>NC_138084.1:2983210-12983210 GCF_964212035.1 Myotis nattereri | reverse complement strand
TTTTGTTAATTCTGAATAAAAAATTCATCTTGAATCTGTATACTTCTTCTTGACTGTACTTCCAGTTGGTTCAAGACATCATGACCTCTTATCTAAATTAAAACAATAAAATTCTATCACATTATCTCTGATTTATTCTGGCTCCTATCCAACCCATTTCTAACATAGCAGCATACTGAGTTAACCAGTTAACTTTTGAAGCTTAAATTTACTCTGGGTGTGTCACTATGTCTATCCTCTCAATGGATTCCCATTGCTCTTAGAATATGACTTATATATCTTATAGTAGCATACCAAGCCCTCTGTAAACTAAGACCTAACTCTTCAAAGTCATTACAAATTAGTCTCCACATTGCTCACACTGCTTCAGTCCTTTTGGCTTCTTTATTTATGATCCATCAAAGATGAACATATCCCAAATAGAGGGTCACCATGAAAAAGGTATACAAGGAAAGAAGTTTGGGCAAGCTTGGCTTTCCTGAAACCTAAGAGTTCAAGGGAAATAATAAAAAAAATAAGCAGAGGAATATTGGGTTTGGTTATATACAGTCCTGATAAACATTACAAGGAATTAGGTTTTAATTCTCTGTTGAATAAAATCATTCTTATTTTTGAGCAAGAAATGAGGTCACCAAAGCTCTATTTGAATGAGAAAATCCTGGATAATGATGCTAATTTAAAAATATTTTTATTTTATTATTATTTGCCTTTGAAATATAATTCATATGCTTTCATAGTCACCATTTAAATATGAACACGTTTGGTTGGTTGCAGTGTGTTCACAACCACCACCACTATCTAATTCCAGGACATTTCATCACTTTAAAAATAAACCCCATACCCATTAAGCAGTCACTGCTCATTTCTCCTTCTCCCCTGCTCCTGATGAATGCCAATCTACTTTCTGTCTCTATGAAGTTGCCTGTTCTGGCCATTTCATATAAATGGAATCATATAATGTCTGACCTTTTGTGGCTGGTTTCTTTCACTTGCTATAATGTTTTCAAAGTTTATTATGATGATTCATGTACTATTAAGGCTAATATATTATGGTTAATATTCCATTGTATGGATATAGTACAGTTAAATTACTTATTCCTCAGTTGAAGGGCTTTCCCTCCACTACTTTTTGGCCATTATGAATTTTATAGCTACGGGCATTCATGTACAGATTTTGTATGAGCACACGCTTTCAGTTATCTTAAACGTAGAACTACAAGTATGCTGCAGTCACTATGTAGAAACAGGATGTACCCCCACCCAAAATTTGGTTTGCATATCAAGTCTGAGGATGCCATATACATATCATCACAGTATGAAAAGTTGCATTACAATGAGGCTTTCTGGGAAGAGCAGAAAAACCTCCCACACTGGTTCAAAAATTGCCTTCGGGGGGGGGGAAGAAATGGGGAGTGATTTGAGGTGTTTATTGTGATTGGGGGATAGAGCCAGGGTGATAGTTCCCACAGAAGGAAAGGAGATTGAGTTGTTTGACTCTCTAAATGGTGGTGAAGACGGGATACCCAGGCTTTCTTACAAGGTTGCCCAGATGTGGGGTACAAGGGTAACAGGTAGGGGTGACAGACACTTAAAAGCTGTCAGCAGTCAAACATCAATAAATGTATTCAGACTCTTTATTACAGAGCTTCTAGATACGGTAAATCTATGTTTAGTTTTTGAGGAATTTTCAAACTATTTCCCACAGTGGCTGCACCATTTTACATTACCATCAGCAATATTTCTACTGATTAATTCTCTGGTCTTCAGATCTTAGGAGTCAGGATGAAAAATAAAAGGCAAATGTAGCCCTGACAGGTTTGGCTCAGTGAATAGAGTGTCGGCCTGCTGACTGAAGGGTCCTGGGTTCGATTCTGATCAAGGGCATGTACCTTGGTTGCCGGCACATCCCCAGTAAGGAGTGTGCAGGAAGCAGCTGATCGATGTTTCTCTCTCTTTGATGTTTCTAACTCTCTATCCCTCTCCCTTCTTCTCTGTAAAAAATCAATAAAAATACATATTTTTTTTAAAAAGGCAAATGTAGTTCTGTACATTTTTGTTTATTGCTTCCTTCTAGCAAAGACAATGACAACAAATTGAGAAGGGTACTGTGAGTTTTTTATGTACTTAAAATTTGCCATCTGGAAAGTTGCATTATTCCCTAGAGGGGAAGACACCAACAGGGTGTTCTTTGACTCACCCTCATCAAAGGGTCATTTCTCACTGAACTAGGAAAATACTTTCCAGATGGAAGTCAGCATGCTACAACGAACAGCCGGGCTTTCTAAGACTTATGTAGAAATTACTAATCCAGTCTGGACAGGGAATCCTTGGGACCCTCACATCACTGAGATGTTTGGTTATTCCCACCAAAGCTACAAAACTCATCATTGGTTGTCTCTCCTCTATTTGATGCCAAGGAGCACATATCTTTACTTAAAGTCATCAGGAACTCTCAGTAAAAGAGGAAGATTTGGACATGACAGATTTTAGGCACCAGCATAAGCCCATCCTTTTGTCTCCATGGTCTGGATTACTCTATCCCTTCAGTAGCAAATGTTGAGTGTTAAGTCTGATCAAATAATCGAATTGATATCCCCCTTCCCTGGGAAACTGGCCTTTAGATCATTTTGCAACTGACATTCTTTTTTGCTTAGACCACATTCCATTTACTAAGACCAGTAACTTTCCCCATTGGACTTGCCCAGGATCCAGACCCACCCAGAAATTCCCACCAAAGAAAGGCTGCCTAGCGTGCTTTAAAATCTATGCCTCCCTGTCCCTGAGTGCTGGAACCATTTTGGGGCTCAGCTCACGTGACTTCCAGATGATCTAAATTTACAATTCTTTACCACTTTTTGGCTTCATGCTTACCTAATATTAAGAAGTGATTATCTTTCTACTAACCTGCTTTCAAATGGTAGGAAGTTATCTAAATTCTCATGGTAGTGAAACTGCTTGGGAAAAAATAAAAGAAAACAAAAGGAAAGAGTGAGTTTCTTCTACTGCCAACCGTTAAATATATCATGTGGGCTTGTTATTTAAGCATTTGTGATGCCTCAGTTTCCTCACTGAGTAAATAAAGGAAAAATCAATAGAAAACTTGCAAGATCTCTTCCAAGTCTAAATTCTGTATGTGGGTAATTAAGGAGACATTATCCTTTGTCTTAGAATAAAAATTATTAGATTAAATGACATCAGTGTACAGTCTTGGCCAGTAAACAGCAACCAAAGGGGGGAAAATCAGTGATGAGTAATGATTTTCAAGAAATGCTCATTGAAATGGATAACAGGAAGTATCTAACTAAAGTTCAAAATAAATGAACTAAAGAGAGAGCTTAAGGTTACATATTCAAGAGAAAACATAAGGCTTCAGGAATTCTGTCTTGCCTATCCAACATACTGAAATACCTCTATAGCTTTTCTGGTCTAACTATAGTGAAAATATTCCAGAAGAGACTTGGATTAAAACCATTATACTCAATCAAACTAAATAATATTGTATTTAGAAGCAATTTAAATGTCTTTTTGCTCTTGGATAAAATAATTTCAGTGGGAGGGATATTGAGGACAGTTTTTCTATACTAGTGTGTTAGATCATTACATTCTAAGCAATTTGTTATGAAACTGGTAACTATTTATTAAAATAAACCTTTATTGTTGAAAGTATTACATATGTACCCTTTCCCCCCTCATTGACCCCTTCTAGACCCCCCTCATCTCCTCCCCACCACAGGCCTTCAACATACTATTGTCTATGTCTATGTGTTATGCATATATGCATACAAGTTCCTGGTTGGTCTCTTCCCACCACCCACATACCCCTGCCTTCCCCCTGAGATTCCACAGTCTGTTTTTCTAAATTTCTGAAATTTATAGAATACCATTTAACACTTCATTTTATCTGCACATGGCTAACATGTATGTCTTATCACCACTTACATTTGTAAGTACCCTAATGAAAGCTAACAAATTTGATTCTACTCTTATTCTCCCCAAGACCTAACCCCAGTATGGTCAAAGGGATATCATTTCAAAAACTATTAATGAGTATCTCTCACTAATTTGGACTCAAGAAACCAGTGGTGATTTCCTGAATTCTTCCTTCATGCTAAACAGTTGTCCAGATTACTCTGATGGATTCTTTGGCAAAAGTGTTTTCCAACATTCACACCAAAGACTCACTTTGTTTATTATATGCACTGATACTGCTCCTTCCACCACTGTGACATGGTGCAAAGTTGTTCTTCAGTTCTCCCCCCTGCAACTAGAATGTATACATTTCCTCTTGCATTTATTAAAAGTACCACCAATAGCATGATTAGTCATATTGTTCAGCTCAAATTTTCCTGGGAACATGAAATACTCACAAATGATCTTATCCACAGAATAGTTGACAGTTCACAGATTATCAAAATATAGTTTTCTTTCTACTGGACTACACTGTGTGTATCAGATAACAGAGTTGCATATATACTGTGTGATTTTGGAAAATCATTTGGCCTATTATTTCAATTTTCTCATCTATCAAGTGGGGGTTATAAACCTTATCTATTATTCTTGGTGGTTGTAAATAGGTAATGTGCAATGGGAACTGTATAACACTGAACAATGCCTGCTAATGATGTCAACTACTTGTTACACATGCTTATTTAGTTCATAAGACTTTGCTCTTTTATATTACGGTGGTAAACAAAATAGTTTACTGTCAGACAGTGGGTATGACTGTGGGTATGATAGCTCATTTGATCACTTACTATGTGAACTTCGGTAATTTGCTTAACTTCTCTGAGCCCATTTTCTCATCTATAAAATGGGCATAAGGATGATTAGGTACTCTGGAATTGTAAACAGAGATAATGCATGCAAATCACTTAGCCTGATGCAGAGCAAGAACTGAAATATAGGTGTTATCATGGACTTGGAAAACAATAGTACAAAATAAGCTTTGACATAAACTTCTTTATACAGCAAGTCTGAAGAATGGGAGTGACATCTAATGTTTTCAATTAACGGAATGCCCTAGCCACATCTGGGAGGGGTAGGAAAGAGCTGCTTATAATTCAACTATATATTCTTTTTAGTCATGTTGTTATTTTGGTTTAAGAAAGTGCAAGAACCAAGAGAATTCAAGTGTCTATTCCTAGGACTTGTGTATTTGAGGATCCAAGTCAACGTTAGAAAATCAGGTTCTCTCATATCCGTTTCAAGCACTGCTGAAACACAAAGAAGGAACAGTTCAACCCCATCATATCAAACAGTCCGAATTAAATCCCTTCCTTTATATCCCTTCTCATCATGCCAAGAGGTGCCATTCTGTATGAAGCTTGCATAAAACAGAAGCAAAAAAACAGGTGGCAATAGTTCATTGTAATGTGGAGGTGCAACCAGGGACTCCTTTGGTATAGTAATTGTCTCCTGGCTGACAATTACCATCCATGCCAATTAGAGCAAGATAAATGCCTTTCCATGTGGTAAGAACTGAAAAATGGCTGCTGCTCATTTACTACAAGTCATTTGTGTCCATAATTTGTCTGAGGGTTTTTTTTTTTTTATCTACTATTTTTTTTTTTACTCAGGTAAAAATGTTGAACAAAAAAAAGGGTATTCCTGAGACTGACACAAATTAACATGTGAAATATGGGTCAGCATGCATCTATGACTATTATTCTGTTGCCCATTAGCAAACTGGAGATTTCATTACCCAGCACAGCTCCCTGAAGATCTAATAGAAAAATGATGTGGGTGAACTACACAGAGATATTAGAGAGGGTGATGAAGAAGGGAGCTGGAGGGAGGTAGAGCAGAGATGCGGCAAGGAAATGTGCATTAGACAGTGAATTATGCTTCAATTTTAATCTTTCCACCTACACTCCTTATGGTCTCTCCATGTGGCTCATTTCTGCTCTGACTTGTAAGTTAAGTAACTTCAAATTACACATTTTGTTTCTTAAAGGAATAAAGTTAGATGCCTATCAAAGGACTCAGAGGTCATGTTTGGGTGGTGGTTCATCATACCAGCTGACAGATAAGCCTTTAGACAAATCTTTGTTTTCTAGGGGACTGCACCTGCCTCCTATTCCCATTGATGGTCTTTGCCTGTTTACAGGCATTGGAACTGCAATTCAGGACCTGGGTATTTCAGAATCCCAACAGGTTTGCTCTCTTTTAACAAAGATTTATCATCACAGAGCAAATAACATGTCCTTTATCAGAGAGGAGACATTCAATGCACAGAAAGGTTAAAATAACACTGATAGGCTTGCAAGTCCTTTTTCGTTGGGAAAGCAAAGCAGCTCTCTTTCTTCCCCTCTCTCTCTCTTTTTTCTTTTTTAATTTAGTGTCTGTGCTAGAGAATTTAGGTGGGTAAGTTCTTTTCCACATATTTTGATTTGGGACATTCAGTTATTTTACATAGTACAGTTGCAGAAGTCCAACAGATTAGACCCAGACATATTGCAAAAGTTATAAATGTGTGAGTATATTGTGTGTGACTATATGTGTGATTAAGTACTAATATGTACTTGTGAGTATGTGTGAATGTTGAGTGCACATGTGCAAGCATGTGAGAATGTCTGTGTATACATTCAGGTATATGTGAATGTGCACCAGTCTGTGTAGGCATAAATGAGTGTGCATGTGTATCTGATATGCTCTCAGCTTGCAATGATCATATATTGTATTGCTACTGCTTTGTGGAATCTATAGTGCTTTATAATTCAATTTCATTATTATAGATAGCTACATAAGATGCAAAATTTTAAAGCTTTAACAATGGAACAAAACTGTGAGTCATTTATCATACTATCTATCTATCTATCTATCTATCTATCTATCTATCTATCTATCTATATACTAGAGGCCCGGTGCACAAAAATTTGTGCACTCGGGGGCGGGGGGCGGGGTGGTCCCTCAGCCCGACCTGTGCCCTCTCGCAGTCTGGGACTCCTCGGGAGATAACGAACTGCTAGCTTAGGCCTGCTCCCCAGTGGCAGAGGGAAGGCCCAATCCCTAGGTGCAGCCCCTGGTCAGGCTCAGAGCAGGGCTGATTGGGGAGTTGGGGCACCGCCCCCTGTCATGCACAGAGCAGGGAGATTGGGAGGTTGTGATGCCACCCTCAGTCATGATCAGGGTAGGGCCGATTGGGGGGTTGAGGCACCGTCCCCTGTCACACTCAAGGCAGGGTCGATGGGGAGGTTGCGGCGCCACCCTCAGTCACGCACAGAGCAGGGCCAATCAGGGGGTTGGGGCACTGCCACCTGTCACTCACAGAGCAGGGCCCATCAGGGGGGTTGGGGCTCTGTATCCTGTCACGCACAGAGCAGGGCCAATCAGGGGGTTGGGGCGCTGCCCCTGTCACACACAGAGCAGGGCCCATCAGGGGGTTGGGGCGCCGCCACTCTCACACTCAGGGCAGGGCCGATGGGGAGGTTATGGCTCTACCCTGTCACACACAGAGCAGGGCCCGTGGGGTGGGGGGGTGGGGAGCTCCCCCCTATTAGGCACAGAACAGGGCTGATCAGGAGGTTGGGGTGCCTTCCCCTGTCACGAACAGAGCAGGGCAGATAGGGAGGTTGTGGCACCACCCCCTGTCACACACAGAGCCACAGGGCGATCGGGGGGTTTGGGCGCTGCCCCCTGTCACGCTGATCCCGGTGCTGGGAGGCCTCATGGCTCCGCTGATCCCGGTGCTGGGAGGCATATTACCCTTTTACTATATAGAATAGAGGCCTGGTGCATGGTTGGGTGCTGGCTGGTTTGCCCTGAAGGGTGTCCTGGATCAGGGTGGGGCTCCCCACTGGGGTGCCTGGCCAGCCTGGGTGAGGGGATGATAGCTGTTTGCATCTGGTCACACACCCTTCAGGGTGGGGGTCCCCACTGGGGTGCCTGGCCAGTCTGGGTGAGGTTCTGAGGGCTGTTTTCAGGCTGTGGGTGACTGAAGCTCCCAACTGCTCCATTTTTTCTTTTTTTCTTTTTTTATTCTGGGCCAGCTTTAGCTTGAGGCTTGGCTCCAGCTCTTAGGCCTCTGCGGCTGAAAGTAGCTTTCTGGCCTTTGCTTACAATGTTGTGAATCTGCTGGCTGAAGTCTGGCGGTATTTGTTACAGAGTTTCGTAAACTGCCCGCTCAGACTGCCGGCCGCCATCTTGGCTGACAGTTAATTTGCATATCTCGCTGATTAGCCAATGAAAAGGGTAGCGGTCGTACGCCAATTACCATGTTTCTCTTTTATTAGTGTAGATTATATATTATATATTATATATACATATTAGTATTTATATTCATTCCAGTATATATATGTGTGTGTATATATACACATATATACATATATCAGAACTTTTGCATCCTTTCTGTTTTTCCTAATTCATACATTTTCCTTTCCAAAAAAATTCTGAAAAGGTGTCTTTTTAAAAAATATATTTTTATTGATTTCAGAGAGCAAGGGATAGAGAGAGAGATAGAAATATCAATGCTGAGAGATAATTACTGATTGGCTGCATCCTGCACGCCCCCTGCCACTGGGGATTGATCCAGCAACTCCAGCATGTGCCCTTGACCAGAATTAAACCAGAGACTATTCAGTCCATAGACTGATGCTCTATCCATTGAGCCAAACCAACCAGGGCTGAAAAGGTGTCTTTAATTCAAATAAAAATGAGGTTCTTGGCATCCTTTTTTATCCTCACTCTCTACATCCCCCCAACTTGGCACCAGTAACAGCAGCCATTCTTGCTAAGAATTTCCTATTATAATTTTGCAGTTTTGGAGCAACTTACTCCTTTCTGTGCAGAAACCTGGAACATGAGTCGCTTATGAAGGTGTTTCAAACAGGATGGCTCTCATGTCTCAAAACATATCCAATCTAATATTCCAGAGAGCACCTTTCGCAGATGTCCTCTTGATTTCTAAAGCAATTCTTTTTCACAGCAACTTTTAGTGAGTTAAAACTTTTAGCTTTATTGCTTCTTTCTGGACCCAGACAGTGTGAGTACATCAGGACAGAGTATAAATGGAGCCATTCTGGGTCATATGTAGCTTGCTCTAAAAACTTCAAAACAAACAAGAATAGATTTTAAGCGAGGGAGAAGCTCAGCTTCTTAGGATATTTTGTCTTGCTTCAAGGGCCATTGAATACCAAAGAAGGTTCTCATATATTTAACCAGATGGAATTCATTGGATTGAGTAGATTCAATATTAAGTCCTTTGATTTTCTCAAATGTCACACTCTGTATAATTTAGAGGGGTTTAGATAAAAGGTGGCCAGCTCCTGTACTTTTAGTTTCAGGGTGGGAAGTCATTCACCACAAGCCTGCAGACACTCTCTTTCCTGGGACTCCTTTTTCCAGGGTGTAGGAGGAGACTGAGGAGTCTGATCAGCATCAATTGCAGTCCCAGAGACCCGTTGCAGTGAAACGTGTGTTTCAGTTTAGAAAAGATATTGAGACTGCCATTCGGTTCTAAGCACAATGCTAAATTAACTCTGTATTCCTCTCAACCTTTGGGTCATTATTTACTCTGTGTAGAGTCTTTGTTAAAGTCAGTGTGTGTGTGTGTGTGTGTGTGTGTACACCTACATACAGGATTTAAGAAATTCTAGACAAGAACCTGAGAGATCTCAACACTGTACTCAATACTCAACATAGTGGATAGTCAGTAAATGCTTGCTTATTAACAATCTGGCTAATCCCTTGGTTCTTGATCTTTTAAAAGATATACATGCTTTTGAAAATTTGATGAAACAATTTCTGAAAAATAAAGTTACATTTACGCAATACATTATTTTATATAAAATGCACAGGGAATTAAGTATCTACAAAATCCCCTTGTGGGTACCCAGAAATACTGAACTTCCAAATGCACTTCCCCAAACTAATTCTGTTCCTTTTTCACACAAGCAGAAATTAAGTGCAAGAAGTCAAAACCGTAACATAGGCCTGCTGTGAATTAATGAGGATGTGTGGCAAGTGGAAGAGCTCATGAACCTTCTACAGGGGGTTCTTTAATCCACTCCAGCCAGCCAACTGCTGGCAGGCGGAAAGCAATCCCAGTGACATCAGAATTCCTGGTATATAAAGACGAGTCCAAACATTATTTGTTTAGGTGTAAACTTTATTAATTTTAAATAGTGACAGCTAACTTTAATTATTGAAAAAAATACTGGACTGGCCAAAGAAAACCTATCCCTAACAACTATTTCTGAGTATGGGTCAAATGTTTCTCTCTCTTTCAATTACTATACTTCATGTATACTGAGATTGTTCCATTCATATTACAAATATTCATTAAGCTTCATTACATTCAAGACCCTGGAGCCAGTCCTATCAAAAGCACAAAGATGAATACAAGAAGAGTTGTTATCCTTGAACTTAATACTTGGATCTTAATACACAATGTGGACAAAAAGAGGTCATGCAGCTGTTTGTGTGGAGAAACCACTTATTAACATGGGAAAAGCCATGGGCTGTAATGCTTTGCTGAATTTCTATCCTGTTCATCAGCTGGACTGGCACACAGCAGGACAAAGTCCATGGCTGTTTTTGATTTGTCTGGTCCGAAGTCAGTGTTAGGTCATTGTTGGTTTGGTGGTGGAACTGGGGAGCAACTCACACACCTGCCCTTATGTGAAGCTCTATGGAGAGAGACTTACAGCACAAAGGGAATTGTCTTCAACCCCCATCCCTTCCACTGCTCAGCAGCGTGATTTTGGCCCAATAGTTGCAAATAGAGAGATTCCCCTCTGGCCAGAATCTGCATACTAGTAGTAGATACACAGATAGGAATGATACAAGGGTCATTTTACGAGCGAAAATATCCAATTCATTCATATTTTAATACTGGCAGCGCCTACCCTACTATACATTATAACTAAAACAAGTATTTGTGAATCGGATTTTCTCATGCAGAATGAGTAGATGTGTACGTGAGTGTGAGTGTGCGCATTTCCTTCATGTTTCCAGTTTATGTGAGTACATCCATATTTCTTCTCTTGTTTTCCTGAGTTTATAAATACCTCTAGTAGCAGTCTTCAAATGTCCATGTGGCTAAGGGTTGACTTAAATCCTCTATAGTATCTCTTCTTTTTTATTCCCTCTTGTAGAATAAGCTACCCCTCACCTTGTAGAGTACATGACAGTGTCATACTTAGCTGTAGGCAGCAGGAAGCTTCTTGCTGAAATTAGAAGGCTGGGGGGAGGGATGGGGAGAGAGGAGAGAGAGAGAGAGAGAGAGAGAGAGAGAGAGAGAGAGAGAGAGAGAGAGAGAGAGAGAAACAAGACTAAGGGAATACCTCACCCAGAGATTTTAGAACCTGGTGGGAAATTAGCATTGAAGATGTAAATGAGGTTAGGGAAATTAAAAGGATTAACTGGTTTACAGGGATTTATATGAAAATGAAGAGAAGATCACTGAAAGCCTCTGGGATCTGCTCCCCCTCAACAGAATTAAAGCTGGTTTTGCTATAGGGGCGCGCGTGTGTGTGTGTGTGTGTGTGTGTGTGTGTGTGTGTGTGTGTTTCTCTTCTTTTGCTGCTACTTCTGATTTGAAAGCATTGGGCCAGTAATGAAGAATTGTTCTTGGTGCCACATTTGCTCTTTCTTCCACTTTCTGCCACCTTTGTCCAGAGGGTGACACTGTCTGACTGCTATGTTGTACTTTGCATTGTTATTAGTGGCGACTCACTGGAATCCAAGGAGAAGGGAGATGTATAGCCTTTAGAACCATTTCAGATTTCCTAAAAATCAGAAGCATAGACACCATATTGGAAATAGTTGTTTTTATGTATAGCTCATCCATGGTGGCCAGACATGGTTTTCAGAGCTGGCCATTCTTTAGTTATGACCTAATGGGTGAAGTCAAAGAATAATTGAGCTTTGGAATAAAATGTTAAACCACCAAACCATTAGGAAGAAGAAGGAGTGTGAGTTATAACCTGGACAACCATTCGCATTTTATTGCTAGACCAGGAGAGTCTTAGGTAACCTGGGGTGAAAGCACAGTGACTTGCATCCCAGTTCAGTCCTCTCCCTTTTTCATCCATAATATCCTGGCTGCTCATGCTCTGACACCTGCCCTTAGTGTCTTACTTTGCTTCTATATTCTGTCCAGTCAGTGCTTAGTCAGTGCTTAAACTTACCTGAGACTCTAGTAATTAACTCACTATTTCACCTTCAGGCTTGAAACTTATTTCCTCCTCCCATGTTCTAGTTTTTCAGACCAATGTCACTTAAACTAACATCTGAAATAACCCCAGAATTCTCCCCCCCCACCCCCAATATTCCACATGAAGACCTAAGCAAGCATAACATGCCAGCTGGGTCTTGCTGTCATTCATTTACTAGCTCTGGATTGAGTGGATAATCATAAGAATGCAGCTTTGCATGGGGATGGAGACCAACAGTTAAGTATGTAAAAAATAGGTGCTTCGTTTTAAAAAAGTACGCTGGTAACATTTCATGGTATTAAATATATATACATATACATATACATATACATATACATATACATATACATATATATTTGAGCCCAAGGGACAAGTAAAATAGGTTTGATAAAAATGCCAATATTTATGAAAAATGATGCTTATTTTGCATATTGATTATGACTGAATGGTGATAATTTAATGGTCTACTTTATAAATTAACTTCATAAAATGTTCATACATAATTAAAATGAGTAAAGCAAATACACTAAGCATAACTAACTTAAATTATAATCCAGATGTGAAAACATTTTATAAGATATCATTACATATTTTTCCTTTTATATTTTTGTTTCATTGCTAAATAGTAGATGACATCTATAATATATATTGAGTGAAAAGATCTGGATTTTCTTCATGGGCTAAATATTTTCAACACTTTAGTATTTCTACTATAAAGTGGCATTGGATATTTCAGACTTATCTATAAATTATATTTTTGGAAATTATATTTAAATGTTTCAATGATTCTATTAATAGCCGTCAATATTGCAAATTTTATGACACAATATTTATCATCATGCAAATCTTAAAACAATGGACTTAAAAAAAACAACTGTAGTCCCAACCAGTTTGGCTCAGTGAATAGAGAGTTGGCCTGAGGACTGAAGGGTCCCAGGTTTGATTCCAGTCAAGGGCATGTACCTTGATTTCAGGCACATCCCCAGTGGGGGGTGTGCAGGAGGCAGCCGATCAAGGTTTCTCTCTCATCTATGTTTCTAACTCTCTATTCTTCTCCCTTCCTCTCTGTAAAAAAATCAATAAAATATATTTAAAAAAAAAAAAAGAAGAAAAAAACCAACTGTAGTCGAAGCTTTCAACCAAATTCTTCTCTTTCAAACCCTTGAAAGTTTATAAGGAATATTCAGTTTTGAACAAGAATTTCAAGTCTGTTTTAGGGATTATACAGGGTGGGGCAAAGTAGGTTTATTGTTGTGAGTACAGAAAAAACAGTTTATCCCTTATCATTATTTATTAATTATTGTAGCATTTTCCATACAAACAGCTGTAAACCTACACTTGCTCCATCATGTATAATTAGCTGGGTGTTAACTGCAAAATAGAGAATGACAAATCTAACAGAATCAGTTGCCTCCCAGAATTGTGACATGTATTACTTCAGCCTGAAGAACCAGCTCCTCAGAGCCTTGACTCAATAAGAATCAAGCCTCCCTTATTTAATCCCCTGCTACCTCAACAGAGGTTCTGGGATTAACCTCCCACAGAGGCTTGGGGTTTTGAATCTGGAGTGAACTCCTAGGAACATATAAGACCATCAAGCTTTGGCTTTCTGCAAAACTCCCACTTTTTTAAAATCACATATCCCAAGATTGTGTGTGTGTGTGTGTGTGTGTGTGTGTGTGTGTGTGTGTGTGTAGTCCCTGTGTGCCTGGAAGGAATTAGAGAACTTCTTTTAACTCCAGTTAACTGGGAATCTGACAACCTACCTGGTGCATGAACTATTTTGTCCACAAGGAGGTTTTCTGAAATCATGGGTTTTCCTCTTTAAGCTGATGTCGTTTTTCTAAGCCAAGTGATGATGGTACAATCCCAGAGATGGCTCCCAGCATGTTTCAATAACCAGAGCAGTCTTCTTACATGTGGAGATCAACTAAATCATGCTTCTTTTTCCTGGGACCTGGCTTCATGGGCTTCCGATCTTCCAAAATCAGATGCATCCTTGTAGCAAACTGATATCTGAACCCCAACTTTACCTGGCTTTAGTTTTTAGCCCCTCTTCCCATTGGGCTTGGTGAACACCCAGCAAGTTCCATTACTGAGCTCACTTAGATTATAAAGACAGACTTAGAATGATTTATTTTGTGGGATAAAATAAATTATTATTTTATCAGCTGAATTATTTATTTTGTCAGCTGGTGTGACTGACAGAGGAATCCATCCCGGGCGCCTGAGTTATGATGTCAGACCTATCATTTGTTAACTATGTAAACTTGTCAAGTTATTTAAACTTTGAGCATTTTTTTCTCTTGTTTGAATAATTATCCCTAGAAAGTTTGTTTTATGAATTAAATAAAGAACCACACTTAATTATCCCTTTGTAATAGCTAAAGCATTCAATATTTTCTTACTTATTTAGCAAAGATATAGTGGATTCCCACGATAGGGTAGGCACTAAATTGCACTTGCAATACATAGAGTAAGGCATGATCACAGCCCGAAGCTGTTACAGTCCAGAGTGAAAGCAGAATGGAGACAGCAGTGTGATCAATAAAGGTAGTTGGTGGCTTCTGGAGTAACTGTGGGCCATTACTGGGTCCTTGGCGTCTGCAGCCACGCTGTACAAACCCCTTCCGATCAATTGTAAAAGCATCCATTTCAGCACTAAGCAATCTTGTGAAAAGTGGTAACATGTTTTCTTAAAAGCTACTTGCTTTGGGCCATATTCCAATCAAGTTCTTCTTTGGAATTTATACCAATGCACGTTGCACTTTCTTTAGCAAACAGGCCTAATTAGAGTGAGCTAAGGAAAAAGCAAGAGAACAGCAGTGGGTTTGCAAAGCCAGGGAATGTTTAGGAATGAAAATGTATTTTATTAGTGTGTTTAAACCTAATAGCTACCCTCATATACTAGTATAATAAGAGATTTAGCAAACACACACACATACATATACACACACATATATATCTATATTAGTTATATATATGATATATATGTCATATATATGATATAGATATATATGTATATATATCTATATCATATATATATATGCAGAGTGGGGCAAAAAGTAGGTTTACAGTTGTAAGTATGTGAAACACTGAGTTTATCCTTGTATTATTATTGTATTATTTTCTTTTTTTCCTTTTTATTGAATTTATTGGGGTGACACTGGTTAACAAAATTCTACAGGTCTCAAAATTCTACATCACACCATCTATACACTGTTTATTGTGTTTACCACTCAGTATTTTCCATACAAACAACTGTAAACTCTCTCTCTCTCTCTCTCTCTCTCTCTCTCTCTCTCTCTCTCTCTCTCTCTCTCAATCTGAGACCAAGCTTATTCCAAGTACTTCTTTGCAAAGAGAATTTAAGCAAGACATTTTTTCTTAAAATCATATATAATACTAGAAATCTGAGTCTAATATTTGAAAGGTTTCCTAAGAGGGTTAAAGGTTTAGTTCCTCAATCTATATCTTCTTGGTGTTTGTGGTGTTGTCTGATGGTAAGAAATAGAAAGTGGTTGTCACTTTAACATGTTCTATGACTTTTGGTTGGAAATTTACACGGCACTTTTGGTATCGTGAAAAACTTCCCCCTGCAATTATGTCTAGGCCTTTGATACAGCAAAAGAAGGTCAGTCCCTCAGGGTATCATTGAGGGTTAACATAAGGGCCTGAAAGTGATCAAATGCAATTTACCAGAGGCCTTGAGGATTCCTTTTGAGGCTACTTGCCATGACCAACTGCCCTATTTTCTTCCTCAGGCTCAATATTTTAGCTCAGTTCTCTGGAGGAAAAGCTGTACGCCTATCACAGCTCAACATGCAAACATAATAAATTGAAAGCTAATGGAAAGTGTGCCCTATTGTTTTCTGCACAACTCTGCCTTTTTTACTGTTGTGCTTTTTACATTTTAAATGAACAATATTAACAGTTATTGATTGGAAAAATTAATTATGCAAATTTTGCAGGTTTTATGTAGTATGGCGATTTTAAAAGACTTAATGAGTACTGAGTGGCAAATTATACATACCAAGTTATAGTTCTTGATATTGTTTCCTTTACCCTCCCTGACCCCCCTTACAGGTTCCCAGATTTTCTTCTTAGCCTGGCAAACTCCTACATGTTCTCAAAAAATATATCTCTCCCAGGAACCTACTGTATCCCTTTCTTCCCACCAAGATTGGGTTGTATGATTCATCTCTATGTTCCCAGAGCACCTCCCCCCCGCACTTATATCATTGATTGTTTTGTTTATTCATTCGCATATTCTTTTTGCAAACATATATCAAATGTTTACAATAATCTAGAATATTGTATATTGAAAGTACCCATTTACAGTAGTCTCCTCAACTATTTTATAAGCATCATAAATGCAAAGATCAGGTCTGATTTATCTTCCAGTCCCCAGGTACCAAACCAATTCTGGAGACAGTAGATACATAATAAATGTTTGTTGTACTGAGTCACTGGTATATGACTATGGGATAGTCTCACCAAAGCTAATCTAATTACCAGGGTAAATGAGTCAAAGTACTGTGTGTTACTATTAACTCATTTGATCATTATGACTTGTAAATATAGTTATATTCAAAATTGTCTTGTGTGCTTTCTCTGAATAGAAAGCTACAGCTAAACAATGAACATGCTGATGTCAGTGGTCTCGAGCCTGCATTTGTTGAGTAATACACCTATTCAGAATATTTTTTGCTATACTGTTTGATAGTTCAACAGAGTTGTTTTAAAATACATAATAGAAGCTGGGTGTTAGGCTTACATAGCATACAAGTAGCTTACCTGGACTGCCGTACATACGGACTGCTTATGCTAAATATACACTCCCACAGGTATTTGACTTTGAGATTTCTGCCCCACGCCTTACAAAAATGCTACCACGTGTAGAATCTGTTGCTTTGTCAACACAACTATTCAATTGTGATATAATGTTTTACTACAAAAATAGTCTTTTGTGTCAATTTTAAAAATCATTTCTAAGTTTGTATTTCTTTAAGATAAAAGAGATATTTCCATGTTAATTATATCTTAGCAACATATTTCATAGCCCATACATACCCCAACCATGTATACATGAAGATGTACACTATATGTGTGATGCTGATCCTCATCATGTGACACCTTGTCAGTTTCCCTCATCATCTTGTGTCTACTCCAAATCTTTTTATTTGTATTGGCAGAGGATCTTTTTAATCCCATGAGATAAATCAGTTTATGTGAAATGTTATTTAAGATCAAAAGATCTGGTACTATAGAAGTACACATGGAAAAGGAAAAAAGCATTCCAAGCAGAAGGGACCACGTGAACAGAGATTGAGAAGATAAAATAATTTGGCCTATTAGTAACTGGGGTGTGCAAAAAGATTGCAGGTGTCAAGGTCCTTTTTAAAAGACTTGGAATAGCATGGTAAAGAGTTTGGGATTGGCCCTGTTGCATAGCCATTTGAGTATGTGTTTTATATAATAAAAATAATTTGTTTTGGAAAGTGAGTTCACATTCTGGAGGATAAATTAAAGTAGTGTGAGACTAAAGTTAAAGACCCAAGTGAGAGGAATTACAATAATATTGGGATGGGGATAAATTGGCAATGAAAGTTGAATAGACTCAACTTGAGAAATCATTATGTTGCAGATAAAATGAGGAGGTGCAAATATAAAGTATTTTTTCAAAAGCCTCTTTTGAAAGAAAAATCTCAAAATCTTGGCCCGATCTCCTCACAAATGTTTGTAGACTTTTTAAAAAAGATAATTACATTCCTATTTGGTTATTTAAATATGTTGACGTTTGTTACCAGGTTGGTTAAAATAAATTTAAATATTTATATTTCTATCACAAAATATAATTCATGGCATTCCTAAGAGGGAATTATATTTTGTTAAAATTATGTGAATAAGTTTTATCACCATACAACATCTCCTTTGTGCTAAATAGAGTTTTAGACCTTCTTAGGCATTAGGCACGTAGCAGTGATTAGGAAAGTTTCCTTCCCTCAAGCACCCTGTTTTTTATATGTAGATTTTCACTCTTAACTTCTAATATGCTCTCTTGGTTTTAAATTAATATTTTAACCTACATTGAAGAATATTACTGCAGTGGTACTTGCATGTAAGGTCAGCACCAAACAAAACTAAATAATTCAAAACTTTTCAATTCATTCTTGAGTCATTGTGAAAGAATTATAAAAAACCCAAGTCTAAATTATTAAAGAAGCAAATGTGAAAATCCCATGGCCCTCAGAATTATGCTAATAGAGTTAATAATATTTTAATTAATCATAGTGAGTTTGACTGGTTTAAATCTTATCTTTAGGAAAATGCTTAGCATCTTTTTTTGATTGTCCATTTTGATAGAATTATTGTTTTTCTCAGAACAAGCTGTAAATGCATAGCATAAATAAATTAATTCGTATTAAGTATTTGGAGAATGATATGGTCATTGTGAACGTATGAAAAGAACTGAGCATTAAAATCACGGTGATGATTCAATTCTTCTTTCTCACCATCCTTTATCTGGCGACCTTATTAGCTGTCTCTGTGGCAGGACAAGTGAGTGCATTATTTCATAGCTTTCTGAGTGCTAAGTTTTGGATTGTTTTTTAATTAGCATTTAATTGCTCATCAAAGTAATTGAAGACAGAGTCAGAAAATGCATCATTTGCTAATCCCTTTGGTACCAGTCAATGATAAGTTTTCCCAAGGTCAAGTGCCTTCCTAATGGAAGGGTGCGCTATGTTTTGAGCTCCATGACATGTGATATGGCTATGCTGGGGCTGGCCTCTAGTAAGAGATTGCTTTCCTTCTTCCTTCCTGAGTCGTTGGTTAATCAAAAAAAGAAAGGGGCCTGGTGAAGTGTTTATCACTTTGTAAGGAAAAGAGAGGAGACTCACAGGATATCCCTGTGATCAAGGTTAGGTCAGTTTAGAGTAGCCATTTTCTATACGAGTTGAGATGTGAACCTGTTGGATCAATGGGCTGTTTGTGAAGAACAGATATTTGATATGATTTTATTTTTTTGTACTAAATGTGTTTTGAAATAGAGACCATAAAGACCTCTTTGAGTCCCTTAGAACACTTAAACTAGCTAGCTCAAAGTTCTAGGCAAAGGTCACTTGTCCTTACTTACCTGTGATTGAGGTATTTCCAGAGCAGTCATAATTTTCCTTAGACTTTGCTATAAGGGTAACACCTAACAATCTCAGCACCTAATATCAGATAATGTTAATCTCAATATTCAGCTTCTACAGATCCTCTTGTATATGCTACATATCCTACTTGAATATATATACATATATATATCTCCTATATAATGAAAGAGAAACATGCAAAGTAACCATCCCTCTGCTATGCTCAAGCCACTCCCACAAGCCACACTAACCAGCCAATGAGGAGTGAGTATGCAAATTAACCCAACAAAGATGGTGGTAATTTGTATACACAGAGCAGAGTGGGAGAGCCAGCAGCTTGGGGGGACATGGCTCCTTCAGTTGCTCCCTCGGTCACTCCCTTGGAGAAATGTAGCTCCCCCAGTCACCAGAGAAAGAGCAGAGCAGGAGAGTAGGAGGCTTGCGGGGGAGGGGGGAGGGGTGGGGGGGGAGGACATGGCTCCTTTGGTCAGGGAAAACCAAGAGCATGGGAAGCCCAGAGCGCGGGGAGCACCAGGAATGCTGGGAATCGTAGTTCTGGTGGCAGTCGAAACTCCTAGACACTAGAGCAGTGGTTCTCAACCTTGGCTGCACATTAGAATCACCTGGAAATCTTTAAAATCTCGATTTCTGGGCCTCATCCTCTGGTAATTCTGTTTCTTTTTATGGGGCCACAACATTAGTAACAAAGAAACAAAATTTCCGGAGGATGAGGCCCAGAAATAAGGATTTTAAAAATATTCCCAGGTGATTCTCATGTGCAGCCAAGGTTGAGAACCACTGCACTAGAGCAAAGTGAGCCTCGAGCAAGTTACTGTTGTGGTTGGGGATGGAGGGAAAGCAAAGGTGAGAGACATAAGTAAAATTAGAGTGTCTGGGGAAAATTAAAGGGAAGATATCCTAAAACTTCCAGGAAATCTCCACCAATGGAGCAAAGAAAAAAAAAATACCTCTATTATTCTGTGAGCAGCAAACCAAACTTGGTTGGGGGTCTCAGACAATTTGCTCATATGATTGCAAAGACAGACAGAAACTCCCGGATTGGAGAGGGCTCCCCTGAGGGCTCCCAAATTGGAGAGGGTGCATGTTGGGCTGAGGGGTTCCCCCTCCACTCCCCCCCTCCCCAGTGCATGAATCTTCATGCACTGGGCCCCTAGTATATATATAATTTATGAATTCCTTTAGTTTAGTTATGTATATACTAATAAAATTCATGAAATAAAAGTTAGCACAAGTCCTCAGGAAGGCATTCCTATGGAGAGCTAAAACAACATGAAATAACTGTTGATTTAATCCCCTAGGATTGTCAAAGCATATACTGCGTACCCAGCACTGTACTAGCACCATGGAGACATAAAAAATAAGCATTTGATTTTCAAACTTTACAATGAAAAATATTGATGCAAGCAAACCTTTATGAGTGAACCTATGAAACTTTTGTGTAAATGATTATATGTTCATGATGTGGTTATTATTTTTGTCATAACATAGAGGAGAGAAGGAATATGGCACCTTTATGTAGAAGGGTGTGGGTAAGGGATCTATTCTGAAAGAATACTCATTCCTGATATCACTCACCTAGAAACAAAATCTGTATCTTAGGCATCTGTATCTTAGGCATAAAGACATAGACCTTGGTGTGTACAGTGTAGATATCTTTGTTTTTCTGAACCACAGTGTTGTATTTATGTCTAAAAAGAGTACCCTGGGTGTATCTTGTGATGAAATTAACATATGTGGAATGGTGGTTATAGGATAAATTTGAGATATAGGATAAGTAATGAGTTTTTTGTGTATCAAACTCTATCAACCAACTATTAAAAAATATTAAAATCTTGTATTCCCTCTGAGAGAACAGAGGAAAGAATGTACTAAACAACCTGTGCGAAGGATGCTAGGTGGGAAAGATGCAGTTCTGTTGAATAACCAAAGAAATCCCATGTATATGGGAGTCCCTAAGTAAGGGATGAGTGTCATGAGTTAGAGTTGTCAGACTGGCAGGTGTATTTGTTCCCTGTGGCTGCCATAACAAAGTATTACAAACTGGGTGGCTTAAAACAGTAGAAATTCATACTCTTATATTGGAGGCTGGAACTCTGAAACTCAGGTATTGGCTAGGACATGCTTTCTCTCGTAGTTGTGGGTGGTTGTTGGCAGTCCTTGGTATTCCTTGACTTGCAACTGCAGAACTCTAATCTCTGCCTGTCTTCCCTCTGTGTGTCTTCCCATGGTGTTCTCTCTGTGAGTGTCTGTTTCTGTGTCTCTTCTGTTCACGTGAAAACACCAGTCACATGGAATTAAGGAACCACCGTACTGCAGTGTGACCTCATTTTAATATACATCTCAATTACATATGCAAAGACACATTCACAGGTACCAAGGGTTATTGCTTCAATATATTTGTGGGAACACAATTCAACACACAGCAGCAGGGTTGATAAGCTCTGCCAAAGAGCTGTTTTATTCAATGGGACTGGTGTGATCTGACTTATTTTAGACGTATAATTCCACTAATATGACATTTTAGAAAAGGCAAAACTACAGGGGACAAAAATCAGTCCAACAGTTGCCAATGAATAAGGGAAGCGCTAAAGGTAAACTAAAAAAGGGGCAGTAGAAAATTTAATACTCAGTGCCTGGTAGATGACAATAAATAATTATTCAGTTAATAAACAAATGATTATAAGTAATACTACCCTCTTCCCCCAGTCAGTAGTAAGTAGGTTAACAAAGTGTGAATTTTCTCAGTGGCATCATTTCTTATCCATTTCTTGGAAATAATCAAAGGTATTGCCTTAGTTCCAAGTGAAAATGAAGGCTTTACAACCTTAAATGGAATGAAAGCTCTTGTTCTTACTCAATTAAGTGAAAATAACAGAAATCCAAGTTATAAATAGCTGGGAAGAGGGAGCAAAGCCTAGGAGAGTATCCTGACCCAAATGTTTGGTCAGCTATTTTACTTTGGACATTGTCTGAACTGCCAAAATATAGAGATATTCATGAATAATGGAATGGCAACATGAGAAAGAACTTTATTTTTATTCTTGTTCACCATAAGAAGCAAGTGTTCTCAAAGAAGAGTAAAAGGTTCTCTTGATTTTGAATTCTGGCTCAGATATCAATTCATCCCGTCCCTGAAGCAAAAAAGTACACAGCTATTCATTCATTCCTTCAATTGATCTAATCTAAAAAATTATATGACTTCTGTGTGTTTGTCATTGCTGAAAATCCTTCTTGTCCCTTCAAACATGGCTATGCTTATTGTCATGTTCAATTATATGACACCTATTGATTCTCATGCTGGAGAATTTTAAGGTCAAGTGTACATATTCTCTGGAAGAAAGTCAATTCAGGGGACAACACATGTACTCCTGGTGATACTTACATTTTTGAAAGAGTGAGTGACTCAGAAAGGGAAGCTATGGATTTAACCCTCTTATTTTCCAGGCTGAGCACCTCTCTGTGTGTTCATTCATCATGTTAGAGTGAATAGACAGAGCGTCGCCTCAACCTTATCAATGTGGAGCTGGGCTTGCATCCTATGCTGATACAAGGCTCTAATAATTCTTCCTGAGCATTGTGTTGTTATGAAAAGGATGATGTAAAAAGGACTAAATACCCATTTGTAGCAAGATTACAAATGTCCCCATTTCCTGTTCACAAAAATATTTTTCATTTGTGGTTGGGAAATTAAGTCCAGTTTGCTTCTCTTCCCCCCTGCCCCTTTTCTTTCCTAGTAGTTATTTAGCATACAAGATAGGCTAATTTAGAAATTCATATTTTTCCCATTCTCACAGCACTCCTGCTAGCAGGGATTCTTTTTCCCTAGTAGAACTACTATTGAGTCATCTATACAGTTTCGCAGAAAACACCATCTTCACTCTTGCCTAATGGGATTTGAGATATAGAAAGATGTGTGATTTCTCCGTATTCTTTAGGAGAAACTGTCCTGAGGTGATTGGTATGAGTTAATAGTTTTGTTTTCTGTAGTAAGATATATGTGTGTGTTTTTTATAACTCTTTTCTTTTTATGTAAGAAAATTTACAACCTAGCTAGATGACAAGGTAGCCTCCAAACCTCAAATACAAGCGGATAAGGGAAGACTATTGACAGTAACAAAACCCTTGTGACATCCTCCTTGCTATAGGAGGAAGGAAGAGGTGATAACTCCATTTGGGCTGATGGCCCTGAGAATAGGAAAACCACCTGAAATCAGCAAAGGGAACTTCTTGGCAACGTCGTGGGCCAATAGCAAGTGAAACAGAGAGGGCCATCTGCAGGATGCCTGTGTGAGTGAGAGCAGGGGCCAGGATGGGCAGTCTTGACTACAGATTCTAAAATTTCAACATATAGAAGTATTTCTCACTAGGTTCACTCTGCTAACAGATTGCTGTGTATTTGCAGTAAGTTTTCTGTACACTTCAAAGCAGGAGTTCAGGTCAGAGAGAGGGGCAGGGACTAGGTAACATAGGGTTTGGTAGGCTAGTTAAAGAGGACATCATTCCAAAGATGATGGGCAGAATTAGAGGATTTTAGGCAAGGAGTGACTTATGTATAATAATACCACTCTACCTCCTATGTGTCATATGGACTAGTGTAGGGAAAGCAAAGGGAGGAAAGGCTTATAAAGCAAACATGTAGGGAAGAGGCTAGTGGCTTGAAGAAGACCAAGGTGAACCATTTTTAGGTGTGTTTTGTGGTTTAGACGACGGAACTTGTAGATTGATTGGAATCGAGTAGGAAAAGGAAAAGATGGAAATTTGGCCTAAGTAACTAGCTGTATAGTGCTGCTAATTATTAGAATAAGAGAGTTATGGGAATAGGTTTGGGAAAAGTAAAAATCAAGTTTTCTGGAATTGTCATGATGAAGATGTACACAGTTCTAGAGTTCAAGGAAGAGATCAAAACTGTTTATCTAAATTTCAGGGTCATCAACATATAGATGAGATGGATAAGTTGTTAATATACAAATTGGAGACCTGGTTAAACAATGTTCTGGAGGGTTTTGTTTTTGTTTTGTTTTTTGAATATGCTTTCATTGATTCCAGAGAGGAAGGAAGAGGGAGAGAAAGATAGAAACATCAATGTTGAGGGAGACTCATTCATTGGCTGCCTTCTGCATACCCCACACTGGGGATCGAGCCTATAACCTGAGCATGTGCCCTGCCTGGGAATTGAACCATGACTTCCTGGTTCATAGGTCGATGCTCAACCACTGAGCCATGCCGGTTAGGCTGGAGTTGTTTTTGTTTGTTTTTAATAGAATTTATTTGGAAAGCTCTCCTTAAAAATATCTTTATTATACATAATTTATTAACGACAGGATGGATTTCCATTCTATTCTACTGATGGGCATTTATCAGGCAGCAGTATTCATCTAGTTCATATATATTTGCACACAGGTGGGCATTTATCTATAGGAGAAATTCCTAGAAGTGGGATTGCTACATTCAAGCATATGTGCATTTAAAACATTAATAGATATTGCCAGGCACTCTCAACAACAGTATATAAGAATGTTTGTTTCCTCACACCCTGTCCAGATTTCATAATCTTTGCCAATCGGATAGGTTTAAAAAAAGAACCATTTTTGTTATGTAATTTGCACTTCACAAAATAATTACTGAGGTTGGGTATCTCCCTGTATGATTTTAAGCCACTTGAATCTCTTTTTTCTTCGAACTGAACGTCCTGTTTAAATCTTTGACTGTTTTTCATTTGAGATTTTTTTCCCTGGAATTTTGTTCTTTATCTGTTGTACATAGATAGTATAGATATTTTCCAGAATTTCACTTGTTTTTGAACTTTGGCATTTTTTTGACAGCAGAACATTTGCAACATGTTTTTCAATAGAACTTTATAACTTAACTGATCATAGTCATATATTCAGAATGACAACACTAGAGATGAAGTTATGAAAGTGGTAGGAGTTAATATACTACAATTCTCATTCTGATGCAGATTTGCTGGGTGCCATGGGGACTGTCATTTAATCATATACTTTAGTTTCCTCCCTATAAAGTAGAAATCAGAATCTCTGCCTTAGCTTCAAGAATTTACTTAGAGCCGAAACTGGTTTGGCTCAGTGGATAGAGCGTCGGCCTGTGGACTCAAGGGTCCCGGGTTCGATTCCAGTCAAGGGCATGTACCTGGGTTGTAGGCACATCCCCAGTGGGAGATGTGCAGGAGGCAGCTGATCGATGTTTCTCTCTCATCGATGTTTCTAACTTTCTATCTCTCTCCTTTCCTCTCTGTGAAAAATCAATAAAATATATTTAAAAAAAAAGAATTTACTTAGAAAGAAATCTATGAATATATACAATCATTCTCTTTTGAGTTTTAAATATTCTCAACATAGGAATTTATGCATACAAGGTAGATTCAATAACATTAAATATACAACATTGCAAAGATACTAGGAATTTCCAGAGTGTCATGTAATCTTTAACTTGAGGAGCTTTTCTTTCCCTAGTCTTTTTCATTTTTATCTTCCTTCAATTTGTCCTCCTCTTTTCCTTTCTCCTCCTTTTTTTTTTTTTTGGTTACAATATTTCTGGTTGCATTCTTCAGAAGACAACAGCAGTACACACCAATTTGGGGAAATCTTGTGAAATTATAAAGAAAAAAAATGCTTAGTGGTCACTGAAGATCTATCCTCTTTATCTTTTTTATGACATCTTCCTGATAGTTAAACATGCTGATGAATTAGGCTAGCTAACTGGGGAGTCACCAACACAAATGAATAGAAGAGGGATATGTCCCTAACTCTCTGTGGAGTGGTCACACTTTGCAGTGGAAAAAGCTCTGACCAGAAAGTGGCAGATCTGTGAGCCACTCTTCAGTGCTCTTACTAACTGGGTTTATTTATAGTCATGAGTGATGTCTGTGTCACCTCATAAAATAAAAGTTTCAGTATTTGCTTGTTTCAAAACTTAATCAGAAGAATGTGGTTGTTTCAAAGAGCAAAAAAAAAAAAAAAAAATTAAAATTAGGACTGTGAATGGCAGAATCGGTCATAGCCTCATCATCCATGAAAACAAAATAAGGCAACACCACCAACCTTTGCAGAGACCTTTAAAGTGTTTTTGCAAAACACATTGTGAAAGACCCTTAATCTGAATTATCTTCTCTTAATTTCTACTAAAACATTAAATTATGTGACTAGTTGCAACAAAGAGCTGTTAGGAAGAAAGGGAGGGAGAGATGGAGAAAGAGAAGGAAGGGAAATAGGAAATGGAGAGGAATATTTCACAACTCAGTCTCTACCCTAAAGGAACCAGGAAATGTTATTAAAATGTTTTATCTCTCACCTTATACCAGATAATGTATTCATAGGATGCTAACGATAAACAATTAAATGTAAACATCACAGAAGTTGGAGATAAATCTCTGGCACTCATTTGGAGGAGTTTCTTGTTATTTGATTCCTCAACCCTAAATTCTGTAGAAAATAAGTTTTACTCCCACCCTCCCCCCCAAAAAAATGTAAGAACGAACTGATTTCTCTAACATTTTCCCACATTTTCTATCCATCTTTTATTATCAATGATTGTTAGGTTTGCATGGTTATGACAATATGGTAGTATGAAATGTCAGGGCCACAATTCATAAGTCTGATTATCTGCTTAATTTTGTCAAGAAATACACTAGGTATTTACAATGAACAACGAGAATTTATAATCATTCACTCACTCACTGTTTACCTACAATATGTCAACTTGTATGCTATGTATACTATAGTGATATGAAAATATATAAGACATGGTCCCTTCTCTAAATGAATGTACTGTTAGGAAAAAAAAAATAGGTAGCCGAAACCAGTTTGGCTCAGTGGATAGAGCATCGGCCTGCGGACTGAAAGGTCCCAGGTTTGATTCCGGTCAAGGGCATGTGCCTGGGTTGCGGGCACATCCCTAGCGGGAGATGTGCGGGAGGCAGCTGATCAATGTTTCTCTCTCATCGATGTTTCTAACTCTCTACCTCTCTCCCTTCCTCTCTGTAAAAAATCAATAAAATATATATTAAAAAAAAAAGAAATAGGTAAATATGTAATTTTTCACATTTGAGGTGATCAATCTGATATGTTGGCTGTTGGTGGCTTTATCATTATGTTCTCCTATTTCAAGAATCAGTGTCTTAAATCTTTCACATATTTCTCTGGCATGGGAGTGGGCAAAGGATAAAAAGAGCATTTTGCTGATAATGCTTAGATACTTTCTACCAAACAACAAAATATGGCCTTACAACAGCAAAGGTCCAGGGAAAATGGAGGCAGGAACAACATGATAACTAGCAGCGGAACTGGGTGCCATTAAATTTGGTCTTTGTGATATGTTTTGGCTATAGATTTGGAAGCCTCTGAGTCTAAGAGTACATGTGAGGACACAGAAAAAAAGGGACATTTACGTGAAGAGTCCCGGCCCTATCCATTTTGTAGCTAGTCTAATATGTTCACTTTCACACATCTATTTACTATAGAGGTGAGCAATAGGTGTTCCATGGCTCTCTATATAACCATTGTCTCTCCCAGACAACTTCCTGTCTGCAAGGCAACTGAATTTCATCTTGTCTTTGTCCTTGACTTCATTTCTTGCCAGTAAGTACATTGTTGTCTCTGTTTAATTGGCTTTGGAATGTGGCCTCTTGAGGTGTCACTTTTCCAAAGACTTGACTCTGATTCATCCTATTTGATCCTCCCACTTAGGAACCTCACAAGTCACCTACCCTGTCATAGGTGTCCCTCAGAGCCAGGCAGGTCTGCTTGATCTTCAAGAAAATAAAGAAAGTATACTTTTATTTCCAAGGGCACTGCAAATCATGCACAATGAGTAATATTTTAAACTATTTATGGAGGCAGGCCAGATGACCTGGTGATGTTTCTTCCCTCCCTCAAAACTATTCACAGACCTGAAAATGTATAAACGCATTTCCTTCCTGTTTTGTCTTTGTCTGTTTAGTGAAGCATATCAGAAGGATTGGATATAGAAAAAAATCTTGCCCTTTTTATCTTGTCAATCCCTCAGCCCTGTTGGTTGACATAATCTCAAATGGATCTCGAATAACCTTCTTGTAGCCTCCATGTCTTATTCCCCAAGGTGTCTGTGAATGTAGCAATTCCAAACGAGTCAAAGTCAAACTATAAGATTCCAAATGTCCTTTACTTTGCTCCCTTTATGTGAATACTTTCTTCTGTATAGTTAGCATGCTATTTGCAATCTAGTCATATCTAGCTAGGTGCCTATTCTCTATTTTGTCTTTTTCCTTTAATCAAGAAGATGTTTTATTTTATATATATACTTACTTTTTTGCTATTATGAATTGAATAGCAATTATTCTCTTTGAAAATATTATTTTAAATTATTAGAATATTATTAGAATATTATTAAAACACATTTTTAGAAACTATAACCTGTCTTTAAATGGGTGTAATCATGCTTGGATTAATGCAGGTAACTCTTCTTATGTTAAAACTAGAGAACTTCATTGACAAAATATCATTTTTTATATTATTTTCTTTTATAGTTGTCACTTTCCATTTTTTATTATAGAAGTAATATGTCTATTTAATAAGAATTTGTCAATAAGGGCATAAATGAATAATTCTTGACTCCAAAACTTTAATGTAACATGTCAAATGAATATTTTAAAGTATATGCTTGCATTTGTTTTCCTATGAACATTTTAAAAAATTTTAATCATAAAGGGCATATTCTTTTCTCTTGTTTCTCCCCCTTCTACATACTATATATCCTGAGCATTTTCCCATACTATTATGTAGTCACATAAACATTGAATTTTGATTTTTTTGCCTCTTTTATAATCATAAATGTTCATAAGTTTTACCTCAAACATAAATCATTGTGGCTTCTTATTCATGCTTTGAAATACTAAGGCATGCTATTATTCAAAACTACTAAATCATTTTGCACAAATGAAATAAAATGCCATCGCTTGCAGCCTGGCCTTCATTTGGTGATTTGTATCTCATTTTCTCTACCTGCCATGTAATGAGAAGCTCGTAATAAAGTTGGCATCAGAAGCAGAGACACAATTCTCTGACTTGTGACACTGTCTGATAACTGTCCAGACTTACACCTCGGTGTTTGGAATCTGTCTTCTCTTGAGGTTTGTTCCAACTTTACTAGAAGTTGCTCAGCTAAGTCTTAATAAAGGCAGGCAGATCCAGGGGCAAGATGAACGGCAGGCACGCTGAGAGCCACAGTGGGAGAGACCTGTGGCAAGCCAATGTTAGTTAACAGTGACCTTGTGTTTATTGGAAGAAAGAACCACCCACAAGATACAGCCAACCAAATCGGTCACATCTATATGTGGGCCTAGGTTTAACTTTTATGCATATTTCTCCTTACCTCTAGGACTCTGTCGATTCAAAGATTCTGTTACTTAAATTGAAATGGCTTACTAGATAACAATTGTGAATTTATTTGTTTGCAATATTTAACTTCAAAGTACACAGAGGAAAGCACAGCCATAGCGACATTTTGGTTAACAACAGGCAACCCATATGAGGATGGTCCCATAAAATTATAATGGAGTTGAAAATTTCCATTGCCTAGTGATGTCATAGCCATTCTAACCTTTGTAGTGTAAAGCGTTACTCAAGTGTTTGTAGTGATGCCTGTGTGAACCAAATCTACTAATCTGCCAGTCACAAACATATAGCAATGCACTTGTGTACAGTGCATACTGCTTGATAATAATAATAAATAACGATGTGACTGGTTGATGTACTTGCTATACTGTACTTTTATCATTATTTTAGAGTGTGCTTTTTCTAGTTATATTAAAAGTTTGCTGTGCAACTATATGCTGTGTTACATCGATAGCATCCTCATGTACCTCACGCTTGCAGTGTCTCTTGATTACATCATTTTCTCTTGTGTGTGATTTAATCTTGTGTTGTTTTGTGTGGGGGCATGCTAAACAGGCTTGTAGCCTAGGACCAATAGACTAGACCAGTGGCCAGCAAACTGCGGCTCACGAGCCACATGCAGCTCTTTGGCCCCTTGAGCGTAGCTCTTCCACAAAATACCGACATCTGCGCATGGACCACAAAGTTTCAATCGCACTGTATGTGCGCGCCCGCACGTGGTATTTTGTAGAAGAGCCACACTCAAGGGGCCAAAGAGCCGCATGTGGCTCGTGAGCCGCAGTTTGCCGACCACGGGACTAGACCATCTAAGTGTGGGTAAGTGCACTTTATAATAATCACACAATAACAAAATTGCCTAATGACACATTTCTCAGAATGTATCCCCATTGTTAAGCAGAGTATGTCTATAATTCAAAGAACAAGTAGGATAAATCTCTACTCTCCTTCAAAGAATATGCACAACTACTACATGACTATGGTGATAAAAAGAAAAAAAAAAACAATGAAAGAAGAGCGAAAATTGCTGACTCCCATGTTAAATGTAAACATGTTAATTAGGAGACATACCTATCTCAGGATCACAAATATATGGTCTTCTTAGGAATACTGGATCTTCAAGAAAAAAAAATGCCATTGACTCTCATAAGAGAGCTGAGCTTATTGAAGATGTCTTAAGATGGAAAAAGTCAGAGTAAGATTAAAAAATGGCTTGGCTTATATGTGTCAGAGGTGAAAAGCAGCCAAGCTAACCTATGTTAAGCTGTCTCCTCAATAATCAAGGACTTTTCCAGAAATCTAATTCCATTTGATTAATATATTGGGTCAAGTAAGGGTAACATTAAAATTCAGAAGATATTTGCATTGTGGATGCATTTTTTAAATTATGTAGAATCCTCTTACCTTGTCAGACAAAACATTACACTAGATTTAAGGCAGGCCAAGAAGAGGAGACCATGTCCGGAGACTCTCAAATGTGAAAAGGCTCCTAAGAGTCTGGAACTCTATTATACTATGAACCTCACTGATCACCAACAGGCTTATTTGTATGTCTTAACAAGTTAAGAGATAGTCTGAGTGTAAAAGGAAAACAAGATAATGCATAAAAGTATTTGGTTAGAAAATACATTTGTATATGGCAATGGTTTTTCTTCCTACTCTATGTCAAGACATGAGCCATGTGAGTGATAATTCAGTTGAATGAGAAGAAGCCAATATTAGGAGCATGGAAATTTCTATGTTCCGAAGACCAACAGATTGAGTTTCATTCTAGCTCAAAAATTTACTACCTATGCAAGCTTGGTCAGAGCCTCTGAATGTCAATTTCATTAATTGCAATGTATCTTTTATTTAACCAGTCATAAATATTTATTTGGCAACTCTTTAGTACCAGGCATTATTCCAACTACTGTAAATTCAGCAATAAAAGATCTTTGCCCCCCCCTCCCCCACCAAGAGTTTATCTTCTAACACTTTTAGGATTATTAAGCTGATTAAGTGAGAGCATACATTTAAATCTTCTAGCATAGTGCTTAGTACAGAGGAAGTACTCAATAAATGTTTATTTTTCTCCTATTTATCCATTATGCTACTTTTTGAAAAATCATGAATAAGCATATTAAGCTAACCTAATGGGACTTCGGCATGTGTTGACTTAATCTTTCTCTGCCAAATGTAGACTTATTAAACAACAGACAAGATTAATCCTTCAGATCCAAATATAACATTCTCTACCCACTAATCACAAACTCAGGTCCCTGTGGTGGCCAGGCAGAGAGGCAAATGAGTGAATCCAGATGCAGTCAAGGAAAACAGGTTGTGGTTGTGAGGGTTGCACAGCCAGTAGGATTCACTTAGTGTTTATAGGGATTTCAGCCAGTTGTTGCCATGTTGATAAATAAGTCCAGTATTGCAATACTTCGTAATTCTGCTAGGGAAGTAGAAAATCCAGTTTATAATGTAAATTTTGCAGATTGTGTAGTATAAGCAATTAAATACACACACACACACGCACACAGACACAGACACATTCACGTGGAGTATACCAGTTCTGTGCATACCAAGTAAAACAAATTTATGGGGCATGTGTTTGTAACCGTTGCTGTAATAGGTATTTTGCTCATATATTTACCCACAGAGTTGATAAGTAGTAAACCCAGATTTATCAGGGCAGGGGTCCTCAAAGGCAGGGGTCCTCAAACTTTTTAAACAGGGGGCCAGTTCACTGTCCCTCAGACCGTTGGAGGGCCAGACTATAGTTTAAAAAAAAAAACTCTGAACAAATTCCTATGCACACTGCACATATCTTATTTTGAAGTAAAAAAACCAAAATGGGAACAAATACAATATTTAAAGTGAAGAACAAGTAAAGTTAAATCAACAAACCAGTATTTCAGTGGGAACTATGGGCCTGCTTTTGGCTAATGAGATGGCCAATGTCCGGTTCCATATTTGTCACTGCTAGTCTTAAGTGATGCAAGTGTGCATCAGTTAGTCTAGATCTGGTTGGAGATTTCAGATGTTTCATTCTGGAAAAAGGCTCTCCTAACTTCAAAAATAAAGGCCCTACTAACTGCAAAATAAAAAAAATAAAAAAATAGACCTCCTAACTTAAAAAAAAAAAAAAAAATCCTAACTTGTTCTTCCCTAGGTCCTCAGGCAGCAGCAGGCTCTGCACAGGCAAGCTCGTCCGATTACACCCCAGACTGAGAGGAGGAGTCCAGGGGGAGTCGGAGAGAGCGGTGCACATTCCACACATGCGCACTAAGGCCCCCAGGATGAGTTGGCTGCTAAGCAACAGGCAGTGGCAGCAAAAACACCCCGCTGGCCGGATAAATGTTTTCGGCGGGCTTCATGTGGCCTGCGGGCCGTAGTTTGAGGACCTCTGCTCTAAGGCCTTCAGAGTTTCTTCATTTTCTACATTAGATGATGTTCAAATCTGGTGAACATCACAATCACCTCTGGTACTTTTTAAAAATATACATTTCTAGCCCAGATGGTGTGGCTCCAGTGGTTGAGCATCAGCCATGAACCAAGAGGTTACTAGCTCGATTCCCAGTCAGAGCACATGCCCAAGTTGCAGGCTCAATCCCCAGTAGGAGATGTGCAGGAGGCACTGATCAATGTTTCTCTCTAGAGTGTTTCGTTTAGCATACAAAGTCCTTCAGAGACTTATCTTTTCTATTTCATTGCTTAATACTCTATCATCTCACTCTCCAGCCATGGAGGTACCTGCCGGGGTCCAACCCCAGCAGGTCCAGGGGTTCCCAAAGGCATAGACGGAGTCGGCGAAGAAGGAATGACACGGAGACAGCGTTCAGTTGATCAGCAGCCTAGCCAGGATCTCCAGCCAAGTTCTGGTCTCGATCTCCAGAGAGGTTCTGCTCTGGATCTCCAGCCAGGTTCTGTGTCCATGTTGTCTTGCTAGGTTCTCCAGCCAGCAGGTTCTCCAGGTTCTCCAGCCAGGTTCTGTCCAGGTTCTCCAGCCAGGTTCAGTAGCCATGTTCCCTCGCTAGGTTCTCCAGCCAGGTTCTGTCCAGGTTCTCTAGCCAGGTTCAGTCACCAGGTTCTAGTCAGGTTCTCTTGCCAATTTCTGTAGTCAGGTTCAGTCCAGGATCTTTTGCCATGTTCTCTTACTAGGTTCTGTCTCTAGGTTCTGAGGCCAGTTTCTTTCCAGGATCTTTTGCCATGTTCTCTCCAGCGAAGTTCTTCTGTCTCTAGAGAATGTTCTGTGTAGGTTCTGTCTTCTTCGTTCTGTCTTCTTACATCTGTATTTATACCAGTTGATTCCAATCCTATCAATCTCTATTTCAAAGGTTAGGGCTTTTCTTATCTCCATTCCAGGGAGTAAAGATTATGTAGCTTAAGCATGATTGTTCGTAGTTAAAGTGATTAATTACCCACCTGGCACTTAGTTAAGTGGTTTTATTCCCTCCCTAACTTCAGGGGAAAATCCCTACCTGGGGAAACAACCTTTCTCAGAGACCTTGGTTAAAACACATAGTGCCAAGAAGGTGAGCAAACATATTAAGAACAGTATGCCATATATGCCAGGTCCCTTGAAACAGCAAGGATGGACTGGCTCCCGGCAAATTCCCCCTTTTTTATTTTTTAAAAGCAGACATTAAAAAGAAAAAACCCCAAATGCTCTCTTGTATCCATTTTAAGAGTAGGATTGACGCTTTCCGCTATTAACTGAGTCCTGATCTATCACCCCAGGGAGAGCTTGCCAATCCTGCACTTTCCCAGGGTGGAAAGGCTGCAGTGGGGTTAAGGATAAGGCTCCTTGGGCCTACCTTCTCCCATGCCATTACATTTACCTTTCCTTCCTCAGAAAAGCATGGACATATTTCTTGTATAAAACGTTCTGTCTGGGAGTAACCTTAATTCCTCTGCTAGCAAGCATATATGTTAAAAGATCAATACAGAGTCTTTTTTCTTTAGACTCAGTATGGCACATCTTCTTAATCTAAAGATCAATACAGAGTCTTCTTTCTTTGGACTCAGTATGGCACATCTTCTCAATCTAAGGATCAATACAGAGTCTTCTTTCTTTGGACTCAGTATGGCACATCTTCTCAATCTAAGTTCTGTACTATCCACCTTCTTACCCTACTTATCTTCTATAGGGGGGTCTGTAGCACCCTGGTGGAGTCCTATCCGTCCCGAGTGTGGGAGTTCTCAATGGAGGGGGCTTACCTAGGGGAATCCTGTTCCAGGGGTTCCCAAAGGTGTGGACGGAGTCGGCGAAGACTATCCACCCTCTTCCTACGGTGGAGTCCTATCCATACCAAGAGTGGGGCTTACCTAGGGGTCCCTGTTTGGGCGCCATATGCTGGGGTCCAACCCCAGCGGGTCCAGGGGTCCACAAAGGTGTGGACAGAGTCAGCAAAGACTATCCACCCTCTTCCTATGGTGGAGTCCTATTGCCCCGAGTGTGGGGTGCTTACCTAGGGGTCCCTGTTCGGGCGCCATATGCTGGGGTCCAACCCCAGCAGGTCCAGGGGTTCCCAAAGGCATAGACTGAGTCGGCAAAGAAGGAATGACACGGAGACAGCGTTCAGTTGATCAGCCGCCTAGCCAGGATCTCCAGCCAAGTTCTGGTCTCGATCTCAAGAGAGGTTCTGCTCTGGATCTCCAGCCAGGTTCTGTGTCCATGTTGTCTTGCTAGGTTCTCCAGCCAGCAGGTTCTCCAGGTTCTCCAGCCAGGTTCTGTCCAGGTTCTCCAGCCAGGTTCAGTAGCCATGTTCCCTCGCTAGGTTCTCCAGCCAGGTTCTGTCCAAGTTCTCTAGCCAGGTTCAGTCACCAGGTTCTAGTCAGGTTCTCTTGCCAATTTCTGTAGTCAGGTTCAGTCCAGGATCTTTTGCCATGTTCTCTCACTAGGTTCTGTCTCTAGGTTCTGAGGCCAGTTTCTTTCCAGGATCTTTTGCCATGTTCTCTCCAGCGAAGTTCTTCTGTCTCTAGAGAACGTTCTGTGTAGGTTCTGTCTTCTTCGTTCTGTCTTCTTACATCTGTATTTATACCAGTTGATTCCAATCCTATCAATCTCTATTTCAAAGGTTAGGGCTTTTCTTATCTCCATTCCAGGGAGTAAAGATTATGTAGCTTAAGCATGATTGTTCGTAGTTAAAGTGATTAATTACCCACCTGGCACTTAGTTAAGAGGTTTTATTCCCTCCCTAACTTCAGGGGAAAATCCCTACCTGGGGAAACAACCTTTCTCAGAGACCTTGGTTAAAACACATAGTGCCTAGAAGGTGAGCAAACATATTAAGAACAGTATGCCATATATGCCAGGTCCCTTGAAACAGCAAGGATGGACTGGCTCCCGGCAGGTACCCTCATTTTCATGCTTGATGCATCTGCCTATAGAGCCTACATTATTACATTTCTCCTTTCTCAAATATGAATCTTTGTTCATATTTCCAGCACCAGTTCCAATGTTACATCTTCCCCAATGCCTTCTGTGTTCTGCTAGGTAAACTTAGGTGTTTCTTCTTCCACTTCCAAAACATTTTGGACTTATCTGAATTAATGATTCTCGCCATGATGTATTTTCATTGTTGGTTCCCATATGTGAATTCTTAGTACATATTGTCTTATTCACCTTGAGCTACTATCTGAACTTCCTTAGACTGGAGGCTTACAAGAGATGAATTTCTCACAGGTCTGAATTCAGGGGAGTCCAAGATCAAGACTACCTGCAGGTTCAGTGTCTGTTGAAGCCGGCTTCTTGATTTGTAGATGGCCATCTTTTCACTGTCCACTCAGATGTTTCCCATAGGTCTCTTTTTACAGGGCACTAATTCCATTCATGACCCAATAGAATTTTATTCCCAAAGGCCCCATGTGGAAAGGCCATCACCCACGAGATAAGAGCTTCAACGTATGAATTGAGGCACAGTGTTCTGTGCATGCAATGCATGGCAGGTTTCTATTAAATGTTCGATAAAAAAAAAATGAAAATGTTAATCTGAATCTAGAGCTGCAAGCGTAATACATTTGTGTGCTCTTCACTGAATTCTCATTTCATACACCTGTAGGAGATTTTTTCATGAAGGGGAAAAAAAGTGAATATGATCTGGTCCATCATGTACCTAATTTGTGGGGCTTATATATATATTTTTTAAATTTTCTTTTTACACATTAATTTTGAACTAAGACAAAAGCAAGGAATCTATTTTACAAATCATGTTTTAAAAATTCCACCATCCCTTTAGAAAGACCTGCTTTTGGAAATGCTGCAATTTACCAAGTGCCCATGGTAATGCTATAATTTTTTAAAGTGTCGTTCTCTTTGTTGAATTTCTGGTCGCAATCAAAGTGTACCCTGCTTAGGAACTAGAAATCTCTCTGGAGGGGAGGGCTAGACAGTGTGGCAGAAAGGTGTGCAGAAAATCCTGTTCAGCAAGACTAAGAGCAGGAGACATTAATAGTCTGCAACGGTAGCCAGGGACTCAGACAACTTTATTGATGTGTCATCAGAATGAGAAGAGAAGGCACCACAGCAGGGTGACAAGGACTTGTTCTGTGCATCCATTGATCTGCAATCTCCCATGGAAAACTCCACATACCTCTTAATGTCTTGAGTGACTTTATTGATACAGCATCAGCCAGCTGAGCAGGGAATTGGAGTCACCACATTTATCTTTCATGTCATGTCAGCCCTGTCATTTCACAATTTAATATCTACATGAAAGGAGAAATATTGAGTATTTGGTCATAATATTTTTGGTGGTGGCTAGGGAAAATGACAAAACCCCAGGTAGTCAGAGGAGTATAAAGTTGGCTCAAAGTATATTGTATGTGGCTGCTGTTATGAAATTTCTGCAATCTTTTGTTACAGAAATGCTCTATTGTAGCAGGTTATGATTCTTGACCAAGAGAACCAGTCACTGGAGCAAAACTGTCAGTTAAGAAGACGATACAGAAGGCAGATCAAACTTTAATACATGTCTAGTTTATGAATGGCGATATTGGGACACATTGAATAAGAGCATCTAAGTAGATCATAAAGTCATGGGCCTCAGAAAAACTTTAAAAGGTTATGCAGCCCATTGTCCCATCTTCAAGCTGGAAGACTCTTATATTATATAGAGAAAAGAGAAAACAAACAAACAAAAAAAACGAACAAAAAAATCCTATAGGCCTCTGAAGTGCAGTCAGTTTGGATAATAATTTCTATTTTTAAATATATTTATAAATGATATTTGCTTATAATTTATTTTTATCATTCAATATCAAATTCATGATTAGTTTCTCATAAAAGCAATACATTCTAAATCCTTATTATTTCCTAATTTTCATTTTAATCCTTTTCTGTAGTTTACTTGACTATTAATTTATCAGTTATTTGAGACAACATACTCTATAACCAGGTATGATACTTAGAACAATGCTCTAAATCATGTATCACAGTTTCATAGGAAAAAAAAGATCATCTGTACTCAGGTATTTGGGCAGCCCAAAGGAACACCTACCCCAGCCTGAGTTGGGATCAGTGGGCGTGTGGGAAACCTTGGGGAAGGCTTCTTGGAGTTTAACAACGGCAAGTTTGTATATCACTATGTATCTCACAACTAATGTGTCTCAGTAAATCTTGGAAAACTTTTACAGTGGAACAGCCCTCCCTATTTTCATTTACATAATTTCTTAAGCCTCGGATCTGCACATCATTTCTTACTCTTTCTTAGGAATCTTACTCCCTTGTAGCTTACAGCAGGGAAAAATCTTTTCCAGGTCCTTTTCCATCTCTAGATGTAAGCCAAACTATGATCTTCCCGTCATAACTAGGTTTTCTGCAATGATGATACACATCCTCATCACTCCTTAACTTACTGATATCTGGCTTCTGTCCCCACTGTTCCTCTGAAGTAGCTCGACAAAGATTGCATATGGACTTCAAGGAGCTTTGGAGTCCTAATCTAATCTTACCTCTGCAGCCTGTGGGATCCTTGACCACTTTCTCCTTTGGGAAACCTATTCCTTTGACTTCTGAAGCACCTCTCTCCTCATTCTTCGGTTGTGATGCCCTTTCCTGTCTCTTGTCATTTCCTGTCTGTTCATGTGCAGAGGGGGAGATCTCTGCAGTTTCATTTTATGCTTGCTTCTTATCTCTCTTGTATGTTCCCACAGTGTACACACTTCTGCTTCTTCAGCTGTCCTTGATATTCTGGTGACGCACCGATCTCTGTCTCCAACACACACCTTTGCAGAGCTGAGGCTTTGCACCAACTGTTTATTGCGTAGCTTCTCTTTTGTGTATGTCAAACCTCTGCAACTCAGAGGGTCCGAACCTGAACTTTCATCCTCCTCCTGGCCAATCCCTTCTCCTGTTTCCTGTCTATCCACAGAGTGGCATGCCCAACCATATTCTGTTTGTCAGACTTTACTATTTCCTCTCCTTCATAAACCCTATCACATTCCTATCAATTTTACCTCTTGGTGGTCACCCACAGATGAGAAGTATCAGTGACTGTAAAGCCCTGACAAGTTTTCTTGGTCATTCATTTTTTAAAAGGCCCTGTGAAATTGAAAGATAGCTAGACTCACAAAGAACTGCTAGATGAGGACCATGCCTGGTATAAGGGTCTAGATCAAGCATGTCAAACTCAAAGGCTAACATTGGCCAAATAAACAAGGCATGCGGCCTGTGGGCCATGAGTTTGACATGCTTGCTCTAGATGATTAGGGTTCATTGTCAGTAAATGTGTAGAGTAGGTGATGACACTTACCCAGCCTATAACTTATCATCCTCTTTCTGTCCCCATGGATGCCTCTGATGTCAGTTGGAAACAGGAAAACAAACTTTATTGGTCACCCACAAATCTTTTATTTTGTTCTAACAACCAGCATTGTCTGCATTTGTTAAAGAATGTTTCAGAGTCATAAATACAAAGAAAATTATTCTGACCATGAGAATGTCAAGAACTGTGGAATTAGGTAATAAATTAATTTGAAAAGTAGTTTCCTCAGACTTCCTCATGCCCTGTTACAAAGATCGCTAATATGCCTATGTAAGTTGAGTTTGCTTTGATTGCTGTGCTTTGGGGAGAAACTCTATAGCATGCTATACATGTCATAGTGAAGGAGGAGAGTAGTTACTACAAGATCAATTTGGAGATGTAAGCTGGGCCAGGAGGATGGAAGGGCCCTGTAGACCAAGCAATGGTTTGGAGCTTGTTCCAGATGCAGTGAGAAGCTCCTAAGCTTTTTAAACTGGGCGGTGATACATTTCTCCCAGCTGTGTGAATTATGTTTCCATATAAGCAAAACAAAATAAAACAAAAAGACTCAACATATGACAGTGTCTAAAACTAGTTAGTAATAGACATGAAGAGAAATGAAAAATTTGGGAATATATTTTGAAGTAGCATTACCATGTCATTTTGATGGAATGGATGTGATTCGAAAGGATCAACGATGTCTCCTAGCTTCTTTGCTCTAGAAACAGCTGGATTTTCTGAAATCAGAAAGAGTCTGATATCTCTGTTAATAAGGCAGAGATGCCTATTCGATGGCTAAGTTAGCAGTTGTACCTATGGATCCAAAGCTGTATTAATAGTTGTATTTCAAAGGACAAGTAATCTAACCTGTTTAGCCTAACATGTTTTCTGGCTGAGACAGGTATCTGGTTTTATTGGTTATGTTAGGGAAATTGGGGTGGAGGGGAAGAGGAAGGACAAGATGCTTAAGAGTTCAGGGTCACTGGTGAAGTCTTTTAATAGAGAGATGCACAATAGAGAAGAGTTAGAGGGAGTCAATGAGAGATGGTGAACTTCCAAGTTGGGATGAAAGATTTAATATTTTGGCCTCTAAAGATTATTTTGTAACTGTTTGATGGAATATTCAGTTGTTATAAAATGTAAAAAAAAAATGCTTCCTAAGGAATGGGGATTTGGAGAACTGCATATTGGTGGGGGTGGGGGGGCATGTAGAACTCCTCAATTTGGAGGAAAGGTTGACAGCCAGGGAATTTATATAGTATACATTGCCAGGGTTTGCAACTATGAGTAGGAGCAATGCCCAAGTCTAAATGGTGGACCTCCAAGCCAGAAATTCTGGAAGGCTCTCCCTCATCCTATGTTAATTGCAAATTAACATATCCCTAACAAAGAGAAGCCCCTACTTTTTCAAGATTCCCTACTGCTACAGTGCAGCCTATGTTTATGTTTCTAGGTAGAGTGTTGCCAACTCTCTACCAAGGGAAAGGCTGGGTTGCCAGTTGGCTCGCAATGTCACATTGCACCTCAAAGGTAGTTAATAAAATGGTGAGGAGAGAGTGCTTTCTTTGAAGTGGAGCAACGTCCTATGATGCACTCGTGAATTTTATGGAATAAGAACCTTACCTGGACATTGCTGACATTTCATCATTCTGAAATGCAGTAATTATGACTACGTGTGTGGGTGGCAAATCAATAGTTTTCCAGGAAAATTGAGTAACACTCCACTACACATTGAACTTTTTAAAAAACAATTACTTCCCAATGGTTCAGAGGCAAAAGGAGCCAAAAGCAACAGTTAAATGCTCCATCCAGATTCTGTTATCTGCAGCAGGGGACAGGAACAGCTTTTATAAATGCTGAGGGCCAGCGTTTCCTGCTATCAGGATCACATTGAGCTTCATTCTCCAGCTTGCACACAGACTTCGTGCCCTGTCATCCTCAAATCATTATTCATCTGATGCTTTTACATGATCTCACTGCTGCTCTCTAGATTTCTAGTGTCAGATTCTTGACTTGGGATTCACAGTTAAATGAACCAAAATATAGAGTCATTCCTTTCTGCTTTTTTATCTCCAGTGACTTGTGTAACACTGTGTTTTTCTGTTTCATATTTGCAATAGAAATATTAGATGTCGACACAGGACAAAAAAGATATGAATAATGTTGTAAAGATCTCTGAAGGGGGAAAAAATTATTCAAACCTGAAATTTTCAAATGTGACTTTCTTTGTCAAAAAGGGAGAAAACAAAAGGGATCAACGGGGTTTCTAATAAGCTTTCATGCCTCAGCCTTTTCATTGAGAAGGCTTGGATATTTCTTAAATTACTTTTTGTCATAAGCAAGCGACTTTAATGGGTGCTTTGAAAATTTCAGAGAGACAATAATCCAAATTGAACTTTTATTAGTACCCAAATAATTATGATTAGATTATATGTAATCTATGGCCAGGATCAAATATAAGACCTGGTAGGGACATCCATTATTATCTAACTCAAGTTTTATATTTCATAATTTAGTAAACTTAAAACCAGAAATGATTAGGCATGCCCAGTATTTTCAAGTTCAATGGAAGCAGAGCAGGAGGTGCTTACTTCCAAGATCAATATTTTCCCCAACAGTTCTATGAAAGGTGGTGCTACAGTCCAGGGGCTTCAGATACTTTCATATGTGCAACATATAACTCGGATTCAGAAATACTTAGCCAACTAAAATCACTTTATTTTAGTTTTGGTTGCCATAGTCCTCTAGTAAATCTGTTAGATCTCATCCCAGCTTCCAACATGGCTAGACTGTGAGGAGTCAGGGTAGGGATTTGTAATCCACAGAAGCCAACATGGCTTCTCTGAGAAGAACTGGCGGCTCACTTACTTTGGAGTTTTCTTCTTTAGGGTTCCATTATTGACAGGTTAGGAGAAGATGGTTTCCATGGCTGCATTTCAGAAAGACATTTGATAAAAATCTCTCAATATCCTTGTGAAGAAGATAGAAACATAAATAATAGATGAGGGTATTGATTGGTAAATGCATAATATATTTTAAAATTAGTATTCTATCAGTCTAATTATTTTTAAGGTCTGTCTTAAAGAAGAGGTATTAGTTTTTCTTCATACGATTTCAGAGCATGGTACCAGGACCAATGAATAGGAGTCAATTATATAATTTGATTACCTTTAAATAAAATGATATTTCATAAGATGCAGTGAATTACATGTCACCAGATGTATACAGTTAAAGAGACAAAAACCTGCATGTGACAGAGGTTGGTATAATATAGTACAACAGTTCTCTGAGTATTTGCTGTCAAAATTCCTAACCACTCTCCTGCCTGCCTGATCGCCCCTAACAGCCTTTGCCTGTCTGCCTGGCCTGATTGCCCCTAACTGCTCCCCTGCCTACCTGATTGCCCCTAACCACTCTGCCTGCCTACCTGATCACACCTAACTGCTCGCCTGCCTGCCTGATCTCCCCTAACCACTATGCCTGCCTGCTTGATTGCCCCTAACTGCTCTCCTGCCTGCCTGATCACCCCTAACCGCCTCTGCCTTGCCCCCACGGCGGCTTCATCCAGAATGTTGTCTAGAATGACATCTGGAAGGTTGTTTGGCTGTCTGGTTTAATTAGCATATTATGCTTTTATTATTATAGATGGCCAGTGTGCATCATGGCAGTTCTTGTGTTGAGTGTCTGCCCCCTGGTGGTCAGTGTGCATCATAGCTACCAGTCAGATGGAAGGACAGACAGCCTCTTATAATATATATATATATATATATATATATATATATATATATATATATATATATATATCTTCAGAAGAAAATCACTTCTGTCGTGGTAAACGACCTGCTTCCCTATTTATAATAGTCTGGCCATCTAGCAACTTCAGCTCAAAATTATAGCTAATTTGCCTACAAATGTCAGGTGGTCATAATAATCCGGCCACTCAGTGTATATATAGATATTAAAACAATATAATCTATTCAATCAGAAAATTCTTTAAATATTGGGAAACTGCCAAGCTCATTGATGGGAAACAATCTTTCATAATTCACATGTTTGCCTAAAAATCAAATTAGTATTTCTCACACATTGTGTCAGGTTTTTTGTTGTTGTTGTTGTTTTTGTTATTGTTGTTGCTTGGTTTTGTTTTTGAAGTGGCAGGCTCACTTTATTAATTTTGAAGAAAATGCCTGCCAAGTAGCCAAGTATGAAAACTGTAGTTTGTCAGTTGTTTTGTCACATGAAAATGGGTTCTATAAAAAAGCATCTGGTTCAGCTCACAACTTAATTGTACAAGAGTTCTGACTTGAGACAACCAATGTGCTTTATGTAAAACAAGCACTTTATTTGTATTTCACATTTTTATCACATAATATTTAAAACATGTGTGTTAAATGCAAAGATTAAGTTAAATTAATTATATATGCTGCTTCATAAATGATGATCATGCATGAAATGGACATTGTTTTGCTATCAACATGTGAGTTTGAAATACAGTGAACACTAATTTAGTGTATTGCCATAGCCTCGGTTCCTGCTAAGGACTCATCATTTTTACCCACAACTGCTTTTGCACCATCCATGAAAATGTCAATGAAAAAGGTAGAAAATGTCTTACTATCATTATAAGTATACTTTTGACCCTGTGGAATTCTGAGATGGTCTAAGGAACTCCCAGTGTTCCACCAACTATGTTTGAGAACCACTGAACCAAACCTATTGTGTGATGAATGGCAGAGTACGGATTAGACAACTTTGTTTGGAATTCTGGGTCCACTGCTTACAAGTTGGGTGACCTTGAGCAACACAAACAATTCTGAGGTGTTTGCCTTCAATAGAGTGGGGACAGTCATAATAACTATCACATAGGGTAGTTGTGAACAGTGAAAGAGAACATGTTATAACCCAAATAGCACATCCCTTGAGAATGCTTGATATATTTTGACATATGTCACTGCTATGGTGATAATGACCCAGTTGTTGCATTGTAAAGGAGAGTTAGGTTGTGTGGTTTTGACCAATTAGAAAATAGAATAGATTATCTTTAAAATACATTCATTGCTGAGATACTATGATTATCTTTAAATTGTAAGGACCATCACCTCATCATCACAAAACTTAAGATGTAGCTGATATTTTGCATGGGAGGAAGGGAGGATGAAATCTCTCCAACCTCCAAAGAAAGTCAACCCCAATAAACACACCAATTGAAAAAAAATTAGCATGGTATGTAAGAGCAACTGAAAGCCCACACCTTCTCACCAGCATGCTGTGTAGTAATCCCTCTGTATGAAAGCCTAGTGCCATACTTTTGCTGTGATTCTAACTTTTTGTGGTGTGGCACAGAGGTTAATGAGGGCTGTGAGCCCTGAGTGCCTGGGTTTGAATTCCAGCTTAGCCTCTTACTAGCAATGTGGCTCTGGGCATTTTACTTAACCACCCTGAATCTCAGTTGCCTCATCTGAAAAGGGAGGAAAACATTTGCATCTACTTCACAGAGCAGGTGTGAATAGTCACATTTATAAAGTGCATAGAACAGTGCCTGACACAGAATAGCTATTCAAAATGTTCGCAATTTCCTTTGTCCGAAAAGGAACAAACTTTAACCTCTTAATGGGCAATGCATACATTTCATGTTTTTGTGGACTATACTAGACTTCGGATTTCAAAGATAAATGAACTCATTATATGTCCTTTGAGGTTTTCAAAGTCAAAATGTAAAGGTGTCTTTGGATGAATTGTCAGTGTAGATTGCATAAAGACCTGACAGATATGGAAGAGAAAAAGGTGATATATTCAAATATTTAGCAGGAAGCCATGAGTACTGATCAAACAATAACAACAGAAAGCAATATGATTCCCAAACAGGAACAGGAGCAGGGACCTGAATCCTCAGCAGGTATTAACCTTTCATCTGCTGGATCATAGGGGATTCAACCAAGTAGAGTGACCGCAGCATTTTCTCTGGGCTCACTCTAGCTATGTCCATGCATACCATAGAGTCCATTTTAGGAGGGAGGAATAGTAAGCATGCTTTTACTGGCTGCTGATTAATATGTTTTGTCCACTCTCAGTACTGATAAAGGGATACTTTCCAGAGTGAAGTGAGGAAGTCCAGGGAATTGAGCACAGGAATTCTATTCCTAGCTCCTTATGAACTAGAACGGGCAGAGTAACTCAAACAAGCAACCTAGGTTATCACCAAAGACAGAGTATAGCCCCCATGCAACTGAGCCAAAATATCTATTCCATTGTGAAGCTGGGATTATGGGGTGAGAAAGAAGGACCATAATTAAAAATGACAGTGAGAAAATATCATCTTACTCCATGTAAGGATAGATGAGCAGCTTTTGAGTCATCACCTCTAACTTAACTTAAAAAGAAGAAAGAAGAAAGAAAAACTGCTTTACTCCAGTGAGCAGACACTGCAGGAGCCAGTCTAGCTCTGGAGCCACCAGCTGGACTCCTCTGTCCAGCAACTCATCAAAAGCTTCATGAGGTCTCTTCATTGCAAATCCCCTAAGCATTGATCCTCACAAAGGCAGAAACAGTGCAGCTGGGTTTTTTTGTTTGTTTGTTTTTGTTTTGTTTTGTGTATGTGTGGTTGTGTGTGTTTTAACCCCACAAGGAGTCAGGGGCATTGGTACTTAGCAAATCCTTTTTTAATTTGCTCAATTAAATTGAGATAGCGTGAAAGAGACCAGCATGGCATCATTCGTGTAGTCTGTTTTGAGCTATCACTGAATTTCAATGGATTAAGTGATGGTCAGAATTGGATTTTCTTGCTTCTGACTAAGCTTCTATAAAAGAGCCTACAATTCTTTTTTTTTTTTAAGCCAGAAATAAAAAAAAATGATATATATGAACTATCTGTTTTTCACATGCACATGCTGAGACCTCTCAGCAGTAGATGGCTAATTAAGCAACACCATATTCTATGCTCAGGGATGATTCAGTTTGGAAGCCCCTGGGGGAAGTTAGAGTCATGAATGAAGGATGCCAATTGAAAAGTAGGGATTTCTGAGAACTGATTGGAAAACAGGCAGAGCAAAATTTACTGCAAGCTTTGAGGCCAGAGAGAACAGAGTAAATCAAAATTCAGGCTAATGTTATGCAACTCTGAGTTCCTGTTCTCTCACATAAAAAAACAGAATAATATTATTTTACAGGTGTTTTATAAATAAATATTCAATTTACATCAAAACTTTGGCAACTTAAAATTATCTCCTAAGACTTAGCGTCACTCTCTTTACAAGGACATGGTCAAGTTCAGAGGCTTTTGTTGCCAGGCTGCCAGGGTTGGAATCCCACACCCGACACCTCCTAGATCCTTGGCCTGGGAAAGGGGACTGCATTTCATCTATTTGCTCAGATGTAGCTTCATGCATCTGATGTAAAAGGGTTTTTGTGAGGACTAAATAGAGTATTGTGCAAAGTGTGTTTGTGGAATTCCTAGGAAAGAACCAGCATTCTATAATATAGCTCATGTTGTTATCTCCTTAAGAAGCTGAAGGAAACCAGTGGTTTCCCATTTGCAACATGAGTAATCTTGAAAATTTGGCAACTTTCTCATTTTTGTGTTTTTACATTTTTTGTTTTTATTCTTGCTTTTTGATCACTTTTGCATTTCATAATTAAGGCTCTTCCAAGGAAATATTAAATATCCTCTATAAATTATACAAACACACACACACACACACATATATATATATATATATATATATATATATATATATAATTACAATTACCCCTTCTCTCAAAACTAATGGGAATAATAATAATTAAACTCTAACCATTGTTTTTGTTTTATTGGGTGGGGAGTAAAATGTATAATTTATTATAATAAATTCGTAAAATATATAATTTATATTTATAAATTATACAATAGTATCCCTATAGTTTTTCAGCCCTGCCTTTAGCCTCAATTATATTTATATTTAATGTGAAGTTGTCAGTTTTTAAAATCATATGTCAGGCATTTCTTTACCAAAATTTTCCTCTATCCTACCATGCACAGCTAGGCTCTCTCTTTTCTCTATGGCCAGGGCACTCTGAACCAAACCAATTTTGTGCTATATAATTAGGTTTTCTTTTTATTTTGAAATAATTTAAAATTTACAGAAAAGTTGCAAGTATAATTTGGATAACTCCCATATGCCCTTTAACCACATTCACCAATCTTATTCATTTTGCTACATGTGTTTTATAGTTTATTTTTGTGCTATATATTTTATAACACATATCAATACTTATAACAAAAAGAATATATGTATATTTTATTCACTTAAGAATAGATTGCTTTTACCATGCTTTTTTACCCATTGACTCATACCTACAATAGTTATCAAGTTTAGGCTATTTAATACGACACGATCATGTTACTTAATCTACCAAATTATTCTTGTCCAATTGTTCCAGACATGTCATTTGTAGTTTATTTTTATTGCATTCAGTTGTCATGTCTTTTTGGTCTCTCATATTGGTTTTTAATTGCTTACATTTGGGTCTTCTCTATTAGACACACTTTTCGAGGGTAGGAAAATCATCTATTTTATTATAATTCTTGAGTCTCCTAGCATGGTAAATGGTACAGATAATGCATTTTCTATATGTTCATTATGAAGGAATAAATAAATAAACCAGAAAGATTGGAACAAAAATTCATTTGAACAGATCCGACAGACCTTCATCAAAACAACGGCAATATCAACCAGAACCACACAAATGAACAAACAGAATCAAACTACAGAAGATCCTTGGGATTCTGCAAGGAACCATCCTGGGGCTTTCGTGAATAATCAGAGCTTTTTATTCTTCCATTTCTCTCATTAGGTGTGTATCAGAGGGTGGGACTGTGAGTGGAGAATGGCACATACACAGGCTACTTCGAGAAGGTTGGATTCATGTACCAACGGGATAACCCCTGTACCCCAAGCATACGGCACATTTATTGTTCACGTCTTTCAGAGTGGTGCTGGAAAATTACAACTGCAACAATTGAAAGTATGGGTGTTACAAATCTGTTTTATAAAGGCTAATTAGAGTTGATGGTGCAAAATATATGAGAATGGATCAAAGTATGTTATTGAAATTAGCTGGAAGTTTAGCTGCGATGCCCAAGAATATATATATATTGGTATTTGAGTGAGAATTAAGAGACTAGGAAGAGAGAAAGAAAGCATAGAGGAGAAAGAGAATGAGGAAAACAACACGGGCTACAAATTATAAAGGACAGGAACATAAGGCAAGATAAGGGGCGCGTGTTGAATATGGTTTTCATTAGTAGGGTTTAGATCATGCCTGGAGATAAAGAGGTATGCTATTCAGCACTGATTTGATACACAACAGTGAGTTATTCAAGGTTTTAAATAGGAGTTTATTTGATAAGAATGGTGCTTTAATTAAATGAAGATGGATCTATCTTCTAGGAAAAATGTAACCCATTCCTATTTTATAAAACATAAGACCATAAAAATGGTGTTTTGAACACTTACATCAACATTCTGTAGTTCATATATATGGCTGTGATATTATTCTTCTAATAGGTATTTCATAGCTATTAAAACTTAAGAAAAATTGTTTGGGTTATATTTTTAATGATGAATTTGTTACAACCTTTGAGATTTTTCATATCCCAAACCTGAATATCTGCCAAACTATAGGAAAAGAAAGGGAGAAAGAGGGAAAAGCATCTCTGTTACCATAGTTACTATGAAGTTCTTTCCCCCCCATTAACTGAAAAATGAAACAACAAAAAACAAAAAGGGAGGTAAATTTATCTTCAAGTCAGCAACAACTTAGGGAAGGAAATGCAATAGACTCAGAACTGTGGGAATGTTAATGATTGGCTCATTCTTTTTCCCCCCCTTTATTGATTAAGATATTACAAATGTGTCCTTATCCCCCCAATGTCCCCGCATCCCCCCAATCCTGCCCTCACCCTCACCCCCTGTTGTCCACATCCATCGTTTATGCTTATGTGCATGCATACAAGTCCTTTGGTTGATCTCTCCCCCTCACCCCCACCTTCCCCTATCTTCCCTCTGAGTTTTGAGCATCTGATCGATGCTTCTCTGTCTCTACATTTGTTTTTGTTCATCCGTTTATGTGGCTCATTCTTTCTGAAATGTGTACAAGGAGGGGAAAAGTGTGTATTTCAAACAACAGTGGTGATGACATGGAATATTATTGTTTTCATGCCAAATAAGCTCATAATTAGAAAGAATCATGAGAACTATTAACAAGCCACACACACCCCTTGCATTTCCCCCTCCCTGTCTTGCTCTGCTCTCCTGCAAAAGCAGGCACAGCGCGAGGTCTATTAATGAGTGTCAGCAAGAGCAGATGGATACTTCCAAATTCCAGACCACCAGTTGTCATGACAATTTGATGTGGTTCTTTAGGTCAGACATTGGCTAACTATCACACCAACTTATTTCTTCCTTGGAGTGGGAGACTAGTATGTCTCAACCAGCTTTTCCTATGAGAGTTGCTTTCTCCATTTGTTCTCCCATGGGATTTTATTATAATCAGGTTGATGCAGAGATGCCCTCATCCTCTAGTCCTTCTAACTTAAAGTTATAGAATTGGCCCAGCAGAGAGAGTGTCTGCCTGCAGACTGATGGGTCCTGGGTTTGATTCCGGTCAAGGGCACATGCCCAGGTTGCTGACTCAATCCCCAGCAGGGGGTATGCAGGAGGTAGCCAATTAATGACCCGCTCTCATCATTGGTGTTTCTCTCTCTCCCTCTCCCTTCCTCTCTGAAATCAATAAAAATATTTAAAAAATAATTATAGAATTTCACAATGCAGAAACTCTGACAAAAGTCTGTATGTGGAGGAGGTGTCTCAGCGAATCCCGAGCCTTACAAGGTCAAATTCAACACACCATCCTCTTCTTCCATTATATCTGCCTTTATTGCTCTACTGTAGATACATTACATGTGAGCTCAGAGGAACTGAAGAGCAGTTTATTCATTTGGAACTTGCTCATGTATGACACTCATCCCTTCATTTCTTCTTCTTTTATGCATCCATGTCATTTTGTTAGGATTGAACATATCACATCTCAATAATCTAATTAAATATCTTCTCCCTTATAGGGTGAGCTTGTTCTTCTTTATGAGATGCACTTTCCAATAATGTAGCTACTCCCACATGTGGCTAAATAATTAGAATTCATATAATAAACTTAAATTTTTTTCTGTCACCCCAGCCTCATTTCATGTGGTCAGTGGTCACATGTGGCTAGTGGTTACCATATTGGGAAGAAATTACATAGAACATTTCTATCACTACAGAAATTACAGCTGGATAATTCCAACCTAGACATTTTCTACTTAAAGAGTTGTCCATGGACCAGCATCAGCAGCTCCTATTAGAAATGCAGAATTCTGAACCCCACCCACAAACCCAATCTGCGATTATGATGTGACAGGGACCTTTGTATGTACATTAAAGTGTGTACAACACTGGTCTACCTAAAATCATAGAATCCAGCAAGTGTGTTTGAATGGATATTAAAATGAATGAAATACCCTATTTCTTTTTACATACAATGGGGGGAAAGTCCATTTAGTCCCATGACTCAGTTTTAGGTTAGTATCATCTATGTCTTCATAGCATCCTTATTTCACTTTCAATAGCACTGTATTTTTAGGGAGCATATAAAAAGGATTAGGCTATGTAAAATATGTATTTGATATATGACTGAATTAAGTATTTTACAATTTCAGCCACTGTTTCAGGGTACCTTATTCATCAAAATATATTAGCATGTCTCTATAATCTCTAAGTGCCATTTCTTAGCTATTGGTTCTAGGGGTGACAGTCACGGTGATGTTTCTAGAAGCCTCAAGAGAAAGGCAGAATGATTTATCCAGAAATATTTGTGGGAAGTTAGTCATGGGGAATTTAAGTGTGATTGAGTAGGGAACTGCAGGGTATATCATTTTCGCTCTCTTCTGGGACCTTAAGGGAGAAAAGACATGTCAGGGAAAATTTCTCTTTCTTTGAAAATATTATAGATATTAATCTTGAATGCTTTGTTGTATAAATACCTTGCTAGGCTGAAGGACCTGTCTTGAAATAAAGATTGTTAGGGGGAAATCCTTTATACTTATCTGTATTAATATTATCACCGTGGCTCATTGAATATTGTAGCTTATAGATTTTAAAAAAATCAATTTTTATTTTCATACTACTTGTTCCTTCTCCTTTTGCTTGAATGAGTATATAGGGTTTATCTGTGTTGTTATTTGAGTTTCTAGGGGACATCCCACTTCCTATATTCTATGGAAAGGTCTCCAAATCATGTTTTGAATATGCATGTGTATGTGTGCATGAATGTGTGTAAATCCTGTACTGTTTTTTAAAAATTGTGTCTGGACACTATCCTTGTCCCAGCCTGAGCTGGAAAGATGAAAGTGATGATAAGACTATATGGCAGAGAGGCATAAATAATAAAAGTCTTCTGCTGAAAGCAGGAATTAATATAGATGCTTTATTAACCACGACTATCACACGATTATTTGAGTCGCAGCTCACCTATTCACCAGCTGTGTGACCTCAGATATATTATTTAGCCTCTTTTAGCCTCCATTTTTTTCAAAAATAAAACAGACATAATAATACTTTTTCATGGGATTGTCGTAAGAATTAAATAATGTAATATAAATCAGATGCTTAATTTCTAACTGATAACAGTGTTGCTGTTTATAATTTTGGCTGTATTCACTCTGAGCACAAAGCTCACACAATAATAGGGCTTGCCCTATCTAGGTGTTTACATAAACCTGAAGAGTTTCTGTAACTCAGCACCTTTTGAATATGTCAAAGAAGCTGTAAATATATGAATAACCCCTTGTTCTAGAAAGAGGACTACAAACTGCTTATTATGGTCTAATAGTAAAACTGCTTGCTATAGTTTAATAGGGGTCCATCATAAACTGTTATGATATCTGAATGATTAGGCTCTCAATTGGTTTCATCCTCACTTGGGCAATGGCCATAGCCCATAACTATTCTGATGAAAGGAAGACTCAGTTCTTTATCTGTCTTGCTCCAATTTCTGGCCTAGTTTTTGTTTGTCTGTTTGATCTTTAGTTAAGTTCTTTCCTAAATTCTGAGTTCTTGTTTATACACCTAAATGTTTTGCTGATCTGTCCCATCACTGAAAACACCCTCAAGCCAGAGTCTTATTTTTCATGGAATCATTGTTTGCTCATATGCAAGGACCCTGCCACTGTTCTATGAGTAATTAAGATGGCAAATCTATCTAGACACAAGTCCTCCAATAGCCAAAATAAAATCAGGAAAGTAGCAGGCATCACCATGATAAGTCAAGCCAGTCCACCTCCTGGAGCCAAAGGAAACATGTTTCCCCAAATTGCTTTAACTACAGAACAGTAGAAATGCCATGTGAGAGGTGATGGTATTGCTTTCATTATACAAATGCAAGTGGGATGTCACATGATAAAAGGCCCATGAAGAAAATTGATTCGAAACAAGGAGTGTATAATTGGCTGGATGGTGGCAATATTTATGAGTGGATGTATAATTATTGTTTTCACTGTTTTGTTACAGTTCCCAGAATATTAGTATCTCTTTGAAAACTAAGAGTATTCCAGATGAGACACTGCTACATCTTTTAGTAGTGGTGGTGGGAATGGTGTGTGCCATATTATCTTAGGTTCAGCTCAGCAAATGTTGAAGCATCAGGACATTCTCCATGCTCTCAGGGAACTGATAGTGCGCACACCCTCTGGAATCTGCCTGCTTGTATTGAAATTCTCACTAATTATGGAACCTCTTTGGGCCTCAGTTTCCTCATCTGTGAAATGGAGATGACAATAATAATAACCCTACTCCATAGAGTTGTGAAGATTAACTGAGTTTCTTTATGTGAAGAATACCTGCCACACAGAAAATGCTATATTGGAATTTGCTGTTGTGGGTGGGTAGCTGTCGAATTAACATCTCAGCTAGAACACAGGTCAATGGCAATTCCACCTGGGCATGTTCCCATGACACAGAGAGCCAGAGAAAATAGTAGAGACCTAGGCTTGCACTGACAGATGATCACATCTACTTCATTCTAGTGATTAAAGCAAGTCCCCTGGCCAAGCCTAGTAAGAACAGGGACAAAAACAGGGACAAAGAAGCAGGTTGCTTACTGCTATCTTCCCAATGTCTTTATGCAGAACACCAGGAGGCATATTGGGTTTTTCTCAGGATTATATAAAGCATGTAAATGCATGTATGTCTGTGAGAAGGTGCTGGATAGAATGGGGGAAATCTCATTACTTTCCCTCATGCAGTTGTGGCATCATCCGCAGGGTAGAAATCAAATCTTCTGTCTACTTTGTTTAATTTTTGCATTTACAGTAATACATTATGGATATTGATGTAGCAACGGAAAATAACCTGACATTCCAACTCTTCACATGGTGTGATTAAAGGAACATTGAATAATGAGAGGCTCTTCTAGGCTCCAGCACTTTCCAAAGATGATGTAACTAGATTCTGAGTCATCTTAAATTAAGCCACTGAATTCTTCACCCACTTGTCTCTGACCATGTCCCCAGCAGTGGTATGAGGCCCTGCTGTGTACCTAACACTGGTGAGAGACACTGTGTAAGTAGTTCAATATTTAGGGTCTTTTCTCTGACAGCTTGGATTTAGAGAATTTTGTAAAGGAACACATGTATGTTTATGTTATATATCATATGATGTGTGCAGAAAATATCTAAAATAAATAGTTTCATATTCATCACCTGGTGAACCTGTTCAGAGAGATGATTTGTTCAGAGTACACCTCCAAAATCATTTACTAAATGAATGACCATTCTCTGGTACTTATCCTTCATTTACTTTTTAATCAACATGTATTTGTTAACATTGATGTAAGACCAGTTGTGCATTTTCTCAAAGCCATGAAAGATATAGGTAGGAGGAAATTATGAAATTGAAATTAACTAGTGAGCTTTCTTTTTACCTCCGAAGCTCTGAAACCTCACAGTATGGAACATAGACACCACGGAAGAAATATTTGCAGCTCGCCTTCTTTCCTCCTGGTAACAAAACTGAGCCTCCGTGTTTCAAACAAAGTAGAACAACTCTGTCACCGCCCTTCGCTTCTTGCCATGTGAAGAGAGTCATGATCCAACACTTGCTATTCTTGTCACAATAGCTCTTGTCTCAGGAATTCAATTTTCAGTGTCTCATGAATTTAATACCTGCACTATTATCAGAAGATTTGTAATAACTCATACAGCTGAACCTTTTCCAAATTTCCTGTTCATCTTAATCTTTCCACCCCTCCACCTGGGTGTAGAGGAGTGCCTTGTAAAAAGGCAATTCCCCCACTGTGTGCTGCAGTTACAGTGTGACCAAAACACAAGATCTCAGATGTGTCAAGGAGAAGATGGCTTCTGTTGACTTTAGACAAAGAAATGGGAAGCAGTAAGCTAAGGACATGTATATCATCTGAGCTCTTGGGGGAACTGTCCCTGTGGACAGGGTTATTACTGGCTTTTCCCTTTAATTCCCAAAGCTCTTTTTCATCACAGCAGTACCTTCTAACACCTACTAAACCAGCGATACCTTCTAGCAAACTCCCTACCTATCCCGCTTTCAAAACCTGTTCTTTTTTTAAAGTAAAAAGCTAAGTTTCAGAATCTAATTTGAGAAACACTCCACCTCTCAGCAATTTGCAGGCAACTAAGATCTACCTTGAGCCCAGGGAATATGTGCAAATTTTCTGCCTTGGCTTGCCGACGTCTTTAGCTCTCTCCTGTGCTAGAACATGCCCCATCAGGCGGATATTGCGAAGAGGATTATGGAACTTAATTTCCAGGAACAGATAAAGGGGAGGGGAGTCAGTCATCTCACATATCTTGAGGCCAAATTATGTTTTCAATCCACAAACTAATCTCTTGATTTTTTCCACAGAATTGTTTCAGAAGAATTATATAGTAATCACAGATACTTAATTTTACCCCTGTCTAGTTTATTATCACTTTAGCTGGAGAATACTTAGTTCATATGTATAAGATTACAAAATAAAAGTAATGAGTATAGAATAAATGCACATATTAACTTTAAATTCATAATTCTTTTATTAGAAAAATTTGAAATCAGCATTGATATCTAATTACTAGTATTTGTTTTACCTTGATTCTATATCAAAAAGGAAATAGGAATTTACCTAGATTAGAGTTTGGTAATAAAACTTTTTAAAGGCATTACAATGCAACTTTAAGATACATTTTTTTATGAATATAATAATATAGAAGTGCATTTAATAAGAACAGTAAGAAAGCTTTCCTCCCTCCCTTTCTTCCTTTCCTCCTTTCTTCCTTCCATCTCTTTAACTTTCCTTTAATCAATATATCCTATTGATTGCCTGCTATGCACTAGCATTTGTTAACAATTTAAAATAGAATTACCATCATGTGACATTTTAAAATTACATGTGTTTTTTAATTATTGATAAAGTAAAGGTTAGAGTAACATACCTAAAGTCAGAACCAAGCCTAAAGCATCTATAATGTGATGTCAGTGTGGGTGGTTGTGTGTTTACTTGCTCTTGTGTAACTCATTCTTATGCCATTGCAAGAGCAATCACAGAGCAGCTGTGCTAAACCTTCTCAGAATCTGATTGAGCATGACACACTTTCATAGCTTGTGTGCTTACTCATAATTTTATGTGAACAGACTTGGTCAGGAATGATTTGAAAAACAAAGAGAAGTACAGGATAACAATTTTGAAAATTGGAAACACCTTTAAAAACTGTTTAAATTATAGACACCAAAATGATATGAGTGATTTTATTAGAACATCTGACACGTACACTCCAATGCAATTCAGTGTAACACAAAATTAATGCATTAGCACTTCTCTTTGTGTTGAAAATTTGACATTAAATATAATTGATAATTCCATTGATTTGCAGGACATTTTGATACTGAGTATTATAAATAAAAATAGATTTTTTTTGTTATACTTAGGATAACCAACCACCTTGCTTTGCCTGGGCCTGTAGGACTGGGGCTGTAGGGCACAGATGAGTGGGCAGGCTATGTGTTTCAGGGAGCTGGGGAGCTCTGGGCAAACTGCACATTGGTCACCCTAGAGCCTCCACTAAACCATGTAGTTTCATGAGAAATAATTTTGCAAAACTATCCTTCAGAGTTCTATGTCCTTTAAAAATCTATAATGAATTGCAACAAGTTCTCTTAGTCCATTGGGTTTTAGTTCCAGCTATGAATGATAATCATTGCAGGATAATTAAAAAAAAAATTGATGCTCAGATCCACCCAGGACCAATGACATTGGAGTCGATACATTTTAGAAGCTGCCAGGTAATTCTAATGTGTGGCAGAGCCAAGAACCACTGCTCCTGGGCTCTTCCAAATGCCAGTCCACATGGTAAAGCCCAGCCTGGCTCTAGTTTGCAGGCAGAGCACAGCAGAGGGCAGAAACTATCCCCGTCCAGGACCTAAGCTTACTGTGCCACTTATGTGAACTTACCCAGAGGTGCATGGGTGAGGCCTTGTTTTTCTTTATGAAGCCTGCCCCTCCCCTCTGCAGTTCTCCTTGTAGCAATCATGTATGTTGATATGAGATCTGAGTTCCGTAAACTGTTTTATAAACTGAAAATTCAGTTTTAGATTTCAGGATTACAAAAAAAAAATGACTAAATATCTCTAGAGAATATAAATTTTAATTTGTTTAACTGTTAAACTCCTAGTTAAACTCCTAAGCACACAATGTTTAATTTATTTTTCAAATCTTAGAATCTTTCATTTACTGATTTTTCTTAAACAAAGAATTAAGGGTCTTCATCCAAGGGGTTCTTTTATGTTTCCAACACTCATCCAACATTTATTATTATGTGCTATTTGGTCCAGCCTTTGTAAAATGCACTATGGGGAATATTAAAAATATAATAAAGTACCGATTTCAATTTGATAAATGCTCTAATTTGTCAGAGTAGCTCTTTCTTGATTGCTATCATATTTTATGTTGTATAAATTATCTATCACACACTTTTCTAAACTCTTACAAAATTTTATTTACTTCTTATTACAAACTTATGCCTTAGGGAATATTGTCATCAGCCCCGTTTTACAGTTGAGGAAAGTGGGAACATAAAGAAGTTAATTAAACTGTTAAGGTCACAGAGCTAGTAACTGGGGGGACCGGATTTCAAACAGAGGCAATGGCGGGGTCCATGCCCTTAATCCAGCCGTGGGCAAACTATGGCCCGCGGGCCGGATCCGGCCTGTTTGAAATGAATAAAACTATTGAAAAAAAGACCGTACCCTTTTATATAATGATGTTTACTTTGAATTTATATTAGTTCACACAAACACTCCATCCATGCTTTTGTTCAGGCCCTCCAGTCCAGTTTAAGAACCCATCGAGTCAAAAAGTTTGCCCACCCCTGCCTTAATCCCTGCTTTATACCACCTCCTGTCAGAATGGAAGTTGACAAAAGACTATGCTGAAACCCACAAAAGGCTTTACATTAGAAAAGGAAATGGAAGTATGTAAGATACTCTCTCCCACCATATTTAAAGATTCTTCCTGGTGAGTGGGAGCAGGAGATATGAGTCCAGACTTGGTCACCCATGAAGTACACTTTTTAGAACCATCTCCTCTGTCATTCTATTCAGAAAATCACTGTTTGGTGATTGTTGAAGGATTCTTACACATGTTATAACTCCAAGTTCTCATTTACCAGATGAGAAAACAGAATTTTAAGTGAATGTGGAAACATCTCAGAAAATATAGCTAGCCATTATGAACCATGTAAAGGGGAATGAAAAGAGGGAGAGAAGGGGAGAGAGAAAGAGACAGGCAGAGGGATATACCTATAAAACAGATAACCTAATGATAAAAATATAATCAAGCACTGATTTCAATGTGATAAGTGCTCTAATTTGTGAGAGTAGCACTTTTTTCATAACTGTCATATTTTTTTTCATTGTAATAAATATTCTTTTCTTTTTTTCATTTTCTTTACTGATTAAGGTATTACATATGTATCCTTATTCCCTCATTGCCCCCCAACCCCCTCACTCATGCCCTCACCCCCCTAACTATCATATTTTATATTGTATAAATTATGTACCACACACTTTCCTAAACACTTATACACATTGATTTACTTTTATTACAAACTCCTGTCTTAGGGAATATTGTCATCAGCCCCTGTAAACTCAGGAAGAGCTGGATCTCATCCCCCACTCCCAAGGGCTCCTAGAAAACAAAGATGTATCATGTGTGGCACTAGCCCACCTGTTACCCATCATTTCCTTGCACCCTGTTTTTCCTTTTCCAACTTCTACATCTGTTCTTTTTGTAAATCCTCTTAGAAAAAAGAAGTTACTGTCACTATATGTCTTTAAAAAGTCAGTGGGCATGCCACAATTTCTGTCTTTAGATTTAGTAAAACAACTTAAGTATTAGATCAGTGCTGGGATCCCTTTAGACATAGGGAGCAGGGCCTTCTTCCACATTATGTGCCATAATTTGTCTCTGGTTTCAGAGTCAGCTCTGCATATGCCCAGAATTGTGTGTGTGTGTGTGTGTGTGTGTGTGTGTGTGTATCTTTGAAAACTTTATTTAATAATTTTTAAAATTTTTGTTAACTAGAGTTTATATTCAGTATTGTTTTGTATTGCTTTCAGGCCAGAGTTTTTATATATTTATTGAAGATTGTTTCCATTAGATTTTGCCTCTGAATTCTCTTTCCTTATTGGGAACCAAAAAACAGCCCAAGGTATCTCACAGATGCCCAGATCTTTCTTACAGGCAAACTCCACTTTTCTTATCCTTGTCATAGAACAAAGTCTTCTAAGCATATGATGAGATTAAATAAAATTCCGTTAGGGTCAGAGTAAGAACAGGGTAGGAGCATACAGAGTCCATACTGATGGGGGAGAAAAGAAGAGAAACAGTCACAAATGTCTTAAGAGTACAGAGTATTAACATGAAGAAGAGAGATAAATCAAGAATGTTGCTGATGTTCATGGACACATGGGTGAACCTATAAGAATGTAAGTGCAGCATAATGCTAAACTTCTCATGATTTTAAAAATACTACTTTTCTTAATTCCCTACCTAAACTTCACAAGATAGTCATAAAAACATAACATTATTCCCTTATGCAGATGAGAGCTTCAGATCTATTCCCTAGTCATCTCATTTAAGATCCCATGGTAAGTTCACAGCAGATATTATATTAAACAGTGCCAATTTTTTTCCTGAATATTGAACAGGGACCTCCCGAAATTAATATTCTCCATTGCAAGCAGTGTCTAACAGAAAATTGCAATGCTCACCATAAAGCATTGAAACTTGGGCAGAACATTGGCTGATAACTTATAAGATTTTTCTCTTAAAAGACTCTGGACAGCATGTTAGTCAGCAAATAAGTACAAGAGCCTATTTGGGTCCCCAGGAGTGAAAGGAGGAATTTTAAAGGACTATTGAGTTTGCTGAATTTTCACAGTGGATCAGCAGAAGTTATTTGCTCCAGGATCTTGGCCGCTTGTGCTATGTTCCAGGGTTCTCGGTACAAGAGCTCTGAGCCCCACTTTCTCATCTGTAATCCAGCCCTTTCTGAGTGAAGCACACAGGAATACAATGAAAGCCAAAGGGCCAGCTGGCTTCAAGGCTGTGTCAATATCACCTCACATTCTAATTCAGAGGAGACTGCATGGGAACATGAGAAGGAGGCTTACACAGTGTTGGTAGGGAATCTGATTCACTGAAAAAAGCAATTGTTCTTCCATGTGTGGAACAAATGGGTTTTTCTAAAGTGAAGCGAAGTGTTAATCAAGATTTTGTAGGGAGAGTCACAATAAATTGAAGAGCTTCCTGGGTTTCTGTGCCCTTCCCTCTACCTATGAGTGCATGTCCGGATTTGCCAAAGCAAAAGAGAGTCTTTGCTGAATTATCGTTGTCAGTTCCAAATGTGGTTTAAGTAACTTTTTGGAAACAGAAAGAACCTTTCATAAGTTTAAACAAAACCCATATATCTCAGAACAGGGTTTTGGCCCAACTAATCAGATTCTTGACTCCCTGAACTAGTTTTAGAGTGTGATTCTGGCCAAAGAAACAATATATATGATATATTTATTTCCAATCTTTTAAAAAGTACATATTTACCCCCTGTGATGAGGACAATACATTATCACTATTGCACATCATGGAAAAAAATGAAACTTTAAAAAATAATATGAAAATCATCTCTTATAATGTCTTACATATCTTCCCTAAAAAAGCAGCCTTTGATTTTTAAAGTATTCTCTTCTAGTTTCTTGTTATATTGCTCCACATATAGTCACATATCCTGAACTATCTGTATGAGTTTGTTCTCTCTTTATAAAAATTGCATCTTTCATGAATCAGTTTCTGTATCAATGAAAATACTCTTTGGCCGAAACCAGTTTGGCTCAGTGGATAGAGCGTCGCCTGCGGACTGAAAGGTCCCAGGTTCGATTCCTGTTAGGGGCATGTACCTGGGTTGCGGGCACATGCCCAGTAGGAGATGTGCAGGAGGCAGCTGATTGATGTTTCTCTCTTATCGATGTTTCTGACTCTCTATCTCTCTCCCTTCCTCTCTGTAGAAAATCAATAAAATATATTTTAAAAAAGTCAATAAAATATATTAAAAACAACAACAAGAACAAAAAAAAACATGACTTCACATTATTATTTTTTTAATGTGGATGTAACACAAATTAAAATGCCATGGCAACTTAACTTGATAAACTTACTTTGCCATGGTTATGTGTTGTCCACACAGCCCTTTTTCTGAAAGTGAAGCAGGCAAAAAGTCTCACCATCTAGGATCTGAGGGACTAGGGGGTAAAAAGTGATCCCTGCATTGTCCCCACGATTCTCTTAGCCCAATCTTTGGAGATCAAGCTGAGGAAATGGTTACAAAGAAAACAGGGTTTCTACAATTTCTGCTGTTGTCTAATAAGTCCAGACAGTCCAGACCCCAAATCATTTCCACTGGTAATTTAAGCAGGAAAAGAGATTGCAAGTGGTGGTGCCAAGCCACTGCCAATAACCCAGATGACTCACCTAGCTGCCTAGGATCCCTTTGTTATTTCATCAACCACACTGTGACACAACCCTGCATTGTGCATGACTGAATTGGCTGAGCTATTTTATTACACAGAAGCAGGGTTCATCACACTTGAAATAGCCCCAGTTTAATCAGAAATTGGGCTTTTAGCAAAACGATGTCACAGTATTAACATCCCCATTATGCCAAGAACCCAAGGTCCCGGTGCTACTGAAGAATACCCTCCTGATACTTAGGGGGATAAATCACCTCACATACTGAGCCCAGTGATTAGAATCATGCAAGTGCCTCAAGTCTGATTTGTAGAGGGGTTTGAAGCGATATAGAAGCCAAAATAATTATAACTTTCTAAATCTTTCTTACACACTAATTTCCAAAATAATGGAATAAAACTGATTATAAGAAGAGGTTGCTTCATCACATCTTCTCTGATAGAGTTGTTCCATTCCAAGGTTTATAAGACAACCCCTAAGTTGTTTCTGTGTAAACAGGAAATGTGAACATTCTCTAAATTTCCATGTAGGCATGGTAGGTGCCAACACGATCCTATGCATGGTAGAGTCATTTTCACACAATTTCTTACACAAGAGCAAGGGTAAGCTTTACTGCTATTGTCCTGATGTCCCGTGGACAGGGAGCAGAAAATTTGCTAGTTCCTCACCTGTGTTTTTAGGCCTCCTTCTAATTAATGTCTAACTACTTTTGTGTGGATCTCTGATTTTTCCATTAGATGGATCTCTAAGACTCTTGATCACATGGGACTTGAGAATCATAGAAGATATATTAGCATGCAGCTTTCCTCTGTGACTATGAAATAAAATAGAAAATATAAGAAAGTTTAAAAATGTTATCCTAGGGTTAGCCTTGATTTTACTAGTAGAATAAGGAAGAATTATATTGGAAGGACCAAAATTGCTCAAAAACTTTGGACTGCACCGGGATTTTTGGAAGGTTCCTTGTTGCCCTTCTATACATGTTATTTATGTCACATTTTCAGAGTTGGTATCCATACTTTCTTTATTTTTCTTCTACAAGAAAATATTTTCTATATTTTCTAAATTGAGTCCCTCTCTGGAGAACCCTTTTAATGTACTGTGTTTTGAAAGTAGGATACCATCTCAAATATAAAACAAGGGGTGGTAGGAGAGGGTGGGGTTAAGGGGGAGAGATCAGCCAAAGGGCTTGTATGCATGCATATAAGCATAATCAATGGGCAGAGACACCAGCAGGGAGAGGGCATGAGTGGGGGTTGGGCAATAGGGAGATAAGGACATACCTTAATCAATAAAGAAAGAAAAAAAGCTATAATAATTAAGACATTTGTTACTGGTGCAGAAATAAATAAACCTATGAGAAGAATGCAAAAAAAGATCCAGAAATGTATACACATCTTTGGAAATTTGATTTATCACAGAGATGGCACTAGATTTCCCACAGTTATCACACATGAAAGGTAGGGAGCAATATTAATTCTGCACTTTTCCTGGAGATCTGCGGTTACCAAGAACCACATCATGGCTAATGATTTACCATTTGCAAAGAGAGTCTTCAGTAAATCATAAGAGTGTTTTTGTAGAGATTTGGTACCTACACAATCTATTATGGTTTATTATTATATGGTTTATTATATTAGTTACTTGTTAATACTCAGTGGATAAGTAATTTTCTTCTTTGTACAATTCAGAATAAAGGCAGGGTACTTTGATATGCAAAAAAAAGAGAAACATCTTAGAGTCATTTTGTTTCAGAAAGACTTCTTTCTTAATAACTCTAGTATATTAGTACTGTTGTGTGGAGAACACTATATTTACCCTGCCTTTAAGAAGCTGATTTGGCAACTGCATAGAAGCAAAGGCATCTGTGAGCTACACACTGGGCAAGGGAAAAATCATGTGTGTGTGTGGGGCGGAGGGAGGGTGGGGCTTGTGGTTGGGGCTAGAAAAGAGATGTATGCCAGGGCCAGATGGAGTTATGCTGAAATGCCTTAAATAAAACATTGACTTACAAGTACAGAAAGAAATTTAACAATTGCTTGTGACCTACTTCTGTATGTACTGACTGGCTCTTAGGATCATGGACAAGGGGCATCTCTCATGCAGCTTCTTGGACCATGTGCTCAGCTTCCCCTTAATCATCAGTGCATCCAGTGGGCTTCATGCTGAGCTGTCTCAATAGATTATTTATAAAATTTACATCTGCAGTGCTGAAGGTGTGCCCCTCAATTCAAGCAACATCTCAGTTCTAGAAAAAGTGACCACAACAACTTAAAAAAGGCAACAGAGCAAGAAGAGCAAAAGTGTGAGAACCTCTAAGTCAGCACCTCTTTCATGGTACATATCGAGATGGAATAAAAAAGGGGAAAGAAACCCAAGTTTCAAAACCAGTTTCCAAAGCCAGTCTACATGCTTCCCAAGTCCCTTAAATAAAACCTGAAAATGTTTTCTCTGTGGAGAAAGTCTTCTTATCTCAACAGACTGGACTCTGGAGACAAAAGGCTTGGGTCCACTCACTCATCTGTGGCCACTCTGTTCTGTCTATACATTGTATTGTCACTTGGGTTGGTAATTTCACCATTCTTTTTTTAAAATATATTTTTACTTATTTCATAGAGGAAGGAAGAGGGAGAGATAGAGAATCATTGATTGGGCTGCTCCTGCACACCCCTTACTGGGGATTGAGCCTGCAACCCGGGCATGTGCCCTGACTGGGAATCAAACCATGACCTCCTGGTTCTTAGGTTGATGCTCCACCACTGAGCCATGTCAGCTGGGCAATTTTCACCATTGTTAAAAATCAGAACAGTATTGTTCACCTTAAAGACTATTGGAGGGATGAGAAGAATAGCATGTAAAATATTTTGGACAATACTTGAATCTCACATGGAAATTAAATTAACAGTCACTAACTTTTCTAAGCAATTGGTTATAAAAAATAAATTAACGTTTTACCAGTAACCATTACAACAGATTTTGAAGTAGTTACCCATTTCACATTTAGAAAATCGAGACATGGAGACACTGAATATTTTTCCCAGGGTAATAGAGCCAGGGAGTAACTGAGCCAGAATTTAAACTGAAGGGAATTTCCCTCCAGAGACTAAACTCCCAGGCACTCTGCTCTACTAAACAAATAGTGACTATTAGTTGTATTATCATCACTACTTCTAGTCTTCATTCCACATCTGGGTATTGTCGCAGTTGATCCTCTTCTTAATTATATATTTAAAAATACACCTTAATGCAGCACCTTCTTTTAGTAATTTCACCTTTTAATGCTTAGTTGGTTATATGGAATTCCCTTAGACTAAAACTTGCTGCACACAATTATGGCTATTATACAGATTCTCCAGCAATTTAAGATTCAAGTTAAAAATATGTAAATGCAGACATATTGATTTTTCTATAACTCTAGGCAACAAAACAAATATGTGTACAATTTATGTATATAATAGAAGCTGTGTAAACACATGCTAGTGACCTACTTTCCTCCTAATACATTTTACTTCTTAACTCTGCACTATTTTTTACATCAGAAAAAAATATTTTTTACTCTCCACTTCCGATTTCCTGTCAGCTAACAAATGCAGTAGAATGTCGTTTATGTTGCATGATGTGTTTTTCAGTATTGAACCCAATGGTCTCATTCTAGGCAATATGTCTCAATGTAATCTCCATGTCTTTATCTGGGAAGAGTTTTGGAAAAGAAGTCGTCCCTCTCTTTGTAGCTTTTTATTTGAGAGATTAGCAGAAATAACATAAAACAATTCACCGTCAAAATTTCTAAAAAAAATCAATGCACAGTTTACTTCGCTATCTCTGCCCTCCATATTTTGTTATACATTACAATGGCCTTATTTCTATGAAGAACAGTGCAGAATTATTTCCATTACTTTCTCTCTGGTGCAGCTAATATTTCACCGCAGTGGAAGGATATAGCATATCCTTATCCGTGATTATCTGGGCTTATACTGCACTGATTCATGCATGTATTCATCCAAAATATTAAACAACCTTTAAAATGAATATGGTAGTTTTATATGTTCTGACAATAAAGGAAGCTCAATATATATATTAAGTAAAAAAGAGGAAGTTGAGAAGCAATATTTTTATCAGGATCTAATTTTTTTCAAAGAAAAAAGTAAGATGACTCCATATGTATGTGCATTTGTAAAAAAATTCAGGAATGATATATTTCAAAATGTTAACACTAGTTACCTCTGAGAAATAAATTAACTTGGGTATGAGTGCAATGAAGATTAAGATAAAGCATTCTTGCCGAAACCTGTTTGGCTCAGTGGATAGAGCGTCGGCCTGTGGACTGAAAGGTCCCGGGTTCGATTCCGGTCAAGGGCATGTACCTGGGTTGCGGGCACATCCCCAGTGGGAGATATGCAGGAGGCAGCTGATCGGTGTTTCTAACTCTCTATCTCTCTCCCTTCTTCTCTGTAAAAAATCAATAAAATATATTTTAAAAAAAAGAAAAGATAAAGCATTCTTTGTTATTTATACACTTTTGTATTGTTCAGTCTTATGTAGATTTTTAATATTGTCCAGTTTTGTATTTTACAGTAATAGTATAGTAATTAAAAAACACATATCATACCTGTTATAAGATTCCCTGTGTGTTCAAAGACCAATGGACATGTCTGAGCTTAGTGGTATTGTCATCTAACTGATAGAATAAAATAAGTGAGCCCTGGCCAGTTTGGTCAGTTGTTTCAGCATCATTCTGAGCAACAAAGGGTTTCAATTCCTGGTCAGGGCACATGCCCAGGTTGTGGGGTCTGTCCTGGTTGGGGTGAGTACGGGAGGCAATCTGTCAATGTTTCTTTCTCTTCCTCTCTCTTCTTCTCTCTCTAAAACCAATAAAAATATATCAAAAAGAAACAAGTGAAAATGATAATTACAATACAAAGGGGAACATGTAATGAGTTCTATAAGACAGGTGCACATATAGTTGAGATGAGGGGACACTTGCATCTCATTGTGAATATAAGGAATAAATAAATGCATACATGAGATCTGATTGGGAAAGAAGCGCTTTTAGCAGAGTTATTTAGCTTGAAGGAATGTGTCTTTTCTCCTTCCTGTTGTCAGTGCCTAAGATATGGTAGGGTCTCAGTAAATGCCAGTTCTGAAAAAGAGGAAAGAAGGAAGGAAAATAGGGAATACAATGGAATAATCATCACGGTATATTATAGGGTATAAAGCTGTGTAGGATATAGAGACTATCTCATTTCATGCTTTAATTCTCTTCAGAAGAGCAGTATGACCCCAGTGTGATGGTCTGTCCTGAGTGGAGCCAAGGATGCCTCACCACAGTTACACCTAGAAGTTTTTATTCTACTTTTATTACCAGAAAGTTAATGGTCTACTCTTCAACCATCACTTTGGCAACAAAACAACATTATAAGAGGAGTAAAGTTTTTCCTCTGGTGTAGACACCTAGTGGTACATTTAGTACTGGAACCTAGAATTTCTGAGTTTTTAGAAGTTCTTAGTAGCCTTTTTTTTTTTTTTGTCTTTTTTCTTTTCAATGAGTAGGAGTCCAAACAAAAGAGCTATTTGGTTCAAAAGTATGGGACTTGAAGTGTTTATTTATTTATTTTTATTTTTAAAATATATTTGTATTGATTTCAGAGAGAAAAAGAGAGAAAGATAGAAACATGAATGATGAGAGAGAATCATTGATTGGCTGCCTCCTGCATGCCTCACATTGAAAACCAAGCCTGCAACCCGGGTATATGCCCAGATGGGGAATCAAACCATGACCTCCTGGTTCATAGGTCAATGCTCAACCATTGAGCCACACTGACTGGATTGAAATTTATTTAAATACGAGGTATATTAAGAAACGGTGGACAGCTCAGTTTGACTAGAACATATGACTTATATTAGGGAGCCATAAAAAAAATTCAAACTTTGCCCTAGCTGCTTTGGCTCTGTGGATAGAGCATCAGCCTGCAGACCAAAGGGTCCCGGGTTTGATTCTGGTCAAGGGCATGTATCTTGGTTGCAGGCTCCTCCCTGGCCCTGGCCCTGGCCCTGGTCAGGGCTCCTGCAGGAGACAACCAATCGATGTGTTTCTCTCACATTGATATTTCTCTCTGTCTTTCCTTCTCTCTTCCATTCTCTCTAAAAATCAATGGGAAAATATCCTTGGGTGAGGATTAACCAAAAAAAAAAAAAATTCAAACTTTACTTCAGAGCCATATAAGAAGATGAAAGCAATGAGATACACCCATCAAGGTACTTCACGAGGTGGGACAAGAGATGACTAAAATCAAGCAAAGGGACCAGATCTAACTTCCTGCCTGAAACAATATTGAAAATACACAAAATATATGACATAATGGTATTTAATACATTGAACTTGAAACAACGAAGGGCAGTAACTGTGGAGAGACAATGAGAGAGAGTTGAGAGAAGCAAGTGTGAGATCTACAATTGTCCCAGCATCTGGCCTGCTATGAGTTTGCAGAGTCTGGCGTGAAGAGTAGGACTCATGCAGAGAGCTGGGATGCAGGGAGGTGAAGGGGACTAGAGCTCTAAGGAACAGGGTATCAGAGAGGAGGTCGCTGCAGAGAGAGGCAAAGACAGAGACAGTGAGAGAAGAGCACTATAGGGTCTGCAGAGGTGTCTCCGCGACTGCTCAGCTGACCAGTGAATGTGTGTGAAGAAACTACTGTGGCTGGGAAATCATCCTGAAGGAGACACAGGAGGATACCTGGCACTCGCTCTTGGTTAGGGATCTTTCTGATGCCCAACAGCTAGAGCAGAAAACCTCATGATTCACGAAGCCGCAGGTGGAGTACACAGAAAGGACTTGCCTCCACAGGGACAAAACTAGCCCCAAATCACACAGTCCTCTGTTACCCGCAAACAGATTAAAGTAAAATTCAAAAGAATCATATAATTTCTTTCTCTCTTTTTTGTTTTATTTTGTTAATCCTCTCTCGATTTTTTAAATTTATCTTTATTGTTGAAAATATTATAGATGTCCTCCTTCCCCTCCCCCTCCATTGAACCCCTCCACCCTGCACCCACCCCTCCCAGGCCTTCACCACACTATTATCTGTGTCCATGGTCTATGCACACAGGTGAATCTCTCCCCACCCCTCCACCCGGGCCTTCCCTCTGAGATTCATCAGTCTGCTCCATACTGCTATGCTTCTGGATCTATCTTGTTCATCAGATAAAAGAATTATATGATTTCAAAGAATCTTCACTGCATCCCAGAAAAAAAACAAATAAACAACAACAAAAACCCTAGAATTTATTTCAATTTCCTAAGTAGTTGTCATTCTTTCTCCCTTTTTATCATAAAGGTTATATTGTTAATTTGTTCATCATTTTAAAATTTAGATTTAAATATTTTCTATAAACAAAATTAATTAGAAACCAAATATCATATAAAAACAATTATAAATTATAAAGATATATTTTTTCTAACCCCAATTTATACTATTTGCTTTTATTTCCAACATAATTAATCGATAAATATCTTGCTCTGATTAAAAAAACACACACTCAGTCTGAAAGTAGTCTGACCTCCTCCTTGGGCCTTCCTTGGAGGTGAAAATGCTGTGGTTTTGGCTGCTCAATAAATCTGTCCATTAAGTACAGGGATACACAAGAGAAACAGACTCCTTTCCCCGCGGAGGGTAGATTGCTTAACTTACCAATTGATCTGGACATTCAAATTTTCTATGTTATCACTGCTTCTACTTTATCAGAAAATATTTGTCTTGAAAGAACTTCTAAAATAATTTATATTCATCTTCATGTTCATGACTGTTACTCATTTTATAAATTTTAAAACTGGGGTCAAAGGAACTCCAATGCATACTATGTAGGGTAGTATTGTGTTCAACTGCTTATTACGTTTATGAGTTCATACCGTTTACTTAAAGGTTATCTTGCCCTAACCAGTTTGATTCAGTGGATAGAGCATCAGCCAGTGAACTGAAGGGTCTTGGGTTCCATTCTGTTCAAAGACACCTACCTTGGTTGCAGGCTTAATCCCCCGGCCTGGTCAGGGCAAATGCAGGAGGCAACCAATTGATGTCTCTCTCTCACATAGATGTTTCTCTCATTCTCTCTCTCTCTCTCTCTCTCTCTCTCTCTCTCTCTCTCTCTCTCTCTCTCTCTCGTCTCTCCTCCCTTCCACTCTCTATAAAATTCAATTGAAAAAATATCCTGGGGTGGTAAAGATTAACAACAATAAAAAAGATTATCTTGATTTATTTCCTGTAGTAATTAGCCAGAATGAATTGGTATAGAATTAAGAAAAAGAATACATATTTCCTTGGCTGATTCAGTAGGATACTGTGAGTAGAAGAGTATCATCAAGGGCTGCTTTGGAAATCTCCCCTTGAACTGCTGAGCTTTCCAGATCTACTGGTAAAGGTAGCTGCCTTGAGAACACAAATCCCTCCCCCAGCAGAGAGCTTTTAAGAGTCAGAGGTTCTAGCTAAATTACCTAGAGTAGCCTTTTGTTAATAAAGTCAGCAGACCTCAAGTCATTTAGCCAGTCAGTTTCTTTCTTTCATTTTTTACTATATTATTTTAAAAAAATACATATTTTTTATTTATTTCTTAGAGGAAGGGAGAAGTAGAGAGAGATAGAAACATCGATGATGAGAGAGAATCATCGATTGGCTGCTTCCTGCACATCCCCCACTGGAGATTGAGCCCACAGCTCAGACATGTGCCCTGATCTGGAATTAAACCATGAGCTCCCAGTTCATATGCTGATTCTCAACCACTGAGCCATGCTGGTTGTGCTAGCTGGTCAGTTTTTTAATGCCAGAGGCAACTTCTTTGCCTCCTTTCTGTTGAAGCTGGGGGTAAAATGTATCTGCATTTTGCACTTCTTACAGATCTATGTTTCTATATTGAATGTGACCGCCCCCCCCCCCTCACAGGAGAAATAAACAAAATTATTCTTGAAAATAAAAATCTCACAATTGATAAATGAGGATAAAATTTCTTCTCCTGAAGCTATAGGGTCCCACTCTGTTACAGAGGCACATGTGAGTGCTAAATGCTTCTAGCTTTTTTTTTATACAGATATTAATAATAAAAAGCTTAAACTGTTCTGCAGCTAGTAATACAATATTCCCTTTGTTTACTTCTAGAATTATCTTCTCATAATCAAATGATTTTCAAAAGCATTCTTTTCGATTTACCCAAGGGAAATAACATTTATGGAGTAGCTAATAGGTGCTAGACATAATTGTGGGTGTTTATGTTCAGTATTTAAGGCAACCTTAAACTCATGCTATTTCAGCTAAGATATTGAAGCTGGCTGAAATTAAGCATTTTAAATTAAAAATATGTCTGGAAGTAGAGATGAGGAAAAGGGAGGCCTACATAGATCATGACTTGTGCCTAATATCTGACTTAAAAGGTCAATTTTTCATCCATTTTGATTATCTGTATCAAGCCTGTTTATTGTTAGGAGAGAAATGTATTCCTCGTTAGAATGAGGAGATTAATGTGTGTGAACAGCCCAGTGAATTTTCTAGATGGGGAGACAGTTTTGAAAACACTGCCTGCATCCTTTTCATTCACCCTCCTTCCCTTGCCAGTTGAAGCCAATTTCCAATGGTGCAACACAGCTTATATCAGAATCTGTGTGATGTCTTTAATGTTCCACTTAAAAGAACTGGATAAAGCATCTCTTGGGGCAAACCGGGAAGCTTTGTTTAAATGGCCCCTAACTCTGCTTTAAAGCTTGCTGATATTACAAAGAAACCCAACCGTAGCCAACAAGTGAGTTCTTAGAATTGCATTTTCTTTGGCAGGTAGATGGTTTTGCTTAGTGCTGGAATGGAGGGTAATAGAGAATAATGGTTAAGAATATGGGTTTTGAAGTCAGGCAACTGAGAATTGTGACCCAGTACAGTCATTTGTGTGACAGTGAGCCGGCTACTTAATCTCTTCAAGCGGAAATCTGCTCCTCTAAACTCAGGGGGAGAGAATAACCTGCCAGCCAAGGTGCTGTGAAAACAGAATATTACAAGTGTGTGAGGCACTTAGCACAGCACCTAGTACTTAGCTACCGAGCATTTCCTACTCATGCTGCACACCTGTCACCTTATAGGGGAAAACTCCATGAGAGATAGGTGTGTTTTTGCCGGCATTTGACACTTAGGGAAACAGAGTTTTACAGAGGGGGTATATAAAATGTGATGATGGTCACACACTAATGCCAGGATATAAATGGAAGTTTATGTCTGATGTGGGCACCTGAGCCTCTAAGCATGCTCCTGTTCACTTTTCACCTGTGATCCTCGTGGCCACATGAAGTAAGTAGGTATGTAATTCCCCATAGAGAAGATCAGTAATATAGGCTCAGGGGCGTTAAATGGCTTCAATGGGCACATGGTTGCTAAGTGGTACAGCTATGATTAGGACCCATGTTTGTGTGATATGATCTTGTCTTTACTACTAGTATCTCCCTCTCCTTCATTTCCTGGGGTTCTCCCTCTGAACGTGCTCTGTACCCCAGGACTCGTTCTACACTGTGCCCGACATGAATCCTCCAGTGACTCCACATCACCTTCACAGTGAAGCCAAACCTCCCTGTAGCACTTGCCTGGCTCTATGTGATTGGAGTCCTGCCGCTTTCTAGTCTCACCTGTTGGTGCACTGCCTGCCAGCACCTTTGGTCATGTCCTCTCACCTAATGCACTACTTGTAACTCCCCAACACTTGCCAGGCTGTTTTCTGTCTCTGCGTTGGTCCCTGCATGGAATATGCTTGCTCATCTTGTCCACTCTGTGACTTCTTATTCATCTTTCAAAACCCTCTGGAATCCTTGTCCACAAGGAAGACTGAGCACTCCGTGGTGTGGCCATCAAAGTATGTCCCTGGGCTCGCTGCTGGGAGCATAAATGATTGACAACACTAGCTGCTGTTTTCAGTATCCACCGGGGCTTTTGCTGATAGGCTGTTTCCATTGGGCTGCTCCCAGCCAATGGCTGCTACCAGCATAGGCCCATTGCTATGAAACCTAGGACTCCTGTAATGGACAGGAGCTCAAGGTCTTCCCACTGTCCTACCCAACCTTTCTGAGGATGGCGCTGCCTCTCCTGACACTTCTGTCCAACCTTATAGCCTTCCATTCCCTTCACACTTGTTAGACTTCTGCTGTAGTCTGAAAGCTTTCTTTCTCCTGAACATTTCACCTTTATCATTTACAGGTATTTCCCCCAATAAATTGATGAAATGTCTATTGCCATCTTGGTGTCTGCTTCTGGACACTGCACTCATGTAGCCACGTGGTGTCCTTCTTGATTCTGTACACATACCATCACAAATCAATATTGTGTTTATATTTTATTTATCTATTTCCTTATTAGATTATGAGGTCAGTAAAATCAGGAAAAAAAAAAGTTATGCTAATTATTTTATTTTTAGCACTTTGCATACTACTTGGTATTTAGTGGATATTTAGTGACCACTTGGATAAAGGAATACCAAAAATGTGATCTTATCTAACATGAGTTTATTTAGGTTAAAACAAGTGAAACTACATCTCAGCTAATACTGAAAATTAATCTGGAGATACCTGGAAGTTAGCTCAAGGTCACTAATGCTAGGTTTGTGTTTCATAATATCACCATTTAGCTTCTGTGGGCCCAAAATATTTCCTTGAGTTCAAATGAGTTTTCATGCTTATAAACTAAATTCAACTAAACTTGAAATCTTGAAATTTTGTGAATATCTCTCATCACTAAATGAAACAGCCTTGATTAATCACTCCAAGCATTTCAAAATATCTGTCAATTAACCTATATTTAACATAAGCATGCGTAAAATCTATATGAGAGTACTCATTAGTAGGAAAGCATATTCTTGGAGAGCTATAAAATCACACAGTAATTCTTAATATTTTGAGTTAGAATTAGGGTATAGAATGTTTCTATTTATTTCTGCTAAGTTCATTACAAACCTCTTCTGATCCATGCAACAATATAACTTATTTGTGTGTTTTTTTTTCCTTTATGTTACATCATGTTTATATTTCTATTTCTGATAAAGAGTTAAAAATAATGAAATACTCCATTTGTAATTGAATTTTATCATCACACAAATTATGCTGATTTTGCCATCTAACTCTGAAATCCTATGTCATTGATTGACTCCAGCCAATTATATTCTTTGTTTCAATCCAATTTTTACACTTTTTTTCTCTGGTTCATGAGTGATCGCTTCATCATGGCTGGTGTTGATCTTGCATCATAGGTAATGATAATAATAACTGTCATTTACTGATGATTATTATGTGCACAAAAATTATGCATTAAATGCTGTCATCCACATCTTCCAAATGAGATGCTAAGGATTAAATAAGTAAAACAGCATGCAGACCATTGCACAACTAGTAGCTTGACCACTAGTGACTGGAACCCAGGTCTGCCTGATTTTTGGAGTATCTGACCTTAGTTTAATTGTCCAGTGTTTTAACTACAATGTTGGAACATTAATAAATGAAATATTTAAATATGAAATTAAAAGTATGCAATGGTCTTCTAAGAAACCTGGTGTTTATTATACAAGCAATATAGAGTCATTTGGATTTTTAAACAGAGGAAAACAATATAATTTTATATGTACTTAAAATACGAAAAATAAAGCAAGAAAAAGGGAGATGAGGAAACTAGGTACTGACAAAGTCTAAGCAGGATCTGATCCAGGAATGTAGGCAAGGGCATGAGCAGAAGGGGAGGATTGGAAAAACACTTCTAAATGAACAGCAGACCTTTGATGAAATTGCTTACCTATCTTGCATCTGTTTACTCCTCGGTAAAGTAGAGATAAAAGCTTTTTCAAAGTGTTACCATGAGCTTCCAATACCAGTATATTTTCATATACTTCTCTGGTACATATTATGAGTCCAAGCACTTTTGTAAGTACTTTCCATATACAGGCAGACCTCAATTTATTATGTGCTTCACTTTATTTCACGTCACAGATATTTTGCTTTTTACAACTTGAAGACCATCCGCCAGCGAAAAGGATTATGAGTTGCTGAAGGCTAGTGGTTAGCATTTTTTAGGAATGAATTATTTTCATTTAAGCTATGTACATTGCTTTTTTAGACATAATGTTATTGCACAGTTAGACTACAGGATAGTATAAATATAACTTCGTGTGCACTGGAAAAAAATCATGAGCCTCACTGAATTGTGATTCATTTTATTGTGGTAGTCTGGAATCGAACCTGCAATATTTCTGAGATATGCCTGTACAAAGATATTCTTGTTTACTTCTCATAACAACCCCAATAGGTAATCATTATTACCATTTTACAGATGAGGAAACTGAGGCACAGTGAGGTCAAGTAAAAAGTGAGGGAACTGTGATAACATAAGAAGTTTATAATAATAGCATGTATTACATGTCAGACACCTAGTGTATGCTTTTTAAATGACTTTATAGCCGAAACCGGTTTGGCTCAGTGGATAGAGCGTTGGCCTGCGGACTGAAAGGTCCCAGGTTCGATTCCGGTCAAGGGCATGTACCTGGGTTGCGGGCACATCCCCAGTGGGAGATGTGCAGGAGGCAGCTGATCGATGTTTCTCTCTCATCGATGTTTCTAACTCTCTATCTCTCTCCCTTTCTCTCTGTAAAAAAATAAAAATAAATAAATGACTTTATACGTAGCCACCTGAATTAATATCCTATAGAGGGAGACCACGTTGTATTCATTTTTATAGCAGGGTAAACCAGCATGAATTAAACTTTATTTGTATCCCCATGGGCATAGCACAGGGACCATTCTTTGTGCTGGGGATACGGTGGTGAATTAAATAAACCCCAGCCTTCATGACATTTTCCTTTCACTGGAACAGACGTTCTAATGATAAGGTGATTGAGTGATGGGATAAGAGTTGGAAAGCGATATCTAAATTGCTTTCTGTAACATTTTATTTTTCTGCAAACATTTACTCAGAAAACTGCCACAGGAACAAGGCTCTGCCACCTTTCTCTACAAATTTGTTTCAGATCCTTTCTTGATCCCTTTCCTTGCCATAGAATTAACTTTAAAGTCTTGACTGTTACAGATCCAAAGCTAACTACAAAATAACTTTTGACTTTCTGTTAAATCCTAGGGTCTTAAAATTGTGCCTAAAACAGTATTTAAAAATAAGTGCTGAATGAATTAGATCACTTTTCATCATTTTAGGCTACTAATCTCTTATATACAGTAAGATGATTTTTGAGGGAAAACTAGTGTATAAGAATGAATTACTAACTGACATGTGTGCTAGGATTTATGGTTTTGAAAAGAAGATATAGCAATTTAAAGTAATTTATTTTTTTCTTTATTGACTAAGGCAGGGATCCTCAAACTTTTTAAACAGAGGGCCAGTTCACTGTCCCTCAGACCGTTGGAGGGCCAGACTAAAGTTTAAAAAAACAACAACTATGAACAAATTCCTATGCACACTGCACATATCTTATTTTGAAGTAAAAAAACAAAATAATGCTTGTTATAAAAGAACAAATACAATATTTGTATTTGCATGTGGCCTACGGGCCGTAGTTTGAGGACCCCTGGATTAAGGTATTATATAGTTGTCCTTATTCCCCCATTGCTCATTTAAAGTGATTCTTTTTAAACATATATATATATATATATATATATATATATATATATATATATATAAATTGATTTAAGCGAGGAATGGAGAGGGAGAGAGAGACAGAAACATCAATGATGAGAGAGAATCATTGATCAGCTGCCTCCTGCATGCCCCATACTGGGGATCGAGCCCACAACCAAGGCATGTGCCCTTGACCAGAATCAAACCTGGGACCCTTCCTTCCGCAGGCTGACACTGTATCCACTGAGCTGAACTGGCTAGGGCTAGAGTGATTCTTAATAGTCTTTTATAACAAGCATTGAAGACAAAATGTTTGGCTAGATTTTTGTGACCACTGAAACTGCAGCTTCTCTATGAATTTCAGAAGTGTCATTATGCCATGTATTTTTAAAAATTATATTTTCATCAAGCCAGTGTTACTCATTGGTTAAGCATCAACCCATGCACCAAGAGGTCCAGGGTTCCATTCCTATTCAGGACACATACCCAGGTTGTGAGCTCATTTCCCAGCAGGGGGTGTGCAAGAGGCAGCTGATTGATGTTTCTCTCACATTGATGTTTCTCTCTCCCTCTCCCTTCCTCTCTCCTTAAAATCAATTAAAAATCATCTTTTGGCCGAAACCGGTTTGGCTCAGTGGATAGAGTGTCGGCCTGCGGACTGAAAGGTCCCAGGTTCGATTCCGGTCAAGGGCATGTACTTGGGTTGCGGGCACATCGCCAGTAGATGTGCAGGAGGCAGCTGATCGATGTTTCTCTCTCATCGATGTTTCTAACTCTCTATCCCTCTCCCTTCCTCTCTGTAAAAAATCAATAAAATATATTTTAAAAAAAATCATCTTTTGAAAAAAAAAAGGAGATATATGTAATACTCTTTGTAATACTTTAAGCAATAAAACAAAAATAAAATAAAATAAAAATCATCTTTAAAAATGATGTTCCAATTTCAAAATTTATATCAAACAATTTTGTTAAAATATTAATTGCTCAATATAAATGTATTACTCAATCTTATACTATGTTCAACAAATCATGAGAAAATTGTCCCATGTTCTTCCATATTACCCTTGTATGTGGACACATATATAGTATATACACAACTATAGAATATATGTCATTTTTAAAATTCCCCCTTTTACTTGATATTACACCATAAGCAGGTTTATACAGCATTGTGTAATTATATGATTACTATTTTAACATTTTGATGATATTTTCTCTATGTGCCCCAACCCTATGCAGCCACCCACTGACTCACTCTCAGTAGAGTTGTGTAATTTTCTCAATTTTGGATAGCCTCTAAAACATGCATCTGCAAAATAAAATCATTAGTTGTAGAAAAACTTGAAATTTATACAATTGCATAGTTATTTCCATCCTCTATAATAAAAGGCTAATATGCAAATTGACTGAATAGCAGAACAACCAGTCGCTATGACACACACTGACCACCACAGGGCAAATACTCAATGTAGGAGCTTCCCCTGGTGGTCAGTGCACTCCCACAGGGGGAGCACCACTAAGCCAGAAGCCCTGAGCCAGGCTCACAGTGAGTGCAGCAGAGCTGGCAAGAGCCTCTCCTGCCTCCGCAGCAGTGCTAAGGATGTCTGACTGCCTGAATGGGCCTAAGCCGGCAGTTGGACGTCCCCTGAGGGCTCCCAGACTGCAAGAGGGCACAGGCCGGGCTTTGGGACCCCTCCCCCCGAGTGCACAATTTTCATGCATCAGGCCTCTTGTTTAAGGATAAAAACACATAGTGAGGGGTTTGTGGGAGGGAGAGAAGTCAAGTGAGAAGAAATGTGGCATGCCAGGTGGAAGTTATTCAGCTCTGATAGTAACCATTTGATCTAAGACCATCATTTAACTTCTTTTTCCTCAATTTCCTCAAGTCTGCCTCACTTAGATTATAGTTTCAGGGACATCATGTTTATGTACCTAAGGGGCCTTACCAATGGCACCTCCAAGCCAATTGGTACAACACAGAATCAAAATAAATCAGGTAATGCGCTTATGATATTACCAGGCACATTGTATATGTCCAACCTATGCTCTCTACTGGTGTGATCATGCTTATAAAGATGATTTGTTCCAATCTGCCGGGAGCCGGTCCATCCTTGCTGTTTCAAGGGACCTGGCATATATGGCATACTGTTCTTAATATGTTTGCTCACCTTCTTGGCACTATGTGTTTTAACCAAGGTCTCTGAGAAAGGTTGTTTCCCCAGGTAGGGATTTTCCCCTGAAGTTAGGGAGGGAATAAAACCTCTTAACTAAGTGCCAGGTGGGTAATTAATCACTTTAACTATGAACAATCATGCTTAAGCTACATAATCTTTACTCCCTGGAATGGAGATAAGAAACGCCCTAACCTTTGTAATAGAGATTGATAGGATTGAATCAACTGGTATAAATACAGATGTAACAAGACAGCAAGACTCAGAACTAAGAAGACAGAACCAAGAAGACAGAACCTACACAGAACCTAGAGACAGAAGAACTTCGCTGGAGAGAACATGGCAAAAGATCCTGGACTGAACCTGACTACAGAAATTGGCAAGAGAACCTGACTAGAACCTGGTGACTGAAACTGGCTGGAGACCTGGACAGAACCTGGCTGGAGAAACTAGCGAGGGAACATGGCTACAGAACCTGGCTGGAGAACCTGGAGAACCTAGCAAGAGGACATGGACACAGAACCTGGCTGGAGATCCTAAGCAGAACCTCTCTGGAGATTCAGACCAGAACTTGGCTGGAGATCCTGGCTGGAGATCCTGGCTAGGCTGCTGATCAACTGAACGCTGCCTCCGTGTCGTTCCTTCTTCGCCAACTCTGTCCACACCTTTGGGAACCCCTGGACCTGCTGAGGCTGGACCCCAGCATAACTGGACCTGCTGGGGCTGGACCCCGGCACCAAGCCTCTCTCTGGTGTGAGACAGGCAAATCCTAAATCACTGCCTTGGTTTGTCGTCATGTAGGACTCTACATTATCTGTAGGTTTCCTCACCCTTCTCCTGGAACTTTTTCCTGAGACAGTTCATAATCCTTGCGGTACTCTCAACCAAAGGAAGAAATGTCCGAGGGAGATAACCTTTTTCTTTTCCTGCCAGAAGAGCTGTTCATCAGAAGGAAACAAATTGTCAGAACTGGAGGAGGACATAGGCCTGTTCCTTCATCTTCGCCCCCTTCTGCCAAAGCGCAATCCCTACTGATAGAACATTCTCAAGTGATTCTTATTAAGTGACTCAAGCAGTGACACTCCTAATTCGATTGATATTTATCATAACCATATTATTGGCACTTGGTAATCACAGAGTGATTACTGCTACTACTCTCCACCGTTATAATGAGTCGGTTCAAGGAAGTGATGACAAAGAGGAGTGAATTATAGTAGAGATTGAATGCTTATTAAGTAATTGGTGAAGTATAAGTAAGCAGGTCCTGAAGATGTTACCATAATATCAGTTACTCTTTTTTTTTTTAATGCATTATTAGGCTTCCAGATATTCCCTGAACTTTCTCAGTTGGGGTACATGTGATTGGTTTTGGGCACTCTGCTGTGTTATCTCCAAATGTTGTATTTTGGGGAGTAATACACAACATAATGCCACAGTTAACAATACTGTTTTGTATATTGAAAGTTGCCAAGGTAGTATACTTTAAAAGTCCTCACCACAAGAAAAAATTTTAACAATGTGAAATGATAGATGCTAATTAAACTTATTGTGGTAATCATTTTAATAGAAACATATATCAAATTATGTTGTGCAACTTACACTTATGTAATGTTATATATCAGTTATATCTCAATAAAACAGAGGAAAAAAGAAAATACTTTTAAAAAAATTAGTTTTTGTGTCTCAAAACTGCTAGATTGGCATGCCATTTTCAGAATTGCTAGCTGTGTGTCCTTGTGCAAATTACTTAATCTCTCTATTCCCATTTTCATTTTAAGATGGAGATAATTATAGTTTCACCCTCACAGGATTATTTGTCAATTAATGAACTAACATAGGTTATCACTGATATTAGTATCTGAGATATAGTAAGTGCTCAAAAATGTTAGATTGTATAGTTGTCATTATTAACTTCATTATTAGAATATAACTTTTTGCTGGCTTTGCAAATTAGGCAAGTATGAATAGCCTATGTTTAGGCATTACTAATAATAAAATTGTAGAAAATGTCCTACTTTAGAATTCAAAAAAACTCAAATTAATTCTGAGTTCACCAGGAATCAACTTCATGAACTAAGTCAGCATTTTAGACATAGAGATGGAAAATGCGGTCATATTTTCGCTCCATTTTGGATATATTTTGAAGTTAGCAGCTATCAGATTTGTTAATTTACTTGATATGGGGTATGGGAAAAAGAGTGGGGTCAAGACGGCTGGAAGTTTTTTGGAATGAGAAAATGGTAGGATAAACTTTCCCTTCTCTTAGAAGAAATTATAGGGGGAGAATCTTGGTGATGGGAAAAACTTTAGGGTATGCTAATTGTATATTGTCTGTTAGCATGGAAGTGGGTCTATAGAGTAGAAGATTAGAAGATTAATCATAAGTTTTGTGCTCATGCTAAACTGGGCTAATATAAAAGTTTGAAAATCCCTGGTGAATAGATGATGATATTTAAAGTCATAAACCTAGATTAGGTCTCAAAGAAAGTTAGTGTAATAGAAAATAAGAAAATAGAAGATGTTCAAGATGTAAGCCATGGTACATTGTATTATGACAAGTCTGGAAAAATGAAAAAATTTCAGAGGAGACTACACATAATCAATTGAGGGCAGAAAAGTAGAGAGAATGATGCCCTGGAAGCAAGCAAACAAACAAACAAACAAACAAAACTGAAAGAAAGTATTTTCATTGAAAAAAAATATATATCAGATTGGTACAATAGTGAAAATCCCTGACTATAGCAATACTAAATGGCAGATTTACTCCGCAATAGAACAAGGAGCAATTGTATATTATATTTGAATATGTTACGTACACAGGTTAGATGGTGCTTAAGAAAAAAAACATCCTCACAGGCAAAACATTCTGCCTGTTTTCAAAGCTCAAAGGCAGGTAGGTAGAATTAGAAACACTGGTTATAATTTTCATATCAAATGACAAGCAGTAGACTGTGGGAATATAGATGAGGTAGAGATTAATTTTGATTGACAGCTTTGAGGGAAAAGGTAATATTTGAGCTGGGTATTAAATAATCACTTTAAGTCTATTGGGAGGTAAATGGGAAAGAACCAATATAGTGATATTTCACACAGATAAGCTGGAATGAGCAATGCCATAAAGGGATGAAAAGCCAAGCATGATCAGGAATGAGGGATACATTCATTTAAATAAAATAGAGTGTGCAAAGAAAGATTAGGTCATACTAGCAGTTGGTACATTTTTTCCTTTATAGAAAAATATTGCTTTACAGTCCAATAGAAAAATTCATTAAAGGGAGATATTTATACAGAACTAAATATTATGACTACTATCATTTTTTATAAAGCCTTTTGTATTCTTGGAAAAGCCTCAAGCAAGACATACTATAAAATTAATGTATAGTTGGATAAATATATAGAAATATAAATTGTTCCCCCTAGGTTACTCCATTAGGTGGATTTTAATTTCGAATAATTCTGCTTGAGTTATTTTCTAACTTCCTTAACTGTAATGCCAAGTTCAATTTCATCTCTTTCCTAGACATGGTTCTGTCTTGTGAGGCTGCAAGATCACCCAGGGAGAGCGAGACCACATGAGCTGGAAACTCTGACTCACTGAATATATGTGAGTACAGCATTCGTGACTATTTTATAAAAGGAGAAAGAAAAATCGTCTCCTGGGTAACTTAAAGTGCATTGGAGTAGACTGTGAATTAATATGGTTAATTGCTGGAACCTTGTCATAGGCGAGCTCTCACTGGTGAGAGTGGGGTTTGTGTGTGCACCTGGCTCTATTTCTCCTCAAAGTGCACATGTTGCATGTTTGCCTGGAAGCACTATGTCTCTCATAGCTGTTCTGCTGCTAGGAAAACTGTGAAAGCCTGATTTCTGACCACGGCTGTATATATTCCCTTATTTCCCTCCTACTGAACTCATCATTTATCCTCCTGTGTCTTTCTCTATCATTCTAGTCTACCAGATGCCACATTTAGTGTTATTTGCCTCGCTGAATCCAATGTCAGCCAATTGCACTGGCTTCCCTCTAACCCTCTTGTTTCTATCAGCTTTATCCCCTGCCATGCTTACCTTGCCAATGGCCAAGTTCATGTTTATTGGTGTAATTATTTGATTGTTTTATGTGTCTGTCCCTAGCTCAAATGCTCGATGCAGGCAAGGATAGTGCCTGTCTGCTGACATAGCAAAGACATTCAACATTTTCATACTGTGTGACCCTGCCACTTAAAATGTCCCAGTCCTTTCATGGTTGTTCAAAATCTCTATTCTTCTTGAATGAAAATCTTCCCCAGAATTTCTCAGTTTCAAATGAAACAACTTCCTACTTTCTAGAAAAGATGAGGCTATTTGATGTGAACAACACTATTTTTTTTCTTCTTTAGACTTTAAATAATCTCTCTATATAGTCTATTTTTTTCACTTGCTAAAATATTAGATTTTAATCCTAACACTTTATATTTCTTTACCAACTTTATTAAATCAGCTTTATTAAATTCATTCCTGCTTTACATTTCTCTGTTTCCCTGGTTCCTTTCACACAGGCAAAACCAAACATGCTTATGTTAACTTTATCCTGCAAAAATTCAATCAATTAAAATCAGAACAAAACAAGCCTTCTTTATCTCCCTAGTCTCAATTTCCGCCCCCCTCCAACTTAGCCTATTTTTACCCATTCAACATTTCTACAGAACTTTCAATATCCTTTGCCAATTCATGAGAAATTCCACAAGAGAAGGGACTATTTTTATTTTAGTATTCAGTGTATTTCTGTACCAAGCACAATATCTAAAATGGTAGGGGCTCAATAATTGAGTTCATTTTTGTCACCCTCTCACTTCCCACTCTTTACCTAAGTGGGAAAAATTTGCTTCAAGCACTGCTTAAATTATGCTTACCCAGATAACTGACCACACTAGTTCCCTTCTCTGTTATTCATCCCTTAACCACATTTCGAAGTCTTCTCTTCACACCTATGTCATAATCTACCTTGATTATGTGTATGTTCCTCTTCTTGTTAATTGTGTATGCTCCTCTTCTCTTCATCAGAGTCTCAGCCCCGAGTGGTCCGGATCATTAACATGCTTATTTTCTCAGCCCCCACAACTCTTTTTAATTTTTTTTAAATTTATTAATGTACATTTGTCATATAGTATTATATTACTTTCAGTTGTAAAACATAATGATTAGACCTCACTATATATCTCATGATGTGATCACCACAGTAAGTCTAGTAACCATCTGTCACTCTGCAAAGTTATGATGGTAGTATTGGCTATATTCTCTGTGATGTACACTGCATCCCATGACTTATTTATTTTAGAGCTGGAGGTTTGTATCTATTATTTCCCTCCCCCGCTTTCACACATTCCTCCATTCCCTCCAGCAGTGTAGGAGGGTTTCATTTTACCTACAAATGAAACCCTTACCTTTCTTAGAAGGGTTTCTATTTGTTTACTTTTTGATAATAGCCATTTTGACAGGTATGAGGTAGTATCTCAATATGGTTTTGACTTGCATTGACCTGGTGATCAGTGATGTTGAACATCTTTTCACATGTCTGTTGGTCATCTGTATGTCTTCTTTGGGGGAAAAAAGTTTATTCAGGTCCTGTGTTTGGGTTTTATATTTTTTAGATATTGAATTGTATGGGTGTGTTTATATATTTTGGATATTAACTACTGATCAGCTATATCATTTGAGAATGTCTTCTCCCATATAGCAGGTAGTCTTCTTGTTTTGTTGGTAGTTTCCTGCACAGTATAGATGCTTTTTAGTTTGTTGAAGTCCCATTTGTTCATTTTTTGCTTTTGTTGACCTTACCCGAGGAGGCAGAACCACAAAAATATTGCTAAGATCAATGTCAAGATCAGTTTTTTGGTTTTTGCTAAGATCAATTTTTTGGTTTCAGGCCTTAGAGTTAAGTCTTTAATCTATATTGAGTTTATTTTTGTGCATGATGTAAGAAAGTTGTCCAGTTTTCTTCCTTCCTTCCTTCCTTCCTTCCTTCCTTCCTTCCTTCCTTCCTTCCTTCCTTCCTTCCTTTCTCTCTCTCTCTCTCTCTCTCTCTCTCTCTCTCTCTCTCTCTCTTTCTCTCTCTCTCTCTCTCTCTCTCTCTCTCTCTCTCTCTCTTTCTCTCTCTCTCTCTTTCTCTCTCTCTCTCTCTCTCTCTCTCTTTCTCTCTCTCTCTCTCTCTCTCTCTCTCTCTCTCTCTCTCTCTCTCTCTCTCTCTCTCTCTCTCTCTCTCTCTCTCTCTCTCTCTCTCTCTCTCTCTCTCTCTTTCTCCCTCTCTCTCTTTCTCTCTCTCTCCCTCTCTCTTTCTTTCTTTCTTTCTTTCTTTCTTTCTTTCTTTCTTTCTTTCTTTCTTTCTTTCTTTCTTTTTTTCTTTCTTTCTTTCCTTCCTTCTCATTTATCTGCCCAGTTTTCCCTACACCACTTATTCAAGAGACTGCCATTCTGCCCCCCCCCCCCCCATATATTATTGCCTCTTTTGTCGTAGATTAATTGACCATAGAAGCGATGTTTTATTTCTGGGCTCTGCATTCTTTTTCATTGATCTGCGTGTCTGTTTTGTGCCAGTATCATACCGTTTTGATTATTGTAGCTCACAACTCTTAACAAAGACTTTCTAATGACTAATTATTAATGAGTTTAATTAATAGCTTTAAATACTGAAAGATTCTCTATGTTTGCTTTGACTACTACATCAGTATTACCTTTGATTAAATAGTTTATTTTTGAAATAAGAATGTGAAAATATGATGGAATAACATTTTTAAAACATTTCAAATGTAAAGTAATTATTTTAAAAAACCACATTTGAGTGTTTGTTGTTTCTTTGAAATTATAAAAGAAATTATAAGCCTATTATGGAATGTTCGAGAAATTGAGGAATACAGTTTTAATTCTAACCTAGGACTATTATAATTTTAGTCTATTTTCTTATGTAGTTTAATCTTAGTACACTATATTTGCAAACATACACAAAGGATTTTTTCAAATTACTTCACATTTTTGTAATAATTAATTTTAAATCTAAGAAAAATACTTCCACACAGAGTAAATGTTCAATAAATGTTAGATATTATTTAATTAGATAGCTATTTAATGCAGTTTTAAATATGCTCTTTTTATATTCACTTACTTCTGTATCATGAATTAGTGAATTTCATCAATTCTGATTATATATTTTTTCAAAATTTTCCAACTCTAAAATTGATGCTGATCCTATAATAGTGCAAAATAGTTTAATCTTTATCATACTTTCTTTTATGTGGTACATAAAAGAGCAAAGAGGTGCATGATATGGAATGCACAATATCTTAATATTTTTATATCTGAGACTAGATAATCAGGAATTGGCGATTGTGTGTGTGTGTGTGTGTGTGTGTGTAAGTGTGTGTGAACAGGATTCTAAAGAAGTTTTATACCTCATTGTATAACCTGCCATCTAGAAGGTTGCCACAAAACTCATAAAAGTTAGATAGTGAAACAAAAAGAAAGTCCTTAATTTCACTACTTGAGTTATAGATCTTAAAAGAAATATTTTTACTGAATTTTTATTTTACTTTTAAACATTTGAAGTCATGTATGTTCAGATCTACTTATAAAGACAAATTATTTACCTTAAATGCTTAGAAAAAAATGTTAAAAATAAATGAAATGGGGGGATAAGGATACATATGTAAATGCCTTAATCAATAAGGAAAAAAAAAACACACACACAAAAAAGCCAATAAATAAATAAATACATAAATAAATAAATAAATAATAAATAAATGAAATGTTCCCCTCCCCCTAGACATTTGCTCTTTATTTTTTAAATATATATTTTTTAAATATATATTTTTATTGATTTCAGAGAGGAGGGAGAGGGAGAGAGATATAGAACATCAATGATGAGAGAGAATCATTGATCAACTGCCCCCTGCACGCCCCTTACAGGGTTTCTAGCCAGGGCATGTGCTCTGACCAGTAATCAAACTCTGACCTCCTGTTTCATAGGTTGATGCTCAACCACTGACACACTGGCCTGGCAGAGACATTTTTTCTTTAAAAATGAGTACATAGTGATCTAAAACACATACCTCTCCTCCCAGTAATTACACAGAAATTTTGTTCTGCGTAGAACACTCATGTGAACTGTAATATGTCAAAAGGATGCCTCTGAGTACTTCCCACTTATAGGAAAAAGGCATTATTCAGTTACAATGATAGAAATTATGTTTTAATCAATGTGCCCTTTGCTACTAATTCATTTTTGACTGCCCAAAGAGGCTTTAATAACTGTTAGAAAGTCATCCATTCAACAAATAATTCCAAAGAAATAAGGGCTAGAATCCTTTCATCTCTATTTCACCGTGTACAGAATTGACATACATATTTTGCATTCTTGCTACCCTTTGGAAGAACCTCATATTTCTTTGTATTATCATAATATTTTTCTTTGCAACTTAAAAAATATAGTCTATGATTTTTATTGGTAATACCAATATTATTAGCCATCAAAGATATATATATATATATATATATATATATATATATATATATATTTACCTCTAGTACAGACTGAAGTTGGATGATATTCTTTAATAGTTAACACCTGCCATATTGCTGATATAAGCTAGGTTTCATTTAAATTGGTTTAATTTGTTTATTAAAATTTATATTATGAAATAGCAATGCACACTTATTTTGGAAATATCAAAGAATACATAAACATTGAGTGTAAAAGAAAATAAGAGAGATAACTCATGGATTTGGGCAACAGAATGGGGAGGTTAATGGGGAGAGGTGGAAGAGGGCATAGAGGGGATAAATGGTGATGGAAAAAATAAATTTTAATTTAATTAAAAAAATATGAACACTCTTGATACTCCCTTATCAAGCATAACCTTCATTATTACTGAAGCATGTTTATTCAGACAATTTCTCTGTGTATATAATCTCAGTTTTCATTCTATCATTTATTACATTTCTTTTATTTCTTTATAGGAATGTCTGTGACATTTTTAAAGGCTTCTTTGTTTTTTGTGGGCTTTTTTAGGCTTTATCTTGATTTATTTAACTGTTATTCTAGGACTAAAAGTTTTCTGTATCCAATTTATATAGCTAGAAACAGTGCTGGGATGAGCATGCTACATGTTTTGTAGAAATTCTTCACTATTTTTATACACTCAACTCCCTAAACAAAATATTGGTGTAATAGATGCACACAATGTAAGTGTTTTACATTCCTGGTGAATCTAGAAAGGTTTTATCCAGTAATGTAGGAGCGTGATTCAATTTTTATTTTTTTAATGTTTACTAATCTGATAGATATCATCGTGGTCTATTTGGGATGCTATAATGAGATCCCAAGGACTGGTTGGATTTTTTTTTTTTTTTTACCATGGGGGAGGCTGGGGAATTCAAGATCAAGGGCCAGAATATTTAGTGTCTGGTGAGAACCTGCTTCCTGTTCCATAGACAGTTATTACTCTATGTCTTCACATGAAGGAAGGTGTAAGAAAGTTGTCAGCATTCTCTTTTATAAGGACACTGATGCCTAAGTGACTTCCAATGTCCCCACTTCCAAACACCATTATATTGGGGAATAGGTTTTAACACCTACATTTTAGGGTGACAAAGTCTATGGCAGATGACAGTGCTCTTCTCATATTATTTTGATATTTTCTTTGTCATTAATTAATATTAATAATTTTATATGTTTATATTCCACTAGAGGCCCAGTGCATGAAATTTCTGAACTGGGGGGAGGGTTCCTCAGTCTGGCTTGTCCCCTCTTGCAGTCCAGAAGCCCTCAGTGATGTCCAACTGATGGTTTAGCCAGTGGTTAGACATCCTTAGTGCTGCCGCAGAGGTGGGAAAGACTCCCACCACCACCGCTGCATTCAACAGACGTGAGCCTGGTTCAGGTCTTCTGGCTGAGCTGCACTCCCCCTGTGGGAGCACACTAATCACCAGGGGACATCTCCTCCATTGAGTGTCTGCCCCCTGGTGGTCAGTATATGTCATAGAGACCAGTCGTTCTGCCATTTGGTCAATTTGCATATTAGCCTTTTATTGTATAGGGTTTGTATTTTTCCTTTTGTTTATTGCCCATGTATGTCCTTATCTGGGCCATGTTTACTGAGGAGAGAAGAAGAGGAGAGAACATCATGTACAATGTAGAGGTCATAGGGAAGAAGGCATTCTCCACAGTAAGCGCCACTGCCTGCTGGGAAGTAATCTCTCCTCCTGGAGACTTGTGATGAATTTGGCATTTGTAAGCAAACAGTCAATTTAGCAAAACTGTCTGACTGGTTCTTGGCATTTATGTTGATTAAAGGAAAAATAACTTAATTTTTTTAAAAAATTGATTTTTACAGAGACAGGAAGAGGGAGGGGAAGATAAAAAACATTGCTGAGAGGGGAAACATTGATGGGCTGCCACCTGCCTGCCCCCACCAGGGATGGAGTCTGAAACCCAGGCATGTGCCCTGACTGGGAATTGAACCGGTAACCTCTTGGTGCAAGGGTTGATGCTCAACCACTGAGCCACACCAGGTTGGCATTGAAGTGTGTGTGTGTGTTTTAGCTACTTGTTAGCAGGTGGTATCAACACTGTTAACAGTAAAGATTAGGATCTCTCTACATTAAAATAAGTTTTCAAAGGAAATCAGAAACATTCATTGACTATCTATAGTGGTAGACTAATGTTATACTCATTTTTTTTGCCAATAGATATAATATTTGTCTCAGAATACATACATGCATTTTTATTTTCCCAATGCCTATAATAATGTATGGTATATAGTAGAAGTTTAGTAAATGAATAATTGTCTCCAGTTTACCGATGAATAAAACTAATGATCAGATAAATTGGGTAATTATTACAATGGTCAAGCAGCTTTAAAGGAATAATCTCAGGATTCAGTATCAGTTTTTCTAAACCCAATCTCTATGTTTTAAATACTTTATATGACTTCTCTTCCTAAGATAACTCTCCTCTTCTTATACATTATGTTTGGAAAAATGGGATCGATAATGCTGTGGAACAAATAACCCAGTCATCTCTGTGGCTTAAGATAACACGGGTTCCTTCTCGTGCATACCATGTAACAACTACTGCTTAGCCAGGGATTCTGTTCTTCACTGTCCTATTTCCAGCATGCAGGGTGAGGAAGCAGGTATTCCCTGGACCATTAATGATTACCAAGGTAAAGTATCAAAGAGAGAGTTTTCTAAATCTTGTCCTGGCTTGTTAAAGCTCCAGCTAGAAGTGACATGTGATACATCTACTCACAATTCACTGGTCGAGACACATCATCTAATTTCTCGAGTGTCATGAAGCTCCATAGGGCTTGAGGGCGGGAAAGTGGAATTGGGCGGGTCCGTGGTATTTACCATGGCACTGATCAGTGAAAGAGGATGGCAGGGGGAGCAGCCAGAGAAGGAGACATGAAAATGGTGCACAGGCAACAAAGAAAAACACTGAATATTTGTGGCCAGCACCTCTCTCTTGTCACCAAATACTCATATGACTCTGTGATGGTTAACTTAGTGTCAACTTAACTGGGCCATTATACCTAAATGCTTGCTCAAAAATTATTCTGGATGTTTCTGTGAAAGTGATTTTAGGATGAGATTAATATTTAAATCAGTGGACTTTGAATAGCAGATCACCCTCCATAATGTGGGTGGGTGGTTGTCATCCAATCAATTGACAGGCCTTAATGAAACAAAGAATGGCCTCCTCTGAGGAGGAAGGAATTCTGCCTACAGTCTGCCTTTGGATGAACTGCAACTCTTCCTGAATATCTAGCCTGCTCCTTAAAATGGATATTGATGAATAGATAGATAGATAGATAGATAGATAGATAGATAGGTAGATAGGTAGATAGATAGATAGATGATCCTATATGATAAAAGGCTAATATGCAAATAGACCAAACGGCACAATAACTGAACAACCAAACAACCAGTTGCTATGCTGTGCACTGACCACCATGGGGCATGTGCAGAACATGGCAGGTATTGGCCATGGCGGGGTGAGGAGCAGGTGAGTGGGGGCACCAGACCAAGGCAGGTTGCCATGTCACTGTCAGCAGGGTGAGCCTCTGATGGTTACTGAAAATTCTTTGCTCCTGTGCTCTGTGATGCCGCCACTCACTCCCACTGCCAGTGCCTGGTGCCTGTCTCAATCACTCAGTGTCATCAGTGGGCAGGAGTGGCAGCTGCCTACCCTGATTGCCCCTGAGTGCTTCTCTACCTCCCCCTGTTCCTGAGGGGCAATCGGGGCAGCAGCCACCACTCACACCCACTGCTGGTGCCAGCCCCAGTCGCTCCTCACCATCAGCTGGCAGGAGCAGGGCTGCTGGCAGACAGGGAACGGGGGGCCACGGCGGGAGAGGCCAGACTGGGGTGCAGAGGATGGACTGAGAACCACCTCTGTGCCTACTGCAGCCTGGAGGCCCACAATAACTTTCAAGGGGCACAAAATTTTGCACTGGGCCCTGAATAGACAGATAAAAAGATAGCAGAGCAAAGTCATTTAAAAGAGATCTTTTTTAAATAGGTAAAAGACGATGTCTACAGGCATTAGTCCAGCTTCCAACTGGCAGTGAAATGCTCAGTCAGACAGAGTAACAAGGTGTATGTAAAGAGGGACAAAATTTATGTGGTTCAACAGGAACACACACACACACACACACACACACACACACACACACACACGCACGCACACGCACACACACACACATATACTATATTGTTCATGCTTCCCTGGAGAACCATGGGTAATACACACTCTCATTTACATGCAGAGCACAGTTATTTGCTCCCTAGAAGAAACCAGACAGAAATGGCAACCAGTTTCTGTGTCCAGGTCAGTGTTTCTGACCTTAAACAAGGCCCTGTATTCTCTTCACCAGTCTGGCTATGGCCCTTCTTGATCTGGAGGCCTCGGAATCAAACAGCAAGTTATGTACCCCTCTCACCGTTTATAGGTAATGATCAAACATTGACCTGGATTAATACTTCCTGAGGACTGGGTGTTATTCGGTTCCGTATAATTCTGCTCTGTGGAGTGGTTTCTATGTTCATGGATTCCCTATACATATTCTTTCTGTTTATCCTTTTGGGAAATTTTTTTCTATCTTCCTCTTTAGTCACATCCTTGGAGAATATGCTCTCCTAGGAGATGAGCAGCTGTTTTAGCTCACAGGTCATTTTACAAAAAAAATTTAAAGCTTTAGAGTCTTTTTATCAAAAATTTAGCTTGTTCCTTATCTATGTGATTCTGGTAGACTCCCTGTATGTTAGCCACAGTAGTGGCACTTTTTAAGGTAGATTACTTTGCTTTTGCTATATTTCTTTGGTTTCCTATTCCAATTACTTCTTTATCTAGGCTGAATAATGGGCACTCAAGGCCTATTACATTTCAGTGGGATAACTACACCCTTTGTGTCTTGTTTCCTGGCCAATGTGTCTAATTGAAATGAATGGTTAGGCAGCTGACTCTTATTCTGAGATACTATTTTTCAGGGCTTTTAACAATGGTTGTGATGATCATGTTTTTTTGTTTGTTTGTTTGTTTGTTTGTGTGTTTGTTTTATGGATGGTCATACTTTTACATGGCTCTTTATTGCAGCCCGTGTTTTTAATGAACTTTGCCCCTGGTGGTGTTCTTGTTTTATTATTTTATGCTGCAAGTCTCTGAATTCATAGACTGTCTTTATTCTCTTTAATTAGTAGTTATAAGCTAACTAATTATTTTCTGAACTCATTTCATTTATTTTCTTGTGCATTGCTAAACAGACAACACAGAGAATTAACATTCTACATTCTAATTTTCTCTAAAGATACACATTTATTAGCTCTGTGGAATGATTGCCAACTTATAAGGGGTAAAATCTTCACCAAATGCTCTTCAATTATATAAGACAGGTTGACATCGTGTTTATCTCCTATCATAATTTCCTCTCTATTTGTGTCCATTAAGCCAAGGTCACTCATTTTAAGTCATGATATGACATTATTCTTTTTATAGGTATCAATTTCTTTTTTAGTGGAAATTCACCAGTTTAGTAAAAATCAATTAAAACATATCAGTGGCTTAAAACAACAAAGGGGTATTTTTTTACTTGCATTATGCATGCATTGTAGGTCAACTCTGTACTATCTCATTCTTTTTTTAAAATATATTTTATTGATTTTTTACAGAGAGAAAGGGAGAGAGATAGAGAGTTAGAAACATTGATGAGAGAGAAACATCGATCAGCTGCCTCCTGCACATCTCCTACTGGGGATGTGCCCGCAACCCAGGTACATGCCCTTGACCGGAATCGAACCTGGGACCCTTCAGTCCGCAGGCCGACACTCTATCCACTGAGCCAAACCAATTTCGGCTACTATCTCATTCTTACTTAAGACTGCAGGCTGAGGGGGATTTCATCCTTACGTTTCACAGTTGCTAGTGGTGATAAAGATAAACAGTAACATGAAAATTGTACACTAACTATTAAATCCTTCACCCAAATAGTGACATGTAACTTCCCATCCCATATTTTATTGGATAAAGTATGTGTGTGTAGTGTGCATACACACACATATCCACCCTGAACTTCAGATGGGTAGGAAAGTGTAATTCTACTACATGGCTGATAGAAAAAGCTAGAATGTTGAGTGAAGACTACTAATGACTCCCACATTCTTTCACTCACTAATACTTTATTTCTGAATGCCTGACTCTAAGCCCCAAGAGGGTAATGCCATTTATCTCTTCTTGATTGCTGTATCAGTGGCTCAATGCTGATTAATAAGCAAGTACTCAATAAGCATCTGCTTAATGGCATGGATGTAGCAATGTTTTCTGAATGCTGATAGAAAGATGCATGGCATTGCAGTGTTGTAGAGTTCACTTTACCCATTCCATCAAATACAATCTCTGAGATATCAGTGCCTTTGCATTGCATTGTAAAATTTATATAGCTTTTACTCTTGTATATTTTCTCTCAATGGAAATATATGCCCTAGAAGTTATGAGTGATGGCAAACTTCCCAGAGAAATGTATAAAATTATTGACAAACTGGAGGTATTTTAAATAAGTACAGACTGAGAACAAGCTGGGGGGGGGGGTGTACAGCATTGGGGTGTGCTTCTGATGATGAATCACATCCTTTACCAGAAATACATTTAAAATAATCTTGTCAAGAGAATTAATGAGCTGCCAGCAATATCCTAAGGCAATAGCACCAAGTTCGGGATTTTTGTTAACCAACAGCAACTTTATTCTTCCTCAATTTCTCATTGTTCAAATTGGTTGTAAACATTGATCACACAGCTGTACAAAGATAATACCTGTAGTTGAAGAAATAACTTAGTCAATGTGAGGACAGGTGAGGAGAATAGTCAACCATTTTCTGGGGGGCAAATATGTTCTCCTTAAGCACTGCAATAAGTTTTTAGTAAAATGGTACTGATTATCTCTCCTTCAAAATATGAATACTTGTACGGTATAGTATGGACTGCAGGGAGGGAAGATGAGAGAGAAGAAAGGAGAGAGAAGGAGAGAGAAGCCGAAGAGGTCATTATTCTTATGTTAAATCACATATATCTTTCCTCAAATAAAGATATAATTTCTTGGATGTACAAAACTAGTTTGCAAAGTATTTGATAATTAAAAGTGTCTCCCAACTTTGAATTTGTTTTACCGATACATCGTGCCATATGTCTTTAGGAAGCAGGAAAGAGGGAGTATGTTTGTATGGAATAGCACAGAATAGAGGATTCAAAAAACACACTTCTGGCTTATGAGGAACCTACAGCCTATTGAAGTATGTTCCTTTTAGCATTGGTACTAATTTACATAGATACAGATTGTATTAGTTTTCCATTACTAATATAGCAAATTTAGTGGCTTAAAACAGTCAAATTGATATCTTACAATTCCACAGGAAGACACTCTGACTCAGGTGTCTCTGGGCTAAAATCAAGGTGTCAGGAAGGTGGCACTCCCTTCTGGAGGCTCTAAGGGAGGGTCCATTTCTCCGCTAATCAAAATTCAGTTTCTTGCAGTTGTAGGACTTACGTTCCTGTTTCCTTGCTGCCTGTCAGCTGAGGGTCATTCCCAGCTTCTGGAGACCATCCGCACTCTTTGGCCCATGGACTCTATGGACTCTTCAGGTCTCTCTAACCCCTTCTTCTGCCTCTCTCTTCTACTTGTAAGACTCATTTGATTGCCTTGGGCCAACCTGGAAAATCCAGGGTAACCGCTTCAATTCAAGATCCTTAACTGTAGTCATACCACAAAATACCTTTTGCTATGCAATGCCATATATTCACAGGTTCTGGAAATTCAGACATGAACATTTTGGTGAGGGGCACACGATCCTGCCTACCTCAAAGATCTAAGTGATATCTCCTGTGTGGACATCCTGAGACAAATGAGTGAATGGAATCCTTGGAGCTTCCTATTGGAAGTAAACATGAGACTAGCCACTTATGGACTTGAAAAACCTAAATGTGGTTTGCCGTATCAATATGGGGGGAAAAACTTGTATTCCATTCTCACTACAGAAGGGTAGAAAATTTATCATGTTTAGCCCAAAGCTATTTCTAGCTGAGGCCCCATAAACCAATGCATTAAGGAATATGCAACCATGATACTATTTCATTAATTTAGGAATATAAAAGTATTTTGTGGGCCTATTAATTAATAACAACATAATATTTTAATTTAACATCTTTGCTAAGGTATGACTCTGAATGTGTGGCCTTATCTGCTGAATATGTGTCATAAGTACAAATATGTATGTGTGATTGAACCTGACTGATGTAGAATTAATTAACCAGGAGAAGAGAAAGATCAAGGAGTATCTAAAAAGTGTCCTTATTTTGATAAGGTGCTAATGTAAAGATGATAATTAGAAATGTTCTGTGCATTCTTGGCTATTGAATTCTTGCTTCCAGGATACTAATTTCTGTTCAATGTAAGGACAGATTTTTCTAATAATAGCAATTTAAAAATAGATGGGACTGGACCATGGGATCATGACCAACCTGTCACTAAGGCCATAAAGCTGTGGCTGATGAGCCATTAGTTAGAGTGTTATGGTTAGGTTTCAAGCACTAAAGAGAAGGACTATAATTTTTAGTAATGTGGTCTTGTTTTCATAATCAGATTTGCCAATTCTTAATTTGCCAATATATTTTCTAGCTTTTTATGTTTTGGAAAAATGTAAAAATTAAATCCCAAAATGTCTGAAATAAACCAATTGCCATATTTGAAAAAGATAATTGAAAAGTGATTTTACTTTGGGCAGTGGACAGGCAATGCAATATACAGATCATGTATCATAGAAATATACACTTGAAACCTATATGATTCTATTAAGCAATATCACCCCCAATAAATAGAATTTTGAACAAGATAACATTTACACTAAATGTGTAGTTTCCTATATAATAATACTTATTATTAAAGCATTTCTTGACTTATTACTACACACTCTTCATTTGTTAATACTTGTTTTATATAAAGTATTATCCCAGAAATTTGCTTGGCTTTGAGGATAGAGACAGACCCAAACCTCATAGAGTTTATGGATTTGGGGGGAGACAGTAAACTAATGATCAGGTGAAAAAAATAAATAAATACAGATTATATTATAAAGAAGATAAGAAGGGTGATGAATTGAAAAGAATAGCAAGAACATTTCAAATAAGGTGATCAGGGAAGAACTTTCAGATGGGTTCACATTTAACCTGAACCCAAAGTATAAGAAAGGAACAGGTTCTTTACATAATCTTATGAGTTATTAATCCATTCAATAACCCTATGAGTTTGTAGCTATTGTTGTCTTAATTTCATAGAGGAAGAAATGGAGGCTTAGTAAAGACTTACCTACACAAGATTAAAAGCCAGAGAGTGGTAAGTTTGGGCAGGGCCCCAACTCTGTAAGATGCCTGAGCCTGTTAGAGCTGGAACTAATGGACTTGAGTTCTTTGGTCCCTACTGACTCTGCCTTCCTGTGACTGAAACTCAGTACAGACGGACAGAGTGAACACATGGGGCCAGGCTGCTTTCTTTCTGTAGGATGTTGAGTTCACTGCTAATTTCAAGACTGCTAAACTGTAAGGAAGGGTTGGAACACTACAACTCAGAAATAGGCCTTAAAGCAGATGGAACCAGTTACAGTTTTTATTTTGGACATCAATTGTAGTGGATCCCCAGTCTTGATGAAAGGCAATCAATTCCCCAGTATTCCTTAGTGCCACTATGATATTGCCAATATATGATAATTACACCAGTCTAATAAAAGTCATTTAGCTATTCAGGAGGAATGTCACTGCTAAAGACAAGCAATTTTTTTTCCCTTTGGGTTTAATCATCGTTTTGGCAAGGAGCAAAGCTGGATGAGGAACAGACCTGTGTAGTCATCCCAGCCACCTCTGCTAGTGTGTGACATTTGAGGAAGTTATTTCATTTCTCTTAAACTCAGTTTCTTTATCATGTTCAAAGAATTTCTGACAGTGATAGTGACAAATCTGTTAAAACCAATATCATCTCCATATTTTAGAAAGTTAACGGAAACAGCAGCTTTAACTTTAAGAGTCAAAATTTGTACACAAATTGATCATTAGGGAAGAATGCCACCTTCAGAGAGGGCTATATAAAGGGAGCATAACACACCTGGTAGGTATCCAGCAAATGAGGGAATCGGCAAGGCCGATATAGAGGGTTGGGTTATAGAAAATATCATTGGTGCAAATTTCCCCCAAAATAGAAAACATCGGACAAGTTGTTAACTTCTTCTTTTGAATGTCTACTGACAATTCTTTAACTCTGTTTATGCCTTATGTCAGCATTATATATTTATTTGGCAAAATCTCACTCTCATTATAAATTCAGAACACGCACACACACACACACACACACATGCACACTACCATTACTTTGATAATGATACATGTATACCACTAATACACACATCCTTACAATAAAACTTTACAAAAGTATATTTCACTTTAGGGAACAAAATAACTGTGTCCCAGATATTACTTGCTCTTGTGCATAAGCTCATTGGGTATTCTTACTGAAGGATAAAGCTTTTCAAAGGACTCCTGGTCTACAAATCATACAAGATTAATGCGATCTTCGTGTACTCAACATATTGATTTTGAGTTATTTCTAAAAGCTGGTATTTTCCTAGGCATGTGGAATTCAAACGAGGCATAAGACATTGTTGCTGTGCTCAATAAACAAAGTTCTGATATGCAAAAGATGTCAAGCACACACTTTCTGTTATTGCAATGGTATTGAAATAATGCAAATAGTGAGCACCTCCTCTGTGTGTAACTATAAGGCAAGGGCTTTACACATGTTATTCAAGTCTATTGTATCTCACAATGCCAAGGGGCACTACTTATCCTCTATGTTATGTAAATGGTGGCCCTTGAATTATGGATTGTGATGGCTATCATCTATTTTGCTTAGTTATCATAGACATGACATAGTTTTTGTTATCCCTTTTTCTAAGGTGAGAACAGTGAGCCTCAAAAACATTAAATTCACAGTTATTAAATGGCAGCATTGGTTTGAGATTGAAATCTGAATGATGATAAAACCACAATAATTTAATTACTCCATGAGGTCTATTGTAATAATATTACCAAATGGCACATAATTCATAATGTAAGTACACCAAGGTTCTTTTACAAGTGAAGTCTTACAATAGAGGCCATTTATAGCATTTCTCTTATGAGAAAAGTGGTGCTTTGCATCTGCTCTCAGCTAGGTTTATACACAAGCAGGAGTTTCGGCCACTTTTGAAAAGATGAACATTCACATGTTGAGGAGCAATGTAAAATTTTTTCTTAACTTTCTCCTTCTAGAGAACTACCAGGAAGCCTCTCATGAGTGGTGTATATCAGTCACAACTGTGTATGCCTGTGATTTTTTTTTTCCTTGCCATATTATAGAAATAAGAAAACAAACACAAAACTGATGACAGGATTAGATCTGTCATTCCAAAATTTTAGAATTTACAAATGAAAAGTTTACCTCCTATTGAATCTGATAAAGGCATACTCTGGTTTGTTTGTTTTTTTTTTTGTTTTGTTTTGTTTTTTTTTTTGTCTGAACCATTACACTTATCATTTCTTATTGTTTATTTTTCCAGCACAAGAAAAGAGAATTTTGTTTGAACACAAGAGGCCTGGTGCACAAAATTAATGCATGGGTGGGGTCCCTAGGCCAGGCCAGCGACCAGGGCCTATTGGGGCCATCTCACCCAGTCCCAATCAGGGCCAGGCCTGCTGGGGGCTGACAGCTGCTGGCTGCCAGACAGGGAGACAGGGCCTGCCAGCTGCTGGCCTGGGCCTGCTGGCTGGTGGGGGTGGTGGGGGGGGATGTGGTGGGAGGGGCTGTGGGAGGTTGGCTGTGGGAGCACACTGACCACCAAGGGGCAGCTCATGTGTTGAACGTCTGCCCACTGGTGGTGAGTGTGCATCATAGTGACTGGTCGACCAGTTGTTCCGGTTGTTTGGTCATAACGGCTGCTTAGGCTTTTATATATATAGATAGGAAAAGTTGATGTGAATGTGTGTGTGTGTGTGTGTGTGTGTGTGTGTTTAAATTGTTAATTGATTTGAGAGAGACAGAGAGAGAAAGAGAGAGAGAAGGAGGGAGGGGAAGAGAGAGATACATCTCACAAACATTGATCAGTGTCCTCCCATACATACCCTGACAGGTGATCAAACCCACAACCTTGGTGCGTGCCCTAATAGGGAATCTAACTAGTGACCCTTTGGTTCATGGGTGATGCTCAACCAACTGTGCCACACTGACCAAGGCAATGTAAATATATTTTAATGGTGACAAATATCAGTTGCATGGGTGAATAGAGGTTAAAAGGATCTAAGACACATAAAAAATGTAAAGAGTAGATTTCAATGCCATGAATCACAATTTGTTATATTCTAGAATTGGCGATGGAGTATACAGCTCTAGTTATACTATACCCACATTCTCAAATTTTTCCACCCACACAATTTACACTTTAGAATATAACCAACATAGTTCATTAATTCTAAGCTTCTTTTTAATGTTTAATACTTGATGGAGAGAAGCTGTGATATTTCAAAAGAAAAAAGGAGTGGTGATGATTATTCAACAAGGGAAAAATTACCTTTATTTAAATACACATTAAAATATGTGTAACTAAAATGTTAATGTAGTTACTTAGCAAGAGAAAAAGAACACCAGCTTAATTAGTCCAAGAGAGTAATTCCTTTGACATAATCATGTTTTGTGTTTTTTATCATAGTTTTACCTTTCTGCTGCTGCTATCTACATCTTTTTTTTAAATATATTTTTATTGAATTATTTTGCAGAGAGGAAGGGAGAGGGATAGAGAGCTAGAAAAATCGATGAGAGAAACATTGATCAGTTGCCTCCTGCACACCCTCTACTGGGGATGTGCCCGCAACCAAGGTACATGCCCTTGACTGGAATCGAACCTGGGACCCTTCAGTCCGCAGGCTGATGCTCTAACCACTGAGCAAACCAGTTAGGGCTGCTATTCACATCTTTATGCCCCAAACAAGGGGGATGCAAATATTCTAGTTGTGTGAGCAAGTTGGGAAAGTGTTATTGAGTAAACTCATTGACTATTTCTGGAAAACATCTCAAAGCATGTGCTGTGGAACAAATTAAAACATAAAAAATAAATAAATAAGTTTGGAGGGTTTGGCTAGAAGTAATGACAAATATTTATTCATGGGTCTGAGAGTTTGCAAATTGAAAGCACACCTGGGCAAAACCAAGAAGTGTTCTGAAGAAAAAGTTAAAATCGTTAGTATTTATAATGAAAGTGAATCACAAGAGAAAAAGGAGTCTTGCATTCTTAGTTATTTGATTGGTCCATTGTGATGAGTCAACTACTATGAATAATTATGCTGATAAATTTCAGAAGGTTGTCAAGAGAGGCGTGAGGCAGTCTGGTGACTTCGATGTTTTCTTTGAGACCTTAGGCTTGACTGGAATACACCACTAAAAATGATGATCTGTATAATGTCAAATGTAGGACTCAAGAGTTACAGAAAATTTAATAGTTCAAACATTAAATATATATTGATTGTTTTTCTCAAGTTTCGAGTGCTGTCAATAATTTTGCAGTAAAGCTGGGAAAAAAGTCCCCCACAGTTTTTTTCTAAATTCACTCTTTCCTCAGTACCATGGTGAGGCAATAACTATAATTAGGTAGATAAAAACTTTCACCCTTTTAAGTGTATGAAATAAGTCATGATACAGGTCAAGAAAATATTGAAAAAATACTACATTGTATTTAGCTTTCCTCTAAGACAGTGGTTTTCAACCTTCCTAATGCCGTGACCCTTTAATACAGTTCCTCATGTTGTGGTGACCCCCAATTTCATTGTTACAAATTGAACCTAATTAAAGCATAGTGATTAATCACAAAAACAATATGTAATTATAGAAGTGTTTTCCGATGGTCTTAGGCAACCCCTGTGAAAGGGTTGTTCGACCCCCAAAGGGGTCACGACCCACAGGTTGAGAACCGCTTCTCTAAGCTATGGATTAATTAAATTTTGTCTACTGTGATTATCTAAATTGACCTAACATTGATTTAATATATAGATTTCAGGTCACTTTTTAAAACCACACGTGTAAATCCATGAATGTGAACCTCAGCCAGTTTTCCCATATTCAAATTAAGGTTGATTTAAAAGTCTTAAATAGTCATCTTATCATCTCGTTACTAGAGATTAAAATATATGTTATTAAATATAATAAATTCTTTCTGTATATAAATTAATATGGCTTATCAAAGCCTAGATTTACCTTCCCTCAAAAAATTGCTTTGCCCTTTTACAACTCACATTAAATGGTATTGACATTTTCCTTGAATTACTTAATATGTTTTGGTTGTGTTCTCATAACCAGATTATGTATTTTCATTTAGATGATCTTCTGTTGAAATTCTTTCTGCTTCCTAAAGCTTCTTCCCATTTTTTCAGGTGAAATATTGAATAAAGGAAATGCTCAATATATATTTGTTAAATGAATCATGTGTTTTTGTTTTGTTTTTGTTTTTTTTTTATCTCCTGGAACACAAGGGGTAATAGACCATATAGAAGGAAGACAAATTCTTATTGATCAATGACAGATGTATTCTAAACCTATGTGTAAAAATCTTACCCTTGGTAGAATTTCATCCATAGTCCTATCTGATTGCATAACAACAATATTTTTTTTTTGACCAGGTGTTATTTTGACCCTTACTGTTGTGTGGCTAAAAAAGAATCTTGTTCCTTAATTTTAAACTATAAATATAAAGGAGAGGAAATAAAAAATGAAGAAAATTCACCATGGTTTCTTAAAATAAGAGATTCAGAGTTTTCTATTAAATATTCAGATCTAATCAAGGCAGCCAGGAAGAGTGCAAAGAGAATGTTCTCTGAGATTTTAAAATCTTGACTGTCATTCAAGCATTGCCCTTCAGTGCCTTTGTGAATGCAGCCAAATCATTAACCTTTTTGAGTTTCAATTATCTCTGAACAAATAGTATGATAATTATATATGCCATGGAACATGTTTTTGAGAGCTTAATAAGCTATCATATGTAAAAGGGCTGAACAGAATTCCACTCAAAGACAAGTCAGAAACTGTCAGTTCCTAGCATTCTTCTCACTCTGCTGCACCTGCATAACATAATTGGTCAAGAAAAGACACTAGTAGTAGCTCATTAAATAGGATACATGGGACAGGTCTATACACTTCATTAATAGAAAAGACACTGTGCTATGTTTGAAATTTCTGTGGACATACCACCCTAAATATATGAATTAAGTCATTAGGAAATGTCCATTTGTTAACTGCTTGGTTGTTTGTTTTTGTTTCTTAGCTTTTTGTTTTTTCATAACCTTCCCCTTTTCATTGTTTTTCATCATTTTAAATGTATTCTTTATGATTATTATATGAATTGGTTGATTTCAAATATTGTTTGTGTGACCTCAAATATTGTTTGAAGTCTATACTAAGGATATTTTAGTGAAAACAAGCTACAATTCCTCAACTCGGTTAAAACCACAACCTAAAATATAAAACAAATAGAAATTTACATAATAAAGAATTGATTTAAAATTAAATAATGCTTATCTGACCCACAGTAGAAAAAATACTCATTTAAGCAGGAAATAAAACAAGTATTTTTAATCTGTACCTCTAAAGCTTCAATTGTGATATTACAGAAATGTCTGCATTCAAGTACTATACTATAAAGAACAAGATATATACAAAGTGTTAGTTATTCCAGATGCTATCTCATTTTGCATTAACTGCTAATTTGGTTATAATGTCAGAAGCAAAATTATACTTTATTCTGCCTATCTCACCATCTAGTTGTATGCTCCCTAAATGGCACGGTTAATGCTTCCATAATACCCACCACAGTACTTTGCTAAAAGTTCAATAAATGTTTGTTGAATTCAATGATCTAATTAACATGTAAATTATCAGATTACAGAGTTTACAGCCTGTAAATCTTATTTTAAAATCTAGGTTTACACATATTTGCATGCTATTTAGAAAGTGAATAAATTAAACCCAAATCGGTGTCTAATTTAAATGCATTTTTACTAACACATTTTAATAATTGGGGTCTTACCATTGACCAACTAGTTGAATAGGAAAACAAGATGACCTTATTCATTTGGAAATTGGTGATTTTTTTAAAAGATTGACCAGAAGTTTATTTCCCGATTAATATTTTTGGGGGTGAAATTTCCTTGGAGACTTTTACTCGTGGTTACTTACTCACCACTTTTGAGTCCTGTTGTTGGTTGACTCTAATGTGTTTAGCTTGACAGACACTCCTAGATGCTTCTTCAATAAATGAAATGGGTCAGGACTTGTGAGTAAAGGATGACAAGTGACCGACACAATTTAACAATTTATCTCTTTGCCAAGCTGTGATTTCATTGAATAGTCATTTTTCATTCATGGAAGAGAACATGCACTTGGTCTGTGACATTGCAAATTGCATGTACCTTTTCTTCCTAGAGGATGATATAAAGTTATGATAGGAGTTTCCCTCTTAATTTGTCAATTTAAAATGAAATTAGACTGGAATGTAGTACCCATAACTTGAAGTGTTGTGCCTGATAAGGTAAACACAATACCTATATTTTATTTTCATAGCATCTAATCCCAACTTCTTCTGTCTAGTCCAAAAATTACAAGTGAAAGCTATTGTAATTATTTAACAAGACATCTTTGACAGGTTTGTAAAGACACGACAAAACAATAAGGCAGTGAATCCTTATTTTAAAACAAATCCAACTTCTAAATTATTTAGAGAAGCAACATAGATATACTTAGGAGCTTAAAAATTTTTATGGAAAGCCTACGCTCAGTTTCTAATCAGCCTAATTATTGGATGATGTATTTCTGTTGGGAATAAAGAAAGAAGACGACTTAGTATAGAAAGTAAACTGTGCAGAGAGGAGGAATTGTATTTTAAAGCCTACAAAGTCTAAGGTGTTCATCTGATGGATTCTTTGTCTCATAGTCACTAAGCTTCATTCTGTTTCCATGATCACAATGACGATTTTACACTGTGCAATTATCTTTAATTGTAAGGGTATGCAACCCCACATTAAGCCACAAAGAAGATAGTAGCTGTGCATATTATGAAACCTGTGAACTCCAATAGTCTGTTTTGATTTCTGAATGAGTTTGACACTTCTTGAATAGTGATTGCTTTATTTTGTTCCTTGCTTTTGGTTAATCTCTTAAAGGAAATAATGCTGAGGATATTCTTTAGTAACTTTCCTCATTGCATCACGGTTGGCACAGACTCCATCTGAAGATGATCTACTCCTATATGTCCAGCTAGAGGGAAAAGTAACTCCATGCCCCCTCTATCAGGGACTATAGTTTCACCCAAAGACCTTGAACTGCCTAATATATGGCATCATTCCATTATGAAAGGATAACTAAGAGGGTAGGCTAGAAGTCACTGGTATATTTGCATACCTCTATATTCTTCAGCCTGGAAACAAGCCCTCCCCTTCCCAACAACACATACACATACACACAGACCAACACTACAACTATCACTACCTGCTCAGCCTCAACGTTTATACTATATATTAAAACTCTATGCTTCCAAGTTAGTACACAGGCACCTAATTTATGGGAGCTGTTTTTGTTGACATTGTTCCTCTACTCATTCCATATAACAAAATGAATCACTCCTTTTCACTAGTGTTTTCATAATATAATGTTTGTAACTCTGTTTTGCCTATATTTTTTCTTCCCCATTATAAAATATTTTTAAAATATAGTTTTTATTTATTTAAGAGAAGAAGAGAGAATCATTGATTGGCTGCCTCCTGCATGCCCCCTACTGGGGATGGAGCCCATAACCTGGGCATGTGCCCTGACTGGGAATTGAACCATAACCTCCTGGTTTATAAGTGGATGCTCAACCACTGAACCATGCCAGCCTGACTATAAAATATGAACATGACTATTACCCGTAACAAATTATAAGCTCCTTGAATACAAGTAATCATGGTTTTTACCCTTTATCCTTTCTTTCTTTCTTTGTGAATAATATGTACATTCAGAGCACACACAAACACAAATAACTATCATACACATGCATACATAAGTATAAATATAATATTTGCATTATGATCATATGCTCTATACATATGAGTTTCTTAAAATTGGTTTTATTTCACTGAGAGTATTGTATTATATCATACTATATATTTTGTATGTTTTAAAATAAACACTATAACACCAATGACTCAATTCAAGCCCTTTTCATTTCTTCCATAAAAGAAAAATCTTCCATTTGAATCAATCCAGTTGGTCAAATTTTTCAGTATTATGTAGGGTTCACTCGATATATACTTGGGGGAGTCAGAATTTTATTGATTCCATTCATTCTCCTCTCTATACATCCCATCTCTTTTTTCTGACAATGAACACACTTCTCTTTTGCACAGGGCAAAAGATTTCCAACTTTCTCTTTCTTCTTTCTCCTTCTCACTTTTAAGATTTGCACAGAGAATTTATTGAGAGTATCCATCAAGCAGTAATTTTCAGGTTGGAAAAAACTGGTACAGGTATCCTACAAGCCTTTTGAAAAAATGCCATATCAAGTCAATTATAAAAAGAACACAAGTCTATGTTAGGAAGAGCCATTTTTTCTATAATAATCAGAAGGGATCTAAATTAGAATCTCCTAGCTGTTTTAAAAAATAGATCCAAAATTTCATGGCTCAACAAGACTGAAGTTTAACTCTCAAGAAATAATACATCGTAGATATTTATGCTGAGAACTAGGGATGTGGTTTCATGTGCTTCTAGCTGGTTTTGTGAAGAGAAAAATGGAGGATCATGGCATTAAGGTTTCCATGGGTCAAGCATCATTCTATTTTGCATTGCATTGAAGAAAACCAAATCCTATGGCCATTCCTAGTGCAAGGGAAGCTGATATCCATCTATCTATCTATCTATCTATCTATCTATCTATCTATGGCTAATATGTTAAGTGTCCAACCGTCCAACTGGTCGCTATGACGCACACTGACCTCCAGGTGGTAGACGCTCAATGCAGGAGCTGCCATGATGCACACTGGCTATTTACAGAGAAACAGCACTGTGGACCTTTGCTCCCAAAAAGCAACACTCGACTTCCCACAAGTGGGACACAGGCCCCGCCACCACCCTGGAACAACACCCTACCAAGTAGCAGCCATCGCTACCAAGACCCCATGGCACAAAATGCAGCCCACAGCCCAGCCCAGCCTGGAAATGGTTGCTGTGGGTGCAGGGTAATGACTTCACATAGCTTGACTTCCTCTTCCTAGTGACTAGCCTCCTTGCAGTTTCTTCAGCCCAGGAATATGACTTCTGGGTGCAAACATTTTACATTTTAACCAAATGTCTATGAAGCATTTTCCCATGCCTCATCTCATTTGATCTTCACAGAAGTCCTGGAGTAGGTAGATAAGACTCAGTGGAATCCCATTTTCTTTTCATTAGCTGAAAAATGGAGATTTAGAAAGCTTAGAAACCTGACTCAACTGAAGAGAAGTAAGAAATGGTGGACCTTAAAATGACTTCAGGTTTTCTCACTGTGCAGAATATAGGCAAACACTGTTGCAGTTAAATAGTTTACCCTTTCTGCCTGCATGATCTACAATAATAATCTGCTTCGTGTTGATATTTACTGCTGTGTTGCTTCACTGGGCTGGAAAAAGTTTAACTAAATCAGACAGCAGGTCTAATTAAGCAAGTTTATTTTATATATATATATATATATATATATATATATATATATATATATATATAAAAGGCTAAGTTGACTTGTGCATGCACGATACATATAAAGCTCTCACTGGTGCCAATCACATGTGTGTGTTTTGATCTGTCATTGCCAATTGTGAATTTGGTTGACACTTCTACTATAAAGAAAGATCGAATAGCAATATTAAAATATTTCTTCTAATTAACTTCCTTTCAGTGTGCACGAATTCATGCACTGGGCCACTAGTATGTAATATAACTGTGCAGCCACAGACAAATTGACTTCATCTGAGGATACATCTAGCAGTCTCAGAAATAATTTCCATCACTCCAATCCAGGTATCTGTAAATGACAGTACTGGGAATGCATTCTTTACAGAAGAAAAAAGATAAAGCTGTTATGGCTTTTGAAATGGCTACACACATATTTTGTAATGAAAGTTCTATATATTTGATTCTATGTAATTGCATATAAGAAAACATAAATCTTAATACATGTATTTAAGAAAACAAGATAAGCTGATTCTGAAATCTTGTCTGTGTTGGCAATACAGCTCTTGTATGGCAATGACAGAGCTGTGCTTATAGTGGCCACTGTTTGAGAGTCCTCATTATTGATTTAAGAAAAAAATATATTATGCAGCTGGGACCAGTGATTGATTATTCTTTTAAATTAAATGAAGCATAGAATTATTAACTTAAAGGATGTATATCATTAACATTTTATGTTAACTTTGAACCCACTAATGAACACTTTGTCAATTGTCTGCCAAGGTCTGCCTGATGGAATTCTAACTTTTCTATTATTTATAAACTAGACCTCAAAATGTATCTATAGTTTCTTCTTTGTTTTTTATTTTTTCCTTCTTTTGTAAAGCATGAACTCAGAGCCATTTGATATGCAACCTGAAATTAGATTCCATTTTTATCAATTCCACACATAGCTAATCTTCAGCGACAAATTTTACCAACTCTCCTTTATTAAATTTTCCAAAGCAGTCAACATATATTTCACAGAAACAACAACTCTTTTTTGGCACACATATTTCACAAACTTATGTAAAATTTAATTAATTAAATTATTTAAGTTTAATAATAAAGCAAAATTGCTTTAGTTGACTTTGTAATTAAGCAGAATATAATATTGCTCAGCATACAACTCAACTGTGGGAGTAGAAGTACAAAATATGCCATAGACTTACTTGCCCATCCGCCAGAAGAGTCAATAACCTGTGGAAATCAATCAGTATATTTTACAGGTAAATCAGGAGCTTTGATTAATGTGGCCAGTCAGGTGAATGCAGGCCAAGCAAGGAGAGGTTAGGTTGTAATTCATGTACTTTGCCTCCTTCCCAGCAGTAATATCTACATATGGCTATCAGTGTTTCCACTGACAGATAAGCTTTATTATGGAATCTCTGAACATGGAATAAGGCTTTTAGTCATTTTTGGATAGAGAAAAAAAAATAACTTCTCTTTTAGAAGGCTACAAGTAAATTCTTGTTTCACACAATTTTGGGGCATTTGCTGTGAATTCTCAATTTTCTCCCTACACTGGGAGATTGAAACATCTATTGTTTAATCACTGAATCCCCACTATTATTTGGATTGCATTAGAATGATGATGAATTAATGACTGAGCCATTAGTATGCACTTCATGGCTTGCTTGCTTCAACTCAATTAGGGTTCAGTGAATTGTCTTTATTTTTCTCAGGGTTTCTGAATTCCAAAAAAATTTTCTCTTGTACTTTCCAAAGTCGATGGCTGATGCTCCTGTTTTTAAAGTTATTTAGAAATAAAAATACATGTGACACCTAATTTGCTTTATTTTCTCTTCTGAACTCCCACCACTCTTCTCAGAATATTGAACACTAATGCTTATCATGTAAGTACATTTCAAGCATTTTCTCTGAAAAGCCTTGGTAGAAGGGGAATGCTGATCGAACACAACTTTAAATGCAGTTAGTGATCTGGACACCAGATAGTCTCCCCAAATTCTCCTTTTGTCATAAGTACATGTATTTCAAACTGTTCGAAATTTTGTATGTTCAAAATTTCCTCAACTTTCTGAGTCCATAATTATGGTTTCTCATCCCTCATAATTCTCTTAAAACTTTATGTGTTTGCTTTTCCTTTACTATGCTCTTACATTTTTCTCCTGGGAGTTACGGTAAATGTACCTGTTCTACTTCTGTGATCTCAATAAAATCAGTGGCATATGGTACACACATCTCGCCTGCAGTGCCTAGCACAATGCCTTACCAAACTCTGATGAGCATCCACATGTATAAAATCTCCTTACAACATACTACTGATAATTCCTTTGATATTTTAAAATAATATATTCTTTCACTATATATTTTTTAATTTTACTGTATATACAAAGGTTTCATATGTGTGCATGTATAAATAAATACACACACATAATTTTACTCTAGTTAATACGAAAGAGGGAAAATGCCATGATTTAGACATCCCAGGCAGCAGCTGTCTTTAACTGCCCATGTGTTTAATACAATTTAAAACATATGAATGTTTTCTAATTGTTGGTGCTGACCTCACTTTCATTTATTATATCCTCAAGTTACCTGAAATTTGTCAAAAGGCTTACAAATATTAATGTATAACTCACTGGAGTGGAGGTACACCCATACTAATTACAACTATGATTTATCAGTAAGATGTGATTATTCTCCCTCATCAAGAGCTCAAGACAATCTCCAAATGATATATTTCAAGGTAATGGCATGAGTGTTACGTTTCTGCTTAGAAGAGCTATTTATAGTTGCTTCATTTGATTCCTAGAGTGTGCAGGGCAAAAGATTTCTTTATCCTGTCATCCTATGGAGCTAAGGGTATGCTGTGTGCTGAGCTAGAGCAAACTTTAAAGCTGATCAAACTTCTAAGCAAAATCCTGTATTGTGATTAGTGATGGACCCAATCCTGTGAAGTGACTAGAGGTGAAAAAAATCATAAAAGATTCCCAGGTGGGAGTTGGATGAAAGAATCGGGAGGGTGAACTGTGTATCTAAGACTTATCTAAACCCCTTGGGGGCTGGAATTGGGTCTGCAATCTTGTTAGGACACACCTTCTTAGAAGATTTTTATGCCTTTTCTTATTTCACTCTTGTCAGATGAGGCTAGAGAGCAGTTTGCTGGTTCAAAGCACCAAGGGAAATCTGACTGAAATTGCAGACACAGCCTACAGGATTGGAGTGCTGGGTTCAGATGCTGGGACCACTTCAAAGTCTGTGCGGTGAATTGGACCTAATTAATAGCAGATGGCAATATCTAAAAATCCTTCTGTAAGGAATAAAGTCAGTTAGATGCAATTATAACAGAGCCAACTACAGAGAATAGCCTATGGTCATATGAATTTCACTTCTATAGAACAAGAAAAAAAGAATAAAGATGAAAAACATAGTTGTTAGTGGCTTAGGTTCAGAAAGAAAATAATGCAAAGCTTTATGTTGTGTATATTTTTATGTCTAACTACCTTTAAAAATAGGAGAAACAAGCACTGGCCTTGTTAAGTACAAGATACGGTTTCCCAGGAATTCAGATTCACTGGGGTTATTGCAGTCACTCTTTCCAAGTTTGTCTAGGAGGGTATTCCTACATGAACAAGGATGTTTAATACACAGTTATCATGATGTCTCTATGATTATTATTCAATGTAATTGTTTTGTCTTGTATTTTAAATAGTCTTCATAATACTTTTTTATAATAGTCTCTCTCTCTCTCTATACACACACACACACACACACACACACACACACACACACACACACTAGAGGTCCGGTGCATGAAATTCTGTACTCAGAGAAGGGTCCCTCAGCCTGGCCTGCGCCCTCTCACAATCCGGGAGCCCTTAGGGGATGTCTGACTAACGGCTTAGGCCCGTTCCCCGGTCCCTGGTAGTTGGACAACCCTAGCGCTGCCGTAGAGATGGGAGAGGCTCCCACCACCACCACTGCACTCAACAGCTGTGAGCCCTGCTCAGAGCTTCTGGTTGAGCCACGCTTCCGCTGTGGGAGCACACTGACCATCAGGGGGCAGTTCCTGCATTGAGCATCTGCCCCATGGTGGTCAGTGCATGTCATAGCGACTGGTCAACTGGTTGACTGTCTGGCCCCTGGTGGTCAGTGCACATCATAGCGAGCAGTTGAGCAGCCTTAGCATATCATGAGCATATTGGTTGAATAGCTGACCAGACAACCAGACACTTAGCATATTAGGCTTTTATTATATAGGCTATTAGAAGACTAACTCAAATTTGGTTAGAAGGGTGACCGACATACCCAATTCCAAGGTATAATTATTTTTAGGGTTACATTTTATTATTTGATTAAAAATAGTTTTAGCAAATCTCACTCTCAAGTTATAAATTCACATTTTTCCCTTGAAAAAATATTTACTTTTCACCAAAACTCTGCAAAGTGCTTCACGGGGATACAGAGGTGATCGAGACACAAATCCTGCACCAAGGCTATTAGAAAGCAGTTTTCTACTCCATCAACAAATGTTTATTAAGATTCTACCTTGCAAAAGAGACTAATATGACCTAGAGAGACAACCATGAGCAAGATAGACAAGATACTCTTATGAAGATTACTTTCTAATAGATGAGATGGCTCATTTATTAGATATGGACACTAATAATGATTTTGCAAGGCACAGTATAATACATGCCAGAGTCGTAAAGTTCAAAAGAGCATCTAATCTCAATGGAAGTGCATGGAAATATTTAAAGGGGTGCTGGGACTTGTAGTATGGATATAGTGAGGATGGGTTCAGAGAAAGGATAGAATTTCAAGAAATAGCCATTGGCAGAAATTGTAAAAGAAGTTAATGTATTTTCTTTTTTGTTTGGGTAGGAGAGCTTGTATACCATTAGGGTAAAGAGCTTAGGTTTGGCCCAGCCAGTGTGACTTAGTAGTTGAGCACTGACTTATGAGCCGGGATGTCACAGTTCAATTCCTGGTCAGGGTTCATGCCAGATTGCAGGCTCGATCCTCAGTGGGGAGTATGCAGGAGGCAGCAGCCAATCAATTATTCTCTTTCATAATTAATGTTTCTAACTCTCTCTTCCTCTCCCTTCCTCTCTGAAATCAATAAAAAATATATATTTTTCAAAGAGTTTATGTCTGCACATAATTTTGTTGCTGCAGAACACTTAAAATCTGGGATGCAGGCAGTGCCTGGATCAGAGCCAGGCATTAGAAAATTTCTAATAAAATTCCATAATCCAATTGTTAATATTTTACAAATTTATTTTTTTTCATTCAGAAAAAAGCAACTAATACATATCATTAATATCTATGCAGAATTATTGTGCTGCCATTGTAATAGATGTATCCATAGTGTAGAATGTTTACAGTTCTGATGAGACTTCTAAGAAGAACTATACCATAGGTCCATCAGAAACCAGGGAAACAAAGTCATTCCTTAACCCTTTGTTAATATATATATAATTTATTTAATATATTTTTTATTGATTTCAGAGAGGAAGAGATAGGGAAAGAGATATAAAAATCAATGATGAAAAGAATCATCCATCTGCTGTCTCCTGCATGCCCCCTACTACAGATCCAGCCCACAACCCAGGCAGGTTCCATGACCAAGAATGGAACCCTGACCTCCTGGTTCATAGGTCAATGCTCAACCACTGTGCCAGACCAGCTGGGCACTAGATCCTTTTAAAAAAAATATTGATGAATCTGCAATAATGAGATATTGATTTGGGGATATTTATAAATTGACTTAATTCATTAGTTTCCAAAGTTTGGAAATATTTATTGAAATTTTTTCCATATTTGGATTTAAAAACTATAAACTGATTTTGAGGTAAAATTATGGTTTTTTTAGTAGAAAGTAACAATTTTAACACTAGATAAGTTGCTAAGGAAAAATCGACTTGACAAGCATCTATAAATTTATATCAATTAATATAAATTTAACTGTAACTTACAAATTATTTCATGAATATTAATGGGTCAGATAATGAGCAGATTTGTGATCTTGGGGCTATCTGAAAACCACATGTATGTTCCCTGAAAATTCAGTAAGTGTGTTTGATATTATCAAGAGGCAGGGCAGTTTGTATGTCTATGCTTAGATATGCAAGCTAGTAGGCAAAAGATGCATATGCCTTTGTGTGTGTGTGTGTGTGTGTGTTTCAGGGTAATATTAAGGATTAATTATGTCCTAAGAAGAAGAACTCAGCTTGCGATTTCTGATACTTTAGAGCTTAGTAGATGCTAGAACTTTCACTATGTGTTTCTACCTCATGCAAGCTATCCCACTCCATTAGACAGTGAATACTTATTAGTGGAAACAGCATTTTAGACTTTTATCCAAGTTACTAGGGCAAATCAGTTGCTCAAAGGGTGTATGCAGCAATGTTTATTTCATTCTACTATACTTTATATTAAACTTTTGATTAGGTCTTTCTTAAAATCTAAATCCTTCGCCACCACTACCAAATCCTTAGGAGAACTGTGATGTTGGCTGTTTGACAGTAGGAGGATTGTTTGGTGTGTGGTCTTTAGAATAAGTGTCTAAATATTTGAACTTCTGACTGGTTATCAATTGAGGGGCACACATCATGTACTGTGTTCTAGTAGACTTTTTAATATACACTGATTATAGGCTAGGTACTATGTAAACATTATATCCATTTCTCATTAAATCTATGTAACAACCTTATAAAATATATAGTGTTATTATGCTCCTATTGCAAGCAAATGAGTTTGGTGCCCAAATTCTTGAAGAGTTCCTCCAGGGTTAAACAGATATAAAGTGATGATGGCAAACCAGAAGCAGTTTCTCTGACCCTGTGTTGCTTCGGGTGTAGTATTATTATAGGAATTCCTGAGCTCAGAATACCCAGAGACCACGGATAGATGGTTTAATCTCTATTAGCTTGAACTAAAGTAGTCATTGTACATTACATAACAGCTTTTTTTATCTAAAAAACATATGATTCACAACAATGTGCTTTGTGTTTTTCCTAAATCATGCAGTGTTCTGCATTTTTTTAAAATTTCTAAGTTTATTTTTATAAGGAATACATCTGCTAGTAGTAAGAAAAATACATATTAATAAAAATCAAAACAAACCAAAAACCCTCAGTCATATAAACTCACCCAACAACAACAATAAATACTATTGTTCATATCTGTGTGTACATACTTGCAGATAACTCGTTGAACTCAGATATCCATGCAAATAGATCTGCTATTCATAAAAACAGAAGCATACCATAATACTATTTTTTTCAAACTTTTATTCACATTTAATAATAAATCATGAGCATCTTTTCTTGACAAGAAATTTGCTTTCAGAAAAGTGAGCTTTGTTTTTAGTGATGGTGTAGTGTGCATATGGCTGGAACAGGACATAGCTTATCCTTTTCTTGAGCATTTAGGTTTAATGCTGAAATGAACATGCTTTCGATGAAATGTTTGTGCACATTGTAAATCATTTCATTAACATAACATAAGCTTCTACAGTAGAGTAGTTGGGTTTATGTTGTACCCTAAATTTTACAACTTTTGATTGGTATTATCAAATTGTCCTCCAAGAAGTCAGAAATCTTGGATAAGAGAATATTTTGTAGTTTTATTAATAATGGTTCATTGTCTAAAATAAAGATGTCTAACATGTTAATTTACCCCAAAATTTCTGAAGGAGAATATAATAAAGGCAGAGAAGCATTTTGGTATAAAAATTGCTTGCCTTACATGACTATTACTATTTCATAAACATCTACCTCAAAAGTCACGAATGGCCTGGCCAGTATGGCTCAGTTGGTTGAGCATCAACCCATGTACCAAGAAGTCACTGGGTCAATTCCCCAGGGGCATATGCCCAGGTTGCATGCTCCATCCCCAAGTGGGGGAGATCATGTGTAAGAGGCAGCCAATTAATATTGATATTTCTCCCTCACCAGTTTTTCTATCTCTTCCTCCCTTCCTCTCTCTCTGAAATAAATAAAAACTTTTTTTAAAAAAGTCATGAATGCGTACACAAGAGCCTTCACTATCTGGAGAAGATAGTTCATTTTAAACATTTATGATAGCATGCCCTAACAGTTTAAGATTTGGTTAATCATGACAATTTCCATATTTTAATGAGTACATTAGCATATGGTTTTTATCACCTGAAATAAAAATGTTCTATCCAATTCTTTTTATGAAAATGTTCATGTTGTGTATGTAATATTTAGTTTCCTTGAGGGGACAAAGTTCTCAAGTAAGTGAGAATTGTTTTTCTCCAAAGAACTGCTTTTGAGTTGGATAAAACTGATCCAACATTCTCCTTTTATCTGCATTAAATGCAACTGTGGAAAAATGTATCTGAAAACCACATGTATATTCGATGTTGTAGCAAAGGGAAATGTTTGTACCCCCAAATGCAATAGATTGAATATTATCATTTAGATTTGAAATTTAGACACTTTAAATGTATACTTTCCATTTATGGAAACAAACAAGTGTTTAGAAAACAAAACAAAAATCAAGAAAGACCATATAATTTAACATAAAGTATACATTTTACTATATATTATTATTGATAACATTAATGCATATATGTGTCTATGAGAAAACAACCTTAAAAATTATGATCACATATATTTTAAGAGTATATGAATACACACACACACACACACACACACACACACACACACACACTAGAGGACTGATGTACGAAATTTGTGCAAGGGCTTGGCCCTCACAGCCATGGTGGCTGGCTTGCCGCAGCCCTCACAGCCCCGCTTCATCCGGAAGGTCGCCCGGAAGGTCATTCTGTTGCCCAGTATAATTAGCGTATTATACTTTTATTATTATAGATTTGTAGTATTTCAGAACTATGGAATTTTCCAGAATTGTCAGTCCTTTCAATTATTCAACTAACAGAAACAAGAAATGAAATTACATTTATGTTGGTTTGAAATGCAGTGGAAGAAAATGGATTCAACATCATCAATTTTCTTCTAGAATTGTCAAAGTCGCCATTATTAATTCAAACTTTGCATGTACTCTGATAATGCTTTGCATATAAAAAGCAGATGTTATGTTAAAGCATGCCAAACTCTATAAGCTTGGCAACGTAGTGCACTCTAGTCTAGGTTATGCTGTGGCTAACAACCAATTTCAGTATCTCAGTGTTTTTAACAAAACCAAATTTATTTTTTCTTCCTATTACAAGTTCAAAGTGGGCCATCAAGATCTCTGCTCCATACCTCATTCAAATACTCAGTAATTTTAAACTGAAAGTTTGATCCAAAGACTTGATTATATTCAGGTTTAACAACTAAGCAATAACATTTTTATAAATGGTGCTTTATAATTCAGATTTCAGTATATCTGGAAGCCAACTGTTCATCATACATTAAGTGATGCTAAATTTAATCATCGTATCAATAGACATAGAGCAAGACTAATCTTTCCTTTTTCCTCCCAAATAGATCTGAAATCAACTTGTAATTAAATCAGTTACCTCATTATGGTTTGCAAAGCTGCAATTTTTCTAATTCTATTGTTCTATGTTTATTGGCTGGAAAACTTTTGTAAAGAAGAACTTCTCATCAAATATAGATTATTTTTCCAGCTTTGTTGAGCTGTAAGTGACTTATAACATTGTGTAAATTTAAGTTTGCAGTGTTGGTTGTGTGATACACATACACACACACAATGGACTATTATTCAGACATGAGAAAGGAGGAAATTGTGTTATTTGTGACAACATGGATGGACCTTGAAGGTATGATGCTAAATGAAATCAATCAGACAGAGAAAGCAAGTACTGTATGATCTCACTGACATGTGGAATCTAAAGAACCAAACTCATAGAAACAAATTGTAGAATGAAATTGTCAGGGCTGTGGGAAAAAATGAGGGAGATGTACACGCCTCCAGCTCTAAGATCAACATATTCTGAGGATGTGATGTATGTCATAGTAACTATAGTCAACAATATCATGTTATATACTTGAAAATTTCTGAGAGAGTAGATTTTAAATGTTCTCATCTCTCTCTCTCTCTCTCTCTCTCTCTCTCTCTCTCTCTCTCTCTCTCTCACACACACACACACGTAATTAGTTGAGGTGATTGAGGTGTTCCTATCTAGGGCTCTTTAAATACCAAGAATGTCAGTTTGTGCAGAGTTAAGAAAGAATAGTTCCTTAATTCTTTCCCTTTTATTGCCAGTTTGCAGAGTAAAGACTTGGTGTCCTCTTTACAGCTAATAGTAATATTTTTTTTTCTTGTTTGTACATTTGTACTTTGGAAAGGAGGGTCAGAGGAGAGAGAAAGGAAGAATAAAGTGCATGAATAAGCAAGGCTGTACACATTTGGCGTTGTTGTTATCATTTCTCTACTTAGTATAGAGCTCAACTCATTCTCATATTTTTATCCTTTTCTTTCAGAAATTTTCTGTACATATTTAAAGATATAATTTTATTGACATTAATCTGTATAATAAAATAAGTCGAGTACCTTTAGTAATTAATTAGAATTTGGACACGATTTTTAAATTCAGCAGTTGAGGATAGACTAACAATTATAAATGCATGTTGTTATAGAACAATGAATGAAAATAATACATTAAACAATTAGCCATATTTTCAATGTACTTATTATTGTCAAATCAAGTTAACCTTAGAAGTGCATAATTAGTCCAAACCTGCCTTCTATGAGCCCATTGAATAGATGTATAGAAGGTAGTGTACAAACTGACACATACTTCAAGATTGTGATTTCTGTACAGTCTATATGGGGAGTATAGGATTTTTTTACAGAGAGGAAAGGTGAGGGATAGAGAGTTAGAAACATCAATCAGCTGCCTCTTGCACAACTCCTACTGGGGATGTGCCTGCAACCAAGGTACATGCCCTTGAAAGGAATCGAACCTGGGACCCTTGAGTCCGCAGGCCGATGCTCTATCCACTCAACCATACCGGTTAGGGCAGTGTTCCAGTGTACGGCAAACTGGCTAGTGAGCCACATGCAGCTCTTAGGCCCCTTGAGTGTGGCTCTTCCACAAAATACCACGTGCGGGCGCGCATGTACAGTGCGACTGAAACTTCGTGGTCCATTCCCAGAAGTCGGTTTTCGGCCTGGGCGAGTCTATTTTGAAGAAGTGGCGTTAGAAGAAGTGGGGGGTGTCAGACGGCCCGGCGGTCACATGGGGCAGGCAGGCCGCGGGATGTGCAGTGCGGGGGAGGCGCGCGAGACTCATGCACCAGTTGGTATGTTGAGATGGTTTGGACATATAGAGAGGATGAACGAAAGGAGATAGGCGAAACAAGTATACAAGACGAGTGTGGATGGGAGAGTTGGAAGGGGTCGACCTCAGCGAACATACCTCAATCAGACTGAGGACGTTTTTAGCAAAGGCCAGCTTAGGAGTACCCTAATTAAGTTAATAACAAAGTAACTACCTATATAGTTTGAGTTTAAAAAATGTGGCTCTCAAAAGAAATTTCATCGTTGTACTGTTGATATTTGGCTCTGTTGACTAATGAGTTTGCCGACCACTGGGTTAGGGCATAGGTGTTATTTCAATATGTTTGAAAATTAATGTTTAATATGTCAGAGACATAAATTTAAACTGGTTTCCATATTTATTCACTCTATCACCTTTATGTAAATTAACTTTCATCATTATAAATGTATAAAAATTAGAAGTAATCCTTACCATCTGTCATAGGGCCTAGAGCTTTAATTTTTAATTTGTCTTTATTGTTGAAAGTATTGTATATGTCCATTCCCGCCCCCCCCCTTTCCCCTTTCTAGCCCCACCCTCAGGCCTTCAAAGCACTATTGTTTGTGTCTATGGGTTATGCATCTATGCATATAAGTTCTTTGAGTTTTAAACCAATTGAAGCACTTTTCAAAGTAAATGCCATTCTTATCTTTTTACTTTTCGAAGTAAATGCCAGTCTAAGATAAAAATATAGGGCTTTTTTGGTATATTGTTTTTATATTCCCAAATACTTGCTTTTCAGTTCTATATACCATCATTGTATATAGACTTTTGCCTCCGCCATGTAGCCACTAGAAAGAAATTTAAAGCTAATGCCATGTGAAAAAGTGGACCTTCCCAGCTGTTACCTTTCCTAGATGTACTAGTATTTAAACGTTTCTCTAGAGTTGAGATGTGGCCATTCCAGTGGAATCTGGTAAGTTGTTTATTTATTGCATCAAATGATCAAAATTAATCACTCTTCCAATTTGCAATTGAGTCAGATGCAACCGGTATAGCTGAGGAATGACAATAAATATATGGATTTAGTTGCTGATATCACCTGGCTGTCATCACAGATGGGAATAGTAGGAAACAGATGTTAAGATTCTTTGTACTAATCAACAAGCAGGGTATGTCAAAAACATGACTATATCTTTGCTCCTTAATTTTTAAATAAAACTTCCATGTTCTCTGCTTGTCTGAGACAAAAGAGTAATAATTTAACCTTCTAGTGTGTGTATTAAAAATTATAGATGACAGGTTAGTGAATGTAGTCAAAGCAACCTCAACATAATTATGCTATGGCTGAGAGATATTGGGAATGTGAATTTCACCACTGAAATCTCTGGCAGCAGTTTGGACTCCAAATGAAGTAAAATCAATATTTACTTCCTTTATTTAATGACTAAATAATTAATGTAATTTAGATGAATAAATGTAAGTGTAAATTTTATTATTGATTTATTAATTTCTATGTCTCCAGAGACAGTCTGCGAAGTTTGCAATGTGCACTATTCACAATTTCTTCCATTTTCTGCCCACATTCTAGGGTAGCACAGTTTATATTCAGATACCATAATTCTTCAATAATGGGATATGGGAGGTCCATCTACGTCCTCCTAGCCAAAGCCTTATGCATTCCACATTGTGCAGCCGTCCAAAATATAGGGTGATTCTGAGAGCAGTGATACCTTCGATAAATTTTAAGTTGATGGTAAATCAATAAGGGATTTGGTAAATAAGTTATTAACATGGCCCTTAGTACATGGTAGATGACAAAACATATTTGTTGAGTCAATGTGTTGTTGAATGACATATACTCTGGCCAAGTAGACCAAGCCTTTTGGAATTGCTCACCTTTTGAGGACTGCATATACTTCAAGAGGCTACCTTTTAGCATTTTTTTAAAATGCATTTTTATTGATTTCAGAGAGGAAGGGAGAGGGAGAGAGAGATAGAAACATCAGTGATGAGAGAGAATCATTGATAGGCTGCCTTCTGCACACTAGGGCTCCCCACTGGGGATGGAGCCTGAAACCCAGGCATGTGCCCTGACCAGGCATCGAACAGTGACCTCCTGGTCCATAGGTCAACACTCAACCATTGAGCCATGCGGGCCAGACGCTTTTAGCCTATCTGTCTATTCAGTGAGATACCAGATAATAGCATGGGATCTGCGGATTTTGCTGATGTTACTGCCTTTTTGGTAATGCGGCTGTCTACACTTCCATTTGGAATTTAAGTGTAGCTCTAAAATAATTACAGAGCTCATACATCAGAGGATACAAATAGGTAAAGCAGCTTTTATGCATGTCCCAAATAATAAGCCACAGGATCCTTGGCCTGTGAGACTTGGATAAGAGGACGAGGGCTGCTACTTAACCACACTGGGCATGGCCTCGTCACCATGTAACAATTCCTCACTAACATCATACAACTTAGATCTTACATATCTTGCTTCTTATCAAGCCCAGATTTACTTTAAGAAAAGCACTTCAGCAACCCTAAAAAAAGTCAGTGTTCATCTTTTAGCTAAATATATATTGAGCAGTCATTTTAAATTTAGCAATTACATTTAAACTAGCATATGTATCTTTGTTAATGCCTTTTTTTTTTTTAACTCCGATAATATTTTTGTTTTGGTACCAAGTACAGGTTTATTAAAATAGAGATATTTGGATATGGTTTTTTGTTTGCGGATATCCTTGTTCATTTGGATATAAATGTTTTACTAGGAGCCTGAGCAAAACACCACAAAGTGCTTAAACAATTACATCTAGAAAAGAACAGAAATTTATTTTGAGATCTTTTTGTTCCAAAGGTTCTTCCCCCATAGAAAGACTCTAACTGCCATTAAAATCCAAAATAAATAAACCTCAAATGTGAAAATAATTACAGAGAAGGTCACACAAAATGAATATAAATGGTTCAGGGTGAAAATGGCCTCAAATGCATAAATCAGAGGCACTGGAAATAATAACCTCCCCCCTTCTTTTTTCTCTGGAAGGAAGAACATGTGCTAACTTTGATTGGTCTTTATTGCTCTGACCCAGAGTTCCAGAACCAATTTATCTTGCCCTAAATGACTGGCAACAGCAACAACAACAAAACAGTTTTTGTGTATGAATTGTGCGTGGCCTTAGATATGAATGAGATGTGTCCAAGAAATGATGTATGGATTTCATCGTCTTTGGAAGTAGACTGTTGGGGGAGGGGGGTATTTTTGAGTGAACGATGTGAATTTGAAAATATCTGTTTTGTGCAAATATTTTTTCTATATTGATAAGTCTATCTTGATCATACTAGTTATTAGTAGCCTGAAGGTAGAAGGACTTCTCAACTGATTCCATTTTGTAGCAATATTACCCAAATGACTCTTCATTGCTATTTATTTACTGAATGGATTAGTTCTGAGAGAAAATGGAACACCCTTTGTACTCCACATCTCTGTCCACCGCGTCCCCACCTGGAGAAAGACTGCAGTGTCTCTGCCCAGGCTCCACGGTAGGCCAGGCCCCATCCTTTCATCAGATGTCGTGACTTGTTGACGGAGGACACAGAGACCCTGGGCCATTGCAACCCCAATGAACCGGATTCTCCAGACATGAGGTCTGTGCAATTATACTTTCCCAAAGCTCCCCAACTGATACTAATACACTGCTGGGTCAGAGCACCCCAGAAATCATGCACAGGCCTCCTACTTGCAAATTTTAGTACTTTCTCCACAATTCCAGCATCAGGGTAGATGCTCTTCTGATAGGATGTGAGAAATGATGTGAAGGGCATCATTTTCCTAAACGTCGGAGGCCTGATGTAACACTGAAGCTGAGGAAATCAGCCCCCAGCTTTATTCTTCCCAGAGCAGGGATGTGTGCTCTCACTTTTCAGGGACCTTTTTGACAGGGCAGCTCACGGGGGCTAAATCTGGGCCAGCTAGACAGAGACGTCTCTTTCCTGGCCTAAACTGACGAATTGTGGGATGCTCAGTGTTATTGGAAAAATGTGTCAACACCTTAACATATTTGTTTAAATGAAGCTTGGCAAACCTATATGCAGGAAAAAAAAAACCTGTGCTGCTTGATTCTCAGCTATGAGATTTATTTAGCGGGGGGCGGGGCGGGGGTGGGGGGGCACAGAAACCCCAGCACAATAAATAAGTCTTTATCGACCTGCACCGAGCTGTCTGGAGGCAGTTTTGATTCTCTTGGAAAGAACCATGTTCTCATTTTGCACATTTTCCGGGTGCTTTCACTCCCTGATCTTTAATATCACCAACTGGCTTGTCCCATAGCTGGTGTTGGTCCCCCTGGGGGGAATTTAAATACTACACTAAGCAGTACTGTCATTTACATCACAGTCTGCCCCATGATATCAATGGTGCAAACTGGTTATTAAAATATCATTTTCACAAATATTCTATTCAATGATGGTAAGTTGGTTGCCTTGGATTCTTACCATAAGAAACATGAAGCATGAAATATGTTTGTTAGAAGTGCAGAACTCTAAATGAGACTTCTATAGGTACAAAAACATTAAAAGGATTTAGCATTAAATACTCCTTCTGGCTGTACAGGGAATAAATTAGCAGAGATAGGAGAAAAATAGAGTTAACTAGAAATGTGAACTAATAATGCTACCTTAATTGTCCAGTCTGTGCTGTAGTGCAGATCAATAATGAATTAATGTTCTGGGAATTAAGAAAGTCATCCAGGATTTTGGGTGTGAACTCCAGTTTCTTTTTTTAAATTCTTCTTTTACATGTTCTAAAAAAAAGCTTTCTTTTGCCTGGCTGGCCTGTCTTAGTGGTTGAGTGTTAACCTATGAACCAGGAGGTCACGGTCAGGGCACATGCCCCAGCTGTGGGCTTAATTGCCAGTGTGGGGCATGTAGGAGGCAGCTGATCAATGTTTCTCTCTTATCATTGATGTTGCTATCTCTCTTTTTGACTCCCTTCCTCTCTGAAATCAATAAAAATATATTTTTAAAGATTCTCTTTTTAAAAAGCAGCTATGCTTGGTGGACCTTGTTTTCCCAAAGTGTGCCACATGTTTTATTCCTTGCAGCATCTGGTTCTCTCCTGTGTGCAATGATAAAGGTAGAAAGTTCATTTGTGAATTGTTGGTAGAGGTATTGTGTTCTGTAACACAGACCATCTTAAGTTCCTAAAGCCACCATCTGAGAGATTCCATCTGGTGGTATGACACTTTTGAACACAGAAAGTCAGAACATCCACACCGCAAACTATTGTGGCAAGCCAATGCATTCATAGGGTGTAGCATAGCTGAGGCCTGCCCTAGCAGCTTGCGTGTATCAGTTCATATAATCAGCACAGCACGAGCTTATGAACGTTCTTTATTGTTATTATTTGTGTTATTCCCATATTTCACATGCAGAAACTGAGGCTTGTTTGTTGTAAGCAACTTGCCCAAAGACACTGCTCAGGCATACGTAGAATTTGAACGCAGGTGTTTCTAGTCCTGAACCTGAGTATATCACTAGGCATCCAAACTGACAATTGCTTTTATTCTCAATACTATGCTGCCTGGACATTCACTCCGAATTGCTTTTATTCTCATCTGCATCATTGCCACAAGTTTAACTTACAGGAAGTAATAATTAGCTGGAAGATGAATTTTTGTTTTACAATTTGGGATTTCAGTTCTGGTTTATAGTATCTAGTGAACTGAAAACAGTAAAACAAATGTCACTTGGATTCTCAAAGTGAGATGCTCAGTGAAATCAAAGTGAGATAGTTAAGCAACAAATATATATTTCCCTACATCATTCAGAAAATGTGTTTTTCCCTTTTAATTGTCCACGTAGAGACTAGTATATAAACGTCATGACACAGTATATAGGCCTCTCTTGATCCCCACTATATCCCCAAATCTCAATGAGGGATATAGTGCTTTTAGTATTTAGTATTTATTTGGGGGTAAATAAATGTATATGATTTACTAGATCCAATATAGGTATACGATAAAATATTGAAGTGGTAATCTGTAAGAAGAGCCATTTTAATAACACGGAGCACAAAATTACTCCTAATTACCAAAGAGAGTGTATAGAAAAAACCCTGGGATGTAGATGCTCAAAAATAATGGGCATAGTAGGAAATTCTTACCATCATTGCTTTGCCTTTCTAAGGCAAATGATGAGCTTGCAAACTTTTCTTATAAGCATGGAATTAAATTATTTGTGCTTAAATATAAATTCTAGATTCTTAGAGAAGCAGGGAAAATAAACATCTACTGTTCTTTTAAAATTTTCAGCCAATTGGACATATGCCAGAAACATATCATCCTTCACACTGTAACACCTACTTGTCACCAATCTGATTACCACACAGGACCCTTAAAATAGTGGCCATCTCTGATTAAGCCTGTTGAATGGTAATTTGTAGTGAGAACCAAATGAGAAATTAGGTTTGGAATTACTTTGAAAGCTTTAAAGCACACTGCAGATTAAAGGACTATTCATTATATTTTTATATAACTTTAACCTTCTCTACTTGCTTGGTTGTTTTCTTTGTGTCTGGCTTTATGCCCATTTGAGAATGGAGTTCCTGAGGATGGGGCCTTGTCTGCTTTTCATTGGACATTGTCTGGTGCATGACAGAGCTTCAGTAGTAACAGTGGTAGATGGTATTATTGTTGCTGAAAGCTGGTAGCAATTTCAATGAACAGTTTGGGAATCTGTAATCAATTTGTCTTACCTTTTTCATTTCCTAAAAAACGTTGACCTGTGCTTGCTTTTGGTAGTCCCGCCATATGCTCAGAAATAATATATTTTTAATGTTTTTCCACCCCAGTTTCCTTAATTTTAAACTGGGAATAGTCCACATCACAACAGGTTTGTCTTCAAGGCTGAATGAGATGTGTTTGAAAGTGATCTTAAGCCCTGAAAAGTCCTCAGTAAGTGAAAGTAATATTAGGGATAAAACAAATATCATGTCTCTGAAAACAAAATACTTTCTTAGAGAATAACAAAAGTCATCTTCTTCATTATGGCTTACATAATTCTGTACAGAGAGAAGATGGTCCAGAAAAACAGCCTTTTAAATATCATTACTAGTATTCTGAAAGATCATTTGATTTTTTTTCTTTTAAAAAGATTTTATAAAAGCAATCATTTCTAGCCTTTTTAATTGCAACTTTGATTATATATGATGAAACACAGAAGTACTTCCGAGAGATGACTCAGCACTTAATATTTCAAGTGATGACTTGTCAGGGGAAATAGCAGACCTATTCGCTCTGAAAGTGGGAGGTTGTGGGTGGTCCCCAGAGGTTGAAAAAAGAGAAAGATATTCTCCTCCTCTAGAATGGTGATTTGGAATCAGGGCAGCAGAGCTAAATCTTCTAAAGTTTATAATAAAAATCCCCATCCAAGTTTCCATGCTGATTCATCTTAAAATGGTGTGTTACCAATGGGCAGAAGTCTCTGCCGTAGGAAGAGGATGAAGGTGGCTCTCAAACTGCTTCCTCTGTAGATGAAGCTTTGGAGTTCTGATTTGCTTCTCCCACTAAGCTGGTCATAGTGAAATTTTAAAGATTCCTTCTTTAATAGCTGAAGCATGAGCCCAGTAATCCCAATGACTAAAGCCATCATTCTTACTCCCTCCCAGAGTTATTATGCTAAGGAAGGAGTAGCTAATGGGACATGAGACTTTATCCACCCTCATCATCTTCATAAACAACCCGAAGTCATCCCAATGAACACACAGTTAAGTAAAAATAATGAGCTTGCAATGCAGTTCCTTTCAAGACACAGACCTCATAGGTTTCCTTAAAAAAAAAAAAAAAAAAAGATGACTTGCTGAGGACACATATGTAATACCTTAATCAATAAAGAAATTTAAAAAAAAGATGACTGTCCCAAGTGCTTCCTATATAAAACTTCTGGAGCTTCCCCCAGGTCTCTTCTTTGTGGATGTTGATACAGACAAAAAAAGGAGGTGCATTTCATGAGCCAGCATGAGTTTCTATCACTGGATCATACAAAATGCTAAAGTTACCTGGGTTTCCCTGAACCATTCCCCTGGCGCATTGCCATAGTGACATTACCTAATGAGCATGGCAGATGGGGCCAGACAGGCTGAGGTGTGCATCTGCTGCACCTGTCACAGACGCAGACCTCTGCGGAACTGGCCCTCCGTTCTCACTTGCAGTTTGGATATGCTCGTCACTTTGGATTAGTCTCCAAATTAAATGCAGCTGTTGTCACTTTCGTCTTAGCGTCATCTACATTCTATTGGAAGGCATGCATAAAAGTTCAGCCCCAGACAATCCTCTCTGCTAATCTAATGGGAGAAAGTATTTTGATATGATAAAATAAACTCTATACCAAATAACATCTCTGCCTTAGCAATAGAACCTGCCTCATCTTTTCCAAAATGGATTTATTTGAACCTCTGAACAGTTTATACGACTGGTCAGAGAACTGAATGTGCCCTTTAAGTCTAGGACAGTATCAGTGATGCTGATAATTATAAAAGGTAACAGTACTTTTAAGTTTTCATTCAACCTTTACAGCCAACCACACCCAGAGGTAGTATTATTGCCAGTTTATAGGTGAGGAAATGAGACCTGATAGGGCTTGACAGACTTGGCTAAATTTTCAGGGCTAGTAAGCAGTAGGCCAAGGATTCCAACTCCCATCCTTCCTACTCCAAAGCCACATCGATCTCTTTTACTACATTGAAGACATATGTGGCATACGGTGATTAAAATGGCTGTATTTTATTCAATACTTGTGATATGTCAAAAGCTGGCTTGTGTTGATGAACAAGACAAATGCAGTCTCCAGCCTAAGCTGCCTTATGGTCTAGCAACAACAACAACAACAAAAGCAAAACACATAATTAAATTAAAGGAAAAGAATAGGGCACTTTGGTTTTAGGGAGCAGATGAATGAAACAGATTCTATGAGGAAATGTACCCTTTAAGTTGAATAGTGGAATTTGGCCAAGTGTAAGTGGGAGGAGACTGAGGAAAGGAGCAGAAAATCGAGCAAAATGAATGACAGAGAACCAGGTTATTAAGGAAAATGAAAGGTAGCCTATGATTTACAGAATGGAGAATGAGGGAGATGATGGATATAAAGCTTTAGAGCAGTGGTTCTCAACCTTGGCTGCACATTAGAATCACCGGGGAATCTTTAAAATCCTGATTTCTGGGCCTCATCCCCCAGAAATTCTGTTTCTTTGTTACTAATGTTGTGGCCCCACCCCATAACAAAGAAACAGAATTTCCGGAGGATGAGGCCCAGAAATCAGGATTTTAAAGATTCCCCGGTGATTCTAATGTGCAGCCAAGGTTGAGAACCACTGCTTTAGAGGGAAGCTGGAGTCATATTGTAAACAGTCAATCTGTTTACAAGATTATCACTGTGCTAGATGCTTTGTTGAAAATAGTAATTGTTATTTTAACCTTACAAGAGTGCTACAAGTTAGGTATTATCACATCATTTTATCAATAGAGAAGCTGGGACTCACAAAACGAAGGTGGTCAAAATCCTACTGACATGACCTCAAAGCTCTTAATCATGAGGGAATCCCAGGACTATTGACACACCTTTCACTTAGCTGCACCCGTTGACAGTGATAGGGTGTGAGGTTATCTTCCTGCTTGGACTTTATGGAAAATCTGGAGGATGACACTGGCCACAGGTCTAGTCCATTCATTTTGTGATGAAAAGTAAGATCATGCAGTTTTAATTATAGCATAATTAAGAATGAACATGATTTCTGTGACACTTTGCAACCAAAGACATCATTAACACTTAATGCTTTACCCACTTTTATCCAACTTTGTAGATTTGATGTTTTATGGTTTTCTGGCCTTTTTAAGTGTTGAAAGGAAATAACTTTTGTGTATTTCTTTCCCTCTGTTAGAGAAAGAGAAAGTTAACTGTAGTTGTATTTAGAAATAAAAATGGAAAAAAGATAAATAACACATCTCTCACTATATTCTTTTTCTTTTAAAGTTAAATTATCTTGGGCTTTCAACCAGAAAAGTTGGGCTGCTCTGTTATTGATCTGTCTGTTCTATATAAAGATCAGACCATATGCTTCTGTCCAAGTTGGCAGGGATTCATTTATAGTCTTTGCCTTTCATACTTTTATTTGTTGCTTACTGCTACAGTCTATAATTTAATAGACTAAATCTCCATATTTCATCCAATAGATTTTAAAAAATTACTGTTTTTCTGAACCCATATTTAACAGAATATAATTATCTTATGATCTCTCTAGATAGCTTTCACGTCTCTGGTCTAGTAGTTATGTTCTTAATCATACATTTAAATTATCCCTATAAATTACCAATATTCTGCACCTAATGACGATGTATGCGTGTGTTTATGTATATGTGTATATGTGTGTGTGCCTGTGTGTGTGTGGGGGGGGGGGGGGCCGTAGGTGAAAAGGCAGTTTCTTCACACCATCAAGCAATGTTTTGATACCAGCTGGGGGTCCTACAATTCAATTCAATTTTGACACTATCCACTCAGAAATAGCATCAGATCCCATGGTTCCATGGTTAAGGGCTCAGTTCGACAAGATTGCTCCCTCCACCCCAACTTCAGATGCCGAACTTAAGTCCTGGTTGTCACCTGTGCTTCTGACCAACAAGCTGAGCTCAGTTCCAAAGATTTTCTTCTGGGTTTCAGTTAATTTGCTAGAGGGGCTCAGATACATATTTTACTTACTAGATCACTGGTTGTTTAATATAAGAATATATAATCCAGGGACATCCAGATAGGAGAGGTGTATAGGACAGCCTATGAGGAAAGTGTGTAGAGCTCCCATGCCCTCTCCAAATGTCGCTCTGCCTACATCTACCTGTGTTCACCAAACAGAAAGCTCTTGGTGAGGTATTGTTGGTATTGGTGAATGAATACAATTTCCATCTGCTCTCCCCTCCCAGGAGGTGGATTGTTGGATTGAAAGTTTCAATCCCCTAATCACTTGGTGGTCTCCCCAGGCAACTAGGCCCCTATTTTTGGTTTCAAGGAAGTTGATGTATTCCTTCTTCCTCCCACTGAGTGCTGTCAGTGGAATCTTTACGAAGAATCTTCTGAAACTCACATGGCAGAATGAGTGATGTTTGTTGGTATGGAATTACACCTCTGTGTTTCCAAAATCCCATTTCCCTTAATCCAGTCCTATAAGAAGTGTAGTTGGAGGTTCAGTAGAGGGAGCTAAAAGCAAAGCCAATGTCCAGAGTTTTACTTCCATGTTGCAGCGGAATCCAGTTCAACATTAGGCTAGTTACAGTCAATTAGTCCATTGTGTGTGGGGTCCACATGGCAGTGGGTGAATGGCAGGAAGTAGGGGCATGAGAGACCCGCAAACCAAGGATTACATCAAGGGCAATATGCAAAGAGAAATCAAGAGAACAAACACCTTTGTTTAGGGGATTAAATATCTTAAGTTCTGTGCCCTTGCTGTGGCCACCCCTACTCTGGCCAATGATTTGTTTCCAGGTGTGAATGACAGCAAGCACTATGACAAGTCTCACCCAACATTTCTGGGCATGCATCTGTCTCTCCTCTGTTAGACCCCTAGGGAGTGTAAAGCTGCAGGTTTCTGGCAAAGATGTCCAAATGACATGCCTATAATATTTGGCCTTTTCTTTCCTCATTTCCTGGATATAGAATAGTTAACAACTAACATTTTCAGCACATAGAGCTGGTATGCAGGAGAACAAGATAACAAAGAGGTTCTATGGTTTCCTGTTCTGCTGAGAGATTGTGCCCTGATGGGTCTGGAAAAAGAGAATTACTCTGACCATCCCAAGGTATATTCATTTAGATGCTAATAGACAGATTCAGTTAACATAAAGAGTGACCTTTGTCAAATAAGATTCAAATAAGATACTGGCCTAAAACATGATTGCCTGCCATGACTACTTCTAATTAGGAAGTTTTTATTTCAAATCTAAGTGATCACTTTAGGTCTCTGAGTATATAAGGCTTCAGATCTCCATTGAGGTTGCCAGGTTTTGTCCACAGCCCCTTTTTTTGTCCACAATCCAAAGTAATATATTTTTATTTTGTCTCTCTGGTATCCTTCTTTGAGTTTTATTACTTTACTTTGAAAAAAAAAGTGTGTGTTTTCTTCAAAGATAGGCCATCTGCTGGGAATTTAGGAATGGCTTTTCATTTTGTTTGTTTGTTTAAGTTATAAAAGTTACTTGAACCAAATCAGATGGTAGTTTAAACAGCTATACGTCACCTGTCCTCTTTCATTATACTAATGTATCTTTTACATATGAAAGCGGATATATACACTGAGTATAGAGAATATGAAACATTTGTTGAAAAGTCAAAAATCTGGAAATACAAATCGATGAAATACCTTAGTCCAAGATGCACAAAGACATTTTATTTGCAGTGCTGATCTATTATTAGCATCTTACAAGAATACCATTTAAGAATGTGTAGCCATGCCTTTGCCTACTTTGAAAGAGTATCACGCTCCATTAATAATGTCTGTGTGGGGCACAAAGTAGAAGGTGAGCTACATGTTATTCAATCTTGACTTAGCTGCATGAGATTGGCCTGAATCAGGGGCCAGTGAGCTTTTTCTGAGAATGAATAGAGAGTAAATATTTTAGGTGCTGTGGTCCGTACCTTCTCTGTTGCAACTGCCCAATTCCGTCATTGTAGGGCTAAAGCAGCCAAATGCAATAACAAACAAACAGGCATTCTATGTTCTCATAAAATTTTTACTTACAAAACCAGGTGGCAGGCCAGATGTGGAGCATAGGTTATACACAATTAGCTGACCCCAGGTTTGAGTGGTATATCACACGGCTTCATTTGCGTGACATGCATGCCATGATTTCTGAGAATACGAGGCTATTCTCCTGGCCAGATATTTGGTGGCAATCTTGTATGCCTGTGTATTACTGGGAAAAAAGAGAGCTTATGAAAACCTGTACTTTTTCAGTCTATGGATCTTCAGACAAGTGAACTGAAGCAACAATCGTACATATTATGGTGTACTAGTAAATTAGTACCTGTCACACGCATTGTTTTGCCCTTTTTTCTCATCGTAATTATTTTTTTTAAGATTTTTGCATTTCTATGTAATTTAAGTCTAGTCTAGATTCCATTTTTTATAAGAGAAGGAGAATATGTAATAGTTGCTGAAATGTGGCTATATTAGTCAAAAGTCTTGTAGTTACACGTATATGAGCACAACTCAATTGAATTCAGACAAGAGGGGAGGGAGTATAATGATTCTATAATGTGTTTTGAAAAATTGAGAGTTATATCTGGCCTTTAGAATTGGGATTCAATTGATTGTGATTCAATACAATTTTAACTAGAGACTTTTATGAATAATAGAGCTCATTTCCATCTTTAATCTCTGAATGTATTTGTGCATTTTCTTTATTCTTGTCTCTTATTTGAAAACTAATTTCCTCCTTTTTTCGAATCCACTTGAAGAGAAATATGGTTGTGCAAAGTCTCTGAACGTAGAGTTTCAGCTTCAGAGGAAGATCACCTCTTTTTTGATTCCACTTTAACTTCTAGGAAAGGACTCTTGGATCCAATACCTATCCATGGACTGATCAATGGAGAAAAGTGAGTCTGAGAAAAGGGCTGTGACTGCACTGAGCGAGACAGCTGTGGACAGGTGGCAGTTACACAAATTGGTGCACCTGGATGTCCCATGAGGCTATGAGACAAGTTCTCAGGAAAGTGATTTCGTGCAAGGGGAAGTGTTTGAGTGTCTTATTCACTGGATTAGAGAGAGAAAGTCTTGTCATTTAAATTCCTCCTTGGCATAGCGTATTCGTTTCTCCATTCCCGTGAAAATTTCATGACAGTTGGGCACTTCTAAGGCAGCTGGCTGCTGAGTGATTGGAAGCATCATGTGATATTCTTGGTAAGCAGACCATGGGTGGAAATAATTTAGCCTGTGCTTTGTTGTTGGGCCAATGGGCCTTAGGCTGAAAGATTACTCAAGTGAGGACAATGGAATTGAATGTGAAGGATCCGATTAGCAAGCCTTGCCTTTTTGTGCTCTGTTTAAGCTACATAATAATTCCTTCTTCTCCTCTGCACTGTGGTGATAACCTTCAGTGCCTGCATCTCAGAATCTATTGAAAGTAGCAAATGATGATCCAAAATAATGTGTTCCCTGTTGAAGGACCCCAAAGCGTACATGGCCCTATCTCAGAAGAAATTACTTGTTCTACTTCCAGATTAAAAATTTCCTCCATGTTCAATGCTGAACTGCTACTTAATAACTGCCCTTCAGCAATGTATAGCACTGTGGGCTGAGAACATTGCTTCTTTAGAATCAGAGCCTGACTCACCACAGACATGACATGGTGATTCTCAGTGACAGCATTAGGACATGAGCATTCAAATGCTTTATGCATCTTCTTTGATGTCCCTTCATTCCAAAGCAATTTGGGATATGGAGCACTTTCTCTCATAAGGAAACAGAGCTGAGAAATTGCTTTTGGAGTGACATAGCTGGAAGAGATGGGGGTTGTCCACCCTATGCCCCTATCACCAAGTTGTCTGGGATTCAATACAATGATACAAAGGTTAATATTTATAAAAATAAGTGATTATAAAAACAACAAAAAAGATATTTAGATTTGTTTTAAATGAATTTAATAATCAATTTTTATTTTCCTGAAAATATCCTGAACAAAGGACTCTGTGTCTTAGTAATAGCAGGGTCACATGCACTTCAGGTTTCATGAATTTATGAAATCCATTTTGTTTTTTAACCTCACTGGAGGATATTTTTTTTCATTGATTTCTAGAGAGAGGGAGGAAGAGGAGAAAAAGGAGAGAGAGAGAGAGAGAGAGAGAGAGAGAGAGAGAGAGAGAGAGAGAGAGAGATTTTGACATAAAAGAGACACATTGATTGGCTGCCTTCCACAGTCCTACTGGGGCTGGGGGACCTACAACCGAGGTACATGACCTTGACCAGGAATCAAACCCAAGACCCTCAGTCTGAGAGCCAACATTCTAACCACTGAGCAAAACCAGCTAGGGCTATGGAATCCATTTTTTAAAAAGAAGCCTAAAATTTAAAATTACTTTATTTTTCTTACAAAAAAAAAATCATAGAACTATCTTTTTTTATTGTTCTTATTGTAAGGGTAACTTAGTAATATAATATAGAAGAATATAAATCAATAATTAGAAACCTTCTTATCTTTATATCTGATGGCATTCTCCTGTAATTTAAATGAGACCTGAAATCTTGAACTTGTGCGAGAGCGTTATCTCACCCCACTTTCCCATGCCCGTAGGAAATACATAGCCCTTCACAAGATCCCCATGTTTTCTCAGGGACATAGTTCTTCTCGCTACACACAAACTTCACACTAGGTACCAATTTGTAGTTCATTTCAAAGCTGTACCTATAACTCTGTGCTAAAAATATAAAATGTTGTGCAAGGATTATATATGCTCTAATATGCTTATTTGGGCATGAGAGAGAGTTGGCCAGTGTGGCTGAGTCAGTTGGTTGTCATCCCATGCACTGAAAGATTATGGCTTTATTCTTGTCAGGGCACATGACCGGGTTTCAGGCTCTATCCCAGATAGGGCGCTTATAGGAGGCAGCTGATTGATGTTTCACTCTCATATAGTTGTTTCTCTCTCTCACTCTCCCTTCGTTTTCCTCTAAAAATCAATAAAAATAGTTTTAAGTGTTATTTCTTCTGGAGTAAGGTGACACGACTAACTCTCTCTCTCTTGCCCAAGATTGCATATTAAAACATATCTAATTCTTGCACGTTTTAGAATGAAGTCAGAGGTAAGGCTTTGTAATGGGCTACAAATCTATAAATAATTTAGAGAAAATGACTTTCTTCCATGTAACTATATACAACCTGTTTCAGAGACAGATTGATTGCTAGACTGCTTACATTGCCATAGGATTTTAAGAATTCACACCTTACAGCCTTTATGAAGTTCCCTGTAAACCAATGGTTTAATGTACAGGAAGGGATAGTTTCCACATATCCACATGGTTTAAAGTAAAGGGTTTTGTATAAACTGGAGGCCTGAAACTCAATGTGTCTGAAATATTTACCAGAGAAAGAAAAATAAAGATAAAAATGTTGTTGTTTTTTGTTTCTACACCTTTGTCTACCGAAAGAGAAAAAAATATAAAATAAAAATAGTAATATAAAATAATTTTACAACATAAAATATATTATGGCAACATAATATCATGAAATTAAAATGATAAATAATATAAGACTATCATGAGCTTGCATGTTTACATTTGTGACATGGAGGCTCATAGCTATAGATTTCACAATCAATTTAAACTCTCTACCTATATGTTTGTTTTTTGTTTTGTTTTTGTTTTTCACTCCAAGAAGTTCTCAGCCAAAGCAGAAAGGCATATGTATGGTGGCCAGATGCAACTCACAGCCTCAGGTTCATAAATGGGCAGTTAACTGGAAAATGCCTTTTGAAAAACATGCAAGCTGACACCGTTTTCTATGGTGGCACTCCATGCCAAAATGCATACAAATAAAGGTTGGGTTAATTAATGTTTCATGGAGACTTTAAAACTTTATTTCCTTCTCATTGGTTAGTTTAAAGCGTGAAATAACCCTGAAACACACATGCCAGAAAGGCTCCACCAAGGATTGTGCATAGTAAGCAGGCCAAGCCTCCGCCATCCACTGCCTATGGATGACTTGATTAACATGATGTTATAATGTGAAACGACAATTGGATCTTCACTGTGCCCTTTTGGTTACTATTTTAAAGGTAGGGAAGGCATAAGTGATGAATAATAGACCTAATAAAGCGACATTTCATCGGGTTTTTCATTATAATGAAAACATCTCAGTGGAGAGATAAAACACATTTACTGAATTTGCCAGAATTGAGATGCGATTGTTGGAACCAATCTAGGTACTTTATAATTCATTTTTCAGTAATCTCTCTTTTGAAATCTGAGCACAAGAAAGAACAGAAATACTTTCATCATACAGTTGGAGGCCACAGAAAATGGTCTTTATTTCCAGACATTTTGGATTATGACTTTCATTCTGACAATCATATTGAGCAGAGAAATGAAGTATCAGCTATTAAAAGGAAATTAACTCCCAAATTGCAATTACAACATTAACTTTAGTTAGGATATCAATAGAGAAAATCATTTCCTAAATATTTGTCTCAGGATGTGTCTCTTTTACATTCAGCCAATTCAGCTCTTGCCTTCAAATGTGAAAGTGATCTATCATCATTTTTATCAAGGCTGATAAAGTCGTGTGACTGACCAGGCAACCTAAGCACACAGAAATATGTATAAATTGAATTTCTAGTTGATTAAAATTTTCATTAAGTAGTCTGATGTTCACTCACACAAGAATATTTAAAATGTTTAAAATTTCTTAGGTTTGTCAATTGCTGCAACAAAACTACACCAGGACAAATAACAACAGCACAATCATTTCTAGCTAAGAACATCCACAGCTGATAGAAATGGAAAATAGAAAATAGGAAATTGTTCATTATTATAACCTAGGGGCCCGGTGCACAAAAATTTGTGCACTCGGGGGGTGGGAGGGTTCCCCCGCCCGGCCTGTGCCCTCTCGCAGTCTTGGACCCCTCAGGGGATGACCACCTGCTGGCTTAGGCCCGCTCCTCGGGGGATTGAGCCTAAGATGGCAATCAGACATCCCTCTGGCAGCCCGGCAGCCCTCGGGGGATGTCCACTTGCCAGTGGGGAGCAGGCCTAAACTGCAGTTGGACATCCTTAGCGCTGCTGAGGAGGCAGGAGAGGCTCCCACCACCACCGCTGTACTGGCAGCCATCAGCCTGGCTTGTGGTTGAACAGAGCTCCTCCCATGTGAGTGCCCTGACCACCAGAGGGCAGCTCCTGCATTGAACATGTGGCCCCTGGTGGTCAGTGTGTGTCATAGTGATCAGTCATTCCCAGTCCTTCTGCTGTTAGGGTCAGTTTGCATATTACCCTGTTACTATATAGAATAGTGGACTGGTGCATGGGTGGGGGCCGGCTGGTTTGCCCTGAAGGGTGTCCTGGATCAGGGTGGGGGTCCCGCTTGGGTGCCTGGCCAGCCTGGATGAGGGGATGATGGCAGTTTGCAGCTGGTCATACCCCCTTCAGGGTGGGGGTCCCCACTGGGGTGCCCGGCCAGTCTGGGTGAGGGGCTGAGGGTCGTTTTCAGGCTGGTGGGTGACTAAAGCTCCCAACCTCTCCGTTTTTCTTTTTTTAAAAATTCTGGGATTTATTTACCTTCTATGGCTGTCACTGGAGCTGAGAGCCAGCTTTAGCTCTAAGGCTCGGCTCCAGGTCTGAGACCTCAGCTGCTGAAAGCAGGTATCTGAGCTTTGTTTAGCTTCTATAATTGAAAAACTGTTGCAACTCCAGCTCTGAGGCCCGGCTGGCTAAAAGCAGGTTTCTGGAAATTGTTTAGCTTCTATAATTGCAACATAGTTGCTTCGAGTGCAGCTCAGAGCTGGGCGGCGGCAGGTGGGGAACCTTGGGTTCCTCCATCACTGGAACAAGCAAGCCTCCTGTTCGCTTCAGCTGCCTGGCTGCCGGCCGCCATCTTGGTTGGCAGTTAATTTGCATATCGCCCTGATTAGCCAATGGGAAGCGTGTCGGAGGTACGGTTAGTTACCATATTTGTTTATTATTAGATATTAGATAGGATAACATGGGTTCAGACGCACTGAAGAAGACCTCAACCAAACTCACTTGTCCAGATGTGCTCAGTAATTAGCCAGATGAGTAGCAGGTCCCGACTTGAGAACATGGAAATGCAGTTCTGGAATCGACCTTCTCTTTTCACCAGCACAGCAGCAATACCTCCACAAAGGTTGGCTATTTTTGGCAGTGTTATAAAACAATTAGAAAAAGCCCTCTTCTGTTGGAATCTATTCTACAACCCTTCCTGCTCAGGCAACTGAGGTTAAGCATTAATGGAGTGATTTCAAAATGCTAGTGCTTCTTCGGAGACACTGAGTCAGGAGATCGCTCCCAAGGAAAGAGGAAAATAGCAGAGTGACAAGCAGGGGCCAATTAGCACTAAATACAGAGGTACACCTTGTTTCTGCACAAAATCACCTTAATCAGCTTTGCTTAAATTTTGGCATGGAGAGTTATCGTAGGTATTCATTTTTTAATTAGTTCCAAAAATGTTTATCCCCCCTCCCCCGCCTTTTTTTTTTTTTTTTGAGAAACCTGGCTCTCATTATTCACAATGCATGCACTAATTTATTTAACCCTAGTTATACAATGAAAAGTACTTTTCAGAATTGCTAACTCGTACACCTATGACAAACAAATTCACCAACTAAAGAACAGTGTTTATGCCATTTGGTCTTCAACTTTATTGGTTCACTCAATAGACTATTTTCCAAAGTTACTTAGGTCAGCTCCTTTCTTCACCAATCTCTTCAGTGTGGCTATGTCAACAATTTTAATACAGGTAGATGTAGTCGTCATAATCTGCATTCCATGTTGAGTCCAATGTCTTGACTGATATTTTATTTGCACAGAGTAAAAATCACTTTTATAGTATGCAATTGTATAGACAAATGCAGAGTTATGAATCATTTACCACTGACTGTATCATGAAGAATGGCTCCATTGACCCAAAATTTATCTTGTGTAGCCCTGACTAACTATTGATCCATTTTTTTGTTCTTATGACTATCTTTTTGAGAAAGGGAAAATTCTAGAATAAAACCTGCTAGCCAAATGGCAAACAAAACCACTTTACCGACTTGGCCAAGTAATTAATACTAGTTCCAGAAAGGGCTGAAAGAACAAGGATTACTTGTCTTAGTCTTACATTTCTAAAGTGTGTGTCATCCCCCAACGTGTCATGGAAGAAATATAATGGAAACTCAATTATCCTCCAAAATTCCCTTATTCTTGATCTTCTCTCATCCACTTAATATTGAGTTGGTAGTGTAGACATGCACTGGGCTAACTAGCCTGAGACAAAATAGTCAAATCAATGAAATGTGTCTTCCCCACCATGCTTTAACCTTTCTCCTACATCTGGTTGATGTGATGCCCTTAAGTTTATGACATCTGACTAAGTTCTGTGCTCTACAGTTAGCTTTCCCCTGCCTCCATTGCCCCTGGATCATTGATTACTGCCGGAAGCCGGTCCATCCTTGCTGCTTGACACAGTCGCTGCAGGAAAGAAACATCTGCACAGCATATGTTTCAAGGGACCTGGCGTATATAGCATACTGTTCTTAATATGTTTGCTCCCCTTAGCGCTGTGTGTTTTAACCAAGGTCACCTCTCTGAGAAAGGTTGTTTCCCCAGGTAGTGATTTTTCCCTGAAGTTAGGGAGGGGATGAAACTCCTTAACTAAGTGCCAGACGGGTAGTTAATCACTTTAACTACAAACAATCATGCTTAAGCTACATAATCTTTACTCCCTGGAATGGAGATAAGAAACGCCCTAACCTTTGTAATAGAAATTGACAGGATTAAAATCAACTGGTATAAATACGGATGTAACAAGACAATAAACAGCAGCAGAACCTCTCTGGAGATCCAGACCAGAACTTGGCTGGAGATCCTGGCTGGAGATCCTGGCTAGGCTGCTGATCAACTGAACACTGTCTCCGTGTCCTTCCTTCTTCGCCGACTCCATCTACGCCTTTGAGAACCCCTGGACCTGCTGGGGTTGGACCCCGGCAGATTACTAAAATGAAAAAAAGAAATGTGTTGAATTCTACATGAGTTTTTTTTTTTTTTCTTTACTGCTTTTCATTTATAAACCCTTGGAACTTGAAAATGAATTACTTTCTAAAACTTTCTAAAGAAATTATTTTTAAAATAAAATTTGGATAACTCAAAAGAATAGAAATTTGATTTGACTGAAGAGAGAAATGATAACCGATCAAAATTTATTTACCATTTCAAGGAAGTCAGATGCAGTGATATATCACCAGATGGTAAACGGATTACCATCTAATGGTGTTTACTATTTTCAGATCAGTGTTATTTGCAATTTTTATGTTATTTGGATTTCCAACTATTTCATTTATTACAAAAATTCATTAGGCACAACTCTAAAATCTGTTTTTTATATTCTGTTTCTTTCAATGCTGATTTACAAGAGTGCTGAAAAATCAGTGTTGTAGTTAAAGGAGGAAGTATTAGAGTAGCTCATACAATCCAATACCTGGCAGTAAGATAAAGAAATCGAAATAGTGTTGTTAGAATTGAGTGTGGTAGTTTGGAAGATGTGCTGAGTAATAAATGGGAACATAATATCGTCATGCATCTATCTTTTGAGATGTGCTTAAATTTGTTTTGCTCTTACAAGAGAGTTTTCTGTCTTAATATTATTGTGTTTATTATTGCCACTGTAATATTATCCCTAGAGTTTTATTATGTAGTATACAGGTCTTTTCTTCACTTTAAATGTTGACAGAGGTGATACAGGTACATATATATTAAGTTTCTGGCACTTTTTGGAAATTCAATTTTGTTTCTATGTAAGTTGCTTTCATACTTTTCTTATCCCCTGTAGTCAATTACTTTCATTCCTATTTTATGGCTATTTCAGAAAAATGTAAAAACAGTTCTTGTGGAATCCAGTGAGTTATACTGAATAGGAGGTTTTAACAATTTTGTATCACTTTCTAGCTATTTCTAATTAAATATTAATTCATTTTGAACACTTCAAAAATCAATATTGAGTTGTTATAGTTCAATATGTCTCTTGAATATAGAGATGACTAGGCTTGCTCATGAACTTGACATGGAATGTAAAAGAAAGGGACGTTTTTGTGATTGTTGTTAGCTGTTGTTTCGTCTAAGCTTCCTGAAGGAATGAAATTGCTGTTTACTGAAATGGGGGCTACTTGCTTGAGAGAGAGAAAAATGGATCACAGTATATTTGCTTTAGTATATCATAAGATGTTTCTCTATCTAGTCTATCAACTGTCAGAACCAATCATGATTTCTTCCAACCTTTTTGATTCTGAACAGAACTTATTTTTAAGTGTATTACAGAATAGATGCCATCAACCTAATTCCTTTCTCTTCAACAGTGAGAATATGGACATACTTCCCTTATTCCACTTGGTAAGGCAGTAACCTGTGAGTAAGTCATCGTTTTAGCCTTTAACTGTTTTGGAAATCATTTAACAACAAGGATTCTTTCCACCCTAAGACAACTAATAACCATAAAAGAGTCAAGAATAATGAATATTCTTCTTGGGGAATTAAATTGCTTTGTGCCTCTTGGCCAGTTCACTTCATCTTAAATGATGACATGTCTTAACTCTAGGCTGAGAGAGATTTGAAATAGGTAATAAATGATTATAGCAAATTATATCTTACATCTGGAAGTTAAAAACACAATAGAAAAGCTTTTTGATAGAAAATATGTAAAAAGCAACAACAAAAAATCCTGGCATAATTCAGATGTGATGCTGCACATGTATATTTGACAGGGAAAATACAAAAATGCTGAACAATCATAATATATACATGGGTAGCAAAGTTGATGGTCTCCTCTACCCATTTGTCCTTTTCTTGGAATATATTTTGGGGGAATATTTAAGTCAACTCTTACAACACATTTTTATTCCTATATCCTCCCTTAAAATGTTGAAAAAAATTATTTTTTTCTGATCACCAAGAAGGAATGAACAACTGATTGGATTAAGGAAGAGGCACTTATTCTTTTATAATGAGTGTAATATCAGTTAATAAGCATAAAGGGAGTTTTCATTGATATTACATTAAACTGTATTTCAAGCATCAAACATTTTAAATAAAAAATTCCAAAAGAAGAAACACAAACAACTCTCAAGTGTTACTGCTTCTCATATGTTCCCAGTGGTGTGTTTATTTATCTATCTACAGAAAAGCCTGAGCGACCGTTAAGACCGAAAGACCAGAACGACCAAATGACCAGTCACTATGATGCGCACTGACCACCAGGTGGCAGCCACTCAATGCAGGAGCTGCCCCCTGGTGGTCAGTGTGCTCCCACAGCCAACCTCTCATGGCTCCTTCCCCTGGCCGGCCGGCCCCCATCAGCCCCTGGTGCTAAGCATTCATAGAGACCTGCTTCTGGGTCAGGGTTTCATACATAGCAGAGCAGCTCCCTTGCTGTGATCTATTGAAAGTCAGCCCTAGACACAAGGGTTTGTCTCGCTCCCATCATCTCCCTTCCCTGGGGTGATGGTGTGATGGCAAAGGAGGGAGGAGAAGGGAGATGGGAACTGCCTTCTCCTCTCCCTCGTCTGGGGGCCACCGGCCATCGGCATCCGGCGTCTGTTTCTTCTACTTCTGGCCCTGCAACTGTCACCTCCTCTTCTGACCCCACTGGGGCCTTCGTGCCTGGGCTGGGCTGGGGAACTGGGGGTGGGTGGTGGCCGACGTGGCTCCTTTCCCAGGGGGGCTGAGGGCCAGCTCCCTCCTCAGGGCCTGCTGGCCAACTTCCCGCAATCCCCCCTGCTCCCATACACAAATTCATGCACCAGGCCTTTGGTCTTATATAAACAAACTTCTTGGACCAATAGAGCGGGCTTTATGTGCAGGTCTAAAAAATTAGTTTATGTCCATTGCCAAGAGAGCTTACATAAAGGATAGAAATGGGAACACTGGGAATGTTCCCCTTGGCAGAGTCCAGTTAAAATACCTAGATGAGTGAATAGATCAAATAAGATTTTGAATATATATTTTTTCATGTGTTGAGTGGTCAGATCGCAGAAGAAGATATTTCCTGAGACAAAATATTTTCATCAGGGTTGAAAATATTGAGAAAGAATTAAAAATGCCAAGCAGATTTTCAACAGTTGTTTCAATTAGCCAAAGTCATCTGAAAAGCCATTTAAACACAAGAAAATGAAAACAGGTGGAAATACTCTTCTCCCTCAATTTCATTTTAGAATTCTAGAAACACTATACATTGAGAAAGATTAGACTGTCAAAAGAGATAGAATTTCTAATTTCATTGGAGCCCACAGATAAATGACAAAAATACCAGCTGGTTTATCTACTACTGCAGTATCCTTTCCACAGTAAATTTTTAAAAGCAGCCAAACTTTGAGGACATTTTGGCACTAGATGCATTTAATTAAATGTGTCATTTTTGATAGTATTATTTTTTTTTGTTTACAAATCTAAAATATATTCTTTCTAAGACAGAAAATGAACAGATGTGTACATGAATGTGTGAATATGTTTCCCAATTCTTGGTCATTTTACTCTCTTGAATGTTAGAAAATTCTATAGTTTTGATCATCTTCACGATATGCAAGTTTTTTTTTTGGCTATCAAAGAGATAAAAATAGTTCTTCAGCCTTAGCTATTACCCTCCCCATAGTAATAAATGGAAATATTACTGTTACCATGGAAGGACCAATTACAGCATGATTTATACTAGATACAAAATATCATCATTAGTAACTACATAGCGTTATATAATTTCATGAACACCATAAACAAAATTGTTCATTTAGTATAGTGAAGATTACTTTTGTATAACTATGGGTTCAAAATTTGGGGCCTGAAGTATGTCTTTGAAATAACTAGTGAAGAGTTTATCAAATTTCAGGTCATACCTGACTAGACAGGTGAGTAGGCATAAAAAAAAAATAACAACATCAACAACTAGGTGAATTCCTAAGTGCATAGGTGAATTGTATCAATTAGGTACAGTTAAATGTACATGATTCTTAAATAGAGGATCTAATTTAAAATTATATATATATTATTGAGTCTTTACAGAGAGGAAGGAAGAGGGATAGAGAGTTAGAAACATCGATGAGAGAGAGACACCGATCAGCTGCCTCTTGCACACCCCCCCACTAGGGATGTGCCTGCAACCAAGGTGCATGTTCTTGACCGGAATCGAACCCGGAACCCTTGAGTCCACAGGCCGACACTCTATCCACTGAACCTAACTGGTTAGGGCAAGGATCTAATTTTTATACTAACAACTATAAATACAAACAAGTCTACCTCAATTCCTTCCTTTAAAATTTTAAGCAATAGAAACTGGGAAAACCAAGGGATTATTCCAAGTCACACAGCTAGTGGGATTATGAAATGGCCGTGATGATGAGAAGCTAGATGTGTATGTAGAGATGGGCATGATGATAAAGATCATGTTGGTGGATGAGATAATAATAATAGCTATTTATGAAGTTTTTCCAATAAGTTATCTCATTTACTCCTAAGGTAGGTATTATTCCACTTATTTTTTTAGTACAGATGGAAGTAAAACTCAGAAAGTAAAATTTTCCTTAGTATAGAAAGCTAGTAAATATTGGAGCTGGCAATCAAATTTCAGTCTTAATCCAAAGTCAAACCTTTAAAATTGTATTATTATTATTTCTAACACCTATGAGACACATCCCTATCCCACTTAAGGGTTGTATTATAAGATAAGGTATCCTAGAAATATGAAATGGATTTCTATCTTAGGAAAAATTGACCTGCAGAGGGGAACATGAAGCAGTATTTTTAAGAGTCTTCAATGCTCCTCCAATAATGTGTAGAATCAATTCTAGAATTTTTTCCCATTATTAGCAGGTAATACAATTTCAGAACTTATGATGTACCTAATACCTCTCTAACCTGCTCCCACATAATGAGTCAGCCCTTAGGGCAAATATAATTAGTACTATAAAAATATATTCTTTTTCATACAAAGCTTTGCCCTTCCTAGGGCATGAGATTGAATCCTTTTTCTCTCAGTGGTGAAGCCCTGATAGCCCAATTCTTTGACCCGTATGTAAAGGGAGACCTGCATGTGGGGGAAGATTGGGAGTACAATACATGCCCTGAAGCCAGAGCACTGTGGAATCATTAAAGAACTAACCAGATAGCCGGATCCCTCAGTGTGCTATTTTAGAGATAAATAATGCCTCCTTTTATAGATTGCTCCATTTTTCTTTTTTGGACATACAATAACTGGAATTAAGTTGTAGAGACATGCTTACCAATGTTGTAAATAAAGGGCTATGAATATGGAATATGTTGGATGACAAATTTAAGAACCAAAAATATCTTCACCAAATGGAGCAATGTGCCGAATCTATCAAGATGAAATGTAATAAGAATACACACTGGCAGGTTTAATTACCATTATAGCTTTACTGCTTATTGCTGATATAAGGAAAAGCTATTGACATTTTTTATGATTTAATTGGCCCAACATACCAATATTTCCTTTAATTCTAATTTTTCAGTGAATTCTTTGGTATTTTCTAAATATACAACCATATAATCTTCAAATACTAATATTTTATGCCTTTATATATCTATAACTTTCATTTATGTTTCATGTTTTATTTTTTATTGTCTCGACTTTCAGATTAAGGATAAAATATACAGATAATACAATAAGAATCTGGCTTGTTTTCTCACAAGTAGATTTCTAAAACACATTTTCTTTGTCCTTAGTAAGTCCCTGTCTTTGTTAGGGTCATGTATGGCACTAAAAACAGCAACCACACATATTCAGAGAGGTAGTCTACAGATGCCTTATTCAAAGTACAGACCACAGATCAGTGACAGTCTGTGAACTTAAGATCAGTTCCTAGATCTAGCCAGTTTTGCTCAGTGGATAGAGCATCAGCCTGTGGACTGAAGGGTCTTGGGTTTGATTCCAGTCAAAGGCACATACCTCAGTTGCAGACTGGATCCCCAAACACAGTTGAGGCGTGTGTGGGAAGCAACCAATCTATGTGTTACTCTCACATCAATGTTTCTCTCTGTCTCTCCCTCTCCCTTTCAGTCTCTCTAAAAATCATTGGAAAAAATATCTGCGGGTGAGGAATAACAAAACAACAACAACAAAAAATCAGTCCCTGCCGAGACCAGCTTGGCTCAGTGGATAGAGCGTCCGCCTGCGGACTGAAGGGCCCCAGGTTCGATTCCGGTCAAGGGCATGTACCTGGGTTGCGGGCATATCCCCAGTGGGAGATGTGCAGGAGGCAGATGATTGATGTTTCTCTCTCATCGATGTTTCTAACTCTCTGTCTCTCTCCCTCTCTGTAAAAAGTCAATAAAATATATTTAAAAAAAAAATCAGTCCCTACAAACATAAGTACAGAAATTAAATGCAGGTGTTTAGAAATGTTACAGCAATTTGATTTGATCGAATAGTTTTATATTATTTGCATCTAATAATAAAATGTGTTGTCTTGCACTTTGTATGTCTTTGTTTTCTGTTTTATTATTTTACTAATTCATGTTTATAATATTTTATGAAAATGGCAGTCTGCAGTAATGGGAAAAATAAATGGGCCTTGATAGTTTAACAAGTGCTGCTATATACGGGAAAGAAATGGGATGAGGGTTGAGCTAAATGAAGTCTATGTTTATGTTTCCTTTAAGTTTCAATATTTTCTATATATAAATAGTCTTACTAGAAACTAAGAAAAAAAGGTCTACTGTTCTGAGAGACCCTGTGTTACATTCTAATCAGTAATCTATGTTATGAGGATATAGTTGGAAAGGATGTATGTGTATTCAAATTCCAGAATCTGAGGCTGTGTTGCCCAGTCTTTTTATTTAGTTAACTAGAGACCTGGTACGTGAAAATTCATGCACTGGAGAGGGGGTCCTCAGCCCGGCTTGCCCATTCTCACAGTCTGGGAGCCCTCAGGGGTGGGAGGCAATCCAGCGATCAGGGGAAGGTGACGCCCCCATCACACCTCTGCTACTGCCACTGCCAGCAGCGTAAGCCTTAGCCAGCCCTGGTTACCTGAGCCTCAGGCAGCCCTGGGCGGCTGGGCAGCTGCCATCTGAGGTTTGCCTGCACTTTGAGCCTGCCCTGGGTGGCTGGGCAGCCTGACATCCGAGGCTTGCCTGTGTGCCTTGGGCCGGCCCTGGATGGCTGGGGGACTGAGGGTGGGTCCGGCCACACCGTGCGCCTGCCGCCTCCCCAGCTGGGCTGAAAGTCCTGGGGGTCTCCAGCGGGGCTGAGAGGACTGGGTGCCGCCATCTTGTGGCTATGGGTGCTGCCATCTTTGTGACAGCGTGACAGTCATTTTGCATATTCCCTCTTTATTAGATAGGATTATTTTTTAGTTTTCTTTGCATGTTTGTTGAGCTTCTTTCTCAGTCTAAATCCCAAATTCACAACACCCAAGATGGAATATCAATCAATATTTATTTAACCGTACTGAGAGTCAAATGTATTGTGCTTACTGGGCTGCTTCACTTGATTCTTATTTCCAGGAACCTTGTTCATTTCAATGACCTTCAGGGCATCTGAAGGACAGAACAGTAGTGACAGCCTCATGTAGTATTTAGCTTGCATCCATTATTAAGCCATCTCTGTAACAAAGAAGCATTTATGCAATCTCTTACTTTTATCCTTCGAATGCATGGCATATATGATAAATGACTTTTAGTAAAGCTTTATGAATATTTTATAAATAATAAATGTAGCAATCAAGAAATATTTTTCTTTCAATATATTGTGCTAGTGTGAAAAATAATTAATAGCAAACAGAGAAATGAATTCCAACCTTCATTGTTACTAAGTTGCATTTTGATGTATGAGATTGGCCTTCATTGTTCAATGGGATTGTACCAGGAGTCCTTTAGGCTCTCCTAAGTCCAAATAGTATTTTGAGACTTCATTTGTGGGATTTTTTAATGAAACATAATAATTCTATGTTCTCTTGATTTGTAGTAACTGTTAGATCTCCAAGTGCCTAGAACAGAGTGTGAAAGTTATTAATTACTCTTTTGTTTGTTTTAATGAACAATAATTGCTTTAATCTGTGTTACCCTTAGATAGGGGGTGGGGGGCAGGAAGAACATGGCACCAGTTATGTCTGCTCAGGGACCTTTGAGGAGTCTATTTCAAAAACTCATTTAATGCCCACCTGGTTATTAATGGACTCAATAATAATGCAAATATTTGAATCCTTTCTCTTACCACGGGTCTGTGAGAATCAATTTTATCATTTATGCATTTACCGGAAGGCAAAAATAATGTTATAAACAGTCATCTTATGCTTAAAAATTATTATTCTGAACCCAACAAAAAGTCTCTGTGAGATACAAGGGCCCAGACGCAAGTTTGCTGAGGCATGCCTTTCTCATGTGTTTCTGTCCCTGCTGCCCATGGTCTGGGGTAGATAAATGTACTATTTGTGGCAATATTGGTGATTCCAACCAGTTTTTCTTTTCTTGGTAGTTCAGAATAGACATTATAATTTTTTTCTCCACAACATTGCAGCTGCAGCAGATAAATTGACATCAAGCATGATAATTTCATTCTCTTTGTCATAAGTTGGTACCACGGTGGGGGATATTAGGAAAATAAATAAACGTCTTGTTTGTGGGACCCATGGGAACAAAAGAAAGATATAAATCAAATTGGTATCTGCTTTCAAACCAAGGTGAATCAGCCTTGTCTCAGTCTGCTCAGGTTGCCTTAACAGAATGCCATAGCTTGGATGGTTTGCACAACAGAAATTTATTTTCTCGCAATTCTGGAGGCTAGAAGTTCAAAGTCAGCGTGCAAACACGTTTGGTCTCTGTTGAGATCTCTCTTCTTGGATTGCATACCTTCTATTTGTGTGCTTACTTGGCAAGGAGAGTTCAAGAGCAAGCTCTGGTATCTCTTCTTATATGGGCACTAACCTCATTATGAGAGATCTGGCCTCATTTCCAAATACTCTCACATTGGGGGTTAGAGCTTCAGCATATTAAATTCAAGGGGACACAATTCAGTCCATTTCATGCCTCATAATGGGGACGTCAGCATGAAGGGTGGAGGAGACTCCTATATCAATCAGTTCTGAACCCTGTCCAAGTATGATCTCCTTCATGTGTGAGCTATCATATCCCTTTTCTTTTATACCCATTCAATTTGAGCTTTTTTTTATTTTCAATGAAGTGGTTACTGCTGATGAACTTAGTACATAATCTCTACACCACCAGAGGGCTCCCATTCAAAATGGGCTCTCGCAACATAACTTTGGTTTAGTGTGAGCAATTCTTCTACACAGAAAACTTGGAGCAGTGAAAGGAGTGGGGGACGCCCACCACTGACTGGACTGTGGACATCAGGGACAGTCAGGAGTTCATTGATTTCACTGTAGCTTTGTTTAGCATCTAAAGCAGGTGTGGGGACACAAGATACCGGTTGGTAGTACACATATAAGCAAAGTGTTGGAAAAGATGGAAAACACTCTATAGTAATGGCCTTAACATGTTTTTAACATTTCTACATTATTCTACATTTCATCAGGGAGTATTACTCCTCTACATCCCATTCCATTATTGAATAAATTATTATATTTATTCTTCCCATAAAAAGATACTTCCAGTCTTAGCAAAAGCATCTCTGATGTTTTTGGGGGTTTTGTTTTGGGTGTTTTTTGTTTTTTTTTTTGCCCTTAATGTTCCAATCCCGTGTTTTTTTTACACTTTAAGGCCCCTATACCTGCAATTTATTCGTCTGCATGTCATATATGTTTGATTTCAGAGAGGAAAGGAGAGGGAGAGATAGAGCCATTAATCAGCTTTCCTGCATGCCCCCTACTGGGGATCGAGCCCATAATCCTGGGCATGTGCCCTGACCAGGAATGGAGCCCTGACCTCTTGATTCATAGGTTGACACTGAGCAACATGAGCTGGGATCTGTTGCATGTGTTGTGGGCAAACACCTAGTCATCCTTCAAGACCCTGCTCACCAGTTACCTCTTTGGTCTAGTCATCTTTCAATGAGACTTAAGCCTACACATTTCCAGAAGCAATGATATTTGATTTTCAGTGTTTTTCAAGTCATTTGTGGGAAAAACAGAAAGGATCTTACTGCCTATTTTATTAGCTTATCTCTATGTCTCCTTGCAGTATAGAGTGATATCATGAGCATAGAGATTACACCATTTTTATTTTTATAGCCCCTGTACCTGGAACAGTGATTGATAAATTTGGGGTTTAGCATCAACATATGTTTTTCTGATTATCTGGAGAATGATTAATTATTTGATGAATGAGTAACGGGAATGACAAAAATAGTTTTTCTTTTCTTCTTTATTTCACTCAGATCAAAATAGTCTGAATATTGTTCACATGGCCTTAATTTTGGCAAATGAATATTCTTCAAATGTGTTGCATACATTTCCAAATATTCCAAAATGCTTGAAGTTAAATACCATTCAATAAAATCATTTGAGAAGCTTTTAACTATATTCAGTAAGAAATCTGTAGCATGGTCTTTGATTTACTATATTGCCAAAAAAACTACTAATATTCCCAAGCAACCTTCTAACCATATGCTGCTCTGCAAAAGCATTCCAGAATGTTCCTGCTCTGCAGTTTCCAGGGACTGCAAACCTTCCTGTCTCTGAGGCAAGAATAATAATCCATCCAAAGTTTCAGCTTGCTTTGTGGCTATCTGTCCATACTACTGAAATATTGGTATCACTTGATGATCCGAAGTTTTTAAAACTATCATTTTCTCCACCCCAATGTCATAGATAGTAATGCCTAAGTTTGCTCTGCTTATTATACTGCTTTTGATGTTATTTCCCATTAAAATATGTGCAGCAGAATTCAGATATCTTGTTGAAGACATAATCATTTCCACAGAAACCAATTATGATGTAAACAAGGCTGAGACTTCAGGCAGGCGAATAAACCGCAGGAAGTGTTGAATTCCAACCAAGATTTTTGTTTGTGCACTATTATATTTAGAAACTAGGATATGACTAGGAAAATTCAGCTTTGTTGAATACAAAGCACGTTACATGATAGAAAATAGATTGTTTTAATAATTATTTTGGTATAGTTTTACAAGTATTTAAATTTATGGCTTCTGTTTAGATTTATGAATAGCATTGGGAAGTAGGAAGAAATGAAGCTTTGTCATCTTAAGAACTTTGGTAATATATCATCAGCGCACTTTAAAGACTGATTGTCTAGTTCAGACTATTCATTTTGTAAATGAAGAAATGAAACCTGGAGGGTATCTATAACTTGCTGTAGGCAGACAAGTAGGTAGTAGCAGACCAGAACAAGAACTAGGCTTTCTAGGGAAATTTTTTCCTATCAGTAGTTTTCTGAGCTTATATGACATATTCGTTTGCATAAAGTTTTTCCATATCCATATCATTTAATACAAAAACCTGAATGTTTCCATTTAGAATAAAGGTATAAAATGTAAATATGACATTAAAGTACAGCTTAAAACATAATGTATAAAATATTTTTAAACAGTTTGCTCATATAACATGTCAATTCATGTTTCTGTGAGCCTGGGGACTTTGAAATATTCCTGACATTAGCAAACTAGTATGTATTCTTTATAGAAATCAGGGAATTATTTAAGATAAACTTTTTGCATTATAGTTGCATAATACTAATATAAATTCACTATTTTCACTATATTAGGATAATTATTTCTTCAAGTGTTTCTTTTTTTAAATTTCTTTATTGATTAAGGTATTACATTTGTGTCCTCATCCCCCCGTTACCCCCCCACGAACCCCCACTCATGCCTTAACCCCCCTGTTGTCTGTGTCCATTGGTTAGGCTTATTTGCACGCATACAAGTCCTTTGGTTGATCTCTCCCCCTTTCCCCCACCCTCCCCTCCCTTCCCTCTGAGGTTTGATGGTCTGATTGATGCTGCTCTGTCTCTGGATCTGTTTTTCCATACTACCCAAAGCAATCTATAGATTCAATGCACTCCCCATTAAAATACCAATAGCCTATTTCACAGACCTAGAAGGAACTTTCCAAAAATTCATCTGGAATAACAAAAGACCCCGAATAGCTACAGCAATCCTTAGAAAGAAGAACAAAGTAGGTGGGATCTCAATACCAGATATCAAGCTGTATTACAAAGCCACTGTACTCAAAACAGCCTGGTACTGGCACAAGAACAGATATATAGATCAATGAACTAGAATAGAGAACCCAGAAATCGACCCAAACCAATATGCCCAATTAATGTTCGACAAAGGAGACATGAACATACCATGGAGCCAAGACAGTCTCTTCACTATACTAGGATAATTTAAATGGTGTAATTTTATAGTCCAATAAAAATATGTAATGCTCACATGTAAATATGTGTGTGTTTGTGTGTATATAATACAAACATTATAGACTATATATTTTGCCATTTCTTTAATGTGTGTATGTGTGTATACACACAAAATAAAGAGCCATAAACATACAAGCTTCAAGCATAATTTTGACTATATGCAAATTTTCTATTAGGTACTGGATTTAGAAACATTTATCAATTAATAATATTTTGTGAATCTGCTATATTGCTGGACTTGTATTTTTTTTTCAGATTTTAAAATGAATGTAATGCTTTTAAAATCTCAAAAAATTTAGAAGTCCAGCAATACAGCAGATAAGCTTTGATGAGCTCCAATACATCTTCCCTAGAAAGAGGTCATGCCTCTTTATCAAGGAGATGCTAGATCTCACCTTACTCAATCCTTCATATACAGTACTTACTTTATTCATCTCATAGATGAAATATTTGAAAACCTATACAGTATGTCCTCTGGAACTGGGGCGATTAATAATTTGATATTTAACTGCTATACACACACATACACACACATTTCATTGCACACACACAAAAAAAAAAAGAGAAAAAATTTAGGTCATTTATTTTTCCAGTTTAAAACATCCTCAGATTATTTATAAGTCTTCTTTACTGTGAGAGTTCTTTATTGTGTCTCTCTGGGAAACTGTAAACTGGAATTTACATGTAGATTTATATTTATAACTGTATTATACAGATTTTAGAATTGTTAGGTTTTATTTAGCCTTAAAGAGTAAATGTACATCTGTTAAGAAGATGATTACAAAGATTTTTGTCTTCCCTACTACCCTGGAGCTTAAAACCTTTTTATCTTTCCCTCCAGCCTATTTAACAGATATACGTTGTCTGATTTTTATAGAAATGAGTAAGAATAAGCAACACTGCCTTATGGGAGCTCTACACGTGATACTCTTTTAACAGAGAAGGCCTTTGGCTTCCTTAGGGAATATAAATCAGTACAGCCAATGTTTCACAGGCTAAGATTGAAGAAAAAAAAAAGTATTCATTAGCCTTGAATGAATTTAAGCAAATAATTTCAGCAGCCAGTCTCCTACACATGCTCAATTGAATATTCAAATTTTAGAAACCTTTAAATACTTGAAGTGGAGCGAAACTAAGTTTTTGTGCAGCTTTGGTAAGTTCATACATTTAAGATATTGCTTTCGAGTTAATCAAGATATAGTATGTGACTTTATTGCATATTGTTATTATTGAATTATGTATGAATAAGCAGGTTATCTGAAGATGCTACATAAATTTTTAGTAAGATATAGTTTTTAGAGTCTTCTAAGAAGAATAATTTTTCGGATCTCACACGTGTTTTGGTTTCTGCCACTGGCATTGTTATTGTTCTGTTTTTAATAAAATGGGATTCAAAAGTAGTTATTTAAATGATATGGAAACTCTTGTTTTCTGTTTCTAGGGGAATATTTTAGTTATTAATTTGAAATCCTCTAAATTCAAATGTTTTCCTGACCTCTAGCCAGCCTCTTAAAGTATATGGGCACATTTAAAATGTCAAGAACATTAAAATTCCCTGTTGTGTCTTCATTCCCCCAGTTGGTATAAAAGTAAGTCAAATGGTTAATAGTCATCTCCAAAATGGAATCCAAAGGAAATATAAATTCCATCCTTTCAATGTCTCAGACAGCTCAATATCATTAGACTTCCAATAATATATTTTGTGTGTTTTAAAGTAGAAGACCTAATTTTTTCTGTGTGGGTATGAGTGATTGTTTACAGATTTGAAAAGAGGGGGTGTCTGGCACATATATTTGAGCATAATCTCTTTTTGCAACATGGTACTTCTGCTTATTCACCTTCTGCCTCAAAAGTAGCTGCAGCTCATCAGAACTCTATCCACAGTAATTGATGAAATCTTTCTGGAACCCTTCAGGCTGCATAAATGTCCAACGTTGCTGTTATTGCCAATATTAGAGGCCCCGTGCATGAATTCATGCACGGGTGGGGTCTGACCGGCCTGCTCCAACTGGGACCAATTGGGGCTGGGCCGGCTGGGGGAAGGGGACATGAGCAGTTGGCTGGCTGGCCACACCCTTGATCAGGGTTGGGGAGCCAACTGGGGCCTCAGTGGGCATCGAAGCAACCAGTCAGTCATTCTGGCCGCTTGGCTTTTATATATATAGATTAGTGGGATTTGGGGTAGAAAGGCAGGAGGAAGGAATAGTTTGACTATATTAGCATGCATTGATTATATATTGACTGCAAAGAACTGTATCTGCAGGAAAAACATTCAATTTCATGATTTAGTGAGAAATTGAGGGACAGCAGTCTGGCTAAATAGAAAGGAACTGTTTGCTCTTGAACAAACAATTAGTTCTACCTGGGAGGAAAACTGACTCTTTCCCCTTTATCAGTCTGCTCCTGGTTTTGTAAGGGGTTGTCACACAAAAAGGAATCCTCATCAACTCAGCAATTTTTCTTATTTTATCCTTCTGTACCCATTGAATAGATGTGGGGCCCCAAAATTACAAAACAATATGAAGGAGGTATAGTAGGCGAAAGAAAAAAAAAAAAAGAAGGGTGCTGTTTAAATGTGTGTTGTTTTTTTTTTCTTTTTTGCAAAAATACAATTGGTTTCTTTCATTCCAGGAAACTGTTAACCTTTCCTGGCTCTGTGGCATCCATTCCTCACGTGTCTACACTAAGTGGACTCTGGCAGACTCTTTAATGTGACATGACGTGTCTTTTGTCAAGGCAGAAAAGGAAACACTTCCCTGTGTTATTCTACTATTCTCTAAAGAAAATGGAGGTGGAAAAAATGAAGGCCAGGTTGAAGCCATCTATGTGTTGTGACATACTTCAGCTTCCGTGAACTTTGGGATGATTATACATTATACTAATTAGCATTTAGATATTTAAAGCGATTTTACCTGCTGTTATAGTCTGTATATGACTGCTGTGAATGCCAAGTTCTTTTGTCTCAGAGGGGAAGGAGTGAGTTTAAAAGTCAATTTGAGATGGCAGAACTTAATTTGACAGGGAAAAGGGAAATAGGCATATATTAAGCCATCCATATCTTGATAGCTTGCATAGTGACAGCCATTCCTTTTTATTGCTGAATGACATTTAATTTTATTTATTTTCCAGTTCGGCCAACCACAGACTGGGTGAATAATTGCAAAAAAACTGATTTGTGGCAGTCTCCTTTAAGAAATGAGATAATAATGCCCTAGCCGGGTTGGTTCAGTGGATAGAGTGTCAGCCTGTGGACTGAAGGGTCCCAGGTTTGATTCTGGCCAAGGGCGCACAGCTGGGTTACGGACTCAATTTCAATAGGGTGCATGCAGGAGGTAGCCAATCAATGATACTCTCTCATCATTGATGTTTCTATCTCTCTCTCACTCTCCCTTCCTCTCTGAAATCAATAAAGAAATATATCCTATGTAATAAAAGCCAAATACACAAATCAACTGAATGGTGGAATGACCTGTCGCTATGACATGCACTGACCACCAGGGGGCAGACGCTCAATGCAGGAGCTGGCCCCTGGTGGTCAGTGCACTCACAGAGGGGGGAGCGCCACTCAGCCAGAAGCCAGGCTCATGGCTGGCGAGCACAGTGGCAGTGGCAGGAACCATTCCCGCCTCTGTGGCAGTGCTAAGGAGCAGCGAGCCAAGGTGAGAGGCATCGAGCAGGCGTGTAGTAAAGAGCGAGGGGTCCGGGGCTGCAGGAGGGTGCAGGCTGGGCTGATAGACTTCCCCCTGTTGTATTTCATACACCAGGTCTCTTGCCTTCCAGCACCGGCTTTCCTGTGGCATCCGGGACCCAGGCTTCCCTCTGGCTGCTGGCAGGCATCCGGGACCCGGGCTTCCCTTGCAGTCCTGGCTTCCTGAAGGAAGGTCATCTGGTCTACTTAGCATATTATGCTTTTATTATTAAAGACTAGAAGCCCTTAGGGTCCATAGGACTAGCCTGTGATCAGGGCCATTTTCCCCAGTTGCCGCCACCCACCCAGGATCCCAGTTTGCCATCGGGCAATGGGAGCCTGATAGCCACGGGGGAGGGACTGAGAGGTTAGCCGGACCCACCCGCTCATGGCCCCACCACTGCTGCCGTCGCCCTCTATGTGTGGGGTGACCAGTGGGGTGGGGGCCTTGGCCTGGTGCCTCCCGCATCCCCTGCCACCCACGCCGATTCCCCGTTCACCATGTGGCAATCAGAGCCTATGGGCCGGGGGGAGGGGCCAAGAAGTCGGCCATTCCACCCACTCGCCTGTCTCACCCACCACCGCCAGCCACCCCAGCTCCCCGTTCACCATGTTCACCATCCAGCAATAGGAACCTATCCAGGAGGGAGGGGGAGAGACCGAGAGGTAGTCAGTGCGTTTCATAGTGACTGGTCGAGTGGTCGTTCTGGTCATTCTGCCGTTATGGTCACTGGTTTTTTATTATATAGGATGAGATAATGGACTGTTTATTCTTTTTTGATCAGCCATTAATCATTCATATCTGGGAGGTTTAGCATAGTGAATGCTTTTGTTTTTATGAGCTGAGGTTTTAATCTGAGAATTCCAACAAAACACTGAGCCTTTTGCTGGTATTCCCCATTCCCACCCAAAGCCCTAAGCAAACACAAATCTGTTCTGTGTCTATAAATTTGCCTTTTCTGTGCATTTCATATACATGGAATCGCACAATATGTAGTCTTTTATATCTGGCTTCTTTCACTTAGTATAATGTTTTTCTGGTCCATCCCTGTTGTAGCATGTATCACTATTCTGTTCCTTTTACTGCTGAGTGGTATTTCATTTTATGGTTATACCACATTTTTTGTTTATCAAATTTTTAGGAGATGAGCTTCGGAGTCGTTCTAGTTTGAACTACTATGAATAATGCTGCTATCAATATTGGGTACATGTCTTTTTGGGGTATAAACACATTTTTATTTCTATTGAATCCTTAATAGTATAGTGGCTAGGTCATGTGGTAAGTTTGGATTTAACACTATAACTGCCAAACTGTTTTCTAAAGTAGCTGTATTGCCCTGGCTAGGGAGCTCAGTTGATTGGAGCGTTGTCCCATACACCAGAAGGTTGATGGTTTAATCCCTGGTCCGATAGTGTACAGGAGGCAACCAGTTGATGTTGCTCTCACACATTGATGTTTCTCTCTCTCTAAAATAAAACATAAAATAAATAAACACACACACACACACACACACACACACACATATCCACGGGTGGGGATTAAAGTAGCTATAAAAATAAATAAATAAATAAATAAATAAATAAATAAATAAATAATAAAGTAGTTGTATCATTTTACATTCCTACCAACAATGTATAAGCATTCAAGTTTCTCAATGTTTATCAAAACTTGTTTTGTTTTGTTTTCACTAAAAGGTGTGCTATCATATCTCCTTGAGGTTTTAGTTTTATTTACCTAATGACTAAAGATGATATTTTAATGTACCTATTAGTTATTCATATAACTAATGCTCCTTAGTAAAATGCTCATTCAAATCCCTTTCTGATTTTTAAATTTTTGTTCATCTTCTTATTGAGTTGTATGTGTTATTTATCCAAATTCTTATCAGATAGGTGATTATGAAAATGTATTCTCCCATTATGTTGCTTGCATTTTTGTTTTCTGATTATCTTTTGAAGCGCAATCATTTTATGTTTTAATGAAATTCATTTATCTAATTTTTTTATATTATCGGCTCTGCTTTTGGTGTTATATATAAGAACATTTGCCCAACCCAAGGCAATTTTATTTTATTTTTTTTCTTGTTGAACTTTTATTAGTGGCAGTTCTTATATTTAGGTTTGTGATTGATTTTTTGTTCATTTCTGTAATTAATGAGATAACAGTTTAAGTATATGTTGTGGACATACAATTATCCCACAACTATCAAAAATCTTAGATTTCTCCATTCAGTGGTCTTAATACCTTTGTCAAAACTTAGTTAATCATAAACATAAGGATTCCCAGGTTTCTGACTTGGATTAATTAGTGGATGATGCTTGTCATTTACTGAATAAAAGTGTTCAGGGGATGGAGCAGAATTTGAGTGGGAGTATGATGATATCAAGGTACAGATGCTAGGTCTCCCCAAGGAAATGCTACAGGTCAAACTAAACCATGCAATTCTTGCATCAAAGGGTAATTCTACTGAGACAAACAGAGTGGACTCTGCCATACAGACCTTGAAGAAGCAATGCATCTTACCTAGCAGGGGTCTTTGAGATTCAGGATCCTGGTGATTTGGAAGGACTTGAAAAATTACCTGCCCTTTCCCTTATATAGAGAACCCATCGTTGGTCTCAGAAAGCTTTTCTTCTTCTTTCATTACTTCGAAAAAAGAGTAATTGAGAAAAGGGATATTTCAGATAGCTGCCACCTGGATTCCCCTTCAGTTAGATAAATATTGTGTCAGTTTTCTGCGTATGCAGACATACTGGCAGGCGAGTTTTCTGAATGAGGCAAAAGCTTGATCAGGTTGGCTGTTCTAGCTCTAGGCTGTCATTCATTATACCACTACAATTTATCTTGGGACAGAGACAGCTGCCACTATGCTAGTCTTGCATTAAGGTAACCAGTATAGACAAGAATCAGAGAAAAGCAGTCTATCAGCTGCTGCCCTGTGGTCCATTCAGTATTACCTGCCTTTCCCTTGTAGACATTATCATAAAGGAACTACATGCATTCCACTTACATGTGAAGAGACATTTAAAGACCTTTACAACCAACACTGTTTGTAATATATTTTGCAAGAAGTTTGATGAAAAAAATGTCAAATTGCCCTATGGAAACTAGTTCTAATAGATCTCTCTATGTTAAAGTCATTTCCAAGTTGTTTTCTAAGTCTAGACATTTCCCCAAATATTTGTAATTAGGTGGTCTTCTATAACTTACCTTAACAGTGAAAAATTTTCATTTAGAGGTATTGTCTATATAGCTCTTTTCTTTTTATTTTTTAGCTTCTTTATTTTTAAAAAAATCTTTATTATTGAAAGTGTTACATATGTCCTCCCCCCCCCCCCGCCACTTGACCCATTCTAGCCCACCCCCCACCCCAAGCCTTCACACACTATTGCCTGTGTCCATGGGTTGGTGGGTGGTAAGAGATCAACCAAAGAACTTGTATGCATGTATGTATAGAGCCCTTTTCTATCCATCGGTGTGAGGCTAACAATGGTGACTTTCTATAGAAATGTGGCTGAAAAACATAGTAACAATTTCATTAACATACTAGAGGCCCAGTGCACAAATTCGTGCATGGGTGGGGTCCCTTGGACTGGCCGGAGATTGGGGCTGATCGGGGCTGTCTCACTCAGTCCTGATTGGGGCTGGCCGGGTATGGGGCATGGACTGTGGGAGGTTGGCCGGCCACAGGATGTTGGCTGTGGGAGTGCACTGACCACCAGGGGGCAGCTCCTGCATTGAGTATCTGCCCCCTGGTGGTCATTGTGCATCATAGCTACTGGCCCGTTGTCCAGTTGTCTGGTTGTCTGGTCATAATGGTCACTTAGGCTTTTATATATGTAGACTAGAGGCCTGGTGCACGAATTGGTGCAGTGGTGGGGTTCCTCGGTGTGACCTATGGTGATCAGGCTGAAACTGGCAGTCCAATGCCGCCTGATGCTCCTGCCTGCCACTCCCAATCATCCCGGCCCTGCTGCTCCTGCTGTGGGCTCGTGCCCAGTCAGTCCTGATCAGGAGAGGCGCACTTGCTAGCTGTGAGCCCTGCGCCTGGCGCCTATTGGTCAGCTGAGTGGCATACCCACTGTGGGAGTGCACTGACCACCAGGGAGCAGTTCCTGCATTGAGTGTCTGCCCCCTGGGGTCAGTGTGCATCATAGTGACTGGTTGACTGGTCAACTGGTCATTTGGTTGTTCGGTCATTCGGTCACTTAGGCTCTTATATATATAGATGTCTTATAGATGAATCAGGATGTGAATTCAAAGGCTACTGTTGGGAACTCTCCTTGTATGCAAAATAACATCCACTTCTCAGATGAATGTTTTAAAAAAAGGGCCCAACTGGTGTTGCTCAGTGGTTGAGCATCGGCTCATGAACCAGGAGGTCACAGGTTCAATTCCCAGTCAGGGCACATGCCTGGGTTACAGGATTGATCCCCAGGTTGGGGCATGCTGGAGGTAGCCAATTAATGATTCTTTCTCATCATTGATGATTCTATCTCCCTCTCCCTTCCTCTCTGAAATTAATAAAAATATATTTTTTGAAAAAAGGAAAAACTTCAGTCAGAGCAGTGTGTGAAGAGCCTCTTGATATCTGCTGTGAATCTATGAGAGGAAAGGACATCTGGTTGTGGTTTTCACATTTGAACTTGGGCACCTTCTACTGTGTCTGCTGCTCTCTGATCTCAGTGGAGAGCTGAGAGTGAAATCCAGGCAATCTGTTGGCACACAGATGCAGAATGACTGCAATATTCTTCTTTTACATTCCAGTTTATCCTGGTTGCCTCTAGTGACTGAGAGATAAGGAGCTGCCATTTGCACTCCCAAAAGAAGCAGATGAAAATCAGTATGCGCAGAACTTTTAAAGTGGCAGCAGGCCTCAACTTTGATCTCTTTGAGCTTTACTTACTGCTTCACCAGATGGACCCAGGTCTCTCATCTAGTCCAACTGAGCAACTCCTTTACATCCACTGTTACTTATTTGGTGAAACTGCATTAAATAGTTTTGAGCAGCCTATATTCTAAAAAGAAAGATATGTAATTATTAGTGTCACTGTTGGGCAGTAAAAATGTAAGTCGTTTCTTTATCAGAATACATATAATCAAGGAGTGCTGATAAGTCATGCTTTTATATCAAGCTTCTTTTCTTGATGTTTACCTGACACCTGCATAGACGTTCAGTTAATGAGGAAGGTGAAGGTCATACTCTGGGCTAAGCTGATGGCATTCCCATTGAACTTGACAGAATGATAGCTATAGGAGATTTTTGTTTGTTTGTTTATTTTGTGGCTTCCTCTTCTTCCCAAAGCTCATAATTTATGGCATATGTCTTTACCAAGGAGGGCCAGTCTCATTAAAACTCCTGTCGCTGCCCTAGCTGGCTTGGCTCAGTGGCTAGAGAATAGGCCTGAAGACAGAAGGGTCCCAGGTTCAATTCTAGTCAAGGGTATAGGCCCGGGTTGCGGGCTCCATCCCCATTAGGGAGCATGCAGGAGGCAGGTAATGTGATTCTCTCTCATCGTTGATGTTTCTATTTCTCTCTTCCTCTCCCTTTCTCTTTGAAATCAATAAAAATGTATAAAAATAAACAAAATAAAAGCTATTGAGCAAAATAGGTTACTTAACAAAAAGAAATAAAAGAATTATGGCTGACAGAATAAGGTAGCCTTCCATGGATAGTAACCAGAGCTCTTCTGGAAAAACATCCAGAAGAACTGTAAGGACATGAATTATTGACCCCAAAAGTAATATATATTATATATATTATATATTATATATATATATATAATATATATAAGTATTATATATTATATATACATATATTATAATATATATTATATATATATAATATATATAATATATATATCAAATGTGATTAAAGAAGTAGGGAGGGCATGTAATGTAATGCAAGAAAGAAGGAGTTGTGCTATGGATTCCAATATTCACTGGGTAATCTGGCATGGTATTCTACCCATCCATGTTGATAAAATTTAACCCTGTATGAAATGATGAGCTTTGCTACCTTGAGTAAATGCTTTGAGAAATTTTATGGAATTTTAAAAATTCAAATAATTTTTCAAGAAGATTGCATGAAAAAATGTACTCTACATAAACATAATGTGCATAATATATATAACACACCCTATATATTCTCTCTCTCTCTGTAGAATCTAGGGGTTTGTCCTATGCTTTCTGTTTCCTTTCCTGCTTTCTTTCTCTCTCTCTCTCTCTCTCTCTCTCTCTCTCTCTCTCTCTCTCTCTCTCCTCTCCCCCTCCCTCCGTCTCCTCTCTTTGCCCAAACATTTTGTAGAGAGAACAGTCTCCTCTACAGATGTGTTGGAAACAAATAGGTACTTGAAGGCTTCTCTTGCATGTTGGTGCTTTAGTCTTTGATTATCTTAAAGTTGGCAATTAGTTTCGCATTATCCACAGAAGCTGCTTTTATGATGAGTGAAGATTGAATTGTGTGCTGGGACGGTTGCCATTGGAGTCTTATTCTTCATTTGTAATGCCTTATCACCTTCATATTTTTGTGGCTTGGATCATAGAGCAAAGGTATTTATTTAGTTTCCCAATATGGATGCTCTGAAACGAGCTCCTTGAAAGCAGTAAGAATTTGACAACACTTCAGCAGAGAGCAATGACTACACTGAAGGCTTAGTTTCTTTGCTTAACCTGAACTCTAGTTCATAAGGTATTGTCATTATTTTATTATTAGTATCACTATTATTGTTATTATTAGTAATGGTATTCATTAAGCTCTCATCATCTATTGATATATTCAAAAATGTATAAAGCTAACTTCATTCTATAAATGAAAATAACTGAGCCTGACAGTTTGAGTCAGAGGCCTGTCACATGACTAGTAAGATTTGTTATTGGTTATATGTGATTTCAAAACCCGTGTGCTTTCTTTTTTTTAACTATATTTTTATTGATATCAGAGAGGAAGGGAGAGGGAGAGAGAGATAGAAACCTCAATGATGAGAGAGAATCATTGATCGGCTGCCTCCTGCACACCCCACACTGGGAATTGAACCCACAACCTGGGAATGTGCCCTGATCGGGAATCGAACCATGACCTCCTGATTCATAAGTCGATGTTAACCACTGAGCAACACCAGCTGGGCAAAACCCCTTGCACTTTCCATTATTTTCAGTTGCTACAAGTTTGGATTCATAATAAAAGTGAACATTTTTTCCACTACATTTGACATTTGTGGAATTTAATAAACTTTGGAAGGTTGGGACATATGCTAACAAAGAAATATAAATAAATGTTACATGGGGCAATACTTGTTATGCAGGAGATAAGGATGGAAAATGAAATAAGAAAGAAAAGGTGCATAAATGTTGGAATTAAACTGTTTTATTAATAATTATTCATGTATTCTGTAGGGTCCATTGCATTTACAATGGCATCTATATATGTGATCTTGGAATTCTAGCAAAGTGTGTATTATCTAATCTATCTTGTATACTTGGACATTGAAACCCAAGGGACATGAGCAGCCAGCCTAAAATAGATAGCCACTAAAATAGTCACACACAATATATTTGGTAGCCTTTATGTATGTGTTGTATGCTTTAAGGAAACAGTTGTGAGCAGTACAGTCAAGGGTGAACTTACATTCGTGTAAGGGAGGAGAGTTTGGCAGTTATTGAATGTAATAAGCTTGAAGTATAATAAGCATGAATATGTCAGGTAATCAGCTGCTCTGAAGAAAATGAAGCAAGGAATTGGATAGTGACTAGACTTAGAGATGCATGAAGGAGAAGAGGATTTGGCGCTTAGGCAATAGAGTTGAGGAAGTCATCTTTTCTATCACGTTTGGAGTTGAGCAAAAGAGAGACATTTTAAAAAGTGTCTGATGCAGGAAGAAAAAGCTCAAATGCCCAGAGGAAAGAATCAAAGGGCTGTGCCCAGGGAGCTAAAAGGAAACTGAGTTTCAGAACACAGAGAACACAATGCAAAAAGGTGGCAAAGGTTAGATTATGCGGGGCCTCTGGGAACATGAGAAGAGATTGTAGCTTATCCTGTTTCTTCGTTTTATTCTGCTTGTTATGTATAAATGAAATTGGAAGGCACTGGAGAATTTAAGCAAGATGATGTTATTATCTGATATAAATGTATGGCAAAATTACTCTGAATTATAAACAAGTGTGTAGGAATGCAGGGAGATCGCTTAGGTAGCCATGGTAGCAATATAAGCAAACCATGATGGTGACTGGTGACGTAGCTTAGAGTGATTACAGTGGCATTGAAAAGATTTAGGTAGATATATATTGAAAACATAACTGAAAAGACATGTTGACTGATTGGGAGTGGGGATGAGGGAAATGGAAAAATGAAGAATTACTTGGTTTGGTATAGGCCATCAGATACCTGGTGCCACTTACTGAGGTGTAGAAGTTGAAGAAAGAGGCAGATTTCCAAAATGAGAAGTAAGAACTAGGAGTGGTATGCAAGATATTTTGAAATGCTTATTAGTCATCTAATTAGAAATACTAATAAATGAGTCTAACCTCAGAGAGAGATCTGGGCTGAAGAAATGTGGGAGGCATTAGCACATACATATTATTTAACAATATGAAACAAAATGAGATGATCTTGGGCAAAGGTATAAATAATGAACTGATGAGGGCCCAGCACCAAATTGTAAGTAAATCAATGAGTAAAATACATATTTTATAGCAAAAATTGCTTTAAAAAATACAGCAGGGGAGGGAAATAATTAGGGCTTGAAGGTGGGGTAATGTAGAAAAAAATTTAAATTACAAAAAAAGAAAGCCACAGTAAGAAAATAACATTTGAACAAAAAGATGAAAGAAAGCAATACTGAGAAATGCACACATCTATGTGAAAATTAAATCCAGGCGAGGGAACTGTGAGTGCAAAGTTTCTAAAGTAGAATCTTCCCAGACCAAAGTTTAGAAAATATTTCAAGGAGGAGAGAGAGAGAAATGGTATCAGGTGCTACAGGTAGGTTATCTCTATGGAGCAAGGCTTCTTGATTTTGACAAGAGCAACTGAGTAGAGTGATGGGGAAGAAAGCCTGGTTGGAATGAGTATGAGATAGAAGGGGAGGGAATTCATTGTAGATAGAGGATATAGAAAATTCTTTTGAGGAGTTTTGCTATAAAGGGAAGCAGAGAAATGGGATGGTAGCTGGAGGGCAATGGAGTCCAGGGAGGAATTTTTCAAAGATACAACTATAAAGGTATGTTTGTACATGAACTGGGGATTATCCAGCAGAGAGAATAGCGTCAATGAGGAGAAGAGTGTCTAAGTAATGTCCCTGAAGAATGAGAGAGGTTGGGAAGTGATACAAAAGCGGAGGGTATGGTGTTAGAGAAATAGATGGATCAACATAGCCACGTGATGTGTGTCTGTGGTGGAAGCCTGGAAAAGTTCTTTCCGCTGGATCCTCTTTAGCAAAAGAGGAAATACCTATCAGCCAAGAGGTTGGAGAAAATTTTAGAAATTTGATGAGAGAAAAGAAGGTATGAAACAGTCCTCTAATAAGTGAAAGGACCAGAAAGACAGGATTGTCAGGAAGCACTAGATCCCCCTTGAAATTGGTGGAGTCAGGGTGGACCCATGACTTTTTCCGGCTCTGCTCAGTTATTCATGGCAGGGTGGGCTGTGTTTGGAGGGACAGATAATGCTCCTTCTTTCAGGAAAGCTTTGGAGAGAGAAGAAAATAAAGCATGAGCAGTGAAACAGAAATTACAGACTGTGCACTAAGTACTATAATCGAATTACAAGTTTCTCAAATAATGCCCTATCATTCAACACCTTTTGTTAATAACATTGATGGGAAAAAATCCATTCCAGACTGGGGCCACTGTCTCTGTGGAGTTTTCACACTCTCCCTATGTCTGTGTGGCTTTAGTTGGTATTCCAGTTTCCTCCAACATCCCAGAGATGTGCATGTTAGTTGTGTTGGCATGGCTACATTGACCTGGTATGAGTGAGCATGGGTGTAGGTCTCAGAGGCCCCAGGATGAAAGGGAATCTTCTCTGTGTGGGTTCCTTCCTTGTACCTGAGCGTCCAAGACAGGATCCTACCACCCTTAACCCTAAACTGAAAGAAGCAGGCCAGAAAATAATTTTCTTTCTTGTTTTTATTAATCTTTCTTAAATGTATGTATAGCTCCCATTTATTTCAATGTTGAATATTAGAGATGTTTTAGGTCTTTATTTAGAAGTTTGGTGATGTTTTTGTGACCAAAAAATATGTTGTAGGAACCTAATTCTCGTTTGTATCAATTAGGTTTCTATCAATTAATCTGTGGTAAAATTGGTTTTGTTATATGCTCTTTCACTTGAAGTCTCAATTTCAAGAAACTCCCCACAATGTTAAGTAAGAACTGACTGTATGTACTTCAGATACAGTAGGAGTTCAAAGTGGAGAGTAAGAATTCAGGTTGACTTGGGTGGTGGGTAAAGAAAGATGGCACATGAAAATAAATGCTTAAAACATTAATAAGTAAATAAGGGTTAAGAACATATATTTCTGAAAGTGCTGATACGTTTAACATCTCTTAATTGTCATTATCATTTTGTTCAAAGCCAAGATAGTAAGTAGAATCTTGCCCGGCTGACATGGCTCAGTGGTTGAGCTTCAATCTATGAACCAGAAGGTCACAGTATGATTACCAGTCAGGGCATATGCCTGGGTTGTAGGCTCTCTCCCTGGTGTAGGGCATGCAGGAGACAGCTAATCAATGACGTTCTCTCATCATTGATGATTCTCGCTCTCCCTCTCTCTCGCTCTCTCTCTCCCCCTTCCTTCCTCTCTGAAATCAATACAAATATTAAAAAAGGAAAGTATAATATTTAGTAGTCTGGCAATAGTAATAATAAAGACATATAATATTATTATAATATAGATATTATATGATTTATAACATACAATATGATATAGAGTATAGCATAATTTCATTACTTTGATTGATTACTCTTATTTCAATGATGATTACCTAGTGAACACTGTGGTGTATTTTTATTACTTATCACCTCTCCTTCTCACAAACAAATTTACCTAACAGCTATTATTATTCTTTCCATTTTATTAATAAGGAGTCAAAACGCAGGTTGCGAGGTCACTTGCCCAAGATCATAGACCGAGGAATTAGCAGAAATGAAATTCAGACCCAGATGTGTGTGTTTCCTGTGTTCTTCCAGATAATCACACACAATGCCACAGGCATGGTATTGGCATAATCAGGACCAAAGGTTTTTATCTGTACCTTTGAATGTGGGGTTGAGCTGTATGGTGATATCTAAAGTACAGCTTTCCCTTAAGGTCCTGTACAGAGTAACATTTTGTGTTTCTTGCCACGTGTTGATTTTCCAAAGTTGGGAGTTGAATGTTGAATTACCTGAAACCATATCTTCCAAAGGAGCAATAAAACTCGGGCTAGAGACCTGCAGTCCTCACAAGTTGACAGTATTGATGACTTCAAAAGTTGGCTCTGTTTGCTCTTTGCATGGAGATTTTAACTGTCACAGAAAGGGATGGCACTGTCTTTAGACTTCTGTCCTGTCAGAGAAAGATTAGGATTGCAGATCTTATTTGTTTCTTAAGCAATAAGGTCAAGCAAGGGTGGAATTTTCTCTCTGAGTCAATCCCATTAATACTGAGAGAGGTATCAGAAGTTAATGAAACCAATGCTCTGTTCACAGTTTGTTTATGTCCCTCTGTCATAACAGATAGACATTTATGATCACAGGGTTGTGGGTGATGATAAAAGCCAGAAGGTGAGAGCCATTCCCTGTGGCCTGTCACAGGACAAGTGGCACCAGCAGGTTCCAGTGTGAAAATGAAATGTCCTGTTTTCTTCAAGACCAATTGAAATGTACCTCTAACAGACTGTGAAATTGAGTCCTGTTGTTATTGACAACGTGTCATTGTATTGGAGAAAGCTCTGTGAGGGTGGGAGTAGTTGTTGAATAGACTGTGGGAGGCATGCTGAAAGATAGCAGGATATTCTGAAAACAATCACATCGAGTTTTTTTGTTTGTTTGTTTAGCTTTTTTAAGTGGTTGAAAGAAAGTCCAAAGAAAAAATAAGTCAGACCGAAAAAGTTAAGAACCATATTATTTCACTCATATGAGGGATATAAAATTGAAAGTAACAAATGGACAAACAAGAAAAATAAAACTCATAGACAGTCAGAAGTATGATAGTTATGAGGGAAGGGGATGGTGAGGGAGTAAAGGGTGTCAGCTATATGTTGAAGGAAAATGATTTGACTTAGGGCAGTGAGCAAAAATGTGATATCTAGATGAAGTATCATAGAATTGTACACTTAAAACCTATATCATCTTATTACCAATGTCACTCCAATAAATTTAATAAGAAATAACATAGAAAATGAAAGCATCCATTTAGGTCATTATAATATAATATAAACACAGTTATCTTTGATGAATTCAAGGAAAAAACAGACAAATTGTTTATCTTACCCAACTTCAACAACACACAAGTCTCTTCTTGTTTTTCAATCATGTATATTATCAAAGGAAATTTTCAATTCAAAGCTGGCTTTACTCACATCTGAAATATGCCTATCTCTCTACTTGGATAGAGCTATGTTTCTGAGAAATAATGATAAATCTAATTAGTATCAGATGCACACATTCTGGGACTAAATGAAGTAAAATGACCTTTTTTTTAAAAAAAAACATACAAATCTGTGACTCATGCATAATTGTATATTGTGATTTGGGCAAATTTATATAAAATGACTGCAACATTTATGATCTCACCTGCTTTTTCAGAAATGTGTATTGCTCCACTAAAAGACATTGCATTTCCACTCTCCTTGAGAAAGAGCAGGTCTTTGTGACTACATTGGAACATAGACTGCAGTGGAAGCAAGATTGTGTGATTTCTGAGACTAAATCAAAATAGGGGATACAGCTTCCGCTGGGTGTTATTATGACAAGAAGGGGAGTTAGATCCTGGGTGGCTAAACCTAGAAATGTCTACCTCCAAAAGTCATTTAGTCACTTGCATATCCTGTTAACTAGAAAATGAAGTACTATATAATGAGTTAACTGTTCCTTTTAATGGGTTTGTTTTAAGTGTTTCTTTTGATCAGTGCAATGCAGTGCCAATCAATTATGGGAGTTTTCAACTATATAAGAGTTTTTATACTTTGATAACCTTTTGAAAGAGAGAGAGAGAGAGAGAGAGAGAGAGAGAGAGAGAGAAATAACTTCAAGTCATCTGCAATATTCCCAGTATTCTCTGTTGTAAAATCTTTGGATGAAGTAGTAACTTGGGAGGCTTGGGAATCAACTGGCTTATGATTTATCCAACTGAAAATTAGACTAGTTCTACTGGGTAATAATAATAATAATAATGCATGTTTGGGGAACATGATGCACAGTGGAGGAATAAAAGGAGCATTTTCTTCCCATTTCCATGAGCTTCAGAGAATGCTTATTAGCCAAGTGACTGATGTGTTACTTTGAGTTGTGTCATTAAACGTGTGAAGAACAAGGCTGGTTATGAAACTACTTCAATTAGGTGGTACGCATCCCAGGCTTAAAGAATATTTAGATCACTGGAAAGTCACATTTCTATAGGCATGTTTTTAAACCAAAGCTTTAGAAATATTATTGTGCTACTGAAATATTTTGTGTTCTACTGAATATGTTTGCATTTTAATTCAGGGTAAGGATGAGATCAGCGTATCAACATAGTCATCAAATTTATAACCAACTGGAGCACATTAAAAAGTTTAGTATTTTCAGTAAAATTAGGGGAAAAAAAACATAGGGAAGGGAACTAGAAGGAAATGCATGTAATAATTAAAGTTTTGATCAGTTACCTGATTTTTTTTTAGGTAGTGGCAAAAAACAAACAAACAAACAAAAAACACCCACAAGACAAAACATATAGGCAATCTATAATTATTTCAAAAGTAATTATTTACAGATAGATGAGACATTCTGTTGGATTTAGTTGATAAATGGTTTTATTTTTAGTATGATAAAACAACACCTGATCTGGGCCGGGTTTTTGTTTGGCTAGTAGTTTATGTTTGGTTAAGGTGCCAGATGTCATGTTTGGACCAAGTCTGTCAGGTTTTAAAGTCTGGTTCTCCCCCATAGCAAGGGTGTGAATTTAGGACACATTTTTTAAATGTTTCCATTCCTCTATTTCCTCATAAGTAAAATGAGGATGACAATATCTACCTTCTAGAATTGCTGAAGGATTAAATGTGTTAATATGTGTGATGTGTTTTCAACAGTGCCTGCCACATAGCATAGAAATACTTATTTGGCAGTTTGGCTGGTTAATGGGTATTGTGAGTGTCAATTAATTTTTGACATTAATGTGCTATATTTCTGAAAAATTGAATTAATACTTTGATAATTTTATTTCCTCCATGTTTATTCTTCACACTCCACAACTGCTATTATTTGGATATTAATTTTCTGGGACTTATTCTTTTTTTAAAACCTTTCTATTGATTTTTAGAAAGAGGAAGCGAGAGGGAGAGAGAGAAACATCAATGTGAGAGTGAAACAGTGATTGGCTGCCTCCTGCACAGCCCCTACTGGGACTCAAGCTCTCATCCTGGTTATGTGCCTTGACCTGAAATCGAACCAACAACTTTTCAGTGCTCAGGATCATGCCCAGCCAACTGAGATATACTGGCCAGGATTTGGGACTTATTCTTAAAATGTTCTTCATACCTAGCCCATTTTCTATATATTTTCTATTCTCTATCCCAAATCTTTACTTAGACATATTATGTAATTATCAATCTATGCAAGATTCTGAAATTGTTGCTGGTATATATCAAGGCCAAAGAAATAACAGCTTTCTTTTCCTCTTTTTCCTCTTCCTCCTGTTGCAGAATGATTATAATATTTCAACTCCTTCATTACTACTACTTCCAAAGCAATATGTACAACCTCTAGTTTTAGATGCAATGTTTTGGTTTTACTAGCCTGTTTCTGCATCTAGTATATGTGCACCTCTGTCCTCAGTCCAAGGAAATATGAAATAATCTAGGGGTGAAATGGAAAGGGTTTTTTTCATGATTATTTATTAAAAACTCACTATATCATAGAATCTGTTACGTTGGCTTTCTCTTAAAGAACTAAAACAGAAAAAATAACCTTATAAGATAAAATTAGTCTTTTGTCATTTTACAAATAAGAACTTGAAGATCCAGGGAGATAGTAAAATTTAGCAATTAATTTCAAAAAAGGATTTGAACTGATATTTCACCCTCAAAAGCTCATGCTTTAATTTCTATACAATGATGCTTTGACACAAACAAAAATTTTAAGGACAGTTGACAGTACTGCAGAGAGAAACCCAGCTCATTAGTAGTATCTGAGACTATTAGGCTAATGTGTGCAATACACATCCTTTGAGCAACTACTATGAACCTGACATATAGTCAAGACAATCTCCTGAGGTGTACAGTTGGCCCGAATTCCAAATTGTTGTGATGTCTCTGACTTCACCGACACTGTCCTGACAATGGAATGTAGCAAGATAATTTCTCCTAGCTGGAATTCTCACCAGGGAAGGGCAGAAAAAGATGCAAGATTATTGTTTTACTTGGGTACAAGGACATTTCATTTCTGTGAGTGCAGAGAAGAATGAATGTGGTGGTGAAAAAGCCTGGTGGATATGTAGTCTGTAGTGTAATCCTCCCTGTGGCCTGTGATGTATTTGAAATATATTTTCCCCATGTGGCAGAGTGGCATCTCATAATGCAAATTCTCCCTTCTTGACCTCTCAATAACTTGCCATAAAATAAAATCTTTATGTATGTGATTAATTCAAACATGCCATATTTTAAAACTGTGGAGAGTTTTCATTCATTTATCTATCATTCTATTTATCCCATAAGTTTTACATTGGACCAAATGAAATTACATATACTACTCAACTGTTTGTGACCTCAAAATGGTAATAGCATATGTTTTAAAATAAGATTTATTGAACTTTGACAAAAATTGCTCAGAGATTAAAAATGTATTGGACAAAACCATAGAGAATATGAACAAGAAGGTTACACTTTTTTTCCCATTTATACAACAGATCTTTGTTGAGCATCTCTACCTCTGGGCTCTATGAATACAGTGGTAAACAAAATATATGGAGTCCATAACTATATGGAGGTTTAATTATTTTGGAAAAATCAAAATATACTTATACTGTAGTGTAAGAAAGAGATAATTGCCATAAATTGGTATTGGAGTTAGAAAGAAGGATATGTCCTTCTTAAAGAAATTTCAAAGAGATTGTATGGAGAAGATGATTTTCAGCTTGTCCTTGAGTTATTGAACTGGATCAGTGAGGAAAAACACCAGGTGGAGGGAACTGTATGTATGCCTAGGTAGGTGTTTGATTCTTATGGGACACAGTTATGAGTACTGCACACAAATCACTTCATTGAGTATAGGTATTGGTCAAGGGTATAACATCTTTGTCCACAGTGGGAGCTCTCCTTGGCTAAATGCTGTCTTCAAAACTTCCCCAATAGAAAGGAATCTCTTTTTAGACATGTGTTTTTTTATTGATTTCAGAGAGGAATGGAGAGGGGGGAAGAGAGATAGAAACATTAATGATGAGAGACCCACACACCCCGTACTGGGGATCTAGCACATAACCAGGCAGACTTTTCTTAGTATTTGTGTAGATTTCCCCAATAGTTTCTCAGTCATTGATCCACATTGGGCAGACAAGGGGAAGACACCCTCATAATTAATGGACAAAACAGAGAAGAACGGGACCTAGAAAACATCAATGCAATTAATTAGAAAAAAGAAGAAGTCTAAGTTCTGCACTTAGACTTTGTTGATTTTTCTCTTCCGCAGTCTCCCAATCTCTCTTAGCTACGAATTTAAAATACTTACTCATGCCATTGTTTTAAGAAAGTTTAGCATAATGTTAAGACTGGGTTTTGATCAAAATCTTAATTGTATGGGGCATGTCATCATTTTACAAAGAGGCAATCTAAGACTCAAGGGATTTAAATGTTGTGCCCAAAGACACTCAGGGAAATAAGTGATTATTCTAGGACACAAATCTAGGTCAGTGTGACTACAAAGTTATTATCTTTTAACTCTGCTGCTGCTTCTATTGAAAACAAATAGATAATATAGAACTTTCCTGACCAGTGTTTTAATCCACATTTATAATCACAAAATAATGTTAACATATGCAAAACTAAACATCACAGAATTGCTTGTGATAAAATAGTCAGAAAAGATGATAATTAAAAATGCCCATCAAAAAGATATCTATGAAATGAATTATAGTAATTCTATGCAGTAAAATGTTACATAGTCCCTAAAATCTGTGAAGTAAGGTCATATGTGTTGATAGGCAAAGATTGCTAGGATTCATTGCTAAATATAAACAAAACAGAATCATGTGAACAGTGTGATTTCATTTTTCAAAAATTATATAACTCTATATTTGTTTATAAGTATGTACACATTCTGAAAGCATGTTAAAAGAAATTGCTAATACCAGTAATTTCTGGGGATGGAGAGAGAGAAAATTTTACTTTTATTGTGTATCTGTTGTCTGATTATTGATTTTATTAGATACTGTTACTTATATATTCTTATAGATAAAAATCTGTTACTTATATTTTTAATGAAAATTAGATAACATAAAATGAGAAGGATAGTGCCTAAGAACACTCACAGCTTCCAAATCCTATGTTTGCAATCTGAAAATTAACTTACTTTGAACAACTCCAATACCCAATTTCTCAGCAAAGTTCCCCTGTGACCAAAATTCAGGACAACTGCACATGTATAAGAAAATGTATGTTTATGTAATGCTACTGTCAGAGTGACAGCTGGATGGGGGAAACTAGTCAAAGGCTGACCCACAGCATATGGCCTCACAGGTTTCTTGATTCCTGCACACATTGCATTCTTGGCAAGGTCAAGGGCAGGCACGAAAGTGATTCATTAAACTTTTGTGGTTGATGTGCTTTATAAGTCAGCATCTTGTTAATGCAGACCCGCACCCCAGCCCTTTGTTTAAAGAACCAAGACTCATTCATATAAGGAACTTGACTACTGCATATGTAGGTGTGAAGAGCTGAGAGTACAGATTGTAGACCCTATAGAGGTCCCATTTTTCAATCAAGTGGCAATTTTTGAACAAAAGAAGCTTCTAATTAATAATAGTATCTCTAGCTCTGAGCTTTACTCTTACACATTTTAAGGAATTTAGCTAAATAAAAATGGTAATGCTCTAATTTGTTATTTGTCATTTAGATGGAGTGTAATGTTGTATAATACATTTTCGGTAGCCAGGAAATATTGAACCTCTATCTAAGAATCTTATCATCATCTAAACACATTTTTCTTTGTGGGCAAGCTAAATGGTAATCTAGTTCCAACATTTTATTTATAGGTAATTTTAATATAAGCTACAGGATCAAGATTAAGTGTCAATGTCCTGAAAAGTACGGCCTTTTAGAGTAGTGTAAAATAATTTTTTATACTTTTGGTCCCCCTTTTTTTTTGGTCTTTTATAGATAAGATGTTCTTTTTTTTCTCTCTTTCTAATCTATTAACTGTGGATAATCTCTAAGACATAGACCTGCTGTATGTATATCTATACTTTAATGGCTTTATGTATAGCCAGAAATCCCCATAATTTGTAATTTTACATATCCAACTAAATTTCCCACCATCTCTCTAGGACCGGATGATGCCATCTGAGGGGACTGATTTGTGAGCCATATCCCTGATAAAGAATATATCAGGGCCCTGTTGGCTTAAAAGCACCAGCCATTAATACAGAAAGCTTGAATATCTAGACAAAGAAAGGTTTTTCTTTTATTTTTTTAAAGATTTTATTTTCATGTTAGAGATCTCATTTAGGAAAAGATATATGAATGTAACAGGGAACGATGTAAGGTAATAGAGAAGGATGTAAGAGTGTTTTTAAAATACATTTAACTCTTGAACAACATGAGTTTGAACTGCACCGGTTCACTTATATGTGGATTTTTTTTTTCAATAAACATACAGTCAGCCTTTGGTAACCTTGGGTTTCACATCCACTGATTTAACTATGGATCAAAAAAACAAACAAACGCATCTTCTATCCACAGTTGGGAATCTGCAGATACAGAGGACTGACTCTATGCATTGTTCTATGCCATTTTAAATAAGGGATCTAAGAGCATCCCTGGATTTTGGTATTTATCGGGAGCCCTGGGACCAATCCCCTGTGCATACTAAGGAATTACTGTGGTCAACTTTGGGGGGAATGAAAATCTGTATGTGAATTTCCTACTGTGCAGAAGGCTCGGTGCCCATAACCTCTGAATTGTTCAAGAGTCAACTATATATTCCAGATACTTTATTTCTAATTATAGTATTATTTGTATTTAAAATAGACAATGTAAAAAGTCCTTAAAAACACAAAGAAATTGAAAAATACCTATATTCTCACCATTAATATGTACCTAATTCTAAAATATTTTGACAGATTCCCCTTTAAATAAGTACCACACTTCCTGGTTAAGATCATACACTTTATTTCCAGACTTCCTGGATTCAAATCACAACTCTTTCACTTCCTAAGTGTATAACTTTGGGGAATCTATTTAATTATTCTGCTTCAGTTTCCTTACTTGCAAAATAAGGTCAATAGTGGTACTGACCTATTTGTTTAATTTTAGGAAGATTAGATAAGTTAGTACATGCACAGATATTCAAATTATGATGACCTGTTACATTAATAAAGTTTTCTATTGTTGATAACCATGTATAAAATACATTAATAGTTTCAAAATCCTGTGCTACTTTTCTTCCAATTGCTTAATCAAAAATGTTTAACAATTGACATTACATATGTGAACTAATAAGCTTAATTGGCAGGTGCTAATAAAGCTTACCGAGGAGTATATTTTAATTGCCTTTTAGAGCCTTTGAAACTTTTAAACAATAATAACAATTACATTATTTCTTAAGTGTTTTTGAAAAATACCTTGACACTGGGCATTTTTGGTTGATTCTTTCAAACTCGAGAGAGATAAAATACCTAATAACTCAAATATTCTTAAACCTCTTCTTTTCAACTTAAGAAGTTGTAATCATCGAACTTAAAAAGTTGATTTCAACTGAAAAAGTTGAAATCATCATCATTTTTAAATCATCAAACTTCTTTTCCCATCAGCCCACTTGTCTGCTTACCTTACAAACCTAATATCATTGGTGAAAAATAAATTTAACAGTAAAGGAAAATCTCATGTCATTCATTCTTTGATTTCTTCTTGAAAGCATCACTATTAATCTTATAATTATTTTAGAAGATAAATATAATAAAGCATGTCATATTCACCCATCCTCTACCCCCCATAATCAAATGCCGGAATAGGACTGAGGCCAAAATATATTTGGTGGCAAAGAAGCCAAAAAAAATAATTTATTGTTTAATGCTTGATTCTTACATAAGTGCAAACTCTGAAAATGCCTAGAGATGTAGAGCATTTGATAGAGTAAGGGTGAAAAAAGTTAGTTCACCGAAGTCATCAAAGGGGAAAAAGAAAACAAGAGCTTTCTTATCGGATTAAACAAGACTCATAAGGTTACATAGTCTTATCTCCATGTTTTGAATCACCACATTCTGTTTGACCATTATAACAAACAGAATACTAACCAGTTTACTATACAAGAGATTGTACTGAACCCGACCCATTCTCTGTCCCAGAAGGAAGAGAAGGTTGTCTCACATGCGAAAATTATCTCTCTTCATGGAGCAACTTTATCTTCCTTCTTCCAGCCCCTCTCCTGGCCCTCTATTCCCATCTCTAGATCACAATGAATTAGCAGACTGACTTTATGTTATGCAGGTGTGTTTCATAAACAAAAGACACATTACCTGAATATTCACTTTTCAAATAAGCTTTCAATTAGAAAATATCTCTTCGGTTGGTGCTCAAACTTTAGCACAAGCAATATTTCTTTTACATGTTTTGATAGTGACTATAAAAGTTTATGGAAAACAGAGAAAAGTTGTATCTAGAGTGAAGTGCCCATGTGTAGGGATAGTAATGCAGTTTGAAGAGCCCTATCCCTTTTTCATCACGTTCTCTATATTTTTGGAAGCAACACTTCTTGTACTCCTAAGATATAAAAACAGGCAGAAGTAATTCAATTACTTGATAGAATAACTTCCTAACTTTTTATGTGTGAAAGACAGACAAAACACTACTATAGAAGACTGTTTTAAAGTCATTAAATTTCATTAACAGCACCACTTAATGCTCTCCTAGACCAAAGAGTTTTGCTTTATTACCCAAATGTAGCCATATGTGTTTTATTCCCTTATACCAGAGTGTTCATGAAACAAGAAATTCTGGAGGGGGTAAGAAAAGATCCTATATAATAAAAGCCCAGCAACTGAATGGTGAAATGACCAGAATGACCAGAGACCAGAACACCACAGCCCCTCGCCCAGGCTGACCCATTCCCCAAGGAGCCGCGCAGAGGTTCTCAACCTATCAGTCGCGACCCCTTTGGTGGTCGAACGACTCTTTCACAGGGGCCACCTAAGACCATCCTGCATATCAGATATTTACATTACGATTCATAACAGTAGCAACATTACAGTTACGAAGTAGCAACGAAAATCATTTTATGGTTGGGTCACAACATGAGGAACTGTATTTAAAGGGCCAGAAGGTTGAGAACCACTGGGTTAGGGGCACCCCTAGGATACCTGGGAGGGTGCGAGTTTGATGCGGGAAAGTCAAAGAAATGGGGGGAAGGTTTTCAAGGTCTGGGGGTTAGGGTGGTCACCCGGAGTAGGTGTGGAGTGTGCTGGGGAAGGAAGAGGAAGATCCGATTGGAAAATGGCTCAGCACAGTACCTTTCTCATTGTGAACCAGGATGGCACCAGCCTTGGACTAAATGGGTGGTTGTTTCATGAGTGCGCTTGGGGCCAACATGTTCATGGCAGTGGCAGTACTCCCGAAACTTCACTGATTCCAAATAGTAAACTGCTATCAACGCCAAAGAACGGAAAAATCCTCTCCAACTAGAGGCCCTGGACATTGCAACGTGACTAAAGGAAATACCACTTGAGGTTTACTGTTCCCTTGCGGTGAGGAAGATCAGAATTAGAGGTTTCCTTTGTTACCTTGGCTTGAAGCGGAGGAAAATGGGATAGTGGCAAATAAAAAACTTTGGAGATAGTGAAGGGCAGTGTGTCCAGACTGTTGAGAGCTCAGAATTAGAGTATAATTAGGATAGAAATCCTGCTATTAGCACCTGATGCCTGAAATCTGAGCACTCTACTCTTAAGTTTCCAGTTCAAGTTTTTAGAGACTGCCTATTAAACATTCCTGGTTGGAAGGTGTAGAACACCATGGCCCCACCCCCCAGGAAGCAGTTAGGGGCGATGAGGCAGGCAGAGGCAGTTAGGGGCAATGAGGCAGGCAGGCGAGTGGTTAGGGATGATCAGTCAGGCAGGTGAATGGTTAGGGGTGATCAGGCAGGCAGGCAGGTGAGTGGTTAGGGGTGATCAGGCAGGCAGGCGAGCAGTGAGGAGCCAGCGTTCCTATATTAAAAGAAGGTGCAGGCCAAGCTGAGGGACCCCCCTTCTGCATGCATGAATTTTGTGCACCAGGACTCTAGTTTTTAAATAATACTCATCTGAAACAAGGAAAATGAAAGTTCTCACAGCCTTTCATCAAATGGGCCTGTGAGGCAAAATTCAGATTGTAATGGGGTAATTTTCCAAACAAATCCAGACCACTGATTAAATACCTTGAGCCTTTGGCTTCATGCGATTCTAAGGACTATCAATACGAGTATTGTGGCATAGTCTTATTAGACTCATTGGAGCTGTAATTAACCATTGGAGAGAAACAAAAGTTTTTAAAAAATCCATTATGATTAATTTTCTAAGGATGTCTTGGAAGCCTTAAGGAGGCATTAGTAGTCTGCCTATTTATAATTAACAAATCGAAAACATGAATGTGTTTTCTCATAAGGGAGTATTTAAATGGAAAGCTTTGTTGATGTGGGACTTAAATGCATAGGCCCCAGTCTCTGAAAGATGTGTCTTATGGAGATTTTAGGACAATGCAGCGTGCTCTCCTGATGAAGTATTCTTGTCATTAATCCTGTTTGAAGTGGTCATGAGGGAAAATCGCTTTGGCTTCCTCTGGTCCAGACAGCAAGTTAATGGGAGGACTTTGGCTTCACACTCAACTCAGAGAGCATTATGCAGCCAGTGCAGACACAGCAAAAAAGGAATTAGCTCTTTAGTTAAGTGTCAGAATTCAGTTTCCAAGTGTTTATAGTTGGAATTTTGGAGTCACCTCAGCCAATCAAAATTGGACTCAAATTTGCACAAATTGAATTAGGTAATTATCATATAAGTCATCTTTGTATTTAAACTGACAAGTAATATGGAGTTCAAATCTATCTAGAACTATCTATAATAATAAAAGTGTAATATGAAAATCAACCGAATGGCCAAACAGCGGAACCATCTGTTGAACAACCTTCCGGGCAAAGCCAGACTGCAAAGGCCTACTCTTGCTCAAATTTTGTGCATCGGGCCTCTAGTAAGAAAATAAAATCATATATTGCAACAATTCTAATTTGCAAACAATACCTTCCAAAGAGAAGTTATTTGGCAAACACTGCCATTGTAATTACTTTGCCCCTGCCTCTAATCTTCTCCAGGCCACTTCTGGAATATTCTTTTAGGTAAAAATGTAGTGCTATCAATTCACATCATGGACCCCTTCAATGACCACTACTTCTATCATTATTATATAGTAAGAGCCAGTGTAATCTTGCTGCCGGGGTCCAACCCCAGCAGGTCCAGGGGTTCCCAAAGGCATAGACAGAGTCGGCGAAGAAGGAAGGACACGGAGACAGTGTTCAGTTGATCAGCAGCCTAGCCAGGATCTCCAGCCAGGATATCCAGCAAAGTTCTGGTCTGGATCTCCAGAGAGGTTCTGCTTAGGATCTCCATCCAGGTTCTGTGTCCATGTTCTCTTGCTAGGTTCTCCAGCCAGGTTCTGTAGCCATGTTCCCTCACTAGGTTCTCCAGTCAGGTTCTGTCCAGGTTCTCCAGCAAGGTTCAGTCACCAGGTTCTAGTCAGGTTCTCTTGCCATGTTCTATCCAGGTTCTGTAGCCAGGTTCTGTACCTAGGTTCTTCAGCCAGGTTCTCTCCCTAGATTCTGTCTCTAGGTTCTGTTGCCAGTTTCTGTCCAGGATCTTTTGCCATGTTCTCTCCAGCAAAGTTCTTCTGTCTCTAGGTTCTGTGTAGGTTCTGTGTAGGTTCTGTGTCTAGGTTCTGTGTGTAGGTTCTGTCTTCTAAGTTCTGTCTTGTTACATCTGTATTTATACCAGTTGATTCCAATCCTATCAATCTCTATTCCAAAGGTTAGGGCGTTTCTTATCTCCATTCCAGGGAGTAAAGATTATGTAGCTTAAGCATGATTGTTCATAGTTAAAGTGATTAACTACCCGCCTGGCACTTAGTAAAGGGGTTTTATTCCCTCCCTAACTTCAGGGGAAAATCCCTACCTGGGGAAACAACCTTTCTCAGAGACCTTGGTTAAAACACATAGTGCCAAGAAGGTCAGCAAACATATTAAGAACAGTATGCCATATATGCCAGGTCCCTTGAAACAGCAAGCATGGACCGGCTCCAGGCATCTTGCCATTATTATAGATATGGTTTTAATACTTTTTATTTTCTAATGTTACTCCAATATTATAAATTATTTAAAAGGGGATTTAAAGATTCATAAACAGAAAAATTATGGTTATTACCAGAGAAAAAAGGTAAAAGAAGGTAAATGGGGGTATAAGTGATGATGGAAGTAGATTTGACTTGGGGTGGTGAACACACAATATACAGTTGATGTATTATATGATTGTACACCCGAAACATATAATTTTATTAACCAATGTCACTCCACTAAATTAAAACAAATTAAATTAAATAAAAATAAAAGTATTACATTATAAAAATAAAATAAATACTATAATTTCTAGTAACTTATACAAAAGAAATAAGATATGCAAGTAAAGAAATATACACATACAAAGACATACATATCATATATACACAAGGCAATATTCTAAAGCCATTAAATAGCATCTTACTATCTAACATTATGTCATAATGCTATGCAAAAAACAGAGGTTCCCAAAAGTCTTTACAAAAATAAGTAAATAAATAAATACATAAATAAATATAAAAATAAAAATTTAGGGCCTTATCATATGCCTTTCAGTCTCTCTTTCCACCCTCGCTGGTTTGTATCATTGGATAGAGCATAGGCCTGCAGACTGGAGTCCTGGGTTCGATTCCAGTCAAGGATATGTACCTGGGTTGCAGGCTCCTCCCTGGCCCAGACCCAGTCAGGGCTCATGTAGGAGGCAACCAATTGATGTGTTTCTCTCACATAGATGTTTCTCTCTGTCTTTCCCTCTCTCTTCTACTCTCTCTAAAAGTCAATGGAAAAAATATCCTCTGATGAGGATTTAAAAAAAAAAAAAATCTTTCCTTTTCTCAATCTGAAAAATCCCTGTTCAATTTTAAATTCTAGGCACACATATAACTCTTATTTGATTATTTTTTGGCATGTCCTTGACTGTTGCTGCCTGTTGGGTTAATAATATATCCCATGTCCATGCTAATATGACGCCTGTGTTTATATTGTAGCATTTGGTGGACATTGGTTGTGTGTTTCCAAGAACTAGAGAATGTCTGTCCCACATACGTCATCACCTCAGAGGTTATCTGAGTCAATAAATGCTGAATGTAAAAATTAGTTAATGTACGTGGTTGACTAGTATTTAGTATACTTGTTTATTTCATCTTGTAAAGACATTTGTGCATGTCTGTGCTTACATTGAACGTGAACTCAACAAAGGATGATGTTTTCCTGAGTTGAAATGTGAACTGACAGTGGCAGCTACATTTCAAAAATATAACTGAAGTATAGAGAATCATGTTAATTAAGAGATAGGTGGGTGCTTTTTGTCTTTTTATCCCCCCTTAACCAGAGGGAGAAGGGTATGGAAAGAGGTAAAAGAGGGTGTAGGGAGAATAAATAGAGATAAAACGAGACTTGACTTGAGGTGGTGAACACACTATACTATATATAGATGATGTGTTATAGAATTGTATATCTGAAACCTATATAATTTTACTAATCAATGTGACCCCAATAAATTCAATTTAAAAAGTTTAAATTAGGTTCCTCTAATAAAATCTTTGTAAATTGCCAAATTCCAGGGGGATGGATATTTGTGGCCAGTAATTCACTTGATCACAGAGAAACAGACTGGAATCACAACTAAAATCATACAAGCTTTTAGAAACCATCCAGGTGGCCATTCATCTTTCATGTAAATTTATATCTAGATATTAACAAGCATTTTATTAAAAATTAATAGAAATAAGAAAGAATAATTTATAGAATGTGGTAGAGAGCCATGGTATTCCGTAAAAATGGAAAAACAAACCAAAGCCCTAGCCTGTTTGGCTCAGTAGATAGAGCGTCAGCCTGTGGACCAAAGGATACCAGGTTCGATTCCAGTCAAGGGCACATACCTTGGTTTGGTTGCAGGCTCCTCCCAAGTCCAGGCCCTGGTCTGGGTGTGAGAAGGATGCAACCAATTGATATCTTTCTCTCAATGGAAAAATATCCGTGGGTGAGAGAAAAAAAAAAAAAAAAGATAGAAAGGAAAACAAACCACAAACCCTGATTTCTGGTGGAAGTTCCTTTCTTCTTAGCTCCTGCTCTTTCCACCAATATCCACTGCTCACCTCCTCTGTACAGGGCAGGATGAAATAGGATGGTGATGCAGCCTGGAGGGATTTGCATAAGGTTAAGGTGAATATGCATTGTTCTAGACCAGTGGTCCGCAAACTCATTAGTCAACAGAGCCAAATATCAACAGTACAACGATTGAAATTTCTTTTGAGAGCCAAATTTTTTAAACTTAAACTATATAGGTAGGTACATTGTTATTAACTTAATTAGGGTACTCCTAAGGCTTAGGAAGAGCCACACTCAAGGGGCCAAAGAGCTGCATGTGGCTCGCGAGCTGCAGTTTGCCAACCATGGTTCTAGACATACCAGCCAATTGTGGACAGAACCTGGTAAATCATTTGGGGCTGAAAGACAAGTATCTGAATAAAATTCAAAGTTGTTTTCCTAGGAACTGTTGAAATTTTATTGTCTAGTCCAGTGGTTCTCAACCTTCCTAATGCCGCAACCCTTTAATACAGTTCCTCATGTTGTGGTGACCCCCAACCATAAAATTATTTTTGTTGCTACTTCACAACTGTAATGTTGCTACTGTTATGAATCGCAATGTAAACATCTGATATGCAGGATGTATTTTCATTGTTACAAATTGAACATAATTAAAGCATAGTGATTAATCACAAAAACAATATGTCATTATATATGTGTTTTCTAATGGTCTTAGGCGACCCCTGTGAAAGGATCGTTCGACTCCCAAAGGGGTCGTGACCCTCAGGTTGAGAACCTCTGGTCTAGTCATTTGAGAAGGTGTCATTTCCCTCCATCCCACCAAAGGGCAGTGAATATAGTCTTGGAGCTTCCAGTAAAGTATTTGCTTTTCATCCCAAGTGACAGTATCTGTGTCCAGTGTGTAAACCTATCTAAAAAAAAAGTGTACAGTAATAAGAAAACTTTTTAAATTACATATTAGGGAAAAGAGGGAATGATGATTACAGATTATTTCTCTAGTAACCTGTACCCAGAAATGCCATGTCAGAGACATCGCTAATAATCTCCAATAAAACCCTTTAGCAATATCATTTCTCTTAAAGTAAAAGAGAACTGTTAAATAATTCACTGGCTAAATTAACTGAGAGATAATTTATGATAGTTGGAAACTAATGAAAACATTTGCAAAATAGAAGACTGGAAATTGAAAACTTGAAGGACATGCTGTAACTACAAGCACATGATGGGGCTGAAATTCATACCAGTTTTTCTTATTACTCATAAATCTCGCCTGACATTAGCAGAATTCAGCCTGTGATTCATAGACTTGCATTCATTCCTGGGCACCATCTCTTATCTTGTCCAGACAGAAATGTGTTAATTAGCATAACAATGTAGATTGTAGAACTGTGTGATAATTATAAAATTGTAGCTGATTTCACTAAACTCTAAGTCTTCAAATACATTATCATCGCAATTAATGGGCAGACTCATTATTTTGAAACTTGGCAGGTGTTTTTAAAATGTTCTTTTTCTGCAAGCTGATGGCATTTTTTTTCATCCCAAATAGTCAAATTTTCTTCCTCCCTTCCTCCTTCCTTCCTACTTTCTTGACTTCTATTTTCCTACCTCCAATCATTGCTTTATTATTTGTAATGTGTTAAATCCTTAAACCATTGAGTAAACCTTAAAAATAAAAAATAAAAAAAACAGGCACTATTTGCCACAGCTGGTTTGGCTCAGTAGATAGCACACTGGCCTTCGGATTGAAGAGTCCCAGGTTTGATTCTGGTCAAGGGCAAATACCTCGGTTGCCCCATTCAGGGCATATTCAGGAGGCAACCAATAGATGTGTCTCTCTCACATTGATGTTTCTCTTTCTCTGTCTCTCCCCATCTCTTCACTCTCTCTAAAAATCAATGGAAAGATAACCTTGGGTGAGGATTAACAAAACAACAACAAAGACATGCACTATTTCATCTTAAATATCAGTGATATTTTAAACACTGCCCAAGGGCCTTTAGTTGTGTAATATTCACAATAACTGTCATCATCCATATAAGATTACAGCATGCACTATTACAGACTGAACCTTTAAGATTAATTCACTTTATTTAAAACCAAGGCATATATTCCTGTAACAAAAATAATCCGATCTGCATATAATCAAAACAAGAGCAAGGGAGAGGCAAAATGGGAGTGGTTATGAAACATCAGTGAGTCTGACTTAACATGATTCTTAGAAATGTTACTATTACTGCATGACTAATTGCAGCAGGAAAAAAAAAAGAGAGAGAGAGAGATTAAGTCATGTTATGGCTGCCTTCTGTTGACTATTTTGTGTTTGCTCTCCAAGCTCTTTCCCAATCCATCATCACCGTGGAGCACCACAGCAATCCCATGAGAGAGGCAGGGAGATTTTTATTAGAGAAGGCCTGTGTTTCCTTCTTTTCCTGACCCATTTTATAAGAGAGTTCCACTCTTCAGCCTTCTCTGGGGTAAACCTGGGAAGTTGCTTAGTGGCCACTCACCTGCTGCTCAAAGGTTTTAGATGAGACTTGAAGGTGGTTCTTCACTATTTGTAAATCCTGTGAGATGTGAAGGTAGACATTGTGAATAGCGAGGGAGAAACTCAGGAGAAGAAGGTTTTAAATGAATACAAATCATAGGATTAGGCTTCAGTGAAATAGATGTGTTTCCGTTTATCTTTAACTGATTAGAATCTTGATAAATGTTTCTTCTTTAAACTAAAAGATAGCTTCCAGTGAATCCTCTGATAAAATATGCAAACCGTCTGTTATTTTTTAAATAGCTGTATGTGTCCAATTAATGTTGCACTAGTAATTTGTTTATAAGACACTTCTATCAAGAAGTCTTAATATCACTTTTTATAAAATAATTCTGGGACTCCTCTTTTGGAATTATCTTTAAAATTGATTTACAAGACACGTGCAAACATATATTGTTACCATAACATTGGAACATATATTCTGAAATCAAGTGAATTTGCCCAATTTGAGTACTTCCCTTCTTTATCCATTCATCTTTGGTTGTGGAGGTGATTCTGAAAAAAAAAAAAAATCCTTAATGTGATATTAAAGATAGTCACATCACATGCTGAATATTCTCTACACACAGAATTTCAAAAATGTTCTAACCAAAAGTAGAATTTCTAGAGAAAAAATAATAAAAACTTCCACAAGAAATAATATTAAGAAAAGAAAAATAAGGTGGTGTCATTGGGACAAGTAATCTCTTGTAAAACCATGGAACAACCTGGAAACTCATGTCTTCTTTATAGAGTTACACCTGCCATGTTGTTCAGGTGATAGAGTACTTGATCCAGTTATTGAAGCAAAGGTCATTTGGTGCCATTTAAGCAAAAATCATTAGTGTTAAGAATGGCTGAAATGTTAAAGGTGGTGATTAACCAACAGCTCAGTTTATGATTTTGAAACAATCGAAAGTGATTGAAGGACAGATGTCTTCATTGTAACATTATCTCTTTGTCAGTGTCTAAAAATAATTCCTGGTAAACTGATGAACAAAACAGATCCACAGACACAGAAATGTGTAACAGACTATCAAATCTCAGAGGGAAGGTGGGGGCTATTGGGTGGGTGGGTGGGACGAGATCAACCAATGAACTCGTATGCATATATGCATAATCCATGGACCCATACAATAGTGTGGTGAAGGCCTGGGGCTTGGGCAGGCTAGAAGAACTCAATGGAGTAGGGGCCGGGGGCAGGGGGAAAGGGGACATATGTAATATTTTCCACAAAGATTTTTTTAAAAGTAATGCAGTATAGTGAAACTTTTGGGTAAATATGTATTGTTTACTTTATCTGGAATACACAAAGTTTACTGTAATATCACAGAAGATAAATTCTATGAAAGCTGAGACTTTTTGGTTTTCTGAGCTTATAAACACACACACACACACACACACACACACACACACACACACACACACCCCAAAATGGATAAATATATTTGTGAGTGTGCGTGTGTGTTACTATCTGTGTAAAGTCTCTACTGTAATTGTCAACACTAAAATCCTATTTGTTTTTTTTTAATCATGTCTAATGAGTAGGCATAATAACCCCCAGGTTTATAAAAGATGCACAAATTCTATTATCAAACCTTGTTATCGAGAACACAATTAGAAAAGGCTCTAAATGAACTGGCATTCCCAGTTTTGTTGTTTGCCCAAACTAAGCCTTCTTGAGCTGATTCTTGTGCCAATTACTAAGTGCAATAGGACACCCTAGTAGAAGACAGGCAATATAGTAAATTTGGATTCAGCTGAGTATTTTAGTTTTATTTAAGTCGTTTTGCCATCGCTATAAAGATGCTGTATTTTTTTTTAATCACTGACACTATTGTAGATGGTCCCTCTCTCCTCCTGACATTTGTCCATCTCCAGGTGTGGTCCAGGGAAGAGTAGGAGGTGATGCCATATTCAGTCTCATCTATCTGAACATGAGAGCAGCCAGGACAGAGCTTGAAGCAGAAGCCAGAATAAATGTAGCGACCTGCTTTCAAAGATGCCTCAGGAGGCAGCAGTCATTGTTCCCAGTGAGTCAATCTCAAAGCAGGGGACTTGACAAAATATTCCTGTGCTTTGGTAAAAGGTGTCTGCAAGTAAATATGCCAAAAGCATAATTAAGGAAAATGAAAGGTGTTATTAATGAAACAAACTGAATGGCTGACAGTGAAAAAGAGGGTTGGGAGGCTGTTATTTGGAAGCAAAATCTGTAATACCCACTTTAAATAAAAAGAAAAAAATGGTTAGGCAGGCAGGCTTTGGACTAGAATAAATGAAAGTAAAGGATTGTAAATCAATAATGCAATAAAGGGAGGGTTGAAAGCTAATGGTTCTTTTGTCTCAAAATGTAAATGGTGTTTTTATATTCCACTGTAAACCTTAAGTGATGGCTTTGTTAATTACAGGACAGAAAGCTTGCCATTTCATTTGCCTGGCTACAACAATTTCTACTTTACTGTTTACTTTATTTACTCTGCATTTAGGTACATTTAAGTGTGGATTAAGAGCTATTGCTATTCTGGCATAAGGAGAACCACTTTCTCAAGACAAGATTTTCATTTCTATTGGTTAGGATCCAATAGATTAGAACAAAAAACATAAAGGACACAGTTAATAAATTAGGAATATGGGCAAGAGGTAGTTCAAGACTAGAATATTTAAGATATTTTGTCATGCTGAATATCTTCAGGGTTACCTGTTGTGATTCTAGGTATAGGATACACTATGACAAATTTGAAATAGCATTCTAATATTGAAGGTGAGGGTTCATTATTTAAAATGGGTCGTACATCTTCTGATATAGGCCAAGCAGTCAACTTAAAACTCAATTAGAGAATGCAGAATGCCATGCTTTAGTGGTCTGTTCTCTTGTGAAAGATGGAGGTGTATCCTAAATCATCATGAGTGGATGGTCGGTTGGTAGTTGGTTGATATTTTCTATATATTTTTGTATTTCACATAGTATGCATGTATATATATTTTCATTTACAATCCCTCTACAATTTCACTATCTACCTTTTTCTACTTCCTCTCTTCCTTTCCACTGTCTAGACCAGTGGTTCTCGCCCTGTGGGTCGTGACCCCTTTGAGGGTCAAACGACCCTTTCACAGGGGTCTCCTAAGACCATCGGAAAACACATCCATAATTACATATTGGTTTTGTGATTAATCACTATGCTTTAATTATGTTCAATTTGTAACAATGAAAATACATCCTGCATATTGGATATTTACATTATGATTCATAACAGTAGCAAAATTACAGTTATGAAGTAGCAATGAAAATAATTTTATGGTTGGGCGTCACCACAACATGAGGAACTGTATTAAAGTATTAAAGGGTCGTGGCATTAGGAAGGTTCTCAACCTTTCCCACCTCCATGAAATTTAAAGGACAATCTGCATATTCATTGGCCTTCCTTGTATTACAAAAGAAGAACCTTTAGTCAGTTTTCAATTTGCCAGCTCTCTGATTTTATCAAGCATTCTTTTACTCTATTACACATTTAAGAACTCTATATGAGGGTCAATTTCAAAGAACAGTCTCTAAATGCCATTTGTTATCACATTGTTTAGGAAGAGGGCTTTGGTGATGACACTTTTTATCTATTTCATATATTTAAAATAGGTCAAACAAAAAAGACTGTACCCCTGTCTGCTATTTGTCATTAATGTAGCTCGATTATCTGCCTTATCTTCTCCTTTTCATATTAAATAGCTTTTGTCCTCAGAAACCCTCCTGTTGGGAAATTGCTTTAGAGTAATCACATCTCTTACCCTTCTCAAGATCTTTTCTATGGAAGAGAAATACTTTGTCATCTTAGAAATGAGATGAGAGAAATGGAATGTGCTGTGTAAAATACGGGCATTCATTAACCATTGTACTTTTCTGAATTTTCTTTCTCATTCCTATGTATGGGGAGTCCACAAAGATGTCTCCAGTGACATAAATGCATTCATAAAGGTCATAAATGACACTTCTAGGATAATAGTAAAATGATATGTTATATTTGGAGTTACTCAGATGCAGGAAATAATTTTTATGTAAGCAAATACCACCTTTTTTGCCAAAGAATACTCAAGGTACCTTTTATTTGATGGATGTGTATCTTTTGAATTTTTTTAGAGTCAGCATATTAGAACTGGAAGTACATCTAAGGAAGGGATTCTATCTAAACCTTATTTTAAAGGTGAAGAAATGGAGTCACTCTGCTAATAAAGACCCATGTGGGAATGCCTAACTCGTAGGTCTGTACTGTATCCATTGTATCCTTTTGATGCCCATGGTATTGCCATTTGTAATTTTGAATGGTTTATTTTTCTCAATCAAGTGTTGCATAAGCAACTCATACCATTATAGCTCTAAGGTGTGATGTGGGAATAGGTGTGGAGCAGAAGCATAATAGCAGTTCGCTTTCTAACTATGGTGACCCTTCTATCACCATGACTCTTTTCTGATTGACACAGTCTGTTTGATCACAGCATTACATTGGTTTGTTTTAGATATATATTTATTTATTTCAGAGAGGAAGAGAGAGGGAGAGATATAGAAACATCAATGATGAGAGAGAATCATTGATCAGCTGTCTCCTGAAACCTCCCTACTGAGGATGGAGCCTGCAACCCGGGCATGTGCCCTGACCAGGAATCGAACCATGACCTCCTAGTTCACAGGTCTACACTCAACAACTGAGCCATACTGGCCAGGGGATCACAGTATTACATGTGATTGACAACTCTGGGTCAGTCTTAAAACTTTGAGAGTCCTTACTCTTAAGAAATTGAAGCTTTAGAAATAATTTAGTAATAAGAATGGTAATCATAATAACACTTTCACTTTATATAGTGTTTTTATTTATATGATATTATTTGATTTTTACCATAACCAAAAGAGGCAGGAAAATAATTTAAAAAATTGATTTTTGAGAAAAAGAAGCAAGCTTTGAGACAGATTAGTAACTTACTTAATTTAGCAAAGTTAGTGAATAGCTGTGATATGTCTAAAATCTATAGTAACTCCAACTTATATTCATTTGAAAATAATGGTTCACATAGAATATTTAAAAGGATTCACCTTCACCATTCACTTTAACCAATGGCCATCCATAGATAGCCACTCTATAAGGTAGCTCTATATTTAACCAATGGCCATCTATAAGGTAGCACTTTTTTGTTTATCCACACCCTTATCATTGTCTTCATGTTAATATCCATGATATTTTTACTAACTGACTTATTCTGCCAGAAACCAGTATATCTTCACTTTATTAGGAAGTGTGTCAATGCTTTGGGATTTACTTAATACTAAGGAAACTTCCTCTTTCTAGAGCCAGATGCTCAATGCAGGAGCTGCTCCCTGGTGGTCAGTGTGCTCCCAAAGGGGGAGCGCTGCTCAGCCAGAAGCCAGGCTCATAGGTAGCAAGTGCAAAGGTGGTGGTGGGAGCCTCTCCTGCCTCTGCAGCAGTGCTAAGGATTCCTCTGGCTGCGAGAGGGCACAGGCTGGGCTGAGAGACGCCCCCCACCCACCACCCCCAGTGCACAAATGTCGTGCACCAAGCCTCTAGTAGAATAATATTTAACTCTAAACAAAGGACCTGCTGTGCAAACACATGTTAATCTTATCCTTCCCTAGAGATAACTTTAGGATAAAGAAGAGAATAGGAACTATATAATTTTATTATTTATGTAGTTTTTGACCCACATCTTAGTTAATTCTCTATTGATCATAAAGGAGAGAACAAAGAAGAAGGAACCAGTGACAACTCTCTTGTACTCTCTAAGTGCCTAGTCTCCACCCTGTCTGTTTTCCAGATCTTTACAAATCACAGAAATCATATAAGGTATCCTAAATCCATATAGTTTTGTGGATTGTGTCAGGATTGTACATTGTTTTGAATAACATTATCTGGTTTACCAGATGACTATGGTTGGGTGATTGATTCTACCTGCAATCTTACTAGAAAGAAAGAAATGTCGCAGCTGAGGTGATTAAGCTCCAGTTAGATTCTCATAGAAATGCATTACTTACTTTGATCACTGTGTATGTGCTGCAAGGTGTGACGAGCCAGGTCATGGAATGATTGTTACATTTCTCCATAGGTCAGGTCATAAGTCAATGTCAGCACAAATTCCAAAGAGGGTAGCCTTCCGTGGCTCTTCTTTCTTTCTCCTCAAACTTTGGAAAACATAGCAACCCCAGGTGTACTCTCCTCTTGGAAAATGTCTCTTTATGCTCTAGAGAAATCCTACCTTGACAATGATCCATCACCATTAGCTTAGTCACTGGATATTTCAAGCACCTTATTGGTGACAAATTGGAAATTGAACAAAGTTGTTAAATGCCCCAAATCAATACAGTGGTAAAATACTCCCAGTATCTAAGAGCCCTCTTAATACCAAGAATGGGAATTTCTCTACAAATCATCCCACTCTTACCCTAGGAAGATTATTGTTTTTATATGGAACCAAATTAGTGCAAAGGAAAACAGAAGCACAGCAATCTTTCCTGATTCCTTATCTTTTTTTTAAAAATATATATATATTTTATTGATTTTTTTACAGAGAGGAAGGGAGAGGGATAGAGAGTTAGAAACATCGATGAGAGAGAAACATCGACCAGCTGCCTCCTGCACACCCCCCACTGGGGATGTGCCTGCAACCAAGGAACATGCCCTTGACTGGAATCAAACCTGGGACCCTTGAGTCTGCAGGCCAACGCTCTATCCACTGAGCCAAACCGGTTAGGGCCTGATTCCTTATCTTAATACTAGAGGCCTGATGCACAAAATTTGTGCACTCATGGGGGGTCTCTCAGCCTGGCCTGCACCCTTTCGCAGTTCAAGAGCCATCGGGGATGTCTGACTGCCCTCTTAGGCCTAAGCGGGCAGTCGTACATAATTAGCGATGCTGCAGAGACAGAAAAGTCTCCTGCCACCAGCCTGGCTTCTGGTTGAGCGGAGCTCTCCCTATGGAAGTGCACTGACTACCAGAGGTAGCTCCTGCATTGAGCATCTGCCCCCTGGTGGTCAGTGCATGTCATAACGACCGGTCATTCTGCCGTTTGGTCAATTTGCATATTAGCCTTTTATTATATAGGATACGGCAGCTGACCCAAAGCTGGCCCTTTATTATGCCTTGAAAGGGTGTACTTAAAATGCTCACCAGTCTGAGACTGTATGATATTGTAACTCAGTTTTTCATGTGAAAACTAACAAGTGTATTTTGAAGAGTGTCTGATGCAATGTGATGTATCTTCAGCAGAGTCTGTAGAATTTGGTCATTTTGTTATCTTCATGAAGAGATCTAGGACCCACACATTATCATTTTAGAAATCCGTGTGTAACCAATTTTGGCATCAATTTCAACACCAACTTCAACAGCAGGAAAACTGAAGCTGCCTACATATGAGGCTGCATTCATCTCAACCACCTCCAACCTTCTCCCCAACTATGCTAAGCTCTCGGAAAGCATGAACACCAGCCTGATAGGAGGAAAAGGGCATAAAACGGAAGCCCAGACCTTACTCTTGTATGAACCATGCATCCATTGATGTCAAATAGTTAGAAATGCTGATGTTTAAAATCAGCTTTTAAATGATGTTGGTGAAAACGTTAAAAAAAAAAAAAAAGGTTAAAAAACGCCTTCCTTAGGATGCTTCATTAAATCCCATATCAGCGAAGCCCATGGTGGGCCTTTTGAGGGAGTTTCATTTGACTGTTTTAACTTTTGAGATAAGTGATTTTTCACCCTTTGAAAAAGAGCAGCTTTGAAAATGTATTCAAATACCAATGAGTCTTTTGCATACGGAGAAAACGCCCAGCCCAGGCCTCACCTGTCCACACCGCAGGCTCCTGGAACAGAGCACTGCTGGGTGGGCTTTGAAGACCTTTGAAGTCCCTGGCAGCCTGAAAAGGGAAGCAAAAGTGGATTTGGCTCCAAGAAGAAAATTAAGCTAATCTAGTGCCTCATAATAAATGAAGTTACACACCAGGTTCACTAGAGAGGTAAATCATTTTTAGTTAGCATAGCAATGGAATAAGAAAAAGAAAAAGAAAAAGAAAAAAAGAAACTGGGAGTGCTAAAGTTTCTTGAAAATAATTTATAGCCCTAACCATGTATTAGTTTGCTAGGGATGCCATAACAAAGTACTAGATATTAGGTGACTAACAGAAAGTTACTTTGTCACAGTTCTGGAGGCTGAAGTCCAAAATTAGGTTGTCGGCAAGGTTGGTTTCCTCTGAGGACCAGAGGGAAAATCTATGCTCCCACTCTTCCTTGGCTTACAGTTGGCCACCTCCTTGCTGCCTCTTCAATGGTTGTCCCTCAGTCCACATAACCCTGATGTCTCTCTGGGTGTCCAAATTTCCTCTTATAAAGATACCAGGTAGATGGGATTAGGGCCCACCCTAACTACCTCTTTTAAAGGCCCTATTTTCAAATACAGTCATATTCTGTTAGGGCATCAATATATAGATTATGACATGGGGACAATTCAGCCTCTAACAAGTAATCTTAAGATACTTCTTAAAATTCTATGGGGTTTTCCTGATTTGGTTTTGCATTTTGTTTTTGCCATATTGCTGCCAAATAAAGGTTTCTGAAACTGGCATGGTTGCTTTCTCTACAGCAGCTTTTCAATGTCAACACTATCAACATGCGGACGGTTTAGTTCTATGTTGTTAGTTCTTTTCTGCATTGTAGAATATTTAACATAATTTAGTGCCTCCACCTACCAGATGCCAGTAGTACCACCCTGTAATTATACCAAGTTAAATCGTTTCCAGACATTGCCAAATGTTCCCTGGGGTGCAAAATATCCCCCAGTTTAGAACACGTGCCCCTAAAGAAAAGGAAATTTTAAAAATGGGATAATTAAGAAAGCGTTGAGCCTGCATAGGGTTTATTCTGACTTTTCTTCTGTTAAATAACTATCACCTTTATTGCTAGAGTGGCTGGTTTGCGCTCTGGCTCTAATATATGCTAGCTATGTGATTTTTGGTCATTTTCTCCTAAAATGAAGATATTTCTGTGTCCTAGTTTTACGTTTTGTAAAATGGTGATGTTGATTGTGCACTCCTCTTAGGTTTTTGGTGATAACAAATAATGAACTCGCATAGTGCCTGGCACACATCTATCCTGGAAGCCTTCTGTTGTAGCAGCAGCGGCTGTAATAGAATCCTAAACTATGAATAGAGTGGCCCCAGGGCTAAAATGTGCAATGACCCAGAGCTGAGCTGAACTTTACCTTGTAAACCCAACAGATGTACTATTTGACAATACTTGAGAATAGGGCTTTTAATTGGTGATCCATGATTAAATGTCAGCCTGATAAATAAACTCCCAAAAATCTGCATGCAATTTTTAAAGAATGTGGGAACATGTATATTTTTCTGAAGAAAGGACCATACATTTTAATCATAGTCACCAACAGTCCCATATACCACAAAAATGCAAAGAAGTGCTGCTTCAGATATTAACGAATCAAAATGTTAAATTCAAAAACTGGTCTTCTTGGGTAAAAAATGTGAACATGATAAATCACTAGCTAACCTAGTCATGGAAAACCGATATGAAATACAAATACACAAAATAAGAAACAGAAGCAGAGAAATTAATATAAAAACAGAGGAAATGAAAGGAAAACTTCTAAGAGACTGCTTTGTTCATCTCTATGCTAATAAATAAATATGCCTTATATATTTAGATATTACTGTGGGTAATCATAAAGTGAATGATGCTTTGGCCCTAGTCTGGCCTCTCTATTCTCATCCTGTGAGAGTGTGTGGCTTTGGGAAGACCAGTGGCCTCCTGACCTGTGGCTGTAGCCTTGATCCCTCAGCAGGTCACTGGCTGGAAACTTCTCCCAATATCAGGGGACCCTGTGTCCCTGGACAAGGGCCCCAATACCCAGTAATCCCTTGGGGTAAACTTGTGGACCATGGTAGTTTGTAATTTATATAAAGCATCTGACTGTGTCTGTCTTCCTATTATGTATCAATTAAGGTTGTGTGTTTAAAAGAAGGTGATTTTCTTGTTCCTTCTCAGATACACACAGGGCTCCTATTTCAATGAGGAATGACACTGTACTTAGTACTGCTCACTAGAAGCACCTCCATTAAGGCATTAGAGTCAGGATTATGCCACTGTGCCCTTTATCACCAATGCTGCTTAACCTCGTCTTGGAATATTAGCCAGCTAAATTAGAGAAAAAAATGTATGAATCACCCTAGGTGGTTTTGCTCAGTGGGTAGAAGGACTAAAGGATCCTGGGTTCGATTCTGGTCAAAGGCACATGCCTGAGTTGCAGGCTCGATCCCCAGTGTGGGGCGTACAGAGGGCAGGAGATTGGTGATTCTCTCTCATCATTGATGTTTCTATCTCCCTCTCCCTTCCTCTCTAAAATCAATAAAAATAATTTTAAAAAATAAAAATTATATGAATTATGAAAGTTGGAAAGGAACTTGTAAATTATCACATTTAGAAAATAATGTTTTGTGTGTGTGTGTGTGTGTGTGTGTGTGAAAACTCCAAGAAATCAAACCTGTATAAAACTCTTGAAAATGATAGTTCACTAATGTAATTATTTAAACTTAATGTACTATATTTACATATGTACACAAAACAATCACAAAATATGGTGACTATGGTACATTTTACAATAGCAAAGGGAAATATTTTTAAATTAGATATTATATATATATATAATAAATTTAGATGAATTATTTGTATAAGGTCCTGTTTAAAAATACTGGCTCTGAAGATATGAACAGAATAGCTCAGGATATCAGAAGGGGACTTACTTTTCATTTTTACCACTCTACAAGTCTGAGATTTCTACCATGCAGATAGATTGCCTTCTTAAATTGCATAAGTCAAGTATATTTGCAAATAATCATTTATTTTGATTAGTAATACCAGTGGTCACAATATCCCCAATTAAACTTTCCTTGCAAGAACAATAATAAGTTTAATTGAAAATGACTTAAACCACACAATGGAATTAGAGCCACAAATAATTTAAATGGGGTTAATGTAAGAAAAATTATCTACAATAAACAATAAATAATATTTATTATACTTCTTATGTAAACACACATTTCCTCCCTGGTAAAGAACTGAAAAAACAAACAAAAAACAACTCTTAGTAAAAATATATTCAGCAGTTTTCTGGGGCAGATTCTTTCAGCCTACGTTCTCCAAATTACCATTTGTTGTCTGTTGCAACCAGAAGATGCTGCGTGCTAATTCAGCCCTCATTTGCATCATAGCCCTTATTAATATGTTTAAAACTGTATTCAATCTCTTTTAAGGTTCACTTTAAGTCACAACAGCTATCAAAATTAGTCATAGTATACTCAGACCAATACTTTGTGCATTTGCCTTTCAAAGTATTCTTTGAATTTCTCTCCATGTTCTCACCTCTCTGCTCTAAAAAACCGCGCAATCCCCATTATGGGGAGTGATGTCCCACTATTTCTCTGCTCCTTCCATGATATGGAAATAAAAGGTAGTTTCTCCCTTTTAGAGGGAAGAGTAATTTCCTGATGGGGGAATGAGCTGCAAAAAAAGAACCTGCCATGCATACCTAGGCACACTATACCACTGTCTGCATAGTACCATTAAGCCTTTAAGAGGACCATAAACATCTTAGTAGTTTTACTCATTACTCATCCCATGTGCAATACAGTGCTGGCTACAGAAATATTTTACCATGTTCTTATTGTTTTCATGTTTATCATCTTACTTCTCTCAACAAACTTTGAGATGGTTATGAGAAGACTGGGCAGCTATACCTCTGTTCATGTAAGAAAACATTGTCATTGATGATCAATGTGTCTAGATACTGAACTCATTTTTTCTCATTAAGAGAGAAAGTTAATGTTAAGCATCTCCAGGGAAATTAGTAGACAATGGAGCAGAGTGGTTAAGAACATAGACTACGGTGACAAATAGTCTTGGATTTAGGGCATGGCTTTGCCGTTGATTGGAAAGTTAGTAAGTACTCTAATTGTCATTTTCCTTATAAATATATATGAATCAGAATAACACTTTGTTGATTATTTGTTCATCCAACAGACAATTATGAGGATCAAAAATGTGAAATAATCCAGTTAGAAAAAGGCAAGTGTCGCATGGGGGATAGATTCCACTCATATGTGGAATCTAATAAATAAAATAAACTAATGAACAAAGAACAAATAAAAGAGCAGCAATGTGACAAACAGTATGGATACTATGGTAATTAAAAGCAGAAAAAAAAAATTTTTTCTCATGGGGTTTAAAGTCCAGTTAAGGAGACAGAGATTCTTCAAATGATAATACCACTAAGTAAAATTAGCATCACTAGAGTTACAATGATGCAGAGTTCTGTTGCTGGAGCATCAAATTTGCACTATCTCTGGGCCTTCACACTTACTGCTGCCTCTGCATGGACTGATCCTCCCTCAAGGATCCCCGTCCTCTCTTCATTCTATCTCTCTTCAAATGTCACTTATTACAGAATCCTTCCCTGACCTCTTTGTCTACAGTAGCCCCACGCTCATTTCTCTCACCTCTTATCCTGCTACTTTTTCTCCAAGCACTTAATCCACCTGACCTTGAATATTTGTTTATGTATTATCTGCCTTCCATCATCAGATCATAAGCTTTGTGAACATCAGAGCTTTGTCTGCTGTGTTACCTGCTATATTCCACATCAAGAGAAATGATGGGCACAAAATGAGCACTAAAGAAATATATGTAAGTAAATTATAGATAGACTAGAGGCTGGGTGCATGAAATTCATGCGGGGGCGGGGGGGTCCCTCAGCCTAGCCTGCACCCTCTCCAATCTGAACCCCTCAGAGGATGTCTGACTGCCGGTTTAGGCCCAATCGGCAGTCGGAAATCCCTCTCACAATCCAGGACCACTGGCTCCCAACCACTCACCTGCCTGCCAACCTGATATCCCCTAAACCACTCCCCTGCCAGCCCAATCAATGCCTAACTGCTCCCCTGCCAGCCCGATCGCCTCCAACTGCCCTCCCCTGTTGGTCTGGTCGCCCCCAACTGCTCTCCCCTGCTGGCCATCTTGTAGTAGCCATCTTTGACCACATGGGGGTGGCCATCTTGTCCAAGGGTGTGGCAGTCAATTTGCATATTACCTCTTTATTATATGGGATAAATAAGTTAAGTAACATTAGGGAGATTTGGAGTTAGTGCAGGCTTCCTGAGAAAGTGATGCTTGGCAGTGGCAGAAGAAATAGAGGCTAATCATGCAAAGTTCTGTAGGATGAGCACTCCAGATAGGAGACAGCAGATTCCAAGGCTTGTTAGGTAGCCACATGTGTGTTAGGTCACAGGTCCAGAGCAAGACTAGTGTCACTGCAACAATGTAAGTGGAGGGAATTCTAAGGGGGAAAACAAACAAAACAAAACAAAACAAAACAAAACAAAACAAAACAAAACAATGAGAGAAGGAGCTAAACCTTCCTGGATCTTCAAGGTCATGTTAGGGTATTTTGTTTTCATATCAGTAACAAGGAGACTTAAGGAGTTTGAAAGGGGAAAGGGATGATGACAGGCAAAGATGTGATCAGGCTTTTTATTTGAAAAATCTCACTTTTACTGAGATTGGTGGGTTTGGTAGACAAGACAATGACCCTCTAAAGATGCCCAGGCATTAATCCCCAGAACCTGTAAATGTGTCGGGCCACATGGAAGGGGCCATAAGCCAAGGGATGCTCACAGCCTCCAGAAGTTAGAATGGGAAAGGGAGTGGATTCTCCCCTAGACCCTTCAGAAAGAAAGGCAGCTCTCCCAACACCTTGCTTTTAGCCCAGTGAGACCCATTTGGGACCTCTGACGTTGAGCACTGTAAGATAAGTGACTATTTTTGTAAGCCAGTAGCTTGTGATAAATTGTTAACAAGAGCAGCAGGGCACTAATACAAAGGGGGTTGCAAGAGTAATTGTCTTATGAATTATGAGATTATATTCATGAAGCAATGGTTAAAGTGCCTGGTCATAATAAACATTCATGAACTGTAAACTTCTGCAGATGTTTTTGTCATTGACATCATTTATAAGGTTATTGACATCACTAAGAAACACATGTGTATTGAATCCAAGGAGCTATATCAAATGTAGCTTTTTCTAAACTGAAAACTGTAATTAAATAATATTTTAATCTTTATGAGTTCTTATCAAAGAACCTAATGGACCAAAATTGACCTTTAAGACCTTGACCCTCTTCACCATTTCCAAGTTGCAGATTCAGATAAGCAGTGCAGAGCATGATATGTGTAAGAGCCATTTTGCGTTCTTCCTTCCTTAAGTTGCTATAATATCTGCGCCATTGGGCTCTGCTGCTGACACACAGGAGGCTCTAAGGGAGGGAACAGGCTACTCTGTACTCAGACATTGTAAAAAAAAAATCATTTTGATGGTTTTTATATGCCCGCCTTATGAAGAGATTCAAATTAAAAGCAAATTGTGTTCACTCAAATGTATAACAGTATAGCACTAGTCAATGGACAGACAACTGTCACAGACTGGAACAGGAAATAACAGATCCTAGAACATTAAAACCCTGAATTAATAGATAAGCAAAAGCACTTTCTCTTTACCCCAAGGATTATAACCATCAGCTGTAAAAATAATTAGGCACATGTGATGGCAAATGACAGCTTTCTCAGTTTCTCTGCAGCACTTGAACTGCTCAATCTATTAGGGTGTGCCATCCGCTTGCTATTGTTTCTTTTTGATGACACCAACTTACACGTCTAATCATTATTTAACAGAACCTAGTGCAAAATGTTATAGAATGAAGAGCCATTAGTAGCTTTTGACAAAGGAGGCTGCCTTAATTACTTAGGAAACTAAGCCTTAATTTAAACAAAAAAACAAAAAAACAACTGTAATGCATTTGAAGAAGAAGAAAAAAAGAAGATTTCAAGGCATTCTACTTGTGTTTTTATCCTTCTGGAAACTGGAAGAACTAGTCCTGTCCTTAGCTGCAAATGGCTCTTTCGGAGGAGTCTAACTCTACTAGAGGCTTTCTATGGAAAACAGCTCAATGATGCTTCAAAGATGCCTTTGAGAACCACTCAGTATAGTAGCTGTTCTGATGTGATTTCAAAGCCAGAGAGAGACATTATCATGGAAACAAGATATTGGCTTATTTGAATTTCATCTGTTCCTGCTGCTTATCTCTTCCTTGTGAAGTGATAATGCGCCTTTATGGCTTTAGTCTTTTTCTTCTTTACCAAAATGTATTGTCAGGGAGAAAATATGGTGATTCTAGCTACGAGTAACTAAGACAGATGGAATTCTAAACTACAAAGATTCCATATTCCTATATAAGAAGAGTTTTCTATGTACCCTTTGGAATTCTATCTTTGAAATTCTATCATGAAACCTGATAAAAACAGTTTGTAATGGACAGCAGAAATTCTTATTTGATTTGGTAATCAACAGAGGTTTCAATAGGGGGTAATCACAACATTCTAAACTGTGATTGGATTAAAAACACAATAAACAATATATTCTATTAAATAAGTTTTTTCTGAAAAATCTTCGTTAGGGGACAAACTGAAAATTTTGTTTTTTGTGCTTATCACAATATGTTGCAAAATGTATAAGGCAATACAGGAGTGGTCAAAAGTAGGTTTATAGTTAATATACTATAATACAATAATTAATTAATATGTAATAATACATGAAAAAAACATTTTGCATACTGACAATTGTAAACCTATTCTTGCCCACCCTTGTATTTGCTCTGTGCCAAATAGAAAGTCTTGGATTGCCCTAACTGGTTTGGCTCAGTGGATAGAGCGTCAGCCCGCGGACTCAAGGGTCATAGGTTCGATTCCAGTCAAGGACATGTACCTTGGTTGTGGGCACATCCCCAGTAGGCGGTGTGCAGGAGGCAGCTGATCGATGTTTCTCACTCATCAATGTTTCTAACTCTCTATTCTTTTCCCTTCCTCTCTGTAGAAAATCAATAAAATATATTTAAAAAAAATGTTTTTAACAAGAAAAAAGAAAAAAAAGAAAGTCTTGGATTAATGAGTAGCTCCAAAACAGGATGTCTTCTGGTTTTGCATAAACAGAAAAGTTAGGGAGGGATGTGTCTACTCAACCATTCTAAATGGGCTGTACAAGAGCATTAAAAGTTGTGACTTGCATCCAGTTTGGATGTATGCTAAGTTCTGAATTATAGTGGAGTTGATCTATGTAAAATGCTCCAATTCAGGCATTTATTGTATTTCTAGGATAATGTGAAATCTAGAAGGCCTCAAGTCTTGGTGTATTTAAGAAAAACACACCAGGATGTGTGTGTGTGTGTGTGTGTGTGTGTATGTTGGGGTAGATGCACATATATTCTCTGCATATTCCTTCAACTGGAATGAACAAAGAATTAAGGCTATTGTTTGGGCACCAATGTGGTTCTATGCAATCTTGGCTCCTTCTCCTTCCCCTTCCCCTAATTGCTTAGGATTTGATGTGTTGGGTTGTTTTATTACGTCTAAGATTGTATGGACAACTTATCAGAGCTTTTGGCTCTGATTTTATTTGATCAGCTAGAAAGGTCATTAGCACAGTCAGTTTATATGGCTGTCAAATAAGGGTCAAAAGATTAGTGATAGAGTGCTGATGGCGATGGCCCTAAGAAAAATGCCAGCTGCTATTCAGTTAACACCCAGGGAGGCATCCATTCTGTACCCATGAGGAGAAATTTATCTTCATTTTTAAAAGAACAGTTATTAATGATCTTATAATTTTCCATGATCTTGTATCTTCAAATTATATATCCCTTGCCTCTACTACAGACTATCAGTGTTTCCTGAACCTTTTCCAATATTCTTTCCAAGCTGGGCTTTGGCTATCAGGTGACTGATCCAGACTCTCTGTATAGTGTTCTCTGGTTGTCTTTAGAGATGATCCAAATGACTTCGAGATATTTAGTACATTGTAGAAGGTTTTTTTTTGTTTTGAATTTTAACAAGAGCTTGGCTCTCTAATTGTTAGTAATATTTCGTCATGTAGTGTAATTCTCTCATGTAATGAATGACATTAAGTGGAGCAGTGAGTATTTAATTTCTTCTCTAATTAAAATGCATTAGTGTAGGGGCCAGTGTTTAACTGTTAGATTCTGTTAAATCTTTTCTGCAGGTAATTTTACCAACTCCTATAGCTGATGGCAAAGTATATATCTTTCCATGGAAATGTATCATTGCTGATTGTCCTGTGTATAGAGAGTGGGAGGGGAGGTAAGAAAGAAGAAAAAAATCTTGATATCTTAATATCTGAAACCAACTTGAAGAATATCTGGGGGGGGGTGTATTCTAAGAATGACATCAGTTCAGTGTCTTTTAGTATTCCCAAGCATATTGTCACTGCCAAATGTCACAGCTTTTCATGTTTTTTTTTTTTGTTTGTTTTTTTTTTTTGGGGGGGGGAGGTGCGGGTGGTTAAAGAATGATAGACTCTCAAGCCCTTAGACTCTAAGATGAAATCAGAAATTTCTTTGATCTTACTTACCTCACTACATTTTTTAAAATTATCATTTTTGATGGATGCTAAAACTAATTCTCTAATTTCCTTTGCTTGGTAGTTTATTCTTCTAAAAGATGCAATTGCAATAAAGCTGTTTTAATATATTCTCAGAAGTGTCATGGTGCGGAATTTATGGGCTACTTCTCACTACGTAAAGTGATAATAGTTCCTGTTTCCATGTGACAGTATTCCTCCAAAAACTACCTATGCTGATTTATTTCCCTCAAATTCTGTGAAGGATTCCAGACCCTAATGTAATTCTTAATTCCATTGTCTAGTAAACCCCAAGACAATTGGGTGTTACTACTTGCTGTATGAATTTGGATACAGGGGGAGTCTTGGGTTCACAGTGTGAATGGGGAATGGGCATTTGAAGGGGGCAGATCCTAACTTCTCAATGTCTAAGTACTCATATGCTCATTTATTTTAAGTCTTTTTATCAGTGGGTTAGTGGCCCAGGGCAAGTCCCAATATTAGAACTGAGATAAATTAAGTCTGGAATAAAGAATTTGAACTTTATCCTGTGCCCAAGGTATAAGAGTTTTATTTTTGACTATTTGCATCATAATAAAAAATATATAGTGTATGATTTAGGAAACTCATAGACAATAAGCCCAATTTTCTCATTGGACAGAAATTCAGGTTATATGGACAGGGATTCGGTTTCAACCTCTGGGTCCAAACTCAACTTTAAGAGATAAATTTTTAAAGGAATAGATTTTCTTATAATTCTGATAATGGTGTAAGGTTGTGTGATAGATACTTATAATAGCATAATCTGTATCCATAACTCTGTCAGAGCCAGACAGACCTAGGTTCAGATCTTTGTGTCAGCAGTTACTAGCTATGGAGCCTTGGAAAGGTAAATATCCCTTTCAGAATCCCCACCTTTAAAGTAGCTGATGAGAGAATTAAATGGAATACGAATGCCTCAACCAAACAAATGCTCAATAAATGGTTAAAGTAGCCCACCAACAGTGGTAATAAGCTAGACAGAGTGATAGGTGCTTTGCATAAATTATCTAATATACAAAACAACCCTGGGTGTTCGGTGGTGTTTTGGATGACTATTTTTAAATATATATTTTTATTGATTTCAGAGAGGAAGGGAGAGAGAGAGATAGAAACATCTATGATGAGAGAGAATCACTGATTAGCTGTCTCCTACATGATTCGATCAAGTCTGCAACCCAGGCATGTGCCCTGACCAGGAATTGAACCATGACCTCCTGGTTCATAAGTCAACACTCAACCGTTGAGCCACACAGGCCTGGCTGCAGGCCCCATTTTAATTGTGACATTGTTTACTTCCAAAATATTAAACAACCTGTTAGTATTTGAGCCCCCAAAGTCATCATGGTGAAGTTGATGGTGATGATAAAGAAGATGATGTGGGTTCAGACTGTGGACAAGGCAGAAATCAGACCAGATCTTTCATTATGTGCGATCTCTTCCTCCTTGCATGCTTTCTGTGGATGTGTGATCTCCCACAGATCCTAGTCTCAGCACAAAGAAGGAGCAAACTCAATCATGGCTGGCTAAGATTTCAGTTGGTGTCGCTTTGGGGAGACGAACTGAATCAGAAAAGCCAATAGCAGAAAATGAACTAGAGAGACCATCATTCAAAAAGAAAACCAGGGCTTAAACCACTGAGATTTTTGGCAGATGCTTGCATTTCAGAGACAAGTATTTACTTCTCTGGAGGATTTTCATCCAGTTATCTTACCTCCTTGAGTAAGCTGAAATTTGAGTTACCTGAAAGAGTATTTGTTTTCTGCCAGTAAAGCATGAAGGCCACATATCTTTGAAAATATTTGCATAAAGAGTGAAAAATAAACATAATATTAAGCAAAGAATTATTGACTGCATTTTATGTAGAGGTTGTGACAAATCTGAATGAAGTCACTTTGAGTGAAGCCAATACTCAATTATCCACAGGTATTAAAATGCTTACAATAATTCATAGCATAAGGCAAATGTATTTCATCTTCCAAATATGAAAGCAAACTAAAATCAAACAACAAAATCTGTGTAAGTCCTCTCTGATGCACACACACACACAAATAGAGTAGATGTTAGAGTACTTGGATCCTTGTACTATTTTTTAAAGTAATTTTCTGAGTGAATTCACTTAAGTCATGTATTTTCTCTAGGTTTGTTTATCTAATTAATGATGGGAAGTTGTATATACGTCTTTCATAGTCTCTTATATCTCAAAATTCATGTAAGCCTATGTTTCTATGGAAATATATTTATCATCTATTTCTCCTTCAAAATATATATTGATATGCCATTTTATGCATAGCGTTTGGGGTTCTACAGTGTCAGGAACAAATGGTGAAGGTGGTGAAGAACCATTCTTTATTTGAAGAAAATTTTAGGACCAGTTGGCATGACTCCCTTAGATTAAAGTCATAGTCAGCATCTCTCTATAGCTGCCATTTCTCTTTTTCCCTATTCCACAACTAAATTCATAGATAATTGAAGGATTATCATTAAATCCATAGGGTAGGCTTCATGTAACATCTCATTGTGTTGCCTTATTCACATATTGCTTAAACTGGGCACTATACCCCCCTGTTAAAGTATTCCTATTTCCACTGATTTACTCACTGAGTCTTTAATGGATAGTTCCATAAAAAAAAAACAAAACATTGAGCTAGATGCTGAGTATGTATTGGAAGAAAAAAAAACAACTCAGTGTTTATCACAATCAGATTGGGAAGGTAGAGAATAGCAGGAAAACAAAAAAAATTAGTTCCTAATAACAAATTTAGATTTCATAGATGTTCACAAATGAAGTAGTAGAACTATATAAAGGACAGGAATGAACTATTAAGATAGAACCTTCAGGCTGGCGGCATTAAGCTGATTTGAAGGTTGACCTGGAATCAGCCATGGACAGAGTGAAAGGAAAGAGAGGAACCTTGAAGCAGTGGTTTGAGCTCGTGGTCTGATTGGGAAAGTGGTCTGTGATGAGGCTGGGCAGGCAGTGGGGTGACAGTGGCAGGACTTTGGAGACTGTGCAAAGTTTCTGTTTATTGTTTTCAAAGCACAGAAGGAAGTTGTTGAAGAATAATAAGTAGAAAAATAATATGTTATCACCCTTGTGGAAGGCAGCAAAAAGAAAATCTGTACAGCGATGCTTGCGTCATCCTCCCAACTGGCCATTTCATAGTGCCCATTCTATTGGCAAGAAAACTAGAGTTTAAGAAACTTGAATAGTCAGTCCAATGTTCCCACAACTGTAAAGTGGGGGAGTCACAACGTAACCAGTTTCTTCTGACCAGCAAGTCAGTGCCCTTTCAACTAGGCCTGTCTGCCTAGGTGATGCATCCGTTTCACCATAGGGTGGTGGAGAGCATGGACTTACCTACTAATAAAGGATCACGAATGGAGATCTAGTTGCAGAGCAATGTGCTGGATAGAAATAAGCACCATAGGAAGTAGGTTTTGAAGAGTCCAGGATGTAATACCAGTGGATTGTCAGAGAGAAAATCACTTGTCAGAGAGAAAATCACTTGGCCTTGGGCATTGACCAGAGGCCAGGCGAGTGGTGAGTGACAGATGAAATGCAGGCTTCTGAGTACAGGCTTTGTGGAATGATCAGAAACAGAAAACATGGAGTTCGGGCAACTTCGGGAACTTGCAGCAGAGGTGATAAGTCTAAGGCCAGAAGGGAAGTTGGAAATGGTCTGGACTGAGATTTTATTTTTTAAGAGTGAAGTGGGAAGGAATAAAAACACATCACTTGTATGTCAGTCCTGTTTTGACACAGAAGGCCAACCAATTTGCTTCTTTTGTATTTCACTTAGTCCTTATACTTTTATTTTGGCCTAATGAATCTCTAAAACATTTATGCAGCATTAGACATTGCGACAGATGCTAGTGTGTATTAAAATACATGAACTTAGATTAAAATATGTCGAGTAATTCTTTTAGAATCGACTGAACCTACTTATAACACTGTATTTTTGTTTTAGAAGTAATATATGTACATGATAGTCAAATAGTGCAAAAGGCACACATTTTTATAAAGTAACAAAAGCCTCTCACTCAGAACCTTTCCCTGCCCATACACACATAGCTACATGTATACACTCTAGAAATAGCTGTTGTCAGCAGTGTTTCAATATATCTCCCTGTGAAATTTCTGTGGTTTTAAGAAGATATAGAGAAACACACACACTAAGCTAACCAGGGTGTCCTCATCTCCTCTGCCATTCTCTTCTGTGAACCCAGTTTGAGTCAGAATGTTACCAGAGTTTCCGTCTTTCTTTCTTCCTTCTACGGACCTGATTTTCTGGTTACCACAAGGGTAGGGGACTCTAGAGTTGGTGGCCATAATGGTACCAATGAGGAAAAGAGAAGTGAAGCTATTGGGATATGTTGGCAAGGATCAGGTAATTACACCTGCTCTCGCAGCCCTGACCAAGTAAATGATGTTCTCACACCTTTCTCCATCACATCCTTACCATCTCTATCAAAAACAGAGCCCCTTGCCTTCTTCACTGAATGTGACTATAGGGAGAAATGAATTCCCGTTTTAGAGGGTCAATTCCCTCTTTTGCCATAATTAATAGTCTCTTCTCCTCCGGCCATGTGTATCTTTCCAGTAGAGCTGCTACTGAGTTAAATTATTTTAATTTAAGCTGAAATGAATCCCTCTTGCATCACTTGAGACATTGCCCATGAAAATATGATTATACTCCTTTGCTTGTGAATAGCACCTATACATGTTACTACAAATCACAGAGTTTTTCTTTTATGAATTAAACATGAGGCTCATTCTTCATGATTGACCTATTCCTTTGGAACGATTCTAATTCTTACTGTTCTGAGGTCTCTATAAAATGACATAAGATTATCATTTCCTTTGCCCTAAACCAAGGTCATAAGCAAATTTCGGCTACCTGGAAGATGAAGATAAAATGATCCCTGACCTCCCAGAGCCATGCCCTGTACCATTTGTCTGAAACCCTGGTTTTATATAATCTCCATGTTTCACTTGACCCCTTAGGTATCTTCTTATACTGCTATCTTTTGTATGCACTTATATCTCTTAAGCAACCTGACGGCAAAAATCAAGTGTATTAATTTTTCAAACAATCTTTTTTATAAGATAATGGTGGCTACAGTTTAGGAATCAAACCAGAGCTGTTTTGGCGTGGTCATTCTTGGATCTCCTTGATAGTTTTGGCAACCTCTGGGGGTCCACACTCCTTTCTGATTGAACTTGGTTTCCCAAGGATGAAATAAAGGAAAAAGGTTTGTGTTTGAAAGAACCCAATGGCGGTTATTTTTTAAAGACTGCAGCATAAGGAAGCTAGCCCAGATTTTGTAATTCTGGTGTGTGATCGTTTATGAGATTAGGCAACCATAGCTCTCCAACTAATGAGAAAAGGAGATGAAAGTATGTGAAGGGCAGGAAGTGGGGATGGGTGCCTTGTGAGGCTGGGTCCCAAGCTAAATATGAAAACAGAGGGATAATCAGGGAACAGAGTAAAGATCAGGGCTGGACCAAGAGGGGAATCCAAGAACAAACCACCCACTTCCAATCTCGCCTCAGGGCTCCAGGACCTAATTAGGTTACAATGGTTTAGTTCTTTATTTTTTATTATAGGAAAGAAGGTGAATAGTTAAGAAATTCTGATTCCTAATACAATCTAAATGTGACCTCACTAGTCATTTGGAATAGGATTGTCTTTATTGTAGCAGGGAAACGTTTCAAAGGCCACAGTGTCCACCAGCTCTACCACTGACACCGATAACTGTGGTTTAAAGGGTGATAATGATTCCCAAATGACAGTGTACAAATATTGTTTCTTACTGCAAATGTCCCTTCATAATTCTCTGTGGGAGGATGGGGAGCAATATAAAAACATGGCAGTTTGCATGGAGGAACATGATTTTGCTCACTTTAATTACTGCAGCCAGTTTTGGTATATTCTCAGTAGTAGAATATTCACCATCCAACAGAAGCTTAGATTTCCTCAGTAATATTCAGGACAGATGGAATCGAATTGCTCGTTCTGTGCCTCTTTGGAATCTGACAGACCTCACATTAATGCAGGTAGGTGCAACTCTAAGATCTAAGGGGAGCCAAACTTGACTTGAGAAAAGACTAGTTTAATTACGGCAACTTTTCTAACTTTACTAACGTTTTAAGTTGATTTGGAATATAGTCTGGGCTGAACAATTAACCTTCACCTGCTTCCCTTGGAAGGCTAGAATTACAAAATATTCACGATTTGCAGGAACACATTCGCTTCTATGGCAAAGTGTTGCCAATTGGTGTTTTTCTCTTTTTTTTTCAAAAGATGATTACATGTTCGCAATATGTAAGGTATTGTACACATTTCAGCAGGGAATTGTAAGCCTTTATCTTTTGTCAGCAAGAAGGAATTACTGCCCTTTTTAAAATAGCCTCCCTACTCTGTCCAAATAAATGGATGCCTGCTGGAGACTTTATGATGTCTTTTGTTGGTTTCTGTGAATTTCAACATAGGCAGTCAAAGGGAAAAGAAGTAACGCATTTGTGAAAATTTCAGAAAATTATAGGTCTTATATGGGAAGGAGGATGCATGCAAGTATCTATAGTCCTAGTTCCTTCTTCCTTCTATACTTTATTAACACAAGGCTTGGAGCAAGAGAAAGGAAGTAAATGAGAGGGTAGGAAATGAATATTTCTTTCTCTCTCCAGTGAAGGTTCAGTGCCCGTCAGTTTCCTAATCCTCAGACCAATAGAGAAAAGTAAGGAGAGGCAGCAGCCATTTGATCAACACCTACCAGTGGTATCAGAGAACTCCTGCCTATCTATATATATAAAAAGCCCATGGCCTTAATGCCGCAAGGACCAAAGACGGGCACAGGTGGGTGGGGCTGTGAGCATGGGTGGGAGGGGCTGTGAGCACAGCAAGGCCATGTGATTGGGCGGGGCCATTCGATTTCACATTCTGGGCTTCTAGTTTAAACGTAACAGTATGCCTTTGCTAGTTTGATTTTTTTTTTTCTGGAAGTCTGAACTTTTTTTTTGTTGTTGGTGTTAAATAATAAAAATGAAGGAGTCTTTAAGTTGGAGCGGTGACATTATTTTTGGTGCTATTTTGCTTGTGGTTTACTTGGTTCTTTCATCACTTAGAAATTTGGCAGGTGACTTAAATGTCCTCTAATTTCCACAATGGTTATTCACACATATAGCAATTTCCTTTGGAGCCACAGCTAATCAGCCAGTAAGCGGTTGATTAAAAGTTTGCAATCTTTTTACTCCTGGTCAAATCCTGGCACTTTGCTTCTATCTCTCCTTTGCCCAGGGCCCAAGGATTTCTCAACCTCAGCACTGCTGGCAATTTGGGATAAGTAATTATTTAGTATGGAGGGCTGTTTTGTAAAAAAAATCAGAGGCTTGAATGGACACAATAGGTAACCATGTGTGAAAGTATACAGCACAGTGACTGGCACCTAATCTATCCTCAAGCAAAACAAAGAATTACCTTCAACAGTTTAAATCACAGCATATAAGGTATAATTTTCCACTCCTCAAACCTCTTCATCAAATGTGTAATTTGAAGAGTCTTTGTGATGTAATGGAGAAGACTTGAAGCACTGAGACTTCAAAAGACCTGAGCTTAACTTCTAGCTATGATTATATATTATTGATTTCAGAGAGGAAGGGAGGGGGAGTGAGAAATACAAACATCAATGATGAGAGAGAATCATTGATTGGCTGCCTCCTGCAGGCCCCTACTGAGCATAGAGCCCGCGACCCTGGTATGTGCCCTGATCAGGAATTGAACTTTTGCTATGACCTCCTGGGTCATAGGTAGATGCTCAACTACTGAGCCTCACTGGCCAGGCCAGCTCTGATTCTTATCTGGTGTGACAATCTTAAAAGATGCTGACCATGGAGGAAGTTCAGGGTGAATGGGCTTCTCAAGCTTCTGGATTCCCTGCTACTCAACCATGAGGTCTGGAGGCTGCAGGTGTCCTTGCAGGTGTGTATTCAGCAGTTTTCTACTGAAGGCTGGTCTGCAGTCCCCACTGCTCAGGCCACTGAATGGGCAGGGACAACCACTGAGTGATCTTGAGCCATTCTTCCACAAACTCTTAAACAAAATGGAAATAAGGTCGATGAAAGTAGCTTCTAAAAAAAATTGAGCCACAGTTTTCTTGAAAAAGATAAACACATAAATTTGAAAAAACTTATAAATTCTGAAGCCTGGCAGAAATGCATGGTTCTGTTTTTATGACTGATAAGTAATCCAGAAACAAACAAACAAACAGATGGATATGTCCCCACTGAGTACTGCATTCCTATGAATGCCAAGTAATTTATAAAACTTGTAAGTCCACAGAGAACTACAGAGAACCCGGTGATGCCCGTCATCAAAATATAGAGGCTGTGAATGAGGTGGAATCTTCCAGGGTCAGAGCAAAGCTGCTAAAAGAATCAGCCCTGCAGAAAAAAAGGGCAAGATCGTGGCTCATTTCTCAGTGTGATTGACAGCAACCTTCAAGTTTGAGCTGCTCCTGCAGGTCCCTGCTTCCCTGTCAGTAGGCACAGCCAAGCATCACAATCCTCATTCTTATTCTGTCGGTCCTCCCTACAGTTCTGAGAACAGCGGTCACAAACTTCTTCCTGGCTCTCTGGACCTACAGGGGAATCATTCTCTTTAGAATAAAAAGGTTAATGGGTTTGGCAAATTCTCAGGGAGAAGTGGGCAGAGGAGGGTTGCTTTTTCAATATGGGTTTTAGGCAGTTATGAAGTATAGCGTTGACACTCTCAGGAATCCGTGACCTATTGGATATAGCACGCTGCTGCTTTTCTTGGGAGGCTGACTTTAATGCCTCTGCCTGGGTGAGAGCAATGTCATAAGCACTGTGGTTGGCTTCCATCCAGCTTCCTTTCAGCTCGCGGCAAACATCTGTTATGACCCCCTGCCCAGAGGCCCAAATGTGAGTCGGGAGCTTTCCTAGGACCTGCAGGAAGAAGCACTGGCATGGAAAATTGCTTCCATGGTGATCAATTCCAATAAGCAAACTGATGACATGTTTTCTTTTTCAAAGTAATCATTTTTAACTCCAAGTAGATATAAGAGAATGTTTATAGCGTGTGTGAGATATAAAGAATCATAGAACTACACAAGTTTATGGATCTACCACCCTATCTGCCAAGGGTATTGTCCAGGGGCCCATATATATCCTGCCTCCACTTAGGTAGCCTGTGTTCTAAATTTTGTGTTTATTATCCTCTTTCTTTTTGTTTGAAGGTGTTACTGCATATATTTGAATGTCATTTGAATTTTTGCGCATGTTTTTGCATTTTATAAAAGTGGGCTCATAATGCACACGTTCTTCTAGGGTTTGTCTGTAATTCACTGTAATGCTCATTTATCTTCTTTGCTGTATATTATTCCATTCTATTCTTAATGGCTTTGTGCTGTTTCTGGTTCTTGCTACTACACATTGCGCTTATGCGCATTCTTGTAGTGACATCTGCTGCTGCTCATGCAAGAGTTTCCTAGATGCTTCAGAGGGCAAAGGCTGAGTCATGTAGTAGGGGCACAATTAATACTGCTTCATAATATCAAATGTCTTTCCAAAGTAGTGCTACTATTTTTCACTCCCAACCACTTGAGACAATTTTGTTGCTGTTTTATCTATGTATTTGCCAATATTTGGTATCATTTAGGTTTTTCAAAAATAATTTACCAGTCGGATGTATTGAAATGGCATCATCTTAAGGTTCTGAATTAAAATCCCCTTATTACTAATAAGTAAACACTATTTTTTGAAAAATAGCATTTGAGAATAGTATATGTTCTCTTCTTTTCACTCTAGTTTAATATTTTTTGATACATAGATCGTTATTATTTTAAAATAGTTGAGTGCATCTACTTTCTTCTTTATGGGCTGTGCTTCGTATGTGCATTTGTGTGCTGTTAACAAATGCTTTCCTGCTCATAGTCATTAAGGTACCCGCCTAGAATATCTTCTAAACATTTTGAAGATTATCTTTCAATTAGCAATATTTAAGCCACGTGGAATTATTTTTTTTTTCTATAGTATAATGTTGTGGCAAAGTATCATTATTTCCAGATGAAAAAATAATTTTCCCAGACACCTCTATTGAAAATTATATCCACCAATAAATAAATAAATAAATAAATAAATAAATAAATAAATAACAGCTTGGTCATAATGAAGTTTCCTTAAATACATCTATTCATTTCTGGTTTCTCTATATTGTTCCAGGGATCAATTGTCCTATTGGTACATACCTTCTTACTCACTGTAGTTTTATAGTAATCATTGGTCTTGGACCCTCTTCCCCCCCCCCCCCATCAATTTAGGCAGTACGTTTATAAAAACTTGAGGAATTTGGCAAGTCAAACAAGATGACACCACAACAAAGATGATATAGATCACTTAGCTTTTGCTATGTAACTAGCAGCCCCAGACTATTGATACACAGCATTTGTTTATCTCCCAATTCTGTGCTTTGCCAAAGGGGACTGGGCTCAGTTGGTAGTCTTTAGATTTAGGCTAATGTATGAATTACACAGTATCATTCTTGTAAATATTGTCTATTTGTGAATTCTTTTTTCTAGAAAGAGCTTTGTATGAAATATTTTTTTTTTCCTGCTGCTTTGGAAGTTGTTGTAGAGTTGGTCCTGGGTAATTTTTTAGACTCTATGATACCTAAAAAAAAAAAAAAAAAAAAAAAAAAAAAAAAAAAAAGGCCTGTTACTCAAAAGTTATTTATGATCATTTCTTTCTCTTCTCCTCACATGTTCCTTTGGCTACAGAAGCCCAGACTTAATACTTCTTTAAAAAATATTTAGTAGTACCTGTTTTTGACTTTTAGTTCTTTAAGCCTCCTATATATGAATGACACAAATGTGCTATCTATGGGGCACTGGTGAAATCCAGTAAAGGTGTTTTAGGTAAAAAATATATATATATATATATATATATATATATATATATATATATATAAGTAAAAATAAATAAAATAAATAAAAATCAGTGTGGTTTGAACAAAAATACAGTATATCCAAGACAATGTAGCAGTTGAGGAAATATTTACAATGGCTGTAGATACAGGCCTTTTCAGAAAAATATCTGTCAAATCAAGCAAGCCAAATGTGCAGCATTTATCTTTGCTATCATAGCAAACTCTAATTAGGTCAGTAGCTTCATCAACCCCCTTTGGAAATTCCTTTGGAAATTCAGGTGACAACACTTTATCCTTCCCTTTAGACCTCCTGAATTATTATGTGTAGTTATTTTGTACAATTACCACATTGCTCTGCAAGAAAGTTTGCATTTTACTTTTAGGGTTTTAACTTTTATTGCAAATGTTAATGCAACATTAAAATTCAGCATTTAAGTTCCCAGGAGCAAGGAAATGCAAAGGGCAACATTTTTCTAATGTGATTAATTTGCTATTCTTTCTCAGGCTTCTCATTAGGACACACTTTTATGTTTCCAACATATAAATTCAAAAATTTTAAGCCCCATTTTTTTTCTTTTAAAACTTTACCCAACGGGGAGAATATCTTTAGTTACTATCCATGATAAAATTATAGTGTTTGGTTTGTTTGCTTGTTTTTAGATTTTGTGTCCACCAATTATATATATTTTTTCCACTCCTAGAGTTCCCTGGTTTCTCTATTCAGAACATGCCTATATAGTATCAATGAAATGAATCCAAAAGTTCAAAATCCAGATAAGTCCATTTTGTTTTAAGTCCATAAAATAGCCCATAAATCAACCTATCCTCTGTTAAGAAAAATTCTACCTATTTATTGTAAATACTAAGACCACTGTCTCTATAACATTCTTTTTACCACAACCCACATCCTAATTTATAATAGCCAACTTATAGTGTTAAAATACTTATTATATCACAATTTAAATAAATAACTATGGGAGATAAGATAGTCCCTGTTTTGGCTGTGAGTAACCAAAAATTAAGGCCATGGACTTAGATGTTAAACAAATCTGAGACCACCTGATTAGTTGTGACACGTTGGACAACTTGACTTTCTTATCAGTAAAACAGAAGTACTATGCAATTGACGAAACTGGATTATTGTATGATTAAATTGTTAACTATGTATGTATGCAAAGGCACGTCATTGTTCATGTGTATATATCTACACTAATAAAAGGCAAACATGCAAATTGACCGTACCCTCACTATGCCTTAAGCCACGCCCACCAGCCAATCAGAGCGACTATATGCAAATTAACCCAACCAAGATGGCAGCCGGCAGCCACGGAGCTGGAGCAAGCAGGAGGCTTGGTTGCCCCAATGATGGATGAAGCCAAGCTTCCCGCCTGCCGCGGCTTCTCTGAGTTCCACTCAAAGCAACAAAGTTTCAATTATAGAAGGTTAATAAACCCCAGATACCTGCTTTCAGCCGGCTGTGGTCACGGATCTGGAGCAAGCAGGAGGCTTCCCTCCTGCCCACCCTGGCCGGCTCTGAGCTCCTCTCAAGGCTACAAAGTTTCAATTATAGAAGGTAAATAAATCCCAGAATAAAAAGAAAAAGAAAGAGAAAAAGAGGAGAGGCTAGGAGCTTCCATCGACGGGGGACTTGGCCAGCCTGAAAATGGCCCTCAGCACCTCACCCAAACTGGCCAGGCACCCCAGTGGACCCCCCCCCCCACCCTAAAGGGGGGGGGGTGACAAGCTGCAAACAGTCATCAGCCCCTCACCCAGGCTGGCCAGGCACCCCAGCAGGACTCCTAACCTAATCTGGGACACCCTTCCGGGCAAACCAGCTGGCCCCAACCCATGCACTAGGCCTTTATCCTATATAATAAAAGGGTAATATGCAAACTGATCCTAACAGCACAACGACTGGGAATGACTGGTCACTATGACACACACTGACCACCACGGGGCAGATGCTCAGTGCAGGAGCTGCCCTCTGGTGGTCAGTGCACTCCCACAGGGGGAGCTCTGCTCAGCCACAAGCCAGGCTGATGGCTGCCAGTACAGCAGTGGTGGTGGGAGCCTCTCCTGCCTCTTCAGCAGCACTAAGGATGTCCAGCTGCAGCTTAGGCCTGCTCTCCACTGGCAAGTGAACATCCCCCTAGGGCTGCCAGGGGTCAGAGGAATGTCTGACCGCCAGCTTGGGCCTGATCCCCCAGGGAGCAGGCCTAAGCCAGCAGGTGGACATCCTCCAAGGGGTCCCAGACTGTAAGAGGGCATAGGCCTGGCTGAGGGACCCACCCCACACACATGCACAAATTTTTGTGCACTGGGCCTCTAGTATATATATGTGTGTGTGTGTGTGTGTGTGTGTGTGTGTGTGTGTATATATATATATATATATATATATATATATATATATATATTTACATGAACATTTTCCTGAACCATTAAGTTCCATATCATATATTTGAAATTATTTAATTTGAACTTGTTTTCTCTATAAAAATAACATAAATTGATTTTGTATTTTAGCACTTGAGCATAAATATTCATTCAGAAACTATCATGATAAAGTATATAAATGGCCTTAAGGTGTACTCTAAAAGTTAATGGTCTTTAAAATAAAATGAAAGAATGATGATAATGTGTGTTTTTGTTGTGTGTATGTACACAAACACAAGTACATGTATATACTTATAGAAAGAATTAGATGGGGAGAAACTAAGATGGTGGCATAGGGAAACACCGAAATTCCTGCCTCCTACAACAACTTCAAAACACAATAAAAAGACAAAACGGGCATCATCCAGAACTTACAGGAAGGCTGGCGGAGTGGAAAGTCTACAACTAGAAGGAAAGAGAAAAGCACATTGAGGGTCAGGAGCTGCGGAAGTAAAGTGCAAAGGTATGGAGGCTGGAGAGTGCACCAAAAGGGGCTGGTACCTGAGGATGCGGCTGTCTTTTTGAATCAGGAGGGAGTCACAAGCTCCCGACTGCTCTGAACTCCAGTTCCGGGAAGTCTCTGGGGACCCAGGATTCATACGGAGAGAAACTGGACTGTCTGGCAGCGGGCAAAACTCAGAACTCGAGGGCGGCTTTCCCTCAGAGGTGTTTGCAGCAATTAAATTATCAGGACACTGAGACTTGTGCGGCCCCTTAGGGCAGGGCTGAGAATTCGCCATAGTTCCTTGCTCCGCCCTTTGATTCCCTGAGACCCCGCCCCACCCAGGCTGCTGCAGAGGCTTTTGCATATGAATACCCTGGCCCTTTGCAACCTGAAAATTACCTAACAAACTGCAGCTGGGCCACAGACCCAGAACTTCCAAGAGAAGGCCCAAGGCCCCACAGCAGCTTGCATTGCTTCACAGCTGGGCCTCATCAGGGCACCTCCAAACTCCAAAAAAGGAAAGGGAGTCTGCAGTTCTCTTCATAGTTCCTGTTGGGTAACCTCCAAGAGCCAGTATACCCAGTGGTCAGAGGGGGGCCATCCAGATTACAACTCCTCAGATCCATAAGGGACACACCCAGGGGGCAGACTCAGTGAGCACCAAAGCCCCACTGAAGCAAGTCTTGCCCCAGAAGGGTGTCTTCAGCACAGAAGTTCTCCCACTGAAGACACAGCTGATTCTCACTGCCAATTGGCCTGGAGGTCAACTCCTCCCAGTGAACCTACAGCAATCAAGGCATAACTACAACAAGACTGTGCACAAAGCCCACAAGGGGGTGCACCAAGAGTGTCCACCTCTGGTAACGGGGAGGCTGAGCCACTGGGCCCTACAGGACACCTAGAACACAAAACCACTCTACCAACACAGGGAAGCATAACAAATGCGGAGACAAAGAAACAGGTCACAAATGACAGAAAGGGAGGAAAGCAAATGACTGGATATAGAGTTCAAAACCACGTTTATAAGGTTTTTCAAGAATTTTATGGAAACCGCCGATAAATTTAGTGAGACCCTCAAGAAATCTAGTGAGACCCTCTAGGACAGCCGTGGGCAAACTACTGCCCGCGGGCCGGATCCGGCCCATTTGAAATGAATAAAACTAAAAAGAAAAAAGACTGTACCCTTTTATGTAATGATGTTTACTTTGAATTTATATTAGTTCACACAAACACTCCATCCATACTTTTGTTCCGGCCCTCCGGTCCAGTTTAAGAACCCATTGGGGCCCTCGAGTCAAAAAGTTTGCCCACCCCTGCTCTAGGATATGAAAAAGGACCAACTAGAAATTAAGCATACACTGACTGAAATAAATAATAATATACAGAGATCCAACAGCAGACAAGAGGATCCCAAGAATCAAGTCAAAGATTTGAAATACAAAGAAACAAAAAATACCCAACCGAAAAAGAAAAAAGAGAAAAGATTCCAAAAATATGAAGATAGTGTAAGGAGCCTCTGGGACAACTTCAAGCGTACCAACATCAGAATTATAGGGATACCAGAAGAAGAGAGAGGGCAAGATATTGAAAACCTATTTGAAGAAATAATGACAGAAAACTTCCCCTACCTGGTAAAAGAAATAGACTTACAAGTCCAGGAAGCACAGAGAACCCCAAACAAAAGGAACCCAAAGAGGACCACACCAAGACACATCATAATTAAAATGCCAAGAGCAAAAGACAAAGAGTGAATCTTAAAAGCAGCAAGAGAAAGAAAGTCAGTTACCTACAAGGGAGTACCCATACGACTGTCAGCTGATTTCTCAACAGAAACCATGCAGGCCAGAAGAGAGTGGCAAGAAATATTCAAAGTGATGAATAGCAAGAACCTACAACCAAGATTACTTTATCCAGCAATCATTCAGAATAGAAGGTCAGATAAAGAGCTTCACAGATAAGAAAAAGCTAAAGGAGTTCATTACCACCAAACCAGCATTATATGAAATGCTGAAAGGTATTCTTTAAGAAGAGGAAGAAGGAAAAGGAACTCTTACCATTTGCCACAGCATGGATGGAACTGGAGAGCGGATAAATACCACATGATCTCACTCATTTGTGGAATATAATGAACAACATAAACTGATGAACAAGGACTGATCCAGAGCCGGAGAGGCATTGATTGGACTGTCAGGCCTTGGAGGGAAGGTAGGGGAGGGTGGGGGTAAGGGGGAAAGATCAACCAAAGGACTTATATGCAAGCATATAGGCCTAACCAATGGACACAGACAACGGGGGGGGGGGGGGGGGGTGAGGGCATGAGCGGGGGGGGGGGAGGTAGGGTGTAACGTGGGGATAAGGACACATATGTAATATCTTAATCAATAAAAATATATTTAAAAGGAAAAAATAAAAATAAAAAAGGTTGCAAAGAAAAAAAAAAAGAATTAGATATATTTAAGTTCAAAATGTAGTTCCCTGGGGGAATAGTATATATAGTAATATTCCAAACAATGTTATTAAAAAAAAACAGTTATCATTTATTGAGCATTTACAATGTACCATGCACTAAACTAAGTGCTTGACTTATATTATTTTATTGAATTCTCACAACATCCTCATGATATAGGAGTTATTAATACTTCTAATTTTCAATTCAGTAAAGTAAGACAGAGATTTTTGACCAAGGTTATGCAGTCAGAACGCATCAGTCTGTTTTCCAGGTTTCTGGCTTTTCCTTGCTAACCTCTATAACCACTCTACTTGCAGAATCCCCAAGGTATTTGACCAAAGCCCAGCTTCATTGGAGATGAGGTTTTAGGAAGAGTTGTACGATTCAGTTACCTAAATGACTAGATGATTGAAGAGTCAGACATGAGTCACAAGTCATGAGCCTGAGTGAAAAGTTTAATATGTTGTTCTTTATTTCTTTGTGCTGCTTTTTTTAAAATTTGAAGACCTCTCACTGAAATTCTCAAATATAAAAAATATAAATAACTGAGAATATAAATATCAGATACATTTCTATTCAGTTATTCTTTACGGGTGTCAGCTCTTTTTTGGTAATACTAATTGCTAAAACACAGAATGTCAACAAAATTAGGAAAAATTAGGGAAAAAGAAAATAATCAACTTCAAAAGACAATTTGAGGCCTGGGGGGCTATTAACTGTTGTCAACCATTGCTTCCTTTAAGAGCAACTCATATCCAGGCTTGAATAAAACACCTATTCTAAGGCCATATAAATTATGTAGGACTTGTTTTTGCCTTGTTTGTCTGTTAAACTTGGAGTTTCTCTTAAATTACACGTTGTCTCCTAATTAGTTAAATGCTACAATTACCTCAGTCATTCAAAGTGTGAAACTGTAAAACACCCCATCTCTTGACTAAAGAGAAACAACTCTTTTTTTTTCCCCTTCCTCTTCCTTTCTCTCTATTTTCTCTTACAGTTTCTCCCTCTATTTGCTGCTCTCACCCCTACTCAACACTCTCCTCTCCTTCCTTTTACTAATATTCTACATTTGGCTCATAATGGGCAGATAAGGAAACAAAACTGGAAACAATCATTTCATTCATATTGCTCCTTGCCAGTGTGGTTGATCATATATTGTCTTTCTATACCCAAAGAGCAGAAAGGAACACAAGAATCCTTCTCCTACTTTTCTGCCTCTTCTCCTCCTTCTTTTTCTTCTGTATATAAATAAAGGGGTGTTTCACAGCTACTTGACCACTTCCCCAAATCTGGACTCTGCTGGTAAAGTTGGACTAGAGTTTCTGAAACTTGGTGTTATTACTTTTATGGCCAGATAATGATTTGGTGTGAGGGCCTGTGTTGTGTATAAAAGGATGTTTAGTCACATCCCTGGCCTCTGTCTACTACATACCAGCCAGTAGCATCTTCCCTCAAGTTATGATAACAGACATTTCCAAATGTCCCTGGGGTGTCCCCTATTGAGAACCACTGAGTTAGACACTTTCATTTCTAAATTGTATATTACTTTAATTCATTCAGAACTTGCTAATGCTCTCATCACATTTTAAAATGCAGATTTGTTAATTTTTTTCCAACCAGGGGATGCAGGCATAGGGCACAGAGATAATGAGTTTAGTGTTGAGAAACTTCACGTGAAAGATACCTAGGTGGAGATGCACAGTAGGGAGCCACAGATATGAGGGTACATGTAGGAGAGAGGTGAATTCTGGAGATGATAGCTTTGATGCTGCTTTTGTTGGAAGATGTGAGAGTGCATAAGGTGATTGAAGAAAACTGTATGAGTAGAGTGAGCAGAATATAGTGGTTTCAAAGAAGCAGATGCTTAGAGTGAAATGTTACAAAAGGGAATTGGCCTGGGAAGTAGTCAGAGAAGATATTAAAGATGAAGAAAGCTATTATATAAACCATGGTGAAAATATATTGTTAGGATACCAAAGTCATCCTATATAATAAAAGGGTAATATGCAAATTGTCCACTAGACCAGGAGTTCGAATGAGTTCAACCAGGGGGTGGGGGCAACTCACCAACCACCCAGGGACCTTCCCCTGAGCCGGCTCGGCCCCATGGGCCCCGATCAGCGCAGGCTGGCCAGACCCCACCAGTGCACGAATTCATGCACTGGGCCTCTAGTCTATATAATAAAAACCCAGCGGTCATAACGCTGTAATGACCAAAGACCGGTCACCAGGAGGTGCATTGATAGGTCCCGCGGTGCCGGCGGGACTCCATGCTGTGTCCCACAGTGCGCCGGGTCTGGATCTCGTGCGATTTTGCATGCTGAGCCCCTAGTAATAATAATAATCTCAAACAAAGCCCTTGCTATGTGAAAGAAATGGGAATAAGACTATTCCTGTATTAATTCATTTAATGTTCCTAGCACCTATCTGGGTAGATCACCTCTGTTGTATCGATGAGAAAACCATATCTATACATCTATCTCTCTGCCTCTGTCTTTTCAGTACAGCATAGAGGTAAGTATGAAGTGCATCCAAAGAAAAGCCAAACTCTCTGGTCCAAAGCCCAGCCCTGTCACCTGCAAACTTCAGACTCTGCCTTAAATCACTGAATCAGGCTGTGCCTCACTTTCTTCATATGTTTATTGATAATTATGAGGATTATAGTTTGAGGTTTTGAAAGCCTCCTGGAATCCATTGTGGAATATTAAAAAAAAAAAAAAAAGCAAAGATTAAAACAAAACAAAATAAAATAAAAATAAATAAAAATAAATAAATAGATCATACAAAGTCACAAATATCAAAGTGTATAATTATTTGATGGTCCTTAATTAATAATAGGTAGGTTTAGCAAATCAAGTCTTTATTGTATAGAATTAAAATTTAAACATTCAGTCAATCAATATTTGAGTATCTTTAATGATTTGGCTGTAATACTAGCTGCTTAGAAATAAAAGATAAACTATATCTTTAGAAGTGGGATGGAAAAACATAGGATGGTATTTTAAAAAGAAAATAACTCATTTCAACTTATTTCAGCTGCCTTCTACCTATTAGACACTATACTAAACTGAATAAGCTGTATTTTGTATCCTCAAGAAGTTTAAACTATGTTGAGGATTATCAAAGTGATACATATGAACAGAGGATATTAAAGTAAGAGGAAATATCATTCATCAAAGGGTAGTCCACAGCGCTGGCTAGGTGACTCAGCTGATTGGCGCCTCCTCTCTTACACTAATAAATTGTGTTCGATTCTAAGCAGGGCACCTATGGGAGACAACCAATTGATGTTTTTCTCTCACCTTGATGTTTCTCTCTGTCTCCCCACTCCCTCCTCTCTTGCTCTCCAAGAATCAATGGGAAACACATAATCTAATAAAGACTAAAACAACAACAAAAGAATAAACAAAAGAAGAACAGACTCATAGAAACAGGCCAGTTACCTGAATGGAGGTATTATGGGGGGATGGGTGAAAAGGTAAAGAGGAATATAGTCAGTAGTATTGTGATACATTTGCATGGTGACAGATTATTACTAGATTTGTGGAGTAATCACATTGTAAGTAAGGTATAAAAATATTGAATCACTGTATTGTATACCTGAAACTAATATAACGAATATAATATTGTATACAAACTAATAAAATTTTCAAAACAAAACATAGTTCACTGACAACGTGGAAAAAAATATTTTTAATATAAATATAATAGGTAGAATATATTTTTATTAGTAATAAGTCAATTGTTGAGAGAAATAATTCTCTCAACAAAATGAACAAAAGATAACAGTAAACTAATAAATAGCTCGGCCATCATGGCTCAGTGGTTGAGCATGGACCTGTGAACCTGGAGGTCATGGTTCAATTCTCTGTCATGGCACATGTGGAAGTTGTAGGCTCGATCCTCAGTGTGGGGTGTACAGGAGGCAGCCGATCAATGATTCTCTCGCATTGTTGACATTTCTATCTCTCTCTCCCTCTCCTTTCTTCTCTGAAATCAATAAATCTATATTTAAAAAACATAAAACACAAATAAAAACCAACAAGTATACATGGAATATTCACATATAAAATATGCCTTACCTCATTAATAAATAAGTGCAAATTAAATTAGCAACGATATTTCATTTTTCACTAATCAGCTTGATTAGGAATAAATTATGTTGATGAATATGTAGAAAAATGGGTACCATCTTGCTGTTAGAAGAGAAGTAGTTGATTTAATCTTTCTGCAGAGGATTTTTTTTTTTACATAACTTGCATAATTAAAAGCAAACATTTACAATTAAAAACAGGTAGGGATAAAGGAAGGACAAAAACATTGAAAGAATTATTATTGCTGGAAGTGGAGTTCTTGTGGCACACAAGAAAAATTATTTCCTGAGGCCCCCATGGAAGGGTGGAGCTCCATTGGAAAGTTTTATTGATGATATAAAATTAAAGGGCTTCCATTTTAGGGTCCCATCTTTGTTCCTTTCACCATGAGAAAGTCCATTGTCTTCAGCAGGGCCAGAATTAAGGCCACTGCACATATTTTCAGCTCCATACTAAAGTCCCGTCCCGTTCAGCGTCCTGCATGTGAAGTCTGAATCTGCAGGGTCATGAATGATGCAGCTATTTAAGGTCACATGTCTACGGAGAGAGAACAGGTGAGTGCACAGGTGAGTGTGGGTCACCAAGCAAGAGAATGCAGGAACAAACAAGAGCAAGAGCAAGAGAGGGGCGACTCTTTGGGGATTTTAAGTTTCCAAGATTTCAATAGCTTCTGAGGTGGTCCACCCCCTAGCTAATCTGCTGTTTCTCAGGCTAGAAGGACAGGCAAGTACCTTCCCTATAACACCCTACCTTCATTGCACATGTGCACATCTCGCCTTTGTTTGAGCCCTTGCCCTACTGACCTGCAGGGAATGGACAGACGGTTGCCTGCCTGGGAAGCATGAAGCTGTAGCTTCCTGGTGGAGCTGCACAGATGACCATGCTTATTATGTCTGGCTTTCAACTTGCTCTCTTTCTATTATTAATACTAGAAAGCCGGTGCACAAATTTATGCATCGGTGGGGTCCAGATGGCCCACCCCAAAGGGATCCTATCTGGCTGGGTTGGTGCGAAGGAGGGACCTCAGGTGTTTGGCCAGCCGGCCCTACCCCAGATTGAGATGTTGGGGGCCAATCAGGGGCAGCCTGAACCGAGTGGGGAGGGGGGCAATTGGGGCCTTGATCAGGCTGGTTGGCTGCTGCAGTGCACATCAGAGCCACCGGTCTTTCTGGTTGTTCTGGTCGTTCTGCCACTCCAGTTGCTGGGCTTTTATATAAATAGATTAATAAACCAGCTAGCTAATTATGATGATAATAGAAGGAAGTGAATAAGAAAAGAGAAGAGAGGTTACTAAATGATCTTCAAAAGTAACCTTTTTAAAGTTTGGTAAGACAGTTTGTTCTTTATCAAAATCTAAACCAGTTATTTAATGGAATTAATTAATGCCTTGGAAACTAACCAAAGACTTATAGTTTTGGTGTGCATAGATGCATCTATATTTTGTCTTAGATTACATTTTATTTTTGTCTTGGTATTTGTTTTTGATAGAGTAACCAATCTTGAGATATATATGGATCTCAATAGCTTTGAAAATTCCCAACAGCTTAATACTCTTCCTTTCTGTGACAGCTTTTGAATAACAGTAGCATGTTTTGCAAAATAAATGTGGCATAATTTTATATTTCAGGTCTGACTGTTGAAATAGAATCAATTTTTTAAAGAGATTTGGGTGTATTATTTTTACCAATTATTTCAAGTATGTAAATAATATATTTATTTTATCTATCATCCCTTCAGTTATTTCTTTTTTTATTTCTAGTTGTGGATTAATAGTTACCTCAGATACTGAAATCATTTAGTACATTTATTTTGTGAAGAGATGAACCAGAAAATATTTTCATATTTTAAAAAATGCTTTTTAAAATTCCTATTCAATTGGTCTAAATAACAAATTATTAAGTGGAGTGACTCCTTTATACAGTTTTGCAGTACTGGATAATTTAGATTGAAAAGGATTTTTTTTATTGAAAATACTAATTCCACATTTCCAGGAAAGTAAACTTTTTGAACAGAACCTTAAAACTGTAATGCTCATATATCCATGAAAAACATTTGCCTATGAAAACATAATCACCCAAACCAAAACGCATCATCGACATTGTACGGCAATGTCCACACACTTGCAATCATATAAGAATAGATACAAGTATTTAGACTTACAGAGAACGCACCAATAGTACCACATTTTTAGACTGTTCTCTACCATTGTGGGCCAGGCTGTGGACTCTTTATTGAATATTTTTCATGCTGCTCACCACTAGCATCTAGTGAGAAAATAAAAAGGCAGAGCGTCGTTGAGTCTCTTTTAAGCTTTTCTTTTACATGATGTGTCACATTAATTCTGCCCTACAGGGAAATAATGAAAAAAAACTTTAATATAACACTGTGGTTCAGAAAGGAAACACGACAGCAGTACATTACTGCAAATTGTATTTAATGAGCTTCTTAGCACTGGGAGAGTGAGTCTTTGAAACAGAAGCTACTCAATTGCGATCATTTTGACGATAATTAAATCATTTTACATTTACCACAGGGACTGGTTCAATTTTAATTAGACACTTTCATGGGAAGGTGAAGCCACATGATTAATATTTTCTTGATCGTATAGTGGGAAAGATTCATAATGTAAAGGACTAAAAAAAACAATATGTCTGCTATTTCAAGGAAAAATGAAAGTACATATTCTAGGAGTTATTTGAGGGGCATGAGTTGGGCAGAGCAATGCCAGTGACTTGGTTTTGGCATGGATAGATGCATATCTGTAAATGGGTGAATAAATAAAAATAATATGTGTTTCCTATTCTAGGGCTTTTTCTTAAATACTGATATTGTGCTTTGTGTGAAGAATGATCAAATTAAGTAACAAAACTGCTCATCAAATGAATTCAGTATATAGTTCCTTGTTTTGGTAGAAAGTACAATTGAATTGGATTCCCAAGGCAATGTAAACACTAAATCTGTTGTTTGCTAGCTTTTTAATTATGGTCAAGTAACTTAATCTCTCTGTATAACATTTTATTCTCCCTAAATAATACTAATACCTTCCTTTTAGAGTTAGTGTGATCATTATATAAGATAAAAATGTGGAACTACATTACAAACTTAAGATTGATATATAAAGTTAACTTAGGAATGTTAACAAAAATATTTTTATTTTGACATTTCTTTCATTAATGCTATATTGTTAAGATTTTATATTTTTAATCATTCTTATTTCACATACTATATGCCTGTATGAAGGCAACTGCAATTTACAATAAAATGAAAAGAACAATAAAAACCAATGTGTGTTTCTATAATTGATGTTTTCCCAACCATGAAATATCCAAAGACTTGTCTCATATTTAAACAAAATGACATGACAGGAAAGTGGATGGCTCGAGGGATTTCCTGAGGATTAATCTGTTTGGCATTAGGCACAAGCTGTAAGTCTAAGCTAAGTTATCTTCAATCATATAAGACATTCAATCATTTCCCAGATATTAAAACATTGGAAACACAACCCTCCTATTAACTCCAAATGGGGGAAAAATGGAGGCATTCAATAGGAGCTACTGGATAATTTCCCGAATTTAAAAAAAATATATTTCTTTTCCTAAAAAGAACCTTTTTTAAAAACAAATTTCAAATTATTAGAAATTTGATCACTTTCTGTTTATTTGAGACTCTGTTGCACCTCAATAGGATATCTTTGTAACAGTGGTAGGTGTGGTGTGAATAGCTTGCAAACTACAATAGTTGGATTGTGGGCTGCATTTTTGCCCATGGACATTAGCTCTGTCACTATTTCTTAGAATAACATTTATGTAGATAGCCATTGTGTGTTTGGTTCTTGCCTGTATCACCAGCACCTAGCACATACTTGCTGTTATTATTTGAATAAATTTATTAAGTGTAAAGGCATTATTTCTAAAACATTAAATGACTACACTTATAGGGCTTGCGCCATTTTTTTTTAAATTTACTTAAATGGGCAGCATGGTATTGGGGAAAATGCACTAGATTGGATTCTAACTTCCCTAATTTACTAGCTGTGTGTCTTTGAACAAATTATAGCACTTCTCTTAGTTTTGGGATCTTCATCATGAAAAGATTGTGTAAGATAAACTGAGTTCTCTTTCAACTTAAATGATCTAAAAAATGCTGGTATGTTTTTTATATCACGTGGGGACACGTTCCCTCCTGGGCTGAGTCAATCTGTGTTAAGCCATTTGGTGTATTTTATCAGAGATGATTTGACATTTCTGGTCAATTTTGAGATAGATCTATGGCTTTAAAGAGAATGAAGGCAATTGACCATCTATTTCCTACCAGTTTCTAGTGCAAGATCCTCTTGGGAATATACTTCAAAGCTCTGCAAATTTCAAGAGGTTGTACTGAATGGAGGTAAAATAAGAAAACTTCATTCTGTCTGCTGAGCTATGTGTGTGTTGGGGAGGAACCGGTGAATAGGGGGTATTTGATTAAGGAACTCAACCATCAAACTCTGTCTTTGGTATCCTATCATCCAATTTCCTCTTATATTTTTTTCATTTTTTCTCCCTTCTTTCCAAGAACTTTCCCTTTCTCTTTTTTTTCGTCTTCCTTTTCCCACTCTTCTCGTGAAAATGGGTATATGTGCGAGTAGAGGGAAAAATACAAGGAAGAAATGTTCTCCTTGATTCTCTGCCTTGAGCAGAATAGGAGTCTTCTCCAAAAGCCAAGAACTGAGAGAACAGAGATGAAACAAAGGTAAGTCTACCCAGTGTGTGCAGGGTGCTGTTGTAAGGTGACTCTCCTGTGCTGTCATGCTTCGTGAATCATTACACATGTTTTATTGGCTGTTGGGACTGTGCTGTCCTTTAAAACAGAATGTCCCCATTAGCCTAACACACCTTGTTGCCCTGTGGCTCCTAGAACTTGACTTCTATAATGATTCTGTATAGCCATGAGAGTCAATAAAAAACAACAGCAACAGCAACACAATTCTCAGGCATTTTAAGGGTAATGCATATAGGTGTATTTTATAGTACAAAGGCAGCATTTAGCGGCTATTATGTCTAGCAAACAGAAACTCAGTTCCTCTGAATTATACTCATCGGTGGACTGTAATTGATTGCTACTTTCGGATCATTTGTTTTAGAAAACTCAATAAAACAAAGTGATGAAAATGTGCTGGATGATTTCCACAGAGGGTAAGAATGAAAGCGCTAGGAAGGATTCATAGTCACTGCTTGTTTCTCAAACACAGCCCCAGTCCTGGGTGGATGGCTGTTTCTTTCTCCTTGGAAATTCCACACCTAATGGGTGAAACAAATTTCCCTGATGTTCTGTTTACCCCATTCTTGCTTTTATTCCCTTTGATAAAGACCTATTGGTATTGAAGATTGCAGGTGGGCTATTTTACATCGAGATTCTGGTTCAATTACTTCCAGCTACATCGGTACATTGCCAGAAAGGGCTTCAGAAGGTAACAGAGCTTGTATGCATTTGCCTTCCTTCTCCCAGGTAGCAAATGCAATTGTTTTGTTTTTCACGGTCTCAGAATGACTAGATGTCAGCAGCTTACACCCCGCAGGGCAAATCAAGATGCTGCATAAAGTGTTTGGAATTGCTCTGTTGGCATTGATAGCAGAACGGTAATAACAGAATTTCTGAATGCAATAGGGCTTTTGGCAATGTCAACCTCTCAATCCTGGGTGGAGGACAGAGAATGTCATTGTGTCATTTCAATTAAGCTTTTATTTTCCCTCCTCTTCCTCGATGTGAAGAATTTTTTAGGATGAACGAACTCCTCTTTACTTGCCACAGACACCATGTGAGTCAATAGCTGGCACTGCCACCTGTATCTCTGGTTATGTAGCTCAAAGATAACTCTCTCCAATAATCTCTCTTCCCAAAGGGTTTTGTGCTCACCTGGCTCACCTCTTCTTCTAAGTCATTGCAGGAATTTACTAGATATATTTAGCAACTAACGAACTCCTTGATCATGTATCCTTCAGGGGGAATGGGAGCAATATAAAAGTCCATAAATTATTTACTTCCCTACAGACACACACAGACTTTGCTTTCTCTAGTGCTATTCGGCGTTTGGTAAATTTTCCATTCTATTAAGCCATCTTTAGCTCAGGAATGGCTGCCTTTGAAAACAAAAAGCCTGTTATTGTCAACATTGTACAAATAGCATGCTAATCATTATATAAAAATATATTCATGTCTTTAGCATTCTCTCTGCCCAAACTTTGAGATGTGTTGAGTTTAGTCAGCCATCTAGATTTTATTTTGTTTGTATCTCACTTCTCTATAAAACGTATGTGAAATGGTTCACTAGCTTTTCTCTAATGCCACACAACCAACTTGTCTAATCTTTTAACTGAGATATCAGTGTGTGTGTGTGTGTGTGTGTGTGTGTGTGTGTGTGTCAGAAAACAATCATATCACTTTCCATAAAACTCCTACAAGATCACCCAAAGACAATTGTCACCTTGTTATTTGTGCGGAGCTCTCCGTGCCTTCCACCGGTTTCCTGTGGAAGCGGGTTTCTTGAGATGTCACAAGAAAAGGAATTGCATGGGAGAATGAGTAGCATTTATTTGTGTGAAATTAAACCCCTGAGTTTCCAAGGTCCTCTGACCCTCCATCATACCACGGAAGGAGTCAAGCTGTGTCTTCAGTAGAGCAATAACTAAAGCAGTTGCCCTAAGTTTCTGCTCAATATTTGCACAGTCCAATCCAGCATCAGGCTAACGTAACTCGTATTCCCAGCTGCAGTCTATCAGTCCATTGTGTGTGGGGTCCTCATGGCCGTGGGCCAAGCAGCTTCTAGGAACACAAGGAAGCAGAAACAAAACCAGAGGAAAAAGAGAGGAACCAGAGAGAGTGAGAATTCCTTAGGATTTTAACCTTCTAAGATTTTTGAGCATTTTTAATGTCCTCACCTCCTTTAGCAATGATCTCTGTTTTAGGATAGATTGACAGCCACCTTCCCCTATGTGACTCAGCGTCACTGCACATGCACCCATCTTCCCCTTGGTGGCCCCCTTCTCCCAAGGGAAGACCTGTAGGGAATGGGCCCTGGTTCCCTGGGGAGTGTAAAGTTCTAGCATCTCTGTGAAGCTGCCCAGATGGCAATGCTTATAATATCTGGCCTTCCCTTCACTTCTGTCCTATTATTAATAACTAGCTACTTATAAAGATAACAATATAGTCCCTTGGCGTTAATGTTATAGAAGATTTTCAGTTTCAATTTATGTATTAATCCCACAGTTGTGCTTGGTATGGGGCATTTTGCCTTCATCTGTTCTCCACAAAAAGGCTGTATGACTACTTTCTGTATGTATCATGTTTGTAGATAAGGTCATTCCCATAGTGTGGATGCATTTGAAATGGAAGCAAATGTGTGGTGTCATAGGTGAGCATCAAGCTATTCCTATAATCCAGATAGAAGTCCTTTCTCATTAACTCATATAAATATCAACAATTAGCATGAAAAAGGAAGTTGAAAAAATGTGGTTTGGGGTGTTGCTTGGAGTGATCTATCTGCAAAGAAGTCCCTTAACTTCCTAAAATAGTATGACCATCATCCCATGAGCAAAGGGAATTCTTCAAGGCCTTCTGTTGATGAGGAAAATAAGACATTTTTTGGGGGGGAGACCAGCAGCCTAACTCTGCACCTAGTTAATAAGTAGCCCTAATGCACATTCCGGTTAGCCTATAGTCTACTAGTCACTGCCCCTTCCTTAATTATCTGGTCTTGAAAGACCTGTTTACCTAAATACTCACATTTTACAGAAGCGATAAACCATAAACAATACACAACTCCCAGAGGGGGTTATCTGTGCTGGCACCAGGCCAGGCCTTTAGGTGTGGTCTCACCGCCCCCATCCCAACACACGGGGCCTTTTGCAAAGCCCGCAAAAGGTCCGGAAGTCTGATCCATATCTGGGGGACAAAGAAACAAAGGTTATAAAGAGAAAGCTTCCTCCATATTGGTTTGCTCAGGATTTGGAGAACTGACCCCCTGAGTCACTGTACTAGTACATGTGAAACATCTGGAAATAAATGGGTTTTTCCTGTGTCTCCGGGTACTCCTGTGTATTTTTCAGTCTCCTAGTAAATTCTGTAACACTGTTTAGAAATGCTTTCTGCCATGAAGAGCTTCACCTTCCACCTGTTTATCCTCTGATGATTCAAAGTTTATCTCTAACTTTCTTTGCCTTGTTTCCACTTCTGCATTGTTATATTTTTCCACCCTAATGTCTTTGAACTGTGACTTGCATTTTTCAGAGGAAGGGAACTACAAAGGTCTCGCTTTCCAAATCAGATGAAATCTGCTAGAAGTTGCCTACCTATGGGCTGGGAGAACTGGTGGAGATGTGAGGAGAGACACTGTGCTTAATCTCTCTTTGTTCCTCCGCCCCTCTGCCTGGAGATTGAACACCTCCACTGACATTGTCAACAAAGCTGTTATTCCACTCATTGGTCAGTACACGTGTTCCTTTTCTGCTGAATGCCTGGGGAAATGATGCATTGTATGCTGATCCTCTCTTGGTTTCATTTTCTCAGGGACAATAATGCCAACTCTGTGTCCCTGATTATTAGGGTGGGAGTGGGAGATTAAATCATAATTCACCTGCATGGAGACTCAGATACAAAATGCAAATAGATATGATAAGCAACTGTTTTTGTTTGTTTGTTTGTTTGTTTGTTTGTTTTTTAAAGAGGCAGGGGCTGGTCACTTTAATCTTCTAAGAAAAGTAAATTTATGGCTTACCTTTATGAAAACCTCTGTCCTTCTGTAGAGTCAGTGGAGAAACAAAAGACTGTCAAATGCTACCAAATTGGAAAATTATCTCTTTAATAGGCCAGTTCTTTGAAATAGGTATTCTCAGCCTCTGGAAGAAAAGAGTAAGAAAAGAGTTTACTTGAAATACTTGCATATTTTGGGAGAGTTCTGTATAACCTCAATTAAAGTTTTTTTTTTTTTTTCTGAGTGTACATACTTGATGTTAATACATATTTTAACTAATTCAAGTTTTCCAAACTTGTAACTTGAGGCAAGCCCTACATTGACCCATTCCCAGTCATTTTCTTTGAAGGTTCCACTAAGCTCCCCACCTCAGAGGACAAGTAAAGTAATTAACCTCATTATACACTGATTGTTTCTTTCTTACACGTTTCCGCTGCACACTGGTGTATAGTTATTTCCGTCTCCTCTTGCACAGTAGTTTGCATTTTGCCTCCACTTTCATGAATGCCTGAAGGCATAATAATACCTATCTCCCTGAGTTCCTGTGAGGTTTACATAAAAGAACATATGTTGATTTCTATCTCCTGGTCCAATTCAGCTCTGGAGTTGCAAAGGAAATTAGATACATGGAAAAGGGAAAAGCTTGGGTAACCTGGTTAGCCCAGCATTGGTAAAGGGGGGAGCTCCGGATGCATCCCCTATGTGCATTCTGGGTTGTTTCTCTAGGCGTTGGTTTATATTGATTGGTGATCGATATGAGACTCAGACGAAGGTTGTTTTTTGTTTGTTTGTTACTACCAAGTTTTGTTTGCTTATTTTTGATAAGCTTTTGGTTTATAAAATAACTCATCAGCATTTCAAGATCAAATGTCATATAAAATGGTCACACTTGGCGACAGTGTTATGGGACTGAAGCTGATGAAGAAAGTAAGTTGTAGACAGGTGTTCTGCCGGTTTTCACACTCTGTTTTCTTGTGTCCTGTTTGTTTCATTCATTAGTGCTTCCCACTTGCCCACTGGGGCCGTTGAATTTGAGACTCCTTTGTAGATTCATAGCTCCTTCAAAGAACGCATGGTTTGAGACATCAGCATGTTTCGACCACATTCTTTTCCTTCAAATTCCATCTTACAATTCTCTATATTTGTTCTCCTAAGCTTAAAAAAAGGATATACACATATGTTATACTTACCTTTCCTTAAATATTTAGTGCAGTATTCTGAATAATTACACTAATTTTATAATGTCATACTAGGAGGGGTATACTTTTCTAGGTAATATATTCTTTTATGAAAAGTAGATTATTATTTGGAGAGTGAGCATTGAAGTAAAAATTACCTGGTTCTGGGGGATTGAATATGCCAACATACAATGGACAATGTATTGCTTGTTCTCATTTGGGTGGTCTCCATTTATTTCCACAGTTCAAATGCCATCACTGTCACTTACTATGTTTACACCTTTGTTACATATGTTGCAAATGCAACTATTGATAAGAAAAGGGATCATTTAATCAACCAAAAAATATACGTGTCCAAAACCAACTTTGTTTAATCTTTTAAAGAGGTAAAAAGATTTTAGAGCTGGAGAGAATATTAAAGATAATTGGGTCCCCTGGTTTTCAAACTCCATGATAATAGAAATTTCAGAAAGGAAAAGTTTCAACAGAAATATGTAAATAGTGACAAAATCAAACCAAAATTCTAATCTTAGGTCTTTTGTGATAAAGGAAAGACTGAGAGAAATATTCAACATTTTTGAACTTCATTCTTCTATAAATATTGTTTGTGAATAACCTACTACATCAACCATAATTTTCAGGAAATGGATAAGTCGATACCAAAAGTATGAAGCCACTGAAACACTGCAATGAGGCTCATGTGTTTTAGTTTAGATTCCCTCTAAAGCAAACCCTGAGACAAGGATTTGTGTACACGTAGTTTATTTGAGAGACAATATAGGGAAATATGAGGTAATGGAAAGTGAGATAGGAAATAGAGGAGAGCCAATAAAAGGTGTATTGATAAGCATAGTTCTGTTATGGGCAACTGGGAGTAAATTGAAGTGGGAACATGCTGTAGAAATTAGTGGAACCCCTACCCCACGTTCTGATAATTAAAATTATTTTCTGCTGTCCCCAGTTGAGGTTCACTGGCTTAGGCAAAGCTCTATACTTTCCCAATGAGAAAACTAAAGCACAAAGAGTGAACTTTAGTTGTTCAGTGTACATAGCTAAACTAAAGATAGAATAGGACCTAGAACACAGATTTCTACTGTTTTTAGTCGTGGGCTCTTTTTAGTTTTAGAATTAGAAAAACACATAACTTACCAGAACAGTTGCATCACTTATAGATTAGAATATCCACAGGTGACACATTCCAGAACCAAATCATCTTTTTATTTTCCTTTTCCTTGTTACACTTCCTTGATGAAGATGCTGTATGTAACCTCTCCTAGAAAACTATGGCGTTCTTGCACTACTCAGGTTGCAAGTTGAATTGCTTCTGCTCATTGGGTTCCTTATGGGAACAATCAGAAGTCACCATGACTCCTTAGGTGTGAGATTGTAAACTGGTCTCTTTCTAATCAAACTTATCTCCTAAGTATCTGTCCAGTGCAGATCGGTCTCTTCTACAGCCTTCTGTGCCATCTCTTATAAGACGTTTTCCACCCATTCCACTCCCCTGACCTCCCCACTGAGTTGGGGGGCATTCTGTGTTTACATGACATCTATCCTGTGGTTATTGCAATGGGAGCCCTAAGCCATCTCTATTATTGTCATCTACTTCTCTGATTTCCCCCTCTGCCTTGTGAGCAACTTGGGCATAATAGCCTGAGGCTTTCAATATTTGATGCCTAATTCCTGAATTCTTAACTCAGTAAATGTTTGGGGAATGAATGAATGGATCATTAAAGGAATAAAAACTGCGAAGTCGGTCTACCCAAAAATAATTATAAAAGCAAAGAGAAGGTTTACTCCCCACCCCCACCCCCGTTCTTTAGGAGTTTGCTGTGTTCCTTACACTCACTTTGACTATGTTCATAAGCAAAGTTAAAGGAAAGTGTCTTGAAACATTTCTATCAAATCAAATATGTTTGAAAATGTTCAGGTTGGGCATTCATTTTCATAAATGTGATCTGTGCGGTGTGGGTAGCTCTGTGGGATAACATCTAACCCAATAGCTCATTTTTCCTCTGCTCTGAGTTTTAAAAACCTGATTATGAAATAAGGGATTTGTAATGCTTCACAGGAAAACCTGTTGAATGACTGAAAATAATTCAAATTCTCTTCATAAACATTCTGTTCATTGCCAGGCATTGTGGAACAATAGTGATTACAATTTCCTCAAGAAAAATAATCTGTAAAACAAGACTATGCTTATTTAAACATTGCTTATCCAGGTATTTATTATAATAAGATAATGATCTTAGTCTGAATTAGCTATTGAGTGAGATGTTCTTGTTGTTTGTAAAGTTTAATTCTATACAAAAAAATAATGTTGGGATGTAGTCTCTGTAATAGCTAATGAATAAATATGAAGATTATTTTCAAGCCATTTACATATTAGGAAATTTAGGTTTTAGCCCTCATTATTGTATAACATTGAATATGAAATTATATACAGGCTTCGTCTTGGTAAGTGAAATAATTTGCATGCATCCATCACAGCAACAAAGACAAGGTTTAACATTTCTTATATATTAATATTGATGTGCAATTTGAGTTTTAGCTTGAAAAGGCAGAGTGTTTATTTGGTACAATTAGTGTAGATCTCATTGCTTGAAGAGCAATGTGTCTTCATCAAGCCTTATTTATTAAGCAATGATATTTACTTAGCACTATGCTGAATGTTGGAGCATAGGGGCATAAAATAATTTTAAAATGTTATCATGACTGTTAGAGAAATTATAGTCTCATTGAGAAGGGAATATATATATATACTAATAATAGAGGAATATGAAAATTGTCCGGGATGCCATCACAGTAACACTAATGACTGAACAGCAGGCTGCGTGGGGCGACCAGGCCGGCAGGGGTGTTAGTGAGGGACGACCAAACGACTGAACTGCAAGCAGAGTGGGGCAACCAGGCTGGCAAGGCGGGAGGGGGGGGCAGTAAGAGGTGACCAGGCCATTGGAAGGGGCAGTTAGGGGTCATCAGGCAGGCAGGCAGGTGACCAGTTAGGAGCCAGTGGTCCCGGATTGTGAGAGGGATGTCTAACTGTCAAAATTGACAGTGGGACATCCCCCAAGGGGTCTCTGATTGGAAAGAGTATAGGCTGAGCTGAGGGGACCTTCCCCCCAATGAACAAATTTTGTGCACCTGGCTTCTAGTATGTGTGTGTGTGTATACTAGATGTACATAAATGTCCCAAGAAAAATTCTGAGATATTCTAAATTAAATTATAGAAGCAGGAGAGTTATAGAGACAGGAATAGTTAACCAGTTAATAGCTTGGGACAACTAACAAAAGATTTCTCACATTAATGAATGCATGTTGTAGTTTGAAGCTACCTCCAGAGGACATTAGCAGACCTCTAGATACCTCCACATCCCCAATATGCGTACATAAACTTTCCAGACTCTTTCCTGTAACCAATCAAACGTAGGAAGGCAGGGGTGGATGGGTGGGTGGGAAGAGATCAACCAAAGAATTTGTATACATATATGAATAGCCCATGGGCACAGGGTGGTAGAAGCCTGGGGTAGGGGTGGGGGCAGAGGCTGACTATAAGGGGTCAATGAGAGAACAAAAGGGAACATAAAATACTTTCAACAATAAATATTTTTTTAAAAAATCAGTAAATATTTATTTCTTACACTCCATGTACCTATCATAGAACTGCCCCTCTTCACCTTTTTCCATCCCCTTGTTGGTAGCCAATGCAAATTCTTTCCAAACAACTTCCATCTTTCTTCCCCCAAATGTAATGTATAAAAGCCATCAATGCCAGGTTGGTGGACATGTTGCCTTCTCCACCTAGAGCTGCTGCTGGTGGTTAGACACACATCGAAGGACCTAATCTTTTTCTGGCCAGCATATGGTTCATGAAATCATTTCTTTCAGAAAATTTTTCACACTTATTCATCCCTTTAGCAAAAATGTATCGAATACCTTACTCTGTGTCCAGTGAAGCCGATTAAAGTGCTTTTTGCTCATTCTTCATTTTTATTAATTCTCCCTCCTTTTGAATTAGATAATTAAGTTATTCTCAAGCAAATGTAAAAACCCATAAAGATAAGCTTCAAAGCCTGCCTTACTACATGATTGCCAGTCCAAGGACTTATATAAAATGAGAATCACTACAGTCTATGCTTCCTTTTCTCTGTATGCTATTATATTACAAACAAATAAAAACATATAAGACCATTTCGCAAGGAGAGTATTCTATGTTGGGGCAGGTAGTTATCAAAGGATTAGTTAATAACACTTGTGACTTGGTTTTTTAAATTGAAAGTATACTCAGGCATGGCTTCTATCCAACTAGTATGCATGTACTCTTGTCCTGGTTGTTTTGAATGATGTCTTTTCTGAGGAGACCCATATCTGTTTTGATTTGAATATGCCCATGCTATACTGTCTAGAAAATGCTCTTACTATCTCCTCTGGCAGGCTGCTCTGAGGACTCAAGGAAGTATAGGTTGAGATTTCCAGCCACTCTTGTTTCTTCTGTCCTTCTCTACTCAACCTGAAAATGTGGGTGATTTTTCATCGTTCATGGTCAATGGCTGGTTTATACCAGACCTGTGCAGTCCAATACTGTGACCACAGGGCACACAAGGCTGTTGAACATTTGAGATGTGACCTGCCAAATTGAGATGAACTGTCAATGTAAATGACATATTGTAAATCATATTTTGAAGACTTAGTAGATTTTTATTTTATTTAAAAAAATACATTTTTATTGATTTTAGAGAGGAAGCGAGAGGGGGAGAGAGATAGAAACATCAATGATAAGAGGGAATTATTGATTGGCTGTCTCCTGCATGCCCCCTACTGGGGATCGAGCCACAACTTGGGCATGTGCCCTTGACTGGAATCGAACCTGGGACCCTTCAGTCCACAGGCCACCACTCTATCCACTGAGCCAAACTGGCTAGGGCAAGACTTAGTAGATTTAAAATATCTCATAAGTGATTTTATATTGACCATGTGCCAAAATGATACTATTTTGGATATATTGAGTAAAATAAGATATGCCATTAAAATGGATTACATCTGTTTCTTTTTGCCTATTTTGTAATGTGGCTACAAGGAAATTTGAAATTACACAGGAGGCTCATGTCATATTTCTATTTTAAAGCATGGTTTTAGGCAATAGATTTGATAGCAAACAATTATGTTTAAATTCCCTCATTTTGTAGTTTTCCAAAGTGAGGTCCAGTAATGGGAAATGTGTTACCCAAGAACATAAGAATGGGGTCGGATTTGAAATAAGCTAGTGGCCTGCGGTTGGCTGTCAAACGCCACCTCCCACCTTCAGCACTGGTTTTCAGGTGAGCCCCTGGAGTCTTCCAGTGAAAACATAGTAATATAAAAGCTCTTTTGGAGATACGAACCAGAGCTCTTGAACACTGATCATAAAATGTTTTATAAGGGAAAAGCAAACTGTAATCAAAGATTTTATCTGCTTCTTACTATTTTCTCTTATCACAGGTTTTAGGAAAAAGACCTACTCAATATAAACCCTTTTCATTCATTATGGAAAAACAAACTGCAGATACTTAACAATTGTGTAGTTATTAGGTTATGTAAATGAAAGGAAACAATCAATCTGAAGCTGCAGATAGCCCCGCATTCATTATACCTTTGTGATTGCATATATTTATTTTTGGCGGGGGGCAGTGAGGTGAGAAAGTTTTCCTTCATGATTCTTTATTATGCATTTATAATTTAAATAAAATGTTATATTCTAGAGCACTATTCACTTACCACCAAGTGGGGCTATCTGCATGTTTAGTGCCGATATGTAATTCATGACGAATACTAAAACATGTCATGTAAATAATACAATTAGTGTAAGTTTATTTCTAGTATGCTTGCTTAAATGAAATGAGATAAAATATATGCATTTAAAACCTTTTAAAATCAATGTTGGGCCCTAACCAGTTTGGCTCAATGGATAGAGCATCAGCCTGCAGACTGAAAGGCCCCAGGTTCGATTCCAGTCAAGGGCATATACCTTGGTTGAGGGCACATCCCCAGTAGGAGGTGTGCAGGAGGCAGCTGATTGATGTTTCTCTCTCATCGATGTTTCTAACTCTCAATCCCTCTCCCTTCCTTTCTGTAAAAAATCAATAAAATATATAAAAAATCAATGTTGGGGTCAACGATAAAAGGAAAATAATCATTTAGAAATACCATGGGATGCTATTTAGTACACTTGAAACTATTATGTGAGGAATTGTGCTCCTCTGGAATGAGCAGAGCCACCTCTCCCCGAAGATAGTGGCTTATATCCCTATCACAGAAAGGTTGTTCCGGCAGCTCTATGACATCATCAGGGACACAGACTTCTTCCAACTCACTGTTTAAGTGTCCCTGGTTCTTGTGCCATATTTTCATGATCAAAAAATAAGTGAGCCCTAGCCAGTTTTGCTCAGTGGATAGAGCATTGGCTTGAGGACCAAAGGATCCTGGGCTCTATTCCAGTCAAGGACACACACCTTGGTTACAGGTTCTTCCCTGGTCCCTGCCCTGGTTGGGGCTCATGCAGCAGGCAGTCAATCCATGTGTTTCTCTCACATTGATGTTTCTCTCTGTCTTTCCCTCTCTCTTCCACTCTCTCTAAAAATCAATGGAAAAATATCCTCAGGTGAGGATTAAAAAAACAAAACAACAACAAAATAACAGCTGAAACTTTAAATATCAATGCTGTGTTTCAGAACACTGAATGGGGGAAGCACAGAGGAGTATATTATTTCTTCCTTTAAATAAATGTGCTTGAAATTTCACAGAAAAACTCTACCCAAATGGACACATTTTGGTGCACAAAGGCTGGAAAGTGTGTGCATGTGTGTGTGTTTTCACTGAGCAGCAAAGAGACTACTAAAGATTGGGATTTCTTAATGAATATGAGGAAATAGATTATGCAGTTGGCCACTAGCAGACCATGCCACGATTTATACATTTGCTTCCCATACATCTCTGCACACACTTCCTCCCCCAAACTCAAAATGGTGCCTAGTAAATGTATCCACTCATAGTCAAGGAAATCTGAGTAATGGGTAGTTCTTTTCTATAGGATCAGGTATGATTGTATGTGTTCTAAAGACCAATAGACTATTAAAAGTAAAGAAGAAAGAAGTAAAATTCCCTTTTCAGAAAAGGAGAAAATATAAGTCTCAAGGGTAGTTATAGCTGAATCACAATGATCAGATCTATTAAGCAGGAATAGGGAGAGCTCCCTGCTTTCGTTCTGTCCCTTGTGACATCTTCATCATCCATTAATCCCCCATGTCCACCTTTTTAGAAGAAATTTAAAAAGTATGTCTATTTTGAGGGGCTATATATTTTCAGGCAAGACTGAGATAACCAAAAATGCTTTTCAAGATTAATAGTCATAGGCTTGATATTATCTTGGTAACATATTCTCCTAAAGTTTGTTAATTATTTGGCCTATGTGTAAGTAACCATACCCAACAATCTTGTTTAAGGTGTGTTAAACCAAAATGATTCAAGGTAATCAGGGCCTGAGAATCACATGAAACTGGTACCAAATTGGATGAATATAGTCTGAAGAAAGGCCTTGAGAAGATCCCTGATAGTCAGATTGCATTTCAGTAACATTGTCATGTAGCAAAGGGGGCTGCGGTATTTGTCTTTCATTGTTTCAGAAGGCAAAATACTTTCAAGTAGAAGGAAATTATAGGAAGGCAAGTATTGATGAAACTTGAGAGAAATAAAACAGAACAAAACAAAACAAAACAAAAAACAACCTGTCCAATAATTGAAGCTGTCTCAAATCTGGAAGTCTGCATAGTGAGGTACTACTATACCAGTTCTCAGGGCTGCAATGAAGGGAATGTCTGGTGTAAAAGGTTAAATTAGCAAATCCCTGGGCTTCCACCTGACCCTGCCTTCTATGTTGCTATGATTTTATGAAACCAAAGGCAAGGATTGGACAAGTATTGATTCAGAAGAACCCAGGGAGGCATGCAGCAAGATATCAAACTATCTTGCAATCTGTCATAAAAGATTTATGCTACTCCCTGAAGAGCAGCCCAAAGTTAAGACTGTTCAATCTTCATCTTCTAGTTGGTATTTGATCTCCTTGAATTCCTGACACAAGTTTTTTGGGGGCCATTTGATCTCCTTTGAATTTCTGACACAGGGGAGTTGTCATGATATGAAAGTTCTCTGTGCATTACATTTTGTTCTTTAGGAAATATATTGTTCTGTAAGAATGTGTTTAGTTTTTGTAAATGCATGTTTAGCAAGTTTTGAGTTTTGAGATTTGTGTTGGTGAGATAGAGGTACAATTGTTTTTAGAGAAATCTAAATCCATGTTATTATATTTTAAAGATTTTTTATTGCATTGATTATTCACATGAACAGTATGTGTTTCCTGTCCACACTCACCTTCAAATTCAGAGATTTGGACTGAATTCTTTTTTAAGGGTATACTGCTATAATTTTTTTAAAAATGAAAATAAATCTATTTTTCAATAAGGTTGGCGGGGTACTTGAAAATTATGCCAATGCATCAAAGGAAAGAGAAAAAGCACACACATTTGTTGATTCAGTAAATATTCCTTGATTTTTTTCCTACCTGCTTTGTGTCAGTTGCTGAACTTGGCAGTGAAGATAAAATGGTGAGAAGTCACACACAGTCTGTTTTTGAGTTGCATACAGCCAAGCAGCTGGAGATTAATATGAGGTAAATTGTGAAAATGCTGTGATAGAGGAAGACAATGATGCATAGAAAGGGAAACCAACCTAGATTTAGTAAATTAGAGAGTAATGTAATGTTGAGGCCTGAACTGTGAGAAGGAAGAGAGGAAAGTGAGAAAACCATGGTAACTGGTTTTCTAGATATCCTACTGTCCTATCTCTGTCCTTACTTAATACTGATGCCTATGGCAGATCTGTTTTGTTTTTTCTTTCCCCCAGGGCTCAAAGGTCATAACATTGTTAGAGGCTTTCTTTAAGGAAAACACAAACCATAATATAATTACAAAATTGGATACAAAGTCAAAAAGTTGTTATTTCAAATGAGAAATATTAATGCAAGAAAATACTGAAATTTTTTAATAGATTCTGATTCTTTTCCTTGGAAATTTGTAGGCCATTTCCAGCAATGCTCTCTAGGGTTGCTTTCTGATTGCAACCTGGCTTTCCCTTCCCACCTACAGCACACTATGACTAACTTTCAGCACTGGCTAGGTACTATGCAAGTGAGTGAACTTGATGTTTTATTAAATATTACATAAACCCATCTTACAGTGACGCCAAGTTAGAAGTAATGCAAGGTAGAAGCCCTGCCTTAGATGTGCTATTACTTTTTGGAATTTGCTGCAAAATTTGAGTAAAAAAATCATACTCTTATAGCCCAGGTTACAGTACAGATTATACACACTTGAGCTTGAATTCTGGTTCTGCCACTGATTCGCTGTGTAAGCTTGGACCGGTGAATTAAACTCTTTGAGTCTGTTTTCTCATCTATGAAATGGGAATAATAACAATACCCACTATTTAAAGTTCCAGCAACAATTAAATCACTGTTATAATCCCATCATGTTTTCCACCATTATGTTTTTAAATACTTTTCCACTGAAATTCATGGAGAATGTCAAGGTTATAAGTAAACTAGTGTGCACAGGTTTTATAAACCAATATTATGATCATACTACTTACATTTAGGTATGTCTCATAGGTAACGAAGCATCTTCATGTCTACTGTCTCATCTGATCTCATCTGCTTCCTTCTCCCAGGACTGCTATTCACCTGGGACTCCATGGCAATTTGATGTCAAAATCTATTTTGATTGGACCGTGTCCCTGCCATACTAGTTGTTGGATATTTTGAATATCATTCTTCAGAATATAATAGATTTTACTGTTATTTTATATTTAAATACAATTTTGTTAATGTGCACATTGAAACCCAGAAGAATGATTTGCCCATAGACCCACAGGTCACAAGGAAGGTGGGTTACACTAATCAAAAATGAGTTGTTCAGCCCAGGCCAGGTAGCTCAGTTGGTTAGAATGTGGTCCCAATCCGCCAAGGTTGTGGGTTCAATTCCTGGTCAGGGCACATAGAGGAGGCAACCAATGCATGCATAAATAAAAATTTCAAAAGAAAGACAAAAAGAAATCAAGTTGTTCAACAAATCCAGTGCTCATTCTATGATATCAAAACTCTTTTGACATTTAGTCTAACTTCAGATCATCATGGAATTAACAATAAATTGAAATCAGTTAAGTAGGGCTAATTTTATATATATTCCAAATGGCAATACTTATGCTTAGGTCTCTTATACACAATCCCGAAGTGGAGAAATGTTGACTTTTTGACCAAAGCACAAATCTTCTTTATGGATGAGAGGACACATAAGTATAGGATAAAGTCCTTATCCAATGAAGGTGATAATGAACCACAAATTTCACATCACGATATAGTGGTCTCAATTCCTTACAATGCACAGTACATCCTGCGTGGTTTTGAAGTAACATTTATTTATTTATTGTTGTTTTCTGGGGGGAAGTGTGTTTCCTGAAAAAAGAAACAAAACATCTTTTTGATCATGATGAAAATGAAAAGCTCTGGAAAATATTGTTCTTAGCAACAATTAAAGCTATTAACAAGGGAATCAAATGTTTTAGTGACAATGAGAATATGGTGTGGTTGGTTGAGTTTATTATAAGAGAAGAGAGATCATATCCACTGTTTCGATAATCAGTGCAACGTTAAGTGAGAGTATCCTGGGGAGAGATGTTAGATTCTGTGTCATAGCTAGAAAAGAAAGTTTAGCCAGCAGCGATTTTGATTAAGCATAAATATTTATAGAGCAGAAAAGAAGCTCCAGTAGCAGATGATATTCCCTCATCAAAGTGCCTACTGGTGCACCCCAATCAGAATGGGAAATGCGATGCTCCAATCAGAAGTTTTTCTTGGAGTTATTGAGAGTTCAAAGGTTGATTGAAACACAATAAAGGGTGTTGTTTATTGGATAGCGCAAGAGTGCTGAAGAAAGGCCCATCTTTCCTCCACGGGCAGTTACAGAGACCAGAACAAGAGTAGGACTAGGAGTCAGAGGGAGTGGAGAGAGGGATAGTGCTGGAAAGTGGGGAGACAGAACCAAAAAGCCACACCCACCAAGCTTTCCATTTGAAACCACTATCTGAAGATTCCCAAACCCAGACCCACTGACCTGAAATCTAAAAGGAAGGAAAAATGAGTCTCCAGATGATTTGGCTTTGAAGATGAGACTGCAAATGCTTTGCTTCTTTTCTTCTAAATTTTTGGTTTCTTGTTGCATTAATAAAAGGAAAACTCTTTGCTTGATTTTCTAGCAGGCTGCCTTCTGAACTTCAAAAATACATGTAAGATCTGTACATAACATTTTTTTTTTTAATTTTACCTGGGGATGATGTTTAGGAGGAAGGGGAAAAAAGGTGCATTTATTGACTCGTGTATTTTTCAGCAACATAATAAATAACCTTACAGGAAATCTGCCAAGACAGTGGTTTGACCTCATTTGAAAGGACAGCAACCCAGACATCTTTTCAGATTTCTATTTGCCTTTAAACACAGCCATCATACGGTTGAACCAGAGGGACAGAGGTTAGTGCATGAAACCAAGGTACACGCTCTCCTAAGTTACCAGGGATGCTCTGCTCCTGTCACCCCTCTTTGAAGACAAAGCAAAAATCAATTTATCTAGTCCCACTATTTCTGCAACTTTTCTCCTCAGTACTTTAGCTTTAGATGGGAATGGAAGAAAGAAAAACTCTCTACTCTCTATTCTATTGGGCCATTATTTTTAATATATAGGAGAGATCAAACTTTAATTTATAGCTGAAAGTTCTCCAAGGTCCCGCTTCTCCTCTCTTACCTATATTTTCCTCTCTCATTATAGATTGATGATGGTGAGCCACAGAGCTTTACTCAGATATTGGTATAAAAAAATGTCAGTAGAAAATATGAGGATTTTGTCCAGCAGGAAAGTTGTGGTTTTGGAGAACAAAAAATAATAATAATAAAATAAAATAAAATAAAAATAAAAAGTGCCCTTTTCCCTCCAAACTGTTTATATTTTTTATTGATTTTTTTAGAGAGAGAGAGAGGAAGGGAGAGGGATATATAGAGAGAAACATTGAGAGAGAAACACCAACAATCAGCTGCCTCCTACAGGCTCCCTACCAAGATCAAGCCTGAGACCCAGAAATGTACCCTGACTGGGGAATTGAACTGGTAACCTCTTGGTTCCTGGGTTGATTCTCAACACTGAGCCACACTGGCTGGGCCTCCAAACTTTCTTTGAAGCCTGTTGTCGAGTATGACTCCCTCCATGTTCTGCGTGGAGAAGGGTTTGGGATCTGAAAGAGGAGCTGCACAACAAATGAGAGAAAAGACACGAGATAATTTTGCAATATTGGGGGACCAGGCATCAAGTCCCGAAGGACTTCCCCCGTGCTCAGGCCTCACCAAGCTTTTATTGATCTGGGATGCACCCATAGCATAGCCCTTAGGCAGGTGAGCCCCTAGTAACAAGCAAACTAGCCCATCAGCAAGGATTTACATAATAATAAATGGGGGAGTAGTTTCAGCTACCACTGTCTGGACATACAGAGGTGGTGCCTAGCTCCGAGCTTTGCTAGGGCTTCAAAGGCACCCAGCCTTCGGGAGGGGTTTCAGGGAGTTCTCTGTCTATGCTTATCAGATAGTGAAGGCAATAAACAGTTTCCCACACCTGTATTTGTGTTTAAGGCCATTTAAAATGTGGGTCTCTCTTTCAAAGGAAAATAAATGACTACACACTGGCTGAGGAGATATGGTTTGAAAGATGGCCAGTGATATAACCATTTATCAAGCACAACCAATTCATTGTTTTTAAAAATTGGCCTCTAAAGCTACAGCAATATCATGTTATTTACTGTACTAGGAAGTGCAGCAGCCTTTAGATGCTAACTGTCATTTATAAACATATATAGCACTGAAAGGATGTTAAAGATTAGATCAGTGTCAGAAGAATCCTTTGGGGATCTTTATTTATTTTTTTAAATATATTTTCATTGATTTCAGAGAGAAAGGGAGAGTGAGAGATAGAAACATCAATGATGAGAGAGAATCATTGATTGGCTGCCTCCTGCACGCCCCACCCTGGCATGTGCCCTTGACTGGAATCAAACCTGGGACCCTTCAGCCCGCAGTCTGACACTCTATCCACTGAGCCAAACCAGCTAGGACCCTTTGGGGATCTTTAAAAACTAGTGTGGGTTATTATGTTGCACACTCAGAACCAGAACCACTGATTACCCAACTTAATCATAGCCAGGTCACTGTTTTAGGTATCTATTGCTACATAATAGGTTACCCAAACTTGGGTGCTTAACACAACATGCATTTATTAGCTCAGAGTCCTGTGGAGCAGAAGTCCAGGCACACCTTTGCTGATTCCTCTACTCCTTGTCCCACAAGGCTGCCATTAACTTGTTGACAGGGCTGTGTTGTTTTTCAAGCTCAGAATCTTCTTCCCAACTCTTGTGGTTGGCACAATTCCTTGTGATTTTAGGGCTGAAGTGCTCATTGCTCCCTGGCTGAGAGCTGAGAGTGGCCCTGTGCTTTTAGAGGGCACCATAGCTCCTCTCCAGGGCTCTCCCAGGGCCTTCTCACAGACCACCTGACACGTGTGGCAGCTTAGGCCTCCAAGCCCAGCAGGAGCATCTCTTGCTGCAGCAGCTAAGAAATGGTCGTCCATCATGTAACAATCACAGAGTGACTGTTGCATCTCCTTTGTCCTATTCTATGACGAGAAGCAAGTCTGATTCTGCCCACATCCAAGGGAAGTAGGTTATACAGAGATTTGACTCATTGGAGGTCATCTCAGAGTGTGCCCACCCCAAGGGACTCAGTTTCAAGGAGCTCAACTGACCAATAGTGTTTATCTAAATCATTGGTGGGACATGGATTTTTAGATTAGTCTTGGGTGGTCTGTCAATAGAAAACAAAAGTAAAACCAAAATTGTGTGTTGTTTAAAATGCCACACTAAGGGTGTAATGCTGATATAGTGAGCAGGTGATTGGGCGTTTGAATTTATATGTGGGATATAAAACTGAAAGTAACAAATAAACAAACAAGTAAGCAAAATCTTACAGGTATGGTGGTTACCAGGGAAAGAAGGGTGGTGGGTGGAAAATAGGTTGACTTAGAGTGGTGGGCACACAAGGCAATATACAGATCATGTATCATAGAAATGTGCACTTGAAACCTATATAATCTTATTAACCAGTGTTACCACAGTATATTTAATAAAAATGAAATTAAATTAAAAAAGAGGTCTTCATAGAATGTGAAAACAATAAGTTTGCTCCTTTTTCTCTTACCATGTACATAAAGTATTTGTGCAAAATATTAAATAGTTAATTTACAAAAAGCCTCTGGCCCTAACATATGGTGGTGGTTTGAAAAATACTAATTTTGCTAAACTCTGATTTTTGTGGTGATTGCAACCATATTTTAAATAGTCTGCATTTGTGACTGGAATCATTCATGTGGTAAACACTTAGGCCTAAAGGAAAGTTAAGTGTTTGGCAAAAAACATGGATGGCAATATGAATTGAAGGTGTTTCTCCGTTCTTAGCATTTTTATAGATTCTTAAATATTTTTGGAGTAAGCATTTCATAATATGTGGGGGTCCCTCGGGAAGAAGTTGGTTATTTTAACTGACCCGTAGCTAAGATAGCATATACAAGCCTGAAATGTAGTCGATTACCATCTGTTTCTAAATCTCTAAAGTCTCCTAATTTCGCAGTTGAGTATTTCTTTCCAATATCGTTTTCTATCTTTAATTTAAAGTTATTTCATTTTGACACTCCAATAACAACCATGGGCATATGTTAAATGTATTTGGGGAGATACTGTTTTTTTTATTGCATTATTAGTGCATTTAAATACAGATGCTATGATTATAATTAGTTTTAATTCTTAGCCCAGGAATAGTTTCTAAAACTAGCTCGCCTAATTTGATAACAATATTATTTTTGATACAATGCAAATACTCAGGTATGCCAATGCAATATTGGAAAGGAATATAATTATTTAGGTACAACTCATTCCTCATTACTCCAATCACAACCTGCTCTCCTTAGCAGATAAGCAGCCATGGGCAAACTACGGCCCACGGGCCGGGTCCGGCCTGTTTGAAATGAATAAAACTAAAAAAAAAAAAAAAAAAAAAAAAAAAGACCGTACCCTTTTATGTAATGATGTTTACTTTGAATTTATATTAGTTCACACAAACACTCCATCCATGCTTTTGTTCCGGCCCTCTGGTCCAGTTTAAGAACCCATTGTGGCCCTCGAGTCAAAAAGTTTGCCCACCCCTGGTAGAGGTAACTGACATTCTGAAGCATATCTTCACCATGTATATTATATATCTTCACTCCATACCGATGACAAAATAGCTATGATTTTCCTCAGAGTGAAGCTTATTCTGAAAACCTAGCTGACACAGTTGTGGAATGTGGCATAATCATTTGCCCTGCACATCTTATTTTGATTCTTTTCTAGGCAGGTGATCTTTAACATCTACTAGAATACTATAAGCATGTTTAAACTTAAATTTTGTTTCAAAACATATTAGGAAATAGATTGTGAGAATAAATGAAAGATGTATATTGACATCAGTTCCTTTTTCAAAATCAATATATACCAACACATTTTTACTGAGTTATATGAATTGTGATACTTTATCATACCTCTGATTGAAGACACACAGATAGGATAGTGCCGTTATAAATATAATAACTCAGTTCTTGATTGTATGCTTATGTCAAAAGTCCCATTGAAGTTTGGAATGCTGATGACACAAATGTAATAAAGAGCCCTTTGTGCATTTATATCCAGTAAAACAATATTAGAAGATGATACATTCCCTCTTCCTTATGCTTAGAAATCTGGGTCTCATGATTCTATATTAAATTTATTATGTGTTGGTATATAATTTCCAAAGATTCTGTTTTTAGCATTAGTGTCTCTGCTTTGGCTTTCCCTATAAATTTTATGTCCACACTCAGATCTTGAAAATATGTTCTTGGGGAAATAATCACAGTACATGGCCACTCAGAAACTTCTAGTTTGGAAAGAGGCTGCTCAAATGTGCAGGAAGTGACAGCAGGTCTTGATGCTGAACCTGTGGGAGTATAACTTCCTTTTGGACTCCAAGAATGAGGAGAGAATCAGTGCCTCCGTTTCTCTTAACTCTTGCTCTGGGGTCTATTCTGCAAAATCAAAAGCAATCATGTGGCAAAATGCACAATTGGAAATAGAGAGTCAGGCCCTTGTTAGAATGGATCCCTAAGATAAATCTGCTGCCAAATGGGAAGGAGATGAGTAGAATTAAAACAATTTATTAACCAGAGTCTTTAAGTTTTATGCTGCCTCAGGTGCGGCTCTTATCAAGTCTGGATGGTGGGCAGGGGTATCGGGTAGGTGTTTGACCATAAAAACCTATCTCTTCCTAGTACATGCAGGACACATATAAGGAAGAGTTAATGGTTTTCCTGGTCTAGTGTCCACTGCAACATAACTTCCCTTATTTTGATGATATAATTTAATTGTGTGTTGTGGTTTTTTCCAGAAAGTATTAGTTATTTGATTCAGGCTTCTGGAAAGGTCATATAGTGACTGAACACACCTAAAAACTAACTGCTTGTATACTCCTTTCACATGAAAAATCTGGCTTTATCACTAAATATACCTTATCCTTGCTCTCTGCCCTTAATCCAGTTATATTAGTATCATAGATATAATTGGCTACAGGGTATATGGGAGTTTTCTTATTTTTTTCTAGATGGAACATCTTTTACTTTGCAGCATCGTACTCTGTGTTGAACATAGTCACATTTAAACACATAGTGATATTTGTACATGGGAAGTTCAGCCTGGACCAGTCATTAAACTAACATTTTCAAAGTAAAAAATATCTATTATAAGTGAAAAAGGACATGGAAACTGACATAGGCTTGGGTGTTCACCCTTGCTAAACAGTTATTAACTGTATAGTCTTGGTCATACCTTGTATCTTCACTAACCATCAGTTTCTACATGTTTAAAAATGATTAATTTTAGTAGATTCTCTTTGCCTTGAGAATTATATGGAAGATACTTTCTTTTACTCTGCTCTTCTGGCCACTCAGAAGTAGGCAGACAGCTTGTTAAATGAAAACAAAATCAGAAATATTTAAAATGCACAAAAGTGGAAGATTATGAGTCATTAAAAATTTAAATTCCCTTAGAATTTTCCCCCCATCAATTCATTTTAAATATAAGCTGCAATTTGACACTGCTCAATTCACCAGCCTCCCTAAGGGCATCCTGTTTTCATAACAGGAGTTCAAAAATTGGGTCACCTCATGATGCGTGGATTATATTTTAGAAAAGGGATCAATAGCTCCCTGAGTGCCTTTGACTCTAGAGGGAAATAACACTTTTAGGTGGAAACCTGCAATATACTTGGACATCTGCATAATGACTGAAATTAGCATGGGTTTACATAGTACACAACTCTGTTTGAATTTTGATGCCTTAGAAAGGAACAGAAGGTTTTAAATTTTCTAAGGGAAAGGCTCTGGAGGGTGTGAAGGCCTAACCCAAGTGAGCCCAAGGTGAACGGCATGTCATGAATGGATGAAGGGAAATAAAAACTGGGTTCATCAAAGGAAAATGTATTATCCAACCAAAAATGATCCATTGCTGCATATGTGTTACAGCACTCTTACCCTTTAAGGATGTTATTAACAGGCAACCTCTGTCCATTCTGCTTATTGAGAGGTGATGTAGTGAAGCCTATTCATTAGACAGATATCTATGACCATAAGTTCCTTATAGTAATATTTGTGTGAAGGGAGAGGAGAAAAATTAGGAAAAGAGAGAAAACAAAAATGGTAGAAAGAAGAGAGAATAGAGGAGCGGCAAGAACAAACACAAATGTCAGAGGGAAGGCGGGGGGGGTGTCCAGAAGAGATTAACCAAATAATTTATATTCATATATGCATAACCCATGGACATTGACAATAGTGTGGTTAAAGCCTGGGGAGGGGTGGGAGTGGAAATCAGGGATTCAATGTGGGGGAATCTGTAATACATTCAATAGCAAATATAAATTATAAATGAGTAAATAAATAAACTAGGAATCTGCTTGATTATATGGTTTAACGATCATGTGGTTCCAAAAGTTTCTAGACTACATGGCTACAAGTGTTTGAAAAGCAATATACTCAGCCTGGAGATTTTGAGATCTGCCAAGATGTTCTGCCTTACTCTGCAAGTTGGGAGAATAAGAAATCAGTCCTGTCCTCCTGTGGGTACTGACAGTGGGAACCTGTACCTGAATTTGTGAGCAAAAGGTGACTTACTTGCAAAGCTGTCCAGAACTGTGGTTTTCTGTTGAGTTCTTCAAACTCTATGGGCCACAGAGGAGCTTAGTGAAGTGATTCCCTTCTCTAGTGTATTCTTCGTGTCACACAAACCCCATCATTTGAATTTTGTGCCGGCTGAACAGAGTCCATTGATTTACTGATACTTAGTGTGTTTTCCATAGTCTTATTATTCAGTCAGCTATATCCTTCTATTCTCATTTCAGATTGATATTATGAAAGAATAGCATGAGTTGATTTAAATCCAGCCATAAAGACATTTAACCTCTGAGATTGCCTTTGTCTTACTGTGGATGATGGTAGTCACTTTCTTTATGAAATCTAACAATGTCTCCTGGTATTGCATAGGTAGGAGATAAATAAGCATATACAATTATAACAACAAAGCAGAAAGAAAAATGAATTCAGACATTAAAGCTCAGATGTGCTGGATGAATAATAACTGGGTGAGAGAGGTTGAAAAGAGCCCTTGGTGCATTCTGATAGTCTGGAGCAAGTTTTAATAATTTGCCTCTTACCTGTCTCCCTGATTTTGATAGGTATGTGCCCCATTTTCCTACAATACTAGTCCCAGATAAGTGAAAAAATGCAAGAGCAAATAGGAACAATGAAATTTGAGACAGAACCTGCTCCTAACAAAACAAGAGATTCAAGAGAATTAGCCTGTTTCCCAGAGCTCTGCTTTTCCATCTATAGAATGAGGACATGGACTGTGTGATCCGCTATCTCTTTCTACTGTAAATCACTTTCTGTAGCTTCATTTTTCTTATCTGTAGAAAGGGGAAGAAAGCCTACTTCACAAGGTGACTCTGAGGACTAAAAGAGCACAGTTGAATATCTTTCTCTGCACACATCTACTGGATTCCTGAATTTAGTTATCTAGAATTCACAGAGTGAGTGCAAGTAGTCAGGGGCATAACACTAGATCTATTTGAGTTCAGTATTTCTTATAGCATGTGGTGCGTTTTGACCAGTGATGATTTGTGAAATGGCTTTAGGTCCTGGATATCTATAGAAGCACCTGACCTATTCTGGTCTCCTTGACCTTGGCGATAAAGACAGCCTTGTTCAACTTTGCATCCCCAGCATCTATCCCAGTGCCTAACAGTCAGGAATGCCCAATAGGTGTTTGTGGCCCTCAGGCCAGTCACAGGACCTTACTGAGCCTCCGGACTTGGCTTTAAAATGTACTAAACAATCTGTACTAAACAATCTGTCAGAGCTTGTTTTTTTTTTTTTTAAGAATGGTAAAGATCATATCAGAAAAGGTAAAATCATAACACACATACAAATATAAAATGAACAGGTAGTAAAGATTTCACATAGCTCATTAAATGAGAGAACCAGGATTGTTATAACTATGTAAAAGAAAAAACTAAATAAATGCACATTTTATAAATCAGGAATATTGAGATTAAAATACAAATGGAAGTAAAACTAGCTTCTTCCACAGTGGAGAGGGAAATCTATTGACCCTTGACTGCACAAAATACAATTTGTTTGTCTATAGAGAAGAATTATTTTGTACTGCTAATAGTTATTTACAATTTACAGAGTTGTAAATTCTGTAGAATTCTTCTATGGAATCAGAATCATATGAACAGAAGGGTGTACTATGGACAATGTATGGTTTTACATTGAAGCACAACATTTTTCCCACATAAATTACATAATCATGTAAATCACTTAATGGTGCCTTATATATAGCAAACTTCAAATAAATGGTTATTAAAAATGTAACATTCTGCTAGATGTAATTGCAGATGCAAAACCACATTAACATTCAATACAGTTTTATATTTTAAAAAATAATAGAAACGGTCAAATATTATTTAGTGAGAGTAATGGGAACTAAAACCTAATTGATCATCCAATATTTATTGAGGATTACATATTCCTAAGTACATCATTTTATTTTTTAATTTATTGCATTGACATCTATAATAATAAAAGCAAAATATGCTAATTAGATCAACCATCCTTTTGGATGTCCTTCCGGAAGACCTACTGAACAAAGCTGGGGCTGCGAGGGAAGCCCAGGTCCTGGGGGAAGGAAGGCTTACTCTTGCATGAATTTCATGCATCAGGCCATATATATATATATATATATATATATATATATATATATATATATATATATTCAAGCATATAATTCTGTGATACATGATCTGTATATTGCATTGTAAGCCCAAAGTCAAATCATCTTCTCTTACCATATATTTGTGTCCTTTTATTCTGTTTCATACAGGAGTTACTGGATGCAGAGAGATAACGTATCTAGATCACCAATATGGAAACATCCTGAAACTGCTTTGGAGTCTCAATACATTGACTGGATTCAAGTTTAGCAAACAGGGAAACCGGCCCACCAACAATTTGCCGCAGGTAAGTGAGAGATGTAACTTTCTCCCTTAGAATCCCTCAAAGGGGGACTTTAATATCCTTTTGGTACAGCCGAGAGTTGCTCTTCTCTCCCTAACGCCCCCATGTGGATGCCAACGCATGGCTAAATGTCTAGCCATTTCTTTCTTTTCATTTGGGCTTCAGTCAGTTACAGCTGGAGGATGCGGGGGGGGGGGGGGGGGGGGGGGGGGGGGGCAGAAGGTACCCACCTCATAAAATTTTACTAGCGTGATTCAGGCGGAGGAGCGTGAGTCCAGCTGTTTCTGAACAGATGTTTCGTTGTACTGCCCCTGGAGCGGACAGAGTGGCACAGTGGCCTGCCCTGGATTCAGGACAGAAACAAATACGCGGACAAAGAGTGAAGCCCTCTGCCTTTTTTTTGACACTGGGGCACCAGTTAGGTCATTCATGTGAAACAAAGTGTTTGGGAAAGGTAGCCAGCTGGTGAGGTTGCAAAGCTTGATGCGGTGACAACACAGACATATTTTCTGTTGGGCTGTTGTGAAAGTTGAACTTGGCTGAACGAATGGGTTGGGAAGAATGAAAGTCTGAGTGACTCCAACAGGGGGCAATTTGTGAGCTGGACCTGAGTGGCAGCATCGTCTGTAGCTAGATGTGCCATCACCAGTCAAGGCCACTTGAGCCTGCACCTAGGGCCTGTCCAGGTCTATGGCATGGAAATCTCCTGTTCATTCTTCTGTGTGGTTTCAATGTGTTGAGGAGAAAAGGAAAAAAAAAACACACACACACACATCCAATTATAGTGACATTAAGCTTCATCTGTGGCTGGGGAGACATTTGTACTTGCCATTTTCATTGGGAAATTGTACTTGAGTCATTCATGCTGTTTTAATGTTATAAGAACCTGGGGACGTTGGCAGGTGAAATTGCGCATACATTTTCCTGTTAATATTTGCCTCTACTGGGTTGAATGTATAACAGTGATCTCTTCTGAATTCCCAACTCAAGAGCTTCCAGGAAGTTTTTTATTTATTTGTTTTGTAACAACTTCATCACAGTATGTTGATGAAGCTAAATTGGACCCATGTTATCTGTGTTTGAGAGATCCCTTTGTTTCAAGAGTCACATAAGAACCTAGGTTTGGAGGTGTTTTGTAGCATGTTAAGGGCTCTTAAAGATGAGGAGGCAATGGTAAGATAAAGAAACGGTACCAGCACTCAAGAGGAAGACGAACCAACAAAAACACCACTTGAAGGTGTTTTTATTTAAGTGTTTGGATCTCACTCCTTTGCCTTCAATCTTAGTTCTTCTATGGACGCAAGAGGGTGGGTATTGTCTTCTTTGAGTTAGGCTATTTGTTTAGAGGGAGAAAGACTCATGTAAGTAACCCAAGTGAAAAGAGAATTGTTCTGGTAACAAATGTGAACTGAAGCTGAAACAAAATTTAAAAACAAGAAGAAAACAGCAACTTCTGTTTGTACCATTTTCATGAGCAACAGGGAACTTAACTCCTCACAACTCTATTTCTCTCTGAACTTCCTATTCCATTTTTTTCTTCCTCCCTCTCTCTTTTTCATTCAGTGTGATTCTCAACAGATTCACCTGAGTTATTGGGTGCATCAGCAGTTGATTCATTCTCTTTCAACTGAGTAGTATTTTGTAGTAAGGATATACAACAGTTTGTTTAGCTTTGTACCTATTGAAAGATGTCTTGATTTTTTTTCCAGTTTGGAACTATTATACTTAAAAAATTGCTATAAGCATTCATGAACAGGTTTTTGTGTGGGCATAGAATTTTTATCCATTTCCTGCAACTGCAATTGCTGTATTAAATGGAGGTCACATATTTGTGTTTTTATTTCCAGCTTTAAGCTATAATGAACATGTAAATAGTGTAAGTTTATAGTGTAAAATATGATAATTCAATGCATGTCTACATTGTGAAATGTTTACCACAATATGGTTAGTTAACCCATGCTTCAACTCACATAATTGTCATTTTGTTGTTCTTATGGTGACAAAATTTAAGATCTACTCTCTTACTTTCAACTATACACTACAGTCTTATTAACTATAGCCATCATGCTATACATTCAATTCCCCAGAAGTTATTCATCATATTCAACGTTTGTACCTTTTGACCAATATTTCACTTACCATTCCTCTCAGCCCAGCTCCTGGTAATAATCAATCTACAATTGTCCCCCCTTATCAGCAGTTTTACCTTCCACTATTTCAATTATCCATGGTAAACCATCATCCAAAAAATACTAAATGGGAAATTCCAGAAATAAAAAATTAATATTTTAACTTGCATGTCATTCTGAATTACATGTTGAATTCCTACACTGTCCTAGTCCACCCTACCTGGAATGTGAGTCATTCCTTTGTCCAATATATCCACACCGTATATGCTACCTACCTATTAATTACTTAGCCATCTTAGTTATCATATTGAATGTTGCAGTATCACAGTATTTAAATAACTCTTATTTTGCTTAATAATGGCCCCAAAGCACAAGAGTAGTGATGATGGTAATGCAAGTATGTCAAAGAGAAGCCATAAATCATTGCTTTCTTTAAGTGAAAAGGTGAGTACAATACAATAAGATATTTTGAGAGAGAATCAACATTCACAGAATGTTTATTACAGTATGTTGTTATAATTGTTCCATTTCATTTCATACTGATAACCTCTTACTCTAATTTATAAATTAAGCATTATCATAGGTCTGTATATATAGGTTTTAGTACTATCTGTACTTTTAGGCATCCACTGAGGCTCTTGGGATGTACCCCTTAAATAAGGGGGGGCTATGGTACTATCTGTTCCTGAGTTCAATGGTTTTAGATTCCACATGTGAGATCATGTAGTATTTATTTGTCTCTCTCTGTCTGACTTATTTTACTTAGCTTAAGGCCCTCAAGGTTCATGCATGTTTTGCAAAGGCAAGATTTCCTTCTTGTTAGAACTAAAAAATACTTTATTGTATTTATATAATAAAATAAATTATATATTTATATATTTTTTTCTTTACTCATTAGTTGATTGACACAAGTTCTTTCTATGTCTTGGTTATTGTAACTAATGCTACAATAAACAGGGTAGTGCAGATATCTGTTTGAGATAGTGCTTTCATTTCTTTTACATAAATACCCCGAGATAGAATTGCTGGATCATCTGATACTTCTATTTTAAAATTTTGAGGAGTCTCCTTACTGGTTTCCACAGTGGCTGCACCAATTTATATTCCCATCATCAGTGCACCAGGGTTCTCTTTTCTCTACATAACTTGACATGTCCTATCTCTTGTCTGTTTAAAGTAGTCAGTCATTCTAACAGGTGTATAGTGGCATTACATTGTGGTTTTGATTTGCAACATGAAAGGCGGAAAGAGCTCCCCTTGCTGGGAAAGGGAGAGCGGGGTGGCCTGCGAGCTTCCTCAGTATTTAGGGACACTGCATGAAGGACCCTCTTGGGTCTCAGCCCACACAGAGCCTGGCAAAGCTGAGATGTACAGAGAGGCTAGGAACCAGGAGGCCAGACAGGGGCCACTGTTTCTGCTGTGCTGTGGGAGCAACCAGGGTTCCCAGGGTCCCGCTCTGCAGAGGACCGTACCAGCTTTTGCCACTAAAGAAACCAGGACACCTGCTTCAGACCCCTACAGATTTCACTGGTTTTAGCCCCACAGGTTTTCACGTTTGCAGATGCCAGCCATCTGAGTGCCACCCCACTGTGTCCTGGCCCTGGGTCCTCAGAATGTGAACTGACAGCCAGCCAGGCCTGCGAGTGACTATGCCAGGGTAAAATCTCAGCTGCGTCCCCCCTTGTAGATTTTTGCCCTTGCTGCTGGTGCTTTTGGTGTCATATCAAAAACCCATATGTATATTGTCAAGACCAATGTCAAAAGCTTTCCCCTTAATTATCTCCTTAGGATTTTAATTTTTATTTCCCTAAATTCTAGTGATGTTTGACATTTTGACATCACTGTTTATGCTTATTTATCAGATTTATATCCTTTTCAGTGAAATGTCTTTTTATATCTTTGGCCCATTTTTCTAATTAGATTGTTATTTTTGTTGTTGTTCTTTTTGGTGTGTTGTTTTGTTTTGTTTTTACTGTGAGTTTTGAGAATATCTTACGTATTCTATGCATTAGTTTTTGACAGATATGTAGTTTGCAAATACGTTCTCTCATTCTACAGCTTGTCTTTTTATCCTCTTAATGAGAGTTCACAGAGCAAAAGTTTTTATTAATGGAGTCCCTTAATCACCATTTCCCTTCATTAGGGTAGGTATATATGCAAACCCATCTCAAAGAGATGGTTGTTTTACATAGTAGGGGCATAAAAATAATTAACAAATAAAGACATAATTTCTAAATTAATTGATTTACCAAACTGTCTTTTACAGGTTAAATAATATTCTAGGTACTGAGAAGAGCATATGTATGGGATACAGAGCTAATTATCAAGTTACATAAAATCCATTAGTGATGGTAACATAGAAAGGCTGCCATAGCTATAATATAGGAATCCTCTTTCATCTCCTCAGAGTAAGGCCATGTCTTGCAACCCATTACTCACCATACCTAACTTGCTATAGAGATTTAGCAGAGGGAGAGGGAGCATTTGAGCTGCTGGGAAGTAATCTGTCTCATATTTTCCAAATTTCTTGAAGAAAAGGAGTTTTTTAATATTTCTAGATAAAGTATTCGCACAGTTCATTTTTTTTTAACCAAGTTAGACAGGTCTTTGTGCAAATCTTATCCCTTCAAATGAACTGAAGTATTTATTGTTCTGGCCTTGATAGAATCAGAGGAAAGATAAAAATCATTGTTCAGTACTTTTAAATATTTAAGATCAATTGCCCCCTTTATCTCATTATATATGCTCTGACCTCAAATGTCAGCCACAATGGCAGGATGTTTGACCATATGTGTATGTAGACTGGTGGTCTGTGAGTCAAATGTCAGTCCCACCCATCCCACCACATGCAAAAATAGTTAAGAAAACTGCAATGAATAAATAAAAATAGCAGCAAGATGATTTCACAACTTGTTAAGTCTACAGGTAAATATAGCCCAAGGCAGACTTCTGAATCTTATCTATTTCTATCAAGTCTGTCAGGCTGGGCATCACATAAACAATGGCTTTCCAATTACCCAAGGAAAGGACTTCATCCACAAATATAAAAAGCCCTTGACAGAAAGTCAGAAGCATAGCTAACAAACGCTTCAGTACTTCACTCTTGGACCGGAGGAGGCCTGGCTTAGAGAAAACAAGAGCCCTATCGGAGAGCCTCATAAACCCTGCTGCGAGGAACCTTAATGGAGCAGAAACAAGCCTTGCTTAATTAATGCAAGGCCAGGGACCTGCTTGCAAAAACATATGAGTTCTGCTCATCACAGGCAGATGAAAGACATATTTCTGACCTACATCATAGATACTTAGAGGACATCAACTTTGTGTATTTGATAAGGTAGGGTATAGTCAAAGGGCTTTCTAATCATGAATATTTATAGGATCTATTTTTCAAAGCATCCTGGTTTTTGTGAGGTTGGCTTCATCATAAAAGGTTTGCACTTTGGGTGAAAAGCTTTCCATTGGTGCCTCGTGGAATAAAATAAATAAATAGAAAGTGAAGTTTAAAGTAGGTTGAGTTGTACTTTACACAATTCTCAGGGAAGAATGAGGATAGCACATTGAAATGGGCTATATTTATGCTTGGTACATCTTGTTTCATGGAAATTCACTTTAATAAGTTTTCTATACAGAAAATCAGACTCAGGACTTATACTCTTAAAACTTCCAAGAATTTAGAACCTTATGGAAGAATTGTGTCTGTCATTTAAACTGTATAGTTGCTACGGTTGAGAGGGTCAGGGTGTAATACAGTACCCAACATAGAAAACAATCAATATTCATGCAAAACTCTGTGGGTTTTAAGGTTTCTGATGTTATCGTGTTTTAAAAATTGCCATGTATTAAGTTAGTTTTTTAAAAAGTTTTATTACATTCAGATTTAAATTTCTTTTAAAGATACATTTGATATTGTCATAAACAAACTCATTAGTAGAAACTCAGAAACAAATTAAGATTATAATCACTTTGTGAAGGAAGAGAGAATAAAGATATGTATAAATTAGTGGCAGTTACTTCTTATTACAATCATTCTGAATGTGATTTTGCTGCTTCTCTGACTGTATAATAGAAGGTTTAGTCAATTTTTCTGAGCCTCCTTCACATGACCTAGTTGAGGGTTGAGAGGTGATAAGTAGAAATCACAGGGAATATAATCAGAGTGACTGCATCTTCTTGCCATATTTCAGTTTATCAAACATTAAATTAAAAAATTTCAGGTATACCTGAAGCACCATTTCAGAGAAAAACCAGTTCTTATTGTGTCAGTCTCTTTTCCTGGCTTCCCCACTAGGTAAAACAATTGTATTATTGGCAGGACCTCAATTTTCTCAACTTATTTTTTCCAGTGACAAAAGTGCTAAATATCATGGGAATCCCTTATGCTTGATTTTTCACATTTTACATCTTTAAGCTCCATGTTCATGTTGCAAATATAATGACATATCATTGCAGTAAAGCAAAATGTGTCACAGTGCATGTTTACTGTTAAAGAAAAAAACAAACACTAACCCATAAACCAGAAATTTTGAAGGCACTAATACAATTCGAAACAAGCATTCTCTTCAACCTACTGGGATGCATCTATTTCAGAGATCAGCCCCTAAATGGAGTGTCCTGCACAGAGAAGGCACGGCACTAACAGATTGGTGAATGAGTGGTTGTTTATTTCATACCCTTGGAAAGAACAAGGTAGAGCTAATGGTATGCTGGGAAATCAGCTCTCTGAGGAGGAAAAATAGCTCTGATTTGTAGTGTTTTTCCTGTTTCTGTGGTGTAAATACCCCCCCGCCCCGCCATGGCTCATTTTACTTACCAGTGTGATGTCACTGAACATAGGTGGGAAGAGGTGTGCAGACTGTTCTCTTGCAGGCTGGTACAAGCTGGTTCTCATCCCTACAAGTTAAGAATTTTTTAACTGGTTTCATGTGATTTGGGAAAAGAATATCATGCTGCCCGATTTCCTGTTGGCTAATTAGCTGATGATTTTGGTGGAAACTAGAGGTAGGTCTTTTTCCAGTAATGCTAACAAAGTATTACTTTTTTCAGGTAGGTTACCTGTAGGATGAAAAGTTATAAGAATACCTTCTCAGGAGTTCCCATGCTTTTACTAGCAAATAAAAATCAAGAGAGCTTTCAAGCATACATTTATTTCTGTGAAACAAAATCTGTTTATTATACTGTGTGCCCACCACTCAAAGTCAAACCATCTTCTGTCTTCATATATTTGGCCCCCTCCAACCTCTACTACCCCCACCCCTTTCCTCTGGTAACCACCACACTGTTGTCTGTGTCCACATGTTTCACTTTTATATTAATTTGGTCACCCCATATATGAATAAAGCCATGTGGTCATGTGGTTTTTAGCTTTTCCTGACTGACTTATTACACTTAGCATAATATTCGCTAGACCCATCCATGTTGTCACAAGTGGCAATATTTTGTCTTTTTTTATGGCTGAGCGTATTCCACTGTATATGTACCTCATCTTCTTTATCCAATCACCTATTGAAGGACACTTCTATTGTTTCCATGTCTTGACCACCTTGAAAATTGTGACTTTGGAAATATGGCAGAGAACTACACAAATACAAATTCTGGTCCTGATCCTTATCAATTCATATTTTAGTGGACAGAGACAGTCAATAAACTACTAAGTAAAACAAAATAGTAAGTAAAGGCTATGTTGAATAATAATAAGTTCTATAGAAAAATATAAATTAGGAAAAAAACACACAAATAGTGCTGGCATGGGAGTGCCTTGAAATTTTAAACTGATAGAAGAGGCATCACTAAGAAGATGAGAGGGACCAAAAGGAGGTGAGAGGCTGAGAACAAAGACTTAGATTTTCAGGTCCAGGAAACAAATGGAGAGACCTTGAAATAAGTGCATTTGAGGAACATCAAAGTCTATGGAATAGCTAAACAGAAGCAAGGAAGGGAGAAGGAGATGAAAGTTGAAGTCCTTAAAGTGGGAGGAGTGGAGTAGGATATAGATTGAAGAGAGATGAAGGTGAAAGGTCAGAGGACAATTATGCCGTAGACCAATTCCAGCATGTCATAATTTCAAGAGTTTCATCAAAAAGTTGATGAGACTTGGGGACTCAACAGGGTTGAGTCACACATGTAGTCACCTGTTGGGAACGGCTAAAGGCATTTCCCCAAACCTGAAAAGGAAACTGACTGTGGCTGCCAGACAGTTAAAGGGCATCTTAATCTACATGTTATTGCCTCCTACTGGCCAAACACCTGAACAGCCATAGGCTATTCCCCAAACTGACAATGCTTCTGTACCCTTTGAAACCTTACCCTATGAAGTATGTTATCTCCACCTTGCCTTAGGACAAATTGTGTTAATAAAAGCAAGGGTCCTAGAAAAGGAGGTAGTATTCAATTCCTTTAGCTGAAGGTCCTCTTACCCCCAATGCCTTTCAAAATTATATCTCGTCTCCAGACTCTTTATTAGTCTCTGGATTCCTGTCAGCCTTTTCCAGATTCCTGAACCCTTCTTGGTGCTGGGACAAGAACTCCGGCACAATTATCAGTCTATTATTATAATATATGTGAAAGATGATAATTTTATGTACTATAATGATAGAGGTGCAAGTGGTTAAGAACTGTTTGGATTTTATTTTGAGTAGATATAATTTGTGGCATGGTTAAAGGCAGAATGTGAAAGAGAGGATTAACATTTAGAAGAGGCTGATGTATATTTGTGTACACGGTTTCTTGGGATAGAAGAAAGAGTCAAAGCGGATGAAGAAGAACTTTTGGAGTTGGTCCCACTGAATGTCTGTAGTGTTGTTAACAGAAATCAGCCCAGCCCGTGAGGCCCAGTGGTTAAGCGTTGACCTATGAACCAGGAGATCATGGTTTGTTCCCATTGCAGGCTTGATCCCCACGGTGAGGGCATGCAGGAGATGGCCAATGAATGGTTCTCTCTCATTGTCGATGTTTCTATCTCTCTCTCTCCCACTCCCTTCCTTTCTGAAATAAATAAAATAAAAAAGAGAACAGAAATCAAAGAGTAGTTAACTCTGGATGTGAGCCACACTATTGTGGGAGTCCAGTTGTCAATGTCAAATGCAGGAATAAGGAGTCAATGATTATTCTATCTCAGATGCTAGTGTGACATTGCCAATGGGAGATGTTAAAGGGCCATCAGAAAAGGGGTGGTTGTCCCTCTAAGCAGCATTCTCCGGGTGCTCACTGCCCAAGTGCAGGCTGTAGCACAGTGCCTTGATCAAGAAGACAGAGAGAGTGGATATTTTCTGAGCAATGTGAGACACCCCAGAGAGTCCCAGAAATAACTGGTCAATTTCCTGAAGAAAGTGAGTCTTTGACTCTAAGCAAATTAAGAAGTATCTCATCTGTACATTTACGAGGCCTCATTTCCACTCTCCAGTTCAAGATGCCAAGGGTTCTGCTATACTCCATATATGACGGTCACCTCTCCAAGCTATTCCTGCTAGATGGTGACCTGCCCGTTGGAGGCATTAGGGACCTCCATGGGCACTTTGAAAGTTTAAGTCTCAGTGTCACTTCTCTATCCTGAGCTTGCCCCGTGTGTTCCATTTTCTGGTTTTCTTATACTTTAGGGATTTAGTCAGTTTTCCTTTACTTCCTGAGATGCCATTATCCTATGCATTCATAATTTGCCTTAAGATAGCTCAGTTTTCCCAGCTCTCATTATACTTTTTCTTCCTGAAAAAATAAGGGGGTGGGGGAGTGACTCCACCTAGCCTTACCTTGCATAACCATGCTCCCTTGGCTGAGGGCCTCGGGTTCCTGCCATGCAGTTCACTTCATAGTTCCATGTACAACTTTTCCACGGTGGCTGCAGATGTCTTGGCAGCTGGCTACTGAGAGCAGCTCCTTGGTCTCACTCACATAACCTAAGGGAGCAGCAAGTGTTAGGTATTGATTATTGTGCTTGACCTGGGAACAGGGCCACCCTAGACCCTGCTAGGTTGCCCCAAGGTCAGAGGGGTCAATGTTTTGCTACTTATTTGACACACAACACATGGCACACTCTCCTTTCCTGACATAAGCTTTTTGTTCATAGGTTATTCTTTTTCCCAGAATGCCCTTCTCCCCACTTCTGGTTTCTAAATTCAGCCTTTCCCCAGTACTGGGTGAATATCATTGTTATGAAGCTTCTCCTGATTCTCCACTACTGAAGATGAGTTCCTTGGATCGTCAGTGCATGTGGATGGGCAGGTCTTATAGTGTCTTTACATTCACTAATTTATCGGTGCTTGTGTACATTTTTTTCTCCTGCCTGAAAGTGAGCCTCTTCAGCCAGACTTGAACAATAAATGCTGTTTAGCTCTCCAAAGCCTGAGAGTCCCTAGGGCAGCTGAGAAATGTAATGAGGCCCATAAGCCAGAAGCCTGGGATGTATTAGGAAAGACTTAAGAAAAATCTTCACGTAGACAATGAACTTTAGTTATAATTGAAATTTAAATTCATTTCAATAACCGGCATTCGCTTAGGGTGCTAGAGCTCAGAGTCGTGAGTTTTATCATGGACCACCAGGCTGAAATAGGCAAAACAAGAAAGGACTGGTGAACATTAGCTGGCTGCTAAAGCTCTTAGTTTGACTTATTTTATGATTATTTTATTTCCAGGGGTAGGGGTGTTGGGAATATTTTTGCAAGACTGCCTAGGCCATGAGAACAAGTCTGTAACTTAAAGACAAAAGCTTTTCCATCTGTAGTACTTTGATAACTTCTTTAAAAAAAATGTATTAAATGTATTGGGGTAACATTGTGAAATTATATCACTTTCAGGTGTATGTAGCCACAGACACCCTCTTCTCTTTTCCTTTAAATTAGCTAGAGTAAAAACAAATGAATCTAAAGAAATAGAATCCAGATTTCATTGTTAGCCACACACATTAAAAATAAGGCACTTGTTTTTAAAATAAACTGTCTACATGCTGGCAGAAACATAATAAATTTTGAGACTTATGAGAAAGTTGCACTTTTCCCCATCTGCAGAGTACTAATAAGACTTGCATATTTGACCCATCTGTTTTTCATAGATTATTTGAGAAAACAACATATTTATTAAAAAATCTATAAACCCTGAAAACAACTTCCTTTCATCTGCAATAAATTTAAAAACCCTTTGCAGTGTTTTCAATGGTAAGAAATCAAACTCCTTTTATCATAAGGCAAAAACATATTCAGTAGCCTTTAGGTTAGTACCACTTAGAATTAGGAATTATTATGGAAATGACACTTAGTTTGCACTGCTTTCAGCATTATCTGCCCTTTATTGGTCAGGCATTCATTCTAAACCTTTTACTTGGCACTAACACTGTCATTGGCCCTGAACTCCAGAAAAAAATAAACAAACTAAAAACACCTACATCCTGGCAGATAATTGTGAGCAATAAAAGGTTGTTAAAGTGTGACTATGACCTGGGACAATATTGGTCCCACCAATGTATACAGGAGGGAAGAGGGAGACATGCATTTATAGATGCCATTATTTAACCAAGTTTGTACCCATTTCATTTAGTTTACAAATGGGCTTTTGATTTAGAGATTTCTTTCTCTATTTATTTGGTTTTTATAACTTCACTGACTTTATGCCTATAAAGTGCTCATGTAAAATAGACATCAATCATTATAGAAGTATTGTTATTGGAGAAATTGGGGTGTTCTCTTCCTTACTGGGTTCTGGGTGTGGGGTCCTTGTGATATCTCGAGAAAAAGTGTTTTATGATTCAGGAGGATGAGTGATTTTTATTTGCATGGAATTATATTCCTGGGTTTCCAAAGCCCCATTTTCCTCACTCCAATTACAGAAGAAGTGTAGCTGGGATTTCAGTAGAGCTGAAATCAGAGCCAGAGTTCCCATTCCATGTTGCAGCGGGGTCCAGTTCAGCAGCAGGCTAGCTGCAGTCTATTAGTCCATTGTGTGGGGGGTATACATGGCCAGGCCATGGACCACACGGGAGAAGCAGGAGCAAGAGAGCCCCACAAGCCAGGAGACAACCACTACATGCTAAGATGAACCAAGAGCACAAGAGAGTGAGCTTTCTTTATTCAGGGAACTACATATCCCAAAGTTCTGCATGCCTGCAGTGACCGTGCCCATTCTAGCCAATGACCTCTGTTCCCAGGTGTGACTGGCAGCAAGCACCTACACTAGTCCCCCCAACTTTACTGGGCATGTATCTGTCTTCCCTTTGTACTATCCCTTGGGGAGTGTAAAGTTGTAGCTTCCTGGTGAAGTTGCCCAAATGACATGCCTATAATATTTGTTCTTCCCATTGCTCCTTTCTTATTATTAGTAACTAGGTTAATTACAATGGTACTGTTAACATAAAAAGCCTAATTTTCTCATAACTTTATATTGTATATTATTTGGCTATTTCTGTTAGAATCATGATGAGAACCCTCATTTTTATAACAGGTAACTCAAGCTCAGGCATGCAATTAGGCCAAGCCATAATTTTCATTAAGGCTTCTTGTTGCAAAACTTATGGTAGGGGTGTGTATGTGTGTGTGTGTGTATGTGTGTGTGTGTGTGTATTTCTACTCCTTTCGCATTATATAAATACTTCACATTCAATAGACAAAGATGACTTTTATTTTTTTCTGCTTGCAACATTCTGTGGACCCTACCTGATCATTCATTCATTTGTTCATTCATATATCCATTCTAATAATAAATATGAGTATGAATTGGAAAAGTAAAGGGCATTAGAAGAAGAAAAAGAAGATAAAGAGGTTGAGAAAAGGGAGCTAAGTAGCTGTGGCAAAGATAAAGGGAATGGATGTCAATTAGGGAGGGAGGAGCAAAATCTGGGTTAAAACGAACTTCCTTTCTAAACTGTGCTCTTAAGCACTGCACCATGCTTCGTACCTCCAAAGAGCTTGTTTAATTGATATGTTCCCCTGAAGGCTTTCATTACAAAAGTATCATCAGTGCTCAGATCCTCCAGAGTCACGACTGGAGGGGGGAGCAATACTTGCTAAATACCCCACACCATCCTGAGCATTGGGGTCACAGATAAAATAAGGTGCTATCCCTCACTTCATGATGCCCAAGTCAAGGTTTGGGAGGCCCTCGGTTGGCCTTATCTGTGAGGCTTTGCAACGGCTTCCTCAGGTGACAGGAGTTACTACTGCTCTCAACGCTACTTAAGGCTCCATCTAAAAGGCAGACTGTCTTCCTCTGCATGTCCCCACTGCCTCGTTCTACCCCTGCCTGCCTTTCATCTTCATTCTGCATAACCAGAGCTAATTCTGGTGCCAGAAAAATATAGACAGACATGTGGGGACCAATGGAAAAAGAAGCACAAGGAAGTCTCATCAATCTCTTGTCTTGACCCCAGCAAGTCTTCAGAAGCTTGAGTTGAGGTCTCTGGATCACATGCGCTTCTCTGAATCATTCTGCATTTGTGCTTTTTGAGATGTTCTTTTTAGCAATTCAGTAATATGTCTCTAGCCCAGAAGATCACACAAAATATTTCACTTCTGAGTCTGGGCCAGCTTTAAAAATAAAAGTCTAATTTTGAATTCACCCTCCAGTACACAGTTGTCTTCTTTTGAACACAAATCCTTTTAACAAATATATTTTTTTAAGAAGCATGTGGTAGTAGGAACAGCAGAGTAATTAGGTCCACAGTTCTGAGGTACAGCTCTAGGGCTGCCACTTGCTAACTACGTAACCCTGTCCAAGGAACTTAGCTTCTCTGAACCTCAATTTCCTCTTTGATCAAATGTTGTTAGTAAACCTGCCTCAAGTATTTGTAATGCATATTAAATAGAAATGATATTTGCTAAGAGGCTTTGTTGATAGTTTTGTGTTAAGTAGTAGTTGTGAATAATAATAATAGTAATAATATATCATACTTTATAGCTGCCAGAAAGATCATGGCAGAGCTTCTGAAGGTCAAATAAATTACATTTGGGGGCAAATATGCTTCATGTACATAATATAACCGGCACACAATAGAAGACAGATATGGTCACATGATCACACATAACTTCCAGAGTGCTATTCCAAGTGGACATTTTTGTGAGTCTCCTTTCCTAACACTGCGTTGTTATATCCGGAAGGTAATTCTCATGCAACCATTATGTGTTAGGAAAACATCAGGATGTGGTGAGGGGAGAAGAGAAATGAAGAAGGAAAGGCTCAAACCTTTCTGAATCTTCCCATTTGTAAACAACTCCCAGTATCGGTGGAAAGAGCACTAAAGAGTCCCCAGGGTTAAGCCATTCCTTTCCCATTTTGCAGCCATATGTCTGCGTCAATATTGAGCTGTCACCTATTGAAATTACTAGTGTGACATCTTCATCGGTTTCAAACTGACTGCAGCCCAGAACAGCTCAGGCAATGACTGGCACACCAGGCTTGCTCCATCCTCCATCTCCCTGGCAGCTTAGGAGAAACGTGCCCTCAAACATTGGGCACATCTCTAAGGCAAGCAACCTTTTGTGGGGATTGGCACACATAAAAACCCCAATCAGCCTCATCCCTGTTTTTAACTGTGATAAGAGCCCAGGATAGAACATCAGACAGGCAGACAATAGTCTGCTCATTCCAGAGAGTGAAAGCCAAAGTCACTTTCTCCCAGCACTGGACTGTGCACATCAGACATCCAAAAGAGGGATGAGGAGAGCCAGAAAACTCTCCCATTGTTCCCTGGAGTGAATTTTTCTCTCTCCTTTTAAAGGACTTATATTAAATTTTTATATCATTTTTACTTCACATTGAGAAATTACTCAATTTCCTTTAAATAGCTCTGTTCCAAGCTGCACAGAAACTGTGCTCCCCTCCCCCCAGGGAAAATGAGATTATTCACAGGTGGGCTAGGAAGGTATAAAGCACATGTCATGTCATAAACAGCTCTATCTGTTACACAGGGAAGTTGCTTGGAATTGTGGGATGCTGTCGGGAATGTTAAGATGACCGACGCTTGGGTCATGGTAGCCAGAGCCCACTTTGGATTCTGAAAGGCCAGCAGCCGCAGATGGAATTTAGGTGTGTTTCAGTGAGAGTAATGGTGAGAACATCTGCTGGCAATTGGATAATACTGACATGTTATATAGCAGCTCTGAGTTACAATCCCAGCTTAACCACATGTGTGTGTGACACCACACAATATATTTAACCTCTCTGAGATGTGGTATTAGGAGCTACAATAATAACATCTGTGAACTATGTAGTAATGAGAGAATGCACTTCATATAGTATCATTCTGATTATGTAAAGGTGTGGCGCAATGCTTGCTGCATAAGAAGATCTCCATGAACATTGGCTAATGGCAAAAGGGGTGGTTATGTGACCCTGACTATGAACCAAACAAGTCTTAAAAGCAAAGGACTGTATTAAAGTCTAGATCTCCACAACATATCTGGCCTTAGTGTGTGCTTTCCCCTATTGTGGTCTTGTACTTATTCCTTTTTGAAAAAATATTCATGATATTTCTTTTTTTTAATATATTTTATTGATTTTTTTACAGAGAGGAAGGGAGAGTTAGAAACATCGATGAGAGAGAAACATCGATCAGCTGCCTCCAGCACATCTCCTACTGGGGATGTGCCCGCAACCCAGGTACATGCCCTTGACCGGAATCGAACCCGGGACCCTTCAGTCCGCAGGCCGACGCTCTATCCACTGAGCCAAATCGGTTTTGGCCATGATATTTCTTAAATGAGGTTTACAACTGGTGGTAAAAAAAAAAAGTGCAATGAAATCTTGCTCTAAAATGATGCATGAGAGATATTGGTGATTTCAGTATTGAGGAAAGATTTGAGAGAGATGAACTAATTTGATATCTGATATATTTCCTTCAAATAAATTAACTAAAATTTTTATTTATTATTAGAGAGAAGGAAGGGTAGAGACAAAGAGAGAGATCAGATGTTTCCTGTATTCCGGTACATGTGCCCCCACCAGAGATCTAACCCACAACCTGGGTATGTTCCCTCATCAGTCATCTATTCCAGAACCTTTTGGTGCATGGGATGATGATCCAACCAACTGAGCCACATAGCCAGGACATTAACTAAAATTTAAAAGATGCTTTATATGTTCATCTATCCATGTATCACTATGGATTGTAACATAGCCTATAAATCTGTATAGAAAGATAAAGATGTCTGTATAACATAGATTAAAGTTAAATGGTGCCCTACTATTAAACTCTATAATGTAAACAGCTGTGAGTGGTAGATGATTCAGAAAAAGTTCAAGTAAGTCATTGCCATTCCATTTGCATGTGGGTGAGAAACGCCCACACTCAGCTTTCTCCATTGAAAATATGGACACAGGTGAGGGACTACATAAGTAAGTGTGTGTGACTTCGAGTGTATCCATTCTTGTCACCAGAAAGTGTGTTTCCTGAAGCATATATCCTTGGGTGCCTAGCAGTCTCTTCATTTGTAAAAGTTACTTCAGCAAATGGAAGCATGCCTTAGTTGGGAGGAAAAAGGCTGAGAAGTAGGTAGGGTCTGTGGAAAGATACCTAGATGGTGAAAGCCACATGATATGAAATATCCAGCCTAGGCAGTTATAGGATATGTGGTCAAAGGAACCAGTATCTCCTTAAACATTTGGTTAGAATGCTTACAAAGGAGCCAGTAGACCTTTTAAATAATGCTTGTGACAAAAAGGAATAGCTCCCCCAAATGATTTCTTTTCTTTTTTTGATTATTATTTCATTTAATCTTAAAAATCACACAGTAAAGTCGGTATAATTATCACCCCCATTTTATTATTTTCACTTTTTTTCTTTATTGATTAAGGTATTACATATGTGTTCTGATCCGCCCACCACCCTAACCCCCCTCATGCCCTCATCCCCCTGGTGTCTGTGTGCATTGGTTAGGCTTATATGCATGCATATAAGTCCTTTGGTTGATCTCTCCCCTATACCCCCACCCTCCCCTACTTTCCTTCTGAGGTTTGACGGTCTGATCAATGCTTCTCTGTCTCTGGATCTGTTTTTGTTCATCAGTTTATGTTGTCCATTATATTCCACAAATGAGTGACATCATGTGACTGGCTTATTTTGGTTAGCATAATGTTCTCCAGTTCCATCCATACTGTTGCAAATTGTAAGAATTCCTTTTTTTTTTTTTCCACAGCTTAGTATTCCATTGTGTAGATGTACCACAGTTTTCTAATCCACTCATCTGCTGATGGGCACTTAGACTGTTTCCAAATCTTAGCTATGATGAATTGTGCTCTTATGAAAATAGGGGTGCATATATCCTTTCTGATTGGTATTTCTTGCTTCTTGGGCTATATTCCTAGAAGTGGAATCACTGGGTCACATGGGAGTTCCATTTTTAGTTTTTTGAGGAAACTCCATACTGTTCTCCACAGTGGCTGCACCAGTCTACATTCCCACCAGCAGTGCACGAGGGTTCCTTTTTCTCAGCATCCTCACCAGCACTTGTCATTTCTTGATTTGTTGATAGCCATTCTGACAGGTGTGAAATGGTACCTCATTGTCATTTTGATTTGCATCTCTCAGATAATTAGTAACTTTGCGCATGTTTTCATATGTCTCTTGGTCTTCCTTTTGTCCTCTTTCAAAAGGTATCTATTTAGGTCTGTTGCCCATATTTTTATTGGGTTATTTATCTTCCTTTTGTTAAGTTGTATGAGTTATTTTCAATAGGTCAACTGTCAATAACAGTATTTGAAGGATAGATTGATATAATCAGCAGACTCAAATCCGAACCGATTTTCACACTCTCCTATAAAAACGAACTTTTATTATATGTATTTTCTGAAGTCAATAGTAAAGGATAAAGATAATTTAATTATAACTTGCTAATGGTTATAAAGGTCAAAAGATGAAAGCCCAGATTCTTTTCTTTAGTTGTATTTTTACCACAATAGCCCAGAGCATGGTTAAGTGATTTTCTCTGGGGGCTTATACTCTAAAAGAAGTCTTTTCTTTAGACTGTATATCCTATGATCTTCTCTAATATCACACAGTTCCTTTTACATGGTTATGGTAAAACCAGTTGTGGAAAATAATTATTTCCATCATAAAATCTTGCAGTTGCTATAAGGCTTTCTAATTTTCAAGTGCCATTACGTTCCTTAGCAGGGTTGACGCCAACATCCTGGATAGGTTAGAAGCCTCTGTTTTATGTCTAAAAAAGTAAGATGCAGTAGGGCACCAAATGGCTCTCGATGCCCAGTTTGGGACATCATTACTAAAGTACCGGAAGCATGTGACGCCAAGTCCAATGCAGCTTCTGTGACAGGAAGTATAACTGAAGCTTTCCTATAGGAGGAAAAATTGATGATAGGGATGAAGCTCTGAAAAGGAATTTAAATTCAGGGAAATGTTTCTTCACATTTAAATTTCATAGCATATATGTGCCCCTATGGAGAAATAGAGTCAGAGAAGGACTTCTATTCTCCCTGGGAGATGTTCCCCGGCCGACTCTCATTTGTCCTAAACACCAAAGGGTAGGTTCCTCTCCCTGCACCATCTGGAAGGAGGTGTTAGTATCAGTGTAGCTTCCTCTGCAGGCAAATGCAGCTCACAATGTATTTCTCCCCCACCCCCAGCAGCTTAGCCAGAATTGTATTCCCTGAGCATGGAATCCTTTAAAAATTATATTTTACAAAATGAGGCATACTTCACTCCGCTGAAGACTCACTTCATTCCAAAGTTAGACATTCATTTTCAGATGAATGTCTTGATAAACGCATATTCAAGACATTTAACTATGGACTCCCAGAGTTTCCAATTCTGAAAATCATAATATGTGCTTTAATATCAAACTGTTATATTGTAGGAATTTGTTTAAAATGGAACCCTAGAGGGTGAATATATATATATATATATATATATATATATATATATATATATATATATATATATTTGTTCAGCAATTTGCAGACCGATCCTAGAATATGGCAAATTAGAACAGTTGAGCTGAAAGTTGTTTGTTTGTTTGTTTGCTTTTTTTAAAAAAAAAAAAAGGAAACAATTACATTGAGTGTGAATGATTAAGAAATGGAAAGTGGTGTTCGATCTTGGAAGCTCAAATGAAAACAGGAAAGATATGGAATTGAGAAAGGTGATAATAATCCTTGTTATATTAAAAAGGAAACCACATCTGTTTTATCTTTTGAAAATTGCAGGTAGGTATGTATCTTTCATGCTGATGTGGCACGTAGATGGAGATACCTAGGCTGGGTTAGGTAGAACGAATGTTCCGTTGAGGCTTTGGGTGGAAAGCCGTCCCAAATTGCTGTCATTTAAAGAGAATGATTCTGGCACAACTAAGCTAGAAACAAGAGTAAGAATTAGTGTATTTGGATCTGGGTAGTGCATAGAGGACAATGTGTGCAACTTAAGGAAGATTAGCTGTAGTTTGTTTTTAGAGCAGGATTCTTGGCATACACGTCATTACCAAATTTACAGATTTTGCTTTGACCATGGGCTGCTACAAACTACCAAAAAACTATTTTTTCCTTGATATGGTTACTAATCCAGTTGGAATTAGTGATGGGAGACCAAGTCAACTGGAGTCTAATTCAAACATACTTATGAAGACAATTTCTTAACCAAGTTTTATAACCCTCTCTACATCACAAAAGTAACTGTAGGTTAAACAGATATTTTACCCTGCTTTCAGCATAAGAGTTTGGAACCTGCTTTACCACAGAACATTTCTCTACCTTTTGGTTGACAGATGAGACCAAACAGAGTAGTATCCAGCTTCCCAGGTACTTTTTATTTTTAAGTGAATGAATGAATTTACATTTGAATATTCAAGTGGCTTTGGATATACTGAAATGTAGAGAAACAATATCTTTCCCCAGATACACACATATGCACCTGCTCATAAAAAAGTTTAAAAACAAAATAAAATGAAATTTCAATTTATTAAAATAATTTACCATTTAGAAGAAATTATTTACAGTTTGCTAGTTTTTATAATATAGGAAGTGGCTATAGCTTCTTTATCTTCTCTGTGGGGATAAGAGCAAGGTTCCAAAGCTACTGTTGAAAAATTAGACCTCTCATGAGTCATGCATTCCCAGGTGTCCCCTATGCAGCATCCAGGGCGGAGGTGACCTCCTATTATGGACAGCTAACACTTGCGTGCTACTCATGTTCAGCTTGTTATCCAGAAGCCAGAACACTGTTGGGACAAGATGGCATCTCAGCAGGTTTTCTGGAGTATGTGGAGCATTCGTGTAACCTTCAATTAGCAGAAGAAATGTATTTTGTTATTCAGAAATCAAAGTTTTGTCACTTGGTACAACTGCAAATAAAGGTGGTGAACCCCAAGATACTATCTCTTTATGGATCACAGGAACTACTTCAGGCATCCTAGACTTCTGTTAGAACCTAAATAACTGGCACAAAAATAGTGTAGGGCCAAGAACTGTATTTTCATGGCTGGGTAATTAAGCAAAGACAATTAGGTCGATAAGAGTCCCTATTGCTGGAATAGACTAAAGATTATGGAAATTAAAATAATAGAGACAATGGTTTGCATACCTCCACATTTTCTGAATTGTCTTTTTCTGTAACTCGTTTGCCATTGCCCATTGATGGCTTTTTTTGTATTTTTAATTTCGGTATACTTTTGTTCAATTATAGTTTATATTCACTATTATTCTCTATTAGTTTTAGGCATACAACATAATGGTTACATCAGGGGTCCTCAAACTTTTTAAACAGGGGGCCAGTTCACTGTCCCTCAGACCATTGGAGGGCCGGACTATAGTTTAAAAAAAAACTATGAACAAATTCCTATGCACATAGCGGCGGCAAAAACACCCGGAGGGCTGGATAAATGTTTTCCTCTGCTGGCCGCATGTGGCCCGCGGGCCGTAGTTTAAGGATCCCATAGTCATGTAGTTATTGACTATATTCCCTGTGCCGTACTCTACATCCCCATGACTGTTTTGTAACTACCTATCTGAGCTTCTCAAGCCCTTCACCTTTTTCACCCACCTCTTCCCCTCATACTGGAAACCATCAGTATGTTCTCTGTATCGATGATCCTATTTCTGTTTTGTTTATTCATGTATATTTTTCTATAGATTCCTTTTTTTTAATATATTTTATTGATTTTTTACAGAGAGGAAGGGAGAGAGACAGAGAGCTAGAAACATCGATGGGAGAGAAACATCGATCAGCCGCCTCCTGCACATCTCCCACTGGGGATGTGCCTGCAGCCCAGGTACACGCCCCCGACCGAAACCGAACCGGGACCCCTCAGTCCGCAGGCCAATGCTCAATCCACTGAGCCAAACCGGTTTCTGCAGATTCCTTATATGAATGAAATAAATAGTTTCTTAAAAGACTTTAGAAGTCAAGTCACAGGAAAGTTGTAACCTGTTAATGAAATGATGTCTATGATTATTTTTAACTGTAAAATATCTATGACTATAACACAGAATCTGCAATATATTTAACAATGTCAGCCTGTGGTACTTCCTGTTTCTTTTCTATTGCTCTTAATATTAGACACAATCTATGTCCCTGTAAGATAACCTGGGAAAGGTGATCTCTGTGATTCCAAAGCAGCCTGTTAATTTAGTTACTCCAATACAATTAAGTGTTTGTCCAGAATAATTTGATTTTAGTAAATGATGTAATTGGCAACCTTGTATAGATAGTACCTGAATGTATCCTTCAAAGAGGAGAGCTATTCCTTCAAAGGGGACAGACTGTTAACTTTTTTAAGAAGTATTTCCTATGCATGATCTGACTATTGCTTATTGAAAACTTTCTATAATCTAGTACCATGCTAAGCATTTCACTCGTATTCACGTAGTGTGTTTTGTTGTTGTTGTTGTTAACTCTTAAAACAACTAGCTGAAGTAGACACAATTGTTATCACCGCTTTGTGGATGAGAAAACTGAGACCAAAGGAGTTCATGAGATTTTCCCAATAGACACACAAAGAGAACAGGGCATATCAAGCTATCAAGCCATTTCTTTTTTTCAGCAGAAAATAACTTAGTGACTATCTTTCCAACTCATTTTGCAAATGAGGAAACGGAGATTTGTCACTTACTGGCTAACAAGATCCTGCAGATCTTGGCAGATCCTGAAACAGGATATAAAGCTCCTGCAGCCAGAATCCAGTGATAGAAAACCATCACCCTGTCATGTTTAAAAAGTGAATAGAGGAATTAGTAACTGGTAGGTTTTCAGATGGATTTTTTGAAAAGGTGAGTTTAAGCAGATAAGGGGGTTTCTGATTATTGTGAGCTGATTTTGAAATGATCAGTAAACATAGTCACTGCTAGGGTTTCATTTGCTATAAGAGAATTATTTGTTAGCTAAGCACAATACAAATGCTCCAGGGTATGGATATTGTGTTTCCCATTTACAAACAGGAGAGAAGCTAAGTACTTTGCCCAAAGGCTCATCTTCAGAAAGCAGTGCAACTTGGGTTCAAATCCAGTGCTCTGCTCTCCTCTATTGCCTCCTTTAGCAAAAAAGTTTAAACAAGCCCAGCTGGTGTGTCTGGGTGGTGGAGCATCGACCTACATGCTAGGAGGTCACGGTTCAATTCCTGGTCAGGGCACAAGCCCGGGTTTCGGGCTCCATCCCTAGTAGGGGGCGTGCAGGAGGCAGCTGATCAATTCTCTCTCATCATTGATGTTTCTATCTTTCTCTTCCTCTCCCTTCCTCACTGAAATCAATTTTTTTAAATGTAAAAAATTAAAGTTAACTTAAAAAAGAAGTTTAAACAAAAACGAATCTGGGTTAATTAATTTAGATCATTCTCTAAGGGATGGTTCTGGAATTGAAGTATGGATTGCAGTGGAGAGAAGAAACAGTGCCTCTATGCTCAGGAGCCATCCAGAAACAGGAAGCTGGAATGGGGCTTGGCTCCGCCACTCATCTTTCTCCATCTGTCTGCTTTCATGGCCAAGAGACAAGTCTAGTTGTTATAGGCATGGAGTATGTTGTGGGCCAGAAGGCAGAAGGCAGAAACCTAAATTTGTGGGAATTGGTCCCATGCCTGCTGTTGTGATTCTTCATAGAATTCTTTGTATTAAAATCCTAGACCTGACCTCACATCCATTGTCATTATGGGCCGTGCAGTCATTATGTTTTACTTACTTACATGGAACCATAGCCAATAAAATGCTTTCTGATTGGGAAAGTTGATTTTATCATATAAGTTTGAAGTTGAAAACCATAAAAATACAACTTTATTAAAATTTAAAAGTTTATTTTAAAAAGATCTGCATGAAATAAAATGCTTAAAATCACAAGAAATTTGTTTAATGTGTGATTAAGTAGATGCCAGAATTTATATTATGATACAGTTCACTGGATTGGAAACTGTAAGAGGTTGGTTCTAATAATATTTTTGTTTAATGTTAGAATGGACTTGTATCAAATCGCCTATACTTCCTTAGTCTTGTGATCTCTGAGAACCCAAGCCCTTGAACCAGATAGCCTGGATTCCCAGCTGTGGCCTAGGGAAAAGTCCTTAATTTCAGAATCATTATCTGAATAATATTCATATAATAATCATTATTTGAAAATAGAGTACCTATCTCAAAGTTTTTTGGAGGTTAATTGAGTTAATACATGGAAATATCTCAGAATAGATGACATTGACTGACAGATGTTAAGCACTCAACAAATGCTAATTATTATCATTATAAATCCATTCAACTAATTTCACTGTGTGCCAGACACTAAGCAAGGAATTGGGGACAGTGAAGAAGAAGGCTTGTAGTGCAGCATATAACATGTAAACAGATACAGTCATGATTATATTCGATGTGAAACAAACATTAATAAAAGTACCTCATGATATAGAAGAAGAAAGCAATTTGCCTTAAGATTTTATAGCAGACTTCCATAACATAACAGGATTTTAACTAATGATAGGTAGGCAATGGGAAGAAAGGCCTTGGGTTAACAGTGAATAAACAGCAGGTGCAAGGTCATTTAGCATGAAGCGGCATGGTGTGTCTAGGCCTGTGGTTGGCAAGCTGTGGTTCGTGAGCCACATGCGGCTCTTTGACCCCTTGAGTGTGGCTCTTCCTAAGCCTTAGGAGTACCCTAATTAAGTTAATAACAATGTACCTACCTATATAGTTTAAGTTTAAAAACTTTGGCTCTCAAAAGAAGTTTCAATCGTTGTACTATTGATATTTGGTTCTGTTGACTAATGAGTTTGCCGACCACTGGTCTAGGCAACTAGAGGTAGTTAGTGTTGCTGATGGAGAGGAAGTGGTAAAGATAAATTTAAAGGTATAGACAAGGGCTAGATAAAATCAACTTTATGTGTACTAAAGTGTTCCCATTATCTCCAGGCTAGGAAGAACCATTAAAGAGATTAATTAGAGAGAATAAATTATCAGATTCATGCATTAACAAGCTCATGCTGGCTACCTTGGGTTTCCAATTGGATGAATAAAACAAAGAAAACCCACTGCCTAAGAGGATGTTGTCCAGATTCAATAATAGATGAAAAGGGAAGAAGAAACAGAGAAGAAATTGTGAAAATTGTAGCCTCATTTTACTTACTTAGAACCAGTGGTATATACACACTCTAGAAGTAACCTCCTCAGAGGGAAAAATAAACCTTTTGAGTACATGCAACAATGAAGTGTAAATTTCTATCTAAACTATGGAATCTCTGAATGACATTGTCAATTGAAGAAAAATGGTTTGCTTATAGTATCCCACATTTTGTGTTACAAAAGTCTCAGATGGTATTACGCTTTCCCTCCCAATGACAAATTTATGCAGTGTCAGTGTCAGGATCCTTATATGCAAACTTTAATGACTGCAAAGTTGTTTTCTAAATGATCAATGCATAATAGAAAATGACACTATCACCATTTCTTAAATGCACATTGGTAACTGAATATATATCAGTAGCAGGTTGAATTATCATCAGTAGCAGGGATTGCTTGTAAGACTGAATTCTATTCAGCCTAGTGTAAAATGACAAAAACTTATTCATATTTCTTTATCTTTTTATTTGTAACTCTAATGTATTATTTCATCTTTCACAATGAAAGTCAGTTTTGAAGGGAAGACATCTTATATAATAAAAGAGTAATATGCAAAGCAACTGAATGGGGGATGGCCAGTTGGCAGGGGGCAGGGCCAGCGAGCAGGTGGTGCCAGGCCAGCCAAGGCGCTTGCCAGTAGGCAGAGGGAGGGTACTGCAATGGGGAGTAATGGGTATGCCCTGTCTCCTCCCACAGAGGGAGGCCTGCGGCGGCAGTGGCAGGCTAATGGGGGCAGCGTCATCCCCTGATGGGCTGCCCAGTTGCCTCTCGCAGAGCGAGGCCAGACTGAGCGGGCCTAAGCCATCAATAGGACATACCTTGAGGGCTCCCAGACTGTGAGAGGGTGCAGACTGGGCTGAGGGACACCCCCACCCCAAGTGCACAATTTTTTGTGCACCAGGTCTCTAATATATATATATACATTTATATTTATATTTATATTTATATTTCAGAGAGCAAGGGAGAAGGAGAGAGAGATAGAAACATCAATGATGAGAGGGAATCATTGATCAGCTGCCTCCTGTATGCCCCACACTGGGGTTCAAGCCCACAACCTGGGCATATGTCTTAACTGGGAATTGAACTCTGACCTTCTGGTTCATAAGTCAATGCTCAACCACTGAACTCTGCTGGCTGGGCTGGAAAGTTTATATTTATTGCATGCTATCCCTCAATGATCTCAATATAACACCAGTTGAATCAAAGAAATTCAGGGAACTGTACAAGGTCTTATAGTACTTTCAAGTCTACCTGCTTCTTGTCAGAGGAGCAATTTTTGACTCAGAGAGGTAACTTAGTGGTTATGTCTACAACTGTTGAGCAGGAGAAAAGCAGAAGGAAACCCGACTCCTTACCTTGTTGATTTTTTCTTAAAATGTTGTTAATTATTTATTTACTAGAGGCCTGGTGCACAAAAAGATTTGTGCAATAGGCCTTCCCTTCCCCTGGCTGCCGGCACTGGTTTTCCTCCGGCACCCGGGACCCAGGCTTTCGCTCCAGCCGGAGCCACCTTCAAGCCTTCACTGCTGCGGCCAGAGCCACCTTCAAGCCTCCTTCAAGCCTTCGCTGCTGCGGCCGGAGACGCCTTTAGTCTTTGCTCCACCGCTTTGCGCCTGCATATACTAATTAACCGCCATCTTTGTTGGCGATTAATTTGCGTATCTCGCTGATTAGCCAATGGGAGGCATAGCGAAGGTACGGTCAATTACCATGTTTGTCTATTATTAGATAGGATTATATTCTCTTATATCTAGTTAATATCTGTTAGTTTTACCTGCACATAAAATGAGATAGAAGTCATGGAGGAGGTCACATTAAGAAACTCCTCTCATTATTTATGAATGCAGACTTGGAATGTAGGAGTTAGAAGGTCAGCCCTGCAGCCTAGCCATGGGGAACATATTGTGAAGACAGAGTCAGCTTAGCTCTCAGTCCTCTCTTTATTTTCCTTTCACATATGTTTCTTTTAAACTTCAATTTTTCATGTCTGAAGATGCTACATGTGTAATGGACTTTTTCATTTGTTGTCAAATGCACTCATAACAGCCCATTTTTGCACAAAACATAAACCACCTACAATAAATAGTAACCGCCTCCATTATGCAGCATTGGAAGAATTGCATAAGCACTGTCAATTTCTGTGCATCCACTAGTGTTTCACCCTGCAGCTAGTCAGGTTAAAATAACAATTACTGACACATTAGTGAATGTTGAAGTTCTCTATGTTGAGGATTGTAGGTCAACGTGAAAGCATAAGAACATATCGGCAAGGACTAGGTTGTAGACCATGTCATTGACACTAAAGTAGAAGTGGTAGGGAGAAATATTTGGGGGAAATATTTGCCAAGACAAAATAAAATAATAGCCAGAAGTGCTTTAGTGGTAAACCACTAGTGATGGGCATCCATACTTATAAAGACTCCTGGGGACAGAAATATTAGGGGTAATTTCCTAGAGTATTCGGTGGAGAAGTAAAGTGAGCCTCCATTAAGCTTAGCTGGAAAGAGTGCAGTGCTTGTACTAGTATTTGGTGACCCTGATTATGGTCCAACCTACCCATTTTTGAATGGGGGACAGATTGCCAAATGTTACCTGCTTCTCTAAATGTGTATAGTCATTCAGTGGGAGAACTTGACTTAAAAGACAGGTAATATTATCTTTCCAATGGGAAATGGACCTCCAAACCAAAATTTGTTTCAGACTTTGAAGCTGATGATGCCACATGTACACCGAGAGGGTTTGAAGAGATTTATTGCTTACCTAATGAGGCTTTCGGGAAATAACAGAGCAGGCTCCCAAGCAAATCCATAAAGGGCTTGTTAGGGGGAGAGGAGGGGCGAGGAAGGCTCCCTCTGGGTTTGGATTTTATTGTGATTAGGTGCTGGACCCAGGATAAGGTTTTCCATATGTGGACCAGGGCTTGCATGTCATATTATTTTTTAGGGTTGTTGTAACAAATTATCACAAACCAGGTGGCATAAACACCAGAAACCTTTTTCTCTACATTTCTGGAGGCTAGACATGATATCAGTGGCAGTAGGGTTAGTTTATTATGAAAGCTTTGAGAAAGTCTGTTCCATGCCCCTCTCCAATTTACATCTGTAAAGACCCTATTTCAAAATATATTTAATTCTGAGGCTCCAGATAGACAAGGATTCTTGGAAGACACTGTTCAACCCAGGGCATGTGATTAGAACTTCTTGCTGGTGCTACATGAGAGAGCTCATGGGCTTTCTTATTGACATGTTCGGTTGTGGAGCAAGAGAGGAAGATGGAAGGATGAGAGTTTGGAGATGTCAGCAGTCAAACATCAAACACGGTCAGACTCTTTATCACTAAAGGTCTCTTGATTCCTCAGGAAGTTATACTCTTCACTTCATTGTTTTTCAGTAAGAAGGGAAGCACAGACATCTATCATTCAAACTTGTGCTCCATGGTTGTAAAAGAAAGATGCTAAAATATTACATGTGTTGAATTATCTACAGAAGTTGTATACCATTCTGTCCTACGCAAATATGATCATATGTCCACTCTACCCAATAATAAAGAACTCAGAATTAGAAAATATTCAATGATAATTTTCAAGCAAATAGAGCATATAGGGAATTATTTCTCCATAGGGCACCAGGTAAAGAGAGAGGTGAGGACTGGAATGGCAAACATCAAGCAGGACCCCCAGAAAAAACGCTTTGGGATAGCAAAAAAAGAATGTAGTTATAAGAATTGCCATTTGAGCTATTGGACTGAGCTCAGAAAAATGGCTCAGACACATTTAATTCAACTTAAGTAAAAACTTAACACTGAAGCCAGGAGCCTTGGTGAATTGATAATTAGTTCCTTGACCAGAATGCTAGAGAAATTTTGAATACATTTCAGGGCTTGGAACCACCATAGGAGTGAGCAATATAGACCTATGGCACCATTGTGACCTAATACCTCCTTGACATAGCAAATGTTCTGTAAACCATCCCCTTTGCTATCATACAATGAAATGTGAAATGTATCTACCTCACACATATAATTCTAATAATCAGTAATCAATATAACCATCTAAATGTAAAAAAGGAGAAATAAAGAAAAGTGATTTTAAAAAAATGGGTTGATCTGAAATAAATAGTCTTTTCCACAATGTATAGTGAGATGCCTCCACTGAGATAGCTGCTGAGAATGAAAGAGCTGTTAAATGCAAGTCCATCCTATTGGTGACTTAATAAGTCATGAGTGTAGAAACCATCTCAGATGTAAATTTCTGAAATGAGGGTCCGCTATTGGTAAAGATATTAACACGCGAGGAAACAGTTTTCCTTTGATTTGTGTGATAGTTTCATTCCTTGTTATTGTAAACATCTTTTAATTTATATGTAAAACAGAATCAGGCTCCAGATAGACATGCATTCTTGGAAGACACTATTCAACCCAGGGCATGTGATTAGAATTAGGATTAGGTAATCATATACATATTTTTCTTCACCTGTTTGAGTGTCTGGTGGGACACCTATGTACCAAATATTCCTTGTGACAACCAAAAGTGGTCCTACAAATATCCAAATGCTCCTGAGACCCATTAGAATAGATGATTTCAAATGTCTAGACTTAAAGAGAATATATTTCTTCCAGTATAACAAGTGGTTATTTAATATTTAATGTAGTTTTTGAAAACTTGCAATTAAAATCAATTTTAACAAGTCTGTCAGTCATAGAAATTAACATGCCTTCACCTTTCTAACTCAGTGGATGTATTTAACGCTGTGAAAACTTCATTCCACTGAGAAAGGGAGACTAAGGGGTTTGTTTATTTTAATCAAATGAAGATTAATGTCATCAGTAAATATTTATGTGAATAGGAGTCTGGTTTTCCACTAGCATAGGGTGGAGAAATGGAGACACATTTCTCACCTGATATTTATGAAGCTAAAGGCCAGAAGCCATATACACCGGTTTTATTTTGTGAAAGGATTAGAAATGGAGCGTAGGTTGGTGGAATCTGACGTCTAGGAAATGAATCCTAACTTAATATGAACACATAATAACTGACCCCTGAGAAAGAGTTATATATTATTAAATGTGATATAAAATCATTGACTGATTGATTGATTAATTGATTGGGCAATATTAAAATAAGTATAGTGTCTAGAACCAGAAAGTTCTTTGCACTGATCAGACACAATCAACTATTGTGTTCATTCTGGATCCTGCATTTAAATAAATCAATAAATTGGAACATGTCCAGAAAAACGCAGCAAAAAAGGCTACAAAATGTGTGTGTGTGTGTGTTCATGAATGTGTGAATGTATACAGGCATATGGATATTTTATGTATGCAGACCACCAATCCTGAAAAATATACTCACATTTCACATTATTATATTTACATTCTTCTCTTTAACTATGAATATATTGAGATGTATTGTCAAGTGTATATTTAAATCAATGTTCTTTTTAAAATTGTGATAAAAAGCACATAACATGAAAACCAGTCTCTTAAATTTTAAAGAGTACAGTAGAGTGTTATTAACTATATGTACATTGTTATAGAGCAGATCTCTTAAAATTTTTCATCTTGCATGTTAAAATTCTATACATACTCAACAACTTCCTCATTCCCACTCACCTCAATCTCTGACAACCACATTTCGCTTTTATGAATTTAACTACTTTAGATAACCTATAACTAGAATCTTGTAGTTGGTCCTTGTGTGACTAGCTTATTTCACTTAATATAATGTCCTCAAGGTTCATCATTTATAGCATATAACAGAATTTCCTTCTTTTAAAGGTTGAATAATATTATATTGTATACATTATGCTACATTTTGTTTATCCATTCTTCTATTAATGGACATTCAGGCTGTTTCCAAATTTGGACTGTTGTAAATTATGCTGCAATAAACATAGATTAAATTATCTCTTCAAAATCCTTTTTTCATTTCTCTTTTTTTAATATATTTTATTGATTTTTTTACAGAGAGGAAGGGATAGGGATAGAGAGTTAGAAACATCGATGGGAGAGAAACACCGATCAGCTGCCTCCTGTACACCCCCTACTGGGGATGTGCCCGCAACCAAGGTACATGCCCTTGACCAGAATCGAACCTGGGACTCTTCAGTCCACAGGCCGACACTCTAGCCACTGAGCCAAACTGGTCAGGGCCTTATTTCATTTCTTTTGGATAAATACCCCAAACTGGGATTTCTGGGTCATTTTGGTAGTAGTTTAATTTTAAATTTTTGAGTAACCTCTATAATGCTTTCATAGCAGCTGCACTATTTTAAATTCCCACCAAGATTAGAAATTCTTGCAATCTTGGTAGGATTGTTATTTATCATATATATATATATATATATATATATATATATATATATACACACACATATATATGTAAAAATAGATACATATATAGATATATATCATATAACCCTAACATTTGTGAGGTGATATCTTATTATTGTTTTCATTTGCATTTCTTTGAGGATTTTCTATGCAAGCCATTTGCCCATTTTTAGTTGGATTATTTTTATTTCTATTTTTTTATTGAATATATATACCTAATATATATTTTCAATTTTAACCTGTTGTCAGACATATGGTTTGCAAAAATGCCTCCCCCCTGCCCATTCTTAGATTGTCTTTTATTCTGTTGATTGTTTTGTTCGCTATGCGGAAGCTTTGTGGTGTGCAGTGTTCCCAATTGCCCAACTTTGCTTTTGTTGCCCTTGCTTTTGGTTTCAGATCCAAGAAATCATTGCCAAAACCAACATCATGAAGCTTTCTCCCTATGTTTCCTTTTAGGAGTTTTATAGTTTTAGGTCTTACACATAAGTCTTTAATCCATTTATTTGATTTTTGTGTATAGGATAAGGGATTAGACAACATTTAACTTTTAGTCTTTTGTATGCGGTTATCTAGTTTCTTCAAACTAGTTTGTTGGAGAGACTCTTTTCCCATTGTGTAGCCTTGACAATGACCATGTGACTGTATATGCTTGGCTTTATTTCTGGGCTCTTTGTTCTGTTCCATTGCCCCATATGTATATCTTTTTGCATTATCATCCTGTTTTGATTACTATAGCTTTGTAATATGTTTTGAAGCCAGGAAGTGTGTGGTCTCTATCTTTGCTTCCTTTCTCAATTTATTTTGGCTCTGCGGGGTCCTTTTCATTCCTTATGAATTTTAGATTGTTGTTTGTTTGTTTTTATTTTGGGGGGAAAAATGCCATTGATATTTTTATAGGGATTACTTTAAATCTGTAGATTACTTTAGGTGTCATGGATATTTTGACATTACTGAGTTTCCAAACCATGAACACGGGATGTCTTTTCGTTCATTTGTGTTCTTTAATTTATTTTACTAATGTTTTTTATTTTTCAGTGTACTTTTTATTTTCTTTTTGCTTTTTTGTTTAATGGAAGGATACCTATAAATGCCCAAAAAGAGAAGGTCACAGAAGAAGATGATTATCTTTTTGGAAATCTATCATATTGAAAACTTTCTTAATTAATCAAGTTTCAGATAATATTTAGCTTTACAATAATTATTTTTGTTAAATATGTTGGTGGTTTATTTTATATTTAAAATTAAGTTTCAGGTTGAATTTTTATGTTTGGGTAAATGTTTCTTTCTCTTTCTTTATATATGTGTTTGTGTCTATAATTGAGCTGTAAACATACAAACATCCATAAATAGATTGTACTTTATAATGACCCAAGGTCAATAGCTAATAATTCAAAAAGCTTTTAGCAAAGAATTATGAAGAACTTTTAGCAGTTTTAAGTATATAGGCAGAGGCTTTTTTCATTTTGAATTATTATGCCAGACTTTTGGAGAGCTTATATGACTAAATTGTTTTCTGTGATTTTAGTGTTTTCTTATACCACCCCTTCTCCAGTTCACTCAGCGCTGCTGTAGCTTGGCTGAAATGTGTGTCTAAATTACAAATAAATTGCTTTTCAGTGAAGTCATGAGGACCTCTTCTGTGTTGTAGAGTGCATATACTCAGTAAACTCCCTTTATGTCATACACAAGCTTTTTCTAACTTTTTGCCATATTCTAGAGAATCGGGGTTGCCCTGAATCTCTGTATGCAATCCATAGCCGCTTACAAGTCTGCCCTGACATTTAGCCACCGTGTACTCTGTACACACGCTTTGCTTTTTCCATAAACTCTGTTAAGGACTGTATTGGATATTCGATATTAGCATTCCAAGTTTGTGTCCGCACACATTATATGCAGTGTTGCTGGGAATTAAACTCACTTGAACATTAGGACAGGAGCCAAAACAGACATAAGATGTGACTGAAGTGCCGGAAGCAAGTCTTGGCAGTAAGTGGTTCTTTTCTCGCCTGCTTTGGCAGTGCTCACCAGCCCACTTCAACTCACATGTCAATCTTGAAATGAGAATTCTTTTGGGAATGATCAAAGTCATTGCTGGTGTACTTTTTGGAGGGAGAATGATGCCTCAATTATGCCTCAGTTTACCATATTTGGTGTTCAAATGACTGTATCGCATTGCTAGTCATTGTCCTTGGACGCATGTCCTCTCCCTTATATTTTCTTGCCTTGTGCCTGTGTTCCATTCCCTTTAGTCAGAATGGCTTTGGTATCTCAGATACAAGATCTCTTAATAGTAAAGAGGTGCTCTGATTGTCTTTTGTCGTTGTCCTTTTAACATCTTCTTTTACCCTCTGCATGAATAGCTCTTCTTGGGAAGTCATGGTGTGGAGGGCTGGCTCAACAAAGGCACAGTCATAAATGTCTTGGGGCATGCCCAAAATAATATGAAGAATCAGGATTAGAAGTAGATCTATGGTGAAACTAATAAAACTAAGCTTCAAACCCCTTTCTAATAGTGTGCCTTCCCAGACCCAACACTGTATCTGTTATTTTCCATTATTTTACTGAAAGACTATTGAGATGGAATAAAATATAAGATCCAGTACAGACCATGTGGATGAACATTGCCCATGAAAACATCTGTTTCTCTTTCCATTTTCTCCTTTATCTTAATTCACTATTCCCTTAATTCTTCTTTATTTTCTCTTCTCCATCTCTTTTCATGTCCTTTTTTCTCTCACTTCTTTCTCATTTTTATATTTTTTTTTATAATTTAGGATGGTTTTCTTCTTCTTTATTCCCATGGTTACCATCAGTGCATTTATCATTTGACTAAAAATATCCAACCCTTGGGAGACTAACACTCATTTTCACTTTTGTTTCTTTCTTATGAACACAATTTGTACACGTGGATTCCCACCCATATCAAAGCTATACAGAATACACATCTCCAACTGGGATTTCAAATGAGTTTATCAAGAAAGAGCTCACAATATTTCTTCCTGTTAAAATATTTTGTGAGACCAACAGGATACAAAAATAAATCTCTGCTAAAGTTATTGAAAGTTACTTCACTTAGTAGATATCCGTGCCTTTCTTGAGGTAAAAGAGAGTCAAGTTAGCTTCACAATTTCATATTCCAATCTAAAATTGGCCACAGCTTAATAACATGAAATTTTTATTTATTATTAGAATAAGAGATATTCTTATATTGGCCATAAGAAAAAAATGTCAACATAATTATAAATAGAATGTCAATTGATTCACAACACATAAGAAAATATTTAAGTACTTTCTATAAATTAGGACTTTGATGGATTAGACCCAGATCCACCCATCAAGGAAATTTTGATGATACATGAAATGAAGAAATAATGATGATGATGATAAAACTAAAATAAAGCTATTAAAATAAAACAATTAGATGTGCCAGTTGAATAATTTCTGAATGTGGCTGATCATCAGAAATTTCCAGCCATATGTTTATATCTTTTAATAAAAGTTTATGGGCTCTACTCCAGATATATTAAATCAGAACTTCTAGATTTGCAGACATAGGACTTGTACCTTTAACAATATCTGTAGGTAATTGTGGTGTCCAACTAGGTTGGAGAATTACTGATAGGGAGGAATATAAGTTCTGGGCCTTTAGAAGTAAGAGAAATAGCTTTAGATTCACGTGGCCATGAAGAAAGTAATGTTTGGCCAGTGACAGTTAGAGAGCACTTGGATAAGCATCAAGTATTAAGAAAGAAATTATTGGCAAGAGAGATGAAAAGAGTATACAGTATATCTGAAAATGAAGGTTAAAGGCATCAAGAAATAGTAAAGGGACTAAATTGGCAAGAATTAATGACACTTAGTGAGAAGCAGAAGAGAAAGCTAGAGCATCAGATAAAATATCAAGTGTAGAGGATCTTGAAGACAGGAAAGGGAAACATAAAGTGTTTACCTAGTCGTACCTCATTGCTTATTTTAGAGTAGGATGCACCATCATGAAAGTAGCATTTAGAAATATTCATCTATAAGGTTGCAGAGGCTGGATGGGAGAGATACAGATACTAGAATTAGAGTCCAATGAATAGTAGTAAAAATCTAAGTTGCATTTCTATATGATACAGTAACTAATTTTAATCTTGACTCTTCCATGACCTTCACAAGTGGTTTCCTACATTATAGTGATATGCATAAAATGTTAATGATGTTTTTTTCTATGAATATAATCCAATTACACATGAAATTGCCATACATTGAATGTACCAAGATAAGATGTTTTGTTTGTGGCATCCTGATTTCTTATTTATTTATGAGCAATCTAGATTAACAAAGTTATAGTAAAGCCTCTGTACCAGTGTGGCCCTGGGAAATACAAATAGGTGATCTCTGGTTTGGGAAGTTTGATCAGCAAGACTGGTAGTGAATGGAGATATTGCTCCATAGGTTCTATTACGTTTACAAACACAGTGGCCCTCAACAAAGGCAGGTCAAGAGTTCTAGGGGTGTCACAAGCATTTAGTGCAGAGAGTCAGAGATGCTATGTGAAGGAGAGTCCTGCCAAACAAATAATTGCTTGCCAAAATGTCAGTGTCCCCAGAAACATGTAGTAATAAAGTGGTTTTGAGTGTGGACTTGGAGTGAAGTCAACCTGGTAGTGAGTTCAAGGTGTACTATAATTGCCTCTGTGACTTTGGGCAACTGACTTAATCTCTGTAAACTCATGTGTTAAAGAAAGCAAAAATGTAACACTTATACATAGAGGTCTTATGATGACCAGAGAAGACAATGACTCTAAATGATTTGGCATACTTGCAGTGCCTAGGACATACAGAAAAATGACCAGTTTGGGTGGCCATTGAGTGGCTGTGAGCTCACCTTCTCCAGTAATCCTGAACCTTCAGATTTCTTCCCAACTCATTCCATTCTAAACAGCAAGTGAGATGCAGAGATAGAGTGTATAACATCAATTATTGAATATCAATATATTTCTGTACTAGATGAAACCTTATTCCACCCCCTCCCCCCCAATTTTTCACTTGTCACCAAGATTGTGCCTAGAGAAAATCCTAAGAGTTGAAACTCCCAGGCCTCTTTTCTGTTGGACCTGTTCTCAATATTAGTGAATCACCTGATATTGTTTCCTTCATGCTCAAAGAAAGGAATAGGCCACACTAGGCAGAAGCGCTCTTTTATTCATTTTTATTTTCCTGAGTCCTCATGGGCTCTTCCATCCTGATAAACTCAGCTTGTTCTTGGAGAAATTCTAAAGTGCCTCTTAGATCCGAATTCCTCCCTTCATTTCTTCATTCTTCCAACAACTATTTATTGGGTAACCACTGTATGCTAGATGTCATTAAGCACTAAGGACACAGCTTTGTAAAAGACCTACATGGGGCCTGTCCTCATCCAGCATCTATTCTATTGGAAGAAGCAGACAGTGAACACAATGTCCAGTAAAAAGATAGTGTAGAGAGGCAAAAACATGATCAGAAAAATGACACAGGGTCCTCTGATGAATAATAAAATAGATGTGAGGAAATAAAGAAGGCCTCTCTGACATTTGATATAAAACTTGAACAGCCATCTGAAATGAAATTGTTGGGGTGGGGAAGGGAATGTGCTCCAAGCAAAGGTCATAGTACTGAAGGTTTAAGAATCTGAAAAGAAAATGAAAGGAAAGGAGAGGGGAGAAGAGAGGAGATGGGAGGGGAGGGGAGGGGAGGGAAAGGGAGAAAAGATAAAGTAACTAGCTGGTTTGACTCAGTGGCCTGCAGATGGAAGGGTCCTGGGTTCTATTCTGGTCAAGGGCACATGCCCAGATTGCGGGCTCATTTTCCTAGTGTGTGTGTGTGTGTGTGTCAGGGGGCGGGGGGAGGGGGGGAGTGCAGGAGGCAACCAATTGATGATTCTCATCATTGATGTTTCTCTCTCTCTCCCTCTCCCTTCCTCTCTGAAATCAGTAAAATATTTTTAAAAAAAAGAAAAGAAAAGAAAAGAGAAAGTCGGTCCTGCCATTAAACAATAGTTAGGTGTTAGGGGAAAAAATCAGTAAGTGGGCAAGGTTGGGAATGTAGGCAGCAGCCCATTCTAAAACCTAGAGAAGATCCAATGTAAAGCAAACTTTGCCATCTCCATTGAGCTCTCTCTCCATCATCATCCTGATTAGCTTTCTGAGGGTGAGCGAACCTCCCAGGTTTTAATTTTACAATAAATTTCTCTCCAAGTGGATTGTAGAGGAATGATTCAGCAGCCATGTCATTGTATTCGTCTTCCTTCCTGTCAGAACAGGCACCTCATAACTTTCAAAGCGACAATGGTGTTACAAGAGAAGATGTGCCTCTAACAGAGACAAGACAATTTTAAAAGTTAACTAAAGAATATAGTGTAGCTCGGCTGGTGTGGCTCAGTGGCTGAGCATCCATCACCTATGAACCAAGAGGTCTCAGTTCTATTCTGGTTGGGTCCGGGCACATACCCTGGTTGCAAGCTCTATTTCCAGTGTGGGATGTGCAGAAGGCAGGCAATCACAATCCAACTGATTGATGATTCTCTCTCATCATTGATGTGTCTGTCTCACTCTCCCTCTCCCTTCCTCTTTGAAATCAATAAAATATATATTTAAAAAAGAATCTAGTGTATCATAAAGTTCCTAAAAGAAAACACAGATCTTAGTGTGTGGGATTAATCAGGACAAGCTTTCTAAGGTATGTGTTGAAAGAAATGGAAAACGTGGACTCACGGTGATGATAGAACATTCAGGATTGGCCTTTATGGTAATAACACGGCTTGTTTTGACCTTTCCCTTCTCACCTAGCACTAAACAGTCAACATGTTTTGAGTGCCTAATGGGAAGCATGCTAAGTGCATTGACAGTGTCTGGGTAGCACATTGGTTTGGAAGAGGTTTAAACAATGAGGGATGCTTTTTTTTTAAGTGATAATAGATAAAATTAAAAATAAAACAAACATATATACATATATGAACATAGTCCTTAAGTTTTTCAGCAACCAAAGTCATCATTAAGTTTTGTTCTAGTTTGGTTTAAACTCTAATGTAATTGGCTAGGAGAAAGCTGGACAAGCAGAGCTGTTCAGAAATCTGTTCATTTCTTCTTCATCTCATGGGAAGAGAATAAAAGCAATGGTCTTGCTCTCGTAGTTTCAGCAAGAGATATCCACTCAGCATCACTAAAAATAATTAGACTTTCAAATGTCTTGTGTGGCTTTCTTCCCCTTAGGGATAGTTTCGCTGCTACTTCAGAAGGAAATTTTGAAAAAGCGCCTATGAGTGACAAATGAGAATGGATTGTACTCTGAACCATGCATCCAAGCAAATAAAAAAGGCTTTCAAATACTAATTGATCAAACCTCACAGCAGTCATCTGGACTTCATGCTTGCTTACAGGCTTGATTGTAATAAAGCTCTTTTAGAGACAAAAATATTATGTAAACTGTTGGAAAATGTTCTTCCTGTTATTGGTGCTCATTGACTGCAATCTCTTTTCATTACTGTACTATTATGGGGCTGACTGCTAAGTCAATATGTGCAAAGGCAGTCAGCCAAGGGACCAGGCAGAGGGAATGAATTTGCCTGACCCAACATTTCTGAAACCCTATCTGCTAACGTACCATCCTCCCTCCTGTAATAGCCTTTGTCCCAACATTTTCTTAGGGTGAATATGTCTTGAATCTTTGAACCTGTGGCAATGAATTTTTTTCATCCTGTTGGAAGTTCCTCAATTCACTTCTGCTATATATGTGTCTATATTTTATGCACATTTAATATTTGGAGCTTAAAAATAAGGCTGGGTATTAAAAGAGTCAGGGTGCATTGATGGCAGGATGGTGGAGATGCTAGAACTATGAAGTAATGCTAGAAAAAAACTCCCAGAATATTTGCCTTAAGTAGTGCTTTGGAATTGGAGTTGAAAGATTAAAAAGGGGATTTAAGTCCAATCAGATCTAATACATAAGTTAATTTTGAATTTCATTCTTGTAAGAATGGTAGTACCTTGAAGTTACACATTCTTAGGAGACACTCTCTGGGATTTGGCAGGGGTTCTGAGGCTCTGTGTCATGTCAAGCTATTGTCCTCCTCCCCTGAACTATCGTTGCTTTACAGATCCATAATGCTGAAGACTACCTTTTTTCCATATCCATGATCTGTTGAGGTTTGGTGGCTCTGTGCAGTTTCTGTGTTTTACTGGCAACACAGGACTCTTTGGTGAGGACGGGCATCTCATGTCTGAGGCTATATGTGCTGGGCAACCATCTCACTCGCTCTCTGTGTTTCTGAAAAGGATTTGAGCTGTTCAGACATCACCCTGTAGCCATATACTTCCCTCAGCTTATTTGAGGGTCCTCTGCATCTGCAAAGAAACACCCTATACTTTCCTTCTACCTCTTCCCAAACCCTCAGTATCCCTCTGAAATCCAGGACTTGTGGGGAGGAAAAGGCAGAGAGGCACATAGGCTACTTCTGCCTTTTGGAGAGGAACCTCCTTGAAGACATTGTAATACAGAGAACCGTTTGAATCGGGGGGGGGGGGGGAGAAGAAAAGGGAAAATCAGGCTGAAAAAACCCTGATATCTTAACACTTAAAAGCATGCTGACCTCTCTTATGATTAAAATGTCACATAGATCATGAACCAAACAATGATCCTGTTGGTAAAGAAGGACAAGGATTATTGGAAGAAAAGAAGAAAAAGAGGAGATGGAGAAGGACGAGGAGAAGGGGGAAGAAGAGGAGGAGATGGAGGGGGAGGAAGGGGAGGAGGAGGAGAAGGAGGAGGAGGAGGAGGAGGAGGAGGAGGAGGAGGAGGAGGAGGAGGAGGAGGAGGAGGAGGAGGAAAGGGAAAAGGGGAAGAAATGCAAGCATGTTAGGGACCAAGAAAGTTGGTTTGCATGAGAAACACTAATATGATTCCGAATACAGAACTAGCCACTGGGCTTCCAGGTCCCCACTATGGTGTAGTCAGACTCACTCCCCTAAGAATTCAAAAAGCTCTATTCAATAATTCTCTAAAGATTTCATATTAATTATGCCAGTCTTGCCAACATCTGGATAAGACCATACGGCTTGAATGCATAGTTATTGATGGATTTTTAAAGTAATACCCAGTGTTTGTAAAGTTGAGACATTTATTTTTAGTTTAGCCTAATAGACATGTCTCTTTCTTTCCCAAACACTGTACATAAAGTTCTGTGTTGCCTGGAGTTTAATTTACAGAGAAAAACTGAAAATAGAGAAAAATTGGAAATAACTTATGCATGTCTAATTAAAGAGGAATGAATCAATTCTGATAAATACATATGATAGAAAACTATGCCATCATTAAAATTCACCAGGTAAAAGAATAGTCAAAATAAGTTAACTATATTACAGTCCTTTTTTAGTATACATGTATATATTGTATATATGTGTGCATTAAAATTAATATTTCTGGGCAGCTCAGTATTAAAGGATTTTTTTGCTTATTTTCTATTTCCTAGCATGCTAAAAATATGAAATAATATTAAAAAGAGAGAAAAACATTATGTTATTGAGATAATTGCCAAATACATATTTAGATGCCTAGACTTGCCTGAAGCTGTCCTGAATCAGAGATGTCAGTCACAGTGTGAAAATCTTGTGTGCATATCCCAGGTCTGTTAAATACTAGATACTTAACCTCTTCTTATCTTAAAAAAAAATGAGGATATTACTTTCCACCTTGCATTTTGAGACTTAAATAAGAGGCAACATATATAAAATGTATGTATATAAACAACTGTAAACATTTATTTTCTGTTCTTCCTCTTGACTGTTAATGAATAGAGCAGTGGAAACATCACAGAGTCCCCAGTCAGAGAAGCCTAAAACCAAGTTAAAGCTTAGCATATATCTGATATGCCCTAGGACAAGGACAAGGTCTCGAGTATCTCTGAGCTCTTGCTTCCTCATCTATACAGTGAGGATAAGTGCTGTTCCCCGTCATGGGAAGTCCTGAGGATTACATCAAATGACGTACACAGAGAACCCAATATAATACTGGGCTGAACACGGAGCGAGGGGTCGGCAAATAGCAGCTCCTTGTCGTTTCCCAGCCATTAAAGGAGCTAATATTTCAATGACAAATGGTATAGGCTACTACAGAGATGGCAAGGATAGGGAGCTCATGGGATGCAGGAGGGTCCAGGAGTCAGAGAAGCTTTGTTGGAAAACAAAGCGGGACCAGAGTTGTGATGCTGCAGGTGACCTAGACAGTGTTTGAGCTCCCAGAGTTTCAGCCACATCATTACTGATTCTCTACAATTGCAAAGAATATAATCTCCATCTTTCAAAATAGATGTTTCTTCTAAAAGTATTTTTTTCTTTGATTTATTTCGGTCACATCTATATTATTTTAAAGTTTTAAATAACTCTAAAGGATATTGTGAGGTTTTCATTTTAATGAAAATGAAGAATGGGATTTAAAAACTATGAAAAGAGCAGAGTTTTCAACTTTCGTATTCAGGTGGAAGAACTTTTAGAACAGGAAATGCATCCCTAAGCAATTTTTACTTCCCTGCAAGTAGGAACTGTCTGCCCAGCAAAGTCTTTAGATATCATATCCAAGTCTCCCATTTTGCAGATGGGGAAACTGAGGCCTAGAATAGGAAATTGTTTCATCCAGAGATAACTGAATGCAAGACCTAAAAACTAGACTCTCAAGGTAGCAGAATGTGTACATCATGACACATCTGTGTTTTTCTATTTCTATTTCTATTATCTCTGTGTTTTTCTATTTCTCTCTTGTTCATTTTACATCTATAAGTATATATCTATACGTATATTCACATGGCATACATCTATGTGTTTTGAGATTATATATGTACGTATAATTGATCATTTTGTGGCCTCGGATACAAATCATACATATGCATGTGAGCATGTGAGACTGTGTTAGCTACAGAGAGAGGCAAACAAACATGCCCATCTATGAGACGTGATTAGTTTTACCCTAAAGAGTAATGTTGGTTGCTCTCTCTAAAACTGTTTAAGCTAAGGTAGCTTTGAGAAATGTGCATTTTTATTCTTGATCATGTAATTACCCCCATGTTGAGTCCCTCTCCAATAATCTCTTCCTTTGTTTGACAAGTTTGCAGCATCTCTGTGCTTTCTCTCTGCTCTGGTCCTGAGCGCTCAGGCTGTGAATAATAAAGCCTCCGAGGCTGTGTCTGGCTTGCAGACTTGTCAGTTGAAAAACTGTAATTTGTATTGATTAGTAAATTCACACTCTTCAGCGGCATATCAGAAAGGCCCACTGGAGTCGGAGTTTCTGCTATATTAGTTCAAAGGCACTCTTGAGAGAAAGAACGCGTTTTCTGTAAGATTAAGCCCCCATCTCAAGAAAGATGATCCCAGAGAAGCCGTGGGCAAACTACAGCCCGCGGGCTGGATCCGGCCCGTTTGAAATGAATAAAACTAAAAAAAAAAAAAAAAAAAAAAAAAAAGACCGTACCCTTTGATGTAATGATGTTTACTTTGAATTTATATTAGTTCACACAAACACTCCATCCATGCTTTTGTTCCGGCCCTCTGGTCCAGTTTAAGAACCCATTGTGGCCCTCGAGTCAAAAAGTTTGCCCACCCCTGTCCCAGAGCATGGCTTAACATCGTCAGCATTCTCTTAGTCAAAGATGAGATCCTGGCTCACTTTTTGTAGGGAGCAGGGCTGCTGTTTGCCTTTCTCTGGATTGCAACCATGAAAGCAATCCCTAAGTCCCAGAGTGGCCTGCCCCACTGGGAGGAAAGGGATTGCCCTGCTGGAATTTACAAAACCTGGGTGGTGGTCTCTTGTCCGCTATTTTCTAGGAGTGTCTATGGCAAGTTACTGAAACGTTCTTTGTAGGTTTTTCATGTGTAGAAAGGCAGCTCTTCCTAGTCCGGTGTGGAATGGGCCCCAGGCAGCCTTGATTCCTCTTCCCACAGTCCTTTGCCCAGATTTTATTTTGCTTAGAATGTGCAGTGGTTCCCAAAGTGTGCTTTCCAGAACTGCAGTGTACACAGCACAGATCATATAGGAATGTACGAATTATGCAAATTCTCAAATCTAGCCCGGTCCTATCCAGTAGAAACTGGGGAAGGGGCTCAGCGCTCTGATTTAGCCATCCCTCCAGGCGATTCAGATGTGGACAATGTTGGAGAAACCCTCCCCTGGTAACTCCAATGTATTTCTTCCTAGGGAACACCTCTGCCCTCTCCCACCAGATCAAATTCCCCCATGATGGGTCAGCTGCCATCTACAACTCACTGGGTGAGCATCTAATTGCTCCATAAGGCCAGAGGTATGCCTGTGTGAGTTCATCATTGTACTCCCATGCAGCAAAGCACCTGCCACACAGTAGGCACACAATGACCATTTGTCATTTAGATGAAAGTTAATAGCCTTACACACATTATTTAAACTTGCTGAGATTCAAGGTACTTCTCTTTAAAATGGACACAATAAAGCATACCTTGGAATCTAGTGAGCTAAGAGTAAAAATTCAACAATGTCTTTAATTTCATATATATATGTATATACAGTAAATATAAATAATATAAATATAAATATAAATATAAATAATATAAATATAAATAATATAAACATAAACATAAATTAACTGGAAACCCTCTTTTGCTTCTGGGTATGTAAATTAATCTGATTTTCCTTTGTGGTCCTTCCCAACACGGGGTTGAATCACCATTTTAGGAAGCATCATGATGACTTATAGGGGCTCTATGAAGACATCTAATCCTCCAAATTTAGGACACAGAGTGACCGGCTGAAATGCTCATATTCTCAACACACATTATACCCCCTTAAAAATCTGGCTCTCTATGCACCTGTGATTTATTTTTTTGTTAAAAGTCTGTCTGCAAAGACCATATAATCCTATCTGCCTATGCCTAATTGTACTCATTTTGTTCTGAGGTCTTGCCTACATCCCATGGCACTGCCAGGATATAGGCCTACTCCTGCTCTACAACCCAGAAGCCTCTCTGCTCCCATCCCCATCAATTATGTCCCTTTAGCCCACTGGAATCTCTTTTTCACTGCAGGCTAATATTTCTCCCTTCATTATTTAGCCTAATACAACATAAAAATGCCCCTGGATTCTTCTTTGCTTTTGGCCAGTGCATTTTCTCTCTAACAATATTCCCCGCCCCCCCCCCTCCATTTTGGGACTTGAAATTTTTGAAACAAAATCCAGGAAAACTAGAAAGTGTCTCTGTTTATTTTCCTTGACTTCATCCTCCTGACACAGTGGGCTCACACGTTTCTACCTGAGGTGGGGAAAAATACTATCATCAAAATAAAATAGTAGCCCTCGTGTGTCTCAAATGGGGGCAATTTTGTCCTCCAGATCACATTTGGTAATATCTGGAGACATTTCATTATCACCACTTAGGGGAACGGTCTAGTGGCTTCCAGTGAGCAGAGGTCAATGATGCTGCCAAACATCTTATGATGCACAAGATTGCCTCCACCACAAAGAATAACCAGGCCCCAAATTTCCAGTGTCAGCCCACATTGGGAAACCTGCTCCACATGAAGCTATGCAGTAAATGCTGTGAAAAGTGGCACAAAGCAGGTGTTTCATGAATCATCTTTGACTTTAAACCTTGGTGTCTTCCATCCCTGATGTCCTTGCAGCCTTGGCACTTTGGAGAGATTTTAGAAGCTTTGCGCTGTCACTAAGTTCAGCATGGGCACCAGGCTTAGCCTTCAGCCACAATCCTAGTGAGCAGATTTCCATGCACCTAAGTTGTTTTTTTCCACCTTAAAGCCATACATTTTGTTGCTTCTCTTTGTCCTGGTTGTATATTAATTTACTAGAGGCCCGGTGCACAAAGATTTGTGCACTCGGGGGGAAAGGGGGGGTCCCTCAGTCCGGCCTGTGCCCCCTAGCAGTCTGGGACCCCTCGGGAGATGACGACCTGCTGGCTTAGGCCTGTTGCCGGGTGGCAGAGGGCAGGCCCAATCCCTAGGTGCAGCCCCTGGTCGGGCTCAGAGCAGGGCTGATTGGGGGGTTGGGGCACCACCCCCTGTCACACTCAAGGCAGGGTCGATGGGGAGGTTGCGGTGTGACCCCCTGTCATGCACAGAGCAGGGCCAATCCGGGGGTTGGGGCACTGCCCCCTGTCACACACAGAGCAGGGCCCATCAGGGGGTTGAGGAGCTCTCCCCTGTCACTCACAGAGTAGGTCCAATAGGGGAGTTGGGGCACCGTCCCCTGTCACACACAGCAGGGCGGATCAGTGGGTTGGGTCGCCGCCCTCTATCACCCACAGAGCAGGGCCAATCAGGGGATTGGGGCGCCACCACTGTCACACTCAGGGCAGGGCTGATGGGGAGGTTATGGCTCTACCCCGTCACACACAGAGCAGGGCCTGTGGGGGGGGGGGGGGTTGGGGCGCCAACCTCAATCACCCACAGAGCAGGGCCGATCAGTGGGTTGGGGCGCTGCCACTCTCACACTCAGGGCAGGGCCGATGGGGAGGTTATGGCTCTACCCCGTCACACACGGAGCAGGGCCCGGGGGGTGAGGGGGGGTTGTGGCCCCGCCCCCTGTCACACACAGAGCAGGGCCAATCAGGGTGTTTGGGCGCTGCCCCCTGTCATGCTGATCCCGGTGCCGGGAGGCCTCACGGCTCCGCTCATCCCGGTGCTGGGAGGCATATTACCCTTTTACTATACAGGGTAGAGGCCTGGTGCATGGGTGGGTGCCAGCTCGTTTGCCCTGAAGGGTGTCCTGGATCAGGGTGGGGGTCCCCACTGGGGTGCCTGGCCAGTCTGGGTGAGGGGCTGAGGGCTGTTTTCAGGCTGGGGGTGACTGAACTCCCAAACGCTCCTTTTTTCCTTTTTTTTTTTTTTTTTTTTTTTTTATTCTGGGCCAGCTTTAGCTTGAGGCTTGGCTCCAGCTCTTAGGCCTCCACTCCTGAAAGTAGGTTTCTGGCCTTTGCATACAATGTTGTGAATCTGCTGGCTGAAGTCCGGTGGTATTTGTTAAAATGTTTCAAACTGCAGGCTCAAAGGCCTGCAGCCGCAGGCAGGGAACGTTGGTTTCCTCTGTCACTGAGGCAACCAAGCCTCATGTTAGTTTCAAGCTGCCTGGCTGCCAGCTGCCATCTTGGCTGACAGTTAATTTGCATATCTCGCTGATTAGCCAATGAAAAGGGTAGCGGTCATATGCCAATTACCATGTTTCTCTTTTATTAGTGTAGATTAGAAAAAGTGGGACTGATGTTAGACCTTGACGTCGGTGTATTCGCCATGAAATGAGAAAGGACAGAGTTAATGCACTACAAGTATATGATGAAATTGGCTAGAGAGCTAAGCACAAAGTACTAAGGAAATGGGACAGAGGACTACCGAATAGCAGGTGAATGTGCAAGGGGAAGGACACACTGGGATTAGACAGTGGGACAGGAGGAATCGGGGTCAGTAGGAATTGTTGATGAGGAAAATGAGAAGTGGAGTATGTCAGGCAAGACATAGACATGAGAAAGATGATTAAGGGTTGGGAGGGCAGGCCACAAAATTTGTGGTTCTCAGCTCAAAATGAAGTGCAGAAAGTCTTGTTTGAAAAGCAGGAAAGGGTTACCATAAAGAATATTAACATGTAAAACTATTTTATTTCTGCTGCAGTTTCTCTCTCTTGACCTTTTCCAGTGCTCTGTATTAGCTATTCATTCTTACAGCAGCTGTGATATAGGTGAGAGTCGGATAGGTAAAATTAAAGAATGGATAAGAAGAAATAGGTGATCTAAGTTGTCTAGGATGAAGTTGTCTGGTAGGAACCTTTGTGGGCAGAAGGTCACAGGGTGGGCATTTGGAATTATCTGCCATAAATCAACCTGAGATGGAAATTTATAGAGTGGGGGAAACTGAGTGAAAAAGATATGAAACTGAACCAGGGGAGAAGTAGGTGCCAGAAGAAAGTTTAGTTCTCTAAACTATTAAAATATGCTATGGATCAGGTTGTCTATGAATAAAATGGTCAATTTTTGTTGTTGTTATACAATTTAAATTATTTAAGTATAGTAAAGTCATTGTTTAGTACCATCTGTTGCTTGTAACACACATATAACAACTTATGTACTGATACATCTGGTATTATGATTTTGCAATCATAAAATTATTTAAAAATCACAGTTTGAAAATAGAATAGAATTTTAAAACTTATATAAATATATTATTACTAGAGGTCAGTTGCACGAATTTGTGCATGGGTGGGGGCCGACCAGCCCACCCCAGTGGGGGCTGATTCAGGGCTGGGCCGGCACAGGGGGTGGGGGTTTGGCCACAGAAGGTTGGCTGGCTGGCCCTACCCTGGATTGGGGTGGCGCGGCCCATGGGGGACCAGGTCGGCTGAGGAGTGGGGCCGTGGGAGGTTGAGGGGGCGGCGATCTGGGTCCAGTTGGCCGCCACAGTGCTAGTCATAGCAATCAGTCCTTTCGGTTGTTCTGGTCGTTCCATGTTCCAGTCACTTGGCTTTTATACATATAGACTTTACATGTTAGTATTTTCTTTCACAATATATGGATTAACAGTAATATTTTTATACTATAGGAACACCATTATATACACCCCTCTTTTTTAACTTAGCAATACATTACCTATAAATATTTTCTGTCTGGCTGCATAGTGTTTAATCTTCATTTTTATGGCTCTATAATAACCCATAGAAGAGATGGATTTTAATTTTTCTTAGACTTTACCCATTGTGGGATAACTGGGTTTAATTTCTTGGCATTTCTGAATATATATACAATTTCAGGACACTTCAGTTTTCCCCTTTTTTATATTAAGCACCCTTTTGAAGGCAATTTTCTTGGGATTTGGCAGGGCAACATATCATACTTAAAAATAAAAATACAATAGAATTAAATTACTGTTAATAAAATACAAACATAACTAAACAAAACAAATAAATAAAAGTATAAACTCAACCCTGCTAAGAACTTAAATTAGGTTTAAAATACAGAGAAAACCAACTTAGCTGACGGCTAGTCTTTAAGGCAAGTATATTAGTAAAAATCATCAATATTATTAGAAACATTTCTAATGAAGTAGTGTGGTCCGATGCCCTGAATGTGTTTTAATCATCAATTTTACAGAAGAAAACTCTAGCGTTATAGAAAATAAATTACCACAATTTACACTGAGTTACAGTTTTCATGTCATAGTTGAACACACTGATATTTGATGGGGCAATTTTCTGTTAGAATAATTAGCCAATTTGGACTTGGTAAAGTACATTTGTCATGCCCCAAAGATTGTGGTTTCAGAGAGCAGAATGGGAAAAGGATGGAAAGAATTGCAAATAACAAGACCAAGCTTGATGTATGAAGGAGGTCAACACTTTAGAAAAAATATCAATATTGCTTGCTCACACAATTATTCACTGGGACAGTTGTCTGGTAGTACAAGGTCATATATAAGTGGCAATAATACATCTGAAATAGTTCATTTAACAAAAGGAAGTTGTATTATTGAGTCCAACGTAGCTATCAAAACTTGTTTAACTGCCTCAGAACGGAACATTGAGAGGCAAGAGTTTAAAGTAAATGCCCATGTATCCAATTCTTCATCAAATGCAAATCTTATCTCCAAGCTAAGATTTTTGAATTGCACTCTTATCAGTACCATACATTTCATCAGCAGCATTCTCTTTGAAGTATTAAGTTATTCAAGGTTTTTAAACTGAGGATTTGCCTTTTAATGGGGAACTTACATCTGCATTTCTCTGTGCAGATGAAATGTGTCACTGAGTTATTCTACGAAGAAAGTTGGCGTGTTTATTTATTTTTGGTTATAGATAACTTATTACAAAAATGGATCAGATATGCATTGCTGATGTATTCTGAGAATGGGAAACTTCAGGTAATGAGCGCACATATTTCATTCTCAGAGGAGAGCTGGTAAATTTCAGTGGGTTGCAACTATTTTAGATGGTTTTCTTTATTCGTTACCCCTCTGTGTCCTTAAAAAAATAGAAAAGCAGTAATATGAACGTGGTGTTACTAAATTTAGGGAACAGTTAGAGTTTGGTTACTTAATCAAAGAACTCTGGAAACTTTCAGGAATTTCATCCAGGAATAAACAAGAGATTATCCCAAGCTCAGATGAATTGTCAAATTTCTACCTCAGTTTCTAATGTGCTGTTCTGAGGTTTGCCATGATCCTAAGAACATTTAAATAGTTTTTATTTAGATAACTATAATTATATAAACATTTACATGATTATTATTTCATTTTATCATTAGGAAAAAAAAAGATCAACTTGGATCAAAATATTAAATCAGGCATGTAGTTTAAGTTTACCTATCTGCTGGCAACTCCAAAACCAGAAAATAGTATATTTTCATGCTTAGAAGAGCTAGCTCTGAACAGACCTTTCTTTTTCTTTGTCTTTTATTCTAGTTTTATTGAGATATACTTGACCTAAATGTTAAGTTCAAAGTGTATCATAGTTGTTTTGATACACATATATTGCAAAATGATTGCCACCATAGTGTTAGCTAACAACTTTATCACGTCATATAATTACCGTTTTTTATTGTGACGAGAACATTTAAGGTGCATTGTCTTAGCAACTTTCAAATTAGCAATTGCTAATCTATACAGGTGTGTTCTCCTCCTGATCCCTGTATTAAAAACCTTTGGCTTGGCTTAGTCTTTTTTCCTTTCTAAAATTAAAACAACAGACACATTTCCAGAGTCATATTTCTATGGTCATTTGCTTTACTGCTCAGAAGCAGGAAAATAAAGATAAATTGGAAGAAAATAAAATGAAATGAAGGGAGCTGTAATTTGTCTTCAGCGTTAGCTATTTTGTATGTGATTTATCGGGTTATAATTTTGTAAGCAGAAAAATGCACCCATTAATTAGAACAGAGGGAAATGAAGCCACATTTCACATTCCATCCGCCTACATTCTCCAATCAGCTGCTGGGGGAAGGTTTTCCATCTACTGCTTATGACAGTGGTGTAGCTTAGAAAATACTTGCTTACTCCTAGAAATATGTCCTTCTTATGATTACTATTGCTTGCCATTGATGAAACAATTCTGTCTTCTGAATAAGAACTGTCAGCACATTTATGGAATATTCAGCCCTCTATCCTACAGAGGGCCATATTCTTCATTTTATAGATGAAACCCAATGAGAGAGGCTTAAATTCACACAGCAAATTAGTAGTACACTTCAGATTAGAAGTCAAAGATTTCTACATCTAGTTATATGCTCTTTCTACCACCTACAATTTTCTTTTAGTGCAATGGTTTTTGGAGCCCTGCAAGTGTGAAAGCAGAGTGATGGATACATCCTGGCTTGTGTGGGATTTATTATTTTTAGCACTGAAAGCAAATCCCTGTTCCCAGGAAAGCCCTCCATCCCAGGAAAACCCGGATGGCTGGTCACCCACTTCGTTTTCTGTCTCTGTCTTTGTCACTTACTCACACATACTCTTATGGGCTAGACACCTGAGATTTCCATCAGCTGTACTGTGTTTGCTTTCTTGCTTTCAGACCCTGTGCTGAAAGTGCCAACTGGTTTGCCCTGAATGATGGACAAAAGGGGCATCTGCCTTTTGCTCATTCTTTACAGGAGGCTGTTCAAACCTTCCTCAGGCCATATGCTAATGCATGGGGTGGTGAGTCTTGCAGCCAATGGAATGTGCCCACACAGTCATGCCCCTTTTATAGACATCTCCAGCTACCAGAAACCTTGGTGGTGACATGCATTCTTCTGTGGCCTGCACAGGCCTCTTCATAACTATATGTGCACATCCAATTAAGGTAGCCAAGGGCAGCCATTTGTAGAACCTGGGGAGAAGGATGGGGAAGGCTCTTGAATAAGCGAGCTCAGTCATCTGCATGCCTGTACATACATCTCCTGGGTGGTGTGGGAAGGAGCTTGGCTGGAAAAGAAGAGGAGGGTGAAGCCAGGAATTGGATCCATAGCTTCACTCTCCCCTCATCCCAAATCCTGCCCTGATTTCTAAGGCTTGTGAGAATTCTGCATTCTAAGCCTGGTCTTCTAGATTCGTATGAAGGGGCATGTGTCAAGATAGGAGGCTTGAATACATTGTATTTCACAGTTGGTTAGCTTAGTTTATAATTTTAAAATATTTATCATATCGTGCTTGGGTTTGTATGTGTACTGTTGTCTGCAACTCTTATGGAAGGGCCTGCCCGCTATCTCCCCTTGAGTCAGATGTGTCCTTGATATCACCTTTAGATGTATTTAGAAATGTTGGCTCTCTAAGCAACACAACAACCAAATAAACTTCTGAAACGTGCATATGTAGTATGCCTGTTTTTTTGTCAAGGTTCCATGGAACATTTTGTACTCTCTTTTTCCCGACTCCATTTTCCTGGCTTGCCAATGGTTTCAAGAATTGGAGTCATCAGGAGCTTTGGTCTTCTGTCTGGTTATCTCCGTTATTGAAAGCAAATAACAAGTCTTTTCCCAAGATAGGTAACGATAGAGGGAATTGTCACTGTGAGGTGGATACAGCAGAATTGTTTGAATTTCATTTCTCTGGGGAGAATGATTTTTTTTCAACATAGTTCAGGTACAAAAAGGATCCTTTCTGGTTTATATCACACATTCTTTCTCACATACACATGCTCTCACTTTTCAGCAGTACACATCACAGCATCAGTAAATGCCTGAGCTACTTGAACACAGTGGCCACATTTCATAAATGCAGATAGGGAGCATTTAAAAATCTAAAAATATCAGTAGCCACTCTTCACTGAGGATTTAAAATGTATCAACTTCGCACTAAACGGTTTACATGCATTGTCCCAGTTAAGTCTTGCAACAACCTGATGTCCATGCTGTTCCATTATATAAGTGAAAAAACTGAGGCTTAAGCATCTGTATCTTGCCTGAGTAACATAACTAGTGTATAGCCCTTTGTCAAAGCTTTAGTTCAATCTCCCAAGAAATGTTTATTGTCCACTGTTCATGTGGCATAGCATGTGCTTGGTCCTCCTAATGTGCTGGGTAAATCAACAATACACAGTTATTGATGAAATAATACAATCGAGAAGGCTTAGAATTTAGAAAAGGGATCAGAAGAGATCCATTGAACTCAACCCTGGGTGGAACTGATGTCTGAAATGTGGAATCAAAGCTGAAGCTGAGTCTGGAAGAAGAAATGGGTATTATTGAAGACATGGAATGAGGACAGATTTGTCAGATGAAGAAAACAGCACATGCAAAGTCATGGAGGCATAAATGTTTCTGGAGTGTCGTTTCTAGAAAATGGTAATGGCTTTCCTCTGGTCAGAATGGCTATAAAGGAGGGACAGAGGAAGGTAGAGCATTTAAAAGAAGATAGAGAGTATAAAGAAAACCCTCCTGATCTTAAAAAACAGTGGGATTTGTCTCCATAGTTTCATAGATACACTGAGCATCACTGCAAGAACTCTGGGAAGCTTACCGTTCTCTATCACACATTAAAGATGAACACATAAAACCTGGGTATAGTTAAGCAACTTGCTCAGCCTGAGAGCTAAAAACTAGTTGAATGTCATTATTTTGAATCCTCAATCTCAAGACTCAGGCTCTAATAGTCACCCTGGAGAGACTATTATTTCATTTGGCTTTAACTAACCCAGCAAATAAATTCAAATACAATTTAATGAATCTTCTCTAATTGCAGACTGAATTTTAGTGAACATATTTTTATAGATACTCAATGAATATGGATAGACTTGAATGAGGGCAGTTATCCATTTGCAACATGATTTATAATCATTTCATTTTTAATAATCATCTCATTTTTTGAATGGCAAATATTATAATGACAACTATTATTCACATCTAGAATGTGTTCGTTAAAGGTGATCAAACTCATGTTAAAGTTGAGACCTCTCCAATTTCCTCACTCTGTATGATTCCCATCTCAACAATTCTGGTCCCAATTTTAGGATCAATCCCAACTCCATATGGGAAGAATTGAGTGTCAACATTTTAGACATCCCAATTTAAATATCCAGGTTTTGTCCTGTTCCCTAAAACCAAGAGCCGGTCTTCTATTCTGATAAATGGACCTTCCTGTTAACACCTAGCTCTTCCCTTCCCTTTCCAGTCTTCTTCAAATATGTGTTCAGCTCTAAACTCCAGCCTGCACTGAACTCTACTTCCTTTCTATGATAATGTTGAGTCAGCCATTTTTTGGATTCCTAAGCATATATATATGCATGCATGAGCCCTTTGCATCTTCTGGAACATATGGGAACTCTCCATTAAATGCCTTTGATGGGTGCTGACATACTGAGCTATCATCTGCTATTACTCTTTATCTCAGAAAGTATTCATCTGGTTGAGTAGGGATTAATTCTGGAATCTTTCAATTCACATCTTTGAAAAAAATATTTATATTTCCCATAGGAACCTAATTGGTGTTGCATGTGCCTGCCTTATGCTGAACTAGGTAGCATTCTTTTTATAATGTAAGACATGGCGGTTAAGGGTGGGGATATGGAGGGGTGGAAACTAAGAGAGGACCGAGAAGACTGTGTGGTGAGATCCCTTCAGGAGAGAATAGGGTTCCAAGGAGTAGAGGTTAAAGGAAGCCCACTTTTTGGCAAAGTAGTCAGTTGTATTTGGGGAAAATTCATTTGTTGGAGGAACACAGGTGAACAATTGCTCCAGAGACAGGTTCTTTTTACCAAGTGAGTTGAAAACTCTGAGAAACTACTTTTTAAAACTATATTTTGTTGATTTTTTACAGAGAGGAGGGAGAAGGATAGAGAGTTAGAAACATCGATGGGAGAGAAACATCGATCAGCTACCTCCTGCACACCCCCTACTGGGGATGTGCCTGTAACCAAGGTACATGCCCTTGGCCGGAATCAAACCTGGGACCCTTCATTCCACAGGCCGACGCTCTATCCACTGAGCAAAACCGGTTAGGGCGAGAAACTCCTTTTTTTATTCTTAAAATCATCTTCTGTGTTTGCTATGATTCTTTATAAGGGAAAGTTGCCAAAGAAACCTGTAGCCCTCATTCTGGAAAGATGTTCTAAGACACAGAAAATATTTAAAGATCTAAGAACAGATGGAAATATAATATAATGGGAAAGTTAGGATCAGATATTGTTTTATTTAGAAAGAGCCTCGTTAGCTATTTCTAATTTTAGAGAAAGCAGGACAGTATACAGAGAGAACATTAGGCTGAGAGTCAAGAGCCCTGTGTTCTAGGCACATTTCTCATTGTAACTGGTTCTGCAAGGTGCCCTTGATTTAGTCAGTTGAGATATTTTTCTAGCTTGATCCAGATAGTAAAGGAAATTAGGTGTTTTATTTTTTTACAATCCTATTTATCTTGGAAGTTCTGTTTTATGAGGATATTATCTATAAAAGCTATTAGTCAACAGTGAATGTCACAATATGAACAAAGAAAATATAACTACAAATAAAAAAAAACACAGACACATACAATTTAACATTTTGGGGCCCTAGCCAGTTTGGCTCAGTGGATAGAGCATCAGCAGGTAGACTAAAGGGTCCCGGGTTTGATTCCGGTCAAGGGCACATGCCCAAGTTGCAGGCTCAATCCCCAGTAGGGGGCATGCAGGAGGCAGTCAATCAATGATTTCCTCTATTCATTGATGTTTCTCTCTCTCCTCCCTTCCTCTCTGAAATCAATAAAAATACATATTAAAAAATTCTGTGGACATTGAACAGTAGTATGCATGTTTGTTTTTAATTTTGAAGTTCAAGCGTATGTAACTCAACGTAGTACAAACATTTTTAATTGAAACCTAACTGTTTTCTAACTGGATGGCTCATTTCCATTCTCATATTCCTATAGACTTTCTACTGCACAACAGCTGGGATGATATTCCTAAAGCCTACCGCCCCCCATGACTCTCTCTTGGTACTAAGATAGAATCCAAACATCTTATTGTGGCCTCTACAGTCATCTATATAAATAGGTCCTTACCACCCACTCTGATCTCATTGCCTGCAGCATGTTACCTCTCTATTAAGTTGAACCACAAAAACTTCTTTGAACCCTTCAGATGTCTCTTATCTTAATAATCCTACTAATAAATAAGTCATTTGTTATTTAGGATTGTTGTACATGCTGGAGTCACTACCTTAGGTACCTTCTCTGCAATCCTGGCATCACTGGCTCCTCCACATCATTCAGGTCTCAGCTGCACATCTGTGCAAAGAGACCTTCTCCAAACAACCCAGCTAATATACCATCCATTGTTGAGTCCTCTTTAACTTGATTCCCTATTTTTCTTTCTACAAATCACCCATTTCTAGCCCATGAGGAATTTTGGGATTGATGAATACTATTTGTCTTCTCTCATCAGAATGTGAGCCCCATGTTGGCAGGAGCTTTGTCTTGTTCACTGAGGTATAGCTTGTGTTTAAAGTAATGTTCTGCATGTGGTTATTGTTCCCAGAATATTCATTAAAGGAATGGATGTGTCCTTGGAAGAAAATTCAACTCTAACAATCCAGATCAGATCCTGTGTATGTTGTTTATAGAAGCCATAATTAAATATCCTATATTGTACCATTAATGCAATTCTGTTCTAATCTAGTTATATATTTATGAGGCTACTTAAATACAAAAAAGGGAACATTAGAGACACTATATATATATATATATATATATATATATATATATATATATACTGGACATCATAATTTATAATAATAGATCCAAAATATATAGTTTTGTATCAGCAAAAAAGGTATCAAACAAAAGAAAATTCTATAGAACATTGTATATTAGTATGTCTTAAATTTTTTTCATTTTTAAAAAAACTTTTTAATGATGTCAGAGAGGAAAAAGATAGAGTGATAGAAACATCAATGATGACAGAGAATTATTGATTGGCTACCTCCTGCATGTCCCACACTGGAGATTAAGCCTGCAATCCGGGCATGTGCCCCGACCCGGAATCAAACCATAGCCTCCTGGTTCATAGGTTGATGCTCAACCACTGAGCCATCCTGCCTGGACAATAATTTTGTCTTTTTAAAACAATTCTTTAATTTATGCCTTTTTAATTTTTATTTTTCAAATTTTATTTCTTTTTTTAATTTAACAAGTCAGAGGTTTGATTGCCTACTATTCTTTTCTTGTATATTCAATATTCACAATGGCTGATGATACATCAAGGAATCCATTCAAATATTTGGAATCATAGAAGGCAAGAGGAATAAGTGTGTCTTTAGAGAAGATATAAAGAGAAAGGATCATATTTCAGGAAGATAAGATGGGGAAGAAAATGAGTACATAACATATATTGAGCCACTGTGATAGAATTAGGAGCAATTCTGTATCTAAAATGAACATGTAATTCCCCCCCAAAAGACATATCTGTTCAGGGCTTTCTTCACTCCTTAAATAATGGTGGGATTGCAATTATAGAAATACAAAATAAGGATTCTTCAAGATGGAGGGACATATATAACCCCTTAACATAGTCTAGAAGTGCAACCAGCCTGTCGCTCGAGTATGACTGTGCCACAGACAGCATCAGCACCCCTCTGCCTGGCCATCCGAGTGCTACCCACTCAGTGAAAGTCTTCCATGTCAAACAGACTTTGAGTTGTGTGTAGTTAGGTCTCCCATCCGCAGAACTCTAGCGCTTTCTGCCATACTGACTTTGGTCATCCATTTTTAACTTGCCAATATTGATTTTTCCTCAATCTGAACGTGATATATGCTTAATCCAAAAATTTGAGAACTTTAAACACACATAGAAAAATAATGCATGTATAATTACACCACTCAGACATTGTACTATTCTGACTCACATTTTCCTAGTACTCATGTATATGGTTATATGTTGATGCATACAATGTATATATACATATATGCACGTGCATATGTATGTATATATAGTTATATGTACAATATGTTATTTTATATATGTACATATATATGTAGTTTATAAATGTAATCTATTATTTTTATATACACATTTTAGAAAATATTATCATTATGATAGTTAATCTGATTTTTTTTTTACTCTGAACATTTTCTATGTCTATAAATATTCCTGAACAACACAAATTTAATTGTTTTTAGTATTTCACTATGTAGATATATCACTTCATTTTTGTCCAGTTTAGTTTGTTCCATAAAATATTATGAATGATTGAATTTTAAAGAGTCCTATTAGTACATGTAGAATAAAATAAGTCTATCTTCATTAAGCCATCAGTATAGTGGTTGAACTCATAGTGGTCCCTTTTTTCCAGCCATTGTGCTGACAGCTTTATGCAGATTATATCATTTAACCTTCATACTTCTGTGTAGAATAGACATTGTCATTAACATTTTACAATCAAGAAAACTAGATAATATAGTGGAGTTAAAAAAAATATGTAAATATACACATACTCACCTAGTGACACAGAAGCATCAGCATCCCTCTGCCTGGTAGTCCTTGGGCTACACACATACACATGTTCTGACTGGGAAGTCTCCCTGCATTTAGTCATTTTGCCTTTAAGAGTTAATAGATGACCTCAGGCAAGGGTTTTTAGTGTTTTGTAGTATCCTTAATGTTAGAACTCTGTGTAGTTTAGGGGACAATAGTCTCTCAGAACTAATTAGATAAGGTACTAGGTTTCTTCTAACTTAACCCTATTGTTCTGCAGATGAAGAACTCGGACTCAGATAATCATAGTCATATCAGTTTCAGCATCAGAATCTAAATCCAAGCTATGCCATAACAGCATTTCTTCATTAATTCATTCCTTCGGTGATTATTTATTGAGTGCCTACTATTGGATGAGCAATATATAAAGGCCCACACATGTCAGTGGATCAAGTCTGTATCAATGTGTAGTTTCGCTAGAAAGGTCACTTGATTATTTCCTCCCAACTTTCTTCTCTCATCCAATCATGATGTCTCATAGTTGATCATGTCTTATATGCCTGTGGCAGAGACATTGATAGATTTCTTCTGTTCTAGGCATGTGGTTCTAGGATGGGGTTAATGTTATTTCCTCCTTGCTCTTTGATAGATTGTATAGTCAGTGTGGCCCAGAAAGAGTTTCTGCCCATATTAATCAAATCCTCCAAATCCTAAGCATGACTTCAATAGTATCAGACAAGTCAGATCAGGGAAAGTGCTGAAGTAAAGGTGATATTGCTTATTTATTACCTTGTAACAAATTATTCTCAAATTTAGTGGTGTAAAACTGCAAAAATGTATTCTTTCATGGTTTTGTGAACAAGAAATCCAGGGATGGCTTAGCTGGCTCCCCTGGCTCAGGGGGATTCTCAGAATCCTGGGATCAAGGCATCATCTAGGGCTGTAGTGAGAGGAAGGCTTAATTGTGGAGGAACAACTTCCAAACTCGTTCATGTGCTTGTGCCTTATGAGCTGTAGAATTGAAGGTCGCGGATCCTCTCAGGCTGATGGCAAAGGTATGAGTTCCTTCTCATGTTGCTTTCTCCATAGGATTACTATAACATAGACTTGTAGTCCTCCAGAATTTGGGGTCTGACAGAACGAGTGGAGTTGGCTAGCCAGAAGGAAGACACACTGTTTTTATAACCTAATCTCAGAAGTGGCATCCCACCACTTCTGCTATATTCTATTTATCTGAAGCAATTCACTAGGTCTAGCACACTTTCACGTAGAGAGGATCACACAAAGAGCAGAAAAACTGGAATTGGGAGTCACGGAGAGCCATTTAAGAACTTGCCTTGCATAGAAATAAGTCAAAGAGATGGAGTGAATTATCATGACTAGGGATTTCCAAATGTCTTCATTGAAGAGATAGTATTTGAACGTGACTTTGGAGAATATAACCTTAAAGTGAAAGGGGATTTGACAAGTAAACAAATAAGAGAGAAAGAGTATCAGCTTAAATAAAGGCACAGGGAAATTGAGGCTCTGGGATTCATTCGTATTCAACGACAGGGAGACTGCCATGTGCCAGAGTCATACTGAAGTAGGGCTGGGGTTCAGGACAAATCCTGTGTCTAATCAGATTTTCAACAGAAAGATCATTAACCCCTTTTCTTCCTACAGCTAAATGCTGCTCCATCATTTTTCTGAAGCAGGGACTGTATACCAAGCTTCATTGTAGAATCCTGGCACTGGAGAGCATTTATAAGTCCTGGAGCTTATTTCAGTTTATGCAGAAACAATAGACTTTAGCATCTGAAACACCTGAATCCCATTTGGGCTACTTATCAGCCCTTTGCCCAAGTCATTTAACCTTGCTAAGTACCAGGACTTAACCTTGCATAAGTCCATAGCCGCAAAATGGAGTGATTATAATTCTATGGAACTGCTGTTGGAAGGATTAAAGGATGTAACATTTGTAAAAACGCATAATTTTATGCCCAGTATATAATACACATTCAATAAGTTTGCCTCACTTGCCTTTCTTTTCTTCTGTACATCTTTGCCTATTTTTCCCATAATCATTTAGAAAGTCTCATTTAAAAAAAAATGATTACCTTGTTTTAAAAAGCCTGCAAAGGAGAATTAACCTCCTTTACATTAAGATGTGATGTGTTTGCTCTCCTAGAAACCAAGATGTAAGGCCTATAAAAGTAGGACAAATTTAACCCCATTTTAATTCCATTATACTGAGTTAATACAATGCACATAATACACACTCATTAGATGCTTCTTAATTGAGTTATTTTTCCACCTTATAGTCAACACTATTATAACTCCTCTGAAAGGTAAAACTAACACACAACTAATTGTACAAAATCTCGAGAACTTTAATGAGTACTAAGCAAACAGATGGTTAGTTTAAATGACTTAAGATACTGTGTGTTTTATCTTAAGAAAGACATTTAATACCTGGGCTAATTATAGATACAACACTGCCTGACACATCGTAATGTATGTTTATATTCTGATTTTTTTTATTTAAAGAAACTAGGTTCCTTGGCATGAGGTGTTCTATGCATCTGAGACTGTTATGCAAACTATGGCTAAACTTAATTCCAATATTTGAAACTGCTAGATTTAATTCTGTACCTTCTTAAGAGGGAACATTTTATATTGCTGCTTGAGCTCATTAGCAATGAAAGAAAAGGTATACCAAAAGGCAGATGCATACTTTCCTTATCTAGACCCTTTACTGCACAAAGAGCACACCTTCCTACTCTACAGATTTGAATATATGGCCTTTGAAAGTTAAATTAAGGAATCTTTTGTAGTTGTAGATTGATCCAAATTCTGGTAATGAGTCTATAATTTGTTATAGATTGCATTATCATGTGTCATTACCCAATGTAAAGAGTATGTGACATCACCTACCTAATCATTATACATTTTGATTTCTGTCTTAGTCTGATACATATAGTGGAAACTTGGCATTCAACATATAAACATTATTATTTTTTCCCTTTGGGAGCAACCCTAAACATCCTCACAGTTTTGACGAAATGCTAATATGAATTATGTGATCTTTAAGAATCCCATAATTACAGGCAGAATTTGTCCATCACCCAGACAGAGTTCTTGCCAGAACATTCAACCCAATGTCCTAAGGCAGTGGTCTGCAAACTCATTAGTCAACAGAGCCAAATATCAACAGTACAACGACTAAAATTTCTTTTGAGAGCCAAATTTTTTTAACTTAAACTATATAGGTACGTACATTGTTATTAACTTAATTAGGGTACTCCTAAGGCTTAGGAAGAGCCACAGTCAAGGGGCCAAAGAGCCGCATGTGGCTCACGAGCCGCAGTTTGCCGACCAAGGTCCTAAGGAAATGCTCCCAAGTCTACGAGCTCAATTATACATTCTGGCCCTGTTTTATGAATCACCCTCAAAACCCCATCTCAGGTATTCTCTGGCTCCTGGTGATATGTATTCACTAATTCCTGCAGCTTCCTCGGAGTACAATCTCTTAGTTTTCAGGCCAATTCACACTGAGATATAACCTTAGTTATTGGCCTGGCAGATAAAGATGAAGCAACAGCAGCTCCTAAGAACCGCACCTACTGCCATGAGGGGGTAGAGGGCTCCGCAGCATCTGCGTGCACAGGGAAGCAATTAGGGGATGTCCTCCCTAACAGGGGCGGGTCATGTCTTCAAGCTCAGAAGCTTCAAAGGACTCCGCAGAGACAAGTTTCTCAAGAGCTGCTTCTCCGATGTCCATGTTTAATGTTTCAAAGTTCATGATTATCCAGATCAGCATAACAGACCTACCAGGTCTGAGCGGGTATTTGGCTCAGGAACTCTGTGCCTTCAACTATTCATGGTTATATTTACTGTCAGTTCTGTCTCCTCTTCCACTGAAGGATATAAGGACCTCTTTGTATGTGACCAGAGTCCCTCTTGCTTCACATTTAGCCTTTAAGTGTTTTTCAACCACCCTCAGTTTCTCATTATCCCTCTGTCTGGTGTCCATATAATTTAATTGTAGTCAGCCCACTTTACGGTCCTTTTAGGGAATTGTTACTCGCACACTTTTTTAGAGCCTGAATCATCTCATTGGCAAGGGCATCTTCCTCTACCAGGCTATTTCCCAGGATACCACCAGTGCAGTCTTTAGTGATGGGTTTATGACATGGAGCCAGGGACTCTCGTTGCCCTATATTTCACATTATATGAGGTCCTTTCCTCCAGCTGTAGGGAGTGATAAAATCTAGAAACCTAATTATACCACCTGCTTTCTCAGACTACGCTGTGTACCAGCAGTGTTCGTTTGGGTCATCTAAGGATCTGAAACCAAAAGGAAATTGGATGTTCAATATATTCATTGGTGGGTATAAAAGGAGAAAGGGAACAAGAGTAGGTGGAGAGAGCTTTCAGACCACAAAGTGAGTCTGAAAAGAGCAAGGGAAGGAACGGTGATTGAATAGAAAGAGCCTTAGATGGAATGCCATACTAAGACAGTCGGAGCCGGACCGATGGAGAGGTCTGGAGAAAAGATGACCCATTTGAGGAACTACAAGATGGGCAGGGATGGTTCACCTCTAATAGAGCTACTTATCTCAGTCATTAACAGGGGTCAGCCTTGGATGAACAAGGTCAATGTGAATTCTGCAGAAGGTGCTCTCTTGTCAAGAGGTCTGAGTGCTGCACTTCCAGGTAGTTTGATATAATGGGGAAGAAAAGGAGTACCAGGTCTAGTCTAGACTAAGATAAATAAGAGTTTCTATCCCAGCTCACTTTCACTAGTTCTGTAATCAGCACAAGTTACTTGAAATTTATGGGGTTCTGTTTTCTTGTATATAATACAAAGACAATATTGCCTTCTTCAACATTTGTAATTATTCAATATGAAGTTTGTAAAATTACACAGCACGATGACTGTTATATAGTAGCTTTAGAAATGTCATTTGACCATCCTTGCATCAAATTCCTCTTCTCTCCAGTCTATTTTTATTTGCTCTGTATATTAAGTTGGGATGATAATAGTGTCTTTCAAAAAATTATAATTGTGTTTTTTCAATGTTTAGGAAATCTAGTTACTTCAATCTGGTAATTAAGGAAACATGCCAATTAGGAGTTTTAACATTTATTATAGAACATGAAAATTTTACCTTGGCAATTCAGTTCTTGAAATTTTTTTGATATCCTTACCTTTTTAGATAAAAACTTTACAGTTTAGCCAAAACCGGTTTGGCTCAGTGGATAGAGCATCGGCCTGCGAACTGAAGGGTCCCAGGTTCGATTCCGGTCAAGGGCATGTACCTGGGTTGCGGGCACATCCCCGGTGGGGGATGTGCAGGAGGCAGCTGGTCGATGTTTCTCTCTCATCGATGTTTCTGACTCTCTATCTCTCTCCCTGCCTCTCTGTAAAAAATCAATACAATATATTTAAAAAAAAAAAAAACTTTACAGTTTGTAAATCACTGTACTTCTAGTCCTGGCAGAAGACATATAAATCAACTATGTACTCTCAGTACTGCCTATATGTATGATATGTGTGATGTGTCCTCAAAGTTTATTTTATATTTTAATATAATATATAATAACTATGTCTGTTGTAAACATGTCTTCTTCCTCAGGACTATAAAAATTGTTTGATGTACTCTATTATGGGTAACAGATTACAACTATTCTTCAATTTCAACTCCATTAAAGATTATATGAAGAAAAGCCTAACTAATGGCTACCAAACAACTGATACTCAGTTTTGATCAATACTTTATTAAATCACTTGTGCGCCTATGCTTTTGTTACCAACATAATGATAATGTTTATCTAACCTTTCTTAGGAGGTCTCAGTACATTAAAAAAGCAAAAAATAAAAAATAAAAAATAAAACCCCACAAACCAGCAAATAAAAAACATTAACCCTGAGAAAAAAGAATGAAAACAATCTATCAGTGAGCAGATAGGCACTAGATAAGGAGAAGGTATTACTGGAAGAAGCCTTAGATATCATGCAGTGCAACCCTGTTGTTTCCCACAGAAGCAGAGAGGTTAAACCATTGTCAAAGCTGACTCAGAGCCTGGCCGGTATGTCTTAGTGAGCATCGACCCCAGGAGGTCAGGGTTTGATTCCCAGTCAGGGCACATGCCTGGGTTGTGGGCTTGATCCCCAGTGGTGGGGCATGCAAGAGGCAGCCGATCGATTATTCTCTCTCATCATTGATGTTTCTATCTCTCTCTACCTCTTCCTTCATCTCTGAAAGCAATAAAAATATATTTTTTTTAAAAAAAGCTGACTCAGGCAGGTGGTAGCAGGGCTTAGACAAAGTCAACCCCTAGACACATATGTTTTCTCCTATATGGATCTAGTTCTAGTATGTGCATAGAATTGTGTTGAAAATACATGAGGAATAAAGACCCTTTTCCTCATTTTCCCAAGTTTAACCAATAGCAGTGTTTGTGATAACAGTACTTGAGGAAGACAGAGTTATCTAAATATGCTAATATGTTACATTGAGAAAAAAAAAGAGAAATGGATATTTATTGGTCTTTCATTCTTTGAAAAGAAGTCTGTGGAACTAGCCTCATTTTATCCTTAAAGTAGCCCTCAGACGTGGTATGTTTCATTGTCCTTTTTTTTTTTTTTGCAGGATCATATGGTAGTTTTATTTATTTTTTATTTAAATTCTTTATTGTTTAATGTATCACATAAGTCTCCTTTTTCCCCTATTGACCTCTCCCTGGCTGCTCCAACCTTCCAGCACATGTCCTCACCCGCCTACTGTCTGGGTCCATTGGTTGTCCTTCTTAATTAGTAAGCTAACTGAGGCTTAGAGGATTAAGTGGCTAGTACAAGGGTTTATAAATGCAGTTTATAAACTATATTTACAAAAATTTTATTTTTATATTAAATTTTTATACATATTTTATAAAAGCTTTATATTTATATTGTAAATATATGTTGTGCTATAAAATATAGCTTATAAATGGAGATTATCTGTAACTTTGATACCGTGACTCCTTCAGCACTTCTCAAAAAGAGAATTTAGTTGATGGACATTGATTCAGACTCAAACAGTCATCTTTGAACCTTGAAAATGAATGGTATCATGTATAATCACATGCATAATAAATGGTGAAATTCTAGCTCAAATGCAGATCTTCTGACTCCAAAGCTCCTTCCCCTTTCTCAAAATCACTCCTCTTAGTTTCTCCCTTAATTTAAGTTTTTAGTAGTAGTTTTCCAACTACATTTGTACCCCAAATATCATCATATAAATGAAATAGCAAAAGTGTCAGAAACTAAGTTAAACTTTTATTATGGACACACACACACGCACCCTGCATGCACCCCTACACATACCATTACCTGGTTAGTTAGGCTAATGGATCATTCTATTTTGTTCTTGGCATGATGCTTCTCTAGGAAATGAACATGTGTTTAGTTGATGTTGGATCTCTCTCTCTCTCTCTCTCTCTCTCTCTCTCTCTCTTTTGTAATCCTCACCTGAGGATATTTTTCTGAGAGTGGAAGAGAGAGGGAAAGACAGAGGGAAATATCCATGTGAGAGAAACACATCGATTGGTTGCCTCCTGTATTAGCCCTAACCAGGGCCCCAGCCTGGAAGGAGCCTGCCACCCAGGTACATGCCCTTGACCGGAAGGAATCAAACCTGGGATCCTTCAGTCTGCAGGCCAATGAACGCTCTATCCACTAGGGCGATATTGAAACTCTTCCCTTGGTTATGGTGGGTATGAGGGTCTAATACTATGCATGTATAAATCTCATCATGGGATCTGATAGTTGCTCTATAGTATCATTTAGTGTAGAATTACTCTGAGAATCGGATTTTCTCCTGTAGGTAAATGGTAATAGATACCTGGAGGGTGAGAATAATCCTGGAACTAATCACCTAGAATATTCCCAGAATATAGCTTTTCAGACAGGTTAAAGGAATTGGAAGAAAGACCATAAGATGGATTCTTCTAATTGGCAGTCTGACTCATTTTTTGCACTTCCTGTATGAATGTCAAGATGTGCAGGACATAGTGTTTCCATTGAGGCAGCCATAAGCTCTGAAGTAAGTCACCAAGGAATAAACACAAGATGTTTTTATGGTATTTGCATATTTATTTATTTTTTCCCTTTCCCCAATCCATTTTAAATCTGTGTCTGTCAAAGACACAATTGGTCGACATTAGAAAATTAAATTATAATTGTTTCTTTGTTTTACATTTATATCATAGTAATTTTAATGTTGTTTCATACTCCATTAATCTTTCACTATTTGTTTACTTTCTCTACTCTACACAAAATATCATTTTTTGTGGATACTAAATATTTACTTTATAGGTACTTATGTTCTATAGAAGTTCACACATTTTTTTCACCATTATTGTATACTGTTGTTGTTGTGATTTAAAAGACAATTCAAATTTTTGAAGTCTAAAAAGTTAGAATATAAATGGGAAACAGTAAATTTGGGGGGTCAGGGATGGTGTAATATTGTCAGAATTAGAGAATAAGAAACAGAAAGATGCTTAGGGAGATAGTAGAAGTTTTCCTTCATGAGCTGATTCTTCTTGACCTCAAATTGTTTTCCTTCTAGGAAAAAAGGAAAAGACTTTGAAATAACTGGTTTTGGATATTTTAAGGGCAGCGTGTAGTTAGTGCTGATTTGGCCATAAAATAAGATAAAATTTAAATGAAGCAAAACACCTTTCGGAATTACTCTGCATATTGATCCTTTTGCTCCAGCAATGATTGGACAGAATTTAAGTAGGATCTTTCCAATGACCTACTCTCCAAAAAAGTAAATTAAAAGGCTTGAATATATTAAAAATTTGTTATCATCTCAAATATGAGTTTTTATTCATTCAATACATTCATTTTAATTCTGATTCCTAATAAGTCGTGTGTTTTTCATTTAATATTCTATTCAGTTTAACTATTAAGACTTGTATTTCTGAGCAATAATTGCAGTGCTAAACAATTACAATTATTGTTGTTCAAAAAAAAAGGTCTTTTTATGAGTAATTCAAGTATACAGAGTGAATTATTTATACAGTGGGATAGAATAAATCTTGATGGTGTTGCCCTAGCATATTCTGTGGGTTTAATTATTATTAATCTGGGTAAATTTTAACTTTAAAAATGTTAATTTAGTTCATCGGGTCTCCTGGCTCATTAATCTCTTCAATAGTGTCACTTAGAATAAAATGGTTCATCGAAGTATAGTGATTCAATCATAAATATGTCAAAATGCAATAGCAGCTACACTGAAGACTCATAGGATTCAAAACATTTTTCACTTCTCAACGTTCTTCATTTTTAATAATGTCAGTCATTGTTGGAGATTTTTCCACTTCATTAAAATATAATTATCCATTAATGTAACTTTTATTTTTCTCATACACATGCACACACACACACACACACACACACACCTCTTCAGAGATTACAAAAATATCGGAGAGCTTCACCTTTCCTCACCGTGAGAATACCTGCTCTGCTTACCTCAGAAAGTGCTTGAGATAGATGATTCTTGAAATAATAAAGTGTAATAATAATGTAAGCTGCTGCCCTGACCATTGTGGCTTAAGCATCCTCTCATCCACCAAAAGGTCTCTGGTTCAATAGGGCTACTTTGGTCAGGACACATGCCCAGGTTTCAGGCTTCATCTCCAGTGGGGGCGTGCAGGAGGCAGCCTATCAATGTTTCTCTCACGTTTCTCTCTCTCTCTCTCTCTCTCTCTCTTCCTTCTTCTCTCTCTAAAATCAATAAAACAGATTTAAAAATAATAATAATGTAAGCTGGTATAATTGTAGCTATTGTTAGGAACTGCTTTGTTTCCAAATGCCAAAGCTAAAATTTTCAATTCTTCAAACACTTTTTGCATATAATAACCCTGTGTGCCAGATTCTGTGTCTGTGTGCTTTAAACACAACATGCAAAATGTTCACCCTAAGCCTGCTAAGTAGTTGTCATTATTTGCACTTTGCTTTTGAGGAATTTTAAGAATTCAAGTACGTGCTCACAATCAAGTAGGTGGTGGAGCCAAGATTCAAATCAGGTCTGCTCCTGAAGACCGTGTTCTTCCCGCTGTTCTTTCCTGCATGTGTCTTTTGCTTGAACCTCCAGCTAAATCTTATATTTGCAGTTGGTTCTTATGTAAAAAATGACCTAAGATGAATGTACAATTTTTATTACTGAGTTGAAACAAAAATAACCACGATTTTATTTTAATCTTAATATGTGTTAATGGTGTTACATAAATCATATCAATTAACTGTCAGATTAGCACATGGCTCCTTTTATTTTGTTTTGAGTTGCTTCAAGTTATGGATGAGGAAACAGACTTAGGGAAGTTAATTACTTATGATGCCTCAAATTATAAATAAAATCTAATAGGATGTGGCAGAAATGGACTTCTAATCCTGACCTATTTGACTCTGACACACTTTTAATCATTTTACACAAAAGTGTTTCATGAAAGGGAAACATGCTTTGCAATCATTTGGGCTATTATAGCATTTTTTTTTCTTTTGTCCATTGTAATTAGCCATCGACTTAAGCTCTGGAAGTAGCTATCATCTCCTCTTTTGTTTCTTTGCCTGTGGTCACACTACCAAGACCTTATGACTGAATGTGACCGCCCCAGAGAACCTGACAACTCGGTAGTCCATCCACAAAGCGCAGCTACATGAAGAGCCAATGATTTACATTCTGCACAGAAACAGGAAGATCAGTTGGACTGTAGTGTCTACTGAGACATGTACAAAATCCATTTTCAAACATGAATTATGTCATTTGGGGCAAACACTGATAATCTTCCTGAGGCTATGGACCAGACTTTTTAGACCAGTGAATGATAATGTCACAGAATTTATTCCAATAGATAACTCTTTCTCTTTCTACTTCCTCTCTCTAGTTTTTCAGTTTCACTGCGGGAAGTACCTCTGGCTTCAGATTTATCACAACAAAGAGAAATCTGAAGGAAAGCTAGAGCCATCTGTTTTCTGTAAATTAAATGTTTTGATTAGAGATCCCTATAGGACATATGTGCCAGAAAGGCATGGCATATTACTTGTGTGAGAGAACATTATATCTTGCTATGATTAATATGCCAGCCTTGGAACTTCCTATTTCAACTGTTGGTTCTCTGTTTTATTTTATTTTATTTTATTTTTTCTTTATAAGTATCAGAATTAAAATTAGATGAAGTCAGGGATATAGATGAAATTTCTAGCTGGGAAATGGGGCAAGGGCTATGGAGAGGGAAAATTAAATTATTCTTCTTATTTTTGATTGGGTCAAAGTGAAGTTTTTACCCTTCTTGATCCTCATATATTTTTATTTTATTTTGGATTGCTTACTTTGAACATATTTGCAACATATCCTTTATTTGTATATTATATTTTTAAGTTTTTATTAAATTTATTGAAGTGACATTGGAAAATGCAATGATACAGTTTTTAAAAGAACATTTTAAAAAATGCAACTCAAGGTCTAGATTTTTTATATTTGATTCATAGTTATTGTATTGTTTTCCTGAGAATTTACACTTCATTGCCAGAAATATTACCTGCTGCTTCCCTAAAATTTTAGTAGAAGAGAACAGGCCCCATTTCTTTAAATTTTTTTTAAAAATCTGCTAAAAGCTCCTTGTTTTTTCCTCATAAATGTCTACATCTGAGTGGTCATAACAAAATTTCATAAAGTGTACATCATACAAATTGGAGTAATAGATATTCTTCCTGATGCTGGGTCTTTGGATCATAATAAGAACTGCAATAATATTATGCTTGAATTGGGACATGTAATTCCTGAAAATATCAGGAAGATCATTTTAGAGAGGGATTTTAAAACAAGTATACAGTTTGTTGGCACCACTGACATAGAATTAGATGAACAAGTTTAAAACAATACATTTCTATCTAATCTAATTCTGACATATAGGATGTTTAACATACAATTTACAAAATAATAATCAAGTATAAAATGTTCTTTTTTTTGTAAATTCTATTTAGACAGTTGATTCTCATAGAATGCTTTTGTTGATTTTTACTGGTCTTGCATCTATAGCCAACCTATGGTTGCAACTGATAAATGAGTGTCTATCCAATATGAATATTGATTGATATTTTAATTTACATTAGCATTTAAGAGCAAAAATGTAACAACAAAGACATATTAAAACGTCAATAGTTTGTAAATGAAATAAGCAACTTGTTTAGTTAGATAATAATGTTCAAATACTAGTATTCGAAAAATAATTCTCAATTTGCTGTGCTATCCTCAGTGTAATGTCTACAGACAGGGGACACAAAGTATAATCTGCATTATTAACATTTTCCTCATCACTGTTTAACTGTCCATTCTCTAAGGGGGTGATATGACCCACAAGGGCAAACACTGGCTCTTGGGTTGGGGAAATCATGTTACATTTCTGTGTATAAATCATAGATATGCACATAGTACATAAACAGTAATATATCTGTAGTTTAAATATTTCATGGGGGGGGGTCAGTTAGGACAAAAAAGGGCTCATTAGGGTGGTGATAATAATAAAACAAAAAAAAGTTGAGAAACACTTATTTAGACCTTATCAACAAAACAAGGTATAGAGCCTTGACTTGTACTATTTGCTGATTTCTGTGGTATAAATACTCCCACCATGGCCAATTTTAAGCTACCTATGTGATATTGCCAAGCATGGAGTTGGGAAGAGAGGTAAAGTATCAGACCATTGTATAGCTCCACCATGCATGCATAATAGCTGCAAAGAACCACAGGCACTTTTAAGGAAGGGCAAAAGGTAACAAAGTTTTTAGTAATTGATGAGTTTTAAATATTTAACATAAATTATTAAAATGCATGTTTATATCATTTTGTTTATATCAAAGGCTTTATTTAAACAACCAGTTCACAAAATTCCTGAAAATGTAGCTATCATCTTTTATGTGCAGGTATGAGCCAGTTCCTACACATGACTGTATGGTAAATGCAAAATTCATTGGTGGGTAGGGGCTGCCTCACAGCCACCTGAAGAGACAGCTTTTCTGCAGTCCTATTAAAAGGATGCCTAGAGAGGGCCCAGCTATTTCAGTTAGTTGGTTGACATAACACATACTTTGTCTACACCTTTAATTAAAAGAAATAGTATATATTTCTAGAATTAAGCTTATTGGGTCAAAAGGTATGAATCCAATTTTGAAATTGATGACTAATATCAAATTATTTCCACTAAAGTTATATCAAATTGCATTATCTCTGGTAGGGTTGGAGATTCCTATTTCAGAACACATTGTACTTTCAAAAATGTTATGTAAGAAAATTATGGGGTCTCAATTGATTGGCAAATCTGGAAGTAAAATGTTCATATGCCAGTTGAAGAAGATTTTATTGTATGAAACAATAAATCCACATGAAAAATAATGAAAACCGGAGTTCCTAATATTTAAGGGTTAATTGAAAGATTCCTGAAATGTGTTGTTCCTTTACATTTGAAGTGTTTAGGTCCTTAGTAGTGTATGAGATGTTAGTTATGAATCACTGGCCCATGCTTAGTGATTTTGCACAGGGTTCTCTCTGCCAATATAGAAAATGTTACTAACAGTTTTATAAGCAATGCAATTTTTATAATAGTGATAATAGAGGAAAAGATACTGTCAGAATCTGTTTCAAGTAAAATTGTGTCATCTCAAGAATCTAGAGAGATATTAAAACGCCTGGATTTTGTTATATACAATGCTATTTGAATATAAAGATTTTAAATGTATTCCTCTAAAAATATTGAAACACATTTTTACTGCTTTCAAGCATTTTATATGTAGATATATGCATTAAAAATCTTCAAAATCTGACATCGTATTTTCTTTTTTCTTTCTCAAGACTAAAGTGATTATTGAGTCTCAGGAACTTTGTTGGGTGGCATGTCAGGACTCAGATGAGGTATACAGTTTTCAATTCGAGGCATTATATTACAGATGAACAGTTCTTAGAAAGATTACAAAATATTATTTAAGATTGTTGATTTTATTATTATGGGTCCAAGTTGATGTAATTTTAAGGTGAAAACAACAGCTTATAATATATGCCCTTTATCATCATTTTATAGATGTGCAGATGAAGTGGAGGGAGGAAAAATGTCTGGCTCAAATTCATAATCCTGTTTGTGCTGGAGATATAACTGATGTGTGTGTCTCTTGACTCCTGAGTTCCTCTCTTAGCCATTCAACCATAGATCTGTTGTTAATAAAAATTCTAGAACCAAGTAATGCATTTGAATTTTCATAGGAATCTTGCCATAAAATAAATGTATGGAGTCCTCATGAATGAGATCAATGTGTTTATAAGAAAAAGCATCCTCGCCTGTCTGGCTCAGTGAATAGAGCATCAGCCTGCAAACTGAAGAGTCCCAGGTTTGATTCTGGTCAACAGCACACGCCCCGGTTGCAGGCTCAATCCCCAATGGGAGGCACGCAGGAGGCAGCCCATCAATGATTCTCTCTCATTAATGTTTCTATCTCTCTCTCCCTCTCCCTTCCTCTCTAAAATCAATAAAAATATAATTTAAAAAAAGAAAAGGAAAAGCACGAAAGAGTTCTCTCTCTCAGCCCCCTGAGATCACAGGAAGAAGACATCCTTCTTAAAACTAGGAGGGCATCATCAGGAACCAAATCAGCACCTTGATCTCAGACTTCCCAGGCTTCGGAAAAGACATTTCTACTGATTCAGCCACTCAGTCTGCGCTCTTTTTGTTATAGGAGCCCAAAGACATACCTTAGTGTTCTAATAAGGGTCTGACATGAATGTAAGAATCCAAAGGCTAAGATTGGAGAGGAAGCAGCCTGGCGGGAGAGGTGTGGAGATCCCTGTGAGCCTCCCCATAAGGCAGATGTCTGACCAATTCAGAAAACCAGGACAAAAATGGAAGTTTGTTTCTTCTTATTTTCTTTTTGTTAAACATAATTCATTAATTGCAGAGTCAATCAGTCAACACTCTCCAACACGGGAGTGTTACCCCTCTGTAAAAAAGTACAATTCACTGGAGCAGATTTCCCCCAAGGTCAACCATAACTGGAAGCATGTTCGGCCTCCCTTAGATCCTTTTTCTTTTCCCCACAAAATGTAGTGGTCCCGGCTGTGCAGATAAATCAAGGGGGGTGCCAGTGAGCCTCTGCCCAAAAGGCTGTCTGTGAGTCTCCGGTGAGTTGTGGTCTACTGTAAGTAATGCTCGCTGCTTGAGGAGCTGGGATGATGGATGCGAATGGCATGGTTCGGGTTTATGAACATCAATTAATATTCACGTGTCTGCCTCACTGTACTTCCTGCATCTCCACTTATGAAAATAAGACTGTCAATTAGTCTGGAGGCTGACAGGACATTAAAGAGCCTTTTGTTGGGGCTGTGTTTACAATATATGGACTTTTCATGTCCTTTTTTTAGGGAAGATCCTTATGAGACTGACTCTAAAGTACGGAAGCATAAATAACCTTTAGTTACATTGGCGTTGGTCTCTGCATGTTCTGAGAAGGGATGTATTTGAGGTGGAATCTGGATAAGCCTCCAAATCAAAATAGAGAACAGGATTGCTTTGAGAAGAGAAGTAATCGTGGGATCAAGGGATACGCATTAAAAAATCTGCCTCACTAGCATTATTAAATTATCTGATTAATATTTTTGAATAATGCATAGCAATTAATTTATACTGAATACACTTGTTGACCTCTCACTGTATAATTTCCACAGCAGGTCCCTTGATATCCGTAACCTATTAGCTTTATAAGCATGTCGTTATTATTATTCAATTAAAGTTCTAGGTGAGGAGAAGATGGTAATTAGGTTTAAAACATGGCCATTCCACTGTTATTATCAAATAGACAGCATGTCTGTTTAATTTTGTCAGTTAACATTTTCATATAATACATATTTCAACAATAATGAGAGTTTATGCTGATATAGTTTGCCACAATGTTATTAGCATCTATATATCACCTAATGATATTATAGCCTATAATTATGCAATGTAGTAGCTTAAACTGCATTTTAATGCTTCTCCCCCATATATTTTAATTTTTTTCCTCTCCATATTTAATTCACTAAACCCCTGGTACTTAATTTACCAGTTAATGCTATCTCCATTAGGGCTTCGTATGCTACCAGTTACGAAGTAGTAATTATCATATGGGAAAATGTATAAACTTGTGAAATTCTTCCAGAACTGGGAATACAGGACTCTTAGTTCCTAACATGATTGATTAGCTGTTGGTTAACTCTGCTTCCAGAGTATAAAGTTGGTTTTTCGTAGACATATAACCGACTATCAGCTATTTCTAACTCTGCATGTCCTTTGTGTCAGGTTCCATGGTTATACTCCCAGGTAACATGGCATTGCCAGCTCTTTTCCACATAGAACCCAAAAGGTTTATTGCAGAACCTATTCTCTGATCTGTCCCTGGCCTGGGGGAAAGAGGGAAGGCGATTCATTCTGTTTGCCCTTAGGCTGCTTAACCTCCTGATTGTCTCAAATCCAATCAAGGTGTTATTGCAGGTGGTGTGAGAATTGCTGAGGGGCCCTAAATTACTATTTGAGGCATAGCATGTTCATCAGACTAGATCCTCTCCTGATTGTGTCATGAACAAGCCTGACCTGTTTAATGACAGATAATGAGGGGAGGAAAGAGTTGCTTTGATTAGGACAGAGCATAGTTCAAAAAATAGTCACTAAACCCACAGGACAAATAGAAGAAATACTTGGCTTAAGAAATCCTTTCTGTCAGTGGTCACCTTTGTGACTTGGCAGAGGGAATTTAACTCTGAGATTCAGTTCCTTCTTGCGTCAGGGGAAGCACACACACATACAGCTGATCCACACTTATCTCTTTTACTGAAAATGGTTGTACAGTGCAAATGGAGCAGCTAATATTAAAGTATTTTGTTACCGTGAATGCCTGTAACAAATGAAGTTACCCCCATAGGCCCTCTCCTCTACCAATCCCGACCCCCTTGCTCTCCCTGGACCCTGTCAGAAATGCTCCTTCCCAGTTGTCCTGTATTACTTTGGGAGGGACGGTACAACAAAGTGGCTGGTTTAATCGCAGAACTTGACTTAAACAACAGTTCTGGGGGTGGGAGGCCTGTCATCAAGGTGTTATCAAGGTTGATTCCTTCTGAGCGCTGTGAGGGATGGATGTGTTCTGGGCCTCTCTTTCTGGCTTATAGTTACTGTCTTCTCCTTGTGTTCCTTCAGAGTTTTTCCCCTCTATGTGTCTGCTTCTGGGCCCAGATTTCCTCTTTTCGTAAGGACACCAGTCATATTGAATTGGGGCCCACGCTACATTTCTCATTTTAACTTGATTGACCCTAAAAAGACCCTGTCTCCAAATAAGATCACAATGGGAAGTTCTGGGTGTTAGGGCACCAGCATACCTTTTGTAAAGAGATACAAATCAATGCATTACAGTCCCCAAAGAGCAACATGACCCATTCACTTCTTCCAGGTCTTTGCCCTCCAGGAATTCCTCTCTGGCCACCCCATTGAAAAATGCACCCCTGCTCCCAAGTACACCCACTCCTTCTCTCTTTCCTGCTTTGATTTAGTCACTGACACTTCCTACCACTGACATGTTGTTTATGGCCCTTTGTCTGACTCGTTCTACTGATACAAAGCCTTGTGGAAGCCTTTGTTCTTTCTTATCTTTTAACTAGAAGCCCAGTGCACGAATTTGTGGGGTCCCTCGGCCTGGCTGGCCATTGGACCTGATTGGACCAGCAGGTGGGGGGAGAGAGGGAGCTGCAGGAGGTTGGCTCTGTGGAAGTTGGCTGTGGGAGAACACCAGGGGGCAGCTCCTGCATTTGCATTGAGCTTCTGCCCCCTGGTGGTCAGGGCACATCATAGCGACTGGGTGACTGGTCATTCTGGTCATTTGGTCATAACGATTGCATATATATATAGCTATAGATATATAGATAGATAGGTATCTATCTATATATCTATATCTATCTATCTATCTATCTATCTATCTATCTATCTATCTATCTCCATGTATATATATCCCCCTAGAATTGTATGGGGCATAGAGTAGATGTTCAATAAACATTTGCTGAATGAGATGTAGAGAATGTGGCCCTGCCCTCTGGGAACTCATATCATCTTCCCTCTCAGCATCTGCATAGATGAGAGCACCCAACATCCCTGTAAAAGTTGAATTAGACAACCTGTTTACTATGGGCACTGTACGTCCCACAGCACAGTAAAGTGCACTGTATTATTCAGGTACATTTCTCAGTTGCAAAAGGAGAGCCAACAGGGATTTTAGGCCAGTATAGTTTATATCCTTTTTTCTTTTAAAGCTACCACAGGGGGTTTAATATTGGAAATACTCATTTATGTAGCATCAAAGGCAAGAGAATGAAAGTTAAGGGGCCGGACAGCAGGTGGTGGAGAAAAGACACCAGGGCATTTCTCAGCTCCCTGCGCTCCCTCGGGAAGTGGGGATGCTCTCAGCTCACTGCTGTAAGCCTTAAACACCAGGCTGGATTCACTCAGCAGGAGGACTCATTAAAATAATTATGTTTCTCCACCCGGAATTTGGCTTCAGATCACTTTAGCCTTTCAGTGCCCATGATTTTAGAAAGAAATCTAAGGCAGGATTTTTTTTTTTTTTTTTGGTAGCTCTTCTCCTGCAAATGAAGCTCATAAAGGTGCCAGCAACAAAATAAATCAGTTATCTTGTGCTCTCAGCTGAATCTAGCTGCTGTTATTGTTGGCTGATGTGCCTCTGGGGAAAAGACATTTCAGAAAGGACTAAATCCACCCATACTGTTGCTTTAATAAAGCAACATTTAGCAAAAAAAAAAAAATCAAAAAATCAACTTCAGGAACACTATATTAAGGCTGGAAGCTAATTTGCAAGGAAGGCTGTGAAGAATCCATTATTTCAAAGCCATCTATCTGTAAGGGGCTCAAGTGCTGCCAAGGCTAGGTGTGAATTCACGCTATTGCCATTTTCTGGTGCAAGCTGCATGGTGTGCCGGAAAAAGCTTGCGCCGTGAGTCTCCCAAGTGCAGCTCAGTCCCTCACTAACTCTGTGATGTTGGTCAAGTCTCAGATTTTCTAAACCTGTTTTTCCATCTTTAAAATGGAGCTAATAATATCCTTCCCAGTTGTATGTGTGAAGGTGAAATTGAATTCCTTGGAGAGAATTCAAAGTTGGTTCTATTTCTGCTATTCTGGTCATGGGTGCTATAAATATATCATTTTTTTTAGCCTCATCACTATAGCTTTTTTAATTTTTCATTTTAGCACGTGTGTGCTGCAACTATTTATTTCTCTAGGGTGGGTGTCTGTGAACATATGAGTTATGTTCCCTAAGGCTCAGTTTTCTCATCTGCAAAATGGGAGGTCAATGACAATGATAATGATAAGAGCTAAGCAAAGCACCGTGGATTGCCCGCCGCATATAAGGCATTATGCTAAATGTCATCACAACTCTGGAAAGGGTCCGGTTGTGGCCCTGTTTTACAGAAGAGGAAACTGGCTTCCAGAGGTTTAATAGCTTGTCCACTATAACACAGATAGAAGGTGCTACAGATGGAAAATACCTAGAATACTATCTGGTAGAGATTCAATGACATTTTTATTATTATAATACTAGATGGCTGGTGCACGAAATTCATGCACAGGACCGGGGGGTGGGGGGGGGGAGTCCCCTCAGCGCAGCCTGCACCCTCTCACAATCCGGGACCACTGGCTCCTAACTGCTCACCTGCCTGCCTACCTGACTGCCCCTAACTTCCCCCTGTGCCAGCCTTGTCGACCCCAACTGCCCACCTTGCCAGCCTGGTTGCCCCACACTGCCCCCCCCGCCAGCCTGTTTGCCCCCAACTGTCCCCCTGCCAGCTTGGTCACCCCCAACTCCAGCCCTCCCCCCACTGGCCTGGTTGCCCCACACAACCTGCTGTTCAGTCATTTGGGCGTCTCTCACTAACCCCTCTGCTGGCCTGGTTGCCCCACTCAGCCTGCTGTTCAGTTGTCTATCCGGTTGTTTCGGTCGTGGCAGCCCCTAGCTTTTTATATATTAGGATTGAGTATCATCAGCATCAAGACCCTGTCTTCATGTCATCCATAATCTTTACACTATGTGTTTTTTGTGAGAACAGGGAGTATATCAGAAGTACATTGTTTGTTAGTATTAACTAGAATACTTCAACAACACTCCACAAATGCATATAGAAAGAAAAATAAAGAAAGGAAAAGAGAGGGGAAGGAACAGAGAGAGAGGGAGGGAGGAAAGGAGGGAGGAAGAAAAGCAGGCATAGATAAAGTGGATGCATATTGCTTCCTCATATGCCTGCCATCACGTTTGTAACCTGTTGACAATTTCAACAGAGCTGTTAACGTGGAACATGCCGAGCCTATTAACCATCATGATTTTGGTTGCTAGCATGCCATTTTCCAAATGTGCTTGCACAGATGAGTTAACAAGACAAGTTGCTCTGTTTCTTTAATGACCACCAAAGTGCTCAACACACAGCTTCGGCTAGCAAGCACCTGCATGAACCCTGGAATATTTTGACAAAATTATGTTGGCCAGGGCTCTCTACATAGAGATTCTAAACTGCCATTTTATAGAGAAGTATCTCTCACTTTATCAGGCACTGAAAATGGCTTTTGGAGGTTAAAGTGCAAGGGGACTATTGTTTATCCTGTGTATCCTTGTTTATACTTAATATGTGGCTCTGGCAGTTCCAACACAGCAATGGGATGTCATCCTCTGCTAGCTTCCTGAAAGACTAGGCTAAAATGTATTTATGTCTTGTCTAAGCTGCAAAATCTGTGTTCCCTTCACCCATAATTTCCCCTCCAGCTATTAATGTTCTTTCTTTTACTCCCACACTCTCAGGTTTTAAATATGAATAATGTTTGGGAATAAAAAAAAAAAAACAGTGGATGTTCAGTAAATTTATCATAAGATGACAAAGAAATATTTGAAAATAAAGAAATGGATATGGGTTTTTTCTTTATTATTTTAATATATTCATTTGGTTATTCCCACCATCTTTTAACAGGCATTTACTTAATGCACACTATTAAGGTAAACCTGTGCTTAAAGAACTGATGGTTTAGTTGGAGAAAGGAGGGGATATACACAAATATACAATTAAAACATAATAAGGTAATTTTTATAATAGATATATCGATAGAGAGATGTGCACATACAGGAGAGGGATTGCCTTTCTCTGGGAAACCATGGAAGGCTTCAAAGAGGAAGTGCTTCTGAGCTGGGTCTTGAAGCCGGTACAGATATTAAAAGGTAGAAAAAAAGAGAAAAAGCATTGGAAGCAGAGCAAATGTTATGGAATATCTTTTAAACCAATATGTCATGGGGTGGTTCAAAAGGCACAAGGAGGTTATATTGGTGTGGGAAGGGAAAGCGAATAGATGAGATTAGAGAAAGTGAATTGATGAACGTCTGATAGTTTTGCTATTCTGACCATGCAGTAACACTTTATAAAAAACAAAAAAGGGAAAGGATGAAAAAATGAAAAATAAAAGTGATCCTCCCAAATAGACTAAAAGATAGATTTATAACACAACACATACACCAACATTTACTCATGTATACACAGGTGATCATATCTTAAAATTCTAGTTTATCTATACTGCAACAGAAAAGCAACATCTAAGTACTAATTAATGGATTCTCTTCTTGTGGCATGATTTGGTGATGCTGTGTATTTACAGAATGTATATCCCTAATGTGACAATGAATGAATTTGATTCCCCTAAGCCATAATGCCAAGTATATTTCACTATAGCCTAAATTGTTTGGAAATTAATAATGTGTATTTTTGTTGAGTGTACATACATGTGGAGCTCTACAATCCATGATGCATATGCAGGGGATTTGTGAAGAGCCTGTCTGTGGTCAGTCACTGTTAATCATGTGGCATGAAGGGGAGAAAAATAGCCCAGAGTGAGAACAGAAATCATCATAATTTCATCTCTCTTGGAGCTTCACTTCTTAAAGATGAATATCTACTCTTAGATCCTAATTGACTTACCCTCATGTGACCTGGAACTTCCCTCATTCCTGTCAATGCAAAAATAAAACAAAACACTGACTACTAAATTATCAAGTATCTCAAATCTCATTTCTTTTCCTTCTGGATAAATGTCGGTGTCCTCTGGTTAGTAGAATGCAGAAGAGTAATTACTGTTGGAAAGTGTACATATTGTGTTATAAAGTGTACATATTAGCCTACTATGGAACTATGTTTAAACCATGTCAGTTTGCTTAAGAGAAGGATATAGCCCTGATGCTAGTAGGTGAAAAGAATTGCCTTTCTCTATGTGAAGATGTCAGTAACATTTTCCCCCTCAGCAAATTCTCCTTTGAATGTCAGTGATGGATAGTTATGGAAGAAAGAAAGATGAAATCAATGTTATTGGTGATTCTTACCAATACTAACATAAACAACGAAGTAGAGGATTTGAGTTTATATCAACTCTGTGGAAGGAGGGAAGTGATGTCAGAGAAAATTGCAGTGCTGATTTTCCCAGCCGTAGCATTCTAGCTTTTATATATTTAATTGACACTTACTAAGCAGCTATCACAGAGAAAACATCAAGGTTAGGCAGTGTCATAGATAGATGATTGAGTGAGTCATGGTCTGTCATTTAAGAAATATGCAATTTAGAGGAGGGAGTAAATAGATGCACAAGTAACCAGGATTTAACCAGTGGAGACAGAGAATGTGCTATAATACAGGCTAAGGATGCAGCTAGCCAGCTTTTTATTCCAACAGAACATTGAGGCCATCATGAAGAGGGGCAACTCTAACCCATAACAGAGGCAAGACCATCATTCAATTAAAGACGATACGTGAGATCTGAATATCTTAAGTTGGTCTTGCTCATCTTTCCCAATCTGAAAAGATGGCTCTACCACCTTTTAAGAAAGAGTCCACATATTTGAAAGAGACAAAATATCAACCAACCCACTAGCCTTAGGTTATAAGTTACTGACATTCAGCAAAACTAGTAATTATTGGCACTTTAAAAACATCTCTGTGTTATTTCTATGCAAGGGTGAAGGATCCTTTCAGACATGCATTTCCTAGTTGAAACCTGTAATGATGTTGATTTTTCTACTCTATAATTGCTTTGATGAGGGCACTAATATCAGGAACAAAGTTTCAAAGTCACATTATGGACCTCTAGGCAGGTTAATATGGACTTTGGGAATAATCCAGCCATGTGCAACCTACGGCCCACTGGCCAGATCCGGCCCGTTTGAAATGAGTAAAACTAAAAAAAAAACAAAGGACCGTACCCTTTTATGTAATGATGTTTACTTTGAATTTATATTAGTTCACACAAACACTCCATCCATGCTTTTGTTCCGGCCCTCCGGTCCAGTTTAAGAACCCATTGTGGCCCTTGAGTCAAAAAGTTTGCCCACCCCTGGGATAATCACTATCAGCATGTCAGATTTGACACATGACTTCTAGTACAAATAGTACAGCACACACACACACACACACACACACACACACACACACAAACACACGCGTGCGCGTGCGTGCACACACCATCTATAGGAGCCTGAGGGCTTTATTATGGAAGGGAAATTCTTTGGGAAGGACATGTTCTACCAAAGAAAAGAAAAATAGTGTTTGAAACTATTTGAGCCTACTTCTTCTAGGAACCCGAAGGAACTCACATCTAGGGTGAAAGATGAACAAGAAATATATATATATTTGTAAGACATATAATTTTAAATATATATTAGAAAAAGGCTTTGTATTAGATATATATTATAGCCATATATATGTGCGGCCCAGGAGAGGGACAAGCCGCCCAAGCGCGGTCCTGGACGCCAACAACTGCGCCTGCGCCTGTGGCCTAGGAGAGGGACAAGCCACCCGCCCACAGTCCCCTACACTGTGGCTGGCCTGGATGAAGCCAGCCCCGGTCTTGGGTGCCTGCGGCTGGCCTGAGGGAGGGAAGCCCAGGTCCCGGGTGCCTGTAACCAGCTGGAGGAGGGAATCCTGGGTCCTGAGTGCAGGGCAAGGCAGAGGGGTTAGGGGCAATCAGGCAGGCTGGCAGGAGAGCAGTTAGGAGCCAGCAGTCTCGGATTGTGAGAGGCAGTTGGACATCCACCGAGGGGTCCCGGATTGAAGAGTGTGCAGGCCAGGCTGAGGGACCCCTACCCCACCCCATGCATGAGTTTCATGCACCAGGCCTCTAGTATACATATATTTTAATAGTGAGGCCTGAAATTCTCAAACTGATTGGAAGAAATACTCTTTTCTAACTCAAATTTCAAAACTCTGTAGGTAGAGATGTCAGGGCAGCAGAGAACACTGGTCAGCTTTTATCCCCATTCAGGTTTCTCTCCATTGGTCAAGGTCTACAATAGTCCTGAAAAGGAGCTTCAGAGAAGTCTTTATGAAAAAGAAGACTCGGCTGTTAGGGTTTAGAAAATAAGAAGCCAGAGGTGAGGTTGACAGGTTGTGTTGGGGGGGAATCAGACAGACCTGACAGTTTATTTTTAAGCATTTCAAACTTTGAAGGATCAATTTTCTGAAAGGTTTCCTTCTGATTGTTCTTTTGAAAGTAAGAACTGCCAGGCCTACCACAGAACGTTGACACCTATTCAGTTCAGCACTTAGAAAAAGCTAAGAGGGAAAAGAAAGACTTTCAATTCTAGTCCTCTCTATGTATTGTGGTGTTCAAAGCAGTGAATAGTGGAGTTGGTGCTGAAAAACATTTCCATTATGCCTGCTGCAAAGTCTCTGTGAGTCTCAATGAGTAAGGAGAGTCAGGAAGTGAAACTTTTTCCAACTGGGAGATTTTGAAGGGCCATTCTCACAGCAAACTGAGCTGGCATATCTAATTTGTCCTAAACCTTCATGACGAGAAAATTAAATTAAATTTTTGAAGTTACTGTTCTATAAAAAAATTTTATTATATTATTTTTTGTTAGAGGCCTGGTGCAGAAAAAATCATGTACAGGGGGAGTCCCTCAGCCTGGTCTGCCCCCCCCCCCCAGTCTGGGAACCCTCAGGGGATGTCCTACTGATGGCTTAGGCCTGCTTACAATGGGGAGTGTGCCTAAGCTGCAATCTGGTCTCCCTCTGTTGGAGGCAACCGGGCGGCCCATCAGGGGATGATGCTGCCCCCATCACCCCTCGCTACTGCTGCCTCTGCTGCTGCTGCCTCTGGCCTCCCTCTGTGGGAGGTGACCAGGCCAGTCAGGGGAAGGAATTGGCCCCATCACCCCACTGCTGCTGCCACTGCTGGCTGCCGTGGCTGTAAGGCCTGAGCCCCGTGCCTCACAGACGTCAGGGCTCACAGCTGCCTGAGCCCACGGCTGCCTGAGCTCCGGGCCTCGCAGCTGCCATCGTTGCTACCTGCCTTCAGCCCTCACAGACACTGCAGCTTTGTCTGGAAGGACGTTCAGAAGGATATCCAGAAGACATCTGCTCTAATTAGCATATTACCCTTTTATTAGTATAGATTATATTATTTTTCAGAACTTATTCATTTGCTGGCTACATTAGATCTTTCAAGAATAAAATTAGGAAAGTATCTACATTTTCATGAGATTCATTTAGAATTTGATTTGGCCACTTATACTTAGTCTTCATCACCATGTATATTATCTGATAGATTTTTGTAAAATTATGTGTCCATGTTCTTCATCAGATTGTAAGTCATTGAAAGGTCAGTTGATATTCTATGTAGAGTGTCCAATATGGTGCTTTGCAGGTCATTATATATGTAGTAAATATTAGACCTTCTCAATACTCTCTATCCTTTTATTTTTGTAAGTTTTTGTTTGTTGGTTGGTTTGTTGGTTTGTTTTTGTATATTCCAATTGAGCATACATGTGGAGTATGATGGTAAAATAGGCCAGGGGATTTTTACAACTGCTAAAGGGATGGAGTCTCAAACATACTTAATCAACATTTATTTAACAGAGGCCATGCTATGTTTTGAGGTTATAGAGATAAATGAAACAATGCTCCCCTTTAGGATTCTAGCAGATGAAAAAGACCTGAAAATAGATAATGCTATACGCATATGGCTAGAGATCAATATAGAGTTCTAAACATGGAAGAGATATGTTTCCCTGTCGAAGCAACACTAGACAAACTCACCATCAAGATGCATGTGAGAGGGATCATTTACTCTGGTCTGAAGTCAACACTGAGCAGACAGCAGTGCAGAAAAGCAGCTATGGGTCCTGAAAAAGGACTCACTCATGGAAGCTCTGGTTAACTTGTGTCACATGAGCAGTGTTATGTTTCTCAAGGTGACCCTTGGAAAAGAATGACACTCTTGCAATTTGATTGGAAAAAAGGCTTATACTTCTCTCAGTATTTGTGCAGCGACTAAAATAATTAGATCAAAATAACAAGTACGGCTGCTTAAAGAAACACCCAGAGTGATGGTAGCAGCAGTTCTTAGACTTGGCTGCTCATTGGGGTCACATGGAGGACATTACAAAAAATTCCTCTCAGCATCCCAGGCCAATTAAATCAGAGTCTCTGGGAATTGGACCTAGTTTTTATAAACTGCCTGCATGATTGCAATGTAGAGCCAAGTTTGGGAACAAGTGGGTTACCTTCAAGCTTCTTAAGCTCTGATAGGCTACCAGTCTCCTGTGAGTCTTGTTGAAATGCAGAGTTTGATCCTGATTCAGGAATCTGAGATTTCTAACAGGCTCCCGGTTGATGCATATGCTGTTGTTAAGTAAAAAGGGGCAAGAATCACCGAGGAATTAGAAAAACCAGTTGTTTCATGATATTAAAACAGGCACTTTAACAGTCTTTGGATTAAATACAGAATTGCAGCACGTTTAGATAAATGAACCTTATTTTAGGAAACTAAAGTAGAATAGTAAGCAGATATCTAAAAGATCAGGTTCTGTAATTTCAAGCCAAGCCTTCTTTCGTGAGGTTTGGAAGATGATCAACATGGGGTGGCTAGAAAGACAAAGTAGAAAAGAATTTCATGGATTCATTCTGCACTCTGTGAACCATGTGTTGTTTTACTTTTACCCAGTTAAATTCAGTATTTTCCAAAGCAATCATGTTCCTTTACACTGTTAACTGGACAGAAAATCTACATTTATTCATTTGACATTTATTTCGCTAAATAAATATCCCACCTCAATCCCCCCTTACTTGACCTCTCAACAGCAATCAGCACTGATAGCCTTTCCCTTTAAACTCTTTTTCTTACCTTCTATGTTCCATTTGTCTCCTAGCTCTTTTATTCTACTTGCCTGAGTACTCCTTTTCCATCTTATTCACTTAATCATTTCCAACTATCATTCATTGTTGAAGTTCCTCCAGATTCAGTCTTAAGCTTCCTGAATTTCCCATTCCTGAACTTTATATTTTCAGTACGTGATTTGACTCCTGTTTATAGACAGATGCCCTATGAATATATATGTTGATCCCTGACTTCTCTTCGTGCTGCAGACATATATTGAACTATCTACTCATCATCCATGTAGATGGTTCAATGGGACTTCATATTTGATTTTTTCCCCAAAGAGTAACTCATAATTTTCCTTCCATACTCTTGGAACTCAGGATTGTATTCAAAGAGTATGGTACTACCATCTATACATTTATGTGAGCCTAGGACTGGGGATGGTGACAACTCCTGCCTTTTCCTGCTCCAATATTAAATCCATCAGCACATTCTATTGATGTCACCCACCAAAAATCCCTGTACTGTCCAGATTTTTCCATTTCTCCCATCACTGCCATCTGATCATATCAATATTCCTGATTAAAAACCCTTCATCTATTCTTTTATTTCTTAGAATAAAGACAAATGTATCAGAGTTTTTAAGACTGTTCTTTGTCTACCTCTGTGTTCAATTTCAGTATATATATTTTTTTATTTAAGTAAACATTTTATTAAAGTGTAGCACGTTACAGAAAAGTACACAACTTTTAGGTATATGGCTTGATGAATTTTCATAAAGTTAATGCATCCATTATGAAGAAACAAAACCTGTCCTTTACCTGGAAGTGTCCTATCTCCCCTGTTGGCCACTACCCCACCAGGTCGACCACTTTCTTGACTCTCCCCATGCACAATTTTGCCTGTTTTTCATCTCTATATAAATGAAATGTGCAGTGCAATTTTGGGCTTCTTTTAATCAAAATTAAGTTGCCACACAACACTGAAATATGTCGTTTGTCATATATAAGGTGACTGCCTAGGTATGGGTTATTTCTATACTAACCCTTTCACTCTATTGATGTATTTTATTTGTTCACCAAAAACCACACATCGTCATGTATCCTAACATGCCATTTATTCTGTTGCCTTAAAGTAGTCATTGTAGGAATATACCACACTTTGTAAATACTGTCTACCTACTGTTGATGAAAATGTGGGTTGTTTGCAGTTTTGGACCTTTACAAGTAATTCTGCTATGAGCATTCTTATACTTGTGTTTTGGAGAATATGCCTAGACCATACTGTGTGGTTTATGTGTAGATAGAGGCCATGAATATGTCCTGCTTTAGCAGGTATTTCTGGTACTTTCCAAAGTGCTTTATGAACTTGCACTCCCACCAGCATGGTTTCAGAAGTTCACAGTTTCTCTGTCACAATACTTGGTATTTTCTGTTTTATTTTTTTCATTTTAACAGTGGACATAAAGTAATATCAAATCGGGTTTTCATTTGTATTTCTCTTGTGATTAATGAAGCTAAGTGCCTTTCATTTGTTTATTGGCCATTTGGATGTCCTCTCTGTGTAATTTCTGTTCAAGCTCCTTGCTCATTTATTTCTACTATATTGCAGACAGTTTGGAATGGATTTGAGGGTTGTTGCCTTTTTTTCTTTTTCATGAATTCTGACTATGTTGATAATACACATTACAAATATATTTTCTCAATCTATACATTTCCTCTTCACTCTCTTAGATGTATTTTGATCCATAACATTTATTTTAATGTATTCTTATTTGTAGCTTTTTTTGTGGTTAGTCTTTTCTGTATTCTACTTGTCTTTACCCATCCAAAATAAAATAAATAATAGTCTATGATTTTTCTAATTTTTTAATTATTTTACCTTTCACAATTAGATCAAAACTACACCTGGAATTTATTTCTTTTCCTATAAGACATGCAGCATGGTTCAAGAAACTTTTCCTTCCATGTGGATGTGCACTTGGCCTAGCAACATTTATTAAAAGACCATGCCTTCCCATACAGCACTGATACACCCATTTTGCTATGTACCAAGTGTTTGTTTATGTGTTAATAGACCATTGGGCTAATGGCTTATATCTTCATCGATATCACCTTGTATTCATTTCTATAGTTTTATAATTAATCTTGATATCTGATGATATATTTTCTACAGATTGTTCTTTTCTGTGATTGCCCTGCTATTTGCATTTATATGGACCTTTTAGAATCAGCTTGCCAATATCAAAATAAGTTGCTGATATATTATTTGGGATTTAATTGACTCTATAAAACCATTGGAAGAAAATTTATATCCAAAATATTGAATTTCCTGATACATAAGTAAAATAATGTCTCCATCCATTTAGATTTATCTAAATTTATCTCAATCCTGGTTTTTAATTTTTAGTTTAGAGATGTTTCACATCTTCCATTAGATTTATTTCTAGGTTTAGTTTTTTAATGCAATTTCTAGCTTGGAAAATTCAACCATCTTCCTTTCTGACCTTCCTGTTTCTATACACCCCACCCTATTCCCAGTAATTTTTTAAGTTAGTCCAAAGGATCTGATGGAGGTGCCCACTCCTCCAAATTAACATGAGAGCATTCCCCACCTTGCTAAAAAATCTCAAACCACTCTGTTATTGGTGTTTTACTAACTTGCCAAATCGGACACTTCCTCTTCCATCTGGCTGAATTGCTCACTTCTATGTATTTGCATGCCTTGATCATTGGACTCCCTGAGGAACCACTACAAATGCTGATTTTCAAAAGAGGCCTTGCTTGCCTATTCCAATCAAAATAATGTCTTTCAGTTAGTCATTAAGTTATTACCCTGCTTATTCCCTGAAAATACCACAAAGGGGAATAAAAGGTCACATTTATGGACCTCTTTACTTACTAATTGTCTGTTTCTCTATTACATTATACATTGCATGAGGACAATGACCATATATATCCTTTCATTGTCTACACACCAATGTTTGGCACAAAATATATACTCAATAGTTATTTGATAATTGAATAAAGGAGTTAAGTGAATGAGCGAGTGATTGAATAAACACGAGGAACAACTATCCGAAGCATCACAATATTCAAAAGAAAGCTGATTACTACAAACCTAGCCTCCACGCTGACCCTTTCTTATCACTTGCTTTCCTCATTAGGAATTATTAAATGACTCATCATCTTTCCTGTTATAATGCTTCATGTCTCATGGGCCCTTCTTTTTAAATTTCATTATATTGGAAGTGCAAGCTATGCAGATATTTTGTCAATTTTTCCTTTCTGAGTTGCTTTCTATCAGAGCTGGCATGATTAGGTTTAAACATTGATTACCCTTTCAGCTTTCATAATGAACCAAAGTTTCATTATTCCCCAAATGAGGAGAATGTTTCGCTTCTGCACTCCACAATGGTCACAGGCTTGTTAATGCTTGTTGTCTCCTTGTGTCTCCTGCTCATGTGTCTTTATATAGACAGTGGACTTGACTTGAATATTTCTATTTTTAAGCACCAAGTTATACTAACAGCAATGAATATTATAAAAATGCCAATAACCTCTATCTCTGGCTTGAATGTGTACCATCAATGTATTGAATGCACAAGAAAGTCATCCAATAAAAAAGCAAAATATCTAATGTTACTACAAAATCAATATAATATTAGAGAAAGGGTACAAAGAGAAGTAAGGAGAAATATCAAGTCCAAAACACATTAGGTCTTAGGGGCACTGCACTCATTATACCTAATCCTGCAATAGCTCCTCTGATAAGGGGTCAGTGTGTTCTACAAATGGTAAAGCATATTGCATTTCAATGATGTACATGTATGCGTAGTGGTCATAAGTTAATGAAAACATTATCCAAGATTTCATCTAAAATCAGTCTGATTTCATAGTCCCAGGAATTTCAACTTTTTCAGGCTTCCTATGTGTGTAGAACCCGTGTATAAAGAGGACTAGATCCTCAGAGACCTATGAAAGGTGGACTGATTGGGATTCCTAGAAACGGGGAGTTAACCTTGAAACATCAGTTGCAGATCTTACCAACCTCTGCCTTCCCAGACATGTAATACAACCTTGTGAAATTTCCACTGTCCCCTTGTTTTGCCTTTGTTCCTTCAAATGTTACACATTTGATATCATCTCCCTTTCCTGTTTGACAGTCTGTCTTCCTGGATCGATACCTTCCAGGGTAGACATTGTCAAGTAGTACACTGGAAAAGTTGCCCATTTGACCCCTTTATTGTCTTGCTCTTTCTGAGACTGCATTGAGTCTATATTAAGTGAGGTATAGTATGATGCTATCACTCTTACTTCATTTATTTCACATATACATTAGCATGTTGTAATTTCTGCTGGTCACTAATGCATGTCCATGACTCTCAAAATGTGTGCTTTGGAGAGAGGCATCCTAGAATTTCCAGAGGTAATGCATTATTTTATTAAATCAAGACAGAGCCAGGGTGCACACAAGTCCCAGGAACTGGCCATTATGTGGCCCTGTCTATGCTGGTCAGCAATTACCAGTCTCTCAGTCAGGCCTAGTTAAGGGACAATGCCCTGCTCTGTACAATACTCTGGACAGTGTGGGCTTTCAATAAATAGTATAGAGTGTCTCCTCGACACCATCTGACAAATTGCCCTGTAACATAGAAACAAGACACACTTCATGTAGGGCTGAAGGATAATTAAAACGTGGCTAAAGGGTCAAATGCCACTTCAACCATTTTTTCCTACATTAAAAATGTTTCTCCAGCTTCATCTTAGAGGTGCTTTTGTGCAGAGAGAAATTGGGTTGGATTCTCAGAGAGGCTTTTGTCCTTCTCTGAAAACCTCTGTTTCTCTTCTTGCATGGGTCCCTGTTGATTTCAGGAAGTAAAAAGAAGTATTTCCCAGCCATGTACCTGGCTAATATGAGAAATGCCACCATCTCCTTTTTAGAACTTACTAGACAGGCAAGAAGTGGCTGTATATCAATCAAATGTAGAGACATTTTTAAATGACTAACAATGCCAAGCAGAGGTAGTGGTCTTGTTGTAATTTCTGTATTTAATTAGTTTAGCAATCTTGTTCTTAAATAGGAGACCTGTAGGGTAGTTGGAAAATAATACACCTGAGAGGTAGTTGGAATAAGTTTCTTTCCTGGATTAGCAGAATAACGTGGGATAAGTCCTTAGTCCTTCAAATTGGTGGAATTTGTAAGAATTTCTTAATTTGAAAGCTGAAATTTATTATCCCTCAAGGTTAAATTTATCTCTCAAGGTTGAATATGATTACTAAATAAAATACATGGAACATTTTTCAATACAATGACAGCAGCTATTAATATAAATTAACATTATGCAAATAAATTCTACTATAATACTAGAAATAATTTGATTTCTCCAATATATTGTGAAAAAGAAAACCTTTCTCTATCTCCTTGAAAAATATTTCTTCACATGTAACTGAATATATAAAGCCTTTTTTCCTTTTAATTATCTCAAGTTCTGAATGAAGAGAGTCTGAGTTAATAAGATTCTGTTTCACATGTACTATCATAAGTAAAAGGAATTTTAATCACATGTACAGAGCTACAACACAAATTTAACATTATGCTTAATGATAAAATCAGAGCATTTAAATATCATGTGCAGTTCAAGGCCCTTTCTTGGCTGTACTAATTCATGAGGCCTAATTGGCTCACTCCAAATATGACTGGAAATATTTAAGAGGTAGAAGAACAGCTGTCTCCCAATAATGGTGGGAAACTCTGTTGTCTCTGAAAATACTGCTCCACGGATTATGAGTTATGTTATCCCTGAAAGACATCACAGATGAATTGTGTTTTATTTTACCCCAGTAAGTCTAACAGTTTAGTATAAATATAAACAGACTGAACAAAATTAGAGCAGTGCAATTAAAAGTAGAAAGAACAAGCCCACTTCATGAAGTCAAATATTATCCAAAAAGATCAGTCATACCAGCATGCCCCAGGGGGTAAGAATGTTTCATATGAAACACACAAATATTATGGCACTTCAAACCTTGAACTAACACGTTTTCATAGTAAGGTTGGACAATATAATTACCACTCACTTATAGAAATTTATTATTTCCTGACTCTGAATTTAAACTATTTTGATCATTTTCTTGCAGCTCTCACTGATTCTTACAATAAACCAAAGTTCACTGAGGGTTTCCTTTGGCAAATGTATACCTGAAACAGCTGTTTTCTCATAACTAAAGAAAAATATGCTTGATATTGCAAAGTGTCTCTTCTATTCCTGATATTGGAGAAAGGAGAAAGAAGACCTGGTTACACGCTTATGCTTACATGGTAATTAAATTTTACAACACAGATTTGACCATTGCAGGACTTAGATGTCAACCAAGGTTGAAAGGGTTTTGTTTTTAGGACATAAAATAGAATATATGAACCTGGAATAAATTCAAAGGTGTGATGAACTCTATAAAACAATTGAAATCATATCTACTGCATGGTTGATAGGCACTCAGCAGGCTATATATGGGGGCGAGTGTTTGGATATTTTAGTACCAAGTTTTTGGTATGTCTACTGAGAACACATAGAGTATGGGGATTTATAAAACCCTAGTCTCACATTAAGAATTTAATTAGTATGTTAAATGTAGAAATTGTTACTTGTTCCCCTTTGTTTTAACAATTTAGTTTTCAAAAATTAACGTGCTGTCCCAGCCTATGAGACTCAGTGATTGAGCGTTGACCTATGAACCAGGAGGTCAAGGTTCAATTCCCATTCAGGGCACATGTCCAGGTTGTGGGCTCAATCTGTAGTGTGGGGTGTGCAGGAGGCAGCCAATCAATGATTATCTGTCATCACTAATGCTTCTATCTCTCTCCCTCTCCCTTCCTCTCTTAATTTAAAAAAAAAATAATAATTTTCTGAATTTTTAGGTGTTTGAATTATTTTTATTATTTCACTAGAGTACAAGTGCACTGGTGGAGTCCCTTGTCCTGGCCTGTAGGAATCAGGTTGAAACTGGCTCTCCAACATCCCCCAAGGGGTCCCGGATTACAAGAGGGCAGTTCTTGGGCATCACACCCTAGAATTGGGCTTCCTCCTCTCTGGTTCCAGGTGTGTCACCCAAGAACCCCAGCTGCCAAGTCACCGCAGCTCAGCAACTCCTGCGTTGTGCATCTTCCCCCTGGTGGTCATTGTGTGTCATGGCTACTGGTCAGACAGTCGCTTAGGCTTTTATATACTGATATATAGATTGTATTTATTTTCCTCCACATTTTGAGGTAGGGAGGTGGAAAGACAGAGAGAGAGAGAGAGAGAAAAGAAAGAGAATCTACAGAATACAAGTAAGGTTGCAAGGTAGCTGGCAATGAGGGAAGACAACGTATGGGAAAAAATAAGTCCTAGTGAATGGGGAAAGAAGAATTAAACAAAATTTATTGAGTGTTAATACTTTTTGTAATAATTGATGTTTCTGGTTATTAAATGTTGGCTATATACCAGTTACTCTATTCAGTACTTTCTTTATTTGTCAAGTTATCCTCATAAACACACTATAAAGTGATATTAGGTTTATATGAATTTTACAAATAAAAAAAATTGATGCTTCAATACATCAAATAACTTGCTCAAGGCCATAGAGGTAATAATTGCAAGAGCTGGGAATTGAGCCAAGATTGATTTGGCTTGTAACCATGAGGTTGTGCGGCACTGGGCTAAGCCCTTTGCTTGCATCATCTCATTGGCTTATTGCAACACTTTGGACCTATACTATTATGCTCATTACTTTGTTATTAGATACAGAGATTGAAGTTCAGGGAGGCTCATGAACTTATGTAAGTTCACCCAGCAGAGCAAGGCTTTGAATCCACGCCTGTGCCACTCTGCACTGGGAAAGTTTCTATTTGGAGGAGTAGGTAAAATAAGAAGAATGTTTAGAGCTCAAGTGTAAAGAAAACCAAAGGAAGGACAATTAAGGCATCACTGTTTGCCTTGTTGGCTATTCCAAGAGGAATCAGAACAGGGGTGATGACTGAAGGACCCGACAGTCAAAAGGGAGTCAAGTTTGGCTCTTCACCTTGCCAGTTGTTGAAGATACAGTGTTCTTTACTTCATTTGATTGGTTCCGATCACCCTTTCCTGTGAGTTGTTTTGGATCCAGAATTCCTTTTATTTGAGTCAGAAAAAGAAAATAGAAGCCAGAAAGCTGATTAGAAAAGAAATGAAAGCAATTCTGCCAGTGCCTTCTGTCATGAATCTAGCAGTCCTAAGGTACAGGAGATGGAGGAAGGCACTCACCTCTCACCTGGAGGGCTGCAATATCCTGGTAGGTGGAATAAATCATCTCTGAGGCACCCTCTTCAATCTGCTCTCCACCTTGCAGCCAGAGGGACCGTTTCAAAATGCAAAACTGGTCCTGTCACCTTCTAATGTTGAAACCTTCTAGTAGCTTCTCCTTGCTCTAAAATGAAGACAATGCCAGACATCTGTCTACCTTTTCAGCCTGCTCTATGCCATGCATTCTCACATGCTTTTTCAGCTACCACATCACTGTCCTTTCTTTCAGTGGGCGGTACTTATGTCTTATATGTGTGCTATGCCCTCCGGCTGGAATGCTTATTCTATGCCCTACTCGTGTAGCTTATTGTTATAAAGCTAGAGCTGGTGATAATAAGCATTGTTATCCACACTTCCCATCAGCGCTAGCTTTATTTCCCCCAGAAGCTGCCTTGGTCAGTGTAACTTACCACCTGAGAACAACAGTACTTTTCTTTTGGAACGACGGTTATCGTGGAATATTTCTTTTAAAAATATGTATTATTGATTTTTTACAGAGAGGAAGGGAGAGGGACAGAGAGCTAGAAACATCGATCAGCTGCCTCCTGCACACCCCCTGCTGGGAATGTGCCCGCAACCAAAGCACGTGCCCTTGACCAGAATTGAACCTGGGACCCTTCACTCCGCAGGCCGACACTCCATCCACTGAGCCAAACCGGTTAGGGCTCGTGAAATATTTCTTGATTGATGTTTACATCCCCCTCTAGACTAGAGGGTTCCTGGAGGCAGCAAGCTCATCTGAGTTTACTCACTATTGTATGCCTAGCCTGAGCCCCGTGCCCAACATAGTATGTACTGCCGTGTGGTTGCTGATGTCTGTGGTTGACTCTCAAAGAACCCTGTCACCTGGCTTCATGCTCTGGACTAGTCCCCTCCCATGTTAAATGTGAGCTGAGCCCTGTGACTCGCTTTATCAATAGAAAAGTAAGAAATGACATTACACCAGTGCTGGGACTAATCTCTAAGGAGCCTTAGTCGTTTTCAATTTTGTGCTTGTGGGAAAAACTGAGGTATGGAACTAGTCCAGAAACCCTTCTAGAGAGACCCTGTGAAGAATCCACGGTCCATGAGGAGAAAAGAGGCCCCGAGGCCACACGGAGAGGAGAGAGGCCAGCTCTCCCAATGTCCCAGGTAAGCATCTAGTAGACTTTGGCCTCACCCCATCTGATGGGATCTGGGTAAAATGCTCCAAATGAAGCTAGAGAAGGAACTGCATGTTTATGCCCCCGCATACAACAGACCTGTGGGAGACAATGAAATGGTTATTGTTTTAAGCTGCTAAGTGTTGTTGCTTGGTACAACAATAGATAACTAAGACAGAAACACATGCTACAAAATTATAGTATTTATAGATTAATCTAGGGTTCTCATGCTTGGATTCTTGGTACAAAGGAGGTAGGGAAAGGTATCAGGGTCAGACCTATACAGATTTTCTTCTCTTCTGGACCCTCCATGCTTATCAATTGCGAAAATCTGCTTATGTGGTAGATATGAAAACACATGTAATAACTTAACACTTGTCTCACTAGCATGTACATAATAAAAGAATCACTTTAATATGTAATATCAACATGTATTGTTTTATTGACAAAATTGCTGGTGGCAGAGTTTTTCCCTTTCAATGTATCTCACCTCTTCTTGATATTTCCGGGAGTCCCCAGCGGGTTTTTCACAGGTGCCCACAAGCAAGTCCCTGGATAGCTCTCCCACCATGCTTTTTTGCAGCACCTATTATTTCCCAAGGGTACAAGTCTGTTTAGGCTCAGCTGGGGTCTTTGATCACATATGAAAACTTTAAACCGAAGGGACTTTTTCTCAAGAAGGTAAACATATGTTCTGTTTCTATTGTATTTGGCTTAGGGTGAGTTTATTTATCTCAGAAATTACATAATTACAGGATTTTTATTGGATGTGCATAGATGTTTTATACAAATTTTCCATCAAATAGTAAATATTGAGTTAAATAGTCTGTATTGCAGACATTTCATTTGTTGTGTTCATGCATGTGTGTTTGAAAATCAACTAGATCTATTTTAGTGGCATTGTTAACAAATAAGTCACTTTACTCATCTCAACCTCATTGTGTATTTTTAAAGCAAATTTGCTAGCAAAATGGAATAATACTCTGCATACATTGCTTAACCTTTTAATTTAATAATATATCATGTACATTTTCTAATTTCCCACAGAATTATTTCTAATGACTACATGGAACACCATAATTATTTAGCCAGTCTCCTGTTCTTGGCTAGCATATCATTTATAATTTGTTGCTATATTATAATTATGCTCAGATGAAATACGTAGACATTATTTCCTTGAGATATATTCTTAGAAAGGGAATTACTGGTTCCACGGTTCTACTTATTTCAAGACATGTTAACATATGTTTTCAAGTCGCCTTCCAGAGAGAAAACCAGTTTTACTCCTCCACAACACTGCATTTATCAAAGTTTTTTCTTTTCTTTTTTAAGTTTTTTTCAGAGGCCAAAAACAGTTTCCTTATTTTAAGTTAATAGCTACAATTTTTAAAACCCATCGTTCTTACTTACAGTGATGTTTTTCTGCCTTAAGCCAACACTAGAACAATAATAATTACCTTGAACATAGTCTTTGACAACATTTTCACATTTACTATTTTACATAATATCCCCAGCAGCCTTGGAAGATAAATAGTGGAACCAATAATGGTTAAAGTATGTCAGGAAGCATAACAATTAGTTCTACAAGTATTCACACACAGGCTTCTCACTTTCTAATTAGGGTAAATTCCTTCAGTGAGACCTGCCATTCTGAGTTGATAAGAAAGAAGGAATTTGTTCCCTGGGATTAATCCTTTTTGGATAAAAATGACAAGGTATTTTCTCATTCTGACCCAGTAAGTAGATGAGCTAACTGCTGATGAGGCAGTTTATTTCTTCTCAGGCTGAGGATTTGGGGATAGACGTCCATCATTCCAATTATATAGCACCACACAGTATTCTATTATTAATGTTGAGTTTTATTTAAACCTAGGTATTGTTTTGCTAAGTGCTTCAGTCTCCCTCTGTTTCCTTGTGTTTTATGTGATTTTTATAATAATAGTGACACGTTATAATAAAAATTAAAAAGTAATTAAACTACAAAAAGTGCACAGAAGAAGAGTAATCCATTCCCCCTCCTTTTGCCCTAACTCCATCAGCAGAAGAAGCCACCATAGAAATATAGTGTTAATCCCTTGGTATTTTGTAAGCATATTTGACACAATTGAGCTCAATTTATACCTATTATTCTGTTAAATGATTTTGTCATTTGTAATTATACAGTATTGCATGTTGCTTCAAAGTATTTTATTGGAGGGATATAAGAGTTTAAATCTGGCCCATTATTGATAAACATTTGTATTTCTTTCCAGTATTGTTATTCTCAATATTAAACATCTTTAAAAATCAATATATTTCCAGATTGAATTTCTAAAAAAGGATCAGTAAACAATCTAAACTGCAAAAAGAAATGAGTCAAAGGTGATTTGTATTTGCAATTTTGACAGGCATTTCCACACTTCTTTTCAAAAATATATTCCCACATATCTAGGAATAGCATATTAGAGTATCTATTCTCATACTCTTACAATCACTGAATATATTCATTTGTTTTTATTTTTTCTCATCTCAGTGGTTTAAAAAAATCTCATTGTTCTGTTTTTAATTAATATGAGGTTGATCATCTCTTTATTTAGTGTTGTTTTGATTTTATTTTTAGAGGACTGCTGTTTTATACCAATTGCCTGGTTTTCTATCCAGTTGTTGTTGTTGTTTTGACTTTCCTTCCCGATTTGTAAGCTTTCTTTGTATACATCTAAAAATAGATGCTTTGTCTAATCCTGTTACTAATTTTAGGTAGACTTATTTTTTTTTTCTTTTATAGGCTTTTTGTTTTTCTTTCATGCCTCTAAATCCATCTTTATTCCAATATTTTTTATCCACACACTATTCTAATAACTTCTTATTTTCATTATTCATCTTTGAGTCTTGATTTAACTAGAATTTATTGTCATACAAAACACTAAGGATTTTTACTTAGGTGCATCCATCCCATATGTTTCACAGATGTGTAAATGTTTATATGTGTATGCTTATACCTCCTCCAATTAAAAGCTGGTTGTTCTACCAATATTTGTTAAATAATACTAAATAACTGAATGCATTTGTGCGGGTTTGAAATGACATCTTTAACCTTTACATTTAAAATAATTAAATTTAAGTCTCGGGGTTTTTAGATGTTCATTTATCTGTTTATTCATGTGGCATGTTCTTCTGGTTTTATTACTATAATAGTTTGACAGAGATATTTTATATCTTGTAGAGCTAATTTTATCATATTTCTTTTATTATTTTTATAACTGTTCTTATGTTATTCTAGCATGTAAATATTAGAATTGGTTTGTTGTTTTTTTCCGGTGAGAAGAAAGTGGCAGGTTTTGAAGATTTTCACAGCAAATCTTGGTGTAGCCGGGAAAAGAGCAGGTGCCAGTGCCTTTGGCCATGTTCCCGTTGGCTGTTAAAACTGATGAATAGTTTCAATTTTTAGCAACTTGCTTTATCTAATTGTTTACAGTTTTTTTCATTAGTAGCCATTTCACTCATCAGAGAGAATTTTCATGTAATGAAATGGGCTACTTCAGCTTATGGAAGCTGTGTGAAGGGAGTAAAAGACAAATTTTCAGCCAGTAGTTTAAGAGTTTTGCTCAGATGAAAAGCCACACAGCTGCTTATGCTCTACCGGCTCTTGAAATATCAAAGAAACTGGAAAGGCAAAGAAACAGCTCATACACAGAAATCGGGGAGTCAGAGCATGGAATGCCTTCCACTTCATCTTATCGTTACAAGCTGAATTAATTTGAGTGAACTAGTATTAATAAGCCCACTTAAAATAATTAGAGCCACTAAATGCCAATAAAAACCAAAAGCATAGTAAATATGTAGCTATCTGTCCAAACATAGAACATTTCTAACTTACATGTAGTTTAAGCTCTAAAAGTTCAATCAAAGTCTGTGGTTTGACCTTGGGCTATATTGGTTCAATATATAACAGTATGTTAAAAGCGAGGTTTTCTGGAAAAGTCCAAGATGGAATAGATGCAAAATTCCAAGGCCAGATTTCCATGTGTAGGTTTTTAAAGGAAACCAGGGAAAAGTTTTAAGCCTCTGGAAGTTCCAGTCAGATAAACGATGCAGAAAAGGGGTCAGAAAGTGCTGGAAGGAGGGTTTGGAAGTGAGATTGCTTTGAAGAGCTGTTGTGAGGCTTTGAGTCCCACGTCGTCTCTGAGAGGAGAATAAGGGTTTGCTCTTTCCCTCTCCACACCTGGTAAAGTGGGTCTCAAGAGGATCCCCCAGACAATACTGCGATGCTTTCCCCCTTGCCTTCCGGGGCCTGATATCTGACTTGTAGCTGAGAAAGGAAAGTCATCTATGGGACAGGGTTTGACTCCTACCCAGGATCTCTTGATGACAAAAGAAAGGCTAGTTATTCGGAGGTGAAATGGAATGCCCCCTATTGAGGTGGGTGTTCATTCCCAGAGTTTACGGGGCACAGAGAGGTAAGAGTGTTTGTAGTGAGCCACACAATATGGGGTTGTCTGAGGCGCTGACCAATAGGACTGTCTGAATCCAGAGACCTGAGCAGAAAGTGGGGGGAGGTCCATTGCTGTAGGGCAAGCTGAGGAAAAACACAAGGTAGCAGCATAGAATTGCATCTATTCAGGCAGCGACAGAAGCTAGAAAGTCAACAGTTAAATCCAAGAAGCCAGTGCAAAGCTCTTCATCAGGGAGAAACGTAAGCCAGGCCCACCCAGAGTCGCCAGCTCTAACCATCTGCCTCACAAAAGAACCACACGCCACCACCAGCTGAATGAAAACTGACCTACCTTCTTACCTGTTCCCTTCCCTCTGCCCATGCTCCCAGTACCCAAATTGGACCTCTTCCAATTAAATCAGAAGTTAGAGAGTGGAGGAAGAGATCAGAATACACAGGGAGAAAAAAAAATACATTTTCCTTCCCCCCATGGCAAGACTTGAGTCCAAAGCTGGTCCAGACTGTGGAAGGGAAAAAACAACAACAACAAAAACAACACCAATTTATGCTAACTCAAATGTGAAGTTTTGATTATAATATGTTAGACTGAAAATGCCAGTGCTGTGTTGCTTAAAGTGGTCCTAGGACTGCTATTATCTAAAAGGGTGCAGGAGCCCTAACTGGTTTGGCTCAGTGGATAGAGCGTCAGACTGCGGACTGAAGGGTCCCAGGTTCGATTCCAGTCAAGGGCATATATCTTGGTTGCGGGCACATCCCCAGTGGGGAATGTGCAGGAGGCAGCTGATCGATGTTTCTCTCTCATCAATGTTTCTTACTCTCTATCCCTCTCCCTTTCTCTCTGTAAAAAATCAATAAAATATATTTTTTTAAAAATAAAACAAAAGGGAGCAGGAAAGTTGTGAATCTTGTCATGCTTTTCCCGGGGAAAGGGCACATTTATGTCCTCTAAATAAAACATAAGATGGCAATGGGAAATGTTTTGGTAACATTTTAGTCAGTTCAACAATCAAGGAGCAAATAAAAAAGGGTATGAAATTATGGTTTCTTATAAATTTTAGCCACAAATAGTTATTTCAACCCATAATGTAGCTGAAATATAGTGGAGTCCTGACAAAATATCTTCCATCTTCAAGCTCATTTCTGCCTAATCTCAAACCTTGAGTCTTAAGCCTTCCCTCCATTCAATTAAGAATATTAAGAATCTCATGCAGCCCTGGCTGGTTTGGCTCAGTGGCTAGAGTGTCAGCCTGTAGACCGAAAGGTCCTGGGTTCAATTCTGGTCAAGGGCACGTACCTAGGTTGCAGGCTCTTCCCCAGCCTGGGCCCTGGTCGGGCCTGTGCAGGAAGCATCCAACCGATGTGTTTCTCTCACATCGATATTTCTCTCGCTCTTCCCCTCTCTCTGAAAATCAATGGAAAAATAAATGTTGAAATAATAATAATAAAAAATAATCCTGGGGTGAGGGTTAATAAAATAATAATAATCTCATGTACAGCCCGGCTGGCGTGGCTCAGTGGTTGAGCATCGACCTGTGAATCAGGAGGTGGTCTCTCACTGGACATTGGCTCAGCCAGTCCCTCAATCTTGGACTTTCTAGCCTCAAGAACTATTCACAATAACGTTTATTGTTTAAACTGCCATTGTGGTACTTTGATAGAGCATCTGAGCTAAAGTATCCAACCAACATCACAAAAGAGACCACAAAATTTCCAATCACAGAAAATCCCAGGATCTGGAAATCCATTTTTTCTATGCCATTAAATTTAGACTACAACTGAGCTCATAAAATAAGACCTTCTTAATCTCTTTAAAAAAAAAAAAAAAAAAAGTTCTCACTGAGTCTAACCCTTGAGAGGACAGAATTAAAAATGTAAGGTTGTCTTAAAAAGGTGGTTCATGAAACAGAATAGACAAACAACATGCTGATTAATTCTCCTTCAATCTTTCAGGTCTAGGTTTAGTCAAGGATTGTGACAGGAAGTGGAGAATTTTTAAATTTAATTAAAAAAATCAAAATTTTGCTATTAGATGGCATTGGGCTTTGTAGTATCTGAGAATGGTCCTAGGAAATGTAGTAAAATTCCTTTAGCACTTCACAGTTACATTTTAAAATAATGTTTAACATTTTTTATTAAATTAATTAACATGAATTTCACAGTTCAGCACTTTTAGCAAATTGGTTATGCACTATTTTTAGGAGTTAATGCCTATGAAGACAGAGAGGCTGCATATAAATCATTAAAATGCAATTCATTTACCCAACCAACATTTATTGACCATGTGCTATATGGTAGGCATTGTTCCAAGTATTGGAGATATAGCCATAAACACTGTGTTAGATGCTGTGAAATAGCTTTCAAATAAAGGTGCTTTGAAAAGGAAGAGCAGTTGGTAGGAAGGCTTCACTGAGGTGATGTTTTTAAATATATTGACAGAAATAGGAGTTTTCCAAGGTAGGAACTACCAGGCAGCAGAAACAATGTTTGCAGAAAGAGAAAGGCAAAAGGTGGAGAGAGCATGGTAGCCATGTGCTAGGAGTCAGCATAGGGTCCAGGGGAAGGCGAGGATATTGAGTTAAACATCTAAGTTTGCATCTACCTCAGCTGGTGTTAGGATCCTGCTTCTCTTAGTCTCAGGTCACTGCTGTGATACCCTTGATATGTCTGAGGCTGTCAAGGCCATTGGAAGTGTTCTGATCTCTACTAATATTTATTTTCCTGAATTCAGGGAGAGTGCTTCTAGTGACAATTTTCCTTATAGAATAAGATTTTCCATAAGAAAAGTCACTTTTTTTTCCAAGTGGGAATTGTTTACCTATATTTTAGATGAGGAGGAGAATGGTCCTCTTCCCAGGCAGAGAAGCAAACTAAGTCATGAGTAAGGAGTGAAAGATGTCATAGACCATTCATATACTCTTATCTATGAAGCAGAGCTACATATGGACAGAGGTACATGTATACATGCAAATAATCCTATTTTTTTATTGTTGTTGAACAATGGGTAGTATCCATCACACTCGGAGTTATGTATTAGATACTTTAACTTATTTAATTATTCCAACCATGTTGTGAAGTTGCCATTGTGATCCATACCTGGGACTAACTTGCTGATCTGAGTGGTTAAGTAAATGATCCACAGTCACATAGGTAGTAAATCACATACAAGGTATCTTTTACTCCAGAACCCATGGCCTTACCCATCATGGAGCACTGCTCTTTTATCTGAATTGTTCTCTATTATAGATATTTCTATCCAATTCCCAGAATCTCATACTAATGTAGGGGAGCTGGGCATGGGCCCCCATGAAACAATCAATTATACCTTCTCTCTGATTTCCACCTGTCATCCCTGGCCTGAGTCTCACTATGCTGTTTTATGTTACTTTCATTAGAGGTGGGTTGTGTCTCATTCATAATCTTTCACAAGTTTCATAGAACCATCCTATTGTTAATGTTAGGGCCTGTGCTCGCAATGAATCCATGTTATTTCACTTTCTATGTGTTCCCTTGACCCTTGTTTAACGGTATTAGATGTTCTCTTGACATACTTGATTATATCTATATCATTATTTCCACCATCAACATTATTTTGAGTAGACATTGAGAACATATTTTCTGTTCCTTTTATTGATGTCAATGATGGAGAAATATGTGGAAATCAGTCACTTAAAAAGCAAGTTTATAGTTATTTCTTAGTCATAAAGGGAAATATACAGGATTCACTCTTTCTAATGGTCAATTATGCACCTTTTTTATTAGAAGTCCTACTCCAGAAAGCAGGTGTGTGATGTGCTGGTTTCGTCCAGTTATATGACACTCACTGAATAGGATGCTCAAAAATGCAGATGCATTTTCTGACTCTGACATAATATTTTTCTGGTGCCATATGGAGGTTGTATAAGTTTGGTTTGACAGGTTATTTCTTTGGACAGCAGAGCCAGGACATGCTAGTTACTTAAATGCTGTCAGTTTTGGCATCAAATGTGCAGTTTCTGCCAAGGCTGACATCTCATTCTTCCCGCCTCTCTCCAGCAGGTAAGTTCCCCTGTCAAGCCCCGTAAAATAGTTCTTTCTGTTGTGCCTGGTGTTTGTTCAATCCTTTGAGGCAGGCAACAGTTTCTAAATCCTTCGTCACAATAGAACCACCTATCATCAAATTAATGATGTAGAATTAAAAGTCCACTGACCGTATGGACAGAGTAAACAAAGAATTATAGCCTACCACCTCACAGTTTTGACAGTTGTTTAAACACATCCTATAGGGTGACTGGCTGCATCTACTATCATTGAGTCCCAAACACTACTTTTCCAATAAATCTCACTTTGCCCGGTAAGTGATTTCCAAAGTCTTCTTGCATACATGGATTTCATATAACTAGCATCATTCATTTATGATGATATGAAATAAGATCATAGAAAACATCTTTGCATAAAGGAGATAATTTATGCAAATCTCCTAATTCAGTGCCCAGTATGAAAATGTCAACTGACATTAAATTCTTTCCTTCATACATCATCACTATTTTCTATCTTGAATTTCAATTTCTAGAAATATTAACCAGGCAATTTCTAAAACATACATATATTTCAAAACATTATTGGTTTTCTAATTGTAAAAGCAATGCATGTATTTGTAGAAAGTTTAGAAATTAAAGGACAAATAACAAAAGCTTGCATATTGTGAGAAATGAATTGCAAACTCAATCCAAGTGATTTAAGATATCTTTTTAGAGAAATTAAGAAATGTTTAGGGGGCCCAATACTGGGGAGCTCTTACCACCCCCAGGCCTGAGAGGAGTAGTGATAGTAGCGATATACAGTGAGCAGCTTGATAGAAGCCTTGGTCTTATTGGGTGAATACAGGCGAGCCACAGTGGTATAACTGGGATGGAAGAAATGAATCCCCTAATGTCATCCTTTTACTTCCTGTGAAAGTACTTCCAGGACCTTCCATTGCATGAACTCAAGAAGAAGGCAGAAAGCAAGAGAACCAATTACAGGAAAAACTCAAGGTCAACCTCCTAAATCCTGGGAGGCTGAGAAAGGGTGAGAAGTAGATCTAGGGAAGCTGATGGAAGCCGGTCAGCCCCTGGAATAATCCAGTCTTTCTAATTGGTATTGCATTTCATCTAAGTACACTAATAACAGTTTTGCTGAGAATTAGGCTCAGATTTTTTTATGCTATCATTGTGTAGCCCAATATAGAGGTTTTCTGTAATTCGCAACTTGCATGAGATACCTCTTTTTATTTGTTTTAATAATTCATAATTAAGCTTCTAAGAATTTCTCTATAATCCAGCATGATATAACTTGTCTGAATGACTTGAACAACATGGGTACACATTAGTCATTGCTTCTTAACCTTTATACATTTAGTCAAAAGCTCCCAAACATCTTTAGTATTAAATTCTCAATTGCTTTAATCATCAGTTGTGCTATTGTATTATTTCTTTTTCATTAGTGTTCTTGTGTTCTAATGAGCAACATGTGGTGAGATTTTTGTATTGGTTAATATTTTTTTGTTTATAAATATCAGAAATGCATATTTTTAAATTATATAAGTATAATTGGGAATAGGGTATAGCTGAATCTCAGGGCTAATATTATAATTACTTTTCTCTTATGTTGTGTTTATAAGTACGCCGTGGTCGGCAAACTGCTGCTCACGAGCCACATGCAGCTCTTTGGCCCCTTGATTGTGGCTCTTCCTAAGCCTTAGGAGTACCCTAATTAAGTTAATAACAATGCACCTACCTATATAGTTTAAGTGTAAAAAATTTGGCTCTCAAAAGAAATTTCAATTGTTGTACTGTTGATATTTGGCTCTGTTGACTAATGAGTTTGCCAACCACTGGTATAGACAGATCTAGCTATCTAAACCTTTTATCTATTATCTGTTTATCTATCCATCTTATCTCCATATCTATATTTGTGATTATATATAGAGAAATATTGTTATATATTTATTTATATCTGCATCTACATTTTGCCTCTTTTTTCCTGCATTGGTTTGTATTAAAGTGAGCATTCTTCATATGCAAAAATTACAAAGGTGTCTGTTGGCAGTAATAAATGATAGTTTATATCTCAGCAGCCAGCAGAAAGAGAAACCCTTCAGTATTTATAGCAAAAGCCTCTAGGATGATTTTTATAGTCTATCTTGGGCCATTTCATCATCATTGATTAAATCACTACAGATGGAGGGAATAGACCTGAGTCACAGGTCAAAGTTGTTGATGATTTCCTGTTGTACGTTTATCTGGATGTTTCATGGCATTTTGGTGGGAGGTGCACAGCAAAAACTAAACTTCAGTGGCATGACTCCTACCAAGAAGGATTTCTTTCAGGAGCGATAATGCCAGTCAGGGAAGAAATGGATAACTTGTTTGAAACCAACCTAGCCAACATCCTGGGTGCAGAAGGAAAATAAGAATAATTTACTAAAAGACAGAAAATAACTTGTAGCATGGCTCATTTACTAGGAAAGATTTAAAAAGAAACCAAATAAAATTCAAGAAATATAACCAAAACATCTTCAAAATAAAACATTTTTTCCAAATGTCTTCAAAATACAATGGAAAGTAAATACATCACATTAACCATGGAAGCTGAAAGCATAATGGTCTTTCATATTATAATTTGTATATCTGTAAAATTCTACTTTAAATTAATCTTAACCATTAACCAATCATTAAAGTAATAAAGGTTTCTAAAAATGTTATTCAAATACTATTAAAGGTCTGACACGGTAGTGGACATAGAATTCAATTCAACAAATCTTTCAAACCAAGAAAATAAAACTATGGTTTTGCTTGTTTTGTAAACACTTTCAATGCTATGTGTAAAGAGTTGCTTCCTAAACTCTTAGATTTTGTATCTGAATTTTCTAGTGCCATCTCTGTAAAGATGATCCCTAGAATAAGTGCATACTAAGACACCATAGTCTCTAAGCTTCACGAGTTGTGTCAATCCAAAATATATATCTACCTGCTGTGGCTAGCATTGAGCCAAGCCCTCTGAATTATTAAAAGGTGGGGTGTAATGTGATGGGGTGGGCAGAATTCTAAGGCAGCTCCCAATATTCCTGCTTCCCTGGGGACTCTCCTTGTATAATCACCTCCATTTCAGTGTGGGCAAGACTATGAATATGATGGGAATTCAGGGTCATGGCAGGTTGAGTTATACAGCAAAGGTGAAGGCTTTTCCAGATGTGAAGTCCCTAATAATTTGACTTTTAATTATTCAAAGGATGTATATGCCAGCCAGAACTGATGATCCCTTTGAAAGATGGTCTAGACTAGGTAACAGACAAGAAGCAGCCTGAGTGCTCCTTGGCCTTGCTGGAGTGAAGTGGCCATGTTGTGGACAGGGGTTTTCAAAAGGAGCCATGTGTAAGGAACGGCGCCTCACTCCTGCAACCACAGAAATGAAGTCAGTCAACAAACAGTGGGGTTGGAAGAGCCTCAGATGATATTGCCACTCTAGCCAACACCTTGATGGCAGCCTTGCTAGACCCTGAGCAGGACAAACATAAGATGTGTTCAGATTCCTGATCTAGAGAACGCTAAAGTAATACCCGCTAAATTTGTGGTAATTTGTTGCAGAGCAATAGAAAACTAATAAACCTGGCTTCTTCACATTTTTAAAATAAGCATTTCCTTTTCACGTCCATATACAATTGTTTACATTCTCAACATAATCTGTCTTGAGATAAGTAGTGTAATCACTCAGGAGCTATCTGTACATCAAAATGAAAGGTATCCTATTTGTGAGCTTTCTCCTAAAAAGTAAAAAAAAAAAAAAAACTCCTTCTATGTTGGTTTTGCATTCCTCAAACCATATTGTTATAATCCCGTAAGTCATTGCATGCTAAATTATGTGTCCAGATTAAAGCACTTTGAGTCTTGCATTAGGAACTTTGAAATGCAGAGATGGAGGCTGCGCAGGAGTTCCATCCTTAGTATGGCCCCCTTTGGGTATTTCCACCAATGCCATGAGGGAAGCATCCTCCCGAGGCACTGCAATCAGGAGCTGCTGACCACCTCACTCCTCAGCCTCAGGGTGTAACAAAGGTTTGAGGACACAAGAGAAGTTAGAAAATAAGGGACTTCGGATTTTCTTTCTTTTGAAGCTCTCTTACATTAACAATCTGACTAGCTAAGTAATTATGGATGGGGATTTTCAAAAGGAGATATATGCAACATACATGTGTCATCCACTACAAGGTCAAGTATAGGTTATCCCAAAACATCCAGAATTGCATTAGAGAAGCCCAGCTTGATATTGTGTCATGTCCAATGTCACTAATGTAAGGTGATGTTTCTGGGTGCAGGAGTGGTGAAAAAACAGATGAGTGCTTTATCTAATAATAATTCAAAGATCAATGTGAGCTTGGCCAAGTACTGCTGAAAGGCAGAGGGGAAACGTTTGCACGTTTTTGAGTAAGTGCCAACATCTGGGATTGAATATTTGATGTAAAATTGACTACATATTATTTTTATTTGTATATTTTCTTTATTTACATGTTTGTATACATTGTATACATATGTAGGTATATATGTTTATATAAATTTATATGTTTATGCATTTTATTTACTCAACACATTTATTGAACACCTAGTGTGTGGCAGGTTTTGTTTGATACAAAAATGGCATAATGATAACTCATTTTCCATAAGGCAATCAGGGAGGGAAAATGGGTATTTACAACAATATATTTCTAGTAGACTATGAGCTTAAAGGCATATATATATATATATATATATATATATATATATATCTCCTTGGCTCCTTAATAGAGGTTCAGATCCCCAGTGAGTGCTTAATAAATGTACATTAAATGAATGTATGATGTTACTGCTTGTCCCAGTAATCACAAAATCTAGTCAATAAAATTATCCTATTTCCCTTCCTTAACACAATGCTCAAATAATCAAATGGTGAAAGGAAGCCGACACATTAGATTTTCATAGCAGGGTATTCAAAAGCAAATGATACAAAAAGCACATTCTGCTGAAGGATAAGGCAGGTCCCATTTAGTGTGAGTTTTCCATTGTTTCTGGGAGAAGTGGTAGCTTCCATCTTTGAGTAGTAGAACACATTCTGAGGTACTTGATATGTTCCAGATGCTGTCCAGCAATTATAGACACAGGAAAAAGAATTCTGCCCTCAAGGATTAAACTCATATATAAACACTAACAACCCAGCACGGTAGAGGCTGCGACAAAAGTATTTTTCAAGGTTATGTGGGATTATATGAGAGACCCACCAAACTCAGGGAGTGTGTGAGCATGTGTGTGAGGGGAGGGAGGGCATAGTCGAGGGGGTCAAGGAAAGATTCCCAGAAGTAATAACTAATTATTGTTTTAAAAAATGAGCAGGAGTTAGTAAAAGGAAGGGTATCCTAGGAAGAGAGTAACGTAACAACATCATGGGGGATCATGGAAAGACTGAATAGAGTGAACTTTAAAAGGAGCAAAACTCAAGGCAGGAAGTCCCATTAGAAATCTCTGCATGATAAGGGTGGTAAAATTACAAGGGCCTTGGCTAAAGCAGTGCAATAGGGTGGAATCAATGACATTGGATTTGGCAGAAATTAAGACCAAAAAAAAAAGGTAGCACCTGGTGACTGCAAACGTGCATAACACCCCAGAAGAGAAAAGGATCATTTCCTGGTGGCTTCCTCACTTATGCTGTGTATAAATGGTAGGGCCAGGAGTTTAACCCAGGTCTTTCTCAGCCCCACATTTTTTATTCTGTCTTCTATTCTATCATACTCCTTTTTTTTAATAAAGGAGAAACCTCCACAAGTCATATGCTCATTCAAAATCATATCATACTTTATCATACTCAAAAAAATAATGGATGAGGAATCTTCATAACACCACTAGGCATCCATAAGAGCATTCAAGCCAGTGAAAGCTGATGACTGGACATAAGTTAGCCATGGACGGTGGAGTGAGTCAAGATGAGCTCATAGGGAAGCAGGTGAAAAGGTGGAGGGAGGTCGAAACTCAAGTTAAATATTCAAAGCAGAAAGAAGGAAAGCCAGGTAACAATAAGTCTAAAACAGTCCAAAGTACAGAAATTTGAGCCATCACCCAGAGAAATCCATGTAGGATCCAGTTATTTAGAAACCAAATAGGCAAGACAACATTGAGGAGAGCTAGCAGCAGAAAGAGATTCAGTTACTGGGAGCCAGAGGGCCATGGGTAATGATTTCAACTCTGGGAGAAATAAAATACTAGACAAGGTCCAAATCACTGTTGAATAAGAAATAACTCATTTTTGGAGAACAAGGATAGCATAGTCTAAGCAAAGCTGATAGCAAGTTTGATTCACTGTTACTTTATAAATAAACTAGAGGCCTGGTGCACAAAATTCATACATGGGTAGGGACCCTAAGCCTGGCTGGAAATCAAGGTCCATCAGGGCCTCCCTTCCTTGGCTGCCAGCCACCAGCCCGGGCCTTCCTTCATTCCACGCTGCCCCCTGGTGGTCAGCGCACATCATAGCGAGTGATAGGAATCCATGTGTCCCTGTGGAACTCCTGCGGGGACACTTTGCATATTAGCCTTTTATATATAGAGAGAGAGATTGCTGACAGAAGATTTGTATTTTCCCTATAAGAATGTGTGGACTCATGGTGTGAGTAAGGGTCAGATGCCCGGAGAGATTGAGTTGATTCTGCTGTGCAAGTTACAGATTTACAAGGACAAGTGCCAGGTAGGTCACTGCAGATATTTTCCTTTTCATTTCTTGCCCTGTGATTTTTAAATGGCTTGAGCTAAGCCAAAAGAATTGGAGTTACAGAAGCCAAGTGCTTACACACTTGCAAATTCTGTTTGTCCTCTTCTTGTTAATATAGTTTCTCACATCTAAGATTTCTTTTACAGCTCCCTGGCAGTCCCCTGCCACTAAAATTCTGTGTAGCCTTTAAAATCAAGAAGGCTTTAATTAAAAAGCCAATTTAACATTGACTTGCTATGTGACTATGGAAGTCTACTTAAAATATTGAAATTTACTTTACCTCCCCCCCCCCCATAATGTGTATGTTGGTAATAATATACATACCTAACAATGTTGTGAGTTTCAGATTATATGCTTTGTGGGAATGTGTTTAGCAAAATACAAAACACGAATAAAAATGGTTGATATATAAGTTGGTAAGTAAATGAATGGTATTAAACTATATAATTGTCCCATAAATCGATATAAATTTGTTTTTTTCTTATAATAAGAAATTCTTGTACTCAGAGCTCAATATAAATCTGGAAAGAGATAAATCAAGCAAAATATCGGTATAGCTTAATCTTTTTTAACATAGTTAAAGTTAAATTGGTCATTTAGATATTTTCTTGGTATAATTTTTTTTCACTTTATTGCTAGTTTTTTCCCTTTCTGATGAAAATCTATTTTTTCAAATGAGCATGTAGATTTAATAATGTTTCACTAGCTGACCTTCACCCCAAAATTTTCTACAAGATAATAGACTCCATTCTGCAGGCATTTTGGGATTCCTTTGCTCCCTAACTCTTTGGATGTCAAATTCTGGCTAACCTTGCTGTCAATGGTGCATCAAAACTATCTTCCTCTATCAGAAGATCCTGCAATTAGCGCCTAGTAATGCTGAAATCTGATCATTCTGTAGTGCCCGGTAAAAGTTTGTGACCAGGTATGTCAGTTAATACTACAAATTACAAATAGAAGGGTATAGATTATAAAACTTAGATAGCTCACATGTACCAGCTATCCCAGGTAGACTTAACTCTAAGGTCAGTTCTTTATTTTCAGAGGTGGTGAGTCATAGTGGTTAAAAGCATAGACCAGAACTGGACTCTGCCACTACAGAGAGACCATGGGTTCTTAAGATGTATTGAGCCACTGTTTTGCTATCCTGAGATAAGAAAGTATCAAAGTCTCCATATCACTGGGTTGCTCGGGTTAGTTGAGATATCCTATAAGCAACCCCCAGCACAGAGAAAGCAATCTTGGAATGTTAGTTGTTCTTGCTGTTTCTGAGTGTACCAGAAAATGTAGAAATCCTTAATCCTCCTATAGAACTTGCCTTCAATTAGATCTTAATTTGGACCTCTTAACCAGATTTTGGAACACCGTTATCCAGTCGGGATGTTATAAAGGTGAAACGTATGCAAAGCATAAAAATGTGTAATTACTTCTTACCTATGAAAATGGGCCTTGTTTTAATTTGTTGTAGCTACTGTAACAAATAACCACTCATGACTTAAAACAACAGAAATGTATTATATTAGGGTTCTGGGGCAAGAAAGACCGTATCCGTTTTACTGAGCTGAAAACAAAGTATTAGTGAGACTGTACTCCCTGGGAGCTTCAGGAGTAAGATCTGGCTCTGGCTTCTTTCAGCTTCTGGTGGCTGCCAGCATTCCTAGGCTTGTGGCCACATCACTGTAGCCTCTGTTTCCATGGTCTCATTGCTTTCTCTTGTGCATTAATCACTCTCTGTCTCCTGTGATAAGAATGCATATGATTTCATGTAAAGCTCACCTGGGTAACCCAGCATAATCTCCCACTTTTGAGATTGTTAATGTGATCACATTTTCAAAGTCCTTTCTTGCCTTATAAGGTGATGCTTATGCCTTTCGGAGATTAGGGTGAGGTATTATATGAGGGCCATTAGCCAGTTTATAACAGCCATAATTTTATTTCTCATATAATCATAACCAGCATCTGGACACAAAAAATCTTTATAAATGCTGAATTTGTTAGAATTAGGTTAAGCTGAAAATAATAAAAATCTTAAAATAATAGTGGCTTAAAGAGAAAGTTGTTTTTTTATTTTTTATTTTTCTCTCATTAAAATATGTCTAACAGTAGAAAATCCACACACATAATGGAATCGGGCATCTTCTGTCTCCCTACTGTATGATCCATGGCATGTCAGCTCATGACATCTTCCTTCAGTCATTGAGTGTATGTTCCAATTGGCACAAAACAAGAGAAGGAGTGGATTGGATTTTGAGTGTGGCCCACTAAATAACTGCTAACTCTTACTGGCTTTCCTAATTTGCAATGGAGGTTTTCACTGGTGCATAACTTCTGGGTTCTGATACCAAAAAGATGGAGAGAATGAATATTGGTTAGATAGCTAATCAATGCCAAATAAACCAGGTAGTATTTTTTTTTTAATTTGAAAGTCCTCCAAAGAAGATTTAATTTCTCTAGGAATTTATTTTCTCTAAAAATCTGTAGAGATGTTTACATTAGAAGCAATCACAGTAAAACTTTTATTATGAAAGTGTACAGAAATTGAAAGAATTTTTAGTTATTGAAAAAGTAGTAATATTGATCTATACACCCACCACTATATTTCAATATTAACATTTAGCCATATTTGATTTGTTTTTTATTCCATTTATGTCTTTTTACTTATCTTTCTTTCTAATCTACCTAATCTATTTATCCAGTTGAAAAATTGAAGTTGAACTGCATAAGTCATGAAAATTTACCCCTAAACACTTTAAAAAGTTTCTTCTAAAAAATAAGAATATTCCTCACCTCAATATCTTTATAAAAAATTTAAAAAATAAAACACTCAAAGCAAACAAACAAACAAACAAAAAAACAGTTTCATAAATGAAAAAACTGAGGCTTAAGGTAGATTTTAAAAAGAAAAGAAACTTGCACAATGTTACATGGCTGGTAAGTGAGTGCCAGAATTATAACTTCAGATGTACTTGATGGAATCCCCCATTTCCCCTCTAGATTAGGTAACTCCAGACATGAATATGTTTTAAAAAGCTTCATATCTGTTTTACTGAGGTTGGTTTCCTTACAGTCCTTGAGTTTCCTTTAATCCTTGTCCTTGCTTTCAATTTAATTGCTTTTTAGATATAAGATTAATTCTCTTCAAGGAAAAGCAATTTAAACAGAACAACTATTTGCTTATATTCAGACTCATGCATCCAGTAGAAGCAAGGAATAATAGAGGTCATCTTTTCAATGTTTGTTATACAGATGCCGAAAATGAGATTTCCCAAGATCATGATTAGGAAGGAAGGAAGCAGGACTGAACCCAAATCTCCAATATCACAAACCTATGTTCTTACCATCAAAGGAAACTGTATGGTTATCTCTTACCCCAGTCTCTGCACTGATCATTTAAAAAAAAAAAAATTGCAAGAAAATAAACTTTGGGTGTGTGTGTTTTTTTTTTTCTTGAAAAAGAAAATGAAAAGTTAACATCAATAACATATGGACACACACCCTCAAGGGATTCATGATGACACTGTGATTAGCCTGATACTATGTTTGGAAGAATGGTGTTTATCTGGCAGCTTATCCTAATCCAGCTTCCTCCCTTTCTTTGATCATAAATAAATCTCATTAGATTCTTCTGTTGCAGAAGACCCCAGAAAAACCAAGCGATGCTTTGAAGAAGTGGAAAGACACTGTTTTAATTACACTGGTGTACTCTGGGAAGTAATTTCCAAATCAGAGCGAAGCAGCACGTGGAAGGCTTTGCTTTTTATAACCTTTGGGGTCTTTGTTTTGCAGATATGCCCCCTGCCCCCCTCATGGCCCTGCAGGACGCCCCCCCCCCTCCCACCCCCGTATTGAGACATACCTTACTAGACCAGTTTCTGGGATGGAGGCAATGACCTAATTATAGGTCATCGAGAATGCACACTGAACTTGCTGGCATGAATTCCAATTGCTAGTCCCCAAAATATCAGGGTTATATTTGAATTAGCCCTTTTTAGCCTTCTCACTTCCCTGACACATATGGACCATCTGAATTGGGCCTATACTAGTCCTTCTCTATCACATTGCCCTTTTTCACAGATTGCAGAGCAATCTGTAATTGCCAGGTTGCTTTGTTTTGCATAATTAGCATATTGGCCCTCTCTCATCCTCTCTGGAAATTCCAGGAAGACAGTTACATTGTCTGGCTTGTTCATAGTGTATCTCATTCCTAAAAGAGAAGCCAGCACACAGCAGATCCTTCAGAAGACAAATTGGATCACAATACATTTTAAAGAAAAATGAATTAATGGTGGAATGAAAGACATCTGTGTATCATACTCTAAGAATTATGCTGAATGGCATTACTAAACTAATAGGATTACAATGCAGAGTTTTCCCTGCACTTTTGCTAACACTTATGTGTTTTTTTTATAACTTATACAATTATGAAATGCTTTTATGTTTACTATCTCACTTGATGCTTACAATTATTAACCCTGTGCATCCTGCCCCAGCTAATTCTGTCAAATCTTTAACATTAGAAGATAATATAATTTTATGAAAAAATAAGGATTTGAGAGCAATAATTATACCTTGAAATAAAGCAAATGGTAAAAAACAAACAAACAAACAAACAAAAAAAAAACATACACACATATTTTAAAACTTAATAATTTTCTTCCTTCTACTGGGCAATGGAATTCCAGTTCTCTGAAGTCACCAATATTAACAGAATGAAGTATAACCTTCCAGAGTTTCATTAATGTTTTTAAAACCTCTTTGCACCAGTTCCCTTCCATACTCCCACCTCATTCTTGACACAGATCTGATAGTGAAAAGACAGCCCTTTGTTCAGGGAAATCTGTTTTGCCCAATGATCTCTTTCTTGACTATTTTGAATAAGTTCTCACCAGATGCCTCTCTGCTACAAAATAAACATTACATTTGCTGAATTAACCAGAATAGGGGGCAAAAAAACATTCTTTGGCTGTAATCTCTGCAGCCTTGTTCTCTGGAAACCATACCGGACACTAAAAAGCTGAGTCTCCAACGTACAAACTCAGTTGCAGAGAGGAGCCCAGGAGCCCATCGCTTGGGTTGGGCTCCCTATGCCACCCATCATGCAGGCCTTTTGCAACACAGATTTGTCTTCCTGGAGTCTTTAGCATAAAGACTTTAGCATTTTTCTCAACTAAAAAGGAGGACTTAAAAGACCTATTCCGAGAAATTTACTCCTTTAGTTTAGACTAATGTTTAGATTTGGTTTTGTTTTTGGTTTGTATTTAGTCAGATTACAAAATCACAGACTTTTAGAACAAAGGAAATTGAGAGTTCAGAGAACTTGGCACCCTTTATTTTAAATGTGGAAGAAGATAAACTGCACCAAGTAACTTGTCCTCAGTCTTACAGTGGCAAACGAAGACCAAAATCCACATATTCAGAGAGTTCCCAAAACTTCCATTCTTTCCATGGCACTCCTGTTAGTAAAGTGCTTGCCAAGGACTTCCCAAGGATTGGTTTCTTTTATGAACATTCAAAATTGCATGGAGATTAAAATAAGCAAACAAAAAATTGAATAACAATCAATTTGAAGGAAAGACAGGGAAGAAATCAAACAATATTTTTTTTTAAAGCAAAGAAATAAACAGTTGGAGGGAATGACCCAAAGGAAGATAATGAAAATAATTGTATCATTCTGAGAATAAAGGCAGGTGGGTGGTGAGCACACTGATGTTTCACTGTTAAGGTGAGAAGACTGCGGAGAACAGACAGGTTACACCCAGCCCACATCATCCCTCTCCTAATTAGTTTCTTGCAGAGAGGAGTTAGAAACTACTGAATGGAAAGGTAAGCAGCCTTTTCATTTTTCATTTGGATACTGATTTCCTTTGCTGTGCAGAAGCTTTCTGTTTTGATGTAGCCCCATTCATATATTTTTTCCTTTGTTTCTCTTGCCCTACTGTATGGGAGAACATATTTGCCAATGATACATCTGATTAGGGCTTAATTGACAAAAATATATAAAGTATTCACACAACGCAGCAAAAGGAAGACAAATAATCCAATTATCAAAAACAAAAACAAACAAACAAAAGAAGGGCAGAGGTCTGAATAGACACTTCTCCAAAGAGGACATGCAGATGGGCAAGCGACATATGAAAAAATGTTCAGCATCACTAATCATCATAGAGATGCAAATTAAAACAGCCATGAGGTACCACCTCACACCTTCCAGAATGGCTACCATCAATAAATCAACAAACAAGTGCTGGCGAGGGTGTGGAGAAAAACAACCATAGTGCACTGCTGGTGGGAATGCAGATGGTACAACCACTATGGAAAACAGTGTGGAGTTTCCTTAAATAATTAAAAATGAAACTCCCATTTGACCCAGTGATTCCACTTCTAGGAATATATCCTAAGAACCCCAAAACACCAATCAGAAAGGATATATGCACCCCTATGTTCATAGCAGCATTACCTATAATAGCTAAGATCTGGAAACAGCCCAAGTGCTCATCAGTAGATAAGTGGATTAAATTAGAAAACATTTTGTAAGATGTTTGTCTATGATGAGAAGAATTTAAATAGGATGTAATATTTATGGACTCTTTTTTCCCAAAGTGCTTAAGATCCGGCATTCTTTTATATTTCAGAGCTTTGTGGGACTACTAGTAAAAGCTATTGCATTATCGTTCTCTTTTTATCTTTAAGGAGAATATGGGACAGAGAGGAAACATTTGAACCTAATTATATTTATATATACACTGCCTTCTTTCAGTCCAATCTTTATCTATTAGAATTGAGCCCTAGTGAGACCACATCCTAAACAGGGTAATGCATCAGTCAGTATCCAGGCCACTGTGCTTTGGTTACCAGTATGGGAAAGCTCTTCCCCCCTTTTTCCCCTCTCATTTTACATATTTACTATGCTATGCTGTGCTATATGAGCTTCCACTTCTTAACAACCGTGTACTAGTACTAATGAAATAAAGATGCATATGAAATGAACTTTATCCCCCACATAGTTGACAAGGCAATTCAGTGTAGTTCAGAATAATGATGAGTAAAACCAAGAAATCTGTTACAGAAGTGAAATCAAACAGAGAATGGGGATCAGAAAGAGTTTTTAAAAGAGAAGAGGATGGGGGAAGGCTTTTCAACTTATTCTGCAATTTTGCATCTTTCATACAAGAACCCCGCTTCTAACTCTCCATTCACTCCCCAACCCAGCCTCACACAGGCTGTATCAGTGTCCCCAGCCAATCGCAAAGCAGAGGTCAGGAGGTCCCAGGAGGTTGGCAATCCCTGTGTGAAAGATACAGGGCTTCCTTTACTCCATGATGACAGCGTGGCTGAATCTTTTTCTTTGAAAGAAAATTGAAGCTCATATGAATCAAGTCAAACATTCATGCCTCATCAAACAAAGGCACAGTTTATGAGCATGTAAATGATCATCTATTCATTTGGTAAATTAAACATGACACTTCTAGACCCGAGACTTGAAAGCATTGTGGTTCAAACTGAAATGAGCAAAACTTTTTTGGGGGGAAGAAGAAGAAGCAAAGAGGAAGATAGAAAACGAAAATGGCTTTGAATGGGTTGAATTTAAATTTCCAAGAGGAGTTATAGAATACATTGGTTCTAATGTGTTTAACCAAGTAACTCTTTGCTCATCAAGCATTTTGAAGGCCCAGGCTTTCTCAGCACATACGATAGGAAAAGGTGCAAGGCTGTTCTTGAAAGACATAGCCAGAGTTCTAACAAATGTTCCTTTGACTTATTCTCAGCCTTGAGATTGATCGTATGAAGTCCTATTCACCCTTGATAAAAAGTCTCCTGACAGAAAACATCTATCACTAGGTAATACATATTTGTTTTGTGTGTTCATTTCTCCTCTTGCCCCTCTTCATGAGCTCGTTGAGAACAGAAATCCTATTCTCTGTCTTCTTTTTTTAAAAATATATTTTATTGATTTTTTACAGAGAGGAAGAGAGAGATAGAGTTAGAAACATTGATGAGAGAGAAACATCGATCAGTTTCCTCCTGCACATCTCCCACTGGGGATGTGCCCACAACCCAGGTATATGCCCTTGACCGGAAACGAACCTGGGACCCTTCAGTCCGTAGGCCGACGCTCTATCCACTGAGCCAAACCGGTTTCGGCTATTCTCTGTCTTCTTATCTTTATCTGTTTATACAGCAAAATATCTAGCCCCAAATTAGTATTCAGTGATATTTTGTTGAATTTAATTTGTTAATTTTTATCAGAGCTTCAAGTTAGTTTTAAGACTCTGTACAGTTTCTCTAAAAGAAAGAATAAAGAGCCCTCACTGGTTTGGCTCAGTTGATAGAGTGTTAGCCTGTAGACTGACGGGTCCTGGGTTTGATTCTGGTCAAGACGACATGTCCTGGTTGCAGGCTCAATACCCAGTAGAGGGTGTGCAGGAGATAGTCAATCAATGATTCTTTCTCATCATTGATGTTTCTAGCTCTCTCTCCCTCTCCCTTTCTCTTTGAAATCAATAAAAATATATTTAAAAAATAAAAAATAAAAGAAAGAATAAATAATCCAAAGCTTCAGTATAGGTAACATCTACTCAACTGGATTATTTGCTGTTTCTGAACTTTAGAAGCAATGCTGCACTTCTAACTATCCTGAAATAATTAAGATATAAACCCCATAAAGTTTTCTGTGCCCAGCTCCCTCCTCCTTTTCTGTGGACATTTTATGTGATTGTTTATGGATAATATTTTAAATAAGCTCTCAAGTTACAAATATATAAGATTTTTAATTTTGCTCTCCATTGGCGTTATCTATATTTAATCATAGGAATTCCTAGGCCAGGATCATCAATACGGTGCAATGTTGAGAGGACTTCAGTTTGCATCATTTACAATGACCACAGTGAAAATACAACAGACTTCCTTTTCAGGAAAAGTATTTTGTTTTTAAAATTAATATTCAGAGATATTATAAAAATGTAGACTAAAATCCCACTCTAATGGGTTCTTCCTTCTTTCCTTTCATCCTTCCTTCCTTCTTTCCTTCCTCCCTTCCTCCCTTCTTTTCTATTTTAAGTTAATATCTGTGCTTATTATAAAACCCGTGTCCAAATTTCAGGCTTCACTCTTACTTTATTTCATAGATGTCCCCAACTGTTATTTACTTGAAAAAAAAGTATCTCTACTCAATAGAAGTCTTATTTAAAACTACACAGAGAAATAATTTAAAATTTGTCATAGTATAATGGGAGGTTACAAAGTGAAGAAAGCATTACATGCTCTTCTAGACGCTAAGATAAGTGTTAAAACTAAGGGTGATTTCATTGAGTTGTCTTACAGCTTTGAGAAGTCAACTGAATTACCTCTAATTATTTCTTGAGCATTTACTATATGTCAGAGACTAGTCTAAGCACTTTACTTGCATTAGCTCATTTCATCCTCATGGCAACCTTTTGACGTACTTTCTTTTATTATGTCCATTTTACAGATGAAGAAACCAAGACTCTGATAAATTGCATATCTTGCCCAAGGCCACACAGCTAGTAAATGGAAGGTCTAAGATTCAAAGCTAGATAACTGGGCAAAGGACTATACTTGACTTCATCTTCCCAGTTATAGCAGAGGCAGCATTCAGTCCCAGATTGGTCAGAGCTAAAGCCCAGATGCCACAAATAGTGTCCCCTCGAACAAGCTGGTTAACTCTGAGGTATCTCAAGAAATTCCCCATCAGCACAGAGTTTCTTTGAGAGGGAATCAATGACAACTACAATCTATGGCGGGGGGGTGGGGGGGATGTTTATAATTGATCATTGAGTCGCAGAAATACTGTTTTGGGAAACTGTTTACCATAATTATATTTACTTTGGGAATTGCATTTGGGTTTACTGTAAGTGGAATAGAAATGGAAACAAATTTATCTTACCGTTCTTTTTATTCTTTGAGGAAATATACCTGTTTCATTCAGCACCTCATTATGGCTGTTTCTGGAGGAAGGCTTTCTTCAGTTATTCAGACAGTCATCACTCTCAAGTCTGGAATAGATGCCCTATAATGTGTTAGGTCCTGGGATACCACAGGTAAAAATGTCCAAGTCCTTGCCCTCACACAGCATCTTTTCCAGTTGAAAAAGTCTGGAGATTTTTTTATTTTATTATATCCTTCCAAGGTGATGAGGTTTTAGTGAGCTAATCATTGCTTACCTCAGTTTTTTGCCAATGTATTTAAAGTATGGCATGACTGTGGAATTTCTTTAGATTTTGGTTGATGCATGGGGTAGAATAATGTACGACAGCCCATTCAAATAATCCACAATACTCTCTCAGCTGATGAAGATATTTTTTCCTCTGGATACTACATAAGAAATTTCACCAGAGTTCCTTTCTTCCTCTTTCACTTTATTACCTGAGGGCATATGTCTTCCCACTATTTTAATTCATGTCAGTATCATGAGCTGATTTTAATTTCAAACACAGGCATGTCTTTGCCTCAACCACACCCTATTCTCCTCTTCAGATGTTAACTTTTATAATAGAGAAACCATATGTTGCTAACATGTAGCACAGTGTCTGATGTATTGGTTCAAATAACATAAAATGGAATTAAATGCAATTCAGGTGGCTGCAATTTCTCCCATTCAGACTACTGACCACTTCCGGGAGGAAAGTAGAATTGACCATTTTGATGAGCAAACCGCCCGAGAGATTCCAACTATTGAAATGACTGCTCCGATTGCCTTGCTGCTTTCTTTTCTTAGCTTTTTTCTCTTGTGAAAGTGCATTGTTGCTGAAGGAACTTGATTGTCCACCAGAAGAGAGTGAAAGCCTTTTGTCTATCTCCCATCCTCAATAGCTGTGCAGACGTACTGTGAATTTCATGGCATCCTGGATGTGGTTCAACTTTCACCTGATACGAACAACTAGGGAGGTGAATGGGTAGTCACCAGGTGTGTAAGTGCCTGGTCTTTCTCTGTAGCATCAACAGCAGGGACTCCTGGTTGTGAAGGCTTTGTGTTGTGGACATCTGTCTATGAAGGCAAAATTCTTCCAAGATTCTGACTCCCCAGTGAGCTTTGTGACTCACTATTTCTCTTGTCTCATGATGGTTCTGTTTGTCTTCCCTGTATCTGCTCTAATTGAAAGAGTGGAGGGAGGCAGCTTTCCTGGTTTGGATTGATTGACCATATAATGCCATCATTAAATGTCTTAAAACTAGGCCTTAATTTGAAGGTGTTAGCAAATTCACAAGAGACCATTCTTTGTGTGATTTTGAAATTATTTTCAATTACAGATTAGAGCGCAGCAGTGTCGGTAATATCATCTAATGATGCATAATGCTTCCTTTTGTCATCCCCACCTCCCCTTCTGATTGAGATGGGCACCCTTAAGCTGCCTGACAGATTCCTGAGTGCTGAAAATCACCACTCCAGCAGACGAGGAGTACAATGATGCCACAAATGAGTGCCAATGAAAGTGATAGATCTTTGAAATAAATTGCATACGGCTTCCAAATTAGATGTAATTGGAAAGTATCCATCAAATTTTGAATTTGGACTCAATAGTGACAGATAGTTAGTATGAAACATTGAATAGGAGACCACTTATGAAAAGTTAGTGATGGTATAAATGCATATGGAGGGGAGGGAACATAAAATATATTCAATGACTGTTTTTCTCAAATCTAAAGGCAATTAGTATGAAGAGTAAAACGGATTTATATTTTGCACACCTGAATGTGTATGTTTTAATCTGTATATGTGTGTCTCCTTATCTAGGCTATTTTCATCTCCCGACTTTTAATTTTCCAAATAACAAACTAAAAAGCTAACACCACAATTAGGAAGAAATACTGTAATAGAATCTATATGCAAAAACATGGAAGTAAATTCACCTCTTATTTCTTTTTTTTAAGTCAAGTAAAGGTGACTATATTATAATATAGTAACAAGTCAGGAAAGTTGATATCCCATAGGATTTAGGGGGGTTCCAAAGTGATTAGGAATTCTATATGCCTTTATCTTTTGATAGATTGTTGAAATTGATGTGTCCAGAAGAAAATATATTTAGACTAGAAAATGTATTTATTTTCATTTAATTTACCCATTGAATACTACCTAAGCATGATGGGTAAACCAAAGACTTGGAAAGGAAGTGGGCAGATGATGGCAAATGGCAAAGGGCATAGGGAAACTTTATGGATGATGAAAAGGAGAAGAAAAAGGATAAATGGTTGCAGTGACAAGATTAGGTGTCATATGGCAGAATGTAGTAGGATATAATATTAGAAGATAGGTTTAAACACATTCTGAACAGCCTTGATGGTCATTGAGGAAGTCTAATATTATTCAGCAGGTATATTAGATTGTGTTAAATATTTACATGAGTGATAGAAAACCCAGAATTATAATGGTTCAACTCACTTAGTGGTTTGTTTCTTTTTTGCATATTTAGATAGCCCCTGGTTAGTAAGGAGCAATTCTGTTGTCATCCGGAGCCTAGCTTCATCATCCTCAACATATGGCTACAACTTTTTATCTTTTATGGTTGCTCCACTTACAGTGATATTATCTCCCTTTCAGCTCTTAGAAAGGAGTAAAATAGAGATCATTTTTTTATCCTTTAAATATTATTTTCAGAAAGTTGCACAACCGCTCTTGTTTATTTTAGCCAAAACATAACTATATCTATCAGCAAAAAAGAAGCAGATAGACAGTTTTTATTCTAACCGGTCACAAGACCAGGTAAAAAATGGAGAATGGATTTCTGAAATAAGACTCAGTATAAAAATTTCTATTTTATACTTTATAACATGTTTGTTTGTGTGTTTTTTTGTGTGTGTTTTTTGTTGTTTTTTTAATGTAAAGGATGGACTTAATCTAAAGAAGAGACTAATCAGAAAGGGAGAATAGATAAGACCCTCTAGAAATAGCCTTTGGTTAATTATTAATGCCCATGCTAGGGCAATGGAGATAGAAGTTTCTATGAATTGAAATATCATTGAAGAGATAAGAATAAAATTTGACCCTTGCTGGTTTGGCTCAGTAGACAGAGCATTAACCTGTGGACTGAAGAGTCCCAGGTTCGATTCCGGTCAAGGGCACATGGCTGGATTGCAGGCTTCATCCCCATTGGGGGGGGGGGGGTGCAGAAGGTAGCCAAGCAATGATTCTCTCTCATCATTGATGTTTCTCTTTCTTTCTCCCTCTCCCTTCCTCTCTGAAATCAATTTAAAAAAATTTTAAAAATAATAAAATCTGGTGATTTTCTAATTGCTGAGTATAAAAGAACTGAAGTCAATTGTCATTCTTAGTTTCTTATGCCACTTATGGTGAGGTACCTAAGGGAATGACCATGAGAGAGAAATCTGATTTGGAACAGTTAAACTGAGAAATATCTAAGGGACCCTCATGTATGCTAAATATCCAGGCACTTAGGATGCAAAGATATAACTATGTGAGTCCTGTCCTAAAGGAGAACCTAAATCTAGTAGCAGCCAAAGTTCAGTTGAGCATGTGAGGTTTTTTTAAAAATACAAACAAGAGCCTTAATCATACATTTAGAATTATTTCATCTCTTAATTACATATTTATGAAAGGGGTGTAATTTCTTCTTGAGAGTATCTTTCTATAGTTCTCTGACTTTTCTAATCTTACCAAATTATTTTTGCTTAATCTTTACCAAATATAATTTATTTTATTGTGCTGTTTTGTATTTATTTTTCAAATATTCTTTAGTATGACTGCAGGTAACATCTATTTCAAAAAGATACATGAAAATCAAACATTCAAAGCCATTTACTTTTTTAAAAAAAAAAAATCCTCACCCAAAGATATTTTTCCATTGATATTTTTAGAGAGAGAGGTAAAGACAGAGAAAAATATCGATGTGAGAAAAACACATTGATTGGTTGCCTCCTGCACATGCCCCGACCAGGATCCACTCCAGGGAGGAGCCTGCAACAGAGGTACAAGCCCTTGACTGGAATCTATCGAGGATCCTTTGGTCCACGGGTTGGTGCTCTATCCCCTGAGCCAAGACGGCTAGGACCAGAGCCATTGACTTTTTAAAGAGTTTTTATTTTTTTTTATTAATAGATTTAGAAATTTAGATTCAAAATAATATTTGAACTTTGAAGATAGTGAACTGTTGTCCCCTCATATCCAAAGTTTCTTTGAAACATTTTATATTTGTCAATTTTTTTTTACAAGAATAGGAGGCCTTTCCTACTCCCCTGCACCCACACCACTCTCTTTAAACACTTTTAAAATTTTCTTCCCAGTACTAACGTATGGGAAGAATAAGTATGAGAGCATATTTACTTTTATTGATACTATTGGACACTGGAGATAATATTTCAATCTGAAGACAAGGGATCTTCTTTAACTTGAGGAAAGTTTCTATTATTTTCCCCTACTGATGGCTCTGTTAGCTTATTATGAAACTCCACCTAGATGTCCTTTAGAATCCCTCAAGCTATACTTTTTCTGAATTAGCTTCTCTCATATTTTCTATCACTATCTTCTTTTAGCTATGGATTCTGGAAGGTTTCCTTGATTTTTATCTTTTAGGGCTCTAGTTAGATAATCAGGCTCAGGATTCTGTTCAAATGCAGCTGATTTCTCAACAGAAACTTTGCAGACCACAAGGAAATGGCACAAATATGCAAAGTAAGCAAAGACCCACAACCAAAATTATTCTACCCAGTGTGGCTATCACTTAGAATTAAAGGATTAATAAAGAGTTTCCCAGACAAGAAAAAGCTAAAGAAATTCATTACACCAAGTCAGTGTTACAAGAAAAGGTAAGGGGACTTTTTTAAGAAGAAAAGAAAATATAAAAATATATATGAACAAGAAAATATAGGGGGAAAAATTCTCACTGATAAAGGCACACACTTAGTAAAGGCACTCAATTAACCATGTAACAAGTTAGTACAAAGTTTAAAAGACAGAAGTAGGAAAATTGTGTGCTAATCATAACTGGTATTCACAGGATTTCTTTTTAAAATAGCTTATTGCTTTTAATAAATTGATATAGTATATATATATATATATATATATATATATATATATATAATATTCAGTTAAATGAAACTTCCTTCTGGGTTAATACTATTTTTTTCATTTGAAGAGTTATCTTTAGCATTAATATTTTACTCTAAAATTTCTGTTACAATCCTTAGTTGATAATTTACATGCCATCAAAGAAAATTCTATGCTGATTAATTTAGGTGGTGGGCAAGACATTGTTTTTATTCTGCATTTGGAGAGGTATTTTTTTCTCCAGGTAATCTTTCCAATGAGAGGAGGGGAGGACATAGGCCAATAGAAGAAAAAAAAATAGATGTAGGTCTCAAAGTGTTTCCTTAGGTATTAGGAACATGGAATTAGTAGACAGGCAGTTCCACACTTCATATTTGGACTATTCACCATGCATCAACCTCAATGCCACCTTTCTATACTAATATGTCCATTAATATTCATCTCCATGCAGTTTAAAAATCACAGATAAAATGAATTGGCCAGCACAGAGAGTGGAAAAAAATATGCCCAGAATACAGTTCTGCACTATTTATTTCAATTACAGGTCTGAGGTAAGAGTAGCAATGTCACCAACACAAAGGGTTGCAAAGGGACGTTTAAAGGAGAGCCTCATACACAGTTTTGATGAATTCTGGAGGCAACAGTGTCCGTAAAAGGAGAATGTGCCTGGGGAAAGGTAATAGAATGGACCTTTTTCTCTCTGTCATGGGAGTATGAAATGAAATTAGGACTCGGGGAAAAGAGAATAAGGACAGATGAGCCATTCAAGCATGGCATATTAAGTACGTGGGAAATAGGAATCCAGTCTCTCCCCATTTTACCTTCCCTTCCTCTTAGAGAATCTCAAAACTGTCATTGAAATAAATAGGGTGGAAGTACACTTGGGAGTATTACGTAAGCCTGGCCACCTTGCCCAGCTTCCTGCCTCCAGGCAGAATTGTAGTTAAATAATTCTGGACAGATGGATGCCTGTCCATGGAGAGCTGGGGCACAGTTATGAGTGAGCATGGATTCAGAAGTACGGTATCAGTCTGTTTCCATCCGGAACTAGAGAATACCTCGGTGTGTACAAAGGCAGTAACCATGCTGTTCAAATGATACCCGGCGAGATTCCATTAGGAGGTAAGCTTCAGGAGCATTATATTTTCCATATGGTCCAGGAGTGCTGTATTTTAGGGCATGAACTTGTCACATCATGTCATTTGGAGGTAATTTACTTTTCCACAAGTGTGAGGACCAGGTTAAAGCCAGTTGTGCACTATTTTCATTGCGTGATACACATGGTAGATGACATCCCCATTAACCACACACCCAAGGCTTTGTTCCATTTCTGCCATGTTTTCCCATTTAATAGAGTGAATGACACCACACTTTACCCCTCGACTTTGGGAATCATTTGAACATTGAAAGAGTAATTAAATATCAGCTTTACTAGTGATAAAGGTAATTAGGGAATAAACACATGGAATTTTCCATTCTCATCATGGCACAGCAATGCTCAAGCCTAGTCCTTGGACCAGCTCACACAGAGACATGTAATTGGAAAGTTAAAAGAGAAATATTTCTTCGTCACATTGAGTCCAACAGCAGCATTAGTGAGGAATGAGCATTTACATATGCATATCGAAGACCAACATAAGACTTGACCTAAGTGTATTTAACACATTCAATCAAGATCAAAAGAAAATGCACACACTGTCAGGGCAGGCAAGTCCAAAAGGAGAACCAAAAAGCGATTGAATTGCAAAAGTTTTTTCTCCCATTGTTACCTTTCAGATAAGTTGCTCTTTGTTGAGTAAGATAAAGCGAATAATCTCTTCCCAGCAATTCTAAGATAATGGATATTCTTATTCTAAATGCAAGAGTAGAAGTGCTAAAAGAAAAGAGAAAAATGTTTACCATATTAAATACCTGTAACTCAATGTATAGCTCTCTCACGTAGAAAAGATAGTAGAACACAAATGAGTGAGGACGACAAGACTTTAAGGATGCCACTAAGTATTAACTAAAACAATATTTTACCTGTGATGAGTTACACAGGGTTACTACACCTACCTTTAAGGCTATTAATGACAAATCACTAACTGGTTTAAGTAAACATAACTTTTCAAATAGTCATTTAATAATCATATTGGTAAAATGCTAGGAAAATATTCTCCAAAGAAAACATTTAAGTCAGAAGAAAAGAAAATGTTAAAGATACAAAATCTAATATATCTCCTAGACCCTTCTTTCTAACTCTGTTCACTGAAGAATAAGCATGAATTCTTTGCTCTTTACTGCTATAATATTTTAGCATTGAGATATAGTTCAGATATCATAAAACTCATTCATTTAAAATGTAAAATTCAATGTTTTTTAATATATTTACAAAGTACTGAAAACTCCTCCATTACCTAAATTTAGAACATTTTCATCACCCCAAAACAATTTTTTGTATCAATTTGGAGTACTTCCCCACGAAACCCTCAACCTAGGGTAACCACCATTCTACTAGTATATTCTTTCTCTATAAAATTCCCTATTCTGGACATTTCATATAATGTGCAGGTATAAACATTTTTATTTCTTCCTGGATTTGGTTTACTAGTATTTTATTGAGATCTTTATTCATCTTTATTCATAAGAAATATTGATCTATCATACTCCTTTCTTGGAATATTTTTTTCAGGTTTTGGTGTTAGGGTACTACCAAATTAATTATAATTAACAACCAAACTCTTTAACAAATATATGTGAGTCTATGGCTCAGAAGTTTATGTACACCATAATGCATCTTTTATCACTACCAAAAATGAGAATCATATATATATATTAACTAAGCAAGTATAGATATAGACAGGAAAAATAGAAAAGGGCATATTTTAGGAATGGGTCTTCTCCATGACCTCGTCCTACTCAGGGCACATATAATAATGAAGGCTTGCTATAGTACAACATATTGTTGGTATTATTTTATTCCTGATTATGATTACAATTAATAAAGCATTAAAAAATACTACCATGCCAAACCAGTTTGGCTCAGTGAATAGAGCGTCGGCCTGCTGACTGAAGGGTCCCAGGTTCGATTCCGGTCAAGGGCATGTACCTTGGTTGTGGGCACATCCCCAGTAGGAGGTGTGCAGGAGGCAGCTGGTCGATGTTTCTCTCTCATCGATGTTTCTAGCTCTCTATCCCTCTCCATTCTTCTCTGTAAAACATCAATAAAATATATTTTTAAAAAAAGTCTTTCTTCAAAAAAAAAAATACTATCTAATCTAAAAAGACTATTCTCCTAAGAATAATTATACAGAGTTTATTGAAGACGTAAGCTAACTGCCAAAGTGAAGAATAAACTTGAATTTCATTTCCCTCTTATCTCTCAGGTTGAATTGTCAGAGTTTGGCCTTTAGATTAAAATATATTTCTTCAGATAATTAGCTTTCTTGAACTTCATTGCTGTTTTGCTTTCTCTTCTCCAGAACACTTACTATTTTTTTGCTTAAATGTGTAATTTCATAACAATGCTGCTTCCTTTTCACTAGGAATATATAATAAAGAGGTAATATACGAATTAACGCTCACGCCCTCACAAGATGGCTGTCTACGACCAGACCGGCAAGGAGGTTAGTGAGGGATGATCAAACAACTGAACAGCAGGCTGCGTGGGGCGACCAGGCTGGCAGAGAGGGCAGTTAGGGGAAACCAGGCCAGCATGGGGACAGGGGGTGCAGTTGGGGTCAACCAGGCCAGCAGGGGTTGCAGTTAGGGATGATTAGGCTGGAAGGGGGGCAGTGAGGAGCAACTAGGCTGGTGGAGGGGGGAAGTTGGGGGTGACCAGGCTGGCATGGGGGGGGCAGTAAAAGGTGACCAGGCCAGCGGGAGGTGGGGGCATTTAGGAGTGACCAGGCCAGCAGAGAGGGGACAGTTGGGGGCTACCTGGCCAGCAGCGGGGGAAGTTAGGGGCAATCAGGCCGGCATGCAGAGGCAGTGAGTGGTGATCAGGCCAGCAGTGGGGGGTAGTTAGTGGCAACCAGGCAGGCAGGCAGGTGAGTGATTAGGAGCCAGCGGTCCAGGATTGTGAAAGGGATCTCCGACTGCCTGTTTAGGCCCAATCCCTAAACTGGCAGTTGGACATCCCCCAAGGGGTCCACATTGGAGAGGGTGCAGGCTGGGCTGAGAGGACCCCCTCACCCCCCAGGCACGAATTTTGTGCACCGGGCCTCTAGTAAAAATAATAAAGGCATCAAAGATATACTAGCCAAAGGCATTAGTTCCCATCCATGCCTAGAGTGGAGTATGTGCTCATGAAAAGAGATATCATTGCAAGTCATACACACTGGCTAGGAAGTTAGTTGTCAAAACTTGATTCTACTACTAACTAAACAAGGACTCTGGAAAATATCTTTAACTTTTAGTAATGGTCCTTTGAACTCAGGTAATTAAATCCAGATAAATAAATCCATTTAAAAATAAACCAAACACATGCAAACAAATAAAAAGACAGAAAATTAGATAGTATGAAGTCAGTTTTTTTAAAAAAATATTATCTATATAACTGATATTGGATAGAATTACTTCACTCTGGTTAAATGCAACATATTTATTGATTGAAAATATTTATTGAGGAATCATTAGGTAAGACATTCCTGACTCTTATAATTCTAAAATCACTATAACATTAATAATTAAAAATGTTAAGATAGGGGTTAGGGGAGCTGGCTCTGCCTGGGGTTCATTCCAGGGTCTACTGATTACTACTTGTGTACTTTGAGAAAGCTAAGTAACCCCTTGATCTTTAGTTTTCTCACCTGCAGAAATAGGTTATACTACCTACCTTGTAGCCTTGATGGGAAGACTAGATTAATTAATGTAAAGTGTTTCTACAGTGCCTGGAACGCTCACTAAATATTAGGTAAATTATTTAATGTTTTATCTCCTGTAAGGCCGCCCTGAATGATTTCCCCACAATAAGACTTTATGTAGAATTTATTGTGCTGAATGGAATTCGCTGAAAATCTTTGTTAGGAGACTAACCCTTTTGTAATATGAATTTATAGCAAATGAAATTTCAGATTTTTGTATATTATATTTTAAAAAATGAACAATACCGATGTAACATTTAATGGTGTGGAGGGATTTCAATGCAAACAGTATACTTACTCTGAAAACGTGACTGCCACTGAAAAGATGATTTTACAAAACATTGTGCTAGAACACAGTTTTTATTTTTCTACTAGTTGTTGCCTTAGCCCTGGACATCTATCTCATAAGTGTTCATTCAGAATGAAATGGTAGCACTTGAATGTAATTAACATTTAGTGAGTTGCCACTGAGTGAGGAAGATCTGCTAAGGAAAAAGGTGTCACTCTCCTCAGGGTACTCTACTGAGAATGGGCAAATGGCCACTCATTTGGAGAGTTTTAGACATATTGTGGGATCTGCCTGTGAAAATGCTGATGCCCAGTTTGAGAACACTTCCCCAAGTGACATGTGCAAAACTAGAATATGAGTCTCTTCTGTGACATCATTCTGCAAGGCACTAAAGTTGGCATAGGAATATGCCTATTCAAAACTCTATAACACTTCTTACCAGAAATAGTCATTTACTTGAGATCTATGTTCTCAATACTAAGAGTAGTCCCCCACTGCAGGGACAGCTTCAGGGGAGTGTCTTGTTTCTTGTCACAGCTGTGTGATCTTTCCCAATGGCAGGGAAAGTTCCTATGGTGCCAAACACAAAGGTATAATTTCCAGGTACAGTAGGCCATTACTGTTCTTTCCCTCATCTATAAAGGCACACAAAGAACAGACGACAGCCAGATGTATGATTGCTCATCAGGCTAAACCAGCCCTTCTTGTGTGTCTCAGGCTGACAATAAAAAAATGCATATGAAGAACTTAAACATGTAGCAAGGAACTTTTTCAAATGGAATAACGTTGAATATGTAGAGTAATTTTTATATTAGAATTTATGGCCAGAGCCATTCTTGTCTTCTACATTCATATCCATTCTTTGAGCAATTTAATATTTTAGATCTCAGAATTTTGCATCTACTAAATGACGTTTCAGGTGTACATTATAGGCTCTTTGAGCTGGAATACATGCTAATGGTCACCGGACCCCCTCTTTGCTAAATTGAGATTTAAGGGCAGAGAAATGAGGCAGCCTTAGCAAGGTCACGCAGTGAGTTATCTGCAGAACTGATACTGAAATACAAATGTTCTCAATAAAAATGTAGTGTCATATCTGTTGCTCACAGCTGTTTTGATCTTCACAGTAACCTTTAGGTCTACAATTTGCAGACTATCCTTCAATTCTGTTTCCCTGGAGCACTATACTTTATCCCTGGAGATAGTTTAAAGGTCAAGGTTTTAACTGAAACTTTTTCCAGTATCTTTAAGCATAGATAGTGGATTTCTTCTCTTTGCTTCTTTAGTATTTGATTCTTATCTCTAACATAGCATTTCTCTTATCACATTTCAATTATTTATATATTGGTCTATCTCCAGCCGCACCTGGAATGTTTTGCTGTCTAAATCTCTGTTTGTTTGTGTGTGTGTTTTCCCCAATACCTTACTTGGTAGTTGGTGCTCAAAAATGTTTTCTGAATGAATGAAAGAATGAATGTCCTCACCTGGATCTCTTACACTGGGTATATCCCAGCTTTCCTTGTCATTGCCATAAAACTTCTATAAGAATACATGACAGGAGTCAAGTTCATAAACTCAATACGTTCATAATGGGACGCTTTGTAATGACTACCACAAAAGGGTATTAGATAATCCATCTTTTTGTGAAACACAATGGGCTACTGTATGTTATAAAGAAAATTGATCTACCATTACTTTCACACTACACTTTCAATGTCTGGAAAATTCGCACATTCATTGTCTCATTTGATCTTCACAACAACCTGTAATAGAGTCAGGAAAGATATTATTATAACCTTGTCACAGATGAGTTCAATAAGACTCCGATAATTAAAAGGATGCAACTCTGAATTGAAGCTTTTTGACTGCAAAATTAGTTCTCATTCAATTCAAATCGGATACCCTTGTTACACATTTGAACTCTCCAGAAAGATAAATCTTCACATGAGTAAGTTTTCTAAATCAGTCAAGGTTCTTTGAGTTGCAAATCATGGTCACTCAGCTCAGCCTGCCTAGAGCAAAAGAGAGAATTTATTGTGTCACAAAAATAAATACCCTAGGGGTAATTTCAGGTACCCTCAGTTCTATCAACTCAGATTAGGTTATCAGAAATAATAATGTTGCTTGCCTCACTTTTTGAGTAATCCTCTGAGTTGGATTTAAACTCAAGCAGTGTCTTCCCCTTGAATGTTCAAAATAACGGTGAACAGTTACAGAATTCTCACAATTGGTAACCCATGCTGTGGTCATTGAGCAGGTATCTAAGCCCTGCCATTCAATGGCCTACCCTGCGTCGTGTGTCCATCACTGACACAGTCACTGCCGATTTGAAAAATAGGGTTGTGTGACTGATGGCACCTGGATGAGGGACGGATTTCCTGGAGCTCATTGTCTCAACAAACCCAGCACAGTGACCTAGGTCACAGCGGAGGGAGAGTGCTTCCTCAGCAAAAACCGGAAGTGCTGTTTCCCGGAGAAGGGGGGCTGGACCCTGGGCTAATTGAAACAACAGCATCCTCTAGAGCAGCGGTTCTCAACCTGTGGGTCGCGACCCCCTTGGGGGTCGAACGACCCTTTCACAGGGGTCGCCTAAGACCATCGGAAAACACATCTATAATTACATATTGTTTTTGTGATTAATCACTATGCTTTAATTATGTTCAATTTGTAACAATGAAATTGGGGGTCACCACAACATGAGGAAATGTATTAAAGGGTCACGGCATTAGGAAGGTTGAGAACCACTTCTCTAGAGTATCTTTGAAATCTTCCAACATTACCAAATGTAACCCTGCTGACTTTCTTTGACATGTGTTGGTGGGCAGACCATTTTAATAAAGGTTAAGTAACTTGAATATGAAGTCACTCAATCACCTGGTCCAAACAAAATCTGAGCAAACCTATCTTATCTGCTGCAATAATAAAAATAAAAATAAAATACCTACAGGAAAAGAGATGGCAGTTGTACACGAAAGGAACAGGCTCCCATCAGCCTGGTGTTTCGTCAGCAGAACTGTTGACTGAGTGGTACAGCATCTATTATTTTTAGCTCTAAAGAAGGTAAAGCTACTATAGCTGGATTTTCAGATCACTGCAAGAGCTATAATATAATCACCATTTATTAATGTCTTTATTACTCTGGATGAATAAATAATACCCCTCAATAGGAAAATGCTTTTATCACTTGAAAAGTGAAGCAGGTGTATTAGAACATCATCAATAGAGAATGAATATGGAAATCTCTCCATGTCTTTCAAGTTACTTTTCCAGTGCAAAATACAATTTTAAAGGTGCAAGGGAGGGAGAAATTCACCAAAGTTGGAATATTATCCTGGCCTTTTGTTAATGATGAGCAGGATTTGGTTGAAAATGAAGCATCCATATCAATATTCCTTTTAGTTATATTTTGGTGACAAGTTCCTTCTAATTATAGTGGGATTTTTGTTTAATCAGATGTTTATTTAAAAAAAACAGTTTGTAACTTAATAGAAAGATAATGTATAAGAAGATTAAAAAGTAAAGATTTTGTGATTTGGAATCACACAGATATGGGGTCGTTGATTCATCCATTAAAACAAATGTACTCAGCACTTATTATATGCCAGGCAATGTTCTAGGTGCTGAGAAAGCAACAGAGAACATAACAGACAACATCCCTACCCTCATGCAACTTACAGTCTAGTACAGGGCTTGGAAACATTTTTTTTTAAATATATTTTTATTGATTCAAAGAGGAATGGTGAGGGAGAGGGAGAGAGGTAAAGAAACATCAATGATGATGTCTCCTTCACACACACCCCAATGGGTAGTAAGCCCGCAACCCGGGCATGTGCTTTTGACCAGAATCAAACCCAGAACCCTTCAGTCCACAGGCTGATGTACTATCCACTGAGAAAAACCAGCTAGGGCAGAAACTTTTTTCCATGAAGATGTATATACATAATTTTGACTTTGCAGGGCAGATAGTCTCTGTTCCATCGACTCAGTTCTGTCATTGCAGTGCTGAAGCAGCCACCAATTATACATAGCAAAAGGGTGTGCCTGTGTTAAAAAAATAAAGCTATTTAAAATAAGAGGTAGCCAATCATATTTGGTCTCCAGCCACAGTTTCCCAGTCCCTGTTCTAGTGGGCTGCTGTACCATATAACTAGCTGTTATTGATTTTTGCAAATTTGTTGGTGCAGTTTTAAGTGTTAGAACAGTAGTGATTTTGCATAGCTGTTGCAGGGATAAATGAAATAATGCATACCACATGCCATATCCTCCTGGTGGAAACTTTATAAATATCATATGATTCTGCACCTAATTCCCTCATGTTACTGATTCAGAAGCCAGTAAACTGGTGAGTCCCACAGCGAGTTCATTCAATGGTTGTTCACTTTGTTTCCTATCAGTGAGCACCTCCTTTGGAGCTGGGCAGCCAGAACTCTGCAGCCTCACCTGGGAAGTCCAGCTGTAGCTGGGGCCTCAGCAGAGCAGTTGCTGACAGAGCATCCTTCCCTGTGCTGGAGTCTAGCACGCTGACATCCCTGCTGCCACGGTCTCCCACTCAGCTGGTATGTTACAGATTGTGTTGCCTCTGGCAGCCTCTTCCCATTCAAGTACTACTGAAGGTTCATTTCAGATACACGTTCAGTCTGTACAGCTCTATGGAACCATAGGACATTTGGGTTAGAGCTTTTGCTCCTAGGCACGTAAATCAGGTTCTACATACAGGATGTGAGAGATGCCAGTTTGACCGATTCTGTTCGTAGGACTTTTGCCATCCCTGTAAGCCCAGACTGGGCACTTTTCTGCAGGCCTTGCTCCCTCTCTAGCCAAGAAGTTCATCTTTGATCCTCAGACCTTACTCCTACTTCCTTAGATTGACACTCCTTTTGGACAGGACCCATGTTTCATGTACCTTTAAGTCTCTTTCGCCCTTGCATGCATTCTTATTACAAGTTGAATGAATGAATGAATGAATGAATCAGGCTATCTGAAAACAGCCCCTTCTAGGGACTTCCCAAAGCTTCCTGTTTATGCTTAATCATTATTGTTTAGTCCATGATGGCAATACAACTTGGAAAACAATAACCATTTAATTTTGAAGGGCAATACATAGGTTTGAATATAATTATCATCTGCAGATATTCCAAAGATGGAGTGAAGAGATAACCTCTTCTTTAGGTAGCAGGGCTTGAACTAGACAATTGAATATGGATAGAGTTTAATTGGTCAGAAGAAAAGATTTTCATATGGAAAGAAAAAGAAGAACAAATTCTGGATGTGTGGAAGAACAAATTCTGGGCTGATTTTGGCATAAGTGGGGTAATGAGAGCAGTGAGGACACTTAGCTAATTATAAATAACTAGAGGCCCAGTGCATGAAATTTGTGCATGGAGGGGTCCCCTCAGCCCAGCCTGCACCCTCTCCAATCCGGGACCCTTTGGGGGATGTCCAAGTGTTGGACATCCCTCTCACAATCCTGGACCGCTGGCTCTTAATCGCTCACCTGCCTGTCTGCATGGTCACCCCTAACTGCCCGCCCCTGCCGGCCTGATCGCCTCTCACTGCCTTTGCATGCCATCCTGGTTGCCCCCAACTGTCCCCCATGCCAATCTGGTCACCCCAAACTGCCCCCGTTCCTGGCCAGATCGCCCCCAACTGCCCTCTCCCTGCCGGCCTGATAGCCCCCAACTTCACCCCTCCCCAGCCTAGTTACCCCTCACTGCCACCCCTGCCAGCCTAATTGCCCCCCTGCCAGCCTGGTCGTCCCACGCAGCCTGCTGTTCAGTCATTTGGTCATCCCTCACTAACCCCCCTGCCGGCCTGGTCATAGGCAGCCATCTTGTGAGGGCATGAGGGTTAATTTGCATATTACCTCTTTATTCTATAGGGTGCTGGGAGTAGAGAGAGATAATGATGAATGAGCAAGGTGAAGCCAAAATATATACGATTCCTCAAGTGCACATGGGACATTATTATTTTCAAAGATAGACCACATATAAGGGCACAGGCTAAGTCTCTACACATTCAAGAAGATTGAAATTATAACAAGTATCTTCTCAGATCACAATGACATAAAATTAGAAATCAACTACAATAAAAACAATCAGAAACTATCAAACACATGGAGGCTAAGGAGCATGCTATTAAACAATTAATGAATGGGTCACCAAAGAGATCAAAGAAAAAATAAAAAACACCCTGGAAACAAATGAAAATGAAAACACAATCCAAAATCTATGAGACACAATGAAAGCAGTCCTGAGAGGGAAGTTCATAGCACTGCAGGCCTACCTTAATAAACAAGAAAAACTAGTAATAAGGCATCTAGTCCTACAACTTAAAGAACTAGAAAGAGAGCAACAAGAAAAGCTCAGAGTAAGTACAAAATATATCCAAATCTTTGGATGTGTTCTCACCTGCTCTTCCATCCACACAGTGGCCCCACACTAAAATGTGTGAATGGAGATAATGGTCAGTTAACCACTGCACATATATATGTGTATATGTGTGTGTGTGTGTATATACATATATATACATAGTAGAGGCCTGGTGCACGAAATTCATGCACTGGGGGGGGGGGGTGTCCTTCAGCTCAGCCTGCCCACTCTCACAGTCCAGAAGCCCTCAGGGGATGTCCCACAAGCCACAGTCGGGCCACAGAGGATCAAAGCAGGCGTCGTGTGTGTGTGTGTGTGTGTGTGTGTGTGTGTGTGTATGTCTGCTGGGGTACTGCTCCCAGCCACATTGGAGACTCGGGGCAGATGCCCCGTGTGTGTGGTGTGTGTGTGTGTGTGTGTATGTGTGTGCGTTTCTGCTTGGGGCCTGCCCCCAGCTGCCCCACAGAGGCTCAGAGCAGGCGCCCCTTGTGTGTGTGTGTGTGTGTGTGTGTGTGTGTGTGTGTGTGTCCGCTGGGAGCCTGCCCCCAGCCATGCCTTGGAGGCTTGGAGCAGGTGCCCCTCTGTGTTGATCTCTCAGGCTCTGAGCCATGCCTGCATGTTGTTCTCTCAGGCTTGGGGCCACCCCCAGCCCCTCCTCCTGAGCTGATCATGACCCTCACAAAGTCCTGACCTCATTTGCATTATATATATATATATATATATATATATATGTATGTATACACACACACACATATATATATACATAGATACATATAAATTGTTGATACCTATTATCTGTAAGAATGTCTACTACATCAATGCAAATAGAAATATATGCCTAATCTTCTCATCACCTTCCTGCTCTTTTTGGCTGAACTCTCTCAAAACCATCATCATCAATTCAAAAGGCTTGTATTTGTTAAGCAGATAAAGTGAATGTCTCAACTTCCAGGAGTTTTACCAAGTGTCTGGTGCTCTCACCACTTAGGTGGTTGGGTGCAGGCGGGGGATGTCTGCCCATGCACTGCCTCTGAGAATGGAGTTAAGGCAGCCGCACCCTGAGAAACATATGCTCCTAGTTGGCTGCCTGGTTACCCTGACTGAGTCCATTAATATAAACCATAAACCAAGCCTGGGTGAATGGAGCTGGCCATTTTGTTGCAACATATGGTGGTGGTGTCCCAGATATTTTTATCTTACTGCTACCCAGATGTTTAGCTCTCCTGACACTCAGCTTTATCTGGCAGGCAAGGCGGTAGAGAATGTCCTTGTGGATTTGGGGAGAAGCATGCTGTGTTCTTTTGTTCAGCACCTTGTAAAAACTAGGCTAGCAATCAATTAATAAGGCTTCTAAGGTACCTTTTAAAAATATTGTTGCATTTGTTTTACTCAAACCAATAAATCTCTATCAATTTATCATTCTCTTCCTCCTTCACTGTCCTCCCTAGAAATTTTTAAAATTCAAGCAGAATAAAACAGGCCTCCAACACATGTCTTTTCATGAACACAAATATAATAGTTTAGCCAGGATTGTCGAGATGGCCTGCCTATTTTTCTTTTCAGTTACACAGTGCTGGCCATTCAGTTCTATTATGTTCGGCGATAATTTTGAAGAACAATCTATGCATGAACAACATTCTATTTTGTGGGTACAATCAGAAAAGATAAGTGCAGGTCTGGCATCCTTTCCCCAGCCAACTGGGTCCTTAGATTTGTGTTGATAATCATGGTTTACCACTGCTTCTAAGGTCCCCTGGGAGTTTTTTGTTTCTGACTCTTAGTCTTCACAAAAGACTGTTTTCAGACCCCTCCACTCACTGCACATTAAGCGGTTGTGTACCTTGCAACATTTGGAGCCATCCAGGGAGATGAAGATGCCCTCGCTTCAGCTATTTCTGCCTCATTGGTAAGGTTAGCAGTTTTCACACTCTTCCAGAGAGCAGGAGAATGGCGCTTGCCCTCCCTGAAGCCCCTGCCCAAGCTCGAGGGTAGGTGAGAGATTATTTAAGCAATCTCCTAGTAGGAAAGAGGACAGTGCTGAGGATAATAACATGTTGTGTCTTCTTGGAGTATTTCATCCCAAGATTTCTATGTGCATTGCTAACATTCTACTCACTAATCCTAAGTGCCAAGCATTATTATCAACATTTTAGAGGTGGGGGGCTGACCATGAGAGTACAGGGCAATCTGAGGTCTACGAATCACCATAATATCTCAGTTGATAGATTTGCTGAATTTCCACCTAACGTGTCAGATAGAGAAAATGAGGAAAGACCACTATTTTCATATAGCCTGAACACCTTCTCTGCCTGTTGGGTGTGTGTGTGTGTGTGTGTGTGTGTGTGTGTGTGTGTGTGTTTAACTTTGGAATCATTTCATCAAGCATTATTTATTCAATTTTGTAAAAGACCCTCATCTTCAAATTTCCTGAGCCAATTATAGTTTGACAAAGCCAGTCCTTTATTCCTTTTTGAAATATTTTATTTTCCTGGTTTTCAGCACTCCTCACTTTCTTGGTGTTTTTTCCTGTCTTACTAATTACTCCTTATCTGCCTTTTCATCTTTCCAACCTTTATTTCAGTCTTTGAACCATTTCTCTCTATGCATTCTCTGGTGGCAATTTTATAAGTCTCATGAATTTATATATCCAGAAACTGTACATAGTGTGTGTGTGTGTGTGTGTGTGTGTGTGTGTGTGTGTGTGTGTGGCCACACCTGTCTCATCACTCTAGACCTCTCCTATTTGTGGGCCAGGAACCTTGTTACTATAATTCAGCACCAAAACTAGTGATTATCTGATTTTTTCCATCTTTGAACTTCCTCTAACTCTTCCTCCCCAACCAACCCAATTTGGTGGAAAGTCAGGGATTTAAGATTTATAAGCCCTTATACTCTCCTATCTGAATTTTCTATAGTCTCAGAAATAGTTTCCCTGGCTTTTTTTGGTTATTGTTTATTAGTTTTTCTACTTCCAAACAACCATCTCATCCCCATGTCATATTTGATATCACTAATTCATGGCTTCAACTACTTCTCTGTTTGCATCTTCGGAAGTGTGACATCAAGCAAGGTTGTCATTGCTGTGTTGCTTATAATACATAATAACATTTATGTATAATATATAGTAGTTACAGAATATAATGTAAAATATTTAGAAACAGCATATTGTCAAAACAGATTATATCCACAATGAAACCCTTAAAAACAATCATGAAACTATAGCTAGCTATATCATGTATGCTATTTACATAGTAAGTGCAAAAGGAAGACACAGACAAATATATAATTCCATTTTGGTGTCAGGTGGGTATGAGTGTGTGTGTTGGAGAACATATGTAGTACAGTGATTTAAATAATTACCTCTATATTTTATTTTATCAGTTATGCTATCTTAAATTTTTTACAAGGAGCATTTATTATTTATTACATAAAACAAAAGTGATTTTTATTCATTTAAGATAATAAATAAGTCTATTAATTCTATGTTCAGTGCTAATGTGGGCCCATTTATTGTATGTCTCTAGAGAAAATAATAACCCTTTGAAAATGCATTCTTGTTTATGGTTGCTCATTGTTTGGGATTATCAGTCAAGGGATCTTTTGACAAAATGAACATGGAAAATTCTTTTGCATTTATCACGTGAATGGATGTCAACCAGTGTATAGCCAATCAAAGGATAAAAGTAAGATTAAAGTGTTCAGACAGAAATTAGAGAGTAGATTCCGAGAAAACATGGAGATATCCACACATTATTTATGTAGAAAGGGCCAATTCATATGAATACACTGCAACTGTCATGAAAACAGTTTCAGCACTTTGACAGGTCCTGTCACTTTTCTGCAATTCTTACCTGGTAATGGAGATTTTAGATGGAATTCTCCAGCCTAGGCGGCATAGTGTTTTAGCACAATGCTAAGAACCAAAGGGAAAGACTAATGCATAATTAATGACTGTTTTCTTCAAGACATTCTTCCAAGAAAGAACTTTTATTGAATGGAGTGCTTAGGTAGGTGTTAGCAGTGTGCATTGTGAGTGGTCAGGACAGGGGGAGAGATAAGTTGTGTGCTGGAATAGTCAGAAAAGAGATTTTAAGAAGGTGTTGGAAATCAACCTGCATCTTAAAAGACAGATGCATCGATGTAAAGTGAGTGTTCTGGGCAGGATGAACAACAATGGGGATGCCAAGGAGACTGAAATGGAATGACATATGTGGGTGAGTTAATAGGGGATATACCTGACAAAGTATCAGTGTTATGTGATAGAGTTAAAAATTATGTCAGCTGATATGCCTTCCCAATGAGATTGAGTTGCTGGTAGAGTCAGTGTTCTCATCTAGTTGAGGGTGGGGTAACAAGAAATTGAGGTGACTTTTCCCTTTAAAGATTTGGCCAAACTTCCTTTTACCTGGTCTGCATGCATTAGTTGTGGCCATTCTACCTGGTCTATGGCATTAGTAGTGTCCATTCTACCGTACTTTGAGTTATCTTAGCACATTGAAGATGGGCTTAGCCCTCTGCAATAAAAGGTCCTGAGTTGCAGTCTAAACTCTGTAACTATTGAAAAATGAGCATCACATGCCCCAAACTCACTTTCCCTATCTGTAAAATGGGGGTAATAGGTTTAGTTGTGATATTGCTATGAGAAGGGGAAATGCATGACAGGTATTTAGTACAGTACTTGGGTCATGGTAGAGATTCCATATATGGTAGATGAGAAAATGTTTTCCCAGGTATTTAATGCATTCGGGGGCTTTTAATGCCAAATTTAAGCAAAAGGAGACACGGAGTTTGGAGAAATGGAGAGGAAAAATAGGAGGAGGAAGAGATGGAAAAGGTGAAGAGAACAAAAGGAAAAGTGCTGTACCAGGCATACCTGGGCCTGTTTGCCTAGCAAGGCAGCACTGAAAAATCTCAAGATACTTTATGGTTAAGATTTCCTGGTTGTTATATATTTAAGGTAATAGTACATGTTGATTAGAGAGAGAGAGAGCAATAGAGGGGAGGATTTTTAGCAGTGGAAGACAAGAATGGAAGTGATCTGAGCTCCAAGTTAAAAATACTTTCTGAAGAAAAGTAGGAAGGAATGTCTGTTCTGACCAGCCAGTTATAGTGAGACGCTGTCTTCCGCCCCTTCCAGAAACTACAAGGCTCCTGAGTCTTTTTGGAAGGCAATGACACCCATACAAGAGAAGTGAAATGAGTTCAACTAACCATATAAATGTTGGCCTCCTTTTTATCCATTGTGTCTATTGTAGTAGCAGCTAGTGTTGAAAGCCTGGAGATTGTTGCAAATGACTCTTTTCCTGTGCTTCAAATTGTACTGCTTTTCCACCAGAAAGCATTTTTCTAGGACATTGATAATCCTTCATCAACCTTCTCCATAAGCCTCTCTATTCCTGCATTTTCTTTCCTTCTGAGATTTCTTATCAGTGCCCCCCTACTGCACAGTAATTTTTGTGCGAACCCTCATGATGTGAAAACTGAGGAAAATCTTTCTGGAATCTTTTAGAAGCTATGATTGATGTAAAGCACAATAAAAGCACAGCTGGAATTGGAGATACCGAGCTCTGTTTTTGGCTCAGCATTGATGAGGAGGGGGGATAGCAAGCTTTGTTTGCTCCTGAATGTGAACAGAGAGCCAAGGTGAAGCAGGCTGCCATTTGGGAAAATACTTTGGAGCAATAACTGTACTTTGAAACTAATGAGAATAGTGTTTAGATTAATAGCTTAGGTCACATTTCATGTATTGAATTTAACACTGTGGAAAAAGAGCAAAGGGGGAAAGTTGGCATACTCTTCAACAATCTGTACACATCACTAATCAAAGGACACATTTTAATGTTCTTGAAAAAATGCAATGCATGCTAACTGAAACCTCCTACAACTCATTCCATTTCTTCTGCACCCTTTTTCCATCATCCTTTAAAATTTAGGCCAACTTACTTTTTTCAAATATCTTTTTACAAAAGATTTTTAAACCCTTTTCAAGGGAAAGGGTCACAGAGCAATTTGAGAATATGGAGAAAACCATATACCCTAGTCTTTTAGAAGTTTACATACCTTTGCACACACACACACAGATCCATTGTAAATTCTTTACTCAATGAATGTTAGACAAAGAGTTACTTTTCTAAAGCAAGTACAATGTGAATGAAAATAAGCATATCTAACAGTCAGGATCAATGAAAATATTCAATAAGCAAAAGTGCCCTAACCGGTTTGGCTCAGTGGATAGAGCGTCGGCCTGCGGATGCAAGGGTCCCAGGTTCGATTCCGGTCAAGGGCATGTACCTTGGTTGCGGGCACATCCCCAGTGGGGTGTGTGCAGGAGGCAGCTGATGGATGTTTCTCTTTCATCGATGTTTCTAACTCTCTATCCCTCTCCCTTCCTCTCTGTAAAAAATCAATAAAATATATTTTAAAAAAAAATAAGCAAAAGTGACTTCAGAATTCACCACAACTCAATAATTATTAGTAGCAACTGTTTTGTTATTATTGTTGTTGTTGTTTTCAATTTTTGAATACTGTTTTCAAAAATTGGGAAGACAGATTTTTATTTTCTACAATTATTTGTGACCTATTAATAGGTACTTACAGGTTTTACTTTACTTAAAAAAAAATCCATTTGTAAAATTATATTCCAAATGTGTTTTTAAAATGCACTTTAAAATTTTTAACTTACCAGATGTCAATCAAATTTACGTCTTTTAAAGGTTGTTGTGAAGAAAACACAGAAAGCTTTTTCATAGCATGCTTGTCATTATTGAAGAATTGTCTTCAATATTAACAAACAAAATACAATCTAATACTATGCTGTTTAGATAATACAGACAAGTTACAGTTAATAAAGATAGTTACAGTTATTCAGTCAGTGTGGGGAAAGGTGAGCAAGCTTTAGAGATTATTAGCTCAAAACTTTTTTACAGTTTCTATTTCTGGAATTCCATATTCTTCTAAAATGCCCATCTCAAGTAGTCATAGGGTTAATAAAGTTGCACTCTGCTCAGTCTCAAGAGTGGACATCTCTTCAGCTGGTGGACATTTCATGTTTTTTATTCTATGCCACCTTGAGGTTCAAGGATTTTTATATATCTTGCTGAGATGGTGTTGGTTTTCATCTCCTGGATTCTTATCTATCTCACTACCATCCATCCCTGTGATTTTACATAATAATTTATGAGTTCTGATAAGACTAAGCTTATCTGGATCTATAACACAACACATATGCTGGCTCAGTGGCCCACTTTGTGCTGCTACAACCTCATTGTCAGCACCATACATCACTCTTGCCTGTCTGAGAGTTGAAAAAACACACAAAACTATGATCATAACTCATTAAGTACTTTTAGAGCCAAGACCTACTGCAGCACTCTCCATTCTCTCCTTCTTTTCTCTACTAATGACCTCATTGTTCCGCTGGCAATTGTGTAGATGAGCTCTCTGACTTAAGTAAAGTGAGAAAGGTTTGGGGTCTCCAGCATCATTTACTGTCTTGCACTGGAACCCACACTCTTCTTTTTCAATAACACCACTCTTCACAATTTCCTCTTCTATCATGTAACACACATTCTGGAGTCTTTTATGACATTTTCATTTACAAGAACTCTTTTTCTGGTTGTCATTCCTGATGAATCAATTACATTAGGTTGAACTATTTTATTGTCTCCAATATCTTTCTTACAATGATATGTTCTTCCTATCATGGCACTTCCAATTTAAGCCTTCTGGATCACCATCCCCCGGATGCTGGACTTATTTTGGGACACTAAAGACAGAGATTGACAGTAGGGTGAGGGATGGTGACTACTTTGATCTTGACCTCACTGTTCATGAGGCAGGACAGCCAAACCTAGGATGAGGTGGTGACTGGGTTAGCAATGGCTTTCAGAACATTCTACCAACTGAAGAACATCACTTACTATAAACAAGGGGAAGACGATGGTAAGAGGAGTGAAGTTGCCCAGAACCATGGAATGGGAGAGCAGGAAGGTGCTCTTAAACATAATTTCATCCAAACTGCATTCTCTCCATTCTTATTTGATGGCATCTAAGAGAGTTAAATTCACTTGTCCAAAGTCACTTGGCTATAGTTAGACTTCCTCTCAAGGTCTCATGCTTTGAGAGAAAAGGTTATATACAAAACAGAACTAGCATTAGTTCTCAACTTTAGATGTCTTTGGTTTTGACAACTAGGAAGCCAGAGGAGGTCCATTCAGAATCACACTGAGAACTTTCATCCTCATTTCCAAGAGGAAACCTCCTGCAAGGGTGAGTGACTGTCTGCACAACTGCACTGGTTCGCCTGCAGTGCTCTTGCTCTGGAGGATGACAGAGCCTTTATAGTTGAGGCAGTCCTTTCTAGTTATTAGAGATTTAAACAATTAAAAAATTAATGGGTAAGTAGCTTACTCATAGAACATTTACTTCAAGTCCTTCATAATATATACAAATGAAAGCTCTTAACACTGATTTCAGTTAAGTACCTTTTCTCCCATTCTCAGATGATTTTTTTTCTTGTTACTTCTTGACCACTGTTGACTGCACCAAGACTCCTGAAAAACACTTTCTGTATATAATGATGAATAATACATGACTGGGCTCGAGGCTAGGAGTGCTGATCCTGCCATTTATTCAGCTGAATGACTTTATGCACGTAACTTATTAGTTACTTAAGCGAAAGTAACTGAGAGAAAGGGGATTTTCTGCTCATGTTGCTAGCACTACAGAAATAGGAGATAGGTTTCTCAATTCTCCAAATGAGAAATATGAAGCCACCTTCCAGAAAACATTTATATAAAGGCCACTACTTTCTATAAAGCAATTTACCTCCAGCTGGGTGGGAAATCTTACAACAGCTCATAAATTACTTTGTAAAATAATATCACATCAGACATTACAGTGACCTGAGAGATTAGCTATTTCAAATTAACTCATTTTACAGATGAGGAAACTGCGATTCACTGAGGACACTTTATTTGCCAAAGCCATATAACAAGTCTATAGCAGAATTATGACAACTCTTTCAGCATCACAAGCCAACTCATTAATTCTACCACCCTCTCATAATCAGAAAAATCCTATGTATCATCTCAGGGAATTAGAATTGACTAATCCTGGCCTAAAAATTGACATCCTTTGGGTTGGAATATAATAGCAGTTCAGAAACAACCAATTTTCAAGAGACTTTCATACTCTTCCTGGAGGCAGGCAGCTATGGTATTCATAAGACACATTTATTGATTTGAATTTTATTTTTTAGAAGGAAGCAATTCTTGGGAATAAAAGTCTTTGTAACCCACAGAGATTTCGAATATATTTTAGTGATGTTTGGTTTATCAAAACATCTTTATTAGATTTTTGAATCAGATAATCTTTGACAGTAGAATAGAAAATTTAGTATGTAGGTTAAAGATAAGTCATGTAGTGTAGGAGTTTTCTATTCAACTTTCCTTAAAATATTGGTGAATCATTCCTCCCTATTTTCCCCCATTTCAGTTGTGGTATATACCACTATTTTGTCACTTAAATATTGTGGAAGTTGATTGTATAAGGAAATTCTTAGTAGGTTTTGGGAACTCTAATAGAAAGTGATTGATACCATAGCCAAAACAAACAACACCCAAGTATCAGAAGGAAGGAAAAAACTTGAACCAAAGAAGCATAATCCGGAATTGGTAATGGAGGAAATTTAAGTTAGTACAGCTCAGAAACAGAAGGAAGGCCTTTCAAAACTAAAAAGCAAGAGCAGGAAATTCAAAACATTTCTTGTGTGTCTCATAGTCATCCGTTTACTCATCTATTCAGTAAATTCATTTTTGGACAACTGCTATGTACCAGACACTATTCTTAGCACTCAGGATACTCAGTCACTAAGATCCTTTCTTCTAAGAAGCTTCCATTGTAGAGCAGTGAGATAGACACTAAATTACAAACTTAAATAAGTAAAGTATATGGTTGATACATGCTAAGGGGGGATCGTGCTAAGGAATTAGTTGCTGCAGAAATAGAGTTGAACAGGGTAGGCCTCCTTAAGAAGGTGGCATTTGAGCAAAGACCTGATTGGGAGTGAGGAGATAGCTATGTGGATGTCTAGGGAAAGGGCTTCCCAAGTAGAGCAGCCACGCATTACAAATTTCTCAAGGTGTGAAAACAGGTGGCATAATGAAGAGAAAACGTGACTGAATTAAAGTGAAGGAGGGGAGTCCGGGAGGAGACGAGATCACTGAAATAACTGCGACTGTGATTGCAGAGAACATCTGAGTTAGGCTTGTTACCACCAGCATTAATCACCGTATCTAGCAAAGAGTTAGTGCTCAGTGCATGCTAAAAAAATGACTGAATAAAGAAGCCAGAGTATGGCTAGAATTTCATAACATTTCCTACCCTTGAAGTGGAAGGAGTAGGTGGGGTGAAGTGATACCTGCTACCCAGGCTGGCTAAATATCTGTAGGCATGTTAACATGATAATAAATTAGGTTTATTTTAAATATTTTTTTAATCTGAAAGAGGGATCAGACAATAATTTAGTCCAGTTTTGCACATCATGAGTCAAAATAATTAGTATCCCTATGTCTAACTCAGTTGACTTATTTCCTTTTTTTCTCCACTATTTTCACTTGCCCCTCTTTTGATTGCTCTCTTCCCTTCAACTACCATTTCTCTTCCATTTTGACTTCTCACCCTGCACTAGGCTGAGCTTGTGGAACTGAAAATGTGTAGCAGTGGTCCACTGAGCTTTAAAGAGTTTTGGATTAATTGAGGCAAGTTAGAAAGCCCTGCACTGCATGCCTTTGAAACCCTATAAGCTAAGAGCAAGTACACAAGGAAACTTTCCTCTGTTTATCAAAAATGGCCCATCCCTTTCTACCTGTCTTTGTGTTCTTGGAGGAGTGTGCAAAATCCCCTGCAGGCTAAGCACATATAGAGGTTGATACTTTCAGGGTTAATTTATCTGCCACTAACTTCACTAAGCAACCTCTAGTCCAGAGGTGATAGCATCATGAGTAAGAGAGAGAACTGGTTAGATTTTACCAGATCTCTCAGGATCTTAAATACCTATATGACTTAACACCTCCACACCATACATTTCTCTTGTGTGTGTAGATGATGTGTCTTCATTTCTCCTCTGAATATCTACACTAATAAAAGACAAACATGCAAATTGACCGTACCTTTGATATGCCTTAAACCACACCCACCAGCCAATCAGAGCGACTATATGCAAATTAACCCAACCAAGTTGGAGGCTGGCAACCATGGAGCTGGAGCAAGCAGGAGGCTTGGTTGCTCCAGCGATGGATGAAGCCAAGCTTCCTGCTTGCCGCAGTGGGCTCTGAGCTCCACTCAAAGCAATAAAGTTTCAATTAAAAAGGTAAATAAACCCCAGATACCTGCTTTCAGCCGGCCATGGTCACGGAGCTGGAGCGAGCAGGAAGCTTCCCTCCCACCAGCCCTGGCTGGCTCTGAGCTCCTCTCAAGGCTACAAAGTTTCAATTATAGAAGGTAAATAAATCACAGAATAAAGAAAAAAAAAAAGAGAGGCTGGGAGCTTTCGTCGCCAAGGGGCTTGCCAGCCTGAAAACAGCCCTCAGACCCTCACCCAGACTGGCCAGGCACCCCAGTGCGGACCCCCCAACCCTAAAGGGGGTGTGGCCAGCCTGAAAACAGCCATCATCCCCTCACCCAGGCTGGCCAAACCTCCACCCGGTGAGGTTCCCCACTGAGGGGGGCTTGACCAGCCTGCAAACAGCCATCAGCCCCTCACCCAGGCTGGCCAGGCACCCCAGCGGGACCACCACCCTGATCCGGGACACCCTTCAGGGCAAACCAGTCAGTCCCCACCCATGCACCAGGCCTCTATCCTATATAATAAAAGGGTAATATGCAAACTGACCCTAACAGCAGAACGACTGGGAATGACTGGTCACTATGACACACACTGACCACCAGGGGGCAGATGCTCAATGCAGGAGCTGCCCCCTGGTGATTAGTGCGCTCCCACAGGGGGAGCTCTGCTCAGCCACAAGCCAGGCTGACTGCTGCTAGTACAGCAGTGGTGGTGGGAGCCTCTCCTGCATCTTCAGCAGTGCTAAGGATGTCCGACTGCAGCTTAGGCCTGCTCCCCGCTGGCAAGTGGACATCCCCCGAGGGCTGCCAGGCTGCCAGAGATATGTCTGACTATCAGCTTGGGCCTGATCCCCCAGGGAGCGGGCCTAAGCCAGCAGGTGGACATCCTCCAAGGGGTCCCAGACTGCAAGAAGGCATAGGCTGGGCTGAGCATTCCCCCCCCCATGTGCACAAATTTTTGTGCACCGGGCTTCTAGTGAGGCTTATAATAACCTTGGAGGGAGCTGGAGGTTTTGCAAGTATTTACCTTGATAGCATTTGGACTGTCAATGCTCTGGTCCTCCCTCCCCACTTCAACCTGAAAGAAGAAGCAAAGGCCAAAGTCTACCCAGAACATCTGATTTCTAAGATGATATTTTTGGTATTTGTTATTATTGGATTAACACTTGGTCATTGAGAAAAATACACACTATGTAAAAGAATAAAATTAAATGCAAAAGATGCCAATTCAAGTTCCTCATCCTCAGATGTTATTGATGTTAACAGTTTAACGTGAAACCTCCAAAAAATTTTTCTATTCTTAATCAAATATAGTATACTTATAATTTTTTCAATAATACATTCAAACCGTGCAGACTGGTATGCCTTTATTCACTTGACATCATTCCATGTTGTTGCATAGAGATCTTTCTCCTTCTTTCCAATGATTAAGTAGTATTGCTTGGGTAGATTTCTGTAAGGTATTTAGCTGGTCCATTTTATTATTATTATTATTTTTTAATTTCAGAGAATAAAGGAGAGGGAAAGAGAGATAGAAACATCAATGATGAGAGAGGATCATTGATCAGCTGCTTGCTCCATTCCCCCTACTGGAAATCAAGCCAGCAACCTGGGCATGTGCACATCATCAAATTGTGAACTCTTGATTCATAGGTTGACACTCAACCACTGAGTCATGCTGGCCAGGCTAGCTGGTCCATTTTTTATGTTACTTTCACTTTATCATTATTATAAATGATGCAAGAAATTCCTATGCATACATATCTGTGCATTGAAATCAATTCAATGATGACTGAAACCTATTGAAAGTGCTTTTAAAAGTATTTCATGTTATTTTTAAAAAGAACTGTAAAGAAGAAATCTATAGGAAAGGAGCTGCAAAACACTTCTTATTTCATGCATCTCCAAAATACAAGCCCTGACTAGAAGGTGAATCATGCTTAATTATTTTTCTTCTTCTTGGAGTAGAGGCAAATTACAATAAATTAACAGTATTTAAGGTTCTTCAAAAATAAAACATGAAAGAAAATATGACTCCTCTTCAATTTGAAGTTTCACTTAGAACCCTGCCATCACAAGAAGGTCCTTGTTAGCTCCTTCTTCACTCCAGTGCCAGGTTTCTCAGAGCAGTTGTGCCACAATTTGTGAAAGCCACTTACTTTCACAGATCTATGAAAAGATTAATTACGGTGATTTCCACTCCGCTGTATGGCAAAGATGTATTTTACTTGTGTGGATTGTAAGGCCTTCCCTATCTGGTGTTTCATTACTAGCCAATTTCATCTAGTGATTTATTTGCTGATAAGTGTTTACCTGCTGGCTTTCCTACCACCTTAAAAAAAGCATGTATGTAATATGAACATACACACATACCAGAATAAGTTATTTATAAATTTTTCTGATGATGTGCATATGCAAAATAATTGTTAATGGAATATGCAATACACTTTCTTCCAAATAGCTAATTGAGTCTCATATAATGCGCTCATTGATTTTAGCCAAACTCTTGTATTCATAGTCAAGCTCTTTGCATTGCACGTGAACGTAATTCCAGCATGAATGTTGGTTAATATTTTAGCTATATTAACAATGAAACAAAAGTATCAGGCTGATGTAACTGAGCACAGACTTAGAAAGAGATATGCAGTAGCATACCATTAGGCAGTATTATTGCCACACATAACAATAGGCATAAATAAAAGTAAAAAAAAAAAACAGTAAAATAATTGGGAAGTGATTAAATATAAATTTGTTTTTTCTTTGTTTTTTATTGTAAGTGCATTTCTTTTAATTTTTAGTAATGGCTGTTTAATAACTGACTCACAAAATTCTTAAAAGTTTGGTACCTATGCAAGCGGCTCCAGGTCACTGCCAGTTAATATCCCATCACTTCACAAAGGAAGAAATCAACTACTTTCAGAACTGTCTCTCAATGACTCTCAAGGTTAATAGGCGAGAAGAGCTTTAGGCTCCAGTCATACAAAGATTGGATGGAGTTAGCAATGTTGGTAAAATGAACCCAATGGACTGAATTTTTTAAAGTACAAGAAAAGATGACCGGCTTTGCACAAATCTTGAGATTCTAGCAAGACCCAACTGGGTAATTTAGAATAATCAAACTGAAACCAGTAGTAAAAGAGGACAATAGCCTATGGAAAAACATATCTTCTAACAAGAAACCGCCCTTAAACCTGGCAATGTGTTCAGACTGAAAGCGGTTCTTTGAGTTTAAAGTTATTTCAAAATTTTACACTTTTTTGTTCCAGGCGCAGGGAAATCTAAAATAATGAATTCCATCTTCCAATAAATAAATATTCAAACAATGAGATCATTCCAGTGTCCCCTCCCATTCTTTCATTCTATGGTAAGTTCAATCACATCTCACCAATATACTTCCTTATTTCTTCAGTTATTTGGGGGACAAGGAGCACCCTCTCTCATCTGTGTCCTTGAAACACTTTGTTTCTTGTTTGTGGTGATCATTATATATTACTATAACTTCCTTTACACTTACTTCCCATTTCACTTGTAAATGCTGTACTTTTCTTCAACTTGAACTCAGTGAGCAAATTATATGGTTTTGTGTGTGTGTGTGTGTGTGTGTGTGTGTGTGTGTGTGTGTGTGTGTGTGTAGATTAAATATCCAATTGAAATAAAATTAGCATTAACTGCCCGGAATTTATCTGAGAGACGAGGGAGGATACCCATTACAGATCTAGGACAACCATGAAGCGGTGGGCTGGCTTCCAGGTAATGTGGTCTCACCTCGACGAGGAGGATGACATTGCAGATTCTCCGCACCATTTTGCTTTTTATGTTTTCATTTAATGGTGTGACATCCTATGAAAATGATCATTATTTTTTGTTCCAATTTTCCCTCCGAAGCCGCTTTGACACAGATCAGTGCCTCTCAGTGTCGTTTTTTATGGAGCTGCAACATCAGAAACTGACAGCTGGAAATCTTAATTGGTCCAGTGACAGAAAATGCAATGACTGCTCACAGTGACTTATTTTATCTGACCTTGTGTTTAACTCAAAGGTAAATTTTTATCTCACGGTTGGAAAAGAGAACATTGTGGGGTGATGAGTGGGGCAGACGAGCCAGAGAAAGCCCGTCTTTTGGGGGGGAAAATGCTACTGGTTTGGGAGCTGTTATTAAATTAAGGTTTAAGTGCTGGTCTTAAATAATGGATACCAGTGGTCTCCTTGGCTATTTAAACTGCCAACCTTTCTGATGTGCCTATCATTACAAATGGCAGCAGGCACCAACTGCAGCATGGAAGGTTGCCCACAAGGGACAAGCCAAAGGTCCTGTCACAAAGACCACCAGGCAGCTGTCAAATATACTGGCATTTGATCATTACTGATGTCTACTATGCCCTCTCATTGGCTGGAGGCAGCTTGAATGGTAGCATCACCTTGGAATAAATGTGGCAATTGATTTCAGATCACAGCATCTGGGTTCCTTCAGTTAAGCTCTCTGAAGTTTTGGAGGTGCGTGAGATACATTCTCATGTACTCCTCAATCTCCTTACCCTTAAAAACTGTGATTGTATTTTAACTGTAATTAGCTCATTCAATCCTTCAATTAAAAAATGTGTAGATTTATAGTATTTGCTGGACTGCTCCAGGTGTTGGCTAGTGTTGACTGTTTAGTTGTTTGCATCTTTCTGATGTTTACTACTCTTCATAAGCACTTTAGTGTAAAACTCCCTCTGCCCTTTCCTCTTGATCACATGCTTGCATCTGTGTCAATGGGACTGCTTTTTATTAGTGGAAAGCACAGACCTTATTTTGTGTAGGAGGTTTTACATCGGTCTGTCTTTGCTCTTCTGCCAAGGGAAAGTCAAAGTGAGGAAAGTAGTCGAATGAGTCACCCATCAGCATTTATTCTGAAGGGTGCTGGCATTGTTACTCCGCATTATGGCAGCATTGGCTCTGATAACTGCGTCATGATTGAAGGTGCAAATAAATTTAGCATTTACTATCTTTGAGTAGCTGACAGACTCTAACCCGTGGTTTACTGTCTCAAGATTTTCCTTCTTCTGGAAATAGAGAACATTCTCCATTTAATCATTCCAGTAGAAGGATTCTTACAGGCATATGGTATAAACTTCAGGAAGGCTTGATGAAAGAATAAGTGAATGAATTAATGAGTCAGTGGATAATGAATGGAGTGATCTTGTTGTTGGAATCTGGTGCATCAGAATTGTATATATCATATATTTATGTTTCCTCTTTCTTGTAAAAGATATGCATTGAGTTCTACTATTAATAATGTACAGAATAATAAAACCATAATATGTGAGACCTGGAAAGAACCTCACACATTCCCTGTTCTACTGCATTGAAAAATCTGAGAACTTGCCCAAGGTAGTAGAACTAATAAAGGCAAAGTCTATGCCCTGCTTTCCTGCCTCTTCTCTTTCAACTAAACCATGCTGCTATCTTTTTTAAAAAAATATATAGTTCATTTGAAAAGAAAAATTACTGGCTCTCAAAGCATACAAAAACTTCATCTAGATATTCCAAAATCCATTTGAAGACATGGGACACAGTAATTTGCCAAACGAGACTTCCTCAAGTGATCATTCATCCATTTAACAAATATTGAGAGCTCATTATGAGATGGGCATTGGTCTCTGTGCTAAGAATATATATATATACACACACAAAGATAGGCCCTGCCCTTCCCTCCCAATCTTGCAAATAGTGTTTCACCTATGTCTCTGTCAATCACTGGGTTTATGACTTGGGACAAATTCCTTAATCTCGAGCCTCATATTTCCTTGTCAGAATAACAAAGCCAGTATATCCCACTTTGCTTTGTTGTTGGAGGGCCAAAAAGTAATGTCAGTAAGTCACTTGGCAGAGTAGCAGACACATAGTAATAACATGACATAGAGTGGCTTTGTTTTAATCAATTCAGGGTATTTCGGTTGCCCTATTTCAGCCCTATCATTTTTTTCTCTTCTAAGAGATGCACCATGGTGCATAATGTAAGCTCTGCTCCATGCAATTCCTCACCTACTTACTGAATTCCAACCACACTTTATTTCTGTTCCACAAACACCCCTAGCTCCTTGCTTTAGTGTCTTTGCATCTGACACTCTGGATAGAATATCCAGCCCGCTCAACCCCCACTTAGGCCTCCTACTGCCTTTTTTATCTGCCTCACTCCTCCTCCTCTTCTCTGTCACTTTAATTATCACGTAGTAAGAAGCCCTTTCCTAGCTTCCCAGGCTAAGTTAGATCTTCATTAGGCACTCTGACAACAGGTTCATTTACATGATTTGCAGAGTCCAGCACAGAATGAGCATGTGGAACCCCTTGTTCAAAAGGCAAAACAAAAGCATTTTTGTAGATACTAGAGTATAAAATTTTTACCCTTGTTTTCTGCCTCTCTTGACTTGCCAGCATGTTTTTATTTATTATTTAATATGTTTCTAAGTAAAGAAAACATTTAAAATTTAATTATTAGCATTAATTGTAAAAGATAGCATACAGATTTATTATATTTTGATAATTACCTTTATAATGCATAATAATCAGTTTGGGGTTTGGGGTTTTTTTGTGTGTTTTTTTAAACCTCACCTGAGGATATTTTTTCCATTGATTTTTAGAGAGAATGGAAGGGACGGGGAGAGACAGAGAGATAGAAACATTGGTGTGAGAGAACCACATGGATTGGCTATCTCCCACCCCGACCCCAACCAGGGCCGGAACTGAACTCAGAACTCTTCAGTCCACAGGCCAACACTTCATCCACCTACCAAACTGGCTAGGACCATAATAACCATTTTAATTGCAAACATGAACTTAACATGTAGACAAAAATAGGAATTATGAAATTCTTGTTTGTGGCTTATGCATGCATGTGTATTTCCTTCTTGCCAGAACAGTGGAGATGTTACAAAAAGATGAATTTAGATGTTTTTATTTCACTTCTTGATATGTACACATTCTACCAACACTCTTTACTTTGAGCTTATTAATGGACAAAGAGGCACCAAAAAAAAAAAAAGAAAGAAAGAAAGAAACTTGGAGTTACCCTATATTCAGCTTCTTTGTCATCATAATTCAAACAGGTGATTAGGCAATACAGAGAAGTAACATGAGTAAGAAAGAATATGTAGGCTTTCTTGGTCATTCCTGTGTGTTCAATATCATTAGCCTCATTCCACATTCAAAGTAAGTTCTGGGTAGAATAGGAAGTGTTGCTGCTAGGGGCTGTCAGTGTGCCTGCTTACTCAGTCTGAGACAGAATACACTTATAGTCCCTTAAGTATCACTGAACTCCCACATATCATATGCCCACCAGCATTCTGGGCTACATATGAATGGAGTAGCAAGGAATGGGGACACTCATATTGAGCTCTCTCTTCTGCTCTTGGGCATGGTCCATTATATCTCACTTAATTTTAACACACATTTTAAAACATAAAGTTATCAATAATTTCAAGACAGTAATGGGAGAGCATGAAACCGAATCTGAGGCCTTTCTGGGCATGAGCTCTCATAAGACTGCTCAGATCCTGTGCCTGAGAAGCCTGACCTGCTGACAGAATCCTGTGCTTTTACATTGAACTCCTTAAAACGTCTGTAATGTTATATTCATGAAATTATTTATCATATGCCAAGACACAAACTACATGAGGGCAGCGATTTCATATTTCTCATTCAGTAAATATTTTTAAGTATGTGAACAGATTGATAGGTGAAATGCATTAATGGGAAAACCAGGAGTCTGAAGTCTTCATGACCAAGTTTCAAAGAATGACTTGAAATTAGTAACAGTAGTTAATATTAATGTACAGAATTAGAATTCATAGATACAATCCATAGCTGTGTATTCCTCTCCTCCTTGGGGTCATGTTACACTTTCTAATTCTGTATGCTCTGCTTAATCAAACCTTAGTCATGAAAAGAACCAATGCTATTGCTATTCATTGTAAGAGGAGATTCCTTTCTTTTCCTGTGTGTGCATGTGTACACACACGCTTTAACAAATATACCACTCCCACACATAAAGAAAGAAGCTGCCCATCTTATCTAATAAAAGAGAAATATGTAAATTGACTGTCACTTCATGATGCCTCACAGCCAATCAGGAGTGACTATGCAAATTAACTCGACAAAGATAGTGGCAGCCCCACCCCTCGGTCGCTCAGGGCCTCTGGGCAGTGTGCCTCCTCAGGGCCTTTCTGCCACGCTCCACACCTGTCAACTGTCCTTGCAGCCTCTCTGTGGCCCAACCCCCAGCCTCAGAGGCAACCCTCTGGTGCCTGAGGTCGTAGCTCCCGTTGTGTGACATCTCCCTCTACCCCACCCCTGCCCCACTGCTCTAATAAACAAAACCCTAGAGTTGGAGCAGCCCTACAGGTATGGATGCACACAGGAATGCCAGGGTTCTTGTTCCAGCATCTAGAAGGGTTCAGGAAATCTGGAGAAGGGGCCGTGCATAACTTAAAGAATCCAGAGACGAAGCATAATTTTGAAAGGCATTGGGGGTCAGAGGAGCCTAACTAAAAGGAGCTAAGATCTCCTCGTTTCAGGACCCCATGCTTTTTATTAACACAAATTGTCCTGAGGTGAGGCAGAGATAATACACTTCAAAGGGTCAGCGTTTCATATAGAGTCCATTGTCAGAATGGGGAGAATTAGCCTATGGCTGTTCAGGTGTTTGGCCAGTAGGAGGCGATAACATGAAGATTAATGTGCTCTGATCTGTCTGGCAGCAAGCAATCCATCACTTTTCAGGTTTGGGCAAATGCCTTTAGCCATTCCCAACAGGTGGCAACATATGTGATTCAGCCCTTGTTGAGTCCCCAAGTTCAATCAACCTTTTGATGAAACTCTTGTAGTTATGACATGCTGGAATTGTCTTCCAACACAGGAGCATGCTCAGTGCACAGTTAGCCGCCCAGGGAGCCCCGGGCCAGCCAAGGGGTGATGATGGCGGCCATGGCGGCAGCAGCAGACGGCTAGGCTTTGTTTTGAATAGATTAAAAAGCCACCTACACAGTAGCCCAGATTATCAGCTCTCCCTCCTCCCTATCTCGCCAAATAAAGAGGGGAGAGGTGATGGGCATGGAGGGAGGGAGGGCGGGCAGGAGGCGGAGGGCTGAGGAGGAAGAGGATGAGGAAGGGGGCCAGTTGCATCCCACTTTCACAATGGGAAAGTGAAACACACTAGTGCACCCAACCTCTCCAGTCCTCCCCGCCTCCTCTGCCACTGCACAGGCTGCCGGAGCGAGCCAGCCGTGTGCCCTCAGCCAGGGGAAGGAAGGCCTATTCTTGCACGAATGTTCGTGCATTGGGCTTCTAGTCTTGTTAATAATAGATTTTCCCTTTGCTCAAGATCCAAAAGAGGACGTTTTGTCTATTTTTACACGGTTTATTTTGCTAGCCCACCAAACTGAAGTAACAATTCATTTAACTATGTCAAAACCAATAATGACTCACTGCTATCATCTTTCTTTTGTGTAAATTTTAATACATTTTTAATTCCACCACCCTGGTTGGTAAACCAACCATTGCAGCTACTGCTGTCCAATAATGTGTTTCAGTCATTTCTAATAAATCCAGACTTTAAGATGGCTTATCATGATCTCTATAAGCTATTGGAAATGGATGCTCTCCCTGAACTGCTGGGTCCTGCAGCACTTTAGCTAATGAAAGTGGATTTGGACACACTATTCAAATACACAAAACTGCTGAGATTTTTTTTTTTTTTTATCAACTATAATGTTCTGCAAAATCTGTAATTTTACTTACTGGCCTTTTTTCGCAGAACTTGCTCATGTAAATCGCAATCATCTGGTCCCTAGTGTTTGTGCTTCCTTTCTTTTACATGATTTTAAAAAATCTAATCATCTAAGTCTAGAATTTTCATAAAGTTTAAATGGAGAATATGTTTAAGCACAAATATACTTTCATTATTACTTTTTGCACATAAAGCGTTTATTTTAAATGTTTTAAGTAGCCATAATTATAAAAATTACAGAATTAATATAAGTATTGTTTATACTCCTAAATGCAGAAAACAGGGAACTGTGTGTACATTGTATAAAATAAAATTAAAATAAAGACTTAATTCAAGCTTGAAAGATGAGGTCATTATCTAACTTTAAGATGCAAACACAAAACGTCTGAACTATACCCTTTTGTTCAAACTGCACTACAATGGCCCTGGCTGAGTAGCTCAGTTGGTTGGAGCATCATCCCAATAAGCCGTGCTGTACCACAATGATGAAAAATACAAAAGGCACATTTCAAGGAGCTACAGACGTTTTGAACATAATTGTTTGTTCCTCTTTTGTCTTTGGAGAACTTTATTTCTTTTTATTTTTTAAGACAACCAACTTAAGTATGTTTCCAGGCACTGCAATTTGTGACAATCAAAACAGTCTTCTAAAGGGTCAACAGCATTCAGAGATTCAGGCCCAATGCACTTGGAGGTTTATAGTGAAAAAGAATAGACACAAACTCTATAAAATGTTAGTACAGAATCATCTATATAAAGTCCAATGAATGAATAAATTTAGATTTCATATTCATATAGTGTAGAAGTTTCACAGAAAATGCTGGGAAGTATGTATGATTCTTTGACTTCAAATAATATGAACATTTATCATTTAAAGGTGCAAACAATGACCTTGGGGATGTAAAGACTGGATTTTGGTCATATATCTGCCACTGGTATCGTCTGGTATGGATTCAAACGTATCTGGGACCCATTTTATCAATAATATAGTGATGAATAAGGTGAACATAATCTCTCTCCTCAGGGAACTTACAATCAGGATCAGTGACTTGAATAGTCACTTTTCCATCCTGAGGCTTCTGACTTTAAAACAACATTAATTTAATCATACAAGTGTCTTCTGAATATTTGGCAGAGTTTGTCCAAGGGGCATAAGAGGTACAGAGATAAATCTTACCTAGTTCTTGATTTTAAGGTGCTTATATTCTACACAGAAATAACAATGAATGGTGCATATGTAAAAGATTTAGCTAATATGCCATGGAAATGAGGAGTGGAAAGGATCTGCAGCCAGTTAAATCAAGGTTTCCATGAGTGAATAGCATGAAGTGGGGGTAGGGAGATGTACAAGATTTGTATGTGTTGAAGGTGAGGAAAAATGAGAATTCTAAGCAGAGTGGATAGAAGAAGACCTGAGGAAGGGAAAACTCAGGCAAATGTGTCATGTGGCCCTATGTGACTGGGTATAGAGTACTGAATTGCTTTGCATGTCCTGTTCTCCTTTCCTTTAGTGGGCTGGGCTGGTGAAATCCTCATTTGTAAGAAGACCTAGTTCAAATACTGCCTTCTCATTGCAGCCTTCTCTGCTTCTCCCCAGTATATCTTCTCAAAGGGTTCTGATATGGTTATCTATACTAATAAAAGGGTAATATGCTAATTAGACCAGGTTGACCAGACATCTTCCGGTCATCCGGTCCTCCTTCTGGGACAAAGCCACAGTGGCGGGGGCTAAGGCAGTGACCATAAGGAGCAATCAGGCTGGCAGGAAAGAGCAGTTTGGGGCGATCAGGCCGGCAAAGGAGGTAAGTTAGGGGTGATCAGGCTGGCATGCAGAGTGGTTAGGGGTGATCAGGCAGGCAGGCAGGTGTGTGGTTAGGAGTCAGTGGTCCTGGATTGCAAGAGGGATGTCCGACTGCCGGTTTAGACCTGATCCCTGCAGAATCGGGCCTAAACTGGCAGTTGGACATCCCCCAAAGGGTCCCAGATTGAAGAGGGTGCAGGCCAAGCTAAGGGACTACCCCCCCCATACACTAATTTTGTGCACTGGGCCTCTAGTTTATTTATAATTCTGTTAGTCTTACCAGATTTCAAGTTCCTTAGAGGTGAGTGCAATGGCTGGCTTTTTAATTCTTTCCATTGTATAGAGGTGTTCTGGCTAAATGGATATTGAATTGAATTGAGTTGGAATCATAAGAAAATGGGACTGCAAACATGGGTTAGAAGCGGATACAGAGGGTCTTAAAAGCCACGTTTAGAAACTTAAAACTTCTATGCCTTTTTTTCTTGAATATAGCAATAATAGCTAATATATTTTTGTTCTGGGCTTTAAGTGCTGTGCATACTGTGTTTTATATGGTCTTCAGAACAACCTAGTGACATAGGCAATACTGTTATTCCCTTGTTAGAGCAAGGGATCTGAGGCCTAGTGCCCCAGGGACTGGTGCAAATCAGAGGGAATTGATGGTGGAGCTGTAACTTGAACCCTGGTAACTTGATTCCAGGAAAATACTTTTAATGATTATGCAGAACTGTGCTTAAAATAAGTAATTTTGGCCCTAGCCGGCTTGGCTTAGTGGATAAAGCGTCAGCCTGCGGACTGAAGGGTCCCAGGTTTAATTCAGGCCAAGGGCGCATGCCTGGGTTGCAGACTCAATCCCCAGTAGGGGGCATGCAGGAGGCAGCCGATCAATGATTCTCTCTCATCATTGATGTTTCTATCTCTCTCTCCTTCTCCCTTCCTCTCTGAAACCAATAAAGAAATATATTTTTTTAAAAAAGTAATTATTGCCCTGGACTGTGTGCTCAGTGGTAAGAGCATGACCCAGCACATGGAAAGGTCTCAGGTTTGATTTCCCAGTCAAGAGTAGGTACCTGGGTTTCAGGTTTGCTCTCCGCTCCCAGTCAGGGCACATGCAGGAGGCAGCCAGTCAATCTGTCCCTCTTACATCAATGTTTCTTTCTCTCTCTCCCTCTCCCTCTCTCTGCCACCCTCTTTTCCTCTCTCCCTTTCTTGCACTCTATCTGAGAAGCAATGGAAAAAAATATCCTCATGTGAGGATTAACAGACAAAATAAAAAAGAAAAAATAATTTTGCAGAACTATCCAAGGTGAATCAGAAAAAGAGGCCCATGTCAAGGACCTCAACTTGGAGGCAACTGCAACAAGAAAGACAAAACACGGGCCTGTATTGAGCTGGTGGAAGTAAAAAATAAAAAAGCTGGAATGTACATGATTATTAAAAAATTTAATAAATTATTCCATGTGGGGGAAAATAAGTGAAATATTGTGAAATATTTACATTACATGTAAATGGTAGGACAATCTCATTCACACACACACACAAAAACAGAAAACCAGGGGAAAAATCAAGTTCAACAGTGGAGATTATAAATCTGTGATCATAAAATTTCTTTATTGTGTATAAATTATACAAGTCTGAGTATGACAGCCTTTTGTGATTTCTATTCCTTAGAGAAAATGCGCTGTTTACAATACAGTTTATTATGTGCGGATATATTTTTACAGATATATTTTGTCAAGATGAAATTATGACTTATTTTGGAAAATAGGCAGCATGTGTAAAAGTTGTTTCTTTTAGAGGTTTCTTTTAGAAGACAAGCTAGAATTTTTACAAAAATATGCTTTAAAAGTAGATAGACCATCTTAGCAACACTAAGAATTTTTATCATTGGTTTTTCAATGGATAACCAAAACAGAGCATTTTATCTGAAAAAAAAATCAGTATTATTATGTATTTTAATCTTGGGAAAGTTACTCTACTCCAGCAGATATTATAAGGTTGTTGTAAGTATTAGAGAGATTATACATGAAAACTTTGCACAGTGTGCATGATATAGTAAGCCCATAAAAATATTCACTACTATTGTTGTATTATTGCTTTCAATTTTTATTTTCACTGAATTCCCTAACAAGCCTGTGCCACACTGGAGAAATATGAAAGTGCTTAATGTTTGTTGCTAAGTAACATATAACCATTGTTTAAGAACCATAATTATAATAATCAAACTATTATTTCTTAGACTCTGCAGCAACTTAACATTTGCTTTATCTTATGGTGTGGGATGGCGAAAATGGGAACTGATTTGTATGATTTTTGCATTCAGGATGCAAATTCCACACTATCCTTTCAGTATTCTGGTTTTGATTGTGAAAACAGTAAGGGAACACAGGATAATACAATATTGACAAATGATCAAATATATTCTAGAACAGTGGATCTTTAGCATCCTTAGATGCTGAAACATATGGAAATGTGATGTTATCTGAAACAACCAAATGGCATTTTTTAATGACATGTGTTTTGTTGTGGTTAATTTCATCTTAAAACGTGGGAACAAATTTACTACATTGAAATATCACTGTGCAAATTAAATATACTACAACATCACAGCTCAGTGAAAACAAGTTCAAGGAAAGAAGTGCTTGAACTCAGAAGGCCTGAGTGGCATTTTCTGAGTTCCTCTAGTAAAAGTCATGGCTACACATTTTATTATCTTTTTTGATCATGGTGTTTAACAATCAAATTTTCAGAAAAGCCCTGGCTGGTTTGCTCAGTGAATAGAGCGTTGGCCTGGGGAATGAAGGGTCCTGGGTTTGATTCCAGTTAAGGGTACATGGCCTGGTCAAGAGTTCGATCCCCAGTGTGTGTGTGTGGGGGAGGGGGGGGGGTGGCGGTATGCAGGAGACAGCCAATCAATGATTCTCTCTCATCATTGATGTTCTGATCTCTCTCTCCCTCTCCCTTCCTCTCTGAAATCAAGAAAATATATTTTTAAAATTTTTTCTTCAGAAAAAAATATATGCCAAAATGATACAAACAAATCAATATCATTAATTATTATCTTTTTTTCTTCCAAATGGGACTAGGAACATTTTTTTGTTTGTTTGCTTGTTTGTTTTTTGTAGCTGGAGAACACAGTTCTGTTTTGTCAAGTCTCAGTGTTCCATGTAAGCAGAGCTTCTGAATAGATACACAAGTCAGAAAGGCAAGGAGAAGCCCTACTTAAGTGTAAGACAGTTTTATGTGGCTTTAATGGCAACACCTAAAAAAAAAAAAAATAGAGAGAGAGGTGATATGTCCCCATGGGCATAGTAAGAATCAACGGTGAGATATAGCTGCCAAGAAAGCTAATTGGACCTAGATTACATGAACAGCAAAATTATCTCTAGAGTAAAAGAGGTGACATTTCTTCTCTGCAATGGAGAGGTGGCACCTAGATGGCTGGACTCAGTTCAGAATTTAGAACTTGAACTTGGGTAGAAATAAACAAATGAACTTTCAGGATTTTGCCTTTAATGCCACAAGCAACAACCACAATGAGAAGTGCCTCATTTCTACATCCTGAGGGCCAAGACCCCCAACACTAGTCAGCCACCCTTGACCCAGATGGTCAGCTGGAGGAAAGGGGGGAAATCAAAGGAATAGTGCAGAAAACATGAACTCAATGAAATGTAAACACGCTGTTTAGTAGTTAAAGATCTGACTGAACATGAAAGACCTCTCATCTAGAACTACAGGGCTCAGTATGGTAGAAGCTAGCCAGAAGTAGTTATTAAGTACTTGAAATATGGCTAGTCTGAATGGAGAGGAACTGTAAATATAAAATACACATTAAATTTTTTGGGAAAAAAGAATATAAAATATCACATTTATCATTTTTGTATTGGTTACATGTTGAGATAATATTTCAGGCATCTTGATCTAAATATATATATATACCTTTAAAATTAATTTTACCTGTTTCTTTCTAGAGTTTTCTAAAGTGGCTACTAAAATTTCTAAAACACATATGTACCTTACATTATGTTTCTACTGGGTGACATTTTTCTAGACTAGAGTCCTGCTAGTTTTTCTGTAAAGAGCTAATATTAAATATTTTAAACTGCTCAACTCTATTATAGTGTGATGATAGCCATAGGCAGTATGTAAAGAAATGAATGTGGTTGTGGTCCAATATAAAATGATTTATGGATATATATTTAAGTGCCATGAATTTTCATGTGTCATGATATATTATTATTTTTCTAGCCATTTAAAAATGTGAAAACTGTTCTTTAGCATATACAAACAGGTTGCTCATGGGCCATAGTTTAATTTGCCAAGTACTGTTCTAAACCCTACTCTGCATTTATTAACAATAGTCTTTAGTAAAATGATTTAGTCTATATCCTCATCTAAAAAGTGTGATATTAACACCTTAATTATATACACCCAACCTAGAAGTTTCTAGTGAAATAACATGTAAATAACTTTACAACTTGATAAAAAGAATACTAAAATTGGCCAATACCAAAATGGAATGCTTCTAAAACTAACAAGTTTCTTAATATTGAATATATCTAAATATAGGAAAACTTCTAGAAAAAGATTTTGTAGGGGAAAATTAAACACTAGATGTATAATTTAATTAAATGTGTAATAAAAAAAATTCCTTTCCAAATCCCAGATATATGCATTTGTTTTATAACATGTTAACTCAATTTTATTAGAAACTAGAGGTCTGGTGCATGAAACTTCATGCACTGGAGGGGGGCGGTCCTTCAGCCCAGCCTGCCCCCTCTCACAGTCCAGGAGCTGACCCAGCAATCAGGGGAAGGTGACGCCCCTATCACACCTCTGCTGCTGCCACTGTCAGCAGCACAAGCCTCCGCTGGCCCTGGTTACCTGAGCCTAGGGTGGCCCTGCGCAGCTGGGCAGCCACCATCCCAGGCTTGCCTACACCTTAGGCCAGCCCTGGGCGGCTGGGGGGCTGAGGGGACTGGGTGCTACCATCTTGTGGCTGTGGGCACCGCCATCTTTGAGGGCATGACAGTCAATTAGCATATCCCCTCCTTATTGGCTGTGGGCGCTGCCATCTTTGAGGGCGGGGTAGTAAATTAGTATATTCCCTTCTTATTGGCTGTGGGTGCCTCCATCTTTGCAATGGTATGAGGATCAATTAGCATTTTCTCTCTTTATTAGATAGGATGTTTTAGGAGAAAATTAAACAAAAAGTCTCAGAGTTCAGGTTCTGACTTCTATCATAGAAATAATTTATTACATTAAAAACCATCAATTTATCAAAGGGCTTTTAGAAAGAATCTGAAATATGATTGATTGCATTTCTTTTTTTTAAATATATTTTATTGATTTTTTACAGAGAGGAAGGGAGAGGGATAGAGAGTTAGAAACATCCATGAGAGAGAAACATCGATCAGCTGCCTCTTGCACACTCTCTACTAGGTATGTGCCCGCAACCAAGGTACATGCCCTAGATCGGAATCAAACCTGGGACCCTCGAGTCCACAGGCTGACGCTCTATCCAGTGAGTCAAACCAGTTAGGGCTGATTGCATTTCTTTTTATTCTGGTAACAGAATATGGTAAGTCTTTAACACAGGAAAGGAGATTATAGGATGTAGATTGGTATAATTGTTACTTTTATCTATCAGCTAGAGGCCTGGTGCATGAAAACTCATGCATTGGAGGTTGGGGGTGTCCCTCAGCCTGGCCTGTCCCCTCTCACAGTCCGGGAGCCCTCAGGAGATTTCCTACTGATGGCTTCCCTCTGTGGGAGGGAAGCTGCAGTATGGCCTCCCTCTGTGGGAGGCAACCGGGCTGATCAGGGGAAGGCGCCACCCCCATCACCCCACTGCTGCTGCCACTGCCAGCCACGGCAGCTATGAAGCCTGAGCCCTGGGCCTCATAGCCACCGGGGCTCACAGCTACTTGAGCCCACAGCTGCCATGAACCCTGGGCCTTGTAGCCACCAGGGCTCAAGGCTGCCTGAGCCCACAGCTGCCTGAGCCTCGGGCCTCGCAGCCACTGTGGCTTTGTCTGGATGGTTGTCTGGACGGACGTCTGGATGGACATCCAGAAGACTTCTGCCCTAATTAGCATCTTACCCCTTTATAAGTATAGATGTATACTTATACATGATTTGCAATTTATCTGAACACATAACCAGTGATTGGAAATAATCTGATAATATATTTTAAGGTGTACATGCCCAATGTTTTATCCCCTTTGCCAATTTCTTTAATGTTCTTCAGCTGGGTTATAACAGTAGAAGGAGTGAAACAATTGAACTGAGTTTACATTTATTTAGTTACTAAATTGTTCTCAATCACTGATTGAATTTGTATGTTGAATTGGTTTAAATTGCAGGACCATCTTTCAGATACAAAAGTATGTCCAGCTATTAATTATGTGTTGCTCTTTTGATTTGAATGATGTAGGTAGTTGAAGCTAGAGCAGAAGATTAAATTAATCTCTGCCTTTGCCTTACCTCATCTTTTCTCTATGTGTAATGTGTCTGTGAGATTTGTCCTCATTCCAAGAGAAAATGAGGAAAACTTATCAGAATGAATGACCAGTCCTCATTAAACTGATGTTTCTCAGAGAGATTTCCTTTGATTCCATGCAGTGAAACATTACCTTCCGGAACAATGAGTTTATCAGTAAGAAATCCATAACCAAATGTACACCAACCAAATCAATCAATTCATCCTATTTCAAGGGCAATGAGGAGAAAAACAGAGTATCTTCCAGCTTCTGACAAAGAATCAACGTGTCTGCACGGCATATTTGGCCCCATGTGTGAGGAACACCTATTTCTAGTAGGTGCTCTGCATTCTCAAATTCACATGAGCTGCACATGGACGACTTTGTTTTAGAGGCCAGAAGAAATAGGCTGGTTCACACTTTTTAAATTAAAAAACCCAATCCTATGCAAATGCCCTTTAAGACCAGACCATAAGATCCTCTCAAAGTTTCTCCAGAAAGTAAAGATTCAGTTGCAAAACAACGCTAATCCTTAAAGCTTTTATGAAAACTTAGCTGGAAGAAAGGACAAATAAACCTTTTCAAACAAGCACCAGGGGAATATATGGAGCCCATATCCATCATTCTCAGTGTATCTCTTGTTACACACAAATTAGTCAGAGAGGGAGAGAGGGATAGCTCATATTGATTTTCTTCATCTGTCTGGGGATGGAACTCCACATGGGTCAATTACAGTATTTCCTTGTTGCTTCCTGTGCATACAATAGTTGTCCTAAGTAGTAGGAAGAAGTATGTTTTATCTCACAAATGTTTCTATTCCTGGTTGTATGTAAATAAAAATTAGAAGTATTTTCTTCCAATGCATTATATTTTAGGAAAAAATACCTTTTTATATTGTATTTTGTGATTACAAATATAACATATGCATACTCTAGAGGATTTGAAAAAATATTGAAGTAAACAAAGTAAAAATATCTCCTACAGCCCCATTACCCAGAAATAACTACTACTCATTTTTAACTATATTTTCTTCCAGTCTTTTTTTTATACTTTTGCATTATTTTGTTAATGTATATAATACCTAATACATATTAGGCATTACACTGTCATTTGGAGATATGATGGTGAATGAAAGAGATATTGCTTTTGCATTTGCAGAATGTATCATTTAGTCAGAGACAAGCTAATGCAAAAATGTACTTTGTGCTGTAATAGAATGAGTCAGACTATAATAGTCACACATGAGAGGAAAAGCAGCCCAGCCAGGAAAAAAGAGAAGGCTTTATAGGAAAACTACAATCTAAGCTTAGGCCTAAGACTGGATAGCATTCAGCCGGATACAGAGGGAGGAAGACAGTGGCAAAGAATTGACCACGAGAAAGGGTTCAGGTAAAAAGCTGGTGGATGTTCTAGGAAATGAATAGCAGATGAATACAGCTTCAGAGGGTGAAGAGGAGGTTTGAAATAAGTGGAACCAGGATGGTGGCAGAGCAATACTCTAGCAATCTATGGACATGATATATATAAATTAGGCTACAAATTAAGAAACCCTGAAAAGAGACCTCATATACAGAACCTCAGATAAGATGGAAGCTTTTTCTCTTTCATGTAATCATACACAGAAAGGTGAGTGTTCTAGTGTTGTTAGGCAGCTCCAGATCATATGGAGACCCAAGTTCCTTCCTTCTTATTCCCTAAGGTAAGAGTACAAGTTAGCTCAGCTGTACATGTCTAGCTTCCCCACATATCTAGACAACACACAAGTTCCTTTCAAAGAACTGGCATGAAATTGTATACATTCCATTGTTGAGAACTTGGCCACATGAGCTCCTTGGAAAATGTTATCTCCAGTTGGGAGGGCCAAATGCTGGCAAATTTAAATTTTGGATAGCAGATTCTATATGAAAAAGAAAAACAGTAACATATTTCCCTATTATATAAAGGCTCAGTTGTATTTTAGAAATAATGGAAGGAAATTTAAATTTTTATACAAGAGGATATTATTTTCAGACTAGAGGCCCAGTGCACAACATTCATGCACTGGGGGGTGGGGTCCCCTCAGCCCGGTCTGTGCCCTTTAGTAGTCCAGGAGCCCTCGGGGGATGTCCAACTGACATGAGGCAGAAGAGGCTCCCGCCATCGCCACTGTGCTTACCAGCCTTTACCCCCGCTTATGGCTGAGCGGTGCTCCCACTGTGGGATCACACTGACCACCAGGGGGCAGATCCTGCATTGAGTATCTGCCCCCTGGTGGTCAGTGCGCATCATAGTGACCGGTTGTTCTGCAGTTCAGTTGATTTGCATATTACCCTTTTATTATATAGGATAGAAATAGTAGAACACACCCTTGGCAAAGAGTAGAATAGCAATTGTCAACCTATTTGCTGCAAGAATTTTTAATATCTGACTATTTAGTCAGGGGCACTGACCTCTTTTCCCTTAGCTTCTCAAGTTTTTAAAAATGACAGCCAACACAACAATAGACATCCAGTGTGAATAAATCAAAATTATACCTTTTTTTTTCCCTGCAGATCACTAAATATATATTTTTCGTGTGGCTCAGAATTTTAGTGATTAATTTATGTGTGCCATGAGATGAAAAAGATTGAAATACCTGGAGTAGGAGATGAATTGGACACTAACAGGGATGGAGAGAGGCTTTCAGATGAGAGGTTGTGTGACAAAAAAATTGAGGCAAGGGGTAAGAGTGTCATGAGCTAGGATAGAGGCAGAGGAATTATGCAGAAAGGAGCAAGACATTTATGAGTCAGAATGAGTCATATATGAGGTAGAATTACAGGTCTGGATGCATAGATAAATGGACAAGGTAATGATGAGGGAAAGTGAGGGGTCAAGATGTCTGACTTGGCAACTGGTTGAATGGTGCCATTCATGGATTATATTTGTAGAATGTACACTATTTCAGAGATCACCACAACATCTACTGGCTTAAAATAACAGCTCTTCTATTAACTCATGATTGTGTGGGTCAATTGGGCATGGCTCAGCTAAGCCATATTCTGCACATCTCAGCTGGAATCAGGCATTTTATGCTATCTTTGGGTCAGGTAGGATTCCAGGGGTGACTCTAACAGGGTATATTGGCCTCACTTTCTTCACCAGCCAGCAGATTAGCTTAAACTCCAAGTATACAAAATGAAAATGCCCCTTTGCACAAGCACTTTTTAAAAAAATATATTTTGATTTTTAAAAAAATATATTTTATTAATTTTTTACAGAGAAGAAGGGAGAGGGATAGAAAGTTAGAAACATCAATGAGAGAGAAACATCGATCAGCTACCTCCTGCACACCTCCTACTGGGAATGTGCCCGCAACCAAGGTACATGCCCTTGACTAGAATCAAACCCAGGACCCTTCAATCTGCAGGCCGACACTATTCACTGAGCCAAATTGGTTAGGCTGCACAAGCACTTTTTTTAAAAAAGAGCACATTTTTTTAAATAGAAATGTTAAAAAAAAGACTGTGCTGAATGAAGAGGAAAAACAAAGAAACAAACAAAAAATACACCACACATTTGCCCTGAAAATTTGAATTAAAAAGTTTTTCACCTGTTTCTGAGAAAATATTATAGCAAAATAATTTTCTTGAAATAAATTACTTTAAGGTACATGCATTTGGCCATTCTAAAATTATAATTTTCCCATTTTTTTTCCACAGTTGGTTTCTTCTTATGCAGAGTAATATGTGTTTTAGTCACTCTGCACATCATTATTAGGAGTTGTTATTCTACATTTATAAAATAACCCTTTCGAAGTCTCTGTGTCCTGTATGCATTGGACTCATTCAGCAATGCAAGGTACTTGTTCACACCCAAACAGTGTGTGAAGGAGCCATGAAAATCTCAACAACTATTATTTCAAGAATCAGTTGACCTGATATAGGAAACTATGCGCACAGTGTAGTGGAAAAAATTCACTGAACTTGAATGTTGTAGATAGGGAGTGTGGGACTTTCTTCCTGGGAATCAATTCTATGTAATTTTGAGCATCACTTCTCTTCCTGAGACTTAATTTTCTGCATCCCGAGAGACCAGCCTTCGTTAACTCCAATGTCCTTTTCCTCGCTAAGATATATGAAACTAACTGACTAGTATTTTGTTCCTGAAGGCCATTTCGAAACTTGGACTGTCAGATCTGCTTTCCTTCAACCAGAGGAGAAAATGAGAACAATTGGAGTAACTCATATCTTTATTCTGTTTGGTTTTTCTTTTATATTGATCCATGATTCCTCAATTTGGCATTGATTGTCCAGTTGTGATATGCCACATTGTCTTATGTTAATGTTTATTTGCTTATAGAAATTAGTGTGTCAGCACTAGCCAGAATATAAATGATCTTATTCTGTATTTTATTTTTAAAAATCACCATATTAAAAACAGTTTTGAATGTTTCTTACTGTTCATCACTAACTGGGGAAATATATCAAAGATAATTACTTTCTAGGTTATATTTCTTACCTGTTTAGTAACTTGAACTATAAATATTTAACTAGATAACTTGGTTTGTCTAAAGTTAGCATTTTAATCCCTTCCTAATTATGATGTCACTACTCTGGATACACATATGGTGTCACTACTCAACTTACACTGTATACCACAGGTCAAGGAACTATTTAAAATCTTATGATGTGGATGTGGAGCTAGAATAAATAATGTCAATAACTCATTTTATAGGAGAACCATAACCCTCAGAAAATGTAGGCATTTTGGTCATGTTATATGGTGAGAAGACCATGCAAATTATAATTTACACCCAAGTTTAACTTCATTACAAAAATCAGCTTGGACTAGGGTCTTATTGTGTCCCAATGAATAATAGATTAGTTATCTATAATAGACAAGATGTTATATAAATACTTTCTGCCAAGGCTATTGTAAATAGACTGCAGATACTGTGGTGTGGTGGAAGTTGCCTTATTATTACAAATCTGTCTGCTAGTAACTATTAGGATACGTTTTTTACTCTCTTTGACATGCCTGATATTGAATATAGGCCAAGATAGTTCCTCCAAATAATATTCGTTCTTTCCATTCCTCTTGTGTGTACGTCAGCTTTCTGATTCCTTTGGAATGGTCTTGGGTTGATTATTGTTTTGTAGAGGATACATATAAATTAACACAATTTTGTTATAGCCTATATAATAACACCCTAATATGCAAATTGACCAAATGGCAGAACGACTGGTTGCTATGACATGCTCTGATCACCAGGGGGCAGAAGCTCAATGCAGGAGCTGCCCCCGGTGGTCAGTGCGCTCCCACAGGGGGAGCGCTGCTTAGTCAGAAGCCAGGATGAAGGCTGGCGAGTGCAGCGGTGGTGGCAGGAGCCTCTCCCACATCCAAGGCAGCACTAATGACCCCTTGGGGAATGTCTGCCTGCCGGCTTAGGCCCCCGAGGGATCCTGGACTTCAAGAGGGCACAGGCCAGGCTAAGGGAACCCCCTGCCCCCAGTGCATGAATGCACTGGGTCTCTAGTATTTTATTAAAAAGCCTTTAAGTTCCTAATTTGATAATTTTCTGAGTGAACCCATATAACATTTCCAGATGCTATATGTATTTTTGGGAAAATTAAACCTAAACTATTGAACTGGGTCAGGAAATATAGCTTCTAGTTCAATTTTTTCATGAGTAAACTCTATAATCCGGAGTCTCAGTTTTCTCCTCTAAAATGGGAATGAGATATATATGCCTGGCCCAATTTAGGGGGTAGTTCTAAGGGTAAAATAAATCATTTTTAAAACAACAAATACCAAATGCTCTACCAAAATATGAACCTATTATTAAAACATCTAGAATAAGTATTTTTCAAACTTAGAGCATTCTGTAATTACCAACTTTTATTACACTGGCAAATGGAGACAAAAGGGACTTAGTATAATAAACACACAGTGAAATCCAGGTTATCAGTGGGGTCCTGGGAAGGAACCCCTTCAGTACAAATATGAAAAGAGAACACCAAGCCCTATTACTGTTCAGTATTTTCTTCTGAAATGGGTATCCAAAGTTTCATCGAATGACTAAGTTCTGCGGGCACTGAAACTCCATCATCTATTGTTTAGTTAACTGAGTTTCTCCTTCACCCTCAGTTGTCTTCCTCATAGTTCCATGTTTTCTTCAGACCTTCTTCTTTTGGAAGGCCATAGAGATATAACTATTTATTTCCAAAGACATGGATATTATATATACTATACAAACCAATATATATATATATATATATATATATATATATATATATATATATATATATATATACAAACCAATGCAGATACCAAATCCAACAAGAAACACCTCCTCACACACAATGGCTGTAGTTCCTTATGATTTATCAGATTGTGGCTTTACACATGCAGTCCTCATAGACTAAAGATATTTCACACCCTCTTCGTTACATTTTGTTTTCCCTTCCTGCCAGAAGACGTGCATGTGCATCCGGCTATAGAGAATAACACACAACGTGTGCGATATTCCCCAGCGAGAAGCAATGGCGTTCTGTCTTGCTTTAGATTTGATGAGCTACCGATTTGTGATAGTTTCACTTTTATTTCATTACTGGGCAACCAGAATGAATTGACAGAGAAAGCAATCAGCACATGATTCACCCACTGGAACCTCTAATACAAAATGTTGGCTGCTTCTGTCAACACAGCTAATTACCAAAGCTACTCAAAGGGTAAGTGATAGCCGAAATATGCCACATGGTTCCGTGGCCCACATCCTGCATGCCTGTTAGTGAATATAGAGTAGACACACGATGACAGACTGCTTTGCCAATATAACATTTCAGGTAAGTGCTCTGTCTGTACTGTGCTCTCCAAGCAAACACAGATGTTTGCGGTAAGATAAGAGCTTATTCTGTGTGTGAGTGTGTGAGAGAGAGAGGGAGAGTGAGGGAGAGGAGACACAGAAAAAGATTGACTGCATATTGAAGCCAGGAAACAAGAAATGCTTCAGGAAAAACAATTTTGAAAAGTAAATAAATCTAATCTTTCTTACCATGTGGATTGTTTTCTGTGCTAGAATATCAGCCTGGAAGAGAAAATACAAACTCAGACTTCTGGGAGTTCATTGATTCTTACCTTGCAAAGAGGCAATGATCAGTCATTCATTCAACAAGTATTTATTGAGCATTTGTTATGTGCTGGCACTTTATACTAAGTACAGAGACATAAATTTTAAAATTAATCCTCCCCTTTGCAACACCATGGATGGACCTGAGCACATTATGCTAAGAGATAGTCAGACAGAGAAATACAGGGACAAAATAATATCAATTATATGTGGAATATAAAACAGTTAAATCTATAAAAAAACAGAATAAAATGGTGACTACCAGGGGATGGCAGGATGAAGGTTGGGGGGGGTGGTGATAAGATTGATGGCAGTTAAGGGTACAAACTTGTAATGAGTAGTAAATAAACACAGAGATAATGCACAGTATAATAAATATAGACAATAAAATTATACTATAATTATGTAATGCAATAAATGTTACTACATTGACAATCATATAAATAGTAGAGGCCTGGTGCCAGAGGGAAAACAATGCCAGTAGCCAGGGGAAGGACGGCCTACTCTTGCACGAAGTTCATGCATTGGGCCTCTAGTATAGGATATAAATGTGTCAATGCAATGTGCTGTACACCGTACATTTACACAATGTAACAAGTCATATTTATTCAATAAAAAACCGACATCATACTTCACCTCCTGAAATTTGTAGTTTGGTTAGGGAAAAAGAAAATTAAGAAATCTGAGCCACTTCAGTGTAGGGCAGACAGATGGGACTCTATCAGAGCTCCTAATCCAGATTTTGATATCAGTAAAGATTTTAGAAGAAAGTGAACCCAAACCAAGACCTGGGACTTAGCCAGAGCAACTGGGAAAGCTATGAGTACTCTTAGCAGTTAAAGCTACATCAGTGAAAGTGTAATGCCAAGAAGTCATGGAACATTTTAACAAGATACAAAGATTCAGAATTTATGCAGGTTCTTCAGTGTTGGAATCAAGGAAGAGTGACATAGATGGAACTGCAGAATTAGGCAGGGAACACATCCCAAGTGGAAGTGGTATTTGCTTTTTATCCAGAGAGGAATGAGGAGATATTAAAGGATTTTACCTGTGAAACGGCATGGTCAGATACACTGTAGTATAAATCTCAAAATTGCTCTGAGTAGCTACACACACACACACACACACACACACACACACACACACAGGACTTTAAATACAATTTTAAAATAATTCTTGGAACACAAAGATGGAAGGAAACAAGTATTCAGACAATCTGTCAAATAGTTATAGAAAATGAAACTTTTATTCTAACTTGAGTCTTGGAGTCTTGGCACGAGATCCTGTTGCAACCTATGCTTCAGCCGCAATCCCGTGATGGGAAACCTCTGCTCACACCTGGAGTTCTTGGTGTGGGTTTATCTGTCAGGTACTCTTCTCGGTCCAAGGACATTGACAGGTAACCAGAAAATCACACTTTCCCCCATCGAGGTGCTTCTTCTCAACCTGTTGAGGAAGATATACCAGTACTTTTTCTTTTCTCTATAAAAATGAGGGAAAATTAGATACAGTGCATCTGCAGATTTTCTCCAACTATTGAAATTTTCCTTGGAATGCACTTACATAGTTTTTGGGGGGATTCCCAGCACTGGTCTTACTTCCATCCTTTGTAGCCACATTATTTTTGAAAGTCTGAAATATCTTCCATATATCATATCAGTGTGCTGTGTATTTGTTAAAGTCCCCTACTATGACTGTATTGTTGTTTATCTCTCCCTTAAAGTCCTCTAGAAATATATAAATATATGCTCTCATATTGGGTGCATATATATTTACCATGGTTATATCCTTGTGTTGTATTGATCCCTTTAGTATTGTGTAGTGACCTTTGTTGTCTATTGTGACGGCTTCCATTTTGAAGTCTATTTTGTTGGATATGACTATTGTTACTCCAGGTTTTTTTTTTCCTTTCCATTTGCATGGAAAATTTTTTCATCCCTTCACTCTCATCCTGTGTGTGTCTTTTGGTCTGAGGTAGGTCTCTTGTAAACAACATATAGTTGGGTCATGTTTTCATATCATTTCAGCTATCCTATGCCTTTTTGTGAAGCATTTAATCCATTTACATTCAAGGTTATTATTGATAGGTACTTATTTATTGCCATTTTAATTCTGTATGGCTAGGTTTCTCTATTTCTTCTTCTCATTGCAGCAGTCCCTTTAACATTTCTTGTAATGCTGGCTTGGTGGTAATGTACTCCCTTAGGCTTTTTATGAATGATAGCCTTGCTGGATATAGTAATCTTGGTTTTAAATCCTTTCTTTCCATTACCTTGAGTACTTCTTGCCATTCCCTTCTGGCCTGTAGAGTTTCTGATGAGAAATGTGGTGTTAGCTTTATGAGAGTTCCTTTGTAGGTAACAGTTTGCTTTTCTCTTGCTGCCTTCAAGATTCTCTCTTTGATTTTAATTTTTGGCATTTTAATTGTGATGTTTCTGTGTGTGGGCCTGTTTGGGTTCTTCTTGCTTGGGGTTCTCTGTGCCCCCTGGACATGTGTGACGTTTTTTCCTTTCCCAGATTAGGGAAGTTTCCTGCCATTATTTCTTCAAACACTTTCTCTATCTCTTTCTCTCTTTCTGCCTCTTCTGGCATGCCTGCTATTCTGATATTTATTATGTTTCACATTGTCCCACAGCTCCCTAAGACTGTCCTCCTGTTTTTTAATTGTTTTTTTTTTTCCTTTTTAGTTCTCTGATTGAGTGATATTTTCAACTGTCTTCTAAGTCACTGATTTTATCTTCAGCTTCCTCTAATTTGCTGTTTATTCATTCCAGTGTGTTCTCTGTCATTCTTTATTTCTGTTTTCATAGTTACTATATATTTTTTCATACTGTTGAGCATCTTTGCCATCATAATCCTGAACACTGTATCAGATAAATTTATCTCCATCTCATTCATCTCTTCTTCTGGAGAATTCTTTTGTTCTTTCATTTGGGGTTGTTTTTTTGACTCCTTATTTTGGCTGCCTGTTTGGGTTTGTGATGATGTATTAGGTCAGTGATGGTGAACCTTTTGAGCTCGGCATGTCAGCATTTTGAAAAACCCTAACTTAACTCTGGTGCCGTGTCACATATAGAAATTTTTTGATATTTGCAACCATAGTAAAACAAAGATGTATATTTTTGATATTTATTTTATATATTTAAATGTCATTTAACAAAGAAAAATCAACCAAAAGAATGAGTTCGTGTGTCACCTCTGACACGGGTGTCATAGGTTCGCCATCACTGTATTAGGTAGATCTGATGCGCCTCTCAACCTCTAGTCCAGGACAGTGTTAAACACTGTTTCTGACTAGTTAGATCAGGCAAAGATTCAAAGCCTCCAGAGACCACCTCTGTCTACAGCAGTGGTTCTCAACCTTCCTAATGCCGTGACCCTTTAATACAGTTCCTCATGTTGTGGTGATCCCCAATCTCATTGTTACAAATTGAACATAATTAAAGCATAGTGATTAATCACAAAAACAATATGTAATTATATATGTGTTTTCCGATGGTCTTAGGCGAACCCTGTGAAAGGGTCGTTTGACCCCCAAAAGGGTCGAGACCCACAGGTTGAGAACCGCTTGTCTACAGCCTGATAGGATTTTGTCTTGAATTTCCCGCAGGCAATTGTCCACAGGTGTGACAAGAGTTCTTTTCAACAGAGTGGGGCTATTGCTTCTGCCTGGAGGCTAATTGTTATTCTCAATCTCTTAATGAGCTTGAGCAACTCCACACCTGTGGGGCAAGGTGTTTTCCAATAGAGTGGATCAGCTGTCTTCCCCCAGGCAAAGCTGCCTTTGTAGCTAATGCCTGCCTGAGGAAGATGGCCTCTGCAGCATGAGGGGATGTCTCAGCACAGGAAACTGGGGTGTCTGCTTTCTGAGTTCTAACCCAAGAGCTCCTGATCCTGGCTTCTGTTCCCTCAGCCCTGTCCACTCTGCCCTCCCTCTGCCAAAGCACAAGGTGAGTGGCTCAGCAGGGAATTTTGTGCGTTGGCCCTGTAAGAGGGTGCCTGAATTCCCCGTTTTCTCTCCCTGGCCGACAGCAACTCTGCTGCTTTTCACAGCCAGATGTTATGTGAGTACCCTTTTCAGTTCTGGTGATCTCTGCTGTGGAGGCCCAGCTTGGAGGTGGGATTCTCGAGTTCTCAGTGGAAACCCCTCACAGCTGAGATATCTCCCTGGAACTTCAGTTCCTTTCTGTCAGAGTCCGGCCCTCCCTTTCGTGCCTTGCCCCTCCTACCAGTCTCTCAGTGGTCTCCATTTTTAGTCTCCACTCAGGGTTCTCTTCAGTGAGTCCAGTGTGCTGTGTATTTGAAGTGATTTCATACCCTTTCATGTGTTTCCGCGTAGTCTCATAGACTAAGGTTTGTGATGGTTTCATTTCAATTCCATTACTAGTGAAAAATTGATTGACAGAGATAGCCAGTAGCATACGGTAGGTATTACCATTGTAATTTCTAATGTAAATTGTTGGTTGTTTCTGTTAATCCCCCTGACTTTCTGGTGACTGTTCTCTGAATGCCCTCTAATCTAATGTATGGTTTTAATTCAGAAACCCCATTTTTTTGGCCGTAATTCCTTAGGAAATAATGTCAGTAAGGGAAATACATTCTTTAACCAATATATTAATTGGAGGGCTAATTGTAAGACTAAATATTCAGAAGCTACTATGATGTATGCAGTGAATTTGCTTAGAAGTTGATTTTATAGATCAATGACATATTTACAACCATTGATGACAAAGATGATGATATTGTTGATTTGTTGAGATGACTAGTGAACCACTTTTAATCCCCCTTATTTTTATAATACTATTTGTGCATTAAATTTGATTTTAATAGTGTGGTGTCTAGGAACAAGTACTCAGGTGCTTGCTAACTCCCTTCACCTGAGTCTTGACCTGCATATTTAGGCTTGGGTAAGCCATCTGGAGCTGGTCCTTGGCTTGTCTGTGATGTTTTCTCTCACACAAAGGTCTAGTGAGCATTTACATAAAACAACAACAAAGTTTTATTGAACCCTTAGTACTTACGATATCAGGCACTTGAGGACAATGGTGACACAAGCAAGCATAGTTTCTGAACTTATGGAGCCTATATTCTAACTGGTGAAGTAGATAATATACAAATAAATAAAATCACTATTTTAGCTTATGATATGTACTATAAATATAATACAAATGGGAATTAATAGGTTGGCTTATATTCTTCTGAATGCTTTCTCATGCATCATATTAGTTTTCCTTATACACAATTGTACTATACTCGTTATATTGCTAACCCATCTTTTTATCTCCACTTACCAAGATATCACATATGTCTTTGTAAGGAAAAAAATAAGCTTCTACAGCATCATTATAATCAACCAATGGTCTATAATTGCATTAAGGCACCACAATTACTAAAAATATGTAACCTATTTTGAAATTCAGGCTCTTTCAATTTCTCCATATTATAAACAGCTTTTCAATAATTAATCTATATATACATCTTAATTATTGCATCTTAATTATTTGCATTATATTTTCCAAAGGAAAAGTTCGTGTCATAAGTGATCTCTTGGTACAATTATTTTTAAAAAATGTCTTCTAGAAAAATTAAATTATTTTCCACCAGAAATATATAGAAATGCTTATATCCTGCCCATATTGGTATTTAAATTTTATCCTTAATTTTAATTCTTAAAAATTATTTGTCTTGTCTGACATTTCAGGCTATTATCCATTCATCAACCAGGCCACTTGCTTCTCATTCTCAGCTTCTTGTTCGCTGGTCTGGCCACACACAATTGTACTTCATTCTATATAGGGTCAGGAATTATCCCCAGCTCTGTGTCCTCATGAATAAAATTTTCCTGTCAGAAACATGAATTCTACCCACCCTCTACTTCCTGACCCTCCAACTTGTCAACAGTTGTGCAAAAAAAAAGGGGGGGGGAGTTTGCAAAGGATGTTTTATTTAAAATTTTGTTTAAAAATCATAAGGAGATAATGACATTGATCCAGAAGGTCCTATTACTCAAAGCTGTAAATTTCATTAGTGTCTAAGTTCTTTTCAAAAATTTGGGGTTTTATTTTCATGTTATAACAGAGCTTTTTTTACTTCACTTTTGGTTAACTTCAAAATTGATGTCTAGGATCACTGCCAGTAATATTATTTCGTTGCATATGTTTTGCTTAATTACACTATTTTCTGAATTCATATTTTGAAGTTAAATCTTTTCTCCACCTCATCATCCAAACATTATGAACAAACACTCTCTGTCACATAGAGATTAGAAGATAAAACCTCTTTTAAAATTACATCTATTTAAAATGTTTCTAGAGTATGGTTAGGGGATGATAAATCATCCTGATCATTTAATTTGTTTTATAAATCACAGGGTATCAGAATCTTATTGTACATGGGATTGAGTGAATCTAACTAGTAAGCCCAATAAAGTCCTAGCAAGGTTTAGATGTCATGCATATTTGAAGTATCTTTTCAATTTACAGTATGGTAAAGCGCAGGTTAATTTTTTCCCCAATATATTTGTGTTGATTCATGTATCAATATAAGAAAAACATCTGCATCTTATTAATACTTGTATTATACAGAACACTAAGATGCATTATAACACAAATAGAAGGCCCTATAGGGAACCTTATATTTTTCTTTCTTTCTTTCTTTCTTTCTTTCTTTCTTTCTTTCTTTCTTTCTTTCTTCCTTCCTTCCTTCTTTTTTTTTTTTTCATCTTCAACAAACCATAAATAACCTTAAGGTCACTGGAATGTGTTTGCATACAGATTCTTAAAATTATGTACCAAAGGCAAGTAAAAGATTAACTGTAAGACTATGGTACACATTTTTTTCCCTTTAGTTTATCATTTCTTTTTACCACTTAAAAGAAAAACATAAGCACCTAGTAAATATCACCAAGCTGTAATATGAGAAATAGATATCCAGTTTTGCTAATGTGTTTCTCCGTTAGTCTATACTTTCTCGAATATTGTGGCATAAATCTGTACTTTCGCCTTTGTAAAATTTCTCTAATTCCTCTCCCTCGCTGCCCCTTATGTATCGTAAGCTCTTTTGAGTAATTAATAGAATCCTTCTGAAGGGATAACAGTAGTTGCAGAGCCATGAACAAATCTTTATTTTAAATATAAAAGGAGAAGGGTCATTATGTATGAGAGGAGCAGAAGTATTACAGTTCTTTAGAAATAAAGGGTATGCTAAAGAGAATAAGGAAGGAAATTATGAATGTGAGTATGCTCAATGAAATCATTCAGAGATTTCAAAACTAAAGCCCTTGAGTGTATTAATCAACAGCAAGAAGAAAAAAATCAGAGCAGAAGAAGGAACAAATCTTGTGCTGTAGGATGAGAAACTCCTACACGGACTTTGATGTGCTTCAGGACAACCCTGTAGACAATGTGTGAACAAAGGCTGCTTCCATCTGAACATGAGACATTCCTGGGCCTACCTGAGGTCAAGTGGGAAGAATGTCTGTGCATAGGTCCCAGAAAGCTGTGTTTGAGTAAGCATAGCAGAGAATTCTTAAGCAATTGAAAACTTCAAACAAATAGATTGGAATCCAATTTTTAGAAAACATATCCTCAGAATACTTAAGTGCTATCTCCAAGGTTATGCACCTACATGACCTGTTGAAACCCCCAAATGGGTCTTTAATCTCCTATCCACTGCTCGTACTAGGGTGTTCAACTGGATATATGTTAAGATTGCATTGGCTTTGATGTTGAATTCCAATTCTTACCTTCTATGCCAGCGGTTCTCAACCTGTGTGTCACGACCCCTTTGGCGGTCAAATGACCCTTTCACAGGGGTCACCTAAGACCATCATGCATATCAGATATTTACATTACTATTCATAATAGTATCAACATTACAGTTATGGAGTAGCAACGAAAATAATTTTATGGTTGGGTTACAACATGAGGAATTGTATTTAAAGGGCCAGAAGGATGAGAACCACTGCTCTATGCCATCTAGTTAGAAAAGGTGATCTATGTGAAAGAATGTATCTGGCACAGGACCTGGTACCAAGAATATATTATGAAGCTGCCAGAAGAAACTGAGCATCTGAGCAGTTTTCTGAAGCATAAGATGTCACAAATAGGGGCCAAGGGTTACACTCTCAGTTCATGTTGGTAATTTCAAATAAGCAAGGGCAAAGGATAACCACCAAATATCTATGCTGAGGAAGCTGTCTTGGAGTAAAGGTATTGTAATTAAATAAAAGGATTCCTTGACTATATGGATTTTGACTTTAAAAAATATCAGTGATGAAGAATATGAGGTTGTTTTCTTAAAAGATAATAGTGAATTTTGTGCATTTTTACCATGTTATTCTAGATCTCCAAAAAATTGATTCAAACACTCATGCATACTAAATCTCTTAAGGTCAAGAGTTGGATAATTGATAAAGGCTTAACCCTTTGTGGTCATTTGTCTACTCTCAGCCACCAAAGCTTTTTTACCGTTCCGGTCGTATGTCTGCTCTCAGCCACCACAGCAAGGAACTGTACGAATCTTAACTCTGTTCATTCATGTATCAGTTCATAATTTCTCTGAAAGCTCTTCAGTGTCTAAGCGACCTTGTCAGGAACCAAAACATTGCCCCGACAAATCGGAGATATCAAAACTCAATATAAACAAACGCGGTCGTTCCACACTTGCCATGCAAAACACCCTGGTGAGTCAGTCGCCTTTTGAGAGTGAAGAAATTGACAAGCTTCGGAGATACTTTGCAGAATTTCAAATAAAGCTTTACAAATTACGTTTAACTGTAATTAGGCATTCTTGCTTGTTAAGATATTTCAAAATAATACTCCAAAATGGCAAAAAGAAAGTTACTGAAAGAAGTGTACTGCGAATCTGAAAGTAATGATGAAGAGTTTTATTTTGGCACCTTGAATACTGACTCTGACGTAGAAAGTGATAATGTTTGTAGTGATTCTACTAGTAGTGACGTAGTTCCAAAAAAGAATTAATAAATCTTGTTTATCCTTCATAATCCTGCATGTTATGTATCACTGCTCTTTCAATGGAAATTAATTCCGACCAGTATGACACCCATGTCCAAATTTAATATGACCGCAAAGGGTTAAAGTTACCACTGAGACCATCAAGACTGATGGGAGATAAAGAGGAAGAAGAATGAGGAGGAGGAGGAGGAGGAGGAGGAGGAGGAGGAGGAGGAGGAGAAGAAGAAGAAGAAGAAGAAGAAGAAGAAGAAGAAGAAGAAGAAGAAGAAGAAGAAGAGGAAGAGGAAGAGGAGGAAGAAAGATATAAAATATAAAATCACAGTTTTCAAAATCATAGTTTTTTCATACAGTGCATACTCCTCCAACTTTGGGTAATAGTAAAACCCCTTCGAGAACATAAAAGATTGCCAAATTCTAATAAACTGTTGCTTCCCTCTACATTTCCACTCCTTCCTCCTCTGTTTCTTCTTTCTCTGTGTCTCTTTTTATTCTCCACTTGCTGTGTATTGCCTGGTCACAAAGTCAAGAGAGTAAGCCATGGCCCACAGAGTATCTTTTGGGTTGTTTGAGGTGGCAGAATGGATCAAGAGGGTCACCTTGTGGGTTGGTCCAGTAGGTTATTTTATCTGAGAATATCAGAGAAAGACTGAATAGGTACTAAAGTCAGCTGTTCACAAACTGTTTAGGAAAGCATTGATGATGGAGAAAAACCATCACAAAGTCTCAGAAGGAGATTTATCTCCTACTTCACCAGCTCTTCAGCTCCTAGCAATCTCTCTACATTACTCATTTATCCTAGCGCTGGAAGATAACTCTTAACTGAAGGTCAATGGCCTACCCTGTTCCCTTAGGGTAGGAAAAAAAAGGTTATTCTGCCAGGAAGATTCATTATTTGTATATAAACAAGAGCTGGGTTCTTCCTCTAGCAGAGTGGGTCGTGACCGGGGAAAAGAATGACTTAGTTTTCTAACATTTTTATCTTCCAGGTCTTTATGTCCACAAATCTTTCAGGATCCTGAAGCAATGGGATACTGATCCACCTCATTGCAGTCATTCCATACATTCTGTACATACTCCCAGCCCTACCTGCATAAGGATATTTTTTCCACTTCCATTTTTATCTCCTCTGTCTCTCCATTTTACCTCACCTTGACTCCCTACCTAGACTTCAAAGCCTTGCCATTTGCAGAACAATTTAAAATACAAATCTACATTAGGTCTCTGATCCACACCTTCCTCAGACTCACGTGTGAATCTGGGTCCTGCTTTCATGTATCTGTACAGAATTAACATGCCACGTTAGTTTCCTTGTAATTTGCCCATAGAATCCCTAATCAAATCCCATGAAGTCCCTTGTTCAGGAAGCTTTGGTTTGGGGACAGAAGGCCTAGCCCTGAGTCCATGTAATTCCAATCCTTTGTGACAGGTACAGTGCAGAATTCATTAAAGGGCCATCGCATCCTGTCATAATAATCAGCATCGCAATTCTCTTTTCACTAGGTTGTGATGTTACTCTTTGGGTCTTGTTTGTTATTGCTGGAGGTCCAGAGTCAGGGCTCACATCTTTTGAAGTTAAATACTCTGCTATTCTTTACCATTGCTCTCTTCTTTTTCTCCAAAGAATTGTTACAGGTTTTTTTTTCTTCTTCTTGGCTTTGGTTTTGCCTGTTAAATTGTTCATTCAAAAGAATATCAGAGCTGGAAGATATACAGTAGAATCACAGCAAAGTGTGTTCTTAATGTCTCAACATTCATTTCAGTTTTCTCATAAATCTTCAATGTCTCTTAAGACAGTCTATTCTTCTAATTTGTATATTTTAAAGCAAAGTATTATTGAATTAACTACCTCAATCTAAAATTATTTATAATGAAAGGTTTTGGTTCAAGACCAGCATTATAAATAGAATATTGTATGGACGGTGGTAAAATATCCTTATTATTTATACATTTTAAGTTTTCATTTATCTCTGGAATATTCCCACCCTATTAAACTAATTATGTATAAGAACTATGAGGGCTGCTATAGTCTGACACTGGATTAGTCTCTCCTTTTGCATTATTTTCTTTTCTTGTTGCAGAAGACCAGAGGTAAAGCCAAGCCAAAAAAACGCTTTAGAGAAAAGGAGTTACACAGTTTATTATACCACCGGCAGACTCAGCGGGATAATTTCCCAAGTCTGAGCAAAGTAACACGCAGAGAGCTTCTCTTTTATATCTTTCTGGTGTTTTTGTCCCTCAAATATGGATTATGCTTCTGGTCCTTTCGTGGGCTTTGCAAAAAAGTTCCCAGGTGATGGGGGTCTTGAGACAATATCTAAATGGTCTGGCCAGGTGCCAGCGCTAGTAACCCCCCCCCTCACCCCCCCCCCCACACACACACAAACACACACACCCCTCCGGGGCTGTGCACTATTCATAGTTATGGCCTTTGTATTTAGGTAACAGGTCTTGAAAGACCAGTTTCTGGAAATGAGGCAGGGACTTAATTATAGGTTATCAAGAATGTACACTGGGCTTGTTGGCACAGATTCAGATTGCTAGTCCCCCAAATATCTGGGTTACGTTGGAGTTAGCCTTTTTAGCCTTCTCATCTTGACTTCCTTTTATCTCCATAGCAGGGTTCCATGTTCTCTGAGCGTTTTGTTCTCTGTTGTGACAACCCTTCATACATGCCTTTATTTTAATCAAGTGCCTCCAGGCTGTGGTGGGTTACTTGTTGATGTCTCCTTTGCATTCCTGATGGCTATGCTCTGCAGGTCCAAGAGTAAGTCTGTTCTTCTAGCCTAGCCTGGAGCACTCAGCTACAGACATTTTGGGAGCACTCAGCTAGTTGTTCTCACCCTGGAATCCTGTTGAAGACACAGTAATTTCTTTTTATCCCCCAGTAGAGCATGGTACATAGTAGGTCCTCAACAAATACCTCCTATGGTCAATGTCATAATAAATGGATCAATTATCACGGAACAAGTGTTTTAAAATGTTAGCTATCGTTATTTATCAGTATATATACAGCAAGTAGTTTAGATAGATTTTAGGTTGTGAGAAACAACTGATGTTTCCTGTTTCCTATTCACAGGGCTCCTAGCCTTAAGGAGATAATTACAACTTTAGGATATTCCAAACAACTTGTGCACTGGGGATCAACAGATCAGAAATCTATTTTAGACTCAGTTAATTTAGTTTAACACTCAAGATTTAGCTGAATCCCTCGTTTTATTTAAAGAGACATTCTAGATGCTTCTCTAACTGTCTTGTACAGCTAAACACTGACAGAAGTGTGATGCCTAAATTAATATCAGCCATACCAATCAAAGGTGATTTTCGTTACTGTTTAAACAGATTATTTATGGCAAGAGCTGATGTGTTTTGATTTTTCAACATGTCAGCTATAAGATCAGATTGGATATTTTAGCCTTGTGATAGCTCCCTATAAATAGAGGCATAAATTATAAATGCTCATTGATGCAATTATAAGTTGCCATTTGGTATTCTTTGATTCCAGCAAAATATAATGACCCTGAGTTAGAACATTGCACTAGGGGTGACCTCTGTCTCCAAAACTCTATAAACCAGTAATTCTTGCTGCAAAGATCCTTTTTTTTCCTCTCGTCCTATTGTAAAATTGTAACCAGACAATCAATGGGTCCATGCTGCCTGTCACTACTGGAGCCAATTAAGCAGAGACAGGCTTGAATCATATATGAGCATTTATTCCATACTGCCAGCAGTATGGGAGAGCAGCAGGTCATCCGCAAAAATCTGCTCTGCCCCTCCCCGCACCCACCACCATAAACCAGCTGCTTACATTGGGTAGAAAGACAAAGATGACATGGGAAGTAGGCAAAAAGGTATGGCAAATGGGCAGTTTATAGGTAATGCAGGCTGGAGATTTGCAAAGGCCTGCAGGTATGCAAAGGCTGGGGGTCTTCAAAGGGCTGGCAGCCCTGGTCTCTGCAATAAGGTTGTTAATCTTTCCATGATAATAGATAGCTCCTGGACGGAGAGGGTGGACCACATTTGCAGGTGAGCTCCCAGGTTCCTCATGCAACCCCCAGCCAGGTCAGAATGTGCTTTCTTTAGTCAGAACAAAACAATCACGGTCAACAGAGCATGATTAATATTTCTTACAATGATAGCAGGTCCCCAATATTCTATATCTGCCCCTATCAAAATCAACAAACAGACAATCCCTCACCTGCATGTTTGGAGATTAATTCTTCTTCTTCCTAAATGTGTACCTGTCCCAGCCACATATAACAAGGTTCTGCTGAGGGGCTAAGAAGTGGGTATGAGTCAAATACAGAGCCTGGCAGTGTGGCTGGAACTATAGGTTTTCTCAGATGAGCCTACACCCTGGCAGGCTATGTTCTGGGTATTAGGAAGGAAGGAAGAGTGCTGATTGTCGCCATTCTTGGGCTTAGGATAAAATAGTGCTCCACCTGGGTTAAAATCCCATCTGTGTTGCCAACAAGGTGAAAGCTTGGACAGTAAATTAACCTAGTTTCTACGTATTTAAAATGAGGAAAACAGGGATACAAAATGGAAGGCTTTTTTTTTCTTTCTTTCTTTCTTTTTTGAGACATGCATGAGATAATTTATAGACTTTTGGTACACAGGAAAAGAAAAAAAAAAATTCCCCTACTAATTCCCTCCTGAGTTCTTGATGACTAACCCACCCCCAGGATTCAAAACAAATTAGAGAGATGCAGAGGTGGGATGCGTGTGGAATCCATGACGCACTGCTCTGCTCTGGGTTTCACAGAGTGCTGTCCTCTAGGCCCTAAAATGTCTCTATCGCTTCACTTTCTGGTGGTCCCAGTAACTTCTCCCATGTTTAACGTGCCTGCTGGCATCGCTGATTTATCTCCCTTTTCAAAAATCCTCCTGCAGCTCCGAATTCTCCACTGTATACCTTTGGCTTACTCAATAATACATGGCCCATTCTTTTTTTCTCCTTTCATTCCCACCCAGAAGTTAGCACTCAAAGTATAGCTCAAGGAAGAGAAAAAATACAACTGCAGCTCTCCTCTTCTCTCAATCATAAGCTAAGAAATTGAAAAGCAGTGCCAGAATGAATGTGAAACAAGTGAACATATAAGTAACAATGCAAAATAAACATATTGAAGAACTCTGGGTCCCTCAAGAAATGGGAAGAGGCTCAAATCAGTACCTCATCCTTAGACTTCAGAATATGTCTGAGTACAGACACAATTGACCCAAAGCCAAACAAATAAATGAGACTCAGTGGCACAAGTAATAGTCTCAAGCTGATTCAATGTGCACATTAAATTTATGGGGACTATTTGCAGAATTATCTAGGATCGATTCTGGTTGCCTCCCATCTGGCCCAGTTCACATATTGTTTTCAGTATGATAATAATGTTATGTAAATGATATATTAATGTAGGTATTGGGATTCCTTGACTAGCCCCTCACACAAACAGGGATATCACTCAGCCATAACATTGCCAGGAATGGCATCAGATTCCATGTGAATACTTTCTACCACATGATGTTTAGCCTCTCCTGTGATTCTGCATGAAATATTGGAGGTTTGGGAAGGGCGATCAGGAAAAGGATCTTCAAAGCTTTCATCCCTCCAAGCATAGCCTGAATGGCCAGCTTCTTGGCCCAGGTAATAGCTTTTGTAGTGGACCCATCAGCCCATAACACTTTTATAGTGTACTTATAGGTGCCATGAGCTCAATAAAACCAGGGCACTTGAACTTGACATAATTTCTTCTTTCATAGAGGTGTCACATTTTGAAAGGCCCCAAGGAACTACCCGTGGATCAAGAGACAGATAGGCTGAGCCGCTTCACCAATTTTTATAGATGAAAAATGTGTCTAATTGGGAAAAACAGCCTCTCTCATCAAATGCAGGTTAAGGAAGTCAGCAACACTCAGGTAGAATCAGATCATCTGTAGGCCACTTTTCCCAATGTGAATTTTACTATATATATAAAACCAGATCAAGGTTGAGGAAGTTTACTAGGGGATAAAAAATACCTTTACGAGCTACCATCTTTCATCCTTGAATCAATCATGTTGTAATGAGCACCAAGTACTGGAGGCAAAGTGAGATGGGGCTTAAGGCAAAAGTAAATCTCCGTGGAAATTAACATGGCCTCCAAAGAGTCTTGAGAAAAAAATGTTGCCAACAGCAAACCAGTCCAACTGAAGATTTGTCCATCCAAAATGGACAACAAGTACAATTATTATAACTACCATTTACAAAGTTACTTTGAAAAAAGAGAGAATGTATATGCAACCTTGCCTTATCAGACAATACTCTACCCAACTGAACTACTCAGCCAGGTATGGAAATTGGGGTATTTTATTTTAATTTTTTTTAATCCTCACCTGAGGATATTTTTCCATTGATTTATAGAGAGAGTAGAAGAGAGAGGGAAATGCTGAGAGAAATATCCATGTGAGAGAAACACATAGATTGGTTGCCTCCTGCATGAGCCCTGACCAGGACCCTGCCCAGGGAGAAGCCTGTAACCAAGATAGATGCCCTTGACTGGAATTCAACCTGTGACCCTTCTGTCTGCAGGATAATGCTCCATCCACTGAGTCAAACCAGCTAGGGCAAATTGGGGTATTTTATTAGGAGAAATGACTCATTCAAACTCAGACCAGAAACAAACCTCCATCATTTTAGTATTATTAGGTGGTTTTATTGTATATGCATTGTACATCAGTATATATAAACTAATATAAAAATAAAAGTCTGGAAAGCTGGGAAAGATAATAAGAATGGAAAAAGGCCAATTTGATATGCTTTTGTTTTTCCAACTCTCCATTTTATGTAGAACTAGGGGCCCAGTACACCTTGAAAAGAACTGTGGCCCACAAGGCTGCAGTGGGCACAAGGGCAGGTCTCGACAGCCCCGCTGCCACCGCTGCTCCAAGCGCTGATAGTACCAGCCCGCTCACACCTGCTGAGTGATTGGGGCTGTCGGCAGCTGCGGGTGTGAGCAGGGCCACACCAGCAGCAGGTGCAAGCACTGGATGGGACCGCGGCACATGGGAGCAAAGAATTTTCAGTAACCACCAAAGTCTTGCCCCAATGACAACAAAGAGGGCCCTGCCTTGGTCTGGTGCCCCCACTCACCTGCTCCACCATCCCACCACAGCCAATACCCACTATGTTCCACACGCTCCCCCTGGTGGTCAGCACACATCATAGCAAGTGGTTGTTCAGATGTTCTGTAGTTCGGTTTATTTGTATACTAGGAGATATATATATATATATAATATTTTGAAACACAGACTATGCAAATAATGATCTACAAGATACCTCAGGTATTGCTGGGTAATAAAGTGCATTTTTTTCTTAATTGAAAATTGAATCTGTGAATCACTAGAAACAGATATATATGGCATGATAATATAGAAGAGTTTAATTAACCCAGATGGAAGTTAAGGGCTTTCCAGAATGAATAAGCCAAGGAACACCCACATCAGAATGATATATGTGGGCTTTCCTATTTAAAGAGTAGCTCATAAGTCCCCTCTGCTAAAAAATCACTTTGGTATTATTACCACATCTTTGTTTATTACAATTAGATAATATTTTTATTTCAAAGAGCCTAAAGTATTATACTGAGACTTTGCCACATCTGATGTCATAAAAATAAAAGTGAGGAAAGCTAGGAGAGAATGAGAATTTAAAAAAAGAAAGAAAGAAATGATAGAAGGGATAATAGTAGCAAGTAATTGCTAATTCAAATTGCCTTTGGAGTGCCTATCATACCTGCAGCCTCCCAGAAGTACTAGTAGGAAAATGGATGAGTAATTGTATAGTCATATCATTTAACTTTGACAATGCTCCTATAAGGTGAGTATTCTTGCCTCAACATTATAGATAAAGAGCCAGTTCTGTGAGGACAGATATCTTCAAAGAAGATTCCTGAGAGAAAAAATCTGTATTTCTAGAAAATGAAGTGAAAGCTGTACTGAAAGTTTGGGTAGAAAGAACCACCACAGGTAGATGGGATACTGACAGGATTATTTCAAACCACCTCGGGCCCATCGTGAGAAGGCAGGTTCTTTGGAAAAGACAACACTGCTGGGAAACCAGAAGGCAGCAGGAAACGAGAAAGACCAGATATGAGATGGATTCACTCTATGAAAGAAGCCAGAGGTGTGCATCTACTGGAGAGGAGCAGGGCTGTTGAGAATAGGACATGTGGACATCACTCATTCATCGGGTTGCTAGGAGTCAGAGCCAATGCAAAGCATCTAACACATGTTGAGTTAATGAAATCCATCAAAGTCTAATGCTGCTCAGTGGAAGTGCTGGAATTTACTCAGGTTGGTCTGATTCTGAAGCTCAAGAAACTTCAATTACATCCTCCTTGCTCTGGTTGGATTTTTCAAGATTGTCAAATGCCAAACTAAATGCTGAAAACATCTTAGGGACTATGTATTTGGATAACCTTATTTACTGCCACTTGACGTAATTCACTCCTGTAGTTTTTCAATTTCTAAATGTCCCTGAATCTTAATCCTGTTGACATATGTTCAGAATGACTTGAGTTAGATAGATAGGGCTTGAAAACTCTACTGGAAACTCCCTAAACAGATGAAAAAAGTTTTCTCTGTTTTAATCAGTGTTTGGTTATTAATGTCGTTCTCCTTGAGATGACAATTTTTCCCCCAAGTAAAAATAATCAATCAGTGTTCTCTTAGATTTCCATCTCAGATTCAGAAGAAAAAATTTTCAGGCATCAACATAAAATGACAGAAATACACATCTGTTGCCATGTGAGCATGTTAGAAACCCATGTCTGTGGAAACCTACCTCTGCTTCTGAGAATAACTTGGAGCACAGTGCTGAAAGTGTTTATACTGAAGTATTATGGGGCAGATGGTATAATTAAACATGTTTATTCATATATATTATGCTGCCAATTTTTAGAAACACACCTAATTAATGAACAAAATTATACACAAACACACAAAAGAGTGTGGTAATAGTTTCTGTGTGTGTGTGTGTGTGTGTGTGTGTGTGTGTGTGTGTGTGTAAGATTCAATTAATTTGGGGGAATTTACCACTTGTAGTTTACTTTTGCCTAGAAATTTCCAGAGTTTATTAAAAGATGCCCAATGGAAATCTAGCAGGTAATGAATTATCCAGGGTCATATTATTTATAGAAAAATATAATAAACCTGTCAGGAGTGGATTTCTAATTTGATTAAAACAATCCCTTGTGACAAATATTTTAAAAAAATAAAAAATGAGAAAGGTTGATGCTATACCAATTGAGATTGTATGACTCTAGAGACATCAAAATGTGAGAGCTGAAAGAAAAGACCAAGCACAGAAAGTCTATTTCCTCAATGGGTGGAGATATCTAATTTTAGGACACACTTAGTATTCCTGCCAGATGGTTTTCTGATAGAATAGTACTGATATACTGAGAAAAATTTGAGTGTTGGATCCACCAGTCATGAGCTTGAATCTGACTCTGCTATATTACCTCATCTGTCTAAATTCATTTCTTAGGTTATACAGCAAGGATAATAATAGAACATATGTCACAGGAAAAGATCAAATAAGATCAAATAGATAGCAGCAGATATAATTTCCAGTGAATTACCAATACATTTTAGCTATTATTATATGTAATACTATAGGCCTGGTGCACGAAATTCATGCATGGGGTTGGGGGGCATCCCTCAACATGGCCTGCACCCTTTTGTAATCTGGGACCCCTTGGGGGATGTCCGACTGCCAGTTTAGGCCCGATCCACAGCAGATGGGGCCTAAACCGGCAGTTGGACATCCCTCTGGCAATCCAGGACCACTGACTCCTAACTGCTTGCTGGCCTGATCACCCCTAACTGCCTCTGCCTCGTCTCCTGCTACCGTGGCTTCATCCAGAAGGACATCCGGAATGACGTACAGAAGGTCATTTGGCTGTCTGATCTAATTAGCATATTATGTTTTTATTATTATAGATTTTTATAAGCAAGAAGAATTCAATGAAGTTTTGGTTCACATTCTTTCCCTTAACCTAATTTTTATCCTAAGATTTTCTGTTTCTGTAGCCATCATCTCTACATTCCCATCCATAGTATAGAGGAGAGATTTTCCTAGAAAATTCCCTGTTATTAACATAACAAGTCTAAGAAATCACAATGGCTGAGATCCATTTTGTCCAAATGTTATGGTAGCTTATTTGGAGCTTTCAGGAATTTGTTATCTAAAATTATAGCATAACAATCAAGAGCTGGTCATTTGCATAGTGAATGATTTCTAATTATATGTTTTTCAAGCCAGTGGTACCTTCATCCAGTGTCCTAATGCCCAATGGCTGAATTTCTGAAGAGCAACTAGATTCAATATTATGCTTGGCCAATGATATCACAGTAGCATCAGCACCAAGAAAGAGTCATCAGTGGCACAGAGATGGCTTTGTCATCAGCAAATGGGGACAGACTCAAATTTCCAAGCTCAGAGAGCAGCCTTCCCCACACAGAGCATCATTCTATGAGTTCTAGAGATCAGGTTTATGCCCGAAGACTGAGACCTGCTTACTCCCTTTATCTTCTCTCATGAAATACTTGTTATGACATGAAATTACCCAGGCAATTTTTAAAACTAGAGACAATATTTATTTGACAGTGATAAGAAATGCTAAAAGTTGATAGCAGATTTCAACATGCTAAATCTCTCTATACTTGTGATAAACATACCGATGCACTAAATTTCACCCGGACTACAGTTTTTCTAGAGCAGGATTATGAAATAGAATTTAAAGGAAGACAGAGTGGCTAGGGAAAAAATTATGGTTGTATTTGCCAAATCAATTATCAACCTTAGATTGGCTCCATTGTTACTTTTTACTCTCTTAATTTATTTTTCCATTTTAAAATCAGCTTCAACTATCACAGCACATTATTGAGTGGTTAATGCTTTCCCCAGCAGAGACTAATTCTCTCCCTAGTCAAATTAATCCATTGATTTTGGCTTGTGGATGGATGCTCATTCTTTTAACCATAGGATGAATGTGCATTGTACAATCATTCATAGCCATGAGATACTTAGACAATGCTTAAGCGATTATCAGGGAACCAAAATGAATATTCAATCTGCTGAATATTCAGCTACATACACACACACACACACACACACACACACACACACACACAATTGATGTCAATCATTTTGTAAGATGTGCATCAGGTAAAGAGAATAAATTTTTTTCTCTCTGAGGGCATTGCTAATTATGTGTGTGGGTGTAAGTATGTGCATGTGTATGTGTGTATGTGAACACAGATTTCATTTGCATTAAATTCTCTGCATGCTTTCTGTTCACAGTGATAATATTTTGCTTTAATGGTATTTTTCAATATACAGTGCATTGATTCTAATAAATATTCCATAAAATATATAGCAGATAGGATTATTAAATATATTTGTTCTGATATAATCTCAGCAGTGAACCTTACAGATTAAAAGAGACAGGAAGGGTGGCAGATACATTATCATACATGTGTTTTCTCAATCATCCCAACAGGCAACAGCCCTCTGATGTTCCAGATCCTGGTATATGATGTGACGTGATATGTTTTACAATTGGCTGTCTAGATTTAAAGTCTGGTGTCCTGCCAAGTGAATCCAGAGGAGAATGCTCAAAAAAACATAACAGGCCCAGATCAGCAAAAACTCCATTTATTGTATTTACTGGGTTTATTATAGGCCAAAGGGACTCTAAACTACGCCATCAGGTTTTCTTAACTTTGTATGACAGCCAAGTTTCTCAACCGCAGTAGTGTTGGCATTCTCTACTGGATCGTCCTTTGTTTGGGGATCTGTTTTATGCATTGCACCATGTTTGGTAGCATCACGAGCCTCTACCCACAAGATGCTAGTAGCACTTTCCCAGTTGTAACAACTGAGAATGTTTCCAAACGTTGATAGTTTTGCCCTGAGGGGACAAAATTGTTCTGGTTGAGAATTACCATTTTAAAGAATGGTGTGTCCTCTTGTTTTCTTCTCAAAAAGCTTCCAGATTCTTTTTGCAATTTACACCCCACTCCCCAGAACCATTAGGATGTGTATATAAGAATTTATAAGAATTTCTCCCAGAAGAAAAAAAATAGTATTTCAGTTCATAGGCTATTTCAAGAGAGAGAGAGAGAGAGAGAGAGAGAGAGAGAGAGAGAGAGAGAGAGAGAGATGAAAGTTAGATTTAAATCACCAAAGTATGAACTAGGACTATGAAATTAATAAAACTTTTAGTATACTTCCTTATTCCCCATCCTCCCCCAAAATGTAACAAAATTTAATCTGATGACACAGTTTAAGAGAAATGTTACATGCATGGCCAACAGAGAAATGTACACCAACATTAAGAAACAAGCAAGTAACCCAAAGATAGGGGAAAATTTGGTTGATGGAATAATTTTACAAAACACTCAGAAAGTGCCTTTAATGGATTTCTATCCCGATATACAAAAACCCTGGGTTCGTCCCATCCACAAGGACTGGAGACTAGACCTAACTCCCAGCCTGCATGCGCAGCAGGCTCTGGTGGGTGGGGACTTGTGGCAGCAGAGACTGGGATGGGGAAGGCAGGGTGGCACTCACACTCACTCACAACTGCATACATGCACAGACACACACAGCGCCCACCAGCTCACAGTCTTTTCTCCCTTTCTTTCCCCCCTCCCAGCTCACTCTCGGAGCCTCTCTCAGAATGAGGAAGCAAAACAGACTGGGCCTGAAGAGGCCTGGATGGAAGGGAGGGCTGGCAGAGGGTGGAGCGGCCCCCAGTGGCCCCGCCCCTCCCACCCAGGAAAGAGGAAGAGAGACACAAGGAGGCAGGGAGGCCTGGAGGACTGCTGAGAAAAACAAAGAGAGACAGAGCCTGGTCGAGATCAGGCCAGCAGGGGAGGGCAGTTAGGGGTGATCAGACAGGCAGAGGCAGTTGGGGGAGATCAGGCAGGCAGGTAGAGGGAATAGGGGCAGTCAGGCAGAGGCAGTTAGGTGTGATCAGGCAGGCAGGCAGTCCAGTGTTTAGGAGCCAGCAATCCAAGATTGTGAGAGTGATGTCCAACTGCCACAGGGAATGGGCCTAAACTGGCAGTCGGACACCCCCAAAGGGTACCTGATTGGAGAGGGTGCAGGCTGGGCTGAGAGAACCCCACCCCTGTGCACAAATTTCATGCACTGGGCCACTAGTAATAACGATAATGAGCTGCATGTATGGCACTTTCAACTGTGCGATTGGTGACATGGAGAGATACCTAACAAGAATAAGAGCCTCTGTGAACCAATCATTGTGTGCCATTAGACTCTGCTCAGAATTTCCAAATTCAGGCTACATGAATAGCCTCGAAGGCCATCAACTCTAACCCAAAGCCATGATTTGAACAACCCCTTCTGTCTTCCTTCCTCGTGTCTTCTCATTGGCTTATATTCTCATTGGTTTCTCTCACACTACTTCATTTATGAAACATTAAACGAATGGTGAGTGCTTGTCAATGTTACTTGGGAAATAAGATGTGCGAATAAGTATAATGTGAAGCATAGCCAGTGGTCATAGGCACTTGTATTTTAGAGGGAAAATCATGAGCAGGCCAACATGATACGTGATTGGGAACACTGACTTTTCTAGAATGTACTGTATTTGTTCTGTTCCTCAGGGAATCTCCTAACTTTCTCCTGCAGGTCCTTCTTAAATACAAGTTTGTATTGCCGATTAGCCTGTGCAGGCAAAAGATCCATTTAACTACCCCCACTCCTGCCCCAAACACACACACACACACACACACACACACACACACACACACACACTGAAAAGCTCTCACTGTCCTTGTTTTTGTGTCTGGGTGCTGAGGAACATTTGCAAACTCCCCTGCTCACTTAGAAGTTAGTCCCTGCATCCCAAGCAAGGAGCTACAGCATCTGATTACAAAGCTGTTTAATGTCTCTGGGATCTAATTGGGTCAAACCCATGACTAACAATCATAAAAATATGGCAAAACCAGATGTGTATACACTCCTATAGATTTTGGAAGCTGGAGTACATTTGTCCCATTTCAAGTTTTCTCACACTCCAAAGAAATTCAAACAGATTTCTTCTCTCTTCTGCTCTATTCCTTTCTGTGTTTCCATATAAAAGGCACCAGGGAATCAGATCTATAAGATATGTACTCAGTTTCTTGACCTAGAAAACTTCTAAAAAGTTACAGTGCTCAAGGCTGTTGACTACAGCTCCATTTCAGCCTCAAAAAGGCCGACAAGAGGGGTTCCCATGATTAGATTTTATTTCAATCTTTTTTTAAGTTTTATAAACCATGATTCCAAAGATAAAGCATATTTGTGAAAATAAAAATGGAAGTAAATATAACATAACTCACCGTTAATTAATATATTATGTTACTAGTAATTACTTGCTTCACATCTCTCTTTCCCATGTAAGAGTATTTGTTGATAATAACAGTTATACTCCTCAAACTTTCTCAACTGTCTTAGAAACATTAAGTTAAATCATTCAACTGTAATGGCACCCAGATAATTACTTGTATTCTCCCCATTTTTAAAATATATTTTTATTGATCTCAGAGAGGAAGAGAGAGGGAGAAAGAGATAGAAACATCAATGATGAGAGAATCATTGATTGGCTGCCCCCTGCATGCTCCCTACTGGGGAACGAGACTACAATCCGAGCATGTGCTCTTGAGTGGAATCAAACCTGAGACCCTTCAGTCTGTAGGCGGAGGCTCTATCCACTGAGCCAAACCGGCTAGGACTATCCTCCCCATTTTAAAGGTACCTGAGGCACCGAGAGATTAAGTGACTTGAGTAATGTTCATAGTTAGGAAATGAAGACTGGGATTTGAAACCAGGCTTCCTAGCTATATATTGTTTATTCAACCCCATTGCTATTCTGCCTATCTACTCCCAATAGCTCATCAGTTTAGTGAGGACTGGAACTGTCTGTCTTTATGTGTACATGTGGGTCTGTCTATCTGTGTTGTTATGCATGGTGAAGTAAGAGATCAAATTTATTCCAGAAACATTACAGAATTACAGAGTGGTCACAATAAAATATTTAGTTTTAAAATACTTAAACTTCTCCCTAGCCTTTTTGGCTCAGTGGACAGAGCATCACCCTGCAGACTGAAGGGTCCCGGGTTTGATTTAGGTCAAGGGCACATGCCTGGGTTGTGGGCTCGATTCCCAGTAGGGGCCACACAGAAGACAGCCAATTAATGATTCTCTCTCATCATTGATGTTTCTATCTCTCTCTCCTCCCTTCCTCTCTGAAATCAATACAAATATATTTCAAAAAATAAAAATAAAATATTTAAACTTCATGAGAAGACACATATTTCAAGCCTTGACTTTTCATTTCCACCTGTCTCTAGACTAGTTGTATGCCACAGAAAGCCATACCTTGGAAAAAAAATGAATACATTTTAAGAATGTAGATCTGGTACTTCTTACAAGAAAAACACCAACTAAGGTATTAGGCTAACTTGGTGGACTATACTTATGTCATCCCAATACTGTACAGTATCAGGGAGGGTTTGCTGATTTGTACTTAGTCATTATTCCTTCCCAGCTGTTAAATAAAAGGTTCATTTTCCACCTTGGTTATATCCTCAAACTACCTAAGACCTTACCTATTTGGAATGTGCTACCTCTATTTCTTTTATAGAGAGCACTTTATTATAATGACTGCCGTTGAGGAAGAGATATTGGAATCTGTTTTCCTGTGTTATTTTCCCTCTTCTAAGATGGCATATTGGTAATAAACTAAAAAGTGTGTAGCGATGTATGACTACAGAGCCTTACTAGTAAATTTAATATTTAATAACTCAGTCAGCTATATGACCTAGAAACCAATCTGTTACCTGATTCTATTACCAGAAAATTCTGTTCCACTAGAAAATGCCTTAGGAATCTCAGGGGATCCATACATATAATTCCTGTAATTTTTCAAAAATTAAGATAATAGGAGTCTGAAGAGTTTTCACATAGTTGCTTGCCAGCTCTGTGACTTTTGACCTTTTACTCAGTCTCCTCGAGGAGATTGAAGAAGGGATCACAAAGTATTTGAGGTTTTATTTTCCCCCATCAATAAATTTCAAAAGATGTGAAAATGTACTGCCCGATGATAAATGAGGCACTTAGAGAGGGTAATATTGTCCCCTGATTAATAACACAGTAGCATTGTGTACAGGCTGGAGAGAAATCTTGGAGAGATTTAGCAAATTTCCCCCTTTCTGATTTTCTTTCTTTCTGCTAGGCTTGCTGGGTATGAAGTGAACTCCTAAAAGAGGCTGCCTGGAATTTCAAAGTAAAATACGATAAGAATGTGAAAGCACCTGATAAAAATTCTTAAACCTTTATGCTTCTCCAGAATCTGTGTTTTTGCTAATATCTCCTTTGTTTTCAGGGTACAATATTAAGTATTCAAAAATGTAGAGACATTGAATATTTTTGATAAGAATTCATATGGGGAAACTTGATTTTAAAAAGAAACTAATGATTAATCTCATTAAACAATAAGCAATTTGAGCCTAGGAACTAACACTATTTCCATCATTCTTTGTATCTTCTGAGTCCAACATGTGGCATAGGGTAGAAAAGGAATTAATGAATATTGAGTGAATGAATAAGACCCCAAACTGAGAAAGACAAATATCACATGGTCTCACTTATCTGTGGAATCTAATGAACAAAATGAATCGACCTGAATCAGGGAAGCATGGAACAGACTGACATACCTCGATGTGGGGTTGGGGGGACGAGAAAAGATAAACCAAAGAACTTACATACTTATATACATAGCCCAAGGACACAGGCAGTCGGGTTGTGAAGACCTGGGGGATAGGCACCTGGGAGGAGGGAGAGAGGGGAGGAAAACGGGAGATATCTGTAATACTATCAACAATAAAAAATACATTTAAAAATGAAAAAGAAAAAACCCTGAACTAGTGCGGTAATCAGAGTGGGCACTAACTCAATTCACATTGCCAATATGCAATGATAGAGCTGGCACTGACATTAAAAATCTAGTCTATCTACCCACCATATTTTAGAACTAACAATACTGACAAATGTAAATAGGCTTGCATAATATGAGAGACCTGGGTAGTAGCAGTGTTTGAACTTGAAATGAGAACACCTGGGTGCTCTTTGTCTGATATTATCCCATTGTGTGTGTCTTTCTCTTTCTACTCCTCATTAAAATGGCTTAGTTGAGTAATGTGTGTGGATGTACACAATTTAAACATACATAAACTCTCTCTCTCTAGATTTAAGTAACCTATACCTATTGCAATATTCCACTTATATGCATAACATGGGTAAATATTATTCTTTTAACATTTTTCTCTGTTGTTTTATCTTCCCCGGACAGACATCCTCAGAATACCCTCAGTTTATTATCATTCATCCTACAAATTCCATCCTGAATCTCAACTTCTTTACAAAGCTAGTCCTGCAATCCTGGCTGAGGGTATCTACCTACATTTAGGCCAATTCTAATAGTTTCAAGTTGCACGGAACTTAGTAAACATGCAGTAAATTAATTATGAATTAAATATGGATACAGTTTATTACCCAATTAGACATCATTTTCGCACAGGTAGGAAGCATATCATACTGGTTTATTTTCTCCACAGTTTCTGGTATAGTTGTGACTACATAGACACGTAAGACTTTGTAACTGGAAACAACCTTAAGAATAATCTAATTTAGTCTCCACATTTTATGGAAGACAAAGAATTTTTTTTTTTTAAGTAAGGCTTTTTCTAAAGTAATGAAACTAATTATTTGTGTTGAGATTAAAATTTTGGTCTCATAATGTTCTGATACACAATATTGAATTTCTCGATTGATATTCAATGAATATTTGTTGAAATAAACTTAACGTTATAGTGTGTGCATTAGTGTATATTTAATATGTAGTCCTGTTGAGATGAATTTAAAAATATTATCAATAATATGTTTCCAGCCTGGCCTGCATGGCTCAGTGGTTGAGCATCGACCTATGAACCAGAGGGTCACAGTTCAGTTCATTTCCAGGTCAGGGCACATGCCCGGGTTGCAGGCTTGATCCCCAGTGTGGGACATGCAAGAGGCAGCCAATCAATGATTCCCTCTCATCATTAATGTTTCTATCTCTCTCTCTCCTCCCTTCCTCTCTGAAATCAATAAAAACATATTTTTTAAAAATAGTATGTATCTGCTTACAAATAATAACTAAATGGAGTTAAGTCTATAACTCATAAAACCCACTCAAGCACTTTAAATAGAATAAATATTTGAAAAAAATCATGGTGACAGTGAAGTTAATTGTTCTCAACATGTCAAGATTGGCATTTTTGTTCTGTGTCATGAATATCTGACAATCATCAGCCTGAGTCACCACCCGTGACATTTTCTTCTACTCTTAACATACTATTGTTAAAAAAAAAAAGAAAAAAAAAGTGCCCTCCTCCTTTCTTTGATTAGTGCATCACCCTGCTTTAACAAATCCCACTGAAACTCACCGAGCATGGCTTCAGTTTTCCGTTAGAATCCATGTAACAAGAAATTGCCAAGCAAAGACATTAGGGAGAATGTCTATAGGGTAAGAGAGCCTTGGGATTTAATAAAGTCCAAATTTAGCATGAGAAATGGAGACACCGAGTGAAGAAGCAACTCCTCTAAGATTACAGAGTTGGATGTAAAACTGGGAGAAGACCTCAGGCCCCTAATTTCAAGATTTTAAATATAACACTTCCTCATGAAAATGAAGTCAGAAAAAAATAGGATATATATTAGACACATCACAATGTTTTAAAGAGCTAATTAAATTTAAAATTTTCCTATACACCAGGTGGGGCAAAAAGTAGGTTTATAGTTGTTCACATGAAAAATAATGGAATAATCAATAAAGAATAATAAAGAATATGCTTTGTGTTTCCTGTACTCACAACTATAAGCCTACTTTTGCCATGCTCTGTATTTACCATTCCCTATATAATTATTTCCTGTGTGTAGACCAGATTTCCATTTATAATAAAAGCATAATATGCTAATTAGACCAGATATTCTTCCGGATGACCTTCTGGATGAAGCCAGGGCTGCGAGGGAAGCCCAAATCCTGGGTGCCAGAGGGAAGCCTGTGCTGGCAGCTAGGAGAAGGAAGGCCTACTCTTGCACAATTTTCATGCATCGGACCTCTAGTCTGGCATGATTTTCCTTCTGTCTAAAGCACTTTCCTTAACATTTATTGGTGTGCCTGTCTGATACTCTTTGATTTTGTATTCCTGAAGATGATGTTATTTTACCTTCATTTTTGGAAATATGTTTTTGCTGGATATAGGTTTCTAGTTTACCAGTTGTTTTCTTTTTTTCCAGCAGTACTTCAAAGTTGTTGCTCCACTTTCTTCTGACACATTTTTTTTTTCAATAAAAAGTCTCTCTTTTACCTTATTTTGTAAATAATTTATTCCTCTGTGGTAATGTTTTTCTTTACTTTGGTGTTTTTTTTATCACTAGTTTTAAATAATATGATTATGATGGAATGTTTAGCTATTTTTTTTATATTTCTCCTGGTTTATTGAGCTAATGGGTTTATAGTTCTTAATGAATTTGGGCATTTTTTGGTAATTATTTCTACATATTTTGTACATGGTTTCTGATTCTGAGACATTGGTACCTATATAGTAGGCTCTTCAAGTTGCCTCATAGCTAACTGATACTTTTTTTGTAGTTTGTTAAAATTGGGATTTTATTCTCGATAGATTCAATGATTATGTTTTCAAGTTACGCTTGCATCTGCAGTGTCTAGTCTGTTTTTATTCCTATCCAATATATTTGTCATCTGATACTTTTTCTATCTTTATAAGTTCAATTTGGGTCATTTTTATATTTTCAATGTCTCTTAACATGTCAGTGTTTTTAATCTATCTTGAACATATGGAGTATATTTATAATAGCATTTTAAACATCTTGGCCTATCAATTCTTTCATCTATGTCAAGTTGTCAAGTCAGGGTCTGTTCCTATGAACTGATGTTTCTTTTCAGTGTGAGTCATTTGTTTCTGTTTCTTTGAATGCCTGGTAGTTTCTCTCTCTCTCTCTCTCTCTCTCTCTCTCTCTCTCTCTCTCTCTCGTCAAACATTGCAAATTTTATGTCAGTGGTTGTGGGATTTTTTTATTATTGTTCCTTCTGATATTGTTGATTATTATTTTTGTGTACAAAACCTGGAAATATTTAACTTCTTTTGAAGCTTTCTTTTAAGTTTCTGTTAGTCGTTGTAGAGCAGCCACTGGTCTGCAAGCTCATTGGACCTCACTGCCATGCAACACTCTCTGTCGTCCCTGTGCAAGGACCTGTTTGCAGGGAAGTCCTTCCATTCGTACGGTGGGAACACAAATGCGTCCTCTTCCTGTGTGAGCAACAGGGACTTGTCCAGTTGTTCCTTTCTGCTGACTCTTTTTCCAGACTTGGTAGTTTCCTGACACTCCAGTACTGACCAGTATATATCTAATGACTTGCACAGAAACCTCAGCGGGTATCTGATGCAGTCTAGGCTACTCTCCTCTTTGGTATTCTGCCTGTCAAGTTTTAGACATTTTTACCTCCCAGACTTTAAAACTGTCTTTAGCTCAGGAAGAACAGAAGACTCTGTTTGGATTTCTTCTCCTTGCACTGTGGCCTGGAATCTCTCTCCAAGTGGTCCTTTGGGTTAGTCCTAGGGATCAACTCATTATTTATCTTCTTTCAGAGATCACTGTCTGTCCCACATTGTCTGTGGTTCTGTGTCTGTAAACCATTGTGTCTTAGTCAATTTAGGCTGACCTGAAGTGCCATTGACTAGGCACTTTACAAACAACAGAAATTTATTTCACACATTTCTGTAGGCTGAAAATTTAGATCAAGTGGCAGTGTACTCAGGTTCTCGTGAGAGCCCTCTTCTGGGTTAGAGATGGCCAACTTCTTATATTCTCACATAGCAGAAATAGGGTAGACCCCTGGCAAGAGCACTAATTCATCATGGGGACTTCACTGCCTATGACCTCATCCAAATCTAATTATCTTCCCATATCTAAATACTATTGCGTTGGGGATCTGGCTTTAACATGAAAACTTGAACTAGTGATGAAAGGGGTAGGGGGAACATAAACATTCAGTACACAACACTCTGTTTCATATATTTTCTTCATTTTTTTTTAATTTGTAAATTCCTTTAATTTTTAAGGATACATATAAGGTTTAATATTGAATCATGTTTTTGTCCTAGCTGGTTTGTCTCAGTGGATAGAGCACTGGTCTGCAGACTAAAGGTTTCTGGGTTCACTTCTGGTCAAGGGTATATGCCCACATTGTGGGCTTGATCCCCAGTAGGAAGGAGGCATGTAAGAGGCACTCAATGAATGATTCACTCTCATCATTGATGTTTCTATCTCTCTCTCCCTCTCCCTTCCTCTCTGAAATATATGTAAATTAACCACATTTAAAATTTTTTTCATTTTGCTTTTATTTTTCTCATATCAACCATTGTATCAGATTGGGAGAGATTAGTCTAAGGCTACTAGTCAGAATATTTTTTAATCCTGACCCTGATTTTCAACTAGACACATTTCAGATGGCATAAGGCATTCATGAAAACAAAGCAGAGGAGAAAAGGCTGGTCAAGAGGTTGATTCAGATTGTTTGCAGCCTTTACTGCTTTGTTAGAGAACTTGGATTATATCCTGTAGTGAGTGGGAAACCAAGAGATTTTGAAGCAGGAAGATCTTCTCATCACAAAGGATAAGGGGATTAATCTGGCTGTAAAATAAATTGATAGAGGGAGATTGGAGGCAAGGATGCTTAGAGAATATAGCTTATTGTAGGCATAGGATAAGGACCAGGATTAGCGCTGTGATGTTTTGTAGACACATCCCAATTAAATTAAGGGATTAGCTTAATTGACAGGCAGTGAAATTAACACTGAGTCCCCATTGCAAATAATGGATGGCTTTGGGGGGGGAAAAGAAAGTTATCTTTATGGAGGAAGCTGAATACCTAGTACAGGGAAGTTCAAGATGAAGTGACAGCTTATTTCCCAAGCAACCAGGACATGACATGTACTCCTACCACCTGGATCTGTTCCCGAGAGCAGAGGCGCGCTTTGTCTCTGGCACAGAAGATGTGATGTTTGGCTTGTACAATGGGCCAGCTTGTGATTCTAACAAAGGCCATTTAGTGATGCTGAGCTTTTGAGATGCGCGTGCATATCTAAGCCCTTTGTCAATGATGAATTACTTCTTTTGTATCCCTGGCCAACACCTTTCCTTTAAACTATCTGGCACATCACCTAGGGGAAAAACACCAGCTTTACTATTTCTCCTGAGCATTTCATTAGATAGACCTTTGTTGTTGTTGTTGTTGTTGTTAAACAGAAGGAGATTAATTAAACTAGCTTTTAAGCTGATGAAAATCATTAGCATGAGGCAAGTAAAATATTGATGGTGTGTGGGAAGAAGCATAAGCAAGAGAATTAGTAGGAACTCAAACCAGCCACCAGCTCATATTTGGGTGCTTTTGATTAAAAACAAAAACAAACAAACAAACAAAAAAAACCCAACAATAACACAAAAACTAAATTGCTTCTTTAGGACCTTCCCAAAGCCAGGCCTCAACAGATGATCACTATTTAAAAAAAAAAAAAAAAAAAGAGGACTATACAGAATTTTCTAAAAGATAAGGAAAACAAAATTATATGAAACAGAAAGAGGCCCAGTGATTCTTTATAGGTGCACAAGCAATTTAGAAATAATCCTATATAATAAATAAAAGGCTAATATGCAAATTGTCCCCTTGGGAGTTGGACCAACAGGAGTTCGACTTCTCCCTTAACATGCGCTGACGACCAGGGGGTGGTGGAATGAAGGAAGGCCCTGGCCTCCCTGGCTAGCAGCTGGCAGCTGCGGGGAGGAAGGCCCTGATTGGCCCTGATCGCTGGCCAGGCCTAGGGATCCTTCCCGTGTACGAATTTCATGCACTGGCCCTCTAGTTGGATGATAAGCATACAAGGAAACCTGTCTGTGGGACTATATCAGTAGTCTATATTAAGTAGGCACCCTAGTAGAGGACAGAGCAGACTATATTTAGAGTTGGGAGAGGGGGATTGATTTAAGTTCCTACATTTTGATCACCTGAATGATCCTGGGCTAATCACCCTACCTCTCAAGCCTCACTTGTCCTATCTTTAAAATGAAAGGACTTAATTTGAGCTGAGGTCCCTTTTACTTCTAATTTATTGTGATTCCTTGTTTCATGCCATGGGCACTTAGTCCTTAACCTGAAAAAGGAGGGGACAGCTTTGTGGGCCTTGGAGAATGCAGTGGGCAAGTTGCTGAGGGTGGATATACTATGAATGTGTTTCTATGACTCTGTGCATATCAGAAAGAAAGAGACAGGCTTTCCATTTTGGGTAAGATATACATTTGTTAAGAAAGTCTTTTCTTTTCTTTCTTTCTTTTTTTTTTTTTTTGGCTAATGGAGTTTTGCAGAAGGAAATAAATGATTTGTGTCTATTAGAGGAGCAGGAGCAACAGCCGCGCATTTTTGAGAGCTCCATTAAATGTGTTCTGTTTCTTGCGCTGTCTCTGTTCATTTGGGTGAGAACTGAAGTGCACATTAAAAGGCTGAATTAAGTGAAGGGCTAAATGAACCAATTAATTCTTTTTTTCTCCAATACAATGAAGGTGCCAAGCGGAATGCAGAGCAGCCTGCAGTTGACCCTTACATATCTCTCATTGTGACTTTCTCTGAAAGGCCCAGAATTCATGTGCCTGCTCCCCTCCAGGGTCACATATTCAAAACAAAGCAAACGGACTTTGACAAGGAAATACAATGATATGTTTAATGAAGTACAGTCACTCTGAATACATTACTTTCTTCCAGACCCCTGTTTCGGGCCAAATCTGACCTTTAATATTTTCAACCCTAAAACGCTGTGTTGTAAACCTTAAAGTTTTTGATATCATTTTTATCTTTAAAGCATATCAATGTATTCCTAAACATCTTGACAGATGTTTATGAATTGAAGAGAAAGCAGGAAAGTGTATGATTTGAGGTAGATCCAAAGAATTTGGATTCCAGCAGAGCTGATGTTTAATAGCAGCTTTGTGACCATGAACCAGTTACTTAGCATCCCTGAGCTCCAGTGTCCTCATCTGGAGAATGGTACAGGAACAGTCCTTCCTCAGAGGGTTGCTGTGATTATTGCATACAATGATTCATTTCCAGTAATTAACAAATGTCAAGCACAGAGTAAACACTCAGGAAATGGAAGTTGTCATTATTTTCTGCCCCATTTTGGGGAATACATAATAGCATGATTTCCTCATTGTATAGAGTATTAAATTATTCATCTCAAAGGCAATAGAAATAGCTCTGGGACTCATGGACCTATGCAGCTAATATTGGCATTTCACTGTGTGTTGTTTTACCAGGATTCTCTACTATTCTTTCACCCTGTGCTCATAAACACTCAAATTCTTATAGAGGCACAATGGGACAGGATTCCTTGATGATCCAGAAAAGATAATGATATGGTGCAATGCATGCATCATAATGTCTGTACATAATCAGAAATTAATAAAAGATCTATAATAATAAAAGCATAATATGCTAATTAGACTGGACAGCTGAACGACCTTCTGGACATCATTTCAGATGTCCTTCCAGATGAAGCCACGGTGGCAGGGGTCGAGGCAGAGGAAGTTAGGGGCAATCAGGCAGGCAGGCAGAATGGTTAGGGGCAGTTAGACAGGCAGGCAGGTGAGCCGTTAGGAGCCAGTGGTCCCTGATTGCAAGAGGGATGTCCAACTACCAGTTGAGGCCTGAACCCATGGACATCCCTCAAGGGGTCCTGGATTGTGAGAGGGTGCAGGCTGGGCTGAGGGACCCCCTTCCTGTGCACAAATTTCATGCACCAGGCCTCTATTCCTCCTATCTAATAATAGATAAACATAGTAATTGACCATACCTTTGCTACGCCTCCCATTGGCTAGTCAGTGTGATATGCAAATTAACCACCAACAAAGATGGTGGCTAATTTGCATACTGCAGGCAGGGCAGGACAGTGTGAGTGTGAGCCGCCATCCAGGCCCCCATGTGTGACCCCAGAAGCTGCCTGCCTGCCGCCCATGATCAGATCCGATCCCGGGCCTCAGGCCGGCCCCAGAAGTCCCAGAAGCCACCTGATATGGCAGTAACTCTGTCAGAAAGCACTCTGAAAGTCAGTGACATAAATGCACCAATTAAAAGGCAGATTGTGAGGGTGAATCAAAAACAAAACCCACTTTAAATATAAAGACACATATAGATTAAAAGTAAATGAATTAAGCTGCAGCCTGTTTTGTTCAGTGGATAGAGCATTAGCTCAGGGACTGAAGGGTCCCAAGTTCGATTCCAGTCAAGGTCATGTCATCAGTTGCTGGCTTGATCTCCAGTCCCTATCAGAGCATGTGCAGGAGGCAACCAATCAATGTGTCTCTCCCTTTCCTTTCACTCTCTCTAAAATTCAATGGAAAAATATCCTTGGGTGAAGATTAACAAAAACAAAGTAAATGGATTAAGTAACATTAAAGAGATTATAAGAAAAATATATTCCAAATTTTGTTAGTTGTATAATGGTTATGTTTAAATTATTAACACCTAACAAATTGGGGGAAGGGTACATATAATATGCTGTAGTATTTTATAGTTTTTTTACATGTATGAGATTATTTCAAATTAAAATATTAAAAAATTAAAAATTAATAAAATATTAATTGAAATGTATCTGAATTACATGAAAAATCTCCTAATTGCTTCTAGAATAATTTATTAAATTGTGCTAAAATTTACAAGGGTTCAATTAAAAGATATCTTAATTCTAAATGAAATAATAGAAAATATGTAGTAGTGCAGTTATAAGCACGTATCTGAAAATACAAATTTAAAGAAGTGAATTTAAGAAGGGATTAGCCAAAGAAAATATATGCACAACCCATGGACACAGACAACAGTATGGTGATGGTCAGAGAGAAGTGGGGGGCAAGAGCTGGATCAAGGGGGCAAAAGGGGGAAATTGGCGCATCCTATATAATAATAATAAAAGGCTAATATGCAAATTGACTGAATGGCAGAATGACCAGTTGCTATGATGCGCACTGGCCACCAGGGGGCAGACGCTCAATGCAGGAGCTGCCCCCTGGTGGTCAGTGCACTTCCATATGGGGAGTGCCACTCAGCCAGAAGCTGGCTCATGGCTGGCCAGAGCAGAGGTGGTGACAGGAACCTCTCCCACCTCCGTGGCAGCACTAAGAATGTCCAACTAACGGTTTAGGCCCGATCCCTTGTGGGCCTAAGCCTTTAGTCGGACATCCCCTGAGAGCTCCCTGGCTGCCAGAAGGATGTCTGACTGCAAGCTTAGGCCTGATCCCCCGGAGAGTGGGCCTAAGTCGACAGGTGGACATCCCCCAAGGGATCCTGGACTTCAAATGTGCGCAGGCCGGGCTGAGGGAGTCCGCCACCGCACTCCCCGCAAGTGCACAAATTTTTCTGCACCGGGCCTCTAGTTATATATAAAATAGGTAATCAACATTTTTAGATTTCCAATTCTCTTTATTCATCTCCATTCAAATTTACCTCCCTTTTAACACACATACCTTCTTCACCACAAGTATTAGAAGAGAGCAGTTTTCAACAACTAGTTATATGATTACATCCTAACTCAAGTTTGTTATTTTTCTATGTTTTTTTTCTGTTTCCTGTAATAATATAATACAAACAATATTAACAAACATTTGAATGCTCTACTGGTCCAAAGGTGAACATCTCATATTTCTGCCCATGGGAACAAAAGAGAAATCAGAATTCCACATGCATAGTTTATTTTACCTATTAGTTTATAAGTTGGAAAATAGTATTTGATAGAAATAACCATGCGCCTGGACAGGATGGGAAAGGGGATGAAGTGGTAAGTTATTTAGAAAATATAGAATATACTAGAGAAGTGATTTTCAACCTTTTTCATCTCATGGCACACATAAACCAATTACTAAAATTCTGTGACTCACCAAAAATGTATTTTTTGCCAATATGACAAAAATAGGTATAATTTTGATTTATAATAATAATAATAATTACCTATCTGTTTTGGTCCAAAGTGACTTTTAAAAAATTAGGTGCCTATAGCCCAGCTGGTTTGGCTTAGTGGATAGAGCATCAGCCTATGGACTGCAGGGTCCCAGGTTCAACTCCAGCCAAGGGCACATGTTTGGGTTGTGGGCTCAATCCCCAGGAGGGGGCATGCAGGAGCCAGCCGATCAATGATTTCCTCTCATCATTGGTGTTTCTATCTCTCTTTCCCTCTCCCTTCCTCTCTGAAATCAATAAAAATATATTTTAAAAAAATTAGGTGCCTATACTTCTATATAAAGATTTCTGCTACCAAGAATTAACCACTCAGAGCAGATGGAAGGTAGGGGAGGGGTAAGGGGGAGAGATCAACCAAAGGACTTGTATGCATGCCTATAAGCCTAACCAATGGACATAAACACCAGGGGGGTGAGGGCATGAATTGGGGGGGGGGACAAAGGGGGGGATAAGGACACATATGTAATACCTTAGTCAATAAAGAAAAAAAATCATTAAAAAGAAGAATTAACCAATCAGATGTATTATGTTACATGACCAATAACATGCAAGATGGAGCATTCACACACAGATTTCTATGTAGTATTGGCTGCTTAAAAATTGTTATGCTAGAACAATAGAAAATATAACCAATTTTAAGGAAAGTGTTTCTCTAATAAAATGTGCAGTTATTCAATTTAAAGCCCATAGGGAGGAGTGACAAAAGCCATACACACTTGCAATCTTTAGATTTTTACTCTATTGGAACCATGCATGTCATATTTCCACATTAATTCCAATTTTCTTTTAGATGAAAGTATTGAAATCATCTTTAAATTAACTGTGCAAAAACATAAAGTTACTCTTCCCTATTATTCTGAGAGAAAATCCACAATAAAGAGGAGAAACATAAATAGAATTACAATTGATAAGTTCTATTCAACTGTCCAGCTGGCCATCTAATAAGTTTCCAATATTGCAAGGAGTTCTTTATGGAAAATACAAAGTTTTTGGCAAAACCATACTGTGTCACTGGTGATCTTGTTTATATGGGGAATGTAATGTAAGAAAAAAGCTTCAGTATACTCAATGTGTTTAATCAGTACAATTAAAAATATATTGGGGACCTATTTTATGTAAGATGCTGCTCTAGGCACCTTGGAATGAGACAGAGAACAATATGGTCAAGGTACATGCCCTCCCACACTTATATTCTAAACTAGAGGCCTGGTGCTTGAAATTCGTGCAGTGGAGGGGGGTGTCCCTCAGCCCAGCCTGCAACCTCTCCAATCTGGAACCCCTTGGGGGATGTCCCACTGCCAGTTTAGGCCCAATCCTGCAGGGACATCCCTCTCACAATCCAGGACTGCTGGCTCCTAATCACTCGCCTGCTTGCCTGCCTGATTGCCCCTAACCGTTTTTGCCTGCCAGCCTGATCAGCCCCTAACCGCTCCCCTGACAGCCTGATTGACACCTAACTGCTCCCCTGCCAGCCTGATCACCCCCAAATGCCCTCCCCTGCAGGTCTGGTTGCCCCCAACTGCCCTCCCATGCTGGCCATCTTGTGACAACTTAGGGGCAGCCATCTCATGGCGGCATGGGGGTGGCCATCATATGACAACATGTGGGTGGCCATCTGTGACAATGTGGGGCAGCCATCTTGTGATGACATGGGGGCGGCCATCTTGTGATGCGAGGGTGTGAGGGTCAATTTGCATATTATCTTTTTATGATATAGGATATTACAAACTTTAAATCACATTAATTCACTTGATATCCCAATGAAAAAATCAGGCTGAGTTTTTGTTGTCATTAGTTTTAAAGATTAAAATATAGGCCCATGCATAATAAGCACTTTTTTTGGAGTTGAAGGTACTTTTTATTCTAAAAGACATGCTATTTTCATTATATTGTGGAAAGATAAGGTGGGAAAACCACTATAGACTGTCTGAAGGAAATATAGCATACCTGACACAAACTTCTTTTCTGGCATAAAGAAATTGCTGATGGCAAAGTGGTTCTATCAGTCCTGAACCAATCTAAAGTCTTCGACTCCTACGGAGTTAGATAATATGTTCCTGAGAGGACTCCGGTGTGCGAAAGCACTACCTGTTATACTGGGGCTGTGAAGTCTACCTTAATAAAGAGGAGGAAAAGGTGTGAAAACACCCTCTGGTTCTTTGTAACTGGTTACTCATCTTGAAACAGGAAAATAAAAAGGCTGAACACAAGCATCCAGCAAACAGCATTCATCCACGGCTTTCTGGAGGCCCCTAAGTAAAAGGATGTGTCGCAGCTCTGCTATATGGCAAACATGTAACATCAGGATCCTCTTTATATCTTTATAATCCAGTGGTCAGAGATAATAGCAAGCTTCTTTCTAGAAGATTCCCCCCAAATTTATTTTCAATGAAGATAATCTGGAGAAAGTTTAGGCGATATTAATTACTTTCCTAGAGTCATTTTCATTTAAAAAATTATTCCCCAAATGGTTTAATCATGAGAATATTATGAAGAGAAGATCTTTGAAGAATATGATCAGTGTGGGGGTATAAGTGGAGAGTGGAGTGGTAGTTCATATGTCCATTTCAGTTATGATTTTGATCAAGTTGGTAGCTTCTATTGAATTATTTCAGATTACATTTTGTTTAAAACTATTGTGTTATAGAAGTGAGTAGCATGTAGTAGTATTTAGTTCTATAAGTTGTTCTATACAAGTAAAAATAAGGAGAGGAGGAATTTCTATAGTCAATTAAGTTTGATAAATACTCCACATCCCTCACCTCATGGAGAATCATAATGCATGAAATCATGTTAAATGCTCTGAACTGCCCTATAAAAATGGAATCTGATTCACTTATTTTCCTTCAATGAACCCAAAATATACTTGATTTGAGAATATTTTACATCAAAATATTTATTCCATTTAGAGTATGTTCCTTAGAGACGTGGACTAAATTATTATGGTAGAAAGAAGTTAAGCTGAGTTTCCAAATAGCCACATTTTTGTATTTTCCATATAGTTCCACAGAGTCAATAATTAAATTACACTAGCTCTGTTTAAAAATAATTTTTGAAAGTGTTTTTAAAAGTATCAGTTGCAGAAATGTAGAACGAATGTGATAAGGCTTAAGGGTAGAAAATATGAAACAAGATTTCTATCATTTGATGAATTATACAACAGTGCGATGTCCAGCTTTAAGGAGGTTTGAATTGTGGATCACATGTGGATGATGATGTTTAATTCTGGCTGAATTTAAGGAAAATGGTGTCAAACTCAAGTGCTACTGGAGGAGGAGTGAATGACCTATAATTTTGGGTAGATTGGACAAAAAAAAGTAAGAATCAAAAACATTGCTGAGGTTGTCATTTTGTTGTTTTCAAAACTACTTTAATAACTTCATCACTCATATTATCAGCTTTCATTCTTTCCCTAACCCAACCTCTACACAAGAACTAAAATGATTATTTTTAAATGTTAGTTACATTGCCTCATCTCCCTACTGAAAATCTTCCAATAAAATCCATAATCCTTACTATGGTCTATGAAATCCTAGTTTGTCACTGGTTGCCTCTGAACTCAATTACTACCCAATTCTAGCTCACATTGGTTTTCAAAAGAAATTTTGATAACTACAAGCACATTTCTATATCAGTCTTTGCTCTTATGATTCCCCTTGTCTGCAGTGATCTTTCAGTGGCTGTGCACGTGTCTTTCCACTTCAGTTACACAAGTCTTGCTTTAGGGGTCCCCTTCTAAATGAGGACTTCCCTCACCAGTCTTCTCTTATCTGCAACCTTTTCCTGCTTCTCTTTTCTACCAAGCACTTTTGCATTTGCTGATAAGATGTTATATATTTTCTAGAGGCCTGGTGCATGAAATTAGTTCACTCGGAGGGTCCCTCAGCCAAGCCTGCACCTTCTCGCAGTCCGGGAGCCCTTGGGGGATGTCCGACTGCTGCCAAAGCTGTTGTTCTCACCAGCTGTGATCCCGGGTTCTGCCCGTGTGGCGCTCCCCCTGTGAGAGTGCACTGACTAAGAGGGCAGCTCCTTCATTGAGCGTCTGCCCCCTGGTGGTCAGTGCGCATCATAGCGACCAGTCGTTCTGACATTCTGTTGATTTGCATATTAGCCTTTTATTGTATAGGATTTGTTTACATAGTAATAGAAGTAATGCTAAATGCTACAAGACATAAGTCTTATAATTTTAGCAGCATAATACAGTAGAAGATAGATTCCCTATTTATACAAAGTTCAAATGTCAGTGGCAGCAGGGAGATTGGACAGGGGTCTGAGTGACATCATTGACCTGTGGCTTTAAGGCTCACTCTGGCACCTTGTTAGAGCCAGCAGGCAATACAGAGTCAATAGAGGGCATTTGGGAAATATATGAGCCATATCTGAAAAAGGAACACATCACTTCCTCTCACAATATTTCTGCTACAACTCGGTCCTGTGGACAACCATCACTGTAGGAAGATTTAGATATGTAATTCAGCTGTCTGACAAGAAGGAAGAGTAGCCATGGCCAGTGTGGCTCAGTTGGTTGGAGAATCATCCTATGCACTGAAGAATGGAGGGTTCAATTTCTGGTCAGGGCACATATCCAGGTTGTGGGTTCAATCCCTGTCAATCCCTGGTTGGAGCACGGGCAGAAGGCAACCAATCACATTGATGTCTCTCTCTCTCTCCCTCTCATTTTCTCTCTCTCTAAAATCAATAAAAAGCATATTTTAGAGTGAGGATTTCAAATAAATAAAGTTCACATTTAAAAAAAAGAAGAGTAGATCTCATCACAAAAAATAATTGTAAAGATGCTGTGATGGATGTTAACTAGACTTATTGTGGTGATTTTACAATGGGTACATATGTTGAATCATGCTGTACACTTGAAACTAATATAATGTTAGATGTCAATTATTTATAAAATAAATAAATATTGAGGAAGAAGGGAGAATAAAGAGGTTTGGTGCAAAACCACTTCTTAAGTTCTGTCACATCACTCAAATTAAAAGGTAAATTTCATAAGGCAGGGATTTTGGTTTTATCAACTTATATCCCTATCACCTAGAAAAGTGCCTGATACATAGTAAATGCTCTACTAGATATAAGTAATGCAAAAGCATCATATTTATATGAGGCTTATACGTGTCAGGCATGGGTCTCAACACCTTACATAAAACACTATAAAATGACCTTATATGGTAGGTGTTCTTACTGTCACATTTCACAGGTGAAGTTAGTGAGGCACAGAGATGATGGAAAATTCTCTTGGGATCATAGAGGTTGTAAAAGTCAGAGTTGAGATGTGAATTCAGTTTGTCTGGATCCAGAAATTATGTTTCTTCAAACAATGCCTCTCTATATGTATGAAATGAATAACTATACAAGTGGGAATTTTCAAGTTTAGCAAGTCAATTCTATTTGCAAATGGCCCCTTCATCAAAAGTAAGTTCTTCCTTATTTTCCACTATAAGGGGAGTGAAAAATAGTTACCTATCCTGGGTAAGCACCTGAGCTAGGCACATCCAATAGTTTTCCTAACTACAATTCTAGGATATCCTGCTTCCCCATCCTGGTCACATAATACATTTTTCCTCTTGTAACAAAATAAATAAAATTAAAATTTATTCAATTTTTATTCACGCCTAATCCTTTTTTTTTTATTTTTAAAGTTGATTTTAGAGAGAGGAAGGAAGGGAGAGGGAGAGAGAGAGAAACATCAATTGGTTGCCTCCATAAGCACCTTGAGCAGGGATTGAACCCTAAACCTAGGTATGTGCCCTGACTGGGAATGATGTACAGGATGATGCTCTAACCAACTGAGCCACACCAGCCAGGACTTAATACTCTGTTTTCTAATGGTTTGGCTATTTTATTGGGAATGATGTTTGGAAATCCTTTAATAAGAAAGTTCACCTTGTCTCTCTCATCCTAATAAAGACAGGACTTAAGTGTAAAGTTTACAGACTGCAGGAGAAATGTTAAGCCTAAATTCTAATTCTGAAATCTATTATTGTGATCTGCCTTTAAATGTCACCCTCAAAATCCTGCATTCTTCTTAATTTAATATAAATTCATGTAAAGTAAGCCTTCTAGTCCAGACATAGCTCACATCCTGACTCCTGAGTTCAGGGTAATGGTTTCGGAACCTAAGAAAGGTGGAGCACAGGAAATAAGAACAATCAATCATGAGGCACTATATCAAACCTTTTCATTTAGAAAGGCTCTGAATTTCTTGTTTGTAGATTTTTAAGTTTGTATAAATTATGGTATTTATGAATGAAACATCTACAGCTGTGTCATTATTTTAAAAATTATAAGTACCTAGGATTTTGTGGCTCAACTAGATACTGGTTACCTAACAGTTCTTAAAGAATATGGAAAACTAGAGGCCCGGTGCACAAAATTTGTGCACCAGACCTCTAGTTTCCCTCAGCCCAACCTGTGCCCTCTCGCAGTCCGGGAGCCCTTGGGAGTGGGCTTAAGCCAGCAGTTGGACATCATTAGCACTGCTGCAAAGGCGGGAGAGGCTCCCACCATACACGCTGTCCTCGTCAGCCATGTGCCTGGCTTTTTGCTGAGCAGCCCCCCCCCCCCGCCCCCACCCCCGCCTCCGTGGGAGCACACTGACCACCAGGGAGCAGCTCCTGCATTGAGCGTCTACCCCTGGTGGTCAGTGTGCATCATAGCAACTAGTCACTTGCATATTAGCCGTTTATCATATAGGATAACCAGGTGAATGATTTCCAGTGGCCAAATCACGGTTATCCAGTTTGCTGCTGTTTTTTGTTGTAACTATTGTTTACCCTCTCACAATTTTGCTTGGGATATGGAATGTGGAAGGGCTTTGAATCATTAAGGTATATATCACTAGTATTGAGACTTTTGAAAGTCTTGAATCTGAAAAGGGATATGATTTTTTCAAAATTGAGGAGAAGAGTAAAAGCAGGTTCTCTGGTATTTCCAAGGGATTGTCTCAGCCACGTTATAATTACCTTTTAGGAAAAGGGCTATAACACTGAAAGGTGAGCCCAGAATATCAGAATGTTGGACAGTGCTTTCAGATTAGGTTTTCCTGAGTAATAGTTGGTGATCTGTAGCAGAGAAGATAATGAAGTTAAAATAAATAAATAAATAAATAAATAAGTAAATAAATAAATAAATAAATAAATAAATAAATAAATAAAGAAGGGAATAAAAGAGAGAGGGGAGGAGGGGCATAGGGAGAGAGAAAAAAAATAATGTAAAAATGTGAGATAGATAACCTCATTTATGCTTACGCTTTATTATACCTCACTCTCTGCTGACTGGCTGGCTTGCTTATATATGTGTATATGTACATTTTTGATCCATAGATGCAAAGGGCCAACTGTATGCATTGCTCCATGCCATTTTATATAAGGAACTTGATCATCCACAGATTTTGGTATTCCCCATGGATACAAAGGGCCAACTAAACTTAACGTAAGGCCCACCTTTTTCAAAGGTCAACTATATATATTTGGTGACTTCAGTATTTTTCTGAATGCTTTGTTCATTATGGCACTGGATTCTTACAAGTAACCACAAAACAATTATGAGTGCGCACTCCCAATGAGATAGCCTGTAGATAGCATAATAAAATATAATTACCTTCCTCCTCTACTCACACGTGGTGGTGTGTTACTGTGATATAAGCTGCTCTTAAAATGTTTTATTATGTCCTCCCTGATTCTCCTGAACCCTAGCCTCCTGCCCTATGGATAACGGTACCCAGTGGCATGCTTTTCTTGACAGTGGCTTCTGAAACCATTATTAGAGGTTTCGCTGAAATGTTTCTACTGTGTCTTTGGTAATAAGCAAGTGTTCCCAATAGATACGAACTTAGTGTTTAGAAATCACATAACTGTCTTACCCAAAAACTTTTAAAAGCGTTATAGGTGCCCCTCAATATAGTATGGAGCGGGCTCCCCAGTGGCATTCTCTCCGTACAGACTCAAACAGAAGGAGCACAAACACCAGGAAGTTTTATTCCCTTAGTTTATTTTACAACTATATATATATATAAAAATATGGTATAAATGGATGCATAATGATAATCATAATAATTCTACTAAATAATCAGAATTTACCTGCTAAAAACAAATGAGTCTAAGAGTAAGGGTTCCCTTGACTATTGTTCTATTTTAGTCAAAGGAAGAGGTTACAAACAAATTGTTTTAAAGGTGGGATATTTAGGTATTCACTCTCTATATCTATTTTAATTTGATTTAATTAATTTATTTATTTTTTAATCCTCACCCAAGGATATTTTTCCATTGATTTGTAGGGAGAGTGGAAGAGAGAGGGAAAGACAGAGAGTAGCATTGATGTGAGAGAAACACATCAATTGGCTGCCTCCTGCACAAACCCCAACCCAGGCCCGGGCCAGGGAGGAGCCTGCAACCAAGGTATGTGCCCTTGACCTGAATTGAACCCCAGGACCCTTTGGTCTGCAGGCCGAGGCTCTATCCACTGAGCCAAATCAGCTAGGGCTTTATTTTAATTTTAATATCTAGAACTCCTCACACATTTGGGTTGTCTTTGACACTAGCATGGACCATTGTCTGCCTATTCATCCAGTCATCTCTAAATCTACTTCACTCAGTACATAGTCATAAATGATAGACATGATCCCTGCTTTTAAGTAACATACAGTTTCTTATAGAAAGAAAAATGTAAACAAACACTAATGATATGGCCTCATAATTGGCTTAGTGAAAAATATGTGGATGGAGATGTTGCCTCTTATGATCCTTTGTATTTCTGTAGTATAAGTTGCAATGTCTTCCCCGAGACTGGACTGGTCTCTTTCAGTGGCTGGAGGACTTGGAGCCAAGTGGAGGGTCTTGGATCTCTGAGGGCTCAGACAGGAGTTTCTCCTGCTGGCAGACTGGCTAACTGTGGCTGTGAGGAAGCTTAATTCAGGGATAGGATCTGTTCAGGATCTCTGGTGGCACAAATGGGAGGTTCTCTTGCCTGGTCCCTGTGCCAGCTGTCCAGCTCCTGGCACTACAGCTGGGCAGGGGCTGGTGCCTAGTATACAGCCCCTTCAGGATCTCTGGGGATTCAGCCAGGAGTAGCAGGGTCCCTATGCCAGTGACAATGATCGTGAACCATAGCTGGGACAGACTGAAGCTCAATTACAGGGCCTTTTTCCAAATGACCAAATTTGGTGGGCTTACCTCCAGGTGATCCCAGACTGTGGCCAAGAGGTGTTGAAACTGGTTTCTGGGTCATAGCAAAAATGGAAGTCTGTATGGGTATTATCTGATACATGAGTGGGTGTGTCTTCTTCCGGGTCTCTTGGCATATGGTGCTGGTGACAGACCCAAAGATGAAAGGAGCTATAGCAAGTCCTTAGGAGTCTGGAGCTATTCATGTTTCTGTGGCCAGGACAGTGATCATTTGCCTGGTTGTGAACCTGGTGGGCTATTAGTGGTCTAGGACTAAACTGGGGTTTCACCATCTCCCACCAGGAAGGCACCTTTGTCTGTGGATGGATGCCACATTTTATTTTTTAGAGGGGATGTGTGCAAGGGGCATCTCTTACTTGGCCATTTGGCTGATGTCCCTCCCAAATCTTAATTTTCACCTCCTGAACAGCTAGAGAACACATTTTTATTGTTTTAAGGCACCCCACTTGTGGGACTTTGCCACAACACTCCTAGGAAACTAACACACTGCTAAAGTGTAGTTCATTTCGAAAGGCCACTTATGTAAAGAAAGATTAACAGAAAAAAAACTGCTTCTCCTGTGTTCATCTATAGGTTATGGCACTTGGGCCAAACTCCACCACATAGGTAACTAAAACTCGTATGAATTCATGATTCAACTGCCTCTTTTTTATTAATCCCTAAGTGGCTTAACTGGTTGGATTCAGAGAATAACACTATGCCAAGTGAGAAACTACCAAGCGGCTATGCACCCTATATTTGAATACAGAATAAACCCGCCACTTTAAAGGAAGTCTGTTGCACCCTTAAATAATTTCCATGGCTTTGGCATTTTTTTGAGCTGAGATTGCACTTCCTATCACCATCACTTTGGGTTCGTGCTCTAGGCCTTGAGGAACTCCAGTTTCAATTGCACTTTTCCAGAACAAGCCAGGAACCCTGGCCCCTGTCCTCCACCATCTGCTTTCTACAGACTCCACACCCCGCATCCTTGGAGCCTGGCTCCTGTGACATGGTTCCAGCTCACAGCACTGGTGCAGCCGCTCCCCGCTGCTTGTCTACACTAACCATGTGCACTGGCATTTCAGCTCCATGCCTGCTCGCTGCTAGACAGTCACTACAACGCCCAGCTCTGTTCTCCCGTGACATCGCTGCACGGCTAGCTTGCCCAGGGAAAACAAAGTTTAATTAAATCTTAATGTTGCAGCAGGCTCTTACAGAACTGTTACTTTCCCATCCTTGTGCTTTTAGCAGAATAAGTAATGAGAGCGTATGGGGTAACGAATCAGCCCTAATTACCAAGAGGAGCATTTTGTCACTCACTCCATCTCCTATCCTTGAGCTTACTTTATGGCTCACCACAGAGATCTCATGTTTCCTCACAGACAGATAGAAATACTGGGGTAGTGTTTGTTCTTTATAAATTATGAAGGTATCATCATAAAAATCTTAAAATAGATTGATATATCTAAATAATAAGATGCAGTATTTTGTGCAGACTCTTTTAGGGGTTATTCCCCATCTGCTGCGTTTACCCAGTGAACTCTTTCACATTCTTGCATTGTCTAAATTAAAACTAGTCTTCTGAGCACTCCCAAAGCTAAATAACCCATACAGTATTCTTTGTTTGAACTGATATCATTTCTCTCAGGTTTTTAAATCATGACAGAAATAATCATCATGGTATTATTAATCTATGGGGGAAAAAAGAAACTAAAATGTGATATCACCCAGAAATCCCTGAAGTGGTTAATTTTTCCAACTTCCACTTATATTTTTAGAAAATGTCCTGTACCTCAATACCTCAATTGTTAAATGTTGACCAAATAAGAGTTAATAGTTGACTATTACTGCCTGCCTTAGAGAAGTACAAGAGGAAACATGACTCTGTGGATATATATATATATATATATATATATATATATATATATATATATAATCTCCAACTTGTCAAATGCTTTAGGTGTTTCTAATACATACACATACTGTGTATATCACAATATGTGGGCTTTTTATCCTGTATCATTGATCCGATTATAATGTAAATGTATTCTTTCTGGCAATTCACCCCTTGATTCCTTAACCATTTTCAGTACAAAGGATAGTAATAATATGCCCCGTTTATTTTGTGATAAAAACCAAAGAGCCTAGAAGACATCATGGACACCAAGCTTCTGCTTTCCATGTGGAATAGAACAGTTTAAAGAGGCTGCATAGTATTAACTCCACTTTGGATAAAAACTCTGAGGCACAGATCTTGAGAGGTCTCTTTTCAAAGCTACATAGGCCATGGAAAAGTAATATAGCAAATTTGGTGTAAATGACCTCTTTTTAGTGCTCCTATGCAAGTGAAATTCTTCTAAAATGTATGTGAAAAGATTTCAGGTTGAATAGTCTGTAAACTTAGCCAGTTATCTATATTACATGCCTGTTAACATGTAAATTTTATGAAATTATCTACAATAATAAAAGTGTAATATGCTAATTAGACCAGAGAGCCGAACGACCTTCCGGACGTCCTTCTGGATGTCCTTCCAGACAAAGTCGCGGCGATGGGGCTGAGGCAGAGGAGGTTAGGGGCGATTAGGCAGGCAGGCAAGTGGTTAGGGGTGATAAGGCAGGCAGGCAGACAGAGGTGGTTAGGGGCGATCAGACAGGCAAGCAGGCCAGCAGTTAGTAGCCAGTGATCCTGGATTGTGAGAGGGTGCAGGCCGGGCTAAGGGACTGCCCACCCCTCCATGCACGAACTTCGTGTACCAGGCCTCTAGTGTATATATAAATGTTGGTCCCATTATTTTTTTTTTTTTAAAAAAAGACCTTAAATACATTCACAATTAGACATTGGAAGTATAAAATGAAAATAAAATCTGACTTTTAAGCAATGTAAAGTTTCTTAGATAAAACATAAAGATAATTGACTTTATTATTTCTTGAATCATCTATTTTTGCAATAGTCCCAGAAACAATATAGGGTGCAGTGAAGTTCATTTTCTGAATTGTATTTGAGATTTTTTTTTTTTTTTTGGTGGTGTTTAATACTAACTATGTAGGAAATGTACAAGCAAAACAGAAGTTATATAACCCTCATCTCTAATACCTGGCCCAGTGTATGGCTAATTTACGATACATGCTTACTAAAAGAATTTCTGACTAACAAAATGACAGATGGACTGACTAACTGACTAAATCAATGACTCTGAAAACATATTCATAGACTGAACTAAGAGCCAAGCATTATAGTGAAGCTCCATAGCTATTAATGACTATTATCTTTTTAATGATGGCAGATAAGGATAGAAGTCCTTTTCATGATCATTCATTTTCTACAAGAGAACCGCAAGGCTCAACAAATTTGAAATGAATCTGAGCTACTGATACTTCCCTGATACTGACATTTTGATATTCCTATTCATGCACAGGAACGTGGCCTCCCTGTGTGAACAAGGCATGTCACAAGACTGCAAAGGGCATGTGCCCTCCACACAGTAGTTTCTGTTGAAAGCCCTTTGATGGGAAACAGCAGCCTTCTACATGGATCCACAGGGGAGGCCACACATGGCTAGAGGCACCACTTGACTCATATTCCGTCTATTTTCTACAATATGGGCAGAGTGATCATTCTTAAATCAAGCCCACTTAAATCCATCAGAATCCTAGGTAATTCTATAAGGCAAGAAAAAGAAATTAGAAGGTATACAGATTGGGAAAGAAGAAATAAACTTTTGTTTGTTGGCAAATGATATGATCATCTGTGAAGAAAATCTGAAAGAATCGGTAACAACAAAGAAACCTCCTGTTGGTACTAAGCAAGTATAGCAAGGTTGCAGGATATAAGGTTCATATACAAAATACAGTCTCTTTCTGGCCGGGGCACATGCCCCAGTTTCAGGCTCAATTCCCAGTGGTGATGTGCAGGAGGCAGCTAATCAATGATTACTTCTCATCATTGATGTTTCTCTCTCTCTCTCTCTCCCTTCCTCTCTGAAATCAAGAAAATAATTTAAAAAATAAATAAGTAAAATAAAATAAACACAGAAAAATACATCGGAACCTCTGTATCTGTATCAGTTTAAGGATAGTGTCCAAACCCCTTGGCATGGCATATGAGATCTCTTATAAACTTGCCCCTGCCTAATGGTGCATGTTAACTTGTTATACCCAGACTTGTTTGTATACATGTGTACACACACACACACCCCACACCCCACCCTTCACATGCTAATCATTCAGAACTTTTTGTTTATTGAAGTACAGGTGTGCCAGGTTTTTTTATGGGCTTTCTTCTCTGATGGTGAGAGCAGAAATCAAACATTATGATTAACTTTTTTGATTAACTAATGTCTACTTGTCATTCAAGCCTCCTGTCTTCAGAAAGCTGTTCTTGATTCTCCTCCATTGTTATTCAGATGCCTCTCATTGCACCTTCTTTTGTCAGGGAACATGTCACATATTTCTATAATCATTTATATATGTGACTGTATCCTTTAATGGGCTATGCAGTCCTTAATGTAGAATATGTGCGGTTGTAGCACAGTTCTGTGTCTATAGCAGGTGCCCTAGAATTATTTGTGGGATAAGATTAATGGGGGGAGTGAGGAGAGGGAATGGAGTAAGCACTCATGCTAGAGCATTCCCAGGCCAAACAACCATCTATGGCAACCTGTCCTTCAGGGAAAAGGTGTGCAGTTGCTGGAAGCATTTTACGTCTTAGGTGGATAGAGCCAACTTAATTCCCTGGTGATGTTAACACAGCAACTTTCACCAGACTGAAAATCCTCTGGCACTACAAACACATACATTCTGGAGGCTGTTTATGAGCCTGAGAAGGTGAGTCAATAGACTCTGTTCCAAGTTGGCACGAAGGAACATACTCCTAAACATCTAAAGCTCTGCAATTCACAGTGAGCTTCTCATTAACTTAAATGTTAATGTAAATTTAAAACATGTCGCATCGATCTGGAACTATTTTTGCATGCACATTGCATCACTGAGCTCTCTAACAACAGAATCCAAATGGACGTCCCTTCACATCAGCTTATGGTTAAGTAAAGAGTGAGACTTTCTCTTTCTTTTTGTCCCGTAAAAGTATTGGTTTGAATTAAAGGTCAAGCTGTGAGGTGCTAGGAGACTCCCTCCTGTTGAGAACAATGGAATTGGATCGAACGGAGCATAAAGATCAATTTCTGAATCTATTCTCTCAGAGTATTGCACATACCATTTTGCATATGTGTAAAGATTGGTGTCCCTCCATTTTCACTGATGGGAAAACTAAAGTCCTCATTACCCTGCTGGTGACCTCAGTCTATTTTGTTAGTTTCAGCCAGAATCTCCTTACACTGACATTTCTATTTCCTTATTTATTTATTTATATTATTTTTATTGAATTTATTGAGGTGACATTGGTTAATGAGAGTGTACATGTTTTAGGTGAACAATTCTGTAATGCATCATCTGCATGTTGTATTGTGTGTTCACCACCCCAAGTCAACTCTCTTTCCATCACCATTTATCTCCCCTTTACCCTCTTCTACCTCCTCTCACTCCGCTCCCCCTCCCCCTCCGGTAATCATCATGCTGTTGTCCATCTATGAGTTTTGTGGGGTTTTTTCTTAACCTTTTCACCTTTTTCACCCAGCCCTGCAAACTCTCCCCTCTGACAGTTGTCAGTCTTTCTCTCTCTCTCTCTCTCTCTCTCTCTCTCTCTCTCTCTCTCTCTCTCTCTTTCTCTCTCTATCTGGGTCTGTTTCTATTTTGTTAGTCAATTTTGTTCAATAGATTGAACATAGGAATGCAATCACATGCTACTTGTCTTTCTCTGACTGGCTTATTTCAGTTAGCCTAATACTCTCCAGTGCCCTCCATGCTGTCACAAAGGATACCTTTTTTTTTTCTTTTTGGGCTGAATAGTATTCCATTGTATAAGAACCACAGATTTCTTATCTACCCATCCACTGATGGACACTTGGGCTGCTTCTGAATCTTGGCTATTGTAATTAACATTGCAATGAACATAGGGTTGCAGTTAGTCTTTCCAATTAGTGTTTCTGGTTTCTTCAGATATATTCCCAGAAGTGGAATCGCTGGGTCCTACGGCAGTTCCATTTTTGATTTTTTGATGAAACTCCATACTGCTTTCCACAATGGCTGTACCAACCTGCATTCCCAGTGCAAGAGGGTTCTCTTTTCTCCACATTCCTTCCAACACTTATTGTTTGTTGATTTATTGATGACAACCATTCTGAAATAGATTTATATTTTCTTATTTAAAAAGAAAACAGTTTTCAAAGGATGTCGTATTGTGTTAGGCTCACATAAAAAAAAAAAAAATTCTGGTGCTGACTATAATAATGATGAGGATGATACCTGGAAAATCTTGTGTATGTTTACTCGCTCTGTGCCAGACCCTGATGCAAAGTCTTTTATAAAAAGCTCTCCATTCATTCCCAATGCAGCAGACAGGAGGGGTCACTCTCATTGCCCTGTTTTACAGACTCGGAAACTGTCCCATGGAAAGAACTTTTCTAAAGTTCTCCAAGCAAGAAGTGGTGTTGCTGACCCTGGGATGCAGGATGGGCTGACTCCAAGGTCTTTTGCATCACCACTGTGTTCTGTGGGTCTTTAACCACACAATGCAACCAACCTATGCAAGCCTAGAGTAGTGAATTTCTTTTTTAAGACATGCACATAAACATACAAGTGAGGATTCAACACTGCCCTTGAGAAGCTGGGTGGATGGATGAAATCCAGAAACCTGTTTCTAGTTCACGAATACGTTGCATCTTATCTCCTTCCCTTACACACTGTAAAATGTGACCAAATGGCTTAGTGAAGCCTCTTCCAGCCCCACATTCTATGAATCTGCATAATGATATGATTCACTTTGTTCCGATTGACAAACCCATTGCCTGGTTTTTCTCTTCACCACCACCCACCATGGCGCTTCTTCACACCCATGCCTCTGACCCTGCAGCAGCCCACCTCGCTCAGTGAGTTGAAACATGGTAAATACCAGGCAAAAAACCCCACAAAAAACAAACAAAAAAACTCAGGCTGGAAGATGGGAAAAAAGCAGAATTTTGTTCCCTTGAACATACAGGTAAAATACAAAAAAAACCCCACATAGTATTGAAGAGAAACCAGACAAGGCCTTCATATATCAAAGGATGAATGGTAACAATGCATTCAGAAGCTCTGATAAATATAGGCCTGAGAGGACTTACTGAAATGGAATATTTACTGGCCTCGGGATGGATATGCAGCATAGTAAGAAGGGGTGTAGGCTCTGCGATCACACCTGCTAGTGCTGCCATACATCATCTCCCTCTGCACAATTGATTCACGCCTCACTTTCTTCACCAATAAAAGGAGAATCATGGTTCAGAATTCTCATAGGGTTAGCATGGGGCTTAATAATAATATAAAGAGTTTATTCCAGTGTTATAAATATAGTACAGGCTTAAATTTGCTTCCATTATTCTGACAACAACAACAACAAATCTCATGTGTCTTAAAATTATCTCTGTGTGTGTAAGTAGTAATTTCAGCTATCACTCTATTCTCAGTTCTAGGAGTTGTTGTTCTTTTTGAAAAACAATTACACGTAGGCCGGCCGGTATGGCTCAGTGTTTATAAATCCATGTACCTAGAGGTTACCGGTTCAATTCGCAGTCAGGGTTGTGGCTCAACTTCCAGTAGGGGGCATGCAGGAGGCAACTGATGGATATTTCTCATCAATGTTTCTATCTCTCCCTCTCCCTTCCTCTCTCTCCAAAATCAGTAAAAGCATATTTTTAAAAAAGAAAAATAATTACAAACAAAACAACTAGATATGATTATTTCACCCAAAATGTCCCCCCCCCCTCCCTTTGAAAGTATCTGAGAGGTTTAAAACAGTGATGATATAATGCCAAATTCTATAGTCTCTTTTACAAATTGCCTACAATCTCTCAGTTTTTTTTCAGAATTCCAATGTTTTTCCTTCTACATTTGGAGAAGAAATATAGTAGCCTAACCACCAGACATTAGTCCACAAAAGATTATAAATCCTGTGAGTTAAAAATCAAAACCTACTCAGCTTCATGAGATACACAATTGATTTTTCTTTTCAAATCAGTAGGTGAAGCTGAAATTGATTGATTGCAGTCACTTTGGTGTAATTTACCAACAATCAACTAATTGCCTATCAGATATAGAAGTCAGTAATTGGATTCATATAATAAACTAGAGGCCTGGTGCATGAAATTCATGCACTCGGGGCGGGGGAGGGTCCCTCAGGCCGGCCTGTGCCCTCTCACAGTCCAGGAGCCCTCAGGCGATGTCTGACTGCCAGGAGTGGGGCAAAGCCTGCAGTAGGACATTCTTAGTGGTGCCAAGGAGGCGAGAGAGGCTCCCGCCACCGCCGCTGCACTCGCCAGCCATGAGCCCAGCTTCTGGCTGAGTGGTGTTCCCCCTATGGGAGCACACCGACCACAGGGGCAGTTCTTGCATTGAGTGTCTGCTCCCTGGTGGTCAGTGCACATCATAGCGACTGGTCATTCCCCCATTGGGCCAAAACTGGCTCTCCAACCTCTCCCAAGGGGTCCTGGATTGCGAGAGGGCACAGGCCAGGCCGAGAAACCCCACTGGTGCACTATTGGGGCCAGAGAGGGACGTGGGAGGTTGGCCAGCGAGGGAGGGACCATGGGAGGGCTCCAGGGTGTGTCCAGCCCATCTCGCTCAGTCCTGATTGGCTGGACTCCAGCGGCAAGCTAACTTACCGGTCGGAGTGTCCACCCCCTGGTGGTCATTGCATGTTATAGCAACTGGTCAACTGGTTGACTGTCTGCCTCCTGGTGGTCAGTGCATGTCAAAGCGAGTGGTTGAGAGGCCTTAGCATATCATTAGCATATACTCTTTGATTGGTTGAAAGGCCAACTGGACGACCGGACACTTAGCATATTAGGTTTTTATTATATAGGAGATCTATAAAATATTAGGCAGTATTTAAATATGTGAGTTTTGTTACCACAAATTCTTCCTGACCATTCTACTTACATCAAACCACATCCTTAGGAGGAAAATTATCACATGATATGAAAGAGGGAAGGGGCTCAGAAGCAATTTGTAGAAAACCCTAAATTTTATATGTGTAGTGATTAAGACTCAATGAGGATTGGACACTTGCCAAAAGTTGCCTGGTTAATTATGGTAGAGTTATAAATTGACTCTAGTTCTGATTCTCAGTCTGATACCTATATTGATTTATTTTCTTGTTGCTATATCCAACTGAGAAATCTGGAAATTACAGTGTATGCACTCTAGTATTTTTATGTCCATTTAGAGTTGAAACAAACTGATTGTTTTGTTTATTTTTATTGTTTTGAGCTCCTGATAAAGAGGTGAGGTAAGAGCAAAAAGTCTCTCCTATATGTGTGCGAAAAGTGACTTGTAGATAAAGTGTTTCCCCGATGAAATACACGTGACACATTTCAATAATACTGCACAATGAACATTGACCAAAAAACTAGCAAATCTTAAAATGGATTTACTATATGTGTATACATATATACTTATCTATATTAGAAAGATGAATATTGCAATATTGCATCATTTCAAATCACTCAGATCTACTGGTGGTGTGTGGCAGGCAGGAATGTCTAACCCCAGTTTGTTTTAATTTGTATAACATGATTTAACAATCTGATATTTGTGTTGTCCTACTCCAGGTGTAAAAGAAACATCCTCTTCAGAAATCCAGAAGACTTCTTTAACTTCTCCAGGTTTTCAGAAAGACCAGGACCTATCAGAGACCTTTTGATAAGGTAGGTTCTGAGTACCACTCATCTGTTTTCTTGGGGCTTCCCTTCCAGTTGCCCAAGTTCAAAACAAACAAACGAACAAACAAAAAAGGTTTATTAAGTCAAAACAACAGACACATGGAGAACCAGATACGACTTTTATTAATGATCCAGTTACTATCTGAGGACACTGTTTCAGGCTGTGGCAAACAATAGGCTTCTTGACGTTTCACCCCAGCCTTAGGTAGATCTACCTATCTGGTCTGGGCAGCTGCAGGCTTCCCTCACATGGCAGCCTGGCCTGTAAAATGTCCAGTGTGGAGCAGCAGGCTCGAATACATCTCTAAATAGCCTGCCCTCAAGATGAACGTGAAGAGAATGGGTTAAACTACTACTGACAAAACCTTGCTCTGCTCGCACGTTCACCAATCAGATACATAACTCTAATGACCAAGGGATGGCGAGAGTGAAAGGAGCAAAAAAGGCCAGGCCAGGTAATATAATGGAGTGTCCTTCACATGGAAAAAATAGCAATAGGGAATAAGCATTCTTTCCTAAAACCACAGAAGAATAGGAGTGGCCTGCCAACAGAAGGGGCTGCATCAGGATTCTCTTAACCTAGTAGCATGCCTAGAGGATTCCTCCTGGTGATGGAGGCGGCCACTGCGCTGGGACTTCTGCTGCTTTAGGACATAAGCTGGTTCTAGGCAGATGCCTCCTGGGTGATGGGGGCGGCCGCAGCCCTGGGACGTCTCCTGCTTTAGGATGTAAGTCAGATTCTAGACAGAATTTTTTATTTACCAACTGCCTGTTACAAGTTATGTGTTTTTAGAGTCACAATGAACATGTTGTCTTTATTGTCATAGAGCAGATATATGTTAGACCACTAGGGTTTGTGATTATAGCTGTTTTTAGAAACCATTAGATACAGTATTTCTTTTATTTTTATTGGATTTATTAGGATGGCATTGATTCATACAAGTATATAGGTTTCAGGTGTACAATTCTATACTACGTCATCTGTATATTGTGTTGTGTTCACCACCAAAGTCAAGTCTCCTTCATTCACCATTTATTCCCCCTTTACTCTTTCTACCACCTCCCATATGGTAATCGCCATACTGTGGTTTATGTCTATGAACTTTTGCATGAATAGACATGGAGAGCATTATGCTTAGTGAAATAAGCCAGTCAGAGAAAAACAAGTACCATATGATTTCACTCATATGTGGAATCTAATGAAGAAAATAAACTAACAAGCAAAATAGAAACAGACTCAGAGACAGAGAACAAACTGACAGCTGTCAGAGGGGAGGAAGGATGAGAGGCTGGGTGAAAAATGTGAAGGGATTTAGAAAAAAACACACACAAATCATGCACCTATGGATGAGAACAGTGGGGGGGGGGGGGTAAGGGGAGGGAGTGGGGAGGGAATCCGGTGGAGGGGAGCTAAGGGGGGAAAAAGAGGAACTGTAATAATCTGAACAATAAAGATTTATTTTTTAAAAAAAGAAAAACACACATATCATAGACAGAGTGATTTTTTAACTCTCAGGCATGCTACCATATTATTTTGTACAGGAAATAGTTATCTAGGTAGTAAGTGAGCTTAGCGAACTCCTCCGTGGGAATTTGTAATTGTAATTTAATAAATCATCTATGTCACTTGGATTTATTTGTTGGCAAAAATAAAACCAGGGGAAGAAAACATATTAAAAGTATAGAAAAAAGAACCCTAAGCTTGAAGAAAAGTAAAATAATAGACTTGGTATGGAACTATGAACCAAGCCAAGCATATGAAGCTGGCCTTGGGGGCGGCACCCACTTAATATCGTCAATTGAATGATGCCTCTAGAATAAATGAACTCAGCTCCTTTCATATCTGTGTCTCATCATCTGGGATTCAAGATCGTGCGAGAAAAAAAAAAGTGTTTTATTATTTTAGTCATTTGATGTGGTCAGATTTTGGTGATTTGCTCTCCGCTTGGTTATACTAAAGTAGCAAAGGGGAAAAAATATAATGAATTGGGAAATTTTGTCTTCTGTAATGGAAGGGAAATCATCTGGATTTACCACTCACCATGAATACATATCATGGGGAAGAATCAATCATCAACCATGAGACAGAGCTATCACCAGAAAGGAGGGCTCTCTATTTAATATTATTTAATACTCACTACCTTGTTATTTATATGATATATCGCCTATTAACACCGAGTGATCCACAAAAATGTGTGGATTACAGTGCCATTTAGAGAGTTTCTTATTAGCAAAGGTCTCTTGTCTCTATGTCAAGGTGCTGCTAAATAGATCAATTTAAAAAAATTGACACTCAAATCTTACACTTCTGCAAGTTATTATGTTAGCTAGAAAGTACAGTTGAATCTATAAAGGTCCTGATCTCATCTTGTGTTCACTTTGAAAGAAAGGGACTATTCCTTGTCACTCAACCTCTGCCTCTGCCTGGAATGTGGACGACTTCAGGCATTCAAAATTGGAGCCTGATTTCTCCCATCTATTCCATTCAAGTATGGAATAGAAACACTTTAGACTTGAAATATATGCCTAATTACTGGTATTGTCATCTTGGTAATGAGGGCCTAAAACTGTGCTTTAACTAATGAAGCCGTATAAGAGGAATGGAAAGGGAAATATAGTCACTAGGAGGTGATCCCAGGGAGGAGCATGTCGAGTGGACCAAAGACATTTCTGTGCCTAGACTAGAGATGATATAGAAGGGTTTGGGAGTCAGGGAGTATGACCATAAATGAACAAAATGGGGACCTTGCTTGGCATGCCTACTGTTGTCTGTGAGGTATGAATTAGAGATAAATGGGGCAAATAGGTGATCTGTTTTCAGCTTTAGAATTTTAAGCCATGACTTTCTTCTGCTAGGACGCCAGACTAGGTACCCAGCTACAATTAGATCCTGGGGAAATTAACTAGTCCCCAAGGAGAAATCAACTAGTCCCCAGATGAAAAATATTATACTGAAAGAGAGAAGAAAATAAAAAGTAAGAAAAGAGTAAGGAAATAAAAAGACTGGGACTTCCTTGGGGAACCAAACCTAATAATCTTTCATAAAACAAAGACTTTTCAAGCAGGATAATGTGGTCTTAGGTCAATCAACCAAAGATGTGCTCATTGTTGCTATTTAGTTAACATTAGTTGATTATATGATTGGATAACTAATTAAATTAATTATGAATATATGAGCCTATTTTCCCAAACATGCATGTTTGTTTTCTATATCAGAATGAGTTCATGATAATTTGTCTCTTTTCTCTTATACTCAAACTCTTACAACATCATTTTTAGAATATTAGGAAACCAAAATAAAAAATAAAGAAATACGGGTAATATGAGTAAGCTATGTCCACCCCTAATAGATCTTTCCTAAAGAATTTTTCTCAGAAGTTCCAAGCTATCTGAGTTCTGGGCATCAACAAATCACAGCAACATAAAATCAGATCATAGCGGAAAACATTCTAACTTTAATTGTGTTTGGCGTGTTGTAAAGTTTCTAATCATATTTAGAATCAGCTAGTAAAAGGAATGAAGAACAGGTTCTAGAGCAACGGTTCTCAACCTGGGGGTCGCGGCCTCTTTGGGGGTTGAAAGACCCTTTCACAGGGGTCACCTAAGACCATTGGAAAACACATATATAATTACATATTGTTTTTGTGATTAATCACTATGCTTTAATTATGTTCAATTTGTAACAATGAAATTGTGGGTCACCACAACATGAGGAACTGTATTAAAGGGTCACGGCATTAGGAAGGCTGAGAACCACTGTTCTAGAGGAATGTTTGCATATCCAGGGAAATTTTCCGAGAACCTTTAGCAAAAGTGTATTAACATCTTAGGAGAGATCAGACTCGCAACCCTCCTTTGATGAACTATCACAGCTCTTCCCCTTCTGTTGTGTGTAAGCCATGTGGGATTTTTGTCCCATTTAGAATTGTTATCCTAATATGAATTGGCTCTATCAGTACTTAACTTTATTTCTGACTTCTTGCTAAAGGGACTGAGAATTATTGCCTTGTAAGGGGTGATTAAATGAACAGAGAAACATAATGGAACATGTAAGGTTCCAAATTACCTTGTCGGTTGGGTCTAGTTCGTATATAAAAGGCAGACCTCTACATGGTTAAATAGTAGTGGCTATTCCTTTATGATTGACATTTTTATTTAGGAACAGATAGAATTCCACTTGTTTCTGGAAATATATCTATAAATTAGATCCCCCAGTGTGTAAAATGAGGTAGGTAATTTCCAGTGAAACAATATTATAGCCCCAATCTAAAAAGAACTAAAGGGACAGTTGCTATTATCACATCCATGGGAATTTTTGATAAAAAATATATATAGCTTTTTCCAGTTCGGGTTGTCTCTGAAATGTAGCTATATTGGTAGTGACTGAAATAGTTATTAGATCTGATTCATAGAGTTCTTGGTAATAGAAAAAAACATGCCACATTCCCATGACTCAGGCCCTGGTTAACAATCCTCTGTACCATAAATCTGATGTGGCTCTAGTCAGGGACATCTCCAGCCCTATGGGATGCTTCCTTCTTGCTCTTTAAATTAAAAATTGAATTAAAACACCCAGTAGTCGCAAGCGTATAAAGAAAGAGCATTTTTTAAAACTGCCTTTGAGTGAGTATAACATGGTGTAACCCTTTTGGAAAGCAATGTGCTATCAAAAAATCTTTTGAATGTGTCTTTCCCTTGACTTAACATTTCCTATTCTCAGATTTATCTTGAAGAAATCATTAAACAAAGGAATGGAGATATATGTATATGGCTAATCGTGGGAGCATTGTAAACAGTTACAACATATGGAAAAACTTAAATACCTGAAAATAAAGGACATGCTTTAACATGGCCTATTGGTATAATAAAACACTATGCAGTCATTCGTAATGATGCTGTTGCTCTGTTTGTACACACGTGGAAGTATATTTACAAGATGCTATTAATTTAAAGACCTGGTTGTAGAAAATTAGGTACATGTGATAGCAATAATTTATATATTACATACTAGAGGCCCAATGTACAAAATTCATGCAAAAGTAGGCCTTCCTTTTCCCAGCTGCCAGCACCGCTTCCCTCTGGCACCCAGGACCTGGGCTTTCCTTGCAGCCCCAGCTTCATCCATTTTTTTTAAATAATTTCTTGACATGGTAAAAGAATTTTACATTATGATCCAAGGGTGGTGGGGTGAGGAGAAGGGGCAGCAGAACAATCCAACAAACAAAAAGGGAAACAGAAATGCATGGTGGAAGGGATTTGAAGGGTGGGTAGGAGCATTGCCCAACTAAAATGCAATTGGTTTGTTACTGAGTACTATTCATGGGAAGACAGCATCCTGACTCCTCTATACAGTATATTGGGAGTAAAAATGATGCATCCAGGTGGAAATATGACTAGGGGTTGGAAGACAGACAGGGGAAGAATAAGTCAGAAATAGACACTGAGAGAGTCACTGGCTGGCTGGCTGCAAATACTGACTCTCCAATAGTGATAGAATAAAAAAGTGGGGGATATCTCTGGAAGATTTGAGATAGGGGGTAACTCTTCTATGGTTTTGACTTGCCCAGCAGATTTCCACATACACATGTGTACACACTTGTGTTTGCATGCACACGTAGACCACATAAGTGACTGCTTTCCCTGGAAGCACAATACTATAAATAAGAGAAATATTTTTCCCAAAGGAAAAGTCCAGGAGGAGCAGCAGCAGCTGGTCCTCACAGCTGAAGACACCCCCACCCCAAATGACAACTGGTCTGGAAAGAGGCAGTCAGGAGTCTTTCCTTGCAGCCCCAGCTTCATTCAGAAGATCATCTGGAAGGACGTCCAGAAGGATGTCTGGTCTAATTAGCATATTACATTTTTATTATTATAGATAGTATGCACTTGCTTGTGTAGAAAATATATGAGTCATGGAATTATGGCTTATTCTTTGTATATATTCTATTTAAAAAAGAAATAGATATGTAAGTCTATAAATTGAGAAAATAAAATAAATCACAAACTAACAGTTCTTCAAAGGACAATAGATGATGTGCTGCACCAGCACGGCCAAGGGTGAACGTGAGGAAGGGTGGTGAAGGATTGAAGAAAAGACAGACAAGAGAATACAAGGGGCTTGGTCGATCTCCTGTGCCTGGATGAGACCACAAAAGACCCAGCCTGCAAGCAGATGCTTTATTTTATAGTCTGATTAAAACAAGGGTAAATTAACATGTATACAAATGTTCTTGTTTTGGCAACACTTGCTGCACCTCCCACAACCCATTAGCTACTTAGGAAGGAATTAGGGAGGGGCTAAAAGGTCAGGCTTAATTATGCTGGGAGAGCTCTGCCCTCCAGGCTGGGACTTGTTTGTGGCCCTGCCACAGGTCAGCCCGAGGCTTGACCCTAGAGTCCCTCCCTACAAGATGACCCTCTGACTTCCTTAAAAGCCACACCCAGCCGAGACCGGTTTGGCTCAGTGGATAGAGCGTCGGCCTGCGGACTGAGGGGTCCCGGGTTCGGTTCCGGTCGGGGGCATGTACCTGGGTTGCGGGCATATCCCCGGTGGGGGATGTGCGGGGGGCGGCTGGTCGATGTTTCTCTCTCATCGATGTTTCTAACTCTCTGTCTCTCTCCCTTCCTCTCTGTAAAAAATCAATAAAATATATTTAAAAAAAAAAAAAAAAGCCACACCCAATACTACCTCTTTATTATCCATGCTGTTTTCACTCCAGAAGCAGGCCTTGAAGGAGGTGGATCTGTGGACTGATGATGTTTTTCTGGGAATGGGACTGAGCTATGACTCCTATTGTCCTAGTTTATAACAGTAATAATATCTTCTGCCTGCTATTAAAAGTCATAGAACTGAAGGGCCAGAACTTCTAAATAATATGGTAAAAAGTATGGGGGGGGGGAGGGGCTCAACACTAATACGAATTAAACCAGTTGATCATTATTTTCATCCTCACTTGAGGGTAGTTTTCCATTGATTTTTAAAGAGAGTAGGAGAGAGATAAAGACAGAGAGAAACATCAATGTGAGAGAAACACATGGATTGGTTGCCTCCTGCACAAACCCCGACCAGGGGAAGAGCCTGCAACCAAGGTGCCCTTGATCAGAATCGAACCCAGGATTCTTGGGACCATAGGCCAACACTCTATTCACTGAGCCAAACCAGAGAGGGCCATTTTTAAATAGGACTAAACAAGAGGAATGGGAGATATAATTTTCAATCCCAGGGCAAGGGATTGAAAAGAAACATTGAAGATAGTTGTAAAGGAAAGACAATAATATATGTGCTTCTCAGCAACAAAGTAAAGGCGGAATTACTTCTGGTGTGGTAGGTGCTTGAGGCTCACAGTGACGACAGTGACAGTCTCACAAGTCTGCTATCCTATAACATGCAAAAGAAAGGGCGTAGGGAAGGCGCCAGGATATTACTTGGGAGACCTTGAGCCATTGTACAGCTATTATCAGGACTTAAGAAGTAACTAAATCCTGAAGTCAATGCCCATCAGGCTAAGACCCCTACCCTTTCACCCAGACTTTTTCTAAGGTCTGTTAGAGACTTTATTTTTCATGTATTTATTTTTCCGTTACATTTGACAATCAATATTATATTAGTTGCAGGTGTACAGCACAGTGGTTAGACATTTATATAACTTATGAATTGGTCCCCCATAAGATCTGCCCCCACCTAAGACCATATATAGTTATTATAGTATTATTGACTATATTCCCCATGCTGTACTTCACATCCCTGTGGCTAATCTTTAACTATAAATGTGTACTTCTTATTCCCTTCACCTTTGTCCTCCAGCCCCCAACCCCTCTCCCATCTGACAAACATCAGTTTGTTCTCTGCTGTATCTGTGAGTTTGTTTCTGCTTTTTTCTGTTCTTTTTTTTTTTTTTTTGGTTCCAGGTTATTGACTTCACCCCTTGTCCTAGAATATTGGGACTCTCCCATACTGCACCCATGGAACAGTTCATGTCCCCGTGGTAAAGAATGGGTCCTTGATACTCAAAGGTAGGACGGGAGCAACCCTGTAGCTCTAGGTTCCCCGGAAATTGCTTTTCACTTAGCATTCTTAGATGCATCCATGTTCGTGCCATGAAAGCTTAGGAATGTCTCTTTTTTAAGAGGTTTGGAATCAGTCTGTTTGTGGAGGAGTCTACTTATTTCAGTCTATTTGTTATTACTATTATCATAAAAATAATGGCAGGTAACAGTAACGGAGGAAGAACTTCCTATGCATATAATTGGAGCTAAGCCTTTTCTCAGTGAATTATCTCAGTAAATCCTCACAGCATCCTTTCTACCTCACGTGAAAGATAAAGGCACTGAAAGGGAAGAAGCTAAGTAATCTGTTTGAGGTCATTCTAATAGAAAGGAGGTGAGCATGGCATTAAAATCTACACAGTGTGATTGAAATATTCTTAAGCATTGGTAGTGCTTCTGACTCTGTGTGAAACAGAATACATTATAATGTTTATTTATAATGATTTGTTTAAAGTAACAATGATCATTTTAAAAGACTGACATCAAATATAGTCAAACAAGATGCTCACAGGACTCAGAATTTCAACTTTTCAGATTTTTTGGAATAACAAAAAAAGGAAGTGAATGAGGAATCCCACTGTTCATCTTTAGATTTCTCCTTTTGCCCTAACCAAGGGACGCATCTATCTATACTAATAAAAGGGTAATATGCTAATTAGACTGGGAGACCTTCTGGACAAAGCCATGGTGGTGGGGCTGAGGCAGAGGAGATTAGGGGTGATCAAGCCAGGAGGGGAGGGCAGTTGCGAGTGATCAGGCTGGCAAGGGGCCAGTTGGGGGCGAGCAGGCCAGCAGTGGGATGCAGTTGGGGGTGAACAGGCCAGCAGGGCCGGGGCATTGGGAGTGAGCAGGCTGGCAGGAGGTGCAGTTGGGGATGAGCAGGCCAGCGGGGGTGGGGAGCAATTGGGGGTGAGCAGGCCGGCAGGTAGAGTGGTTAGGGGCCATCAGGCAGGCAGGCAGGTGAGCGGTTAGGAGCCAGCGGCCCCAGATTGTGAAAGGGATGTCTGACTGCTGGTTTAGGCTCGATCCCACAGGTATCAGGCCTAAACCAGCAGTTGGACATCCCCTGAGGGGTCCCAGATTGGAGAGGGTGCAGGCCAGGCTGAGGGACACGCCCCTGTGCACGAATTCCATGCACTGGGCCACTAGTGGTAAATAACAAGATATGAATGAACTCCACAGTTTTAAAAGGGAAAGACACCCATAAGAATATAGCACATGGTCATAGTATTTTATCTAAATGGGGAAAGGCATGCTCTAAGTATGTTTCACATGCTTTCCAAATGTGTGCCAAATACTAGTATGTTGTATTTGGCACACATTTGGAAAGTGGGTGAAATGAAAATTACCTGCTAAGTCTCAGCTATGTCACAGTGATTTTAGCTGAGAATGCTTAAGAATAAAATAGACAGACTATTGGCAGTTCTATTTGTACATGATCTTGTTTTCTCTCTATGCAAGATATTCCTTCAAGAATGTCACTGTCATCATTGAGTACTCGCTCATTCATTCAATAAATGTTTATGAACATGTACACCTGCCTCAGAGCTAGGCATTGGGGTTACGCAGGTGAACAAATGTCTTCTTCACTGGAGGAAAGCAGGGACACACCCTAAGAGCTTAATATCTTAATAGTATATGGTAGCAATGAGAGGAACAGATGCACATTAACTTGAAGATCTATACACTTGCCCACGTATACGCATATGCTGTCTTGCCACACTGCAGGAGGGAAATATCAATCACACTGAAGATATTAACAGAATGTCTGGGTGGCTTCCGCCTCAATGGCAGAAGATTTCATGGATAAGTAGTTTTGAAAAGTTTGGTTAAAAAAAATGACAGAATAAAATATGGTGGCACAGAATATGGAGACGTTTCCTATCTTGACACAAAGGATCTGAGGCGATCTCAGTTTCCTTAAGGATTATAATTTGAATTAGGAAACAGGTCAGTTGAACCCTTTATTGGAGGATTCCATATCAGAATTGATGTGAATGATTTTCAGCATATTTCTGAGTCTAAATGAAGCAAAACAATATGCCCTCTCCAGATATTTTCTTTGGAGTCTGCAGTCTTTTATATGATACTAGAGTCTCAGTGCATGAAATTCTGCACTCAGGGGTGTCCCTGAGCCCTGCCTGTGCCCTCTCCCAGCCTTGGAGCCCTCGGGGAATGTCCAACTGACAGCTTAGGCCCACTTTTCATGGGCCTAAGCTGTCAGTCGGACATCCTTAGCGCTGCCATGGAGGCAGGAGAGGCTCCCGCCACCACTGCTGTGCTTGCCAGCCATGAGCCTGGCTTCTGGCTGAGCAGTGCTCCCCCTGTGGGAGCACAATGACCACCAGGGGGCAGCTCATGTGTTGAGCATCTGCCCCCTGGCGGTCAGTGCGCGTCATAGCAACTGGTAGTTCCACCATTGGACCAAAACCAACTCTCCGACATGCCCCGAGGGGTCCCAAATTGCGAGAGGGTGCAGGTCAGGCCAAGGGAACCCACAATCAGGGCCAGGGAGGGACATGGGAGGTTGGCCAGCTGGGGAGAAACCACAGGAGGGTACCAAGGCATGTCCAGCCCAACTCTCTCAGTCCCGATTGGCCAGACCCCAGCAACAAGCTAACCTACCAGTCGGAGCATCTGCCCCCTGGTGGTCAGTGCATGCCATTGCAACTGGGGACCAGTCAGCTGTCTGCCCCCTGGTGGTTGGTGCACATCATAGTAAGCAGTTGAGTGGCCTTAGCATGTCATTAGCATATTACACTTTGATTGATTGAATGGCCAACTGGATGATCGGACACTTAGCATATTAGGCTTTTATTATATAGGATGGCATGTAAGTATTGTACTTAATTCTAATAAATAAAAGTAAACCAAAATCCTTTTGAACGCTTTGGCTTTAGATTAAACTGGGTAAAGGCCCCAGTTTTGGTTAATAATTTTAAACTTTAAAAAAGTTACTTCTCTCATCTTTAGGTCCTTTATCAAAGGAGGGTTACTGAGTCAATGCATGTGAAAAACTAACACACTTCCAAAATGTAGTACACATTAAATGTAAGCTAGGTTCTTATCAATAAATCCTCTTTACTGTTTCACTGAGAAGAAGATAACATGAGAATCATGCACACACCGGTTGACACGCTGTAATATGCTAACTGGGTTTTTGCTTCAACAAAATGAGTTTATCGAGATACTACCCTCGCCTAGAATTGGAGCAAGCGATGTGGAGCGGTGATAAATATTGGAGAGTCCTACTGCCAGGCTGTCAGCATCTGTGAGGGACCATTTTCAACTCCCCACCATGCCTAGCTGGGGGTCCTGACTTATTCTTTATTTTTCTTTCAATTCCTAAGAAAACCAAGGATTGCTAACGCATTCTTTGGTCAACAGGAAATATTTCAAAATGCCTCTGGCACAATGTACTATTGAAGCAATTCTGCACTTCAAAATATAGTCCTGTAAATAAAATATGTTTACCTTCATGAACATCTCCTCACAATGGGCCTGTGAGGTAAGCCTAGGGCTGTAAAGAGGGAATGGGGAGCTGTTGGGAGGAAACTGGCATTTCAAGGGATTTAATGACTTGCTCGTGCGTACAGGGCTAGTGAGAAAGCAGGGATTTCTTCTGCATTCGTTTGCCTCCATGTAGAATGAATGAGTCAACTGTTTACCTTGAACCCCAGGCAGGGCCAGCTTGGAAAGAATATGAGTAAAATTTTCAGCTTCTTTCAAACCACCTTTTCCCTTCTCTAATCAAATATAATTTCCTGCCTCTTCTGGGTTGCTGGACATCCATTAAGATCATACCTCTCCCCCTTCCTTCTCCTTTATTTACAGATGAAAATAGTCTATCCCACAGTGATAATGACTGGAGTAAAATGTGGTCTATCCACACGATGGAATATTATTTGGTGATAAAAAGGAATGAAATGCTGGTATGTCCTATGACATACATGAACCTTGAAAACATTATGCTCAGTAAAAGAAATAGGACCCAGAAGATCACCGATGGTATGATTTTATTTATAGGAAATGTTGAACATGAAAATTATATGGTTATAGTTCTATATCAATTTGAATACAGATAGTGAATCTGTAGAAACAGAAAGTAGATTAGCAGTGGCCTAAAGCAGGGTGAGGAAGATTAGGAATGACTAATATGGCTAGGGTATTTCTTTTTGAGGTGGCAGAATATTCTAAAACAAGATTGTGGTATTGTTGCACAAATGTGACTATACTAAAAATCATGGATTTTCTACACTTAAATGAGTGAATTGCATGGCATGTGAATTGTATCTCAATAAAACTGTTAACAATTATAGGAATGGCAAAAACTGCATTTGCATGTAACCAACATTTTGCATATATTAATTTTGCATATCCATTTAACCCTAAAAACTACCTTCTGAGGCTGATACCATTGTTATTCTTTTTGGAAAAAAAAATAGATTTTATTGATTTTAGAGAGAGGAAGGGAGAGGTAGAAAGAGATAGAAACATCATTTATGAGAGAATCATTGTTTGGCTGCCTTCTGTACACCCCTCACTGGGGATTGAAGCCACAACCTGGGCATGTGCCTGACCAAGAATGGAACTGTGACCTCCTGGTTCATAGGTCAAAGCTCAACCACTGAGCCACACCAGCCCGGAGATAATATTTTTATTCTAATTTCTTATATGAGAATACTGAGAAAAAAAAGTCAATATTCTTTTTGTTCCTCTTATAAGGATCAGTGTCATTACACTGGGCCCACCTAGATAATCCGGATAATCTCTCCGTTACAAAATCTTGACTCATTCACACCTGCAAGGTCTCATTTGCCACAGAAAGTGACAAAGTGACATATCCACAGGCTCTGGGGATTAGGATGTGGACGTCTCCGAGGGGCCATTATTCAGCCTAACATAGTCACAGTGGTATTAAGTGGTAATGTAGAGTCTTCAATCCACGTTTCCCAAGAGGACATCCAACTCTTTTGTACTTTATCATGACTGTATCATGTAACAGTGGCTGTGTATAAGCCTGTCTAGATTTCAAGCCCTTAGAGGGCAGGAAGTTTTACCTACTCTAGCAAATAAGTTTGTGTCGGGGGAGTGGGGAGAGGCTTTTTCTAAGAGGACAGGTAGAGTAGGGAAATTCAGTTTCACTTGTAATTTGCATCATTTCTCACTGGCAGTTGCCTCCTTGACCCTCCCTCTGAGTTAACAAAGCAATGATGTAGATTTGCTTGGATCTCTTTTATTTGATAAATTCTGTTTCTAGCAGAAAAATACTGATCCCATCAATAGGCAAATCATTTAATAGTTTTCAAATGACAACTATAATTCTCAGCTGCTCCTACATGTGCAAAGACAAGCAGAGAACTAAGGCAGTAGCATGAATAATTTAAGCAATAAACCTCTATTGGCTCAATTATCTGATTATTTCAACAAGCATCTGGATAGAATTTTAATTTATTATTCTCTAACTTTTTATTAGGTTACTTTAACATTCATAGGCATTGCCTTTTTAATGGCGTCTATTTCTTTTGTGTCCTAAATTCAATTTAACAAACATTTAATGTGCTACTAATATATGCCAGAAACTGTGCTCACTTCTACAGTAGCTAAAAAGACAGAGCATCAAATAATCTCATTCTCATGGAACTTTTGATCCCAACATGAGAAATGAAACAATTACACCAATAACTACAGAAGACAGCAGAATGTAAAGGCAATTATTGAAGTACGAGAATTATGGTAGGTAGAGGGAGAAATATTAGTCAGCTGGAAAGAATTGCTGGAAACTTCTGGTAGGAGAAGTATGGGAAGCATTCTGGAGGATGGGTAAGAGTGGGAAAGGCAGAAGGAGGGTGGGGGACCTGGGATGAAATGAAACCTGGGAACCACAAGGCCTCTGGTTACACTGGGGAACAGGGAACATACGCGATGGTCCCAAGAACTGAGGGACTGTTTACACCCAGCATGTAAAAGTCTCTAATTCATTCATCCCAGCACTCTATCTAGTAGTCTTCTACATGATTGTGGTGAGGGGATAATTAAGCATTGTCCAGAGATACTCCCATCTTCAAAATGGGGGCAGAGGAGATGCAGGGGGTGGGACATGGGAGAAGGGATACTGCCATCTAGTGGGGAGAAGCCAAGGATGCTGCTAAACATTCTACAACGCATAGACCATTCCCAGCCCCTGCCATAAGAAAGAATTTTATCTGACTCATCTAACCCCAAATGCCAACAGTGCTACAGTTAAGAAACCTTGCAATAGCATTATGAGGTTGTACTGTTATTTTTTTATGGTAATTATAAAGAAATTTAGGTCTTTTGACATTGCAAGTCTCACTTGACATCAATCATTAAATAGTAAATGGTAGAGTGAGGTTAGGGCCACATTATGGAGAGCGAGGAATGTGGATATAATCAAGTAGCTAATGATATTCTCTGTGGCTAAATGATAATGCATGTCAGGAGCTTGGTACAGTGCCTGACACATAGTAAGCTCTCGGTAGATGGCCCTGGCTGCTTTGAATGACAGCTGGTGTTTCCAGCGATGCACCAGCTGTGAGTGGAGAGGGAGAGATCAGGGCTAAGAGATGGTCGGGGACAAGGGCAGAGTGTTCAGAGCCGAACTGGTGTGACAGCATGTGGAGTGTACAGAAAGGGACACACACACGAAATGTTACCCACAGAGGAACCACGGAGCTGACAAGTGGATGAAGGTGTGGGCGTGCGTCAGGGAGAGTTCTGAAGATGGCTCTGGTGTTGAACATGAGAAACTAATTTTCACCTCACTGCCATGATGTGAATGGCTGCCATGCTAGGATTTATTATACTTCCTTAAAACAGACAATCTGAGGCCCAGAAAGGGAAAACAGTTAGTTCAAGGTCACACCACAGTTTAAGATTTCTTTAGAAACTTAGGGAGAAGAAAAGTTCGACTTAAAAAAAAAAATACAATAACTAAATATAGAAAAAGTAAGGACTAAACAACATCTTTGATATGCTTCCAAAAACAGCATTAACATTCATTTTTCTATCTATTTGTATAGATGAAAGGAACTTTAATCTCTAGCCAGGCATCATGGCTGAATGAGATACCAAGAAGATTTCCTAAAGAGTGAGGGTCTATTTTCATTGTCATCCTTGTTGCATTATTAGGGGATAGCAAAAAACAAAAACAAAAATAAGAAACAGAGCTGGCTGGCCAGCTAACAACATGTGGAAGGGCAGAGAGAGAGGATCCGTGGTAACTGAAAGGTGGATATATTTATTAATAATAGAAAATAACACTAATAATTAATGGGTGCTCATCAGATGCCAGCATCTGTGATATTTCACATGCGTTATTTCATTTTAGTCCTTATGACTGTGTGGGATAGATATGACTAGTGATAGAAATGGTCTTTGAGGCTTAGAGAGGTTACGTGACTTACATAAGGTCACACAGCTAGGAGGGAGTGGAGGCAATATTCAAACCTCAGTATTGGACTCAAGTGCCCAAGTTTTATATAATATTTTATATTATAGATAAAAGTTAGTGCATAAATTCTTCCCTTTGTTGTACTTGACAAAATATAAATAAGACTGGATGCATAACCCTACCTAAAGGTGACTATTGTGAGAGGAACAGCATGCCTCCTTCTCAACTCTCAACTGTGTCTTGTTCTCAGGGCTGTAGTTGGCTTGCAAATCTAACTTTTACCCCTTTGGCTCTTCTGTCAAAAATTTGAATTCAGCATCTTCTCTGGGAATTCTGAGTAGAGAACACAGCCATGACACAGGAAGGCAGGGTTCCTGCCCTCATGAACAACACATTCATGCAGAGGCAGATAATAATCTATATATATAAAAGCCTAAGTGACCCTTACAAACAGTTGATCAAAGAACCAGTTGAAAAGTTGCTATGACATGCACTGACCACCAGGGAACAGACACTCCATGCAGGAGCTGCCCACTGGTGGTCAGTGCGCTCCCACAGCCAACCTCCCGCAGTCCCTCCCGCCCTGGCCGGCTGGCCCCGATCAGGACTGGCCCTGATCGGCCCTGATCACCAGCCAGGCCAAGGAACCCCACCCGTACAAATTTGTGCACCAGGCCTCTAGTAGTAGTAGTAGTAGTAGTAGTAGTAGTAGTAGTAATAATAATAAAAGACAATCAGATAAGAGTTGTACACAAAATTAAAATAAAGTGATGTGATAAGCACTAAGGTACTTTGGCAGCTTGGAAAAGGTGGCCTGTCTTAGGAGATCAGAAGGATCGGTGCCGCCTAAACCGGTTTGGCTCAGTGGATGGAGCATCGGCCTGCGGACTGAAAGGTCCCAGGTTCGCTTCTGGTCAAGGGCATGTACCTGGGTTGCGGGCACATCCCCAGTGGGAGATGTGCAGGAGGCAGCTGATTGATGTTTCTCTCTCGTCAATGTTTCTGACTCTCTATCTCTCTCCCTTCCTCTCTGTAGAAAATCAATAAAATATATTTAAAAAAAAAATTAAGGATCAGTGCCTGCAAAGGGAGGAAATGTACAGGCATAGGGAACAGCTGTTTCCAAGACCCTACTGTCACACAGAGAGCAGGCCTGGATGGCTGGAGAAACTAAGGCGCAGGAGCAGATGATGCACGAGTAAGGTTAAAGGATGGCCGGGAGGAGGCTGATGCCAGGAAAAGTAGGATTTCCTAAGTCAATATAAGGAATTTGCTTTTGTTTTTGGTACAAGGAGATGTCTTAGTGTGGATCATATCCTCTTTCTCCCAGGAGCCCACTGTTGCGATGGTTAGAGTTTGGGGTAGAGAAAAAACTCGATACCCTAAACAAAATAAAACAGAAAGTTCATAATTCTGCCTTGATTTTATCAGTTAATATTTCATGTGAATATGGGAGGCTAGAGAGCTCCCAGACTCTTTCAGTAGCTTCATTTATCTCTGAAAGGCACATTTCTGACACTTCAATCAATCAGTGGGTGTCATTAAACTGCATATTGTGTTGCAAGAAACTTTCTTCTTGATTTCCCTTCTCTTTTTGTTCTCAGGAAATTAATTCATGTCATTTCCATTTGAGATTCTGTGGCATTTGATGGCACAGGCACTTAGAGGCACCTTCCTAGGACTTGAAGCGTAGCTCAGTGGTATTGCTTTTCAGCAGCACCTACCACCAGGCCACTCAGGACCCTGAAGTTACATATGAAAAGTGGCCTGACCCAGGCCCACGGACCTGGATGCAGGGTCCTCCAAACTAGGTGACTTTGGTGAGAGATGCTGGCAATTTGGTTTCTAACATTTTCTCCCTGTTGTCTTTGGCTGTGAAAGGAACATTGGAGGGAATGTTTGTAAGACGTCGTCAATTTCACTTTAGAATTTTGCTCTCTAAAAAAAGGCTGTGCTTGGAAACTTTGGGAACTTTTTTTTTTACAGTCATAGTCTGAGACAACTGACTTGTTTTATGAAAGGTTGAGGAATGTCAATCACACCATCCCGTCGATCATCATGAAGGCACTTCTCCAGGTAGACATATTCCGATAAAAGCGTCAAATTGAAGAGTCCAAAGGGCACCTCAAAGGCCACCAGTCCAGCAGGTCCCAGATTTAACACCTTTCCTGTCATCAAAATGAAAACATATGCAGTGGCTCCATAGTGCTTCCAACTTTTGATTGTTCCAGATATATATATATTGTAAAGCATTACTAAGTAAAAGTAGAAGAGGAGGTATAGTTGTAAAAACACAGGAAAGAATTAATCACAAATTGAAGATTTTAACTTTTTTTTTTCACTAGTTAATAGGACCACACCACTATAGTGCTCATACTTATCTCATTTTGCTAAGTGAACCAATGGAAATGTACCTGGGGACAATATCTGGGAACTCCTTACCTCATCTAAGCCTGACTCAGAGACCCAGCCATAGCCTGCAGCCTGTGCTTGAGCGACTCCAGTGGGTGCTACAAAGCAGCCCCTGAGAGCTTAGTTTACAGGAAGTGCTTTGTTACGTTGATTGGAAGTTATGTATAGACTCCACATGCTCACACACACACATGCACATACGAACATATGAACAAACAACAAACATGCAAATTAATAAGATTTTGTAGATTCTAACATGACATTTCTTACACTGATCTTCCTCTCTCCAACCCCAAAGCGGCCGCCTTGGTTTGGGTCCCATAACCTCCACAGTTTCATGGTTTCCTCATTGCTCTTGTATGCCTAGTTGTTCCTCTTATCCTCTAATCCATCTGCAAATTGCCCTTTGTAATGTCTTGTGAAAACCACAAACTTATCATGTTATGTCTCTGCTTAATATAGCTTTAATGATGCTCCATTACTTTTTGGATACACTCTTTAAAAAAAAATTCCTGAGTCTGGCTTTATATTAAGGTCCATTTCTGGGCATTTCACCTCCTTCTCTGCTATACACTCTCCTTAAGCTCCAGCCCTAAAGTATTTGCGGTTCTCCTAAAGTACCAACAAGGAATATATGTCAAATTCAAACTCAGGTCTGTGCAATGCCAAATGGGCTGCTCTGTGTTCTGTCCTGGGATCAAGCAGATCCCCTTCTGAAAATACACTAACCCTTTCCAAAAAGTGTAAGCATCGCTGAAAAATAACGAAAAGTTACTAATACTTTGCCCAGATGTAATATACATAACTCCCTGAAATTGATACTCAATAAAAATTTGATAAATAAATAAATGAGTCGGATTAGATTGAACTAAATTGTTTATTAGCTTCTATACACATTTTTTTTTTTACTTAATATTTTTCTTCCTGGAGAAGGGAAGTACTTAACATTGAGGCCTTAGGCATGTACACAGAAGAATGAAAAAAGGAAAAGACACAAACGGGGTGGATGGGCTTCTCCAAGGATAAGCTTTGTCCCAATATCATAATGTGTCTCCCCCTAACCCTAGACGTAAAAGAAGCAGAATTGAGAATAAAAAAAGGGGTCTTTTTATGTAACTGCCAAAATCAATATGAATAATAGCAACAGCAAAAACCATTGAGGAATCATTCATAAGAATGAAAGTAAGAAATCACATTTCAGTGTAGCATAATTCTTTTCTGTACACTTTCATTACTTTTTTACAACTTTATTAAGTCATAATTGACATATAGCATTGTGTAAGTGTAACCTTAAATTTAAAATGTGTTGGTACACATATACATTGTAAAATGATTTCCACAGTACAGTTAGTCATCACCTCCATCATCACATAATTCTGTGTGTGTGTGTGTGTGTGTGTGTGTGTGTGTGTTGAGAACACTTATAATACACTCTCTTGGCGATTTCCAGGTGTATCATACGTATTGTTAACCATAGTAACCATGTTGTTCACTGTATCCTTGAACTCATTCATCTTATAACTGTAAGTGTATAGTCTTTGGCCAGCATCTCCCTATAGTCTTCTGTCCCAGAGCAATCACCATTCTCTGTTTCTATGAGTTCTGCTTTCTTTTAGATTCCACATATAAGTCAGAAAATATAATGTTTGTCTTTCTCTGTTTGATTTATTTCACTTAGAATAATGCCTTCAAGGTCCATCCATGTTGTCACAATTGTTTTTCATAGCTGAATTATACTCCTATATACATATGCGTTTTCCTTCTCTGTTCATTCTCTGACAGGCACTTAGATGGTTTCCACATCTTGGCTGTTGTGAATAATGCTGCAATAACAAGGGGGGTGCAGATATCTTTTTGAGATCCAAATATCATTTTCTTCATATATACCCAGAGTGGGATGGCTAGATTATATGGTCATTCTCTTTCTTATTTTTGAAAAATGTCCATTCTGGTTTCCCATCACCAGTGCACAAGGTTCCCTTTGCTCCACATTCTCTCCTACACTGATCTCTTATCTTTTTGACAATAGCCATTCTAACAGGTGTGACATGATATCTTGTGGCGATTTTGATGTGCATTTTCCTGATGATTAGTGATGCTAAGCATCTTTTCATTGTTCCTCTTGGCCATCTGTGGAAAAACAAGTATTTAGGTCCTTTGCAATGTGGCATAATTATTATCCCACTGAAAATGTGAACTTCCATAAAAATTCTTACATTTTTAATAAAAATCCTTTCAGGAAGATAGTTAAGTGAAAGTCATAGTAAAATGTCAAGCACTCAATCACTTAACAGTCAACAGTGTTCACACTGTTCATAAGAAAGACCTCAACTTCAAGATGCACCTCAAATTCTTCATCTGTCACAGGCATATTCATTTTATATTTCATTCTCCTATAAAACCCACACAGTTGTTGATGGTTTAAAAAGATCTTTCTAGTGAAGCCAAAGATTCTCAAACTCCTCTCATTTTAAAAGTTGACTCTAATAGTATTTCTTTTTTATAAAATTCATCTTTATCATTGAAAGTATTACAGATGTCCCCTTTGGTTCTTTTTTTCCCATTGACCCCTTCAACCCCACACCTGCCCTTCCCAGGCCTTTACCAGACTACTATCTGTGTCCATGGGCTATGCATATAACCATATAAGTTCCCCGGTTAATCACTCTCCACCCAACTCACCACTCTCACCTTCCCTCTGAGATTGGTCAGTCTGCTCCATGCTTCTATGACTCTGGATCTATTTTGTTCAACAGTTTATTTTGTTTGTTAGATTCCACATCTGAGTGAGATCATGTGATACTTATCTTTCTCTGACTGGGTTATTTCACTTCGCATAATACTCTCCAGGTTCATCCATGCTGTTGCAAAAGGTAAGAGTTCCTTTCTTTAATAGCCGTATAGTATTCCATTGTGTAGATGTACCACAGTTTTTTTGTTTGTTTGTTTTGTTTTGTTTTTATCCACTCATCTATTGATGGGCATGCAGGCTATTTCCAAATTTTAGCTATTGTAAATTGTGCAGCTATGTACATAGGGGTGCATATGTTTTTTTCTTATTGGTGTTTCTGGCTTCTTGGAATATATTCCTAGAAATGGGATCACTGGGTCATATGGGGGTTCCATTTTTTTATTTATTTTATTTTATTTTTATTTTGATAAATGTTCAATATGCTTTTCTTTATTTATTTGTTTGTTTATTTTTTAATTATTAAATCTTTATTGTTCAGATTATTACATTTGTTCCTCCTTCCCCCCCGCCCATAACTCCCCTCCACCCAGTTCCAACCCCACCCTCCGCCCTCACTCCCCACCCACTGTCCTCATTCATAGGCATGCGATTTTTGTCCAGTCTCTTCCCGCATCCCCCACATCCCTTCCCCCCCCCCCCCAAGAATAGTCAGTCCATTCCCTTCCTATGCCCCTGATTCTATTATAATCACCCGTTCATTCTGTTCATCAGATTATTTATTCACTTGTTGATAGATGTGTATTTGTTGTTCCTAATTTGTATCTTTTTTCTTCTTCTTCCTCTTCTTAAAGGATACCTGTCAGCATTTCATATAATACTGGTTTGGTGGTAATGAAGTCCTTTAGCTTTTTCTTATCTGTGAAGCTCTTTATCTGACCTTCAATTCAGAATGATAGCTTTGCTGGGTAAAGTAATCTTGGTTGTAGGTTCTTGGAATTCATCACTTTGAATATTTCTTGCCACTCCCTTCTGGCCTACAAAGTTTCTGTTGAGAAATCAGCTGACAGTCGTATGGGTACCCCTTGTAGGTAACTGACTTTCTTTCTCTTGCTGCTTTTAAGATTCTCTCTTTGTCTTTTGCTCTTGGCATTTTAATTAGGATGTGTCTTGGTGTGGTCCTCTTTGGATTCCTTTTGTTTGGGATTCTCTGCGCTTCCTGGACTTGTAAGTCTATTTCTTTTACCAGGTAGGGGAAGTTTTCTGTCATTATTCCTTCAAATAGGTTTTCAATATCTTGCTCTCTCTCTTCTTCTGGCACCCCTATAATTCTGATGTTGGTACGCTTGAAGCTGTCCCAGAGGCTCCTTACACTATCTTCATATTTTTGGATTCTTTTTTCATTTTGCTTTTCCGATTGGATGTTTTTTGCTTCTTCATATTTCAAATCTTTGACTTGATTCTTGTGATACTCTAGTCTGCTGTTGGGAGTCTGTATAATATTCAGTCATTGTATGCTTAATTTCCCGTTGGTCCTTTATCATAACCTCGAGGGTCTGACTAGATTTCTAGAGGATCTCACTACATTTATCGGCTGTCTCACCAGTCTTTTCGAGGGTCTTACTAAATTTATTGGTGGCTTCTAGCAAGTTCTTGAAACACCTTAAAAGTGTGGTTTTGAACTCTATATCCAGCAGTTTGCTTTCCTCCATTTCTGTCATTTGTGCCCTGTTTCGTTGTCTCTGCATTTTTTATGCTTCCCTGTGTTGATAAAGTGGTTTTCTGTGCTAAGTGTCCTCTAGGGCCCAGTGGTTCAGCCTCCCCAATTACCTGAGGAAGACACTCTTGGTGCACCCCCTTGTGCTCTTTGTGCACAGTCTTGTTGTAGTTAAGCCTTGATTGTTGTAGGTATCGCTGGGAGGGATTGACCTCCAGGCCAATTGGCTGTGAGAATCAGCTGTGTCTGCAGTGGGAGAACTTCTTTCCTGGATCTCTAGGGAGGTGCTAATCTAGCCTCTGCCTGAGGCTATCCAGCAAATGCCTCCATGCAAGGCTTGTCCGGGGTGGGTCCCAGGGGATCAACAGGGTTGGCGGAGTGAGCAGTTATGGCTGCTCTCAGTTCTGCCTTCAGAGGCCCCGCTTCTCAGTGTCCCAGCAATTGCTGCAAGTACCTCCAAGAGAAAGCTGCCCTCGAGTTCCAACCGATGCCAGACAGTCCCGCTTCTCCCGTATGAGTCTGGGTCCCCAGAGACTCGCCCAGAACTGGAGCTTAGAGCCTGAGACTCCCTCCCAATTGAAAAAGACAACCGGGCCCTCAGCTGCCAGCCTGCTCTGCATGTGCCTCTGTACCTTAGTATTTTACTTCCGCACTGCACCTCCTCTGAGTCTCAGTATACTTTTCTCTTTCCTTCTAGTTGTAGAATTTCCACTTAGCCAGCCTTCCTGTGGTTCTGGGTGATACCCGTTCCATCCTTTAGTTGTATTTCTGAAGTCATTTTTTTTATTTTTTTGAGGCAACTCCATACTATTTTCTACAGTGGCTGCACCAGTCTGCATTCCCACCAGCACTGTACTAGGGTTCCCTTTTCTCCACATCCTCACCAACACTTGTCATTTGTTGATGTGTTGATGATAGCCATTCTGACAGGTGTGAGGTGATACCTCATTGTCGTTTTAATTTGCATCTCTCCAATCATCTGTGACTTTGAGCAGTTTTTCATATGTCTCTTTATTGCTTCAATGAAATAATTATTTAAATATAAAAAATAAGCACATATAAAGAAACTAGAGGCCTGGTGCATGAAATTCATACATGGTGGCGGTCCCTTGGCCTAGCCAGCGATTGAAGCACGAGCATCTGGCGTGGAAGAGCAGGTCCCAGCTGACCTCTGGGATCTGGGCAGCACCTGGGCCCCCAGGCCCCCACGTGCCCTCCTCCACCTGAGTCACGGCGCCAGAGTCCTCACACAGAGATGCGGTGAGCGTGGCCAGATGCCACAGGCTGGGGCACAGTATGAACCCACAAGGAGCCAAACCAGCCCCTGCAGTCCCAGTGGCTGCAGCCTAGCTCACCAGGAAGAGGCCACATGGGTGCAGAGCAGGCTTCTCGTGGGTGCCCGACACCTGAGCATGGGGCTTCCCCAGCACGTGAGCCCTGGCATCCTCAGGAAGGGTAGCAGGGGGAGTGAGAGCAAGCTCAGCGGACACCCCTCATTCTCACCGCACCTCCATCCCCATCACCCCTGCCCCCAGGTAGCCAGCGAGAGGTCTCAGCATGTCGCCAGTGCTCACCATGCTCTGTGCTGCCCCCTGGTTGTCAGCACACACCATAGTGAGTGGCCAAACTCCCGGTCTCCTGGCCAAACTCCCGGTTGAACGACTGCCTGAGCGGACAATTTGCATATTAGGCTTTTATTATATAGGATACTGTTGGTATCATTGTGCTTATTTTTGGTATTCAAAGAATCATTTCACTCAAACAATCAAGACGATTTTATGTCCTGTGTAAAGACAATAGAATTTTTCTAGGAGAAATATGCAGCATCTCCTAGACAGTCATTCCCTTCCCTCTAAAATGCTATGTATGTTAGAAACCTGGGCAACTAAAAAGGCAGATTGTCTAACATTATTTGAATCCTGTGCTACTAAATCAGCTGGAGGCCTGAAATCACAGGTGTGCTAATGCATCTTCGATGTGAAGAGAACTGAATTTTGAGATCTATGCACTTCATTTCCTGAAGGCACAATGGCAATATGGTGGGGGGAAACAAGGCTATCATTTACTGAAGATGCACTGCATGGCTAATGCTGAGATAAGGTGACATTCTTTAGGAGTTGTTTAGTATCAAGGGCTGATTTAGCTAGATAAAATGCAGCTGTCTTCCCAAATTACACAGCTGGATTCACACCATCTACTAATTCCTGGTGGAATTTTAAAGATACCTTTACAGGCAATTTTCTCCTTGGTGCAAGGATTCCTAATGTAGACAGTACAATAAACACCGCCATCTACTTTCTCTGCACAGATGCCGTCTCCCATAGAAACATTTGATAAAGGAGATTGTGCTCTAGAAGTGGTTGGGTCACCATTTAAAAAAAGATTTCTAAAATGTAAGTGGCTCTAAATTGCTTCAAAATTGGGAATCAAATTGTCATATGACTGTTTCCATCCACATTCTTCTTACTACTTTAAGTCACTCCTAGAATTTGTCATGTGGGCCAGTGGGTCTGAGAAAGGAAGAATCCTCACCAAAGTGGAAGTGTTCCCCTTCACTGATGCTCTTTCTTACCAGATGTCATTTGGGATCAATAGTCTCCTAGAAAGAATATTTTAAGACAACTTTCAAAATCTGGACACTCTTTATTTTCACATGACATCTAATAGTCTGGTCACCTCTACCATAGCTTAGTCTGTAATTTCGCTAAGCTTTACCCCTGCTAATCTTTGGGCCACAAATTATATTTTCTTAAAATGTACCTTATTCTCTGTCCTCTGGCTATGAAACAGACAAACCTGCATCCATCAACTGTATACTAGCATTCATGAAGCTTTAGCATATTTAGGTTTCCTGTTGGTGAAATCCTCTGGAATTGTCCAACGTAGAGGTAGCTACTTCCTCCTCTTCTTTCCCAGCTCTTTACACTTACATCTACTAAAATGCTGAACATATTGTATCACCATTGCCTGTAATTGTCATACCTACTGTTTGCCCCCTTTCCTTCCCAAACCAAGTAGACAGTTCATTCATCCATGAATCAAATATATATATTAAGAGACCAAAGGCACTGTGCTAAAACCACAGGCACCAGTAAACATGAACAAAACCAGTTCTTTGGCAAATTGACTAGCAATGTATTTTTCCCACACATCTGTAATTTCATTCTTCTAATTTATTTCTAAGAAGTACTTATATATTTAGAATGAATTCTCTTCTATGCATCGCCACTGATTTTCCCAGTGTTGTGATTTCTTGTTATTGTACATAAGGAACATATGTTTCCATTGTTTTTTCTTCCTTTAACTTTTCTCACAGTGTTTCTTTTTCTGAAGCTAACTAGTCCTAGAGAGGAAATGGTATGGGTAAGAAGAAAGATGAGTGCCAAAGAGCCCACAGAGGAGCCTGAGAGGGGTCACAGGAAAGGAATACAGTAGAGAGAATTGGGCAGATGTGTGAGCTGTTCCTTAATCAGCCTTAATAGATGTGGTCAGGAGAGTGGGGGTAGCAGAGGAGTTGATGATAACTTCCAAAATACCCTGGAAAAATCATGGTAGGGTAATATCCATCTGTTGAAATAAATAAGTGGTTAATTGAATGGTCCCTCATGTTGAAACTTTTCTTTCCTGTAAAGCCCAGTAATCATTAAGGGAATTTGTTATTTGTAAGAGAAGTTGTGGTTAATTGCAAAGATCACCGTTCTCCACTCTCTCTTGTCATCTAACTTCAGAGTGCCCTTCCACTGTGGGTGGAATGACCTGCCTCATTGCTTAACAATGGACTCAACCAAGCGATTTGCTTAGGCCAATGGGAAGTCAGCAGATATGATTTCCACAGAAGCTTGGAAAAGTACTCATGCCTTTCTACTTGCTCCCTTGGACTTCTTCTATTGCCAAGAAATTTGCTTGAACCAAGCTGATGAATGGAGAGAGACACATAGAACAGACCTGAGTTGCCCAGTGTCCTAGCTAAGACCATTTTAGATCAGCTTCTAGTGAAACCAGTCAAGATCAAAAGAGCCACTTAACCAGTCTCTGACTGACCTATAGACTCATGAGAAATAATAAGTGATTGCTGTTTTCAGCTTCCAAGGTTTTGGATTGTTTATTATACAGTAAGAGCTAACTGATATGTAACTTATAATTCTCTGATGAAATTGTTTTATTTGGTGCCTTTTTTAAAATTGATTTCAGAGATGAAAGAAGGAGAGAGAGAGAGAGAAACACCAATGATGAGAGTGAATCATTGATCAGCTGCCTCCTGCACACTCCATACTGGGAATCGAGCCTGCAACACAGGCATGTGCCCTAACCGGGAAGTGAACCATGACCTCCTGGTTCATAGATCAACACTCAACCACTGAGCCATGCCAGCTAGGCTATTTGGTGGCATTTTTATTCATTTTTCTATTTAGTAATTTCAGTATCTCATCTAATATTTTGTGTGCCACAGTGAAAAGAATATTCAGTAAGAGACAAAAGATGCAGGTTTCCTAATGTCATAATAAACATTTATTCATTCAATTATGTGCCCAGTATTAGAAATACAACAAAATCCCCAAAACACAAACCAAACATATGCTCATGAAATCAATCATAGTTTAGTGAGAAACATAGACATGAGCAAGATATTTCCATCTGCCATTGACTAAAACATTAATACATGACTATAATGGGGAGGGAGGAGGGGGCTGGGTAGAGGGGTAGTCACTGTAGAGGAGATATTTTTTAAAAAACACCAAAATTTTCAAATCTACTTGACTTTAGTATCTTTGTCTATATTTCAAGGAACAAAAAATAGATTCCTATCAGGATATCTTCTATCCCTGAAATATAGCATTCTTGAATTATTATCTAGCATAAGGCATATAGTGAGTTCCACTAAATACAGTGTTTTATCATTTAAGTAGTTTCCAAAGTTGTTCTAAAGAAGTTAATTCGCATCCTTCATTATGTGTGACAGCAGAGGCAAGCTTGGTAAGATTATCTCACAGGATAGTCTGGTCCTCCGTTAACAGTATTGAAAATGAAAAGAATCTGTAACATAAAGACTCAAATCTTAGGTATGTCTTGTGTTTGAATATAGTAGTCGATGCCCTGTTCAATAAAATGACGAAACACAATAGACACATCCCTATTTTCTCTAGTTTTAAGCCAAGTGACGGAATTCATTCTTTTTTTGCTATTTTTGCATTCGTGACCACAAGATGCTGTCCTCTGCAGTTTGCTGAAGATGACACCAGGTAGAGCACACAGTGAAGTGACATCATAGTTCTGTTTCCTCACCCAAATGCCTACCAATCCGACAGGAGAGCAAACAGAATTCTGTGCGTTCATAGCACCAACCTGCCAGGTTCACACTGCACCCCTCTTCTCCGGACTCATCCTGTCTCAGTGGCATTTGTCCTGTTCCTTGCTTTTTGGTAATTGCATGGACTAATTGGAAGTGTGACAGTGTGATCAATTCATTGCTGATTGGGCAATTATTATTTCTACCCTGTTGTTGTTGACAGTACCTGACTTCTACGGAGTCAATATATTTATGTTGTTATTTAACCACAATGTAGCTTGCATGTGTTTTTGTATGACAGTTAGCTTGTTTACTACTTACTGCAGTTCTGTTTGAGTAAGGGCAATCGGTGACAGATGTGACAATTCCATTCCCCCACAGGGTCACAAACTCACCTCTGGGATTCAGAGCTGATCAAGGCAGCCTGCCTGCTCATGACTGTCTTACATGTATGCCCTTGTTCCTCAAAACCAGCAAAATTGGAAGAATTGCAATGGAGTAGGTCTGGATTCAAAACTTATCGACGTCATTTACCAAATACTTGGCTTTAGATTCACTTGCTCTGTCTTTAAAATCTCTCAGGGGAGCTGTCTTGCATTTTAGATAAAGTGATTGTAATGGGAAGTCAGCAAAAAGACCTATCCAGACGGATGCCCAGGAATCACGGATTGAGGCTGAAAATAAAAGCCGGATGACTAGTGCAAGGTCCTACGGTGTGAATGGGGAGCTGAGGTGAGGAGACAAATGGCAGCTGCTGAATGGGAAGGCAAACTGGAAGGGGAAGCCTTTTCTTCTTCCTTTTGGCTGAAGAGCACTGCTCCTTCCCTGCTGCTCTGTGTGAGAGACTAATTCATTATGAAAGGCTTTCAAGATGTCTGGTAGGTAGCTAATCTCAGTGTTGAAAAACAAATCATTGCTCTTTCCCCTGCTGTTAAAGCCCCTAGAAAGAAACATTTCATTTCCAGTAGCTTCTAGCTGACCTCAGAACCAGAGCGTAGGTGCCTCTGAAGCTGCTAGAGCAGCTAGTGCATGCGCTTTTTAATAGTGTATTCATTTTTTAAAATATATTTTAATGATTTTTTACAGAGAGGAAGGGAGAGGGATAGAGAGTTAGAAACATCGATGAGAGAGAAATATTGATCAGCTGCCTCCTGCACACCTTCTCCTGGGGATGTGTCTGCAACCAAGGTACATGCCCTTGACCGGAATCGAACCTGGGACCCTTCAGCCCGCAGGCCAATGCTCCATCCACTGAGCCAAACTGGTTAGGGCAATAGTGTAATCATTGATAAACTGTAATCAGCATACGTGACACAAAAGCTTCAAAAGGCAAATTAAAGTTATAGTCAACTGCCCACTAGTGTTTTAAATCAATCAATACAGCATTTGTTTTAAAACAGAAGCAAGGACATTACCCCTCAACAAATTCACATATTCATGTAATTTGTAACTACATTGAGGCTCTCCAAATAGATGGAGAAATGGCCATAAAACAGAAGCTCTGTGTCAAGAAAGGCGTTCCTCTTGCAGGTGCTGACATCTGAAATACATCTGAGCATGTGCATCATACCCAAAGAATGTGTAGATGTAATTCTCTTTCTTTTTTAAATCTTTAAGTGAGGAAACATGCTTGTACTATAACGGGAACAGGAAAGAAGAAAAAGAACATTTGGTGTGAACTTGGATATGCCTCTGATGTTTCCTTAGTAAACTGTTCTCCTTTTTGTCGAATGCCACTCCTCATTATGATCTGTCACAGAAAGACTCAAATGTTACATATTGTGCTGGAATAGAGTAACCTACAGCCTCTTTGAAACTGTTTTTAAACCAAGTACATATACCGATCTCTGACAAGTAAAACAAAAACAAAACAAAAAGAAATTGGTCACAGAGGTCATTAATTGTACAGCTTGAACAAGAGAAATATTTATCTGCTTTCCTCCCCAACATGCATAATATTTTATCGTTTGAATTATCATTCCCCATGTTATCCTTTTCATATCTCAAGGTTACATATCTGAATGACATAAAATGAGTAATCATAGCTTACAGAAAGGGCCTTAGGACAATTACATAGCAGAGAAAGAAACCAGCATACATACATTATTCATAATATTATTTTGCAGGCCCCTCCACCTAAGAAGACCCAATGAAATTGAAATGTACCCCCCCCCCCATCGCCCCCATGACTTGTTGGAGAGGCCCACAGCCAGGAGCCATGGATGCTGCAATTGAGTTCTCAAACTGCCCTGACGTCTTGTACAAGCGGGACAGGCCAATTTACTGCCAGGCTGCATGGGCTGAAGGCTCCTAGCCTGCCTTTCCAGGGCTTCCTCCTGCCAAGGTTATCCTGCTGGACAGCAGGCTCCCTCCCGTGCAGCTTCCAGCTGCCCCTAGAGCAGTGATGGCAAACCTATGACACGTGTGTCAGAGGTGACACGCGAACTCATTTTTTTGGTTGATTTTTCTTTGTTAAATGTCATTTAAGTATATAAAATAATATCAAAAATATACATCTTTGTTTTACTATGGTTGCAAATATCAAAAAATTTTTATATGTGACACGGTACCAGAGTTAAGTTAGGGGTTTTCAAAATGCTGACACGCCGAGCTCAAAAGGTTCGCCATCACTGCCCTAGAGTCCTCCTGACCAGCCTATCCCAGTAATGACAGTGGGTACTGGGTTACCCTTACCTGTGACCCGCCTGCTGGGCCAGGGAGGGCAGAGGCCCCTGCCCTGCAGCCAGAGAGCAGCAGCTTTGTGTGGTGTGCTTGGTGAGAGTTTTGAATTCCGGTGGCAATTTGGTTTCATTGTCTCCCCCATAGTAGCTCCAGCTCCTGGTTTGCAGGATGAAAATAGTCAGGCTTTTAGGGAGAAAAAAAAAAAGACAACTTCTCCCACACAGCCCCTGAGTTCCTCTGCCAATTACTAACTAACCAGGGAGCATGGGGGTTGCTTCGAAACGCAGCAGTTCTGGCTCTGCCCTCTAGGTGGCAGCGGTGCCCCACCGCAGAGGCGCCAGTGCCCTCTTCCCCGACTTGAAGTGTTAATGCAATTGACCAATCAGTGCTAAGATGATGGGAGGTAATTGGGTAATTGTATTTTACTGATCACAGAAGAGAGAGGGGAAGGGAAAGGGGAAGGAAAGGGGGTGCAGTCCGAGAGGCGATTTGGGGGAGCTGGGACCCTGAACGTGTGGACGTGGCATTGGCCGAGGGAAAGCCTAGACTCGAGCTGCTGGCGGCACCGCATTTATTTATTTGGGGGAAAAGAGGAGAGAGAGGAGCAGGAGGGGAAGGAAGAGAGTTCCAGTCGAAGTGGATGGACGGGGACCGGGGTTTTGGCCGCGCTGGGAGCCCGGAGGCGGGGCGCGGGGTGGCTGCGCCCCTCGGATCGTGTCTCCTGGCGGAGGACTAGCCGGCGTGGGGACGGTCTGCGCCCCGAGGAACCAACTTGTGGCTCCCGAATGCACCCGACGCAGCTGCGAAGGAGATGAAAGCTGCGGTTTCGTTCCAGGAGGCTGCGAGGAGCCAGCGACGAGGGATTCCTTTTCCGTCGCGCTTTCCTTTCCATAGGATTCTTCCGTCTGCCTAACCCGCGTCCTTCCCCCGCTTCGCCCTCCCCGTGTGAAATTAAAGCACAGTTTGAACTCCTTTCCCGAGGCGCCCCCCAGATCCGCCGCCCGCCGATGGAGAAGAAGGGGACCCCGGGGTTAGCGGGGGCCACCGGCGAGGGAGCGCGTCACGCGTCTCCCCCATGATCCCGGCCCTGCTCCCCGAGTTCTGCGACACCTGCAGGAACCGGACGGGTGCCGGGGTGGGGGCGGGGACCGAGGCAGCCAGAGCCACCCGGAGCCTTTCAGAAAGAGAGAAAGAAAGTACGGGGGGTGGAGGATGGATTTCTTCTTGACAGCTGACGGAGCCCTGAAATTTTCCTCCCCTACCTCCGCCCCCGCCCCCCGCCCTCCATTTAACGTGAGATTATGAAATTGCAGAGGCGGTGGAGGGAAGGAGACGGGATCTAACAGGGCATTTGGAGGGAGTGGGAAAGGTGGCTGGCCCGGTGGCTGAAATTAAAAAAAAAAAAAAAAAATCCAATTGCGCACTGGATTGTGATGAGAAATCTAATCAGATCTTTGGAGAAGGGGCCGGCCAAGAGGGTGATGAGTGGGGGGAGTTGATCCCCACATTCTCTGAAGGGGGTGGGGGTGGGGGGAGCTGGACAGAGGAATCGGCGATGTAAAAGGAGACTTTTTCCCCGGCGGTGGTGGCAGTTGGGTGCCTTGCCAACATGAAGGATGCGGGACGCAGCTCCCTCTGGGAACAGAAGGCGGTGGACGGTGCGGGAGAGCAGGAAGAGCGAAGCCTTCTCCCCTGAGACCTGGATCTTCACACGCATGTGTCTCTGGGCCCACTGGGAGCACTGAAACATGAAATAGACCAATGTCAGAGCCGCGGGTATCGGTGTGCTCCGACATAAATAAATAATAAACCGCTGCTCCCCCCTCCCCTCCCCAAAAAGGATGATTGGAAATGGAGAACCGAGGAGCCACACAAAAAAAGTATGTTCGTTTTTTTCTACACAGGAGAAAGTAAGCCAAGGATCTATATTTTTGGAATGAAAAGTTTGGGGCTTTTTTTTTTTTTTAGGAAAGTAAAGACCTGATATGGTGGTGTTTTCGAGGAAATTAATAATCCATCCGCAAAGAAATTGTGGAGAAGAAAAAGTTGACCGCGGCAGAATGAGGCATTGATTGGGGGAGAGGCACCCCGCAGAGCACAGTTGGATGTGTGCCTGTGTTGACTAAAATTGATGGATAATTGCCATTGGATTTGTCATCAACCTCCTTTTTTTTCCTTTTTTTTTTTTTCTTCTTTTTTCTTTTTGGTGTCAAGATTGTGCATTTTCGCTTGTTCTTAGCCACCTGGATTTCCAGCTGGATGTTGCTGTGATTCAGTCTGAAATACAGTGAGTGATCCTTACTTTCTTATTTATTGATGCAGAAAAAGACCCTTTAATTTAGCGTTCTTAGTCTCATTCTCCCCTTGCCTTCCGAGTGTGGTCCTTAAAGACATTACTAGGGAGCCAGGAATAAAAGAGAGGGTGGCCCACGCATGTGCTCCAGCACCCTGTGCTCAAGCATAAGCCGGTTTGCTGCACCGATGCAGGTTGTCTGCATCCCGGGCAAATGCCTTTGCAAATGTTCATCCGGGGGGAAAACGTCTCCCCAAGAAAGCCACCGCAGTGTGGGGTGCCCGTGCTGGGTGATTGACACTCCTGGATGCATTTAAGTGGCATGTAGCCCCGGAGTTGGATGCACACATGTCTAGCCATTGGAAATCGAAGGGGCCTCATTTAAATTTCATTATCCAACCTGACACTGCAGATCAGCCGAACGTATTAACGCCAAAAAATATGATCATAAACCCAGCAGATGAAGGATGGCTTTTGGCTCCTGGTGGATGGAGGGAGGAAGTGTGAGAATGGAGAGGAAGTGGTGGAGAGAGGTGGCTACACTTTCCCCAGACTCTTTTGCTCAAATGTGGCCCAGAGTACCTCGATTCTTGCCAGGGCTAAGGATGAGGGATGGACCCACTTCTCTTCAACCCCACCTCCTTCGAACTCACCACTTCTCTGGATAACAGAGAGGCTGTACCTAGATTGCAGATGGCTTGGTCAGTTGGCTTGCGTTTTGCCAGAAACCTTCCCAACATCACTGGGACAGGGCTCTTGAGAAAAAAAGCAGGAAATGAGTATCCTGTGTGGTAACTTAGGTAAAAGAGCTAAAGAAAAAGTCTGTGTGTTGCATAGCAGTGCTGCTCATGTGACAGGTTTGTTTGGGGGGAAAGAGGCCAAGAAAGCAAAATAAGAAGAGGTGGGACATGCCTCGAGAGCCTGGGGGCCTGTAGGATCTCCCCTCTTTCCATCCCCTTCCTTTCTTTCATCTCTAGCAGAACTCTTCCCCTTCACCCTTCCTGATTCCTCTCTGGGGCCTTCTATCAGGATCATAGACTCGTATAACTTTAGAGCCGGAAGACTCCTCAGAGATCTCATGCCAATAAAAAAAGGAAACCGAGGCGTAGAGAAGCTATAACTCTTCGGTTAATGGCCAAACCACATGGGGCAGGTGACTCCCACAGGCCTCAGAACAGCACACAAAGTCATTTTGGAATCCAAACTGGTAGGAATCAGCCATACACGGTGCTGCTACTTCTGTCCCCACAGCTGCCATTTTTGTCTAAAAGGGTCAAGGAAAGTATCTGTCTTGAGAGCTCAAACTGAACTCCTGCCAGGCTGGACCTCAAGGCTAGCCCACCCCCAACATGTATATCTGTTTTGAGTTTGTTTTGTTGTGTGTTTTTTTTAATGGCTGAACTCCGATAACCCTCACTTTAATATTATTTTTAAAAATGAGAGGATCCTCGTCCACAACTCAGGCATATGCTGAAGGAGATAAAAGGCAGTGTTCTCCGGGGTCCCTGCTTGGTGTCGGGCATATTTAGTCCAGTGAGTGGTGGTCCCTGGGGAGTCATTCAGGAACCATGGAGTTAGATTTATACTCGAGAGGTGATAATAGAAACCAGAAACACCCGGCTAAAAGCATCTGAGCCTGTTCTTCCACTCACATCATCTCTTCTTATCCTTTTCATTACTCCTTAACTAAACTAGCCTACAGCTGGGCACTTCTCTAATTTCTTTTCCTGGGCACATGTTTTCTGTAGGGACACAGATCAGGCAATACATTCACCAACCCATGAAAATAATCAGCTAGGGTTTTTCTGTGTCTCTCCCTCCTACCCCCCCCCCCCCACAAGATCTCTGTAGGCTTTTGCATATCTTATTTATGTAAGAGATGCAGTTTTTTGTTTGCTTTTTTATTTGTCTGTTTTATTTGCTTGTTTGCTCTGTTTTTACATGACCTCAGTTAATTTACCACAGTGCTCATAGACTGACTCAAGTTCCTGCTCAATTGCAACTTAGCACAACTGAGAAAAGAGAAAAAGAAAAAAAAAAGTGTGCTTTGACGTTTTTTACTGCGTAGTTCAGCTCTGGGCTTCACAGGCGAAGCCTGGCCTGGCCTCTGCCAATCAGGAGAGGTTTTTTCCTTTCCTTTCCTTTCTCCTCCTCCTCCTCCTCCTCCTCCTCCTCCTCCTCCTCCTCCTCCTCCTCCTCCTCCTCCTCCTTCTTCTTCTTCTTCTTCTTGACATACAATTTCTTCACTGCTACACCAATGAGACCTCTAAGTGCATTACTCTCCTTTACATTGTCACCCCCCCCACCCCGCCCCACATTCACATACATGTGCAAGCTTTTCTGAATGAGAGGAGGAAGGGGTTGGGGGAGGGGGAGAGAGAGAAAGGGGGGGTGGTGAATGTCTTTAAAAAATTGCAGGCTGCAATGTTTCCTCCCACCCACCTCCACTTCTGTGGGTTCCTCATATCTGGAGAGGACGGAGCACCCGAGGACAGCATTTTTCATCTGGTGAATGAATCACTCATTTCCCCTGCGCTCCAGTTAGGGACACGTTGCCCGGTTTGGGATTTAGCTCCTTTGGTTTGGCAGTCAGACTTGGCTCGGAGTTTTAGGCAACTTGTTCGTGCACTGATGGAAGAGTGATGGCCACGGGAGACGTGGAAACTTACCTCCTGAGCTTATTTCAGAGCTCAACTTGAAATAACGTGTCTGAGTCGGTAGCTGTGTACTGGGGTTCTGCTGAGGTCCGGGGGCCCAGAAACTGGTGGGTTTGGCAAGTTTTGAAGTTCCCTTTTTACATGCTCTCCCTCCTCTAATTAATAGCTGTCTGCGTTGGGCCACACCTTTCATTTTTCTGGCCGTCTGTTTTCTCATCTGTGGGATGGGGTTGATAATATCAACAAATTAGAAGTCTGCTCAATTTGAATGATTTGGTGAATTAAGAGTAATGTTATGCAAAATCTTGAGCATAATAGGCCCTCTAAAGAGGGCTGTTTGTTATGGTTGTTCTGGGATTAATTTGGATTAACTTTCTGGGCATGAATACAGGCTGGCCAGACACTTTACCAGGTCTAGTGGCTACACTTGAGGAGGAGGGAATGTGTGACTGGCCTGGCAGTGATTGCCAGATTCTCCCTTTGAGTTCTTAACAGGACAGACTGGCTGCAAGAATCATTTCAGATTGAAAAGCTGCTTCAAGCTGGGAACTGGAAATCAAGATTTTCTCCTTAAAGCGTAGAAAACATAAATCTCAGCAGAGATAATACTTAAATGAGATTTTCAGGGGAAAATAAAGACTCTTACTGTGTTGCAATTATTTTGGTCTCAAAGTTGCATATGACAGATTTTGCACATCCAATGGATAATTTTAGCTGAATATTACATCATCGAGACCTGGACTGCACAGAATAAATGCAGATTTCTAGGCAGTACTATCATTTTAATTAGATGGCATAAAATTCCATTCCTAATATTAAGGCCTCCAAACTCACAATTTGGATTCACTGTCAGCCTTCCTCATTGTAATGAGTTCTGGGTTACTTAAACATCTTCTTAGTTAAACTTTGTGATCTGATAAAGGCCTGCTGGTTTTTGGAATCAAGACTTCATGTAGACACAGTGTCTTACTGTTTGCATGTGCAAATCTTCCAACACCAACTCCATAATGGTTTTCTGAGGCAGCCCGTCCTGGTCTCTGCTCATCATTTCATCCTCTACAATAGCAGCTCTGTGCTTTGTCCATTCCCTCAATACGCCCCCAGAGACCTGTTCCCTCTTGAGGGAAAAAGGGTCCTACCATTTTAGTTGCTTTATTCATGATGATGGCCTCTCTGTAGGTTAGAACCATGTAGTCAGGCGGAAGAGTTGCCCATTGGAATCTTATACTGCTTCTTTTCAATTCCAAAGTCCATTTGAAATCTGTGTTCATTTTGGAAAAGTATCCTAAAGTTAACCATCTTCACTGATCTTAAGAAGACACCATCTATGGACATCCTTACCATTTGATAAATTTTACCTTTTAGCGTGCTTCAAAAATGTGGCTGAGAAATTCCATCAACTTGGACCGTGACATGTTAAGTGAGTTCGAATGCTCATCTTTCCACTGGATCATGTGTGGTATATGCACCATTTAACCTCTCTGAGGCTGCATGCTTATCTATAAGAGAGAGGTTGTAAAGAGCCACATGGAATTTGTCAGATTATAGATGCCAGGCACAGAAGGCGTTCAATAAATTGGGCATCTCTGATTTTAGTCCAGGGAATGCACAGTTTGTAAAAAAAAATACAAATCTGATCTTGTTTGACAGAAGCTGTTAATCTAGAACCACGTTGGCATAGACGAGTCACAAAGGAGAAATACATAGAGGGGATCACGGTTGGCGTAATGCAAACAGGTGCAACCCTTTTTGTAAGGTCCTGTACTTTTAAAGCACATTTGGGAGTGCTTTGGTGAATGCCCTTCCCTCAGGAAACATGGGAATATACTTTGTGAATTGTGGAAAACATACTCCGTGTCCAAGTAAAGCGTCATTAGGTTGTCAAGTATTTTCTAATACAGACGTAAAAAAGGTGATGGCTTGTCAGGGTGTTTGGAAGATTCTCCAAGAGGAATCACGGACCTGTTGCACCTTCCTTCAAAATGACTTCTCTGGAGAAGGGTCAATTCGCCAGTTGAAACTTGGTTGGGCAGGTCTCATGGCGAAGATAGTGTGCTTGTAACACTCTCCGAGGGCAAGGATTTTATTTCTGCTCTGGTCTGTCCTCAGCTCCTCAGAGAAATGTTTGAGAAATACTGTGCCTGTGATAACTATTCCCTGACTAATTGAGCTCACTTTAAGAGACATTTCTTCCAAAAGTCTCAACTGCAGGTATATACCCATGCAACTTATAGGAGTTTATTGAGAAATATCAATGAGTATATTGACACTGTGTGTGTGTGTGTGTGTGTGTGTGTGTGTGTGTGTGTGTGTGTACAAATAGGACATTGCACACAGATATTAAGCACCGTGCAGTGGTTTCCTTATGTTGGGAAAGCTGAGGCCCGAATGTTAGGTGGTGCAATGTGCATATAGTTTTTTTTATTCTTGATGCTGTCAGTAATAGACTGTAATACTTTATATAAGTCATCTCACCTCTCTTAGGTTGGTCTTACATTTTCTGTTAAATAAAAGTAAAATCTAAGATTTCTTTAAACACTCAGATTTTAGGATCTGAATTTGCAATTGACTACCTACGAATTCATGATTCCTAGGAATTAAAAAAACATAACATTTTTGGGCATCCTGATACTAGTTTTTTTAACTGTGGAGGGGAACAGCACAGTATTCTGAGAGAAAGGCAGAATTGGTGTTATAATGGCTGATATATAGAGTAAAAGGTGAAAGAAATCTCTAGAAGGTTTGTAGAGGAAATACAATGAGATTTGGAATAGACCCACAACGGATTCCAACTTTGTTTAAACCTGTGAGCTGAGGGATCCTAAGTGGGCCAATGAACCTTGCTATTCTTTAGTTTCCTTCACTATAAAACTGGAGGTCACTGTTCTTGACCTTGGGGGAGTATTAACATGTATAAGTGTTTGGCACATGATCAGTACACAATGAATGCTAGCTCACCTTTCATTGAAACTTTTGACTACTTTCCGCTGAAATGGGAACATTTAACTGAAAGTCTGTGAGTGTTTTATGTGTCACAGTGACTGAGTATATAAATGAAAATCTCTTTTGCTGATTCTGCTATAGAAGTTGGTAATAATATTTTTATAATGTTTTCCAATGTCAAAATCGGATTTATAATGAAGGCTAAAAAAGATGAAAAACATATATATGATTCATAAACTTGTATTTCAACTTTTTCATAAGCTGATGGCAGCTTCCTGTGCTTATGGAAGCTTTCAACTCTTATGGAGGTTATGGGTATAATTTCACAACAGCGAGAGTTACTATGATTTATTGAGCGTTTAATATACACAGGTAGTATATTGAAAATATATAACATTGTTTTCTCCTTAATTCTCACTTAGAGAACTGAAAATCAAAGTGGCTAAATAACTTGTCTAAGGTTTTGCGGCAACTGGGTGGTGGACCTGGAAGTAGAAACTACATTTCTTCTGACATTAGAGATTAGATCAGAATCAGACTTGTGGATGTAAGTCTAACACATAAGCATGATAGCTCTCTGTCATCTAACTTGGTAGTCAGTGTGCATTTTTTAATTGAGATGGAGAAGGCCTCCCTTTCCCCTGTTTCCTGAAATGAAGGTGGTCACATAGACCTCTGCCAGTCTTCAGTAATATTCAAATGTGCCCATAAGTGAGGAAGGGACAACTTCTCAAAAAGATGAGAAAAATTTTCCTCAGTCAATATAAGTAATAGTCAGAAAAGTTTTGTAAAATGCTGTGAGATCATCTGGAATTGTCTGAGAAATATGGTCAATGCTAATAATAAGTGTGAAGTTTAGTTCCAATATCCTACAAACCCAACAGGTTTGATCTCAGTCCTCGTCATGTTTGATCTTTCTGTGGCACTTGGGAGCAACGCTGCTTCTGGCTTTCTGAAACTCCTCCAGGGCTCCACGGGCTGCTTGCTTTCGCTTCCCGATTCATTTGGCTTCATTCTCCTCCTGCTCCCTCCTTAAATGTCCAGGGCTTCCCCTTGGAATCTGTTCTAGTCCCAGTGTCTCTGCATCCTTGAGAGATGTCAGCTGGGCTTCTTTTGTGAGATGACACTCAGATCCTTGGCCTCAGTCCCCTGTGTATGCTGAAGACTCCTAAATCTCATCGCCATCAAGACCCACTTCCTTCCCTGGTCTCTGTAGGCCTTGCAAACTTAACAGGTGGAACAGAGGGGAGGCTGTATAGTTTCAGATTCAATGATTCTGCTGTCTCTTTAAGCTCCCTCAGATCCAACCACTCATCAAATCCATGCACTGTCTTAAGCACAGCTTTTCTATCTCTCAGTTCAGATTCTATCATTACTGTTCTAGACTTCTTTCTAACTTTCTTGTCTTTCAGTAGACATCAACTTTTCTTCAGTGTAGTCCATTATTCATTCTTCCCTCAAAAGGATTATCCTAAGAAATCATGCTAAAACAAAAAACCTTTCTCTGTATTTTATAAATATGCTTATAGAATAAAATCCAGATTCTTCACTTGATAATATGGTCTGGCCAACCTATTCATGTCATTTCTTGTCTGCCTGCCATTCTGAATGTTTTATACCTCTGGAGATATCCCAGGCTACATTTGGCACCAAATTTGTGAGAATTTCTGTATTTATTATGACATACTTTTTAAATGTCAATGTTCAGAGCAAGTTACCTCTTCTAGGAAAGTCTCCCAGATCCCCCTGGTCCACTGAGTCTCCCCATCGCCTGTACACCAGCATTTTATTTATCCATGTGTGATAGCTCTTATCACTGTTATAACATATCTATTTATTTTGCCAAAACCCACTAGGTTGTGACTTATTTGAAGACTAGAGGCCTAGTGCACAGATTCGTGCACTGGTGGGGTCCCTCAGCCTGGCCTGGCCTGCAGGGATCGAGCCCAAACTGGCTCTCTGACATCCCCTGAGGGGTCCTGGATTGCGAGAGGGTGCAGGCCAGGCCAAGGGACCCCACTGGTGCACGATTGGGGCCAGGGAGGGACTGCGGAGGGCTCCAGGGCATGTCTGGCCATCTTGCCCAGTCCTGATCAACCAGACCCCAGCAGCAAGCTAACCTTCCAGGGCTGTGGGTGCTCATAGTGGCTGGTTGAATAGTTGGAGGGTCAATTAACATATTAGGCTTTTATGTATATAGATATGATCCTCATTTTGTCATCTCCTTCATTTAACATACCTTACTAGAATTTTTCAATATTTTTTGGTAGAGCCAGTACATGAGTGGGATGGATGCATATCTTTAGGGTGAGGAAGTTCCTCCAATTGCATTTATGGTATAGGCCATTATTTTTCCAATATTTTTACCAATGATATCACCTTTTATAATTTTTCCTCTAGGGACCTATGTTTCAAAACTACTTTGCCTAATAAATACATTGCAATTTGCTCCTCCATGTTGTCTAATTGAAAACACATACCTGCCAATCATCATTCTTGAAATGTACTGGATGAACATTGTTAATATGAGTTGATATAAATGGAGCCGAAATAAAAGATGTTTTAATTACTGTATGCAATTGTGTGAGAACATGCACGGCGTTCCGTTGGCTTTTTGAAATATAGATAATAGTTCTGTAAATACACTTTAGTGCTAATTGGATGCGCTAATGGCTTTACAATGCACACTCCTCAGTGGCATTGTTCAAAGAATATTGTTCACAGAAATAAAGGTGCTCCTTGAAGTTGTGCATTTCACAAGCTGCACAGTCATATAAAATGGATCTTCCTATTCACAGACTATTGGAAAAAGACTGTGGATTTTAAATTTGAGTAATGCCCAAATATGGAGTCATACCATGGGAGAATAAAAATGATCTCCTTAGTTAAAGTGTCTGCATCTAGTAAAAGTGAGCTGCAGTCACTTTTCATAGTATGTACACACCTGGTTTTATGAGGCCAGCTATGCATTTTCAGGAGATATTCCACCTTCATGCTTTATGCTTCCTCCATCCTCTCCTAAGTAATAGCAGAAGACACTGGATTAGATGGAAGGAAGTGCTAAATGGGAAGGCACTATTAATATAGTTTAATTTTATTCTTCAGTCTTTGACTGTACTAGTAGATGCCTTGACTCGGTTGCATTGGACATCTGTTTTTGTTCCAGTTCATTTTAATAAAGTTTTTCTTCTACTTCTAGATGATTTCTTTCCAGTTTAGCGATTGCTATGATTAACCTAATATTAGTATTAGTAAAGCAGAGAACATTAACAGTGATGCTTCACAGTATTTTGTAAATGGAGCTATCCCTTTAAATCTTCTCAACATGTTGGTCTTGGAACATCCAAGGCAACATTCCCTGACTACTCCATCCCTTGCGGTGCAGCACCAGAAGGTGTGCAGGGAAGTTTTACTTCCAAGAGCCGGTGCCCAGTGTGGTCTCTGGTTCTTGACAAACTGCGAACTGCTGAGATGATGCTGTTTTCTTGGCAGGGTTCCATTTGTCTCCTTCCATCGATTGTAACCAGGTCACTGTACAGGATGTAGGAGAATTTAGCCATGCGATTATATTTCTTTTATTTGTTGCTCAGATAGCTACCTGTGATGGGAGGGCTGGGTTTCATAGATTCAAAAAGAGTAAGTTCCTTTTTCTTATGATGACTAAGGCTGTCCTATAATTATTAAAATCAATGGTTATTGTAAAGGTGGCCTTGCCTCAAACAAGTTGATTGATTTGTGGTGCTTTAATAGATAGCTTATTGTTTGTAGAGCTTGTCTTTTTATTTATTTATTTTTGAGCCTAAGAAACACTGTACTAAAAAAAGACTCATTCTCAGGACAATATACATGTTTTCATTGAACTAAGGACTTCATAATGATGTTGGAAAGTTCAATAAATAAAATATGGGGTTTTTGAGAAAGGTGCATGGCATTTGAAAGTGTAAAGACGTGTCTCTCTTGAATGACGTACAGTTGAATCTAAGCCAGATCTAATTTTAGGAGAGAGAGAGAGAGAGAGAGAGAGAGAGAGAAGAGAAGAGAAGAGAAGAGAGGAGAGGAGAGGAGAGGAGAGGAGAGGAGAGGAGAGGAGAGGAGAGGAGAGGAGAGGAGAGGAGAGGAGAGGAGAGGAGAGGAGAGGAGAGGAGGGGAGGAGGGGAGGGGAGGGGAGGAGGGGAGGGGAGGGGAGAGGAGGGGAGGGGAGGGGCGGAGGAGAGGAGAGGAGAGGAGAGGAGAAGAGAGGAGAGGAGAGGAGGGGAGGGGAGGGGAGAGGAGAGGAGAGGAGAGGAGAGGAGAGGAGAGGAGAGGAGAGGAGAGGAGAGGAGAGGAGAGGAGAGGAGAGGAGAGGAGAGGAGACTGATTTCTGTGAGCTTGGCTCTTCTAATCTGGGAAGGAAGAATACTCACAATTTAGAGGATCTTCAGTGAGAGTCACCTTGGCAGGGACCAGAGCATGCATGAGTGTGGGTGAACTAATTTAAATGCTTTGTGGGGCGTGATCCAGGGGACTCCGATGTCTTCTAACTGAAAAGGCAGAAAGTCAGAAGTCACCCTAAAAGAGTTAACATTCACTCAGTGGTATTCAGGCAGGCAAGAATGGAACCATGAATGCCTTCTCTATATTGTTTGAATGTTGCCATGGCAATAGTTTCCAGCAGAAGTTACATGTTTTTCCAATTCCCCAAAGCAGCCAGCAGCCTTTCCCTCTCTTTCTCACCCTCCCTCCCACCCTCCTATCTCCCTCAGTCCTTAATTCTCATCTCCCCATCCTTTTCCTCCTTCTGTTCTTTCTTTTGCTCTCACTTTCTCAACTTATTACCATTAACAACAAAAATAGTCCAACTCCACTAGGTCGCTTTTAGGCAGAGAGTGAGTCAGACATATAGCCTCTATCTGGATTTCTTATTCCCCTGTTTGTTTATGTATTAAAGACCTCATTAGAGGGAAGCTGTGGATGGGAGCAGAGTTGGGGCTTTCCCTTGTTGGTAGGACACAGAACATATTATAATGGTTGGTGTTGTGGTGATATGTTAATTGGATCGCTCCAGGCAAGTGCAGAGCAGCAGTCTCTGACAATTAGAAAGAACAATGGTTTTACTATGAAGGAGGCCACTCTCTTAACCAGGGGAAGGATTAGCATGCATTGCAGGTCTCTGGAAGTTTCCTGTAGACCCTGAGACAGATCTGTGGTTGGAAATGCCTCCTGTCCCTTTAAGAGAGCTGCCCCTCTCGTGGAGCTGATTTGACCACCAGAGAAAGGGAAGTGAGGGGACAGGGAGAGATCTGGTTGAGTGGGCGGTGGGGGACCCTATCGCAGACCTGGGCCATGGGATATACTGCGGGCTGGTAGGAAGAAGCCTTTGCCGGCTTGATGCACGTGGCCAGTGAATTGTGAAATGGGTCTCATTAGAGCCGTTCACATCCAGGCATGTGCCAAAGTGCTTTGCCGGCACAGGGCCATCACTTCAGGTCCAACCCTGCCGCTGTTGGCTGCAGCCAAGAAGGGACAGAGGCTCTGTCTGTGTTAAAGCTTCAGTCCCATCGCTCTCTGTCTACTGTTCATTGTGAGGCGCCCCTGGGCCTTTCAGTCCAGCCCGGAACGAGGCACAACACATCTCCTAGGTGTTTGTACAGAGGAGAGAGGAGGGATTTTGAGCATCACTGGTTGGTTTGAGGCAGCCAAAGGGTGAGGACACCCAGAAGTTCCTTCTCTTCTTGCCAGAGTTGGCGTCAAGGCTGTCTCTCTAGGCTTCCCTGCAAATACGCCCAGATACTTACCTGAAGGAGGGGAGGGGGAGTTCAGAGCCAAAGACGTCCTCAGAGACCTTTGTGTATTAGATACAGAGGAACTCTGTGTGTTTTTTCTCAGACTCATATTCTAGCGATGTTAGAATCAAAATCTACCTCCCACAATGTAGCACCATCAGGACTAATAATAGTTGCCTTATGCTGAGTACTGTGGGTCAGGCGCTTTGCATGATGACTCTTTATTTAGAGCACCCAGTGGTTTCACAAGGTTGATGCTATGAAAACACAGATGCCAGACCGAGCTGAGCCCTGTCACTTCTTCATTTGTGGCTCTGGGCAACTTTTCTTACTCATTTGAACCGCAACTGTCTTACCTGCAACATGGAGATAAGTATGTTACAGGGTTGTGGGGAGTTATAACTGAAACAATGCAGGTAATGCTTTTTAGCAGAGTGCTTGCACGTGGAGAACACTCAGGCTATTATTTGTAAAAAATATAAGGCATTTTCATACAACAGTATTATGAATTAATCAGTAGCATGTGCCTCTGGCAGAATGAAGTTAGAAATAATGTAGGGCAGTGTTTTTAATGGAACGGGGAAAAGAGCGTTAGACAATGCATTTCTGAGTTTGAAATGGTAAAGGTCCTGACATTTTTGGTGTAACGCTACCATTTAGAAAGAAGAATAGAGAGGGTCATTGGAATAAACTCCTGTGGCATTTGTGCCAGACACATGATTTTCATCCATCCATAGCAGAGTTTTCCTGTGGTACTCATCTCTCAGGCATGGTATCAGTTGCGATACCAGTTGCAAACAAGGGAACTAAATCTAACTAGATTCAGAAAAAAAAAAAAAAATTACTGACACATACAATTGAAAAGTCCCATGGCTATGAAATTCAAGTGTGATTAGATCCAGATGTGAACAATGTCAAAGGGACTTCTGCTCTAGCTTCTGTACTTCTCTTGGCTTACTCCTCCTCTATGGGCCATTTCCATCCTCAGACTATTGTTTTGCATCCCCTCACCCACCCACTAAAGAAAGGTTTTCACTTTGCCCCACTATTCCCAGAGAGCATCCTGAGATCTAAGCTGACTGGACTAGCTTAGGCCATATGCCCACTCACAGACCAGACACTGACTTCAAGGGAATGGAGTTGATGTTCAAAGGCATCAGAATTCAGAGACTATTGAGAGACAAGAGGAATTTGGTGTGGAGAGATAATCACTAATAAATGTCGTAAGTCTAATAATGGTGGAAAGTGGAAAGGATACATTATGTCTCACTCTGTGAGCTGCTGGAAGGGTTAATTTGTTTTTGCTTCTCTGTAATGCTCCATTGCATTTAGGTATTGAAGTTTTAATAACCATCCAAGGAGTCTTGTTCTTCCAGCAGATCATCTGGCTGTAGCTATCAATTTTTCAAAGGAACAACTTGAGCCGCATTCATGCTATTTTTGCATTGCTCCTCTCATCTCCTAGGAACGGGTTCTTGTTTTTGAAAGAGAATTTACAGGCTTTTCTGGAAGTAAGGACACAAAAGCAAAAACAAAACAATCCTCTTCACTCAATAAAAGTCCACTGGTAGAAGTTCTCTAAGCTGTCTGGAACACCCACGTGGCTGGCCATCTGTACAGCTATGGCTGTGCTTCTATCCAAGTTTGATTTCATCTAATTTGTCACAGCAAAGAACTCAGTAGTGACATAGTCCATCCTTGAACTCTCCATTCTGCCTCCCTAGGGAGAGTGGTCCAGGGAATATGGCATGATGCTGTTTGCTTCTTCATAAGCAAAGTGGAGAGAATGCTTATCTGGGCTTTGGATACAAGTATTTATTAAAGGACATGGCCTATTCAAAGGACATGACTGCTCGCCAAGTTCAGGATCTTGGAATGATCTATTTTGCAGTCTTTACATGGTGTGAACCACATTATACAAAGTATAGGCGCTTTGTTCTTACTTATGTAGTGACGTGCTCCGAATTGAAACTTAAACCAGGTTCAGGTGCTTTTCATAAAATCTCTTGTAGAGCAAACTGCTGGTAGAGTAGGTTGTGAAAAGGTAAAACAATGAAGAAGACTGCCCTTTTTGACCACCTGGTATATGGTAGGAACTGCAGTGGGTTATCTTACATATCTTATCTCATTGTGCCCTTACAAAGGCTACAATAAGAATATAGAAAATATCAATAATTGGTAATATTTATTGAGTGATTACTATATGTAGACACTGTTCTAAATGTTTTATGTTTGTGATGACGTTGAATCCACAAGGCAATAATCACTTTTTTAAAAAACATGGGGAAGGGTGCCGGGAGCTGGTCCATGCTTGCTGTTTCAAGGGACCTGGCATATATGGCATACTGTTCTTAATATGTTTGCTCACCTTCTTGGCACTATGTGTTTTAATCAAGGTCTCTGAGAAAGGTTGTTTCCCCAGGTAGGGATTTTCCCCTGAAGTTAGGGAGGGAATAAAATCTCTTAACTAAGTGCCAGGCGGGTAATTAATCACTTTAACTATGAACAATCATGCTTAAGCTACATAATCTTTACTCCCTGGAATGGAGATAAGAAACGCCCTAACCTTTATAATAGAGATTGATAGGATTGAATCAACTGGTATAAATACAGATGTAACAAGACAGAAGGAGACAGAAAGAAGACAGAACCTACACAGAACATTCTCTAGAGACAGAAGAACTTCGCTGGAGAGAGCATGGCAAAAGATCCTGGAAAGAAACTGGCCTCAGAACCTAGAGACAGAACCTAGTGAGAGAACATGGCAAAAGATCCTGGACTGAACCTGACTACAGAAATTGGCAAGAGAACCTGACTAGAACCTGGTGACTGAACCTGGCTGGAGAACCTGGACAGAACCTGGCTGAAGAACCTAGCGAGAGAACATGGCTACAGAACCTGGCTGGAGATCCTAACCAGAACTTCGCTGGAGATCCTGAGCAGAACCTCTCTGGAGATTGAGACCAGAACTTGGCTGGAGATCCTGGCTAGGCTGCTGATCAACTGAACGCTGTCTCCATGTCATTCCTTCTTCGCCGACTCCGTCCACACCTTTGGGGACCCCTGGACCCGCTGGGGTTGGACCCCGGCAGAAGGGGAAGCTTAGATAGGTTTGATGACTTGCCCATGTCACTGAGCTAACAAATGATGGAACTCAACTTTGAACTGGTACACCCTGTTTTCTTTTCTTTTTAATATATTTTTATTGATTTCAGAGAGGAAGGGAGAGGGAGAGGAGATAGAAACATCAATGATGATAGAGAATTGTTAATCAGCTGCCTCCTGCATGCCCCCTCCTGGGGATTGAGCCCACAACCTGGGCATGTGCCCTTGACCGGGAATCCAATCATGACCTCCTGTTTCATAGGTTGATGCTCAACCACTGGGCCACGCCAGCTGGGCCACCCTATGGTTTTTATCCTGTTCTATGCTGTCTCTCACATGAGACTGCTTAAAAAACACACACACACACAAAAGCATGTTATATTTGTTTTTTAAGAGTAAATAAATAAAACATACCAAAGATCTGTCATTCTTTCCTCTAACCTCACTTGTTTTTAAGTTATTCTCCTCTTTTCCCAGGCTCCTAAACTTTGTCCCTCTCACATAGTAGTTTCCAGCCTCTCGTTGGGCCTAATGCAGCTCCCAGCCATAACTCCAGATATTTGAAAGTGAGGCTTGTCTGCACCATTTATTTTAAATGTAACCATTGGAGATCACCCCAAGTGAACCACCAGAGTGCTTGGGTGCTGGGGTCCAACCCCAGCAGGTCCAGGGGTCCCCAAAGGTGTGGACGGAGTTGGCGAAGAAGGAATGACACGGAGACAGTGTTCAGTTGATCAGCAGCCTAGCCAGAATCTCCAGCCAGGATCTCCAGCCAAGTTCTGATCTGGATCTCCAGAGAGGTTCTGGTTAGGATCTCCAGCCAGGTTCTGTGTCCATGTTGTCTTGCTAGGTTCTCCAGCCAGGTACTCCAGGTTCTCCAGCCAGGTTCTGTAGCCAAGTTCCCTCACTAGGTTCTCCAGCCAGGTTCTGTCCAGGTTCTCCAGCCAGGTTCAGTCACCAGGTTCTAGTCAGGTTCTCTTGCCAATTTCTGTAGTCAGGTTCAGTCCAGGATCTTTTGCCATGTTCTCTCGCTAGGTTCTGTCTCTAGGTTCTGAGGCCAGTTTCTGTCCAGGATCTTTTGCCATGTTCTCTCCAGCGAAGTTCTTCTGTCTCTAGAGAACGTTCTGTGTAGGTTCTGTGCCTAGGTTCTGTCTCCCTCGGTTCTGTCTTCTTACGTCTGTATTTATACCAGTTGATTCCAATCCTATCAATCTCTATTTCAAAGGTTAGGGCGTTTCTTATCTCCATTCCAGGGAGTAAGGATTATGTAGCTTAAGCATGATTGTTCGTAGTTAAAGTGATTAATTACCCACCTGGCACTTAGTTAAGAGGTTTTATTCCCTCCCTAACTTCAGGGGAAAATCCCTACCTGGGGAAACAACCTTTCTCAGAGACCTTGGTTAAAACACATAGTGCCTAGAAGGTGAGCAAACATATTAAGAACAGTATGCCATATATGCCAGGTCCCTTGAAACAGCAAGCATGGACCAGCTCCCGGCACTTGGGGAGGCCTTGTTGTTTGTCATAGGTTAGGGAGAGTGAAAAAAACATTTCACATCCCACTGGTTTCCTGGCAACTGAACTTTCAAAACATCTACAGATATTAGTCGTGAGCAGGCCTTCTTCCTCAAGATGCGATGATACCGGTAGTCACATGCACAACTGCCCAAAGCTGTACCACACATTTCTTGTCTCAGAAGTAGCTTCCCCCATGTATAGAAAAGAGGTATTGGGCCTTTTTCCCCACAGCTCCTCAGACTCTCTGCTCTTCCCTACCAGGATGGTATGTGGGAGAGGAAGAAGGTCTTCAGCTCTTGGACATTGTTTCTGCTGCCTTTCCTAAGAAGCTACTAAATGAAATTGCTGTTCTCAGCTCATCTGGGCAATGGGCCAGATAGGCAGTAATGCCTCAAATCAATTTCCTTATTCCTTCAGCATATCACCCTTTCTTTTACTTATGAGACAGACATTGCAGGGATGGGAAAAACAGGCACAACATGCTACAATTGTGGGATCTGTGAAAGCCAACCCTTGCTCACATATGTGCACATGTACACAGATGGGGGCCCCGCTAGCTTACTTCAGTGTCCTGAATCCCACATGACTCTGACAGTCCTTCCTGAGATATGCGCCATTTACCTTTCTCTACTATCCAAGATACAAGGAGAAAGAACTGCCTATGGGGGCAATAGACTATGGACTCAGGGGATGGCTTAACAGCTGAGAATTCTTCTTATTGCCCACTATCCATTTGATCCAGTATCGTCTTTTCAAAGAATGTAGAGTGACTTCTTATCCCCCAATCTCAGGCTCTTATAAAACAAATTGGCCCATCCAGTGTGGCTCAGTGGTTGAGCATCAACCAATGAACCAGGAGGTAACAGTTCGATTCTGGGACAGGACACATGCCCAGATTGCAAGCTCGATCCCCAGTGCGGGGAGTACAGGAAGCAGCCATCGATGATTCTCTCGCATCATTGATACTTCTATCTCTCTCTCCCTGTCTCCTTTCCTCTCTGAAATTAATAAGAATATATTTTAAAACAAAAACAACTGAAGAATCTTGGTGCTACTCACTATTTTATAATATCTGAACTACTACTTCCTGTCCCTTGGGGCTGGCAAGACAGAGTAGCTTCTTGCTTCATCTCATCTCTAGAACATGCTCGTTCCACCCTAATTCAGGCTTTTTGCACTTATCAGGTCCAGATCACTATATTCACGCCCTGATTTGCCTTCTCCTTCCATCCATCCCCATCACCAGTTGTTTATCTTTTGGAGGCACTGCCTCTGTGCCAGCCAACCCTCACTGGGAGGGTGAATGCTGGACTCTGCTCCAAGCCTCTACCTCTCAGCTCTTCCTCTTCTCTCAATTCTAGTTGGTATTTTTTGGCTGTGCCGTACTGTTTTCCACTTCCTGTCTCCTACTTTGCATGGGTAATTGTTACGTATGCCTAGTGTTTGATTCTCTACTTATGGGGAAGGCTCCCTGAGGGCACCCCTTGACTCACAGGTCTGTGTGCTCTCCTCCCTGCCTCACACATAGAGGATGCTTTGTCTCTGTTTCATCATTGAAATTGTGATGTTTTGCTTTACAACCTTCCAACTGCTGATCTCATTTTTTTTCTTTCAAGCAGTGTTTGTTTTTAATTAGATTTTTATTATTTTTTTTAAATAGATGGCCTCAGAGAGTCTACTAGTGGCAAGGCGACCTTCTCCGTTGGGGTATCCACCTAGCAGTGTGCCATCTTTGAAATAAAAAAGAACTTTCTTTTTCTGAGTCTCCTCTGGGGTCCCTTTAGAAATCTGCTATTTGAAGAGCAGTGGTTCAGCGCTCCAGGTTCCCTGTGGCTGTTCCTTAGCAGGGATGTGACCCTTCCTAGTCAAAGCAATGTGCTCCTGTGGGTAAAGGCTTGGCTGCCTCAGAGGTCTACCTGCTCCTGCCTCCTATAGTGCTACATGGCGATGGATGTCCCGGGATTTCTCAAGCGATACATGCTCATGTGTGCAAGAGTTTTTTTTTTCCAACCCCCTGGTCTGTGAAAGTTAGAAGGAGTGTAATGGAGTGGTTATTCCTAATGTTTTAAATCTCCTGCCCCTGTTTGCATATTATTCTAATACGTAGCATTGGTTCCTACAGCTAACCCACAGAATGGGCAGGTGTCCTGATGAAGTTTGCCATCATAAATAGAGGAAACAAAGCAAAATGTTTCTCACAAAATTAAATTTTATGATTCAAAAAGTTGAGCTTTAAAAATTTATTTTTTTCTTATTATTTTTTTAGGGTTAAACATGTGCTTTTTATAAAGGCGAATGATTTGGATGCTAAATGGTAGTTTAAAATATGTTCTCTTAATGTAATTACTTGGCAGGAAAAGAATATATATATATATATATATATATATATATATATATATATATATCCATCCAGGAGGGAGGGAGCACAGGAGGTTTACAGTTGTCAGTATGTAAAACACAGAATTTATTCTTGTATTATTTATTAATTATTGTATTAGTTTCCATATGAATAACTGTAAACCTACTTTCCCCCCACACACATATATTTATATATATATAAATATACAAGTGCCTGCTTTCCCTGTCCCTGCAGTACAGTAGTACATGCATATACAAGTCTATGACAATGACCGCCATGTCTGTCATTAGCTTCAATAGTGCGATAGTCAAGAACGCTGCCATAAGGTGTAAACGTTAGAGCCCCAAAGAGACCTTGAGCTGGTGGGTGTGAGACAACAGGAAATGGAGCCCATATCACCACGGCTTCCCCAGCAGCAGCCTGGTGATGGCCCTTTCCCTGCTGAGTGCCATGGTCAGAGCTAACCTTGCCAGGCTGGTTGCTGGCTGCAGAACTCAAGCAAGTCCCCTCCCCTCTCTCAGCCTTCTGTAGCTGTGACATGAAAAGTTTGGTTTGGAAGCCCTGCTGAGACCCTTTTTTCTCTCTCTCTTTCCAAAGTCTAAGGCATTTTATGGAACTATTCACAGGTAACAAGACTATATGTGTCAGCGATAATAGAAATTCATTTTTCTTGTTCCCCCTCTCAAATATTCTGGATGACTTATTTCCTTTTCTTCCATCTTCTCGCCTTCCTCTGTCTCCTTTTTTTCGTCATGCTTGTCAAATTTATTTTTTTCCTGTCTCTATCTAACCAAGTCCTTCTTCACATTAGAGTTGCCACTGTGTGTGTGTGTGTGTGTGTGTGTGTGTGTGTGTGTGTGTGTGTGGCTATTTCGCAGGATAAGCACTTCATTTCAGACTTGCTTCCACTAATTAACTACAAAATTAAGTAGGTGAATTCATTGATTCAGCACTTGGTTTGAAGTTTATATTAACTCATTAAAAGAGAAGCTCTAGATGTGGCCAGAGGCTTGCTGGGAATGTTCCCTCCCCCTGGAACCTGCTGTGACTTTCCACACTAGATAGCTCTCTGGCTGTTTCTCAGAAGTATCTATCCATGCATCTGGGGATCAGCCAAAGGACCCCCAAAGCTGCATCACACAAGAATTCCGTTCTTTGTGACTATGGAAAGAATCGTTTCTTTGTTCTTTTTCTCCTTCCCCAGCTTACTGGCCAGAACTTTAATTCTACTTGTAATATATCTGGAGAATTCCCTTTTGTTGCCTACTGAGATTTCAGGGATAACTATTTATGTCAGCTGCTGCCCACCTGAGGAAAGTAGGTCTGCACACCTGGTTGAAATTTTCACTTCATTTCCATCAGAAAGAACATATGTAGGATTCTGAACAGATCAGAATCACCAGCTAATTTTAAAAAATAACACATTGACTTCAAATCTATTTTTTTTTCTGTTTCCAACAATCATATATTTTTTCATTCTTCTTTATCACACAGTAATCACAAGTGAATGATGGGTATAGTGGCCATTTGTCACAAAATTGTCTTTACATTTTTTTTGACATTTTTTCCATTTATGTAAGAGTTCATGGCTTCTTTCAAATACCTACAAATAGCATCTAGCTGATAAAATATGTTCTATGATGAAATAGAATGGAATGCGATTTGTAAGAGTGGCATCCATCGTAAATGGGGCTTTTCTTGGAGCTCATTCAAATAGTTCAGGGTCTGGTCTAATGTAATTGAATTAAAAGACAAATGCACTAAATATATGGTCTCTGATTTTCTATATGTTCTCTTCTGTGTACCCCTGTTAAAAGTCCTGAACTAAGTGTCATTGCTTTAAGACAGTTCATTTTCTTTGTTCCCTGTATTAAAATGTAGGCACTGATTATCGGCATAAATTGACCTTATCTTCATTTACAGCATTAGGAGTGACCTCTATTGTTCTCTACCACCACCACCACCACCACCATCCCCATCCCCGGCACTTCACACACACACATCTACCATGGCACCAATCATTTAGTAATTATATGTTTATTCTCTATCTTCTCCACATCATCTGAGCTTTGTCTGTGTAGGGTACCTGCCTTATAAATCTCTGTGTACCTCTTTGATACATAGTAGGTAATCAATGTTGAAAGAAACCAAATGAAAACTTAAACCTTGGAAATTGTTTAAAGCAAGATTTAATTCCTGTAGTAATAATGCAATGAGAGTTGGAGTCAAATTTTCTTTTGCAAAATTCAATATCACAATATTTGAAATGATTGTGTCTAATAGTGCTATTAAATTCATTGCATGCATTTGTGTTTTAAGACACTGGTATGGGTTTTAAAACATATATGCATGGTTTGAAAAATGAGTTTGAATCAATAAAACTCAAGGAACTAGTTTCAACCAAGTTAGTCATCAATTTTTAGTTACTTAAGAAAAAATATTCTCAAAATAATCAGCAAAGTCTACTCTTTAGAGTGTAATCATCTTCTACTTGTAAATTTATTCTAGAAGAGACAGAGACAGAGAGAAGAAACCTAAAGTTACATTGGCTTGTCTTAGGTGGAGCAAATTATATTGATAATTGTTAATTACCTTTAACATCCTATAGTATAAACATAAGCATATGTACTTTGCATTCAAATTCAGAAAAGCTCTCATTTAATAATATTTGAAATTGATTGTATGTGTATATACATATATTTACACATATGCACACATGTATATATAAATATACATACACACACATCTTGGTAAATCATAATTTAGAAGTCTGGATTCTACTTCTGGACTTTTTTTTGTACAAGATATTAAAATGTAGCAGTATTATACTGTTATTAAAACAATGAGAATGGGAGCTTAGAGAGCAATGACGGCTTATTTTAATTTGTATAAGAAAGGTATTTTTTTATTATAAGATGGATGTACTCATAGTTGGAATTAAGTTAGGTATAATCATTGCTCCTTCAATAATTTGTACAAGAAAATATTTGAAAATCACATTCCTTTGAAAGCCAGGTACCATTGTTTTAACCGTAGCAAAGATGCTAGCCCAACTAAAATATTAAAAGAAGAAAAAAAAGAGTATGTGTTACAGAAATGTTCACATTGCTTTCCATTTGAGAATTTGCTGCTAAATTTCAGCTCCTGACATCTTTCTATACTTGGGCTATAATAATTGATAACAGTAAAATAGAGTTTTACAAAGTAATGTTGAGTACTTTGGCTGATAATTATATAATCATAGACTCAGGGGAAATGTGAGCATTCCACAAACTATGATCTGTGTCTAAGAGTAGAAAAGCTAGTAAACACAGATTATCAATTCTAAGTCTAAGGGTTTGAATTTGAGCACACACAACCCTTTTAAAAAGATAAATTATCATTCAGGAATTTTCCCCCTTTGATACTATAATACATTTGGTGTCTTTTCAGTGATAGAAAAAGAGAATGAATCATAGGTTTACACTCTGTTCATGGAATTTGAATAATTTAATTAATGCCTTTATAAGACTTGCTTTCCTCCAAGATTATTTTTGGTTGAGACTTCGAATCAAAGGAGGATGTTTCATTGGAATTATGATTACTCACTAGCAACTATGTTATTGTTTATTATTATTATTATTATTATTATTATTATTATTTGATGCACTAATATTAAACAGGCTTGGGAGCAATTGTTTTCTCTTTTTGGGTCTTATATACCTTACAAATATAGTAAAAGCTATGGGACTTTTACTGTCTCCACTCTACACATGCAATTTTTCAATTATCGCAGGGAGCTCACAGAATCATTCCATGGATCTTGGATAAAAGAGAGGTGATTCTTGGGATGGAGTTACATGAATCACCTAAAAAGTTGCACTCATAGCAATCTTCTTACATATGTATCCTGGACTTTGATTTTTTAAATCAGACATGGATGTATCAAGGAAAGCTTGAGTCCATTGTGTTTCCAGATAGTCATTTTATCTTGTTCCATGAGTTACAGAATTGGATTCATAGGATGCTGTACTTTGTGGATATATATATATATATATATTGCTGTTTGCTTTTTTTGTTTTAGGCCACTGGAGAAAAATGTTAACTATAAAATAGCTATCAAATAGTTTTTTTGTTTTTTTTCTCATGGAAATTTCATGACTGATTGGACTCCACATTTAGAGTTGATGGAAGTGAAGAATGTATGTCATACCCCAAGTAGGAATTTAGGGTTGGGAGAAATATTTTCTCATTATATTTTCCATTTTTCTCTTCTGTATCTTCTGTTTGATGAGACCTCTCAACTTTCTGAAACTCCTGAGTATATTTGTGTTAGTTTATATTCAGTTTGGAAGAGGCCCGTTGTAATATGCAGATATGGATTGATGTGTTAGGCTAAGGTGCTTTTTTGTTTGTTTTAATTAAAAAAAATGATTGACTGGTTGATTGATTTTAGAGAGGGAGGGAGGGAGGGAGAGAGAGAGAGAGAGAGAGAGAGAGAGAGAGAGAGAGAGATCGCTTTGTTATTTAACTTATTTGTGCATTCATTGGTTGATTCTGATGGGAATTGAACCTGCAACCTTGGCATACTGGGATTACATTCTAACTGAATGAGCTACCTGGATAGGGCTCATGCTAAGGTCTTTAATGATATTTTATAGCAATGAACTTTAGATACAATCTCTTAGAATAGGACTTCATGCTAGTCTGCCTGGAATTAAATTAATGATTTAATGAGTTTGGAGATAAAGCAAGTGGCCTTGGTTCATTCCTAGTTTGTTAAGTCATAGGCTGCAATAACATAAAATGCTCTCATATGGTTCCCTGAATCTGGGATGCAGTTATGAATGAGTCCATTAATTCCACCATGATACTCATATGTGTCAGCCACGAAGGTCCTTGCCTGTGAGATCTTCATGTCCTCTCATCCACATTGACAGATTGGAGTCCACATTGAGAGTTGATGCAAGTGAAGAATGAATGTGTCATACCTCAAGGAGGAGCTTAGGGTTGGGAGAAATATTGTTTTAGTAGCTTGAGGAGGCAGGGAGTTTGCATTTGTTGAAGCAGGGCCAGGACCTGAGCATATTTGACATAGAATGCCTGCTATGTGGTATGGTAGCCCCTACCAACACATGCTAGCTATGAAATCCTGTCTATGACATAGACCAGGGGTCCTCAAACTTTTTAAACAGGGGGCCAGTTCACTGTCCCTCAGACCATTGGAGGGCCGGACTATAGTTTAAAAAAAACTATGAACAAATTCCTATGCACACTGCACATATCTTATTTTGAAGTAAAAAAAACCAAAACGGGAACAAACACAATATTTGTATTTGCATGTGGCCCGCGGGCTGTAGTTTGAGGACCCCTGACATAGACCTTTAGAGTTAGTAAGGGAAGAAATGTAACTTGTATCCGCAGCCTTGTGCTCTGTAATTTAGGGAGAATCATTGAACCCTTCTGAAGCGCTTTCCTGGTCTGTAAAAGGCAGCTTCCCTGCTGTCTCTCCCCGTTTCATGTTGCTGAAAGGCTGGAAACAGATGGTGAAGTGGAGGAAACTACAGAATTTTTATTTACAAGAGGCTTAGGGTTTACAGTCTGCTGGAAAGGAGGGGGTCCCCTGGGGACTGGTTTTGGAATAGCAGGCTTGCTTTTCCTTAGGTAGGATATATATCTGGCTTGAACTGGGTGTGGGCATGTGGATGAAAATTATTTTTGGGGTACCCAAAATGCGTCCAACCCTTTAGTGCATGAAAGCCTCTTAGAACTTTTTAAAGGTTACTCAAATTGAAGATTTACCACTCTGTGGCAACACCTGGCTTAAAGTAGATGCTCCAACGTCATTATTGTTCAGTCTTTTCCCAGTAGCCACCTTATTGAGGAAGGAAAAAATAGAAAAATGCATTAGAGCTGGCTTACCCAGATTGTTTGTATACAGCACTGTGATCAAAATCACCAGATACGCATGATAACTCTCAACTTCGTTCTGCCTTTAAACAGTCAATGATCTTGTTAGTTGCAGCTGTAGACCCAGTAGTAGCGGAAATCCTTGTTTATTGAATTCCTAGCTTCCAATTGACTGTGCAAGGAGCAACTGTGTGAAAATAAAAGTCAATAGCCCCCCCCCCCCTCCTCCTCTCTTTACCTCTGCCTCTTCTTAAGAATTGGGTTCTTTGGTGGGTTGAAAAAGTTGAATAAAATAAAAGACAGTCTTTCTCTGTTTAAAAAAGGAATAGAAACTCTATTATGGCCTGAATTGTGTCCTCCAAGATGTATATTTGAGGTTTTGATCTGCCTTCCACACTGCATCAGAATGTGACTGTATTTGTAGATTATGTCTTCAAGGAGGTAATCAAGTTGAATGAGATCTTTAGGTTGGGTCCTAATCCCAAATGATTGGTAACCTTAGAAATAAGATGAAATTTGAACACAGACTTGCAGGCGCAGAGAGGAAAGTCTATGTGCAAAAACAGTGAGTAGGTAGCTGTCTCCAGGTTAAGGAGAGAGACCTCAGAAGAAGACAGACTTGCAGACCCACTTATCTTGAACTTCTAGCCTGCAGAACTGTGAGGAAATAAACTTATGTTGGTTAAGTGGCCCAGACTGCATTGTTTAGTTATGGCAGTCCACGATGACAGTGTTTTCCTTAACTGGAATGGAGAGCTCTGGCTTTAATAATGGAAGAATGTATGTAACCACTTAAAGGAATGCATTCTCTCATCTTTACCTTCAGTAGGTATAGATCATCTGCTTGGCTATTCATTAGAATAGGAGGTGGAGGACATAAGAGTTTCTCTTTCAGGAGAATCCTTGGATTAATCCTAGAAGCCCCACATGGGTTAGTTTTATTTGTCTTGGGTAATACAACCTCCTTCCTTTCTGCAGAATAGAGTCTAAGGAGGAATTGCACATTTTAAAAGGGAATTTATTAGCCAGATGTTCCAGGGTCTGCCTCAAATACAAGAATTGCCTTAGGCCCTCTTTTAAGTCTTACAACTAGCCATTCAGGGATCTTTTACTCCCAGAATGGGACAGGGGTAAGAAATGTACATCCCTTGGAATACCCAAAACTAAGGCTTTGTATCAATAGTATATTCAATATTTGTACAGCTTTATTGTGTAGCATTCAATGAAACATGTCAGGTTAAATAAAGGAGAAAGAAAAGGTGGAATTGTGTTAGTGTGATCTTGTTGTTGTTGTTGCTGTAGGGTAGTGATGATAGTCAGTTTGGAGTGGTATGAGTAAGATTGAAGTACGTTAGACTTCAAATTTTGTCCTGGTTGAATGCTGTTACTTCAAACTCTTTCATAACTTATATTTCCTAAATATTGTTTTTTTTATCACCATCAATAGAGATAATAGCAAATAGGCATAAAAAAATCACTGTAAATAGGTACAAGAGCAAAACCCACTTCATTCTGTTATTAAGTGAAAAAGAGTATGCACCTAGCCTACTATTTGGTACAGAGTAAGAAATAGATGCTTTTGATACTATTGTTCTTTATAATATTTACTCTCAACACTTCTTTGTATTGGGAAGCTTTTGAGGTGAAACAGACACTATGTTGACTTCACTGCTAGACACCCTTGCTGTTACCTCTCATTAGAGAAATATCGCGTTTGTAGCATGAGGAGTACAGCTGGGGTGAGACTCTGAATACGCTCCCAAATAGCACGTTTAGCTGTAGATTTTAAATAAATTCAAAATAATCGTATTTGAGGCCTGTAAGCTAAAGTTCTATCTAAAGTACAGACTCTTTAAGGACCAATATTAGCTTTGTCTTTCAGAAGGCAAAAGCTGGGGAGTACTGAATTCAAAAGAGCTTTATCAGTGTTGAAAGCAATAGGGCTCAGCAAAGGAAGATACTTCAGCGATGCTCCCTCAGGTTTCTAAGCCAGAGGTTCGCCATCCCTGTTTTGCATCATGATCTCCTGAGGAAATATAAAGTTATCAATACAGGAGCTTCACCAGCTGGTTCAGACTCTACAGGGATGGGGGTCTGCATATGAGAATGTTTTCAAAACTCCATGAGTGATCTTGAAGTCCATTTGGCCAGTGTTGATGATCATGGTATAGATCATGATTTAAGTAGACTCCTCAGATGAGTCCGAAAAGGTCATATGTTGGCAATCATATTTTTAACAATCTCTTTGCCAATACCACAGTTTAATGTTACATAAATTTGAATCCAGTCTGTGGAAATCATGGAGTTTTCCTAAATAATGTTTATTGATTTTTTTCAAGATCTCTCCATGTTATCTTTTTAAAAATATGTAATACAGTAATGTAATTTCATGATAAATTTTAAAGCTCTGTATGAAATCATAAAAACATAAAACCGTATGCAACATTTTCCTAATATAAACTCAGAATCACAAAAAGAGTCTGCTTTGCATGCTTTTTTTCAAGTTGTCTTGGATTGAAGGTCTGTGATGTCTCGTGAACCCATGACCCTCTTGTGACTCACTTTGAAGTATCTTTGGCTACAACAGTTCATGGTATTCATTTCTCATTGTAAAAATGCATGTACGAGGTGCTTTGACAAGTCACCAACGAAGCACAAAGCACTGTTTGTGTTCAAAGGACCTCTCCTTCTGGTAAGATGGGGTTTAGGAAAAGACTCCACCCTCCTCCAGAAAGGCATTCTTGCTCTTTCCCATACTATATGGAAAACTGGTGAAGTTCCTTTGCTGTCTAGGGAGCTCCATATCATTTTCTTAAAAGATTGAGTTTCCTTCCTTCTATTGGCTTGCTGTCCGTATATAATTTCAACTCCAGATGGAAGAGGAACAAGAAAATCAATTAAGGTTTAAAGTAGGGAGTTCATGGAGCAGAAAGCCAATAATTATAGAAAGTTAAATATATTCTTGAAGGTAGCAGGGAGTCTATCACACTTTCTAGTATACAAACCTAACATTATTTTTATGAACTTCAGTCTGTATTTTCCTACCTTTCTTTTTAGTTTATAATTCTAGTCCCATTTTTAAACAAACCTAATGCAGATTTGTCTTTTCCTACAATGGAGTTGCATCCAGGTAAACCCAGGTAACTTGAAAATATCCAAACTAAGAAATGCATTTAATATACCTAAATTACCACACATCATAGCTTAGCCTACCCTACCTTAAAATTGCTCAAAACACTTACATTAGCCTACAGCTGGGAAAAATCATCACATGGCCACTTCACAGGATCACAAGAGAGTTTTGTACCATATATCACTACTAGCTCAGGAAAAGATCAGAATTCAAAATTAGAAGTTCAGTTTCTCTGATTTTTCTATCACTTTCATACCATCATGAAGTTGAAAAATCATAAATAAATAAAAATCATAAATAAGTAAATAAGTCTTGAACCATCTGCATTTGCAAATTCATGTACCTTAAGGTCTGATTATTAGTTTTACACAAAAAGGTCCCTATGAGGTCCTATTAAGCACCTCATTTAAACACAATAACTTCATAAAAATTATTTGCATTTAACTGTGAGGAAGCAGCTCTAATCTACACTAATAAAAGAGAAAGATGCAAATTGACCATACTTTCATGATGCCCACCAGCCAATCAGGAGTGGGTATGCAAATTAACCCAACAAAGTTGGTGGGTTAATTTGCATAATCAGGCACCGAGCAGCCAGGGGCGGGGCCAGAGACAGGAATTCTGCACCGCCCCAGCCTCTCCAGACCTCTGGGCAGCGTAGGAAGGTGGAAAGGCAGCTCCAGGCTGGAGTAAAGGCAATGCCAGCAGCCAGGGAAAGGAAGGCCCATTCTTGCATGAATCTTTGTGCATTGGTCCTCTAGTGTGTAAAATAAAGTTCCATGCACTAACATAATATAATAATTCAGTTATAATAACTCAGTAAGTTAACAAGTTTTGATTAAACACTTTTTAGAAGCCATGATTATGTATGCCATTGATTGTATAAATGGAGTTTGACATATTGTTCAAGTTAAAAATTATATATTCTATGTGAGAACACAAAACTAGTTCGAAGAAATAGTTACCAAACCCTACAATGATGGTATGTTCTGAAGAACAGACTTGTGTAATAGAAGCAGTACATGCCATTGGAGATCAGAAAGGGGAGGTTTTAGTGAAGGCAACACATAAACTGGCACAGAATAGAAAGGAGAATAAAAATGATGTGTGTTTGTGTTGGACAGAGAGGGAATGGCTACTGCTCTAACATCCAACATTCCAAAATGAGTTTTATATTAATGAGCATAAAGCAAAGAACCAAAGCAATCTTAAACTAAATCCTGTCTTCATTATTTACCAAGTAGATTCCATTGGGCAAGACATGAATCCTTTCTTAGTCAGTTTTTTCATGTCTAAATGGGGTTTTAAACTTGCCTTTGAGAGTTGTGAGGATTTCATAAGTTACTTATGCACAGGATTCAATAAATGTCTGTTCCTTCCATTCACATCCATAGTTGAGCAATATTGTACTCATTATAGGGCATGATAGACTTACCAAAAAATTTAGATGGTGCCTTGGGAACTGTTGGAATAAAACTGGGCTATAGCAGTTTAAATTTATTTATTCATTAAAAAAAACACATTGGAAAATGTGCTTCACATTTTTACTGAAACATTCTATTAACCATCCTAAAAATGTAGAAATGGACTATCTACATGTATTTAAAATCTGTCAAATTATTCTTTCTCAATCAGCAAACAAACAAATTATGTTTAGATTTGCTGTTGCCCCTACATCAACTGAAATCACCATGAATTGAACAGATTTCTAGCTGATGGATTTTAATGGTTTATTTATGTATTCATATATTCCCTCCATCGAATGCTGACCACGTAATTGTATGCCTGAGCTGAATTTTATTGATTTTTTTTCTTGCTCCAAACTGTGCTGTTGAGATTTTAATTTCTGACAATGCATTAGTGCCAAATGGCACCATTAGTGCTGTTAGGAGTTGAGTTTTGCTGAAATATTCAGTGACTATCCTCTAGTAAAGAGAACAACGCCATCCCCTTCATTGGTTGTGACTTCAGCTTAAGTGTGGTTTTTCATTTGAGACAATTTGGGGTTGCAAAGGAGATAATGGGATTTTTAGACTATGGAGGATTTAGAAAGCAGGGAGAAATTGAAGCCCTTTGTTAATATCTAAATCTGTGATGTTCACTTTGAAAAAATATTTCCCAACGTTCTGTATATTCTCGAAGCACATTTAAATTACTTCAACAGGTGCAATAATAAAATGACATTGAAAAGCATGAATATGACATACAGGAGGCAAAGTAAAAGGGCACAGCAATGAGATCAATTATCCCAAGAGGATAATGAAAGACAGACCTACAGAGTCCACTCAAGGAAGAAAGAAATGGGAGCAGATATGTATGGCACAATGCAGGAAATGCTGATAGAGTTTTGCACAAAGTGCTATGGGAGAGTAGAAGGAGGAAACACTCACTGTGCTAGAGCTGGGTGGGGTTGAGGAAAAGAAAAGAAGACCTTATTTAAATCTACGTTGCCTTCAAAACAGCAGATTTCTCAGTTGTTCCCACAACAACAACAACAACAAACAAAACCCTTAGGCTGCCCTGGTAAATATGTGGCATGAGACCCTGACCTTCAGCTTTTTAATTCAATGTTGTAAAGCAGTATGGGACAATGGGGTCCTGTGTTTCCCTGAAGTAGCCCATTAGTCATGCCATATCTGTAGTAATGGATGATCTGTGTATGTTTCAAATCTCTGCATTTCCAAAGGGGTGGGCAGACAGGAGCAGCTGGATGTCTGGAAGATGTGAAAAGTATCCCCCCCCCCCACCCCAGGCTCTTCCTGGACCGGATGGGGAATGGGAACAGACTCCGAAGAAGCAAGCACAATTTATCCTGAAGATAAAATTCCTCTTCTTGGCAGTTTTCAGAGGAAACACTGAGAGGAGAGGAAGAATGATGGATATGGACCACCATCCAGATCAGGTAGCGGAATTGGCTCTTCAAAGGGAGCCCGGATGTACATGTGGGGCAAAAGTAGGTCTACAGTTGTTTGTATAGAAAATAATACAATAATTAATCAATGATAATACACAAATAGACTATGTTAAGCGTACTCACAACTGTAAACCTACTTTTGCCTAAGCCTGTATTCATCAGCACAGACAAACAAACAAATAAACAAACATAAACACATTTTTATGGCCCAAAGGATGCAAGCTAACTGAGAATCCCGCTTAAAGAATGTGCAGGTAGTTCTTTGCATGCCCTTATTTTTCTCACTGCACTGTGTTTTATGGGGTGACTAAGGTGAGTCAGAAATACAAATGACAACAACTTTATATTTGTTCACCAAGTTAACTTCAAAACCAATTTTTAAAATCTCAGTTTTGAATTGAGGGTAACTTTAAATATTGGGGAACGTGGGAAAAAAACTCTTTAACTTCTAAGGGATTTTTAAAGTGTTCACCAAATACATGCTTCTACCACATAGAGCGCCTTTTGGCCTCTGTGCACTGGAGGTAATGTTCTTGCCCACAAAAAAAAGAACATTGTCTGGGAAGTTGAGGCGAATTTCTCTGCAGGGTTCTCCTGGGACCCAGGGTCCTTCGTGGAGTCATTTTCCATCTGGTTTGATCTTCCTCTGTGTGGTGTTGGCTCTCTGAAGCCATGCCCGCATTCAGACTGTAGGCCCAGCCGCTTCATTTACAAATGGGACCCTGCAGTAGCATTCATCATTTGTGGTCACATTTTTGTCACCCAGAGTTTACTCCCAGGAGCAGCCTTTTCTGCAATGGAAGAAAAGGACTCTAGCTGGGTAGCCTTGGATTCTGCTAAAATGTGGGACAAGGGGTCATGGTGTTGCATGATTCCTGAGATTGACTCCTGAGGTTGGGTGGTGCACGGCTGCTTGGAAGGTACTAAAAGGAAGACTGGGAGAATGACAATGGGGAGAAAATAAGCAATTTCTATCACGATGTATTAATTTATTTAACCCTCAAAATAACCTACCAATTTTATCTTCAGCTTTACAGGCAACCCAGTCACAGAATTTGGTTTTGCACAGAATTTGTGCTCTTAATGGCTACTCTATTTCTTCTCTGTCTCATAAACTAATATTGTTGCTACTATTTTAGTCATTAGGTGCAGTCAATACCACAGTATTATTAAGAACCTACTATATTCAGGGAGCTGAGTAGTGTCTTGTCTTTTTTAATTTGTGTGTGTGTGTGTGTGTGTGTGTGTGTGTGTGGTGTGTGTCTTTTTTATTTCCAATGCGGGGTTGGGTGGCTGAATTAATTAGATTAATTAGACACATGTTGGAGATTTCAACCTCTGGCCAATAAAGTCCCTTTCTTCAGCTCCATCACTGTGGAATTTTCATTTCTAGGTCTATGTGGCAAAGGTTTCCGTTTCTAAGATATGCTTCCTATGATAGAACCTGAGTATTTGTATCATGCCTTGCCCATACCTCAGAACTTTTTAAACTCATTTTTATCACTCAGATGTATAATCGTTCTAAATGTTGGTTAAGCAAGATGAAGGTTGTTTCCATAAACTTTCAGTAAAGTCGCACAATTTGCTACCCCGACGCTTCCTTCTCTTCAGCAATAGAGAATGTATCAACTACAGGAATGGTCTTCTCTCCCGATAGAAACCTACTCATTTCGGAGGTACTTTATTATGGGGGAGAGAAAAACTTCAGTAAACTTCAATTACTTTCTTCATTTTTACCAGTAACATTCAGTGTTGTTGTTGCTAATTTATTGTATAATATTTTTAGAGTTGGTGCTTTGTATATGCATATGTTTTGCATTTTTGGCTATCTTTTGGAAAGAGGCAGAATTAATTTTAAAAATAAGGAAATGTGGACAGAAGACATGAGATAAATGTCAATGGTTTAGGCCATGTGGTTACATGAATAATAAACCTTTGATGCTTGTTCCTGTCATCTCTCAGGAAAGCTCCTTGGATAAGTGTTTCTTTTATTTCTATAGGTCTCTCACCTACAAGGAAGCAGGACACTTGGGGGAAGTATTTTTAGAACATAGGCTAAGGTGCAACCTGCTTCCCTAAATTCTGGCTCTAGCATAGGATTTGTAAGCTGTAAGACCTAGGGCAAGTCACTGAGCTTCCTGTCTCTTGGTTACCTAATTTTCAAAATAGAGATAACAAGAGGATGAAACTCAGAGAGTTATTTTGAGGATTAAAATAGTTAATGGCTGTAGCAATGCATGGCACGTGATTAGCAACTGACACGGTTTTGCTATTTGTCATTGTTTTCTTCATTGCCGTGATCATGTGGACTTGTTTGACAATCATTCTGTTTTGCCTGTGTTGATGTACTGGTTGTCAGATGTATTGGTTTGTTGACCTAGAGAAGACTGCTGCAGCATGTGAACTATTCCTTCCTGGTTTCTGTGTTATCTACTTCAGTGTAAGATGGACAGCAGAATTCTAAGGAAAGAATAGTGGGAAGAATCCAGACTTTTTCACTCTTTCAACTCAGAACATATTTAGGCTATAGTCTGATGTAATTGCAAGCTTAATTAAAGATAAGTTTAAACATTTCTGGTTGAAGGAAAAAGAGGTTGAGATTATTGTTATTTCCCATGTCTGCTTGGTAACTTAGCTGGTCACAATATATGATTGAATATTTTCTCTATAGGAAACTTTTTGCTTCTTATAAGAATATAGGGATTGCTTCTAGTGATCTTAAATTCTAGTTGGTGAAAAAAGACTAAGACACACAGGAAATCAGATATATATTAATGTAATATACATATTATAATTGGGTAATTTAAATAATTACCATTCTCCAATTGCATACTGACAAAATTGAGAAATGAATAGGAGTTGAAATAATTGTAAAGATTAGGCAGAGATTGTTTTTGAGGTGGATTTTTTATTTCCCAAACTCCCAGCTATGGATGAGGAAAGTTCACACAAGAATCTGAGCATTTAATTGTTTTGAAATCTAAACTCTAGGACCAGAAAGTTGATTGCAATCGCTGCAATTGTAGTGTGAATGAGTGATTCATCGAGAGACTGTGAAGCATGATACAAAGGAACCACAGTGCTCAATTCTGCTATTCTTAGGAGTTGAGCACATTGCTGCAATATGTTACATGGAGCAGTTCACTTGGTCAATCTTAAATTATTGAAGGCTCATTTTAATACAGAATCATATGTCTGTTAATGTTCCACCCAGGGCCCTGTGCATCTTTTAACAAAGGTATCTCTTCTGGCTTTAAAATGTAAGGACATTTATTTTCACCTAGAACAAGAAGTTCTAAGGAGAGTGCTTCTGTTCATCTCACTGGTTCAACGGTGGCAGTATTGAGGACAGACATCTTCCCATCACCTTGCTCTACTGCTCTTCACTGGTCACCTTTGTCTTTAGTCCAACTCCCCTTTGGTCAAAGAAGATTATGACAATTGTTGGCATCAGACCTGGACATGGCATAGGCCAGGACAAAAGAGTTTGTTTATTCCTTGAGTCTTTTAAGAGTAAGGAAAAACTTCCCCAGAAATTTCCACTAAGCCTCCCTTTATGTCATATTGGCTAGACCTCTACGTCCAATCCAATCACTAGCAAAGAAAACGAGACAACCATAATTGCCTCAGATGAGTCAGGACCCATTCTTTGGGGAGGCTGCTTGTAGACCTGCGTGGAGGAGGATAAATACCTGAATAAAGCTGGAGTTTACTTAGGAAGTAAAAGGGATGGGAGAAGATCCATGTTTGTGGGCATCTATAATATCTATTATACTTGGCATGTAGTTGAATACTATTATGCTCTTAATTTTGTGAAAGAAATAAAGGGAAGGAAGGAACAAAGGAAGAAAAACACCTGCTTGATATGTGTTCTTTAGTCTTCACTACTCATCCAATAGAATTTTTCCATATGTTTCTGTCAATTCCAGATATAACATAGTAAACATATCATTAGGCCCTGGCCAGGTGGCTCAGCTGATTGGAACATTGTCCCATACACCAAAAGGTTGTGGTTTAGAATCCTGTTCAGGGCACATACCAGATTGCTGGTTGATCTCTGGTCTGGGCACATATGGGAGACAACTGATCACATTGAGGTTTCCTACTCTCTCTCTAAAAATCAATAAAAACATATTCTTGGGTGAGGATTAAACAAAACAAATTTTATAAGAAAAACATATCATTAGATCAAGTATTAGCATCATAGTGTCAGAAACTTATTAGAATTGGGTGGCCAGGGCTTCTTTCCTGGCGAGGGGTCAACTCATTGCAATAATGTATTAAATAGCCTTTCAAAATAGAAGAGCCAAAAAATAGTGTCCTTTGGAACTAACCCTCTTAAACAGTATCCAAATCAATGAAAAGTGCCTGCACTAATGAAGTAAAACATCAGGGCTTTGGCAGGAGGTGATGGGCAGAAACACCCGATGGCTTGATACATCTGTCGCCTGAAGATATAAATGAATTCCTCCTGTAAAAGAGAATGAATAACTGTGGCTGAAGCTAAAGCCCTGGTCTGAAAAAATGACTTCCTGCCTTCTGCCAGAGTAACTGGGAGCACATTTCTCAACCTCATCGTTGTGCCTACTAAATTCAGATCCTGGCTGTAGAGATAAGATAGATTCTCCATCTGCAGTTGTGAATACTTCATTATTTAGTATTCGGTAAAATAAATTATGAGAAAGGGGTATTGTATCTTCCTTCATGGTTTGTAAGTGTTCAGGGGCTGTGGTTTTATAGTTAATTGATGGGTTGATTTATACCTTTCTTTATTTGTTCATTCATTCATTCATTCATTCATTCATTCATTCATTCATATGTTTATGCCATTACTTAAGAGTATCTGATTTTTTCTAGACAAAATTTTGTGCTGGGCACATCAAGGTTTACAGAGGCCAAGGTCCTAGTTTTGAATCATGTGTAGGGCAGTGAAGGTCAATATGTATTGTTAATTTTTCCTCAAAGGGTTATATCTTCAAAGAAGTATGGAAATGAATGGCAAGTGGCTCAAACCTTCCTGTCCAGCCTTTTCATTCTGCTTACTCCCCAGTCCATGGCATATTCTGTGCTTCAATCAGACCTTCAGGGCCCATGTACTCTCTTGCCTAACATTCATCAAAGTCTGCTTCCAAATCCTCATTTTAACTAAAAGGTGAATGACTAACATCATTTTATTTTAATAGTTCTATCATCTTTTTAATAGGAGTTAGGATAAAATGAGGAACATTTGTTCCAGAAGTTTGGAGCTTTGTTCAGCAGTTTGGGATTTTGCCAGTTTGGGGTTTAGCAGCCTTGGTGCTTATATCTGGGAACACAACCAGAAATCTGTGAAGATAAAAGAAAGATAAGAAAAGATTTGGACCGGGGTCAGGTTTGCTCACCAGACAGCTATTTTCACTATCAACCTTAAAGATAAGAGTCAGAGAAATTGATTCATTCTGCAGTTTGAAAATCTGTTTTCAGCATTAAGACAAGGAGTCAAAGGCATGATTTATTTCAATAAAAAGTTATTTAGCAGGAGCAAACTCTTTATAATGTAAAGGGTACCTCAAAATAATAATATAGAGATGGAGAAAGATTAAATGACTCATATTAGGTACCTCAGCTGGTTTATGTCTGAACCAGGATTTGAACCTAAGGCAATGGGTAGTTACTGGGTATAGTGCATAAATCACTTTATTTTTATCACCTCCCTTACTGAAAACAAACCATGTTCACCCTATACTTTTGAAGAGAAGTAAGAGTATGGCAATTGAAGTTATTTACATTGGTAGTCTCATTTAAACACCAGAATAATTTTTGAAACTGTAATTCTCATTTTATAGACAAGAGAACTGAGACTTAGAGAGATTAAGGAACAAGTCTTAGAAAGTATCATATCTGGGATGTAAAATAAGATTTACCTGATTTTATACCACTCTATGTACCATTCTGCTTCTTTGCTCGGTATTTAGCTCAAAACATCAAGTAAACAAGCATAAAAATAAATAAGAGGAAGTTGTTTTTGAGTGTTCTGGTATACCTCTGGTTTCTAATACTGACTTTATAAAGTCAAATATAGTCCAGAGACATAAAATCTTTTTACAACTCCTATTGGATTTTCTAGTCCACAAGTAGCCTTAGATATTTGAACACAAAAGTATAGATTGGGACTCCAAGTAAACAATAACTTTGTCAGTAAGCACTGAATGCTCTGCAACCGCAATAATGACATTTAGGAATTGCTACTATCTGTATAAATGCCAAGTGCCATTCTTTTTCCATTTGAGGATTAGGTGAAATTTTTTTGAGCCACACTTCTTCTCTCCAGTGTCACAGCCATCTCTAATATTTCACTCAGACATCATTAATGTGTTGATGCAAATACTTCATTTAGGAGCTGAGAGGCACTTAAGGTATGGGACAATGAGTCTGAAGTTTACTATTTATGAACAGGAAGTGCTAATATCTTATACAGTGACAGGTCTATATGGGAGAGCTTTGGTAAAATATGTTATTTATGAAAATACACATAAACATGCCATATATTTCAATATATGGGTTACATAAAGCTTTTGATTGCTTTACTTTTATTTCTGATATGTTCTCTACTTCAACAGTATAGGAGCTTTCCATTCTGTGTATGAAAGGTCATAGGGCCAAGTAGAATCGATTCTATGCCCACAGTTATCTTGGGACCATTTTATCTTTGCCATCCTGTGGGTTTCCAACCATCTTTGCTCTGCATAGAAATCATGTTGGGAAGCAAAATGTAGTAAATATTTTTAGAAAGGGCTTTTTATGTTGTGCCTTCTCTTGGAAACCTAAATCAATACTTGCCCTTTTCATACCCCTGTCAGTAAAATGGAGTCTTTCTGTGCTGACTTGGAACTCTAGAGTGTGTGGTAAGATCCATTTGTCTTGAGCAGTCTCTGTTCCATGGGGTGCTGTGTGTGTGTTTGTGTGTATAAGTATGTACCTGTGTGTGTGTGTGTGTGTGTGTGTGTGTGTGTGTGTGTACACGATTGCTTGAAGTGGTTGGCAGTAACACCACCACCACCACAAGAAAATAATTGTTCTCTGATTTTAACCAATGCTTTCTTTCACCCGCATCATTTCATTTCAGTCTTCTGATTAATAGGCAGGACATCTACATGATAAGTCCATGATGCTGATCAGAAGCAGTGTCTAGATGCCTAACATGCCTCCTAACCTTGACCTCCCAAGGGGGCCTTCCACAATGCATGTGCAAAGGCCACGATAAGCATGTCCTCTCTGTTGTGTCACAAAAGGCTACAGGAGAACGGTAGAGCAGGACTGGCTTGTCAGAGCATCCGAAGGACCCCGACCTGTGTGAGTCAGGATGTAAACTCTTTCCAGTCAACGTAACTTATTGGTGCCCAGGAACTCCTTCCAACTGGAATCAGAGAAAAGGAGATCCATTTGGTGTCAACAGAGGAGGTGAAAGTGACTTTTCAAATTTCATTCTTATCTCTGGCATAAAGGCCCTTCAGCCTCTGAATGGAACTCTATTAATGCGTATTCCTTTGCATCTCAGTTTCTGCATGCCTTTGGGCATGGGGCTGAGGACAGTCTGGGGAGGGATGGAGAGAGGAAGATTGCAGTATCTCTGGTTGAGGGTGAGCATCTGAATGTGGTTCACATTTGGAAGAGGAGTGGGTGCAAAAGAATCGTCTGTGTACTCTGAGGTGCTCGCTGTTTACTCTCAGAGAAGAATCTTGGAGTGAATTTTGCCTCACCCACTGAGGCGTTAAATGGCACCCCACAATTTCTTAGTTATCCTGGCATTTAATTACTTCTTCTTTATAGGAGCAGGAATAACTTCTATCTTAAAGTATTATCATTATAAAGCATAACTCATGTAGCTAAAACCAAAAAGAGGCAGCCAATAAAATGTGGCTACTGAAGTTATGGTCTCCTGTAATTTATAGGAGATCATGCACATTGATTCTGAGTGACCTCCTTTCTGACTGCTGAGGAGGAACTGAGCTTGTCTTTGCATGTCTTCCTTGCAAAAACTACTCAGACATATCCAATGCATGGTTACTGCTTGCAGGATCCCAGTGAGAAGAAGAGATTTTCATGGATTTGAAACTAGCGAAACCTGAAAAGACACATCTATCTCACTTTTAAAACTAGAATTAAAACCTTAGCCCAGGAAATCAGTGAGGATACGTAGTGCCAGTCCACTTCTGAGGTGAGGAAAAGTCCCTCATCACACGTTGGCATTCTGATCACAGTGGTTCTGGGTTTCAGTTCAAATAAGTGGTGAACTGGTCTGCAGAAATCAGCAGAGTTGGAGGACTCTAAATTGTTCTGCACTAAATTGGGAAGAAATGAATATTTTATCAAGATGACAGGCGATATCATAGTGCCCATGCTTCTGTATTTAATCAAGTCCCTCTTATTTTGAAATTTCAAAAAAAGCATCACTGTTTTCATGAATGAGTCTTTGAGGAGAATAAAAGCTAGAGATTCATTGCATATTTTGGTGCACAGAGAATTTCGGATGGGATATTTAGAAATAGCACATCACTTTTATCTAGTTTTCTGAATGCAATTTTCCAGGTGAGGCTGTTATGTATATGTGTATGTATGTGTATGTGTGTATACATATATGCAATATAGTTCATATGTATAACTATATGTAATTTGATTTCTTAAATCAAATTTAAGAAAGAGTATTTTTTCACTTGGACATCCAATGACTTTTGATAACACTTTCTTTGAATCCAGAGTATAATTTAGTAGTCACTTTGTTTCACTTATAAAGTGTGAATTTAGCACATGTTATAATAAAGTATGTAGTTATTAGGAAATAAGACTATTTTAATTCTGACCAAAAGATTTTAATTAACTGCTGGGGGCCTAACACTCTTGGGTATGTAGGATTAAGAAAAAGCATTCTCTCTGCCCTGTGGTTCTCATGATCTGAAACAGTGACTGTTAATTGGGGCTATATTGCCCTCCCTGAAGGAAGGGGACATGTGACAATTTTAACCCCTAGAGTGCCGGGGAGCATGATTGCGCTCCTTCTGTCCTTTGCCAAAAGTGCCGAGAGCGCTATCAGAGCTTCGAAATGGCGTCCAGTTCTAAGTCTGCTTTTATTAGTGATGATGATATTGCTGAATATGTCAATGTAGTAAAGGTTTCCTTAAGTTTTTGAATATGTAACTTCATTCACTTGCGATTCATAATTTTTTTCCTAAACTGCTGTAAAATCAGCAAAAATGCCTTGGCAATTTTAGCATAGTTCCTAGGATATTGGTTGGCACTCAAAGGGTTAAAGACATAGTTGGTTGTCATAATGAAGGAATAATGCTACTGGCATCCAGGGAGTAGAGGCCCTGAGATGATTCTACCGCACAAGACAGCCCTAGTAAAAAATAATTATATAGCCTCCAAAAATCAGGAGTGCTGAGCTTGAAAACCCTTGTCTGTAGGGCTAGAAATATATAATGTATTGTGGTAAGTGCTATTTTAGGAACATGATTGAAGTGCTGGGGCAACTCAAAAGATGGATAACCAAAAGTGGGGAAGTGTTGAAAAGCTGTGTGGAGGCCCCTGACATTGGGGCTTGGCCCAGAAAATTGAGCCTGGTTTAGGCAGGCAAGGATGGGCAGGCAGAGAACATTCTGGGTTGAGGTGCAAAGATGAGCAAAGCACAGGAAACTAATAATGCCATAAGGCTTTGACTGGACACACTTACCACTAAGGCAGAGTTCAATTCATGGTTATAAACAAATGGGGTTAATAACCCACTCCATATGGGAGCTTTTTCCTAATGTGTATTTTAAACTGTGTATATAAAACCTCCTTAGAAAAGAGACAAAAATTCATGTTCTGCTTGCAGGATGAAGCTTTCCGGCTTCCGGCTTCAGTTTTCCCAGAGTGCAGCCAGTGTGTCCACAGATTGCTAATTCTTCCTCTCTTCCAGATCTACCTAGAACTGGAATCCAGGGAAAGGACTTTACAAAGCTTAGAACCATTTGGCAGATAACATAACCCCTATATCTGGACAACCCAGGATATTAAGGTTTTCAAAGGCTCTCTGACAGAAAAAAATAACAAATAAGTAAATGAACAAACAAACAAATCAGAGAGTAAGTCAGTGTTTCCTTGGTGCTGCTGGTGATTCTGTTCAGTGGCCCAGAGTATGGACTTTGTTAGTCCCAACTCAATAACTTATTCCTCATCTGACTTTTGATAAGTGAAGATTTGTTTAAAGACCAGTCCTGTGTTTGGGAGGCCCTATAAGCCAGATCCTGGCCTTCCTGGTTGGCAGGAAAGACATTTCCAAGGGTAGATTTATAATGGGGAAATGCTAAGTGCTGTGGGCAGATAATGAGGTTGCTTAAGAACCATTCAATTAACAAAATGAAACAAATGTAATACACTCAGTGGTTGCACTGAAGATGTCTTTTGAAATGTTGATGCTGATGGCAAACATGGTGAATTTAAAAAGGTCCATATTTAAATTAGGAGATAGGGAAAGAGAAAGAGATATATATAGAGAGAGAGAGAGGGAGAGAAAGTTATAGGATTGAGGGAGGGAAGGTTGAAAACAAGCAAGCTTAGTTTAGGTTAAAGAAAATTTTTGTGTCTTGAGTGATTATAAGACAACCGTAAACTCCACCTGGGGAAGCCATTTCTTCTACTGAGCAGTTGGTAATATTCCTCTTAGTCGTGTTTAAAAGTGCCCAGATTCCTAATAAGTAATGGTAGAAATAGTAAACAAATTGTTTTCTACTTTCTATCAGTATAAATTCTAGAAGATTATATATATATATATATATATATATATATATATATATATATATACACACATATAATAATACATACCAATTATTTCTAGTGTTTATAATTTATTTAACATTTTATTGAATAGTGAATTTTATCATTAAAAATAATGATCTATAATCAGAAAAAGATGGAAATAGAAACATGATACTTCTTATAGCCTCTTATGTAAAAAAGTGATTTGAGTGATCAAACTGGAATTATTCAAATAACAGAAAATAGTTTTTCAGGCTTTTTTAGTTAAAATTTTCCTTTCTGGTTCAAATATTAGGAATCAAGGAAACCACATGTTTCTGTTTATATTTCTCCCCCTAATAGGGGATGAGATGACTTTCATCACAGTTAATTAGAAGAATGAATTTGTCATATATGTCACCTCCCAGAAGCACCTCAATGAAATGCCAACGTTATCATTTTTCACATCCTTAATCAGCATGGAGATTAAGTACTAAATCAAAAGTCTGTAGAGTTAACTCAATACAAAGTAATATTGGGTATGAAGTCTCAAAAAAGGTTGACCCATTTTTTTCATAGTCTTTTTCCTAACCATTGATTACAAAGTTAGAAATTTATTTACTTAATCTATGTCATATGTATGGAAATTTTCATATAAATTTCTAGCTCAGTAAGCTACAACTGTCTAGTTCTTTGCAGATGTTGCATGATGAATACAGATTTGATGATTAGTTAATAGACACAGCTTTTTAAAAAATATATGTTTTCATTGATTTCAGAAAGTAAGAGAGAGATAGAGAAAGGGATAGAAACATCAATGATGAGAGAGAAGCACTGATGGGCTGCCTCCTGCCCATCTGTTGATCGAGCCCACAACCTGGTCATGTGCCCTGAGAGGGAATCAAACCATGACCTCCTGGTTTATAGGTCAACACTGGACCACTGAATCACACCAGTCGGGCCAGTTTGGGTTTTTTTTTTTTTTTTTAACATGGCTAGGAAATTATTAAATTAACACTTGCCAAATTATCTTGTTTTCTTATGGTATTAACTACATTCTACCAATTACTATAACTATTTATGTACTTGGTACATTCCTCACTAGCTTTTAAAAAGTCTAGCCAGGTAGCTAAATTGGTTAGAATGTCCTCGTGATATGCCAAAGTTGTGTGTCCAATCCCTGGTCAGAACACATGTAAGAAGCAACCAATGAATGCATAAATAAGTGGAACAACAAATCTCTCTCTTTCTTCCTGTCTCTTTAAAAATCAATAAGTAAAATAAAAATAAAAAAAAGAGTGCTGTGGCAGAGAGCAGATCTTACTTACATTTACCTCAGCACACTGTACCAAACACAGGGCCTGCACCTTGTAGATAACAAATGAATAGTTGTCAAATGGGAATTTAATAAATTAAAAAAATAAGCACAGTATATGTTGGAAGCCTAGCACAGAATGGGCACATGGAGGTCTCTCGATAAACACGAGCTAAATGAATAAATGAGTCATAAATCTAATTTTAACCATTAAGTAGCTGTGAGACATGGTCAAATAACTTCCTATTGTGGGCACTTCTTTTTCTCATCAATAGTATATTTTCATTAAGGAATGTTTTTCTAACTGCTTTCAGACTCTAGAGATGTGTTTTAGGAGCTCTATGAAGAATGAGGCACTTTTTCAGCCAGTGGTAGGAATTTAAGTGCCTTTGCTTATGTCACACCTACCATAGTATTTCAAACAACAGCTCTACTGTTAAAATTGTTGGAAAAATATTGGTGTAAATTGCAGTGTAGAATTTTGCTTATCTCAAACCAGTTTGCACACATACCACTTAAAATTCATCTTGTTGATATTACATTAACTTATAAGAACTGGACAAGGGGTCCTGCTATTCCAGATGCCACATTCAAATGAATTTGCCAATCATTTTTATAGAAATATTGGAGGCAACATTAATTAATTGCAAAGGCATATAATAGTTCCTTTACTAAAAGGAGAAATGTATGGTCCTCCGTCATGCGTGCAATGAGCTTTAAATAATAATTTTAACATTCTGGAATAAAATATATCAGTTTTTTTCTCTTTTGTTCACTCCACATTCTTTTTTTTAATATATTTTTTATTGATTAAGATATTACATATGTGTCCTTATCCCCACGTTACCCTCTACCCCCCCCCCCCCGCTCATGCCCTCACCCCGCCCCCCCGTTGTCCATGTCCATTGGTTAGGCCTATATGCTTGCATATAAGTCCTTTGGTTGATCTTTCCCCTTACCCCCACCCTCCCCTACCTTCCCTCCAAGGCCCGACAGTCCAATCAATGCCTCTCCGTCTCTGGATCAGTCCTTGTTCATCAGTTTATGTTGTTCATTATATTCCACAAATGAGTGAGATACGTGGTATTTATCAGCTCTCCAGTTCCATCCATGCTGTGGCAAATGGTAAGAGTTCCTTTTTCTTCTTCCTCTTCTTAAAGAATACCTTTCAGCATTTCATATAATGCTGGTTTGGTGGTAATGAACTCCTTTAGCTTTTTCTTATCTGTGAAGCTCTTTATCTGACCTAGTATTCTGAATGATAGCTTTGCTGGATAAAGTAATCTTGGTTGTAGGTTCTTGCTATTCATCACTTTGAATATTTCTTGCCACTCTCTTCTGGCCAGCATGGTTTCTGTTGAGAAATCAGCTGACAGTCATATGGGTACTCCCTTGTAGGTAACTGACTTTCTTTCTCTTGCTGCTTTTAAGATTCTCTCTTTGTCTTTTGCTCTTGGCATTTTAATTATGATGTGTCTTGGTGTGGTCCTCTTTGGGTTCCTTTTGTTTGGGGTTTTCTGCGTTTCCTGGACTTGTAAGTCTATTTCTTTCACCAGGTAGGGGAAGTTTTCTGTCATTATTTCTTCAAATAGGTTTTCAATATCTTGCCCGCTCTCTTCTTCTGGTATCCCTATAATTCTGATGTTGGTATGCTTGAAGTTGTCCCAGAGGCTCCTTACACTATCTTCATATTTTTAGCATCTTTTTTCTTTTTTCTTTTTCGGTTGGGTATTTTTTGTTTCTTTGTATTTCAAATCTTTGACTTGATTCTTGGGATCCTCTTGTCTGCTGTTGGATCTCTGTATATTATTCTTTATTTCAGTCAGTGTATGCTTAATTTCTAGTTGGTCCTTTTTCATATCCTCGAGGGTCTCACTAGATTTCTTGAGGGTCTCACTAAATTTATCGGCGGTTTCCATAAAATTCTTGAAAAACCTTATAAACATGATTTTGAATTCTATATCCAGTCGTTTGCTTTCCTCCATTTCTGTCATTTGTGACCTGTTTCTTTGTCTCCGCATTTTTTTTATGCTTCCCTGTGTTGGTAGAGTGGTTTTGTGTGCTAGGTGTCCTGTAGGGCCCAGTGGCTCAGCCTCCCCCGTTACCTGAGGTGGACACTCTTGGTGCACCCCCTTGTGGGCTTTGTGCACAGTCTTGTTGTAGTTATGCCTTGATTGTTGTAGGATCACTGGGAGGAATTGACCTCCAGGCCAATTGGCAGTGAGAATCGGCTGTGTCTGCAGTGGGAGAACTTCTGTGCTGAAGACACCCTTCTGGGGCAAGACTTGCTTCAGTGGGGCTTTGGTGCTCACTGAGTCTGTCCCCTGGGTGTGTCCCTTATGGATCTGAGGAGTTGTAGTCCGGATGGTCCCCCTCTGACCACTGGGTACACTGGCTCTTGGAGGTTACCCAGCAGGAGCTATGAAGAGAACTACAGATTCCTCTTCCTTTTTTGGAGTTTGGAGGTGCCCTGATGAGGCCCAGCTGTGAAGCAATGCAAGCTGCTGTGGGGCCTTGGGCCTTCTCTTGGAAGTTCTGGGTCTGTGGCCCAGCTGCAGTTTGTTAGGTAATTTTCAGGTTGCAAAGGGCCAGGGCATTCATATGCAAAAGCCTCTGCCACAGCCTGGGTGGGGCGGGGTCTCAGGGAATCAAAGGGCAGAGCAAGGAACTATGGCGGATTCTCAGCCCTGCCCTAAGGGGCCTCACGCGTCTCAGTGTCCTGATAATTTAATTGCTGCAAGCACCTCTGAGGGAAAGCCGCCCTCGAGTTCTGAGTTCTGCCCGCTGCCAGACAGTCCAGTTTCTCCCCATATGAGTCCTGGGTCCCCAGAGACTTCCCAGAACCAGAGTTCAGAGCAGTCAGGAGCTTGTGACTCCCTCCCAATTCAAAAAGACAGCCGTGTCCTCAGGTACAAGCCCCTTTCCGCATGCGCGAGCCTCCGTACATTTGCACTTTACTTCCGCAGCTCCTGACCCTCAATGTGCTTTTCTCTTTCCTTCTAGTTGTAGAATTTCCACTCTGCCAGCCTTCCTGTAAGTTCTGGATGATATCCGTTTTGTCTTTTTATTGTGTTTTGAAGTTGTTGTAGGAGGCAGCAATTTCGGTGTTTCCCTATGCCGCCATCTTAGTTTCTCTCTCCATATTCTTATTTTAGTTAAGAGAGCAGTGCTTTGAAAACATGTTATTGAATTCTTCTTCGATGTAGTCATTCATCAAAAAGGTGGTTAGTTTGATTTATTTCCCTCTCCCCAGACAATTAAGATTGACAGGTTGGCAGATAAAATGTAGCTGCTTTGATTGATCAGTTAGAATGTAAAGATGTCTATCAAAGTTATTGAACCTGAGTCATTCATATGGCTTAGAAATAACCACAAAAATAATAATAGTAAATAACAGTCATAAAAATAATAATAAAGAGCTCTATTTAATGTTATTTGTTGTTACTAGTGCTAGCCACTGGTCTAAATCATTTAAATATACAACCAAATGTATTCCTCCTGACAACGCTGTGTGACAGGTTCCATTATTACAGGAGAGGAAAATGAGCATCTTTCCCAAGGTTAATAGTTCATATGTGAGGAGTCAAGATTCAATGAACTTCTAATCTAATAGCATGAAGATAAAAGGACACAGATAGATTTCACACAGGTAGAATATAATGAGTGCTATGAGAGAAGGGCACACAAGTATGATTTTCTCTAAGATTGTCCATCTGTGTCTTGATTGGTTCATTGATTTTCATAGATATACACTCAGCATTCACATATTACTTCTGTCCAGCTTGCAGGCTTGGAAGATCCTTAGAGGCTCTCAGTACTTTCATCTCTTTGCAGGATGTCTTTTTTTTTTAAATATATTTTTATTGATTTCAGAGAGGAAGGGAGAGGGATGGAAAGATAGAAACATCAATGATGAGAGAGAATCATTGATCGGCTGCCTCCTGCTTGCCCCCCACTGGGGATTGAGCCCACAACCCAGGCATGTGCCCTTGCCTGGAATGGAACCTGGGATCCTTCAGTCCACAGGCTGAAGCTCCATCCACTGAAGCAAACCAGCCAGGGCCAGGATGTCTTTCTATGGCATCCCCGAGAGCTGGTCAGAGAGTCCTTTTGCTGAGTACCTTTAGCAATGAGCACACTCTCTGCAAACAGGGAGCATCTGCTTCCCAGTTTCTGTGTATGAATAGCAGTTGAGCAAAACTGGGTTTCCTTGTACCTTCCCATCTTGGTTTTGCCTAATATAGCCAATGAAAATTTTATGATTGTCCCTTGTCAACAACTAAATCCTTATTTGAGGGCACTATTTGGTTCTCTTCCATCTCCCCATGCCTCCTTTAGGGTTAACATTGCAGCGTTTCTACAGGATTAAAACTGTGTAATCATGTAAAGTGTTTAGGAGTGTGCCCAACATGTAATAAGCACTTTATATAGATGACTCTAATCATGATAATAATAACAAAATTGCTATTTTTTTGGATTAGACATCATTTATTCAATTTTTCTCCTGGTTGATCTATATATATTTAGATATAGATACTAGCTTTTATCTTCTTTTTTAAAAAATATATTTTTATTGATTTTAGAGAGGAAGGGAGAGGGAGAGAGAGGCAGAAACATCAATGATGAGAGAGGGTCATGGATCAGCTGCCTCCTGCACACCCCACACTGGGGATCAAGCCCACAACCTGGGCATGTGTCCTGCGCGGGAATCGAACCATGACCTCCTGCTTCATAGTTTGATGCTCAACCACAGAGCCATGCTGGCAGGCGATACTAGCTTTTCTTCAATATGTTATAGCTAATAGAACACAGTACTTCAGGTTCACTTGTGCATATTTTTTTTAATGAGCCCAATTAATTAAATTCTGGCTTAATGGTTAACTTAATAGGGACATTAGCAGTGTCCACTTCTACATCCATGAATCTGGGTTTTGCCTTGCTGAGTCATATATTTAAATATCCTTTAAATACCCTACCTAAACCATTGCTTGACTTTCAGGTTTCTCACTAGAAAATAGTAACAACATAAAGTTGAAAAAGGGAGGGATGGAAACATTTAAAATAAATAAAAGCCAGAAAGACACTTCCCCATAAGAGTTAGGAATGGGAAGTAAGTAAATGGGTTAAAGCATGGCCCATGATCAAGGCAGGTCCTCCATTCAATCTGCCTTTTTTCCTAAACACACCAACTCTTTGTTTGTTAAGCTAATAAACTTGTAATAAAATACAAAGATTTCCCTACAGAAAAGGGCAGACAGCTAATTAAAAGATGCTAAAATAGGCAGCTCCCTAGAGCCTGGAGTGGTTTTTAAGGTTGATTTTGAATGACTTGTCCGGGGAGTCTTCCAGAAGGAAATACATCTTTGTTTGGGTTTAGGTCATGGGCTAGACTCCCAGGGCTCCAGTGATCCTTGAGGAGAGATGCCTGAGGCAGAGCCCAACAGAGGAAGTCAGATCCTCCGATAGGGGGAGGGGATGATTGACCATCACTCTGAAGCTATACTCAGTCGCAGCCCTTCTCAGGCAAAGAGCATGCCCATGGCTGTTGTCTTCTGCTTTGCTTGTCTGTGGTGGGAACCAGCAACCTCTGCAATCCTGAAGTCTCAAGTTTAGATCCAGTCTCAGCGGCTGGAACACCAGTAGTGCCAAGTGCACTTTAAATATCTTTTCATCTTCTTGTATGTTGCTTTGGAAGGAGAATGTTCTAGATGTGGCCCCTAGTTTTGCTGAATAATGGCATTGTCAGGCTGTATGGATTCTTTCATCATCTAGTCCAATCACCTCATTTTTCAGATCAAGAAACTGAGGCTGAGAGAGAGGGGACTTACCCAGAGTCACTCAGCTTGTCAGTGACAGACAACAGTGGAACCTGTGGTAAGTTGTATGACCTCTTTGGCCTTCTCTTTCCAAGTCTATAATGAGAAATTCTACTTATGTGACGCTTAATTTTAGATTCCTAACATTTAGTGAGATTTCCATTTTGTAATCATCAAGAGCCTTTTATAAAAATGATGCATTTACTATATATACCTCAATAACAGTGTTCAAGCATTTTGAAGATGGCTAACGTTCTAGTTAAAAATGTTGTATTGTGTACAGATATCTCTGTATATGGCATGGATTTAGATAAAATATTTGGAAAATACACCTGGTTTTGAATATGGTTGGTAACTTACTGTATTACATCCTAACAGTACAAACAACTTTTTAACAAAACTATAGTAAATGTTTCTTTATTGTTTATTGCCTTATGTTGTTCTCCTCATTGCTGAAAAGTTCAGGTGTCATGAATGAGTAAGGATGCTGGAGACACACTGCAGTGCAGGGTAGATATGCCCAGGTTGATTGTAGTTAGTTGAAAATTCCATTGCTTATAGCAAAGATTGGCTTTCTTTCTGCTCATTTATTCAACAGGCACATTTTAGACAAACTGACAGCAAATTCATTACGTAATGACAGCTATAAAAGCTTTCATCAAGCATGTGCATGTTTGGTGTCTCTGTATGGGCTAAGCTGGGTTATAGAGTGTCAAGGGCAAAGGAGTCAAGGATAAGGAAGACTTGGGGTTTTAAGTCATTGTCTCCATGGAGTTTTAGGGGCATATAGGAGGATCAAGGAACTTAATGACCTTTCTTTTTCCTTTATTCCTTCAATTCCTTCCTTCCTTCCTTCCTTCCTTCCTTCCTTCCTTCCTTCCTTCCTTCCTTTACTTATTTATTTACTTATTTATTTTTTATCTGTTTTCCTTAAGCTCATCAGATGTAAATCTTTCTAGTCTTGTAAAGCTCTGTCTTACAGGTACATTGATATTCATTATCACTGCTAAATAATGTGATTTTTTGAAATTCAATTTATAATGCAGAGCACTCTGAGGTTGGAGAGTTCATTGGCTACAGGACGAGAAGCCTTTTCGTTGTTTGTAAGGGAAAGCATCTTTGTACCACTGGGATACAGATTCTTAGACACTGATTACCTAGATGACATATGACAAGTTATTTGTGATGATGTTTATAAGGATGCCAGAGGGGTCAAATGAGATAATGCACATGAAAGAAATGTGTACAATCTAAAATATAACCAGAGTCTATTTTAAAATATATTTTATTGATTTCAGAGAGGAAGGGAGAGGGAGAGAGAAAAAGAGATAGAAACATCAACGATGATAGAGAACCATTGATTGACTGCTTTCTGCATGCCCCCTACTGGGGATCAAGCCCACAACCTGGGCATGTGCCTTGACCAGTAATCTAACAGTGGCCTACTGGTTCATGGGTCGATGCTCACCACTAAGCCATGCTGGCTGGGCTCTCTGCCTCCTTTAAAAGAGACACACTTATATTCTGTTACAATCTATGTGTCAGGAATCATGTGGCCCCACCTAACTGTGAAGGCAGTGGTGGAAGGGTGCTAAGGCGTTATAGTCTTCTCTAGGCCCAGGAAAGAAAAGTTAGCAAATACTGGTGAGTGTTTCTGCATCACAAGTTCCAGGGGGAGCAAAGATTCATTTGTTAATGTTATCTCTTTCTATGGGAGCTGTGCAGTCATATGAGAAAAACAATAATTACAGACGAGTATGTAAGGCTATATTACAATTTGGCAGGGCCTATAGTTCCTTAAGCCAGCAACTGCTGTTCTGTTTAGAGAGTTCCTTTTTCATCTGCAAGAGCTGACTTGAGATTTAAAGATTCCTTGTATTTTCTTAAGTTCATGCTGTCTACTTAGTTTTCTTAAATATAGGCCAAAATGTTTTAAAAGCAAAGCCTGGGTCTTTGAATTGTTGGAGCTTTTTGTTTGTTTACTTTTGAACCAGTGGCCTTCTGATAGTTGTTTCATAGAATGAAGAAAATTTTCCTTTTCCACTGTAAGCCGTGATGGGCAGAATGTAGCCACCATCTTTGTTGGGCACTTGCTCTATCACTGTCTCAGCATTTATGCCTGTCATGGTCATCTATGGAAATATGGAGACAGTTTTCTGGCATCCCATACAAACAGCAAAGGACATGCAATTGGAGAAACCTATACCTTGTGGAAAAATAAGAGTGAAAACTAAGTTTAACTAACTAACTAACTAACTAACTAACTAACTAACGAAGACCATGTAAGTAAGTTTAGGCTTCAAATCATGAACAGGTTCATGAAATTGGGTTGAAGATGACATGTTGCTATAAAGTCTATCTATTGTGTGTGGATGTGTGTGTGTGTGTGTGTGTGTGTGTGTTTAGTACAATGCTTTTTGTTAAAACTGTTTTACTTTAAAAAAATTGTGAAGAGATAAAAATATGGTGTCATGTTGATTTATAAACAAAGGGAGGATAAAAATTGGTACTGTCTTTTGATTTTTTTCTTAGAGTGAAAACAATTTTTAGTCTTTATGTCTTTTTTATAACTGTAATGTGACTTATCTAGAGACTTATCTGGGATTTCACTATAAAATGTTTCCTCTCCACAATTGCTCCCTATGACTTAATTTTCATATTCCATGGGCTTTAAGTTATATCCAGTAATGGCTTTACTTCGGCACTTAGAAGTATGGTATAGCCTCTAAGTAAACATTTTCAGTGAATCTAGAGAGGCAGTAGATGGCTGATGAGATTTTGAAGATAAGCTAGACAGGAAAACTATTAAAATTACAGAAATAATAGCAATAATAATACAATCATAAATAATAAGTAGGCATTCTTTATGATCCAAGTATTGGGCTAAATGTTTTGCAAAGATCTTTTCATTTCATCTGCATATTTATGAGAGGCAGGCACTGTCATGAGCCCCATTTTAACAACCAGTTTAGAGAGATGTTAAATAAATTTCCCAATATCACATGACCAGAAGGTATCTGTCTGACATGTTTAAAATTGTACAGCTATAAAGTATGTGGATGGTTTATAAATGTGTGGATAATCCACAAATCCACAATATAACCAAAGGAAACTTCAGCCTAAACTGTGTTGTTGTATATCCTGTAAAATATGTGGTCTGGGGTTAATATTAAATATATGTTAAAATGAAAAATTTAGCTATGTCTCTAAAATATGAGGTTTTAATTGGAGTAGTATAATAGCTACAGAGGAAAAGGCTTCTTGGAGGAGAGGAAAATATAAAGAAAACATTTATTCTTTGAAGAGATAGAGAAAGAGGTTAAATTTGCTTTGCATATTTCTGAAGTAAATGGATCATTCTTTTCTGCTCCCAAGTGATAATTTTCTTCTCTTCTGAAAGAATTGAAACTTCTGATGTGTCTCAATATTTTATGGGTGTTTTTTGTGTGTTTTTACGGGGGGGGGGGGGGCGAGGAGGGCCTGATCTGGCATGATAGCCTAGCACTGTTAGCAAAAATGTGTCATTCCTCTCTATGTATTTTTGTCCTCAGCTAAAATTAGCTTTGCTGAGCAAATAGATATGTGCAGCCACCCTAAGCAGATTATTTCCCAGAATGCCAAAGGAAACACTGACAATGGGACTTACTTCTTCCTTCATTAATATGTTTTCTTTTTTATTGAATTTATTGGGGTGATATTGTTTAATAAAATTAAATAGGTTTTAGGGTTACAGTTCAATCATCTGTGTATTGTATTGTGTGTTCACTACCCCAAGTCAAGTCTCCTTCCACCACCATTTATCCCCTGTTTACCATCTCCTACATCCCCTTAGCCCAATTCCCTCTGGTAATCACCATACTATGGTACATTTACATAGTGGAATACTACTCTGCCATAAAAAAGAAGGAAATCTTACCCTTTGCAACAGCATGGATGGACCTGGACAGTATTATATTAAGTGAAATAAGGCAGTCAGAGAAAGACAAATAGCATATGATCTCACTTATATGTGGAATCTAACTAACAGGCAACTAATTGATGTGTGTCATCTATGTTTCTCTCTCTCTGTGTTTCTCCCCCTCCCTTCCTCTCTCTCTAAAAATCAATAGAAAAATAATCTCAGGTGAAGATTAACACAAACATTTTTTTAATTAAAAATTAAGAAATAAACCTACCATTCAAGTTGCTCTCTGGATTATATGCGATAACATATGACTCATTATGCTCTTCACCTTGCAGACAGCTGGTCTATCCTGAGGGGTAATTTTTTTCTTATTGTAGCATAGCTTTAAACAATCCTATAAAATTAAAATCCATGTTCTGTTTCAGGTTTCTTATTTCTCAAATAACCATGCTTAGAAACCTATGTTATTCTGCAGTCCTTTTTTTTTCTTTTTCAATGTTCTTTTACTCCTTTATTCTCTTTTTAACACCCATTGTTGGTATAATTACATAACTCTTTGCTCTCAATAAGGAATAATTGACTGAAAAATCCTGGTGTTGGTACTGCATCCAAGTGAGAAGTTGCAAACCTTCCATCACCATCAGATTTGATACCTCTCTCCTCTATCTACCTTTTTTTCCCACGTTACTAACAAACCTGTGCTATGCTTCAGCTCTATGACTTTTTGAAACAGATATGTACATGTGGTGAGGGATGGCATCAGTGGTAAACTCATTGACCTAATTCTAACTTTGCCGAGAAGTTGTGTCTGGGGAAAGAGAAAAGAAATGTAAACAGATCCCAAACCATCATCATCATCATTGTCTTCTTCAAAGGAACATCGCCTGCTTCCATAGAATGAGAGGGATCAATATGGGATGAGTTTTACAGGGTTTGATGATCCACTGGGAGGAGGTGGATGAGGAAAGATCATCGATTTACCAGTGAATTAAATTATTCTCAATTTTAAAACCAACTTCATCTGCCAGAGAATCCCACCATTAAAATCACATACCTCTCTATTCCAGCTCCTCCCCTCTCCCTCCCCGCAGTTCATTTGCACAGTGTGTCCCCAGGACGCTCTTCCTGTGAGTTGCTGGGTTCTTGGTGCACTGTGTTCCAAAGTTAATATCATGTCATGGTACCATATGGGCGACGGCAGAAAATAACAGCCTTTCAGGGCTCACCTTTCAGAAGTAGGGGGTGGTTGGACTTAATTAATGAATGATGTAAGATCCTCCATAATCCTGAGATAAAAGACTATGAAATCAGAGAACTGCTATTTCTCTCCTTCTAAATAAATACCTTCCAAGTTAATAGGGATTTGAATAGCTGTTAAGTGCAAAATGTACAGCGCATGCAGGCATGTGTGTGTGTGTGTGTGTGTGTGTGTGTGTGTGTGTGTGTGTGTGTGTGTGTAATGAACTACATTTAATTCTGGAAGGAACTTTTGGCTGGCCCCTAATGTTACCTGAGGTCAGATATTATTTCCCCCAAAATTGTAGAGCTTATTAGAGTCAGACTCCAAACTATAACCCAGACTGTTTAGACCCAGTTTTCTTTGCAACATACAAGACTGCTTCACTATAGATGTTCTATATAGAATCATTGGAATATGACCAAGAACTAAGGAAAAATGGTTTGTGATTGAACTTAAACCTTTTCAAGTATAAGCAGGATTATTACTGTTCCATGAAATATCGTAAATGACTTTTCATCCCATTGGGCCTAGAAAAAGATAGAGTCTTAGAGCCACCGCTATGCTAGGGAAATATTACTGGCAACAATCCATATCATTTGCCAAGGCAACAACCACCTTCCACCACCGATTGGAGTTGAATGCATTATTGTGTTTGTGTTGAGGCATTGTGGAAAATTGCTCATAGGAAGTACATAGAGGTTTTCTGTATAGCTGGCCAAAAGAAAGTTCCAAAAAATGATTCATTGGCATAATTTCATCCAGCCTAAAATTGCTGCTGTAGAATAGGATAGTAGTCTGAGTCACAATAGAATGAATTCTGGACTTTGAATCAGGTGACTTGAGATTAAACACCCAAGCCAAATTCCCCTTTCGAACAGTATGATTTGTGGCAAGCCACCGAGCTTCTCTGAGCCTCAAGGTAATGTTTTTCAAAAACGGAACTGATAATTTCTAGGTCATGTAGTTTGGGGGAGAATTATATAAGATAATTCAGGTAGAATTTTTTGCTTTGAATAGTGATAATAACATGTGTATAGTAAGAAATCAGCTATAGATATAGTATTTTGAAGCTAAATATAAAGAAAGATGTCAGCAATAATCAGGATGCATGTTCAGGGTTTGTTATGTAGAAGGCAATCCTCCAGAGACCAGAAACAGAGAAGGAAGTGTTTATATAATGAATGAGAATATCTCTAGGCCCTGGCCTGGTAGCTCAATTGGTTAGAGCTTCATTCCAATGCCAAGGCTGTGGGTTTGATTCCGGGTCAGGCCATATACAAGAATCAACCAATGAATGAATGAATAGTGAAACAACAAATCTCTCTCTCTCTCTCTCTCTCTCTCTCTCTCTCTCTCTCTCTCTCTCAATCTCTCTCTCTCTCTCTCTCTCTCTCTCTCTCTCTCTCTCTCTCTCTCTCTAAATCAAAAACATTAAAAAGGTACATCTCTTAAAAAAATCTATATCCTCCACTAATTATGTAGCTTCAGTTTGATACCACACTTCAAGACAATATCATTACCACACATATGGATGGCCAGTCATTCTTGAAAAAAAAGAAGAAGAAATAAACAGAGAACTATAGAATCTACTTGGAAGCTTCATTTTTGTAGGAAAATTCACTTCCTTGTAGCTTACCATATTATGTTTTCATTTATTTAATTTCATGTTGGCACCAGAGTTGGCTTAATCTCTTAATTCAAAGTCTTCAAGAAGCCATACTCATCAATATTTTCCACTTTATTTCCCAAATGGAATTCAGGCTAGTTCATGGCAAAGGTTTTACTTTTTTATTTTTAAATTTTAATTAATGAAAGTATTACATATGTTCCCTCCCCCCGCCCCGATTGACCTCTTCTAGCCCGCCTCCACCTCCCACCCCAGACCTTCACAACCCTATTGTCTGTGCCCATGGGTTATGCACATATGCATACAAGGTCTTTGGTTGATCTCTTCCCACCCACCCATTCCCACCTTCCTTCTGAAATCTGACAGCCTGTTCCATGCTTGTCTCTGGATCTGTTTTGTTCATCAGTTTATTTTGTTCATTAGATTCCACATATGAGTGAGACCATGAGATACTTATCTTTCTCTGGCAGCCTTATTCTGCTTAGCATAGTAGTCTCCCAGTCCATCCGGTGCTGTTGTAAATGCTGAGTTCTTTCTTTTTACAGGTGCATACTATTCCATTGTGGAAATGTACCACAGCTTTTTTTATCCGCTCATTTGCTGATGGGCACTTAGGCTATTTCCAAATCTTAGCTATTGAAAATTGTGCTGCTATGAACACAGGGGTGCATATATTCTTTTTGATTAGTGTTTCTGATTTCTTAGGATATAGGTTTTTGCTATTCAAATAATTTATGTCTGTTTCTCTAAGAATAATGTTCCTGGTATCTTCAACTGCATTACTCATGGTTTTATATAGGAAATTATAGAAATTCATTCCCACAATAGCTTTTATTGGTCTCTTTATACTTATAATTACTTCAAGTCCTAGGCAATAATAATGGCCTATCCACAGATTCTTATGGGTTATTGTGATAACTCCATTTTGTTTTAATAGGATGGATGGGCCTCCAGCTATCTGGCATTGTCCGGGTGGGTTTCCACCCTATAGCACTTGATGGGATATAAACAAAATAAGCTTTGGGGGATGTTTTAACTTTATGTTGCTATGGAAGTAAAATAAGTAAAAGTAAGTGAATGGAGTTCATGAAACTTCTTGCATATTGATGATTTCCAATCAGAATAGCTTAATTCATTCAATGGCTATTCAGTATTACATTGGTTCTAGATGATAGAGAGAGATAATGGGTTAAAGCATGCTCTCTATATGAAGTTGCTCCAAGTTGTAGGGGACACAGGACCTGGGGAGGTAATTATATTACAGTTTAGATACAATGCAGATATCATGACAGACTAAATGTTCTGCAGATTCTCCTAACTGAATGTGGGGGTGGAATCATTTCTGGGAATATTTCCCCAAAAGATAATGCTTAAACTAAGACTTAAAAAGTGGAAATTAGCCAGGAGAGGAATATTGGAGAGTATGAGTTGTTAGCTTTTGTGCCATGACATTTTTATCTGTCACTCCAATACTGATGAACCATAAAACATGCAACTGAGAGAATATAACAAAGAGCAAAGCAGACTGTATCATTAGAATTAAGGGAAGTGCAGCAAAGTGCCACATTATGGGCTACTTGTCAATGGGGAATTTGTCTTGGGGACAAAATGCCAGTAATTTATTGACTACTTACTTTATGCAGGTTAAGGATTTTACATATTTTATCTGATTTTATCCCAACAACAAATCTCTAAGAAAAAAAATTATGATTATTATTTAAATTATAGAGATTAATCAGTGAATGAAGGCTTATAGGAAAGAGTAGGTTCGTTTCTTACATACATATAGATAGTGGATAAAAGAGTTGGGATAAGAATCTGGTTTAACTGGGTCTAAAAATCATGATCTTTGGGCTATGTTGCCTTGTCTTTATAAATTGCATTTGTCATATTGCATTTACTATGGGCACCACAAGTGTTGAAAAGTTTAAATTGGAGAAAGATGAAAAAGCCAGGCAAGTAATGAAAAAATTGGATTTGGTGGCATATACAAATAGATTAAAGGTTATTAAATAAAGCCCAAGATATAGGGAGGCAATTTATCCACACATATAAATGCTAAATAGAGCCGGAATTATATATAACCCAGATCAACATTATATAATAAGGATTTTAATGAATGTGGAGGCTACTGAGTATTTGACAGCCTCTATAGAATAAAAAGCTATTGGATTTTTGAAAGTTATCTCGTGGGAAATACTGGAAGCTAAAACACTTGAGGAATGTAAAGCTAAATTGGGTAAAACATACCTCGACTCTCCAATATGATCTCTTTGTGTAAAACGCATGCACAAACACACAAGCATTCAAAGCTACTTTTAATTTTTACAAATCATGCATCAGTTTATTTAAATAATGGTTTTAATCTTAGAAGAGAAAACTTTTATAAAATTAAATTGTAGATAGAGGCTAAAGCGTCGTAGGATAAGTCAGAGAAACTGAAGTCTCCTTACAGTGGGATGGAAAATATGCAGTCATTTAAAAATAATTAATTTTGCAAAGGGATATTTTAACGGAAGGTCTTGGAAAGGGGGCAAGGAATTAATTTCCCAAAAGGCACTGCAGATAAAATTGTGGTTGGCACATTTCATTCTGCAGATACACCTCTTCCTGGCATCTTGTCTGGACTCTTAGGTGACATTAGAAAATAGCGGTGCTCTAATGATTGTCCAATCATGCAAATGAGAAAGGCACCTTACAGACATTTTGCTCTGCATAGACACTCTGAGCTTAGCCTTGGTGTGGTTGCTTCTTAGGGAGCTCTAAAAAGAAGTAGTGGAGTCATTACCCAGACCTCTACTGAGTGGGAGTTTGGGGTTCTTTATCGTCCCTAAGCCTCCCTACTCAGCCATGGCAGAGATTGTGATATTGAAAGGGGCCATCCTACTGACCTGGTAGTCTCTGTTTGTTTGTTCTGAATCTTTGCATCACACTGGCACTTGTGTTCTCGCGTTCTATGCTTACTTAAGTGTAGACATCCTTTCTCATATATTTAAGATTTCTTTATGCATTTCATCTCTTGCATTCCAACTAGTCCAGGCCTCAATTGCTTCTCTGGCGACAAGATAAGGGGTGATGCTGTTTTTGCTATTTTAATCAGTACCCACTGGACTCAACGAAGTCTATCATGATTTCCCCATTCCAAACGTAATAACAAATGGACTCATTATCCTGCCACACTGAGTATTTTATACTATGGAAACTGCCTGTATTTCCAGCCTTTTCCTATGATTTCTTTGCTCTAGTTCTTCACCTTCTCCTACAGGTGCTATTGATGCATTCAGGCTGGTGACGACTCAGGTTCATACTTGGCCACTTTCCAGCTTTTGCCCAAAGGGCTCCCTCGGCCTTTACCACCATTTCTCACATGCTGTGTACTCCTTCTGCTCTATTGACATTATCTACCTATTGAAACTCTACAAGAATCTCCTGAAAATCAGACCTTGAGCTTCCCTGCTAAGCCAAGATCTATTTTTTCAGGAAATTCCCTTCTTTCCTTTGAGCCTTCACAGCACTAGTCTGGCATCCTCCCTGAGGACCCATCCCAACCCATTATGAGCACTCATTGTGTTACCTGAACTTTCTATTACAGGCATTTTAACATGGGAGGTGATGGATAAATATTACTGAATATTCAGGAAATGTTTCTTTGAAATGCATTGCTTGTTGTCAAGTGAAAACTGAATTCAGAAGCAATCTAAATGCCTAGAGGTACAGGGAATGAATAAATGCGTTATGACACATCCATATGTGATTTACGCTGCAGTTATTAAAATAAGGTTTACAAAGAAATTGTAATGCCATGGAAAAATGGTTATGATATACAGTAAATGGTTGACATCCACAAGGGATTTTTCCCATTCCTTTCAAAGGTACCTGGATGTTTTAATAAAAGTATAAGAATAGTAACTAACCCTTACAGGTTATTTAATGTGCCCAGTAATCTTGAGTTGCCATGTATCTTATTTAATGGAGAAAAATAATGGGTGTCCAAGCAGTTAAATAATTTGCCCAGGGTCAAGTACTTCCAATGAAACAATAAAGTTTGGTGGCTAAGAGGGAGGAAACTTAAGTCAAAATGCCCGAGTTTTAGTCACTCTCCCATCACTTGTGAAGCACTCACCCTTTCTGTGTATCTGTTTTATCAACTATGTAACAGAGATAATAACACTGTAATAATAACAATTGAGATAATAAGAACCTTAAATAGCCACACGGGGGTAGTGGTTACCATTTGGAGAGTGAAGGTCTATTAGAGACCTATAAGAGTGGAGAATTATACTGGGGAGGGGGTCAGGGCAGAGAGCAATGACTGCAATTACCAATAGAGTGGTCAGAGAGGACAGCTTGAGACAACATTTGGGCAAATATAAACAAACAAAAAGCAAACAAACAAACCGTGAAAGAGCAAGCTATGTAGATATTTAGAGGGAAAATTTCCAGGGAGAGGGACTAGGAAATGCAGAGACCTTGAGTGTGGGAAGCATGGCTTAAAAGAGGAATGGTATGGAGGCCAGTGAGGATGCAAGAGTGAGCGTGTGGACAAAGTGGATGGGCCCAGAATGGCCATGGCCATCATGAGGAATCAGGAACTCCACCCTTGGTTTAATTTATTCATATACATATCACCTATTTATTAATATGTAAGTGGCATACATAAACATATATTTAGCAATATATGTGCTAACTAGTATATTTATATTTAAAATTAATGTCAAGGTTTAAGACTCAAATGCTACATAAGCCTGTTCCTTCCTCTAAAACTGTTAACCTAGAGGTCAGCTAGAATGTTTTTCTGGCCACATTTTTATTTTATAAGTGTGTCTATAATTTTAAATGCTCTGTGATTCTCTAAGCAGATCTTGGGACTTACATTACCCACAAAACTAAATAATATTTAGGGGCACAACCCTCTTTAGGTCTGTCCTTGTCCCAGCAAACTTGCTATTTTATTTTCTCGGGATTGAGTTGATCTATAAAATTCAAATGTAGTTGAAATGTATTATTATGGAATAAAATAAGCCAATTTATATAGGCAGATACTTCTGTAAAATTAATGAGAATAATAAATCACGGTACAGAAGGAGAGATGAATGCGAAGCATTTTTAGAATAACGGGCAGTGGCCACATGACACTGTACGGGAAGTTAAGGTAATTTCAGGTATTTAGTGTTATCTTGCATGTCATCTCACTAAAGAATACCTGTCATATGTTAAATCTTCGTGACACATTGTGACACTTACCTACTATGTAATAGACTTTCATCCGAGATTTTGGCTTTGCCTATGATTTCATTTTTAAAAGAAACTTTATTATGTTGCAGTGGTAGCTATAATGCCCATTTTTTAAGTTTTTTTTTTTTAATTAAGAAAATGTTCTTAATTAAGAATATATATGTCTATATATACCATATTTTAATTCAATTAAATTTTAATATTTTGAAGTTGCTGCCTTCTAAATTAGCTTTCTTATTTTACTTAATCAGATAATTATCCCATTAATGAATAGTTTTTATATGAAGAAAGATGGAAAAGGATGAGAAAAGGTATGAACATTGTTGAGTGCCCACTGTATGCCAAGGTCTGTAAAAATACTGATACTGCCTGTCATTTTTCAGTGACATTTAATAAATACATTGAAAGCACAAAACAGTGAAGAGCAGCTATTATCATTATTGTCCTGTATACTATGCACTTCACATGCATTATCTCATTTAATATGTATACCAGACTTGCAAGGTAGCTAGTAATGATTTCATTTTAAAGATAAGAAAATTGGGGAGATACCAAAATTTGCCTAAACACACACACTTCTAATACATGATAATCCCAGGACTCCTTCCTGAGCCTGTTTGACCATAAAATCTGTGTCCCCCCATCACAATGTCTGTCTCAATTATAATTTACTAATACCTGAAAATAATATTTTTCTGTCCTGGCTTTTTTACTTACTAGCTGTATTTAGTGTTTCTTAAAAAGGTTACTTACTTTTAGTCAACCTTAGATTCCTTGTCTATAAAATGGGGATATTAATATTAAATATGTTATAAACATATTGTGATTATTATATGAGATAATCCATGTAAACAAACAATAAAATGCTTCAACCAGGGTAATGGCTCAATACATGTGAGCTTTTATCTCTTTTCTAAAGTTTCTGCATATATAAGTAGGAAATGGAAGAAATTATTTGACCTGTTAACTCCATATGGTGTCGTAAAATAGATTTTCTATCCCTTATGTTCCTTCAGTCTTTCCAACCACACCACTTTCAAATTTTGATCTTCCATAATTTACAGATTATGTGCAACCAGATACCATTATTAATGAGCTTAGAGGAAAATTGATTAACCTCCTAATGACTTCCTTCCCCAGACCTGAACCTGATCCTGGATTTCCTCAGATGCTCTGTGATTGCTGCCGGCTGCCTGTAATTAGTGTTTTCTAAAGGATTGACTCCATCATCTTGTCCAGCCCAGTCCTCCCCACCCCCACGAAGGACCTGAGGTCTTCCCATTGCTCTGATGACTTGTTACCAACTCCGTTCCTGGTGGTGCAGAACAGGGACAGGCATGTTGAGGATGCCATTTGTTTTCACGTTCACTTTTTGTTTCATAACTGGGGAATTTCACAGAAAGATTTCATGCCTATTCTAGTTTCTGGGAAGCCCCCGGGTCTTTCTCTTGCAATTCTGTGTTCTTTCTGGGCTGTCCTTGTTCCCTGGTCTCCCTTCTTCCACCTCTCTGTCCCCTTTCTGAAGATAACCTGTTCCTATCAAATGATCCATTTGGGCCTGGCTGGTGTTGCTCAATGGTTCAGCACCTACCTATGAACCAGGAAGTCATGGTTCGATTCCCGGTCAGGCCACATGCCTGGGTTGCAGTCTCAATCCTCAGTGTGGGGCATGCAGGAGCAGCTGATCAATGATTCTGTCTCATCATTGATGTTTCTATATCTCTCTTCCTCTCCCTTCCTTTCTGAAATCAATAAAAATAGATTTTTATAAAATGATCCATTTGGTATCATGAAAGCTTTGTCTTCTTTTTTTCTAGAAAATATTGTCCAGTTGGACAGAAAGACAAACCTTAGATTGTGCCTCCTTGTACCTCCTAGGCCCAGGCTTGACTCATAGAACAGAGGGATAATCAGGGAGAGAATGAAGAAAATCAGTGTTCTATTGGTGTCTTCATCTTTTGGGGTGACTAACTTTGGAAAACAAACAAGTGTGCATTTTAGCCCTGAGGACATGGGAGATAATGGTTGCTACAAGAATAACCAGATTCTGTCAACCATCCTGCACAAATGAAGCGGTCAAGTTCATCTTCATTACGCAAGTACTATACTGACAGCAAATATGAAAGTCTCTGCACAGCTCTGAAATCATAGTAGAAATCTGGAGATTTTGCAGGTGCATATTAATGCAAAAGAAGAAAGAAAAAAGGAGAAAGAAATGCAAAAAGAAACAGAGGAGATGAAGACTTACATTTGCGTTGACAATTAAACAGTTTTACCCAAAGCAGTGGATGGTGAGAACAGCACCCCAAGATAATATAAAAAGAGCATCAATGTTTGAGTAGTTTAAACCTTTTAATACTATGTAAAGTACATGCAACCACATAAGCATACATGCAACTAAATAAGAAGGAAAATGTCCCCATATTTTTCTTATTTGCTTCTTTTATTGACAAAAAACAAACAAGCAGATGAACCTCCTTGCCAGCTGTGAACAAAGAAGGCCCTGCTCCTCAGCCCACAGACCTTTCCCCTCTCTGCTTTCTCGAATGCTCTGCACATTTCCCTCTCAGTTCGTCGGCCTCTGGGCTTGCCAAAGAGCGCCTGTTCTTGGACCTCCCGCTTTTGTTTTTTGGCCTTTTTAAGCAGTTCTTAATTATTTTCTTTGTTTCTTTCTTGAGCCAGGACTGAGCTTGGTCCTTTCTCAGACTGCCTTAGTGATTTTCCCGGCATGGGAAAATTTCCATGGGCCTCTTCACGCATACAGTCAAGGTCAGGGGTATGTTTTTATTTATTTCTTGGACCCAGCAGGGGTTTCCTGCCTGGTTTTGTATGTCAGTTCCTCAGTTAATTGGACTAATCAATCTAATGAATTTTTCTGAAGTTGTTCAACAGCCATTGTAGCTCTGAGAGCTATGGACTAGAGTCCACAGCATGGAGTATGACAGGTCTGATTTTAAATTCCCTTTTTTTCCAGCTCATAACCTATGTCTGGGCTTACATGTTGTTGTTTTTTTTTGTTTTTGTTTTGTTTTGTTTTGGTTTGGGTTTTTTTTGCCATTTTCTAGATGTGTGAGCCTGAACAAATACTTAAATTCTCTCTGAACTCCTCTTTGGCTCATTTGAGATTATATTTGAAACTGTCATCTTCCATGTAAGTTGCAGTAAGGATTCCTAAGTCTGTAAAACATATTATAGACAACTTGGCACATAGTAGATGCTCAATCAGTGTAGCGATCTGTAGGAAAGGAACTCCTTCTTAATGTATTCAATGCTTCAATCTCACTCTGCCACTTGAGATGAGACCAGCCTATGCTTACAGCTCTTTGAGTAGGAGGATTATATACCAGAACATCATGATTTTATGACAGAAAGAAGATCCTAGGGATCAGGGTGTTCCAACTAATAATACCCTTTTTGTTTTGCCTACTAGGAAAGGGAGTTGACCATCATTTCAAGGAATCTGCTAAATAACATTCAGCTACTGAATAGCTGAGCCAAAATTCCTGGCCTCTTGACCCCAATATGGTGTCCTTTCCCCTTACACCAGTTCTCCCAGGGTTTTTGCCCACAGATAATGTTCAGTATTATATCCACATGGGTGCCAGCAACAGCAAGTTTCATCAGATTAGCCAAAACGCCATTCCTTTTGTTCTTACTCAAAAATGATCAATAAATGATCAATAAATGATCAAAAGGCCAATAAGTGAGAAGAACTCTGACGAGGCACAACCTTGAATATATCCTAATTGTGAGAATAAAGATGGTATTAAGGAACATTGCTACTCTAACACTTATTATAGAAAATTACATGAGACACTCCCCAAAATATTGGTCTACTGGTCTTTTGTAAAATATGTTGAGAATCGGTGCTCTACGTTGAGGTTAGCTTTTAAGTGGCATAGTACATTCAGCTTTTATCAAAAAGGCAGGGCAGGAAACACGTGGAGGTGTTGCTGGCATCCTGGTACCAAGATGTCTCTAGATTTCAATCCCAGTCTCTATGGCTTGGGTATCATTTATTTGCCAGTTTCTTTTAGTTGGAAGTATTTCTACTCAGCCATTTCGCTAGCATTTCTCAGTGGTTGCCTCCCAAGTTATTGTTCCTTCACATGCCATCTTGTAGGAGGAACCTAACTTGAGGGCGAAGCATGTGAATCTAGAGCTTCCCACTTAGATTTCAGTTCTGCTTCCAGTGTTGACTGGATGTGGGAACTTGAGTAAATTATGTAGCAACTGCCTCTCTGTTGCCTCATCTTAAAAATGAAGATAATAATAGTATCCACTTTATAGGGCCTCTGTGATGTTTATATCATATATTATACATAAAGAATGTATATGCTGTTTACATTTAATATATGTAAAGAGCTTAATAGAATGCCATACATTGTGGATATCATTGGAAGCATTGGAAATTATTATCTTTTGACTGGGAGCAAAGCCCCAATCTAACTCTTTGTACAGACTGGAATAGATCTAAGGTCTCATTTAGTAATTCCCAAATATTTAGCTTCCTCATAGCTTCCCAGACTTTTGCAATGCTCTTGCACTCTTTATATTTTCAGGTATTTATCTTGCCTACCCTGTAAAAGTTGTGTTTTTACAAACTACTAGAAGTTTCCAAAAGGAGAATGTAATTACCTTGAGCGCTTTCCTCATAAGTCCACAATAACAAGGATTGAGTTTGTTTTTCAGAGATATTGTGCTTAATTAATATTTATGCAGGACTTAGTGAAATCATGAAGATTAGCAGATGTCCTTCACTAAACAGGTGGTGAATATATCAACAATCGCAACAAGAGCAGTGATGCTACAACAGTACCTATTTCAATTACTCAGACTCATTAACAAGTCTGGTAAGCGTGGTTTCATGTATGGTTGCTACCCAATCTGGTAAATGGATTGTCAGGCAAATAAACACAACTTTAGGGATATTTTAAGATAGTAACATGAAATGTGAATTTTACTTCATGCAAATAACAGAAAAGCAAATATACAGGTTATTCTGTTCCATGGACTATTTTGGTAGTCCCCCATATCAATGTTTTTCCTTTCTGTGATTTCAATTGCCCATGGTTAACTGCCGTCTGGAAATATTAAATGGGAAATTACAGAAATAAACGATTCATACATTTTAAATTGTGCGCCATTCTAAGTAACTTGATGAAATCCCCTGCTATCCCTGTCCACTCCGACCGTGACATGAGTCATCCCTTTGTCCAGTGTATGCATGCTGTATGAGCTCCGGGTCCTTCATCACTCATAGTCATCTCAGGTATCAGATCACATAATATCATAATATCACAGCGTTTGTGTGTTTAAGTCACCCTTATTTTACTTAACAATAGCCCCAAAGTGCAAAAGTAGTGATGTTGGCAATTCCGATATGCCAAAGAGTATCAGAAGTGTGCCTATGTACAGGAAAGAAAACAGAGTCTGTATAGGGTTTGGTGCTATCCATGGTTTCAGGCACCTACCAGGGATCCTGGATTGCCTTCTCAGATAAAGGGGGGCCGCTATAGTGCAGAGTTGGTATGATGTCTGTGAAAAATTATGAGGGATTCAGGCTTTTTCTCTGTCTCTTTCCTGGTATTCTGGAATAAATTGGTAAGCTTCAAGGTCAAAACATGAACCACAGTGGCTGCTAACTCTCCAGCCATCATGTCCACATTCCAGGAAGCAGAAAGGCAATGTAAATAGGGCATTCCGAAGATATCTGTATTCTGAATTTTCTTCTTTAGAGCAGCATATTTGAAATTCTCATAGGACACTTTGGCTGATATTCCATTTGGTCAAAATTTAGTCATGTGACCATACCTAAGTACAAAGGATTCTAGGGAACTCAGTCTTTTATTTGGGGCTCATTATAAGCCCCAAACTAAAACTAGGATTTTCAAGAAAGAAAGGGAAAATGGCCTTTGGGTGGGCAACTATTTTGATTTGGTATTTTGTTGATTTTCCTTAGTACTTCATTTTTTCAAGATATATTTACTTCCTGTAAAGCATTTCCATGTTGTTGTTTTTTTTAATTCTGTTTATAATTAAGGATTTTTTCCTATTTGTTTTTGCTTTAAGTTTATTAACATGTAGTGCTTGCTTTTAAAAAGCTCGCAAAAAACTTCCCCAAAGCACATGAACAAGGAGTGCAGTTTACTCTTTCATTCATTTTAGTTAATGAAACTTTACTACGTACCCTCTGTGTGTGGCACTGATACAGGAGCTGGGAATGAGAGAGTAAGCAACACAAAATATCAGCCTGCATGGCCTTACTAGGTGGGGGAAGATGAAAGTTAAGCAAATCTGACACAATGTCAGGGTGTGGTAAATAGAGCAGAGTCAGGGAGAGTGTTAGGGCAGGAGGATGCTATCTTTAACAAGGAGATCAGTGTAGGCATTCCAGTGGAGAAGGCAGCAAAACAAATGCCCTCAGGGAATGTCCTTGAAGGAACTTCTACCTGCTGTGCTCAGCAACTACAAGGAGGGCCAGGCAGTTGGACTTCAAGGATGGATGGAGAGTTTTAGGAGATGAGTTCAATAGGGAGAGAGATCAGAGTCTAGTGCACCAAGAGGGTGGATAATTCCAGCACTTGAAAGAATAGAGCTAGCATTCTACAGCAGCCAGAACAAAATGGAAAATGAAATGACCATTCCCACGTTTTAGTGTTTATTTTTCTCTTCTTCACCATGTATTTAATGATTGCCTACTACAATGTGTGAAGCTCCATTAGGATCAGAAGATAAACCACAAATAGGAAATGTTCTCTGTTGGCAAGGTGCTACAGACTTCAGATCAGCTCAGAAAGCTTTGGGCCCTAAACTTTATAGCTGTGTATCCAGGAGATTTCTTTTTTTTTTTTCTTCCTTTTTTTTTTTTCATATTCTCTTCTCCTTATTAAGATTTTTATATACAAAACTAGAGGCCCAGTGCACAAAAATTTGTGCACTCGCGGGGGGGCGGGGGGGGGGGGTCCCTCAGCCCGGCCTGTGCCCTCTCGCAGTCTGGGACCCCTCGGGAGATAACGACCTGCTGGCTTAGGCCTGCTCCCAGGTGGCAGAGGGCAGGCCCGATCCCTAGGTGCAGCCCCTGGTCGGGCTCAGCGCAGGGCCGATGATTGGGGGGTTGGGGCACCGCCCCCTGTCATGCACAGAGCAGGGTGATCAGGAGGTTGTGATGCCACCCTCAGTCACGCTCAGGGTAGGGCTGATTGGGGGGTTGGGGCACCATCCCCTGTCACACTCAAGGCAGGGTCGATGGGGAGGTTGCGGCGCCACCCCCTGTCACGCACAGAGCATGGCCAATCAGGGGGTTGGGGCACTGCCCCCTGTCACAGAGCAGGGCCCATCAGGGGGGTTGGGGCTCTGTACCCTGTCACGCACAGAGCAGGGCCAATCAGGGGGTTGGGGCGCTGCCCCCTGTCACGCACAGAGCAGTGCCAATCGGGGTTGGGGCGCTGTCCTCTATCACCCACAGAGCAGGGCCGATCAGGGGGTTGGGGTGCGGCCATTCTCACACTCAGGGCAGGGCCGATGGAGAGGTTATGGCTCTACCCTGTCACACACAGAGCAGGGCCTTGGGGGGGTGGAGGGGGGGGGGGTTGGGACGCTGCACCCTGTCACACACAGAGCTGCAGGGGGATCAGGGGGTTGGGGAGCTCCCCCCATCAGGCACAGAGCAGGGCTGATCAGGGGGTTGGGGCGCCTTCCCCTGTCAGGAACAGAGCAGGGTGGATAGGGAGGTTGTGGCCCCGCCCCCTGTCACACACAGAGCCGCAGGGCGATCAGGGGGTTTGGGCGCTGCCCCCTGTCACACTGATCCTGGTGCCAGGAGGCATATTACCCTTTTACTATATAGGGTAGAGGCCTGGTGCACGGGTGGGTGCCGGCTGGTTTGCCCTGAAGGGTGTCCTCAATCAGGGTGGGTGTCCCCACTGGGGTGCCTGGCCAGCCTGGGTGAGGGGATGATGGCTGTTTGCAGCTGGTCACACACCCTTCAGGGTGGGGGTCCCCACTGGGGTGCCTGGCTAGTCTGGGTGAGGGGCTGAGGGCTGTTTTCAAGCTGAGGGTGACTGAAGGTCCCAACTGCTCCTTTTTTTCTTTTTTCTTTTTTTTTATTCTGGGCCAGGTTTAGCTTTGAGGCTTGACTCCAGCTCTTAGGCCTCTGCTGCTGAAAGTAGGTTTCTGGCCTTTGCTTACAATGTTGCAATCCTGCTGGCTGAAGCCCGGAGGACTAAAGCAGGTTTCTGGGGTTTTGTTTAGCTTCTATATTTGTTACATAGTTGCTTAGAGTTGTAGGTCAGAGGCCTGCAGCGGCAGGCGGGGAACGTTGGAGTCCTCCGTCACTGAAGCAAGCAAGCCTCATGTTAGTTTCAAGCTGCCTGGCTGCCGGCCGCCATCTTGGCTGGCAGTTAATTTGCATATTGCCCTGATTAGCCAATGGGAAGGGTAGCAGTCGTACGCCAATTACCATGTTTCTCTTGTATTAGATAGGATAAGCCTTGAGCCCTAGCTGTTTTGGTTCAGTGCATATAGCATCAGCCTGGGGACCAAAGGGTCCTGGGTCCAATTACGGTCAATGGCACGTACCTTGGTTACAGGCTCCTCCCCAGTCCAGGCCCTGATTAGGGCACATGCAGGGGCAACCAAGTGATGTGTTTCTCTCACATCATTGTTTTTCTCTGTCTTTCTCTTCCTCTTCCACTCTCTTTAAAAATAAAAATAAAAATAAAAATAATGAAAAAATATCCTTGGGTGAGGATTAACAACAACAAAAATCAAAACAAAAGAATACAAAAGCCTTAAAGCTCAACTTTAAGTTAATGTTCTCTCTTGAAGACATACAAAAATCTTAGTGCCCCATTCCATTCTTGAATCTGTCTCATATCTTTTGCTAAACACCACTTCCTCTGACTTGCATGGCCTTTATCTCTTCTCTGGCAAAGTCTAATTCTTCCTCATGGTATTGTCTTTGAAAAGATTTTTCCCAGCTCTTTTTCACAGAACTAATTGTTTCTATCAGTATCCAGCCCAGTCCTTCTCTTATATTAGGCATTATGATGTATTATCATGTTTATATGCTTATATTATACTTTCCCACTGGAATACAAGTTTCTTAAGAACAGATGCAATGCTTATTTACTGTTGAAACTCTGATATGCAGCAAAGTGCCTGGAACATATATTAAGCATTTAAATATATGTTCGTTACATTTTTAAAATGCCCATTAAAGACAAGGCTAATATTAATGTCTACATTATGGTACATATAATATAAACAAGTTGTGTTTTGATTATGTAATCTTTGCTCTCTAAAAACCATTTAACCTTTAGCTTTTAGCCTTTATCAAAAGTTATTTCTAAGTAAAATGTGTGTTTTCACATTTCTATTAAATCTTGAATATGATCTACCATTTATGTCTTATGCAGCATTGAGTGGCCTCACATTCCTGCATAGTTCTTAAATTGAATTGACTTAGATTTAATCTATTTTATGATGAACAGTAGACACAGATGTCTATTATGAAACAGCCACCTTGGGGAAACATAAATCCTAGAACAATCTGATGTTTATAGAAATATAAATGTATTTACTAAACCACAAGCTCTTCACTAGACTGTGAACTCCTTAAGGACAGGAAATATAGTGTATTTATTCTCACATATCATGTGCAAATTGCTGGGATCAAGGTGCATAATCCCCTATCTGAAACCCTTGGGGGAGGTGGTAGCTTGTAAATGTCTAAAAACTGGTTCTCAGAAAACACACACACACACATACACACACACAGACAAGAAAGCCTTGATTTGTAGCTTTCTTATTTCCTCTATAAATAACCCCACATTGGTTAATCAGGCTACCAAACTGAAATCATTAATTGTGAAGTTATGAAGATATTCATACAATTGACTAAGGCATAAGCTGACCACAGTTGTCAGTATACTATCCTCAGGTCTCTAAATGGGTTTAAGGATTCAGAAGGTTTATTTATTTTTTATTTTAAGAAGCTAATATGTAGCCGAAACCGGTTTGGCTCAGTGGATAGAGCGTCGGCCTGCGGACTGAAAGGTCCCAGGTTCGATTCCGGTCAAGGGCATGTACCTGGGTTGCGGGCACATCCCCAGTGGGAGATGTGCAGGAGGCGGCTGATCGATGTTTCTCTCCCATTGATGTTTCTAACTCTCTATCTCTCTCCCTTCCTCTCTGTATAAAATCAATAAAATATATATATTTAAAAAAAAAAAAGAAGCTAATATGTAAATCTAGTATATATTATGTAACACCTTCAGAGGTATCTGGGGTAATACTTGTAATAAAATGCATTAGTATTTCTGCAGTAAAATAAATAGGTGTTGACACTAAGAGACATATATAAATTCCAAATATATAAAACTAGAGGCCTGGTGGGATCGGGCCTAAACCGGCAGTCAGACATCCCTCTCACAATCCAGGATTGCTGGCTCCCAACCACTCGCCTGCCTGCATGATTGCCCCTAACTACTTCTGCCTGCCAGCCTAATCACCCCCTAACCACTCCCCCGCCAGCCTGATTGACACCTAACTGCTCCCCTGCCAGCCTGATTGTCCCCAACTGCCCTCCCCTGCAGGTCTGGTCCCCCCCAACTGCCCTCCCTGCCAGCCCGGTCACCCCTAACTGCCCTCCCCTGCCAGCCATCTTGTGGTGGACATCTTTTGACCACATGGGGGCAGCCATCTTGTGCGAGGGCATGACTGTCAATTACCTCTTTATTATATAGGATATTACCTCTTTATTATAGAGGATAAAAACTTTCGGTTTTTAGGGTTGTTTTTTTTTGTAATTTAGAATTGTATAGAAAGTATTAGGATTTTTGTATCCACATTTTTAGAAAAGCAGTACTTCAATGAAAAACTATGCTCTAGAGCACACCTATCCAATCTATTCCACTCCAGTCCTACTCATTGTCTTTGAACTATTTTGCACCTCTGTAACTTATAGGCAGCTGATGGCTATGCAAAGTATATCTTGTCCAGTGGAATTTCAACTGACTTCTCTCTCCCCAACAACTGCAATTTAGCTCAATATTCTTTTACTCCATGTAACTGTGTAATGTTTTGACTTCAACTTTGGACTGGTATAACACCTTCTTCGTTTCCTAATGTCATATTGAACAAAATAATTGTTTTATATGTGCATAGGAGTCATGATTTTACATTTTCTTAATGTTTCTTTTAACACACTATAGGGGAGATATTAGACATGTTCTAGGGAATTCCTGAGAGCGGAACATGGACTGCTGTTGAAATGCAGGATTGGTTTCGGTGTCCAATAGCATTGTCAGATATGGAGAGCCATGGGTTTCCCTGGAAGTTTGGTTCCCTTCACTGGGAGTGCCCCAAGGAGAATCAGTGCCTGACTGCTATATGTAGAGGTTGCTATGGGATTGATCAATATAGGAGTATTTATGACAAAGTCTATAGGGGAGAGATGGAATGAAAGAACAACAAATTTTATGAAGTTTACAGATTTAAAGTTTAACTTAAGTCTAGCTCTTACCCCTAGTATGACTCAAGTGGCATAGAAACACTCAATGAATCATTAGTTACCTAAGATGACCGGGAGCTTGGATAAATCCATAACGATAAACTTAGCTGATGAAATCAGGCCTCATTGGTATCCGGTATGACTAATGAATTCATTAAAGTTCTCTTTTAGGAAATCAAAGATGTTTTAATTATAGGAAAAGTAACTTGCCAATCCCTTGACTCTCTCATTCTGGAAAGTCAGTGTGTCTGGCTTTATGCATGACTGTTCCAGATTCACAGTTTCCCACAGCCTAGAAATCAGCTCTACCTGCGCTTATGTTCCCACATTCGAACTCTCTATTTCAACTCTCAAATGAATCCATTTGCAAGAACATCAAAGGCAACATAAAAAGCCATTTCAGCTACAACAACAGTTTTGTATAGTATGTTAGGATTGCTCAAGGCATGGGTAATAAGTTCATAAACATTGGCTTTCTTTCTAGAGCTGAAAAGATTTGGGAACTGAGAGATTGAGTTGTGTGATATAGACAGCTGCCAACCATTGTTTCTTGTAAGGGAAGGCTCTATGACTAGGATTTTGTTTGTTCATGAGTGTGGGCAGTATAATTTTTCCATAGATTTATACCTCTTACCTGTTGTGTATTATGGAAAAGCTATCGCTTCTGGAGCCATATCGAATGAATATATGGGTTATATCTGGTTAGAGCAGAATGAGAGCTAATGATATGTAAGTTTGGCCATTCTCTTCACACATAGATGCCTACATACACATTTATAATAAAACTTAACAGTAGCATCATTTAGGCTACTTCTAGTATGTCCTTCTAAATAACCAGAATTAATCCCCATCCTCAACAGATACAGACTCTGAAAATCTAGGTGTAACTGCCTAAGTCATCAAAATCACCTGTGTATTCACTACTCAAGAGGATGATCTCCCACATTGAAGACTGCAAAGTCATGTAGCCTCCATGAACAATGGCAATTAATAATCCCACATCTAGGACTTTATCCCAAGAAACCAGAAACACCAATCAGAAAGGATATATGCACCCCTATGTTCATAGAAGCACAATTTACAACAGCTAAGATTTGGAAACAGTCTAAGTGCCCATCAGCAGATGAGTGGATTAAAAAACTGTGGTACATCTACACAATAGAATACTATGCCTCTAAAAAAGAAGGAACTTTTACCATTTTCAACAGCATGGATGGAACTGGAGAGCATTATGATAATCAAAATAAGCCAGTTGGGGAAAGATAAATATCACATGATCTCACTCATATGTGGGATATAATGATCAACATAATTTGATGAACAAAAATAGATCCAGAGACAAATGGTAGGGAGGGGGGAGTTAGAGAGCAACCAAAGGACTTGTATGCATGCATATTAGCATAACCAATGGACACAGACAATGGGGCAGTGGGGGCTTTCTCAAGGTGGGAATGTCTGGGGGGGTCAATTGGGGAAAAAGGAGAACTAGGTAAAACTTTAGACAGTAAAAAATAAAAATAATAATTCCTCTCTCTGTTTTATATGACTGTTGGAATAATTGTCTTGATTATTTTCTCCTTTACAATACTTTTTTAAATTTATATTTGTATCTACATATATTTATTAAGATACTAGAGGCCCGGTGCACAAAAATTTGTGCACTCGGGGGGGAGGAGGGGTCCCTCAGCCCGGCCTGTGCCCTCTCACAGTCTGGGACCCCTCAGGAGATAACGACCTGCTGGCTTAGGCCTGCTCCCGGGTGGCAGAGGGCAGGCCCAATCCCTAGGTGCAGCCCCTGGTCGGGCTCAGAGCAGGGCCGATTGGGGGGTTGGGGCACCGTCCCCTGTCACACTCAAGGCAGGGTCGATGGGGAAGTTGCTGCGCCACCCTTGTTCACGCACAGAGCAGGGCCAATCAGGGGGTTGGGGCGCTGCCCCCATCACACACAGAGCAGGGCCCATCAGGGGGTTGGGGCGCCGCCACTCTCATACTCAGGGCAGGGCCGATGGGAGGTTATGGCTCTACCCCGTCACACACAGAGCAGGGCCCGTGGGGTGGGGGTGGGGAGCTCCCCCCTATCAGGCACAGAGCAGGGCTGATCAGGGGGCTGGGGCGCCTTCCCCTGTCAGGAACAGAGCAGGGTGGATAGGGAGGTTGTGGCCCCGCCCCCTGTCACACACAGAGCCGCAGGGCAATCAGGGGGTTTGGGCGCTGCCCCCTGTCACGCTTATCCTGGTGCCGGGAGGCCTCTCGGCTCCGCTGATCCCGGTGCTTGGAGGCATATTACCCTTTTACTATATAGGGTAGAGGTCTGGTGCATGGGTGAGGCCGGCTGGTTTGCCCTGAAGGGTGTCCTGGATCAGGGTGGGGGTCCCCACTGGGGTGCCTGGCCAGCCTGGGTGAGGGGATGATGGCTGTTTGCAGCTGGTCACACAGCCTTCAGGGTGAGGGTCCCCACTGGGGTGCCTGGCCAGCCTGGGTGAGGGGCTGAGGGCTGTTTGCAGCTGGTCACACACCCTTCAGGGGGGGGGTCCCCACTGGGGTGCCTGGCCAGTCTGGGTGAGGGGCTGAGGGCTGTTTTCAGGCTGGGGGTGACTGAGGCTCCCAACTGCTCCTTTTTTTCTTTTTTTCTTTTTATTCTGGGCCAGCTTTAGCTTTGAGGCTTGGCTCCAGCTCTTAGGCCTCGGCTGAAAGTAGGTTTCTGGCCTTTGCTTACAATGTTGCGAATCTGCTGGCTGAAGTCCGGTGGTATTTGTTACAGAGTTTCTTAAACTGCCCGCTCAGAGGCCTCCAGCGGCAGGCAGGGAACGTTGGTTTCCTCCGTCACTGAGGCAACCAAGCCTCATGTTAGTTTCAAGCTGCCTGGCTGCTGGCCGCCATCTTGGCTGACAGTTAATTTGCATATCTTGCTGATTAGCCAATGAAAAGGGTAGTGGTCATATGCCAATTACCATGTTTCTCTTTTATTAGTGTAGATACTGTGTGGTAGGCACTACATGGGTTATTATGGGCTATCTATATATCTATATATATATAAAAGGCTAAGTGACCAACTTTCCATCCGTCCGACCATCCAACTGACCAGCCGGCTGGTATATATGACACACACTGGCAATTTAAAAATAAACATTGACTTGTGCATGTTCAATCCATATAAAGCTCTTGGTGGTGCCAATCTCACACATGTGTTTTGATGGCATTGTCAATCATGAATTCAGTTGTTTTTGTAAACATTCTGAAGCTGAAAGAAAGTAGCGTCGTCAGCAGAATATGTCTGAAGACCAACTATTGGCACAACATATATCATGTTGTTATTGTTTATTAATCAATTTATATATAATTTAATATACATTTTACTAATTTTCTTTCCTCTCTGACACTTCTATTATAGAGAAAGGGCAAATATGGATATTAAAACATTTATGCTAATTAATTTCCTTTCAATGTGCATGAATCTGTGCACCGGGCCAATAGTATTAAGTAGCTTTGCCCTTAAGGAACTCCACGCCTTGGAGAGAAGGTAATATCAGTACATAGTACAATGAAGTTAATTTGAAAGCTTAATCCATAAAAAAATACAAATGAAATACTATGTAGACTGTGGAAACCTAGAAGATTACTTCTGAACAAAAGGGGGCTATGGGAGGGAGTAGCAGACTGTGGATGTAATAACCATTTATAAAGGAAAAGGCATGTAAGAATCCAGTGATTTCAAATAATAGAACCTGATTGGCTACTGGATTGATTGGTTGACCCTTAATTTTAAATTGTGCCTGATAAAATTGGCCATTAGATGAATACATTTTTGATAGGAGTGAGAATGTGGAAACACATTAAAAATGGAGAAATCCTAGTTTAAAGTGGGAAAACTTCAAATAATTACAGAGAAAGGGTAAATATAGGAGTATTTATGACAAAGTCTTCAGGGGAGAAATGAAATGAAAGAACAACAAATTTTATTAAATTTACAAATTTTTTAAGGTCTTACTATAGTGTAGGAAAGAATATGTCAGCTATTATTATCCTTACCCTCCAAATTGAATGTGTTGTATCTCTCCTTGATGGTTTTAGGAGTCTAAAGGAGTATTGATATCCTTACCCTGGGCTTCTCAGAACTCACTAGATTGCTTTTATTTATAGGGTTAAGAAAGCATTACTGAAAGTTGAATGCATTTGCAAATCATTGATGACTCCTGATCTGTGGGTCATATCTTGAATTATTGAATCATTTTAACTTTATATTTCCTGAGATAAAACAAAAACCTTCTAATTGCTTCTTCTGGACCTGGAGGTACAGTGTCATACAGAGTTCCTTTAACAAAACCAGATTCCAGCCCTAAGGCTCAGGAGCCCTCCTTCAAGTTCCTGGGAAAGCTGAACCTAGAGAAGGGAAGGTTCCTTTAGATCAGTGGTTCTCAACCTTCCTAATGCCGTGACCCTTTACTACAGTTCCTCATGTTATGGTGACCCCCTACCATTAAATTATTTTCGTTGCTACTTAATAACTGTAATTTTGCTACTGTTATAAATCATAATGTAAATATCTGATATGCAGGCTGATATGCATAACATTTTCATTGTTACAAATTGAATATAATTAAAGCATAGTGATTAATCACAAAAACAATATGTAATTATATATGTGTTTTCCAATGGTCTTAGGCGAGCCCTGTGAAAGGGTCGTTCGACCCCCAAAGGGGTCGCGACCCACAGGTTGAGAACCGCTGATTTAGATATTTAAATGATGTGTAAAAATTTAGGCTTATTCTCTATGTACCCCAAGGGCAGAACTAGGGTTGGTTCGCAGAATTCCTACTGAGGTTCATTGAATGGGAGAATTGTCTAAAGTCAGGGGTGAACAAAAAAGGAATGGCTACCCACTAGTTGTTGGACCCTTGCTCTTTATCACAAAGCGTTAAGCATAGGCAGGGTGACATGTCAAAGTAAAAATTGCTCTAGCCTAAGTTAAACAGTCAAGAAAGACTATTCAAGATGTACTGCAGTAAGGGACAGAGGCTACAACTAAGTCTAAACTCAACTGCACTGAAAAAGAGTAGGTGGGGCTGGAGTGAGCTAAGTCCTAAACATTCGGTCAAGCCATGAACCCTCGGTTTGTTAACTGGCTTTATCTAAAAGAAAACTAATTTCTCATATCCCTGTGACAAGAGGTAGTTTTTCAGCTGGAAGCAAGATGCCCACTGAAGTTAGGTTTCTACCCTCCCACTGAAATTGGGAGGGGGAGGGGCATCTCATTGGTTGATGTCATCTCAAAGAGATGATTCCCAGGTCCTTGAGAAAGACAGTTCTGGGTGCCAAAACTGGCAAGAGGTTTTCGTTTTTGTTTTTTAAATTGTGTGTCAAAGGGTTAGAGAAGGGATTTATAATTACACATTTTCTAAAGTAAATGCTGCAAGAAAAGCGTACTGATTGTCCTAGAGTCAGGAAGAAGTCTGTCTGCAGTTTAGTCAAGCTGAGCGAATGGTCCATGTCGGTCAATCACATAATATGGATGATATAGTCACATGTGAAATCTGTGGTTAGAACAGATCACTGTTAAAATACTTTACAAACTGAAATTTCCTGTCTCCTCAATTTAGCTATGCAGACCAGGAAAGGGGGTTTATGAGGAATTTCATTCATTTAGGTCAATGCCATTCAGCCTGTTCGTATTGTGTAGATGAACCAACTCATTTTTAGTGATGGAACGTTGATCTGTCTAAAGTTTAGCATCAGAGTTCCCATTTCCACATGAGATGTGTTTTTGTGACAGTTCTTTCTCCTTCATTATGGCTTCTATATGGCTTTCCTCCACAAGCCCCAATAATTCCTCATTTCCTGTTTGTAGAATCCAGAGATTTAAAAAGTCATCTCTTTTCAGTTATATTAACCAACATTAGGTAGAAACATGTGGTGGTGCCTCTAATACAAAATTACTACCTTCTACTTTTAGCAACAAAGTCCCTCAGTTGCTTAGGGAAACCCAGGAATTAGGGAGGTAATTAAATCTAGTACCTCCTTCCCCCTTTTATTTTCACCTGAATGGAAGAAAATTGTGTACCATAAATGCTAAAACCGCCTGTGATCTATATTTGGAGTCTTGATAGTAAGAAGAGAGAAACTATCACTAAAGCATTTATTCTCCTTTTTAGAGGTTCTGTTTTTATTATACGGTATGGTTCTTTATTGTATATTAATATTAATGGAGTGGATGCTGCTAAATTCACAGCATATTCATATCATTTCAGCCTGAGTGGAAATGAAGGCAGGTGAACTCCGGCCCTTTAAGGAAGCCACAAAAAACAGTACCGAGTGGCAGAGGGATGATTGAATTTGCCAATAGAGTCTGTTGGAGGCTTGCTAATTTAGTGAGGCATTTTCAAATATGATGGCGACTAGGATATTCCCAGGGGAGTTCCCTTGGGCACAGCAAGTGGATCAGGATTTAAATGATATTATTTTTAGAACGATTTGCAAAGGAGGATGAAAAAGTAAATAGATGATTTCATAATTAATACTGTAAGTACAAATTATTCAAGACCCATTTGTCTTTGTGGGAGTAGCAGCCCAGCCCTCATTTGTGTCTTGCCCTGCAGGCTATGCGGGAGTTAAAGGGAAATGATCCCAGAGAAGAGCAGTGAATTTGTCTAACAGCTTCCCCATTAAAGAGTCAGGCTTTGATCATTACCCTTAATAACTCTGCCCCCTCCCTCAGGCACATATCTCTGCAGGCTGGTTTCCCCAGGTTGCTTCTCTTCTGGTCCCGTAATTGGAATTGATAACCGACCATCATACAGAGACTGGGGACATTTGTCAAATGCTGTCATGTTTATAGAATCAGAAATGGACGCTCCTCTTGGGTGAAAATTAATCCCACAGAGAGCTTTAGACTTTGGAGCCTCTGAGGATAGTCCCTCCAGAATGGCCTTTTCTCCTCTCCTAGTTATGAATCCTTATAGCAGATTAGTCTAGCACACCTCATTCATTTTGCACAAAGAGAAATGAGGCCCAGAAAGGTGATGTGACCTATCCTTGCCAACAATGTAATTTGTTGGGCACAGAGAGAGGATGAGCCAGCTGTCCTCTCCCTGCCCTGCGTGGCCACCAACTGACACCATTTCTTTGTGATTGAGTCATTTTCTCAAGGTTAGGGGATACGTTGGGGCTGATTTGTGAATGGGGACATGGTTGTAGATGAGTTATTCTTTTCAAAATAGTGCCTTTTTTGGACAGCCTCTTCCCTCTGGCCAGTCTACGGTGGAGGCCCTTTTTGATGTAATCAGCCAGGTGTCCTCAGAGGCAGGCTGTCCTGGTCCTGCATTGAATGAGCATTTCCCACACATGGTTTTCCTTAATGAGCCCAACACGTCTGTGATTAGCTAGCTCTATTATACACAGGAGCCAGTGAGAGCCAGAGGTGTTAAAACACCTTGCCAAAAGCACACAGCTCCTTAAAGGGGGAACTGGGATTTGAACAAGGATCTTTGTGATGCTAACAACTCCATCCCCAGCCAATATTCTGTGTTAATGTGGCCTCATCTGAACAGCTCCTGTAAACTATATGCAAGGCATGATTCAAACTGTTTGGAGTGAGGGCTACCTGCTAAGCCCTTCCCTCTCTTTCTACCTCTGGTGTCCCAGCCCAAGTTTGAGTCTTCTCCTGCCCCACATCGCTAGAGATCAGAACATCTGTCTTGAAATCACTGCTCTCTCCAGAACAGGTTTTTCTCTTCTGAGTTATGAATCCTTAAAGCAGTTATTGTTCAAAATGGACACCTGAATTCTGTGAGGGTTCTTTGGGTCATTCTCAACCTGAACTTGGGTGTGCCCTGTAGACTTCACTGACCCTTTGAGAAAAAAACCACCATCGCCTAGATGGAGTTTCTGAAATAGAAGGCTCCTACTCCCACTGCAGAGGGAGGTAAAAGAAAGCCTCTTTATTCTAGACTAGAGTCTTTGGGAAGATAAAAGTGAAAGGCATCATTTCTTTGAAGTAGAGGGAAAGGTTTGTTTACTTTTATTGCTGTAGCCAGTAAGTGAGGTGCATTTTCTTTTACAAGGAGAAAAAAAGATTGGTTTACAAAAGAATGAACAAGTCAAAGAAAGAATGAGATGACTGGGAGAGAAGCTAGAGCCCCATGGACTGATGTTTTCAAATTTGTCATTTGCAAACTGAACTCTAAAGAAGATGAGGTTGGTTCTCCCTCAACTCCCACAGCCAAGGCTGAGGTACACGGGTGAGGCTGGCAAGTTCAGGCTGCTTGGTGTGTGCTTTCTGCCTTGTGTGCCTGTGGGAGGGAATGCAGTCGTGTGCTTTGTGGCTACAGTTTTGCAGTCCTGGATTCAGGACCTTTTCCTTTCTTTACCTCTCTTGCACGCATGTGCCTATGTGCATGCATTCACAAATACACACACTGCACTCTCACCCAACTTGTTGCAAAAGTGTCTGTTCAGCAGGCTACTTCACAGAGGGCATACATTTCCATGAGCAGCTATAGTTTAGTCGAAGAACCAAGAGTGATGTCTGACCAGTGGGAGTACAGATTTAGCCATGAACTTCATCTGGCCAACCAGCTCCTGTGGTATGGATTTATACTTACCAAATTGTGAAAGACTACAACACTAGAACTTTTATTTTTAAAATAATAAACATTTTAATGATCAAGCAGGAAATGTTGAGCCAGTAGGAATGATTAGGACCCACAGGGGCATTTGGTTCTGAGTTCAAATTCCGTCACCTGCATTTTTGGCTGTGGTCTTTTGGACAATTTCTCTGTCCAAGTTCACTTTCTCTTTTCTAGGAAAATAGCACCTACTTCGCAGGGTACCTGGGGTCATCTAGCAGAACATCTGAGGCTGATGCTCATATGGTGCAGTCCCTTGTACTTTCTGCAAGAAATTAACAACAGATTGTAAAATAAATAAATAAATAAACAAATAAATAAATAAATCTCATAGACTTCAGCTATTTTAAAAGGATAGTGCATAATTAAACTCTGGAAAGTTAATATCCTTGTAAAATGACCAGTTATTTCTATCTCACTAGTTAAGGTATTGTCTTGCCTGGTCTTTCTGGTGAAATCCAATCACTCCTTCAAGCTGAATTAAGGAAGAAAAAGGAAATCCTTTAAAAATAAAAGTCTAGCCGAAACCGGTTTGGCTCAGTGGATAGAGCGTCGGCCTGTGGACTGAAGGGTCCCAGGTTCGATTCCGGTCAAGGGCATGTACCTGGGTTGCGGGCATATCCCCAGTAGGAGATGTGCAGGAGGCACCTGATCGATGTTCCTCTCTCATCGATGTTTCTAACTCTCTATCTCTCTCCCTTCCTCTCTGTAAAAAATCAATAAAATATATTAAGAAAAAATAAAAGTCTAGCAAATCATTCTGTAGCTCAAAACCAATGGCTCATTTCAGTCAGGGGAAGAACTTTGTTCTTGATAATGTCCCACAAGGCCCTGTGCAAGCAGATCTTCCTCCCCCCAATTAAAGTGACCCTTTGCCCTTAACTTTCAGCTCCCTGCCTTCATCACTGTTCTTCTAACATAGGCATTCTCCTGCTTGGGAACTTTTGTACTTGTCTTTCAGCTGACTGAACAATTATCTTTCATGTATCGCCAACCCACACTCCCTCACTTCCTTCTGGGGAGGTCTCTGCAGAAGGTGATCCTGTCCACAGTTTGTATTTTTGTAATCACCTTTTATGAGGGTCCATTTCTGACCTTGTGCCCGATTCTGAATTCCCCTTTAGCTCCATTTATCCCTGGCACCTACCAGTCTCTATTCAGAAAGCTTGCTGAATAATCAGGCTGGAAGAGTGTAAATACATGTAGAGTTATTCCATATTTCAGAACCAGAAAGGCCCATGGACACGGGTGGGTGCATATGTGAAATAAACACTGGCATGAATCTTAACCTAGAATTTAAAATGGAACTTCATTTGAGCTTCAGGATGGGCTGCCTTCAACTCTCTCAAAGGGATAGATAAATAAATATAAAGGTTGATTCTATGTGATGGTGCATCTTATGTTGCCTGGGGACATTCGCATTGATATTATTGTAAGATAGAATACTTGTGGAGGATCGGTATATCTTCTAACAATAGATAATCAAGTAAGGAGAGTAATTGAATGGTTGAGCTTAGATTTCCACTAATGGAAGTGTGTAATGGGATTGTGATGGTGGCTCTTGACTGAAAATAGATGGCTGTAATTGACGAGTTCAAGTCAGACCCTACTCTTCTCACAGTGAGTATGTGTGTACACAGTCTGCAGTGTATATGAGTGTGTCCATCTCTGTATTTACTTGTCTGTTTATTTATATGCAACCAAAGTTCAGGAACACGTAATTATAAATCTTTAATACCTGCCTCTTCTTCTTTCTCTCCCAATTACTCATTCAATGAGTAACGGTACCTGCTGTAAGAGCCCTCACCCTACGTCCACTATTGGCACCACTTCCTCTAGAATATGAACTTTCTCTCACTTATCCCATTTTACTTAATGCACCAAAAAAATAATTGGCTCACCCTTATTAAATCAGTTCTGTAAGAACATGTCATGTTGTATTTTAAAGTAACAGCATCACACTTATATTTAACGTAGTGTATAAAAGGTGCTTAGTGATACTTGTTCCCTGAATGGATAAATCTGTCCTGTGCTGATAGATGTGAAACACTGTGCTAGGCCCTAAAAGGCATTTATTATCAAAAAGAAGATCCTTTGTCTCCCAGGAGCGTGCAATTCTGTTGTGGAGGTAAAATATAGTCTCCTGACACTGTCTAATTCAATATATAGGTTGTAAGAAACAGCATGATTGCCATAATTGTGTTGTTGCAATAGCCAAGGCTTCTGGGCTGTTCCATGGAGGATGACAGTAGAATTAGAAGGGAGAGAAAGGGGCAGTGTGTTGGAACAGCAAGCGCCCTGTGCAGCCCCGACTTGCCAAAGCAGTGGGTCCAGGTAAAGAATGAGTGATAAGAAAATGTGAATTTGGGTCGATTCATCCTGCCCAATGTTATTAATGAGAGCTTGGGCTCTGGAGCTCTTGGTCGTTTCTGAGCAAGAAAGGGGCATGATGGAGTCACCATTTTAATAAGATTAATATCTGGCCACTGAGAGCAGTGTGGATTGTCTATTGACAAAGCCCATTTTTTGCATGAACCTGTGAATAAATATGATAGGTGATTGCCAGTGTGATTAATCATCAACTCCGAGGGGTCAGATAAGCAGGTAAATGAAGGGGGATCATCTTGAGGATAGCACAGTATGAAGGCTCAAGTTCAAGTGTTATGCTTGAGAGAATTATTAATGCCGGAAGCTTCAGTGGACACAACATTAATTTTTCAAGCGGAAGTAAATTTCTCCAGCGTCTATAGTTTTTTGTTTCTAAGTGAGGCTAATAGAACATAAAAGAGTGCTTGGTTCCAGATTAAGTTAGTTATTTTGTTTTGGGTGGGGGTGGGGCATGATTTTAACCCTTTCAATATTCCAATAGTGTTTAGAAACCCTATGAGACAGTCTGACACAATAGAAAAAATAAAACAAAACAAAAACAAACACAGACTCCACAAGCAGCTGCCTCTGTAAATGAGTGAGAACCCTCTTTACTGGTGATCTTGGGTAAGTCACAACTTTAGCTCAATCTGCAGCAATTAATCCCCTCATCATGGGGTCATTATAAGGATTGCATATATGGAATGGTATATATAGAATAATTAGTCCTTTTAACATGATAATGATAGTTAATATTTACTTACTATATGCCAGACACTGTGCTTAGACTACAAGTTCATTGTCTCAATTAACTGAATGGATACTTGAGTAAAGTCTTAGATTTACTTCACCCCGCCCCCATGAGAAATGTGTCCCACAATGAGAATTGTATGTGTTTTGCTTCTGAGCCATCGTGCCCGTATGTGTGTGTAAATACATGTGTGTGTGTGTGTGGGGGGAGGTTGTGCATAAGAGAGGAAAATGAAAGGTGAGTGAAAGCTTCAAGGTAGGCTACAGGGTAAGGGACCACTAAGAGGTTCATATCTGATCAAATCATGGGCCAGTTTACATGACACAACAGGATTTGTTTTCGGTTTCCCCATTTATTTCTTGGTTAAACCCTGATGGCAGTAGCTGGCTTTTCTTCCCTGTCCACCTGGTTGGAGGCTGGCTTCTCTAATTGAATCACGCCTGCTGTAGAATTAGAATATCTGTTCCCTGAGGGTTTTGTTTCTTTAGTTCCCAGGTTCTCATTTGGTTTGTTTGATCCTTTTTCTCTCTCTTGTAGTGTCTGTGCTAAACCATTCCTAAGCTTTTCTTGTCAAAGGTTTAGTTCACTTGCCTGCTCAATTCTCATCCACGCTGAGTTAAAAGTTCCTTCTAGGCATAGTTTAGTTAGCAATGAATTCTAAAATTCTTGCGTTACTTTCTTAGAAGCTTTGGGATTCTGTAAGCTGTATGGTACCCATGGTTTAGGTAGAGTGTCTTTGGCAGCCAAAAGATAAATTTGCTTTTACATAGGACATGATATAGTTTTTTACTGAAGTATATTGAGAATTCCATTTATGGTGATTTTGGCAAATTGCCCAGCTTCGTAAATGTTCCATGTCTCCATATTCTAGCCTTGTTCTTTGTCTCTCCGAGAAGTTCTAAGAAATTATATATATTTGGACTTGCTAGTGAAATGCCCTTTGCGGTCTGAAACTCAAGAAAATCTTATGATTTTTTATTTTATTGTTCTTGGAATGTTTTACGTATCAATATGGTCATATCTTCTAGGTTTATTATTGTGTCCATATAGTGTTATCATACGCCCAGAGTTAACTAAGAACTGATTCACAGATTTATATAACTCATGGAATTTTAGACCAAAAAATCAAGTATAACTTTAGGGAATGTGTAAACTGTGAATGGCCAACAGGTTTCATTCTGAATGCCAACTCCGACTGACACGCTGAAATTCTCTAAGTTGGTTTGACCAGGAAGACCTCCGACTCCATCCAGCCCACATGACCAATTAGTGACACCTGCCATGTGACAGGAGAAAGAATTTCTGCAGTCATGCAAGGGATTCATAACTGCCCCTTTATGAAAGAAAAAACGGAGGCATAGAGAATTTGTATGTCTGGCAAATTTAGAGTGTGGGGTAAATGTGTGTTTGCACAGTGGATGGGAAAAGGTGAAACACCCATTTTGAAAATAGAATTCAATTTAGGAAGGTGAAGAGAATTAGAAAAGTGATACTTTGGTGAAGTCTTTTGAACTTGGGTCTCTTTACTGCCAATTGAGTGGGCGGTGCTGTTTAGGGGAGGTGCAAAGGCACCTGGCCTTGGTGTTACATTAACCGAGGTCCACATTCTGGTTCCTGCCTCCTCGCGCTCCCTTTATCTCAACTCTAAGATTAATTATGGGGTGGATTGATGTGATGTATGTTGATTGACATAAAGCTAAACAAGTGCATGTGGATTATTTCAATAGTAGCAGCAGTAGTAGCTGCTGTTTTCCAAGAATAGGTCAGAAAACTAATGAAAGACATTATGAGCCTGCAAACATTACCAGCTCCCTTGGATGTAAGGCTTTCCTTCTTGGAAATGGGGCAGTGGTGGCTTTTGAAAATCCTTTGGGGAAAATGACATAAAAATGAAGTGTTGCTTTTCTATTATTAATATCCCATTTGTCTTTTCTTATCATCTGGTACCCAGATGCTCTGACTCGGACTAGATATATGACTGTAACTATTAAGTTATTCAAGGAATCTTTATGGTCTCAGTGGCATCCCCAGGTGACATCCTTTCATATTTTAGTGATGTCATTAGATCCCTCACCCCTTTCCTTCAGGAATCATCACTTATATTGCAATCTGTGTTCCAAGCATATCTAAGCAAGAAGGTGGCTTTTCAGGTTCATGTTCTAACTGAGGGTACAAACTGCTGATTAAATGCATCTCTGTCTAATCAAAACATATCTGGAATTAAGCAGTGCAGCTATGCATTGGGCAAACCACGTGATGGAGTTGATGATAATGGCAGAAGGACATAATTTGTCCTTCATCCAGTGGTTCCCAAGTAGGGCAGGACCTCAGAACCTCCTGGAGGGACTTTAAAAAAATATTGCAGTGTTTCCTCTGCCCCACTTCCCAAACCAGTCTTCTAAAAATTTGAATTTTTAAAAAAGAAATCCAAAAGGTAATGCTCATGATAGGTGAGGATTGGAGACTTTAGTTCTGGATTTGAGTGTCATTTGATAAAGTGGAAACAAGGCTTGGTTTGGTCCCGAGTTCATTTGCCTCTATACTCTTGTTTTCTTCAAAATACCATTTTAGTGTTTCTCTTATTTCTCTTTACACCGTTTGCGTCACTCTCACGGGGTTTTGTAGCCTGCTGAAAAATGCAGCTGTTTTTACTTAAACAGAAAAGGCAAGGGAGAATTTTGGCTTTGTTTCAATGTTGGTGAGTGTGAAGGATTCATTTAGAATATTCTGCTCCTTGGAAATGGCAGTTATTGTTATTCTTTTCATCATCAGGAAACTGGGTGCTGGACAACTGCAGGCAGCTCTCAGGTGAAACAATGGACAGTTCTTGTAAATGATAATAATATGAACGACATTTAATAGCATTTATGTTTGCAGGGTTAACAATTCTATCAACAATTCTATCCTCACAGATTATATTTTATTATCAAAAACATTCCATAGTGTTCCCACTTAGGGTCCTTCCCACCTCTAAAGATAATTCTGCTTTCAAATGGACATATATATATTCAAATAATCACATAGAGGCCTCATATATACATAAAATAAAAAATATTACTTTTGTTATCTTTTGTTACTCTCTGTTTATCAAATATGGTTTCAACTTTGATCTAATTTTTCTTCTGATTGTTGTTTAAACCTGCTACCCATCAAGTAGCTAATATGTGAGGTGTGAAGCCCACAACTGAGTATGTCTCGTCATTGCTTCACTTTTCTTTACAGGGGAGGCTGGGGGAAGGTCAAGGGGGGAAATAAAAAGGAGACATATGCACTAAAAAAATGTGTTATGATCCTCTTTTCTTTTCTTTTTAAAAAATATATTTTTATTGATTTCAGAGAGGAAAGGAGAGGGAGACAGAGATAGAAACATCAATGATGAAAGAGAATCATTGATCGGCTGCCTCCTGCACGCCCCCTACTGGGGATCGAGCCTGCAACCTCAGCATGCCCTTGACTAGAATTGAACCCGGGACACCACAGTCCACAGGCCGATGTTCTACCCACTGAGCCAAACCAGCTAAGGGTGATCCTCTTTTCTATAGTTTAGGAAACTGAGGCCTGCTGAGATAAGCATTTGTCAAACCAAATAGAAATTTGAACCCATGCTCCTTAACCACAAACCCCTGTAAATCTATTATACATACTTTTTTTTTTTCTGTCCCATTTTTTGCTTGAGGCAAAAATACAGAAATTTAATGGTTTACCCTAGTAGATAAAGAACCAAGATTTTGTGTCCCACGGTTAAAAAAACACACACAACAATGATCAAGAATTGGTTTTAGAAAAGTCTTTACTTTGTTTGGTGATAGTCCAGACACTATTGAAAGGAAGCGTGATGGAGGAGGCACAAAGATATCACATATTTTTATCCTTGCTAGATTTCAATAGAAATGAAAAGCATTACGACCATGAGACAAAATCAGAGTCGTGGGGGCGGGATCTAAATCTTAGGCCCCAGCACAGGGGTAGAGACTTGGCCTCCATCCACAGGCGGTTTTGTTGAGACACGGACATATTTCCCCATTACATAATGAGTTTTCCCTGATGCAAGAACATTTAAGAGATTGAATGAAAGCCTTCAGGACTATTGGAGGTAATTGACTGCCAAAATTCATTCCTTAGAGAAATTATGAGTCAATAGAGTATCAAAGACTTGCACAGGTGTGTGAAAAGGAACCTTTCATGTCAACTGCTTTGCATCCTTCATATCCTGTCATTGAAGTCCACTTTGAAGCCTCCTTCCAGGAATCAGGAGCACACTTTGTATTGGCATCAGATGTAGATATTATATATATATGCAATGTTCATGTGTAGAAAATATTTTTTTTCCTATTTATGGTTAGTAGCTCCTTAATTTGTAGAGCACAAAAAAGAAATCTCTGTGCTGTCCGCACCAATTTTGAACAGAGCAAATGCTGCTATGATTTAAATCTTTTGTGTTCAAATCTTTTGAAACCATAAAAATGATAATGATAATAAAAGTATACATGAATAGAAATGTGCAAGGTAAAAGAACAATGCAAACTCAACACAATATGATATCTTTAAGCCCAGATGAAAAAATAGTTTGCATTTCTCTTTATAGCTTTGGTAACAGAAACTTAAGAACAAACATCCATCCTGACTTTCACTAAACATCTCATCCCTTGATGCCAAGTATATTATGTTCATGCAGGTCCTCTGTAGTCAAGCCTATAAAAAGTTATTGAAATGGAGAGAGACATATAGAATAAGTCTTTTGCAAGCACAATTGAGGGTATTAAGAACCAAAGGAAGTCAGAATTTCAATTTGCTTTCTATAACCTAGACCTTTGCATTAAAAAAATATATAACTCAAGATTCAAGTGGAGAAACAATACCATTTGATTCTTCTTAGTTTTGTTACTGACAAATGGCCTTGTTAGTGCTTCAGCTAGATTTTCTTATTTCTTTCAGTATTCACTTTAAGAGAGTCATCTTAATTGATTATTTTATATTGGATTGTGGACAGTAGGTCTTTAAACCTAAGCACTACACCCCAAGATAAGAATCCTGAATATTCTCTCTTCTTTCATTCTCCCTTTCTCTTACCTCTCTCTCTCTCTCTCTCTCTCTCTCTCTCTCTCTCTTTCTCTCCCATGTTTCCCTCCCTCCATCATGTATTTTTCCCTAAAGGCTGATTTCTGAAGTGAGAGTTGGGATGCTGCATCTGTTCCCTACAGGGCATTGATTGTAAAACTCCTTCATCTATGAAAGTCATTTGGAATCCTCTATCCAACCAAGTGATAGGGAAACTGCTTAATTCCCCAGGGGGTGGCAGTGGGCTGTGGGAAAGGCAAAGGGGGCAAGGGAATGATCAAAACATCTGACTTGCAAAAGCCCCTTGAGTGCTCTCTACAGCACCATCCTTGTGTGCACACCAAACACAGCTGGGCTACTTCATCCCCAGGGGCCTTCTCAGTGGTGTGGGCATCTCAGGTGCTTGAAACTGACTGCTCCTTTCCAACTGGGGGCAGCTCGGGTTGGGGGCAGAGAAGAGGAGGTGAGAAGGCATTGTACTTGACTCTATCCAATAACCTGGAAGTTGAAACAGGGCTGTCCATCCAAACACACACAGAATAGATGAAGAGATGTGCAGGACTCTAACATCTGTAACTAAGAACATTGATTCAGCGGCTCAAAAAAACAAATCCTCCCCAAAGCATTTCACCTTGAAGTGTTCTCATCTGCAGGAGAGGGAGCCTCATGAGAGGTGCTGAGAGTTCATGTGTAATTTTGCATTTGGCCTGGGGCCAGCTGGCCAAGCCAAGAAAAAAATCAGGGTTCAGACTTCCTTAGGCTTCCCCCTCCTCCCCCACTGCTGAGTGGCTGGAATTGTTTTCCCCAGACAGGGAGACGTGATCCGCTTTGAGCCCCAGGCAGTCACCCAGTCACCGGGGCTCCTTTGTTGGCTTCTCTGCTTGGCAGAGGTTTGCTCTGGCTTGACTGAAATGTGCCAGTGTATCCCGAGCTGCCCTCCCCTTGGCACAGCCTTGTCACTCGGGGGCCACTGAGGGCCTCCTGTATTAAATGCTTCCTGACAGGGGCGAGGCCCAGCCACAGGGAGAGATCAAGTGGCAGCCTGCATAGGGGTGAGAGCATTTGCAGAAAGAGAGATGCTAAACCTGCCCATCAGCATCTTTCCCTCCCTCCCGGAGCCTGGAGACAAAAACGGTGGAAAGGACAGGGAGAGATGGGCTTTCAGGGAGCTCACCTTTGCCTGGCTGTGATGTGCATCAGTTGCAAGGGCTTGGGGGGCGCTGCTGTAAAATGAGGCTGAGCCCCACAGCCCAGGGTCATTGTGTATTTGGAGGAGCAAAGCTGGCACTGTCCATGTCTTTGGGAGAAGGAAACCTGAAGGTGATGGTGACTCAGAGGCTCTGGCATCATAACCTGTGTGTGACGGTGCAGAGGGGCATCCAGTGCAGAGGGGCATCCAGTTCTAAGGCTGCAGTAGACACTGTAGGGAAAAGCTTCGGGCTTTGTTTCACACAGACTCGGCCTCCTCTAATTCGGGGAGACATGGTCCGGGGAGGAGATGGGAAGAAGATCAGACACCTTTGCTGTTGTCCTCTTCTTCATCCACCCAGTGTATCTGTGGCACTGTTCTCCCTGGCATCCTTGCTGGGAGAAAAGTAAAATAAAGGTTACATTTCGAAGATAAGAGATTCAGGAGAAATTGCCAGATACTCAGAGAAATAAGAACAGCATTAAGCAAAACTGTGAAATAGGATAAATCTATTTTGCCACACCCTGTTTGGTGTCTTTGCTTATTAAGTCATGCACTCATTCGTTTATTCAAACATCCATTAGTTCACCGGACAAATTGTTGTTGAGCATCTACTTGGGCGAGACCCGCATGTAGAGGAGTCAAGAAGAGTGAAGAAGAAGCAACCAGGTCACTTCCTGCCTAGAGGTTCTTTAAAAACAAATATACAAGCAGGCTAAATGGAGATTGCAGGAAGTGCCATACAAGAAATAAATGAGCTAATATGGCAACTGGTAACTGGGAGCAGTGGGGGGAAGGGAGGGTGGAGAAGGCTTCTATGAGGACAGGAAAGGACTGAGGACAATGAGCTGCCAAGAGAAGGGGAGAAGGAAAGGGATAGAACATTCCAGGCTCCTAGGTGTTATATGCTCAGATGCTCAGGGGACTGTGTGGCTGGTGATGTGTCGCGTCCCATCCTTCCCCAGGACCTCGGGTATCCAACTTTGTCTCCATGACTTTCTAACTAGGTTACCTTGGGCAGGTTCCTTCACCTCACACATGTGCTGTTTCTTTGAAAAAAAAAATGGGGGTAATAGAAGTATAAGCTCCATATTGAATGTTATTTCAGTATCAGATGGAAAAACAGCACAATACCTGGTACTTTACTGGAGCTTAACAAATCTTAGTTCTCCTTTCATTTCTCCACATTTCAATTCAAATTCCTAACTAAGGTATAAGTGGCAACTCTTCCGAGAGACAGTAGTATTTTAAAAGGGGTGAGAAGGTGCCATGTTGGTACTCTGCCTGAGAAAGGCTGATGTTGGGTGAGATGACACAGAAGCCTTTCTTGGGCTCTTGAAGTCAAACTTTGTTGACAATTGTCTACAACTTGTTAAGCTTAGAAGTTAGGAATCATGGTTTCCAGCCCCACCATCCTTTTGAAGGTAATTACTAGTAAGTTCAAGGTGGCTCATGCTTGTATGGGGAAAAGGCAAAACTGAAGAAGAGCCTTTTCCTTGTAGCAGCTCCCCAGCCTCCTTGTCAGGTCTCTTTCTCCACCTCCACAAGTCCCTCTGCTCCTCCTAAAAGTGCCCACACTGTGTCCCATTGCTGTCCTCAGCTGACTGTCAGTCAAGGCGTTAACTGATGATAGATTCTTAATGATAGTTTTCCCAGTAAGGTTTATACCTGTCATGGCACTGGCTTAAAACTCCCACCTTGCACACCTTATTTAAATTTTAAGTGGAAGATTACCTTTTGGGATGAGTTGGAATTTGTTAAAAAACAACAACAACAACAATCTGTGAGCATAGTCTGTCCTAACAGTAGGACAATGAGAAAGAATTCACCCTTTTGTGAAAGAAAAGTGAAACATCCCTTTATTCTGATTGAAGACAGATGGTGGCGAGGCTATATATCCTCCTCCTAGAGATGGAGTTATCAGTATCTGATCATTTTTGCCCCTTCTCTTCTTCTGAGATAGGAAATAAATGGTTGTGAGTAGTGTGTGTGTCAGTGTGTGTATTTAATGAACTTTTGCATTAGCTGAGATCAGCCTCTTTCTTAAAGTCTAGATTAGATAATATGGACTCCACCACTCAGTATTTTTCAGTACTTTTGGAAATCCAAAGCCCTCTCTAACCAGTTATCTGCCACGTGTCCAAAATGAAAACCATAGCACACACCACTATATTTTGAATTGAATTAAAAAATCATTTTGCAATGGATATTATAAAAATAAATATATTTCACACAATTTGGGTGTTCTTGATTGAAAATTCTCATGAAAAATGATTTTAAAGTTGGATAAGGACACATATGTAATACCTTAATCAGTAAAGAAAAAAAATAATTTTTTAAAAAAGCAATGGAGGAATTGCCCAACTATGTTTCAAAAAAAAAAAAGTTGGTCTATAGATGCTTATGACAGGCAAATAGCTAACACTACCACAAATTCTTGTGGAGTTTCCATTCTATATGTCTTCTGGATCTTTATTTCAAACCTGTGTGCTATTTTCCTAATCTCTACTCACTTTTTTTAAAATAGACTTTTATTGAATTCAGAGAGGAAGGGAGAGGGAGAGAGATAGAAACATCATGATGACAGAGAATCATTGATCTGCTGCCTCCTGCACTCCCCCTACTGGGAATTGAGCATATGCCCTTGATAGGAATCCAACCTGGGACCTTTCAGTCCACAGGTCAATGCTCTATCCATTTAGTAAGACCAGCCAAAGCTCTACTCATTTTTTTTTCCTTTGATTATTTCTTTGTTTCCTCCTGGTATCAGTCCAAATATTGACCACAGTCCCTTCTCAATTCCTTTTTTCTCCCTCTGCTCCCACTCGAAAGAGACAGCTTGTGTAGAGGATGTTATTAACCATGAAGGAGTAAAAATAAGAATGGGATACATTTGAAATCTTGATATTTAACATTATTCCTCCAAAACAGCCCCTCAGTTCTTTCTCCTTACAGAGTCCTCAACTTCCTTGGTCCTATGAGCCAACTTAACTCCACTATACACACATCAGCAATTCTTACTATGTCCATGCACTTTATGGGAGGACAACAGGTGCATCCAAGAACTATCCCAGGACAACTGGGATGCCATGTCACCCAAATAGCATACGTCTAGCTCAGCACTCTACTTATCATCTGATTTTCCCCTCTGATTCTCCTTGTTACTGATATGCTCTGGCTGCAATCCAGTTTCTATATTGTTCTTAACTCAAAGCACTGTCTTCTTTTAGGGATCCATATTACTGCATTTTTCAGAACTCTCCAGCATTTAACGTTTGACCCTCCTTAAGCACATTGGCTTGAACTGCTGCTATTCCAAATTCCACTCACTTTTAGAATGATATCCAACCTCAAGCATGTGCATGAGGTCTAACATCTAACCCCAGACCAGGGATGGGAGGGGAGAAGAGGAGGGTTAGAAAGGGATACAATATTGGCCTTTGCTGAACATTCCCCTTTTCAAAATGCAAGCACTTCAAACAGCGTTTCTTTTTTTTTCTCATTATTTCCCAACCTTTCAATGAACAACAACAACAACAACAAGCTACACAGAGTTTCTGATTGGTTTTGTAATGAGATCTTTAGCCTAGCTTGATCATGTTGTGGAAGCCACTTTCCAGGCCATAAACTGCGAGAGAGAACCGAAGGTCTTAAAAGCATACACCTGAACAGTGGTGGTCCTCTCAGTAACAGAACCTTCCTCCCTGTCCCCAGGTGGCAGGTGGACATGAGGTGACTGATTATTACAAGATAAGCATTCAGTTCTGCAGACTCAGCTGCTTGGTATATTTCTGGGGATGTGAGAAAAGAAGAAAAAAATTGAATGGCTTGTTGTTTTTTTCCCCTAATGGGGACTCCTTGGTAATTTCATTATTGATAATTACAAAGAAGAAGGCACTTAAATGCAAAAATTAATGTCCAATTTGCCTTTTAATGGCCTGAAGCAAATCTGATGGCTATTGCAATCCAATGAAATGACTATTTTAGGAGAGAAAAGCACACCTTGATTAAATTCCTTCTGCCCTTACCCCAGTAGGTGCATCCTTGCTTTAGCCTGGTTGTTACCAAATTTGCAGAGTTCATTTAAAAAAACAAATTAATATTTTAATGATTTTTTCTTCTATTTATAAAGCTAACATCCTTATTACTAGGTGGTAACATGTCGCGATTAAATGCTCAGGTTCTGAAACAGACCTCCTGGGTTCACATAGCTGTTGTGTCAGTTGATAGACTTAACCTCTCTAGGCCTCATTTTGCTCATCTAGAAAATGGGCATAATATTTGGACCTATCTCTTAACATTGTTATGAAGATTAGCTGAGTAAATACATGTAAAGTTCTTAGAATAGTACCTAGTAAGGGTTTAGTACATGTTAGCTAAAAATAAAATTTTAGAGCACTGTGAAAATAAAGAGAGCAATCAAACAAATACATGTATCCACCCAGAGCTGAGCACACTTAACATTTGGAATGTCTTCATGTTGGCTATTGTGTATCTGTGTGTTTGTGTACCTGTATCATCATACTATAAAAATGGCTGTATATCTCTCTCTTTTTAACTAAAAATTTGTCATTGAGCATTTTTCATGTGATGACAATTATTTTTATACTTTTGGGCTGCATAACGTTCTAAAATAATAACTTTAGAAAATGATTTATTCTGTGGTACTTAGTATAATTATTTTAATTAAGTGAGGCAGTAGGCCTTAAGTTGAGAACTTAAAAAGAGGTAGACATTCAATCAAGTTTTTGTTGCTTTTTAACTTCTATGTAGCCTAAAGAATCCAGAGGTAATGTTTTTTTCTTCTCTTTTTTTTTTTTGTCTTTTGTTTCCTCTGGTGCTGACAGCAAGGTGATTAGTGAGCTTTCTATCTCAGAGTTTAGCCCAGAATGGATAAAGAAATAGCGAGAAGAGAGGAACATACCTTGAGAAGATGGACGTCATAATATCTATCTCATAATACTGTTATGAAGATTAAATTAAATAAGTCTGGCATGTAATGGGCTTAGTCTAGTAAGTGTTTAATAAGTTGTAATTGGTATTGTTATTATTAATAATTTTTACTTATTGCTTTAGAGACTATATTTTAAGTGCCTCCAAATTAATAAGCAGAAATAAATTTAAACATTTTGATTTGCTTCATTCGGACTTGGTTAGCCCTTCTCAGAAGAGAGAGAGAGAAATATCAAAGAATGGAATTTCCCAAGGATTATATTTCCTCAAATTGATGGATATTCCAATCCCTCATATTTATTATCTACCACTTAGAGAAATGAGAAGAAGGGATTGGGAAGGAGGCCATCCCATGGGGCAAGCAGAGTCTGAATCCTGGGGTGCACCATACTCAGTCACCAGCCCTGCGAATGATGGGACAAAACTCCATGTCCCTCCCTTCTCTTTCCTATTGTCCATTTTAATGCCTCCCTGTCTTTCTCATCTTGCTCCTTATTAAGCTCTCTCCTCATGCTTGGCAAAGTATAAACCACAATGGACTTATTAACTATTCAATTATAGTACCCGCATTATCTTGCTATGTTGCCATCAAAGGAAGGTGAACAAGCCTAACTCTCAGACAGTGTGCAGCAAGGTAATGAGTCTTGCCCAGCCACTGTGGCTCAGTAGTTGAGCATCGACTCATGACCCAGGGGGTCACGGTTCAATTCCAGGTCAGGACACATGCCCAGGTTTCAGGCTCGATCCCCAGTAGGGGGCATGCAAATAGCAGCCAATCAATGATTCTCTCCCATCATTGATGTTTCTATCTCTCTCTTCCTCTCCCTCTCTGATATATATATATATATATCCTAGGGGCCCGGTGCACGAAATTCGTGCACTGGGTGTGTGTGTGGGGGGGAAAGTGTCCCTCAGCCCAGCCTGCACCCTCTCACATACTGGGAGCCCTCAGGCATTGACCCCCATCACCCTCTGATCGCCTGATCGGCCCCTTGCCCAGGCCTGACGCCTCTGCCAGAGGTGTCAGGCTTGGACAGGGGACCCCCATCTCCCCCCGATCACTGGCTCTGGCCCCCACCCAGGCCTGAGGCCTCTGGCCCAGGAATCATGCCTGGGCAGGGGACCCCCATCTCCCTCTGATCGCTTGCTCCACCTCCCGCCGAAGCCTGACGCCTCTGACCCAGGCTTCAGGCCTGGGCAAGGGGACCATCATATCCCCCCAATCCCCGGCTCCGCCCCCCACCCAGGCCTGATGCCTCAGCCAGAGGAGTTGACCCTCATCACCCTCTGATCACCAATCACCGGATCGGCCCCTTGACCAGGCCTGAGGCCTCCGGCAGAGGTGTCAGGCCTGGGCAGGGGACCCCCAGCTCCCCGCGGTTGCAGGCTCCGCCCCTGCCCAGGCCTAACGCCTCTGGCCTAGGCGTCCGGCCCAGGCAACGGGGACCTGCAGTGGCAGCGGGGGGCGCCGCGATCGTGGGCTTCGCTTTAGGCCCAGGCAAGGGACCCCTAGCTCCTGGGACTTCCAGCTTCGACCTTGCCCAGCTCCCATCGCTGGCTCCACCCCTACTTCCTGCTATCACTGGCCAGGGTGGCAAAGGCACCTGATTCTCCGATCAAGGCCGCCTTTGCCCTGCCCCCCAGCTCTTAGCTCCCCCTTGGGTTTCAGATCACTGTCAGTGGCAGGGGGCTTCTTCCTGCTTTCCCTTTTGCCTCCCTGCATTGTGCCTACATATGCAAATTAGCCGCCATCTTGTTGGCAGTTAACTGCCAATCTTAGTTGGCAGTTAACTGCCAATCTTAGTTGGCAGTTAATTTGCATATAGCCCTGATTAGCCAATGAAAAAGGTATCGCCGTACGCCAATTACCATTTTTCTCTTTTATTAGTGTAGATATGAAACATTACATGTAGTATCACATGTCACACTCTCCAATAGGGGGAGGAAGGGAGAGAAGAAGGCACTTGTTTCTATACCATCCTGCAGAGAAAGCATGGTAGCAGGACAATAATGAACCATCTTAGTTTGAGGTACAAAGAAGATATTTTCCAGATGGGCCATGACTGCAGAGAATCTTAAAAAATTACTCAAAAGGCATTATTTTCCAGATTGATATTGTCAGTACTACCATTTCAGGATATGGAGGGATAAAAGTATTTGATCAGATATGTTATATAGCCCCTTTGTGGGAATAATAATTCAAGCACGTTAAGAACCCTGGGAATGAAATCCCATGGTAAAGTAATAGGCTAAACTTTCTTTCCTGATGCAGGCAAAGTTTATTCACCTGGACTCTTCCCCCTCCCCTCCTTTCCTGTTCTGTCTCCCTTTCTCCCTCTGCCCCCCCTTTCTCCTTTTCTCCCTCCTTACCTCCTTTCCTCCCTTCCTTCCTTTCTTTTTTTCTCTCTCTAGTAACAAACCTATTTCTCTGTTGTATGAAGTAGCACATTAGAGCTCTTTGCTCTAGGCCTCCTTGCTATTTCCCATGAGCAATCATCCCCTGGCCCTGAAAGCCTATGGCTTTGCTCTTTGACTTGCCTTTGCTTGTCTGCATGTGCATTCCTTACTGACTCTATCCTTCTCGAAATATCATGGAAGACAGAAGCATGTGCCATTAAGGTGCAGGTAATCTAAGGAGTGAGATAAGAGAGGTACATGATTTCTGCAAAATTCCAGGTGGAAAGGGGGAAATCTCATTTGAGAATTGTAGATAGCCATGGGCATCAGTAAAAGGAAATGTATGTCTCTTCCCTTTTCTCTTTCAGTGACTAAGAAATAATTCAAAGGAATTGTAAAGTTATATTTTTCAGATCTGGGCATGTTAAAGTTACTAAAGGGCTCCTGTTATTTCTTCAGAATAAATAAAATATTGTATAAAGCTATCATTAGGCCAGGAGTAAGTACCCTTTGACACAGTTTCTATTGAGTAGCAGAGAGCTATGCCCTTCACCTCCCTCCTTCTCTCTCTCCACCCATTCATCCTCTGACATTTTCAACTTTCGCCTGTTCTAATACTGCATTGCTTTTCCTGTTTTTTTTTTTTGTCTTCTTTCTTTTCCACCCTGTTCTCTTTCCCACTTACCATGATACATATATCATCTTACTTCTCAAAAGGACACTATGAGTTAGCTACTCTAATTATGTTCTTTATAGGAGGGAAGTTTTGTGGGAAAGTCAGTGGCATGCCCAAGGCTACACAGGAAATAAAGGCAGAAGCAGATCTCACACCTAAGTCCATCTGACAACAGTGTGCTTAAGCACAAAACTCTTCATGTCTCAGTTAGTGTCACTGAGCTTCCTGGTGGCAGTTATAGTCAGAGGCAAAATATTGCCCCTCTCTGACCTGACTCAGCTCCTCAGGTGTTGATGCTGTAAATAAAAACATATGAGAAGTGCAAATCAAAAATGTCAGAATGTCATTTTCACTGAAAGCTATACATGAGTGTGTACTGATATGCTCCAGCAAATACACAATGTGCGCGCGTGCACACACACACACACACACACACACACTCTACACACATACACAAACGGTACAGTAATGAATTCAGAAAAGAAACAACCACTTGTGGGTTAGCAGAGGTGCAGTGACATGTTAGGAAGAACTGGGTAGGAATCAAGGAAAGAGGAAATAGAGGGATGAGATGAAATCGGGGGGTGGCTGAATTCTGAAAGGAGATTCCCCCCAGGAATGTGCTCTTTAATGCAGTTCCTTTATACCGTTGATTTGGTTTGTGATATAGAGGATAGATTTCTAGTTGTGCTGCCAGAATCCCTCCCACCTAACATATGCTTCCCTTACTATAGGCCAGAGGGCCTCAAAGGTAGAGCACGGGAGGAGGAGAAGAGTAAAAAGATGCATTTCTGCTTCTAAACAAAAGGTGGAAATTGCTAAGCAAATCATTTTATTAAGCTGTTCGTTGTCATATTGTCAAAGAAATAAAAATATTTCTTTCCGTTTTCCCATATGTGCAGATGTGACTGGGTTTATGTTATAATAGATGATTTTTAGTTTTAAAAATATTTACGAAATAATACCTTGGCTGATTTGGCAATTATGTTATTTGGACTATAAATAAAAATTCAGGTTTTAACAATCAAGTTTTAGAAATCAAATGCATTTTTTTAAATATATTTTATTGTTTTTTTCTTACAGAGAGGAAGGGAAAGGGATAGTTAGAAACATCGATGAGAGAGAAACATGGATCAGCTGCCTCCTTCACACCTCCTACTGGAAATGTGCCCGCAACCAAGGTACATGACCTTGACCGGAATCAAACCTGGGACCTCTTGGTCTGCAGGCCGATGCTCTATCCACTGAGCCAAACCGGTTAGGCTCAAATGCATTTTTACTTTAATGACCCATTTCATAGTGCCCCTCACAGATTTTAGGTAATTGAAAATTATTTGGTGTAATTATTATTTAATTAGTTACAGTTTATTTCTAAGGTGTCCTTCCTATAGAAAATGTCAAATAAGAGCTAAGAGATTGTGATATATCTATCTGTCCATCTATCCATCATCCATCCATCCATCCATCTACTTGTCTCTCAATCATCTAATACTAGAGGCTTGTTGCATGAAGAGATTTATGCAATAGGCCTTCCCTTTCCCTGGCTGCCGGCACCGGTTTTCCTCCGGCACCCGGGACTTAGGCCTTTGCTCTGGCCTGGAGCCTTCCGTTCTTGCTGCTCTGGCCCGGAGCCTTCTGTCCTCGCTGCTCCGGCCTGGAGCCTTCAGTCTTCGCTCTGCCTCTTCACACCTATGTATGCAAATTAACTGCCATCTTTGTTGGGTTAATTTGCATACTCTCCTGATTGGCTGGTGAGCATAGTGGAGGGACAGTCAATTTACATCTGTGTCTATTACTAGGCAAGATGTTCATATACACACATGGAGACAGAGATTCTCAACATTGTTACTAGCTAGATGTGGCTAAAATGATTAATGTCATGTATCTCATTCTGTTACTGTACCTACTTATAACTTCACATTCTGAGGCCTAATGTTCCAGTTTTACCTGGCAATGCCTTGGGGTCCTGTCTTCTGCTGCTGGCACACCATATTCACTCGGTGATCTTTTAATGGACACATCCAGGGTGCTTGCTAGATGCATGGGTCTAGATCAGGGACGGGCAAACTTTTTGACTCGAGGGCCACAATGGGTTCTTAAACTGGACCGGTGGGCCGGAACAAAAGCATGGATGGAGTGTTTGTGTGAACTAATATAAATTCAAAGTAAACATCATTACATAAAAGGATACGGTCTTTTTTTTTTTTTTTTTTTTTAGTTTTATTCATTTCAAACGGGCTGGATCCGGCCCGCGTGCCGTAGTTTGCCCACGGCTGGTCTAAATCTTTGTGTCTGTGACTTCGTCCTTAAAGAATTTCTTAGTCTCCACAGGAAAGCAGACAAAGTAAGCAGGTGCTTATAGTACCACTAGAGGCCCAGTGCACAAAATTCATGCACTGGGGCGGGGCGGGGGTTCCCTCAGTCTGGCCTGCACCCACTTGCAGTCTGGGACCACTTGCTCCTTATTGCCCACCCTGCTCGCTGCTCCCTAATGCTTGGCTGGCTCACTGTCCTTAGCACTGCCATGGAGGCAGGAGAGGCTCCTACCACCTCCGCTGTAGCTGTACTAGCCAGCTGTAAGCGCAGCTTCTGGATGAGCGATGCTTCCCTGTGGGAGCTCACTGACCACCAGGGGGCAGCTCTTGCATTCAGCATCTGCCCCCTGGTGGTCAGTGTGCATCAAAGGAACCAGACATTCTGGTTCTTCCACCATAATGGTTGCATAGGCTTTTATTATATAGACTAGAGGCCTGTTGTACAAAATTTGTGCTCAGAGATCTCCTCAGCCCAACCTGCACCCTTTCCAATCTGGGAGCGCTGGCTTCTAATCGCTTACCTGCCTGCCTGCCTGCCTGGTCATCCCTAACTGCCTCTGCGTGCCAGTCTGATTGCCCCTAACTCTCCCCCCTGCCAGCCTGGTCTCCCCACACAGCCTGCTGTTCAGTCGTTTGGTTATCCCTCACTAACTCCCCTGTGGGCCTGGTCATAGATAGCCATCTTGTGAGGGCGTCAGGGTTGCATATTACTTATTTATTATATAGGATGTGATAAGTTACAAACAATGCAGGTCAAGAAATGCATGTTGTTTGAACATTTTCCTTCTGGTCTTCTACTTTGCTAGGTATTTTACTAGGATTATTTAATGTAATCGTCATTGGTGCTCTAGGTGGTAAATTTATTTTGACTGTAGTGATATGAAAACTAAGCCTCAAAGAATGTATGTGTGTCATGAGGTCCCAGTGGGAAACTAAACAGCTGGCACATTCAAATTAGTACCAAAGCGTGTTTTTTCAAAGGTCTGGTGGTTTGGTGAGCCACAAGATTTGGTGCAGTAAGTAACCTGGACTAGTGTAAGAAGAGCTGTCACTATTTCTTTTTTTTAAAAAAAATGTTTTTATTGATTTCAGAGAGAAAGGGAAAGGGAGAGAGAGATAAAAACATCAATGGTGAGAGAGAATTATTGATCAACTGCTTCCTGCACATCCCCTACTGGGGATCGAGCCTGCAACCTGGGTATATGTCCTAACCTGAAATTGAACCGTGAACTCCTGGTTCATAGGTTAATGCTCAATCACTGAGCCATGTTGGCTAGGCGAGCTGTCACTATTTCTAGGCCTGGAGAGATTGCAGGAGGGAGAGGTTACTGGTACCCAGAAGGAAAGAGTTATGCAGAGACAGTCTCCTTAAGAGCAATGTCATTTGTTTGAAGATCACAGAGAACCCAGCTGACCTCACAGGATGGAACCAGGGGAGTATACAGCCTGCCTCAGAAGACCAGACAGTAGTTTAAGGGTGGGATAATTCATCAATCCAAAATGTATTCTAGAACCTTTCCAGCTTACTTATACCTTAAACTGAAATGGCCATGCCTGCTCTTGGTGGTTCCCAGCTGATGTAGTTTTGTAATAATACCTAACCATGTGCACCAGTGTTTGCAGTCTTTCCTTTGAGTCACCCTCATGTTGCATTCTCCCTTCTGCTCATTTCACAACTGCTCTCTCATCTACCTTTTAAAAACATCCAGCTTAGGTGGGCAGAACTGGCACAAACTCTATCCAAATGTGTTTTTCAAGTGAATCCATTAGCATTTCCATATTACTTGAAGGCTCACTTTTTCTTCTCTGTTCTTTTTCTGCCATTGGGAAGCACAGTGTCCAGATGATGATGAGATGACTTGATGGCTTATTGAACTCATGCTGTTTGTGATGTCCGTAATAAAATACTGACTTATCAGTTCATGAAACCTTATGCTCTTATCAGAATTTTACCATTTATCATAACATCCATTTTCTACCTCCAAGCTTGGACTGCTTCCACTGCTTTATATTTATCAACATGGAAATCCTGCCAAACCGGTTTGGCTCAGTGGATAGAGCGTCGGCCTGCGGACTGAAGGGTCCCAGGTTCCATTCCGGTCAAGGGCACGTACCTCGGTTGTGGGCACAGTCGCAGAGGGGGGTGTGCAGGAGGCGGCTGGTCGATGTTTCTCTCTCATCGATGTTTCTAACTCTCTATCCCTCTCCCTTCCTCTCTGTGGAAAATCAATAAAATATATTAAAAAAATGGAAATCCTTATTCAAATAGCATACATTTAATGCAATTCAGTAACCATCAACAAAGCACCTACAATGTGCCAGGCTCAATTCTAAGAATAAACATTTAGGGGACATCAATGGGGAAAAATACAGACAACGATCTCTATTCTTGTCAAGTGAAAATGGAAAACAAAAAATACACAGAAAGGAATATGGATTATAAAGAATAATTTAGTGAGATAAGTGCTATATACAAAGGAAAACTAGGGCTGGGAGAACAGTGGTGGGAAAATATATAGTATGAAATGTGGACACATTGCTTAGAGAAGACCTTATGAGAAAGTGACATTTAAGCAAAGAACAAGAAGAGATGAGGAAATAAACTCCATGGATATGGGAGAAGATGGTTCCAAGCAGAGAGAATAGGCAGGAGCATGCCTGGCTTGTTCAGGGAATGCCAAGGAGCCCAGTGTAGCGGGGAGGGAAGTTGGATTTAAAGATAAGAAGGTAAGACACAGGGATCCTATGAAGGTGTTAAGACCATTGGAAGGACTATGGTTTTTACCCTAAGTGAAATGGGCAGAGAGTGGTGGGCTTTGATTGAAGAGGGTCCTGATGTGACTTATATTTTCAGTATGTTTTCTCTTTTTTGTTAAGAATGGATTATAGCAGAAAAATGCCAAAACTGGGAGACATTAAATGATAAAGTATATGTTCTACAAAGAGCACTTTGGAAAGTAGAAGAATCAAGATAGGATATAAAGTTGTCTTTTAAAACTCAATCTAATCCTATTATTCTCCTGCTTAAATGTCATATGCAGCTTCCTTCACCTAGCACTCACACATTGATTCATTCATTCAGCTAGTTATTGAAAAAGGTTCCTAAGTGGCCACCATGTGCCAGGTACTGTGCCTGATGCTGGCAATGAGCCGGTGAACAGACACACCCAGCCTGCACCAGTGAGCTGGCATTGTCGCAGGGAAGACAATTCAAAAGTATCCCAGTGCCTTCAGTATGGAGTACCACTCAGTGTAACATCTTTCTACATGTGCAGTCTTTCTACATCACTGGACATTCTCAAAACATGCCAAACCTACACTTTAAAACCAGGAGAACTTGATTAGACTCTTCTTACCTGAAATAACCTTCCCCCACCCCCATCCTCCTTTTCCACCAGGGAACATCATCTGGATTATTATGCCATCTCATTCTTTCTTGAACTCCCCAAACAATGTACTTATCCTGCTGGCATAGCTCTTATAGCATAACAATAGGAGCTGTGTGTGCGAGGGTCTTCATTGGTATGCTGGGAGCTTCTGAGGACACCTTATAGCCCCAGAATCTAGCTCAGGGCAGCTGAATTCGTGTGTGTAAGGGTGACAGGGTGAAGTGTTTTGGGAGTTAAAAATGAATTCAGTAACTAAGGAATGTTTTGGGGGAATAAGAAAGGACCACTCACAACAATTAGAGAGCAGGAGACAGTATGTAATCAAGGACTGAAATGCTGTAAACTATACACCAATGGGGAGGAGACCTTGTGTTCTGGAAGCTTTAAACGAGGCAGCGGTGCTTTTGGATTTGTTAGGTTCTTGAAGTGCATTAAGGAAACCTTTGCATTTAGTGTGTTTGTAGGAGTCCTGAAGGGCCAGAGTTGGGGTATCCAGATGGTGAGAAATTGCCATCATTTTGTAGAGGAAGAGGTCCATCTTGAGTTTGAGGATGCCTTGATGAGACAGTCTCTAGCACCCCTTAAAAAATGAGTCTCTGGTCTTGAATTGCTTCCCTCTGTAGCCTGTCAGCTTGTGTTTGGACAGTATTTTGTCTGGGTAGAAGAATTCAGCTCTGACTTTGACTAAGTGGAAGACATCCCAAGACAATCAGGACATGATCTCAGGTTTTCCTGGAAGCCTGCATGTCGATTTAAGACAGCAAAACAACCACTGACCTCTTTTTTCCAATTTTGCTATGAATTTTGAAATAATTTGGAATGTACAGACAACTTTCTGAATTTTCATTTAATGGTAAATTTAGTCGGTGACATTAAGGTGCTTGCTTTGTGGGCAAACAGCATCATGTAAGTTCAACGCAATCAAATCTATTATGAGACTCCCAGTTTATGGTGTTAGTGCTTGAGGTGGGCAAGATGTAGTTCTTTGAAAGATGATAACCTAAAATTTTCTTTCCTGGAAATGGTAAGCACTAGATATATTTATGCAGTGTCCCTTTCTAACTATATTCTATATCATCAATCTACCTATCACTTTTTACGTAATTACTGCAGCAAGTTATTACAGAAGGAAAGGAGATTTGAGGTTGAGAATTACAGATTTAGTACCAACCCTCTCCCAAAATAGCTCTGTGACTTTAATCAAAACATTGGATCTCAGTTCCTTCTACTTTGAAACGGAAATATTACTTAGGACTATCTGACTTGTCCTCTGGGATGATCAAGTAAGCTAATGAGTAGAAAAATGCTTTATAAACTGTAATGCAATAAAAAACCCATCGGTTATTGTTATGACTCTTGTACTTTTTCCTTTGTCTCTGTGAACAGTATTGTCATGTGATCTGACATTAGACTGCTGCTATGGTTATAGCATAGGAAGAAAATTAAACACTCATGGGACTCTTCCTGTGGCTCCTTCCTAAACATGACTTCATACTGGAAAAATTTAAATCAATACCTCTCTCTCTCTCTCTCTCTCTCTCTCTCTCTCTCTCTCTCTCTCTCATACACACACACACACACACACACACACACACACACACACACATGCATATACACACAAGTACACTTGCAACAATACCCCCTTCAGTTTCATTGTCAGCCTTCTAACAGGGTTGGGTGACAATTTTGAAAAGGATTATCTCCTTTTTCTTCAGAATTCTAAGATAAATCAGTTATTCTAGTATTAAACAACAACCCTGGGGATATGGCTTCTACACGTTAAAGTAACTCCTGGTTTATAATTTCATTTAAATCACCACACCTAAGGTTTGTAATCAAGGCCAGAAGACATTAAAAGCAAGTTCACATTGTGTGCCTGCAATCGTTTATTCATGTGTGAGTTAAGTAATGAGTTTTAGCTTTGTATTCCTCACACACTAGAAGACATTAAGCTTGTCAGTGGATTCTGTGACCAGTACTTAAAATAATACAATCCACTTTTATTGCATTTTTACTGTGTGTCACCCAGTGTGCTAACACCTTGCAAACATCATCTCTTAATGCTCCAGTCAACACTTTAGGGTAGGTACTATTGCTCCCCAAATTTGGGGAGAAGGGGTTGAAAAAAAAACAATAAGGTTGGGAAGAGGATGCCACTTATACAAGGTCATGCACTTTGTAAATAAGGAACCTGAACTAGGATTCTCTGAACTCGGGACTTCTGCTTTTAACTACAATACTTTCCTGCCTCCCAAATGAAAGAGAGGTAACATATTCTACCAATGTTAGCATCCACTGAGTGCCTTGGTTTACAAATATATGTGGTCAAGTTTCCCATCAGCAACATTTGACCCAAACCATGATACATGTATGGAGAGGGTGGCAAAAGCAATTTTCTATTTTTTAAAATATATTTTTATTGATTTCAGAGAATAAGGGAGAGAGAGAGAAACATCAATGATGAGAGAGAATTATTGATCGGTTGCTTCCTGCACACCCCCTGGATTGAGCCCACAACCCAGGCATCGAACCGTGACCTCCTGGTTTGTAAGCTGACACTGAACCACTGAGCAACACTGGCCAGACAACAATTTTCTATTTTTACCATGTCAAAGAATCCTTTGCTTCTTCCCTCTTTTTATGGAATGTCACTGATGTTCTATAAGTATAATCACCTAGGCACTAAGTTCAGAGATTTGGGTTCAGTGGTAGTCTATAGACCTTTATAGACACAATTAACTGTACTCCTGAGAAGGACTGAGTTTACAGGATGCTTAGAGTAAAAAAAGCAAACACAACAACCAATAAATGATTGTCGTTGTTATTGTTTTGCATCTTTAAAGCTTGGTCGTTGTTTCCCTTCAATTCAAACATTCATTAATTTACTGCGTATGATGAGCACCGACCCTCTGCGGACACTTTCCTCGAACCAGGTGATATGACACTAATCAGAGAAGCATGATCCCTCTGACATTGAAATTAGTCAGTAATAGTAAACCAAATAAATAGTTGCAATTGTGACGTGTACTGAAAAGAAATGTCAAAAGAGTGTATTCTTTCCCTAAGGCTACCTTAACAAATTACCACCAACTGGGTGGCTTAAAACAACAGAAATGTATTTCCTCATAGTTCTGGAGACTAGAAGTCTGAAGTCAGGATGCAGGCAGGGCGTGCTCTCTCTGACCTCTCTAAGCAAGGATCCTTCCTTGCCTTCTCTGGATTCTAGTACTTCCTGCAACCCATGGTGTTCTTGGCTTGTGGATGCATCACTAGTCATACGGCTTTCTCCTCCCTGTGTATCTTCACATACTCTTCCCCCTGTGCACATCTGTCTCTGTCTAAATATTCCCTTTCCCAAGGATCCCTGTCATTTCATATCGGGGCCCACTCTAACAACCTCATTTTAAATGGATTACCTCTGTGGACTCTGTCTCCAGGGAAGGTTACCACTTCACTTCCTTTCCTTTCTTTCTAGGCAGCTGTTTTCATATTCAGAATGTTCCATTGTTGAATGTGTATAGGAAATAAAATATCAATAACATGAAAATAACTCCTGCCAACAGGTGCTTATCATGCATGCATCAAGCACAATGTAAATTATTTTTAATGATTTTTTAAATTAGTAAATCTAGCAAAAAATAGTGCCCTGTGCACATTTCAGTAGGTGATTCTAATTATTACTAGAATTTCTATTAATAAGTTTTTTCTTGCCTCACTAAATTTAATATCTTAATATTTTAAAGCAAAGCTTAGTGCTGAACTTCTGAGTGATGTTATTTTATGGATTAAGTAAATGATACGAACATGTAAAAAGAAAGGATGAAAATATGTAGAAATCTGTTTCTAATGAAGTTTGTTTGCTGAAATAATTATCAAACTCTACCCAACAATATAACAATTCCTAAAAATTATCCTACAATAACTTTTTTTCAGTTTTTTTTAATGGGAATTTTAACTGGAACATCTAATTTAGCCTTCTCAGAATAAGCTTTGGGGAACAAATACCAATGTAAATGCTTTAGATAAAGGGAGCCCTGATCCCACTTTCTTGCTATGTATTATTTCTTCCCTGAACATTGGTAAAGTATAGAGTTTATCTATAATAATAAAAACGTAATGTGCTCATTAGAACAGACTTCCTTCCAGACGTCCTTGTGGGCTAAGTCAGGGCTACGAGGGAAGCCAGAGTTCCAGGTGCCAGAGGGAAGCCAGTGCCAGCAGTTGGGAGAAGGAAGGCCTACTCGTGCATGAATTTTGTGCATCGGGCCTCTAGTTAGCATATAATGGCCCTGAGAAGTTCTGCAACAAAGAAGTCTCCTTTACTTTCACAGATAATCCCTGCAATGTTTGTAATCACAGACATCCTCTTTAGATTATACCTACTGCACTGTGAACAAAAAACACTCTCATTTTATTTCTTGCTCACATGTTGGGAAGATAAAGTGAGCCTGACATTTTCTCAGAGGCAGAGTGTAAATTCACAGGTAAACTCCCATTTGGTGGCCACAGGTATAATGTCTCTTTTCTCATCCCTTGGATTTCTGATTTTTAGAAACAAAATGTCCTTGCAATAGACCTTGGAGTTCTCATTGCATCGGTCTAACCTGGAGACATGAGCATAGCTTCTGTTTGCACCCGAGATATTTCAGGAATGTCCTCCATTCTCTATCTTACTTTTTCTCTCATCGTTTCTTTTCTTTTCCTTTCCTCTCTGGTTATTTCCACTGTCTTCCTCTCAATGTAGCTTCACCATGAGGCATATTCCCTTTTAGCCCACCATGCAATTTTGAGGCCTTGATTTAAAATAGGCACTGCAGATGTTTTCCCTAAGTGGGCCCTTTGAAGCATCTCCTTGGGTACACAAGGTTCTTGCCTTTGTGTTTACCACTGGAACAGAGTTAGCATCCAAATTAATGTGCAGCTATGACCGCCCTGGAACAAAGCAGGGATTGTGTGATGACTCATTGGCTCAACTGCTTTACTTCCTTCCAACAATTCCTATGTGTGTGTTGGGCTACAGGAGGATATACACAAATATTCAAAGCAGAATCCAACTTGAAATTACCACCACTTTAGGTAGAGTTTTAGCACTATTATCATGCACAGCCCAAATAGGACTCTGTGTTCAATAACACCTTGCATTCAGGCTATATCTGAGACCACTGAATGCATTATATGAGCTGTATTATTGTATTTATTGTAAAGCCACATTGGCATTACCAGTGTATTCTTTACTCAAAGAAACTAAATGTGTCCTTTAACTAGTCTAACAATAGCTTGGTCTGCAAGAGGGAAGGACAATTAGAAAGTTCCCAAGCCAGTGTTGCTCAGTGGTTGAACATCGACCCATGAACCAGGAGGTCACTGGTTCGATTCCTGTTCAGAGCACATGCCCAGGTTGTGAGCTCGATCCCCAGTGTGGGGTGTGCAGGAGGCAGTCAATGAATGATTCTCTCTCATCATTGATATTTCTATCTCTCTCTCCTTCTCCCTTCCTCAGTGAAATCAATAAAAATATATTTTTTAAAAAAGAAAGTTCCCAAATTAGCATCCTAATAATCCAACAGTAATTGATGCTCATCAGGGGTTTATTAGAAAAAAATGCCTTTCCATATAATTAGTGCCTATAAGGAATGGGATGACGTGTGAATTTCATCAGAGATGCATTTTATATCCTCCTCTTTTAAGTGGGAGACTTGATTTGGTCAAGAGGTTACAGGGTAAGTTCCATAATAGGTAACATTATAACTCTTCACAACAGAAAGATAAACAGAACCTCAACTGACAGATGCCTGTTTTCCCCACTATAAGCATAGCACATTGAGCAGGCTTTATCAAACCAACGTGTCACATTGCACATATACATATTTATATGTGCACAATGCACATACAGTCATCTACCTATCAAAATAAAAAATGTGCACACCTCTATGGTGAAAACTTACTAAATAGTTAAATAAATTTTTCTCAGACAATGTTCATATCTTAGAGTTGAATCTCCCCACCTTTCAAATATTTGTGTAATCTAAATCCATATCATCCTATATAATAAAAGGATAATATGCAAATTGACCCTAACAGCAGAACGACTGGGAATGACTGGTCACTATGGCACACACTGACCACCAGGGGGCAGATGCTCAATGCAGGAGCTGCCCCCTGGTGGTCAGAGCACAACCACAGGGGGAGCTCTGCTCAGCTACAAGCCAGGCTGATGGCTACCAACACAGCAGTGGTGGCAGGAGCCCCTCCCGCCTCCTCAGCAACACTAAGGATGTCCGACTGCAGCTTAGGCCTGCTTCCCGCTGGCAAGTGGACATCCCCTGAGGGCTCCCGGGCTGCCACAGGGATGTCTGACTGCAAGCTTAGGCCCAATCTCCCGGGGAGCGGGCCTAAGCCAGCAGGTGGACATCCCCTGAGGGGTCCCAGACTGCGAGAGGGCACAAGCCAGGCTGAGGGACCCCCCCGAGTGCACAAATTTTTGTGTACCGGGCCTCTAGTCCTAATAATAAAAGGCTAATATGCAAATCAACCAAAAGGCAGAACGATTTGTCACTATGATGCGCACTGACCACCAGGGGGCAGACCCTCAATGCAGGAGCTGCCCCCTGGTGGTCAGTGCACTCCTACAGGGGGAGCGCCACTCAGCCAGAAGCAGGGCTCAGGGCTGGCAAGTGCAGCAGTGGCGGCGGGAACCTCTCCCACCTCTGTGGCAGTGCTAAGGGTGTCTGACTGCTGGTTTAGGCCCGCTCGCCCCAAGGAGCAGGCCTAAGCCATCATTTGGACATCCCCCGAGGGCTCCCAGACTGTGAGAGGGCACAGGCCGGGCTGAGGGACCTCTTCCCCCCAATGTACAAATTTTGTGCAACGGGCCTCTAGTATACTATAAGAATCAGTCCCCTGGATAGAGTTTTAAAATAATATATATATGTATATTAATATCTTGTATTCTCCCATGTGCTTTAATTTTACTGTTATAATATTGAAGCTGTTTTCCATAGAAAACCATCAGCCATGTGACTGATAAATGAGCTAGTTAACAGGAGACATGCACTCTTTCAGAAAACCAGGGTCCTACTTAAAAGCTGTCTACATCCCATAAAAGAAAAAGCCTAAATATTGTATAGTCTTAGGATCTTCTATAAATGTACATACATGTACGTAAGTCCATGGGAGTATATACTCATTAGTCTTTATAGCTATTATAAATTAAAATGTTCCATAGCAAAGGTACATTATACCATCAAGGGTGAGAACTGGTCATGCAGAAATCGAAAGGGAAACACCGAAGTAAACCTGAGACCCAGGGTGACATTACCTCACATAAGGGCAATGGGAAGGTGGCGGCTTTTAATTAAAACTGAACTGCTGTGTCGTGACAGCACTGATTCAATTTTGCCTACCTGCCCCGCTCAGAAATTATAGATTTAAAAGATGTAATTAACAGAAAATTAAAGATTCTTTTTCATTCTGGGTTCCTTTCCTCTCTCAGCCCAACTTCTCAGCTGGTGCGAAGCCTTTTAAGTTGTGTTTTAAGCCACAGGAGTGTGGGCCATTAATTAGCCCAGCAGGACCATGATCCTGCACTCTGATGGGAGCATCTGACCCTTCCCAGGGCAGGAGACTCTGGCTGAGTAAAAGGCAGGGGACCCTTGCCCTCTGGGTTTCCAGCTTTAATAAGCTCAAAGAAAGGCCCCTGCCCACTGTGGAGATGTTGAGGGTTCTTTCCTTCTATTAGATGTGACCGGTCCACACAGTTGTGAAGCGGGGTCATTGATGTGCAGCCTGAGGAGGTTTGGACCCCAACCAGAGCAAAATAAAAGGTTCCCTCTACATTGGCCACTGCACATCCCTACACAGAACCCATTTCTTTTCTTTCTGTCACATGAATCCAATCTAAATCCCTTCACCCTAAATTTTAGTCTTTTAATGAACTTGTACATCTTGCCATTGTCCCTCTAAGTAGCCATTTTTTAAAATCTACTTATAGCATATTCATCCTTCCACTTTGCTCAGTGATTAGAGTGCCAAACCAAGGATTGGAGGGTCTCAAGTTCAATTCTGATCAAGGGCACATACCTCAAGGTTTCAGGCTCAATCCCCGGTGCTGGTTGGGGCTCGTCAGGGAGGCAACCAATAGATGTGTCTCTCGCACATCAATGTTTCTCTCTATCTCTCCCTCTCACTTCCACTCTCTCTGAAAATCAATGGGGGATATATATATATATATATATATATATATATATATATATATATATATATATCCTTAGGTAAGGATTCACAAAACAAAACAAAAAAAATTTAGTACATATTTGATTTTGCCAAGAGCTTTGAAATAACCTCTGCCCCTCAGTAAAACAAGTTTTCTCTCCAATCATGTTCTGTCTTTTGATTTATTCCAAATCTGTCTGGTAAAGAATATTATGCATAAGTGGGTTTACAGTGAAACGGTCCCCACCTCAAGAAACTGCACTTTTCTACCTGAATTTGACCAGAGTCCAGTATTAAGCCTCACCCTGTCCTGTTCACCCCTGGATTTTGCCTTTACTACATTCCCACCACTTCTCCAGAACATCTTTTGTCATAGAATCTCACCACCAGTGGTTTCTGTGGGTAAACATGTCCCAAACTCAAAAATGGGGGACTATCTAGGCCCGCCTTCTATTGGTGCTTTTAAAAATTGTTTCCTTAGTGCCTTGTATTATTGACTAATTTTCACGTTGACACATTTATCCAAACATAGCATCACATGTTTACAAACATCTCAGCTGGAATTAATTAAATCAAGGGGTATAAAAATAGCTTTTAATTATTAGCCCCATCCCATTATTTGTGGAATATGCAAATGAGCAATATTTTCCATTCCCTGCCTTCACTGATACACAGTGCTGCCACCCACTACATCTGCTATACTGTTACGGAAAAATGTGGTTGAAACTGAGTCCATGTACAGCAGTTTTCCCTGTTGCGGGGGCAATTGCAGAATTCTAGACCACATCCTGGGGGAAGAGCTGTAGGTCTTCTGGCCAATGCCCAGGAGTGGTAGAGCCAAGGTGGGCATTACTGGTGAACATATAATGGGAGTAATTTAATTGTACTCTGGGATTCCCCTGTTGAAATGCCTCTTCATTTCATTCATGTGGAATCAGTGAAGTCTAAGGGCTCATACTTCAGGGACAGGATTTGTAGGAGACATTCTGTGAGCCTAGCATGTGGCTACCTGCCCATATATAGTAGATATCCTATAGCAGAAACTTTGACCCTTTTTGTCTGTGACCCATAATAGAAGTACACTTACATATCAAGCCAGTTATAAACACATAAGTTTATGAGCCAATTATAAACTATTCCAATGTATAATACACTTGGATATGCTCTATTCTATTATCTTTTATTTTATTTTAAATGCAGGTCATAATCTGGGAATTGCTTCCACGGCGAACGAGTGGCCCTTGCCTAGTTTGAAAACCATTGTCTTATAGGGTTGCAGTGCTGCGGCTTTCTCAGATCATGTTCATATGTCTTATCCTGTTTGATCATCACAGCTGCCTAACACTGGGGATTTCTTTTAACTTTTGTATGTTAATATTTAATATTCTAAGGAGAAAAGTATACATATCAGAAGCATACATATCCATGAATTTCACAAATTGAACACACTCAGATAACCAGTGCCCACAACAGGAAACTGACAAATGCCCTCACCTCAGGTGGTCCCCTGTACATCTTCCAATGATGATCTTAGAATTGTGCCTACCACAATTGAGAATTTTTTTCTATGGGATCCTTCTAAGCAGGTACCAATAATTTCTATATGCTATTATAAATCAACATCTATTCATAGGATATATTAACTCTAGCAACAACTTACAGTCTGATTCATTTATCATATGCTGAATTTTATAAAATATGCATATTCACATGTACATGGATAAACATATGTAAGATTCTTTTTAACTTCACACCCTATCATAGGGCTGGAATCAGCCACAGTTTAATGTATACACTTGATACCTTGCCACTAAGTCACTTTTACAGTGCAGATATTTTACAAGCCAATGATTCCTTTAACAGGGAGTTTATATTACCTTACTCTCACCTCCAATATGAATAAGGAGAGATTCAGAACATCAAAGGAGGTGGTCCTCCTTTTGAAATGCAGCATACTTTGTCACAAACCTTCTGAAAGATAGCTAATCTTTATTAAAATCAAACCTTCAAAATAATGTGAAACTATCTTTCTCTGGGCTTGTATTAGAAAATCTGGTTCAGAATAGATCTGAAACTTTTCATTGGTATAAATATTCTTGCACACAGTAAGGTGGCGTGGGTGTGGATAAGATGCACTGTGCCTTCTGGGAATCATGCCAAGTGGTGACTTCAGGGGACCACTGTAAGGCCTTTTCTTGCCTAGCTCCCTGACAAATGGCATGCCTGCTTAATCAAGGCTAGGTGAAATGCGGCTGCTGCCCTTTAACAAAACTATAATGGAAGACAAAGGAGATAGGTAGTGCACGTGATCAGAAGGATAACGGAGCTTGTAGATAATGTGAGCTTGTAGGCAAATGGGAACATCTCCTCCAGAAAAGCTAAGAATACGTTGGGAGTTAAATCCTATTTCATGACAAGCATCACAGCAAAGGCCACCCAGCCTTTCTTTCAGAGTGGTGCTTAGAAGTTCAAGTTAAAGTGCCTCCTCTTTGGATCAGGACAACTTGGACAAGAAATCTGGCTCTGCTACTTAACAGCTTTGAGCAAGTTTCGTAACCTTAATAAGCCATCATTTTCTCATCATTGCAAGGCTGTAAATTACATACCTTACCTAAAGAGTTAATTATAGTACTTGACCCTAATAAACACAACAACAAAGCAAGGACATACACAGAAGAATTTGTGGCTATAAAAATGGCATGCATGTTTGATCTCATTCTCCCAAATCCTACAAATTGCTCAGCACTGAGTTACATTCTTTCCAGAATACATGACAGAACTAATTGCCTCTAATTGTTCAATAACCCCTAATGTACCCTTCTTTCATGAGAAATAAAAGACATTTTAAAAATATTTAAACTTTGAGAATTGTTGCTGATTAAAAAAATAATTTTTATCTATCCATTTGGGAGACTTATTCTCAAGTTAATAGTTTAACTGTCATTGCTGCAATATCAATAAAAATTGAAAAATATAGCCGGACAGACATCAGATTAAAATTTGATTTTTCACCCTAGCTGGTTTGGCTCAGTGGATAGAGCATCAGCCTACAGACTGAAGGGTACCAGGTTCAATTCTGATCAAGGGCGCATGCCTGGGTTGCAGGCTCGATCCCCAGTAGGGCGCATGCAGGAGGCAACCAATCAATGATTCTCTCTCTCATCATTGATGTTTCTATCTCTCTCTCTCCCTCTCCCTTTTTCTTTGAAATTAATAAAAATATCTATCTGCCACTAGAGTCCTATGGTTAGTCTTGTGATAAAGGGCAGGAATGCTTCTACAATGTTTTCCTTGGGGTGGGTGATGTACATCATAGCCCACTGACAATTCACTCAAAAATCCTCCTCTAATAATCTTCTTGAAGTCACTCTCTACTAAGTTGTGGGTAAAACCACCCACCCCATCCCTCAGGAGTGGGACTCATTGGATAACTCTCTCTAAAAAAATCTTCATGAGCTTTCTCCAGTTCATTGGTGTCTTTGCTGTGCCTAAGAGATTATGAGCTTTGCAATCACTATTACCACCTCCATTGTAAATCTGTATTCTCTTTGGAATGTAACATCTCCTGTGTCTTGGTTCCTTGGGAAAAATCTCCATTTCAATATTCTCTCATTCATAAAATAGCACATAGCGGTGTAGGTTAGATAGTGATTTTATGACAATACAAAGAGTGACTTTTGTGCCAATCATTATTCTAGGCTCAGGAAATAAGAGTAAACAAGCTACAAAACGTCCTGCTTGCTACTCATGTAGCTTATATTCTTTTGAAGGCAGAAATGTGGTTTTAAAAAGAGAAAAATAAATAACATAATTTCAGAGAAAAGAGATGAGTCACAATATGCAGGGGAGTACTGAGTCCTTTGATGGAAGTTCATGAAGGAAAATCTGTGAGAACATGGCATTTATACAGGAATTATTCAAAATTATTGAGAATGACTGAATCTAAATTTTGGAATAAAAGTATGTACATTTTAATATACATATGCACATCTGGGAGAACTATGAATAATATTCAATGGAAATTTCATACACATTTCTGAATCTCCCTCCCTTAAGACGTGGGAAGAAACTCTCATCTCTTCTAGGGAATATTTCCTGACCTGATCCAATCAGATTCTCTCTCTTCCTCTACAGTGAGTCCCACCCAGCAGGCCTGCACTGGGATGTTTGTGACCTTGCATGAGGGCTCTTATTACATTTGTAGATTATTCTTAGTCTCTGCTAATGAGATGGCTCAGAGTTCGCTTGGAGTATCACATCTTAATCACTTGATTTCTGCAGACGTTTTCTTTCTCCAAATAAACTCTTCAAAGTGCCTGCTGCTCTGTGCTCATTAACCTGAGAATGGCTTCTCTAACTCCACGTTAAAAATTCTTCGGTGTCTGAGACTTCGGTTCTGATCAGGGTTCTCTAAGCAGTAACAAAGGGAGGAGGAATTTAGACTCTTGGATGTGAAAAAAAATAAAAGTCAGATGGACCAAATTTCCATCTGCAAGTAGATTTCCCTTTATATAGAAGTACAGACTTGACTCCTTTGCAGTGTGACATAATTAAGATCCACCCAACTTCATTGTCTGCCAGATTCCCACTTAATCATTTCATGTTCCGTCGGCTTTAGGTGACTTAAAGATAGCAAAACAATGAGTGAATGAATGAGTGAAGAGATGAATATTCACCAACTAGAAAGTCGTGTTTGATTTTTATTCTTATACTATTTTCCTATTTTTAACCCACGGTTGATTGGACACAGGCTTCATGATGAAAATAGCGGCCCTTATTTAAATGTAGCCAACATAAGAATAGAGCCAAATGTCAGCATAAACATCTACACATGTTTCTACTTGCCAATGAAGGTGCGCTGAACCTTGACTCCCTGCTACTAGGTCAATGCTCAACCCCTGAGCCACCCAGCCAGGCAACAAGTGTAGTTTTTGATGTTGAAATTATGATGAACAAATGAGCTTATTTAAAAATAAGCCGGACAAGCACTTGTCAGAAGAAATACCATGCAGACACTTCGGAATGTCTTATGGGAACAGCTCATAGGGGAACGGCCTGATGTCACGGAATAATGGTAAGGATCTCATGTCAGTTTGTTTCTATCCAAGCATCCAAGAGGATATCATAGGTTGCCAGCCACGCTTTCATTAAATGGCTGCTCAGTATGAAAATGTAGCCTTCGTCAAAGGACTTCCCATTGCAAGTCACAGCACATTGCCATGTGCTTTCCTCTACCTTCAGTGAACTACTCAGAAGACTTGAAGGCTCACTTCTTCATCAGAATCTCCACCTAGTGGGGGAGATAAATTATACTTGACTTGAAATTGGAATTTCATCACAAGACATAACTATAAAAATTGGTATTATTTTGATCGCATTAAATTGGTACTCTTTTGATTGCATTAATCTCTTTATGTATTCAGAAGTAGAAAGAATCTAAAATCTATAGTTCTATACAGATTTAAGTACCAAACACAGGCCACTGAAATTTGTTAGACTTCTTCCCAGGGAGTTTTCAGTCACCTTGACCTGAAGAAAATGGAGAACTCTCTGACATTTCAGGATATGACCTGAATGTATACCGTTTCCAGAGTATAACCAAATCACTTAGGTTTTGCTTGGATACTTCAGGGTACTGCAATGGAATGAAAAATAAATGAAATAGCCTTCTTTAAAAACAATATTGGCCCTAGCTGGTTTGGCTCAGTAGATAGAGTATCAGCCTGCAGACCAAAGGGTTCCGGGTTCAATTCTCATCAAAGGCATGTACCTTGGTTCTAGGCCCTAACCTGGTTAGGGTTTGTGCAGGAGGAAACCAATCAACGTGTTTTCCTACACTGGTATTTCTCTCTGTCTTTCCCCTCTCTCTTCCACTCTCTCTAAAAATCAATGGAAAAAATATACTCAGGTGAGGATTAAAAAAATAAAGTAAATAAAATTAAAATTAAAAAATAAAAACAAGATTGGACAATGGGCAGGGCAGACTCTAGAAGTAACATTAAATGAGGCACAGCCAGCCATAGGAATGAGGACAAGGGCCAGTTTTCAGACTTTTGACCTCCATAATTGGGAGAGAATAAATTTATATTGTTTTAAGCCATCAAATTTGTGAAAATTGTTCTGGAACCTAAAGAAAACTAATACATTCTTCACTTACATATTCTACTCTTCTGCTTGTCTATTCTATTCCTATCAGACTAACCTATTTTTACCCTTATCATTCTATAAGTATAATGTCCTTTTTGTCTTAGTCTGCTTGGACTACCATAAAAATATACCACAGACTGGGTAGCTTATCAGCAACAGAAATGTATGTCTCACAGTTCTAGAGGCTGGCAGAGACCAGGGTGCCAGTAGGGTCAAGTGAAGGCCCTCTTCCAGGTTGTAGACTTAGTTGTGTGCACACATAGAGGAAGGGGCTAGGGTTTTTTTCTGGAGCTTCTTTTATAAAGGCACTAATCCCATTCATGAGGGCTCTATTCTCAGGATTGATCACCTCCCAAAGGCCCACACTCTAATACCATCACATTGAGCATTAGGATTTAACATGAGTTTCGGAGTGTCACAAACATTTAGATGTCAGAATGCCCTCAAACCTGCTCTGTCTGCCTGGGACAGTTTTCTCCCATATCTTTGTATGTCTGAGTTCTTTCTTTTTATTCTTGAACTTAAATGTCTCTTTCTCAGAAGGGTCTTCCCAGACCAAATCAGTGTAATAATATTCCCCCTCAGCCATTCCCTGTATCATCACTATTTTATTTTTATTTCAATACTTATCTCTACCTGATAATTTCTGGATTGTTTGTTATCTGTCTAATCCCTAAAAGAGAAGCTCCATGCTACATTCTTCACTGTCTGACTCACTGCAGAATCCTGAGTGTCTAGAATAGCCCCTGGTATTTAGTAAGCATCCAATTAATGTTGAATAAGATACATATCAGAAAGGGTCTCAGTGCTGGAGGGGTTTAACGTGGTCATATTGGATGTCTAGAACAAGCCATGTCCTAAGTCACTGAGGACTTGGGTTATTGGATATGTTATAATAAGTAAGATTTAGACTCAGTGAAGAGGACAGAAGTCCCACAAGAATATCACAAGTAAATATGAAGTCATGGTGTTGGAGCCAAACTGGTAGCACTTCCAGTAGACAGAGCATACAGTATAAGCTAACGGAGCATAAGATAAGAGCTAAATCTGAAGCAATGGTGTCATGAGGTTGAGTATGAGTATTAAGCTAGAGAAGATGGCCAGGATTTGTTCTGCCTGCAGGAGGAGGTACATTGGTACATTGCCCACTCTTAAATGGAGAGAAGGACTAACGACATTGAGGAAAACTCGGGTATGGGCAGTAACAGGCAAAGACTGGAACTTCCAACTGCCTTGGCAAGGACAGACTTGGCTTTCTGATAATCTAGACATAAACATTTCTAGTGAACTAGATTGAGGGGACTAAATTCTCCCCAACAGGGCCAGGTTTCAATTTGAATACAGTAACTTAAAATGATTCTACATCCTGCAGCATTAGAACCTAGAAGAGGCAATATCCAATAACTGGCTGACATTGAGTACCACATCTAACCATGAGAGTTGGGCAGGGATAGCATCCCTAATCATATCAGTATTCAGCCTTTTGCACCCTGTCCACCTTACCACAATTTTAGAAGCTTAATGAAGACATACTAGTTCAATTAAGAAATCAAAACTGTGTGCTATCATTTGAAGATATTTAATAGCATCTGATATTAAAAGTAAACTAAGAGGACTATCTGTTAGATGACCAGGAGGAGGTCTTGGAAACCATTGTGTTAAAAACCACCATCTTAGCAATTTTCCATAGGTTGGAGAGTGCCCAGTGTAGTAACCTTGGGGGTCTTTTTAACTTTCTCATATCAGTAGTTTAACAACAGCAGCCACAGAGGGTGAAAATCTTATTTTGAGGCTTGCAGCCATGTTATGGATCCCAGAGATAGGGTCTTTTGCAGTATCTGCTTACAGGTCACATGGCTTATCTCATAGAAGTTATTTCAGCATTTTTCTTCCCTCTGACTTTCCACAGGTTCTCTGTTGTTATTGTTCACTGTATATTTTGAAAGTGAAAGACAATCAGGTTGAGGAAAGCCTAGTGTATGTTTGTTTGTGGGGGTGCAAATGTGGAATCAATATGTGTAATGCAGAGTGGCTAATATGTTGTGCTATTTATCTTCATTTGTGAGGAGAGATAAGTCAGCCAGGACCATGCCAGTCCTGATTCATTCTTCATCACTACACTCATGAAGATAAATGCCACATTTACACAGACCACAGCTATCATGTGTTCTTTCAGACCAGAGATCAGATGGGCTAGAGCAGAAGGTCAACCTGGTGTCATTATTTGAAAATCAAGGACACTTTGTAGCATCTCCTACTCCCACACATCTTGATCTCCGGTGTTACACTAGGGTACCACTAGTGGCTGAAGAGGTGTTTAATTAGCATATATATTCAGCCATGTCTACATTCAGATATTCACTTCATTTTAGTTTTAAAAAATGTTTATTTCCTGTGTTTGCTCAGCACAGCATCCTGCAGTGGCAATGTACTGATTAATAGGATATAGTCTTGGTTCTCACAAGGTGGTAACTGGCATAATGAAGAGAATATTATGGGAAAAATGAGAAGCAAGGGGTTAATTCTCTCTGTGGGCATGCCAGATGACAAAGGAGCAAGTCAGAATAGAACTAGTGAGAAGTAATCATTTCTGAGCAGCTATAGTAAAAGAAAATGTCACGCACACATGAGCTTTCCATGATTTGCAAATGGCTGTATCACTGTACTTTAAGGCTATGGCTGAGCAAGTGGGTAACTTCTCTGTCTTGTACTGAATTACATATTCTGGCTTTATTTCCCACCCCTCCCCCAGCCCCACCACTAAAGTGTATTAAAAACTAGGCAGAGGGATAGAGAGATTAAGTCACATCGTAGCAATGGCATATAAACCATATACAGAAAAGCTGAATCTAAATAAACAACTTAAAAATACAAATGGCTCAATAGGACCTCTAACTTCCCAGGGATTTTTCCATGTTTGAAATAAACACCTTCTCACATAATCACATGCTTAACCTCGACAGGCAACCAGATTAATTTTCAGTTAAAATTTCAAAGTGGTACTGATTGCAAGACTTTGCTGCTTATAGTTATTGTTTATTGTTCTAGAAAATCCCACGTTTGATTTGGAAAATATAAAATACAGGGTGTCCCAAAAAATGTATGCACACTTTAACAGCTGATAGCTCAATTTTGCAAATGAAATGTATTTTAATAAACACTGCCTTTATAATTATTCAAAGTGTGTGCATACACTTTTGAGGATACTCCATATTATTTCTTTCTGAGAGCTTGCAATATGCCAAGCTAGTTGGTTTACGGGCATCACCTCATTTCATGAACAAAAGAACCTTCGGAGCTCGGCTCTATTATTTTCACCCTCACTTTACAGACGAGGGCACTGAAGGCTAAAAATACCGTGGAACTTGCCTAAGTCACAAAATCACTACGTGTAATGTTGGAATTTTATCAGCTTACATTCTGTGTGCTATCACATGCTCTGATTTAGGATTCCTCACCATCTCCATGTTTATACTCCCCCTTTCACCTGCTTTTCTCTACTTCTCTGGTTTTTTGTTTCCTTATCTATATCATTGGACCATTGATGGGCTCCATCAATAAACAAATCATATGAACTCTATGTCCTGAGACTTCATGTTGTAGGAGACAAAATACATGCATACATGCATACATACATACGTACATACATACGCGTTATCGCTAGTTGTGAGAAATGCTTGAAAGAGCAATAAAGCAGAGTAAAGGGATAGAGAAGGATGAGGACAAGGAGCAGTTATATTTTAAGCAGCAGAGCTGAGGAAAACCTCTCTGAGCAGGTGGCTTGGAGGAAGTGAAGGAACCAAGCCTACAGACATTTGGATAAGAGAAGTACCATTGTCATGTGCCTATATAGCTACAGCTCTGTCTGGGTGAGGAACACTCTAAGCAGAAGAGACAGCAAGTACAAGTTTCCTGAGGAAGCAGTGGAGGTTGAGTTAGAATCAAGAGTTTCTTTTGGAGAGGTTATTTCCAAAGCCTCCAACTGGAGGTCTTAAATTAGTGGATACATATCTGTGTTGCCGGCTATAGATGTTTATATTTTGGGCAGTCTTTAGTTTGTAGTGGTGTTTAAAGCCACTGTGGGACCACTTATAGAGTAAGTACAGATACAGAAGAGGTCCCTAAGGGAGCCCAGGTGCACTCTAAGTGTTAGTGGCCCAAGAGATAAGGCAGAGCTACTGACGGAGGCTGAGCAGAGTGACCAATGAGGTGAAAGAAAAATTGAGAGGGATTTCCTGGGAGCCAAGTGCAGGGAGGACAGAGTGGTCACTAGGTCTAATGCTGCTAATTTTTGCCTAATATGAGAAATGTGAATTGGCTTCTTGATTTAGCAATGGACCTAAGTGTATCTCCCGCCTCTTCTTTGCCCCCTCTACACACGTGTATCATTACTCATTGCCTTGCTCTCACATTATTATAAATCCCAAGCACATTAACTTATAACTCATATTTTATATGCCCTATTGAAGGATAGTTAATGGTTCTTGAAACTGTGATATTTGGGGAAACTTTCTATAAGACTAAGTTATCCATTTTTAAAAAATATATATATTTTTATTGATTTTAGAGAGGAAGGGAGAGGGAGAGAAACATCAATGATGAGAGAGAATCATTGACTGGCTGCCTCCTGCATGCCCCCTACTGGGGATCGAGCCCACAACCCAGCATGTGCCCTTGACTGGAATCGAACCCAGGACCTTTCAGTCCACAGGCTGACACTCTATCCACTGAGCCAAACCAGCCAAACCGTTTTTTAAAACCGATGACAAAAAATGCACAGATCATCTCAGAAATAAAATTTAATCTTATTCCATTTTACTTATGGAATAATAATAATATTCATCTGTGGTATATTGCTTATAAGTTTATGAAACATTTTGACTTACGTTATCTGTTTCAAAAAAAAACATGTCACACAGTAAAATACTCAGCTCAGAAGCTTACACCATCAGACTCCACCACCTGCTAGCACCTCCTTGAAGGAGTCAACCACAGACACACACTTCACTCCTCCTCATCCCTTGAAGATTTTAACACCTACCTCCCAGTTGTTCTCTGCAGTCCTGCTCCTGATAGAATTCTTGGTGATTTCAATATCCATGTCGGTCTCTGGGCCTTGATGACTAAGTGCATGGGCTTTTTCTATCTGCTCTTGTTCACGATTTCCTCTTTTTTGCAGCTTGTGCCAACTGCACAGCTAAGCTGTAAAGATCTGTACTGTATTTGTTGGAATGAAAGATTGTTTCGTTTACTTCATCATGCTGTGCAAAATGCCAACTCGACCTCTTCATGTTTCTTTGCTTCGATTACTCTGAGGCCCTCAAGATCAGATTCTAAATTTTAATCTGCCATGGCCACCAGAGTGTTAGGAGGAGAGTAGGGGCAGGATGAAGGATGGGGAAGATGAGGAGATGTTCATATCTTTATTGGTTTTGGATTTGGGGGGGGGGGCGGTGGGAAACAATTGGAGTTTCCCGCAGAAACTAATGTCAAATTCTTAACATGTCATTTGACTTTAATAATTCAGAGAGCTCTGCTTATTTCTCATCTATATTCAAAATACATTATCCCATTTCATCTTCAGAGGTGGTATTGATAAAGACACTGGAACAGAGAGAACATGGGACTTGCTTAAGGTCATACATCTGATAAATCAGAACCAAGTATAGACTACAGATCTTCTGACACCAATTGTATTTTTTATTTGCATTAAGCAATGCATTGTTCACAATGGTCAATGGTTAAGATAGTTGTTTTGGCTTTCTTCCCGGGAGAGTGTTAAAATACAGTTGTGATTCAATAGTAAATATTGTCACCAGTGTTGTCTGTGGTGATAGTGGTGGCTGCAGATAGAGAAATAAGCTGAGTTGTTCTAATGTATGCTTTTGTTTTTTTAGATTGTCAAACACGTTGCCTGTTTATGCATGGAGACCACAATGGAGAGCTAGGTGGGTGACAATTCATGCTAAATCTTTCCCACAACATCCTGAACACCACAGCATCAGCTAATGGGCAGTGGCTCATTATACACTGTCAACTCCAATAACAGCAATGATTGGCTTTGCCAGCATGAGCAACTGCAAACCACTAATGGTTTTTGGTTTTTTTGTTTTTTGTTTTTTTAAAGAGGCTGCAATATAGTAGAAAAGACATATGTGGAGTCATTTTTTGCAAATTCCTTGTATGTTTCTCTTTGCCAGTTTAGAAGCAGCCTTCATGTTCCCAGCTTGGCCCCAGAGATGGCTGTCCTTGGGATTCCCTTCCATTGTGAGTGCCTCCTCCTTCAGTCATATTTTAAGGGCTAAAGATGTTATAAGGGTAGTGGTGGCTCATGGTTGGAGCTGGATTAGTGTTTCTCCTGTGGAAATATTTCTGGAGGTCCCTCCTCACCGCACACCCCGCAGCAGCCAATCATGCCATATGCCCAAAAACGCTTACCCCTGACTGTAGCACAGCATCCGTGGGTGGCATTTCTATCCATAGATAGGAGATCAGGAGGCAGCAGGCAGAAGTACTGACTTCTTGCTCTGTGACTTATGATCAAGTGTCTTTTTGTCTCCGTTACATTGTCATCTCCTGGAAGCAGGATCCTGGATTTATTTTAGTCCAGTACCTATGAGCCATAGTTGTCCTTCCTTGAATATTTACCAACAACGTCAATGCATTCCCTTCTAAAAAGTCCATAATTAAGTTGGGAGTAGGGTTTAATCTTCTTGCCTTCCTTGTCCCTAGAAGAGTGCCTGACACACAGCAGAATGACACTACTTGTTTGTTTAGTGAAGGAACAAGAGTTTGAATGAGTCCATCTTTCAGATGGTTCCTTGTTGCCAAATTAAAGGCAAAGCAACCCTTTTCTAATTAGAGACAGAGAAATGATGACTTCTAGTGTTTTCTTCTCTCTCTCTCTCTCTCTCTCTCTCTCTCTCTCTCTCTCTCTCTCTCTCGTCAGTGGGGGGGGGGGGGGGATGGGCACCAGGAATAATGCCCTAAAAGTGGTTGTTTATTTTGGGAGGCAAACGCTAATCTGAAGCTGTTTTCTTTATTTTTATATTCAAATGTCTGTATAACAGCAAAGCACCAGAGACCTATTCATTGCTCACAAATGATCTATGAGGTAATAATGAGCTTGCTTTTCCAGCTGTGCTGCATTTTGGTGCTATCCTGGGTTTAATTGAAAATATGCTGTGACCTTGGTTTTGTTCACTGGGCATGGGGGGTGTCTAATTGGCATGAGACCTCTGAAGAACTCCCTTTTAGCAAATGTCATTTAGCTAATTTGGGGTTCGCCTTCGGGAAATCATGTGTGAAGTCCTGTAAATTCAAGATGCATATTATTTGCATGCAAATCACATGGAGCTAATAGTTTTTTTTTTTTTTTTTTAAAAAAAGAAACTAACTTTTTATTTTGCTATACCTATTTGTTGAATTCTAAATGCTATCAGTATGATAATAGTATTGGCCCAAAAAGTCTCATGTTTCATCATAATTAAATAAACAGCTTGTGAATTGCAGTCCAAAAAATGTCTGTGTTCCACTCTTAACTTAAGGGGTTTCCATAGAAACCGTGGGCAGCAAGTTTAACTGACATTTATTGGACTTGAGGCTATATGCAGCATTGATATCTCTGTTTTTGTCTCTGTCCCTCTGTGCATATGTCTCGTTCTCTTCCTTTAACCCTCATAATCCTCACCCTACCTCAGTGCTCCCCCTGCCCCTCATTTTCCTCCTCCCCTTCTCTTATGAGCAATGAGGAAGTAATTTGGACTCAGTTAGATTTAACAAATGCAATAATACTAAAATGAGCTCTGATACTTAAGTGTAATTGTGTTATTAGCTGGAAATGTTTTTCTTCAAAAACAAAAGAATTGAGAGTGAAGTTTGCTCAAATAGCACATGCTGGCAAGAAGGAACCTAGTGGAAAATTTGCAGTCTGCATATCACAGTCTACATTCATACCCCAACAACAGCTTCTCCTTCATTTAGTCAACCCAGACTGATGTTTCTCTTCAGTCCTAATTTTCAGCCTTCTAAATAGAGCATAGCTATTATGATGATTATATTCCAAGAGAAAAGACAAGTTTATTTAGGAAAGAAAACATACTCTACAAATTGTATACCTACTGTGTGCCAGATATTTTGCTATGCAGTTTCATTTAGGTTGTCTTAGTTAATCACACAAAATACACCGCCAGGCAGGAAAATGGGTTTGGAGCTGGTGGTTGAAGTTTAGCGCCACTCCACCATCCACCCCCAACCAACTGGCTTGGTAGAGTGCTTTAATGCTGTCTTAGTTTCTCAAAGAAAACATGAATATAAAGCACTTCTAAAAATGGACTTTTATTAGGATTAGTGACGATAATGTAGCCAGTGCCCTGTGGCATGATGTTTCTCTCTATCCCTTTAACAATGAGGAAAATAAGTTGCCTAAAGAATAAGTCATTTATCCAAAGCTATAAAGTGTGTACATGCAGTGCAGTGGTTAAAATGGGTCAATTTAGATAGATGTAGGATCAATTACTGATGGTGTGATTTGGGTAAGTAATTATCAGAGCATCTAATTGAAGGATCATGCAGTTGTTATGAGGATTAAGTAAAAGTGCATATGTAAAATACTCAGAGAGTGTATGTCAGCTAGAAAACCATATTTTTTTTTTTGCTGTCTCCCTCCTTCCTCCACGTTCTGAATTGTTTTGTTTTTAGTATGGATTTAAAGTAAAAAAAAAAAATGATCGGTCTTTAAAATCTGTCCAATACTGATAGTTTAAAATGATCTTATAATTCATAGACTGTCTCAAGGTATCCTTGATAACCATGATAAAGGAAAGACAGGTAATATCACACCCATTTTACAGGTTAGCATAACAGAGATACAGAGTGTTATTGGCAAGATCTCCCTACAGTGAAGGAGGAAGTTGAAAAAAATTTTTAATATATTTTATTGATTTTTTACAGAGAGGAAGGGAGAGGGATAGAGAGTCAGAAACATCGATGAGAGAGAAACATCGATCAGCTGCCTCCTACATGCTCCCCACTGGGGATGTGCCCGCAACCAAGGCACATGCCCTTGACCAAATCAAACCTGGGACCCTTCAGTCCACAGGCTGACACTCTATTCACTGAGCCAAATCGGCTAGGGCGGAAGTTGAAATTTTTATGTAGATCTCTAGGATTCTTATATTAAAACTCTCAAAGTCTATTGTTCTTCTTTGGGTCCTATGTACGTGTGTTTTAAAGCTGAAATCTAGCCGATTTTAATTCATATTTCTAATTATGGTGAGAGGAAAAAACTTTGGGCAGGGAAGGAGAAAATGAAGTAGGGAAGGGATACTTACAGACCTGTTTCCAGGTTGTTCCCTCAGGATTCAAAGGGACATGTACAATTACAATTCTCAATCTTAGGGGCAGATGAAGCATTGATTTTGTGTAGCAACACTTGAGTATTTCTGGTTGGAGAAAAAGGGTGGGATGGAAAGAAAAATAACTCGTCAGGTATCAGTCAGAGATGTTGGTGAGTGTTTCAGAAGTGGTTTCAGAAGTGAGTGTACAGTTAGGACAAGGGTGTGATGGGGCATGATTGCTGGAGATCGTGATCATGAACACACACACAAACACACATTCATGGATACACCCACATACATAGACACATATATAAAGGATTAATCTGAATGAGCATGTCTTTAAATTATAATCATTTTATTGCCTCAAAGAGCTTATACTAGGAGATACAATGTTAGCTCTACCATTTTTATCTGTTGTATGTTTATGCTTGCTTAGTTACTAGAATATGCATTCTGTGTTATCTTTGAAAGAATCCTCACAAACCCCTTTCTTCATTTTGTATTAATTAATTAAAAATAAATAATATAATCCCTAAAGCCACTTAGCCAGACACCCAGGAATAGTAGCAGTCACGATGTGCTGAAAACATATGAACAGGTCATGCAGAGTAGGTAACCCCTCTGTGCTGTGGAAGTTCCTCTTTTGCTCAGGATTCCTCATATATGTTATGGGACACATGGCTCCATTGCCAATGTAGTAAGTCTTAATCCCTTTCTTATTTCTTAGATGAAACAAATTATAAATATAAATTTTAACATTTTTTTATTTTATGCCCTAATGCAGTGATGGCAAACCTTTTGAGCTCGGTGTGTCAGCATTTTGAAAAACCCTAACTTAACTCTGGTGCCGTGTCACATATAGAAATTTTTTGATATTTGCAACCATAGTAAAACAAAGATTTATATTTTTGATATTTATTTTATATATTTAAATGTCATTTAACAAAGAAAAATCAACCAAAAAAATGAGTTTGCGTGCCACCTCTGACACGCGTGTCATAGGTTCGCCATCACTGCCCTGATGGATCATCTTGGTAAATTTGGTGCTGAGGAGAGTGGATAAGAAAAGGAATATTTCTCTATACTCTACAGAAGAGTCAACACACTTTTTTTGTAGAGGGGCAAAGAATAAGTATTTTAGAATTTGTGAGCCATATCGTCTGTCACAACTGCACAATTCTGCTTTACTGTGATAGCAGCCTTAGATAATACATCCATGGATGGGTGTTTAAGTGTTCCAATAAAACTTTATTGAAAAAAAATAACAAGTGGTAGGCTGAACTTTGTTTATGGGCAGTAGTTTGCCAACCATTGATCTTAGAGTTTTGCTTACATCTCCACCTACCTTCCATGTCTGCTCATGTGGCAATTATAGCTTAAAAGACAGGACTGAGGAGTGTAGGAGTGACAACTATATCATATTCTTCCCTCATTTTGTGTACTGTACTTTTTGTCACACTTACTTTTGATTAAACTTTATCCTTTCCCCATTTCTTTAGCATAGGAAGAGCATATGTTCTGTCTGCATTTTACAGAAGGGTACAGAACATTTAGGTGTCTCTCATTAATGACACCTAGCATCTATAGAACCCACCTTTCTTTCTATTGGATTATTCTTTCTAGCATGCATCATTTAAAGAATAAAGAAAGATGGTGGGAGAAATAACCAAGAGATAACTTTCATTATCCAAACCAAGGAAAGAATATTTGACTAATGGCTTAAATAGGGCCAATCATAGGCTCCCCTACTTTCTTATCCCATTAAGGTACCATAGGGGACTGGGTTCCTTATTGCTCTACATGTGTATTCCTGCTTTTTGTCATGATTTATTTTTAGATACACTGCATTGTAGGCAAATAGATGCAGGAAAATAGAAGGAGTTCTTCCTTTGCAAGTACTGTGTTAACTGAAGCTTGTTCATATTACAATCGGGTCCTCATTTTACAAGGTTCCATAGTAACTGAGTGCAAATCTGTTATAAAAGAAGTGTGCAAGAAAAAGGACTTGGTTCCAATGTGAATAAACTATGGTTAACACTGGCACCAAGCAAAATGAGGACTGCCTTAAGTAAATAAATAAGAATCCAATTTCCAAATGTCCTGCATTGGCCTTATAATTCCCTCTTTTGTGGTCATTAAGGGGAAACAAGGAAATCACTGATTACAGTCATTTCCATTATCTGACATGTCATCACCAAGGTTTCCTCATTATGCAATGTTAACAGTGTTGAGGTTACTTGAAAGCAGTTCCATTTCTAATTAGGAGGCCATCCCCACTATCTGTATTCTGATTAAGTGACATTGCCTGGAAACCACAGTAAGAGTCTACTCTGTTTCCTTCCCTTGCTCAGATCTCGTAAACACAGACTCAATTAAAGAGAGTTTCCTTATCAGGTTTTTATGGGTCATTTTGGTGAATTTATTAAAGGCGTAAGTCATGCTGAAACTGGAAGGCAGTGGCTCCGAGGCCTTCAGTGGGAGCCAGGTCTAGATGAGCAGTACTTGCTCTGATGTTTTAGGGAGTCCAGAGTAAATAGAAGTCAGAGCATCCAATTATGGGCCAGGAGTCTAGGGAGCTGGTGAAGTATGAAGAAGTCTTACAAAGGGAGGATTGCAGAACAGAGATATGGACATCATGATAGCATGTCAGTTTATATTTTAGATAAAAAGAAAAGCCTAGTTCAAGCCCTCATCTTTGTATACTTAAATTATTAAAATAATTTCTTAGCTGACCTTTAGGTCTTACCATGTACTCTTCCCTATCTATTCTCCACATTATTGCAAATGTGCTTTTCCTTAAGAATTCTTCTCATTGTCTTATTTCCTTTCCAACAAAAGGAGAAAAATCAAGTCCCTACAACCCATCTTATGACTATATATAGAATCTAACTTCTTTTGATAATTTTTCACAGTGCTGTTACTTATTATTCCTTCTATCCCACTGCTTATTAGTATATGTTCCTAATAGTAGTCTGCTGTGCCTCTCTCTGCCTATACTCATGTTTACTTCCATACATTTTTCACCCAGGACATGCCTATTTTCCAATAAGCTCTCCCCCTTCTCTCTCTCTTTCTTCTCTCCCTTAGTGTGTCCTCCTAAAACTGTTCATTCTCCTCTAGCATTTCCTGCTATATTGTAGTTTCTTGTCCCACTACACTGTGAGATTTATGTGAGACACTTGACCCCAAGGGTCAAGAACTGAGCACTGTGCTTGACACTTAGTAGGCTCTAAGAAAATTTTATTCTCTATCTTGGAATGTGAGACCTTTTGCTTATCCACAGTACATATCCTACTAAATCTCATGTCCACATAGCCTTCACTAACTATGAAAAATTTACTAGTTCCCTTTGAACACCAGACTATTTATAATTATTCACATCACCATGTATACATTCACTTAATGTAGCCCTTTAGCATTGGTTCATGACTCGTTTTTTTTTTTTTTTTTTTTTTATGTTAGGCTTGTCTCAGCAGTGTTTTAAACAATCAGTGATTAGGAGTTATCAAATCAAAGGAGTTTCTGTGTAAAGTTCACACAGTGTTGGTGAACATACTTAGAATGATATACTATTAGAACTGAAATGACTTTTGAGATTCTTTTTCTCAGCACTCTCCAGTTAAATGAATCCCAGACGTGTTTAGTGCTTTCTGGTTACTGTCTAGGAAATCAGGGCTTTGCACATTTTTTTTTAAATATATTTTATTGATTTTTTACAGAGAGGAAGGGAGAGAGATAGAGAGTTAGAAACATCGATGAGAGAGAAGCATCGATCAGCTGCCTCCTGCACATCTCCCACTGGGGATGTGCCCACAACCCAGGTACATGCCCTTGACCGGAATCGAACCTGGGACCCTTCAGTCCGCAGGCCGACGCTCTATCCACTGAGCCAAACCGGTTTCGGCAGGGCTTTGCACATTTTAATAATAATCAGGGAAGAACGTATTTGGTAAAACACTGGAAGGTAGTTTTAAAATCTGAATGGCTCTATGTATGTGGTATTTATTCTCTTCAGATTCCTTGCCAAGCAATTTAAATTGCATTACTCATTAAAAAAAATATCCATATGCCTTTTGGGTGCTACTGTAGATTTGTTTGTTTTCAACTTATAATGGCAATGATGACCTTGCACAGGGCATTTCCTAAGGATTGATGATCAGGTGGGGGTTAATGGCTATCAACTCTTCCCAGCTAATCATCAACCCCAAGGATATATGGGAAGCCAAGTCATTAACTGCATTGCCAACTTCTGACATAAAATCTTTCTCTACCTGCCTTGCCAAGGACTTATGTTTTCAAAAGCTTCTTTGGTTACTTTCCCTGTCATTCACTTGTATAGGAAAATATGTAAATATTAGTATTAATAAATAAATATATGTAAATATAAAAGAATAACAGTTAGCCTCTGCAGACTGACAGGAGAATGCCATGAGGAGATACATAATTTTCCATATTTTGATTAAATGTAATTTGAAATGTTCTGCCTCTTTTATTTGCTATCATTTAGTTCCTTTTTTACAAACTCAGATTCCCTAGAAAGGAACATGCTATTGTGAATCCTGAGTAGCTAAAAAACATACCAAGTTTCTGCAATTTAACTCCACCCAACATTAGAGTTTTTGGGTAGGGGAGTGAGGAGCAGGGTGGGTTACAGAGGATTTGATTATAGTTGTTTTAATGGAATATAATTATTTCTCATTTATTCCCGATATACACTTGACCTTTACAGATATTAGTAAGCATGATATTGTCTCCTTCGGCTTTAGTCATTATTACCCAAAATATTCTAAGAGCTAGATAAACATTAACAATTCAATTGAGCTATCTCAGTTCATTTTCACTTGAGGAACAAATGAAGAAAAGATGCGGAGCAATGAAGTTCCCATTTCTTTCTCTTGAGGAAGCTCAGGATCCCATTTCCTCACACCAGCATCCTGATTCTTACATCGACACAAAGTCCATAAAGAGATGATGTGGGTGACAAATTGTCACCTAAGTACCAGTGTTTAAAGTGTGTGCCAAGGATCACTGTCACCCAAGGAAGGCTTCATTCCAGAATCTTTTACAATAGACATTTGTCTTGAAGAATTTACTCATATCTGGGTCTAGTTCTTAATTTTTATTTTATTTTATGTTATATATATATTTTTATTTTCAGCAAAGTGATATTGGTAGCTCATCATGATGAAGCATGGGGTTCAGGGAGCGGATCTCCCCCTTGCAGGTTCTTACCTTGCAAAGTTTAAAGAATAAATTTATCAGACTAAAAGGACTTGTTAGTAAAAGGGTGAAAATTTATTGGAAGCAAATACAAAGTCCCATGTAGGGAGGAATTCTTCAGGGGGTAACCAATTAAGCCCCCTTTTTTCTAAGGTTTATAAATTCTGTAGTTCTTTGACTCTTCATGTTCCCTTCTAATTGGATCCCTTCCCCATTTTATGACCCTGTGCTTTTCTAATTAGTCACTCTTTCGCAGAATATCAACTTCAAAGTCCAAAACCCAGGTGGTATCCCACACTTTCTCTCCCCCTTATCTTGCAACATTCCTTTATCTCCTGTGAAAATATGTTTCCCTCTTTCCAACATCTGTCCAAATTTCTCTGTTCTCTGTGAAAGTATGTTTCTTTCCTCCCGGTACTCTGTGACTTTTCTTTATCCTCTGTAAATGTATGCCTTCTGTCAGCTCCAAGCCCTCACCTATGCATTCCTCCCCCAGGGACCCTCTTTATTCCTAAGGCTCTCTAAACCTGTCGTTTTATCTCTAAAATTCCTTTCAATGAGACGGTACTCACACTTACTAAACACAGAAGAAATGGATATTTAGAGCAGACTGCCAATTTGCTAAATTATAGCTAGAGCTATAATAGACCCTTCAAATTTTTCAATCTGTCAAATTTTTTTCATGTAGAACTTAATTTTTTTGCAGTCATAAATCTCTTAGAGAACATAATGGTAAAACCAATGAAGAACCTTCCTATAAAAATACACAATCACATTTACACAAAACTGTGCATATAAAGAGATTTACAAATTGCCCACGATCCATTCATGAACTTCTGAGGAACAAGTGGATTGAACTATGGAAAAGCAAATTATAATTAAATAAGGTGGTTGATGAAAAATAAGACAAAAACATCTTAATTCAAATTGCTTTAGCATCAGGTTAGAAGACTCTGATTTATTAATCATTCTCCATACTTGGGCTTTAGTTGTCAATAGTAGATAAATATCAATAATAAAAACAATGACAAACATTCATACAGTATTGACTATATATACCAGGAATTGTTCTTCTTACTATATTTATTCATGTATCCTCACAGCAATAGAGTATGTAAGTCAGGATATCCAATCTCTAGGAAGTTTCACAGCTGTATCTCTGACTTTTTTTTAACTCTCTATATTTCATTAGTGTACACTTAGTTATTTAAGTAATTGGCAATTTACAATAACCAATATTTTCTAGAGTCTACTTTTATTTATTTCTTTAATTCCTTATTTTCTTCCTTTTTTATTTCATTTAGTATACCCATGTTTAGTATATATAATGTGCCAGGGTACTGTACTGTGGATGTGGTACTTAGCATACAGCTTATTGCTGGTAAGGGTAAATTTTTACCCACATCTGTTGTCTTCAATCACCCATTTACTTGCTGCTATTTGGAAATCTTCTTCACACGGTTAATTTATTTATAATCTTTATTGTTTGTGGGGTGGGGGTAAAGACTAGTTACTGAGGCCCTCTTTTACCATTTATAGTGAGTTGTATACGATTTTTAACTTTTTGATTCATACATGGAGCTTATCAATGAACTTGATATATTATTTGTTATTATAAGATTAGCTGATTAGCCTGGCTCCTGAACAGATATTAAAATATGGACTCCATTCAGAAATGCAATTCAGCAAATATTTACTGATTGTCTAGACATCATTCCATTCCTGTCCTTAGAAAGTTTGTGATTAGCTCTAGTCGTTTTGGCTTAGTGGATAGAGTGTCAGCCTGTGGACTGAAGGGTCTTGGGTTCAATTCTGATCAAGGGCATGTTCCTCAGTTGCAGGCTTGATTCCTGCCCCTGGTCAGGATGTGTGCAGGAGGCAACCAATTGATGTGTTTCTCTCACACTGATGTTTCTCTCTGTCTGTCTCTCCCTTTCCTTTCCACTCTTTCTAAAAATCAATGGGAAAATATCCTCGAGTGAGAATTAACAACAACAAGAGAAGTTTATGATTAAATAGGTCAGATGCATTTCCAAATATTTAGATTCAAACACAGATTTTATAAGTGCTGTAGTCTTGGCATTACAGACACTTAGGGAAGGCGTGTACTAATACTGGCCAGTAAGACCAAGGAAGGAATAGTAGAAATTGTCATTGCAAAACTGGCTCTGACATTGGGTACAATTTTGAAAGATAAATCACAGAAGAGCATCCCAGGCCATAGAGAAAACAGGAGCAAGTCCCTGAAGAGGTAAAGTAGGGAGTCGTTTTTAGAATCAGAAACAGCCTGCAACCTCGACTGTATTACGGAGAACAGTGGGACTGGGAAAGCAATATGGTGCAGCATCATGGTGTCGTGCATGTCATATAAGGTAGTGGTTTTCAAGAGGGCAAAGCCCCCTCCCCCAGGAACATTTGGTAATGTCTGGAAACATTGTAGATTGCCATAACTGGGGGTACTACTGGCATCTAGTGGGTAAAGGCAGTAAGGGAGTTAGGCTTTATTCTGTGAGCACTGGGGAACTATTGGTGGGTTATGTTCTCTTGAACTGTGATTGTCTAGGTCAGTGACGGCGAACCTTTTGAGCTCAGTGTGTCAGCATTTTGAAAAACCTTAACTTAACTCTGGTGCCGTGTCACATATAGAAATTTTTTGATATTTGCAACCATAGTAAAACAAAGATTTATATTTTTGATATTTATTTTATATATTTAAATGCCATTTAACAAAGAAAAATCAACCAAAAATATGAGTTCGTGTGTCACCTCTGACCCGCGTGTCATAGGTTTGCCATCACTGGTCTAGGTCCTTGTGTATTGTTACACTAAATCTGCAATGTGTCACTTTGAAGACATCCCACCCCCAGGAAAAGTATGTAATGGAAACCCCAGCTTTGCATACAAAGATATCATGTCTTAATCATTTGGTGACCCTGAATCTGAAAAGAAAAGAAGGAAGGGGAAATAAATTTTTATGCCTCGGTGGGGCTCCAGACTCAAAAATGTTAGTGCAAAGGAGAATGCAGGCATTGTTACAAACAGGCACATTTCTGATAATTGGAACAATCTGATTTCATTTCCCGAAGAATTAAATAACAAGCTGTGTGTGGAGCTTGAAGTTTTAGCTTTATTCTTCAGTGAAGCATTTCACTAGACCAACACAGCAAGCAGCGATCATCAAAATACAAACATATCCCTGAACATCTTAAATCCTACCCTTTAATTTGAAAAACAAGTCAGTCATCTATATTTCATTCCTTCATAAATAATCAACCTCAAATGTGAATGTGATCAAAAGGATTCACAAGCAACAGAAATTCCATGCCAGTTATGCGTATCTTGCATGAGGCTAAGCAAGAAAAAAAAAATTAATTTTATTTTAGCTGTGCCAAGTTGTTGACTATATTTCTGGGCCTGCTTTTCGAACATGAGTAGATTTCACTATTTGTTGCTAAGACGGAGTTGGGGCTGGCACAGCTACCGCAGTTCTTCTCTTATTCCAAGTTGTTCCTTTGGATTCTGGCAGAAGAATCAGGAGATCTTTTGCACTTGTGGCTTTTCTAATAAATGGTTCAAATGAGCTCCAGAAGCAGGAATGTGATGATCAATTGAAAAGGGCTTTGGAGATGATGTGACTCTCTGCCATGAGAATTCTTGTTCTCTGCTCTAAGCGTTATATCCATGGGGGTGACCAGAAAGTTGAGTCAAACATTCCTAGATCTGAAGTACGTGTGAAGAAGCAAATCATGAAAAGAGCTTTGGCATCATCCAAGTTGGAATTTCCAAGGAAATTGTGTTATTTTTAGGCACATACAGCAGAGGGCATTGTTTGGCTAAACTTAAAACAAGGGCTGCTATTGATAATAATAGATAAAGAGGGAGGAAACAGGGAAAATTTTTCTGTAAAAAACAAACAAAAAAGAGAGCAAGGAGACAACAAAATGACCTTTATATTGCTTTGTTCTCCCCAGCTTTTCTTTGTAGGAAGGACTTCTGTGAGAATAGCTAAAAACTGGACAAGCAATGGTCCAGAAATTAATGAAATTCCTACTAGGTGAATTGAACTCTTCTAGATGCCAGGGATCAAGGAGCATATATATATGACATCATTTAGGTCCTCCATGAATTTATAGCTTTAACCAGCTACAAGCTGCTCCTGTCTGCTTGAATGCCCATTGATTCATTCATTCATGTCTTTGACAAATGTTCGATGAGTATTTTTTTCTAAATAAATACTACTGAATAGGGGAGACAAGTCTCTACTCCATGGAACTTAACATTCCATTCAGATGAAAGAGGCAGTACGAAAATAAACATCAAGTAAGTGAGAAAATATCAAATAATGATACGTAGTAGGATGAAAATTAAATAAGGCGTTGTGATTGATGGTGATAGAGGGGCTACTTAGGCTGGCTGATCAAAAAAGAACTTTCCGAGAAGGCAAAATTTAAAGGGAAACCTGAATTATAAGGAAAACTAACCATACAGAAATCAAAGGGCATGTACTTCAGGCAAAGAGAACTCTAATGAAAAGGTTTTTTTGTGTATATTTTTGGGGGGAGGTTAGGGGCTTGGAGTTTTTGAGGAATGAAAGCGGTCCAGTGTGTTTGAAGAAAGCTGAAAGGTAAGGGCAGTGGGCAGATGTCAGACAATCATTTGTTAGAGGCCAAAACAGTTTTCATGATGCTCTACAAGGGTATAGAACTAACAGGAATATTTCAACTGAAGAATGATATGAATATATTTATGTAGTTAAAATTCACTCTAATTGTTGTATGAGGAATTGATTGTGGTAAAGTGATTGAAAAAGTAGAGAAACTGGCAAAAGGGTATTTCAATGGTCCAAGTGAGACATGAAGATGATTTGGTCTAGAAAGTGACTATGGAGAGTCATAGATGGATCCAGTGATATTTCAGTGATAGAGCCAAATGAATAACATTGTTCTGGATGTAAAAGAAGACAAAAGTCAAGATTTTTACTTTTTTGCTTCAAGCAACTGGGTATGTAATAGTGGTGTTTCTAGAGGTGCAGAGGCAGGTGTGGGGATTTGCTTTCAATATATGCTGTGACATAATCCTCTAAATGTCTGTTTATTAATGTTATTATCATCACTCCCACTTATGGATGGTGTGGGAGGTGCTGCTGGGAGAAGGTCACTTTGTCACTGACCCCTGCAAGTCAGAGACCTCAAATCCAGTTCCTTCTTGCCAGTGTCATTTACACCAATAGAATGAGACTGTTTTTGGTAAAGCAGACCAGAAAATTTCTTCTTAATCAAACAATGAAAAACACACACTCATGCCCTAAAGATCCCTTCTCTCCAATTTTGGGAAGTCCAGAAAGCCTTAAAGGGTTGGGGGAAGGTAGATGGCAGGGGTGGGGTTTTCAGAAAAGGATGGGGAGTTCGTGAAATTGCAGGGACGCACGTGCGGTTTCCAGACATGCTTGGAGCATGCCTGGCCACGCATTGCCTGTCTCATTTTAATGCTAAATCTCCACTCCTGGGCATGATTTTTAGTATGCTGATGAACAATAGTTTGTCAAAAAATTACTTGAAACTGGTTTCTGGCACCATCTTGGATCTTTCTTGTGCAAACCGGTTTTTTAGTTGTGGTCCTTGGGTTCTCTATCCAGTTCCTGCGAGCAGACTTACTAGTAGCTAGCTCTGGAATTTTCACCTTTTTTGATGAGTTCAGCCTGCTTTCTGTCAGGGGATATGTTGGAGAGAATACAAGAAAGCTAGTAGAAGTTTAAAGATTAACTAACGTTGTAGTGGCACAACCCAGTGAAAAATTTACCAAAGATCAGTCAATAATCATAAGCTAACCTAACCCTCCTCATTGTATTTTAAATCTGGTTTTGTTCCTCTAGGTCTACAAATATAGACTCGGCGAGGCGGGGGGGGGGGGGGGGGGGCTGGGGAGGTGGGACATGGAAGGTGCTTTCTATGCTTCAGCATTGTTCCAAGTTGGAAAGTACAGGATGCCATCAGGGAGTCCAAACTGAATGTGTGTTAAGTAGTCCCATGTGTGCAGTTTACAGAGTAGAGATGCGCAGCACTAGAAATCAGAGCTACCTCCTTCCTGATTTGCACATGAGTCTCCAAAATGATATCCTGCTTGCTCTGTGTACACGGACTTATTTTAGTGTTCTTTTAAAAATTGGTATTTTACTCCTGAAACTAATACACTGATATTTTAATGCGACCACATACAGAAGCTAATTTTGCCTTCAGTTCTGTTTTATCCTGTGCAAATTCAACTAGCTGGGTTAATTGGAACCTGTATACTTCTCAGTAGTTAGGTCATCAGATTGATGATCAGTTCCATTCAGTTCTAAAGTCAAGCAAGGGATGTCAATTATTAAAGTTGTCTGACTTTCCCATCAACCAATCATCTCTCTCCAATTTGTTTTACCTATAAGGACAGCACCTTCCTAAAACAATGTTCTCATCATGTCCTTTCCTGCTTCAGACCTTGGGATTTCTTCCTAAGTCTCTGTATTGACACAAATCCAAATCCGTCTATTATGCATGCAGTGCCCCTCAATTGGGTCAACTTAACTATCTAAATTCGGCAATGTAAGCCTTGTGCTTCCACGAAGTCAGCTTTCCTGTTATTTCATACTGCTACTCCTCTGCTTTTACAAGTAGTTTCTTCCCTCCTCCACCACCACCCTTTCTCTTAAAACTTGCTCTGGTTATCTGTGCCTATTTTGATTTCTGACAATGCTGTATGGCATTTAGATGTTGAATGCATTGATTTACAGTAGTGCCTAGATATATACATGTATACTTTTTATTTTATTTTTTTTAAAATATATTTTATTGATGTTTTACAGAGAGGAAGGGAGAGAGATAGAGAGTTAGAAACATCGATGAGAGAGAAACATCGATCAGCTACCTCCTGCACATCTCCCACTGGGGATGTGCCCGCAACCCAGGTACATGCCCTTGACCGGGATCGAACCTGGGACCATTCAGTCCGCAGGCCGATGCTCTATCCACTGAGCCAAACCGGTTTCGGCAACTTTTTATTTTTTATATGTACCTATACATTTATATCATAGCTCCAATAAGATGTGGAGTTCTAGAAGGCCTGGCCAATATAGCTCTTTTATAATCCTTTTTTTCATACTCTCCAGAGCATAGCAACATGATGGCTACATGTTTCTTTGTTTTTTCCTGTTTCTCTTTTTCTAGTACATCATTCTCTCTACTCACTGCTTCTCCTCATCTAATGAGATTGTAATGCCATCACCTCTAGATATTAAACATATGTATTTTTTACTATAAGCCACATAAGTCGTCTAGAAAAATTAAAATGCAGATCTAGATATTATTTTACCCTAAATTTTAATTTCTTAAAAAATTTCAACATTTTCTAGAAACATTGCAAGATCATTGTAGTTGGCCAAAGATTCTGCTTTTGACTGTACAGGTTGAGTCCCTGGGTTATAGATCTTTAAATGTTGTATCATTTCCATTACATTTGCCTAGAGGGTCAGCCTTGGGCATATATACAAAATATTATTTTCTCTGAAAACCTGCAGAACCATATACTCCTGCATAAGGGGTGGAAAAAACTCAACAGATTTGCAAAATTGTGTTCCAAATGGGAGAAAAACGAACTATATTAGAAAATATTTGTATGATAAATTTGATTTGGAGAAAAAGTTATTTGAGTTTTTGTTGTTTTCCTTTTCCTGTAAATTCTAGCACTTTTAAAAATTGAAAGAGGCATCCAAAGAAGTGACTGCAGCAGAAAGCCTTCTTAGCATGACAGGATGGGCTTCCACTCCTTTCTTAGCAGCAAATCATGTGGCTTCAGCTAAAGTTTCCTTTGATAGATCTCAGATTTATAATGGTATAAGAATCAGATTTTTTTCTGTTGTCTTATTTGTCTTTACTTTGCGTTTGGTTAGAGGGAGAAGGAGGTGGAAAGGGGAAAAAGATATAGGGAGAGAGAAGGAGATAGAGAGGGAATAGAATGAGTATTAAAGTATCAAAATAGGTTTAACCATAGGTCACCAGAAAAAATAACTGTTTGTACTGTAAGGAATTGATGATTTTATATAATAAGAAAATGCAGAGGAAAGACAATTACAGGATTGATTAATTCAGCTGCTTATCACAAGATCAAGAATGCCAATTCTTTTCATTTTTCTTCCTTGGCATATATCAGCTTTGTCCTTAGACTGCCCCTTCTCTTGGCCACATGATGGCTACAGCAACTCCAGGTATCTTATCCTTACAAAGGTATCCAGAGACAGAATAAATAACTGCTGCTTTTTTTTTTAAGACAAATGTATTCAGTGTTAAGATCAGACTATTACATTTAGCAATCAACAGCCTGGGTGCAAAAAACAAATCTACATTAAAATCCTTTGTTGCAATGCTTTACAGTTTCCACAGAGCAGAAACTAAAATAACCTGTTATACAATTAGCCACAGATACAGTCGTCAAGTTTTTTGACCATTCACATGTTGATTGTTGTAATTGCCAAAATCACTGTAGCATCTGCCACCTCCAAAATTGCTTCCTCTACCATGGCCAAAACCACCTCTGCCTCCTCCATCATTATAGTTGTCAAAGTTGCAACTCCTGCCATAGCCACCACCCGGGATTCCATAACCCTGTCCACCACTTCCATAGCCTCTGCTTCCTCTAAAGTAACCAGGACCACCTCCTGTATAACCGCCATCATTACCAAATCTATTATAGCCATCCTGCTGCCATCCTATCCACTCCCACCACGGCTGACACCAAAGCCACCTCCACAACCACCTCTGAAATTTCCACAACCACTCCAAGCTCTGGCTGGAGGAAGCACCAGCCATAACTTGCTTACATAGGCTCTCCCTACTTCACAGTATGGCCATTCGCAGGATGGTGTTTCTTGTATATACTCATGATCATCAAAGGTTACAAAAGCAGTCTCTCTTTTGGCCATTGTCTCGGTCAGTCATGATTTCAATCACTTCATTTTCCTATACTGTTCAAAATAATCTCTTAGCTGATATTCTTCAGTGTCTTCTTCAATACCACCGACAAAAATTCTATTTCACAGTTAAGTGGGCACCAGGACTCTTGAGAAAGCCCTCTCTGGTTCCACAACTCTTCCATCCACTTCCGGTGGCCCTGCATTCACAGCCGCATCCACCTGCTTCACATTGGCACATGTGACAAACCCAAAGCTTCTGGAGCGCTTGGAGTTTGGAATCTCATCATCACAGAATCTGTGAGCAAATCCAACTCTTTGGGAGACTCTGACTTAGACATGACAACTGAGGAAGGAGACACTCCAATGATGCTTACTCTGGGGCATCCACTGGCAGAAAGGAGTGATCTAACGAATGTATCTGCCCAAGAACTGCTCCTTTCCTATGTTTTTTTTTTTTCTTCTTTTTATGTGTGGGAGAAAAAATTTCCCCTGAACCCTTGCAGCTGATTTATCCTTACATCTCATAGGCCAAATTGTGTCACATGCCCAGACCTAACCAGTCTCTGGCCATAAGAATGGTGCAGCCAAAGTTCTTTATCAAAGAACTCTGCAAACTATAGTTTAAAGGGCATCCCGCAATCTGTTTTTATGTGTCCTGTGAGTTAAGAATGTTTTTACCTTTTTAAATATTTGGGGGGAAAATTAACAACAATATTTTGAGATGAAATATTGTGAAATTCAAATTTTATATTTTAAATATCATTGTCCATACATAGTTTAATCGGAACATAGTTATACACGTTCATTTCTCTTTTATCTATAGCTACTTTCAAGCTATAACCACAGAGTTGAGTAGTTGCAGCAAGAGACCATATGGTCTGAAAAGCTTGAATATTTACTATCTGGACCTTTTTCAGAAAAATTTTGTCTAGTCCTAGCTTAAACCAAATTCTATTCACCCATCACTGCTGGGTCAGCCTCTCCCAAAAAAGATAATATGATTTTGTGATTTTTTTTGCTTTAAAGATGGGAGTGAATTTTCCTGAACAAAGTTTTCTTGGGAAAGAGTAAGGAAGTAGGATATTGATTAGGCAACAATCAGAGAGAGAGAGAAATAGAGACTGAGGTTCACGCACGTTTTAGATAAATATCCCACCTTTAGTATTGTAAAAAGCTGACTCTCAAAATATCACCAATCAACATGTTGACAAGACAGTACTAAGTTTATTGTTCACTAGGGTGAAGGAGAACACCACCCCGCAAAGATTTAGGAGTGTCTGTGAGAGAAGTGGTGAGAATTAGGCCAGAATTTATTGAGAACTGTATGGTTTCCCAACACAAGAACTTGATTAGAACTGCATAAGAGTTTTGACACAACAGTCCAAGATTGGTGAAAACAGCAAGGTGGGGTGATGGATTCAAGATCTTAGAGCACAGACCTCCATTAATGCTTTCCTTGAGAGAGGTGATGGATCATTGGGTAAGTTTCTATAAGAACAATGAAACAAACCATTTGCTTTGGCAGGAGAGTCCCAGAAGAGGCTAGAGATGCTTATACAGACAGTGGAAAAGCAAAGTCATGTTGATGTTCATGATAATGTGTGGTGTGGGGGTCTCCGTGTCCCCGCTGAGTGTGGTAAGTGGTTTTGGTACTCAGTGTTTAGGAAGATTTGTTGTTGTTATAAATGAGTGTGAGTGTATGTGTCTATTGGGGACAGGGGTTGGATGGTTGTGTTTAAATGTGTCTTTCTCCCACCTTGCTTCCAAACTAGTTCCAATATCTAGACAATTTATGCTGACTTAGCAATGATGCTGTGCTAAGTAAGGCCTCCCCATTAGCTACTCTCCGGCACTCAGTTCCTCCTGTGTGTCTTGGTCAGTGAAGTACAGGGTAGAGAAAAAAGAAAGGTCTGTTGACAAAGTCAAGCTCTCCTCTGGGACCAGGCTAAAAGTATTATAGTTTAATTTAAAACCCATGCAGATCCATTTGTAAATAAATGCTGGCAGATGACATCGTAATGGATAGTGCAGTGCGTACCTTTAAACTGATTTCCTTTTGATGTGATAAAAATATCTTATGAAAGAGATGTGGAAATGTGGATTTTTATGTAAAGTAACATAATTTAGATGTTAAAGTAGAAAACATTTTCTTGATAGTAGTTTATTTGATTCAATGACTGTACTAAGCATTGTTTGATGTAGGTTATAAATCAGCTTTGAATCATTACTTATGACTGATTTATGGAAAATCTTATTAATTGCAATAGGAAAAAAAGACCTTGAAGTAAGCAAGAAGTAAAAAAATAGAACAGCCTGGGGATGAAAAGAGGACAGGCATATCTACCCTGTAATGAATAGTAATATCATGTTTGCATGTTTTATTGATAGCATATTTCTGATCATACCAGTTAATCCACACCACACAAATGTTAAATATTGTTGTAACTCCTGTCTTATATGAGAAGAAACTGATTCCCATCATTTTATTTTATAATATATATTAAATATTTATTATATGTTGCTTATTATGAGCCAGTAATGTTACATATATTACGTGACAGCCTTAACAAAAGCCTTTTGAATGCATAACACTGTTGTTCATCTTTCCCAGATGGGGAAAGTGAAGTATGGACAGGTGAGTCTTCTCAATATAAGGTCCTGGAGTTTCAAGCAGGCCTAAGGAATCAGAAAGTCTCACACCAGAGTTTTCTCTCTTGGTCACTGGACATAACTTTTTGCTGTTTCATATTTTAAAGAGAAAAAAAAGGTAGCAAATGGCAGAATAAGGACTTATCTTCTTCACTTCTGTGCCATTTCCAGTCAACCAGTTCTATCACCCTGTGTTACCTGAGACCCTAAGATTCTAAGGAAAGTCATGGGATGGGGGAGGGGGGGTGGGAGGCATAGAAATGGAGGGGCAAGGCCTGGGGTCCCTACTCCTAAAAACATCAATCAATTAATGTATTAAGGATTTTATGTGTTTTTCTTTTCTTTTCTCTCTTCTCTTCTCTTCTCTTCTCTTCTCTTCTCTTCTCTTCTCTTCTCTTCTCTTCTCTTCTCTTCTCTTCTCTTTTTCTTTAAATTCCCAGTTGCCTTAAGAAGTGTGTGTTGCCCAAACCGGTTTGGCTCAGTGGATAGAGCGTCGGCCTGCGGACTGAAAGGTCCTAGGTTCGATTCCGGTCTAGGGCATGTACCTGGGTTGCGGGCGCGTCCCCGGTGGGAGATGTGCAGGAGGCAGCTGATCGATGTTTCTCTCTCATCGATGTTTCTAACTCTCTATCTCTCTCCCTTCCTCTCTGTAAAAAATCAATAAAATATATATTAAAAAAAAAAAAAAAAAAGAAGTGTGTGTTGGGGAAAGGGGAACACATCTAAAACTACAGCAAGTCACACAAATGAAAAATCTTTGATGGCCATGATTAGTGGACACGTAAATAGGATTCTATTTAAAATGTAAATCTGAAAGGGTTTTTAAGGTCATTTTTAAATTTACCACATAGGATCTGACTCATGGAATGAAATCTACCAACTACATTAATACTTATAAAGCCATCAAAGGATTAATATAACGAGTGGGTCTATGATATATAGCAATTAGTTGTTCTAAAATGTAGATTTTATTATAATTCAGGTTTGGTGAGGCCAACAAACAGATCAGGAGACAAGGACCATTAAAAAAAAAGTTTGTTTATTTGTTTACTGACAGTTCCCAAGAGGAGAGACCCTGCCATGCCACACAGGGGAAACACCAGGGTTGGCCAGGAGGTAGAAGGAGCAAGGGGAAAATGTGGAGCAAGAGCCTTTGTTGTGTTTTGTGAGAGAAGGCAAGGTAAATAGGCTTGGATGGGCTAGTATTATCATCTCAGGGGATACTGGACAAAGGGATATCTAGCCCTAGAATGATTAGGACACAGGGATATTATTGGCCTGAATGTAAGAGTCATGTGAGAACCCCCAATAGGACATAGTGGGTTCAGATAGGTTGGTATGCAGACATGAATGACACATTAGTATATATCACTTACACATATGCAAAGACTAGTCATTAGATATTAACTGTTTGCACAATTTCAGCGGTCATTTTATTTAGTGCGGACAGCAAGCCAGGTACTGTGCTGGCAGCAGGCTAAGAAGAGGCCATAAGACATGACCTCTGCCCTCACCAAGTTCACAGGCTAGGGCAGGAAACAGACCCAGGAACAAAGGATCATCGTACGGAATGGCGTGAAAAGTCAACCGAGAGCCCCAATAGCCCAGAGAAAGGATGGAAGGACCCACGTTGTTCTGCCTGGGAAGCCCATGAAAAGAAGTACTAATTCAGAACCCATCAGTCATCTTTCTTTGCTGCCATAATGAAAGAGACGTCAACAAGCCTCTGAAGCCAAAAAGCAACCTATGACTTTAAACTTCACCTTCTTGAGACTCTGGTCCCTTTCAGTGGTTTTGTAAATGTGGATATATATTTGAGAATTGCTAATAACAGCTGCCTTTTCTGAGTAAGGCATCTTCTATTATTGGAGGGGGGGGGCTCTTCTCCATCTTGTGTGCTCTATGAAAATGCAGCTATTTACAAATGCTAATTCACACTGAGAACCTCCCCACCAGCAGAAGAGCCAGCCCTTTGCACCTTTTCACCTCAAGCCCTTGAGTGGTGGGCAGGGAAGTGATGGCCAAGAAACTGGGCCCATCTCTGGCACTGACTTCTCTCCAAGACTCACTTGGAACAATAAGATGTTTTAGCTGTTCTTAAAAACAAAGCTGATGATAGGATTCCCTTCTAAAAATAAAGCATGTCACCTGCAGGATGAAACAGGAATTCCTAAGTGTGTAATGACTCTTGACAGTCTGGACCTGATCTCACCCCAGCTTCTGACCCATTCTGCTCCCCAGGCTTTTCCATTCTCCTGCTGCAGGGAACTTGTCACTGTTCCCTGGATGGACTAGTAGCTTTCATGTGTCCTTGTCTTGACTTAGGCTGGTCTCTCAGCCTGAAATACTCTACTTCTTCTACAAAACAGATCAGATAATCCTTCCCTTTGAAAATTCCTAATTTGTCAGTGCAGATTGAGTTGCTCTGCCATCAGTGCCTTTGTATAAATGCAGCCTGGTTCCAAACACATACAGCAAATGTTTATTATTTCACTTCCTCAGTTTGTCTGTATTTCACCTTTTGAATTTTAATTTGCTCAGGGGTAGGGTTTATATTCTTCTATTTTATATGCCCAGTAGTTAGTAAAATGCCTGGCTAAGGGCAACAATAAAAACAGTAATAATAATAACAATAATGTCTAACATTTATTGAGTTCTTACAATGTGGGAGGCATTGTTCTAAACCCTTTATCTACATTAACTAATTTTGTCCTCACAACAACAATAAGGGGAATTGAACATTTGCATTTTGCAAGTGAGGAGATTGAACCATGGAAAGGATAAAATTTAACTTCCCCAAGTCAACACAACATAAATACTAAATGAGTGCCTTTTTAAATAAGAATATGGTCAGTTCCTGGTACCTTCCCCCTCCCCCAATTTTTTTTTTTCAGTCAAAGAAATTCATAGAATGGTCATTGTTTATTGAGATAAGAGATTTGGGAGAAGTCATTACACAGGTGCCCAATGCCTGGTATGCCAGTGGAGTGGGACATATACTGGGTAACATAGGTTCCTCTAGAATGCCTCCTTGTGCTGGAAGAAATGCAGAAAGTGAGTTATTTTATTTCTCTTAAAATCTACTTAAAAGAGTAGGGATAAAAGACATTGTTGTAGTTCTGTTATACTAAAATCTTTTCTATAAACAGACATTATGCTTTATGGAAAATGATTTAATTTGTGGTATGTCTACCTATAGATAGCAGTAGGCCATGTTATGAGTTTTTGTATATGAGAATCTCTAGAAGTTCGTGTACAGGTGTGCACATCACTATTTCAATGGATTTTCACAGGGTCCATAAGGTATATATATATATATCCTTCATTCTCACAGCAACCTTTTTGTGGAGTATTTGAAGTCATATGCTTCTGGACCGATCAGAGGAACATCTTAGCCTTGGCTCTGTAATTACTATGTGAATACATTCATGTTATTTCTATGATAAACTTACTCATCCTGAAAATGGAGAATTTAACAGTTCCTACATCAGAGGAATTCAGGTTTGGAAAGGATCAGGCAGGCAAACTGTAATTGTGAAGGGCCCCATTCTCAGAAGGGTCTACACTTAGCTTCATGCTCTGTTGTTATGGATTTGAAATGCTTAATAATTATTAACAAGGCATCCCACATTTTCATTTTATATTGAGCTCTGCAAAGTATGTAGCCATTCCTGGATAGGATTGTTTGTGAGGTCTATAGCCCGGGGTGCCTGGCACATAGAGTAACCCCAAATAAAATGTTAGCTATTACTAATTTGCAAGGAATCTATTAGATTTGTGGGAATAGCTCCCAAATTCTATTTTCTGAACTTTTCCAATTTGATCAGACAGTGAATTTAATGGTGGAGTACACCTCATTTGTCCTCATGCATTCAGCTCACACTGATTGGTTATCACTCTATTAAGTTTTTCTGCTTCATTCTTCCATTTCTCTGTGATTGCATAGCTGATGGAATAGGGTCTGTAGATGGCTGCTAATTTGAAGTGCAGGAACATTTTTATAAAAATATGAGACTCATTACTCAATAAAGGATATTAAATTTGTTGTTTGCCTAGTCTGAGAAATGATGGCTGATACGCTGTATCACTGGCATTGTTCCAGAAAGACATGTTGGAAGAGAGATCTAACTCTCTTTTTTTGCTCTTATTGTATTGCAGACCATTTGAGCTCCAGAAGGACCAACACCAGATAAATTATGAATGTTGAACAAGATGACCTTACATCCACAGCAGATAATGATAGGTCCTAGGTTTAACAGGGCCTTATTTGACCCCCTGCTTGTGGTGCTGCTGGCTCTTCAACTTCTCGTGGTGGCTGGTCTGGTGCGGGCTCAAACCTGCCCCTCGGTCTGCTCCTGCAGCAACCAGTTCAGCAAGGTGATTTGTGTTCGGAAAAACCTACGCGAGGTTCCGGATGGCATTTCCACCAACACTCGGCTGCTGAACCTCCATGAGAACCAAATCCAGATCATCAAAGTGAACAGCTTCAAGCACTTGAGGCACCTGGAAATCCTCCAGTTGAGTAGGAATCACATTAGAACCATTGAAATCGGGGCCTTCAATGGTCTGGCGAACCTCAACACTCTGGAACTCTTTGACAATCGTCTCACTACCATCCCAAATGGAGCTTTTGTATATTTGTCTAAACTGAAGGAGCTTTGGTTGCGAAACAACCCCATCGAAAGCATCCCTTCTTATGCTTTTAACAGAATCCCTTCTCTGCGCCGGCTAGACTTAGGCGAATTGAAAAGGCTTTCATACATCTCAGAAGGTGCCTTTGAAGGTCTGTCCAACTTGAGGTATTTGAACCTGGCCATGTGCAACCTCCGGGAAATCCCTAACCTCACACCGCTCATAAAACTAGATGAGCTAGACCTTTCTGGGAATCATTTGTCTGCTATCAGGCCGGGCTCTTTCCAGGGGTTGATGCACCTTCAAAAACTGTGGATGATACAGTCCCAGATTCAAGTGATTGAACGGAATGCCTTTGATAACCTTCAGTCACTGGTGGAAATCAATCTGGCACACAACAATCTAACGTTACTGCCTCATGACCTCTTCACACCCTTGCATCATCTAGAGCGGATTCACTTACATCACAACCCTTGGAATTGTAACTGTGACATACTGTGGCTCAGCTGGTGGATAAAAGACATGGCCCCCTCCAACACAGCTTGTTGTGCCCGATGTAACACTCCTCCCAATCTGAAAGGGAGGTACATTGGGGAGCTCGACCAGAATTATTTCACATGTTATGCTCCTGTGATTGTGGAGCCCCCAGCAGACCTCAATGTCACTGAAGGCATGGCAGCTGAGCTAAAATGCCGGGCCTCCACATCCCTGACCTCCGTATCTTGGATCACTCCAAATGGAACAGTTATGACACATGGGGCGTACAAAGTGAGGATAGCTGTGCTCAGCGATGGCACGTTAAATTTCACGAACGTAACTGTGCAAGATACAGGCATGTACACATGTATGGTGAGCAATTCTGTTGGAAATACCACTGCTTCAGCCACCCTGAATGTTACTGCAGCAACCACCACTCCTTTTACTTACTTTTCAACTGTCACAGTAGAGACTATGGAACCTTCTCAGGATGAGGCACGGACCACAGACAACAATGTAGGTCCCACTCCAGCGATTGACTGGGAAACCACCAATGTGACCACCTCTCTCATGCCACAGAGCACAAGGTCAACAGAAAAAGCATTCACCATCCCAGTGACTGATCTGAACAGTGGGATCCCAGGAATTGATGAGGTCATGAAGACTACCAAAATCATCATTGGCTGTTTTGTGGCCATCACACTCATGGCTGCAGTGATGCTGGTCATTTTCTACAAGATGAGGAAGCAGCACCATAGGCAAAACCATCATGCCCCCACAAGGACTGTTGAAATCATTAATGTGGATGATGAGATTACAGGAGACACTCCCATGGAAAGCCACCTGCCCATGCCTGCTATCGAGCATGAGCACCTAAATCACTATAACTCTTACAAATCTCCCTTCAACCACACAACAACAGTTAACACAATAAATTCAATACACAGTTCAGTGCATGAACCGTTATTGATCCGAATGAACTCGAAAGACAATGTACAAGAGACTCAGATCTAAAACATTTACGGCTACAGAAAACAAACAATTTAAAAAAAAGGACAGTTTATTAATAATGACACAAATGACTGGGCTAAATCTACTGTTTCAAAAAAAAGTGTCTTTACAAAAAAAATACAAAAAAGAAAAGAAATTTATTTATTAAAAATTCTATTGTGATCTAAAGCAGACAAAACTATGTGTATTCCTCAGAACCTGTTTTTGCTGCACTTATTTCCTATTTTCGCATATCTTGTCCCTGCCTTCCCTGATTGCCATATTTTTCATAGATCTCAATTCCCTAAGGAACTGGTCTAGGAAATTTTGTAAGAATTCTGTTACACTTTGAGATTTTTATGGTGAATTCTAGTGGTGAGATCCAGTCTATTTTTGTCTTTTTTTCCCCTCTTTTATTTCCCCCCTCATGCCCTCATGAAGTAGTCCAACGGGGAATGCAATATTAGAAATAGATTTTTAAGAGAGGACGAGAAAAATAATGCAAGATCTTATATTTTTCATGTAATGACCTGTTCTGTATTTATGAGGAGGACCATCAGTGGAAAAGGAAAAAAGAAAAAAAAAGTAAGCAAACAACAGATTAATTTACATATGAGCACCTATAAAACCCATGATCTTTTCAACAACTCTAGAACCAGAATTTGTAGTTCAAACCCTAAAAATAAGATTATAAATAAAAATATTGTTGGTTTTTCTGTATCTGGACACAGCTCATTTGTAGTATGGCTCAAATATAAGAAACTTAAAGGTAATTCGATTTTCTACTTTCTGAGAAAGAAAATACATTATTTTTCAGTCACAGCATCAAACACCATGGGGTCCTGTCTCATTAGGTTGACTTGAGTTTTGGATCTATATATTCAAGTATGCTGTGGTATTTTTTCCTCGCATTAGGGTCACCCATTTTAAATGCTCAGATTAAAAATCATGATTTTGTGAAGTAAATTCAATTTCAGTTGGAAGAAAGTTTTAGTATAATTTCTTTACCATCTCATAAAATTCTGCCGGCTAGGCAAAGTATGACATCTGAATGCAAAGGTATTCTAAGTTATCCAAGTTGAAAAGTCATTTTTGGTGCTGAGTGTCAACAAATTAAGTTTCATTTAACAATAATTATTAAAGACCTACCATGTGTTAAACTTTGTTTTTAGCGCGGACACACAATTGACAAGACCTGGTTCATGCCCTTGAGTCAATCACTGTCTGTGTGATATATGATTAAAGAAATATCAGTTCATTATTGGGGGACAGCTCTAGTTTTACTGTTACATGAAAGATTGCAAATTGTGACCCTGGTGTTTCAAAATATCAGGTTAATGTTATTACAGCAACCTCTTGATTCATGGTTTCTTCCATCCGTCTGGAAGAGCTGCCTCTCTTTTTCCAAATGCAGATTACACGGTTTAAAGAAGTACACGTAAGGAACTTGTTATGAATGACTGGATTCATACCAAGAGATAGCAATGCTAATACAATGGTAACCTGCTAAAGGTACTTGAAGAAACTGGAGAAAGTTTCAGTGTGAGAACATACACTACCTTCCAAGTAAAAGAGTAACTTGGGGGTTACTGGCACTGTGACACTCTCCTGATATTTTCATATAATATGTGTATGACTTTGCCTTTTTGTGAAGCAAAGTGAAAATCTACACCTCTTATTAGTGACCCTTAAAACCTGCCTCCCCTTTGGTGAAACAAGAGTTGGCCAAGCTAGAGCAAACTTCAGCTTCTAATGGATGAGCTGCTTTGATCCCCACAATTAACTCTGCAGGTTGGACCTCACACCAGAGTTTTGTGATGTCCAGATGTGAAAAACCAATCATTACTAGCAAAGTAGGTCAGAGAACTAGAAGGAATGGATAGCAAATGAGTGCAATCACACAAGGGTCTTGCCTCTATGTTTTCATCACCAATTCTCTTTCAGGCTTTTGCTCCCTTATTCCCTGCCTTCCGTGTTAGGAAAACGATTCTCATTCACTTTGCTGAGGAGAAGACTTGGGGGGGGGGGAAGGAAAATATTTTTGCGGCCATTTATCAAGCTTTTCAGTATCAGATGTACTTAATATATTCCCATATACAAAACAAACAAACAACCCACCAAGGAATTTCAAGCATGTGCTAGTATAAAGAAGAGTGGCATAAGTCAAGAGGGGAAAAAATCCTGCCTTCTCTACTTGCTGTGTTCTTAAGGAGCTCTGTCTCTGCTGACTCTAACCCTTCTTTCATCTTGAGTTTATAATTCCTATGGAGTTAGACCCAGCATGCAATTCTCCTTTCTGTGAGGGATTGGCTGAACAGTTAGGTAAATCCTACTGAATAGAATGAAAGGAGAACTTGAGCTAAAAATTTAGTTAAGAAAATGAAGCATACAATTCAATCCTATAAGAGATTATGTTTGCCCTATTTAATACATTTTAGAAAAAAAAATACATATATATGGATAAAAGAATGGTTACGCCAAACTTGACTTCCACAGTGAATATAGACACACATTTGACAATAGGTTCTCATGCAGGTTGGGGGTTGAAGGGTGAAGTGGTATAAATGTATGATTTAAAGGACACTGAAATCTAGATGTTTATAATTAGAAATATCTGTATTGGCTCCACATAACGTACTTGGCTTTTGGCCCCTCAGTATAGAAGCTGCACTGATGGATCAAGACAATCACACACTGTGCTGTGACTATTTATACATCTGGTATATCCTTACAGTAAAACAATTCTATGTTGACTGCTCTTTTTACTCTATACATAGGCAACCAGTGGCAGTATTCTCTAATACTTAATGCACTCAAAATATGCGATTCATAATTAACCAAATTAAGGTAATATAATAATAATTGTTACACACATACTAGAGGCCTGATGCACAAAATTTGTGTAAGGGGCTCAGCCCTCGCAGCCCCAGCTTCATCTGGAAGGTTGTCCGGAAGGATGTCTGGAAGGTCATTCAGCTGTCCAGTCTAATTAGCATATTATGCTTTAATTATTATAGATATATATCCTACTAAAGGTATGCAGTTTGCTTTGGGAATATTCACCAAGGATGCTCTAAAAGAAGATTTGCCAACTTTTTTTCTCTATATCATTTTATACCTGGCTATGACCTCAATCTTCTCAATTCTTTTGAACATTTCTAGATATTTGCATTGGTAAAGTACTAGGAGGATTTGGCATAGCTCACACACATACACCCTGATATGGCTTAATCACTTCCCCTTGTATTCTGAATACTATGGAATCAATATCATATTTTCCTGTGGTTGAAGTAGGACATTTGACCTTTGAACATTGATCAATGTTTTGTTTTGTTTTGGTTTTTTTGAGAAAAAAAAATTGTTTTTGGTCCATGGTTGTTCTTAGGCCTTATAATAAGATAAAAATCAGGATATTATTTGAGACCTGAATACTATGAAATTCTGAATATAGGTCTGCTAGGAAAAAACTTGACAATGGAATGCTTATTTACATGGGAGAGGAAGAAGGCATTTTGGAACAGGAATTATTGAAATGTGAATAAATATGAAGTGGAATGCTCCAGTGTATATAACATTTCCAAGGTAAGTAGTGATCATCGTGGGAAAAAAATCTGAATCTTTTACCCTTTGGAATAATCTTCAAGATAATAGGTAAGTGGAAGAGTCAGATGAATGCTTTTGAATAAAGGGTAATGCTCTGAAGTAATATAATTTTTAAATGATGTGTTCAGTTGTTTAGTTGGTGTTTCAGCTTACTAGTTTTCATAAGGACATCAAAAATAATCATTAAATATTACAGACCTAACATGTGAATGCTTGAGTGAGCAGTCATATCTGTCTAAGAAGCTCTTTGCCTGTTTCTCATAAAATATAGTAGCACAGAGTCAAATCTCATAAAAGCATCTCCTCCAACAATATGCACATCATTACATTTTATTATAAAGTATTTTTTGTACAAAAGATACTTCAGATAAAATTAAGTCTAAGAAGTTGCCTTAAGAAAATTCAGGTATTTTTTACTCTTTCTCTTAAAATTCTGTATTAGATAGAAACCAGATGTGACATTGTCTGACTGTGTTTTATCAAGGTACAAAATAATATGCATCTGGCTCTATGAAAGAAAAAATAAATCTCCTAGAATTACGGAAACTGCTCTGTCAATTAATACCCAAATTTAGATGATGAATGAACATTTTACTACACAAACCAGTTCATGTCATTTTGATCCTCCAAGTGCTACCAACAAAATATCTGAGATCCTAACCTTTCTTGGCATTCTTTGAGAAATATATCCACATTACATATAAAATTATAAAATTAAATTGTATAACAAGTGTTCAGCAGCAGTGAGGAAAACTACTGTTCATTTTGCTTCAGTCCAAGTAAATAAAAAGGAAAGGAAGAGAGTGATTGCTGTAAGATAGACAATAAAGGAAGCAGACATCTTAACAAGAACGCATGATAGTGAAAAAAAATCATTTGTTTTGTAAATTTTGTTTTACACAGAAAACAAGAATACTCATATACATTCTGCGCATTACATAGAAAAGAAAGGCCTCTGAAACTCCAAACCATGAGGGCTTATTTTTGAATACTTGGTCCAATATTTAATTTTATTTTCCAGGTAATTAATAGCACATTTTATTATGGATCTGATGCTGAATTGCTGGATTTGAACTTATCTAAATGGCATCAGTCCTGTCTATCTGGTTGGCAGAAGTAGTGAGTATATGGCTTTCCACCCAGATGAAAGAGGGGATTTAATGTTGTTTGAAGTTAGAGGGGCTGGTTTCCATGGTGGCAGTAGAACCCATTCTGATTTTTGTCTGCTAACTTGACAACTTGGCAGAATAACCTCCTATTTCAACTTTGGGATATCATGATGGAAAGCCACATGGGAAGTCCAATCATTCAGCGTGTCTCTATACCAGTAAAGCTTCTGAGTAACAATGAATATATCTCCTTACTTCTCAGTCCTTAGTTCCACATTAAAAGAGTTAAAATAAAGCAAGACTCAGCAATTGCGATTTAAGCACGGTTGCTAGTTTTGTAGTGACTAGTTCTCTTAAAGAAATAAATGCAACTTCAATCCAATGAAATATATTAGAACATACATAAAAGTAGCCATGATATATTTTATGGAACGTATTTTTATTATAGCTGTTATAAATTTTAAATCTAACAATTTATAATATGAAGGCAATCATGGGTTTCTTTACTAATGGAATCATTATGAAAAAAGTTAACCTTAACAAAATTTGCAAAATGCCTCAGAAGTCAAATACTGAAATAGATTCCTAGGTCCTAGTGATAGTTCTATTTTAAAAAAGGAAGTTTTACAAATGAAAGAGAGATGTAATGAAGTTTCTCTTTTCGGCAGCCCTCAAGCAGACTAACATGCTTATAAAGACATTTCTCAACATAAATGGACTGTTAAAGAATGAACTTCAGTCAAGTCTGACCATAAAAATGCCATGTAGCTATGCATTCTCATCTGAAGGTTTTTCAAGGATGTGGCAAACAAGTCTCTCTTTAGAAAATTAAGGCCAGCCTGTACGTGCTCAATTGCATTTTGGTTTTTCATTACATAGCCTAATCCTCTGCATATTTTGTTCCTGGCTTTCATTTTCCAGAATGTTTTCAGGTTTTGCAGGAGAAATATAAAATCAGAATCTGTCACTGCTCCACGACATTTAGTTATGTAATCTGGAGTCAAACCCTGACAACATTAAGGGCGACTCATATGGGTAAATAAATAATTTCCTAGGCATTACAGGCATAGTGCCATTTTTATTTTTACTTTTGACCACCACTTAAATTATCTGATATTTTTATTATGATTAATACAACTTCTACCTCTGAGAAAAATAATTTCATGATATTAAAAAGTGCTCTGAAAGCTACAGAATATTTACATAGATTATACATAATTTATATACTATACATAATGTATATAATTTTATGAACACAAACTTGCCATGCTTATCAATGACAAATGGCAAAATGTATAGGTTATTCATTAGAAAGCTATGGTAATTAGATAAAAATCTCATTAGCTAACATGGTTTTAATTTATTGACAATACCTTTAATGTAAAACTAAATTTATAATAAATTCTGAGAGTGATTGGAATAGTCATTTGAAAGATACTTTAATAATTAGAGCAAATGCTGATGTTACAGAGTAAGAATCTACAGATTAATATCAGAAATAGACTGGGTCCTTGGAAATTAGTGGGATACCATTAGATATTCATAAGATGAAAAATGTGCTTTATAGAGTAGAAAGTATTTCCTCATTTCAACCTATGAAAGAAGGATAGGTGAATGTATTTTTTTAAAAAATATATTTTATTGATTTTCTTACGGAGAGGAAGGGAGAGGGATAGAGAGTTAGAAACATCGATGAGAGAGAAACATTGATCAGCTGCCTCCTGCACACCTCCTACTGGGGATGTGCCCACAACCAAGGTACATGTCCTTGACCAGAATTGAACCTGGGACCTTTCAGTCCATAGGCCAACGCTCTATCCACTGAGCCAAACCGGTTAGGGCGGTGAATGTATTTTTCATATGTTTACAGAGATTTTGAGAGAGAGAGGAAGGATAGAGATAGAGAGATAGGAACATTGATGAGAGAGGAACATCATTGATCAGCTCCCTCCTGCATGGCCCCTACTGGGGATCCAGCCTGCAACCTGGGCATGTGCCTTGACTGGGAATCAAACCAGCGACCTCTTGGTTCCTGGGTCAAAGCTTAACCACTGAGCAACACTAGCTGGGCTTGGTGAATGTATTTTAATTAATATATCAAATTTCCCTTGTGTAGTGCATTTGTCTGTATGTAGAGCTATTATTACATTGAAGCTATAAGCACAAAATGGAAAGGGGAAATAATGGAAAAGAGAAAACGAAAGTGGTATAAGTACAAAAGAATAGTTCAATTATTTTTATGTTAGAATGGCCTCATTCATATAGTGAATTTAAATTGAACAACCTATTTAATTCCAGGACTGTTCAAGGGTCTGGATATACAACAGTGAACAAAACAGAGTCCTGTTCAATGTGATATGGTGATTAATTCGCCTTGGTTTTCCCAAGTTTTTCTGGTCTTAATACAGAATGTCCTGTATCTCAGATATTTAGTTTAGGGCAAATCAAGATGGCTGGTTACCCTTCTGCTGACCTTATCCTTTGGTAATTGTCAGCTTGATTTGATGATTCCTATTAATGTGCTTATCTCATTGCTCATGGCAATTGCAGATAACATTGGCTACATATAAGCAGTTTCTAAGTTGAACAAGGTCATAACAAGAGCATATGCTGGTAATATTAAATTCTGTCAAATGATTCCTAGATGGCACTTGATAGAGTGCAATGGAAATACAGCCAGCACAATTCACCCTGAAGGGGGGATTGTCATCTGGAGATGTCAACAATCATATTATTATGCAAGATAATTTACAGGATACTGGCCTCACCATCTCTACTCCTCGCAAAATCATGTGCATGACCTAAAACAAAAAAGAAAGATGAGTTTATTGCAATACTCATGATCTGCAAGGCAGGGGATTCAGGCTATAGGAGCAATGGTTGGTGAGTGATAACTTTAACAAGAACAGTTTTAGGAAATGATCTTATTTGTTTGTGGGGGTGATGTGAGAAGATAAAAAGAGGCTGCATTACAATGGGAAGAGGAAATTAATTGGCAGGGTATACGTGGAAGCAATGATAGGTTGTTTTGAAGGAATCTGAAAAGTGGAAGTGGTGATTGATGTTAACTAGAAGGCGAAGGTAGAGAATAGGGAAGCTACTAGTCTAAGGAATTTAGACTTTAAAGGCAAAAAAGGTAACCATGAAAAATAAAAACACATATGAACAAACATTTATGTCAGAATGATTAATTTATGAGAAATCAGTAAATTATAAATCTCAATGTAGCTAAGTTTGAAGAAATGACAGGAAAGTTACTTAGATTTTTTTTTTTTTTTAACTAGCTCTGAATTTTCCTATCTATAACATGAGTTGGACATTGTTAGTGGTCAATAAAGAGCATTTTCTGAGGAATTGTGGTCTCCTGATCGCTATACAAAGTCCTCACTTAATGTTGGGGACAGGTTCTGCAGCTTTAAGCAAAACAACATATAATAAAACCAATTTTACCATAGGCTATTTGATGTAAATGAGAATTAAGTTCCTACAGCATCCATCAAGATTATAACAAAATGCTGTTGAATGAAACCATGTTATTAGAAGACCTGCTATATTTATACTGCCTTTATAATCCCCTATTGTTTCAAAGAACAGGAAACAAATACTTTAGTTTCATGAATGGCTAATAAATCCATTTTAGTACGTTCTTTCATCCCTTGATATAGAATGAAGTAATCAAATTTTCATTTAATGAATGAACAATGAATCATGAAACTCAAAATACTACGGAGTCCATTATAGAAAGGGAATTAGGTTATCATCTGTTAAATAACAAATTAATTGATGTCATAATGGCTTAGAGAAAAAGAGTATAGCTGGAGTTTTCCAGATATAAACAATGATAAATAGAAGAAATGCAGACTTTTAAACTCATGAGTAGAATATAGACGATAATTTCAAGTAAAGTAGTGGACGCTTCAATACGGAATGAATGAAAATTTTAGGTACCAGATTACAGATAACCATGTTCCTGTGAACACCAAACAGACAAGGAGTGATACTATACATCTCTTCAATCTCAAGGGTCTCTCTTTAACATTTACTAGCATCTCATGTATTATTACTCCAAGGATCTGAAAGCTTTTCAAAAGTTTTGATACTTGTTCCAATAGAAATGATATTAAATTGGTAAGTAAATGAGAGTGATTTCTTACTTATTTTTTTTTCATAAAATGTTATTTATAAGCTATCCACTCATTCCAGCATAGCAAAATATGGCATGGTATATTTATTACACATTAGCAAATTACTTTTGTATTAATAAGTAATATTTTGAAAAGCACTAAAAAATGATAACTAGAACCTGATGACTGGTTTGCTATTCTTAGGGTGCATATCAAAGTAAAATACAGGGTGTTGCCCCAAAAGTATATACACTATATATACAGCTGATAGCTCAATTTTGAAAATGAAATGTACTTTAATAAATATATCTTTATAATTATTCAAAGTATGAGTATACATTTTTGGAGGACAGGTAGTCCTCGGGTTATGTCGGACTCAACGTACATTGTTTCGTGGTTATGTTGCCATCTCCCATTTATTTATAAAAAAAAAAAAATTCCGTCATTTTGACATATGTACATATGTGCTTTATGTTTTTTTTATTATTTATTTACCACAAGTAATGGTCAGGAATTGTTATCTTTCTTTTAAATTTTTTTTACTGTTTCACTTCATTACTGCTGTGTGTGTGCTCCATGTGAGTGACATAGGTGCTTATGTAGGTGGGTTCCGACTTACAGCGAAAATCGTGTTATGTCACGCCTTAGAAACATATCTCTGTCATAACCCGAGGACCTACTGTATTTCTATGCTAACCATTAAGCAATTTTAAAAATCAAGAGTCATGAGCAGGTAATTTGGATCAAGATGATAATAACTGTCAGAACTGGGGATGCAGTAAAGGTTAAAAAAAGTTTTCAATGAGACATAGGGTCTTTAAAAAATTCACAATTCCTCAGTCTATAAACCTATAAACCTATAAACATAGTAGTGTAGACTCTCAATTCCTTTCTTTATGGTTCTTTGATTGGACGCTTACTAGCACAGCATCCATAGAAGTCCGCCATCATTTCATTTCATACCATCTGAGCATTTCAAAACTGGAAAATATAGTATAGAATTTAGGTAAACTCCCTGCCTATAGATGATGGCCTTTAGTTCCTATATTTTAATTAAGTAAAATTCATTAAACATCTAAACTCTGTGTCTAATGACTTAAATATATATATTGTTTTTCTTTTATCTTTTTTACTTTTTAGTCCTAAAAACATGACCACAAACATGTTTGCAAAACAGATGAATTTTCTTTTTCTTTATTTTTTTTTATACCAGGAAATTTCTTTTCAGCTGTTGTATGGCTAAGGAAAATGTCCTGCATTTTAAAATACTCATTTTATATGCTTATGCTTTCTTTAAGCATTTGGCACTAACACTGTGTTATTTAGCCATACTTTCCTTGGATCTAGTCACACACCATTGCATTTACCCATTTGTCATTGTTTTCCAGTAGTAAGAAATTTTGGAATAGACATAGCTCAAAGAAAAAGAGTAGAATATCATAGAAACCATTGCATCTGTTCTAATTCCAACTATTCAGATTTTTAATTTCAAATGTTTTTATTTTCTTAGTAGCTACCCAATCAGTAACTACAATATTTTAACTTTTATTTTTGGGTTCGAAATTCCCATTAAAAAAGGAAAGATTTGACTTCTTTTAAACTATATGACTCTAATATTTATGTGAATGAATGTATATGTACGTATGTAGATATGTATGTATGTTGTGTAAATACACGTGCTTCATCCTCATACTTGTATTCTCATTTCTTTTGCTACTAGTAGACACAAATTTCATCAGTTTTTAGTGACTGTAAAAAAGTAGTTTTTCTTCTATTATTTTCATAGCTTGAAACTTCAGCACAAGAGAGAGTCCAATTATGTGTGTGTGTTTCTTTATTAATCTGTTCACTTGCTTCTAACAAATTTAAAATATTGAAGAATAATGACATTGATTTTAAAGCCACATTATATTTTAATATATATTTCCTTATTTGTTTTCTTCTAAGAAAAACAGTCCTTCCCCAATATGTCATTTGTGCATCTATATACATTGTTGTTAGTAATACTTACTATTAATTATAATTTTAATAAAATAATAATAGCTAACATTTATTAAGCTCTCAACTCAGACCAGTCTTAGGTTCACAAATTTGATTCTACATTCCTCAACTTTCCCAAAAGCCCCCAATATTAAGATGAACACTTTGTTTTGTGCTTTTTGGTTTCTTTTGTTGTTTTGTTTTGTTTTGTTTTGTTTTGTTTGAGAGAGAAGAGATGAGTTTAAAGATTCCACTCCAAATAAGGGAAAATTAAGACCAGAATTGCAGATCCTTTTTATCCCTTTCTCTCAAAGCCCACTCTTGAGGAATGGGAACTCTACCACGATACTTGTTGCTTACATAAAAGACTGCTTTATTCAATCCTGTTTGATAAATAAGTCCCTCAAAGAAAGAACTGAGGAAAGCAGTTAATAAATCCGCAATTTAATTTCACTCAGTCTTTCTTAGGTCCACAGAGGAATCATACCTCCCGAAATTTAATCACCCACAAAGACTCTGGTCCTGAAGTATTCCTGTCTTGAAAATGTGGTTCAGAGACTGGAAGCAGAGACCTTGAGAATGCAGCCCCGAAGAAATCCACTAGGGATGTAAAAGAAGTAAATGAAACAAGCAGAGTTTATAATTCGGCAAGGTTGATGTCAAGTCTTTCTCTCTTCTTAACACTTCTAAGGACAAGCTTACTAAATAGAGCTTAGTGAATAGGAGTTCTTTGGAACCTCACCTCCTGGACTCAATCATAATTCTGCCCAGCAGTATGTTTCAGTCTGAAGTGTTTTAGAAAATGTCTACTATGATACAGTTTACTTTGAGTTCATTTTGTTTTTCTCTGTAATATGTGGGTCTTGAGTAATGGCAAACTTGATTATGTTCTGCTGGAACGCAAAGGTGTCGCAGGTGAAGATGTCATGATTTTTAAAGAAAAATGACTGAACCAGTTATCAAACACCATAGAATTATGTCAGTGAATTTAAAAGAAAACGTTTGCAAAACGCAGCTACTTTTGTTTCATTGGTTCAAACTCTTATTTCTAATTTGTGGATTTTTTTATGCCATAATATTCTTCCTACTCTTTACTCAGCTTTGCTCTAAAACTTCTTTTCAAAAGGTTAGGAGAGACTTTGAAAACCCAGATGTGAATTAAATGTGGCCTATTTCTGTCAGTTTTTCTTTTAGCATTATTATATCCCTACAATTTTTTCTAAAATATGCCAGCAGAAAGCCTTTGAAATCTCACATCAACTGACCAGGAAACAATAGGTACATCAGAAATCTTGCAAACTCTATACAATCACTGTCCAGTTATGTGGTTCCAAGAGCCAGAATTTCCCCTTTATTTGAATCGGGGCCAGCTAATTCCAACCATTCTGTCAATGACCAATGCTAATAAATAAAGTTTTATTGAAACACAGCCATGGCCATTGGTTTATGCATTCATTGTTTATAATTGCTTTCACCATACAATGGCAGATGGAGTCGGTATAATGGGGACCATATGTCACAAAAAACCTAAATATTTACTATTTACCTTTTACAGATAGTTTGCCAACCACTGGTGCAGAGTATGGAAATGAATTTGTCTCTGCAATCATGAGCAATCACTTATGTAGTATTAAATGATTTTAATAGTTTGACTCTGGAGTCCCATATCTGCATTTTTTTAAACTACCTTCTTATCCCATTCTACACTGCCCATTAGGATATTTTAGGTTGAGACAGTATGCTATTTATGAATATGTCAAATTCACAAGCACACTCCCCATGACTTAAACTATTGTCTTAGAGATCCCTCGGGGCTTCCTTGGCTGCAGAATTTATTGCCTTTTTAATGTTTTTATTGCACCAGAGAAAATTAATAAGCATCTCATTATCAAAAGAAAGCTGGCCAATGGGTTTTGGTTAAGAAGGTTTTCTTTTTGTAAAAAAAAAAAAAAAAAAAAAAGAAAGAAAGAAAGAAAGAAAGAAAGAAAAAGAAAAAGAAAGAAATAAAGCCGATGTCTCTTAAATGTGAGTGTTCCCTAGTAACTTTCACATTATCCTAAGCTAAGAGCTTATATGTTGGTTAGATGCTTCAGTTAAAAGCTGTTTTTCTGAAGAAATACATAATTTGTTGTGTAGAATAGTGTTTTTCAACTGGTCGTATTAGGGGAATATAGTAAGATCTAAAAATAAAAGACAGGTGTTCAGGGAACCATGACACGTTTAAATGGCTTGGTTACTTCTCTGCGGTAGAAGACTTGGTTTACTGTCTCAAACAACACAATTACACTGCGTCCTACTTCCATCTATAGCCCATCAAAGAGAAGATAAAAGAATAAATTAAGCTGGTTTCAAGTACATTTGGGATGATAATTTGAAAGTTGGCAGCCCAGTTGAAATGTGTCCTATAATCACTAAAACTTCTATTGAATATTTTGAGGATTCTGACTTGACATATATTTCAACTTCCCATCTATATTCCAAGTGCTATTGAATAAGTTTCAAATCTCCAATTGGAACAATGAGCAATAAGGATTTTTTTTCTTTTTCTAGAAATCCAGGCATATCTATAAGGAAATCTCCTACCCAGATAATTTTCCCATTAAGATTCTAGCCATAGCCTTTGCTTCCCATTTAAATGTCTAATTCAAACTTTTTCAATTCTGACTCTACATTAGGAGCACCTTTAAAACTGGGTTTGTTTGTTTTTTTTTTTTGTTTGTTTGTTTGTTTGGTGAATGCATAATGCTATGCAAGCTCCATGCATACTTCAAAGATTTTAATTGAACTGGCCTAGGGTGAAGTCAAGCTCCACATTTTTTAAAGGATCCCCTTATAATTCTAATACACAATTGACTAGAAAACTGCTGGTGTAAATGCCTTTGTAACCACAGGCAGGCATATCCTATGAAGTGACAAACCCAAGAGAGAGACTGTCAGTAGAAATAAAGCATAAAGTTTCTGATGGAGATTGGAATACACTTGAAGTAGCAACGAAATGCATGAAATCAGTTTCTAAAACTGAATGACTAGAATTTACTTCTCAGATTAAAAATAATATCTTACATGTATATGCTATTGCATTTGCCATGTGATTTTTACACTCAACCAGTTCTACCTATGGCTTACTAAATGTCAATATATATTAACATAAGCTGACTACTAATGTAGAGCCTTGTAATCAGTGGTCAACCATGTGCTTGTATCATAAGTATGATCCTAAGTGGCTATCATAATCTTTAAGGCTAAAAGTAGTTAATACATTTTAGACTGTGAGGATAGATGATACCTGTGGTGTAGGAATATCCTATCTAATAAAAGAGAAACATGGTAATTAGCCAAACATCCGCTACCCTTCCCATTGTCTAATCAGGGCGATATGCAAAATAACTGCCAGCCAAGATGGCGGCCGGCACCTAGGCAACTTGAAGTTAACATGAGGCTTGCTTGCTTCAGTGACGGAGGACTCCAATGTTCCCTTCCTGCCTTGCCGGCCTCTGAGCTTGCAGTTTGAAACATTCTTACAAATATAGAAGCTAAACAAAACCCCAGAAACCTGCTTTCAGCAAGCCAGGATCTCAGAGCTGGAGTTGATACAGTGTTTCGATTATAGAACCCAAACAAATCAGATACCTGCTTTCAGCAGCAGAGGCCTCAGAGCTAGAGTCAGAGCTAAAGCTGGCCCAGAATAAAAAAGAAAAAGAAAAAAAGGAGCAGTTGGGAGCTTCAGTCACCCGCCAGCCTGGAAACAGCCATCAGCCCCTCACCCAGACTGGCCAGGCACTCCAGTGGGGACCCCCACACTGAAGGTTGTGTGATCAGCTGCAAACAGCCATCATCCCCTCACTTAGGCTGGCCAGGCACCCCACTTTGGGCCCCCATCCTGATCCAGGATACCCTTCAGGGCAAACCAGCCAGCCCCCACCCATGCACCAGGCCTCTATCCTATATAGTAAAAGGGTAATATGCTTCCCGGCACCGGGATCAGCATGACAGCGGGCAGCACCCAAACCCCCTGATCGCCCTGCGGCTCTGTGTGTGACAGGGGGCGGAGCCACAACCTCCCTATCTGCCCTGCTCTGATCGGGACAGGGGAAGGTGCCCCAACCCCCTGATCAGCCCTGCTCTGTGCCTGATGGAGGGAGCTCCCCAACCCCCTGATTGCCCTGTGGCTCTGTGTGTGACAGGATACGGAGCCCCAACCCCCCTGATGGGCCCTGCTCTGTGGGTGACAGGGGGCAGCACCCTAACCCCCTGATTGGCCCTGCTCTGTGGGTGACAGGGGGTGGCTCCGCAACCTCCCCATCGACCCTGCCTTGAGTGTGACGGGGGCGGTGCCGCAACCCCCCAATCGGCCCTACCCTGAGCGTGACTGAGGGTGGCATCGCAACCTCCCTATCCGCCCTGCTCTGTGCATGACAGGGGGCAGCGCCCCAACTCTCCAATCAGCCCTGCTCTGAGCCCAACCAAGGGCTGCACCTAGGGATTGGGCCTGCCCTCTGCCACCCAAGAGCAGGCCTAAGCCAGCAGGTTGTTATCTCCAGAGGGGTCCCAGACTGCGAGAGGGCACAGGCTGGGCTGAGGGACCCCCTTCTCCCCCTCGAGTGCACAAATTTTTGTGCACCGGGCCTCTAATATATATATAATTTTGCACCAGTGGGCATCTTTAAAAATGAAACAATCATATGCCTTTTCTGGGATAAGAAAGATATAAGCTTCACTAAAGACAGAAAGCTGAATTTAATAGATAACCAGTCAAAGGGTACTCCCATCATATCTCTCTCCTGAGGCAGAGAAAGATAAGCAGAGGGTGGCAGAATGAAGAGCTTCACCTCTAGCATTAGCAATATGGTTTAATCTGGAGATTCAGCTCCTAGATGTTTCTACAGAAAATAATGTCTTACATGGGGGAAAATAAGAACACCTAAAATAGCTTTATTCTTTTACCAATATAATTACATGAATTCTAGCATCTCAATATTTTTATTGTCTTTTCTCATTAGAAAATTATCCTATAACCTGAAAATCATTGATTAGCTCCAATATTAGGATGGATCCTAGCACCTAGAAAATTATTAGTTTTTAAAAGATTTGATTTTATTGTCCAAAGATTTACATATGTCTCCTTTTTTCCCAATTACCCCCCGCCCCGCCAGCCATTCCCACCCTGGGAAAGCCCCCAATGCCCCAGTGTATATGTCCATTGCTTATGCTAATATGTATGTAAAGATTTTTTATTGATTTTTAGAGAGAAAGGACACGGAGAGAGAAATAGCAATGTGAGAGTGGAACATGGACTGGCTGTCTCATGCATGCCCTGGAAACCTGGGAATGTGCCCCAAATGGGAATTGAATCAGCAACCCCTAGGTGAAAGGTCATGCCTGGTCAGGGCCACCTAAACAATCTATATATATATAAAAGGCTAATATGCAAAGTGTCCCCTTGGGATTTTGACCAGGAGACTGGGAGTTCGATCACTATGACATGTGCTGACCACCAGGGGGTGGCATGGAATGAGGGAAGGAAGGCTCCATCTGGCAGCCAGAGGCGCCAATCGGCCCTGGTTGCCAGCCAGGCCTAGGGACCCTACATGTGCATGAATTTCATGCACCAGGCACCTAGTTATGAATAAAGTCTGATTTTTATGACCAATTAGCTATTATAATGATTAACATTAATTTTAGAAGAGAGAATTCTTAAATTGTTTTATTCAATCTGTACCAGAGTTATTTTCCAGTGCGCTGAGATAGGAGAGCCCACAGCAAGGCCCCACAGGAGCCAAGACCTGTCACACATTTATTTCAGAAAATTGTTTTACTTAAGTGGAATTGATGGGTATTTTAAAATCATTCTGTATAGAAAGGTAGTCAAGCCAAAGACAGGCATTGGTGTGAATGCCAGGGCACAGTGATTGTTTTTGAGATATTTTGTTTACAGAGGGGCCGTGTGGGGCGGGGGGGAGGGGGGGGGATGTGAGTTGTTCATCTGAGTTAATAAGCAGATCCAGTAAGAACACAATAAATTCATTTTCTCAAGCTCTTTCCTGAGAAAATTTCCTTTACCCTTTAGGAGAGAGAGGCGCCCCTTGTTAAAGCACTAGGTACTCTGTTTCATGTGACTAGATATATAGAGTATTTTAGCCTCAATGCTAAATATATAGGAGGCTCTCAATAAACATGACTGAATGGATAGATGGACAGATGGATAAGTGGGTGGATGGACAAAAGTTGGGATCCTCTCCTCACACTCTTGGTCTCTACAAAAAAGACTAAGAAAGCCCACACACGGCTGTAGTTAGAAGCTTGTCTTTGAGGTAAGTCAGAATGTCTCTAAGGAATTCTCATTCTTGGAATGGCTATAAATTTTCTCATCTCCTAATTGGGTCTTATGTTCCCTCAGTGTTATGGTGCTTGAATTACTCCAGCTGACATCTGTGTGAATAAAATGTTTTTCCATATAGTAATTGTTATGAACTGGGTAGTTTTATTAAGATTAAATAGAGTAGCATGATGTACTAAAAATTGAGCTTTATTTGGCCGGCACAATGTAGGAAATTATGAAATTTTGATGAATGAGTGAATAAGTGAATGGATAAAAACATTTATATAAAAATAAATCAAGGCTGAGCTTTTCTTAATTCACACTAAGCCAAGAATCACTGGTGAAGGATGATTATTTACACACTATATATACCAGGAGTCATCCAGCTACTACTGTGGGCCAAATCCATCCTCCCCCATCCTGTTTTTTTTATGGTTCATGTTAATACAAAATTTTTGGAAATACGTTTTCCCTCTGGATGTCTAAGCTATGACATAATAGCCTCAGATTTGCCTCTTGACCCATTAAACCTAAAATAGTTACTCGCCAGTGGATATAGAAAAAGTTTGCCCATCTCACACTACACTATAAACTCCACCAATGGTAGGCCAAATTTGATATACATTCTATTATCTATTCAGCATCTAGCCTCTGCCTGACATGTAGTAGACACTCATTCAATGCCTATTTGATGGATTAAATGAATGAATGAATGAATGAATGAATGAATGAATGAATAAATAAATAAACAAACAAACAAACTTATTTTTTTCTCCTCAAACCCACATGCACCAACCAATCTTCAATAGAGAAAATATTTCTCATTAGAGTTCTCAAAAAACATACATTTAAAAATTTTACTGATATAGAAAAAAAGTTATTTAAAAAATATGGTCAAAACTTTAATATGTAATTTGTTCAAGAAAATATCAGAGACCAAAAAAGGTGTCCCAAAAATATGCATACACACTTTGAATAATTATTCATTCTAATGGGCTAAATATGAAATGAATGAAACATCAATTGAGCTATCAGAAAAAATGTATATACATTTGGGGGGACACCCTATATGTAATGCTGGGAAATTATTTCTCAGTTGCCTTTAGAGGTAGAATGTCCGCCTCAATTTCCTAGTTGAGAATCTAGCAGTGTGTCCTTCCACATGTGGATGTTGAAGGAAAGATGATTTTCAAGAGCAGAAAAGCCTTCTTAGGCACGGAGTTTACCAGGGAGCATTTGTTGTTGCTGGCCCTGCCTTTTGCTCTTGATAAATTTCAGGTGGAAAGAATTGCATATCCAGTTATGCTAATAAACCATGTGTGTGGCTTCAACTCTATGTAGTATCCGCAGGGTGGTAAGATTTCCTCTTAATACAGGGCTGAAGGAACTGTATGACTTAGATAAGAAATATTCTCAATATCAATAGAACAGTCTACTTAGTTGTATGTGCTTTATTGCTATTTATCAGATCTATCATCCTCCATTTTCATATTTCTCTCCTTCTTTGATTGTGGTTGAAAACTTTTCTATTTTGATTGTCTAATTTCCTCTGGTCTTTCAATATAAATCACTTCAAATTATTTTTTTTTTGAGTACGTAAGGTAAATATATATATAAAAGCAGACAGGCCCTCTAAATCCATGGGACCATAGTATAGGCTCCTCTCCAGGGTGGTACCCTGTAGTATAATGGAAAGAACACTGATATTGAGGTCAGCCATAGGTTCAAATCTCAGCTCTTTCTTTTATTAAGACTTGGTGACCCTTGTCAAGTTCCTTATCTGACTGCTCTTCTATAAGTTTGTGGTAAGATATAAATAAGACGATGGTTGCAAAACATTAACACAGTACTGTATGTCCAGTAGACATTTTTTAAAGTTAGTGTTGTTTTTTGGGGGGAGGTTGCTATTGTGCAATTAATAATTATTTAGTAAATAGCTATAAAATGCCCAGTATTATAAAAAAAATGGTAGCTTTTGGAAAAAATAAATCATACATAGAGTGCTTGCTATGTTCTATACTAAGCAATTCACTTAAATGATCCCAGATTACCCTATCTATGCATATGTACCCACACTTTACAGAGGAGCCGACAATGTGAGCATATCCTTTAAGAAAAGGACATATCACTTAGCTACAGGATATGTCCTGATCAATGTATAATTAAGGTGTTTTGTGGTTGCATGAGCATCATAGAGTGAACTTATGATAACCAGAGGATATAGCTTACTATTACAACTTATGTACTATACTATTATGACTGGCAGCATAGTAAATTTGTCTACACCAGCATTGGGGATGGGTAGTTAAAGCCAATAATGAGTAAGCCCTTAAAAACCTAGACCCCTATGATAGACCCCAAGTAAAGCAAAATCCAGGCCATGTGCCCTGCCACTCCTGCAACCTTAGTGGTAACTCCATGACCTGTAAATTATACTTATTTTTCTTCCACATTTCCTAATGGTTTTTGCTGAAGGGCATTTTTGCAATTGTAATAGGAACTATAAGGGTCGGTCCAGTTGTAACATTAGTTTAGAAAGGGTTGATGTCTGTGGGAAACTCAATGAGGCCCAGGTGAGTTCTCGCAGGCATTTTTCGCCAATAGCATCATTATTGTTAGACTAACGCGGGCACAAAACAGTAATGCCTTACACTATGACTTTGCAATGGCTATGATGTCACTAGGCCATAGGAATTTTTCAGTTCCATTATAATCTTATCGGACCACCTTCATGTATGTCATTTGTCCTTGACTAGATCATCATTATATCATGATAGTGACAGAGTCGGGGATAAAATTCATGTGTAACTCTGTATTCCATGCTTATAACCATTTATAATTTCAAGGGGTTTAGAATAGAACAACCATAAAACAAATCATTCACAAAAAATTAAATAATTATTGGATTTAGTATAGCCAAATCCAGTTATCAATTCTTAACATAGTGGTGACAATACAGGCTTGTTAAAAGGCATTATTTTCAACTTAAAATGCATTCTTTTTTGGAGTGGATTCTTTCCCCAATGTAATTATTACACAGCTGTTATAAGATATCTCCAAACCTCATTAACCTTTGGAATGGAGTGTTGAATCCAGGTTTAGCTACATAGACACATTATAGAGAGACTACACCCACCACGGCCATTTACTCGTGACCGCTAACAATTACAACCTAGAATACTCCTTAAAATGTAGGTTTCAATGCTCCACCTGAGCACAATAAATCAAATTCTCCCAGTAATTTGAAGTTTAAAAACACTCCAAGATAAGTTTTACACGAGCTGATCTTTGATCCCCATGTCTTCCTCTGATTTAATTGGTTTAGGGAAGAGCCAATGGGGTTTTTTGAATTGCTTTCCAGGTGCTTTTAATTTTGCAGCCAAAGTTGAGAACTCCCGGCAGGAGGAATGTTTCTCTTTAGAGTGGGAAGATTTCAGGGAGAATAAAGTTTAAAGTACAGAAATTTCACGAACCTGTTCAGCAAGTCGATACATTAAGGCGTAATTGTTTTGGGCATAATGAAGAAAGGAACAGCCTGCCTGCTCTCTAGGATCATGAAGCTGAAGGAAGAAGACCCGTGAACAACTAACAGGTAACCAAATAATAAGAAGTTGAAGAAATAGTAAATATTCTTTCTACCTGTGTTCATGGAGGGAAGCATTTATCTTTTTAAAGGAGGACAGCGCATGATGCCATTACAAATACAAAGCCTTAGGGATAAAAACTTAGGACAAAGAAACAGTAGAGGGATTCTAATATTTAATAGATTTTTCAATGGGTTTGTTGATTATTCACTGTAATGACTTCAGATTTTTGTTTTTATTTATTGATTATAAAACTTATGCTTACATTCCCTTGTGTGGTTCACAGCAGGGAACTTACATGAGGAGGCTGCTGCAGTGTTTATGATGAAGTGAATGGAAAATTCTTCAACAACCTCAGGTCTTAAGGCTGAAAGTTTTTAAGTCCTGGCATTTGACTGGTTTCATCTGCTTGTTTCTCAATTGCTACCTCCTTTAGATCGGTATCTGGTTGAGTTTGGGACATATGTTTGATCTTAGAATTGGGGTTCAATAATAAATAAATATCCCATCGATCCTTTTAGGTTTTATCTAGGTGAAAAATGTATTTTATCCTCAGGATTCTTTGATGTAGATTCTTTGATGTAGGTCTTTTGATGTGGCAGGTATGTCCAGAATAAGAGACAGTCTTAACAAACCAGCCAGTCCAGTTTGGGCTTTGTGGAGGTGAAGGGCTAAATGAGTACATACACATGCAAATCCAGATTCTAGTTTCTTTCCTCTATTATGTTCTAAAATTGCATAAGTCAACTAGTAAGCCATTGGTTTTAGATTTCTTATAAAGTAATCTGTGTGTCATACAACTCACTTTTATACATTTTATCGTGGACAACAAAATAATCACTTTTAATTTTTACATGTGCTTTACATATTTAAAAAAATGATGACAAAATAGCAATGAATATTAGAGATACAATTGTAAAACATGCAGAAAAATGGTCTAGCGGAGGATGTTAATATCTACATTAGTAAAGGACACAGGAAGCTTCTGTCCCCAACTGAGGGGGACAGATAAGCCTGGAGAAAATACACAAGTAAGAATAAGTAAAGATAAAATGCTGGCCATTTTGAGCATTTGTATGGGAATGTAAAGGGGAGGATGGATTCAAGAGATTATCAGGTCTTCAATTCAACAAGATATAGCATTGGATGTATTCTAGGTGTACAAGGGAAAGAAAAATGAATGATGAAATTGGGAAAATTACTGAAATGTTCACTGATTTAGAGAACAAAGAACAATGAGCGAGTTTGGATGTCACGGAAGGTAGAAGAAACCATTGGGGTCTGTTTGAATTCAAAGAACCTTGAGGCATCGAACTGAAAAAGAGCAGTTAAACAATGGAAAACATGGTCTGGAGCTCAGAAGGGAAAACTGGGCTACCAGTAGGGATGTGACCGCCTCCAGGATAATGGTAGTAGTTGATGTCAGCGGAGTGGCTGAGTATTGGGGCAGCGGGATCAGCTCCAGGCAGAGGCATGCCAGCTGCGAGCATTTCTACAATGGCAAGTACATTTCTACAATGGCAAGTGCATTTCTACAATGGCAAGTACATTTCTACAATGGCAAGTGCATTTCTACAATGGCAAGTGCATTTCTACAATGGCAAGTACATTTCTACAATGGCAAGTTGAATTCTTGTAGGAGGTAAAAAGTGAGGAGGCCCCACGGTATGCAGAGCTTTGAGCTGTAAGAGGTTTGGGCCTTTTTTAAAAAATGTATTGTAGACTTATTTTTACTTGCTTGCTTTTAATTACATGCATATTTTAGATACGCAGTGGGTGAGTGGGTGGTGTGTGTGTGTTTGTGGGATGTTGTGGGTTTGTTCGTGTTCCTGTAGGCAAAAAGGTCACTCGAAAGGCACACTTCCTGGCAAGAGACATTGAAGACCTAGGTGAGTGGTTATTACCGGACATCGTGGGGAAACACTACTAGTGAAAGCACCTGCGTTTGACTAAGTGGCTATGTTTCCTTTGAAACGTGGTAAGAAGGAAGGAAGAATCACACTGAGCAGCTGGGTGAGAGAGGTGAACCAAGCAGTCACAAGTAGGGCACTCTTCCCACTAGAAAAACTACCTCTTTTGATTATACAAATGTTTGCGTAATCTCACTGTAGCTTTGGTTTTCTTATTATTGACTGCTTCACCCAGGATAGAACCTGTCACTGGGTTTGAAGCAAATATTTGCACATATACTGATTAAATGGCATCAGAATGAAAACATTTTTTCTTTGGATTCACAAAGACAAAATTGCAATTTTAAATAGTATACTTATATTGTAAAGTAATAAAACAGAATACCTTTCCCCCCTTTGGATATTTATTGGGGTGGGGGGGATGGTTAATACTTTGAATAAATGAGCACAGTGATTCTGGAAAGACAAAGATTTGGACAAGGAAATTGGGAGTGGCTCTGCCCAGGTTTTTGCATCTTAAAATGGTTGTGCTCTCTTTTTAAATTTATTTTTAACTTCTTATTTTGAAATAATTTCATAAAAAAAGATAAAGAGCAAGGGATTCTTGTATATTATTTACCCAGATTTTCCAGAGGATATAATTTTATGTGAACATGATAATAAAAAAAATATGAAATTAACATGTATGCAATAATATTTAAAATTTTGTCAATTATCCAAGTAAATATTTTTTGAATGTGGATCCAATTCAGGATTCCACATTCCATTTACTTTTCAGATCTTCTTTGTTTCTTTTTCAATCCCAGAGACTTTCTCATTCTTTCTTTGTCTTTCATGACCTCTACATTTCTGACTGGCCATATATTTTGTAAAATGACCTCAATTTGGGCCTGCTTTCTCATGATTATATTCAAGTTATAAATTTTTGACAGAAAAGTACAGAATGATGTGTGCCCTTAAATGTTAGGTTTCCTGAGGGATCCCATTTATTAATCATTATTCTCTTCGCCATCAGATTTTTTTTAAATGGAGAAATAGACTTTGAAGTTAGATAAGAATTAAAACATATGCTTTATTGTTTATAAAGCTGAATTAGATAACAGACCTTCAAACTTGAGTTCTCTTTCTTCTAAATTGAGCTACTTGGGCAAAGGCAGAGCCTGTAGACAAACCTGTGGGACTTCCATTGTGGAGGTAGGGGCTGTTCACGTAAACTTACTCCATGGAGGACAGGCTCAAACTGTAAGGCTTTACTCTTGTGCAATAAAACCCAGGGACCAATGCATGTTCCACTGTGGTAGTCATCAGGCATGTTCACCAAATACATTTGCTTTTAGGCATACGGTAAAATTGCACATTTCTGTCCCTGTGAATTTAGAGATAGCCCTGTGATTTCTTTAGCCAGTGGCATGTAAGGAGAAGTGTTATATGCTATCTCTTAAAGGAGTACTCCTTACCCTCTGCCATGAGGTGGTAACTGTGGGCCAGCTTGGGTCCCTGAGGGTGGGAGGTGTGGAAGAGAGCTACTAGCTGTTCCCAAGAAGTCGTGTGGGAGGAGTGAGAAATAAACATTTGGTGGTTTAAACCTCTGAGGTTCAAGGTGGGGGTGGGAATGGATTGTTAATATCATATAGCCTAGACTAGATTGAATAACAGAGACCTTTGCCATCTTATCAGCAAAATAAAACCATTAACAGCCTATGGCTAGTAGTGTTTTCCCCAACAAAGGAAGAACACGTACTAGTGGAAGTTCTAATTTAATGGGACAGAAGGAACTTTGCAAGAGAAAAGTTAATTCCTGCCCTGGAAGACAATAATAATATGTAGTAGTAATTATATTGTAAAAGCCAAAATAACATTAATAGCAACTCACATCGTAGAGTGCCTATTATGTACCAGTAACCAAGAGGCACTTTATAACATTATCTCTTTTAATTTTCACAGGAACTTTTTGAGATAGCTATTGTTATTTGTCAGTTTTGTTCATGAAGAGTTGAGGCTTAAAGATGTTAACTGTCTTACACAAAGACTCAGATAATGAGTGGTTGAAACTGGAATTCAACTCGAGTTCTATTTGACTGCACAACCCAAGCTTTTATCCATTGTGCTTATACACTTTATTAAAAATTATGTAAGTTTGGTGTAAAACATTTGTCTTATTAAAACTTGGGCTTTTTAGCTTTTCTTAAAAAATGGTATAAAAGAATTAGAGATGATTGTCCATGACTATTAAATGTGGAATTTCTTTGAAACATTGGATAATGTATTTGTTTCCTAGGGCTATTGTAACAAATTACCACAAATAAGTGGCTTAAAACAATAGGAATTTATACTCTTACTAGAGGCCCGGTGCACGAATTCATGCATGGGTGGGGTTGGCCAGCCCACCTTCTGATCTTGTTATTTAATGTACTTTTATACAAAAAATGTAGATAATTTTTATTTCACAAATTTGTTTTAAATATTTGATTAACTGAATTTTAATATATTTGACCTCCCTGATAAATATATGTATATATTTATCACACACTAGAGGCCTGTTGCACAAAAAGATTCGTGCAATAGGCCTTCTCTTCCCCTGGCTGCCGGCACGGGTTTTCCTCTGGCACCCGGGACCCAGGCCTTCACTCCAGCCGGAGCCGCCTTCAAAGCCCTTGCTGCTTTGGCCAGAGTCGCCTTCAGCCTTCGTTCAGCCACTTCACACCATATGCAAATTAACCACCATCTTTGTTGGAGGTTAATTTGCATATCACACTGATTAGCCAATGGGAGACGTAGCAAAGGCATGGTCAATTACCCTGTTTGTCTATTATTAGATAGGATATTAGAATTTATAGAATAGGGTAAAAAGCTATTATAGAAAGTGAAACTTAAAAAAATTGGAAACCATAAGTTGACTTTTGGAAATATTTAATCATATCCTTGTTCATATTTCTGGCTTCAACTTATTTTCTCATGCTTGTAATGAGCACTTACTATGTAGGATAAGTCATGAAAGATGCCAATAAGGACACAAATATGGCTAAAGCAAAGTATTTTTTGCCTAATTGGGAATGGGCAAATAACTAACAAAGGATTATGCATATTCAACTAAAGTAAGATATACATTTTTTTTTTAAAAGGAATATGTTAACAAAAAAGATGCATGCATGAGATTAATGGGTAGAGTTTTCACAGGCAGAATAGTTTAGGGAGGACATCTCAGAGAGTATATTGTGAGAATATCACTAATGTTGGAAAGCTAAGGGGGCTTTGGACCCAGTTTGGTCTCTGTGTTTGATTACAACTTGAAGATGCTGTTGGGAAGGTATTTCAACAATGTCTAGGAGGACTTGAATGCAAAGACAACATCACCCTGGATCTTCTGGATATTGAAGATTTGAAAAGTATTTATACAAGTTATAGTCAGAGTCATAATTTAGGAAGATTAATCCAGGTGCAGGATAAAGCCTGTCAGAGAAGGCAGTAGACCAGTGAAAGAGCAGTTACAATGACAAAGCAGAAAGGTTATAAAGGCCTGCATCAGGATAATGTAGCTGAGAATGAACAAAATATGAAAGGCTCTGAAGGACACTCTTGACTGTTGTGATTTTTGGTGATTAGATAATGGAAGCGCAGAAGGAGGAATCAAATCTGTGTGACCGGTGCTGTTAACAGGCATTCCAAGGGAAGAGTGACCAATTCTACTGTGGGCATGATAGGTTTATGGTGTCAGTGGTCTTTGGGAGAGAATTCCAGAAGGAGAAATCAAGCAGTCAGTCAGGAATGCAGGTCCAAGTTTCTGAAAAGGAGCTGCTGTTAAGAAAGAGAGAAGCTGAAGTCCGAAGAAATATACTTTGAATTAATAAATAGCCCGCATCAAAGAAATCAGGCTTTCAACCTGATTAAAGTGGTGTAGAGACCTGTTGTGTTGGTTTTATCTTCCAATTTGCTGAGGTTTCTAGTAATATATTTGTGATCCCTTCACAGCTTGTATTTGGTTTAATAAGGACCGTCATTGCATTAGGTCCAGTATGACCAGGGTTGGAAAGTATGTTTAGCAGCAAACGTCTGCTGGGGCATTTTCCAGTCCAATTTGCAAACCAAGAAGTTCTGGTCTGCTCTCTAAACTTTAGGTGTTCATCCTAGCAAGTTGAGGTAGATATACTGCCCGTTAATCTTCATACTCCACTCAGCTGTTCTTTCTTCCTTAGAGCAAAATGATTTAGGGTGGTAATATGAAAGGAAATGAACTATCATATAAAAAGTGGTGCATAACTTGGAACCTTAACTAAGTTCGGAGTTGCTGCTGATTACTTTCCAATCTCATTCTTTATTTGCAAATGCCACTGCCTCATGGCCACTGAGTTCTTATTATATTATTGCATCATTAATCATTCTTGGAATCCCAATACAGCTCTAGGATAAACACAGGCATGCTCTATCTTCCACCTGTGTCTTGCAATGTCTCTCCTTCCCTTCATTATCATTTTGGAGCTTGCATTTAAATAGCCACTTGTTTCTGAAATATTTTCAAAGTGTGTTATGATCACTAATGTGAGACTCTCTGGGAAGAAATACAACAAATATTTGGAAATTGTATTAGGAGGTGGATTTAGAGATAGGAATAGAAAACCTCACATGCATTTGAATGGGGGAAGATTTAATGGGTGAAGTGCAATCATGTTTGTATTTTACAAGACAGTGAAAGTGTGATATCCCAATGAGAAACAAAATTTAATATGAAATGATGTCTTATGATCACTTATGCACTTTAAGTTTAAGGAAATTAATGCTTTACAAATCTGACCTAACCAAAAACAAATAAGGTACCATGGACAATGTATAGTCAACAAATATTTATCAAGAGTCTGCTACATAGCAGGTGCCATATTAAGCACTTGTGTGATAGATTGCAAACAAAACAGGCAAAGGTTGTTTTTCATTATGGAAAGGCAGGCACTAAACTATAGACAAAATGAGTAAATATGCTATATATTAAATACCTGAGGGGAAATGTACAGCAGAGTAATGGGTAATCAATCATGCAGAGATGGCAGAAAAGTTGTCATATTAAATGGATTAATCGGGGTAGGTATCCCAGAGAAGATGAGACCTGATGAAAAACTAAAAAGAGGAGTTAGCTGTGCAAATAGGGAAGCTGCAGTTGGGGGTTAGGGTAGTATACTGGGAAGTGACTCGCCAGTGAAAAGTACTAGTATGAAGTCAATTCATTATGAGTTACAGCTTTCATTAACAGTCTGTACCTATACACCAAGAGCAGCTAAAGAACTTAATAGAAGAATTCTCTATATTTAAGCTCTTTTATTTTAGAGAAATTGTTGGTAAGTAACACCCATGAACTAATTTTGACCCACTGTCTATTTTTTTAAATAAAGCTTTATTGGCTCATAGTCACACTGATTTGTTTGCATATTGTATGTGGCTGCTTTCTTCCTACAATGGCAGAATTAAAATTCCTAGAGTATTCAAAATATCATGAAATTAATGAATGAGAACCACTCTAAGATCTTTTAAGACAAAAAATATGTCTTAAGACAGCATAGACCTTTGAACAATATGAGTACTTTCTTCATCAATTTCTGTGTGACTTTGAGCAAATTGTTTAGCTTCCTTAATCCTGAATTTTTTTTCTAATATATTTCTTAGAGTCAATTAAATGAGATGGTGCATTTAGTGTGGCAGCACAGAGATAATATGAGTCCTGTAATAAAACTCTTGAATCTAAATATAATAATTAAGACTAAGTGTTTCCTGTTACTACTATAGCAATTACCACAAACTTAATGTTTTAAAACAATACCCTTGTGATTATATTGGGCTCACCAGGATTATACAGTATAACTTGGTCTTTCAAGGTCAGCTGACTTGCAGCTTCTCTCTATCTGCTGGTTTAATTCCCCTTTGCCATATAACCTAACATGTCCTCAGGTTCTGGGGAATAGGACCTGGATGTCTTTGGGGGGTCATTATTTTGCCCACAACATTAAAGGTCACACAGTTTCTTGCCCAAGGCCATTCATCTAATCACATGTGGAGTCAAGAGTAGGACCATGCCTCCACATGTCGAAAAATGCAAAGACCAAAAGATAGAAGAGGATGTATGCTTGATCTTTTTTACCCTTTGTAACAGCCCTGAATTGCTATGTAAGGTAATAATACACTTTCTTATTGTATCAGCCACTTTGTTTTGGGGTCTCTTGTTACAAAGTTCTGCTCAGCATCCTCAGTAAGGCAAGGATAATCCATCTCCTTGGTAACTATAGCTGTTTCTTCAAATATAATTCTAGGTTTGTATCATCAACAAATCCATGTTGAGAAAGTAGCAAGTCAGTTAAAATGGAAGCCAGAATATAAAGGGAGGGAGGGAGGTAGGGAAGGAGGGAGGGAGGGAGGGAGGGAGGGAGGGAGGGAGGGAGGGAGGGAGAGAGAGAGAGAGAGAGAGAGAGAGAGAGAGAGAGAGAGAGAGATTATTGCTTGGAAGTATTGGATTCTTTTGGCGATAAGTAGCTTTCTCAAAGAAAAGGGGCCTTTGCTATTGTTCACATTTAAAAAGGAAGAGAAAAAATAGTTATAAAGACTTTGTGAACATTTCATCCTTTTTAAAGTTTTCTAATTATCTCTAAAAGCTGCAAAAGTGTTGACACTATAAACGGATGAGAAAGAGGAATTAAGGGAAATCTATTCATAATTTCATTCTGATTTGTAGTTTAAAGCTCATTCCTACCATTGCTCAAAACATAGACAAAGAAAAATGTGCTCAGATGGTTTTAGTTGCTGTAGAACTACTGAACTCCATAGGTAAAAATGTCAGAAGTGCATTCGTGTTTTTAGAAGGATAGTATATTGTTAAGATAGTATGCTGGTTAAGATTTATGGGCTAGTTCTGCAGTCAGAAAGTCCAGGATTGCAGCTTTGCTATCAGTCCCAGCTACTTCACCTCTGTGCCTGTTTCTTAATCTATCAGATGAGATTAACCTGTAACTTTTCCTTTATATGATAGCTATGATACTGTAACATATGTGACATGCGGCAAAGTGCCAGCCAAGCCATAAATGGATATTATTAGAAAACTAGTGGTCCAGTGTGCAAAATCCTGCATAGTAGGCCTCCTGCCATTTCCCTGGGAGCTGTTGGGAGCCACAGTGTGTGTGCCTGCGGGAAGGTGAGAGGGAGCTGCCTCTGCTGCCCCCTGCTGGAGCTGGAGGGGAGAGACCAAGAGGTGCTCCATGCATCTCTGGTGACCAGTCGCGCAAGCAGCACTGCCCACCTGCGTGCACCTGCTGTGCACGCAGCGTCCTGCTGATCAGTCATTACATGTGAGGGCGTGATGGCCATTTGCATATTAGCCATATATATATATATATATATATATATATATATATATATATATATATATATATATATATAGAGAGAGAGAGAGAGAGAGAGAGAGAGAGAGAGAGAGAGATTACTTGTTAGAACTAGTATTAATATTAGCAATTTGAGCGTGCATTTATTCACTGAAAGCCAAATTTGGCCACCCATCAGAATTACCTGAGGAACTTTAAAATAAATTCAGAGTCCTCTCCGGAAGATTGGATTCAGTAAGTCTGGGTTAGACCTTCTGCATTTATATTTTTCCAAATTCTATATTTGAGATGTTATTGTGATTCTCTTGACTCCATGCAGGACTTGGTAACCTCTTCTTAAATACCAACCCAGATAGCGCTTCACATCTACATAGTAATAATCATAAAGGTGTGCATTGCATTTTAGACAATACCTAACCTTTTTTCCTTCATAATTACCCTTCAAGTAAGTTCATACCATCCCCATGTTACAATAAGAATATCCACATTTTTTCTTGATTATTCAGAGTTTATCAACTATAATAAATATGTATATATTTAAAAACATGTGTAACATTTAAAATAGATCTAAAAGAAGAAGCAATCCCATTTAGGAACTTTTAATTTTTTTTCCCATTTTTAAAAATTCCTCTTTCACTGATACAAATTCTGAAATTTTAGGACACCTAATTTTGTGTTTACTGCTCAGCCAGAGTCCTTTACATCAGTGTGAATTTCGTTCTAATCCAGGCTGAACAGAAAGTAATGAGGATGAAAGTGAACATTCAGTGTGAGTGGGGAACGTGAAAGATCTTTCTGAACTCAAGTCAGGAAAATCACAGAGGGTTTCTGTGTTGGCCATGCTACAGCAAGCCTGTTGTAAAGTATTCTTACCATTTCTATTTTAAAGAGAAAGTCAAATTCTAATCAGGCATTTAGAAGACACAGAATGAGAGACTCTTGAAGGCTAATTTGAAACTTCATGGGTTGAGTAAAAGAGGAGCAGCATAATATTCTTAAGGTTTCAGGTCCAAAGAATGTATTTCCCAAATAGAAAACACTTTTTAATGTCATACATTTTAAAAATATATTTTCCTAAAAACCCTATCTTCATGAGTCAACAAGTGAAAATTGTAGTAATTATAAATTGTGCATCATAAAGCATTGTAGTGTTACATATCAAACCCACTCAAGGCTAACCCCAACCACTAATACAACTAATCTCAGATTTCCATAGATCAGTCTATACCTGTTGTTTATCATAGTTGCCAGGAGCAGCCTCAGACATGTAGTAATTTAAAAGACCAAATTCAAGAGGTTACTCTACTACTTCAAAAGGCCCCTGCCCAGCCTGGCCAGCGTGGCTTAATGGTTGAGCTTCAACCTATGAACCTGGAGGTCATGGTTCAATTCTTTGTCAGGGCACATGCGCTCAATCCTCAGTAGGGGACGTACAGAAGGCAGCTGATCAATGATTCTCTCTCATTGATGTTTCTATCTCTCTCTCTCCCTCTCACTTTCTCTCTGAAATATATATATATATATATATATATATATATATATATATATATATATATATATAGAGAGAGAGAGAGAGAGAGAGAGAGAGAGAGAATTGATTTATGCAATACCGGAGGCTGAGATATGCCACAGTGATGTCTATGCAAGCAGAACATTGGATGCCCCAGCTCAAGAAGAGATAATTTGTTATTTGTCTACCTTTTTCTTCTATTTGGGGACCTCAGGAGATTGGATAATGCCCACCAACATTTATGAGGGTGGATCTTTCCTACTCAGTCTACTGACTCAAATGCTAATATCTCCTAAAAGCACCCTCACTGAGACACCCAGAAATAAAATTTACCAGCTACATGGGCATCTCTTAGCCCAGTCAAGTTACCAAATAAAATTAACCATCACAAATATAAAATTCTGCAATAGATGTTTCTGCAATTTCTTTTTCTTAAACTCTTTAGGCCTCATTCTGCTCATCTTCCTTCCCAACCTTATTTTGATCAATTGGGTAGATGATCCTTTCTTTTCTCCTTCCTTCCTTCCTTCCTTCCTTCCTTCCTTCCTTCCTTCCTTCCTTCCTTCCTTCCTTCCTTCTTGATGTAAAAAGGCTTTAATGTGAAATCCAGGTGAACATCTCTTTTGCTAAAGGAAAGTTCAAATCCAATTTTCCATTCTAAATGAATTTTTTCTGAACACCTGGACTGTAGGTTTTCATGAAAGGTCATTTTCAACCACTTATATCCAGTTAAAGCCATGGAAGAATTCACAATTATTCCAGGTATTAAAATATAAAGAAAATCTATAATTTCATAAATGTCCTGGGTCATTAACTTTGTACCCAGCTTAACAATTAATATAGCTACCATTTGAAATTGTATTAGATTGCACAGCTGCTAGTTCTATCGTAAATTTTCTTCTGAAAATTAGATCCTCTAACCTAGCCAACTATAAGTTGTCTTCTCCTCTAATGCACAGAACAGGTTTATTGACACTAAATAGGTCCAAGGGTGAAATTAAATAAGCATTAAAGAGGAGATAAAATTGCTGCATTTTTTTTTTCTTATAAGATGTGTGGCCTTGGCTAAGTCTGTCATTTGCATCATCTATACAATGATTATATTGACGTTAAAAAAAGTCATACTAATCTGAAAGCAAGATTCTAGGTAAAAATAAAAATTGATAGGTTTCATTAGGAAAACCAACACATGTGACAATGTTGTGAAAAAAATGTACAATGAATGATGAGTCTTATCTATGGAATAGATATTTTATCTATGGAAATGTATTTTTAATGTATCTCACCCTATACATGGTGATTAGATAATGGCAGCATATTATCATTGAAACACTGACATGAAATACAACTGAAATAACATCAGCAAAGGGGAGCTGGATGATACCCTGAGCCTACTTACACAATCAGAATTGTATTCTTACCCTCAGAATTGGAATTTATGACTGAAGCAACTGCATTGTCTGCTCAGACCATACCTCCATTGCATTTGAAGAAATTCTTCTTGAACCCACATCAAGATGTATTTGGTAAAATATGAACCAGTCACCTTAGCCATTTTAAATTAGATGTTAAATGGACGTAAACTGTAAACTGAATCAGGTTCCCTTCCTATGACAAAGACATTATTCACTCTATTGGTAGCTGAATACATAACGTAGTAAATGGAAAGTTCACTGGGAACATCTTCCTATAATATAAACACAGAAAAGCAGTGGAGAACATTTTCTGGAGCTGGAGAGGAAAAAGAAACCAACATGCTCAGACAGAAAAAGCAGAGATTGAAAAATATATATACCATTATAAAATGTCATACTACTGTTTCTAGCTTGTTTCAGAGGCCCAAGCTGTATTCCTCACATGATCAGGAACCCATGCCCCCTTCCCTCATGTATGTTAAGGTGTAGAAAAGAAAATGTGTGAATTTGTTAAAGTTGGAATGTGGTGCCGGTAGATTAAAGCTGACTGTTTTCTTTCTCTCCTTATGTAGCTTTAGCTTGTTTTGATATTGGGGTCAAAATAATTTGTTTTAATTTTAAACACACACACACACACACACACACACAATATAATACAAATGAACTGCTTTTGTAGTGATGCTTGTTAAAATAATACAAGTCTCAAAATGTGCTACTTCTTCTCAATTTTGAAAAAAAAAGACAATTCTTACAAAAATCTTGGACTTTATGATGAGCCAAATATTGTGTCTCTTTTGGGTAGGATTTTTGAATTCTTCTGAGGAGAGATTGTTTTCTTACACTGGATATGATACTTCTTCCATAGAAAACCAAGGAATGGTATCTTAAAAATAGCTTTATTATTTCCAACACTTCCTACACACCAGGACAAAAATACTGTGGGGATAGAGTTCTAAACTCAAGTCTCATCTCATTACTTTTGTCTGTAATTACAAAATGGTGTGTGGGGAGTAGGGAGGGGGGGGGACACATGAATTATTCACATACAGAAACTGTGGGCAAGTGCTTTCGCTAGGAGCCAGGGTAGAGTGCACAAGAGAAGGCATGAGGGATTGCACTGGTGCATGTGACTGTCACTAGGTCACAGTAAGGGAAGGGCAAGAAGGGGCACTTTTGGCAGAGACCAGCCTTATCATGTAGGTGCACCTGATCAACTGCCCGGGTTCTCACGGAGTCTTCGTGGGGATGTTGAGGCATCAGGAAAGATGAAGTTTTAAAAAAACTAAAAATACATGATCACAGTGTCTTAATATATAATATCACAAGAGAAAGCTTTAAACTCATTGCCAATGTCATCACTTTAAGGATTGTCAAACCAGAAACAAATCACCAAACATGTATTTGACGAGTCTACTCTATATGACACGGACACATTCTTTGTAAACTAGTTTCAGCTCAATGCGATTGGTTGAATATAAAGCAGGCAGAGGAATTTGTCTGAAAAAGACATAGTAGTCTGATAAATCAATGTGATCCAAACATCTGGAGAGTCATATGTCTGCTGGCCTAACATCCTCTCCCCCTGGCACCGCTGTCAGAACTATTTCATCATTACTTCCCCTTTCCCATAATTTCCAGTCATCAAATGCCACTAGCTATTCTTGTATCCTATCCTTATGTTAACTTTCTTACGTTCAAAACATTTTCACAGCACAATATGGTTTCCAAGTTTGTGCCCTTAAGTTCTTTTTCTTGTGTGGGTATCACAGAAATACACATATGCTGGAATTTTATCTAAAGGCAGATGATAGACTGACAGCTGTCAGATGGGAGGATGTTGGGGGGCTGGGTGAAAAGAAGAAGGGATTGAGCAAAAAAACCCCACCACAACAACAAGCTCAGAGACACAGTATGGTGATTACCAGCAGGCAGGGAGGTGGGAGAGGTAGAAGAAGGTAAAGAGGGATAATTAGTGATGAAAGGCTTGGTTTGGAGTAGTGAACACACAATATAATATACGGACGATATATTATAGAATGGTACACCTGAAACCTATATAATTTTATTAACCAATGTCACCCCAATAAATTCAGTATGATAAATGAAATAAGCCAGTCAATGAAAGAAAAGTACCACATGATCTCACTCATTTATGGATAATTAAGACCATTATAAACTGATGAACAAAAATAGATACAGAGGCAGAGCAGCATAGAACAGACTGTCAAACTACAGTGGGAAGGCTGGGGAGGGTTGGGGGGGGCAGTAGGGTGGGTAAGAGATTAACCGAAGGACTTGTATGCATGCATATAAGCATAACCAATGGACACAAGAAACTGGGGGTATGGGAGGCCAGGGAAAGGTCAAGGGGAGAAAAAAAAAAAAGGAGACATATATAATACTCTTTGTAATACTTTAAGCAATAAAACAAAATTAAAAAAAAAACATTTAGAAAATTTTCTGTAAAATAAGTTTATCTTGTTGCATTCCACTGAATTTCTGTGTTTCTTAGGAAGCATAATTGGGGCAATAGTTTGCAACCAATGTACTACATTCTCACCTGCAAAGGATATTTTATGTATTAATTTTTAGGCAAAAAATGTTACCTAATCTCAAATTCTAAGTGTCTGGTAGGTCAGATTTATAGTAATTCAAGTCCTCAGATACAATTATGTGTTTGAAACAATTGAACAGAGACAAAACCATGGAGGCGTGCGCGCGCGCGTGTGTGTGTGTGTGTGTGTGTGTGTGTGTGTGTGTGTGTGTATGTGTTTAAATTTCTTTATTGTTTAAGACCTACATCACATACCATCTTGTAAATAAATAGGAACTTTCACCTATTCTTAATCTAAAATATATAAGTATAGGCCTGGCCAGGTACTCGGTTGGTTAGAGCGTCATCTGACACACTAAGCTTGTGGGTCGGATCCCCAGTCAGAGCACATACGAAGAATCAACCAATGAATGCATAAATAAGTGGAACAACAAATCTCTCTCTCTCTCTCTCTCTCTCTCTCTCTCTCTCTCTCTCTCTCTCTCTCTCTCTTTCTCGTCAATAAAAATAGTTAAAATATGTAAGTATAGCTCACCATTAATGTATTACTTAGGTCTTGTAATAATGTCACTAGAGATGTATGAGGGTGATGCAAATATTTTAAAAATGAACACATTAGCTAACATTTGGTAAAATTTCAATTTAATATGGTTTGAATGATGATTCTAGAGTCAAGTAATATCCTGATAATTTCTTTAAAGCATCTTTCCTGATAGAGTGGCAAGTAGGTTTTGAGTATTTAAAAAAAATGCAGTCATGTATTAAAACAAAGATAAAAATGTGGGAAATGAGACACTTTCTTCTCCTGAAGTTTTGCATCATGGGAGTACAGAAGGCTTCAGCACCAACTGTGAACACAAGATGTGTGAGTGCCTATGCTCAGGAAAGTAACTGAAATAATGCCTTGCATTTATTAATAGAATGCCAGCTGTGTTAGAACAGAGAGGTAGAGGTAGCAGAGCGCAAGCTCATTTTTGTCAGGATGTATATTTCAAGTATATCTGCTATTTTAGCACCGGGGGATTAAAATTAAATCAGGTCTGTGCTAAATGTAGGTGAGGTCTATATATTGGCAAAGTAATAAACAAAGATAAAACAGTCATGGAAAGTGATCGCCTGGCCATTAATGAAGAGCAATAAGAAGAGGATTGCAAAAACCAGAACATGTATAGTAAGGCAATATCCAGGAAAGAAACCCCAAATGATAATTGTAAAAGGCTCTAAATGGTCGAGAAACTACACTTTTAGAGTAACAGAGATACGAAATAAGGGTTTTGCTCCAGTCCCAACATGTCATTAGAATTCTCTGCTTATTCTTAGCACCACCTCCTCTTTACTCCACTGACACCGCCATCTCCTATGCTCCTAGGGCACCGCTCACTGCACTCTATCATGGAACTTCCCATGGTGTACTGTAATAACATATGTGCATGCCTGTCTTCTTCTCGAGATAGGAACATCTCTGGTGCAATGATCTTTTGTGAATCAATGCTGTATCCTCAATTCCTTACATAGGGCTTGGTTCATACAAAGGCGTTCCATAAACATTTGTTTTGAATGGATGAGTAAATGCTGGGTAGACAAACAGAAGTAGTGCATCTAGGCTCTAGGGTCCCACACCACAGCCGAGAGAAAGAAAGGAACAGTAATGTTTGAGGCGTCTCTGGTTACTAACATTTGAGAAAAGGTGGGTTAGGTATCCAGGCAAAGCAGAAAGAAAATATGAGATAGCAGCACCCAGGAAATACTGGGGCACAATTTTACATAATAAGGAACCCCTGCTTAAGAAGTACATGGAGTCGGAGCATCAGCCACCAGAAGCTAGAGAGGAGATGAGGTAAATGATTGTACATGACTGAAAGGGGTGAGTTAATAGGACACATACAAGTAATTTAATACTTTGGCACATTGATGTAGCCAGTTAAAAGCTGTATACAGATGATTGATTTTATAGTGAAAGCATTTTAGTTAGTCTTTTCCATCGTGTTCCCTTGACCAAGTATGTAAAGCTGCATGCCATTCTGATTCAGCTTCTCAAACTTAGTACAATGCCATGTTTCTCACAGGACTTGCTTTGACTCCTTTTGGGATGACACCAAGTGCTTAGAAATACAACTCCCCATCTAGTTCTGAGGTCTTCTGTCTTTGACAAGACAGTTTGGATGGATGCACACAGATCTTCAATTATCCCCCAAACACCATACTTGTACTCCCTGAGCACCTTCAAATATAATTTTGCTTCTGCTCAATCTTCCTGCTTTTGACTGAGATTTCATCCTGGAGATGAACTTGGTTTCACCACCAGCTCTTGTTTAGAGGGGAGTTTGAACATATTATATAATACACTTATTTAACAGGTTTTTTTTTTTTTCCAAATTGTCTTTCTCTCTTTAATATAATGCAAATTCCACAAGCCTAGATATATTTTAATCTGTTTGATTCACTAATATTACCCAGGCATCTAAAATCATATCTGGTCCACAAAACATACTCAATGTTTGATAAATGAATGAAGAATGAATGAATGGATGGATGGATGGATGGATGGATGAATATGTACTGAATCAGTATGTTTTGACACAGAAATTCCAACTTTAGCAAATTGTCTTAAGAAAATCTTCAGATAAATATACAAGAGTGTTTATAGGAATGATTACTATAAAGTTTTCAAAATGATTAATGAACAAAATCTTAATGTCTACTAATAAGAGATTAATTTAATAAATTGACATTGCATAGCACGGATTGTAATGCAGCTGTAAAAGGTATCTATATATTAACACAGAAAATTATATTAATAAACTTTTAAATCTGTTGATAAAAATCACTTACAAATTAACAGATACAATATTCTAATATTTGTTTAAAAATCTAGGAGGATAAGCATCAGAATGTTAAAATAGATTACCTTATGTTAATATGGATGTAATTTTATGTTCTGCTTTAAATATCTATATGTTATTTATATATGTGTTCATAGTAAGTCAATTATAATACAAAAAAAGTAAAGGTGTAATATTTGACTTAAAATAAGATGCTAAAAATATAGTTTTAGTGGGGAAGAAAACATTCTTTTCTTCATTTTTTATCCTCACATGAGGATATTTTTTCATTGATTTTTTTTTTTAGAGAGAGACAGAGAAAATCATCCATTGATTGCATCCTGCATGTGATGGGATTGAGCCTACAACCAAGTTACATACCCTTGACCAGGAATCAAACTGGAGACCCTTCAGTCCAAGGGCTGATGCTCTAACCAATGATCAACCAGCTAGGGAATCTTTTTGTTTTAGACATAAAAAACACTTTTCCTTATGGGTATAACATACATTTGAACTAATTTTTCAAATATCTAATCACACTAATTTTAAAAATTACAAAACAAAGCTTTATAAGCTAAAATTTTTATGTGAAGCATAGGTATACATTCCAACCACTTGGAACTTCAACCGTGAAAATGGTGATGCTTTTATCAGGGGTAGTGAAAATGAAAGGAAATCTTACTAATAAATTTCACTAAATGCTATATGAAAGGCATTGGGTAATATAAATTCCATTTTTATTTACCCCTTTTCCTATTCTTTAAAATCTTCCAACTGGGCAAATAAACTTTAGCATTGGGATTTTTGCCAGAAAATCACTCACACACTGCTACTGCCCATATCAGGTGGCTAAGAAAATCTAGTCACTTTCAGGTCACATACGGATTTAGACAATAATTATTTATGTGTCCTTGAATGTGTCATTAGTCTGTGAAGCCACTGGGGATCATAATTCTGACTATTCTAAAGGTTGATAGTGAGGATACACATAAACTTTAATTTAAGGACAGCAAATGTTAAAAGTAAGGAAGAATTTAAAAGCATGATTCTGCCCTTCAAACAATAAATGAGAAGCCAGTTCACAAATGAAACATGAAAACAGAGACGGATTCATGAACTTGGCTGGCAGAAACTCTGAATCCATTGGCATACACTTGCTGCTTTTATCCATTATCAGCTCAAAACACTCTCACACCAACTGCATGGAGATAAAAGGCTGAATATCTTATTACCAGTTCCCTTGAGCCCCGTGGCCAAATCTTTTTGTGATTTGAACTTAATTACCTTGAAAGAGGTGCATCAGTTTTATAAGGTTGCAAATAAAACAAAGATTTAGATCTTCCCTTGTGTGAAACCAGTCTATAGATGGAAATCTAGAGAATTGTCACTGCTCTGGCTTTGTGAACATCAAGTGGATTGTTTCTTGAAGGGAATCCCCAGTGCCAAGTAACCCTGAGCCCTGGATTAGTATTAAATAATAATAATAATAATAATAATAATAATAATACTAACAAAACAATAAGTAAAAACAATTTAATGTCTCCATAATGGACTCAGAAGAATAACTACTTACCAGGGCATGTAACACTTAAAGGTATTTATAACTTATATGAAATACAAATATAGATAGATAGATAGATAGATAGAGATAGAGATATATAATTAGAGGCCTGGTGCATGAAATTCGTGCACTCGGTGGGGGTGGAGGGGGTCCTTCAGCGCGGCCTGTGCCCTCTCACAGTCCGGGAGCCCCATGATTGATCAGCTCACAGAGGGAGGCCCTGCCTACCCACCACAGTCCACTGGTCAGTGGCCGGGGCCTCCCTCTGCAGGCTGATCATGGGGCTGGCCTGACCCCAGTGCATGTCACAGCGTGGTCGTCTGCTGTTTGGCCATTTGGTCAATTTGCATATTATGCTATATATATATATATATATATATATATATATATATATATATATATATTTCTTTCTTTCTTTCTTATTGGCCTTAGTGATTTTAGCAGGTGAGGTGAAACCACTAACATTTAAGTTTTATATCTTAGAAATGCCATATTTTAGCATAAAATTTGCCCACAGTGCTGAAATAATTTTAGAGGTACTGCACTTCTTAGAATCAATGCTACTTACTCTCCTTAGAGCAAATTTAAGAGCTAGAAAATATATAGCATTTAGTGCTAAGCTGTGAGGTACAGTGGAATCCTGGGTGTTATCTTCCTAAGGCCAAGCAATAGACTGGGTGGATTACCTGTATAGACTAAAGGTTTTCTTAACACCCTTTCCACCTTCACAAGACAATTATGATTTTTCCCTCGTTATTATAGAAGCAATCATATAAATTGCCTGCTTACTAGTTTTATATGACTGTCTCTTTAAGATATTGAACAGTTAACTGCTAAATGGAAATGATTTAGCAGAGGAAGTTGAGTTTGCAAATTGAGTTAGGAGAATAGTAACATTAGTAATAATGTCCACAGAATATCTCTGTTGGTTTCCATGTGGTCTAAGACATATGACCCAGAAAACTTGATTCTGTGCTGAGCTAGCTACTTAAAGCAAAAACAAACTCTCCTCTACAATAAATTCTAAGTTAAAAAGTGTTCGAGGAAAACATATTTGCCAATGTCATATCTGATAAGGGCCTAATCTCCAAAATTTATAGGAAACTCATACAACTTAACAAAAGGAAGTTAAACAATCCAATCAAAAAATGGGCAAAGGACCTAGATAGACACCTTTCAAAAGAGAACATTCAGAAAGCCAAGAGACATATGAAAACATGCTCAAAGTCACTAATCATCTGAGAGATGCAAATCAAAACAACAATGAGGTACCATCTCACACCTGTCAGACTGGCTATCATCAACAAATCAACAAACGACAAGTGCTGGAGAGGATGTGGAGAAAAAGGAACACTTGTGCACTGCTGGTGGGAATGCAGACTGGTGCAGCCACTATGGAAGACAGTATGGAGTTTCCTCAAAAAACTGAAAATGGAACTCCCATTTGACCCTGTGATCCCACTTCTAGGAATATATCCCAAGAAACCAGAAACACCAATCAGAAAGGATATATGCACCCCTATGTTCATAGTAGCACAATTCACCATAGCTAAGATCTGGAAACAGCCTAAGTGCCCATCAGTAGATGAATGGATTAGAAAACTGTGGTACATCTACACGATGGAATACTATGCTGCTGTAAAAAAGAGGAATTCTTACCATTTGCAACAGCATGGATGGAACTTGAGAGCATTATGCTAAGTGAAATAAGCCAGTCAATGAAGGAAAAATACCACATGATCTCACTCATTCATGGATAATAGAGACCATTATAAACTTTTGAACAATAATAGATACAGAGGCAGAGCTGCCTCAAACAGATTGTCAAACTGCAGCGGGAAGGCCGGGGAGGGTTGGGTGGCAGGAGGTAGGGGGGTAAGAGATCAACCAAAGGACTTGTATGCATGCATATAAGCATAACCAAGGGACACAAGACTCTGGGGGATAGGGGAGGCTAGGGGACTGTCAAGGGCGGGGGAAAAAAAAAGGACACATATGTAATACCCTTTGTAATACTTTAAGCAATAAAAAAATAAAATAAAATAAAAAGTGTTGGAAAATAAGGTGATTAATAGGATTTTTCTTTATTTCATTAACTCACCCATAATATAAGACTTCCATGACTAGAATGATCTTGTAAAGAACAGATATGGAGCTTTCAATCTTAATTGAATTATTTGCTCTCAGCTCTGTTTTTTTTATTTTTATTTTGTGTACCCTTGTAGCATTTTCTCCTGATGATTTTATATCTATCTGTCCATATCAAAAAAATTGGTACTTTACTCTATTTGGCCTTCCTCTGTGATATTTTTCAAACATATAGGTGTATTCACTTTTTAAAAACACATATAGCAGCCTTAACATGTGAAAAAATTAAACAAAAGAAAACAAATATGGAAAAAATCTAGAAATTTTTATACCACATACACACACACACACATACACACACACACACAACAATCTGCAGACCACTTTATGATTCATCAGGAGCCAATATGAGACACACTGTATTCTCACTGGAGCCTAGAGCAGAGAGCTGAAGAACATTCCACATGTAGAAGCTTAGATTTGGTCATTGCTCTGAGTACCTGAAAAGGGGCTGGAATCATGTCCTCATTTAATTTTAAATTCAGAGATGGTAAAAAGTGATTAAGCCAACCTCAGATATACATGGGAAACAAGAACAGAAGAAAAGTGCATCATTCTTTCCTACGGGAAGCCTGTGACAGACCTAACATCCAGACATCAGTGGGACTATAGATTTCAGTAGTAGACCTCAGCCCCTAACAACTAGACCCGGCAGAGGGGAGGCACATCTCAGTGGATGTCAGGAAAGGGTGGTTCTGTGGAAGACACACTGTATCAATTCCTGGGACCTGTAGAAAAATCCCTTTCATATGTTGCATCGATATCCAGATTGTACATAGAGTAAAATGCAGTCAAAACAATGAAATCAAACTCTAATAACTTGGCCAAGTTTTACTGCACATTAGAACCACATTATATATCCACATTAATTTTAGGTAATATTTATATTTAGCCTTTTTCTGCCTTTTATTTTGAACACAAAGTCTATTAAAAATTTCCAACTTAATGACCATCTAGAAAAGAAACAGAGCAATATAGTTTGATGAATAAACTGCCCGTTAGATCACCTTTAAGACAATATCCCTTCAGGCAATAAAATTGGCCAGTTCAATTTCCTTTAATAGAACTAAGTTTTCCCCTGAATGAAATTCCCTTCATTTGCTGATTGAGGAAGACGGCTAATTTTAATAGAGATTGTCCCTCTATGACTAGCCTACCTTTGCAGATTACTTAGGAAATATGAATTTCAGGAGGAAGCAAGTCATTAGCAATCGAGGTATTTAGAAGAAGTAAAAGGGTAAGATGTACATTTGGCACCAAGCAGCAATCTCTTTACTCCTAGCTCCAGGGTTCTCAGGATGCCATTAACGATTTTCACCATGTAAATGTTTCCCAACAAAATAAGCTAAATGAGTAACAAGATGAATATGGTTCATTCCAAAGACACTTATTTAGTGTTGCTTGAAAATTGAAGGGAAAAAAAATGGTCCCATTCGAGTTCTTTCCAAACATAGTAAACCCCAAAATCTTTCCACTGTGTCAAATCAATTTGTTATCTAATATAATTTGGGTTTCATAGTATTTAAGTCAAACACTGTTTTAGAATCCTCCAGAGTAACAAATGTCACTTATTTTTATTATATTATGTTCTACTTAGCATGAGATAGGGAAGTATCTTGTAAATGTTTTATTTTGGTATAGTCCAAAAGTGTTCCTTTTCACTCAGGAGGATGAGCTGTTTTCCCACAAAATGGCCAGAGATTTGATGATAGAGTGTCTAGGAATAAGACAGGATTATTTTTTCTTATTTCAAAAGAATTACTAGAAAGTTCTCCATAGTGTGGCCATTTACACAATACCCGATTACTGAGCACTTCTCAGAATCAAGCACAGAAGACGGTTTTTGTTTAATGACTCAAATCCTTCCTATAAAATGCTCCTAGTCTAGTGGAGAGATGTTCAGTTCAACAGCCAGTCCATACTATTATTAAGAAAATAAACATATCCAATTATCTTATAGCCCAAATGTAATTACTGTTATTATGCATGTGTAGTTTTCAGAATTTTTCTATGCAATTATGAAGATAGGTTTTCTCCAAGTATGAAAATACTACCCACATTTTTTTGTTTGCTTTTTAACCTACTTTCCATTTATTAAAGCATTTTTCCATGTCACAAGTTTCAATAGCATTCACATATATGGGTCTATTAAATTTATTGAACCATCCTTGAAATGTTGGACACTTTCATATTACCAAAGTTTTGCTATTATAATAGAAAATAATAGGCTGAGTATTGCTATAGATTTTTTGAATATTTAATCATTTCCTTAGAATAAATACCATGAGATAGAATTTCTGGGGCAAATGTTAGGCACAGCTTTAAGACCTCGGAAATGTACAACCAAATTGCTATTTCCTATTAGTTTTTATTAGCTTGAAAACCAGTTGTGTTGTTTCCCTTTTTCTTTCTTTTTGTTAATGAGTCTCATGATGTTTTTTTTTTTTTTCTGTTTTATTGTTTTTTTAACCTTCTAATTTGTAAATATTTTTCTATTTAGTATCTTTTAGTTTATTATGCCAGAGTTATTTATATTAAAACACCCCCTCCACTTTATCCTTTATTTTACATTTGTAGTGTAAAAGACCTCATATAAGGACCAGAGAGCAGTGTCTAGGAGATGAGACTAACCCCAGTCAATATCCAACTTGGAAATGGAGACCTCAGTCCTCCAACCTTGAGGAGCTGAATGTAGCCAGTAATCTGAGTTTAGGAGCTGATCCTTTCCCAGAACCTCCAGAGAAAAATCCTTGATTTTAGCCCTATTGGAAACTAACAGAGAAGTTATTCAAGCCACCCAGACTTCCGACCTATAGAGGAACTTAAGAAAGAGGCATTGTTTTCGGCAACCAAATGGATGGCCATTTGTTACTCGACAACAGAAAATGAATACAACTTTAAGGGCAGTAATGGTGCATGAGTCTGAAATTCCTCTTTTCAAATATGGCTCCTATAAAATATTATGATTAATTTTGATTCTGTAGTCATTTGAGCTAGATAAACATATGTATTCCTAGTTTAACTAGAGCTTTTAATAATAAACAACTTATCATTTTATTAAATGCTTTTGCAACATCTTTTGTAAATTTTGTTTTTTATTCTACTTTGAAATGTTTGTGATGAACTACATCAACTATTTCCCAATATAGCTTTCATGAAATAAACCCTTCCTGAGACCACACATTTATTCTTTATTTCAGTTATGAGTCATTATTTTAGTCAAGATTTTCACATCATTTTAGAAAGAATATGGGCATGCATTTTTTTTTCTATTATTTTTCTTATTTAGGTTTCAGGATTATGTCAAGGCTCATAACATGAATTGAGAAACTTTCCATCATTTTTACTTGTCATGTGAATTATTTCTTAAATATTTGAAAAAAAAAAAAACAACTTACCTATGAAATAATTTTGGACAGAAAACATTTAAGCAGTAATTCTTTAAAAATATGTTCACCAGCCCAGCCAGCATGGTTGAGTGTTGACCTATAAACCATGAGGTCATGGTTGATTCCCAGTTGGGACACATGCCTGGGTTGCGGGCTTATAAGAGGCAGCTGATCAATGATTCTCATCATTGATTTATCTCTCCCTCTCTCTCCCCCTCCCTTCCTCTCTGAAATCAATACAAATATATTTTTTTAAAAAAAATGTGTTCACCATTTGCCAAAGTAATTAGTCTATTTTCAGTGCATTGGCAGGATTGCCATATGGGCATATGCCAGGGGCATATAAATCAAGCAGAGGTCGGAGGTAAGGGGATAGAAATGACTTTGATGGGGAGATAATCTGAAGTTTTGAAGATCAGAAGGACATACCTAGGAAAACAGAATAGGAAAGGGAATTTCAGGAAGAACAGCATTTATAAAACCATAAGAATACGAGAAAGTATATTGTTTGCCTGCTATATGATTTTTTTAATATCTGTTGTGTGTTTTGTTCCAAATATATTAAATAAGCTTTTTATTGTCCCACATAACCCACAGGAAAAATGAAGCTCAGGAAAGTTAATCCATGTGTATAAAGTTACTAGTAAGTGAAATAATGAAATTCAAACCCCCCTAATACCAAAGTAAACCTTTTTTCTTCTTTCATATATTGACAGTGTAAATAAAATGAAATTTCAAAAATCCGAAGATAGCCAAGAAGGTTAAAAATATGGGAAAATAGAAGTAATTTTGTTGAGGCACATCCTACTTCTATAATAGAATAATTTTGATTGTTATAGGATATTAACTTTATTAGATTTGTATTGTATTTTTATTTGTTAAGACATTTCATAATTTTTTTTATTTAATTCTGCCAATAACTATGTGCCACATCCTCTATACAAACCCAGGAATGCCATTCTCAAGGGCCTGGCAGACATCCTTTGAAATGTGAACATCAGTAAAGATAGAGCCCCTGTCTTCTAGTCTCTGTGAGCGGGTAGGAACATAACTAATGGTGGACAACTGGCAAATACAGATGGCATAATCGCATTAACCAAGGTTCTCTCCTAACATTCCTCAGTACTTTTCCACTTAACTTAATCCAGCATTTAAAAGCCTCCAGCCTTTTTTTCTTTCTTCTGAGTTGAATTCAACCTCTCTTTTATATTGCAATGGCTTGACCTCTATTACAATATTCTTGAATAAAGTCTTCCTTGCCATTTTGAACATGTTTAGTACAGTTCCATTCTTCTTTTACAATAGATACTAGAATTTTATCTTGCTTATGTAGTTATTAAGTAGCCCAGCAGAGATTCTGACTTTTTCACTCCATCAAAATTGCTTGGAATGTGTTATGTGTTGTGTCACTGATAAATATAACATGTTATATTATTTTATAATTGTCAATGCAGTTATTTCTATACACTAGCATATTAGCTTATAAGATAACCTAGCTTATTAGATAACTACAAGCGTCCCTTTATATCCAAGCTTCAGGATCATTGTAGTGAAACTCAACTTGAAAATATAGACCCAAATTGTCATTTTTGGATAGCCATTTACCAGCTTTGCATCCTTGGACAAGTCCATTCTCACTATGATAAAAATCATAAAAATAATATATGCTTCCTAGACTTTTGATGAAGTTAAATTATATTTTAAATCACTTTGAAATAGACATTGCTATATAAACGGTGTCCCAAAATTCACGCAAGGAGTAATTTTGATAGAAAACACATGTTTATAATTAAAAATTATAAATTTTTATTGATTCATAAATTATACAGTATAAGGTTATGTATGGAATAGCATATCAGGTAAATGGCCTCCACAACACAAAAAACTGGATTATCATGTCGTGATAGCGAGCACCACTAACTGTTATTGCCTGAGCAGCCGCATTTCGGTCATGGAAAATTTCAACAAAAGAGTGTGTATGTGGCAGCAAAGCTGTGGAGGCCATTTACCTGATATCTATTCCATACATAACCCTATACTGTTTACTTTATGAATCAATAAAAAAATTTCAATTTTTAATTATAAACCTGTGTTTTCTATCAAAATCACTTCTTGCATGAATTTTGGGACACCCTTTAAAAGGAAGTGGCTATAAATAATTGATCATTGGAAATCCAAACACATGGGATTTTTAAATTGCTCCCATAATGGCTTAGGTAAAATTTGAAGTCAGAATTACAAAAAAAAGTATTAATATTCTATGCCAAAAATAATACATTCAATGTTTTAAAATCAAAACATTCTGGCTCTCACAAATCTATTTAATACCAAAGCTTCAAACAAATAAAGTATTCTAAATTTTTTTGTCTAATATTTTAGTAGCACTACTTGTGCTAGATTTTCTTGTGTGTGTGTGTGTGTGTATATATATATATATATATATATATATATATATATATAATTATTTGATTTCAGAGAAAGTAAGTGGGAGAGAGGGATAGAAACATTAATGATGAGAGAGAATCATTGAGTGGCTGCCTCCTGCATGCCCCACATTGGGAATGGAATCAAACCCTGACCTCCTGGTTCATGGGTCAAGGGCATTCAACCACTGAGCAACACTCCCTGGGCTTGTTTAATTAAATTTAAGGATGAAACAAATGGAAAGTTTAAGCAGCTATATTCTACCACAAGCTTTGGGAAGTCAATGAAAACAGTGCTTTTATAAGCAAAGACTATTGAGCATGCAGATTTTGTAAATTTATAGTTGCTTTGAAATATCCTATCTAATAAAAGAGAAACATGGTAATTGGCATACGACCGCTACCCTTCCCATTGGCTAATCAGCGAGATATGCAAATTAACTGCCAGCCAAGATGGTGGCCGGCAGCCAGGCAGCTTGAAACTAACATGAGGCTTGCTTGCTTCAGTGACGGAGGAAACCAACGCTCCCCGCCGGCGTTGCCGGCCTCTGAGCCTGCAGTTTAAGAAACATTGTAATGAATATAGAAGCTAAACAAAACCCCAGAAACCTGCTTTCAGCGAGGCCGGAATCTTAAAGCTGGAGTTATACAGTGTTTCGACTATAGAACCGAAACAAACCAGATACCTTCTTTCAGCAGCAGAAGCCTCAGAGCTGAAGCCAGAGCTAAAGCTGGCCCAGAATAAAAATGAAAAAAAAAAAGGAGCAGTTGGGAGCTTCAGTCAGCCTGAAAGCAGCCCTCAGCCCCTCACCCAGACTGGCCAGGCACCCCAGTGGGGACCCCCACCCTGAAGGGTGTGTGACCAGCTGCAAACAGCCATCATCCCCTCACCCAGGCTGGCCAGGCACCCCAGTGGGGACCCCCACCCTGATCCAGGACACCCTTCAGGGCAAACCAGCCAGCCCCACCCATACACCAGGCCTCTATCCTATATAGTAAAAGGGTAATATGCCTCCCAGCACTGGGATCAGCGTGACGGGGGCAGCGCCCAAACCCCCTGATTGCCCTGCAGCTCTGTGTGTGACAGGGTGCAGCGCCTCAATCCCCTGATCAACCCTGCTCTGTGTGTGACAGGGGAAGGCGCCCCAACCCCCCACCCCCCACGGGCCCTGCTCTGTGTGTGATGGGGTAGAGCCATAACCTCCCCATCGGCCCTGCCCTGAGTGTGAGAGTGGTGGCACCCCAACCACCTGATCGACCCTGCTCTGTGGGTGATAGAGGGCGGCACCCCAACCCCCTGATCTGCCCTGCCCTGAGTGTGACAGGGGGCGGTGCCCAAACTCCCCTATCGGCCCTACTCTGTGTGTGACAGGAGGGAGCTCCTCAACCTCCTGATCGGCCCTGCTCTGTGTGTGACAGGGTACGGAGCCCCAACCCTTCTGATGGGCCCTGCTCTGTGCGTGACAGGGGGTTGCGCCGCAATCTCCCCATCAACCCTGCCTTGAGTGTGACAGGGGGCGGTGCCCCAACTCCCCAATCGGCCCTACCCTGAGCATGACTAAGGGTGGCATCACAACCTCCCGATCTGCCCTGCTCTGTGCATGACAGGGGTCGGTGCCCCAACTCCACAATCGGCCCTGCTCTGAGCCCTACCAGGGGCTGCACCTAGGGATTGGGCCTGCCCTCTGCCACCCGGGAGCAGGCCTAAGCCAGCAGGTCGTTATCTCCCGAGGGGTCCCAGACTGCGAGAGGGCACAGGCCGGGCTGAGGGACTCCCCCTCCCCCCCGAGTGCACAAATTTTTGTGCACTGGGCCTCTAGTATATTTAATAATATGTTCTGAGTCATTCTGAGTCAGGTGGAAGAAAACTAGTTCAATTAGCTGTAAGTAAGAAGGGTACATGAAGCAAACTTCACAGAGAGATGGGGTGAAACTAGTTTGCATTAATGACTAGATGCAGAAACACCAAAGTCATCAGGGTTGTTTTGCATTGGATCTGGCTCATTCCATGTTTTTCTTTCTTTGTCTTTTATAGCCTCTTCTCTCTGTTTTAACTTCATTTTCTTAGCCTAGCTGGCCCCACATATCTACAATCATGACCACATTCTGTTTCTCATATTTATATAATATAGCAAAAGCCTTATGCTTTATCCTATATAATAAAACCCTAATATGCAAATTGACTGGACAGTGGAACAACCAGCAGAATAACCAGTTGCTATGATGCACACTGACCACCAGGGGGTAGACGCTCAATGCAGAAGCTACCCCCAGCCCACAGGCCCCAGGCCAGCTAAGGCAGGTGCCAGTGGGAGCCCCAATCGCCATGACTGCCAGTTGTCCCACAGATGGCCCTGATTGCTGGCCACGTCTAGCGACCCTACCCTATATATTGGGAACAGTCTCCTAGATTTAAAAATTAAAACCTGGAAGGCTACTCTAACACTGAAAAAACAGGATGATGCAGCGATGACATGCATGGTCTCTGGCTTGTACATTTTGTAGTCAGCCCTGTTTCTGACACTTATAACTGTGTGACAAAGCCAATTACTTCTCTCTGCTTCAGTTTTTCCACCCATAAGATGGGGAAAATGGTACTACTGCCTCAGAAGGATCATGTTATATACTACTTTTTATAATTAGGACAAAAAAATGTAGCTGCCCATGCAATAGCAAGATGCCTTTCACCTGTATGAAAAGTATGGTCACTGGTGCATGCAGCGTCCCGGATTGTGAGAAGGATGTCCGACTGCCGGTTTAGGCTCAACATCCCCCGAAAGGTTCTGGATTGTGAAAGGACGCAGGCCGGGCTGAAGGACCCCCCACTCATGCATGAATTTCATGCACTGGGCCTCTAGTATTAATATAATTTAACACAGGAATCTAGAGAAGCAGACATATATGTATATGTGCTTATTTTCAGTTAGAAATAGAAAATATATTTCTTATATAAATGAAAAAAAAACTTTGTACATGAACATGATTGAAATAGCCATTAATGATTATTCTCCTTTATCTTTATGCTACTTTTTAAAAATTTGCATGTACTTGTTTTTAGCAAGGTTTACCCATTAAACAAGTTTGACAAGGCCTATTAAAGCATCGTGCACACCTGATTAGACCATGAACTTGTTAAAAAATTAGGACCAGTGTATTATTTCTCTTTGTTTTTCAATACCTATGTGAGTAAATTGCACAAAACAGGCTCTCCATCCATGTTTGGGGAAATGAATTAGTAGTTGGAGATTCATATATTATGGGGTAATAAATAAATATACAATATCTCAACTCAGAAAAATCACTGAGAACCTGCAGATCAGAAAAATTGTGGTCCTTCATTTTCTAAAATATAAGTGTTGAACAGCTATATTTCCTGTACATCTGAAGACATATTCCTGTATGCTATTTTCCCCTTTTTTTCTCCAATTTACGCCCTCTTTTTTTTTTTTTAACATAACCTATATTTTGCTGTGTCTTGCCATCAGTGGCTCTTGTGGCAAAATCTTCCTTGTTATTTCATGAAGCCAATGTATTTATTTCATATCTGCTCAAGTACAAATTCAGACAGCCACCCCCCATTTTCTTCCTCTTCTGCCCTCCTGTGATGTTCACTGCTGTGACCTTGATTATGAGCAGGTACATTGCTTCTGCAGCTGAATCTGTTTTGGCATGGATTCTTCCCAGGCATTTCTGCAGCCCCTGCTCATCATCACAGTAGCCATTTACTGTGGGGCTGATCTGGTACAGAGCTGGCTGCCACACAACTTCCAGATGCCTTGAGGTCCCAGAATTGCATCGTGTCACCCAGAGTCTTTTGCTGAAGCCACACTGCTTTCCAGATAGATGAGGAAGGTGCCTTTTTTCCTTACTTAGCTGCATTCTGTTATCTAGCTCTTGCCCTGCTCTGTCCCAAGTTTCTTATAATATTTTTAGGAAAGTTGTTATTTAAGATTGAACTTTAGAATTTACAGATTCCAAGCTAATCTAGAAGACTCCATTTGTTCTCAGAGTTATAATCAGAATAAGTCACAGCAATAAGGACTATACTACACTCAGAGTTGTTAAGAGCTCTGGACTTCTTGTGGCATCAATGTGAATATTTCCCTAATTAGAGGAGGAAGGATTAAAACCATGCTACTATCTAAATTTGGATAATTCTTGCAATAGCGAGTGACTACTTTATCATTGTCTGTCTTGAGTATCTCTCTCCCTCCCAAATTGAAGACTCCTTCTCTGGCTTTCTTCTACCTGACCTCAAAATATTGGTTTACCTGTTGTCAAGGTGTTGATTTGGGCTTGTTATGGCTCAACTGTGCCCTCCCCTCAAATTTAAATGATTAAATGCTAACCTTTTGTACCTCAGAATATGTACCTGGAGATAGGATCTTTAAAGAGGTAATCAAACTATTGGGTTCTCAACCAAGTTGTGTACAGAAAAAAAAAAAGTCTCAGTTGTCAAACAAAACTTTGGTTCTTGACCCGACAATCCTTAATCCTTTCATACCTGTATGATCAGTCACGTGTTTCTCAGGCAACAAACAAAGGAGAGAAGGAGTCAATTTGCCACTGAGCATTGCATTGTTAAGATCTCAAGAAATTGTGCTGTGAATATTTTCATGTTTTGGGTGTTTTTTGTTTGTTTTGCTTTTGGGGGTCTGGAACAGATTAATCCAATTTAAATTATTTCTAATTGGGGAAATTTATTCAGTTTTTGAACAAATTGCTTTCAAATAGCCTTCCAGAGTTAAGTTCGAGAGCTGAGGTTCCACTGTAAGTTAAAATGAGATTATTAGGGTGAGTCCTAATTCAGTCTGACTAGTGTCCTTATAAGAAGAGGAAGTTAGAACACAGACCTACACAGAGAGAAGACCATGTGAAACATAGGGAGATGTCTATCTGCAAGCCAAGAAAAGAGGCCTCAAAAGTAACCAACCCTATCCACACCGTCATTTCTGACTTGTAGCTTCTGAATTCTAAGACAATAAATTTCTCCTGGTCAAGCCACGCATTTTTGGATACTTCATCATGGCAGCTAGAAAACTGGTGAATTATTTGAGGAGTTAAGTACAGTCTGAAAATCTAATAAATGCGATAGCATGACTTTGTTTAGATGCTTTAACTATTTAGCATTTTCATCCACGAAAGTTACAATGGTTCTTAAGTAACCAGTGGTTGGCACACTGCGGTTCGCGAGCCACATGCGGCTCTTTGGCCCCTTGAGTGTGGCTCTTCCACAAAATACCGACTTCTGCGCATGGGCCATGAAGTTTCAGTCGCACTGTACATGCGCGCCCGCACGTGGTATTTTGTGGAAGAGTCACACTCAAGGGGCCAAAGAGCCGCATGTGGCTCGCGAGCCGCAGTTTGCCAACCACTGGTATAGTCCATGGTTAACAGCAACAGCATCCCAGGTAAACTAGCTAGAAATACAAATTCTGAGGCCCTACCCCAGATCTACTGAATCAGATTCTCTGGGTTTTACCAACCCTTCTAGGAGCTTCTGACTGAAATGCTCAAGTCTGAGAATCATGGATTATAATAGACCAGACCTGGAAAAGAATTTAGAGCTCATATAGCCTTGTGTGATAGATATGAAATGGCATCTTGGTAAAGTCTGTAATTACCCCAAGGTCACTAAACTTTATTTCCTGACTTTTCTCTCATTGTTTTTTTTTTGTTTTGTTTTGTTTTGTTTTTTAACTTTTATGCGTTTTGGAGTTATTTCAGGGCAATACGGTATTTGCTACAATCATGATTTATTTTGTTCTTTATTTTGTTCATTTGAGTATTGTCTCTTTAACAGATGTACAAATCCTATGCCTTTCTTCTCTCTCCATTATCTCCCCACATTACCAAATACATGTTTTGTAATGCCCATATTTTTTACCCCTAAAAATAAATATTTTAAGAATGGCTTTTGTCCTGTGTTCTGATATGCTACTAAAATATAATTCCACTAGTTAGTTATGAACGAAAATTTATTAAGGGTTTTCTTTATGTAAGTCACTAAAGGAGAAAATATTGGTCTAATATTATTAGATTTTTTAAATCTATTTAATATTTTTAAAAATCTAAAACAGTTAAAATATAAAATAAAATATAAAGAATAATAAAATATTTAAATATTTTAGAAATATAAACTATAAAGTAAAATTATTATTAAATAAAATAAAAATATAAAAGCAGTCTAATCATTGGCTATACCATATAAGTGCCTAATAGTTTGTTCCAAATCCTTCTGGATTTTTCAAAATATGTAATATTATATATATGCTCTTATTTGCATTCAGAAGTTGACTAATCTTTAAGAGAGCCCACAAATTAGCAACTTGATATGTACATATTTGTGCCTGAATAGTTTGTACTTATATTAAGTGGCTTACCCAATTAAATAGCCACATACACCTATTTATAAAACCTAAAGTTGGCATAGATACAATTCACCTAACAGTCATCTTTAGCCTTAAGTCCTTTTTTTTAATCACAAAGGAATATAAAATTATTTATTAACCACTGTTTGCCAGTTTTTACAATAAAGTAAACGATATAGAGTTGGGTAACATTCTGTTTACTACAAAGCTATTGTTTTTCCTGGCTTTTGTTGAACCAGTATTCCAAATCCTGAGACTGAGCCTACATGTAAGGAATGAGTTGGAGTAAAGAAAAAACATGCAGATCAAGAGCTTAGATTACAAAATGTTGATTCATCCATTCATTCCATTAGGTCTTAATTGCCAAGGTCTCTAATAGTCTGATTAGGTGTCCATGAACAAAGTCTTACAAGTTCCATGACCCTAATTATTTAATCAATATAGCACAGGGATTTCAACTTCTTGTAAAGGAGTGTTTTACAAGGTGAAACCTTTAGATAAGTGTTGTTTACCTAATTAAAACACATCAATCCATATCTACAATCATAAATGCAAGTTTATTTGCAAAACCTTTGAAAGGAAAACTTCATCACTGCCAATAACCTCCTCACCCAAATGCGAAAACTAAGCTTTAAGTCAAATTTACATTTTTGAGATGAAGAGAAAGCCTGCTCAATTTGTTTCTTTATGGCTCCCTAAGCGGGGCAGTGTCCTCTGCCTGTGGTGGGGTTATATACTGCAGACCAGACTATTTGGATCACTGATGTCTTTAATTAACACAAAGAAGGTCATGTTAGTGCCCAGAAGCTGCCCATGGCAGATGCTTTGCCTAATCATTATTGGATCCAATCACTATTAATCATTAAAGTTTCACTGGGGTTTGCAAGTGTGGAGAGGAAACAGCAGGTTTTTCTACACAGCCCATTGAAATCATTCTTCTTGTCCATTAACTCTTATGAGGTCATGATGCTAATGCTTTCCCAAGACGATCATGTACCTCTCTTTCCATTCAGTATGTGCTTCTAGTTTGGATCGCGGAGCCTGGTTTAGATTGCAGCCTCCATTGGTATGTCAGACGCTTCACTATGGGAACCATTGCCCTTTAGTATGAGAAAATGCAGGTCAGTTCCAGGAATGAGGGAGTAAGTAATAGTTCAGTTTTATTTTATTTTATTTTATTATTTTATTTTATTTATTTAATTTCCTCACCCAGTATATTTTAAAATTGATTTTCAGAGAGAGTGGAAGAGAGGGAAAGGCAGAGAGAAATATCAATGTAAGAGAATCACATAGATTGGTTGCCTCCTGTATTTGCTCTGATCAGGGCCCGGGCCAGGAAGGATCCCACAACCAAGATATGTGCCCTTGATTGGAATCGAACCTGCGACCCACAGGCTGACACTGTACCCACTGAGCTTAACTGGCTAGGGCTTGCTTAACATTTTAATGTATCCTATACACGGCCCAAAAGTGCAACCATTTCCCTGACCAAGGGTAATTTACAGAATTTGAGTCTCCTATGTCTGTGTGCTGAGGATTGTGACAAGTGATGAATTTGTAACAATAGGTGACAAGAATGACTCGAAAAGTTATTACTTGGAGGTCCAGAACTCAAGTTCATGTTCCTTTAGAATGTCTCTCTTGAGATCTTTTTTCACAAAAATAAAACGTTGAATTGGATCAGTACTAATTCTGTAGAGAATTCTTTGGAAAAGTTACTTTAGCAATCCCTTGAGTTTTAAACATAGAAGTTTTTGTTTGTTTGTTTTTAAGATCAGCTCCAGCAGTCTAAATCCAATTATTACTATAACATTTGTAATGCATTTACATTGAAATGAAAAGATCAATGAGATTTCTTACAACTCTCTTCATAAATACCTGGATACCCAAGTATTTATATTTTCATTCTGTCAGTAAATTTTAAGTGCTGCCAGTAGGATCTCAAGCCCTTTTGATTTTTCTTATTGTCCTTCTGAAAAATTTAATCTCTCACTTTTTTGTAAGAGTATAATCTGCCTGACATTGTTAATTCCCTACCCTTTTCTACAGTATTACATGTCTTCAAATTCTATTCTCAAGTTCTTACTATATTTCAGAACTTATCCTACTTTTTATATTAATGTGTCAATCAAAACAAAGTCTAAAAGTTAATTACATAAAATTGATAAAGATCACGAGATTTTTTTCATCCTTTTTCAGTTGAGTTAATTAAAGGAATGTGTAGTTTAGCTGAAGAAAATAGCTTCATCCTTTGGCAACATAAAAAACATAATTTCCTATTTGATCATTACAACTGGAAAACATTTTTGTCACCCTTGAATAACATTGGAAATAATTTCATTGCTCATGTAAATCCCCATCAGCTTTTGTGAGTCGTTTGGCTATAGCAAGAAAAGATCAAATCATTTAGATGAGAAATGAAGTAATGGCAAAAAAAGGTTGAGATTTTCATGGTTTTCTGTTTGCTTTTTCTGTGACTCATAGTCTGTGATCTTTTTTCCCCCTAACAAAGATTATATCTGAGCAAGGGGTCTCTGAGCAATGAGGTGATAGAAACTGCATGAGGATCATTGCTATAATTTTCTTGGAGATAAATGCAAATTGTTAGCTACTTATCTACATCATCCTTTATCGCTCTAATGCAGAGACTGCTACAGTTAGCCACAATGCCTCTCCATTTCAGAAAAGCATTACCTAGGAAATTGGCCAAATACACAAGTGAGAAATAGAAAATTATTATAAAATCCTCTGTTATATTCTTTATAGCCATTGGAACTACATTCAGGCTAAAGCAGTTCATATCAACATTGAGATAAATACAATGTAAGAGCATTGGGGAACACTGGAGATTAGAGTAGGAGGAGACTAACTACCATGGAGTAGAGCCCTTGCTTTGCCACCTATAGGTTTTATGCCTGCAGCAAATCATTTGCCTTCTGAGTCTTATAATTTTCTCATTTGTAAAATGTGGACAATAGTAGGACCTATCACATATCTATTGTGTTAATATGTAAGGAAGCTTTATAGTACCTACCTTGTAAGTCACAGTATATTCTCACAAATACACATTTTTATTACTCAAGCAGCAATCTTTTGTCAAATTTGTCTTACCCTAAATCCTCGTTGCACAGGATTCATAATTCTTCAATGGTAAAAATAAATTAATTGAAATTTACAGATTTATCATTCTTTCATATAAATTTTTTATACTAAGATGTAATTTATTTCAACAGATGTTTTTCAAATGCATCTTATGTGCCTACCATAAAACTATAAAAATTCAAACAAAGAAAAAAAACATGAGTCCACGATGACAACATTGTTAAATGTGTTCAGGTTTAAAGAAATATTCTTATATATAAGAGGCTAATCATCAAACTTGCTTTATCTATCATGGAATTATATTGTGGACAGTGATATAAGGTTATTGCTCTATTAACTCATTCAAGATCAAATTTCTAGTGACAAAATAATGGGTGATGAGGTACATAATGATAATTTAAAACATACTACAACCAAAGACATTAATTGTGAAGAACAAGATTAAAAATGTGTAAAAATCATCTCAGAAAAGCCACTCAAATATATATCTTAATTATGTGGCAAATAATGTTTTTACTTAATTTATTAGAGTGACACTGGTTAAAAAATATGCAGATTTCTATAACACATCATCCATACACTGTTATTGTGTGTTCACCATCTAAGTCAAGTCTCCATCCATCACCATTTATCCTATCCCTTCCCCCTACTCCTAGTAATAATGACACTGTTATCTGTGTGCATGAGTTTCTCTCTTTCTGTTTTCCTCAGTCCCTCCTATTTTGAAACTACATCAAGTTTAACCAAAGTTGAGCAACACCTTTATATAAGTTGGCCTCAACAGACATGCAGTTTTCAACATGGATGCCATGAAGTATTTAGATAATATGTAATTAGCAAGGCAAATTAGTAAACAAATATTGGGCAGTAAGAATGTGTCAGTAGGTCCGAAATATCATTCAGGAATATGAATCCTGATTTTAGTTACTGATATCAATTTTCTATCAGTCTTAACTCAAGTGCTTTCATTGGTCACTGTTGTAGAGTTAAGAGATAAAGTGTAAAGGTTGTATATAGATAGAATCGAAGAAGAAATAAATTTATCCCTTAGAAGTATTTATAGTTAAAATTATTCAACAACATGTGGGCAAATAAAATGCTTTCAATGGCCAGATTATGGACACTAGGAGATGGTGGAGTAAGAAGCACCAGGAATCTGTCTGTCTACCTAGACAACGACTGCCCTCGAAAAATCTCTCTGATATAACTATTTTGGCACTCTGTAGCCTATTAATGGCTTGGGTCCAAAAAATGTGGTTAATTTTTTGTTAATCCTCACCCAAGGATATTTTCCCATTGATTTTTAGGGAGAGTGGAAGAGAGAGGCAAAGACAGAGAGAAACATCGATGTGAGAGAAACACATTGATTGGTTGCCTCCTGCATGAGCCCTGACCAGGGCCTGGGCCTGGGAAGAGTCTGCAACCAAGGTACATACCCTTGACTGGAATCGAACCAGGGACTTTTTGGTCCACAGCCTGATGCTCTATCCACTGAGCCAAACTGACTAGAGTGTTTTTAAAAAATATGTTTTTATTAATTTTTAGAGAGAGAGGGCGGAAGAGAGAAAGAGAGAGAGAGAAACATCAATCGATTGCTTCCTGTCTGTCCTCTGCTAGGGATTGAGCCCACAACCTGGGTTTGTGCACTGACTGGGAATCAAACAGGTGACCTGTTGGTGCATGGGACTGTACCCAATCCACTGAGCCACATCAGCCAGGCAAAATGTCATAAATTTTGGTCAATGTGACATTTTAGCACAGTAGCAGGCATGTGTTCCTGCAGCAGCCTACACACAGATTTCAGGAGCTGGGTGCACAAAAGGAATCTGTGCTCTGAAAACTGATGGCTACTTTTGACCTCAGAGTTGCAGAGGCAAGTGATCATTACTGTTGGACCTTCCCACTTTGTAATTAACCCCTTCCCCTCTCACTGATGGGAAGGTAGAAGATTTAAAGGGCAAGCACCCTTCCCTTTCCTTCATTTTTATCATTCCCTCCCTTTGGGAGTCAGGCATTAAAGACTAAGATATTCAAAAGCAAATGCAGATGTGGGGAAAACTAGACAGTGACCATGCATGCTAAGGAAAGGTACAGGTTCATAAAAGACCTGAGATGACTTTAAGTTTATACATTATGCTGATTCTTGACATAGAGCCAGCCCCTCTCCCACCCCCCATAAATTCAATAAACCAAATAAAATATATATTTAAAAAAAGCAAACCCTAGAGTAGGGAGACACTCTGATTTCTAGAGTTCACACATTATTACATTCAAATGTCCAGACTCAGACAAAAACCAGTTATTAGCCTATCTTTTATTTTGTAAGTGGTTGTATTCTACAGGTTTGCAGCATGCACACCTGGTTGCCTGTCCTCTCTTCAACTCATTGTATTTCCTGGGTATATCCAAATAGACTGCCCAAACTGATCCTTTCCTGCTACTCCTCTTCGTTAATGTCCACACCAGTTACTTGCTTTTTCAATACTAGAAATCTTGGGTTTATACTGAAAATTTCCTTATTCTTTATTATTGACTTCTACTTTATGACAAAATATTATTGTTCTTTTGTCTTAATTATCACTGAAATCCATCTAGTTCCTCATTTCTATTGCATAATGCACATGTTTAGTATCTCTTCGAAGGATTGTAACAATGCTCTTAATCATGTTTCCTTCCTCTTTCACTCATCTCCAGCCCATTCTGCATGTCTTGTGGCAGAGGCAATGCTGTGTTCTTTCACTATTTCCCCTTTTTGGGCATACAAGTAGGTAGACTGAGGCCAAAACAATCATTTCTGGCCAATGGAATGTGGCCAGAAGTTGTATTAGGCTTAATACGTAAAACACATTCTGTCTTTCTGTACAGTCTTCTCTTCATTTTCTAAATCCTGTTAATGTAAGAAAACATTCAAACCTGTCAAGAATTTTTGTGAATTTATTTGAGCCAAACTATCAACACTGCCAGGAAGCAGAATCTCAACGAATTAAGTTAATGCTTCAGAGAATGGTGATGTTTTCACCTTGTTTTATACATTACAATTGAAGAAGGAGATGTAAGTGGTGATAGAAATCCATTGGTGATAGATTAGGGAGGTGGGAGAAAGCTAAGGGGGGGGACCTCTGGGATTGGATGAAAAGTAACGTACTAAACATGCTTCTTTTACAGAGGTCGGTGCAGGATAGTTAACAGTCAACAATTAACAGATAATAATAACAATAAGGCAATCTGTGGTCTGGCCCTGGAGACATGAGGGGTCCAGAGAAAGGGAAGTTACAAGTTATCCTGACATTCTATACGTATGTTATCTTAAATGCAAAAAGACGTTAGGCTCAGTAAAGATCAAAGTTGATCTTTGTCAGGAAAGATACTGGCCTAGGACATGACTACCCACTATAAACTGCTTTTTAATTAAAAGGTTTTAATTTCAGACTATCTTTTTGGTTACTTTAGGTCCCTTTTTGTCCACAATCCTAAACCTCCTTACAAACATACTTCTCTTTGCCTTTTTCCACATTATTCTTTCTGTCTAAAATTCCCTTGCCTCTTCTGTCCTATTCATCACTCAAACCTTAGATCAAATGCAACTAGGTATTCTGGGCAAAGTTATAGACATTTTTTTTTATTACACCTTTGTCTTTCTTACCTTTGTTCATCACTGGACATACTGTCTCGGTGTTGTCTGCTAATGTTTCTTTTCCTCCTTAAACTATTAGTTACCTGAGGTCAGGGACTGGCTGCTCTCTTCTCTGATTCCCAAGTGCCTACCACATTGACCTACATGCCATTGGCATTTAATAAATATTTCTTAAATTAATGTTAAATGAGCAACAGATTATATCAAGCATGGAAAATCCTGGAGGGAAGGTTAGGAACCAGTAACTAGATTGCTGACAGACTTCAGATATATTTTTCCTAGGTTACTCAACATTCCTTATTTCTTGCCACAATAACTGGCCAGATTGTGTATTTTAATTAAATGTTAGCTCTCCTGGGATACTCAGAAGTGAGAAGTTACTTTAGTAAATATTATCATGGTACCACCAATAAGGAACATTTCAGTCTAGACTAGGCAGACCCCCATCCCTCATCAGTGGCAAGGGAGATTAGCTCTCAAGAATGCTTTCAGCTACTTGGTATTTGCATGCTCCCCCAGACAATGGCTTTCATTAGACTTTTAATAACACTCACAAAAACCGATTAGACAATGGGAGACTATTTGTCACTATCTTATCTGTTGTCTTGGTTCTTCCGTTAGCCTACAGTGGGTATCTGCAGAGAGCTATGGCTATTTATCAGTAGGGGAGCAGGAACTGGAAGACTCCTGAGTCATTCAGTATTTACTGTCCCAGAAAAGCCCAAGAGTCATCAAAGGTTAGGACCAAGGCTGATAGTGATGAAAGATTATCCTGCTTAGAGAGGTAAAGGCATCGAGGTCATAAAGAAAATCATCGGTGGAAATGTTACCTGAGATAAAATAATAGAGCAGCACATGTGGTGGAAAGGAAGGCGTTCTTTTTATTAATAATAACGCTTTATTATTATTTTTTTGAGACTGCAGTAGGGTTGTAGGAGATATTAATGCCCTTCAACTGCATAAGATTCTTGAGTAGCTCTGGGAATTGGGAAGTCTGCAATTTATAAGCTCTTGCCTCTTTTCTTATGAGCGACTTAACCAAGCTCCTGTTAGCAAAACTCTTAAGCAACAGCAATCCTATCTGAGATTTTAAAGCCCAGAGAAAAGATTATACAGTTCTCCTGCATAAAAACAAAAGGTTATTAATGCTGTGCTGCTGGTCAAGTCTCTTTTTAATCCAATGGAATGTTCTGTATTAAATGAGCCCACCAGTGCTGGGATGAGCCAAGCTAGGGTGTCATTTATCACTGGCCATTTAGGGTGCACCAACCATAAAGCCAGTCCTCAGATTGACCCTGACAAAAGCTGGCCCCCTGTGCGCGCAAAAAGTTTTATCTGTAGGCACGCTGAGCTTTTTCTGGATTTAAATTTATTTCCCTGACATGGTTCATGGCTCCTGTCTCCAGGTGCTTGTCCTCTGAAGAGAGAGCCTGCCTCTGCAATGCACCACCTACAGCAGTTCATAGCCCTTCGGCAATTTGTAGCTCTGGCTCCTTTTCAACTTTTAAATCTTAGTTTATGACCCATTTACCTGGATCATTCATGGTGGAGCAAATCGCAAATTTTGCCTTTTGCTGCATCACCCAAGGAGATGTGTCATGAGAAGGTGCTATTGCATTAAGGTGATTCATTGGTTGATAGATTTTGGTTTATTGGTTTTTTTATTTTCATAAGTTACTTTTTAGAGAGGAAAACACAGTCCTCTTTCTTATTGAATTTATTGGGGTGACATTGGTTAATAAAATTAGGTGTATAATTCTATAATACATAATCTGTATATTGTATTGTGTGTTCACCACCCCAAGTCAAATCTCCTTGTATCATTACTTATCTCCCCTTTATCTTTTTCTACCTCCCTTTACCTTTTCTACCCCCACCCCCCACCCAATTCTCTGTGTCCCTCGTATATGAGTGGATAAAAAAGCTTTGATGCAGCCCTGGCCCAGTGGTTCAGTTGGTTGGAGTATTTTATGTTAGACCAAAATGTTGCCTGTTCAATCACAGGAGGCAATGGATAGATGGATAGATGTTTCTCTCTGATCTCTCTCTCTCTCTCTCTCTCTCTCTCTCTCTCTCTCTCTCTCTCTCTTTCTCCTTTCCTCTCTCTTGTCATTTTCATAATGACATAAAAGTCCAATTTAAAACTTGGAATTTTTGAATCCCTCGAAGTTCTGAACATGGAGAACTAGTCTGGTCTGCCTGGTCTGCAGTCTCCCACTCATATCAATTGCCTTCCTAGCTTTCTACTCCCAGCTTACTTGCTCTGAGGAGACCTCAGACATCTATGTATAAAAACCTGAGCCCATCTGAGCTCCATCCACATTCCACATACACAAATATCTGTCTCTTGACAACTCTCCTGATCTAAGAATGTGTCCACCAAGGTTATAATATACCAGTAGAAAATAGACCTCAGAAAAATGCAATGAGATGCTATGAAAGTGGGCTTGGAAGGAAAAAAAGATTCCATGATCTCAGGGACTCGGAGCATTATCCAGAATTAAGGATGTCTTTGGGTTTTGACAGGCATGTTCTTTTTGAACCTGAACACTCCTTTCTGGGTGAGAGTGATAGGGCCAGAGCGGGACCCTGTTAATTGAGGGATTATTAATCACTAAGGAAATTGTGAGTCTTAAATTAGATAAAATTTATTAATTATGTGCTGGAATCATGCTAAACATCTATTCATGGGGGCTAATTTGTATCAATAATCTATATCTCTTTATATAAAAGGCTAAGAAACCAAGTATCTGACCATCCAACCAGCTGGTACATATGACACACACTGGCGATTTAAAAATAAATGTTGATTCATGCATGCATGATATTTGTCCCCATTTGACACTGGCCTCCCATTTAAATTCATTCAAAGACAGTTTCCCATGATACCAGCATTTGCGATGACTATTAATAAATCATAAGGACAAACTCTAGACAGAGTAGGAATATCCCTACCTGAACCCATTTTCGAACATGGTCAGTTATATGTTGCTTTTTCTTGATCTCAAAGAGTGTGTGACGTTAAAGTTGTAAATACTTCATCACAAGGGAAACTAGTCAAGCATTTATGGTCAAGTGTTTTTACTCTTAATGTGGTACATGGGAAGATATTAGAATAAGTTTAATCACTTTACCAGTCATTGTATCAATGTTGTTTTTGTATCATGTTTTTATATCTTTTTTGTTTTATATCATGTTTTTGTTGTTTTAATTATCATGCCTTTGTTGTTGCTATAGCAAGTTGTTGTTTATTAATCACTTTACAATTTTCATATACATTTTACTAATTTTTTTCATCTCTAATACTTCTATTATAGAGAAAGGGCAAAGAGCAATATTAAAATATTTCTTCTAATTAATTTCCTTTCAATATACATGAATCCATGCACCGGGCCACTAGTAGAATAATAATAACTTTATCCACCTCAAATGGTTGATAATATATACAATTAACTACCATCTCAATGCCTTAAATAATGTCGTTTTGTGGTTTTTTTTTACTTATTCTCTATGAGACATAAAATGCTGGCCAAGGCATGAATTTGGATCTTTGGAGTTTTCAACAGATCTTTAGCTTTGCAACCATGCCAAGCTCTGAATATATTTGCAGGCAATTTTTCCTTTGGGTAATATATTTTAGTTTTCTACTGCGAACAAGGGAGAGGACATCACTGTATTTACATCAAACACCAAGCTACCATGAAATTGCACATCTTTAAATTTTAATTTAATGCCATTTCAGAGGTGCACTCATAAGAAAACTAGTTTATTCCACTTATCAACATGAGATGAATGAGGAGATCCAACAGTAGCAAGTTGATGAATGAATGAACATATTTTTGTGACATTAACATAGTTAAAAATCACTATTTTTCCCCTTGACCTCCCACATCTCCTAATGGCTTGAGGAATAGTTTAATCTTTATAACAATCCCCTTAAAGAAATAAAATAAATACATTTGAAAAGTACATAGAAACTTTTTAACAAGCATATACAAAAAGAAAAGAGAATTTCCTAACCAGTTTGGCTCAGTGGATAGAGCGTCGGCCTGCGGACAGAAGGGTCCCAGGTTCGATTCCGGTCAAGGGCATGTACCTTGGTTGGGGGCACATCCCCAGTAGGGAGTGTTCAGGAGGCAGCTGATTGATGTTTCTCTCTCATTGATGTTTCTAACTCTCTACTCCTCCCCCTTCCTCTCTGTAAAAAATCAATAAAATATATTTTTTTAAAAAGAAAAGAGCAGTGGTGAAAACCATTACTCATGTAATAACATTTCCTAACTAATTATTTTCTTCCAATTTTTAAATTTCAGGTTATATATACTAAGAATAAAAAGACAAATATATAAATAGAATATAAATGATAATCCTAATATCAATATGTTTAAGAGAGTAAAATAAAGCAGAGCATGGAATTTGAAATTAGTCAAATGTGTTTAAATGTACTGTGTCAACCTGTAAAAATTCATTAATTTTTCTTGACCTCAATTTCTTTGTTGATAAAAGTAGTTTTAAAAGTATCTATGTCACCTTGTCATTGTAAAGATTAAAAGTAAGTATGTATATTTATATTTATTGAGTATAGTAGATATAGAACTTAGTAGATATTTAAGAAATGGTGACTTAAATTTGTTAGTATATCTAGTAGTTTATAGTTTACAAGCATCTTTATAAGCATTAATGTTTTTCATACCTACTTCCTGATTTTTTTTCAAATAGAGATCCTGAGACTAAGAGATTAGCTGACTTTCTCAAGTTTTGCATGCAGCAACCTTCTAAGTGATAGATCTATATATTCATTACAAAAATACTCTTTAACATTCACATGTTATCTAATTGAATCTTCACGACAACAATGAAATAAACAAAATGAGGCAGAGAGGTGAAATCCTTTGCCAAGAATCACACAGCCAAAGTGTAATGGGGCAGGACTCCTATCCTAGCCGGGTCTCATGCTTTTTAGAGACAACACTCTGAATCCCCTTGTGGTAAAAGAAACTGTGCTGCTCTCACAATCTAGTCTCCATTCCCTCTTTCACTGTTTTTTTTACCCTCCAGCTGTGAAACTACTGACTGTTCATCAAACATACTATATACTTTCCTTCACGTTTTACATTCTAAAATGTTCTCTCCACTTTTGTTCACTAATTACATTCCCCCATTTCCTCTCAATCTTATGTACCTTTACCGCTCCTTTGAATTCTTGCAATAAATTACCAGGCAAAAGTGTTCACCTCTGTTGTGTTTCTAAAGCTCTTTGTGTATCTGTCTCTTGTTATAGAAGCCAATAATAAACAAAGCTAACTACTTTTTTAGAACTAGGTGTCTGATCTAAACATTTTACATACTTATGCAGTGAATGCTCACAAAATCCTTATGAGTTAGGTATTATTATTATTATCCCACACTTAATGACACACAGTGAGGTGAACTTGGCTAAGTCCACCTAGCTCAACCTTCTTATGTTTTGTTCTCATGTTATATCTTTTTTCATCCATTTACTTACACTTTCTGTGTGTTTTATATTAAAAGTTTGTCACTTGTAGACATCAGATGGTTGGGTTTTGCTTATTGATCCATTCTGGACATTGTTGCCTTTTAATTGAAATCCTCATTAGAACACACACACAAAACCAAACAGATGTTACTGCTGTGGTGGTGGTTGTTTATGGAAGAAACTGCCATGGAAGCACAGAAGCTAGAGATGCAGGGCAGGTGTCACATGAGAGAGGATATTGATTTCATCCTTGAAGAGCCAGTGAAAAAGGCTGCATGTGCAAGATGGCAGTGACATCACTGATAAGGGAAATAGCATGTGCAGAGACAGAAAAGCCAAGCAGTCACAAAAAAAGAAACCATCAACAAAACAACAAGAAAGCCCACTGCATGGGAGAACATATTTGCCAATGTTATCACTGATAAGGGTTTAATCTCCATCATTTACAGGGAACTCATACAACTTAACAAAAGGAAGATAAACAACCCAATCAAAAAATGGGCAACAGACCTAAATAGATACTTTTTGAAAGAAGACATAAGGAAGGCCAAGAGACATATGAAAACATGCTCAAAGTCACTAATCATCTGAGAGATGCAAATCAAAACAACAATTGGTACCATCTCAAATCTGTCAAAATGGCTATCATCAACAAATCAACAAACGACAAGTGCTGGCGAGGATGCAGAGAAAAAGGAACCCTCGTGCACTTCTGGTGGGAATGCAGACTGGTGCAGCCACTGTGAAGAACAGTATTGAGTTTCCTCAAAAAACTAAAAATGGAACTCCTATTTGACCTAGTGATCCTACTTCTAGGAATATATCCCAAGAAACTGGAAACACCAATCAGAAAGGATATATGCACCCTTATGTTCATAGCAGCACAATTTACCATAGCTAAAATTTGGTAAAAGCCTAAATGGCCATCAGCAGATGAGTGGATTAAAAAACTGTGGTACATCTACACAATGGAATACTACGCTGCAGTACAAAAGAAGGAATTCTTATCATTTGCAACAGCATGGATGGAACTGGAGAGCATTATGCTAAGTGAAATAAGCCAGTCAGAGAAACATAAATATCACATGATCTCACTCATTTGTGGAATATAATGAACACCATAAACTGATGAACAAAAACAGATCCAGAGACAGAGAAGCATCAATCAGAGGGTCAAACCTCAGAGGGAAGGTAGGGGAGGGTGGGGTTAAGAGGGATAGATCAACCAAAGGACTTGTATGCATGCATATTAGCCTAACCAATGGACACAGACAATGGGGGGCAGGTGAGGGCATGAGTGGGGGGACAATGGAGGGATAAGGACACATATATAATACCTTAATCAATAAATAAATAAATAAATAAATAAATAAATAAATAAATAAATAAATAAAGGAGATCTTTGGTCCATGTACCTTTTTAATACATTTTTCTATGGGAGTACTTTGGACTGAGCTTAGTTGTCATGTTATACCAGATTAAACCCAGGTACTATAGTTGATAGAAAGATGATATAGATTATATAGATGATAGATAGATAGATAGATAGATAGATAGATAGATAGATAGATAGAGATAGATAGATAGATAGATAGATAGATAGATAGATAGATAGATGATAGATAGATGATAGATACAGAGAAGATAAAGATAGAGATATGGATATATAGATATATATTCTAGCAGAGCCATGATTAATTGGGTCAGCTTTGAACAAATTAGGTTCACCAAATCTCTCTCTTGAGGATTAGAACTAGGAAACATGGACAAAAACATGTTGAATAAGGAAAAATAGAACTACAGGTTTATGTAGTTATTTTGTCTTTACTACAGAAAACAGTATATTCCTTAAAACATCATTTCCATTTAGTAGCATGGCACTGACTATTTATCCCAGCCATATAGATCTATTAGGTTTACTGCAGAGTTTGCAAGATTCTTACATAACTCTTTGGCTATCCTACAAAGATAGTGAAATTGATAGCCTACACAATCATGGCAAAGATAGTGTTAGTGAATAAAAAAAAGAAATCAGTCCTTTCCATTTTCCCTGCTCTGTCTTAGGGTTGTGTCATGAATACAGGGTGGGCAAATGTAGGTTTACAATAAAATATTAATATAACAATAAACTCTGTACATACTCACAACTGTAAACCTGCTCTTACTCACCCCTGCGTTTATTCATACCTCATCCAAGTAGGGAAATAGCAGGGTGATATGCACTGGGATGAAAATGAATACTAACGTATGAGAGGTGATTACATTTTTATGTGTTCTACAAAGCCCCGTATACAGTTATGAAATTCCATAACCAATGCCAATACTGGCTTAATATATTCAGTAACTGTGGGTTCCATTTGAAGCTCGGATTGACCATGCTTTCACATTAGAGATAAATAGTACAAATCCAAACAGTTTAACAGGAATGGAAAACACTACACATCTAAGTTGTGAAAAAATGATAGGCCATTTTCCTTACATTACAAAAAACAAGTTAAAAGTGTTGAATTATGGCAAAGACTTGAATGGACCATAGCAAATCTCAGTGGCTGAAAGCTGACTCAAAATAAATGGAGATAATTAACAGATTGGAGATCTGCATGCAACAGGTAATTGGATTATCAATGCATAATTGGTTTCCATGGACCTTTTTACTATCTGCACATCTGCAATATTTCTTTCTTGTCATTTTGCTCTCTGAAAGAATGTCCTCAAAACTCAGTTAATTCCCCATATGATCTGTGTAATTACGTTATTTTGAAGAGATGGGTATTGTGTTTTTATCCTTAAACAACATCCAAAGCCTTCATTTTAATTACAAATGACACTTGTTTCCGCTGCTTCTGCACTGGCCCTATGAGAAGAATGAGGCGTTTTCACTCTCCAAAGAATGCAAACCCTAGTTTAATCACACTGATCTTTTAAAATATTGATAATCTAGGTCTTTTTGTTAGTAATGACAATGCAATAGTTCTTAATTTCAAATATCTTTTCGTCAGATTTTTAACTTTGCTGTAAATTTGAAAGTTAGAATTGTGCAATGAGAGCCTCCATGTTACCTATTTTGCTGTTTATAATTAAGGCAAGGTGACCACAGAGTGAAGTTTTTTCCTTTCCAAGGAATCTAAAGGCCATATCCCTGTGTTGGTGGGAAGAGAAGCTGGCAGCTTTCAAGGTTGTTGTAACTACTTTCAACAATAAAGAATTATAAACACACACACTCACACACACACCTAATTTTCAATATAATGTAACTTGGAGGTGGGTTCCTTGGTAGGTGATTAGGTCATGAGTGTGGTGCCCTCATGAATGGGATTAGTGGCCTTATAAAAAAATACTCAGAGAGCTCCCACTCTGCCATGTGAGGACACAGATAAAAAATTAAAAAAAAAAAAGATATTGGACAATCCATCTAAGACATGTAGCAGAATTTCCGACATAGAAAACATATAAAATAAAACCAAGACGACTAATCCTGGTTTTATTTTATATGTTGTCTATGCAGAATTCAATCAAATGATACTGTGATATTGGGAGTTGTGTTTCTACACCATTGGTAAAACATAAAAGGAACGGAAGCTTTTATCAAGTTCTACAGTATTATGAACTAGATCAAAGACATTTAACTATTATAAGTGCAGCCCTCGCCACGCCGATTTGGCTCAATGGATAGAGTGTCAGCCTGTGGATTGAAGCGTCCCAGGTTTGATTCCGGTCCAGAGCATGTACCTCGTTTGTAGACTCCTCCCTGGCCTGGGTCCTCTCACATTGATATTTCTATATGTCTTTCCCTCTGTCTACTACTCTCTCTAAAAATCAATGAAAAAATATATCCTTGGGTGAGGATTTAAATAAATAAATCTTATATAATAAAAGCCTAATATGCTAAGTGCCTGGTCATCCAGTTGGCCGTTCAACCAATTAAAGTGTAATATGCTAATGATATGCTAAGGCCGCTCAACTGCTCACTATGATTTGCACTGACCACCAGGGGGCAGACACTCTGACCGGTAGGTTAGCTTGCTGCTGGAGCCCTCCCGTGGTCCCTCCCAGGCTGGCCAATTTCCTGCATCCCTCCCTGCCCCAATTGTGCACTGGTCTGGTCCCTCAGCCTGGTCTGTGCCCTCTCGCAATCTGGGACCCCCTTGGGGGATGTTGGAGAGCCGGTTTTCGCCCCTATGGCAAAATGACTGGTCGCTATGATGCACTCTGACCATGATGGGGAAGATGCTCAGCACAGGCGCTGCCTCCTGGTGGTCAGTGCACTCCCACAGGGGGAGCACCATTCAGCCGGAAGCCAGCTCATGCAGCGGTACAGCAGCAGTCGCAGGAGCCTCTCCTGCCTTTGCAGCAGTAGGACATCCCCTGAGGGCTTCCAAGAGGGCACAGGCCAGGCTGAGGGACACCGCCCCCCCCACCCCACCCCCCGCCCTGATTGCATGGATTTTGTGCACCAGGCCTCTAGTATAAAAATAAATATTATAAAAGTAAAATGTTGATGCATGAAATAGAAGCCTGAAGGGGGTTACAGATCTCAGTGAGTAAAGTAATTAATTAGATGCCATTTAACTTGAAACTAGATATAAATAGCATCACATCCCAACAGTAGCCCTAAAATGCATCCAGTTAGCATGGTGACAATGGTCTTTATACAACCACATTTGGCAATTTTGATTTCCAAACATCTTTGGGATGTCATTATTTTTTCCTTAGTGGGTGTGCCTCTTTTAAATGTAAGGAAATGTACAAAAATAGAGATGTTGATGGACTCAAACTATACGTTAATGTTTGTTTTAAGAAATTTTCAGATTTTATGTATTTGTAGTATTTGAGTGAATTTATTCTTTTGGTATAAAGATAAGTTTTTTCATTTCCAATTTAAAATATATAATGAGTTAATTGATTCAGAATTGTAATTTTTTAAAGTATAAATCATTCTAAGTTTTTAAACAAATTATTAAGACATTTTAAGAAAGTGACATCATATTTATTAATATATTTTTAGATTAATGAAAATTCCTATTTAATTACATTTTTAAAAGATTTGATAGTTAAAAATATTGAAATACTTGCATAGGAAATTGAACGTGTTAAGTTTATAAAAACCACTTGAGTCACTGGAAATATTTAAAGGTCTTGAAAGAAGGTAAAGGGGTTAGCCAAAGAGCATATATGCATAACCCATAGACATAGACAACAGTGTGGTGATGGCCAGAGGGAAAAGGTGGTAGGGACTAGGTGGAGGTGGGAAAAGGGAGGGTAGGGATGGAGACATCTGTGATAGTGTCAAAAAATAAAATGAAATAAAAAATTAAAAAATATATTTAAGGGACTTTAATTAATTATGAAATAAAAATCCCCCTAAAAATAACTGTCAATATTTTCTAGTTTTCATTAAAAACGTAAGACCAAATCTAAGTACCGGATTTTAAAATAAAATTTACGTTGAAAACCTAAAGGAACTTTTAGATAATCTCTTCTTGTGGGAAACATCTTTAAGGAAATGCATGTGTATATCAAACTTAACAATCATAATCTTCAAATTACTTGGATAATATATTATCATCAACATCTTTCTATTCTTTCTTTTCATTGTGACTTTTTTTTTCCCCAATTTAAATCACATTTGAAGATCCACTAGGGCTCAGGGTATTGTATCTTAGAATCATTAATTGGATGATAAAAAGTCTTAATTTGTTGGCATTTTTTTTTTTGAGAAGGGGTAATATACATGCTTGGAATCCCTCTGACACCTAAGAAGACAAGTATTATAGTTGGAGGCCAAGAGGGCCCTTGGTGGCTGGAGCCTTCTTGCTTGGGTAGGATTCAAAGAATAAAAGAGGCCATTAAGGGCCAAATAATATAGCACTTTTGGGAAAAGACCATTGTTATCCAAGAATGAGAAAATTTGGAACCTCTTAAACTTTCTGCCACTTTTTGTTGTGTTTTTCAAGACAAAGGCATGTCTTTAGAAACTTGGGTGCTTGCACGTTTTATATTATTCTGTCATTGTTTACTTTTTATTCTCCTCCAAGTTTTAATAAAGTACCTTTGTCTTTGGGATTTTGATAGCTTTTGGTTTTAGCTATTGCCCTGTGGAACCACGGATGGGATTTCTATACACATTTAGAAAGAAAGGTATTTGGGAGTGCTCAGTGATTTCCAAACACAGACAGTCCTCGGGTTACGTGGGACTCGACGTATATCATTTTGTGGTTATGTCGCCACCTCCTATTTATTTATATTAAAAAAAAGTTCCATCATTTCGACATATGTATGTATGTGCTTTATGTTCTTTATTATTTATTTACCACAAGTAAAGGTCAGGAATTGTTATCTTTCTTTTTAATTTTTTTTTTTTTTTTTTTTTTTTTTTTTTTTTACTGTTTTACTTCATTACTGCTGTGTATGTGCTCCATGTGAGTGACGTAGGTGCTTATCTAGGTGGGTTCACACTTACAGCGAAAATCGTGTTACGTCGCCCGGTAGGAACGGATCTCCGACGTAACCCGAGGACCTACTGTAATGGTTAGGAGTTAGGGAAAGAGGGTAATGTTTACTGAAGATATGACAGATGCTTTACTTTCCTCATTTTATGATCCCTGGTAACTTAGTTTCCCTGGCATAATTATCCCTATTTTAAAGATTAAAAATAAAACAACCAAAAATCTGAGATTGTAAATTAGGTCACTCAATAATTAGCAAGCTGAGTATCAAAAGTTTTATTCTTTCTGAAAAGAGCAAAAATAAATGAAACCTAGAGACTAAGTCAGAATGGCTTCCCATAAAACTCTTATTTCACACTTCTCGGATATTCCTTTTTAACTTTATAAGAGAATATCTTTATTTGACCTTTATGATTAAATTTCTCATGAGAAATATGTTTGCTTATCCTTGAAAAATACATTCTCTGTCTACTAGGTTTAACATCTCATTCATTTACAGAAATCACTTTTGATTCCTAATTTATGATTTTGGAGTATGTTGTTTTTCCATTTTGTTTTTGCCATGTAGGATTAAATAGGACAAGAACCTTTCTTAATGATTTTAGAAAATATATGGAATCAATGCCCTTGGCCAAATTTATGTGTTTTCCCTGGAGGAGTAATTTTACTGTCAAGTGTACGTGTTTTCCCCCTTAGGATCTGTTTTAATGAGCCTATCTTTAGGTAATCCATGACCATGAATATAGACCAAAGTGAATTGCTTTGCCTCCCACCATTGTACCAATCCATTCAGCCAGGCCAGCAGGAGGGCCCAATTAATGATGTTTGCATTGATTGGGTGTGAGTCTAAATTACTGTAATGGAAATGTCTACACAGTTTCAATTTTTTTTTGTGGGTTTTTTTTTCCTACTGGCATTTAAGAGGTAATATAACTACTTTTTTAATAATGTATTACCTATTGGTTTGGAAGGGAGAGGTGATTATAGCTACTTGTTCCCATTTCTTACTTGGTACCAGACATCTTGCTAAATGTATTACAAGCGTTCTCTCAATAGGATAGGGGGTATATTTATTTAAGTTAGTTTGGGGGTATTTATTTGTGTTCTCTTTGAAGCAAAAGTTTTATCCTAAGTTTTATCCTAATGCTAGTACCAGAATGTAAAACAGGTTTCTGATTATGCTTTTTTCTTCTCCTTCTTCTTTTTTTAATCCTCACCCAAGGATATTTTTCCATTTATCTCCTGTGTGTGTAGCAAGAGTTCTGAGAGTGTGTTCTTGCCCTACAGTGAGGGTGCAACTGTTAAAAATCTTGATAGGAGATAACTGTTGATTAATCACAAAATTGATCAAGACCTCTTTCTGACAATTTGATAATCTATACCAGTTTTCTCCCCTTTTCAGCCCTGGCTTTGGATATAATGAGGGCACTGCCAGCCACATGATATGGTGGATTCACCACAGTCTGCAAGGAGACACTCTGTCCATTATTTCTGGGTCTTCCTTTTGCATTTATTCTTTCAGTGAACAATTAATTTCATAACGATTCTGTGTCAAGCACATTGACATCTTGATAAACACTTCCCATCTTACAACAAATTATTTCTCCATGTGTTTACATTAGACATAAAAGTTAACTTCAAAACATTTTTACTTCTTAAGGAAGTGCCATAGAGATGACGTTTTGTTGGCACAATTTCTATAAGCAGTTTCTAGTTTAAAAAATGCAAATTAGAAAAGGCTAAGAAGAGACTCCAGAATTTTTGGTTGAGGTGAAGCTCAATGAATAGAAATTTAATATCACTATCCTTTTTTAACAGAAGTCGTTTTGATGAGTTAAGGGTCCTTTCTACAGCTGATATAGCTACTAAGTGTTGGAGATGATAGTAGACCTCAATTCCAGCAAATATTTGAGCTTTTAACTAATTCCAATTTTTAATATTTTAGTGAGAAAAAGATGATGCAAATCATTTTTTTCTGAAATATTAGTTTATCTGCTGTTTAAATATTACAAAGGCTAATCTCTTAAGGCTTTAAAGATGTCTTCAGCCTAGCCAGTGTGGCTCAGCAGTTGAGTATCAACTCAGGAACCAAGAAGTCACTGGTTGGATTCCCAGTCAGGGCACATGCCCACTTTGACAGCTTGATCCCCAGCGGGGACCATGGGAAAGGCAGCTGTTCAATGATGCTCCTCTCTAGTCGATGTTCCTATCTCTCTATCCCTCTCCCTCCCCCTGTCTCTAAATATCAATAAAAACACATTTTAAAAAAAGATTTCTTCAGTTGTAAATGTCCCAGACACAGCTTCTAATGAAGTTTTTAAACCAGTTGCAACCAAGTGTTGTTATAGAATTAAAAGATGGAAATTTTTCTTTCCTTGGGACACACAATTGGTAAGATCCAAATGACTTTACGCTGAGCTAATATAAGCCTTTCTTTAATATGTGTTTGGTTGAAGCAATGGAATAACTACCTAAAACTTTCTTTTTAGTCCACCTGCGTGTTTTATTGCCCTGTAGGCGCCATAACTTGTAAACTGGTAGAACTTAAATTAAAAATATGTTTTGAATGCATTTATTATTTATATCTACTATTCTTTATATATCTAGTGTACCAATGTGTCATAAAATGAGTCATTTCCATTTACCAACTGGCTGATTGGTCCAATGAAAGAAGTATTTAGAGTGTGAAATCAGTTGAATTCTCTGTTCCTATAAAAAATAGGCAAGTGATTTATAAGCCTGGTCTTGACTAGTTAAAGTAATGAAGACATGATGAGTCTGTGAGGACTCTGGGCACGCTGTCCCCAAATATCTCACAATAGCATATTGATTACTTTGAATTTCAGTGACTTGACCAGCCTCCTGTGCCAGAAGGTCACCTTGACCCTCCCTTGTCTTGCTGAATGCAAGAAATAAATCTACCCTGGAAGGCATCCTCTCTGATTTAGGGGAGCTGAGAGAAACAACTTCATCCCTAGAGATAAGAGTTCTGTGTAAGCAAGTCTTGTTGCCTCTGGATTCATTTACTACCCAAGCCCAAGCTTTGTTTAGATCCCTCACTAATGAATACCCAAACCTTGCTCACATTCCTTTCCAGTGAACACTAATTTTTTTCTTGTCCTGCCAATTCATCACAAATTTATTGTTTTGTGTGGGTTTTTTTTTTTGTCTAAATGGTGAAAACACTGACTAGTTCTCTCTGAACATCGTTTTGATTCTCTCATGTCCATGTATCAAATTGATTTTTTATCCTGTTAATCTGATTTTATGTCAATTCTATTATAAGTTCAATCATATGAACATAGAAAGAGGGTGGATTAAGCAAAAAAAAAAAGACACCTCATAGACACAGACAACACTATGGTGATTACACGAGAGAAGGGGGTGGGGTGGGGAGGTAGGAGAAGGTAAAGGGGGCATAAATGGTGATGGAAGGAGCCTTGACTTGGAGTGGTGAACACACAATACAATATACAGATGATGTATTATAGAACCGTCCATCTGAAACTATATAATGTTGTTAACCAATGTCAGAATTGTCAAGGTTTTCCAATTTATGTTTTTGTAATCCTTCTGTGTGTGTGGTGTTTTCTTTCAAATCTAACTCACTAAAGAGATGTATCAATTCACTTCATTGGAATACGTGAAGCCTGACTGAATCATGTGGATAGATCACAGATGCATTTGTTTATGGAGAAGAGTGTCTTTCACCTCAAAAAATAGCTTTTTTAGGCATCCAGCCTGCAGGTGGATATATCTCATCACTGCTCTTCCATATACCAGGGAAAAATCATCTGTTCCTTTGCATTCTTTTGACACCAGCCAAACATGTTTATATCACATTAGTTAACAATAATTTTCAAAAAAAAAAGTAAATGCATGATCTCATACAGAGATAAAACAAACATGTGATAAAGATTGAACTTAACTTCTTATTACACGAAACTGATAAGATGTTACACCTACTTCAAAAAAGAATGCCAAGAACAGATATATTTAGAAGTCAAATTTTAAAGTGAATGTGCAAATGGGGGCAAACTGTCTTCTAACAAGAGTGCAGGAGGGAAGTCAGTTGAACCTTTATCAGACAAATTTATTTCTATGTCTTTAAATAAGAATTATTGTGTATTGCCATGGATTATTTATAACTTACAGATATATATAAAATAGTAAATAGCTCAGAGCCAAAGGAAGGCTAGAATCAGATAACAACAACAACAAAAAGTGTGTGGTTAAAAATACCTTGTTTCCACTGGAGATGGCCAGTAATTTTTATACTTATTCCAAATTGTTTTACACACTGCACTGCTCTGGTTGACATCCTGGCTATCTCTCTGATGATTTTCTGCATATCTGTACTTTATTTTTTTCTTCTAGCTAGGTACTGAGCTTCTCGGAGAAAATTAAAACACAAAACACTTTCTTTATTATTCAAAAATAGGAATAAATGCACAATGGTTACTTCTTAAATTAAATAGCTAGTAGAATAAAATGATAACATGGGGTATTATTGGGAATCACAATGAAAAATTGATCTTCCTGGTGTGTTGTTTGATCACTCACACACACACACACACACACACACACACACACACTCAAATGTTATTGGAATCCTAGGGAAGAATAATGTTTGTTTTGTTGAGTATAACTGTGTGGTTAAGAGCAACACTCTCAGTATTGCTTTGTGCCCTTAATTTATGCTCGTAGATATTTTTATTGGTGAGAGTTTTATTTCTAATATATTGTATTGATTTTTCTTACAGAGAGGAAGGGAGAGGGATAGAGAGCTAGAAACATTGATGAGAGAGAAACATCGATCAGCTGCCTCTTGCACACCTCCTACTGGGGATGTGCCCGCAACCAAGGTACATGCCCTTGACCGGAATCAAACCTGGGACCCTTCAGTCCATAGGCCAATGCTCTATCCACTGAGCCAAATCGGTTAGGGCTGGTGAGAGTTCTTTTGACTGCAGTTTGCCTAAACATAAAAAAAAAACAAATAAGAAAATAACAACAACAAAAAACATGGATAGAACTTTAAGCCGTACAAATTTATATTCAAATCAAACTCTTAGGGACTATGTGATCATTAGAGAGGGATACTTAACTTTTCTGCGACTTCGTTTTCTCATTGTTTAAATTGAGATAATAATACTGGGACCCAGGATTTTTATGAAGATTACATAACATATGGAAAGCTTAGCCTGGTGAAGAATGCATAAATATTATTTTTCTTTGCCCCTCTTTTTCTATTTTAATTTAAAACAAATAAGAAATAAAGAAAAATAAAGTCTCAACTCTGTTGGACACAATTTAACTTGAATACTCATAAAATGAGTATTAACTTGAATACTCATAAAATGGATTTTTTAAATGCTTGAATCAGTTCTGTTTATAAGATTGCTTTAGTTTCTAAGAATACTTAACTTGAAGACTTAAAAGGTATTTTCAGTTTAGGATAACTTTTAAATACCTTGCTTCCCAATAATTAGGACAAAATCTAATTTAATAAAGGGCTCTGTCTCTTTTCACCTGTTAGAAGAAAAATATCAAAATATGTTTTGAATGCAAATGTTTAGTTTACTGCTTCATAGTCTCTTTCTTTCTCTTTCTTTCTGTGTATATGTGGGGGCGGGGGGGGGGTGGTATGTGCTTGTCTCTCTTATTAAGGGAATTTTAGTCAGCCAATTCAGAAAACAGATTAGCCATTTATTTATATTCCAGAACAGAAAATAGCATTCAAACAAAACATTTAATATATATGAAGAGTGTTCTAACTCTCATATTCATCTTACATATGAAAAACAGCAACACACACCATTGTCTTGGAAGGCCTAACTATATTTAAAGAGCAATATGTGATATTTTAGCAGTGGAAGTGGGGTCTGTGGAGTATCACTGGAATAAGAATTTCTGGAGACCTTCATGGGAGGATGAGATATTGTAGAAAGCTTTATTTCTGTGGAATTAAACCTCTGAGCTTCCGAGGTCCCATTTCCCCATAGAAGTGTAGCTTCGGCTTTAGCAGAGCTAAAATAAATACCTGTGTCCAAAGTTTCTGTTCCATGTTAGGACATAGTCCAATCCAGCATCACACTAGTTTAGCTTGTGTTTCCCACTTCAATCCATCAGTCCATTGCATGTGGGGTCCACATGGCTATGGGCCATGTGGCTATGGAGGGAACATGGGCAAGAGCAAAGCCAAACTAACCAGAAAGCCAAAAGCCAAGAGAGTGAATTCCTTTGTTTAGGGGACTATATATTCCCAAATTTTATTTGGCTTGTAGTGGCTCAGCCCCTTCTGGACAATGATTTCTATTTCCAGGTTTGACTGACAGGCACCTTCCCTAGTCATCACAACACCATTGTGCATGCATCTATCTCCCCTTTGTTGGACCCCTTCCCCCAGCAATCTGCAGGGACTAGGCGAGTGGTTCCCTGGGGAGTGCAAAATCACAGCTTCCTGGTGAAGCTGGCCAAGTGACATGCCTATGTATGGCTTCCCCCTTTGCTCCTTTCCTATTAATATGTAGCTAATTATAATCGGATTATAATTAGCTACATATTTGTTTTTATATACTATATATTCATTTACAGTGTAGATTGGGCCTTTCAGCTACCACAGTAAAAAGACAGCATGGGAGCTGCACACTTTTATATAATTTTAAATCATACTATTCTCTCAGAAACTTAGAGAAAGAGAAACCAATTTTTCCCTTTTTCTTTGCTGGTAGTTCTATGGCAGCTAAACAATTATTTGTTTTGTTTTGTTTTCTTTCTAAAAACAAAACTTGCATCTGCGAAGGAATAAAAGCATTTGGAGCAGCTTAAATAAATACACCATCAATTTGTTTATTATTTGTCAGAAGAGTTTTGTTGCCTTATTGTCTCCTCAACATTGTCTACTATTTTAAAACAAACCAAAAAACACACAAAAGATTAAAAAAAGAAAAAAAAAACCACCAGATATAACATGTCCTCTGAAAAGTGTCTGAATAATGAAAAATTAAATGCTGAAATTTAGAAATTCCTGGGCTCCCGTGGATATTTTTAAGTCACATGTGGGGTACATGTTTCTTCAGTAGTGTGTTTTTCAGAGACTGACCTATCCCCTCTAAGATCCATTCACAGAAGAAAAAAATCTTCAAATTTTACTGCAGCCAGTTGTAATCCTTCAGGGCTTGGAGCCCAGCTTTCAGTGTACAGTGTTGTGAGGACTCCAGCATTTGGAAACCTCTCCCAGGGAAGCTGCAATAACAAGGTGGAGGCCACATGCTGGGGAGAGCTAATGATGCTCATGTGACCAGCATCCTAGATGATTGTGATTTATGGGCTGCTCAGATCTAAACCAAATTCTACTTCCTACTCATTAGTGATAATTAACAATTAATGAAGCAGTAGTGAAGTCAATCTTATAAGATTTCTTTTTCTCCTAAAAGATCTGATTATAAGTCATGTTTTCCCTTTAGAAAATTTATCCACACTAAAATTATGTTTACTACAGAAACAAAAAAAATGTGCCTACATTTCTGAAGTAGTTATACTAAATATCAGGAAAGCCTCAAAAATATGATGGCTAGTTTCAGGGAAAGGGTAAATTGGAATCGAGAAAACTTTGCATTATCCTCCTTTTTAAAGGATGAAATGCAATCCAGATATATAGTGATTATGAACAAAAAGTCATGGAGAGAGATGAGCAGGTATTTGAATCCAGTTGTAGGGTCCAATTTGTTCAAAATGGAATTCCTCACCCTGCCCCCTACTTTGCTCATACTCCAATGCTTTTCATACTAAGGAAAGATTATTTTCCACAATTGCTCAGACCAGATATTTTGAAACTTTTCTTAATAACTTCCTCACTATTTATAGCCTAACTACTACTTCTGCTATTGATTCTACCCTCTAAATCTTGTTAGGATTTTCTCATTTCCTTTTTTCTTTCTACTCACCAGTCTTGTCAAACTATGAGCAACTCCACTGTGTCTTGCGGACAGATTGTAACTGGCCTCTCTGCCTTAGGGCTTTGTTGTTTGTTCAATTCTCAGTCATGTAACCAAAGTGGTCTTCAAAATCTGGTTATGTCAATCCAACTCACTCTTTTTTCATACTCCCCTGCTTCAGAAAACAAAAACACAACCACACAGTCACCCACACACAAACCCTTTCAAAATAGATTCCTCTCAAAGAAAATTTCTCTTATATGTAGTATGGGTTATTGTTCTCTGAATAATCTGGCTACTTTTTGCCCCTCTAGCCTCTAGACCAGTGGTTCTCAACCTTCCTAATGCCACAACCCTTTAATACAATTCTTCATGTTGTGGTGACCCCCAATTTCATTGTTACGGATTGAACATAATTAAAGCATAGTAATTAATCACAAAAACAATATGTAATTATATATGTGTTTTCCGATGCTCTTAGGCGACCCCTGTGAAAGGGTCATTAGACCCCCAAAGGGATCGCAACCCACAGGTTGAGAACTGCTGCTCTAGAATCACCATATCCAAGCTCATGTATCCACCCTTTAACCAACTGGCTTTAAAAAATAGAGTTTTTTCCTGCTGGTGTGACTTAGTGGTTGAGCATCCACCATGCACCAAGAGGTCACTGGTGGTTTCATTCCTGGTCAGGGCACATGCTTGGGTTTTGGGCATGATCCCCAGGAGGCTGTCAATCTATTCTGGTGTTTCTCTCATCAATGCTTCTATCTCTCTCTCCCTCTCACTTCTTCTCTCTATTAAAAAAAATCATAAAATATTTTAAAATAAAGTTTTTATGTCAATATCCCCAGCAAAAGTCCACAGACATTCTGATGGGATGTATCGTTTATTTTAGTGTGGTTTGTGTAGCTAAGCATAGAGTCACCTTGCTGGAACTATGTATTTTTCTAAAACAAATTATGAACATTCCAGGAAAGGATGGAATGGATAGTAAGGAGACAACCTATAAGTGTCCATTAGAATAGTATTTTTAGAATTTTAAAGTGCATAAGAATCATCAGGATGTTGTTAAACTAAGATTCTGAAATTAGATAGGTCCAAGATTCTGCATTTCTAACACATGCCCAGAATATAGATATAAGATATGCTCTGACCTTGACACATACATATGTTTGACAGACATATAGAGAACTTGCAGGAAATGTGGTGAATAGTATGCTAGACACACGAAATAAGTATGGCTATTCAAATGCATCATTTATGAAGCGCATGTAACTAAATGAATATAATAGGTAACAATTTTATACATTAACATTATAAAGTGACTCCTGCTTCACTTTTGTTTGTTTATTTTGTTGTTAATTCAGGTAGTTCTGGTCAGGAGTCAAAGGGATAGAAATTGATTTACTCAAGCATTATCCACTTGAGCCCAGCCCAAGTGCTCAGTGGTTGAGTGTTGACCTATGAACCAAGGAGATGATGGTTTGATTCCTGGTCAGGGCATATGCCTGGGTTGCCGGCTCAATCCCCAGTGTGCGGTATGCAGGAGGCAGCCAGTCCGTGATTTTCTTTCATCATTGATGTTTCTATCTCTCTCTCTCACCCTTCCTCTTTGAAATCAATCCTATATAATCCTATATAATAAAAGCCTAATATGCTAAGTGTCCAGTTGTCTGTTCAACCAATCAAAGGGCAATATGCTAATGATATGCTAAGGCCGCTCAACTGCTTGCTATGATGTATACTGACCACCATGGGATCAGATGCTTGCTGCTGGGGTCTGGCCGATTGGGATTGAGCGAGAAGGGCCAGACACTCCCTGGACCCCTCCTGAGTCCTTCCCTCGCTGGCCAACCTCCTGTGTCCCTCCCCAGGCCTGATTGTGTTCCAGTGGGGTCCCTTGGCCTGGCCTGTACCCTCTCGCAATTCAGGACCCCTCAAGGAATGTCAGAGAGACAGTTTTGACCCAGTCCCGCAGGCCAAGCTGAGGGACTCTACTGGTGCATGAATTCGTGCACCAGGCCTCTAGTAAAAAATAAATAAAAGCATATTCATTTGACATTTTATTCTCAGTATTTTAAGTATCAAAGATTAACGTGAGATGTAAATTACAGAAAAATTTTTGCAACATCACCCACCACCAGAAAAGCAAGCCATCTAGTTTGGATACAAGAAAGCATTAATACTTTAGATACAAGAAAGTATTAATCTTGTATTAAAGTATTAATGATGGAAGAATGAAGCTCTGGTTTTCCTTTGTTACATAGACACAGCCTTGAAGATATTAGATTAAGTTCTGTGTGTATCATCTTAAGGGCTATAAACACATTGAGGGGGAAGGGAGTAGCCAAGATAATGTAAACACTAATAATATGTAAATTTAGAAATTTGTGCATAAATAGCCAATCTGTATATATAAAGAGCCAGGGACTACCACATCTGAAACAACCAATTGGACGACAGAACAGGCTGTGTGAGGTGACCAGGCTGGGAGCGGGGGTGGGCAGGTAGGGGCAACCAGGCCAGCAGGGGGGGAAGTTGGGGGCAACCAGGCCAGCAGGGGTGACAGTTAGGGGTGATCAGGTCAGCAGACAGAAGTGGTTAGGGGTGATCAGGCTGACAGGGGAGCCAGTTAGGGGCAATCAGACAGGCAGGCAGTTGAGCAGTTAGGAGCCAGTGGTCCTGGAATGTGAGACGGATGTCCTACTGCTGGTTTAGGCCAGGTCCCCAGCAGTAGGACATCCCCCGAGGGGTCCTGGATTGGAGAGGGTGCAGGCTGGGCTGAGGTGACCCCCTCCCCATGCACAAATTTCATGCACCAGGCCTCTAGTCTATAATAATAATGCCTTGTGGAGCAACTTAAGAATTGTTTTTCCAATATTTTCAGAGGGATTAGACAATGAAATATGTTGCATTATGCAAGTGATAGAAATAGAATTGTTGAGTAAAGTATTGTTTCATCTCATATACGAACTTATCTTCTTCAATGAAACTAAAGTTTTAAAAGATATGAAATGGGTTGTCTTGGGATATAGAGAATTCTTCATTCAGTGTGTTTGTCCATGGAACTGAGCAAAGGTGCTGGAGTTATTGTGGAGGTATTCAAACATATGAGTAATCATAAATTACTCCTTCCAAAACTAAGAAATTTTTATTTTAAAATGGGGAACTGGATTACTTTATACTTGACTAACATTATAATGAAAGCTAGGAATGCATTAAATATTGAATACTATTATGGGCTACATTGAAGTATAGAAAAAGAAAATTATACCACTGGTGACCCTTGGGTCTGTCACAGAAATGAGATGTCTATCTCATGAGGCTCTTACAGTCAGCAAAATATTTAAATAATGACAATTAAAGGGTGTCTGGCTTTCCTAACTAATGAAAGTTCAATATCTTCTAATTATATTGGTGGCACAGTACGGTTGTAAAATATGACTTAGGAGCTCTAATGCAGTACTATAATGAGTCTTTTCATTTCAGCTGCATTCTGTATTCTTTTAAATCTCATGGATACATAAATATGCCATTGCCAAAAGACAAAGAACTCAATGTTTTTGACAGGGTAGAGGGAAGTGTCTGCTTAGGGACCAAACATTTTAAAAATTTCAATGTGTGTCAGCAATCCTTTGTTACTGCTAAATGAGAGAAGTTCTACAAAGATCAATAAGGCATGGGACTTGCCCTCACGGTGGTCATTGTCTAGTGGGAGAGGAAAGCGTGTTGAAACCATCTGTTGCAGGATGGTAGAGTGTGTTAATGACACTATGCACAAAAAGCCATGGAAAACATAGCTGAGAGCAGTCAGATCTGCTGATGGATGGTAATGACAGTGGTGAAGGAGAAGGTCAGGGATCTGAGAAGAGTAAGACACATTTGAGCTTATTCTGAAACAATATGTAATTAAACAGATAGATAGATAGATAGATAGATAGATAGATAGATAGATAGATAGATAGATATAGATAGATATAGATATAGATATAGATATAGATATAGATATAGATATAGATATATATAGTTGATTGATTGATTTCAGAGAGGAATGGGGAGGGAGAGTTGGAAACATAAATGATGAGAGAGAGAATCATTGACTGGCTGACTCCTGCATACCTTCCACTGGGGATTGAGTCTGAAACCTGGGCATGTGCCCTTACTGGGAATTGAACCATGATCTTGTGATTCAGAGATCAAAGCTCAAATACTGAGTCACGGTGGCCTCACTTAGATTGAACCTTATACTAGTAAGCCCTATAGAGAAGGCACTATAAACATAGCTAACTATATGAATGAAAGCATGTGAAAGCTTGACACACTTGGTGTGACTAGTGTACACTGGCAAAGATCTGGAAGTGAAACTGAAAACTGTAATGAAATTGTGAGCACATGAGATTGGATTTATTAAGGATCTTACACTTATCTTCCTTAATCATTTTTCTTTTCAGAGCTCCCCTACTTTCCAGTAGATTAAGATTGTCCTTCATTGCTATTATGGGCTATTAATCCTCTATCTTGATATATTAAAAACAAATCAAACAAGTCTGCTTCTTTGAGATGCTTGCAATTCTGCAAATTAAACCTCCCACCTACCCACCTCATTATGCTCACTTTCTGTTTGCTGGATTTCAGTCTCCACAATTTATCAAGAACCTTAGCACCTGCTCATGTTGTTTGACTAACGCACATATAATTTTGATTGATATCAAGTCTATATGGATGCTAATCCTCCCAATGGTTTGGCCTCTCAGTTTTCTTAATGTCCCATCTCCCTAGGCCAGGGGTGGGCAAACTTTTTGACTCGAGGGCCACAATGGGTTCTTAAGCTGGACCGGAGGGCCGGAACAAAAGCATGGATGGAGTGTTTGTGTGAACTAATATAAATTCAAAGTAAACATCATTACATAAAAGGGTACGGTCTTTTATTTCAATAGTTTTATTCCTTTCAAACAGGCCGGATCCGGCCCGCGGGCCGTAGTTTGCCCACGGCTGCCCTAGGACCTTCTCACTTTTATTACTTCAGCCAGTCACCTTCAAATTCCTTCTTTTAAGTTGTTACTTATTGTAAATTTTATACCTCCAAAGGCATTACTTCTAAACTCTGAACACAGCTTCTTATTTACAAGATGGCAAGATTGATGATGTCCAGTGCAACCTTTCTTTACCTTCATTTCTGCCTCTACACCCTTCTTTCTTCTTTTTAATCCTTTTACTCTCAACTTTCTTCATTTGTCAATCTACTCAGTACACTTTCTTCGGTCCATAATTTTTTAAAAATTCTCACCAGAGGATAATTTTACCATTGATCATTGGAGAGAGAGTAGAAAGAAGGGAGGAGAAGGAGAGAGAGAAAGAGAGAGAAACATCAATGTGAGAGAGACATCGACTGCTGCCTCCCCCATCAGACCCTAGAATAGAACCTGAAAGAGTGGTACATACCCTTGACCTGGAATTGAACCCATGACCCATCAGTCTGAGGGCAATTGCTCTAATCACTGAGAAAAACTGTCCAGAGCTGGCCCATAATTTTAAAAACACATTTCTCTATTCTCTAAACATTTTAGGTAATTGTTCCTACAGAGGCATTGGCAGTTACAGTAACTGAATTAATCAAAGCAATTGAATATTTGAATTATCTAGTCTTTCCTCACTGTCAGAAAGTTTGGCATATTATTATATCTATCACTACTTTGATAAAAGAAAGAGAGAGATTTTAGTAACCCTCCTATGGATGGTATCCCAGGGCTTATAATAAAGTTAGTAAAATGAATCCATTTTGAAATTTTTGTTTTAGATGTGATAGCTTGATTTTCATATAGTTGGTTGGAAGAATAGTGAACTAAAACATGTGAGTCTCACATTTGGACATGGAAACTTACAGACAAATCTTCAATTTTTTTACAGGGGTTGCAACTATAATTATTCCTACTTACAAAACTTAAAGTCAAAAAATAAGTCACCTACAGGAAAGAGCATCATAAAGTTAGGGCAATATTTTTAAGGGTAGTTTCTGAGGCAATTTGGCAGATACTGAAGGAGTATAGTAAGAAGAAGAGACTTTCAAAAATTAAAATTTATATGAAAGAATGCAGTATTATTCATTTCAAAGGAAAGGGCTTTCTCTGAAATAATTCCAGAGCTTATTTAACAATGGACTAGATGAATTAGGAATAGATAGATGGAATAGATAGTCTTGTTAAATTAGGCTGTGCACATGAACATAAACTTACAAGTACATGAGAGAAAGAAACTTTGTGGAGTGACCCCAAGTCAGTAGTTTCAGCAGAGCTGTGACATGCACTTACAGTACAGTTTGCGTACCTTTAATGCTGATCATTTCATTTAATCCCCAGAACAACTTTTGAATTAGTCTCTTTAATCTTCAACTTTTCAGATAAGAGATATAACATTTCAAGATCACATAGTTTCACAAATGATTGAGCTGGGACTCAATTTCATGTCTTTGGATTCAAGCCCTGGTCTTATTTCACAAAGTCTTAGAATTAAAATCCATTTTTTCCCCACTGGAAATATATTTGACTTTCCCTTGGGAGAAAGAATGGCTGTGATATTTTACTTTCTCTTCCTCAACTCACTTTGAGGGAAATTATACCAAAGAAGAAATAGTACAGAAATTCATGAAGACCCACGTTTCTTCTGATAAAAGAAACACTCAACCATTTGTTCACATTAGAGAGAAATCACAAAAGATTGTAGGAAAGGACAATGAAGAAAGCCCCAAATAGCCTTTTCACAGGTGCTTACCCATCTTAATTCCTGCATTTCTGCCTTTCACCTCTTTGGGATTTTCTTGCTGTCTGAAAAAGAAAAATATTACCTGATTCTTCCAGTTAATACAGAGTTCTTAGTGATCTAATAAATGATCCCTCTATGATCCTGAATTTTTATAAAAGATAAAATAAACTATATAAAATGTGCATAAAAAAGAAAACCAGACAAATGAAATAAAACCCATGTAGTTCAGGGAAGGTGACCATCTCAATAAAAAGAAAACAAACACACAAACAAAATATTCATAATAACTATTACCATTTGGGAGTTTGTCAACTGCATGATTAAAATGTAATTATTATTATTTTGTTCATTTTTCTGCATTATTCAAGTTTTTTCTCTGAACAACTTAATTAACAAGAAAAAACTAATAATCTCATTCAAAAAGGCCAAGTAGAAAGAGAACCATTTAGCCCAGCTGGCATGGCTCATAGTTGAGCCTTGACCTATGAACCAGGAAGTCAGGGTTTGATTCCCAGTCAGGACATATGCCCCGGTTGCAGACTCAGTCCCCAATGATGAATCTCTTCATCATCGATGTTTCTATCTCTCTCTCCCTCTCCATTCCTCCCTGAAATAAATAAAAAGAAAGAAAGAAAAAGGGAACTACTTAGCTATTCTTCCTATGCCTGAAGCATCATAGACAGGGTGACCTAAAAAGAAAAAAAATTATATATATATATATATATATATATATATATATATATATATATATATATATAATTTGTTTATTTCTATTTGTCCTTCCTGCATTGACAACAGCCAGCCGTCAAAAGGCAAACTGGGATGGATTTTTAATTTAAGAGATATGCTTATGTCAACATTGTCAAGAGCCATCTACGTTTAATCATTTCCTCTTGCCTGAGCATCAAACAAAAGATTTTTTTTTAAATCACAATATATTTCTACATAGAACATAATGCTGATATTTTTTAAAATGTAAATGAAAGTATGTGACTTTTAGAGGTTTTGTTCTCCCTAAACAATGCAAAAGAAGTTTTAAAATACATAATAATTGTGCAGATAAGATTCAATGAGGATAGTAATCTAGGAAATGTGCTCAAGCAAGATCAATGTTACCGAATCTCTTGTGAACACAGTTTAAAATATTGTTCACTATTCCTTCTAGGGTTAGATTATCGATTACCACAATTGCTCTCAAATCCCCATTCTGAATAATTACACTCTTACTTCCTGGTCTTTTTCCCCTGTGCCATGAGAATTGTAGCATTCTGGTCACTAGGGTATAAAATGAGAGGGACAGACACACTGATTTCTGCCTTTCCTGGGCATTTCACATTTTGTAAATACAAGTACTTGTTTGCAATTACTTTTGTCTGAGGGCTGTGTTTTCTGAAGCCTTTTCAAATGAAAAATACTAGGAAAGGTTTTTTGTTTGTTTTGTTTATTTTCCTTATCATATCTCATTGGGTTGTCAGTGATATATACCAGTATTCATCCCTCATATACCTTCATGCCTAGCTTCATTTGTCTACCTCATGTCCTAAAATAATGGTGAGAAATATAAAGGCACATTTTTGCCTGTAGTTATAGAAAAATGCTACAGAAACCCATACTGGTTATTTTGATCATTAATTAACCTTGCCACTTAAAATCAAGCATTTAAAATCAATAACCATCATATGGTTGCCTTCAATTGGTTGAACTTGATTTTATCTTCTTTTTGCTAATGTTCCAGGCTGCTCTTAATTGGTTTGGATATTACAAAGACAAGTATAAGTTGAGCTATATTTTCTTTTAACTAAAAGTAGCATTCAGATTGGTTTAGTGATTCTAAAGAATTATGTAACAGAAACACAGCCACTATTTTTTAACAATAGGTGGAGAAATAGCAGAACAGATAAAAGTTGAAATTCTACTTCTTTTTTTTAATATATTTTATTGATTTTTTTACAGAGAGGAAGGGAGAGGGATAGAGAGTTAGAAACATTGATGGGAGAGAAACATTGATCAGCTGCCTCCTGCACACCTCCCACTGGGGATGTGCCCACAACCAAGGTACATGCCCTTGACTGGAATCGAACCCGGGACCCTTGAGTCCACAGGCCGACGCTCTATCCACTGAGCCAAACCAGTCAGGGCGAAATTCTACTTCTGATTGAGGTTCTCTGAATTGTCAAAAGTCCCAGAAAGCATTAACCTGGTCCAGAGTAGGTCCTGAAAAAATAAGAACATTGACCATAAACTTCATTAAAAAAGTGTCGGTCATAGATCCAGGTGCACATCAGTTTGATATGGCGGGTTGGATAATTTTGGCCAAAATATTTAAATTGCTGGAGATTTAGTTTCATTCTTTGTAAAATATAACCTTAATGCTTACTGATTCAGTTGTTAAGATAATTAGATGATTTGTTCCTTGTGAACTGATTAGCAGATCAAGTGACACATAGTAAACTTTCAATAAATATGAACTATTAATTTTGTAAATATTGTTATTGAAAACTCTGCAGTAGCTGTCGGCTACTTCAGTGAGGGCTGGCTCTCTTTATATATCTATTAAGTTTACCACAATAACTGGTAGATAAAAAAATTTTGTAGAATGAATGAATAATGATGAGTACATGGGAATAAATAATGAGAAAAAGGAGAGTTTATAGTTCACTCTGTCTTTTTTGTTTATAGTAAATATTTTTCTAAGCCCATAAAGTCTACTTGAATCAGCAAAAAATTATTTTTAGTTTTTAAGTACTGATAATTAGTCTTGATTTTGCTGCAGTGTAGGGTGTTACTAATTTTCTTAAGATGTATGGTTCCCTACTCTCAATCTTTTATAAAACTGCCATCCCCTTAAAGACCTTTCCCCATTCTTTTTTGATTCCATGAGATGAAGATAGATTGGCTTGATGACTCTACAAGGTTTCCTGAGAAAGAACAGTGTGTGTTTTCCATGGGGAATGGGAGATGAAGGAAAGGAAAGAGAAAAGACATTAGGCTACCAGAAATTCAGCTCCTTTCCAAATTGCTTTGTCTTGGGATGACCTCTCTACTATTCAACTTACTTTTTATCACACCAATTTAGTTAACTTGTGGTAGAGATGCAGTATCTGGTAGCAAGAAAATTTTTAGTTCAAACAAATAGTAGCATAAGAACATATTATAGCATTTTCTGCTCCCCAGACCTGCCCTCACCTTTCAGAAACAAGGCGACTTCAAGGTGCCTTCAGGGGTACTCATAGATTTCTGACATTTTCTCAGTTGCTTTCTTTTTAATAACAAAGTCCTGCTTGGGGAGTGTATTAATGGAAAATATCCTCCATCTTGTTTAGCATGCTTATAGAAATAGCTTGATGCAATCAGAGTAATGAGAGAGAAAAAAATGCAGGGTGATGAATTAGTCAAATTTCTGGGCATTGAGCTCACAAGTTCAAGGATAGGCAGTAATCCTATATAATAAAGAGGTAATATGCTAATTTACCATTACTCCAACACACAAGATGGCTGCTCCCATGTGGACACAAGATGGCCACTATAAGATGGCCAGCAGGGGAGGGAAATCATGGGCAATCAGGCCAGCAGGGGAAGGGAGTTGGGAGGGACCAGACCTGCAGGGGAGGGCAGTTGGGGGCAACCAGGCATGCAGGGTAGGGCAGTTGGGAGGAACCAGGCTTGCAGGGGAGGGCAGTTGGGGGCAACCAGGCCTGCAGGGGAGGGCAATTGGGGGCAACCAGGCATGCAGGGGAGGGCAGTTGGGGATGGGTGACTAGGCCTGCAGGGGAGGGCAGTTAGGAGCAATCAGGCTGGCAGGGGAGCAGTTAGGCATTGATCAGACTGGCAGGGGAGTGGTTAAGGGGTCATCAGGCTAGCAGACAGAAGTGATTAGGGGCAATCAGGCAGGCAGGCAGGTGAGTGGTTAGGAGCCAGCAGTCCTGGATTGTGAGAGGGATCAGGCCTAAACGGGCAGTTGGACATCCCTCAAGGGGTCCCAGATTGGAGTGGGTGCAGGCTGGGCTGAGGGACACACCCCCATGCATGAATTTCGTGCACCTGGCCTCTAGTTATATATAAATCTTAAACAAAATCTCCTTATAAATAGCAATTGAATAAATGGTTACATTGTAGATCTCACAAGTATAACTTTGCATGGTAAGTAAAAGACCCATGTTCTAACATGATAGTAGCTTGATATAAAAGTGTCAATGATGAAGATGAAACACGAATCAATCCACACAACTTTGATAAACCTGAAAATTGTGTGCTCTAAAAACCTAGATGACTCAATAATGGACCCAGTAAAGACCCATAACTAGCATTGAAGAGGGACACAGGGAGTTTTAATTAAAATTTTAGTGAAACATCAATATTAAATTAGCCATATTTCTAAATTGCTATACTACATTATTAATATGTAATTTCATGTATTGATATACTGAAATGAATAAACTATCTTAAATACATACTTTTATCTTCTTACACTTCAAAAAGTGTTGTACAAATATGCCAACCAATAAAATGTTAAGCAGATATTGTATATATGGATATATATATATATATATATATATATATATATATATATATACTATAGATATAGATATAGATATAGATAGATAGATGATAGATGGATAGATAGATAGATAGATAGATAGATAGATAGATAGATAGATATAGATATAACCTTCAGCTCTAATTGGATAATTTTTATTATTGCCTGCATCTTTGAGCTTTCTCAGAGTGAACTAATTACTTTACTTTTGGTGTGTGTTTGTGTGTGTGTGCAAAGTACTGGGGAGAACACAGTTTGAAATGTTCATGACAGAGAAAATGGCTTTATTTCTAGATAAATTTTGAATTTCTTCCTACCTATCTTTTTCCTGTGTCTTTCTTTGGTATTTAAATTTAATTTCCCCATATGAAGCTCCATACATGGCTTACCCAGCAGAATTTATAAACTCAGGTGTGTTTGTGTGTGTGTGTGTGTGTGTGTGTGTGTACGCATGTGAGTTTTGAGGTGGAAGAGGGCTATAAATATCTAATAAACAACAATTTTTGCCATCTAACAAGAAGCCAAAGAACGTGCTGTAAAATAAAACAAGGAGCTCCACAAACATCAAACAGAGAGGAGTACATCCTTTTTCCAAACAATGATCTAAGTGTTTAAGACCAAAGAACAACTTCTGTCAGAGCTGAGATAGTGTGCTCTGTGCTAAAGGGCTGGGTGGGTTTGCATATTTAATATAATCTTCAGGTCTTTTGCAATAAAATAACTATTCCTGGTTGTGCAAGGATAGTTTTGTTCATTTGGAGAATTCTGTACCAGACCAGTCATAAAACTGCAAATCTGAAACATATTATTTTAAATAACTAGACAACTTTGAGTATTAAAATCAAAGTGCGTTCAAATTGAGGCAGAATATATAGAATGCTTTGATAATGTGGATGCCATGTTTTTAAATAGACTTTTATTGTACATGGCTTATCCAGCATAACTGTGTACTTCCAACAGTGATTGCAGTTAAGTCGTAGATGTATCTTCTGCGAAAATCTTTATTGTGTCATGAGCCATATTGCATAATCAACAAAAGGCATACAGATAGACACTTCTATTGTTAATTAGACCTGGTGCTTTGACAATAAAAGTGAGAATGCTACCTTTTTACCTGATATTATGTTTGATTGTCTTCTGTGGCCACTAGCCTAAACTACTAGAGCCGGATAGTTAGGTTAGTTGGATGCTGGGCCACGCGATGAATTGCTGGTAGTTACATGGAGCACACCGTAGACACCATTTCTGGTTACTCATTAAAAGTTGGCACCTTTGCAGTTTCTGTCATTTATGTGGGTGGTTTATTACATTTTAATGGCTTACACAAATGGATGTTTTGTATTGTGCGGTTTCCAAATAAGAATGTTAACTCTTAGAAAGTTTTTTTTTTTTGAAATAATTCTTAATCATATAGGAATGTACTTGGATCCTGTCCATATCAAAAGATAAAACAATTGTATTTCAGCATATTTATCCTCCTCCCAAATATACCTGAACTGTCATGGTAACTTTGCACTGACTCCAGACAGGGATATAAATAAATAGATATATACATTGGATATTAAAGTATACAATTTTTTCCCATGGTAACCCCTGAATGATTATTTTAGACAGAAAAATAAAAACTATACCAAACCCCATTTTAATTATATTTCTTGCATAATGAACTTTTAACTTGTGTTTCAGTTGGTATATGTGTGAGATAAAATGTATGACTTTGTTTTTCATTAAACTATGCGAATAGAGGTATGTTTTGGTAAAAAATAAGTTTTAAATTTAAAGTGAAGTTGGCATTTTCAGTATGTACCTTGAAAAGGAACATTGACTCAATTAAAATGCCAAATAAATGAGGAGTTTTTCAATTTTAAAAATAAAATGTATGGTATTTTTCACAAGAGGTTTTGGGAGAGATACTTTAGATTGAATATTTTCATCCTGGAAAAAAGAAAGCATGCATTTTCATTTCCTACATTTGGCAACAAAAACAAAGCATCAACTCAATATATGATTTTAAAATTATCATTAATTATTCGATGTAGTTATATGTGCAGAAATGTTGATATGATGTGATCACTGCAGACAGAATAAAAAACAACACTTTGTAAAATGGGGCATAGAATTAATAGAATTTGTTCAAGGATTTGTTTTTATTTCTTTTTTTGATGACATATTACAATACTGATAAATTCAAAGTCAACACAACAACAATTATATATCTTTCTGACATTTATTCCATAGTTCCAAGGCATCACACTTATGGGCATGGGGCTTGGAGAAAATGATGACTAAGGAAACTACCTGATCTTGATCTTAGTTAAGACCTTTGGCCAAAGATGTAACAACAGATACTCGCTAACGGCAAATGCACCAGCAGTTAGTCTAAATTTTGGATAAAAACTCTGGTTAGTGGTATTTTGCTCCATACATCTCTCTCAAGGGCAACTTCAGTAGGAACAGGATTTGACTTTCTAATGCTGCCTACACTCTGGCACCACTAATTGGAGGCTCTGTGGTCAGTAGAGTAATTCTCAGAAGACCTCTTTCCTCTCTTCTTCCCTCACAATGTTCTTTCCCCCTAGTAACTCCATCTATGAGAGTCACAAAGCAAGATGCATGAGGATTCTTTACACTCTAGGGTGGTTTTTGCCTACACTTGTCCTATATTTGGCACCAGAAGGATCATCATTTTCTCCTATGATGAAATTTTCTTATTAATTGGCTCAAGTGTTCTTCACGGGTATAGGAAATTGTTGAGTTTGCATTATTTGGAATCATTATTTTACTCCAATCCACTAGCTGTCAGTTCTATAAAAATGCAAGGACACATAAATACTAAGTAAATAAATACTCCAGAAATATATAGGTGCCATATACTTTAATTTCTAAGTGGAATGGTTGGAAAGTGAACAAGGTATAACCTACAGTAGAGAGTGAGAAAAAATATATATATTTTTTTCTACCCCAGGTTATGTGACAGGTTTTATGATCAGGTTGCCATTTGTTATGGCTGAGTTTCAAAGATTTAATCTCAGCTCAACACCTAGTGAGAAATGCTGCTGGAATGACCTTTCCAAGGTGATAGTTTGTTAATTGAGAATACTGGCAGTTGTTTTCAATTCTTTATTTCTGTATAGGCATTGGTTGTTCCTGTCCAATTATACTTCTGCTGACAATATTCCTATCTGTGTTTGCACAGAGTAGACCCTTGACAATATGTCGGAGTCTAAGCAGTCCTTCTTGAGGTGCAGGCACTAAGAGGCGCTCTGGTTCACTGGCAGGGGCAGCAGGACAGCAGATGGAGTCAAGATCACACTCAACACATACTGTCTTAATCTTAACTACTCTGAGATATAGAAGGTATATTTTCATTACAAATAACTACATGTCATGGGTGCAGGTGTTTCTGTCTAAAATGCAAAACCTCAGTTGTTAACTATATGAATGCAGGTGGTTTACTGTGTGTGTGTATATAGGTTTCCCCTGCTATCCAAAAATAGCTGAAATTCCACCTTTGGATTTCTGTTGGATAGCGAACATGGGTACTAATATAGGTCTTTTGAAAAAGTGAAGTGGCATAACAAGAACTTTGAAAAGCAGGGGATACTGGTAGATGGAAAAGACACCTGATATATAGGATTTTACAGCATTGTATATTTTTCATATGTTATTTTTGGTGCATCCTGTCTTTAGTCTCTTTTTGGGAGACTCAATGTTGCAGTGGGTCTATTTCTTATGGTTGCTCACCCATTTGTTCAAAATTATGCATTTTCTTGACAACTTCTATAAGGAGCTTTGAGTTCTGGAATCTTTTTTGTTTTAATCGTTGAATTTTGTGCAAGTCCTGTTGTAGAATAAAGCAGGATGAAGTAAGTAGGTTTTTCTTCCTGGCATTCATAAGCAGGTATTTATTCTCTAGCCATCCAGGAAGTGAGTTGATCTTTGACTTCTTGTTCAACTACTTGTACATGGTTGCCTAAGGTACATCTCACTGAGCTTTTAATTCTGTAACTTAAACTTCCCAACTACTGGAAGAATGACTAATTGAAGTATATTACATTCTTCAGAAAGTATACAGAGTTATTTTTGAGATTCATACTATTTAAGTTACATGAGAACTATATTGTCTATTGCCAGGGACCTTTTTGGCTTGTCGGTATTAACTAAATTACTTCACGGCAACTGAAGAAGAACTTAAAAAAATACGTAATGTTAGCCAATGCTAAAAATAAATAAAACACAAGTAAACTTAAAAAACATATTACAGTAACCTCAGTTTCTTTCCCCACCACATAGTAGTTGCATTAAATCAATCCTCCTTGATTTCTTATACTACCATTACACTAGAACATGTCTACGAATTACTTTATGGAAATGCTTTCCAGGAATATTGCAATTGCATGTAAGTGGACAGAGAATTTGTTTGACATTAATGAACTGTAACTACTTTATTAATGTTTATGATTTTTTTAAAATGCTTACTATAGCACAACAACAACAAAATCATCAGTCTTTTAAAGTGTTTTTGCTTATTATGTCTGCATCAGTATGCCTGCTGTGGTACTGGAATAGCAAGGAAATCTTCTCATGATGTTGTCTTACAAATGTTGGGGGAGAATCTGGAGCAGAGAAGTACTATGCTTTAGTGATGGCATGGCTTTACACATTAGGAATTACCTACTTAGATGGAAGCACACATATATCTATATCTATATCTATATCTATCTATATCTATATCTATATCTATATCTATATCTATCTATATCTATATCTATCTATATAAAAGCCTAAGTGACCATTATGATGGAAAGATCGGTCAACCAGTCGCTATGATGCCCACTGACCACCAGGGGGAAGATGCTCAAGGCAGGAGCTGCCCCCTGGTGGTCCATGTGCTCCCACAGGGGGAACACCACTCAGCCAGAAACCGTGCTCATGGTTGGTGAGTGCAGCTACGATGGCGAGAGCTGCTCCCAACTTTGCGGCAGCACTACATAGCAGCAGCAGCAGATGCAGTGGGCTGGGATGAGCACAAGTGGCGTGGTGCCTGGCCCTAGTTCTGGCTCCTCCCTGGCCACCTGCTGATTGGCACACTGCTACATCCCTTGGGGAATGTCAGACTGTCGGACTGCCCCTAAACTAGCAGTCATCCCCCAAGGAGTCCCAGATTGCAAGAGGGTGCAGGCTGGGCTGAGAGACACCCCCTCGCCCAGGGCATGGATTTTGTGTACCAGGACTCTAGTTAGAACATATAAAGCTGGCAAATTATTTTTCATTGCAACTTGATGCATGCAATGTGTACTTTGAGCATGGTAGTAATATGAAGTAATACTAATTTTGTTTCAGATTTATTGCCTACATAAATAACTACTTCTAAACTGCATAAAACTATTAACAATTATATTGTCAACAAATAAGTTTTGTATAGAAGTACGTTTTGATGGTGCAGCAGCAATGATAGTGCAACATGCTGAGTAATTATCCCAATTTAGGATCTTCCTCTAGAATGTAAATTAACTCCCTGCTTTCTTCACAGAGAAAGTTTTACAGTGGGGGAAAACAAATAAGTCAACTTATACAACTGCTGTACTTGGTAATACAGTAGAATTTGTAAATTATATATAAAGACTATTGTGTTAGAGTCTATTCTCTTTAGAATATGTTAATAGAATGATAATTTTTAAGAATACATTCTTAAATATGATGGTTATTGAGAGGAAATTTCTGCCAGTCATGTTTGAACTATGAACAAGTTCTTAGTGTTTCTGCAAGACAAGAAAAGTTTGCTTCCAACTTTTAATATGAATCAACAGCAGTCATGCTTATTTTTATAAATTTTTAAAATATATTTTTATTGATTTCAGAGAGAAAGATAAAAACATCAATGATGAGAGAGAATCATTGATCGGTTGCCTCCTGTACACTCCACATTAGGGATGGAGCCTACACCCCTGGCATGTGCCCTGACCAGGATGTGAACCATGACAACCTGGTTCATAAGTTGACACTCAACTACTGAGCCATGCAGCCGCGCTGTTTTTGTTTTAAAATATCAGAACAACAAACTCATGTCCTATTGTTCTTTGTTTGTTTGCTTGTTTTTGTTCCTCCAATGGCAGATGACATCAAAGGAAACACAAAAGTTAAAGTTTGGAGGAATGTGTATCTACAAATCATTACGGCATGCCCCATAATTTAAAGGCAATAACCAATGAAGTAATGTTTATATCACACATGTAGAAGTTATCATTGAGCATTTTCCACATTTTATCAAATGATTTTTTTTTCACTAAAAGAAGATTCAAATGTAGAAAATTAATGGATCTGATACTCATTAATTTTATAAAAATGTAATTTAAATTTACCTATATCTCTATGGCATAAGTCATTGAAATTTGCTATTGATGAGTGACTGAAGTTAAGTTGTAAAAATTTAGCATCACCGATTTATTTTAGATAAAATAAAATTAATATCCTAGGATTGTTTTAGAATATTTCCTTCTATTCCTATTAATATATTTACTTTAATCTGATTTCTCTAATATGAATATTATTAAAACAAATATTCAGAAACTTAGACCCTGGCCAGTGTGGCTCAGTTGGTTGAGTGTCATCCTGTGCACTGAAAGGTTGCTAGCTCTATTCCCTGTTAGAACACATGCCCAAGTTGCAGGCTCAATCTCTGGCAGCCAATTGATGTTAATCTCTCACATTGATGTTTCCCTCTTCCTCTCCCTTCCCTTCTCTCTAAAAATCAATTTAAAAAAAAATAAACTTAGATATGCATCATTACCTCTGGGTAGTGTTGCAAGGGTATGTGGACTGCCTTGTAGGAGAGTGGGCGGGTTTAATGAAGTTTCTTCTCACCTTTCAGTAATGTTAACTATTTCCTAAATTCTATCTACATTCTGGTTTTCCATGCCTTCTATTGGATTTATAAAAAAAAATCCCAATATCATCTACACTAATAAAAGAGAAAAATGGTAATTGGCGTACGGCGCTACCCTATTCATTGGCTAATCAGGGCTATATGCAAATTAACTGCCAACTAAGATTGGCAGTTAACTGCCAACAAGATGGCGGCTAATTTGCATATGTAGGCACAATGCACGGAGGCGAAAGGGAAAGCAGGAAGAAGCCCCCTGCCACTGACAGTGATCAGAAACCCAGGGGGGAGCTAAGAGCTGGGGGGCAGGGCAAAGGCGGCCTTGATCGGAGAATCAGGTGCCTTTGCCGCCCTGGCCAGTGATAACAGGAAGTAAGGGTGGAGCCAGCGATGGGAGCTGGGCACGGTCGAAGCTGGCAGTCCCGGGAGCTAGGGGTCCCTTGCCTGGGCCTAAAGCGAAGCCCACGATCGCGGGGCCGCTGCAGCTGCGGGTCCCCGCTGCCCGAGCCAGACGCCTAGGCCAGAGGCGTTAGGCCTGGGAAGGGGCGGAGCCTGCAACCACGGGGAGCTGGGGGTCCCCTGCCCAGGCCTGACACCTCTGCCGGAGGCCTCAGGCCTGGTCAAGGGGCCGATCCGGTGATTGGTGATCGGAGGGTGATGAGGGTCAACTCCTTTGGCCAAGGCATCAGGCCTGGGTGGGGGGTGGAGCCGAGGATTGGGGGGATATGATGGTCCCCTTGCCCAGGCCTGAAGCCTGGGTCAGAGGCGTCAGGCTTGGGCGGGGGGTGGAGCAAGTGATCAGAGGGAGATGGGGGTCCCCTGCCCAGGCATGATTTTTGGGCCAGAGGCCTCAGGCCTTGGCAGGGGCCAGAGCCAGTGATCGGGGGGAGTTGGGGGTCCCCTGTCCAAGCCTGACACCTTTGGCAGAGGCGTCAGGCCTGGGCAAGGGGCCGATCAGGCGATCGGAGGGTGATGGGGGTCTACGCCTCTGGCCGAGGCATCAGGCCTGAGCCAGGGGCAGAGCCAGCAATCCGAGGGGTCTGGGGGTCCCCTGCCCAGGCCTGATGCCTGGCCAGAGGCATCAGGGCTGGGCTTGGGGCAGAGCCAGTGATGGGGGGAAATGAGGGTCCCCTGCCCAGGCCTGACGCCTCTGTCAGAGGCGTCAGGCCTGGGCAAGGGGCCGATCCTGCGATTGGAGGGTGATGGGGGTCAACACCTGAGGGCTCCCAGTATGTGAGAGGGGGCAGGCTGGGCTGAGGGACACTCCCCCCCACACACACACACACCCAGTGCACAAATTTCGTACACCAGGCCCCTAGTATGATATATAAAATAATAAAATCTTAATGTAGGAACTTTCCACATAGTATCCCCATAAATTTCACAAGATTAGGATATACAAGGTGAAGTCTTGTCATCAGGTCTTTGCTTTATCCAAGAGCTAGTGTACTTTGCCCTAATCTGAAATATGATTAAATAGTCCTGTGTGTTTATTTTAACTGGGAAGTGGGTGTTTCCTAACACATTTAGGTATAGTAACCTATATATATAAAAGCCTAAGTGACCCACCAACCATTCGACCATTCAACTGGTAGTTATGACGTCCACTGACCACCAGAGGGCAGACACTCAATGCAGGAGCTGCCGAGCTGCGGTTCTTGGGTGATGCACCTGTAACCAGATAGGAGGGAGCCTGATTCCAGGGTGTGTCACCAGAGAACCACCCTCTCACAATCCGGGACCCCTTGAGGGAGGCCAGAGAGCTGTTTTCAGCAAGATCCCCACAGGGCAGGACGAGGGACCCCACCAATGCACGTATCCGTGCCCCAGGCCTCTAGTATTAGATAACTGTTTGCCACTTTTCATGCACTTCCTTTGTTTTGTGTCTTTATGGTACCATCCACAGTACAGTGCATATTTCCTTAACCCAGTAAGTAAATTGATCACAGTTTATTATAATGCTTTAAATGGAGAGCTCTGAAATAGACTTATGTACATGTTGATACTTGGTATACAGCAGATTTGGTACTCAGATTAGTGGAGAAAGGATATGTTTTTCTAAATAGTATTATGATAACTGGTTATACAGTTAGATTAATTTTTCTCAATAGAAAATTTTAGTGTCTTTTCAATTCCCTTATTGCTGAAACTCATGAATATGTCCCTTAGTGTGAATTTATTTTCATTCATGGCGCAGGATGTGTGGGACGCATGTTAAAAAGAAAAACTAATACAATTTATTTAGCTCAGGCAATTTTCTGGAATCAATTTTTTGTTAATTTCTTACGCTTCCTTTTATTCCTGATTTTTCTTTCAGGCACACCTATTTGTTTGTATATTGGTCCTTTTGTACAGATCATCTAATTTTGTTTTAGTATCCTCCATTTTAAATCTATTTTACAATTAGTACATCTAATGGGAGACTTTCATAATTGTATTTCCTTCCCCATGTCTGAGTTTTAATTTTTTCTACATTTTTAAATTTCAAGGGCTGGTTTTGTTCCCTAAATATTCCTGTTCATGCATGCTGTTCTTTCATATGTGCAATATGTTCTTCCTTCTCTCTGCAGAAATTATAGCTCCTTTTTGCACTTTTACTCTCCCCGCATTATTTCTACTTATTCCAAAATTCTTTCAGAAATTTATTTTCTTTCCTATGTATACTTATAGAAAATGTCCTCATACATCTATTGATATTTTCCTGCAGCATATAATTAGTCAAGAAAGCTCTCAAAGCTAATTGGAAGTTTTATGAGTTGTTGAGATCAGTTACCTGGTGGGTTTCACACTCCATGATCTGATGGGGGAATTGTATTGGGGGAGCCAAACTGTTAGACACTGTATATGTATGTTTGTGAATGCATATGTTTGTGAATGTATATGCTGATGCGTGTATATACACATATTCATCTTTGTTCCTCCTGGGAAAAATCTATCATTTGCTTGTATATGTTAAATTTCTCTGTCATTATCCTGGGCTCTGAGTGGGGGAATAATAAGAGTATTTAACACATATACAGTGCTTACTTTATTTCCCAAGCACTGGAATATTTGCTTTACATAATTAGTATTTACATCAATCCAAGAACTATGATCATATCCATTTTGCAGATGAAGGGATTGAGGCAAAGATAAAAACTAACTTGCATAAGGTCATAGGGCTGGTTAGAAGCACAGCTAGGATCCCAATTCAAGAGACCATGTCCTAAGTGGGAGATACCTGGTTTCTTATCCATGCATGGAATTAATACCCCAACTTGGCTTTCTTATTTATGAAACTTCATTCTGTGCCTAATGCTAACTTCAGTTCAAAATATTTATTGTTGGCTCTTTCCACTTAACATACCTTCAGTCTTTTTCTAGTGCAGGAAAAGGGCCATTGCCAGTGTGAGTCAGGTGGATAAAGGTCATGGTGTCCAACACCTCCTTAAATAGATTTTCAAAGCATCCTCCTGTTTTTAGCTCCCTCTCACTGCACTTACAGAGGTCTGGAGTTCAGCAAATTCTTCCACGTTTCTAGGATAATGCAATGCAAAGCAGGTGGTTCTCTTTCCCTGGCTATCTTAAGTTTCAGCTTTCTCTGGTCTTCTAAATGTGCTACCACGATCCATCTGTTTTACATTTCCATATTTTTTCTTTGCTTCTTTACTCGTCCTTATATGATCTTTATTTTTTAAATCACTATACTTGTTTTCATGAGAATTTAGGAAGAAACTGGGGTGGATGTAGGTATTCTCCCATGTGTAAGAAGATAACACCTTTACCTATTTCCCTTGTGAGATAAATTACTTGTGACTCACCTCCTATTTGTAGATGGTAGATTCCATAGCTGAGAATCATGCACCGGGTGAAAAATGTCCCCTTTTAGCATCTGAGTTTTTCTGATTTTAGTTTGTTGAGGAGCATAGCTATTTAGAGGGCTGATCCCAGAGATTAGATGAAAGATTATCTATCACATCAGCCAGGGGCTCTCTGTTGTGCAGGGTATACAAGTTATGAATCAAAGTTGAACATCAAGGATGTAGGGATGACTCTTTCAGGCTCTTCTCAAAAGAGCAGGCATTAGAAGCTTTAGCAAGATGAACATTGATGCAGCATTTCCATTTGCCAATTTGACATCCCTCCATTTTTAAGAACCTACAGTCTTAAAGGTGCATGCATCAAATCTATTGGAAAATTATTATAACTGCTACAAAGGGAAAACTGAAGACATTTAATTTGTAGTGCAGTACTTGTTAGCCTCTGCTTCACATGAAAATCGTCTCTGGAGATCTTCACAATCCCTTTTCAAAGACTGCCTAGAAGCCCAAATAAATCTCAGTCTCTAAGGATGGGATCCAAGGAGCAGTATGTTCTAGGGCCCCTCCAGTGATTTCAACCTACAGCCTTGTGCATCGGGTCCTGTGCATGGTTAGAGCCAACCTGCATCTAACAGCGTACCTGTTACAGAGACCTCGCTGTCAGTCTCTCTCTGGCCATCCCTGGATCTTTTGCTCTGAGACTAATTCAATTATAGGGCAAATGGAAGACAATTAATTTGCAATTTAGTGGTTGCTGATTCACTTTCATTGGCATTCCTTTCAGAGCTCACTCCAAGCACTCCTTTTTTTTTTTCTTTCTGAGAAGTTATTTTTCTAAAACTTCATGAACGCCTGCTATTGGCTTGTAAAATATATATTTATTTTTTTTCTTTCTAACAAACGTTTTAACATGAGCGACAACTCTCAAAGCAAGGTGCCTTGAAAGGCTGAGTATAAATAACTCCATCCCGAGCTGCTGCGTTAATTGGTGGAGATGGAAAGTGGGAGAGCGGATTTCAGTCCTGTTAGATTTTGTTGTGAAGCACCCTCTCTCCCCAACAGCCTCTTAATTTAATTGCCCCGTTTTCCATGACTGGCTGAATTGGTGACAATGGCAGCTTTATGGGTCTCTCTCAACAGGGAGAGAGCGGCGCTCCCACGCAGGGGTGCGAGGAGCTTGGTGAAGTGCCTCAGTGCATCACCCCAGGGAAGAGCTTCCTGGCGAAACCATGGGGAGTGGGAACTGCCCCGCCCCGCCCCTCCCCTCCATCCCTGAAAAGCAGCAGCCTGCTGGCTCCCAACTGTGTGGGGAAAGAGTAAAGCTCATGGACGGAAACAGTGGGTAGAACATATAAGGAGAGAAGGGCATGGAGCTTTAAGGACTTTGTGGAGTGCCTTGCTATATTTGAGACACCACTTTGATGAAAACTTGGAAATAGGCATTATGGGAATAAGCACAGTGGGAAGGGCAAGGCCTCCTCTGAAGTGAATGGAACACCTCCGTGAACGCACCGGCCTGGTTTTTTTTGTTTTTGTTCGTTTTGTTTTAGGCAGAGAAGTGGACTGAGTGAGGACTATGAATGCCAAACACCCTTTCTCATTTCTATCTCTTCTTATTTACCGCCGATTAGCAAAGAATATACATATTTTTGCAAAAGCTTTGCCAACTGCATTCCAAAACCACTTTCTTAAATAGCCAATATCATGAAATAATTCCGATGATGACAGTCAAGGAAAAAAAAGGAAACAGATTAAAATTGTGTTAAAAATTATATCAAGCAGCGCAATATTGTAATTCATTTCATTTTAGAATAAGGGATACTTCCCTTTTCAAACCCACATATAAATAACTTTGGAAAGCAATATGGAGAAAGAGATGCAAGAGAATTGGTGCGAGAGCTGCCACATCATAGGCATTTCTGTTTGTCAGAACTTTTTGGTTGCAATTGACAAAAAAACTCAAAAAGTGTTAGGGGGACAAAGGCATTGCCTGATATAATTGCATACCCCATTGTTGATTCATAAGCAATTCAGAATTAAACACGGTGGTCTTGATTAATAGAGTATGCTGGTTGGGGAAGTCAAAATCCTGTACCCGCCGCTGGAAGCAGGAGATAAGATTTAGACCTTTTGAATCATTGTGTTGACAGTAAAGGGTGGGGTGGTTTTACCAAAGGAAAGTCAAGGTGCTACCACCAAGGTAAGAGGGGCTGGGTACCAGGTAAAAACAAAACAAAACAAAACAACTGATGTTAGCATCAGCCATTGAGTAATGCTAAGTGACTGAATGGCAAAAAGAAAACTGTGAGAATGAGAGCATGGACAAATCTGGAGGACTGAGGAAAAATTAACATTTTGCTGCGCATCAATGTACGCTGCACTGTCCCCTTTACTTTTTATCTTTTAGGTTAAAACTATTTGTAATCCATTTAGATACATGCAGTTTGACACTAGAGATGGCATGTCTGATAATCTCTGATGTGTTTATACCTGAAGGTATCCTGCTGCCTGTGAACCATGACTGTTAGGAATGGCGCTCTCAGAAGCAAATTGTTTCTGATTGGAATCAGACTCGGTCTTGTGTATTCTTTTGTATGCTTTTGGTTTTATTTTCTCTTCTTCCTTTTTCTTTGTTTCCTTCTTCATGAAAAAGTGAGGATCTCTTTACCTATACAAACTATTTGTGTGTGGTGTGTGTGTGTGTGTGTGTGTGTGTGTGTGTGTGTAGTATGACTTAGGGCAGTGGTCGGCAAACTCATTAGTCAACAGAGCCAAATATCAACAGTACAATGATTTAAATGTCTTTTGAGAGCCACATTTTTTAAACGTAAACTATATAGGTAGGTACATTGTTATTCACTTAATTAGGGTCCTCCTAAGCTGGCCTTTGCTAAAAACGTCCTCAATCTGATTGAGGTACGTTCACTGTGGTTGGCCCCTTCCAACTCTCCCATCCACACTCGTCTTGTATACTTATTTCAGATAGACGAGTGTGGATGGGAGAGTTGGAAGGGGTCTACCTCAGCTAAGGTACCTCAAAACAATGTACCTCCCCCTCAATGTGTATCCCGCGGCCCGCCTGCGCCCTGTCTCCCGTCGCCCAACCAACACCCCCCAACTTCTTCTAACGCCACTTCTTCAAAATAGACTCGCCCAGGCCGAAAACCAACTTCTGTGCATGGGAAACGAAGTTTCAATCGCACTGTACGTGCGCGCCCGCACGTGGTATTTTGTGGAAGAGCTGCACGCAAGGGGCCAAAGAGCCGCATGTGGCTCGCGAGCCATGGGTTGCCGACCACTGACTTAGGGGAAAGGGAATAGAAAATGATCTAACTCTTAATCAAGAGCATACAACAGTTGCTATGACATTCTCTGGAGGACCTTGGATGATTGAATGAACAGCACATTATAACCTGGGACTGTGACTCTTCACTCTATCTCAGGATTGCTAGTAGGGCACAGCCACATGGAATTTCACTGTTTCCTAGAGGCACACATGAGAATTATATTCATTCTGAGATATCTTGCTACGCATGAAACAAATTGAAATGAATAAAAATGTTTAGAGGCTCTACAACAATAAAATCCTCCCAGAAAAAAAATCATTGGGTAAATGAGACATGAGCCTGGATCTTAGAAAACTATTATTTTCATGAAATTTGTGAGCTTAAAATGTGTTTAATATCATAAAACAAGGAGTGTCCTAGAGCAAGATGGAGGCTTTAAAAATGGAAATGTGGTAATTTCCTGAACACTGGCAAGAGGATGTAAAATCTCTTGTTAGTTTTTGGGTAGAGTAGTATACAAAAAATAAAGAACAATGTAGTGAAAAGAAATTATCTGAACATTTGTTTCATTGATTAATTGTTTACACACTTATTTATATTATATCTATATCTAGTTTCATATCTGTCTATGTCTCTATCTCTATCTCTATACTATCTATATAATCTCTATCTCTAATTATCTCACTCTATATTTGTATCTATAACTATCTATACCACTGTAGGATAAGCTCCTTGAGTGCAGGGATATTATACATCTTGTTCACTTTTATATTTTCAGTATCTGAGATGGTGCCAGGTACATAACCATAATGCCAAATATGTATTTTGAAGTGAATAAATCAATAAATACTTGGTTAAGATCTTTGAAATACTTAGTTTAACTCATTTTTCTCATGTGTCTGGTAATTGCCTCTTAGGCGAGCTTTGAGGATTAAACTAGATAAAGCAATTAGCACTTTACTTAGCACCCTGTAGTTACCAACACAAGGATAGTCTTGTTTCTTTTTCAAATCCTGCAATTTATTAATTGATCTTAAGATTCCTGGACAATAATCTAAGCAGTTTTTTTTCTGGCATATCAATACTTTGTCATAGGAAGTAAGAGGTAACTAATATCTTCAATTTTTGAGACAATGCATAATTCAGTTAAAGTCCATAGTAAACACTATTTTTAAAAATGTCATGTTTAACTTACAAAATGCCAATTTCTAAATGAGTAGCATTTGATCTAGAACCTGCTTTGAAAAGAACTAAGCTATTTCTATTTTTCCATGTTTTCATCTAGAAGTGGAGCTGGAAATCTGCTAAGGTGTGGTCTGAACCTCATTCTGACAAAGCTCAGATTTCTTTAGCTACACAAAGTATTTGCCTACTTGAGAGAAACGTGTTACCTTTAAGACAACAATGCAGAGTACAAAGGAGTAGAATATTTCAATGCTTCCAGTGTTCACCAGGTAAAAACAGAACAATTAAAAAAGAATAACCACATCAAAGTTCTAAATTATACTCATTTACTCTGTCAGTAAGTGTGGCAGCCTCCAGAGTGATTACTGATGACTTTGTCACCTTGCTGTTAAAATTCTCTTAGTGACATGCATCATAGCTGGATCTGAATCATAGTAACTATTTCTCTCTTTTTTTTGAGACTTTAACTTTAAAGTAAATTGTATGAGGAAGCAGAGGTGGAGTAGTCAGAAAAAATATATTGCTACATACATTTTTTCTTTATCTTTAAATGTAAGAGTGGCAGTATCTTGTCATTTTTGTTAGTACTTTGTGTATGGGATATTTGATTCTCTTTTTTAAATAAAAATATTCAGATCACTGAGTAATAATTTTATATTTAATTAATAAGTTTAACTTGTAATACAGCTTTACCTATTATAGATTGAAAAACTAAAAATCTTTATTCAATAAGTACTTCTGAATTCAAGTGCAAAAGCTGGTATTAACAATACAAGATAATTTTGGTGAGGAAAGAAAAACATATTCTGCAATCGGATTTTGCTTGTTCAAGAGAACATAATTCCAGTGCATGACAGTACACTTCCCTATAATCAGCATCTGTGACCCAAGTCCAAAGCAGCAATTGCTGTGGCTGATAAATGGCCATTACCCCATGACTCATTCACACTTCACCCATCTAATCAGAAACAATAGAAAAGATTCCAATTCATATCAAATTATGACAGTAGAAATGCCAGGTTTTTCTTGGCTTTTTGAATAAATGGGTTCTTTATGGTTACCAGTCAATAACTGCTCATTAGACATCTTGTATGCACAAGTTACTTTGCTAAATAAACACAATAAATTCATATAAAATATCTAGAAAATATTGGTTTTTAGGGAGTTAGCTGTTTACTTTAAAAATATTGACATACATACGTACACACACACACACACACACACACACACACACACACAATGATACTGACTACCTAGATTACATTCCTACTTATCAAGGTAAATAATAATACATTAGGAAGAACCGAAATTGAGTGTAGATATTGATCTGCCATGTATCATTGTTATAATTTCATTTTTTTAAATCCTCACTAGAGGATATGTTTTTAAATGATTTTTATTTATTTTTTAAAATATATTTTTATTGATTTCAGAGAGGAAGGGGGAGAGAGAGAGAAAGAGAGAGAGAGAGATCAATGATGAGAGAAAAATCATTGATCAGCTGCCTCTTGCACGTCCCACACCAAGGATTGAGCCTCCAACCCAGGCATGTGCCCTCACTGGTAATCGAACCATGACCTCCTGGTTTGTAGGTTGATGCTCAACTACTGAGCCACACCAGCTGGGCTTAATTGATTTTTAGAGAGTAAGGAAGAGAGTGAGAAAGAGTGGGGAAACATAATTCCTATGTAAGTATATTCATTTATCTAAAACCACCTACTTATTTAGTTTTAAAAAATGTTTGTTACTGATTATTGTTGTGAATGTGACCACCATTGGACTTTCAGCAGTTTGAGCCTACTTCACTGGTTCCTAGTCAAATTTATATCACTGCTACTTTACTAAGTTCAAATACTGAATGTAGAGGTTGAATGAATATTCAAATGAACTGCTAGAAATCAGATTGAGACTGAGACAAGCTAATTTCAGAGGCAATTATCTCTGATGAAATAGAGAATGAAAAACAGGCAGCTATAGATCATCTACTAGATATTAATTTACATCAAAATTGCCTGCTTTTCAGTGCCTTGATAACCCATGTTTCCAAATATTCTGTGGAAAATTTTTTGTATTTTTTAGGCCAGAGGTGTCAGGAACCGCATCTGGGGCGGGTATCTTTGTTTCTTAAATAAAAGGCTTCTCATAGATAATTAAATGAGATTTATTCTCAAATATGACACTCTAAGGATGTTGGTTACAAAATTTGTCTAATTATGAATTAATTTGTTCAATTATATTTCTTGGTAAAAAGGAGGAAATTATATATATAACCATATATAAATATTCATAGTGCCATGAAAATGTTAGGAAATTCAGCAAAAGTATTTCCCAATTCTGAGGAGTTATTGAGAACAAGTTTCATTTGAAATGGTTAATTTCATTTTGGAAAAACATAGTCCACTTACTATATTAAGAGTTAAAAGGGCTTCCTCACTTTTAATTTCCATGAACTGCTATAACAAAATACCATAGATGGGGTGGCTTAATAACAACAGAAATTTATTTCTCACGGTCCTGTAGCCTGGAAAGCCCAAGACCAATGCACTAGCATTTTCTATGTCTGGTGAGCACTCACTTCCTCGTTCACAGACAGCTGTCTCCTAGCAGCATCCTCACATGGTGGAAGGGGCAAGGGGACTCTCTGGGGTCTCTTTTATAAGGGGATTAATCCCATTTATGAGGGCTCCACAGTCATGGCCTAATCATCTTCCAAAGGTCCACCTCCAAATACCATCACATTGAGTGTTAGGATTGAACACAGATATTAAGTCTATAATGCTCAGATATACAGGATATCAGAACAAAAAGATAATAATGTTTCAAACAAATAAGCACAATTAAATTTTTCTCACTGTTTCTTTTTGCCCAATGCAATTTTTGTAACTGTTGATCTTGGATAAGAAGCAGGTCCTTCATGAAGTAGTTCTGCTTCCAGGCAGAAAAGAGTTCTGGAAATACTCACCCAGCCCGTCTGTATTATATGGACATTTTCTAAGCATTATTGGCCTGCAAGATCTTTTTAAAAAGTGTATTTTTATTGATTTCAGAGACAAAGGGAGAGGAAAGAGAGAGATAGAAACATCAGTGATGAGAGAGAATCACTGATCATCTGCCTCCTGCACGCCCCCTTACTGGGGATAGAGCCTGCAACCCTGGTATGTGACCAGACCAGAATCAAACCCTGGAACCTTCAGTCCTCAGGCAGATGCTCTATCCACTGAGCCAATACAGTTAGGGCTTGGCTTGCAAGACTATGCTAATCATCTAATCATTGAAGCACCAATAATTTAGAGTGTATGATACAGTCTTTTCAACAGGCATTGTGATTTACCTTTTGATTGGTGGCACACAGTCTAACCCAGGGGTGGGCAAACTTTTTGACTCGAGGGCCACAATGGGTTCTTAAACTGGACCGGAGGGCCGGGACAAAAGCATGGATGGAGTGTTTGTGTGAACTAATATAAATTCAAAGTAAACATCATTACATAAAAGGGTACGGTCTTTTTTTTTTTTTTAGTTTTATTCATTTCACACGGGCCGAATCCGGCCCGCGGGCCATAGTTTGCCCACGGCTGGTATGGTTTAGGTGCTGGGCAGTGGTAGTGAGGCCTGGGTCCCAGTCAGGCATGTGATTTTGTGGGTAAACAACTGATACTATGTAGTGTCCTCTATTCTTCTTCCTTCCTTCCTTTCTTCTTCCTTCCTTCCTTCCTTCCTTCCTTCCTTCCTTCCTTCCTTCCTTCTTTCCTTTTTTCCTTCCTTCCTTCTTTACTTCCTTCCTTCCTTTCTCCTTCCTTTTTTCCTTCCTTCCTTCTTTCCTTCCTTTTCTTCCTTCCTTCCTTCCTTCCTTCCTTCCTTCCTTCCTTCCTTCCTTCCTCCCTCCCTCCCTCCTTCCTTTTTTCCTTCCTTCCTTCTTTCCTTCCTTTTCTTTCTTTCTTCCTTTCTTCCTTCCTTCCTTCCTTCCTTCCTTCCTTCCTTCCTTCCTTCCTTCCTTCCTTCATGATATTTTGTTCTATGCACATTAAAGTAGACTAGGCTAAGCTATGATATTTTATAGGTTTTGTACTGAATGCATTTTCCATTTACAATATTTTTAACTGACAATGGGTTTATTCGGAAATAATCTCAGTGTAAGGTGCGGAGCATCTGTATTTTTCTCACAAATGGTATGCCCTGATTATCCTTCTGAAACTACTCTGACACGCCCATAGTGTGTTAATCTCATCTGATTAAAAGAAGGGAGGAATATGGAGCTTGGCATGAGTAAAGATTAGATTAGTTTTTAAAATGGGAAAATATGAATAAAATTTAGGATAAAAACAGGTGTTCTCTATAAAGTGACCTCCTCCCCCACCCACCTTTGTAAAGCTTAACCCCTTGAATACATACCCTCGTTCTCTAAGAAAATTATATATTATGTGACACAGATCTATAAATTTTCTCAAGCCTTTAACTCTTATATACCTGTATGTGTTATGTAATAGTACCATGGAACACCAAGACATGCAGCAGTAGTGTGTTTGCCCTATAGCAACCTCTCCCCTGGTACTGGTCAGCAGAGTTCTGAGCCTGATTGAGGAAATATTGATCAAGAGCTCCAGATAAGACTCTGACTTAAGGGACTCCTCAAGACTTTGGGAACATTGGGTGACAAGCAGAACACCCCAAGGAACACTAATAACTAGACGACTCAAGAAGAAACTAAAATAAAATCCACTTTTCCTTCTATGTTAGGGGATTAACCTTTGAGGGTAGTGTTTATCTTCAAGACGCCTACTCATTTATTTCATGTGTTTTTGCATTATTGTTTCTTCTACCTGGGATGCTTTTATAAGGGATCTTCTTGGGCTGTTTCTTAGCATTCAAATATTAGCTTAAATGTCTTCTCTTCAGAGAGGCTTTTTCTGATAAACCAAACATAGTTACTGTAGATGTCATTCTTTTGCATTTATCTGCAGAGCATTCTCATGAAATAATTTCTTTTAAAATGTATCTATTATTTTTTCCTCCTCAACTTGAATGTAAATTCTGTGAGAATAAATACCTTCTCTCTTTTTGTTCACTTTGTTAATGTCAAAGGTAGTGTGGAAATTCGAACATAGAAGGCAACCAATAAATGTGAGTAAATCTAAGAATTAATGAGTGATTTTAGTTAGATGATTCATTCAATTATTAAACTGAAAATTTGGAGACAAATAAAATGATTGAGACCTTGTTGTGAAGAAAGTTCTATAAATTAGATTTACAAGTGAATTCAAAAGAGATGCAATGCCTAGCTCAGAGGAAAGAGTAGTTATATCAGTACAATGGGGTGGCTCCTGAAGTGCATTTGGAAAATGAGATGGTCACTAAGCAGAAAGGAGAAGGAAGATCGTTCTTGTCAGAAATGACATTGTAAACACAGGCTCAGGTTGTATACGTGAAATATGACAACTTGGAGTTGAGAGTCCAGCTCAGTATCCCTGCAAAGCCTTCAGAGGCCCTTCTGAGCTCATCCGCAATGCTAAATCCAGTTATTTGGAAAGATCTTCGATAAGCATACACATTCTGACAATCATCGCCGAGAGAGGACAGTGTCCAGGTGACCCTCATTTTGAAGATCTAAGCAAATTCTGCAGATATTTTTGTCCTTTTCTTTTTATAGTGCTATGTACAAAAGGAAAATATTGGCAGAAATATTTCATTCTGGTGTACATCCAATTTCTTTCTGTTTTGATTGCCTAGGCTTCAGTAAATGATTTTCACATCCACAAAGGGCCATTGGAATTCTGCTCTGGAATCCTGTATTCCTTTCTGATGCTGTTATTGATGAGTCTGGATGCTGAAGTTCATGAAGACAAGGCACACAGGCTCTTGGCTAATGAAAAAACATGGTATTCATTTCAGATTACTGGTTACATTACAGCTTAGTGGAAGTGTACAAGGACTAGTTGAGAAGGAAATGACCTTTGTGGATTTCATTCTTATTTACCCAAAATACAAGGCCTTCTCTCATTGCTCTTATATTAATGTCACTGTAATGATCAAATGTATTTTAAAATTGCTTAGACACTAAATTTTTAGGATTAGAGCAAAACATGGTCAAAGTGACTTTACTAGACAAAAAGTCAGGAAGATCTCGGTAACATGTTATTTAATAGACAATGAACAAAGTCTTGAGGGAAATAGACTTTGGTTAAAAGCTGAAGGCATAATAGATGTGAGCTGAAAAATTTCTTGAGTATGCCAAAGCACTCATACACTGAAGTAGTCACAGTCAGAATAAAACAACCAAAATGACTATTTAAGAATAAACATTTTTTCCCCAAAATTTGGTAGCCCTTGGTTCATAAGAAGTCTGAGAAATGGTAGAATTCAATATTTTCCTTGTGCAATAGTGTTGGTGAATAGGCTTAGCCTATTAGCAATTGTGATAAAGTAACTCTCTAATGTTCCCCCGGGCCAGACAACCGCATAGGCTCATTTGTTACAGCAGTTAGCTTTACTCTAGCTAATATTAATTGTGTTCTAGTTTATACTGCCAATGTGGCTGATGGCATGAAAGATGATAAGAGGTTGATAGAAATTACAGAGCCAAACCAGACCATGAGAAGACAGAGGGTTTTTCTAAAGGGACAGTGTTTTTTTCAATCAGTCCGTATACCTCTGAAACATGGAAGAGAACTTACTTCACGTCAGGGATGAAGGTTTAAATGTGAGCTTATCATGTGAGGAGCCCTTTCTAAAAGGTTTACTTTTTTATTTTAAAGTCGTTTATTTCTAGACATAATTTTTTCTTTCTTTCTTTCTTTCTTTCTTTCTTTCTTTCTTTCTTTCTTTCTTTCTTTCTTCCTTTCTCTCTCTCTCTCTCTCTCTCTCTCTCTCTCTCTCTCTCTCTCTCTCTCTCTCCCTCCCTCCCTCTCTCTCTCTCTCTCTCTTCCTTTCTTTTTCTTCTTCTTTGTCTTCTTCTTTGTCTTTCTCCTCCTCCTCCTCTTCCTCCTCCTTCTTCATCCTCCCCTGACATTTTTCCATAGGTTTTTTTTTTTTAGAGAGGGTGGAAGGAAGGGGGAGAGACACAGAGAGAAAAAAATCAATGTGAGAGAGAGACATTACTTGGTTGCCTCCCGCACGTGCCCTGGCCAGAGCTGGGGGATTGACTGAAATCAGACACAGGGCCCTTCCATGCAAGGGCCAACACTCTATCCACTGAGCCAAATAAGCTAGACATAATTTTCTTTAGTTTTTCCCCAAGTAACATATAATGTTTAGTATATACAATTTATTTCAGTTGAATTGAAGGCAATTTAGGGACTATACTGTGAAAGGAAGGGTGATTTTTCACTGCTGTTCTGTCTTTAGAATAAAAGCATACAGCTGCAAAAAAATGTATACATAATTTTCTGTTTTTGAAATTAAAATAAGGTGAAATAAAAAAAAAATGATGCACAGGGCCAGCCTTTAAGTCTGCAGATTATATTCAAGATTTTATTTTCTAGACTACTGATCAAACATCCTATTGGTTACTACTAGTAACAAGACACTATAAACATGATTGTAGGATATTCCATATTAATATAATAGATGGAACTTTCTGAGATGGTTTTTATTTTAGCTTCAAAACACATTAAATTAACACTAATTGTATTTATGGTACTGCAATGGAATCACTTCAGCATACTAACTTAATTTCTTTTTCATGTCAATAACATTTTATTGCCTGGACTTATACCAACCATAAAAAAATAGGGGCGGTGGGGGCTTGTCCTGGGGGGGTTGGGGGTGGAAGTGGCCAGGGAGAGGTCAATCTGGAAAAAAGTAGACATATGTAATACTTTAAACAATAAAAAAATAGAACACTCATCACTTATAATAAATCACTTATCAGGCAATCACACATGTATTGTAGTCTGTTTCTTTCTCTAGCTGTACTAAGCTTTAATTATTATTTTAACTGAATCTTGATTATGAGTCCTTAAAGCCAGGGTGCTACTGATTTCTGAACTTCCATAAGTGACTTCAAATAGAAGATAGAAACTATAAGTGCATTTTTATCATTCCCAGTTTTAAGCTCTCTCAGTTGATGCATCAAGAAATTTTTGTTCTATTTTTGCAAAAGGCTTTTAAGTTTCATCTTTCTTTCGTTTTATTGAATCTCAGAGTTAATTCATTTGTGCTCAGTATTCCTACTAGTGCTGAGTTTTCTTCTGTCAAATCTGAAGGAAACAAAAATGCATATGTCACTTAAATTTTCACTAGCCTGAGACTGGACCCAAAGGTTATCTATATATATAAAAGGCTGATATGCTAAGTGTCCCCTCAGGAGTTTGGGAGACCAGGAGTTTGATTGCTCGCTATGATGTGCGCTGACCACCAGGGGGCGGTGCAGAATGAAGGCAAGCCTGGCTGGCAACCAGCAGCTGGGGAATGAAGGCCATGGTTGGTGCTGATTGCCAGCCAGGCCCAGAGACCCTACCTGTGCACAAATTTTGTGCACCGGGCCTCTAGTGAGTACATAAACTTTTTTTTTAGTGGCTGTAAAATGTAATACATAATTTAATGTAAATATGTAAGCAAATTATAAAGCATGGTAAGGTATTTAAGTTGTGGAAATAAATAAAATGTAAACAAGACCTTTAAATATCTTACAATTGTTAAAATCACCCACAAAGTACTTAAGTCTTATGAGAATTTACCTTGTTTGATTTGACTATTTGCTGCTAAGATTTTAGACTACAGAAGTAACATATTAATTTATAGAACAGTATGGCAGAAATAATTATTTTCCAGTAGAAAATATAACCCTAAAGATTACAATTTTATTGTCTTGTAATCTATTATCCAGTTTGGTCTCCAACTTAGGACATGCATTTCAATGCCATCCCAAATGTACTATAAATTCTCTGTTCACAAAATGTCCTTTGAACATGCTTATTAATTAATAAGCTGACTATGTTTGACATATATTTATCACATTTTAAAGTTTTTGTAAATTGAATTTTGACAGTTTTGAAGAAGCCAGCAAAATTCACAGGATTTGCCCTGTCAACATGGCTCAGTGGTTGAGCATTGGACTGTGAACCAGTAGGTCACAGTTCCTTGTTGGGGCACCTGCACAGGGTGAGGGATTCCCAGTGAGGGGTGTGCAGGAGGCTGCCAATCAATGATTCTCTTTCATCATTGATATTTTTTTCTATCTCTCCCTTTTCCTTTCCTCTCCCTGGTGTGTGTGTGTGTGTGTGTGTGTGTGTGTGTGTGTGTGTGTGTGTTTTAAAAGAAAATTTCAAAGAATTCACCTGCTAGACCCAGAGCCAGTTAAGTTACCATGTCTGAGGAGTGTACATTATGGGCCATTCAAACCCAGGACAATTGTTCATAGACCCTCAAATGAATCTCTAGTTATACTACAACTTTACTTTTGCTGACTCTCTGTTTCTCTAGGTTTGTTTTCTTTCTATAATTTTGGTGGATTTTTTATTTTATTTTTTTTCTGATCAAGTATGTAATTATGTTTGTTTCTTGTCTAACTAATGATTATGGTCATGTCCTCTTCTATAACATGCCCAGGGCTTGTGGATCTATGTCTTATCTTGAGCCCTAGGTTGTCTCTCCTGCATAGCAAAAACAATACCCGTGTATATGTTAAGCTGATTTGTATACAGTTGGTGATTTATTCCACCATGATGGCAGCAAAGGTTATATCCTGGTTTCTGGTTTGTGACTGTTTGGTGATCTCAGTAAAGTGGATGATGGGATCTATTCTTTTTTGGATAAGAGCTGAAAAAGAATCACATTTCTTAGCATATTTTGTTTTAGTCTATTTGTGATATTTATTGCCCACTGGAGATTTGGAAATGGGCCTTTTTATGCCTTTGTGCTTACTTGACCTGAGCTAACTCTCTAAGTATTTTGTAGACTTGCTGCCTGTAAATAGAAAGACCTTTGTTATATTTATTTTATTTTAACATTTTATTTATATTAATTTTATGTATTAAATTTTATTTTTTCTACTTATTTATTGAATAAATTTGAAATATTCCCCTATATTTAATTAAATTTAATATCTCTTACATGGAGAGAACTCTATTCTAACTGGTTTGTATAAGAATGTATATAACAGATTATTCCAATATTTCCAGAAGATGAAATAAACTTCTAATTCTTTAATTGTGCTAGCTCAGTATTTCTCAAAAGTGTGTCTCAATGTCATCTATGGGCTCTTTTCATGAATGTTTATGAGATCAAAACTATTTTTATAATAATATTAGGACATAATTTTTAAAATATCATTTTTTATGGGAGTATAGTGGATCTGTCTCTAGACAGATAGACTAACTAAGTCAATGGATTTTTTAAAAATATTTTTATTCATTTCAGAGAGGAAGGGAGAGTGAGAGAGAAATAGAAACATCAATGATGAGAGAGAATCATTGATTGGCTGCCTCCTGCATACCCCACATCAGAGTCACAACCTTAGCATATGCCCTGACTGGGATTCCAACCATGACCTCCTGGTTCATAGGACTCTGCTGAACCACTGAGCCATTTCGGCTGGGCTCTCAATGGGTTTTAAAGAAACAGATTCTGAGAAATTTACTGACATGGCTTCAAATTCCACCTTGCAAATAAACTTTAGAAATACTCTGTGTTTTTTCCAACTACATATCTGGTGAGGATAGATGTTCTACAAAACTTCAACAATCAACAAACAAAATACAGAAACAGATCTTTTATTATGTCAGACATTAAAGAGATATACAAAATGTAAAATGATGCCACTCTTCCCACAATTTCTTTTATTTTGGAAAATAGTTTTAATGTATCATGTTATAGGCATCAATGTCATTCATTATTATTTAGGGACTTATTACTGCCCTTTAAAAATAGATATTTAAAATGATTATTTAAAAACCCCTAATACAGTAAATCTTGAGAGATTAAACCCTACAGAAATATTTTGAGATTTTCTGAATTTTTTAGATGTTGTAAAGAGCTCTTGAAACAAAAGTTTGAGCCCTAGCCAGTTTTTCTCAGTGGATAGAGCACTGACCTGCAGACTGAAGGGTCCCAGGTTTGATTCCAGTCAAGGGCATATACCTGGGTTGCAGGTTGATCCCACATGTGAGAGGCAACCGATCAATGTGTTTCTCTCACATTGATGTTTCTCTCTCTCTATCTCTCCCCGTCCCTTTCACTCTCTAAAAAATAAATAGAAAAATATCGCCAAGTGAGGATTAACCAAAAAAAAAAAAAAAAAAAAAAAAAGGAAAAGAAGCAAAAGTTTGAGAACTGCTGCTGTTTTATTATGTTACTAAGGAGAATCCTTGACTAATCAGAATGATTTGGTAATTTTTTGTTGAATTCAGGATAAAAAAAAATCACCAATTTCAAAAGGCACCATAGGGGAAATCTAGTAGAGAGACTCTTTGTTTGGTTAGCCTCAAGATGAAAAAGATAATAATAAAGGGTATTACATTTTCCAAGCTAAGATTCCTTAAAGAAATTTTAAGAAAGAAATTAATTCTCTTGCTTTAGAATGTGCTCAATACTGTATGCTGAAGGAGTTTTATATGCTTCATTAATACTTCTTGTAGCCATATATATATACAAGTAAGTGAAAGTCTATTGAGACTCATTTTTGTGATTAAGAAAAATCTTTAGGAAAAAAGAAAGAAAAATCTTTGGAGATTATATATTAGAAAATCAGTGGGGTCATTAAGAAAAAATATTTACAACTTAGAAATAAAACAAAAGTGTGGGCATTGTGCTTTTTTTCTCTCTCAAATTTTTACTTAAACTTTCACAACAAATTATTTAATAATCTAGAAAAATGTACCTGTGGCTTATGTTGCCATTAAATAAAAGTTCACACATTCATAAATTACATGTTAACTACTGGGTTTTCTTATTTTAAGTTGATTTGTGAGATACATACAAATATATTATGTATACATATTCAACATGTGTTTACATATATTTTTAAAATACACTACAGACCTGATGCACAAAATTCGTGCAAGGTGCTCGGCCCTTGCAGTCATGGTGGCTTGCTTTGGCCCTCTCAGCCCCAGCTTTGTCAGGAAGGTCGTCCAGAAGGACGTCTAGAAGGTCATTAGGCTATCCGGTCTAATTAGCATATTACACTTTTATTATTATAGATATATATTTATACACACATATACATGGTGCCTGTGAGTTATTTTGTTGCAAAGAATTTCTCCCATTCTGTGGTTTCCATTTTTAATTTTCTAATGGGGTTTCTTAATGAACTTATTTTGATGTAGTATAGCTTATTGTCTTCTTCCAGTAAGTTTAAAAAATCTCTTTCCTTGTGTGTTTTTGTTTTAAAAAATGCCTTTGCCTACTCTTAAGTAAAAAAACAAAAATATGTTTTACTAAATAATCTCATGTAATATATAGATTTCTTTTAACTTTACCATTATTTTATACATATTTAGAAAACCTACCACAGCTTAAGTTTTCCAAAAATCTGAATTAGGATTAGATTTTAGTACTTTCCTATGGGGGTAAATTTTTCAGCAGTCTTCACTGAGTACTTATTATTTCCCTATCTCTCTACAATAATATATTCAAGAGTTCACATATATGTTTTTGAATCTGAACTCTTTATTCTGTACCATTTTCATAGCTTTCTATTCCTACGCCCATGCCATATTGTCATATTTATTGAAGCTTTATAATTAGTCCTGACATTCAGTAAGGCAAGTCTTTTTATGTCATACATTTCTTTATGGATATTTTGTCTGTTCTAGGGCATTTATTTGACAAAATAAATTTTAATTTTATCTTTTCAAATTCTCTAAAATTCCTATTGAATTTAACTTTTAAATTTTTAAAATTTATTATTTATTTATTTTTACTTTATTATTATTATTATTTTTTTAAATATATTTTATTGATTTTTTACAGAGAGGAAGGGAGAGAGATAGAGAGCCAGAAACATCGATGAGAGAGGAACATCGATCAGCTGCCTCCTGCACATCTCCTACTGGGGATGTGCCCGCAACCCAGGCACATGCCCTCGACCGGAATCGAACCTGGGACCTTTCAGTCCACAAGCTGACGCTCTATCCACTGAGCCAAACCGGTTTCGGCATATTATTATTATTTTTTAATCCTCACCTGAGTTGATGTTTTTATTGATTTTATAAAGAGAGGAGGGGTCGAGAGAGAGAGAAACATTGATATGAGCGAGAAACACAGATCAGTTGACTTTCGTAGGCACCCAGACTGGGGATCAAACTGCAACCCACATATGTACCCTGACTGGAAATCAGCCCGCTGTCTTTTGGTGTTCAGTCAAAGGTCCAACAGAGCCACCTGGCCAGGGCCCTGTTGGATTTTTGTTAAAATGAAGTAAATCTAAATTTGAAAGAAAATGCCAAATCCAAAAATTTTGTCTTCCAACTAACAAATCTGATAAACCTCACATTTTATAAAGTGGACAGCTTTATGGGTTTCTATGTAGAACTCTTTCACATTATTTGTTAAATTTATTCCAGGTTTATGATATTTTATACTACAACTAGAGGCCTGGTGCACGAAATTACGTGCACAGGTTGGGGGTGGGAGGTGCCCCTCAGCCTGGCCTGTGCCTTCTCACAATTTGGGACCCCTAGGTAGAGTCCCTAAGCCTGGCTGGTGATCAAGGCCTATTGGGGCTTTCTTTCCCCTAACTGCTGGCAGCTGGCCTCTCCCCTATGGGTGCTACTGCTTGCCATCTGTATGGTGCTGTTCCCCCTCCTCCACCACCATCGCCTCCCTCTGTGGGCAACAGGCGTGGGGTGCGATCAGTTGCTGGCCTGGAACTCCCTCTGCAGGGTAATCATGGGGCAATGGTGGGGCCCCCGAGCAATTGCATCACACCTGCCTTGGCTGGCCTGGTGCCAGTGCGTGTCATAGAGTGGTCATCCAGAAGGTCGTCTGGAGGGTTGTTCTGCTGTTTGGTCATTCAGTCAATTTGCATATTACACTTTTATTATCATAGATAAGTGGTACACATTTTTGCCTTTTACTTTGTGTTTGTTTTTAGCACACAGAAACAAATTATATTTTTTCAGTAATTTGCTTTATATTATTTCCAAACAAAAATAAATATATAGAGCATTGTAGCTCCTGTGTGTCTCTAGAGAAAACTATAGAGGTTTTCAAAATAATTATTTCAAATATTCTTTAAATCATTGCAAATTCTCTTCCACAAGGCATCAAATTCTAGTATTGTTGCTTATATAAATACTGTGTTATAGAAGAAAAATTAACAACAATATGCTATACAAGATACTTGACTTAGATACTATCTACTTATGTACAATAAAGCTGAAAGAAATTCAAGAAAAAAAATATTGTTGATCCACTGTTCTTTAAAAATCAACCACTTAAAAAATTTATTTTTATTACACTGCTGGTGTTACCCATTTGTTGAGCATTGACCTATGAACCAGGAGGTCATGGTTTGCAGGCTCAATCCCCAGTAGAGGGTGTGCAGGAAGAAGCCGGTGGATGATTCTCATCATTGATGTTTCTCTCTCCTCTCTCTTCCTGTCTCTCAAAAAAAAAAAAAAAAAAATATATATATATATATATATATATATATATATATATATATATAGAGAGAGAGAGAGAGAGAGAGAGAGAGAGAGAGGTGAGATGAGATAAGAAAGACTAAAGGTGAGTATGTTGTCAAAGAAATATTTAAATGTTACTCTTTGTACATAAAACTTGAGATGCTTCTAAGACACTAAAAGGGAAATTCAAGTAGCTTAACACTCAGAAAAGTCTTGACAAGAGATAGGAATTTGGGAGTTATTGGCATATGGATGGTATTTGAATACAGGGGCATGAATGAGGTCGCTGGAGATAGATACATTTTCCATCAGTCCTTCCACATACTTTTTTTCTTCATTGTCAGTGTTTTCACACAGTTAACACACCTATCACTCACTAATGTCATGCCAGTTCATCTAGGTGCCTAATTGATAATTACTACTGAATTTAACAGAATTGCTAGGGGATAGCTACAAAACAAGTTCAGTTAAAAGGCATTTGCTGAAATCTCTGAGCTGTAATAAAGATTACATGCTTACTGGTGTACTAATAAAGGTCTAGTTTTACTAAAATAATTTAATTTTCTTTCCCCAGAAAGAGTTTAATAAACATTTAGATTAAATTGGTAGCTTAAAGGACTCAGTATAATCAGGGTTGCAATAGGAAATGTAATTGTGTCTCTCAGGAGTAAAAGTGAATAGTGATCAGTCACCAGGAAGAAAAGAGAATGTATGTGTAAAGAAGGAGCGGTCCCTGGTACTGAGGTTAGGAATTAGTATTTTAAAGTCCATGTTCACAGTACATTAGTGTGTATGGCATTTTTTTCTCTTACTTTGTTCTGGATGCATAAATGCATTGAATAGGAGGTGAGCAAAAGTGGATGATGGTTTTTCTTCCTTTTTTGGGGGAGGGGGGAGAGGGGAGAAAAAAACATTTTCTAAACTAAATTTCCCTAACTCAGCTCCCAGTTGAACTAGATTGTAGTTGCTCATGAATGGGAATTTAGAGACAACTGGTCTATCAGTAGGTAAGTTATCACCTGCCCAGCACTAAAGATTTAGCATAATCATGACACTCTAATTTTGATTCAGGGAAATTTGGAATGTGGAGTTTTGAATTAAACTGACAAATATTCATGCTGCTTATTACCAATGACACAGGCTGCGTAAAGATATGTAGGGCTGAGTTAGACTTCTTGGAAAACTTTAACTAGTCTTGAAAAGTTCTGGATGGTCTTGTTTCTGACGATCAGATGAAGCAGTTGTAAAGTCTTGTCTTGGGACCAAGGATAAGATGGGCTCTCAATAGACTTTCAATTCTATGCAATAAAGATGGCAAAATAAAGTTTTATTTTAGCACTTCAAATGGTCCCTGAAATCTATACCAATTTGAAATCCTATTTCCAACACCAAATGATAACAAACCTCAGGTGAATATTGTGACATTTCCTTTGAATGAGGTTGGTATTGTGAGATGGGGCCAAGGATGTCACTTTGTCACTCTTAGCTTTAAAATCAGTTGACAAAGCATAGACATGTCTGATAAAACCATAAGACATCTCTCCCATTGAAAAGACAGTGTGTTTCGCCCTAGCCGATTTGATTCAGTGGATAGAGTGTCTGCCTGCAGATTGAAGGGTTCCAGGTTCAATTCCGGTCAAGGGCACATGCCTGGGTTGTGGGTTCGATCCCCAGTGGGGGGCATGCAGGAGGCAGACAATCAATGATTCTCTCTCATCATTGATGTTTCTACCTGTCTTTCCCTCTCCCTTCCTCTCTGAAGTCAATAAAAATATATTTAAAAAGAAAAAGAAAAGAGACACTGTGTTTTAAGGTTGAGGAAAATATATATATTGCTATGAAAAGAAAAATAATTACACAGTTGTCCAACTTTGGGAAAAACCACATCAATTATCAGATTTTAAAAATGGAATGATTTGCTTGGCTGGTGTGGCTCAGTGGTTGAGGATCAACCTATGAACCATGGGGTCACAGGTTTGATTCCTGGTCAGGACACATGCCCGGGTTGTGGGCTCAATCCCTAAAGTGGGGTGTGCAGGAGTCAGCTCATCAATGATTCTCTCTCATCATTGTTGTTTCTATCTCTCTATCCTTCTCCCTTCCTCTCTGAAATAAATACAAATATATTTTTAGAAAATGGAACGGTTTTTGTCCAAGTTTCCATAATTTGATATAGACATGCACACACACAACTTGAAATATTTTAAGTTAACTCTCCTTTTTACAAATAGGTATATGCTGTTCAATCATGATGTGTTCTTAGTGAAATGCTAATGTAAGAAGAAAGAAAGATTCGCCTAAGTGGCTTGCTTTAATAAAAATAATAAATTTCATATGGATGCTAATAGGGACCAGTTACTCTGTCCTCAAGATCATTTTCACTGCAGTAGAGATGCCTCAAAAATGGATTTTGACAAAGGGCCTCCAATTAGATGAGTAAGAAACAAGCTCAAGTGAAAATATTGGTTTTAATGTGAATGAGCTCTGAGAAATTATGACTCTAATAAGCTTCAGATTTAATGACACTACTTTATCTCTAGTAAGCTTGTGTTAAAACAAGTCCCTTTTACTTTTTTTTTTTTTTTGGCTTTATAAAATTTTATGCCTAGTGTAACCTAGTGACTTCCTGGGGAGGGTGACTCAAATAATTAAAAAATTGAAGCCCAGACTGTTCTAGTCATGGCCCAGGAGCATCTATATTTTTTTCTTAATCCCTTTACCTTTTTTTTACCCAACCCTGCCCCTCTGACAGTTTTCAGCCTGTTCTCTATCTATGAGTCTATTTTTATTTTGTTTCTTAGTTTATTTTGTTCATTAGATTCCACATATAAGTGAAACCATATGGTACTTGTTTTTCTCTGACTGGCTTCTTTCACTTAACTTATATTCATAACAAACTCAACTCAAGAAAGTATTAATTTATTCTGTTTTCCAAGGTCTTCTGCTTTGGAATTAGAGAAAAGGATAGTAGGCTATTTCTTTATTTTGCCTAAAAATGTGTGGATATATGATCAAGTTTGAAAGTTTTCAATAAATTAACCTAAAATATTTCACATTTACATAGCATTGGTTTAATCGTCTCTGTGACTTTAATACAAAACATATAGATGGTAAATAATAATATTTATGATCATAATAACCAATGACATTGTTATGTTGGCATAAATAAAACAACTATTAACTATATAATCCTTTTACTAATAATAAAAAAGCCTGAACATCACATATTTACTTTAATATTTTTTTAAATTTTAAATATATATTTTTATTTTTATTGCAAATAGCAAGACAGTAATACAAAATATCCCATAAAGTTTTTTTAACATTGTAATAAAAAGAAAATAATTTATATTAGCAATTATATTTATTAAATACAATTTAAATATATGAACCCTTTGAATCTTATGTTATCTATTTATAATTCATAAAATATAACAGGGCATCTGTCACTTTGTTTTGATTGGCTTATATTTAAGCTTTTCATTGTTGCCAGTATTTGTTCCTGTGTAAGACAGGAAAATGTCCTCGAGAGCTTCTCCACCTTTCAGGATTCCCAGAAATGACCATTTCACTGTGTGTAGCTCTTTCATGCTTTGAAGGAGCATCTGCCAATTGCAATCTGACCTCAAGAAATTGGAGTACATGCTTCCTTTTTGATTTGCTGTATTACAAGGAGGCAGGCTGACTTGCCCTTGAGTAACAATTTGGAACTGGGCCATACATAAGACTTTTTTGAGTTAGCTTCTAGTTGTTCCCAAATTCTGATGAAACTGGCCAGTAGAATGGGAAATCATCAATTCTCTGTTTTTTCCTAATTTCAGATGGAATTAGAGGACTCTAGCAATTTACCAACAATTGCTCTACATGCAACAGAATAGCCTTGGTATTGTATGAAGTCTAAACAAAACTGTAATACAGAGTTCCTTCCCTAAAGATGTTTATACTTGAAGGGAGAAGAAGGGTGCTGAAGTATCTACACCGCAATGTGAATTAAACTATAGCTTTCTCACAATTCGGGACATGGCAATTTACCAAATGAACGTCAGAGAAAATAAAATGTGTGAGCAGAGACATTTCCAATGTATAATGTATCTTTCATTAAGTCCTATCCCCACACCAAAACATAAAATAAGAGATTTTTTTTATTTATCCAGGTGAAATCTGAAAAGCTATTCCCTAGTACCTAGCATGGTGATCTGAAAGTTTTGGATAAGTATATTTGTGATAAATATATTGGGACTTATCTATACAGAGAGCCATATGCAATCTGTACATTGAAGCAATGAAACTGCTCCCAGAGGCTGGAAACTGGGGCTTTTCATCATGTCACCGACTCTTCACAACATCTCGGAAATTAGGGGTATTACCGCTACTTCATTGATGCAGTAATTGGAGGTTCAAAAGCTTTGTTGTTTCCTCAAGATACCAAGGAAAATAAGAACCCAGATAATTTAGACTTGAACACTGATGCTCATTCTATTGAAGCATTCGGTGCCGTTACCAAACATTTCTATTTAAATGTATAAGGGCCATTCAGTTGCTTTTTAGATGCTCTGATATACTGCATGTCTCTGGAAAGCCGGTCCACATGGCCTTCCATAGGGACTCCTTTGAGAGGCAGAACTAAGAGTAAACTTCTGCTCTTTATAAAGCTGAGAGCAGCTAGAGAAGCTAGAGGGCTCTCCCTCTTTGGCACCAATCTTTTTTCTATGCTGTTTTAGAGAAAACACTCTCCTGAGAAAGAAGATACAGTCTCAAGGAGGGTAGTGTTTTTTTCTTGATGGCGTATGAAGGAGCATAGAATAACATGCAGATATTATGCATTAATATCATTACAGCCAGTGAACATACTAAACTTTGTTGCCCATTGCCCACCTCCTGAATCAAGGGGCACCCTGAGGATCTAAATGTTGGCTCATGTGGCCTCCTTCCTCCTTCCTGCCTGCCTGCTTGTTTGCTTTCCTTTGTTCTCCTCCGTCTGTCATTTGCTCTTTTTGTTTTTCACTTCCTCACTCCTTTTTCTCTCTTTCTTTCTTTCCCTTATGCCTTTCATTTTATCCTCTCTCCTTCTATCTCCTTTTCTCCATTCTCTCTCTTTTCTTTTTGCCACTTTATTCCCCTTTAAGGTGACAATATCTTTTTTTTATTATGCACAGTCAACGAATTGTCTTTCTGAAGGTGCTTGTTTCTCTGCTATTCCTACTTTTTTCACTTCGACCACTTTTTATATGTATTTATGAATTTGTTTATTCACACTTATGAGTTTAATATATTACAAAGCAAACATTAAAAATCAATATTGAAGGAATACAGCACCGATGCTTGTCATCAAGGCTATTTGGTAACTAAGTCAGGTTTTCTACTCTGTAAGGACCACTTGCCTATTGGTTGTCTCCCCCGCCCCAAATATATCCCCTTCCCTGGTAACAACGCATCCCCTCACGCTTTGTTATAAAACCTGATCCTCAGTGAATTGTCTGCTGGGGCCGCTTTTAAATGTTCCTGTGGTGGAACATTTGATGGAAGCAGCTGCATTCAAGTGAAAAGTTTCTGGTAAGGCACACAGGAATAAAACACAACTTAGAGCAATCACTTTCTCTACTCCGATTAGGCCAGGATTTGTTTTGTGTTGCTGATTGTTCTATAGTAAAAACTGCCATCAATGAACAATGCTTTCCATTCTTAGCACATTTAGAAATTATGTAAATTAAAAGAGGAGACAAAAATATTCTGATGCACTGGAGTATATCTCAGTGTAATGACCACCATTGTCCTATTTATCTCTGCAAACTATCAGTATCAGACACTTCCAATGGAGAGCACAGATTAAAAAGGCAAATGAATCATAAGTAAGCTGGCTCATCCTTTCTGCAGATGACTGTCTAGCCTTTTGCTTTAGCTTTGTTTTTAGAAATAGACATGTCTGGTGGAAGATAATATGGGCCTTAGAAGGGATGATGAATAGGAAATGCCTTCATTCATAATGGTAAGAGAGACTTGAAGTATTGAAGCTTTTAAATTTCATTTGGCTTCGGAAATAAAGGATTTTTGTGTATTTCAATATAGAGCTATCAAAAACCCATGAAAACAGCATAGGAAAGAGATAGTGGCTCGAGATATGAATACATTTTTCAAGGAGTAAATATTTCTTGTAACATAAAATTTAATCTGTTGTAGGTAAAAGTGTACTTTTGGTACTAGTTTAACATTGCCATGTTTTTGTCATTAAGTAAAGCATTAAAGACAAATATAATACGAGCTACTGTGTGGCAAACAATGTTCATTGCCTACCTGACAGTTCTCATACTTCTCTGATATCTCTTTCTTCTTTAAATCTCTGCACTTAATGCCTGCGGTGCTGCAGCTATCTTGTGATCATGAGGACAACGATTAGTAACATTCCGTGTGGCAAAGTGAAAAGATAGAAAGCTCTAGAAACCTTAATGAGCTTCTGAATTAACCTTGGACCTGTTCAAACTATATTTTACTTGGGCAAGACCAGATGCTGAATGACCCTTATTAGAGATGACTATTTTCCTAGTTTACTGTGAATTTGTTGTATGCCTGTGATCGCAGAGAATAGTTTTATTTTTGCAACAGAAACATGAAACAAATGGTTGAATTTCGACAGTTAATACAGCAGTGACTTTTGAGGATGCATGCCACATTCCCTTCAGATCATGTTTTAGTTCTTTGTTGTTGTATAGAAATAATTCAAACTATTTGAACATCTCTGAGTTACCGGCAGAATCAAAATCCTGTTGCCTACACAAGGGTTCTCTATATCACATCCTCATAGGAACCTCTACTCCTTCCCCAGCTCATTTTCCCATTTTCCCACATCCTTCCTTCCCTGGATCACATTTTCTAATCCTGCATTCCTGATTTCCAGGAGAGCTTTCCAAATTATCTACCTCCACCAATGCTCTTCGATTATGCTTTTAGGTACACCCCAAATAATGCATCTTTCTCTTTATGCATCACACTAGATATGAGGGCTTTTCTGATAAGCCTTTGAAAATTGTACTCCAGCTCCTTCCTGTCCCCATCCCTTCTTCATCTCCTTTATAATAATTATCACCTGCTCATAATAAACTCATTGTTTATTATCGGCCTCTCTCATTAGAATATAAGCTCCATTAGATCAAGGAGTTTTATTTTTTTTCATAGTGGTTTTATTTCTCTTGAATTGATGCCTGACATTGAATAGTTTCTCAATACCTAGTTGTCAAAGAAAATGAATGTACTATTTCAATAAACAATGCAAATTTGTGTACCAGTAAAGATTATGGTAAGAAATACATGGGATAGTCAGAAAGATTTAAGTGAAGTGAGGCTAATAGAACTGTTTAGAAAGGGGTAGGCAGAGTTAAAGAAACCAACAAATGGTGGTGAGGAACCAAGGACAGAGCATACACATGCTCTCTTTCTCTAGAACTGAAGGACCAAAGCAAAGAAGAGTTATAACTGGAGTCAAGGACAAGGGCCAGATGAATAGATCCATGACTGTAGGGTATGGACACTTGCTAGCAAAAGTGTAACAAGGTGGGTGAGAGGAGAATAAATATACATCTCTCTTTTTTCCCTCTATAATCTCACCTTGGTACCATCCATCAACCTAAAAGAATGGTCGGACATTGGAGAATAAGGAAATATAAATGATGCAGCGCATAGAGGTCAGCCTCCTGGGGGGAAAGGCAAGGCAATGAAGTGAAGAAAATGGATCTGCTCAGAGAGAGAAAGGGGCAAACGGACTAGACAGCACAGGGGTTAAGAGTTGTGAAGTTATTAATGTGTCTTCCCATTTCCCTTTTGACTCCATGTCTTTCTCCTCGGTTGTCTTGAGACCTATCACAAGGTCACAAGGAATAGTAAAAGGAATGAGCAAGGGATAAGAATCTATCCCAGAGATGGTGACACGCATTTCTTAAACAGCGGGAACACTGAAAGCAAGGAGCTTGCTTCTCATTCAATAGGGAACTCTGGGAGATAATACTGCTGCACCAAGGGCATCGGTGGTGTGGAACCTCCATTAATTTAAAACTAAGTGGCATAACATCGTCAACCGCTTTTTTAGGAGTGATGGTGGCATGAGAGTCCATCAAGATCTGGCTTAAAAGGTTGGCAGAAGGGGCAATGTGGACCTTATATCAAGGGCAGAATTGTTGACCACCAGGGCTGGGGCTATGGATGTCACTGCCAGACCTGTGGCCAAGCGAGAGTTACACTGGAGTCCAGTCAGCCAGAGAGGCCCTCCTGGAACAAGCTGACAGACAAAACCACATGTTACATTAGTTGAAGTGACACCAAAAGAGGGCCCAGGGAGGGGCCAGTCACACATTAAAAGTCCTCAGTCCAGAGAACAGCCCAGCACACCAAACTCAGTTTTGAGATCCTCTTCCTTTGATGGCATGTGTAGAGTAAGCTTGTTCATAATGGCAGGCACCGCTTTGAAGTGTAAGGCAAAGCAGGTCTGAAACACTACATGTTTATCCCAAAGAAAGTAATCTCCTAAAAGTATATCTCCAATTACAAAACTAAACCAAGATGATAAGATTTGACGCCCCCCCCCCATCAAAAAATTTAACTTTAATTCCATTTTATTCTTCTTACCGAGTGGTTGCATGGGATAAAAGAGGTACCAATGAGGATGATACTTTAAGGAATAAAGAATTACATTTTTCTGCATTTGAGTGTACTATGCCTAACTCCAGAAAAGCTAGAAATTCTATGTAGTGTTCCAGGATATATATATATGCTTTGAAGTATATGCATGTTCAAAATTATTTAGGCTCAGCTATGTATGAAGTTCACTCTCGTTTCTGTCAGATCATTGAGTTGACATTGATCTGATTTGATTACATTTAGATGGATGATATCAGCTCTCATATTGAGGAAGTAGACAATGCAAAGTAATTAGTCACAAAGCTCCTTTGTAAGCCTCCAATATAATGAACTCTGGGCAAATTAGCTGGTAAGCATAATATCTCCCACTCTAATTTGATTTCTGTGCTCCAGAATTAGGAAGGCCATCAGTAAGATCCGTTGTTGTTTTGCCCAATATAATTAGAGGGTCAGCAATTTGATCTTGCCTTGATGACAAAACAATTATCTGTGGCATCCCCTGACCATGTAGGGAAAATCAAACGTGTGCTTCCTAAGGTTTCTTCTCTAAGTAAGTCCAGTTCAGCCCTGGTTTCACAGGGATGGAATGAGCAAAATATGAATGTCAGAACTGAAGCTCAGTGTGAGGATAAAGAATAACCCAGGCAGGAGGAATCACAACCATAGCAATTGTGATTCTCTGCTCTCATTATTACCCTTCTGTCTCTGCCGGTATAAGCTATCAGGTTTTCCTTTCATCTCCAGTGAGTGTGGCCACTCGCTCTCTCCTCCCATCTGGACTGTCTGCACTGTGATTTCCCTGTCTGTCCTAGTGCATGTCCGGTCATTTCACGGTTCCCCGTGACATCATTTACTTGAGAGTTTTTCAATGGAATTTCTCTAGCAAACTCTAAGAAAATAAAAATTAATACAGAATGATATAGCAGTTTAAACATTCACAGGTTTATAGTGCACAGAATTCTTAACTTAAAGCAAGATAAAGTCCCAATAAAGCTCTGCTTTTGTGGTAAAATTGGCCAAGTATGAGAACCACCACCCATCCTCCCTGAAGAAGAGGATGCAAATTAAAAGACACTTAAAAAGAAAAAAAGAAAACACTAAAAATAGCCCCACAATGCCCAGCTGGTGTGGCTCAGTTGTTGACCCAAGAACCAAGAGGTCACTGGTTTGGTTCCTGTTGGGGCACATGCTTGGGTTGTGGGCTTGATCCCCAGTAGGGAGCGTACAGGAGGCAGCCAATCAATGTTTCTCTCTCATTGATGTTTCTATGTCTTTTTTTCTCTCCCTTACTCTTCCTCTCAAAAATCAATAAAAACATTTAAAACAACAACAACGAAACAATGCAGATGTTTAAGCCAATAATTCAATTCTTCAGTTACTGAGGGAACAAAGAAAATGTTCTTTGGACTCTGAACTACCTCAGTAAGAGTTAACCTGTATATTTTACTGACTATTACCACATTGTTTGCTTACAGTCAGCGTTCTTTATCTGTAAGGCCTGGAGGTTAGAAATGCGTTAGTATATTTTTAAAATGCAAATGGGTTTTGCCTGTGTTTTGCCTCAATTGAAAAACCCAAGATTGGAAGAAAGCCTGAATGCTGGATTATTATTAATCTTTTTAAACCAAGGCCTGACAATATTTTAGAAACTGCTTAGGGAAGGTTTGCCCTGCATCTCCAGAATTAAAGAGGTATCAGCTAAAACTCCCTTAATTGCCAGTTCTTGCAGCCCTCTTGTTTCATGCAAGTGAGTTGAAGGCCTTGGTTTCCTTGTCTGGTGGTTTCCCAGAAGGAAGTTCAGAGGTAACACTTTGCAGTATTGTTAGAGATCATATCAGTTAGAACCAAGACAAGCTTCTGAGCATATATTTGACCACAGAAAGGCAACCATGGACAGTTTTGGGTTTTCCTTGTTGCCTACACGCATAATGGAAGGCATAGACTTAATCATCATTATTCATGTATAAGTTTCCTTGAGCTGGCCTTACAAATTTCTGCAAACCAGGTGGCTTAGAACAAGAAAAAATCATTGTCTCAGAGTTCTGGAAGCTCTGAGTCAAACATTTGGGTGTTAGCAGGGCCGTGTTCCCTCATGAAAACTCTAGGGAAAACCCTTCACTTATTCCTTGGTGATTCTCCACAAGCCTGGTGCGCAGATGCCAGTGTCTGCCTCTGTTGTCACGTGATGTTCTCCCAGCATCTCTGTGTTTCTTACAAGGACACCAGACATATTGGATTCAAGGCTTTCCCTACTGCACTGTGACTTCATCTTAGCTAGTTACACCTTCTTTCCAAACAAAGTCATCTTCTAAAGTACTGAAGATTAAAATTTCAACAAAACTTTTGAGAGGACACCATTCAAACCACAATAATTTCCCTAAGAGTAATTCTTTTCATGTTTAATTTATTTATTCAGGTTTAGATCACATTTTCTTCCTATTTCCTAAATTGCAATGGTTAGAGCAAATTATAGACAGGTATATTTATGTGTAGTTTAATATTTCCAGAACATATAATGATTTTAAATATATAGATATCTGAGAATCTCCTTTCCCGCGTCCTTCCATTTTATTTATCTTTTGTCTTTCTTTGTCCTTTATAAAAGGGCAAATGATGCAAGAATACATCCCCAAATGATTGAATTTACCTGCAAATTGCTTCCAGGTGCTCATATCACTTACTCTCCATCTTTAAACAAATGAAAAAAAAATATTCAATGTCACCGAAGAGCAAAATCATGAGGAATTTAAATGGTTTTGAAATTAGCTTTAGTTTCCATCTAAAATATTGCTTTCTTATACTTCTCCAGTTTGCATTTATTTATACTTAAAGTTTATACCGCTCGTATACTGTGAGACTCTTGTACATTCTGGAATTTCTAGTTGCCACTGAGCACATGGTTCACACTAAGTATTATAAAAGGGTTGATTGACTTTGATATATAGATTTCAAGTGCTTTAAATGCACTGGAGGGTGCCTAAACTATCATGACTTTAAAAAGATGTATTGGTAAAGAACAGATCGGAACAGAATCATTATAAATATACTAGTGGCCCATTGCGTGAAGATTTGCGCAATAGGCCTTCCTCCCCCTGGCTGCTGGCACTGGTTTTCCTCCGGCACCCGGGACCCAGGCCTTTGGTCCAGCCGCAGCAGCGAGGGTTGGCTTCTCTGCTCTGGCTGCTCCCAGTCCCTCCTTACCCCACTCCCCCATCTCCTAGAGCAGAAGCCAGGGCTGGCTGGAAGCCTGGGTCACCCCCGGGGACCCAGGCCCCAGACACTCCTTGAGCCTGAGGGAAGCTTGGCTTCCTCCGTTGCCAGGAGCAACCCAAGCCTCCTGCTCACTCCAGCTCCGTGGCCGCCGTCATCTTCAGTATTCACTCTGTGCCTGCATATGCAAATTAACTTCCATCTTTATTGGGTTAATTTGCATAGTTGCTCTAATTGGCTGGTGGGTGTAGCAGAGTGATGGAGTGATGGTTAATTTGCATGTTTCTCTTTTATTAGTGTAGATAAAATAGATAGTTTATACTCTAAGTTCTATTTTCTTATTGTAGTTATAAATGGTACTTTAAAGGAGTTTGACATGAATATAACAATCTCGAAACTCAACATATGACTTGTAATTTGCTTCACCTCTGCTGCTCATAGAAAATGCAAAGATAAATATGATAGCAGCTAAGACATTGTCTAGGCACACAGACCAAAGAGTTTCTTTTTTGTTTTGTGTTTCACATTTCAGGAGATCACAACAAGAACAGAGGCAAAAATAAACCTGCTACAAATAAATATGTACAACTCCAATGCCCCCTTAATTATATATGGGCTGTATGTTATGTGACAAAAATAATGTATCCATACATAGATTTGTATTGTCTGTATTTGGAGCCTTCACTAATTGACAGTGTTGTTTAGCTTCAGTCAAAATTAAGAAAAATTCTCAAATTAATGACATCTAAATTCATGAAATAGTATTGTTTCTCTTTTTTAAAATTCTCACCGAAGGATATATTTTTTTCTTTGATTTGAGAGAGAGAAAAGAAGACGGTGAGAGAGAGAGAGAGAGAGAGAGAGAGAGAGAGAGAGAGAGAGAGAGAGAAACATTAATGTGAGAGAGAAACATCAATAGGTTGCCTCACACATGCACCCTGATTGGAATCAAACCCCCAATCTGGCTATGGGCCCTGACTGGGAATTGAACTTATGACCCTTCAGTGGACCATGCTCTAACCATTGAAATACACTGGCTGGGGCTTTTTTCCATTTTAATAGAGTCTTTTAGTTCATTGATATTTAGCATGTTGGGTGATGTATTGAATTAAATAAATAATATTCATAGCCTTCAACTGCATGCCAGGATTTTTAAAGTTTTGTATAACTGAAATTCTACTTTATTAGCTTTAACTAAGAAGGGGATTTTCCAAAAATTTTTCAACCAGAAAGTGGCAATAGCAGCAAGAATGTCAGAAAAGAAAAAAAAATAATAATTAGAACGATTTTGCCTATCTCTTTCTCTACATGTTTTTTTGGACATCCCTCCCCTCTATTTTCTTTTTGTTTTGTTTTGCTTTGTTTTGTTTTGTTTCATTCTTTTTATACCTTGAAGATCTAGAAATTGTGGTGGTTATCATGATCTTTGAGAGTTGAAGTATGCATGCATCCTTCCTATTTAGCAAGGTTAAAGTGAAAAAGTTTCCCTCAGTCTGAGCTGCACATGAAATTCTAGAGAAGAACTCTGATTTGTTCAGTTTATATGCCTGTCGCTTTGTCTGGCCATGGCAGACTCTAGGGTAATGAATATAATAACTTTACTCTCCTCTGTGCCCACTCTCATGTCAGAGGGTTTGAGGACTATGATTGTTATTTGAGTAGAACATCATGGATTCCAGGATTGAGCAAGCATCCCAAAGTGGAAGTGATGGGTGAAAAAGATGCTGTGTAAACACATACAATCTATTATCTTCTATAGAGAACTAATTGAATGGGTGAATAGTATCACAATTCTGAAAACATTAATTCACCCTTAAAATTGTGATGAATCAGAACTGGCAAAGCACTATCAATTTCAATGTATTCAAGCACTTGTCATAGTTATGGTGAACATGTAACATACAGATGAAATAATTTGGACTTCAAGAGTTTATTCATTTGCTCGCTCGCTCATTCGTTCATAGATTCATTCTTTTATACACGCATGAGTTATGTTCTTCTGCCAGGAACATAAGAGTGGTCCTAATCTGAGTTTAAATCATTTTTTATTTTGATATTTTTAAAAACCTATAGAAAAGGTAGATTAATGCTGCAGTTAACAACCACATGTGCCTATATTTGCCAATATTAACATTTTAAAATAATTGTTAACATCCTTTCTCCCCCTCTCTCTGTCCCAATCTTTTGAAATTAAAATGAAAGAGTCATGATATTTTATCCCAAGCATCTCATGAAAATAAGGACATTTACCCCAACACCTATTAAAAAGTAACATTAATTCAATAATACAATCTAATACAGTCCATATTCAGTTTTCACCAAAATTTCTTTATCATTATTTTAAAATCCAAGGTCCAAAGTTGAAAAATTTGATTCATATTTGATATGTATGTTTCATTAGTTATTCTAAATCTCAGACAGAACCTCTACCTTTTTTGTAGGCATATACTTTTTTTATGAAGTTTATGCAACTTAGAAAATATTCTACATTGTATAGTTATTCATTTCTTTCCTTATTACTAGATTTAGATTGCACACATTTGGAAAAGAATACTAGAAAGGTGATATTTGTACATTTTATTGCATCAGTTCTGGAAGTATGTAACATCCAGTTCCACAATATTGATAATGTTTACTTTGATTTCTTGGTTAAGGTAATTCCCAATAGAAATTATAAAAGTAGTCTCTTTTTCTTCTTGGAGGGTGATATTGTGAATACTCAGTTCCTCAAAACCTTTCATCAGAATTGGATGGTTTTAGCATCCATCAATGATCCTTACCTGAGTCAATTATTACATTAGGGGATTACAAAAAGGCAATTTTTAAAATTCTATCATTTATTCTACATTTATTAGCTAGATTAATTTTTTACAAAGGGAAGTTTGTCTTCTTTCTCTACTATTACTATTACATTATTATTTTTAATATCACTTTAGGTCCATTTATTTCTTTATTTTTCCTTATTCACTTTATTGCTGAAATTTCCCCATCTTTGATTCATGAAAGTCCCATCACGCTGAGTCCTAATGCCTGTAATAAACATTTCTACTTTGACAATATCTTCAGGCACATGGGAAGTACCTATAGTGAATGAACTAATGCATACTCTTGAAGAATCACAACTCATTTTAATGTTTAAACTCAAGATTCATGGAATCGAACTTGGAAAATATCATGTGCCCATGTTGCCATGGCATCTCAAGTTACCCTCAAAGATGTTTGATTCATGGACTAACTTTTTTTTTAATTCTTAGTTAACTCGTTCACTTATGAGAAACTTAGTGCTGATATTTAATTTAGTACTGATTTTTAATACTGATATAAACACACTGAATAAAATAAAATATAACACAAATGCCAGAAGGGCCCAAAATCTGGGGACAGGCAGTGAAAATGAATGATTAAATCATCAATTTTGAAACCTAGGGGCTCTTTACATATGGCTGACTACCTCATTGCAAGGGGTAGGCAATTTTTTTCAGTTTCTTTAAGGCAGATATTCTACAATCACCATATGCTCAGTGATATTCTGCGATTTCATAATCTGTTCTACATTTCTTTAGCTCATTGTATTTGCCGCAGAGGGTGAGTTAAAAATGCACCTGCACAGTTTGATGTTTATAAAAATGGCAATTATGATGATGTACCACTGAAATAAAACTTTGCTGCATAGAAATTAAAGAGTGAAAACAATCATCTGCTAAAAACTATTATTTTGTCAAGCATTTTATTCATCAAAATTGCAATTAATTTCTTCCTCTCCATGGTCATTGTAGTTGAAACAAAGACCAGTAATCTCACATCTGGTTACAGATTTAGAAAGAGAACACTTCCTTCTTTCACAAAGCCCTGTAAGTACTGTGTTTACGTTGTTAAATGCGATAGTTAAAATTCACTGGTCTTCAATGTGTTATATTTACTGTGATTTAGGCTCTGAAAAATTTGCAATCCAATTATGGAAGAAGTGTTTGATTAAAAATAAATGTCTTAAAACAGCCTCTCTTGCCTCTCAGTTGCTTTGAAATGTCTGCTATATTATTAAGATTTTAAAAAATAATGCCAGTGTATTGTTAGCACTCACTATACATTTCAAATGAAACAATGACTATTTTTAAACAGAAATAAAAATCCAGAGTTTGTAAGGGTTAGCACTTACCCTGTTATCTTGCTGGCAACCCAGCACTCCATTAGGAATGAATCGCTTTACTATATAAGTTCTTTTGTGCTCTCTGTTTCTCTTCCTTTACCTGTTGCTTTTCTCATTCATGTCTTTCTCTCTCCTCTCCTCTCCTCTAGCCACTGCCCTAACGTCAATATACAAAGAACAAGTCTTTGTATGTGACCCTCCCTCTCAGATAGTTTACAGTTTGGTTTTATGGTCATGATGGCTCCTTGACTCTCTGTTTCCTCTCATTATTCTCCAAGGAGGCAACTGGATTAGTGCACAATGGCTGCCATAAAAATGAAACCACACATTGGATAGTTTAAAAAACAGAAATGTTGCCTGGCCAGCATGGCTCAGTGGTTGACTGTGGACCTATGAACCAGGAGGTCATGGTTCAATTCCAGGTCAGGGCACATGTCTGGGTTGTGAGCTCAATCCCCCATATGGGGCGTGCAGGAGGCAGCTGATCAATGATTCTCTCTCATCATTGAAGTTTCTCTCTCTCTCTCTCTCCCTTCCTCTCGGAAATCAATAAACACCTATATTTTTTAAAAGCACAGAAGTGTATTTTCTGACAGGTCTGCAGGTTAGAACTCCAAGATCCAGGCAGCCCAGCACTGGTTCCTCCTGGGCCTCGCTCCTTGGCTTGCGCCTGACTCTCTTCTCTGTATGTTCTGATGTGGTCATTTTTCTGTGTGTGTCTGTGTCCGAATTTCGCTTTTTGAGGAGTTGAACATATGAATAGTGGGGGACATATTTCAGCCCCTAAGAGCTATTTAAATTACCTACTATTAGTTCTCTTTATCCCCAGCTTTAACTAGAGGTCCTTTCCCTCATCTCTCCTTGGTATCTTGTTTCCATCATTCCTCAAAGACTGCTCACCATGCGGAGGGGGATTGAAGAGCCAATTCCATATCCCCACACATCAAATTCAAAATACAAGGACTCAATTATGTCTTTAAGAACTTATTCAGTATATTTTCTTTGGCAAGCCCTGCTGTAGGTACTGAAGACCCAACAGTAAACAAGACAGGCAGTGTTCCTACTGGTGAGAACATACAGTCATTTGAGGAAGAGACAAATACTAAAAGAAAAAAGAAAAATACAGTGGGTAGATTTTTAAAAAAGAGCTATGAAAGAAAATAATGGTGCTGTATCAAAAATAACCTTGCTTACGGAGGGGAATGCGAAAACTTTAGTTGCTCAGAGAGACTTTTCTGATAAGTGATCTTTGATCTAAAGTCTGAAAGATGAAGGAAGCTAACCACAGCAAATATTGCAAAAGAACTTCACAAGAGGAGAGAGCAGCAAGAGCAAAGGTCTTGGTACACAAAAAGGGTTGGTGTGTTCAAGGACAGAAAGGAGGTCAGTGTGGCTGGAACACAGAAAGCAGAGCGATGGCCAAGGTGAAGTTAAACAGAAGGGCAGCTCTGGATCCTGTAGGACCTTGTAACCTAGAGAAGTCTGGCCTCTAACCAAAAGCCTCTACACTTTGGTTCCTACACACAACTTTTAGGTTCCTCATAGCCTGATACTTTTCTCAGCACAGTTTTCTCTGGCTCCTTTCTAGATATTCATCATTGAACAGTACCCACCCCCCCCCCCCAAAAAAAAACCCAGAATTTAGTAACCCTTTTATTTCTGTATTCCTAATGAAAATTATGTTCTTAAGCTGAACACCATCACTGTTGTCAAATTTTCTAGCGTGCTGTTTATCTTTATCTGTCCATGTCACCCACCATATTCTGTTTATCTGTTTTGTGCTAATTTGTAATAAATATCAGAAATAATTTCACAAATTAATTAGTTACAACATTTACTAATATTGACTCTATTCGAGACACATTTTTGAAAACTCAAAATCCAGAGTTGAATATGTGATACTTTCCCTCTTACAGAGTTTACAGTAGGCAGAGGACAACTACACATTAAAAAACAAAGCAAAACAAAACTTATAATGATGAATATGATTAAAGGGTTTTTTCCCACAGGAAAAAAAATGTCTAAGCAAGTTAGGGGTTCAGAATAGAAGTCAAGGAAGGTGGTTAGGATGCCTCAGTTTCAAATATATATATATATATATATATATATATTAGCCAAGTAAGAAAGAGAAGGGAAAGTCTTGGGGTCTTGGGTGTAAAATATAATGGACTACACAATGTACCTGAGTTATTTTCCTTAGTTCATTGTATAACCACAAATACCAGTTTTATGGTGCCATACTGCATGGACTGTCATGGACCAAACTCAATATGCTTCATGAAACTATTACACAGACCTTTATGATTTATTACATTGAACATCAAAAGGCAGTTCTGATACTTATAATATAGATTGGCTTCAACAAAGACTCAAAATAATAGTGGTGTCTGGGATGTATTTCTGCTAGTAACAATCATCAGGTAAGCATTGTGGTCTAATCTGTAACACTGTAGTGTAGACAACTAGACTCCTGTATTGTAGCTGGGCCATCACTAGAGTATTGTCTTCATCCATGTGGATCAGCATGGCCCAACACCTTACGTGCATGTTCACCAGCAGGCAGGGGAAAGGTGATGGGAAGAGCACATCTCTTCTCTTTCAGGGTTGAAAATATCAGAAGTGGCAAGCATCACTTTTCATTCCATTTGCCAAATCTGAGTCATATGACCAAACATAAGAATCAGAAAGCTGAGAAAGAGTCTTTACGCAGAATGGCCAAGTGCTAAATGAAGTGGTTCAGAATGAAGATTGCAAATGAGCAGAACTCTATTGCTGCAGCGCACTGTAAAGAATACTATAGAGGGCTGAGTTTGAATCCTTCCATCTGAGACTGTGGGCAAGTTATTAATAATTGTAGATCCTTGGTATTATCTCCAAATGATATAATATCACTTACATTTATGATTGCTCTTAAACATGAAGAAAACATAACAGAGATCCTGTCAGTTGGAAAGCCCTTGGTAAATACTAGTTACTCTGATTATTTTAAATTAAAAATAGCAGTGTTGATGCCAGAGATCATATATTTATCTTTTCTGGCCTTGAATCCCTTTGCCCAATTGCATTGGCTACTATTGGTTCACTGTATATATAAGAAAAGTCAGGGGAGGGTGAAGTGTTCTGTAGACCTATAATTTGGTCTCAGTCTTTTAGTTAACCTATTTGTATGCATTATGAACTTCCTAAGGGTTTCTTGGTTTTTGTTCTTTTTCCTTTGGTGGGACAGAAAGGCTAGAATGGGCTGGAGTTGGGTATTTCCTTCCTCCAGGGCAGTTAGGATATGATCAAAATTCTAGCAAGTCAGTCTCAGGCTAATTAGTTTTGCCAGAAGGCAGACCTTATTAGGAAGAATGAAATGTGCTGGTATGTTTCAAAATGGCTCCCTTTCACCTTCCTCTGCCAGAGGTATGAGAGGATTTTTGTTGGATATTTCCCTTGAGAACCTGGTCAAGTTCCTGGAAGTTAGCTCTCAGACTTGTCTACTCTGAGCTTCTAGCAATTCATCAATTAGAGTTTATATTTTTCCAACTTCCTGTTTTCTGAGGTCATTTCCTCCAGCGAGTCTCTATTCAGGTAAGCCACAATTCCCTGTATTCCCGTCTGTCTCTTCAATCTTGAGAGCCATGTCTTCTCCTGATTTTTCAGTCTGTTCAGCTTTTTGTTTGTTATTAGGACAGAGTGGTACTTCAAGACTCATTACATGAGAATGAGAAACCAAAATATTTACATGGCAGTACTTTGGGATGTAGAAGAAAGGAAGCTGTGAGCCTATGGAACGCCCAACTTGGTAAATGTAACCCTACCCACAGAGCTAAATTCATATACTGGGTTTATTATTTAAGTCATTATTTTTCTACTTCCTGGTTGTAAACTTTGACTAGGAGTCACTGCTGCCTAACTACAAAACTCTGAATCAATCCTGTGTCATTGTAAGAAGGTTTGACTGACTTATATAAGTAAGAAATCACTGGTAGTTAGTGCAGTCATTAACACTCATGGGCCTAACAATTTCGCTGGCCTCCTAAATGTGGAAAAAACTTTTATGGAGAAGCACTCTTATGGAGAATTTTCTTCCTTCCTCCCTCCCTTCCTTCCTCCCTTCCTTCCTTCCTTCCTTCCTCCCTCCCTCTCTCCCTCCCTCCCTCCCTCCCTCCCTCCCTCCCTCCCTTCCTTCCTTCCTTCCTCCCTTCCTTCCTTCCTTTCTCCTTCCTTCCTTCCCTCCCTCCCTCCCTCCCTCCCTAACTCCCTCCCTCCCTCCCTCCTTTCTCTTTCTTTCTTTCTTTCTTTCTTTCTTTCTTTCTTTCTTTCTTTCTTTCTTTCTTTCTTTCTGTTAGTTCTATTCCTTTCTCATCTCAACTCTATTACATGGGCTCTGAGATTGGACTATCATTCTCTGAAATCCACTTTTTTAAAAAAATTCTTACCTGAGGATATTTTTCCATTGATTTTTAGAAAAAGTGGAAGAGAGATGAAAAGACAGAGAGAAATATCGATGTGAGAGAAACACATCTATTGACTGCCTCCTGCATGCAGAAGGGCCCTGGGCAGGGAGGACCCTGCAACTGAGTTATGTGCCCTTGACCGGAATCAAACCTGGCACCCTTCCATCCACAGGCCGACACTCTATCCACTGAGACAAACCAGCTATGGCTAAAATCCATTTTTTTAAGTTAGGTAGAAATACTTTTGTAATCACCTCATTTGGATATATATGAGATAGTGTTTCCCTCTGAAGAAATTCTTTACATATCAATGAGAATATCTTAACCTCTCTCTTTTCCCCCTCAGGACTAAGTAGATGACATATGTACATATGCAAGATTATTCTTCTCTAAGACTCATTATCTTTTTCTTAATGCTTGGGAATTATGATCCTAATGGCTTTCTTGCTGCACTTTAATGAATGATTTTTCATGTTCTACCTGTTTCTGTCCAATTCTTTATAAAGAGAAAAAGTATTTAAGGACAGCCTTAGATATACGTGTAGTGGTTCTCCATTAGCAGAGATTGGCAGCGTGAAGTACTCTAGTTTAAGAATATTATGCCTATTAGCCAAAGGGCACCACTCAAGCTAATGGAGTCTTCATTTCCTGTAATCACTATTCTACCCTTTGCATATAAGCAAAGGACAAGTACCAAAGAATTACTTTAGAGAGAGAAAAATGGTTAAGAAAAAATGAAAGTAGAATAATCTTTGCAGATATATCTGGATATGTAATACTTTTGATATCCCCTCAATATTATCTCTCTCAGTACCTTTTGTTTTTTTTTTCTGTTTCACATTAAGATGCTTATGCACTTTAAGGAAACTTAACTTCAGAAGTAGGTTTTTTTTCATGTAAGCCAAAAGTACACAAATGAAAAGCAATCTAAATACAACTTAAGAATATTTTTTGTTCTTTCTGCTGTTTGAGAAATCAGAAACCTTTATCAAAACACATAAAAGTGAATTTAGAGGAAGGAAATTATAATGGACTAAACATATTTTACTTGACAGAAGCCTATTTTAAATGTCATAAAACTGCCAGAGAAGCAATTTGCAGAAGTCACTCAAAAATTTGCCTGAGAAATGCAACCGATTACAAATACAAAAGCGTCAGAATTAATATTTATTATCAAGTTTACAGTTTATTAATCACCGTCAAATATAGTATCAATCTATGTTTAGTTAGTCCATTTCAGACCTGAAAAAAGTCAGACTTATAAAAGTTCAATCTGACAAAAATTATATGCTAATGATATGAGTTTGAAGATATAAATGTGACAACTTTCCCTTGTTACATATTATAATTTTAGTATAGTTAAAAAGTCTTTGTATTTTATTTTTGTTAATTTTTAATATTCCTCATACATTTAGAAAAATTTTGCACTTTCTATGTGAAATGCATTAAAATAATTATTCTGAAATATGTTTGATTAAAAATATGTTCATAAAATAGTTTTGTAAAATGTTTTTCCTGAAGCAAGTTTTAAAAGTTGTAGCTCAGCTAGGGGGTCTTTATCATCAGATGCTACTTGTGGAATTCTTCATGGGGTTAGGGAGAAAGGATTCTTTGATTTGCTTTTGGTTATTGAGAGAATAAACATTAGATATTATTTAGTCTTCACAAGATAGAAATTTACTCCAAAGTTTTATTTATTTACTAGAGGCCTAGCGCTTACACAATCATGCCTGAGTAGCTCGCTTCCACTTGCCTCAGCTGGCCAGCCCGCCCTCTGCTGTTCGTAGCTCTCTGCCACTAATAGCTCGCACACTGCCCCACCCGCTGCGAGAGCTGCTGCTTGTTTGGTCGTGATGGCATTACAGCATGATGGCCACAGGCCTTTTATATAAGAGATATTTTACCATTTTATTTTGCCCAGTGAAGTAGGAAATAGAGAGGTTCTATGATGGAACATACTAAATTAGTTCAGAAGAAACTAGGCCAAAGATCAGACAGAAGCAAGGGATCACCTCATCAAATGAGTGCAATGAGCAGATGAGGCCAAAAAAACATAAATTTTGAATCACTTTCCTAATTCCCCCAAATATCATGCCTTTCTCCTGATTTTTAATTCTTCATTCTGCTGGCATTTTCCAGGCTACCTATAGTTATAGTTATAAGAAAAAGGTCACTCTTTTCAAATAAGTGTATATGTGTATATATGTGTATGTTTTCATTTATTTTCAGCCCAATATCCTAAAAGTTGATCACTAATTGCTCAATATTACTTGGCATTTAATTATACAAAACCACAGAGCCATGCATCCATTTCAGAAGAGAAAAAAGAATTGAAAGTGTGCATTCAAAAAATACAGAAATGTTTTATTCAAATTCTAGGCATGAAAACAGTGTATTGGTAGGTAATAACTTAGTTAAAAATATTATAAATTATACCTACATTTTTGTGATCTTAAAATTTTCCTATAATTATCATTTAAACCATGTTCATTGTCAAACATCCTTTTTACACTTTTTTTTTAAGAGCTTGTAATATTTTCCCAAAGGGGAAAGGTCAAGAAAAACTATACTTAAATGTGGTTTCTAAGTAAATATATTCATTTTAAATGAGAAAATGAAACTATTTTGAAATGAGGCAACTACCCTCACTTATCAGTAGCTTTACTTAAATGGCAACATCCCTGAAGAGGAAACCAAAGGGAGACAAAACTAGACTCAGAAAACATTACCATGTCATTTGTGGGAGAAATTGTGTTTTGGGTGGTTTGTTTGTTTTGTTTTGTCTTATTGAATCCATTGGGGTGACATTTGTTAGCAAACCCATACAGTTTTCAAGTGTACAACTCAACCAAACCTCATCTGCACACTGCATTGTGTCCCCATCACCCAAGGCAAAATCTCTTTCTGGTCCCTTTTATCCCCCCTTTGCCCTCATCCACCTAACAAGTAGGTCAAGAGTAACTTTGCCTTATTCTCCCTCTTAAACTCTGAGAGTGAACTAAGTCCTAATTAATCATTTTCTATATATGGTAACTTGTGACTGATGATGTATAACTTTTGTGACCATACATTTTGTCTGAGCTTCATCTTATTTGTCTTTGCATTAATTTTTATTTCAAGGATTTGCTTGAACTTAAACATGAGAAGATATTTTGTGCTATTGAGGTCAATGCTTCATTGCTACTTTATTGCATAAAGCATTATACTTCCTTACTGTACTAGGGAAATCATTGGCTTTGCACAAGACAAAACTTATGTGAAAATCCCACCTCTAATCTTTTCTAACCCTATATAATAAAAGGCTAACATGCAAATTGTCCCCTTGGGAATTTGACTGACCAAAAGTTCAACTGCCCACTATGATGTGTGCTGACCACCAAGGGGTGGCGCAGAATGAAAGAAGGCCCTGGCCAGCAGCTGGAAGCCAGCAGCCTGGGGAAGGCCTTGATCACTGGCCAGGGTTGGGGACCCTACCCATGCATGAATTTTGTGCACTGGGCCTCTAGTGTAAATATGTAAGCAATTGATTTACTCTCTCTGTGTATTCTGTTTTCTTACCTATAAACTAAGAGCCCAGCATGCGATTTGAAATCACATGGTGCTACCCTGCCTTGACACCTGTACCTATACACACAGAGCTCCAGCTTGCCTGGCCCAGCCCCCAAGACCCCTGGCCTTCTCTGGCCACTTCAAACCCCACCCTCAGTCCCTCGAGTCACATAGGGCTGGTTCCGCCTTCTCTGGCTGTCTCCCAGCTTCTGCCCCATCTCCAGAGCAATGCGGTGGCTCCGCCCCATCATGGCACTGGAGGAGAGTGTGGCAGCCTCCTGCCTGCTGGGCTGTGCTCCTTCCCCTGGCAGGTGGGCCGCGGGGCACTCAGAGTGCTAGCAGTGGGTGGCAAAGGACTGGTAGGGGAGTGCTATGTGCTCTCACCCCTGCCCTCCTCGGCACAGGATGGTCCCACCTCCTCCGGGCGCCTCCCCGCTTCCATCCCATCTCCAGAGCAATACCCCAGCTAATATGCTAATGACCTGGTCATTACCGTTACAGCGTATCAACCATTAGCATATTAGCTTTTTATTAGTATAGATAGGACTATAATATTGCCTTTACTCTTTAGTTAGGAGTATTCAATAAGATAAACATGGGAAATTTGTGCTTCTCCTACTTTGACACAGAGCATGTAATAGAAAGTCTGACTTTTCCATTCTTTCTATTTTCTTTCCTTCAACCCCTCCTTTTCCCTTATTTCTGTGATAAAGCTTCATTCATTCCTGGGATTAAACAATTTTCTTGGACACATAGTCCCCAAAGTCCAATCACTATTTGGTCTCTGCCATCCTCAAATAATTAAGGGGATTTTTACTCTTTCCTACAATTATGAATTGAGCAGATGGAGATTTACTTATTGATTGATCCCAGCAATGTGAGCCAGGACAGCTGAGGGTGGGGTCTGGCAGATAAATATACATAAATGTATGTTTCACTTAGACAGTTAATTGGGAGGAAACAGGCGACATTCAAATCAGTTCTTCTCTTCAATTTTGATAAGGAGTTAGCCAAATAAAATGTGCTTGCCTCATTATAATATGGGAGTCCAACAGTGACCACACAATTTGGGTAGAAAACTGACCAGGATTCCTTCTAACACATTTGTTTTACATTAACAGCATGTACAATGTGTCTTATGTACCATTTTTTTATTTAATATCTGATAATACTCTTGTTTTATAAAGACGTAAATTCGGCTTAAAGAAGTTTGACTATGTTTTGTCCAAAAATATGAATGGCAGAGTTGAAATTTGAATGAATGGCTTTCCACAAAGCATATAAAATCATGATGGGTCAATGGTGATCACCAGTCTTTGAAAGAAATGATCCCTATTGCTTTTCATTACCTTTGATTCAAAGTACTTGGCGAAATTGAAAAGTCTTTTAAAATTTCCAATTGCTAAAAGCCTGGAATTGTTTTCTGAAATATCAAAATGATTTCTTCTTTTTTATTCTTTTGCTTTAGTTCACATGTTCTTTTTCACTTATTACTATATGAATGCATAGGAACTTAATCAAATTTCCTAGAGTTGAAGAAGAAAAAAATATCCATCATATTTTGATCTCTGTGGATAATATTTGACAAGTAGAAGTAGTATACAATATTAGTGAATGCTTGGCTTTCACATTTCATCTTTTTGTTGATATAAATTGTCATGGAAAGAAACTTTGTATTATATTTGTTATGATCATGAAGAGAACAAAATAAATAAAAAATAGTATTGCAGGGCTGGGAATAAGACAAATATGAGATTTTGCTTTAAAAATGCTGGTTGTGATGGATTGATTTCTTGTCTTCTCTATTGTCAAAGTTGTTAAGCTGAAAGGCTTTGAGGCAAGAGGTAAAGAGAATACAAATGCATTAGAACCTAGTTACAGTATGACATTATATAAATTTTGTATGACACAGGTTAAATCATATATTTTTTAATAAAACTACATAAAGAAGATATCTGATCAATGTAAGTATTATTATATCTTATTTTTTGACTTATTAAGGTATCTTCTTGTGTTGAAGGTTTCATGCTCTCTGTTCTATAATTTCCAACAAACATTCAAAGTTATTAAAGTGCTAGTTATATTATATCACTTTCTGCTTTCCTTTGTACAATCTCCAAAATAAGGTTTCTCAACCTTGATACTCTTGACATTGATGCAACATAATTCTTTGTTATGGGGAATTCTCCTTTGTATTCTAGAATAGTTAGCAACATTCCTGCTTCAAAGGTGACTCATCAAAATATTTAATTTGAATCTCCAATAAGATAATGAAATTTAACATTATCCATATAAATGATATGACAATGAATAAAAATATGAAAAGACAATGAACAATATCTAAATGAATAAATGAGAAGCTTTGTAACTTCTTCAGTTAGCAGTACCTGCTCGATCTTCTTGGTGCACCATGTGCTGACTAACAAGTGGCCTCCAATTGGTTATATGTTTCTTGAGAGCAGAACCATGACTTTGTAATAGGCACCTCTCACCAACACCAGAGAGGTGTTCCCGGAGAGGACAGCCCCCTGAGCCAGTGGGAGAGGGCTGTCCCCAGACTCGATCCTTGTCTTCTCATATACATGAATGTTATGAGAGACCTTGACTGCATTGTGACAAGCCCATTTATTAAAACAATTAAAGCACGCATCTTTATTGAAAAAAGCAAAGTAAGCAAATCTATACATCTGGCTTATGAAGCACAGACAGACAGGCTCTCAGCTAATCTGAAGAGCCAGTTGTGGGGGGTCTGAGGTGTTTTATACCATCCTGTCTATAGGCTTCAAAATTCCTCTGCTGACTCTTTTGGTACAGATTAGTTCTCAAGGTCCCCTCCCCTCCCCCTTTTTTAAAATTATGTTGTGGCCTTCCCAGAATTCATGAAAAGCACCTGGCAACTTTACCTTGCCAAGCCTTGGGGTTGCTGGCGTCTCTGCTTAGGGAGTAAAACGGCCCTATTTTCTTTTCTCTTCCCCCCTCCCTTTCTGCATTCTCTTATCAGGGAAGTTTTTTTTTTTAATCATTTGCTCCGCGTCGCGTCCTTGACTGGAGAAGATAATGGTTTGTTAGTTACAAGCTGGCGGCAAATATCCCACACTGTTTGGCCTTGTTTTAACTTTCCTGTCTGTTTCCCTATTTCTCCTGCCCTGGAATCCTGTCACATTCTGCCCCTACAAGGTAAACATCTGTGTGGTTTGGAGGTCGGCCCTGCAGTTATGTCTGTACTTTCTTCATCTTCCACCCCTTATCCTGTCTGCCTAACCCTGTTTCTAACTCTTCATCCACAGATGGACAGCTTTTCCACAGTCTTGGCACAAGTAGACCACCAGTAAATATTTATCTATTGACTATGTGGTGAATGCATTGGGTATGGATTGCTTTGTTCGTAAATCTTCACTGATTTATTTAATAAACACTTGCCGTTTATTTTGTAATCATCAAGTAGTATTATAGGCACTAGGATTTTATTGTTATGCATGTTTTACCTTTGTCTTCTCTTCTCTGATGATGTATTAGAAAAAGCTACAACAGTAAGAGCAGCCGTGCACACCCTACCCCTACAAAAAGGAAAAAAAAAAAAGAATTAAAAAAAATCGGTAATGTTAATGGATGGAACTTCATTGTTTGAGCTTTACTTTTCTTTAATTTGAAAGCCTGCTACTCGATCAATGAAATTAATGGTGGGGAAATTGAGAATCAATGAAAGGAAACGGGTTCTTTGCATTGTGTGTAGTGAAGGATAGAATTCTCTGACACAGGTGAAATCAAGTCAAATAATGTGCTTGAATATGAAAACAGAAGAGATAACTTTATCTTTCGCAGCACTTGTAGTTATTACTCAGTTGCTCAAAAAAGGGGAACTTCATCTTTTGCTTCTAGGCATTTTGATACATGGATCATCTGCAAAGATAAATGTGTGATATTTTGATCTGTGGGGTTTACTTTTCAGTGTTGGGTTGATATATGGGATTGGTCCTCAAACTTCCAGAAAAGCTAGAGATCCGATACCTAAACTGAGCCTGTGTGGCCAATAGTGATTCATATCACATTCTTTAAGACCTTCAAAAATAAGCAAAGAAACAGTTGTTGAAGTCAAAATTGAATTGAAAGATAAAACTTGGCTTGATAATGCATTACTTTCTGGAGAATAGCACTGGATTAACAGAAAAACAGGAAAAATGTTTAATGAGGATTGATTTTTGTCCTAGAAACACTTTAAGTGGACTTTATCCTAATGTTTCCAGGAAATAATAGAGGAAAATGCTAGTTGAGAGCACACTATTTATTGGCAGATGTTACTTCCTCTATGTATTGGTAGAATATATTAATATTCAAAACAATGCACGACATTGTTTTGTCATATTTACTTAAGATAACGATAACTAAAGGAAGGTGATTAGCATGAAACCAGTAAATAAACTCATGTCACTCTGATAGTGTGTGTTTATGTTTAAGCCTCACAACACTATTTTGTCAAAGAGAAAATTGAAGCTCATGATAGATAAACAACTTAGCTATGGCCTGACACAGTAAAGGAGGAGCCGAGGAGACCTTGTAAATCTCGGATAGAATGAGGATTGCCTTCTTATCTTCTACTAAGAAGCTGCCCTAGGCCATTACTTTACCACAAGATGATTTAATTTAAACTCTTCAAGTGTGCTTTTAATAGAAAAGCCTATTCTAAAACAGGAAATCATTATTTTGGTGTTAAGATTTAATTTAAATATTATCCTGCAAACATTCTGATATTATTTGCTATAAACAGAATTCCACAAGAGCATCCATTTACATTGCATCTCACTGCACATCTCAGCGCCCGAAGGCTTTATGCAGAGCAGTTTCAGCATCCAGAACCAGGAGACTGGGGACCCTAGGAGAGACAAAGACATGTTGGCTAGCAAATAGATTACACATGGGATGGGAGAAATAGTTGAAGGGAATTATCAATAGACCACTTTCCTAGTTTTATGTAATGAATAGGTACAAATTAGTCAAAGCCTCAAGAAAAATATCCAGAAATAGCTAGTTCTATAGAATGTGTAGCTTGACTTCATTGCTATAGCTATTTGAGGTGTATTTATTCAAACAACAACTACTTATTGCCATGCACTGTTTCAGAGACAGAAATGGACTCTCCGGTCTGAGTTTCCCTATTTCTCCTGCCCTGGAATCCTGTAACATTCTGCAAATGCAAGATAAGCATCCTTGCAGTTTGGAGTTCCTACCCTCATGACACTTGTGGTCTTCTTGAAGAGGCCAAATTTTATTTTTTCCCAAAGAATCGCATAACCAAAAATATACAAATGTAAACTATGTTTAATTTTAAGAAAAAGAAGATGCAAAGATGGCCTGTAGCAGGAACCCCAAATCTGAGGAGCCTGAAAGGGCTTTCCAGGAAAATGTGTTTTGAGTGGAGAGGTGAAGAGTTTGTATAGAAAGTGGGTCAGGGCTCAGTGACTGAGCATAGATCTATGAACCTGGAGGTCCTGGTTCAATGCTCGGTCAGGGCACATGCCCGGGTTGCAGGCTTCAGGTAGCCAATCAATGATTCTCTCTCATCATTGATGTTTCTATCTCTCTCTCCCTCTCCCTTCCTTTCTGACATCAATAAAAATCTATTTATTTTAAAAAGAAACTGAGTATGGGAAAAGGATAGGGGCAGTACATTTAAAGCAGAATGAAAACAAATTTAAAGGAGATGAAAGAAAATGAAAAAAAAAAATGTTAGAGGCCACTGAAAAATGTAGATGCTAGAGAAAGAAGCTGTAACTGAGACTTCCCTTGTTGCCAAAGCAATCTCCATATTTCAATCTCATCCAAGAATACATATTTACTTCTTGTTACATAACATGAGTGCTGCAGGTAGGTTGTAAATCTATGGGGTTTGACTTAGTTGTCATGGCTGTCCTGGGGTCAGTCTGAGTTTGACTTGGTTCTACACAGCTTCCCATTTTGGTACACAGCCATCGGGCTATTCTCATGAAGGGAAAATACACTCTACTTACAGAACAGCATGGTAAAGGGGAAGAGCAATAGGCAATTGTGAACAAATGACACAATCTACCACTGGTGTCTTTGCTATTTCAAATAGTTGCTTTCCTTCCTGTAAGCAGGTTGTACCCATCGATTACCCGAACACCCAGGAAGTTCAATCACAAATCTGACTCAAAGTATAGGAACTCATGATCAATTCAAAGTTGATATTGAGTCTCTTTTGATCAAGGACTCTATATACCAAAATTATAAGTTATCCAGAGATGTATGGCCTAAAAGTGCCCAACATACAGGAATGTAGTGGTGGACAGGGACAACAGTATGGTGATTACTGGGGTAATGGGGGTGAAGGGAGATGGAGGAGGGTATAGGGGGGATAAGTGGTGATGGAAAGAGACTTGACTTGGGGTGGTGAACACACAATACAGTGTACAGATGATGTGTTGTAGAATTGTGCATCTGATACTATATAATTTTATTAACCAATGTCACCCCAATAAATTCAATAAAGATGTTTAAAATAGCCAATTTTATGGGTATTTTACTGCAAGAAAAAATATGTCTTGCTCTGATAAAAAGGTAAAAAAAGGAATGTAGTGGTGGACTGGAAACAACAGCCCCTGAGGACATTTCCACTTGAAAAGGGAAGAAAGGAGGAGAGCAGAATAGTCATTGGTCCTAATTATTTTTGAAATCATTCAAGCAAATGTGTAATGTCCCTTTATTCCCATAACAAGGAACTTTCCTCTACCAAAATTGCTTTAACTTCCTAAATGAACTACTTGATTCCAGTCAGTTCTGTATGCCAAAAGCAAAATCAACAATTCCCCTTAACTATATTCCTCTCTCTAAGACTTAATAAAAGGTGCTTTGAACTTTTAAACTTCCATACAGCCATATGCTTAATCTCTTTTTTTACTCATTTTGTCTAACAATTAAAATTTATTGGGGACCAAACTAATGCAACCAGACCTTAATGTGGTCTTTGCCCAGAGTCTGAGTCTTAATTTGAGAATCTTTTTAGAAAATGCAGATAAGAAAAGAGGAAAACAATAGCTGACATATAAATCTGTGTAATATGAATTAGAAATAAATGTTTTTGTAACCAATTGAGATTTTGAGGTTGGTCATATACAATATAACATAGCAAAAGTTAATTAATAAAGAAATTGTAACCTAAAAGTAGAGGTTGTCATAACATAAAATAAAAAAATACATATGACAGTGGCTTTAAGGCTAGGTGGCAGGTGACAAGTAAACTTAATGAGGATGAAAAATGCTGGCCAGAATTGCAATAATAAAATATTTGGCACAACTGTCATAATTGATAAACTCGAAAGAAAAAAAATGTACCAAATGCATTTGTGTCTTTGAGAGATGCATTGTAGGTGCACTTGAATACATTAGTTTAGAATACAATTGGGCTTTTAATAAGCAGAGATGAGAGAGAAAAGAAAGGAACCAGAATTTCCATGGGGAAGGATGTTTCAGTGTTAAATAACTTTTTAAATTTATTCTAGAGAGAGAGGAAGAGAGTGGGATTGAGAGATTGAAATATCAATGAGAGAGAAAGATTGGTTGCCTCTCACACACCGCCTTACTGGGGATTAAGCCAGCCACCCAGGCAGGTGTCCTGACCAAGAATTGGACCAGCAATTTGGGTTTGCAGGATGATGCTCAATCACTGTGCTTCACCATCTGGGCTACAATTCTGCCCCTTTATTCAAAACTTACATGAGCTGGGATATTAGCTTTGACCAAAATAGAAACGCAATTGCTCTTACAGAATGTGCATTCTAGTGAGGAGCACGCATACTAGTGTAAATTGCATTTGGCATTCCAGCCCTCGCCTTAAACATTTACATCAGTAATTCAGTTTTAAGTATTTTTAAAATTAAACTTGCTTCTCCATGTGTTATGTCGTTTGTTTGTAAAATTGATTCTTTTCTTTACAATTGTTAGACTGTCTTCAAAGTTTGGTGATTCTGTTATCTGCTAATCATTGCTATTAAATATCCATTTGTTTATTTTTCTTGTCCCAGTTATCGATTACTAGAAGTTGGCTTGATGTAGAGGGAGGGTCGAAATAGAGTGTGCCCATCTTTTGTCTTCTGGGTATGAAGCTACACCATTCTCATGGGTTGTTGCTAGGACCACTGCCCTCTCTCTCTCAGACTCTATTACAGGAGGCAAAGATCTCTTTACTACTGGAGTCAAGGAAAATATAGTTTCAATTATTTCTGATGCAATTTTCCAAGTAGTCATGCTGACATTGACTCTAGGGACCTCTGAAACCATTCTTCCATTATTAATTAACTCTAACTGAGACTTGTGCCACCATCTCTTTGCCACTATCCTCTACTGAAAATCATTTAGGCTATGTTTATTAAATGCTTTTTTACTGTGAATCTAATTCCTTTTTGGTGATTTTTTAAAAAATCTTCTAAGTCTTTATTATGTTCTGGTACTATTATTATAAATTATATAGTTAACATGGTTTAATTTTTTTATATAAAAATAATACCATGAGATGAATATGTTTAGCAATGCTCAGTATGTTATGTTGCTTTAATTTGAGTTAGATCTCTTATCATTATTTTATGAGTAATTTGTCAAAATGTAGGAAATTTTAAATTTCAGTGCCTCTGATAAAATAGTATCTTTATAATTGATCCTAAGATAGACAAAAAGATGTAAATATAATGGACAACTCTGAAAGCTAAATTTCTGATAGTATATTTTATTGTATCAAAACAGTGAAAACTTACTCTACCTTCACAAATCAAAATATTTGATAATACTTAATAATATGGCAATTATTGAGAATATATTTAATTAATAATACTCATGGTTTTAATGTTATGGAAATAAGATTTATGTGTGCACACATACTATAGCAAAAACACAAATATACATATATATTCTTATCTTTTCTGAACTATATATAATAAACATATAGTTTTTTTAAGAAACAAGCAAAACATTTTGATATTTATAATCATTTTTAATATCCATCTTCTCTGACATTTGGTTTCAAGTCAAATACTAAGAAGGGTCTTAGAGAAAGTTATAGCTCACTGTTTGGTGTACATATTTGACCAATAAGTAGGTCCATAATGGATATATTAAATAATACCTGATACTGAATAATGAAAGTAGACTTAGTAATATATCTCTCATATATTGATCCAAAGCATATTCTCAAACCATAGAGAATTATTTATTCTTTATAATCTATCAACTACAGAAATTGATAAAAGTGAGCATATTCTAAAAAATATACATGTATATACTTTCATTTATTAAATTGGAGAATTACCTGGAGGTTATACAATTAAACACTTTCTAAATTAACCAAATAAGCAAAACAACCTATTTTCTATAACTTTTTCAAGGGAAACATCCGGGTCAGAAGTTAGAGTGAATTCTGTCCTATTACAGTAGCTAAATATTCACAGAAGCTGCCCAAATTAATTTAAGGTAAAATTAAGTTATTTTGTTCTAATCTATTTATAAAGCAGGGTCATGCATACATAAAAATCTGACAACTAAAGCATCTCTCTAATTATGTAAGAGGAGCTGTACTATTAAATATTTTTTTATTGATTTTTAGAGAGAAAGGAAGGGAGAGGTAGAGAGAGAAACACCCATGCCAGAGAGAAACATCGATTGGCTGCCCTCTACTGAGCCCCCTCCTAATTCCTCTCCGCCCCCCCCCCCCCAAATAGATCTTATAAACCTTTGGTGCATAGGATGACACCCAACCAACTTAACTACACAGGGCAGGGCTCTACTATTTTAAATATTGCTTTTCTTTAGGGTTGTTCTAGAGAGTTATGTTAAACAAACAACAAAAACAAACACATTTCTTACACTCATAATTACTTGACTCGAAATTTTTATGTTTCCTCTTGTTTGCTATGTTCTTGTAATGCTTATAGTTGACTGCCAGAATAATGTACAATATCAGCAACTGTCTTATTTCACACTAATGAGCCTTACATTTCTCTCTTTTAAGTAAACATTTTATTGAGTAAAATATAAGAGAAGAACTTCAGCATTTTACCCTTAGGAGGACTGAGGAAAGAAACGTCTTTCAGAACTTGACAGTGTAAATCAAACAGCATGAGGCATAATTAGGAAAAGCTATTAAAACATTATGGTCAAAACACACCCTAAGTGTCGAAAGCTGCATTTAGGGTTTGCATGTTTAAAAATTGCTTGAGCATGTTCTTGTTTGAAGAACACAAAGAAAAAAGAAAACTAAACAGCACACAGAATTCTACTAACATCAGGGTTCAATTGGGTACATCACCCATTAATCCAAACCATTTACTCAGCACAGATTCTGTTTTACTTAACTCACTCTTATCGTGCCTTTAGATGTTTTCAGTCTTTCATTTAAGCATATGATTGAAACATGTGATCTCTTCTCTGCCCTTCATTTACTTTTTATGTCCAACAATAGACGTAATGTCATTGCACATTTGTAGGTGATGCAACATAGGAAACGACTTCTAAGTGCTAGTATGTGAAAACATGAAGACTGTGGAGATGAATAAGACCTACTTGGTATTTACCATCTTCTGAATCTTAGAAAACTCATCTAATGTCATTTGTTTGTTTATTCTCACTTTATGGAAGAAGATAAAGGTTTGAACTGTGAAATTATTTGGTCACTATTACACATGTTAACACAGTGCAGGCAGTTAATAAAGCTTCATTCTCAGCATGAAAGTGACAATTATTTATCTAGGACACTGCCTAGCGTACAATAGATACTTACAACATAGTAATTTTTTTTTCTATTTGTAATGAGAGTTTTCTGAAGGGAACACAGTCCTTAAATGACCAGTGAACAAAAGGAAATACATAGCAACATAGATTTCTCATAAATTCTGGAGGCAAATATTCAGAACAGCTATCCAAAGGATGGAAAGTAGGTCTCAACTGATATATCAAAGCAGGATAATGAGTCTTTGTTGTCAGGGGTCTTGCAGATGTCTGAGCTCAGAAAGAAAACTTGCTAGAACTGATTAATAATACTTGGTTTGTATGTGAATCATTGGCTCTGGGGCTGAATCCATGCAGAGTATTTTTTCATTCTCAAATAACCATTTTCTATGAGCAATCTCCTTTCTTAATATATATTTCCCTGAAATTAAGCTGAAAGTATCATGATCAGTTCATCTTTAAATTAAGGTTTAGGATGAAATTTATTTGAATATAAATAATTACAGAGCAAGTTAGAATTTTTGGCTTAAGATGATAAAATTCTTTTTAAATGGGTTACTGAATTATACTCATTTATTGAGCTTTCACAATTATGGCTATTTAAAAAGTGCCTATTCCATTCTTAAGAAAGAGAAGACTTAAAAAGAAATGAAATTAATTTCAGTCACCTTTTGAATTAAACTGAAAGAATGCTTTAATAACCTAATTGTTATTTTTAAATAACAAAAATTAATCTTGATTGTAATATCACATAAATTGATTTGATTTGATTGAAGTTTTAAAGCAAGGTATTCTTTTGCATATATCCATCTGCTAATTACCATATGGGCAAACACATCTCTGTTCCATGGACATAAAGATACCTCTGGTAAGATATTATGCTAAGGAATTTCTAAAGAACATTTAGAGTGGCCAAGGGAGAATTTGAAAGACTTAATTTATATTTTACTGTTGTATGTAGGAGATACTTGTATAATAATTATCAGACAGACCTTCTCCTGTCATGTTGGATTCCTGTTGGAGCCAGACCTGTAATGAATGAACGAACATCTTATGTATGTTAGCAAGGAGGCTACCCCACAGAGTACATATGTACTTATTTAACTTTACCAAAAACTCTGTGAAGGTAGATTTTATGTTCCTATTTTACAAGTGGTGAACTAGTCTCACTAGTTCAATAAGACTAAAACATATTTAAAATATTAGATTATTGATAAAGTTTTAAAGTTAGTTTGATTCCCCAAATTATGTAATGAGTGTCAGTAGGAATAACACACTAGGAGGCACTGTGTGCTTTTTTTGTTTCAAACATTTTCTCTCACACTCTCTATTGCCAACATAAAGCGATAGAAGACATTCAGTTATCCCAGTTATCTTACTGGTTAAATTAATAGTAAAGGCTGTTTTGATTGAATTTCCACATAGATAATTCTTCAGATGGATCTTGGGGAATCTACTCTGTCATTTAAACCCCCATGAGAACTTAATCCAGATTTATTTATTATGAGCAAAGTATTCTGTATGAATGTGTCTATTTAGACACTTATTCAAAGTTCTCCTTTCTGCATGCAAAGGTTTTAATATGGCCTCATATTCTTGACACATAGCTATAAACTTCAGGCCTTCATCCAAAACGAAAGTGAGGAACAGAAAGCCATTTTGGGTAGAAGATATTGCCTGAAAGTAAGAGAGAGAGAGAGAGAGAGAGAGAGAGAGAGAGAGAGAGAGAAGAATGAAGAGAGAAAAGAGAAGAGAGAAGAGAGAAGAGAGAAGATTATGAAGTCTAAGGCAGACATTTTCTTTCTGAGGAAGTCACTATAGCTCCTAAAAAGACAACTAGCTAGATTGAGAATTTTTATCAAAATGGACTTATGGTTTATTTTGAGCTATGACTTGAGATAAAAGCCAATCCTCTCTATTTCTTTTTTTAGGTGTTTTATATTAATAACTAATTTTATTTTATTTTTTATTTTTTATTGAATTTACTGGGGTGACAGTGCTTAACAAAATTATACAGGTTTCAAGTGCACAATTCTGCAACACATTGGCTGTACAGTGTATTGTGTTCACAACCCCAATGTTTACTTTCTCAGATAAAAGCATCAGGATATGTATTTTCTGTAATATCAACTAACCGTGTCAAGATTAGATTTGAACCTTCAACTTTAATTGTCATTATTTTTTAAATTATATATTTTTAATAACTTTAAAATCAACATTTTGACCCATAATTCTTATAGTATATTAAATATTTAATTTTTTAAATCTTATAACTTGATTTTAGATAATTGGGAGAAAAAAAACCTCTTTAAAGTTTTCTTGGCCCTGCAGGTGTGGCTCCGTAGTTGAGCACTGACCCATGAACCAGGAGGTCCCAGTCTGATTCCCAGTCAGGGCACATGCCTGGGTTGCGGGCTTGATCCCCACTTGGGGATGTGTAGGAGGCAGCCGATCAATGTTTCCCCTCATCAGTGTTTCTATCTTTCTCTCTCCTTACCTTCTCTTTCTAAGAAATCAATAAAAACATATATTTTTTTAAAAGTTTTCTTAAAATATACCCCACAAGTTTGCTTATACTGAAGGGCATCACATCGTGTCCTCCTAAGGTCTGAGTGAGATTCATTAACTGGTGTGTGTGTTCTGAAATTTCTTCAGTAAGCTTATAATTGGTAATACAGGTCATGAAAGACCCAGAATAACATGAGAAAGAAAAGTCTATATAAATATCTCTGATAATCTATACAAGTCGTAAACTTTTTAAAAATCATTTTTAATTCCAGGTGGACATACAATATCATATTAGTTTCAGGTGTACACTCCAGTTATTAGACATTCTACAACTTCTTAAGTGATCATCCCAATGAAGCTAATACCCATCTGACCCCATATATAGTTATTAGAATATTATTGACTATATTCCCTATGCTGTACGTTGATCCATAATGGGTCAGGGCAACGGCTGTCTTTCTCATCTTTATGGTGTGGGTATCTGGCAGGAGTCCCAGGCTGGAATATAGGGCAACAGGCCCAACTGGTTTATCAGTCAAATGTATTAAAGCCTGAGACTGTGCTCTAGTCCACCCAGCCAGAGTGATTTTAACTGTTAATAATTTAATGTGCTGATTTAATATTCCATTCTTCCTTCCTTTTTATCACGTGGGGTCTAGGTCACTTTTACTGTACCCTTTACAGCCTTTCTTTTCCTTTGCAACCTTTTTATTTTTCTTGAGTTAATATTCATTTCATATTTTAAGATGCTTTAATGTTCCATCCATGTACCTATTCTTAACATTTTTCTCAACCTTCTTTCAGAAATCTCAAAGGTCTCATATTAATTTTGAGAAATGCAAAAACAAACATAACAGCCTATCGGTTTCTTTTCTATATTTTTTAAAAAGTTTTTATACGAAATGCCCCCTCCACTGTTATTCAGGAACCCCCTTACAACTCTCTTAGGCAAGACTCTGCACTTTCTGGGTCCTGCCATTTCACCCTTTGAATTTACTCCTTTATTTTGCTGAAGTACAACCTCAAATAACTATATGAGAATGTTTTCTAATATTGAATAGAAAATTCATCAGAGGACCTAGGAAGGTACTAAAACATATACAAACTCCACCAAACTAGCGATCAGTGAAATGCAAACTGAAGTACCATCATTTCACAGTTCAAATTGACACAAAGTTAAAAACGTAACATTGAGTACCAGAGGCATACAGAACTGATGGGACTCTGAAAGGGTAAATTTACTTCTGCAAGCAATTTGGCATTTTCTAGAAAATTTAGTATGTCAGTGCATGAGACATGCACAAGGAAGAAATGCTCACCATGTCCATGAAGGAAGGAACAGGTAATTAAACTGTGGTGCATGCTTAGGCTGGGACTCTGTAGAACCGTTAAAACTAGCAGACAATGTTTAAATGTATCAGCATAAAAAACCCAAAGATATATTTGATTAAAAGAGGAAGTTGCAGAGGATCCATATGTATATCATTTATATAAATTGAATAACTAATCACTTTGGATATACAGTACATGATGGATTATATTAATATGTATTAAACATACTTATATATGATATATTTATTATTCGTATGTGTTATATATAATATTCATAATGAACTGTATATTTTTATTTCAAATGTCTAAAGTTATTAAGTATTTCTCCTTCAGATATCAGCATGTTTTAAATACAAACTATATGATTTTTCATGTTTATTTTTCATTTAAAGGTTAATTTTAATATGTTCTGGACTAAAATTAGTTATTATTTAAGGTTATAGTTAATTAGTTAATTATACTTGCAATATATTCTGTCAGTCTGTTTTCATGATTTTCATTGGTCTCTCCTCTTCCCTGTTCACATTTGTTGAAAAACTCGCTTTAATAGTTTAGTTAGCATGTAAGTTGTGAACGCTCTTAGACTTTGTATATCTGAAAATATCTTCATTTTGTCAACACTCTCGGATGATAATTGTATTTGCTATTAAATTCTAGATTGTCAGAGATTGTATCAGCATTTTGAAGATATGCACTAGTAGCTTCTGAAATATATTATTGCTTAAAAAATAGCCTACTCAGACTAATTAAGATTTTATTTTAGTCACTTATGTTCTGACGTCTGCTCATGATACACCTGGGTGTTAATTAAAATTTTTCAGCTTCAGTACTCATTGTCCACTTACAATGTAAAGATCCATGAATAATTCTTGAATGCTTTGTCTTTAAATTTTCTGTGCAAAATTTTCTCCATTTTTTAATCCTCATGTGTGAAGGCATTGGTTTGTATTCCACTGACATCTTTTCTCCTTTCATATTTTTATTTTTTCCCCATAATGCATTCTTAGATAATTGGCAATGCAAGCAATTTTACTGTTTTTCTCATTAATGCTACTCTGCGTAGCTTTTATTCTATTTCGGTTTTTAATTCTAATTGTACTTTTTAACTCCAAATTCATTTATCTTCTTCCTACACTTTCTTGAATCATTTATGCATGTTTTGATTTTTATCATTGCTTCCTTTTTTCCCTCCCAGTTGCCTATAAGTGAATAACCATGCAACAGCAAAGGAATATAAAACAAGGCTTTAATCTACTTGTACTCTAATTTGAAGACAAGTCTTATGATCACTTCGGGAATGAAAATGAAGGCCCTTTGCAGAAACACAAATGTCATTGTCATTTTTGAGCATGAGTTCTGTGCAAGGATAGACTAAAACAGCGTGAGAATTCTCTGACCTTTATCATTAGTATTTGCCTAATCAGATGCACCCTCCTTCTTGATCCTCATCACTCTGAGGAGAATTGTCCCTTTTAGAGCTGCTGCTGGAAATTTATGTTGCTAAACTGGAGTTCTAGGAGAGACGCAGTGATCAAATTGTGAGCTGGTAAGAGAACCAGAAGAAGGCACTAGAAAACGGAGAAAAAAATTACCTAGAGAAGTTAAGATTATGCATTTGACAAGCTGGGGGAAGACAAAGAAACCAAAAAGCTCATAGGCTATTTCTGCCAGGAAATTTTAGCGAGTTTGGCTCATGAGATGTTACAGGAGAATTGGAGAAAACGGAAGGTAATTTTAAAATATTTGTTGAAGGTTACAAATCAAACCCTATTTAACCATTTAAAATGCCGATAAATAATGGACTCAGCTATTCATTTACTTTTGTCTGTGAACTGAGTTTTAAATGTACCTTACAGACAGTGGGACACAGGAGCTCTGGATATTATTAGGGTTATATTATTATACATTCCTTCTCACTATGGTGGCGTAGGGTATTATTGTTTAATCATCCCTTGCTTAACATTATGATGGCTTCTTATGATCCAAGGGAAACTATGAAATATAAAACCACTGATGATTTTGATTTTCATTTGGGGTTATCTGAGCATCACTCTCCACCTATCTATCTACCCAGGTTTTTAATTAACTCCAAACAAAAACAGATCCAGAGACAGAGAAGCATCGATCAGACTGTCAAACCTCAGAGGAAAGTAGGGGAGGATGGGGGTAAGGGGAAGAGATTAACCAAAGGAGGAATATGCATGCATATACGCCTAAACAATTGAACAGACACCAGGGGTGTGAGGGCATGAGTGGGGGAGGGGGGGTAATGGGAGGATAAGGACACATATGGAATACCTTAATCAATAAGAAAAAATAACTTATAAAGTTATGGAGAATTTATCCTGAGTGATCTATAAAGGCTTCTGTCCTAGTTGAACAGAGTTCAAGTATAAATTGTAGTGAAAAGTTAGCTTCAACTATCTCTACTTATCGTAGGATCATTCTTGATAGTGGCTGAATGGTCAAGGCAGATGCATTCCACTTCCTCAGTTAGAACGTGTGTCAACATTGTGATGAAGCTGGTGAAAGAAACTAAAGCAATTATATAAGAGAAAAAAAGGCAGGGCAGCAGAGCAGTGGTGAATATCTACTGAGGTTCGGTGGTCTGAGATGGCTTTTCTGAATAGATGACTTTCCAACTAACCAGAATGATAAGAGGGAGCCAGCATGGAGACAACGAGGAGAAATATGCTCCAAGAAAAAGAGACCACGATTCAAAGAAAGAGTTTGTTATATTTGAGGAACTAAAAGAAGCTAATGTATTCAGAGTGTAGCAGCAATAAGGTAGAGAGGCATGCAATGAACTTGGAGAGGAAGAAAGTACATGACTGTGCAGTGTCTTATAGGTTAAGTTTAGAATTTAAAAAAAAACACATATTTGAAGTGTACTGATTAATCATTGGAGGATTTTACATACATATGAGTGACCGTGTAGAAAGTGAAGTTAGTTAGGAAAGTCTGTTATTGTGGTAATAGCACTAAGTGACTTGGAATTTAAAACTTCTGGGTGCAAATTCTGGCTTCAATCAGACAGTTAAGTCATTTAATTGTGGTAATGCTTATTTTCTTCATTTTAAAAGTGGAGGGATATGATGAATTGCATCTTATATCTTGTGACAGAAGAGATGGTAAAGTTGGGCAGTAATTTGCTCATCTGATAAAATGACCCACTTTTAAAATAGCATTTCTGAAAGATCCACTTACTCCTTCTCATTTAAGGAGTCATTTCTTGGGTCTACTCTTTCTCAGAAGGTAATTCCAAGAGATGTTCAATATTTATACTAACTTTTTAACAAACAACTACCTAAAGCAAAAAAAACTATTTATACAATGTACATTTCTATAAATAGGAAAGCAGTAAATAATTATTTGTTGTAGTTTAGTAAAGAGGATTCAAATTAAGACTATATGGGGTGGAGAGCTTTTATATATATATTAGTGGCCTGGTGCACGAAATTCTTGCATATTAAAAGGGAATTAAGTTAAGGAAATATTTTAATATTGCTATTTGCCCTTTCTCTATAATAGAAGTGTCCGGCCGGACCCACCCCCATTGGGCAACACCAAGACCCAGCCGGTCCCACCCCTGTCAAGCCCCACCAGGCGGGGGACGCAGCCTCATGTCCTGGTGCCAGGGCAGGGGGTGCAGCCTCAGGTCCCCCACCTCTGGCCTGCGCCACGCAGTCTCACCCAGACTCACCATGCCACGGGATTCAACAATGCACCTCCTGGTGACTGGTTGGTTGGTTGTTACGGATGAAAATAAAGTCATGCATTCAAGCATGCACATTCATTTCCAATGCCTGATTTCTCTATGTTCTCTAAATTGCAAAATAAATAAGATCTTCAGCCAGATAGCATCATAATGCCAAGTTCTTTATATAATGACACATACCATTCTCTCCACTCAGCTTGCTCCATTTGCATGGATTAAATGTATGTGACTCATATGAAACGCAGTGCTGCTTGCTCTTTTCTGTATTTTTAATTTTGTTTTATTACTTAAAGTATTACTAAGAGTGTTAAATATCTTCTTTTTTTTTCCCCTTGACCTTCCCCTGGTCTCCCCTACCCAACAGTGTCTTGTGTCCATTGGTTATGCTTATAAGCATGCATACAAGTCCTTTGGTTGATCTCTTACCCCACCCCCGACCCCAACCCTTCCCAGACTTTCTGCTGTAGTTGGACAGTCTGTTTGATGCTGCTCTGCCTCTGTATCTATTTTTTGTTTATCAGTTTATAATGGTCTTTATTATACATAAATGAGTGAGATCATGTGGTATTTTTCCTTCATTGACTGGCTTATTTCACTTAGCATAATGCTCTCCAGTTCCATCCATGCTGTTGCAAATGGTAAGAATTTCTTCTTTTTTTACAGCAGCATAGTATTCTATCGTGTAGATGTACCACAGTTTTCTAATCCATTCATCTGCTGATGGGCACTTAGGCTGTTTCCAGATCTTCACTATGGTAAATTGTGCTGCTATGAACATAGGGATACATATATCCTTTCTTATTGGTATTTCTGGTTTCTTGGGATATATTCCTAGAAGTGGGATCACAGGGTCAAATGGGAGTTCCATTTTCAGTTTTTTGAGGGAACTCCATACTGTCTTCCATAGTGGCTACACCAGTCTGCATTCCCACCAGCAGTGCACGAGTGTTCCTTTTTCTCCGCATCCTCTCCGGCACTTGTCGTTTGTTGATTTGTTGATGATAGCCAATCTGACATGTGTGAGATGGTACCTCATTTTTGTTTTGATTTGCATCTCTCAGATGATTAGTGACTTTGGGCATGTTTTTATAAATTCAAGAGGAAGGAACACTTCCAAGCTCCTTCTATGAAGCCAGAATCACCCTAATACCAAAATCAGATAAAGACAACACAAAGAAAGAGAATTACAGGCCAATATTCCTCCTGAACATAGATGCCAAAATCCTCAACAAAATCTTAGCAAATCGGATCCAGAAGTACATCAGAAAAATCATACACCATGACCAAGTAGGATTTATCCCAGGGATGCTTGCTCTTAATAGAGGAAGCATTAGCTCAATACCTAATGCCATAAAGTGGTTTAAATGGCATATACTGACTTGAAGAACAGAAGGAAAAATAACAACAGAAAACATAAAAACAATGTTCAGTGCTGTGGACAGCAGAATCCTCTCTCTTTTCCTTTCTTTTTTTCTGCTTTTCCCATGAACCTATTTGCGCTCTGCTCATAATCAACACAGAAGATAAAATCAGTTGCTGTAATCTGCATTTTATAGTGCCATTTGAGTACAAAGAGGTGTTTTCAATCTTTACTTTTTTCTTTTTTTATTAATCAGTGCAGTTCAAACTTGCTCCCAATGTTCCAGGAGCCCGGCCAACATGACTGTGTGGACACACCTTTGTTAGGTGCTGTCAGGCTTCAGGGCTGGGGCAGGGAACACGTCGGGTGTTGCTGCAAATGAATCAGCTCTCCTCTCTACATAGCGGGAGTCTTTTCATTATAAAATGCAAAGCAGCAGCCATGTTCCATTACCCCCATCCTCAGCCCTCCTCGCCCAGGATGTAAAAAGGGGCTGGGAGGATATTTACTCTTGGCTCTGATTTCTCTTATTTAACTGACCCAGTGACAGCTGCTTCTCTGAGCACAATGCCAGCCAGATCATGGCTAGCCACACCTGGAAGGCAAGGATCAGAGCTGACCAGGGGCTTTGACCAAGCCCAAGCACAGGTCACAGCAACCTTGGCAGGCGGGCTGCTCCTGAAGACTCTAGGCCCCTCCCAGCTCTGCACCCCAGCTCCCTGATCTCCCCCTTTCACCCACAGGTGCCACTGGTGTGGTGTGCCTCAGGGCTTGGTGTCCAGATGCCAGGGTTGCAGGTTCAAGATGCTCTGCCTCCTCTTGGCACCTTGAGACATAAGCGCTGGCAAGGACCTTTCCACTAGGTCTTGATCTTTGGTCACTGATGAGGTTTTCTGGACTCTCTAGGCCAGGGACAGCCAGAACCTTTGCCTCTGACCAACGCCATGCCTGCAGCCTGCCTGGGATAACCCGAACCCCAGGAACGTGTGGGGGCATGGCTGGCCTGGGTGAGGGGCTGTGGGGAGGTTGGGGGATTGGCTAGCCCCCACCCTCAATTGGGGTGGGAGAGGCTGATCAGGGGTCGGGCCAAGGGAGGGGCTGGGCAGGACAGCCATCTTGTGATGATGTTATGGCATGAGGGTCAATTTGCATATCACCTCTTTATTATGTAGGATATATATATATATATATATATATATATATATATATATATATTCTTTATTGATGAAGGTATTACATATGTGTCCTTACCCCCTATTGCCCCCCAACCCTCCAACTCATGCCCTCAACCCCCTGGTGTCTGCGTCTATTGGTTAGGCTTATATGCATGCATACAAGTCCTTTGGTTGATCTCTCCCCATTACCCCCACCCTACCCTGCCTTCCCTCTGAGGTTTGGCGGTCTGATCTGTCTCTGGATCTGTGTTTTTCCATCAGTTTATGTTGTTCATTATATTCCACAAATGAATGAGATCATGTGATATTTATTTTATCTGACTGGCTTATTTTGCTTAGCATAATGCTCTGCATGTCCATCCATGCTGTTGCACATGGTAAGAATTCCTTCTTTTTACCGCAGCATAGTATTCCATTGTGTAGATGTACCACAGTTTTCTAATCCACTCATCTGCTGATGGGCACTTAGGCTGTTTCCAAATCTTAGCTATGGTAAACTGTGCTGGTATGAACATAGGGGTGCATATATCTTTTCTGACTGGTGTTTCTGATTTCTTGGGGTATATTTCTAGAAGTGGGATTACTGGGTCAAATGGGAGTTCCACTTTTAGTTTTTTGAGGAAACTCCATACTGTTCTCCACAGTGGCTGCACCAGTCTGCATTCCCACCAGCAGTGCACGAGGATTCCTTTTTCTCTGCATCCTCATCAGCACTTGTCATTTGTTGATTTTTTGATGATAGCCATTCTAAAAAGTGTGAGATGATACCGCATTGTCGTTTTGATTTGTATCGCTCAGATGATTAGTGACTTTGAGCATGTTTTCATATGTCTCTTGGCCTTCCTTATGTCCTCCTTCAAAAAGTATCTATTTAGGTCCATTGCTCAGTTTTTGATTGGGTTGTTTATCTTCCTTTTGTTAAGTTTTATGATTTCCCTATAAATGTTGGAGATTAAACCCTTATCAGTGATAAAATGGCAAATATGTTCACCCATGCAGTTGGCTTTCTTGTTTTGTTGATGGTTTCTTTTGCTGTACAGAAGATTTTTATTTTGATGTAGTCCCACTTGTTTATTTCCTCCTTAGTTTCCATTGTCCTAAGAGCTGTATTGGTGAAGATATTGCTTCAGCATATGTCTGAGATTTTGCTGCCTGTGGGTTCCTCTAATATTTTTATGGTTTCCTATCTTAAGTTTAAGTCCTTTATCCATTTTGAGTTATTTTTGTGTATGGTGTAAGTTGGTGGTCTAGTTTCATTTTGTTACATGTATCTGTCCAATTTTCCCATTATCATTTATTAAAGAGACTATCTAACTACATTGTATGTTCTTGCCTCCTTTGTCAAATATTATTCTTAAGATTTCTTTAAATCGAGTTTTTGTAGGACATTTCCTCCAACCATTCTCTCTCCTCTATCCATTTATAGCACCAGCATTTAGATATTGCATCTTGGATTTAGCATCTTAAAAATGCTAATTGATGTTTTAAATTAGTCCAGGTGCAGGGAAAGCAAGTGTCTGGTTATTTTCCAGCCATGCTGGAATCTACTGAAATCTATAAACCCATAGTGAGAAATATGCAAATATATATTTATAAAGTTTCAGAAATTTACAAAGTCTTTGAAGCCTTTACATGGGCCTTCCATGTGGGGTGAATAAGAACCAAGAACTAGGTACCTTCCAAGTATATTCTGTGATTGTCGAGACGGCTTCTATCCTAAATTTAGTAGTTTTAATTAAAATAAAGATAATTCTGTTGATTTTTATTAATACCATAGCTATAAAATATTAAAAATGCTTCTATGAGGAAATGAGTACAAACAGAAAAAGAACTCACTTCTAGGATTTTCTGGCAACCTAGAAGTGTTCACACAGCTCATTTTAAACATGAGTTAAATTGTTTTTCTCTCCCACTATATTGGCTAAAAGAACCTTGTCTTATACCTGGCTAACACTGAAATATATAGACATGAATCTATTGGTTCCTTTTATTTTTTTTGACATGGTGATAAGTTTCTATGCAGTTCTTTACAATTGATGTTACCAGTATTCAAAATCCTCTTAGAAATGCCGAAGTCAAAGAGATAGTCACCATTTTTCTCCCAAGGTAAATGACAATATTTACAATTGTACATGTTTTTCATATGTATCACTCTATCTTTTATGTTCAGGCAAGCCATCATATTTTTCAGTGGGTAATTTGAAAGATAAAGTGTTGAAGGCATTTAGGTTTGCAGTGAAAATGGTAAGGTAGCGATAGACTGCTGGCAGTGTTTCTAGTTTCATCAGAAAAAAAGAAATTAAATATCCTAAGTACTGCAGTTTACAGTTATGCATTGTTAACACATTATACTTTTTAGAACATCCCACTAGGATAGTTGTTATCACCCATTGACCTTGGGCATGCGATGTAAACTCTCTGAGTTTCAGTGTCCTCATCTAAAAAATGAGGGCAATCACACCTCGGTGGGTTGTTCAAAAGCTTATAATGAGGTAACAAATCTCTTGCTGACCAGCAGATGCTTGTGCCCATTATTGCTCCTTACGATCACCATGCAGCCAGTAGCCATAGAGAAATCTGGACTCTTGGACTCAAAGTGAAGTTCCTCTATGGCAGTGGTTCTCAACCTTCCTAATGCCGCGACCCTTTAATACAGTTCCTCATGTTGTGGTGACCCCCAATTTTATTGTTACAAATTAAACATAATTAAAGCATAGTGATTAATCACAAAAACAATACGTAATGATATATGTGTTTTCCGATGGTCTTAGGCAACCCCTGTGAAAGGGTCATTCGACCCCCCAAAGGGGTCGCAACCTACAGGTTGAGAACCGCTGCTCTATGGAGAGCAAGCTGAGATCGTTTTAGAACCTATGAATGATGGGCCACATGTGGGCAGCCAACTAAAGCTGGTGATAGTGAACTCAGCTACACCTGCTCTTAAGGACACCTGTCTCATATGTCACCAGGGACTTATAGGTGCTCCAAGGGCAGTTTCCTCATGTAGGCAATTTTCAAGTGTCCTTAGGGAATGGAGGTGGTTTGTAGGCATAAATGTAACAGAAGGGAAGGTTAGAGATAGATATCCAGATAAAGAAAATGGCATTCAGGAAAATATAGCATCTGAAAATGTTTCATTTATAGCCAAGGTTTTGAAATATTGAAGACATCAGTTAATTCATATATCTTATTTGACTCATATCTCATTTATGCTTTGGGATCAGTAGCATTTAATATAGTTCTAGAATGATTTAAGAGAACCAGAATATTTTATGCCACTTCACAAATTTCAGACATATTCTCTTATATCAGACTAGAGGCCCAGTGCATGGAATCCATGTATTGGGCGGCGGGGGGGGGGGGGGGCGGGGGGGGGGAGGTCCCCTCAGCCCGGCCTGCACCCTCTTCAATCCTCTCACAATCCAGGACCTCTGGCTCCTACCTACTCACCTGCCTGATCGCCCCTAACTGCTCTCCGCTGCCAACCTGATTGCTCCTAACTGCTCTCCCCTGTCGGCCTGATTACCCCTAACCACCTCTGCCTCAGTGCCTGCAACTGTGGCTTTGTCCAGAAGGATGCCCAGAAGGATGTCCAGAAGATATATGGTTTAATTAGCATGTTACCCTTTCATTAGTATGGATTTATATTATTCTTTTTTGCCTCATTTTAAGTTGTTTCCATTTTTTTTTTTCTGTTTTGTCAGGACTTGATATTAATGTTAAATAAATAGTGGACACCTTAATTATGAAATGACATAATGAATGTTTGCCATAAAATACCAAAAGAAATAAGTACTAATGAGAAAGCTCTTTTTGTAAACTTACTAACCCCAGGCAAGAGCATGTTCATTGTGACACTGATATTTCTTCAGAGCATCTGTTCATGTTCAATCAAGACAAGGAATGAGAAATGCTAGTGGTAGTACTTTAGAGAAGAGGCTTTAACTCAGGATTGGATCCAGCTCTATCCTTTACCCCCTTTGAGTTTGGGCAAATAGTTTGGACTCCATAAACCCGTTTATTCAATTGTAAGGAGGGAGAAAATACCTCCTTGCAGAGTCTTGGTGTAGATTTGAGATAATGTATGTAAATTTCTCAGAAGAGAGCAATCATCCAGTAAATAGCAATCACTCCAATTATTGCTGTTACCATTTTTGCATGTTGGTAGTACATAGAAGCACCACTGAGATATCTCTCAATTCTGAGGATGAGAATTTGAAACTATTTTGTAAAGCATACCATCTCAATACTAGACTATAAATAGAGATGTTGGGGTTTTCTGGGCTCTTATATTTTCATGAAAAATATATTCCCAGCTTAAATCTGTAGAAATAAAAAAAAACACACAAATAAAATGTTATAAATATTTAAAGGAAGAAAATAACATGTAGAGAGAGGGTAGAAATTTTATATAGAGCCCTGATTTCCTCCTGGGGAGCTTTAGTCCCCTGGGACAGTCTACTGGTTCCTGCTTCCTCTTCCCTTTGTGGACATTGGGTTTGGACTCACACTTAGAGTTGTAGCATATTTCTGGTACTCTTTTGTTTCTGCCCTGGGCTTTACGAATAAACATCCCATTTGGGGTTGCCTCTTCATGTTTGGTTCGCAAAACACAAACCTTTTGAACAAAGATGCAACCTAACCACAGAGTTATTTTCTCTCAAAATAACTACATCATAATGATAGAATATTTAATTATTTCTCAACTATTTGCTGGCTAAACAATGTAACTATCTGAGGAGAAAAGAGAAGTCATAAATGGTTCTTGCTGTTGTCTTAATGTTGATATTCTCATCACAGTGTGATGGCATTAATAGGCAGAGTTTTTGGGAGGTTATTGCTTTAGTTAAAATGAAAAAAAAAATAACCTGAAAGAATATAGTCATTACTTAACATATTTCATAAAAAGGAATCTCTGCCCCAGCCGGTTTGGTTCAGTGGATAGAGAGTCAGCCTGTGGACTGAAGGGTCCCAGGTTTGATTCCACTCAAGGGCACATACCTTGGTTGCAGGCTCAATCCCTGGTTGGGGTATTTGCTGGAGGCAGCCAATCAATGTGTCTCTCTCACATTGATGTTTCTCTCTCTCTGTTTCTCCTCCTCCCTTCCACTCTCTCTAAAAACCAAAACCAAAACAAAAACAAAAACAAAAAAAACAAGGAATCTCTACTTCCATTTGAACGGTTCAAATACTGGTTGTTGCTGGGATGTTAGGGGACTTTTGTGTTGCAAGTAGAAACTGACCAAAAACAGTGTGGACTGGGAAGAAATGGTTAAGAAAAATTTCTATAATCCATAGATCTTCTACTCATGCAAAAAAAAAAAAAGTGAGAGACATTCCAGCGAACACATTAGCAGTATTTACCAATGGAACCCTTTCCTATGAAATCATTTTAACAGGACGTACCTGCTCTGTGTAGGATTGTTTATTATAAATACACCCGGAATCTGTGAATCTATAGGGCAGGTCTCCGTGCAAATGTTTGGAAAGCTATCAGAGTATCCCTCACCACTGGAGGTTCATGCCTAAAATGGTTCTTTTCAGTGCAAGGTGTGATCACATATGTTCATCTGAGCCTGAGTATAAGCAGAAGATGCTTTGGTGGACAAGGAAGTTTCCCTGTTTTACCTATGCCTTGTAATTACTTGTATCCTGGTAATAATTATTGGTACAGCTTGGGGAAGATACTCAATTTTTTAAAATCTGATTGGATTACTTGATCCTCCTGTGATTTCACCATTAGACATTGCTTTGACCATTGAAGCCAATTTGTATCATGATTCCAAAGCTGATTCATGTTTTACATATAAATGTGAGTTAAAATTTTGGTCAAGGTAATTCTGATACATCTAAGTTATGAAAATGTTTTTTTCATACATTCATATCTATGCATGTATGAGTATAACCATACACATGCCATGAAATATGCTTGAAATCTTTTAAGAAGGAATACTGCAGTATTCCGTGATATTCCTCCAGTGTCTTTACATAAATAGAAAATTCTTTAAACTTCCTCTAATCTGTTACTTGCAACCTTTTTTTTCTTATCTCTTCCCTTTTCTTTTCTTTCTCATTTCCTCTTTCTTTCTTCCTTCTTTCCCTCCTTCATTCTTTTCTTCTCTTTCCTTCCTGCCTTTTTCCCCTCCCTCTTTTCCTCTTTCTTCCTCCCTCCCTCTTTTTCTTCCTTCCTACCTACCTTTCTTCCTACTACCTCCCTACCTTCTTTCCTCTCTTCCTTTCTGCCCTTTGTTTTTCTTTCTTCCTTTAGTCATTTTTTTCTTTTTGATTTCCTCTACAAAAAAAACCAACAACAAAACAAACAAACAAACAAACACACACAAAAAAAACAGTGGTATTTTGTGTTGGTTTTAAAGATTTTTTTGGTCCCTGAACCCATATTTTTTTCTCTCCTGAGCCAAGGGGAATTCGGAAGTGTGCAGATTGGATATGAAATCCTAAAAAGCTTTCTTGTGTGGGGATGATTTATTTCACCTTGTTTCTACTTGCATTTATTGCCCCTCATTGCCTTCTGTGTATATTCAGCAGAACAGATTTGTGATAATGAATTAGAAAACACTGCCTAAATCAGAGCAAATCCCAAATGCTTTTTTAAATTTTTTTTCTCTCTTTTTTGATTAAAGTATTACATATGTGTCCTTATCTTCCCATTGACACCCAAACCCCCTCCCCCACTCATGCTCTCACGCCCTGTTGTCTGTGTCCATTGGTTAGGCTTATATGCTTGCATACAAGTCCTTCGGTTGACCTCTCCCCCTTACCCCCACCCTCCCCTCCTTCCCTCTGAGGTTTGATGGTCTGATCAATGCTTCTCTGTCTCTGGATCTGTTTTTGTCCATCAGTTTATGTTGTTCATTATATTCCACAAATGAATGAGATCATGTAATATTTATCTTTCTCCGACTGGCTTATGTCACTTAGCATAATGCTCTCCAGTTCCATCCTTGCTGTTGCAAATGATAAGAATGCCTTCTTTTTTACAGCAGCATAGTATTCTATTGTGTAGATGTACCACAGTTTTTTAATCCACTCATCTGCTGATGGGCACTTAGGCTGTTTCCAGATCTTAGCTATGGTGAATTGTGCTGCTATGAACATAGGGGTGCATATATCCTTTCTGATTGGTGTTTCTAGTTTCTTGGGATATATTCCTAGAAGTGGGATCACTGGGTCAAATGTGAGTTCCATTTTTAGTTTTTTGAGGAAACTCCATACTGTTCTCCACAGTGGCTGCACCAGTCTGCATTCCCACCGGCAGTGCATGAGAGTTCATTTTTCTCCACATCCTTGCCAGCACTTGTCGTTTGTTGATTTGTTGATGATAGCCATTCTGACAGGTGTGAGATGGTACCAGATTGTCATTTTGATTTGCATCTCTGGGGTGATTAATGACTTTGAGCATGTTTTCATATGTCTTTTGGCCTTCCTTATGTCCTCTTTCAAAAAGTATCTATTTAGGTCCATTACCCATTTTTTTTTATTCAGTTGTTTATCTTCCTTTTAGTTGTATGAGTTCCTTGTAAATGTTGGAGATTAAACCCTTATCAGTGATAACATGGCACATATGTTCACCCATGCAGTCCTTTATCCATTTTGAGTTTATTTTTGTGTATGGTGTAAGTTGGTGGTCTAGTTTCATTTTTTTTGCATGTATCTGTCCAATTTTCCCAACACCATTTATCGAAGAGACTGTCTTGACTCCATTGTATGTTCCCACCTCCTTTGCCAAATATTAATTGAGCATAGTGGTTTGGGTTGATTTCTGGGTTCTCTATTCTATTCCATTTGTCTATATGTCTGATCCTGTACCAGTACCAGGCAGTTTTGAGAACAGTTGCTTTGTAATACAGCTTGATATCTGATATTGAGATCCCTCCTACTTTGTTCTTTCTTAGGATTGCTGCAGCTATTCGGGGTCTTTTTTTATTCCAGATGAATTTTTGGAAAGTTCGTTCTAGTCTGTGAAATATTCCATTGATATTTAATAAGGACTACAAAGCCGGTTTGGCTCAGTGGATAGAGCATTGGCCTGTGGACTGAGGGGTCCCAGATTTGATTCTGGTCATGGGCACATGATACCCAAGTGGAAGTATTTTGCCCTGCTGAGCTTGAGTCCAGCCTCTGAGAAATCCTTCCTTGAGTTCCTCAGATAAAGCAAGGGTAAGAGAAGAACAAACTAGCAGAAAGATTGCATGGGAGCCTCAGGCAAAAGTCAGTGCATTTACACACTTTGAGGAACTGCTGCGACAAGAAACTGTGTGTTTGGAAGATGCTGCCAAGGAGTCTTGCTGTGAAAATGAAATTGTTTTGTGTAGCCAATATTTAGTTCCCTCATGGTTCTGTCAATGGGATGATGAACAATGCACACCCTGGTTCCCGGTCCCACCCCCACCCTTGGCACAGGTTGGGAATACTTTGCAATCTACAACTGTACCACAGATGAGCCAGTTTTTGTCATAATTTCAGGTGCAGGTATAACTAGAAACTTTGCCAATAAAGGAGACTCTATGTCTACTCTGGGTGGCAATGCGTGTGATATTTGTTCCCTCTGCAGGTAGGATGGTAGAGCCGAGATGTGTCTCAGATTCAGTTGCAACAGAAGTGGAATACCTCATGAACACTAACCAGCTAAGTGATCTTTATTTAGCAACACTTTCTAAAGTTTCTCACGTAAAATTGCAGATAATAATACTTTTCTTGTCATTACTTGCGGATTAACAGTGTTGATATAAAAAGCATTCTGTGCATGGCAGCTAGTGGGTATCTATTCGCCTAAACAGGTTGTATTGTGTTATTTCATGCAGCCTAGATCCCTGATCTACAACTTAACTTTCCTCTTTTTTATGAGTTTCCACAAATTATGGGAAGATGATGAGTAAAGTCCAGTAGGGCAACCAACATAGTTTTTAGCCCTCCTACAAGATACGATTTCTTGAAAGACAGTGGACGTGGGTCTATATAATGAGCTGAACACAGCAATGGTATATACTTTGTTAAAGAATTATGAGAATGAACTTGGCAATTTGACTTTGAATGAAATGACCACTAAAAGCTATTCACCTCATGTACCACACTTTTGTTCTAGCAGAAAAAGGTTCAGAGGACAATCTCAACCACCAACCACAGAAGATAACCAGTGGTTGGTGTTAACATGAATAAATGATTCCAATCTCCTTTGCTGGTGTATGGTGTAGGGTGCCTATGCAGTTTAGTGTGTAGTCTAGTTTTAGGCAATTGATGTAAAGGTGGATCTCTGACATTCATTTCGGGGTACAAACTTCTTAGAAGGTTTTTGAAGCTGAATATGAAGAAAATCAGAAAAAAGTTTCTGTCCTCCTATTTCTATATTCAACATGGTTCAATACATGTCATGATGCATAGAGCTTCATCAGGCATAGTCTAATCATGCAGTGGCGAGCTTATAAACAAAACAACAGTGCTATAGTAACACATTGGTCATTGCAAAGAATAAAGACAGATTGCAGATATTTGAATATATTTTGGAGTGCTCATACAAAGCTTATGTCTTTGTGACTTTAGCCACTATTATTTGGGCACTCTTATTTAGAGCTAAATGTGTCCCAATTAGTAAAAATAAATGCTGAATGAAGGGAACTGGCCACCAATGTAAAGGCTGCCATGTAAACAGGACAAACCTTCCACATGTTTAATTCATTCTATTCATTCATTGAGTAAATATTTTTTAAACATATACTCTGTTTAAAAACACTGTTCTAGGACAGTTTACAAAAATCCAAATCCTTTTATAAAAATACAGAAATGCTTAAAGTAAATGTAATTTAATAAACAAATGGTATGCATCTGTTGTAAACAGTGCTGAGTGTGCATGTATTTAGGGGGGAAGAAGGAATAAATTCTAATAACTGCATAGAATATTCAAGGCAGTATCACATTATTTTAAACCACAGGGCTCATCGTCAAACAAACCTCCATTTTAAATCTGGCTGTGGAACTTACAAACCATGTGACCTTGGGCAAGTTATTCATTCCAAGTATTAGTTTCCTCATATGGAAATAAGAATCTACGCATTGGATAGCTGTGAGGATTAAATAAAACACAATTATGTAACATATTTATACTACTTTTGGTGACTAGTAAGTGCTCAGAATATAGTAGCAATATTTATTATTCATGGAGTCATAAAATATGTATTAACTATCTAATATATGTCCCTGCTCTAGTTATTGAGACTAAAAGTAAACAGAAAAAAAATCCTTCTCTCATAGAGCTTATATTCTAGTAACAGTAGGTCTTGAAATAATTCACTAAATACTGGTTACACCAAAATTAAAGAAACATTCTGTGTTCAAGGGGTTTAATGTCCAGTTGAAAGAGAGAAATGCAAACTAGTAAGTGTTAAGTACAAGGATCTGTAATAATCACTTGAAGTATTTCTCTACAAGGCTAAGAGTTAAATAATTCTCCAAGATTTTATATCTATGTGCGTTTATGAGAAAAGTTTAATAGATTATCTTCCATATCCAAGGACTATTGGCCATCATCATCTTTCTCATCTTTCTCTTCTGGATATGAGACAAAGTGAGAGGAATCTTGGGAGCAGTATCTGCTTCCTCCCTGAGTTTGAAGATCATATATTTTCCAAATAGAATAGAAATATATATGAATGTCACAAATAAGCGTAATGTACCAGACCACAAAATGCTTCAGAACTCCATCCCCCCTCATTCTCAGGCATTATAGATATGGCACATTAAAATTAACATTTTCTGCTTTTATCTAGCATGAATTGTTATTCCTCATGCAAAGGAAATTAGCCAATCAGTTTTATAACCAGATTTAGCCACTCGGATCTGGAAAGATAAATAAGAATAATTTAGACTTTTGCTAGAAACATAAAGTGGCATGTATCCCCAAAAGTCTTTTGCTGTTTTCAGTAATATTTTTTTTTTATTTAACACATCATTGGCCATCATTCAGAGTTTGCTGTACAATCAAGTGTGTTGCCATCCCTATGGGTGGAAACCTCACTTTGACAAGCATGCGAGTTCAATGCAGACATAGTGTGGGTCCATCAGTCTGCAGCCAGGGTTCGCATAAAACTTAATATTTTGCTAATTACATTCTTCATCTACAACCAACAGATGTCTACCTTACAGTCAAATTCATTTGTAGGTTAATAAAAAAGATTTTATTCAGTTAGGTGATAATATATACAATATTTTAATTCTCTAGTATGTATAGTATATTTACCCCTAGAGCACTATATAAATAAAATTCACAATTCGTTTATTAGAATGCAAAGCAAATATATAAAGTTGATATTCCCAGGGAAATTGAATGATGAATCAATTCACTGTTATATCTGATTACATAATAAGCCTCTATAACTATATGGCAGGATTATATAACCCAATATGAATGACTACATATATCTTATTTAATCCATTTTATTGCTCCTGCCAAGCGTTGGACTAATTATTTATAGTATAATTACCAGAAAATACTATTCTGCTGTGAATAGTGTTTTTACTTCTATCATGCCTCAAAGTCTTATGTTGGTACATTTGAAGTTGTTCCAGATGCTCCTTACACTATCTTCATATTTTTGGATTCTTTTTTATTTTCTTTGGCTTGGGTATTTTTTCCTTCCTCATATTTCAAATCATTGATTTGATTCTCAGAGTCCTCTACTCTACTGTTGAATCCCTGTATATTATTCTTTATTTCAGTCAGTGTAGGCTTAAGTTCTGACTGGTCCTTTTCTATGTGTCATTCTCACTAAGATCCTTGAAATTCTCACTAAGTTCCTTGCAGGTCTCATGAAGATTCTTGAGTAACCTTATAACCGTGGTTTTGAACTCTGTACCTAGTCGTTTGCTTTCTTCCATTTCTTTCATTTGTGACATGTTTCTTTGTCTCCCCATTTTTGCTTTTCCCTGTGTTTGTTTCTATGTATTGGGTAGAGCTGCTATGTCTCCTGGAGTTGGTAGAGTGGCCTTGTAGTAGGTTCCTATAAGGCCCAGTGGCTCAGCCTCCCCAGTCACTTGAGCTGGGCACTAGGTGTGCCCCTATTTGGGCTGTGTGCATAGTCTTGTATTGAGCCTTGATTGCTGTTGGCAATTGACTTCCAGGCCAATTGGCTGTGAGGACTAGCTGCAATTACAGTGGGAGAACTGCTGTGCAGGAAACACCCCTATGGAACAGAACTTGCTTCAGTGGGGCTTTAGTGCTCACTGAGTCTGCCTCTTGAGTGTGTGTGTAGAGTTGTAATCTGGTATGGTCTGAACTGTCCGCTGGGTTCACTGGTTCTAGGGCCCCCAAGGAGGTGCAAAGTCAGCTACTGCCTGGGGACACCCTACAGGAGCTATTTGTGTTGGGCTTGGAGGTGCCCAGGCAAGGCCTAGCTGGGAAGCAAGGTAGGCTCAGTGCTAGTACAGGGTCTTGAGACTTTTATCATTCCAGCCCTTTCCAAGTCTCTTCCCCTCCTACCAGTCTCAGTGTGCTTTCTTCTTTACTTCTCAAGTTGGAGGACTTCTGTTCAGCCAGCTTTCAGGTGGTTCTTGATGATGGTTGTTCTGTATTTTAGTTGTAATGTTGATGTGGTTGTGGGAGGTGGTGAGTACAGATGTTTACCTATTCCACCTTCTAGATCAGTGGTTCTCAACCTTGGCTGCACATTAGAATCACCTGGGAATCTTTTTAAAATCCTGATTCTTGGGCCTCTGCCGGGGCCCAACCCCAGCAGGTCCAGGGGTCCCCAAAGGTGTGGACGGAGTCAGCGAAGAAGGAAGGACACGGAGACAGCGTTCAGTTGATCAGCAGCCTAGCCAGGATCTCCAGCCAAGTTCTGGTCTCGATCTCCAGAGAGGTTCCGGTTCGGATCTCCAGCCAGGTTCTGGCTAGGATCTCCAGCCAGGTTCAGTCACCAGGTTCTAGTCAGGTTCTCTTGCCAATTTCTGTAGTCAGGTTTAGTCCAGGATCTTTTGCCATGTTCTCTCGCTAGGTTCTGTCTCTAGGTTCTGAGGCCAGTTTCTGTCGAGGATCTTTTGCCATGTTCTCTCGCTAGGTTCTGTCTCTAGGTTCTGAGGCCAGTTTCTGTCCAGGATCTTTTGCCATGTTCTCTCCAGCGAAGTTCTTCTGTTTCTAGAGAACGTTCTGTGTAGGTTCTGTGCCTAGGTTCTGTCTCCTTCTCTGTCTCCTTCTGTCTCTTGCTGTCTTGTTACAACTGTATTTATACCAGTTGATTATAATCCTGTCAATTTCTATTACAAAGGTTAAGGCGTTTCTTATCTCCATTCCAGGGAGTAAAGATTATGTAGCTTAAGCATGATTGTTTGTAGTTAAAGTGATTAACTACCCGCCTGGCACTTAGTTAAGGAGTTTCATCCCCTCCCTAACTTCAGGGGAAAATCCCTACCTGGGGAAACAACCTTTCTCGGAGAGGTGACCTTGGTTAAAACACACAGCGCTAAGGGGAGCAAACATATTAAGAACAGTATGCTATATACGCCAGGTCCCTTGAAACATATGCTGTGCAGATGTTTCTATCCTGCAGCGACTGTGTCAAGCAGCAAGGATGGACCAGCTTCCGGCAGGCCTCATCCTTCAAAAAATTCTGTTTCTTTGTTATGGGGTGGGGCCACAACATTAGTAACAAAGAAACAGAATTTCCAGGGGATGAGGCCCAGAAATCAGGATTTTAAAAAGATTCCCAGGTGATTCTAATGTGCAGCCAAAGTTGAGAACCACTGTTCTATATTTAATTAGATCTCTAGATTGTTGCCTATTTAAAGAAAAAGTCAACTTTTTTGCTTTTCCTACTGCAAAGATGTATTTTAACTTGAAATGCATTTTTTTCTCCAAATAATCTGTTCTTATTCTAGAAAGGATTTAAGAGGACAGAAACTCATGTCACTATTCAAACATATATACCACTTATATGTTTAGCATAAGTAAGTATCTCAAAATACTTTTCCCAATGAGATCATATATAACTCCAAACCCTGATCTGCTTCTCACTGGATACTTTGCCCAGATAATATACTACATTTGTCTAAGTCACTCCCCCACTATCACCCCACTACCACCTCTCTGACATTATCTAAAAGGTCTTGGAGTGCAACAGGACCTCTCCGTGCATCTGCTAGACGTGAGCTCTAGGAGGGTTACTGACTTTACAGTCAAATTTATCACTGTTTCCCTAGAGACCAGTGTGTCTGACACAAGTGAGAGCTTAGTGATGGAATGACTAGAAATGGCCATAGGATGAAATTGTCTTGGTAGTCCTAGACATGAGGGACCTTTCACTGATAAACAACAGGGTGTCGCATGAAAAGCATAAACTCTAGATGAAAAGAACATGCTCTCATATCTTGTGTTGACCCCTTACCACCTCTGAGACACAACTGTAACTCATATTCCAAACTGTTGTAAGAATGTAATAAGTGTGCATTTAGAAGTTCTTGGCATATTACATGGCACAGATGTAAGTACTTAATAATAGAAGTTACACTCTGTATTGTGCATACATGTTCAATGAATCTTTCCCCCCATTTTTATTATGCAGACTTGAAATACACCATATTTTCTTTCTTTCTCTGATGATTTTATTGCTCTTTTAGATAGGTGCTTCAGAGAAGAGATTTTCATATATGTCTTTTCTATCACCTTTTTCCAGTATATAATTTATCTCTTGCTTATATTCTTCTACTTATTCTTTTTTTTTTACTTAACCCCAGATTTTCTGTTTTCTTTCTGGGCTTGGATATCTTAAGAGCATAGGTTGCTTATTATAAGGTATAATGTAGAGTGTGTAGGAGCCACAGATGTCTTGTTAGAGCTATTTAATGAAATTATTTGATTCCATATCCTTCATACATTCCATGCAGATATCCCAAAGAACAACTATATATATTTGAGGCCCGATGCACGAAGGTTCATGCAAGAGTAGGCCTTCCTTCCTCTGGCTGCCAGCACCACATTCACTCCAGCCCAGAGCCGCCTTTCCGCCTTTGCTCTGGCCCAGAGCCACCTTCTGCCTTCGCATGCTGCCCAGAGCCCCGGAGTGGCCAGGGTGGGGCAGAATGCCTGTGTCATCACCATGGTGATGACGCAAGTGTCCCGGCCCTGCTGCTGCCATCTTTGTTGCATCAATTTGCATATTCTCTCCTTATTGCTACGGGTGCCACCATCTTTGTTGTGAAGTGATGGTCAATTTGCATATTCTGTCTTTATTAGATAGGATATATATTTGTTTTCCGTCATATATATGTACACACACACATACATATATACTTGTTTTCCTTCATGCATAGTTTTTTTTTTTTTTTTTTCTCATTTATTAATTCAGAGATACGCTTTTATGGGCATTCTGTCCTGTCCTTAGTTATACGTTACAAGAAAAATGACCAGAGGAAAAGATTTTAGAAAATTCCAAAAACAAGAGATATCATTATTAATAGTCCACATTCTTAATAAGTGGAAAGTCCTTAAACCTTTTTGAAATTTGGACTTCCAGTATTCAGAGGATCCTGGCAAAGCAGGTTTAATTTTCTTTTAGAATTGTTGCCTTTCTATTGTATCTGAGTGTCATTGAAAGTATTATCTTTGTTTGCTTCCTGAAAAATGACAGACAGAAAGAAGAGAAACAATGAAATTAATGGAGAGCTCCAGCACACCTTGGCAGTAAAGTAAGCCTGTCACCAAGTCATTTTATTGTTCTCTCTGCAGTTTGAAGTCTGTCCAATAGACAAAGCGTTGCAATCATATGCCTGTGTGTGAAGAATAATAATGGAGTAACTGCAAAGAGAAAAACGATCTGTTCTCACTGGTAAAATGAGTGACTTCATTTGCATGAATGGGTCAGGGGCTTGCAGGTGAAGTGCTAGGCTGCTCACATAATAATCCAATGCACAGCTAGATCCCGTATTTCTATTCAAGCTTCAACTCAATTGCTACTTCCTCAGAGAGATTTCCTCTGAATACCCTAAAGTAGTGCCCATTTTAAGCTCTCACTAGAGCATTTCTTTTCAGCCCTAAACATCATATTTGTTTGTTTATTCCACTGTGTCCTCACACAAGAATATGAACGACATGAGCATGGACATTCAGACTGCTCGTTTTACATCCCTGGAACCCAGAAGTGTACTGATTAATGGTGATAACAATTACAAAAACAAACTTTCCCTTTCTTTTTCTACTCAGTTTACATATGTCCTATGTTTCCCTTAAAGACAAAGCAAAATAAAAATGAAAAAAAAGTAGGTTTTCCCACACAGGAGTCCCTGATTAAGAGTATCTGACTTGATACCTTCTCTTTCTTTCTTGGCTAGTCAGTCAGAATGTTGCTTCTCAAGTCCTTTTCCTGTAAGAGGTTATCTTGTCTACCAGATTAGTAACTCATAAAGGACAGAGCATTCTGGCTTTTACTCATTTATTTTGTATCTCCTGCTGCAACACCTAATATAATACAGTATATAATAGGCACTTATTAGTCCTCTTTATTGATGATAAATCTGTATTGGTAAAAATGAGTGCCACAAATAGAATCATAATTTCTCTGACTTGCACAAAACACAGAAGCCAAAAGGAAAAAAGACATAAACTTAGCTGGTTTGGCTCAGTGGATAGAGTATCAGCCTGCGGACTGAAGGGTCCTGGGTTCGACTCCAGTCAAGGGCACATGCCCGGGTTGTGGGTTCAACCCCCAGTAGGTGGTGTGCAGGAAGCAGCCAATCAATGATTCTCATCATTGATATTTCTATCTCTCTTCCTTTCTCTTTCTCTCTGAAATCAATAAAAATATATTTAAAAGAAAATGAGATAGAGTTTAACAAGAAAATGAGTAAAATTTTGTCATTTTATTACAACTTAATCCAAGTTGATAAATGAAGAAAAAATCCAACTAATCTCCAGACATAAGAAGATGGTCATATTAATTAGTATTAAAATGTGATATCATTTTCACCTCTTAGATTACGAACTAAAATTAAAATGATTGAGAATATTCTTTCTTAAAAAGGTGGTGGATACATAGGCATTTTCTTACATAATATATGCAAAAAGAGGCAAATTTTCTGCACACTAATCCACTTAAAGGAGTTTGCTTCTACAAATTTACTATATGAAAACAATTAGGCAATTGTGAAGAGCCATATGCAAAGAATGTCATTGTAGCAAGATTATTTATAATAGTACAATATTAAAATAAATGAAAGAATAAAAAGCCAAATAAACATAACTAATATCAATAAGTGTTAATAGACCCACAAAAGAGGATGCATCCACTGAATCCTACTAAATGGAACATATGTCTTGGATTAGATAGTCAGATGTGAAGATGCTCATGATGTATTAGTGACAGAGTAATTTATAGAATAGTATTTTAACAATTATTATTGTTGATGGTAAGATTAATCAATCACTTGTATTTTTTCCTAAAGTTTAAAAACAAGAGTGACCAAAGTCAATAATATTCCCATTTTGTAGAAAATTGTTTGATTTATAAAACTATTGCCAAGTAGATAGAGCATCTACTTGTTTTTTACCTAATATAAAATAAAGCCCTTTATTTTATTGATAAGTGGAAGTGAAATGAACAAATAGGACCAAAAATATGAATAATGTTAGAATTGCTGGCAAATATATCTTTGTCTTTAACATCAAACTATTAAAAGATGTTTTGTTTGTTTTTTAATTTCAATTTTACTTTTAGTATTTTAGTAAACAGTGCCTTTCTCTAATCTAGAATATTTGAAGAGCTATGGAATACACTGAGTTTTCTAAATAGCCAAATAATTATGTTTATTATTAAATCGCAGCATGGACTATTTGTCCCTCTGTACGCTGGGCTCTCTTTCCATTTAACTAGACCTGTGTGATTTTCATTGAAAAGAAATTATTGTTCATGCATTCAAAGGGCAATGAGCAATTAGAACATAATCGATCCAACTGAGCATCTGATTTCAGCCTTGTGCTGAGAAAATGGTCTTGAAATAATGCCTTTACCATTAGCAATTTCACCTAATTCAGAACAACATCTTCTTGAATGTAAAAGTGGTATTGACCAGAAAGGAAGTTAACTACTATCACTAACAATATAACTCTAACAGCTTCTCTTTTTAAGTGCACACTTGTCATTTAAAAAATGAAATATTGGTAAGTCAAGTAATGATAACTTATGCTTACATGTTTTGGTACATTCCAAATGGCATGTGGAGTTATTTTTTTTTTTTATCTCCCTATACTTCTTTGTAGTTGGGATGGAATATTTTGAGAGGATAGATTTTCTTCATTTCATTATATATTTATTGAATTTCTGATAAACTCAGGACATGCAATGTTGAATAAGGCAAATATCTCCCATCAATATAAAAGATCAAATAAAAGTTTAATGAGCAATTGCAGTAATTAATTGGAGATAAGCAGGGATACGACAGTGGGCAGTAGAAGAAGGGAAGGATCGATGTGAGCAGGCCACAGATTCAAAAGGTAAGGAACACTTGAGCCAAGTGGTGCTATTTGGAAACTACCAGTCATTGATCATCTTTTAGGTGGCAGGTGCTCTACATAAATTATTTCTAATCCTCACAATATTTGGTAGTTAACCATTACGATAATTTTTTTTGTAAGGAAACTAAAACTCAAACAAGTGATGAAATTTGCTGAAGTTCACAGCTGGTACGTTAAAGCCACTTTCAGTCCAAAACCCCTTCTCTCAAAGCCATTGTTTCTCACCCACCTTCTTACTACACCAAACTGCTTCACTTATAAGATCAAAGAGGACAAATTAATGGCCATGATGGCATTTAGAGAGAGAAATAGTGTGCACTAAGACAGGGAAATGTGGAGCCACTATGAAATTGTCTAGAATAGGACATATGTTTAGGCGAGCTGAAGAAACTGTGTTTGGAAAAGTACACAGGGCTGAAATCATGGAGGGAATGTTGGATGCTGAGGAGTTTGGAATTTTTATGTCTATACTGAGAAATTATTGACTGAGGGAATATCTTTGGTTCATCTGAACATTAGAAAGCTGATAGATTAGAGATTAGAATTCCTGGTGCAATGTTTGAGGAACTAACCTGATAAGCTACTATTAAGAAAATAACATGGAATAAAAGGGAGGACTCAAAAGTATTAAAAGGACATAGGAGGAAAAGGGGAAATTAAAAGAAGTACAATGAAAAGATGAGTGAGAATAAAGCATTCTGAAACTCCCCTTAGGCTGATGTCCAGTAACCACTAATGTGTCATTTGGGTACATTTATGTTCCAAAAAGTCCTCTATAATTTTCATTTAAAGTCCAATTTTCCAGTTGTATTGGGTCACATTCAATAAAATAGAACAATAAACTTCTCTCTGGTTACATAGTACATTGTTCTAAATGCTGGTAGGAAATTAAAGTGGAAATATGAGTGTCCATTACACCATGATTTTTCCATGCTCCTGCATATTCTATTTTACTCTAAAATGTGCTTTTTAACACATCTTAACTGGTTGTTTCATACTATTTGAAACTGTTAAACAAGCATTGATTGAACAGACAACATGTGCTAGTGAGGGGATTCAGAGTTACATAAGCAACATGCCCTGCTTGGAGAGATTTTACATTCTCACAAAGTTGCAGACTTATAAATGAATCAATGATGGTATAAAGCAAAGATATAAGTAATAAATGTTTGTATAAGAGAGTGAGAGAGCAGAGGGTGTAGAAGTTTGCACTTCCCAGAAGCAACAAAGAAGCTGTGGAGAAGATAAGAATCTTGTATTAGGTTTTGAAAAATGTGGTAAGAACCAGGGAATGAGAGGTGCTTGCATGGTCAAGGTGAGGTGATTGAAAGGAAATACTAGAGGCTGAATGGGTAAAGTCTACCAAGAGGAAGAAGCAGAAAATGCAGTAGAGGTAAAGCAGGGTTCCTAGGGATGGTCAAGAGCACAAGGAGAAATTACTTTGATAAAGGATAAAGGCAAGGGATTAGGATTTGTGAAGATGTTGATACAATTTTGAATTGGGGAGGGGGGAGTTAAGGGTGTTAATGCTTCACAGTGTGCCGGGGTCCAAACCCAGCAGGTCCAGGGGTCCCCAAAGGTGTGGACGGAGTTGGCAAAGAAGGAATGACACGGAGACAATGTTCAGTTGATCAGCAGCCTAGCCAGGATCTCCAGCCAAGTTCTGGTCTCGATCTCCAGAGAGGTTCTGCTTAGGATCTCCAGCCAGGTTCTGTGTCCATGGTCTCTTGCTAGGTTCTCCAGCCAGGTTCTGTAGCCATGTTCCCTCGCTAGGTTCTCCAGCCAGGTTCAGTCACCAGGTTCTGGTCAGGTTCTCTTGCCAATTTCTGTAGTCAGGTTCAGTCCAGGATCTTTTGCCATGTTCTCTCCAGCGAAGTTCTTCTGTCCCTAGAGAACGTTCTGTGTAGGTTCTGTGCCTAGGTTCTGTCTCTCTCTCTCTGTCTCCTAAGTTCTGTGTCTTGTTGTCTTGTTACAACTGTATTTATACCAGTTGATTCAATCCTATCAATCTCTATTACAAAGGTTAGGGCGTTTCTTATCTCCATTCCAGGGAGTAAAGATTATGTAGCTTAAGCACGATTGTTTGTAGTTAAAGTGATTAACTACCCGCCTGGCACTTAGTTAAGGAGTTTCATCCCCTCCCTAACTTCAGGGAAAAATCCCTACCTGGGGAAACAACCTTTCTCAGAGAGGAGACCTTGGTTAAAACACATAGTGCCAAGAAGGTGAGCAAACATTTTAAGAACAGTATGCCATATATGCCAGGTTCTTTGAAACAGCAAGGATGGACCGGCTCCCGGCAAATTCCCCCTTTTTTATTTTTTAAAAGCAGGCATTAAAAAGAAAAACCCGAAATGCTCTCTTGTATCCATTTTAAGAGTAGGATTGGTGCTTTCCGCTATTACCTGAGTCCTGATCTATCACCTCAGGGAGAGCTTGCCAATCCTGCACTTTCCTGGGGTGGAAAGGCTGCAGTGGGGTTAAGGATAAGGCTCCTTGGGCCTACCTTCTCCCATGCCTCTACATTTACCTTTCCGGCACCTTTCCTTCCTCAGAAAAGCATGGACATATTTCTTGTATAAAATGTTCCATCTGACTGGGAGTAACCTTAATTCCTCTGCTAGCAAGCATATGTGTTAAAAGATCAATACAGAGTCTTATTTCTTTAGACTCAGTATGGCACATCTTCTCAATCTAAGAATCAATACAGAGTCTTCTTTCTTTGGACTCAGTATGGCACATCTTCTCAATCTGAGTTCTGTACTATCCACCTTCTTACACTACTTATCCTCTGTAGGGGGGTCTGCAGTACCCTGGTGGAGTCCTATCCATCCCGAGTGTGGGGTTCTCAATGGTGGGGGGGGGGCTTACCTAGGGGAATCCTGTTCCAGGAGTTCCCAAAGGTGTGGACGGAGTCGGCGAAGACTATCCACCCTCTTCCTACGGTGGAGTCCTATCCGTCCCGAGTGTGGGGCGCTTACCTAGGGGTCCCTGTTTGGGCACCAGATGCCGGGGTCCAAACCCAGCAGGTCCAGGGGTCCCCAAAGGTGTGGACGGAGTCGGCAAAGAAGGAATGACACGGAGACAATGTTCAGTTGATCAGCAGCCTAGCCAGGATCTCCAGCCAAGTTCTGGTCTCGATCTCCAGAGAGGTTCTGCTTAGGATCTCCAGCCAGGTTCTGTGTCCATGGTCTCTTGCTAGGTTCTCCAGCCAGGTTCTCCAGGTTCTCCAGCCAGGTTCTGTGTCCATGGTCTCTTGCTAGGTTCTCCAGCCAGGTTCTCCAGGTTCTCCAGCCAGGTTCTGTAGCCATGTTCCCTCGCTAGGTTCTCCAGCCAGGTTCTGTCCAGGTTCTCCAGCCAGGTTCAGTCACCAGGTTCTGGTCAGATTCTCTTGCCAATTTCTGTAGTCAGGTTCAGTCCAGGATCTTTTGCCATGTTCTCTCCAGCGAAGTTCTTCTGTCCCTAGAGAACGTTCTGTGTAGGTTCTGTGCCTAGGTTCTGTCTCTCTCTCTCTGTCTCCTAAGTTCTGTGTCTTGTTGTCTTGTTACAACTGTATTTATACCAGTTGATTCAATCCTATCAATCTCTATTACAAAGGTTAGGGCGTTTCTTATCTCCATTCCAGGGAGTAAAGATTATGTAGCTTAAGCACGATTGTTTGTAGTTAAAGTGATTAACTACCCGCCTGGCACTTAGTTAAGGAGTTTCATCCCCTCCCTAACTTCAGGGAAAAATCCCTACCTGGGGAAACAACCTTTCTCAGAGAGGAGACCTTGGTTAAAACACATAGTGCCAAGAAGGTGAGCAAACATTTTAAGAACAGTATGCCATATATGCCAGGTTCTTTGAAACAGCAAGGATGGACCGGCTCCCGGCAACAGTGTCTATTTTCATTCTAATTTCAAGGATGATTTATATGCTACAAAAATGTGGACAAAGGTTAGTAAAAGTTTAGAATACTTGTTGAATGGACTGGGAAGAGGAGCCCATTGTCAAGTGAAATGGTTTTCAAGTGAGACTGAGTTTCATGTGAGGTTAGTGTGTACTTGTGGCATTCATCTACATAGTTTTACCATTTTGTGCATTTATATATTGTGGGAAGAGAGATGTAGCTGGTTGAGTTTAATGAAAGTTTGAAATTTTCAGTGGGGTATGGTGGAAAAGCAATGGAATTATGGTATTTAGAGACTATAGTGCAGATGATAAAGCAGTGAAATGAGAAAGTATCCATTGTTTTCAGATAATTTCCTTCTCAGACTTTATCCTTTTAAGGTTTCCAAGTTAATGTGGGACAGGCAAAAATGAACATGTCCTCAAGGTTTAATTTTGGCTCTATTTGGAGAACTTGTTATTGCTTTTATTTAAAATGATAGCCATGCTGACCCTAACCAAAGGAGGAAGATTTTTTTTTTATCTGTACAATATATGAGCATCAGTAAATATTTACTCATCCTTATATTTGGATCAACATTATATAAATACTAGAGGCTTGATGCGCAAAGATTTGTGCAAGAATAGGCCTTCCTTCCCCTGGCTGCTAGCACCGCCTTCACTCAGGCCCAGAGCTGCCTTCTGCCTTTGTGTGCTGCCCAGAGGTCCAGAGTGGCCAGGGTGGGGCGGAATGCCTGCATCGTCACCATGGCGACAATGCAAGCATCCTGGCCCAGCCACCACCATCTTTGTCATGTCAATTTGCATATTCCCTCCTTATTGGCTGTGGGCGCTGCCATCTTTGTCACAAAGTGACAGTCAATTTGCATATTTCATCTTTATTCAATAGGATATTTATATATATATTGTCAGTGTCATAAGCAGATATATCATGGCTTCTGCTGCTCTTAGTACTTTTGAAATGACATTAAATAAGCTTTAAAGTGGATCTTTATCCTTATAACATAAATATAAAGTAATGAAATGATAGTTCAAATCAAAGCTGGATAGATGAAGAAGCAAGATAAAAATAGTGCTGAAAAAAAGGTGAAGGGATTAAGAAAAAACAAATATAAAAACAACAATAACTCATAGATACCAGCAATAGTATGGTGATTACCAGAGGGAAAGAGGGGAGGAAGGAAGGAGGTAAAAGAGAGCAGAGGGGTATTAATAGCAAAGGAAGGAGACTTGACTTGGGGTGGTGAATACACAATACAATATACAGATGATGTATTATAGAAATGTACACCTGAAACCTATACAATTTTATTTGTCAATGTCACGACAATAAATTCAATTAAAAAGTGATGACAAAGAGGAAAAAAAAGAGTGTGCCATTTGAGAGACAGAGGAAGAGAGAGAAGAGAGAGAGAGAGGAGAGAGAGAGAGAGAGAGAGAGAGAGAGAGAGAGAGAGAGAGAGAGGAGAGAGAAGAGAGAGAGAGGTGTCTGGAAGGTTAAATCACTAGTGATAAAAAGGATGTAATAGAGCTTATTTCATAGCTGAATCAAAATATCTATGAGATCATAAGTTTGTTTTGAGAATTAGTCATTTGAAGAAGAGTTGATCATTAAGGTTGAGAATACAAGCAACACTGTATTTAGGACTTGGGATGACTCCTAATTGAAACTAAAATATTGAATAGTGAAGTACCAATGTTAATGTCCTAGTTCTGGGAGGAAAGTGTATGAGATCTCTGTGTACTATCTTTGAAATATTTCCACAAATCTAGAATTATTCCAAAATCAAAGTTTATTGAGAAGTTGGGAGGAGGAGAGCAGACAGACACCGCGTGCCTGCTGATGTGATGCCCTGAGAAGAACACAGAATCTCTCAGGTGGTATCCCAGCGGGGAAACACACAACCCGACCCTGACTGTGAGGAAGCATCAGGCGAACTCAACATGCAGAACATTTTATCACAATAAAAGATACTGAATTATTTAGAAGTGTCTGACAGATTTGAAATTGTCAGTGTCATAAGACAAAGAAATGTGGAAGGCATATTCCAGCCAAATTAAAGGAGCTCAGAAGACATGGTAAGTAAATGCAATATAGGATCCTAGACTGGATTCTGTATTGAAAGGAAAACAGTACTTTATAGGGCATTAGTAGTTCCATTAAAATATATATATATTTAATATGGATGATAGACTAGGAATCACATTTAATTGAATTAAGATCACAACTGTGCTGTGTTTATATAACAGAATACCGTGCTCTAAGGAAATACACACTAAAGTATTTAGAGGTAAAGGAATAGGATGTATGCATTTCAATCTCAAACACTTCAGAAACATAGTCATACTAGGAATTTATAGGGTTGGGCAAATGTACGCTTACAGTTGTTGAGTACATGAGACACAGTTTGTTCTTGTATTATTTGTATTGTTTATTGTATTGTTTATTTGTATTATAACTGTAAGCCTAATTTTGCCCACCCCCCCCTACAGAAAAACAAAGAAAATGGATGCAAAATATTGATGATTGGTGTATTTGCATAAAGAGCCTGTGGATGTTCTTTTTACACTTCTTGCAACTTTCTGTACATTAGAAACCTTCTAGCTTTTACCTCTTTGAGAAAGAAATACGTTTCTTCTAAGAAAGTCGCCGTGACTAAAGCTTGAGGTAGAATAATTATAGTAATAGAATTTTTAAGCTGGAAGAAGCTCCCTAAAATGTTAAGCTTAGAGAACACGTTTTCCATGTTTGTGTCTCCAGAGCATTGAATGGTGACTGGTAAATAAAAGATGTTTACATTGAAATAATGAATGGACGGATGGATGCTGTTAGGGACAATGTCCAAAACTGGCAGTATCAGCTGCTCATAAATGGCAGAGGGTTTTTTTGTGTGTGCTTTTTTCTTCTCCCTTCTGTGAACAAGTATTTTGAGGAGCCACAATTTTATAGTACTATATCTAACTCCATGGAATAAACAATACAGGCAACATTTTGATACCAGATAAATAACAGGCTTGATGTTTTCCATCCATGGTCACTACTGAAGGACCCTTGCTGTTCAGAACTGAGATTCAGATATTTAGAAAAGAGAAAAATGGTATTTAGGCTTAAGTAAAATCAAAGAGTTAGGAATTTTAGTTATGTATCTTCTGCCACATGTTATAGCAATTTAGATAAAAGCATGTAAGTTTCTTTTTCATGTCCTCATTAGTGAGCTAAGCAGGTGTATTTTTTTTCACACCATATATAAAAGAAGAAGTGAATATTATTTTAGTTCACGTTTGCAAATAAGGCAAAATGACTGAAAATAAAGAAAAAAATAGATTGAGATCATTTGAAGCCATAAAGGTTTAAAGAGGAAAAAAATTGCCACGTCTCTTTGGTGAGCCCTCAGAATATGTGGGCACGTGACCTTCTGTTGTGAGGACACAGAGAATGTGCCTTCTTGTGTACATCTATATAGCTTCCTGAGATGTTCTTATTGCAGCTCAATGTCTTCAAATATACTTAACTACCATATAAATGGGTTTGGCACGTGCATAATCTATTACTAGGATTTATAGTAGGCACTTAATACATGTTTAAGAAACAATGAATCCTCAGATAGCCACAATACTGCTTTTCTTACTGCCTTTCTTGAAGAGGAACCAAGATAAACATGTCTTTCTGTGTGTAATCTAAATGAAAAAATATACATTTTTATTCCCCTCTTTCTCTAAGAACATTCTTATATAAGCAGTAGCTATGTTTTCCATTTCAGTAACTGTTCAGTAATGGAATTTTAAAAAGCTGAAGCAGGAATTTAGGCCTTTTTTTTATAGCTTCCTCAGTGCACAAGGTATCTGCTTATCAAAGTGCTTTTCAAAGTGATGAGTTAAATACTAGCAAGGAAGTGACTGGCGGAAACAAAGCTTTTAGTGTTCAGACCAAGTGTGGAATTGTGAACCCTTCTGTTGCCTGTGTATTAGCGTAGAGCCAGGAGTTGAGGCTCTGTTTTAAAATCCTGGGCAAATCCTTTCACAATTCCATGTATTGATTAATGGATTGGTGAGAGGAGGTATTCAATGTTGTCTTAATTAATATTTGTGATATATTCTGGGGCCTTTGCAGAAACATCTCTACAGCAATAAAAAAATCTGTTTTATGTGGAATGAAAAAGAGAAAGTTAAGTTAAAGGGAAATGACTCTCTTTAGATCACACAGATTATCATTTTATTGTAGACAAAGTTGAAGCAACAGGCAGTGGGTAATAAGCACATTTTTTATTTTTTCAGCATAGTTTGGCATATTACCATTAACATTACAATTGTATAGGAGGAGTCTGGAAAATGCAAAGATGATTTAAAAAGAATCACACAGTTGGGTAAGGATGGGAAAATTCAAATAGATGAAGTGTAAGAATAGAATAAGGAATATAGAGGAAAAGCTTAATAGTATTCAAACAGATGTTGGCTGTAAAATGCAAATGATGGGGACTAGCTATGTTTGGTTTCCAATAAGCATAGAAAAAGAAAAATTGAAACTATCTGTTAGGCTCCATGTTTTACTGTAACTGAAACCATAACACTGAAAAAAAAGTGGTTTTAATCCAATTACAGGTTTTATTGCTTGTTTTTTCTTATTCCCAAATAAGTACAGTGTTTCTATGATGGCTCAACAAAGATAGAGTTTCCTTCTGCTTTTCTCTTCTACAGTCCTTTGAGTTTCCTTTTTCTAATGAAGGTCATTTTATAGTACACGATAGCTGCTGGACTGTAGCTATCTAGACTGAATTTTAGGTAAAAAAATAAAAGAACGTGGAAAAAGTAAAAAAAAAAAAAAAAGTGTACTTCTAAAACTTCCATGTGTGAGCCACAGCCCACATGGCTTAGGATTCAGAATATGGAGAAGGGCCATGTGCAAATGAAAGACAAGACAAGAAATAATAATTTGGAAATAATGGGGGCCAGGCAGAGTCCAATGCAAGGGGAAGGACTTTACTGGTTCCCAGGCCTTGCCAACCTTTTATTCAGTTTTGGATACACATATAGCCCTTAGGCAGGCAATTCCGTTAATAGACAGACAATCTAAAAGGTTAGTAAATTTTAGTAAAAATTTACTCTGAGACTATTTGGTCAGGAAATTGCTTGAGCTACCATTGTCTCAACTAAACAATTGGTGCATAACTCTGGCCCTTGCCAGGGCTCAAGGTTCACCAGCGTTCAGGGCTCCTTGTTTACATTTCTCTGGTAGAGAAGAAAATGGGTAACTTCCAACACTTTCACTCAATTGTTTTTGCTTATTATTACCAAACTCCCTCTTTTTAGGTGAATTATATATATATACTAGAGACCCGGTGCACAAAAATTTGTGCACTCGGGGGGAGGGGATCCCTCAGCCCGGCCTGTGCCCTCTCGCAGTCTGGGACCCCTCAGGGAATGGCCACCAGCTGGCTTAGGCCCGCTCCCCAGGGGATTGGGCCGAAGCTGGCAATCAGGCATCCCTCTGGCAGCCCAGCAGCCATCGGGGGATGTCTACTTGCCAGCGGGGAGCAAGCCTAAATTGCAGTCGGACATCCTTAGTGCTGCTGAGGAGGCAGGGGAGGCTCCCTCCACCATTGCTGTACTGGCAGCCATCAGCCTGGCTTGTGGCTGAGCAGAGCTCCTCCCATGTGAGAGCAACTGACCACTAGAGGGCAGCTCCTGCATTGAGCGTCTGCCCCCTAGTGGTCAGTGTGTGTCATAGTGACCAGTTATCCCCAGTCCTTCTGCTGTTAGGGTCAGTTTGCCTATTACCCTGTTACTATATAGGATAGAGGCCCGGCATGGGTGGGGGCTGGCTGGTTTGCCCTGAAGGGTGTCCCGGATCAGGGTGGGGGTCCCGCTTGGATGCCTGGCCAGCCTGGATGAGGGGATGATGGCTGTTTGCAGCTGGTCACACCCCCTTCAGGGTGGGGGTCCCCACTGGGGCGCCTGGCCAGTCTGGGTGAGGGGCTGAGGGCCGTTTTCAGGCTGGCGGGTGACTGAAGCTCCCAACCTTTCCTTTTTTTTTTTTTTTAATTCTGGGATTTATTTACCTTCTATGGCTGTCACTGGAGCTGGGAGCCGGCTTTAGCTCTGAGGCTCAGCTCCAGCTCTGAGACCTCGGCTGCTGAAAGCAGGTGTCTGGGCTTTGTTTAGTTTCTATAATTGAAACACTATTGCAACTCCAGCTCTGCGGCCTGGCTTGCTGAAAGCAGATTTCTGGGGATTGTTTAGCTTCTATAATTGCAACATAGTTGCTTAGAGTGCAGCTCAGAGCTGGGCGTTGGCAGGCGGGGAACCTTGGCTTCCTCCATCACTGGAGCAAGCAAGCCTCCTATTCGCTTCAGCTACCTGGCTGCTGGCCGCCATCTTGGTTGGCAGTTAATTTGCATATCGCCCTGATTAGCCAATGGGAAGCGTGTCGGAGGTACAGTTAATTACCATGTTTGTCTATTATTAGATAGGATACTTGTCAGATATATGTCTTTCCTAGAAATATTGTCTAGTGTTGATTAAAAAGAAATAAAAATAGATATTGGGTAGAGAACTATGGCATCTGGCATGCTAACACATATATAGTTAAAGTCCTTGAGGAAACTTTCAAATGTCTTGAGATAATATGAAAAACTATATATCCTTGGGGTACAGGAACAAAGAAAATGGAAGAAGAGAACAGTTGAAGCTCCTTCGATTTATCATTCTCTGATGATTTGTGTGATTTTCCTGAAGGACATACAAATTACATGTGCTAAAAAATACCATGTAGCTCAAAAATAGTCAGTATTTGAGTCATTTTTACATATTAAATGTCATTTAAGAGGTGTAAGAAGGCTCTTGATCCAAAGAACCTTTTAACCTACCACCATATCTTCTAACATTTCACCATTTTTCAGCCACAGTCAGAATACAGCTGATGTTCTCTATTACGTATTCATTCTTTGAGTTTAAATAGCTTTTTAAACTAGAGATGCAGCTTCAAGAACTATTGACCAGGCATTGGGGTAACAAGTGAAAACTATAAAGATGTATAGTCCTCATTCAAGGAGCATGCAGGCTGGTAATGGATATGTATAAGTTTACAGAAAAATAAAGTAAAAGGTCATAAGCACTATACTTTAAAACAGTGGTCCTCAAACTACGGCCCGCGAGCCACATGCGGCCCGCCAAAAACATTTATCCGGCCCGCCGGGTGTTTTTGCCGCCGCTGTCTGTCCTGCTTAGCAGCCAACTCGTCCTGGGCCCGCAGTGCGCATGTGTGGAATTTCTGAGGGACAGTGAACTTGCCCCCTGTTTAAAAAGTTTGAGGACCTCTGCTTTAAAAGGTTTCAAGAGCATAGAGGAACATGTCTGAGATAGTTAGCAGCTCAAAAGCCTGAGGGTATTTTCCCTGTGTTAACACAAAATTAAAAAGTCGAAATGAGAGGTAACAGGTGTGTATTTGGGATCAAAGAATTGCAATTCTGGAAGCATAGAATCAGGATGAAGTTAAGGGGTTTTGATGAAAAACAGAAAGAAAGAATTCCATGCTAAGGGGAATTCATTCCTATCAGTGCTAAGGAAATGAGCTACTCTTGGCTATACATGATGGGTTATTGATTCTGTCTTCAGATAGATAGTCCATAATCATCAGTCCTTGTGATTAGGATGTAAGCCTTCTACTGGTTTTACAAGCGATTGTTTGTAAAACCTTGTTGGTTTGGGGCTACTCCACAAATTCAAAGAAGAAGACATGGAAGGCAGTTCTTTTGGAATAGTGGTTCCAATGCCATTTTGGGAAGACTGCATTTATGTTATTTTTCTCACTTGGGAGAAGAAATAACTTAAGCAGTTAGCAGTTTTAGCATTTATGATAATACTGGAGGCCTGGTGCATGAAAATTCGTGCACTGGGGTGGGGGGGTGTACCTCAGCCCAGCCTGCCCCCTCTCACAGTCCAGGAGCCATCAGGGGATGTCCTACTGACAGCCACAGTTTGACTTCCCTCTGTGGGAGGAGACCAGACTGATCAGGGGAAGGCACTGCCCCCATTACCCCGCTGTTGCTGCCACTGCTGGCCACTGAGGCTGTGAGGCCTGAGCCCCGGGCCTCGCAGCTTCCAGGGCTCACAGCTGCCTGAGCCCACGGCTGCCATGATCCCCGAGCCTCTAAGCTGCTGTGGCTTTATCTGGATGGATGTCCAGAAGACGTCCATGCTAATTAGCAAATTATCCTTTTATTAGTATATATCATGGAGCAGATATTTTCTCATTTCCAGCTAGCTGAATTGAAAATGCTAACTTGGAGTGTTTATCATAGTGAAAAAGTTGGGGAGGTACTTGGGAGTAATAGATACAATCTAGGTGAACTAGACTGTGGGAAACTGATATAGGGTTAAGCCTCGGACTGACCGGTTGGCAAAGCCACAAACAAGTCCCAGCTTAGAGGGCACAGTCCTCTTAGCATAATTAGGCTTGACCTTATAACACTCCCTAGATCTTAACTGGGAAGCTAAGGGGCTGAGGAAGTGCAGGAAGTGTAACCATGGTCAAAACAAGTGAAACTCACAAGAACTGTGTAACTATGGTAACCACTACCTTGTTTACCTCTCACTATAAAAAGCTTGGTGAGGCTTGAGCACAGTGGAAGTCCTTCCTCTTGAGTTGGACTTGCTCGCCTGGTCCCCCAATATTCCCAAATTATCTTGTGTCTTTTCTTTTTCATTTGTTGTGCGGCTCCTCTTCCAGACCCGAACCCTGAACCACGCAGGACGTGGAGGGAAATATTTACGACACTAGACCAGATCACAAGTTTGAGGATCAGTGAGACTTGATTCAAGGTTAATTTAATTTAAAATTTTTCCTGAAATACTAATAAACAGTGTCACATATAAACATGGGAAAGGCTAAAATATATATACTTTATAGCTTCCCATTGATTCCTACTAGCTCACACAAGAACCTCCAAATTTTGTGTCTTGGCAGTACACGTGGAGTGGTATTTTTGCAAAAAGTGAACACCATCACCTTTTTATACTCTTAGTAACTCTAGTAGCCAGAAATAGCATACCTCTGTTCAGCAAGTCATGTCACCTAAACCTGAAGTTTTCAAGTGTCAGCACCTAGGAAACCTCCCTTTATCTCTGCCCACACAGCACGGCTTGGATCTTAACATTGATTTCACTCAGCTTACCACGTACCTAAATAGATGGGGAAAACACACAATTAGATACATGAGCAAATTCAAGAGGGAGTTCTGAAGGTTCATAAACTTCTCCTAACTCTGATTCTGATACCAGGAATATATAATTGTGCAATTAAGTAAAAAGGCATTCTACATTTAATGGCCATGTGGAGTGAATATATTGAGAAAAGTAGAAGTCACACTTAAGAGGTAGTTTTTAAGATAAGAATATAATGAGTATTCATTTTTCAACCAAAGAATTAAACCTCATATTCTTTCCAAAGAATTAAATGTGGTTTGCACAACTAGACTACTCTAAAATTGTACATAAGAAAGATTAGAGCTAATTAAAGAAGAGTAGTTAGAATATGTTATTCCACACATCTAAGATAAAATAATAGTATTGTCTATTTATTTTTGCCCATAATGACAATAGCTTTTATTTTTGTTAGTAAGTCAATGACACTCATTAAAATTTCACACAATATAAAGAAAAGCTCTAAAGAAGAAAGTGAGAATTTCCCAAAATTACTATTAAAAGTTTATTGAGTATTAAGTAACACTAAAACAATTATTCATATTGTATTATATCTTTTTTTAATATATTTTATTGATTTTTTACAGAGAGGAAGGGAGAGAGATAGAGAGTTAGAAACATCGATGAGAGAGAAACATCGATCAGCTGCCTCCTGCACATCCCCCACTGGGGAAGTGCCTGCAACCCAGGTACATGCCCTTGACTGGAATCGAACCTGGGACCTTTCAGTCCGCAGGCCGACGCTCTATCCGCTGAGCCAAACCGGCTTTGGCAATATTGTATTATATCTTGCCATACTTTCTTAAACAAGCACATGCATATACATGCGGCATGTTATTTTATAGCTTGCCTTCTCACTCAATAACTAAATGTGGAAGTAGATTTTAATATCATTGTGTGGCTGTATCACATTATTAATTTCTCCATAATATTAATTTAAATTGTTTTTAATTTTTAAATATTATAATGAAATTCAGAACATATTCTGGGAAAGCCATATAGTAAGTATTTAATTTCGGAAATGAGAAAGCTCTGAGCATGTATCAAAATTGTTAGCATGGGTTGGATGAGTGAATTCCAGACTGGACTTGCAGGAATAATCTCCAGAACAAGACCATGGATGAGGACAACCTGGAGAATCGCTCTTTCCCACAATCTGGAAGGCTGGCCATTGCGCAGTAGTCCTTGCAACTCAACTACAGTTGGACCACGCCTTACTTAGGATTTATAGACCATGAAACTTTTGGCTCAAGAAAAAGAACACATGAGCTGTGGTCTTCAGAGTTGGAAGGTAGCTGCTGCTGTGTCACCTGTCATTCCCAGGAAAATTCTGCTGAGATGTCACTCTTGTGTCAGGAGGCTCTGATGCAGGAAATGTGGACCAGAGCTTTGCCGTGCTGTTACATTTGCACTGGTTTCATTAAAAAACATTCAATAGACATTGAATCTGTAAAATTGCTCTTACTTGAAGTTTCTGAATTTTTTACTTAAATTACTAAAATATTAATATTAGGCCACTTGAAAATGTATAGCCCTTTCATATAATATTATTAATTCTAACAATAAAGTTCTAAATTAGATAATATTATCCCTTATTTTAGAGACTAGAAATTTAGAATGTGAAAGGCAGTATATCCAGGATGAGATCACACATCACACTCTAAAGGTGGCATCTTCCCTTCTCAGAAGACCAAAGGACAGGCATTTTCTACTACATCCCCTTTTATCTAAAAACTAGCCTTAACTAGAAATCTTTTCTTTTTTAAGAACTCCTGGTTTTTGCTTCCTACTTAAGGAGACATTATTTTTTTTTAACTTTGTGTTTTTTGTTCATCTCAGGATTGAACATTTGGAAGGCTATTTTGTCAGCTAATAAAAAGACAGTAATTTTGAACGTAAAATAGACACTTCTCCAAAGAGGACACACAGATGGCCAATAGACATGAAAAGATGTTCAACATCACTAATCATCAGACAAATGCAAATTAAAACCACAATGAGCTATCACCTCATGCCTGTCAGAATGGCGATCATCAATAAACCAACAAACAATAAGTGTTGTTGAGGAAGTGGAGAAAAAGGAACCCCAGTGCACTGTTGGTTTTGCCCCACCCTGTATGTGTAATTAAAGAGCAAAATAATGAACAATCAAAATAGAAACAGACTCATAGATACAGAGATCAGACTGATGGTTGCCAGAGGGGAGGGTGTTTGGGAGCTGGGTGAAAAAGGTGAAGGGATTAAGATCTACAAATTGGTAGTCACAGAATAGTCACAGTGAGGTAAAGTACACCATAGGGACTACAGCTAATAATATTGTAATAACTACATACAGTGCCAGGTGGGTACTTGAAATACCAGGGGACCACTTTGTAAAGTATATGATTGTCTAATCACTTGCCTGAAATTAATACAAAATAACATTGAATGTAAGCTATAATTTTAAAATAAAATTTAAAAGAGACAGTAATTGCAATTCTTAATTGAACAAAAGGTAAATCTAGTTTTTTAACTATTCCGCAACTAAAGCCCTGACTCTGAATTATAGGGGAAATTGACATGCTACTTGTTTAGAAAGACATTTCAGAATAGATTTTTCACATAAGAATCAACTTATCACTTAAGAGGTTCTGGTGGGAGAGAGAAGAGTATGTCATTGCTTATCAAAGTGCTGAGGTTACGGACTGCCACTGGCTTTGAGTTGCGAAATCTCATTTTTTTCTGTTCCCGCCGAATTATAAAGGAATTAGATGTCAAGGCTAGTCATGAACCATGCTTAGCATTACTAATTTAGTGACACTGTTATTTGCTGCACACGAAGACAGGTAATTAGGAACACTTCCAGGAGGAATTGTGAAATGTGACAACCCACTTAAAAATCATCATCGGTGTATCTTTGGTCTCCACAAAGGCAAAGAAGCCCCTTGAATTGCTCAGTGTTACTTCCATAGGCTGAGAACATGGCTTAATAACAAAATTATACCATGTTCAGTCAAAACAGAACACTCAATATGTGTACTGGGATCTAGCTGCTCAGTTTTCCTGGGGATTGCTAGACCCTGGACACACTAGACTAACCTTGAGCTTAAACTTGTAAGCCAATTTTGTCTTATCAACAAGGGTAAAACTTATGGGACCAATGCCTTAGCATTTCCTTCTCTTGCTTAAAAACCTATGTGAGCAAATCAAAGCTAGGATCTGGAGAGTGCCATAAAAGACCTTCGGTTCTTTCAAACTGCTTTAAAGGCCAACTCACACTCTTCCCAAATAGTCTATGAGGTTTTAACTTCTGTGCCACTTTCCTTTTCTCTCTTTAGGAATACACACTTCATCAGATCTCCAAGGTCTCCACAATTCTCCCTTCCTCTGTAAAACCAGGTCTAACCCTTCTTCACTCCACTCCCTGCCACCCTGGCCTGCCTTTCCTAGCCTTTGGCTAGTTTTCACTCTGAATTCCCAAAGCAGTGACATTTCTCAGAGTCACCATGATGCATTATGGGTTGTTGTTTTGTTGTTCATTCTTCTCACTAGAATATTAGATCTCTGTGGCTTAAGGATGCCTTCATAATCCTTTGTCTAGTGCAAGGCCAAGGTACACTAAATGTTCAATTAATATTAACTTGAACTAGCAGCAAAAGCACCAGCCCTTTTAATGAACCTGCCACAATAATAAAACAGACTAACAATTCCCAGAAGGAAGGGGACAGGAAGGGAAGGCATTAACCAAAGAATGTATTTGCATACTAGAGGCCTGGTGCACAACATTTGTGAAGGGAGGAGGGGTCCCTCAGCCCAGGCTGCGCCCTCTCGCAGTCCAGAACCCCTTGGGGGATGTATGCCTGCTGGCTTAGGCCTGCTCTCTGCCTAAAATGGCAGGCAAACACCCCCCGAGGTGTCCTTAGTGCTGCTGTGGAGGCAGGAGAGGCTCACGCCACCTCCGCTGTGCTTGCTAGCAGTGAGCCCAGCTTCTGGCTGAGGGGCACTCCCGCTGTGGGAGCACACTGACCACCAAGTGGCAGCTCCTGCGTTGAGCATCTGCCCCCTGGTAATCAGTGCACGTCATAGCGACTGGTCATTTGCTATTTGGTTGATTTGCATATTAGCCTTTTATTATATAGGATGTGCAAAACGCATGGACTCAGATAATAGTGTGGTGAAGGCCTGAGGTGAGGGAGGGAGTGGAAAGAAGGGGACCAAGGGGGGGGGGAGGGAGTCTAGTTTGTAGAATGTTCCGTGTACACTAGGAAAAATGTATATTCTGCTGCTTTTGGATAGAATGCTTGTTAGGTGTCTGTTAGAACTAGTTTGTTTATAATGTTCATATCTATTTTCTTGCTGGTCTTATTTCTAGTTGTTCTATCATATACTGAAAGTGCGGTATTCAAGTTTAACTATTATTGTAAAATAATTTCTCCTGTCAGTTCTATTATATTCTGTTTCATATATTATGTCTTCAAACCTCAATGGGATGAAATTAGTAATTAATAACAGAAAACTATATTGTGAAATACACAAGTACAGGAAATGAAACAACACTTTTCTAAATAATAAATGTCTCAGAAGAGATCACAACAAAAATTATCAAATAATTTTAGAGAAATGAAAAAGAAACACAACTACCAAAACTCATAAAAGTGCAGCATAAGTAGATCAGATGGGATTGTGCTGTAAAAACTCCATTATTGATTTATCAATTTCTCTGACATGAAAAAATATATGTGCGTAAAAGCAATAGCATGTGCAACATGATTCCACTGCACTTTTTTTAAGTTATTGTTGTCATGAAATTTATATCCCAGAAAGCAAGCATCCTAGGAAACTTAGAAAACAAAATAAATAAGAAAATAATTTTAAAATTTATATTACTATTTTACAGATAAGAAATCAATCTTGATCTCTAAATCTTTAGAGCGTTTAAGTGAATAACCCAAGTTCACATAACTAGGAAGTGGTTTGCCTTGAATTCATGTAGTCAGCATCTTTCTTAAAGACAGACAAGGTAGAGGTATGGCAGAGATCACAGAGGAGTGAAGAATTAATGGTATTTTTTTTCTAGGACACAAAGATTTCAGAATGAATGTGGGGGAAGGGATGGGAATCTGTTCTTTAAGCAAAGTTAATCTTAGCAGATAATCTATTTCTAGTTATGGCATTTCTGCCATTTTGCAGTGGTATTTTTGTAGAATATAAAAATGTCTATTTCGGTGCCATGTGAGCATAACTTTATATAGATATGAAAGTGTGGGACTAGGGAGGAAATGCTTGCTGCTTTAGTACTGCAGTGGTGACAAGCTCAGAATATGATGCCTGTCCTCATAGATGAAAGGTGAAAACAAAACTCTTTGTACGGTGAGGAGAAAATGCGGTTGGTTGTCTTGTCAGCTCCACCTGCCCACACAGGTAGCTGTATCCACCACCTGTTGTAGCATTGGCACCTGCCACCCTCTGTTGGTGCTTCCTGAAGTGGTCTGGGAAGAGGCATCATTCCTCTCTGGTCTGGGATCATCTCACACAGCACATTTATGAGAGATTTAACTCTGACAAAAGGTTGATTAAAAGAGAGATGGGAGCAAATAACATGAAAAAAGGTTTCCACCCTCCAGACATTGTGAGAGCATATAGTTCATGGCAATGATTATACTTTGGACGTGGCTTTGTTTCCTGGCTCCCTGGCTCACTATGTGATTGTGGGCATATCACAGAATTTGAGTCACAGCCTCAGTGACTTATTCAGTAAAAAGGGAGAATAATGGTTAACTCTGTTGGCTTGAATGAGAACCTGTAATGCATTGATGCCTTCCGCATTCAACAAATATCAGCCTCTCTGTTTAGCATTAATTCTAAGACTTGGATCTTTCCTGTTTACTCTTAAGAAAGATTAGCTATGATACTAAATGGTCAAATACTTACAACTAGGAATTCTTTTCCTCCGTATCAGGTTACATAAGTTGGAGCAGCCCTACATTCTTCAAGTGCTAGTCTTCAGGTATACTCACCCAATAGTAATAACCACTACCTTTTTCTCTTTCTCATCCTTAATAGAATTTCTTTAAGATATTCTTAACTAACTACAGTCATCTCTCAAGTCCTAGATTGGATGCAGAACCCCCTGGGGCTACCAAAACCCATGGATGCTCAAGTTCCTTATATAAAATGGTGTAGTATTTGCATACAACCTACACACATATTCCCATATATGTATATTTCAATCATCTCTAGGTTACCTATAATACCTAATACAGTGTGAATAGTATGTAAATAGTTGCTATACTGTATTAATTAGGGAATAATGACAAGAAAAAAGAAGTCGGTACATGTCAGCACAGGTGCAGCCATCATAGGCCTTACTACATATAGTCCATGTCAGCAATGACATAGCATTCCCCTCCCCCTCTTTATTTTTTATTCATGGTACCTCAGACTCAGGGATGGCTTTCCTGGAAGATAACATTGCCTATTAGAGAACTAAAATGAGCCTAACCACAGGAGTCTCACCACTCAAATTCCCTTTACCAACTGCCTATGAATGCACCATTAGAAATACTCTGTTTGAGCAAATTTTGTGTTCACTACAATTCAAATATTCCTTGCCAGAATAATGCTTTGAACTGTGTTTGTTTTTTAAATATCCTAAAAATAAGTGAGTATCAGCTTTTTCCCTGAAGTCAGCTTTTGAATTCCTGATGTAGAGGGTATTAGGACAGGGGTTAAGTACCAAATGGAATAGAACTCAAGACTAACAGAACAGAAACTGGAAATCCGTTGAATAAGATAGAAGGGCAACTCTTCACAACTCCTCACTAGATCACAAAATACTTTATGAATAAATAGATGAGAAGAACACAGCTATTCTGTATTTCCTGTTGCATTTTGAAAACGTGACAGCAAGGACACCCAAAAGAATATATATTCCCTAAGTTGAGTTAAGATTGGGGAGGGGAAGGGAAAGAACTTATTCTTCCTTCCTCCCTCGAAAGCCTCAATTCATGTTGAATCAGTGCCCACACATTTCCGTTTCCACATGGATTCACTTCCTAAATTGCATTGTCAGGCTGGTTTTACTCTTCAATCCCTTTGGTGTTATTCCTGGTGGTCATGGCCCTGAACGTTCGTATCTAAAAAAGAATATAAAAATGCACATCATGGACAAATTAGGATTGATTGCATAGACAGTGGAAACATACTCCTAAACATACCTGTCTCTCCTTCCTATGTTTTCCTGAAATGTTATGTTAATTTCAAAGCCCCAAACAGATTAAAAAAAAAAAAAAAGAGCTTCAAGACCATGCATTCATGGAATTACATTTGTTCTCTAAAAATGTCTACTGATCGGTTTTGTCAGTATGGATAGGTCTTTCTTTTACAAAATATGAATGAGTCAGCTTATTAATCACCATGGTGTAGATATGAAGTGCTCTAATCCCATTTCAGTCTTCTTTTTCTAAAATATAGAAAAATAGGTAGAACCAGCTCCAGAGACTACTTCTCCACTGTTCTTACAGAAGATAATGAACACATATGACCCTGAGTCTTGGCTAAATAGGGGTTTTTAATATGAATTTTCTGTTGTGTTTTTTTGTTTGTTTTTAAATATATATAAGATAAAAATAAGATAGAAAAGAAGGCAATTATGTCAGGCATAGGAATGCTCTATTGGTGGGCGCAGTCCTGTTTTTACAGTGGAACAATCGATCTCAACCTGCTGAGGAACATGCTGCTGATCAGATAAGAGACTCCACAGTAACTAGTGAAACAACTTTTCATGAGCTACAAAAGCCAGAACACCACGCATGTCACAGTGGAATTAGTTGAGAGTTGAGTGTAAGCCAAAGAGAGACCTCCTAAGCTAGACTCAGAAAGAACTCTGTAACATGCCCTGGGCCACGGCTCTCTCTGCTGTTGTCCTTTCTCCTCCACATCAGGCAGCGGGTCTGCTCTGAGTCTGCATACTTTTTGAAGTCAGTGTAGTGAACTTTTGAGTCATTTGGTCCAGAGCTGTTAATGCTTCATTGCCATGAAGATTATATTCACTAGCAAATAGAAAAGATGTAGGAACTGGAGTTATACTTTCAAACCTGTCCCTTGACAAAAGCCACAACAGGACATAGGGGAAGTGGGACTTGTGATATTGGCATCTTGCCTGCACTGTCTATCGCAGGAGGTTTTCATCACCACCGGGAGCACAGAGTACAAAGTCTTCCTTGTAGCACAGAATGAGTGCTTCTCTGTGGTTTAAAGAAACCATGAAACCCCTTCACAAAACAGAAAGAAAAGGTTCTGTCCGACCGGTGTGGCTCACTGGATTGAGCATTGTCCCATGCACCAAGAGGTCACTGGTTCAATTCCTGGTCAGGGTACATTTCAGGGTGGTGGACTTGATCTGCTATAGGGGACATGCAGGCGGCAGCCAACTGATGATTCTCTCTCATTGATGTTTTTATATCTCTATCCCTCTCCCTCCCTCTCTATCTAGAAATCAATAAGAACATATTTTTCAAAATTGTTTAAAAAAATAAAAAAAGAAAAGTTTCTGTTTGAATAAAACCAAATGTTGACAGATGAAGAAACCACACCAGAAACAGAATGGCCCAGTGGGGAACGCAGTGAGCTATTTTTTTTTTTTAGACCGAGGTAGAACTTTATCTACCACATAAGCACATCTCCATGAGCTTTAAAACCTCTAACAATTTAAAATTCTCCAGTGTATCCCTGTCTAATAGTCATCGCAACTTACCCCTATGTTGTATTTCATTGGTTCTGTACTAATTCTTTATGTGTGTGCTTTGGGGTGAGGATAGTTTTGAGGGGAATAGATATGGGGTAAACATTTCAAAATGTTTATTGCTCTCTAGACTTCTTTGTTTCTAGTATTTGTCCTCGTGGTTTCTGAGTATCTGGAGGCATTCCTATTGCTGTTCTTTCTTGGTAGAATGTCCTATTATTTAGCACATCATATGCATACCGGAATGGCAAGCTCACCTATCCTGAAAACTGCTTTTTCTGCCAAACCTTCCTCATTTGATCTCCCTCATATGTGGTTGTTCCAATCACCCAAGAAATCTCTATTGAGCTGTATTACAATTTGACTACACTGTGTTATAGCTTATGAATTCTTTAAAAAAAATGTATTAAGGATTCTTTTATCCATCCTTGTATATCTGGCACATAGCACAGTATCTAGAAAGGAGTAGGAAATAAAAAATTGCTATTGAGGAGAAATGACCAGATGAATAAAGAATGATGAGATAAACCAAAGGACCAATTTAAAAATGTTGAAGGCCCGTTAAGCATTCTTGCATGATAGCACCAGACTGGTTTTCTGTCCCATGTGGTCATTTGTTTTAATTTGTTTATTTATGTTTTAGGTATGTATTTATTTAGAAAATATTTCTTGAGGATCCCCTCTATCTGGAGATCATAATAGTCACTGGGAAAATATCATGTGTAAGACAGATTTTGCTCTCAAATTACTCAACGATAACCATACTCATGGTTTCTCTTCATTTGGAGACTTTGCCCTTCTTTCATCACAGAAAATGCAAGTACACCGCCAAAGAGGATCCTCAGCATTTGAGCCAGTGTGACTGCCCATAAACATCGCCAGCTGAAAGCGTGATTTAGACCCTGCTGCTGAGATTACCCAGCTGAGCCAGAAAGTGAGCTTCGCAGCCCCGATGCCACCTTTGCCATTTACTAATTGCTTTTAACCTTCCGGGCCGCACATTCCTGTTCCGTCCCTGCTCTTCGATTTATAGTGTTAGTACCAGTTCCTCTGTTCTAATGATGGTTTGCTGTCAAGGGGGTTGTGCACTCTCTGTCCCTTTGTTCTCTTATAAAAATGAGATGTTGCATTTTCAGAAGCTGTTTCCCCAAAGACAATTTTTCAAGGATAGCTGCCGTAGTAGTCACCACCATGTAAGCACCATAATCACAGGCACAGGTAGCTCTGTAGCTTTAAAACAACCAATTGTGATGTGTTATGTTTTTGAAATAGAGTCAATATTTTTGAGTTCTAAATTGATACATGCCTTAAGCATCTACCTAAGGTTTACGCTACTGGAGGAAAACAATCTATCTGTGAAAATTAGACTTTTTACAATTCCTGTAATAATGCATGTGATCCAGTCACAGTGTTTAGGAAATGTAGATTTAAGGTAGACTACAGTCACCTGCACACCCCCTCCCCATTTAAAATGAAGCAAACAAACTATCACTTAGAAAAATGTGCAAAAGCTATAGGCAGAAAGATCCACGGAAGATATATAATTGTTTTACAAATATATAAAACGGTGTCCAATGATTTCCAGCCAAAGTTACAAAAATAATAATATATCTTTTTTTTTTTTTAAATCAGTAATGGCAAAAGTCAAAATGTTTTATACTGTCAAAGTGCGGCAAGTCAAGTGGGAAAGGGCACTGTCTTTGCTGCCAGGTGGTGTGAATCGGATTACATCTTTGTAGGTCAGTTAGATGGTAGAATGAATGTCTTTCATATTTGTGGCTGCCAATCAGGTTTGAATACCTTTTCCCTACTTTAGGATACCCAACATTAATATTCTGCTTGCTTAACTTAGAACTAACCTAGATGTCAGAATTTAAACTTCCATCCTCACTTTATGTAGAACACAGGCATGTGGCCTGTTTCTCTCAGGATCAAGATGAAGAAATATCACTGTGGGAAGATGAAGTCTTTTTCTGTCCTCAGAAGGTGTCAGTTGCTGCAGTAGTCAAGTCAGGAGTTAAATTTACTTTTTAAAATGGGGTTTTCAGATTATAAAGCAGATTATAACCATGCCCCAGAGCCATCTTCTTTCAATTGCATTATCCTGTGTAGAAGCCATCCTGATTCTGATGGTAGAGCTTAACTTGAGTAGGTGGCACTGAGTTAATTCATGTCCCAGTTGCCATGGGAGACCTAAATTTAAGTTGCCAATTCTTTTCCAGGGCAAGAAATAAAAATGAGTCTAGTGCCATTTTCTTGGGTGCTGTGCATTTCAAAACCTAGGCTTTGTCTCATATCTTCTCTCAGCACCAGCCTTTGTTTGCATTTTTCTCTACCAGGAAGGTTTTACACTGCCAACTTTGGTTGAACATCAGAGAAAACAAAAGGGGTTTGTTGACCATACAGCTTTGGAGGTGAGGCACTAAATGAATGAATGGATGTAAAAGAAAAATGTTGAATGGTGACTGCTACCTCATTCATTCACTTGTAAATTGTTCAAAGGCAGTACATTTAAAAATCTTCAAGTAGGTCGAGGTCATATGTAGAGATTGTTTACCAAGACAGTAAATGCCTGGAGAGAGGGAACTATCCTTGTATCTCTGTGAAACATTTGAGAAATATTTGCTGAGCGATATTGTGCCAGGCCCTGCATTTATGAAGATGAATATATGAGTGGCATCATTTTCAATGAGGACTTTTTGAGTCTAGAGAAGTCAGATGTATGAACTGATATTTTCTAAAAAATCCAGAGCAAAGTGGGATGCTTCTTTATATCCCCTATAATGTCTCCGATAGAGTCCTGCCTGTATGTTTTTAGATGCTTAATAAGTATTTCTTTCTGCAGATGAAGTTCATTACAAGTACAGAAGGATTCATTATCTAATGTCTTCTTCTCCAGTGTCTTTGATTTAAGGAAACTAACAATGCAAAAGCAGGTCCATGGTTTTATTACGCTATTTACTCTTGTAATAGAGATGAGGGCTTAAAGCTAATAGCTGCACACATCCGAATTAATTAAAATCAACACACATCTTCTACCTACAGTATTTGGGGGGCTCCCCAAAGGGAAACCTCTCCTGCTCATCTACAGACTCTGATTAAGAAAAAGAAAGAGACAAGAAACATAGTCAAAATCTACCTGACCTTTGTATGGAGCTGTTTTCAAGACGGTTACCATTTTGCGCTGAATGATCAAAAATTACAGCAGGGCTGCATAAAATAGAGTCAGATGAGGGCTCTGCATGTAAAACAGGGCTCTGAGCATGTCTGCCTGCACCTCCTCTGAAAGCCCTCTCCCAGAGCTTGCTGTCTCCACGGTAACAGCATCCCTGGGATTCTGTTGAAGTGTGTTTTGAAAGCTGCCTTTACCTAAGAAGTTAGCATATGACAGAGCTGTCCATATCTCCAGTCTTCTCAGATTATTTTTCCAAGGATAAAAAAAGCATGTATGGCCTGGCCAGGTGGCTAAGTTGTTTGGAGCATCATCATGTACACCAAAAGGTTTTAGGTTCAATTTCTGGTTAGGACACATACCTAGGTTGTGGGTTCAATCCCTGATCAGTAACCTATCAATGTTCCTCCCCCTATCTTTCTTTTTCTCTCTAATATACATGTAGTAAGTGCCTTGAAAGTAGGAAATACACACACACACACACACACACACACACACATATATTCAGGTGAGTATTAAAACATATGTATGGAATAACATTTGCTTCTAATGATCAGATTTATTTTTTTAAAAAAATTTTGTGGGGTATCTATAATAATAAAAGCATAGTATGCTAATTAGACCAGACAGCCAAATGACCTTCCAAATGTCATTCTGGACATCCTTCCAGACGACCTTCTGGATGAAGCTGTGGCAACAGGGGCTGAGGCAGTGGCAGTTAGGGGTGATCAGGCAGACAGGCAGGATGGTTAGGGGCTATCAGGCAGGCAGGCAAGTGATTAGGGGTGATCAGGCAGGCAGGCAGGCAAGCAAGTGGTTAGGGATGATGAGGCAGGCAGGGGCTGTTAGGGGCGATCAGGCAGGCAGGCAAGCGGTTAAGAGCCAGCAGTTCCGGATTGGGAGGGGGATGTCCGAATGCCAGTTTAGGCACGATCCCTGCAGGCCTAAACTGGCAGTCAGACATCCCCCTGAGAGGTCCTGGATTGCGAGAGGGTTCAGGCCAGGCTGATGGAGCCCCTCCACCCCCGTGCACGAATATCATGCACCTGGCCTCTAGTTTCTAATAATTATGCTGCCCAGTGTGTCATCATGCTATTTAAAAGTGTTATGTGCACAATTTTAATAAAAGAATAAATAGATAACTTGATCATCAAATACCTGCCATTATCATTCTAAAAGGAAGTTTCTTTTTTTCTCTCTCTTTTTGTTTCTTTTTACCTGCTTTCCCAAGTTTCTGCCTTTCCGTCTGCTTCTATACCTCTATTCTATTTTTTAAAAATATTGTCTCTGGATGTTTTCTTTAGTTAGAAGTCACAAAGCAATTTTTACATTTTTTAAATTATTATTTCTTGTCCACATAAATGCTTGTAAACACCTCATGATTTTATAAATTAAAACACTGAAGATACTTGGAATACTCTTTATATGACTACATTATGGTTGTAAATAAAAAAATTATTTTCATTATTTTTTGAAGTCCTACTTAATATTATCTTATATTTTCTGAGTACTTGTGACTAGTGCAATTCCATCAGTAGAAAAACAAAAATAAATAATAGAAATGATTTGTATTTATATGTACCATTTATCTACATATTTGACTTAGGGAGTTTATTATTTGGATATTTATAAAGATCTTTGTGCTTTGACAATATAAATTATGCATTTTAATATTTTTGGAAAAGTATATAAATTTATCTACTAAATGGATCTGGGTAATGTTCTCATTTATTAGCAATATATTGGCCTCCTTTTGAGAATGTAATGCTTTATCAGAGTATAGTAACTAGTTTGAAAATATATATGTATCAGAAAGATATAAGGGTAAAGGAGCTTTTTTAGGATATATAATTTATTGTCCTTTTTCTGTGATGCCCGTGAAAGTGATTCTGATGCTGTTAATCCTTTTGATATCCTTAGATGGCAAAATAAATATCCCTTATGTGAAAGATTTATTTTTTGCAGCAACATAATTGAGTCAATCAATAAACTATAATGTTTCCTTTGGCATTCTGCTATGCACAGCACATTTTATCAACAAGTCAACAAGTGCACATTAAAAAAAAAAAAAAAAAAAAAAAAAAAAAAAAAAACACCTAAATTCCCCTGTTGCAAACATGCCACTTTAGAGATTTAAAATAATAATGACGGCAATGATAATAATAACCATACACATATAGACCTTCTCACTCTTTCCATGTGACTCCCTCCAACTTTAAGGGAGCTAAGGCCACGTGAAGCCCGTTCTGAGAGTGTGGAAATATAGTCAGTTTGCATGTCTGAGTCCCCCTTGGTTTTATGCAGGACTAGCCCCTTGCAGATCAAGTGCATACTAGACCACTGTTCACCCTGTGGAAAGAGACCTGGGTCTGCAGGAAGCCGCATGGTTGCTCAGTTGTATCAGCAACTATGTGGAAGAGTCTGGCAAATTCACACTAATAGAAGCACACCAACTTACCTACAGATGTCAAGCTCATACTTTAAAAGGCTTTAAAGCCAAGGCTGGCATGGCTCAGTGGCTGAGCATCAGTCTCTGATCCAGGACGCTACAGTTCAATTCCCAGTGGGGACATTTGCCCAGGTTGCGGGGCATGCCTCTCATCATTGATGTTTCTATCTCTCTCTCCCTCTCTAAAATCAGTAGAAATAAATTTTATAAATAAATAAAAGGTTTTAAAGGTAATTTAGTGATGATTTGATTCCCATCTATTTTTACTAATTTCACTATCACTTGTGAGCACAGAACAAGCCCAATACTTTGTAGGCCACAAAACTTTATGTTTCAACCCATCCAGAGCTGATTAAACTCTGAGGTATTGACTCATGCATCCGAGAACAAGCAAGAGCGGTTAAACAAACAAATGCCAGTTCTGGAAGTCACACGGTGATGTGCTTTCCTCACAGACGGGAATGTGTGTTTACTATCTAGGCCACCATGTTCTCTGGGATAAGGCTGCATGGGCATATGGCGATTAGAAGGGTGATTGATGGGTCCAGATTTTAAACAAAGCAAACTAGATGATCTTAAGGGACATTTCATCTAGATCACGGAAAATTCTGATGAGATGTTTTGTTTTTATATTTTAGAGTCATAGAAATTTTTGTTTGAGACCTGGTCCTGCCATTTACTATAAAATCTTGAGTAGTTTAATTTTTAGGATTCATCTCTAAAACATTAATAATAATACTGCCTGCCTCATAAGGTTATTATGCAAGTGAGTAAGATGATGTATCGTAGCATTTAAACCTGTTAAATAATAATTGTGTGTTTGTATATATGTATATGTATATATACACACATTGTAGGTAGTATGTAAGTATTTACTACAAAGAATATATTAGTACATATTCTAGCTTCATCCATGGGCATAGGAACATTCCCATAGTATCTTTTTTTGTATCTAGTAAATGGTTTCTTTTTATATTAATGCATCTTTTTTTTTTAGATCTTTTATAGTTTTTTTTCTCATCAATCATGTTTTTGTCTCATGGTTATAATTTCGGTATCTTGTTTGGACTTACACAAGTTAGATATTTCTAATGCCAAGACATAACACTCTCCTTTCCATGTGTCTCTCTGCCAGCTCCATTTCTCACCTGTAAAATTTGCTCACAGTGTATTTCTCAGATGCCCCAAATCACAGAAATTCTTTTGTTGAGTCAAGTTGTGTTCAACTTCCCTAGTAGTTAAGAAAACAAGGATTAAAAATACAGATAACACTTTCCACTAACAATTTGTGAATTTTCAAATTGATATACACAGCATTATGAGTTTCTGGGATAAGTTGATATTCTCAAATTCTTTTAATGGTAGTAAATATATAAAAAAATTTTAAGGAAAATTTAACAAAATTCATTGGAATCCTTGAAAGGATTCACTGTTCTTTGTGTCAGCAAGTTATTTTTTAGGAATTCATTCTGACATAATTAGAATGACAAAGATTTTTCCACAGCAATCTTCATTATAAAAATCTTAATACACTGAAAAATTTGAAACAGTTTACTTATATAAATTATTATAAAAGATATAATATAAATGACACTATTCAATGACATAGGAAAATTCTTTATTACAGGGTAAAAATGAAAGAATTAAAATATAGAATAGGATTATAATGTGATATCATATTTTTATTTTTACTAGTAACAAGATATTTGCAAATGATTTAGTTTATAGAAGATACTGACTGCTAAGAGGGAACATTATGGTTATTGAAGAAAAATATCTTCAATTTTAGTCTCCTGCATTTCCTTAATTTCTATAATGAATATGTTTTCTGTAGCCTTCCCCAACCTGCAAATAAAAGAATGTTTCAGAAGAGTGATTAGGACATTATAAGTAGACTAACCATAAATACATTTTTGATTTCCCTTATGTTGCTTTATTTTGTATAGCTTTAATAACTCATGACCCAATCAGGTTGTAGAAGAAAACATGACCTTTTATTAAATAGACTGTCAAGTAGTGGCTCATTGAACAAAAAGGCTAAGAGGGAAATTAGAGGCGCAGGCAATGGATCCCCTTTGACACAGACTGCAAGACTGACTACTGTCCTTGTCAATACATCACCAAGGCTTCAGTGGTCATGCTACCACAAAACATTAAATTGTGTATCTTTACCCTAACAGAAAAAGATGATCTTAAGAGCAACAAGTCCCAAGACAAGACACTTTTCAACAAGGCAACTGACTATAAAAAACTTTCATTAGAGCTTTCTGTGAAAATTGGGCCCAAAAAGAAATTAGGGAGCATCTGGAAAGACTTCAAAATATGTCACTTTTTTTTTCAGTAACCTTTGATTCATTTTGCCGTTTTATACCCACAAAAATCAGATACCATGATGGATTCAGTTAGTTACAGTCTGTGTTTAATATGTAATTTAGTTGAATGTCTAGTATGGTAGGACATCTATTATTCCAAGAGTGAGAAAAATCCAAGTTCACTGAGTTTGATATATGCATCAGGATATTCTTAAAAGAATAATTCATACTCTCTTTTCAAGTCTGACTTCAAAGCACCACTAATAGATAAAGCAAGGCAGAGTGTAATTAAAACCAATTAAATTCAAACAAAAGCAAAATTACTTAAGTATATTCATTCAGTTTGAATCTTATTATGTTTCTCTCCTCCTCATTTCAATGAAGATTATTTTTAGTGTAAGATACATCTTATGTTCAGAGGTCCCCCTGAGACACCAAATTTTTCAGTGCCTTGATCTTGGACTTCCAAGTCTCTAGAACTGTGAGGAGTAATTTTTGTTTAATTCATTAGTCTCTGGTATTTTTGTCATAGCAAAGGGGAATTTTGTGTGTTTTCTTCCAGACATGAACCCCTTACCAAGTCATGCCATTGGTATATTATACAGGATTTTTATCCATGAGAAAGAAAAAATTTCTACCTTTTGCCACAAAATGAGGGCATTATGCTAAGTGAAATAAACCAGACAAATACAAATGTTATGTGATACCACTTACATATTTTATTGATTTTTTACAGAGAGGAAGGAGAGGAATAGAGAGTTAGAAACATCGATGAGAGAGAAACATTGATCAGCTGCCTCCTGCACACTCCCTACTGGGGATGTGCCCGCAACCAAGTACATGCCCTTGACCAGAATTGAACCTGGGACTCCTCCCTCCGCAGGCTGACGCTCTATCCACTGAGCCAAACCGGTTAGGGCATGATACCACTTATATATGGAATATAAACAAATAAAAACGTATCAAAACAAAGAGGAGAAAAGTGATTGCAAAGGACTGGGGGGTTGTGGTAAAAAGGTTGAAACTTTTGTCTATAATATGCGTAAGGTCTGAGGATCTAGTGAAAAACATGTTGACTATAGTTGATAATACTGCATTGTATAATTAAAATTTGTTGAGAGAGTAAAACATAAATGTTCTCACCAACAAAATCCTCAAACTTTCACTACTATGTCTATCAACCTATATCTAAGCCTATATAATTGGTCTTCCCTTTTTTTCCTGCTACTTCTCTTTTATTGCTTCTATTGAAGACTAACCCTCCATGAGATTCTACCACCTATTTCCTACTCAAAGTCATTATTAATTCCTCTCTCTTTGTTCTGTATCATAAGTTTTCTCACTCAATATGATCGTTCTGATGCTCATACAAATATGCTAAGTTGTAATCTCTCATATCTACAAAATCTCTTGATTTTGCTTATCATTATCACCAACTCCATTTCCTTTGGGAACAAGACTCAAAGCATTGTGTATGTGTTGTCTCAAATTTTACTCCTTGCACTTTTTGGAAATCCCTCCAGTCAAGTTTTAAGCCTCTTTTCTAACCAAACTGCTCTTCTCAAGGTTTCCAAGGATATCCCTGAAGCTAAATCCAATGATCTTCATTTTTTTGCTATGTGACCAATCAGTAGCATTTGACACAGTTCATCACTCTCCCCCACCCACTCCCCATGAAATACTTCCTTTTCTAGACTTCCAAGACAATACATTCCCCAGGATTCTTCCTTAATGACTTCTTGTCACTAATCTTTTCTGGTTCATCGTCTCCCAAATCTCTGAAGGCTCAATCCTTGAATGTTGGCAATTTCATCTCATCTAATAGTTTTATATATCATCAATATTCTGACAAACCCCAATTTATATCCCAGCTCTGTCTTGTTCCGTAAACTTCAGATTCATATATCCGCTATCTTCTTAACTTTCCACTTTGATATATGATGTGACTCACCACAGGTGTCTAAAACTAAGCTCTCGGTCTTTCCCCAATCCCAATACAATCTGCTTCTTCTCCTATCCTCTTTTTTTATCTCAATTAATAGCCAAGGCATTCTTGTAGTTGCTCTGACCCAATATTTTGGATTATTCCTGCTGTTTTTCTCACAAATCCTACATTTTATAAGTAATCAACAAATCCTGTCATATCTATGTTTGTGAGATATTTAGATTCCAAACCATCTTTAAAACCTTCACCCTGTCATCATGGTTCAAGTTTCTATTTTCTGTCAAAGGTATTATATATTCCATTTATTTAACACAACAGCCAGAATTTTCTAAATTATGTCACATGACATTCTTCTGCTCAAAACACTCCATTGTCTTTTCCTCTCACTCAGAGTAAAGCTGAGTAGAACAGGTTATAAATAAATAAAAAAGAATGTGGAGGTAGAGTCTTCTCTCATGAGTTTATTTTTTCATAAAGTTGTTACTGAGGACCTTCTAAGCACCGATATATATGAGCACATCCATGGCACCATTTTAATTTAATCAATTTAATTTAACTTAATCATTCAGTGATTGATCTATGTATGACAGTTTTCTTAGATGACATTTCCAACTATCTTCATTTGTTTTAGAAATAAACACCTTGCATTTTGAAAAGAAATACATGACCACCCTTTGTCTATTACTATTCTTCTTAGGTAATGCTTATTTTTCAACACTAGGATTTATATCCTCACATGTAATTGGATGAATGTATTAGGTTTAAATAATATATTGTCCACTGCTTTAAACTTTACACACTTCAGGGAAATATTCCTAAAAACGTACATGTAACATGGATTCAACATATATTATGAGGATGGGGTAAATGGCATAATTTGAACAATAATTTTCTCCTGTAACATTCTTATTGATTGCCTACTATATTTGTGACATTTAGTCTTTTGTTGAGTTTTTAATTCTTTTTGTAATTCACTAGGCATTTCTAATAATCTTCATTTTGAGATATATATATATATATATATATATATATATATATATATATATATATATATGTTGCAGTGATGTAGTTAAATCCCAAAGAAATACATGCATCTTTTCTATCATTTGATATGGTTTCATATTTTTGAGTAAACATCTCCACTTGTGGCAAGTCAATATCCAAGTGATTGATATAAAACAGAAACATGAAAACTTACAAAAATAAAGCCAACTAGTTTTTGTAGAGGGCAGTAAATCTGGTGTAGTCTACTTTTTTTATTGTTAGTAAAATTCACATGTTCTTAAAATATATTTTAAAAAAATCACTCAGTGATTTCAAGCTATCACCATGGCAACTATTTGCATCAGAGCACTGTATTTTCCCAGAGCTATTTCTGTATCATTAAATCTTTGATAATACTTTATTATTTGGTGTCTGTTAAGTCCATATGCATTTTAGCTTCTAATTTGCTTAACAAATTATGTCTGACAAAAGAAAAAACTTATAGAACAATAAACAACACTATCAATTACCTCATGAAGCAGGAAACCACTGTATTTATCAGCAGCACTATGTCTCCAAAATAATTTCACCAAGTAATTAAATATGAACATATTCCATTATCGGGACATATATCCTATTTCAACTTTATTCATTGTAATGGAGCAAAACCAGACACTGGAACTAGTAAAACTGCAAAAATCACATTTACTAGACAAGCCTGTTTCTATTAAAACAAAGCAAAGGAGATGGAAAAAGAAAGAATGTCTAACTATATGTAAAAATGTTGCATGTCATTAGTTTCGCTCATTAGATTATTGAAGTTGATTACCTAGAGAAGAAAATACCACTTCAGTTTAAGACAATAATCTGATGAGGATACATATTTCTATTCTTTTTGAGTATTTATTGAAGTGCTATTTTTATTTAAGAAGTGCCCATCTTTTGTTTTTTAGAAAGATTTAGAGGCAACATGAGAATTCCACAGACCTGAGATCACTGTGGTTGACTTTCGCTTTATTTTCTCCCCAGTCTAGAAGAAAAGAAAGGTATAAATAAAGAAGACCTTGCAGGAGAGAGCAATAAAGTACAGTTTGTTTCCATGGCCTCCAGGGCCTCATAAGTTTAATGTTCCATAACTTAGGTGAGTCATGTTATCTGTCTATGTAGAGAGAGGCCTGTACAATGGCATATAGGATGCACTGTTGAATTTGGTAGCTCAAGTTGTTGCAAAATGCTGGACATGATGCAGTTTCCCCTAAATATTTCAACCAAGAATCCTAGTTACTATGAGTACCTACTGGGCAATCAAACTTTGACTTAGCAAATGGCAACAGGAACTTACCATTATCACCTTCTCCCTGTATCTCAGCCCCCACCCCCAGCCACTTCTCCCTGTTACTGTATGCTAATAGGTTCATTACATAATGCTATGGCCTAATGAAGCAGCAACATATATCAGCCTTGATAAATGTATCATTCTAATTTACTCTGGTGTTGTTTTTAATTTCAAAAGCAGTAGTATACTTTAATACAGATATTTCTGGGAATTGTCTAATTTCTCTACCCTGCAATAAAATGGTCAACTCTATACGGTCCAGTTGCTGCAGCTAATATCTGACCAAATTCACTATTGCAAATCACTGCTTCACTTCAGCTCAGGATTAGAATTAGTTTTTCACTTCTTTAAAATAAATAATTTTCACTTAAACATGTAAATAAATGCTTTTATAGACTTGATATACTGTAACCTAATAGTAATAGCTAGACAAATCATTTTTTTCCTGTAAGTTTTTACCTTTTGACAAAAAAATTAAATTGTGTAATCATTTTTTAGGGTTACAAATCATTGTAAAACTAATCCAGGGGTAAAAGGGTTTTAGCCTTTGAGGCTATGAAGATCTTCTCAATAATATGAAATACTAAGTATTCTTGGGTGAGAATCATTTTCTCCTTGAAGAAAAACTATTTTTCTCTCGGATGCTGTATGTGGCAGCATGCCATTTAGAATGCAGTGACTTTTCATGGGAGTTGCTGAAACGTGTTCAGTTCACACTGAGTGGCTAAAGTCATCTTTATCTCAGTCCAGTGGCTAATAAAATTACAGTGTTAAGCAGTATTGAAGAAAATAACTCTGAAAATACAACTTTTAAAGGGAGCTTTTCACTGCCTCTAGCTTCATGCCTGCCCGGAGATCATCAAAACTGATCTTGTATTTCTCAAGCTTTTATTTCCTTTCCTTTTTTCTTGTTCTACCCTTAACAGCTTCTTAATTCTTTAGCCCCATATACACATGTCTAACCTCCAGGCCCAATCGTTGATTTCTGTTTACTTCACATCATTCTGACCTTCAAACACTGGCCAGCATTTCGTTGCTACCAGAATGGATTGCATGCAAGGCTCTGAATGTCATGACTAGAGTTATTTCAGAAGCTTCACATTTCCCCTTCCTCCTGAGCCCTTTGAATCTGTAGAGCAATCTATTTAAGCACATTGTTCTAAAACCCATGGGGCACTAGTAAATAATTGCTTGTGAATTTATTCATGCATTGGTGGATTCAGGAAGTAGTTATAATACATTTATTTTCAACTGGTAGTGCAGAGCTACAAAAGGAAGTTATAAAAGTTCTGTTCTTCTCTACCTGCTTTTCATCCTATCTTCACATGTGTCTTAAAACAAAACAATCAATAATATATGTGACGAACAAATCTATTGACAGAGAAAGATATGGAATAGCTAGATAGCTGATTATATATAAAAATTTGAAGATACTGACACAAAGTTCAGAAAGGGGTTAGTTCTATTGTGTTTGTTTTTTTTTTTTTCCATTTTATCAGCCCCATCTTTGTACAAAATGACAGCATGTACTTTTCTTGAAAAAGCAGTGACATTTATTATTTAGTTAACAAACCCAAATGAATAACAAAAATAGAATATACTGAAATTACTCAGTATGTTGGTCCAAACACGGTAACAATAGAATTAATGTGCTTATTTTAAAAAGAGAGAGAAAAACAAGCTATAGAGAGATTAAATCAAAGTGGTTGAGTGAGCTCTGAGCCAAAGCAAACTTATATTCCTGTCTAACTTGTAGAATATTTTAGGCATGTTATTTATCTTCCCTGATCCTTAGTTTTCTCATTTTATTTTGTTTTTTTTAAAAAATATATTTTATTGATTTTTTACAGAGAGAAGGGAGAGAGAGAGAGAGTTAGAAACATCGATGAGAGAGAAACATCGATCAGCTGCCTCCTGCACATCCCCCACTGGGGATGTTCCCGCAACCCAGGTACATGCCCTTGACCGGAATCGAACCCGGGACCCCTCAGTCCACAGGCAGACGCTCTATCCACTGAGCCAAACCGGTTTCGGCAGTTTTCTCATTTTAAATACTGAGATGAGAGCAGTAACTTTGTCATATGCTTTTGTAAGTAGTAAAAGGGTCAGTGCACATTAGACAGTAAGAATGACTGACATGAATGTTAAAAATTGCCAATATCAGCAAACCTGGATCATGTCATCATCATTACCATTATTATCATAACACAGGAGGCCCAGTGCCTGAATTCATGCACTGGTGGGGTCCCTCAGCCTGGCCTGCAGGGATCAGATCAAAAGCTGCTCTCCAACATCCCCTGAGGAATCCTGGATTGTGGGAGGGTGACTCTTGGATGACACACCCTGGAATCAGGCTCCTTCCTCTCGGGTTCCAGGTGCGTCACCTGAAAACCACAGCTGCCAAGTCATTGCAGTTTGGCAGCTCCTGCGTTGAGCATCTGCCCCCTGGTGGTCATTGCACATCATAGCTACTGGCCAGTTGGCCAGTCAGCCAGTCACTTAGGCTTTTATATATATAGACTAGAGGCCTGGTGCACAAAAATTTGTGCACTCGGGCGGGAGCGGGGGGTCCCTCAGCCCGGCCAGTGCCCTCTCGCAGTCTGGGACCCCTCGGGAGATAACGACCTGCTGGCTTAGGCCTGCTCCCGGGTGGCAGAGGGCAAGCCTAATCCCTAGGTGCAGCCCCTGGTCTGGCTCAGAGCAGGGCCGATTGGGGAGTTGGGGCGCTGCCCTCTGTCATGCACAGAGCAGGGAGATTGGGAGGTTGTGATGCCACCCTCAGTCACGATCAGGGTAGGGCCGATTGGGGGGTTGGGGCACCGTCCCCTGTCACACTCAAGACAGGGTCGATGGGGAGGTTGCGGCGCCACCCTCTGTCACGCACAGAGCAGGGCCCATCAAGGGGGTTGGGGCTCTGTACCCTGTCACGCACAGAGCAGGGCCAATCAGGGGGTTGGGGTGCTGCCCCCGTCACACACAGAGCAGGGCCCATCAGGGGGTTGGGACACCACCCTCTATCACCCACAGAGCAGGGCCGATCAGGGGATTGGGGCGCCACCACTCTCACACTCAGGGCAGGGCCGATGGGGAGGTTATGGCTCTACCCCATCACACACAGAGCAGGGCCTGTGGGGGGCGGGGTTGGGGAGCTCCCCCCTATCAGGCACAGAGCAGAGCTGATCAGGGGGTTGGGGCGCCTTCCCCTGTCACGAACAGAGCAGGGTGGATAGGGAGGTTGTGGCCCCACCCCCTATCATACACAGAGCCACAGGGCGATCAGGGGGTTTGCGCGCTGCCCCCTGTCACGCTTATCCCGGTGCTGGGAGGCCTCATGGCTCCGCTGATCCCGGTGCTGGGAGGCATATTACCCTTTTACTATATAGGGTAGAGGCCTGGTGCAAGGGTGGGGCCGGCTGGTTTGCCCTGAAGGGTGTCCTGGATCAGGGTGGCGGTCCCACTGGGGTGCCTGGCCAGCCTGGGTGAGGGGATGATGGCTGTTTGCAGCTGGTCACACCCCCTTCAGGGTGGGGGTCCCCACTGGGGTGCCTGGCCAGTCTGGGTGAGGGGCTGAGGGCTGTTTTCAGGCTGGGGGTGACTGAAGCTCCCAACTGCTCCTTTTTTTCTCTCGTTTTTTTTTTTTATTTTTATTCTGGGCCAGCTTTAGCTTTGAGGCTTGGCTCCAGCTCTTAGGCCTAGGCTGAAAGTAGGTTTCTGGCCTTTGCTTACAATGTTGCGAATCTGCTGGCTGAAGTCCAGTGGTATTTGTTACAGAGTTTCTTAAACTGCCTGCTCAGAGGCCTGCAGCTGCAGGTGGGAACGTTGGTGGGAACGTTGGTTTCCTCCGTCACTGAGGCAACCAAGCCTCATGTTAGTTTCAAGCTGCCTGGCTGCCGGACGCCATCTTGGCTGACAGTTAATTTGCATATCTCGCTGATTAGCCAATGAAAAGGGTAGCAGTCGTACGCCAATTACCATGTTTCTCTTTTATTAGTGTAGATTATCACTGTACTTCTCATTTGCTTTATGATTATTACTTTGATCAGACACTTAATTTCAAATATTTGCATAAGGTACTGTTTAAAAGTAAACACTCAGAAGTTAGACTACTTTTAAATCATTCCTCCCCTGAAACAAGTTGTATGATCGCACAAACTTCGCTTCATCTTATCGTCAGCTCTTTTATTTGTGAAACCAAACTCATCATATACCCTTTTTAGATTATAGTGAAGATGAACTGATACAACTTCTGACACACATTAGGAACCTAAATGTTAGTTTTTATCTCTGTTATTACTGCAATTATTATTATTATTATTATTATTATTATTATTATTATTTTAGTTTTCCCCTTTCTACATCTTCTTATCTCAGTTACTACATGTCATAGATAAGGTGGTGCTCAGAGTATTTTCTGCTAATTGCCTGAAAGAAAATACCAAAGAAATAAAGACAGTTACTTATTAAATTTTTGTCTTTTTAAATGAACTTTAGGAAGTAAAATACATACAATAGAATGTCCTTTTTCAAGTGTGTAGTCCAATGAGTTTTGCCAAAAATATGCATCCTTGGAACCATCATCATGGGTTTAGGGGCTTTTAAATTGACTTTTGACACTACTGGCATGACAATAATTTTTAGTGGAAAACATGACATGAAATGCAACAATTTGCACTACTGGGATTCAGCTCCTAAACCTTGCAGGATTCAGAACATTATATTTTTGCCCTGCACAACAGATATCAAAGACTGTCTGACCCATGTCACATAACAATCCCATAGGCTAAATATAGGGGTATGAAGATTTAGAGAGAATGATCCCTGGGCCCTGATGTCCAGTTGGGTGAGGGGTCAAGAAGAATGACAGAGACTCCAAAGAGGTTTGGAGGCTCTAGGAGACAACCAGGGACAACCTGGCAGAGACCAGGAGGGCACCATCCTCACAGAATTCCTGCCTGTGGGTTAGGAGAAGGAATAGAGAGATGAAAAGATTCAATATACATACATGCACTTAAATATATTTGATTTGTATGTATTTTTGTGTATATATGAGTAAATGTATTTGTATACTAGTCTATGTTTTTCTTGAAAAATAAACAAAAACTTCCTTTTATGGGTGGTTGTTGTGGGCACAGAGAAGCTGGGGGTGAGGGAGAGGGAAGAATGTCTTTGCCTTTTATTTTATATTTTTTCTGAAATTTATGTTTTATAATCTGAATATATTTATGATATTTAATATTGAAAATGGCAATCTATCTTCTGTTGCTTTTCTCTATTTTACATGTGTAATAAAAGTTATCAGACATAATGTATAATTTTCTATTTCAACTTATTTATATAGTAGTTACTATTATTGCTCTGATTCTTATTAAGGATAATACACGATGCCTTTGCTTTGCACCAGGCTACATGTCTGTCTGCCAGGTATTTGCAAAGAAAGTTCCAAGATTAGTCTTCTGGTAATTGTGATAGGGCATTATGGGAGCTTTCCTTTCTCCATTCTGGAGTATTAATTGTTTATTGTTCTTACTTTCACAATTAATCAGTTTTAATTAATTTAATAGGTGATCCAGCATCTATCTGGCAAATGTTTGGTGAATGTAACCTTTCTATTCCACTAAGTTGAACAAAATGTTCTCTCATGTTATTAAATTACCCAGTATCTCCCATCTCCCAGATATGAGAGTAACAGAAGCAAAATAGTTCTCATTGAAAAGATTTATACACACTATTTTCAGCCCACATCATAATATTAATAATATAAAACATTAGTAAAATATTTATAATAGATATATTTATAAAATAGTCATCTATCCCAGCTAGTGTTTCTCAGTGGTTGACCTATGAACCAGGTCACAGTTCAATTCCCAGTCAGGGCTTACATGCCCGGATTCCAGGCTCAATCCCCAGTAGGCAGCTGGTCAATGATTCTCTCTCATCATTGATGTTTCTCTCTCTCCACTCTCCCTTCCTCTCTGGAATCAATAAAGATATATTTTAAAATAATATAAATGCTGATATACTATAATAGGATTTTTACATTTTAACATAATGGGTGATTATTTTAGCAGATTTGTTATGTGAAATTTTATCAGTTAGAGTATCACACTAATTCCATTGAATTAGAAATTTAAAGTGAAATTCTAAGTGTGGTTATGGTAAAAGTTTGGGCTCAGTGTTAAACTTCATTTAAAGAGAACAATGATGTATAAAAGCATGATGTAAAAAAACTTGGGAAGAGAAAAATTTTAAACATTTGTGATGTTTATCAATGGAAGATTAATTAATTAGCAAATTAAAATTTGTGCCATTCACAACTGAAATTTCAAGCAACGTTTTAAAAGAATGAAGTCATTTATATTTACTTTCAAAGACACATCTTTGCCCGATGCTCTTATAAAGCAGACAACCTCTGCAATTGTTGTTCAAAAATAATAACATAAAACAGTGTATATGTGTGTGGGTGTATGTATTTAAATGCTTTTGTGGGTTTATATAAAGAGACTGGGGGGAATCAAACTGTCACGCATGGCTATTACTGAAGAGAACTGGAGGATTGGTAGGTGAAAAATGCGGAATGGAAAATGGACTTGCACTCTTAAATCCATTCATTTGCATAGTGTTTGAATTATTTCACAGTAAGCAAACAGTCATGCAACATATTTGTTATGAAAACAACGAATAAAAATTAAATCCTACAGAGGGTTTATGATTTCCTAAACTATTACTGCAAAGAAGTAAGAGTCTGCCTCTATTGAAATAAAATCTCAAACTGACAATCCTTATCTGTCACATACTGTCAAGATAGTCACCCACACAGCCACTTTAAAATCCATTTGCAAACACGCGGAGATGTTCTGTTTTTAAAAATAAATATGTGATCTTCCCCAGTTTGAGAGAAATGAGCCAGTGGCCCCTAATCAGAGGTGTAGCTGGTGCTTTTGCAGAGTGCTCATTTATTACTCAAGGCTGTGCTTCCTGTGTCACCATGCAAGGCACTTACCTATTTGGGGAGGAATGGAGATTTTTGGTGAGGTGGCTTAAGAGTATAATGTGCCCTGGAGAAGTGATAATAAAGGTCCTACATGGGATGACCATCTCTTTGAGCCACTGAAAGCAGAGGGCTGGAACTTTCCTGAGAAGAGTGCCTTCTCTGTAGACACAGCCCATTGGTCAGCAAGAACACTCACTGGCTGCTCTCTTAAATGAACCGCCCTTCATTCTCTGAAATACATTGTCCAGATGAAACTACAGCAATCTAATGCCTGATGCTAGGAAGTTTGACTGGAGTGTAGGGTGGAACCCCAAAATGAAACATGAAGTAGAGTGAATGAGGCCAGTCAGAAGGTAGGGTACAACAAATGAAAGCCATCTGAAGGAAGAAAGAAATCCTTGTTATCTAATTCAGTTTATAGTACGCCTCCTAAAGGATTGATAAGTAATATTCCCCTTGTGCACCTAGCAGATATTTAAAATATGTTCTTTCTTGCCTCATTAGAATTCTTTTCCTAGATCTTTTTCTAGAATGATGTTTTACTCAGCCTAAATTAATCCCTATCTCTGCATCCAGTTTTTTGTGGGAAGATTAACTCCAGATGGGAATGGAACTCTGACTCCAGATGGGAGTGGAACTCTGAAAGAGTGAGTCAGTTGTGGTAATTTTCAAAGAATAAAGAAAAATAGTGAGAATGTGTACCTGCATGTAAACGTCTTTCAAATTAGACCCCATGATCCCTACCTCCTGATATTCATGTCTTGCTTCTAATCAATAGAATAGTGATGGAATATTGCTACCTAGATTGTGTTATGAAGGATTTTAGCAAACATATCTCTCTCTCAATCTCTCTCTCTCCCTCTCTCATTTCTCTCACTTGGCCAATCTGGTCAAGCTAGCTGCCATGTTTCGAGTTATCCTAAGATGAAAACCACAGGGAAAGAAAGTTAGGGAAGCCTCTATCCAATGGCCAGCAAGTAACAGGTCCTCAGCCTAATAGCCCACTAAGAATTGAATTCTGCTACCACCCAAAGCCTCAGGTATGCAAACACTCTCTTATGAAACAGGATGTCCCAAGGGCTCAGGGGTCATGCCCTGGGAACTGGTCAAGAGCAAAACTTGAAGAATTTTCAATTATGCAGGGGTTTGGCAACGCAGGCTTGCTAAATTAACTCTCTTCTGCACTGTCAGTTTGGAGGTTAGTTACCATGAAAGGAAAGAAATTCTGGACTGGGAAGGTGATGTTTGTTACAAGGGCCTCTAGGTCATATCAAAAATGGGGACCGGCTCATTGGGTTGGGACTCCCACATGACCCAGATTCGTACTGTGTGGAAAATTCTCAAACATTTACATGTGAATTAAAAGATCTTTACAGTGGATCAGTCACCTTAGGAAGTATAAACTCCTCATCTCCTCACACACCCATTTCTGAATCCATTGGTTAGTATTTTTCCTTTATTTCCAAAAGTTAGACATCTAATTCTAGTATCTGTATCTGGCAGGGAAAGAAAAGGATAGATTTCTAACTAAAGAGGTATCACAGAGCCCACTCGTTCAGATATGGTTATGTCGCATAGAGCTTCACTTCCAATTGGAAGTAAGGATCCCCTGCTCTTGAAAGCAAGGAGTAAAAATACAATTTAAGAAACTTTGATGAAGCTGTCATGCTTCAGAAGTCACAGAATATTAGTACTCTGGGGAAACAGGTAATATTATGGATAAGAACTCATTCTCTTAGACAAGTGGAAAAGGAGGATTAAGGGTGTGCAGATGATTCAGTAACCAAACTACCTTAGCAATGTTTTCTGTTTGCTTTTGTGGGGATTTTTTTCGTCACCTTTAATCATAACCAAGCTTGCCTTGAAAAGGAGGCCTAACCATTACTGCCTAATTTTTCCTGAAAGTGAAAAATGAATCTTTAGAGTTTCTGACGTTTTCCATATATCCAGAAATACCTTTGATGTTGCGTATTTGCTTAGATACCAGAACAATCCAGACTTTCTTCAGGGAATCAGTTCCACAAGAAAGGATTCTATTAGCTGAGACAAATTACTGTGCAACTGAAGGAGAGTTGGTTTCAATTATTGTTGGTACAGCATACTCATTAAAAAAAAATGTATTGACTCCATATAACACTATGTGCTCATTCAGATGTTACAGTCACACTAAAGCAACAGGCTTACTCAGACGTCACTGGTCAGTGCTTTGCATAGATGTTGCAACGAATGAATTTCTATTTTCTGGTGAAATCGACTTCCTATTATAGAGAACCGCGGGTTATTTTTTTTATTTTCCTCTATAATTAATAGAAATTGTCTTGTTGTCTTCAAGGGGGAATCTCTTTAGTGATGATAAGCTTCCCACATTTTTTTGTCATGGCAGTTTTGTTTTTCCTGTAGATATTTGATAGGAACCATATTTAATAGAGCTTATTAATTTATCTCCAAGAAATGACATTTCCTGGCAATCTTCTTTAAGTCCTTGAATATATTTTAAGGTTCTTTGGGCCCTATTAATTCAGCTATTTTCTTTTTTGTTAATCCTCACCTGAGGATATTTTCCCATTGATTTACTTAGAGAGTGGAAAGGAAGGAGGGAGGGGGAAAAAGAGAAATATTGCTGTGAGAGAGACAAATTGATTGGTTGCCTCCTGCATGTGCCCCTACCAGAGCAGGGATCCTGTAACCCAAGTAAGAAACCTTGACCTGGAATCGAACCTGTGACTCTTTGGTCTGAGGCCCAATCGTCTAACCACTGAGTAATCCAGCCAGACTCAGCTATTTTCTTCCCTCTCTGTGTCTATCTTTCTCCCCATTATATTTACGCATCACACATACACTTTTTTCTTCCACTTAAACTTTTTAGAATTATTTTGTCTAAATTAATAACAATTCAAAAATTAATAACAAAGGCTTCAACAATATTAGAGCTGGATAAATTAGAAAGTCAAGTACTATACTGTGCAGACTCTTGTTAGTCATTGGGTTCATCTGTGCTTTTAGCCTGCATATAAGGAACCTATTGAACCTATTCAAGCAAATTACATTGACCTCCCTTAGGAGCTCTTGATGGAAGAAACTGGACCTATACAAGGCAGTTACTAGGCTTTAAGTTTGAATAGCAGGGACATCCTTTCCCTGCTGCTGACAATCAGGTACCCTTTATTAGATCTTCTTTCAATTAGTTTTCCTTTAAAATTTAAAGTTATTATGTACGCAGTGATCACTTACTGTTCACTGTTCCAACAGTTAGCTTCCAACATATTGTCTGTACCTTCACCATATGTTACAGTCATTAGATACTGATCTTTCATTCTGCAAAAGCTTTGCAGGGAAGATGCACATACATTTTTGCATTTAAGGGGGTCTCCCTTAAGAGCCTAATTAGCAATGCCATTTTCATGTAAGAATTAACTTATTCATTATTTTATTAACTGGCTTGAATATCAGTGCACTCCCACAACATAACGAATCTCTCTGAAGTCTTGTTCTAACGTTTCAGGTTGGTCTCTGGCAGGCAGCAGATTAATGTGTCAGGTTTTACATGATTTAAATGAAAAAAATGTGGGTCTTAAAAGTGTTTTGAATTGGGCAAAAGTGTTCCTTTATTTTGAGAGTAAATCTCACCTGCTTATAATTATTTATACCTATTTGATTGGATGAAATAAATATTCTTTTGCCAAGTGCAATGATGCGGGTTGTGTTCATTGAAAAGTTTGGTTTCAGAAGTTCTCAGTCACATAAATGAATTCATTCTATATTTCGATATTTGGGGAGATAAACTTATCTCCTCAAAGATGCTTTCACCAGTTAGAAGAGAAATGCCTCATATTCCACATTATTGATTTGATTCTTTGGACTTCTCTGCTCAACTGTTGAATCCCTGTAATTTTTTTTTATTTATTTCAGTCAGTGTATGCTTAATTTCTGGTCCTTTTTTATGTCTTTGAGGCCCAGCTGGGAAGCAAGGCAGGCTCCTGCTAGTGCAGGGTTTTGGGTCTTTTATTGATAGGCTTGGGGCATGCTGACCCAGCTGCAGCTCTTTTGGGAGATTTTAGCAAAGTCTGAAGCCTGAGTCAGAACAGGCCATTTATTTGGAAAAGCTGCTGCAAATAGGTTGGGCAGGGCTGCAAATTGGTTGGGGTGGGGTCTCAGGGAATCACCAGGAAGGAATAAACAGTGTGAGCTAAGCTGATGGAAACAGCTATGCTGCCCGTTAGCTCTGTGGCAGGGGAGTTTCCAGCCCAGGAACAATGACCCCTGTGAGCACCCCTGCCTGGGAGAACGCAGCCTGGAGTTCCTGCCAAACAACCCAGCTCCTTCCTGTATGTGTCTGGGTCCTACATAACTGCTGCCTGGCGCTGGAACTCAGAAGAAGCTGGACCTTGTAAGTTCTTACCCAATTCTATAAAACAGCGGTTCTCAATCTGTGGGTCGCGACCCCTTTGGGGGTTGAATGACCCTTTCACCGGGGTCGTCTAAGACCATCGGAAAACACATAATAATTACATACTGTGTTTGTGATTAATCACTATGCTTTAATTATGTTCCATTTATAACAATGAAATTGGGGGTCACCACAACATGAGGAGCTGTATTAAGGGGTTGCGGCATTGGGAAGGTTGAGAACCACTGCTTTAAAAGGAACAGCTGGGTCTCCAGCAACCATGTCACTAGGCTCCAATCCCCTCGGTTTTTAGAGCCCGTGGTTGCAGGAACTTCTCTTCCCAGCCCTGGGAGCCTGGGCGGGGGGTCTGGTGTGCTGCTGGGACCCCTTGCTCTTTTGGGCGGCCTCTCAGAGACAATTTCCCTCCCTATTATAAAAGCCGCACAGGTGGTAGTGGACCAGCCAGTTCCTCTCCTCCTCCCCTCCTCCCAGTGTCAGCGTGCTTTCTTCTTTTCTTCTCTGGTCCTAGGACTGGCATTCAGCCAGCTTTCAGGTGGTGCTGGATAACGGTGGTTCTGTTCTTGTTGTAATTTTGATGTGGTTGTGGGAGGTGGCGAGTGTAGACGGTTATCCAAACTGCTGTCTTGGTTCTTCTATTCTCTATCTTTTAAACACAAGAATGAAAGCTCCATGAGGGCAGACAGTGTCTTATCTTTCTCATAACTTTATCTCCTGTACTTAGAATAATACCCACCATAAAAGTAATTGCCTTTTTAATGAATAAAAACTATTTTATAAAGTTAACCTAATTAATGTTCACAATAGGCCTCTGAGACACAGAAACTGAGGTTCTGAGAACTTTGTTTCATGTTTTTATTTTGATAAGGCACGGATCTCATGAGACTTAAAGCTATGATTACTACTCTGACCTGGAAATTTTCTTATCCTCTTAGTAGTTTCATTCCGAAATGATATATATATTTAAAATCGGTTAAAATGGATAATTTGGCAGTATAATTGGGAGGAATTGTGACACTGTAGAGCAGTAGTTCTGCACCTTCTGGCCCTTTAAATACAGTTCCTCATGTTGTGACCCAACCACAAAATTATTTTCGTTGCTACTTCATAACTGTAATGTTGCTACTGTTATGAATCGTAATGTAAATATCTGATATGCAGGATGGTCTTAGGCGACCCCTGCGAAAGGGTCGTTCGACCGCCAAAGGGGTCGCGACCCACAGGTTGAGAACCGCTGCTGTAGAGTATTTGGAACCTAAGTGTTTTCCAGTTTTCTGTAGTGCCTCCTTGTGTAAAATATCCCAAACATAGGACAAAAAAAGCAAAAACTCATGCCAAGTATCCTGGATGACTGCAGGAATAAAAATAATAGTAACAATAATAACGGTAATATTGATAATAGCTAACACATACACAGGGTTGACCATGTACCAAGCATTATTCTAGGAACTATGTGTGTTTAAATACTCATGGAAATCAAATCCAGTCCCTCTCAAACATTTCCAAAGCCTTCATGGAGAGTGTCACTCTAATCTTGTGTGCCACCCACCACCTTTTATGCTGAATAGCTTTCTAGGTCTTTTCTCTGTTTCACTCCCTCCTCCCCAACCCTTAGCCATATATTTCTCTAGCAATTTTCAAATGCTTTGCTCTAAAACAGTGATATATTCTTCCATGCTATTTCTTCAAAATATATAAGAGAAAAGCTATAAGGATGTAATAAATTTCACAAAAGTTCTGGAATAGTTGCAAGGCAACTTATAAAAGAAAAGCAAGTTTAAATTGATTAGACATCACTGCTCTGAACTCCATTAACTAAAATACATGCTAGAGTTCTCTCTTTCTTCTATGCTGACTGCACACATCTGTACATATTTCAGCTTTGGGAGTTTAATTTGCAAGTGATACTTGAATGAATTGAAACATAAGACAGGTGATTGTATAAGGATTATAATATTATTTCATGTCACCAGGTAACAGTAAGAGGGGGAAAAAAAGATTGCAACAAGGATGCAGGGTGTTGAGCTTGCCTTGTCTGTTGAATTCAGTAAGAGTCTCCCATCTTGTGGGGATATAAATTGTTTAGAATTTAGAGGAAAAAGTTTCGTTGTATGGATTGGGACATCTTGCTGGATGGTGTAGGCAGTGGTTCTCAACCTGTGGGTTGCGACCCCTTTGGCGGTCGACCCCTTTCACAGGGTCGCCTAAGACCATCCTGCATATCAGATATTTATATTACGATTCATAACAGTAGCAACATTACAGTTATGAAGTAGCAACGAAAATAATTTTATGGTTGGGTCACATGAGGAACTGTATTTAAAGGGCCAGAAGGTTGAGAACCACTGGTAGAGCCTCCACATAGATTCCCCAGTGATGTTCAGTCTTTGGAAGAAGACTAAGAAAACTTCAAAGCTGTTGGTACACTGCAGTGATTACCACTTCTCCCTAGGTTCCTGGGTAAGACTCAGAGTTGCGGGGGAGCTCATATGATTTGCTCACTTCGAGCAGAAGTAAAAGAAGCTCTCCATTACTTCCCACCAAAATGACAGAAAAGGGAGATCAGAACTTCCAGGAAGGGTGTGAATTGGCGTTGAGTTTCAGGTTGGTAAATAGACTTAGCCAAGAGCATTTCCAATCATGGTAAATGCAAACACACCTTGTACAGAATATATGGCATATAATGTGGTAGAATCTGTATCAGTTAATGGAAAAGTGGAATGTATGAATTTGATAGCAAAGAAATAGTTACTTTATGAGAGCAACATATGGGAGAGAAAATGTTTGAAGAATCACATGTGCTAGAGCTTGGTCTTGTCTCTGGTGTGGAGGCCCTACTTCGAATCAAAGGATGATAGAAATCCAGGGGGATTTGATTATCACAGCATAATAGCTACATCTGAAGATCTTGTGTCAAGCTATTACTCATGAGGCTTTTTCTTCCAAAACTGACTTGAGTGCCTCCCTTCATCAAATGGAAAAAGGAAGTCAAAACACATAAGGTCACCATTACAAAAAGGGAATCTACTGGCATATACAAAGTCTTTTGGCTTGGCAGTGGCAAAATATATAATCCTGAGATAGAGAAAGAAAATCTGTTTGTTTGCTTCAGAGATTATATGGATATATATGGTCACAGCTAGACTCTGAGGCCATTTCTGGACCTCATTCAAGATCTCAAGTAGGAATAAATGTCACCCAGTATTGAAATACTGTAAAAGTGATTCAGTTCAGTGTTTACAGATGGTCCCCAATTTATGGTGGTTCGACTTAACAATTTTTCAACTTTATGATGGTGCAAGTGCTATACGCATTCAGTAGAAACCGTACATTGCATTTTGGTCTTTTCTTGGGCTAGTGTTAGGCAGTAGGGATCTCTTGTGATGTTGGGCAGCAGCCAAGAGCCATAGCTCCCAGTCAGGCACATGATCACAAGGATAAACAACTGATTCCTTGCAATGTATTAATTGTGTTGGATGATTTTACCCAACTGTAGGCTAATGTAAGTGTTTTGAGCATGTTTAAGATAAACTAGGGTAACCTATGATTTTCAGTAGTTTAGTAGTATTAAATGCGTTTTGACTTACAATATTTTCAATTATAAATGGTTTATCTGGAGGTAACCCCATCAAAAATTAAGGAACATCTATATTTATAAATATGACAGGAAAGTTGCATGCTTCCTCTAAAAAATATGAAAGATGTCATTTCAACTGTGATATATTACCATTTATTTAAATTGTTATAATAGGGGAGTAATCCTATCTAATAATAGACAAACATTGTAATTAACCATACCTCCGACATGCTTCCCATTGGCTAATCAGGGAAATATGCAAATTAACTGCCAAGAAAGATGGCAGTTAACTGCCAACAAATATGGCAGTTAATTTGCATAACCTGCAATGATGGGAGGCGAAAGGACGGAACAACGGTGATCATAAACCCAGGCGTCAGGCAAGAGCTGGGGGGCGGGCAAAGGCGGCCATCAGAAAGCTGGCCTGGCCTGTGACTGCATGATCGCGTGGCAATGGGAGTGAGCGGGAGCCCAGGCGCAGGCCGGCTGCGTGAACCCCACGACAATCGGGGCAAACGAGTGCCCGGGCACAGGCTGGCCACGTGATCCCCGCGGCGATTGGGCCAGCGGGAGCCCAGGCGCAGGCCGGCCAGCAACCCCCGGACCCCCCAGGTGTCCTGGGTTGCTGGCCAGCCTGCGGCCTGTGGTCCCCCCCGGCAATCAGGGAGAGCAGGAATCCGGGCGCAGGCGAGGCGGCACCCGGGCACCCCAGCACTTGACATGCAAAGGTCGGGGATGCAATGACTTTTCCCAACCACATCTGCAAATATCCTGGGGAAGGCATCACTGAAGAGTTCACAACTCTCTTACTTGGCAAGGAAGAAAAATGTTGGCAACAGCAACAATCTCTTACATCAAACTTAAGGTCCTCCTGGGTAAAAAAGAATATTTCCAACGTAAAGTATGGAGCAGGCAAAAATAATATGTTCTCCTGACTTCCACTGAAGATTGAGCATATGACAGAGTCAAAACAAACATACAAATTAAAGCAGACAGTGGACATTCAGATGACCTGAATCAACTGTCACTGTTTGTGCCAATAGCGACAATGCTTATGTGACAATATAGTTTAATAAACATACAAAACAAGTCACATGATAAGAGAGGTTCGGCTTCTAAAGTAAATTGAATATGTTCTTTAAAAGTTCTCATGTCCTCCCCTCTGACTATAATTCTTAATTTTCCAATCAGGAAATTACCCCAGGTGATCCAGTAACATGTAGAACTCCAGTAACCTAACTTATTTAAAAAACAAACATCCAAACCATTTTTAGAATATTTAAATTGATATTTTAGGGTTAAAATTATAGAAGATATTTAGATCCAAATATATTTTCTGAATAGAAAATATTTCAACTTTTGATTTAAAAAAATAAACATAAAAAAATATGTGACACATTTTCCCAAGGAAGTCTGAATTAGTACCTTTCCCTCTAACTTTCTTCAAATTAAGAGAATCTATGGAGTTCCCTATGCTGCACAAGTTTTAATGAAAGAAAATAAGGCTTTCTAAAAGCATTAAATACATGTGTTCTTATTTACAAACACATATACTCGTCTCTCTCTCTCTCTTTTTAAAACATATTCTTACTGATTCAGAGAGGAAGGGAGAGGGAGAGAGATAGAAACATCAATGATGAGAGAGAATCATTGATTGGCTGCCTCCTACACGGCCCTGTACTGGGTATCAAGCCCATAACCCGGGCATGTGGCCTGACCTGGAATCAAACTGTGACTTCAGGTTCATAGGTCAATGCTAAACCACTGAGTCACACCCGCCGGGCTCAATTCTTATTTATAAATTAATTCCAAGGACATATATAGCTTGAAAAGCTTTGGAAGCAGTTTCAAAAAAAAAAAAAATATCTTTTAAGTAACAAGAAAACAGTTATAGAGGAAAGTTTAAATTAAAAGAAAAAATTGTTTTAATTTATTCAAGAGTAGGAACATCCTCCATGAAAATGTGTACCTTGACTGTGGATGGCTGGGTGGCCTTATCACACCTTAGAAATTCAAATGCTTTTTACAATGACAAGAAAGAGAGTTTCATCTCATTTCTCTCCCAGGTTAGATGTCTGTCAACAGAAGGTGGACATAAATAAAAGGAGGGGCTTGCACAATCAATCCAGAAAGTCAGCAATCTATGAATAATCCAAAACTGAGTGTTTATCTCCTCTGCCACACACCCTCCCTCCCAGCCAGTGAGCAAGATAATTACTCTCAAGTCAAGCTAAGTGCCCCCCAGTCACAGTGGCCCAATGCTGACATAGAAAGCATACAAATAATTCTCACTCTGGCATAAAAGTGACAACTTCCTTGGAAGAAAAGCAGATACTGTAAATTTCTCAAAGTCTTCCTGAAACATTTTTTAAAGTAATTTTTACTTCTTTAGAAAAAATTCATACATGGCAAACCATCTGTAATAAAAGGCCCATTCTATAAAATTTACCTGGTCCTACTCATATCTGCAATCATAATCATATTTACAGACAGCTGTATCTATGCTAATAAAAGAGTAATATGCTAATTAGACTGGGAGACCTTCTAGGAGACCTTCCAGATGTTCTTCTGGACAAAGCCATGGTGGTGGGGCCGAGGTAGAGGCGGTTAGAGGTCAAGAGGGGAGGGCAGTTGTGGGTGATCAGGGTGGTGGGGGGTGGGGCCATTGGGGGTAAGCAGACCAGCAGGGGGGCCAGTTGGAGGTGATCAGGACAGCAGGGGGGCAGTTTGGAGTGAGCAGGCCACCAGGGTGACAGTTGTGGATGAGCAGGCCAGTGGGGAAAGAGAGTAGGGGCAAGCAGGCCAGCAGGGGGGGGGCAGTTGGGGGTGATCAGGCTGGCAGGGGGGCATTTGGGGGCAAGCAGGCCGGCAGTGGGGGGGGGGGCAGTTGGGGATGAGCAGGCCTGCAGACAGAGTGGTTAGAGGCAATCAGGCAGGCAGGCAGGCAGGTGAGCGGTTAGGAGCCAGCAGTCCCAGATTACAAGAGGGATGGCCGACTGCTGATTTAGACCTGATCCCTGTAAACTGAAAGGACATTTTTCGAGGGGTCCCAAATTGGAGAGGGTGCAAGCCAGGCTGAGCAACACACCCTCCCCCATGCACAAATTTCGTGCACCGGACCACTAGTATTATATAAGATTTGCAAAAAAATAGATTATCCAATGAAAATCTTCAGATTAAGTCACAAAAATGCATTGTAAGTCTTTATTTCATTCTAATATGAAAATTATAGGTTGGATAATATGCTCTTTTCAAAGACTGCTCTTTTAACTCATTGTTTCTATTTATTTCAAAATCTTCTATTGAAATTTTCCAACTCATTTTCCAGACTACAAAATAGTGTAAACCCGCTGAAACTGTTGGATAATGTCTTGAAATCAAAATATATGAGTCGTTAGTATTGATTAACAATTAGCAAATCTGTTGTCTTGTTAAAGAAGCTACTAGCTACTTACACCTATGGTAAACATTACTTTCATATATGTGTACATATATATGATCTAAAAGTAATTAAGTGAGACTTACTAAGAAGCAGAAAGTCTAACATTGTGATATATTCTATTTATTCTTTCTGGTTCATATTTGTCTTAAGTACTACCTAGATTAGTCAGTATTCTTAGATCAGAGGAAAATCATCAGTTGAATCAAATAAGTGAATCATTCAACACATTAAATATGGCATTTTAAAAATGTGCACCAGGTTAACTGCTCTTCTATTGAACTGAATGAAATATTCTATATATGGAAGATAAGTTAGACACAACAATGTAAAACATGTTTTATTGTGTTGTTGCTCAAAATAGAATTCATTTTATAATTGAAATATAGTAATTTTGGTGTTATTATAGGTTGTTAGGTTTTATCAAAAAATTAAACAAAAGTCAATTCTCAAATTTCTTAGAGGAATTTGAGAATTGGGTACCTTGACTACCACTGCAAAGTCAAAATACTGTAGTCTAGGGAAGCTATTAACTTGATAACAATATTTATCAAGTTATGGGAAACACCCTACATCTTCAATTTCCTTAAATTACCCAGGTGAAGTATTCAAGAACCCTAGACTTGCTGAAATCCTTTCTTTGTTCAATATCTATCTATCTCTATGCTGCCACTCAGGTGGACTTTTTTATTTCAGATGCACTGAAACATAATGAGCAGTTATGATAAATAATCCTTCCCTGAAGTGTAAGACTGAGCAGTCAAATGCACTGGCAGCATACGATACATCAGACATGAAACATGCAGAAATGGCAGGAAGGGAAAACAAACAAGCAAAAGAGCATGAATCAAGGTGATAACAGTGAGTCGCATGGAGCTTTGCCCAAGTACTGAGTATGTTTCTCAGGCCTCTGCTGAGGGATCTTCTCAGAGTGATATTTCCCCTGAGCTCCGATTTCCAACGAAACTATTGCTCCTAGAGTTTCCCGTCCTATGACCTTTTGGTTCCTTATGCCAATTTTTATTCAGAATGTAAGTAATAGAGAACATTTTATCTATGGTAAGCTAGAATTTTGATGCACCATTTTAATTCATGTAACATTACTGTATCATAGCATCTTTATTTTATAGAGGAGGAAATTAAAACTTGAAAGCGTTAGTCATTTGTCCAAAGTCCCACAGCAGTAAATTGTGGAGATCAGATTCGATCCCGATACCAATGGCTGACTTAGGGCTTCTGCCCCATCACACCCTATTATGCTTCATTCTTTCAAAAGGGGAAGTTCCTTTTCCCTCTGAATTCCAGGAACAGCTCATTAAACTGGGATTAGAAGGAAGGCTCTCAGATTGCAGCATGAGAGTCACTCCCCATGAACCATCTTAATTTGGACCATTGCAAACAGTTTGTGCACATTATATGGAAATAATACACAATTTAAAATCAGGAGCTCAAAGTTTGTGCCTCCGAGACCTACTAACAGTATTGCTTTGGACAAAGTTTCCTGCTACTTTGAAGTCTGGATTTCCATATTTATAATGCAAACATAATGCTTATCTTAAATAGTACTATTTAGTATTAGATGACATTGAGTATGAAAAGTCTTTATAAACCTATGCATTACTTGATGTAAACTATCAAGTAGACTACAGTCTATGACTGATTGGATCTCTCTCCACATACAAGGTGAACAGGGAAACTGACCCCTTTAGTGTATTCTTAAAAGGAAAAAAGACTGCATCTAATGTGCTAGACCAGGGAAGTTCTTAATAATTTATCATTTAAAAATAGGGGGGAAGAAAACCTCCCATGAGATGTCATACTTATAAATCCATCCCAAACCTTAAATTATTTGCTTAAAAACAAGTGAAACATACTTCTTCAATAAAATTAATCCTGAAGTTGTGTTTCCCTGATGTGTGACCCTGACCGTTGGCATACATCTCTGAGTGTTTGCCTATCTTCCTTTGTGAAGTGTCTGTTCAAGTGTTTTGTACCCATTTTTATTGTTATGTATGTTTATTGACTTGTAGATTTTACATATGACAAATATATAATTTATCATATATAAATATATATGTTATTTATAAAATGTGTCTTTGATCAGATATTTATGATTTCTGCTCGGAGAGTCACATTTTCTCTCTTTTGTTATATTTATGTGGCACAAATATATTTTCAGTCTGTGCTTGTCTTTTTAAATGTAGCTTTTGATAAAAGTTCTTAATGCTGTTAAAATCAATTAGTTGTAATTTTTTATTATTTTTAGAAACTTTTTAAATTATTTTTTACATTTAGACCCATGATTTATCTCATAGATTTTTATCTTATGTATGGTATGAGAAAGTGTTCAGGTTTATTTTATATTTTCCATATATACTCCTTGTAGTTCTGGAAGTCCAATTTCTTTCTCTTTTGCCCAGCAAAATCCCTCTGCCTATGGCAGCTTCACTCCTCTGTTAATGTGCAGGGTCAACACATGCTCCCCACCTATCACCATGGCAACAGATTTCTATTCCCCCAGAGAGGGATCATTGCTCTCTGCAATTTAGTTCTTTTAGACATTATTATGTGTCGGGCTCTCTGAAATCTTTAGATAACAAAGATTTTACTTATGTATTTTTGTTAGTTTTATTGTTGCATTGAATTTAATATTTAAAATGCATTAATGTATTATTTGAAAGTTTATTTTTAGCATTTTCCCAATGTTTTACATGACTGCACTAAGGTGTCAGGGTGTCTCTTCCACCATATCACTGGAAACAGAAAGCTATCTCATTCTCTCTCATCTCATGATATACTAGAGGCCTGGTGCACGAGATTCGTGCACTCAGGGGGTCCCTCAGCCTGGCCTGAACCCTCTCGCAGTCCAGGAGCTCTCGGGGGATGTCTGACTGCTGGCTTAGGCCCGCTCTTCAGCCATTAGTCAGTCGAACATTCTTAGTGCTGCCATGGAGGCAGGAGAGGCTCCCGCTACCGCCACTGGGCTCACTAGCCATAAGACCGACTTCTGGGCTTCTGGCTGAGCAGCACTCCCCCTGTGGGAGCCCACTGACCACCAGAGGGCAGCTCCTGCATTGAGCGTTGCCCTCTGGTGGTCAGTGTGCATCATAGCGACTGGTCGTTCTACTCTTCGCTCAATTTGCATATTACACTTTTGTTATATAGGATGTACTTTTGCTCACCACCTCGTGCCCTGATCCTTGAAAGCTGAGATCTTCAATAAGTGACCAAATAGCATCTGGGATATTATCTGGACATCGGTGACTTAAAGATCATAATACACTAAATGTCTAGTTCCCTCAAGTTCTTTTTCTTTTATTTTGTAAGGGATATAGAGTTACTCATATTCTTTACCCCTGGGAAAACTAACCCAAGTAATAGCTTGAACCTAGAGATGGCTTATTCATGGTTCCAAAATTACCTTCCATCTAATTTTCCAGAAAGGTGAAAACAAAATATTACCCAGTGAGCTAAATTCTCAGCAGGGGAACCAAATTTTAAGCTGGTTGCCATGGTAATTCCATTTCTGTATGTAATTCTCGCTCAACTTAGCTTGATGGCATTTGGACTGAGTAATGAAATGGAAGGAAAGGACTGATGATTTTACTTGCTTCGAAATATCCACAATTAGAAGTGTACATATTTTGCCCCTTCCTTTTACCCTCCCCTCAATTCTTTCTCCAAAGGCTACTACTTTTACGATGAGTATGACAATTCTAGTGGGTGTATCCATTTAAATGCCTTCATATCAAGATTACTAGCAGGTCAGGATACTTTACTTAGCAGGTTAAATTCCTGGACAATGATCATTCATGGATCACATGTAGTAGCTTTTCAACATATTTTACTTTGACCTAATTATGATCAGTTTCACTATATAAGGGTCATTTTTTCATGTCAAAATTAAAATGTTCACCTAATCTCCAGCTTGAGTGATTGGGCTTACAAATTTGATATTAATACTTAAGTAAATACTACTTTCAGTTTTTTCCAGAGCATCAGCATCTCCTCTGGAGATATAAATGTATGGTGTCTGTCTATTTATCTATCTCCATAGGTTATTGTTTTCCAGAGGTGAGATGCTGTCATATATATTAGAAAACTGTGCCACAAATGGTTATAGCTCTGATATGTATGAAAATATGAGAAAACCAAATGACCACGCAAACACACTTCAAAAGGACATTAAAACAAAAATTTAGGTTACCAGCTGGGTGTGGGCTTGGCTTGTGTATGTCCCTTTCAACACACATTCTTTCTTTCTCAAACAGAAATGTAATAATTCTACACATTCCTTGCAATATTGATGTAAGGATCAGCTGAACATGTCTGTAAAAAGATAAATTCAACAAATGCATTTTCTTATCATGGTAGATGGCTACTGGGCTGTGCGCAACCTTAGTTTTTGCAGTCCTACCACTCAAATCCCCAAATACTGTTTGTGAACGGGTTCTTTGTGTAATCGAGTAGGTAGGGGAGAATGGAGGACTGTGCCAATGCAACATCTAGTATACACACAGGGAAATAACCCTCCTAAAGACTGTATTGTAAGAGGGTGCTGTTTATCTGGTTCCCACCTTCAGCAGTATAGTCTTTAGCAAAATAATCAGTTTGGACTCATTTCAGCTGGCTATATTTTACTGACTAGTGGGTTCCTTTCATTATAACTATATAAGGCAACTAAAAGCTTACTGGGTGACAATTAAATCCATACTAAGGAATGAGAAACTTGCAAATGTAATTGTCGAATTGATTCTAAATATATTTAACAAATTATAAATACTTCATGACTTCTGCTATAAAGTTCTAGTCCCCTTTTATTAATGAACCAATAGATCACTGCCAGAGTTGCTAAAGTGTGTTTTCTTTTATTTCTTTTTTTTTCTTTTTGGTTATGCTTTTCTGGTTCAGTCTCCATTTCTTTCAGACTTCACTTATTTGTGTTCCAGATTACTTTTGTACCATTCAGTCCACACTGTAATAGATCGGTTTCTTTTCTCAGGGGCCTTGTTCTATCTGAGGAGGATGTTAACTCTTTTATGCATTGTAAATTTCTAAGAAGATCTCTCTTCAATATGCTCTAAAGATGTGTTCTGGTTATTTGCTAAGTGTAAAAATATTTTTCTCTTATTTTAGTGTGCCACTTTCCTTCCTTCTCTGTGCTATGTTGAGATGCAGTAGATTCCATTCCTTGTGTCCAGGAAAGTCGCCAACTCATTTGGGTCTAAGATGAAAAATTGACCATTGCATTTTTTAACACCAAAGTAGCATCTCCTGGTAGCAATATCTTAGATAGATTTTCAATTTAGTACTTATGCCCACCATGGTGTGAGGTATATCTCCTCCTATAAGCAAGTTGAGAAATGAGTAGACCCACTATTCAGATAGTTATAAAAGAGTCAAAGATAAATGTAGGTAACTATCTCAACCTTCTTTAATTTCCTTAATTCTTAAATTTAGTTTTACTTTGTACCTTCTAAAACTTTATTAACAAAAATAAAAGCATAGTTGACCTGTGAGCAACTTTGTGGATGGCTACTATAGCATTATTTTTCAAAATTTTCTCTCTAAAATATTCTAAAGTATCTTTTGATGATTGATATATTTTTTGGGGGGGGGGGGATTTAATGTTGTGTTTCATATTTAATGATATTTACATTCACATTGTATCTTCTGCAATTACTCCACTAGGAAAAACTTCAAGGGAAGACCTGAGTTTAGGAGGCAAAAGGCTTTAGCTGTAGGGAAAAGTGTGCTACAGACTTGGTTACTATGAGGCAGTATCTAAGTATCTATGAGACAGGTGCTTTATATTCTTTTTTCTTTCTTTATTGATTAAGGTATTGCGTATGTGTCCTTATTCCCTCATTGCGCCCCCACCCTCACCTCTGCTCAACCAAAGGACTTGTATGCATGCATATGAGCATAAACAATGGACACAGACACCAGGGGGGTGAGGGCATGAGTGCAAGATGTGCTTTAAATTGAAGCACTTATTATTAGTGTCATAGGTTAGCTCAAGATTAGGTTACTCAAGAAAGCCTTTTTCTGGATTATACAGCCTGGGAATAATTCCCTCAAATCCTCAATAGAAACCAATCCAGGTCCATTAGGGAATAAAGTACCTGCTATGTTTTATTATGTTTTTCCTCCTTAATGGCAAGGATTCAGGGTGATCCTAAAGCTATCAAAGCTCCCGGTTGGTGTTCAGTGCATATCAAATAATAATGAGAAGAAGCTTGAAGGTGACATCCTTTTCATCCAGTTTACAGAGACAAGTTTGTACTTGCAATAGCACACCATGAAACTTTAATAACTTTGTAAAGGAAGAATTTACTTATCTCTAGAGTTATTTCTGTATCCTTGACATCTCTTGTGATACTTTGAGAAAATGTATGCTTATTTTAAAGTTCAAGTGTGTTCCAAGATGATTCTATACAGCGAGTAGCAAGCATGTTTGCTGTGAATCTCTGTAGTGGGGTGACTTTCCAGAAGGGAGTGCAAGTGTAGGGCTCATGGCAACCTTTCTTCTCCTACCAATGTGAGCATTTCTTGCTGCTCATGAGGTCAGCACAAAAAATAAGGGCAATGATAAACTTTACTGTTATAAGTAAGTAGATCCTGTGTCAGGGGAATTATTATAAAAACTCATATAGGGAAGCAGAGTCTGTCACAATCTTACCACCTAACCCATCAGGGATTTATGAGACCTGATTATCCTGCTGTTCAGAGGCTATCTTTTCTAGGTATAGGAGTCTATACATATACGAGGTGGAAGAGCAATAAATCTTTCTGTGCACTTTCTCCTAGAGGGAAGAATATGCATTATCATCTTTTTCTTTGTCTAAGGAAATTGAACTTCATCTATATAAAAGGTTGCCCACTAAAATTTTTGTGATGCTAGTATACCGAAATCATGAAAGCACAAATGTGTGGTTGAGGATAGATGCTCTATTTCTCATAAAGAGAAACAAATGGCCCGTATTGGTCTCATGGGCCTCTCATGGCTAGAGAGAGTTTTTAGCTATATAAATAAATACACACATAGGTATACTATATATCTAATATACATGCATAAAATAATTCAGTGTCAGTGATAAAAGAAAAGGAGGAGAGTTTATGTTATTGTAATTTTTTCCTTAGGACTATACATTTACAATTTTTAAAGTGATGGACACTTTATAAGATGCCAAAAACCCAGATGTCTAAAAAATGTTTTCTGCCCTGGGGGATCTCAGAGTTTGGCAAAATAGAAAGTTTTATCAAAAGTACAATATAAGCCTATAGGCAACGGGACCCACAATTTTGTTATTTGTTTTTGTGGTTAGTGCTATTTATGCTCTATATAAGAAATCTTTGCCTAATTTCAGGTTATGTTGTCTTCTATAAGTTATATAGTTTTAGTTCTTAAATGTAGGCATAAAATTTATTTCATATATAATTATAAAATATATATTTATTATATATTTCATATTTCTATTTCATATATAGATAACATATGAATATATACATATCTAGATATAAATTCATATAGCACTTAAAAGGAAGCTCCACAATTTCTAAACCTAACTCAAACCTTAGAGGATAAGTTCTTTAAAAAGCAACACTTCTATGTCTTAGCATATCACAGGTATAAAGCTTTGTAAAGTGAATGTTAATACAATTTTTGACTCTTTAAAAAAATTGTATGTATCGCAAGGCTTGTTTTCCTGCACATGAATATACAATTATTACAACATCAGTTTTTGAAATGATTAAATTTTCCCCACTGAATTATTTTGGCACCTTTTGCAAAACTCAATTGAATATCCTTGTAGGAAGCTCACAGTTTTGGATATCCAGTCTCCTCCAATGGGCCACACACGTCTCTAGTTTATGTGTGGCTGTCTATGAGCTGAATGCATTTTTATCATTTGGTAAATGTAATAAGGGATTTGATACCCAAACTATGAAAAGGAACTTTATACTTAAGCGATGGAATTTTGAGTATTTATTTGTTGCAGATGGGGAAAGGGTTGGGGGCAGAGCAGGTAATTGTTTGCACTTTTAAAAAATAATTGAATTTGTCACCATGATATCTTGGAATTCAAAGGTTAAAAGACTTTAAATTATGCTTGATCACCAAGCAAATTGTCACTTGTTCCTCGCCATGGGGTGCTGGTAATGCTGGGCGGCCATCTGGCCCTGATTTTCAGTGCCAGAAAGCAGGGACTTGGCAGGGGTGAAGCTAAGAGCATTTTAGTTATAGTAGAAAGCAAACTAGACATTTTCTCCTCAGTTTTAAGCCTTGAATTATAGAGTTTGACCTGAGAACTCAGCCTGGGAAAATGAAGAAGTGTTTTATATTTTTATATCAACTTTGACTTCTCAGCTGAGATACTTAAACCACTCAGAGCTTATAAACTGAAATGCAAACTGAATTGGGTTCTGGTTTTTGTCTGTTTTTCTCACATGTTAAAAATCAGTCCTTCAAACATTGCATATGCATGGTATACATCTCCTTTGAAGACTAATGAAAATAAGTTTTATTCTGTCTAGAGGCATTACCTCAGTACCAAAGTATTATTAAGATCTTATTTTTAAATTTTCACAGAAGAGTCCTGCAATTTTAGATCAACCAAATTGGAATGTGATCCCAAAGTGTTAGTTAAGTTGTAATGATGAAAATGTTGGATACTCTAGCATTTTACTTTACATATAATAGCAGCTAGTATTAGGCTATAACAAAGCTCAAGTCTATATTCAAAACCAACAATAAGAGCCCTGGCTGGTTTGGCTCAGTGGATAGAGTATTGGCCTGTGAATCGAAGGATCCTGGGTTCAATTCTGATTAAGGCTGACCCTGCAGCCTGGTCACGGTGGTGCTGGAGGCGACCAATCTATGTGTGTCTCTTTGTCTTTCCCTCTCTTTTCCACTCTCTAAAAGTCTATGGAAAAAATATCCTCTGGTGAGGATTAACAAAAAGAAAAACCAACAATAAGATTTCAAGCTTTTTCTACTATGGATTTGCCAGTGCTCTATAATGAAAACTTAGGTCCTTAGATAGTCAACTTCTGTTCAGAAAATTCTAGGTGTTCCTCAGTATCAATGAAACAAAATCTGAACTTCTGAGTTTCTCATTCAAATCCCTCTATGATCTGGCACCACTATCTCATCCAACCATTTCATTCTCTAAATCCAACCTTCATATATCTCACATACTAAAAACCTTAAGAAATGTGTTAGGATGCTATTGCAGGCCAATCATTTTCCTAATTCAGTATCAACATATGTCTAGTGATACTTTTCTTGCATTGGGCCTATGTGACTAAATCTTAAAATACCAAATCTTACAAGACTAAGCTCAAATGAAAACTGACCCCAAACATATTAGTTTGTTAGTTTCAACAGTAAGTGCTCTATCTCAATAGTCCACTTTTCTTATAATTGTTTTTTTCAATTTTGACATTTTCATTTGGATATACATTAATTTTTATCCAGATTTCTTGAAAGTAGGTACCTATTGCAAGTTTTGTAAAATAATAAAAAGTAAATCAATTATTTGATCATTTTACAGCTTGAAAAATCCACACTAAAAATTTTCTAGAGAACGCTTCAAACCTAACTCATAAATCTTTCTAATTCTAGTCAATCATTTCTGAAACAAACAGTTTCCTAAGTAAATAACTCAATATTAAAGTCCTCTAAATGAAGTATATGCATTCACTGGAATCTGATATGAATCTGGCATGGCTTCATGAGTGACTCAGTTTCATTGTTCAGGCTCCACATTCTAAGTGTTAAGACAATAAAAATGACTCTGTAAAATACTTCACTGCAGCGATTCTCAACCTGTGGGTCGCGACCCCTTTGGCGGTCGAAGGACCCTTTCACAGGGGTCGCCTAAGACCATCCTGCATATCAGATATTTACATTACGATTCATAACAGCAACATTACAGTTATGAACGAAAAAAATTTTATGGTTGGGTCACAACATGAGGAACTGTATTTAAAGGGCCAAAAGGTTGAGAACCACTGCTTCACTGGGTCATGATTAGTAACATAGCTTTTCTAACAAAGTTCACTCTTGCCAAGAGCTCCTCTCCCTGAAGTATGTTAATCTAAACACATTAGCCTCTTTTCCCAAACACCGTTGATGGAGTCAAATACAACTTTATAGATGTACTTCAGATGGCATTTCTATCTGCAAAAAGAGATATCGCAGAGAAATCTAAAATTTTGTTATTGTTGTTATCATAGTCAGATCCTCAGTAATTATTAATCCAAGAACATAAAGGACAAGTGCCAACTCTTGTCAAGTTTATCCGTGTGCAGTACATTTTAATAGCTGAATGAGGAGTTTAATTTTGTTTAATTTGCATCCTTTACACAGAAGGCTAAGAGGTTTTTATACAAGTATTCTTGGAATCAATTACCATCAAAGAATTGAATATTAAGCACCCTGAAAAAGAAAATTGGAATAGTGGTGGTGATTTTAAGTATATTGTTATTTAGGATATTTGAAGAGGAGTTATTATAGAGAAGATCTTTATTATAAAAAATGTATCATGAACATGTGAAAAGCACATAGAAATTATAGTACTCAGGAATATTCATTAGTGATAGCCTCTGGTTTAAAGTGTAAAAAATAACTCTCCTCTTTGAAGATTAACACAAAACCGTTTATTTTTCCAATAAACAATAGAGCAAGTCAAACTGATTTCTGAACTTCATTTGCAGCCCCTGAGACATGGACAGCATGCTGTGGGAAGAACAGAAGAGTCAAAGGACATTTACGGCAAGTGTTTGTTTTTGTTGTGTTTGTTTTTTTATTGCCAGATTTAGTCTTCTTGATTAAATTTCAGAATTTATAAATTACGTGAGAGAGAAAATTAAAAACTTCAAAAGATTGTTCCTGATATATGGCGGCTGGCAATTAATTAATATTATTGACTAAATGAATTTCTACTTTGATCAAAATAATATAAAATTGTGCTGGTTGGATTAGGCCAAAAATATATATTTCTACCCAGGCACATAATTCTCACTCATGTGATCCTTATGGAAAGGTATTTATGTGGCATAATATATTTTTGATGAAAATAATAGGATAGAGTTACTCTAATAAAAAATAACTTTGACTCATAACATAGAATAACTGAGGGAATTTGAGTTTAAAAAACTCTCATCTAAATGAGATATGTACACAAATAAGATGTGTACTAACACCCCCCTTTTGTTGACTGGGATAACCAGTTGATGTTCAAAATATTTAAGCAAACAGGAGTTGCTCAATAACTTATTTGATATATAAAATATATATATAAAAAATGAATGAATGCATATGTAAGACTGCTCAGTGATCCACCTCATACATAATGGAATTGGATTGAATCTGGGTAACTACAGAGAGCACAGATTTTCTTTAAAAGATCTTATCTATAGTCAGAGTTGCTTGAAGTAGCACCATATGGTAATTAGGAGCATATAGACTAACTGATCCTTCAATTCAAAAATGGCTCTATCACTGTGTGACCGTGAGTCAGCAATAAATCTGCTCTGATATGTTTGTCATGTGTGCAATGCTCTAAGGTTTGTTGGAGAATTTAATGAAGTAAGGTAAGTAAATTAGTAAAAAACAATTGTTATGTTAATGACTTTGCTATTGATCACATGTTTTCTGAGAGTAATAAATATTTTTGAATTCAGTTGTGTTCTAAATAGGACTAGGAAAATAGTTCCGGTAAATGGTAAAAAATCAGAAATGTGAGAGAACCATGGAGAGTTGTGTTCAAACAGTCCATTTTTTGGATGATTTGCTGCTCTATATTGTCAAGGTGATTTAAATATTTGTGATTAAATTCTCAGGCCACCAGTTAATAGCCTGGGATTCTGGTTAACCGAGACTCATGTCAGAGTGCTTTGTTGTTCTTGTCCCCATCAGCAAAATGGAGTAATGGTAAAATCCAAATCACAGAATTTTGATACAACAAATAAGAAAAGATATGAAAGTATATTTGTAGTGTGCCAAAATTACAACTGTATGTTAGCCAACGGTAATAGTGAATGAATAGTTGTTTTTTTCTTCTTAAAAAAATAAACACAAATAAGTTATTCTAAAAATAATATTAATTTTTTAAAAAAGTTGTTTTGGAATATATATTTTGTAGCATTATGTGTATATAATGCTAACATACATAAAATAGATTTATATATCAGACTTATTTCTGTGCAGGAAAAATTTCATTAATTCACATTAAAAATATACATGATCCCATGAATGATCTCACAATATATTCTCAGATACTGGGTAAAACAAGTATAATTCTTCTTGCTCATGGGTCTGTTTTGCACTTCTAGTCCACTTTATCTCTAAATAGGAAAATACTAATCACCAATTAATAATACATTCTTTGACTTCAAAGTTATCTTGCTAAAGATTCTTGAATAATGAGGATATTCTTTATCTTCTCTCTTTCTCTGTACCTAGCACACTGTGGATCATGAATAGATAATGGGCACAAAAATAACTTAGAAAAATAATTAAAATCCAGAGTAGATTAGATTTTACGTACGTGCTTCACTATTTCAAAAGCAGTAAGGACTAATGCGGTCTAAAATACACTTACAAGCCTTTCTGCAACAGAATAGAAAAATAAAATAAAATTCACTCAGAAAATTCACTCAATCTGTTTTATTTCTCAAGCACTGATTTCTGTTGTGAAATTCATATCCAGGAAACTCTTTGGAAACCTGGTTTCACACCTGGTTTCTGCTATTGCCAGTAATCCTTGCCATTCTGTCTTGCTGCTGCAGAACTTCACTCTCTGCCTCAGTGACCATAAAGCACCCCATCTGTGTCTTTACACCATCTTCTTATAAGAACAACAGTCATGTTGGGTTAAGGGTCCACCCCACTCCAGCATGATCTCAGCTTCAATGACTATATCTGTAATAATGCTATTTTGAAATAAAGTTTATATTCTGAGGTACTGTTAGTTAGTACTGCAACATATCTTTTTGGACGACACAGCTCAATCCATAACTGGGGCAGAGAGATGAAGGGAACCATACAGTGAAGATTAATCCTAAGTTTTTTATTGGCAGAAATTTTGGTTATCTTCCCAATGTCCATTACACTTCCACACCATTCAGCCGTAATAGTTGGGGGGTATTGATCACAGCCCCCTTCCAAGATTAAGTGCCTTGTAGTCTACATAGATGACATATAAACTATGTTAGTCTTAGTATATAAAATCCAGTGGCGGTATACTTGAATACTAATGATGTTATTATGGAAAATATCATATATTGATGCTTCATGTCTTATTTTATGCAACTGAATTGTGTGTGTGTGTTTCTTTTCAGTCAAACCTTTTTGTTTTAAAACAACAAATGTTTATTTGCTCATAATTCCGTAATTATGTGGGTTGACAATTTGGGTTGGACTCAGCTCCATATGGCATCAGCCAGACTCACTCATATGAATGAGTTTTCTCTGTCATTTACAACCAAAACAAGTTGAGACTGCAATAGTATGATAGTAAGAGGACAAGGTCTGGAACAAGAGTAGTTCTTTCAAATTTGTGTAATAAGCCCTGGTGATACGGCTCATTTGGTTGAGCATTATCTCATGCACCAGTTCTATTCCCATCCTCAAGGCACATTTCCAGTTGTAGGCTTGATCCCCAGTGGGGAGCATGCAGGAGGCAGCTGATCTCGATCTCTCTCTCTCTCTCTCTCTCTCTCTCTCTCTCTCTCTCTCTTTCTTCTTCTTCTTCTTCTTCTTCTTCTTCTTCTTCTTCTTCTTCTTCTTCTTCTTCTTCTTCTTCTCTCTATAAAATCAATTAAAAATAAGAAACTCGTGTACTAACAATAAAACTAAAACAGGAGAATTTTGTTTTAAACGTATAGACTTTGTTTGCTCTCAGATACAAATTCAGGCAGCTCTGTTATGCTGCTTTGCTAAATCAAAAATTCCTGATAACATCCTGCACTTTACTTCTTGTTATTTCTCGTGCATCATTCAGGAACTTCCAGCAGGTTTTTAACAGATGAGACAAACAGCGCATATACGGGCTAAGGTTGTGCACTCAGGTTTTGCCTGACTGATCCACTTGAAGATTTCATCTCCAAGAACACTTTGCATTTAAAGTGGGAACTGCCTATAAGTGAATTTAAGAAAACAAAACTATGTGAAGATGGATACTATCTTAAAATAAAGCATGCTGGTGACAATAGTAACTAAGGCAATGGCAGTAATGCGAAAAGTGTTCGGTACAATCTATAGATGGCCCCTTAAAGAAATATTCCAATTATTTCATAGCTAATTTGGCTAGGGCACATTGAGAGAGAATGAGTTAACCAATAACAACCTATCATACTAACTCTTTTCTGCCATAGACAAGTATGTTATTCTGAATTATATGAACTAAAATCTAACAATTCTCTCCATCACTTATGTATATCACTCAGAAGAAATTACACAAAACAATTTACTGAAATTCTTTGTGTATCTGCTCTTCTCTCCAACTAGATTTTAATGTTCATAAAGGCATATACATCTTATCAAACCCTGATATCTTAGCAGATAATGATATCCATTTGCTGAAGACTCATTGTAGTGACAATCAAGGAATTTATTTATTTATTTATTTATTTATTTATTTTTAAAATTATTTTTTTAATATTTATTGTTGAAAGTATCACATAGGCATTCCTTTTCCACCCAGTAATCTCTTGATCCAATGTGATCACTATTAAGTTATATAACTATAGATAGTTACCAATATTTTTTTCTTGGGTCTCTAAAATTAAAATAGGAAAATTTGTATTGATGATTTTATAATGATTTTAAGACATAAAATATTAAAATATTCATCATTATTTATTATGATTAATGTCATGGTGAGTTAATATTAAAAAGTAAATAATATATATTTTATATTTGTGGTCATAGTTTCATTAGAGTCTGAACTTATATAACTAAATGTTTTTAATTAAAAATAAATAAGACATGTTACATTAGCAAGACAATTTGACTAAGGGATTAAGAAACTATTCTCAAGAGTCAGACTGACTGGGTTCAAATCTTAAGTCTCCCTCTTACCGACTTTGGCAACTTATTAAATAACTTTTTTGCCTCACTTTTCTCAACTGTAAAGGGATAAAATAATAATACTGATTTCACAATCTTTTTTAATTAATTAAGGAGATATCAATAAAATACTTCAAATATAATGTGCCTGACATAATGGAAGGGCTCATTACATAGTATTATTATATTTTAAAAATATTTGTGTTGGCTTTAGAGAAAGAGGGACAGAGAGGGAAAGAGAGAAAGAAACCTCAATGATGAGAGAGAATCATTGCTAGGCTTCCTCCTTCATGCCCCTTGCTGGGAATTAAGCCCACAACTGGGCATGAGCCCAGATCAGGAATCCAACTGGTGAGCTCCTGATTCATGGGTTGACGCTCAACCACTGAGCCACAACGGCTGGGCTTATGTGTTTTTACATTTTGAAGAAAGTGGTGGATGTTTGCTAGGGCATGTATTCATTTATCACAGGACCCTGAAGAGCTACCAGCCTACATTAATATGAGCTGGCTCATCATGGGAAGGCTTCATGAAGAGGCTGCCTATTAGCTAACTGTAAAAGAGATCCCTGCAGTTGGGAGATTGCAAGGAATGTCTTCTAGAGTTTCTTGTCATTCTAAAGTCTAGGATAGGAATACAGTAACTTTTATGGAAAGGATGATTTAAAATCAACTGAGCTAGAGAATCTATAGTACATGTTATAAGTTATCTAATGAACATACAGATCCAATTTTTTATCCCAGTAATTTTCACCTTACTTTTGAACCTGGCTTTCAAGAAATAAATGATTCTACAGTCTGTAGTACTTTTAAAGAACATTTCACTATTTTCATTTCATTACATGATGTTGCACAGGTATCATTTCTCATCCTGTAGACTTGTTTCAGCAAGATAGTTGTGATTCACTTTCCCCTGGTATGTAACATTACTGGAAACATATAATTATATGTTGAATGAAACATTTGCAGGCTCATTTTTATTTAAAAAAAAACACCTTTGTTCAATTTTTTTTCAGTCTAGATCAAAGCCAATGTAGAAAGAATCATTACTGTTTATGTAAATCACATACCAATAAACATAACCAACTGAATATTGAATCTCTAAGATGTAATTGTCATTATTTGTGTTTTAATAAACCTTTCAGCTGACCAGAAAAGTTTTTAAATAAAATTTAAAAAATGATACACATGCAACAATAAATAAATACAAATCTAGGATACGTTTTAGAAAACATAAAAGCCAAACATGCATTCTAACTGGGAAAGCAGTAAATAGTTTTTCAGTGGGAGAGGTGAAGGGGGAAGAGCAGTCCCACCACCTGTTTGGTATGACTTTGAGTGACTTAGCTTAAGCCGATGATGTCATCTCCTTTCGATGGCTGTCTTACTGAGTCCCAATTCACTATGCTTGGAGATGACTCTGGCATAGGTCTATTTCACTTACCATTTTCTCTGTTACTACTTTATTCTGATATAATATTATGCTCCCCATATTATATGCTAAATTCTTGCTTAAAGAAATAATCTTCGTTCTCTGTCTTTAAGTACAGAATCATCTCTTACAAGTTTGAAATCTGTATTTTTCATGTCTTGCTTATCATTACATTATTCAGACAATGATGGATTACCTAAGGGGAAAGCATAAATTTCAGGCTATCTGGCCATATTTAAGAGAAAGTATCTCAGGTGTAAGTGGCCTTTTGTTTTGATTTGTGTTTTTTAAACATTAAGATACAATGAATTATTTGTTAAATGAAATCATCCATGTGAAAGGCTCATAATTGAAAGTCATTAATAAGATTTATAAAAATAACCATTTTTATAAAGTTAATAAATAGAAGCATACCCATAGATACAAAGCACAAGCTGATGCTTGCCAAATGAGAGGAAGGAGGGGCATGGGTGAAAAAAAATTAGAACATAATAATAAAAAATTTAAAAGATAGTAAAATTAACCTTCGCTTCATTCATGAAAAGAAACCTAATCTTGAAATATCAATGTAAATGATGTCATTTCTGAATGTAAAAGTTTGATTATTGCTTTGAGTTCAAAGTACTTCTCCCTCTTCTCTTCTTCTTCTACATAAAATAGAAGGGAAGATGAGGCTTGGGGTGGGGATATCCCACATTGCCTGCTGTCCCTCGTTCATCCTGACCTCTGTTGCGATGTAAAGCAGAAGGCCTTATCATTGTACAGTGTTGTTCTCTACTTCTGTCTGTGATCTAAGCATCCTCTGCTCTTCAGATGCATATATTCTTCATACCACACATGAACTCTATTCAAACTAGTCCTAAGGCCACAGTTAACACATTAAGTGCCCAGTCAGTCACCAGTGATTGACACTATACTTACTGTCTGGAAGACAAAACAGGCTGGGCTCTTAACGTATTAAGGTGGACATGGGGGTTGTGATGGGTGTAGGCTCATTCTCAGGAACCCAGATAGTTTCTAATCTAATCACACCAGTCCTACTCACTGAAGGAGCTGGAACTTGAAGTTCCCCTGTGTTGGAATTAGCTTCATAATTTTAGCTTTGTTTTCTCAACCTCCTTTTCTTGAATAGATGTGATTCATCTTGCATTTCTTTAGGCCTTTTCTCCTGAACTTCCTGAGCCATGCCATTTGGAATTTAGAAGAAAAACACACCATTTCTCTTTCAAGTTCTGAGCTCTCAGAAATTATTTTAAAAGGGTGGATTTTAAAACAATTTTTCTTCCTATAGATTTTACAAAATCTACTTAAGAGCTCAAAAGCCTAAAATTGGGCTCTTATTCCTATCTTATTCATACTCTGAAACTAGGGCAAAAAAAAAAAAAATACTTGCTGCCACTTGGTTAATGATGGAAAATGTTAAAGTTAAAAAGGATTGTCAAAATAAGAAGTTTGATCTAAAATTTTATATTATTATATTCATAAGATGTAAGACACTCAGCAAATGATAAGTCTAGAGATTCAATATGGAGCTGAACTAGGGAAAGTGCAATTTTGATGACATTTCTAACCACATCATTTAAGAAAATAATCAAGTCTCAGTTACAAGGGACAGGTTGAGTTTAGGACAAAAGGTTGAGGGCCATGATGGGATGGAGAAAATGGAGTCAGTTGGATATCAATAAATCATGGTTCACTGTTCTGTTATTCTTGACTGTTCCAAACGACATTTATTATTTTTTTAACAATTAAAGGAAAACAACAAAACACATTTTTCTCCTTCTTTCATTTTAATTTAACCCGCCAAAGTTAAATTGTACCAACATTGTTGTTTACCCTCTTTTTTCCTACCTTTTACTATGGAGAGTTGTAATATTAATTCAAATACTGGATCAACGGAGCCAGCATCTTCACTTGTTGCAAATTCCTAAATGGGTTCCAGCTTAAGAAGTGTTCAGCTTAAGTAATCATTGTCCTCCTCCCTCCCCTTCCTCTTCTTCTTTTCAGCAAAAAATTATTACCAGTTACAATACTAGCTATGAGATAGTCATTCTGAAAAAATATGAATATCTTGTGTGGGGTTTCTTTCTTTTAAGGAAAATGTGGGATAAAGATGATGAAAGGAAGATTAGTTTTATTGTTGTCATGCCTGAAACTAAGGCCCAGTAGTATGTGTTGCTTTGACATCTGAGGGAATTGAGAGAGCCTCAAATTGCCAAATTTTTCCCATGGATAAGGCACCGCAGCTAAACAACCCTTCTTATCAAATGGATCAGCCTACATCCCTGCCCCTCCCTAAGTGGCAGGTGCCAGGTTCCAGTTCTCTTCCTGCCCACAGAGTTGTTCAGTCAAGCCAATCCCAACCTCTGGCAAGTGCTGCCAGGGACACTTTACTCTCTTAATACAGTAAAGCCTGACTTGCCAGGCCCTGGTTCTTCCCTCTGTTCCCAAGTGCAATCCTTGTGTGTGTTGTGTGTGTAATGCCCTCCTCCAGGCTGTGTGAGTAATAAAATGCTGTGGATTTCTATCTGGCCAGGCAGGTATCCTGTATTTGGCCGTCTATAGAATCGTAGGGCGGGAAATCTCTCTCTCACTAACAGTATGCATAGGAGATGATTAATACAATTACTCAGTGATCCTCAAACGGTGGCTCATGAGCCACATGCGGCTCTTTGGCCCCTTGAGTGTGGCTCTTCCACAAAATACCACGTGCGGGCACGCACGTACAGTGCGATTGAAACTTCGTGGCCCATGCGCAGAAGTTGGTATTTTATGGAAGAGCCACACTCAAGGGGCCAAAGAGCCACCTGTGGCTCGCGAGCCGCAGTTTGCCAACCACTGACCTAGTTCATTTACTCAAAACCCTCTTCGCTTACTTCAGTTGGTTTGGTATCAGGCCGAGTATTTCACTTGTGTTACTCAGCAAGAACAATATTTAATCCTACAGGTCTCCTTGGTGGTATCATTGTCTCTACTTCACAATTAACAATACAGGGATTCAGAGAGGTTAATTAATTTGCCAAAAGTTACAGAGAAAGTAAGATAGAACCTAGATTCTAGTTTAAATTTCATCCCCTTTTCATTGTTTTACATTATTTCTATTAAAGGTAAGTTTACTTTTCTCTAAAAATGCAAGAAAGTTCAGCATAGCAAGCTTTTAATGAAATGGGAAAATATGTTTGTCTCTTAAATTGGACAAACATTTCTTATCATAGCAATTTGCTCTTCACTGATAATGCCAGATTAGAACTCATAGAAACACATCTTAATGCTAATGACCATAGTAGAATGAAGCTGCTGCAATGTTTCAAATGAGTGTCATCCATTAGCTTGTGCCTTTTGTGCTAGAAGCAGGAATGCAAAGCAGATTTAAATCACTGGGTGTCTCCTTTGATTCTGGGCTTTCTTTCCTTTCACCAAACTTCAGGAGCAGCCCTTCCATAGCCTTGTCCATGTTGTCCCCACTAAGGTCCTTTCAAGCCTGACTGGTCCCTGGTAAGTTTCAGTGAAAGTTTAGAGCCTCCTAGAGGTTTATATACTAATTGGACTAAAGGTACAAATACTCTCTCTTCCCTAATTCTTCTGTTTGTAAAAAATGTGAGCTCAGGAATAAAAATACCCCAGGAAACTACTTATCTCTATCTCCAAGACTTCTACTCCTTTCTTTATAAAAGACTAGAGGCCCTGTGCATGAAATTCATGCACAGGGGTGGGGGTTTCCCTCAGCCTGGCCTTCGCCCTCTCGCAATCTGGGACTGCTGCCTCCTAACCACTCACCTGCCTGCCTGCCTGCCTGATCACTTCTAACTGCTCACCTGCCTGCCTGATCACCCCTAACCACTCGTCTGCCTGCCTGATTGCCCCTAACTGCCTCTTACTGCCTGCCTGATTGCCCCTAACTGCCTCTTACTGCCTGCCTGATTGCCCCTAACTGCCTCTGCCTGCCTGCCTGATCTACCCTAACTGCCTCTGCCTATCTGCCTGCTTGCCCCTAGCTGCTTTCCTGCCTGCCTGATAGCTCCTAACTGCTCGCCTGCCTGCCTGGTCACCCCTAACCACTCACCTGCATGCCTGATTGCCCCTAACCACTTCTGCCTGCCTGCCTGATCACCCCTATCCCCTCACCTGACTGTCTGATTGCCCCTAACGCCTCTGCCTGCCTGCCTGATCACCCCCAGCTGCTCACATGACTGCCTGATCACCCCTAACTGCTCACCTCCCTGCCTCATCGTCCCTAACCACCTCTTCCTGCCTTCCTGATCACCCCTAACTGCCCCTGCCTCGGCCCTCGGCACCACGGCTTTGTCCGGAAGTACATCCAGAATGATGTCGGGAAGGTCATTCATCTGTCCAGTCTAATTAGCATATTATACTTTTAGTATTATAGATAAACTAAATGGGAACATGGTCTGAGAAAATTCTGTTATAGACACTTCTAACTAAGGATATACTTAACACACATATTCCACTTCCAAATTTTAACCTGCATGACTCACAGGTGTAAGCTATTAAGAATCTGATATGTAACAGATGATTATTAGTTGTTATGCATATATTATTACACAGTGGTGGGCAGCAGTAGGTTTACAGTAGTGACTATGGGGAACAGAATTCATTCTTGTATTATTTATTAATTATTGTATTATTTTCCATACAGATAACTGTAAGCCTCCTTTTGCCCACCCCTGTATTTATGCATTAAATTACATCCCCATAATAATTGTTTCTATGTGTCAATTAAGAAAGCAGTGTACAGATAATGTAAGAATATCCTTAGGTTCTTTCTTTGTTTTTTTTTATGCTTACCTGAGAATATTTTTCAATTGAATTTTAGAGAGAGGGAAAGACAGAGAGAAATATTGATGTGAGAGAAACACATCAGTTGGTTGCCTCCTGCATGTGCAATGACCAGAGCCCGGTTGGGGAGGAGCCTGCAACTGAGGTACATGCCCTTGACCGGAATCAAACCTGGGATCCTTCAGTCTGGAGGCTGACACTCTTTCAACTGAGCCAAACTTGGTAGGGCTATACTTAGGTTCTAGTTATGGAGGAGGCAAAACCAAACCCAGGTCTGACACCACAGCCTCTCTTGACTCGGGTGAAGCCTGGTTAGAATGAGTGGTTTAGAAACCATAGCTTAGAGGCAAAAGTTACTCCTAAACACATTTTTGGTAGAGGCAGGTCTTTTCACTGGTTCTCCTGCTGCCTACTTGATTCCTAAAAATACACTGTTGATTGTTCATAGCTTCAGAGAAAATCGCTTGTCCATAAAGTGCCCATTATAGTGTGTCAATGAATATGATAATGTACATAATCTACCTCAGGGGAGTATGTAATTAGAAAATTAACCTTTTTTTCTTCCTGTTAATCAGTTATAGAAAATGATGGAAAATAATACATTAGAAACGGTGTCTACTGTATTACTGTACTTTTAATTTCAAAGTTACTCAGTAAGAACAAAATGCCTAGAGACAAGAGCCCGAATGTGTCAAACGGAGTTGCCATTTTGCACACATAGAGGGACCTACTTCCCCTGTCTTTCAGATGCTTGTAAGAAATCCTTTAACATTTTTGTATCTTTGGGTAGTGTTTTACTCAAATGAGAAAGGACATTCAGGTTTCTATTTTTACCTCTCAAATGATTCTTGCTTCTCAGAAAACATGGTGTTTGCATACGGTACCTGCTTCTGCTTGTGTTTCCATGAAAAGGTCAAGAATATGAAAAGTAAGAGTGACATGCCCTGGGATTGGGAATAGGGTGAGCATTTCCCCTGCCAGACCCTATTCACCCCCACAGATGCAGACTCGCTTGCTCAATTCCCAGCTGAGCTTAGTTCTCTAAACTCCAAGAAAGAAGAGCAAGTTTCATCATCATTGAATGCTTTGATCAATTCCAATTCAGGTTCTCAAGATGCTGATAGGCAGCCTTGGCTGTCAGTCATGGGTTCACAGGCTTAACTTCTGGAGCATCATTTATGATATGTTAGTCCTTTGAAACATGGAGATACGTGAGAAGGAAAAACAGCACATAGATATATTGAGACTGTACATATAGGGTGGGGCAAAAATAGGTTTACAGTTGTGAGTTCCCAGAGCACAGAGTTTATTTTTGTACTAGAGGCCCAGTGCACAAAATTTGTGCACGTGGGTGGGGGGGTGTCCCTCAGACTGGTCTGCACCCTCCTGTAGTCTGGGAGCCCTTGGGGGATGTCTGACTGCCAGCTGCTCTCTTTGAGTGGATAAATTTTTATTTTTATGTTTTTTATATTTTAGTTATAAAATGTAAATGTTATAACAAAACTGAGTTAAAGGCAGCATTTTATATGTTTTCCTTAAATTCCCTATAAGTGTAACTTTTCCTATTCTAAAAATGTTCTGTATTTCCTTAGCTCAGGGATAGGCCGCTCTTAACCTTGAAACCTTCTTTTCCTTGTCAACTCCATGAACAATGAAAGAGAAAGAAAATATTTCTAGAACTTCACTCAGTTGGTGAGATAATTATCAATTCACAAGCCACACCTAAAACAAATCACCTTATATAAAATGTTTAAAGAGTAGAAAAGCCTTGATCAGTAACTGTCTTCTTATATCCTAAGAATGTCTTTCATAGTATTCACAAAGACTAAATGCTGGATACCTCAATTTATGTAGAACTATTTTTCTGTCAAGCTATAAATCTTACCCTATTTTCTCATTGAACTACAAAATAAATTCCAAGAGGTTTTATTACCACATGCAATTTATTCTCAGAGAGCTGCAATTCTTAAGGATTATTGGGTTTTTCTTCTGTACCAAGCAAAGGTCTAGGTCACAAACATCAAAAATCAATTCTGACTTATTTAAGAAGAAAAAGAGTTTATTATACAGATTTTTGTTAATGCCAAAAAAAAATGCAAAAGGCTGGAAAGGCAGGCTCAGAAAATAAGCAGAAACAAAGCAAACTGGAAGGCAGTGAGGGTCAGAGGTGATGTCACAGCCGAGAACTAGTCCATCAAGGTGGCCTTTGCCAAAGTTTCTCCTGATGCCCTAAAAACTAGATGCTTCTGCTTCTGTTGCCAGCTGCCCCTAATCTTTGGCTGAGTTGCTTACAGTTTGGTTTGAGGTAGGTCAAGAACTAGTCAAATACACACTTCTTAGGGGGAACTGAGGGAAAGAATATTTGGCATTTAGGGCTTCCATAATAGAAGACAGTTTTTGCATCCTGTCAACATTGTCCTAGTAGAATAGTCCTGGATACCCTAAGGGCATTCAGGTACTGGAAACCATGAAAACTGTTTATACTGTCTTGTTCCCAGCATCTGAGATTAATAATAAATAACTTATAAATTAGCACATGCCACGAAGAGAGCATAATAAAATAAAACCTGCCAAAGCTATTACTGGCAAACTTATTTTCGTGTGAATAATATCACATTTAAAGCAATTGCTGTGTCAATATTTTTTCTCATTTTAATTTGTTTAATTATAGATATGTTCATACTCATTAACATCAATGCTACAAAAAAAGGCAATTAATTCTGTTCTGACCCTTGGTAAATCTAGCTTTCCCGCTGACCACCTACATACATATAGTACATGGCTAGTAATGTATATTCATATCCCCACGCCCCTCCCCTGCTCAACCATGTGCTTCTCCTGACAGTTCTAGTCTGGCTTTCATGCTCTGCTCTCCTGCCACTGATCAAAGCTTGGTCAATGAGAATTCATCTATGGGATTTGTTTTCTAATAGAACTAAGGTAGAGAAAGTCCTTCCCTGGTATATGAGGCTCATGGCCTGTCAGTGATGACTGTGGATCCTGCCAAGTGGTCTGAAGTGAGATAGACCACAGGCATGTACCAGGGACACACTCCAGAGGATGCCAGACATGACAGATGGGTACAGTAAGCTTGGGTGGCATCCTAATCTATTTGTTCCTTTCCTTCTTTCTGTTCAGTTTTCGAACATTTCTCCTGTTACAGGTTACACCCTCATATTCTTCCAGTACATTAGTTTTCTTGCCAAAACAAGTTCTATTGATTTTCTGTCCCTTGTAACTCACGTAGCTATGGCTATTACTAGTATTGAATAACAACTCAAAGCACCTGTTTAACTGAAGTGTTTTAGGTGGAAAATCTCATTTTCCCATCTTCCCATATACCTAATCTGTATTTGGTACAGATTCCTCTGGTCCACTCCCCAAGCAGAGGCAGTATTAAGAGGGAGTATTTTTAGTCTCCTGCCCCTCCTTTACTTATTCTATATTCCAAGGAAAGAAATCTCTTAAGAATGTGACATCTTGAGCAATATTATCTGTGAGTCTGTTTACTGTTGCTAAACCCATAAAATGATTCTCTCTATCTCTATTTCTCCTAGTGCCCTGAATCTACAAAAGAACAAAAGAACTCCTCTAGTCTCCCCACTGGTGGAAAATAGCACACTTAGAAGTTTATAAATCTCTAGTTTTTTGTTTGTTTGTTTGTTTTGTTTTGTTTTTTCCAGTAGTGAAGTTTGTGAGGTTGGCTGGGTTATGGTTCATGGAATCTGATTTGAGGAACCCACTCCTCTTGCAGGCAGGTTAAAGGGTAAAATTCAGTATTGAGGGAACTTCCCAGATTGCTTTAGGCGTCAGCTATGTTCTCCAATCCAGCCTTACAAGGAAGCCCTTCACTTTTAGGAACATTAGCCCCATTGATAAAGCTTACACTGGATCCTCATTTGGCTCCTTAAATCTTATCTCTAAAAACTAAAGCTTGGAGCCAGATAAAGGGTTGACAAATTGGCATTTCTGGCAATAGAACAATATGAGAGGGGGTTTTTATTGTCAGTTTAATATAGACCCACACATATTCACCATCAAGTCCTGTGTTGGGATGTATTATTATATACTGGAAATCACATATTCTCTAACAAGAAAAGAAAAATATCTATCTTTATTCCATATTTTATATTTTGAAAAACAGGTCATTAATTTACTCAGTCACTCATAAGAGGTTCAATAAATGTTTTCTGAACAACAACTGTAATATCAGGTCCTTTGTGTAGTATTAGGAAACAAATAAAACATATATCCTGCCTTCAGTGTGTTTAAGAGACTAGCTTATCTACTTGATCAGATAATTTTCTATTTTTATCATATTCTTTAGAACTGGGAGGATGTATTATACTTAGTAGCTATGATAATGTTTGCCTTCTTACAATAGCAAGTGTTTCTCTATAGGTCCAAAACATTGAAAGCTCATTTACAATATGTGGTATCATAAGAACACAGTCTGGTAGGAATTTGACTTACATACTTTTACTAACATGAACTAGATTGTGTCATTGCACAAATCATTTAAACTTTACAGGCTTAGGCATGGCTGGTTTTGCTCAGTGGATAGAGCTTCGGCCGGCCTACCAAAGGATCCCAGTTTCGATTCCAGCCAAGAACATGTACTTTGGTTGCAGGCTCCTCCCCAGCCCAGACCAGGTCAGGGCTTGTGCAGGAGGCAACCAATCCATGCGTTTCTCTCACATTGATGTTTCTCTCTGTCTTTCCCTCTCTCTTCCACACTCCATAAAAAATCAATGGAAAAATATCCTCAGGTGAGGATTAACAAAAAGAAAAGAAATAAAAATAAACTTTATAGGCTTAGGTTTTCCTATCTGTAAAATAAGAGTATTTGTAGATGCATAGGCTATATGAGATGACATCAAATAATGAAGATTGTCAACCTAAGCCATGTGTTCTCAACATGATGATATCATCCCTGACTGGACAAAATTTGGTTCTTTGGGGTAAAAAAAATTCTATTCTATGAGTAATGTACAATTATACATATAATATATAAAATGATATATAGTTTGTATGTAATAATAATTCATGATTAGAAAATAAGTAACTAGGAAAATTGTTTTGAATGACTATCTGGTGTGGTTAAAAAATAGTGCTGAGAAACACAGACCTAAGCCATAATCCAACTTTCTCCTCTAAATGCCTATAAAACCATGGAAATATTACTTCTAACTCTAGGTTTCATTTCTAGCATTTGTTAAGTCAGGTGTAATCAAAACATTCTTCCCTACCTCCCAGCATTGTGGTGAAGATCAAATGGAACAATGTCTGTGCAAATACTTTGATGTGTACAAACTGCTATGATTATCAGATATTATTGACATTGTACATAATAGCTAATAGAATACAGTTAGTGAAAAAAAATTTACTATTTGGGACAGTTCAAAATGCATTTTGTAAATCAAAACTCATTTGTAAAATAGATGATGATAGTGACAACTTTGAAATATTGTTCTTCTATTTCAGGGATTTAAGAATATTACTGGATGTATTTTAAAATAAGGTTGCTTGTTTTTCAGCTTAGGAAAACAGCCAAGGAAGTAACTTTCTCTTTCCATAAAATCACCAGTTCTAATTTCTCAAGTCCTATGCATTACCCTCCATTCCTTAAATCACAACATTCTCCTTGAACGCTGAAATATTGTGTTATCTAGAATTGTTTGATCACTTGTCTCCTTCTCTATCTTAAATAATCTTATGTAATTCAGTTTATTTATTCTGCACTCAAAAATACGTACTTAAAACTAATGATGAGTTGGATGTTGTCTTAGGTACTGGTCATAGAATAGTAAACAAAACAGACAAAATTCCTAAAAGTAGGGCACTGACATTATTACATTGTAGGTCAGCCTGGTGTCCTTGGAAAACAGCAATGATAAAGAAATCCTCTGACTCTTTTGTGTTCTAGAAAGGGCTGTCACAAGACACAATTCATTCCCATATGACTTGTGTACGATTTACAATGCATGTCTTCCTTCCACCACTGTACTAGTCCTTTCCTGTCTCCTTGCTAATCTATGACAAGGACAGACACAAGTCCCCGAGATTCCCATCCATTGCTTCCTAAATGTCAGCTGAACTGCTTGTACTCACTGACCAATCTGGACCAAATACCTGCTATATATTTACTTGACCAAACTTTAGATAAGCTCCTCTCTTTACCCCAGGACCCAGAACTTAGAATACACCCACTACCCTCTCAGTCTGAGCCAGCCTAAAAGCCCTCCTGAAGGACCTTCCTGGGAATAGACTGGCCTCAACTAAAATAGTCTCTGGTCTTTTCATACTATTCACTGGTACACAGTTCTTTCTAGCCTTGTTTACTACTCCCTATAAAAGAAAAGACCTGTTTGGACTAACCTTTGAGATGCTTGTAGTTTGCATGGTCATAGTATTCTCCTTATTGACATAGTCTCCCTCGCACATTGCAGTAACCCCTTCTCACCTCTTGCAGTAATATTTTCTCGTAAGTCTCTCCTTAACTCAATCTGGATTGTTTGTTGTTTTTTAATCTGACGGTGCTTTTGTAAAAACAGATGATAATCACTGTATGTTAAGTGGATTTATACAATATCTCATACTTAGGATAAAGTTCATAATGCTCCTCTTAAACTGAAGGGAGTTGGTTTAGTATTGGACCCTAGATTTTTGTTTTGTTTGGTATTTATTCCTGACAGGTGGCACAGGCATTTGATCTAGATGGGAACTAATTTAAGCTGTATCTCATGGGCCAACATTATCTGTTATAGCTTTGAGGAACGCAGAATTCCAACCCAGGATTCATGGTCAGGGAGAAATAAGGCTCTACCAATATTTCTGTGGATTTGGTTAGTGGGTATAGATTTCCATGCAATTATTATGTGCTTTTTTCTATTCGCTTCTACCCATGTTTCCCCAGATTTTCTTATTAGTTTTCATGACAATTTTATCTCATTTTCTGATTCATATTGCCTATACTCGTGGACTCTTTCACCCAGTTGATCTATTAGCTACCTGTGTGTTTCTTTAGTCTATCAGTAATAATCGACAATTTCTCTCTCTCTCACACACGCATGCAGAGTCATTTCTTTTAAATTATCTAAATTCTTAATCTTTGTTTCTATATTGCCTTTATTATCTTGTCCATTTTTTGCATACATAATAAGCAAGGAATGAAATTTGTCTTCTTTGTCTTGGGTCAGATAAACCAGAAAAAGCCAAAATCAAAAAGAATTCTTTAACACACACATAACTTTCACTTTCCAAGCAACTTTTGTGGAAGCTCATGTTAGTTATAATTATTGGTTAACAGTTTTGCTGTTCTTTTGACACAAATGTCACAGTTACCTAAAACTTTAAGATGAAAACAGAGTGTAAACTAGTGCCAATTTTATATTTAGAGATTCCAGGTTGCAATCTATACTAATAAAAGGGTAATATGCTCATTAGACTAGACATCTTCCAAATATCCTTCTGGATGTCCTTCCAGACAAAGCCACAGTGGTGGGGGCTGAGGTAGAGGCAGTAAAGGGCGATCAGGTTGGCAGGGGAGAGCAGTTAGGAGCAATCAGGTCATCAGGGGAGTGTGATTAGAGACGATTAGAAGAGCAGGCAGAGTGGTTAGGGGCGATCAGGCAGGCATATAGGTGAGTAGTTAGGAACCAGTGGTCTTGGATTGCGAGAGGGATGTCTGACTGCTGGTTTCGGCCTGACCCCACAGGGACAATCAGACATCCTCCGAGGGGTCCCGGATTGGAGAGGGTGCAGGCTGGGCTGAGGGATGCCCCCCTCCCCATGCACAAATTTTGTGCACAAGGACTCTAGTTTGCACATAAAATCCATGTTTGTATTCTGTGTAATTTGCACATAAAATCCATGAAGCCAGCTGGATTGGAGAAGGGCCATTGGTAGAATATATATATATATACATTTAAAGGCTGTTAAATTGCATTATTTACCTATATCTTTAGAAAATTCACTTCTACTGTCATGGTAAACAACCTGCTCCCCTATTTATAATGGTCTGGCCCTCTAGCAACTTCAGAGCGAAATTGTAGCTAATTTGCCTACAAATGTCAGGTGGTCATAATAATCTGGCCACTCAGTGTATGTATATGTATATGTATATGTATATGTATATGTATATGTATATGTATATGTATGTGTATATCTATATCTATATCTATATCTATATCTATATCTATATCTATATCTATATCTATCTATATCTATATCTATATCTATCTATATATCTATCTATATCTATTATATAATCCTATATAATAAAGAGCTAATATGCTAATTAGACCGAACAGCAGAACGGCCTTCTGGATGACCTTCTGGACAAAGGTGGAGCTGCAAGGGCCTACCCTTACACAAATGTTGTGCATCAGGCCTCTAATATATATATATATATATATATATATATATATATATATATTTACAAAAGACCTAGAACACTGTCCTTTTCCATGAAATATATTTCATGTTGCACCTGTATGTTTTTAAGATAAGAAGGATGCAGTAAGCTATTAAAATGACATATGGAAATGAATGACGTGGGAACTACCTAGTATATAATTCCTGTTTCTTCCATGGAAGTAAGGATTAATATCTCATCATCTTTCACTGAGGTACATGCGTGTTTTTCTGGACCTCTCACACTGGATCTCACCTTTCTTTAACATGAAAAATGGAACGGCAGCAATAAAACACTTTTTCTTTCCCTTTTGAGATTCGCAAAACATCTGAGACTAGGGAACCATCTGCTACTATCATGTAAACAGGCCAAAAGGACTGAGCAGGAGAGGAAAAGTCTGGGATCCTGGCCACATCAGCTGGCCCCTGTCTCCGCCAGGCCCCTGCCCCAAAGGTGCACAAAACCCAGGCACAGGGGCTCCGGCAAGCATTTTGAAGCAGGTTGGTTGTTCTGCAGAACAAAAAGAAACAGCTGCAGGGAGCAGGGGTGGTAGAGCAGGTTGTGAAATGAGATATGGGCTCATGTCAGAGTCATTAAGCTTTTCTGATAAATGGGCTGCAAATTAATTGGTAGTTGCACTAATTAATTATTTGCGTTGCTGAAATTCTCTGGCCTGCCTGTGGCTGTTAGCAGAGCCCAGTGAAACTTCAACATGGAGAGTATTCTTTTCCCCCCACATAAAGATTTTAAATCCGGGCTCACTCATAAATGGCGTTTTTCAGGACACACCGGCAACAAAATGATTAAATGATTCAAAATACTTTTAATGTCTAGAAAGATTTGAGTTGTAACTTTTGAAATCAGAAGAGTAATCAGACTATTAACCGTGATAGGTTTCTATTGAATGGCACGTGGAATGCCTCGCATGCCATCCAGCAGCCTAGGTGGAATTGTTCCCATTGTTTTAAGTGGCTAAGTATACATCTCTGGCCTCACAGAGAAACTGGGTCAGGTAAATGACAGGTTTAGAGGAGACTGTAGAAATGACTTCTGATGTAGACAGCCTATATCTATCCATCTACCTATAAGCACATATCCTATATGTACATATACTACACACAAATATGCATATATATTCATATCTATGTGTCTATACTTTTTTTCTTTGTAACAATGAGAATACTTTCTTTAGGGAAAAATGTTTTAATCCAATATGTGTCAGTTTGTTTCACGGGCTCTAAGAGAGAATAAAAATGGCTACATTTTATAAAGATAACCAAGAATCCATTATATACACACACACACACACACACACACACACACACACACACACGTTTAAAATAATTTTTATTAAGGCACATAGCTTAAAATGTATTTTCAACATTATTTTTCTTTTGTCTTTATACTTTGATTAGGGAGAGGATAGGTATGTTTTTTTCAAATACAGAAACATAGAGAGCAGAATGAAAAGTCCTGAAAACCCACCTTTTTACAGAGATAAGCACAATGAACATGTTTACTAAAAAAATATGAAATTGTAATTTAAATATTGTGTGTATGTATGTATATTTATGTTACATACTTTTTTTCTTTTTTGTTCACTGAGTAGTAGTTTTAATCATCCTTTTGTGTTAGTTAATTTATTTTTTATAATGATTTCATAATGCTCTATTTTATAGATGATCCTTCTATTTTTTAATTTGAACCTATAAATGGACATTTTAGGTAGTTTCCTACTTTTTACTATTGCAAACAATCTTCCATCTTGTATATGTCTGCATCATTTCTGTTGAAAAAATTGCTAGTAGTGGAATATTCTGCCAATAGATATGTACATAATTAATTTGAAGATTGAATAATCAACTGATTATTTTGTTTTATTAATAAAAAAGAAGGTAGAGGTAATAAAAAATGGTTAAGATAGGAAAAAAAATAAAGTTTTGTAATGAAACTTATATCATTCAGCTTTTATATAGCACTCTTATTTTATTACTTACAGTTAGTCTTCCCTGAGTACTGACTTCCCTTAAGGACATATGAGTTATATCATTATCTATTGAATACTCCAAAGTAAATTAAGAATCATTATTTGCATGTTGATGTGTTATACATACCATAGAGGATCCAAAAGGTGAGCTCTAAATAAAGGTTTTGAATAATTACTAGTCACATACATGGCGAGATTGAATAAATTAAAATATATTCCATCACCTGAATTGTTAACCTAATTTCCAATGGTACTTAGCTAATAAGGAATAAGTGATTTTAAATAAAAATCTAATTCAGCTAAACTCAGCTATTAAAAAATTTAGTCTACACTTAACAATTCATTATTATTGGGGGGAAAAAAAGATTCTCTCACCATGCAAAAGAATTAACAGTTGTTCTGAAAGAAAAGAATGGACAGAGAAGCAGACTTGGTTTATGTCTTAACCTGAGTATCCTGTCTGCTGCTACTCTTATTTGTGCATGAAATTTTTCATTTTAGGCCATTCTAAATGTTGTAGTAAATTATTGAAGTATTCAAAAATCACGCCACGTAAGATGTAGCTCAGAGAAATTTTTCTGTGATATGTTCAAGATTGGTACAACCAGAAAATAGTTTACAGCCATGTATCTGATAGAAAAGAGCCCATCGTTGTCTGCCTATCTTCTTTGACCTTCCTTGTTCTCCACAGTTAGTTACTGGACACCAGCCATCGAAAACCAAATTGAACAATTATTCACCAGTCAGGAGGCACGCACTCTTTTCAGAAAATTTGCAAGTTGACTGCTCTATTCCCTAATCAAAAAGCATCTGGATGAAATTTCCCCAGGGAATATTAACTCCTAAATTTCCCAAAGTAGCACCTGGAGACTTAGTCAATTAGCTTTTACATTTTTCAAGCAGTGCATTGTTTTGAATCGCATCTGTTATTTAAATGATCTAAAGTTCTGTGTCCTTGTGTTGAAAGAGGATGGCTGGAAAGACTCCACTCCTATGGAACTATTGCTATAGACTTAGACAATTTTATTGGCTTCAAGGCCTGTCATCTACTGTTAATTTGATCACTCTTTCAACGTTTGGAAAACTTTGTGACCTATTTCATGGTTCTCTTCCTATTCCAAGCCCTGCCATCATGTTTGGTGACATCAATGGTAATATGGTGGCCCATTCCAAAACCCAGTCTCTTATTGCCTAAAGACTTCAATCTAAATAACTAGGGCAACTTAAAATTAATTATCTTAATGGGATGGTTCTAAGAGTGAAAGTATATGCTACTGAAAATCATGCCAAGATAATATTAAACCAGAAATCCATTCTGCAGACCATTACTAAAGGAGTAATTTTGGCTTTCAAATTTTATTCTTTAGGAACTACATTTTGTTGAGCTAGATACTGAGTCATCTGATTGATCTGGGCAAAGTAAATTGAAATATTCTAGGAATTCACCATTCCATATGTCATTTAGATATGATTCATTGAATGAGGTCAAAAGTTCAACATTAACAGGACTTTGAGGGGTTTAAGACTTTAATGGAGAAAGAAAACTGTCTCTGCACACAGTGTGAAGACTGAGAACTGAAACTTCTTACTTATGTATTATTTATATCAACCTGATTTCGTTATTACACTCTCATTATTAGCATGACCTTATTTATCTTGAGAGCCCTGGCAAAAGGCTTAAATGTTCATTTCAAAAACTTACTGCAGTTCTCATCATTAGATAGTTGACACCCTAAAATTGCTTGAAATCATTTTCTTAAAACCTTTACCTTGTTTCCACCAAGAAAAATATAATGATCTTTTTCCTTTTCTAATCAGGTACCCACATTAAAAGATTTGTGCAAAATCAAATCTCTATTTCTCAATAAATTGTGTCCCCCTTTTTTTTTTCTCTGAGACATTGCCAAAATTCTACAGAGGTGGTGGTCTCACTCTCTGGTGGTATTCAGTAGACTCAGCTTTGTCTTATCAACAGATTGTTGATTATTTGAGTGAAAGTAAACTGAATATTATATTTGTTTCATAAAAATGTGGATTGAGTAAGATCAGCTTCATTACATGATAACTTGCTAAAAACATATGTGATAAAACCTTTCTGAGATATCAAAAATAGTCATAGAAGCAGAGAATTCAATAGTTGTTACCAGGGGCTGGGAGATGGGAAAATGAAGAGTTGTTATTCAATGGGTGAATATTTTCATTTATGCTTTATAAATAATTTCTAGAGACCTGCTGTAAAACATAGTGCCTACAGTTAACACTACAGTAAAATATGCTTCAAAATTTGTTGAGGGGATAAATTTCATGTGAAGTGTTCTTACCACACTTGAATATTATCTTGATTTGGGTGAACTTATTAAAGGTGTTTGCATATACCCAAACTCATCAACTTGTATGCCTTAAAATTACTGCACTTTATAGATCAATTATAGATTAATAAAGCAGTTTAAAAATAAAATATTCTCTGTTACTTCAGAGCCATACATTTGGGTCATTTGTAAGCAAAAGTCAGTCAGCAGTCTTGTGTATATGACCTTATTAGTTGGTAGAAGCTCAGATTTGGCCAAGAATTAATAGCAGGGCAAGAAAATCTATTCGATACCTACTGTGTGTCATTTGGCTTGGTGTTTTGCATGAGTGATTTCCTTTTGGTTAGATTTTAAAGATTTCTGATTACTACTAAATCAAACTTATAAACATTTGGAATGCTTTACCAATACTACTCCCCATTGAGGTTCAATGGGTAATATGCATTTAAAATGTAATCAGGTCCAACACTGATTCATTATCTGGTTCATTGGTTGACTCATTATATAGCAAGAGCATCATCTCAGCTCCAGGCTGCATTTGTCATAGACAGCAAACTACCATACAAAGGTTAGGTCCATATCAGCCTTGATTTACCCACATATCAAGCTCCAGGTATTAGAAATGAGTTATCAAAATGCACCATTACTTGTCATATGAATTTTCTCACATACTGTTTTTTTCTTTATTTGTCCAAGTCTGGATGCACTTTCAATTGTGATCAGAAAAAAAACATAAGAATATTGTGAGATTGTGTAAGGAGTTGTGGGGTTTTGTTTTGTTTGTTTTTTGTTTTGAAGGAGTTATATGGGAATATTTATGAAAGAGGTAGGCATTGCACCAAGCTATGAATAAATATTAAATTGTCTAATTTCTACCTTAATGTATCTTTGCTTGGGTCTTATATCTCCACTTCTATCTTTATACTTATCAGCTCAAGAATAAATTTGGCCTGTCAGCTTTCTCTATAGAGATTATGTTAGGGACTCTGACCTAGCCCAGTGGCTCCATTCTTACCTCCAATCTTTCTGCATACCTTGGATTGTCTCTTAGCTAGAAAAAAAGAATGGGAAATCACACACTTACGTAAACTATGCAATTGAGCACATGTAATGCATTGATACAAAGGGAGAGAGTAGGAGAGTGGCTTTTGCTCATATTTTCCCCACCTCATTTTTGAGTATTTCATGACCTCACCTCAGTATTTCATGACCTCTTCCTTCTGTTAAAATAGACAAGACTGAGAATAAATTAGAAGTGACTCTGCCACTTAAAATAGACAAGAGATAATAAATTAGAAGTGACTCTGCCTCCACCACATCATAGCTGTGTTGGCCCTCTGCCAAGATTTTGAACAGATGCTGTAAAGGGACTAAGGAAGATTGAGCTTCAGGGCATCATCCATGTACAATGTCTGTGCCCAACAAAGTAGCTCCACAGCTGGAAGAGGACTCAGAGATACTCACTTATGCCTCTGCATCATATGTGGAGCCTGCTCCTCACTGACTCCCTTTTTGCAAGGTTGTCTCACCAGGAGCATCTGTTCATTAAATGGACACAATTTGATGACACATGAGAGAAGTTGGGTGAACCCTTCATTGTTTTAGGTGTAAATATTTTATTTTGCTGAAGAAGTACAAATATTTTAAAAAAACAGATTGGTAGATGCAAGGGATGAGGGGATTGTCAGTGAGTGAAATGGGTGAAGGGGTCAAAAGGTAGAAACTTCCATTTATAAAATAGAGAAGTTCTGAGAATGTAATGTACTGCATCGTGATTGTAGTTAACAATGCCAATTGCATATTTGAAAGTTGCTAAGAGAGTAGATCTTAAAATTCTTACCACAAGGAAAAAAAAAATGGTAACTATGGTAATGGATGTTAACTAGACTTACTGTGAAGATCATTTTGAAATATATACAAATATTGAATCATTATGTGGCACACCTGTAACTAATATAAAGTTATGCATGAATTATATCTCAATAAAAAAGAAGTACAAATATAATAAGAGATATCAGCATAGTGTCAAACATAATAGGCACTAAGAAATGATCTTTGATTCGCCTGTCTACAGCAGTGCGTGCACAGCATTCAGTATGATTGCTGTTTTGTGTTTTTACCCTATATTATTTACCAAAATCACCATATTTTTTTAATTCAGGAATCTGAATTACAAAATAATGTGTGACTTTTTCAAGTTTGAACAGAAAGCCCTCTGAGGAATTTGATCCAGATATTTCTAGAGCCCTGAAGACATTATTAAAATATAGAATATTAGTTTCTCAAAAATCAACATCTGTATTCATGTCCTGTATTTCATCCATGCTTAAAAATGTAATGCCCAAAGTTCTCAAATAAAAGCAGTATGAATTCATCTAAAATTGCTAAACATCTCACAGAGCAAAATCTGAAAAACATTAATATGCTGAGTGTATTCATTTTTTGGCTTTAACGGTATTGATCTGTATTTAGAGGCTAAGTTATTTATTCTAGTTTTGCTTTTTGGAACCAGTAATTTTAAAAAATTACCCTTGTAAAATAAGCTGTTCTTACTTACATGTGGAAATATTTAGAACTACAGTAAACCTTTTACTATTAGCCATTCCCTGATTGGCAGACCAAAGGAGTTACATGGTCTTCAACTAGCAATGATGTTATTCAGGCCAACATCAAGATTTTAGCAAACAGTTTGAAAATGAATATGTGTTCCTTCAGTAGGTGCTTTGTGTTTGTTTTTTAAAAACAAGTCTCTCTCCTATAGGAACATGATACCATTTCTCTTTCTGAACTGAATGATGATAAAAAGCCTAAGAGACCAAACAAAATCCATATGGTCTTGACTAAACACCCCCAAGAAGAGAATTCACTAGATCCACGTACACAGTCTCAGTATGAATAAAGGGCTGGAACTATAGTTTCTGAAGTGAGAAAATTGTAGAAAGAGTAACTAGTCTGCCATCAGGGCAGCCTGTTTTCCAATCATGCTGAACGTATTGAAGGTATAAATACTTTTGTACACACAAAGGACTTTTGTACACACAAAGTCCATTGTGGAGTGGATTAACTTTCTGAAATAACCATTCTCCAAGCAGAAAACCTTTGTTCCAGGTTGATGGTGGTTACACAGCTTTGTAACTCTACCTGGAATGTGATGTCTCCTAGGCCAATATGGCAAGGGAAAGAACACCAGCAGGTCTTGCAGGTAAATGGATCAGTCAGAAAGTGGCTCACATTGGTCACATCTGCTCAAAACACAGCAATAGTAGCTTGACCCCAACAAACCATAAAAGGAGTAAAATATTGTAATCCTTCTGTGTGCCTGGAAGGAAAAGAAAAGCTGGTAAGATCTCTTTAGCAAAAGGACATGCCAGCTTAGGATTTGTTTATAGTGCTCAGAGAACACGGTGAAGGCTGCATATCCTTTACCACCTGATCCCTGCAGTATATAGAGTGATGCTTCTATTGTCTTCTATTGGTTGACTTAAGGAGAAGCTCAAAGAGAGAGGACCTTCTTCCTCTCAAGGAGGAGTGCCTAAGAATTGAGAGCCATGTTTAAAGCCATGTCAGTTCCTGAAACAATTTTAAAATTACAGAAACCCTAAAAGTGAAGAGCAAGGTATTCAGGGGGAGACCTCCCTGAGAGATTTGTGTGTATTGAGGCTCAAAGTAGAGTCCAACAACTTGAGAACATGACAAGGAGACCATGAATACAGCTGGTGTCTGCTCATTTCTTTCCTGTGATGAATGAGTCCTTAAAGATGGCAGCCTTGTTCTCTAGACCTTTGATCCCTCCTTCTTAAACAGTGATGATATTGGTGTTATCCTTATTGTATTAATCTACTTGCTTATTTATGTAAACTGCTTGATACACAGAAGAGCAGGCTTGGTTTAAAGAGAAAAACAATCTTGGAATCACCCTCTCTACCTTTTTTACAGAAAAACAAACAACAACAACAAAATCCTACTTCTAGAATGCTAGTCTGTCCTGTATCTAGTTCTCTTATTTGATAGTTTTCCAGTTTCACCAATAGATCCATTTTTATCAAATGGAATCTTATACAAAACTCTAATCTGTAAAGTAGAACCAAAAAGTGTTTTATTGGTCTAAACTATTTCATATTTAATTCAGTTTCAGTTTCCAGTTTATCAGTTTTATTTTTCATGGTATAGTGTTGCAAAATCCTTGATTTACATAGATAAATAGTTGCAAATGGATTTTAAATAGTTTAGGTGGTATCCTGCTAGAGTTTCCAATTAAATTGTTCTGGAAGCTTGACAAAGAAGCAGTGATTATTTTTTTTTCAAAATTAAATCACTACCTTACCAATATTTCACTAGTACTTGTTTCCTTTAATTGAATCTGAAAAGGTTACTTTGCCAACTGAAATGTTCATTGTCTGAGAAAAAATATTCAAATGTATCTTGTAATTTGGGATTCTTTAAACATCATAAAACTAGATACCTTGGCTTCATCTATTAAAAAATCACTCAATATTTCAAGATAGTCAAATATATTTTATTGCATGTTGAAATAAAACATTAAGCTTCAATTCTAATGCTGACAGTCTACACTTAGAAGTAACTATGAATGTGATTTGGACTCATTATATTATTATTATTAGGAAGAAAATATGCAAGCTATTTCAACAACGTAGAGTTTAACTATACAACATCTAAAATGTCATTTGAAATTATCATGTTGTAAAGTTTCATAGAAACATATAACAGTTTCTAATACAAAAAAGAATGTAACTCAATTCAACTAGGATTATAAATAACTCTGAACAAAATGCAATTAAAATCTTCTGCCTTAAAATTTAAATAAAATACAATTAAGCAGTGATATTATATAACAGTGTTTTCTAGCAAGTTTTCTTAACCAGTGCTATTGTCTATGAAACATATAATGATAGCTTACACATAAAAATGTCTCAGATATTTGGTTCTATACTGTTTTCAAATTCTCAATGCAGATATCACATTTTTGACACCTTACTTGATAGAATATTTTTTTAAATGCAAATACTTTAAAAGGCTGTTTCTAAAAATCACTTTTATAATTATTGTTTAAGTAACGATCTGAAAATGAAGAGAAAAGCAACATCTGGAACTTCTTCTGCCTTAAGAGTGCAGATTTCAAATATTCTTAGCCTTCAAATTAAAGTTTATGGGTGGTTGACATTTTTTAGGGTTTGTTTTGTACTAATATTTGAAATTGCACTCTGAGTCTGATTAAATATCACCATATAAATAGTATTTTTCTTTATTGTTTTCTGTTTTTACGTATAGAACCATTTCTAATTTTAAGAGTAATTATTTTACCAGACCAGAAATGACCATATGTTAGGATGTGTGTGAATACATGTACATGCATAAAACAAGAAACACTACAAAATGTAAAGCACTGAATTGCTATTTAAAGTGGCTACAACCAATTTTCATCTTTCCTATTCTTGTTATTATAAAACGTTTTTTCTATGCTGAGAACTTATTTCACCAGAAACAATTGAATGTTCCCTGGGACATAGTAGGCATAAAGACATTAAGACTTGAATGAAAATCTGAAGAATGGGTACAATTTGTGAATACAGAGAGAATCTGGACTTCATGAAGGCCTTCAGATATATATTTGAGCATGTTGTGTTGGGTCCACAGTGTCTCAGGGTGAAGGAGTGGTGGAGGTGACAATCCTGTCTATGATGGAACCTTTAAGGGGCTAATACCAGTAAGTCCTAAGGATGGAGGTATAAAGTGGTGCTGGGTAACTGGGAACATTGAATGCCTGCCTGGAGGTGTTCAGATTTTAATTATCAGTAAGGATATTGGCAGTTGAGACTCCTTATAAGATTTGTCGTGCAGAACTGATAAGTATAAAATAATCCCTTCTAAATATTAGTTTAGAAAAAGTAATACATTTTAGGTAGCAATGTGGATTCAAAAAGAGGGACTAGGTCAGATGTGAGATGCCAATGTCCTGACTAGGGTGTTGGCACAAATAAAAGAAGTAAAATAGAGATGTTCTCCTAGATTCATCATTTTTAAAACTTTCAGCCTATTTTCACATGACATTTGGCTGCCCTTCAGACTGGAGGACATTCTGTTTTGTGTGAACAACAACAAAAAAACGCTACACAATACAGGCAATGTGACATATGCCCTGATTTCATCCACTCGGGCGAGTATACTTACAGTGCTCACCACCCATGTGATTAGCCAGGAATAACCAAGAAACAGTTGCCTCCAGTGCCCAGATCTGAGTTCATACTTTTGCATGACGGGTTCAATGGCTACCTGCTTCCTTCCCTACCTGAAAGGAATTCTATTAAAGCTTTTGGTCAGAAGGAAAACATGAGCTATCAACATACCACAGTTTCTGACAGCTTTTCCATTTATATATGCATTTCAATCAATTTTAAATCAGAGAGACAATAAAGCAAAACTCTTTCAGCTTTCCATTTGCCTCTGCAGTGTTGGCTGCCCTGTCTGATGTTTACAGTTCACAGTCTCATCATAATGGATGATTGTAACACCTTGCTTCTCTCGGCACATTTTTCTAAAGCTTTTAGCAATTTCATTAGAGTTGTTTTGTTGATGTTTTGTGGGGTTTTTTTTTAAAGATGGCAATTAGAATAAAATGAAAAACTCTGAAGCCATTTGAAGCACAACAAAAAAGGAAATGTAATCTAACTTTGGGTGAAACTGATTTTTTTTATTCTGCTTCTTTCTGACATCTTTGTAGATTGTCTGCTCAAAGGTATCCAGGTAATTTTGGAGGGCTTTTTAGGTTTCCTGCAACCCTATAAGGGGAGATGTTCTTCAACACAGGAATAGTGTTTCCCCCTTAACCTCTATATGCCCATTCACAAAATACCACTCTGAAATATCTCTGTCTTGTTGGTTTGCCCATAATGGCTTTTACTTGGATCTATCTATTTTATCATCCTAATTCCACTGCCATTCTATAAAATTAGCTTAAAGTATATTTAAACTCTATTGCCATTAAAAAAAAAAAAAAAGGTTGGCCTGGCCTGTGTGGCTCAGTTGGTTAAGTGTAGTTCCATGCACCCCCCAAAAAATGGCCGGTTCAATTCTAATCAGTGCACATGCCCAGATGGCAGGCTCTCTCTCCAGTAGGGGACATTCAGGAGACAGCTGATAGAGGTTTCTCTCTCTCTTTATCTCCCTCTCCCTCTCCCTCTCCCTCTCCTTCTCCCTTCTTCACTCTTTAAAGTAAATTTAAAAAATATATTAAAAATAGGTTGACATTGACAACAGTATTATTATAATACTATTTTGTCAGTAAAGAATTTTGTTTAAACAGTCTTTTTCAATACAGTTTCTCTTCACATAGGAACAATAGTGAGCAATTTGAGCATTATACTCCCAACCTTCCAGTTTAGCAGTTTCTTCAGAAAATGGACTCCTTTTTCCCAAGGTTGATATAATTTTCAAAGGAAAAAATGTCCACTTTGTTGTGATGGGTTATCACCAGCATAGAAAGGGATCCTCTTTGGGCAGTTGAGCCTGTATGCTTGACAGCTCTGCAATATGGAAGGAAGCCAAGTAGTTGCTCATTTAAAAAATCAGGGCAATTCTATTTATAACTATCAGGAATAAAACAGAAGCTGAGTCACTGTTAATAATTTTAAACTTTTCTGAGCATAAATATTATCTTTTCTTAAAAGCCCTACTTACATTTCTGCTCACATACTGGCTTTTAAAATATAGTTTACTTTTATTAAATGAAAGAAAATTTTTATTTAGCAGTTTATTTATTTGCAGAAAGTGGGGACTAAAACTGGTCACCTTGAAATGTTAGTTAACCCATTTACATAACCACCCTTTTTACTCCACAATGGCAAGCAGACGTTCTTAGTAAGGCAGACATTTAGGTTATAAAACAATAGAAAATGACTTGATCATCTTTAAAAATGAGAGAGGATAACAAATATGTGGATCAGTAATTTGTAAAATAGATTGTAAAACTTTTATGGAGTCACTGTTTAAATCTATTGGTCTTTGTTCTATTTTGGTCTCATTCTTTAAAAATTAAAAAAAAAATTGCATTGGAAAAAAATTTATAGAAGAGAACTCTAGTTATGGAAAGCATGTCAGAAAGATGTAGTCTCAATGCCTTCCCAAATGAGAAAGTTGAGCTTCACAATGTACGGGTGGCTTTGCCCAGGCTCCTGTGGATACAAGGAAGTCATGGTGTTGTCCAACTAGACTGCTATATTTTAGTTCGGCCCCTGAGCCCATTGCATTTGAATTTTAATCTCTCTTTGTGTATCAGTTTACTAATTCCTTACATTACTACTTGTTAATCTTATCATGGGTTGTCCCTAACATATTCACATTGTTTTGATTTTGAACAGCTGCAATCCAATGCAGTATTTGTTAATCAGATCATTTCTCACACAGCCCTGCACTGTTGAAGGGTACACTGTTTTGCAATTAAACAGCTGCCATGTTTCAGCTCAGAGGCAGCTAAACTTCTGTGATGACTAAGATGATCCCTGTTTATGTGACTTGTAATCAATTTGTAGCTTTGGTGGAGGATAATGAGACATTTGCATGGAAGCCCAGCTAGGCCACTGCAGTGCCTAGGGGCTGGGGTTCTCAGGCAGTCCTCAGAAAGCTTTTGCCTGCAGGAAATACAAATGAGGGTATTTCCCTTCAACAGCAGACATTAAACGGCAGGAAATCTTGTTGATGTAGTTATATTTTAAGACAACAGCACTCAAAATGTCAGTCATGATTAATCATTATTATTATGATTGTCACTTTCAATCTATGGCTCTCTTTCCACTACCCTGAAGAAGAATTCTTAAAAAAAGACAGGATGCATATATTTAATTCTGAAAAAAAAACCTGTTATTATTGTCCTCAGGAACGAGACCAGATGCTAAAGTCTACCTGCATATTCAATAAGTTATAACTGTGGATATAGTCACACAGTGTCGCTAACCTCAGTTTCCTCATCTGTAAAATAAAGATAATTAAAAGTCCCACCTGGGTTTGTGACCACCAAGTGACACAGTATAGCTAAAAAAAAAAAAAAAAAAAAAAAAGTGAAAATAATACAAATATTGGTAGCACTATGACTTGGAATATCAGAAATGACTGGATTATGACAAAGTTTTATAAATATAAAGTAGTAATAACTAGTCATCCTATAAGCAAACAAGTATTGACATCAGCATTAAAATATATGGATTACTGCCGAACTGGTTTGGCTCAGTGGATAGAGCGTCAGCCTGCGGACTGAAAGGTCCCAGGTTCGATTCCAGTCAAGGGCATGTACCTTGGTTGCAGGCACATCCCCAGTGGGGGGCGTGCAGGAGGCAGCTGATCGATCTTTCTCATTGATGCCTCTAACTCTCTGTCCCTCTCCCTTCTTCTATGTAAAAAAATCAATAAAATATATTAAAAAATAAATAAAAATAAAATATATGGATTATAATAGTCAAGTCTGCAAATATTGTTTATATCAGCATTCAGATTCTTTAATTATATTTAGACTATCAGATCTACTTCTATATGGGTTGGATTACTTAGCCTCTATGAGAGAAAACTCTTTAGATTTGTTTCTAGACTTCACTATTTGGTCTGTTAGATCCTAATAGTTTCTCTGTGTGTGTGTGCATGTGTGTGTGTGTGTGTGTGTGTGTGTGTCTTAAAATGGAGTATTGTTTTACCATTAATTTATTTTAAAGTCCCTTATATTTGGAATGTCATGGAAGTTCATTTAGTCTACCTTACCAGTCAGTATAGGAAATTTCAGAATTTATTTATAACACTTATTAATTATTTACTATATGTTAAGCATTTTTAAAACAAATTATATTCTTACCTCTACTTGACTTTTTCCAGTGGCCAAATGTTATTTCCACTGTAGTACTATTACTACAATTCATTTATAATTCTTATAATAAGCAAAATCAGAGGAAGCATTTATTTCTGAAACCCAAAATATACCCTAATCCATATTTTATCATTGTTGGATGAATCCACTGTGAATCCAATAACAATTTTTAAAAAATGAATGAAAGAAGGAAACAACGATGTGTTTGGATTTAAATAAGAACATATGTTTGGACAGAACCTACAAATCTGATTGAATGATAACTAGAAAATGATCATCAAGGTATTCTCCCTTGTTAAACCAACAGAAAGGTAAAAGCCAACATTTTACTTATTAATAAGAAAGGTGTCTTTTCTGGATGGTTATGCTTCCCCTAACACTGCACTGTTCTCCATCCTGCTTCCTATGTCAGCATACTATGACTCTCCAAAAGCTTTATACGATTGACTCACAAAAAGATGAAAGCTAAGAGGGTCTCATAGAACCAGGTAGTTTGAAAGCTAAGAGGGTCTCACAGAACCAGGTAGTTACTTATATCCCCTGTATAGTGATTATTCAGGAAAGAATTTAAAAGAGCAAAAAGGAAACCACTAAACTAATTTCCAATTTCTACCTTATCTGGATTGAAAAATGAAATGTTTTCTTTCCCATATTGCCGAAGCTATGTTATGGTACTGAAGTTCAGGACTCTGTAATCCATCTATGAGTGGGTCTAATGAGATTCTGCAGTGGGAGATGTAGGATATGAGCTCCTTTGATCTCATTAGAACATGAAAGGCTTAGCTTTTCTGCTAAGGCTTCTGAGAGCCGGAGCTTTTTTCCCTTGCATGACTGAGAACTTGACTGAAGCTGGTAAGTTGCTTCCTGTAGTGATCAGTATGGCCTTCTTAGATTTATTCTGGTCCTAACCTTTCTTAGCCTTAGCCACTAGACATTTACATGTTTTATGAGGGCAGAATCTTAAGGGTCTTGCTCACCCTTATATCCCTAGGATCTAACATAGTGCACAAGATATGTATGATGTTTGAATGAAGGAATGATTAATTTAGTATCCAGTATGATCAATTGGATGCTAATGTAAGGGAGGAAATAAGGACACTCCCAACTTTAGGCCATATAGAGCTGAAATATTTGAAGTATATAAAAGGCAAAGACATTAGCTAGATAGATATGGAAGTCCTAAGATTGGATGACCTAGTTGATGCTTCAAACCGGAACTCTTTTGAGAATGAAAAAGATTGCTGTCTGAGTTAGACACTGGAATAAGAGGCATAAAGCCTGTCAATTGTGGGTAAACCAAGAATTGTGGAGAGTCTAGGTAAAGAATGTATTTGTGTTCTAAAGAGGGGGTAGAGTCAGTAAATTCTCAATAAATACCTATTTTGTGTAAGGCTGTGTTAAGTTCTGATACACATAATTGGTTAATTCCAATAAAATCAAAAGGACTTAACCAAGATTGTTTCTTGTTGACAAACTATGAACCACAAACTAGACAATGAAGGCTTGTCTTCTGTAAAGGAAAAACAAAAACAAAACAAAAAACCAACATCAATGAGGTGATTACTTGCAGACATACTAAGGCTGTGACTCCCCAGATGCGTAGCTCAATATAATCATTTCAGGAAGCATTACAGCATAATTTGTGGCTCAAACTTTCTAATGAAAATCAATGTAGCAATCATCATAACCCAAAAATTCTAACAATCAATGATGGTCTTTCTTTAATTTTTATTCTTCAGCAAATCAATTTCAAATTAAAATCCAAGAACATTTTTTATCAATAATATTAATATGAATTTTCCCATCATTGAATTTATATTGTCTATTTTTTATAATAGAATAGAAAGTGGATTTACGTATACAGTTTATTCTGGCGCCTAATGGTTAGTGGAAAAACCCACTTAGTACATTTAAAATATGGCACAAAACTAAAGGCAAACATGTATGGCATCTACAAATGTCCCCCTTGTACCACTTTGCTGGGTCATTGAAGGAAAGGGTGACATAAGATTCAACCTTGCATACTCTAAATTTTCTTCAGTTTGTATTAATCTTTGTGTTCCTAGGGTAGTTTTTCCTCCTGGGTTTTTATGGACCATACTGGTTTATCTGTTTTCCTGGTTTAATTCTCAACAGTGTAATTTTTTAGATTAATTAAGTTCTAACTCTACCAGAGCCTGGCAAATAGTGACAGACAATAAATGACTGCTTATTGAATTAATCAATACATGCCAAATAGAGACTGTTCTATGTTGATAGTTTCCAAATAGTATCCTTTATTATTGAAATTGGAAAGATTCCACACTGTTGTACTAGTGTTATAATCTACAAAACAGAGTCCTCTAAATAGCTCATGCGTTTAGAGGACTTAGACCAGTCCTGAAACTAGCCTTTAAAAAATATATTTAAAAGTCTTGTTTAAATGTTGCTATTAAATTAAGATGTCTTTCAAATCAGTGAGCAGCATCCCTCCTATTAACTTAATAATTATACAAATAAAAGAGCTATATAAATTTTTGTTAGTTTAGTCATATTTCAAATAAGAGTTCCCAAACTAACGAGTAAGAAGGCAGTGGCAATGATTATTGTGGGTGTTAGAAAAAAATTGGAGAATATAAATTTGACTGTTTGACCTCGAGAACTGCCTTCCTGGAGCATTTGATCCTAAGAATTCAAAAAGATTTTTTGTCAACTTGGCAAAGTTATGTCTCTAGAAAATGTAGATTCTGGAATTGATGACAAAAATCTCTTCTGATCTTGGTTATTCTTTCCCAGACATTTTAGCCACTTTTTTTTTTACTTTCATTTTGTATCTCTCATTGCCTTTTCTTCTTATTAGACAACTAGCAGATAGGGCATTGTGGTCCAGTTGGCTGATTTCCAAGTGATAATGAATCATCTGCCATTCTAGTGGAAAACTGTCTTTTGAGAGATTACTTACTACAAATCATTAGGCCAGAGTTTAATTACTCCCAAATTAGATAAAGATCCTGAAACTGCCATAACAAAAAAAAAAAAAAAAAAAAAAAACATCAACGGGATCTTAGATCATTTGGACATATCCAAGGGTAATATCTTAGGGCTTTAATCCTAAAGTTGATTTTGGCCTCCCTTACCTTGTCCATAGCAAGAGTGAAGAGAAAGGGGAAGCAAATGAGGCTATTTGGGGCTTCATAATTGAGGCTGGCTCTAAATAGTTTTCCTGGTGGCCTAAAAAAAAGTGCAGATTTCACATCCTGGAAATAGCCACCTCTGTGGTACAATTGGGCCCATGGTACCTTAGTAAAGAGAAATTTGTTTGTATAGACAACCTTTGTGTGCTTTGCTAGTGTTGACATTGTAGGTATAAGAGGTGTTGTTCCCCATTTGCTATATTACCCAAATGTGTTGACAAAAATACCATCTCAGACTACAGCTTTTTTCCTTGACTTTCCATTTTCAAATGTGATTTGTGTGGAATATTTAGTTTCTCTGACACCCAGTGATTAATTTTTTGGTATTGCCAACCTCGATTGGAAAAGTAGGGCATGAAGTAAGTGGAATTTCCATTTTCTTCCTGAGATGAATCTCGTCTTAGACCAGTCCTGAAACTAGCCTTTAAAAAATATATTTAAAAGTCTTGTTTAAATGTCGAAGGACATCTTCGCTGTTATTTTTTTATAAATCTGTATTTTAAGATAATAATATATCTGAGACTCTCTCTTGCTAAGATATTGTGTAAAAGTTGCTGGGTTCTGCGCCTAGGGCCAGGTCAGATATTGTTTGCAAGAAAGCCATGGACAGGGAATAATACATGCACGCTGTCCATGTGTGAGTATTAATCATATGATTCCTATTTGCTCCCTAGGGAGGACCAGCTCTTTTCTCCCAGGCAAAGCACAACATTGGGTAAAGTATCCAAGCTCTGTCTTATTCTCTGATATCACTGTCCTAATTTCTCTTCCAGAAACACAGTGCTTATTTCTGCCTTCAAAATTTTGCAATTGTTGTCTCCTCTTCCTAGAATGTTCTGCTTCCAGAACATCGAAAGTTAGTAACAACTTCCTATTTAATTATCATTTCAAATGTTACCTCCTCTCCATCTTTGTCTTATATTAATCTCTTTGCAAAATTATCTTACTGATTTATTATCGGTCAATAAAGAGATATTGAGTGGCTACAATGCCTCAGGTAGAATTCCATGTTTCCAAAACTGGAAAGATGAAAAAATAATGGTGTCTTTGCCATCAAGGAACTGCAATTGCACATACATGATAGCATGTAAACAAATAAATAATTGTAGAAATTGACAACGATATGACAAACATCAACCCTAACTCTAACGTTTGAGTATGTGGTAACTGAGGGTGCTCATTTAACTAAGTAACATACAACCTCCTGAGGAGATTGATTTGAACTTGGATCTGAATTTGGGATGATCTTGGGAATAAGCACTCCAAGCAGAAGGCACAGAAAATACGAAGAAGTGGCATAATATAGGAGGAGAATAAAAGCAAGTGAATGAACGGAAGGAGGTGAGTTCTGAGTGCTTGGTAGAGGCCAGATGGTGTGAGCCTCGTAAGACATACTAAGGGATTTGAATTTTATCCAAGTTGAATGGAAAGCAAATGAGTATTTTAAAAAGAGGAGTGAGTGGCAGATGCTATTGACATTTTTGAATGATTCTTCTGCCTGCCTCTGTGGAGCATGGGTGGAATTGTATTACCTTAGAAAAATTAACCCTAGATTTGTGGTAGTAACAAACTATACAATTTAAGTGGCTAAATGCATCAAAAAAAGTTGATTTCTCCTATAAGGGGGAGGTAAAGTGGGAAAATGTCTTGATCTGATGAATTAGCAAAGATACGGGGCTTATTGCCATCTCATCACCTGGCTCTAAGTTTGCCATGACCAAGTTCAGAAGTGCATCAGACAGGAAGTGTTGCCTAATACCTGTTCATAGTTCTGTTTGCTAGAGTGCAGTAACATGTTTAATCCAACTGCAACAGTGCTGGGGAATATAGGGGAGTGACTGGAATTCCACGGCACTAACTGGACTTTGCAAAGAAGGGGAAATGTAGGCAAGAAACATTCCAGGAGGAAGGTTTGCAATGAAAGTAAGTGATTTGTAGGAAAAAACTTTATGATCATAGAGGACTATAGTTCAAATTAAGCTCTGTGTGTGTGTGTGTGTGTGTGTGTGTGTGTGTGTGTGTGTGTGTAACTATAGCCATAGGAATGGATTGCTAGGAAGACAAACATAATTACTAAAGAGATAAAAAGTTGAGATGCCATCTATATGTATGTGGTTTCCTTTGCTTATAAAAAGAATGTTAGATTTTATGAAAATGGCTTAGTATTTACTGAGATACTCCTATGAATCTCCTCCTTTGACTTATTTATAGGATACATTATATTCAAAGATGGTAATAACATCAAAGGAAGCTTGGTATTATTAAGTGCTTAATATGAACTAGACATTGGGTTAAGTGCTAGTTTACAAATATTGAATCATTTTAACATTTCTGGAACAATGAAAATTGTTTGTGTTCTACTTTAATATCAAGTTGTATTATATACTTATTTTATCAAGATTCTTTTCATTTTTACATTGAGTAAGAAGTTATCTATTGAATTTTTATTTCAAAAGTAATTTAAAAACTAGAAAGTATTTTGTTTTATATGGACCTTAAAATAGTTTTTCACATGTTGCCCACAGTTTTAACATTCTTTCTCACTGACTGCCTTCACTTATAATATACTTATTTGTATCGCACTGACCTAAATTTCATTTAACCTAGGAAACTGGTTATACTTGACAGTCCAAGGTGGCAAGCATGCCAGGGAGGTGTTAGCATGAAGATTATGGGGGCCTTCTGGAGAAGAATTTCTAAGAAAAACTGAGGCTTACCAGTTTCATTTAGCTATCTGCCTCTCAATTCACCTTCATCTACTTCATCCACCAATCCCAATGACCCCCAGATATTTTATATTGAAATGGTTTCAAAAACCTACAAAAAATGCCAGAGTTCTTTTGTCCATTTGTTGCTATTGTTTTTTAGTATTTAGTGCTTTTTTTTTTCTTTTCCTCTATGAATCTTTCTAACTTCAAGGTGTGATAACACATTAGAAAAGGGAGTGGATGCCCTGGTGACTGTGCCAGCACTCATGGCAGGGGAGAATGCATCCTCAGTGAAGGTGTGAACTCTCTGGACAGGAGTCACTGCACTTCACCGAGACACTGACTGTCTCCATCGGGGATAGCAGTGCCTATGCTGGGCATTGGTAGTTCCTCTCTCCTATTTCACTTTAGCAGACAGTGAAGAATAAATGAGCATAAATAACCCAAACAAATGAGGGAGAACTGGCGATAACCAAAATAATGAGTCACCAGTGAGCTCTCAATGACGGTGTCAAATCGTTGAGAATGCAAGAAGCGATAGAAGCACATCCATACCCTTGTGTGGCTGTGATGCTTCACATATTATGCGAGGCTACTGTGTTCAGGGGAACACAGGTTACAGGTTAACATTTCTAAACTTCTTGGTTGTCCCCTATTCTACTGACAAAAGACCAGAAAGTAACATACATTATTTAACTGAAAGAGTTTTGGGCTGTACAATTGTAAACATTTGAAATTTCCTTTAAAACAGGATAAACACTATACACACGCACATGAATGAGGGTATACACACAGAGGCTGCATTTTTAAAGTATATATAGTATTTAGAGTTAAAGAGAAATAAATGATGGTACAAACTATCCTGTTAGAGTTTCACCATGTTGAATGATATTTAGAAGCAAACATTCATAGTAAGAAATGAATTTAAAGAAGATTAAATGTCATGAATACAGGACTCCCATAGGCCTCATTGCATAATCCCAGTTGTAGAAAAAGGACATAAATAAAACAGTCAAGTTTAGTTTTTCTCTATGACTTTTAAAAAGTGAAAAAGAAAAAAAATCTTCAGTGCCTCACTTGGCTAAAATGAGGCAGCTGAACCTTTAAAAAATTATCTAATTAAGTGACTTGTAAAGATATAGCAGTAAATTAGAATATGGTGAGAGTGGCAATTTCTGAGTAAGATAATAGATGATGAGAGAGAGAGAAAAGACAGATAGATAGATGCAATAAAGTCCACATCATGAGAATCTGAAATACTAGATATGATAAACTTAGCCAAGTAGTAACTGTGTGAGTATTTCTAACGACAAAGTACAAAAGCAAAAACTTTATTAAAAAAAATTCTGAGTGTTATGCTAAAGCTCAGGGTATGTAGTTAATAAAATTTAGAATTATATTCTAATTCTACTAATAAATAGGAGGAAAGAACCTTGGCCTTGGTGTTACAGTGTGAGAGCCATCACAAACTTTGGGATCTAGGGCAAACTAATTAACTTCCTAAACCTCATTTTTGTAATCTAATCAATGAGGGAGATAACCTCAGAATTTTTGTGAGAATTAATTCAGATAATGTGAGGAAAGCCCCAGACAAAGATATGCAACATAATAAATGCTCAACAAAGCATAGCTAATAAACCAAACAAATGAGTTACGTGACCAGCCTTTGAATTCATTCTTTAAAATCAAGAGATCAGACTAAGGCTCGTAGAATACTGCCATTCCTTCTATTAAAATACTAGGTTTGCTTTATTAAAAAAAAAATGTGTCCAAAGGCTATTGTGTGTATGCACATGTATGCCTGTGAGTGTGGTTTCAAGGAGGCAAGGGAAGGTGAGGAAAGGAACCTGGTTTTAGAAAGAAATCAGTAGTAAATATGCTGAGCAAATATTGTCTGCTCTATTGATTTACATCTACTACTGTCTATAATTGTAACAGAGATTATTTTCACTCTGTTGTTGCAAGTTAAAGATTATAAATGAAAGCTGGGCCAGAAATAATCAGAGTGTGTTAATGATGTGTGTGGCCTAAAAGATTTTATTGTTTTGCTTTTCTTTACAAATAATCCAATATGTCATAATACCTTTGAGTTGGAATGAATCTGAGCAACATTTTTTCAATCCAACTGCCTGTCTTATCATTTTGTATTTTAAATGTTTCTGTGAATATTCCTTCCCCTCTAATGACCAGTGGTAAGCTTAAGCAGATTGCATAAAAAGAACAGTATTGTCTGTAATCAAAATAAGAAAGAACATTTTCAAAAGAGGGTTTTATTGCTGGGATGAGGATTGCTAAAATCCCTGGCTCAGGAAATGTATAGTTTTGTCTCTACTTTTTTTTTGTAGTTAGAAACTTTGTCTTGGGATTTCTGAAAAATGATTCATATTAAACATAAGCTGGGATTTTCCACATCCAATTAACTTTGAATAAAAGTTGGCCCATTAAAAACAGAGCCTGTTTATCCTAGTTTTAAATATATCCTATTTTCTAGAGTAGAATTATGTAATTCTACTGTTTCTTAGTCAAAGATGACACTCACTTGACAGTGTTATTATCTGTACATAAATGTGGCTATTAAGTCTGAATCATCTCAAACTTTGCAACGGATTATGTGTACAGTATTTTTGTAGCTCTTCTATTAAAGATGCATATATTAGTTTTTCTCTATCTGGCACTCAAGCATGAAAAATGTCATCCATTTCAGTTCAATTCAGTTTGATTTGGTCTGATTCTATTAAAATTGACTTGATTCATTCAACAGATATTTTTATAGGGGTGAAAATGAACAAAAATATCTTGGCTTTTCAAGAGTTCCAGTTGAGCACCACTAAGACTAGGAGAAGTGTACCTGTAGTCTAACAATTTTGGAGGGCCTCTTAAAATAGGTGGCATTTCAACTGAGGTTGAAGAAATGGTAGTGCTGGCAAAGGCAGAGATTGCAGACAAATCAGTGTTGGCTAATAATCAGTTAAAATAAAGCCCTGTTTCTAGAAAGAGCTGGGATGTTCAGAGATGAAATTTAGACCTGTAGATATGGGAAACAGAAATGGGTCTAAGGAAAGAAAATTTGTGGGACCACAACTTGGGTGAGTGCCAGATAAGTATTTACTTATAGTTCTGAAGACCATTAGGAGGACATGAAACGGTAGTGCTCAAAATAATTAATGATGATGATGATGATGATGATGATGATGATGATGCTAGAGATACAGGAATGACTGACTGGAAGACTAAGTGACATTAGCTTTGGTCCAGGCTAGCAGACTAAAACCTGAAAGAGATCCTTAGCAGCCATTTGTCCTGGATCTCTGGACTGTCTTTGCTTATAAGCATTCATTCATGCTGCTGCTCCCTTGTGCCAAACCTCTAGTCAACTGGTCTTTCCAAATCCTAAATTTCCCACCTCCTCCATATTTACTCATTCCTGTCACTGCCACCTTGCTTGGTACATAGTTACATATTAGATGTCCAATAAATTGGTTATATTAGATCGTTTAAATTACTTTTATCAAAAATTTTCAGCATCCACATCTTGTGCTGCACTATTTCCAATGAATTTTTATTGTTTTACATATGTTTCATTTGCATCTTGGAAAGCTAACTAATCTTAAGGTGGTCCTGTGAACTGAATTGCATTACCCCAAAATATTCATTGAACCTAACACACTATCCAAGCCCTTTAGAGTTCTAGGTAGGTAATTCTTACATGCTAGGGTAATTAGTCCAGGGAGGAATATATACTGGATAATATTCTTCAGGGATTTTTTTGAATGGATAGTATAATATATGAACTTTAAAGATAATTTTGAAGAATAAAAATGTCAAAATAAATTAACCATAACCCAACTATTGGCATATTATTTCAAAGACATGGTTTGATCAATTTTCATTCCCAAATAGTACCCCATGACATGAATATACAATATTTATTTATTTATTATTTATTGATTTTCTGATAATAGTTGTTCTAACAGGTGTGAGGCAATATCTTATTGTGGTTTCAATTTGCATTTCTCTGGTAATTAGTGATGTTGAACATCTTTCATTTGCCTATTGGCCATCTGTATGTCTTCTTTGAAAAGTGTCTATTTAGATCCTCTGCCCATTTTTTAAAATCAGGTTGTTTTTATGTTGAGTTGTGTAAATTACTTATATATTGTGGATACTAATTCCTTGTTAGATAGGAAGTTTTTCAAAAAAGAATTTCTTACAATTCTTTGGTTTATGACCACATAAAACAAATTTAATGAAAATAACACCCATTCTCCCTTGAAAAATGCATAGTCATCTACTCACACTTATTGATTTTCCATCAATACATAAAAAGTGTAATTTTGCACATAATTTCAGGAAATTTATAAACAACCTGAACGTCAATCATAGTCTGAATAGACATTCCTCACCTGGTTTAGAACCCCATAATTAAAATGATTTATTTATTCCATCTTTCTTGTGCTCATCTACTCTAAAGACTTTTTGTCTTGATGCATTCAACAACAGCAACTTCCCCCTTTAAAAACACCAAATATTATATCTGCACAGTATATAATATGCTTACTTTCTATTTTATATATTGTTTATTGCTCTCAGCAATACTTATGGAGTGCATATTTTTAATATTAATATTAAGTATACTTCATAATTAAGAGATGAGGCTCATTGAGGTTAAAGGATGGGTACAGAATCTTACTGTTATTTATTTTAAATCTTTTTTATTGATTTCAGAGAGGAAGATAGAGGTAGAGAGAGATAGAAACATCAATGATGAGAGAGAATCATTAGTTGTCTGCCTCTTGCACACCCCCTATGGGGATAGAGCCCAGAACCTGGGCATGTGCCCTTAACTGGAATCGAAGCCTGGGCACTTCAGTCCACAGCCCAATGCTCTATCCACTGAGCTAAACCAGCTAGGGCCAGAATCTTACTGTTAATAGATGAGTATGCCAGTACCTCTTTCTTTCCAGCTTTCAATTCACAGAATTAAAACAAAGGAATCTCCCATAACTTTTATTAACCTCTAAGAATGCAAATGAAATCTTTGTCAAAAAATTAACAATATTTGTTATTAGCACATGTATTACATATATATGATATTAACATGTGCTATTAATATAAGTATTATACTTACTGATAGAGATCCATAGAAGAAGCCAGTTCCATGGTAGAGGGAAGTATTCAGAAATGGTGTTTGTTGCTGCTGATTAAAATTCAGTCTGGGCATTGGACTTCTTAAATGTGATTCTAATGTGCCCCAATGCCTGGACTCCTCTACCTTCAGCTCAGTATGGCCTCTGTATCCCAGTTGTATCATTGCCAAGAGAAAGAGATCTCTGCAAAGAGTTTTAAATGTGTGTGTGGGGGGGTGGGGGGGAGGGCGTGTGTTTAACTCTTAGGTTAAATTACCACTTCTCTTTTTTGAAAATTCACTACCTAATTTGGATACTTGGGTATTTAGATTATAACAGTCAACAGAGGAAGTGGTCATATACATTATAATCGTCTCTCATCTGTAAAACATTTAATTAATGACCACCTCCTCCATCTATCACTGAATGCTATAGTCTGGCCCACATGGGGAGGTGGGTCATCTCTCTCAGCCATCAGAAACTGACACAGCACTCAACAATTTATGGCACCAAAGAAACTGAAGGAGATACATCTTTCTGTTTAATAAAGGGTTCCTGCTGCTATATCCAATTTTTTACCTGAATATTTTTCAGTCCAACGCCATCTCCAGCAGTGAACCTCTCTCTAGCTGACTCCTAGTATCTCAACAACAAATGCCACTGCTTTTTGATGCTTTTAAATTTGCATAGCTACATTAGTTAAAAGTTAAGTGAAGAGCTTTTGATTTTATTATTTCTAATTTCTGAAAACTCTCCTTTTGTTCCCTTTTCTTTAGTAGCTGAAAGGTCTATTTAATAGCACCAAATTTATTAAGTATTTTCAAGAAATTTGTGTTCAACCGTTGTATGTACAGATTCTATTCTTTAGGAATAGTGTGCATCACATCTCCCCATATGCCTACAAACTAAAGGGTGTAGGTGTCTTCTTTTCACATGTCTGTACTCAAATCATAGTAACGGCCGTGTGTCCAAAAATAAAACATGCATGTACTCTTGTTTTCAGTGGATCTGGTTAAAGAATAAAATATAACTTTGTTTGACTTATTTAGTTATCCTGAACTTCATTTGGCTTCAGTTATATTAATCATAGACTGACCCAAAACCCAATGGAGGATTAAATTCTACCAGGAGGTGAAAAAATTATAGATAAGGGCAATTATTGTATTGCAGAAGCTACTAAGGAAGTTAATAAGGATGTGGCATGATTTCTTTCTTCAGAGACTTTTTGCAAACTAAATAGAATATTCCTCACTCTCCCACTCCAATTTCTGTTTGAGAAGCTTTAATATGTGGAGTTGGTAAGACAAAAAAATAGGAAAATTATAAGGCAGGTAGAGGGATGGTCCTTTTATGAATTTATTTATATTATTTGCTGGCTTTCCATGTCATCCCAGAGATGTCAAGATATCTTGCCCCTTAAATTTGAAGTGTATAGCAGTTTCTAGGACTGTGCCCATGACATCTTATAAAAGATGGCTCCTTGCTGGCTTTCCATTGAAAACATAAATTGTCTTCATAATGCTTCAGTGGCTGTCTTCCCATTGTTAGAGCCAGCTTCCATCTCCCTTTTAGACATAGCCTTCCTCTCTCTCAGGTCATCCAGGCTCACATAGCACCATGCCCAATTCTCTGCTCTAGATGGCACTTGGCATTCAATGGGTATGTAGTAGGCAGTATTTTGACCCCCTTGCACTTTGCCTCTTGACATTAAGCCTACGAATTTGCTATGTTACATGAAAAGGAAATTTGCAGACATAATTAAGGTTGTAGATATTAAGATTTAAAAATTATCCTGAATATTTATTAAAAATGAGTATTTCAGAAATGGCTGCTATGTGGATGTAAATAAATTACGTCAAGGAAGTGCATTAAAGGTAAGCACAGGAATGTGGAGATAGCCAGTCTCTTTCCAGGCACATCATCAAGAATGAGGTATAGCCCAGCTGGCATGACTCAGTGGTTGAGCATTGACCTATGAACCAAGAGTTCACAGTTCGATTCCTGGTCAAGGCACATGCCTGGGATGTGGGCTAGATTCCCAGTGTGGGACATGCAGGAGGCAGCCAATCAATGATTCACTCTCTTTGATGTTTCTATCTCTCTCTCTCCCTCTCCCTTCCTCTCTGAAATCAATAAAATATATATATTTAAAAAGAATGAGGTATAAGAATTTCTCAGGAAAATATTTTGAAACATGGAGCAAAGTCGAGAGAGAAGGAGAATAAGGTACTTTCTCTGGTAGTAAAATTCTTAGATTGACTTTTATATCTAGGACACAAGCCAATTCTAGAATTTAGCCTAGTACAGGGTTAATAATAGAGTGGGGGGCATATTAAGTAGCGTACATATTCTGAGAAAGGAAAACTGGGGGTAAGTAATTGGGGTAGATCCTAACTGTCCTTGAAGGCAAATATTTATTCATCTATCTTCTATTGAGTGATGATCTTACTTTTAGATTGTAATTCAGAAAAATATGGAAAGCTTTCCTGAAATTAAGATGGATTACACCTCTCACTGTTTTCTGTCTGTTGTTCATCTCTATAATCTCCTAAGATGCCCACATGCATTGATGCTCTTCCGCTGAATCAGCAGAGGGTTCTCAAATATCAGCGTGCATCAAAATCACGGGGTGGGTCTGTAAAACACCTCATGCTGGGATCCATCACAACGTATCAGATTCAATCAAGTATACTGATTCATCAGTATCAATCAGATGGAGGCCAAAAATAGACCTAACACTCCTTGGTGACTTATGCTGTTGACCTGAAGCTACACATTCAGACCCACTGCTTGAAGACACCGGCACCAAGTCAAATGCATTCACACTCCATGAAACCAGTGTCTCAATGCAAATGTAATAGTGTTCCTAGTCATCATGTGGCTTTGAATATAATAGTATTCAAGGCAAGTGGGAAATTTCTGTATATTTACTGAAACCAGTGTTACTAGAAGGGTTCTTCTAGTTAGACACTTAACGACATTCATTTTGAAATCTATGAAAAAAAGGTTAGCTTTAGCAAATGAGTAACTACATTTTTTAAAGTATTTCATTCCTAAGCTGTTGACAACTTATTTGCTAATGCTTAATAATTAAATCATTGAAATATTCATGAGCTCCATACTTTTCCAAAGAGAAATGATGATTATTATTCAAAGGCATCGTAATAATGAATAATAATGTCCTGTAGAAGCCAACTAGATAATAAGTCAAAGGATGTTGGCCATTTATATTAGGGCATATATTTCATGTCCCTTAAACTATCTTACCTCATTGTCATTTTTCTCAGCTGGGCATTTGATAAGAACTGAGGACTGCATAATTGAAGATTAATTTCTGTCAAGGATCTGAAAAACGACTGATTAAAGATTAAATATTCTCTTAAAAACTGGCAGCAAGGATGATAGTCTCTTGCCAAACTTAAGAAGTACATCTAATATTCCTATTATACTAAAAGAATTCAGAACTACTATATGGTAATATAAATTTAAAATATACCTGTATTCTGTTATACATTAAAGATGGAGAAAATTGAATAAAAATGATTTTTCCCTAGACTGGTAGCAACCTGCATCTATATGAATGTTATTAGCATATTTTTTAAAAAATGACCTGTTTACATGCTTCTCCCCAACTAGATTCTGAAGAGACAAAACTTTTGTTTTTCTTTCCTCTGGTGCCTGCCCCCTAGTTGAGACCGGTTGAGTATTTGTTGAATTCGTGACCAGAAATCTTCCCTCAGGCTGTAGAAGTGAAACTTAGAAGGTGGGATTGTAATTTTCATAGTTATCCGTTCACTCCATCACTGAGTATTCCCGTGACTCTAAGACAACACGATCCATTGCCATAAAGCAGTCACACTGCTTTGGAGTCTCCCCACATTGATATTTCAGTCAGACTTCCCAGCTGTGATCCTGCACAGAGATTTCCTATAGATATACATTGGTTAAATATGGCCTTTCAGCCATGCAAGATGTATGATTGCAGGTCATATGACAAATTTGGAGAGCATTAATTATTCTTTTCTAATTGCTGAGGATTAATATGTAGGTAGCTGAGTTTAGTGAGGCAACCTCCCGAAATAAGACTGTGCAGCTCTCAGCAGGGACTGCCTGACATGACTCACAACAACTGCATCATCAGCCGTAATCACATCACCCAGATCATGTTAATGATGCCAAACTTTAAGTCAGGGAAAGGGAGCCGTGCACAGCATGCCTCTGCAAATTGCTGTCTTTTTAATCTAAACAAATTATAACTCCATAGAGATTTTTATCTCTGGAATTAAATGTGCTCTTGAAGTTTTATGTCTCTGTAATACTGCAAAGGAATATGTTCTCCATCTTATTGATAGATTCACAATCGCTAAGTCAGACTCACAAGTAGCTGCCATTAACTCCAAGAAAATGATTTGTCTTAAATATATGTGTCCTCTTTAATTTATGTTCCTTATACCTGGACTAGTCAAACTCCTCAGAAAAAGCCTAAGTAACTCATGTGAGTAGATATCTGCTTGTCTCAACAGTGACATCTTTTATTGAGCTCCTCCTTGATTGTGCTTCTGAAGCCCACTGGCCTCCCCTGTTCTTTAACATACTTTCTCTAATACCTCCTTAGTGCCATGGTCCTTGCTGTACATTGTCTGGATCCCTCTCAAATGTCTCCATGGCGGACATCTTCCTATCATTTCTTTCCCTGTCATACTCTCTCCCAGCTATTTCTAGTATATCATCTCTATCTGTTTTCAGTCGATGCCTAACAGACCACCCTAAAATTCAGAAGATTAAACCAGAAATTATCCATTGTTTCCCACAGGTGTCTGGACAGTTCTGTGGGTTTGAGGGTGTAGGCCAGGCAGGCTCAGATGATCTTGGCGAGGTTCTTTCCTGCGTCAGCTGGTGTGTTGGCTGGGGGACTGTCGAGTCTAGAGGGACTTCCCTCACATATCCAGTGGTTGGCTGGCTGATGGTTAATGCTGGTGTCTGGGCCATATGTCTGTCATTATCCAGCAGGTAAGTTAAGGTTTGTCCCAAAAGAGCTATTGAAAGCACTAGAGAGCTTTTGAGGCCCATCAACAGAACTGACACTGGTCATTTCTGTCATATTTCCTGCCAGAACAAGTCACAAAGACAATCCAGAGTCAAAAGGTGGACAAATAGACCATAATTACTGCTGGGAGCAACTACAAAGCCACATCACAGAGAACACTGATATGGGAAGAGCTAGAGAATTGGGGCAATTTTCGCATAAAATTCATTACATTACCTTATCTTATTTTTCTCATAACATTCATCACTCCCTAAAGTGATAGCTTTTGTCTTTTAATTTGTTAATTATCCTTTTTCCTCACATGAATTAAGCTCCATGAGGAGAAGAGTGCTATTTGACTTATCATCTCTGTATGTATAGTATCTAAGGCATAATTAAAATATATTAGTGATAAAATAGATGCCTGAACTCACCATCATCCCAATCTTTCTCAGCATCTATTGTTCTTTGATCAGTAAGTTAAAGAACAAACACCCTTGCCTCAGAAAAGCAATTTTCTGCACAAAAGAGTCAAATAGGAACTGATGGCACATATTAGAAAAGGAAATATAAAAATGTGTCATTTTCTCATGACACTCTTAGGCAGCTCTTGGTCATATCCCCTTATTTTTATGAAGTCTTGGAAGAAAAACAAAATTTAAGCCTACATAAGTGCCACCTTTCAGAACTCAGGAAAGCTAGGGACCACCTCCGTGATTAAAGGTCCTCGGGTCCTAAAAAGCTTACAGAACCTGGACGTGGCAGCCAGGATGAAGCTGAACTGCAGGGGCTTGTCTCCAAGGAGGCAGCAGTTCAGGATGAGCCGAGAGTATGAGAAACAGACATGCTGTTTCCTGTTCCACCTCTACCCGGGAAGAGGGAGAGGGCACTGGCATATTTGAGAGCCAGCTGTGTGGGAAGTGCTTTTCGGGGTGCTTGGCAGAGTTCATTGCCCCCTCACACAAAAATGTATGGCCAGGCCAAATATGAAGGCATGGTACAAGGAGAAGTTCTGTAATTTGCCAAAGACTGTTTAGCTTAGCCCTGGCTGGTTTGGCTCGGTAGATAGAGTGTCGGCATTCAGACTGAAGGGTCCTGGGTTCCATCCCCGTCCAGGGCACCTGCCTGAGTTCCCAGTAGGCGGTATGCAGGAGGTAGCTAATCAATGATTCTCTCTCATCATTGATGTTTCTATCTCTCTCTCTCTCTCTCCTTTCCTCTCTGAAATCAATAAATATATATTTTTTAAAAAGACTGTTTAGCTTAAAAGGAAGAGAAATGGGAACTAAAACATTAAAAATAGAAATAGTAAACCAGATAGAAAGAATACAAATTTATTTCTTGTCAAAGAGGGATAATCATTTAGAGGAATTAACTAAAAAGGCTAGATACCTGTAGATAAACAGCCTGTTCTAAGACACACAGGATTATATGAGTTTGATCTTAATCAATAGGATCAGGATGAATGACCTCAATATCTGGTAATATTAATAAAGGGTCTTTGAAACCTGAAACTCCACTTGATAAGGGAAGGTGCCCAAGAGAAGTGCTATTTGTGACAGTGATAATGGAAACAAGATTAAGCAGGAATACTGGGATTGCTAACATAGATATCACTGTCTACAGAAACCCAGACAGGACAATACAGTATGATGCTGTTAAAAATGCCAGATGATGAAAGAGAAAGAGGAAGGTTTATAACAGTGATAATAACCCAAGATACAGCAGTAGCAGCATGCTCTAGAGCAGTACTACTAAAAATGTAATGTGCACAGAAATAACCTTAGGATCATGTTAAAATGGAGACTCTTATGCAGTACATTGTGTTCAGAGACCAAAATCCTATATTTCTAACAATTTCCACTTGAAGCCAATGCTATTGGCCCAAGAAACCCACTTTGAGTATCAAAAATATGCTTGTAACAAAAGCATTTCGATATAATTATAGGGCACTTAATGAGTGAAAAGTGTTTATGGCTAAAACGGCCTCTCTTGAACTCACACAAATGCACACATACACAAATTCTCACACATACTTTCTCACACATACATGTACTCCATCAAAATATGTGATAAAGCATGCAATAGGACTAGGAAAATAAGTGAAAGACTATTCCAACCACCTACAGAATTTAAATTGGTCATTTAAACCAAAAGAGAACTGAAATACTGGAAAATATACTAGATAAATAGTTAGCTTTTATTGTTACTAAGTGGCATGTATTGTTATTTATATGTTTTGATTATTCATAAAATATGCCTTAATTCTTAAGGTTTTTTTTCCAATGAGCGGTAGATTCACCGTATTCAGTTTTAGTGGGAGCAGCTCTCACACACTTATTGACCCATTACAGTGGTTCTCAGCCTTCTGGCCCTTTAAATACAGTTCCTCATGTTGTGACCCAACCATAAAATTATTTCCATTGTTATTTTCGTTGCTACTTCATAACTGTAATGTTGCTACTGTTATGAATTGTAATGTAAATATCTGATATGCAGGATAGTCTTAGGCGACCCCTGTGAAAGGGTCGTTCAACCACCAAAGGGGTTGTGACCCACAGGTTGAGAACCTCTGCATTACACAAATGACTTCCTAAGGACTTTTATATAAATAGTTTCAGACTGGGTGTGGGTTATAAGGTTGCTATCTACAGAGAATTTTTTTTCTTTACCAGTGGTAATGCTTAAACTTAAGTTTCCTTCTATGTTTTAGGATCTAGAAAAAAAAAAAAAAGAATCAAGCTGAGAGTGATAGGGAGAAATTAAAGGTAGTTTAGAGGTAATACTCAGTAGCCCGGTGCATGAAATTTGTGCACATTAAAAGGGAATTAATTGCCCTAACCGGTTTGGCTCAGTGGATAGAGCATCGGCCTGCGGACTCAAGGGTCCCAGGTTCGATTCCAGCCAAGGGCATGTACCTTGGTTGTGAGCACATCCCCAGTGAGGAGTGTGCAGGAGGCAGCTGATCGATGTTTCTCTCTCATTGATGTTTCTAACTCTCTATCCCTCTCCCTTCCTCTCTGTAAAAAAATCAATAAAATATATTTTAAAAGGGAATTAATTAGCAGAGATATTTTAATATTGCTATTTTCCCTTTCTCTATAATAGAAGTGTAAGAGATGAAAGGAAATTAGTAAAATGTATATGAAAATAATATATAAACTTATTAATAAATAAACAGTAACAAAAGGATAGCTATAACAACAACAGAGGCATGATATAAAAATGACAAAAACTTTATATGAAAACAACAAAAACATGATATGAATACAGCAAAAAATGATATAAAAACAACAGTGATGCAAACAATGACTGATAAAGTGATTAAACTTATTCTAATATCTCCCTGTACACCACATTAAGAGTGAAAACACTTTCAGAGTGCTTGACTAATTTCCCTTGTGATGAAGTACTTAGAACTTTAACTGTAACACCCCATGCTCTTCAAACTCGAGAGAAAGCAACATATAACTGACCATGTGCAAAAACGGGTTCAGATAAGAATATGCCTACTTTGTCTAGAGTTTGTCCTTGTGACTTACTAATAGTCATCACAAATGCTGGCATCACGGGAAACCGTCGTCAAATCAATTTAAATGGGAGGCCAGTGTCAGATGGGGACAAATTAATTCTTGGAATCAGAACTGCCTCTCCCTCTGTAGATCCTGTTAATACTTCAGCTTCGATAATGTAGGTTGTAATCTTTTGATAATAAATCTGGTACCATTACAAAGAACCCATTTACTATTGAGATTTCTAAATAGCATGATGATTGCTCCCACTTTTAATTTTAATTTATGACACGACATTCCAAAGAAGTAATCCAAGAACTATTAAGAAGTTAGATGGGAAAATTTTCCTTTTCAGCATCATCTGTGGAATCAATGGAATCATCACTCAAATATGTGTGAAAATCTCCATCGAGTATATCCAAATTTTCTTCATTTAATTCTTGAACATGCTCACTTTTTGGACAAAGAATTTCACGTTTATATATTTTCTTTTAATATTATCTATAGCAGTGGTTCTCAACCTTGGCTGCACATTAGAATCACCTGGGAATCCTTTTAAAATCCTGATTCCTGGGCCTCATCCTCCGGAAATTGTTTCTTTGTTATGGGTTGGGCCACAACATTAGTAATAAAGAAACAGAATTAAAACTTTATTGTGGCGAGCCACTACAGTGTTTTGGACAGGTTCAAGCCTTGAACTGATGACAGGGCACAGTCCTCTCATTGCCACATGCAAGTCCCAGCTTGGAGGGTAGGGCCCTCCCAGCACAATTATAGCCAACAGCTGTAGTTGTAAACTTGAACCTATGGTCCGAACACGTGGCCCCATGTGCCTGAGTGATGTAGGCTTGATAGAGTTCAGGTACATGTAGTTGAGTAGGATTAAAACCCAGGAGAATGTTGTAAACATCTTGGTCACGCCCTTATTTTGCCTCATAGCATCTGCTATAAAATAAAGGCATGGCTGTGGGCATGGTTGCTGTCTCTCAGGGAAGCAGCATCCCACCAAGACCAGGCTTTCATTCTCTTGTCTGTCTTTTCTAAGCCTTTCAGCCACCCCCACTCAGGTTCACCCTTGGCTGTGCTGGCGCAGCACACTTTATAAAGATATGCCTCCACATTCCTAGGGCAGGTTCCTGCCTCAAACCCCACCCTCACGGGAAACAGCTCATGGGAGGGTGCAGCCATTGCCAAGACAACCCCTTCAGGACTGACTTCCTTCCACTTGGTTGTGGTTCTGGTGGTGATGAGCACCACCCAGGGTTTTTATATAAGTAGATAACCTATCTAAAAGGTTGGGAAATGAGTTTAACAAAACTAAAATAATATCTGATTGAGCCCTGGGCCAAAAAGCATTAATTATTCTATTAGCTTACATGAAGAATTGTGTGAAGAAGGACCCAGTACACATTTTCCACTCTACATGAATTGGCAAAAGTAAGTGTTAAATTTAATGATAGAAAGATTTCACTTAGCATTAGAATTAAACACTTAAGCCTGAGAATCCTACAATAGAGGAACAGGCTGAGGAGGCTATGCATGTTAGTAAGGTTCCTTCAGGTTGCAAAAAAATTAAAATTCTCAGGTTACTTTAGAAAGAGGATTTTAATGTCAAGATTCATGGGATGGAAGAACCAGAGAGATTGTTGAAAAGCTAGGATTCCTAGTTTAAAAGTACATAAAAAATGCTTTCAGTGATCATTTTAATCCTATAAAATGTCAGAAAAAAACATCAAGAGAGACACAGTGTAGTGATTGCAGGGTTGAGGAGGTGTGCGGAGGTGGAGGTGGGTATAGGGGGAATAAATTTCGATGGACAAATTCTTGATTTGGGGAGGTAAACACACAGTACAATATACAGATAATGTGTGCTAGAACTGTGCACCTGAAACCTGTATAATTTTGTTAACCAGTTTTGCCCCAATAAATTCAATAGAAAGGAAAAAAAAAACTAAAAAAGTAAACACTGCAGAAATTCTAAAATAGTAAAGAAGAAAATCTGGTCAAACATAATTGCTACAAATTTAATAATGAAAGAGGGCAATTATAAAGGTAGAGAATCTACTTGGGCAGGAGCTGTATAAATTCAGTGTCACCCTGTGTAAGGCTTTCAGAAATGAAAAATACTGCCTTAAGTGTATCACCTATTGATAAACCTAGCATATTTGAGTGGAGGTGGTTACTCTTATAAAGGAATATTTTTTAAAACTTCATACTCTGGATCAAAAAAATAGAAACTAGATAACTATTAAGTATCAAGGGCATCTAAGAGACAAAATTGTGAATATAGGATTTAAAAGAATTTTTAGCTTTTAAAAATTATCTTTTAAAATCATTAATTTCCTCCCAAGTGATTATCAGTAAAAGCTTTGAAATTAAAGAAGTAAAAATAAAAGCTAGAACCAAAACATGTTAGTGATTATTTCAGAGACAGCACAAAAAATGAATTAAGTAATTTCATTCTGACTCCTGAAAGGTTAAGATGTAGGCAAAAAATTAGAATTAATGAAATACAGTGTTTGAAAACCACCAGACTCCATGTTCTGTACCTAGTACTGGTATATTCTGAACTTCCTGCTAAAACTAAATTATACTTCATAGGCTATTTGGAGAAAGCAGGTTTTTAGTTGCAATTTTCAAGGAGAAAAAATGGAAGCAGGTTGAGTCATAGCATGAGAATCAAGGAAACTGAGACCTTGACTTTAGAAATATCTCTAAAGGGTAGAATAATATAATTCCCCTCAACTTGTGTGTGATCACTCACAAACATCTATGAATGAGAGAACTACATATATGTACATACAAACATACATACACACACATATATTTAAATTGCAGACTTAATATAGTTCCAGGGACCTAGCATAAAGCTCAATGATGATTTCTTATTTGTAAGAATAGGATCGCATTTAATGAGATGGGCCCAGTTTGGGGTGAAGGGTAGTAGAGATTTTTGTAGACTATTCGGAGTTTAAAAACAAGGATACCTTGATGGCTTGCATGGTTTTATTTCACTAAACTTTGCTTTGATATGGTAGCTAAAAATGGGACTTTCCTTGGGAAACATTAAGAGTGAACAGAGCTTTAGATTGTATCTTAGTCTATTCTTTAAGACTGAGATCTATACAAAGAGTCTTAGAGGTCCATTATCTGTCTTGCATAGGAATATAACTTCTGCTTGAAGATTTACAGCCCAGTGACCACTCGTAATTATTAACGGGAATGATTCTATAATGCTCCTTGGGGATTTATGATGGCATTATGCAGCCGGTTTGAGTGTTAAGAATTTAGACATTTCTTTATCTAGACACACTACTAAATTTCCTGACAGGTGCAGATGTGCCTCTCTCTTACATTTGTATTAATCATAATAGGGTTGTGTTCATGAGGAACTGTATAGGACTTAAAGTGTAGAGTTGGAGCCACCTTCATGAGTCCTTGGAAAATCTAGAAATATGCAGCCCTCTTTAGTGAAGGCAGCCTGATTTAAAAGAGACACACTTGTATTTTATCCTTCTAAGGGATAAATCTTAATTGATAGGAAGAACACGGCCATTAGAAATTTATTGCTGAAGCATATAAAATGCTTAATATAAAAGGTAGAAGCCCAGAGGTTTCTGGAAGCATATGTTAATCTCTAATTTAAGGGGAGAAAAAAGATTTCATCATCTGGAAAAATGTCAAGTATCAAAAATTGTCCTTTCTTTTAAAAATTGTTGATATTTTACAGTTCAGGCTATAAAAGGCCAGGTTGAGGGCAGGGGAATGGAGGTGGAAAGCTGTCTTTCTCTAACCTTGGTGCTGAACAGTTAGGCAGGACAATGAAGTTAGGCAGGACAAAATGAAGACCAGATGCCGATACACTTCTACTTTTCTACTTGGGACTTGAACAGTGTACCCAGTACTGTTATTATTAACTTTTCTGAAACAGTTACTGTTGTCCCAAATCTTGGTAAAGTTGGATACCCACAGATAAATTCTGGAAGAGAGGAAGAGATGGTCTTTACTTTTGTATTTTTACAGAGAAGAGAAAGAAAACAACCATGAGATGAAAAATACACCAGTCTGTTTATAACTGTCAGTTCCTTCATTGTATTGTTCAAATACTGGCAAGGTAACACCTGCTACATTATCTTTCTTTGCTCGGATCTTCACTTGGGCTTTATGCACATTTTGGATAACTGTGGTGCTGAAGTCCCCTGCTGTGAACTTGGCCTCAGCAAGTGAAAAGGCAGCTTTTCTCATCACTTCACCTGTCAACATTTCAGTCTCTATGATCTTCTTTAGGATCCGTCGAAATTGGAGAGCTAAGGCATCAGGTTTTTTCTTCAGGAGGTTTCGACCCATCTGAGCTCCTTTTCATCGAGCCTTCGTGATGGTCTGTGCCATTCGTGAGAGAAAGATTTCAATTCGGTCTTTGCCTGACAGTCTGACCATGACTGTTTGGCTCCGGTTCCCGGCCAAGCAGTTGTGGTTGCCACAGACCCAGTCAGAGCGTCCTCCTCTCAGCTGAGGTCTTTGTTAGACTGCATTGCAACTCAGTTCCCCCTTCTACACAATACTGTTTCCTTCTCTGCTTTCCTGTCCTTCCGTAGGTATTGACTCAAAGAAATCTCTGCCTCAGAATGTGCTTTATCTGGAGAAAGTGTATTGTCAGAATATGGTTAGAGTTATTAAAGTATCCTAAGCTAAGGGACAAAAAAAAGTCTTTCAAGTTCTGAAGCTAGAGGGAAGTTTTTACACTAAAGAAACTAGGGAGAAAGCCGTGATGATGAGAATGATTGGAAGGTAGAATGGTAGTACACTGGGATTGAAGATCCTTCAGGGAAGATATTTTTGTCTGTTGGGTTTACAGACACTACTAGTATCCTCAATGGCTAATTAATTCCTGAAAGTTTGTTTTTTGTTTTTGTTTTTTAAAAAGGAGAGAATAAAAGGGTATCTCATGGAACTCAAGAGCAAAAAATGCAAATTATTGCAGTATGGCACTGGAATGGTAACATTAAAAAGCCACTAGTACTATTTCTCATTCTCTTCTTACTAGTGGCCTGGTGCATGAAATGCATGCACATTCAAAGGGAATTAAATAGAGGAAATATTTTAATATTTTTATTTGCCCCTTCTCTATCATAGAAGTGTCAGAGATGAAAGAAAATTAGTAAAATGTATATGAAAATCTCCCTCCTGTCAGAGTATGGGGTGCACCGTGGGACCCAGAGTCAAGTCCCCCACACCTGTGCACTCTGAGAAATCACTTGAGACCCAGACCCAGCCAGCCTTCCCCCCACTGGGTAAGACCCAGACCTGGCAGACCGCATACCCATCAAGCCCCACCCCCTCCCACAATGTCAGGTCAGTCCTGGACGGGGACACACGCAGACAGCATCACATTAGCACTGGGCAGCCCTCCACACACCTCCATAGGGGGCCGCCCCCAGGCCAGGCCGCATGGCGACCCTCCAGGAGCCCCCAGGCCAGGCTATGGGGCGGCCCTCAGAGTGATACCAGTCCCCGCCCACCCACTCCTGCTCTGCATGCTGCCTGCTGAGCAGTCATGACATGACTGCGTCCAGGATAATTTTCATATTCCTCTATTATTAGTATAGATTGGGTCGATAGATTTTTTGGGGGGTCTGCTCTTCAGGTTCACATGGCTGGATATTCTTTCTTCAGACTCCTTAGTATACAAGTGAGTTTATACAAAGGGATTAGCTAACTTTATCTCAGGCCTGACTTTAAAATTCTGGGAAACAACCTGATTGATCTCCCTTTTTCTCCAATTAGCTCTAGCCAGGAGGAAAGAGCTTAGGAATTCCTGGAAAACATGAATAATAGTGCACTGGATTGTTTTAAAAAGTAGACTATTTTTAGAATAGTTACAAATTCACAGAAAATAATTTAGAAGACAGTACCAAAAATTCCCATATACCAATTTTACTTATTATTAATATCTAACATTAGTATGGTACGTTTGTTGTAATATTATTTTAAGTATATACTTTATTCAGATTTCCTTAGTTTAAACCTATTGTTCTTTTTATGTTTCTGATTCCCTCATTACTTTAAATAGTCATATTTTTTAGGCTATTCTTGACTGTGATAGTTTCTCAGACTTTTCTTGTTTTGATGACCTTGACAGTTTTGAGTACCACTCGTGAGTTATTTTTCAGGATGCCTTTCTATTGGAAGTTGACTGTTTTTCTCATAATTAAACTGGGTTTTTTTCTTTGTTGTTTTTCATTTTTTATATGTGCTTTGTGTGTGGGGGGGGGGGGGAGGGGAGGAAAACCACAAGATTATAGTACAATTTTCATCTCATTCTATCAAGGTTACATACTATCAACATACTTTTCACTGTTGATGCTGACCCAATGACTTGACCAACATGTTTGTCAGTTTTCTCCACTATAAAGTTAATCCCTCCACACTGCCTCTTCAATATCATAGTCTTTGTCAGAAAGTCACTATACACATCTCATACTATGGGATTTTTGTACCTTCTCCCAGAGGTCAAGTTGTTATCTCCTTAACTATTTTGAATTTTTCTTCATAGAATATCTGTCCCATATCAAGATTCTAGTGCAATTATTTATTAATATAGTATGGATATATGGATATATATTTTATATTTTGAGTTATAATCTAACACTACTTGTTTACTAGGTTATTCAAATTGTTCCAACTTTGTCTTTAGGAGCTATTTTCATTGATCTCTGTGTTCCTGTGATGTAGGTCCATCATTGTGGGTTTTTTAAAAAATTATTTGCTTGTAGCAATTTCTTAATTTCTGTAATGGCAGCATATTCCAGGCATATTTTGAATAGTTCCAGCCCAGTGCTACTATCAACCGCTTCTCCAAGGAAATCTGGTTTCTTTTATTGGAAACTAGCAAATCAATCAAGATATGGTGCTAGGGATAACTTCTCAGCTAATAGAGTAAAGAGCCACACACATATTTATGTATTTAACCATTGGAATCGATATTAATCTAAACATGAGTTTACACTGATGTCTCTAACTCTAGTCTACTATCACATAGATTCTTCTAGCCTCTTCCAATTGTTTATCTGCAAATTAACACTATAACTTGAGAAATCTGACTCCTACATGTGCCATCTGTTTACTTAATTGTTGAGTTCCTGTATACATGTATAGCAGTATCAAAATTGTTCATCTCTTTCCTCATGGGTAATAATTTTTCAACTAGGGCACTGTGCTTATGTTTAGTTTCTTTTGCCTTTAGTCTTACACATTTTCTGAAGTCAATACTTCGACCCACACACACCATTCAATAAGGTTGTTTCAAAATAAGATATGATTAATCAATCTGCATTCCTTCCTCAGGTTTCCTGACTTCCTAAATGAATTTTTTAAAATATTCATATGTGAAAGTTCACTATTTGTGCTGGTTAGTCATGTGGTTTTTGGCTAAGATTTATTGTCATACATTCACCATTAAAATACCACACAGAATAGTTTTATGGTAGCATGCACTATATTTCATCTATTTAATTCTCACTCTTCCATGAGCTCATAGTTTTGATTGTGCCCAAAGTTTTGCCTTCTCTGAAATGTAATGCTCTGAAAGTGACCAAACCCAATATTCTAACTCTGAAGTACAGAGTTGAAGAAATGCACAAACCTCACATTGAGAGCGCAATAGAAAAAGTGTTTTGGGGAGTCAGCCACATTTCCATAAAGCAAAGGGAGTAAATGACACACATTCTCAGGAAATATTAATAAAATTGCTATCCTAAGTAGATGGCCACAATGTCCCAGTAGAAGGGTTTGAGATGGTAGGAAATTGGATCTGAGTACAAGATGTATAGAATAATATGGGATAAGTGACTGAGTTGTTTGATAATGGAGGTAATTTGGCTCCTGGCAATGACTCAGATAAAGAGGAAAATGAGAATGGGATTAGTCCATGGAGTCTCCGTGTAGAAAGTGAGCCACAAGATCTTATGATATGGCTCAAAAAACTTTCCTTAGAGGCATAATGTACTGTGGGCCCACATATCTCAAGATTGTACATCTTAAGAAGGAAGCTCCTTGAGTTTTAGTATCATATAAAAGTATTCACTGACATGTAGTATAACTATTCATTTCCTAGTCAGCATTTTGGTTTCTCAAGGAAGAAATATTGCATAGAGTTTGCAAGTTTAAGTTGTAGACTCAGACATATCTGGTTTCAAATCAGGATTGCTGTTCTTTCTGTTTGTTATAGTTACAGCCTTGAACTCTCCAAGTCTGTTTTTATCCTTTATAAAATAAGTATATTAATAGTATATCATTCATATGATTCTTGTGAAGATTAAATGAGCTAATTCATTCCAACCAACTTAGCAAAGTGTCTTGCACATTGCAAGACAACACTAATTCTACGACTATTATTATTACAGTCTTTTTAAACCCAGAGCAAATTATGAATTTTTTATTCATTTCACTCTTTGTCATTCTAGATTTAAAAATACATTGATTTGTTTCTATTAAGAGGTTATGGAGAAAGTAATTTAGTCTCTCCATTGGCCCCCAAGAAGCCTATGAGTTTTTGTACAACAGGAAAATTATTCATTCTGAATCCATCTCACATCATCTTTCCCAGTTTGCCTGACTGCATCTTCCAGATTCTCTGAAAAATGTATGAGAACTTGTGGCACTATTTTCATTATCATATGTTTTAGCTAAAAGTGAATTCAAGATAACCTCTATACCAGAAAGTATTTGAGTTTAAGAAATTAACATTATTCCTTGGTAAATTTTTAAATCTTTAGTTATTCTTAAAAACAATCTCAATTAAAAATTTATCAAGCATAAATTTCTTAATCAATAGGTTTAAAATGAATAATGAATTTTATTATCACATTTAAATGTTATTACGGACAGTGACTCTCTCAATTAAGACTCAGACTATATTCAACCTCCTTTGTGGTCACACACACCCTCGGTTAGAACATTCCAGCCAGACTAAGACTCTCTATCTGGTTTTCAATTCTCAGCTTTTTACTACCTGGCCAAGATGATAACATTAATGTAACTTCAATGTAATTTCACACAATTACTCCACTTGGTCCTCACAACATTTCTATTAAATTGGCTAGAGTACTAATTAGCATTTATATTAAACAGAAAGGGAAATTGGGCTTACAAAATTAAGAAACGTGTTCAAGGTCACATGGCTAGTAAATGGTAAAGCTGGAATTAAAATTTAGGTCAATTAAAATCTAGGCAGAGCAAAATGTACTCACTGTAACATATATCCGTGATATAAGGAATACCTGTTACACACAGGGAGAAGTCTGTATGCGTATGGGAAAAGGTGGGATATAAGGTTTTATGAGACAGATATGGAAAAATAAATTAAAACGTATCATATTTTAAAGTGAAAATCATTGATACAGCTCTCAACTAGAATACTCCACACTGCAAGAGTGAAACAATGGCTCCAGAAATTTTTTGTGAGTATGTGGATTGCTCAGAAGTCCAAATTATGTAAGTTAATATTTGTGTAAATTCACTAACATGTTCAATATGCTGCATGGTTTATTCAAATAATTCTTTAAATGCCGAAACCGGTTTGGCTCAGTGGATAGAGCGTCTGCCTGCGGACTGAAGGGTCCCGGGTTCGATTCCGGTCAAGGGCATGTACCTTGGTTGCGGGCACATCCCCAGTGGGAGATGTGCAGGAGGCAGCTGATCGATGTTTCTCTCTCATCGATGTTTCTAACTCTCTATCCCTCTCCCTTCCTCTCTGTAAAAAATCAATAAAATAAAAAAATAAAAATAAATAAATAAAAAATAATAATTCTTTAAATATTATTTTTTAAACCCCGGAAATTAGCAACATCAAAAATATGTATTCTGATTAAAGACTGTCAGTCCATATCCCCTTGTTAGGTGTGTAGTTAGTGACCATCAACAGTTTGATGGAAGTATTTGGATCTGGTAAAAGTGGATGAGCCTTGGTTTTAAAACCACAACCTTAATAATTTTTACATAGAACGTTGGCTAAAGTATTCTTCTTTTGTAAAATGAGGATTAATATGCCTACACTGCAAGGTCAGTGGTCAGGATAGAATGGCCAATCCTTACTTGTGTTATATGATCCTTAGATGTAGATCTTACTTACCTGTGGTTGTGTCTCCATATTACATATTAGACTAGTATCCTATAAGATGCACCTGAGGATAAACCAAAAAGCTTACAGAATGAATTTACCAATAGATAACACTGAAAATTTCTTTAATTCTTATATTTCAAACATCTAAAGAAAACACCTCTATATATTCAAAGTGGTGGGAAATCATCTTGCAAACAAGAAAGCCTGAGAATTGGTATTTTATTTTATGCTAAGAAACAAGAGATGTTCATGAAGATCATCTTTCATAAGATTTAAGTTCACCAAAGAAATACATAATGATGAGTATCTTTATCTTGGAGACTATAACCGTAAGATGGAGAAGATGGGGTATACAATATATGTATTATAGATAATATGAGATATATATTTCACATCACTAGAGAACTATTCAAATATTTATGCACCCAGAGTATAAAATCTTCAAATAATCTGACTCTCTATTAGGTAATCTTCTCTACTGTAATTCTTCATTTTATATTTCCTACTACAATGATGTTTATCTTAATATTGCAATTTTTTAATGTTGAAAGACTACTTTTTTCCCTGGTAATAAATTTTGCAAGAAACATAGATATAAAATGTCAACAATAGATAAATATTATACATATTCAAAGAGACTGTCTCACCAGAGTTCTGATACACATCTGTTAATATCTAATTCTAAATACAGAAAGCTGTTTCTTTTAGGAAATCAAGTTATATGTGCATTCAGTTGACAATGGCACCTAGCAGTTTTGTGTTGCTATACATAGAAGCCAAGATTTTCTATTATAACAGTAAAATGTGCATCTATATCATAAATAAGGTACATCTAGCTCCAGACAGGGTTAATCTAGCAGTTTCTGCTTTTTGGAATAAGAAGTTCATTTCTTCAAAGCAATTACAAATGAACTCAGTAGGCAGCTATTGTGTGCATATTCTATGTCTAGCATGGAAAATTAAAGGTAAACAGTCTCTGTTAGTCTTCCAACTAGTTCTACCTGTTCCCCAGGTATTGCAATAATGTAACTGCATGATTAATCCAACTACATGTTGCATGCATGGCCAGCCAATTTCTAGGGGAAAAATGGAGCACAGCCAACGTGGATATTATGAAAAGGAGTTTAATTTCTAAATATTTCACCATTTTGTAAAGAGCAGAGTTGGTAGAGGAAATCACTTTCCTTATTTGGTCCCTTCTTTCTGGAATTCTTAAGGCTTTTTCATATTTTCAGTAGTCAGAGACATTGGACAGACGAGGTTTATGCCCTCAATTTCTTTTCCTTATCCTTTTCCTTGATCTTATTGGAACAGTAATAAAGGTTCCTGGAGAAGACAGCATCTCTCTTACCATTCCAGAATTTATACTCCAGAGAATAGTTTAAGAATTGGGATTTTTGCCGTAGACTGATTTGGATGCATTTGTTTCTCACTGAAGTCACTGCTTCAGTTGACCTCTGTTATAACAGACCTCACTGTTTCCCTCCTCCTGCATCTTCCCTGCTTGGCCCTAATTTACTTCCTATGAGTCCTTAAATTATATGTAAGTAGACTATAATAGAGACATCGATATACATAAAAGCCAAGTGCCTGGAAAGATGGAACGATCAGAATGACTGGAACAACCGTGGTTGCTATGACTGCACTGTGGTGGCCAGATCAGACCCCCAAACCTCCTGCTGGCTCTCCTCTGGGCCATTCCCGCCCCTGATCGGCTCCCTCACCTGTTTGGGGGCAGAGCCGGCTGGCCAACCACCCACAGTCCCTCCCTTCAGTTGACCTGGCCTGATTGGCTGCCATTGGGGCAAGCCGGCTCTACCTGTGCACGAATTCATGCACCAGGCCTCTAGTGTAATAATAATGGTGTATAAGTAGTATAGAATCTACACTAATAAAAGAGAAACATGCAAATTGACCATCCCTCCGCTATGCCCACAAGCCAATCAGAGTGATATGCAAATTAACCCAACAAAGATGATGATTAATTTGCATACAGAGGCCCAGAGCAAAGACTGAAGACAGTGTAGAAGGAAGCCAAGTGCTGCAGAAGAGAGCAAAGTGGCGGAGAAGGGAACAGAGCTGAGATTGCAGAGATGAGAGCGGAGCTGAGGCAGCAGACACGGGAGAGAGCATGGCAGCAGAGACAGGAGGGAGCAAAGTGGCGGAGAAGGGAGGGAGCGAGGCAGTGGAGACGGGAGGGAGCGAGGTGCAGAGAAGGGAGCCCTATTCTCACAGGAATAGGCCCAAGGAAGCCCTATTCTTGCAGGAATCTTCCTGCAATGGCACTCTAGTCCTATATAATAAAAGCCTAATATGCCAAGTGTCCAGTCGTCCAGTCGTCCGTTCAGCCAATCAAAGTGTAATATGCTAATGATATGCTAAGACCACTCAACTGCTCGCTATTGCATGCACTGACCATCAGGGGGCACACAGTTGACCAGTTGCTATGACATGCACTGACCACCAGGGGGCAGACACTCTGACTGGTAGGTTAGCTTGCTGCTTGAGACTGAAGCCTCCCAAGGTCCCTCCCTGGCTGGCCAACCTCCCCCATCCCTCCCCGGCCCTGATCATGCACTGGTGGGGTCCCTCAGCCTGGCCTGTGCCCTCTCGCAATCTGGGCTGAGGGACCCGCCCCCCCTCACTGAGTGCACGAATTTCGTGCATTGAGCCTCTAATATAATAAAAAGCATTATATTACCAATGGATTATAATCGATAATTTCTGTAATCCTTAAAGCATATTTAACTGTTCTTCCTAAATGAGTTGTCTTTTTTTCCTGAGCACACAGACAGATGATATTTCCCACCCACCCTTGCAATTACGTGTAGCCATGGGATTCAGTTCTGAACAAGGAATTATGAATGGAAATACTATGTGCTACTTTTGGGCCTAGCTCTTACAACCTTCCCACTTGAGCTCCTCATTGTTCTTCTCCCTTTCTGGCTAAGATGAAGGCTACCACTAAGGTAACCGTGTGATGAAATGTCAGACCCTCAATTGGACTAAGTCCTTAATTGTGCTCTTGGGCCTGAACTGTACACATTATCTTCTACCCTCTACTCTTGCTGACCAGGAGTACTAACTTGGAATGTTACATAAGTTGAAGAATAAACTCCAACTGACCTTGAAATATAATATATTTTGGGTTTGCTATTTTTGTTTTGTTGTCATAGGATAGCATGCCATAAGTGGTATCTTGGTAAGGAGTAGATTGGCCTGTATGAGAGAAGAACTGGTGGATTTCATATTACTTTGAAAGCAATTTGGATACATTACTTTGCAAGTTTTAACACATTCAGATTTCAACATAGACTATAAAATAAAAAGGAAAATAGTTCTTTTTCTTTGACATAATAAATATTAGCTGTTTAATATGCACAAGGTTTGGGAATACATACCATATTAAGTATCTATATATATAAAAGCCTAAGCAACCGAATGACTGAACACCTGGTCACTATGATGTGCCCTGACCACCAGGGGCCAGACACTCAACACAGGAGCTGCCCCTGGTGGTCAGTGCACTCCCACAGCCAACCTCCTGTGGCCTCTCCCCCCAGCCAGCCGGCCCCCCCAATAGGCCCCAATCGGGAGGCTGGCCAGCCAACCTCCCGTGTCCCTCCCCCCCCAGCCAACCTCCCGCAGCTCCTCCCCACCCTACCCCCACCAGCCATCCAACTTCCTGCAGCCCCTCTCTCCACCCCCTCTCCCCCCTGCCAGCCAGCCAACATCCTGAAGCCCCTCTCCCCATCCCCCAACCCCCTGCTGGCCCCTCCCCCCTGCTGGCTGGGCCCCCCAATAGGCCTTGATCGCTGGCCAGGCCAAGGAACCCCACCTGTGCATGAATTTGTGCACCGGTTCTCTACTATAATAAACGATTACTATCCTCAAGATACTGCCCTCAAGACAAAAGCACAGTTCATAGATGTTTCATTTATATTCCTATGGAAGTTAACTTATTATTATTAGCTTTGAACCACTGAATGAAAGTGTGTAGATAGGAATCAATAGAAAATCAACAATAAATTTATGATATTCAAAGAGAAATGATTACCTCTGAGTGGGCAATAAAAAAAGATTCAAAGAGGAGATAAGACTTTCATGGGCATATCAGATAGATGGATGGATGGATGGATGAAGCAAAGATTGACACAATTAGAGAAGTATGGAAGAATACCAGTTTCGATAGTATGAGAGAAACAGAAATAAGAGTGAACATAATAAGGTAAACACCATCCTGATCAGACTTTTGGTTCACAGAGATGAGTCACCAGAAACCAGATGAACTGATGGTTAATATTACTCAGGTGCTAGTGGAGTTGCTTAAGCAGTTTGCTAAAAATCTTAGCCTTTGTTCTGTAGGTAGTAAGGAGATTATAATAATAAGCCAAGTATATCACATTTTTGAGGTAATTTTAAAAGTTTAGAGAAAAAAAAGATTTTCTTCCTTGAGTCTCCTAAATTTTCAGTGGCTGTTTTATTTGGGCAAATCACCGTCAAAGGGTAAGTCATCGACAAGCTTTGAAATTCAGAAGAATAAAAATCTCAGAATCAAGTGTTCAAGTGCTTTCATAAAGAATGAGCCCTGATCATTTCCCAACTCTCAGAAGAACACTCTACTGACTGTTTCTTTTCATGCTTTCAGAACAGTACAAAACAATTTTACTTTCCTTTAAAGGAGGCGGTTGAGAAGAGCATTATGTTTCTTTTAATCTGTCAGATGTATCCTTTTGTTTAGGTGACTGCTTCCAGACTGTCCAGCAGAAATCTGTGCATAGCAGTGACAAATTGATAAGAGCTTGGTTGTGGCTTTCCACATCGTTACATTTCTCCCGAGTGCATTCATCCGTCAGAATGTGTGATCTCCTCAAAAACTACCAGAGACTATCCATAATAATTAGTACCACTACCCCTATGATAATGACGATACTAATAATAATAATAATAATAATAATAATAATGGCAGCTTCATTTTCACCCCTAAGTATTTCTAATAAATATTGTTATACAAAAATGCATTCCAACCTGAATTCCAGGGGCCAAAAAACAGAAATCTATGACAAACAGCGAGAAATACTGCTGGAATGCCAACCCAAACCATGTTGAATTTATGTACAATGGCTATCCTTACTGTGGTAAAGGGTTTTGACCTCTGAGAAGGTGAGAGGGTAAAAAATACTACCTGAGGTTTCTGATTATAGTGAGAAAAATCCCTCCAAACCTCTCATGGAAAGAATTGAAGTACTACAAGGTATTCTTACTTTCAAAACTGAGTGATGAGAATTAACCCCAGATGACTTTGCCATGATAGCAAGCATGCGTGAACGCTACAAGGGAATTGTGATGTCTCAAGGAGGTTTACAAGTTCAACCCCGAGCCCACTTACAAAGTGATCAGGCACTTGACAAAATACCCACATTTTTTGTAGACAGGAATGTTGTGCCACCGTCAAAAGAAAAAAAAAAAATCAAGTAGGCTTTGCTTTAAAAAGATATCTAACAGTCGGTTGGTGTGAAACCTTGTGGAGGGGTTTTCAACTGTGTGTTCCGTGCCATTCTTAAGAGGAAGTTTGCACAACAGCCACATAAATATGGTCCATGAAGAACAATGTCAGTAAGATGCTTACTGTCAGTTTCAGCGGTTAGGCTTGTAGAAGATTAGGAAGGTCAGGCTACTTGGAGAGGAAGTCAAGGATTCAGACAGTTTGTAGCAAGTAGTAGCAGATACTCGATAGATGGCGCTCTTCCCCCTGATTTGAGCTCACCCCTGAGATGGCTCAGATTTCCAGATCTCCGGACATATGAAGGATCTCTTCCCTCCTCCCCCTTCAGTTTTCTATCTCCAATCACCCAACTATATTGAATTTGTTGATTCAGCCACAGGAAGCTAACAACTTAGGAATGCCTTAATATGCCACGTCTCAGGTCCCTACTCTTTTCCAAATGTGTTTACAATGACTGCTGTGTGACCCTGTTTCTTCTTTCTTTTTTAAAGTGAGAGGGTAGCTGGCCAACCGCCCTCTGCTTCTTCCTTTGCCTTGCCCATTCTGTTCGCTGCAACGGGCACATCTTATAAAGGAAAGAGCAATGGGAAACAGATGCAGTGCCATCCTGTGCCTCCCATGCTTAAGTGGCTGTTTTATGTTCCTTTGGAAACAAATATCACTTTATGATGTGTCATTTCTCAGTAGTGCAGAGGAATCCTTACTTTTCTCATTTTCCTAGACAGTCAATGTCTTGGTTGGACCTAAACCCTAAAAGGTGATATTTACAAAGTTGAACATAGATATTTACCTCTTTGAATAACTTCAAGCAAATGTTTCTTATTCGGTGATCAGAAAGCTCTGGAGAAAATGAACAAATTGAGTAGCTGAATGATATAATAATTTCTGAACTAACCTCAAAGAACAGGGAAATCTCTTGTGAATTCAGTAATAAGTTTTAATGATTTTATAATGCATTCATTACATTTTTATAAAAATTAAAACATTATGTGTAATATTCATTAACACAGAACCTCTAGGCTCTTTGCAGCAGTGTTTCATGCTCAGAGGAATTCACAGTAGCCTTGAAACAATTCTGCCTGTCTTACCTCCACTGCTTGGGAGCCACTGCTCTGGATCATTGGATAATGGGGCATAGTGAAGATGGATTTAGTACTATCTCATGCTACACTCTCCTGTCTTTTTTGGATTTGTTTCATCTATGTAGTCTGTGCTGTGCTGAGTTTCTACTTGCTTGGGGTAGAAAAAAAATCTGTGGAATTTATACTGAACCATTTTGCTCATCCTGTTGTCCTCTTAGGTATACTGCATAGGGTCACAGAAGGAGAGCAAGTTTCTTGGGGTCAAATCTAGGTTGAGCTTCACATTTGTTGGTGTTGGTTCTCCATGCCCCTAAGTCCCATAAGGGTATGGATGTCAGGTTTAACTAATAAAAGGATAGAATCTATAATAATAAAAGCGTAATATGCTAATTAGACCAGACGACCTTCCAGATGAAGCCAGGGCTGTGAGGGAAACCTGGTTCCCAGGTGCCAGAGGGAAGCTGGTGCTGGCAGCTGGGGGAAGAAAGGCCTACTCTTGCACAAATTTCATGCATCGGGCCTCTAGTATCATGATAAATGTGGATTTCATTATACAATATATATAATTTTTTGGCATAGTTTTGTGTCGTGCAATATTTGTGATACACATATCTGGCTAGACATTCCTTTAGAATTGCTTAGTTCTCCAACTACTGCTATGGTGACTATCACATGGGAAACACCTTAGCTGAAGAGAAATACCAGGCGATACAAGCAGAAATAGGAGTCTAAACATAGAGCTCAGAGGTTCCAAAACTTTGTTGCATCTGCCATATATTTTTCAAGATTAAAATCCATGAGAAATCACTTTAAAATATTTAGCAAGGGGTAGTACCCAAGGTAACTTGCCCTAAAAATGTGTTATTAGACCTTCCATGGTGTCAGAAAACCATTTTATAAAATTTATTATTTGATTTTCTGTGATAAGCAGAAAACCTGAAAAACAGGGGCCGTTTGTACGTAGATTAGAACTGGGATTTGAAAGCCCTGAGGATCAAAGAAAGTTCTAAAGACTGACAACTTTTATGGGCCACATCCTTGTTTATCAAACTTGGTCATTGAATGAGAAACACTGACTTCATTTGGAACCTTGTTATAAATGCAGAATCTCAGGCCCTACTCTGATCCTACTATTTCCAAATCTTCATTTAAAAAGATTCCCAAAGTGACAGGTATGGCATTAATATTAAGGGAAACCTAGATTGGATGCCCTCTGTCATAGCATCTCAGTTTTTGTTTATTTTTTTCATAGCACTCTATATTATTTCAATACTATTCAATTATGTCTCTATTCTTCATTTCAGATTCCAGAGAAATATGATCAGTTTATCTAGTTACTATAAATTTGCTGTGTAAAGCCTTCTGTATCAGGTCTTTCCATGAGTCATTTTTAGATTTGCAGGGACAGCCTTGAGTCAGGAACTTTAGTGCTCCAAGAAGTGACCACTCATTTAAAACAAAAAATAAAGGATAGGTGTATATTTAACTTCATACATGTATTAGTTATCTATTATTTGTGTAATTAATAAGCCAACAAACTGGTAAATTTTGTTTTCAAAATATGTTCCAATTTTGTGTAACTTGTTGAATTTATTGTGGTAAAATATTTTATATTATTTGCTACTAGAGGCCCAATGCACAAAATTTGTGCATAGATAGGGTCCCTCGGCCTGGCCAGTGATCAGGGCCAATCTGTGGGGCAACCAGCAGGGCAATGGGGGAGGAGGGTCCACTGACACTTTCCTTGACCAGCCTGGCACTGCCGCCTCACTGGCCCCGCCCCCTCACCGCCACTGCTGGTATCCTCTCTTTGTGGGGTGACCGGCAGGGTGATTGGGGGGGGACCCACTGGCTGGCCTGGGGCCTGCCGGCTTGGGGAAGCTCCTGCATTGAGCATCTGCCCCCTGGTGGTCAGTTTGCATAATAGTGACCAGTCGTTCCATCCATCTTTCTGCTGTTTGATCAATTTGCATATTAGGCTTTTATTATATAGGATTATCTTTATAATACCCATAGGATTTCTAGAAATAGACTCTTCTATTATCATTATTTTTGAAGTACAGTTATGCTCTAATAAACTTAACCCTAAGTTCAAATACCATCTTTATTGGCTGCTGAGTGCTTTAGATGTAATATTGAGGCTCGATGTCCTCATGTGTCATGTGATATATAATATCTAGATGTCAGGATAATTGAAATTATCAAATAGGGTAAAACTATATTGTAATGGCTTATCTATATTTATAAACCTCTATTGGATTTTAGACTCAGTGGTGTGCAGATTCTAAAATGGCCCTCAATTTTTTGTGTCTCCGGGTAGTTTCATCTTATATAATTCTCTCCCTTTGAATGTTGGCAAGACTCATAACTTGCTTCTATCCAATATGGCAGAGGGGATGGCTGTCACTTTTGTGATTAGGCTCAATAAAATTATGGCTTTTGTCTTGCCAGCAGTATTTCTCTCACTGGGTTGGATGAAATAAGCTGCAATATTGTGAGTTTCCTTATGGAGTCACCTATGTGACAATGAACTGTGAGTGGACACTGTCAATAGCCAACAAGAAACTAAAGCCATCAGTCCAACAGCCTGTGTGAGGGACTGCATTCTGTCAATATCCAGGTCAGCATTAGAGCATAGCTGTGCACCTTTGCCATGGAAGCATTGAGCAGAGACTACAACCAGGACTTAGCATCTGCTTTCAGATGATACCCTGAAGCACAGCAAAGCCATGGCCACACCTCTTACCCACACCAACTAGGATAAAACTGTGTTGTTTTAATTGGCTGTTTGTGGAATGATTGTGACATAAAAATAGGTAAGACACATTTTGAGAAACCAGAGACCTTACGTAGAGCCAATATCTGGATAAATGTTGACTTTCAATATTTATTGAATAAATAAATGAAACAGGTACACACTTTCTCTCTGCCATCTTCTCTCATCTGTGCAAATCACATTTACAAATCATGTGAAGAGGGGCCTCAATAAAGGAAATAAACTTAAAAGAGGCCCATGTTTTTCAACTTCTTGACTAAGCAGATGGATTCATTACTTCAAATAAATAACTTAAAATGTCAGTTTTATGGGTCAAGTGTATGTCAAAGGATATGTCAGGATTGAGTTCTTCTGTTTAAAAAGGTAATTTTTAGGAAGTGACTAGCATTGGCATGAAGGAGAGGATGCCACACTGTCCATGGGAGCTGGCACTTTGTGGTAATTAGAACAAAGTTTTTTGAAAGCCTTCACTCCAGTGCTTTGCGAAGCTGATAGGTATATGTTAATTTCAGGGCAGCTGAAAATGCCTCAGAGAATTATGATGGCCAAGGGGAGGTCAGGAATGTATCAGTGTTTACACCTTGAGCAGCAGAGAAATTTCAGTCTGGAAATTAGTCTTGTTGTAGGCATGTGGGTAATTAGCACTCAGCCACAAGGCAAGTAAAGGGAGAAAAAGTGACAATTAAAATCAGCCCTATGGTAACTTCTTAATAGGTTCTTGATGGCAAGAGATTTTAAAAGATTTCCTTTGGATTCCCTACACCTATAACTAGCATTTATTGAGCACCAGCCTGTGCTAGCTTTTTATACATCTCGTGAACCCTCACAAGTATTAGGTGAATTAGGTATTATATTCCTAGTTTTTAAATGAGGAAACTGAAGTTTATTCATCCAAGAAGTTTAATGATTGGCCAAAGATTACAGAGTGCCTCATCAAAAATAAAAACTTTGCATCTGTGACATGCCTTATGTTCAAGAGGTGCAACGACAAGCTATAGACTTAGAGAAATATATTACAAAGCACATATTAAACATATTTAGAATATATATAAAATGAAAAACTCATCAGTAAAACTACAATTCAATTATAATATAGGCAAATGCATGCACAGACATCCATCAAAGAGGATAGACAGATGGGAAATAAATACTCATTAGGAAAATACAGATTAACTATAATTAAATACTACTATGCACATATCAGAATTGATAAAATAAAAATTTTTGATAATACCAAATGCTGGCAAGGGTGTGGAAGTATTGGTTCACTCATGCATTGCTGATGATAATGTAAAATGGCACAACTACTTGAGAAAATAGTTTGGAAATTAATTTTAAAAATAATTTTACAGTATGACACATAAATTGCACTGGGGCATTTATTTCATAGAAACTAAGACTTATTTTCATGCAAGAACTTACACATGAATATATACAGCAACTTTATTCAAAATAGCCCCAAATTGGAAAATACTAAATTGTCCTTCAATAGGTGAATGGGTAAACATCGATTGGAACATCCATACTGTCATACTGTGAACTACCACTCAGCAATATTAAACACCAAACTTTGATACACACAACTAATCCTATGGAAATTATGCTGAATTTTTTAAAAACATTCCTATTTCAAACTGATATGTACTGAATTATTTTATTTTTAAAACACTCATTATAATCTAACTATAATGATGAAGACAATACTAGTGGTGGCAGGAGGTTAGAGTAAAGAGCTGGAGATCAGTGTGTCTAAAAGGGGTAGACCGAGTGAATTCTGCAGTGACAGTACAGTTGGATAAAACTGTGGTGGTTGTTATAGAAGGCTACTCAGATATTAAAATTTTATAGAGCTATACAAAGACATAAACAAACACAAATGAGTTTATGTATAATTGATGTATCTTGAATAAGCTATGAATTTTACAAATACCAAATGTTTGCTTTTGATACTGTCGTATAAATTGTTGACATTCAGGGGTAGGGCTGGGACAAGTGTACACAGGACTGCATTGCGCATTTCTTTTCAACCTCCTATGAATCTATACTTATTTTAAAGTGAAAAATTTTTACAAAATCATTTTATCTTTCTTTATAGAAATATTTAAAAAACCCCAAATTCAGAGTATATAAGTTTCTTCAAGGAAATATTCATTGTAATTGTGAATCAATGGATAACTTGTCTCTGCTTCTTCTCTCTGACCTGGTGAAGGCTGAATTATGACCTTCAGTCCCCTACCCAGACCTGTAAAAATGGAAGTAGATTTTTGGCTTAAAGCACATCAGTTTAATACTCTTGGGAATTTGAAATTGTGTCACAGAATTTCCATTTGGCTCATGTCAGGCAAATCTGTGGTCCTGGAGCTCTGGGCCATGGCTGATCTTGGCACATCCAAGCAGTGACAGTCTGTGGTAATATTCCAACAGTTACCAATGGTCATTAATTGGCTGTCACACTTTTTCTGGGATTGGTATATGCCCCTTAGGGAATAAGGTAATATGTTTTTGTTTTGCATTACTTGACATAGAAAGGTTTTAAAGCACTTTTTGGGGCAGAGTTAATCATAGTTATATTTTCCTGAATTGCATAAAATTTTTTCTTACTGTTATAGCTTTTAAGAGTTTTGACATACCATGCATTTTAATACCTAACATATTCTGGAGAGGAAATAAACTCAATACTCATGTGTATCCCAGTGGGGTTGTTGGTCATATCAATGTTAGGAAGAGGGTAAATGTTTTAAAAATGAACATACTTTTTAATTCAGCATTGGATTCTAGAGAATTTGCTAAGAAAATGCAATGAAAGATTTAGTTTGAAGTATATGGTTTTTTTGGTAGCACTGTTTCTAAATAGCAAACAAGCTAAATATCCAACATTAGGCTATTGGATTATATACTAAGCAGTGTAATAAACTCAAGAGATAATATTTATGTGGCTTTTTTAAATATATTTTATTGATTTTTTACAGAGAGGAAGGGAGAAGGATAGAGAGTTAGAAATATCGATGAGCAGGAAACATCTATCAGCCACCTTCTGCACACCCCATACTGGGGATGTGCCCGCAACCAAGGTACATGCCCTTCACCGGAATCGAACCCGGGACCCTCCAGTCTACAGGCCGAGGCTCCATCCACTGAGCCAAACCAGTCAGGGCTATGTGGCATTTTTAAAAATGTACATTATATCTGTCTGAATGAAAGCCTGCAGTGTAGATTAAACACACATGCTTTGACATCAGTAAGACTTGGATTCAATAATCGGTTCTGTTTTTTATTCATATTAAACTACTTAATTATACTTTCACCATCCTATATTATTTTTCCTGACTGTTCATATGGTGTGTATCATTGACATAGTGGCTCCAAATAACACATATCTTATTACCTTACTAGAGGCCTGATGCACAAAATTTGTTCAAGAGTAGGCCTTCCTTCCCCCAGCTGCCAGCACTGGCTTCTCTCTGGCACCCAGGACACAGGCTTCCCTCCTTCCCTCGCAACCCTGGCTACATCCAGAAGGTCGTCTGGAAGGACTTCTGGTCTAATTAGTCTATTACACTTTTATTATTATAGATAGTTTCATGTGCAGCTTAGCTGAGTCTTTGTGCAGTGTCTCACAAGGTTGTGAATTCACCTGAGGATTGAGGTCTTCTTTTAAGGTCATTTTTAGCTGGCAGAATTCAGTTGAGGCCCACCACAACTGGAGGATACCCATCAATCCCTGACATGTGAGCCTCTCTATTACATGCCATTTTGCTTCTCCAAGGCCAACAAGAGTGTCTTAGTTGTATACGTTGGGCTCACCCAGGGTAATCTACCTTGACTAACTCAAAATCAACTGATTTGGAGTGCTGGTTATGTCTGCACAACCCCCCTACCTTTGCCATTGAAAGTACCCTAATCACAGGAGTAAAATACTATCATATTTCTGCTCACACTCAAAGGAAGGGGTTATAAAGACAGTATGAGGCATTGGGAATCATCTCAAAAGTCTGCCTACCAAACACGCTAATGCTAAATGTGTTTATTTCTAATACTGAATAATCCACCAACTTAACTGAAATTATATAACAATCCTATATAATAAAAGAGAAACATGTAAACTGACCATCCCTCTGCTATGCTCACCAGCCAATCAGGAGTGAGTATGCAAATCAATCCAACAAAGACGGCTGGTTAATTTGCATACACAGGCGCCGAGTGGTCTGGGTCCCAGGAACATCCTTGGGACCCAGGCCACTCCTAGCCTGTAGGCCTGAGTGCAGGCCCTGAGCAGCCAGGGTCCCAGAATGCCCCCGGCCACTCCGGGCCTATGGGCACAGGCGCCAAGTGGATTTTCCCGCCCCGTGGCCACTTGCATGTGCACCAAGCAGCGGCCTGGGTCCATGCCCCCCAGCCCGGTGCCCACAATGCATGGGGTTGGCTGCCAGCCTTGGGGGCATGCTCCCCCACCCCTGGTGGCGGGGACACGCCCCTAGCCCAGTGGACACAACGCAGGGGGTCCTCTGCATATGAGCTGCAGAGGAAACACCTTTTCTTTTTCTTTTTTTAAATATATTTTATAGATTTTTTTACAGAGAAGAGGGGAGAGGGATAGACAGTCGGAAACATTGATGAGAGAGAAACATTGATCAGCTGCCTCCTGCACACTCCCCACTGGGGATGTACCCCCAACCAAGGTACATGCCCTTAACAGGAATCAAACCTGGGACCCTTCAGTCTGCAAACTGATGCTCTATCCACTGAGCCAAACCAGTTCGAGTGAAAACACCTTTTCTGACAACTCATTGGCTAAGCACCCTGTTTGACGCCACTTGCAGTGTTCTTGGTAACTTGGGTTATAAGAATCCAAGAACGTGATGTAGGGTTTTCCAACACACTCCTGGAGGAAAAAACAACAGTCTGCTGCTGGAGGGCGAAGAAATGTCATATCCTGCCCTAGCTGGTTTTGCTCAGTGGGTAGAGCCTTGGCCTGCCGATCGCAGGGTCCGGGTTCGATTATGATTAAGGGCATGTACCTAGGTTGCAGGCTCCTCCATGGCTGGGACCCAGGTCAGGGCTCATGCAGAAGGCAACCAATCAAAGTGTCCCTCTCACATTGATGTTTCTGTCTTTCCCTCTCTCTTCCACACTCTCTAAAAATCAATGGAAACATATCCTCAGGTGAGGATAAAAAAGAAAAAGAAAGAAAGAAATGTCACATCCTATGAAAGATACACCTTGAAAATGCCTAAAGAAAGTTGTCATTTTTTCATGGTGACGGGACTGGAGTCCGTGTTGATGAAAACACCTTGGTGGCTGCAGTGACTGGCAGTGGCTGCAGCAGCAGGGTGATGGGGCTGGTGCCTTCCTCTGATCAATCTGGTCACCTCCCACAAACGGAGGTCAGACTACAGCTTAGGCCCACTCCCCAAGGGGAGCAGGGAGCGGGCCTAAGCTGTCAGTAGGACATCCCCTAAGATCTCCCAGTCTGTGAGAGTGGGCAGGCTGGGCTGAGGGAACCACTCCCCCGACAGTGTACAAATTTCATGCACCAGGCCTAGTTAGATAAGATAAAAATCTGAACTGCAAAACTCATGTCAAAATTATGATATTTGTGTTATGGTTGTTATAATTAATAGTATTAGTCATATCAGTGTTAAAAAAAAGAACTTACAAAATATATAAGGCAACATATCCAAATTCTACAATAACTATCACTCCTTGGAGTGGGATCATGGATAATAATTATTTTCTGCTCATTTCTGTTGTTGTATTAATATTATTAGAGTCTTTTGCATTTTGTGTAATAATTTAATATGTGTACTTGCAAGGCATTTAATATGTTCCAGGTCACTGTCATAAGTTCTTTTCATAAATTAACTCATTTAGTTGTCATAAAATCCTATGAGTTAGGTTCTATTAATATCCTTAGTTTACAGTTGAAGAAACTGAGGCCAAGAGAGATTAAATAATATGCTCAAGGTCACCTTGATATTAAGTCTCACAATCAAAGCAGTAATTTATGCAACTGGCTTTTGGTACTTTGCTTTTTTGCTTTCCTGTCAACATTCACTGTTTCAGTAGTAATAGAAACAGTATGATTTACATCTATATATATAAAAGGCTAATATGCAAAGTGTCCCTACAGAAGTTTGACCCGGAGACCAGGATTTCTATTGCTTGCTATGATGTGCGCTGACCACCAGGGGGTGGCAGGGAATGAAGGAAGGCCCTGGCCGGCAGCCAGAAGGCCTCGATTGGCCCTGATTGCCTGCCAGGTCTAGGGACCCTATCTGTGCACAAATTTCATGCACCTGGCCTCTAGTTATTTATATAAGAAACAAAGCTAGAACAAAACAAGGGCAACTAGAGTTTATTAACAATCAGATAGCAAAAGAAACTGAGCTGGAGTTCCCGGAATCTTCCTCCAGCCCCACTTTTTTTTTTTTTTTTTTTTTTTTTAATATAGTCTTTTAAAGTAAAGCTTCAAACATTTGGTGAGCCACTCCAGTGGACTGGGGACCTGCTGGAGACTGAACACATCTCAGTCAGAGAGAAGAGCTATTCCTGGGAGAAAAGGCTTCATCTTTGTTCTGAGTTAGTTTGTCTCCTCTCCAAAGGCTGTCCTCTTCTTTTCTGCATTTTTTTTCTCTCCTTTGCAAGACCATTTCGCACAGAACTCCCACATCGATGCGTTTCAGATAAAAAAGAAGCCTGTTCCCCTAGCAAATGGCTCCCACCCAAGCAGACAGGGAATGGTCCAACTTGTTTGACTTCCTGCCACATTTTCTAGCCTAGGTGGTTTTTGGAAGATGTCTGACTCAGGCAGCACCTGCTGGCACATATTAGGACTCCTGCAATGAGGCATGATTTACTCACATCCCTTTTTGTGCATATTTAATGTGTTAAGCAGCAAAACAGCTTTGGTGCTCTCCTCTAAACTGTGGCTCAGACAGAATCCCTTCACAGCAGCTGCTCCGGGTTTGCTCATCCTTAGTCACTCCTGTCAGAGAGAGCCCTGCTTTCTCCTACAATTACATTTTTTTTTCAACTGCTCCCTGCATTGTTTGCTTCCCGACCTTTCTTTTGTCCTTTGCAAGTACACATATTAAAATAAAAATACCAAGGCCAAACGCCTCATTCTTGTTCCCCCAGAGCGTGCTCTGATTTAGGATTTTGTTGGATTGGGTTTGAATGGTGGGTGGGTGTTGGAGTGGGTGGAGGCAGAGAAAAAGGAGGGGAGGGGCGGGAAAGCAGCAGAGAGGGTTCTCATTTTTCTTTTCTTTTTCTGCTTTTGTCTGTACCGTGGCATATTCACAAAAGCAGAGTAAGTATTCATGACTTTGTTCATTTGTTCACTCATTCACCGATATTTACTGTGGTAGGCAGGGGAGCTAAAGCATGTGCAAATGATGGGGGGAAACAAAACTAAAAACCAACAACAAAAAGAATAGGCACCAGAGTTAGAATCAGAAGACCTTGGTTCTCCCTGGCACTTACACTTTGTATTGAGAAAATTGGCAAGTTGTTGAACATTTAAGAAATATTTCCTGATGATCTGCTACCTGTCAGTCCCTGGGCAATTGCTGGGGACATAGTAATGAACTGTACAGAGATAATCTCAGTCTTCAGGGAGATTTTGATCCAGGGAGGTATTTTGTCTCTTTGATCTTTACTCAGATCAGTACAGTTTGAGCTTATACCTTTCTTTTTCTCCTAAACCCTTTATTATAGTTATTTCTACTTCGTGGGCTCTATTCCAGGGCAGACCGGCTCATGCCGACCGCCCCCCTGCAAAGAACACCATTCACTGAAACCCCGTACTCTCATCCTGATGACCTATATTTATCCCACTGCACCAAAGTCCACAGAGCAAGTAGGGTTTAGAATAAAGCAATCTGGTGCCCCCGCATTGTGGAATATACAACTCCTTAACACCTGCTTTACCTTTATTGTCAATCAAGAGCAAAGCATATCTCAAATTATTAGACTTTTAAAGACTGTAAAAATTGAAGTAGAAAATGTATAGGCAGGCACAGGGAAAGTGATGTAGTCTAGGCTGCTACCATGGAAGTCGTTTATATGTGCCTTGGGTCAAAGAGTGTTTGATTTGTGAGGAAACATTTGAAGTCATTTGTGTCCACCTTTCATTCAACCCCATAAACTGAAACAGTCTGCTGATAAGTAATGGAAGGAAGTGTGCTGATGATAAAGAACAAAAGTGGCTTTAATTTATTGAGCACTTACTATATTGTTGTGTTAAAATGTTCTGTGCAGAATTATGTCATTGAATTGCATTGCGATTCTGTGAGTAATGACGAAATCTCCACGTTACAGATGAGAAAATTGAGAATCACAATGGTTCTGTGCATGTCTAACAGGGAGAGTGGCTACGTGGTCCAGTGAGCTTTCAAACCTATGTGTCTTCTTTATTTCCTCTAAAAATATAAAAACACAGTTCCAGTGGTGGCCTAGGTTTCTGCCTTCCTTCTTTGTCAGTGTGTCTGTTCACTATTCCATGGAGTTCATAGACTATTCCTCATTGGCCCAAAATGTTTTGTTGCTTTTGTGCGTGGCCATCAATTTTCTAAGAGTCATTTTTTAAAAAGTTATGAGTCTCTTTCTGTAGTAGTGTAGGGTGTTTCAAATAAAAGGAAAGGTAGAAGTAGAAATTGTAATTCTATACTTCTCTCTATTTGGTCTAGAAGAGGTTAAGAACCATCAGGGCATTCCTAGTATCAGTGGCTTAAACAGGTCATGTTTTATTTATGTTTCAAATAAAAGAAGTCTAGTGGTGTCTCTCTGATGCTGAGATGAGGTTTGCCTGCTTAACCATCAATAGGGCCTGATCTCTCCCCTGCTGCTCAAGCTCCCCTCATGCTTGACTTCCATCTTTAAGGTCGCTCCATGTTTCCAAGGGGTACACTAGAGCTCTGGCCATCGTTTCCACTTCATGTCAGTAGAGGCGAGACAATGGGGTGAGCTCGGACTCTTTAAAAAACTTCCCCAGGGTCAATTATGAGTTTTGTTTCCATTTCCTTGCTAGCCATATGTATAAAGCTGTGCAGGAAATGTAGGCTTAAACTGAACATTCTATATGCCTTCTGTCTTCCAATGTGGGCTGCTGTTAATAAGGAAGAAAGAGGTGGGGGCGGGGGGGGGGGAAGAGGAGGGAATGAATATTTTAGCTTAAATGTTTAAAGAATTTTCAAAGCTAGCTGTGGACAGTGTCTGAGACATTAAGAGTGGTTTTAAAAATATATTTAATGTTTAGGAATTCATGGTTTGCCTTAGATGTTTCTTGGATTTGGCAGTGGGGTTTTATGGAGGAATCGGAGATAAAGTAAGAGGGAGACAACCAGGCAGCACTTTCCTGGACCCTAACTTACATAAGGAAGGGGACTTGCATTGACTGAGATCCCTACATATAGCTGAGATAAGTTTGATTTCCCTTGGGGGGAAAAGAGAGACGCTGTTGCAAAATAAATAATAATGGAAATCATTTGTATATAACTGCTTTTTCATATTTGAGTCAAAAGTGACTTGCCAAACAAATCCATAACAGGTGGTAGGCTAAAGCACCCAAGTCCCTGGATTACCAATTTAGTACTCTTTCTACTACATTTCATTAGAATTAACCCGAAGGATTCATATACACGTCCCCCACCTTTGAAATGTGCGTTCTTTTGCTAGCTCATGCTCTGTGGTCCTAATTGATTTATTGATTTATTCAATAAAGCAGATGCTGCACATAATGAGCAGTAACTATGCACTCAGATGAAATCAGCACCATTAAATGAGAAACCTTGCTCTAATTTAATACATTATACATATGCCCACGTACTGAAAATTACTCTTGTAGTAATAAACTTTGTGCCCTAACTGGTTTGGCTCAGCGTCAGCCTGAGGACTGAAGGGTCACAGGTTCCATTCTGGTCAAGGGCATGTACCTTGGTTGCAGGCACATCCCCAGTAGGGGGCGAGCAGGAGGCAGCTGATCGATGTTTCTAACTCTCTATCCCTCTCCCTTCTTCTCTGTAAAACATCAATAAGATATATTAAAAAATAAAAATAAACTTTGTGAGGCATATGAAAGGGGAAAAATACCCTCACTCTATTACCTTTAAGGTTATTTGTATGAGGCTATTTTTATACAAAGCTTTTTAGGGCAATTTTGGTGATGCTTCCAGTGTTTAGATATCCAGATAAATTACTTTATGTGTATTATTACCTTCATTTTTACAATAAGAAAACTTATTTTTAAAACAATTTGTTAATGGTCACACACTTTGTTGCCAGAAAGCAGTGGGTTCAGGAAAGACGACTACTGATGTCGATAAACTCATCCTCACTCTGGACACACACAGTGGTCATGTTTTTTGGTGTCACACATGGTCTTCTCTGCTGGTATACTCTGGTCTGCCATGCCATTTTCAGAAATACCAACATATGTTTGTGCCCACCCAGGAAAACACTGGAGATTTCCATTCCTCCCTTCTTCCAGGAGTTAATGGCCTCCTTGTCTTGGAGTATGTGGCTACCCTTCCCAGATCAGCCTCTGCAGTGGGGTGGTCCCCCCACCCCAGGGCTCACAGCTGCCCAATTGGGGTTTGTCTCTCTCAACTATGCTCATGGTTTAAAACTTATCATGCCTGAGTTCAATCTAGTCTAAATAAAGAGAGAGGCATCATGGTGAACTCATGGTTTTCCCTGAATGAAATTAAAGACATCTTAGCATGTTTGGGTGGTGTTTTTAACACAGTAGGACAAGAGAACAGCCCTCAGTGATTAAACTTTTATCCAGGGTAAGATTTATCTGAAACTACCTCTTAATTCTAGAAAAAATTCTCCACCTGAGTCAACTATTTTTTTTCCCAAGTAGGTCAGGCCTACTCTCATTGTTTGGGCATTAAGTGTAGTTCCCTGACCACTTGTAGTAGAACTAGCATATTCCCAATATGGAGACTGAATAGTCCATATGATTATGATGTACAGTCAAGATGGGGAGCCACTGCCTGGCCCTGTTTGAAGGATCTTTTTATTTTGCACAAGTATGTTTTATTTCAGTTCTTGAGTAAGGCAAGCAGGTTGATATTGTGTACCACACATTCTGCCTGTGTGTCTATAGACAGGTATAAAGGTGATTTGTAGTCCTTGCAGTTTGGCTTTAAATCTGGAAATAAAGGTGCTACATGAATGTAGTGTAGCTGCAGTAATACTGTATATGAGGTTTCAAGAAAAATTTTGGTCCCTGAGCAGGTGGTTTCTACTTTTGTTACCTTGAGAAGTTAGTCAACAACATTTTGAGGGTTTATTGTATGGAGGAAAAAAACAGAAATAAAATGCTCTGTTCCATTAAAGACTAGTTTACCATCAGCAGCTGGAGGGCTCAAGAAAAAACCCACACACATAATACAATGGCATAAAAAAAAAGTTTTGATTATAACAGAAGCAGGCAAACCAAGTACACTTGTAGATGGGACAGGCAGGTAATGCACGCGCATGCGTGCATGAATATTTGGGCATGTTTGCTAAGTGCAGTTATTTACTATTTCTTGTAAGGCTTCCATTTCCTCTGAAGGCCAAACACTTTCAGTTCAGAGATTTAATCATCCTTATCTAAGTCATCTTTGATTCAAAACTAAACTGGCTTAACTGTCAATACCTGACAATTTTCTCTCTTACAAAGAATCAAATATTTTAGTAATGTGTAAATGTTCCCATCGATTTTTGGATTCCCCAAGTACAAAAATCACAAAAACAATTACAATATTTTGCAAAATGTTTGTCCTTCCACTATGTAAAAATATTTGAGCAAAAGAAAATGATTAAAACTATCGATTCGTGTTTCTTTCTTAAAATTTATTACTTTACCTCATAAATTATTTTTCCAAAGAGAAAGAGGTAATGAAAACAGATTAAATGCTGTTTCTTTAAAAATTGGTTTTTGCTTTATTTTTTAAAAAGTAGGCATTTTGTCTAATGTCAAACAACTCTATTGTCTACCTTAGATTTTAGTTTCTATTTATATCTAGACAATTTCAGGTTATGGTCTGTGAGAATAAAGAAGCATGTGAATTGTGTTACATTTGTGGAGGTCCTAAAAGTATTATTTTTTATTGCTCTCATAATAAATTACCACAGGTGTGGTAGATTAAACAATACAAGTTAATTATCTTCTAGTTCTGTAGTTCAGAAGTCTGACATGGGTCTTAGTGGGCTAAAATCAAGATCCCAACAGGGCTACATTCTTTTCCAGAGGCTTTAGTGGAGGACATTTATTTGACTTTTCTGGTTCTGCGAGGTCTCCCTCATTCTTTGGCTCATAGCAACCTTCCTCTTGCCTCAAAGGCAGCCAGAATCAGTTAAACCCTTTGTGTGCTTCCATCTCTCTGAATGTTTGCAGCCAGAAATGGCCTCTTCTTTTAAGGTCTTATGTAATTAAATTGGACCCACCTAAATATTACAGTATAATCTCTTCATGTCAGAGTGTTCAACCTTGATTTTATCTGCAAAGTCTCTTTAGCCTTAGAAGGCAATATATTCACAGGGTCGGTGAGAATTAGTCTGTGGACATCTCTGGGTTCCATTATTCTGCCTACCATGGGGGGTAAGTCTTAGGAGAAAAGGAAATAGAGACAAAACTGCAGAAATTTTCATTTCTTTATTAAACAAGTATATAAACCAGAAGTTTCTCTTAGAAGACAATGTTAAATGGATGCTGTGGATGTAGGGAAGAATTTTTGCAGGTTCAATACATCTTCAAGACACTCTCTGATAGACTTCAGGCACAGGATTCTTGCATTTTGTTTTCCCTTAACACAATAAGCTATGAGTTATCGATTATAGTTCAGAAATGTTACCCAACAGTCACGATAAGATTTTTCCATTGGGACATTGGTCCAGTTTTCCATGATAATCCAAAAAGTAGGCAAGAAAGATATACAGATGTCAATATGAAAAGATGCTCCACATCATATAATGTAAGGTGGATGCAAATTATAAGAAATGAGATAGTACTAGACACTTAGAATGGTCAACATTTGGAACAGTGGCGACACCAACAAAAGTGCCTATGCTCTCTTGCTGAGGTGGTTTTAGGTAATAGAACTGCTTAGATTACTTGCGGACAGAGTAAGGTGAAATTTGTTCCATAGCAAATATCTCCAGCTGTATATGAATCAACACCATGGGTATTATGGAGACTCAAATACATAAAATTAGCTAACAAGTTACTTGGCCGAAACAGGTTGATGTCTCTTCAGGTGCATGCTTTGATTTACTTGATACCAAGTGGTTTGGTTCATGGGGGCCCTGGATAAGGAGCATAGATACTTCAGTCTCTTGTACACCTGATCCTCACCATTGTAGTCTACCCAGTGCACAGTGTTCTCTCAAGGGCTTTAAATACCTGTTCACAACCATCCACAGTGCATCAGATGTTGTTCTCACTGCATCAGATGTTGTTTCTCACTAGGAGAAACAGAAACAAGGTGGACAAGATAAACAGAAAAAAAACATTTCCATGAGCCTGAGATCAAAACCTATGAATTTTACAATGAAGTAAGAACAAGTTAACCCTGATCACGACTGAGAATAGCACTAATAATACATTTCTGGTCAATTGCTCATATATAAGAGGATCATGAAAGGGAGAAGTAGCAAAAGTAATGAAAAAGAACATCATTAAACTGAGGTGGCTCTGCTGCTTTTGTTGTCTACATAAAACTTGAAATCTAAGCCAAAATCAATTGTAAATGCATTCATATTTATTTTAAAAAGGGGGAGGGTTGGGGGGTGAGGGTAAGTGATCAACCAAAGGACTTGTACGCATGCATATAAGCATAACCAGTGGGCACAGACATTTAGGGGGGTGAGGGCATGTGCCTGGGGGTGGGGAAAGCCTGGGGGAGGTCAATAGGGGAAAAAGGAGACATATGTACTACTATTTGTAATATTTTAAATAATAAAAAAAGAACAGCCAATCAACAAACACCCAACAAGACATTCCTAAAATAAGGCCACTGCTTAAGCTATAGTCAAATAATTTTCTTGCTTTGATTCTGCATCTACTCTATAAAAGCCTTTTGTTTGTCTTCAAAGTGCTCCTAACCAGTTTCAATGTTTATTCAAATAAATTTAAATCTTTATCTGTTAACATAGATCAGTTCGAAATTATACTTTTTCTTCCTAAGACATACTTGAAGGCTAAAATTTCAAACTAAATACTTGGAAGGACATAATACAGGGAAGTATTTATACCATTAATCTTCTATAATTTTTCTCTGTAAGATTGACTGCAATGAACCATTCCACAGTTTAGGTCAGCTGCTCTGAATTCTGCATGTGCTTTACGGGCACCTGGAGATGCTTGATAACAATGCAGTATGCTGCCTTTGATACTGGCAAGTGATCACTACAGTGTTCTAAAAATTGAACACCATACTAGGTGTCAATAAGCTAAACCTCCTACTAATGACCATTTCAGACAATATGCAGAAATAAAACAAATATTGCTAATATTTAATAGTCAATTCCCATCAAGGTGTCCATGTGTTTGGAGTCAATAACAGTTCATAGATACTCTCCTTGTTTTCAAAATAATAAGGGTAAGGCTGGAAAGAATGTTGCAGGCTTTTGCAGCACTCTAAGAAATTGTTTTCATTTCATGCTCTGAGGAGCCTCAGTGGACGATTACAATTGTCAAGCTGCTCAGAGTTTGCTGCTGGAGAAAGGAGATGTGGAACATGAAGCATGGCAGGAAAAGGCCCTTTTGGGGGACAACCTGGCCTCCAAATTTGTGTTCGATCAGAATTTTTCTGTTACTACATTTTGGTAGCATTTGTTTTCCATTTGAAATTCCGTTTGAAGAAAATTGTCAGAAGTTGAACGTAGTCTGGTGTGTGTGTTGTGTACACTTAACTTTTTGATGAAAGGAGTGAAAAGGGATTCTTTTATTTAGATCAGTGGTTCTCAACCTTCCCAATGCCGCGACCCTTTAGTACAGTTCCTCATGTTATGGTGACCCCCACCATTAAATTATGTTCGTTGCTACTTCATAACTGCAATTTTGCTACTGTTATGAATCATAATGTAAATATCTGATATGAGGATGTATTTAGGCGACTCCTGTAAAAGGGTCGTTCGACCCCCAAAGGGGTCGCGACCCACTGGTTGAGAACCACTGATTTAGATGGTAAAACAACATTGCTTCTTTCCATATTTTCCTGGAGAAAACATACAAAATGATTTGTGTGTACCAAAGCCAGCAAGATTCTCAAATATGAACCCTCCAATAAAGCCTGTGCTGACAAAATTAATATTAGAGTGTACTAATAACAGGAATGTTATCTCAAGGTGCATTCTGCCAGGAAGTGTGATATAGCTCTGACACAAAAGTATTAGAAAGCCCAGCTTTGCACATAGAAACCAGGAATAGATCACTCATAACTGAGAATAACTTCTGGCTGATCTCTAAATGAAGCAGTGAAAGAGACCCAATAATCCATTTCCTATGAAGTGTCTCTGGTTTTAAATCTTTCTTTTTCACCCATAAAAATGTGATCAGAATTCACTGGCTTTACAGAGTTCCTTTTCCTGTCTTTCAGGTGTTCCCACAACCATTGCCTTCCCAAAAAGGTTTTCTTGGGGTTAATTATCTAAAGATGCTTCTTCCTAGATTTTTATCACATCACCTTGTGTGTTTCCTCCAGGGTCTGTTGAGATCTGCAACTAGCTTATCAGTTTGTTTCATTATCTACATTGTTAATTGTCTGTAGTTTTCATAAAATACAACCACTCTGAGGACAACTTCCTTAATTGTCTCCTGTACTAGCCTCATCCACAGAATGCACGCATAGCAGGGACTCAATGAATAATTGGAAGTAAAGAGCATCTTTTAAGGTGCATTCAGTAACCTAACATATGAAGGAGGATAGACTATATCTCGTCCCAAGTAGAAACTGCCTGAACCAGCACCTTCTTTGGCCTGGTAGTACAGCCCCGGAGCATGCGTACAACCAAATGATAAGCTGATACTTTTTAAAGCAGATTTTTTCCCCCTGAAAAATTAGAGGGGATATTAAGCTGCATTATTTAAAAACACATAAGTTCTAAATTAAATATGGATAGTACTAAGGAAGAAACTGCAAATTTACATACATCTTTAAGGTAAATGCAAAGAAATTTGTTTTTACCTGGCCAGAGCACAGGAGGGTTAGAGAGTCTTTTTCCTCTGATGAGGCTAGTGGTGGGTAAAACATTTCGAGCAGTATTTTCAGGGCATTTGTTCTCTCTAATACATCAATTAAAACTCCTTGTAAGAAATAAAACTTTATTCCCTTGAAAGAACAGTCAACTCTTTTCAAGAAGATTTATTATAACGCATAGGAATTTCAAATGGCACAGTTACACAGTTCTACTCTTCAAAGTAGAAACATCTAAAAGCCAACTGATGAATGGAAACCAACATGTTGGTCATCCGTGCTGTCTTAAAAGGGCTAGAGGCCTCCTTGCTAACCTGCACTCTGAATGGCCTTTGCTGGAAATGCAGGCATTGCCCTCAGAGTCTTACAAGATAAAAGCATCGCTGTGTTTACCGCTGCAGGAAATCTTATTGTTCATGTCAGTTTCTAGCTTTCCTTTAAGCAGCTGCTTAGCCAATTTGAAATGCTTTGCTCAGAGATGTCTAGGGCAACACTTTGAATACCTTTTTCTCAGGAGAAGTCATCAAACATCACTGAAAACAAATTTTTCTGAATAGGTAAATCCTTTATTAAGTCATTTTCACTCATACTTCCGTCCCGTTTGTGAATCTTGGTAATCACAGAGGAGAGGGAGAGCAAAGACAGCTAAGAGTAAAAACAGAGAATATATTCCTGCTACATAAAGAAGTGAGGTGGGAACATGAAGAGAAGGGGGGGAGCAGATGAATTGCAAAGAGAACAAAAATCAGGAGATTGAAGTAGAAGCTTTGAATGAAGACAGTCAATGAATGCTAAAGCCATTTCCTTCATGTTAAAAAAAAAAATTACTTTTGAGAAAGAGACATTTCTAGCATTAATATTCTGATGACTGCCAATCACATTGTGATGAAAGCACACCTTTGAAATACTTTTAAGAGCCCTTTGTCAATTTAAACTTTCACACTAAGGACAACATAGTTTCATAAAAGCTGGTTTTAAGAAGGAATAAGAACTGGTGTTCTGTTCTGAATTAAGGACCTTGATCTTCATGTGAAGTCTGGCCAAGCAGAGGGCATGCCCCCTCTTTTACCATGAATGCTCTGCACAGTAGATTGAGAGTTGAAAAGGACTCTGCTGTCAGTGCCTTCCCAGGACTGTAATGCCATGTGCAGGACATGTTGGCTGACCCAGTCGCTCAGTCTCCAGGAAGATCCATGCATATGTTCTTTCCACCCTCAGCACTGTAGGTGAGGACTTGCCATTACAACTCACTTCTGGTAGTGAAATAAATGCAAATGCCAATGCATCTGTGCTAAGACCATAGAACCAAACCCACACTTAGTATCTAACCTCACTGCAGTTTCAGCCTCTCTCAGGAGTGGAATTTTAAGCAATCAATGCCTGATAAAAGCCCCATTTCCATGCTCATAGGTAGGTTATCCTGACACAATCCACTCTCCCCCATCCCTCTTCTGTCTATATATATATATATATATATATATATATATATATATATATATATATTCAATTTTAGAGAGGAAGGGAGAGGGAACGAAAAATCAATGATGAGAGAGGATCATTGATTGGCTGCCTCCTGCCTGCCCTCTACTGGGGATCGAACCTGCAACCCAGGCATGTGCTCTTCACTGAAATCAAACCTGGGGCACTTCAGTCCACAGACCGATACTCTATCCACTGAGCAAAACCAGCTAGGGCCCTCTTCTGCCTTTACAAGCCTCCTCTTTGTACAACTCCTCAGAACTCCTTCCTACTCGCTAGATTCACAAATCCTTTATTAAAGCCAACAAGAGCTTTAAATTTTACTCAGTTGAATTTTGTTTTTTAACAGGCATTTAATTCTAACTTTGAAAGTGAGAATCTTTAAAAGGAATCCTCAAGTTGTTAAAGGAGTGAAACCACCTAAGCCTTTTTCATGCTGTTTTGAAGTACTTTGGGAAAGAAGCCAAAATGCTTGTTTAGCCAGTGCTCACTGTTCTACAATCCTATCTAATAAAAGAGAAACATGGTAATTGGAGTACGACCGCTACCCTTCCCATTGGCTAATCAGGGCGATATGCAAATTAACTGCCAGCCAAGATGGCGGCCGGCAGCCAGGCAGCTTGAAACTAACATGAGGCTTGCTTGCTTCAGTGACGGTGGACTCCAATGTTCCCCGCCTGCCGCTGCAGGCCTCTGAGCTGCAACTCTAAGCAACTATGTAACAAATATAGAAGCTAAACAAAACCCCAGAAACCTGCTTTAGTCCTCCGGGCTTCAGCCAGCAGGATCGCAACATTGTAAGCAAAGGCCAGAAACCTACTTTTAGCAGTGGAGGCCTAAGAGCTGGAGCCAAGCCTCAAAGCTAAAGCTGGCCCAGAATAAAAAAAAAAAAAAAAAGGAAAAAAAGGAGCGGTTGGGAGCTTCAGTCACCCCCAGCCTGAAAACAGCCCTCAGCCCCTCACCCAGACTGGCCAGGCACCCCAGTGGGGACCCCCACCATGAAGGATGTGTGACCAGCTGCAAACAGCCATCATCCCCTCACCCAGGCTGCCCAGGCACCCCAGTGGGGACCCCCACCCTGAAGGGTGTGTGACCAGCTGCAAACAGCCATCATCCTCTCACCCAGGCTGGCCAGGCACCCCAGTGGGGACCCCCACCCTGATCCAGGACACCCTTCAGGGCAAACCAGCCAGCCCCCACCCATGCACCAGGCCTCTATCCTATATAGTAAAAGGGTAATATGCCTCCCAGCACTGGGATCAGCGGAGCTGCGAGGCCTTCTGGCACTGGGATCAGCATGACAGGGGGCAGAGCCCAAACCCCCTGATCGCCCTGCGGCTCTGTGTGTGACAGGGGGTGGGGCCACAACCTCCCTATCCACCCTGCTCTGTTCATGACAGGGGAAGGCGCCCCAACCCCCTGATCAGCCCTGCTCTGTGCCTGATGCGGGGAGCTCCCCAACCCCCTGATTGCCCTGTGGCTCTGTGTGTGACAGGGTGCGGCACCCCCAACCCCCTGATAGGCCCTGCTTTGTGTGTGACGGGGTAGAGCCATAACCTCCCCATCGGCCCTGCCCTGAGTGTGAGAGTGGTGGCGCCCCAACCCCCTGATGGGCCCTGCTCTGTGCGTGACAGGGTACAGAGCCCCAACCCCCCTGATTGGCCCTGCTATGTGCGTGACAGAGGGTGGCGCCGCAACCTCCCCATCAACCCTGCCTTGAGTGTGACAGGGAATGGTGCCCAAACCCCCCAATCGGCCCTAATCTGAGCGTGACTGAGGGTGGCATCACAACTTCCCGATCACCCTGCTCTGTGCATGACAGGGGGCAGCACCCCAACTCCCCAATCGGTCCTGCTCTGAGCCCGACCAGGGGCTGCACCTAGTGATTGGGCCTGCCCTCTGCCACCCAGGAGCAGGCCTAAGCCAGCAGGTCGTTACCTCCCGAGGGGTCCCAGACTGCGAGAGGGCACAGGCCTGGCTGAGGGACCCTCCCTCCCCCCGAGTGCACAAATTTTTGTGCACCGGGCCTCTAGTATGTAATAATTATCATCATGACAATATTCTCACATCTTTTAAAACAGATCCCAAACCACTCCATTAAAGAAATGTATATTTTTAATCTGAGACACTAGTTGAATCTGGGATACTTGTTGAACTTAGAACCCTACTTCTCCAATCTGCTTTTTACAAATATGTTAATCCCACATTGATTCAGTAGGAGTTGTCATATTGGCTTCATTTGTCTAAACTTGGATTCATTTTAATAGGTTGGAAATGTGGTCATTTTATGAAAATTGTTGGTCCCACATAAAAGTTTAAAATACAGAGGAAAGGCTAGACTGGTGAAATATGGATAAAAGGAATATGAGAGGTGATGTTAATGAAAGAGATGTTATTCACATACAAATTACCATATTAGGCATAATCAATACATTAGTTGTAATACATGTTGCAACCTAACATCTGCTTTTCTTGGCAAATTTTTGCTTTCCCACTTGTTAAATGTGCATTGCTCTGATGTGCTAGATTAGTAGTTATAAGATACCAGGGGCCCAGTGCACGAATTTGTGCACTGTGAAAGGAACTGTGGGTCACGAGGCTGTGGTAGGCACAGGGGCAGGTCTCGGCCCATCCTCCATGTCCCTGCCTAGCCCCTCCCTCTGCAGCCCCTGGTCCCCTGTCTGCCTTGGGGCCAGTGTTAGCAGTGGGTGCAAGCAGGGCCAGTGCCCTCAGTGGGTGTGTCAGCTGCTGCCCCGATCACCCCTCAGGAGCAGGGAAGGTGGAGAAGGCCTGAGGGGCGATCAGGGCTGGCAGCCGTCATTCACACCCGCTGATTGCGACAACCTATTGGGGCCAGTGCCAGGCGCCGGCAGTGGGTACAAGTGCTGGGCAGGACTGTGGCACACGGGAGCAAAGAATTTTCAGTAACCACCAGAGGTTCACCCCAATGACAGCGACCGGTGCCCCATCTTGGTCTGATGCCCCCCCTACCCCGCTCACCTGCTCCACCATCCCACCGCAGCCAATGCCTGCCATGTTCCATACATGCCCCCTGGTGATCAGTGCATGTCATAGCAACCAGTTGTTCGGTTGTTCAGGTTGGTCCGCAGTTCAGTCTATTTGCATATTAGCCTTTTATTATATAGGATAATTAGTGCTTAAGTTTTCAGGAATATTGCTCATGTTGCATGACTCACACTTCCAAAGTCATGGATAAATCGAAAGAAGGGCAACTCTTCTGGGAACCTGTTACTGGAACCACAGTGCTCCTTGTGTCTTCATGCCTGCAAACACTGGCCCAAAGAAATGCAAGAGCAGCAGTTTGCAGTACAGAAGAGAACATGATTTAACATTGAGTTAGCCAATCCAACTAATGCTAAAGACCTGACTCTCTGATGGCTTGTAGGTTACAGATTATATAGAAAATTCTCAAGACATCTTGAGCTAAGGGTTTGGGGTCATGGTTGGGGGGGCAATTGGTTAGAGGTGAGGTAAAGGTAATGAATCATTTCTTTGGATCTTGAGGACACCTCTGAAGTCTTTTCTGGCATCCCTCTGTCTGTTCTTATGTGAAAGTAGCCAGGAAGTCATTCTGTCTTAGAGCTCAGGAGCTGAAACCTAAGTTAAATAAAGATGTGACCTTTAGCCTGCCAGAGCTCCAGACCATGTGACCATTAGTCAAGTCAGGGCTACTGTCTTCTGCTGTCTCTGAGGTGGCTGATTATTCAGGGAAAAGGCTAGATCTCTGAGAGAGAGAGAATTTCTAGAGATAAGATTTTAAAACTAAATTTGATTATCAGTCATGGTGTTATTAGAGAAATGCATGGATGCTCTTTCTCCATTGCGAAAGCCTGGCATGCCTGGAGGAGGCATGGAAACTCTGTGTCCTTTACTCATTCCTTGGCCTTTGTCTGCATCTCTTTCATCTGGCCGTTCCTGTTCTTGAGTTATACTCTTTCATAAATAAACCAGTAATCCGGTGGGTAAATGCTTCTCTGAGTTATTTGAGCTGCTCTGGCAAATCAAATAAGCCTACAGAGGAGGTCATGGGAACTTCTGTTTAAAGCCAGTGGGTCAGATATACAGGTAACAACCTAGATTTGAGATTGGGATCCTGCATTGGAGGGTGTCCTTGAAACCTCCAATTGGTAGCTGGTTGGTTAGAAGAACAGGTATCAACTTGCATCTGATAGGGGGTGTGAAGGGCAGTCTCATAGGACCCAGTTCTTAACCTGTGGAATCTGTTGCTATCTCCTGAAAGACAGTGTCAGAATTGAGTTGTATTGTAGGACACCCAGCTGGTGTCCTGAGAATTGCTAATGGTGTAGGAGTCTTCCCCACCCCACAAACACACAAGCATTGACATTGATCCAGGCACCAAAAGGACCATCTGATCCTTATGTCCTAGGCACCTCCCACCCACACCAGAGAGGTGTTACCAGACAGGACAACCCCCTGAGCCAGTGGGAGAGAGTTGTCCCCAACCTCGATCCTTGTCTTCTCATATAAATGAATTTATATGAGAGACCTTGACTGCATTGTGAAAAGCCAATTTATTAAAGCAATTAAAGCATGCGCCTTTTATTGAAAACAAAAACAAAGCAAGCAAACCTGTACCTCTGGGTTATGAAGCACAGACGGGCTCTCAGCTAATCTGAAGAGCAAGTTGGGTGGGGGTCTGGGGCATTATATACACTCCTGTCCATAAACTTCAAAATTCCTCTGCTGACTATTTAGGTTCAGATTAGTTCTCAAGGTCCCTTCTTTTACTTTGTTGTGGCCTTCCCAGAATTCATGAAAAGCACCTGGCAACTTTACCTTGCCAAGCCTTGGGGTGGCTGGCTTCTCTGCTTAGGGAGTAAAATGGACCTTTTTTTCCTTTCCTCTTTTTCCCTCCCTTTCTGCATTTTCTCATTAGGGAGGTTTTTTTTAACCATTTGCCCCATGTCCTTGGCTGGGGAAGATAATGGCTTGTTACTGGTAGTTACAAGCTGGCTGCAAACTGCCCGCACTGTTTGACCTTGTTTTAACTTTCCTGTCTGTTTTCCTATTTCTCGTGCCCTGGAATCCTGTAACAGTTTTAGCTGGCTTCAATGGTCATATCCATATTTCCTCCTTCCTTTCACCCCTTTTCCTGTATTCCTAATCCTGTTTCTAACTCCTCCCACTGAGGCTCTGCTAATCCAAGGGGGAACTTAACCCGAAGTGATATACTTTTTTAAAAAAATTTCTTTATTGATTAAGTTATTACATATGTGTTCTTATCCCCACATTACCCTCCATCCCTCCCACTCATGCCCTCACCCCCCTTTTGTCTGTGTCCATTGGTTAGGCCTATATGCTTGCATATAAGTCCTTTGGTTGCTCTCTCCCCCTTACCCCACCCTCCCCTACCTTCCCTCTGAGGTTTGATGGTCTGATTGATGATTCTCTGTCTCTGGATCTGTTTTTGTTCATCAGTTTATGTTGTTAATTATATTCCATAAATGAGTGAGATCATGTGATATTTATCTTTCTCTGACTGGCTTATTTCACTTAGCATAATGCTCTCCAGTTCCATCCATGCTGTGGCAAATGGTAAGAACTCCTTTTTTTACTGCAGCATAGTATTCCATCGTGTAGATGTATCACAGTTTTCTAATCCACTCATCTGCTGATGGGCACTTAGGCTGTTTCCAGATCTTAGCTATGGTGAATTGTGCTGCTATGAACATAGGGGTGCATATATCCTTTCTGATTGGTGTTTCTAGTTTCTTGAGATATATTCCTAGAAGTGGGGTCACTGGGTCAAATGGGAGTTCCATTTTTAGTTTTTTGAGGAAACTCCATACTGTTCTCCACAGTGGCTGAACCAGTCTGCATTCCCACCAGCAGTGCAGAAGGGTTCCTTTTTCTCCACATCCTCGCCAGCACTTGTCGTTTGTTGATTTGTTGATGATAGCCATTCTGACAGGTGTGAGATGGCACTGCATTGTCTTTTGATCTGCATCTCTTGGATGATTAGTGACTTTGAGCATGTTTTCATGTCTTTTGGCCTTTCTGCTGTCTTCTTTCGAAAAGTATCTATTTAGGTCCATTGCCCATTTTTTGGTTGGGTTGTTTATCTTCCTTTTGTTAAGTTGTATGAGTTCCCTGTAAATGTTGGAGATTAAACCCTTATCAGTGATAACATTGGCAAATATGTTCTCCCATGCAGTGGGCTTTCTTATTGTTTTGTTGATGGTTTCCTTTGCTGTGGAAAAGCTTTTTATTTTGATGTAGCCCCATTTGTTTATTTTCTCTTTAGTTTCCATTGCCTTAGGAGCTGTATCGGTGAAGGTATTACTTCAGCATATGTCTGAGATTTTGCTGCCTGTGGATTCCTCTAACATTTTTACGGTTTCCCGTCCTATGTTTAAGTCCTTTATCCATTTTGAGTTTATTTTTGTGTATGGTGTAAGTTGGTGGTCTAGTTTCATATTTTTTGAATGTATCTGTCCAATTTTCCCAACACCATTTATTGTAGAGACTGTCTTGACTCCATTGTATGTTCTTGCCTCCTTTGTCAAATATTAATTGATCATAGTGGTTTGGGTCAATTTCTGGGCTCTCTATACTTTTAACTCCACTGGCGATTCCATGCAAATCAGTTTACCTAAAGATAATGGCTATCTCCAAGTGCCCCATACTGGCAATGAAACCTAGGGTCCTGATTTAATGTAGGATTTTGATTCTGTACATAGCCACGGTACTCTATTTAGTTTCTTTTTTTTTTTTAAAATATATTTTATTGATTTTTCACAGAGAGGAAGGGAGAGAGATAGAAAGTTAGAAACATCGATGAGAGAGAAACATCGATCAGCTGCCTCCCGCACATCTCCCACTGGGGATGTGCCCGCAACCCAGGTACATGCCCTTGACCGGAATCGAACCTGGGACCTTTCAGTCCGCAGGCCGACGCTCTATCCACTGAGCCAAATCGGTTTCGGCTCTATTCAGTTTCTTTAGCCCTTTTTCTTACTAGTCATTATCCCCTTGAAATAGCCGGAAACAATAGCCGTGCCTTGCCTAAGGGTCATACGGAATGGATTTCTGTTAAGCTAAAGATAACATCTTGACCCAAGTTCTGTTTCATCTCCTAAGCCCTAAGGTGGAATGATCCACTGGCTACTTTTTTATGAAAACAGACAGAGGGACACCAGCACAGCTCTCAGAGCTGTCCTCAACACTTGAAGTAATGATTTATGACCTTTATTTACCTCACCTCCCACCAATCAGTCCCCAGCATGACCCGAACCCCTAACTCACAGTGGCCTGTGATTTTGCCCTCTGTAATCTGTAACTTACACCCATTGGAGAGCTTGAACTCAGCTTGTCCAAGTCATTGATTTGATGTCATGTGTTTAAAAATGGACTCTTATCAAAAAGAGTCAAAAAGGTATCCAAAATCTGCTGTTTCCCCTTTTATTAGTTTTATTTTGTTATATTTTCCCTTATTGTACAAGGAAAAGTATTTTTGTATATATCATTATTATGCTTTTGAAAGATATAACATTGACAGGGAAAAATAGGTTCTCTTTATTCGTGGAGAAAAGCATGATATGAGCAGTAACAGTTTCTGTTGGCCTTCCACAGTGTTAAACACTCAGCCAAGATTGCTTAAACCTCTGTAAGAAAAGCTTGATAGGGCATTAAAGGAAGAATCGGGCATGAGCCTTATTTCATTTCCTACTCACCGTGAGGTCCTGCAATCCCAGGGTAGCAAGGAGACCTTGCATGAATGATTCATGCCACATCCGTGACCTAACATCTGCTGAGAGGGGGTGCTTCTGATTGCTGTTTACCAAGGTGACCGCCCACAAAGAGATCTTGAGGAGGGTTACTCCTCGCTCATCAAAAATCTCCCACTAAATCCCCTCTGACATGAAAAATGCTGTGTCCTACCTTTGGTGAGTTTTCAAAACTGCAGACCTAGCACCTCCTAGTAAATAGCTATACCCCTATCTGGCAATAAAAATAAAAAAAATAATAAAATAAAAAAATCCAACTGTATTTTCCAAAGTGTGAAGTTGAGAATTTTTTCCAGGCTTGGTGTATGAATCATATTTTATAAATACAGTTTACATAGTCTTGCTGATCTTTTCCTTGCCATCGAGTACCTGGAACCTCCTGTAATAGCACTCGAAATGTTTTGCTTCTGGGCAGAATATGATTTATTCAATAATGTTACAGTCATTCCTAGTTTAAGTGAGGACAATATTGAAGTTACATATGGGAGAGTCTCAATTTTGTGGTACCTGTATCCTTATTAAAGTTTTTTCATGGATGAATCAAAAATCTAAAAATAATCTACTTTTATCCATTAAAGATTTTTCTCCTCATATTCACACATCTGTAGTGATGGCAAAACTCTGGCCCCAAAAGTATGGATTTGGATAATATGGTTACTGATATCATTGTAATTTAACCTAGTTTTGAATAACTGTAAAGGAGAGAAGGGAAGGCCAAGAATTATAGGCATTTATTTGTGCAGCTTTGCTAGAGAGCTGTAGTTTAGACACATGCCCTGTAAAGTCTGGGTGAAATAGGGAAGGTACTTGTCTGCCAGTCATACCTGGGACTGACCAGAGAAGGCATGGCCACTACAAACCAGAGTAGGTGGGGCCACTACAAGCTCAGAAAGGTTTAAGATATTTAATATCTTAACGGAGTTTGCTCTCTTGGTTCCCACTCCTGCCTCGTGTGCTCCTGGCTGTGGGACTCTCATACCCCTGCATTTGCCCATATGGCTCATGGCCATGTGGACCCCACAGTGGACCAATGGATTACAACTAGTCTGATGCTATACCAGACCTGATTCCAACATGGAATGGAAACTCTGGACACGGCCTTTGCTTCTAGCTCTGCTGAATCCCCAGCTGCACATCTTCCAGGACTGGATTAAGGGAAATGGGACTTTGGAAACTGAGGAACATAATTGTATTGATAATAAAACTTTCTACCATGTCTCATCCTCCAGTGGGGGCCTCTGGGAATGCTTATTCCAGCAGCACCCCAAGAATCCCACTCCTACTAGCAACGGAGAAAAACCATCCATGCATTTGTCCGATAACATGACCACCTACGCTATGCATGGTCACCCAGGAGATGATACCAAGAGAGAAGAATATTCTGAACACGAGAGAAAAGCCCAGCGTACTGACTACCCCCCTCCTCTTGAGCCATCTCTATACACCACCTGACTGTGCTATCAGCAGTCTTATATTTCAGTGGTTATTACTGTTGTTCTTATTCTTCTTTGCATCCAGGCAACTCATCTCTATTCTTAACTTGCATCACGGAAGGCTTATCTCAAGAAAATAGGACACAGCAGAACACTGTGCAAAGCAATTTTACTAAAATTCCTACATCCATTCAAAGTCTTTCCCTGTTCTCACTAAGGTTTTAATTGACATACACATTTAGGAATGCAAATTATTGATTTTCAGCAGTCCTCACTTACAATGACTGCCCACTTAAGCCACTCGCAAAATTCACATTCAAAAGGAAGAATTTTCATTTATTTGACAAATATAACACACTTGCATTACTGATAATATAAGTAGGAATGACTGTTTTGGCATGACTCTAACTGCATATTTTTATTGGGTGAGTTAGTAGAGGTGAGAGTTTGTTGCTAACCACAGAAACTCTGTAAATAGAATCTTTCTGAAGCAACTGTTATGTGTAAAATTAGCTTTGTTTAAAATTCACATCCAAATACCATGTGAGTCTATTTATCACGTTATCTTCCTTTTCCACATCTAAAAGTCATAAAACAACTCTAAAGCATTCATTCTCTTTATCTTCATTTTACAATCAACTGTTTAATTTGCATTAGCAAACTAAATAATCACCATATTATGGAAATGGAAGCATTTACAATGAAAATATCTGCAGGCCAACTATTCACAACTGAAGTTATTTATGAGGACAGCTATAGAGTAAAAAAAAAAAATCTAGGAGAGATAAAAGTTTTCACTCTGGGAAATTATTCCTAGTGTTCTTTTCCTAATTATTATGCTATCTATTGCTATATAAGGGGAAAAAAATCAAAAAACGATTTTTAGTGTCTCAGAAGAATCACTTCATTTCCTTCATAATTTTTAGGGTGAGGAATTTCAGAAGAACTCATCTAGCCAGTTGGTCTCTGATTGACATAGTGTCAGCTATATCAGTTAAGAATGAAGGTGTCACTTCAAAACTGGCTTCTTTGCCATATGGTGTAATGTTTAGCCTCTTTGGCTTTTCCTTCTCCCCAGGAGGCAGTGCGTCCTCCAGACCCAGGCTGTCTTCTCTTCATGGAGTGGGTATATACTTTCACAGTGTGGAAGTCTCAAAACAGTCAGACTTCTTACTTGGTAACTAGTTCTAAGAGCAAGTGTTTTAAAAAAACAAACAAAACAAAAACAGGAAGTAGAAGCTGTCAAAGCTTTATGGCTCATTCCAGCATCCCTTCCAACTTACCCTGTTTGTCCAAACAGAAAACTCTTACAGAGGTCAAAGGGTAGAAAATTAGACCCTACCTCCCAATGGGACAAAGGCCAAACATGTGGTTATTATCAGTCTCCCAAACCAACAGAATTTTCACATTAAGCTTCAATGTCCTGAAGAAAGATACTAAATGAGACCTGATGAATGGTAGTTAGATGTTGGAAATTGTTTCTAGCAATTGTCACCTTTAAGAAAGGATGGCACCAAAAGCTTCCAATGCTCACAATCAGCTTTGACAAAGACAAAATCATGAATATTCTTGACATAAGTGTCTCAAGAGATTCAGTCATCCTTGTTCCTCCAGAGTATATAGACAGCTTGCCAATTCCTGAGCTCTCTCTCTCTCTGCCCTGCCCCCTTGCTTTTATGTCTTTTTCCTTCCTACATAATGGCCCAGAAGAGAAGCAGTCTGCAATTCTATTTTCAATCTACTGCCAAAGTCCATCAGCTACATAACCATCTCTCAGAAGCTCCCTACTATTACGATGACATTGATTCTGCGAGATTCCATAGTTTATGACATTGATTCTGCGAGATTCCATAGTTTAGCACATAGCCAGCCCAGAGGGCAAAGCCAGTCTCCCTTTTTGATAAGTGCTTGTCATGAAAAGAGAGAATCCCTTTTATTTTTCTCTTCACCAGGGAAGAGGGAAAAGTTTTGACACTTGTCTCCTTTGCCTACAATCATAACTCAGTCTTTCCTTCTTCAATTAATGCCTGTTTTATATAGAGTCTGGCAGTAGGTCATGAAACTTGCAAGGTATTATTTAATATATCTTTATGTTATAGAGATGTGTATTGTCCACTTTTATAACTTTGGGGCTTCAGTAGAATTCTGAGACAATATGTTGTTACATCAGCCTGGACCTCAAAAGAGTTTGGTCTAAGTATTCAGACTATATCAGTGATGGCGAACCTTTTGAGCTCAGCGTGTCAGTATTTTGAAAAACCCTAACTTAACTCTGGTGCCGTGTCACATATATAAATTTTTTGATATTTGCAACCATAGTAAAACAAAGATTTATATTTTTGATATTTATTTTATATATTTAAATGCCATTTAACAAAGAAAAATAAACCAAAAAAATGAGTTCACGTGTCAGAGGTTCGCCATTACTGGACTATATCTAGATGGGATTTAGAACCATAGCAAATGCCAAAGTCACCTAGAAAAGTCATGTACAAAGAAAAAAAGAGAAATACATATAAACATACACTGGGGCATTCCAGTTATATTTCTAGTGGGGGGAGGAGGAGATCGGAAAGGAGGCAAAACGTGACTGTATTTACAAGAAAACACTCAAGGGAGTGTGGCAACATGGAAACTATAATGAGTAGGGGTCTCACTTAAAGATAAGTAAATTTCCTCTAGCTTGCCTAAGCTAAAGGGTTTTAAAAAATATATTATGTGGTTTATAGTATCTTTGGGATGATAACAGTATAGCAGCCCTAAAGATATTAACCAGAGAAAATGCCCAGACACATCTTGATGTACTATCGTTGTCATCACACTAAATATGGCATCTATGGCACTAGGGTGAAGAAACAAAAAAAAACTCCATTACACTTATCCAGGCGAAGCAGGTGTATCTGCTACCACACTTGTGTGTATATGCAGTATTCTCGCCTTAATGCCTGACCTTGAAAGCCTAGAGGATATCTGTAAAATGAAGAGCCATTTTGTTTTATTGGAGGGAACAGAAGCTACTCTGTGGTTTGCCAAGGGGTACATGGGGAATATAATAAACAAAAACTAACAAACAAAATAGAAACAGACTCATAGATACAGAGAACAGACTTACAGATAAAAGAGAATTATTTTGAGGGAATGCCTATGGAGGATAAAGAGGCCAGAAGGATATTAGTAGTCAAGGGAGAATCTTTAGTCCTTAATGTTTGCCCAGCCTGTGAAATAAATGATAGAAAGAGGGGACGTTTTGTTGAAAGAGCCTCAGACAGTAGCACAGCTGAAAAAAAATGTGGACATAACAATAGGGAGACGGGAAGTAAAGATTACCCATTAGAGGAGTCCTATCTTAAGCAGAAATAATGCAGTTCTAGTCCCTCTTAGGCTTAGTTAATGGCTGGAAACATCCTCTCAGTGTGTGGAAGGTACCAAGAAATATCAACTTTAGCGTAAATCCTTGCAGTAGCATGGCTTGAAAAGACCTTGCTTCAGGGTCTCTCACAATGACTGTCACAGGTCAACTCTCAGTCCCAGTGCCTTCGGATTTAATAGTTTCAGGGAGGTTTCTTTTGGAATTGTTCCCTGAGATAGCACATTTTCCTTCCTAGAATAAAGCATATGACAAACTTAAAAGTTTCCATTAGACTTGCATGTTAGTGGAAAGGACAGGAAAAGTGTTCAAAAAATAAATAATATAATTATGCAATATGGTAAGTTCTATGAAGTCTCCTTATGATGTCTTTGAAAAAAAGAAGAGGAAGATGAATGACTGTTGTAGTGTAAATTGATTAATTTACAACTTTTTGAATAGCTTTGACCCAAAAATATTGAATTATTGATCAAGGTTATCAGACTGAAAACTTTCAAGTGACATCGAAGACCTCGTCTTTAACTGTATCCCACTCAGCATTTATTTTTTTAATCAATGACTTTAACACATGAAAAGACATCAGCAGGCGGTGGGAAGCTGATGGGGTTATGAATGTTTTGGTTGAAAGAGATAAAAGGATCAGAATCTCAAAGATCTCAAGTGTCTGGTATGGCAAACTAGTAGAAATTAAATAGAAAAAGGATTTATCTCACAGTTCCAACATCATAAGTGGAAGATGGTGCGAATCACATTTTGTTCTGCTGGGTCCAGAAAAAGGACCGGCACCACTGCATCCAGACTTAGATTATATTTAAAGAGGATTATTGACAATTGGAGGAGCTTTTACAGGATGAAAACAGGACAGACAGGTGACTTAGAACTATGTCACCTACTTAATACCAGTCAATAGAAGCTGACATCTCATTGGTGTGCCACAAGGCCATCTCTCTGCTTTTCACACACCTCCCTGCCTCATAGACTTTAAACTTCTTCTTCTCTCTCCCTGAACATTCTACTCTCTCTACCCCTGACATCAGTCTGGCCAGTTGCCTCAGTGCACCTATGGAGGTGCAAAGCATGAACATGCATGCATGCAGGGAGACAGACAGACAGACACACACACACACACACACACACACACACACACACACACTTGTTTTAAGACTTGCGTCTCCATGTCTAACATGGAGCCTGTGACATATTGCCCATCCAGGAAGCGCTTATTCCAAGAATTATATGAGGAATGTTTTTTGAAGAAGACTGTTGGGGAAGGAAGGCAGAAAGTAAATAATTGTTTAAAATAATTGGAAGGCCTTCTTCTAGAAAATGTATTACTAAGTAAGTTGTTTGAGTGCGATAGCCAAACAGAAGGTAGTTTAAAGCGACTAGGTCAGAGTTTAGCTCAACAATCTGCACAGCTTTCTAAGGGGAATAATTATCTAAAAAATAGACTCTTATGTGAAAGAGCTCAGAAAAGATCTGCACTTCACATATGTACAGATAAAGAGAAGGAGCTTATGCAGCCTGAGAGTTCTTGTTTGATAAATCAAGAGTCAATATGAGTGTGTACAAGCAAAGTCCAATGAATGTAATGTCCTTATTTCCACCATGTCTTGAAACTACAGAGCTTTGAAAAATTGGGGCAATTTTACTACATGCATAGACCTGGATTAAAGAATATGTAGAGATTAAATATAACCACAATTACAATGAACATACTTTGCATTAGAATAATACTTTAACTTTTTCATGTCCATTTTATATGTGTGTGTGTGTGTTTTATTGGTAGCATTGCTTTAATTATGCTCAGAAAATATCTTCAAATGTAAAACTTGTAGATTTTAGATTAAGCAATATGAACAGTCTCATTTAAATTTTTCTTGTATGCAATCTGGATAAAACTATTTTACTGAGAAATTTCTACACTTGCAGCAAATGTATTTTGATGTGGGGAAGTGTCAAATAACTAAAAATAAACCATAGAACTGTATTTGGGGATTTTGTGAATTTGGTATGTAGGAATGGGTATGTGAGAACAAGTACAGTATTCGGTAAAAGTTTTGAAAAAGGTGGTCAAACTCTATCATAATGATAAACTTGTCTCTCCCTTATAGATCAATCTCTAGAAGCCATTGCAAATAGGATGACTATAGTACTTCAACAACTAATCAGTTTAATGATTGGTGTCACTGGTAAAGGCTGTAGAGATAAATTAGTATACATCAATGTTATCTTTATTTTTGGGATGCAAGAGTGCACGTGACCTGGACTATTTTTTGCAATTGTGAATATCAAGCTTTCAAAGAATTTTGATGGTCTTACTATTCACCTGCTCACTTGCTTATGGACATACTTTCTCATTAGACATAGTAAAGTACAGTGGCTCAGAATGTAGAAATCTAATCTGGCCAGCTGGTCAGCAGTAGTGTCTCTTTACCAGTCGTCACTATGCCCAGGGTTCCATGCAACCTGACTTGGTGACAGAATTCAGTACGGACAGTTGCTAGGAAGTTCTGGCTCCAGCTAGAAACAGAGGAAAGTTTACAGATATGAAGATGGTGATAAATAAACTGAATGTGAAACCAGTCTAATCATTAAAGGTTATGATTATCATGCTAAAAAATTATGATTGTTCTAAAGTGATATAGGGGACAATTGAGGCATTCATGCTTTGAGAATAATGTTGATTAATGAAGCAGGGGGTCCCTCAGGGGTGAGGACGACGGAGCCCCAAGGCGCTAGGGTGTCTGTATGCACTACTCAGGAGACCAGGTTCAGTGACGCAGATCCGTTTTATTGTGGAACTACAGGGGTATATATAGCATGAGGGGACCAATCAGAGGGAGACATGTTGCTACAGGCGACCAATGGCTGACAGGCTGGGGTACTGTGCACGTGGCTCTAGGAGTTCATTCAGGCGGGCATTGCTACTTCCTGGTGTGCCAAGGAAGCATGTCATGGTGGAGTGTGCTCACACCATTGCATCAGCCGCAGCACTGAGACATACTTCCCGAGGTCTACGTACAGATTAAGAGTTGTATTGCCACAGCCAAGTTAAGAATGGTGTGAGTTGATCCACCGGTCTGAGATTATGCTAATGCATTTTGTTTTTTTTCTGTTTAAAATATTTTGAAACACCCTCTACTGGGGATTGAGCCTGCAACCCAGTCATATGCCCTGACTGGGAATTGAACCTGCAACCTCTTGTTGAATGGGACTATGCCAAACCAACTATGCCACACTGGCTAAGGCAATGCTAATGCATTTTGTAACACCCTTATGAATCAATAGCTGAGACTATAGGATATAATAAAAAGGTGTCTTGGTGTTTCTACTACCAATTATTAAAGCTTATATGGAGGTTGTAATCTGCAATTAAGATTCATTGTACAATAGATGCCTCTTTTTTCTATTTGTGTTGTGTGTGTAAATTCCATTTATTTTGTTACACACACCCAGACTCTCAGGCCTCCCGAAGGACTACTCAAGGAGACATCAATGGCAAACTTTCACTTATCTCTCAAATATTTAAAGTATCTTCAAGCTCTTTTTTTTTTTTTTCACTTTCTGAGAGTCACTGCTGTTCAGTGTTGCCAACACAGATGTTTTTCCTCTTTATGTTGTCATAATTAGAAACCCCCAGCTCTGCTTTAAGGAAGTAGAAATGATAAGAAATCCTTTAGTCAGTAAATTGCTTTATGAGGTATAAGTATCCTATATAATAAAAGGCTAATATGCAAATAGACCGAATGGTGGAACAAATGAACAACCAGTCGCTATGACATGCGCTGACCACCAGGGGGCACGTGCATGGAACATGGTGGGCATTGGCCATCGGTGGGATGGTGCAGCAGGTGAGCAGGGGTGCCAGACCAAGGTGGGGCACTGGTCGCTGTCACTGGGCCAAGCCTCTGGTGGTTACTAAAAATTCTTTGCTCCCGCATGCCGCAGTCCCACCTGCACCCACTGCTGGCACCAGCCCTGCTCGCACCCACAGCTGGTGCTGAAGCCGCCACTCACAACCACTGCCAGTGCCCAGCGCCAGTCCTGATCGCTTGACACCATCAACAGGTGCAATTAGCGGCTGCTGCCCCAATTGCCTCTCAGAAGCAGGGGGAGGTGAAGAAGCCCTCAGGGGTGATCAGGGCAGTAGCCGCCACAGCTCGCACTTGCACCTGCTGCTGGCGCCAGACCCGATCACTCAGTGCTGTTAGCTGGTGCAAGCGGGGTGGCGCTGTCAGTGCATGGGAATGACAGTGGGAATGTGGCTGCAGGCAGACAGGGGGCCGTGGCGGGAGGGGCCAGGCGGGGGTGCAGAGTATGGGCCAAGACCTGCCCCGTGCCCACCGCAGCCTTGTGGCCAACAGTTCCTTCCAAGGTGCACGAATTCGTGCACTGGGCACCTAGTATCTGTATAATAGGAAATTATGCCAATAAAAATACTATGAAAAAACAAAGGGTTGGATAAAATAAAATAAAAAGTTGATAGTTAAATAGTAAACTTTGTGGTGCTTTATACCCTAAAAACAAAATTGCACCTGAATTTCTCTCCAAGTCCAAAAGACTTTAGTGTAGATTCCTGGTTCACTATATATTCAAAGCACCTTATGGATCAATGAACAAAATGTTGCTAACTGTCCTAAGGCAATTTGACCCTGTACCTCTCTGATGTTTATATTTTTGAGAGATAAATAGAAGCTTCCAAAATTTTTTAAGATGAATGAAGTTTAGCTATGTCCCCATGACCCTACCTCTGGTTAAAATGCAAGCCTTAGGAACAAAACTTCTCACTCAAGCAAATGCTTCTGAACCAAATTCGGGCAATGTCTCCACACTGTGTGCTTTTAGGAGCTCCGATCCTACCTTACATAAAAGTTTACTTGTGGCACATATAACACATTTCCATAGGCAAGGGCCTGTGCCTAGAGTTGACATCTAGCCCTGAGGAACCTTCCACACTGGACACCAGGACTGTTTCAGGATCAAAGCTTCCGGTTCGTATCTGAGGGAAACCTCGAGGCCTCACTGGATTCTTATGCTGTCTGTCTGTACAAAACAGGGAAGGAGGTTAGGGGGGTACCTCCAAAGTAACCTGCATGCCTTTCATTTTCCCAGAAACATTCCACCTCTAACATTTATGACAAAAACCAACTTTGAACATGAATTATGCTGAATAACAAAGCTGTGGAATCTAACTGAGAAATGGGTAATACTGCCTGTGGATTGTGCTTTGTTGATAGCATGTTGGCTCACCCAGATCATCCCTTAACCTAAGTTACACATATGTCACATTCCAGAAGGTAGTAAGATCATAGGGAAAATATCTGGCTTCCAGGCAAGATGGCAGCATAGGTAAATGCAGGACTTGCTGCCTCCCACAACCTCATCAAAATTTACAACTAAAATACAGAACAGCCATCATTCACAAACACCTGAAATCTAGCGGAATGGAAGACCTACAACTAGGGAATTGAAGCACATTAAGACTGGTAGGAGGGACAGAGATGCAGAATTGCTGAACCAGCTGATCTCACACATATGTGTTGTGGTTTAAAATGTGGTTTAAAATAGGTAGAGATATCTTGGCTGTGGAGGTTTCCCTGAGGAGCTAGTGGTCCCTGCCACACACCAGGCCCTCAGTCCAACACCAGGAAGAGAAGTCCCCATAACTTCTGGCTGTAAAGGCTGGGGGGAGGGGTGGGGTGGGGAGTATGACTGAGTGCCAGGGAGTGCCAGGCAGTTCCTCTTAAAGGGCCCATGCATGGACTTACTCAGACTCACTCCCTTTGAGCTCCAGCACTGGGGCAACAACTTGAAAAGAACCTGGGACATTTGAGAGGGGACTAACTTGCCTGGAATCTGGGCAAGAGCTGGGAAGGCAACTTTCTCCCTGATAGAAGTATTGGCGAGGACGATGTCCCTTTGCTGAGCCCTTTCTGCAACAGAGCTGATAGGCTGTGCCACATCTGAATCTCCATCAACCTGGCTCAGGATTTTTGCCCCACCCTAGTGATTCCCCAACACCCCTCCCTTCCCTTTTGCAGGCTCATCCAGGCCATTTCTAGTGGCTTCCCCACACAACTGGGCTCTGTTGCCTCATGCTTTAGACTTTCCTAAAATCTCTCAGACAAGCAGCAACTGGCATCAGCGTGCCCCATTCCTCTCAATAAGTGGCTCCAGGCCTAGCACTAGCAGCAGCTCACCCTGGAGGAGGTAATTGGGGGGAAAGAATGGGGACATCTACAATATTCTCAACAATAAAAGTTCATAAAAATGAATCAGTAAATTATAGACACTACAAAAATGTTCTCTAATTTTAATCAGAGAGACTGTAATTGATGGTAATAAGGCCAAGATAAAAAGGCTCATTAACAAGTTGCAGCATATCAAAGACTAAGAAACTTGAATCCTAAATTTAAAACTCTGTGCTAATTCATAATCTTGTCTGCTGCTTATGAAGCCATGTCATATTATTAGAAGCATCAGAATTCCAGAATCAGCAAGACCATAGACTAATCTTGAGAAATGACCTTGGGAAACTCACTGACTCTCAGACTCAGTTTACTCACTTGTCACATGGGTTGAAATTGTCCCCCCTTGCAAGATTGTTGCAATAATTAGGTATCAATGGGGTGGGGCTTAATACAGTGCTTGGCCCCACTGAGAGTCTATTTAGTTAAATAAAAGTCATAACCTTTTGGGTTTTTAGAGCTTCCTAGCTCTAAAGTCATTCCTTCAACTACATGGGAAAAACAACTCAAGCATTAGCCCCATCAAGAAATACTTAAGATAAAAAATATTCCATTTCCTTTCTAAGGAACACCTTTTCTTTGGAAATATGTATGGAGCATTTTAGGCCTGTCCAGAGATTTTGATGACTTTCCCCTGCCCCTCCAAATTACAGCTAAAATTACTCTGGAAATTTAAGTTTGTTGAAAGATCGTATATTATTCTTTACATTACATAATAATAAATAAAATCAACAGGCAAATGTAAATTAAGAATTTTGCTACAATCTTGTGACTATAATATTTGTGTGTGTGTGAAAAATAATAGCGTTGAAATGAATCAGAGGTTATAAGAGTATTTACAGTATCATTCAGGATGCAGATTATTGCCTAAAGTGTGTGGGAACTCAAGTATATTCTGCCTTGGTTCTTCAGTCTGGCTAGATAATAAATAATATGAAAAACAAGCAATTATTGAGCACTTACTAGGTGTCAGGCACCCCTTTGAGCAGTTTGCTTGGATTACCTCATTCAATCTCAATATTAAATTTAGTCATGACTAATTGAGACTTTTTTTTTTTTACTATATCTTATTACTTTTAATTAATGAGTTGGAAATCTGAAACTTGAGCTTCTTTACATGCTCCTTCGTGAACTTCAGTTTTAGGGGACACTGTGCCCCACAGATTTTGAAACTAATTCTCCAATCTGAGTTTCTTAAAATATTCTTCAATTCTACTTCTGACTCTACCTCTATTGTGTATTTCTCTGTTTTGCTATTTCTCCCTCCCTATGTTCTCCGCCTCTTATTCCTTTTTCTTCTTCCTTTTGCATTTCATATCTCTTCTTTTTACATTCTTCCTCTTTATTCTTCTCTTCCTCCTCTTTCTTTCTTCTATATCCCTAAATTGTATTCTCTCTGTATTGTTTTCAGTCTGTTTGTTTATCTTACTTTTTTTTCTTTGCCAAATCTTTTTTTGTCCATTCAAATGTAAATAATGCTTGGATGTTTTAAGCCATTCTAATATATAAAAAGCCAGGGGCTGTCTCGACTGAAACAACCAGACAAATGACCAAACAGCAGGCTATGTGGGGCGACCAGGCTGGTAGGGGGACAGTGGGGGGTGACCAGGCCAGCAGAGGTGGCAGTGAGGTGTGACCAGGCCAGCAGGGGTGGGCAGTTGGGGGTGACCAGGCTAGCGGGTGACCAGGCCAGTGGGGGGGGGGGCAGTTAGGGGCAACCAGATTGGCAGGGGGGGCAGTTGTGGGTGACCAGGCTGGCAGGGGGGGCAGTTAGGGGCAATCAGGCCAGCAGGCAGAAGCAGTTAGAGGTAGGTGATCAGGCTCGCAGGGGGCGATCAGGCAGGCAAGCAAGTGAGCAGTTAGGAGCCAGCAGTCCCGGATTGTGGGAGGGATGTCCGACTGCCAGTTTAGGCCCGATACTGGAATATGGCCTAAACCGGCAGTCGGACATCCCCGAGGGGTCCCAGATTGGAGAGGGTGCAGGCTGGGCTGAGGGGACCACCCCCCTGTGCATGAATTTCATGCACCAGGCCTCTAATATTTATGTAAATGTTTTGTCTCATATAGGAGTTTCTTCTATTTCAAGGAACAACTTATCTAATCAAGGATAGGTGACAGTAACCCCAATTCCATGCTGTTTATGAAGTGCTTGTCCTAAGGAAACAAGATGTATTTGCAGTGCTGGGCACACATGTTCAATATTAACGTTTGCTTCTATTTATCTATAGAAAAATGTCCTTAAATATGAAAGGAGGGCACACAACTTGAGAAATGGAATCATCTTCTAACTTGAAGCAATTCCTGACAATGACCCATAAATACTACTGCAGTAGGATTTCCTTTTGATTGGTTTAATCTTATCAAAATTGAGAACCTTAGTGAATTAAGAAAAAAAAATCACACATTATTTTATTTTATCCATGTCTATTTAGTTTTTTGACCTCATGCTGCCATGCTTTGAGAAATTTGTTTGACTAACCTGATCACTGTAGTGAGGAAAACTATGTAATTCAAGCAGCATAGGCTGGAAGGTTTGAACCCATTAATCTTTTTGAGCCTTTCCTGCCTCATTGTACAATGTGAAGATTGATATCTTACCTGTTTGAAGGCCATTGGCTGTTTCATGATGGACAGTATACACACCATCTAACTCATTCAATAGTAACCTGATAAACAGGTGTTTAAAGCCTGATATAATTCAGTAGCTTGTTAGATTTTTACCTTGAATAATTTAATAACAACAATGATTTGTTATTTGTTTTAGCTCAAATTTTTATTATTAGGTTAATATTGAGGTTGTAGTGGGAGAGTGTGTGAATCAGAGATAGAGTTCAGCTAAGTCTCAAAGGCAAACTATGTTATTATGTATCATGCTTCAATTTTTAGAAATGATTTTCCCCACCTCTCAGTTCTTAGGTTTGTTTATATTGATCCACTGATTTTACATGTATTTCACTTAATTGGTACAGTCCCTAGAAAATACCATGAATGAGGTTGCAGTAAAAACCTTTATTATCTAATCCCTTTTCCCTGATTAAATTTATATAGAATTCATAATACCAATATTCACCTTATTAATATAACATATCTTCATTTTCCTCTAAAGAAAGCATAGTTTTATTTGATTTATATATAAGTGGCTATTTTAAAAGAATTATGTTCTATATTTTTACTTGAGTATACAAAGTTTAAGTAAAAGTATTTGTGGCAACTTTTAAATATATATTTTTAAAAAGTGAATAATTTCCAAAATGAATTCTAAGTGCTTTTTCTTAGTCCTATATTCTCTATTATACCTTTTACTAGAGGCCTGGTGCACAAAATTCGTGCATGGGAGTTGGGGAGTCCTTCAGCCCTGCTTGCACCCTCTAAAAATCTGGGACTGCTGGTTCCTAACTGCTTGTCTGTTGGCCTGCTTGATTGCCCCTAACCACTCTGCTTGCCTGCCAAATCACACCTAACCACCTCTGCCTGCCTGCCTGATCGCCCCTAACCACTCTGCCTGCCTGATAGCCCTAACTGCTCACCTGCCTGCCTGATCACCCCTAACTGCCTGCCTGCCTGATCTCCCCTAACTGCTTGCCTGTCTGATCGCCCCAACTGCCTCTGCCTTCCTGCCTCATTGCCCTTCATATTACACTTCTATTATTATAGATAGTTGCCTTGCTCCAAGTTGTAAGGACCTGCTTGTCATAGAGATAGAAAAGTTTTAATTTTTACTCTTGATTATGGCAATTAACTAACACAGATGGCCACCAAAAAGATGACTTACCAAAGGGAGTATAGCAAACGGTCCTGTTAAGTTCTCTTACATGAAAACGTGCATGTCATGCATTGTATCTGCCTGGGTAAATGCAAGAGTGAAGTTTCTGTCTGTCTTTGCAATCATATGAGCGAATTGTGTGAGACCCCAGCCCAGTATGGTTTGGTGCTCACAGAATAATAGAGCTCTTTTTTTTTTTTTCTTCGCTCCATTGGTGGAGATTTCCTAGAAGTTGCAGGATATCTTCCTTTTAGTTTTTCCTCAACACTCTGACTTATGTCTCTCACCTTTGCTTTCCCTCCATCCCCCACCCACAACAGTAACTTGCTCCAGGGTCACTTCGCTTGAGTGTCTAGGACAGGGGTGGACAACCCCTGGCACACATGCCAAATATGGCACGCCAGTAACTTTTGCTAGAATGTGAAACCCTCTCTTATAATCTTCCATTTACTTATTTTTTTAATATCAACTTTTTTATTCTTCGGTAAATTCAGTGTAGGTGCATCTTAGATAAATAAATACTTTTATATAACAAGTTATCTTAAAGAAGATAGGCATGGATTGACGAGAGATGGGAAGAGCAATTTCTATGCCTCTGCCTTAACTCTCCCTGCCTTCCTAGATCTGACCAGTGTTTTGGTTTCATCCACATATGCTTGTGAATCTTTGTTCTAAGTGATGAATTTTGTTAAGTCTTGTAATAGGAGTAGCCTGACGGATGAAAGTAGTAGCTCGTGCATATCTCTGAAGGTCACAAAATATAAACCTGATGTAAAATCTCTGTCATCAGTGGTGCAGCAGCAAAAGTCCCACTGATAATATCAAACGGAGTCATAAAGTTTTCTGTCGGACTATCAGTGTACATGTATACATTAAAAAATGTATTTTTCATCATCATATACTGTGTTTTTGTCACTCAAATGAATTTTATCATTTCTTCAAGGTTCTTCACATACATACACCTTAAGAGATATCAAGTAGGCGTAACATGTTCTCAAAAAATTAGGGTTGGCACGCAAAAGAATTTTTTTTGAGTCAGAGATGTTGCTGGTTTTGGCACGCACTCACAGAAAGGTTGCCCACCCCTGGTCTAGGAGATCGCAAAATGTGTCCACCACCAGAACCATGATTCCCAGCATTCCTGGTGCTCCCCACACTCTGGGCTTCTGCTTCCCGTCCAGGGGCCGTCACCAGAACTACGATTCCCAGCATTCCTGGTGCTCCCATGCTCTCAGCTTTCCCTTCTAGCCGGAGTCCCCTCTCCTTCCCTCCCTCCACATGACTGGGGCCCCTCCCATCCTTCTGCGCATCTGGGGACCCTCCCCTCCCCTTCCTCCGCATGGCTGGGGCGCGAAGGCTGGGTTCACGTTGCTGAGGAGATGCCACCAGCGTCCCACCCCAGCCACTATGGGTGCCGCCATCTTTGTCACTGAGTGATGGTTAATTTACATATTACTCTTTTATTTGATATGTCCTTGTTTCATTGCCATCTCTTTATAATCCAGCTGATCTCATGTATTCATGCCTACTTATTTTTCAAAATTACCAGTCAACCAAAACTGGTTCTCAATTTATCAGCAAACTTACAAAGTGCAGAGAAGTGATGTGTAATTTGTTTGCATCAACAAAGATTGTTCTCCTTTTCTTCTTTTGATAGTTATAACTTTAACATGGTATCTTGCTTGAATTTCCTTGCATACTCTAACTATGTAGACAGCCCCACTCCCCATTTCTTTTGAATTTTTCCTTGGCCTTAGGACACACAGCTTACTCTAGCCTTCCTGTTCACACTGTCCATATTTAATAACACGTCTCTGGGTTCAAATAGCCCGTACAGTTTATTTGTACTTTTGGTGCACAGGATTAATACATAACAAATACTATCATGTTTTCTTGGCCCAATAATTGTGTTGTGCCTGTATTGCCAATAACCCCCTTCTTTCCACAGCAGCTTACCTGGCAATGACACATGGGGTTAGGTAGATGGGTTGGCATGGTCCAAATGTTTCTGTAGATGTTTTGATGCAGGCCAAATACTTCCATGGGCTTTGTGTTACTGGACCAAATATCAAGGACCTTTTGGCATAGATCAAATGTCTCTAGACATTATGGTACAGTACTAAACACCAAAGACCTTTTGGTGTGCACCAAATGTTTTTGTGGACATTTTGGTGCAGGTGGAAAAATATCAAGGGTCTTTTGGGTATGGACCAAATGTCTCTGGATGTTTTGGATAGGACTAAATGTCTGCTATCCCAAAGAGCCCAATTAGGAAATGCCATTGGACATGAAGGAGAAACTAAGTATATGCATCCACTGATTGTGGCTAAGTAAATTGGCATGTTTACATTGGAGAGAAATAAAACAATAGCTAACCAATTTGGATATTAACACATTTTTCTATTGAGCAATTACACTTCTTTGTTTATTCACTAAAGTTCTACATATATGAATAAGGAGATATGTGCAAGAGTGGCATTTGCATTACCAAAAACTAGAAAAATATGTAATGCTCATCAAAAAGAGAACAACTCATAACAGAAATATTCTTGCAGTGATATATAGCAATTAAAATAAATTAATTAAAGGTATATGCTTCAAATAAATAAACCCTAGGAATTCATTGCTTGAAATACTAAGTTATAAAATTATATATATATGAATATATGTATATATAAAATACTATATAATTTAAGAATAATATTAGAACATTCAAAGTGATACATATATAAGAACATATAGTGAATTTGTCTGAAAGATGGGAGAAAGAAATGATGAAAAAATGGCACATAGTGAGACTTCAACTGTTTTGGGAAAGTTATAACATGCATATTGCATACATTATTTTAAAAATGTATGTTAGCTATATGAAGGGATGAAAGAGGATTTTAACAGTTATTCACTCTGAAGGAAAAAAAACGAAGGCTCTAACTGGAGTGGAATGCATTGAAAAATGTCAGAGACATCATTGTGTTACATCCCTCCAGATTCAAGGACCATAATGCAAGAGAAATGGCTGGGTTGCCTTCAGGCTGCTCTTTACAAACTGCTCTGTAAATAGTTGTAAAAATTCTTAAACTCTTTCTCTCATTCTATTGGCATTGATCCTTTTGTTCTGGCATTTTGTAAAACACTTATTTACATGTTGCACTTATACTCTAGGTGCTAATTTTGTGAGCTTCAGAACAAAATTAAATATGTTGGAAGATTATGTAAGCTCAAAAGTTATATTTATTTTTTTATTTTTTTTTCAAAAGTTATATTTAAATGATCAAGAGGCACTAAGGCAAAATGTCAGCAGAATTCACAATACTTTGCTAAGAAACTAGTTCCATATAATAGAAAATATAGCCCCAGCCCCAGACCTATCTCCCAATAATATGTAAATACACAGACATTGCAGTATGTTTCTTCTACACTTTTTTTAAAATAAGAATTGAGCTGCACTTATGCACGAGGCTGGAGCTAAAACTGTCTTATTGCACATCTGCATTGTGATGTCTGGAGGTTTTAGCATTTGATGCCCAAAGAGATGAAATTCATAACCAGAGATCCATCTGGAGAAAAGTAAGGCTAAGCAGAATCAGGAAGGGTAAGATGTGTGGCCAAAGTCCAAGGCAATAGTCTTTCATTCCTTGCATTATGCATTTTGGATCACTGGATCATAACCAGAGAGTTCACCTTAATTTTTTTTTAAATTTCTTTCTTGATTAAGTTATTATATATGTGTCCTTATCCCCACATTATCCCCCATCCCCCGCCCTCATGCCCTCACCCCCCTGGTGTCTGTGTCCATTGGTTAGGCCTATATGCCTGCATATAAGTCCTTTGGTTGATCTCTCCCCCTTACCCCCACTCTCCCCTACCTTCCCTCTGAGGTTTGACGGTCTGATCAATGCTTAATTTGAACCGACCTGGAAAACCTATCAGAAGCTAGGGGTAGATTATCTAGTCACTGTCAGATGCCTTAGATGGCGACACTTGTATTGTCTATAGTTTCTTCACACCTGAAAGACACTGTATTACAATAAAGCATATGTATGAATTTACCAAAGAATGTTCTCTAGTCAGATATCATTATACTTGCTGAGAGTTACAAGAATGTGATAGTTTAGAGCTGCAGTGCGGGAATAATAGAGCCTAACATCAAATCTGTGCTGTCACTCAAAAACTACTTGCATGACCAAGAGGTAACTTCCCATACCACTCAGAGTTTATTTTCATCATCAAAGTGGGCACACTAAGCACATCTACCTGGGATGCTTCTGCATAGATTGAATAATGTAAAGTACCTGGGGTATATCTTGGGTACACAGTAGAAAGTGAAAAGAAGTCATAGTTTACTAATAGCACTGTCATTTCAAAGCGGACCTATAATTTAAAGAAAAGGTTGAACAGACTGTAAAACTTCAGCAGAAAGGCAAGGGGGGTGGGGGGAGGAGTTAAGAGATCAACCAAAGGACTTATATGCATGCATATAAGCATAACCAATGGACACAGACACTAGGGGGGTGAGGGCATATGCCGGGGGTAGAGGAGGCTGGGGGGAGATCAATGGGGGGAAAAGGAGACATATGTACTACTATTTGTAATACTTTAAACAATAAAAAATAAAGAAAAGGTTGATCAAATGCTACATTTTCATCCCATGTATATATTTACATTTTTTCCTTTTTTTAAGGAAAGAACAACTTTTTGATTAAGTAATTATTATTTTTAAATATGTTTTTATTGATTTAAAATAGGAAGGGAGAGGGAAAGAGATAGAAACATCAATGATGAGAGAGAATCATTGATCTGCTGCCTCCTGCATGCTCTCCACCAAGGATCGAGCCCACAGCCTGGCCATGTGACCTGACAGGGAATCACACCATGATCTCCTGGTTCATAGGTTGATGCTCAACCACTGAGCCACACCAGCTGCGCTGAAGAAGGAATCTTGGAGTGATCACTTCCATCTGAAGCCAACCATCTTCCAGACTTCTTTTCTTAATTCCCTGCAGAAATGGTCTTCTCTATATCACATCATGCTGGCCTTGAGCCCTTTTCTACCAACTTACTTTTCAATGTTTGTGAGAGCACAAGTCTGTCTTGCTATAATCAGATTGAGATCCAAAACTTGTGCTTGTATCCAGTCTGGATATACCATATCAAAACTCTACAGAATTAATTATTTTAAACACTATTCTATTGTGAGGTTCTAGGGTGTTTTCTAAAAGCCTAACTCCCCCTCAGAGTCATTATTAAGAAATTACCTCAAATATATAGAACTTGTAATGGAGAAAATACCTTGATAGGAAAAATTTGGATAACAAATCATTATTAATCATTATTCATATTTTATTTGTCTGTCATCTGAGTTGAATTTAGTTAATGAAATTTAATTTCCTGACTTTGGAATGAAGCACATTCCCTTTGATTCGCTACTAATTAACTATCTCTGCTTTATTTAGTCTTTTTTTTAATAGGTAAGAATTGGAAAGAATGAAATGAAAATATGTGAAAAAAAGCAATATATAAATAATAGACTCCAAAATTATATCCATAGAGACTTTTTCTATAACTTCCAGTATTTCTATTTGAAACAGTATTCACACTTATATTATTTTGTTGTTTGAAACAAGGGAAAATGCATGTGTTATTCCAAAGGATTGAATAAATGAATTTACTATACAAGGTGTTGCCGAACTCTGTGCATAAATATTATAGAATTACAATTACATTTTAAAATTGGACTACACACAAGATAATTTGAGAATGTGTAGGGAGAGAGAGAATAAGATTGTCCTGAGTTTATTTCTCTAAGATTTACATAAAAGGAGGGTACCATTGCCCTGGCCCTCTTCAATGGTTGTGCATCATCCCATGCACCAAAAGGTCAACAGTATGATTTCCAGTCAAGGTAACATACCCAGGTTACAGGTTCAATTCCTGATCAGGAAGAATAGTGGAGGTAACCTATTGATATTTCTCTCTCACATTAATGTTTCTCTCTCCTTCTCCCTTCCTCTCTCTCTAAAATCAATAAAATTTTTAAATATTTTATAAAGGAGGGTACCATTTAGGATAGATCAACAGGACAATTTTCTAGAAGCTACATGTTTTCATCTCAGAATTTGCTATTTAAAAAAGTATTTGTAAGAACTATGTTTTTGTTATATAACAACCAAGAAAGTTAAAATCGTGTATCATGAGTCATGTAATTACTAATATTCCAATAAAGTTATTTAGAAGCTGAGTACTAAAAGAAGAAGTGGGGGGGGGAGGAATCTTAAATTAAGCTCTTTTTTCCCCTTATATACTCTAACTTTATTTATTTTTATTTTTTAATATATTTTATTGATTTTTTACAGAGAGGAAGGGAGAGGGATAGAGAGTTAGAAACATCGATGAGAGGGAAACATCGGTCAGCTGCCTCCTGCACACCTCCTACTGGGGATGTACCTGCAACCAAGGTGCATGCCCTTGACCAGAATTGATCCTGGCACCTTCAGTCCATAGGCCGATGCTCTATCCACTGAGCCAAACCAGTTAGGGCTACTCTAACTATTTATATATGTTTTATGTTTTATATATGTTTTAGTTATATTTGCTAAAGATACTTGATTGGTTTGCACTTCCCTTACCTGCTAAACATTGGAAAAACTTGTGATCCATGAGGCATGCTATTTAATGAAAGATGAGCTATGGATTTTATACTAATTTGAGTCCCACCAATGCCAAGGTCAGCTCTACAGGGTAACAATGCCACTATTCATCATAGTTTGTCTTCACAGTGGCCTTGCTCTCTGATGAGAATCTACAGTTCAGTAGACATTGCTCATGACTAAAGGGCTCAAACTAAATCAAATGACAGGGATCGGTTAACTTCATGTTTACTTACAAAATTTATTTCCTCAGAGAAACAAAGAAGTGAAGAAACTCTTACATGTTCCTCTTATAAATTTTTCCTTAATTCCAGTTAACTTCCAAATATGACATGCTATTAACTCATGAAATTAGTCTCAGTAGGATGAGCTTAAGTAGACACCTGAAAAAATATATATATTCTCAGAGACTTATTTTTTGCTTACTTACCCATTGCCCTTTGCATTTCTAAACAAGAATTCTAGGAAGAATTTGCTCAGTGTGATGCTCTGAGAAGAAAGTTTCTGACCACGTTGTACACTGCATTCTCATGGAGAATACATTACAATAATGGGTACAGTGCTAAATGTAAAATAAAATGACTTTATTCAAAGCTGAAACTGACTATCTCACAGCTATTTCACTTCAAATAATTCACTTTTTTGAAAACCTGTTTACTGATCTCTAAAATGAATATAATGCTGTCTTTCTCACAAGGTGATGCCATTCCCCTTTTTTCCTAAACCTGCATGAACCTACAGCAATAATAGATGCCAACTTCAAGGCACATCTTATTAACTACTTAGTTAATAAGGCAATGGGGTCAAAGGCTGCTAGTTGCATATATAGGACCAATTCCTGTAAGCAGTCAGGGTCTGGAATCATTTGGGGATAGAGTTTTCTTATATAAGACAGCACAGAGATTTTTTATTATAACACTAGAGGCCCTATATGCAAAAAATATGTGCAAGAGTAGGCCTTTGCAGCCCCAGCTTCGTCCAGAAGGACGTCTGGATGGTCATTCTGCTGTTCTGCCTCTCGGTCAATTTGCATATTACAGTTTTATTATTATAGATGAGAGTTATTTTCACATAAGTTTTTTATAAGTCAACTCAAATTATTTCATAGAAACAGATTGTACATATTGATTGTGGAAATCTTTCACTATAGCTATATTCCCAAACCAGGAAACTCATACCCTACTACTAGTTTTAAGCACAATTTAAAATAACATTGAATGTATTATTATAGTAGATCATTCAGATAGAATCAAATTTCAAATACCCAACATCAAAAACATATAATAAAACCAATAGAATCTGAAACTATTAAAATTTCTACTTTATATTCTTTTCCATGAATGGTATTTTGCACATATCCAGGAATTATATACATGACATAGAGGGTGTGTATCCATTAACTTTCTTATGCAAACCCTCCATAAATGAGAATTTATACAATAACTAGAGGCCTGGTGCACAAATTCATGCACGGGTGGGGACCCTAAGCCTGGCCAGCGATTGAGGCCTATTGGGGGCCGGCTGGGGGGGATAGACCCTGGGAGGTTGGCCAGGGGGAGGGGCTGTAGGAAATTGGCTGTGGAAGTGCACTGACCACCAGGCAGCAACTCCTGCATTGAGTATCTGCTCCCTGGTGACAAATGTGCATCATAGCAACTGGTCAACTGGTCATAACGGTAACTTAGGCTTATATATCTATAGACTAGAGGCCTGATGCATGAAATTGGTACAAGGGGCTCAGACCTTGCAGCCACGGAGGCTTGCCTCGGCCCTCACAGCCCTGGCTTCATCCAGAAGATCATTTGACTGTCCAGTCTAATTAGCATACTATGCTTTTATTATTATAGATGTCATTAATTTTTACTTTAGGAGCAGATCCATTGACATCATTTCAGCCTCAGGTTACTCTAATGTGTTTGTAGGATAATAGAAATGTAACACTTCCACTCTAAAGACAAGAGATAGAGAAAAGGCTTCCCTCTTTATCCTTTTACACTTTTCCTTTAGCTTTTAGGTTACACACAGCATTATGTATTGTCAGATTGATAGTATGAAACTACACCTACTATAGGTTTTTAAAACTTAATATCTTCCTCCAAATTATAATTCACATCTAGAGCTTTTAAATTCTTGTCTATGTGTTCTAGTAAGTCTAATTCTTAACTTCCATATTCCATTTTTACGTACCTGCCTGCAATGGTTGAACCTCACATTGTTCTACACAGCCCCAGTAGTCTCCTAGTACCTGCCAATTCCCTTAGGTCTTACTCTCTGATTTATTAGACTCAGCATATAAGAAATCTGTTGAAATTGTATGCCTGCTCAAACCTTTCTTTGGATCTTTCAGTTATAAAAGGTGTTTATAAGACCTTTCTTGTCTACTGTATTTTGTGAAAATCAATCAAGAAAATCTAATTTAAAATGGAGTCAAGAAGCCCTGAAGGGGTTGCTTTCATGCACTACTACTCACTGCACCTTGCAGACTCGAAATTGAAGAACATACCCTTACATTTATTAACTGGAAGATACTTATATTATTACTCTAGTAGGAAGAAGGAAGATTTTCTCTTTTCTCTTTGCCTAGCAACAGAACAGCCAATAGCCACCTCCCCCCGCCACCCCGTCCACCCCCCCGCCCGCTCGCCACCCAATGACTCAGCAAATACACTTTACACTTCTAGTTGCTTCCAATGGACATTTTGTTTATAACAGCTCCTTTCAACCACCTTTTTAAAAATATATACAGTAGCATTCCTTTCCTTTATTCTCTGAACTTGCCTGTGGTTTGCTATAGCTTATATGTCCCAAATTGCAATTTCTGTGCCATTCCTGAATACACCCAATTTGCTTGTAAGATAACTGGCTATTTTATTTTTGAGATTGACAATTTTTAACCCTTCTTGGAAAATTCAGAATTAACTTTTCAATACTAGGACTACGTAATATTCTGCTGCTGAAGGGAATCCATTTTTGCTTTAGGAGCAGAAGGGTAGTAATGAATTTTGCAACCAAATGGACTGAAGTTTGTGTTCTATGGCTGCCCTTACTTACTCACATTCAGAACTAACCAAGGAATAGGGCACTGAAAAATAGCCTAAATATTGCTTGATATATATATTTGCATCTATTAGTTTAAAAATGTTTGTCTTTATGTAGAATCTTCTCTCTGAAAGCCATTTTCTTACAGTTATCTGGAGGAATTACATTTTATAGTTGCCCATCTTTCTCTCTCACTTTCTTTCTTTTCTTTTCTTTTCTTTTCTTTTTTTTCTTTCTTTCTTTCTTTCTTTCTTTCTTTCTTTCTTTCTTTCTTTCTTTCTTTCTTCCTTCCTTCCTTTCTTTCTTTCTTTCTTTCTTTCTTTCTTTCTTTCTTTCTTTCTTTCCTTCTTTCTTTCTTTCTTTCTTTCTTTCTTTCTTTCTTTCTTTCTTCCTTCCTTCCTTCCTTCCTTCCTTCCTTCCTTCCTTTCTTTCTTTCTTTCTTTCTTTCTTTCTTTCTTTCTTTCTTTCTTTCCTTCTTTCTTTCTTTCTTTCTTTCTTTCTTTCTTTCTTTCTTTCTTTCTTTCTTCTTTCTTTTATTTTCTTTTTCTTTCGTTCATGCATTCTTGTAGGGTCTCTCTCTGACAATGTGGTCTAAATTCAATGTCCTCTTAGGTCTTTTCTGAAACTTACTCTGGGAATGCACTAATTTCCCCTGTATAGGAAGGTGTTTAGTATTCTAGCCTTTAATGGCTGCTCCCCCTCCCCCAAAAAAGGTAAAAATAAAAGGAGGAATTAAAAGGACATTGGCCATTAGAATCCCCTGGAGTCACTTCAGCCAGAGGGGCAGGTGCTTGCAACAATGCAGGGAAGTTCAACAATAAGGCTGCCCACCTGTTTGCACCTCCATGATAACAGCACAGATCCCCACATAGTCTTTTTTTTTAAATATATTTTATTGATTTTTTACAGAGAGAAAGGGAGAGAGATAGAGAGAAACATCGATGAGAGAGAAACATCGATCAGCTGCCTCCTGCACATCCCCCACTGGGGAAGTGCCCACAACCCAGGTACATGCCCTTGACCGGAATCGAACCCGGGATCCTTCAGTCCGCAGGCCGACGCTCTATCCACTGAGCCAAACCGGCTTTGGCCCCACATAGTCCTTTTTGCCAACTCTAGTCTTCCATACCCTATGAGCAAGGTGCTCCAAGAATATATGCACAACTGCCTTCCAGGTAGCTGGAGGTGCGAGATGGGTAACTGCTACCATCTAAATGCTAAAATTGACCAAGATTAACCACAATTTACTGTCCAAGTCTTCCCCTAGAAGTAGCAAGCCTTCAACAGACTTTAGAATTCTAAAATAATTACATCAGAAAGGTCTCCCAGCCCAATTGTTGTCTAGGGGAGAAGACAGATTCCTGGTGCTTTCAATCCATCTTCCCAGAATCCTCTCTGAGTTTCTTTCTAACAAATACGCTTTGAAGCAATTACAGCAGAAGCGTTAAAACTAAATTTCAAGCAGAAAGTTAATTATAGAACATGGATTAATTATTTATTTAATGTTCACTGTTTTTACGACTACATAATGTTGAGGAAAAATGGAAGATACTGCTAAGACAAAGAAATATCAGCTCCGAGACTACTTAGACATGGTTTGTCTATATGATTGGTGCAGTTTTAGGCCATAAACACAGAAAACAAAATAAATAGTATACAATTAAGGATATAATAGTTGTGTTAACCAAACATAGGGAGAAAACAAAAAGCATTGTTACCTTCAGGGTCTCATTACAGTCTGGAAGTCTTTGTTCTGTCTCAGGTATAGGCACCTCTCACCAACACCAGTGAGGTGTTACTGTACAGGACTGCCCCCGGGTCAATGGGAGAGAGTTGTCCCCAGCCTCGATCCTTGTCTTCTCATATAAATGAATTTATATAAGAGACCTCGACTGCATTGTGAAAAGCCAACTTATTAAAGCAATTAAAGCATGCACCTTTATTGGGGCGAGGGGAGAAGCAAAAGCAAGGCAAGCAAACCTATACATCTGGTTTATGAAGTATAGATGGGCTCTCAGTTACTCTGAAGAGCAGGTTGGGGCAGGGGGGTGTGGGGGCTGAGGTGTTGTGTACCCTCCAGTCCATAGGCTTCAACATTCCTCTGCTGACTATTTTGGTTCAGATTAATTCTCACGGCCAGCCCCTCCTCGCCCCCCCCCCTTTTTTTTTTTTTACTTTGTTGTGGCCTTCCCAGAATTCATGAAGCTTTATCTTCTCAAGCCTTGAGACTGATGGCTTCTCTGCATTCTCTCATCAGGGAGATTTTTTAACCATTTGCTCCCTGTCCTTGGCTGGGGAAGATAAAGGCGTGTTCGTTACAAGCGGGCTACTAATTGCCCACACTGTCTGGCCTTGTTTTAACTTTCCTGTCTCAGTTTCCCTAATTCTCCTGCCCTGGAATCCTGCCACAGTTTCAGCAGGCTCCAATGGTCACCTTCCTCTCACCTTTGTTCCTGTCTGTCTAATCCTGTTTCTAACTCCTCTGATCTCCACACTCGGGTTACCAACAATGCAGTGAAGTGCATGTACTCAGTTCTCTTACTCCTCTAGGAGAGCTGCCAGCCACTGTCTTCTCATTGATAAATAGGAAGCAGCTGGTGACTCAAGGATGGCTATTAATCTCACAAGATGAAAGTAAGTAGGACAGCTGAGCAATGCTTTGTAATTAGTGATTTATACACTCCTTACTTAAAATGTAAGGGTCTTTGAAGCAGTTTGCTCAGAAGATGAATACGTTTTAATTGATATGTGGTTACCTTAAGAATCAGGATGCACCCAAGGGAGTCTAAATTTAAAGTTTTTTATTTAGGGTAACTATTGCCTGCAGGTGTATATTTGATTGGAACTCTTTTCTTAGATTGTAGGAAAAAAGCTAAGCTAGTCTGTTCTAGGAGGTGCCCACTAACTAAAGTTTATCTTCTTGGTGATTGTTTCATTTATTTTATGCCATATAACCAGGTGTTGGGGGGGGGGGGGTAATTGTTTATTGCCTTCACTATCTGATAAGCATAGACAGAGAACTCCCCGAAACCCCCCCCCCCCCCCCAAGGCTGGGTGCCTTTGAAGCCCTAGCAAATCTCGGAGCTAGGTGCCACCTCTGTTTGTCCAGACAGTGGTAGCTGAAACTACTCCCCCATTTATTATTATGTAAATCCTTGCTGATGGGCTAGTCTGCTTGTTACTAGGGGATCACCTGCCTAAGGGCTATACTATGGGTGCATCCGAGATCAATAAAAGCTTGGTGAGGCCTGAGCAAGGAGGAAGTCCTTCGGGACTTGCCGCCTGGTCCCCCAATATTGCAAAATTATCTCCTGTCTTTTTCTCTCATTTGTTGTGCGGCTCCTCTTTCAGATATCGAACCCTACTCCACGCGGGACGTGGAAGGAAACACTCAAGGGGGGGGGGGGGGGGGCTAAGAAACTGCCACATAGTGATTTAGGCTTTAGAAAATGAATTTCTTTCAAAGGAAGGGTGCTGTACCTCACATTTATAGTAGCCATTGGAACAGTCTTATTACTTTTCAATATTTTGAATATATGAATTCCTTTTATTATTATGCACATTTAGTAATATTTATATTATTTCAATATTCACCTGCAGAAAAAATAAACATCCCAAAGCTCTGTGAAATAACACAGTTAAAAGAACATGTATTTTATTAATCAAAATACCATCTTATTTACAGTAAATTAGTTAATTATGTAACCATGTAATACCCTGCATAGCAATACTAAGGGCTCAATAAATGTATTTTTCCTTATATTATACATAAAAATAGTAATATGGGTAAGATAATATTCAGTCTACAGTTTTTGCATATGAATTCAATAATACTTTGCAAAAATGTAGTAGCTCACTTGCCAAATCCATAATCAGTAACCTAAGACCTTATGTAGGAGAACTTTTGAAGGACAAGTACATAAATGTGCAAACTGAGAAAACCTTTACTCTGAGAATTCCAGAGAGCTGTATTAATCTGAGTGGGTGAGAATCATTTGGGATTAGTTCACAATGGAATTTGGAATGCTTTTGTTTCCTGGTGATTGTATTATTTGTTTCTTTAGGTTAGATTATAACAGAACTATTGATTAATTAAATCCCATAAATGTTTAATGAGCATCTACATGTATAAAGCTCTGAGGTACTGTTACTACCTTCATGGAGTTTTCTATTCAATGCATATAGATGGAGGTTGAAATTATACTTTATTTCAATCTGAATAAAAAGGAATTCAATGAAAATGTAAGGGAAGAGCTTATAAATCATAACAGTTTATGAAATAATTTGTAGGTGGTTATTTTTACTACTAGAGGCCTGGTGCACGAAATCCGTGCATAGGTAGGGTCCCTAGGTCTGGCTGGGGATCAGGGCCGATCTTTGGGGTGTCTGGTGGGATGATTGGGGGACCCCCACTGGCACCTGCCTTGGCTAGCCTGGCACTACCTGCTTGCCGGCCTGCCCCCCCACCACTGCCGCTGCCAGTTGCCTCCCTCTGCGGGGTGACCGGTGGGGCAATTAGGGGCCCCTGCTGGTACCGACCTTGGCTGGCCTGGGGCCGGTGGGCTGGGACAGCTCCTACATTGAGCATCTGCCCCCTGGTGGTCAGTCTGTGTTATAGTGACTGGTCATTCCATCGTTCAGTTGATTTGCATGTTAGGCTTTTATTATATGGATTATTTGTAGTTAATCAGTAAATAAAGGTGTTGATTTTATGATTTTGATAGCTAGATAATATTACAGTGGATTAATTTCCAAAAAGGTTTAAAGAAAAAAAGTGGGACATCCCCTAAAAAAATCCCTAGAAATTACAATGAAACCCTCAGAAATCTGAGAGGTTTTGCACTTCATTAAAAGAAAGCCTAATAAAGTGCTTTGGCATTAAACCTAAAACAAACACTATTTGTTTTTTTAAAGGACAGATTATTTACCATTTCAGCATACTATTTCACTTGCAGTTAAAAGTATTTGTTTCTAAACCAAGAATAAATGCACAATTGCCAATGATCATGGAAAAATTAGATATTCAATTATTGTTCAGTTTTAAACCCTAAACAATTCTCTGTCCAACATTTTGACAGTGTTTACAATATTTCTGATTAAAAAGTCCTAAAATATATTAAGAAATTCCATTTAAAATTTCCTTGTATAAAATAAAGCATAAAGTTAAGTATTTTGAATTTAAGAATCTTTATTCTTTTACTGCTACATATAATTCTGTATTTTGTCTTATGAAATTATATATTTTTACTGATTACATGTATATGTGTGTTTGTAGGTACCATTGTATTACCTCCTGAATGGCATGATTCCCTTTTTTCCTCCAATTTTCTGACTTGTTGGTAACAAGTTATAAATTCATAAACTTAGTATTGGTATATAAGGAGTAAATAGTGCTCCTGCACTGACATTTATTACTTCTCCACAGACCACTTTTATTTACTCAAGTTATAAAAGTTGGCAGGGATTTTGAAAAAAATACATTGGGGTTCTGAGTATCAATATATTGATCAAAAGTATTGTTAGATTCAATAAACTTATGTCTGACTTCAGATATCTAAGTGCTAGGCTGATTATAAAAGTTGTTTTACTTGAAAGTAATATTAAATATATAGTAGTTTTGGTCATTTTACCTTTTCAAAAATTAAAAATACTGAAATCTATATAGAAAGCTGAGAATGTTTTATAGTAAACAAATCCTTAAATATGAGAGCATGAGACAGTCATCCAGGTTTCTTTCTCCTACTATCATTTCCCAAAGCTTTTTTGCATTGTTTATTTATGGTGGGAAATGAGAAGAGAGAGCCTTATTCTTCAATTACTAGACTATCCATATTAAACCTTGAACCCCAAAGATTTATACACAAACTACATCCCTTATATAGGAAGTGGACTCAGATTTTATTTGAAGCTGCAGAACTCTACTTCACAGAAGCTACATCTTACTACCAGTACAATAATAAAGGGAAAATTGTGTTGACATATGCTTCTGGAGGTCATTGAAGATATATTCTAGATCTTCTAATTGAGGCTTCTTTTAATTTTAAGACTACACATTTTACAACATATATACTACACTTGATCTTAGCCAAAAGGCCGAGAAGCGATAACATATATAAATGCCAGCTGTCTCATGTGATTTTTAGGATTGCAGTAAGTAAACCCCAAAGCCCTGCTTGCTGCAATTAGAAGTTTGGGTTAGAATATTAGGCGACAGTTTTCATTCAGTTCTTATATTTTGTTTTGAAGTTGAGTTGCATAGATTAGATTAATCATAATTATAAATTAAAAATACACTTTCCCTGACTTGGTGGCTCATTTGGTTTAAGAGTGGTCCCATAAATCAAAAGGTTGCAGGTTCGATTCCTGGTCAGGGCACATACTTAGGTTTCAGGTTCCACCCTTGGTCAGGCTAAACGGGTTGGGCCAGGTATGGGAAGCAACCAATGGATGTTTCTCTCTCACCCCTCCTCTTTCTCTAAAATCAATTAAAACATATCCTCAGGTGGGGTTTAAAACAATACACTATTGTTATTGGAATGTGAATGACACATTAAAATTTATTCATCAATTCACATAAAGATAATCTTTTAAAAAATATTTTCATTGATTTCAGAGAGGGAATCATTGATTGGCTGCCTCCTGCACGACCCCCCACTGGGGATCAAGCCTACAACCTGTGCCCTGACCAGATATCAAACCATGACTTCCTGGTTCATAGGTTGACACTCAACCACTGAGTCATGACAGCAGGGCATAAAGACAATTTTTGAATCCACCAACCAAACCAAGAGCTAGACTATTCCAAAAATCAAACAAATACTTATTGGAACCACTCCTGTCACATCCGATTGCCTCCCATAGAAAGATTTACTGCTGTGACTCTCTTATTTGTTTAGTTTTTCTTGTTCTAAATTTTATAAATCAGGTAGAGCTCTGGGATTATTTCCATTTTTGTTAAGCGGTCTTTATTTTGCTAGTGACTAGCCATGCCATCATTTCATATGTGCTCAAGTCTGTTAGACACACTCATTTTGTTCCATTGGCCAACTAGTGAATCCCTTCACAGATACACATGTCTTAATAAACTAAAAATTGACTTTTTACCTGGACTCATTCAAGAAATTATCTAATTCCTTCATCTAATTCTATTCAAGGAAAAAAAAAAGAATTGCAGATAGTGTGCTCCACAAGAAGAAAATGATGTATTGTTTTTAGAAATTAAAGAATGTCATTCTCAGATACTATATAACTGGCTAACATTTGAGAGAAAATCAGAGGGAAATATAATATTTTATGTAACAATGCTGAAAGTAAGTAGGAGTTTGGATTCTGGTAAGTAGGGAAGGGTGAATGTGAAATAGATCATGCAAATTTCCAAACATTAAGCATATGAAAAATAGCCTCTTAGTTGATTATTGACTAAAGTGACTTCTCCTACTCTAGAAACCTGAGACTGGACTGAGTGAATGCTCTCTGGAGAGAGATAAAATCATCCAAAGCCTCTACCATATTTCATAGCACAATGCCAACACACAATGAAATATTATCAGGCATGTTCTAAGAGAAGGTCTAAGAAAAAGAAAAAAAAAAGTTTTGAGGTGGCCCAAGATACTGAAGTTTTCAGACATGAACTTTATTATAATGTGATCAGTATATGAAGGAAAATGAATGAAAAGATGGCGAAGTTCACCAGATTACTAAATTACATACAGAACACATCAAATTGGAATTTTAGGATAACGAAGAAATTATGGATGGGTTTTATTAGGAGCACACTGGAGAATTGGTCTGACTGGTGAACTAGAATAGGATAGTAGAAACTATTCAGATTAAAATACAGGGAAGAGAGAAATGCAAGAGATATATGGGATATTGTAAATATATATATATATATATATATATATATATATATATATATATATATATATATGACTAGTCAAAGAATTGCCAAAGTTGATGAAAGACATCAAGGTACATATTTAAGATGCCCAACAAACTCCATTGAGGATAAATACAGAGAAATCAGACCTATGCACATTTTCATAAAACAGCTAAAATTCAAAGATAAAAAATATATTTTAAAAACATCAGACAAAAATAGATACATTATATGCAAATGAACACCAGCAGAATATAACATTAGTAATAATCAAAAAGGAACAAAATCACATTTGAAAAGCTTATATAAAATACCTACCTACCTAGAAGTTTAGTCTAAGTGAAAACACTATTCACAGGTAAAGATAAATACATATCTATCTATTCAACAGAAATGAAGAGATAAAACTCATCACCAACAATCCCACACTACAATGATACTAATGAATATTCTTCAGACAAAAGAATAATTATGGCAGGTTAACTCATGGAATTGTAGAAAAGAAGAGCAAGTAATATTAATGACAGCAAATCTAATGGTAACTAATAGTAACAAATGGTAAATCTAAATGAGTATTGGCTATATAAAACAATAACCGTAATGAGTTATGGAGCTCAAAATAAATGTAGAAAAAAATGTACCAATGACAATAGGAAGTAAAAAATTAATGTGGTCAAAGGTCATAAAATTGTCTAGAAGTGACACTGATACATCTTTATATTAGAACATAGTAAGTCAAGAATGCATGTCGCCCTAACCAGTTTGGCTCAGTGGATAGAGTGTCGGCCTGTGGACTGAAGGGTCCCCGGTCCCCAGTTTGATTCCAGTCGGGGGCATGTACCTTGGTTGCGGGCACATCCCCATTTGGGGGTGTGTAGGAGGCAGCTGACCAATGTTTCTCTCTCATCGATGTTTCTAACTCTCTAAACTTCTCCCTTTCTCTCTGTAAAAAATCAATAAAATATATTAAAAAAAAAAGAATGCATGTTGTACAATTCTAGGATTACCATTAAACAAATAATAAAATAGTTGTTAATAAACAACCTAGTAGATTAAAAATGGAAAAATAACAATTCTCTAATAAAAAATGAGAAAAAAGAAATAATAGAGAATATTTGGAAAAATAAAACAAATAAAGTGTCAATATAAATCTGAATGCATCATTTTACATCAAATGTAAATAGACCAAATATTCAGTATAAAGCATATTCTGTGTGGAAGAACAACAAATCAAAAGAAATAGGAATCCTATATAATAAAAGCCTAACATGCAAATTGTCCCCCCAGGAGGTCATTTGACCAAGGGACCGGGAATTTGACTACTCACTATGATGTGTGCTGACCACCAAGGGGTGGCAGGAGCATGGCGGGTGTCGGCAATGTGGCACTGGTGGCACTGCTGGCCCTGATAGGCCCTGACAAGAATGGGACTGCGGTGGGATGGTAGAGCAAGAGAGCAGGTGGTGCCAGGCCAAGGTGGTGTGAGTAGGAGCCCAGGTACTGCCCAGGGTTCAGAGTCAGCTGGGACCTGCCCTTCCACACCAGATGCTTTGATCGCCAGCCAGGCCTAGGGACCGCACCCGTGCATGAATTTCATGCACTGAGCCTCTAGTGTTTAAAATAAAAGTCTAGGAAAATATTTGTCATGCCAAGATGTTTTTAAAAAAGGACTTTAATGGAGTCATACAAACATAGAATAAAACAGACCATAGGTATGAATTATTTATAGAGATAAAGATAAATACTTCATATTAGTGCAGGGGTCAAAATACTACAAAAAATGTAACAATCATAAATTTGTATGCAGACAATAACAGTATCATAATTGTAAAGCAAGAACTTGCAGAAGGAGCAAATACATTATCAAAATGCAGAACTTGAACACACCTCTTTCAGCAACAGAATGAATGAGCAGACAAAAAAAGAACAAAAAATATCTGAACAACCCCATTTGCTACATTAAATTTAGCAGTGCATAGAAAATATACAACACACCTATAGAATATGCATTCATTTTAGCTGCATAAGAAACATTTAATAAAATTGCACATTAAGTCTAAAGTATATGGATATAATCAAAATATGTCATAATTTATTGCCTTAAATGCATTATCACTGAATTATCTATTGCTTCAAAATAAACTACCATAGCTTAATATATTATAATATATAATATATATATATATTATATATTATATATATATATATATATATATATATATATATATATATATATATAATATATAATATATATATATAATGCCAGTGGGTCTTGATTCAGCATCAAGAAGGGTTCAGGAATCCGGAGAAGCACTGTGCGTAAATTAAGAGTCCAAAGACGAAACATAATTTTAAAAGGCATTATAGGGAGTCAGAGAAGATTTAGCTAAAGGATCTAAGTTCTCCTTGTCTCAGGACACCTTGCTTTTTATTAACACAATTTGTCCTAAGGCAAAGTGGAGATATACACATCAAAGGGTAGAGTTTCCTATACATAATCCATTGTCAGATTGGGGAAATTTGCCTATGGCTGTTCAGGTGTTTGGCCAGTAGGAGACAATAACATGTAGATTGAAATGCCCTGAGGTGTTTGGCAGCAAGCAATCATTTAATGCATCCTTTTCAGGTTTGGGGAAATGCCCTTAGCCATTTCCAGATGATTCAGCCCTGCTGACATGCTGGAATTGGCTTCCGGCATATATATATATATATTCTCCTAGATTCTAGAATCTCTGTCTTGAGGTTCTTTCTATATGGCAGCTGTATTTCCAAAACAAGAATTCCAAGGATTCTGATACCAGCTCTGAAAGTAATTGTTTTTCAACCTCTTATGTCAATAATAATGCAATGCTCATTTAGGAATTCAGTATTCACAACAAATCCATACTCTTTTATTTCACAAACTTCTGAAGTCAAGAACTATAAGGCTATGGATAAATACTGGAACGAATGCACCCAGTGTCATAAGCAGAGAAAACGAAATGAGATAATGCACATGGTGTTTGGGTTTAGATGTGTCAGTTAGAACCACACCTCTTCTCAAAGAGGAGGAAGAAAAGCATCCTTGGGTTTCAGAATCAATAGTACGTCCACCTACTTTGCCCTAATGCATCTAAATTTTTCACTTCACTTCTCCAGCCAGATTTTAGAGATGTTCAGAGAACTAAATTAGTCTAAGTAATTTAAACTGATGCACCTTAAAAGCAAAATGCATCATATTTTGTGGATATTGAATGGTGTGAGGCATGCTGTGGTGAGTGAGATTTAAAAAAAAAAAAAAGCTGCATAGCAATAGGGATTTTTATTTATTTTTTAATGTGGTACTTCAAAAAATTATTTTATCTATCCCACATACATAGATTGAGTTAAGTTGTAGCATTGACAGGAAAGGGGAAAGTTATTATTTTAATAAATGCACTTAATATAGTGCTCAAAGCTATATGATTTCAGATTGCTTTGAGTTCCTTTCCTATCTGCCTCATTAATTGTCTTGATTTCTTTTTTTCTTGGAGAAAGTTGGACAGAAAGGGAGGTAATCATACTAATGTAATAGCACAATTGTTTGGAAGTTTGTGTTTGTTAATTCAAAATGAAGATTTTAAAAACCTGGTGTTGGTCTAAATTTGGATATCTTAACTTACAATTTAAAGTTCTAACCTTCAGGTTTTCTTCAGTTACTGCTTAACATATAATCAAGTCATCACAAACTCTCTTCAGAATCAGTTCACTTATAGTGGTGATGCTGTGCTTTATTGTATTCGACAGGAGGTCTATTCTAAATGAAATAAAAGGCTGAAGTAACTGTTTTCTTTCCTTGGCATGAGATTTCAATTACAAAGTTGACCTTTAAATGTCCCATTTTTTTAAGGCAAACCACATTATTTGAAATTAGTCACAGGTTTCTTGATTTGTACAAGCAAAGCTTGATTACAAGCCTTTCTATAGAGCTTCTATTCAGTTTAATAATTCATATTTCTCTGCTTATCAGCTTTAGAATTCCAAAGGACGCATTTGCCTATACATCTTCCCCACTGCATGTTATTTTAAAGCACAGCAACAGAACACTCACATAATTGGTGCAATCTGTTATTTACAGATATGCGGCGAGACGCAGGTGGCAAACTCTTTTTTAGCGCCATAAGGAGAAAGAAGACCTTCTTCCCAACTTGAGTTATGTGAATAAAGATTGAGGCTGGGTCGGGATAGCAGCCATTGTCACTATGGGTGTTCTCTAATTTCTGCAGTAAATCTTTCCCATATGAAATTCTGTTCAATCCCCTCTATACCAGATGCTTATTTTGTGGTAAGAACATCTATTTTCTAAAAAGTGGCTCTGAAAAGGAATATGGTTGGGTTTTATATGTCTAATCCTAAACCAATGTCCAGAATAAATTGTTTTCTGATTTTGTTATAATGAAAAATTTCTATAAATGCTTTCTAAAATGTATAATACACACCACGCATTTTGTGCTCTTCAACCATAACTTCTAAATTTGAAATGGCAAAATTACAGTTTAGACAGTGCTCCATTTGTTAAGTAAAAAAGCACTATTCAGGGATCTGGAGAACTAAGGCTAAATAATAATGTAAGGAAGTGAAAATATAAAATAACTAGAGGCCTATGGGACGGATTTGTGCACCGGTGAGTCCATGCACCTGGGGGTCCCTTGGCCTGGCCTACAGGGATCAGGCTAAAACTGGCTCTCTGACTTCCCCTGCGAGGTCCTGGATTGCGAGAGAGTGGTTCTCAGGTGCACACCCCAGAATCGAGCCCCCTCCTCTCTGGTTCCAGTTGTGTCACCCAAGAACCAAAGCTGCCAAGTCACCACAGCTCGGCAGCTCCTGTGCTGAGTGTCTGGTGGTCATTGTGTGTCATAGCTACTGGTTGGATGGTCACTTAGGCATATATATATATACACACACACTAGAGGCCCAGTGCGCAAAAATTTGTGCACTCAGGCAGGTCCCTCAGCCTGGCCTGTGCCCTCTCGCAGTCTGAGACCCCTCAGGGGATGTCTACCTGCCGGCTTAGGCCCGCTCCCCCGGGGAGTGGGCCTAAGCTGGCAGACAGATGTTGGGGTCCAGCCCCAGCAGGTCCAGGGGTTCCCAAAGGTGTGGACAGAGTCAGCAAAGAATGAATGACACAGAGACAGCGCTCAGTTGATCAGCATAGCCAGGTTCTCTTTTTATTCTCCTGTTACATCTGTGTTTATACCAGGGGTCCTCAAACTTTTTAAACAGGGGGCCAGTTCACTGTCCCTCAGACCATTGGAGGGCCGGACTATAGTTAAAAAAAAAAAAAACTATGAACAAATTCCTATGCACACTGCACATATCTTATTTTGAAGTAAAAAAACAAAACAGGAACAAATACAACATTTGTATTTGCATGTGGCCCGTGGGCCATAGTTTGAGGACCCCTGGTTTATACCATTTGATCCTATAAGCATTCCTCTATAGTTACATCATGGTATGTTTTGAGTCCTCCCTTGACCTTTTACAGTTCCTTGTTTCATGTCCATAGTTTCTTATATGACCTTTGCCAAAAATCCCATCTCTATCTATCTAGTTCTGTTGATTTTAATCCTATCCATTCTATTCCAAAGGTTAGGGCATTTGTTATCTCTATTCCAAGGTCATTACTCTACTATTATGTTAAGCTACAAGGAAATAACTGAAGGAGATTATCCTAAGTAAAGATTATGTAGCTTAAGCGTGATTGTTCATAGTTAAGATTATTAACTACCCACCTGACACTTAGTTAAGGGTTTTTACTGATTTATTCCCTTCCTTAGTCCTGTTAATCCCTAAACCCAGGGAAAAATCCCTACCTGGGGAAACAACCTTTCTCGGGGAGGTGGCTTTGGTTAGAACACATAGCGCTAAGAAGGGGAGCAAACATATTAAGAACAGTATGCCAGGCCCCTTGAAACATAAGCTGTGCAGATGTTTCTTCCCTGCAGCAACTGTGTCAAGCAACAAGAATGGACCTGCCTCCGGCAGACAGACATCCCTCTGGCAGCCCAGGAGCCCTCAGGGGATGTCCACTTGCCAGTGAGGAGCAGGCCTAAGCTGCAGTTGGACATCCTTAGCGCTGCTGGGGAGGTGGGAGAGGCTCCCACCACCACGGCTGTGCTGGCAGCCATCAGCCTGGCTTGTGGCTGAGCAGAGCTCCCCTTGTGGGAGTGCACTGACAACCAAAGGGCATCTCCTGCATTGAGCGTCTGCCCCCTGGTGGTCAGGGTGTGTCATAGTGACCAGTCATTCCCAGTCATTCTGCTGTTGGGGTCAATTTGCATATTACCCTTTTATTATATAGGATATGTATATATATGAAAACATTTATTGAAATTTACATTGTGCCAATGTTTCTGTCTTGTGGAATTTTCTAAACAAGTTTAGTGCTATATGCTTACTGTTATATTTATTACTTTGCATGTGGGAAAAATGAGGCTTAAAAAGGGTGTGACACTTGCCAAAGATGTCATAAATGGTAATAACAAAACTAGAATTTGAACACAGGCAATTTGACTTTGGATACCATGGAATTAAGGAGCTAGGTATTGTGAACATGTCAGCAAACAATGAAAATGTCATGTTTAATGAGGATAAGAAAACTACTGAATCAAGTGTTTTTACATATAGATTATAATGGCTCTAATGATGAAAGATAGCTTCTCTGAAGTGTCAGGAAAGAAAGCATAATTTTTGGTGGTTATACATAGCATTTAGAGAGGCTGTGATATTGAGAGGAAACTCAAAGTCCCGAATGAGCTATTTCTAAGGATCCTAACATATGCAGAGCAGCAAGAAAATCCCAATTTTGTAAAAAACAATTATGGAAAACAAAATACAACACAATAAAACACCTTTATTGACTCCATGTGCCCTGTAGAGTTTCACTTATATGTTTTCCTTTATGTAGAACTTATAAATAGAATATGTAATATTTTATGTATTTATTTCATCACCTAATACTTGCAACTGGTTCATAAATACTGTCACCATCACTCACTATTGTCAAGATCACCAATAATGACCATTTATCAAATTCAACAATCAATTCTCAGTCCTTATTTTATTGTCTCTCTCAGTAGTATTTGATAAATTTGAAAATATCCATTTTTAAATTTAGTTTTGCTGCTGGCTTATTGCATACATCTCTCTGATGTATTTTTCTCCTCTTTTCTTGCTCCTACTATCCCAGTGGTCAGCAAACTCATTAGTCAACAGAGCCAAATATCAACAGTACACGATTGAAATTTCTTTTGAGAGCCAAATTTTTTAAACTTAAACTATATAGGTAGGTACATTGTTATTAACTTAATTAGGGTACTCCTAAAGCTTAGGAAAAGCCACACTCAAGGGGCCAAAGAGCCGCATGTGGCTCGCGAGCCGCAGTTTGCCAACCACAGTACTATTCCATCTTTTTTTGTTAAAACCTCTCTTCTTACTTCTGACTAGAGGACTGGTGCATGGAATTCGTGTACTTGGGGGGTCGCTCAGCCTGGCCTGCACTCTCTCTCAGTCTGGGAGCCCTTGGGGGATGTCCAACTAATGGCTTAGGCCCATTCCCTGTGGAGAGCAGGCCTAATCTGGCAGTCGAACATCATTACCACTGGAGAGGCTCCTGCCACCACCACTGCACTCGCCAACTGTGAGCCCGGCTGGCTTCTGGCTGAGCAGCGCTCCCCCTGTGGGGGCACACTGACCACCAGGGGGGCAGCCTCTGCATTGAGTGTCTTCCCCCTGGTGGTCAGTGTGTGTCATAGTGACCAGTCATTCCACTGTTTGGTCGATTTGCATAGTAGCCTTTTATTATATAGGGTTTCTGAGGTGGCCATGCTCAGTTTTCTAATCCATTGCCCTCTCTTTCATATATACATATTTGTAACTTCCACTTCTATGGCTTCATCCAGTCCATTATGCATAGTTGATTTGCAAAGTAATAGCTCTAATGTGCTGCTGTGGAACCTTACAACTAAGAACCTTCCAATTAAGTTATCTGTTGACGTTTAAAAAAAAAATTATCTCAGTATGTCCAATGTATAGCTACTTTCTAGTGTGAACAAACACTAGCTTTCCCATCTCAGCATTCACCTTTTGTCTGGTGTCTCAAACTGAGAAGTCATTCTCAATCCCTTTTTTAATTTTTAGTCTCACCCTGAACCCAATTCATATGCCTTTGAAAATCAACTCTCAACGCATATACTGAATGACACCCCTTGTCCTCATTGTTACCACCATCACCCTTGTCCAAGCCACTATCATCTCTGGCATGACCTACTTCAATGTCAACCTTAATAGTGTATTTCTAATCTGGTCTAGTCTCCAGATAGCCATCAGAATTGTCTTTTAAAATCTTAGATAAGATCCCATTATTCTCTGACTCCAAATTCTCTGATGATGTGCATATTTAGAATAGAATCCATCATCCTGACTCAGGTTACAAGATCTCATGTTATTTAATTTCCAACCGAAACTCCTCCCTGCTTCAGCTATGCTTACTCTTCTGCCTCCTTCAAACTGACCTTCCCTAATTCCTTAAAATGCATCTAGTCCTTTCCTGTTTCAAAGGTTGCAATTGTCATTCCTACCCTAGAGGGTTGTTCTTTCATTTTTAAAAAAAAAATTGTTTTATTGCTTAAAGTATTACAAAGAGTATTACATATGTCTCCTTTTATTCCTGCCCTTAACAATCCCCCGGCCTCCCCTACCCCCCAGTGTCTTATGTCCATTGGTTATGTTTATATGCATGCATACAAGTCCTTCGGTTGATCTCTTACTCCCCCCATCCCCCACCCCCCCACCCCCCGCCCCTCAATCTTCTTCACATGAAGCCCTTCCCTTCCTCTCTTCATTGAGTGCTCTCCTTAAATCTCACCTCATGGAGATCTTCCCTGACCACTGTATGCAAAATAGAAAACCCATGCCATTGAGTGATTGTGAAATTGTTTTCATTTTAATATATACTGCACTCAAATGTGCCAAATAAGAGAATAGGTCTTAGCAGAAAAATACAGGTTCCCTTCCCTGAGGTCCTCTTAGAGAGGTAGAAGTAAAATATTTGAATACTACAGGCAATCAATGATATGAACAGAGTACTAAGAAAACATACACTTACATACAAATTTCAAAATACTGTGATTGTGGAGATCTCCATGATTAGGTATAATGAGAACCCTTAATTTCAGGCTTAAAAAGGACTGGCAGTTTGAAGAAAGAGGTCTCAAATTATAATTTAGCATTTGAATGAGGACATTCATTTATACAAAAGCCTATCAGTATATGTGAACTTGTATTTTCAAAATATATTAATTATGGTACAATTTCACTAGAGCAGCCCAGGCATAATTATAATGGTCTACATGCTGTGGGAGAACTGCTTATTTTTCCAGGTCATGTTCAGAGCATCTTGGGAAAATTGCCTCACTACTCCAAACCAGAAAGAATCTTGAACAAATTGTTGCAGGTTGGCATCTTTGTTCATGTCTGTACTGTACAGAAAAATTACCAAATTCCCAACAACAGATGATAAATATTATCTGGTTCTGTATAATTATTTCTATGTTAACCCTTTTTTGTGAAATGTGTTCTTTCATTTAGGATGCCATGGTAGGAACAGTCATGACAATAACAAATGACATTTTAGGATTAGGTCTTTTTTTCACACAAAGATTTCTCAGAATAATCTGATTTATTTTTTTTAGCTCTTTCAAAAGCACATTGTAGATGAGCAGTATGTCTGTATTTCTTCTGTTATGTGTGTCCATAAGAGTTAAGTACAACCCCATTTCTCTAAAATAACTATAATGAAAGTTTTTAGGTAAGTTAACATTCCAAAGAACTGGAGCCTATATTTTTATCTATAAAATATTTTACAACTAGTTTGAATGGGTAACATCTAAAATAAATATGAACCATAAAAACAATTTAATATTTTCACCTTGTCCTTAAGCAAATAAAACATTAAAATAAGAAGTATAAATTAGAATAAAATCCAGAACAAGTAAAATAATAAATGCAGAACTATATTCTCTTTAGGCACTGGTTAAGTGGTTTACATTTCTCTCCCATTTAATCCTAACAACTCTCTCTCTCCCTCTCTCTCTCTCTCTCTCTCTCTCTCTCTCTCTCTCTCTCTATATATATATATATATATATATATATATATATATATATATATATATATGCATTCAAGTTTATCTCTTTTTGATAGGTTAGGAAATTGAGGCACAAACAATTATGTAGTCACCCATAATTATTTGACTAACAAGGGGATTGTTATTCAAATTCAGACAAGCTGACACAATAGCCAGACTTAACATGTACAACCTTGTTAAATTCTCATTCATTCATTCATTCACCTTTTCCTCTGTTAAGAATATAATTGAGCCCATGCTCTCATGTTCAGATTGCCAATATGTAAATCCTCACCCTGCTCCATTGTAACTGTGTCAACTTGGACAGATTATTTACTTTCTCTGCTTTAGTTTCTTTATTCACAAAATAGAAATGATAAAAAGAATGTACTGCATCAGACAGTTAAATAAGGTAAAAGATATTAAATGATGTATGGTGTGAATAATTACTCAGCATAGGATAATATTTTTCACTTAAGAAATGTTTATGGAGCACTAACAAGGCACCTTGCTTATCACTAGGCAGGAGACAGCTCTCCTGTCCCTCTTACTAAAAGTTCTATGCTTTAGTGACACATACTCTTTGTGTACATTTTAGTGCCTTCGTCTATGTGTACTTATTATCATTTATTCAAAAAAATCTCCTGAATATTTAATATGTGCTATTGCCTAGGTACTGAAAGACCAAAGAAATATACCTCCAGACCTACGGTTAACAAATATTTGGGCATGTCTAGAAAACTGATGGGGCAAATCTAATCCACGTCCATTTGCATGAAGTGAGAGCACATCTTAAAGGAAAAACAATAACTAAAACTCACTGAGCATTCAATAATGTCAGTTGTATTTAAATGCTATTCCTGTGTACATGCTGGCTATTTAATCTCACAGACCTCTACGGTTGAGGCCCATGGAGACTAAATAATTTGCTAAAGATCACTTATCGATTATACTGTAAAGTCAGTGTCCAAATAGTAAAAAAAAAAAAAGGCTGAGTGCCTACAATCTTAACCATAAGACTGTACATTTTGGACTGGGAACAGATGCTATAATAATCCAGGGCTGAAAAAAAATGTCTTTGTATAGTTTGGTGTTGGATAATTATTTTTATTCACTATCAATATCCCATAGATTTCTAGTAAGATGGCAGGAGGCATAAACGGATTATGACTTTATTTTTTTCCTGAAAACTTTATATGACTGGGATTCAAGAAGCCATTCTATGTCACCTTGTCATGGAATGCACACACTAAATCAGAGAGGAAGTCTACTTCCACAACATCACAGAATACCACCTAACTTGTCACCCATAGAAGGCTTCTATGAGATGGTGTCTGGATGGAGAGAGCAGTAGCTGGAAAACAGAGGAATGGTACCCAATACAGACAGAAGTAGATGTTTTGGCCAATTTGTCAGCCATTGTCCAGACAGAACAGCACGGGTGTCAGATATGTCAGTAACCAGCAGAATCCATTGTGATCGGTGACGTTTAGCAGGTTCAATAGAGTGGTACACAGAGAAAGAAGATCAAAGCTAAACCAACCAACCATAAATAAATTAGGCTATATGGCAACTCCAGGGAGCCAGGAGTGTTAGTGAGCTCAGGTGTAACATCCATCAGGATTCTCAGAAATACTTGTGGGTTATTTGAGCAGGCAGGATAAAAGCCATTGAAATATGGATAATGACTTTGAATATGATGCTGATTTTATGTATATCTTGGTGTGGCCTTGCATAACAATATTTCAGCCAACTATGGTCTGCATTTATATGATGTTGATGTTGGTCCCATTAGATTATAATGAAGTTGAAAAGTTTCTATTATTTAGTGACATCAAAACTATCCTAACCTCATACCCCTCATCATGTTGTAGCAAAAGGCTGCAAAAATCAACAGGCTGTGATAGAGATGGCCAACCTGCCTGTGGGTGAGGATGACATCGAGTAAGTCCTAGAGGTCATTCTTAAGGAATTGACTAATGAGGAGTTGTTGGACCTGGAACAGAATGGTAAAACCGAAGAAGAGGCAAGAGAAAAGGACCCTGCAGGAGAAGGAAAAGATGAACCTTCAAGAAATTTTTCAGTGAAGGTTTAGACAGGGGTGGGCAAACGTTTTGACTTGAGGGCCACAATGGGTTCTTAAACTGGACCGGAGGGCCAGAACAAAAGCATGGATGGAGTGTTTGTGTGAACTAATATAAATTCAAAGTAAACATCATTACATAAAAGGGTACGGTCTTTTTTTTTTTTTTTTTTTTTTTCAGTTTTATTCATTTCAAATGGTCCGGATCCGGCCTCCAGGCAGTAGTTTGCCCATGGCTGGTTTAGCAGAAGCTTTTGCAGATGTTAACAAGCTCCTTAAAAAGTTTAAAAACATGTAACCCAACACTGCAAGGTTTTAGTTTATAGAGATGAAAGTTCATGGTGACTACCAGCAAATATACAATGAGAAAAAGAAATAAACTAAACAAATCACCGTGGACATATTTCTGAAAAAGAGTCGCTTCTCAAGAAGAGACTCAGGTAGGCCCTTCAGGAGGAATTCTCCAGAAGAAGGCATTGTATTTATGGGAAATAACAGCTCCATGCATGTTATTGTTAAAGACTTTCTAGTGAAGATGTGAGGTAAAAGACAGTAATATTAATGATCCTGACCCTCTGTAGGCCTTGGCTAAGGTGTGTGTTTGTGTCTTAGTTTGTAACAAAAAAGTAAAAATGAATAAATAAATCAATTTAAAAATACAATACAAAAAGCTTATAGAATAAGGATATAAAATATATTTTTCACAATTAAGTGTTATTATGAAAGAGTCTGAAAGTTCAAAAAATTAAAAAACATATATAAAGTAAAAATGTTACAGTAAGCTAAGGTTAATTTATTATTAAAGAAAGAAAATTATAAAAATAAATTGAGTTTAGTCTAATTGTACAGTGTTTATAAAGTCTACAGTCATGTCCTTGGCCTTCTCATTCATGCACTATTCACTCACTGACTCACCCAGAGCAAATTCCAATCCAGCAATTCCCATTCATAGTAAGCACCCTATAGAGTGTACCACATTTTTATCTTCTAAACTGTACTTTTACTCTACCTTTTCTGTTTAGATAGACAAATATTTTGTCTGTAAGGCATCCAAGAGCCTTCTTGTGCTTAGGAATGCTAGACAGCACTTCAGCATGTGCTGGGGGCCCCTTTAAATAAAATTACCAAGAACAGGCACAAAAATGCAAAAAATGTGGTAAAAAAGAAACTGCAAAAGATATGAAGTTGAAATAAGAAGGCAGGTTACTGCCTTGCTGGACCTCAGCTGGACACGCATGAACAGGGCAACTTGAAAGTTTCCTCACACTCAGCATGTTTGTGAATGACTTGAAAGTATCACAGCTGTTGATTTAGGTGTTCTAAATACATTTTACAAAGTGGTGGATGAATATGCAAATACAGAAACCACAAATAATGAGGATTGACTGTATTGGTCAAGTAAACTGATTTCCATAAAATCAATTTCCATAAAATCTTTTTCACTTAAAAACTGGCTAATTGGGACCTTAGTAATAATTAAAATTGAATATATTCTAATCTGTTTAATGAGGTGTCTTTGCTCACAGCTGATAATACATTAGAAAATCCATAAAATTATTTAAAAATATTTTGTTTATCATGATATAGTAATGACTCTCAATTTACCTAATATTTTATAATTAATAAGTGTATGGGCATCATAGATGTGTATATATAGGGTGTCCAAAAAATGAAAATGTATATATACACTTTAAATAATTATAAGGGCAGTGATTATTAAAATACAATTCATTTTCAAAATTTAGCTATCAGCTGTTAAAATGTATATACATTTTTTTGGGAAACCATCCTATATAATAAAAGGGTAATATGCAAATAGACTGAATGGCAGAACAACCAAACAACCAATCAAAGTGTAATATGCTAATGATATACTAAGGCTGCTCAACCACTTGCTATGATGTGCACTGACCACCAGGGAGAAGACAGTCAACTGGTCAACCAGTCACTATGACATGCACTGACCACTAGGGGGCAGATGCTCTGACCACTAGGTTAGCTTGCTGCTGGGGTCTGGCCAGTGGAGACTAAGTGAGATGGGCCAGACACACTCTGGAGCCCTTCTGCGCTCCCTCCCCGGACAGATCATATAACAGTGGGGTCCCTCAGCCTGGCCTGTACTCTCTAGCAATCTGGGGCCCCTCAGGGGATGTCGGAGAGCAGGTTTCAGCCTGATCCCATAGGCCACTCCCCTTGAGAGGGCGCTAGATACAGGACTCATGGCTGGTGAGTGCTGCTGTGGCAGCGCGAGCCTCTCCTGATTGAGAATGATTGGGCACAAGCCCACAGCAAGCACAGTGGGGCTGGGATGAGTGGGAGCGGCAGGTAGGAGCTGCAGGCAGCGTTGGACTGTGGGTTTCGGCCCAATCCCTGCAGGCCACCCAGAGGGACCTGACCCATGCACGAATTCGTGCACCGAGCCTCTAGTATATATATATATATATATATATATATATATATATATATGCTCATGGAAACATGAGTTTAGTATTTTTATCAAAATAACCTACAAATCTAGTCAATCCTATTCTGAAGAAATTGCCCCAAATCCTTTTTCTCTGAACAAATTACAATGACATATCATGTTCATCCAGTGAATTAGTGGTCTGGTCACTGGCTTTTTATATATATATAGATTAATAGTTTTCAGTATCATAACATTTCAGCACATAGCCTTATTATAAACTCTCATCAGCAAAGATAAACTGTGTCATTGGCAGTGGGATTATAATTGATTATTGCCAAAGCAATTGAGGCTCAAATCATTTGAATGACTTGGCTAGGGTCACATAGTCAGAGGTGACATTAGCACATACCTAACATCCTGATTTCTGGACTTCTACTCATGCATAATACACAACAGCTACTCTGCCTGTTTATATGACCACTATCAAGATCACAATGTAGGGACATGCTCCACATGATTCCAGTAAAAGATAAAAATTATGTGCATGTTAACAACCCATTAAAGAAGAACTCAGTATAATGCTTAGGCATAGACACCGAGTATAAATTATTTGATCATTTATAATTTCTTTGTGTATTTCATTGTTTAGCTAATCCTTTAAATAGTTAACTGTTACATCAACAGATTCAGCATACTAGAATAGATTTGCGGGGGGGGGGGGAGGGGGGCGGGGAGGAGGGGAGACCCTCTGTCTATAAATAGGAGATAAAATATTTAGATAAAATAAAAACTTATCTTTAACCTCAGGCTTAAGGAAGTAAAACCTTACAAGGACAAAACACTTGACTTGATGTTAATCAAGAACCAGCCCTCCCCAGGCAGGTGAGATCTGAACAGGTTGGACTGATAGGCGATGCTTGTGAAGTGCCTGGTAATACTGCCCCCGCTGAGACTCCTGATGCTGCCACTTCGAATGCCAAACCCGCTGTCTCTCCATGTCACCTTCTGCTTCCCACCACTTTATGCTCATGTCTGATGAGCCGAGGAACACACTCAAAATCTATTTCTTCCAGGGACATAAAAGCATGTTTAGCAACCAAAGTATATAATGTCAGGGCTCAAGATCAGTAACCATGATTGGTTATATTCCAGATCTTGTGTCTGGAAAGGGGGATCCAATAAAAATAGAAAACCATGAATCTGGAGCTAAAAATTTAAGAATGAGACTCAAATATTTAAGGTAGCTATGTAATTTGAAGACTGGCATAATATTTTAGTGGTAGTCATCAATATAATTGCCTAAAAAATATCTGAATAGAGATAAAAGAACTAGATTAGAATGAGAAATTAAAAAGTATATCTTATTTCATGTATACAGCTAAATATGTATTTAATTGGTTTTATACCTCATTTATTTGTACACATAGAGATATACGTATTATAGTGAATATTCTAGAAATGTTAACTTTATTAATATTTTGTCATTCTATATTGTTATTAAAAAACATCAGAAATATTTCATGTATACATTTATTGTTTTATTAATTCAGCCATCTTAATTGCTGAATTGAATTCATGTATTTATAGTTACATATTTAGTATCTACCATAGGGTGTACACTATGTAAGGCATTAACAATACAATGATGTGCAAAGTAAACATCACCTTGGCTATCAAATAAGTTACCATTTAGAGAAAGAATAGACTTTCTATAAAAATATATAGGGACTATGTACAGGGTGAGGTAAAAGTAGGTTATCTGTGCTACCTAGTACATTCTAATTAAATGTTACTCCCACCCTTATACATTAATATTGAGTCAATGCAAAGTTTACAACCACTTGAACGTGTTTTTATATGAAAGTTTATTCATGCAGCATATTGATGTGTGAATACCTTTCTTGTCCTTGCACTAAATACTCAGTTTGTTGTAGTCTTTGTGTCTTATTCCTTATTTTAATTTTTTGTTTCTGTTTTTTTGCTATCAGCTGTATTTTTGACCAGAATTGTCAATGTGCTTTTCATCAAAGATCATTATTCAGTTTTGTAATGGTCACAGCACATGGTGAGCACTCAAGAATTTGGCAAGTGACTGAGTGAATGAAGAAGCATATAAATGAATTAATTAATGTTTCTCAGATTTCATGGATTGTGAAACCAATTTGAGGAAAATTCAAAGTTCAGTGAGGTATTGAAAGATATTTTTAATTATGCCTTTAGAGGCTGTTTGTGCTTTCTTGTGGGTCCTTTATTTTACATATGAAAACTACCTTTGCTCAATAAGAAATAATTAGCAAATATATTAATTTTTAATGGAGCTTTAACATTATATTGAAGATATAAAAATTCTATCTTTTAATTATAATTATCATTTTTTGAATGTGTTAATTTCTAAAATATACATTCATACATAAATTCTTAACCTAAAATCAGCTACTTTAATTAAGCTTTTATGCTACAAAAATTATAATAATGTATAAGTATTTCTCTCCTTATAGATATAAATTAAGAAAGTAGCAGGCAAGATTTAGAACTATAATGCAAGCCTTTACATTGATTTCCCCCATTATATATTGTCATTTCCAAAATATTGAAAGTCAATAATTTGATTGATGTTTCAAAATGATTCTTGGCACACAGCTGCTTTTATATGAACCATCAGCTTGCTGTACAATCCCCCTGCCCCCATTCCCTCCCAGAATTCTTAGGTTACTGAGCAAAGTCAGACCTCTATCTTCTGGGAATATGTAGGTCAGTCCTTAAAACAGGAGGAACAGAGAACAGCTGTGACCACAACAAGGGCCAGGGGGTCGGTTGTCTTCTCTAATCACTCCCACTGCCTACCACTTAAAGGTATTTCAGCATTTGCTACAGCTTTACAGCTCAATTCAGTGTTCAAAGGACTTGAACATGGATTGCTTGTCTCACTTTGACTCTATGCATCCATCACCAACTCTCTCCTGGTCTGAGGACTCTCTGGGTAAACAGTAATTTTATTTTTAAAAAGAAGCACTTAAATCTGATGTTCTGACATCAATGTCTTTTACTGTGTTTATGTAACGCCCCCTCTTTTTGTTCTCACTTCTCCTTTTTAAGAGCTCTGCTTTTCCAGAATGAATACCAGATGCCTAATGTATTTATTATATAGTAGTAGTTTCTGTTTTGCTAAAATATAAACAAAACACACACAAAAAAGCACTGTTATATTTTGGCTACCAAGAGGGCCAGTCTATTGTTGTTTCTACAATTTCACATTTGGATTGGCAGATGGAAAAGACTTTGGTAGTGTAGACTTGTGTAATATATTGATCCCTTTAGCACCTACACAAGACTATAAAACAGAAAGATAAAGGGAAGACTATGATATATATATTGTGTTTATCAACCAAATCCCCAGTATTTATCCTTAATAATATTTGAAAGCAATTTTGTAATTAACTCCATCCCAGCTGATGCTGTGTGATTTATATATTAAACAGGCTACCAGAGGCTTGTAAAATGTGAGTCAAATGATGTTTCTTTTCCATGAGCATTGGAGTAAAGTTTAACTACATTAAAGACCCTAGATGCATTTTTTATGAGACCAGTCTATTGCCTTGGTGATGGCCATAAATAAGCCCATTTTAAAGTCTCTAAGGCTAAGGAGGTACAATAGGGGGGATTCCACTGGGTAATTGGAACAAGCTCCTTTCTTAAGCTCTTGCAAATGCTGACAAAATTATCTTTATTAAAATGAAAACCTAAGTATGTCATTCCGTGTTTACCAGCAGTAACCGCTCCCCGTCACATTCAGGATTCCTCTGCCTTGGCCCATTAGAGATACCTAGACTATGTTTCTAGTTTTTCATGCTTAATTCCCAAAAGTGTGTGGATTCTACTCTTGAGGCTACTAGCTCACAAAAACCGTATTTTTTACTGCCTGAAAATTTGAGTAGTTCCATGCCTTCGTTGATTTAGTTATGCAAAAATGGTATCCTCTTTTTCCTCCTGGTGAAGGTCAACAGAGCTTGCAAAATCCACTCAACAGAGCTGTGAAGCTCCTACTGAATCATCTCCGCAGAAGAAGCTTGCAATAATCAGCTCTGTTTTGCTTGGACTGATAACTATTTTTATCATTATAGTGATTGTATTGTCTTGAAAATGTAAATGTATTTTTCTATTTTAGTATCTAACTGTCACTTTCAATATATTTTTCTCCTATTAAGCAGGAGAATCCTATTTTTTTGGTAATAGTCATCATTTCTTTTTAATCATTCTATTTCTTGTGCCTATTTTTGAACCTGGCACATATTGAGCTGTGAATAAATTGATTTGTTCCTTATTCAACTCTCAACTATACTAGTATATATTCTTTGCCATAAAGTGTGCCAATTTTACCAATTCACAGTGTTGATTTGGCTTGAGATAAATGGGGTTGGGAGGAAATATCTTTCAGTGACTCTGTAAGCCATTAAAGTAAGTATGTGTTCATTTAACCAATTCAGACGTTTACCTACTGTGGTGATTTTCTTCTTTTAAGAAAATTAACAGTTGAATCTTGCTCTCCAAATCTCAGTCATGGTACTTTTGGTTAACTAGGTGAGCTTCCTATTTTATTACAAATTAGCCTAAAATAAAAATACATAAAATCCTGATTTTTAAAAATAACTTTATCCACATTTCCAGCCATGGAACACATTGAAAAAAATTAATTAAATAAATACGTAAATAACTTTGAGAAAATAAAAAGGAATGATGAACAACGGAATGACTATTTCTTCAAGCTATGTCATTCCAATGATTCAGGCTACTACTTCACTACTTTGTATGTTATAATATACTAGAGGCCCAGTGCACAAAATTCGTGTGTAGGTATGGTCCCTAGGCCTGGCCTGCAATCAAGGCCATCTTCCCTGGCGGCTCACAGCCAACCCTGCCCCCCTGCCAACACACATGCCCAGCTCCCTTTCCGCCATCAGGTGATCACAGCCTGCTGGCTGGGGGGAGGAACTGAGAAGTTGGCTATTCCACCTGCTCGCTGGCCCTGCCCCCACCGTGGGTTGCCCTCAGTGTGTGGGGCAACTGGTTGGGTGGGGGCCTTGGCCTAGCACCACCCATTTCCCCCACCACCCACCCATAGTTCTCCATTTGCCATTGGGCTATCAGAGCCTGCCAGCCAGGGAAAGGGGCCAAGAGGTGGTCAGTGTACCTCATAGTGACTGGTCAGCAATCCTTCTGGTCGTTTTGCCATTATGGGCAACTTGAATATTACCCTTTTATTATATAGGATAGAGGCCTGGTGCATGGGTGGGGGCCAGCAGGCTTTCCCTGATGGGGGGGGTCCCGGATTGGGATAGTGGTCCTTGCTGGGGGCAGGGATGGCCAGGGCAAGGGCCACTGTGTGGTTTGCAGGCTGACCATGTCCCTGATGTGGGGCAGGGCCAACCAGGGTGAGGGGTGGCAGCTGTTCTGGTCTCTGGTCATTCTGGTCATTCTGTAGTTTTGGTTGCTGGGTTTTTATTATATAGGATGTCGATATTTGTTTTTCTAGATAACATTGTACACAACAAAATATTCACATATCTATTTGAAAAATTCTTCACCAGTTATTTTACTATGAAATAATATCAAATGAACATATCTTCATAGATTTCTTCATTCTGATCAATAAAAATGGATGTCTCCATTTCATTTAAATATAGGATAAATTAAATTGAAGCTTTCCATCAATTGTATGAAATGACTATGCACATTATAAATACCAGTTATAGTGTTTTGTGATGAGTGCAGCTTATTAAAATCACATATGCCTCATTTTGAGTTGAAACATATTTGTACATATTTATAAGGGAGCAAGATTCACCAAAATTTCTCTCATAACTTGAGTTTTGTCTTTAAAGGTAATTCAAAAAATGCCTAAAAATAGCATCAATGCTTATAAGTTGGTTTAAATCTCTTTGCCTTGTCCGTAGCCAAGAGCTTTCATTTTACTTCCAAATAGGTCTAATACTTTTTATTCAAAATGTGTGTGTGTGTGTGTGTGTGTGTGTGTGATTTTTAAAAGTCACTGTAGGAGAACTAATAAGAATTTGCCTTCTCAAATATAAACTCCAAATCTAAAATAAGTACACAGTATACCCATTTTATATGTAGTTAGAATGACTGCAGAGGCTTACTACACATTTATCTCTGGTGGATATCATCATCTCATTGTCAGTTTCATGGTGTGAAGCCTCAGGGACAATGCCATGCCTGTCAAAATTCTCAGTGATTTCAAGATCTTTCGAATTTCATATATAGTTGTCCCTCCTTATCTGTGTGGAGGATATGTTTCAAGAAAGCCAGTGGATAGCTGAAACCTTGGAAAGTACAAAACCCTGTATATACTATGTATTTTCCTATACATACATGTCTATGATAAAGTTTAACCTATAATTTACGCATAGTAAGATATTAACAATAACTAACAATAAAATAGAATAACTAGAGCAATATACTATAATAAAGGTTATGTAAATATGGTCTCTAACTCTCTGTCAAAATATCTTGAGCTGTACTCACCTTTTTTTGGTGATGATGTGTGATAAAGTTCCTACATGATGAAATGAAATGAAGTGAATGACAAAGGTGTTATGACATAGCATTAGGCTATTACTGACCTTCTGACAATATGTAACATGCACTTGAGGGCTTCTCTGTGGCATATCCTAATTGCCAGCATTACTACTCTTGTACTTTGGGGTTATCCTATATAATAAAAGGCTAATATGCAAATCAACTGAACAGCAGAACGACCAATCACTGTGACATATACTGATGATCAGGGGGCAGGCGCTCAATGCAAGAGCTGCCCCCTGGTGGTCAGTGCACTCCCACAGGGGGAGTGCCACTCAGCCAGAAGCCCTGAGCCGGGCTCATGGCTGGCGAGCACAGTTGTGGTGGTGGAGCTTCTCCTGCCTCCATAGCAGCACTACAGATGTCTGACTGACGGCTTAGGCCCGCTTCCCTTAGGGAGTGGGCCTAAGCCATCAGTCAGACATCCTCCAGGGGCTCCTGGACTATGAGATGGCACAAGCTGGGCCGAGGAACCCCCTTTAACTGCATGGATCTCGTGCACTGGGCCTCTAGTTATTATATAAAACTAGAGGTCCGATGCATGAAAATTCCTGCACTGGAGGGGGTCCCTCAGATCGGCCTGCCCCCTCTCACAGTCCAGGAGCCCTTAGAGGATGTCCTACTGACAGTGTGGGGAACAGGCCTAAGCCACAGTCTGGCCTCCCTCTGCCGGAGGCAACTGGCTGATCAGGGGAAGGCACTACCCCCATCACCCCCTTGCTGCTGCTGCCTCTGGCCTTCCTCTGCAGGAGGCAACCTAGCTGATCAGGGGAAGGCCACGCCCCCATCACGCCTCTGCTATAGCCACTCCTGGCTGCTGCGGCAGCCTGAGCCTCAGCCCTTGTAGCCATTGCGGCTTGCCTGAGCCTCAGGCAGCTGCTGCGGCTTTATCTGGAAGGACGTCCGGAAGACGTTCACTCTAATTAGCATATTACCCTTTTATTAGTATAGAATAGAGGCCTGGTGCATGGATTAGTGCACCAGTGGGGTCCCTCAGCCTGGCCTGAGGAGATCGGGCCCAAACTGGCTCTCCGAAATCCCCTGAGGGGTCCTCGATTGCGAGAGGACAGTTCTCAGGTAACGCACCCAGGAATAGGGCTCCCTCCTCTCTGGTTCCAGGTGCATCACCCAAGAACCGCAGCTGTCAAGTCACCACAGCCCGGCAGCTCCTGCATTGAGCGTCTGCACCCTAGTGGTCAGTGTGTGTCATAGTACTGGTTGGAGCTTCTGGCCCCTGGTGGTCATTGCATGTCATAGCTACCGATCAGACAGTCGGATGGTCGCTTAGGCTTTTATATGTATAGATAAGGGTTACTTGAACACAAGCACTGAGATTCTTCAAGAGTCAAGCTGATAACCCAGTTGGCTAAGTGACTACTGGGTGGGTAGCATATACAGCCTGGACATGCAGGAGAAAGGGATGATTCGTGTCCTGGGTGGGACGAAGCTAATTTTATCATATTACTCAGAATGGTGCACACTTTAAAACTTGTACTAGTAAATTACTTGTTTCTGAAATTTTTCATTTAATGATTTTGGACCGAGGTTTACCATAGGTAAATGAAACAAGGAAAGTGAAACCTTGGGTAAAAGGGGAATACTGTGTGTGTGTGTGTGTGTGTGTGTGTATTTTCACTGGTTTCAACCTTACTCTACTATCTTTCTGATTTCCCTTCTTTTCAATTTTCAATATTTCTAACTGAAATTATAATTTAAAACACATTACACCATAATTGGTTAAATGAAGAATGTTACAAAAATAAGAAATTATGTTTCAGAATGTTCCAGAATTTACATATTTTTGTTTTATCCAGAAATTCACATTGGGCCTAGTGTTGATGCCATCTTTAGGTAAGCCAAAATTTAATCAAGCATTAGTTCAGCAAGAAAATAAATTGATTTCTGAGGAGCAGCAACTTTTGTATAATAAAAATTAATAATTCACAGGTTATAAAGTGACAAGTTAGATGAGCCTCTGAAACGTGTTGAGGAACATTATCTTCTTTATGGGACATTAGCTCTACCAATAGGTTTCCCAAAGGCATAAAAGTACCCACACTTGCCATCATTTATAGCACATATAGGTATCTGCACCCCACCTTCACCTGCCCCCCAAAAACTGAAAGCTTGACCCATTGCAACTACTGATTTAATTGTCAGAGTACAGAAGTCCCACATTTTATTGCAGAATCATTGAAATCTGATGTTCCCAGCTGATGCTCCATTGTAATTTAATGTTCCTTCTGGGGATGCTGCCCTAGGTTGAGATGCATGGCATTAAAACGTTGCCAAAAGGTCTACTCATGTTCATAATATTTTGATGAGAATATAGAAGTGTCACTTTTGATGGCTGGTAGGAAACAGTCTCTGCATGTTGTTTCTGTTTGATATTTCCATCTGCACTTCCTTACTTGTGTCCTCTCTACATTTGTTCACCAGCTTTCAGGATTTATACTTGAAATATCTTTGGCAATCAGATCCACTACTGCTGTCTTTACAGGAACTTGAAATAAGTTTTGTTAAAACGAGATGCAGCTTGTGGCAGGAATGTCACAACTGTGAAAACACATTACTGATGTTAGTTCGTTTCTTATTAGGTTCATCTAATCATCTATCTTGATTTTTTCACCCCAACTGATGTATCTTGGGTGCATCCTTAGTGTCTCAGAAATATAGATCTGCAATAAACAAAGACTACTTAGTTCAATAGCCTCAGGTCGCAGGTGAGAAAATTGACTCCTAATGGGAAAAATTTAAAACTATTTGCCCAAAGGCTCACACTTATGATAGTGTTGTGATTTAATCTAGTTATAAATAACTGAAATGGAGCAAAGGGGCAAAGGGAAGGCCAAATATTATAGGCATTTATTTGTGCAGCTTTGCCAGGAAGCTGCAGTTTAGACACAGGCCCAGTAAAGTCTGGGTGACATAGGGAAGGAACTTGTCTCCTAATCTCTGTGTGCAAGTGGGAACCCCATGTCCATAAGCACCAATTAGAAAACAGAGGGAATAATCACATCCACCAACTTTCCCCCTAAAGTTCCCTAATACTTACCATTAGCTACCACAGCATCTAAAAATCTGTTGTCTTTTGCCGAAACCGGTTTGGCTCAGTGGATAGAGCGTCGGCCTGCGGACTGAAGGTCCCAGGTTCGATTCCGGTCAAGGCCATGTACCTGGGTTGCAGGCATATCCCCAGTAGGAGATGTGCAGGAGGCAGCTGATCGATGTTTCTCTCTCATCGATGTTTCTAACTCTCTATCTCTCTCCCTTCCTCTCTGTGAAAAATCAGTAAAATATATTAAAAAAATAAATAAATAAAAATCTGTTGTCTTTCGTTTCAGAGGAGTTGATTTCAATTTGTTGCTCCCATTGCATAATCTTAAACCCTATTGAAATGGTTTTGAATAAAGTCTTTCTGAACTGTTTAACCTGATCTGGTGCAATTTTTCTTTGACACTTGAAATAACTGCTCTTTGCTAGATGTAAATTGAATTAACAAACTGTTTTTACTGGTTTCCCTTAACATCCACAATTTGGAAGCTTGATGTCAATGCTCTTGGACACCAAATAGAAACATTTTTTAAAAAAAATATTTTGCAAATATGTAAAAGATGATTTAAGTGCTTCTATAAATGATGATGATAGTGACACTAGAATAAGAACAAATATCAATGATACTTATAAAACGGTAAAAATACAAAATAAAAATAAATATATTCTATTTAAGATTCAAATGTTCAAACTGTAGCATTATCTAGTCCAGTGGTTCTCAACCTTCTGGACCTTTAAATACAGTTCCTCATGCTGTGACCCAACCATAAAATTATTTTCATTGCTACTTCATAACTGTAATGTTGCTACTGTTATGAATCGTAATGTAAATATCTGATATGTAGGATGGTCTTAGGCAACCCCTGTGAAAGGGTCCTTCGACCGCCAAAGGGGTCGCGACCCACAGGTTGAGAACCGATGATTCTAGTCTATTATTTCAGGGAGGTAACAAAAAAGCATGTATACTATAAATAAGGATTAAAGTCCTGTCAAATTGTTAGCATATACCAATGAGTTAATATTAAAAATTCACAGTGGGTCTATTTATTAAAAGTGTTGTTTGTTTGTTTGTTCATGCAAAAGAAGCTCTGTGAAAGCTATATTATTAAAAACTGGAGAAAATCACTTCAACTCAAAGGATTAAATGTCTAGGGATGAGTCCAGCAATGGTGTGATTGACAAAAAAATCTTACAGGTTTTCTTCATTTTTGTTTAATAAAAATTGATTGTGCTTATTACGGCTTTCTGCCATCACTTTATTGCAGGAGCTGAGGAGGCATTTCTTGATAAGTCCTATTTGCAGCCACTTAACGCCTTCAAAAATGTATTGGCTTGAAATTCATCATCATTTTTCTCCTCATTTTTAAATGAGGATTTTCATTGAAAATTTGGTGAAATTCCAGTGTCCATTTTTCGAGTTACTGAAGCAATAAAATTAGATATTTTTCACCTGCATGTTGTTTCAGGTATAATTTGGAGTATTTTAGTGGTGAAGGTCATTGGGAAAAAGCTCTGTGTAAGCATAGTTCCAAAGTGAAACTACTTTTATTTGACATTTTATATAAAAAATGTTCTATATATATATTTAGATTTTAAAGTTAAAATAACAACAACAATAACAAATACAAAAAAATGACTATTTCTATTTATTCTAAGATGGCAGTACCTATATTTGTCAATTCTAATTTCCTGGTAGAATAGTCTTTAGCATCACTGCATACCAGTTACTTTTTCTGTGGAAGGTGTAATTTGGACAGGATGGCTTTGAAGGTCACTTCCAGCTATTGTATTTGAATTATTGTTCCCCAAGAGGTAGTGAGAGAAGACAGAGTTGGAAAGTAAAAAAATATTTAAAATAATTTTTATACAGTCATAATATAGTTATTGGATCGCTGTGTATTATTTTGACTGACCGTAGCACAACTTCCTTTCTACTATTACGCCTTTTAGTTCATCCTTCTAAGACCAGTCCCGAAATTGCGTATCTTCTTTTCTCTGAAAACCTGGATGCTCATTTAGTGGAATTCTCTAAAAAAAGAGAACATTTTTGTTTTGTTTTTGTTTTTCTAGTTTTAACTATGTGGCACTGCTTTCTGGATTTCTCTGATTCTACTCCTTTATTACTACTTTCATGTAATAGGTCTCAAAGTCTCTTAGTCTTTGTACATATTTCAAAACTCTTAATTACATAGCATGCTTGAAATGATAAAAATGATCGGAATAGTCATTTGATAGTTCTCTAACACTGTCTTTCTTTAGAGTTGAACTCTTTACTTCCATGACTTAAGGCCTCAGGAGTCAAAGTTTTCACATATCATATATCTATTGTAGTTTTCCCATATCATATACTATTACATATACATATATATTATATATTAGAGGCCTGATGCACGAAATTCTTGCAAGTGGCTCAGCCCTCGCAGTCCTAACTTCTTCTGGAAGGTCGTTTGGCCATCCAGTCTAATTAGCATAGTACGCTTTTATTATTATAGATACACACACACACACACACACACACACACACACACACACATTAGTTTGAGCCCATTTGTCGTAACTTACTTCTTTCTTTGACATAACAATTTATCTTAATATTCCATCCAATAAAGATTAGGAAAATAATAAATGATCTCATTTGTAATAAAATATTACCATTAAATAAAATTTGACTGCATTCATGTAAAGGATTTTCCCGAAGCAATTTTCAGACTATTTTCTCTATGTTATTTTCTGCAATGCATGACAAGTTTTCTTAGGTTGCTTATTGTAGAGTTATAATACATTTTATTTTTTCCATGGAACTGAAAATCATATATACTACTATAGTCATTCTTAAGATTGTTATATGATACAATATACTACCATTAATTACATTGACTGGCCCTTTTTTTAAAAAAATATATATTTATTGATTTTTTACAGAGAGGAAGGGAGAGAGATAGAGAGTTAGAAACATCTATGAGAGAGAAACATCGATCAGCTGCCTCCTGCACACCTCCTACTGAGGATGTGCTCTCAACCAAGGTACATGCCCTTGACCAGAATCAAACCTGGGACCCTTCAGTTCGCAGGCCGACGCTCTATCCACTGAGCCAAACCGGTTACGGCTGACTGGGCCTTTTGGAGGGCTCAGTATCTATACTAATAAGAGGGTAATATGCTAATTAGACCAGATGTCTTCTGGACGTCCTTCCTGACAAAGCCGGACCTGGGCAAAGCCACCCACCCATGGTCCCAGGCACCAGAGACTGGGGCTGTGGCCCAGGAGAGGGACAAGCTGCCTGCCCCACGGTTCCAGGTGCCTGCAACTGTGCCTGCAGCTGCGGCCCAGGAGAAGGACAAGCTGCCCACCCCGTGGTCCCAGGCACCAGCGCCTGTGACTGTGCTCAGGCAAAGCCACCCACCTAAGGTCCCTTGTGACTGCGGCCAGCCCAGGCAAAGCTGGCCCAGGTCCTGGGTACCTGCAGCCAGCCAGAAGGAAGGAAGCCTGGGTCTTGGGTGCCTGTGGCCGGCCAGAGTAGGGAATCCTAGGTCCTGGGTGCAGGGCAAGGCAAAGGCCAGCAGGGGAGCAGTTAGGGGCGATCAGGCAGGCAGGCAGAGGTAGTTAGGGTCTATCAGGCAGGTAGAGGGGTTAGTGGCACTCAGGCAGGCAGGCAGGCAGAGGTAGTTAGGGGCTATCGGGCAGGCAGAGGGGTTAGTGGCAGTCAGGAAGGCAGCCAGGTGAGAGGTTAGGAGCCAGTGGTTCTGGATCGCGAGAGGCAATTGGACATTCCGCAGCGGGTCCCAGATTGAAGAGGATACAGGCTGGCCTGAGTGCACAAATTTTGTGCACTGGGCCTCTAGTATTTATTATATTTCACTAGGGAACAGATAGAGAAAGTCCTAAGAAACAGAAGTAAATAATCATAAGTAGACAGTTTGCCTTAAATTCCTTTCACTTATTATGCACATGTAACTTTTAAGAAACATTAAATGAAATATTTTACATTATTACATTAAAAGTCTCAATCATTTTTGTAGTATACCTATTGTAAATAACAGTAAAGTTTCTAATAAAGTAAAATATTTTTGGTTAGTCTGTGTCCCCAGTTAAATTAAAAGTCTAACAACATCCACATTGCACAAGGCCTCTCTTCTCATGTCATTATCTGTACTGTCAGTCACATCTCTCCCTGACTTTGGAGACTTCAAATAGTTGAATTTTAGAACTATGAACTTATTTAGAGGACACTTCTAATGTTAATTTCCTTCAGTTGTTGATAAATGATTATGTAGAGTTTGAACTCTTGAACTCTATCTACAAATTCTTGTGGGCCCTATTATATGACTTCTCCAGGCTAAATAAGGAATTTGTATATTTGCTGAGGACTCTTTATTTATAAATAGTTAAGGTTTTGCACTTTCCTATCTTCTCAAATAGAATCTAGCTATTTTGATTGTGTGTCAAATTGCTATTTATCAAATCTTCAACTCAATTCCATTTTATACCTCTTCTCTGGTCTATAAAATTATTGCTTGTGGCACAACTTATAGCTGGAAAGTTATTTGTACGGGCATAAAAGTGAGCAATCTAAAGCACGTATCAGTTGTCTTATTTATGGGAGGGAAGAGGTGGGAAGTCATCTTAGAAATTTACACCACATTGTATTCCTAGAGCTGTTCATCTTTGCTATTTTATTTGTAAAATTACAAACTTTTGCTATTAAAAATATAAATTTTTTTTTCATAATTTTAAATTTTCTTTTCTAAGGTTTAAGTTGATCTTATTTTTAAATGGTCTGAAAAACCCAAAAAAACTAAATTCTAATTCTATTTAGTTAAAAAAAATATTTTATTTTAATAACCCATCAGCTATATAAACACCCAGGTCCCTTTCACTAAATAAATATTACATGCATCTTCTATAAAAACATATCATTTAATTCTCCTGGTCTTTCACTGATTTGAGTTTAATTTCTGGATCCTTCAATAACTTTTCCATCACTCACTATAATCTTAAACCTTAGGAAACAGCTTCTTTTCCCTTTGTGGTTTTCATAACTTAGTTTATAGGAAACTTTTGGGAATGTTCAAATGTGGTGAGTAAAGTTGTAACTCCAAATATTCACTTGATTTTGACACATAGACAGAGAGAATCATTTTACTGCTATTGGGTATACTATGGGTTTCTTTTTCACTCTCCCCTAAAATGACAATATGCTAAAGTAAAAGTCATAAAAGAAAGAAAAAGCAATAATAATACTGAAAAGAGAGAACAAATAGAAGTATGCTCTGAATAAGACAGCAACATTAGGTGTATTAATTCATGTATTATAATTAAGTAGTTCTCTAATTAAGTTCTAGAATGCTCACTTCCTTTTTAAAGAAAATTATCTAAATCTAAGTGACAGGAACATTAGTCAGAAGCACATGTAAAATAGTTTCTATTGGCAGGGATTCAGGAAATGAATGCCAGTGTTTTTTAACCTTGATTGTAATGAAAAAGATAAATTATCATTTACACAAAAATTTTAGCAGAAGGAGTAGCATATTGTATGTGCCCCATCCTTATGGCATAAGCTATAATTATGTGCCAAAATTATAAACTTTGAAAATACAGCCATTAGATAACAAGATATTGTTGTTGGGCTCTCTAAGATGTTTATAGCAGACTCCTCAATATAAAATAACATACTATGCTCACAGAGTGCAAAGGTGTTCCTGAGAATAAACACAAGAATAAATGCTGACCAGAAGTGTTACCTAAAAATTAAGAATTTTAGAATTAAAAAAAAAATTAAATTTAGTCATACCAATATTATGACTGGAAAGCATAGTAAAAAAAGAAAAAAAAATATCTATATGGTTTCAAATCCCAGGAATAACCAGTGTTAACATTCTGGTACAATTCTAGAGTTTTTCCTTTGTCATACATTATATAAAATTAAAGTTCCTTCATTTTTAAAACAATAAAGCATGTCAAATCTTTAAAAGTAATGATTTTTTTATGAAAAACAGTATGGAGTTTTCTCAAAAAATTAAAAATGGAATTACCATTTGACCCAGTAATCCCACTTCTAGGAATATACCCCAAGAAATCAGAAACACCAATCAGAAAGGATATATGCACCCCTATGTTCATAGCAGCACAATTTACAATAGCTAAGATCTGGAAACAGCCTAAGTACCCATCAGTAGATGAGTGGATTAAAAAACAATGGTATATCTACACAGTGGAATACTATGCTGCTGTAAAAAAAGAAAGAACTCTTACCATTTGCAACATCATGGATGGACCTGGAGAGCATTACACTGAGTGGAATAAGCCAGTCAGAGAAAGATAAATATCACATGATCTCACTCATTTGTGGAATATAATGAACAACATAAACTGACAAAGAAAAGTAGACCCAGAGACAGAGAAGCATTGAACAGACCATCGAACTTCAGAGGGAAGGCAGGGGAGGAGGGTAAGAGATCAACCAAAAAACCTGGATGCATGCAATAAGCATAACCAATGGACACAGTCACTAGGGGGATGAGGGCATGTGCTGGGGGATGGGAGTGGCCGGGGAGAGGTCAATGGGGGGAAAAAGGAGATATATGTAATAGTTTCAATAATAAAGAATAAAAAAATAAAAGTAATGATTTTTAGATCAATTATGTTCAAGTATGATTCTGCATCATAACATAATTAACTATTCTCCAAGGATTGGATAAGTATGGAGCTTCCTTTTTAAAAATTATAAATTACCTTTCAAAACACAACCTGAATATAAAGATTTTTTCTAGATCTGGACTATTTTATTAGATTAGTGTTGATGTAATGAATTTAATAGCTTGAATCTCTAAGTTAGGTGCTGCCAAATTGTTTTTCCAAGTAGTTAGACTAATTTACCTTCCCACAGTGATGCAAGATTTATCACACCAATATCAAATGTTATTTTTTACCTTTGATAACTTATATGCAAGAAATTGTAAATGCCTGAATTTAGTATATGATTTTTGATAAATGTTCTCATATTACACCTTTTTTTCTCTTAAATTAATAATAGTTTCTGCTTTTTTGACATACGTATGTCAAAGGTTTTTGTAAAAATAATTTTGTTGTTTTTAAATCAAGGTTAGTTTCCTCTAGAGATTTCATAATTGCTCTAAGAATCTACATTTCAAAGAATTTATTTTTATCATTTATCTCTATCTAGAATTGGTTTTTGGTACATGCTTTTTAAAAATAGACATTTACTCTTTCATACATATGTATATGAAATATTTTTATTATATACAAATTAAATTATTTGATATAATGCAGTTTGTTTCAAATCTATTAATTTTAGGTTTTGTTATTTTATGCCAGCATCATCAAAAATGTCTTCAATTCCTGTCTTTACCCTGCTGCTAGAATATTCCCTTCCCCCTCTCTGACAGTCTTCCAGCCAGAATTTCTGCTGCTTGAAGTTTCAGGATACCCCATGTTACTAGAAACCTGTGTTATTTGTGGGCTGTGGCTATTTCTAGACTTGCCCATTTGCCCACAGAGCTACTATTTTAGCCCCTATGGAAAAAAATATAATGAATAAATATTTAATCCACTGTAATTACTGAGAAAATAAGATTAAAATGTGTTTTAGTCTTTCTAAGATGAAAGATTGGAAAAAAACAAAGATATATTTTTTCAGAATAAAATATTAATTATCTGAGACAGTTTAATAACAGAATATATATATATATATATACTAGAGGCCCAGTGCACAAAATTCATGCATGGGTAGATTCTCTAGCAGCTGCCAGCTGCCAGCCTGGGCCTCCCTTCCCTGCTGCCAGCTGCTGGCAGGGGCCTTCCTTCGTTCTGTGCCACCCCCTGGGGGTCAGTGACCGTCATAGTGAGCGATCGAACTCCTGGTCGGTTAAACTTCAGAGGGGACACTTTGCATATTAGGCTTTTATATGTGTAGATATTTATATGTGTAATATGCTAAGTGTCCAACCGTTTGACCGTTTTACTGGTTGCTATGATGCACAGTGACCACCAGGGGGAAGATACTCTGACTGGTAGGTTAACTTGCTGCTGAGGTCCAGCTGATCGGGACTGGGTAAGACAGGCCAGATACTCCCTGGAGCCCTCCCATGGTCTCTCCTCAGCCTCTAAAATATTTCTTCTAATTAATTTCCTTTTGATGTGCATGAATCCGTGTACCAGGCCTCTAGTATGATTATAAAAAAATCACATATTGATTGCTGAAAAAAATTATTCCTTTAAATATTAAGTAGAATATAAGGTTATTAACTGAGATATCATTCAAGAGCCATGAGGCTAATTGCCACAGCTGGCTGCCTTTTCAACTGACACTGCAGACATCAAAAGGAACAGACAAGAGAAACCTGTGACATTAGAATGCTAAGCCAATTTAATAAATTATAAAAACATCATTTGACTGATAGGTATTTTTAAATGTAACACAACATTACCTTCAACCCAAAGGAAGTCCACCCTATTGGTATGAAGATTTCTTTGAGATTAATGTTCAGCTTAAACTTTGGAGTTAAAGGTTTTTGAAAAGTATATTTGCTATAAGTTAAAACTAGATGGGACTTGGCAAAATTCTTATCTTCAGCATAAATAATGGGGATTGGGAGAGAGAGGAAAGAGGAGGAGGAGGAGAAGTGGAGGAAGGAGGGGAGAGATGGAAGGGGTAGGAGGAAGAGCAAGAAAAGAGGGGACATTTACAATGCCTTTGACTTTGTTGAAATTATCTGTTCCTCCAAAGCCTTCAGTGACTTCTATTCCCTCAACACAGGTCAACTTTTATCCCAGTTTTAAAGGCACAATGACCAACTTTCTTGACACCCACAATTCAATTATGACTTCTCATGAATTTTTACTTTAGTTTAGTTCCCACAGAAGTGGTAAACTTTGGATCTTTGACATTTCCTGATTATTAGATCCATTTGGTACAGGCTCCATTTAAATGTTGTGTGCTTACATTTGCATCATATTTTACCTTTGTTTCCCTACCTTACGGTCTTATTCCAAATTCAGAATCTGATGAGAAAGTGTAATAATGGATGTTTTTCTTAAGAGTAAAAAATGTATTTATTTCCTCACAACATTCTTAAACATTATATATCTTTAGTCCTAGAGGGGACAGGATTTATTTGAATGGGTCTATTCATTTTTCCCTTGAATATGTAAAACATAAGCCTATTCTGAAAGTAATAATATACTACTTGGATCACTATATGTTAGTACAGAAAACTTACAGGTCTTTAAGGAAAAGAGAGAGATAGAGAGAGGGAGGTAACAAGAATACAGGCTCCAAATAAACACTGTTTATGTGTAGTTTTAAAAAGCAGATTCCATACAATAGCTAATAAAAAAAGATTTTTTAAAAAATCACCTCTGAAGTTGGAACAATGAAGGAAACCCTTGCCTAAGAAGTTCCCGTGTATCTGTGAAGGTACCCAAGGATATTTTAAGGGTATATGGTCCTATTGCTAAGTTTAACTATGGGGTCTTAAGTTAAAATGCCCACAACTGAATTTCAGCTATTTAGAAATCCATTGCTGGACAATTTACTAGCAAAGAAGAGATATATAGATTATTCTGAGGGACAGAAAAGGCTGAAAAACATTAGTAAAACACCAGCTGGCAGACAAGATAGAGGGACAAAAAATGGAAAGGACAGGTGATGGAGACAGATGGAGAAACCAGGATGGAAAAAATGGTATTAATACAAGTATGTCAAGGGCACAAATCCTGTAATTTATGAGCAGGTCTTGAAGTTTAGGTATGGATGGTATTAAGCTTATTAAAATGCAATAAAGATTATGTTGCTGAGTAACTGACAGTGAAAAGAGAAGCTGGCAGATATTAGCAAATATATGAAATGTAGATAAAAACCGAATAGAGGAAAGCTGGATAAAAAAGGAACTAGGATGATGCATAAGCTTTATGTTTCCTCCCGAGAAGAGCCATATCTGAAACAGGATAAATAAAACCTGATGCATGGAGATTGCCCTGGATGTAACAGCATTTAGATAGATGACCCCATCCCATTTAGATAGGCCTGAATATTTCCCATTACTTAGAAAGAAACTGAGATCAAATCAGTTTAAATGCTATGGAGGAACAGCCAGAACTGTTCGGCTTAAATCTTACCTGAATTTTTAGACAGCATGCTCGTCTCATTGTGAAAATCATTCTGTGAGTCCCTACATTTCAGAGCAATACTAAAGATATTGTTGTTCAGGTCCACAGGAAACTGACCATTCAACAAATATTTATTGAGTTATGACTATGGGCCTGAGGTGGGCTAGGGCAGTGAAGATTGAGTTAACAGAACAAAGGGGTGAGGGGAGGGGGATGTGGTCTCTATTTTCCTGCAGCTATTGTATAGTGAGGGAGAAAAAAATTAAGGAAAATTCCACAAACGAGTGTCCTTTATGTAAGTTGTAATAAAATTCATAAAGAAATAATACAAAGTGCTATGTGAGTATATAGCAAGGGTGTGTGGGACAGTGCTAGGCATGAGGACTGGAAACAAGGCCCACCTGAAAAATAGTTAGATCCAAGGTCTGAAGGAGAAGTTGGAATTTGTTAGGAGAGGGGAAGAACGGGTAGGTAGGATGATGGGGGCTAACAGAGTGGGAACCAAAGGTAACGGGTGACATCAGAATGTAGTTTTCATGTTTTATAATATTTATTGGGTTTTAGGATCAAGGTTACAACAGCTAACAAATGATGAGAATATATCTTATTGCTCTCTTCTATAGAAGAATCTGTAAAACCAGTATCATTGACTTTAATGATTCCTTAAATGCTAGGTACAATTTGACAGTGGAGCTATATGAGTTTCCATTGTGGCAAGACTTTTAATTACAAATAATTATTTAAATATTTATAGTACTATTTTAATATGCATATATTTATGGTGATAAAATAATATAACATAAAAATTGCTATATTAGGCATTTTTAGCGTATAATTAAGTAGCATTCATTGCATATGCAATGTTGTGCAACCCTCAATGCTATTCCCAAAACTTTTTAATCAATTTAAATAGGACCTGGTAACCATTATGCAATAACTACCCATTCCTATCTCCCACATCTCTGGTAATTCCTAACCCATTATCTGCCTCTATGAATTCGCCATTTCTAAGACATTTGGCATAATTAAAATCATGTACTATGTTCCCATTTGTATTTGGCTTAGCTTCCTCCCCCTCTTTTGGGTTATTAACAATGATTTTTTTCTCTCTGTTATGTATTTATTTATCAGCCAAAGAATATAAATGAATATTTGCATAACCCATGGACACAGACAAGAATGTGGTAAAGGCCTAGCCGGGGCCGGAGCTGGGTGGAGGGAGGCAGTGGAGGGGAAATGGTGCACATCTGTAATAGAGTCAACAATTTAAAAATTACAGATGAATATAAATTGAGGTAGTTACTGTGGTAATTCTGAAAGCATAACTTTAATATTTCCTGTAAAATGTTACAATAAAAATGCATTTCATTTGTAGGAAAAAACATTTATTATTGAAATTTACACAAACATGGCCTCATTTCCTAACACAAAACATAACAACCCAGACCAACACACACAGGCTTTAGAGAAGGCTGTCAAGCACTTTGATGGACAGGGAGGAATGAACACAGCTTGGTGGGCTTTAGCTTTCATTTGCAGGGATCAGGGGAAGACTCTGGAAGTTGCAGGGGTAAGAATGCAATAAGCATGTGCATCCCTGTACACGGACTCACAGCACTGCACCTGATGCATAACCAACTGCAGGAGCCAGGAGGGCAGAGCTTGGGCAGCTGGTGCAAGCAGGCCAGAGGTGCTGGGGAAGGTCCTCTTCAAACAGCCCCGTGCCCTGGAGGGCATGAGGGAAGGCTGGGCCAGGCTTGCAAACCCTAGCTCTGTGAAGGCGTGGTCTCTTTCCTTGTTTGAACTTTCCAGGAAGGTGAAGTGCTTTGCACCAGCAGATTCTCTGAGTGTCCAGGCTGGTGGCTGAGGGACTGCCTCTGTATTCAAACCACAACCATCCTCTGTGTCACTGTTCTGCAGCCCCGCCCTCCTCCTCGCCCGCAAACACCTGCCTGCTACAAATGGATGGCCTGATTTTATTTTTCTCTTGTTCTATTTTGATAACTTTTATTCAGATTTATTTGCATTCACCATGCTTAACATCATAAAACTTCTTGAAACAATGAACTAAAATTACTCATGCATTTTGGAAAATTCTCAAATACTACCTCCTATATTACTTCTGCCTCGTTAATATGCTTATCCACTTCTGAAACTCTAATTAAACATTAGTGCTTAATTAATCAGAGGTTATTATATACCCTATTTGTTTCTTTTCTCCTATATAAAATTTACAGATTTCTATCTCCAAATGCTGCATCCCAATTTGTTTGTTCTGGCCAAACATCCTATTCATTATTTCTCTCTCACCTTACAGAATCTGTTATTAGGTATCTTCATTGAGCCTTGTTTAAGATTATATTATTCACTGCAATATATTCTATGGAGATTCTTCTTCAATACGCTTAAGTCCCTTTATGTTACTTCTGGTACTCTGTCCAATTGTTGAAGATTAGATTTTTATCCTCTTTAATGTATAAATGCATATTTTTATCTTCAGCCAGAGTCAGTCCCAACATATGTAATTTCTATGTATCCATATTTGTAATTTCTATCTATATCATTGTTCCCATTTCTAAAGTTCTTGCTCAGGTAATTGTGCCACCTCTTTTGTGTGGTTATATTCAATTGTGTGGGCAGTATAGTATCAGTGAAAAAGTATTTGCAGAAGTAATTTGAGGATAAGCATGCTGTTATGATAACATCTTACCCTAGAAAATGATTCTCATTTACTTCTGTCATCTGTGGCCTTAGAATCTTTCTTTAACTTAATCCAATCACATGGTTTGAGATATCCTTGGCTATTCATATTATTTAAAACCGGACTTCATTATGTGTGAAGGCGGATTTTATTCCATTTAATTTTACTCTTAGAATGAAAGCTTTTGGGGTCCTGGTCCACCTTACATAGATTAGGGTGATTATTAAAATCAGGTTGATTCTTGATCTCCCAGGGGAATATACATGATGGATATGGATTATTATACAAAAATAGATATCTTTTGTTCAAAGAATCATTCTTTGTTGAGAAAATCCTAAATATACCTAATTACAAAGAAGATGAAATCATACAACTCAAGCAATGCCTCCTCATCCTACGGATACAGTAACCCTTCTAGGTTACCAAAGAGAAAAGCGTATGTAGCATTTATTCTGCTAATTCATGGGAGACATATTTTACTTAAATAACCAAGCAAGCACATGTCCTTTAGCATGTCAGACTACTAATCACATTTATTGGTGAAGGCGTCTGAGCACTTTGAGTTGCATAAGGAGTCATCATGTCTTAGAGAAGAGTGCAGAGCTGCCTAAGGGATATTTATCTGTCGCTTTGTGCCATGAGCTAAGGGTAAAATGTAGAAGCAGATGCAGTCTTCAGCCTGCAGGATGTCTTACTCTGTTAAAGAGACCTTTATTATTTAAAAATTATAACGAGGGTGGAAATACCTTTTATCTTACCATAAGGCTTGGCGTTATTAAACAAATATATAACTGCGTTAAAGAACACAGTGTCCTTGCTATATCAGTTTTTAGTTCTTGCTGTGAACATTAACGCTAGCATCACCAAAAGCATATACACAGTCGAGTTAATTTTTGATACTAAATCATATCTCAAAGTAATATAACTGAAAGCACTCTGTCTGGGGCTGAAGAGCCCCAAGGTTTTGCCATAGCTATGTTTGTAACTGGCTGTGTGATTCTGGAAAGTTGTTGGAAACCATTCCACATGTGTAAACTAAGGACCATAATTACTGCCTAACAATGTATTAGGCAGTTTAAAAGTTCGTGATAAGAAATATTATAAATAAACATCTATAGTCTACCGAATTACAGTGCATTCTCTATGGGGGGTGTGTGTGTGTGTGTGTTTGAAAATGAATTATATTTCTTAAAGGGTGGGGTTTAGAACATCTTTTTTTTGGTTCATTGCTATAGTATCTGGCACACTGCTGACTGCAAACTATCTGAATAGGACAGATGTACATCTTCCTTCTGTATGATGGGGAAAACGTTGGTATCTTCAAAGAAGAACCAAAACATGTTTGATGTAATATTCTCTGAATGTAATGATTTCATTTTTAAAATCTGAAAAAGATTGACATCCAAATAAACATTTTTTCAGTGAAACTGGTGACTAACAGAAACAACTTACATTTTGGTTGGGAATTAAAAAAAATATATATATATATATATATTATATATAAATATATATATAATATAAATATATATAATATATTTAATATAATACATTATATAATATATAATTATATAATATATAATATATAATATAAATATATTATATAATATATAATTATATAATATATAATATATAATATAAATATATATATTAGTATAATAGTGGTTGCAAGGGTAATTAGTAGTGCAGATATTTGCCCTGATTGAAAGAATAATAAATTTCATTTTATCTGAAATATATGCCATATTTAGTATTTATTGGCACAGAGAAAAATGTGTTTTTATATATTAACTAGTATATTAACTAGAGGCTCAGTGCACGAATTTGTGCACAGATGGGGTCCCTCAGGGTGGCCTGTAGAGATTGGGCCCCAGCTCATGCCCCCAGCCTCGGAGTCTCAGCTTGTGCCCCAGCCTTGCAGCCCTGCAGCCCCACATGGCACCCTGCTTTGGCCTGGCACCACCCCTCACCTGCTCCACCATCCTGCCTGTGGGTTGATTGGTTGGGGCTGGGCCACTGCCTCCATTGCTGGTTGCTGTCTGTGGGGCGATCAGTTGGGGCCAGAGACCCCCCCACCCATGCCCAGCTCTTTCGGCACCTGGGATTCGGGTGGTGGCCCTGCCACCCGCTCCAGCTGCTGGTCGCCATCTGCAGGGCGATCAGGCCCCTGCTCCCACCCACCTGGCATTGCCCACTACCTGCTCCACCATCCTGCCTCAGTCCCACTCTCGTTGGGGCCCATAGGGTCCAGCAGCACTTCCACTGCCAGCACTGCGTCGCCAGTGCCTGCCATGTTCCGTGCTGCCTCCCTGGTGGTCAGCACACGTCATAGTGAGTGGTTGAACTCCCAGTTGAACGACCACCCAAGGGTACAATTTGCATATTAGGCTTTTGTTATATAGGATATATATGTATGCATTGGACTGTATGTGTGTGTAAGGGAGAGAGAGAGAGAGAGAGAGAGAGAGAGAGAGAGAGAGAGAGAGAGAGAGAGAGAGACTATTTCTGCTTAATGGATGAAATAAAAATTGAACAGCTCTATAAATATATGACACAACTATAAAGAAAATATAGTATATGGAAGAACTGAAGCTCTATGAGAGCACAGAAATGACATTTTAGAGTACTCAGAAACATTAAGGATGTTCTGATATTCTCTTTGGTATGTAGGAGATGAATAAAAGTTTGAATGGAAAATAATACAGTTTATTAAATTGAATATATTTCAAAGATTTTTTTGCATAACTGAAAAGATGCTCTGAATGAAGTTATTTTTAAATAATAGATTAAAATGTTAATTCATCACCACTGAATTGATGGAGAAAAGAGGCTACGTTTGCATGAAATAAACAGTACTAGGAGGAGAAATTGTGTCTATGTGGGAAAAGATGGAATATTTTAAGAAGAAATAGAACTTTGATAGCTATAATCATTAATAAGTAATTTTATTTTCAAAAGAATATTAACTTAATCACATATGTCCACATGAAATTAAATGCCTATTTTATTATCATTTAATTCAGGATATTAGCAATGAAATATATGGTGAAGAAGTTGCCTTCAAAAGATTGAAAGCAGACCTTATAATTTCCATCTTATGTGGGAATCATTTATTTGGAAAAACTATCATTTTTTAAATTAGTTATTATGAGTAGAGAAAAAGTAATAGAAAGAAAATATGTGCCTGATAGCAAGATAATCACTAAATGCAATAGCAATAAATTAGCATCAATACTATATTATAATTAAGTTCACTAGAGAAGATTTTACATAATAACCAAATTCATCTTATATCCTCTGATGAAAGAAATTAGATGTGCGGTTGGATAAATCATCTCCCTATAATGCCTGTGAATCTATTATCAAACTTTAAAGGTGTTTTATTATTTCAAGAATTTATTTTCATTTTAAATGTTGTTTTCCAAAAACTCTTTTCAATGTTTTATTTTCCTCTAAAATATTTATTTTTCAATATAAAATCAACTTTATGATATATTTTTTCCATAACATATGAACAAGTAATGAATATAGAATTATTCAGAAACAAGTATTTCCCCTTTATTTGAATGACACCATGAAAATCAGGTGGAAAAATATAGTCATAACTCCAAAATTTGATTTTGCTAGAGCTAATTCAAATAAAAGTATTAAATTTATTTACAATTTGGGAGTCATATTTTGAAATATATTAAAAGGTGGCATGCTAGTTTTTTTCAAGACACAATTAATTTTGTTGAGTGTTTTAAAAATGTACCTCTCTTTCATGTTGTGTGTGTGTGTGTGTGTGTGTGTGTGTATACATTTGAAAAGGGTGTTAATTTAGTCTCCACAGATATGAGCATTAGAAAAGAAGGGGAGACAAATTCCTGAAACATGCATATCCATTTCTTTCTACCAATTTTTCTTTATTTTATGGAAGAAAAATTGATATTATATTTATCTACATATATTACATATATGAGTATAGTATGTAGTATATAATAAAAGGGTAATATGCAAACTGACCCTAACAGCAGAATGACTGGGAATGACTGGTCACTATGACACACACTGACCATCAGGGGGCAGACTCTCAATGCAGGAGCTGTCCCCTGGCAGTCAGTGTGTTCCCACAGGGGGAGCACTGCTCAGCCACAAGCCAGGCTGATGGCTGCCAGCACAGCGGTGGTGGCGGGAGCCTCTCCTGCCTCCTCAGCAGCACTAAGGATGTCCAGCTGAAGCTTAGGTCTGCTCCCTGCTGGTAAATGGACATCCCCCGAGGGCTGCCGGGCTGCCAGAGGGATGTCTGACTGCCAGCTTGGGCCCTATCCCCCGATCCCCGATGTCCTCCAGTAAGTGGACATCCTCTGAGGGGTCCCAGACTGCAAGAGGGCATAGGCCAGGCTGAGGGACACCCCCCCCCCCCAGTGCACAAATTTTTGTGCACTGGGCCTCTAGTGTAGTATATTTATGTAACATATGTAGTATGTGGAACATGAGAAAGAACTTGAATCAATTTAAGAGAAGCACTGCAACACAACAAAAACAGCCTAAGTGAAAAAAAAAAAAAAAAAACCTTCAATTTCAGTTACCCCCTGATTTTTCATTGATAGCGTAGTTATACTTGAAAGTCCTGGGTTTTCTCACTTTTCGTCTTCTTATGTAATTCTAGGATGTATAATATTAAGTCATTGTTCAGACTGTATCAATCACAGTCTGTAAGAAACTTGCATTACTTTGTATAAAATGGTAATTTCTGTGCATGTTTATATTGATCAAGAGACTTATTCCTGAATGAGAGAGATTCTTATCCTTGTATTTGCTACACCATCTAAATATATCTGTTGAACTCAGTGAAACTTTCATACACTTAAAGATATGTGAAACATTTTTCCTAAATTTGCATTTCAGAAAATTAAACTTGAAAAGTTGCAAGAATACTGCAATGAGCATTTATGTATCAACTATAGATGTATCTCTCTCTACTTTGTGTCAACATTTCCTATTGATGCTTTCTCTTTTTCTTCTTTCCCTTCGTCTCTATAAATGTGTGTGTGTGTGGGGGGGCGGGGGGGCACACTTGTGCATGTGTGTGGCCACACATTACTCTCCCTGAAATGGTACAGCATGGCAGTTAACAGGAAAGCATGTATCATCAATAATAAGTATATTCTCCCACATAAATCAATATAATGAACACAACTTTCAATAGTATCCTAGAGCTGTTCCTTTTTATGACCCAGGATGTAAAGCAGAATCTTTTATTACTGTTACTTATCTGAATTTAGTTTTCCTTTCATCTAGAAGAATCTCCCCAAGTATTTTTGCCTTTCATGACATTGAAGCCTTCCAAAAGTATGTAATTGAGTTTTTAAAATCTGCTTTTCCCACAGAAGCATTTTATTTGTTGGTTTTGTATAAGTAGGAATGCACATGTAAATTACGTATATAAATTAGAGTGATAAAAACTAGTTCTCACCAATTCAGTAGGATAACCACATTAAAAACAATAGAACTTTTTCTCCCTAAGGAATCTCATTTGTATTGATTGCTTAAATATAAAAGGTAGTATAAAGAGAAAACAAACTCTTATTACATATTTTTCTAACTTCTTCACAAAAATTAAGTCATTTTCTAAATCAAATAAAGGGTTTGATTTAAAGCAGTTTTGCTAATATATAGTAATAATGAAAACTGATTAGTGTGATTTACTGTATGCTTTCCTTAAATGCAATAAAATATAGTTATTAGATTTTCTGTACTGTGCTTGAGTGTGTAAAATTTGGCATGTATTTATCTACCCTGTAATTTCATGGTGTTACAATGTTATTACTCAATAATGACTTAGCAATTACTCTATAATTACCCGATCACAGAATAGTAATTATCACATAATTAGAAGATCAATTTCCCAAGATTGAAAAATATACAGCAATTTGGGCCATATAAACAGTGCTTGTAAATGTAAATGTGTTTATAAGATTATTATTTGCATATAAAATAAAATGAATAAATATAATTTAGAATCCTATAACTAGATTGCAAGACAAGTTGAAGATTAAGTTTATAAGAAATAGGCAGCCATGTGCTTATGATAATAAAACGATTATTTACCTCTCATTAAAAACTTATTAGTAAAACATTGCTGTTATGTATAAGTAAGGTACATTCTTAAAAACAGTTGGCGTTAGGAATTAATAAGTGATAGTTTTTATTAGTGGGAAAACAATAAACATAACACAGCTAAAGAGAATTCCTTCCATATGTCAGTATATAAAAATATTATTCATAAACATTTGAATAAAAATCCAAATAACAACATTAAGTGAAATAATTTGGGTATCATTATTTTTGTTTTGGTTGTGCTATGTGTTAATATATATTTGGTGATGTGATTTCTCTTTAAATTAAAATAGTTAAGTAAATAATTTTTATATCTATTCAGAATATCACAGATTCTTATTATCGATTATTAATTTTTCTGGAATATGATGCTTTTACTTTTGCTTTGTACACTAGAAATACCTTCTTCCAGGCCCATCTATAAAGTGTTTCCTGGAAAGATTGCGGAGTCCTTTGTACCTGCCACAGATAAAGGAACACTGCTTCTGTTTGTACCAGGACTTAAATATTTTCTTCTTTTCATCTTGAAATTCCCTGGCAGTGTGAAATTTGAAGGTGTATTAATAGAGCTGTAATGTAGGCAAACAAGTACAAATGAGGAACAAAAGGGAACAAACACGTCCTAACATCCACAGACTCATTTATGGAGTGCCTACTGTGTGTAGATTATAAATAAGAATATAGTCCATACAAACAAGACTTTCATACTCATTATTCCTTCTCTGGAGCATTCCACCTCTCTGCATGTTAACAAAAAAAAAATGCCAAAGTTAAAGCCAGGTCTATTTCATGTCTTTTTTTCATTGTGTTATTTTCAACTAAGGTGATATTATTTAAAAAACGCTCCCTTGATTAAACCATTTAACACGGATTCCAACTACATTTGAAAGAAAGACTGAGAGTAGCCTACCAGCAGGTCCTGTTGAGAGAAATGGTACTCCTGGAAAATTACTCTCTTTTCAACTATTGACTTTCAACTCACTTATTTGTATTGTAGTCCCTTGGAAATATACTACCAGTATTATCAGGCAATTGCACTTGGTACATAGGCAAACAGGTATTCAGAGCCTCTAAAATGAGATGGAAAGAAGTTAGTAGAGAACTTAAACCCAGTGGGAGTGGCAAAAGTAGATTAAGAATTGATGGGACACTAAGAATGATAAGATGATGTCACTGTGAGTAGCATATCTTACTTGGGACCACAAAGAATAGAGATGCTTGCCCCCCAGCCAGCTGTGCTGCTGTAGCTACATCTGAGAAAGATGCCAATTTTTACCTGCATAAAGGACCTGATTCATAAGATCTATATTGTTGGAAAATGGTGAGGGCTAAAGTGATGGGGGAGGGGAAGCATTGAGGGGTGACATCCCCTCCTAGTACCTCTTCCTTGGCCAGGGCCTGACACTGTCCCCCTCAGAGCCTCTCAACAGGCCCATGGGCAGAGCAGAACAGGATGACTACCTCCATTTTACAGTTGGGGAAGTGTCAATTTTATGATGCCAATTTTCTCTAAATTAATCTATAGATTCAATGTAAGAAAAACCAATTTTTTTCAAAGCTCTAGAACAGTCAAATCAAATCTATGGTTTTAAAGAAATGATTGCACTTTCTTCTGGGCACAGATTGTTGGAATTGACTACAAGGAATATCCAGTGTGGCTCTGTTGGCTGAGCATCATCCCGTGCACTGAAGGGTTGCTGGTTTGATCCCCAGTTAGATGTGTGTGTGGCTGGGGGTGGGCAACTGATGTTCCTCTCTCACATCAATGTTTCCTTCTCTCTTCCTTCCTCTTTTTCTAAAATGAATAAAAACATTTTAAAAAAGAAATTTTCTAGATGATTGTTATGTTCTATATCTTGATAAATGTTACCTTTACACAGGTTTATGTAATTGTCAAAACTAAGCAAATGTACTATTGAGATCTGTGCTTTTCAATGTATATACATTTTAAATTCAATTGGTAAATAGACATTGAGCATTAGTTTAAAACTATATATGCTGAAGTATTTAGGAAAAGAATATAGAAGCCTGAAATTTATTTAGAAAATCCAATAGATGTTGACTCTGACCTCATACCAGAAACACAAAAATAGAGAACCCACAGAAGAAATATTTGCAAAGCATATATAAGATAATGGATTAATACCTAGAATATAAGAACTCTTACAAGTCAACAACAACAAATAATTTAAAAAATGGGCCAAAAACTTGACTATACATTTCTTCAAAGAAGACATACAAATAGGCAATAATCTCAAGAAAATATGCTTAAGATCACTAGTCATTAAGAAAATGTAAATTAAAATCACAATGAGATAGCACCTTTCCCGCACTAGTATGACTTTATTTTTAAATAAGAAAATAAAAATTGGTGAGAATGTGGAGATACTAAAATGCCAATTCATTCTGGTGGGAATGCAAAATGGTACAGCTACTATGAAAAACAGTTTGATAGTTCCTCAAAAAGTTAAACATAGAATTACCATATGCTTCAGCAATTCCACTTCTAGGTATATACTCAAAAATAACTGAAAACACGGACTCAAACATGTACTTGTGCAGCAATGTTCATAGCAACCAATGTTTACAACAAACATTAAATATTCACAATACTCAAACAGTGGAAACAACCCAAATATCTGTATAAGGATAAATAAATAAAATGAGATATATACAAATGATGGTTATATTATGCAGCCTTAAAAGGAATGGCATTTTAATACCCACTATAATATGGATGAGCCTTAAAAACATTATGCTAAGTAGACTAAGCCAGACACAAAAGTTAAAATATGAATAATTTCACTTAAGTAGAATAGGCAAATTTATTGACATGGAAAATTGAAGTTACTAGGGGTCAATAGGGGAGGGTATGGGGAGTTACTAATTAAAAAGAAGAAAGTTTGCCCTAACCGGTTTGACTCAGTGGATAGAGCATTGGCCTGTGGACTGAAGGGTCGCAGGTTCAATTCCTTTCAAGGGCACAAGCTAAGGTTGCAAGCTTGATCCCCAGTGGGGAGCATGCAGGAGGCAGAAACATCATTGATGTTTCTCTCTCCCTCTCCCTTCCTCTCTGAAATCAATAAAAATATATCCTATATAATAAAACCCCAATATGCAAATCAACCGAATGGCAGAACAACCAGTCGCTATGACATGTGCTGACCACAGGGGGCAGACTCTCAAAGCAGGAGCTGCCCCCTGGTGGTCAGTGCACTCCCGCAGAGGAGCACTGCTCAGCTAGAAGCTGGGCTCATGACTGGTGAGTGCAGCAGCAGTGGTGGGAGCCTCTCCACCTCCACTTAAGATGGGTGGTAAGGAGTGTGGGGTCCTGGACTGGGATAGCCCTGGACTGAGAGAGGGATGTCCATCTGCCGACTTAGGCCCTATCCCTGGGGGCATCAAGCCTGAGCCGGCAAGCAGACATCCCCCGAGGGGCCCCGAACTGTGAGAGGACACAGGCTGGGCTGAGGGACCCCCAGTTCATGAGTGTCATGTACTGGGCCTCTGGTTTATAATAATAAAAGTGAAATATGCTAATTAGTCTGGATGTCCTTCTGGTCATCCTTCCACCCTTCCAGACATAGCCAGGGCTATGAGGGAAGCCCGGGTCCCAGTGCCTGCAGGCAGCCAAAGGGAAGTCTGGGTCCCAGGTGCCAGAGGGAAGCCGGTGCTGGCAGCCAGAGGAGGGAAGGCCTACTCTTGCACAAATTTCGTACACCGGGCTTCTAGTTTAAAAATAAAATAAAAAGAAGAAAGTTTTTGTGTAGGAGAAAGAAATGATTGGTAGTGACAACTATGCAACACTGTGGGTGTACTTAAAGTCACAGAATTGTACACTTAAAATGGTTAAAATGCTAAATTTTATGATATATAGTTATAATAAAAATATGTCAAAATATATCACAAACCAAATCATAAAACCTGAAGCCAAAATTTCTATACTCAAACACATGAGAAAATCATATATACGTATTTGTATATGCATACAACTACATAAATTATATATCTACCCCAAAGTCCTCCAAAATCATATATTTATGCAAATGTGATTATGTAATATAGGTTTGGAGAATCTACTTTGTTTTAGACAACTGGCCACAGAAAATATGTTGATACACAAAGTGATAAAGTCTTTATTCTCAAAACCGGTACTTTAATGAAAGACAGAGTTCAGTAATGGGATAGAGAGTAGTGCTGTGTCATTTTAAAAAGACTATTTATGGGAGGACACCATGAGAAGGGACTATTAGGGAAAATACATAAATTAAGTCAAAGAATTAGCCATGAAAATACCTGATAAAAGAATTTTTGGCAGGGGAGACAAGTGAAAAAGTCTGAGATCCTAATGCAAATGGACTGTTTCAGGAATCACAAAGAGGTGAGTGTAATTTGCATGAGTGAATAAGAAGGAAGGTGGTAAGAAATGAGATTAAAAAGCCAGTCAAGGAGAAGAGGGTGTCAGCCATTGCAGGCCCTGGAAAGAACTCAAGGTTATTCCTTAGGGTTAGGTTTCCACAGATGTGCTTAAGGAGCCAACTCAAGGGCAAAAGTGAAGTTAAGTGAGCAAGTAGGATTCCTTATAGAGGGTGGGCAAAAATAGGCTTACAGCTCTTTGTATAGAAAATAATACAATAATTAATAAATAATGATACAAGAATTAACTCTTGCGTACTCCCAACTGTAAACCTACTTTTGTCCATCCTTGTATTTACCTTCGCCCAGCTTCCTTAAATCACTGCTCACAGGTTTTTGCTTTTATTCTGCATTCAGAAATTTGATATGACATTTTCTCAAATTTTAAAATTGCAAAGAAAGCAAACAGAGCAAACAGACAGAGATAAATGAACAGTTCAAATTTCTTAAACATGTATTAGAAAAGAGCTAGCCTCCTGGATCCTTTACTTATTTATCACTTGAACAAGTGCATGAGGTAAACGACATTATCCCCATTTTTTAAGAGGAAAGAGAAGCTTTAACTTGGAAAATCTAAGTTGTGTATCTCAGATCGCACAACTAAGAACCAAGTAAAGATGCAAATCCAGGTCAGCCCAACTATAGACATTTCTCCATTGTGACCACACAAATTCTCACTTGCTAGGAGGAATGGGGCATTCTCGAACCTGGTCGCTGCAGAAAACGCGAGAGCTTTTTATTCTGTGATGACTGCAATCCTTTGGAATCATTCTTTACAGAAGCCTCTAATCAGGACAGATGTTCTTAAGGGTTATTTACTCACAGTCACACACAAATTATTATAGGAGTTAGAAGTATAACAATCTCCTGGTTGCTAGTAATATATATATATATATATATATATATATATATATATATATATATATATTTAAAATATATTTATTGATTTCAGAGAGAAAGGGAGAGGGAGAGAGAGATAGAAACATCAATGATGAGAGAGAATCATTGATCGGCTGCCTCCTGCATGCCCCCCACTGGGGATCGAGCCCAAACCCGGGCATGTGCCCTTGGCCGGAATCAAACCTGGGACCCTTCAGTCTGCAGGCGAATACTCTATCCACTGAGCCAAACCAGCTAGGGATATATATATATATAAATTTTAAGAGAGGTGCTCTGTTATTATAACAAAATATATAAAAATAAAAGATTTTCAAATTCTTACTGATAAGGAATAGGATTCAAGAAGCCTTTGTTACTAGAACATTATTAGGGTTTTTATGTTTTGGTAATCTAAAATATCAGGTATCAACAAACATTTTAATTATCCATCTCTATGCAATTTAATAGATACAAATCTCACTGTAAAGCTCTACCGATTACTACACAAGCTTCCTTATTCTGTTTGCCTCTCAGTTTCTTGAGACTCATTAGCCGTCAAATCCAGTGAGCAAGCAGGAAACATCCAAATAGCCAATATTTCGAACGGGTATTACAGCAGCCTTAAAAAACCTGACGTTTATCGATTTTGTTTAAATATGATGGATATCAGAAGCCTCATTAATTCTTAAGAGGCCAGGAAGATAGTGTATTATTGCTTTTAGGTACACAAGAGCTGAAAATGTTCAAACATGAGTGAGCTTCAGAATATATATCAAGATAAAAATCAATGTCTTCCAGGTTAATCTCCACTATACATTTACCATAGTGAGTAGTTTTCTCAGTGTGCCTCTAAAACCTCCAATTCAGACTAGAAAGCATTACATTCAGGCTGGTCAACTCTCTCATAAGAGTTATGGAATGTACTGAATTAGGGTCTGAAATGAGAACACTAACATTGATTAGCGGGCTGTCATATCAGGTAAGAGGAAAGGAAATACATATTTGCAGTTAAGCTGAAGGGAGAATAGGTTAATTTTTAAACATATTTGAATAGAGCAAATGTCAGAGTAAAAGGGGGATTATTTATTTTGGTACAAGGTAGCTGGAAGTACTGAGATGAAATATAGAAAAAAGAGGATATTTTGGTGAAATTGGAACTGTACAATATATGTAGTCTCAGCAAAAAAAAAAAAAAAAAAGTAGTAAAAATAAAATGTACTGGCCTAGTTCTAAGAAATGTGTTAAACTCAAGTGGCAGAAATGAGATGTTTTATGCTTTTTTTGCTACTATTCTTACAATAGTTTTTTAGTGTGCGTGTTGTGGGGGTATAGGGGGTCTTTGAAAAATTGAAGGATCATTTCATTCTAGATTTCAAACCAGCTGCATCCAGAAACCAAAATAAAGTAATATGTGGATGTATCACTTATTTGAATTGCAATAAAACAACATTACTTAAACTGTATTACAAACTTCAGTGGAAAGAAACCTAATATCTGACCAGCCTGTGTGGCTCAGTGGTTGAGCATCAACCTATGAACCAGGAGGTCACAGTTTGATTCCCAGTCAGGGCTCAAGCCAGGGTTATGGGCTCAACCCCTAGCAGAGGGCATGCAGGAGGCAGCCAATCAATGATGTTCTCTCATCTTTGATGTTTCTATCTCTCTCTCCCTTTCCCTTTCTCTCTGAAATCAATAAAAATATATATATTTTTAAAAAGAAACCTAATATCTGTATTTAAATTAAGTGAATTTCAAAATTCGTACTCTGCACTCTAAAAGACAGAAGAAACGAAGGCAAAATAACAATACAATACTGACAACAGCAGCCATTATAAAAATACCAAAAATAATTTCAATTCTACTATGTCCAACTGTGAACCAGGAGAGTAAGGCGTGAATTTATTGCATTCTCACTGGACTCAGTTCATGAACTTCCCACAGAATGAGCACCATGCTGCTCTCTGTGTTAATCTAGTGTTAAAAATAAAAATGTTTATATGATGGTCTTTATATATAAGCTAAAGTTTATACCTGGTGCTTTATTGAGGAAACAGAGATCTCTTCTTACAATGGAGGAAAAAGAGGCTGTCTTGGACATATAGACTTGCTTAAGGAATTTGGTGGAGTGATTTTGGCCTATAGGAAATTGTGCCCTTAACATTGACTTCAGAGCTTAATCCCTGTATAAGATGCAACTCCACTCTATTCAAGTTAACTCCTTTGATTATCACACCATTAGGCAGGCCTTCCACAGACCCCACTTATGCAGAGGAAATTAGTAAGTATGGAAATAATATAACTTGCCTAAGACCAAAATAGTAATCTCATCAGTGGCAGAAGCCTTGTCTAAACCCAAATCTACCTGCTATCTAAACCTGTGCTCTTATCTACTTCCCTACAATTCAACTTAGTGATTTTCAAATCAGAATCCTCCACAGCAGTGGTGGAAAACACTTCTCTGCATTCACTGATACTATATTTGACATGGTGGCACATTGACCCAAGGTGGGAGTATTCATACCACAGAAATAGGTAAACCCTACAAATCATCATATTTCTTCCTTTTGAAAGACAGATATCTGGAACCCACCACAGAGTTTTTGACTCACCAGGGCCTGAATGGGTCCTGATAATTTACATTTCTCACTGTTCCTCAGGTGATGCTGTTGTTGGTCATCTGGGACCAAACTTTGAGAGCCATTAATCCAACTCATTTTTTCTCCATATATACACGGGCTTATTATAAATATTGAACACTACATTAAGGAGCTATGTATTCATAAAATCACATTATCTTGGATTTTAATTGGATATTATATTGTACTAGTGACCCAGTGCATGGATTTGGGCACATTGAAAGGAAATTAATTAGAAGGTGGCTGACGGGGTGGGACTGGGCGCGATGGTCCAGACATGCCCTGGAGCCAACCTCCCGCAGTCCCTGCCTGGTGTCTGCAGAGTGAGCGATGTCCCTCAGGCAGGTCGGGTCCCTCAGCCTGGCCTGCGGGGATCAGGCCAAAACCGGCTCTCCGACATCCCCCGAGGGGTCCCGGAGTGCAAGAGGGCACTCTGCAAAGTTGCTGTTGCACAGGGTGTGGACCACAAATGCAAGTGTGCAGTAAACCAGATTCGGGACTCACAGTGCCCCAGCAGCAACATAACCCATGGCCGAAGGTGGACTCACATGGCCCTGTAAGGAATCGGGCACCCTCCTCTCGGGCTCACCCGAGAGCTGCTGCTGGTAAGTCATTGCAGCTTGGCAGCTCCTGCATTGAGCGTCTGTCTCCTGGTGGTCAGTGCACATCACAACGACTGGTTAGACAGTCGGACACTTAGCATATCAGCCTTTTATATATATAGATTATACTAAATTAACATCTCAAATTTTAGGAGACAATAGATAATTTTAAACTAGTAATAGGAAAATTATGAAACTTCATTAATGGTATAAAGAATAAGCAAGTGTATTTTAGTCCCATTTTTAATGTGGCTATTTACAAATATTTAAATTGGACTAAGCATTTACGTAATACTGGGGAAAAATAACCTATCTTTTGATGAACTCAAGAAACAAAACAAAGTAAGTTAATACCTACATTTACACACTAGTTTTTAAAACTGGAAGAGTAATAAAGTTAATATGTAGTCTAAGCAGATTTTATATTCATAAGAATTTTATTCTTTACTTTATATGTAACACTAGAAGCCCAGTGCATGAATTCGTGCCCGGGTGGGGTCCGACCGCCCACCCTGATCAGGGCTGATTGGGCAGGCGGCTGGAGGGAGGGGACGTGGGAGTCTGGCTGGCCAACCCACCCCTGGCAGGGGTGTGGGAGGTGATTAAGGGTGGAGCTGGCTGGGGGGAGAGGCCACAGGCTATTGGCCAGCTCTGCCTCTGATCAGGGTAGGGGGGCAATCAGAGGTGGGGCTGGCCATAGGGAGGGGCCATGGGTGGTTGGCCAGCCAGCCCTGCCCCCTGGTCCAACTCTGGGTCGAGGGGACAATTTGCATATTAGCCTTTTATTATATAGGATTAATATATTGTTTCCATTTTAATTATCCCAAGTTTCAGTGTGTCATCCCCATACTGTATCCACAAAATTATTTATCTCAAAAAGTAAATCTAAAGGCAAATGAGGAGAAATCTAATGGTGTGAAGGATAGTGAGCCATAATAAAAATTAAGTATAAAAAATCAGGGTGAATTTATTAATAGAAATACTTAAAGAAATGAAATAATTTATGACTACCATTAAAATTCTGGCTCAATTATTTTACATTTACTGTTGCTTAAACCTTTATGAAAATAACGGTGCATTGAGTAAAATTTGGAAGCAGCTTAATTTAAATAAAAAAAACTTTAAAGAAAACATTTGAAGGATTATAAATAAAAACTATATTAGGCACTGTCTCCTAGGCTAAAATTTAAAAAGGATGCTTTGTTCTTGAAATAATAATAGATTGAAAAACAGATAGACGATAGATAGAAGATAGATAGATAATAGATAGATAGATAGATAGATAGATAGATAGATAGATAGATGATAGATAATAGACAGATGATATAGATATGGGTAAGATATAGGTATAGCTATAGATATAAATATAGATCTATTTATCCAAATCTATACCTATATCTCTATCTATCTTATATTTGTGTATAATGCCAATATATTTAGGATAAGCTCTTTAAATCCTGTCTTCTGTGCATTAGGGCTAACACATTGCCAGACTCCAGGGGGGAACAGTGTACACACACGAAGGATCATGTACTGGAAACATGGTGGCCCAGCTGTGTAATTTAGAGTTGCTGTGATTATTGGAATGGGTCCTAGTAGATGGTTTATAATTGTTTAAACCATATGTGCTTCAAAAAACATTTTCAGTGTTAAGCTTAGCTTAGCTTTCTCATTCTCAGAAGCTCAAAATGGTGCTCACCTCACACTTGTCATAGACCCATACTTATTTTTCGTAATAGATATAGTCACGAGCATTTGATCATTGGGACATTAAAAGTATGGTCCAGTTTGGGATTTACATTCCCGTACTGTCTAGTTATTTTCTTCTTGATTAGTAGGTTTTACAGAATCTGTTTTTTAGGGATTGCTGAACGAAACATTCCTTTTAAAAATGGTGAATCTTCAGGAACTTAATGAAATACTTCAAGACTTCATGGTCAAATCATGTTTAACAGTTCTTTGAGCTTCACCAATCGCCTGAATTGAAAGGCATCGCAAAACAATTAAGCATCTTTTGGTGACAAAAGATGAGTAAAATATCTTAGATCTTGGTTCCAAATGCACAACATGATACAAGTTGGAAAGGAAAGTGGACTCATTGCTGTTTGGCTCCAAATCTCTGTCTTGCTGGCCGCTGTGAAGGAATTATGTTTTCAGCGAGGAGACACTGACAGGAGTACAGAGCTGTTTTGGCAAGCACTTTTTCAGTTGGCCTTCTCCAGTGGATGCACCAAGATGATGAAAGGCCCCAAATAAATGAACAATTCTTTTTTATATCTTCTCTCACCTTAAAGTCATTGGAAATAAAGTTCAAACTGAGAATAGATTCAAAAATGCACATAAACAATGACTCAACAGGATAACTGAGAGGATGAGGGGAGCATTGAAGCACATTAATTTCTACCTGGCATAGTAAAAAAAATAATTAAACACTTGTTTATTAAAAGATCACTATATGCTGGGCATTGGACTGATAAAAAGTTTAATACATAGCTTTTGTTCTAATGGAGAGACACAGCACAATAACAAATACCTATAGTAAGATGAATGGTTTATGGATAATATGAGCAAAAACAAGGGGCACTAGAGCCTGTTAGTCCCTAATCTTACCCTAATTCTCTTTTTATCTTTGGGTGAGACATTTAATCTCTTTGACATGTGCAACAATTCAGAGATTGGAATCCCTCTGCCCCCAGAGGAATTTGAGTACACAGGACAACAAAGTTAAGATTAATTAGCTTGAAATGAGTTAAAAATATAGATCAGGGTGAAATTTTATTGAAACGATCAATATGAACTTTAAGTTATTAGGAAATATTGAGAATGTAGAAGATGAAGACAACATAGCTTTATAGTGACAACTTGGTTGTAAAAATATAATATTTGTCCAGACATTCTCACTATCAAATTAAATATTGAATTAAATGTTGTTGTTTTTTGTTTGTTTGTTTGTTTTTTAATCAAAGCCAGTTAAGGATACTTAGCATTCTAAAATTCTGTGCAGAGCTATTATTATAGGCATTACAGCACTTTGGCTAAAGTAGAAAATTCTTTAGGATGGCTTGAAGATAATTTGTTTTAAAGATGGGAGTTGGAATAGAGAAATGTTTGAAGCTGATTTTAGATCTCCAAATACATTATATTTTTTCTCTATTACATATGAATAAATTATTTTTATTTCATACATAACATGAAGTTCTGTCTTTTAATATTGAAAATGGACCATTGAGGTACATCAAAGAAAAGTAGAATGTGCACAGTAATACTGACATATAAAATTTGTTCAGCTAAAACAGCGGTTCTCAACCTGTGGGTCGTGACCCCGTTGGGGGTCGAACGACCCTTTCACAGCGGTCGCCTAAGACCACCGGAAAACACGTATATAATTACATATTGTTTTTGTGATTAATCACTATGCTTTAATTATGCTGAATTTGTAACAATGAAAATACATCCCTCATATCAGATATTTACAGTACAATTCATAACAGTAGCAAATTACAGTTATGAAGTAGCAACGAAAATAATTTTATGGTTGGGGGTCACCACAACATGAGGAACTGTATTAAAGGGTCGCGTCATTAGGAAGGTTGAGAACCACTGAACTAAAACTGTCTCTGTTAAAGGTTTGCTGGTAGAGTTTTTAGAGATGCATTTCCTTTGCTCAGTGAAAAAAACTAAAAATTCACAAATCACTTTCTTGGTCATATTTCAAATTTTAGTCAGTTTGTCAAAACAACATATTCAGCATATTGGTGTCCAACATTTGAAGAGCTGCCAAAGTCATCATATTGCATGTATATTAAAGAAAGTTAGATTTAAAAAAAATCACATTCCTCCTTTTTTATCATCCTGCTCAGAAGTTAAAGTATCAACAGTCTCAGATTTACTAACTTATTAAGTTCCAGATGTGGTTTTCTTTCAAACCTCATGAGTGCTGTCAGTGATGAAATGAAAAACAAATATATTAATTAGGAATCAAAATTCATTAAAGGATACACTAGAATCTAAATAATGTAATACCAGCAGCCAATACTTGCAGACATTCAATTTAATTAAAGAGTTCAAAGTCAATAAATGGATGTGCTTTGAATGCCAACTGCTTTGCTCCATCTCTACTGTAGCTACCACCCCATGTGTCATCATTTCTCACCTGGACTATGCCAGTCGCTTCCTAAACCTTCTGACAGCTGCCTTTCTTGGTCTTCTGTCTACATAGCTGTCTATCTGTGCTCCAGCCACATGGACTTCCTTTCCAATACTTAAACATGCAAAGCTCCTTTGGGTGTAGCACCTGCTGTGTTGGGGTGCTGTGCCACCACACACTCATTCGCTTGACTTCTTCCTGCAAGTCTGGTCTCTGCTCAAAGGTCACCACTTCCGCAAAACGTGCTACCATTTCATTGAAGTTAGCCCCTAAGCCAGATCACACTCTCTCCTGTTAAAGGCTTCCTAATACCTCATTTTTTATGTCTATTTTTTCCTTTAGCAAGTAGAAGCTTCGTGAGAGCAAGGCTTTACCTGTATTATTTGCTACTAACTCCTAAAATATTTGCTAGACTTTATATTTATTAAGAACAAGAAAATTAAAGTAATACAATTATTTTCTACTACAAGTATCTGAGAATTCCTATGTAAGAATGAAACTGTTATAACATTTACACAGAAACTGCCTTATTTACAATCTAAGGTTAAAGGTGTGGGTTTAAATGAGTAACATATTTGGGACAGTTTATGACTAAGCCTGTAATTTTTAGCTGGGTCAGTTAACTTCTCTCAGTCTCAGATTACTCTCTTGGGGAAAACCAACTTTTTCAGCCTCACTTTCTCTATGAATAAAGATGATCTGATAAATGAGAAAACCCACTGAGATCCAGAGAAGGAAGGTGTGATATAAAAAGAGTGTTTATCTAAGGGATTGCTTTATTGAATAATAAATGTATTGCGATACAAATCTAAAATGGTTCCATATTACATCTGTTGCTGGGAGCCGGTCCATCCTTGCTGTTTCAAGGGACCTGGCATATATGGCATACTGTTCTTAATATGTTTGCTCACCTTCTTGGCACTATGTGTTTTAACCAAGGTCTCTGAGAAAGGTTGTTTCCCCAGGTAGGGATTTTCCCCTGAAGTTAGGGAGGGAATAAAACCTCTTAACTAAGTGCCAGGCGGGTAATTAATCACTTTAACTACGAACAATCATGCTTAAGCTACATAATCTTTACTCCCTGGAATGGAGATAAGAAACGCCCTAACCTTTGGAATAGAGATTGATAGGATTGAATCAACTGGTATAAATACAGATGTAACAAGACAGAAAGAGACAGAACTAAGGAGACAGAACCTAGGCACAGAACCTACACAGAACGTTCTCTAGAGACAGAAGAACTTCGCTGGAGAGAACATGGCAAAAGATCCTGGACAGAAACTGGCCTCAGAACCTAGAGACAGAACCTAGCGAGAGAACATGGCAAAAGATCCTGGACTGAACCTGACTACAGAAATTGGCAAGAGAACCTGACTAGAACCTGGTGACTGAACCTGGCTGGAGAACCTGGACAGAACCTGGCTGGAGAACCTAGCGAGGGAACATGGCTACAGAGCCTGGCTGGAGAACCTGGAGAACCTAGCAAGAGAACATGGACACAGAACCTCTCTGGAGATCCAAAGCAGAACCTCTCTGGAGATCCTGGCTGGAGATCCTGGCTAGGCTGCTGATCAACTGAACACTGTCTCTGTGTCATTCCTTCTTCGCCGACTCCGTCCACGCCTTTGGGGACCACTGGACCGGCTGGGGCTGGACCCCGGCAATCTGTGCATCAAATTCTGATTGTAAAACCTCTCTCTGTACCATCAAAATTCAACATTGCTTCCTCAGGTGTAATGACTTTCTGAGTAATATTAATAATTAACGTGTTCTAATTAACTCAGTTAACACTCCATTTCATATCTAATTTAAAACTTCCTACTTCCTTTCCTACTTCCACTGTTTGGAAAGGCAGTGGTTTTGTTCACTTCTGGCAGCCTTCTTCTGGATCTAGTCTCATATATACTGGACTCAAAAAATAATTTCTGGCAAAGAGTCCCTTAATAGCCTTCGTATTACAGGCATTCAGAAGGTAGTTCTCTCTGTGAGTACATGTGTAAGTACTCACCCCAACCCACTGCATGCTTCTGACTAGAGAGATCTAGCTTAATAGGAACTTTTCACCAACCTACCCATCTCTTACTTTGATTCTCATCATTTAGTGCATACTCCACAGCTTCTTATTCTGCAAACTCACATTAAATGGGTCTACTGTGTTGAGGTAATAGCAAGACATGTTAATTGTGGCTGCATTCTGCCACTTCACTTGACCCAAGTAAAACTTCACCCTGTCACCTCATCTTGGAGGAGAAGTGCATGTGCAGACTGTTTAACTGCCAGCTGTTCTTTATAGCCTGCCATCTCTGTCTAACTCCATTCTTCCTGCTAAGGAAGCAGGTCAGTCTCCTGCAGAAGCAAATCTTCAAATTAGAGAAAAGATACCAGTTTTCCCTGTCTGCAAGTGCTCCCGATGTCTATGCATGGTCCCTGATGCCCATTTACATGGCTTTAGGATGGAGTATCTCCCGTGGAAATAGGGGAGAAAGCAACAACAACACAGCCTTCCACTAGGCACTTGACTTATTATATACAAGTCCCAGAATTCTCCCCTCTTCCCAGTTCTTCTAGTTTTCCCAAAAATGGTTTAAAAGAAATTAGGTTCAAAAACAGATCCAGAAACAGAGAAGCATCGATCAGACTGTCAAACCTCAGAGGGAAGGTAGGGGAGGGTGGGGGTAAGGGGGAGAGATCAACCAAAGGACTTGTATGCATGCATATAAGCCTAACCAATGGATGCAAACAACAGGGGGGTGAGGGCATAAGTGGGGGAGGGGGGATGGGGGATAATGGAGGGATAAGGGCACATATGTAATAATCAATAAATAAATTTAAAGAATAAAAGAAATTAATGTCTAGTATACCAGAAGCTGCTCAATCATTTTTTCAGTGAGTTCTAAAAAAGTTATGATGCCAATTCTTTGTGACTCTCTTTAAAACACCCAACATGTTGTGTTTAAATACTCCCCAATCTCTTACTTCCGATAGCTAGTGAGTTACCATCTTGGGCGTGGCATCAGCATGATCTATGGAGTTCGGCTACGTTATAGAGCAGGGTGGAGAATGCCCTGCCCATGGGCCATATCAGGCCCATGAAATCAGTTGGTCTGGCCCTGTCAAGGCATTGGAGGTGAGTTAATTTAAAGTTTGACCAAATATGGCAAGGCTAATTTTTAAGTTGGTAAATTTTGTATGGCCCGTGCATGATGTTATAAATATCCAAATGGCCCTTGGCCAAAAAAAAAAAAAAAAAAAAAAAGGTCTTCACCCTTGTTATAGAGGTTCACTTGATCCAGGGAAATAGCACTTTGTTTGAATGTTGGAGGCTTAATTGCTAATTTAGTGGCAGGTTAAAAAAAGTGCTACTTTTCCTGTTTCTTTCGTTCGATAAAAATAACAATTGGAAAATTCACATTTTGATGATACCATGTGTTCATTGGTATATTGTCAACTGCTGCATTTTATACGGAATTTTTCAATCCACACCATTATTAGAATTTGGGGTTAGATAATGGTTTACTGAAGAGGTAGAGGAAGAGGGCTGTGTTGTGCATTATAGGATGTTTAGCAGAATCTCTGGTGTCTGTGTCTATTAGATTCCAGTAGCAACTCCCAATAGGGACATTAAAAACATCTCCAAATATCTCTTTAAAAAGATCACAGGAGGGAAAGATTATTCACAATTGAGAAATAATGTTTTTTTAATATAATAACATCAATTAAAAGCTTTATTTCAATAATGTATAGTCATTTTGATTACAGAATTATGGAGTGTTTGGGTAGTTTTTACTAAGAAATGATAGCAGTTGTTTGTATTGTAGGGATAATATGCTGATAAACAGAAAATGAAGATATTCATATAGATTAGGCTTGTTTGTTGACTCATTCATTTAATCTATTTATTCATTTACTAAAGAACATTTATTAAATGTTTACTCTGTTCCAGACAATGTGCTAATTCTAGATGCAGAAAGATAACCAAGGCTGACATACCAGCATACTCACTCACTGGCAGCTCAATATAGTGAATACAAACATAAACAAGAAATTAGAAAGCAATGCTGGGGAGAGTTAAGAGTGCCGCAGGAATGATTAACAAGGACATTTTACTTGTATTTGGGAGTCAAGAGTGTCCCAAACAAGTGATATACAAATTTAATCTTTAAGAGAATATGAGATTTATAAAGATAAAGCTCCTGGAAAAAGTTTTTAAAGAGAGCACTGGAAAGCAGGTTTTCAGAAATAAGAAGATGGTTTGTTAAAGGAATAATAACAAGTAAGTAAGGCCAGAGCATTAAATGCAATTTTTAAAGTTAAGAGACAGTGAGATATAAATGGAAGCTATATCCCAAAGAATCTTGTCAACCTCATTGTCTCATAAGTTATGGCATAATTAGTTTTCTGAAATAGAAAACATAAGTAAAAGTGGTTTAAAAAATAGGGCTAATTCCTAACATCATGTAAGAAGAAGGAGGCCGAAGGTAGGTGGTGCCAGGATTGGTTCAGTGACTCAGCTGTATTGAGGACCTAGGCTTTTTCTAACTTTCCACACTGCCTGCTACCCTTAAAGTATCAGATATATCTCTCCATATGGCAGAGATGCCCGTAACAGTACTGAGGTTCGCATTCTCACATAAAAGTGTCCAAAATTAAAACAAGATGAGCTTTACTTTCATTCATCAAAATTAGTGATCATTCATTATTATAGACTAGAGGCCTGGTGCACAAAATTTGTGCATGGCGGGGGGGTCTCTCAGCCTGGCCTGCACCCTCTTCAATCCAGGACCCCTTGGGGGATTGGGCATAAACCGGCAGTCAGACATCTCTCTCACAATCTGGGACCACTGGCTCCTAACTGTTCTCCTACCTGCCTGCCTGATCGCCCCTAACTGCCTCTGCCTGCTAACATGATGCGCCTACCTGATCCTCTGCTGGTCTGATCATCCCTAACCACCTCTGCCTTGGCCCCCGCCACCATGGCTTTGTCCGGAAGGATGTCCGGTCTAATTAGCATATTACCCTTTTATTAGTCTAGATACTAAGGTTTCATCAATGAACAAAATAGACAAAAACCTTACACTCATGATGTACATATTTGAGGTAGGGAGAAATGCACACACACACCCCAGAAGAGAATAAATGAGATACAGTGTCTGCTAGTTAATGAAAATGTCAACAAGAAAAATAAAGAATTGGAAATTTATGTGTCGTCTCAATTTTGTGGAGGGTGTGAGTTGCAACTATAGATAGTAGAAATGGGTAGATTTTAATAATGGGTGAAACTGTACTTAAAACTTAAAGGAGATTAGAGAAGCTACCACAAAGTTATCAAGGGGCAGAGCAGTCCAACAGGTAGTATAGCATCCATGGCAACATGAAAGCAAAGTAAAAATAATTCTGTCAATGAGAACAAGTTAGCAAGGATGAGAGAAGTGATGGGAAAGAGGTGTGTGAAGTTACAGGGTTAAAACAGGGCAAGAATGAAGGTGTGTAGATTATGTAGAAATTGATAGGTTATTCTGTGGACTTTGCTAGTTAGAGTGCCATAGGAAGCCAAACAAGGGTGTGAGTAAAGGGTTAACATGAATTGACTTCCTTTCAAAGGATTTCTTTTTGAAATGGCTGCATATTCTAAATACACTGAAGAAAAGCAAGGATAGAGCCAGCAGTGAGACTAGGCATGAATATAATAATCTTTACTCATCTCTCTCATTTTGTCACAGAGGCAAATGTTTGTGAGGAGCTCTGTATTAGGTCATAGCTCATGTTTGGTGGCCAAGATTGAGTAATTTGCTTACTTTCAAGCTGCAAGCGAATCTGGGAAGAAGCTAACTGGCATTTGCGGTGAGTGTAGTAGAATATAGACTCTGCTGGCAAGAAAAATGGGAGAAACAGCTGTTGGCTAGGCAATCAATAACGCTGTCCATGGTGGACTAAGAGCATTAAAATGCCTTGAAGCTTCTGAATAGAAGGTTAAAGTGATGAAGTTTACTTTAGAATAGATTTTCTAAATACCTAGAAAAATTAACCAAAGAGGAGCAAGACTAAAGCAGGGAATTTAATCAGATGCTCTTTCCATAATAGAGGTAAGACAAGCTGGAATGTGATAATAGTGTAGGATGGGCTGACCCTAACCCTAACCCTAACCCTAACCATAACCCATAACCCTAACCCTAATACTAATCCTAACACTAACACTAATTGTAAACCCTAACCCGAAACCTTAAACCCCAAACCCAAAACATAACCCCTAACAGAAACCCTAACCCTAAATGTAAAACCTAAACCTATCCTAACACTAACACTAGCACTAAAGTCTAACTCTAACCCTAATCCTAAACCCTAACCCTAAACCATAACCATAAAGTAATATCCAAACCCTAACCCTAACACTAAAACCTAACCCTAGGCCTAAACCCTAACCCTAACCCTAATCCTAACCCAAAACCCTAACTCTAAACCATAACCTTGAACACTAACCCTAATCCCTAACATTATGTCCTAACCCTACCCCTAACCCTAACCCTAACCCTAACCCTAACCCTAAACCCTAACCATAACCCTAACCCTAACCCTAACCCTAACCCTAAACCCTAACCATAACCCTAACCCTAACCATAACCCTAAACCCTAACCCTAAACTCTAACCCTAAACCTTACCTTAGCCCTAAACCGTAACCCTAACCCTAACCCTAAACCATAACTGTAAACACTAACCCTAACGCTAATTTTAAACCCTAATTCTAAACTCTAACCCTAACCCTAACCCTAAACACTAACCCTATATCCTAACCCTAACCCTAAATCCTAAAAATTAAAACTAAACATAACCCTAAACATAACCCAAACCCCTAACCCTAAACTCCAAACCTAATCCTAACTGTAGCCCTACACCCTAACCCTAACTCTAAACATAAACTGTAACCTTAACCCTAACACTAACAATAAAAACTAACCCTAAACCCTAACCCTAACCCTAAACACTAAAGCTGAACACTAACTCTACACCCTAACATTATGTCCTAACCCTACCCCTAACCCTAAACCTAACACTAACCCTACATTCTAACCGTAACCCTAAAACTAACCCTAAACCCTAAGCCTAATTTTAAACCCTAAACCTAAACTCTAACCCTAACCCAAACCCCAACCCTAAATCCTAACCCTAACCCTAAAACCTAACCTTATTTCCTAACCCTAACCCTATACCTAAACCTAACCATAACCCTCATCCTAACCCTAACTCTAACCCTAAACCTAACCCTAACCCTAAAACCTAACCCTAACCCTAAAACCTAACCCTAATCCTAAAAACTAAACCTAAACCCTAACTGCAAACTCTCAACCAAAACCTAACACTAAACCCAAATCTAAACCTAACCCTATCCTAACCCTAACCCATAACCTTAACCCTAAATTCTAACCCTAACCCTAATTTTAAACCCTAACCCTAAACCATAACCTTATATCCTAACACAAACCCTAACCCTAAAACCTAACCAAAAACCCTAACACTAACCTTACCCTAACCATAACCCTAAGCCTAACCTTAAACCTAACCCTTACCTTAACCCTAACCCTAACCCTAAAACCTATCCCTAACCATACCCTAAAAGCTAAACCTTAAACCTAAACATAACCCTAACCCTAAACTTAAACCTAACCCTAACCCTAACCCCTAACACTAAACCCTAACCATAACCCTAAACACTAACCCTAAACTCTAACCCTAATCCTAACCCTAACCCGAAACCCTAACTCTAAACTCTAACCCTAACCTTAACCCTAGCCCTACACCCTAACCCTAACCCTAATCCTAACCCTAACCCTAGACTCTAACCCTAACCCTAACCCTAAACCTGAACACTAACCCTAAACCCGAACATTATATTCCAACCCAGTGGTAGGCAAACTCATTAGTCAACAGAGCCAAATAACAACAGTACAATGATTGAAATTTCTTTTGAGAGCCAAATTTTTTAAACTTAAACTATATAGGTAGGTACATTGTTATTAACTTAATTATGGTACTCCTAAGGCTTAGGAAAAGCCACACTCAAGGGGCCAAAGAGCCACATGTGGCTCGCAAGCCAGTTTGCCGACCACTGTTCTAACCCTAAACCTAAACCTAACCCTAACCCTAACCCTAACTCTAACCCTGACCCTAACCCTAAACCCTAACATTATGTCCTAACCCTAACCCTAACCCTAAACCTAACACTAACCCTACATTCTAACCGTAACCCTAAACTCTAACCCTAACCTGAAACCTAAGCCTAAACCCTAACCCTAAACTTATATCCTAACCCTAACCTTAAACCTAACCCTAACCATACCCTCACCCTCACCCTCACCCTCACCCTCACCCTCACCCTCACCCTAACCCTAACCCTTAATTCTAACCCTAACCCTAAAACCTAACCCTAAAACCTAAACCTAAACCCTAACTGCAAACTCTCAACCAAAACCTAACACTAAACCCTAAATCTAAACCTAACCCTAACCCTAACCCTAAACTCTACCCCTAACCCTAACCCTAAACCCTAACCCTAATTTTAAACCCTAACCCTAAACCCTAACCTTATATCCTAACCCTAATTCTAACCCTAAACTCTAACCCTAACCCTAATCCTAAACCCTAACCCTAACTTAACTGTAACCCTAAAAACTAAACCTAAACCCTAACCCTAACCGCAAACTCTCAACCAAAACCTAACACTAAAACCTAAATCTAAAACAAACCCTAACCCTAACCCCTAACCCTAACCCCAAGAGTGACTTTCTGAGCTTTCATTTGCGTGTCCATACCGTGCATGCCTCCTCTGAGACACAGAATCCAAAGGGAAGGAGAAAGGTGTGAACTCCTCATGTGTGAATGAGGCTTTACAATTTAAACTACTAGCCTGAATCATGATCTACTTTTGTGGATTCAGGAACCTTTGGCGGGTTGGGCTGGAGTGATGGTGGTATAGGTTTTATGTTACTCCTAGAGGCCAGGTGCACGAGGTTCTTCCTAGAGGCCCAGTGCCTGGCCTGTGCCCTCTTGCACAGGGATGGCCTACTGACGGCTTAGCAATGCCACAAAGGTGGGAGAGGCTCCCACCACCACCACTATGCTCGCCAGCTGTGAGTTTGGTGCTCCCCCTGTGAGAGCACACTGACCACCAGAAGGCAGCTCCTTTGTGGAGCGTCTGCTCCCTGGTAGTCAGTGCGCATCATAGCAACTGGCCGTTCCACTGTTCGGTCAATTTGCATATTAGCCTCTTATTATATAGAATAGAGGCCTGGTGCATGGGTGGGGGCCAGCCCGATCAGGGTGTGGGTCCCCGCTGGGGGGTGAGGCCAGCCTGGGCTTGGGGTGCCGGCGATTTGCACTCACCTGCCACCACCACAGGCCCGCCCACCCGCCCGCCACTGTACGCTGCTCTGCCCACTCGCCCTCATGGTGACTGGCCATTTGGTCATCACGGTCGTTAGGGACAGTGGCTTTTTATATATAAAGACAAGTTTGGGGAAATTTGCTGCAAGGTTTTTCTAAACAAATAGTATTGGTATTTGAATTGGCATGTGATTTACTTATGAAGTTGATATGGGTGTTTCAGTGTTGACCTGAAGTGAAAATGTCAAGTGTGTTTTCTAAAGGTCTGTCTTGGGATTGTGTATTCTGTTATAATCTTTCAGTTGCTAATAAATTATTTGCTGATTCTGTGTCAGTTGGTAGTTTTATTAACTCTTTCAGTCCACCAGAGGCCTGTTAGGCAATGTGTTTATATCTAGAAATATGTGTGTGCACGTGTATGTGTGCTTTGAGTAAGATTCAAGGTTAATGAAATGCTTACTAAAGAAAAGCTCTTTTGTATGACATTAATGGTTTTAATTAAAACTGGAAGTTCCTTGAAATTAATGAAAATTTCAAATTGTTTAACCACTTTTTTTTTTGCAAGAATTTCCTATTGAGAATTGAGGAAGAGAATTGTCTGAGAATTTATTGATGTAAGGTCCTTACAAAACACATTAGGTAAATTAAGAAAAAACTTTAGGTTTCATATAATGACTCTTGTGTGTCTAGACTCAGGTTCTAAAATAGATGCTTGAATATATTTCAGCATTTCTGTTGTTGTTTTTTTGTCCTTACAGTTTTTGAATCACTATCTTTAGGTTTTTATATGCCTTGTCACAAGCTATATGGCAAAATTTCACCCTTAAAATACAAGTCATATAAATAAATTCAGGTTTAATTAACAAATGCATATCTTTTCTCTAGAGCAAATAAGTCATTCTTTGTAAGTTATTCACAAAGGGCATTTAGAAAGTCATGAAAATTAATCATTATGGTTATATTTGTATATGTATGTGTTTGTGTGGGTATAAATCATTATTTCTTTAACTTACTAAAACTCTGAAGGTTAAAATACTGTTAGTGTCATTTTATCTCTAAGAAAAATTATTAGGAATACTGGAACATATTAAACATAAATATTGCATTTAAAAAAATTAAGGGTTAGCTTATTGAAACTAGACTGCCTCTGTTTGAATCTTGACTCCAACACTTGCTAGCTAAGCAATTTTCTTATTCATAAATTGCTTCACTTTCTTTAAATGTTAAATGGAGAGAATAATACTAATGTCAGAGGGTGATTGTCACAATTTAGAAAACGGATACATGAAAATCTCTTAGAATATTGTATATAATGTAATACATGTACAAAGAATGTTAGTAGCTCTCATTATTATATTTTATCTTTACTGGTATTTGGCATTATTTTTATGGACTTTGTTAACAGTATCTGATTTGACCCTATTAAATTATTTCTCACTAGAGGCCCAGTGCACAAATTCATACATGGGTGGGTTCTGGCCAACCTGGCCCCAATCAGGGCAGATCAGGGCTGAGCCTGTCAGGAGGAGGAGATGGCAGGAGGTTGGCCAGCCAGCCCACCCTGATTGAGGCCTGACCAGCGCTGGGCCAGCTGTGGAGAGAGGCTGTGGGAGATTTGGGTGCTGGGCCCCGCCCCTAACTGGGGGTGGGGGCCAGCCATGGGGTGGGGCCATGGGCGGTGGGCCAGCCTGCCCCATCCTTGAATAAGGTAGGCTGTGCCCACCAGGGGCCAGTGGCCTGGGGCAATGGATGGTTGGCCTGCTTGGGGTTGGGAGACAGATCTGGGATGGGGTCATGTGGGGGCAGGGGGCTACAGGCTAATCAGGGTAGTGGGGCCCATCAGGAGTGGGCCTGTCCAGGAGAAGGTGCTGCAGGAGGTTGGCCTACTGGCCCAGTCCTCTATTGGGCTGGGGGTGATCAGGGGTGGGGCTGGCAAGGGGGAGCGGCTGTTGGCCAATCATGGTGGTGGGGGCAAATAGGGTGTGAGACCAGCTGGGGAGAGGGACTGCAAGTGGTTGGCCAGCTGGCCCCACCCCCTATTGGGGAGGGGAGTGTGATCTGGGGCAGGCCGGGCTGGGGGAGGGGCTGTGGGCCTATTGTGGTGGGCCAGGCCAATCAGGGGCAGGCTGGCCGGGGATAAGGGCCAAAGGAAGTTGGCCAGCTGGCCCGCCCCCTGATCAGGCCAGTTTGCTGGCCACAGTGGGCATCAGAGCAACTGGTCATCGGTTGTTCCGGTTGTTACGGACACTGGCTTTTTATATACATGGATGTTAGATTGTGACTCTTCTATTTAATGTCTAAAAACTTATAGTTATAAAATACATATTTTTTAATGTTTTAGAAGTAATTTATCAAAAAAACAAGAAAAAACACATAAGCTCATCAACCAGAAATTATCAGTAAATATATAATGCCAGTGGTCTTAATCCAGCATCTAGAAGGGTTCCGGACTCTGGAGAAGGCGTTGTGTGTAAACGATTAAAGAGTCCAGAGACAAAACATAATTTTGGGAGGCATTTGGGGGGCCAGAGGAGCTTGGCTGAAGAAACCAAGTTCTCCTTGCGTCGGGACCCTTTGCTTTTTATTAACAGAAATTGTCCTAAGGAGAGGTAGATATACACATCCAAGGGTAGGGTTAGGTATACAGAATCCATCATCAGATTGGAAGAATTGCCTTCGGCTGTTCAGGTGTTTGGCCAGTAGGAGGTAATAACATGTAGATTAAGATGCCCTTAGCTGCCTGGCAGCAAGCAATCATTTTATGCATCCTTTGAAGATTTGGGGAAATGTCCTTAGCCATTTCCAACAGGCAATAACATATGTAATTCAGCCCTTGCTGAATCCCCAAGTTCCATCAACCTTTTGATGAAACTCTTGCATTTATGACATGCTGGAATTAACAAATGTATTTGCTGATTTGGTAGGTTCCTTTTCAGTCATATCTTTTATGAATACTTTACATAGTTTTAGGCATTTTTTATATAAACTTTATATTATAATTATCTACTTAGGATTAAAAAAACACTTTGGTATGTCATCACAATGGTTTTTTAAAAATGTATTTTAATGAATGCATAATATTCCACCTGGTGAATGAGCCATGACTTAATCACTTTATTAATCTATCAATGGACATTAAGGTTTTTCTATATTTTGCCTGTTGTGAATAATACTGCAGTGAACATAGGAGTACAGATATCTCTTTAAAATTTTGATTTTAATTCTTTTGTATAAATATCCAAAAATAAGAATCATAGTTTAGTTCTAATTTTAATTTTTTGAGTTTATTATTCCTAATTATAAACTTCCACTCCACATTTCGGATGCAACTGCTGATAAGGGATTAGAAGAACCTGAATGAATGTTTATGGGTACTATTCATGTAAAAATGACAAAACTTAGATAAACTTTTAAAAATGACAAAAGTAATCCCTGCCTTGTGAAATAAGCAACCATGCATGCTTCGGGAGTTATCAGAATAATTTTTGTTTACTATATTGATAAATAAAGTCAGGGATTACTATTATAGTTTAGAATAATTTCCAACTGATAGTTTAACTACATGGTCTTCATGCTTAGTCCATTGGTGTAAAAATTGGAAAAATGAACTAATGTTATCTAACTAGATCAATAAAACTACTGCTGCATATCTTAAGCCCATAGTAAAAGTAAACTCAAACTCTCCTAAGTTCAGAAAGGACTAAACAAATGTTTTCTAAGAGAAACATTTTTAACAACTGTGTAAAGCCATTTCACTTGGCAAGAATGTATTTCTTAAATTCATCATTAGTGTTTAGTGTATGACACTATGCACTTCTGTCTAAATATGCATAAGTGTAAGATCCAGATAGATTTAGCCAAGGCCAGGATTGTGAAGCGTTATCTCAAGTAAAGGACTTTGTAATAACTAAATTAATCATTAATTGAATTGGTGTTTATCAAAATAAAATATCCTCATAAATTGTTATTCATGCACATAAAATATGGATTTGCAAAGAAAAAAAATCTTTATAATTAGTGTTATTATTGCTGTTCTCTGTATTTGAAGTCATTTTAAAGGGAGGAAGGTAGCGTGTGTGCCAGGTCCTTAAAACGGGCACAGTTCAAATCAGAGTATACACTTTGTTATTTTAATTTCTGACCCCTGCCTCTGCAGCACAACCTATCTCTAAGAGTATTCCTTTGGCTTCTTTGTCCCACAAAGCTCTAACTTCATCTCTATTCCAGGCAACACTTTAGATTTGTAGATGAGGCAAATCCCATGATACTCAGTGACAACAAGGCGTACGACTCTGTTTATAGATCTTTTCATGCTTATTTTCCCTTTTTTATGTAATGCATTTAATTTTTTTTAAATTGAAGCATCACAGACATAAAGAAAATGTCACAGTTTTAAGTTCACAGGTCTATGAATTTGTATAGACTTAAACAGACTCACATAAATACCACCAAAGTTAAGAAATAAACCATTACCAATACCCAAGAAGGTAGATAAGCCTCCTCCTAAACACTAGCCTCCTTTCCCACCCCAAGGAAAACACTCTCCTAGCACAATGTATAAGCTTTGCTTGTCCTTGAACTTTATGTAAATGGAATAATTAGGTTTGTCTTTTAAAGTCTGGATAGTTGACATTATTTTCCTTGCAATGTATTATTACATTGTATGAATACAACATGATAAACTTTTGCAGGTTAGTCTTTTCTAAAAAATATATTTTATTGATTTTTTACAGAGAGGAGGGGAGAGGGATAGAGAGTTAGAAACATCGATGAGAGAGAAACATCAATCAATTGCCTCCTGCACACCCCCTACTGGGGATGTGCCAGCAACCAAGGTACATGCTCTTGACCAGAATCGAACCTGGAACCCCTGAGTCCACAGGCTGACGCTCCCACTGAGCCAAACGGGTGAGGCTTTGCAGGTCAATCTTAATGTATATTTATTCAGTTTCCCATAGCGGCTAGTAAGCCTGCTATAACTATTCCTGTGCATGTCTTTTTGGTCACAGAGGCACTCATTTCTACTGGTTTTATAACTGAGTATGTTCGAATTTAATAGAAGATGCGAATGGTTTTTCAAAGAATTGTACCAATAAATCCATCTACAGTAGTGAATGAGAATTCATGTTACGTCATATTTCACAATCATATATTTTCTGTCCTTTAAACATGAACCATTCTGGTTGTTATATATAGTGGTATCTCATCATGCCTTTTATTTTTGTTTAATTAACAACTAATGACATAGAGAAAGTTTTTATATAGTATTTGATGACTTGATATGCTCGTTTGTGAAATACAATTTAAGTCTCCTGAGCAGATTTCTTTAGTTAATTGTTCCTAATATCTCATTAGGGACAATGGATTGTTCCTTAATCTTACTGCTTTGCAGAAGTTCGTTCTACATTCTGAATGCAAACACATTACCAATTATTTATAGAAAAAGGATAGTCTTTTTAAATAAGTTCTAGGTCAATCAGAGCTACATTTTAAAAATTATGCATGGTCTCACTTATATAATCTTGCTTTAGTAGCAGAAATATTTGCAAAAACTCAAGTAAGAAATAATGAGGAGGTTAATTATTGCTTATGTGAGTGGGAAACTTCTGTTATTAAAGAATCAAAATTAATGAAGAATCTATAAAAGGATGAAAGGATGCAACAGAACATGGATTTGGAGAAGTCAAGACTGATGGTAGAGTTTCAGGGCTGACCCTAAGAGATGTGTGCCTCGTTTATTTCCAAGGCACCTGGGATTATATATCATTATTCTATTTTACTATAGTGGTGCTATTGATTTGAGGAGGCTGCAATTTCTCTCCTACTTGTAATTCAAAGGCTGCTAATTTTATGCTGAAAATACCTACTGCACTCCCGCAGCCAATGAAGGGAGAACTACGTTGATATATTTGCCAGATTTTCGTTGCTGTTGCTTTTGTTGTTATTTTCATTTTTCTACTCTGACTCCAGCTGTCTCTAGGTCCATCCATGTTGATTGCATTTACCATATCCAGTTCAGCATGGAGCTTCGTGGAAGCATATTCATGTAAATCTGCAGGTGCACATTTCAAACAGTCGGCACCTGCAAAAGTCTGGAAATATCACCAAGCGGCATCTTCAGGCATTAGGGGATGGGAATAAAAGCAATTAGTGCATAACATAAGCCCTTAATATTGTTATTCTGATTATTTTTCAAAACCACATCTCTTCCAAAATGTCTCCTAGTGGAGCAAATCTAAGCCAAGTTTGAATTAAAAATAAAATAATAACTCGTTTTGGGCTCTCCAAACACATTCAAGTGCTGGGAATTCTCTTAGCTGTCTACAAAAGAAAACCATTCTTCTTAATGGTCAGATAATTAAAACTGGCAAAATACATTTTTTTGCAGAACTCTTTGTAAGTAAAAATTACCTGTGGAGAAATTATATGAGATATTTCCATCTGAAATATTTTTCACAAATAAAGTTCATTCTCTCTTTTAATACCTTCATCAACCAGCATTAATACGCATTTGTCTCAAACACTTATTAAAAAATGAGAACCCTCCAAGCAGGAAAAAAAATGTAAAAATTCAAATTTATCATTCTTTTTACTTTTAATTAACCACCACTCATTTTAGTGGTTGTATTCATTCTTTCACACATAGTGTCATGCCTGACCTTTAAAAGTGTACATAAATTAAGAAATGCACAGCTAAAACACAGCAACCAAGAAACTTGATTTATTTATTTTCTTTATTAAGAAAATATGCATTCAATATCCATAAATATTGAATGGAAAAAAAAAATGGAGTAAGCCCAATTGGTGTGGCTCAGTGATTGAGCATTGACCCAGGAACCAAGAGATCACTGGTTTGATTTTAGGTCAGGGCACATGCCTGGGTTGCAAGCTTGATTTCCAGTAGGGGCTGTGCAGGAGGCAGCTTGTCAATGTTTCTCTCTCATCAATGGTTTCTATCTCTCTATTCCTCTCCCTTCCTCTCTCTCTAAAAAGCAATTATTTTTTTTTAAAGTACATTAGAACACCAGGCATTTTTATTGATCTGACATCCCAGGAAATACTTTGGAATTAGCACTTGGGTCCTGATAGCTGAAATAAAGAGATGTTCAGAGAATGACAAAAACCTACCAAGAATTATCTTATTATTATTTGTGTTGCCTTTATAACAGAAAACACTATAGATCAGCTCTCGGTCTCTTTCAGCTTCCAGTGGCCCCAGGAGTTCCTTGACTCAGGACAGCATAACTCCAATCTTTGTCTCCTTCTCCCTCTGTGCCCCTGTACCCAAATTTTCTTCTTCATAATCAGAACACCTATTAGATTGGATTTAGGTCTCCTCCCAATCCTATGACTGGATTTTAACTGAACTGATTACATTTGCAAAGACTATCTATCTACACTAATAAAAGAGAAACACGCAAATTGGTGTCACTGCGCTACGCCCACCAGCCAATCAGGATGAATATGCAAATTAACTCAACAAAGATGTTGGTTAATTTGCATACACAGACGTGGAGCAAAGACTGAAGACTACTGAAGATGGTGGCAGCCACGAAGCTGGGGCTAGCAGTAGGCTTGGGTTGCTCCCAGCGATGAAGGAAGCCAAGCTTCCCATCAGCCCTGGCCTCTGCTCAAGGAGGGGCTGGAAAAAAAAAAGAAGGGGCTGGGAGCAGCCGGAGCAGGGAAGCCAAGCCTCACTGCTATGGCTGCAGTTGAGAAGCCAAGCCTCACTGCTGTGGCCAGAACAGACCAAAGGCCTGGGTCCTGAGTGCCGGAGGAAAACCAGTGCTGGCAGCCAGGAGAAGGAAGGCCTATTGTGTGAATCTTCATGCAAAGGGCCACTAGTGTGTGTGTGTGTGTGTGTGTGTGTGTGTGTGTGTGTGTGTGTGTGTAAAAGTAATATGCTAAGTGTCTGATCATCCAACCAGTCACTATGATGTGCACTGACCACCAGGGGGCAGATGCTCAATGCAGGAGCTGCAATGATGCGCACTGGCCATTTACAGAAAAACAGCATCACAGACCTGGTGCCAACAAAGTATCACTCAGCTTCCCCAAAGTGGTACACAGGCCCCACCACCACCCCAGAGCTACAGCTCACCAAATCACAGCTGACGCTGCTGAGACCCAGTGGTGCAAAATGTGGCCCACAGCCCAGCCCAGCCCAGCCGGGAAACTGTGGCTGTGGGCAACCGGTAATGACATCATGTAGTGATGCCTGGATTCCTCTCCCTAGCAACAAGCCATTTAACAATAGATGGCATCACTGAACTGGCACCCACAAAGCAACTTCAGCTTCTCCCAAGTGGGACACATGCCTGGCACCACCCCAGAGCAACATCCCACCAAATCGCAGCCAATGCTGCCAAGACCCCATGGCACAAAATGCGGCCCAAAGCCCAGCCCAACCCAGAAAGGGTGGTTGTGGGTGCTGCATAATGATAGCATGTAGCAACACCTGGCTTCCTCTCCCTAGTGACTAGCCTCCTTGGAGTTTCATCAGCCCAGGAACATGACTTGCTTTATAGCCAGGTGCAAACATTTTACACTTTAACCAAATGTCTCTGAAGCATTTTCCTGTGGCTCATCTCATTTGATCCTCACAGAAGTCCTGGAGTAGGTAGATAGGAGACCTGGTTGAATCCTATTTTCTTTTCATTAGCCAGAAAATGGAGATTTAGAAAGCTTAGAAACCTGACTCAACTGAAAAGAAGTAAGAAATGGTGGACCTTGAAAATGACTTCAGGTTTTCTCACTGCACAGAATATAGTCAAACACTGCTGCAGTTAAATATTTTAAACTTTGTTCTCCCTGCATGATCTACAATAATAATCTGCTTCATGTTGATATTTACTGCTGTATTGCTGACAATTACCTGAAAGAGAAGTTGGGGTGCTTAACTGGGCTGGAAAAAGTTTAGCTAAATCAGAAAGCAGGTCTAATTAAGCAAGTTTATCTATATATAAAAAGCTTTCGCTGGCACCAATCGCATATGTGTGTTTGATTTGTCATTGTCAATCATGAATTTGGTTGACACTTCTATTATAGAGAAAGGGCAAATAGCAATATAAAATATTTCTTCTAATTAATTTCCTTTCAATGTGCACGAATTTGTGCACTGGGCCACTAGTTTCCAAATAAGGCCACATTCTGAAGTTTCATATGAACATGAATTCTGAGGGGGCATTATGCAATTTAGTACAAACACCAAGTGAAACCAACTCTCCTCATGTGAATGTTCTCATAATACCCTGTATCGAATTCTATTACAGAATGCATCCTATTTTGTGATAATTGCTCTTCTACAGAATGCATCCTATTTTGTGATAATTGTTTATTTTTAATTTCTTATTTATGCTTGCATTCTCATTGTCTAGCACAATGTCTAAAACATAATCAATATATGATTATTTAATGAATGAATGTTACATAAACCTTGAGGCTAAAATTTAATTGAACAAAATGTTTTACAGTCACTAATAAGGTTGTATTGAACATATTTTAGTATTAGAGTCCCTGTAAGCCTTTCACAAAAATGGATTAAAAGTTTCTCATAAAAAAGAAAACACTGATGTTGCATCCAAAGTAAATGAAATTACAATGAAAACCAGACAGGTCTAATCAATCATATGTCTTATTGCAATTAAAATTATTTTACTTATGTCAAATATTTTTCTGTAGAAATAGAAGACCAATTTAGCAATACATTAAAGAACAAAAAATTTAAAAAAAAACACACAGAAAAACAAATAGAATCAGAGTTGCAATAATACCAACTCCTCAAACTATTTATGTTTTTGTAAAATAGATCTCCAATCTTATAAATTGCAGAGATTTGGTTTTTTTATTATATATTCTCTCTTGAGTGGTGTTTTGCCAGAAAATTTTTCATCATATAAATCTTATTCATTTGTTTCCTTGCCAAACAGTTGGCTTATTCACATAAACAACTAAAACAATAAAAGACAAAAAATATTAATAAAGACCATCCAGATATTCTTTGTTTCAGTGAGAAAGGAGGGTTTACAGAGTAGTAATTCTTTGATTTAGTAGTTTGTGGCATTGTGTTCCTCTAAGAATTGACAGGTAACAATGTGTGTTTTCAAATTAATTTCAAAATTTTCAAGAACTAACGAAAACAATATACCTGTGAAATATCTACACAAGTTAATGTATTTTACTGAATAAGAATGTGGGGTTCTATACTGCATGCATTTTAAGCTTATACCCACACTTAATAGATCTGGAATACATGATCTAGGTCTCAATTTCTTCATTTTTTTTCAGAGGAAGAAGGGTGGGGTGAGGGAGTTGTTAGCAAAAGAAAAGAAGAGATTACTTTTAGGCTGGAAATTCTTTTGTAGAGAAAGGTATGGGTTAGGGTTTGGTTCTATCACATAGATTGCCTGTCTCTTCTTCCTATGGGGCATGAGAGGACTCATGTAACAGATTACCTTATTGGTGTTGGCCAGCAAATTCCAGATTCATTGATTAAAATTACATTTTTGGTGAAGGTCAAAACTGCGGTTAGATTAGGTATTAAGTCCAGGTTTGGTATCTTGAGCATTACCACAAGTGATGCCATTTTGGGCTACGGTTTTCTCTTGAACATAGTCAGTGTTCTAATATGAGTTTCTAATATGGAATTGCTGTAACAGTTTCTTTCATATATCTACTTTAAAAATATTATTGGAGAGAAAGAGAAGAAAGCTTACCAAGTGAATTTTTTTTTTCCATTACACTGAATCAATGCTATTTTGGAAACACTGTTTTGTTGTTTTGTTTTTCTGGAGAGACATAAAAAGTTTCCTGTGCATCTGGCAATTAAATTTTCCCTAAAATAAAGCAGAAAGATTTGCTCCAGTGAAACTGGCTGTAACTGCATGCCCTTAAAATACAGGAAATAAATCCTCTCTCTATTTCATCTCCAGCAATCCTCCACACTTGGAAGCAATGGGGAGCCTTCAGGTATACTTGGAGAGTTATGTAGCTCTCAGATCCCTTATTTCATCCCTTTAAAACATTATTTCCCTTTGGAAAAAGTTCATAAAGACCCAGGGGGAGGGAAAAGTAAATTTTATTTAGGAAAGTATGTTTTCCCCACAAATCTCACAAATGCTCCGTGTAGTTAAGATCATATTTCCAAGAAAATATGGTGGATTGTATAGTCATTTAGGCTACAGAAAACAAAACTCTAATGCATGAAAAAGAAAACTTCACAGAATTAAGAAATTTAATTCAGATTTTAGGTTTTTTTTTGGGGGGGGGGATTATACTTGCTTTGATCAACAATAGGTAATTGTACAATTCTTTTATTATATAATCATAGTCTTTTAGTTTTGTCTCCAAACTTTGAAGAAGATCAAACTAAAAATGCCCTTAACCATGAGAACAGGATGTTTTTGCAATTCAGAAGGCAGACTTTACATGATGATTCTAAATTTCTTGGTTTAGTTTGTAAGTACAGGGAGCTTAAACTGTCTTTGAATAATAGAAACATATATATATGTATATATTATTTATATATATAAATATATATTTTATATTTTATTTTATATTATATTTTATATATATATATTTATATATATATATATATAAAATAAAAATATATATATTTTATTTAGAGTAAACCTCTTTCTAAAATGATTCAAATTAAAGCAGAGTTTCCAAATACTAACAAATAGTTGCACTTAGGTATTATACTATATGTTCATTTGGAAAAATGTTGGTGCCTTTGTCTTTTAATTGACTGGAAAGGTTCAACTCCCCCAGGCTTTAGTTTTTGATGAGCTGTGAAGAAGGCTTTTTAATGAGTTGGTAAGTGACATTGATTACCATTAAATCACATCAGGCTGAGGAAACGATGCTATTAATTTATAGTTTTCTGCATTCCACAAAGGCTTGTGCAAGGGCAGTCTAGCAGTCTCACCCCCACCCCCCTTCCACCATAGAGCACCTAATAATTTGCTTTGGAGAGTATAATAATACAAAAAATATTCTTGGTCATACTTTATTGATATCCTCAAACTGGATCATAATCTAAACAAACTTTAGAGAGAATTAAATTGTTGATGTGATAATGATGAAAGGGACATCGTCCCAGGCTTCATTACCATAGCAAATGGTAACAAACACAGCAAGTGTATGATTTTAGCATCCCAGGCAGTGTTGGATTGTTTTCTGTAAATTTCATAGAAACTCCTTTCGTTTTATTTCCTCAGTCATCCCTTCTATTTAAACTAAAAATAGTACTTGCTCTGAAGGCAACATTCTAATGGAACACCCTGTCTTTGACTTACCCATTTCATCTTGGCCTATACAGTATACTTCCCTTCACAGATTAATCTGCCTAAAGCATAGTTTGGGTAAATTGATTCCTTGTTTGACTATACACATTTCTCATTGTTTAGTAAAGATGAGGCAGCATAGGGACCTGGGTCTGGGATCCCAAAGACACTAGATATGAAAAACCACCCTGCTGCGCCTCACTGGGATCCCAAGGATGCCATATGGCCAGGAAAACACTGGATTAAGCCCACAAAAAGGCAACCACGCCTCCACTCTTTATGGAAAATGTCTAATTTCCCTTCTAACTGCTTTCTTCTAATAACTTGATTTGGAAAATTCCACAAGCCCACTGCTTTTCAAAAAGCCCACCCTTTCATGCAAGTCCACTTTGTCCCTATAGCTTATAAAAGCAGCCAAGCAGAGCCAACCCTGAGTCATTCATAGGACCTTCCTTTCCTCTGTGCTGCCTCCCTTGTGCTCAAGCATAAGTTTAATAAAATCTGTCTAGAAATCTCTCTAGAGTTTCCTGTTGATTTCTATCTTAGGGAACCCAACAATCACAATGCCAGTAACAAAGAGAATTTGATTTTCTTAGTGAGGCATCCAAGACACTTCACAATCAGATCCCTTTTTATTCCCATTCAAATTCTTATCACTCAAATTTATGTATACAGCCTAGGTGAACTTCAACCACTCAGTTTCTTATAGATTTCAGATAAAATAAACTTTTCAGCATGCAATATATATACTACAGTGTTTTTTCATCAGTGAGCAACAAGTCTTAAAGATATATGACCAAATTTTGATCCTTTTTAAAAATGACTTTTTATATAATTAAGAATACTTGATATTGTGATGAGGCCAGTCAGAGAGACTATTTAGGCAGCAGAGCTCACCCAGTGTGGGGTAGAGTAGGATATGATTTGCTAGAAGGCAGAGGCAGGAAATGTTTGCCAAACCACCACTGAAGACAAATCTTTGTTTCCTGAGATCAATAATAATTACCTTGTGAGTATATAAGGAAGCTTGGTTGGGGCAATAAACAATTCAATTCAAAGAGCAATACAATACTGAAAGGACCACCAATTCACCTGTGCAATATCATGGGTACATTTATAGACAATTTGGGATGCTGTTATAGTGCAATGGTGATTGTATTATATTTATTATTTTGTCATCTAACATTTTTATGAGATATTTAATCAGTTTATATGGGCTACTAAAAATATCCAGTATTCTTAAGCATGCTACAAATGCAAAATGTGTGCATCACTGTCTTTAACTAATCCCTTTGTTCTATATGAAAATGACCTCTATTCTCTATCCCACTCAATCCTTCTTGACTTCTTATCCTTCAAGGTACCCTACCTCAAAATCCCTTTCTTTGTTAACCAGTCATCTAAAATTCTATAATATTATGGCAGTCCCTCTCTTGCGGGGGAACCTTATCCAAAATCAATTAGAAATTGAATTATTTCAGGCCCTCTTTGCATACTAGGTCATAATATTAGTTCTATAGAAAATAGAGGCACTCCCTTCATTTTAAATCCAGTATCATTAAGGCAGTGCCTATAAAGTCAGCATTGGCCACAATACACAACCAATACATTAAAACAGGATGTCTCCCTCTAGTCAGGATGAGAGAATTGCCTTCTCTTATAAGAAGAGTGTAAGATAAAATTATAGATCATACCCTTTTATGGTTCTGCAGAAAAAGTACTGTCCCAACCTCCTCACCTCAAGAGTTCTATTTGTTCATTGATCATGAGATGAGAAAAAATGTGTGTGTGTGTGGGGGGGGGGGGGATCGAAAAGGGGCAAACATCTGCTTAGCCTAATTCATTCGTTCAAAAATTATTGAGCATACTATTTAGCAGGCTTTTTTACATGCAAAAAAAATATAACCAAGAATAAGACAAAAGTCTTATTTATCACCATATTTAAATTCTGGAAAGGTAGAGGATGCAGGGTATAATGTACAGGTATAAAAGAAGATGTATAATGATACAGATGCAAAAGAGAGACTTCTCTTTGTAATGTGTGATAGAGTTGGTGATGAGCAAGCCTACATAGAAACAACAAAATGAAATGTGGAGACCCTACCTAAATGGATGATTATTAGGAAAACATATATCTGGAATAAACATACCTTTGAACAAATTTTTCTTACTTTTTAAAAAAGAGTTAAAGGTCATGATATATATATATTGATTTTTTACAGCGAGGAAGGGAGAGGGATAGAGAGCCAGAAACATCGATGAGAGAGAAGCATCGATCAGCTGCCTCCTGCACACCCCCCACTGGGGATGTGCCTGCAACCAAGGCACATGCCCTTGACCGGAATTGAACCTGGGACCCGTTAGTCCCCAGGCCAACGCTCTATCCAGTAAGCCAAACTGACTAGGGCAATTTTTATGTTTATAAAATATATATATTTTTTACCTTCAATAGTGAAAACTCTTGAGTACCAGTATTAGTCACAAATTATGGTTGGCCAATACTTCAGTTTTGATATAGTCCTGACTCTGATATTTTAGTGTAAAACTAACAAACAAAAAAAGAACAAAAAGCAAAAAAACTCAGCAATTATTTTTAAGACATGCAAATTCTCTGGAGCAATGGAGCAAGTACATATTTTTAAATGATATGTAGAGTTACAGATGTACTAAGGAGGAAGTCCCCAAAGAATAACTACCAACCCTTTATGACCCCAATTTCTGTAGCTTCAAAAATATTGCTTTAAGAAGCAAAGAAAGCTCATTTTTACCAGCTTCCCTGGAGACAGTATCTCCAATCAAAATTGATTATTTTTCTAAGCCATATATCATGCAGAATTGTTAACAGGAAATCTACTATTCACTCATTCCCTTGGCCTATTTCTTGGCAACTACATTACACTGTACTTAATTTTCAAGTAAATAGCATATTAAAAATTAATCAGAGGAAAGAGTAATTTTGAATTTAAAAGTGAAATAAAAGTAAAGTAGTGAAACCTAAATCACAAGAACTGTTACCCTGGTATATGTTTAAATTGCAGGCCCCAGAGGAAGGGAAGCATTAAGAAATCTCTCCTTCAGGCATTTAACATTTCAACAAATGGCTCTCCAGTTCAAATTTTGGGGTTCAGGGAAAGATTTCCTTGTGGACCCAACAGAATTCTTGCCAACAGTTGTGCTCGTGACATTTGTAGGAGGACATGAGACAAGTGTGCAATTTGCAGATATATATATATATATATATGTTATACTATATACATACTATACATCAAGCTAATAAAATTTTAAATAAAATATGTTTCTCTCTCATAATATAATTTTATCATTTATTTAAACTTAAGATATGTTACAAATATATCTTCAAATTAACTTGAAAATCCAAGATAATAGTTAGAATTCTCAAAGTCTTATCATATCAAGTTATATCTGCAAAAATATATTTCTAGATAAGGTCACATTTACAGTTTCTGGATGGACATACATTTTGGGAGGACACTACTCAACATGAACTTTCTCTCTAAATATATATACATTGTTTAAAAAGTGGCAAATATTTAATAAACTCTAACTTTCAAATTACTAGAACATTCTGTGAAACAGTAGCATCTGAGCAGCTCTGCATAACTTACTCAAGATTTATAGAAAATAGGGACCTCTAGTCAAATTTTAATTCTTTCCTCTTCTGATAAACTAGATTGACCTCTGCCATTTTCAAGATGTGTTGAATGACAAGGAAGAGCAAGATAACAAATGATCTCACAGTAGGTAAATACCTGATCTGACCATGAAAACATAAAAGTAATGTATTGTTTTATAATCAATATAAAGAGAAACTATGTAATCAAATAAAAGGTCTGAAATGAGAAACAGGTTAAATAGAAAAGCCTTAGAAATATGCTTCACATCTATCCTTCATGCAGCACTACTATTCCTATGATATCTGTCATTACATGCTTGAAAGTTCCAGATTAAGGTTGTGATGTTAACCTCTTTTATATAAAACTAGAGGCCCAGTGCACAGAATTCGTGCATGGGTAGGGTCCCTAGCAGCTGCCAGCTGCCAGCCAGGGCCTTCCTCCATTCCACACTGCCCCATGGTGGTCAGCACACATCATAATGAGTGATTGAACTCCCTGTTCGTCAAACTCCCAAGGGAACACTTTGCATATTAGGCATATATATATATATATATATATATATATGCCATATATATACATATATGAAATAGTAGAACATATGGCTTTAGGTGGTGGTTTCTAAGGTTTATTTAAAAGAAAATTTTAGCTCTAGCTGGTTTGGCTCAGTGGATAGAGTATTGGCCTGCAGCCTAAAGGGTCCCCAGTTCAATTCTGGTCAAGGTTGCGGGCTTGATTCCCAGTAGAGGGCATGCAGGAGGCAGCTGATCAATGCTTCTCTCTCATCATTGATGTTTCTATTTCTCCCTTCCTCTCTGAAATCAATAAAAATATATTAAAAAATATTTTAAAAGCCTGTCAGATACTTATATGTATACAAATTGTTATTATATCATGGTTTATATTAGACTGTAGTAAATAAATTAATTTTTAATTGATAGAGGTATGATTAAACTTTAGAAACTATTGGCTTAGACCAGTGGTCGGCAAACTGTGGCTCGCGAGCCACATGCAACTCTTTGGCCCCTTGAGTGTGGCTCTTCCACAAAATACCGACTTCTGTGCATGGGCCACGAAGTTTCAATTGCACTGTACATGCTCACCTGCACATGGTATTTTGTGGAAGAGCCACACTCAAAGAGCCAAAGAGCCGCATGTGGCTCACGAGCCGCAGTTTGCCGACCACTGGCTTAGACCATGACTTTATATTTATACATTTATTTATATGTCATTAGGAATTTATATATAATGAACTCATATAATTATCAAAGTATTCTTCATCTATTTATTGAATACACCTATGTGACACTGTTATATGGGCACAGTATGAAAAGTTATAGGGGCAAAGTATGAACAGAACAATGCACCTACTCTCAAGGAGTTTATATTTTAATGAGGGGGAAAGTCAAGAAACAAATATCTCTCTAGCATCACATGAGATAATGAATTAAGAATGAAAGAGAACCAGTAAATACTAAAAAACATGGTTTGTTAAATTAAAAATATATAACTTAATTTCTTACAATCAAGAAATTCTGTTCTGTGACAGATATTGTTTAAAGAGAAAAAAAAAAACCCCAAACAAACCAAGAAACTGACTGGGATAAAATATTTTCAAAAAGATGATAAAGCTGTTATATAAAAGTGCTCTTCAAATGCAGTAATAAGAAAATAAACAAATTAAAATGTGGGTAAAGATCTCTAAAGCACCCTCAACAAAGAAGATATACATGTGACAAATAATCATGTAAAAATGCTCAACATCATTTGTCACTAGAGAATTACTAATTAAAGCAAAAACAAGATACCATTACACACTTATTAAAATGGCTCAAATAAAAATAAAGACAGATAACTGAGAAGTGGCATCTGCAATAAAGCAAATTAGGAAGCTCCAAGACCTCATTTCCCCCCACTGAGACACCAAATTAACAATGACATAAGGACCCAAAGAGCTTTGTGAGAACTCTATAAACCAGTTAAGATGTTGCAGAAACCAAGCAAGTGCCTAATCAAGAAAAAAACAGACAAAATCAAAATAAAAACACTAGACCTTAAGAAAAACTATTTTTGAATAGAAAATATAACATATAATGAAAAGGAAAACAAAACTATTCCCCAAACTTTAGGTAATTCAGTGGCATTTTGCTCCCCTTTGTCCTATCACCTACTCAGAGCAGGGCAGAATATGAGGAGAAAGCTGTCCAACTCCCAGGAATAAGGCAGGATAACCTACTGTATATCTTGCTAGAGTCAGGACAGGAGATTATGGGGTTTTGGACTTAATCCAAATGCTTAAATCAGTGATTAGTGGTTAGCTGGAACTGGCAGCCTTGCTTATGAACTGGGTTTGTACAATTAAAGATCATTCCATGAGATGCATAAGAATACAAGGGCCATACATTGGGTGAGCATTAATGAAGAAATTTTTGAAATAAGTATTAGACATCTAAAAATACAGGGTCAAATTGACAGTGGACATATGTATAATTCTGTAGGTCAGGGTAAAGAATGAGAATATATATGTAACCATAAAAGTAATTTTTAATGACAGTGAGCAAACTAGATGAGATTGTCTGGGCAATAAGTGATATATAGAAAACTAGTGTTCTGAGGACTGAGCTCTCGGGCTCTCCAGCATTTTGAGGCTTGAACCAACAAAGTAGTCTGAGAAAGAGCAGCCAGAGAGGTAAGAAGAAAACGAAGAAGTCAAGGGAAAAGAGGATATCAATATGAGGAAAATGATCCACTCTGTCCACTGCTGAGGAAAAGTTTAGAAAAATGAAGATTGAAAACATACTTTGGATTCACTAAAATGGAGATAATTGATAACCCTTACAGAGCTCTTTTGGTAGAATGTGGGGAATGTGAATTAGATTATATGGTATTCAAGGTCAACCTAGAGGAGTACAAGTGGATGGAGCACTTGGAGACAACTGTAGAAGTCTCATTCTATCGATAGGAACAGAGTTCTGGAGTGATAACTGGATGGTGATGTGAGGTTAAATGAGGGGTGTGTTGTTTTGGTTTGTTCTTGTTTTTATAAAACATGGATAATTTTATAGACTAATGATTTGCCAATAGAAATGATTCAGTAGAGAGGAAGAAATAAGTTAATATGAAAGAAAAATAAATTTAATTATTTCAAAAAGAAAGCCTTTGGATAAATGGAAGGAAGAAGAGTGACAATATTCACAGAAACAGGAGGTGAGGCACAGGGCGCAGATTCAGGTGCAGCTAGTTATGGAAGCATGTGGAGCATCTCTTCCAATTGCCCATATTTTCTTGGAAGAATCCAGGGTAACCATGATTGGGGATGATGGAGGTTGGAGGTGGCTTTGGAAGTTTGAAGAGCAAACAAAAATTAGGAGAACAAATTAACTAAGGAAACTAATATCATCATCAGGAATCAGAAGGGAAATTTGAAACTTAAGATAACAAATTTAGTTAGATGATAAATATTGTTGTAATGTCTATGTGGAGTAGCAATGACTTAAATTTAAAAGATGGTCGAGCCTTGGCCAGCATGGCTCAGTGGTAGAACATCAATCTATGAACCAGGAGGTCAAGGTTTGATTCCCAGTCGGGGCACTTGCCCAGGTTAGTGGCTTGATCCCCAGTAGGGGGCATGCAGGTGGCAGCCAATCAATGATTCTGTCTCATTACTGATGTTTTTATATCTCTCTTCCTCTCCCTACCTCTCTCTGAAGTCAATAAAAAAAAATGTTCAGTTCAGTTCCTATTGTTTAGTTTAGGTACTTGTAGTTGCAAATTAAAAAAAAAAAACAAACCCAACAGTCATGATGATTCTAGAATGAACGCTAAAATATATATAATAGTGATTGGCCCAGTTTATGTCCAGGTTTTGGAGGAAGGAAGAAAGGAAGGAAAAATAATGGTTTTAAATAGCACCATTTTGGAATATCTTTCTTAGTGTGCTTTTATATATTACTAGAGGCCCGGTGCACAAAATTCATGCATGGGGGGGTTGTACCTAAGCCCAGCCTTCACCCTCTCCAATCTGGGACCCCTTGAGGGGTTTCCGACTGCCCATTTAGGCCCGATCCTGGTCGGACATCCCTCTCACAATCTAGGACTGCTGGCTCCCAACCACTCACCTGCCTGCCTGCCTGATTGCCCCTAACTGCTTCTGCCTGCCAGCCTGGCCGACACCTAACTGCTTCCCTGCTGGCCCGATTGTCCCTAATTGCCCTCCCCTGCAGGCCTGGTTGCCCCTAACTGCCCTCCCCTGCCGGCCTGGTCAACTCTAACTGCCCTCCCCTGCTGGCCTGGTTGCCCCTAACTGCCCTCCTCTGCAGGCCTGGATCCCCCACAACTGTCCTCCCCTGCAGGCCTGGTTGCCCCTAACTGCCCTCCTCTGCAGGCTTGATCGCCCCCGATTGCCGTCCCTTGCAGGCCTGTTCCCTCCCAACTACCCTCCCCTGCTGGCTATCTTGTGTCCACATGGGGGCGGCCATCTTGTGTGTTGGAGTGATGGCATATTACCTCTTTATTATATAGGATAATGAGTTTGGGGATTTAGACTTTTGAAAACATGGAAACATTATTTATATTCATCAATATAAATGACTAGAAATATTAGATAACTTCAGTTCAAAGTTTGAAGGACTTCAACAAGTGCCCAATTCACTGTGGGATATTTTCCCAAATGACAGTAAATGGCATTTCATTCTAGTGTGGGAATGCTACCATCAACACTGAAATTAATCAAACTTCCTTGATTAATCAAAATTATATATTACCACCCTGATTGCAATCACCCATCAAAGAATCATTTTCAACAGTAATTTGTATAACACATAATCAACACCAATGAACCAAAAGCTGGAACCCCTCCAAATCCACCCCCCCCCCAAAAAAAATACAACCTGTATGATGGAAAGGAATAACCTAGTTCAGGATTTCTAATTGTGCTTCACCCCAGAATGGAATCCATATAAACACTTTATCAAACCAAAGGTGATTGCACTGAACGACATATGCCTATTCAACTTATCAACTGATTATACTGTCACTTTAAACTGTTAAATTTGCAAGAACAAAGCTGTCTTTATTATAGTTTTTGAGTGGCTCTAATTTTATAATGTTCATTTCTCATAAAAATTGGGTTAAACAAAAATAATCTTATGTATTTGAAATGATTGAAAATAAGGGTCTCTTTCAACCTAAAGATTTTATTAAAGCATAGTCCAATACAGCTAAAAGTGCCTTGGTCACATATGGTCTGTTTGTCTAACACTATCATATAGCCTCCTTTTGCTTAATTCGCTTCACCTATTTATCTGAGTTAAGTTAGTTCTTCTAAGAATTTACCTTATTTTAATGAAAGCAATATGGTGCAGTGGAAAGTGCTCTTGGCCAGCTACAACTAATGTAATTCAAGTTCAAACCCTGCCATCAACAAGCTCAGTGACCTTTTCAAGTAATATTAACACTTTGGTTCTCAGTTACAAAGTTAAAAGCTCTACTCCAGCCCAACTGCCATGGCTCAATGGTTGAGCATTAACCTATGAACCAGGAGGTCATGGTTTGATTCCCTGTCAGGGAACATAACCCAGTTGCTGGCTTGATCCCCAGTAGGGGGCGTGTGGGAGGCAGCCAATTAATGATTCTTATCACTGATGTTTCCATCTCTCTCTCCCTCTCCCTTCCTCTCTGAAATCATTAAAAATATATTTTAAAAAAAGCACTATCCCATAATTTCTAACGAATACTTTAGTTCACATAATAGTTGTTTTAATACCAAAACTGTTTAAAAATCAAATATATGATTTTTTTTTTTTTTTTTTTTTTTTTTTTTTTTTTTTTTTAGATTCTTCCACCTACACATCATCTCTGTTATGAAAGATTTTGTCCCTTCAAGACTGGCCATCCATCATAGGCTGTTGTCTCCTCTCATTAAATGCATTCCTACAGAATTTAGAGAAGTGGAACAGAATTATGTATCCTAGGACTTAATAGATTGAACAGATTGGAGTCCATTTTGAACCTGATATGTGTGTTAGGTGGTGGGGGCAGGTAGGTGGTGCCAGCCCTTTGGAGCAGACAGAGGCTGCAGGGAAAGGAGAGGGATTGAAGGAAAACTAGTATGTTCTGCTCTGGTCTCTTGCCTCTGTTTATTTTGGAAGATCACTGCATGCCTCCTCACCGGGGAAATCACCAGCAACAGCCCAGTTGACTTACTGTCAATGGCAGAATATTATCAGGACAACACAAAAGGGTTGTTGGGAGAGTGGTTGATGAAGACTCTTGTGAGTTGACTGGTCTCCCCTAGAAAGATACTTCTTCATCATCTCACCTTCCAAGACCTGGGAATGTTAGAGTTTACCCTGGAGAGACTGGATTCTCCAAATGATGCTTCTCCTTAAAAGTATGCATGCGGGGAGGGGTGGGTGTAGAATAAGCCATGTGGAAAGATTTACCTGGTTTTGTTTTTCTCTCTCTACATAGAATGATAGCTACCTCTTAAACTCAGTTACATGCTTTGTAAGAACTACAAGGAATCCTACACTTCCCTGTTTCTGAGATGCTTTCTTATGCAGACATAAAAGCTAATGCTATTGTTTGAAGGACTGTTCATTCATTTACTTAATATTTATTAGGCATCTTTTACTGGTATATGGACCAGACACTAAGTTAGATATATACAATATAAATAAAATAAGGAGTTTCCAATCTAGAAGAATTCACAGTAGTTGGGTAATTGCAATACAATGCAGGCTCATGTATGTATGTATGTATGTATGTATGTATGTATGTATAGGGAACAACATAGTATATATAGGGTTTGGTACTATCTGAGGTTTCAGGCATCCACTGGGGAGCTTGTATGTATTTCCTGTGATTAAGGAGGGACTACTGTAATAATCTCTAGGAAGATATAGAATATGTATTATACTTTTCCTATACTCTCTTCATTTCCAAATTGGGGACATATGGCAGGTGTTGGTGAATAACAATTCCACTATTCAAAAATATGTTGACTAACCTTGACTATTACTTTTTGCATGCTTTTTTTTGTCAAGGTGTCGTGTTTTCAGTCAGAGAGCAGTTCTTCTAAAGACATTCTAAATATATTCAGTTAATCTAACAATATTCGGTCAGAGAACTGACAGACCAAATTACATTTCATGTTTCAATTTTTAGGTTATTAATTGTTTTAGTGTCTTTATTTTACAATTTGGAAAATGGTAACCTGAATAAGTTCAGGGATGTTTCAAAATTATATGAAAAATCAAGGAAATATTATTTTGAAAATATCTAAGAATGTATCAGAAATTTTAAAAATCTATCAATTATACCTGATTAAATTAGTAGCATATAACAGCTCTTTTTTTTAAACATTAATTGGAAAGTCCTAAAAGTTGAATAATGGAAGTTAGAAATATTTCATTACAAAGGAATTCATAAAACTCTGGCTTATTTTCCATTTTCATTTATATAATTTTTAATGCATCTTGAAATAAGTATTAAATGTGTTCAAAAAGTAACCCAGAAACATAAATGATTTGATTGAAGTCCATAAAATCTAAATGGTACTTTTGAAATTCTATGTGAGAATTTTTGCTTTAATTTAACTATCTCATGATTTGTGATATTTTTGACAGGCATTGCTTATATTATATATGTAAAATTTTGCTATTAGCTCTAATCATTTCTCTTACCTCCTAAGTGCATTATTCAATGTGATTCTTTCTCCCCTAACTATATCAATTTGTAGAACAGCATTGAAATCAACATTACCAACATGCTGCCTAGCCACTGCTATAGAAATATATTATATATTTTATGATTAATACATCAACCCACAAGAAGCATCTATAATAATAAAAGGGTAATATGCTAATTAGAACAGATGTCCTTCTGGACGTCATTCTGGACATACTTCCTGCCGAAGCCGGGGTTGGAGGGAAGCCAGCCCGGGTCCCAGGTGTCTGCGGGCGGCCCAAGGGAAGCTAGCCTGGGTCCCAGGTGCCAGAGGGAAGCAAGTGCTGGCATCTGGGGGAAGGAAGACTTATTCTAGCATGAATTTTCATGCATTGGGCCTCTAGTTTTCAATAAGTAGAAAAATATATGGTGGGCCATTTCATGTATAAAATCAGTGAATATATTTCCCCAATTAAACAAAGGAAAAAATCTATTCAGATCTTTGCCTTCAACCTTTCTTTCGGTGTGGACAGTCCAGGTTAGCCCATTCCAGAAGTACTAAGGAATGATTCTAAAGTTTCTTTTTACAGAGACTTGCTTGTGATTGTGACCCATATGTACTCCATAGAGTCAGGACCAAAACCATGAGAGAGCAGGGAAGAGAGTATGTTTAAAGGATTTGAAAGCTAAAGAAGAGTAAGCAGAAATCTTTTATATTAAAGGTGGCAAAGTATGGAGTGATGGTAGAAGAGGTCAGAATAGCTAGAAAATTTCTATCTTCCATTTGGAAATCCCAATTCATTCTTCCCACAACATATTATTGACAGTCTATTTTGTGCTAGGCTTTGCATTGAAAGTCCATGTTCAACATAGCATGTTTCTCAGCTTTTATATCTAATCAGGCTTCTTTTTGGCATATCCGAATTTCCAGCTTTGGGGCCAATATGAAGCAAAATAAAGATTACTTGAACACAAACACTGAATACCAGGATAGTACATGTGATAACCGAGATGGCTACCAAGTATCTAAGTGGTGGGTAACAGACACAGTGTGGATACAGTGGACAAAAGGATGATTCATGTCTAGGATGGGACAGAGCAGAATGGTTAGAGATTTCATCATGCTACTCAGAACGATGTGCAATTTAAAACCTTTAAATTGCTCCTCTATGAAATTTTCTATTTAATACTTGCAGTTGAGCATAGGTAACTGAAAATGCAGAAAGCAAAACTAGTAATAATGGGGGACTAAAAATACGTTACTTGCATATTTTCCTAATTTTCAAGAGCATCCTTTGAAACCTTATGAAATCCCTATAGCTCATGTTTAGAGATGGATGAGGAGTTCCTTGCCTATTCAAACCCCCTAATTTTGTGGATCACCTCTCTGCTTCCCTCTCTTCACTCTTTTTCCCCTGAGAGAAGCTACATTGCTATGAAACTACAAATACTTCAATATGTCCCATCTCCCATGAAAAGTCTATATTTTCCCCTAGGAATTACCAAATGAATATATTCCCCATTGTTTTCCTCAAGTCAGGAAGAACGATTTTTAAAACACCTCTTGGGTTGTGTTATAGTTTCCTAGCTTCCCATCCAATATACCCATTAATAATAAATAACTTCTGCTAGACTCACAGGTGAACTAAGATCATAGTTACTGCATCTTCTGTCCTTTAGGCAATGATTTCCATAATTACAGAGATATCTGAATTGCATTATCTTGAGAATACAAGGCTATGGGGAATTGAAACCAAATAAATATTTAAGTAGTCAACAGCAATAGAGGTTACAAAACCCAGAATTCTCATTTCTCCATGGCAGTACTGCTCAAACTATGCAGTAAAAAACCATTTTAAAAAAATATATTCTATCTTTCATGGACCAAAAACGTGTCCTCCAACACCAGTGCTACATATACCTCAACAGGTGACTTTGACAACAGCTGACTTATTCTGTGCTTTGTTCTGCAGTAAGAATTCTCTGATATACTGCAATGACATATTTTTATACATTTTCTATATGCTTTTTAATTTTTTTCTACTTGTCTTGCATGGACCAGCATCATAAAATTCACAAAGAGGACCATGCTTTGCCTAGCAGTGTTAAAGAGAAGCTATTTGAAATATTCCTTGAAGAAGTAAAAAGCAGTCTCATTTCTATTGGGATAAGAGTTCATGCATAAGCAGCTGACTGATAAAGAAGTAAGACCCTTGCATGTTGTAATAAAGAGACAAATGCTGCTGCCATTTTCCAGCTTTCTGTCTGGCCACCATGCAAACAAAGAGTTAAGTTTTCCAGATGACTGAAACACAGATCAACTGTTGTTATGGCCTAATTTGCAAAACTGAGAGGAAATCTCAGCAAAATGTACAAGACAAAGTAGCCCTTGCCCAGGTGGTGTTGCTCAGTGGTTGAGCGATGACCTATGAACCAGGAGGTAAGAGTTCGATTCTTGGTCAGGGCACATACCTAGGTTGCAGGCTTGATTCCCCAGATGGGGGGCATGCAGGAGGCAGCCCATCAATGATTCTCTTTCATCATTGATGTTTCTGTTTCTGTTTCTCTCCGTTCTCTCTCTCTCTCTCTCTCTCTCTCTCTCTCTCTCTCTCTCTCTCTCTCTTGATATATATATATATATATATATATATATATATATATATATATATTCAATAAAAATATGTATTTTCTTAAAAAGAGCCCGGGAGGAAGAAATCAGCAGAGGGTTATGAACTTTCCTGTGTTACTCAGTAATAGTATATAGTCTTTGACCATCGCTTAACTTCACTGGATTACACATTTGTAAAATAAGCTGATAAGTCAGATTCCAAGTTTAGCAAGTCCCTTTTGTGTCTAAAATCATAGTCATTGCCCCTTTAAAATGTATAGATCCCAAGCTTCAATTATGGTAAGAAAGTTCTCATGTCAAAATAAATCAATCATAATTCCTACATTCTTTACTGGAGTCTTCCCAAAATAACCTACCATTGATGGAAGTATTATCAAACACAGCACAAAGTAGAAAATATTGAATGTTAGTATAACCATAGGAATTTAACAAAATATCAAATTATTAAACAAAATATAAAAGTTTCTTGATTAGAACTGTAAATTGCATTTGAGTCACTTAAATCAAGTAGATGGACACAGCACTCTTCAAAAGTTAGAATTTTGCTTTTAATATATTTAAATCTAGATCAGACTTAATATTTTATTAGAGAGTAACAGTATAATAAATGGGGCTGTTGAAACATGTAAACTTTTATATTCTAACAACTTGCATTAGGGGGTCTCAGTTCTACACCTTGCCTTTCTTAACATTTTGTAATTATTGATGTTAGCGAGAGAGGAAGGGAGAGGAGGAAAGAGAGAGATGTCAATTGTTGTTCCGCTTATTTTTTATGCATCCATTGGTTGATTCTAGTATGTTCCCTGCTTGGAGACACAACCTTGGTGTATCAGGGCAACACTTTAACCAACTGGGCTACCTGACCATGGCCTACAACTTGCCTTTAAAAAGAAAGGTTAAATAAGGCAGAGGGGAAAAATCTAGTTGAATATAACTCTGAGAAAATTTTGAAAGAAGAAGGTACTACTGTGGTACAAATTGTTGTCAAGCCTGGGAGAAAAATATTTCCTGTGAACACTAAAGCCATTAGGGACGCCAAGGTCCTTTATGTTGAGCCAAGAGCAAGTGAAGGAGAAAATACGTTGGAAGCGCTGTTGGGAATTGTCCAAAAGGAATTGGAAGAGAATTTTGTGCTTGTCCACAAAAAGTGATGGAGTTGAAAAATAGATGGAAAAATTCAATGAGGGTGTGGAAAGATTATTTCTGAAGCATTTTGTTGGCATAAAATAATATGTTCAACAGTCAGAATGATGCAAAGAATGTACATCAAGCTGAGTTTCAACCCACATATATTAGGTCCATGTCTTCTAGAAGTAGATAATTCTAAAACATTCTAAGGGGATGATTTATAAAACTCCTGACATGTTCTTTGAAGAGCTGGCCATCTTCAATCTTATCTACTCCCATTGTGTGTGTGTGTGTGTGTGTGTTTTCCATTGTTCTGCTTAACAGTTTAATGGAAAATTCCAGTACAGCAGCCTATTAATGAGTGAGTGAGGTTGTGTAGTGCCAACAATTTGGACCACAGTCTCTCTCAGAGAAGCCTATGAAAATAATGGCTAAGTTTGCTTATTGGAAAACTGTTACATTATAGGTTGCATGAGTCATCTAGTTAATTATTAGAATTTCTCAGAAAAAAAACACTCTTAAAGAGTTTCTTGATAAGCCATTTAAATATCATAATTGAATTTCCAACAAAACTCCTAATTGTATGATATCACAAAATGATATATACCTATTAAAATGGCACACATAAACACAGTTCTTACAAATTTAGATACATGTTTTATGTGATTTGTTCTTTCAATCAACTGTATCTTACACATGGTATAAATAAGCTCATGAATTATTCACTAGGGAATTTGTTATATCTACCCCCCTTTTCAATTATTGATATGTCAGCTTTTCATTTTTCTCTTGTCCTTTTCTTGATTAAATTTATTGTACACAAAACTATGAGAAAAACCTTTCCTGAACTACATTTTCATGTTGGCATTTACCTACTCAAGACCTAAAATAGATTAAATCTTTGAAGTTATATTAAATCCAAGTTCCAATATAATTCAATATGTAAATATATATAATCATGTTCTACATGCTTAGACTTGGTCCTCTATGCCCCTTTGTTATTTTTCAGGTGAAATGCCCCACACCCCAAGATTTCAATTTCTTCAGCCCTGACAATGCACACCAGCTCTTTTTCCTTTTTTAAGAAATTGAACTATGGTTAACTTCATATTTAATCATTGCATTGTATTATGTACAGAAATAAGCTTGAAATAAGTTAAATGGTAACTCTCTCAGGAACTATTACATATTTTCAAAATGATTGAAATTAAAGACAAATTAATAAAAATCTGACATCTAGAGAGGGATATAAGGCAAGCTGTTTTTCTTTTATTTTTTTAAAAAGATATTTTTATTGATTTCAGAGAGGAAGAGAGAGATAGAAACATCTGTGATGAGAGAGAATCATTGATCGGCTGCCTCCTGCAAGTCCCACACTGGGGACTGAATCTGCAACTCAGGCATGTGCCGTGACTGGGAATCAAACCATGACCTCCTGGTTCATAGGTCGATGCTCAACCACTGAGCCACGCCGGCCAGGTGAGCTGCTTTTCTCAATGCCTGCTTTCAAGGGAGTAGTTTCTTATATACTTTTTATTTTGAAGGTTTTCTATAACAAGCTCTACCTGGGACTTTATTATTTTATGTTTTAATCCTTAAAAACTTCCTATAAGACAGACATTAGCAGTCATTATTTAAAATAAATGACAAAGCCAGAATTTAAGCCATTATCTACCTTGTCAGAAAAGCAATACTGCTTTTCCCACCTACCACATGAACCGCTCAGAAGTTTGTGCTGGACATAGTTCAAAATACCCTATGCACATTATATCATGTTAATATGCTTATAGTGTAGATTAAAAAATCATCTTCAGTGTATTGAACTGAACATATTTGAGAGCAGAAATCATTACATTTATATATCTCCATAGGCTCCAGTGGAAACTCATGCTCACATTTTGTACAAAAATTGTTATAGTAGCGAGGGAATCCTGCTTCACTTGTTTTGCCTCTTCACTTGTTGTTTGCCCATCACCCAACATGACCCACATATTTGGCAAATTGCCTGCTTGTATGGCTTATCTACCCATCACTTCCTATATCAAGTGGATCTCTTTTCTATCATAAAGGAGATGATGGAGAAAATTCTCCCCAGAGAGAGAGAGAGAAATAGATTATTTTGCTTTCCTACATTCTCTATCCTTTTAGAGAGGGCTGAGATATCACATACAATATTTGTTGTTGCTCTTTGTTTTTTTTTGTTTGTTTGTTTTTTAATCCTCACCTGAGGATATTTTTCCATTAATTTTTTTTTTTTTTTTTTTAGAGTGAGTGGGAGGGGGAGAGACAGAAATATCGATGTGATTGGCTCCTTTAGGGCCAGGGATCAAGCCTGCAACCGAGGTAAGTGCCCTTGGCCAGAATTCAACCCGGGACTCTTTAGTCCATGGGCCTACACTCTATCCACTGAGCCAAACCTGCTAGGGCTCACATTCCATATTTGAAACATTGCTTTTGACACCAGTTAAGGAGGTGAGAGCAGCAACAAACCCTATTCTTTCCTTTTGACTTAAGTACTTCTTCCTCCGGTGGGAGGGGGAAGTCATTCTAGAAACATTCAACCCAGGTGCTCATCTTGACAAAAAAGCGAATGGTCATTGTGAGTGATAGTCCTCCCAAATCTGAAGAAATTCTAAAACTGATTCACACAAACAGGTTGGTAGAATTTGTTCAGGATATGGCCCAGAGCGGCATATATTTATTTAGCAATATTTGCATTGGTTAGGACCCCTGCTGGTGGTCTGCAGGAATCCCTGCTTCCTGGTGTTCATGGACATTCAGAATGCCCTTCTCTTGGTTGGCATTATTTACTCACATCGGACAAGCACACTAGGGAAGAAATGAGGTCTTGGCTGATATATCTAGTTATAAAAAAGAGAATGGCTTTCTTCATGAACACTCTTAGTCTCTCTTTGACTATTCGTCTGGGGAAGCGAGCTGTCATGTCATGAGGCAGCCCTGAGTAGAAGTCCACACAAGAGAACATGTAAGGGGGTCTTCGGAAGATTGCCAGTAACTTAAAGGGAGAATTGAAGGCAGACCCTTTAGCCTCAGTTGCCTCTTGAGGTGCCTCTATCTCAGCCAACAGCTTGACTGCAACCATAGCTGAAAGCTTGAGTCACAGACGCCCAGAAACCTGCACTCAGATTCTCAACCACAGAAACTGTGAGATAAAACGGTTGCTATTTTAAGCCAGTAAATATGGGAGAAATTTGCTACATAGGATAGGTAACAAGGCTAGATTTTAGGTATTTGATTATATCAAATACCTAAAAATATGGGAGTAATTTTGGACCTCCAAAGTTTTGCAATTTACAGCACAGTGATGCCAGGATACAGTCCTGCTGCCACTACCACTCACCCAAACGTGGATGACCCTGACCATGATGGCACTGCAATTCTGAGCCAGATAGCTGCTACCACTGTGTCCAGGCACACGACCCCACTTCAGCCTATAATACATGACACCAGGCCACCTCCCCCACCCTGTATAGATGCTTTTCTAACCCTGCTTCCATCCCAGAGACCTATGCTCCTCAACCTCCCTACATCCTTCTCACTCTGCTTGGGCTCTGACTCCCCGTGCCAAGCTATGCTGCATGCAGTGTCCCCAAAGCTGGCATACACCCCGCTCTATTTGTGTTTGATTTGAACTCATTTCAATCCACATCATTGTTTGGGCCATAGTCAACCTGAAACTTCTTTCTCTAGCCTTCCATCTCCTCATCTATGTAAAGAATATATTCTTAAAATTGCATTTTTGGTTAGTCCTTAGATCTAGTTTCAGGACATTCAGCACATCATCATTAGAGAGGAAAATAAAAATTTTTAAGCAAAAAAAAAAAAAAAAAAAAAAAAGCTAAAGGAAAGGAAAGTAATTTAATATTATTTTGAAATTACTTTTTAAAATGTCATAATTTCTCACCTTATTTGCAGTCCCCAGGCATTGTTAATGCCCATGAATGCTAATTAACACTGAACTGCTTACCACAATGTTTTTCTAGCAGGCAACCTCAAAATGTCCCATTATTCTGATTAAATATTTATTGAACTTGAAGAGTGTCCTCAACACTGTAAAGAAGGTACATGAAAAGTTTCTACTTCAAAGACATTCTTGTGCTGAAAAGTACATCAAGGCAAGATTACGTACTAAGGATTTTATTTTTTCAAATTTTATTATACTCAATGGTATTTTTAATAAATTACCTTTTTATTTTATTAAATAAAAAATATTTAAATGGGTCTAATTTATATATAAATTTTTTATTAAAATAAGCAGTGTCGATTGGCAAAACCTTTCTTGAGAGAAATTTGACAATGGCCCCCAATTATAAAAAATCTGTTTATATCCTTTGATTCGCTTTATAGAAATCTACTTTATTACATGAAACAGTTCAATCGCTATAGGTACCATCTATTTACCAATGATTTTCAACATCAGCACAATTATTGTGTGAGCTGGAGTATTTCTTGTTGTGGAGGCTGTCCCATACTTTGTAGGATGTTCTACCCATTACATTCTAATATAATCATCCACCAACCATCCACAGTTATACAAGCAACAGTGTCTCCAGACATTGTCAGATGTCCCTCCACAAGGCAAAATGCCCTAACTCATATTGAGAACCACTGCTTTAAAAATATGAAATTAGAGAATGGTTTGGGCCATTATAGTACTTTAAATATTATTTTCATTACTTTAAATATTATTTTCATGGAACATATTTCATTTTATAGAAACTTGTTAAAAACAGGAATCAGAAACACAAAACACTCTATTGAGCATGTAGATAAGGTGGGTGGAAATCACCAGTGGGGACTGTGGTAAACTGAGGAACTCATTACATGCACTCCAACTAAACAGGGGCTGCTGCCCTCACAGTGCTATTGTCAAGTATTGCAAGACTCAAATTCAGATCCAATGTTACCAATTCCTTTTTTCCTCCCAAGAAAAATGCATACATCTGACGATGCCAATTTTTTAAATATTGGGAACTAATTTATTTTTAAAATACTGTTCCAACCAAAATATATATATTTTTTAAATTTTGGAATCTTGTTTTACACTCCCTGTTATACTGTTAAGTAACAAAACAAATACAAAATTATACATACATTTATAAAATTTATATGAGTTATGTAGTATATTTATATATCTATATATATTGATAAATATATATCTATATCCATACTATGTTTTTATCTGTGGATCTAGAGCCATCTCTCTCTATATATCTATATCTATCTCTATCTCTATATAGCTATATCTCTCTATGTCTATGTCTATGTCTATATCTATATCTGTACCATTTATCTATCTATCTATAGATCTATAAATATATGCATAAAGATGTAGATCTATAGCTATATTAAATATACTGGAAAAATATCGACGTGTTTAACATGTCTTCCTATTTATGGGTGTTATTTTCATAACAAGAGTAATGATTGCTAATGCATTTTTTATTAACGTGGAGCTTTCATGATGATTTTTGTGGAGAGAAAACACCAGTTTCCGTGCAGATGACACGGAGAACTGGAAGCTTGGGAAGCAGAGAGAGACCAGTAAGAGGAATCCGTCAGATTCCTTGAGAGCTTAAACTTTGTTGGCACTGTGCTTCTTCCATCATCTGACAGTTGAAAGCCAGGAAATGTAGGAAATGGCAATTGTCATCTACAGGAAGGAAACTGAGCAGGGATGTAAGAGCTGCCTATGGCTTATTTCTGTTACAGCCAAATATTAACAGAGATAACATCCTGGTCTGTGTGTCCCAGAGTCCGAGAGAAGAAAATGACTTCAGGCACAAGAAGGTGCAACCAGAAACAGGAACCAGTTCATATTACATGTCCCAAATCAAATTCTTATTAAAGTAATGCGAGTCAGAGTCCTAACAACAACCATATTTTTGCAGATGCTAAAATTTTAATTCTCTGGAAAATGGAGCCAAATTGATGATGGGAAAAAATAAATTATCCCAAAGAGTCAATATTCCAAAAGATGGAGGCAAAAAATTAAAAAATCACCTGGAATTCAGGATTAAAAAAAAAAAAAGACCCCAAAAGATTGGGAAAAATACCAACCACAGAGACATCTGCCATTTTATGTGGGAGTTATTACTATCCTAAAAGATCCCATGTGACTCACAAAGCAGGTCCCTCCTTCATGAAAGTCCCACTTCATCTAGGGATTTAGGCAGCAAATACTGGAATAACAAGACAATGTTCTTATTGAGCATACAAGGCAGGCAATATTGTCAGATCTGAATAGTCTATTTTAATATGGAAATTTAATTCTCACTTTTTTCTCTGTTGAAATAATAATACTCATAGGTCAAGCCTTCTTTCCTTTATCTGGAAAGAAAATACCCAATAAAGTTCGATAATTTTGATCTGGAGTTTAGTGGGCCATTGAAGTCTAGAATAGAAGAATAAAATGAAGTGGGATTTCTAAGGAGGTCAATAAGAGAGGAGGCTTGAAGCGGAGGAAAGGAAGATTTCTAACCTGGAAGAGGGCCTTTGGAGATTTGAAATATGGGAAGTGGTGGAGAAGAGATAACAGAGCTAGCAGCAAGATAAGATAGCTGGCATCATTCAATGGTGGCTGAGCCTCTTGAGAAGAACGGCTCGTCTCAGTAAGATGGGACAAGAAGCAACCATATAAAAGGTTGTCCTGTCTAATGACTTCATGATTGTAGAAAACTAACAACAAAGAGCTGGACCTAATTCCACCCTTCTACTGCCCTAGGGATGTTTCAGTGGTAAGTTGCATGAATAGATTACAATTTGCCTGACCCATTCCCTACTGCATCATATGAAAGATCCCCCAAACTGTGGTGCAACCCTAGGGAAAAGGTCAAGTTTTCAGTCAGTAGAGCCATACACTTATTTGTAATACATAAAGAAATGGGGTATTTCTTGCCCTACTTTGTATATTGATAACTAATTTACCTACTCTTAGGCTCATACTTTCTGAGTCTACATCTTCTAGCATGTGCACGTATCATTTTTTACAGATCTAAAAAAGACATTTTTGTGAGTAAAATCCAAATATACACATTACATGTGATGCCCTGATTTCTTTGCTTTTAATTTATACAGCCTATTAGCAATGGGAATTTTAGAATAATAACATGTAGTCGAAATTGAGTTTAAAGAAACCATTGTCTATTTTCTCATTGATCCATAGCAGTTTGTAGACCTCACAGAAAATAAAACAGTGCCTAGTAAATCCTGCTTTGAAATAGAGAAGGTTTAAAATAATGAGAAAATCTATTTCTCATTTTATAATACACAGGCTGACTCACTTAATTGTATTCTGCGCTATCGTTTTGACACGGGCATTACTTTTCCCTCAGCATTAGGGTTAGTGGATTACTCTGCAAGAAATTCCCTTTGAGGAGCTATCAAGCACTCCATTTTTTGAGAGACTAACATTTGGCAAACAGTAGAAATCAGAGACATTTTAAATGAAAATGAAAAACAAGAAAGACATGTGCAATACCTTATTTACACAGAGAATAAATACTTTGATAGGAAACACTTCAGAGTTTGTGATTTACATCTGATCTTCAGAAAGCATTCTGCCTCTTAGATTCTCTTTCCCAATGAGGACGCCTGAGATATACCTTACTTTACCCTCAAAATAAGACCAAAAAACCCCTGATCACCTTCCAATATTTCCACACTCACTCTGTTCTAAATAGATTTGAAATAGTTCCCTACTCCTGAATTGCTCCACCTCCTCCACCCCGGCTCTAATCACAGGTTAATCAAAATAGGCTAATGATAAACTTGACTAAATGCAGTGCACATTTCAGGTTTAGCAATGAAAATTGCATCTTGTTACAGATATACAAAAACCTTTGTTTATTAATGTATAGTCATGTATGAATAATTGTGTGTATAATATGTTTGCATGTAACAGACTAAAGAACAGCACTTCCAATTCCTATTTCAGCCTTACTTATAATTTGCTATATCACTCTTCTAATAAATATAGATAAATAGGTCTTTCCATAAGTGTTGCACAAGATAAACTTGATAGGAAAAAAGCAGAAGGTTCATATATTTGTCTACATTATCTTCATTCAGCCTTCATACTTGTGATAATGGCCAACTTCCTGTCAATAGCCATCACTCTGAAAGCACTGAAATAAAGAACACTCATCAGCTAATAACTTTACAGTGTAAATTAGAGGTTTATTCATTTAACAAATATGTATTGTTAAATGGCTGTCCTGGATCCTGTGACAAACCCAACTGATATTGTCTTTGCCTTGGAAATATGCACCATCACCTGGGAGAGGGGTCAGTTGTATAAATCAGTAACTATAATAAAAATGTTATGATACACATTTGTACAAAGAGCCATGGAGTGTAAATTGGAAAGGAGAGACAAAGGGGTGAATTCTATTAGATTTTCTTACCCTCCCACTAGCATAATATGTAGTGAAATTGGCTAAAGAAAAAAAATTGTTCCTCTTTAGGATGATGTATGTCCTACCTAGATTGAAGGGGCTAAGTAAGTAGCACAGGGGACCAGAGCCCAATCTTTTCAAATATGTTGTCTAACAATGACCTGTCTTTTTCTCAAATGGAATAGGAAGCATAAGAAAATAAGGTTTATGTTGTTATCAGAAAGATATCAGTACTCTTTCTGTATAAGATGAGTCTATTGCTGACATTTTCTGTATATAATTCAATGTATAGACTTGTCCATGTTCAGTGTAGACTTGTCCATGCTCCGTATTGAGACATGGAAAATTAAAGTCTGAAGACAGTAGTAACCAGTCACACCTCCAGTCAATTGTTCTCTACACTCCTTTCCAGGTGAAACAATGAGAACATTGAGAGAGTGACAGCATGCATGCATTGGTTCATGAGGTCAATTTAACAGTCAATGATGACCCCTTCCATGACCTTAATTGTGCTAGGTTCTGGAGGAAAACACATAGTACATCATTATTGGCTATAATTATTTCTTGCCGTTAGCCAGTGGTTTTCTAACATATTTTTAAAAAACAAGAATTTGTTGTAGGCATCTAATACTTCTTTATCACATTATTTTATATTATTGTTTCATAACATTTTTTTACTGGAACCTTTGGGAATGTTGTACTGAATACCAGCTAAGTATTGAAAATATGGAATAAAATATAAGTTGGCATGTAATACTAGTGAAATTAATATTTGTGTTAAATTAATATTGAACAAAGCCTGCCTTTATCCAGACAGTTGTCTCAATTCAGCTATAGTGGTGCACATGATTTTATGATATATATTGAGAGTACATGACAGATTTTCATCTCAAAAGTGAATAATTATATTAAAATAAGTTGGAAAATGAATGGCTTGGCCCATGACATCAAATACTCTCCAGTATTGTAATATTAGCTGAATTAGCTTTTTTTTTTTTTTTTTGGCTGTAATTTTTATAGCTATTATTTTTTTGTGCTTACACAAACTTAGTGTCTTTAAGAAAACCCCATACTTTAGTTCATAGTTCTGTAGGTCAGAGGTTCAGTAGACTTGAATGGGTTCAATGGACTCCACTGGTTCTCAGGCGCAAATCAAGGTATTGAACAGGCTGAATTCTCAGCTGGAGGGCGCTGGGGGGAAATTCTGCTCCCAAGCTCTTTTTTTTTTTAATTAAAAAAAATTAATGCAGATACTATTGCAGGTGTCCTCCATTTCCCCCACCCCCTCTTTGCACACATCAACCGCCTTCTTGTATCCCCCGCCCTTGGCCTTCACCACACTATTGTCCATGTCCATGGGGTATGCACATACATTCTTTAGCTAATCCTTTCACCTTCTTTATCCAGTCACCCTCATTCTCCTCCCCTCTGCCACCCTCCAGTCTGTTTCAAGCTCATTTTTAAATGAGAAGATCCATATTGAATGAGAGAATTCAGTTCCTTGCTGGTATAGGACTGAGAGCTCCATTTAATTAATAGGTATTGGCTAGAGATTGTGCTCAGATCCTGGGGACCACCCACATTCCTTCTGACATGACTCACTATACCTCCACCCAGTAACAGAATGTTGACTCCTTCTCATGCACTGAGTACCATGACTTCCTTTTCTGCTTCTATCTGCCAGAAAAAAACTTTCTGCTTTTCAAAGGATTTGTGGTTAGGTTTGGCCCACTTGGATAAACTTTTCTTCAAGTCAGCTGTGTCATATAACATAATTTAATCATAGAAGTTATATCCATCAGACTTATCTTCCAGTGGATTTGTGCTCCATGGACACTGAGGAGTAAGGGACCTGGAGAGCTCCTTTAGAATTCTGTCTACCATGGAAGCTAACATGGGCCATAGGGTCCACAAAGAAAAGGCATCAAAACGAATATTTTACAAATAATTTGACATTTCAAAAATATTCTATTTTACTTTCATAGGAAATATCAGGATTTATTAGACTTTGTGGTACTTATTTTGTAATGTGTGTGTGTCTTTCTTTGCATTTTTTAAAATTTGTTTTGCTTTTATGTTGATTTTTGCTTTATTTATTTATTTAGTCAATTACTTATTTATTTTTCAATCCTCACCCCAGGATATTTTTTTTCCCTCATTGATTTTTAGAGAGAGTGGAAGAGAGAGGGAAAGCCAGAGAGAAATATCGATGTTAGAGAAACACATCAAGTAGTTGCCTCCTGCAGGAGCCCTGACCAGGGCCTGGGCCATGGAGGAGCCTGCAACCGAGGTACATGCCCTTGACCTGAATCAAACCCAGGATCCTTTGGTCCTCAGGCAGATGCTCTAGTCAAACCCATGAGGGCTGTTTACTTTTTTTTTTAATTACTATGGTGAACAGAAGTAATATTATAATTCTGATACTATTGCAGAAACAGTAAGTAATCTATTTATTACATTACAAAATATATTACACACACTTTTGTTTCTTTTTTTTCACTTTTGCATGAATAAATAAGATTGTTCATACACTTTGCTCTGGAAAACAGACTTTGTGAGGTCAAAATCTTGACTATGCTATAAAATTGATAAGGTATAGGGTTTATAGATGTTGAAAAGCATTCAAAATACTTTCAACTCCTTGTGGAAGAATGGTTTCAATTTCTTGGAATGTTCTATATTACAAGTAATTTAGAGGCATTTGCCAAATGTATTGAGCAGTAACAATTCTCCAGTCATGACTTTAAGAGGAGATTGATTTGATATGACTTTAAAGTAGACTGATTTTATTTTATTTTTTATTCAAGTTAAAAGCAGACACTGATTGGGAATTTGCTTAAATTAAAACACCTATAAATAGGTGTCATAGGTTATGTAACATGATTTCATTTTACTTATTTTTCTAATTATAACCTGACACCAGAAAATAAAAGCCTGGGTGAAAACACCCATAAATTATCATTTGTGTATAGGACATGATAGAATGAGACTAAACATGAAATCCTAAAATTTATGTTTATTCATAAACAGAGTCACAAAATAGATGCAGAAGGTTGCACCTGTTTAAGGAACATACTCTCCCAGATTGCAATTAACTGAGTTTCATCATCTCCTCTAGATGAGATTTCTGCAGTGGGATGGAGTTAATTAAGTGCATTCTATGAAAATAATTAGTGTTTGTGGAATATGTAAATGGAAGCATTGCGTAGGTGTACATGAAGATATTATATGGGGATTATTGCATAGGCCTTCAGCTTTAAGATATTGCTAAGAGTAACAAGAGTAAAACATTCCCAGGCATGCATGAAAAATCTCCCTATGTAGGCACAGTATCATCAAGTTACCCAAATTGATTAAAACTTCAGTTGCAAAGTAAGGGTGCACATTCAAGTGACTTTGTGTATCTACAAGTAAAATTGAAAGTAAAATAGCTTTTTTCCAAGTTACCAAAAAATGTCAAGAAAAAGTGGTTTTCGCCGAAACCGGTTTGGCTCAGTGGATAGAGCGTTGGCCTGCGGACTGAAAGGTCCCAGGTTCGATTCTGGTCAAGGGCATGTACCTGGGTTGCGGGCATATCCCCAGTAGGGGATGTGCAGGAGGCGGCTGGTCGATGTTTCTCTCTCATCGATGTTTCTGACTCTCTATCTCTCTCCCCTCCTCTCTGTAAAAAATCAATAAAATATATTAAAAGAAAAAGTGGTTTGCAAATTAAATTAAATAGAAAATTGCCTTATTTTTTAAAAAAATAGAAACAATCTTATTGTCTTCCCTGAATGGTTATGGGATTTTAAAAGGTCTTGTTATCTCTTACTTTATCATAATGCAATCAATAGAAAACTGGATTACTTTTTAAAAGATAAAATAGAGAAATTTTTAAAGAACCAAAGAGAAATGTCTAAATAAAACTATATATAAGATTTCTGGTAAATATACAATAGTTGGGTTTTTTTGTTTTGTTTTTACTTTGGGAAATGTTCATATCTTTTTTTTACAATAGTTTCTTGAAGCTAATCATCTGCTACCTTACTTCCAATGTGCATTTGTACTTTAATAGCTTACCCCAATGTTGTGAATGACATATAACATGATTGTTAATTTCAGCAAATTATAGAAAATAAAATTCAAGTCTCCACTATTCATTGTTGTACAGCTGCATTTGCAGTACCAGTCCTGTTTGCAAAGGTAACTCTATAGTGAATAAGCTTTCTCTCTCTTCTATAAATATTTGAAGGTGACTATACTAGTATATATTTGTGTACCCAAGCAAAATATATTACATTACGTTATATATTTCTTATGTAACATGGTTGCTAGATTTTTTTTTTTTTATCTCAGTTGCTTATCCCTGACCCCAACTACAATGCAACTGTTAGAATGTGGAACCAGTGTAACTAAAACTTATCCACAAAGCATCCTTGCCTGGAATATTGATGCACATTATATATTAATACTAGCAAATTACCTGACTTTTGATGATCATACTGAAGGTATCAATTTGGCCAATATATCAGATAAGTGGTACCTTGTTTGGCCTTTAGGAATTCATTTTATCCTACTAGGAAATTCATGTCAGAATATAAACTATTTTCCTAAGTACATAATTAACATTCAACAAGGCATCTAATCAAAGCATCCCTTTCTCATTAGTACAGTTCTGACAGTTTCATCATCAAGTGGAAAGTATTTCAGCAAATTGTGTTGCTATCCTATCAGATATGTCAAGAACTTGATCTTCCTTTCCATTAAGTCAGATTGGGGACATGAACCAATTTCCATTATGAAAATGTGACTAAAAACAAGTGACACTTTTCCAACAACATTTTCCAATAGAAAATGAATTACACATCCTTCCTATATTTTCTATTTGAGCTAAGTATTTTAAGATATTAATTGAATAATTTAGTATTGAACTAATGTAAAAGCTAAAGGAAAAATGTCCTTGACATCAATGAGTTATTTAATTACAATCAAGTTTTGAAATATTGCAAAGAAAAACAAATTTTAAATATTGGAATTTTCCCATGAATTTGAGTGACATGATTGTTTTGGTAGTTATGGCAATTTGGGGATAGATTTTATTTACCTCTTCCATTTATTACTTCATGTATTACATAACTTTGTATTTATTTCTCTCTTTTTGTCATAAGCATATGAAACTACTAATTCAATCCTGACCATTAACCAATAAAGTTGTATTTTTAATTATATTAATATTTATAAACAATTACATATAAACTAGATGCCCGGTGCATGAATTCGTGCACCAGTGGGGTCCATCGGCCTGGCCTGCGGAATCAGGCTGAAACTGACTCTCCGACATCCTCTGAAGGGTCCCGAATTGCAAGAGGGCACAGGCCAGGCCAAGGGACCCCACCAGTGCACAATTGCCAGGCCAGGGAAGGATGCGGGAGGTTGGCCAGATGGGGAGGGACAATAGGAGGGCTCCAGGGCATGTCCAGCCTTCCTGATCGGCCAGACCCCAGCAGCAAGCTAACTTATTGGTTGGAGCATCTGCACCCTGGTGGTCAGTGCATGTCATAGCGACTAGTCAACTGGTCAACTGTCTGCCCCCTGGTGGTCAGTGTATGTCACAGCAAGTGGTTGAGTGGTCTTAGCATATCATTAGCATATTACGCTTTGATTGGTTGAACAGCTGACTGGACTATTGGACACTTAGCATATTAGGCTTTTATTATATAGGATGAATTATATTTATATTTTAATATTATAATGAGGAATTTAACAATAACATCCTCTTTGATTCACTGTCATTTCAAATTCTATATATTTGTGGCTGATCAATTGTCAATACACTGCCTGACCTTGAATCTTGTTTCTAACACTTGAACTACATAGAATGCACCAAATTACATAGAAATATACCTCTCTTAAGAGCATAGTTAAACAACAATGTTGCAAAAAAAAGTAAAAACTCTCATTTGGGTTTATATTTCTGTATACTAGAATATTTTACAGCAAAAATACTCCTGCTGTAGAATGCATTTAGGAATAAACAGACCCAGTTGAAACTGATGATTGATAATGTGAACGAGATATCTGAAATTAAGGGAGACTTAAGAGTTACTGTGTTCATGTTTTTTAAAGTTCATAAATCTGTGTCTTCTGACAAGTTTTGCTTAGAACTAAAAATAAAATGAATATTTAAGGGTCTTGGGATCTCTTGACCTTAAGAAAGGTCAATGACAGTGTCAGGGCCCACAGAAAACCACCCTAATATATTCCACAATGCCATATTTATTTAGAATTAAAATTACTTAAGAAATTGTCAGTTCAAGAAGGAAATTCTCCCCTCTGTCCTCCTAAGAGCAGAAGTTAAATCTGCCATGTGCAACGTGTCCTCCCTGCACTTGGAAGACCTTCTTCCTTTATCACGAGGGTTAAAGAACTCAGAGCTGCCCTAACTGGTTTGGCTCAGTGGATAGAGCATTGGCCCATGGACTGAAGGGTCCTGGGTTCGATTCTGGTTGAGGGCATGTACTTTGGTTGCATGCTCCATCCCCAGCCCCATTGGGGGTGCATAGAGGAGGCAACCAATCAATATGTCTCTCTCATACCCATGTTTCCCTCTCTCTGTCTCTCCCCTTCCTTCCACTCTTTCTAAACATCAATGGAAAAATATTCTCAGGTAAGGATTATAACACACACACACACACACACACACACACACACACACACAGAGAACTCAGAGCTGAAGAGCCTTTATACACAAACCTTGTTGCCTCTGTATTAATTTACTACACAAGCCCAAATTTTGTTTAGATTTCTAATGAAATCTAATGAATACCCAAACCTTGTGTAGATTCTTCTCCAATGAGCACTATTTTTTGTCCTGTCAACTCTTCAAAGATTTATTGTTTTTCTGTCTAGTATAAAAAGATGCTTGCTTTGATCATTTTTTCAGCCTCGTTGTATGACTAGAGCATCGTATTGTGATTCTCAATTGCACAAATATTAAATTGGGTTTTCTCCTGTTGAGAAATTTCCTCTAACTACATGACTAGGTTTACATCAATTTTTCAATATTTGACAAATGTGATGGTTGTCTGCTTCATTCTTTTATGTTTTCTGTTCTAATTTATGCTATTTAGTCAATGCTTATTTATTTATTTTTTGTTATCTTCACCAAAGGTAAGTCCTATAATAGTATAAACTGTAGAAAATGATCCCTCTACTCCCTGTCTGGTAATATATTTATGTGCATAAATGTATTAGCTTTTACATAATGTCATCCATTGAGACTGTGTCTAGATAAATGAGTTACAGTCTATTTTTGAAATATGAAAAGCAGATAATAACATGGATAGTTAATGTAAACATTTTACCAATCATGCAAAACTCAAAATTAGCAAACAACAGGGTAACTGCCACAGGATGAGAATACAGGCATAAACTCAAAATGCCAGTGAAAAGGGCACCTCGATGCATTACCCAGACAGAACATAAGGGAGCCAGTTCTTTGAAAAAGCATTATGGACAAAATGACTTTTATTTTGTTCTCATTTATTTTTTCTTTTTATTCTAAAACACATTTTGAAAATACCCCAAAACTATAAAGGAAACATTGTTTGAGTAGTAATCACACAGTAAATTTAGGACACCAAAGAAAATTGATAAAGTTCAATCAAATGACAACCTTTCGACATAAAAGGAGAAAAAAATAAAAAGCATGTCATGTGGGACTATGAGTCCTATGCCATTCTCTCAACTTCAAAAATTTTTATTTTTCCATGGAAGCAGACAATAGGGAGGTGAAGGCCTGGAGTGGGGGGTAGGGGCAGGATGGGAGAAGTCAATGGAGGGAAAGGGGACATATGTAACACTTTCAACAATACAGATTTAATTTTTTTTTTTAATTTTATTTACCTGATTGTATACCAAGCATAAAAACTCAAATCTAAGAAACACAAACTCACTTAGCTTATATTTCACATTTTTTTATTTTTAAAATGATATTCATTTGCACATTTCCCATTATTTTTAAATGAGAATTATACCGTTGCTCTATAATTAATAAGAAATTACTGGGGGGGGGGGCGTGGAGGAAAGAAGATGAACCCCTATTGGGTCTTCTTCTTTATGTTTACTGCACTCCTTGTAAATTCAGACAATTTTTCAGTGGACTAACACATTTCTACCATTTCTATTTCCTGCTCCCAGAAAACATATTTTTCTTCTAAAAGCAACATTCAGTCTCTGCTACTTACCAATGGCCTTGTTTAGACAAATACAAGTTGAGAAGTCAGGATTGGCCATTTCAATGTCCAGCTATCTAAGATTGTATAGACAACAATGGTGTATACTTTTAAAGGATAGTTCAATCATTTATTAAAGAGCTATTGGTTCTTTATGTTGGTCAATTGAGACATCAATTTCAATTTTACCCCCTTAAGAGAGAAACCTTTCTGCACTCCAATTCATAAAAATGTGGATGTTCTCACAAAAAAGATCAAAAGATGTACCTGTTATGGTAACCCAGAAACATCTAAAAATATCTGTAGATGTAATACAGCTTATCTCCCCTTTAAACAACTGACAGATATTGGTGTATGCCAGATGATGTTCCACATCATTCAAGGATCTAGAAACTTCCCATAATGGAAATCTGCTATTTCCAGCAGGTAATGGACAGGTGCTAGTCTGTGTTGTAGGTGGGAATTTATAATGGTCAATCTACCTAAATTGAAGGGTCTTCCCATTACCACCACCATGACATATATGCTTACGTTCAGACCTTATCCATTTCCCAGGTATACTAGTAGTTTTCCACTTATATTCTATCAGTGAAATTTCACAGGAATAACTTTAAATGTATTCATTACATGCCATTATTCATTAGTAAAGATTTACTGGCTTCTCATGTGCCAGGTATTGCACATAAAAGTATTTATCATTTCAATAAATTTTCACAATAAACCTAAAAAGTGCTGAATATATATATATATATATATATATATATATATATATATATATATATATATACACACACACACACACACACACACACACACACACACACACTGAATGGCCAGATTATTATGACCACCTGACATTTGTAGGTAAATTGGTTATAATTTCGCGCTGAAGTTGCTAGAAGGCCAGACCATTATAAATAGGGAAGGAGCTTGTTTACCACAACAGTAGAAGTGATTTTTTTTCTGAAGTTATGGGTAAATAACGCAATTTAACAGACTTTGAACGTGGAATATGTGTGTGTGTGTGTGTGTGTGTGTGTGTGTATATACATATTACTGAGTGGCCAGATCATTATGACCACTCCATCAGTACTTCATTGAGCCACCTTTTCCTTCAATACTGCGGCGATTCTTCTTGGCATTGACTCCACGAGATGTTGAAAGGTGATGCGAGGAATCTGACACCATGCCTGATGAATAGCATTGTCCAGTTCTGTGAGATTTGATGGTTGTGGAACCAGCTGCCTGATGGCTCTTTTAACTTTGTCCCACAAATGCTCAATTGGATTGAGATCTGGTGATTGTGGGGACCACCTAAGCAAGGTAAAGTCTCCCTCATGTTCTTGAAACCACTCCTGCACAATACGAGCACCGTGGCATGGCGCATTGTCTTGTTAGAAGAAGCCATCTCCATTGGGATACGCCATCAACATGATAGGAGGAACTTGATCAGCAATGATACTTAGGTATGTTGTGCTATTCAGACGTTGTTCCACATGAATTAGAGGGCCCAAATCATGCCAGGAAAACATGCCCCAAACCATAACACTGCCCCCACCAGCTTGAAGGGTTATACTCACACATGTGGGGTGCATGATTTCATGCTGTTTCCGCCAAATTCTCACTCTGCCATCTGCATGATGCAACTGGAAATGTGATTCATCTGACCACATGATTTTTTTTCCAATGCTTGACCATCCAATCCTTGTGTTCCTGTGCAAATTGGAGGCGTTTTATCTTGGTAACTGCAGACAGCAAAGGTGTTTGAACAGGCCTTCGGCTTCCATATCCCATACGATGCAGTGTACGGCTAATTTGCCTACAAATGTCAGGTGGTCATAATAATCGGGCCACTCAGTGTGTGTGTGTGTGTGTGTGTGTGTGTGTGTGTGTGTGTGTATTTGCAAATGGAAACACTGAGGCTAAGGATATTAGGCAAGTAGTCCAGGGCCAGAATACATTTGTTGATTGATGGAGCTATGGAAGTCAGGCTTCAGTAGAGAAAAGAGGAATGAGGCATGAACAAAAGAGGTAGTGAGTACGAACTGTCTTTCAAAGAGAAGAAAACAAGGATCAGAAATATTAGGTCACTTGTCCAAATTCACGCAGGGAATAAATCAAGTATGATTTATCTGAAACTCATTCTGTCTTTAGAGTCTGTGTTCTTAAGGACTACATTTATTCTATTAATCAATCACCTCCAATTATTACAGTAATATAATTGAACAGAAGACATCTCTATTTCTTGAAATATTTCCTACGCTTAAGAACTTTTTTTTTTTTTTTTGCCCTAGCAAGTTTGGCTCAGTGAATAGAGAGCATTGGCCTGTGGACCTAAGGGTCCCGGGTTTGATTCCAGTCAAGGGCACATACCTCAGTTGCAGGCTCCTCCCCAGCCTGGGCCCTGGTCAGGGCACGTGCGGGAGGCAACCAATCCATGTGTTTCTCTCACATCTGTTTGTCTCTGTCTTCCCCTCTTTCCTCCACTCTCTTTAAAAATCAATGGAAAAATATCCTCGGGTGAGGATTTTTTGAAAAAGAACTATTTTTATTTAATATTTCTCAGTACCAAAAGAAAGGTTCAGCAAATCTAATTCTCTCAATAATAATCCAAAAAAAATTAATACAATGCTCTTGTCAGATTTCCAATTATCACAGGAGAAGGATGGAATAATGATCTGTTTGTATCAGTGAAAAGGCTAAACTGCAAAGTAGCATGTGTGGTCAGGAAGGTTTCACATTTTTCCTTCCCTTTAAATTCCCATTCCCATCAGGCAATGAGGACTTAGTAGAGAATACGCACTTAGGTAGACATAAACACTGCAAAGGGGAAGGAGAAGACCTCGCCTTTCCATTCTGAACTACCCTCTATGAGAATGTTTTCTGATCTGTGGGAACTTCAACCTTTTGTAATTGTTCTGAAAATCAAGTTGTCACGTGGAAAGCTTTTAGGAATAAGAACAAATGTTCTCCCCACAAATGCTATAATCGCCTAAGTGTGAAGGAGACAGTGGAATGCAAAGCAGTGTGTGAAGGTGTTTAGGTAATAAGGACAGGCCCTGGGAGCCACATTTATGAAAGGTGGTGTGAGGTCTCTGTGACAAACAAGCCTCCTCTAGTCCAATTCCAGGTTGCTGTTCTGCTGCAGAACACAGGGCATGGTGCTTCTCATTCCATTTACTGGCAGCGAATTGTGCTCTATGCCATTTTAGATTGTGATAAAAAGGTGATCCTTCCCATGATAAATCTAAGCATGTCAATCATATTTTATTAAACTTCACAAAAGCAATATCTCCTAGCATACTATCAGTCCATCTCCATTTAGGATTATTATTATCATTTTTTTTAAACCATGGGTTTGGGATGATCAGAAAGCATTAGAGCTCTGTATTTGTGTGACACTTCTGAAACCTCATATTTCCAAAATGTACTATGCTGTATCATGTGAGGCAAAGTTAAATAGGGAATGAATTTATTCATGAGGGAAAAGAGGTTGGGGTAAATTGCATAGAATTAAATAAGACGGAAAGGATGCAAATCCATGGTAAAATGCTTATTGATGTTTTTGTGATCAGGTTAAGAAGAATATTAGTTTTGCTTTTCAGCATTAAAGAGATTCATGTGAGTTATGGTGAACTCCTTCCAATTTTTTAACTCTTACATTCCAGATTTTGTGCATAGTTTGTGTACATTTTCTGTTGCACACTAACCTCTCTTTCCTTAGATTTTTTTCAAGTGCAAATAACTATAACAATATTGTAGAAAGTAATGCTAGCAAATATTGCACAATGAAAATGTGCCAGGCATTCTGCTAATCCGTCTCAATGTACAATGTTATTTAGGGTCAACAGCAGCTCAATAATGTACTTAGTACTATTTCCCGTTTTATAAATGGGATAATCCAAGGTTGAAGCAGTTAGCAATTTACCCATGCTAGTAAATAAAACCATTACCAGATTAGTTCTACCCTAACCAATTCCTGAGCAAGTCCTTCTCTCTCTCTCTCTCTCTCTCTCTCTCTCTCTCTCTCTCTCTCTCTCTCTCTTTCTCTTTTGATATGAAGAGTCCTTTAGAAGTTTTCAGTTCACCAGTGGAAGGGATCAAATACTAATAGTACAGCTTTGACCAAGCACCAGCATATATCACACTCCATGCGACTATCTTTTTCCAATAGATATCATGCTTAGGGTGGACATGTTCAACATTGTATTCTAGAATTGAGCACAACAATGAAGCCAATTAATTATTCACTAACAAAACGAGTTAAGAAGAAGCACTGATGAAGAATGCGGGTCAACTCACATTAACTCTATCACGACCATCCTTCCCTGTACCATGCTGTTCCTGTCTACCCAGCTGGACTTCTGTATCTCATAAGAGCTTGTTTTCCCTTTTAGTGCCCAGTTTTCCATTGGGGCTATTTTACTTCCATAAACCCTAGAAACTTGGATAGAACACTGGAATTCTATAAAACACATTTAAGATCAATAAACTATTTAATCTCAACCATTGGTTGAGACCCTGCTCCAAAGAGAAATTACTTGGGATCACAGAGAACCCTTCAAAGTTGGAGTATCACTGCTCTCTTGAATTGTCTATTTGTCTTTTACTAGTTGCTTCATCTAGGTGTACATGTTTTATTCCGGTCACCACAATTTGGTGGTCAATTCTATTTCCAGTTCAATTCCTCAGCTCTGATCTCATCCAGCCTCATTTCCACTTCTACCATAATTCAAAAATGTGGTCTCAGTACTCGTACAGAAGATGAGAGTGTTACAATTTTCAAGTACATTTAATCTCTGTGCTGAAGGTGGATCAATACAAATTGAAAGGATCTGTCCAAAGTTGATCACACCTTAGAAACAAAGAGGATTTTACTTTAATTTTCAAATTTAATTTAAAAGTGATAAAGTTCAAAACCAGTATGTTTAAGAAAAATGTTAATGAGTAAATAAGTTCTACTACTAAATTTAAAAAAAAAAATCAACATAATCCTTTGTCACTCAGTTCATTATGTTTTGACTCAATCATTTGACTTAATTGACTTTATTTTAAATCTCTGGATTGAATTTTATATTATACTTGCACAGGTCTAGTCTGCTGACATAATGAATAAAATAATGGAGCTACTCACAGTTAAGAATAACTCTGTGTATGTTCTTGAGGTCTGTTCAATAGAGTTGAAATCAATCTGAAAGAAAGTTTCAAAAATTAGTTTTGGGAAAGTTAATTTGGGTAAGTTAAATTAATTTGTGTGTGTGTGAGATATATTTTTGCTGTGAATTAATTATGGAAATTAAGGCTAATATGGCATTTTAGAAACATTTGGCTGCCTGTTATTTTAAACTAATGTTTATGGGGAAATGTGTAATTCATCTCACAGAAAAGAATAGGGCTTAAAGTGATTTAATTTTCATATTGTAATTGATTATTCATTTCAGAACTTAGTGTTTGAGGTGGTGATACTATATTTTATTATATTAATCATCATAGGAACTAATTTAACTACCATGATATGGAAACCTGTTAGAAAATCAAAGATTTAAGCATAGGTAAAGTGTATAGTTTCACTTTTGAGGTCCTATGCCTTTTACTGTTCTGCTAAAACCTAAGCTATTCAGACACAGAAAATAGATGATAGAATTTACCCTCTTAGTATTACATAGACTATAATTTGGACTCCATAACATTGGTTAAAGATTAATAAGCCTTATGCTGCAGCATCAACATATAAATTCTACTAAGTATGGTATTATAATAATTATTATTATCATTAATTCACAGAACTCCTATTTATAAAAAAGCTTTGAGAGGGATTAATGTAAAATAGGAAAAAGACCTATTTTAAAAAGATTAAAAATAAGAACCAAGCAATAAGTGAATAGCTTATGGCAGAAGAGAATGGTTAAATTCTGAAATCTGTTCTAAAATAAATTACTCCAATTGACTACATAATATAGTTTGAGCTTCCCAGTCACCACGTAAAAATATAAACAATTATTATTTAATCTTTACTGCTTCATTTAATATAGATGCTAATTCATTAGGAAGCCAAGGCACCATTTTTGGGATCTAAAAAAAAATGTGTTCTATGGCTCATTGTTGAAGTTGTTATTGCTGCATGACAAACACCTCTAAACCCAGTGGCTTATTGTTGTAAATGATACGCATTCCTTTAGCATATATCTGGGGGGACTCCTAGGGTGGTTTGCTAAAAGCTCTTCTCAGCTGGGCAGCTCTGATGAGTTTAGTTTTGTTTGGCTAGCTAGCCTGGGAAATGCTCTCACGTGCTGTCAAAGGCTTAGGAGCTGGCCCGGCCCGTGTTGCTCAGTGGTTGAGCATCCACCCATGAACCAGGAGGTCACAATTCGATTTCAGGTCAGGGCACGTGCCTTGAGTTTTGGGCTCTATCCTCAGTAGGGGGCGTGCAGGAGACAGCTGATGGATGATTTTTTTGTCATGGATGTTTCTCTCTCTCTCTCCCTCTCCCTTCTTTTCTCTGAAATCAGTAAAAACATATCTTTTTTTAAAAAAAAGGAGCAAGAGATGCCTACATGACTGTTCAAGAGCTTGTCAAGACTGTATTTGTGCACTAAAAGTTCATTGGCCAAAGCAAATTACATGGTCAAGTCTTAGTTAAGGAATGGGAAGGCCCCCGCACGCCCCCCGCACCCCCCCCCCCGCCCCCATCTCCTCCCTAGTGGAAGAGCATGACCAAGTTACATAGAAAAAGGTATGGATGTCTAATCCTATTACTAGAGGGAGTGGAGAATTTGAACAGTAATCCTGTCCACCATAGACAAATCCAGTCATTCACTTAACAAGTAATTATTGAACAACTAATATGTGGCAGGAATTATTGCAGGTAGAGGAGATATAGCTGGAAGTAAAATGCAAATATCTCTGGTCTCAAAGAGCTAATATTTTAGGGGAGGGAGAGAGAAAAATAAATGTATAAGTAAAACACATATGGACTTGTTCAATCATGACCAATACTGTAGCAAACAATATAAAGCATAGTAGGGAAATGGAAAATATTAGGAAATAATATTTTAAATGAGATGTTAAGAGAAAGACACAGTAAGGAGGCAACACATTTAACTAAAGATCTAAAGAAGGTAAGGATACTATCTACACAAATAAGTTAGGTTTCAAATACAGTGGGACCTTGACTTAGGAGTGTTCCGACAAACGAGTTTTTTGAAATACCAGCTGTCTCTCAACAGATATTTTGCATTGAGTTGACAGAGTAATTTGAGTCAACGAGCTCCTTAACGAGCTCAGTCTCAGAACGAATTAAACTCGTAAGTCAAGGCCCCACTGTATTCCAAATCAAGAAAGCAATAGATGCAAAGACCTTTAAACAAACAAGTCAAGTTAGACCAAGAAGGTGAGAAACTAGGAGATTGCCGGGGTCCAACCCCAGCAGGTCCAGGGGTTCCCAAAGGCGTAGACGGAGTCGGCGAAGAAGGAATGACACGGAGACAGCGTTCAGTTGATCAGCAGCCTAGCCAGGATCTCCAGCCAAGTTCTGGTCTGGATCTCCAGCGAAGTTCTGTTTAGGATCTCCAGCCAGGTTCTGTGTCCATGGTCTCTTGCTAGGTTCTCCAGCCAGGTTCTCCAGGTTCTCCAGCCAGGTTCAGTCACCAGGTTCTAGTCAGGTTCTCTTGCCAATTTCTGTAGTCAGGTTCAGTCCAGGATCTTTTGCCATGTTCTCTCGCTAGGTTCTGTCTCTAGGTTCTGAGGCCAGTTTCTGTCCAGGATCTTTTGCCATGTTCTCTCCAGCGAAGTTCTTCTGTCTCTAGAGAACGTTCTGTGTAGGTTCTGTGCCTAGGTTCTGTCTCTCTCTGTGTCCCTTGCTGTCTTGTGACATCTGTATTTATACCAGTTGATTCAATCCTATCAATCTCTATTACAAAGGTTAGGGCGTTTCTTATCTCCATTCCAGGGAGTAAGGATTATGTAGCTTAAGCATGATTGTTCGTAGTTAAAGTGATTAATTACCCACCTGGCACTTAGTTAAGAGGTTTTATTCCCTCCCTAACTTCAGGGGAAAATCCCGACCTGGGGAAACAACCTTTCTCAGAGACCTTGGTTAAAACACATAGTGCCAAGAAGGTGAGCAAACATATTAAGAACAGTATGCCATATATGCCAGGTCCCTTGAAACAGCAAGCATGGACCAGCTCCCGGCAGGAGATGAGATCAGAGTGAATGGGGAAAAACATGTACACTTCATAAACCATGGTAAAAACTTTGATGAGTGCAAAGGCAATTAAAGTTCTTGTGATATGAAGAGATGCACGTTTTAACAGGCTCATTTTGTCTTTTTTTAAATTGAGAATGGAGTGTATACAGATAAGGGAGAAAGAGAGAGACTATTGCCATAGTTTGCATGAGGCAGGATCTCAGCTTGGAACCTTGGACGAGGGTCATATTGGCGATGGTGGTGGATTCATTTTAAGGAAGAATTGACAGCATTGGCTGAAAGACTGGTTGAGAGATGGAGGAGAGGGGAAGGACTGCCTTTAAAATGTTTGATCTGTTGTGCCGGGGGTTAGGGGAGGCCAGAGGAAGGTCAATGAGGAAAAAAAGGAGACATATGTACTACTATCTGTAATACTTTAAACAATAAAATAAAATTAAAAAAAATGTTCGATCTGGGCAACTACAATGTACCAGTGGCCAATACCAGAAACGACAAAACTGTGGAAACAGTGATAACTAGGAGCTCAGATGTTAGTGGCTGTGGATATTTTTCAAAGTAGAAGTATCCACTACATGATCATATATGTAAGCCTGAGATTTTATGGGGAGGCATGAGCTAAGGATATAAATAGACAAGTCATCTGCATAAATTATGCTTAAAGCTACAGTTATGCAGGTCATGCATCTCAAATACAATTGCATCAGTGTAATGTATTGACCCATTAAATTTAAACAAATGGTCATAGTTCCCCCACTATTTTTAAGACTCTTCTAGGGTCAGAGTGCCTATAATATCTAGCATACTGCCTTATAATTCTTAGATAGCTCATAGGTACTTAACAATTTTGTTTAAGCCTCTGGGGTCAAAGAAAAATTTCTATTAAAACAGTGAAAATGGAGATTCAATGATCTAAAGCTACAGAAAACAAGTAAGAGGAGAAAATATAATGATGGGCTGATGAGAGAATCTTATACTGAGCAGGGAGTTGCCTTAAGCTGGCCCCAACTCAAATGATTCCAGATAGATGATGGTCTTGCGTCTACAGCTCTAAGTGGTCTGGAAACAGTCAAAGTTGAGTCCAGAGGCTGCATACAACAGGACGTAAGCTGGGCAAGACTGAAGGTATACAAATCTGATGAAGGACAAGCAAGGCCCAACAGAATCAGGGACTGAGTAGGCCTAGAATTTCAGAAGGCACCATTAGAGTCACTTGAGAAACATCTTAAAATCAGTCTAAAAAAGTTACTCCATTCTAGTCTTAAAGTCCAGTCTCTGAAACACTAAGGAATTCCCTCTGATTGGCTTTCTCTGAGTCGATAGTGTTGTGATCCTTTACTTCTATTTAAAAAGCTATAAAGCTTTCTTGCTCCCACTTCAACACACAAGTCAGGGTAGCAGGGGCCACTCACTTGGTGTGTGTTTTACAAATCAATAAGGATTTTGAACTAATCCATACACAGGGATATTTGGTCAGTACAGGAGATTTAATTTGCCTTGGTGTTCATTTACAATTAGTTTGTTTTGTTTACTTTCTTATGTCTTTAGCAAACTTATTTAAAAAGGGATACAAATAAACTTTGTGCCAATTACATAAGAAAATAATTGGATTTTATTAATCCAGGAACTCAGGCAATCAGTTAAAGCAATGGGTTACTTTGGTCTCTGTCACCTCGTTATTCATCACACTAATTAAATGCAAATATTCACGGATTGCTTAGAAATGGGATGCTTTATTCCTGTAGACACCTATACAAGCTCTTTAAGTGGCAGTGTTTGTGTCCTTGAAAAAAATACTTGTTTGTGCTGAACCAAATGTTTGCTTTAAAGTAGAAAATTTCATTCTGAGCTACTGTAGTGGGTTCTTTATAAATTAAAAAATTAGCACATGAATGGATGACCCTTTCAAGTTTCAAACTTAACAACAATGTCCATTGGATAAGGAGCTAAAGAGTACAATAGATTACATATAGGCTCTAGCTCCATCTATTAGAATAATTGCCTAGATGGTTATAAATAAAATATTTAACTTCTCTGGGCCTCAGTTTCCTCATTGTCAAATGGGTTTAGTAATATGAGCAGCTACCACAAAGAGTTATGGTAATGAGAAAATACAATAATGTACAGTGGGGCCTTGACTTATGAGTTTAATTTGTTCCGTGACGGAGCTCGTAACTCAAATTACTCGTATGTCAAATCATTAAAGTGCACGAGTGAGACATGTGATGCTAGGCTGATGTTGTGGTGTTCACTGTGACGTTTGCTGTGCCAACTAGTGGTGGGGTATCTGAAGCTGGCTCGTAACCCGAATTTTAGCTTGCAACTCAAAGCAAAAAATCGGCTGAGAGATGTCTCGTATCTCGAAAAACTCGTTAGTCGGGACACTCGTAAGTCAAGGCCCCACTGTATATAAAATTCCCTGACAAATATTAGACCCTGGATAAATGGTACATTTTTTCTCTTCTTCATGTCCCTTTCTCTCAGGAGATTAGGATGTAATCCTATATGTCACAGTTGATAGTAGATTCTCTCTAGATTTTGTAATCTTAATATAATAACATCATTCCAGCTGGACTAGTGTTTCCATTCAATCTGTGAAACCATGCAATGAGAGCACTTTCATTGGTGTGTAAAGACATGACCAACCTGCTCGCTCTGGATTAGAAGGCAATGCTTCACCACCTTAGGCAATGAGTAAGTGTAATCATACTTTTTTTTGGTTAATCCTCACCCCAGGATATTTTCCATTGTCTTTTACAGAGAGTGGAAGGAAGAGGGAGAGACAGAGAGAAACAGTGATGTGAGAGAGATGCATTGATTGGTTGCCTCCTACATACACCCCCACCAGGACCCAGGCTGGCAAGGAACCTGCAACTGAGTTACATGCCCTTGACAGGAATCAAACCCGGACCCTTCAGTCCGCGGGCTGATGGCTGATGCTCTATCCACGGAGCCAAACTTCCCAGGGATGATCGTACTTTTTCAAACTCCTTCAGCCTAACTTATATGGTTGGAATATATTATTTCTGAAAAATTGGCTAGAGCTTGTTGTAATATCATCTGTGTGACAATTTATCCAGCCAACTTTTCTACCCTTGTGTCAACTTGATAATTAAATTGTAGCCATCGTTTTATTTTTAAAAATATTAACTCATGTTTACTTTGTGTAAATTAAAAAGAAACTAAAAACACATTAATGTCCCCATTGCATTCTATGATAGAATGACTAAGTGAGCGACTGCATAACTTTAAAAGTGGTTTCTTCCTTATCAAGTATTTTCCTAGAAGGTCTTAGTGTTCATTTTGATTATACTTTTATTTCATTGTCTATTTCTGTAAGGTCCGTCATCACCAGATGAGATCTTTTGGCTGTTTCATGTTTCCTTTCATTGATGTGATGTTGAACTTGATCATTTGAATGGTTTCCTATTTGGATGGCACACTAAAACTTTAGGTCTCTGCCGTCATCTCTGTTAAATAGATCGAAGGCAGAACGAAAGCTCCTTTGTAGTGCTCATCTCCACTCACAACCTTTTCTGTCTGAGGCATTCGTGACAGACACAATCCCAGACAGCTCGTGCCCCATGGCACGAAGAAATTAAAAGATAACATAAATGATAGGGCACCAGAAAAACCATTACGGTGATAAAAAGGAAGAGACAATTTAGCCTAAGTCTTTGAAACATTTAAACTAATACTCAACACATGGAAAGGTGTAAGTTGCCTGTGGGAAAGTCATAGAAGTCACTCATAGATAAAAATCAACATGGACAGAGACACACACTGTAGTGAGTGGGTGGAGTGTGGCAGCGGACTCTGGCATCCCGTTAGGCGTGGGGGAGCAACTTCCTCCAAGTTTCATTAATGCTCAGATAAGATCAGAGCCATCTGACAGTTGTCTTTGATGTTAAAAGTTAAGTTACTGCCTTGTAGTTCATTTTCTCCTCTTGGATGTATGTTCCCTCTTGTTTTTCAGATGCAGAGTTCTGACAGCATGTTGTTGTAAAAGATATTTTGAAGTAGCTGAGAGGATATGCCATCAATGTCAGTGGAAAATAATTACCTTTTTATATGAAAATGCAATTCAGAATTCTATATGATTCTGTTATCTCAGAGGCCAGTGCTTATTAGCTTCATTTGATTTTGATTATTCACCTTGGTAGGGGCAAATTATTAAATTTGAGGAATTTTTCTATTTTGTGAATTTACATAAAAGTTAATACACATGCCGAAACCGGTTTGGCTCAGTGGATAGAGTGTTGGCCTGCGGACTGAAGGGTCCCGGGTTCGATTCCGGTCAGGGGCATGTACCTGGGTTGCGGGCACATCCCCAGTGGGGAGTGTGCAGGAGGCAGCTGGTCGATGTTTCTCTCTCATCGATGTTTCTAACTCTCTATCTCTCTCCTTTCCTCTCTGTAAAAACTCAATAAAATATATTTAAAAAAAAAAAAAGTTAATACACATAATCATAATAAAGTGCGCTATTGTAGCCTACCTTAGGATAAATTCTCTAAATTGTGTGTGTGTGTGTGTGTGTGTGTGTGTGTGTGTGTGTGTGGCCAATTAAAGCCACTACTGTGAATAAGTACTGAAAAATAATTTTAATTAGCTTATACAGTGTACCATTTTTGTATTGACAGGCTTGCAGGTCATCTGTTTTAAAGTGGTTAAATATTCCTTCTGAAAATGTTATTTTAAAAAATCAGTTTACTTAGCAAACTGCTCTGATAAATAGCCACTAGTGAAATAGGCCATGGCTGCTTATTTTCTGGTGTCCTGTCTTTCCACCGGAGCCCTTCAGACTGCCACCAGCTTGAGTTGACGAGTCTCTAACTTAAGTGTGCGCATCACACATCTGACCTACAGCCAGGGCTGGCTTCCTGGCCATGTGACCTCTGCAGTCACACAAGGTCCCAGTGCTCTTTGAATGCCCTGTTGTCACTGTCTTGAAATTCTTATTATCTTCGGCTTTGTGTTTTGTAAGAGAATCCCAATGGCACAATTGAACGTGGTTGCTTCCTTCCAGCTGTGGCAACAGCCCTTCTTTTCTAGGGGTCTGGGCAGGGAGGGCGGGGAGTTCACATTCTAAATTACCTTCATCCTTCACCCTTCCATGTGGGGCCTGGGTGTGAGCACAACTCAGGGGACCTGGGTCAGAGTCCAGTGCCCTGCTCCTGTATCTCAGGGTGGTGCTCTGGTTGGTCACTGCCCTCACCATTAGCGACTCTGGGGTACATCCAGTAAGCAGCCAGAGGCCACCTGTTAAAACTAGCATTGCCCTAGCTGGTTTGGCTCAGTGGGTAGAGCGTCAGCCTGCAGACAAAAGGGTCCCATTTTCGATTCTGGTCAAGGGCACATGCCAGGGTTGCAGGCTCAGTCCCCAGTGTGGGGCCTGCAGGAGGCAGCCAATCAGTGATTCTCTCTCATCATAGATGTTTCTATCTCTCCCTCTGCCTTCCTCTCTGAAATTTAAAAAAAAAAACAAACCTTAAAAAAAACCTAACATTATTCACTATAAAGAATAATGGGAAAATGTATGCTAATAAATTTTAAAAATTAGTTTTAAATACAAACATATGAACACTGAACTCATTTGAGGAAATACCAAAATGACACAGTTTGCATCATAGCTTTTCCCCAGAGGGTGCCAAAGAAGGAAAAAGGAAAAAAAGAAAAAAGGGGACATCTATAATACTTTCAACAATACAGATAAATTTTTAAAAAATAAAATTAAATTGAAGATTGATTTAAATAATTATATGTGTATATATTAAATAGCAAATAAAAACACCATGATAAATCAAGAGAGAGACCACTGAAAAAAGGAAATGCTTTATATTCCAGTGCCTTTTGCAGCACTGTTTCCCCACTGCTTTTTATCAAGGGACCCTGCATTTTCATTTTGCACTGGGTCCCTCATATTATGTAGCCAGCCCTGCTTATACTCAACTGTATTGGATTCCTTCCAGTGCTATCTATTTCTATGTACCTTTCTTTTCTCCTTACACTGAATTTTGGATAGAGATCTGCCCTCAGACATAAATACAACATGTGCCTCCCTGGGCCAGTGTCCTCCTGGTACCTGCACAGTGGACTGGTCAGCCTCCACGCACTCAGAAGGTGCTCCCTGGTTTGTCTTTTTGGTCCTGAAGTTCCCGGTAGGGCCTTTCTGGCTGATAGATTGGACAGAGGTATGTGGCTGGCAGACACAGCTATCGCTGCGGTATGAATGGAGCTGCAGCATAAGTTTCAGTAAGACGCTAACTGCAAACTATGAAATGCATGACTTCAGATAGTGATGTTTTCAGGACTGGCGGTGAGGACAGCAATATTGTGGGAGAAATCAAATATTTGATTAGCAGCAGGCTTAGAGAGTCTATAATGTCCTTTTCATCTCTAAATTGCATGGTTTCAGAAATGAAGGGATATTATTGGCATAAGAAAAATAAATTATCCCTAATGTGCTTTTCATGATTTTGAAATATCACTGAAAATTGCCTTCAAAATCTAGGCAGTTGAGCATAGTTACATAATTCTACTTGAGGCAACTTAATAGAGATTTTTAGGCCTATCTTTCTGACATAATTTGCTGAAAGTTCCAGAGGGACTTGAGTATCATGCAATATTAACAGATGAGAGAAATAAAGAAATTAAAATGAAATGCTTGACTCAACCCAATCACTTATCTGACTAGTATTTTTTTGAATCAGGCCTTTGTGTCCATATTTAGAGTAGTCTGTGACTTTGGCAATTTATTTAATAACTCTTAGCCTGTTTCATTACCTTTAGTGTGGCAATGATAATGCCCCATTTTGTGATTAGATAAATAGCCATAGAAAGTCCCCAGAACCACATACCAAATAAAATGTAATTCCATTTATGCTTGGAACATCTCAGCTTAATCATAGTTTCATAAAACTCTATGCACATGACAGAAACAAAGAACCTCACTGAACATCTTTATAATGATGGGGCACTTATAATATCAATTTCAGGAGACCAATGTATATGAAAGTATAAGGCATTAATTAATTACTTAGCTCTCCTTTGAATTTTCCTGATGTCTAGAATGAGATGAGATGTTCATAAGGACTGCATTTTGAATTACTTACCAAAAAAGGTGGTGGGCAAATAATTTCAATTTTTTAAAAAATATTTTCCAGATATGAGGCAAATAGTACTGGCATGATATTACTTGATATTCTAAGTGAAATTGCTATAATAGTCTAGTTGGGCACTCTCACTTATCTAATTCTCTTTTCCTACGAGAAAAATCCTATCTAATAAAAGAGAAACATGGTAATTAGCATACGACTGCTACCCTTCCCATTGGCTAATCAGGGCAATATGCAAATTAACTGCCAGCCAAGATGGCGGACGGCAGCCAGGCAGCTTAAAGCTAACATGAGTCTTGCTTGCTTCAGTGACGGAGGACTCCAATGTTCCCCACCTGCCTTGCCGGCCTCTGAGCTGCAACTCTAAGCAACTATGTTACAAATATAGAAGCTAAACAAAAACCCCAGAAACCTGCTTTAGTCGGCCAGGCTTCAGCCAGCAGGATTGCAACATTGTTTCAAATACAGAAGGTAAACAAAGGCCAGAAACCTGCTTTCAGCAGCAGAGGCCTAAGAGCTGGAGCCAAGCTTCAGAGCTAAAGCTGGCCCAGAATAAAAAATAAAACAAAAAAAGGAGTGGTTGGGAGCTTCAGTCACCCGCCAGCCTGAAAACAGCCCTCAGCCCCTCACCCAGACTGGCCAGCCACCCCAGTGGGTACCCCCACCCTGAAGGGTGTGTGACCAGCTGCAAACAGCCATCATCCCCTCACCCAGGCTGGCCAGGCACCCCAGTGGGGACCCCCCACACTGATCCGGGACACCCTTCAGGGCAAACCAGCCGGCCCCCACCTGTACACCAAGCTTCTATCCTATATAGTAAAAGGGTAATATGCCTCCCATCACCGGGATCAGCGTGACAGGGGGCAGCGCCCAAACCCCCTGATCGCCCTGCAGCTCTGTCTGTGACAGTGGGTGGGGCCACAACCTCCCTATCAGCCCTGCTCTGTTCATGACAGGGGAAGGCGGCCCAACCCTCTGATCAGCCCTGCTCTGTGCCTGATAAGGGGGAGCTCCCCAACCCCCTGATTGCTCTGTGGCTCTGTGTGTGACATTCTGCAGTGCTCCAACCCCCTGATCGGCCCTGCTCTGTGTGTGACAGGTTGCAGTGCCCCAACCGGCCCCCCCCATGGGCCCTGCTCTGTGTGTGACGGGGTAGAGCCATAACCGCCCCATCGGCCCTGCCCTGAGTGTGACAGTGGCAACGCCCCAATCCCCTGATCCGCCCTGCTCTGTGTGTGACAGGGGGTGGTGCCCCAACTCCCCTATTGGCCCTACTCTGTGAGTGACAGGGGGGAGCTCCCCAACCCCCTGATGGGCCCTGCTCTGTGCGTGATAGGGGGGAGCTCCCCAACCCCCTGATCAACCCTGCTCTGTGCGTGACAGGGTACAGAGCCCCAACCCCCCTGATGGGCCCTGCTCTGTGAGTGACAGGGGGGAGCTCCCCAACCCCCTGATGGGCCCTGCTCTGTGCGTGACAGGGGGTTGCGCTGCAACCTGCCCATCGACCCTGCCTTGAGTGTGACAGGGGCGGTGACCCAACCCCCCAATCGGCCCTACCCTGAGCGTGACTGAGGGTGGCATCACAACTTCCCGATCCGCCCTGCTCTGTGCATGACAGGGGCGGCACCCCAACTCCCCAATCAGCCCTGCTCTGAGCCTGACCAGGGGCTGCACCTAGGGATTGGGCCTGCCCTCTGCCACCCAGGAGTGGGCCTAAGCCAGCAGGTCGTTATCTCCTGAGGGGTCCCAGACTGCGAGAGGGCACAGGCCGGGCTGAGGAACCTCCCCTTCCCCCCGAGTGCACAAATTTTTGTGCACCGGGCCTCTAGTTCTATATAATAAAAGCCAGCAGAACGACCAGTACAACCCGTCGACTGGTTGCTATGTCATGAACTGACCACCCGGGGGCAGATGCTTAATGCAGGAGCTGCCCCCTGGTGGTCAGTGCGCTCCCACAGTGGGAACACCACTTGGCTGACTGGGCTGAATGGTGCTTCCACAGCAGGAGCAGCTGCTCAGAGGGTGGGTCCACAGCTGTTCAGCTGACCAAGATGAACAGCGCTCCCACAGCGGGCCATGCCCCCAACCAGTGCACGAATCCCATGCACTGGGCCTCTAGTAAGATAATAAAAAACCTTGACTCACATATTTTTTCATTCAGGTCCATAGCAATGATTTAGAAAACTACATTCTGGCCCAAATTGGGCACCTTCATAAATTGTGAAACTATAAAGTTTGATGCAGTACAGTTGGTTCTTCCCCTTTCTGTTGTGATTACTTCAAATGAATGCTTGTTTATTCAGTTTTTAATGTGTTTTGTAACATTTAATTCATTTCTACCTTCACAGCTACTTAGTATAATAGCGTCCCATATGACCTCACTGTGGATAATTTATTTCTATTGCAAACTATGTTCTACTCTGTCGCCAGGGTCAACTCCCAAGATAATGAATTCAAGTCACTGGAGATTTGAGGGGAAATAGAAAGCAACCTTCTTCCCTTGTTGGAACCAACTGAAATTTAAGACAGAGGAGAGACTAATAAATATACAAAAGCCAACTATAATACATACACTATTTTTCAAAGAATGTGGATTTGGTTATGCAGACAAATATGTTTATTTATACCTGCCAAACAAATCTATCCCCTGGAATAGCCCACTTAATGGAAAGCTTGGATTTATGGAGCAAACATAGTTGTGTGTGTGTGTATGTGTGTGTGTGTGTGTGTGTAGGTGGGCAGAGAGGATACAGTGAATCATAGTAAATAGACTAGCTCCAACAATCCACCTACATCAGCCTTTGAAATCGAAGCCCATCCTTGTTAACCATTAGGCACTATGCCAGATCTCTATCTCCACTTTAATAAAATTAGTCCTGATGAAAGGATATATCTATGTGAAGCAGTTTATATCAACTCTACCTGAAATCTTTCCATGATTGCTTAAACAGTAATTTCATACTCTCCAGCCTGAGCGCTTTCCCTAAAATATGGTTCCTTGAAGTGGCCCCACTTCATCTACTGCCCTTAACCTCATTTCCTATACTCAGCCACAATTCCATTCTACCACACTGGACTTCCTCTAACATAGTGACACATTTTATTCCCATGTCATTGCCTTAGCCTACAAAGCTCTCCTCTTTGGATTATTTTACCTGTCAAAATTGTATTCTTTCTTTAAAATTTAGATGAGCTACTAACTCATCCAAAATCTATTCTCTGATCTTAATCTAGTTGGACTTATTGTCTGCCTCCGTTGGGTCCTGGAGCTCATGCATTTAACGCAGTATTTCTAGTCACTTAACCTTCTACATGGGAAAGATCACTAATTTGGCCAGGGTTTGAATCCTATCTCTGTTGGTTTTCATCTATGAAACCCTGAATTAGTTACCCTTTTTTTGTATTATTTTTCAAACCTTACAATATTTATACTAATGCCTAATTCATAGGACATTCATAGAAGCAAGTAAGAAAAGGTAGATTGAATTCACCTTGGAGTAGTAGAGCTCAATATATTTGTTTCATATTATCCCTACCTCATTCCTCAGCATTTTTGGACTATATTATATATTGGGGGTTAGGATTTCAACATAAGACTTGGGGGGATGGGCACAAATATTCTGTTGATAGCACTGTCCTTCATATGATAGCTACAACTAAGGTGTTCAAATTTACCTTCTGAAATATGCTGAAGTTTCTGTGACATTTCTACATGATAGTATAAAATGTCAGCTCCTGAACTTTTAGTTATAGGTAAAAATTATTTGAGGACAACAACTTGGCATTAAATGGCAGGCTTATATTCAAAATGACAAGCATCTACATATTCCTAATAGAAACTTCTAATAAAATAAATATACACTTCTAATAAAACTGTTTATCTCTACTATCCTCTAAAAATATTCCTTTTACGAGCTAGAGGCTCTTTCTTGCAAAACTGGGTGCTTGCCCATGAAAATGGGTAATTCAGAATGAGATTGTTATTTTCTATATACATAAAATGACTACAAAATTACAGTTGGCAATATGCTGATAAGAAAGTTATGCTTTAAAAAATTCTCAATGTCAGCTTTAAAGCAATAATCAGCTGAAAAGTGACACTCAGATCATTTAGAATGACTTTTTTTTTTTTTCTGAGAGTAACTGTAGTTTGACAACCAGAAATCATGGATCAGATTAGTTTCACCATAAATGCTTCTTGATTCCTGATGTGCCATTGTTACCACTACCTGCATCTCTATGGCTTGTCTTCCATCCCACATTCTGTGCCGGGGTTACCATGACCTTTCTGTATTTTTGGTTGTAATACAGCAGAGAAGGGAGTTGGGAAGAAGCAGAGGGAGATGCTATAAAGTTGAAGAATTGAGATAAATCCTTTGACTAGTTTCATGTAACCTCCTTCCAGAGGTGAGCTTGGCATGAAAGCTTGAATAGGTTTCAATGCACTGGTCATGATTGATTCTCCACAAGCCATTGTTTATCCCTCTGGGACACACCACCCTGGGTGTAGAGGGTGTGCTCCCATTCCACGACCATGAAACAGCACATTTTTGCCAAGGAGCCTCACAAGACTATATTTATTGCAAATTCTTCATTTGGGTAACGTATTTGTTGAGGTCAGGAAAAAATCCTATTCTATTTAAAATATTAAATCCAATATAAAAGGTGAATAATAGTACAGGATAGTGATTAAGGATAGTAATTAAGGACATAGTTTTCCTGCCAAGCTGGTGTGGCTCAGTGGCTCGATCCCCATTGTGGGCTTGGAGAAGGCAGCCAATCAATGGTTCTCTCTCATCATTGACGTTTCTATCTCTCTCTCCCTCTCCCTTTCTCTCTGAAATAAATAAATATATATATATATATTTTTAAAAATACCTACTAGCAATATCTAAAAAATTAAAACACACACACACACACACACACACACACACACACACACACACACGAACACAGTTTTCCTGATTTCAAATCTTGTCTCAGCCATGTATTATTTTCTAAATTTCAGTAAAAGCTCAATGTATTGTACAATGAGTTAATACTGTCGTGTCCATCTCCAAAGTAATGTGAAAGTTGAGAATAAACATAAAACCCTTAGCAAAATACTAGGTAAGTACTGTAAGTTTCCACTGTATTTAGCTATTACTAGGAATTATAACTCATAGCAAATACAATCAATCGTTTGAACTAACTGACTTTACTTGTACATCTTTTCTTGGATTGACTAATAATGTCTAGTGGTATACACAGGGTTTTAGGAGTACTTATCAGCACTTTTGAGTTTATATTTTTACTTTCAAATGCATAGTCATTTCTGTTAGTTTCTAAAACTCTTTTTTATTCAAATGCTGAAAACTAGCCCTAATTTTGTCCATGAATTGAGTCATTTTTTCCATATACTCAAGTCAATTATTTGAACAAAGTTTACAAAGCTACATAAATGCAGTGAATTAAAATTCTTCCAATTTATGGGGTTTTGACATAAAATGCTTAGCTGTACTAGGACCAGACTTTTAAAAGCCAAGTACCTAAGCATTCTAAATCTAATTATTTTTACTGTTCTTAAAACCAAATTACACCAAATGATTTAAGGATATTTACTTTAAATATTGATCTGCTTTGGCTTATTTCATTTTGTAGCAATATTCTCCAAATATCTTACATGCATTAGAAAAATCTATACCTGAAAAAAAAAAAAACTATGGCATAATTTTTATAATGGCTCACTTTTTAATTCTACACTATAACCTTTATAATTTGACTGTAAAACTGACTCTCTTGCCAACAGATATCTAATGCCAAAAATAAAGTGGACTTTGGGAATGTCCATCCAATTAAACAGACACAAATATGCCTTTAAAAAAAGAAGATGTGCAGGTAGCTGCTATCACATATTTTCAAAAGAGCAAGAAACATTAAAAGGATAAAATAAATTCTAAACTCATAACATTGCCCTTAAAATATTGATATATAAATATTCTGCTTCTACTCTTGGTATGTCCTCGTTCTATGGTGACATTTTTAAAGACCAAATATATGCAAAAATATTTATAATTTTAGTACATAAGGTTATATGTTCTTCTATGGCAATATTTATACTTTATTAACATCATGTCCATGTTTTAAGTCAAAAAGGAAATTTCATTTGCCTATGACTTAACAAAAAAATTCCAAGTGGTAAAGATAGAAGAAATAATCTTCAAATATATGTACGTGCATGTGTATGCAACTGTGATTCAGAAAAAGTATTATTTTTTTCTGACATCTGGCTTATTTCTATAACCCCACATGGCTGTCTTTCTTCTATGCATTTGTATTTTCACATGGTGATCTCCATCTAAATGTGTGTGTGATTCTATCTCTCTTCTCTTAAAAGGAAACTAGAGGCCGAGTGGATGAAATTTGTGCACTGTGGGGGGTGTCCCTCAGCCCAGCCGGAACCCTTTCCAATCTGAGACCCCTCGAGGGATGTCTGACTGCCCATTTAGGCCCGATCGCAGGACGGGCAGTCAGACATCCCTCTCACAATCCAGGACTGCTGGCTCCCAACCATTCACCTGCCTGCCTGCCTGATCAACCCCTAACCACTCCCCTGCCAGCCTGATCGAAGCCTAACAGCTCCCCTGCCGGCCTGATTGCCCCTAACTGCCTTCCCCTGCAAGCCTGGTCCCTCCCAACTGCCAAACCCTGCTGGCCCAGTTTCCCCCAACTGCCCTTCCCTGCTGGCCTGGACACCCCCAACTGCCCTCCCCTGCAGGCCCGGTCACCCCCAACTGCCCACCCCTGCCGGCCATCTTGTGGCCACATGGGGGCGGCCATATTGTGTGTGTGGGTGATGGTCAATTTGTATATTGGTTGTGACTAATTAGCATATCAGGGTTAATTAGCATATCCCTCTCTTATTTATTGTGTTGGAGTGATGGTCAATTTGCATGCTGGTCATGGCTAATTAGCATATCCAGGCTAATTAGCATATCCCTCTCTTATTATATAGAAAGCTCTGTATGCGATGGAACCGCTGAGCTAAAGGCAGCCCATCTCTTATTATATAGGATAGTTATATGAAAGGCCCACTACTCTAGTTTGGCATCATCTTAACTCAATTACATGAGCAAGGGCCCTATTTGCAAACAAGGTCACATTCACAGGTATCAGGAGTTAAGGCTTCAATATATATTTTATGGGGACACAATTCAACTTACAGTAAGGAGCAGGAAAATAATTCATTTCCATCATCAGTGCATACAGTTCTATGATAGGAAAAGGAAACAACTCCTAAAGGATCACTAACATTGATACCACATTCACACACAGATGCTAGACTGCTCACAGGAATGGAAAGGCAGTATAAAACGCCTGATTATGAGACTTTTAAACCCCTTGATTTAAAGGCTCTTGAACAGGGAATGTCGTGGGCCTTTGGTGAGAGTTATTAGAGTGTTTATTATTTTTTATTTTTTAAATATATTTTATTGATTTTTTACAGAGAGGAAGGGAGAGGGATAGAGAGTTAGAAACATTGATGAGAGAGAAAAACATCAATCAGCTGCCTCCTGTACACCTCCTGCTGGGGATGTGCCCGCAACCCAGGTACATGCCCTTGACTGGAATTGAACCCGGGACCCTTCAGTCCACAGGCCGACGCTCTATCCACTGAGCCAAACCGGTCAGGGTTAGAGTGTTTATTCTTATCTGCACGTGGAGTCCCCATGCTTCTGCGAACCTTAGGCATTGTGAAGGTGGGCTTCAAGAAGATTACTCAAAGAGCCGTGCAACATATTTAATTAATATCTTAACATCCAAGAAATCAAAATACAAGTGACTGGCTGGCTAGTTACTCCACAGGTGGAGCCAAAGAAGGATTGCTGCTTCATTGAGCAACCTGCTAGGAAAGAGGATGCAGAGGTGCTTTTCATGGAGAAAAGGCGTGCCCTCTGGGAGCCAGGCTTGCTATACAACCATCTTAAATTTTCTCAAGAAGACTCTGGGTTGGCAAATAAAACTAAGTAGGTATCAAGGGAATCAATCCTTGGGGCCAGGGAAGAGGTTGTGACACGCTGAAATAGAGATTCATTTATCCTAATCACTTGGGAGTTTAGAGAGCCCAAACCACCATGAAGTTTTCAAAGATTTCATCCAATAATTCACAGCTTTAAAAAAATCAGCTTTAAATATTCAAAGAGCAGTGTGGCAAAGCTAGTTTCTCACAGAGAATGATGGTATTGATACATTATTTTCCATTACCCACTCCATCTTAGTCTGTTCAGGCTGCTATAACAAAATAAGACAGACTAGGTAGATAATAATTTAAAAAACTAAACCAAACCAAACAAAAAAACAGAATTTAACTCTTGCAGTTTTGGAAGCTGGGAGATCCAAGACCAAAGAGGCAGTGGCTGCCTCCTAGTGAGGGTCCTCTTTCTATCTTTCTAGCTCATGTCTAGGGGGTTTCTAATTGTCCTCAGATAATACAAGGAGATAGGGGAGCTCTGTGGTATCCCACTTATTAATCCCATTCTTTTTTTAAAATATATTTTATTGATTGTTTACAGAGAGGAAGAGGGATAGAGAGTTAGAAACATCAGTGAGAGAGAAACATTGATCAGCTGCCTCCTGCACACTCCCTACTGGGGATGTGCCCGCAACCAAGGTACATGCCCTTGACCGGAATCGAACCCGGGACCCTTCAGTCCGCAGGCCGACACTCTATCCACTGAGCCAAACCGGCTAGGGCCGTGGTTGGCAAACCGTGGCTCTCGAGACACATGCGACTCTTTGGCCCCTTCAGTGTGGCTCTTCCACAAAACACCACATGCGGGCACGCACGTACAGTGTGATTGAAACTTCGTGGCCCATGTGCAGAAGTCGGTATTTTGTGGAAGAGCTGGTATTTTGTGGAAGAGCCACACTGAAGGGGCCAAAGAGCTGCATGTGGCTCACGGGCCGTGGTTTGCCGAGCCACAGTTGGCCGAACACTGGGCTAGGGCATTAATTCCATTCTTGAGGGTTTCACCCTCATAACCTAATCTCCTCCAAAGGTTCCACACCCTCTTCTAATATCATCACTTTGGACAATAGGATTTAAATGGATAAATTTTGGGGGACATGAATATTCAGGCCGCAGCACCCTCCCTTATCCCTACCTCCAAATCTTGAATGAGTCACAAACTACAGTGACCAAGGCAGGCTTCCCAACTACATTAGGCCTGAGTAGGGGAGAGTGAAAAATAAAGTTCAGAAATTTGATTACTACAATGCAACTGGATTTGGTAATCACTGGTTGGAGAGATTTTCACATAAATATGGCCAAAAAATTGAGTGAGATTTTTCTGAGTTCACATGTAGAGTCCAGGGGAGAGCCAGTTCTGTTAAAATTATTTTTTTATATGATGGGAAATAAAGGTAAAGATACTAAAAGATACCCCTAGAAGTTTTACCTGTTTGTTAGGATGGTTTTAATAGAGTTTATTAATTATATTCTTTAGAACCCAAATAGAAAAGATTCCCCGCTACAATTCTGCGAATAATGAACAGGAAGAATTTCCAGACCCAATAAGTAAAATTGGGGAATCCACCTCTTTTGCAACCTACTTCATACTGACCACTGTGAAACTGAATGTTGCTCTTATGGGAGCCAGGATAAAAAGAGTTTTATTTTGGCTTATAACATCCTTAGATTTTAATACTTTTTTGATTAAGTTATATCTTAGGAATGTTTCTTTTTCAAAAGAATTACCTACATGAGATACCTGTCTCATTGATCTGAGAATACAACATATTAAATGAAAACAGATTATAAGTACACAGACATTTTGCATATCACCACTAACATGAATAATTTATATACAAAGGCAATTTTTTTTAATCAACTCATGGACTGTCTCTTTGAAAATAAAACTTTTACTTATAAACCCATTTCTTACTTGAGATATAACTTCTCTGACTTACCATAATGAACAGAGGTAAAATCTCAAAACCTCAATAAGGCTTATCCTAAATATACTAAGTTGCATGGAAAGGATTTTGACAAATGCTTAGGCACAAAACATGAACAGATAGAGGCATATATTAAAAAATTAAATGTACATTTAAACAATTTTAAAGGAAAGCTTTTCATCCAAAAGTCATCATTTCTCTTTTTATTAAGTTACTATCACATAGATTTAAACTATATAAATCATTTTTATGGTGGCATAACAATGCCACAATATAAATAATTATATCAAAAATAGTGAAGAAACTCACTTGATTTCATAAATCTAGGAAATGAAGCAATGTAACTATGATCCATATTCATTTCTATTTTAAAGCCCTGAAAGAGGATTGATTTATTGTTTGCTATTAACTTTTCCATTGATTAGATGCAACCTGACAAAAGACATTAGAATAAAATAAAATTTTATTTTATTTTTGTGAAAATATTTTAGGTAAAAAGTATATAGCTGTTCAAAATATCTGAATATATATCTTTTTTCAATAATTGAAAAACTTGATTCTCTTGCTAAATAAAAAGAAAACAATTGCAATTATGTACTATGGTTGATGCTATTGTGGCAAGTGCTCCTATCGCCTAGCTTCTAAACTTTTAACACAATACATATTTCCAAAGATCTAGAGAAAATGGAACTCATTTTTAGTACTCTGTAATCCTTACCCTTACTTTTTCTCAATGGCCTTCAGACCTTGATTGGAAAATAGACTTCTGTGGTTTGACAGATCAATAATATATATGGAGATCAGGGCAAAGTTCAAATGATTTCACTGTTGGACGGTGGTTTCTTTATACTTTATGGTTATAATTTTATGAGATTTCTCATGAAAAGTTAATACATGTTTAGAACAAGAAAGGAGACACTTTGGAAAGTGAATATGTGAATTATTTAATTATCTCCATTTTATATTTTGACCATGATAGAAATACCAATGTATAAAGAAATACATTTATAAAATTTATTTCAGGAGATATTGAAGGCTATCCTCTTGTGTCACTGACTTCCTGTGGGTTTAAACATTTTATGAAGTGTCTACACGTTATTTTGTGTCCTCCAAGACGACAGTCTATTCAGAGACAGAACTAAACAATGGCCATATAATACAAAAATGATAATAATAATGAATGTACATGTATTCAAAATTACTCTTTGATTATCCCATATTTACATACATCTGAGAAAGAGCTGATATGGGGACATGGCTATGCTACATGTAACTATACATTTGTTAGTCAAAGGATAAATAAATTGGGTTTTAGGCTGAGACTGATTGTGAAAATTTGAGTACATGTGTAAGCTTACCAATAAGAAGTCTAAGCTCCTCTGATATCAACCATAGTGAAGGCACATGAAATGCTAGAAAAATGCCTCTTTATTAATATGTAGTGTGATGAATTGGGCAATGCTGTATAAAACATGTGGTTTCCCACTAAATATAAAACCCAAGGATAGATAGAAATCTAGTCTATTAGTATTTTAATTAAGAAATATTACTAAATAAAGAATATACATATATATTATTACAGAGTAATATATTAGTATAGCACATAGTAAATTATTTAAATAGAAAAATGCGGATATTAGTAAAAAAAAGAGAAGATGAAGCCATAATTAAATCCATGTCCCAGAAAAAACTATTCTAATTATTTTAGCTACTAGAGTTCTGGTGCACAAAAATTTGTGCACTCAGGAGGGTCTCTCAGCCCGGCCTGTGCCCTCTCTCAGTTTGGGACCCCTCTGGGAATGACCACCTGCTGGCTTAGGCCCGCTCCCTGGGGGATTGGGCCTAGTTGGCAGTCAGACATCCCTCTGGAAGCCCAGGAGCCCTTGGGGATGTCCACTTGCCAGCGGGGAGCAGGCCTAGCTGCAGTTGGACATCTTTAGCACTGCTGAGGAGGCGGAAGATGCTCTCACCAACACCGCTGTACTGGCAACCATCAGCCTGGCTTGTGGCTGAGCAGAGCTCCCCCTTTGGGAGCACACTGACCACCAGGGGGCAGCTCCTGCATTGAACTTCTGCTCCCTGGTGGTCAGTGTGTGTTATAGTGACCAGTAATTCCCAGTCGCTCTGCTGTTAGGGTCAATTTGCATAACCCATTTATTATATAGGATAGAGGCCTGGTGCATGGGTGGGGGCCGGCTGAAGGGTGTCCCGGATCAGGGTGGGAGTCCTACTGGGGTGCCTGGCCAGCCTGGGTGAGGGGCTGCTGGCTGTTTGCAGGCTGGCCAAGGCCCCCAGTGGGGACGCTCACCCCATGAGGATGAGGCCATCCTAGGTGAGGTGCTGATGGTTGTTTGCAAGCTTGCCACAGCCCCTTCAGGGTGGGGGTCCTTCCTGGGGTGCCTGGCCAGCCTGGGTGAGAGGCTGATGGCTGTTGGCAGGCTGGCCAAGCCCCCCAGCAGGGACCCTCACCCCATGAGAGTATGGCCATCCTGGGTGAGTGGCTGATGGCTGTTTGCCGGCTGGCCACAGCCCTCAGCCACTCAAGCTCCCAGTGGAGGCTGGCTGGAAGCAGGTATCTGGGATTTATTTAGCTTCTATAATTGAAACTTTATTGCCTTTTTCAGAGGCCACAGCTGGCCAGGGCAGGCGGGAAGCTTGGATTCCTCCATCGCCGGGGCAACCAAGCCTCCTGATTGCTCCAACTCCGTGGCTTCCAGCCGCCATCTTGGTTGGGTTAATTTGCATGTAGTTGCTCTGATTGGCTGGTGGGCATGGCTTGGGTATAGCGAAGGTATGGTCAATTAGCATCTTTGTCTTTTATTAGTGTAGATATGTTCTTTCAGTTCAGGAAAGGGAAAACCCTGCAAAGATGTGTTCCCTTTATCTGGTGCAGAACTGGGAGTGATGTACATTTATAGGCTGATCATATCTGACCCATTCATATAAGATTAGTAACAATTAAAAATTTTATTTATGAATCAGAATTATGTGATCCTGAAATCAGGTCTATTTTCTCTTTGGTTAATAGTTCTTTCTCCGCCAAAACCGGTTTGGCTCAGTGGATAGAGCGTCGGCCTGCGGACTGAAGGGTCCCAGGTTCGATTCCGGTCAAGGGCATGTACCTGGGTTGCGGGCATATCCCCAGTAGGAGATGTGCAGGAGGCAGCTGATCGATGTTTCTCTCCCATCGATGTTTCTAACTCTCTATCTCTCTCCCTTCCTCTCTGTAAAAAATCAATAAAATATATTTTAAAAAAAAATAGTTCTTCCTCCAAAGATTTTTCCAGATGTTCATATTATTTTAAAATAAATACAGTGAAGAGTAACACAGCTTTGAAACAAGGCATGTAATTCCTGGGAGCACTGTTAGAGTGTTCCACCATTCACTTCCTTTCTAATCAGCTTAATATTTCCAATTCTTTACTAGATGTCTTTTATATTCTATGGGACAAAACTGAAAAATAAAAGGCCCACAAAAACCTTAAAAAATGGCCTTGCACCTCCCACAACTGGCAAAAAAGGGGGTCTTCTTAAAGTGTATGTGACAGTGATAGATAAAATTAATTAAGTTCCTGACGTTCAGAAAGTTCAGGTCAGTTGTGTGTTACTGCTCTGCTTAAAGATGAATAATGTGTAATAACCTAAATTATCTTGGGCCATCAATAAATAATGGTTCTATTTACTTTAAGGCACAGTAACCCTGAGTGGCTTTTGTTATTGGGGCACTCGAGTCTTTAATGATGATGAAACAGATATTAGTGAAATTTCAGGCTGTAAATCTTCATGTTATGGCACCTATATTAACATTTTCAAGCTCAAGAATCAATGAATGAATGTCTGTAGTAAAGACAAATGGAAATGTGGAACTCTTATCTACTTAGTCTTTCAACTGGGCAAATTTCTTTTTATGATATTTTTGACACAAGGAATTATTTGGCCAAAAAGTAGTATGATGATATTATTTCATCTTTTTCGGAATATATTTTTACCAAGAATATTAAGTAGACAAATGCTTAAGATGGTTGTGTATTTAAATGTGGTTAAAGTAAAATACATGATATATAAACATAAATTGTTTCCTAATTATAACTCAAAAATAGCTACCTTTTCTTCAACCAAAGTGTGAGCTGTCAAACCTTGGAAAAGTGTTACATTTTAACAATGCAAGGGCAAAGAGATTCAGACCTAATGACAAACTCGAAGATGCATTTATTTTCTATAATCAGTACAATCATGATGCATATGTTTCAGGTACATGCATGACAGCTGATGAGCAGTTAATTGCAGTAGGAAACAATTTCTCATTTAGAGTTACATACCATTACACCAAAAATATACGGAGTAAAATTATGTTTATATTCCTATTAAAATTTCAACTAACTTTAATTTTAAAAATCCCTTCTAGTTATCTGTAAATTATTTTCAAAATGAACATAAAAATATAAAAAACAATCATAGGAGTCCATTAATCTCAGGTGGTAAATGGTAACAACAATTTTTTTTTTTGGTATAAAAAGAGTTAATTTAATCAATGGTGAGTATACAACATAACACTTAAAATTCTGATGTTTCAGGCCTAGCCAGTGTGAGCTCAGTGGTTGAGCTTTGAACTATGAGCCAGGAGGTCAGGGTTCAATTCCTGGTCAGGGCACAGGCTCAGGTTGGAGGCTCGATCCCCAGTGTGGGGCGTGCAGGAGGCAGCCAATCAATGATTCTGTCTTATTATTGATATTTCTGTCTCTCTCTTCTCCTCCTTTCATCTCTCTGAAATCAATGAAAATATATATTTTTAAAAATTCTGATGTTTTTCTGGAACAGGAGAGAGAAGTGGACAGCTGTTCCTCAATAGGCTTACTTGGGTTCTATAATCAACACTTGAGTATAGACCAGCCGTGGGCAAACTATGAATAAAACTAAAAAAAAAAAAAAAAAGACCGTACCCTTTTATGTAATGATGTTTACTTTGAATTTATATTAGTTCACACAGACACTCCATCCATACTTTTGTTCTGGCCCTCCGGTCCAGTTTAAGAACCCATTGTGCCCCTCGAGTCAAAAAGTTTGCCCACCCCTGGCATAGACCCTTTACTTATTTAAATAATTTGTGGCTTCTCTAAATAATTTTTTTCAAAATTGCTATTATTTTTTAATCATTTAAGGATGTTTTAATCCCATTGTAAATAAACAGGCCTCCTTGACAAACTGACCAAATTACAGGACTGGGGTGGGAATGTATAAGATGAGGCTGTAATAACTTTGTCCACTGCTTTCCACTGACTTAAGTATTCAAAACCAATAACTGCAATCAACTGCAGCACACTGGATATGTAAAAGTTCATGTGTACCTAATGATATGCAGGAAAAGGGAAAGCAGCAAATGGTGTGTATGTATCTGTCTGTATGTATCAGCCACATGCTCAAGGACAAAAACTGAACTAGCAAGTTTCAACAAGAACATTTCCTTAATTTGATTATGTTTCTAGTTTAATTTGTGTTGACTAATAGGAAATCTCACTTCTGGTTAATGAAGTTTTTGGTTTAGTTCTCTCTCTCTCTCTTTTTAAATGAGTAGTTTGAATCTTCTTGTTTTCAGTAATTTGTAATTCACTTTTGGTTTTCTTTTTAAATTGCTACAAATGTCACTGGAAAGAGAGTTGTACTTTTTGGCTACATGTTCTGACCACCCCCATTCTGTAACAGGTACAAATTGGAAGCTGGGCAAACTATTTGATTACATTTTATCACTCCTTAATGTTATACTCGTTACGTTCTTACTGTGCCTCTGTCATGTTCCATCTTAAATAAGAGGCAGAAATCATTATTTCCATGGTTGTTTTGAATGTACTATAAAGAGTTTCTGTTTTGATTCTGTTTGGAACTGTTGAAGGGGGACTGGTGTTTTGCCATCCCTAAGATATCCTGCTTGGGGTACTGACTTTAAGCTGGTTATTATGAAACAAAAGACTCAGAAAGAACCTTTGACCCTGCCCCTTCTTGCCTAAGAGAAATTCAGAGAGAAAAAACTGCCTTGGGAAGAAAACTTTAGCTCCTTCACCCTAGCAAGGAGGATTTCAATGTTCAGGCAGGGAGAAGTCTCACAAAGCCTGTTGACTTACTTCTGTGTTCTATTGCTTGTGGGTAGACCAGCAAGAACTTTTTTGCCACATGTTCACTCTTTCTCCTCTATCTGTAAATTGCTTACTTTCCCACTGAAATCCCAGCCCCTGCTCACCCTTCTCCTTTGTTCAAAATGGCCTATAAACCTCAACTGCTCAATGTGTCTTTGGGTCTCATAGCTTATGGCACCCCTAAATATACAGCCATGAATTTTGGATATTTTTTACCTGTTTTGTATGCATGGTTATCTGTCATATGTTACTTTGATTATTCACCCAACTAGAAGAACTTAGAAGGCTGGAAAAAAGTTATTATTATTATTATTTGTTTTTTGTTAATCCTCACCCAAGTATATTTATTTTTCCCATTGATTTTTAGAGAAAATGGATGAGAGGGGAAGAGAAAGAGAAACATAGATAGATATGAGAGAGACACATGGATTGGTTGCTTCCTGCATGCGCCCCAACAGGGGCCAGTGATTGAGCCTTCACCAAGGAACATGCCCTTGACTAGAATCGAACCTATGACCCTTCAGTCCATGGGCCACACTCTAACCACTGAGCAACCAGGATAGGGAAGGAAAGTATTTATCCCTCACACTGTCATGTCAGAATGCTATCTATTTATGCATTGACTTACCATTGTCTTGTGTGTCTTAGTTTGGACCTAACAGCAGGGCACAAATACTTTCTCTGGTATATGGATTATTCAGTAAGGAAAGATTAATGTTAGCTTATTATATTAAGAAATAAAATAATCTATAATAATAAAAGCGTAATATGCTAATTAGACCAGATGTCCTTCCGGACGACCTTCCAGACAAAGCCAGAGCTGCAAGGGAAGCCTGCATCCCAGATGTCAGAGGGAAGCTGGTGCTGGCAGCCAGGGGAAGGAAGGCCTACTCTAGCATGAATTTCATCCATTGGGCCTCTAGTTTCTTTATAATCATAAGATTATACTTTATTAATGAAAATTAGGAAGATGACAATATTAATTCTATGATGGTTACTGAATGTTTTCCATGTGCAAGTATCTATGTTAAGGTTTACATATAATATTTAAACTATAGTACCTGCAATCCCATGACTGGGGATATTATGAATTCCATTTCTTTAAGAGCAGAACATATAGAAAAGTAAATTAATATGCAAAATATTACACAGCTAGTGAGTGACAACCTGGGGTTCTGAAATCTCCTAAAAACCTTCAATGATCAGAAATTACTAGTTTTTATTAGAAAGTATAAGAGAAAGATGTCTATGTCTGCATGATAATATAGGAAAGGAAAATAAACTGCTGGATAATTAGGAATCCAAATTTACGCTCATTAAAAGAAATGATTGGTAGAGGTTTAACTTTTGTTAATAAATAGAGGCAAAACCCACAAACACTGTTTTGTTTTGTTTCTCAGAATATTATGCATGACTTTATTGATTTGGTGATTTTTATAAGCACTGCAATTTCTTCTTAGGAAAAATGAACTAAGTTTAGTAAACCTTGACTTCTGTTTGCAAACACATTAATCAAAAACGAAGTTGGGGAGAAGACAGGAAAAGGAATGCCCTGCTAGAAATTGGACCTTAAGAAAAGAAAACTATTTGCCATTTTTAAATTTCAGTAAATGAATAAAGAAAGGTGAACAACTACAAGTTTAAACCAGTGTTTTTAAAAATGTGGTCCTCTTCTGAAGTACTTGACGATTTCTGACCTCGGGCCCCGCTGAGTGAAAATCACTGTGCTCTGTACCTAGAAGTACAGATTAATAACAAGCACCTCCGGTGAATTCAATGCATTCATTTGAGAACCAGTGCTTTCAACTTCGAAGGTAAAATTAACCTTCAGCTAGATTGAATTATCATAAAAGTGCAGCAACTGGCAAATGTTTAATAGGCACCTTATTAAAAGAAGCCTTCGGTTTCACACAAAGAGGACATGCAATCCATTAACCCCCATCTGTGTCTGCTCACTTCACATCCAGACTTAAAAATAAAAACACTTAAATAGAAGACCCTTAGGCCAGAAACAGAGCTCGCTTGGAGTTTAAGAGTATTCTAGGGCCCAACATCTATGTCTGTGAATTAGACAGGCAAAGCATAAATAGAGATGGAAGATGAAGGGGAAGGAACCATTGTTCCATTTTTCCTTCATCCACAGGCATCAATAAAAGAGCCATTTTATTTATTTTGAACTTTTAAATTAGCACCATCCAGCGAATATGTATGTTTTGATATCCAATAAAAACAGACCATTTAATTGCTTTGACTTTTGCTTCCTAGAGAGAATGAATTTTTTAATGATAACTTTTGAAAAGCTATACTTTTCTTGTTGATCTTTGAATATTTCCCACTAAGTCTATTTCATGCTGTTGCAGGCCAGTGGCCCTCCCTCCCTTTATCATTAATGAGGCTCAGGTGCTCAGTAATGGGAGAATGACCTTGCATAAACCTTAGTTAGTCATCCAATTGACTCTGTTGGATGACTGTAAGTTCATTAATAGAATAACTGATCACACAACAGATACCAATAGTGGAGCCACTGGTGATGAGGGATGATAAAATCTTTGCATGCTTTACCTTTAGAGTGTGGAGTATAGAGTGGATAGTCATTCAATTTAATGCATAAAAAAGAGCAGCCACTTGGCACTTTAGCTAAAGGTTATATCATACACAATTAAGGAATGTTCACAATTTTAAAGAGTGTAGTGGGTTTGCTGCATGATCAAGCATCCTACACATGGATGAGTTGACTATACTCTGTAATGAGACTTGCTGTGGTCTATAGCACCTGGTACACATACTCTACCTTAAGTTATGTTTCATGAAGATAATCAATAGAAATGACTCTGACTGTAACTAATCTTCCTATGTTTATACTTGGTTGTTTTTGTTTGTGTGTTTTAAATATAGTTTTAATGATTCTAGCCAGTAAGGGAAAGGGAGAGATAGAAACATCAATGATGAAAGACAATTATTGATGGGCTGCCTCCTAAACACCTCACACTGTGGATCGAGCCCACAACCCGGACACGTGCCCTGACCAGAATCCAACCATGACCTGTTGTTTCACAGGATGACGCTCACCCACTGAGCCACACAGGCCTGGATATACTTAATTGTTTTAAAGGTATTTTAAAATTTAATGTTTGGACAATTGGCTTAATACTTTGGGAACAGATAAACCTCACATTTTATTATAAGACTCTTCATTGTAATGGTATTATTTTATAGAATATCTGACAATGTCATTTTTTTCTTGGTGACCTCGCATAATGTATGTGTGGTGCACTGTAACCAGTTCTAGATATTCTTAAAGGACTTACTCAGACTTCTTCAAACATAACAGCACAGCGCTGCTGGTGATGAGGTCCTAGCCAGACACAAAGCACACATCGCCCAGCAGAACAGATGATTAAAAAGGAAAACTGAAACTGTGAACTATGGATCCTGCATTTCAATGTTCCTTATCTTTGAATATTTAAGCAGAATTTGGGTTGGACTTATAATGTCTTGGTTATTAAAAGATATTAATATTTTATTTGCCTCTTCTGTTGTTGTTTTTGTTTACTTTCAAATACTTGTAGATATGTCCAATGCTTACAGGAAAAGATAGGCTTAAATTCTTCACTTGATCTTAGCCAAAAGTCCAAGAAGTGATTGGGCTTAAATTCTTAGTTGAAAATTAATAGATTCTGCTCTTTATCTTGGAAGAAAGCACAGAGAATGTGGAGATGGATACAAAATTATGTTAACATTATATTGTCAATATATATTTTTTATATTACACGAGAGGCCCAGTGCATGACATCGTGGGAGGATGGGAGGGTCCCTCAACCCAGCCTGCACCCTCTCGCAGTCCAAGAGCCCTCGGGGGATGTCTACCTGCTGGCTTAGGCCCACTCCACTCTGGGATCGGGCCTAAGCCAGCAGTCAGACATCCCTCTCACAGTCCAGAACCCCTTGCTCCTTACCTCCCGCCTCCCTGAAGCAGAGGCGGGAGAGGTTCCTGCCACTGTGGGAGCACTCTCACCACCAGGGGGCAGCTCCTGCATTGAGCGTCTGCCCCCAGGTGATCAGCATGCATCATAGCAACCAGTCATTCCATCATTTGATCAATTTGCATAATAGGGTTTTATTATATAGGATATGCAACAAATGTCAGAATACCTTTACCCAAAACAAGTATTTAAAACATAGTTAATCTAAAGTAAAAACAAAAACAAACAATGTTTGATATTCTCTTTAGATAGCTCAAACAAAATTTTAAAATATAAGAGTCTCACTTGTTTATTATATAGTCCTTCTCTGGTTTTCACAAAATGACTTTCCCTCTCTACTCCTATTAATTTTATGCTACTTCTTTCTTAAATAAAATGTAAGAATTAGCTTTCTTCTTAGTAATCCTCTCTTCTCTTTAGCTAGCACTGGTCAATATAAAATGGATCCACAGTATTGACATGTAGGTGTTATTATCACAACATAAAATATAAATTTTAATTACTTCATTAAAAATATAAATGAAGTTAGTACTGGACAGTTATTCCACATTGTAAGTTAATGTCATCAATTTTAATCTAATATTTTTAATCTGATATTTTTAAGGTAGACAATTTAATAAATTGTGTAATGATGGGCAGTTTTGTAGTCTACAACACATCTGCTTTTAAAGATTCTTTTTTTTTCCTGTAACCAAGACAAATCTGTTTCAATTGATTATTTTATAGCTCCCAATATTTTAGGAGGATTTTATAAAACAGCTGAAAAATATTGCATATTTTTACGGTAATCCAGTCATTTTTCTTAACTCTAGGTATGATTCTGCATAAATCTCTTAAAATTAAAATTGTAACATTTTTTGGTATACTTCTGTGCCTGGGGCTGGATTTTATGCAGTTCCTCTCTCACTTCTCTCTTGTGAACCACAACCTAGGTGCCTCTAATCAACTACAAATCAAATCAGAGATTCCCCATGCTATTTCATTATAAAATGACTCTTTTAGTGTCCCAAGAGATACATATCTTATTGGCACTGATGCAAAAACTTAATTGTTTATCATTAATTAAAATGGTGATAACAAGGGGAATTTTGAATTAAAGTTGTAAGTGAGACAGCTCATTTGGGTTTTCTGGCCTGATGATTCAAACTGACTGAATAACATTCATTTTCATGTAATGTGTTATGTTTCTTATCTTGGGAAAAAATGGGCTAATTTACCCCAAATTTGGTTGTTAATAAGAACATTTTTTCTTATGTGCCTAAACTCCTCATCCTAATTCTCTCCTCACTTTGTTCTGAAACATTGCCTCACATCATAAAACATTTAAGCTTGCGAGTAGGATATATAACAGAGCAAATCATAGCTTCTCAGAAATATAATAATTAAGGTAGTAGAAACATTATTTTGGGAGTGATCTCAGAAATATTCTCCATTTGTTTAATTGAAAATGCTCCTGAAAATTAGACTGATTATATCTGCATCGCAATGTTGTGAAAGTATAATAGTCTGGAACTGTTCATACATCTCTGCTAGTCTACTAATCACATTGAGCTCATACTTGTTCTGCTAGAATTGTCTAAGATTTATAGGTTATCAATAGACCACACTAATTTGATTTTAATGCCTTAGAATCTCATATCTATTATACAGATAAGATTTGACCACATTATGTAACAGTTCAGTTATTAACTACAAACTCTTCAATAGTCGATAGATTATACTGCCCAGTGGATATATCCCAGTTTGTAGATGTGTTTTACTAATATTGGTCTACTAAACTTACCCAAAGCTGTATCCCATTTAGTTTATGTACTCAGAAGTTGGTGATATAGCATGCATCCAAAGCTAACCACCAGAGGTGAAAAGATTAAAAATTCAGGAATTTTTTTTTACTCCAGTCACTGAAATCTAATTTGCTTTATTTTTTGCCCTTAGTTGGTATAATAGTATAGTTATTGTTCCTTATGTGGGCAGAGCTTTTAGTCATTTCAAAGCAATGCATCTTAACAAATTATGATGAAAAAAGTAATTACAGATACCATTTTTTGTCTTTATGACTTTTAAAAAGAGGTCCAAAAGATTAATCCAAATGATGGAGTTTGGGCAAAAGTCAATCCATTACAAATGTCCTTTCACATATGTTTCTACAACTTTAAGAGAAAAAATTCAAAAGGCTTTACTATCTTACATGAGTATCTCAATCAAAAAAAAATGATCTATGCAACAATAGAGTTGGATGGAGGAAACAAATGTTTTACATAGTTGTACCCATTCTCTACATTAAATTATGTTTAAATATGCTCATTGAATAAATGAAAGGAATTCTTTTTTGTTTCTTCTGATTAATATCACAGTCTACATCTTTGAATAATAAAATATATTCATTCCATTTCCCTTATCATAACTATATCTGTGATTGTTGCTCTGATCCTTTGGAAGCTGTAACATGTAATTCAATTCTAGAGCAAAACGTATGCAAATATATTCCTTTGCTTTCTCCCTAACCCATCTAGCCCATGCTTTTCAATCTTGTAGATTTCATCTAGTCATTTATTAAATGCAGTCTTAGATTTATTTAGTGCTTCTCTTTTAATTTAATCGCAACTTTTCCCCTCCACCCACCCAGTTGCAATCTTTGCAAATGAATGACTTATCAAAAGACAGAACACAAGAATCCCTTAAGTTATTTGCCTGCCCAGCTTTTTATTAAATGATCCGCATTATAACAATGACAAAGTAAGCTTATTGAGGTCAATGACATTACCTCATCTCTTTTTTTATAATCCCAGTTCAGAGATTACTGCTAAAAATTTCGTGTTTTTAATACAGGGAACAATTTAAGATTCCCACAGTCATTTTATCAATGTCGGCAACAGTGAACCACATAACCTGGACTACAATTCCTACGTAGTAGAGAAAGTGTGACTTCTTAATTTGAGGTGGAATTGTTTTAAAAGAAGCGGGACTAGCCACAAAGCCAACTATGTGAAACGCAGGATCTATCTATAACTATCTGTAGAACCTGGAATGAATCATTTAGCCTCATTTCCTGCACTTGCAAAACAGAGACATTAATCTCATAGTTAAAGGAAGACCAATGAGTTAATGCATATTAAATAAAAATCCGGCATTAGCATAGTGCCATCACAAATTTGCTAGGTTTTTATTTTACATGTATTCTCTTTGTTTCATATTTTTTTTTAAAATAGGATCTTTTAACAACTTACATGTATTTTCTAAAAGAAAACTTCATATCCCCATTATAATGGAAGACAAAGATGTTTTTCATAAATAGCAGAAAACCAAAACATAAACACTCTGAAAACAAAGTGATGCCACACAATCATACCTCGCTATCTAAACATCATGCTTGCTGAAGACTCTGAGCCCCAGGCTTTATCTTTGTTAAAAGAGAGAGAGATTATAAAGAAATTGTGGTATTAAACAGATATGTTCTCTTTGATGTGATAAGGAGGCCAGAAAAAGAAATAAAAAGAAAAAATTTTTCTCTGTATGATTCAATGTCATTTCACATCAAAACCACAGACTACCTAATCATCTCTTGCAGCAACAATTTTATGTTTCCTCTACTATGTTGCTATGACTATCCACTGCATTTTTATTTCAGTTATTGTACCTTTCAGCTCTAAACATTTTCTTTTGATTCATCTTTATATATTCTATTTCTTTGCTGAGTTGATCATTTCTATTTCTTTGATGAAACTTTATATATATGTTTTCATTTGTTCCAAGCATGTTTTTAATTGTCTCTTAAAGCAATTTTTATTATGGTTACTTTAAAGTATTTATCAGATAATTCTAATACTTCTACCATCTTGCTGCTGGCATTTATTGATTTCTCATTCTCTTCAAATCTTCCTAGTTCTTGGCATATGTTGGACCTTTGTTCAAAACCTAGACATTTGGGCAGTATGTTCTGAGATAGCATGTTTTATCTGGTATCAAAGCAAATATTGAACAAGTGTTAAAAAGACCAGGAATAGTTTAGAACTATTGCAATTGAGAGAGACTAGACTTCTGTCTATACTCAACTGCAAGGATTGGCATGTCTTTCAGAGCTTGGGATGGGGGCTAATGTTAGGCCAGGCGTGCTTGCTAATTAGCTTTACCCACAAAGCTGTGACTGAGAATGGGGATACTTTTTAATTTTCTGTTTTAGTATTCTGAGCGCAAAATCATAATTATTTGTTTGCATGGCTGATTTTATAACATAAAAAGTGCTTACCTCAAATTTAGAGCCTTGTCTTTTTGGGCCTAGTACAGTATCTGATATAAGGGAATAACTTGATTGAATAAAATAGCCTTCATATAACTCCACTTTTTAGCACTCTCAAAATTTCTCTTTACTTTGTAGCTAATTGTAGGGCGTTTTACTTCTGGTATCTTGGAGGAATCCATCCACCACTCCCTTCACACCTCATATCAATCCTTTCCTTTGGGGTTTAGCATATTGCTTATATTAACCCAGAAGCCAGTTTATGCAACTTTTCTTTCCGTCTATGTTATGCCTGAAGCCTCATTCTTTGTCTCACCCCAACTCTACAGGCGCTCCTTTCAGTCTTTGCTCTTCAAAAACCTAAAATGTGCTATCTATTACAATCTTTCTGAGCTTCTTCTGATCTAAATCCATGGTCTGGATTCACTGAAGACTCTAGTTGGCACACATCACTATCCTTGTCCCTATGACAGGATCCTTTTTACCCCCTCCCTCCGTCTCTTTCCCCTCCACCTGAACACCACTGTGTAGACTGAAAGAAGCAGGTGGGGAAAATGACAAAACACAAAACTCTTCACTGCTCCCGTGGAGCTTTGGGTGAGCACAGGGGATCTCCTCTGTCATTCCTAAAAACACACTGTAATGTTCTCTTTCTCAGTACTGCCAGCATAGAGCTTTGAAAACCTTTTGAAGTGCCTCTGAAACTCATAAGTTCAACCTCCTCTCATCACTCAGTGGTGGAGGCCATCCTGCCAGAACTTGTTCCTACCAGGACAGCTGACACTATACACAGAACTTTCCTTGTCATGACCAATATGTCAGCCTGAGTTCCCTACACAGGGTGCTTCCAGGCCTTTTAAAATCATTCCCTCAAGCCTGACACCAAAAGAACAAGGTGTCAATACTCCTGAAGGTACTCATCTAGAAGTTGCTTGTCCCAAATTCTAAGTGAACTGTGTGTGTGTGTGTGTGTGTGTGTGTGTGTGTGTGTGTGTCCGGGGGTGGGGGGGGGGGGTCTCATTGTTTTGTTTTTTTTAAGTATAAAAAAAATCAGGCTATATGTTATTAGTTTAAATTCCATCTACTCTGCAGGTATTACCTATATCCATATAAAATATAGATGATTACTTCATCTCACCTACATTATTACTTAAATGACTCTATCACACCTACACAGCACATATCTTTATTGGTTGGAACAAGTTAGACTATCAAAGAGTGAACAGAGAGAGAGGGGGAAGCTCATAAGTTTGAAATTATTAAATTTAAATTCTTACATATAAGTAGATAAAACTAAGGTAGTGGAAAGATATCTACCACAAAATAATCTCTCTCCCCACATCCTATATTGTTTTAAGCACTGAAGTTTGGATAGTTGTTAGTCGCAGATTCTATTCTCCTCCTGTACTCTCCATCCTAATGAAAGAGGTTCCAAGACCTAGCAAAAGATAGGTTCACAATGATTGTGTAATTGCAAAATCCAAGATCATCTCTGTAATCATCATATTACTTGATATCCTGAAGTCATTTGCCTCCAAAGAAATTCCAGTTTTATTTAAAAAAAGAAACTTAAAACTAAAAATCAAATTAGTGTGGTAAGTAAATTAAGGGAGTAAATTTTATTTTTTAAATTGCTATATTTAATAAATATATTCTTAATAAAAGAATATTAATATTTGCTTCTGGGAAGTGTAGATAAAGGCAACTGACATTTATTGATCACCCACTATATGTCTAGAATTATACTGGCAAGAGATAGACTGTCTTTAAAGATAACTTCAAAGAATTCTTTCAATCTCTGCATGTACATACCTCAGTGCTATCAATAGATAGATGCGGTATTTTTCCCTAGAATTTGAGCTAGCCTTTTACCAATAGAAAACAGTGAAGAAGATAGATTTCAACTTGCATCTCCAGGAGTCTCCTGAGGGCTTTACTTGTTTTGGAATCCAACTGCCAAGCAAAGAAGTTCAGATCAAACTAGTGAACAGTGAGAGAATATGTGGAGAGAGATCCAATCAGATACTAGACACTCCATCAACCCTGCTGAAGTACTAGATATGTGATTAAAGCAAACTGATATGTTTCACCGTCATGTTTGCTCCCAGATAAACACAGTGGTCATAAGCAGCTACGTGACCACAGGCCGCATGAAACTGAGTGGAAGACCCACCCATCACAGTCTTGCTCCTTACAGAATTATGGAAAAGAATAAATTATGGTTAAGCAACTAAGTATTTGGTGGCTATTTACTAAGTAATATATGAATGAGACAGAGAATGGTATCTGATAATAAAGTGCTAAATTATAGGAACTTAAAATATATGGCATTGGATTAGAACCAGGTGGTTGGAAGAGGCTCTATGGACAGTAAGGAGACTGTCAGTAGAGGCTGGAGAAGGAGTAAGGTGGCTGCACCAGGAGGATGAAGGAAAGAAACCAGTGCTATGTATTGATGGGGAAAATTGCCAAGGCAACATAAAATAGAGAAAATATATCTGACTAAGAGATATCTAGGCAGAATGTCAAAAGTGCCAATTGAATTTAATTACTTATGCAAAATATAAGAAAGGTAATGAGCTAAGGATAGAAATATTCAGTTTTGAAACAGAATTTAAAGGAAATATTTTCATCTGAGGTATTTCTAGGTTGGAAAATAATTTTTTTTTGAATTCCCTGTCTCAAAGATAGAAATTACCTCAGGCTAAGATCAGGGGACAGCCAGTAAAAAGATCCAATTGTGTGCTTCTGTAAGACCTCTTTTAAAAACCCCTGAAATACTTAAGAAATATTACCTTGCATTCTCCCAGCATGAAAAAAATGTCTAAGACTATTAAGAGCAATGTCCAGTAGAACCATGCTTTCAGCCCAAAGTTGAGACGGGCCTGTCTTGAAGACTTTGCAAGAAAAGCTTTTGTCTAATAAAATGAACTTTGATACATTAACTTAATGCAAAATTATTAGAGGATTTGTACAAGCTTGGACTAAAAGGGACTTAGACATTTCAAAATGAAAAGATGCTACTGGCCACCAGTTGTTTAGTATCAGGAAGCAAAAGCGATAAGTTATTTCTTATGATAAAGGAAGGACGTGTCAGTGCATAAAGACAATATCTCAGGGAAGGAGCCAAAGGCCAGGGTTAGCTATGGAGTAGTGGGTTCTAGTCAAAGAACATTCCCTGTCTACACAGGAGCAGGGGGCACTGAAAGCAAGCTACAGGTGGATTTCAGAAACACCATGGAGTAGAGCTGCACCTATTCTTTTGCCCTTTAAAGGGAATCTCTATTGTCCCGTCTCTTTCTAATGAATAATGAGTGCAGATAAGTAGTCTTTTTAATTATCAATTCTCCAGAGGAATCCAGACTCCTCATCTAAATGTCGTCCTGATGCAGATCATATGACACTGAACTTCAAGTCTAATGCTATGAGATGAGTTTCAGGGGTTAGAAGTGTTGAACAGGCATGGGTGCATTTTTCACATGAGTTATTATGGTAGATTCTACTGAGAACTGATCCTAGAAATTTGACCCTTTCCTATACATGCTTGCCTTCCTCACATTCTACTTATCTTATGAATGACCTAGTGACCTTTTTGACCAATAAAATACAACAGATATGACATTCTGTCATTTCCATCCCTGCGCCTTAAAAGGTGAAGATCTCCACCTAGTTGGTATGGCTAAGTTGGTTGAGCATCTACCATGCACCACAAGTTCACCAGTTCGATTACCAATTGGGGCAAATGCCTAGTTTGAGGACTTGATCCCCAGTAGGGGGCATACAGGATGGGGCCAATCAAAGATTCTCTCACATAAATATTTCACTCACTCTCTCTTTATTTCTCTCTCTCTCTCTCAAATCAGTAAGACATTTTTAAAGTAAAAAACAAAACAAAACAAACAAACAAAAACAAAACAAAAAAAAAAAAAACCTTAAAGAACTGGTAAGGATCTTCTATTTTTGTCCTATGGATAGTGTAAAAAATGTTAACACTCTCCTTCTTCCAAGACCACAAAGATATAGAGGTTCTTCATGCTCCTACTAATACCAGCAGTCCCTTCTGTTGTTCTGGACAGGAGAGGGAGGCTATTTTGTATCCTACAATCCAAGTCAGCATGCCCTAGTTAACACTACATGGAGCTACATGGAGTAGAGATGATCCATGCTTACTGAGCCCTGCCCAGATTGTGTAATCATGAGCAATAAACTGTTATTATTCTTTTAAGTCATTAAGTTTTGTGGGGCTTTGTTACATAGCGGCAGATAACTGATATAGACATTTCATATATAGTCTCTCTTTCCATTCTCAACAGTATCTTCCAGTAGAGTCTTTAAGATATAAAAGCCCTTTATTCTACTTACTGCTGTCAAATGGAAATACTCATATAGTCAGATGATTGAACCAATGTGAAGAGATTGTACTTCAACTGTCTAAATTATCACCTCATACTCCACTTGGCTGTGGGTGTCTATACATTCACTGTGTCATTTGACCTTTAAGCTCTTGGACAGACACCTATTTGTCTAGTTAATTCCAAGGCAGTCTACATGGAATCAAGAGAATTAACTATGTGACCTTTGGAGTTCCCTTCCAGCTGTATGATTCTATGATTAATGCAGGCTCACCTGCTTTCTTGGCAGTATCTAAGGGTGTTAATTCAACATATGAAAAATCTGGACTTCAGTGCTCTTTTGTAACTATACTTGGAAAAATTAGGAGGCTTACACCTTCAAGAATAAAGAAACAGAGATAAATAGCAAAGGCATGGCAAGTTAAAATGTATTAATAGGACATGTGTGCACTGTGAATGGAATTTAAAGTTTCTATAATTGTGTTTAGACCATTCACTGTATTGTATTTAAAACAATTTGAATTCATGAATGTGTTTTTAAGGTATCAGGTACAGTGGAGTTATCTTAAAGGTATAGGGCCTTTTTGGCAGAATTTAACAAATCTGTTTACAAGTCTAAGTTACTGGGCAATATTAGTTGGAGAGAAAGCAACCAAAATCTATCCCTGTCTAGACTAAATGTTTTTGCCTCCCAAATTCACATGTTAAAACCAAATCCCCAATGTAAGGATATTTGAAGGTAGAGCCTTTGGAAGGTTATTGGGTAATGAGGGTGGGACCCTCAAGAATGAGTTTAATGCCCTTAAAAAGGCAATCCAGAGACCTCCCTCTCTATTCTGTTATGTGAGGACACTAGGCATGGGTCCTTACCAGACACTCAATCTACTGTTGCCTTGATCATGAACTTCCTAGCCTGCAGAACTGTGAATAACAAATTTCTGCTGCCTATAAGCCACCCAGTCTATGATATTTTTGTTAAAGAAGGATGAACTAAGATAATCCCTTTGATTTCTTTGACTCACTTAAACATTTATATAATTCCCCTTAGATCTCTAATTCTCAATGTCCAGATGTTCTGTCTCTGACTTTAAAATTCTACAGATATTCCTGTCATGTTTGACTTTATTCTACACACACATAACTCATTTTCAGACATAAGAGGATCATGTGAGAAGTAGTTTATTACAGTGAACAAGAGTATGCATCTATAGACAGACTTCCCATGTTCAAATTTTGGCTCTGACAAGTTTTATCTGGGTCAAGTCACTTAGCCTTGCCCATTAAATGGGGAATAATAACAGTTATTCTGAAGAGATATCATTAAGATTAAACTTGTTAATATATGTGAAGTGTGTAGAACAGTAATAAATGCTATATAAACATTTACTATTGCCCGGTTACACCATGCACTGTGTATAATAATTACTTGGCAGGTGTCTGAAGGCTGTTCAGCTGGGTTCATTTGGAGATCTGGAACAGAATAGGATGAATACGCCGTCAGAATTAATTTGACTTCTGTGAAAATTACATGTCACCATTTCTTAAAAAATTATTTTGATCAATCACAGCTAATAAATATTAATTTAATCCAGATAGCAGGTAGCTTATTCTCAGAATGTTTTACTCTCTCAATCCTTCTTTCCTTACCTTGCTAACATTCAAGCTCACAGCATATTTTACAGCTGTCCTTTGTAGTTCTATAAAGTCAGGGGTTACTTACAGTTAGATTTTCTAAAGTGTATTGATATTAATTTAACTCCTATCATTATTATTCCAAGCTCTTAAATTTTTGATCATGCAATGCTATAAAAATTATTTGTATTTCTCCCTGAACACACCTAATGATGAATTGAAAAGTCATATAGGTGTTATGAATTGTCAATGAATGAAAGATCTAGAATCCTGTGTGCCTACAGCTGCTTTGAAGCAGTAGTACAGAGGAGGCCTCATAATGGCATGATTTCTTTAACTACTCATTCAGTCAGTCCCTTATCTAATGAATATGCATGATGTATTTTCCAGGAGATGGGTGATAGACTGTTCTCTGGAAGCAAAATAGAGAACCAGGAAAACACATTTTCTGTTTCATAAAACATATTTATAGGAGAAGACAGATAATAAGAAAATATATAAATATGATAATTTAAAATAATGAGAAGACCTGGGAAGATATATGACAATGTAATGTGACAGAGGATAACTGGAAGTGGAGAGGTGACCAGTATGATCCTTGAGCAGCTCATACTTCACATGAAATGTAAATAATGAAAATAAATCAGACCTACTAGGCTGTTCAGCGAGAACACTTTAGAGGTGGGTGGAGGGTGAGGATTGGGTAGGGAACAAGTGCAAAGGCCCCAAGGTAGATGTGAGCATATAAGGTTGGAAGAATTGAGGAAAGGTCTCCTGGTTCAACCCTAATGATTGAGGGAAGTGGAATGGGACATAATATGGGGCCTCAGCATGGCTTCATCATATAGGATCATTTATTATGGATTTTATTTTAAGTGCAATGAGAATTTATTGAAAAATTTTAAATAGGTTTATAGTATCTTACATTTGAAAAAATATTTCAGTTTTTAAAATAATTAAATTTTGTGGCTCTATTAAAATTACAAAATTTTCTAAATTACATATAACAATGTTGGCAAATTTTCTGACCCCAAAAGAGGGACTCATTAAATTTGTAGATTCTACCTCTTTCCTCTAGGATTTCCAAATTTGGCTATGTAAACCTTAGTGCTAGGTGATATTTTCATTAATCAAACTATGGTTAGTTGCTTATTTGCTTCTGTTATTGTTCAACTAGAGGCCCGATGCATGAAATTCATGCAAGAGTAGGCCTTCCTTCCCCCAGCTGCCGGCACCAGCTTCTCTCTGGCACCCGGGACCCAGGCTTCCCTCAGGCCACCCCACTGGCAGGCACCCGGGACCTGGGCTTCCCTCGCAGCCCAGGCTTTGTCTGGAAGGTCGTCTGGAAGGGCATTTGGTCTAATTAGCATATTATGCTTTTATTATTATAGATGACAGATGCTTCATTTACTAATTTGCCAGAAATATATGGCAATATAAAGTAATGTATTCCTACACAATATTATGATTTTCAAAGTTTATCCCAGTTTGTACATTATTATAGACACAGCATCAAATCAGAATCAGTGGAAGAAAAACAGATCATAGAAAATTGTGCAATTTATTACAAATAAATACTATGTGTATAAATATTATTACATCATGGAAATATTCAAGAAGAGCCTTGAGGAGACACACATGTTTTTGTAGCTCAGAATGGCAAGGTGATATTTCTGTTTGGCAGCTAGAGGTGGGTGAAATTAAAGGGAACTCTGAAGAAAGAGGGAAGTAAACAGTGCCACAAATGATCCAAGAGCACAAGAGTTAAGGAAGTTTAGCTACAATGTCAGAGTATCATTGAAAAAAAACCGTGGAATTAGTAATCTAAATTTTGTTTGTTTTAAATCAAGTTTTGATACTAGTTATATAAAATATTTTATCTCTTTTAAAAAATATTTTATTAATTTCAGAGAGGGAGACAGAGATAGAAATATCAATGTTGAGAGAGAATCATTGATCGGCTACCTCCTGCATGCCCCACACTGGGGATTGAGCCCACAACCTGGACATGTGCTCTGACCGGAATTGAACCTCCTGGTGGATGCTCAACCACTAAGCCACAGTGACCGGGCTATTTTATCTCTTTGACTTTAATATTTCTTATTACAACAATCATTTCCCATGCCAAATACCTGGTTAAATTATTTTTTTAATTCTATAACTTATCATAGAGTAAGGATGCCCCTTTCCAACTAATTCTTCAAACAGCAGTCAAGTCTGAGTGAGCTTTTCAAAATGCAAAAGTTATCAGTACATCTTACACTTAAAATATTATCACTCTCCCTTTCACTTAAAATAAGGGAAGAGGGCTCAGCTTGGTATGGTCCTACCTACTTTTCCAGTCACATATAGATTTCTCTATTTCAGACAAGATGGCTTTCAATCACTGATATTCACATCATACTTCCCTTCATGTCTGTGCCTAGAATATCATTTTTCCTCTCCTTTCTTCTTCTCTTAATTCCTATGTGTCATTTAGTTCCTTGCTCATCTTTACATCAAAATCCTCTTTTATAAGCTCTAGTAAGTGTCATGTCATTTTCATTTCACAGAACTATCACAGTTGTAAGTTTTCAATTACTTTTATGGAACTAACGTGTACTTTTTCTATGAGATGGTGCTTCCCTTAAGCTAAAAGCTATGTCTGTGTTTGCTCTCAATGGTATTATAGCACGTTAGTTGCACCTAAAAAGTGTTTATTAAATGGATGAATGAGCAGATCAAATAATGAGTAGAGTAATTAATGATGGCAGTGAAAATGGAAAGAATGGATACAGAGTATACTCATTACACAACCCAGGCATGTGCCCTGACCTGGAATTGAACCATCACCTTCTCCCTGATATATATTGATCCTCCACAATTGTCTGGTAACAACAATGGTTTTCTTTAGCTTCCTTCCAATCAACACACAGGCATGAATAAGAACTTGGAACTGTTTTCAGAAATAATACCACCATCATTATTATAATCATTATCATCATTGTGACCATTGCCATCATCATCATCATCATCATTAGAATCACAAACTTACCTTTTCAGTACTTTAGTAGAATGGATATTAAAAGCATATCTACATTTTTCATGACTACAGAGGATTAATGATCAGAGGAAGTAGAATAAAGTGTAAATCTGTAGAATTAATTCAGGGCTTGAGGTATAATGTGAAAATTTAGCTTTCAAAGGAAGCTGTAACATTTGCATTTTTGAATTTATACCTAGTTTGATACCCTCTGGGGCAGGACAAGGTTCAGATGCTGTCAATGCAAACTGTATCCCTTATGTAATTCATATACTTGACTGAATGTAGGTATTTTTCTCAAAGGTCTTTCTCATACAGGGCAATCACTTTTTAGTAGTCATCCTTCATCTGCAACATACAGCCCTCTTTGCCTTAGAATTTAACAAAAATATCAATGCTCAATGTTATGTTTTTCAATCTGAACTTGTATCCTATGTATATGAAATATTATCAGTTCATAGAACACTTCTATCTAAATTGAATATAAATGCACACTAAACTTATGATGGACTAGAGGCCTGGTGCACGAAAATTTTTGCTCTCAGGGTGGAGGGGTCTCTTAGCCCAGCCTGCATGCTCTCACAATCTGGGATCCCTCGGGTAGGGTCCAGTCCCATCGCAGCATGGATCTGGTTCCCCAGGTCTGTGAACTGAGGGGGAGGGACCAAGAGGCCAGTCCGATGGCAGCATGGCTCCAGTACCCCAGAGCCTGTGGGCAGAGGGAGGGACCAAGATTCCCAGATTGCAGCATGGCTCTGGTTCCCCAGAGCCTATGGGCAGGGGAAGGGACTAAGAGGCCAGTTTGATTGCAACATGGCTCTGGTTCCCCAGAGCCTGTGGGCAGGGAGAGGGACCAAGAGGCCAGTTTGATGCAATATGGCTCTCGTTCCCTGAAGCCTGCGGGTGGGGGGAGGGACCCAGAGGCCAGTCCGATGGCAGCATCCCTCCATTCCCATAGCTCCCTCCCGCTGCCACACCGTGGGTGGCCAAGGACCACAGCTCCTTCCTGCCACCATGGGACCCAGGACTGACTTCCACTGTGCTGGCCAGGGCCCTAGCCTCGTGTTCGGTCGTCTGTCCAGGCACTTAGGTCATGATGTACCCTGGATCTTTATATATTAGGATTACTACAGACACTTTCATTATTTTGCAGAAAACATAATTAGGATTTCTATTTTGGAAAAAAAGAAACTTCTATTCAAAATGCTGCCTAAGATAGACACATTTGTATTATAGAATGCATTATGCTATTTTTTTGTATAATATTAAATTGTAGTAAGTTAAGCAGAGTCTCATGCATGCATTTTCACAGAATGTAATTGTAGATCAAAATATTTGTTGTATGAATAAATAAATACACTCTGTAAGCAATTATATATTTCTGCAGTTTTTGTTAGTAATTAAGATATTTTTTTTTCCCTAAAAACCAGTTTAGTGGGACCTGGGGAGTATCATGCTAAGGGAAATAAGTCAGTCAGAGAAAGACAAGTATCACATGATCTTACTCAGATGTGGAATCTAATCAACAAAATAAACTGATGAGCAAAATAGATCCAGAGGCAGAGAAGCATGAACAGACTGTCAAATATCAGAAGGAAGGTCGGGGGTAGATGGGGGGTGAGGGTGGGGAGAGATTAACCATATATGTATATATGCATAACACTTTCAACACTTAGACACAGACAATGGTGCGGTGAAGGCTTGGTGAGGTCTAGGGTAGGGTGGAGGGGTCATCTGGGGGAAAAGGAGACGTATGTAATACTTTCAACAAAAAAGATACATTTTTTAAAAAAATTGGTTTTAAGGCATATTCACAAAAAAAACAAAACTTGTTCCATCTTCTAAAACTTGGCACATTTTAATTATTATTTTTTTTTTTTTGCAAAGAAAAAAGAGGGTTATGTGAAAAATACTTCCTTACTAACTTCCTAAATATGATCTCTCCCAGTATTCAGTCGTTTCAATCCAATACTCAAAAGATAAATGGAAATTTTTTAATTTGACATCCAACTTTTAATTAAATAACCAATAAAGTAAATCAACCATCTCTAATTTTTATTTTATATCAATATTAATTTTCTTAAAATTATACAATTTAATAATAAATGAACATGTAAATATGAAGCCAAATATACTATTTTGATTTATGGACAGTTCTTTTGGCTGAAACTCATGAGGAAATAAACTTTTTACTTGTGAAAATCATTGAATTTGAAACAATTGGAATTTTATTAAGTACACATTATAACTGAGTGCTCATTTCCTAAGAGAACAACCCATTTGGCCTACTTTTAAATTTTTACTGTTATCTATCTTGTTTATTCACTTATATATGGGAGTCTCTGAGAAATTTAAGACCAACTGAGTAGTTTAAAAATACGGTGGGTGTACATTTTGGAATCTAATAAAACTCCACTCAGAATTTTTAAGAACTCATTTTGATCACCAAAAATTTTACATTTTAATTCCCATCTCCTCATTATTTTCTTTATGCTGTCCATATATTTTTCCCTTCTGTATATGACTAGCTATAAAGATGAAACACTGAAAATCCATCATCTCAAGATACCTTATGAGACTTTTACCTAATTTTTTGAAGTATAACTTACAAGGACACTTGTAAAATACTAATAATTTAATTTTTAACCAGTGACTTTTCAAGTGAAAATTAAAACCTGAACTTGGCTTTTGCTAGAAATAGCAAATGATCTAGATCAATACCTGCTCTTTAAAAATTAGATTGCAATCTAATTTTTTATTTCTTTTTACTTACCTATGTTGCTTAGTTGTGTGAATCTTGATGGATAAATGCAGTTGATCATCAATGCCAAGTAGTTTCCTAAAAAGAAACCAGTATCTGGTTGTAGTGTTCATTCACAATTTTGTTTGTTTGTTTGTGAATCCTCACCCAAGGATATTTTTCCCCTTGAATTTTAGAAAGAGTGGAAGGGATGGAGGGAGAGGGCGAGAGAGATGGAGAGGGAGACAGGAGAGAGAGGGAGAGAGAGAGAGAGAGAGAGAGAGAGAGAGAGAGAGAGAGAGAGAGAGAGAGAAACTGAGGAACACCCGCCAGAACTACAATTTATTTTGATCACTCAGAAATTGAAGCCCAGTCCAGTATTGTGGAAATCCGGCCATGTGAAACAAACCCTTTCTCTCACTGTAAAAGCCATAAGCCAGATGTCTGACCAACTCCTCTTGTACCTAGAACAGGAGCCAAAGACATGGACTTAATTAACCAATCAGCTGTAGCTAACCCACACCTGGAATTGTAAGCCTGAGACACAGATGAACAGGGGAAATGTGGATGCCATTCTGGTCATGACAGAAGCAGTAATAACTATATTGAGTTTTCAGAGGCAGTTAGGTATGATAATATTGAGAATTGTCTCATGACATTAAATAGAAAATTTAGAAAAACAAGTTAGTAAACAAAAACTGGGATACGAATTAGCATTAGATATTGTTTAAGAATAAAAATAGATTTACAGTTTTGTTCAGAATATTTTTTTGCTATTTCATTGTAAAATTTGGCTCTGAGTTGTTAACAATAAATATATCTGACTCTATATGTCATTTATTGCATCTTTTTTATAAATGCCATGTAAATTTTACTAATTTCTGCATGCAAAGTAACTGTTTCTTAACAACCAAATTGATTGATAAACAGGAAGTATTTTTTAAACATTATATGACTTAAAGTAGGAGGGTTTAAGTCATGTAGAGGCATTTTTATGTGTTTTCCAGTTACATTTTTGAATAGTGGTTTGAAATTTTACAATGATGTATAGTACATGATGATATTTTTCATCGATGAGAACTATAATATGCCCCAATTTAGAAAATTTGGCACAGAAAGTCTGATTTTATTTGATAGAGTAACATAAAAATTAAATGTGTTTCCTACAAATTATCAACAGCTTATGTGAAAATGTGATACTCAATAAAATAGCTGTAAAAGCCACAAACAACAGCTTCTAAAAGAAAACTAGCACCGAATATGCAAGACTTTTACAGAGAAATTCTATAAACATTTTTTAATAATACAAATAACAACCTAAACAAATAGCTATGTTATGTTTATAATTGAGAGTTTTCAATATTATAGAGTAAATTTCCCCATGTCTGTCTATACTTGGGCTTAGCCAATCGACTGAGAAGCAATGTCTCTAAACACAGTGTATTCCAATCAATTTCCAACCGTATTTTTTTCACCTTAACAATCTGACTCTAAAATGTTATGGGAACATGCAGGATTAAAGCAATGAAAAAATGATTTTGTAATAAGACCTATACAATTGCTTTATCATATTTAATTTAAAAAATAATTTAAAATCTACAGTATTTAAGCCAACCAAACACAAAAGAATAATCTGGGGGATTGTATGCCAAAATAAATAATAAATATACTTAAAGCATTTATAAATGCCTATATTGGCCCCTGGATCCACACTGATCATCTATTTGGTCCTCAGCTTCCTCCTATCCTTGTATAAGGCACATACGTATGCACTAAAATTAGAGAAGCTTGAGTGACAACAATGTAAAGGAATACTAATGCCAGTGAGGAAGAAAGCTTGAGAAAGAATGGGCCAATTCACAAGTTCCAAGCCCAAATTTAACAACACCTTCACATTTTATTTCTTAAGAAAATAAAAAGGCAACCATAGCATTGTGTCAAAATTGAGTAGGTTGGTAATGGGTTCTATGTTAAGCTCTGTAATTGCATCTATTTTAAAAAACAGTCAAGAGAAAATATATTTGAGTCCACAGAACGTTGAAAATCATAATGAATGGCATATGGAGTGAATATTCTCATTAAGCGTGGCAGTCCCGCATCACAGGAGTCCTGTTGGTCAGCAAAGACTATCTCCTCCACCTACACTGAGAAATCTGCACTCACTCTCCTTTTCCCAGTTCCCCCGACAGCTGGGCACAATCACAATCACGGGGCCTATTTTAGACACGGCGCATAAGGGGCTAGTTACCTTCCTCTTCTTTGTTGTCAGGACAGCAATTATAGTCACACAGTCACATTCTTGAAGGAGCAGGGACAGAGCCAAGGGAAACTTTCTCAGGCTGCTGTATTGGCCTCTCTTTCCCCTTTAGACTAGACTAGTCCTAGGCTGTGCTTTTGGGATTTACCGCCAGAAGCTTTGCCTGGAGCATATGCATCAAGCCCTTTTCACATTTTAAAAACAACCCAATTCCTATTTAACTTTTCTTTTCTTTTTTTGTAATTCGGAGTCAACTTTTGCAGGGGAAGGGATGGAGAGGACCCAGAGTTCATGCCAAAGTCAATTTAAAAGCTTCAGGGTAGGCATGTAAGACACGGATGGGGCTGAAATGCAGAAGGAGAAACATGCAAAACCCAATACAATGAAAGACAGCGTAGGTGTGTAGGTATGTTTTTGGGGGCTCATGCTCATCTATTTATGGGGGAGTGCAGCATACTGAGAAAATCTGGGATTTGGGGAAAATATAGGTTTGAATCTTAGTTAACCATTTCTAAAGGCAAAAGGTTTCACACACACTTTACACACCTATGAAAGACATGAGGACAATAGTTCTCATTCATGGGTAACAATTACAAATTGGCATCTAGGTAGAATTGACACAGATATTTCCACACGTATTTTTATTTTCTGCATGTACTACAGACTATCCCAATGTGCAGTGTGTGTGTGTGTGTGTGTGTGTGTGTGTGTGCTTTCTCTATTGGCTCTCAAGAAGTCGGATTATTATTATTTTTTTATTAGGGCACTGCCTCGATCTGGGTTGCCTTTAAAATAAACAGCTATGAATACTTGCAAAAGTGATAGAAATGTATTGCTTCATGTCAGATAGATTCAGTAAAATAGTTCACTCAATTAAGATAGTTCTCCTTATAATAGGTTTCTACAGTGATTGAAAACATGAAAATATTATTTTCTGTTGTAATATCTCTTTTATGTTTTATTATCTTTTTAAAACTTCCATATATTATTAAGAGAGAAAATAAGTGATGCAAAATCTGCTACCTCTATGGTCTTGAGTATGATACTAAATTTATTTGAATATCAGTTTTGTCAACTGTAAAATAAAGGGATTAGATGAAAGGAACTCATATGTTCCTTCTAGCATTAAGATTCTGGTTCTATAAATGCAGATTGATTTCTTTTTTGCTAGGATGGTACTGAAATATACATTTCTATAGTAGAAACCTAATAAAATTTCTCATTTCTGAGCTTTGAGAGGGGCTTTCAAGATGAACTGAAAACTCATAAATTAGGGAGATAATATTTATGACGGAATGATTTGACATCCAAAATTGATATTTTGTAACTTCCCCTCTGCAAATATTATCTTTTCTAATAAATATGCTTTGGAAATATTTTGTGAATATAATTCTAAAAGACATATGGAAAGAATAACTATTAGACATTTCTATTCTAAACTCAGAGTACATGTTATTTCAGGTCTCTGAATGCCCTTATGAGTTGAATACTATATATATATATCCTAATTTATAGATTAAATAAATAATGATATTGAGGCAAACAGTCTCACAGACACAAACTGATAGAAGTAAGATTCAAGACCAGGCAGGCTGGCCCTAGAGGTTGTGCTATTAATCATTACACTGTATTTTCCCAGGAACAAAGAAATGAAGAAGGCCCTAGCTTGTTTAGCTCAGTGGATAGAGCATCAGACTGGGGATTAAAGGGTCCTGGGTTCTATTCCAGTCAAGGGCACATGCCTGGGTTGTGGGCTTGATCCCCTGTAGGGGGTGTGCAGGAGGCAGCCAATCAATGATTCTCTCTCATCATTTATGTTTCTATCTCTCCCTCTCCCTTCCTCTCTGAAATCAATAAAAATATATTTTAAAAAAGGAATGAAGAAGGAGAGGAGTGGGAGAAAAGAAGTAGTAGAAGGAGGAAGGGGAGGAAGAGGAAGAGAAGGAGAAGAAGGGAGGACCACAAGGAGTGGAGATGAAAGGAGGGAGAAGGTAAAGAAGAAGAAACTCAATGAATGCACGCATACACAAAAAATATCCTTTTGATAATGTGTGGTTTTTTTTCTTGAAAAGACTTTGAAAGACAAATACTAGAAGTAGTTAACATAAAGAATCACCCATCTGGTGTGGCTCAGTGGTTGAGCATCTACCTATGAACCAGGAGGCCATCAGTTGGATTCCTCCCAGGGCACATGCCCAGATTGTGGACTTGATCCCCAGTAGGGGGGAGTGCAAGAGACAGCTGATTAATGTTTCTCTTTTATCAATATTTCTCTCTCTATTCCTCTTCCTTCCTCTCTCTAAAAAAAACAATAAGAATAGTTTTTTGTTTGTTTGTTTGTTTTTTAAATAGCATATTCAGTATGGCCAAAGTTAAAGAGAAGCTTTCTTCAAAACAGGCAATAACCATAAATATTGGTGAGATTTTTCTCCCAAAACATTAAATGTATAATGTTAGGAGTGATATAAAATTCTTTCCCTAAGAATCATACCAGATAATTCAATTGGCACCAAATGATCAGCTATTAAAGGGATGCTAACTACAGAATATCACACCACTGTTTCTCAAGCATATTTATATTTTAAAACAATTATATTCACATACACACACATACACACATGTGCACACATGCATATATAATTATATCTCCAAATTTAAAATATTGTTGACAAACCGCAGGTAAAATGATGTTTCTGTTTTATCACTTTCTTTGAGAAAACTGGTAACTTCCTAAAGAAAGGGAAATTCTATAGTAAAGCAATCAAAAATAGAATAAAACAAAGAAATTTCAAGTTGCCAACATTAAGATTTTAAAGATGGAACCAAGAGGGGATTCAGAGGGAGGCGGGTAAATAAAATTTTGATATGCCTTACTTCCAAGAATGGAAATGCATTGGATAAGTTCTACCTTTTGCTGTTGCTTCTTATTTATCACTAGAGGCCTGGTGCATGAAAATTCATGCAATGGGGCGGGGGGGGGGGGGGCTCAGCCCGGCCTACCCCCTTTTGCAGTCCAGAAGCCCTCAGGGGCGGGAGGCAACCCGGGTTTCAGGGGAAGGCAATGCCCCCTCACACCTCTGCTGCCACTGCCAGCAGCACAAGCCTCAGCTGGCCCTGGTTACCTGAGCCTTGGGAAGCCCTGGGCAGCTGGACAGTCGATAGCCCAGGCGTGCCTGTGCCTTGGGTCGGCACTGGGGGACTGGACAGCTGCCATCCAAGGCTTGACTGTACCTTGAGATGGCCCTGGGCAGCTGGGGGGCTGAGGGGACTGGGGGACTCTGGAGGCAGGTGAGCAGCAAGTCCTGGCCCTCCTTACGGAGGGCCCAGCCTTGGCACACGCCTGCTGCCCTGGTGGGGCTGAGGGGACTGGGTGCTACTATCTTGTGGCTATGGGCACCGTCATTTTTGAGGGCATGGCAGTCAATTAGCATATTCCCTCCTTATTGGCTGTGGGCACCGCCATCTTTGAGGGTGGGGCAGTCAATTAGCATATTCACTCCTTTTTGGCTGTGGGAACTACCATCTTTGTGATGGTGTGAGGGTCAATTAGCATATTCCCTCTTTATTAGATAGGATTGTAGTTTACAAATCCCCGGTGGTATCAAAGCTACTCTCCCTCCCATCCACACAGTAGAAAAAAACAGAATGACCAGTTTACAAGTACACCTTTACATGCTATGATGTGGGCTCCTCCCAGAAGTCTTCCCACAGTGTTGAAAAGTGCATACAATTTTCTAAAGAACTCGCACTTTGTTTCACCCCAGGTATTGAAAAATACAAGAGCTATTTGCAGAAGGTTTGCGAGTATCTGAGCTCTATAGATGTTTTCTTTTCTGAGGCTTATTTTAAATTCAGGTCAGAAAAGCTAGTCTAATATTGGAATTGAAAAGAGCAACAGTGTTTTGACATTGTAGATCTTGACATAAACCTTGCCTCATTCACAGTATGAGATGTCATGAAACTCAACTCAGCATCTCATACAATCAAATGGGTTAAAAGAGTTCAAACAGCAAACATCCAGGTGACTCTGGTGTCCAGCATGCAATAATGCTATGAGTTTGGGACAGAATAACATCATCATGCCAATACCCATGCAATATTTACTGGATGCTTGCTGTGTGCCAGTGACTCTGTTAAGGACACAAAAATTAATAAAACATGTTTCTTATGTTTGAGAAGAGAATGAGCAGACAACTAGCATTTATTAACAAATCAGGCCCTCACCTGTGCCGCAACCCTCCCGGCGGGGTTCAGGATCTGAAGGAGGGACCGATGCACAAATGAAAAAGCTATACAAGAAATATGAATTTAGAAGGCAAGGGGGAGGGAGTCAGGTGGAGACCTTCTTTCTCAAAGAGGCACATGGAAGCCTGGCCTTATCTGCTTTTTATTCAGTTTTAGATACACATCTTGCCCTCAGTAAAGCACAGCAAACAGGTAGCAGGCAGACAGTCTCTAAGGTCAATAAAGATCAGTAAAGATCAGTAAGGTCCAGTAAACATTTACTTTGAGGCTATTAGGTCAGGAAATTGCTTCGAGCCACCACTATCTCAACACAAACAATGGTGCTTAGCATCAGCCCTGCTAATGCCCAAGGTCCATCGGCCTTCCGCGTTCCTTGGTGCACTGACAGTATCAGTAAGCGGTGGCTTCCTGCACACCTGGACACTATAAATACAGTTTTTTAATCCTTACATTAGCCACATAAATATGATGCTGTTATCATTTTACAGAGGTAGAGAAAGGATCTACAACCTATTGATTAAATTATATTTGGTACTTAGCCATTGAGTGGTTAGCTTATAAATATTGATTTATATAATTTGGTGCATAGGGATTCATTATTGTAATGCCTTCATGGGTAATTCTACCATTTTCATATAAATTAATGTAATTTTTTTAATCTCCAAAATATTTCTTTATTTTAGATGTCTGATTTTATGCAACTAATCTTATTAACTATTCTTTGTTATCTCTTTTTGTGGGTTTGGTACACTCTTTAACTTCTATTTGTCCTACTTTAATTTTCAAAATGTTCTCTTAAACTGGTTTGTTTTATCTCTGTAATAAGTTTTTTAAAACTTTCTGTTTTTCTTGAGCTCTGAAGCTCACATTTTCTCGCTAGTCTAGTGGGATCAGCATTGCATGGTGGCTCTCATTGCAAACTATCTCTTTTATCCCTCCACAACTATTTTATGGAAATATGGCATGTCTATTTGATTTAATTTTATCCCTACCTCCTCTATTTCTTGAAGGCTTTTTGGGTTTGTTTTTCTTTTCGTGTGTGTGTTTGTTACAGTATATTTTAAAAAGTCCCCACAACAAGCTTGTGCAGATTTTTTACAATTTTTTTCAAAACTAATGAAGAAAATCTTCAATATACATTAATCTGATTTGAGCATGTTGACTTTAGGGATGTGTGAGATAAGCAATAAGAGGTATGCACAAGCCCATGAGTACTTATAGAAAAAAATATTTTTGTACATAATGAGGAGGCAGGGCATAACACTGAGAATATGAGCTTAAGAATGTAAATGAAGAATAAAAATTCACAAGTAAAATACTCATCATGGAGGAAGAAATAGTCAACAGTGAATGGTCAAAATCTATTTTATCAGGAAATATACATGTATAAAACACCTAAGATGTTAGAGGTTATAATGTATAAACCCCAAGCACATAATAAAGGTCACATATATGCTATTGATTAAAATTTACTCTTTTTAATCTCTTCATAGTATCTGTCTCTATAGAAGATAAAGGGATTAAAAAAACAAAACAAAATGCTACAAACTTCCAATGCAAAGAAACTCAAATACTTAATATTAACCATGGCATTAATTTAACAAAAAACAAAATGTCAGAGACTTGCTAGGATCACCTCATCCTTGTGAACAATATATATAAATTAAGACTATATATATATATATATATAGTCTTAATTTATTATATTGTTGTCAAAACTCTATAAGGATAAATTTTAAGCATACAAATTGGGAAACACTTGAGAATGAAAGTTTTGCTGGTTCAGCAGATATAAAGCAGTCTTTCCTGGGCAAATTGGAATGTATTGTCACCTAATTCTAAGATACTTGGTAAGATACCTATCATTAGTAAAACAAGTATCTCAGGTGGTAATATGATTTTACTCTTGATTTAATATTAAACATTGCTTCAAACTATACATCCAGCTCGTGTGTGTGTGTGTGTGTGTGTGTGTGTGTGTGTTAATGAGGCTGTAGAGCCTTATTCATTTATTTATTTTTGTTAATCCTCACCTGAGGATATTTTTCCATCAATTTTTAGAGAAAGTGGAAGGGATGGGAGAGACAGAAAACTCAATGTGAGACAGATATATCAATTGGTTGCCTCCTCTATGTGCCTGACCAGGGCCCAGGATGGAGCCTACCACTACGGTATGTGCCCTTGCCCAGAATCAAACCTGAGACCCTTGGGTTTGCAGGCTGATGTTCTATTCACTGCTCCAAATGGGCTAGAGCCGGCTCCCTTGTTTGTAATGCAAGTTTCTGTTACTACCTTGTTTCCAAGCAGTTTCTCCTGCCCCAAACAGAATGTATGTGGATATTAGTGGCACTTCTTTCCAATCCATCACACAAGTTTACTTGTCAGTGTAAAGACGTGATTTGCCATTTTTGGCATACAGTTAATCCTTTTACAGTTTGGGGCATCTAGATCAATTTTTTAATTGCTTTTGGTGATTTGATGCAACTCAGTTGCCAAGAAGGAATAAATGAGTCCAGAAACCTTGGAATATATATTCAGAGAATAATGAATCGAGCACTAAGGCTGGACCAGAGCCCTCAAAGTTCAATCTTGACAATGTTAGTGATCCAAATTTCTTAAGGAAAGATTTCCCACATTGCAGCCCGGATGTGCTGAGCAATATCCCTTTATCTCCATGGAGCATGAATGGAGAAATCACACCCAGGTTTTAAACTGGCCTTGGTGCTCCACACCATCTCTGCACAAAATGCCACTGGTGACATGTCATTTTTCTAGCTCTTGCCATATAGACTGTGGTCTCTGAAAATCTAATAAAATGTATTTTTTTCCTCTTTATTTCCCCAGTCTTCCATTCATTGCAAATATTTTCAGAACTCATGCTTGTGTCTTTCATCCGTGTAAAGTGAGTAGGTCAATAAACTCGGAGAGTTAGGCTTTCTCCTCTTTTATTGCTTTCTTGATCGTTCTTATCCCCAGTCACACACGTTAAGAGACAGACAATGACAGTGGAGGCCATGAGGATATCTTGATTCTAAACCAAAGTAAACAGACTGTCATGAAAAATGTGGCACTGAACAGATGACAAACTAAATTCTCTCTCTGAAAGCAATTATTTCTGAACCTCAGATTTAATAATCTGCAATTTTGAAAGCTGAGGGACGTGCTCATTTGTGGCTCAATTTGTTACAGAAATCCACATGATATAGATAGCAGCAGCTGGGTGTGGGGGTGGGGGGTACTCTTGCCTTGCTCTGAACAAATAACAGATATCTATTCTAATACTTATTGGCTCTCATTTATTACAACAATGTATATTATGCAATCATCTATATCATCAAATAATAGCTTCACTGATTAGTATAGTATGACTGTTCATTTGTTTTTCAGTAATACAAAGGTAAATGAATGAGATATATATAATTCTCTTCTTCTGGGAAAAGTAGATGAGTCTCCTTTAGCAGATATTTGGTAAAAGAATTTTGACTCTGCATAATATTATGTTTCTTAAATAATATATTTAATTGTAGCAGTAGCTTGCAAGTGAGGAATAGCTTTATTTGTTATATTTTAAAAAATAACTTCATGAGACTGGCACAGGAGAAATGAAAGGCAAGTATGATGATTCTATTATACTATGTAATTAGTCTAAGTGAAGACAGATAAATATATTTTGAAGGATTCTCATAAGTCAGAACTAAATATTTTATAACTTTTTATCCTCAACCAATGAGATTGCTAATAGTTTCATTTTAGCTTCAGATAAAATTAAGCTAGAGTTATGAAATGCTTACTGAGATGGCATGTAGAAAGTGGCAGAGTTAAGATTTAAAGACCTATCAGTCATATTCCAAAGCCTAGACATATTCGTCTATAGCAATGGCACCTACTAAGCACCATGATCGGTAGGATCCAAATTATGTTTCTGATATTACCTATTACCGCAATTAACTAAGTATAGAATGCTGTCATAGCAATATAGTTTCACTTGCATAAATATATTAATGAAAGAGATTATTAAATGTCTTATTCCATCATGCTGTGAAGTGTAAATAACTGTATTTGTGTACTGGAAATCCAATTAAGCAATTAGTAGATGTGACAAGATTTTGCATACAGGTAAATGTCCAATGTTCTCATTGCTTACCTTGACTCCTTTAAAAAAAATTTTTTTTAAAGGTGTCATTTTATTTTATTTTATTTATTTTTTTATATATTTTATTGATTTTTTACAGAGAGGAAGGGAGAGAGATAGAGAGAGTTAGAAACATCAATGAGAGAGAAACATCGATCAGCTGCCTCCTGCACATCTCCTATTGGGGATGTGCCCGCAACCCAGGTACATGACCTTGACCGGAATCGAACCTGGGACCTTTCAGTCCGCAGGCCGACGCTCTATCCACTGAGCCAAACTGGTTTCGGCACCTTGACTCCTTTAAATAGTGAATTTAAGTTATCCTATATAATAAAGAACTAATATGCTAATTAGACCAAACAGCCAAACGGCCTTCCGGACAACCTTCCAGACGAAGCCAGAGCTGTGAGGGCCAGGCAAGGCAACCCGGGCTGCAAAGGCCGAGCCCCTTGCATGAATTTCGTGCATCAGAAAAGCCCACAGCTAGAAAGCTTTAAACTTGTACACAACTTTCACTTTTTAGAAAATTGTTACCTGGAGAAGGTGACTTACCCAAGATTTAATAGAAAGGTAGAAAATTATTTTAAAAACTTTTAAAATTGTTATTTGATGTGAGGTAGTTTAAACTTTCTTAAACTCTAAAAATAATCAAGTGTTTGGCTAAGGGGGAGAGTTACACAATTTATAATAGCTAAGATCTGGAAACAGCCCAATTACTTATCAGTAGATGAGTGGATAAAAAAGCTGTGCTAAAAACAAATGTATGGTTTTTGCCTTTCTCTCAGGAGTGAACCATATGTTTTTCTTCATTTGAGAGTGGAGCTATTCTACAGAGGAATAATTCCAAGGAGAATTGAGTAGGAAGACATGGTTATATAGTACTTAATATATGACAAGCGTTCTTCTAAGCCTCTTCCATATATTAACTCATATAAGCCTCCAAGCAATACTACAATATAGTCATTTTTATTACTTCACTTTATGAATAAATAATTGAGGTACACAGGGATTAATAAGCATGGTTGTCTTTACAATTATGCCATTATTTTTCTTGAACGTTTTTAGTTTACCCAATTTTAAACATATCCCCGACTCAATCTTCCCTGACTACTGTTTGCAAACAGAAAAGTTACATCTAATCTTCACATTGCTTAGCTGTTTAAATATGTATTATAGATGAAGCTGAAATTGACAGCAGATGGTGGTTGGAGAGCAGCCAATATTTTCCCTTTCTTTTTCATGTATTAGCAGTTTTTACTATCCTGTCCTCACTCCACACACTTACCCCATGAGAATCATTTTCCAAAAATTTTAAGTAATGAAGCTATTTTTACAATTACCTACTGGGTATATATCTTTCTACATATACAACAGATTTAGGTAACACATTTACGTAGTTCATCAGTCCTTTCTGTCCTATATTCTCATAAGTGTCTCCACTGCTTTTTCTCTTTCTTACCTTTATCATCCCTGGTTTCCAAGTAATAATTTAAAAGGAGGACATTGGTTACTCATGATTTTATTCTATAAGAACTCTAAAGGTTACATGAAGCATTGCCTATTTATTTCAGAAGAAAGAAAAGAGTTCTCAACTAATTAGAGATTTTTCTAAAGTTCAGATGATAATAAGGTCAAAAACTGACATTATTATTTTTTTTTTATCCAGCAGTATAAACAAGCCTTATCACCAAGGATGGTACAAAATCAAAATCACAGAAAATAGTGGTGTCTCAAAGAAGAGCAAAATTTCCCTTTCAAAAGGCAAATGCTAAAAATATAAGTTTACAAATGTGGAAATGCTGCTCTAAAATGATTTTACTCATTTTAATATGTAAATATGCTAATATGCAAACAAGATACTAGGTAACCATAAGATATGAAAGGATTGTTTAGAATAAGAAAAATTGAGATTTTACTCTTACATTAAGTTTTAAATCAGTAATTTTCTAAAATTATGCACTTTAGTCTATTGCGAAATTATGCGGATTGTAAAACAACAACCTAGTGATTGGATGCTAAATAAAGTTTAAGCTCTCAGTAAATAAAGAAGAAAGATGTTTTGATTTGAAGTTTGACTAAAAATGTATACCATATCACTTAGAAACCTCATAATACACATTTGATTCATCACAAAAATGGAAGAAATATTTTATATAATTTGGATTATTTGGTTATAAATTTAGTTTCTTACATCTGCAACAGAATGTTTAACAGGATATAATTATTTTTAAATATTACTTATTTCACACATCCAGATGCAGAGAGTTCTTTTATTGATTTATGTATTTTAAATGTTTTTATTGATTTTTAGGGAGAGAGGAAGGGAGAAGGATAGACAGAAACATCAATGATGAGAGAGTACCATTGATCCACTGCCTACTGCACAACCCCCCACTGGGAATCAAGTCCACAACCTGGGCATGTGTCCAAACCAGGAATCGAACCAGTGACCTCTTGGTTCAGAGGTCGATGCTCAACCACTGAGCCACACCGGCCGGGTCAGAGAGCCCTTTCCAAAAATTAGATTATATGCAAAGCACGTGAATAGAGGCTATTGCTGCAAATCAATAACCTTAATGTTTGACAGTGTCTTGCGAGTCTAAAGCCACTTAGAAGAATATTAACATTTTAGCTTGAAAAGTGGGTAATATTGAATGACATAATATAGTCAATTATTTTTATAATCTGTGGCAGTTAACCATCGCTCCCTAACAAAATTTCAATGACCTACAATTTATCCTTCATTCTTTTAATGGAAAGAAGCAAATAGAGAAGGTCGTGGATAAGAAGAGGTAAAAACCTGGTGCCTGTGGTTGAAATTTACCACAAAGACTACACAAAGGATAACATCAGAATATTCTGAAGAAACATAGTATTACCAGAAATCATTAGATTGTGCATTTGAGCTCAGGCTCGTTTGACTCAGTGATTGGAGCATTGGCCCAATGACTGTTCTGTATTTTAGTTGTAATTTTGATGTGGTTATGGGAAGATCTGAGTACCGCATTTACCTATGCCTCCATCTTGGTTCTTCCCAGTAACAATTTTTTAAAAATTTTTTATTGATTAAGCTATTAAAAATGTGTCCTTATTCCCCACTGTCCCCTCAGCCCTTGTTGTTTAGGTCCATCGCATATGTTTATATGCATGCATACAAGTCCTTTGGCTGATCTCTCTCCCCAATTTTTTAAGCCAATACATATATTTCAACAATATTAACTTTCTAATTTAGCATGTAACTGTTTAACTATGTATTATTGATGGACATGAGAGAAAAATAACAGTCAATATATTAAGGGCAGTATGTAAAAAATACATCTGTTACAACCTAAGGAAATCAATATATTACAGCAGATCATTTTTTGTTCCACACATTCCACTATATTATTTATATTAACTTTATTAAGATATTTAAGTATCATTTCATAGACTAGGAAGTTAAGACCAAAGAAATTTAACAAAGTTGCTTGATATCACTTTTCTATGTGATATCACTTATCTAAAGTCCCTTAAAGACATAGCTGTTATATTATCTCACATTACTGAATCACCAGACTCTTTCATAGGGCATCTTACAGCAAAAATCTGAGATAGATCTCAAAATAAGTAATGATGCAGAAAAAGCTAAAAAAAAACACAAAACAAAACAGCAAATTTGCCATAGTACACCATAATCATAGAAGGTGATTCATTTCCTGATTTTGTTTTTATTTCAACTATAGCTATAATGTCAATTTTGTATGGTGCCCTGAGGCATGTATAAGTTATTCTCTATGTCAATGCTTTTCATCTCACATAATTCTTATTCTTTTAGAAATAAAATTACCAAAAGCAGAAGAAAGTGACTCAAAGATTTCAAATTTGTACTAGTGAAAATTTATTCTCTAACTTATTGCCTACCTCTCTTGCCAAGATTCTGGAATTTTAATGTGCTTTTTGCTGACTCCTCTGAATTTATATTTTCTTCTACTCTTTCTGAGATAGAACATGGATGAATGTCTACTTTCTGCAGTAAATCAGTTGCTCTATACACAAAGAACATTTGTTCTAGTAAATATTTTTTCTTGATTTCTTAGCAAAATATGAGCCAAGCACTAATTAGGCACATGAAACGACATGAGGTTGATGCCATTTGAATGTTGTATATTGATTAAAAAAGTAAGGTGACTGGTGATCTTTGGAGAATCAGTAGGAGAAATATGACTGCTATAACTCTACTGTGAAATGACAACTACCAATTTTCAAGTTGCTAAGAAAATATAAGAGAAAAAAAATTTAAAAGAGTCTAAATTTTTTTTAAAGTTATATTGACTAGTGCCATAAGTCTGTGTATTTATAGAATTAATGGCAAATTAAATTGAATCATTCACTGATCCTAGTTTGAGAGGTGGAATAAATATGATGTCATTGTTGTATTTCATAAACAAACATTGAGTATGGCTTCTGAACTGTGACATCATTATGGTAGCATTAGAATGGCTCCCAGATTGATTCTATGTTTTTGATGGATGAGGTAAGATGTCAAAAGAAATTAACTTAAGTGATTCAGAGAAGAAAGACTTCTTTCAGCTTATGCAAATCAAGAGGCACTTGAAGAGTAAGTAGCTCCCAATGAAGCAAAGTTGGGATTTTTACAGAATAGAGGAAAGCTACATACATGTCCTAAAATTTAGGCTTAGGTTATTTTTTACTTTAACCAAAACATGTGGTAGTGGACCATTCCTTGCTCAGAGTTTTGGGAATATTCTCAGATATTTTCTGAGAATCATGTTTACAAATCTTGCATTTAATCATCTAATCATGGTGACGAAGTAGATAGAAGAATAACATGGGGGCAAAGGCACAAAGAGAAAGAGGAACTGGGATCCTAGTCTATTATGTTTGTTGTAAGTTTTTTACAAATATAAAGTATTTCTCATTCCTTGAAAAATATATAACCTTTTTTGTTTCTTTGCATTTACATCTATAAGCAGAATATATACTCCGTGGAGCTGAGCTTGGTCAAAGATTGGAAAGAATGACTAACTCAGATTCAGTAGAGACCTTTTCTTTCTTTACTACTTATCTTATTTTGATTACCCTGAAATAGATCCCAAGATAATGACTTGTATGAAAGTGATGACAAAAAAAGTTTCAAAGGACAAAAATAGCAGGAAGTGGAGAATTGGGATCAGAAATAGAAGGAGAAAAATACCCAGGAGTGTTATTGACAGGTTGTATGTTAAGAGTATGTTTCATTTTGGGAAGTGCTAATATAAACGGTACTGTGTATTTAAGTTTAAATTCTACTTATTCATTGATGATATATAAGAATATATTGACTTTTATATATTAACCTTGTATCCACAACCACACTATAATTGCTTATTAGTTGCAGGAGTTTTTTTGTCAATTGTTTTCAGATTTTCTACATAGCTGACCTTATCATCTATGAACAAATGCAGTTTAACCTATTGATTACCAATTTATGTGCATTTTGTTTTCTTTCCTGTTTTAATGCAGTAGGTAGGACAATTGTTCCTTTAAAAAATTACAGTCTGTGGTATTACTAGGTGATTTTATGATACTGACATGAAATAGAGTATGAAAGAGTTTGATAAGACTTGCTAACTTTCAGGATCAAATTTCACCTGTCTAATCCTCTTTGATTTTATAAACCAGGAAACTAAGTCTGACGACTTGAACAAGTTCACATTAGCTTAGTACTGAAAATAATGCTAACCTCTCTCCAGCTCAGTGACTTTCAACCATGGGTAATTTTGTACTCCAGGGGATATTTGGCAATACATAATGACATTTTTTATTATAACTACTTGGGGGACTGGGTTGCTACAGGCAGAGATCTAGTATGCTGCTAGATATCCTACAAGGTTTAAGGCATCCTCCCATAGCAGAGAACTATTCAGTTCAAAATGTCAGTAATTCAGAGGTTAAGGAACTCTACCTACTAGGTGTATTAGTTAATTAATTAGCTAATGCAAATTGTTAGAACCAATTTTAGTTGCTTACATAATGGAAACCTGTCCTTGTTCAAATGAGTCCAATGCAACTATTCCTGATTGGGATATTTTTCTGCAACCTAGGAATCAGGTCACTAGATATTATCTATTGCTGTGTAACAAAATACTCCTAAGTTGAAGTCACTCATAAATTAAAATGGCTTAAATAACACTAACAAAAACACATTTATTGTGTCTAGTATTTCTTGTGGGTCAGAAATTTGGGAGCAGCTTGGCTGGGCAGTACTGGCCGGAAGCTTCTCAGAAAGCAGCAGATATTTGCTGGAGTTGCTGTCCTCTGGAGGCTTGAAGGAGGACGGAAGCTTGCAATAACTTCCAAGGGACCCAAGGACAGAGCTGTGCTAGCCGGGGATTTGTGCTAGCCGTTGGCAGACACCTCAGTTTCTCTCCACACGGGCTTCTCCCCAGGCTGCTTGGGGGTCCCCATGACAGAAGAAGCAAATCAAGGAACAGCCGTGGAGCTGCAATGCTTTTTATGACCTACCCTTAAAAATCACACATCACTTCCACACATTCCTCGGTGTTAAACAGATCGGCCCCGATTCAAGCTGAGAAAACACTACACAAAGGCGAGAAAAATGTGGGAGGGGGGTCATCTTCAGTGCTGGTTATTACCCCTCCTTACTTCCACCAGATGTCTCCCCTGTATACTATAGCAGGCTTCAGAGGGCACCACGAAGGACATCTCTATTTCAAACAACATGAGGAGAACGAAAAAAATCACCTGTAAGAGATCTGGGGGTCAGAGTGGGGGTTGTGCACATTCTCTCTTGCTAAACAAAGACCACGAGGGGGTGAAGGGATGCAATGATCACTGCACTCAGGAAGCAAAGTAAACAGGTCTATTGTCATACTTCCAGAAAGTTACTTGAACACAGTATGTTAGGTAATGTCTTGTAAAATGACATTCCCTTTAGAAGTCAAAATTATATAAAACCACAATGGGAAGGCACATAAAATTAATAATCCAATTGAGAACCGCTATCCCATGAGTACATTATACTATTTGGTATCACATGATATGTTTTTTGTTCTAATACTAGAGGCCCAGTGCACGGATTCATGCAACGGTGGGGTCCCTCGGCCTGGCCTGCGCCCTCTCACAACCTGGGAACACACGGGGGATGTTGGATTGCTGGTTTTGATCCGATCCCACAGGCCCGATCCCAACAGGAGGGAGCACCATCCTATGTGATGAGCGTCTGTCCCCTGGTGGTCAGTGTGCATCATAGCGACTGGTTGACCAGTCATTTGGTCACTTAGGTTTTTATAAATATAGATGTTAATAAAATTCTACACTTTAATCAGTGACTTAGAATGAGAGAAAACTAACATGGGTTAAGTATCTTCTCTGTGCTGTGAAATGTGTAACACATTTAACAGACCTGGGAAGTAGTTATTATAGTCCTTCTGCTACATAGCAGGAAATAGACTAAAAATGTTTCGATATATTATTTAACATGATATGGCTAATAAGTGAAATATACAGAAGTGAAACTTGAATGAACTGGTCTCACCCTAATGCTCATGAAGTTTTGTGACAAACAAAACAAAGTATTCTCATTTTACTATCAAATTGATATTACTTTACTCTTACATTCTTAAAAAGATCTGTGATCTTAAATTATTTATTTACTTGTTTATTTTAGTATGCCCTTTAAAAACAAGTACATATTTAAGATATGTCTAAAATTGCAGGCTTTCCCTAACCTGGAAGGATATAGTGCAAAATAAAAGAAAACCTAGTCTTGAAATAACATTGTGTTGGGGTTCTTTTTATCATATTTGGAAGCATTTTTTGGAGAATGATATTATGCATGAAAATAAAATGGTGCATACACAAAGAAATTTAACTAAAGAATATTTAAATTACATCAGCCAGAAGCTACAAATTTTTTTCTATAACGGAGATATAGAGGAATCTATTAAAAGCCAAAATATTCTCTTCAAAAAGTCTTTTAGACACAGCTTATTTCCCATACGTTTGTATGACAAATTATTCAATGTCATTCAGTTCTTGGAAAGGTATTTTATGATCAAGTAATGATTACTTCAGAGTGATGAGATTTGAAAAGTATGCAAATGTGCTCTTTGATTGAAGAGCCATTTACCTATGAAAAGCAACATTACTAGAAAACTGATACATTTAGAAGTAAATGACAAACCAAGTGAGTCTCGCTGTATTTTGCTGATTCTTAATCAGCAACAGAGCCAGAAACCCCAGTGCCAGGATCAGAAAATGGAAATGGAGTTAAGCATTGGAAAAGTCCATAATTTTTCCATCTCAGCAAAGAGCTAAACTGATCCTAACACTCACACATTGAGACATACAAGGGCAATTGTCTCAGAACATGATCATAGCCTTCAGATCTCCATTCAGTGCTCTGTGATAACTGCCATTCAATGAAGATGCTTTTATGCTTCTATTATTTTATTTTTTCTGCTGCTGCTGTGTTCTGTGTGTTGTCATTATTGCAAATGGGACTTATTTAACTTTGCATGTGGTTTACATAAGGGTTCTCTTCTAGGGAGCCATCTTTTCTTTACATTACTAATTAAAATCCTTACTTTATGAATTCGGTGCAAATTCTTAGATATTTTCTGTCCACATTCCAATTGTGAGAAGTAGGGCAGTGGTTCTCAACCTGTGGGTCGCGGCCCCTTTGGGGGTCGAATGACCCTTTCACAGGGGTTGCCTAAGACCATCAGAAAATACATGTATAATTACATACTGTTTTTGTGATTAATCACAATGCTTTAATTATGTTCAATTTGTAACAATGAAATGGCGGGGTCACCACAACATGAGGAACTGTATTAAAGGGTCGGGCATTAGGAAGGTTGAGAATCACCCTAGGGCCTTCAGCTTTGGCCACTTGCTTTATCATTGCAACATCCACCCCCCTAAACACCACCATCACCAATTAATGGTGCTCATTATGTTGGAAAACTAACAGTAAAGTGCCGGAGACCAGTTCCAGCATATCATAATTTCAAGAGTTTCATCAAAAGGTTGATGAGACTTGGGGACTCAACAGGGTGGAGTCACACATGTAGTCACCTGTTGGGAATGGCTAAAGGCATTTCCCCAAACCTGAATAGGAAACTGATTGTGGCTGCCAGACAGTTAAAGGGCATCTTAATCTACATGTTATTGCCTCCTACTGGCCAAACACCTAACAGCCGTAGGCTATTCCCCAAACTGACAATGCTTCTGTGCCCTTTGAAACCTTACCCTTTGAAGTGTATTATCTCCACCTTGTTTTAGGACAAATTGTGTTAATAAAAGCAAGGGTCCTAGACAAGAGGCAGTCTTCAGTTCCTTTAGCTGAAGGTTCTCTGACCCCTAATGCCTTTCAAAATTATATCTTGTCTCCGGACTCTTTATTAGTCTCTGGATTCCTATGTCATCTACTCCCAACCTTTTCCAGATTCCTGAACCCTTCTGGATGCTGGGACAAGAACCCTGGCAGTGAAGATCTTTTTCTTCCTTACTTTTTGGAACTAAAAATAAATAAAATCTGCATCCCCAGGAATAACATACTCAATATATCCATACTATCCAATACTATTTGCATAAGATTCTACTCTAAGTATTTCCATAGATTACTTACTAATGGGACCATGACCTATGTTTTGTATCCACAATAACAAAGTCTAAACATGATGGAGAACTTACATGGCATTTATACTAATAAAAGGGTAATATGCTAATTAGACCAGATAGACCAGACATCTTCTGGTCGGTCTTTCGGTCATCCTTCCATACAAAGCCATGGTAGCTTTGGGGCCAAGGCAGAGGTGGTTAGGGGCAATCAGGCCATTAGGCGAGGGCAATTAGGGCAATCAGACAGGCAGGCATAGTGGGTAGGGGTGATCAGGCAGACAGGCAGGTGAGCGGTTAGGAGCCAGCAGTCCTGATTGCAAGAGGGATGTCCTACTGCTGGTTTAGACCCAATCCCTGTGGGGTCCCAGATTGGAGAGGGTGCAGGCTGGGCTGAGGGATGCCCCGCCCCTCCATACATGAATTTCATACATTGGGCCTCTAGTCATATTATATTATATAATGTCTCAAAGCTTTAAGTTCCTTTTTTTTTTTTTTTTTTTTTTTTTTAGTCTATTTAGAAAAATGAATCCAAATCAAGGTAGTTAGTGTAGATTATCTCCTGGTCTGTCAACCTCTAATTTATGCCAACTAAAACACAATAATCAAACATATCAAAGCAAAAGGAATTTTTCTAAAAAAGTACTTTCGTTAAACTAAACAATCAAAGCCTCTACCACTCTGTACCTTTATGTACTGTTATAGAATCACATTCATCAGAGGCAGCACTTATAAACTGTTCCCACCTATTGATAAGCAAATCAATTGGATAGGGAAAGAAAACAGCATACTAGATAGGATGTTAACTTTAGTTAGATGTTTTGTGAAATCCCTAAAATACTTATTTAACTTCCTCAAGCCTCTGTAACTTCATCTTGAAAATTAGAATAACTAAAATTACCACCAGGCTTTCTGTGAAATTAAATACAGAGCATGAACAAAATCTCTGAGCACAAAGTTTGTTCAGTGGATGTTGGTGCAAAATTTTGCTACACAGACCATCTGAGGATTTACCCAAGCAGTGTATGTAACCCCAAGGGGGCCAAGTCAGCAAGCACATGCAGGTACTTCATTTTTATTGTAGTTTTTTAAATTTTCTTACTTTCTATCTCAATATTTTTACTTACTAGTATGCGTTGGTCTGTTTTGCTTATTTAAATTTTGATGCATCATTAGCATAGTTAAACCAATCTAGTTTTAACCTCTGCTTTTAAACATTTGTGTGATGTGGGAATATATAGAATTTAGTGGTTATTTGCTTGCTTTTACAAGTTTCTAACATCAACTTGTCATCTCTAATACCTTTTCCAGCCCAAAACAAAAAAATGATAGATGATGAGATAGTGTTATTTTGAGGAAAAAAATACTCCTCTAGTTTATGCACCTATATGATCAGAGTTACACCTACATGATCACCTAAGGCAGTGGTCGGCAAACTTATTAGTCAACAGAGTCAAATATCAACAGTACAATTGAAATTTCTTTTGAGAACCAAATTTTTTAAACTTAAACTATATAGGTAGGTACATTGTTATTAATTAGGGTACTCCTAAGACTTAGGAAGAGCCACACTCAAGGGGCCAAAGAGCTGCATGTGGCTCGTGAGCCGCAGTTAGCCGACCATGGACCTAAGGGAAACATCCTAGAGCCATTGCTGCTTACGTTTTATTATTTGAGTCTAAACTGGGCAGTGGTAAAGCAATATTGTGTTGTTGAAAGAGCACAGGTTTTGAAATCAAATTGATCTATCCTGTCAGCAGGACTTAACAATTATAATTTCATTCATGCCCCTTCATGGCTCTGAGCCTAATTCTCTGATCATATTATAAGTTTAATAACACACGTTTGCCATGATAATGTGCCTATGCAGCAAACATTTCCCAGGAACTGCTTCTGTTTTAGAGATTCAAGCCTTCCCAACCTTGGCTCTGAGCCTGGCAGGCAGCAAAGCTGAAAGTGCTGGATAAGATGGATAATGCCTTTGTCATCTTCAATGATAATTGTGTGTCATTGGAGTTCTTGTAGGTGAGATGCAATAGACTGAAGGAAATGTTCCCTAGTCCGTGTCCATTCTTTTTGTCTTTCTATTTAAAAGTTTATTGTAGTCTACAGGCATGTAAGTCATGTGCATTTAAAAAACCAAGCATTTGTAAAATTACAAGAGAGAAAGCAAAATGATCCAGTCTCACTATAGGGTGGAGCAAAAGTAGGTTTACAGTTGTGAGTATGCGAAATGCACAGTTTATTCTTGTATTATTATTTATTTTTTGTATTATATATTTTTTCATATAGATAACTGTAACACCTACTTTTTCTCATCCCATTATAAAAGAAATGATTTACATTTCAGTGATGGTTTTCCTTAAAAGTATAGCATTATGATGGTAAATATATCTCTGACTATCCTATCTAATAAAAGAGAAACATGGTAATTAGTGTCACTCTGCTACACTTCCCATTGGCTAATCAGGGCGATATGCAAATTAACTGCCAGTCAAGATGGCGGTTAACCGCCAACAAAGATGGTGGCTCATTTGCATACTGCAGGCAGGATGGGACAGCACCATTCTGCCTGCCCCGCAGCCATCTGGGCCTGCTATCTGTGACCTGGATGGCGGGCGACCCCTGTGCGACCTGACCCAGGGCTGGCGGGCGTGACCCTGGCGGTCCGCCAGCTGTCACACCCCCAACGGGCCCTCCCGCTGGGAGATCCGGGCTGGTGGGGCGACTGCTGCCGGTCAGCCATCAGTCACGCCTCCCGACGGGAGATCCGGCACTGGTGGGGCTACTGCTGCCCATCAGCCATCAGTCACGCCCCCGACCAGCCCTTCCACTGGGAGATCCAGGCTGGCGGGGCGACTGCGACCGCCAGCAGTCTCCCTGCCAGCCTAGATCTCTCGCAGCAGTCGCCCCTCCAGCCCGGATCTCCCGTGGGAGATCCGGCCCTGCTGGGGCAACCGCTGCCTGTCAGTCACCAGTCACGCCTCCAGCCAGCCCTTAATGTGGTATACAGGGAGATATTAGAATAAGTTTAATCACTTTATCAGTCATTATTTGCATCAGTGTTGTTTTTACATCATGAGTTTTTTGTTATATCATTTTATTATTGTTTATTTATTAATAAAATTATGTATTATTTTCATATACATTGTACTCATTTCCTTTTATCTCTCACACTTTTATTATAGAGAAAGGGCAAATAGCAACATTAAAATATTTCCTCTAATTAATTCCCTTTCAATGTGCACGAATTTCGTGCACCGGGCCACTAGTCTCTATATAATATACATGCAGCACTTTGAACCTGTTTCACTTTATGCTGTAGACAAAAATACCAAATACATATCCATATTATCCTTTTTAATGATTGCATTATTTTATTTTGTATGAGTTCACTTGAAAATATTTCATCAAAGCTCTACTGAAATATATTTGTAAAATAAAGCTCAGAGAAGAAGGAACTGCTTAGCTGATGATTATTAAAAAAAGAAAAAAAGAAAAAGCAACTGAGGTCTCTTGGCTTTCAAACCATTTGCCCTGAGTACAGGACACAGGCTTGCTCTCCTCAAATGACTGGCATTTGCAGTCATTTGAATGCACATCACTGACCCAGATGAATCCTTCCAAATGCAGGGTTCATGCTGTGGGTTCAGTACTATTCATCTTTGCCTTCTCACTTATTGAAAACAGGTTCTCACCACTATACATGTAGCTCAAGGGCCTAGAACATAAAGACATTTGATAAAGACCCCTGTTTTACAAAATTTTGAAAGTTAACATGGAAAATTCCACCACAAACATGCCCTCAGCTGCTCTAGGAGATGCACTAGCCCTAGGCTCAGTTTGCATTGAACCAAAATGAGCAGTTAGAACAATAATGCAATGCTCCCCAGGCGCCTGGCATTGTGCAGGCCCAGCCAGAAAGTGCATGTTGTGATGGAACACCCACTGGGCCTAATTACTCTCTTTTCTGTATAGAAGAGTACAGGCGGTGCCACCTGTGGGAGTACTTACTACTCAGAATGCCTTCCGTCCCCCTCTCCTCCCACTCTCTGCCCACAATAGGAATTCTCCCATCGGCTCCCATTTCACGAGGAGAGAACAGAATCTTTGGTAATGGGTAGTCTCAGTTCTGGCAGCGAGTGGAGCAGAAGCCTGCAATTGTAACGCCTCTGTTCACATGTATTTAACAGAGTTTCACTGTGTACATGACTTTGACTCCTGGCAATGCTATGCATGAGTGATGGCCACAGGGTCCTGTCCTCCACAGCCCTGCTCAGCTCCTGTAGATGCAATGCCTGTGGCTTACTTTATGGAGTCGGTCCATCTCATACTTGTTCTTTCCCTTTTCCTGCTGCCTTCTATTGTTCCTGCCTTCATTGCTGGGATTCCTCGAAGGTACAGCCTGGCCTGCCTTCCCAGCCTGGTGACCATCACTGCTTCTCTATGACTGTTTTAGCCCTTTATGCCAAGCCTGTCTAGTCACTGTTTCCCAGAAGCAAATCCTAACACCTCACCTTTCGTAACGTTACTACATCCTCCAAAAATGCCTTCATTCCTCTTCTGCCTATGTGAATTCAGTCCTTTTACACACCAAATTAATATAACACCTGCTGGCTAAAGAGATCTAAATTACTTGGGGTTTGTTGATGTCTCATTTATTAGTAGCACTTATTTGCACATAAGTAAATATTTCTATGGGCAATTTTATTTATTATTATTGTTTCTGTTATTATTTGCTAATCCCACCCAAGGATTTTTTTTTTCCCATTGCGTTTTAGAAATAACACGAGGGAGGAAAAGAGGGAGAAAGACAGAGAGAAACATAGACGTGAGATAGACACATTGATTGGTTGTCTTTCGTACACACCCTGACCAGGGCCCAGATCAAACCTGCAACCCAGGTATGTGTTCTTGACCAGGAATTGAACCCATGATCCTTTGGTGCACAGGCTTACACTCTAACCACTGAGCAAAACCAACCAGGGCTGGCCAATTTTATTTTTTTACTGTTGTTATTTTTTTCAGCTAGTAAATGAATTGTCCTCTAACTCTAGTGCTTCAATTCTGATGTATCTGCTCTTAGGTGTTCAAATATACTGATTGATTAATTTTTTTTGGACCAGAGAGTTTCACATTCTAATGAGACAACCTTTCACATTACAGTGAATTAAGAAGAGTCTTTTTTGTAAGTATTCACAAAGAGTACCATCTTTAGTTTAATATCTTATTTATACTTGGTCTGTGTCACCCATTGGAGGCTATGAACACCAATTAGCACCTGTGACTGCAGGCTGTACCTATAACAATCATAAAGAATCTCAGATAAGATAAGGAAGTAGTTTTAATGTATTTGGTAAGAACAGAAGACATAACTCTCTCCAAAGATCTCATAGGGCCTTTTTTTTTTTTTTTAACCAAAGAGGACTGGGAGAGAAACCAGACGGTTTAATATGAAAGTAAAATGTTGAACTTTTAAACAGTCAAGCTGGTTTAATACCAGAAATATTTAAAGAGGCCTTTAGCTATTTTGCTGTTCTCATATTATAGGCAAACAGTCATAGTTTATCTTCTTCCGGGCAGCTTTAGGGTCTTCTAAGCCAATCTCAATAGGTAAATATCAATTGTTCAGTCATAAAAGTCCATAAAAACCAGAGTTCCAGAAAGAGCATTATGTTTTGCATAGAGTAATGTGTTTGTGTTTTATACGCCCTGTGCAGTGAAAGAAAGTGTGAATCCCAACAATGCGATATATCAGTGACTTGCTGGGGCACTTAATAATATTAGCATTATGTTTCAATCAAGTCCACACTACATTTATTAAGGAACTTTATGTGATTTTCTTTTTCAATTTGAAGCTAACACATTGCTGAAAACAACACAAAACAAAAACCTCCAGGTAAACGTGTGGCATCAATCTTTGAGTAACAGCTGACGTGTACAACAGCACATGGTGGGGCATTACCCACAATGACTTGACAGGACTTGACAGGCAAACAGGAATTTAGAGGGCTACATGAATTCCCAGCTTCAATTTCCAGCAACCCAGACAATTCTATAGAATAGAAATTAAAGCAACTGTACATCATAAGCATGGCCCCAAATCCGTTTACTTTGTTAATCACGCTTCAACTAGTATCCTTCAACTAACTTCTGGGAGGTGAAGAGACAAGCTTAAATCAATTCCATTCTAAGGACACTCAGGATATTATTCCTCACCCAAATGGGTGTAGCTTTTATCCTTTTGCTCTAGGAAAACATATTTAGTCTGCTTTTTCTCCATGAACAGATTATCAACCTAGAATCACTATCACTGTGAGATGTTTAGTAATCTGATATATGAGCACATCTGTAGTGTTTATTTATTTATCTATTTATCTATTTATTTAACATATTTTTATTGGTTTCAGAGAGGAAGGGAGAGGGAGAGAATTAGAAACATCAATGATAAGAGAGAATCATTGAGTGGCTGCCTCCTGCATGCCCCCTACTGGCGATCGAGCCTGCAACCCCAGCATGTGCCCTTGACTGGAATCAAACCAGGGACCCTTCATTCTGTAGGCTGACTCTCTATCCACTGAGCAAAACCAGCTAGAGCTGTAGTGTTTATTTTATATTCAGATTTTTGGACAGCTCCAGACTTGGTTATCCTGCACATATACTATGTTCCTTTTGTACAAGACTGATGTAACCAACAATGAAGATGTTCTATCCAGGGCCTCTTGGATCTCTTTTGTATTTCTGTAGGCCTTGCCCTGAGCTGTTGTTAATGGTCTGCTCTGTGAATATTTTCCTGTGGGTTGCTCTCAGGGGAATGTGGTCACTTTGACCTGCAAGCATAGAGATTTACATCTGTTTGGTACAGACCTTAGACAAGGATACAAAGATTGACAAGTTGGAGTGTGAGAGTGCAGGTCCCTGGACTCAGAGCATGGAGACTCTGACACAAATCTTATAATCCAGATTTCCACGGAAATCAGCCAAAAGGCCTTCTATGATGCTTTGCCACCTGACGTGGCTTTGGGTGGCTTCCTACCCATCTTTGTCCTGCTTCTCTTTTCCCTAATTTCCCTTGGAGGCTCTTCCTAATAAATCACTTGAATACAAATGCTCACTTTGAGTTTTATCTCTGGGGAACTTGAACTGTAACAGCTTGTTTTGCATACAGATGTTTAGATATTAAGCATAATTCTTGGTCTACCAGCAATGATGAATGCAAAAATAATTTATTTTATTAGTGAATCTTTGCAATAATAATTTGTGTTCGAGTTCCTTTCGGAGAGAGCATGGGTTCAAAGTCAACATGGGCTGCTCACTAGCTGTGCAACACTGGAAAAATTAATTAGCTCTTGTTGCTTCAACTTCATTAAAATAAATTCCTAGAAGAATGTATTGAACATTAAGTGACTATGTTGAGCCCAGTGCTTTCTTCATAGATTCCATTATAAAATAATTTTCTTTCTCCTAGCCATCCTTTTACTTCTTGGAAAATGTTTACAAAAACTGTGATATATTCATTTCATCATCAGTAGGAAAATCAGTTAATGGTTCTATGTAGGTTAGTCCATGTCATCCTGATCTTCTAAGGAAGACAGGGATGTTAAGAGGGTAGGAGGCAGAAAAATATAGAGTGTGGAGGAATTATGATCCTAAATATGTCACAATGGGCAATGTATCCTCCCTCTAATACAGAAAGCCAATGTTATTTTCCATCTTTTCCCTCCCAAGTGTGGTAGTTTCACCAGATTCAACTAGAAATGTCATTAAAGAAGCAACATTTTAAAAACTAACATTGAAAAATGTTGAAAATGAGGACTATATTCTCATTCTCTACCCTTTATTTGGACAGCTCCAGAATATGCATCAGGTTCTGGTTGGGAAGGGAGGTATGCTGATAAAACATTTGCAAGACAGTGACAATGTTTTCAGGCTGAAGTATTCAAAAAAAAACATCTGCAAGGCCAAGAGGAAGTATATTATGCAGAGTACAACAGGGCAAGTGCTGCCAACATAGAAAACCAAGGTTCCTTGCTAAAACAGCTTTAAGGTCTTCATTCCTCTTTTTTCTGTCACTAATACATTTCCTAAGCTTTGCAATTATCACCCATGAGAAAAACAGTGAAAACGCGCTACGCTTTTGGCAGCACTTCTCAGCCTATCCCTGATAATAACAATGGTGATGGACAGAAGTTTTATTTCTGGAAGCACAGTCACCATGTAAAACCAAATTATCAGATTTCAGGGCTAAAAAGAACATTTTGTTGGATGTAATAGTTATAAATCATCCCTCTCTAGAATACTGAAAGTTGTGGCTTTTAGCAAAGAAATATATCAAATGTAGTTTAATATTGATTTTTTTCCCCTTTGGAAATGCATTTCAACCAAGAAGACCCCAAAGCTTAGTAAATCTATATGTAATTCTTATGCAGGCTACAGTTACACTTTCCCCCTTATTTCATTGAGAAATGTTTGTGACAGTTCATTCAATTTGTTCTCCCAAACCTGACTTGCTATTTCTAGGAGTGCATTATGAGGGACTGTGGCCTCAGTTTTATTGGGAGCATAAGAGTGTGTGTACGGAGGGATCCCCTGAGTGAATGCAGCACCCACAACTCCCCTGCGAAGCTCCTTCCTGGGAGAATTGTCTTATACGCACGTTACCATTCTTTTCATGTGGGGGTCCATCACTCAAGCCATGATTGATTGGACTATGGTTAAGTGCCAAGATAAACAAAGCACACTGAGAGGCTGTAACGATATCTTATTGAATTTTGTCTTGAAATACAGAAGGATATTAAATCTAATAATATAGACACATTAAAGACAATGGAAGGAATAAGTAAGCATCCATCTTAAAGTAGAATAAACTTCATATTAACTATCGTCCATGGAATTTGCCACACAATGTTTATGTTATTTCTAATGTAACACAACTAAGGGAAATACTGAGTTAAATTAAATTAAATGGATCTCTTCATTAGAAAGTTTCTTAGAATGTTTAAAATGCCAATATAAATTTTGGATCTCTGTGAAAAGTAATATTCCACAGTGTGGGTATACATCGGAGGCTGTTTTCTAAATGAGCTTGTTAACATAGCAGAGAAGACTAGATTCACAAGAATATAGCTTGGAAAATACTGAAATAGTGAGAAGAATACGGGAGAGAGGTTGATTTTGAAAACAATATCAGCGGCAGTGAGTCCCCACATTGATGGAAGAGTAGAGTTGGTTAAAATAGGGAGTGATGGCCCTAGTGGGTTTGGCTCAGTAGGTAGAGTGTTGGCCCATGGACTGAAGGTCCCGGGTTCAATTCCGGTCAAGGGCACATACCTTGGTTTCAGGTACCCCAGCCCTGATCAGGGTGCATGCAGGAGGCAACCAATGTGTTTCTCTCACATCGATGTTTCTCTCTCTCTCTCTCCCTCTCCCTTCCACTCTCTCTAAACAAATCAATGGAAAAATATCCTCAGGTAAATCTTAACAACAAGAAAAAAATAGGGAGTGATAAACAAAGGTTGTAGGGGGATAACACTATTGTTTTGGTTAAAACATCTTTAATGCCACTGAATTGTGTTTCACTTTTATGAAGAGTTGTTCTAGAATTGTGGAAGTCTTTCTTAACTGTGTTCTATTATTCTTATAAAAATACTCATCAATGATTATATTGGATTAATACATAGCAATTTATCTAATCCAAAGTTTCAACTGCAAACAGATCCCCTTTGTTCCAATTGAGTGACATCTTAATGGGGACCCGAAGTGAATGCACAGGGTGTAGATAAATCAACTGCACACGTGATTGTTGCCTTCTGCCTCTCCTTGAGCTACAGGCAAAGAAGAAAGGAGAGACAATGGTGCCATTGAGGGTTGGAGCTTCCCTAGCCCAAGTAGAACAAGCAGGGGGAGAATCTTCAGGCCGTGCTCCGGTAGTGTTTGTGGCCTTCCATTCGGCTTAGCCAAATGACAGAAGATACTAATTGTCGTTTTCTCCTTCCTACTAAGAGAAATCCCCCCTTCATGACCATCACCACCACCCTCTCACAAAATTATTGCAAGTGGCAATGTGTCCAGTTAAAATATTCTATTTTTCAGCTTTCTTTGTAGATTTCTATGGACAATGAACTATTAACACACAGAATGGTGGGGATCATTCGTAAGCCCTTTTTGCCCTTCCACTTCTCCTGCCTATTTCCTAGAACATAGGTGTGATGGCTCACATGTCAGCAGTCACACTGAGATCAGAGGAGAAAACCCAAAATTATTGTGCAAACCACAGATGTGATAAACAGCTGCTGATCCAAAGCTAGAATCAACCCTTCTCTAGACTTCTGATTGAACAAGGAAAATGAACTCAGATACAATGATTACTCTCTTCATATAGTCACTTTACTCTTAATTGAGTGTTTTGAAAGTGCTGTCCAGAACTGCCTAACCCAATTATTAACTTATACAAGAGAAGATAGCTAATGTCATTTGGTACAACGGAAAGCAAAGATTGGGGACGTGATGCGATACCCCAGACTGCTCCGAGGCACTCATGTTCCTGACAACACCTTGTTTAATCTTGCCTCCTAATTAAAGTGTCCATGCATATAGGCACAGGAAATATTTTAGATTATACAGTAAAAAGTCTCTCATACTCTCAATTCAAACACAGCCTTTTCACTGGGGTCCTAACTGCTGCATTAAAGTCAGTTTCCATCAGCTTGCTTTATATTTGTCTTACAGGATCCCACTGCTTGAAGTTATAACTTTATCATGAAAGAGAGAACTTCTTTTTATTCAGTAACATTTGTTTTCAGGACACAGGCACACACACGCACACACACACACACACACACACACAAAGTTGTCCCTGAGACTAAAGATCCTGAATGTGTTAAATTCCATGCAACTTAAAAATGCCTAGCTAACACAGAGCAGAAACTGAATTTCTTCCTTAAATCACTTTTGGGGAACTGTTGAAATACATGAAAACAAATGAGGTTCTGGTTTTATTTTTCCTCAGGAGAAGACCTGATTTAGTTTTTTTTAGTAATATTTGGAGAAGAGATTACTGTATGTTAACTAATCTTATAAATTATATATAAGTCTTAGTGCAGAATATATTGGAGAGAAAACATGTCTTCTTCAAACAAAGACAAGATATTTAAGGAGATTTTGATATAACACAGAAGAGAAATTAGATGTACATATTATAACTCTTAATTCTATAATACATGTCTATAGCTATAAATAGCTACCTATTGACATAAATAGATCTACTTATATGTATCTGCAATCAGTATGTTGCAGAAACTTGAGTTTTGAACTGCAATCCTGAAAGTCATCTATTTTTGTTACCCACTGTCACTTTAACATTTCTTTGCAGGGGGAGATTTCCCCTGAGCCATTAGTCTAGAACACTGGCAGATCCCCATATCTTTGAATGCCCCTTATGAATAATAAACGTTATCATTTCAATGTCACTAAGAAATCTTAGCCTTGATTATGAAAATCAGGGTACATTACTCATCACTTTGATTTTTATTCAAAGGTAAGGCCACTGAGCCAGGATTCTGAACTAGGGCCTTAGTTTACTAATCTCATTGGCCCCAGACCTCCTTGGCTTTGAGGTATGGGAGGAGAGCAGGGAAAGCCAGCAGCACATCTTTCTTCTATGACTTGTCTTTTCATTCTGTTGACTTTGTGGTTAATTAAGAGAGAAGGCTCTTACACGGGAACATTCTTGGTTCCCCTGGAGGATGCCCTGCGAGTTCCGCTGATTTTGATTTGCAAACTGATTTATCTTCAACAGACTGCTCCTCTTCTCACCTCAGGCTCACTTCTTGTGATATCTCTCTCTCTCTCTCTCTCTCTCTCTCTCTCTCTCTCTCTCTCCCTCCCTCCCTCCCTCCCTCCCTCCCTCCCTCTCTCTCTCTCCTATTTCTTCTTTCTTCTTAGACCAGCCGTGGGCAAACTACGGCCCACGGGCTGGATCCGGCCCATTTGAAATGAATAAAAATAAAAAATAAAAAGACTGTACCCTTCTATGTAATGATGTTTACTTTGAATTTATATTAGTTCACACAAACACTCCATCCATGCTTTTGTTCCGGCCCTCCGGTCCAGTTTAAGAACCCATTGTGGCCCTCGAGTCAAAAAGTTTGCGCACCCCTGTCGTAGACTCTACTTTATTTGGTAAACCTCAGAAACTAACCATCAATTCACGTCCACCCACCTCCTTCTCTCTGAAGAAGGCAGTTCCCAGAGACAAAAAGGCTGTGGTTTGGGGATCATCCACCAACTCCAGGTTCTACACTCAGGCAGCCCATGGCCTGGGGATCAGGTCTCCAGACCCAAAGCTCTCAGAAGCAACAGAAACAAGTGAAAGGAAGCTCTCACTTCAGAGACGATGAACCCTTTCCTCCCTTCTTCCCTTGTCCCACAGTCTCCCACATCCCCAACCTAAATAAAAAATCAGAGGACAATGCATGCATGTGAACTATCTCTTTTAAAAGGCCCCATATTTTCTAGCAGAAGCCCTGTTACACAGGTTTTCTCCAAAATGGTGCCATGCAGTTTGCCTACCACTGGTTCTATGTTTGTCTCCAAGATTCATGTCACTGAACGTACTACTGGCGGGGAATGCAATCAGTTCTCCTTGAGCAACCCTTCACTCTAGATCTCCCTGCCCCAGGTTAATAGTTATCCTTCGCTTTTAGGATCCTCATACTAGTGCAACATGTCCATTGAAATAGAATAAATAAAAATAGAAACTATGTAAAAGAACAGAAAAAATGTTAACAGTTGGTTGACTTGGCTTGGTTTTGGTTACATGGAAGCTTCCATTGTCTTCCTTTATAGTTTCCAAATTTTCTACATAACACTGACAAAGATTATTGTCTCCTTGACCAAATTCTAATCAGGTCCCTCTGAGTCTTCTTCCCCCATAAGCCTTAACCCTGGCCTATGAAGATTGGGACAGCACTAACATAGCTTCTAACAACTCAAGGACACATGCTTAGAATGATCCTACACTCCTTACAGTGCCTGCCTGAGGAAAGTCAGGGCTTCCAAAAGAATTGACTATTTCAGCCAGCACCTGAAGACGGGGTCCCTGTCTCCCATCCTCTGTTGCAAGAGGGGGGCCTAACTTTAATCAGAAACAGTTAGCAAACCCAGACGAACTAATCCTTTCCCCTTTTTGTAATTTTTACTTCCTTGACTCTACTGAGCCTTCCGTCATTTCCTCCCTTTTCCCTCATTTGTCCTTTAAAATATCCAATAACCTCTGTACAAATCAAAGTTAAATTCAGTTCACGCTGGACTATTTTTCCCTATTGCAATACTATACTAAAGATTAAAATCTTTCCTTACCAGTTTAACTGGTGTCCAGCTTCGTTTGTTTTGCCAGCACACATTACAGTTAAACAACAATTTAAAAAATTAGAATCCATACAAAATACAATGCATGTTATGATTAACTCCAAGTTTTAACTAGATATGCTAGTCCATTTACAAGTGATTTGGAAGAAAATTCTAAAGAGTGTCCACATAAGAAAAGTCCAGACCTTGTAGAGAATTTTTATGATTTTATTTGAGCCAAACTGATGACATATGCCAGGGGCAAGATCTCAAAGGCTTTGGAAAAGAACAGCTTTGCAGCTTCTTTTATGCATTTGAAATTAAGGAGGGAATTTAAGGAAGATTACATGCAGGTAGAAGAAAATAAGGCCAGAATTGGATTATAGGTTAGTTAACAAGATTATGTGCTCTCTTGAGAGTGGTTATGGCTTATTTCAAAGGTGTGCTAACCTAGTTGTACAGAAACAATGGATGGGGCTTGCTTACTGCAAAGATAAACCTTTTACTAACCTGTTACATTTCTGGGATGTGACTTCCCACCATGACCTGTCCAATTAGAATTTATAATCAGATCACCCTGTGTGTGTACTTTCCATAGAAACCCTTTTTTTTTTTTTTCATTCACAGAATGAAAGGAAATCAACTAATGAGTTTAGACAAGAAGCAAAATTTGAAGTCTGAGGAAGCATTTTAGCTCAAATGTGTGTTCAAAAACCAGAGATAAGAAGACAAATAACTTCCAAAAAGCTAGAAGATAATTTAGAAATAAATAAGAAGCCAATACTTCCAACTTATTTACATAGGTATCATCTTTAAACCCTAGCATATTATCTGGCATAGAGTCAGGCTTAATAACTATATTTCTTATGAATAGAGGAAATCACAGAGAAGGATTATTATTATATTTTTGGTTCAGTATGACAAAGAAAGAAAAGGAAATTATTGCTTTATCAAATCAGTGCTTTTGGCCTACGTGAATATATTTTCTATATGTAGATACAGAATATGTAAAAAATAAACATTTTTCTATATCTTAAAATACATATACACAAGCACAGACACAAAAACAAATTATATAGGCAAGATATATTAAATAAATGTTTTTCCTCAACAAATATGCTGGAATCAAATTGAATCAAAAGTGAGAGCTTTTTAATGTATATGATAGAAAAAAAATGGAGAGATAAAATGTAGAATATATTTTCATCAATAAAGCGTATTTTATGCATTAAAATAAATATTGCAAATATTAAATATGTAGCCCTAACTGGTTTGGCTCAGTGGATAGAGCATCGGCCTTCAGACTCAAGGGTCCCAGGTTTGATTCTGGTCAAGGGCATATACTTTGGTTGTGGGTACATCCCCAGTAGGAGGTGTGTAGGAAGCAGCTAATTCAAGTTTCTCTCTCATCGATATTTCTAACTCTCTATTCCTCTCCCTTCCTCTCTGTAAAAAATCAATAAAATATATTTTTTTAAAAAGGGAATTAATTAGCGGACATATTTTAATATTGCTATTTGCCCTTTATAATAGAAGTGTGAGAGATAAAAGGAAATTAGTAAAATGTATATGAAAATAATATATAAATTTATTAATAAATAAACAGTAACAAAAGGATATAACAACAGAGACATGATATAAAAACGACAAAACATGATATGAAAACAACAAAAACATGCTATAAAAACAACAGTGATGCAAACAATGACTGATAAAGTTATTAAACTTATTCTAATATCTCCCTGTACACCACATTAAGAGTGAAAACACTTTCAGAGTGCTTGACTAATTTCCCTTGTGATGAAGTACTTAGTACTTTAACTGTAACATTCCATGCTCTTCAAACTCGAGAGAAAGCAACATATAACTGACCATGTGCAAAAACGGGTTCAGGTAGGAATATGCCTACTTTGTCTAGAGTTTGTCTTTGTGACTTATTAATAGTCATCACAAATGCTGGCATCACGGGAAACCATCGTTGAATCAATTTAAATGGGAGGCCAGTGTCAGATGGGGACAAATTAACTCTAGGAATCAGAACAGCCTCTCCCTCTGCAGATCCTGTTAATACTTCAGCTCCGATAATGTTAGGTTGTAATCTTTTGATAATAAATCTGGTACCATTACTATTGAGATTTCTCAATAGCATGATGATTGCACCCACTTTAATTTAATTTATGACACAGCATTCCCGAAGGAGTAATACTATTAAGAAATTCGATGGGAAATTTTTCCTTTTTAGCATCATCCATGGAATCAATGGAATCATCACTCAAATATGTGTGAAAATCTCCATTGAGTATATCCAAATTTTCTTCATTTAATTTTTGAACATGCTCATTTTTTGGACAAAGAATTGCATGTTTAGATATATTTTTAATATTATCTATAGCAGTGGTTCTCAACCTTGGCTGCACATTAGAATCACCTGGGAATTTTTTTTTAAATCCTGATTCCTGGGCCTCATCCTCCAGAAATTGTTTCTTTGTTATGGGTTGGGGCCACGACATTAGTAACAAAGAAACAGAATTAAAACTTTATTGTGGGGAGCCACTACAGTGTTTTGGACAGGTTCAAGCCTTGGACTGATGACAGGGCACAGTCCTCTCATTGCCACTTGCAAGTCCCAGCTTGGAGGTCAGGGCCCTCCCAGCACAATTATAGCCAACAGCTCTAGTTGTAAGCTTGAACCTATGGTCCAAATACATGGCCCCACATGCCTGAGTGATGTAGGCTTGATAGAGTTCAGGTGCATGTAGTTGAGTAGGATTGAAACCCAGGAGAATGTTGTAAACATCTTGGTCACACCCTTACTTTGCCTCATAGCATCTGCTATAAAATAAAGGCATGGCTGTGGACATGGTTGCTGTCTCTCAGAGAAGCAGTGTCCCACTGAGACCTGGCTTTCATTCTCTTGTCTGTCTTTTCTAAGCCTTTCAGCCGCCCCCACTCAGGTTCACCCCTGGCCATGCTCCGAGAGCAGGTTCCTGCCTCAAACCCCACCCTTACAGAAAACAGCTCCAGGAAACAGCTCTGGGGAGGGCACAGCCATTGCCAAAACAACCCCTGCAGGACTGATTTCCTTACACTTGGTCGCTGGTTCTGGAAAGACGTGATGGACACCATCCATGGTGTTTGTGTGTGTGTGTGTGTGTGTGTGTGTGTGTGTGTGTGTGTATATATATATAATAATTTCAGGAAGCAAAAAAAGGAAGCAAAAGAAAAAACTGTATAAATTTGTTAAGCATAGAAAATATAAAGAACTTACATCTTTCAAGGGGAGTTATTCAGAAAGTTATCAGAATAATATAATTTTCAAGGAAAGCCTATGAAGATGCATGTGAGACAGAAGACTAGGGTGGGGAACAGGGAGAGACAGCATTCCATGGCATTCCTGCATTCTGTGGAGATGCCATAGGTCAGCATTGGCAGGCCATTGATTTCACCTGCTTCCTGAGAGTTGATGCTATTGTTCTGAACTACCCAAGCTAGGGAATAGTGAAAAGTCGTAAACGCTTTTCTCTGTCTTCTCGGGCAACATGTTCTAACCAACTGGGGTTAATAATGACAATCTGCTTCATCAATCAGGACATTAAATTTGCCAGTAAACAGGAAACAAAGGGGAAAGTCATGGTGGGGAGGGTTAATTTATTAGCCATCCCATTTATTGTCCCTGGAATACTGTTTTTGTTGTTGTTGTTAACTGTTAATTTTCACCTTCTCTGTCCAGATAGGTCCCGTTAATTGTGAATAATTCCCACAGCCTATGTTTTAAGTGGATTGTGATTAAATTGTGAGACTTCAAGAATATGCCTATAAAATATATAACTCCCCACCATATTTTTCTATATATTTATAGTGCATATTGGAGGGTTGGGGAAATATACAGACTTCAGTTTCAACTTGTAGAGAAGATATTTAGGAGATCCTAATAGCTCTTCATGTCAAAGTTACCTACAATGCTGAAGTACTAGATTCTTCTTAGAAACAAAATTATTCTAGATCTTCCAGTTGAACACCTAGGATGTACTGGTGGTGGTTTCTTTCTGATTAAATTGGCAAACTCCTTTTCCTGATTTCAGGCTACCTCTGAGAAATTATCTTAGTATTTTCAAATGATTTCCAACCGGTTTTATGCTTGTGATCTGTGAGCTGTATGGGACTGCTGTAATCCTCAGGTAGCACATATGGAAGACAAAGCCCAGAGATTTTTAAGGTGAATTTTTTTCGGTCGCATAGCAGAGCTGTAACAACACAGAATTTTCATTGAACCCAACGGCATCAATGTTATATGCTGCAGCTTCCCTCTCTCCTTACTGCCATTTGTTAGATAATTCTATTTGTTAACAGCCAGGTCTTTGCAGACTATTTCTTCTAAAATGACAAAAACAAAGCAAACAAACCCTTAGAATAAAGCCTACTCCTCTCCAAGGAAGTACTGAATACAGATTTGAGGTTCAAATACAGTTTAGCTAATTTAATAAAATTCAAATAACATTTAAAGAGTTTATTTGAAATCCACTCCCTAATAAGAAATCTAGGCTCATGGGACCTAGTGAAATTTTAAAAAATAAACCCAAAATTTTAAAAATCACTCTAAAAATTCACAGGCGCTTAGAACATTTTTGCATTATTTCTCTTTGGCCCTTTTAGTTGCAGGATCTCCTGGAAATGTCTTTGCTGGGTGTAACATTTAATTAAACTGTGTACTAATACTGCTCTTCAGAATAAAACTAAGTCAGGGATCTGATTCGGCCCCTGCTCTCACTTTATTCCTGACTCAAAGTATTCTTTTAGTTTCCAGGAAGACAAAAGCTAACACAATCATAAAAAATTAATTCTCATTAATCTTTTTATTTAAATAGTTTTTTTTTATTAATTTCAGAGAGGAAGGGAGAGGAAGAGAGAGAGTAACATCAATGATGAGAGAGAATCATTGATTGGCTGCCTCCTGCACGCCCCACACTGGAGATTGAGCTGGAAACCCAGGCATGTGCCCTGACTGGGAATCAAACCATGATCTCCTGTTTCATAGGTCGATGCTCAACCACTGAGCCAGGTTGACTGGGCTCATTAATCTTAATATTCCAGAAAACGTTTTCAAAATTAAAGGAGAACTTTAATATACCTTCATATACCATTTGTTATAGTAATATTATCTCTGCTGCTATATAAGTTCTATATTTCTTCTTAAAAGCATATGCATATGTAGCTAATAAAATATAGTTGGAAAAAAAGTTGTTTGGGAAAATCTCAAGCTCTGTGATCTAAGAAATGCTTGAGTTTTAGCAATTGAGCTGAACAAAAGAATCATTTTAATGGAACCCCACAAAGAATTCTTTTGTGATATAAATAATCCCTACATAAGGCAAAGGTTCATTCCCCAATTCACATGTATAATCAGCTTTCATTAACTGGAGCGCTCCTATGCAGTCATAAAGTTATCTTTGTAATAGCTCTCAAGTAAATAAACAAATGGTTCTTTGCTGCAAGTTTAATGCTATCACTTCTGGTCCAAGCGCAGAGGTGCTCACTCGCCACAATAGCTCTGCACAATGTGTCAGACAGGTACACTTCTGGGAAATAACGGCGTCAGACAGATCAGCCTGGCATGAAGCTATCAGCAAAGAGGCCTCTTTTTGAAAATTGAGAATTACCAAGCAGCAAGTGCAGCTGGCTTTCAATTATTGGCTGCAGCTTGGACAGGCAATGTTTTGGTGTGGGCTTTCCTTTTTCCATTTGTATACAGCAAGCAATCACTGTCAGTGTCATCAGCATGGCATCTGAATGACAGTGATGTATGAATACCGAGATGGACACACCAAAGACAGCCATTGTAGGGGTTGTGAGGAAGGGGCAGAGTTTGGAGGGGACATGAAGCTAAAAGTGACAGGTTTGGGCAAAAGATAGATGGACGGAATAGGAGAGAGAATGAGAGAGAGACAGAGAGAGCTTAGAGTTCACAATTTAAGAAGAGGTGGCAATGCATACAGAATAGCCTTAGAGAAAGACTGAATTGCTGTGCCTTGACATTATTAAACAGTAAGTGCCTACATGTCATTTCCCTGCAGTCTTTACTTACATAAGCTTAACAAATAATATCAACCAAACAGTAAATACCTGGAAAAAACAGTAACACTGTTTTCAAATAAAAGTCTGTATTTTCCTCTTTTGTGTTCTGAATGTTCTATGAATAGTAGAAGTCTTGACCTGGCCAGGTGGTTGGAGCATCATCCCATACACAAAAAGGTTATGGGTTTGATTTCTGGTCAGGGCACATGCCCGTGTTGCAGACTCAGTCCCCAGTGTGGGGCTTGCAGGAGGCAGCCAATCGATGATTCTCTCTCATCATTGATGTTTCTATCTCTCTGCCTCTACCTTCCTCTCTGAAATCAATAAAAATATATATTTTTAAAAGAGAAAATAAGAAAGTATTTACCATTTACACTGCCTGTGGCATATTTATTTATTCAAATGTCAAAGTGTAACTTTCCTGTGTATGCAATATTTTTGTATATGTAATGTATGAGAAATTTACTTATTGTATCATATATATTAGAAGGATTTCTTTATACTTTTAAGAGACTATATATTTTTAAAGTAGCTTAATATTATAAATATTATTGGCATTACAAAGCAAAATTGCTTTTTTTTTTTCCTTTCTAAACCTCTTACATTTCCTCTTTTGAACACTGTACTGGTAAGAATTTATCCTGAATCTAAAATGTAGAAATGAGAAATTTATTAAAGCAAAACCATTTCTATCTGATCTAGATAATCAGAAACCATTAAATATTTCTAAGAATTAGGTTATAGATATAACTGTATATATCAGGATTCCACACAACCATGCCTAGAATAATTCCACTCCTGCAAGTCTCCATCGATATCCTTTGTTGCTCTGCAAATGCAGCCTTAGAAAGTAGATAAAATATACATAGCATGGAGCAAAAGTAGGCTTACAGTGGCTCATACAGAAAATAATGCAATCATTAATCAATAATAATTCAAAAACGAACTGTTTTGTGTACTCACAACTGTTAACATACTTTTGCCAAGCCTGTATATTCACACATTTCAAATAGGAGGCCCAAGTTTCCCCACAGGGTCGCTTATAACTGCTACATAAACACACCTCACAGAGGTCTGAACCTGATCAAGGTTGAGGTGAAGCATTCAAAGTTTACTTAAGGATAAAAAAAAGAAAAGAAAAGAAGAAGAGAGTTTTAAATTATAAAGTGATAAACTAAAATATATGAGGATAAACAGTAACACATTATCAAGGTATAGGGAAAAAATCTATAATAATAAAAGCTCAATATGCTAATTAGACTGGACAGCCTTCCTGGATGAAGTCAGGGCTGTAGTTGCCACCACAGTGAGGGAGGGATCCAGGCAGCTGTGGCTGCGAAGGCCTACTCTTGTACGAATTTCCTGCACCGGGCCTCTAGTAAAAAGTAAATAAATGGTCCCATTATTTAAAAATAGTTAAAGCCTAAATCTCACTAGAGAAACTATTGTGAGGTATTTCATTCCTGATGCTCAAAAGCATTCCCTTGAGAAGGAAATGGAAGTCGTTTCAGGTACTGTCAAGCACCATATTGGTAACATCAGCATGCATGTCAAACCTCAAAGTTTTTAAAATATGAAATAATTGTCTTTTATATTTTGGGTCTTACCTTCGGTATGTATAATGAATTAATCATAATATAATTTCCCTCAATTTATTTTTATGTGCATTACATGCCTAAGCACCTCATTAAATAATAATTATTTTATAATTTGATGAAGACCATTGATGAAAGCTGATGAATTCTTTGGATCAAATGAGCCACACTTGGGATGGGGATGAGGAGTATGCAATTAAACGCTAACAGTACTTCAACATACTGAATTGGCGATTCAGATTTTTGTGAAAATCAAAATTTTAAAAAAAAAATTATTTCTTTTCAGGATGAAATGTGACTCTTATCACCAAGCATTGGTCTTCAAAATTGCATGTTTCAAATCACCTAAGAGAAAGTCTGAATTTTATAATCAAATAGTGTCATTATATTAAATAAAAAGATACGGCATCATTTGCCTTGCTTTTACAAAATGAAATTATTTTATTTTATACTGAGATTCACTGGTTTTTAAAAAGAAATATTCTTAAATATGCAATTACCCTGTTTTTAGAATGCGCAACTAAAGTGAGGGAAGAAACCTTTCCAATTATTCAGGTGAATAGTAACATCAATTGACTAATAAGATCTTAAAACAACAAGAACAATAGCTTACAAGACAACTAGGCAAACTTAATAACTATGTGTGAAGATTTGAAAAGGCAGCTAAGAAAGTGGGTTACATACTGGAAGAAGATTCAGAGAAGCAGAAAAACAAATCCTAACACTGCAACAAATTTAGAGCAGAAGAAAATAAGAAAACCAGTAGTCCTGGCATGAAATGAAGTGCATGAAAACACTCTAGACACAAGGATACTGTTTTGTCTGTTTATTTTAACCCAAAGATTTCACACCAGGGGTTGAATACTGCCTAAAATGGAGAAAACAAAGAATGAACACACACACACACACACACACACACACACACACACACACACACACACACACCATGCACAGGCATGCACCAAGAGTCATGTCTGCGCCCTCAGCCAGTGAGCCAGTGGGGAATGGAAGCAGTGGGAAAACTCAGAAGGCTTTTCTTTTATTCTTTTTACCTCTGTTGCTGTTTTACAATGTATCACTCTGTGTATTGCTTCTATTTTTATATTTTCTTTTAAAGTTCTATTTTCGCATTTGTGTAATGTATGATTGCCACTTAAAACGCTGCTTTCGCATCTGACCACTAGGGGGAACCCTCATTGCACGAATTGCTGTACAACCAATACAGCAGTGATCTTGACAGAGGGCAGTGACTTAAATTTTACTTTTGGCTAATTTCAATGCAGAATTTGTTCTGCCATTGCTATATTTTTTAACCTTTGACCTGAAAATTTGACATCGCTGCATTCTTGATTTTGAGATGTGAAGCGGCTTCTACTAAGTGTTATTAATATTCAGACACAGTTTCCTGAGAACAGAAATGTGAGCTTAAATAGCTCCTTCCAATTTTGCATCAGATTTCTGTTCTCTTTAGGAAACATACAAACCCTCATGGGTATGCCGCATCAACTATTTCAGTTTCACATAGTTTCTTATATCTATCTTCTATCAGTTTAAAAATATTCAAAGTTTTTATCAACTAATGAGAACATGTATTATTTAAAATTTTCAAGATTTCAATGTAAAAATAAAATGTCAGCCCAATTGCTTTTAAAGTATTGAATTTATTATATTATCACTAGTGAAAAGAAACGATTATTGTATCTGTTTATCTATTTGCCATTTCAAACAATCTTAGTAATTCAGTTTCATTCAAAAATTATATTACATTTACATTCACAAGTGAAAAACAGCTTCTCACAACATTCTAGTATGACTTTTACTTAACAGAATAATAAAATAAGTCAAAAGAAAAGCGTATTACATCTAATGAAACTAATTATAACTATGATAATTGATAAACTCTAGAATTTCTATGTAAGACATGCACCATTCAAAGAAAAATGGAGGAAATTTATATGAAATGTATATGAAAATATTGGTTATTCTATTTGCATGAGGGCAATGAGATTAATTGAACTGTTTCTTATTTAAGCAGTTATCAATGAAAAACGGAATCTTTAATAAATTCTCTCTCTATAAAAAAAGCCAGAGACCATAGCGCCATCACGACCATAACGACCTAACGACCGGTCATTATAACACCCACTCCAGCCAGCGAACCAGCCTGATCCGGGCTGGATTGCCCCCAACACCTCCATCAGGGTGGCCAGGTTCCGATCAATCGATTGATTGATAGGTGGGAGGAAGGCAGACCGCTTGGTCACTGCCCCCAGCCCACAGGCTCTGACTGATCCGGGAATGGCTAATGGGGGAATCGGGGTGAGTGGTGCACGGGGACTGGTGAGCAGGTGGAAGGCAGACCTCTTGGTTTCTCCTCCCAGCCCTTGGGCTCCAATTGATAGGTGGCAGTGGCAGGGTGGAACTGGGGACTGGCAAACGAGCAGAACATGGCCCTGATCTCAGGCTAGGCCTCGGGACCCTAACCACGCACAATTTCATGCGCTGGCTTTCTAGTATTAATATAAAACAACAGATTCAGTCTTTAGTGACAGAATTTGGAGAGCTTCTGAGTTAGTGGACCCGGTGTGCCTGGAGAGCTCAGGGAAGGTGCGAGCCCTTTTCCCATGTCTTGCCTTTGCTTACTTTCTTCCATCTGGCCGTTAATCTAGTGAATAAGTGGGTTTCTTAAGTTCTGTGAGCTGCTCTAGCAAATTAATATGCCCCGCAAATCCTTCCATGTAAATTTATGTAGATTTCCTCCATTTTTCTCTTAATAGGGCATGTTTTACATAGAAATTCTAAAGTCTATCAATTATCATATTTATAATTATTCATTAGATGTAATATGCTTTTGACTTATTCAGAAGATGAATGCCTTGATAATTCATTTTCAGCTTTCCTACCTTATTTTAATATACGTATTAGCTATTTTAATTTGCCTTCTCTGTCACTTTTAATTCTCTCCCTCCTCCAACTCCCCCAAATCCTTATACGAGTATAAGGCTTGAACTATCCAAAGAGTAAAAATAATAATGTGGCTTTCCTACTCCCTTTAATTTTTACATTGGTTTCTAATGTTTCTGCTCTGGCCCGGATTTTATCCATCCTTCTTTTCTTTTATTAAAATTATCTTTGCTTTGAGTCCGTGCCAGTCCCTGGAAAGTAAAGTGACATACTTGCACAGAAAGATTTTTGACTCCATAATCACATTATATCACCACATTTTAAAAGTAGCAATTAGAGGTGATGACAGGATGTTCTACAAAATATATACACCTCAAACCGAAGCAAGCATATTAGAGAAAACCCTTGACAAAATGCCACCCATATCCACACAATAACTCCAGTCTTTGTTTTCGCATGCTAGCCAAAAATAAAAGTGAACACTTGGTCAATATTCTGAATTGACATGATTCCATATTGAATAAACCACTTATTTTAGCAAATATTATTTTAGTTACAAGTAACAAAAACCCATTTGAAAATAATTATATTAAAAAAGAGGACATATGGGGATATCTCACCAATTTCAACAGCAAGAGGTCTTCCCAGGGCCTGTGGTCAGGCACTAGAAAGCCACCAGGAATTGAGGGAACTGCTCTTTCTCTCACTCAAAGCAGCTCATCACTTATCGTACTTATCTGTGTTTGCATATGCTTCATGATCTTTCTGAGGAACCATTTTCTCTACTTCCCCTTGCCACATAATAATTTTACAGGTCTAGTTTTCAGAAGTGGCCACTGTTCACTCATAAACCTGTCAGAGAAAAATTGCACTTGGAAAATTTACCAAGCAAAGAAGATTTTGTTGGACTACTGAAGTAAGGGAGAGAAGTTGACCTCAACTCTGTGAAACAAAGGTAGATTGAAGTGCTGGGCGAGCCAGTGAAACTGTCCTGGAGGATGTTAGTGGGGAGGTTGATTAATAGGATGCGCATCGTGAGTTATTCCTGAATTTACAAGCGTTTTTCTCTGTGACTAGGCTGTGCTTGCTGACTGGCATCCACGGAAGTTAGGGTCCTAACTTTAAAGAAATTGGGATATACGGGAGGCATCTTTCAAATGAATTACTCTCAGGTCCTTGAAAAAAATCTTTCCTGGGTTATAAACTCTCAGGAGGCTTGGGGAAGGCATACCTACATTTCAAAGGGGCATAAAAATCATTTTCAATTACAAGCTTTCAAAAGTAAGTGCACTAAGGAAAAAGAGGCGGGTGGCCTGTAATCAGAAGAAATGCGTCTAATGGTTAGTCACGCTGCGGGGAACGTTAAGGTCTTCTTGCTCAAACCCAAGGTCGCAAGCATCTTCCAATCAGGATTCTAGACCCACGGGGGAGTAAAATTGATTGGATCAGGAGAGGGTAAATGTCTGACCCAGGTCCAATCAGAACTCGCTGTTTAAGTAGTATGCCCTGGCCTCAGGGAAGGGCACTTCTCAGGGGCCTGGGGGAGAGCTGTGCAGGTCTGCAAAGGTAGATACTGGCAATGTAGATGGAATGAATAAATTGGAGCAGCTTTCTTATTGAAGAAGCACTGCAACCTTTCTGTTTCCTTATTATTTTTTAATTTTTTAAATATATTTTTATTGATTCAGAGAGAGAAACATCAATGATGAGAACGAGTCATTAATTGGCTGCCTCCTGCATGCCCCCTTCTGGGGATCGAGCCCAAAACCTGGGCATGTTCTCTTGACCGGAATTGAACCCTGGACCTTCAGTCTGAAGGCCAACTCTCTATCCACTGAGCCAAACCGGCCAGGGTCTGTTTTCTTATTGAAGAAGTAATGTTCTTCTTCTGAAAAAGAAAATAGAAAAAAAATTTGTACAAAAAATAAGGAAAAATAAGGAAAAATAAAAACCTGTCTCTAGAACTACGATTTATTTCCAGATATTTCTACATTTTATTCACAACTCAATATACAATGGCTGATTTTTTTTGTATTTTGCTCTAATAAATATAAACGTTATGAAGTCTAAGGGGGCAAGACAGCCATCAGTCGTAGGACAGATGCTGAAAGCTTCTTCTATTGTTTCTCAGCTGGTGCCCTTTACTGAGGGATATCTCCTGTGGTACTCACTGGCAGAAGCAGAGAAAAACATTTTATTTTATGAAAGAAATTAGATGCACATCTGTTCCAAAAATTCTATGTTTATTCACATAGACCATGTGAATTTAAAAACTCTAACCTTTTGAGAAAGCATGGAGGGACCTGGAGAGTATTATGCTAAGCAAAATAAGCCAGTCAGAGAACAACAAGTGTCACATGATCTCACTTATATGTGGAATCTAATAAATAAAAAACTGACCAACAAAAAGGATCCAGAGACATAGAAGCATGGAACAGACGGATGTATTTCAGAGTGGGTGGGGAATCAGGAAGAGATTAACCAATGAATTTATATGCATATATGCATTGCCCATGGACAGACAATCGCGCAGGGAAGACCTGGGAATGCGATGGGAGTGGGAGGGGGAGAGGGTAAATGGGAGAAAAAAAAAGGGGACATCTGTAATACTTTCAACAATAAAGATACATTTTTAAAAATAGTTTGTATACAACAGGAGGTTTTAAGTCACATCAACATATGAGGACCTGTGAGATTTTGCCCTCTTTCACTCGGGTTCAGTGTAAACACAGCCTTTTGCCCTAACCGGTTTGACTCAGTGGATAGAGCCTTGGCCTGCAGACTCAAGGGTCCCAGGTTTGATTCTGGTCAAGGGCATGTACCTTGGTTGTGGGCACATCCCCAGTAGGAGTGTGCAGGAGGCAGCTCATCGATGTTTCTAACTCTCTATTCCTCTCCCTTCCTCTCTGTAAAAAAGCAATAAAATACATTTTAAAAAATAAAAATAAACACAGCCGTTCATTCCTCCAGTAGTTAAAAACCTGTGGTTCTCTCTGTTGTAACCAACCTAAGAAAAGTTGTTATAATTAATTTGTCTTTTTGTGTCTATTTAACGTGTGTTTTAAAAAATGCTTTTTCACATCTACATCACTAGCATTGAGCTTTGTGGATCTTCAATAAGTAATTGTAGAGTGAGTATATAGTATATGCATGAAAATAGAAAAAAAATGAAATCCCTGAGATTCTTAAACCCAGATATCATTATTCTTGAACATATAGACTTAGTCTGAGGATGAAACCTGATTGTCTTCCTTTTATTAAGAATTAAATAAAATTAAATTAAATATTGTTAAATAACCATAAACATGCACACAAAGAGGAACTCACATAGATGCAAATTGTCTGCAAATTATTCATTGCCTCAAGCTGATTGGACTTTAGGAAGTAAGATTCTAGATAAAAAAGAACTAAATGTATAGGCCTATATAATTTTTTAAATGCACAAGAGAGATTACATATCCTTTTTTGTGCAGCTGTTGTCTTTGTTGCTAGATTCCTGTCCCCCTTCCTTTTTCATCCCCATGTCACCCTAGACATGGAAATTGTTTTAAAAACTGGCTTATATTTTTATTTCTATTTTCAGAGAAGGGTGTTCTTCTATCTACAAATACTTAAGGGAAGATCTTACTCCTCTCTGCTTCTCTAGAACAGTTTCCCATCTAGGTATTATACTTCCCTCCATTGACTGACTCTTCATTGAAACACAGTTCTCCATTCTCCTCTTCTTCTTCCTCCTTCTCTTCCTCCTCCTCCTCCTCCTTCTCCTGTTTCTCCTCCTCCTCCTTCTCCTTTTTCACTCTCTATACTTATGTCTCAGATTTTATTGGCATCAGCCATTATTATTGTTCCACAGGAGGGCAGGGTGTTCCAATTATTTTCTAACAGCCTCAGTTCTACTACCTGTTTGAAAATACTAATAATATGGTTTAGGTGGAAGAAGAGTTTTCTTTTTTTCTCTCATTCCTGATTTAAAATCCTCATTTATTGGCCAGCGGGCATGGCTCAGTGGTTGAGCATCAACCTATGAACCAGGAGGTCATGGTTCAATTCCTGATCGGGGCACATGCAGAGGTTGCAGGCTTGATCCCCAGTAGGAGGTGTGAAGGAGGCAGCCTATCAATGATTCTCTCTCATGACTGATGTTTCTATCTCTCTGTCTCTCTCCCTTCCTCTCTGAAATCATTAAAACATATTTTTAAAATCCTCATTTTCTCCCCTGTAAATTAAGACTCCTCATGCAATCCTATTCAAATTTCTCCGACTTTTGGACTTCCGGTTACAGTTGTTATGTACTTCTTACTTCTGAACTGCAGGTTAGGACTGTGTCTTGTTCACCTTTTATTTCTAACTCCTGTTTTAGAATCTCAATGAATGCTTGTTAAATGAATACAATAATAAATGAGCCAATGAAACATACAGATTTATCATGCAACTGTCAATGCATATGAAAAATTAGAGTTATTTTTTGACTCAGAAGAAACTCTAACCTCTTTTTTTGTTTTTCTAAATATATTACTGTACATAAAACACATATAAATTTAATTAAATGTTTAGTAACTATAGATCATGACCATGAATAAGATAAATAAATCAAGGACCACAGTTTTCAGGAAAAACAATTTTGACCATGCTTCAAAACAAGGCTTTAAAATAATTTGGTTTATTTAATGATAATTAGAAATGTTATTTGAAATCATACTACAAATTTTTGAATAATTTAAAATTATTAACTCAATAAAATATTAATAAAAAAGGAATTGGCTACATACGGAGATATCAGTGATATAATAAATTTAACTTTTCTAATATACCAGCGTCTTGCCCATAACTAATTCCTCTACTCCATAGGCCTTTCTTTCTATACATGTGCTCTATATGTCCCCCTCTGCACTTTATTGCATACAGAATGAAATAATCAATGAGAAATCAAACTATCCTTTTAAAGCGATTAGAATCATTTATCCAGTCACAAATTATTTACTAAATACTTAATATCTTAATACTTTGATCTAAAAAAACAGGCTTTTAAAAATTATATGAAGTGCATTAGTAAAGTATTTTTTAGTAAAGTATTTTTTTAATTCTAAAATGAAATTTAACACTATTTTATTTTTACTGCTAATTTATTGGTAATGATCATTGGTCTCTTGGTTCTTTGTAACTCATGGTCTTTTTGAAATCAGTAAGTTCTCATTCTCTCTGGTTATGGAACTTAGTGCATTTTTTTAAATATGCCCTTTAGTTGATATCGTTGTTAATTAATGGCAAATAACATTACCTGAGGATGTGAGTGTGTTACTTTTAATGAAGTGTTTAAATAAATGAGCATGCGAATCAGTAAAGATTTTAAGCCATAACATTACAAGCCTGGCATCAGAGGCTCTTGACAGAGGTGAACACGGAGAATCTATTAGATAATGAGGTATGAGAGGGTCTCCTCATAATTGAAAGTGGTCCCTGGGTTCTTCAGATGTCACATGGTGTTATACTTGTGACTACTTTAAAAGCCATTTTTTTTTCCAGTCTCTTTGTGAAAAATCTTGCTTGATTTGCCAACCTTTGAACATTACTGCCTGGAGTGGAGAAGAATTAGATTCATTAATTTGTTTGCCTTCTCTTGATTTAATACACCCTCAGTAATAGAGCTCACTAACAATTGTAGTCTTGACTTTACTGCTTATTAGTAAATTATACTTTCAACTGAATATTAAATTATCACCAAATAATGTGAATAAAGAGAGAGCATTTCAAAGCTAGAAGAAAAAAAAACACCTACTTTTGGCACATAACTTTCAGAGGCACAGGATTTTATGTACTCAGAAACACAAAACCTTGTGGCATAATGCGCTCATTGTAGTTTTGCTAAGTTAAAAATAGCTTGTATACCACTAACATAAATTACCTCAAAGTGGATTAAAGACTTAAATATAAGACTTGAAACCATGAAACTCCTACTAGAAAACTGGAATGAAACTCCTTGACATGGGTCTTGGTAATGATTTCTTGGAAATGACACATAAAACACAAGCAATAAAATTAAACAAAAAATAAACAAGTGAGACCACATTAAACTAAAAAGCTTCTGCGCAGCAGAAGAAACAATCAACAAAGTGAAAGACAATCTATGGAGTGGTATTTGCAAACTATGTATCTGATAAGGAGTTAATACCCAGAATATATAAAGAACCCATACAAGTCAATAGCAAAACCCAAATAACCCAATTAAAAAAATAGGCAAAGGATCTGAATTTCTCCAAAAAAGGTATACTAATGGCCAACAGGTTTGTGAAAAGATGCTCAACCTCACTAGCATATACAGGAATGTTGTTGAGAGAGTGAACTCTAAGAATTCTTATTGTAATACTGATTGTTTTCTTTCTATAGTATCTATACAAGAAGATGAATGTTAGCTGAATCAATTGTGGTAATCATTTCCCAATATATGTAAATCAAACCATCATGCTGTACACCCTATACAGTAATTCATTTTTTTCATCAATAAAACTGAAAAAAAAAATTCTGGCACAAAGTAAAAAAATAATAATACCTTGTATAAAAAGAGAGAAGTTTTCTTGAGTATAAATTATTCGATGATTCTGTCATCACCTGGGGAGGGACACTTCATATAGTCAATGGCTATGGATGAGTATTGAGTCTCCTAACAACTTAAATTTGACCCGAAAGGGTCTTGGTTGAAAGACTTCCCGTTTACTTTAGTGGATAGCTAGTTTTTAAACCTAACATCCTACTTTAAATATTAAAAATGTTAGATTAAAAAACACATATCTAAAGATACCCCCCAAAAGAGCAAAAAACATGCAGACTGAGTTTTAGCTCAAAATATAACTAGAGAAGTATGTGGAGTAACACATAGAAAAGTCACTTTTATTCTGAAAACATCCATCTATACATTATACATTTGAGAGCTAGAGAGCCAAGATCATAACCTAGTATCCAAGCAAGATAGGTGATGTTCTGGGAGTCCTTTTCTACTTTCATAGGAAAACTCAGAAAGTTGCACCTTTGGGGGTAATGGCAGAAAACCAGACTTATTTTCCATATTCTGCCTGTAATCGTAAAAACCTTCTGTAAATGCTGCTAAGCTTCCATATACAATGGGTCCCAAAAATGCATATACACTGAATAATTATAAAGGCAGTGTTTATTAAAATACATTCTATTTTCAAAATGTAATAGGATCAGCTATTAAAGTGTGTATACATTTTTTGGGGGGAGGATACCTGTAGAATAGGATGGAAAGGGAAGAAAAGTGGAAAAAGAAAAGCCTTCCTCAGACCTCAACCAACCTTCCCATGGGTTGGTCACACAGGTACACCTGAAGTAGGTGGGCCAGTGACTCTCATAGCTTCAACTTCATTTGAATTTATTCCAACTGCTGAAATATCATTTTTAAGCAAAGACTAATAAACAGTGAATATCTCTAAGTACAACAGAGAAAAACAACTTGAATAAGAAGCAGAAACAGTTATAATAAGAAGATAGTAGCATTTGACCCTCACAGACTTAAAACAATGGATTTTTAAAAAATTGATTTTTGTTCTCTCTCTCTCTCTCTCTCTCTCTCTCTCTCTCTCTCTCTCTCTCTCTCTCTCTCTCTTAATCCTCACTCCAGGAAATTTTCCCATTGATTTCTAGGGAGAATAGAAGAGAGAGGGAAAGACAGAAACATCATCGATGTAAGAGGAACACATCAATTGGTTGCCTTCTGCACGAGCCCTGACCAGGGCCCAGGCCAGAGAGGAGCCTGCAACCAAGGCAAGGTGCCCTTGACTGTAATTTGGTCCACAGGCCTATGCTCTATCCATTGAGCCAAACCGGCTAGGGAAATTTTGTCCTCTCTTTGAAAAGTAGGTGACAAACTTCAACATTATCTGAGACCACGAATGTATAAAGATTACATAGTAAGACTGAACAATAACCCAATAATTTCCAAATAGGAACACAAGACTACAATGAGAAAATTCAGGAGAGCGCCTCAGCACCAGCTAAGCCTGAATACAAATCCATCTGTCTCACTGATCTCGACCAAAATTGTTGGCAAAATTTCAAAAGCAACTACATGAGGGCACGGGAGTAAAGAACAGTGGAGCTTTCTGGGAGAGAAAACAAAATGTGAAGAACAAACTACACTGTGGGGAGTTTCCTCTTCATTTGCTTTTTTCTTCTTTATTTTTTGGCTTTGTCCCTGGTTGTCCCTGGTAACAAATCAGGCACAGACAACAAAAACTCCAAGAAAAATGTTTTCTTTCTGGCTAGAGGCCTGGGGAGAGAGTCCCTGGGAGCTGGACAGTCTAAGGGAGAACCTCGTTTTATTACTAGTTTTTCATCTTTTCTGTCTTTTTCTCTCCCAGCTGGTGAAAAATCCAAAAAGAAAGCAAAACAAACAAAAACATTTTACTCATAAACCATGAAAATGAGCTCTGGTACCTGCCAAGTATGGGGAAATCCCTGATTGAAGAGAGCTGGAGAGGAGCCTGTAACATTCGGTGCAGCCTAACACCGTGCCAGATTCCCACATGAGCTGTGCACCCATGTAAGAAAACAGACACATCGCACAGGCTACCAGAGGGAAAGGACCACCGAGAGCACCAGCTTTCTTTCTTTCTTTTTTTTTAATCCTCACCCCAGGATATTTTTTCCATTGATTTTTAGAAAGAGTGGAAGGGAGAGAGAGAGAGACAGAGAGTTAACACCCTTGTGAGAGACATATTGATTGGTTGTCTCCCGCACATTCCCCTGGAGCCTGCAACCACAAGGTATATGCCCTTGACAAAAATTGAACCCGGAACTCTTTAGTCACCAGTCCGGCGCTCTATCCACTGAGCCAAACTGGCTAGGGCCCAGCTATTTATTTTTTTAATTACTGTTCTCTTACACGTCATTTTCTTTGGACATTTTAAAGACTTATCTCTCTACCTTTTGTTTTCAGCAATTTGATTCTGATATGCTTCGATGTGGCTTTGTAAAAAATTATTCTGCTTGCAATTTGCTGAGCTTCTCAGAACAGTTAATATCTTTCATCAACTTGGGGGCAAATTCTGGGCCATTATGTTTTCAATTACTCTGCTTTCATTTCTGTCCTGAGATTCCAATGACATGTGTGTTTGATCATTTAAACTGGACCTACAAGTCTCTGCCCCTGCTACTTTTTTTTTTTTTTTTTTTTTTTTTACTTCTTTTCTTCCTGTCTGTTCAGTTTGAGCAATTTCCACTGACATGTTGTCAGTCAGACCTCGCCTCTGCTTTGTCATTTCTGCAGGGTTGAAATCCTGGTGTCCGTCTGGGACTGAGCTCAGTGCTCTCAGCTGTTCTCAGATCCGTGTCTCCTCACCACCTCTTCAGCAAACACACTTTAGGAATGTCTTCATTATCCATAATTTATTAGCCATGGAAATAGTCAGAGTAGCAGCAGCAACAACAAAGAAAACATTGACACAGCAATGATTTTTGCTTTTGGTCTTCAATTCCCAACATGCTAAGTAAAACACTCATGCAAATTTTTACATTTCCATTATGCATCAAAACATCCAGGAGAGATGTCTCTAGTGCCTTAATGAATGAACAGGCCTAGAATTAGTAGGCTGATGTCAATATCATACCCTTTAAAAAAAATTGATGTCTGAAGTCTTTGACTACTTTTCAAAATTAAAACTCATTGCTCAGTTTAACAACATCCCCAGAGGAGTGATCAGGTTGCCTCATGCATTTAAAAAGTGCTGACATCAATAATATATGAAAAGAACCGCCTGGTGAGACCAGGTGGGGAGTGGGAGGAAACAAATGAGTAAAATGCACTTTAAAGATCCTATCATTCTCAGCATCCTCACGGCTACCTCTCATCTCAGTCAACCCACCAAGCTAAGGGCAATGCTTTGAAGGGAGCAGGGGAGAGGATGCATCCTTCTCAGAGGTGATTTTTTTTGTGAGACTAGAAAGCATAACAAGTTGGGAAGGAAAACATATCCCAAAACTCTTGAACACTCATATTAAGGCCATGAACAATTTATGTGGCAAGGATTTTTTTTGAAATTTAATTTTATTTGTTTATTAAACTTATAGCTGTGACAACATCCTATATAATAAAGAGCTAATATGCAAATGGTCATCATGCCCTCATGCCGTCATGCTGTAATGGCTCAGACACTCAACACTGAGGAGAGAGGAATAGGGACCAGCAAGGCACAAGTGAGCTTGCAAGAGAGGAATGGGGACCAGCAAGGCACAAATGAGCTTGCGAGAGAGGAATGGGTTCCAGCCAGACTGAGGCCTGGAAGAGGGACAAGCCACCCACCCGGGGGTCCTGGGCACCAGTGACTGCATCTGCAACTGCAGCTTGGGAGAGGGACAAGCTGCCCACCCCATGGCCCTGGGCACCAGTGCCTATGGCCGTGGCCCAGGAGAGGGACAAGATGCCCACTCCACGGTCCCAAGTGCTAGCGCTTGTGGCTGCACCCTGGGAGAGAACCCAGTCGCCCGTCCCGTGGTCCCAGGCACGTGTGGCTGCAGCCAGTCTGGGCAAAGCCAGAGCGGGTCCTGGGTGCCTGTGGCCAGACAGAGGGAGGGAAACCCAGGTCCCGGGTGCCTGTGACTGGCCAGACAAGGGAATCCTGGGTCCCAGGTGCAGGGCAAGGCAGAGGCAGTTAGGGATGATCAGGGCAGCAAGGGAGCAGTTAGGGGCAATCAGGCCAGTAGGGGAGCAGTTAGGGGCGATCAGGCAGGCAGGCAGGTGAGAGGTTAGGAGCCAGCAGTCCTACATTGCAAGAGGCAGTTGGACATCCCCTGAGGGGTCCCAGATTGGAGAGAGTACAGGCCAGGCTGAGGGACCCCCCACCTTCCATGCACAAATTTCATGCACCAGGCCTCTGGTCCTACATAATAAAAGCCCAGCGACTGAATGACAGGACAACCAGAACGACTGCTCGATCAGTCGCTATGAAACGCATTGACCACCAGAGGGCAGACGCTCAATGCAAGAGCTGCCCCCTGATGGTCAGTGCGCTACCACAGTGGGAGCCCCGCTTGGCTGACCGGGATGAGCGGCTGCTCCTACTGTGAACCCTGGGCCAACGGGCAGGAACCCGGGCTGCGATCCTCGCCTCCTCACCCCAGGCTCCTCCTCCTTGCTCCCTGCTGCCTCCTCTGGACACCTACAGGCTGCACAGCACTGCTGCAAGGTCATAGAGCTGGCCCAGGAGGCTGGGAGGCAGGCTCACTGCTGGCGCAAGACTGAGGCCTACTCTGCCTTCTCTCAGTGCTACTGTCCCTGGGCCCAGCCCCGACTGGCTTCCTTGGAGAGGCAAGTGCTCCAGCTCCACAGGCGATGCCGGACCACAGAGCAGCTACTCAGAGGGCAGGTCCACAGCCGCTCAGCTGACCGGGATGAGCATCCCTCCCACAGCAGGCCAATCCCCGCAGGCCATGCCCCCAAACAGTGCATGAATCCTGTGCACTAGGCCTCTAGTTAGTTAATAAGATTATATAGATTTCAAGTGTACATTTCTACACTCGAATATGCGAAATGAGTTTGTATATTGTGTCCATTATCCACAGTTCTATTTTTTTTCACTTCCTTCTTCATATGTGAAGACATCCATTTGGTTATTCAACACAAACATAAAAAATTAATTAAACAACTACTATATGCCAGTTACAGGCTAGACACTATGGTGCACTGGTGAACAAAAGTGACAGAAATCTCTGACCTTTAAAGCTCCCATCCTAGAATTTCAAATATTTTCATAATAAATGTTTGAAAAATAAATTGTTTTCAGTTCATGAAGTTTTTAACTTTCTAAATCTACAAAGTTTGAAGAACAGTAAAAGATGGCCATTAAACTGAAGTAGAATTGACATATTTCTCATGATGAATCTATCAAAAAATGTGAAATATCTTTCCATTTATTCAGTTCTATTTTGAGACATTCAGGAATCTTAATATTTTCTTCATACAATATTTTCAAAATCCATGTAAATTTTATGTGAGCCATTTTATATTTTATTGATATTATAAATAGGTCTTTTAATTTTACCTTGTCACTTTTTAAAAATAAGAAATTCTTATAGATAACTATTTATAAACTCTATTATCCCATTACTTTGCTAATTCTGTTATCATTTGCAGTTTTCTAATGGGTCTTTTGGACATTTCAATCGCAGCATCTGCAAATAGATAATAGCTTTTCTTCTTCCTTTATATTTCTTAAGCTTATGATTTCTTTTATTTAACTGGTTACACTGACTACATGTTCAATACTAGAAATAATAATTTCTAATTTTTTATTTTTCTAATTTTTAATATTTTTGAGGAACTTCTATAACGTTTTCTAGAGTAGCTGCCTCAGTTTTCAAAGGTGAAGGGATTTAGAAGTACAAATTGGTAGCTACAAAATAGTCACAGTATGTAAAGTACAGTGTAGGGAATATCCTATCTAATAAAAGAGAAACATGGTAATTAGCCATACATCCGCTACCCTTCCCATTGGCTAATCAGGGCGATATGCAAATTAACTGCCAGCCAAGATGGCAGCCAGCAGCCAGGCAGCTTGAAGGGAACATGAGGCTTGTTTGCTTCAGTGACGGAGGACTCCAACGTTCCCCGCCTGGCGCTGCTGGCCTCTGAGCTTGCAGTTTGAAACATTGTTACAAATATAGAAGCTAAACAAAACCCCAGAAACCTGCTTTCAGCCAGCCAGGATCTCAGAGCTGGAGTTGAAACAGTGTTTTGATTATAGAACCCAAGCAAACCAGATACCTGCTTTCAGCAGTCGAGGCCAAAGAGCTGGAGCCAAGCCTCAGAGCTAAAGCTGGCCCGGAATAAAAAAAAAAGAAAAAAAGGAGCGGTTGGGAGCTTCAGTCACCCGCCAGCCTGAAAACAGCCCTCAGCCCCTCACCCAGACTGCCCAGGCACCCCAGTGGGGACCCCCACCCTGAAGGGTGTGTGACCAGCTGCAAACAGCCATCATCCCCTCATCCAGGCTGGCCAGGCACGCCAGTGGGGACCCCCAGCCTGATCCATGACACCCTTCAGGGCAAACCAGCCGGCCCCCACACGTGCACCAGGCCTCTATCCTATATAGTAAAAGGGTAATATGCCTCCCAGCACCGGGATCAGCGGAGCCACGAGGCCTCCCGGCATCAGGATCAGCGTGACAGGGGGCAGCGCCCAAACCCCCTGATCGCCCTGCAGCTCTGTGTGTGACAGGGGCGGGGTCACAGCCTCCCTATCTGCCCTGTTCTGTTCGTGACAGGGGAAGGCACCCCAACCCTCTGATCAGCCCTGCTCTGTGCCAGATAGGGGGGAGCTCCCCAACCCTCTGATCAGCCCTGCTCTGTGTGTGACAGGTGGAAGTTCCTCAACCCCCTGATCGGCCCTGCTCTGTGCTTTACAGCGGGGGGAGCTCCCCAACCCCCTGATTGACCCTCCTCTGTGAGTGACAGGGTATGGAGCCCCAACCTCCCCTGATGGGCCCTGCTCTGTGAGTGACAGGGGGCAGCGCCCCAACCCCCTGATTGGCCCTGCTCTGTGCATGACAGGGGGTGGCACCACAACCTCCCCATCGACCCTGCCTTGAGTGTGACAGGGGGCGGTGCCCCAACCCCCCAATCGGCCCTACCCTGAGTGTGACTGAGGTTGGCATCGCAACCTCCCAATCCGCCCTGCTCTGTGCATGACAGGGGGTGGCACTCCAACTCCCCATTCAGCCCTGCTCTGAGCCCGACCAGGGGCTGCACCTAGGGATTGGTGCCCTCTGCCACCCGGGAGCAGGCCTAAGCCAGCAGGTCGTTATCTCCTGAGGGGTCCCAGACTGTAAGAGGGCACAGGCTGGGCTGAGGGACCCCTTCTCCCCCCCGAGTGCACAAATTTTTGTGCACTGGGCCTCTAGTCTCTCTATATAAAAGCCTAAGCAACCATTACAACTGATTGATTGATTACTATGACATGCACTGACCACCAGGGGGCAGATGCTCAATGCAGGAGCTGCCCCCTGGTGGTCAGTGCACTCCTACAGCCAACCTCCTGTGGTCCCTCCACCCATTCCGCTGGCCAGCCCCGATCGCCCGCCAGGCCAAGGGATCCCACCCATGCATGAATTCATGCACTGGGCCTTTAATAGTCAATAATGTAATAACTACACTAAGTGCCATATGGGTACTAGAAATATCAGGGTTAATACTCTATAAAGTATTAACTATCTAATTACTATCTGTACATTTGAAACTAATATAAAATAATATTGAATGTCAGGTATAATTGAAAAAAAAATTAATAGTAAGAACAAGAGTGTGTATCTTTTTCTTTCTCTTAACATTAGGAGGAATGCTTCTTGTATGTATCAAATAAAATGCTGATTTTTATACTGTTTATTTTAAAATCTATTTTAGAATTTTCTATTTTACTCTTACTAATACTGGTCTATTTTTATTTTTGTCAAAAATCTTGTTAACAATAGCAGCTATGATAGTATTCTTTTTGGATATATTTACAAAATGAATTATATTAATGGTTGCCTTCATTGAAACATACTTACATTCTTGAAAAGAATCCCACTGGGGCATAATGTATTTTTTGTTGTTGTTGTTCCTTGTGGTATGCTACTTGCTAAACTGTATTTAAGATTTTTGTTTTGATATTCATAACTAAATTGATTTGTAGTTTTTAAAAATAAATCTTTATTAGAATTTGATAACAATGTTATGTTCACTTCATAAAAGAAATGTTTAATGTTTTTCAAACTCCTTTTGGGAACAATCTTACCGAATTATCCTTGTAAATTTAGAGGAATCCCTCTGTGAAAAGAATGGAGGCTCAGGACATTCTCTGTTTTGGTTTGTATTGGAGAGGGAATGCAGCTCATTTACACATTAACGCAATTCAAAGTCAAAATTACTCTAGATTTTTCTCTCTTAGTTGGCGTTTTAAATTTTCTTGTTAAAGGTAACTTATGTATGTTTTACCCTCCCACACACAACTATCTCAAACTTCTGTTTCCCTTAACCCAGTGTTCTTGCTATGCTCCATTTGAATTCTATTTTCAGTATATCTTCTAATGAGTAGTACCTGATGCATACTTCAGAGGTTCAGAAGAACCTAGACCCGTGGTCGGCAAACCATGGCTCGCGAGCTACATGCAGCTCTTTGGCCCCTTGAGTGTGGCTCTTCCACAAAATACCACGTGCGGGCGCGCACGTATATTGCGATTGAAACTTCGTGGCCCATGCGCAGAAGTCGGTATTTTGTGGAAGAGCCATACTCAAGGGGCCAAAGAGCCACATGTGGCTCGCGAGCCGCAGTGTGCTGAGATGCAGTTTGCCGACCACTGACCTAGACCAACACAATCCTGTAAATTCTCCTATATATTCTTCTATATCCACAAATGGGTATATACTGTAGGTCCTCGGGTTACGTCGGAGATACTTTCCTACAGTGCGGCGTAACATAATTTTCACTGTAAGTCGGAACCCACCTACATAAGCACCTACCTCACTCACATGGAGCACATACACAGCAGCAATGAGGTGAAACAGTAAAAAAAAATTTAAAAGAAAGATAATAATTCCTGACCTTTGCTTGTGGTAAATAATAAAAAACATAAAGCACATATGTACATACATCGAAATGATGGAACATTTTTTTAAAATAAATAAATGGGAGATGGCGATGTAACCATGAAACAATGTACATTGAGTCCGACATAACCCATGGACTATCTGTTTATGACTCACCATCAATTTAGAACCTGTAGGATTTTCTTAGTTTCACTGACTTTTGTGCCACTCATCCAGGTTTCTATTCATGATGGGTAGAAAAGCCCATTTTCCTGGGGTATGAGAATCTGCGGTATTATTTCAGTTTACAGGGTCCTTCAAGAACATCCTTTTTTGTTTGTTTTTGTTAATTCTCACCTGAGGATATTTTATCCATTGATTTTTAGAGAGAGTGGAAGGGAGGGGGAAAGACAGAGAGAGAAACACTGATGTGAGAGATACACATACACTGGTTGCTTCCCACATGCGCCCCAACCTGGGCTGGAGAGGGCAAGCCTGGAACTGAGGTATTTGCCCTTCACTGGAATCAAACTCTGGACCCTTCAGTCCATAGGCCGATGCTCTATCTACTGAGCTAAGCCAGCCAGGGCAAGAATGTCCTTTCAGCCCGAACCGGTTTGGCTCAGTGGAGAGAGCGTCGGCCTGTGGACTGAAGGGTCCCAGGTTCGATTTCGGCCAAGGGCATGTACCTTGGTTGCGGGCACATCCCCAGTAGGGGGTGTGCAGGAGGCAGCTGATCGATGTTTCTCTCTCATCGATGTTTCTAACTATCTATCCCTTTCCCTTCCTCTCTGTAAAAAATCAATAAAATAAATTTAAAAAAATGTCCTTTCACTGTCCTCTGACTCCCACTAGGTGACTCTTGATCTCAGGACAGTCATCCTGCCCATGTCCTGAACTTCATTAAATGTTATTGAGAGTTTCAAGTCATTTATTTTGCTGCCTAGTTGGCTTGTTTCATTTTCTGGCAATTCAAAAACTATGCTTTTGCCCCCATCATGCATCTGGAAGGCTTATAAGTAGGAAGAAATCAGGAGGATGCCATGGTGATGACTTTTGGAGAGAGTAACAGAACTGTGAAGTCAGTGAAATAATGTATATCACCTCAGTGTGCCTGAGAAATGAATGGGCAAAGGTGAGCACAAGGATGCCCTAGTCACTGAGAAAAAGAGACACAAACATGTCTGAAATATTGAGAGCTATGGACACAAAGAGAAAGGAATGACTGGGGTGGTCCTCTTCAGATATGAAGTTTCCCCAAGGATGTAAGTATCAGCATGTTCATTCTCTAATAATCATGGAGACTGACCTTATGTTTGGGCCAGTGTTTTTGTACCATGATCTAAGTCACATAACACAGATTCATTTTTTTCCTAATTTCATTAAGGTCTCTGGGACTGCCTAATAGCATTAGTTGGAAAACGGTTTTTTTTCAGTCCAAGTAGGGTTTTGCATTTAAAGATTTTGCTTGAAGATTCCTGAGTGCATCTGTCAATAGCTGGTTCATTGACTGAGCGGGAAAGCTAATTTTTCACAGATTTGGCCTGCATGCTGATTTTATTTGCCAGCCCTTGATAACTGGTTCAATTTTTCACTCTTTTGATCTCTATTCATTTTATCTCATCTACCATAGAGTTGCTATGAAATTTCCCAGAATATGTTGTGTATTTTTCATTCAATGAACCTTTCTATCTCCTACAGGTCTAATAGGAGATTATGCACACATTTTTTGTTGTACTTTGTGAAACTGTTCAGAGAGAAAATTTCTATACAATAAATTCTTTCTCTTTCTACTTGCTTGTGGAAATATCCCTGGAAAGGAAATTTGTGGAGAAGAGAGTGAAAATGGCAGAAGTAGCAACTTCCCCATGATCTTGCACATGTGTCCTCTTATCCTCCTGACAAAGTGACTGGAACCAGGTTATAATTATTACTGCACTCTGGTGACCTTAATATGTCTTAGCATGATGTCGGTGCCTGACATCAGCTCAGCGGTTCTCAACCTGTGGGTCGCGACCCCTTTGGCGATCGAACAACCCTTTCACAGGGGTCGCCTAAGACCATTCTGCATATCAGGTATTTACATTACTATTCATAACAGTAGCGACATTACAGTTATGAAGTAGCAACGAAAATAATTTTATGGTTGGGTCACAACATGAGGAACTGTATTTAAAGGGCCAGAAGGTTGAGAACCACTGCATTAGCTCATCTACTACATAGGCAAGCTCTGGTCAAAAGCAGAGCAATATAAATGACAAAAAAAAAAAAATCAGAAATAAAGTTCAAATGTTATTTCTGGAATGGTAGATAGATTCTCATACAGAACTATAAAATGAGCCCAGTGCACAAATTGAGGGCTAAACTCTCTTTGAGCTTGATGGCCATGTTCCAAATGATCTCCTAAATTCAGAGTGAGTCAGAGCCAGAAGCCTTGCATTTTCTCAAGCATTCCAATTTTAATCATGAGCTAGTTTAGCTAGAAGTCAGATTCTTCCCAAGTTCACTAGAAGAGAGACTTCTTGGCTACAATTTTAGACATTCTGGCCAACACTAAAGCTAAGTAGGTAAGGTTACATTTTTCCCCCTATGGCTAGATTACAGTCTTTTCACTTTAATATTTCAAACTGATGATTAAAATCATATGACTGAAAAAAATGAAATCATATGGCTGATATTAAAAATGAATTGAGGTATTTTTCCTGATTGTTTTATAACATACTATTTTTTTTTCAGGGAGTTCTATAGTAAACAACTAAATAAAGTATATGAGCCATCTTAGTTTTTTGATTAATTTTGTTTCAATGGAATTATTAAGAGATTATTTTCAAGGGGGAACATTGCAACTAGGATGAATGAAAACATCATATCCATATATAAAATATTTTATACAGATCATAATTTTCCCCTTATATACATTACAAAAACTGCTTTTATGTTTGACGGAAATTTATTCATTTTTAAGAAAAAAAATGTTGAAATTTTAATTATCACAAATAATCACTTAAAGCTGTTTAGTACATGGTCCTATCATCTTTATCAGATAAAATATGCCAGTACTTCACTTTTTTGGCTTTGCAATGTAAGCACCAGCTATATCAGTTTTTTAAAATCATATTAGGTATTAATTTAGGTATTAATTTTGAAATGGTTACCTCTTCATTATGTAACAACATTAAATATTTCAGACTGCCAAACTGAAAGAGTAGTTCAAGGTTGTTTTGCTAAACTGAGGGTAGAATCATTGCTGTAAAGCTGCTTAGGTTATCACTGACTGGATCTAAGTGACCACATACCGTGAGCAAACTGAGGAGATTTAGTACAGATTTTGTATTTTGTACCTCTTTGCCTAAATTATGTCTTAACTATCTTCTAAGTGAAAGAACACGCCTCATGGGAAAGGAATACAGGACTTGCAGCCAAATAGACTTTATCAATTTAACTGCAGGTTACAGGAGAATGTTTGATTAATTGAATCAAGCTCTTTGAGTCTTTTGGACATAATGCTCATTTTACATATAAAGTCCTGCAAAATTCAATTCCTATGATTAACAAAATATCTCCTCAAAAGATTCTGATTGTATCCTCTATATACTCTGACCTCCTAGAGATGTCATCTACTACAAATTCATGAACATTCTTTTCAGAATCTCATTTTCTGCATTTGTAAAATAGAGATGGTGATAATTTTCTCACAAGGTTGCTATGCAAATAACAACAAAACACTGAAGAAACTATGACAATTAAAGTAATAACAGAAAATGAATTTTAAGGTTTACAGATGGCTGCTGTTAAATTTTCTACTAACAGGATTATGATAATATTAAGATTATGAAAACATTTGTTTGGATAGACCTCAGTTTGAGTTCTTGCAATGATACTATCAGCTTTTTGATCATGAGAAAAATTATTTAACTTATAGACATAAGCTTCTTCATCTGCCAAGTGAAAATTATATTCTGCTTTATGGGGATTATTGATAAACTATGCAAATTGCCTACTCACTGAAGAGTAACTATTATAAGTGTTCAGAAATGATAGGTATGAGAAGTTATAATTATATGCAGCAAACAGAATTCTCACACCCTACTTGTGGGAATAGTTTAGTACAACCCTCCTGGAAAAAGGTTCAGCAGCATCTTCCTAAGATGAATAATACATACATTTCCCATGACATACAAATCCTACTGTATGCATGCGCACCAAAATCCATGGTCTAGGATTAATTTATCAGCACTATTCATTATAGTCCAAATCTATAAAATGCCTAATGACCATCATTGGTTAAATAGCCATTCATACAATACAATGGAATTCAACAACTGAATGGATGCTTTACAAAACACAATGCTATCAATGAATTTCAGAAATAGAACATTGAATGAAAGAAGCCAGGCCTAAAAGAGTATATAGTTGACAATGCCATTAATATAAGGTACAAAAACAGTTTAAATTATATATTTAGAAATTAAAATAGTGAGTACCCTTAATAGTGTTGGGGGTGTAGTGATAGAAAGGGACTATAAAGAGGACTTTGGGGGTTCTAGTTACAAAAATATCTTTGTTTATGAAAACTTAGTTGTCAACCAGTGCACTTTCATGCATGCAAATTTTACTTTAATAACAAGTAAAATAGTATATTTATAAACATCAGTTATTTTTAATATTAAAAATATAAAACATTGGCATACAGTGAAGTTTTTAGACACTTTTTATTATTTTTTAAAGTTTTTAGACATTTTCTAATTGACTGATTTTTCACTTGTGCTAAATTATTAGAGTAAAAATCTAGCTCTCAGAGACACTCAGCTCTCATACACTTGAAGTTTCCTTCAGTTAATTTTTTTTCAGGCGAATTTGTAAGAACTGCTTTCTAAATTCAAAAGGCTGTGTCACAAGATCTTGGGAAACAAGGGTTCCATTGCTTGACATGGATGTGAATACCAAGTAACCTCAATATAATTGAGCTAGCTAAGAAGTACAAGCATTAGTTGCAAATACATCTAGTCTAGGCACATACAGATACAACCCTCCATCTTTTATCTCAAGGTAATGTCAGTCTTCTTGGCAAGGTAGAGACACAAACAAATAATGGTTGCATAGAACAAAGCCAGCAACAGAGCTATACAAGGAGAGCTGAGAGGATGAACGGTCAGTTTTCTAAGGGAGGACAGGAAAGGCTTTGAGGAAGAGATGACCCAGTTAGAGACTGGAGAATTCAGACATCTTCTTTTCAAAATTGTTTTCTTTCCCTTATTCAAAGGTAAATATAGTCTTTTCCTGGTCCCTCTTATTAGGAAAAAAAAAAAAAGTTTATCTATTCTGATAATAGTCCTACTGATAATATTTTATAAAATAAATGTCCTGTAATAACTAGATTTAATGAACTGAAATGACTTTAAAAATTTAAATTTTGAAAACTATTAAACTGTACCATTAATGTATATTTAAAATTCTTAATTCATTCTTTAGTTTAACAATAATCAAAACTTTAAAATGAACTTCCTGCCCAGACGGTGTACTTCAGTGGTTGACCATTGACCTATGAACCAGGAGGTCATGGTTCAATTCCCAGTCAGGGCACATGCCCGGGTTGCAGGCTAGTTCCCCATGGGGGCTGTGCAGGAGGCAGCCAATTGATTATTCTCTGTCTTCATTGATGTTTCTGTCTCTCTCTCTTCCTCTCCTTGTCTCTCCAAAATCAATATGAATAAACAAATAAATAATAAAATGATCTTCCACTTTATTTCAACTTTAAAGATTTTAAAATTCAGTAAGCTATGCCATTTATGAACTAAAATTCTGCAAGTGTTGCAGATTTAACAAATATAAATACGGGACAAACAGCTAAATTTGAATTTCTGCCAAATAAAATTTTTTTTCTTGTAAGTACATCCCAAATATTTTGAGACATATTTATATACAAAATAATTATTTTTCTAAATTTAAACTTAACTGGGAATTCTGTATGTCAGCTCCTAAACACTTATTAAATTAAAATATTTCACTTAACTGTCCACACCTCATTTAAAAGTTTTTAAACTGTCACACAAATAAAACACGAAGTGGTAACAGAATGATAGAATTGAAGTGAATCAAATTCCAACACTTCATATTCAAAATCATTATATTTTCATGATTTATCCCAAATTTCCAATTACAATACAGGGATATGTAGAGCCATGGTTTTAGAAATATATACTATACCCAAACTGAGATTGAAGGGCTTGACAATTACATTCTTATCCTCAAAAGAAATGAATCTGCCTGAGGTTGTGTGTGTCAAGGGCTAACCTGTATACCTGAGATGTATTTGACGTAAATTTCATGTGCAATTTAAATGAAAAGAAGTATCTTAATATATAGCTTACATATATAAAACTACAACTCAAGCTCAACGGTAACCATGGCAATTGTTCTGAATTTAGACCAGCAAAAGTTTGGGCCCCCTTATGACTCCTCCAGTGTCTGTGTTTGTAGGTTTTAAACACTGACATGACATTGCTTAGATTGCTGGTACATGGGAATCAAAATCAGAGCAGCTTTTACTCAGTTTTATTGTTCTTTTTAAGTACTCTACTGATAACTGCCCCTTTAGTCCTTGTACCCAGAGTGGGCATTCCTAATCACCCTACTATGAAATATCATGAGTACTGGCCCTATATTTCTTTCACCTTTTTAGTGCATTTCTGAAAAGGTGTATCTATTAAATAGCATCCTCAGCTTCAGCAGAGTTCATTGAAGTTTTCCTGTTTTTGAATGAGTGGTGGTGAATTTGGAAATCTCTGGTTGGTTCACAGCAGTACAAATAACAATTTGAAAACAATCTAGACAACATGATAACATCTTGTTTGGAAAGCCCACTTCAAAGTTTTAATTTTTAATTATTTGGCTAACCCAACCTCCCCTTTCCACCTTCAGTGAAAACCTTAGTACTCTCCTAATATCTTATAGCATCCTCATTATGAGTTTTCAGTTTTTTATCACATTTAGAGTTGAAAAACTGCATTTGGACCAATAAAAATTCTTTCTTAGAAGTTACAGTCTCTGGAATTTTATAGCTTTTTCATGTTTATGGCGTTTTAACTATTATAGACTTGCTTGTGTGGAAATACATGAAAATTAGCCAAATTAGAACAAGCAAATGCTGCTTATTCCTAGCTTGTTACAGAAAGGAAGGCGGCTACAATCACTTGTGTTTGATACTCTCAGGCAGGCAGGGGAGAATAAAAGTTCTGCTGTGAAAAAAGAGAGACAACCTTAGGTGTGTCCTGATTGGAGGTTGTAGCCTTGGAGAAGCTGAAGGTTGGCTAACTAAAAGCAAGGCATCCTATGTGATTGGTTAGAGGGGCATATTTGGCTTTCTCTGGTTGGTCCTTAGTTGGAAGATGAGACCAAAATTAGGGAAGTTGACAGTTGACTAAGTCCTGACAGTTTGGAGTCAATTGCTGCACAGCTTGTGGTTTGGCTTTCTTGCTAGTAGCTGTAGGTTATGGGTCAGAATTCTATTTTTTATACATTGCCCATTTGTACATCAGGCTCTCACTTTGTCTTTGCCCATCTCTACAGATGAAGACAATGAGACTGTCAAATGAAGCACTGTTTACAATTCACACAGATCCCTGGTTCTCAGGTTATATGCTTGTTTCATTGACTCATAAAAAAATCAAATTCTAAAAGTGTAGCCCATCTCTAGGCTGAACAAGAGAGACAAGGTCTCTACCAGAATGAAACTCCCCTTCCTTTCACACAATATAGAAGATAATGTCAGGTAGTACAGTGCTTCAACCATACCATCATGTGGCTGGTACAGTCATTGTTTTATTTTTCTCAGAAAAAAAAGAGAGAATAGGCTAATCACATTTTGTTGCCAGGATCTTAATAGTCTAATATTAAAAGCAGCTGTACATCTATTCCATTAGAGCCTCCTATTTGTCATCATTCTTCCCCAGAAGTGAATTAAACATTAAATCAGCTCTGAGGAAATGTGCTCACATAGGCACTCCTATTGTTTACCTGTGTTGCTTTTTAAGTGCATCAAACGGAAACACTCAGGGAAATGAATCTGTTCCCTTGCCAGAGTTTCTAGCATATGAGACTCAAAAGATGCTGATATATTAGCTGTAAACTAGGCAGAATAAAAACATCAGTAGATGGGCTTTTTATCCTGGAGATTTATATGTGCATATTTTTGATGAAACCAAATTGTCTTTAGAGAGTGCAGGTGAACGTGGAGTCAAAGCTATTGTGGAAAACTGCTTTTTATTCATACAAATCCTGAGGAAAAAAATCAAATTATAGGCTAACTGGAGGGCTATGAATGTTTTAAACAAGATATTATAAAAAATGAAGAAAAAAGCCATGGAAACACATTTGTCAATGATGGGTAAGGGTGCTGATTTGCTGAATGGAGTAAGCGCAGTGGTTATGAAACATGAATGCGAGGCAGGTCATCTTCTGATTCAGAAGGTCCAGAGTGAGTTTCCAAAAATCTGCATTTCTGACATGTCAACAGGTGATGCTGCTGCTGCTGGCCCGGACTCCGCCCTTTGAGAACCATCAGAGCAGAGGACTCCTTGTACATTATGCACCGCTCTGCTTTGGAAGTCCTACTATTTATGACTGGCACGGTGGCTGAAACCGGTATAGGATTAGAACAAGTGAAGTACAGGCCCTAAGGATAAGATCAGTTAGTTTCGGTTTGGCATTGTGAAAGGAAAAGGACGCTGCCTTGTGAGAATGAAGTGTTCCAAGATAATATTTAGAACAAATGGGCTTTTGAGGAGAAAGCCAAGGCTGTTTTCTTACTAATAAGAGATTCAACACTTTTTATAAAGGTGGATTTCATAAAGAGAATATTTGATTTAGATTAATTTCCATAAGCCTAATGGTTCATTTTATAGCTTGAGTACATCCAAATTCTTATAACATTCAATGAAATAAAATGTTCTTTGTTAGACATATTGTAACAAATGCAATTTTGAAAATAAATGTCTTCTGCAAATTTTGTGGGTAAAAGAAGATGAAAACAAACTCAAGAGTCCAAGTGGTAATTGCAGTAAACTGTTGCATGTCTCAAAGAAACACTACTTAAGAAACACTTAAAGAAATATAAATATGATTACATAATGGGGGTATGGATTTTAACTCAAATAAAACCTTTATACAATCTAATTCATTGCCTTTATTTATTGAGCCATTTAGGCAATTGGAATGAAACTGTCACCCAATTGTCTCACCTGCATTTTAGTAGTATACATTCCCAAGTCCCTTTATCTGTAAGATTACTCATTTTACATTGAATACCATTGTGGTTTGTGATTTCTATTATAAATTCACCGAAAATAAATCAAATAACTAGTATATGTTTGTTTATTTATAAGTAAGTACATAGTGAGTATAAAGGGCCATATTTTATTTCTTCTCTTAGTCTATTTTACTTGGTTGATCCTACTTATCAAGTTCTATAGGAGGACTTCCTCTTCTGAAAATCAAAATTTCCACAAACTAAGAATCACCTATGTGTGAAACCCAAAAGATTATAAAGCCCCATAACATTTTTAAATATACTGGGAAAAGAAATGTGTCCCACAACTCCAGGTATGGAACATGGAATGTTCCCTAAGTGCTGTGAATCGAGTGAAAAGCGACTCTCAGTATTTGCTATACAGGATTCTGAGAAATTCCATCTTAGTCATGCTATGTGTAGCCCTTACACTTGAATACAGTTTAAAAAAATATTGAAAGCTTTCATTTTGCTTGAGCAAACACAGAGGAAGATGATTTTTAAAAGGGCACTCAAAAGACCAATCCCGGCATGCAGACAAAGTCATGGCACCGTGGCCCTGTGCTCAGCATTATCCCAGGCTTCCTTCCTGCGGCTCCAAGGAGCAAGTCCCTGCTTAGATTCTGGGCACCTCCATATCTGTACATGGGAGGTCGTGAGCCTCTTTGGATCTATCTGGAAATGGTCACACTGCACTGTCAATGGCTGATACTGCCCCCTACAAAGTCATTTCTTCCACTGCATGGGAAACTCTCTCCAACGCGGCAATTTTAGTCTGCACAGTTAGCAGATAACAGACACACACAGTTTAAGTAGTTTGGTTCTGAATCTAAGCATGTTCATTTTCTGAAACAGTCTTGCTTGCTTGCTTTCTGGTTGGATGTTACTGAAAAATGAGAAGAGAAAACTATAAAACCTTTTCTTTCATTCTTCAATAACAGTGCAAAATAAATACACAACAATAAACCAATAAATCACTTTTGTGTGTGTGTGTGTGTGTGTGTGTGTGTGTGTGCGCGCGCGTGCTACAGCCTAATGGAAGGGAGAAAGAAAGAAGAAATGAAAAAAAAAAAAAAGAAAGGAAAAAAGAAAGAACTAGGTATGTAGACAAATTAAATTAATTAGGTCATTCTATTCAGGGCCTCCTACCTACCTCTCTTAATATAAAGCAGTTTCCTATGTCAAATACCTCTCTGATAGAAGAGCTTCCTTTTTGAAGGGATCTGAGAAAGTTGTTCACTAATTGGGCAATAATTCATAGCTGGGGGCCTTTATTCTTCACTTAAATGGTAGTTTCTGTCCTTTTTAGCAAACATAAATAGGTCTTAAGAAGTGGCACTCCCCAGGAATCTGTGTTGGAAGACAAGTTTCCTTCACTTCAATACCATGCCACAGAGTTCACAGTCACAAGGTGACTCTTTGCAGTTTGATTTTGAAAATGGCTGAAATGATAAAAAGAAAATATGCTCACCCTGCTATTTGGTATTTTAAATAACATTATGTCTTTTTTCCTTAAGGTTCAAAATGATAGGATATGCACTTGGTCAGTGAAAATAGGGGACTTAACCCAAATAAATAGCACATTTATAGTCTCTGTATCCAAAAGTCTTAATATGACTAATAGAAATTTTACAAATTAGTATGTAGAACCAAAATGATCTTTTATATAAATCTGATATCCAGAAATTTTGTATTAAATCCACTTTAACATCCTGAGCTTTTAAGAATTTCTGCTTTCTCTGAAGTTATAACCAATCACACTAGGCAAAATGCTTTGTACATTTTATAAATGAACATAATATTTTGCAAATAAAATATTAAGTAACCCTGTGTTTAGCCGAACTGAGCAATCTGTATTCCAAACCTATCCTCTCACTTCATGGTGTCTAAGTAGCACAGCCATTATTGATTATTTGAAATAATTTGTTTTATGTTTGTCTTTTCTGATTGATTATGACTTCACTAGGGTACAACCTGCATCTGTCTTCTTCAGTATGGTGTCACCAAAGCCCAAAGATAGCTGATGTTTAGTAACTATTAAATTAATAAACCCACTAACTCAATAAATGAATTAATGAAATGAATAAATACACTAATTAAAAGAAGGCTATCAGAAAAAAAGACCCGAAAAGATAATTAGAGACTGGATTATTATAAGTCTAATATGTCTTAATTTACCCTTCTTTGATGTTTCTGGAGAATTGGAAAATATGAAAAAGATATTAGCATCTTTTGCTATCTCTGGTTAAAAGATAAAGAAATGGATGGAGAAAAAATAAAAGTCAAAATCACAGAGGCCAAAATACTGACTTTGAATTTTCCTGACATATCTCCCTATAATTTGTCTTGCACTGCTCTACTTTGCCAGTGCAGATACTTCCTGTTCTCTCACGCTTGGTTGACTCAATCAACTGTGGTCTTTAGCTGGCAGGGACTTCTCTAGCACTTATCATGTGACCCAGTCTCTTGTGAAAAAGCAGGTACTTCTTTGCAAGAAGGCTTGGGCATACCCTTTTGTCTTCTTGTGTTCATGATTTCCTATCCATATGAACTTTTCCCATCTCTAGACTCACATTTTGTAGGTATGAAAAACTGAAATGATACACACATGTATATAAGTTATGCAATGCTTTATGAAATACAGTTTTGAAAGCTTCCCATGTCAGTGCATGGAGGACCACCAGATTCCCCAAATGGGTTTCCTATTAGTCTTTTCTATTAATGTACCAAATACTTATTTATGCTGTCCCATTTGTAAGGCTCATGTAATTAATTTCCAAATTTATCTTTACAAAACATCCACACATACACCCAACACACATCCAGATATTTAGATATTTCTACAAAGTTGAATTTTGGAAGTGCAACTGCTACACCTAAAGGGGAAATTCCTTTTCAGCCAGAGAAGGACAGTTTATAGATTTAGCTTGGAATTAATTCATTTTTAGATAAGTAGTTTTGGCACTGGTGACATTATACAGCAATACGATGTTAGCCTTGAAGGGTGGCATGATCATGGATCTTCATTACCTTCTGTCAGCCCCGATATAGATACAGCCACCTTGTGACGTCCCCAAGGGAGATTTATGCACAGTAGAATAAGTGAAGCAAAACATTTTATTTTTTCCTGCAATTTTGACATCAAATCCCAAAAGAGACTACTACTCAACTGGGTTTATCTCCATGACAGAATGAAGGAATCCTTTGCTTAGGAAAAAAGTCTTGAAGAAAAGAATAAAACCTAGCTGTGATTCCTTTCCGTAGGCCCACACCTCTTATATGGAGCAATGATCTCAAAGAAAGCAAACCAAGGGAAAAAAAAAACTCACATTATTTTTTTCTAAAGGGTTAGAATGGGGGTCTGAATACTCTGACCTGTGGGACAAATCCACATTTTTGCCTGTTTTCCTATGGACTTCTGAGTTAAGTTTTTGTTTGTTTGTTTTACAGATAAATGTGTGAAAGCAACTTGATCATTAAAAAAATACTAACTTTGAAGACCAATTAAGCCACATGTTATTCCAAAGTATTTGCTCAGTTCTTCTCATGAGTGGATTATATTACACAATAAGAAAAAACTATAGTTATAAATTCTTTTAATTTTGCCAATTATAAAATTTGTGAAAATTTGTCTTTCCTCTCTATTATGTAAGTGGCTCTGATTTTTACCTCTTGGTTTGCAAAGCCTATATTTACTTTGACTACATATAAAAAAAAATGTTTGCCACTTCAATTTTTTCTGACATCATGCCACTTAGATAACTACTTCCTTCAATTTACAAATATAGGAAGGGAGTGGTAGCTCCTCCCAAAGAAAGAAGACATGGAAACATCTCTCTCTCTCTCTCTCTCTTTAATCTTTAGTGTTGAAAGTATTACATATGCCCCCTTTTCTTTGCAAGTGATCCCTTCTAGTCCACCCCCACTTCCTACCCCCCAGGCCTTCACCACCCTATTGCCTGTATCCATGTGTTATGCATATATGCATACAAGTCCCTTTGGTTGTTCTCTACCCACCCACCCACACCCGCTGCCTTCCCTCTGAGATTCCACAGTCTATTCCATGCTTCTATGTCTCTGGATCTAAAGCTTCTCTTTTAATAAAACAATCTAAAGAGAGAAGGCAGACACCAAAGGAGGTGGCTTCCAAAAGGGGGAAAAGACAACCAACAAAAAGATAAGTTGACCAAAAATCCTAAAAAACTGAATCCTAGAAAATTCAATTTTTCTTGTCACCCTAGATGTGTAAGCCTTTACTACTATCACCCAATAGCCTGGGAACCACTTTTCCCCCTGGCCGTCAGGGCCATAACAAGCAGGTAAAGAAGGCACAGAGGAGCTTCCCTTATAGTCACTAACGGAGATTCTCAAATAAGAGACATGTTCTTCACATACTTTGATCTAGCAAATACATTTATGAAAATGTATCACAAGAAGATTAAGAGAATAAGATTTTATATGCAGATAGATAAATATTAGAGTGCCTATATAATTGCAAACAAAAAGTTGAACAATCTGAATATCTGACAATAGTAAAATGTTCGAATTACTATAACTCACATAGATAGCATTTTATGAAGCCATCCAATTTATAATTATTAGGAATACCCAAAAAATCTTTATGATATGATGTTAAGTGAAATAAAACTCTGAAGATAAAATCATATTGCAAGTGAAATATTTCATACACAGGTTATAGTATAAAACGTAGCATGAAAGTAAAGTAGCTTTACCTTAGGAAGGTAGATTTTGTTATAGTAGAGATTATTTTTTTAAATATCAAAATTGTATTGATACATTATGCCCTTAAAATAACAAGACTGAAAATCAATAACTGATTAAAGGCTACATCTTTTAAGAAGTTTGTAATTTTCTAAATATTTCTGAGACAAGTGAACGGGGGGATAGTTATTGCCACTGAGACAAACAGACAGAGGCACTCCAAGAAAAAAACAACCCTGCAGAAATAGCGTGCTGTATCTGATTTATTTAGAAAGGACTCAAAGGATTTGAAGCTCACAGTAGTTTTAGGAAGGGGCTGGTGGAAGTGAAGTCATGGCTATAAAAGGGAAATCCCAAGAAGACACCAAGATGAACTCTAGCAAATGACAGATGCTGAGGCTGAACAGAAAGCCTTTTTGAAGAGCTAACAGCCTGTTGTGTAGTAGGAATAGAAAAGCAATAACAACCCACTGCATAGCAGGTGTCTACCTCGAGGTACCTTCAGTGTCAAACAGTGAGTTTCGGGTAATGAATTGCACTTCTGGGGATATGTGAGTTCACCAAGGAAGGGGCATTCTTGAGAGTATGCTAGTGGCCTTTTCAGAGATTTATCCTGATCTGTGTTTTTATGCTTGACACCCTTAAGCATACAGAGAGATTTTTACCTTTTATAATTGCATTGGTTTTAGAAATCCCAGGACTTTGAAATAGAAAATTTTCCTGGTGAAATTTCATTAAACAGTAGGACAATCTGTGTAACATTAAGCTATGGCTTTCTCTTGTCTGCCCGGAATCATATGAAAGCCCTATGAATAGTATCACATAGAAACTGGTTTTATGATTTTAAAGGTCTGTTATTTTTGTTCTTTCTCATTGGTTGCATATATGCTAGTATATATACATGTATGCACACATTCTTTTCTCATCTATAGTTAAAATAAATTTTCTGAAAAGAAAGCCTCTTCAATAAATGGTGTTGGGAAAATGGGGTGTCAAACAAAAAAAATGTGGGAGAAGAGGCTGCAAGCTGTACATAAGCCAAGTCATGAAGCAATTTATAGAGCAGACAATGTGTTCTTCTTGATGTGTTTTTAAATTTACTCTGAATTTGACCAGCATGTTGACTCTTAACACATAAAGAAAATTCTACTTGTCTGTTCAAACAATTGCCCAATGAGATTAAAAGTTATTGTTTTTGTTCAAAGTGACTGCTACTTAATTTTTGTATCCCCCACAAATTCATACACAGAAATATTAACTATTTGTTGGTGTTAGCAGGTGTTGACATTAGGAGGTGAGGCCTTTGGAGACTAATCAGATCATGAGAGTGAAGGTCATGAATGGGGTTGGTGTCCTTAAAAGAAGATTTGCCCCCCGTCTCTCTCTGCTCTCAGCCATGTGAGGACACAGCAAGAGAGCCATCTGCAAACCAGGAAGGTTGTTCTCACCAGAAACAAATATGCCCACCTTGATTTTATACTCCTTAGCCTCCAGAACCTTGTGAAATAAATATGTATTAAGTCTTCTAGTCTATGGTAATTTTTCATAGCAGCCTAAACTGACTGACAAATGCCTGGGGGCATGGCCATATCTTGCTCTTCCTTGGTGCTTCCCTTATTGCCAAATAGTGGGAGCTATATCAACAGTCTATATATAACCATTCAATTCCAAGGTGTAGAAACACCCAGGCACCATACAGGCGTGCCTCACTTGAGCATGCTTTGTTTAAATGTGCTTCAGAGATACTGAATTTTTTATAGATTGAAAGATTATGGCCATGTTGCATCATGCAAGTCTATTGCCACCATTTTTCCAACAGCACCTGCTCATTTTGTGTTATTGTGACATTTTCATAATTCTTGCAATATTTCATATTTTTCATTATAATATTTGCTATGATACTTTGAATAGTGATCTTTGATATTATCATTGTAATTGTTTTTGGAGCAACAAAACTGACATGCTACAGGCAAAATTGTTCATGAAACGAAGAAGCAATCCATGTGGCATACCCCTTTGTTGTCTTATTTTAAGAAATTGTCACAGCCACCCCAACCTTCAGCATCCACCACCATGATCAGTCAGCAGCCGTCAACACTGAAGCAAGATTCTCCAGAAAGATATATTAACCTGCTGGAGGCTCAGATGATGGCTGGCATTTTTAGTGATAAAGAATTTTTAAATTATGTACAGTTTTAAACATAATGCTATTTTACATGTAATAGACTATATATGGTGTAAACATAACGTTTATATGCACTTGGAAACTAAGAAAAATTCTTGTGACTTGTTATATTGAAAAATTGGCTTCACTGCAGTGGCCTAGAACCAAACCCAGGTCGTCTCCAAGATGTGCAGAATGACTTCAGTGCGTATTGGCAGCCTGAATCTGGGCCAATATCAGGCTCCAGCATAGTCTTCCTCTTTTCATTGGATTTATCATTGCATTCGCTAGGAAACCATACTTTCCAATGCTGACAGTCAAAAGTGTACGAACCAGGATCACAATTTGTTTTAAAAATGTTAAAAAGATGAAACTTCCGAGATAAGTGCTAAGAATGAAAGGACATATTTGATTATATTTTGAACTTGCTTAGAATTTTATTAAGGAATTGAAATTTACTCAAGAGAATGACCTTTTTAAAGTCCACTCATGCACTAAAGAAGTTTCAGAATGTTTAGAGGAATAGAGGGATAGGAAAAAAGAAGTACATTAGAGAAGTAGATGAGGTTTATGTAAAAATTTTGATAAAAGTGAAAAGACTTCCAGGAACCATTTTTGATGGGTGCCTAAGTTGGTAAACTAGCATTCAAACACAGCAAATCATTTATTTCTTTGGGTCTGTGTGTTTACATTTACAAAGGAAAGGTGTAGAAACAGACCTTTTCTAACACAGGGATTTATGAAGGCACTTATTTTTGAAGTGTGATATTTATAGAGCACTAACATTAACTTGGTTTGATTTGGTTCTGACATTAAGTTGTTAACTATAGTTTCATTTCTCACTATAGTTTGAGGTGGAAGAAATTTTCACCAAAGGTCTGAATAGTCCTTTCTTGGCTGAGTTAGTATTTGGATGTTTTTAGGAGTGTGTGTATGACTTAAATACTACATCCTAGGGCTTTATGAGGCTAGGTCCCTGCATAAAGTCATTATAACAATAGACATTCCAGTAAATAAAAATAACCACAAGGCATTTATCATTTGTATCTTTAAGAGTAGTAAAGGGTTTACTAGCAAGCCAGAATACAAAATCCTTAAAAAAATGTTTCTCAAGTCCAGGTCCTCCATAATCCATGTGTGTGCCAGAGATTTTTCTACCAAAAAAAAAAAAAAATGCCTCTAGTACAGTCTGATGTACCTCTTTATTACCCCATGCCAACTACAACTGCACTATTTCCTTGAGGGAACTGCCTACCAGGAGCCTCACCCATGTAACTGATGGTGTCTAGCTTCTCCAGGATGGGTCTCCAGCTTCTGCTTTTCCTTTGTTCCTCATGGACAACTATGCATGGGAACTCCTGAGGAAAAGCTTTTCCCTCATTGATTTTTCTCTCAAGAACTTGTTGGCAAGAATTTGTTCACAAAAGAGAAACAAATTCTCTATCACATTCAAGGGTTTCTCCATGGAGTGGCAAATCCTCTTTCTATTCTTCTCTTTGTACCACAAGATGATGGTAATTTCTGTTGAACAATTCTAGAAGCATAGTCAAGCTTTGTAGTAGGTTGGCTGTTTCTAACAGTGTGGGGAACCCATATAGGGTTAAGCCTCGGACTACCTGTTGGCAAAGTCACAAACAAGTCCCAGCTTAGAGGGCACAGTCCTCTTAGCATAATTAGGCTTGACCTTAAAACACTCCCTAGATCTTATCTGGAAAGCTAATGGGCTGAGGGAAGTGCAGGAAGTGTAACTATGGTCAAAACAAGTGAAACTCACAAGAACTGTGTAACTATGGTAACCACTACCTTGTTTACCTCTGACTATACCAGTGGAAGTCCTTCCTCTTGAGTTGGACTTACCCGCCTGGCCCCCTATATTCCCAAATTATCTCTTGTCTCTTCTCTTTCATTTGTGTGTGGCTCCTCTTCCAGATCCTGAACCCTGAACCAGGCGGGACGTGGAGGGAAACATTTACGACATAACAGATAACCCTCTCTGAAACTTGGAATAAGAAACAAACATGAGAGTCAGAGTTTAATCTCTGCTCACTTAATCGCCAGTGATTAAGGCAAGTGAAGAAAGATGGTCTATTAGGCCAATCACCCCTTCATTATTTTTTCACTTTCACAGTTCAAATAATTGTGAAATTATCTTGCATTCCAAAAATTCTGGGGAATTCAGGTTTCATTATCAAGTTTGTTCCACTTTTGTTAATTTTTTTTTTATAATTGGCAAGAAAACAAGCAATTAAGGAGTCACAGTAATCTCATAACAAGACAATCAATGGGTCTGTGCTGCCTGCCACTGCTTGAGCCAATTAAGTAGAGACAGGGTTGAATCATATATGAGTGTTTATTCCAATAATGTCAACCGTATGGGAGAGCAGCAGGTCATCCACAAAAATCTGCTCTGCACCCCACCATAAGCCAGCTGTTTACGTTGGGTAGGAGGACAAAGATTACATGGGGAAGTAGGCACAGGGTATGCCAAATAGGCAGTTTACCATCTTCAAAGGGCTAGTGATATGCAAAGGGCTGGGGGTCTTCAAAGGGCTGGTGATTCTGGTTCTGCAACTAGGTTAGCCCCCTTTGTTCATACTGAAAGCAGACTATAAATCTAGCATCTGGGTAAAATTCTATACTCAGAATTGGTGAACCATTCATGCTTCCTACTGGGTCCTCACTTTGGGAGATCTAACTTCAAAAGCAAATGCAATATTCTCAGTTTGTATCTTTCTGTCCAAATTTTCCCCAGTGATTTAGGTATGAGGATCATCATAACCCTGGTTTCCTGGGTTTTCCTCTTTGTTCTGATAAATCCATAAATAACTCTAGTTCATAGGACCCTCCAATGTTATCTTTCCTTTTAAAAAAATAAAACAAGATTGTATAGTGAATCTTGCTATAAATTGCTTCTGCATGGATAGAACCTGATTCTCGTTCATCAAGCGTTTTTCTATCTCATCTCACAAAAAATATGCCAATCTAAACTGGGCAGAAAGAACATTTTTTTTTTCTTTTTCTGATTATCTATAAATTCAACACATAAATAGTAAGCAAATTCCACTGAGCCAAATATATCTTCCAGAAAGTGAGTCCTACATAAAAATGGAAACCATTATGTCTTCTAGTTTAGGGATGACATTTGTAGACTTCCACTTAGCTATTGGGCTGTATGAGCTTCAAAGGATTTCTTATGCTGAACTGTGCTAATAGAAAATTTTAACCACAATGCAAAATCCTTTTCCTTGACTTTTGTCATTCTTTCTCTCTGAAAATCCCTCTAGAACAAATGGTGAGGAAGCTTTCAAAAACCATTGTTGTGAGAGTATTACTATATGCCAAGGTATTGCTCCCTTCAGTCCTCAGAGAAGGCAGGGAGCTCACAGGTAGCTTTTAGCTGAAGGCAGCTTTGTTGCCTCTGGTTGTAGCAACCTTGTCCATATACTCTCTGGGACTGTGCAAGGACTATTATTTTCTGTTTGTCTCCTAACATGAAAAAATGTGTTCCACAGCAATATTTTCAAATGTGCTTAATTGTTAAGTCTCACTATAACATGCAAATTGAGCAGATTTGTAATGGTCTTGTCATAGTTTTATGTCCTATGCTTGGGAAACACTTTGCCCACATGGCTCACTGCCTTATTATGTTCAGAGAAGCTTTCTCTGACCATTTCATGTAAATTAGAAACTCCTAATCCCCACAACACATGTCCAATTGCCCTTACTCTGCTTTCCAGGATGTGAGGTAGCTCTTACAATTACGTGAGACAATGAGTATAATGCATCAAGTACATCATCTGGTCCACAGTAAGGACTCAAGCACTATCATCCTTTCTCTCCACCACCATCTTTCCCTTGCCCCTCATGACCTTAATAATGCTTACATACATAAATAGGAAGTGATTTTATCCCAGAGCACCTTCAGAATGCAGAGATATTTAGTGCTTTGCTGTACATTTCAAAGTAAAGGATAACACAAACAAAATAAACTACCCTGGTTAGCGAAGGTCAGGCTGCCTGGCAATGAACATCCACACTAGATGTAGGTCTTTACCTTTTTTAATTCGCTGGCTTATTTGCCCTCATAAAGAATCAACAGAAAATGCAGGCCAGTATGTGCAAGAGAGGAAGGTAAGATCAAATAACAGTTCTGTAGGAGCCACCGTGACATGCCCTCAGTCTCATCAAAGCAGCCGAGCATTGGGAAGTTTTGATGCTGTTTTGCCACAAGGCATTGAGCAGCAGTTAGTAGAAAGGGAAGATGACACCTCCACTTCTCAAGTACTTTCCAAGTACAGGCAAGGACACAGAATTCACCATGGAGAAAACTTTTGTTTTCCTTGAAAATTATGCTATTTTGCATTTTGCTTTTGTTTGGGACAAGGTCTTTGTCTTGTCACTTCCAGAATCAATTCAAATAGCAATTCCAAGAATTAGAACTGATCAGCATTAAATAATCAAGTTGAATTTTGCATACTTTTTTTTATTTGAGTCTACATTTCTGAGGCTTATTTTCCTTAATACAAAATACACCTACAATTAGTTCTAAAAGTCTGACTTAAGAAAAAAAATGAACTTACACATTTAACGAAATAACAGCACTGGAGTCTTACTTACACGCTAAAACAGGAAATAAAACAACAATGAGCCTTGACTGGGTGGCTCAGTTGGTTAGGGATTGTCCCCATACACCAATGTTGTGGGTTCCATCCCCAGCAGGGCACATACAAGAATCAACCGATGAATGCATAGATAAGTGGAATAACAAATAGATGTTTCTATCTCTCTGTGTCTCCCCTTCCTCTCTTTTTCTAAAATCAATAAATGAAAATTAAACAACAATAATGGCCTTATTGCGTAGGATACATACTAGGTACTCTAAAGTTATTAGATGTTGAACAGTGATCATTAATAATCAGACAAGGTAACTGGGCTGCTTTGGATTTCTGTCCTTGTTGTTGCCAATATTTTCTCCTAATCATTGTCTTGTTTGAGGATATAGATGGCTTATTTATGAAATTAATTACAGCATAGGATTAAAATCAGGATCAAGTGTATTAGATAGCATGACAAGACGAGTGTTCTCTATCTCCACCTGCTGGAGATGAGGGTCAGGCCCATACCGTGAATTATAGTAAGAGTAAATATAAAGACACTAAATCAAGGGATTTCAGAGCAGGAAGGAATCGATAAAATCAGGTAGCAGGGATCTTGTATTTTTTAAATAAGGGACCAAATTGAGGTGGGCGAGTAAACGACAATTCCAGGCAAAAATAAATCAGTTTTGTGAATTTAGGAGGAAAAAGATAAGTAAGACCTCAAAGACAAGAGAGACTGCTGATCAATATAAAACACAGTGCTAAGCAGCTGCCAAGTAGGATATCTGGATAATTTTGAAATAGAAGCATGGTATTCAAAAGCAGATATGTGATAGAAGTCCTCTCTCTTTTGCAATCTTATGTGCATAGGAAGTTCTGGATCAAACTTGAGTGAGGAACATGCATACCCTTGACTGTGTCTCACAGGAAAATAACCAGGAAGAAGTGATTCAGCTCAACTTACCTTATGTGTGGAAAAGCTCATGGAACAGAGGCTGAAGAAAAAAATAAATTTAAAAAATGCACAGTTGTATTTAAAAATTATAAAGACTGCTGCTTAGAACAGAGACTTGTGTATGTGTTTAACTTCAGATTACTGAAGACTGTAGAAACCATAAGAAGTGAATCTTCTCATAAATACAAGAGATATATTTTAAATGGCGCAACAGCCAGTATAAACTGAGACCATATTATTTCTGGCACCATGCTATAAAATTTTGATATATTGATTCATGTAAATCCTATGTCAACCTTAAATTCCAAGGCATGCCTTCAACCCATGTGACCAGGTGCAACCCCAAAGGTGAGAGAGACAGTCTTCCTTTCAGTTGTGCAGATAGAAATGTGTGACATCACAATAAGGACTTCTGAGGATACCTGTACACTTACTCAGGCCCAGGCCCTCATCTGAGTGATTTACAAGTTTAATTAACTTCATTCACCAAAGAACCCCATGAAGTGTTATTATCATTGTCCCTTTATAAGTAGAGAAACTGAGGCACTGAAACTAATACATGTGCCCAAGTTTATATAGGTAGTAAGTAGTGAAGCCAGGGTACAAATATCTGGCTCCAGAATCCTGAACTTAACCACCAGGCTAGATTGCATCTTATTATTTTCAACTAGAGGCCCGGTGCATGAAATTTGTGCATTCGGGGGTGGGGGGTGGGGGAGGGGGTGTATCCCTTAGACCAGCCTGTGCCCGCTTGCAGTCCGGGAGCCCTAGGAGGATGTCTGACTAACGACTTACGGCAGAGAGTGGGCCTAAGCCAGCAGTCGGACATCATTAGTGCTGCCGAGGAGGTGGGAGAGGTTCCCGCCACCACTGCTGCGATTGCCAGCCATGAGTCTGGCTTCTGCCTGAGCAGTGTTCCCCTGTGGGAGCACACTGACCACCAGGGGGCAACTTCAGCATTGAGCATCTGTCCCCTGGTGGTCAGTGTGTCATAGTGACCGGCCATTCTGTTGTCAGGCTGAAACTGGCTCTCTGACATCACCCAAGGGGTTCTGGATTGCAAGAGGGCACAGGCCAGGCCCAGGGACCCCACCGGTGTATGATCGGGTTTGGGAAGGGATGCAGGAGGTTGGCCAGCTGGTGTGTCCAGGGCGTGTCCAGCCCATCTCACTCATTCCTAATTGCCCGGACCCCAGCAGTAAGCTAACTCAGATCAGTGCACATCATAGTGACTGGTCAACCAGTCTACTGTCTGCCCCCTGGTGGTCAATGCATATCAGAGCAAGCAGTTGAGCGGTCTTAACATATCATTAGCATATTACACTTTGGTTGAATGGCCAACTGGATGACCGGACGCTTAGCATATTAGGCTTTTATTATATAGGATATCTTCGCAGTGCCAGCAAAATAGTAACAAAAATGCCTGGAATGAAAGGCATCTATGTGCTAACCACAGTTAACAATACGGAGTGGATGAGAACTCCATTATGGCTACTGTGGGCGGGTGAATAGGTAACTTACAGGGTTCTGAGGCAGTGGACACTTGTATATTCTGACTTTATGTAAGGCAGTTATAATTTTTCATGTCAACTCGTTATAGACTGCCTTAATATGTTAACCTTAGATACCATATTTATTAGTTCTCTTTGAGGAACAGGAAACCATTGGAGATGGAGATGAAAAAGCACAAATTATTTTGAGAAAATACATAGATAATAACAGAACTACATAGACAAGTGCATAGATAATTCTCCAGAAGAAATTGGAATCAAGAATTGGAATACTATTAGAATTCTTGATGCTTTAGGCATGTTCTTTGCTGTGTCCTCCTCTCTTCTCCCTCATTTAAACCCTTGACTTTTTTTTTTGTCTCAAATTATTCAGAGAACAAATTACTTTTAAACAACCATAGTACATTTGTCAAAATCGGGAATTAAACATTGATAACTCACTCCTCTCTAATCTGAATTCCATATTTAAATTTTACCAATGCTCTTAATAATTTCTTCAGAATTACATAATTATGTGTTTGTTGTTTACTTATTTACTAATTTATTAGATTTTTACAGTCTAGAGTTCAATCAAGCCTTTCCTGTTGTTTCAAAGCATCAGTGTTAGAGTGTGTAGCTAAAAACTGATATAATTCATTTCTAAACCCAATGAGTTATAAAGTGTGAGATGGAGCATTTCCTACAGCTTAAATACCCATGCCCTTTGGTGATGAGGGAATTGAATTCAATGAGAGAAGTGATGTATCCAAGGCATACAGCCCAGAAAAGAAGATGGAAAGAATTACACAGTCTTAAATCCCAGGCCAACAGATTTTGTTTATCTCCTGTCACTAGTTCATCCCATTCTGTTTGCCTTCTGTTGCCTTTTTTGACTTATTTACATGGCAGTGTCTAAAATATTAAGCATTCCATGATTGAAGGGCAAGTGGGTACTTAGGAGGAAATCCAGGGCACCATGCTTTGGCATTGCTCATTATACCACTGACAAATCAGAAACAGCCCAGCAAAATAATTTCCTATTACTCATGTTGTGTGAGCTAAAGATGGTTAGAACATAGAGTCTGTAGAATGAAGAAAGGAAGCTGTAGGTTGTTTTGTGACTCTGAAATTTTAGATGGATTTCAGGAGCATTCTATACCCTGTCAGTGAAATCAAGTAAATAAAATTTTAAAAAAGACACAGAGAATGAGGAGGGAGTATCTAAAGCAAAAATGAGCACAGAATGTCTAGGTTTCATCTCTTTCACTTCTTACCCTGAAAACTTTTTTTTTTTAAATTTTTTTATTGATTAAGTTATTACATTTGTGTCCTTATCCCCACGTTACCCCTATCCCCCCACTCATGCCCTCACTCCCCTGTTGTCCGTGTCCATTGGTTAGGCCTATATGCTTGCATATAAGTCCTTTGGTTGATCTCTCTCTCTTACCCCCACCCTCTGCTACCTTCCCTCTGAGGCCCGACGGTCTGATCGATGCCTCTCTCTCTGTCTCTGGATCTGAACTTGTTCATCAGTTTATGTTGTTCATTATGTTCCACAAATGAGTGAGATCATGTGGTATTTGTCCTTCTCTGACTGGCTTATTTCACTTAGCATAATGCCCTCCAGTTCCCTCCATGCTGTTGCAAATGGTAAGAACTCCTTTTTTACTGCAGCATAGTATTCCATTGTGTAGATGTACCACATTTTTTAATCCACTCATCTACTGATGGGCACTTAGGCTGTATCCAGATCTTAGCTATGGTGAATTGTGCTGCTATGAACATAGGGGTGCATATATCCTTTCTAATTGGTGTTTCTGAAAACTATTTTTTTCTCTCTTCCATATTTCCTTCCTTCAGAAATATACTTAACAAATACTATGTACCATTCAGGGGCAAATATGCAAAGAGTTCAGAACTAAGTGACTCAGTTACCTTACCATAGGAAGCAGCTATGGAAATGAGCAATAGGATCTAGTAGTAAGCGGGTGTGTTATGTACCAAGTGTTGCTCTCTGCCCATTGAAACTGATGGTAAGTAACATGATAATTCCAAGCACAATGCACAGCATCAGAGTATGAGTTCCTACATCGCTACATAACTCTGCTCAGGTTGCAACGAATAAAAGAGGTACTATTTTCCATTCACAAAGACTCACAAAGAAGAATTTCTCAGCTCTGTGACTTGTAAGTACCTGGTTGACGAAACCTTGTGAAAAACATTATTTTCTCCTTTTTAAACAATAGTTTAAAAGATTAACTTATGTTAAATCACTATCCCCTCTTAGTACACTTTGTCTTCACCATAACTTGTCATCATAAAAAAATAATCTCTATGTTGGACCAAATCTCTTCAGGATCAGCTTGATATCTGCATCATATATCTAGTAACCTGGGGAGTGGTGTCATCAAATAGACTCTTCAACCACTGAGATTCCATGAGCAAAATCCTGGATCTACGTTGCAACTTGGCTGAATGACCTTCCACAGTAAGAAAGTATAAAGAACATGCAGGAAGTATTTATAGTTTCAGATGCATTATCGGTTTCAGTGAGGTTGGTTAGATAATAGCAGGCAAGTCAAACTTGTGTGGCAAGAAAAGGAATTTACAAAACTAGAAACTTGAGTTTCAGGGGACTATATCATAAATAAATATATATATATATGTCAACCTTAATCAACAAATACTACATAAACTTAGGCAGAAGGAGAATCAATCTGATGTTGAGTTTATGAGTAGCTAAAAGAGCTCCTCAGATGCTCTCTTTCTAAGGCCAGGATTGTCCCAGAGATAGGTGCCTACTGCTATGTGCAGGGGTGATCAGTGCAGGAGTTATGTCTTGTTTAGCAGTGTCTCTAAGAAACCAGGGCACCACTGATAGCATATAGTAAAAGATCAATTTGATTCCATGGAATGAATACTAAACCAGTTGCAACAAATGTAATTAACTTTACATTGACCCTGAGCCACTGGAAAAAATAAAACACAAAGTTAGCCTGAGGTATACCTTTGAATAATAGTGACCACCAAAATGATTCTGAGAACCAACATTTTAAAAAATCATGCCGAAACTGGTTTGGCTCGGTGGATAGAGCATCAGCCTGTGGACTGAGAGGTCCCAGGTTCGATTCCGGTCAAGGGCCTGTACCTGGGTTGCAGGCACATCCCCAGTAGGGGGTGTGCAGGAGGCAGCTGATTGATGATGTTTCTTTCTCATTGATGTTTCTAACTCTCTATCCCTCTCCCTTTCTCTCTGTAAAAAATCAATAAAATAAAATAAAAAATTTTAAAAAATCAGCAATTAAAGGGGACAAATCATGTATTTGGCATCATCACGTTAAAAGATAATGATGGTGCCCTGACTGGTTGCGGGCATATCCCCAGTAGCGGGTGTGCAGGAGGCAGCTGATTGATGTTTCTCTGTCATCTATGTTTCTATCCCTCTCCCTTCCTCTCTGTAAAAAATCAATAAAGTGTATTTTAAAAAAAAAGATAATGATGGTAACTAAATTAGTAACCTGTGTGCTGAGCCTATTATATAAATGGTGCCATTTAATAAAAAAAATCTTATTACACACAAAGATAATATTTTTATTTGCCTATTAGGAGACTTTGAGACTAGATTTGCCCAGTCACAAAGTTACAAAGTGGCTGACCCAGATCTAATTCAGATTTGCCTTACTGCACACACAAGCCTGGTCAGAGCTTACTCATCTAGAAAAGAGGTCTGCAGTTCCCACCAGCCTTGGGGAGTGCATTTTGGCATATGTGGACTGGGTATCTGGCTGGGAAACACTGTGCTTCCTGCTGCTAAGTGCCGTGTCATTTACCAATGAATGCTGCGTTAGTAAAGCATGCTGCTCCAGAAGAAGTCTGTTCCTCGTAAGCTACCTAGGCAGCAGGCTGGATCTATTATAACTCAGAAGGGGAGCACCTCACTTTCACATGGACGAGCTTCCCTTTGAGCAACACAAGAGAAGAGGGACCCAGTTAACCAGGCCTGAGGGCATCGCCAGGATAGAGGCTGTTCAATACACAACCAGAATAAGATTTTTCAATCAATACCTCTGAGGCCTGAACATATAAATAGACATTTCAATTGGAGACATATCCATCTCATAGTTTGCTTTTGAGGGGGCATGCGTAGATCAGCTAATGGTGAGTGATTATATATATATATATATGTATATACATATACATATATATATATATATATATACACACACACACACATATATATATGTTTTTATTCATGAAAGACAGTAATCCTATATAATAAAAGGGTAATATGCAAATTGACCCTAACAGTGGAATGACCAGCAATGACCAGTCTCTATGATGTGCACTGACCACCAGGGGGCAGATGCTCAATGCAGGAGCTGCCCCCTGGTGGTCGGTGCACTTCCATAGGGGGAATGCTGCTCAGCCAGAAGCCAGCTCATGGCTGGCCAGCGCAGCAGCAGTGGTGGGAGCCTCTCCCATCTCCACAGCAGCAGTGAGGGGATGTCCGACTAATGGTTTAGGCCCTCTCCACAGGGGCAGCGGGCCTAAACCATTACTCGGATATCCCCTGAGGGGTCCTGTACTTTGACAGGGCCCAGGCCGGGCTGAGGGACCCCTCCGAGTGCATGAATTTTCATGAACTGGGCCTCTAGTGAGACTATAATAGGAGATGGTGGTAAGACAGCCTCCCTGGATACCCTCCATATTAACATACTGTGGAATCCTTTCATTGGGTTGAACTAGTGACTTGTTTCTAACCAATGAAATACCACCCAGGTGATGAGATGCCACTTTCATGAGGAGGTCACAAAAGATGACTTCCTTCTTGATGACAGACCCTCATTGCCTTTTCCACTTATTCACTTTAATAAAGCGAGCTGCCATTGGGGAGAAACCCAGGTGGCAAGAAGCACCAGCCAACAACCATCAGCAGCCAAGACCCACTGTCCCACGGTCCCTGAGAACTCAGCCTGTCCCCGAGTGTGCTTGGAAGTCTATGCTTCTCTACTCGAAGCTTCAAATGAGCTGCAGACCCTGGGTGAACATTGATCACTGCCCCGTGAGACACTATGAAGCAAAGGATCCAGAGAAGCTGTACCCAAATCTGATTGCAGAAACTTGGAGTTAAATACACAGTGGGAAAAACTGGGTTTACAGTTGTTTGTATGGAAATTAATACAATAATTAATAAAGAATAACACAAGAATACAACTCTGTGCTTCACACATTCGCAACTCTAAACCTGCTTTTGTCCACACCTGTATTAGTATCATATAAAATCACCAAATGAGGGGGTCATTTGTTATGTAGCAGGAGATAATTAATACAGAGGAATTTACTGACAGAGGAACTGTAAGTCAGCGATCCTAAAATTAATCATATTTACCTAAACTGGTCATGCACCAGGTCCCATTTCAGCCACCTGGAAAACCTGGGGCGAACTCAGCAGCTACTGCAAATCACTTTAACTATCCTCTGCACGGATCTCACAAATGTGACATTTCTCTTCTGTCACCTTCATTCTGCAGCCTAGCCTGAAGAAAGCACACAGGGCTTTAAAAAGAAAAAAGATGGAAAACTGAAATGGAATGTGAGAGCATGAATTCAAAGAATGACTATCTTGTGTTATAGCCTGTAACTGTGAAAACACTAACTCCAGTACTTGGGGGTTATTTCTAATATAATTTTATTATAAATTATAACTGAAACGCATTATAAAAGAAAATTTTGAGTCCACTTACATTACTAATTTTGGAACACATTCTTTGTATAGAATTAATTGAAAAATGACTTTTAAACAAGGAACAGTTTTGTTAAATCTTATTGTGTTGGTGCAATAAGATTTAATATAAAGAGGAAGTGCGTAATGAAAGACATTTTCTTTGTCAACGAGAAATTGAGGTAAGTTAAATATTTATTATGTGAATAGTTTCCTCTTTCATTTTTTCACTAGATCAGTTTCTTAACCTATTATAAGAAAATATATAAATATGGAGATCATATATTTTAGGGAGTTATCTAATTCAATATTACACTCCAGATGGTATTTCTTTGTAGTTTTTGTAGTTTTTCTTACCAATCTAACTTGCCACAAGGTTCACTAGGATAGTTTCCTTTACTTCAAAATTTCACATATCCTTAAATATCTTAATATTTGCTGTTACTACTTAAAACTAATGCATTTTATGCTGATTCCCCTCAGCAAGTAACCCTGTTAACAACCATCTGAATAAATATTATTGATCTCAATTTATATGTAAATTGGTACACAGAGGCATATAGAGGACAAATAAGTTCCCAAGGTCAAATAGCAAAGGATAAATTCATACACAGGCAATCTGATCTCAAAGCCCATTCACCTAAGCTATTTGACATACTGCTCAGTATCTGCACATTGAGCATTGATCATGTTTACAGACACAGTTTTCTCTTTCTCTCCTGTTCACTCCTCCCACTCCACCTCCTCCTCACTCTTCCTCTTCCCACCCTCCTTTGCTGTTTGCAAACTGTGTAAGCATGTCTTACTTGACCTGTTCACCCTGGTTTTTTCAGCCTCTTAGTTCATACCATTAATAAAAAAACTCCAAAAAACAAAAAAACAAAAAACAAAACAAAAACAACCCCACATGATTTCACAAAGTTTTCCAATTCCAGTAATATTCATGCTACCTATTTATGCCATTCACTCTGACATTCATTAACTGGAATTGTAGAATATTTTAACTGTGTGCCAACCTGGCCTGAGTTAATGGGGAAGACTTCAGTTTGGCATTTCCTAAACCTGGCTAAAGAATTTTAGAAATTACAGACCCCATTACATCTACTCCTGTACCACCTACACCTCAAATTGTTATTATCCAATAATCCTTTCAGAATGTCATCTTCTTTCAGATATTTAAGGTGGATGGCTGAGAAGAAAGCCTATCAGAGAGAATTTTTAAATATTGATGTAGACTTCATCCTACTGGTCAGTCATGTTGTCCAATGCAGTTATATAGGACAGTCATTAGGACCACGGATATAAAGCTAGGCTACAGCACCTCCCACTCTACCTGGGCAACCATGGGCAAACTACTTAACTCTCTGAATTTCAATTACATTTATAAAATGAAGATTATAGTTTTTACCTCATAGTTTCATTATGAGGATTAAAAAGAGATTGACATCAAGTGCTACATAAGTATTTATAAAATAAAAATATGAACATGTACATGATGAGAAAGTAGAAGATATCAATGAGAGACATGAACATGTTCTATCCCATGAGACAGAACATGCAGCTCTTGAATGATGGGTAATCATGGTTAGAGCCCAACACTCCATTTCCTGATGCCAAAGACCTAGTGTAAAACTCCCTTCTAAGTGATGATTTTGCACTTAAAATACATTCTCCATTTTCTAGATTTAAAATTTGTTATTATGGATAACTTTGTCTTTGTCCTTCTTAGCAACAAAATAAGAGTAACTTGACTCCAAGTAATACAGACTGAAAGAGAGGATTCAAATTGTTACTACTGAGAGAATGCTTAATACAATGTACAGCACATAGAACAATTTTAATAAATTATAGTATTATTTCTTCCATCTTTTTTATCATTTAATTATTCTAACCTATAGGAACAAAATCTATGATTTGTCATTCCCTGATTAAAAATCTCAGTGGTTCAATACTGCCTAATAAAAAAAAAAATACCTAACCTTAGCTACATTTTCATCAGTCTCTCTCCTATCACTAATCTGTTCCAATAAAGTTATTTTATGTCATTAAAAGAGGCTCAGTTGTGAGTATCTCATCTTGATCTACCACACATTCTGCTTCTTTGCCTAGTCTTGCTTATTCTGGCTTCTGAAAAAGAAACATGTTTTCTTTGTGCTCTACCTAGTTGCCCTATATACTTGACACAAAATTATGCAGCTTTACTTTATTAAAAATTATATATATAGTGGCCTGGTGCATGGACTCGTGCACATTGAAAGGAAATAAATTAGAAGAAATATTTTAATATCACTATTTGCCCTTTATAATAGAAGTGTCAGAGATGAAATAAATTTAGCAAAATATATCTGAAAATAATATATAAATTGGTTAATAAATAAAAATAACAATATGATATAACAGACATGATATAAAACATGATATAAAAACTAAAACATGATATAAAAACAACATTGATAAAAACAATGACTGATAAATTGATTAAACTTATTCTAATATCTCCCTGTATACCACATTAAAAGTAAAAACACTTTGAAAGTGCTTGACTATTTCCCTTGTGATAAAGTATTTACAGCTTTAACATCACACGCTCTACAAATTTGAGAGAAAGCAACATATAACAGACCATGTCCGACACCAGATTCAGGTAGGAATATTCCTACTCTGTCTAGAGGTTGTCCTTGTGATTTATTAATATAGTCATAGCAAATGCTGGCATCATGGGAAACTGTCTTCAAATTAATTTAAATGGGAGGCCAGTGTCAGACGGGGATGCCAGCTTTTGGCTTCAGAGATACATTGTGCCAATAGTTGGTCTTCAGACATGTGCTGTCGGTGACGCCACTTTCTTTCAGCTTCAGAATGTCAACAAAAACAACCAAATTCACAACATACAATGACAGATGAAAACACACGTGTGTGATTGGTGCCAGCGAGAGCTTTATATTTATGCACACTTAGCCTATATGGTTTGTCACTTAGCCTTTTATATAGAGAGAATTTTTAGTTATACAACAAAGATGCCTTGCTGTCAAGCCCTATACTCGGTTGTCATATTGTAAATTCTCAAAATCAGAGTCACAACTGTATCCAACATCTTATGTGAATAAGAGCAAGACACAACTAAGAGATTTTACAAATGCCAATCATTTCATCAAACAGTTACTCGGGATAACTCCTTAAAGGGGTTTTACTTCTTTTCATGTCCTCCTGCCATGGGTCTTAAACAATCAGAAGGTTTGGGAAATCAGCATGTATGCTAAGATCCCATTATCTCCTTTAGCTATACTCCTGAACATAATAAGGTTGGCATTGTGAGTGCTTGTAATTAAGGAGCTGGCTCTTGAGGGCATTTGAAATTCTTGAGCACCTGCTTTATTTGACTGCTCACAGAATGTAATGTTAGCACTGGCACCTTTACCCATTAATAAGTCAATTCAGCTTCACATCATATGGCGATGTTCATATTGCATGGTGATTAATTATTTTAAAGTATTCTAATGTTTTATTAAAAATATAAAATGTATATCCATAGGTAATATCAAAATTGTCAAAATTTAAAATAAACAAATAAAAATGACTTTGAAAAGTTTGATTTAATTTTCACATAGTGATTTTATTTTCCAATGAAAACAACTCTATGGGTTAGTAAAATAAAATTTTCTTCTTTGCTCTGCTAAATACTTTTTTTCTGGGACAAATAAAATACCTTATTTTAAAGTTGAAAAATGTACCCAAATCATGTCAATCTAGTGCAGCGGTTCTCAACCTGTGGGTCGCCAACCTGTGGGTCGTGACCGCTTTGGGGGTCGAATGACCCTTTCACAGGGGTCGCCTAAGACCATCGGAAAACACATAAATAATTACATATTGTTTTTGTGATTAGTCACTATGCTTTAATTATGTTCAATTTGTAACAGTGAAAATACATCCTGCATATCAGATATTTACATGACAATTCATAACAGTAGCAACATTACAGTTATGAAGTAGCAACGAAAGTAATTTTATGGTTGGGGGTCACCACCACATGAGGAGCTGTATTAAAGTGTCGTGGCATCAGGAAGTTTGAGAACTGCTGATCTAGTGGGAAAAAAATATAAAATTAAGATGTTAAGGGTCATGAAGCTGAGTAGTTTGGCCAATTTTGTTTAGATGAACAACTTTTTCAAAACATTTAGTCATACTGATGTAAGTTAGGGATGACAGATCCATTTATAAGTAGCTCTTCCCTTGGGATGTCACTGATCTGTCATCTACACAGCTCTTGGCTCATTCATAATATTAAATGCAAATATGAAGGTCAATTATTCTTCTCCACTTTACTAAATTGCCCACTCTAACATTACAAGGAGTAATTTTGATAGTTATAATTCAATAATATTGTCCTTAAAAGATTAAACCATTATAGATGTTTCTAGACCATTGGATGATACCCCTTTACCCTTCTTGCATTTTCCATTTCATTTTACACGTCACCCAATTTGAAACTATTCAAGATTTTATTGCCATTTTCATATTTTCTAATGTATATACTTCATGTTACCTATTAGAGCCCACAACAAATCAATACCAATGATGTGATCATTTGCCAGAAGTATGGATAAGTAGTAAGACGTGTGAAGACATGGAAAAAGCATGACCTTGAGGATGAAGCAGACCTAGTTTCTAATTCCATCCTTGCCCTCTACAACTTGGGCAGGTTATTTCACATCTCTGGTTATTGGCTGAGTTATCTGTAGCTTGAGCCAGTTGTTTATGCTGTTATTACCTCTCAAATGGAAATGTAGTTTCCTCACAGGTAAAATGGAACCAACACTGCTTTCCTAGAGGACTATCATGAGAATTATCTGAATTAATTAATATAAAGTTCTTTATTTAGTTTTCAAAAAAAAAGGGACCACTCAATAAATTTTACCTGTCATTCCTCTTTATCTCCAAGATGTAACTGCTATCCTTTGGGGTTTTCCTCTTTTAAAATTAAAGTCAGTGCTTATTTTATTTTTATTTAACAATACCAAATTATCCTTTGCCAACACAAAATTACCATATTTCCAAGGAAGAATTTCACAAGAAAGAATTCTTGGATTTTTTTAGCCTACCTCTTGTCACCACCAATTTGTACTTTTTATCTGTAAGGAAACAACCAGGAACAGATGCTAAATATAGTTGCTGGAATATTTACAATATAATTAAGGTAAGCATAATTTTCTAAGACAAACTCTATGTGCCTCCCCTCCTCCAACCCACCAACTAATTCCTTAGAATTCTCCAGTATCAGTTCTACTCTAGGGTGAAGAGCGTGCATTTTCTGTAGAAATGACACTTAGCAACATCCATTTGCCTGATGTATATTAAGAAAGCAAAGATAAGACGGTGCTGTTCCTTTCACACGTATCTGGTACAGCTTTCTCAATGTGTGAAAGATGAAGCACTACGACTGGACGGCAATTTCCCAGACTAGAAATAACAACAGACTTCTGTGACAGAAAGCATTTGTTTTCCGGCTTTTGCAACACTGCCAATAAGGTATTTACACTGCTCCCTTTTCATATCTCTATTTTTCTGTCTCTCATATGAGTGATCTGTATAGACCACCTTTGAAATGTACTTTCCTACAATGTAGCTAAAGGACATGAGTGAGATAAAATACTAAGTTTTAGATTTTTTTTTTTAAAAAACCAAATAGTTAGAAAACACGGTTAAACTGTATTTTTCTTTCACATTTCAATAGGTGGTTTTTCCAAACATACCTTACATTTAGACATGACAGAAAGCTTTATCAAGAGTATTCTATGACATTGTGTAATAGTTCGGTAAGCTGACGGCTAATAAAGGAGTGTTCTTTAGGTGCACATACTTGGCCCTTCAACGTTCTATCTAATCAATTGCATCTTTTTCCCTAAGGGCAATGCGATTCCGTTTTAAAAACAAAGCACCTTTTGAGAAGGTAGCAATGGAATATGAAAAACAAATCTTTCATCAAAGCCAAAGGAATCTGAATTCAAATTGTAGCACCACCAATGCCAATGCCAACGTGTGCACCCTTGGCCAAGCTTTAGCTGCATTGCCTGTTTAATAGGAGCGTGGCTTAGTTTTGCAGGATGAAGGGAACAAACTACCTCCATATTAAAGGGCTCTAACAGAATTCAATGCTTATTTACACCGTCCCTTGCAGATTCTTCTTTTCATAAGTAACATTCCATAAATGCAAATGCCTTATCTGCTTTCCTAAGGGGTTTTTGAAAAGCCTTTTTTTCCTTCATGATTTTATGCTCAGAGATTATAGATGGGGTGTTTTCATTCATCCTCTTTTGTAAAACAAAACAACAATAAAAAAAACAAACTTGAAAATTAGAACACAACACTAGCCTTGGATTAAAAAGATATCATTTACATGTTGCCGATGCTCCCAACTAACCTTTTCAGAACTCCTTAACAAGATCCAAAAGATTGATCTTTTGCTTTAGGAAATGAAGTTAAGCATATGGGACAACCTTTCTTGCTATCTTGCAAACCCTTGGATTTACTTAACCACTAAAACTTACCTATAGCCAAGCTAGCTTATTATCGTTTCCCAAGGTTTTGCCAAAACACAGTTGCAGACAACATACTCTCCCATAGTAATATTTGCTTCACATACATTTTTTTTTCAGTTCCGTAGGGATACTCATGAATGATTTTCCCTGAATTATATCTACTTGTACTGAAGCATGTCAGAATTGAAAACATCGCAACACTGGCTGAGTTCATGAATAGTGCCATCCCATGTGTATCCTGGCTCTCAGGTATCACCGGTAAACCTGAAAAGGATCAATGTATATTGTCTTAAAAATAACTGTACACCCCAGTGCACAGTCATCCATTTTTCATAGGCAAATTGCCCACTGCAAGCATACAAACTTTGAATTTAGGAACAGTAGAAATAAAGGCTGTCAGTGTTCATGCTGAGAATTTTTTTCTTTTTTTAAAAAACAAAACATGTACATTTAACTGTATTTATCATTGTCATTTAAAGCTTGATTTTATAAAACACAAGAAAGACATTAAGCCTTCAGCATCAGCAGAATTTAAACAGGAGAAATAGCAACAGCTTTGTAAGTTATATACATTAAAGTCAAATAATTATTTTTTTCAATATGGCAATTATACAAATGAAGTAAATGGCAAAACGTCCTTTTAGGAATACTGTTAGCATGGTTTATCAGTTATTTTAGAAATACTCAAAGATTCTGAATATCCAGACTTCTTTTGCTGTTTCATATTCACCTAGACTCCGAGTCAAGCTACTTGACCAAAAGTGCTGATGCAGGAAGGCATTTAGCTTCATAGCACACGTTTTCCCTCTCCAGGAACCACCTTCAAAGGAATTGCCATCACAGGGCTGAGGTGATCTGCTGCTTCCCTTTGAAGGGTGTGCAACCAAGTACCCAACCCTATGCAAAGTCAAACAAACAGGCACCCAAAAATGGAACAATGTGCACAGTTCAGGGAAGCACGATGTTAAGTTTTCCCCGCCTAAAAAATCAGTCAATGCCACCAAACAGGAACTGCAGTTGAGTTGATCTCAGGAAACACACATGGGATTCCACTGCATTCCCGGGCGCACCTTCAGTCACCGATGGGGGACTTGTAGGCCACTGCGCTGTCCACTTTGTGGATGGTCGTCGTGAAGGAGCGCAGGCGGACCTGCTCAGAGTTGGCAATGAACTGTGGTCCGCACTCTTCCCACTTTTCAGGCACAACCAAGTCTTTGTCTGTATAGATCAGCAGGTCAAAGGAGCAGGAAACCTCCAGCAGCGGCAGGAAGGTCACGGTGGCCGTGATCTGTCTGATCACCGAGCGGATCTCGGCTTGGATGACTTGCAGAGACTTCTCGCGGGGCGCACCATCATCCCTGGCCGTCTTGTCGCACTCAACGTCGAACTGCCACCTCTCCAGGACCTCCCCGTTTTCCAGATCCGAGATGACCACCACCAGCTTCTGCACCGAGCACATGCACAGCCAGTCTTTCAGCTGTCCCACCGCCGTGTGCAGGTATTTCACCAGCTCGGGATCAGCGGTGACAAGCAAGGGGAGTCCGTATTTCTGCACCCGAGTGAAGGTCTCGGCCGGGTAAATGCCACGCTGATACAGAATGCTGTTGATGCCGAACCAGAAGAACTCGGCCACGATGTCGGCGCTCCCGCGCAGGGTGATGCCCTGCTCCAGGGACTGCTGCCTGGCCATGGCCAGCCCGCAGGCAGCCGGGGCGCGTTTCCTGCTCTGGCACCGAGAATGCCAATGTTAACAAGAAAAGTCAGCATTTTGGTTTTAATGGAATGTCCTAAAAAGTAGCCCGTACTATTTCTAGGTGATAGATCCCCCGTCACTGATTGGTTTAATTTGCCCTCAAAGAAATCCATCAACATACCCTCATCCTGCCTTCTTATTTGTATCACCTTGAGTTTCCTGTTTGCACAGAGATGTAACTGAACTCAGAGGTATAAGAAAGGAGTTACAATAAATTGCATGCCAAGCGAGTGTAGGGATTGAGTTTGGAAGATCTACGTGTTATTACTTCTTTTCTTCCAAAGAACCTTTCTTTTAGGTAGGTATCATCATTCTATCATTCTGTACATATACAATGAAACATATTCAGAGACATCTAGTAAACAGCCCAGTGACATAGAGTTTATGAGAGAGAGAGACTCAAATCTGCATTTTTCATGGGACTCCAAACCCAAGTTCTACCTGGCCTTGATCTTAAATATACACAGGAATAAGTAGAAGATGTGGCCTATCACAGATACTTGTACAGAAAGAATGTAAATTAACACTGCTCTATCTGAAGAATGTGTTGCAATGATTTGTCAGATAAATAGACTAGCTGGCTGAGACTGTCAGTGGCCCCTCAAAGAGAGAAAATGTGAGGGAGTGAATTGAGCCAGGGCTTTGCGTTAGCAAAGTGAATTGGTGTTGGTGATGCATCATGTGTCCTTGGTGAAGTGACTTACCTTTATTCTGCCTGAATTCCTAACATTTAAAGTGGAGGGACAATGTCGATGAGAATGATTGAAGTGCCTCTCAGGGTGTTTGAGAAATGAAGGAAAGACATTTGCATTTTCTTACGCTACTCATTACACATTGTAGGTGTTTAAATTATATTCCCTCCTCTCACCGTCTCTGCTCCTCTTAATATTTTGTAAAGGTGTTCCTTTCTTTTGGGTCCTGAGAGAGAACTACAGTTTTACTCTTAAATATGATTTTGTCCCTTGGCAGGTGAAACAGCAATCACACCTTCATCTGACTAATATGTGAGTGTGTCATCCACATAGTTATTTGCTGCCAATGTCAGTGCTGACTAGAGAGGGATGATTAGCAAAATACCAGCCATTGGAATAATACAGCCACATGTTGTATAAACATCATTTGTTTCCAAATGTTTGGTACATGTTTCATATATGAGAGAGAGCATTACATGCATATATAATTGTAGCAATTACGACATGCAAGGGAGAAAAAAAGAACTCCATGTCTTGAAGCTACTGAAGCCCCATTCAGTGAACACAATACAGTGGGACCTTGACTTACGAGTGTCCCAACTAACGAGTTTTTCGAGATACGAGCCGTCTCTCGGCCGATTTTTTGCTTTGAGTTGCGAGCTAAAGTTCAGGTTACGAGCCAGCTTCAGATACCCCACCGCTAGTTGGCGCAGCGAACGTCACAGTGAACGCCACAACATCAGCCCAGCATCACGTGTCTCACTCGTTCACTTCTTGATTTGACACACGAGTAATTTGAGTTACGAGCTCCGTCATGGAACGAATTAAACTCGTAAGTCAAGGCCCCACTGTATGGGCAAAAAAGAATAATAAGGTGAGAAAATCGGTTAGCGTGAGTGGGCAGAATTCCCAAAGTTCCATGGTGAAATAGGAAGTAGAGTTCTATAGCTACACTAAGTCACCGAGAAGGGAGGCATGGTTCAGATGAAGCATGGGCCTGGCATTTCCCATTTCCTCAATGTTCTCCAAGAACCAGGGGTGAGAATGCTTAGGAAGGAACTGAGGGTCACATAAACGGGCTTCTGCGGACATAAACCATGGGGTAAAAAGAAAAAAAGAGCAGCAATGTTGACTAGACTAGAGAGGCACACACTGCATGGGACCCCAGTGACCACAGAATGTCCTCACCACGCTCAGAGCTGCTTTCTCCCTTCCTGAGAGAACGTCAGCACCCCCCTCATGCATTTCATCACCGCTTTTAAAAATTGATACCAATGTACTTAGATACCAGACAAAAAAAGAGAAAGTTCTGTATTAAAAACTTTCAGAAATGAAGGGTTATGTGATGTTAAGAAACGTCCTTTGAGGCATGATTCCCAAGGGCCTGGACTTTGCTAAGGCTCATCGTTAAAACCCAAAATAGATACATGAGATGTGTGTTTCCCCATTGATTCAAAACAGAATTCCTCCCCTGCGGTGCTCCCTATGATGGAAATAATAAGGAATGCACTCTGAGACGTGTATTAGACACTTTACTTACAAACTTTATGTGTAATCACTGTATGCTAGAGCCTGTGGTTCTCAATCAAAGGATGTTCTGCCTCAGGCCACTCACCTTCACTTGAGGCATCCAAAAGTAAATGTGGGGACTTGGGGGTGTCACAATGTCTGGTGAAGGGAGTTGGCCAAAAGTATATATAGTTCTCCAAGCCATAGATGCCAAATCTTCTGCAGTCCCACACATTGAAAACTTCCGCATCCCCAATGCCAATAGCAACTCTATTTACAAAAAGTTGGCTAAACATATTTGATAATGCTTTTTAGGGACAATTCCACTGAAAGTACATTGATATTTGTTGGGTTCCGTTGTTAATTATTTTGTATTCCTCTGAGGCAATGACTGTGTATATCATATAAACAATATACATATTTGGTGCCAAGTGGGACACGTTAAACAATACTACAAAAGGCAGAAAGGAATACTTAGTATATAGTAAGCTGATGGATATCATGGAAAAACTGGGCTTCCTAAAATCCCTTTCCAATGTTAATTTACTTTTCTGAACCCATCACTGAATCCTTAATATTAATAGAAAAATTACTCCAATTTGCCCTTACTGAGTTATTTCTATCAGATTCATGCCAGAATTCCTGTGCTCTAACAAATCTATGAATGCTTCTTCTACATAATTTCCTGTTTTTATTTCTTCTTTTGTTTCTGTGCTTCCCTCACAGAAAATGGAAATCCCTTCACCCATACTCTTTACATGTCTGAATCTAATCAATTTTGTCATCCCAACCCCTGTTAAAAAGCCAAAATCCTCATAAAACTTTCCTCATTCTATTTTCTAAGATTAGGAAATTATCTCTCACTTTCTGAACTGTACTATTATTTTCTGTCCTTTTCTTAGGATATTTGGTATCCTCTATGTTATAATTATTTCTGCATATCTCTCCTCTATCTAAATTATAATAATTATAGAAATGCTTTATCTTGCCCATTTTTGCAGCCTCACAACACCTTAGAGTCTCTGTGCACATGGTTGATAATTAATGAATAATTGCTAAATTAATGTCAAGGCCTTGGAAAGGGAACCTAGGGATCTGAGGTAACACGTGGCTGAGGAAGAATTGAAGGAGTTAGTACTGGGTAGTAATCACACTTTATGCAGTATTAGCACATGTTTAGTGACTTATTCTTTCACTGCAGTTGAATTTAAAAGAATATAAGTACATTAATGTTGTGTCAAGCCACCTACTTGGTGGAAATTTATTGTAGCAGCCCCAGAAACATTTAACAAATAGGAAAAAAAATATATGAAAAAAAGTTTGCTAAATAAAGTGGGCAAAGACATTTCCATAAAAATGTACTTTGACTTCAGGCGTGGCTTACCTTAGGTAGAAATATTAGATAAATTACTGATACCATCCAACTCTCCTTTTATTTGTTTATAAAACTGTAATTCAAAAAAATCACCTCCATGAAGTTATTGTGAGGATATAAGAAATTGCTTTCATGTAGTTTTATTTAAAACTAGTGACCTGTCGTGAGAAATTGCACGAGACCCGGGACCCCTTCTCCTACTCCTCCCCACCGCCAGCACCATGGGACCACCCCAAGTCCCGGAGTCCGGCCCCATGGGGCTGGCATGCTTCGGGGACAGCCCTGAGTCCTGGAGTGCCGCCCTGATGCCCCACCTACAGGCTGCGAAGAGCAGCCGCCGGGTCCCCCACAGGGCCGCAGGAACCCTGGCAGAAGCTGCACAGAGCGGCCGCCGGCCCCACCCCTGCTGTCCTGCCCCCGCTGTGCGCAACACCATCTTGTGGTGGAATTACAGCGTGAAGGTCAATTTGCATATTACTTCTTTATTATAAACGATACTAGAGGCCCAGCACATGAAATCGTACATAGGTAGGGTCCCTAGGCCTAGCCTGCAATCAGGGTCATCTCCTGCCCGCTCGCTAGTCCCCAATCCAGCCGTGGGCAAACTGTGGCCCGCGGGCCGGATCTGGCCCATTTGAAATTAATAAAACTAAAAAAAAAAAAGACCGTACCCTTTTATGTAATGATGTTTACTTTGAATTTATATTAGTTCACACAAACACTCCATCCATGCTTTTGTTCCGGCCCTCCGGTCCAGTTTAAGAACCCATTGTGGCCCTCGAGTCAAAAAGTTTGCCCACCCCTGCCCCAATCCCACCCCACTGACACCACCTCCCTGGTTCTCTGTGGTTCCCCATTGGCCATCCAGTGATGAAAGCCTATGGGCTTGGGGGAGGGACCCATAGGTGGTCAATGCACCTCATAGCAACTGGTCGATAGGTCGTTATCGTCATTACAGTTGTTGGCTTTTTATATATAGAGGTAATAATTACTTCTCATCAGAACTTTTCAATATATCACTGAAACACAATGTACTTAACAATTCAAATTAACATTCTTTCCTTTTAAATTCTTCTTAGTTTGAGAACATTGATTACTAAGCCAATGGGATATCCCAAAGTGAATCTTTAGTTGAAGTCTTTCCTAGATGGTAAGGCAATTGTACAGATAAAGATGTTTCTTACTTCTTAGCCACTATTTCTCACATCTGATTTTTAATATGCTTGGGAGAGGATATAATTATAAACATTAATTAGTAGTCAGCAGAATAAAGTCATTTCTTCACATTAGCAGTATGTCAGTCCCAAAAGCTCCAGCTTTCAGGGAAATGAGACCACAAATGTTTAATGCTTATTAGATCAGACAACTCAATGAAAATGTACCATTTTTGTTAATATGCTGATTTTCAAAAATGTAACAGAGCTACTCAGGTGAAGGGATAAAGATCCATTACGTATGTAAAAAATATAAAACTCTTTAAGTTGAGCTACAGTGGCTGAGCACTGTCCTGAGCATAAATAGGTTGCCGGTTTGATTCCCAGTCAGGGCACATAACTGGGTTGTAGGTTCAGTCCCCAGTCAGGGCACATATGGAAGGCAACTGATCAATGTTTCTCTCTCACATCTCTCTCTCTCTCTCTCTCTCTCTCTCTCTCTCTCTCTCTCTCTCTCTCTCTCTCTCTCATTTTGAGTGTTGAGCTTTTGGTGCTTCCTTAAATGCCATGTTGTAGGAGAGGATCAAAGGCAAAATTCAATGATATATAGAATACTCCAGGTCAGTGATGGCGAACCTTTTGAGCTCTGCGTGTCAGCATTTTGTAAAACTCTATCTTAACTCTGGTGCCATGTCACATATAGAAATTTTTTAATATTTGCAACCATAGTAAAACAACGATTTATATTTTTGAAATTTATTTTATATACTTAAATGCCATTTAACAAAGAAAAATCAACCAAAAAAATGAGTCCGCATGTCACCTCTGACATGCATGTCATAGGTTCTCCATCACTGCTCTAGGTTTTGGGATTCCTGTTATTTGCCATGTGTCTTTTTATAATATGGTAACCTATTATTTTTATCAGTAAATCTGATTTAAATAGGACTAGAGGTACTTAATTAATAAGACTCTAAAACCATGTTCTGCCTTAAGAAGCAATGAATATTGTATGAGAGAGCATAGTATCATATATCTATTGAAAAATTAGTCTGTGTAAGAAACAACATATACTCATTTTTATTCATCTGGGCTGTAGTACATTTCTTTAAAAATTACTTGTTAATGCTTTTAAAGAAGCAAGCTTATGGAATAAATATGATTTGAGGTTTGTATTTTTATGGTACACTATAGATTATACATTATGTTAAAAATACATGGAATACTAAAAATGGCAAATACCATCAACCACTGCTAATGGCTTCAGAGCATTGTAACTAATGTCTCATATCCTAATTTAGTTCTTTATTGTATAGGTTAGAAAAATAGATATGACATTATAATAAAAAAAACCCTCCTAGAAATAGATAGTAGAGATGTAAAAAGTAAAATCACATAACCTCTGACTGCCTGACATTAATTCACTTTAGTCAAAAAAGTTTAAGAATATGCTCTATGCAAGAATAGTCTTTGCAAAATAGCTATGACATTATAATAAACAAAATTCCTGAAAATAGCTAGTAAGAGTGCAAGCAAGGGAAAGTTTATAGAAGTAGTATATAAAACTTAACAGTCAAATATTTTTTTCAGAAAAATTCATTTTTATGTTTCAGAAAAGTGCCTATAAATGATTCTTGCTTCAGAATCTCATCTCTTAATCTCAGAAATCAGGAGATTTTTAATCAGAGAGAAACCAATTTTGCATGCGCATGCACATACACACACACACACACACACACACACACACACACACACACACCCTAACCCACAACTGTTCTAAGCAAGAGCTGTGGGTGATTTTACCAAGTGAATTTTGGCAAAGAGAGAGCTTTCTTTGAATGCAGCTTTGCATGAATCTGTCCGGTTACTAAAAAAGACATAAATAGCTATAAATACAATAGTATGAATGCTTTTCTCCTTTAAGTTCTGAACTTTGTGCAGTTTGGAGAGACTGATAATTTTCTATAGGTTTAATACACTATTTCTGACACTAGACAAGGCAGACCAAATTAGGCTGTGTATTAACATGGAAGGAAGTAGAAAAGTATAGCTAGGGAAAAAAAATAGAGTCCAAATACTAAGCCAAATATTCCTGAAGTTTATACCAATGGTATAATGAACAGGGATTACAAATCCCTGTATAAGAACTGTATCATAGATATCAACTGTCTTGCTTTTCTGTTGCTGTATTATAAACCACTAGAAGCCCAGTGCATGAAATTCATGCACTTGGAGGGGTGGTCCCTCAGCTTGGCCTGCACCCTCTCACAGTCTGGGAGCACCAGTATTGATTGCCCCAAAGAGGTAGGCCCCGTCCACCCGGTCAGAGCTCTGCTATGGATCGACCCCACTGAGGGAGGCCCCACCCACCCATTGCAACTGCTGGCCGGTGGCCTGGACCTCCCTCTTTGTGGTGATCATGGACCCCCCCGATTGATCACCCCACTGGCCAGTGGACTGGGCCTCCCTCTGCAGGGCAATTATGGGGTGATGGCAGGGCCCCCAATCAATCGCATTGCACCTGCCTTGGCTGGCCTGGCGCCAGTGGGTGTCATAGCATGGTCATCTGGATGGTTGTTCTGCTGTTTGGCCATTAGGTCAATTTGCATATTACACTTTTATTATTATAGATATTAAAACATAGGGAGTTAAAACAACAGAAATGTGTCTTCTCTCTCCTAGTCTGTGAGATGATTTGGCTAATCTCTATAGTTTTGTTGCTCCATGCAATACTAGCTGGCTATCCAAGGTCAAATGGCCATGCAATGTCAGACCAACAGGCCAACCTCAAATTGGCCTGCAATGTTCAAGATACCTCACGAACATGGTTGGCATTTGGTCATGGCTGTTGACGAGACACAGGTGAGAATGACAATCAGCAAGTTAGTTTTCCATGCAGCCTCCCTGTGTGGCTTGGGCTTCTAATACTGCAGCTTCTGGATTCATTAAGGCAGAGAGGGGAAGCTGCCCATCATCTGCTCATCATCTTAAAGCCTGGATTTCTAGAATGTCACTTGTGACATGTTCTGTTGATCAAAGCTGCTGGTAAAGGCTAGCTCTTCTCCAAGGTAAAGTTAAGTAAGTTCCACTTCTTTTTTAAATTTTTATATTTTTCAGAGAGGAAGAGAAACATAAATGATGAGAATATTTGATTGGCTACCTCCTGCATGCCCCCTACTGGGGATTGAGCCTGACACCTGAGCATGTGTCCTGAACAGGAATTGAACCGTGACCTCCTGGTTCATAGGTTGATGCTCAACCACTGAGTCACATGGGCCAGGATAGTGAATATTTCTTATCTTAACTAATTATTACAATTCATACTTCTGGTCCAAAGGACGGTGTCAGAAGTGAACTTGTAATTCAAACCAATCTAAATAGAATCATTGCAATGTTGGCACAAAGGATACATATCTTTCTGAACAAATGGAGCATGGAGCACTAGGAGTTGTTACCTATGCTATCCTGTATACTAGTAGGAGGGCTGCCTCAGCAGCATGCTGATAATGTGGGGCTCAGAGAAGAGGGAATGAAAACAGCGACAGTCTTGGTGATGCTGTTCCGCCATTGGAACTACCCCAAACTGAAGCTAGATCTTACTCCGGACAACTCACATGGCAGAGCTAATAAAGGACATTATTGTTTGGGATGCCTTCATGTGGGAATGTCTAATATTAGCAGCATCAAGACACTGAAAACATTTTTTCATAAGGTTGTTTTGATGATAGAAGTTGATAATTTTTGCAAAACATTTAGCACAGTGTTTGGCATATAAACAGTCTTTTATCTTTTCCTTTACTCGGTATGCTAAAATATGGCAGTTTCTAGTCCATCTTACAGTTTTAATTTTTTTTCAGAAACCAGATTTATTTATTTATTTATTTATTTATTTATTTATTTATTTTTGTTTAGTTACCGAACAAAAGAAAAAAATCCTGGGAGTTTGGGTCCATTTGACCTTAATTTAAATACATAAAGTGGAGCTATCTGCAATTACAAGCTTACCCACCAGAGGAATATGGTATAAATAAAAAACACAATCAAAATGTAATTAAAGAAGCTGTTTGATATTTTCTGAAAGCAGTTTATGTTGATATAAAAGAGCTGATTTCTATTATTTTTATGATTACAGCATTCTATTTATATTCTCAGCACTGAATTAATTTCTTTATATAATGCTCACCTTGCTAAAGATCCTTTTAAAATACTTTCATGAGTTGCGTACATAAATCATCTTAGTGATCACAAATACTTATATGCGGAAACTCTGGAGGGAGGTTTTTATAGTTTTTAGGGTCTCAGATAAGTCACTAAAAGAGCCCTGTTACATCTATCAAAGTGAAAAAATAGCAATTGGTGTTTTGTTTTGTTTTTCATGGACTTAACAGTGGTGAAATCTTTAAAACATCATTCAAAAGTAAATATAAAGCAATGCATAGAGAGCCATGCAATGTATTACAACGGTCATCCAAGTATTGGCTTGGCATTAGTGTTCACTTTTATGACTTTTGCTTATAAGCTGGCATCATCCCTTAATGGTAACTGAATTATGTGCACATAGGCAAATGTCTGTATTTTAAATGAGAATTTCCTTAAAGCTGTACTATAATACATAGGGACTAAAAAGACAGATCCAGAGACAGAGAAGCATTGATCAGACCATCAAACAACAGAGGGAAGGTAGGAGAGGGTGGGGGTAAGGGGAAAAGATCAACCAAAGGACTTGTATGCATGCATATAAGCCTAACCAATGGACATAGACAACGGGGGGTGCGGACATGAGTGGGGGAGTTGGAGGGGGGATAAGGACACATATGTAATACCTTAATCAATAATGAAATTAAAAATAAATAAATATTAAAAACCAGACAAGAGAAGATGACTGACATCTTTGATTAGCTATAGATATTCATGTATGTTGTTCTTAATTCTAATTTTTAAATATTGTTATCTGATATAGAAGAAAAAAATTCTTTAAAAAGCATCCAGCCTCTTTACATCTCCCTGCCTCAAGCACCAGAATCAGGACTACATATTCACCTGAATACCAATTTTAAAATAAATAAAAAGCATTCTACTTTTGTAATGTGCACAAGAGTTACCTAAACAAGTCATCTACAATTTCTTTTGACAGATAACCTTGATTTTAAAAGTAATACATTGACTTTGAAACAATTCCAAAATATGCGAAATAGTTAAGAGAGCTGTAATTGTTGTTGCAAACATCCTGAGAACAGTGACTATAATAAAATTGGTGTATGGAATCTACAGAAAAAAGAACAAGTGCAACTAACCATGATTAATGATGAACCAACTAATTGAACTTGCAAACAATATTAAACAGTCGTGGATTTTGACTTGTAGCACCCTTCCTCATTAATCTGATTCTTTATTTGACAACAGCAAACATACTAGCATATTCCTTATTTTGCTCAACTATTTTGGATCTCACAATCTCGATGTTGGAGTGGATTTTTGTTGCCTAGTCAGAGAAGTAGGATCTCAAAACTTTGATGAGGCAATAGTACTATTGACAGTGGTTTCCACAGAAACGTAAATGTATTTTTCAGTGTACAATCCTGATAGAAAATGTTGCAAATCCTTATGAGGCCATGTGCTATGTAGATAATCTCTTCTGAGCGAATCAATATTACCGCCAGTGTGTCTCAATAGCTTTGAAACTACTAAGTAATTTGTTCAGTAAAGATTGTGCTCTTGGTTCTTTCATAAGATCCCCTTTAGAAAAAAAAATTCTCAAATTGAGGAACATAAAGTAATTGTGTTATTTCTTATGTGTTTTCTACTAATGGTGGAAAATTTATCGCATGAAGTAAAGGACAGGAAACGGGCATAGTCATTATGTGGGAAGAAAGGACACTGCCTATATATTATGCATCTTCAATCCTGTGATTTAAAATGGTCTTTTTAAACTTTGCATTAAACCATGCTCGATCTCAGCAATGTTTTCTCTGAGAAAGCTTCTGGTTTTACAATGACAATAACTAGGACCATGATACTGAGTACACAGAATCCACATCATTTGTCCCGAGGAAGGTACTGCCTAATATTACTCCCTGGTATATGCCTGAGACATAACCATAGCCCATATGGTTGCTTTGTTAAGCAAGGGTCAATTTCTTGAATTTTTTTTTTTACTATATTTTTTTCTTTGTCTTTCTTTTCAGTGTTGTTAATTTTCTTTTCTTTTTAAAATATATTTTATTGATTTTTTTACAGAGAGGAAGGGAGAGGGAGAGGGATAACGAGTTAGAAACATCAATGAGAGAGAAACATTGATTCAGCTGCCTCTTGCATGCCCCCTACTGGGGATGTGCCCGCAACCCAGGTACGTGCCCTTGACCTGAATCAAACCTGGGACCCTTGAGTCCGCAGGCCGACGCTCTATCTGCTGAGCCAAACCAGCTAGGTCACTGTTGTTAATTTTCATACGTTAATGTTCATTTGAATCATGACCATTGTTTCAAGGTTCACCTCTTTATGGCTGATGAAGATCTATTAGTGCTACACATTTGGCATGGAATAGATGTCTTTAAACTACAGAAGAACACAGTTGCTGCCTTTGGAGTCTCAACATTCCTTCCACCTGGTTGGTAGGAGTAAATGGGAACTCTATCGAGGGCACACCAAGTAATGGCAGCGATGACAACAGACCTTCATTGAGCGATGAACAAGTGCCAGGTAACTCGCTAAACATTGTAGTAAGTGTTATTGGACAGTTGCTATTAAATCCACATGAGGTGAAGGCTTGGAGAGCTTACATAACATGCCCAACTTGCAGATGGTAAATGGTAATTCCAAATCTCTCTGAGGCTAAGTATTCCAAATTGCCAACCAGCTTCACTGAGACAACATGTCCCATGCTTGAAGCAGCTACTCCAGTTCTTAAAAGTGAATCTTCATTTTAATGTGGGCCTGCACATGGGATTCCAGTGGGAAAATGACCCACAAATAGTATAGGCTCCTTGAAGCATGTCTGAGTATATCCTGAATTTGAGTATCTCCTTTGCCTTATAATATTACAAATGGAGGAGACGCCAGTGCCTATTTACATGAACAAATTGGATCTCTAATGCATACTAACAGGTTTTAATGGGCATCTAAATAAATGGGTAGACTATTTAGCCCTGTTTGATATGCCTGTGTGCTATGATATACTTTATACTTGCATAAAATTGTAGTCCAGTTTTATCTCTTGTTATACCATTTATTAAATATAACAGATGATATTGTTGCTGATGATGATTATGTTGTATATGTCTAATTATTTTCTAGATTTTAAAAATTAAACCTAATCATTTATTTTTTTAACATCAGGTTTTGCTGGAGAAATGAAATCTCTCTTTTTATTGTGAACCTGAGACACAAAATTATAGTGTTCAGAGAAGTTTTAGCAGAAAGTCCTTTTGTGCTGAGGACTGAGTCAAAAGAAGCCACCACTTACATAAATGAAACATCACCTTACTAATTATATATATATATATATATATATATATATATATTTGTTATATATATGTATATATATATATTTGTTATATATATATTCGCAATATTGTTCTTTCATCATGGCTGATTTATAAATGTAAATATACACTTCTTGTTTTTAGAAAACTTTTTAAATTTAAAGAAGATAATTTGCAATAAAATAATGTTTATTTACTTCTTGCTCTGGTTTATAGCATTAAATAAATGCATCAGAATGCAGATAATATAGAATCTATCAAACCTGATATTATGTTGCTTATGTAAATTGAAATACTGATACAATTAAATCAGGTTAAAATGTTTTTTGTCTTTATTATCTCCTTGAACCTTGACTCCTTTACAATTTCTACTTTTTATCACTTTTATTATTATTGCTTTTTAAAAAATATTTTCCCTAGTCTTATGCTTTGCAATGTGCTGAAATGAATAGAATAATTTTGACATGATGCTTTTCTGTTTTGTGTTTTTTTGTGTGTGAGTTATTTTTTTTCAAGTTGGCTTTTGTTTTCTTCCCTCTACACCATCACATCACTACCTGTCACTCTCGTCTCACTAAAATACAGTTTTCCTTTTTATATAGCTTAGGTTAGATCTCTCTCTAGTGACCCTTATTTCTAGTAAAAAAAAAAAAATCTCTCTAAATGCATCATGATTAAAATAAAAAGAAGAGTTTTCAGGTAACAGAAGAGCCATATGACAGCCATTAAGCTTAAAAATGAATGTAGCAGGATTAAAGATTAGAATCCTATGAAATACATAGGAAGGCTGAAAAGAGCTGAAGAGGTATTCAGTAAAAATTCATGCTGCTGCCCATAACAATAAGAAGGAAAATCAAAATGGAAAATGTGTACTATACAAAGAGATTAAAAAAGAGAATCTTTATATTTTTGGACATTTCATGAGCAAATGCTTTAAAGGACTATCACTATATTTCCCGGAAACTTCCCAACAATGAAGCATATTTACTGATATGATAATGAAATGTCAGTCAGTGCCACCCTAGGCTTTGTGGCCCATTTTTTTTGATGCACACAATCAAAAGCCAAAATCTAGTAAGATTAAGAAGATAACTTTCCAAATATGCTCAGGAGCTGCAAGAAAACACACATTTTAAATTGGCTTCAATAAATAAATAAGACACTCCAAACACAAAATGACAGTTGCAGAAGGTTACAGAAATTCAACAGCTGAGGAAATTAAATTACAGCCAAGCTAAAGCTTGTACAAGATCCCTTTATCATTAGATGGTTGCTCATTTTATTGGTATTCTCAAATGTATAAAACAGAAGAGGTACAATATAAGATGCTTAGATAAATAGGATTCTCTTATTTTGGTTTTCCAAGAATGAACTTTGAACATTCAGTTAAAGTAAGAAAAAGAGGAAAAGAACACAACCTATAACCTAACGAGGAATACTATGTACTCCCTGCTTTACAATATGGCATAAATAAATTGAACCACTCTAGGTTTTCTTTTTTATTTTCTCCTAAAAATACTGTGCATGGAGGAAGAGCAAATCAGGTCTGCTTCCCCCCCCCCCAGCCCCCCCATTTCCTGTAAAATACACTCTATATCAATTTACTTTGTGTAAGATGAAATACCCCAAAAGCTACAATTTATTTGTCCTTTTCTTTTCTTTTTTTTGTTATTTTTTATTTCAGAGAGGAAATTAGAGGGAAAGATAGAAACATCAATGATGAGAGAGAATAATTGATCGGCTGCCTCCTGCACGCCCCCTACTGGGGATTGGTCCTGCAACTTGGGCATTTGGTCTCATGAAGATATCAGACAACTTTTTGAGGATTTGACTACCCTGTTGGTGAAACCACATGAAGAGGTGGTGAAACCACATGAAGAGACCTGAAATGACATGGCAAAATGAAAGAGCCAGATGAGCCCTACCTTCGAGCTGTCCCCTCCAAGATACCACACATGTAAGTAAAACCATCTTGGACACTCCAGCCCAGCCCAGTCAGTAGTTAAACTCACCTCCCAAGTCACTTCAATTAATCTCAGGTGATCAAATGAACTGCCCAACCAAGTCTTATCTTAATTCCTGACACACTCAACTGGGAGAAACAAGAAATCATGTTGTTTAAGCCACTGGATTTAAGCCACTGTTATACGGCCATACATCACTGTAACAGTGGCATACAAGCTGATTTTAACCAAAGAAGAAAAGCATATCTCTGAAATTGTTTCCGAGTTTAGAAAGAAAAATGTATTTGATCATCCCACCCAAAATTATAATGAAAACAACATGATTATCTCTTCATTAGTTTAATTCAACTGGACATTTATTTAACTCTGAAATAAGAATGATTGACCCCTATCAGAGATAAGGATAATTGTTAAGTTTAACATGAATATATGCAAAATATAAGACTATCTCAATATATTATTGGTTTTAACAAAGTAAAGCAGATTCACACACACACACATACACACACACACACACAGGCACAATAATGGTACACCATATTGACTTTATAATAATATATATCCAAATGAATGTTCACATAAAATGAATTATTTTAACAAATATTAACTTCCACAACATGCAAGCCCTATTCTACACATTAGAGATCATATTTCCTAACTATAAGTAATACTACCAAATAATTAGGCAGCTAGATGTTTCATATCTGTACAAAATATTAACAGTACACAACATAATTCTATATAATAAAATCCTAGGTGTTGTGACGCCCTCGCTCAACATTGCCACAAGATGGCTGGCAGGGGAAGGTAGTTGGGGGTGATCAGGCTGGCAGGGGAGCAATTAGGCATCAATCAAGCTGGCAGGGGAGCAGTTAGGGGGTAATCAGGCTGGTAGGCAGAAGTGGTTAGAGGCAATCAGGCAGGCAGGCAGGCTAGCGGTTAGGAGCCAGCTGTCCTGGATTATGAGAAGGATGTCCAACTGCCAGTTTAGACCCGATCCTGATTGGACATCCATGGAGGGTCCTAGATTGGAGAGGGTGCAGGCTGGGCTGAGGGACACCCTCCCCATGCATGAATTTTGTGCACCGGGCCACTAATCTATAATAATAAAAACAGAATATGCTAATTAGACCACACAGCCAAACAACCTTCTGGACATCATTCCAGACATCCTTCCAGATGAAGCTATAGCAGAAGGGCCTGAGGCAGAGGCAGTTAGGGGTTAGGGGCAATCAGGCAGGCAGGCGAGCAGTTAGGGGCAATCAGGCAGGCAGAGTTGTTAGGGGCTATCTTGCAGGCAGGCACATAAGCAGTTAGGGACGATCAGGCAGGCAGTCAGGTGAGTTGTTAGGAGCCAGCGGTCCCAGAATGCAAGGGGGAGTCCCCCAAAGGGTCCCAGATTGCGAGAGGTTGCAAACCAGGCTGAGGGACACTCCCCACCACCACCATGTACGAATATCATGCACCAGTCTTCTAGTATAAATATAAAATTATATTCCAGTGACTTTAACAATAGTACTTAACTGCCTTCTCATTTTAGACTTTTTTTTTACAATGATCATATAAGACTTATATATACAAAATAAAACTATATATATTTACATCTTCAGAGAGCCAAATGAGAGAGAGAGCAGAAGAGTAAAAATGTATATGATTATTTTTAAAATAAGAATAAAGTGTAATGAGAAGTACTCAGTGATCTCAAGTGTAAAAAGTGGGTTAAAAAGAGAAGGTTAAAAAGGGACACTATTCAAACTTTGTAATTTCTTCCTAGACCAACCCCAGAAATGCATAAAGGAATTTTCATCTACAGGTAATATACTCTCATCATCTTGGGAAGGGTGGTTCGCTTGAAAAGGCTATAAAAATTTCATTTAATAGGCTAACATAAATTAATAAGTAATATCGTAGTGCAAGTATTTATGTTAATAATATTAATGTTCATACTTTACATGAAGAAGCAATATTGGTGTAACCACATCACTGGTGAAAATTGGGAGGCTCCCATCTTATAATAGAAAAACTTCCCACTACAATTTGATCATGCTCAGTGACCTGGAAGTAATAAATGCGTAAGTCTTAAACCAAATAACAGATAAATAAATCGAGTGCCAATAACACTCTTTCAAACATCCAATCCCCTGGGATTGATATGTTTAATTAAGAAAAATAAAGTGTGCTATGTTGAATCACTAATGATGTTGTGAATCAAATAGTATTTAAATGACCTGTCTTGCAATATTTGAGTACTAATTATATTATTCAATACTGTATGAGCAGGGGAGATAAAATAGAAATAAGATTTGTTTTACCATGTTATAAGTTTTGCTTTATGAAATCATGAGCAATTAGCCACATCTCTGAATCAAAAAGAAAAATGAGAATCATAATGAAATAGAAAAATTGCATTTGTTTAAGTCATAGTTGTAGATTTAGAATGCCATTTGCAATGAACTTCCAAAACCCATAAGTTTTGGTCATTATGGTGAATACCTTCCATTTTCTCAATGAACACAATGTGATTAAATTAGGATGATGTGTTCCACCTCACTTAACACATAAAAAAATTAATGAACAGAACAGGGCAAACAAAAGTAACCAGACAAATAATAAAAACCACAAGCAATAGGATATCTGTTGGCTCCTGCAACTAAAATGCGTAGAGATTCAGGCAAAGTTTGCTGTATAAAAAAAAACAATGGCTTAAATGAATATTTTTTATCTATGGTTTTATAACTCTTACATTATAGTTACAATTCCATAAAATGGCCTCTCATTTATGGTATATTTAATAACAGACTCAAAAACCAATTACTTATATTTGAATCACTGTGCACCCTTGGTTTCTTTACCTTTGGTCTAATTTCTCATCTGGGCCACAGTATCCTTATCTAAAGGAGTATAATTGATGGTACCTACCGCATATTACTGTGAAAATTTAATAAACTAATAATAAATGTAAAACTCTCAGGTAAGTGTCTAATTTAACATGCTTGCTATAGGAGAGTCAGACATAATTCTGAGCTGTTTCATGTCAGTAAATTACTGTACTAGTAAACGTTTGAGACTTCACATCTTAAAAAAAAATCCAGAAAATAAGACTGCAATTTTCTCCTCATAGCTTTAAGAAGTTCTTAAGTTTATTCTTTCATCATCTCAAACTAAATCCTTTTAACCATCCCTAACCTAATCCTTGTAAGTAGGAAAATTTGAATTATGGGCTTAATCTCATCAGGGCTCATAATTAGAGTTGAGAATGGGGCCAATTAAAACTGAACCAAAGCACATACACCTAAAATTTCAAATATGCTCAAATATATGAAACAGTACTTAAGATCTACTACATACACTATGTGCAGTGTACTGAATGAAGTGCTATGGTCCACTACAGTCCAATATTTATGAACATACTAGATTATAATGTATACATGTGAGTGCATGTATACACATTCAGAGCCTAATGTATATATCTTGGAGCAGAAAATAGAATTGTTTTTGAAGTGTTTATATAATAGGGATGTCAAGACTGAGCCTGTTTTGAGTAGATAGGAACAGGAATAATTTGCAATGGAGAATATGATGCAGCATAATACATTGGAATTTAGTGCATGGAAATTGACAAGAAAAGATCAAATGAGGATAGTGAGAACAGATACGGGACTGCAATTGATAGTGTATGTGGAAGTAGCAGAATATAAAGTTGAAGGAATGATTGGCTTTTCAGTCAAGAGAAGAAAATGGGACTTGATTCCAAGTGGAGAGCCATAATAAGACCTTGAGTCCTTTACTGACGTGATGAAACCAGTGTTTCATGAGGATTAGTCTGACTGAAGTGGGCAGAGACTGCTGCAGGTAAAGGAGCCATCTACCAGATTGTACAGTAATTTAGGGTTGAGGTGACAGAGCAGTGGACTAAAGTAGTGGCAGTGGAACAACCAGAAAACAATCAAGGACAGGCTTCGTGAGAAATTAAATTTAGAAGATGAAGGAAAACATCTAGACCAATATTGTTTCCTGGGATTTTAGTTGAGTAATACAACTGATGGCAGATAGAAAGTGGAAAAGGAGAAAAATTACTATTTGACATGTGTCAAAGAACTGGTACTCTCTCTCTTGTATTCTAGTCATATAATTTTAAAATGAGTACCAGTTTTTAATGGTTTTTGTTATTTCTTAAAATAGGAATCATAAAGGAAAGAAATCCCAGCACCAGTAGAATATATAGGGATAAAATTTATCTGAAAGGTCAAATCTCATAGAATCTCAGGAAAGTCACCCATATCTTTACACATTTCAAAGCTAAACCTGGAGTTTATAACATACTCCAGGTTTCTGTATTTCAAGCCAAAGAAAACTCATATAAAATATATTCTTTTGGGCAAAATAAATGAAGAGCTACCCAGACCAAAAAAAAAAAAAGAAAAAAAAAAAGCTAAAGGAGTTCATTACCATCAAACCAGTATGCAAGAAATGTTAAAAGACCTTTAAGGAGAAGATAAAAAAAAGAAGGAACTTATATAAAGAAAGGAACATAGATATAAATACTAAAATGCACATCTATGTTCATTGCAACCTTATTTATAATAGCCATGATCTATAACAGCCCAAGTGCCCATCAGTAGATGAGTGGGTAAAAAATGAATAAAATAAAATAAGCAAAATAGGAACAGACTCATAGACATAGAGAACAGCTGTCAGAAGAATGAGGGGTTGTGGGGCAGGGTGAAAAAGGTGAAGGGATTGTGTGATTGTGTGTGTGTGTATGTGTGTGTGTTAGATATATATCCTTTTGTTAGGTCATCTTTTATTGAATCCTTTGAATTATCTGATTAAAAGAACCAGTGTCTTTTTACAGTGATCCCGAAGATTGGAATCCAACTTAGTTATACATAACTAGAGGCCTGTGCACAAAATTTGTGCACTCGGGGGCAGGGGTCCCTCAGCCTGGATGGCGAGAAGGCACAGGCCAGGTTGAGAGACCCCACTGGTGTAGGATCAGGGCTGGGGAGGGATTTGGGAAGTTGGTCCGCCAGGTAGGGACCATGGGAGGGCTCCAGGGTGTGTCCAGCCCATCTCACTCAGTCTCAATCTGCTGGACACCAGCAGCAAGCTATTCTACTGGTTGGAGTGTCTGCCCCCTTGTGGTCAGTGAACGTCATAGCGACTGGTCGACCAGTTGACTGTCTGCCCCCCCTAGTGGTTAGTGCACATCTTAGCAAGTGGTTGAGCGGCCTTATATCATTACCATGCTACGCTTTGATTGGTTGAATGGCCGGACACTTAGCATATTAGACTTTTATTGTATAAGATTGCATTGCATTGTGTGTGATTAAATTTGGTATTTTGTACTAAACAGTGGCAAATAAATGTTTGCACTCTCCAACATTTGTATTTTTAAAACTTTTCCTGTTAAGGGAGCCAAGTACAGAACTTGAACATGTAATCAGCAAGTGCACTTTGACTAGAGCAGGAGAGAAATCCATTTAACAATCCCTCTAATACCTTCTGTTGTCAGTAGGTAGCAAGAAAATTTTATTACCATTTGCTGAATGTGAAACACATTTTGCTCAGTAGGTTTGACTATGGACTATTTCAATTGTTTTCCTTTAAAGATATTTAATTATGCCAGATTATTCTAACCACAAGTGTCAACCATTCATTAGCTTAATGGAAAAAGGTAACATATTATGTATATAATAGTCACCCAGGGAGAAGATATACATGTACAACCCAGAACACTTATGTAGATAGATTGTAGACAGAATGATCTTCTACAGGAACAGAGGAGACAAACAATTCCTCTAATGGAAAGCAGGGGTGTATGATTATCATTAAACGCCACCCAAAGACAAATATTTGCCATGGGGATGACATACAGAATAGGTATATGACATGGCCTTGCCTTATGGGCAACAGAGGTAGAGAAAATAATGGAAGTGTTGAGATCCTGTAGTTTGAAGAAACCATAATAGGTTTTCTTTTTACTATTTGAAGAAATCACACTCTCTTTTTGTTGTTGTTCCTGGTATGGAATCAATTCCTAAAATGGCTTTCAAAGATGACTCACCTTACCTTCCTGTAAATATGGTGAGGTGTCCCTCTCCTGATTGTGCTAGGTTATATGTCACAGTTTACCTTACCCTCGGGAGAGCATGGTGCTGGGCCTTATCTAACCACATGAGCCCTGAAAAAACCCACAGCTTTCTCTGAAAGCAGAAGTCTGAGAGATTGAAAAGATGAGAAGGACCAGATGTGTGAATGGACTAAGAATAAGCCACAGAAGAAGTAATGTGACATTTCTTCGTAAGAAACTAAGGGATGCTCCCAGGTTAAAAGCCAGAAAATTATTGAGGACCTCAGTCCTATGACTGCAAATAACTGAATTCTGCCGATAAAAGAAATAAGCTTGGTTACCTATATTAGTGGTAACTGTCTTCACAGCTTCTCTGTCTTTGTAAACTTCCATTGAAGCAGAAGTTATATATAAAGAAAATATAGAGAGAGAGGGGAGAGGAGAGAAAGAGAGGAGAGGAGAGGAGGGGGGGGGGAGAGAGAGAGAGAGAGAGAGAGAGAGAGAGAGAGAGAGAGAGAGAAGGTTATGATTGGTTCTGAAAAGGTTAACATAACCATGGAACAATTAGGCATAGGTAAAAGACTCAGATACATGTGTCAAGGCTGAGGAAGATTATGTTATGAGTGAGAAGAATGAACTGGTACCCTCCCTTGTATTCTAGTCATATCATTTTAAAAGATCATAGTAGTTAATTCACCTGTATTTTTCCTTTGACTACATTTGCATAGTACCATGTCAACTTTTGGGTTATTTGGCAAGTTGGTAACAGCTATTTAAGAAAAAAAAAATGTACAGCCTGCCAACCCACAGCCAAAAGCAACCACCATTACTATGTAATTTTTTAATCTGGTGAACTAATTAATCAATTAATCTAAGGCAAAAAATATCTTCCAATAAGCACCTATTATGTGAAGCGTTATGCTATGTGTTGAGCTGCTTAAAAGATCATTTAATATGTTGTTTCAAGCTATTAAAATTTATTTGGACATAATAAGTTACATTGTGGGAAGTGTCCTAAAATGACAAAAGGTGTCTTTCCTGAGTTGAAGAGCAGTTTCTTATCTCTAGCTGGTTTGGCTCAGTGGATGGAGCATCATTCTGTGGACTGAAGGGTTCCAAGTTCCATTCCAGTCAAGGGCACATGCCCAGATGGGGGCATACAGGAGGCAGCCAATCAATTATTTTCTCTCATCATTGCTGTTTCTATTTCTCTCTTTCTCTCCCTGACTCTCTGAAATCAATAAAAATATATTAAGGAAAAAAAAGAACAGTTTCTTAAAGATTTGGATTGTCAGGCTCTTCACACACCTGTTCCATTTTAGCAGTTCACTAATACTATTTCCATCTTTATACAAACGACCCAAAAACAAAATCTATCTTGGGGGATTACATGTTCACTTCTATGGAAACACAGAAACTCTTCTGACAACAGTCACAAAGTGATAACTGACTTATAACACTTAACCCCAAATTCCTAGAGACAAGTTAACTAGCCTACTTGAAGCCTGCTGTCATGTAAATGTCCACAGGTAAACTCTCAACATATCTCTCCAGGCCTAAGACACTTCCAGCTGTGTAGAACACTGCCTTACACTCAATGATTATCATGAATCTTAGACTTCAGTTACTTTCTCCTTTCCCCATGTAGAGGAAATTGCTAGAATATTGTAGAAATAAAATGCATTCACTTCTTTCAGAATTGTTAAATTTTTGTTTGTGCTTGCCAGAACTCTCAGATCTTTTTAGAAGTGTGCAATCAATCATATATTATTCAATTCAAAGAGGTTTGTAACAGTTAATGTTGAAATTAGTCTTTTTTTCTCTCTGAAATGTTATTCCTATAAGCAAAAGGGGACTGATTTAATCTAATTTGTATATAAAAAACAAACAAACCAAAGCTGGCCAGGAGGTAAAGAGAAAATATTGCAATAGAGGAAAAGAGACATCAGTATATAACTGGACTCAATTCTAAATAAAGGAAAAGTGGGAATTTATAGTCAAGAAGCAGGGTGGAGGAGGAGAATAATAGGGATTTATTCGGAGAAAATATTAGATAGTAGGGGGAACTCTAAAAGTGGCTTGAATAGGATTCTAACTGGAGGCAGGCTAAGGTGATCAGATATCATGGGAGAGAGGTAGAGGTCAGGTATTGATGGAGCTCAGCTATCAAAGGGAAGATTTGTGCTAAACTGACTCAGCAAGATTCTTGCTACAACTGGACCATGGGGAGAGGAACATTGAGGTCCAAAGTAAAAGCATATTTGAGAAAAGGACTCAGAAGGGTCTCACAGAACTTGGTCAAGGAGGTAGCTTTGTCAGCTGAAACACATACATCTAGGCCCATTGCAAAATGCCAGCAAAGACTGACAGTACTTTATTGAAATCTCAAAACTACAGGTGCCACTGTGAACATTCAACAACATCAAATGCTATATGTTCATTGTTGGTTCATCTTTAGATATTTTTGTGGCAAGTTTGTACCTGCCTTTCTGAAATTGTTTCTGTTCTCAAATAATTAGAAGCGGACTAATCAAATTTGTGGTATCATTTTGATAATTTAAAAAAAATTCTGAAATAAATCCCACCTTTAATTTATGGATGACAGTGCAGATAACAGTGGACATTTTAATCACTGTGCTCTGATGATAGATGGTGATTCCATTTAATCAAATGCTCTTTGACGGAGTATTGTCTTCGGGGTTGGCTCAGGTAGTAATTCAGAGGTGGGAGGCATGTGATAGTGAAGGGGGGATGTTATAAGTTCCTGTAATAATGTGGTTAGACCACGACATGAGAAACAACACTGGATTTTATAACAGAAAATTTCTAAACCACCGTTTACTGTAATTACTGAAGTGAACAATGATTTTTAAAAGCTTGTGAGAAACACTTAAATGTTATAATCTGAATTGCTTTTCAAGGCAGGTATATTTGTACTTTTTTCCTCCTTGGTTTAAATAAAACATGCTAGGTGATGGTCAATATCTCTTTTGACATCTAAGTAATTTCTGAAAGGATATAGATAGATTTTAGATGAATAGATAGCCTGGTATGTAAGTCTTTGTCTTAAAAGCTAAAGTTTTGATATCATACATGCTATACAATTAGCTAAAAAATTTTAAGTGCCTTTAAATATTTTAAAAGTATTTTTCATATATTGCTGGGGTCCAACCCCAGCGGGTCCAGGGGTCCCCAAAGGTGTGGACGGAGTCGGCGAAGAAGGAAGGACACGGAGACAGCGTTTAGTTGATCAGCAGCCTAGCCAGGATCTCCAGCCAGGATCTCCAGCCAAGTTCTGGTCTGTATCTCCAGCCAGGTTCCGTGTCCATGTTCTCTTGCTAGGTTCTCCAGGTTCTCCAGGCACGTTCTGTAGCCATGTTCCCTCGCTAAGTTCTCCAGCCAGGTTCTGTCCAGGTTCTCCAGCCAGGTTCAGTCACCAGGTTCTAGTCAGGTTCTCTTGCCAATTTCTGTACTCAGGTTCAGTCCAGGATCTTTTGCTATGTTCTCTCGCTAGGTTCTGTCTCTAGGTTCTGAGGCCAGTTTCTGTCCAGGATCTTTTGCCATGTTCTCTCCAGCGAAGTTCTTCTGTCTCTAGAGAACGTTCTGTGTAGGTTCTGTGCCAATTTCTGTCTCTCTCTCTTTCCCTTGCTGTCTTGTTACATCCATATTTATACCAGTTGATTTTAATCCTGTCAATTTCTATTACAAAGGTTAGGGCGTTTCTTATCTCCATTCCAGGGAGTAAAGATTATGTAGCTTAAGCATGATTGTTTGTAGTGATTAACTACCCGCCTGGCACTTAGTTAAGGAGTTTCATCCCCTCCCTAACTTCAGGGAAAAATCCCTACCTGGGGAAACAACCTTTCTCGGAGAGGTGACCTTGGTTAAAACACACAGCGCTAAGGGGAGCAAACATATTAAGAACAGTATGCTATATACGCCAGGTCCCTTGAAACATATGCTGTGCAGATGTTTCTTTCCTGCAGCGACTGTGTCAAGCAGCAAGGATGGACCGGCTTCCGGCAATATATAAAGAGAAGGCAATATCATTTTTAAAATAACTGTGGGAGTTCTTGTTTAACTAGTAAAATAATAATGCAGTGCACAACTTCTAAAAAAATAAGTAAATGACCAAAACCCACCAACAATATTAAACCAGTAGCTAATGGAAGAAAGTGACCTCATACTAAAGAGAAAGCATCTTGAAAGGGCGGCCAGATGCAGCCAAGGAAAATATGTAGGCACATAACCTAAGCTGATATCTTCTTACAGAAAAGAAATCTCTAGGGACCCATGCTAACCCAGGAGAGCAAAACCTATGGCCATGGAGGAAACGGATTTCTGCCTTTACAAGTTCTCCATTATTACAATAATGCTGTGTAAATAGACACCGCAAAACTCATAGAGTAAATATTTGTTTTTATAACCATTTAGGCTGGGTATGGATGCATGGCTCATATGGTCCTGGAACACACATTTCAATGCTTTCCGCTAGCAGTAGCCCAGGCAACAGGGAAGGGAGACAAGGGGCCTTGTGATTCTCATTTTCCAGCAAGCTAGCCCAGGCATGTTCTCATTTTAATACCAGGACACAAAAGGGAATGAGTCTAATCATACAAACCTACTGGTTGAGTTAGGCTTACCTGCATCCCGCTGGTCAAAGATGGTCTCTCAGTCACGCTGGGAGAATACTATCAAGTTTAAGGCAAAAAGGGATGCTTGAGGAGTGGGAAGTAGTAAAGCCCTCAAACCGCTCAGTCTGCCTCAACCCTAACACAGCGTCCAGGAACTTGTTAGGCTGTGTGTTAGCAGTCTAATGACTACAGGTGTAACATGAATTTTCCTTCACATTAGGGCTGTTGAACATACTTCATGTGCTTGTTTGTCTTGTTTGGTAGAGTGTATGAAAGTTTTTCCCCTGTATTTTAAAATTGGGCTCTTTGTCTCATATAGAATTGGTAGGTCATGGCTTATCTTCTGGACATAAATTTTGAACAGATATATGATATACTGCAAGTGATCTCTCCTAGTCTGGGCTTTATCCTCTCATTTCCAAAATGGTGTCTTACTAATGGAAATAAAAGTTTTTCAATCTTTAGGAAGTCTATTTTGTTTCCTGCTAGTTGTGCCCTAACAAATCTTTACATGCCCAAGGTCTCCAAGATTTTCTTCTATACAATTCATACTTTTAGCTCTTACATTTCCATATATATATATATATATATATATATATATATATAGTAAAATCATTTATCAATATATTTATCAAATATATTTATCAATATATATATATATTGTAAAATCATTTTTTACCATTTAACTGTCAAATTATTCAGCCCAATTTTTGGAAAAGACTACATTTTCCTCCATTGTAGTCCTTGGCAACTTTGTCACAAATCAATTTGTATTGTATATAATCACTGCATTACAGTTGGTAAATTAGTATTTTACCAAGGCACAGATTAGCCATTTTGAATCTACTTCACATGTGTACGAGTATACTAGTAGAACAAATAATAAATTATAGGTAGTGGGAACCATATCTCTTAATGTCTGAAAAAAAATTTACAAAAAAAGCAAGAAAAGAGGCTAGAATAAACCCTGTTGTGTTGGATAAGAGTAGGGCATTTATACAACAGTATAAATGCATGCTTATTTTATTAATATATATAATTATAGATATATACATATATTTCCTAGCTCTGTCCACTGAAAGAGCCTAGGGACAGTGGCATCTCAGTAGCAATTAGCGTATATAGCACCCATATTTTCGTTTCTAAATACTATTTTATAATAAAAGGAACGAGGGCTCCATGGAGGGTGGTCTTTATTGATTCATGGAACTATAAGAAAAAAAAAAAACACCTTGTGGTGTTATTTCATATGTAAAACTGTCATGTCCAAACTGCTGTACTGGGGCATGTAAAAACACTGCTGGTTTTTTGTTGTTGTTGTTTTTTTACTGCATTTTGATCTAATAAACTATACAGAATCAATCTAACATATTGCTCTTAAGTACACCTGGCTTTTCTACTTCATCATCTAACCACCAGCATTATTTAATCATTTTAGAATATAAGAAAAAAAGCCGAGAGAGAGAGAGAGAGAGAGAGAGAGAGAGAGAGAGAGAGAGAGAGAGAGAGAGATAGTAGTTTGGGAAAAAGAGAATATCCCAGGATCACCTAGGTCCTAGGATCTTGAAAATCTCAATGAGCGTGCTTGCACCTGGAAGGAAGTGAGCTACACTGTAACCCTAAAGCAGGGATTTATCTCAGTGGTATAACTGTTCCCGCCCTTTTGGAGTCAAAACCAAGGAGGGATTGAGTAAAACTGGAACAATACCCAAACTCCTTATTTTCATACACTCTTTAAAGTGAAACCAAACATCATGGGGATTCTTGTCTAGCTTAGGAGTATTCAGGTCACATTCTCATACAATTGAAAATAGACTATGTAACAGCCTCCAAAGATACATTTGACTTGGTCTAGTATTAACTTTTATCACAGTAACTAAGGGGAAGATGCAATTTCAGGGCAATTTGTATGTCTGGCATCATCCAGTTCAACATAATGAAATCTAACATTCACTCATAACTGCCATTGCTCGAGAATCCTGCCTATGAACATATTAAAAGTTGTACAGCGTTCGCACATCTTAGCAGAGCATCGCCTGGGCAAAGCCTCTGGGAAAAGAACAGGAACCAGGGGTCAGCATCTCCTCTTCTTCCTGCCGAGCCCATCCATGCACAAAGCTTCTTTCTGAAGACAGTGGGGGCTTTGTGCTTGGGTCTGCTCTGCGGGATGCGGAGCCAGAGAACCGGAGCCAATAGCTGCTGTGTGTAGCCCACACTGCAGGCGCCCGCCTAACTGCTGTCACATTTGAATGCTATCTGCAAGCCCCTTCTTCTGTCAGGTGATTCTCAAAGTGTGCTGTGCTCACTCTCTGTGGCTCCCCCCTTCCCCAATCTCTTCTCACCCTCCATGAAAACTCTCCAGCTCAGGAACAAAATACTGAAAGGGAGAACCAGGCGATGGAAAGCGCAAGAGGATACAAAGAAATTCAACCTGCCTGTAGCAAGACAGGAATTTCTCACAGAGTGTAGTGTGATTATTATGTTCATTATCTTTTATGAGATTAAAATTTGCCTTGCCTCTCAACTGATGGACAAATATTTCACAAAGGGCCATGATGAAGGAACATTTTTATTTACATTCTGGGGACTTTGCTTGTTTAAATTTTTGTTCCCCAAGACAGAGCTATAGAGGGGGGAGAGACTAAACATACAGATATTCTTTTATAATAGTTGTTGGAAAATATGTAATGCTTACTATATGACAAGTACTTTGTTAAGACTTTACGTTTTTTATGAGGATGTATGTATTATGAGGCACAGAGATCAAGTAACTTGCCAAATGTTATATAATTTATAAATGGTGGATGGGTGCAAACCCAAGTGTCTGGCTCTAGGATTCATTCTCTTACTCATCACATCTGGCAGCTAATATAGATAATATGCTATTTGCACACTTCTTAGATTTAGGTTAATTGGATGAATGTATTAATGCAATCCATTTGTTTTATTTCAGAAACAAATTTGAAAGTAGAAAATCATTCAAGATGCCTCAATAACTAATTTTCAGGCACGAATGCATTCATTCCCCAAATTCATTTCAACTACTGTGTCTCCAGGATGGTGCAGGTCACCACAGGCAATGATCCCCACCTCCCAGAAACGTAGTTAGCAATTTAACCCATAACTTCACTTCTGGGTATTTACCCAAACAAATTAAGAGCAGAATCTGGAAGCAGACATTTGCACACCCACATTCTTGGCAGCATTATTTACAATACCGAGAGGCAGAGGTACATAGATAACAATGTATAAATGGATATAGAGAACACGGCATACACACACAATGATACCTTTTTTGGCTTTAATAAAAAAGGGAAGTCTGCCATTTATAACAACATGAATGAACATCAAGAAAATGTTGCCAAGTAACATACACCACACACAGAAGGACAAATACCATGTGATTCAACTTAAACGAGGTATCAGAAGTAGTCAAATTCTTAGAACAGAAAGTAGAATGTGGCTGCCAGGGGATGGGGAAAATTGGAGCTATGTTCAACAGGTAAGCTGAAAGAGTTCTGAAATCTGTTGCACAACAGGTATATCTAGTTAATGCAACTGTATCCTATACTTAAGAATGGTTTCATTGGTAAATTTTATGTTATGTTTTTTGTTTTTTTGTTTTTTAACCATAGTAAATGTGAGCTTAGGGCTAAAACATTGGGAAGATCTCTGAAATCCTAAAACATAGTATGAAAAGTATGTATTTATGTTATTCATATATATTATAATTTACATTAATATTCATTTGAAAAATCTTTAAATACCTCTTATTTCCATTCACACAATCACTGAATATTCATTGAGCATTTGCCTTCACTGGACAATGAAATGGGTGCTGGATACATAGTTAAGGATCAAAACAGATAGGCTACCTGCCTTCATGGCGCTTATGTTCTAGCTTAGTCAATGCTGAAGGGGAGAGAGTGTTGGAGTGGAGGGTGGAGGGATTGACCAAAAAATGAAAAAATAAAAATAAAATAAAAGAGAACTCATGGGCACGGACAACAGTGTGGTGATTGTAGGGGTGGTGGTGGTGGTGGCAGGGGGAGAAGGGAATGAGGTAGGGGTGGTGGGAGGGGAAAAAGGGAGTAGGATAGAAGTGGAAGAGGGAATGAATGGTAATGAATAAAATAAAATTAATTTGTTTTTAAACACAACTGTCTATATACACATGTACTGACATTGTTATTTCCCAAAAAAGAAAGAGTTGAAAGAACACACCCTTTGTATAATTCTGCCTTGTGTTTAATGCCCAGCTTTGGATTGTATTAAACTTCGGACTTTAGAGAAGTTATTTGTCATCTGTGAGACACATTCCTTACTCACCAGGCTATCGAAGGGAATATATGAGATGATCCTGTAAATTTCCTGGCACAAAGTAGGCTTCCACCAATGTTAGTTTCCGTTATACGTTCACCCTGATAATAATAGGTTTATTTTTCAAGCACTTGGCCATGGTTATATAATGTCTCACTAGTGATTCTGCAAACTAGATCTTAATCAATAATATCATACACACCTCTAGCATATATTTATGTATTGAAGTTCCTTTAAATGACAGAAGGTACAGTAATTTTAGATAGCTATAGGTCTCAATATTGAATCTATAACTTGAATCTATACCAGTGATGGCGAACCTTTTGAGCTCGGAGTGTCAGCATTTTGAAAAACCTAACTTAACTCTGGTGCCATGTCACATATAGAAATTTTTTGATATTTGCAACCATAGTAAAACAAAGACATATTTTTGATATTTATTTTATATATTTAAATGCCATTTAACAAAGAAAAATCAACCAAAAAATGAGTTCGTGTACCACCTCTGGCACGCGTGTCATAGGTTTGCCATCACTGATCTATACAGATACATCTCTTAATATTCTTTAGATTAAATTAAATTAAATAATTAAAAATCTATCAACACTTTAGAAAGCAGGAGAGGCTAAGGCATTTTTGATTCAGACATAAAAAGTGAGTCACTGGAAACCATACTTTTGTCCAATGATTTTAAAATTTTTTAAATAAAATATTCTCAAATAATGCTAAATTAATGGAAGATGATTTCTGAAGTAACTGGTCTCCTTTGCCTCGTCACGATTTTACAAATTGATATGGCCTCCTTTGTGTCATTTTTCAAAGGACATCGCTTTTCTGTGATATCAGAGTATCACAAAACTTTGGGGGTATTTCATGCTATAAAACGCTTGAAGTACTTCAAAATGAGATTTTGATGTCATTGAAAAACCCCAGCAAAAAAAAAATATATATATATATATATACACAAATTTATCTTAATTAAACTCAAATTGCTGAGCTATAATTTTTGACTAAATAATTTCAAACTGGGCTTAAAGAAGTGAAACCTTCTGCACCATGGTGGTTTTGCCATAAAACAAATACCCCAAAGTAGGTATTTTTAATGGAAATGCCTGCTCAGCCATAAGTACTGCATTGCTGTTCCACAGCACTAATACATCAATGGCAGGTCTTCATTCACCAGCAATTGGCCTGTTGTCTTTTATGATCAACCGTCTATGTGGAAGTAGGTAATCAAATCATTCAAGCACTTTGAGACTTAAATATCCTGGAGAAGAAATGAAAAAGTCTTCGTACATAAGCAAAAAACAAGCTCATTTCTCTAGACTATGAAGCAGAAACTCAGGCCGTCGATAACTGTTGAAAATTAAGCTTCCAAAGGGAAGTTTCAAGAGGTTACCTTCTGGAAGAAATGTGCTTGAGACAATTTTTGGGGTGGCTATATTCACTGTGATTATCCAAGGGCAAGCATGGGTTCATAGACTGTCAGAGTCAGAAAGAAATCTTCACCAACTAGAGGGCTAGTTTTAATAATGTTTTCTTTTTCATAACTACCAATATAATTCCCTTTGGTGATAACATATATAATTGTTTCCCCAAATCAAATTTAAAAGTTGAAGCTTTCTTAAAAACAATATTCATTCTGCCTTAAAAAATAAGCTCAACCCCTAACAACCCAATATAATGATATTAGCATAGAAAAATACGAGTACCAAGAGTTTAAAAAGGGAAAATTCTTCTGGAAATCTCACTCCTCCTCTTATAAATTTACTTTATGTGTATATCTATTTCTGTAAATATAACTGTTTACCATCAATTTTCATCTACATATAAATATAATCAAAACATAAGCTGAATTTTATATTTTCTGTGACTTATAGTTTTTACTTATAGTTTTTCTATAGTAGCCTAAGTTTCTATGTTAGCATGAACAGTGTATCCTCAATATTTGTAATATAATATTTCATAAAACTTATGTCCTATAGTGTAGTTAGCCATTCACCTACCGATTAATGTTTACATATTTTTAACATGTCATACAGCATTACACTACAAATACTGCTACAGTGAGCACCGTTCATGAGCCTCTTCATTCTCACACTTAAAAACTTTTATAGCACAAACCTGTAGTTTTGGAACAACGTTTGCACATTATAAATTTTGATTGATGTTTTTTATTATCATCAATAAAGTTCTCAATTTACATATTTGCCAGTACTTTCCAGTATAATTTATAATCAGACCAAAAGATTCACAAACAATACAAAATGAAATTTAATATCTATGCTTGCTGCTTCTTCTTTCAAACCTTGCCTATGTTCTTCCCTGCCTTTAAAAGTAAGGGCAGATTTTGACTGTGGATTAGGAAATTAACCAATCCAAATTTCACATTGGAGAGGAAGGTGCTGTTATACATTTCCTGTGACTCTTTACAGAGGCAGGGGATCTGAGACAGACGCAATAAAACCACCATTACTCTCAAAATCTTGTTGCTTTGTTAAACAAGATTTTAGTAAGCAGTACAATTGGGACTGGATTGCATTTAAAAGAAAACAAATTACAGCATTTCCTTCCGCAAATTTCACCCGCAATGCTATATTTCCAGCACTTAAGTGGTTTAAAATGTTGTTAACTCTTAGACAAATTTAACAAGAATATTTCATAAATCTGTCTTCTTGTTGAGTTTTATATTTGGGATACATCTAACCATTTTCCCTGCTTATACAGACATTATACTTGTAACTAATTTTTTAATCCACATGAAAATCACTTAGGCTAATCTAGTTAAACCACCATCTAATTCAAACTGTGATTTTGCTTAGAAACTAGCAGTATTATATATAAATTCAATAATGGAATCAAGAAAATCTGAATTTTGATTCTGGCTGTATCATTCACTAACCACAGTCCCTACATGAGTGATTAAAATGTTTTTGATAAAGACACGTGTTCCTTATCTGAATATATTGCTTGGGTTGGGTGCTAGTCTATGTCCTTTCAGCCCCAAGAAGATTCTAAAAATTAGAGATATGATTTTTCCTACTACAACAATAAACTCTTCAAAAACAGATCTGCATCTTCTTATAAAAATTCATAAATTACTATTGGAGACCATTTGATTTTTTTAAACAATAAAATTCACAGTAAGTGAACTTTTGAGTCACTGGAACTACTCTCAGTTCCCTGAATGATAGCGTGTGAATTAAACTAATTAACACTTAACTCCTACCTGAAAAAAATCAGGGTAATAATGATAATGCTCATATTATAAAGATGCTGAAAGTATGAAATTTGTGTTAGTAAACATGACATTCCGTACACATCAGGTGCTCATTAATGCTATCTATTAGAATTGTTAGGTTTAATCTGTGAGACATCACTAAGGTGTTAGTCTTTCTCGTTTTCTGTATTAATTCAGCTTACTTTTCCAAATATAATGATGACTAGAGGCCTGGTGCACAAAATTTGTGCACGGGTAGGGTCCCTAGGCCTGGCCAGCGATCAGGGCCAATCAGGGCCTTCCGGCTGCTGGCTGGGGCCTTCCTCCATTCCACGCCACCCCCTGGTGGTCAGCACACATCATAGCAAGCGATAGAACTCCCAGTCTCCCAGTCAAACTCCCAAGGGGACACTTTGCATATTAGCCTTTTATATATATAGATACCTTTGGATGGCCCACTTCCTCTAAGGAAGTAAGACATTTAATTAGCAAGTCACATTTAGAGCCCCAGGTTTCCAAACGAAAGATCTCTTTCCCCCAAACAACAAACAAAAACCCAAATGTCTACCAGTGTGAACATCTGTTACATGCTCAGGTACATTATTTAAGAGGGAGGGCTACACTCAACAAAATCCTCCAGTGAAAACCTGTAAGAATTTACCAAATTTATTTGAACCAAACTGATGACAATTGGCGGGAACCAAAATCTCAAAGGATTGAGAGAATGTTCCAGAGAATGCAGTTATGCACCCTATTTAAACATTACAATCAAAGTGTTACTGTAGTTAGCAAGTTGTTAATAAAGAAAAGAGAGCATAGAGAAGTCAGACTTGTTGAACCTATTCAGCTAGGAAGCAGAGACCTGTCTATTTAACCAGGAAGCTACAGCTTCTACTTCCCCCAGGAAACCCCCAGTCCTCCCCCCCACCCGGCAACCACCCCTCCACACCTGAGATCAGGGAGGAAGGAATAGAACAAAGGGGGAGTTAAGCACTTGCACAAGGAAGTCACAGTGGGAGGTGCTGGACCATAGAATCCTGTTAGTCTAACCTAGGAAAAAGATAATTGGCTAGGGGGTGGAGCCAATGCAAGCCTGCAAAAATTTGGGAAACTAATTGGGTATTTTGAAGAAGCTTCTGGTTCCTCCTAAGCCAGAGATTATATGATTCCAGGTGAACAAAGAAGCTCTCTGTCTCTCTCCTCTCTCTCACTCACTGGCTCCTGACTGGCACTCACCCTAGGGGTTAGGGGGTTCTCTCTCCATAGCCATGTGGCCCTAGGGTCCAACAGCTGTGTGGACCCCACAAGTAGGCTCTAGGTGTACTCAGGTACAGCAGCAAAGCAACAGGGTGCAGATAGGAACACATGCTAAATTCACCAAATGCTGGACTGGGACTAAGCTCTAACATCACACAGAATCTTTGGATATTTTCTCTATTTCTGGCCCTGATTTTTCATGGGAGAACAGATGGAGATGGGCCATCAGAGAAACATCTTTTATTTTTTTATTTATCATCACAAATATTACCACCATAACTCATTCTCCCTTGTAGGTCCCCAATAATAATTTTCCTCCTGACATTGCAAGAACTTCTTTCTGTTATGCCCAGATTTCAAGATCCCCAATAGACCACCAGGGAGCCAGTCGAGTCTGATGCAAAAGCAGATAGAGTCTTTATTCGAGCTAGCTCGGCTCCCTGACCACACTCGTCGATATAGCGGCAGGAGGCAGAGAGAGTGTGAGCTCTGTGGGGAGAGGGATTTTATAGGGGGACTGGAGTATGGGGAGGAGAGAGGACTGTGGGCCCTGCCGATTGGCGAGGCACAAGTCGGTGTCTTGTTACACAGGATGTGGTCGTATCTATGGTGTGCACTTCCATTAATTATCATTGGTTAGTTTAAAGAAAGCCTAGGTGTGGCTAGCAGAGGTTTGGGCTTCTGGGAAGAAGCTCCTTGCTGAGCACATGACTAAGGCTGCTGCCCAAAAATGGAGGATCTGGGGTAAGATGGAGGGTGTAGCCCTCACCCTGGGGCAAGATGGAGGGCGTAGAACTCACCCTTTCACTTCCACCAGCAACAAACGGAGTAGGCTTAAGGGGATTACATGAAATTCATTGCTGATAGATTAGGGAGGTAACAAGAAAGCAAAGTGGAGGAAATCTCTTTGGATAAAAATATAAAAGGAATAGAGACAAACTTCTTTTACATGGGTGGGTATAGGATAATTACCAGTCAACAATGAACATAATTGCAATACCAATGAGGGGGTTTGAGGTCTCTGCTCTGGTGATATAGTTGTGCCTTGAGGGGTTGGGGGAAAAAAATAAATGCAAAATTACCCTGGGGATCCAAAGGCATGTTATCATAAGCACAAAAAGACAATAGACAGGCTCAGTTAAGGCAAAGATTGACCTTTGTCAGGATAGAAACAGGTGTAGGACATGACTACCTTTCAGGATCTGCTTTTAGCTAGACAGTTTTAATTCCAGTCTATCCTATGTGGTTACTTTAGGTCTCTGAATTTGTAAGGCCATGCAATCCTCCTCTGAGCTTTCCAGGGTTAATATATGGCTCCTTTTTTGTCCAAACTATTTTAAATACCATAAGTAAAAATGCTACAAGTTTCCATGGGTAGAGATAACGTTAAGGGCTTTGAATGTGGAAATATCTAAATGGTGACCAACCCCTGGCCTTACAGTACCTATTTGTGTCAGCATTAATTGGCTCCCACTGTCCTTGGCTAAACATAACTGCTCATCACATGGCCCAACTTCTCATTAACCTAGATATGGAATCATTAATATGAGAGAAAGACTTTAGATCAGCTTGAATGGTTTATTTGGAAAGGATGAGTTAAAATTTTTATATATTTTTTGTCTTTGATTTTTCTATTGACTGTCCAAGCAATAGATCAGTGCTTTCTGTTAACCATACCTACGATTGCACCTTCAGCATTTATTTACCATAATGGATTACAGGGAAGCTCAAATCAGCTGTTTCAATTTTTTACATAAATCAAATACTTATAAATATGCTTAAGATAAGTAACTTACATATTTACACACATAAGAATAACTGAGGGAATGGAAAGATCGGGTGTGGAACTGATATTTAGAGCTATCTAAATAGAAAACAACTCAAAATAGAAAACATGAACTGCTGTTGATATTTCCATGGCAATTGGCAGTAAGATAGCCACTAACAAAGACATAGGGCCTAAAATACAACCTTTCACACAGCCAACAGCAAGTTCATCTTTTAGCAACATAATCTCTTTCACATTATCGTGTCTTTGTATTTCTCTACCATATCTAAGCCAAATATATATACTCTCTTAGAAACAGAAACATACAAAAATCCTAAATGATTTGGGGTACCAAATTTATGACATCAATTTTGGAAGCTCAGAACTGGAGTTCCAATCTCCATTGTTTAACAGTAATATTAAGGCCACTAGACTTCAATCAAATGACCTTCCATAAACTCTGTCTTCTATAATGCTTTAAATTATGAAATGATCAGTAATAAAAAGGCATCCTCAGCTTATTTATATTTTCTGTGTCTTTTTAAGGACAAACACACTTTTAAGACATACATATAACTAGAAGTTTCTTGCGGGGAGGACAGGATAAAAGTTTTGAAGGCATAGAAACCTATAAAAGATTCATAGAGAAATATTAAACATGTTTAAGATGTTCAAGGACACTTATTAATGGTAGAACCAGTAGGAGGTGAAACCGATGTCACTATTTAGTTGAGCAGTTGGAAATTATGGTTAGCAAATTCAAATTCCAACATAAGGAAACCCTATCTAAGAGGTCAGAGCTGCCAGAAAGTTAAAAATAACTGGGTAGTCAAGTTGGGAGATCCTGATCACTAGAGATGCTCTGATATTTTAGAGGAAAATTGAATCAGAACAATAAGTGGGCCAATTAGTACCTTCTCTTCCTGTCTTTCTGATATACTCGTTATACAGTGGGGCCTTGACTTATGAGTGTCCCGACTAACGAGTTTTTTGAGATACCAGCTATCTCTCGACCGATTTTTTGCATTGAGTTGACAGAGTAATTTGAGTTAACAAGCTCCTTAAGGAGCTCGGTCTCAGAACGAATTAAACTCATAAGTCAAGGCCCCACTGTAGTTTTAATTCTCTTAACAAATGCAAAAGCTTATCTTACACACGCATACACACACACATAAATTTATCCTTATTCCAGGAAAGTTTAGGTAAGCTGATTTTTGACTAGATCATTTGAAAAAAGTCTTTCCTAGCATTTTAAATGCCTTTATGTTATGAAAGAGAAGCCAATGATTCTTCTACTATAATTTGTAGTCTCTGAAGGTTGCTAACAATTTGTCAAGTCTCTTGAGATTGTGAGGAAAGAATCCCTATGAAAGATTCTCAACTCATCCAAATGAAAACCAACCACCAAAGCTGTAACTTACAATTTGTTCTCAGTTTTCTCGCATGTATGTGCCAACTATGTATGAACATTATACAGATTAAGTCTCAAAACATGGAGCTAATTGTGAAAAACTAGATGTAGTATAAGTCCCCAAAGTTGGGTTTTCTTTCACATAATGCAAGTGCCTGATTTAAGCCATATATATATATATATATATATATATATATATATATATATATGTATGTATATATATATATATATGTGTGTGTGTGTTTTTTATTGATTTCACAGTGAGGAAAGGAGAGGGGGTGGGGGAGGGAGAGAAAGAGAAAGAGAGAAAGAGAGAAACATCAATGATGAGAGAGAATCATTCATCAGCTGCCTCCTTACACACCCCTACCAGGGACTGAGCTCAAAACAGGACATTTGCTCTGACCAAGCAAGAATTGAACTGTGACCTCCTGGTTCATGGTAGACATTCAACCACTGAGCCATGCCAGCTGGGCAATTTGATTTAAGCTTTGATTGTCAAGCCATCCACTTGAAAGAGGCATCTAGTTGAAAGCCAGCTATCTGGAATAAACACATTGCCAGCCACAGCTATGTGACTAAATAAAGACCCTCCCCTGCCCCAATCAGAGCTCCTTTGCATTAGAGATTCTGGTTGGTTTCCATAACTGACCATTTGGGCTGCTTGTTTTTTCTCTTTCAACATTTGAACTCCTGCTGCTATGTTTTAAATTCATCTATCTATAGTGGACCCACAAAATCCTAGGCTCCTACCCTCAACCCCAGTAAAAGCAAAACCCCAGGCCAACATACCCCCTCTCTCTACCAGTGACCTTGTAGTGTGACCACAGGTGTGCCATATGCTTTCCAGAAACAGAGTAATAAACCTTTTTTTATCCAAAGTTTTCTTATAGTTATTGGTGAAGGCATTTTACAAAGAAAGACCCACAAAGGCCATCAAACCACAGCATTAGTTATCCATAGGCTTGAGATTGACACAAAACACTTGACATCACTCTACAAATAACAAATTAAAAGTGGTCTCAGCCCCACAGGGCCACGCTGCCATACCTGCAGTAAGCAAGTTAATTTACTTGGTATTTATTGACTTACTCCAGAAGAAATCTCTCTGCGTCTGAATAAAAAAGCAAGTCGGTAGAGCTGGCAACTCTCAAGGGCATCTAGTTTCAGAAGTAATTTGTGTCATCTGAGGATACAGTCCCCATTTTGGTATTTGCTGATTAATCAACAAGATCATCTAATCCTGGGTAATTACAATGGCTTTTTTATCTTTTATTTATTTTATTCTTTTTAATATTTTATTGATTTTTTACAGAGAGGAAGGGAGAGGGATAGAGAGCCAGAAACGTTGATGAGAGAGAAACATCGATCAGCTGCCTCCTGCACACCCCCCACTGGGGATGCACCTGCAACCAAGGCACATGCCCTTGATTGGAATCGAACCTGGGACCCCTCAGTCCGAAGGCTGACGCTCTATCCACTGAGCCAAACCGGTGAGGGTGACTTTTTATTTTTTAAGTAGAATACCATTTTTTTAATGAAAATATAATTTAGGTATCCAGTTTCTGGTTCCACATGGAAAAAGCGTGAAAGTTGCCATCTCAGCCTAACAACAAGCAATAAGCTGAACAGACTGAAAAAATCAACTCAATTCTTGGATCCATCAGAGTGAGGGGGATACCGGCCAAACCACTGCCCCCAGGATAGAAGAAAGAGACCACAGAATACAGGGATTTGTGGCTTACCAGAGTGGAGACTCGGAAGCAGAGACCAACCAGGAACCAGTGCTGGGCTGGGAAATTTGAACCCCAACTGGAGAATTTCTGGACAAGTCCGAGAGTTAAAATTCCAGGGAAGCACCCACAGTATTGTGAGATTTCTCTTCAGGAGCTTGACCAAGTTCCCTCAGTAAATATTGAAGGAACACCCCTGTGTGGTTTTGGCAAGGAGAGGGAGGAAGGAACCAACAGCTCACACTGTTCTTAAGAAGGCCCGCCCTCAGCCCGCAGGGGAAACTGATTAACCTGAGCCTAACCTTCTCTGGTTTTGCCACAGTTTAATCGACTTGGGGAAGAGAAGTAACAAACTTCAGCTGGCTCTGAACTTCCCTCAGGAAATTCTGTTTCTTTGTTACTAATGTTGTGGCCCCACTCCATAACAAAGAAACAATTTCTGGAGGATGAGGCCCAGAAATCAGGATTTTAAAAAGATTCCCAGGTGATTCTAATGTGCAGCCGAGGTTGAGAACCACTGCCTTATGAGAAAAGAAGTACCCAAATCCAGCCCACTCTAGCCATCTTGTCCCATCCAAGGGGGACAAAAAAATTCAGAAATTCTTTTGAAGTTTACAGGCCAGAGGTATAGACTCACTAAAAGACTAAGACCTCATTATAGGACCAGAGAACACTTCCCCTCCCCCAATACTTCACCAACACATTACTAAAGGTTTGTTTACAACAGGTGCTTTTACCTAGTACATCACGATTGGCCATCAAGAAAATGCTGCAAGGAAGATCAAAGGGGCAAAAACAATAGGAAGAAATAGAGCAAGCATCACAACCAGACATGGAAGGAATATTGAAATTATCACACTGGGAAATGGATAAAGTAGACAGTATGAAAGAACAGATGGGCAGTGTAAGCAGAGAAATGAAAATCCTTTGGCGGGGGGGGGGGGGGGACAAAAAAAATGCTACAAATTACAAACACCTTAACAGAAGTGAGGAATGCCTTTGAAGGGCTTATTAGTAGACTATACACAGATACACAGTGAGGGAAGAAGCTCTGAGCTAGAGCATATTTCAGTAGGATCCTCAAAACCTGAAATACAAAGAGAACAAAGATTAAAAAAAATAACTAGAACAAAGTATTCTAAGACTGTGAAACAACTACAAAAGGTGTAATATTATGTGTAATGGGACAGTCAGAAGGAAAATAAACAGAAAAGATATTTGAAACAATAATTACTGAAAATTTTCCCCACATTAATGTCAGATGCCCAACCACAGATGCTGGAAGCTCAGAGAACACCATGTTGAAAATATGCAAAAAAAATTGATATGTAAACATATTATTTTCAAATTATAGAACATTATAGATAAAGACAATATCCTGAAACAAGCCAGGGGAATAAACTACCTTAACCATGGGGGAAAAAAGATAATTACGTATAACAACACATTCTAGTGAGAAGAGAGTGAAGTGAAATATTTAAAGTATTGAGAGAAAAATGCTCATCAATCTAAATTTTTGTACTCAGAAAAATTATACTACAGTGAAAGAAAAATCAATATTTTCTCAGACAAACACAAGTTAAATTAATTTCTTGCCCATAGACCTGGCTTGCAAGAAATATTAAAGAAGGATCTTTAGAGAGAGGGAAAATAATATAAGCTATTAACTTGCATCTACCTAAAGAAAGGAAGAGCATTAAAGAAAGAAAAAGTGAAGGCAAAATAACAACTTTTATTTTTCTTATTTTAAACTAGGGGCCCAGTGCACAAATTTGTACACCTTGAAAGGAACTGTGGTGTACATGTCCCATCCTCCATGTCCCCACCCTGCCCTGCCCACCACAGTCCCAGGTCTCTGTCTTCCAGGAGCCCCACTCCCAAGTGTTGATGGCGTGGAGCAAGTGGGGCCGGTGCTGTCAGTGGGTGTGAGCAGTGGCAGCTGCCCCAATCTCCCCTCAGGAGCAGGGGGAGGTGGAGAAGCCCTCAGGGGCAATCAGGGCAGCTGCAGCTCGCACCCGCTGACAGCACTGGGTGATGGGGGGGGCGGCGCACCAGGCACCAGCAGCAGGTGAGAGCGGTGGCTCTGATGCCAGCTGCAAGTGGGGCTGGCGTCAGCAGCGGATGCAAATACACAGCAGGACCATGGCACATGGGAGCAAAGAATTTTCAGTAACCACCAGAGGCTCGCCCTGATGACAGCCACTGGTGCCCCGCCTTGGTCTGGTGTCCCCGCTCACCTGCTCCACCATCCCGAAGTGGCTGATGCCCGCCATGTCCCAGCCACCATGGGACTATTTTTGTGTGCACGTTGTAAAAATGTTGGCTGAAATGTTGGATGAAAGAAAAGATTAAGAAAATTTTGTATAGATTTGACCATTTTAACTGAATACTATAATCCAGACCAGCAGAAAGGTAGATTAGAACTCACACAAAGCCACTGACTCTTCCGTTTGATTTAATAGTTCACTCTGGCCCTTACTTGCATCTGAGAAATTTAGAGGCAGTAAAAAAAATGACCTACAGTATAGGATAGATTTTTTAATAAAACAAATACATAGGCCACTCTTGGTTTCTATAAATAAGCCTTTATTGTGTGTCTGAGAAGGGGAAAACAATGTCCTTTAATTTTATGTGACTGTTTAAAAGTTAGTGAGGTTACTTTTAAAGTAATAAAAAAGTAAATAAATAAATAAATAAATAAATAAATAAATAAATAAATAATCCCACTCTATTTTCAGGAGCTATATGTATCTTCAATAGACTCAACCATCATTTTGATCCAAGGGATAAAGGTCTGATAGGAGAAAGTATTTGTTCTCATCTAGACCCAAATGGAATATTATCTTTTTAAGGAAGATTTTTCTGCTATCTCCCAAGAATATCCTTCTTGTGTTCCCATAGTACTTATAAAAACCTTTATTGCAATAGTTAATGTGTAGTGCTATGACTGTTATGGGACTCTTTCAAAATGATTTAATGGTTTGACAGAATTTCTGATTAAATTGAAATGTTACTTCCTCCTGATTGGCTTCATTTATTAAAATGTCTTTAAAAGAAATATTCCTTGGAGAGGCTCATTAAGTTATAACTTTAAGCAAATTGATTGTACATACTTAATTGTTTGGTTCCCTTAGGCATTGTATCTGGGGTAACAATATCAAAATCATTTTGATGGCACATAAAATAATTTTAACTTTTAGTCAGAAAGAAAAATATGGCCCAGTAAACTGAGGAAAATATATAAACACACACAAACAAAAGGACTACACACGTATGTGACACACACACACACACACACACACACACACAGGCTTGAACATACACAAGCTCAACTGATGTACAAACATCTACATTAATAAAAGGGAAACATGCAAATTGACCATCCCTCCGCTATGTCCACCAGCCAATCAGAACGATATGCAAATTAACCCAACAAAGATAGCGGTTAATTTGCATACACAGGCAGGGAGCAAAGGCTGAAGACAGCGTAGGAGGAAGCCAAGCAGCGGAGAAGGGAACAGAGCCAAGGCAGTGGAGACGGGAGTGGAGCTGAGGCAGCGGAGATGGGAGGGAGCGAACCAGAGGAGAAGGGAGGGAGTGAGGTGGCAGAGACAGGAGAGAGCAAGGCAGTGGAGAAGGAAGCACAGCCCTCTGAGGTGGGCTTCGCTCCCTTCTCTGCTTCGCTCCGGCCTCAGGAAGCCCTATTCTTGCAGGAAAAGGCCCAAGGAAGCCCTATTCTTGCAGGAATTTTCCTGCAATGGGCCTCTAGTTTAACAACAATAGCATATTAATGTTCTGCGACTTTTCTGCCATTTGCCAGCTAGGTAGAGATTGAAACATCTTTGTTCCAATATATTTCTTGACCTCCCTCATAATGAAATTGATTCAGCTTCTGCCAGGTTAGTCCTTAGGTTTTCTTATGTTGATTCAGGAACAAGGAAAAAGAATGTTTTTCGGTAAGGCTATGAAATCAGCTTAATAAAGAGTGTTGTAAAGAGAGATCCAAAAGAATAGCAATGGCATACAAGAGAAGCTTGAGTAGAAAAAGATAAGGAGATAAAGAAGGATAATTTTAAGACGGGTGAAAAGTCTCATTTGGAGACTTTTAAAGGGTCTGAGCAAATATCAGAAATGCTTTCCATAGTATATTTGTGTACAAACCATGTGAAGTGGACCTGACTGGATATGCTCTAAGGTTTTCTTCAGTCCTATTAGTTCTTTATTTTATTGTAAAGGCAATGAAAGTTCTGCCACAGTGGGACCCTAAATATTTTGACTTGCATCTGCTTGTCAAATATTATATTTGATCTGGAAGATTCTAAATAGTACAACAGAAGTAATCTTAACAAGCATGCTTTGCTACCTGAATAAAAATGTGTACTGAACAAGGAAAAAAAAAAAAAAAACAGATTTGGTCTTAGTACGTCAGTTTCATGATTAATTTCTGTTTGAGTCCTTTATTTTTTTTTCCTTTCTTTTTTTTTTTAATTTATTGCTTAAAGTATTACAAAGGGTATTACATATGTGTCCATTTTATCCCCCCGCCCTAGACAGTCCCCTAGCCTCCCCTATCCCCCAATGTCTTATGTCCACTGGTTATGCTTATATGCATGCATACAAGTCCTTTAGTTGATCTCTTACCCCTCTACCTCCTGCCCCCCAGCCTTCCCCGGCCTTCCCGCTGCAGTTTGACAATCTGTGTGAGGCAGCTCTGCCTCTGTATCTATTATTGTTCAAAAGTTTATAATGGTCTCTATTATCCATGAATGAGTGAGATCATGTGGTATTTTTCCTTCATTGACTGGTTGAGTCCTTTAATGGCAAATAGGTTGCCTGTGAGGCATGAAAGAAGCAAATCTTTAAGGTCACCAGGGTAATATTGGATCTACAGATCTTTTCTCTTGTGGCCCATTTGACCCATGTTCTGATATTGCCGCATTGTGTGCAACATCTTTCCTAATGTGGTGTTTGTTCTCTTTGTTCTCATTAATAAAAAAAGGTTTATCCAATACATTAATCACTGAACACAAATGATACCCTCCAGCACTGAGAAACTATTTGTGATCTCATAAAATGTGCTTATTATTAATGGTGTTTTGCTGGTTATTGTAATTAGGCATGTGTGAAATTTTCAAAAGTGGCTTACGATTAATTTAACAGATAGCAAACACTCCTGTCCTTTTTTTATAAATGAGGTGAGTCTAAGATTTATAGATGTTGAGTAACTTCTTCAACTTCACAAAAGATGGCAACAAAAGGAACAGATATCACTGACTATTCTAGCTGTTAGATTTTTCTACAAGATCAAAACGAGCTTTACCAAACAAAACAGCTATCATCAAAGATACTTCACCCAAATCCTGCCCCAGCACATCAAACTATCCAATATCTCATTCAAAGAGTGTTAAAATTTTCTGCTAAGAAAAACTTGCTTCACAGGAACAGTCAGGAGCTATAGTCTGAAGCAACCAAGCAATTTCCTTTAAAAACTCATGCTTTCTCTTTTAAGTTAATGCAGATTTTGTATTATGGCCTACAGCTTTTCATGTTTCTTTCAATATAATATAATGTATAAAATTGTTCACCATAAAGGTGATATACCTTGATTATCCAATAGTCCATCAATAAATAGATTAAAATGTGAGATATATATATCTAATATATTTACACACACAAACATATATATATATATGAAATATATACATCAAAATCATACATTTCATGGATGAAAGAAAAGATTAAGAAACTTCTATAGATTCGATCATTTAAATTGAATACTATAATCCAGACCAGCAGAAAGATAGATTAGAACTCACACAAAGCCACTGACTTCTCTGTATATATACACACTTAATAGACTATTATTCAACCATAAGAAAGAATTAAATTCTGTCATTTGCAACAACCTAGATTAATCTTTAAGGCATTATGATAAGTGAAACAAGTCAGAGAGAGAAAAACATACTGTATGATCTCACTTACATGTGGAATCTAAAAGAATAAAAAATACTCATAGAAACTATAAGAGGTGGGGGATTAGAGGTGGGGAAAATGGGTTAAGCTGATCAAAAGATACATCTCCCAGTTATAAAATAAATGATAAGTCATGGAGATGTAATGTACATCATGGTTACTTTAGTTAAAAATGCTGTATTGTGTGTTTGAAAATTGCTATAAAAGAAAATTGCTATAAGAGAAAATTGCTAGTTTCTCATCACAAGAAAAACTATATAACTATGCTATGTGAGGTGATGAATGTTCACTAACCTTAGTGTAGTAATTATTTTATAATATACTAGAGGCCCAGTGCACGAATTAGTGCATGGGTAGTATTCAGCCAGGCCAATGCGGGGGGTTGGGGAGGGGAGGGGGGCGTGGCCGGGAGGAGGGGCCATAGGCAGTTGGCTGGCTGGCTCCATCCCTGATTGGGGTGGGAGGGGCTTATTGGGGGCAGGGCCAGCCAGGGGAGGGACCACAGGCAGTTTGTGGGTCAGCCCCACCCCCTGATCGAACTTCTGGTATAGGGGATAATTTGCATATTAGCCTTTTATTATATAGGCTGCATATGTGAAATCATTGTGTTGTACACCTGGAACTTATACAATGTCACCTCAAACATCACAATAAAATTTGAATAAAAAGAAAATGACACTCACAGTTAACTAGGTTAAAAACAGATGCCAGTTAGCTATTGGATAGAAAATTTCAACATAATTTCTTCGTTATTTTGGAATGCACAGGAAGAAAAAGAGCTAAGACCTGCTTACATAAGGCCACAGTGTATAGGACTAGTTAAACATGAAAGATGAGGAAAAGAAAATGTATCATTGCTTATAAAGTATTTTGTCTCTTAGACAGACAAATGCAAAATGTGGACTGAAGAAATTCCAATAGACTGGTCTAAATTATCAGTTTAATTAAATTTATTTAAGAAGATGCCACATTTAAACTGCATTTTTCCATTATATTCTGGATTCACCTAACACATTTTTTTCTAAAACTCACTTCTCATTCTCTATTCCCATATTGTATCAAAACCAAAGCACTAAGTAAATAGAAATCAAACTAGATGAAATCAATTTAATCTCAACAGGATGAAAAAAGAAACATTTAATTAAATAAAATTTAATTCAGACAAGAACTGACAATGCTATAAATTTAACATTTTCTTATTATTAAAATATTTAAGTAAAATAAATTAAGAATAGGCCAAATGAATTAATAAAAGCCATTTTAAACAGAACAACTCTATATACTTTAAACTAGACACACTATCTTACACAATCTTTATAAAATCATTCTGTATAAAGTAACCAATTGCTGTGTTTCTCTCACATCGATATTTATCTGTCTTTCCTTCTCATTTCCACTCTAAAAAAATCAATGGAAAAATATCCTCAGGTGAGGATTAAAAAATGAAAAAATAACTACAAAGATCATGGCATATGCTAATTGCACATGTTTTATCCACTTAAAATGCATATTCATGAGAAACTATATTGAGGTAAATCTAATTTATATTCAAGTCAAGTCACTTGCACACTTGGCCAATTAATAGATTATTGATAATAAACTAAAACAAAATGAATGCATTGTATTTTATTGTTAACAAAGGCATAGGATCTTTGATGCATTAAGAACTTAAGCCTGAGTCAGGCTCTTAGAAACAGAGCAAGAATTGACAATACCTTAAAAACTTTGTGCTTAAACTTTGCAATTGGGAACTTTCATCCCACAACATTGGCAGTAACCTACTTCTGGGAGAACTGAGATACTGGAAAAGGAAATACGGTGGTAGAGTTAATGTCGTTTTGGGGCAGGAAAGAGGTTGAGAGAAAAAACTAGCACACAACAAATATGCAAGAAATCTAGTTTCTCAAAAACTATGCAGATCCATATAGGGAACTGATGCAAGTTATATTCTTACATTTTTAGGGTTTTTATACTACATCCTTCTAACTACTTACCAGGATTTTTTCTTTTTTCTTTTTGGTAATTCAAGAAGCTGGACCATGTTAATTTACAGCTATGGGAACTAATGGTTTGTGGGCAGGGAGCCCGGCAGGTCACTACCACCAGGGTTGGTAACTAGATCTGTAATAAAAGAAAAACATTTTCCAACAAATTTTAATTTTTAAAGGTGTTTGTACTTGGACTTGACAGCCCTATCTAAAATTTGCTGAAAGTTATACTGCAAATATAAAGTTGATAAAGTTATATAGGTTTCAGGTATACAATTCTATTGTATATTGTATTGTGTGTTCACTATCCCAAGCCAAGTTGCTTTCCGTCACCATTTACTAGTATCTCCCTTTAACCCTCTTCTACCTCTTCCTACCCCCTTCCCTCTGGCAATCACTATAAACCTATTTCTTAATTCAGATAGAAACCTTTTAACAAACTAAATGTATAAGCACTCAGGGATATCTTTGTGATGTTCAGACAATTTCAACACAAATGCACTCGTATAGGCACAGACACTCTGGCACCTAGAAAATTGTAGTTAATAACCTGTATTGCATTTTCAGATATGGTTGTTTTAGCCAATCCAGACACTTTTATCAACCAAACATTTCCAGAGCTCATTAACACATCACTGTATATATCATTACAATTTCACTTGGAGCAGCATTTTCTTGTTGATTGCAGGGTGGAGAATAGTTCCCTTTGGTGCTTTTCTCTCTCATCTGGAGCAAAGAAGCTAACTGCTGTGACCACTTATGAGAAAAACTTGGCACGTGGAAGGCCCCAGATGGAGATCGTTCCAATGTGTTTCCAGAGGCAGCAACTGTGTCTTTGACTTCGAAGCTGGCTCGTCTAAAGGCCCCTTGAACTTCTCTAGTGTTGACACTTAGAACAGCTGTGGATTTCTTTGTTGGATTAAGTTCAAGTAACCTGCATTCACAACTGGATTACCTTCCTGTGTTTTATTGAGGAAAAGCTTATACATTCCTGAAATTCTGATCAACAGTTGATGAATAAATATGACAGTATATAATATGATCAGATTAATGGCCACAATATTAAAATTGTCATCCCTCCCCGACCCTTAAAAACAAACTCAAATGGCATGCGTTAGTGCACTGTCGAGTGTTAGTGATGTTTTCTGTGTTATAATCATTGGATTGGGAAATGTTAAAATTGGAATTTTGATTTTAAAAACAGAAATTTTATGGCACATCTGCACCCATCCTTGTTGATCCAGTGTAATGACTGACTGATTTCTAAAATGCGGCTTGATTGTTGCAGTAGATGGTAACTCTGCAGTTTACACTTTAAGGGTTATTTCTTGGCAAGAAAGAATAAAATCTTCAATTGAAAATAAAACTATTATACACTTAAATGTCAACACCAGGCTCAACTCAAAGCACAAAGCAAAGGTTTGTTTTAATGACCCCTCAGTAATGAGCATAATACATCTCTTCCGAGATGTGTAAGACTCGACAGCTCCAAATATCAATGCTTAGCTAAATGCACACCACAGAACTGACCATGAACAAACTTATTTCTGAGCTATCACTCTACATTTTATAGTTTGCTTTTAGCCTTGCTTATGTAAGCATAAAGTAGGAGTGATCAAAAGCCAAATTTCAAAATTCAACAAAGTCTTTCAGAGGGCCTGGGACTTTATTTCAACATCCTATGTTCTCTTATTTAATTGCTCATTTTTCAGAATGACTTTGATTCTAATTCTCTTCCTATTGCTAAGTTCTATTGTTTAGGGTGTCTGAACTGATAGCACAGTTCACACAAGGACTCGTATTTTCATCAGAATGGAGAAACTTGCTAGTGCAGAGTTGGGCATTTGCAGCTTCAGCAACTTTTTCCTCCTCAAGATCAGAACCAGACACTTGTTCATCCATCCCTAACTCCTTGATTCGACGCAATGGATTTATATTCAATATTGTTTTCACTCACTTATTTCACCAGTTTTTATTATGTATGGCAAAGTTATGATATTTTTTATTAATGTTTTTCAATTAGCAATAATCGCATCTTGGATAAACCTCATTGGCTATGATACTGCCACTGTGCAAAATTATTTTATTAATCTTAAACACAACATAAATGACACTTATATTATGACATCAATTTTAACTTAATACTACAAACATTATTATTATTATAAATATATTTTTATTTATTTCAGAGAGGACGGGAGAGGGCAAGAGAGAAACATCAATGATGAGAGAGAATCATTGATTGGTTACCACCTATACGCTCCACACTGGGGATCCAGTCCAGAATCCAGGCATGTGCCCTGACCAGAATCGAACCATGACCTCCTGGTTTATCAGTCAACACTCAACTACTGAGCGACACTGGCCAGGTATCAATACTACAATCATTATTAAATAGTGATTATTACTTACTGAGAATAAAGAAAATTCACTTCTAGATAATGATTCGTGTTTAAAAAAACTGACTGCCTAGTATAGTCTGTGCTTTGAAATAAAAGAAAACATTAAAACATTCAAGAGGGCATGCAATGTGAATTGTGCCTTGAATAATGGGAGAAGGGAATTAATAACTTTTATCTATAGTCTATCATATAAAATACATAAAAAGAATGTAAGGTAATTATTGTTTTCATTTCCAAATGAGAAAGAACTGAGATTCAGAAACATTTAATTATGTACCAACGAGAACACAAAGAGATTGAATTTTCATGTAATTTGTTCCTAACCATTTTTTCTCTCTAGTCTACCATATAAGATACTTATGATAAGCAGATGATCCTCCCAGAGAAACAGAATTGGACATTATGCAACCGGCCTAAGTTTACCTGAGTTCACTTATGGTAATACAATTGACCCTTGAACAACATGCATTTAAATTATGCAGGTCCATTTATATGCATATTTCTTAAAAATAATTATGTACAGGAGTGTAAATATATTTCCTCTTCCTTATGACTTTCTAAATAACATTTCCTTTTTCTAGATTAATCTGTTATGAGAATGCAGTAATAAATACATATAACATGCAGAATATGTGTTGACTGTTTTTCATTGGTAAGGTTTCCAGTCAATAGTAAGAGTTGAGTTTTGGGGGAGTCAAAGTTATACGTGAATTTTTAACTGCACCCCTGTGTTTTTCAACTGTAAACTGCAATGAGCAAACAGTGATCTAAGTATATCAAGAGAATTTTCTAAGACATGCCCAAAGGATTAAATTTAGGTCTTTTGGTTCCTGGTTAGTTCAGTTCCCTCTCAACACCGTGTAGAATGACAACAGCAAAGGTATAGATAAGGGAATCTTTAGGGAAAAAAAATAGATACATGCTAATAGCATTCACAACTCTATCCTAGGTGCCAATTATTAGGAATTCCTGAAGGTGGCTTTACAAATTAGAGGACAAACATCATTAACATGAGACAAAGAAGAGAAAGTTGTGCCATTAGGTATATTGTGTGGGGAAAAACAGAGCCTAAAGAGTACTTCCTTTATTCAGTTGATCAGAGGAGCAATTGCTATAGAGAAACCATGAAAAAGAGGCTGAAATATTAAAATATAGCAGGAGGAAGATGCATGAGACATGGATATTCTGAATATCTGCTGAAAGAGTTCATCTAGAAGAGCCTCCATTTGCTGCCTGTTTATTCATTATGTCAACTATTTCTTATTAAGTGGTGACTTGTTACCTGCATTGCACCATAGGGAATACAAAGACTTAAAGGTATAGTCTCAGCTCTCAGAAGGACTTTAGAATTGAGCTAGAGAAATATGCTGTTAACACCTCTAAACACAGGATACAGACTTGAAAAAAGATAACCATCTTGCTCAGAGTATTTAGTGCTATTTTTTTTAATATATTTTATTGATTTTTCACAGAGAGGAAGGGAGAGAGATAGAGAGTCAGAAACATCGATGAGAGAGAAACATCGATCAGCTGCCTCCTGCACATCTCCCACTGGGGATGTGCCTGCAACCCAGGTACATGCCCTTGGCCGGAATTGAACCCAGGACCTTTCACTCTGCCGGCCGATGCTCTATCCACTGAGCCAAACTGGTTTCGGCTAGTGCTAATTTTATATAATGAAAATATTTCCAGTAAAAGGTAATTTTATATAATAAAGAGGTAATATGCAAATTGACCATCACACCCTCGCACAAGATGGCCATCCCCATGTGGTTACAAGATGGCCACTACAAGATGGTCAGCAAGAGAGGGCAGTTGTGGGCAACCAGGCCAGCAGGGGATGGCAGTTAGGGGTGACCAGACTGGCAGGGGAGGTCAGTTGAGGGGGCCCAGGCCTGCAGGGGATGGCAGTTAGGGGTGACCGGGCTGGCAGGGGAGGGCAGTTGGGGGCAACCAGGCCGGCAGGGGAGGGCAATTGAGGGGGGGATGAGATCTGCAGGGGAGGACATTTGGGGGTGATTGGGCCAGCAGGGGAGTGGTTAGGGGGTGATCAGGCTGGCAGGCAGAAGTGGTTAGGGGCAATCAGGCAAGCAGGCAGGTGAGCAGCTGGGAGCCAGCTGTCCTGGATTGTGAGAGGGATGTCTGACTGCCGGTTTGGGCCCGATCACACAGGGGTCCCAGTTTGGAGAGGGTGTAGGCTATGCTGAGGGACCTCCCCCAGTGCATGAATTTCATGCACCCCACCTCTAGTATATTATATTTAAAAGAGCATACAATATAAGTTGAATACTTTTTTTTTATTTTTTCCTTCTGAAGAAAGCATATAAACTAACACATTTGCCAAACCTTGCATTCTGATTTTGAGTTTGGAATAATCTTCACTTGAATAATTTTTTTTTTTCAGTTTGGATTTTAATAGAATTCATTCTTTAAGATCAGCAACAACTATAATGAGATGTCTAAGGCCTAAATGCAGGTTTTTCTTTCATTCCATGCCTGCCAAAGTCTTCACACTATGTCGGTCTACTTTCTGTTTATTTTTGTCAGGACCTTTTTATTTCTCTAGGTGAGACCTAAAGATTGACAAGTTCTTTGCTTATTTTATTTTGCAGACAACTCTGTGGGGGAGAGATAGTGGTTAGGTGTCCAGACTCTACTGAACGACAACTTCATTCTATTTCCTGTCGAGGAGATTTGTATCACTTTTTTTTTCTTTTTTAATGGAGCTTATTTGGTGGAATCTGAGTCTGAAGTCTATTTGGAAGTAGCTAGCAATCACTTCCTTCTCATTTGACTATTGCCTCCCCAATTAATTATGAGAATGACCAAAATAATAAATCCTTCAGGGTGCCAAGATATGGATATGATTCTATATATATTTTTTTTTAAAAAAAGAGTGTTCTGATCATTCTAATTTAAAGATAAATATATGAGGAGTATGTAAGTGTAGTCAAACACAATCATTTAATATTTTCATTATTACTGCTTAACTATCTGCTCATATTCTCTTTACAACTTAACCTCAGGCTTATGTTTTATTTTATTCACTTATTGTGGAGTATATTCAATATTGTGCAGAGTCTGATCTTATTACTCTTTTAGCTACAACCACAAGTAGTTATTTACAGATTCTAGCCATGTTCTTTTTCTGGATGCCTAAACTTCTTGGATTATAGTAAAAAAAAATAATAATAATAAAAAGAAGAAAACCAATAATAATAGATCAGGTAGAGTCATATTCAGTGCCCCCACTTCTGAATGAAATAGAGCACATTTAAATAAACAGCTTTGAGAATTTCATATACCACCTTGACACCAGGGACTGTCACATTGACATAGTGCATTCACATTGAGATTCATTGCCATTCATTTTGAAAGAATGAAAGAATGACTAGAGTTGACTTACTGTAAATTTCAAGCCTCCCAAAAGCTTTCCAGGCAGTAATGCTTCACAAAGACAAATCACCTGACAGCCATTTTATTTTTATAAATAAACATTAAAAATTGAGTGATTGGAATAGAACATAATTTTAACATAATTATGAAGGCCAACTAGATATCATCATTTGGTTTATTATCTTGATATTTATGTTAATAATTGTGACTTCCCACTAATAGAAAAGTTCAGCTTCTAAAAAAGTTTATAAGAGAGGAAAGTTATTTGAAATATTGGCAGTCTTCCTTTTTTTGTTTTTGAGTTATAAAGCTTGAGATATTTATAGGTGTCTGATATGAATCCAGAAGCTATCCTGGAAACCTAGTGAAATCATAAAAATGGCAATATCAGGTGTCCTTAAAATAAGGACAACTGTTGTTTGTGAATTTTAGGTTTATTGAATTTCCAGCATCTCAATGGAGTAAAACAGACTTGATTTGTTTTTATCACCTTGACATTTACTTTCAATCAACAGAAGACCAAGGGCCTAGTATCCAGCTTAGTGTTATTTGAGTCATTTAAATCAGATTTCAATCAATGTCTTGGAGGTATGGTATAAAATGTCAGCAACTGGGTCGAATTCAAGAATAAAGGCATCCTGACCTCACTTGAATATAAACAACTTCATGATAAGTACTTTGGAGGATTGAGTTAATTTCTTTTGAATGTCATCTTCAGTTAAAAAAAACACGCCAATAAGGGTCTATTCAGGATTCCAACCGGTAAGAGTAGGTTATGACTCTTACCATAGTTTAAAAGTCAAAGGAGGTGAAATAATTGTCATGGGTGGAGGGAGCCTAAATTGCAGAAACACAGAATTTAAGAATTTTGCCAAAACTATTGCTCTATGCAATTTTATGAAATCTCATTCCACTTCAAAATAGTATTCAAAAGGCAAGCACTGTGTTCAATTTGGCAAATCTTTTCCTCCCATGTGTTTAGCATGATAATAGACAATTTCAGAGGTTGATAGTAGTTTTTTGTTTCTCTGATTCTAACTGGAAGGAGCATATGAGCACCTCAAATTGTATAACAACTTTTCCCAGCTATTCCCCTTGCCTTGAACTTTGACTTTTTCAATAAATAGATGTGGAAGGAGGTGCGTTATAAAATATGTCCCAAGAAATTTTATTTTAAATATAGTTTGTGTGATTATGATATATTTTTATGGGTGTATTGGATACAACTCCATACTTTTGTAAGCATTAATTTTATTTGTATTGCAGTATGCTTTATTGATTTACCAGAAAGGTAATTATTATGGTTGTTGTGATATGGTTCAGTGGTACAAACACCTCCCATGTGAGGTTTTAGTTGTTGTTGTTGTTGTTTTTAATTGATTTCAGAGAGGAAGTGAGAGGGAGAGAGAGATAGAAACATCAATGATGAGAATCATTGATCAGCTGCCTCCTGCACACCCCCTACTGGGGATCAAGCCTGCAACCCGGGCATGTGCCCTTGACTGGAATCGGACCTGAGACCCTTCAGTCCATAGGCAGATGCCCTACCCACTGAGCACAACCGGCTAGGGAAGTTTTTTTTTTTTTAATGAAATAATTTATGAATAATTACAAACACTACAAATATATGGATTAAAATGTAATATTCATACTGAGAAAACGTATCTATATGCCCATTCGTCAATTACTAGATATTATAGATGAACATTAAACAATGCTCCACATTCATATTCTTTTTAGCTTTGTATCTCATATCTACATATTTAACTCATGATAATTTTAGCTAATATGTAGATAATTCTCTTTATTAGAAAATTAGGAAGATAGACATTTTTTACTATTTTAAAATTTGAAAAATTATACAATTATTTTTCTTAAGAATAACTTACTAAAAATTAAATATATTTTCAACTCAAAGTATTTTACATCCTTTATATTGACTAAGTAAATTTTAAACAATATCAGTGAGTAATTAAAAATTAGTAATAAATTAGTAATTAGTAATAAATTAGTAAACACTTAGTAATTAAAAATAAATAATAAGGGAAGGAGCAAGTTTATCCTCTTAAGAAAAACATGGTTTAAAAATTTAAATGAGGAAAAACATTTTATGTAGCAAACTTTATACCAAATACAGTTTCCCATAATGAATATTTATAATTTAAAAGTTACACAAAATTATTCATGGAACTATTAAAACAAGCCACTAAATAGAAAGTGTTTTGCCCCTATTATATAGATCTGAACAGAAGTTTAACTAGATGATAAGAAAATACGGAATAGCAATATGTAAAATTTGTTTACCTTTCTTATTTACTTGGACAAAGGTTAATGGCTGAATCAGTATATTAGCATTGTCAAAATCTCTCAAGTTCTCAACTTCTCTTCCTCTCATGATATCTAACTGTGACACCACTTTTTTTATTTTTTTTGGATCCAATCACAGATATCGCCAAGATGAAGTTAAAGATGTTGGAGACTCATTACACTCAATTTTTTAGGTTTTAACTTTAGAAAAGTAAGAACGAAAATGAAGCAGCACAATTTTTTCTTCGTTATATCAGTGAGTAATGGAAATTCATACTTCATTAAAGATGCATGCTTGATTTCTACACCATCATACTTTCTTGGTGTCTTCTACCATAGTCAGTGCACCTTTGCAGTGATTTATGGGTATAAATCACACTGACAATTTTACAAACTACAAGAGCAAATTTTCCTAGTGTGTTCTTGATTCTGGATGTGGGTAAAGGATTAGGCTCATCCCAGGTTGAGAGGCCCCACCAGGGAAAAGAGAAACCGGGAAACTTTTTAGTAGTCACTCCAGGTGCACATGAAAAAAAATGAGACTTGCAGACCTCAGATGATCAGCTGGCTTGATGGAAGCAGTTGTGCTGAGTCATGGGTTTGCACACAGGAGGCCAGCTGAGAGCTTCTTAAAGGCATAGGGATACATATTTTAGCCTCTCAGTGCTTATGAAGTAAGGGCCAACAAGGGAGAGGCCTGCCTCCAACAACCAGTTTCCAGTACTTCCTAGATTTAGAACTATGTAGAGTGCAATGATGAAGAGATGGTCTAGAAAATAGAAGACATGAACTTATTGTAGACTTCCAAGGTAAAGAAATAGAGAATCAGCCAGGTTCCCAGTCAAAACCCCTGGAATCCAGATAAGAAATATACAGGTGAACCAGAAGTAGGCTGAGCCTGACTACAAGTCTGGCCCCATCTTAAAATCAATCCACAAACTAGTCTCTGTAGGTGGAGAGCATCACTTTGCCTCTTGTACTGTAGACATGGCAAAAAGAAAGAACATTACCAATAATCAATATAAGAAAAAAAATATGCACAGATGACATAGGTATTACAGTTACTGGCAAGAATTTTAAAATAACTATGTTTAATATGTTAAAAACATAAAAGAAGAGGGATAGAAACATGAAATAATGATATATTTCAATAGGCAGCTGGGACCTGTATTAAAAAATAAAATGGAAATTCTAGATTTGAAAAAATATATAAAAAATTTGGAACTTGATCATTTAATCGATAGATGATCTATATCACAAAAAAGTTTAGTGAACTGGAAAATATGTCAGTAGGAAAAAGCCTATAAGGAAAGGCATGAGCGGGGTGGAGAAAAGCTAACAACAACAATAAAAATAGCTAAGAAAACTCAGAGCATGCTAAAAAAAATTCTAAGAAATATCTCTTCTAAAACTCTAGAAAGGGAAAAAAGATGCTGATAAATTTACTTTTGTCCTATTATCTTTGAGTATTCTGTGAAAAATCAGGATGGAGCTGGCTCCTGTGCAGGTATTATCTATAATAATAAAAGCATAATATGCTAATTAGACTGGAAAGCTGAAGACCTTCCCGTTGAAGCCAGGGCTGCGAGGACCCAGGCAAGCCACAGCAGCTGCAAGGGCCGAGCCCCTTGCATGAATTTTATGCATCAGGCCTATAGTACTAATATAAATAAGTAGAGTTATAACATTCTTAACAAAAAATGCCTAAGCAGGAAAACAAAATGCATCTTTGTATATTAGAAAGACATCCATCTAGTAGGTTAAAGATCTGTTTGTCAATTAATTGCGTCATTATCAGATTATTTTAGGCTCTAAATCCTCTGAGTGTGTTTTCTGAAGACTGCATAGGAATGAAAAATAGTGGGAAATAAGGGAACATTTTCTACTGATTGTTTAAGGAAAGTCACGTTGGAAATATAAAGGTCATTTTTAGTATGAAAAGTGGGGTCACTCTGGGGTGAAAAATGATGTTGAATAATCTGGATTTACAGAAAGAGCAAAGTCAAGAATGCACAATATTGCCACAGTGCAATCCACTACTGTATAAATTGGCACTTTGGAGGGGAAAAAAAGCTTAGAGAAGGGGAAAAAAGTAAATTATGTATTTTCAAGATCTACTTCGTATTGGTAGCTATAGTTCATAAAATTATATTGCTGCCCATTAAAATTTCAAGCAGTTTTGAGGATGGTGTGATATGATGATAAATGAGAAACTGCTTTGGTAACTATTGCATATTTCTTAAACCAAATAATAAATTAATTTCTTTTTGCCTGAAGCCCCTGTAAAACTTAGTAAGAAACTACTAATCCTTCCTACATATATGTCAGCATTAAGACTCCATAAAAGCATGTGTCTGCTTCAGAGACACTAATAACTCCAGAAAACGACAACAAAAATTGTAATCAGGAGGCCACGCTTCACACAGGTGCTAACGTGTTTATGAGAGTCCTTTGACTCATTTTTAATCAGTGAGAGCATTTGACAATAAAACCATCAGAACACCAAAGGAAAGATGCTGCATAAACCTTTTTTACTGTGACTGCCAGAGGGACAATTAGGAAATAAAAAAAACTTACCATAGAAATAATCCCAGTTAGATCTATAACATAGCCCCTGGATCACAGGAAAAGGTTGATATAATGTAGAATTGGACAAGCAAATGTAACAGTTGTATTTGGAATTTGCTGTGAGAGTGCATTTAAATATAGTTTGTAATCATGTAAATGTATAGGTACAGTCCTTTAGTATTTACCTCTCTGCAATACAGAATTGTTGATTTAAATTCCTGACCTTTTCCATTGGGCCTAGTAAGGGATGGGCAGGAATTTAGTATTAAAAAATAGGCCTAAGTGATCCTAATTGACAGTGAAAGAATAATTGTTGAGTATTTATTATATGGAGGTTATAAATCATGAAAGCACGGTGCCAATCCTCACTGCAAAACAGTGACCAGGTCATTCATTCAAAGGGAAAGGGATGTGTGTATAGTGAATCCAACACAGACAAGAAAGTGGGAAACTTTTCTTAAAGGCATCCACTAAATGTGTCCTTCTGAGTATAATAATTTTAGTTATTTAAGTTTTGTTTAAAATTTTAAATAGAAAGCAGCATGCTTAAAATTCTAATGAGTAAAATAAATCCAAGCTAAACTCTTCTAGTTGGGGTGGGGGTTATTTGAAAAGAAAACCACAATAGCTCTGAACTGGCAAAAAGAGGAGCTAATAAGTAAAATATCCAGTTTTATAAAAGGATTGAATAAGACACCAGTAATGGAGGGAAGAAATAGGAGAACTCTAAGCAACCAATAAGGTGATCAAGTCGTAACATTTCTTGGATGACAGATAATTCCTTGTTGTGCCTCAATGCCTTGGGGACCTGTAAAAGATTTAGAACCAAAAGATCTGGATGATATCATTTATTTCTCCACAGAATTTCCACAACTCCCTGTAATCTGCAGAACAAAGCTCTAGTGCCCCAGAATATGGTGGGCTCCTCCAAAGTCTGTTGGAAAACATTTTCAGCATCATTTGTGACTACATTTTCCCATATGCTTCACATCTGAAATAGAATATCACACTTGCTTTCCTAGATCTAACCAAGGGAGGATCATTCAAATCTTTCCTCTTCATTTACAAAACTCTTCTCCAGGCTTACAAACGTAATGTTGAGCGTTTTTCTCTCCAGTCAAAAAAAAATTATATAAACATCATTTCAGAATGTTTTTCTTCAGTGAAAACTGATTTGTAGTTTTCAACACTATTTGTTCCAAGAAACATGAAAGCAGGTTCTTAGTCACATTCATTTGGTACTCTTCGCAGCATATTACCACCAGGGTTATCCATGTAACAGGCATTTTCGAAGGGTGTTAAATTAGCAAATAAATGAAGAGATTATTTCTGATTTTATTTAGTATTAGGGTAAATAGACACTGTTGGGCATGCATTATGTGACTATTTTGTTTTCTGAATTGCTTTTTTAGATCAGAGTTTTGCAAATTTCATGAGAAATATAGAAATAATAAGAACCGAGAGAGAGAGAGAGAGAGAGAGAGAGAGAGAGAGAGAGAGAGAGAAATAGCATAGCATCTCTAGGTGGTCTCCCTATAGTCATTAGTAAGAACATTGAAATCCCCTTTCATACTATCTGCCTTCCCCTCAGTTATTGTTTTCTTCCACATTTCCTTCTTTATGCAATAAAATTAATTTCACAAATTCACAATAGAAATTTTTGACAACCAGGTGGCAACCTACTTCGAAAATCTACTCCAGGAGTATGCAACTACTTGGTAAACCTAGGATATTCATAATCTTACATTGACCTCTAAAGTCCACTCTATGTTTGATTTGTAGAATTTCTGACTTTGGTTAGATCAGAAGCATAGAGATTGACGCTTTTTCATTGTACTTTTATCTTGAAGACTTTGGAAAGGGGAAGAAAATGTCATAAGTAAACTAGGTTTAGAAAGATAACCAAAGTAATTTTTCTGTCTCAAGAGTGGCAGCTAGTGGAGATAAATGCACCGCCTTTGAAGCACTTATCTAAGCCAAGCAGAAACCCCCACTCTTAGTTCTCTCATCACTTTCTGTTTGTAGGAGGATAGAGGAGCTTGGGTATTAGGGGGCTGGAGCAGACAGTACGCAAGGTTGTGATCTACATCATTTTATTTAGATCCCCTAGCTTATTCTTCCTTTTTATTCACTAACATGATGGGCGAGTGAATACCTGGACTTTTAGCTGAATCTTTTGAGATTTTTTTTCTCCCCAATATTAGGTCACATATTGCATGTTTTTTATGTAATTAATTTTGAAAAAGTAATACTAAGTCTCCATCACTGAAACAGCTATTTTAGAATTTGCTCTAAGGGCTCCTGAGATTGTACAATTTAAATTATAAGGATAAAAACTCTAATATTTATTGTAAGCATTACCTGTGGCAGGCACAGTGATGAATATGTTATATATATATGTTACCCTATTTAATTTTAACTTGAGAGATGCAGTGAAGTACCTGAACTAATCTTATATTATAGGTGAACATTCTTTATATTAAGTAAATTAAGAAATATACCCAAAATGAAATACTTAGAAGAGACTCAAGTCAGAATACATATTGATGCCTATATGGTTTTCGTCAGTGACACAAATGTCCATGAGTCTTTCATATTACCATTTCTCCCTGTTATTTTGAAATTTTAAGACATCTATAAGCACTGTAAAATAAATATTTAAAGCTCTGCAAAAATACCAATTCCATTTTCCAAATCCATGAAGATGTGGTTAAACTATTTTAAGGAAAACTGAGTGACTCAATGACTATCAATGTGTATTAATATATGAAACTGTATTTAGCAATTAAAAATAAAAGTCATATATAGTTTATACTGACAGAAATTCAGAAGAAAAAAAGTAAGAAAGATAAAAACAATAATGATGAGAACTACCAAAGTGAACGTTTCTCTTAATATTTTGGTTTCTGATTATAAAGTTATGTATTTATATATGTAGATGCATATAAATATACACATATATAATATGGTTGTAACAAATTACTCAGATTTTTTATAGACTTTTCTTAGCAATATTTTGGAGATATTGTCATAATTATAAATATTATGTTATAATATTTTACAGCTTTAACTTATTTTATTGCATAATGTAGTATTTCCATAACAAACCAGAATCAATCAATGTTCAGCCAGAACAGAAGTAATAGGAGATATTTATTGCAGATTTGTTGCAAGGAATTGGGTTACAGGACCATGGGAGCTGGCAAGGCAAGTCTGAAACCCAAAGAGCAAATGGTCAGTAAAAGTAAGTTGGAAATCTCAGGTGGAATTTCTACTACCTCAGGAAAGCTTAAGTCCTGCTCTTAAAAGCTGTTACTTAATTGAATCAGGCTCAGAATCATCGATAATCTCCCTCATATAATAAAGTAAAGCATTTATGGACTTTTATCACATCTACAAAATATCTTCAAAGCAATACCTTGATTGATGTTTGATTGATTAACTTAACCCTATAGGCTAGCCAAGTGACACATAAAACTAGCCATGACAAAGCCCTGGGATGGTAACTTTTTAGCTTTATATTCTAATATATAAAGAACCAGGGTCTGTCACAACCTAAATGACCAGACAGACAACAAAACACCAGGCTAGGGTCCTGGCTGGCACAGTGGGAGTCAGTCTTGGGTCCCAGCTGCCCATAGCAGGGTGGTAGGAGGGAGCTGTGGGAACAGAGCCATGCTGCCATCAGACTGGCCTCTGGGTCCCTCCCCCTTCCCGCAGGCTCTGGGGAATGAGAGCCATGCTGAGATGGGACTGGACCATACCCGAGGGGTCCCGGATTGTGAGAGCATGCAGGCTGGGTTGAGAGACTCCCCCGAGTGCATGAATTTTCGTGCACCAGACCTCCAGTATCTTTTCATATATTTGAATGTATGTCTATTGGGCAACTTCTTTTCTTGTGATAAACAATGAACAATGTTTCTATATTATATTTTAGCAACTATCACTAATTTAGAATATTTGTACCAATTCCCATTTTTATCAGAAATGTATGAGAATTTCTTTCCTATACACTTTATACAGTGTTAGCATTTGCAAAATTTTATGTCCACAATTCCTGAAACTGTATTAAGCAAACAATAAGAAAAAAATACATATGCTTACATTTTTTGATAGCTATAGCAAGAAGCCCTTTTTCCTAGGATAAAATGCATCTATACCTAAAACTTATTTAATTCACTGTATAAAATTTTCCTTAACATCATATTCTTATAATTATATGTCATGTTATTTTCCTACTAAGGCCAAAATACTTATTATAAATCATATAATAGCTATAACTGTAGGTTTAAAAGTTTTGATAATTAATGTCTTTGTGCCACTATCCTAGAAGAAAAATGTGTAGCTTAAGGTCTTGGTTTAGTCACTTTAATAACCCATTTCTAGGATATTTGTTCTTTGGTAATTCAAAAGAATAAGAATTTCTCACTTATAAATGTAGACAATGATTTCTTTCTAAGAGGATTATATAGTGAGGATTAAATGAAATGATATGTGCAGGAAACTTGGTGCAATTTTTGGTACCTAGCAAATTTTCAACTCCTAATAGCTATTGTTGCAACTACCTTCCAAGTAAGAAAGTCTGAGAGAAAGTATGTGATTGCCCCTCTCCTCCCCTACACTATCAGGTTTTAGCCTTCGTATGCCAATTTTTACACCTGTCTCTTGGGATGAATTCCTTAGTCTCGCCAAGTCTTCCTGTCTTACCTATAGAAAAGGAATTAAAGTATCATTTATCACACAGTGTTATGACAATTACATAAATGAGGAAATATGACAGGGGCTTAGGAAACACAAACATCTATAAAGTTATATTAATTATAAAATGTTGTTTTGATTAATATTCACTCATGTTTCCTTTTATTACATGCAACAAACTCCTCATTTGGCATCATTTCATAGGGCAATCACAGCTTCTAAAACATAATCTCTTCTAAATCCAAATTAAATAATCCATCTACTGACCTACTTTAAGTAAGAAGGGTAAAATTAAGCCATTTAATTTGCCTACCTAAAGACCAAAAAAAGGAAAAAAAGAAAAAAAAAAAAAAGAAAAAGCAGATAAAGCTTTCCCAAGCCCACAGGAGCTCTGAGCATATGGGTGGGGGAAATGCTTTGCTTGCATTAGTGGAGTAACTATGCCCTTCATTGCATCAGCTGTCACACTCCAGAGTAGCAAGGCACAATGGCTTCCAGGCAATTTGGGAACAATTGTCATGCCCTATTAACAAACATAAAGAGAACAGTATGTTTTCCTCTATTATCCAGTGCTGTACTTTATACTGCTGCCTCTCTAGCCCTTTATGGTCCTACAACAGCAGGCAGAGGGACAGTGATAAATGGAAGGAGACTTCAAGCTTCACATTGTACTCGAGGGATAACCGCATGTTGCACAGAGCTAAAAGATCAGTTCTCTGTGCTCTTTGTCCTCAGTATACTTTGGTGGGAAAACACTGATGAATGTACCCAGAAGCGGTTTGATTTTGTTTTAAAACCTCCTTGGATAAAAAAATCTAAAAATATACCTTGCAGGCTGGCAACAGTTTGGCAGAGCTATTTATTAGGACATATACACATTGAACCTCAGCCAAAATGGAATGTAGCTCCACATGCCGCATGAGTTTTGATTATTGATATTTTTATGAAGTTGTTATGAAGAGCTTGAGAGGGTAAAGTGTAAATGAATAATGATTAATGACAAGTCAACTAAAGTAAAAATTCTCTGCAGAGATGGATAGCCTGTTATCAAAAAGTGAATAGTCATTTGCCAAGAAATCTGACCAACTCCTGAGAATAATTATCAATTTGAGAGAAGGGGAAAATCAGAATCTACACCACTGTCCAAGAAATGTTTAGAAGTAAGAAATATAATATGATAAAATATTATATCAGATAGTATTACATTAATTTCAGTAAGTAAAGATGAGAAAATCTTTCCAAGTTTGAGGAGAAAGTACTATTAATGTTATAATTCACATTGGATACATACTTAAATATGCATACTAATTCAACTCTCATCTACACTTAATTATTTCTACATGGTTCCTGTTATGAGAAGTGATGGAACCATTATAAAATGAGTGAAGTTGGTAAAACTTTAAAAATTTGTGTATGTGGTTTTTTTGGTTTGTTTGTTTTTTACATGAAATAATATTATCTTTTATTCTCTTTTTTTATCCTTTTTCCCACAGAGCTGTCTTTCTTCATTATTCATTATATTATTGATCTTCCTTACACTAGAGTTTGTGTGTTGTTTCACAGAACTTAGACATGTTCCCACAAATCATAGATATGTGATTTGATTGTGTGTGTTTTTATATACATTTTTACTGATTTCAGGGAGAGGAAGGAAGAGGGAGAGATTGAAACATCAATGATGAGAGTGAATCATTGATTGACTACCTCCTGAATGCCCCCTACTGGAGATTGAGCCTGCAACCCAGGCACGTAACCTTGATGGAATCAAATCCAAAACCCTTCAGTTGGCAGGCCAACGCTCTATCCATTGAGCCAAACTGGATAAGGCTGATTGTATTTTAATCTCCCAAAGGGCTACTGACCACATTCTTCTTCCTGTCCTTTCTCAATACCTGATCATGTTTAGACTGATAGGAAGCTGGGTCATATATCTGGATGATGATGATATCTGTTAGCTTTCTGGTGGATGTTTTGGCTTCTTCCAGCCAAAATCATATTTTTACACACAGACATGAGTTCAGTCTTCAACTAAGTAGTCACTGTCAAAATAGTTTTGGTTGGACTGCTCCTCACTTTGTAATTACCTTGGAACAGAGTCCCATGTAACAGATGTCATACATCCAGCCAATATAAATGATGCTCTACCTACATTTACTCTGTTGATTGGTTCTTTTGGCAATATATAGCAAAAACAATTTGGCTTCAAGTCCTTAACGTTAATACTGAATTCAAGATTTCTATACAACATCCCCAAATCAAAACAAAATGGAAAACCTGATGCAATCAAATTGCTAATGGGAACAAATGCTTTTGTTTTTTCCATTTGGTCACATGACTCGTATCAATTCCTTACAACTACAGACCCAAACTGAAATTCCAACTGGTGGACTTCCTACTGAGATGCTTCTTCACAGTGAGTCTTTCATACATTAATAAAGTAGTCAGATTGGAAATTTCTACTGTGATAAAAGCAAGTAACCTTATGAAAGCAAAAGACTCCCTAACTACCAACTCTTCTATGAGTCATAACATTTTTTTTTCTTTTGTATGTTTCTCATAGATTATTAGGAAATATTTTACTAAAAGATACACATGATATAGAATGAAAGGCAATGCAGTTAAATTTTGGCTTAGTCAGCTGAAGGGGTGTATTGTACAGTGTATGTGTGATTTCCCATACATTCATTTTAGTTGGAGTTCAATCCAACACTCATATATCAAACAGGTTTCCTTTTATCAGTAAGCTTTCTTTAATGAGAAAGCTTACATAGGACTCTTCTGGAAGCAGAACGTGTGAAATGAATTAAGGATGTTGGCTGCTAATTTTTATGAAAAGATTTTTTATAGACATTACAAATATTTGCTGAAACCAACAGAACAGAAAGCAGAATAGTGGTAACCAGGGGCTGTGGTTTGGGGGAGATAGGGAAATACTGGTCAAAGGGTACAAGCCTTCGGTCATAAGACAAATATGTTCTGGGGATCTAATGTCCAGCTGGTGACTATAGCTAATAATACTGTGGTGTGTACTTGAAATTTGCTAAGATAGTGAACCTTCAGTGATTTTTGCCAGCACTACCAAAGTATACACATCAAATCACACATCCTATACTTTGGATGTGTTCAACTTATTTGTCGATTATACCACAATAAAGTTTAAAATTTTTTAAATAAAAATAAATGAAGGACTTGGGCAAAAGGAATCTAATGTAAAGACCATTTTATATAACAGAGAAATGCAGAGCTTCCCCATTGGAACGGATGATCCACCTGTATGTACCATGTGCCTTTGCCTATCCTGTGCACAGCATGTGTGCAAAACATGCTAATACCTGCACACAGGGAGGGAGGCTGAGAGAGATCAGGGCAATTTGACTTCTTCTAAAGACAATGCAAAAAGACAATTTTAAGACTCCTGTTCTGTGGTGTTCCTGCCCTATCTATGCAGTTGTATACAAATACTTGCCCCCGTGTTTATAAAGCAAGTTTGCTTCTTAATTATAGGTCATAACTAATTTATTTGTGGAATTATTATGCATGAAGGTAGTAATAGCACCATTGTGTATTTTAAAATCAGAAACAACCACTTGGTTCAGTGGACTTGCTCAAGAATGAGCACCAGCAAATATTGCGTTAAGAATCATTATCTAATGAGCCTCAATAATAACTAGCATTATTTGATTCACTTCCAAAAAACCCCACAATGTTTGATAATGTCTAAGCTCTTTTTTATATTTTAACTCATTTAATACTCAACATGATCCCATGGTACAGTGATTATTATTATTTCCAAGTTCCAGATGAGAGAATCAAAGCAAAAACAAGATATCCAACAAAAATGCTTTAAAAAAGAAAGAAAGCATGCACATATGATTAATACCTGAGGGGGAAAATGGTGTTTTGCTAACATCTTCTCTATAAACTTAACTTAAACCCATCTTATAATTCTGAGAACAGAAATCAGATGAAGTGTTCTTTTCCAGCCTGCCTTTATCATCATGATGGAACCAAAGCACTTATCTCCAGAGAACCTGAAGATTTCTCAATCTACATATAAATCAACAGCTTTTTTGTAATCTAACAGGTGATTCTATTTTACATACCTACTGAAACGCAGGCACCGTGTTAGACTCCTGGGACACCAGATTAAATAATATATGGTATCAGCTCTCAATGGATATTTAGTCTATTAAGCAAGATCAGTCAAAAATAAAGTGCAATGAAATATGATGTGATAATGATAGACGACTGAATAACATACTGTGGGAGGAAATAAATCAGACTTTGATTCCACTATCAGGGTTGGATTTCTAGAGGCATTTTAAATGGCAAGATTTTATTCTTTTTGTGGCTGAGTAGTATTCTATGATCTCTCTACATAAAAGCCTAAGCGACTGAACAACCAGTCAACTGGTTGCTATGACATGCACTGACCACCAGGGGGCAGACGCTCAATGCAGTAGCTGTCCCCTGGTGGTCAGTGCACTCCCACAGCAGGAGCGCCACTCAGCTGACTCATGGGCACCAGATGCCAGGCTCACAGCTAGCGAGTGCAGAGACAGAGGCATGAGCCTCTCCCACCTCCGCAGCAGTGCTACAGAGGGGCGGCGGCAGCAGGTGCAGCAGCGCTGGCAGCAGGCTCAGTGGGGCCAGGATGAGTAGCAGCAGCGCGGTGCCTCGCCCAGGCTCAGGTTCCTCCCCAGCCGCCTGCTGCTTCAAGCACTATTACATCCCTCCCGGGATGTTAGACTGCTGGTTTCGTCCTGACATCTCCCGAGGGGTCCCAGATTGCGAGAGGGCGCAGGCCAGGCTGAGGGACCCCACGGGTACACGAATCTGTGCACCGGACCTCTAGTGAATAAATAATGCTGCAATGAACATAGAGGTGCATATATCTTTGCAAAGTAGTGTATTCATTTTCTTCAGATGAACACTCAGAAGTAAAATCGTTGGCTCATGTAGTTCTATTTTAAGTCTATAATAATAAAAGCATAATATGCTAATGAGACCGGACATCCTTCCAAACGACCATCTGGATGAAGCCGGGGCTGCAAGGGAAGCCCAGGTCTCGGGTGCCTGACTGCAGCCAGAGGGAGGCCCGGATCCCGGGTGCCAGAGGGAAACCGGTGACAGCAGTCAGGGGAAGGAAAGCCTACACTTGCACTAATTTTGTGCATGGGGCTTCTAGTTTTTTAATAAATGCCATACTGTTTCCCATATCGGCCACACAAATTTATATTCCTACCAATAGTACACAAAAGCTTCTTTTCCTCCACAGACTAGTCACAAAGAATTATGAGGCTTTTCTGTAACATTTCATTTACTGAGTGGCAGAATATGCATTTGGTGCAGGATGGTGCTTAGGAAAAAACAGAAAAAGAAGAGAATTGAAAAATGGTGAGTATTTTCCTTTTCCAGACCAGATATAATGTCTAATTTCCAAGTGCTGGTGCATGTGGGCTCTGAGAATTCTCATTGATTAGTCACAAAGACCTTTAAATATTCAAGTGCTTTTTCAATTGACGAATGACAGAGAATTAAATAGATATTTATTTTTGCGTATAGCTAAGGAATTTTTTTTTTTTGGTAATTATTGACTAAGTAAATTATCCAAACCCACTAAAATTTATTATTCCTAAATTACACATATATTATTGGAGGTCTTGAGGATCTAGGACAGCAACTTCATAACTCAGCACATATTTACACAGATGGCTGGTGATTATGTTATACAAAGATGATTTCTTAGTAATGCATTATTGGTAATATCTTGATGTGGCTTTGATTTTTACTTGCTGACTTTTTAACTCTTAATTATAAATCATTATCTGTTTAATATATTGAGGATTGTCTGCATAGCCCTACAGCATGTACATATTTGCGTATTTGTGGCCTATAATTTTCCAACAGCTAGGCTTTAAGACATTTATGTGTCATAGTTAAACTATAAATCATCCATATCTCTTTTGCTACAGGAAATGGATTTATATTCCTCCAAATATTGCTTATAGAGTGTAATTCTTCATGGGTGATCTCTTATATGTGGACTTGGGTAACATGCATATGAAGAATTGCAAAATAAGCTCAAGATGAGTGAGGTTAAATTACACTCTTTCAAATTGGCAGGGCATTAGATAATAAATTAAGGAATAGAAACTCATGACATACTTAAAAAATAAAGCCATATACATTTTTATTCATTATCTATTGTTGCATAACAATTTTCCTCCAAATTAGTGGCTTAAACAATAATATTTATTACCACTTGGTATCTGTGGCTCAATAATTTGAAGTGGACACAGTGGGGGTGGCTGGTCTGTGCCCTGTGATATCTGGGGTCTCAGCTAGAACACTAGAAGTTTGGGAGGTAGAAATGATCTAGAGAGTGGTTCCCAACATGGGGCACATGCCCCACAGGGGGGCAATTTGATTTTTAAGGGGGGACAATTCGAAAATGAGTTATTAACAGTGAATTTCTTGCATTTCTTACGGTTCTAGAGGCCTCAAATACAGTATATAAATATACAGTGTGACATATTTATGCATTTCAGATCTCTACTATATGTTTTGAAACTTCATTTGCTATTTTTTATAACACTTCATATTATTATTATTATATTTAAGAATTTCTTAGTGATTTCTTCCTCAGTACTTCAACTGTCCCTTCGTTCTTTTATTTTTCTCTTGCATGGATGCCATGCTCTTTGAAGCTTGTTTAGACCAAGTTAATGGCCTTTTAGGCTTCCTCCATGTGAATAGGAGTTCATTTTTTTGAATAATAAGAATTATATGTCACAGGCAGGGGAGGGTATCAGGATCTTGGGGATGCTTTGGTGGGGCATGGCCAAAACAGGTTGGGAACCACTGATCTAGAGTCTTGACTAGGACTGGAAAATCCACTTCCAAGTGGACTCATCACATCACAAGTTGGTTCCTTTCTACATGAACTTCATATGTGACCTTTCCACAGAGCTACAAAGGTTGGCTCACAACATAGACTTGTTCCTCTTTACAGTGGGGGAAATGAAAGCAGCAATTCCTTTTGTGACCTAGTCTCAGAAATGATGTGTTGGCCATTATGCAATGTCTTAATTCATTAGAAGGAGCCATTGTAATTTATAATAAGAAATATATGTATTTCATCTTTGTCCCAGTCCCTGGCAGAGCCCCTGACATGCTTGGCATAAGGTGAGAGGACAAAGGTGTCTTTTGTTATGCTAATTAGGTGCCTTTGCACAGCATCTTAAGATGTGGGCTGGTTGCCAAATAAGCCAACCATGAATAGAGAGGTGAAGCTTTCAGTACTTCCCCACTTGCAGGGACAAAGATAGCCTAAAGGTTGAATCAATTGCCAGTGGCCAACTTGATCCCTTGCTCCCCACTATTTTCATGCTCATAATCTGATATCCCTTAAGGTCAGTCCTGAGGCTTAGAAACCTAATGCTTTTTTTTTTTTTTTTGGTTAATCCTCACCCAAGGATATTATTTCATTGATTTTTTAGAAAGAGTGGAAGAGAGGGAGAGAGACAGAAAAAGACACCAATACACACACACACACACACACACCCACAGGCCCTGATCAGGGCCAGGGATCTAGCCTGCAACCTAGTTAAGAGCTCTTTAGCAGACTCAAACCCAGGACCCTTCAGTCCACAGGCCAACTATACACTGAGCCTAACCAAGTAGGGCAACTCTTCCTTCTAGTATTTGATTTTCCCAAACTTCCAGCTGACAAATGTCCTAAGGGAACAAGGTAATGTAAATGTAGATCTCTTCCCATTGTGCATTCTTTGAATTGTGTCTGCATTAAATCCTCTCCAAAGATTTCAGACAATTATTGGATATATTTTGTTTAGATTTATGGTTACTTTTGGCAGAAGGATTAATCAAAGCAAAGTATTCTATCATGGTTGTCTTCCTCTTTCACTTTTCTAAACAATTCTTGTTGAAAATTACTATTATTTCTAACATATTTTTGATAGACTTCACAAATGAAATCTGAGCCTTGAGATTTTGCTCTAAAATTTTATTTGTTTGATACATATAGGAATATTTAGCTTTTTCTTGTTCTTTGTGGTTTTTTAGTTGTATTTTTCAAGGAATTGATTAATTTCATGTCATTAAATATTATGGCACAAAATCTTCAAAATAGTCTCTTATCTTTCAATGTCTGCAGGTTTAATTGTTAAATTAATTGTCAACTTCAAAAATTTATATAGGAAATGCTATATATTTTTCAAAAATTCAAAATATGTCAAATTAGTTTTTCTTTCACTTCTGCCCTTTAACAATCCAGTTATTTATGAAATTGATAGGACTCTATACATTCTACTGTATACCATACTTTTGTTAATATTTTTCTGCAAGGATTTCTATATAAGAACACAAAAAGATCTCTCATTTTTTTATTTGGCTATGTAGTATAGGTATCTGATAATTAATTTGCACATCCTCTATCAATGAACATCTTCAGGCTTGTTATTAATCTGTGCTGAATTGAATACCATTTATTATATGTAGTTCCATACATATTTGAATACATATTTAGGATTAACTTTCTATTACCATAATTGATTAGTCAAATGTTATATGTAGTAGTAATTTTGAGAATTACCTTTATTTCTTTTTTAGAAATGTTTCTAATTTATACTTCTAACCCTGTATGAGAACACTTTTTCAAATCTTGTCAACACAATATAAATAATAAAAAATCATTTAAAAATTCAATTTAAAAATCATTCTTGACTTAGTTTTGATTTCTTTTTAATGCTTTGATAAGTATAATTGATTTTTTCCTATGTTTAAAAAGTGCTTGTATTTTCCATTTTTAAGTGTTTATATCCTTTTCTATCTTTTATTGAACTTTTGTTTGATTCTAAAATAATTAGTGGGTATTATTTATATACTAGTGACATTTTCTTTGGTCTGGGATATAAATTGCAAATATTTCCCTCTGATTTTTAGTATGCTTTTGGGTTTGTGTGTGGTGACATTTTGCAATATATAATTTTATTGAATTTATATATAGCAAAAGTCATTGTTTTTTGCATGTATCAACATATTCATTTTAATTGCTATAAAATATTTATTTGTATGACATATATCTTTTAAATAATAAAAATTAAGTTTTTAAGAATATTTGAACATTTTTATTTTGAAAATAATATAAATAATGCTACTCAGGATATTTTGAGGGAGGGAATGAGGAAATGTTATTTTTTACTTTGTAGTCTTCCAAGTGGATGTCCCTGTTTAACTCCACCATTTAAAAAAAAAACAAAAACATATTTTATTGATTTCAGAGAGGAAGAGAGAGGGGGAAAGGGAGATAAACACCGATGATGAGAAAGAATCACTGATTGGCTGCCTCCTGCACACACCCTAATTGGGATGGAGCCTGCTCCTTGGGCATGTGCCCTGACCAAGAATCAAACCGTGACCTCCTTGTTCATAGATAGATGCTCAACCACTGAGCCACACTAGCCAGGCTCCACCATTCTTTATATTTTATTTCTGATCTACTTAGCACTTCACATTACACTGTAGCATTTCCCTGGTACTTTGCCATACATTGTACACTTCTGAAGACAGTTTTTTTTGTTTGTTTGTTAAACTCATCTTTATGCTGTGAAGTACTTAGCATAGTTTCTTGTTCACAGAGGCTATAAATATTGGAACAGGCAATTAATGGTGGTTGAGAAGACAGATGATCTACTTCTATGAATAAAGAGCTTTGCTTTTAGTTCAGTTTTGGAAAACCCAAAGGAAGAAGATTGATTACAAAACACCATAGTCTTAAGTTTCTTATATTATCAAGGGTGAGATTTGTAGAGAGGGTATAACTTAGGTTAAAATTAATGAAAAAGAGAAATGAAATGCAAATGAATTGAACTGAATATTGTGTGCTATATCTGTTCTTGTTGAAAAACTGAAACGGAAGTAAAAGAGTCAGGATTGGCCTGACTTCTGATCTGGGTTGAATTGAATTCAATTCAATTCACAGAAAAGAAAAAGTATTTCACTCATCAAAATAAATGAGGTAAATCTTATTAAATTAAATTGATTAGTTTGGATTATTACCATTGTTATGCTTTGATATGATTGAATTCCACTAAAAAAGTGTAATAGAAGAGCATGAACTAGGTAAAAGTGGGGCCTGGGGTGTTTGGAATTGAACATTATAAAATGAACCTGGTCTCAGGTGATATGGTGGGCTTTGTATTGAATTGAAACAGATTTCATTTGTAGATAGAATTTAACAGAAAACCATTTTTTTAAAAAAAGAGAATTATGCTGAAAATTATATCTAAACAAAAATTAAGCAATTTGAACATTTTTTTTTAAGGCAGATAACTGCCATTACATTGTTTTTACTTCCTATCTTGTTCAGTTCAACATATTTGCTTTTTATTTTTTCCTTTTCTTTTTAAGGTACATTTTCTCAGTGACTATTCTGGTATTGTTAACCTTCATGAATGTATAATACTTTCAAAATGCCAGCTTGCATATTTATAAAAGAAAACTACATCTTTATTTCTCATGACCTCTCTCTCTCAAATAGAACATTACACTAATTATGTTAAGAAACTACCACCCTACAATAATAAAAATAATTAACTTAATTTTTCAAAAGCACTCCTAGGTAATATTCATGGACTAGGTGTGGCTGTTTTAGTAAAACTTTATTTACAAAAGCAGATGGTGAGTCAGATTTGGCTGTGTCAGAGTTTTCTGATGCCTGGTAGAGTTGATTAAACATAACTAAGTAAACAGAGAGGTTGAGCAGCAACTTCAGGAAACTAGTTCAGGTTTTTATTGAAAGAGATTATAAAAGTTGGAATCTTAAGGAAAGATGGTTTTTTGTAAGTTTTTTTTTTTCAGGTAGATATTTACCATGACCCACATTAGTGTTTCTTAATATAGTTGTGCAGCATTTAAGTGTAGGCGCACAGAAGAATTTTATAGCCTGAAATATCCTTCCTAAAGTGAAGAATTTGTAACTTTTCCCTTATATCCTCTTCAACTATTTTAGAATTATTGTTTTTTTAACCTTAACTTCAATCAGAAGAAAAAAAATTAAAGATGAATCGAAGACACAGTAGAATAATTAAGAGTAGAAAGTTTAATGGGCCTTGTTTTTCCCCCATTAAAATGAAGACATTACCATACTCATCTCTATTCTTCAATGACAGGATACACTTCTCATAAGCACCCCAAACTATGTGGTTATTTATAATACCAAGTGCCTGATTTTCAAATGTGTGAAATTCTCCATTCTAATTGATAAAACATCTCTTGGCAATGTCTGTTCAATAACCGCAATGGCAATTTAACAGGCAAAAGTCTAATCTACTTGTAAAGAGACCTTACTGATGAATTAATTTTACATATGTTTTGTAGATTTTAAAAAATTGAACATATTTATTAATGGGAATAGACAAGTACTTCAAACAAATAGGTTTAAAATCTGTATTGTTTTAATCTTTATTGTTGAAAGTATTACATATGTGCACCTCCCCCCCCCCACTAATGTCATCTAGCCCACCCGCACCACCTACCCCAGGCCTTCACCACCCTATTATCTATGCCCATGGGTTACGCATATATGCATACAAGTTCTTTAGTTGATCTCTTCCCACCCGCCCGCTCACCCTCCCATGCCTGTCCTCTGCATTTCCACAGTCTGTTCCATGCTTCTATGTCTTTGGATCTATTTTGTTCATGAGTTTATTTTGTTCAGATTCTGATACAACAAAACCTTTGAAAACTGCTATGAATTTGAAGGTAAGAGAGTAGAGTTGCAACCTTAACTGATGAATTCCACTTTCAAGATGAGTGGGTGGCCCATGCACACAGTTGACCATTTATTTTCTGTGCCTGCTTCCATCCACTTCAAATGTACACCATTTCTGTTTTGTTTTGTTTTTTAACAGTATGCCTTTCCTAGGTTTTGTCCTATATATTTCAAAATATAAATAACAAGGTGGGATCATGGCTCCTGTGAAACACAGGGTTTCAATCAAACTGTCCAAATCAATGAACAATTTCTTTGCTTAAAGTACTGCCAACTCCAGATCAAAGCTCAATTTCGGTGCATTTTGAAAGATAGCATAAGGTGACGGGTTATTCCAGAATTCTGTTGTAACAAATAGTGGTAGAAATATTAAACAAGTCACTAGAAGGGCATCACTTTGCTTTTGTGATTAATGATGACTATTGCAAAATATGTTTTCACTGAATCATTTTGTCATTCAGATATTTTGTAGTGAATCAAATTGGCTCTGTATGATAGTTGTTTTACACATGCAGTTTTAAGGTGAGATTTTATTTAATAAAAGATTCATTGTTTTGCTCTAGCTCGTTTGGTTCAGTGGGTAAAGCCTCAGCTTGCGGACCCAAGGGTCCTGGGTTCGATTCTGGTCAAGGGCATGTACCTTGGTTTCAGGCTTCTACTTGGCCCGGGCCCTGGTCTGGGCTCGTACAGGAGGCAACCAATCGATGTCTCTCATATCGATGTTTCTCTCTGTCTTTCTCTCTCTCTTCCACTCTCCCTAAAAATCAATGGAAAAATGTATTTGGGCAAGGATTAACAACAACAAAAAGATTGTCTTAAAATGTAGAAAGGTGAATTACAGAATGAGATTTTGATAAAATGGAGCCAGTTTAGGCTTTTTATCTTTGCAATAACCTCTGTACGATAATTTCTTAGAGGTAGGACAATACCTCAGATTTTAATTGAATTTCCTGAATGTATACTTAGGAGTATTTATAGTTAGAATATTGAAATGGCTTATTTAAAGTGAAAAATAAATATGAGTCAAAATGAAGATTAATACCAAGATTCCCAATCATCTGCTACTCTCTTTACCTGACATAGCTGAAAACATGGAACTAGCACACAATGATAAGAGGCATCTCATGTCGCAATGGGTGTTGCCACTCAGTTTTGCCTCCCACCTCTGGACAAAGATAATCTTGACCATAAGAATGGACTAGCCTGAAAATGTAAATGGGGTATCATAGCCAGTTAACTGCATGTTAGGCAATGTCATTCACTGTATCCGATGTTCCTGATAATGAGAGTGAATTCCCTGTGATTGATAAACACTGGGATCTCACCAGAATCAGCTCCACCAGAATTCTGCTTTGTGACTTGTCAACATGTCTCTCTGAGTATCAGAATTTACATTACAGTCAAGACAGGAACTATATTGGTAACTGATAACAGAATAATCATCCTTAGAAAGTCATTACCACCATGAAGTCAATTATGTATGAATAATATAACATTTTAAAGATACCTCTCTTAGTCAGGGGAGTATTTTACATGTTTGTTTGAATATTATTCAACCATTCTATGGTAAAGCATGACCTAATATACTGGAGTGAAGCTTGTTTCACATTTGTAACAATTTCTCTACCAGATTTAGTGGTAGTTTACTCTCTTTCTATCAGACCACATGCTTCTTAAGAAATCATGTCCGTTTTCTTTCCTACCAAATTAGCCTTCATTAGTACACTAATGGCAATGTAAAAGCCCTCAGTAAACCTACTTCAACTGATTAGCAATGCTTACTGTAGGACCACTGCCACCTAAGTCTCACCCACAAAATAACCAAGACACCAAATCTATTCTCTCTCTCTCTCTCTCTCTCTCTCTCTCTCTCTCTCTCTCTCTCTCTCTCTCTCTCTTCCTATCTACAACTAGCTTTCCTATTTATTTTAAACTCTATTAAAAAAATTCTAGAGGAAAGTGATTGTCTAGGGGTGGACTGTCTAAAAAGAATAGTGAGGCCCCGGCCCAAGTGGTTGGAGCATAGTCCTGTACACACAGAAGGTTAGGGCACATATCTAGGTTGTGAGTTCGATTCCAGGGCACATACAGGAGGCAACCAATCTCTCTCTCTCTCTCTCTCTCTCTCTCTCTCTCTCTCTCTCTCTCTCTCTCTCCCTTATCCTCAGGTAAGAATTAAAAAAAGAAGAAGAGTGAGTATACATGCTATTACTGCATTTGCTACCAAGGGCTTTGTAACATGTTCTCCATTTCAGCATATGGTTGATTCTCAGGGAGTATATATAATTATTGCTATTGATTTCTTCTTTGTTTATGTTTTCTTTAGCCAGATCTCACGCTTCCTTGTCTTTTATTTTATATTTAACATATTACTGATTATGCATATTATGTGAAAGTGTTCTTTAAATATAAATTACTGAATAGATATACGCTGTACCCCAAAATGTATACACACTTAGGATAATTATAAAGGCAGTGTTATAAAAATACATTTAATTTTAAAAATTGAGCTATCAGCTTTTAAAGAGTGTATACTTTTTGGGGACACCCTGTATATAAGAAATGATGCTGATAGACAAGGTAACAAATAAGTTGATAGAGGAGTAGAAGGAGGAAAATTAGGAAAAAGGGAGATAGGTGAAGGAGAAGGAGGAAGAGAAGAGATAAGAGGATCAAGAATAGAAAGTTGAGGGTGGTTGTCCACATTTTAAAAATTAGTACATTAGTAAAGTAGAATTGACATTCCTTGGATTTACAGTCAATATATTGTCAGTGCTAATAAAAAATAACAAGTGATTTAATCCTGTAAGTAAGTCTAGTTAGTGAAGTTCATATTTTCTTACGTGCATGAAGTTAGCTATTGCATACAGCTGGGTCTATTCCCCCTTTAGTTCTGTATTAAATAAGCAGTTATCCTTTTATAATAAATTTTACTCATCTGATGTCCAACTTTGTCTTTGGGCACTTACTTTCCTATACTAGAGGGGGAAAAAATCACAAAATGCATTTAAAAATGAATTTAGAAAATTCTAAATCAAAGTGTCATGTCATTGAAAATCATATCACCAGAACTTTGGAAAGTATATGTACAATTCCCTCCTCCCACCTCCCCCTATGATACACAGTTAGAAACATCAAAGTATTTATTAGTTCAGACTTCTTGAAATCAGAGCTTCCATATATTAGAGATCAGTTTCAACTGTTCCATAGTATATTGTTAAGGTGATATTAATACTTAATGGCTCTTAAAGGGCTGTTTAAACCCTTATTAATTTATTTGGAAAGCTCTAAGTTTAATGGTGCCAAAATATGTATTTTTAAATTACTTTCTTTCAATGTGTTATTTTCCTTATTTTTCTGACTTTTAAATTGATAAATAGCTGCTTTATGCTGCATATTACAAAGTATGAAAGTGAATATTCAATGTTGTGAAGTCATATTATAGCTAATGGAGTCATTTTATCTTTAGATTTTATTGATGATATTAAAAAATAAATATGACCATAAAGTTTACTGTTGTCAGAGAATAGAAGCATATATTTCTAAATCTCTTATTCCTGAACATTAACTCTTAGAGTCCATGCCCTTTAAATTCAATATATTACATTTTCTCTTTTAAAAGAGTCTAGATAGCTCTCTCAACAGTTCATTTAATTTAAGGGATTGACTACTTTTTACTTTATTTTTATCATGGGCTGACTTGGTTGTCGAGTCTTTTATTTAGTTTGAGTTTCCAGAATTAAGAACTGGTTATTCTGGAGACTAATAATAGCACATCAGACTTACCAATTAGATAGTTGTATTTACCTAACATAAAATGTTAACAAAAATTCATATAAATCCTAGCCACTATACTGCACACCTGAAACTAACATAAAATACTATTGAATGTAAACTGTAATTTAAAAAATTAAAAATATTTAAATAAATAAATGAAGTTAAGTATGAAGGCCAGAGGGGGAGCTCTCGAGCCCTATGTTGATTGCAAAGCACAAGGGAAAACTAATAGTTCTTCCCAACTCCCTTTCCCCTCTCCGAAAGAGCTTCCTCTTTGTTGTTTTAGCAGACTTACATGTGGCTCACCATGGTTGCATACAGCAAATTGCAATTCCTTGTTTTTCCCCAATAAACCTATTTGCTGGAATGTTTCGGGCTGCTTTTTACTACCAACACTACTTAGAAGGGATTTATGGGTCAGTCTGACCTCCCTAATAATTCACTGTTTTACATTTTATTTATTAGCTAATGATTACACAATAAATATTTAGTGAATTATAGTGTGGGCTGGATGTGTCACTGACCAGAGCTACAGAGATGCCTTAGGAATGGGTACTCCCAGGAAGTAATACCATATCCCCTCATACACACCTTGCTTTGTGCCCTCATTTCTTTGTACTTTCTTCTGGCTCACTCCATTAAAGTCACACTGCTGGCTCTGCCTTTAAATTCAGACTTGCTCCTTCTTCAGGGATTTGCTCATTCTCTACTTTGCTTATGTTCAAATTCTCTCTCAAGTCCTATTTCTCATGGATGCCAAAGCTGACTTCCTGTTTAATATTGCAACCCACATCCATCTTGAGTCCAATCTCTGGTACTCTACCATAACTTTCTTATTTATGCATAGTACTTCTCATCCCTTAATATATAATAGAGTTTGCTAATTTATTATAGTTTTTCTTTTTTTTTTTTATCCTCACCCGATGATATTTTTCCAGTGAGTTTTTGAGAGTTGAAAAGAGAAAGACAGCGAGAAACATCGATGTGAGAGAAACACATCTATTGGTTGCCTCCTGCATGCAACCTGACCAGGGCCCAGGCTGGAGAGGAGCCTGCAACCAAGGTACGTGCCCTTGACTAGAATCAAACCTGGGACACTTTGGTCCACAGGCCGATGCTCTATTTACTGAGCCAAACTGGCTAGGGCTATTGTACTTTTCCTTTATGCTTATGTTGCTTAGTCTCTCCCTGCTGGAAGAAACAGTCTCTGGAGGTCAAAGTTTTTGTTCTTTTCACTCATGTTTCTGGAGCACCTATATTACTTAGTAGATGATCCTATATAATAAAACCCTAATATGCAAAGTGGCAGAATGACTGGTCGCTATGATGCACACTGACCACCAGGGGGCAGACACTCAATGCAGGAGATGCTCCCTGGTGGTCAGTGTGCTCCCACAGGGGAGCGCCACTCAGCCAGAAGCCCGGCTCACTGCTGGAGAGCACAGCGGTGGTGGCGGGGGCCTCTCCTGCCTCTGCTGCAGTGCTAAAAAGCAGTGAGTGAGGTAAGGAGCACCTAGCAGTCGGGCGATAAAGAGTGAGGGCTCCAAGACTGTGGGGAGCAGGCCTAAGCCATCAGGGGGACATCCCCCAGGGGTCCCAGACTGTGAGAGGGCACAGGCTGGGCTGAGAGGCCCTCACCCCCAGTGCATAAATTTTGTGCATCGGACCTCTCCTCAATAAATAATTGTAGAGAAAGAAAAGGACTGTATCAGACTAACTGTTCCCTGTTGACCTACACAAAAGATTGAATTAATCTTGATATTAGAATAAACATCCTCCAGTCCAATATAAGAGAGAAATTGTACCAATTGACTAATAAGAGAACATGTTGAATTATTCTTGCTAATAACTCAGGTGTTTTTGTTGTTAAAAAGCAATGCTTGGGGATGTTTTTCAGTACATGTGGATGCTTATAGTATACTTTGTGTACAAATGTATGTAATTTCCCTAAATAAAATATTATGATCTTTTTCACTTATTCAATCATTTATTTCTGAAACAGAAATGCATTGTCCCCAAACTCAATATGTAGTAATAGTTCAAAGTGATTTGGGTCAGCTTCATTGCCTAGTGAGTCCAGTGGTCAGCAAACTGCGGCTCACGAGCCACATGCGGTTCTTTGGCCCCTTGAGTGTGGCTCTTCCACAAAATACTGACTTCTGCGCATGGGCCACGAAGTTTCAATCACACTGTACATGCGCACCCGCACGTGGTATTTTGTGGAAGAGCCACACTCAAGGGGCCAAAGAGCCGCATGTGGCTCACGAGCCACAGTTTGCTGACCACTGACCTAGTCCTTCAGGCAGGCAGCATAGGTCATTGTATATTCCATTCTTGGTTTTCAAGGGAATGTGCTAGCAAAGAAAGTTTTGGAAGATAACATGTGAAGAAGGAAGTTATTAAAGTTCTAACAAGATGCTTACAAAGATTTCAGTCTAAGGAAGAAAATGAGATTCTTGGCCAGCTGTCCTTTTTATTAGGGATAGTCCTGTAAATCTTAGTTTGCTACTTCTTGGGTAGGTGACAATCAAAGGATTACTCATTCTTTTTTCTGGCACCAGCTTTAGGCAAGCCTTATTTAGTTATTTGCTCCATGTTGGTGGGTGGAAAGATCTATCAGGAATTTATTTTAGTCATCCACTTAAAAACTTATTTGGGAATAAATGGACTAATTGTTATGATCATAAAAAGGTATCTGTTTGCATATTGAAGACCTGGGGTCTATTCCTGATGTAACTATGCTCTAGCTATACGATCTTAGGCAAGTCTTTCAACCAAAGTGCTTAATGACAAACTATAACTTCTACCAAATCTGAGATTAAACTGATATAATGTCATACAAATAAAAGTATTTTTAAAGGCATTGTTTCACTGTTAAATATTTTACTACTATAATATAGTAAAATTACTTCAATTTTGTAGAATAATAAAAAAAGAAAGTGATCCAATGTCAGTCTCCAAGAATAAGTTTAGTCAGCCCAGTCAGCGCGGCTCAGTAGTTGAGCATCAACATATGAACCAGGAGCTCATGGTTAGGTTCCCAGTCAGGGCACATGCCTATGGGCTCCATCCAAAGTGGGGGGTGCTCAGGAGGCAGCCAATCAATGATTCTTTCTCATCACTGATGTCTCTATCTCTCTCTCCCTTCTTCCCCGAAATCAGTAAAAATGTATTTAAATAACACCTTTAGTCAAAGGCAAAAAAAAAAAAAAGCAAACATAAGATGATATTATATTTAAAACATTCATACCCTTCTGTGATTGATGAACAAATACAAAATGTTCATAATTCCTAAAGGTCACTGTCATAACTAGCAACATTATTGACTTTGGAAGATGGCTTTAGAGGAATTAAAGATTATTCCAGGGATGGCCATAAACATAAAAGTTTCTCAAGGTGGCATTGAATTTTGGTTAATTCACCATTAAGAGAATAATTGTCCTCCCATGTAATTTGCATATCTCCTACAATTGTCCTGAGCCTATATAAAAGAATTTTAAGTTAGAACTAACTTAATGCTGTGTCATTGCCAATCATAAAGAATAGTGAGACTCTTACCTATCAAAATGTACAAGGTGGTTTTAAAATTATGTATATTTGATACAGCATAACTCTGGAATAGAGTCAAGTTCATATAAATTTGAACTATACCTGTTGCCAATAACGAATGTAACATGATTAGTGAAAGAACCAAGCTCTTCTATTAGCCAACACATTCTTCCATTGAGAAGTAGCCATTAGAAGTCAAAATATAGGCATAGCTTCAGAGCTGTGGTGGAACTTGAACATGAGTACTTGTGGTATGTAAATTAAAGACTTAAATAATATTAGGCAATGATATAAGAATATGTTACATACATTTATGCATGTAAAAATTTATTTTTATATGTCTATTTTAGTGATTCAGAGGATTCTCATTTTCCAGTTTCTGGACAATATTTCATGGATCTGTGATCTTGGGATAGGTGAGATATTGCTATAACAGAACATTTCATTTAAAGATACTTAGTTACAATTCCAGGAAGTCATGATGGAGAAAACAGTAACAAATTGCTTGTGAAGAGTACTAAAATATCCCAATACACTTTTCTAAATAGTTTTTCCTCTAAATTGCCAGGAGGGGATTACTTACAAAGGTGGATAAAATCAGTTGGCAGTGAATTTCCATCAGTTTACTGACACTAGCCATTACAAAGTAACCTCAACTATCAGTAAACTAAGCTCATTACATTCCCTCCTCTATCGCCTTTGAATTGTTCCTGAGGCATTGCTTATTTTCTGGACAGCGTTGCCAATAGAGTTTAGCTAAGTGTGAGTCCTGCCCGTCAGCTTCCCGGTTCTGTTTTGCTAACAGTTTGGAGAGTAATTACTCCCCAGAGGTTAAGCATGCCTTGTGCAATATGTGCTGAGCGGTCGGACCAGAAATCCTCATAGATCCAAGCCTGGTCTCCTGCCAACTCCAACAGTAGGAGGATTCTTAGATCCTAAAATATTTTAGGTACTGAAGCCAAGCAAGATTGACTGGACGCTTTCCTGTGATTTTAGATTTTAAAAGTAATGAATGCCTTGTACATCATGCTTTACTGTACAAGAGAAAATTGAAAAGCACCATTACCTTTTTTGTTTTTAATTTTCCTATATAATGCAAGCCCCTGGAGATAAGGGATTTCAAGGTGCAGCAATCCTATTGCATTAAATTAGGATATTATGCCCAATAGGAGACAATTGATGCAACTTAATATGGCACACCAGATAGGGATTTCTGCCTTTGACTGTCAACATTTGACCTTTGGTAGTATATAAACAAATAAAATAAATTAGCTGAGACATTTGAAAAACAACAAAATGCATATTTTCATTGAAAATGTATAGTTAAAACCTACAAAATCAGATGAAACTGACTTTTTGGTTGATATATGTACTAGTATGTGATGTTTTTTCTAAGAATCTTGAAAAATTCAGTATTTATTTAAAATATGAAAATGGCGTCCTGGCTGGTTTGGTTCAGTGGATAGAGAGTCAGTCTGCGGACCAAAGGGTTCCAGGTTTGATTCCGGTCAAGGGCACATGCCCGGAGTTGCGGACTCGATTCCCAGTAGGGGGTGTGCAGGAGGCAGCCAATCAATGATTCTCTCTCATCATTGATGTTTCTATCTCTCTCTCCCTCTCCCTTCCTCTCTGAAATCAATAAAAATAAAAAAAAATATGAAAATGGCACATACATTTGTATGGAGAATATAAAGACTTTATTAAAACAGTTCAGTTGCCGATGTTATGTTAAAATTGCCTTGCTTGAAGTTAGATATGTAAAATACTCCTTTAAGATGTGCCTACCTCAGGCATCAGGAGTTTGGATTTGCTTTCTGTAATGCATTTTAATATTCTGCCTTGTTAGAAGTGTCCTGCAATTGGTCTAGCTATTTGAGTGATGATGTGTATAATCATGTATAATGTAATGGTAAAGCATCAACAAGCCTGCTTAGCTACAGACTAAGTGTCATCCTCCAATCGCTCTATCTGTAATACATGTAATGTTTGAGCGTCTTTCTAGTATCTATATCTCAATGGTCTAAACTAGCATGAGTGAGAGAGAGACTCTGAACAATCTCAATACTCTCTAAATCAGTGAAAACATCATGCCCTGACTAAATTTTGTAAAATTTTTATTGCATGTAACTGACATTATTAAATGTTAAAGTAATTAAATGTATAATACACAACCTCAGAAAACTAGAGTTTGGGAATAATAAGCAGCTTTCCAAACACCTGAATTATATAACATTAGTACTGCATAGGAGCACTAGTGACTCACCAGACTCACTGATCATGGGTCATTGGCAAATCTCTATCACTTAAGAATCTCTTATAAATAATAGAGCTACACCATCAATCACTCAGGAATCAATCTTATTTGTTCACCTATTTGTTTGTAAGTTATCTAGGTGATTCTCACTATCGGCATTTTACCAAGTTCACAAATTATTAATTGAATGCTCTACCTCCAATGACTGGTAACAGTGCCATCATGAGATCAATCACAGGACTTCGGGGATTACATAATGAGTTAGTTTAGTATCACAGACTTTTCAATGCACTAAATTATTACTGCATCCATTGCTTCTGTGTGATTATCATCACATGATCACACCATGTAGCCTTAAAATCCTATAACGGCTTTACTGGCAGACTTGTGAATCTAAACTACACAGCCTTGCTCAATTCCATTTTGTAATATAACATAGTTTCATGACTATTATAAAATTAAATAATACAAAAAATAAAATATCACATGTTCTCAGTCATTTGTGGAATATAATGAACAACATAAACTGATGAACAAAAACAGATCCAGAGACAGAGAAGCGTGGATCAGACCATCAAACCTCAGAGGGAAGGTAGGGGAGGGTGGGGGTAAGAAGGAGAGATCAACCAAAGGGCTGTATGCATGCATATAAGCCTAACCAATGGACACAGACACCAGGGGGCGTGAGGGCATGAGTGGGGGCTGGGGTGGGGGGCAACAGGAGGATAAGGACACATATGTAATACCTTAATTAACAAAGGAAAAAAAATTAAATAATAAACTGTCACTTGGGATGTATGGTATTGTGTACTACTGAACATCAACCCTTCACCCTCCCCACCTCTTTTTCCCCAAATGTAACCAAGGTCTCACCAATTACAAAGTAATGTGTTTTAGGTCTTGACCTTTGTCTATCCTGATTTTGTTATCTTGAGAGCTGGGGATTTTGAGAATCAAAATGTCTTTACTATTTCATAAAACACCCTCATATGTTTTATTGTTAATGACCTCAGGTCAAATGTCCACATTTTTCACATCTATAATAGTTTAGGATGGCTTATAACTTGAACTACTTAATTACCTTCTTTTTCCCATTCTTTCCATTTTAGGCCTTGTAAAAAAAAAACATCTGCATCCACCCTCCCCCTTACACCCTCACAAAGAAACTTATGATGTTATAAGAAAGAGTCTTCCCTTTTCAGGCCGGGTCCTCATATTTATACATTCCCAGAGGATTGGTTTCCCCCTTCCTTCTCACCCTTTGTCACGTTTTTTGACTTGAGTTTCCTGCTTCTCCTGGACACAAGTGCAGGTTTCTTGGAAATACAAAGAAAAGGTCTGTCTACTGATATTGGAGACATCACTCAAGGGGTCTCACTTCTGAGTCCTTGTCTCTAGCTGTAGAAAACAGGCTCTGTAAATATTCTCTGATCCACTGATACCTTAGCAACTAACTTCAGTTACTCTTCTGAGCCATCTATATCTATATCTATATCTATATCTATATCTATATCTATATCTATATCTATATCTATATCTATAGATCTATCTATCTATCTATCTATCTATCTATCTATCTCTATCTCTATATATCTCTATCTCTATCTCTATCTCTATCATCTCTATCACCTCTATCTCTATCTCTATCTCTATCTCTATCTCTATCTATCGCTAACTCTATCTATCTATATCTATTTATCTATATATATATATAAATAAATAAATATATATATACATACACACACACACACACACACACACACACACATATATAAAACCCTAACATGCAAATAGACTGAACGATGGAACAACCAGGACAACTGAACACCTGAACAACTGGTCGCTATGATGTGTGGAACATGGCAGGCAGCAGGCGGCAGAGGGTGAAACATGGTGGGCATAGGCAGCGGCGGGATGGTGGAGCAGGTGAGCAGGGGTGCCAGACTAAGGCAGGGCACCAGTCGCTGTCATTGGGGTAAGCCTCTGGTGGTTACCGAAAATTCTTTGTTCCTATGTGCCCTGATCCCTCCTGGCATTCACACTTGCTGCCAGCACCGGAGCTGCCACTCACACCTGCTGCTGGTGCCGGCCCCAATCACTCTGCACCGTCAGCGGGTGTGAGCAGGGCCAGCGCCCTCAGCTTGTGGGAGCAGTGGCGGCAGGAGCAGGGCTGCTGGCAGACAGGGGACCAGGGGCCATGGCAGGAGGGGCTGGGTGGGGGCGAAGAGAATGGGCCAAGACCCGCCCCTGTGCCTACTGCAGCCTCGCAGCCTACAGTTCCTTTCAAGGAGTGTGAATTCATGCACTGGGCCCCTAGTAGTACATAGAAACTTCCCTCTGATGTGCAGTAATTTAACTTGCACAAAACTGTGGTTTTTGACACTCCCAAATCCCAGACTAAGCCTCTAACCTCTCAGACATTCTAAAGCACCGTTCATCGACAGAATACACAATGACTTCACATTTCATAACAAGCTATTTCTTTTTGTTCCTTGGCACCTGGCACACTTCCAGGATCTCAGTAGACTATTCTAGCCATATTAACAGTGTCATCCCCTGAGGTTGGAGGACCATCCCTGAAATTCTCTCAGTTCTTGTTTCTGAACTGTTACTATATTTGATGGGTAATACTTTTACAGAATTTGCCATAAAATATTGGTGCTTATTTAAGTGGTGATACCATCAATTTGGCAGGTAGAAGACCCTGTTATATCTGTTATATAAAATGTATATATTTAGGTAGTTTCCTTTTCAGTTATGTTCCTGAAAGTTACCAGAAATTCATATTTTCAGCAAGTTTTACTAGAACTCCTGGCAATTTAACAGTCTTACTAAATATGTTAGCTCTTGAAGTCCCCTTTAGTGATGCCGATCTCAGGTTGCTCATGTTTATAAAGTAATAAGTTTATAAAGTATTAGTACTAAATTAAAGAATCCTCTGATGTGGGTATAATGAGATGCTCAATTTGTATAATACATTGAGGCAGCATGGTCAGAATCTGTTGATAAAATCTAATGGAAGTGAAGTCCCTGTACTGATTACTGGGTCTATGGCAACTCTGTTACCTGACCTTGCATGATTATGCTTCTCTTCTCTGGAGCCAGAGATGAGACCAAGTTGTTTTTGTTTGTTTTTTACTTTACCACAGATGGTGATAATCTTATATCATGGTATCACCATTCATTTCTTTGATCAGTAAAAGAATAATAAAAAGTAGTGAGATAGACACACATAGGACTTTATAATTTTCACCTCTCCATGGAATAAAGTGAATGAGGGTCATCATACACTTGCTAATGTCATTGATCATTTAATGTGTGCTGAGCTGATCCTTTACATGTTTTCACTAAATTAAACCTCACAACAAATCTGTGAGGTGGTATTATTAGTTTTCCCCCCATCCTATATACTAAAAGCATAATATGCAAATCGACCAAATGGCCAAACAGCAGAACAACCATCTAGATGACCATCCAGATGACCATCCGGGACCATGCTATGACACCTACTGGCACCAGGCCAGCTAAGGTGGGTGTGATGTGATTGGTAGGGGCCCAGTCATTGCCCCATGATTGCCCTGCAGAGGGAGGCCCAGGCCACCTGCCGGCAGGGTGATTAATCTGGGGGTCCCACAATCACCCCAAAGAGGAGGTGCAGGCCACCAACCAGTGAGCTGTGGCGGGCAGGCGGCCAGGTTCTTCCTCTGCAAGGGAAGCCTGAGTCCTGGGTGCCAGAGGGAAGCTGGTCCCAGCATCTAGGGGAAGGAAGGCCTACTCTTGCAAGAATTTCATGCATTGGGCCTCTAGTATTATGTAGATAAGAAACTAAAATAAACAAAGGTTAAGTGACTTGTCTAAGTTCATACTGCAAGTAAAGAATAGTCAAAATGCTAACTTGTGTAGTCTTATTCCAAAGAGTTTGAGTAATGCTCACAAGACTATATAGCTAAATGTCTGTGCATGTGTGTGTAAGAGAGGAGGAGGGGAGAGAGAGAAAGAAAGAGAGAGAGAGACTCTGTTGGCATTAAAACATTAATCAGAAAGTTTCAGTGTATGTTCTACTCTTACAATGTTTATTTATCACCTTTCTTATTCTCCTAAAGTGAAAAGAATTCACTGTATTCCTTCTTGCATGTTACTTCCTATTTGACACTTACAATTACAATGCAATTCATAAGAATATTGAATTCCTACATGGAAAATTTATCATAATATGTGGGTTTGAAAGTGTAAGCCATATAGTTTTAATGCAGTGTTGATTCCATAGGTTGATACAAAAGAGGAAGAGCCAAGGAAACGTAACAAATTAAAATAAATCATTAAATGGGAACAAAGAGTAAAATATAATATTCTATCTTTTCTTAGCAGAGTGCTTTATACCATAAATTCAATTAGTTTGAACTGAAAAGAGATTAATCAATTTCTATGAGCTTCAGGTGTTGCAACAGTGAGTGAATTGGGGGGAAAAATGTTCCCAAGAAAACACACCTCCTCCTCAATGATGTTCCAAACGAATTGCTTGCTGTGTTTGGACTGTCCAGTGCTCTTATTCAACTACTTTCCTATTCTCAGACATTTCCACAATCACACTCACAGCCACATTTGTCAGATGACGTTACTTAATTAAATATTTCTTAATAAAACAACATGGTCTACAGGGGAACCTGTCCTAAAGATAGCCAAGAAGTAAAAACAAATTAGACTTTACACATGTAGAGAGAAAGTCCATTTAGTGTACTTTGGAGGAGAGAGTAAGGTTACTGGGTAAAGTGCATTGACTATAATAATGCGCAGTCTCCGTTTCCAATTAACATGATGGAAGAACATGTAAATTTAAAGACATAGAAATGAAAGAAATATTTTAATTGTCTGAATAAATTACAAGTAAAACAACTATATCTGGTGTAGTGGGGAGGAAGAAATTTGGAATTTGAGATACATAAAGAGACTTTGAAAGCAAATATTCACTGCAGTCTTGACTAATTCCCTCTTTTGTGCAGAGATATTATCCTAATGGCCCACTGGTTATCTGAATGAGTTTTGTGGCCACATCTAAGAATTGACTTGAGATTTCTTCTCTCTTAATTCATCAAGGCAAGTAGGTGCCCCAAATATAAATGATATACTATGAACATGAGGTTAACAGCAAAGCTAAACTAATATTTCAATTAAAATATATGTATTACAGAAGGTGCTTAATATTTGCTGTTTGAATTAATTAATACTTTCTCACAGAACATATCTATCTTTCTTACATTGTGTAGCTCAACATTTTTAATATAGAAAATGTTTTTATTTCCTGGAAATTATGCTTATAAAATTTGAATACTGAGTACATCAAAGCTGTGCAACACATAATTTGTGATTTTTAATGCATTCACAGTTCATCAAATTTTTCATCTTTTCATTTTCATGAATGGAAGAAATGTATTATTTTAGCTATTTAGTTTCAAATTTCATTTGCCCTTCTAGATGAAGCGCAGATTGAAATTCATAAAGATAAAGATTGGGTTTACTTTTTGAGGTGATTAGTTAGTAGTTATACAGAACATTGCCTTCAAAAGATCCAAATAAATATTCAAGATAACAACCGACAAGAAAAAAACAGTTCAGTGAAGACCCAGTTAAGGATGGAGTTTAAGAGATATCCCCAGCATAATGTTTTTCCTCTCAGTTTCATACCACACAATCACATAATTCCAAGGCTTAATCCTTTTCCCATTGGGGTGAACATTATGTCAAGAATAAAATTAACTCAAATCCTACCTGAAGATCAGATGAAAATATGGTGTTAAGCAGACCCAATGGAGGTGCTGTCAGGCTTCATGGGGTTTCAAGCTGATAAACAGAAAAAGGCTGTAAAATAGCTGATTGTATAAAAACCTCACAAAAAAGGGTGGGGCAACTGTGATAATTAAACTGAAGTTAAGAAGACCAGGAATAAGTTGATGTGAGAGGCTGTGTAGGTGGGAAAGGCAAATTGTAGGACACAGACAAAAATGAGATCACCTTTCATTTGTTATATTTGTTTTGGTGTCTTTTTAAAAAATTCTCATGGAAATTATTTTAACCTTTTTGTGTTGTTATCCCTTGTAATGTCATCGCTTGTAACTGTTACAACCCTGTTTGTTATCATCATCATTTGTAAATTCAAGCAATAATTGACAATCTCATTAGAGAATTAAGTCAGATAGTACATGAAAAAAGCCCAACCCATTTTCCAATTTAAATCATTTATAAATGGTAACAACCATTATTATTATATAATAAACTTATTTCAGAATGTGTCTGATTATTAACAAACTATCATCCACATGCAGCATTCTCTTATAAAATATATCTTTTTTTCTGACAAAAATTGGCAGGATGTATTAAATCAAATTGTCTTTACAAGATCGTAAAATATGTAACTTGTTCTCCTTCCACATCAGAAATCTCCCTTCTTGCTCACTATCATTTCATGAAACGTTGTCAAACCGTATGCAATTTCATCCCATCATTTTGTTCTATTTGACCAATTCCAATGTTGATTACACAGAGTTTTTCTTAATGATTGTCTCATTTTTCTTCATTTTTTTTTTTTTGCTGATATAGATGTGATTTTGGTTCATTCCCATCATTACCCATTGCTTTACTGAATCTACTCATGTTGGTCGAGTCTGCCTTCCTCAGTGAGTCCACAGCACTCTGACTCTATCTGATATCACCATTATTTTCTACTCAAGGCTTATTTGCCTGAATCATCTTTACTCCTTTTGAATTTGAGTCTCCACCCCCCCCACATTCTACCTCCGTTAGCCTTGTTCTTATGTTTTGCAAAAGTTAGTGTTGACACTATCTAATTCAGTCCAGTGTTAATGTTGCAATGAGCTGTGTGGAACATGTAGTGAAGTGTTTGAACACTCTTGCAATTAATTTCTAACAAGCATGATTTTGGTACACATGTTTTTTAAGCACAGACTATACTTAACTAAAGGAAACTCCTACTAACTCTTCAGTGGATGTTGCAATGTGTTCCCACAGTGAATGGTATTTTATTACTTCACAGGAGAGGGCAGCATTCCACACACTGGGTTCTCCTCTGTATTCCATCAAAGAGTGAATTAGATCTATCCAAATTTTAATGCTTGTATTATTCTGATATAACTAATAATGAATAGATTTCAAAACACCATATTCAATGTCTGTAACTGCTACTAGCAAACTCTGTGTAGAACTTTTTAATTTTAGAGTTTCAATGAGCTGTACATGGCATAAAACCGATAGTGAAATCTTTGAGTATTCTTAGAATTAACTAGTAGCAAGTGGGATTTTGGCAAATTTTTTTAAAATATATTTTATTGATTTTTTACAGAGAGGAAGGGAGAAGGATAGAGAGTTAGAAACATGGATGAGAGAGAAACATCAATCAGCTGCCTCCTGCACACCTCCTACTGGAGATGTGCCCACAACCAAGGTTTATGTCCTTGGCCGGAATCGAACCTGGGACCTTTCAGTCTGCAGGCCGATGCTCTATCCACCGAGCCAGTCCGGTTAGGGCTGGCAAATTATTTTATAGAAGACTACAGTTAGCTAATGAAACTCCTACTACTAGTGAATGTTCCTATATTCTATGACAATAAAGAGCATTTACAGTAAAAAAAAAAGTTAGTGTTGAAAGGTTTGTTGAGACTAACTTGACCATAACATTTACTATGCAGCAAATGGGATCAGGGGAAATTTTCAAGATTTCTCTGTTTTTCAGTCATCTTCTAGACCCCTGGGAGATGCTCAAGCAATCTTTTCACATCGGCAAATATTTTTGTAAGTTATGAAAAACTAAAATATTTTCAGATCTAAGAAGGCTGTTGTGTCATTCCAATGTCCCCATCATCAGTACTCCTTGAAAAACCATGGTGTTCATGTAGAACACAATATCATGGTTTTGATCTAGGGAGAAAAGAGTAGAGAAAAAAGATGACTTCTCTTCTGGTTGTACTGTTACTAGTTTTGTGGTCAAATATATTATTGAATCATCTTAAAGTAACCACTGGGAAAATAATTCCTGAATATTTTACCATGCCCTTCCAAGATCTTTTGTGAAATTTGTAGTTGGTTGAAGGGCTCCTAGCAAAGGACCTTTCCTCCATTCCTGTTAATTATCACTTATTGGAGCAGTCCGCTCGGCAAGAAACTCAGTGTGACCTATGGCTAAGGAAGGAAAGAAGGAAGGAAGGAAGGAAGGAAGGAAGGAAGGAAGGAAGGAAGGAAGGAAGAAAGAAAGAAAGAAAGAAAGAAAGAAAGAAAGAAAGAAAGAAAGAAAGAAAGAAAGAAAGAGAGAGAAAGAAAGAGAGAAAGAAAGAAAGAAAGAAAGAAAGAAAGAAAGAAAGAAAGAAAGAAAGAAAGAAAGGAAAGTAGGTTTCATTTTCATTGGCTTCATGAACTTACCAGAAATTTTGTACTATTTATCTAAATAAATTTAGGATTTATTTATCTCTATCTTTTGGATTTTAATTTTCTCATTAATTTTAACAAGTCCCCCTTCTTTTCTTCTAGTGAGACAGAAAGCTTTCTCTCAATTAATTTCTCCATCAGTTAGTGCTTGATAATGTATGTTCTACCCTTTTATGAATGGTTCAAAGAAAAGAGAATGATTTCAACCATAAAACCAGACATATTAGAATTGTGATTCATATGCTATAAATCATTTAATTCATGTATCATTAACTTACCAACTGAACTGCATCATGAAATATATTTTTCTGCAATGAAGTTAAAAATTTTACTTATGCATTAATCAGATGTTAAATTAAATGTAAAAGAAAACGAATCTCTGATAGTATTTGAGGAATAAGCCAAGTGATGTTAAAATGAGATTATTTCAATACATAATTCTATGAATATTTCTAAAAGTGGTTTATGATTCTCATGCATTGAGGTGCATATACGATTCAAGGGCAAGTTTTAAAATTCAGATTCCAGGACTCAATCTAGAGATATTATTCCAGGTCTGAAGAATGCATAAGATACATAGATTCTTCATAAAACAACAACAACCAGTAGATATTCAAATTTGTTCTCACTTTGCGAACAACTTATATGTCCACACATTTTTTCAGGAAAAAATGCATAGTTTTTATGAGAGATGAAGCTTTTCATTATTTTCTTGTGTACCCAATGAAATGGAAGCCAGAGCAGCAGTATACCTGTTTTCTTAGTAACTTAGTAAATTATTCACGTGAATAAACCTGACCTCAAGGCTCAGACTGACATGCTTTAGGATCCTGACCCTTTTATTCTTCCATATGCTTTGTGGAGTTGAATATAAACAATAGTTATCTTTCTTTTAACTTTTACATAACCCTTGCCCCTTTGGATTTGGAGGAACACTTGCTCCTTGTCAGGCCACAGAATCTAACAAATTGCCAAAGAATACTAATGACAAAGATGTGGCGTCTTTTCCCACGTTCCTCACTTGTGGGTCAGTAGAGAAAGTCAGACCATCTTATTTCATTCCCCACCACCTCACTGCTCTCCTATTCACGGATGCTGTCACAACAGGTTTTGCACTAACTCTGTCACTTTCCAACAGTATTTTCAAAACATCCTCATTCCACCCTTTTCTGAATATTCTGCTCCTCTGAAGCTCACGCCCTCACCATTCTTCACAAGGGCATCATAGAGACTATTAACTTTCACTCGCTAACATGTTGCTATTGGATTCCCACTATTCCTATTCACTCCTCAGTTCTTCCCTCAACTGGGCTGGGTTCCCAGGCTACATGACTAGCTTACCTAGAACCACATCTTGTCACAGCTTTGACCTTCATCCCACTGCATTTCATACACCCATTTCCACTCAGAGGTTCTGGCACTTGTCATCACCTGATATGCTATCCTCTTGGAATTCCAATGCCTTTCTATCTAGACAGAAATACTTATCATCAATCCTCTTGATGTTACTTGTTATAAAGACCAAACTACATAAAATAATTATAAAATTTGAGAAATATAAATAAAACAGATAGAAGCAAGTTAGGCTGCAAGAAGATGAATGTATAATGTATCAGAAAATAAGAATTCTCAATAATCCCAAATAATAAATACTTCCCATTCAATGCTTTTGGCATCAAATAATATTCTTGCATTATTTTAATCTTTATGAAAGTATTAAATGTTAATTTTATGGTAAAACTTGGAATATGTTACATGCAATGAAAAGAATATATATTCTGTACTTGTTCACTACAAATGTCTAGTAATCCCAAACATACTGTCATAGACCTTCTCAAAGATAGAATCTCACGTTTTGTTAAAATTCTAAGTAAAAGCTCCCCTCCTTTGAGAATTGTCCTTTCAAGTTTGTTTTAAAACCTATATGGCTAGATTGAAAATCAAGAGCTTTTCTTTTCCCAAGCCAGTAGTAGAAAGTCTAGAAGATCATAATTCTTCATGATCAAAGACAGAAATATAAAAAAATAATCTTCAAGTCATATAGTTATAGCACTTCATATTATTAAGCAGTTATTCTCTTCTAAGAGCTATCCTGATTTTTTTATATGCCTAAACTTGATTTTATCAAACCTCCAATTACCTATTCAATATTTTCAAATAAATGTCTCCCTGATGTTTCAAACTTTATACACTTGAACCAAAGAGTTTGAATTGTATCACCAAACCTTCCTCCCTCATGCCCCAATTACTACAGCATTAAATGATACCACAATTCATCAAGTATTTATGTCATCACTCTAAAAGTCAACAGCCCTCTCTCAGTATATATTAGAATAAGTAGAAATTTAAAATTTTAATAAGGATACAAATGATTTGAACTTTGGTATCACCAACTGAACTAACTGAAACATTAAACATTCAATTATTTAATGCAACAACAAACATATATCTCATAGACATTCTGCTGAGCAAATGCAGCATTAGACAAAGATTATTTATTGGATGATTACTATTTTCAGAAATTCTAAAACAGACATGATTAAACTACTGTGATGGAAATTAGAACAGTGCTTTCTATTTAAATAGCTTCTTCTTTCCCTGTAATATCTCTCGTGTAAAACTGGAATTATATTTATTGGATTTACTTAAAGGAAAATAACTGCTAATAATCAATTTTAAAAACTGTACTTTATTATTTTCTAGTCACTTGAAATTATGATTTATGCATGTCCTGTAGAAATGGCATTGCTAAAGACCAAAATAAGCAATTAGATACCCATATAGCATATCTTTGCAAGAGAGGAAACAAAAGCTTTTTTTCTGAATAATATAATAAGTTATGAGAAGATTTTAATTATGTGGAATGCTAGTTAAGAAAATGGGCAAGAAATTATTTCATATAGTTTAAGTATCCAGTTTTCATTATGTTCTAAATTTTCAAGAAGAAATAGCATTTCTAAATAAGGACAATTTCTTCCTGTCTTTATAAGAGTTAAATAATACATTTTAATGTAAGTAAAATTCCTCTTAAAGAAATGGTTATATAAGATTGGTGTGTAATTAAATGGAAATATTAAAACTGAGAAAAAACTTGCCAGGTTTTTGAACAGTTTTAGACCCCATGTCTTGTTGACAGAGTAATTTGGCATCTTGCATGAGCTGAGAACAGCATTTGGAATGTATGTGTATAAACTGTGAAGGTTTAGATTGACAACATGCATGATGACATGTCAAGAAATATTTGCAAATATTTCTGGTGTCAGCACATTTCAGATTCAAATAAGGATTTGTCTGGCATAAGACCATTTCTATGTAAACTAGTAAATAAGATAGAAGGAGAAGGAATAAATGTCATGAGCTTTTACACCCACTGCTGTATTTCAGAATAACCAGTAAATGCCCTGTACTAAATGATCACTATCATACAATTAAAAACAAAGCAACAACCCTCACAGAACATTCCGGCTGTCTGAACAGGCTAAAATAGGCAAGAAGAGATTTCAACCTCATGGCTCCTAAAAGTATTTGTTTTTGGAACATGAGTTATATTCAAGATCATTAGTGTCATTAAGATAGAGTATCAAGAGATATAAATTACTTTATTATAAGTGAGGAGGAGAAAAATACCACCACGGATGAACTTCCTGAAATTCTCTTTGTAAAAAAGGGTATGAGCCCAGGAGATGTGGCTCAGTGGTTGAGTGTCAATTCATGAACCAGGAGGTCACAGATTTCTGGTTGAGGCACATGCTTCAGTTTTGGGCTTGATCCCCATTAGGAGGGTGCTGGAGGCAATGATCAATGATTCTCATCATTGATGTTTCTCTCTCTCCCTCTCTCTTCCTCTCTAAAATCAATAAAAATATATTTTAAAAATAAAAATAAATGGTCTAATTGCTTGGTTGCTTCTATACAGAGTTCGGTTACATTCTGAGCCAATGGGGGCCATCCCACAGATCAGATAAAGGCTTAAATGGATTGGAACATACACTTTCTGATGAGAGAGAACTAGGGTCACCCCAGACTCAGCTACTGAATTCATCTGAGTCTTACTTTCCTTAATAAAAATATACCTACTGTGCAGATTTGTTGTAAAATAACAGATAAAAAGAATTACAAATATTTACTGCTATGTGGAAAGTGTTCAATCAGTGGTTGCTGCCTCAGAGGCTTGTTGTCAAAGAGCAAAGGAAGATTAAGGTTTCAAAAAAGTGTTTGAGGCATAGAACCCTTTTCAAGTGGTCAATTCTGTGAAACTGGGTAAGTCATACAACTTTTTGCTCATGTATTTGAAGGGAATAATGCATGGAATTATTTTTATACTTTATGGGAACCTGAGGTTGTTTATAATATACTACATAATGTATACAGTATGTAGAAACTCACCATATTTTTCTAGGGACAATATTTCTAGAACAATGAGGTATTTTTTATGACAAATGTTTTCATGACTAGGTGTTTGTTTGTTTTCTGTTGTATTAGAACCTTCATTTCTCCTATGAATGAAGCATGTTATGTTTTACCTGTGATAATTTTTCTCTTAAAGTCATAAAACTTAAAAAAAGTATGCCCAGCCAGTGTAGCTCAGTAGTTGAGCATTGACCTGTGAATCAGGAGGTCATGGTTCAATTCCCAGTCTGGGCAATTGCCCAAGTTGCAGGCTCAATCCCCAGTGTGAGGAGTGCAGGAGGCAGCTGATCAATGATTCTGTCTCATCATATCTCTCTTTCCCTTTCCCTTCCTCCTCTAAAATCAATAAAACAATGTTTGTTTTTAAAACAATAAATAAATGAATGAATGAATGAATGAATGAATGAATGAATAAATAAATAAATAAATAAATAAATAAATAAATAAATAAATAATTATCTGCAAAAATAAGACTGCTGTTGTAACAGGGAATGAATACCCTATACTTATATAAAGCTACCCATACTAATCTTAGTAAATGTTAAACCTAGCTTGCTATTCTAACCTGATATTGCCTTCTCCAAACTAGAGCTTACATGCTAAAAGTTTCTTTTCTAAGTATACTTTACTAGAATCGGCGGTTTCAGTGCCTGTGTATACCTAGAGCAGCCTGGCCTTTAAAGCCCTAGCTAACTCCAGCTTCCCAGATACAGAATCCACTGACAAAAAGCCAGATGGCCAACTCAAGGGCGCTGACCATGAAAATCCATGTGGCAACCAGCAAGGACACTGCCTGCATAGCCCCTCCCCCTTGTCTCTGTTCTGCTTTCCCTCTCCCTCCTTATAAAAACCTCTGCCTGCTCAGAGATGTTAAGATGGGCTTTGGTACAAGTGTCCCCCATCTCCTCAGGTGCTTCTCACCTGTACCTGTCCACGAGTTTGGGGGCAGCAGTAGAACCTGGGTGCAGTACACTATCCCTCCATTTCTGTGACAGGAGTCTAACTTCCATAGACACCGAATAGCAAATACCAATGGCCTAATCTCATTGAACAATCTCCTTTTTTAAAAAAATATATTTTATTGATTTTTTAGAGAGGAAAGGAAACGGATAGAGAGTTAGAAACATCAATGAGAGAGAAACATCGATCAGCTGCCTCCTGCACACTCCCTACTTGGGATGTGCCCGCAACCAAGGTATATGCCCTTGACCGGAATCGAACCTGGGACCCTTGAGTCTGCAGGCTGACGCTCTATCCACTGAGCCAAACCGGTTAGGGCAAGCAATCTCCTTTTAATGTCCTCACTTTTCCACTAGCTCGCCCCACTGCTTAAAAACTCGCCTGCATTTTGTCTCAGTATAGTTGAGTTCAAAATCTTTCCCCTAGTGCAATAGTATTGAACCCACTGGAATAGTCTTGAGTAAAAATAAAGTTTCTCTTTATACCAGTATGGCAATTAAAAAAAAACAAGTATTCTTTATACAATAGCCCTATGCACTAACTGCCACTTCCTCTCCCTATTGTCCTACTTTATTCTTCTCGACAGCATTTCACCATCTGACATATGATATATGTATTGTTAGTATAATTTCTGCTCCCTACTATCACATACAACAGCCTTTATATTTTTTGTGTATTATATTTATAGTCCCTTGGAGAATACCTGGAACTCAGTAAGTAAAAAAATGAATGAAAATGTCATACAATGGCCTATTTTAATCCCCCTTAGTCTGAAATTTAAGGAAAGGACCTTTGGACTTGTAACTACATAAGATATTCTACAGAAAGGATTTTTATGCTTTCATTTTCTTTTCCTTTATTACTGATCAAACCTAATATGTTCTATAGAGTGAGGTAACAAAAGGAGTGATTCCTGCTTTGAGGCTTTTGAAATAATATATAAAACACACTAGAGAAACAGTAGATAGAGAATATATCTTTTTAAAAACAGCTTAAACCATGGTAGAAAATAATAAAGCAATTATTGTAACCATAAAATCCTTTTCCATGCTAAATTGTCATTTCTCCACAAAACCAAAGATAAAATCTATGAAGAAATTAAGCATTTTAGTCCAATTTGTTTGTTTTAATGTTACAGATACGTTGATTCCAACCCTTGATTGAGTTTCACTCTTTATTTTGGCAACCAGAAAACAAGAACAACCAATTAGCCAATCCCTCACAGTTGTATAGGGGACCTATTTCTCTGAGGCAATTTTATTCCAGTTTTTTGTTATTGTTCTTTCAATCTCATTTTTCTCTGCAAAATGAGTCAGGTAGTATGTAAATAAGCATAAAATAAAATTAAAACCACTATTTTGTCTACATAAACTTACTTGCTCTTAAAATTATTAAATAATATTGTATTAGCTATTCCTTAGTAATATTAACTAGTAATGTTTTGTGATTTTACTCTAATGAGTAGGAAGCTTCCTGTATGCTTTCTAGGTTGGCATTCTGCTCTGCTTTCAAACTAAGTAATGCAGCGGTGCGCTGGTACTATATCAAACCAAAGATGGAAATAATCTATCTGCCCAGAATAAAAATATTAATGTATTATCTGGAAAAGAAAATTAAATAGTGTGGCAATAAGTGAGATTAAAATTAACATAGTATTTTTTTTTTCTTAAAGAATATATTTAATGATTTTTTTACAGAGAGGAAGGGAGAGGGATAGAGAGTTAGAAACATCAATGAGAGAGAAACATCGATCAGCTGCCTCCTGCACACTCCCCACTGGGGATGTGCCCACAACCAAGTTACATGCCCTTGACCAGAATCGAACCTGGGACCCTTGAGTCCGCAGGCCTATGCTCTATCCATTGAGCCAAACCGGTTAGGACGAACATAATATTTTATTGAATAGAATTCAAAAGACACAAAAAGCATTAGTCTAAAACATTATAAAGAGCCCTAGCCCATTTTGCTAGTGGATAGAGCATAGGCTTGTGGATGGAAGGGTCCTGGGCTCGATTCTAGTCAAGGGCACATGCTTGGGTTGTGGGCTTGATCTTCAGTGTGGGGTGTGCAGGGGGCGGCCAATCAATGGTTCTCTCTCATCACTGATGCTTCTATCTCTCTCTCCCTCTCCCTTCCTCTCTGATAGCAATAAAAATATTTTTTTTTAAAAAAGAAGGATATTCAGGTGCCCCCTAAGAACTCTGACAATGGGTCCCCTGAGCTCTATAGAGGGTGGGGGAAGCATGATTGAATAGTTTATGACAAGTAGAATATTTGTTCATGGACTAATACAATGAAGTAAAAGAACAGAAAGAGAAAAAGGAGGATGGCAGGAAGGATACAAGAATGAAGGAAAGAAGGGAGGTAGGAAGACAAGAAGGGATGCGAAGTTTGTAGGCAGAGAAGAAAAATTATGCTAAGTAAATTCAGAAAAGCACCTGGCAATGTAAATGAAGACAAGCAGGTGCACTCTTTCCTGCCTAAATGAGGCTGTCAGGGATAAAGGTTTTTTTCCTCCTTCATTTTATTGTCAGGGTCATGTCCATAACAATAAGCAGTTGGACAAATTGACAAATTTATCATTTTTGACATTCAATTTTCTAGATCCCTTTTGCAAAGCCATGCTTAAGTTGGGAAGAGATTTTAGTATGAGAATAAATTGATTATGATGTTTTATAGATATTTATGTTGGCTTACTAGTATGTTTTTCTGCTTTAAAATCTGGTGTTGTGGTCCTAAATTTTCTAGGAAATATTTGGATGTACTGTAGATGACAGTAATAACCATGATTAAAATAACTGGAGATCATATAAAGTTTTACACTTAGAATACTGAGATAAGCCCTAGCCGGTTTGGCTCAGTGGATAAAGCATCAGCCTGTGGACTGAAGGGTTACCCGTTTTGATTCTGGCCAAGGGCACATGCCCGGGTTGTGGGATCGATCCTCAGTAGGGGGCGTGCAAGAGGCAGCCGATCAATGATTCTCTCTCATCAATGATTCTCTCTCATCATTGATGTTTCTATCTCTCTCTCCTTTTCCCTTCGCCTCTGAAATCAATAAAGAAATATGTTTTGTTGTTTTTTTTTGTTTGTTTTTTTTTAAAGAATACTCAGTTAAAGTGGAAACCACTATTCATCTTTGTGAGTGTACTGGATATTTTTTTAAAAAAATATTTTGATTAAGAGAGGAAGGGAAAAGGAGAGAGAGAGAGAGATCAATGATGAGAGATAACATTGATCAGCTGCCTCCTCTACGTCCCCTACTGGGGATAGAGACCTAAACCAGCCATATGCCCTGACTGGGAATCAAACCATGATATCACCAAGTGAGTAAGTTTTAATGCACAACTACTTCTCAAGCCTTTATTTGTTTCATGTTTGCTAATGTCCAGGTGATCACAGAGATTTGCAAGGAAAACCCAGATTTCAAGGATAGAGACATAAACTCAAATTCTCTTTGGGGGGAGTAAAAAATTCTGGACACGTTTACAATTTACTCTGATTCCACCAAAGTGCTCAGAACAGAGTAAGCAGGTATAACAAATGCCACTATCTCATTCACACACATTTGTGGATCATTCAACAGAAACCTGTGGGCTAAGTCCTAAACTCTGCATTACATGGGATATGCATCTGTCTTGGTCCCTTCCTATATGCCCTATGCCTTCTCCTAATTTCTCCTTCTACTTCATAATCTTTAAATCAAGAAAAAAAATGTAAAGAAACTCATTCAAATTCCCCCAAACTACTCTGCTTTACTTAGCGAAATAAAGAAATCCCCCTTAAATTCATATTTTGCTCCTCCAATCTTCTCATCAGTTCCAGGAATTTCCCATCTTCAAGGAAATTTGAGGCATGATTGTAAGGTGGTAGTCTACTAAGCAGCAATAATTTTAATGAGAAGCAGACAATCAAGATGAGCGATTATGTGAAGGGATCACCTTTCAGACCTTGTACATGAACAGGCAGCACTTGGCCAGGGAAGCAATCATTCTAATGTCCTGCTTCCACTTTGGAAACCATATGTTAGAGGATAGGCCTCTTCTTTAGTGAGGGAACATGATAAAAGAACCCAGTGTTAATAGGTCTACATACAAACAAGGTACTATCTTTTAAAGAATTTTAGGTAATGATTTCTATCAAGTACTATGGTATTATTATGGGATTGACTACTCCTGGGTGACCTTCAGATACATCATAGATGAACACAGACCCAAAGGAGCTGGCTTACCCTGTGCTGGCAACGGACAGCCCCCCTCTGAGCCCAGATCCCAGTGTGTCCTTCTTCCCCTTCTCCCAGCCCAGAGCCTGGGTGGCGCAAGGAGGTGAGCCTTCCAAATACATGAGGTACAGGATAAAGAAGGCAGCCCTCATTTCACCACTTTGGACAGGATTATTCCCAAAGCTATTTGAGGTGCAATGCCAGTGAATAAAGAGCTGTCAAAAAAAAGTGCTTATTAACTTGGTTTTCTCTCATACATGTGGATGTCTACGTAGGAGAGAAAAAAATAATTTTCATTTTATTATATATAATAAAAATAAAGATGTTAAGAAGTTAATGATGATATATCATTAAGTCCATATTGCATAGTAGAAAATAGGTAAAGCAGATAAAACAATCACTCAATTTCTTTAGCCTTACCTGAATTAATTTCTGGAGTTTTATTTTTTTGTGTGTGTTCACAATCAATGTACATATACAACGCACTAGCTTATGTTTTTTGAAATTTAAAAAATTATAAAACCTTTCTCACTTATTAGTTTTCAAAATTGCCATCTAAATGATTGTGTAATTTGTTATTTCTAGAGCTGGTTACCAACAGTTCCTTAAAATAACATGACTCATAGAAATGACAAATGTGACACTACCAATTCCGTAGGGATTCATTACAGACGCGATTTTTCAGGGGAGGAGATGATATGCAGAGTTAAAAAGTGGAATAAGATTAGGTGAAAATAGCCTCTCAGTTTATTTTGATACACAGGCTCATAAGGGATGGGAGAGTATTTTTCTAAGCATTTCCCTGCTATTGAATGTGAGAATATATCATAATTTCTGCTTGTGTGTACTTCTGAAAATTTACTATTTTAAATTCTTCTGTTGAAGTAAACATACAAAACTGCATACTTTAATACCATACTTTAAATTTGGGGCTTAATTTCTGAGAATAAATTCCCAGGCATTAAAATGCCGGGTCAAAAAGAAGGAGTTTCGATTGCCTTTTTTTTTTCCCTTCTATTTTTCAGCTTTATTGCCTACAAGTACTATACCAAGCACAACTACTTTGCTCTAGTTTAATGCACGAATAAACATCAGATAGCTACCTGGAGGCATCAACATTAACATTTGTTTTATTTCTTTTCTAGCATTGTAGGCAAAATTGGTACCTTGAGGTAGCTTCTATTTCTTTAATCACTGTTGCTTGTAGGAGCAGAACACATGATTTAGGCTTAAGCCAAACAAAACAGTGTACTCCTCATGTTCAGAGGTTGGATGAGAGATCAGAATACAGTGGATCTATCGGCACACTCCAGCACTGTTCCCCGGGATGCTAGAATGGAGGCACTTGCTATTTGTTGTGTGTGACGTTGGCTAAAGATAGCCCTTGAAGCTGCTATCAGTCATCTGAAGGCTAAAAGGAAAGAGCCGGCCTGAGACGAAAGAAAAGGCAAAGTGAAAAGTGATGAAAAAATTGAACAAGATATTCTCTGTCCATCTGGGCTAATAAACTAAACAGACAATGTAACTTAACGTAAAAGTAGTTCCTTTGTTTGCACCATTTTTATGCATTGCATTTCTGTATTTGCTCTTTAAACTCTCAAAAGAAATGAGGCAGAATCACTGCCATGCTTTTTGCTGTGGACTTTGGGGTTAATTTGGGGTTTTATTTTATAATCTTTAACATTTAAAATGGTAGTGTTGAGTAGAGTTGAGTGATAACTTAAAAAGCAGAATTGATGCATTTGGAGCATATGCTTTTAAAGACAAGAATCCATAGAGTTGACTTGGCTAAATATTATTTTGTTTTATCTCCAGCTTTAGCATCAGAGAATAACACTGTTGTGGGGGCAAAGAGAGGACTGGAAATATATTGAGAGGAACAAATGACATAGTCTCTGTAAATTTGGTAAACATTTCATTCTTTGAGGCTGTAGATACATGAATTTTATAGAAGTCATATTATCTCCAAACGTTCAACTTGAGGTTAGTGACTAGACTCCCACTTCAGCCTTGTGACCCCCTGTGTGGCATTCAGTCCACTTTTCCAGGAGCATGGCAAAAACTGGAAATGTCATATCTCATTTTATGTTACTTATGTACCAAAAATATATATATATTTCTTTGTCTTAAGGGCTTTAGAGTCCATCTAGACTAGTGGTTTCTGCCTGTCTTGTCCTCAATAATCTTTTTGCAAACCCATTGAAGGCAGTGGCACTGCCTGGCACCTCAGGTGGAAGGCTTTAGTAAAAAAATACTGGCCATCTACCTGCTTCCAAAGACAAGTCAGTTAAATAGTGAACCTAATTAAATACATTTTCTTTCCTGATATATAGAAATGCTGTAGCATCCATTGAATATAAGTTTAGAGACACTCCTGTAACATGTTTTCACTGATTTTTACATTTAATTATGAGATTTTCATAAACCCTCTTCCACTTACCCATGTACCCCAAGATAAAAAGGTCAGATCCTTACTGAGGCAGCTAAGGACCAGATGTGTGAGGTGGCATGACTAAAATCACATGGAGCTGCAGAAGTTAATGGAAGATCTAAAATTACTCTTCCCATCTCCTCAATCTCATTCCAGTTTTCCTTCAAAGTCTTAGTTATGAGTAAACCTCCAGATATGCCTATAGATTGCATGAACAAAATCTAATCTCTAAATACCTATTAAAAATGGTGATATAATCTATTATAGAAAATGAAAAGAATAATCACAATATATATTCTCCAAGGGATTATTTGTCATTATACTAGAAATTTTCTGAATATTTCTTCATATTTTGCTTTATAAAATTATTTTTAACAAAACATCAATATTCTTAATTCACTGAGATGTTTGGGGTAAACACTTAAAATAAATATTTGTAATGCTAGTAGATTTAGTTCACAAAATAACATTGACATTATTTTCTCTGTTGGTAAATTTCAAAAAAAATTATAATCCATTATTGCCAATTTTCCCTAGAATTAACACAAGAATCTTAAATATGCCTTTCTATACTTTTAAAAAATTACAACTTTATTTTTATAGCAATTTTAAGTTCATAGAAAAATTGAGCAAAATTTCCAGAGAGCTTCCATGTTTCCCCTGGCCCCACATGTGCAGAATCCTGACCCCCATTATCAACATCCCACACCACAGTATGTTTCCTATACTGTTGAAATTAAAAAAAAAAATCATGCATCTCAAGGAAAACAAAAATTTGTATAACATAAATTTGTGAAAGAAAACCAACTCATAATATAGTTCATATATTCAAAGCAACCTTTACCAAGAAATTACCACATAGTACTAAGAAGCTTTATCAAAATTTTAAAGCATTTGAAAGAGATAGCCATGGGGAAATAAAATGGGTGATTTTTAGAAGAAACAATTTTGAATCCTAAGAGACACAATCACTCATTTTTTGTCTTGTGTTGTAAACTTCCATAAATATTCTAATTATACTACATTGCTATGTACTTACCTTGTACCTTAGCATTGTCTTCATTTTTTAAAAAATATACAGAATGAATATTTTAAATTGCAATTATATTGCCATATTTATCATAAAGTGTTTCTGTTTTAATATTAAAAAGAGCCTTGTGCCTTTCTGACTTGTCACCTTCAGTAAGAGCAAAAGTTGTTTGTGGTGAATGTCACTAACACAACCTTAACATACTAACATTGCATATTCATTTCTTTAACCTTTTGTCTTCCTGGAACCAACCTATGCCCTTCTAGCTTGAGAATATATACCCAACGGTTCATAGTCTTGATTTAGAAATGAAAACAGTAACAAACATTAATGTATCTTCTGAAAACGAATGGATTTGAAACAGAAGAACTGATGCAGAGGGATATCCTCAAACCCTCATAGGAACTTTGGTCAGGAATCTTCCTTCACACCCACTCACATAGGAAAGTAGATTCCCGTCTAGAAGAAAGGGTTGTTTCCAAGGTTACTCCCAAATTGTTATTGTCTCATTGCATGTTCATGAATATTAAGAGAATTTATCCATGTTAAGCATTCAGAAATGCCTATAAGATATAGTAAGCATTAAGTAAGCATAACCTTTATTGTTAATATTTTTATTAATTATTTTAGCTATTATTTTGATGTAGAAGTGTGCATATAAGTTTAATAATTTAAGTATTATATAAAATATTGTGCCACCACATATATGCTACATACCACTTTAGAGATAAATATGAATCTTTCATATTTTTATTAATCTTAAGTATTTTACTATTGCATTGACTATATAACTTTACTAGAAATTCTGAGATAATGTCTAAAAATGGTTGGGTATAATCTATAAACTGCCTATAATATCATTATCCTATACTTCTAAATTTAAAGTACTAAATTCTGTAATTCTAAGACACAGGACCCTTGTCATTTATAGAAAAAGAACAGTCTCTTTCTCCAAGTCTAACTCCTCACAGTGAAGTTGTCTCCATGCTGGGTAAATTGTTTTTACTCTAAATCACAGCAGCCACATGATCAGAGCCAAAGTTTTCACCACAGAGGATTTATCTACATAGAATAAAAACTAATCAAATTAACATTAATGAATATATTAGTATTTGTCATGGCTCTATTTCTGTTTCATTCATGAAGAGCTAACAAGGCCTTGATCAACTATGTTTTTTAAATGACATCCTTAATCTGCTTAATAATCATCTGCTTCCCTCATTTTTTTCTCATCAATGGGAAGTCTAAATTTGGAAATGAAATTTTCTCACAGAATGGAATTGCTAAAAGGGTTAAAAACCCAACTCTCTAACCCAGAGGCACAAGATCATGTATAAATTAGCCAGAGCCCAAGAGAAAGGCCATGTTCTTGTAGGTGCTTAATTGATTTTGGTTAATGATGATGTTACACTTCATGAGTACAAGCATCAATTAGGGAAATGATAACTTGCAATGGCTTAGTAAGCAGAATGGTCAAGAAAGTAAGGGATTCCAAGAATCCCTTAATAGCCCAAACCCCAGATTTCATGTACCAGAAGAAATGTGGATCAGTTTTTCCAATTCACATACTTGAAACTAGCCTTGAAAGTCTTAGGAGTCAATTCTTAAAAGATTTCCACACAAGACTGAGAAGCACCTGACTAAACATCCAGAGCCAGGTAAAATCAATGTGCAAGGTGGTATTTTTTTTATATCCTGAGTTATATACAGGTGAAGATGTCCATGTTTTATATGTAATTGCAGAATGCTATTTTTCTCTCTACCAATGGCATGTTATTCCAAATACGTTAATCACAGATTAGGTATTGAAGTGAATTAAAATGCTTATATTGACTAGAATTTATGACCTAGGTTCCATCAAAAATGGCTACCAATATAAATTGGCTTCATTTTTACAGGATCTCTAGAAACAAGGAGGTTGCCAATAGTGTACTAGTATACTGAATTTACTACATGTTTTGCATTTAGTTAACAAATATATATATTAAGTGCTGAATTGTATGCTATGGATGGACCTTCAAGACTTCTTGAAGGATTGATGGAACTTATTTTGTAATTGTACCTCACATAAACTGATCTCTTTTCCCAACATTGTTTCCCTTTCTGCTCACAGATATTGTTTCTTGTATAAATCCCCAATAAAGGCCTAAATGCAAATTCCAGAGGCTCAGAATCTGTTTTGTAGGAAACTGATCAACTACAGGTTTGCCTAGAAGGGGTCTTAGGAAGCTAATTCTAAACCTGGATTTCTGAGATGGACAAGCCACCTTCCAGATGGCAATGAAGACCTGGTCACTTGTAGTAAGTGGAGGACTGATGGATCCTGACATGCAATTTTAGAGCTTTTACTAAAACTTTCACTGCTGATGAATCAGGATAGATGCTTGGAAAAAAATGATAAGGTATGTGCAATATCTCAAGATAAGTTGGAAGAGAAACTTATAGAAACAATGAGAACTATAGAACTGGGTGGCTCCTTCTGATGTCTATTGACAAAGAGAAGAGAGAAAATTAAAAGCTAAGGGAGATTAATATAAAGTACATTGAGAAAACCAGCAGGCCTATATTAGCAGCACAAAAAGAAGTGGAGGATGGAAGAAGAACAAGAATGATGATTAGAACTTATTATAAGTCAAGACACACACACACATAGCCTTGGTAGGATGTATGTGCTCAGAACGTGTGAACAAATACTGCAAAGTTTAAGTAATCATCACCTCAATGAAATATAAGCTTTCCAATATTCTGAAGCATGCTGACCTAGTCCATGCAAAGTGAAAAACAAATTATTACATCTTGCATTTCATCACTAAGTGGGAATCACTGTGCCTGGTAGGCCTCTCTGGGTTCTGAAAGTAGCATATTAAACAATGTTCTACCCATTTACCTAGTAACAACGAAGTCTGTCAGCTTTCATTTAGACCATACTAGAAAACTATCCTTCAATAGATTTGGCCTTAAAAATTTAGACACTTCACATAAGTAAATTCTTTCATCATCACCCAGTTATCAAGAAATATTATATTCTTGTTACACATGACAAAATGAGGTACAAGGATACTTAGTTACCAGCCTATGACATAACAATGTATATTAGATCCAGAATTTAAATCTGTGGCCTATCTACTAGGAAATAACACATCATGCAAACTCTACATTGGCAGGAGTGTGAGGTCTGACTCTACTAAGTTCATGGACAAACAGAATTTCAGTTGAGACTTGAATATGCTGAGCAATAAGAAAGATATCACAACATATACTAGAACACAGGTGGGCACATTATGGCTCCTAGGTAAATACAATCCACTGCCTCTTTTTGCGGATAACTTTTTACTGGAACACAGTCACATTCATTCATTTACATGATCTGTATGGCTGCTTTCATGCTACAAAGGCATAAATGAGTAACTGTGAACAATACCTAATGGCCACAAAAAAAAATATTTACCATTTGGCTCTTTACAACGAAAGTTTGGCAACCTTTGCTCTACAATGTCATGGCGTAATGATGAAAGAGTTAAGTGAGAAAAAAATCTAAATATTCTTAGCTTTATTTGTTCACAGTTATTTTTACACACCTAGCACAAGGCTTAGCACTTAGTACACATTAAAATACTTTTTGAAACAATGCCAAATGGTAACAATAATAGAGCTCTTTTAGAAAATTTTAAATATAGTAATGAGAGAATTATTTAAGGATAATTATTCTGACAGTATTTTACCACCTAAATTAGAGGAGAGTAATTTGGGGGATATGAAATGTGTGAAAAAAACCTTAGGTACTGCTTGAAAAATCTTAGAATAGTTCAGTTAAAGAATAATACATTAGTTTTAGTTTGGTACCAGTATAAAGTAAAATAAAATAATTGATGAAAACAACATTCTGGAGGATAAAAAAAAGTCACTTTCCATTGCTTAGAGGTAAATGATCTATTCCTGTACTTTACCTCTAAAGATTTTTAGTAAATCCTGTTTTTAGATGATAGATTCTAAGGTACAATTTTAGAGAAACTGGATGATAATGAAGACTCTCATTGTCTTTCTATCTATGGGTGTTGTCTTAAGAAGCCATTCAGTTCAGAAACCAGAATTAGCATCAATGTGATGTTAACTTTTATTGCTGATATATAAGCTTGCTTCTTCCTCATTTAGTAGGAGACTTTATTGATTCCATTGTGTTTTATTTGCTGTTGTTGCTTACACTTTACAAATAATCTTCCCCTTTATATTTTTATCAAATTCAACTTCTATTATTTTTCTAAAATGTTTTCCCTGATCTTAGACATTAAGTTATTCAGTGTTTGAGACCAAATATTTCTGAAGACACTTTACAGTTATTCTTCTTAAAAAAGTCAAATAGGAGGAAAATAATCTTAGTATTAAATGTGTGATTTGCTGTCTATCTTCCTTTCTAAATTATCTCTCTCCAGAAAAGATGGATACCCCTAAACAAAATAATATATGACTCAAATTCCTTTAAGGATTAGGCAGGCTTTTTATTTGCCTCAATATGTTCTTTTCTGTAAGTGGATATCATATAGATACCTGCTACAGCAAATATGTTTTATGGTTGTTTTGAAGCCATTTTCTCAGGGAGAAATACTGAATCTTAATTTTTCCATTATTAATAATTTTTTGAGTCTCCAAGTTGTGTACCCATCTCAGTGATTTTACTTAAACTTATTAATTCACTTGTTCATTATTTATAAAGAGCAACTCTAGGCACATGTACTATGCGAGATATAGCATGTGATCCCATTTTAATGTTTTTTAAAATGTTTTATTAATTTCAGAGGTGAAGGGGGAGAGAGAGAGAGAGAGAGTGAGAGAGAGAAACATCAATGATGAGAGAGAATCATTGATTAGCTGTCTCCTGCACACCTCCTACTGGGGTTCGAGCTCATAACCCAGGCATGTGCCATGACCTCCTGGTTCATAGGTAGATGCTCAACCACTGAGTCACACTGGCAGAGCTCATTTTAAGTTTTAAATTCAGGAAGAAATATTAAGGAACAATTGAACAAATTTTAGGTTTGCTAGGTATATAAATGCTTCAGGAGCAAAGACCTTGAATTGAGAGGATGAACAAGGCTCACAGAGGTTCCAGGTAGAGATAACACATGGTTCTAAAGTCTCCATGAGAAATTGAACACAAAAACTGGAATGATAGAAAAGACATACCTATGATAAAACTTGTATATCAAAATTTCAGGAGTAGTGTGATGATAACAAACTTGAGGTTGTGGTTAAAATAATCAATGCCTGAGATAAAATGGATGTGAAAGTCAGTGGAGGATTGGTCATAGAAACATTAAATAAACAAGTACAGACTGACTAATACAGCTTTGTGGGGGGTCTGGAGACCAGTCAAGGATCTGCAACAACCAAGAAAATGTCCAATCAAGAAAAATCCACACTCAAAATAGTAGAAGACATTGTGGTTATTTTTGTTTGTGTGTGTGTCTGTGTGTGTGTGTGCGTGTGCGTGTGTGTGTGTGTGTGTGTGTGTGTGTGTGTCTTCCCCATTCTGTTCCCCACATGGTGTAGGGAGGTCAGGAGGAAACAACCCAATTTCCTGTTCTTTCTCTGGAAAAAAGTGGAACTTTTTTGCAATATTCTGACATCTGTGGACTGCCCCAAAGAATGGCTTCCAGATAGATTGATTTAGAGCCCACACTGGAATGGTAACATGGCTTGGCTGGAAGCTGCAAAAGGCAGGAACAGGCACTCAGGTTAATGAAAACTTCAGCCTCACAGATGCTGGGGCTCAGAGATTACAGGAAGAGAAATACAATAGGACCCCTGAGGTCTGAGAAGAAACTGGGGGAGACACTGGGGGAAATGTAGACATTTAAATGCAGCCTTGTACAAAGAAACACTGGGAAAGCGTACACATGCACACATGTCCAGGGAGAACACAGGCCCAGAAAATGCCTGAGAAGTTCATAAGCCTTTTAGATGGGAGGATGAGTGAGGCTTTGCACCAGCAGGAAATCAGTCTGAAACAACTGGGTGGAGTAGCTATTTTTGACTGCTCCATTTTCAAAAAAAGATTATAAAAAGGAAATAAGGAAATTGGCCCATTCAAATAAATGAAATAAATCTTCAGAAAATAGCCCTGTAGAAATGCAGGTGTATTTTCAAGCATATAAAAAAATATTCAAAGTTGATCAAAGACCTAAATATAAGATCTAAAAATTTAGAACTAAACAAACAAACTAATGAAAAACAGAGGGAAAATACCATGGCATTGAATATGGCAATCATTTCTAGAATATGACATGAAAAGCACAGGCAACAAAGAAAAATAGATAAATTGTACTACATCAAATTTAAAATCTTTTTGCATCAAAGGACACTATTAACAGAGTGCAAAGATAATACATGAAATGGGAGAAAATCCTTGCATATCATATATCTGATTAGGGGTTGAGATATATATATATTCCCTTACAAAGCAATCATAAGGTGGTCAACTTGCACATCTTCTAAAGCAGGGGTGGGGAACGTCATTTGCTCTGGCCCTGCCAAGGCATTAGGGATGAGTTAATTAAATGTTTGACTAAATATCGCAGGCTAATTTTTAAGTTGATAATTTTGCATGGATCGCAAATCCTATCTAAGAAAGATGGAATATGCAAATTAACCATCACTTTGCAACAAAGATGGAGGCGCCCACAGCCAATAAGGAGGGAATATATAAATTAACACGACAAAATGGCGACTCCCAGCCCCGGAGTGAAGAAGGCGGGAGGCGGCGGCCAGAGCAAAGGCCTGGGTCCTTCCTAGGTGCCAGAGGAAAACCAGTGCTGGCAGTCAGGGGAAGGAAGGCCTATTCTTGCATGAATCTTCATGCATCGGGCATCTAGTGATGTTATAAATATCCAAATGGCTTGCAGCATCAAAAGAGGTTCCCCATACCTGTTCTAAAGTAACCCAGAGTAAACAAAATGCCAGTGTTATATATATTGAGTTTGTTTGAACATTAACTTCACTCACTGCCCTACAACTAGAAGTTAATGAATATAATTTATATGATGATTAAAACACCTAAACAAAAGAAACTTATTTCCATTGTCCAAAAATCTCATCCTTTAACACTCTGATAAAATATCGCAGTGATAACATAATTTTGAAATTGTTGTGTTTGCAAGAAAGTAAAATCTTAGCCCATATCTGTTATGAATGTTAGGAATATTTTCCCACCACCATATGCTATAATCTTCATGTCTATTTTTAAGAAAATATTTGCTTAGAGAGATGTTGAGTTAAGGAATCCAGTAGAGCTGTATATTTAGAACAATGAAAAATAAATGTGTAGAAGCTGTGAAAGAAATTATGTCTATCAAAAAACCTAATGCCTGCCTTAAAATTACAAAAACATTACATATTGAATTTAAATTGGGAGTACAACCTTCTCTTTGCCTTACCTATAGCCAGCTACTTTTATTACTATTTATTTGTCAATGAAAGATGATTTTCTGTTATGCTACTATCATAGACTATAAACAAATCAAAGGATGGTTTAGGAGATAATGATTGAGTTTGCTACTCAATCTAATTGAGTTTATTACTTCAGAAGAGAGAAGCAGCCCTAGTTGGTTCGACTCAGAAGATAGAGCATTAGCCCACAGACCAAAGGGTCCCGGGTTTGATTCTGGTCGAGGGCACGTACATAGGCTCCTCCCAGGCCCCGGCCCTGGTTTGGGCTCATGCTAGAGGCAAATAATCGATGTGTTTCTCTTACATCAATATTTCTCTCAGTCTTTCCCTCTCTCTTCCACTCCCTACAAAAATCATTAGAAAAGTATCTTTGGGTAAGGAAAGAAGGAGGAGGAGGAGGAGGAGGAGGAGGAGGAGGAGGAGGAGGAGGAGGAGGAGAGAAGCAGGCATACTATAGAATACAGATGGAGAACCCTATGTCTTAATAATGAGCAAGAATTTTCAAGCTCAAAGAATTATTCTGAAGAAAATGCTATGAATACAAATGCAATTCAATTTCTCCTCAAAATAAACATCAGTAACCAGAATTAACTAGAATGGTGGATTGCTTAGAATATTACTTCAGAAGCAGCCATTTTATACCTGCCATTACAAATTGCATCCAACCAACTTCTTAATGTTTTAAAATTGATTAGGGCATTTTTCATAACTGCATCTCCAGTTCCCTCTGGATTTGACACGAATGCATATATGGAATGGCGTATTTTGAACTACTAAGACACAAGCTCATCGTGTTCTCCAGCCTATATTTTTATGACTTCCTTCTATAATTTTTTTCAGTGAAATTAAATTGGACTCAAATCCACTCTGAAGAAAACGTGGAAAAAATGACATATAGTGGGTACAACAGACACTCAGGAAATAATAATATTCTTCCATATTGGCAGACCTCGATGGAGCTATAAATGTCACCACCAGCAGAGATATTATTTATTATGGCATAAACCCAGAGAAAAGTCTCCCAAAAATAAGTTTTATTTTTTAAATTGACACCTCCTAGTGCCTCTTTTCTATGCAACACAGTTCTCTCATTACCTCCTCCACAATAGCCTCTGCAGAAGCACACAGTAGCTTCATAAACTCTCCCTTACTTTTGCCAAAATCAAAACTACAGTCAAGATCTTTGAATTTGAACTGATCTTTCTGAAATTCATGTTGACATTTATACACCCTTGTAAATTACATATTCAACTTTCATTGTTTTAAAGTCACTTGTCTTTTATTCTCTAAAGTTTCAATTCTTTGTGTCCTTTGCATGCAATAAAATTCATAGTAAAATGAAATCACTGAATAATTATAAAGAAAGAGGTATCCTTAATATTGTCACTCCAATATATTTTAGAATAATGACTACCAAAAATTTCAATTAATATGTCACATATATCTGTATAACCTAGTTATTACACAGTACTAAATATGAAATTATAAATAGTTAGAGGTGTCTGTCTTTATAAAATAGAAAAAGCAATAGAAATAGATAGATAATTGGTGGATAGAAAAATCACTATTTATTTTCATTTCTCTTGCATTCTGAATGCAACATGTTTTCCTGAAGACAGTGGAATTCTATTGTTTATTAGCAACAAAAATGAGGAGTTGAAAAAAAGGTTGTTACTATTTGTTTGCTGTTTCATATTAGCCTGGAGATTTTTACTTTTAGCTGCCAGGGGCTTAGGTCCCATTTTAGATATTCTATGTGATTTTAAAACATTTCATGAAGAAACTCCTTTAAAATATCATTGAATGTTTGCTTTGGGTAGTGGGCATACACTGTAATAAAATTTCACGAATCATAGAATTGCACACTTAAATCCAATATAATTTTATTAACCAATGAGACTCCAATAAATTTAATTTAAAAGTAAGACAAAATAATCTGAACACAACTTTTAGTAGATATTATCCAAATTCATAAACAACATTACAAGAAAGAAATTTCTAACAGGCAGAGCTTTCACAGGATTGATTATTGCCTGCTTTTAAAATATTATCCAATGAGCCTGGCCAGCATGGCTCAGTGGTTGAGTATCAACCTATGAACCAGGAGGTCACAGTTTGATTCCCAGTCAGGGCATATGCCTGGGTTGCAGGCTGGATTCCTAGTATAGGTCCTTCAGGAGGCAACTGATCAATGAATCTCTCTCATCATTGATGTTTCTATCTTTCTCTCCATCCCCCCTCCTCTCTGAAATCAACAAAAATATATTTTAAAAATATTATCCAACGCATTCCCCCAAATCTTTTTCCCTTGTCCCCTCATAAAGTAAAAGTTAGAAAAAATAAAACTTGCTGTCTTATGCTTCCTGGTACTTAGAATGCCCATTGCACACTTACAGCCAATGAGATGTTAGGGAAAGCCTTCTGGGAAATATATACATTTCTCTCTGGTAAAAGAGAGAATATATAAAGGGGTCATACTCCTCCCCTCCATCTTTTTCTCTTCCTCTACCTCCACCTTTCCCCTGAGTTTCTCACGGTGTTCTACTTTTGTATTAATTTATATAATTATATGTGATTTCTACTCATTTCGTGGCCTCTAGATCAAATATTTAATCAGTACTGAAATGTTCATAGAAAGATTTACCAAGTAATCTGACATTTCAGACTTCTTATTAGATGACAATGAATTATATAGTTAGACTGGATAACACATTAAAATTAGGTTATATAATGTATTGTCTGAATTGATAAACCATTGATTGCTCTTCAGATATTCTGTTAATGATACCTAAATCATTTCTAATTTGCACAGGATTAAAAAATATTTAATATCCATCTGACACTTTAAAAATATATTTTTATTGATTTCAGAGATGAAGGGAGAAGGAAAGAGAGATAGACACTCGATGTTAAGAGAGAATCATTGATCAGCTGCCTCCTGCATGCGCCCTACTGGGGATCAAGCCTGCAACCTGAACATGTGCCCTGAGTGGGAATCAAACCGTGACCTCCTGGTTCATAGGTCAACACATAACCACTGAGCCACATCTGCTGGCTGACATTTTTGTTTTTAATTAACATTATAATTTTCAGTGTCTTAAGGAACAGATGTTATATTCAGAACTCCCCCCAAATAAGAAATCTACTATATCAATATCTGTGTATCTATATTTATATATCTATGTACATATGCCAAAGAGATAGCATTTAAGTTGAAAAGTTATTATTTTCTATAAAATGAGCCTCTGTAAAAATAGACAATGGATTAATGTCTTCCTAAATTAAAATCTCTCTAAATAATTTACTTTCAAGGAGTGACAGATTGTCATATTTAGCAACTGCTTTAAGTACTTCAAAAATTCCAGAGAAAAACACAATCTGAAAACTATAATAAATGGATAAATAACTTTTTAAATTTACCTCATATTAAAATATAAACAGTCTCATAAATTATAAAACTAGAAAACAGAAGAAAGTTCTCCTGTGGTGGTTAAAGATACTAGTCAAGTGAATGTTCATCTCAGTTTATCTAAGTTATCTAATATTCTTGCATCTGTGAATCTTATAGAAAAAAAATTTCACTAAGTTCCCCAAAACTTCATCCCATTTTACTGTGTTATTCCACAAACGAACCAAACTGATAATTATTTCTATTTTGTGAAAATTTGGATTTTTAAATCCTGATACTGGCTGACTTACAGAAGTTTATAAGAAAAAACAATGCCAGTTTTTTTCTGTTTATCCCACCAAATTTGGGGTTGAATTGAATTTTACATTCATTCGTAGAGTAGCATTAGCTGATACTTGTATATGTGCAGGTAACTTCTGGTAAAAGTACTTGTTTCAAGGAAGATAACTCTTAGGATGTTACTGTACACACATACACAGAACGCCACTCAGAGGGGCTTCCTGTACAGGAGCCATTGGCATCTATAAATAACAACCTCCTGGGGTTGTGAAGGAATACCATTTTTGAACACATAAAATATACAGAGACCTCATATGGAGTTTTTATTATTGCATTTATTCTCCGTACTAACACAGATTTCATGTAAAAAGGGTAATGTAATATCACCTGGTTATGAAAAAGTCTGCGTGCAAACAAAGCCCGGCTGTATGCATGCACACTCCAATTTCAGGTGTCAGGTGCTCGCTTTGTAATGCGATTAGGTTTGAGCAAAGAGAGATATGAGAAGCCCCACATTTTTCCCTTTCAGAACATTGTGTATTTTTTATTAGAAAACAGAACAATTGTGTGGTCCGGTATCCCTCAGGTTTTAGGAAAGCAGAAACTTACTTAAGGTTTTACATCTAAACGTATCCAATTTATTTTAAAGCTCTCCCTTGTCTTGGGAAAATATGTGATCAAGGTAGAAATAGAATTCTGAAGCAATTTCATTTCTTTGTAACTTTTAGGCCTAGAACATGCTATCTTGATGTTTCCAGTAAGTACACCAAACAATGGAATAAAACAGGGGACTGGGCTGGAGTTGAGTTCAGTGTTTTGCCACACATCAACTCAACAAAGGGGTTGGCGAGTCATCCTGAGCTTCAGTGGACACGTAAGGACAGGGAACTCAACCTGGCATTTGGTACACTGGGTCAAAAACAAGGCCAAAGTAAGGACAAGGGATATACCCATACATTCTCACTCTGTGTCTGAAATCGCACAGAAACTTGGTATGCCTCAGTGTGGATATGAAAGATGTCAGTGAATCCATGTGACAAGGACTGAGCTAACATGCTCATCCCACAGACACATCTTAGTAAGTAAAACATTTCTAATTCCACCAGTTTTAAATATAATTCCACATTATTCATTATTATTTTTACTTCTTTTCTGGGTTCACAGAGAAATACACAATATTGTTAACCATTTTCTTTTTCCTCTTTCCCTCCTTTAAAGACTTTTTACTTTCTTCCCTGATTTTTCCCCATTGGGAAGGGAGGCAGTGTGTAAACATGGAAAGAAAATAGATTTTTGTGTAAGACAAATTTTGGCTTTGACTTTCAGCAATTGTACTCACTAGTGGTGAGACCCTTAGGAGACTTAAAAAAAAAAGCCAGTGTGTATGGAAACTAATGCCTGGCATTGTCTCAAGTTAATATAAACTAAATCAGTTTGTAGAAACCGCATTAACCCCAACAACATTAAAAAGTAGGTGCTACCACCGTGAGAAAACTTGGTCATAAGAAACATTAAGTAAGTTGCACTAAGTTACATAGCTAAAATGTGACAGGGCCATGATGAAACCCAAGTTACCTAAACCTAGAGCACTCTTTGTTATCATTCTAGCTACTGCTTTAAGACATAAGCAGTCTGTCTCAGGATCTCATATCTAGGATGAAAGCCATGATGATTGCCTCATCAAAATGTTAATGAACGGAATAAGATAATGTGTATAAAAACTACCGGCATGTAAAGGACACTGCAAATAGTATATCCTTCCTTAAGACTTTCTGCCAACAAAAAAACATCTCTACACATAAATGCAAAATTCATTAAGTAATCTGCTATTCAATGGTACTCTTGAGTACCTTTAAGAGATGTTCTTATGTGAAGAAGGCTATGCTAGCTTAGCATTCATAAATTTAGAATACTGTATATTGTATTCTCTTAGACTTGGAGTAAGATTAGCATGCAAACTCTGAGTATGTTCTTAAAAAAAAAAAAGAAATAGCCTTCAAAACACGATGAAACTTTATTTGTGCTAGCCATACTATCTGTGTCTCATTGAAAATTACATACTTGGGAACATTTTTTATATATCCCATTTCTACTCTAAGAAAATGTTTTCTTTCCTGTTCTCATTTTCCAAAGACTATTAAAATGTTGAAACAATTATATGATTTATACTGTAATCATGAAATTGCTCCTTTGCATCTTTCTTAAATTTTGATAGTTATTGAGGGTGCACTACTGTGCATTCCAAATGCACTTGAAATTTCACTTCACGAAGATATAGAATCGTTTTACCTTTCTGCGTCTAGCTATCTGACAGCTTACATTGCTCTTGATGATGGCAGATTTGGGTGCATACTAGTATCTTTTTTGTTTTTAAATATATTTTATTGAGTTTTTACAGAGAGGAAAGGAGAGAGATAGAGAGTCAGAAACATCGATGAGAGAGAAACATCCACCAGCTGCCTCCTGCACACTCCCCACTGGGGATGCGCCCACAACCCAGGTACATGCCCTTGACCGGAATCGAACCTGGGACCTTTCAGTCCGCAGGCTGATGCTCTATCCACTGAGCCAAACCGGTTTTGGCCGTACTAGTATCTTGTACTTATTTGATATCTGTTAGATTAATAGCTGTGCCTTTGGTTCCTACTTGTAATGATTTCCTAAGTGCCCACTTTGTATAAATTCATTTGACATTGACATTCCTTTTGTTTATTCTTGACCACATTTCTAATGTCTCTGTAGGTCAGAATATTTCATCCTGTCCAGTCTATGTCCCATCTCAAAGTCACTCTTAACCAACCTGGCCAAATGGTTCAGTTGATTGGAGCTTCCTCCCATACACCAAAAGACTGCAGGTCTGATTCCCAGTCAGGGCAATTACCTAGGTTGCAAGTTCTGATCATTAAAATAATGCTAAATTTCCCATTTTTAGCCTTCATTTTTGAGTCAGTTGTGAAATGCCATTTCTGAGATCTTAGGTGCAAATACGTAGGAAATATATAAAATAATCCATGGATGTCTCCCATTTACAATTCAGCCTTCTGTGCCATTATTTGCAATATCACAAAGTCCCAAGCAGGTAGTCAGTACATTAAAATATTGCAGTCTCCATGAAGCTTCCTAATATGATAAATGAGTTACCTTATACCATCATAAAGGAAAACATCTCAGGCCCTGTGCTATGCAGTCGTTTTATGAAAGTGCATTCCATCTCCAGAAAGTATTTACAATAGAAATGCACAACCTTCTCTAATGGAGTCAGACAATTTGTTTAGCTTCTCTCTGATAAGTGTCAGTCTCCTTTGTCTTTAGAACAAGTCTTGTTCCACATTCTTCCATCAGGTACATTAGTCCTGAAAGAATGTCAGGTGGGTAATGAGAAGTCAGTGATGTGAAAAGGCCTGTCATATTTCTGAAAATGATGGACCGTCATTTCCCACCCCTTTACCAGGGCGGATGTCTTATTTCCCCGCCAATCTCCCAGCATCATATTAGTCACACATTGCTTGATCTGGTCAGATTCATCAAAGAAACGATTTTTTATAAATTATGTGACAGTTTCATATTGTCCAAACTTGTCATGAGCCCCAGTGGCTTTTCAGCATCTGCCCACAGATATTTGCCAGGCCCACAATCCACCACTACAATTCAGTGAGAGACGCAGGAGTTCTGGTGGGAGACATTGATGGCTAGAAAAACTGTCTCCCACATTGTTCCATTAGAATAACTGCTGTTCATCCTTTAGATTTTAACTTCACCCGGGGATCAGGCCATTCCCAGAGCTGCCCTCTCTTGTCTAGCCATTGCCACCCACACACTCTGACTGCGGATAATTATTTTTCATTTCTGCCCCTAAAGCACTCTGTGTACACATCTATCAGAGCACTCCACACAGTTGGATAACTTGTCTATCTCCCAAACTAATTGCAACCTCACTGGAAAGCTTTATTTCTATATGAAAGAAATAAAGCTGTTGGGGGTACAAAAGATGATTTTTTACATGCATAGAGAACTAAAGTTTTCAGTATTTCAAGCTATATTTTATTAAAATAAGGGCTTCTTCACATGCATTCTCCTGGTTTTGGGGGCTGCTTACATGCAGTGGTAAACCAGAAAGTTGTTTAACACAAGTTCTAGGGAAGGTGCTCTTTGATGACTTAGCTTTTTAAAAAATCATCATCTGAAGATTATGTTTTTATTGATTTTAAAGAGGAGGAGGAGGTGGAGGAGGAGAGAGAAAGAGAAAGAGAGAGAGAGAGAGAGAGAGAGAGAGAGAGAGAGAGAGAGAGAGAGAATGAGAGGAACATTGACGTGGGATAGAAACATTGATCAGTTGTCTCCCATACAATTGAAACATGTTTTTATCTTACCTTTTCTTTTTTAATTAACTTTTAAATTTTTATTGCATTTATGGGGGTGACATTGATTGATAAGATTATGTTTAAAGTGTAGATTTCTATGAAATATGACCTGTATATTGCATTGTGTGTCCACCATCCAAAGTCAGATAATCTTCCATCACTATATATTTGGCTCCCTTGACTCTTTCCGGCCCCCCCACTCCTGTTCCCTCTGGAAACCACCGAAGTGTTGTCTGTGTCTATGAGTTTGTTTTATAACCCACATGAGTGAAATCATATGGTTCTTATCTCCCTTCAACTTTCTTTTATCTTGACATTCATTATGCCTCTTCAGGTGAGACAGACACAAGCAATTGAACCCACTTCTATCCTCCAATGAAATACATGATATTTGCAAAGAAATCAGTGTATTTTATGCCATCCAATTTTTTTGTGTCATTTGTCTATGGCAAGTTGAAATGCACAGTTTATGCAGCTAAGAAAGTGTTTTTGGTTCAAAGACACATCTTATAAATAGTTATGATTTTTAGTAGAATAAGGAGAAAGAGATGTGGAGAAATGGGAGATTAAGGAAAAGGAAAAGACAAAAGGCAAGAAAATTTTAAAAAAGAAATCAATGCAATAGTTTGGATACAAATTATATTAAGAGAAAATGGCCCTTGCTGGTTTGGCTCAGCAGATAGAGCTTCAGCCTGTGGACTGAAGGGTCCTGGGTTTGATTTAGGTCAAGGACACATGCCTGGGTGGCGGGCTTGATCCCCAGTAGGGGACGAGCAGGAGGTAGTGGATCAATGATTCTGTCTCATCATTGATGTTTCTCTCTCCCTCTCCCTTCTTCTCTGAAATCAATTATATATATATAGAAAACGTGTCTTACTAGACTGTATTCTCAAAAGTGGGTTTAGTGTTGTATTTGAAAGTCCTTAGTTGTTTGTTTAGATATTTGTTTTGATTTTGGATAAAGTCCTTCCACAATACATCTGTCTCCCTTCAGTGGTATGTTTCATAACCTTCCTCCCACTCCTCTTCTGGCTCCCTAACTTCTCCTCTCAATTCCTTCCTCTGTACTGTCTCCTCCTCCCATTATATCCCCTCTTTTCTCCTTTTTTCCTTCCTTTGAACCTGCACCGCTCCCACCAGACAGTGATGCTGCCAGACATTGGACTAACAGTGGCACCAGGCCTTTGGCAGTTGCTAAATTACAAGTCTGGGAGAGAGCTTCCTTCTAGGAGCTGGTGCGAGACAGTCCAGCCACATGGGACACACCTGCCATGCTCCTTAGACTAAGGGAAGAAAACACTGCTTGAGATGACAGCCTGTTGATGAGTATTCCCATGTCCAAGATGCAGCTAAGATTCTCATTAACCTGATTAAGCCTGCTGTGCATGACTCACCTTTTTTTCTTCCTTTGATCAAGTTGTCACTATCTGTTTGAATATTCATCTTTTTCCCTGTTATTTACTGGTCAGGATGTGTCACCCAGAGAAGCAACGCCAGGCATCTACTGTTAGGCGGCTATAATCTTTTCTGGTGCATTCTTTCACCCGTCAAAAAGCAATAGCACCGTCGACAAGTTTGAGATCTATGAGCATAATTATGACTTACTAGTGTCTAAAATCATTTGTGCAGAGCGATGTGGAGATTCACGGTGTTCAAACAGCCAGGATGAAGAGCATAGCCTTGACTGATAAAATAAAAGTATGCTTTACACTCAGGGGAAGTCTCAGCCATGCTGTGGTGAAATGTTCCATAGAAGGGAAGGCCTAAGGGGAAGTGCAAGCTGAGTCTTGCAGCCCACACTGATTTAAAGAGGAGGTGCCGAAACTCAGTAAGCATATTCCCAATGATGCTAGACGCGCCGGTCACTCACAGTTCACTATACATGTTTCAGCAATGAAGATCCGGGAATATAATACAAAGATTAGAATCTCGCTTTTGCATTCATGGAAACTACCACCTCTATATTTGCCACATGCCTATTTAATTTTTTTAGAGGGATCATGTGCACAGAATTCAATTAAGTATTATCCCTGGATTGTAATCCACTGTTATAATTAAATCACATATGCACCTTTTTAATTTATGTGTATATTTAATCAAATATATTTATTTATACAACTATATTATGTAATAAAATAAGTATTGGTAAGATTACTGTGCCTCAAGTTAAAACATTACCAATGACTTGCTTCTAGATTTGTATGTCTCCCTTTTCTTACCCACCTGCTGCCACCAAATGGTAATATGTGTCTTTAATTTATTTCAAATTTACTTGCTTTTTAATGTACTTTAATCACACATATATTTCTTGGTTTTGCTTTTTTCTTAAATTTTGTAGCTTTATGTGACTTGCTTTTTTATATTATATTATGATATTGAAATACATTATTTTTTTGCATGGAGTATTAATTCAATAATATTCAGTGCTGTATAATATTCTATTGAAAATATATCATGATTTATTGATTACTTCTCCTGTCAATAGCCATTTGTGCGACTTCCATATATATTGCTATCATAAACAATCATGCTATGGATATTTTATATACATCTTATAATACATGAATGCCAGAGCTTAAGTATGTGCTTGAAAGTAGAATAACAGGGTCAACAGATATTTGAATATTCAAATGTAAAAGATAATGTCAAATTGCTTTTGAATTGCTTGTATCAACCATCAGCTTTTAAGAAATCCATATTATCACTAAGATTTTGCATTATTTGACTTGCTTTCCAATTGAATGAGTATAAAATGGCTATTAATAGTTAAACACTTTTTTATATGTTCAATAGCCATGAATATTTTCTCTTTTGTGAATGGCTTACTAGTATCTGTGTGCATTTTTATCGACTTGTTTATATGAGTCTTACTTGTTTGTGGAAGTATTAATCTATGTCTATCCATATCTATATCAGTTATATGAGCCACAATTAATGCCTTTCCAATTAATGGTTCATCTTTGAATTTTTTAATGTACTTTTGATTAATGGAAGTTTTAAGTTTATTTTTTAAAACATATTAACATTTTCTTTCTGTGGTTAGCTACTTTTGTATTTTGATTAAGAAGTCCTATGTACAGCAATATAATAATATAGTCTTTTAAAAATTGCTGTTGCTTGGTCTTCATCAAGGTCATTAGAACAATTCAATGTGGGAAAGAAAGTCTTTTCAACCAACAGTGTTGAGACAATGTCATATTAAAAAACCTAAAGCTAACTTTGACTCCTTTTTTATATTATAGGGCATAATTATTTTGAGATGTCTCATAGACCTAAACATAAAAGGTAAAGCTAAAAGTTTCTGGAAGAAAACAGAATAATATTTCCACAATGTGGTGGTAAGCATGAATTTCTTAGAACACAGAAAACACTAAATCTACAGGGAAAATACTGTTAAAATCATAATGATTAAATAATGATAATGAAAATAAATTATTTAAATAAGACATAAATAATAGTGTTTTTCCCCCAATTTGCCAGTCTGCAGTTTTCCAAGTAGCAAACCAAACAACTAAGCAATTGGCAACTGCCCAAGATTCAGTAAAAATATAGCAGGGCCATACCTATGAACTTGAATTCTGCCCATTGAGCAGTACCACCTTGTCCACGTTAGTTCAGTATAGCTGGTGCTGAGTTTGAATAGTTGCAACATCCCTGTGGATTTCAGTGTAGATGAACCACCTGTGAAATAGGCTCATGCATGCAGAAGAACCTCTCTGAATCCAGGGCCCCATTGAGCCAGCAGATAGGCTTCAGGTAGTAGGAAGAAAGACAAAGTTTCCCAAGGAGCAATTGCTGTGACTTTTTCATGTAAAGCCAAGATGCAGAAGGGGCAAGACCAGGCCATGAGTATGCCAGGGGCATGAGTATGCCATTTCCATTTTACAAGTGCATTGTGATGGGTGCTTCCCATCTTGAGTTAAGTCACACCAAAATGGGACTATCAGCGAAAGAGGCATGAGACTTCCTGGTTCAGGCATTCATTTCAATAGAACACAGTTACTGTCTAATACAGCCGTGGGCAAACTACGGCCCCCAGGCCGGATCTGGCCCGTTTGAAATGAATAAAACTAAAAAAAAAAAAAAAAGACCGTACCCTTTTATGTAATGATGTTTACTTTGAATTTATATTAGTTCACACAAACACTCCATCCATGCTTTTGTTCCGGCCCTCCGGTCCAGTTTAAGAACCCATTGTGGCCCTCGAGTCAAAAAGTTTGCCCACTCCTGGAGATGTTTTCCCAAAGGTATGTGCCTCATAGAAGGCTGAGAGAGGTGATAAGTCAAAATCCAAAAGGAGAACTCAGGTTGATACCCTTTGCAAGAGACTCCACTCAGCAAAATCAAAGGAGGTCAAAGACAACTGCCCAAATGTTGCTCAAAGTGATCCTAGGGGTCGTGGGGTTCCAAATATACACAGCATGCCACAGCTTGCTGGACAGTTTCCAATGAAGCATTTAGTTTGGTCTCCACTCATAGAATGCTCATTTGCAGTTAGCCAATATAAGAGACCAAGCAGAATGCTCAAAGAGATACCGTCTCCAAATAAAATTCTGACTCTCCTTTTTGGTAATGCCATTGGATGAAGAGGAAACAATTTCCCCTGAATGTCAGAGGAAGTGAGAGCTGTGAATCCATCCGCACAGTCCCAAGAATTTTACTCGGTAACCAGGTTTCCTGAGTTTTGTCAGGGTTTAATCAACTACTCCTACTGATGGACATATGATAACACTGCAGTCAGGACTTTGGGATTTGAGACTCTGACTTCCCAACCAAGAGGGTATCATCCGCATACTGAAAACTAAAAACAGAATGTAGCAGCACTCACACTAAATCCTGACAAATTAATGTTGATTCTCAAAGTCTAGGTTCTAAGACAATTTGTATGTATATTCCAAATTATAAATAGATAAGAAAAAACTACTGCTGATTTCCCCAGAAGTCCCTGAGAGACAAGTTAACATACACTTGCTCCCTGAGATTCTTAAAGAGGGTAACACTAGTGCAATTGTGTGCTGGTGCTGAGGAAAGAGAAGAAAACACCATCAGCAAGCACCTGGAGTTGGTTGGGAATGGGCTGGGTAATTTTCCCCTGCTCAGCGCTGTCAGCATAATCCCAAACTGCCTACTTGCAACGTGCATTTCACTGAAGGACAGTCTGGAGCGGCACACCAAGGTATTTCTGATGCCAGAACTCCACCATCATGGACAACAGAGCTCTTCTTTGGCCTAGAGATTATTCCCAGTGTGAATTATATGATCTGAATGTGAAACTGGGTTTGTCTATAAACTTTTTTGAACTGAATGGGCTTAGCATCATCCCTGATGTAATGCTTATAGATCAATGGATCCACTCAACAGATATCTATTGAGCTTCTTCTATGTTCACGGCAGGGTGTTGAGCTCTCAGGATGTAAAAATGAAACAGAGAAATAGACCCTTTACCATATTGAGACTGATGGGATGAGTAGATGAAAATTCAAACAAACAAAAAGCCAACCAAAGCAAACATCTAGGAGCGGATCTTCCTAGATGTTAAGTCATTTCATAGTTCTTATCTAGGTGGACCCATAGCATCATCTGAAAAAACTGATCACCACTCCTGACTTGGCATTCTTTCTTTCCTTGGCACGTGGGTCAGCTTTCTCACTGTACTTCCCTCTCACTTACTGACCCCTATTCTCAGTACCCTTTGTTCTTTTCCCAGAGCTTAGTGCTTGTATCTTGTTCCTCTTGACTCACTCTTCTGTTGACACAATTCATTATCGCATATTAAAATGCCATGAGTGTGCTGAAAACTCCTTGAGTATATAGCTCAGCTCGCTCCTAAACCTCAAAGTTACATATCAAAGTCATATAACTGTCTGCTTGATTTTTTCCACTGAGATATCAAACAGGCATTGCAAACTTAACTCATTGAAATTTTAGCTCTTACTATTTCCCCTTTAAAAACCTGCGTCACCCTCCCTCTTGCCATTTCATCCAGTGGCCACTCATCCTTATACTTATTTGCTCCCATCAAAAACCTTGGGACCATCTTTCTCTTATATCCCATAGAGAATGTATGAGAAGTTCCTATGGGCTCTCTCTGAAATAAATTTTGATTTTGACCTTTTCTCACAAGTGTCTTAGTTAGTTTCCCAGCTTCCACTATTACTACCCACAATCACACAACCACACACACACACACAGCATCCAGAATGACCTGTTTAAAACGTAGGTCAAGCATTGTCATTCCACTCTTCAAAATACTGTGACGACTTTCCATTTTAAGGTTAAAAGATCATAATAGCCACACAACTATATATCATCGATCTTGTATTATTTTTCTCCTTCCTGGCTACTATGATGTTCTATGAACACAATATGTCCTATTTGGGTATCTTGTGTTGGTTGCCCCTTTATAATTTACATTTCTCTGATCATTTCCTGGTGAACTCTCCCATGTATTTCAAGCCTGTATTTGAATACTACCTTATTAATGAGGACTTTCTGACTTTCCACCCTCCTACTCCCACCTCACCCCCAAACCAATACACATGCATCCTAATTCTATTTTTCCTGCTACGTTTTGCCTATGGGAGTTTTTCCTTATATTTATTATGTTACTAGTGCCCTGGTGCACAGATTCGTGCACATTGAAAGGAAATTAATGAGAAGGTGGCTGGCGGAGATGGACTGGGCAAGATGGGCTGGACACTCCCTAAAGCCAACCTCCCATGGTCCCTCCCAGGCTGGCCACACCTGGAGCGGTGTAGGGGATGGAAGGTCATTTGTGGAGTGAGCGGGGTCCTTCCAGCAAGTGGCATCCCTTGGCCAGGCCTGCGGGATAGGACCAAAATTGGCTCTCCAACATCCCCTGAGGGGTCCCGAATTGCGAGAGGGCAGTTCTCGGGTGATGCACTTGGAATCAGGCTCCCTCCTCTCTGGTTCTGGATGTGTCACCTGAGAACCGCCTCTGTCAAGTCACTGCAGCTTGGCAGCCCCTGAGTTGAGCATCTGCCCCCATGGTGGTCAGTGTGTGTCATAGCTACTGGTTGGACGGTCGCTTAGTCTTTTAGATATGTAGATTATTTATTACCCATCTAAGTCTGCTCTGTAAATTCTAGTATAATAGCAGTTTTGCTTCTTCAGTAGTAATGTCTGGTGGGTTCTAGAACACTGCCCAGCATAGAGCTGTTCAAAACTAATTTTTGCACAAATTAATGTAGTTAAACCTAGGATCATAATGCAGATCACACTTTGATATTTTCTTTTTCTAAATGTCAAAAGGTATCTGTTAATATACCAAACATTTGTATTTGTTTATGTTTGTATCTGGAAAAAATAAAGAAGGTTAGATATTGAGGGATTGTGATAAAAAAAAGATGGTATGAATTGAATTTTATACTAATTTAGGGTGATATGAAGGAATGGATTTGTCTCTCACTACTTCCATGAAAAGCATCACTTCTGTTAGAAAACTATGCTCTTTTTTGCATTCATTCCGATTCTAGCTTTCTCTGTGGCCGCCCTTGCCCTTGTCATGGCTTATCAAAACCGTATCTTTGCTTTTGTATACTTAACAGGTTGGAAATTGATTATGTTAATAGAAATTTAAAAAAAGTTAGGAGTGTCATCAAATTTCTATTAATAAATGTCATCCATTTAATAAGACACAACTTTATTCATATCATCATTGGTACTCAACCATGGCTCTTTGTCAGAGCTCCTGCAAGTATGATCTCTTACTTTTCTCTTTCTCTCAAATTGGAAATGGCAGATTAAGGATGTTCTCACACCCAGCTATCTTAATATTATTCAGAATAGACAAAGAGGAAAGGTAAGTTCAGAACTATAATGCTATCTGTGTGTTAGCCAGCCTCTCTGTGTCACTTGAGAATGTGGTTCAGCAAAGTTTCTTGATATATTGGTATGTTCAGGCTCACAGCTAATGGCTTTGGATTTCTGCACTCACTTGATATGTGTGTAATATGTCCCAGTTTACCAACTGATGAGTGACTTAATAGAAAGAGGGAGAACAAGTGCCAACTTAACAAAATCAAAGCGTTACCCACAGAGAGAAGAAACACTTTCTTTTTAAGTCTAATTTGGTTTCTATATAAAAGAATTGAGTGAAAATCATTTCTCACTGCTCTCAGCTCAAAAAAGAAATAAATGCCAAGTATCAACAATCCTCCTTAATTTTTGTCTTTTTTTTTTACATTGAAGAGGTGAAAATTACCCAATTTGTACATCTATTGCAAGTTGCTTTAGTGATTCCCAGAGAAGTAAGCTTTATTCCTCTTCCCCTACACTGCTGAATGATATCTCAAAGCAATATGGATGGGTCCAGGGGAGATTCTGAGTAAAACACCTGTTTATAGAGGTAGTTTTAAGCTGCTTAAAAGTATATGTATGGAATGCACTTTTACAGACTAGTTAGAACTATTTAGCTGAAGGAAAAGTAGTACTCTATGCCAAGGAAGAAAATATTACTTCTTTGTCCAACCCATCATTTTACAGAGAACAAGGGTGACCTATAAATAGTCCAATGTATGTGGAATAATCATATATAAACTTTCCAGATATATACAAATAGTATATTATTACCCCTTTCCTAACATCAAAGGAGATGGTTATCCCAGTAAAGGTTGCATACATTTTGGGATTAGAATGAGAAAGAGTTACATCACTGTTCTCCAATTTATTCACTATGGAGCATTAAGATACTGAAGATCTCTGAGTCTCATCATAAAATTAAAGTAATAAGTCCTATTTCTTATAATATGGCACATAACTACAATAAAAACAACACAAATAATTAAATCATAATATATTCCAGGCAGTCCATAAGTGTTTTCCATATATGAATGTGTATGCATATATGGGTGTTTCAACAACTCTATGACTACAGTGTTATTATTTCCATTTCACTGAGTACTAGCTCTGTGAAATTAAATAACACATGCAAACTACTAGATGAAGTTCCTGACACATATTGTACAGTAAGTATAAATTACCATTTCATCATCATTTTACTCATCATAATTATTACTCATATGTTATTTATATTATATATTATACCCTAGATAATTTTCTCACACTCATATATGACCCTGAGCACTATAGCCAGAAAAGTGCATGCGTGGAAAGGAATTCTTTGTTTAGATCAAAGTTTCTGCTGTAACAAGGACTATACTTATTTATTATTAATTAAACCTTGGTTTTAGATTAGCAAGCTCATTTTATGATGTGTGAATCTGTAGGGCTTATTTTATAAATACGATATGAATCAAGGTGCTACTGATGTTTAATTTTGTACACAAGCATTCACACACACACACACACACACACACACACACACACACATACACAGTTGTCTTGCTTTCTATTTCAAATTAAAGTCATTTCTTCATATATATGGTGGTTCTATGTGAAAATTCATCGAGTTGCATTTGTATGATTTGTGAATTCTCCATGTGGCTTCAGCAAAAATGTTACCTAAAATCATGTGTAAGAAACTAATGAAATTGAGTCCTCAGTCATATAAGGCCAAAGAAAGCTATCAATCGAATGATCCTCTTTGCAACAGTTACTTGGATATTTACTAACGCAGGAAGAAACAATGCAGGATTGAGAAGTATGGAATTAGAAGACAATATGAAGATGCCAATTAGTAAAACTTAACAAAAATATAAAAGGAAATATTGTATCCATACCAAAGGCCATTTTACAAGTAAAGGCTTTATGTCTGTAATACAATGGGACAGGTCATGACTTCAGTGTTTGTATTGGGTGATCAGGATTTTATTTAGTCAATCACAGAAACAATGTGTGTGTCTCATGAACTGGTGCATGCTAAAAGTATATTAATGTATTGTTGTAATATAGATAAGTGTCAGTTTAATTTACAGAAAGAGGAATCAGGCAGACTAGTTTCTTTTTTGAAAGTTTCATAATTCCCTGTCCCTTGTGAAGGGAAGACCTCACTCCAACACCATTTATATCAACATTTTATTGTCAGAAAGAGTAAATCCTGCCTTAAAACTAACAGGCTATAACTGACCAGTCTTTTAAAGTTTTGTTTGTCTTTCTTGGGTCTATGCTGGGCTTGTTGATCATCTCAGTGCATATAACTGGGATGACCCTCAAGGATTTTACTGCAGTCTAGTTTGTGTTCCTATTATTTTTGACATCACTTCTCTTGAGCTATGAAACAGACAACTTTGATTGACAAAAGCTCATTGTCTTTCCTGAGCCCCAAGCATATATTCAAGAGCTGTTTAATTTTGTGTTTTCTGTAATCAGTTCTTAAATTCTGTCTATTTCCCTCAAGGCATCTGTAATAAAGTTTGCCAGCTATTTAATAGTGACTGAAGTACCTTGTACAGCTTTCTCTATTCATTTATTCTAATCATGGTATTAGAATTCTAAAGGCCCTGTAAAACTCAAATTGCTATTTTTGAGTGCTGGTAAGTCACTCTTATGATGAAGCCTGTTAGGCAATACTAAGTAGGGCAGATGAAGTCCTAAGAAAATCTTCAGCCTCTCATTTCCTTAGATAACCCTTTTATATTATCATCAATAAGATCAATGCATTGTTACACATTCATAAGACTAACATTTACACTTTTTTCTTAATTCATATAACAGCATTTACTGATATTAACATGTAAAAAGTTTCATCATATTTAAGTATTTAAATGAAAAATAATTCTTAAACCTCTATTAAAAAGATAATACTGTTTTGGATGTATGCTCATATAAATGATTTACTACTTATAAACCTGTGGTTGGCCTCAATGCTGGAGTTGAATGAACTTCATAAGTTAAAAAGAAAGAAATAATATATCCACAATTAGAAGAAAAATAAAAATAGAGTTCTTAAAGAGTTCAGATTTCATAATTATTTTCCAACAGACAATTTTGGATTTCATGCTGTTAAATAGGTTAAAGAAAGAAATTAGGTGGCAGAATGCTGAAATACCATCTAAAACAAACCACAGCCAAATATCTCAGGCTGTGAATTCATCAGATTGGAGCCAGCTAAGCAAGACTGAAATAACTGAATGGAACTCTCAAAAGACTGCCTTCTGGCAATGATGACTGCGTGTTTTCCCTTTCTCTAGTTCAGGTATCAATACTGCATGAATATTAGAGCTACAGGAAACTTGGTTTATTCTCTTGATGAGAAGTTAATTCATTTTAGGATTTATTGGGGTTAAAGGGGATTAAGCCAGGTGATCTCTTATATTTGAAGTTAAAAATGGAAGGTTCATGGATCTCCACAACTTGTGTCTTGAATGATGAAAGTATGAGGGATACAAACCCAGTTTAGACTGGAGGCGATGGTCAGGTAATAGAGGTAAGCACTGCTAGAAGCTGGTTTAGGTATTATTTGTAATAGATAAACTTCTGGGTTTTGTCTATGTCTATGGCATACTGTTCAAGGGACTAACTAAAGTTTTCTTAAGTATCCAATCATAGTGATAGGATGATATAATTATAGAAACTGACTGGGTTGCCCTAGCCTGTTTTGCTCAGTGGCCATTGGACTGAAGGGTCCTGGGTTTGATTCTGATCAAGACATGTACCTCGGTTGCAGGCTTTACCCCTGGTCCCAGTCTGGGCTTGTATAGGAGGCACCCAATCAATGTGTTTCTCTCATATTGATGTTTCTCTCGCTGTGTCTCTCCCCCTCCCTTCCACTCTCTCTAAAAAGCAATGGGGAAAAAATATCATTGGGTGAGGATTAAGAACAATAAAAAAAAAACTGAGTTAATCAAATCTTCAAAGATTCGTTAGGGAACTTAAGAAATAATACATGTCTAAGAAACACATGGTGGCTTTTTAACTGAAGGTGCAGTGACAAAGGTGGTGCCCTTCTGGTAAGATGGTAATATTTCTTTACATTCAATAATGCAAAAGCCATCAGAAGACAGAACACTCAATGAGGGATGGTGTTTTAGGGGAATATTTTGAGAAATACTGTTGGGCAAGGAGATATTAGTAATAGAGGAAAAGAGGCCATGCTAAGCAAATGCTTTTTAACTTAAGTGCTTTATAGCAAACTTCCTGGAAAAACAATGATTTACAATCTGATTTACAATCATCCACGTAGTCAACATGAGATTGACTTTGAGGTGAGTCTTCTAAAAATAGTATAACTCAGAGGCATCTGTTTATATATAAATAGATTAAATAATTATCATCTATAATCAGAACTATGTAACATTAATTTTTTTAAGTCCAGTATAATTGTCTATACATCAGTGCAGAAATTAAAGTTAATATAGTAAGCCTGAGATTGCTTTCCTTAAACAGGCCTCCTTTCAAGGTTGGTTCACAGTTAGTAACTAAGAACATGAATGGTAAGAAGTTTTCTACACTGGTAATTTTTTTTTATCTTAAGTGGTAAGAGTGGCTCACTGTGCCTAGACTAGACAAATAATGTGGTTATGCTGAACAGCTGCTTTTCTTCTGGGCATCTGGACTTGGGTATATGCTAGGCTGAGGGTGCCTATGTGACAAGCCTCCAATACAAACCCTGAGCCCTACCTCGTCTTCAATGAGCTTCCCTGTTAGGCAGCATTTCACATTTCTGTCACAGTTGGATGCTGGAGGAATTAAGCACATCTGTGTGACTCCAGAGGAGAAGACCCTTGGAAGTTTGTACTTGGTGTCGTCAGGAGTTCGTTCTATGTGTGTTTTCCCTTTGCTAATTTTGCTTTGCATCTTTTGCTGCTATGAATCATAGTGAAGAATATAACAATATTCTGAGTCCCCCTTTCTTTCTCATAAACCACAAAACATGAGAATAGTCTCAGGGATTCCCACCACAATGCCAAGGAAATAATTAAAGGAACACACAAAAAATCAACAATAAAATATTTCATAGAAATGTCTCAAAAATCAAAGATTAGAATGAATCCAATTCATTTCAACTATAAGGAATTCAAATGCTGGAGAATGACATCACAGAAAATCTTACATAAGGCAGATCAAAGTTTCCTCTTCCCCATGATGTATCTAGACAGGTGATTATATTAGCAATTTCTCTTTCCTTTCAGACCATGAAAATGGGTCCAGGTATGCTCAAGTATCCCAAATCTCCCAGCATCCTCCCTACAACCTGAAAGAAAAGATACAATCCTAGACGTGGGACTTCAGGCACATGAGTCCATAGCTATTGGCGAAATCTAGAGCTCATAGAGAATCAATTTTCAAATCCATCCTGCCTAGTCATTCTTTTTTAAAAGTATATTTTTTCTTGATTTCAGAGAGGAAGGGAGAGGGAGAGAGAGATAGAAATACCAACGATGCGGGAAAATCACTGATTAGCTGCCTCTTACACGATCCCTACTGGGAATTGAGCCTGGAACATGGGCATGTGTCCCGACCTGGAATCAGACCTTGATCCCCTGGTTCATAGGTTGATGCTCAAATGCAGCCACACCAGCTGGTCTTTATAGTCATTCTTTAAAAAACAAAATGAAGACAAGTGACTAAGTAAATCCTGACTGTTCAAGGTTCAGGATTACCACTAGGATGACAAATCAAGTAAGCAAAGAAAATTAAAATTTTAGAGGAGAACATTTAAAAATTGAAAAAAAATGCAAAGCAATAATGGTACAATTTCAAGTTTCACCAATTTCTAAAAATAAACAATCCAATCATACAAGGAGAGAATGCTGCATGCATGAGTTGACGTAAACTGAATTTTTATTTTAAAGGATAACTTTCAGCAGCGTGTACAAGGTGAGCTGAGGAATAAGAGTGTGATGGAGTAGGATGTTTGGAGAAGCTTTCTTCTGTAATTTCTTATTTTCAAATATATCAGGGCAGACAAATGGCATTTACATTAAAATATGTCAAAATGGCATCTAGCTCTATAATAGTAATTTCTCCTCTGGCGAAGAAGCCAAAATTGACAAGCAATGGCATTTCACAGATACCTAGTGCAGCCTAGTGATGGTCTGGGCATATTAAGTAAACAAAATAGGACTTTTAGAGGAAAGGTGCAGTGTGGTAGACACATACAATTTTATTCAAGTGGTTTAAATTCTTTGTCTATGCTTAAAACAGTGGCAGATTGAACAAGACAATTCTAAGCTTCCAATATTAAATATTATACTCATTATATCCCAATGAGATTGTATTGAGGGGAGGAAAGCGAGGAAATATTTTTTTCTATTTTTAGAGTGTTTCACCCCAAAAATGTAAAATAATAACGATATTAGTTCAACATGGGTAGACAGTAGTAAATCTCTCTCTTTTTCTCCATATAATGTATATGTGTGTGCATTTTTTTAAAAAATCTTAATTTAAGCAGTAACATGATACATTTGCATATTCCATTCCATAGTTAATATTTTTCTTTTTAAAAATATTTTTATTGATTTCAGAGAGGGAGAGAGAGATAAAAACAGCAATGATGAGATAGAATAATTGGTTGGCTGCCTCCTGCATGATGGGGGATGGAGCTCACAACCTGAATATGTGCCCTGACTGGAAATCAAACCTTGACCTCCTGGTTCAGAAGTCGATGCTCAACACTGAGCCACCATGATTGGGCAACAAAGAAAATATCTTTACAGCGTTCTCTCCTTGACTCATCAGAGCAGATTCAACAAAATATAAGCAGCCAATGTTCAAAAATTCAAAAGATATGGCCATACAAAACTTTTTTCCCCATAAAAGGAAATGTTGAACTCTTTAGACTGGTGTGTTTAACTAAATCCTAACTATAGATTACCAAAGAGATCCTTAGGAAAACATTAAATAGGAAACCAAAGGTGCACAGTTTCTAAGGACTCTTAAAGATTGTAAAGTTCTTTTCAGGTATCATTGTGAATGAAGAAAACAAAGTATGTGCACAGGGGGTTATGTTGAATTCTGATAGGTTGAATTCAAGAACTATTAAAAAATTAAAATCTGAGTTATAAATATTAGTATTAGCAGTTATGATTAATACAACCCGTAATATGTACCATGTATATTTTACATGTATTGAAGTTTAAAGGGAGTAAAATTCTTGTCTAAGTTCACATACCTAAAAAGTGACAAGAAATATACCAAGAAAAGTAGGAAAGGAGAATCCTACTAATTGACTTCATCTCAGCATAAGATCTAAGTTTTTCCCTGGATTCTTCCTACTCAACATGCTTAACAGAGAATAAAGAACATATGCACAAAGCTATTTGGGATATCACATTTGATATTACAAATGTATAAAGAACTAAGAGATCTTCGAGATTTAGGCTTTCAATAAGATTAGTTTTAATAAATAATAAGTGTGAGAATATACATACAATTTCAAACTCTTAGAAGTAAATTTATTTCAGGTATGCAAGGCTGCTTCAGTATTTGAAAATCAATTATTGTAACCCAGCATATTGACAGGCTAAATAGAAAAATGATACTATCACATCAGTTATTGCAGAAAATTAATATAACGAAATACAACTCCAATTCATGATAAAACAAACTAGAACTAAAAATCAACTTTCTCAACTTTTTAAAAATATCTTTAAGAGCCTAGCTAACATAATACTCCAAAGCGAGAGACTGGATAGTTTCCCCTTTCAACTCCAAGGATATTTTCTCTCTCACCAGTCTTTCAATATTGTATTGGAAGCCCTAATTGCATCAATAATATAAGACCAAATCAAAATATTGGCAAGCTATTTTGTTGATGTTGATAAGAGAATTCTAAATTTTACATGGAAATGCAAAAACCTAAACTAGTCAGCAAAACAGTAAAGATCAGTATTGAAGGACTCACACTACCAATTTCAAGACTTAATATAAAACTATGGTAGTCGAGACGCTTCTTTGTGGTCTGTTGAGAGGGGCAGCAGCACTGTACTTAAAGACATTTGTCCCAGGGAGGTAAAACAATACCCAATGTGTCTGATTGGTTGCAATCAAGTAAGACACCAGGGTGATCCTTGAAGGGGGAATGCAAGAGAAATGAAAACAAGAATGTCAATGTCGTGTTTAATCAAACATGAATTGAACACTACTCTATGCTAGGTTTTGCTTATGCAGCATTGCTTGATAAATGCCTAATTATCTTTCAAAAGAAAATAAAGTGCTTTGTTTATAGATTCAATGGGTGCTTTCTTTGTAACACAATATATACCAATGATTTCATCCAGCTAAGAGATTCAGATATGACTCTAACTAGATTCAAAGCTTTTTCTAAATGTCTTTAGCATTTTCCCTTAGTACTTGAAATATCTTAAAGGCTGTTTATTGCAATTCTTGAAAGCCAATTAAAAGCTCTCCTGTTGGCTCACATAAATACCTCATATGTACCTCGAAAAAGTTCCTGGTAGAAGGATAATTTAATGAGATAAAGTTGTGGCTTCCTAAATAGCTTAAAAGTCACATGCACTGGCAGAAATGGCCAGGGAAGAAGGGTGATTGCAAGAATAAAGAAATGAAGAAAATCCACTTCATCTCCTGCAATTTAATATTTGGTTCATGTAGTGGAATGGTGCTGAGCAGATTGGGAAGACAATTGAAACAACTAGAGTTTTTATAAAGCTACAAATGAAGAGTTTCAGTAAGAGGCACTGTACCCTCATTTTAGTTCCTTTTATAATATCCCAAAATATTTTCCTGAAAAATCCTGAGTAATTTATTCTTTCTTAAAAACCAAAATTAAATTAATATTATTGCATTTATACTTGTCAAGTCCTTGGCAAAGAAGTTTTGGGTTTTTAGAACTAAACAATGATACTATTTTAAAAAATATCAACATATAATGCATTCTACAAAGCAAATGTACAGGGATTTAAATGATAAAAGGAGAAACTGGTTTCTGGCTATTGGTATCCTGTAATTGTGACTTAATATAGCCCAAAAGTATAGGTTAACAAATGCTAAAACATTATTTCCCATGTGTATATTTTATTATATACTATATGTATACATAATATGTACACATATATACACATTTTAATTAATTAATTATATTTTAAAATATATATATATATACACACACATATATATATCCTATCAAGAGGGAATATGCTAATTGACCATCATGCCCTCACAAGATGGTAGTACCCACAGCCACAAGATGGCAGTGCCCAGTCCCCTCAGCCCCACCTCACCCAGTCCCCACAGCATCTAGCCTCATTCAGCCTCAGGCTCCCAATCCCTTCAGTCCTGCCTCATCCAGCCAGAGTCCCCTAGTCCCCTCAGACCTGCAGGGGAAGACAGTTGGGGGTGATCGGGCTGGCAGGGAAGGACAGTTGGAGGCGATCGGGCCAGCAGGGCAGGGCAGTTGGGGACAATCATGCCAGCAGGGGAGCAGTTAGGCATCAATCAGGCCAGCAGGGTAGTGATTAGGGGCTATCAGGCTGGCATGAAGAGTGGTTAGGGGCAATCAGGCAGGCAGGCAGGCGAGTGGTTAGGAGCTAGCAGCCCTGGATTGTGAGAGGGATGACCGACTGCCAGTTTAGGCCCGATCCTATAAGGGTACCAGATTGGAGAGCGTGCAGGCTGGGCTGAGGGAAAACCCCCCACTCCCTATGCACAAATTTTGTGCAATGGGCCTCTAGTATAATATATATATATATCTCCAAAGCTTGGAATCAATTATGAGTTTTGTAAATACATGGTGGGACAAAAGTAGGTTTACAGTTGTGAGTATGCAAAACACAGTTCATTTTTGTATATTATTTATTAATTAATTTCTTATTCCCCATAGGGACAACTATAAACCTACTTTTTCCAACCCTACAATACCTTTCATTGGTTATTTGAAAAGAATTTCAAATTAAACCCATCCAGAGAGGAGAGCATATGTATACATTTTGAAAACATAGCATGTACCCTCCTGACACAGGTAGAATTAAGGGTGAATGCACAATAATTCAGCATGTGGACCTTCTAAGCCAGGGGTGGGCAAACTTTTTGACTCGAGGGCCACAATGGGTTCTTAAACTGGACCGGAGGGCCGGAACAAAAGCATGGATGGAGTGTTTGTGTGAACTAATATAAATTCAAAGTAAACATCATTACATAAAAGGGTACCATCTTTTTTTTCAATAGTTTTATTCATTTCAAACGGGCCGGATCTGGCCCGCAGACCGTAGTTTGCCCACGGCTTAGAATCTAAGCTCGTGTCTTTGCTTGGGTTTCTGCATGTCTTTTATCTGGGGAAGTGATTCCAGCACAGATGATCCTTATCCCCCATTCACCAGGAATAGAGTTTCCAAATTACAGAGGCCTGGGTGTCGTCCCTCTCCAAAAGATGCCAGAAGCCTCAGGAACATGCTGAGGCAGAAAAAAAGAGGTCCAGCTGAGGCAAAACAGGGTCACAGCTGAATGAAGCTGGTTGCAACAAAAATGGGCCCCAGTGAGGTTGAAACGGCCCCGGTGAGGTCTAGACAGCCCCGGTGAGGTTGAAACGGCCCCCCATGAGGTTGGGACGGCCCCAGTGAGGCTGAAATGGCCCCGGTGAGGTCGAGTCGGACCCAGTGAGGTCGGGACGGCCCCGGTGAGGTTGAAACAGCCCCAGTGATGCCGAGTGGGCCCAGGTGAGGTCGGGACGGCCCTGGTGAGGTTGGGACAGCCCCGGTGAGGCTGAAACGACCCTGGTGATGTAGGGGCATCGGCAAGGTTGAGACTGCCCCAGTGAGGTCAAGACAGCCCTGGTGAGGTTGAAACGGCCCCGGTGAGGTGGGGATAGCCCCAGTAAGGTCGGGACTGCCCCGGAGAGGTCGGGACTGCCCCGGAGAGGTCGGGACTGCCCCGGAGAGGTCGGGACGGCCGCAGTGAGGTCAAGACAGCCCTGGTGAGGACAAAACGGCCCCAGTGAGGTTGGGACAGCTCAAGTGAGGTTGGGACAGGTAATGGGGACCAGTATAGATTGATGAACAGGAGTATATGCAGAGGCAGAGCAGCATTGAACAGACTGTCAAACTACAGAGGGAAGCCTGGGGAGGGTTTGGGGGAGGGGTTAAGCGATCAACCGAAGGACTTATATGCATGCATATAAGAATAACCAATGAACACAAGACACTAGGGGGTAGGAGCCGGGGTAATGTCAAGGGGGGGCAGGGGGAAGGAGACATATGTTATACTCTTTGTAATACTTCAAGAAATATTTTTTTTTTTTAAAGAAGAAGCTGGTTGCAACAAAAATGGCCAGAGTAAAAAGACAAGTGCTGTGGAATTTATGGGGGTGCAGGGCGCACAAGGTGTGTGTGATGCATTTGTAAATATGTAAATCACCACTTAGTAATTCATAGTAACTCTTACACGAAGAGAGTTGCTATATATTCTTTATTCTAAGTGAATAATCATTGATTATCAAAAATAAACACTGAGATAAGATTAAACCTAAATTTCCACTTTCATGTTTTCCAGTTTAAGGAAATCTCAAGTGTGCATTTGTAATGTTGGCATTGTCTCTTCTTTGAAAGAATTTATTGTGTTTGTTTTTTTTTTAAAGTTCCTAAAGAACAGAACATAGCTGAGTATTAAAAATGTAAACATTCTTATAATATTGTTGTGTGTTTGAGAAAAGAAAATAAGAAACAACCTAGAAGATGCCATTCGCTGCATGTCCCTGGTGAATTATTTGACTTCAGTGTCCTTTTCTGTACATGTAGTCTTCTCAGTTCAAATGACATACATTATCTTGATAGCATACTCTAGTATTAAACTTGTTTGAAAGCTGTAATGGGATTACACTTCGTATTACTGTGTGATCCTGGTTAAGTTATTTCGACTTTCTGTGCCTCACTTACTCCATTTAAAAATAGAGAAAATAATAGTACCAGTGGAATGTGTGTATTGCCTTTAGGACACTCTTTAAATGATGCTGAGAAAAATGAACTGATTTGCCCAAAGTCAGAGCTTCTGCTGAAATCTCAGGGCTAGACGCCAGGCTGCTAAGCTCTACCCCATTCCATTCCATGCTGTTCCCCCTGTGCCTTACACAATAGTCTTTGTGGTGATTTTCTCTAAAACTTATTGACTCTCTTTTTTAAAAGAAAGAAAATTAATATTTTTAATTATACTGGTATAAAGATCTTCTCAATAATCACTAAAAGTTTAGCTAATCATGTAAATATATCTACACTAATAAAAGAGAAAAATGGTAATTGGCGTACGATGCTATCCTTTTCATTGGCTAATCAGGGCTATATGCAAATTAACTGCCAACTAAGATTGGCAGTTAACTGCCAACAAGATGGCGGCTAATTTGCATATGTAGGCACAATGCAGGGAGGCGAAAGGGAAAGCAGGAAGAAGCCCCCTGCCACTGACAGTGATCAGAAACCCAGGGGGGAGCTAAGAGCTGGGGGGCAGGGCAAAGGCGGCCCTGCCCCCAAGCCATGATGGAGAATCAGGCACCTTTGCCGCCCTGGCCAGTGATAGCAGGAAGTAGGGGTGGAGCCAGCGATGGGAGCTGGGCACAGTCGAAGCTGGCAGTCCCGGGAGCTAGGGGTCCCTTGCCTGGGCCTAAAGCGGAGCCCACGATCGCGGGGCCACTGCAGCTGCGGGTCCCTGCTGCCCGGGCCGGACGCCTCATCCAGAGGCGTCCTGCAGGGGCAGGGGCAGAGCCCACGCGATCACGGCGCCCCCCGCTGCCACTACGGGTCCCCACTGCCCGTGCCGGACACCTAGGCCAGAGGCGTTAGGCCTGGGCAGGGGCGGAGGCTGCAACCGCGGGGAGCTGGGGGTCCCCTGCCCAGGCCTGACACCTCTGCCGGAGGCCTCAGGACTGGTCAAGGGGCCGATCCGGTGATTGGTGATCGGAGGGTGATTAGGGTCAACTCCTCTGGCAGAGGCATCAGGCCTGGGTGGGGGGCGGAGCCGGGGATTGGGGGGATATGATGGTCCCCTTGCCCAGGCCTGAAGCCTGGGTCAGAGGCGTCAGGCTTGGGCGCGGGTAGGAGCAAGCGATCAGAAGGAGATGGGGGTCCCCTGCCCAGGCATGATTCCTGGGCCAGAGGCCTCAGGCCTAAGCGGGGGCCAGAGCCAGTGATCAGGGGAAGATGGAGGTCCCCTGTCCAAGCCTGACACCTCTGGCGGAGGCGTCAGGCTTGGGCAAGGGGCTGATCAGGCGATCGGAGGGTGATGGTAGTCTACACCTCTGGCCGAGGCATCAGGCCTGGGCAAGGGGCAGAGCCAGCAATCGGAGGGGTCTGGGGGTCCCCTGCCCAGTTCTGATGCCTGGGCCAGAGGCATCAGGCCTGGGCTGGGGGCAGAACCAGTGATGGGGGGAAATGAGGGTCCCCTGCCCAGGCAAGGGGCCGATCCTGTGATTGGAGGGTGATGGGGGTCAATGCCTGAGGGCTCCCAGTATGTGAGATGGGGCAGGCTGGGCTGAGGGACACTCCCCCCCACACACACACCCAGTGCACGAATTTCGTGCACCAGGCCCCTAGTATATATATAACTGCTTTGAAGTGATTTAAAATGTCTGGTTAATGGTATTTCTTTTTACTTACTTTTATTTGGAAAGTATATGGGACTGTCTGCTCTTAGTATTTGTTCTGATTCTTTTAGAAGAATTGCTATATTTGAGAAGCTCAAGCCTTATCCTATTTGAGAAATAGAGAAGACTGACAAACTGATCCTCCAAATAGATTCCCTAATACCTTTTAGTGCTGGTTAGCATAAAATGGGTTTATGATGCAGAGTAAGGCCACAAATCAACAATCCTAAACCAAACAGGAAGTAGAAGAGAAATTACCTGGAGGCATCGCTATGGAAACCAAAGAAGCTCCAGTAGCAATAATGGGAGGAAGAGAGAGTCCTACACAGAAACACAAAGAAATTAGACCAGACCTTGTGATTGTGGCTGAAGCGCACTTCTGGTCATTCATAATACACACCTTTATTTCAAATTCTCTCTCACAGGATGGTGAAGGACTGTAAACAACATCCTTGGAAGGCAAGACTAGGCATTCCAACGCAGAATCACTACTTTGTAACACAATTTATTTCAAGCTACATTAGGCTTTTCTAGCTGGGCTAAACAGGACTGTAACATAATGCTTGTTTCTAAAATATAAAAAAGGAGCTTCCATTCAGTAGCCAGTGAGCTGAGACTGCGCTATCTAAAAATCTCCAGTGAACTTCAGAGTTTTACATTAGACTCTTATTTCCCTCTGCCTTAAGGGAATTCAGGAGAAAAGACACAAAGCATTTAAAGTGGTTTTAAGGGATGCCCACACTCTGAGAGATATTTGGGGAAAGAGTGGATATGCAGTGATTCCATAAAGTGACCAGTAAAGGGTTTAAATAAGGCCCTATTGGGTTCACCTGGATATCTTGCACAACACTCTTAGCATGAGTTATGCCTCCTGTATCCTAAAATCATGTGTGTTGTGTGACTCTGTTAGTTTCAAGCAGTCAGGAATGCCAACACATGCTGAACAGAGAGGCTCAAATGCTAACGTAAGCACAGAAACTGTAGAATCTGCTAACACATATTTATTACTAGTGATGTAAGAATTAACTAAGTATTTTTTTATCTGCCTACATCGACCTGCCAACAGAATTTTCATGTTGCCTCCTAATTAGATTAATTGATTCTTTTAGTTTGTATTTATCACTCAAATGTCTCATGCTTGGTCTATTATGAAATTAATGCTGATCTCCATTTCTTTCTGATATTATAAGATTAGATGACTTGGAAATTTCAAAATTGGGTTGTTGATTTGCGCTTGAGAAGCTGGAGATAATCAGAACATCAAGTACAACTTGCTAAGCATGTTGAGGGAACATCGCCAGCCAGAAACCATGGACAGCAAGTGCTCCCACTTGCCTGCAGAAAGGGGCGTGTCCTGTGACCCATACATATCTTAACAGGACTTCCCTTTCCAGGAGTGAAGTCATCATAGTCCATGCTTGGCAAAACCTTAAACATGGAGTCTGTAAACCTGAGTTTTCAGCATCATTTTGAAACTAATGAGTTATGTGATTTGAGCAATTACAGCAGTGTTGCTTGATGGAAATGTCTTTTCTTGTGGCACTATCTATATACTATGTATTTATTGGAATGAGAATGCATACGCTTAAGTTTTATAAACATAATCCATTCCTCTGATGATTTCCATGTAAAATAAATCACATACAAGGCTTTTGAGCCATTTTTCAGAATTCTGTGAGATGGTATTGAGTTTCTGTAGCCCATCCATCTATTGGAAGCAATTTTTAGAACTTTCAGGGAATTAAATAGAAAATATGTGGTAACTTCACAAAAGTTGTAGATGCAACACTTGCTGAGATTCATGCTTTGGTCTGTGTGCTTTGGTCTGTGTATGTGTGTGTGTGTGTGTGTGTGTGTGTGTGTGTGTGTGTGTGTGTGTATATATATATATATATATATATATATATGTTTTATACGTTATTGTATGTGATCTTCCCACATATGTGTGACTAGAATACATATCACTTATACAGGGATAATTTATATATGAAAAAATATACACAAAATAGGCACTCACTTTTATATATAATGTTGAATTACAGTATACTCTGAATAGTTATATATAAGTATAGAAAATCCTATATAATAAAAGCCTAATATGCTAAATGTCCAGTTGACTGGATGGCCATTCAACCAACCAAAGCATAATATGCTAATGATATACTAAGGCCACTCAACCACTCGCTATGACATGCACTGACCCCCAGAGGGCAGACGCTCCAACTGGTAAGTTAGCTTGCTGCTGGGGTTCTGCTAATCAGGACTGAATGTGATGGCCAGACACACCCTGGAGCCCTCCCGCAGTCCCTCCCCAGCTTGCCAACCTCCCACATCCCTTTCTGGCCCTGATCGTGCACTGGTGGGTTCCCTCAGCCTGGCCTGTGCTCTCTCACAATCCGGGACCAGTCCGGGGATGCCGGAGAACCAGTTTTGACCCAATCCTGCAGGCCAGGCTGAGGGACACCACTGGTGCACGGATTTGTGCACTGGGCCTCTAGCCTATATAATAAAAGCCTAAGCGACCATTATGGCAAAACAATTGGAACAGCTGGCACTATGATGTGCACTGACCACTAGAGTGCAGACGCCCAATGCAGGAACTTCCTCCTGGTGGTCAGTGCACTCCCACAAGGGGAGTGCCATACAGTCAGAAGCTGGGCTTACAGCTGGCTAGTGCAGCTGCAACTGCATTAGGAGCCTCTCCCGACTCCATGGCAGCAGGCCCAGCAGGCAGGGATGAGCACAAGAGGCACCAGGCCCCAATTCAGGCTCCTCCCTAGCTGCCTGCTGCTTGGCACACTGACACATCCCCCTAGGGGTCCCAGAGTGTGAGAGGGCATAGGCAGGGCTGAGGGACCCCTCCCCCAGAGCAAGAATTTAGTGCACTGGGCCTCTAGTACTTATATAATGGCTGAAGTTTTATTAAGTTTTGTAATGTACTGAGATTTTGCCTTATAGAAATGTTCAAAATATGCACTAGACAATAGCATTAATTTTAAGAAATTATCTTGTGTCCTAAGTTGATCTTGAAGTTTTCCATCAATCTCTCCCCTTAACAACTCCACCTACCACCCACTCAGGGATCTTTGGCATGCTGAACTCGCTCTATTACATATGTCTGAATCAGAAAGTAATGTGTGAAAACAGAAAATCTGGATGTGGGACTTGCTGGAAAGAGAGGAGAGATGCAAGGTAAAGTGCTACAATATTGATGGAAATCTGACTGTGTACATTATCCACAGGATAAAAAATATGTGAGACTTGATCAGAACCATGCATCTAATAAAGAATTATATGGAGGTTTAAGCCCACATACTTTGGTTCTAAATACAATGCTCCCCCACCCCCTTTTATTTTCAAAATCACTTAAGCCATTGTATTATTCTCCTGTACATTTAGGAGTATTATGGATAGCATTAAGATTTTATTTTAATTAAACCCTTAATTCCCAATCTTCTATAAAAATAACTATGTTATATGTTTTTGTTTATCCTTTCATAATAGTTTCTTCCACATAAATAGGCACACAAACAAGTCCACATGCACAGAAATACACACATGTAGAGCTGTTCCAGGATTGACTTCATGCAATAATCTGTTTTTAAAAATAAACCAGAGAATATTATATATTTTCCTGAATGCTTTTTTAAAACAAAATTGTTACTTTACAATACTTGTAGATTTACAGAAAAAATTGCAAAGATAGGACAGAGAGGGTGTCTGCACAGCCCACACCCAGTTTTCTTTACTAATATCTTACATTACTGTGGTGCATTTTTCACAGCTCATGAACCAATATTGATCCAATATTATTAACTAAAGTCCATGCATATGCGTTGCTAGTTCCTTAGTTTTTAACTTGATATCCTTTATTCTACTATAAGACGCATTCTAGAATGGGTCTGTGTTTCTTTGTCATGTCTCCTTTAGCTTCTCTTAGCTGGTATGGTTTCTCAGACTTTGTTTTGTATGACTTTGACAGTTTTTTGAGAACCTGTAACTCTATGGGGAACAACTTTATCAACTAAAGAACAGTAAAAATATACAGTCCTTTCTGCCTTTCATATTATTTCCAACGTTACTTAGGTCAGCAACTTTTCCCCCAACCCCTTCAGTGAGACTCTGTCACATATTTCTAATATGTACAGTCAGATTTTTTTGTGAAAGTTATGGTCTATCCCAAATTTCCCCAGCTTCCAACATCATTTTTAAAATTTGCATACTTTAATGTTTGTTCTTTGTTCTGTTAATTTCTGTGGGTCTTAGCATATGCACAGTGTCATCCATACATCATAAGTTATTATACAAAATAGTTTCACCACCTCTCCAAATCCTCTGTGGTTTACATATTAAAACTCCAAACTCCCAAACCTCTGGAAACCAGTTATATGTTTACCATCTTTACTGTTGTTGTGGGTTTTATTTGGATATGACATAAATGGAATGATACAGTATATAGTCTTTTCAAACTGGCTTTCCTCACTTAACAATGTAGATTTAAGATTCATCCACATCTTTTCATGGCTTAATGGCATGCTTTTGTTAGTGCTGAATAATGTTTCATTGTGTAGATGCATTATAATCTATTTCTTCATTAATCTACTGAAAGATGTCTAAGTTGCTTACAGTTTTGCCAATTATGAATAAAATTGATATAACATTCATGTGCTTATTTTTTGTGTGTATATAAGTTTTCAAATAAAGTGAGTAATACTTAGGAGCATGACTGTTGGGTCACAAAGTAAAGCTGTATGTAGCTTTGTAAGAAACTCCCAAACTCTCAGGAGTTTCTCATTCTCATGCTAATTTGCACAACTTTCCCTTCTTAATTTGCACTAGCCCTTGATTAGCCCAGAGCTAATTTGCATGAAAATTTACCAAAATTGACATTAAGTGGTCCTACAAGTTGATGAAATGTAAAATGATATGTATCTTCCTCCATAAATCTGTGTCTCCAGATTCCAGGGTGCTAGATTCCCCAGCAACCTCGTATCTAATGGGTCCATTAAAATACGTTGTTTCCAGTGTGTCCAATATTTTGTTGTTGTAAGGACAGAAGTAATGACTTCTAAGCTTTTTACATTTTGGAGCTGAAATCAGAGTCCCAACTTTATTTCTAAACATGGCGATATACTTTGAAAATGTTAGATTTTTTAAAATGAAGTATGGCCCTAGTCGGTTTGGCTCAGTGGGTAGAGCATCAGCCTGTGGACCAAAGGGTCCTGGCTTTGATTCTGGTCAAGGGCATGCACCTTGATTGCAGGGGTCAAGGGCACATACCTTGTTTGCAGGCTCCTCCCTGACCCAGGCTCTGGTCAGGGCTCATACAGGAGGCAACCAACTGATGATGTTTCTGTCTTTCCCTCTCTCTTCCACTCTCCCTAAAACTCAATGGGAAAATGTCCTCAAGTGAGGATTAACAACAACAAAAATGAAGTATCCTTTTGCCATCTTCTTAAATGGATATCTAGGTGCTTCTAGCTGTGTTTTTGTTATTTATATATTCTCTAACAAAATAAGGTTTTATGAAAACTAGGCTGTATGTGATTGTAAGTTGCTTAAAATATTTCTTAGAATATTTTTTTTTCCTCCACAACTCTATTTTTCTCCCTCTGTCAGTCTCTAATTATACTTTTAAAAAAATATACTTTTATTGATTTCAGAGAGGGAGAGACAGAAACATCAATAATGAGCGAGAAGCATTGATGGACTGCCTGCTGCATGCCCCACACTGAGGATCAAGCCCACAAACCGGGCATATGCCCTGACCACGAATTGAACCATGAACCCCTGGTTCATAGATTGACGCTCAACCACTGAGTTACGCCAGCTGGGCCTCCTATTATATATTTAAGTTAGAATTGTATGTCCCCAAGATGCTGACACTGTATTTAATTATTTTCAATCCTTTTCTCTATGCTTTACAGGTAGAATAACTTTTCTTATTATTTTTCACTGATTCTTATCTACTTGATCTTAACATTACTTGGTAAAATTTTTCATTTTAGCCATTACAATTTTTATTCGCTACATTTAATTTGATATATTTTTATAATCAACACATTCTGATTCCTTATGTCCTTGAACATATTTAAAATAGCTAAGTACTTGTCTCCTGATTGCAAGATGTGACATGTTACATTCAGTTTCCATTGAATACTTCTCCCCTTTGATTTTTAGTGAAAATATGATGTTTTGTTTAGTTTTTTGGTGTTAGTAAATACTGGATATTGTAGAAGACAAGATATTAGGGGCTTAAACTGTGTTATCTTCTTTTAAGGAGAGTTGAGTTTTAGTCTGGCAGACATATAAGTTACTAGAGGCAAATTTTCTAGATCTTGTCAAACTTGGCTTCATACTGTGTTAAGTAAAATTTATTCTGATATTGAACTCACTCTATGGTATAATCTTTATTTACTTTGAAGTTATGTCATTTCTGGATTGTCAGTTGAATACTAATGGACCACAGTGAGATCTTTATAGTCTTTTTAGGGTAGACTGACAAAGCTACTAAGCCGTAGTGAGCCCTGATATTTCTCTTGACCTGATAGCCTTACAACACCTGCTCCCTACATTATCTTGCAGTCTTTCTCTGTTCATGTGTGACTACATTCTTGGACAAGTTCTTGTAGGTAAACCCCACCCAGATCTCTGGTCCTCCCCTGATCCTATAGTTCACATTCCTTGCTGGTAAACTACCTCATAAATATCCACTGCAGCAGCTCAGACTCCAGTATGACCATTTAGTTTAGTCTCTCTCCTAGGACTCTCCTTCCTTATGTTGTCACTGACAAATTTCCATCAGGCAGAAATCCAGTGTAAGTGTGGAGTTCCTTTTGCTCAAGTATCTTATTTCATTGGTAACTTTGGTCCCGTTCCTGAAAACAATTGCCTCATATCTGTTGATAGTTTTATAGTTGTTAGAAGGATATGTATAACTCCTGTTGCTCCAGGAATATCATGTAAAATACAGAAGGGACTAGTGTTGGTGGCAAGAAGTCAAAACAATGTAATCTAATATGAGCCAGACAGTAGCTTCCTGTGGAAGCTTAGAAACTTTCCTTTTCTACAATTTTTTTGACATGACAAAGAGTACAAATCACACAATTTGAGTAAGGATGAAGGCCATCTAGAAAATGCCAAACAATATCAGAATAAAAGTGAATTTGGAAATTGTACATGGGCTTTGATATTGCACTCACTTTCAATAAAATCATTAAATGTTGCTTATGTCAAGTCAAAAAACAAAAAAAGAACAAGAAAATATTTTATATCAGACACTGTCAATTCCCAAAGTCAAAACTAGGAATATTACATTGGCTTAGAGCATAAACCAAAGAAAAAATTAAAAGAAAGAGTTAGAAAAACATTTTGTTGTTGTTCTGACTTGGGTATTCCTCTTCAATGAATTGTGTCCGAGAGGAAGAACATATTATAAATGTCCACCAACACAACCCAGAAAGAGAATTAAACTCATTTATCTCAATTGCTCAATAAGCCAAATTTTAGGCAGAAATTATAAACCAATGGGGTTTTTGTTTATAGGATGTGAATAATAAAATGAAAATATTAGAGGCCAGGTCTGCAATAGAAAGGCAATATATTTGGCTATTGAAAAGATAGACTTTGGTGTGACAGCAGGCTTTTAAACCAAGATTTAAAAAAACATGACTTTTATCTGTGAAATGAAATAAATACCACTATTAGAGGTAAATACGTACTGAAGCTAGTGGGGATTTCATTGTGTAAAAAGGGTGAATAAAATAATTGTCGTGATGATGGCAGGCTGCATAAATATAGCTTTTGACTGGCTTGTTAGAGTTCAGACATAAAATATTATGTAAATCTTACAAGTCCTTCAAATGTATGTTCCAATCACACATCACTCCTGAGATAGCAATAGCAATCTCTTTTTAAAAGGATGTTTCTTGCCCAGCTGGCATGGTTCAGTGGTTGAATGTTGACCTATGAACCAGGGGGTCATGGTTCAATTCCCAGTCAGGGCATATGCCTGTGTTGCAAGCTCAATCCCGGGTGTGGTGCGTGCAGGAGGCAGCCCATCAATGATACTTTCTCATCATTGATGTTTCTATTTCTCTCTCCCACTCACTTCCTTTCTGAAATAAATCAAATATATTTTAAAAAAAATAAAAGGATGTTCCTCTATAAGGTGAGAAAAAAACATTTTTTCAAAGGTGAAGAAGTATTGTCTTCTCTTAGAAACATCAGAACATTGATCTAGTCTTGCATTTGTTTAAAAAAAAAAAATCCAGGGAGTAACATTCTGCTAGATTTTTTATAAAGAAAATGGCATCATGGTCAAATACTTTCAGAACAGAATGCATTCTGTACTCCCCATTTGAAGAATCACAAAGTTTGGTCATGTATTGAATGCTCTAATCTTATAGTAAATATGTCTATTTAAGAGGTTGTATATTAACACAAAGAACATAGCTTATAAAATATTTTTATTATGTTCTCTCCATAGCACAGTTTCAGCACAAGCCCTTCTATTACAAAAGCATGTTTAGATAAAACACAAAAGAATGCCTACATAAACTCTCAATAGATTTGAACATAGAATGAAAAATCTCTTTTGTTTCTTCTTTTTTCCCCCCACTCACCACTAAGCCTACTTCTCATCACCAAAAGACTCATTTTTATGACCCACTCAACAAGAACCTCCTACTCTGGATCTCATCATATAACATCGGCTTTAAAATTCCAGCCTTCTGCCTTCAACTTCTGTAAGAAGGGAACAGAATAGACATTTATTTTTTCCACTATAAATCATTCAAACTAAAAACACTAGATTTTTTTTACCTTAAGAAAATATATACTAAAAAACAGCAACGTCCTTACTTCATCTCTTCCTATTCCAAAAAACAAAACAAAAACAGAAGAGAAACAAAGAAATAAACAAACAAAACATAAACCCCTAGAGAGTAGAAATCACTGCAATCAGTTTTTATTTTTAATAATTTTCATCTCCATGAATTATACTTGACTCTTGAACTCATGCTTTCCTAGGTATTTTATACTCATATTGCTATCATCAAAATTAGCTAGTTTATTAACATTAATATAGAAAGAGGGCAAAAGGGAGGCCAGACATAAGTATGGTCATCTGGGCAGTTTCTCCAGGAAGCTCAGCTCTATTCTCTACAGGGAACCACCAGTCCACGCCCTGCAGATCACCAACAAAGGGGAGATGGGCGCATGCGCAGTGAGGTCAAGTGATATAGAAAAGGTGCCTGTCTCTCCTCTTTCTTTAAAGCTACAACAGTGAGTACAGAACTGGCACATATATGGTATTATGATAAAAGATACAGGAGATCAAAATAAGGAACTGAAATGTTAGTGTTTTCTATTTGTTTACTTAGAAGAACCATCCCTGTCTCTCAAAAGGGATATTGGGATTAAATGTATAAGAAAAAGTTTCTTTTTACAAAGTAAGCAAAATATATTCTTAGGGTTGCAAAATAAATTAAAATTTATATCTTTAAAGTCAATAATTAAATCTGAATTTATTTTGCAATATAAACTTGCCAAAACTCTATGGTTGGAGAATAAAACATCAAAGAACAGAATATTTTTATGAATAGAGTTTACAGTTTTTGAAGAGTCACAGAAAATTTCAATAAATAAGATAAATAAAAAGTGTATAATGAATAGCTTACTCCTTTAGTGTATTTAATGGTTGAATGATAATAGGTAGTTGGAAAAAGACTTTTGAAAGAAATGATAGCTTTAAACATTGAAGGTACTTACTGGGTGGAAGTTATAGTCCATTAAACTGCATGGTCTTTTAAAATTAAACTATATGTGTATACAGTTAACAGCACAGATTAAAATTAGGAACTAAATATGGCTTAGATGAGTTCTCCATATTTATTCAGTGTCCATAATAAGCAATTGTACATGAATCTATCTACACATGATAGGAAAATGCAGAATCTCTCAGTTATCACTTAAAAGGAGGTGCCCAGGAGGGTCAGCAGAATGGGCACACCATATTGTTAGGTTGTGTAAGTGAAGACACACTTTTCACTGTGCAAAACACTGTTTTTTTGGCAGTGTTTTTTGAAGCTGCCTACATAAGTGATTCTGAATGCATGTGCCTTAGTGCCTTATCTGAAACACTGCCATATGAATAGGCTTTTTATGAGGGTATTCTGGATCCGTGTGTGTGTGTGTGTGTGTGTGTGTGTGTGTGTGTGTGTGTGTGTATTACGCATGCACATGTGACATCAGACTGTTAAACTGGCTTTTGCCTCTGGTTACATTTCTTCTGACTTATGTGGCAGAATATCGTCATCAAATTTTTTCATAATTTTGTCCAACTCTAAATTAGAAACCTAGAAAACTGAAACCACTGCTCCCATAACTAAGGCTCCTCCACAACTTGGGAAAGAACAATGAATTTTTCTTTCTCAACAGGTTTACATGTTTATATTTACACATTTGCTAATATACTGTTAGTCAATGTTGCATGTCTAGTCACATTATAAGAGGAAGACGAGATCAGGAAAACGACCCTTTCTTATTGAAATGATGTTTCCTGACCATTTTATGATGCAATTTAACAAATTAATATTCATTATAAACAGGTTCATCTCAAAATCTGTCACTTGTGAGGTAACTATGGCTATCAGGTCCAAATACTGTGCAATAAGGCTCCATTGTAATTAGAAAATGAACCTCAGCTCTTTCTACTATTTGCAACCTGAGTGTAAACTTGTCACATATCCTGTTAGTCTTTTAGATGAGATTTATCTCTAAATTAAAAATGTTATCACAAAATGGCAATACTTAAAATAATACTGTAGGACCTGAAAATAAATTTACAAACATGATCATGATAAAGACATTCTTTTTTACCAGAAGTTTTCTGTTTGTGTGTTTTTAATTTTTGAGAGATTATGATATGCTTGTTAATCAGGATTCATCTCTTACGTGGAATGCAAATATTCAAATATAGTTTCATCTTTAATTGCACTTAAAATTTTAATTATCCTCAATCTTTTATTTGAACAAATGTTTATTAAGGACTACTCATAGGTCATAAAATTATTATATGGTTGGAATAAAGTGACCGAAGATAATATTAATGATAGATGACTAAATATTGATATCTTCCTGGTTCTCTTTCCCGCTTTTTATTTCTGTGCTATTATGTAATAAATGGAGTATTAGTATCTTGCACACAATAACTTTAAGGACTGAATAATTCCACTTTGAGATATTCATATGTATGTACATAAACATGTTCATGTAAATGTCACACATATGGGAAAAAGAGACCTTCTTTATTCAGGATATCAGCAGAGTAATTCATAGGGGGTCTTTTTAATGTACTCTCCAGAATGCAGTGTTTATCAAAAACAATATTATATATTTTTTAAATAATTTTATTTTTCCAAGACTCCTAACAAGCAATAAGATTTTTGCCCAAATATAAGCCTAGTAAACTTTCTACAGATTTTCTCCATAAAAAAAGATTAAATGTCATTTAAAAATTTTTAAATCATTATGATACAAATGTGAATAGTACTTTTACATAAAAACGAAATATTTTTATTTTTCTCACACTAGAGTTCAGATATTTATTATTTAAGATCTGAAAGTCTTTTTAAATTTTTTTCTGCAGATGTCATGAGAATTTGATTGATTGTTTGATCTACTGGCTAAAATCAATCATGTTTTACTAAGGTTGATAACATTTTATGTTTTCAGATCTATTTTATTTCTTCATTGCTACAATGCCTCATTAATGTGCACTATTACTGCTTTATGGAATCAAGAATAAGCCAAGGTAAGGAAATTGCCCAATGACAACTGCTTATCTGAAGGTCTAGATAGCAGATTGGCAAAATCACATCTAGCTTCTCAGATGAAAGACATTTGATGTCATATTACTTTTACAAAGCTAAAGAAATCTATTTCTTAACATTACAATACACACACACACACACACACACACACACATACACACACAATTCAGATCACATTTGACCATGAGCACTCCAAACTCCCTGGTTCCAGCCATTAGCTTCTATCAAAAGGATTACTACAGGAGCCCCCTACTAGACCTTCCAGCATCTCCTGTGTCCAATTTTGCCCTCCTGCAATAATTACCTATAGAGTATTCATAAAGGTCACTTTAAAATGTTAAGTGAAAACATCTTACTCCTATGCTCAAAATCTTATATTTTCTCTCATTTCAGGCAAGGTGAAGTCAAATTCTTAGTGGCCACTCATTTTGTGCACCATCCTTACCTCTCTTATTTTCACCTACTCAACTCATCCTTCCTCACTATTTGTGCAACACCCCACAGACCCACATGCCTCAGCAAAATTTCACATGTTTTTGTTTCAGGTTGGAACCCATGTCCCCAGATATCTACAATCTTATCACTTCCATAAAGTCTTTGATCAAATATCTCCTTCTTAATGAGACCCAACCCAAATACCTCAATGAAACTACACCTGCACTCAGCCAACCCCCCAGATTACCATTAACTTATATTCCCTTTTCTTTATCTTTTTAATTAACAGGTTTACTGAGATATAATTAAAAGACGTAAAATTCATGTTTTAAGTTTATAATTCAATGATTTTAGCATATTTAGACTTGTGCAACCATAACCACCAAGTAATTGTAAGGTCTTTCTATAACCCCCATAAAGAAACTTCATGTCCATGTACAGTCATTTCTTATCACCAGACCCAGCCCCAGGAAACTGCTGACCTCTTTCTGTCTGTATAGCTTTGTCTTTTTGGACATTTCATATAAATGAAATCTTAAAATATATGTTATTTCTTGTGTGGCTTCTTTTACTGATAAGCATGATGTTTTAGTGTTGTATCAGCCTTTTAGCATATATCTGAATTTTTTTTTAAATTATTGTTTAAAGTATTACATATGTCCACCCTACCCCCACCCCCCGCCCATTGACCTCTCTCTGGCCACTCCCACCCTATTTCCTTTTTATTGCTGAATGGTATTCCATTGTATGGATATACTACTGATTGTTTATCCATTTACCAGGTGATGGATATTTAGGTTGTTTCCACTTATTGGCTACTAAGAACAATGATGCTATAATTATTCCTGTGCAAATTTTTGTATGGACATATATGTTCATTTTCCCCATATTCTAGTTTTACAACATCCATCACCTTCTTATATATCATCAATGTTCTATTTATTCTGTTTTTTGTTGACTTTTACCAACCACTAGAATCCAAATTGTTCCAAGTGCCTGGAATAGCTCTTGGTGTATAGTAAGAACACAAAATATTTGTAGAATGAAAATGCAATGTTCACATAATAGAGTGTTTCGAGGTAACACATTTTTAACTGGCATATTCATGTTTCCACTTTTTCCTCAAATATGTATTAACTTATTCTATGCTGTAAAAACCATGTTATTATTGATGTTTTTAATAATGGGTAGGACAGAACATTATAATAAAAAGATTCCACAATTAGCCCTAGCTGGTTTGGCTCAGTGGATATAGTGTCACCCTGTGGACCCAAGGGTCCCAGGTTTGATTCTGGTCAAGGACAGGTACCTTGGTTACAAGCTCCTCACTGGCCAGGGGCCCGGTCAGTGCTCTGCAGGAGGCAACTGATAAATGTCTTTCCCTCTCTCTTCCACTCTCTCTAAAAATCAATGAGAAAATATCCTCAGCTGAGGATTAAAAAAAAAATCAACAATTGGATAATGAAGGCGTGCATGTAAAAAATTAATCACCAAAAGAACTACTCCCCAATGATTTCCATACAATAATCCCCATAAATTGTGAATATATATGGTCATGGCAAGGAGGAATTAATGTAACAGATGGATTTAAGATTTCTAATTAGCTCACCTTAAAATCCTAGGTTATCCAGGCAGTCCCAATGTAATCATGTGTGTCCTTTATAAGTGACAGAGGCAGAAGAGCCTGAATGAGAGTAGGAGGTGGAGGACAGAAACAGGGTCAGAGTGATATGAAGTGAGAAAGACACAATCTACCATTGCTGGCTTTGAAGATGGAAGAGTCAAGGAATTGCACAACCATTCAGAGTTGGTAAAGGCAAAGACATGGATTGTCCCTTAGAGCTACTACAAAGGAATGCAGTCCTGCTGACCCCTTCATTTTAGCCTAGCAAGATCCGTTTCAGGCTCCTGACCTCCAGACCTGTAAGATGATATATTTGCATTGTACAAAGTTTGTAGCACAGCAACAATAAAAAACTAATACAGGAACCATATGCACTTGCTAGACAAGAGGAAAAGATGTGGGGCCTGAATCCCCATTATATTTATTAAGCTCTGTCCTTGTGTGTACTATATTTAGCACAAAATAAAATTTTCAAAGAAGTAGGAGTCATGGTCTCTGCTCTTGAGGAAAAAAGTTTACAAACTAGTTGGATTTTCTAATTGGAAAACCCAACCATATGGCAGAGATTTTAGAAGCACACAATTGTGCCAACAGGATAATCAACCATAATTTACATGGCCAGCCATCCCAGAGAACTGGCAAGCAAGGAGCATCACAGGAGCAGCTGTTGCCATGGCCCCACATCCTATGATAGTGACTGAAATAGAAACAAAACAAACAAGCAAATAGAAACCCTCAGAGATCTTGAAATTGTTAAATTGAGAGGCAGCATAGTGTAATCACAGGGAGTACAGAGCTACCTGGATATTAATCTCAACTCTACCCCACAGTAGGCTTTTGACTTGGGGCAAGTTACCTAAGCATCATCCTTTTCCTTATCTCTAAAATGAAGTTGGGCTCTTCCAGCCATCTCTGGGAACTGGCTGATATCACTTCCAAAATAAGACAAATATTCTTTCCTTTTTTTGAATGTATATAAAAGATATAATTTTAGTACTGGAAAAAATGTATGTGTATGATTTACTTAACAATACTCAAATGTATTTATTACTACCTACTTTATGCCAGGTTCTTTTACACTTTTACAGATACATATATTAACACCTCCATATATATATATATATATATATATATATATATATATATAATCATACAATGTATATATGTATATATATGTATATATGTATATATATACACACATATAAGCATATACCTAGAGAATATGTACCTTTCTATAGAGAATATATATATGAAGAAAATATATTTAGTAAAGCACCATAAGAGTTTTATAACTAAGCTAGTGTATTTTGGAGATTCTGAAACATAATTGAAAGAATAAAATAAATTTTGACATGGCCACAGTATTAGTCATGGTTCCCAGAGAAACAGTGTGTAAATAAACAGAGAGAGGTAAGGAATTATCTCAAGTGATTAGGAAGACTGAGAAGTCCTGTGATTTTCAACCTGCAAGCTGGACAGCCAGGAAAGGTGATGGTGTATTTCCTGGGGAGCCCAAAAGCCAAAAGAGCTAATTGGGTATGCTCCAATAGGAAAGCATGCAGCCTCAAGACCCAGTAAGAGCTGATGTTTTAGTTTGAGTTCAGACACAGGAAGAGACCCATGTCCCAACTCAAGGCAATCAGGCAGAAAAATTCTCTACTACCTGGGAGTCCATTATTGACCAAAAGCTATTAATTTCATAGAACTCTCTAGTGGTCTCAAGAATACCCAGGATATAACTACCCATTTCACAATATTCCTCTTCCACAGTATCCATAGTCATTAAAAGCATGTTGCTTTATCAAGTAGGCCAGAGGGTGGGTGGGTGGGTGAAAGGTTAGTTACACAGAGCTTTCAAATGTGGATAAAATCATTACATCAAAAATTGATTGTTTAAAAACCCACAGATACTATCAGATAATTTTTAAGTACTAAGAAGTTGTCATTCTTACATTGCAGATACAGGTCTTCCAAAATTCTAATTCTCACTTGAAATACCAAATTAAGTCATAGGTAACAAATTGCCAACTGTTTTTTGTTACAGTGAAAAGCTTATCTCGTCTCTTTTTTGGGGAAAGTCCACAAAGGCCTGTCTTAATACCCATCGTTCTTCTGTTAGACACTCATTCAAGTAAAAATGTTATTGCCTGCAAAATGTAGCAGATTGAGCAAAATTCAGTCAACCATACAAGCCTAGATATAACTATTTACTATGATTTGCAGCAAAAACACTTCCCACTTTGCAACACAGAATACTAAATATAAGTATTCTAAAGGGTTGACATTTAATAAAATTAATACGTACATTTTTGTGTATAAATGGCATTAATTTTTCTTACGTGTGGTGGTGAAGAATACAATAATTACATAATACAGTCTGGTGTCACTCCCTTTATGGCACTAACAATTTCACCACTTTTATAACATCAGTATAAATGTCAACAGTGTGCAAAAAGGACAATAATGTATAAATATTATTATAAAAATAGTTTGACCTCACAGATACCCCAAAAGTATGTTAAGGATACTAAACCAAAGATTCCTAGACCCCACTTTGAGACTCACTTTACTGAAGGGTAGCCAACATGTAACTTGCCCTAAATGTACAGTGTGTTAAGAGCACCAGTCAGGTTCTTTACTAGAAGACTCCTCTTATTTTTCAACCAAGTTGATTAGTTAGAGTTTGGTTAAGAGAGTCACAGCTATTTCTATGAGTAATATAGAAAAAGCATATCATTTTCCTTTAAGAAATTATTTCAAAATTCATTATTAATTCTATCATTTCCCCAACATTTTAAAGGGCATTATTAGCCCCTTTTATAGTATAAGAAGCTGAGATTACTGTTTGGAGAAATATTAGACTAGGATTTAGTTTTAAAATGTCTTAGTCTCACATGGGAATTGGAATGCAGGACAAATATTGTCTTATGTCTATTTGAAGGGATAAAATATTTATATTTGTAAGCTCATTATCTCTTACTGATCAACATGAATGACAGTAAAATATCCAGATGACCTCATTTCAAACAAGTAACTGTGCTTAACTGAAGGTTGTTGTTAATCCTAACCAATGAAGTGGCTAATAGATAATCCTTTTAAAAAGATACCAACTCAAATTCAGTCTTTAAAATGGTACTTTCTACTGAAAATCTATAAAGACCAAAGAAACCTTTTACAAAATAATTTTCTTTACTTTTAAACTCAATGTAATCAATTGTTATTCAAGTTTTCTTTAATGTAGTTGTTTCCCCCCAGTACAATGCATAACTTCATTAGTCTCATTGCTTGCTCTTCTAAACCAATATATTAGGTTTATTTGCTTACACTGTACCTGCTGTAGGTTGAAAATCAGTTTTTGAACGAATTCAATATATTTAGAAAAAAATGAAATCTCCTAAATTACCATTGTGTTCTTCTTTTGTTTTGTTTTTAGTGAACTTGTAAACAAAAAAAGCTCCCATTTCAAAAAAAACCCACAAAAAACAAAATCCCAAATCATATATATGTTTACAGTGATTACATTTATCTAAGCAACATATATACATGTTCAATTTTAAGATGTTAAATATCTGTGACAAATATGCTTTTTAAAATATATATACACCAAGAGCATTGTGAAGTTAATGCAGAGTCCTGAGGATAATCTATTAGTCACTAAGTTTTTCTTAAGTTTTCAACTTTAAATGCTGTTATTTCTAACACAGGTAAGCAAGCAACCTTTCATGTGCTCAAACACTGGGCCCTTTGGTTACTATCCTATCATCTGGCTTGCAAATAAGAAGCCAACCATTTAAGAATGTTTTAAGTGAACAACTAGCAAACCCTAAGGATGGATAAACCCTAAGAATGCACAGTAGTGAGCATATACAACCATCACAACTGTGGGTGAACACTGCTCATCCCATTCTTCTGAAATGAGATCTCAAAGCTGATAGCCAAAAGTAAAAGATGTTCACAAAAAAATTGGCATATGCACAATTTCTCTACCTATTTGTGTGTGTCCACCATTTAGTTCACTTTTCCACTTGAAAAAAAAAATGGAATAGAAAACTGGACACCATGTTTCACTATCTCAGTTAATATTTACAATTACAACAATGCTTCCCAGAGCCAGTTTATACTGAAATTAAGTTCTTTACACCAAAGAAATGGTTGTCCACAACCACCGGCTAGTGCACATATGAACTAAAATGTCTAGATTTGGGGAGAAACCCATGCTGCTCCAATCACCGGCACTGCTTCCTCTGTTCCTTGATTCTCGCTTAGCAACCTGTGGGGGTTGTGGCCTGCTGACCCTGCCCACTGGAAGAGGCCGCCGACTGGGCTGCTTTCTGCTTCAGCGTTGTCCAGTCAAATGTGTAGTCATACTGGTGGTTCAGGGTCCTGAAAAGAATGCGGAAGAGCTGCCTCAGATACATGTAATTCGGGGCTTCTTCAAAGCGCAGCCCACGGCAGTAGTTTAAGTACATGGCAAATTCCGAAGGAAACCCCTTACATAAGACTTCAACGGGAATGGACATCTTCTTTTCGCTAATCTTCTCGTATTTCTGTACTTTGGTGGCAGCCTTCAGTCCTTGCCATGGCAGGCTGGTTCTGTTAAAATACATCAAAACATAGCCTAACGATTCCATGTCGTCCCGGCGACTCTGTTCCACGCCCAGGTGGGCATTGATGCTCGCATACCGGGCCGTGCCCGTGAGGTTTTTATCTTCTCTGTACGGTATGTGTTGCCTTGTCCTGTTGTCTCTGTACTTTTTGGCCAAACCGAAATCAATCAGGAACAGCTTATTACAGTGGCGCCCGATGCCCATGAGGAAGTTGTCGGGTTTGATGTCTCGGTGTATGAAGTTCTTTGTATGCACATATTCCACCCTGCTGATCATCTGGTCCGCCAGCATCAGGATCGTCTTCATGGTGAAGCTCCTGGAGCAGAAGTTGAAGAGGTCCTCCAGGCTGGGCCCCAGGAGGTCCATGACCAGCACATTGTGGTCTTTCTCCTGCCCGTACCAGCGGATGTGCGGGATGCCCACCCCGCCCTGCAGGATCTTGTAGAGCTTGCTCTCGTACAGCAGCTGCGGGTGCCTGGCCTTCAGGGACTCGAGCTTCACCGCCACCTCCTCGCCGTTGGTGATGTTGATCGCCAGGTAGATGTCCCCGAAGGAGCCAGACCCGATCTTGCGCACCAGCTTGTATTTCCCCCGGACAGTGAATTCGGCCTGAGAGCTGCTGCAGCTCGCCATCCTGGGACACGGTCTCCAGCGGGGCTGGGCCAAATCAGGGACCTCACCTCAGAGAAGAGGACAAAGGCCACTCTGGGGGGCGGCACCACGAGCAACTCCTCAGAGGACGGTGGCCGGAAACGGAAACGGGGAAACGGAAGCGGTGGTTCTCTCGGTGTCACAGGGCCCAGAATCCCCCAAGGGGACCCTAATCACCTCCGCCCCGTCGGGCTGCTCCTTTCCGGGCCGCCGTTTCTAAGGGGCTCTCGAGGTTCCCAGGCTGGGCCGCTTGGATTCTGGGCTTTCGTGACGTCACGGGCTGGAAAAGGGGGGCGTTGAGTTAGGGCAGCGTTCGCGGTGCCCCCACCGCCGTGGCCTCCCACCCCAAGGCCCCGCTGTCGCTGTCACTCTGCGGCTCTGTCATGTTGTTGCTCACCCGGTGGCGCCATCTTGTCATTCCGCCCACGCTGCTGCCATCTTGTTATTCTGGCTCCACCAACGCCTTCCCGGGAGCAGCCGCTTCCGGGCGCAGAGCACTCTGGGAAGGGGCCTCAGGCGCTGACCCCTGAGGGGCCGCAGGGAGGAGGAGGGCGGAACCTGCCCGCCAGAGTAGCGTCACAGCTGCGCATGCGGGTTCTCCCGGAGTTAATTCGGCAGGTGAACCTTTCAGGTGTCGATGTTTTGAATGTATGGGGTTGAGTTAGCGCCCCTTCCTTTGGAAAGTGATCGTTCAGAGATAGAAGTGCTGCTTCATTGATTAGAATGCGGGCCTTTTGTGCTGTCCTTCACTCTCTTATTCTCTTCGCCTTGCTTTTTACCTACAATCAGATGATTATGTGTGGTTTGTTTTTTTTTTTTTAGAAGGAACGTTCCTTCACTTTTTTCTATGCTTCGCTCCGTATCAACAATACAACGCGCCTGTCATGTTGTTGAGAGCCACACCCTGAAGGCAGCGGCATGAAGGCTTATGCTGTCACCACGGACCCGGCACAGACTGGTGACCTAGGAGGGGGAGGCCAGGTCACAGAGCAGCAGTCGCCCGGGGTGCCAGGGCCGTGGCCATTGGCTTGATCGCAGTGTGCTTTACTGATCAATACACGCATCGGCACCAGAGTGAAAAGGGACAGTGTGTAGAAACGTGACTACTGACCACTTCAGTGTTTGTTATCTGCAATGACACCCTCATCAAAATTCAGTGGTCACTCTTAACATTTTACTAAGATGAAGTGATTTATTTCAGTAAATCAGAAAGTGCAACAATGCCATCGAATGCTTTCCATGTCTCTTGGATTCCCGCTCCTTTATTATTTTGGAGTCAAAATACTTTGTTTCTTTTAAAAATTGTTCTATCCACTCATTTATTAGGCTAAAAATGTCTCAGACACTAAAACCTATAGGTATAAATGCTAACAAAAAGAGGAATCTGCCAGCAAAGAAATTTAATCTTATTTATACACATTGTAAATGCTATGTGAAAATGCAATAGTGCCAGATAAGATCTTTTTGATGATGTTTGTCAGATATAACCTTTGGTACAGCATGTCTATAAATGTACCTAATTATCTTGTGGGGGAATAGAAATGAAATTTCTAAGGTATTATTGTCAATCCATTGTAGTGGAGTTAGCTCCCTGAAAGTGCCTTCAGTTCTTAAAAACATGCTGAAATGCACCCTTTTAAGAAGTCATTCAACCCCCTGCCCCAGCCCCACCTGAAAAAATACAGGGGACACATTATGGAACAAGCTCCTTGACAGTTCCATGTATTTGCTATGAATAGATGCTTCTCAGTCCCCATTGTTTGCCCTGTTCTCAGGACTCAGTTAATGAAATGGCTAATTAGATTTCTGTAATCCTGTAGTCATTGTGTTTGAGGTGACATTTTGTTGGTATTTCTCTTGTGGCTCCTTCAGTATGATAGGAAACATTTTCCATTAGCCAACTTGGCTCTTGTTATTTTGCTGGAATGGCAGTTCCCTCTGCCTGTATAATGAAATCATTGCCCTCTTAAATACAGCTCTGCCACTCAGCATTTAAATAGAAAAGAATAGGAAAATGATCATCTGATTAGTCAAACAGGCCCATGTTCAAAATCCGTTTCCGAAATCAAATAGAATTGGATCGAGTGCAGTGTGGAGGAATGACTTAGGTATTATTATATACTATAGTACATATTCACTGACTAGCAGAATGTGGAAGGATTTAAAGTTCTAAATTCTTATTCTTATGATCTGTAAGAACCAAATTCTTGAAAAAGCTGGGTCAAGAAGACTAATGTAGGCTGCTTTTTTAGACTCTTAAAAACTGTATTACTTCCAAGAAGTGAAAGACCATGACCAATGCCACAATTCAAGTACTAAATACAAATTATTTAAAATACTGGAATGATAATAGTGCAATATAGACCTTGATAATTGTTTTGTATAAAAATAAAAGGGATTTATATATTTGAATTTGAATATAAATTTATTTTCTATAAGTTTTAATGATTTTCATTTCAAATCACCTTTTGATTAGTGCAGAAATACATTTTGAGAGTCACCACCAACCAATTGGTTTCAGCCCTTCACTTCTGAAAGCTAGCAAATCAGCAATGAACTAGCTCTAAACAATACTCCTTTGAATGCCAACTAGTCAACAACAGTTTCATTCTAGTAACCACAACTGTATAGATTATGCCTACTTAGCTGTAACTTTAGAAGTAAAGTTAGCAAATTCCTAAACACCATGCTTCCCTGGATACTTATATAAGATCAATAATCTCCTATGCTCAAAGAGACTATGCCAGACCAGCATAGCCTTCCATTATTATAGTGAACTATAAAGTCAGCTTTGTCTTTTTATTTTTATTTCAGATATGGAGTGTTATTTCATCATCCTTTACACCCCACTGCACACTTGCATTGTGTTTCTCCAGAGAATTAGAGCCAAAGATATATCTATATCAATATAAATATATATATATAATCTCTTAACATATATCTTGCTTTCACACCCATCACTTCCACTACTAGTTTTTAGTTTACTCTCAATAAATGATCTATATTTAGCCCAAAAGTAGAATAAGAGGAGTAATGAAGCCTTGATCACACACGATACCTTCCCTAATATGACTTGTGTCTTCTGGGATGCTTTTCATTCTCTAGAGGACCTCTACTGAGCTTACCCTATGGTGAGCACTGGCATGGGACACAAATATTTCCATTATTTTTTATCCATTCAGTGAGCTTTATCCACTTACATATCTCTTCCCCAAATTTACTTATTAATTTTCCAATCTTGTTCCATCCAAGTCCCTGACCATCAGCCTAACAATTGGCTACAGCCTGAATCAGCATGTAATTGCATATCTTGCCTTTTCACCTTTCAAGAAAAGTGAACAACCAGGTGTTCTGTCTACGAGGGGAAGTCCCTTCATCACTGTCCTTCAGGGATGCCCCAGAGAAGGCCTGTAGTACTGTACCTGTCCACTTTTAGGTGGTGCCTGCATATCCTACAGAACCATCTATACACTGGGCCTCCTCTTCCTCTGTCAAGTGATCAGAGGGAATTTCCCATGAAATTATAGGTGCATACTTGGGGAGAGAAGCAGAATGAGGACCATGAGCATTTGAGTCATTTCTTCATGTAACTAACTTTGTATCTTCAGATTCTTCTCAGACTATTCATTATGGAGGTCCTGAAGTTCCATGATCCCCTGTCTGGAAGCTGGAGAACCAGGAAAGCCAGTGGTACAATTCATTCTGAGTCCAAAGGGCTGAGGACCATGAGAGCTCAATAATGTAAGTCCAGGTCCAAGATGAAGAAGACCTAAGAACCAAGAGCACCAATGTCCCAGAGCAGGAGAAGATGCCCCAGTTCAAGCGGAAAGTACTAGTAAATAATGCCCTTCCTCCCCTGTTTGATTCAGTCTACAAATTCAAATGCTAATCTCGTACAGAAACATCCTCATATACATACCCAGAAGTAATATTGTACTAAGCCCAGTTAAGTGGACACAAAATTAACCATCACAAAACATAAAAATATTTTCACAACCCAGCCATTTTTCTTCATCTGCACTGGGTAGCCCCAGGTAGCTTTACATTCTCAGGGTTATATGCTACTTCATTATTTGCCCATAAATTTTCTACATGTTCTTTTTCACATGATTAAAATTTTAATTTTATCCACCTATTTTAATACTTTTTTGTCTTATTTTAAAACTCTTTCAAAGAAATTCATTTGAAAAAAATCTAGTATACATTTGATTAAGTGGATTCCCACAGAATATTTGGCTATTATTGCCTCTTTATATAGCCACTCACATAAATATGTTCTTGGAATGAGGGCTTAAAAAATTGTAGAAGCAAACAGTGAAGGAAATAATCCATGTAAAGGGGTTTAGTAAAATACAGAAAACAAAGCAATCACCCAATAAATAATAAATAATAAATAAATGATTATTTTTAATAAGAATGATTTTATTAAAGGAAACTACTCCAAATTATGACAAAGAAAATTTATTAGAGCATTATCTTTCTCATAACAAGAGAAAGAAAAGGCATAAATCTTAAGAGGGACATTAAAATAGCTTTAAATTCTAAATGGAACTTTCAGCATAGGCAATGAGGAAAATGTGTCCACATACCTCATAGGGGAGTAAATATCATGTAGGAGACACTTGAAAAAATTACTTCAAAATTTTGTACAGCATTTTACAATCACTTTTCAAACCATAATCACACATAAAATGTGAAGAAAATAAATGACTTCAATTAAGATTAATTATCCGTAACCGGTTTGGCTCAGTGGATAGAGCGTCGGCCTGCAGACTGAAAGGTCCCAGGTTCGATTCCGGTCAAGGGCATGTACCTTGGTTGCGGGCACATCCCCAGTAGGAGGTGTGCAGGAGGCAGCTGATCGATGTTTCTCTCTCATCGATGTTTCTAACTCTCTATCTCTCTCCCTTCCTCTCTGTAAAAAATCATTAAAATATATTTTAAAAAAAGATTAATACTCAAGTCCAGTAGTCAATAATCACTTTTATTTTAATCTACTTTGTATTTGATTCACTTAGAATGTTTCTGAATATGTTCAAATAGACTTGCAAGTAGCATATAAGACATATCTAGCCGAAACCGGTTTGGCTCAGTGGATAAAGCGTCAGCCTGCGGACTGAAAGGTCCCAGGTTCGATTCCAGTCAAGGGCATGTACCTTGGTTGCAGGCACATCCCCAGTAGGAGATGTGCAGGAGGCAGCTGATCGATGTTTCTCTCTCTCATCGATGTTTCTAACTCTCTATCTCTCTCCCTTCCTCTCTGTGAAAAATCAATAAAATATATTAAAAAAAAAAAGACATATCTAAAGAGGCAAATTTTTTAAATGCCCAATTAAATAATTATTAAATTTTTAGCTTATCTGTAATCATTATAGTCTCAATTCACATAAGACAGAGTGTGAGTAATAAAGCCATCTTACTATTTGACATTCTTTTGAAGCCATAGACATAATTTTTCTGTTCAGCTTACTCCGATCACATTAGAGGAAATACTATTTGAAAATAAATAGCAGGTCCTTTGAACCTCTATTGCTGTGCAATTTAGGATAAGGAAATAAAGAACTTTATCTCAAAAAATATTAATGGGACTCTACCAGATCTTATTTCAGATAAATTCCCATTACTTACAAAGAGTTTTCTGATTTCTCTTAGGATATTTTTAAAAACATGATTATATTTTTCTTAAAGACAGATTCATCTGTCAAACAGTATCCCCAATGACTGTTTGTACACTGAATACCTTACAATAGATCAGAAGTAAAAGCACAAGCAATACTTTTTTCTTTTTTCAAACTGGGTTTCCTTTAACTAACGTATCTTTCTCCCCTTGATGCTTTGGCTTTTAAAGAGCTTTATAAAAGAGAATAATTGGTCTTATACTTTTTGAAATTTCTTAAGAGCATTAGTCTCTTCTTTAGTTCAGCTTACCCATAAGAAAAGAGGTGAGAAATGTGCTAATGTGAAAAGTTATTCACACAATTTTTGCCCTAAATATGGAGAAATTTTAGTTGTGGCCACTTTAATGATTTACATACTCAGGGCATGCATTAGATTTTTTAAACCTTCTTTTCCACTAATCCAGACCCTGATAAAGATTTAAAATAAAAGAGCACAAGAGAATAATAAAGAAAGAACAACTGTATTTGTATTAAGTAACACTAAACTCATTCTAGTCATCCTCTTTTTGTATATATTATTCCCAAACACTTTTATATAAGTTTTGTATTTGGTTTAGTGGAATGAACAGAAGCTATAGAACTACATGAAATGAATTTAAACATAGTTTAGCTAAATACTGCACAAAGTAATTATCCCCCAATAAAATTAAGCCCCAATTTTTTCATCTACAAAATGAATGTAATAATGGCTATCTTATATATTTTCTATTAGCATTGCATGAGATAAGCATAACATCCCTGGATAAAAAAGTAATAGGACAGACTAAAGAGCCCAGATACAAACACATATAATATAGTCACTTGATCTTTAGCAGTGAAGTAAGAGCAATACAGGGTGGGGCAAAAGCAGGATTACAGTTGTTTGTATGGAAAATAATACAATAATTAATAAACAATACAAGAACAAGAATAAACTCTATTTCTCATACTCACACCTGTAGATCTACTTTTGCCCACCCTGTCGAATGGAGAAAAGATAGTCTTTTCAACAAATGATACTGTAACAACTGGACACCCACATGCCAATAGATACCAATAAATAAATAAATACCAATAAATCTAGACACAGATCTTTCATAAAATTAATTCAAAATGGGTTGTAGACCTAGGTGTAAACTTCAAAACTATAAAACTCCTAGAAGAGAACAAAAAAAGAAAATATAGATGACCTTGGTTTTGGCAATGGGTTTTTAAATACCACATCAAAGGCACAATCCTTGAAATAAATAATTGAATAACTGAACTTCATTAAAATTAAGAACTTCTGCTCTGCAAAAGACAGTCAAGAAAATGAAAAGAGAAAAAATATCTAATAAACAACTGCTATCTAAAATATACAAAGAACTCTTAACAATAAGATTTAAAAATAAGTCAAATAATTTTAAAAAAAACAAGTCAAACATTTCAATAGACATCTCACCAAAGATATACTGATGACAAGTAAGCATATGAAAAGATGTTCCACATATCAATAAGAAACTGAAAATTAAAACAACAGTTAAATGTCACTACATACCTAGCAGAATGGCCAAATACAAAACACTGAGAATACCAAATGCAGATGAGGATATGAAGCAACAAGAACTCTGATTCATTGCTGGTTGGAATACAAAAATGGCACAGCTATTTTGAAAGATAGTTTGGCAATTTACTACAAAATGGAACATACTCTTACCAAGCAATTCAGCAATCACACTCCTTGATATTTACCCAAATGAAAAAATATGTCCACACAAAAACCTACACAAATGTATATAGCAATATTATTTATAATTTCCCAAACTCACAATCTACCAAGATATCCTTCAGTACATGAATGGATAAATAAACTGTAGTCTATTAAGCTGATGGAATATTATTCAGTCCTAAAAAGCAATGAGCTATAAAGGCATGAAAAGATATCAGGTATATTTAATGCATATTACTAAGTGAGAAAAGTCAATCAGAAAAGGCTATATACTGTATAATTCCAATAACATGGCATTCTACAAAAGACACAATTATGCAGATAGAAAATGGTCAGGGGTTGCCATAGGTTAAGGGGAAAGGAGGAATGAATAGAGCATGAAGAATTTTTAAGGCAGTGAAACTATTCTGTATGGCTGTAATGATAGATATATGTTATTATACTTTAGTCAAAACTCATAGAATAGCCCAGCCAATGTGGCTCAGTAGTTGAACATGGACCCATGAACCAGAAGGTCTTGGTTCAATTAGCGGTCAGGGCATATCCCAGGGCTGCGGGCTCCATCCCCAGTGTGGGGTATGCAGGAGGCAGCTGATCAATGATTCTCTCTCATTGATGTTTCTTATTTCCTCTCTGAAATCATTAAAAATATTAAAAAATAAAAACTCATAGAATATACAACACCAAGAGTGAACCTTACGCAAACTATGAACTTTGAATGATAATGGTAAGTCAGTACAATTCATGGATTGTAATGAAAGTACCATTCTGTTTTTGTTGTTGTTGTTGTTGTTGTTGTTGTTTGAAAGTACCATTCTGATGCAGGATACTGACAGTGGGGGAGTTTGTGTATGTGGGCCAGCAACAGGGGATATATGCAAGCTCTCTATACTTTCCATTCAATTTTATTCTGTACCTAAATCTGCTCTAGAAAATAATCCTGTAAAAATCATTTTTTTTAAAAATCCTGTAAAACAGTAGTTGTTAACCAGTTTGGTAAGTTAAGAATGCTAAACTTTTAGAAAAAAAAAATTTTTTTTCATTTAAAATATCAGTAGGAACCATTGGCCATTCATTGGTAGGAAGGAAGGTATTGTGATTTTTCTCTGAGAATGACCATAGACATAGATCTATTTTAGTTATGGCCACTTTAGGAAACATTTTCAATCCCTAATCTAAAATTGGGTTCTACATATTTTGTTTATTATTTCTTGTATGCTGCCATTAATACTCAATTTGTCTTTTGCTGATATGCCTTTAAGTGTTACTATGCCAAAAATTAAAAGAATGCAATAAATCTTTAATATAAGGAATAATGGGGGTGAGGAGCCAGGAGCTACAGTTTTGAAAGACAGTGAAGGGAACCAAAAACAATGGTTTCTAAGCAAGAAGATTGCCCAATATAGCAAAGCATCTTTACCTCAGTAGAGTTGAGTAAGAATGCTAAAACATTCTCATCAGCAGCAATATTTAATAATCCCAAGAGGTGGTAAAATCAAAGTCCCAACTAGCCATATGTCCAGTATGTAAACTAGGCTACTGCTACTGTACCTAGAACTCTCACCCAGTCATCAATTTCCTTGGGAGTGAGACTCATGTCACACAACCTTACTCTGCAACTATTTGCCGATCCCTGAGTGCCTATAACCCTGTGTCCTCCTGACAAGGATGAATCAATGGTGTCCATAAATAATAAGCGACAAGGCCCATAGCCTTAGAGGGGGTTTACCTGAGAATGTGGAAGCATTTCATACTGTCTGTGAGAATACGGATACCAGGCAAAGAAATAACACAGGATTTGGACAAAGATTCACATAACTTAACCAACTTTGTATGGAGCAGAAAATAACTCAAAAACTGGTGACATAAACATGGATAAAAAATTGTGGTCTTTGGAAAGGTTCACTGTATATGAATTTAAATTCTAGCTCTAAAACTTATTAACTGATATCTCTATTTACTCATTCATTCAAAAAAGCATGTTCATTGTTCCAGCCACCGTATATATAACTTTGAACTGATATTAATATTTCTAATCTTCACTTTCATAATTTATAATGTTAGTAATAATTCCTAAGTCAGGATAGTTGAAAATTGGTTGTCAATATTTTAAATGTGTGCATTATGCACATGACAGTCATTATTAACTAATAATAACCAAGTCATATTTTATTGTGATATACAATTAACATCTAAGTTTATCTTTCCTAACTTGTATAATATACATACAAACCACCTTTTTTCCTAGTCATGGAAGCATACTATTTTCTACAATTAACTGGAATTGAAAGAATCTTACTACATGTTGATACTTAGAGTTTAGCAAAGGTTCTTTAATTTTGTGTGGCTGAGGTTGGGGCAGGTGTTTATTTGTGTCCAAGACCACATATTCTACATTAAAAATAGCACAGTTGGAAACTGAAGTTCCATTTCTAGGCTATTGGGAAACACAAAAGAAAGTGAAATTAAGGATTAAGGGTTCCTGCTACTAAGCTGCAGAACACTCATTGTACTAGAGATGCAATGATTCAATTCAATTCCATTGTAGAATGATGTGAAAATGAAACTGATGGGAGAGCAAATGGAAACAGCTGTGTTTTACTGCAACACAGACAGTCTGCACATTTTGCTGCTTATTTATAATGAAAATGGAAATTGTAAGTGACAGGCTGAGGGTAGTTTATAAAGCAAACATTTTTGAAGCCTTGGAGGTGCTATTGCTTTTTGAAAGGCAACCAGCTGACCCACCTTTTGAATTATGCATGGTCACTGAATTCTGTTACAATGATGGAAACACACTTTCGTATCAAAAGAAAAATGCTTGAGACATAAAACAAAGTTTGATAGAGCCCCAAATATATTATTATTTTTTAAATTCTAATTCAGAATAGGTTATTGATCAGAATATTTCTGATTTAGCCTTAACCTGTTGGGCTAAATAGATAGAGCATCAGCCAGTGGACTGAAGTGCCCTGGGTTCTATTCTGGCCAAGGGCATGTACCTTGCTTGTGGGCTCAATCCACAGCAGGGCTTGTGCAGGAAGCAACTGATTGGTGTTTCTCTCTCATCCATGTTTCTAACTCTCTATCCCTCTCCCTTCCTCTCTGTAAAAAATCAATAAAAATACATATTTTTTAAAAAAATATATATCTGGTTTAGAGGCCTTGGGCACTGGATGATTGGATTATAGGGTCTCTTATGTCTAGGTAATCAGTCCAGGCAGAGTAATGCCAATGCCATGGTTTAATGTTCTGAATAGTGATCTAGGATCCTTCTGTGTTCTTTTTCTCCCATGGGGATTTTTTCCTAATGACCCCATTTGTTGCTATACCTTCAACCTTGCACCATATTTGACTATCCCTATATGAAGATGACTGGGGGAAAAGGGTTAAATTTTGGTTGAGACAGTAATCAAAGAAGACCTAACTTGACATTAGTAAAAGTAACAATATTGTTTCATCTCAGAGGTTATCTGTATGCCTAGGTAACATTGACATATAAATATATTTCATTTGGCTATCACATCTTTGTTTCAGGCTGGTAACACATTATTTTCCATTACCATGGCTCTTTTATTCCAAGAGTACAGAGGCAATTTGATTCAGAGGTTGGTCAACTACAACCTTGCACTATAACTGCCAATCATTTTTCTAATAGTAAGGCTTGTAGCTAAGTCTGGAAGATGCATTCTTCCAGATCTTTACTTTTTAAATGATTTGTTCTACTAAGCCCATTTATTCCTCCCTTCTCTGTTAAGACATGCAGAAGTGTTTCTAGCACTTAGTTGATATGTGTGACTCCATACACATCAACTAAGTGCTGATTCTCTATTCACACACTAATACAGTGTAAGTCCATCTTATGACATCCTGAGAAAGACTGTGTTCTAATGCATTTAGATTTTTTTTTTTTTTGGTGGGGGATATGCAGAGGATTGTGTGAAAGATCTATTATCTTGGTTGTATGACAATTTCAGCCTGGATCACCACAGGTGTCCACAATGGATAACCTTTTATACTTAAAAAAGAACTGGCAAAATAGTAAACTCGGTTGGGAAGGAGAGTTCATTGCTCAACAATATTTTTTTCTCTGTGCCGGACTAGCTATTGTGAGAATTGAAGAGTAAATATTTCAAACTGTTAGGCAGGGGTCAGACTCACACAGAAACAATTAAATATAGGGTGGTAATAGGCTATATTAACAACAAGGTAGGATGGGAAAACAAAGGAAGCAATGAGTAAAAATGCCTTGGGGAGTCAAGGGATCATTCACAGTAGAGAGAGTGCTTGAATTCAATGTTGGAACAAAACTAGAATCTAATTATAAAAAAAGTAGGCTAGGAGCAATGCCATTAGCAAGATGATAAAACAGGAAATTCCAATTATTTTTACTCCCACAGAAATACTGTTTAACAACCATATACAAACCAAAATACCTTTATGAGAAGTTCATAATCTGATTAGGAAGATGCAGTACCCCAGAAAAGGACACACCAAGACTAGCTACATTGAAATAAATATGAAGAGCAATTTCACTTTATCATTGTCAGGCCAAACTGTATCAACCAGTTGATCTTTTAAATTGTGCATCTCCATACATACTTTCAGGGAAAGCAAATTCATAAAAAAATGTTTGAGAGGCTCTCAGAATTTCCAGTCAGGCTACTTGGTGAATATTTTACCATGTCAAAGCCAGTTTTTTAAAAACTGGGAAGAATGACTGTTTCTTTAAATGTCCAGACACTAAGACAAATTTTCAAGAAACATGAAGAATAAGGGAAACATTGCAAAATGAAAATAAATAAATCTCTAAAAGCCAACCCTGAAGAAACATAGCTATATGAATTGTCTGACACATAATTAAAAATAATTATCTTAAAGCAACTCAGTGTGTTAGGAGATAACCCAAATTAACAACTAAACAATGTCCAGAAATGATACATGAACAAGATTAAGATATAAACAAAGATAAAAACTAAAAAAAATTAAAGAATTCTGTATCTGAAGAATATAATAACTACACCAAAAAATTCTCCATATTGGTTCAACAGCATACTTGATCAAGGAGAAGAGGAATCAGCCAACTTGAAGGCCACTTGAAATTACTCAGTCACAGAAGCAAAAAGAATGAAGAGTGAAGAAAGCCTAAGTAACTTATGGGACATCATCAAGCAAATTAATGTGTGTATATGGTAGTTCCAGAAGAAGGAGAGGAGAGGAGAGGAGAGCAGAGGAGAGGAGGAGAGAGGAGAGGAGAGGAGAGGAGAGGAGAGGGGGGGGGAGGGGAGGGGAGGGGAGGGGAGGGGAGGGGAGGGGAAGGGAGGGGAGGGGAGGAGAGGGAGAGAGGGGAGAGAGAGAAGGGGAAAAAATCTTATTTAAGGAAATAATGGCTGAAATGTTCCTAAATATGGGTTAGAAAAGGATATCCAGATTTGTGAATTCCAGAGCAGCAACAAAATTTTAGAATATAAAAAGTTTACATTGAGCCATATTATAATGAAATTGTCAGAAGTCAATGACAAAGGGAGAATTTTGAAACCAAGAGAAAGCAATTACCGTGTGCAAGGGAGTCATCATAAAAATATCAATGGATTTATCAGCAGAAACCTTACACACCAGGAACGAATGGGATGATATATTCAAGGTATTGTTCTTTAAGTTGAGATGAAAGAATGCTAAATAATATAAAACTCACTAAAGTATATAATAGAGAAATCTGGAATGCTCTAATACTAAATGATACTGTATAAATCACAATTTTAGTATAATAACAAAGACAAAGTGTTAATAATAACTAGATTCACTAAATATTTTAATGGATATCTATATATATAAAAGGCTAAGCAACCATCCTACCATCTGACCGTCCAGTAGGTATGATGCACACTGACCACCAGGAGGCAGACGCTCAACGCAGGAGCTGTTGAGCTGCAGTGACTTGGCAGCAGCAGTTCCTGGGTGATGCACCGCAGAACCAGAGAGCAGGGAACCCAATTCCAGGGTACATCACCTGAGAACCACCCTCTCACAATCCGGGACCCTACAGGGGATGTCAGAGAGCTGGTTTCAGCCTGATCCCCACAGGCCATGCTGAGGGATCCCAACTGCTGGAGCAGCCCCACTCACTCCGCAGATGCCCTTCAAGCCACTGCACTGCGCCAGGTGTGGCTAGCCTGGGAGTAACTGTGGGAAGTTGGCTGCAGATCATGTCTGGCCTGTCTCACCCAGTCCCATCCCGCTGGCCACCTTCTAATTAATTTCCTTATAATATGCATGAATCCATGCATCAGGGCACTAGTATAACATAAAATGATGCAAATTCTACTTTATACTGTAATAAATATAAGGGTATATAAATCAATAACATAAAGTGTGATGGAAAAGAAGTAAAAAAATGTAAATTTTTTATGCAATTAAATTTAAGCTGTTACCATCTTAAAACAGACTGCTATAACATGTTATATAAGCCTCATGGTAACCACGAAGAAAATACCTATAGAAGATAGGTTAAGGAAAAAGAGAAAGGAACAAAAGCATACCATTATAAAAAGTAAATGACAAATAACAAAAGAAGACAGCAAGAGAGGTAAAGAGGGACAAGAAAACCATAAGACATTCTAGAAAACAATTAACAAAATGTCATTTCTACATCCTTATCTATCAACAACTTTTAAATATAAATGTATTAAACTCTATATTCAAAAGACATAGAGTAGCTGAATAGTTTGAAAAACAACAAGAAATACAAGATCCAAATATATAAAATTTGCTTTATATTTAAGAACACACAGGCTAAGAGTGGAAGGATGGGGGAAAGTAGTGCATGCAAATAGAAACAAAAACAGAACAGTATTCGGTAAAATTATATCATACAAAATAGACATTAAGTAAAAGACTGCCTCAAGAGACAAAGAACAACATTATATGATACTAATAGGGTCAATTCACCAGAAAGATCTATATATAAAAGCCTAAGCGACCCTTAAGACCGAACGACCAGAACAACCAGAATGACTGGAATGTCCAGGTGACCAGCTGATAGCTATGACAGCCTCAAATCTGATTCACCCGCATTCTGGACCCAGACAGGAGGGAGGAGGGAGCCTGATTCCTCATGGAATCAGCCATTGGTTAGCTTGCTGCTGGGGCCAACCTCCTGCAGGCCCTTCCCCAGGCTGGCCAGCCCCCCATTGACCTTGGTCACATGCCAGGCCAAGGGACCCCACACATGCACAAATTCGTGCACCGGACCTCTAATATAACAGTAATAAAATAAACATGCACTTAACATCAGAACATTCGGTTCTATAAAACAAACATTCATGAATCTGCAGGAAGAAATATAATAATAGTAAGAGATTTTGATACCCACTTTTAATAATGAATAGAATAAGCTCTGGCTGGGTAGCTCAATTGGTTGGAGCATCATCCCAATGCAAGAATCAACCAATAAATAAATAAATAAATAGGTGGAACAACAAATCAATGTTTCTCTTTCTCTCTCTCACTTTTCCTACCCCTTTCCTTTCTCTCTCTAAAAATCAGTTAATAAATAAAAAACAATATTGGCTAGAGCATCTAGACAGAAAATAAATAAGGAAACAAAAGATTTAATGCAAAGGACAAATGCATATCATAGATGTATAAAGATCATGTGACACAACACTATATAGTGCCAAGAAACACTATCTAAAGTAGATCACATGTTAGGTTGAAAACCAAATTATAACATATTTAAGAAGATTAAAATATGGCTAAAAATCTTTTTCAACCACAATGGAATGAAACTAAAAAACAATAACAGTAGAAAACTAGAAAATTCACAAATATGTAGAAATTAAATAACACTGTTGAGCAAACACCGAATCAAATTAAAAGGAAATTAAAAATATATATTTTTAGACAAATTAAAACAAAAATACAATTTACCAAAAGTAAAGGTAGGCAGAAAAGTCAGTACAATGTGGAAAGAGTATAGCTATAAATGACTACATTTAAAAGAAGATCTCAAATAAACAACCTAATTTTATACATTAAGAAACCAGAATATAAAATACCAACTAAGTTCACATTTAGCAGAAAGAAGGAAATAAAGATCAAAGCAGAAATAAAATAGTGAATAGGAAAACAATAGGAAAAAAAAACAAAACCCTAAGATTTGGTTTCTGAAAAGGTAAACAAAACTTACAAAACTTTAGCTAAACTAAGAGCTCAGGCTCATAATTAAAATCAGAAATGATTTTAGGCATTACAACTGATACCACAGAAAGAAATGATGCCATAAGAGATAATAGGAATAATCATTCACTAACAAACTAGATAACCTAAAGGAAATGGATAAATTCCTAGAAATATATACCCTACAAAGAATAAATTATAAAGAAGCAGAAAATCTAGTGAGGAGACTGGATTAATAATCAAAAATCTGCTAACAAAGAAAAGCCCAGGAACAGATGGCTTTACTGATTAAATCTTACAAACCTTTAAAGAAATACTCCAATCATTTCAAACTCTTCCAAATATTGGAGAGGAGGAAACATTTCCAAACACATTTTACGAGGCCAGCATTACCCTAGCATTAAAGCAAGATGAAGGTATCACAAGGAAGGACAGCTATAGTTTATTATCCCTGATGAACTCACATGCAAAAATCCTCAACAAAACATCAGCAGGACAAATTCAACAGCACATCAAAAGGATCATTCACCAAGACCAAGGGCATTTACGGCTGGGATGAAAGAATGATTCCACATGACAATCAATTAAAGTGGCATACCATATTAACAGAATTAAATATTTAAAAAATCACATAACCATCTCATTAGATGCAGAAAAAGCATTTTAAAAATTCAAAACCCACTCATAATAAAAACTCTCAATAGAGATAAAAGAAAATTACTTTAATATAATTAAGACTGTATATACCAAGCCCACACTTCACATATACTCAAGGATGAAACTGAAATGTTTTCCTTTAACATTAAAACAAAATCAGGATGCCTACTCTTGTCACTTCTATTAAATATTACATATATTCACTATATTCTAGAAAGGAAGCATTTACAACAAGGAGTTTAAAACTTTCACCCACATGTCCTTTTAATATAGCCTCATGTAGTTAGAAATATAATTCTGTAAGAGTGGTTACTGAAAGAATATTTTTTTAAAAAATCTAGTTTCCAATATCTTACCTACTCTGAAAAGGATTGGACTGGATATTGATGTTACTATCTCTTCCCATATTCAGTGTATGATTATTAAATCAATATTTCTTTGCTAAATAAGCTAGGCGGCCTTACTTATTAAAACATCTTAGAGTTTTATGTAGGTATATATTGTGGGGTTTTTTTGTAAATTAATTTTTTTATTTTGATTTTCATATTTCTTTGAGAAGAAATTATGAGGATTCAAAATGAAAGTGTGTCATTTTCATGAAGAAGAGAAAAGTGGTCCTTGCAACTGACCAAAGTTTCTCCCTCACATGATCTCTCTCTCTCTCTCTCTCTCTCTCTCTCTCTCTCTCTCTCTCCCTCTCTCCCTCTCTCCCTCTCTCCCTCTCTCTCTCCCTCCCTCATAAAAAGAAGAGAAAGGTGCATGATGCAGTGTGTAGATGATGTGCTATTGAGCTGAACACTTGAAACCTGTGTAGTTTTGTAAGCTAATGTTACCACAATAAATTTAATAACAAATAAAGTATTGAATAAAATAGAAAGATTTCAAATGAATCCATTTTGTTTCATAAGTATAGGGCAAATAATGTTATATCATAAATTAAATAATATTATACAAATAATTAGGGGAGCTGAGTTTCCATGAAAGGACTGTTTCTAACTGGCTTTGAGACTTTGTAGAACTCATTCACCTGCAATGGACCTCTGTTTCATCATTTGTAAAATGAGAGTTTTGAACTTCAGAGCTCCCAAAAGTAGAAGCTCAGCCAAGTGTGGCCAGATATAGTTTTATAAAATTTCCAAATGCTAAATGCTCTTCTCCAGGTATTCACCACAAATCAATTACAGTTGGCAATCTAGAACCAAATCAAACCAAACAAAATGCATTTCCTTTCTTATGCGAGATAGGATCTAAGAAAATTTATGATTTAAAAATATATAACTGGTCCTAACCAGTTTGGCTCAGTGGATAGAGTGTCAGCCTGCGGACTCAAGGGTCCCGGGTTCGATTCCGGTCAAGGGCATGTACCTTGGTGGCGGGCACATCCCCAGTGGGGAGTGTGCAGGAGGCAGCTGATCGATGTTTCTCTCTATTCGATGTTTCTGGCTCTCTATCCCTCTCCCTTCCTCTCTGTAAAAAATCAATAAAATATATTTTTTAAAAAAATAAATATATAACTGATTCTAGCAAATTTGCTTCATTCTAATAAACCTTATTGATTTAGTCAATAGACATTTATTTAAAACTGATCATTATGCAAAATAGACAAGGCACTAAAATTAAAAAGAAGAAAAAGAAGAAGAGAAGATAGATTGGTTTCAAAGAACTTGGCAGAAGCAAGGAGAGACACATGGAGTGACCACATGGCTTCTAAAGAGCAATATGTTCTTTCAAATACTCATGTTATTTCTTTCCTCAAAGTTTTATCTTGTTTTGTTCTACATTAAAGCTATTGTGTGCACCAATTTACCACACTGCAGTCTTTTTTCTTCCAACATATGGTTTAATATTTAACAATTATCCAAAACAAGAGATAGAATAAGGCTTACATGACAGATACTAGCATTCACATCAGTTGCCGTAATAGCAGGAGTCTGTATGACTTGTCTACTATTGTGAAAATTGTCTCAAATAATGAGCCATCTATCATGTAGACAAATCATTTCCACCATGTCTAGCAATACAAAACATGCAGTGGTGAAAAACAAAACAAAACAAAAAACAATAGGGGAGCCTGAGGATTATGGTGTTTGTGGCAGAGAAACTAATTAAATTAAGTATGGTGCACGAGTGAGTTAAATCACTGCCAAAAACTAAATATATATTAAAACTTGGAGCAAAAGCTGTCTGAGCAACAGGAATTAAAGCTGTTATAAATTAAGAAAGTAAATCAGAAATTCTCAATAAAGAGATGATATGAAAATTACCTAGTCAATATTAAAAAAAAAAACCCATATAGCTACAGATGATGTGTGTAGAATTGTACACCTGAAACCTGTATAATTTTGTTAACCAGTGTCACCCCAATCAACTTAATAGAGGAAAAAATAAATAAATACATGAAACAAAATATATATCTTCATACACTTATGCTTAGAATCAATTGTGATAAACCATGTTGGATAGGGCTAGGGTGGAGATATCAATACTTTTGATCTATGACAATTTTAGGTCTCTATAGCCAAACTTACACATTAAATTGACAAAGAAATATAATGAAAATCTTCATAATTATTGTATTTTGATTAGATCATAATTTATTGGATTTTTTGTATTTCTGGCGATTAAATTTTTATTTTGTAATCACCTGGACCTACTATGTCTTATCTTTGGAATTATGACACATTTTTCTTTATGGAATACTGAATATAAATGGCATTAAATATGTTGTACGTATTTGTTGAGCTAATGATTATATTACTGTAGCAAAAGAGAAGAAAAGGGGAAAGAAAAGAAAGGAATGATAAATGAAATATGCAATAGCATAATATGTAGTAATCTGACATTCAAGTTTTGAAGCTGGATATGTGTAGGTTCTAACCTCCACTCTATCACCTATTATGTGACTGAACTAGTTACTCAAAGACTATAAACTTTAGTTCTCTCATTTGTAAATGGAGATGATTACATCAACCCCATATATTTTAGAAGGAGAAAGGGGAGAGAGAAAGAGAGAGAAAAACATCGATCTGTTGCCTCCATCATCCATCCCGGCCTGGCATCATACCTTCCACCTGGGTATGTGCCCTGTCAGGAATCAAACCCACTACTTTTGGTATACAGGATGACACTCCAACCAACTGAGCTACACCAGTCAGGGCAACCCCATAATTTTTTTTATGAGATTTACATGATATAATATGTATAAAGTATCAATGTAGTGCATGGTCTTAAAATAGAGGTAACTATAATTTGCCCTCCAGTAATATACCTCCCAATAAGGGAAATTTGGGTAAAACACAAATAGTATTTGGTTCTCATTTTCTACGATTACTCAAAATGACCATGTCATCAACCTCGACAATGCATGGAAGTCACTTACATGAATTACAGCATGTTGACACTGCTTCCCTCTGTGCAATGTCCTCTGTAGTCAGGAGGTTAAATTCACTTAGCTGTATCTTGAGCAATGCATTTTTGGACATAATATCTTCTTTTAATCTGCAAAATGGGAATAATCACACTTAATAAACCCTGCTGAGCTATACAACAACTGTTGTAATTATTTTTTACCAACAATTCCACTTTAGAGAAAATTACTGTAATTTCCAATATCATTTTTCACTGTGCAAAGACTTTCTGTGGATTATTGTATTTACAACAAAACTAATTAGTCATCTTAGCACTTAGGAAGCATTAACAAGTTAAAAGGACAATATCAGCACTGTACCTCATTTAGCAGCTGGCATCTTGCTGAATACTATATATATAGTATATATATATATATATATATATATATATATATATATATATATATATATATAATGTTTTAGCTTTGGTAAACTCCCCAGAGAATTTTGTAGATCCAGTCTCATTTAACTTTTGCTGAAGTTTGCTTTCCAAATAAATAAAATACCACTCAGTCAAAATACCTATGATTTCTGAAGCCTTCACATTAAAAAATACAGGTAACATAAGGCTGAAACAACTAACATGGCAAAAAAAAAAAAAAATCCAACTGATTAGGAAATTATTCAGTCTCTTAACAATATATGTATTTTGATAATTTAAAGTCAAACATATATTTTGACAGTTATTTTTAGTGCATCTGTATATACTTGCATATTCATTAAGGAATTAGTATCCCTTTGTCATTCTTCTTGTTTATGTAATCCACTGATACCATACCTATTGTGGATATACCTGGTTGTTCAGAGCAGCTGTGGCAAACCGTTATCTATTTCTTTCTCATTTTAAATTTATTGATTCAGTCAACTGCACTATAATTTAGAAAAGAAAAATACCCTATGATGAGTCTAAGAGTGCTTAACAAACATCATTGCAATTTTAAAAATGCTTTTGCTGTCTGTTTTGTAACAGCTTCTGCAAAGAATACCTGTAGAGAAGGTTTAATACATTATGGTATAATCTTAAACCTGGAGACAATGGGGAAAATACTACAGCTTAATAATAAATGAAGCAGTATTGGATTCTTTGTGTCTATTACAATGCACTTTTCTATGAATGCATGTCTCATAAGTTTTATTTCATTTGGGGGCCTTTTAGAACAAGGGATCCTCTTGGTTTTCTCTCTTTAGATAAAGAAGCATTTTTACCTCTACTCTTTTAGCAGGAGATTCAAAATATTCCTCAAAACTGAAACTTTCAGAGGAAGAAGTGGGAAATTCAAACAAAGGGTAAATAATAACTGAGGTTAGTGACATCCTCACTAAAGAAATAAACACACAGAAAATACATTTTATATTTATTAACCAACTTTACTTTTTTTTGCGTTTAATCACCTTTTACCAACTTTACTCTTCAACATCATTAGGTGTTGATTTTTTTTACAGATATAATCATGAATTTAGAAGTTTCACTGTCCTTACTAATTGCGGTATTAGGAAAATAATTTTATTCTGATATAAATAAAATAAATATAAAAAGTTACTGCTGACTTGCATTATGGTATTTGCCTAAATGCCCCCAATTTTCATTTTTTTTTGCATTCATTTGTTCATTTAACAGTACTTATTACTGAACCTATAGCCCTGGCTAGTAGCTCAGTTGGTTAGAGAGTTATCTTGATATGGCAAGCTTATAGGTTTGGCCCCCACAAATATAACCAACTGATGTTTGGCAAAGAAATAAAAGCACTAAAATACAGCAAGGATAAGCTTCTCAGTAAACGGTGCTAGAACAACTGAAAACTGAATCTAGACACTGATCTTACACCCTTCACAAAATTAACTCCAAATAGATTATAGATCAAAGGTCACACACAAAATCACAAAATTTCTATAAGATGATACAAGAGAAACTCTAGGTGATCTTGAGTTTGGCAATGAATTTTTAGGTACCAAAGCGTGATCCATAAATGAAAAGAAAATTATAAGCTGGACTTTATTATAACTATAAACTTCTGCTCTGTGAAAGTGACAGTTAAAAGACTGAAAAGATTACCCACAGATTGGGAGGAAATCTCTGTAAAACAAATTACCTGATAAAGGATCGGTATTCCAAATATATAAAGTACTCTTAAAATTCAAAAATAAGAAAACAAAAGCTCAATTAAGAATTGAGCAAAATATCTGAACAGACACTTCAGCAATGAAAATATACAGAATGCAAGGCATATGAAAAGATGTTCAATATCATATGGAATTAGGGAATTGCCAATATGAGCAATAAGAAGATACCACTACACACATATTTCAATGGCTAAAGTACAAAATACTGACAACACTCATCCAGTTGTTGGTGGGAATGCAAAATGGAGCAGCCACTTTGGAAGACACTTTGGTAGTTTCTTAAAAAACTAAACATACTCTTATCGTGTAATCCAGTATTCACATTCCTTGATATTTACCCAAATGATATGAAAACATGTCCACACCAAAACCCCCACACAGATGCTGATAATAGGCTTATTCATGATTGTTTAACATTGGAAACAATAGAAGTGCCCTTCAAGAGGGAATATTTTAAATTGTCATTTAGCCTGGCCAGTGTGGTTCAGTGGTTGTGCATCTACCCATGCACCAAGAAGTCCCTGGTTGGATTCTCAGTCAGGGCACATGCCCAAGGTTGTGAGCTCAATCCCAGTAGGAGGCGTGCAGGAGGCAGTTGATCACTATGCTTCTATCTCTCCCTCTCCTTTCCTTTCTCTGAAATCAATAAAAATATATTTTTTAAAATTGTCATTTGTTTTTTACCTAAAGAGTAAAAAGAGAAAAATCACTTGAATTTTGAAAGAGGTGAGCAAATATCTTAAATCTTATCATTGTAATGAAAGCATGAATATGCAAGTGATTTCCTAGAATATGTACATTCAAACTTGCAATTGAATTGTTAATAGAGAATATTACTTGGCTTAAAACATGTAAAATTTATATAACTAGTCAGGTAAAGCTAGAGCTTTTTTAATGTAACAATATCCTATCTAATAAAAGAGAAACATGTTAATTAGCTTACGTCTGCTACCCTTCCCATTGACTAATCAGCGAGATATGCAAATTAACTGCCAGCTAAGATGGCAGCCGGCAGCCAGGCAGCTTGAAGCTAACATGAGGCCTGCTTGCTTCAGTGACAGAGGAAACCAACGTTCCCCACCTGCCTTGCCGGCCTCTGAGCTTGCAGTTTGAAACATTGTTACAAATATAGAAGCTAAACAAAACCCCAGAAACCTGCTTTCAGCCCGCCGGGATCTCAGAGCTGGAGTTGATACAGTGTTTCAATTATAGAACCCAAACAAACCAGATACCTGCTTTCAGCAGCAGAGGCCTCAGAGCTGGAGCCAGAGCTAAAGCTGGCCCAGAATTAAAAAAAAAGAATAAAAGGAGCGGTTGGGAGCTTCAGTCACCTGCCAGCCTGAAAACAGCCCTCAGCCACTCACCCAGACTGGCCAGGCACCCCAGTGGGGACCCCAACCCTGAGGGGGTTTGTGACAAGCTGCAAACAGCCATCATCCCCTCACCCAGGCTGGCCAGGCACCCCAGTGGGGACCCCCACCCTGAAGGGTGTGTGACCAGCTGCAAACAGTGATCATCCCCTCACCTAGGCTGGCCAGGCACCCCAGTGGGGACCCCCACCCTGATCCAGGACACCCTTCAGGGCAAACCAGCCAGCCCCCACCCATGCACCAGGCCTCTATCCTATATATTAAAAGGGTAATACGAATCCCCGTACCGTGATCAGCGGAGCCGCGAGGCCTCCCAGCACCGGGATCAGCGGAGCTGAGAGGCCTCCCGGCACCGGGATCAGTGTGACAGGGTGCAGCGCCCAAACCCCCTGATCGCCTCGCGGCTCTGTGTGTGACAGGGGGCGGGGCCAAAACCTCCCTATCTGCCCTGCTCTGTTCGTGACAGGGGAAGGTGCCCCAACCCCCTGATCAGCCCTGCTCTGTGCCTGATAGGGGGGAGCTCCCCAACCCCCTGATCGCCCTGCTCTCTGTGTGACAGGGTGCGGTGCCCCAACCCCCCCGCCCCACGGGCCCTGCTCTGTGTGTGACGGGGTAGAGCCATAACCACCCCATCGGCCCTGCCCTGAGTGTGAGAGTGGCAGCGCCCCAACCCCCTGATTGGCCCTGCTCTGTGGGTGATAGAGGGCAGAGCCCCAAACCCCTGATCCGCCCTGCTCTGTGCGTGACAGGGTACGAAGCCCCAACCCCCCTGATGGGCCCTGCTCTGTGCATGACAGGGGGCAGCCCCCCAACCCCCTGATTGACCCTGTCCTGTGCGTGTCAGAGGGTGGCGCCACAACCTCCCCATCAACCCTGCCTTGAGTGTGACGGGGTGGTGCCCCAACCCCCCAATTGGCCCTACCCTGAGCATGACTGAGGGTGGCATCGCAACCTCCCGATCCGCCCTGCTCTGTGCATGACAGGGGGTTGCGCCCCAACTCCCCAACCGGCCCTGCTCTGAGCCTGACCAGGGGCTGCACCTAGGGATTGGGCCTGCCCTCTGCCACCCTGGAGCAAGCCTAAGCAGCAGGTCGTTATCTCCCGAGGGGTCCCAGACTGCGAGAGGGCACAGGCCTGGCTGAGGGACCCCCTCGAGTGCACAAATTTTTGTGCACCGGGCCTCTAGTCTATATATATAAAAGCCTAAGTGACCAGCTAACCGGCTGGTAGGTATGATGTGCACTGATCACCAGGGGGCAGCCGCTCAATACAGGAGCTGCCAAGTGACAGCAATTTGGCAGAGTGTCCTTAGGTGATCCAGGACCCCTCGGGGGGTGTCAGACTGCCTGTTTTGTCCCAATCCCCCAGGCCAGGCCAAGGGAACCCACCTGCCAGAGGAACCCTGCTCACTCTGCAGACACTGGGAAGGAATTGCTGAAGGTTGTCTCTAGGGTGTGTCCAGCCCGTCTCGCCCAGTCCCACCCTGCTGGCCACCTTCAAATTAATTTCCTTTCAATGTGCACGAATCCGTGCACCAGGCCTCTAGTTATATAATAATGCCTTTTACCCCTCAGTTTCCTGAGAAGATAATAACACCTACTTTTTAGAGCCACCTTCATGAATAAAAGGGAAACAGTGCATTTAAAGCGTACTCAATAAGTCTTCGTTTCTTTCACCCCCCAATCTATACTCAAATACACGTACAGAAACACACCCCAATACAAACTTTTAATTCTGACAGTATGAGAAATGTGGTTAGGGGAAGAAACCCAGCCCTTACCCAAAGTAGATATCAGCTAAATATAAATGCACTGGAAGTTAGACTGAAGGCTCTCAGCTTCTCAACAATCCCCTGTAGAGAGAGGTTGCAAAGCAGACACTCTGAAAATGTAAAACACTTCACAGTCCACACTAGATGTAAACATCTTGAATTGGGCTCCTGACATTCTTCTATTCACTGAAGTTTCGGAGAGTGGAGGGGGTGAGTGCTGAGGACTGAACGCAAGAGGAGAAATCCACACAGGGAGTGGTCAAACACTTTCATTTCCTGGGAGTAGTAGAAAAGATTTTGCAACCTCGATAAGCCTCTTTTCATAGATTGAATCCTCTTCAAAGGGCATGCGAACTGTTGATAGCCATCAACTGCTCGAGCCACTTTATTTTCTAAACCCCGAAGCCTTGTGTGTCTAATATCCACTTTCATTTTCTACTCTTGGTGGAAATAATGCTGATATTGTTCTGCTGTCAGTAGCAGCGTGTAAATGGAAACGTAGGAGGAAATTTGTTCTGACACCACAAACAGTAAATGATTTTAGTCTGTTTATACTGATGAGGAAGCTGATGGGTCCCCTTTGTCATTTCCCTTTCTCCGTTCTTATTCCTGGCCTCTAATTTTGAAAGCACAGTCTGTGAGAAGTGATAGTGGTGGCTGGCATGTTTTATCGGAGAGGTCAGTTTCTCATTTTAACTAGGAACGGACCCCAGGTTTGCAGACAGCTTGATGCTATTGCAAGGTATCATCTAGCCTTGGCCTTCTGGAATATTAAGTAGCAGCCATCCCATTTATAAATCCAAATGTTTCTTTTATTCCACACTCCATCTGCTGATAATCCCTTTCTCACTGTCCTCTAACCCCCACATATTTAGATAAAAAAATGTGACAGCAACTTCACTTCAGGATAAATACTCCACAATCTTTGTGAGCTCCATCCATTTATTCAAATTTGGACAATTTTTTTTTCAGCACTGACACTAGACATCAGACACAACAATGAAGGGTCCTCATCCAACCACATGAAATTTACATTCTAGGGACAAAAGTAGAGGATAAATAAATTGATTATTTATGCAATGATTATTCAATTTTATAAATACTATATAGAAGAAAAAATGCTAGAGTAGACAATGAGGGCATGAAATGGGCAGTATTTAATTCAGGAAGGGACTCACTAACGTCTGTTCAAGTAACATGGAAGCTGACACTGAATAAACAGTAAACAGACAAATGGAAGAACAAAAACAAAAACAGCTTCTTGGTAGAGGTAACATCAGGTAAATGATGCTGACCCAGGAGAGAGCTTGGTATCCTTAAAAGCTGCAGAAAGACCAATAAGGCTGCAGTCAATAAGTGAGGGAAGAAATTATGCAACAGGAGGTTGAAGAAATATTGGGTCATGTCATGAAGGGCCGGCCAACTTTTAGGGTTAGGAATGAAGTTTCATGCTTATTTTTATTGCACTGGTTGACCATGAAAATATTTAAACAGGAAGTGATGGACTTACATTTGCATTTTTTCAATGTAGTTCTTGCTACCAAGTGGTAAATGGACTAGGGTGAGAATTGGATAAAATAGTACAAGTGTGAGAAATTGCTGGCTTGGATTATGATACATGGTGGACGTACAGAGAGGAGGACCCATTCAAGACCGAGTTTAAACGTTGAATTGATAAGATTTGCTGATGGATTGCATGTAAAAATGATGAAAATAAAATGATTTAAATTGACAAATTTCTTTTTAAAAATCCAGAAATATCAAACTTAAAACAAACAAAGCAACAACTAGCATTTAGCAAGAATTTGCTGTGCATAGAAGAACGGTTGACAACCTGGGAGCTTTCATATTTTAAATTGCTATGAAGCTTAGGGACATGCCATTACAGGATGGCTTATAAAGTGAAAATAAGGCAGTTGTTAAACTTTACAATGACTGGTTATTGCAATGGGGTTTTTCAGATGGCAGGGGATTGATTAAAAGTAATGATACTATTTTAAGTTTCTTTTATGCATATCAGAGGCATTTACAAGAAATTAAGTTTCCTTGATATTGATGAAATAAGCAAGATTTAGTCTTATTTATTTGGCTTACATGGCTTTGTCTGCTCAGGGAATTCTCAAGTCCAGTCTCAATTTTGTATTTCATTTTAACAATATCTACATTTCTGGCCTCAGCAGTTGGGATATGGTGGTGCCCTTTCCTAAGGAGGAAAGCTATAAGCGGAGGCAGTGGGCATCAAAGTCATGTCACAGTCAAGTTAAGTCTGAGGTATCTCAGAAACATCAATGAGAATAACCAGAACAGGTGCACACTTTAGTAACTCAGATGTAAGTTTGAGTAACAGAAAAGAGATTATTATTCCGAAGAGGATGAGTTTTCCTTGAGAACAAGTAGAAGAAAAATGGAATTCACCAAATTACAAACAGAGGATGATACCCTGAGCAACTCAATGTTAAGTGTTTGAAAATAGTTTAAGCTCTTTGCCTTTTTGATTCACCCAGGTACATATGGAGAATGCTTTTGTTTATGATAAAGCAGCCTTTAATTTAGCTTATGTTTATATTTTATTACAATTGAAATGCCATAGACAGATACCACCTGAATTTTAAACCCATATTTCTTTAAGGAAAGGAAAAAAATCCTCATATATTATAAAATCATGGTGCCTATTTTCCTATTCAGGACTTTCATGTTCACTGAATAATTGCATAATGTTTAGTTTCCTATGGCTAGTGGAGGCAAAAATTGAAATTTTAAAAGCTAGGACGCAGGGGAAGAGAGGTGTGTTTTCTCCAGAAAAATATGCACAAACCTAATTTTGATTTGCAATTTCTATTCCCCTCTGCCAGAGGCACACTCCTCTGGAATAATGCTGCTTATAAATCCCTCTATAATGCTGGTGCTTGAGGTAAGGATGTTCCAGCTAGATAAGTAGCAGGAAGCCAACCTTGTTAGGAGATCATTGTGTTACAATAGATTTTGACTGAATATGGTAGTTGTGTTTGGGGGAGAGGGGAATAGCATGTGAGTGTTTTTAAGTGTAAAAAGAAACTTTACAGTCCATCTAATCTCAATTCTACAGAAGAAACTGAAGTTCACAAAGGTGAAGTCAGGTCTCAAGGTCATCCAGCTAATTAGCGGCAGATTTGGAACTTGAATTCAAGTCTCCAGACTGGTGCCCCTATAATGTAAGACCAGATTTGACCCAGCATGCATATGTATCCCATGGAGAAACCATTTCCATCAATAAGCATGACTGAGCCTGTTTGACTTTTGGCAATACAGTTGCTTCACTGGAGTTATAATTCTTGCTACAATCAAAATATCTCTTAGGGGCTAAGAGAAGTCTCTTTGGAGTTTATGACTATAGAGTCATCTTTGGGGAAGGGGCAGTTCCAAAAACATGTTTACTTTCTTTCTCATCACTACTTGCCATTTCAACCAGGGTTTGAGCAACTGCCTCTTTGACATTATATGACTAAGGTTAACAACACCAGTGTTTAGAAAGACACAAAAACCAATCTCCACCTCATGCATTGCTGAGAAATATCTGTTAAAAGTGCTTTTCAGAGTTGGATTTTGTTCTTCTTTCCCTAAAAAAACACAAAAAAAAACCCCTAGAATTTTTAATTTCATGAGCATACATTAATGACTCATGAATTTTCAAATTCATGAGCCATTCACATATGTATTCAACATTATTTCATTCAACTAACATTGCTAAGCATGGCCATGTGGGAAACTTAATATAGGAATACAGAGAATACATGAATACAGAAGGGAGCAAACCAGGCCCAGGAAGCTTAGAGTAGAGAATAAGAAAGAGACACTCACAATTAAGTGTATAATTATAAGTTCATAATTATGAATTGTGATATGTATTATTTGAAAAAGACCCAAGGGCTATGATGGAGAATTACACTGAAAATTATATTTAGACGTGAGGCCTTTCTGCTCCGCCGGCCCCAGGCTGTCAGGCTTCGCTCCACCACTTGGAGCCTATGTATGCAAATTAACCACCATCTTTGTTGGTGGTTAATTTGCATATCACACTGATTAGCCAATGGGAGGTGTAGCGAAGGTACAGTCAATTACCATGTTTGTCTATTATTAGATAGGATGGCTGGTTAGCGACAGTCTGGGTACACATGAGGCTATGAAGAACATACACTAAGTATTCAAGCAGTTGATTGAACAACTGTTTTACAGGAAACACAGAACATTCATTATTAGAGGGAATCACATTGTAGAATGTCATGAACAAACATAGGTTTTGCAATCTGGATAAATTTTTAAATTATTTTATACAAATGCAATTCATCAAATTACAAACTACATACATACACATTATTAGTTTTTCTCTCATGATTTGCACATTTGCCTGAAACATTAGTGAGTTATCAATTCCATAGTATAACACAATTTGCTGTGGCAAATTGGCATACAGTTTTATTTGTGGAAATTTAGAGGTTGTTTTTCTAGAGGGGGGTTTTTAAAATCTGCATATTCTCTGCTTCTTGAGAAATGAATTACTTTCCTAGATACATGGGCTGTTGAATTAAAGAGAAACAAATGCAAACCATACTTTTTTTTTTTTAAATATATTTTATTGATTTTTGACAGAGAGGAAGGGAGAGAGATAGAGAGTTAGAAACATCGATGAGAGAGAAACATCAATCAGCTGCCTCCTGCACATCTCCTACTGGGGATGTGCCCGCAACCCAGGTACATGCCCTTGACCGGAATCGAACCTGGGACCTTTCAGTCTGCAGGCCGACGCTCTATCCACTGAGCCAAACCGATTTCGGCTGCAAACCATACTTTAACTATGGCTACTTGACAAGATATTTACCCTCTTTCAGCCTTATATTTATAATGGAAAAATGCATTCGTTTAATAATGCAATGTTTAAAACAAAGGTTAGCACATCATAACCATGTAATATATAACAACTAATATCATATTACCTCCATTAAAGAGCTTATCATATTGCATTTAAATGTTTATTTATTTTTATTCTCAATTGGTTTGTGAACTACTGGAGGGCTAGAGCTACTCTTATACAGATATTTACATCTTTGAATTTTCAGTAAGTAGTATATATTTAAATATTTTCACATTTTAAAGTTGCTAGAAGATATTAAAAATTTCACTTTTTTATATAGAGTACATTGGACTAAATGAACCCCATTTGCGATTTTTCTGTTCAATATGTTCAATATTTCCATGCTTGCTAAGCTCTTTGTTTCCTTTTGCCTGCTTTTTCACCCGACTCCTGTCTTTTCTCTTCTATATGCTATTACTGCATTCTAGTTTACTAATGCATATGCACATTTCAGTCTTTCTTCCCCGTGATAATTTGTGTAGTCTAATCAGTTTTATTCAAACAAAGCAGATTATCAATCTTGAAAATATCGACTGTATTAGATGGATTATATTCACATATATGCTGACAGCAAGAGGTTTATAGTATAATCTTTTAGGCATCTAATTTTGCAATTAATGTGACCCTGATGTTGCTTTCCTTATTGTTCTCAGTGGTTTACTCACTTAGTTTGAAATGTTGATATAGTAAAGATGAAATATGTATTACTTTTGCCATAAAGTAATAGTAAAATGTACATATTTTTACTCACTGCTCTGCATGGCATGTATTGACCCAAGGAGGTATTCCAAGTATCATTGCATTGACCTTCATTATTTTAGACATGAAGAAACAGATTAGTTAATTAACTTGTGCAAAATTATACAACTAGTCATGAGCAGATGCGAAACCCTAACAGATTTTAATTAATGCTGGGTAATTTTGGTGTTATCTTATATTTAATAGCATTTTCTTGTACCAGATCTTTATCACAATGTTGAATTGTATATGATGGTGATTAAAACATATTGCTAAAGATTCAAAGGAAATATAAGTGGACAGTAATATGTAGCATTGATCTAAAAAACTATCAAAATAAGTATGAAAGATGAGTTCTTTATGCTTATTTACTGTATTTATTTGGTTGGGTTTCCTTTAGGCTCTAAGTTCAGGTCAGCCATATTTTTCTACAGTAAATTGGTTGCCATCATTGCAAAGTCTATAAATACCTTCCAATACCTGGTTGTTCTAGGCCAGTGAACTACCGGAAGTGGAAAAGGAAGAAAGGCTCTAATGAATGCCTGTAATTTTTGGACCATGGGCTTAGCTCTTTAGAATCAGAGTTCCTAAGCACATTTAAAATAAACTCCTTTGTGGTGTCATTGGTTTTAACTTACTGAGATGTCAAGTGGCTTCCTTGTGCCTCCCATTTTCCCAGATGGTATAGATCATAATCCTCAATGATGAGGAATCACAACCATCTACTTATGGATATTCATTTCCTGCTCACTTTTCTTCAAAGTGCACAGGGTATGCTATTCCATTCTGTGGCATTATTATGTGATTTGTAGTTAGTAATGTGAAAAATTTACATTTAACACTTATCTGTGCACCACTTCCCTGTAAGGTCTGATAGGCATGCAAACCTGGATTTTCTAAACAAATCATGGACTAGCAAATCACATTTTCTATAAGGGCAGCCAATCATTTCATTGTCAGAGAAGATAATTTTTGAAGGTAAAGTGTAATAAACGATAATGAGCCTTTTGTCGACAGCTAAGAAAAATGATGCTCTATATTTTGGATAACCATCTTAGAGAAATTTTCCAGAAACCAAAGATAGCAGAAATAATTTGTAAATTATAAGAGACTGACAAAAATGTATTAGCATATATGCAATAATTATTATCCAAAGAAAACCAGCTATAAACATCTATTGTGAACTAGTACTAGATTGTTCTGAAACAGCTGAAGCCTTGAAAAGTAAGTAGCATTGAGAGAAACTTCAATGTAAGAGAGAAACATACATTGGATGTCTCCTGAATGCCCCCTTCTCCCCTCACCCCCAACTGGGTATTGAGCTGACAATCCGGGCATGTGTCCTCACATCAACAACCAACCTTTTGGTGCATGGGACAATGCCCAACCAACTGAGCCACAGTGGTAGTTATATGCATGTGTTCACTTACTGGTGATTTATTGAGATATGCATGTATAATTTCTATAGTTCCTTAAATATACAATAGCCCTCCATAGAAAAGTATATTAAAATGCTTTTCTAATTGTTACTATGCTGTTATTTGCAAATATTTAGGATATGGTTTTTGAAGTCTTTATTTTGAAATAAACTTTAGATTTACAGAAATATATAGATGATTATAAGGTCATATAGAAAGTTCGCATATACCAGTGGTCAGTAAACCACTGCTCGCGAGCCACGTGCGGCTCTTTGGCCCCTTGAGTGTGGCTTTTCCACGAAATACCACATGTGAGCACACACATACAGTGTGATTGAAACTTCGTGGCCCATGTGTAGAAGTCGATTTTCGGCCTGGGCGAGTCAATTTTGAAGAAGTAGTGTTAGAAGAAGTGGGGGTACGTTTGTTAAGGTCAACCCCTCAGATTGAGGATGTTTTTAGAAAAGGCCAACTTAGGAGTACCCTAATTAAGTTAAAAACAATATACCTACCTATATAGTTTAAGTTTAAAAAATTTGGCTCTCAAAAGAAATTTCAATCGTTGTACTTGATATTTGGCTCTGTTGACTAATGAGTTTGCCGACCACTGGCATATACGATTCTCCCAGCATAACTAACATTAGTGTGTATGATCATTAACAATATTAGCATTAAAACCATAAAATCAATACTCATACAATTGTATTTAATTACCGCCCTAATTTAAGTTATACTAGGTTTTTCAACTAATGTATTTTTTCTGATTTCAGAATCTTGCATTGCATTTAATTGCCATGTCACCTTTGTCTCCTCTAGTCTCTGACAGACGCTCAGGCTTTTATTCTGTCACAACTGTCTCACCTTTGCATCCTACACAATAGCATTGTGTCAAATACAAGTTGGTCTGATTTTTCTCATGATTAGATTGAACGCCATAGACATGCTAATGACCTTCTCAGTGCATCCCATCAGGGGGCCCATCACATCTGTATGTCTCTCTATTGCTGATACTAATCTTGATTATTCTGTTAAAGTGGTGACTGCTGGCTTTCTCTACTGTAATATTACCATTCATATGCAAAGCAATTTAATTTGATTTTGAGATTTTCATGGTAAGGGTATTTGATAGAATGCTTGGTGTAGCATGTGATGGATTAGGGTAGTGGATGAAAGCCTTTTGTCCTTAAATATATGTGCATCTCTGTAGGGGCCAGGGAGTGCAAGAATGAGGAAAAAAAAAGTGTGCAGGGATAAATAAAAGATTAACTCAGAGTTATTTTCTGATGAACCCTCAAAATTCTCTTAAAACTTCCTTAGCACATAGATATTTTCTAACTAGGGTTGAAATCTGTAAAACAAACAAAAATAAACAACACAAAAACCAAAATATATGGATAGAGGGTAGTGCCAATCTACCTTCACTTATATTTGAATTCTACTCCATCTCAAAAACTTATGCTTATTTCTTATTTCAAATGCAATTTAAGAGCTTCTGGACCCATTTGTTTTTGATAATACATGTAAGTTTACTCAGGTGAACTTTAAAGAATTTGTAGACAAGAACTCAGTATCCCTTATAAATCCTATGTATATAATCAGATTTACAAATGATGTAAACATTTAAATGACTAAATTTTTCTTTAACAAACAGAGAAACCTGAGTCCTGGGGCTACTGCTAGTTAGAATTAGGCTTGCTGGAAACAGAGTCAGACAGAGACTTAGGGAATTACTGGTAGATGGGTTGAAATAGGTAGAGCTAAGGAAAAGTTTACAAAGCAGCAATTCTAAGCAAATGTCAGTCAAGATGACCTGAATGAAAAGTCCCCTTGCAATGAGAGGGAAGAATAAAAAGGTCAACTAAAATGGTTAGAAATGACTGCCTCTGAGAAATAAAACTGGCATGAGGGGGATCAAGGGACTGTGGTATTCAATGTTACATTTTTTTTTTGGGGGGGGGGGGAGGTTGATATTTTTAACCTTGACTTTTAAAATAATGCTATTTAAAATTTAATTTATTGGAAAAATCAATATGGATGTATGTTTGCATGTGTACGCAATATACCAAATTATAAGGAGTTAAGTATGATTATTTAATGTTGTTACCGTAAGACAGTTCCTGTTCTTGAAATAGAGAACTATAGTAGTGTGAGCAATGAACAGAACCCAAGTTCAAGTTCAGATTCTGCCATCCACCAGCTCTAGATGAGTATTCTTTATTTGCAAAATGTTGATGGTAAGAGGCTGCCAAGCTGCCATTGAGCAATACAGCATTAGTGTATAAATCAAATATGATAATGCCAATTTTCAATCTGGAAAGTGTAAGAACTATGAGTTATCATTCTAGCAAAAACTCTATAGAATTTTTAGAGTTACGAAAATGGTATGATGGCAGGCATTACTGGAAGTCATTACGCTCCTCTCTTGATAAGTTCATTCATGCTGCCTTTAAGATTGATGTCCACATTGTCCTTTTCTTGTGTAGAATCATTAATTCTATGCTACTTCATTTTCAAGGCTTCAGCTGTTTCAGAACAATCTGGTACTAGCTCATAATAGGTGCTTATCGCTGGTTTTCTTTGGATAATAATTATTGCATATATGCTAATACATGTTAGTCAGTCTCTTATAATTGGCAAATTATTTCTGCTCTCTTTGGTTTCTGGAAAATTAGAAATTTATTTAACAATAAGCTTTCAGTCTCAAGATGTTCAGGTTTGGAAAATAAATTCTCTGATTCTACCTATTGTTCAATGACAGTGTTTTGAGTTAAATTTTGTGTTATATCTATTTTGAGTTATTTTTATTTAATTAAATAAAATACCATTAATCCCAATAATGAACTTTATAAAAGTTCTGATTGGACCTTCCATGTGGACTATTTCCCCAAGAGAAAAAAATAAACCTTTTATAAATTAAGAATGTTTCTACACTACCAATATGCCATCCTCAAGTTTATATATTTGTTCATTCACTTTTAAAATAGGAATACTAGTAAATAAATGAAAACAAAACCTTTAGGGATATTTTTAAAAATACCACAGTAACTATCTAGAAATAGCCCTCAGAGTAATGTTCTCTAATTAGATATTTTACATCTTGGACAAGATTAAAGGTTAAGTCATGTCCCAGAGTTACTTTCTATATGCATAATTCTAAATTTATCAGAAGTTTCATAAGTAGTAGAAATTTGTTTAAAAATAGCAATAACTCTAAAAAAAAAACAAACCAGAATACAATTTAATATGTAACTTCCCCTTCTCCCTTTCCAGCCCCTCAGTCCTCATGATGAATCCCTGTAATTGGATTTATGTGATGATGTTGCTGGTGATGAAAGAGAGAAGAGAAAAAGCCACAGCTTCAGAGCCCGCCCCATCTGTACCAACTCTGTGATGCCGACTGCACGGGAAAAAGCACACCTTGCTTTTATTGGTAAAGTCAGCAGATGTGACTTGAAGACAAATAGGCAGCAGATGCAATAAGTTAGATCATTTGCTTTTACATAGACAAATGTGGCTGCAGCCGTCATAACTGGGAAATGCTTCAGCTGCAGAATCTGCTTTTTCTCATAAATGCCAAGCCTACATTTCTTACCCTCTTGGTGATTCTAAAGGAGGCACAGAGAACACACCAAAACTCCCTCTGAAGTAACATCTGGGACTGTTAAGTTAAACAAAAATAATTTTATAAAGTGTTTAAAAGGCATGTGTTTCCTTTCACACATATTATAACAAAACATACTCTGTTGAAGTGTCTGTTATTAAAAAGAAAGAGAGGAAGGAAGGAAGGAAGGAAGGAAGGAAGGAAGGAAGGAAGGAAGGAAGGGAGGGAGGGAGGGAGGGAGGGAGGGAGGGAGGGAGGGAGGGAGGAAGGAAAAACAAGAACAGAAATAAAGATGTTTGGCAGAACTGGCCTGGAAAAATCTTAGAGATGAGTTGTGTTAATGGATCCAGGAGATACAGAGTGTTGAAAAGAAAAAAGAAAAACAACAACAAACCCCACACACAACCTGTCATTAGCCTTGGTGGGCCATTTCTGAAGGTGATACTTATTTACTGGGGAAAACCCAATATGCTGTTATTGGACTCGGACTCTTCCTCCTAAACACTGCAGGAGGCTGCTGACCAGCTGGGCCCCTGCTGTTTTGGATGTTTGGCTGCAACCTTTAAGGTGGAGAAAAGAGAACATATATTCGCATTGCATTTGGAGGAACCTCTCAACTGAGATCACAGAATCAAAGGAAAAAATTGTATCCATAATGTAAGTCAGAACAGCTATTAACTCTCACCCCAACCTGTATTTTGTCTGAGAGACATTCTGGGCAGGTAATGCAATTGATAGCACAACTGAATTAATTCTCACCTTTTTTTTTTTTTTTTTTAAAAAAAAGTATCTATATATATAAAAGCCAAGCGACCAGAACAACTGGAAGGACTGGAAGGATCAGAATGACCAGTCCCTATGATGTGCACTGTGGCCGGCCAACCAGCCTGATAGGGACGGGGCTGTCCACCTAACCTCCCACGGCCCCTCCCCCTGGCTGGTCAACCTCTCATGACCCCTCCCCCTCGGCCAGCCCCACCCTCAGTTGCTTCCCTACACACCAATGGGGTGGGCCGGCCAGACCCCACCCATGCACAAATTCTTGCACCAGTCCTCTAGTATACCATAAAAATCATAATTAAAACATGAACTTTCATTTTTCTATACTCAGCTGATGGTTTCCCTTTATTATTATAGTTATCATTGTTCTTATTAATATCCTAGATGTGAAGAGTGAGAATCCTGCTTTTGATAATCCAAATTATCCTGAAATTCCATTTTACTTTTATATGTCTCATAAATAAGGAACCCCTTCAGACCACTGGCCTTACTATTACCTCCATATCTACCGTCAAACTCAGTAGAAGAATGCAGGAACTAGAATGCTTCCCAAGATCTGACTGGAAGTGAGGATAATGTTTCTCAATGCAAACTGTGTTTGCACGCAAGAAGAATGTAATAGAGCAACCTCCTAATATATGACTGTTTAGTTTCTGTGAATGATGCTAAAATTTAAATGAATCATGAAATCTCTTGCTCCATAAGAAAAGCAACAATGACACTTTCTATCCTGACTTAACCTGTTATTAGTTTTGTGGGCCTCCCTTTCTCAAAGGTAAAATGCAGATTGTTATTTAACTGGTCAGAAGTTGAAGAAGATGAGCTCCTGACATATTTGTGTAAAGAATCTGGTCCATGGGAGTGCTCAGTATCTAGTAGTACACACCTGGAGTCTGGTGGCGTCATTCTGACTCTTACTAACTGTATGATTGGAAAAGACTCTCAACCTTGTAAGCTTCAGTTCCTTCCTCTCTGGGATAATAACTACATGAAAATTAAATAAGAACTGTCTGACATCCATTTCTAGATTCCCACAGCCTAAGGCTGCCCTTGGGTGTCTGCATCTCAGAATTAGGTTTTAATGTATTGCTATCATATTTCATAAACTCCTTCTCTGTTTAACTTCACTCCTCTACAGGGCAGGCACATCTATATTCTTTGAGATTACCAACATGTCAAGAACTACTAGAGAGATCATTTTTATTTGTGTGTTGTTGGTTTTTTTTTGTTTTTGTTTTTGTTTTTTGTTTTGTGTGTGTGTGTGTGTGTGTGTGTGTGTGTGTGTGTGTGTGTGGTATTTCTACATTCTTAATCTTCTGCAAGAAAGATTAGCTAATGGTTTATAGTAGGACCTCCTCCCCCATGATGTATCAGACCAGAACAACATGGTCTGAGACTTGTTACTGCTTTCATTTTTCTCTTGTAGCATATTTTGTTCAGAGTATCAGTAAAGCCAGGAACTGAAGGTTTCATTTTCCTGGAGTCAGCAGCAGGTGGAATGATTCCAATAGAGTGGGAAAAGAGACGTCCACATCAACAACTTCATCAAGGTTTATTTTTCATTCCTTCCACAGCCGTGCTGTGAAATATGGTCTGGCTGCGTTGCTATATCACAAGGGAGAGCAACAGCAGAATATGATTCAAAGCAAATAGTTTCACAGTCTCACTGATGCAAAGAGCAGAAAAATTCATCTTTTGGGTTGTTTGCTATTCTGAATAGCAATCAGTAGTTTGCACTTGTTGGTAAAGCTATCTGTTGAATATATCATTGCTGTGTTCCCTGTTTGTATTTATTGGGAAAAAGAATGATCTTGGGTTCAGACTGAGTCTCTAGCAAGTTTTTTTAACTCAATCTGGACTTTATCTTCCTTAAATATATAAAACTAGAGGACGGTGCATGAAATTTGTGCACTAAGGTATGTCCCTCAGCCAAGCCTGTGCCCTCTCATAGTCCGGGGATGTTCAACGGCCGACTTAGCCCCACTCTGGGACGGATCGGGTCTAAGCCAGCAGTCAGACATCCTTAGCTGCTGCAGAGGCATGGAGAGGCTTCCACCACCACCTCAGTGCTCACCAGCTGTGAGCCTGGCTTCTGGCTGAACAGCGCTCCCCCTGTGGGAGCGCACTGACCAGCTGGGGGAAGCTCCTGCATTGAGTGTCTGCCCCCTGGTGGTCAGTGTGCATCATAGCGAATGGTTGTTCCACTGTTCCATCAATTTGCATATTAGCCTTTTATTATATAGGATGGAAGTTTGGTTCCTAGGGTTCCTTCTAGTTCTCACATAGCTTTTATTTCACTAAGAAACCAAATTCTAATAGTTGAATCCATCATATTTTTTCTAAGGTATTCTTATTTCAACACCACTATTCTCTCTGAATAAGTAATACCAAAATCCTCTTTTAAAATTACATTTAAAACTATGCTCCTAAATACATAACATTGTATTTATCATCTTAACAATTTTTATTGTTTAGAAGTGTTAGATTCACATTGTTGTGCAACCTATATTTAGAACTTTTTTCATTTTGAAAAAGTGAAACCCTATACCTATTAAACAACAGTTCCCCATGTCTGTATACCCCACTCTGAAGTTCTTAGCAACACCATCTACTTGTATTATGATCATTACTGTGGTAAGAACACAAAATGAGATCTATCCACCTAACAAATTTCTAAGTGCACAATACAGTTTTGTTAACCACAGTGTTGAACACAGATCTTTAGAAATGACTCATCTTGAATAGAAACTCTCCATCCCACTGCCCCCATCGCCATCCCCTAGCAACCAGTTTTCTCTGGGTCTGACTATTTTAAAGACCATATCTTGGCTATTATGACTGATGTTGTGATGAACATAAGAGTGTGTATATCATTCTACTTTTCATTTCTATAAGTTTGACTACTCTAGTTACATCATCTAAGTGAAATCATACAGCACTTGTCTTTCTGTGACTGTTTTATTTCACTTGGTATTTGATATATCATCACCGTGCACTAGAGTACATCTATAGGTGCTCACGAGTTAAAAGAAAGCACAGCCACCCTGAATTTAGTGGTATACAACAACAACAACAGTGGCTTTCTATGATTGTTTTCATGGTTGGCAGTAAACTGGACTCAGTTAGTCACTGTTTGCTTTCACCTAATTGGAGTCAGACTGTAACTGGAGCTGGATACTCTGAAAGGCTTCCTCGTTTACACAAGGCATCTGATGTGGTTCTCAACTGGGGCTTTGGCTGGGTTTGGCAGCCACATGCCTGTATTCAGTCCTAATAAGGTCTTGACTATGCCAGCACAGATGTTAGGTTGAATGATCTTGTTTCCTATGTTTTGATAACCACATTTTATATTTAATAATGTAATTGTGCTAATCGTTTACTCTGGTACAAACAATATTTTATTCTAGTTTTACTTGTTACCAGACACAGTTTTGGCATCATAGTTCTTATTACTTAGATATAACACACTATTTGTCAATGTACTTGTCAGAATAGATCATCCATTTCTGTTATTTCAATATGGATTCATCCTTGGGCATTTGGATCAAACACATTCCCCCTTTTTTTGTGAAGCTTCTTGCATTGGCTCATGGCTTAACTTACTTTATTTTTTTTTAATCTTAGTTTATATTATTTTGATTCACTGATGAAATTGTGACATCATTTGATATTATCTTTCACTTAATTATGGTCATTAGTTACATTTCCATCATCTCAAATCCAATTCATAACATTTTGAAATAGGCAGTTGTCATTGTGTGTCCAAGTATAATTGTTTTTCTTTATTTCCAGTTATCTTGAATTCATTTACCCTTGTTATTAACTTCTCATCTATTTATTATTTTCAATTTCATTTTCTAAGGCTCTAATTATGTGACTATTACTTCACACTAGTGTTTTCCTGATTAATATATTTAATTTTCATTTCTGTTAGATGAGTTAAGTGTACAAACACACACAATTGTTTAACCTCATTTTATACTATTTAGCATTTACTTATCATTGCTTTGATTGAAACACTACATTTAGGGTTTTACTATTAACTTCAGCTTTTTAACAGTGGTTTGAGTGAATTGTCCATGTTAAATTCATCTAATGTTATTTTAGTTAGAAATTCTGTTATTAAAATACTTGTGTAAAAATATTTTTCTCTATTGCATGTTCTGTTTGAACTAGTACATTTGGTCAAATTTTATAGTTTTTAATCATTGTTGAATATATTAATCTACTTTCAATTTAATTTAATTTTTTTTCATATTATTAGTGAAAAGTCTAATTTTACCTCTTCTACAACTTTCTTCTTGATTTGCTTAATGTCACTCCTTATGTTTAGGTTGCTGTAATCTCTAACCTGAAATTATTTCTATGGTTTTAATTTTGGTGTTCCTGGCTCAGCTCTCATCTCCTTCCACTTTTTTCCTACAGGTAAACAGAGTGACAGTTCCCAAAATTGTATGTCTGTTCATATATTTGCCGTTCTTAATCATTGTTAATGAGTGATCACTACTTAATTAATAAATTCTGATTTCTACTCCATTGATTTTTAAATAAAATTATCCATGTATCAATCTATCCTTCCTTTCATCCATCCATGTATACATCTATCTAAAACAAGATCAGCTAATTTATTCTTCTTACCAAGTATTAAAATTTTGGAATGACCTATTAAGGCTGATATAGTCTAATGAAGAAAAATTTCATTAGTCAATAATATTACTCCTGGAGTCTTATATTGAGCTAGCAATACCTGTTGAAACCCACTTTGCTGCCCCATGCCCTGGGATTGACCCTCTGTCTCCATAGTCCGTTGACCCTCTGCCTCCAAAGTTATGCAATCCAGCAGAATGGCTAAGAGCTCTCTGGATTAGTCAAATTACAAGTGTAATCCTACACATGACTAAGGTAAAACTACATGGTTAATAAATATGTTGATTATTCAATTTTAATCCCATTTTCCTTGTTTACAAATATACACTCTTGACTTGTAAATGGCTACTTTCCCTCTCTTTTGAAGATTGTGCAGCCTACTCTGTTTCCTGTATTGTCTGGTATATCTGGGAAGCTCAATAAATAATGGAATACTAACCATATATAGTGATTCATAGCCCATTATTTTTCTTTCTCCTCCCATGACAACTTTATAAGCAGGAACTTCAAGGGAAATAATTTCATTATCAATGACAGTTGAGCTTATAGTTTATAAAACTTTTTCTATTTTCTCTGTCTGTGGAATTTATGGGACACTAAATGTGTTTAGGAAGGTAATTTGAAGTAGCACTCTGGCCTTAATATGGAAAGTACTAAAACCTCTAATTGTGTTTCAGGTAGTCAATCAACCCGACTTTGCTTCCATAATAAAACCAGAAAGACAGGAGGCATTTGTTATTGTTAATGTACAAAGTTTTATACATTCTCAATATTATCTTTATTCAAAAATGCCTATACACTGCTAAATTATGGTAAGATAGAGCCTTAGTTCTGACTCTACCAAATTCATACTCTTATATCCTAAGTGCACCAACCAATCAGTTTCCACTATTTGACCTGAAAACACTGAGCTATGGATTACCTTTAGCAATAAGCAAAGATATCTGAACAGAGTCCATTTTTTCACCCACTGGGGAGATTTCAGAGTTGAACAGATTGAAGAAAAATCTCTATTTTTTTTAATCGGCCAATTGCAGTTTCTTTTGAGTGCTTATAAAATGAAGTGGGAGAAGAGCAACATTTGTAAAATATATATATTTTTACACTCATGGTTGTCTTTCATATAGGGAAATCAGATCATGATCCACTCTGAAGCAAGTACATTTTCTTCTAATTTTTAGTGTGCTTCTTTCAAAAGGTCTCTTTAGAAAATCAGAATAAATTTCCTCTGATACCACACCCATAGTGCAGCCACACAGGGCTATTTATTTCAACCGCATATTTGAATAGAAAAGACAGCCTGTCTGCCCATTGTAGGCCTCTGAAGATTAAAACACAGGCTGACTTCAATAACCTGTATTGAGAGGTGGGGAAAAAAATGTGTACTGCAACCTACTTTGCATTCTCTATCCACCTGCAACATTTATTTTCTCTGTGAATGAAGCTAGGACTCATTTCCTCATTTCACCTTGATGATTATGAACTTTTTACAAAACCAAATGTTCTACTGATTATAATTTGATGAAGAAAATGTCAGAAAAATTAAATCAAATCAAATGGAATTCCTCAGAAAAACAATAAATATACATAAAGCTCCATGTACTCCGCCCCACACCCCACATCTGCTAGGTTGTTAAGTCAAGATTTCAGTAATAAAATGTAATGTTACTGAGGCCATGGTTTATGGGTATAGAGAAAATCACCTACTCTTTGTGTCTTTTCAAAGCCTTTAAAAAGACATTTGTCCTTGTCAAATCTATGAATATTCAAGCTTGGGTTGTATATGAGCTCTATCACCACTACTCACCATAGTTATAAATCAGCCCTTCCTTGGAATACCAATTCTTCTTGCCACATAGAAGGTTAGCAGGAAGGGAATGTGATCCCCCACTATTTCTTTTCTTTCCTGGAAATTTGTTCCCTCAAGTGACATTCATGAAACTGCAGTTCTGTTAATGCTTGTGAAAAGTATTAACTGTCAGCATATCTGTACTCACTTGTTCCATCTGTTTCTTTTTTCTTTTTTAAAAAAATATGTTTTTATTGATTTTTAGGGAGAGAGGAATGGAGAGGGAGCGAGAGATAGAAACATCGATGAGAGAGAAACATCATAGATCGGCTGCCTCCTGCACACATCGCTACTGGGTCTCAAGCCTGCAACCCAGGCATGTGCCCTGTCCAGGAATCAAACCATGACCTCCTGATTCATAGGTCAATGCTCAACCACTGAGCCACACCATCTGGGCCCAATTATTTTTCATTCACATCATAGAAAAGTAGATGTTGAATTTATAGGGAGTAAAACGTTTTAATAACTCACATAGAAATACCAACTGAATTTTCTTCTTACCTCAATAGCCACTGTGTTTGCTGAATACTGGTACCTTGAAATATAGCTTTTTACTTTTAATAAGACAGGTAATTAAGTCAATTTCAAATGGCTTTGCACCATAAGACAAAGTCTCAGATGCAGAAGAAAAATCAGTTGCATATTAAGCACATTTCTTTTTAATTAATTAGGCAAAACATGTTTCTTTCAATTGCCTTCATGTTTATTTTACTTTATCTTTCTTTAATACTTATAATAAATTGTAAGCAATCAACTTTCTGTTAGAACAGAACACATGTGGGAGGTATCTAGTCTTGCACTAATGAGATACTTATTCTTGATTGGACAAGGTACAAAGACTCAGTATTTGTAAAAGCAAAGCACAGATGAAGGATGGAGAGAGTCATTTCCTAATTAGCAGGAAAATTCTGCCTGATTATACTTTTAGTTTGATCTGAATTATATCTGCCAATTTCATAGTTCCCCTCTATAAGTTACATCCTCAATGGATTGAGCAAAGTACTTTCTTCTTTGGTTACCACCTTCTCAAGACTGGCACCTTTTATATTCCCTTTCAAAGAAGACCACCTAATGGCCAATGAGTGTTTGGAGTACTTGAATATTTAAATATCAATGAGACTCTTTATCATTAAAAATGATAGGTGCTTTTTTGTTTCAAAAAGATTGAATATCTTACCTGAGCAAAACATTTGTGTTCAAGTCTCTTTATTATAGTTTTCTTTCTCTCTCCCCGCCTCCCTCCTTACCTCCCCGCTCCCTCCCTCTATTCCCTTCTTATCTTTCTTTACCAAATTATAAAATTATTAGAAATAAACTTTCAATGGAAAGTTTGTCCAAAAATTAATCAAAATAATATTTAATGTCAGGGGGAAACAATTTATTTACACATGTATAAGGGAAAAGCAACTCATTTGTTATAACGATTATATTGAAAATAGGCTGCCATGTGAGAGACTAAACAATTCCCTACCTTAACTATTTTTATCCCCAAATTCAAATGAGATGTAAATGTACGGTCAGATGCTTAACACTTTAATCTTAGTAAGCCAGAATATCATTTACTTAAATATGTTCTATTTATCAACTAAAATATGTTTCTTTTAGTTATTTTTATAACCTGTTAATTTTCATATAATTTTGTTTCCAATTTCATTAAAGGTGTTTTGACAATGGATATACCACTCTCCTTCCATGGGAGCTAAAACTAATAATTATCTGCTACAAGGGATCATCCACTTGGGAGTGACATATCTCTGTACTTTTCAGAGTTAAACTTTATGTGAATAATTCACTTTGCCTTTCATTAGTTATTTCTGATTCCATTTGCCATTAACTTTCCAGACTTATTTTTGTACTCAATAGAGAATGTGACCGACACATGATCCACTAACAAAAGAAATCTGACTGTCAAAGGAAGAGTAGAGATCCAGTTTCACTTTTGAATTTTATAGACAAGGCTTTAGAGAGTTCATGATTTGCCCCAAGGTCACAACAAGAGAGGAAAGTCAAGCAAGGATCAAATTTAGAGGAAAAATAGGAATGTGAGGAAGGGTTGCTCCAAAACATCAGCTACATTTCAAAATCATTTTAATGCTAGCTATAGTCTGAATATAATATAATCTCAATTACAAATAGAAAAGTTTTGAATAAATAGTTAAAAATGAAGGTGGCCAGGTGGCTCAGTTGGTTGGAGCATAATGCCATATATCAAAAGGTTGTGGACTTGATTTCTTGTCAGGGAACATATCTGGTTTTGGGCTTTGATACCCAGGGGGTAGCTGATCAATGTTTCTCTCTCCCATCAATGTTTCTCTCTCTCTGTTTGTCTCTATCTCTTTTAAATCAATGTATTTACCTGGGTAAGGATTTTTTAAAAAAGAATTATGGTAATTGTAGTGATTATTTCACAATGTACATCAAATCATTAAGTCATATACCTTAAAAATATATAATTTTTATTTTTCAAGTATACCTCAGTAAAGCTTGGGAAAAGAAAGAGAATAAAAGAGATATGATATATGTTTTATCATATACAAAGGTGGGAAAAATAAAATATATGTATTAAGTGATAAAATAAGATATGGCAGTTTGGAAAAATATAGAGACATCATTTAAAACAAGTTTAACAAGATATACAGAGGGAGATAACACAGTCAGGAGGTGTACATACATAAAAGTGGAACTGTTAATGGCTAATAGCACCAGATATCAGACCTCAGTCCTTGAGTTTTGGCTAAGAAAGAATTCAGAGTCAAGACTCAACTACACCTAGCCGGTTTGGCTCAGTGGATAGAGCATCGGCCTGTGGACTGCAGGGTCCCAGGTTCGATTCCCGCCAAGGGCACATGCCCGGGTTGTAGGCTCAATACCCAGTAGGCAGCTGATCAATGACTCTCTCTCATCATTGATGTTTCTCTCTCTCTCTCCCTCTCTGTTCCTCTCTGAAATAAATAAAAATATATTGGGAAAAAGAAAAAGACTCAACTACAAGTGAAAGTTTATTTAGAAAGTCACAGAGGTAGAATAATTGAGCTATGGAAGAAGTGAGTCATCTGGGCTGCATGGGCTTAGGATACAAGAGTACAGAGGCAAAAGAAGGGCTCCTGCAGCTTAGAAGAAAGGCAATGAAAACATGCCTGGGGGAAGGAGAGGTGGAAAGGTGAAGGTATGCTCCAGAGAGAAAACACCTTGGGGGTTGGGGGAAGAACCAGGGGATGGGGAAAGACAAGGGCATGCTTGAGAGGGAGAGACCCCTATGAGGACCATTAGTAAGGCTGAAATTTAAGGAGCTTCACATAAGGACCTATGATTTCACCACAAGAGGTGAAGAAATGGGTTTTGGTGTATTAGTAATCGCAAGAGAGTGATAACTCTACTCATCATACTACACATGGTATGCAATGCATAGGGACTGAAAACTGCTGATTTTTACTCATTTTAACTGATACAAGGATTCATTATTGGACAACACTGGTGGTCCAAACAAAACAAATAATATTCTATTTGGGGAATGTTTGTTACTCAGTGTTAGGTGATAAAAATAACAGCTAAATGCTTTAATATAAAGGATTAAATATAGAGGGAAGAATTTACCATCAATGAGACCTGCTCACAAGAACCAGTTATAAAGTTTTATGTTGATATTTAAAAAAATCTCTAAAGGTCATAAAATAACCATTAAGAGTGATATTTCCAAGACTAGATTAAAACATTAAATATTTTTAGAGCTATGGTTTCAAATGCAACTAGTCCTCACAGTAGTAGCATATTCATCCTGAGGCATAAAATGTCTGATATCAGATATTTGGTAGAAAGTAGCAGAATGCTAGGTTATTTTTCTTTTTTAATTTCAACAAACAGTGTCTACGCATATAATATACAAAGCATTTGAATTCAAAATCGAATAATGAACTATCCATACTCTACAAAGTTAATTGTGTAGAAAAGACAGACTTTAGAGTAAATCATTGCATTGTATTATGAAAGTATTAACAGATCAATGTAGAAACCATGATGGAAAAGCCATGAAGGTAGAGCTGAAACTCTAGGAAAAACTCACAAAGGAGTCAACATTTATGTTGGGACATGAAAAAATCAGTAGAAACAAGTCTGGAACACAAAGCTTGGAAATGGGTATTCCCGGCAGAGGACAGAAGAAATCCAAACATTCTACATATGTTTTATTCTCTTATCTCGGAATGAGATGATGAATGGTCACATTGGAAGTTCTGCTGGTATCATCATTCATGACAAATTTAATGTGAATGTGGATCACTGAGTGCCAAATAGTAGACAACTTGTATTAAAACAAGGAAAAGACAGCCCAGGAACAAAAACACAGGGAAACAGTGAATTCTTCATTATGAATCTTAAGGATAATCCTAATACATGGAAGTTTGTATTGTGAATTCAGCCCATGTTAATGTATTTTCAGTTGTCAGTTATACATGTTTGAGATGCATATGATGGGGCTTTAAATTCATAGGTAGACCAAGTAATCACAACTAGGAGACTGTAGCTATAAGAATAAAAAGAAACACATCTTTTTCCCCAATGCTGCTTACTGTACACCCTCTATCGCAGAAATAGCATGTGAGAAGTTAAATCTATAAAGATGTAAGGTAGTATGAAGCAAGCTTCAATTTGCATATACTAAGAGGTTTAGAATGTTGATCTTTTATTCCAAACAGGAAAAAGTGAGTTTAAAGAACCATGTTTTGGGCTTTAAAAAATTTAATAACAACTTGAAATTGTAGCAATTAGTCTCCTACTGAATGGCATCAATATCAAAGTAAGACCCTTCAAGTACATTGGTGGAAAAACGTGAAACAGTAAAGCAATTAATTTGACTTTCTTCTCATTAAGGTCTCATAATCACATTTTAGGGAGTAAGTTCATTTATGTAAGGGGCATACAATTTTACTTGGGATAATAAATGAGACTGTTCCATCTTGAAAAAATGGACTTTTCACGTCAGGGATGCTTCTGAACATACCACAGTGCACAGGAGAGGGCCACTGTGCCAAAAAAAAAAAAATAATAATAATAATAATTGTCCAGTTCTAAGTTTCAGTATTGTTGAGGTTGAGAAATGCTGCTATCCAAGATGAAAAGTGAATGACCTAGCAATTATTTTTCTTGGGTTCCACCCCTATCCCCTTGGAATAAATGGTTTCATGCTGAAAATAACTTGAGAAGGAAAGAGAATAGTTGGCACATGAGAATAATGCTTAATGGCAATGCTTGCAAAGCTCCAAAGCAATTGAATTATGGATTTTGTCATGAAAATTTCAAAATCCAAAGCTATTGGAAAAGAGAGTTTAAGTCAGAGATTTTTTTCTCCTCTTCACACCTTCATTCGTCTATCAAAGTAGTGAGTTTCTACCCAGAGGGAAGAGCTACTCATTTTGCTAAGTAAAAGGCGTTGGCATAGCATGACATTATCAAACAAAAGAGAGAGAACAAAGCACAGTGCTAACACAGCAATAAAATATAGAGGAAAAGCATAAATAAGTATAATAAAGAGGATTACATTCATCTATGTGGATCAACATTCATCTGCCTTACGCTGATGTTTGCATTATGCCAGCTGGAATTCCCAGACAAATTGCTGCATCTTTCACAGATTAAACTAATGCTCCCGACTGAATGAATTCAGTTTACTGCCAGGGCATGTGATGTAGAAATACTTAGACTATGGAAATCAGACAGATGGCTTGGCAAATTAATCCATGAGCAGCACACCATCAGTGTAGTCAGTGACAGTGATGGAAGAGTGTGGTTGTTGATAGAGATAATCACAGGAAATTTGAAGGTGAAAAAGATCATAAAAAAGGAAGGGGGAAGCCACTGTTAACTTTTATGATATAGCTACCTGATATGTCCTTCTAAATGTGCTTTATCTTGCTTAAGTGACTGAAAGAGAAAAAAAATGTGTTCAATTTATTAACAGGTGAAACTGTGATATTCAAAACTGTGACAATAGAGTCATGTCATTGCTCTCAGCACCTAACCAGAGTTTAAAACACAGGGTTATTGTGGAGATCAAATAGAAATTATTATTCCCATTGTAGGTATTAGAGTAGCTTTATATGGGACTTTGTATTATTTTCATTTGTCACTTGTAATCCATGGCCATCTTTCCCCCCATCCAAAAACCCAAGAGTTTTATTATTTGTTTGATTAAAAAAGCAAAATGACATACAAACATAAATACTAATACATGAAGATAATCACTAATAACTTTTCCTAAATATCCTATCCATGCTCATAAATGTGATTATGCAATACATGCTATATTACTTGAAGTTTTCACCTAATGATAGTAGGAGAAATGAAAAGCACAAAGGCATTTTAAATTAAGTGTACTAAATAAGTTCCAGTGAGATATTTTCTTTTTTTAATATATTTTATTGATTTTTTACAGAGAGGAAGGGAGAGGGATAGAAAGCTAGAAACATCAATGAGAGAGAAACATCGATCAGCCGCCTCCTGCACATTCCCCATTGGGGATGTGCCCGCAACCAAGGTACATGCCCTTGACCGGAATCGAACTTGGGACCCTTGAGTCTGCAGGCTGACACTCTATCCACTGAGCCAAACCAGTTAGGGCGATATTTTCTATTTTATCAGTTAAGTATACAGTGAGTCCTTTCATTGAGCATAAGAAGGAAAGTGTCAGTTTTGGAGATTATGAAGAACTTTATATATAAAACAAAATGCCTCTTTTTTTTCAAAGGAAAAGTCTTGAATAAGGCAAAAACTTAACATATATTTTTCCATACTATGTGCACATCGCATAGTGTCTGAAACATAGGAGCCACCTGCCTGGTAAGAACATTGTATCAACATTTGATGCAAAACAGCCCACCCCAGAACTAGTGATTTAAATAATAAACATTTATCATTGCTCACTCAGCTGTGGATTCCTTTTGTCTAAGCCAGCTTGGCTGGGCCTGAATGTTTCCAATTAGCCTCAGGAAATGTCTGGTGATTGGTAGCTGTCAGCTAAGTGAAGAGATGACTTGACCACTATGTCCCATTACCTCTAGGCTAGTTCTGGCTTGTTCATGGGGCATTCTCTAAAGCATTAAGACAGAGCCCCAGTGTGCAAGTACTTGCATCATGCTTGCTGAGGGCCTATGGCCAGCTCACATTCAACATTCTAGAGAAGTTTCTCCAAAGCAAGTCATGTAAAAATAGATGCTTTATCCTGAAAAAGTAATTCAAGTGTCTAAGTGACTTTAACTGTGAAGAGGCCACCTTAATATATATTTAAGTTGCCTTAACTAAGCACAGACAGTTCTGAGTTTTTGTTTTTTTAATCAGTCAAAATACAATATACCAATACTAATCTCTATGACACTCATTTTATAGAAATTAAAAAAAAACAATGTTCTCATACTCAAAATATTCACAGATCTTACTATTTTGCCCATAGCTCTGAGGCAGCTGTCTTGACAAAAAGAGACACTGTTATGGCACCAGCTGAATGGTGTTTCGTGATACTGCAATAGTTTCTGCAGGATATGGTACATGGCCTGAATCAGTGGCCTACATATTGTATCTTTTACACCATAGCCATGATACTTAGGGACATGAAATAAAAGAAGAAATAGTATGCTTTACTTATTAACTATCTATACTAATAAAAGCATGATATGCTAATTAGCCTGGACATCTTCTGGATGACTGTTCAGACGTCCTTCTTGACAAAGCCATGGTGGCAGTGCCAAGGCAGAGGCAGTTAGGGGCAATCAGGCTGGCAAGGGAGAGCAGTTAGGGGGTGTCACATAGGCAGGCAGGTGTGCGGCTAGGAGCCAGCAGTCCTGGATTGTGAGAGGGATGTTCGACTGCTGGTTTAGGCCTGACCCCTGTGGGATCAGGACTAAAATGACAGCTGGACATCCCCCGAGGGGTCCTGGATTGGAGAGGGTGCAGGCCAGGCTGAGGGACCCCTCCCCCATGCACAAATTCCATGCACTGGGCCTCTAGTTGTAATATAAGGAAGAATATTTCAAACAAATAAAACTAATGGTCCACTTACAGAAACTTTTACAAACACTGGCAGCTGTTCAGATCTGGCCATTACCTCCCTTTGGCTTGCAGTAGTAAATTCTCAGATGTCCCCATGATTGCCTGCTTCCTTCTCTCCACCATTGCTTATGCTCAAGATCATGTTGACATTATTTCTGATCTTTTGACCACAGTCACCCAGACATTCTCTCACCCAAGTCCACACACATTTGCAGAATCTCTAGTTCCTACATGCAATCCTTATTTCCATTTTACTTGCTGTGGCTCTTATTTTCTTAGAAATCCAAACAGCTGTAATAATTAACTAGCTGGATAAATACATAAAAGCTTGTCAGGTGTGGACCAATGAAGTATGTTATGAACCAATGATTATAATGGACTCAAGTAGGACCTAACTGAAGTTCAGAGAAGAAAAAATAAAATCAGGCAGCTATGAGTATGTCACTGTCAAATGAGTTCCTTAATTGAATTAACACTATTCACACAAAGACTATAGGAAATAAAAATCTCAAAGAAGGCACAGTAGACAGTCTTTTTTTAGGTTAGGAGGATGACCAGGATAACCACTGTCACCATTTCTATTCACCTTTGTACCTGAGCAACGCAACAAGAAAAAAACAATAGAAAAATTATATGGTAATAAATTAGATTTTAGTCATGGGAAGAGCAGAAGATAGTTGTTAAATTGTTCATCAAGGTCCGAAGAAACCAGTATACATACGGATGTGAAATGGACTAAGCTATGCTATATTTTTGAGTAGAGAATACTTTTGAGAAAGTTTTTTGGGAGGATGGAAAAGTGAGTAAACTAGCAAATTGTAGTAAGGTCTCAGACAGTGCACTTGAGAGAACACTTGGGGTTTGTGGTCTTGAATAAAGGGATACCAATCACTGGTTTCCCATTGGGTGAATTATATGGTGGTGAACGCCACAGAATGACAAAAGTAGTGTTTGACATAAAAACAATTAAATATATATTAAAATCTTCAATAAATGAAGGAGAGCAATTGGGAGGTCAGTTGACTAGATAAGTTTATATCCTGGATTCAAATAAACCTTTATTTATTGGAGAAAGGGGGGGGGGAGTAGGAATGGCAGTAGTTTGAAAATAAAAATTAGGATCAAGTAAGATATATACCTTACCCCATAGTCTAGAGTATGTGGGATGTAGAAGAAAAAAGGTTACCAAAAAGAAAATATTTTGCAACATCTTCTGTAAACTGCAATTCTAATCAAATCTGTACTAAATATTGAGTGGTTTATATTTTATATGAAAAAGTTTTCATGTCATATTTTTTGTAAAGTGAAAAGTATATATGATTTCTTAGCAAAACATTAAAAAAATTTTATACTGTTTCTTCTTAATATGTTAATACCCAGTAATATCCAAAAGTATTATTCTCAAATTTTAATCTTTCTTCTGATATATTTAATTCAGATTTTTTGATATGTTATATACAAAAATTGATTTATATTTTAATTAAGAAATTGTGATCCTATATAATTCTTCCATATTAGAAACTTTTCTCATTTTCTAGAAAAGTTGTTATTATACCAGTCTTTGTTTTACCCTGCATCTTGCCTCCACAAGAATAAGATGAAATAAATACAATGTGTTTAAAGAAAGGTGCTCTGGAAGAGAATTATAAGCCTGGAATAATTTCCCAGTGGTGTCTTAAGAACAAATAAAAATGGAAACTGACACTTTGCACAATCCAGGAAAGCAGATCTAGAAAAACTTGATCTTATTTTCAGCTCATTTCTTTTAACATGATAGAAATGTGAACAGTATTTGTATTTTTTAAAATTGGGTGAATACCATGGGATAATATAATCCAAAAAAGCCACCCATTTTCTTGAAGAATTTTTCTGAAACTCCGTTGGGAGCATCCTGTAGAGAAAATGAGGAACGTGAACAAGGAACGTGACCAAGGAACGTGAACAACATTCTGTGTTCCCCACTGGAACCCAAACTTTACAGTAAATGGCTCTGCAAATAATTACCTTTTTTTTTTAGCAAGAAACATATGAAACTTTGCTCAACTTTGTTACTACAGAAATGCCCCCTGAATGACTTTATTTTGAATACACTTTCTTTGTTATAGTTCTCTAAATGCTCTTGGAATGCTATACCAATAAAGTATCAAATAACAACAACTAATGAGGGTAAGGCTGATAAAACAGACCCTTGGGTTAAAAAAAAATTAGAGATTGTTTACATCATTTCTGTAAAAAGAGACACTTAGAAGCCCATTCTTTTTAAATGTCAGCTTGATAGCAATGTTTACCTCATAAAACAAATGTTTAGTGTCTTCTATTAAGTAATTCACTTATAAAGGCATACATTTTTCTTGCATGATTGTCCCAGAGCTATCAGTATCACTTACAAAATGATAATATGAATGAAAATTCAAGACTTAATGAAAGCTACATCTCCTAATGTTAACTAAATTAGATTTAACCTTGACTTTCCAAAGTCTGTGTAACTTTATGACAAGGATATCCTTGCAGACAAAAAGAAGCCATTCCCTGTCTATCATACTTCAAACTACTTAGCATCTTAAAGATGGCCTTGAGGGTCTTATATAAGGGAAGAAGAAATACACAGGTACACCTATAATTACTTTCCTATCTCACATATTGTGTTCTAAAAGTTAATATGATAAAGCCCTTAATATTTTTGAAAATATGCTGAGTACATGTTCCAAGATTCAAAAGATTTTGGATTTGATTGTTTTTCTAATCTTTTTTTTATGAAAATGGTTCTATAACACATGAAACAAGTCATATAGTACAAAAATGATAATATGAGCAGAAGATGAAAAGAAAGAAGCTAGAGAATCAAAATCAGTCAGAATATCATCTTCAAATTTTTCAAGTAGGGAGGCATAAAGAAAACGATGTATTGGTATTTCAGGAAAAAAAATATATTTCAACTCTAAAATTAGAAATGCCTATCTTTTAGGTGTTTTAAAAGTAATTGTGTTGTATATTGTTAGAAATTTATTTCTAGTTGGTTAGGTACTTGCTGGTGGGGAGATGAATAAAGGTAATATCAATTCCAAATCTTGCCACTTCAAATTCTTAACCATATTCACACTCCCTAAGACCACAGATTTTGTAATATGTGCTTTATATTCAAAGATGCAACCTTTCAGGTGACAATGAATAAGTAGGGGTGGCTGGTGAAGGGTATGGATAATGTAATCTGATAAATTCTATGGAATGGACATGGGGTGGGGTGGTAGCTGGACTGCTATTTGGTGATGTAATCAGTGGCATATATACCTCAAAGGAAGCCCCTATGGCAGGGGTCCTCAAACTTTTTAAACAGGGGCCCAGTTCACTGTCCCTCAGACCATTGGAGGGCTGGACTATAGTTTAAAAAAAAACTATTAACAAATTCCTATGCACACTGCACATATCTTATTTTGAAGTGAAAAAACAAAATGGAAACAAATACAATATTTGTATTTGCATGTGGCCTGTGGGCCGTAGTTTGAGGGCCCCTGACCTATGGGATGTCACAATGCTACAGACCAGTTCTGCTACAGTTCTCTGTACCCTCTTTAATCACTTTTACCTGTTTCCTGGATATTTTGACATTCTTGCCTATGTTTCTATGTAGCGTCTGAGGAAGACTGATTGTTACTTCAAAGAATTCATTTAATCAAGTTCCAAAAAACCAAGATTTATAAGGATGGTGAGCAAAACTAAAATTTTCAGTTATAGAAAATTAGTATGGTTGTCCCTTTCTTGATAGAAAGATAAATAGATGGATTATAGATAGACTAGAGGCCCAGAGCATGAATTCGTGAACAGGTGGAGTCAGCCGGCCTGCCCCGATGGGGGCCGATCAGGACTGGGCTGGCTAGGGAAACGGGCCGTGGAAGGTTGGCTGGCTGCAGTGGGCGTCATAGCGACTGGTCATTCTAGTTGTTCCAGTTGTTCCAGCATTCTGGTCACTGGCATTTTATATATATATACTAGAAGCCTGGTGCACGAAATCTGTGTACTGGGCAGAGGGTGTCCCTCAGCCAAGCCTGCACCCTTTCTAATCTGGGACCCCTCGGGGGATGTCTGACTGCCAGTTTAGGCCCGATTCCTAACTGCTCCCCTGCTGGCCCGATTGCCCCCAACTGCCCTCCCCTGTTGGCCTGATCACCCCTAACTGCCCCCACCTGCTGGCCTGATTGCCCACAACTGCCCTCCCCTGCCAGCCATGTTGTGGCGGCCATCTTGTAACCCCTTGGGGCGGCCATCTTTTGCAGTCAGACATCATTCTCACAATCTGGGACTTCTGGCTCCCAACTGCTCACCTGCCTGCCTGCCTGATTGCCTCAAACCACTTCTGCCTGCCAGCCTAATCAACCAACCACTCCCCTGCCAGCCTGATCGACGCCTAACCGCCCCCACCTGCTGGCCTGATCGCCCCCAACTGCTCTTCCCTGTTGGCTATCTTGTGGTGGCCATCTTGTAACCCCTTGGGGCGACCATCTTATGAGAGGGCGTGATGGCCAATTTGCATATTACCTCTTTATTATATAAGATATTATAGATAGTATAGTATAGATATAGATATTGATATAGTGATACAGGTATAGATATAGATATAGAGGCAGATATAGATATACTAGTATATGTAGATGTAGATGTAGATGTAGATATAGATATAGATATAATTTTAACTCTATTTGTAAGGGATTAGATAGAAATCTGATTTTGATGTAATGCAACAATCTAGTTCTTACTTGAATTCCTGCAAGATAGATACATTTTGGCTGTGTTAGGAGGCAGGCACTCTCTCTGACCCAGTGTAAGGATATATGTCAAGAAATCTATGGCCACCTTCTGGCACCCATGGCTCTATCAGAATTTCCATTTTATGTTTAAGTTGATAAAGTATATCTCAAATCAGCTTTGGTTATCCATTTGAAACTATTCCTAAAAGCTTTCTAGAAAATAACCAGGTTCAGCTTTATATCTCCAACTTAATTTAATCAGAATTATGCTTGAAGTTTTGTTAAAGGAAAAGTTATTAGTATTTTAGAATTATAAGAGACCAGTGACACAGGATTTCTTTATAACAACGCCCAAAACAATTGCCTTCCTAGAATGAAGAGAGTGCATCTTTTTATCTGAGAGAGACAAATGCTTTCCTCTGATGAAGCATCCAAATCATGCAATAAACACAGTGCCACTTGCCTAAAGATTTAATTGTATTTGAAAATAAGTTACTCTTAGGTCTTTTTATATTCTTAATAATATTATTTTTAAAATATAATGGTGAAACATTTAGATTTAATTAAAAATTCGAATTTTTCTAAAATATTATTATAGGTCTATTCCAATATGTTCTTGCTCTTTCCTCCCAGGCATCTGCTTCTTTCTAAAGGAACATTTAATAATCAAAACATTATTCCTATTATTCAGAAGGCAAAACTGAGACATCCTTTTTAAAATAAATTTTATTCATTGACAACAATATGTTCTTCATTAATTTAAAAAGTATCCTCATTGTATTACAAAATGATGATTATAAGTTTATATTAATTATAGTTTGAAAATAAAACCATATGGTAAGTAAGTTAATTTTATATTCAAAAAGAAAATTCCACCCAACTAAAAGGGAAATCTCATCCATACAATGATTTGTTGTAGTCTTAGAGAGTATATTTGTTCTTCTAGTACTTTCTTTTATATTCCGGCAATGTGTAGCCAATTTGGGACTATCAGAAGTTTTAGTTTCACCTGCATCCACTATGTATTTAGGAATATATATTTACTAGAGGTCCAGTACATGAAATTCGTGCACGGGTAAGGTCCCTAGGCCTGGCCGGAAATTAGGGCCTATCTGTGGGGTGACCAGTGGGGCAATCAGGGGGGCCCCCACTGGCACCTGCCTTGGCCAGCCTGGGGCTGCCTGCTTGCTGGCCCCAACCCCCTCCGCCGCTGCTAGTCGCCTCCCTCTGTGGGGCGACTGGCAGGGTGATCATGACGCCCCCTCTGGCACCCGCCTTGGCTGGCCTAGGGCCTGTGAGCTAGGGACAGTTCCTGCATTGAGTGTCTGCCCCCTGGTGGTCAGCACAAGTCATAGTGACTGGTCGTTCTTCCGGTCTTTCTGCCGTTCAGTCGATTTGCATATTAGGCTTTTATTATATTGGATGGCCAAGAAAAAGATGCAGCCCAGTTGGCATGGCTCAATGGTTGAGAGTGGACCTATGAACCAGAGGGTCACAATTCAATTCCCGGTCAGTGTAAATGCCTGGGTTGCGGGCTCAATCTCCAGTGTGGGGTTTGCAGGAGGCAGCCAATCAATGATACTTTCTTATCACTGATGTTTCTAGTTCCCTCTCCTTTCCTTTCTGAAATCAATAAAATGTATATTTTTTAAAGATGCAGAAACAAATTGGGTCCTGTTAAAGACAAAAGCAAAAGAACTGTGCAAAATTCATGACGAGAAAATGTGGGATATGAATTGACAAAATAATAAATGTGACAGTGACAATGATGAAGAGTTTTGACATAAATGACAACCCACATATCACCTCTACTGCTTCAGGTTTCAATTTAGGAGAAGATATTGTAGTGTGAAGAGTCAGCAGATGCTCTAATCCCATATGGCTCTGACCCAACAAAAGTGATGGGACAATAAAATTAACAAAACATCAAGAAATTGTTACTTATTACCTGCTGATTAAAGAAAAAAATACTACATGCTCTAATCTTTCAATTCTATTAAATAACACACAAGTGCTTTGTTATTTAAAAGTTATAGTTCAATTCTTGCTGAATGCATGTCATAATTTTCTTGTATTTGACCTTTAGAGAATACCAATGCAATGGAAATAGTTACACAGGGAGAAGAAGAAATATTTCCTTGTAATTAATTTCTATTAAATTAAGAAGATGCATGTGACAAAGAGACCCTAACTCTATCACATCACCTTGACTAAACTTAAGAATACCTCCTTCCTGACTGCAGACCCCTACCTTCTCTTTTCTTAAAGTATTGGACTGTAGAAATCTTGCAACTGTAAATTCTTTCTCTTCCCCTTTGAGATATTTTCAGATCTTTTAAAACAAAATCCTCTTGCCCAGGAGCAATTTCTTTGAGATTTAATTACCAGGGAAGATTAGGAACCCTATCTCTCAGGCTCTTCTAAGAAAGTAGGAGCCTAATGTCAATGGTGCCAATTAGTGAACACAGAAGGGCTAATCACCCAGAAAAACATTTGCAAATTCAGAAACAACTCAATGCACTGGGCAAATCCTATTGCTCAACCTCACCTTAACCTTTTAACTAGCTTGCCCCAATGAGAGAGAGAGAGAGAGAGAGAGAGAGAGAGAGAGAGAGAGAGAGAGAGAGAGAATATGGATTCTGGCCTCTCTTCCCTACTCCAATATCCTGAATAAAGTCTTCCTTGCCTATCTAATTTTGTTCAGTGCAATGTTTGCTTAGCATTCACATTTTGCATCTTCATAAGAAAATAAAGCCATCATTCATTCACTATTCCTTAATTCAGAACACTCATTTATTCATTAATCCTATAAATACACTTTTAATATCTGATACATACCAGCCTTTGGAATGTGTTGGGGCAGAAAGAAGGAACAGTCTTGCTCCTTGTTTTAATGTACAGACATCTGTAGATTCTGTGTGTAAAGTAGGAGTGAGAAGTAAAGATTTCTTTGGGAGAGAAAGATTTTACACAGACTCATGATCTACCCAGGAGTTTGTGTTGTTGTTGTTTTTTCTTTTCCCTTTACATATTTACTTTTGTTTCTTTGTTTTGTTGGCTTGTTTGTTTTTGCTTGTCTTCTCTAAGCTAGAATCCTGAAAAGGACCCAAACACTCTTAAGAAAACTGCAAACAGAAAAATTAGAAGGCTGCGTTTATTACAATAATTTTGGCACCAGAAGAACAGAAGGGCTCTTTGTTCCTTTCTTTTATAGTCATTTGATCACTCGCTTCATTTATATTCCTTTCAGATGTCAGTGTATAAACATACAAAACTGAATAGTTGCTTTGTCTTTCTGCTTATCACATCTTAGAGAAGGAAATCTCATTTAAGTTTTATGTGTAAGTTGCTGAGGGACCAGCAGGGTGCTACTCCAAACTGAAGTCCACCCCATGACCCTAGAGCCATTCATACTGATTTGGGAAGAGACAAAGTGATGGGTATTTAGAATTTGATACAATTATAAAATTAGATCCTATATATGAAAGCCTTAACCTTACCTAAGCTATGACAATGGACCATCGGTTATCAAAATGGCAGGTAAACTTTCTCAGAGAAGCAATGGAAATTACTTCAGAGGATGTGGCAGACATCAGAGCGGTGTACGCAATGAGGAAGCTTTAGGCAGAGATGGTATTATCCAACTAAATATTTAATTTGGTCAAGCACTTGCATCCTGATATTAATTCTAGGATAATAAACGATTTATCCACTCCAAAGCCATGATGAGACAACTGCTGCAATCAACCTTAACCTGTTTGAAAATGTTAAGGACTCAAGGAATTAAAGAGTAGAGTTTTGACAGGTCCCTGAAGTAAATCTACCCTCTATACCTTTGCCTTCATTTCAAAAGAATCAAGGAACATCTCCTCAAAAGACCAGATAAATGGAAAGAAATTGGATGCAACGTGTTATGACATCCTGAGTGGAGGGTGAAAGGGATGATTTCAGTGGAATCTGTGGAACAACCCATCCGGAAGGATTCAACCACAAAGGCCATTTACCCAGATCAGAAGTCTAATGAGGTTAAGGATTAGATAAATAGCCTCCGGTGCAGATTCTGATTATGGGAAGTTCTGGTTCAATCATGAGAGGGTCAAAATACACATGGAAATATTAATAAAAAGCTGCTGAGTCCCAGCAAGTTTGCCTCATGGATTTGTTTTTACATGCAAAGAAGAGAGAGAAGCACACTAAGAGTATGAAAAGATGCTTCTTATAGAATTATTTTTAATAGCTCAGAGCTCTAAATTACCTAAATGTTCAACAATAGGAGACTGATTATGTAAATAATGGTCTAATTATAATAAAAGATAATACTAAACAGGTATTCAAAACCATGTTTAAAAAAGTAACGACACAGAAACATTCATCATATAATTTCAGAGGACAGGTTACAATACATCTTCAACAGAATTGTTGGGTAATATTATTTTGGTTTTGTTAAAATCCAAAATAAGGTGTAGTCAGTCATTTGTAATTATTGAATTGGGTCTATTCACTTTATTTTTAATTGTTATAAACTTAATTATAATTATTAAGGAAATATGCCAGTTTATAAAATATATACTCATGTAAATGAAAGTATTTGGCTGTAGAAATTTACTAAGTAACAATAAATCACAATCTTACCCATCAGACCCTTTAATTTTTATTCATAGCTGTACATTAGAAATAAAAAATGTAGAGTTTAGAGCCAAAAAAGTAGTTATTTTTTATAGGACTTTCTAAGTATCATTGCCACTCCATGTTCTATTAATAAGTCAACAACACTCTATCAATAAGTCATTGCCCAAGGAAATACTGGGATGCCCTATGGAGGCAACTTTCCTTTCATGTATGTCTGATCCTAACCCCAAAATAGCTGCTTCTTTAGCAAGGTGAATTGTCTGTCATTTCCTATAGCATCAATTATTTTTCCATTTTGCTTAATCTTACTGCCATTAGTAATTTGTCAGATCCTATGTATTCAGACACAAGTGGTTGCATGTTAAAGGGATTGAAGCACATCAGGAAGTTAATTTTTCTTGACAATTACATCATGTCACTTCTAACATTGGCGTATTTTACATTTCCATTATTTTTCTTTATGAGACTGGTACATAACGTGCTAAATTGCCTCAGCTCTTGCATATATTTTCTTGATGGTAGCCCCAAGAGCTCCATTCCCTGATTAGTGAGTACTCTCTGATTTTTAGAAACAAATATTCTCCTAATTAAAGGAAACATTTCTGTTATCATTACTTAGCAGTGTCAAAGAGTAGCTCTTGATTTAGGATTGGAGCTTTAAAATGTATTGGCTTATAAATACTATAATTCTATGGTATAAATACTATAGTTAGATGTTTGGAGTCACAACATTTCCCTATTCTATAGCATTTAGCTTTTAGTTTATCCAAATTCCCATAGTTTTTAGTGTCTATTCTATAAGAGTCACTCTGAGTTTCATTTTAAAATATGCATCTGAAAGAAACCTAATTAATATACTAAATTCACCTAGCCACATGCCATGTTTACACCATATATCATTTTCCTGAAGATAGCAAAGTGATAAGAAAACTACATTAAAATAACAGTTTGGCAATTTCTTTAAAGATATAAAAATAAGGCTGTTGCTTTTTACTTTGAAATAGAAAAGGGACAAGAATTTCAGTAATTTAATTTTTAAAAAAATTACTCTTAGTCTCTGTTCTAATTTTCAAGGGTTGCCATGACAAATTACCATGTACTGTTATTGCTGAAAACAAGGGGAATTTTTCTCTCACCATTCTGGAGGCTAAAAGTGCAGAATGAAGGTGCCAGCAAGGTCATGTTCCCCCAAAGGCTCCAGGGAAGCAACTTTCCTTGCCTCTGCCTAGCTCTGGTGGCTCCCAGGAATCCCTGCCTTGTTTGGCTTGCAACTGCATTATGCTAAATCTCTGCCTCCATCTTCACATGGCCTTCTCTCTCTGTGTCTATCTCTGAATCTTCCTGAATTTTCTCTTATAGAGACACCAGCCATTGGACTTAGACCCCATCCTAATCCAGTAGGACCTCTTCTTAACTATATACTTGCACAAAGAGTATGTCCAATTAAAAGCACATTCTGAGGTTCTGGGGGGTGGTCACTACTCAAACCATTATAATCTCCATTTATAAAGTAGAAGAAAATATCAGAAAAAACGTCAAGCAAGTGAACCTTAAAGATAAAATATTTTAAAAGCTAATAACTAAATCATCTACTTTTCACTAAATCCTTATAATAATATCACACCGCCCCCACCAAATGTGCCCAAACTACCCATTGCATCACATAAAGAATACCATCCCTTCCCTGATATTGGTATCACTGACTTGATCACTGCAAACCAACTTCTTACAGGACCAGTGGTAAAAAGGAATCTAAAATTAGAGCTGATTACCAACTCATTTCCAAGAGAATATGAGCACAAATCACATCAGGTTTTTATTCCTGTTTACCTCACTCATTTGTAAGTAGCTTGATCTATAATTTATTTTCCAAATCAGAAAGTGGAATTAAACTCTATTAAGAATTACACTGAAACAACAGGAATAAAAGAAGGCAGGCATATATTCCCTCTACCAATAATTGCTCCTCATTAACTAGGCCTTTATTCCTATGCCTCTAGTTAGCCACTAAATGAAATATATGTGGGAATACACCTTCCTCACTTTTCATACCTTCTACTGTGCCTTTTAGACTTATACCAGCCATTAAGGATGAAGTGCATTATGTTTTCAAACGCACTCTGAGTGTTCGCTTCACCACTTGGCCTATCTGAAAACTGGCTGCAAACCTCTCCAGTGTAGCTGCTTACGTTTCTTACTAAGGAGCCTGAGGTTGAGGTAGGTGCCTCTCTTTTTCTTCATTTCCACTTGTGAACTACTTTTTACTCAAATATGCCATTTCCTTCATAAAAGCATAAGTTCACAGTAGACCCGTGAGACATCCCATGCCTTTGTGGTTATCTAATAACCTCCAACTCATTCCCCCTCCTTTCTTGAAAATATTAATATCTAGCACTATTTTTGCTGTTCTTTTAGTGGCCAAAATTTTCAACTGTATCATTCAACCAACATTTTATCATTAAATCGATATTGGGTCATTTGGTTCCTTGGTTCACCACTTTAACAATATTTATCTCCACCCTGCCATATGATATAGCACTGTTACTCATAACTATCTCCATCTTAATCACCCACATACAAATCATCAACTCCTATCTTTCCAGGTTACTGTTCAGTCATCTACTCATTCTTCCTGTATCATCAGTGCATTCATTTTCTCTGAACTGTTTTATCACCATATAAATATTCTGCAATGTTTCTCATCTAGAGAAGAAAAATAACCCTTTAATTCTCACACTCCCTTCCCTCTCCTCTTTCCTTATCTAGTTCACTTTATAGCAAAACTCATTGAAAATGTTGTCTACAATTACTGCCCAATTGCCCTCTATAGTCAATTCATTATATGTTTATCCCAATAACTCCACTATGCAGGGGAGGGGCAGGAAATATCTTGTCATTGTAGTCAAGAATTTTCATCTTGTCAATAATTTTGGACTTCTCAGTGGAGCTGAGAAAAGTTATTTTCTCTCTGTAATGCCTGCTTCACTCGACATCCTGGACACTATGTGCTCCTGTCTGTCCTCCTACTTCAAAGTCAGCTCCACCTCAGCAGTTGAATTATTATTATATTTTGCTTTGCTGAATTATCAGTATTAAGTTGCAAAAAGACTCATACTCTGTCCTTTTCCCGTCACTTTTCGTATTTCCCATCACTTTCCCTGAGTCATCTTTTTCATTCCCATGGCATTTATCCTATATAATAAAATAGAACATGGTAATTAGTGTATGACCGCTACCCTTCCCATTGGCTAATCAGGGCAATATGCAAATTAACTGCCAGCCAAGATGGCGGCCGGCAGCCAGGCAGCTTGAAACTAACATGAGGCTTGCTTGCTTCAGTGACGGAGGACTCCAACGTTCCCCGCCTGCCTTGCCGGCCTCTGAGCCTGCAGTTTCAAACATTGTAACAAATATAGAAGCTAAACAAAACCCCAGAAACCTGCTTTCAGCAAGCCGGGATATCAGAGCTATAGTTATACATTGTTTCGATTATAGAACCGAAAAAAAACAGATACCTGCTTTCAGGAGCGGAGGACTAAGAGCTGGAGCCTCAGAGCTAAAGAGGGACCAGAATTAAAAAAAAAAGAAAAAAAGGAGCAGTTGGGAGCTTCTGTCACCTGCCAGCCTGAAAAAAGCCCTCAGCCCCTCATCCAGACTGGCCAGGCACCCCAGTGGGGACCCCCACCCTGAACGGTGTGTGACCAGCTGCAAACAGCCATCATCCCCTCACCCAGGCTGGCCAGACACCCCAGTGGGGACCCCCACAATGAAGGGTGTGTGACCAGCTGCAAACAGCCATCATCCCCTCACCCAGGCTGGCCAGGCACCCCAGTGGGGACCCCCACCCTGGTCCAGGACACCCTTCAGGGCAAACCAGCCGGCCCCCACCCGTGCACCAGGCCTCTATCCTATATAGTAAAAAAAAATCAACTGTGATTTCTAAATATTTAGACTGAGTAACTAGGTGAATACTGGTGTGTTTATTGATTAATAGAAGACCTGTGAAAGAAAAAAAAAGTTTGAAGGTGGAATCAAGAACCTTGGATGTGTATTCAACTTCCAAGGATATGCCTCCCAGCACCGGGATCAGCGGAGCCGCGAGGCCTCCGGGCACTGGGATCAGCGTGACAGGGTGCAGCGCCCAAACCCCCTGATCGCCCTGCAGCTCTGTGTGTGACAGGGGGTGGGGCCACAACCTCCCTATCAGCCCTGCTCTGTTCGTGACAGGGGAAGGCGCCCCAACCCCCTGATCAGCCCTGCTCTTTGCCTGATAGGGGGGAACTCCCCAACCCCCTGATCGGCCCTGCTCTGTGTGTGACAGGGGCGGTGCCCCAACTCCCCAATTGGCCCTGCTCTGAGCCCGACCAGGGGCTGCACCTAGGGATTGGGCCTGCCCTCTGCCACCTGGGAGCAGGCCTAAGCCAGCAGGTCGTTATTTCCCGATGGGTCCCAGACTGCAAGAGGGCACAGGCCGGGCTGAGGGACCCTCCCTTCCCCCCGAGTGCACAAATTTTTGTGCACTGGGCCTCTAGTGTTTCTTATAAATGCTATTGATGATCACATTTTTTCCTCCACCTGGATGACATTGCTCCAGACTCAGGTGTCCAATTGCTACCAATCATCTATCCTTGGAAGTTGAATACACATCCAAAGTTCTTGATTCCACCCTCAAACTTTTTTTTTTTTCTTTCACAGGTCTTCTATTAATCCGTAAACCCACCAGTATTCACCTAGTTCCTCAGTCTAAATATTTAGAAATCACAGTTGCTTTTTTTTTATCCCTCTTCATACCACATTCAATTTATTAATGCTATTGACTCTTCTTTAAAAATATACTATAAATCAGACCACCAGCTTACATTTGTTACCACCCTATATCTAATCACAATCACAGTTCTTGCAAAATACATACTTTCCTTATAAGTCTTTCTTCTTCCACTCTTCTTACTTGAAATCTATCTTTAGCACAGCATTCACAGTGATCTTATCTTTTTCAAAGGCAAGTAAAATCTAATCCTTCCCCTTGCTCTATCTGCTATATCATACTTAGAAAATGTCAATTCTTTATCTTGACCTATATTGGCTGACTCGGCGTAACTACTCTTTACTTCTCTACACCCATCTCCCACCACTTTTTTTGTATGGCTTACATCTCTTCAAACTGACTCTTTCTTGACCTTTCCTCAAACATATCTAGTTTTCCTACTGCAGTTTTTTCACATTTCCCCCTCTTCCTTGAATGTTCTTTCCCTAGATGCACACATAATTCACACATAATTATTTTAGCTCTTTACTCAGCAATATCTCAACAAGGTCATTTCAGCCATGGCTTTGTTCCTCCATCATGTTTTTTAACAAGGTAAGCTCAAGATTGATATACAAATTTAAATTATAAAAAAATAACATGTCAAATTAGGGGAAACCAGTCAAATGTCACAAGCAGTTTCAAGGAGAATTCAAATAGCCATACATGTATAGACACTAAGGAATTCTAAACTGAATTTTTAAATAGGTGCCAAACCACTCAATACACAAAGCAATAATCAATAGCACCTACCAGGTACAATTAATGTGCATTTTAAAAAAGGCAGAGATGACATGGAAGAATGCCCTGGACAGGACCCTCAGTAATGTTTTTTCCCATTTCAACATCTTTCATAATGTTTACAGACATTTGCTATTCTCCTATATGCTTTTACTTTTCCCCATTGAACTTATTACTTTATAAAAATATTCTATATATTCACATTTTAATCATCTGTCTCACCCATTAGAAAACAAGCTCCATGAGAGCATAAAATATAAAAAGTTCCTGGCACATAGTGGCTGCTCATGATTTGTTATAATAGATCTTACGAATTATCAGTTAATACATTTTTTAAAAGGGTAAATCATGACTTTCATCAAAATATAAATTTAATATATGTCAAATATTTAATTTAATTCTTCAATTAGCCATTTAAAACTAGTCCAAAGGAGAATTCAGCATAAATGTACATAGGAAATAAGGAATGCTGGAATGAATTGATTATGGATACAAAACTGGCTTGAAGGGATAAATCATACCTCAATTAGGACACATTCATTTGTATTTCTCTGGCAAGTAATCATTGGTGTTACTATCACTTTTCCACAAGTTATAGAGTTTTAAAATAGTCCAAATATAAATCAAGGGTTCAGGTAACATGAAATACTAGACAGGACACCTGGTGATGTTCTAGTTAATTTCAAAATTTTTCATAATTTTTCTAACATAACATGGACTATCAAGATATAAGAAGAACATTAGTATAATGTTCCCATATGTAGGGAACATACCTAAACTCTGAATACTAATCCTTTACCTAATTCTTTGTATTTCCATTATTGTGTATCAATTGTCAGAAAAAAATATAACCAAGTCATAAGAGAAAAAAAAAGTGATTTTTTTACCATCAATCTTCCTTTTTTCCCCTTTAATCCTTATATGAGGATATGATTTTATAAGAGAGAGAGAAAGAGAGAGAGAGAGAGAGAGAGAGAGAGAGAGAGAGAGAGAGATTAGCATCAATCGGTTGCCTCCCATTTATTCGCTGACTAGAGATCGAACCCACAACCTAGGTGTACTGGAAAATGTTCCAACCAACTGAGCAACCTGGCCAGAAAAATCCTGCATTTTTAATCTATGTTTTGCTAATTATCTAAGTTGTTTTCATTTTCAGGGTAATTAAATCAAGTGTTCTAATTTGGATCTCAGAGAGACTAGTCAGCTTCTCTCTCTCTTTTTTTGTCATATCAATCCCTTAAGTCAGTATTCTCTCTGTCTTATAGAAAGTATTATGGCAGATGACTTCCATTTTTAGCATGGATCCATATTCATTGCAAATTACAGCTAAGGAGATAATGTGATATACTGAGACAGAATTCTGGAAGTGGCTTATTTGAGCACCAAAATCTTAATTCTAATAAAAAGTGTAGACCATCCATTCCAAAGATTTATATATAACACAATAAAGAGGAGGTTTGGTTAAACCGTCATGAATTTGAAAAATAAATGAATTTATTATACACTTGACTGTCCATAGGTATAATTACCTATAGAGAACTTCTTGTCAAGTCTGCTAATCCTCTCTAGTGTACATTGCAAGTGTCTGGTGATAACGCTTGTCTATTCTGGATACTGCTTTGGCTCTCATACTATTTTTTGCCTCACAAGGCCTGACTGAGCTGTCAACATATTATTTTAGACCTTTCTTGCTGTGTCTTAGACTTTATTTCTGCATTGCCTCAAAGTAGATCTTTTGTTCACCAAATCCTTATAACCTATAATGGCTGTTTGATGACATAAATATACCTCTAAATGTGGAAACTATTAGAGTCTTCTCTTCTGTTAACTCCATTCTTTAGTTAGGCTTCCTCTGTTCTCTTAGCACTGCTATAATGCTAAGGGTCTAAAACACTAGGTGAGAAGAATGTCTTCCTGATTGGAGTCCAGTTGAAAATTGATATAATAATATAAGAGCTGTGTCAAACCATTTTTTATAACACCATTATACATGTCCCGACCAACAGCAGTAGCTCAACACATTACAATGAAATTATTTTACACTCAATATAGTACCGGTTATACTATTGTAGTTACAGAGTACTGGTCATTAACAAAAATTACAAATAGAGCACCAAGTATCTTATAAATCACATTTGAACCATTACAACCTCAAAACTATCCTGCAAACTTGAATTTTCCAGGACCATGGGAATTTGTACAATTTTCAGTAATCTCTCCATATTCTCTTAATTTGCTATCCACTTCTCTTACATATTGCAAAGAACATGAATAACAGATTTATCTTAACCTCAGATCTGTTAAACACTGATTTTAATCAGCAATTTGATGTGAAGTTAAGCCATGGAGAAATACGATGTGTTATGATTGGATTATCATATGATAATAACTGATGTAGGCCAAGGGAAAGCATTTTAGTATTGGAATATGATCTCTATAAGCCAGTGAGAGTTAGCAATAAACAATACTTGGGTATTGACTTGTTTGTGTGTGAATACGTGTATACATGTGTGAGGGAGTGCATGTACACACTTGTGCTCATACTATTCTTTGACTGTCTTCTTTTATACCCTTTAGTCATCATATAATAAAATCCTCAGCAGTGCCAATACATTTACATAAGTGCGTGTTGATTTAATTTTCTATATTCTAATCAATAATACTTTTCACAAACACGCATCTGTATATAAATATATGGATGTATAGGTATCATTGTATGTATACTAGAGGCCCAGTGCACAAAATCTGTGCATGGGGAAGGGGGGCATCCCTCAGCTCAGCCTGCACCCTCTTGCAGTCCAGGAGCCGTTGGGGGATGTCAGTCAGTCATCCATAGTGCTGCCAATGAGGCAGGAGAGGCTCCTGCCATTGCCACTGTGCTTGCCAACCATGAGGCTGGCTTCTGGCTGGCAAGCCTGGCTTCTGACTGAGTGGTGCTACCCCTGTGGGAGCGCACTGACCACCAGGGGACAGCTCCTATGTTGAGCATATGCCCCCTGGTGGTCAGTGCATGTCATAGTGACTGGTTGTTCCACTGTTTGGTCAATTTTTATATTAGCCTTTTATTATATAGGATATGTATGGAGTTATATATGGATATATTGGTTTCATCAGAGTTTCTAAAAGTGGTTTTCCAATAACAATTGATCTAACACTCTTAGAAGTTATCTGGAGGATGTTTAATAATAAAGTCAGGTACTAGGTACATCACAGAGCATCTGATTTTAATGGCATAGTTCTCAGCATTTTAGTGTTTCTTGAGTCTTCCACTAGGTTTATATTTTCTTTCACACTTTAAGTTTGAGTGGTAACAGTAAGTATTAGAAAGAATGGCATCTAGTAGATACAAGATGCTCTGTAAGTAAAAACATCATAATGATTAAATAGCAATTCCTCCAGGAAACCTTGACCGACATTATCTCTGAGATGTCATTTTACATATAAGTGCTTGTCTGTGGGCCTATGACCCTCAGGGGAGCAAGGTCTTTGGAGTATAGAATCTGGGCTTTTACATCTACTTCCTTAGTTCTTAGCATGTTGCCTACTATATTTTCTGCCTATTATATTCTTTGAATATAGTGCTTAATCTATATTCTCTGAATGAACAGAAAAAAGATCACATAAGAAAATAGGTGAAAATGATTTGCCTAAAAAATCAGCCTTACAATCAAGACAAGATGTGAACAGCCATTAGAATTGATAAACACAGACCTCCATCTAAATATTCTGCCTGACAATCATTTGAACAAAGGTAAAGAAAACACCCACGATTAAAATTAATAGAAATGGAATAGCTACTACGTAGGAGCAAGGGTTGAAGGTATTTCCTAATTCAGAATGAAATATGACACATTTCAGATCAACTTTATTAAATGTATTTCATGTAAGGTGTGTATACTTTGTGTGATCGATGAAGAGCCCTCGTACATATTAAAGACGAAGAAAGATAAGTGTGTTTCAAGAAAGCAGAGCAAACAACAAGTGTACAATACTCAGTTGGCTATAGAAAATGTGGACTTTGGAAAGACAGTATAGCTCAGTAGTAATTGACTTGGCTCTTTGTCATAACATCTACTGATTTGTTTATTAAGGAGATTGTTAAACACATGTGTTTTTATCTTAGAGAAATTAATGAAAAGATTATAGTACCATCACTTGAGGAAATACACGTTGGTAGTAGGAAACCAAGTATGTACAGTGTTGATTTGATGTAGTGGATTTTTAATTTTCTAAGAAGTAGAATGTAAACATGATGCTGCAAAGTTTCTGAACTATAGTATTCTGCTCTGAGCTGTGATAACAGATTTTTATAAGAACAGCTGTTATGGACCTAGAATTATTCATATGTATTTTTTATTCTTTTATGTCTTTATATATCTTTTGTGTTATATGCCTATCTCAACATCTTCCTTTTATGTGTGCACATAAGTGTGCTGTGTATGTGTGTGTGCCTAAACACATATAAAAGGCCACATGACATATTCAAACACACATATCTATGTTTATACATTTAATAAAGTATTCATTTCATGTGTAATATGTGCTGGGAATGAGATGAAGACACAAAGGGAAATAAGATACAGTCTGGCTACATGGAGCTAGGTGTCATTGTGGGAGGATGAATGTGTTAAAAAGAATTAGAGCATGAAGCAAAACAAGCTTTGATAAAAATTTATATGCCAATCGATCTACTGAAGTCTAGGAAAAGGAATGCTGCAGGGTATTTATTAAAGGGACTCAAGAAAAGCTTCCCCGACATCCATGTACAAGACTGAAGTGTCTAAGGAAGAGAAAGTGCTGGGGTCCAACCCCAGCGGGTCCAGGGGTCCCCAAAGGTGTGGACGGAGTCAGCAAAGAAGGAATGACACGGAGGCAGCGTTCAGTTGATCAGCAGCCTAGCCAGGATCTCTAGCCAAGTTCTGGTCAGGATCTCCAGCGAAGTTCTGGTTAGGATCTCCAGCCAGGTTCTGTGTCCATGTTCTCTTGCGAGGTTCTCCAGCCAGGTTCTCCAGGTTCTCCAGCCAGGTTCTGTAGCCATGTTCCCTCGCTAGGTTCTCCAGCCAGGTTCCGTCCAGGTTCTCCAGTCAGGTTCAGTCACCAGGTTCTAGTCAGGTTCTCTTGCCAATTTCTGTAGTCAGGTTCAGTCCAGGATCTTTTGCCATGTTCTCTCGCTAGGTTCTGTCTCTAGGTTCTGAGGCCAGTTTCTGTCCAGGATCGTTTGCCATGTTCTCTCCAGCGAAGTTCTTCTGTCTCTAGAGAACGTTCTGTGTAGGTTCTGTGCCTAGGTTCTGTCTCTCTTTGTCTGTCTTCTGCTGTCTTGTTACATCTGTATTTATACCAGTTGATTCAATCCTATCAATCTCTATTACAAAGGTTAGGGCGTTTCTTATCTCCATTCCAGGGAGTAAAGATTATGTAGCTTAAGCATGATTGTTCGTAGTTAAAGTAATTAATTACCCGCCTGGCACTTAGTTGAGGGGTTTTATTCCCTCCCTAACTTCAGGGAAAATCCCTACCTGGGGAAACAATCTTTCTCAGAGAGGAGACCTTGGTTAAAACACATAGTGCCAAGAAGGTGAGCAAACATTTTAAGAACAGTATGCCATATATGCCAGGTCCTTTGAAACAGCAAGGATGGACCGGCTCCCGGCAAGAAAGGACACACAGGGCATAAGAAGAAAGGAGGTGATGTCAGATAAAACACCTTTACCATGGCATGAGAGTGAACCAAGTATGGGGACTTCCCTGCAGAACAATATGACTACTTACTTCCAGAGACCTACACTTTCAATATATGCTTGCGTATTGTTGTTTTTTCCCCTCCACTTTTGGATGTACACCTTCATTTCCTTCCCCTCGTCGTAGGAAGAAAAATAATGCCATAGTTTTCAAGGACACCCAGAAGAAAGCTGGCTACTACTTCCACAGAGCAATAAAGCAACAGAGCAATGTAATTCAATCCAGTAGCCGCAGGATACTCTACTCCCCTTCCTGACTCCATAAAACATGCCGCCTATTTGCAACGGAGATGGTTTACTTTCAAATTGGGATTCTAAACTGCTCTCATAAAGCGGAGGTGCTTCCTGCTTGAATTCTATTTATTTATTTACTTTAATTTATTTATTTATGATAGCCACAGTTGTGTTTCCTTACTTTTCTGTCTTTAAAAAACATTCACAACATGGGGCATCAAATGGAATGGAATCATGGCTTACTGATTTCAGCTTTATTCAGAAAAGCACTGTGTTAATTTTGTTCTAAATACCTTATAAAGCATGTACATCTCCAATGATACCCAAGGTCATGTGTATCACTGCAGGCTATTTTTGACGGAATTCTCTTCACTAGGTCTGGCGGTAAAGAATATAGCACTGAAGCTCACACCTCACCAGCGTGATATGGAGTGTTAATTGGAAAGGGCCTAGCCGACCCTGTGATTTCTACTAAGAACTGGTGACAAGATGTCCCATCCTTCCTTCTGACATCTGTGGACAGAAAAAAAGTGAGGGGCATAGGCGAGCGGGCAGCGGGAGAAATAGATTCATGGAAAAGGAGACAAGAGAAATGTACAGAGAAAGTTGGGATGGCTTGGTGAAAATAAATGAACACAAATTACATCACTTCTGCAAGTGTAAGTCAAGCATCTAAGAATGGTTGGAACGATGCAGTTTCTATTCAGGATGTCTTTAGGTAAAGCGTAGAAAGGAAGCTTCTAGAAAAGCCAAGCAACAGGAAAGGAAGGGAACTCTTAAGTTCTCAGCAGGAAGTCTGAGGGAATAAAGGAGGCACAACATTTCAGATTGCAAAATACTGATCTGTATTCTGCAAATAATAGTTCACACTTATTAAGTGAATATAAATGCTTGCAAATATTAACAATTTAAATCTCTCAAAATCTTCTGAAGTGGATTACAATTATCACCCTCATTCTCCAGGGGAAAAAAAAAACAAAAAACCCAAAACAACAACAACAACAAAAAAACACAGGCAAGCAAATTTAATTCCCTCATTGGCTTGAGGGGCTGCCTGAGATTGATTCCTGTGAAGGATCACTATTACTCCCTAGTTTTCTAAAACAAGAAGAGAAAAGCTTTTTATAAAAGAAATATATATTTTAATGACCTCTTCCTTTAGTAAAACTGGGATTGAATTAAAATGGACTGTTAGGGAAGTGCCAGCAATTTGAATGCTAACTAAACTTTTGATAGCTAGATGCAGTTGAGGGCACAGAGGTTAATCAATTACAGATGCTGAGTTTGAGTTCAGTACACTGAAAATTACTATTAATGCTTCAGTGCTAGAGTTTAGACTTTAGACCCTTAATTTCTGTGAAAAGCATCTTCACCACCATCAAGTGGCAATGGGGTCCTTTCACGGAGTCCTGAGAAAAGCATTTCAGAGGAGGACATGGGAGGACAAGGTGCAGTGGTGATGTTTACTGGGATGGAGAAAAAGCCTAGCCCAAGTGCCTGGGGCCCACCGTTTGGCCACTGGGGGAGAAGTCTAGCATGGTCTTCATCAAGCACAGAAGAAGGTCAAGGCCCAGAAATTCGGTGCCATTGGTTCAGTCCATGCCAAAGCTTAGTCGAGTTCTGTCTCTGTCCAGTCAGCTGGCTTAATCTCTGTCCCTGGCTGTGCGTTGGCTGGTGCAGCATCACCATCCAAGCTGGTGCTTGGAGCCTGTGCTTGGAGCCTGCCCGGCTGGGAGTCTGTTCCAAGGCCAGGATCATGTGGCTGCTGGCCCCACAAGGGGGCTTCAGCAAGAGAAGGTTCAAATGAACAGGCCAACGCCTGTTACCAAGCCAGAGGCCTCTGATAGGCTCTGATTATATTATCTCCAATTTGGGAAATCCCAAGCTTACTTTCAAACTAACCAATCAATTTTCTAATCCTGTTTGGGTCTTCCCCCTAACCAATCTGGTCTTTTTCCCAGATTAGACACCTCCCCTTCATGGTGTCATCTTGGCTCCAACTGCACATGTGTCAAGGTAGAAGGGACTCCACCTGCACCACCTTGGCTTCTGCTGTGGATGTGCCCCACAGAGGAATTTCCACCTCGCTGTTCATCCCCCCCACCATGGTAACCCTGGCTAATAGCCAATCACAGATTTCCTCCGCCTGCTTCAGGGATTAGGTCCCCACGGAAGGAGGATGCAGTGGTTCCCCAGGGGCCTATGAATGTTGCAAGTTCCAGTGAAGTAGACTCAATGGCTGATTCAGCTCCCCAGTTTGTAATGTTTAATGTCTGATTCCCCTGCTCCCTTCATTTATTAAAACTTGTTAATATCCACATAAGCTCCTAGAGTCCATGTATTTGATGTTTGAATGCTCAGGACAAAAGCCCCACCTGAGGATTATCTAGTCTAGCCAGGAAACCTTTGCTGAGTGACATTCACTACTACTATCATCCAGAGCAGTACTTTCCACCTCTGGAATGGTCTCTTTCAAATTAATTCCTCATTACTTTCAACTGATACCAGTAACTCTAAAACTTTTAATATTGGAGACACTTCTGCTATGGGTGAAAAATTCTTCTGGATCAATATATTCACCTTATCATGTCATAAAATATTGTGTTTTGTAAAATTCTCTTTAATTAGTAGTTAATATTGTTGCAAAAATAACTATTTGTAGAGCAGGAAGCATTGAATTATTTAAAGTGCTAAAAGGTATTTATTTTTTAATGGCAGAACATTTGTTGTTTAACAACTACTCATAATTTACATGGAAAGGTGGACTGAAACAGTGCACTCTTGTATTTTCAAAATCCTCAGTGTTTACTTAAGCCATCCTTAGTGACTGTAACAAAAAGTGTGCAATTTTTTTGTTATTATATGATTATCACAACATTAAAAGACAAATGAGGAATATGACAGAACAAAATGATATAAATTTTATCATCTATTGCATACAATTACTGAGGATTTAAGTTTTTAATTAAAGTAGCCATATTCTCCTCTCCCTTCTTGACTCTAGCTTTTGAAGTGCAATCATTTTATATTTTATCCTATAAATGAGGGAACAGCACTTTAAGAAAATGGAACAGAAAGATTTCTAAATAGGGTTGTTTTATTTCCTGGGTTCATGAACCTGCTATTTACTTCCCTAGTGAACACTTATCTCACTCACAGAAGGACTGTGTAAGGATGGAAAGTTTACTCCATGTAAAAGCCATGGCATACACAAGGAGAGGTACTTGTTTAGAATACCTGCTCTGCAACATGAAAAAAGAAATTGAGCCGAAACCGGTTTGGCTCGGTGGATAGAGCGTCGGCCTGCGGACTGAAAGGTCCCAGGTTCGATTCCGGTCAAGGGCATGTACCTGGGTTGCGGGCACATCCCCAGTGGGAGGTGTGCAGGAGGCAGCTGATCGATGTTTCTCTCTCATCAATGTTTCTAACTCTCTATCTCTCTCCCTTCCTCTCTGTAAAAAATCAATAAAATATATTAAAAAAAAAGAAATTGACAAATTTTTTCTTGTAAGACTTCTATCAGTACTGACTACTAAATAGACTGAGAAAAGCATTCCTGCTCCTGGTCTTAAATTTTTATAGATGTTCCTAAAATGTTCATGTAGCCCACCTTGCTAACAGATTGAGCAAAATGATTTATGAACAGGCTCATCTCCATATGCTTGATAGATGTTTTATTCACTTAATGATCACTGGCAAGTAGCAGCTACTATGAAACATGAAGTGTAACTAATAGGACTTTGTAGTTCTTCTACTGTAAAACACAATTTGTGAGCTTTTTTTTAAAGACATAAAGCCTTAAAAAAAACACCCAGCTTTTATATTTTCCATAAACTAAGCATTTTAACCTCAGATCATATGTCAAAATACTTGACTGCTGTGTTTTCAGACAATATGAATACAAGCCAGGATGGATAATATATTATGGATGGATTATATACTAAGCTACATATAATTAATAAAGAAAATCTGCAACAAAAACAGGAACATCTTTTTCCAAATTATTTACATAAATTAATGTTCTTTCCAAGAAACAGACATTAATATTGAATACAAGTTACATTCACTGTATACCACATATTACATGTCATTTTCAGGTGCTGTCTCATTTATTTTAAATGTCCTATTAATACATGTGCTATTTTTACTCAGAGGATATAAATCTGTGCATCTGTAGATCCACTTTGCTTACTAGATATTATTCTCTAATTCAGCAATTCGAAGACTTTTGTCACATGTACTCCTACATCAGTGATTTAAGGTGAGGACGGTGACGAAGGGAGGTGCTTGACATTGTTCTCAAGTTGATAGAGGTCATCGTGACAGCACAATTGGTTATGTGGCTCTTGACATCTCAATATTCTCATCTGGGTACAGAGGAGGTTGGACTGGCTGATCTCGAAGTACTCTGATATCTCATAAATTATACAGTTCCATAAACTCTGAACATAAAATGAAACACTCCACAAATTTAAAACAGAAAAGTGTACAATGACTGACATTCCCTTCAAAAACTTATTACATCTATTTATTTTAAAACCACACTCTAGGAATTACGTAGAGGTTTGGTACAAAACGTCTGAGTATCAGGCCCCTGAACACAAGGCCAAGGCTACTTCCTGCTTTCAGTGTACATCTTAACTATGACAGAGCATGATTATTTATCAGTATGATGGCCATTTAAAATTTCAGTAATATAAAAATAATCAACTTCTCTATGTAGTGCCCATTCCCAAGGTAAGGGGGGAGTTTTTGGAGATGCTGATTTTACACATTGTAAAAATTGATATAACCCTAAATAACTGGGAAGGTTAAAATTCCTACTCATGTTACCATTCATAATTATTTTAAACTTCCAGATATCGGAGAATGCCTTTGCAGGTAGAAATATCTTTGATCTGAATAATCTGTTGTTAAAATTCTATCTATAACCTAGCTTTTAATGTTTTTATCTGGAAAAAAACCCTTCTTTGACACAAAAGCCCAATATGACAATAGAAAAAATTATTAATGAGAAACAGAAGAAGTATAAATGATTATCACTTATGTGTTTCTTCATTTCTTGCCACTTCACCAAACTGCAAGAATTATATATACATCAGGAGCCTGGACCATATTTATTAGGGAGCAGCTAAGAGAGAAGCTTACCTGTAGCAAGTGGGAAAAAAATTAAATATGTTTTTATTGAGGAAGGGAGAAGGAGAGAGATAGAAACATCAGTGATGAGAGAGAATCATTAATCAGCTGCCTCCTGCACACCTCCTACTGGGCATCAAGCCTGCAACCCGGGCATGTGCCCTGACTGGGAATCAAAGCCTTACCTCCTGGTTCATAGGTCAGCACTCAACCACTGAGCCACACTGGCTGGGCAGTAAGTGGAAAATTTTGAGTTAGTATTTGATTGTTTTCTAGTATTACATTTCTAAGAACAGAAGGAAAAACTAATCCTTTTTACAGAACTTGAAAACACAGGGTCCTGACATTTTCTTCTCATCTTACAAAAAAAAGAAAGAAAGGAAAAAAGTGAGACTTCTATTTTTTAGAAAGAGTATCATTCTGTGAAAGAGACATTCCTAGCATTTTTTGAAAAGTCACAAACAGCCTGTTATTAGAGACAGAGATTTAGTAAGAGGTATCAGAAATTACAAACAATAAAAGCAAACTAGCAAGATTGTTATAGCAGTTAATATTACACTTAGCATCAAGTAAGAGAGAGTTTTGCAAAAAGTAGCTTAAATAAGAGTTGATTTCACACATGACAAGAAGCCTGGAGGTGGTCTGTGGAGGGAGAAGCTGATTAATGACTTCATCAGAGATGCAGTCTCTGTAAACCATTCCGTAATGGATGAGCACTTTGTCTTGTGTGGCAAGATGATGGCTCTACTTTTAGGCATCACATCAGACATGAAGCAGGAAGACATAGAGAGGGTAAATCAGAGGCTGTGAGAGGCAATTTTGTGTCATGTGATCAGGAAACCAAGAGCTCTCACAGATGCCACACCCAGAATATGCCCAGTTGTATATCATTGCCTTGGGAACCATGGCTACTAACTACAGCTATTACTGGCCAAGGGGAATGAATGGGTGAAGCACAAGAGAGTTTTAAAGCAACAAAATGATTCTGTTAAGTATTTCAAGGGTGAATAAAATAACTTATGCCCTATATCCTTAGAAATTCACAGCACAAAAAGAACCTTCATGTAGGCAAAGTAAAATTATTCAGGAAATTGTAGTATCTCCTGGGAGAAATGCAGAATATGAAAAGGAAGTCTAACTATATTACAGATGCATAGAATAACCTCACTGACCTAAAGAACTTTAGCAATGAGTAGAGTCTGTAAAACAAAAAGCAAAAGAAATTGTGCATAAGTACTATTTTGTAATTGACAGAACTGCATCAACAGTGGTACAGATTAATCATTATGATGCTTGTATTCATGTATACCAGATCAAAATATTAAGTAAGTGCATGGCAAGTAGAGTGGGAGCCAGGTTACTCATAGTTTAAGTAGAAATTTACAGATAAGCCATTGGAGAAGGCTAAAATTAGCCACAAGTGATAAATTAGAGTGAGAAACATTGATTCAACTCATTTTTAGGTCAGTATAGATGAGGATGGTTAAGTATGGAAAGATGCATAGATACCTATATGTACCAAAACTAGTGAAAACCCATACATTTACTGTTCTGTTAGCTAAGAGAGCCAAAAAATTGACACCCCAGCAGCAAAGAGTCCACCTTATATCCAGATCTTGCTTTATAATATCAGTCTTCAATAAAAGGAACCAAGGGTCTTTGAGTTAATGGCTGACCTTAGGTATGGGGCAAGAAATAAACAATATATTTATTTTGTAGTGTCAGCAATAAGAAAGTGCTAAAAATCACACACAGAAAAAAAGAAATAGAATATATCAGAGCCAACTGAAAGAGCTGCAAAGAATCAAAGTTGGATTGAATTTGAGCCAAAAACTAAAGTAGTATGGATTATAACTCCAAGTGTGAAATCCAATTATATATGTACTGATAATTAATCTATTTAATAAATTAATACATTGGGGGGAAGAGACTAATGCTTCATGCAGAAGAATTCTAAAATTATATGCTCAAGGGGGCAGCATATACACCCACCCCTTTGGTGTGAACTATGCATAGTGAGTTCCTTGTAAAGTGTGCAATATGAAGAGGGGGGAAAGGGAGTAACCGTATAGTGGAGAAACCTGATGAACACAACCTTAGCTAGGTGATCAAAGACAATATCCATAGTCATAAATCACGCTGACAATATATACCCTTGATATAGTGTGATGAAAGTGGCACATTACATCTGTGGTTTTCTTTCCAATAACTCACATTCCAAGTCTTACCATGAGAAAACCACCAGACAAGTTCCAATTGTGCGCCATTTTACAAAATATCTGGCCAGTACTCCTCAAAACTGTCAAGGTTATCAAAAACTAGGGCCGAAACCGGTTTGGCTCGGTGGATAGAGGGTCGGCCTGCGGACTGAAAGGTCCCAGGTTCGATTCCGGTCAAGGGCATATACCTGGGTTGCGGGCACATCCCCAGTGCAGGAGATGTGCAGGAGGCAGCTGATCGATGTTTCTCTCTCATCAATGTTTCTAACTCTCTATCTCTCTTCCTTCCTCTCTGTAAAAAATCAATAAAATATATTTAAAAAAAAAAGTTTTAAAAAAAAAAAAAACTGGGGAGATATGAGAAACTGCCATAGTCCAGAGAAGCCGAAAGAGACATGATGACTATATGGAACATGATATCAAGAACAGTAAAGTACTCTGGCTGTGTAATAATAATAGATATTCTTCAAACTGAAAGTAAGTGGGACAGATGTGTCTATTGACTCCCCCTGAGAATCCTCATGTGCCTTCTCTTCATTTCCCTCTTCCCCAATGGGCTGAATGTGACATTGCCTTACTGCCCTCCATACATTCCATAAAATTCTGAATTCAGCGCAGGCTGAGGGGAAAATATCTTCCTATGATATTCATAACCTCTTGCACATTTAGGGGCCTTGGGATTGGAAATGTCAATTTGTACAATCAATATTATATTCTCAGAGACAGTCTGTGAGAACTAAATAGGGCTCACGTAAGCATTAAACTGTCTACTGCTGTGCAAAGGTAGACATGATTAATTCATGGAAGCATTATATTTGAGCTTAAGTTACTGTTCACCTGCAAATGTGTATTGATACAGATCAAACTTTCTCAGCAAATGGGACAGAAATCTTAAGTGTTGTTATTATTTACTTAACTTTGTTTACAATTGTATTCTGTATAAAACTAGGTGTGTTTTTTTCAGGCTTAGAATCGTAAATCTGATTTAAACATTCTTGTTTATTAGCAGCTTTATCAAAGTGAAGCTGATCGAGTGTTATGGAATCATGAAGGGGGAGGTTCCAGATTGTCTATGCCAACACTGTTTTATCTAAGAGGAGCGATCTGAGCCCAAGAACACTGGTTATTTACCTAGTGGCAAATATGTCCAGTGATTGCAAGGGATGGCATTAGAATCTGTATTCCTTAAAGTCTAGTCCGAAGATCATTCAGTATACCAAACTATATACACACAAATAATTAAAATCATTATACAATTAAAATATAGGAGAAAAATATTAAAGTAATTAATAACTAAATATCTTTTGATGTATTGGTTTTAAGAATATACTCTATATATTTTTTCAAAAACACTAAAAACTCAGCATATCTTCCAAAAGGCATATAAAAGGATATCAAATTAAACATTCTATGTAATAGAGAATAAACAGAAAAAATCTCAAGATTTATCAGTAAGAAAAGAAAACATAAACATACTATATATTCATAACATACAATAACATGTGCAAATTGAGAAGAATGAGGTCTATGCACATACAGTGACGTGGAACGATTTCCAAGACATACCGTTAACTGAAAATATCACTGGGTTGTGCCACCATATTATTAGTTAATCCTTAAACTTTTACTGACTTTCTTGTGTTCTATCCAACATATCCCCTGCCAAAAGCAAGCCAAGGACGAAATTCTAGGCTAGCTAAGCCTGCCAGCAGGAAACATAAGAAACTCAATCAGGCTCACAAACCAATTTGCACTGGAAAGATCCAAGATGGCGCCTGGAATCCCTTCCCAAAACACTTTTAGAGGAACTTTTCTTCCTTAGCACACTAAAACTTATGCCCAAGAGTGGAGATTTAACATTACAATGAGACATGAGATGTATGATGAGGCATGTTCCAAGCATGTATGAAAACTGCACATGCTCCCCTGCAATTCCAATCACGCTGGAATCCCCACCCCTGAAATCCCCAGCCCTACATCCTTTGTAACCCTTAAGACCTTCCTTATTTCCCAACATAGACAGAAGTAATCTTCAGAGCATGATCTCACCTTTTTCTCTTCCTTGATCAAATTAAAATTTTTGATCTGCTTTCCTGAACACAATCTTATTCTATTGCATGAGCGACATTGAGGTCCCTCATCCACAGGGGATGGTGACAAAAAAAAGCAAACATCAAGTTAAGAAAAGCAAAAACATAAGCACATTTTATAACCTTAAATTTAGAAAACAAAAGAAAAAATAGAGGTAAAATAGAAGTAGTAAATTAGAGAAGGAGGGAGAAAATAAAATCTGTAGATAGGTAGCAATAATCTATCTATATATATAAAAGCCAAGTAACCAGAACTCCAAAATGACTGGAACGACCAGAAGGACTGGTTGCTATGACACTCACTGTGGCTGGCCAACTAGCCCGATAGGGGCAGCCCTCCCCCCAGGCAGCCCTGCCCCCAATCAGCCTCCCCAACCCCGATCAGGGGCGAGGTTGGCTGGCCAACCACCTGCGCCCCCGCCCCCGGCCAGTCCCACCTGATTGGCCCCCATTGGGTTGGGTGCTGGCCAGATCCCACATGTGCACGAATTCATGCACTGGGCCTCTAGTATATATCCTATATAATAAAAGCCCAGTGACCGAAACAGCAGAACAACCAGAGACCAGAACAACCACAGCCCCTCACCCACGCTGGCAGCCCCCCAACTAGTGGTTAGGGGCAATCAGGCAGGCAGGCAGAGTGCTTAGGGGTGATCAGGCAGGCAGGCAACTGGTTAGGGGTGATCAGGCAGGCAGGCAGAGGCAGTTAGGAGTGAACAGGCAGGCAGGCAGAGTGGTTTGGGGTGACCAGGCAGGTAGGCAAGTAGTTAGGGACCAGCAGTCCTGGATTTTGAGAGGGTGCAGGCTGGGCTGAGGGACCTCCCCACCCACACACACACACCCATGCATGAATTTCATGCGCTGGGCCTCTAGTATATATATAAAAGGCCAAGTGACCAACCATCCATCCATCCCACCATCTGACAGACCCACCAGCCAGTACATATGACACACACTAGCAATTTAAAAATAAACATTGGCTCGCACATGCACATTACATATAAAGCTCTCACTGGTGCCAATTTGAATGTTGCATTTGGTGGGAAAGTTCTCCTTCTCAGAGGGGATTTTCGACAGTGTCTCAGTGTTGTGTCCCATGCTATATGACCAGCTATAGTACAAATGAGTTTAAAGTACTGTAGTGTTTGGGGATGTTTCAGGCAGATGTCTCTTAAAACAAATATAAGAACAGAGCATTCTGCTTATAGCAAATAGTTTGTAAAACTTGGAGATGGCAAACTTGATAGTGGTTTTCATTTAGGAATGGATATCATTGAAATCCCTTATAAAATGATTTTTAACAGATCTATTATTGAAGCTACCTTTGGAAATAGTATATCTATAGATAATAATAAAAATATATCTAAACATGGGATCCTTTGTCAAAAAATGAGCATGTCCATAAATTAAGTTAAGAAATTTTAGATATACTCTGCTGGGGTCCAACCCCAGCAGGTCCAGGGGTCCCCAAAGGTGTCGATGGAGTCGGCGAAGAAGGAACAACACAGAGGCAGCGTTCAGTTGATCAGCAGCCTAGCCAGGATCTCTAGCCAAGTTCTGGTTAGGATCTCCAGCAAAGTTCTGGTCAGGATCTCCAGCCAGGTTCTGTGTCCATGTTCTCTTGCTAGGTTCTGTCTCTAGGTTCTGTGTAGGTTCTGTGTCTAGGTTCTGTGTCCTGTTGTCTTGTTACATCTGTATTTATACCAGTTGATTCCAATCCTATCAATCTCTATTCCAAAGGTTAGGGCGTTTCTTATCTCCATTCCAGGGAGTAAAGATTATGTAGTTTAAGCATGATTGTTCGTAGTTAAAGTGATAATTACCAGCCTGGCACTTAGTTAAGGGGTTTTATTCCCTCTCTAACTTCAGGGGAAAATCCCTACCTGGGGAAATAACCTTTCTCAGAGAGGTGACCTTGGTTAAAACAAATAGTGTCAAGAAGGTGAGCAAACATATTAAGAACAGTATGCCATATATGCCAGGTCCCTTGAAACAGCAAGCATGGACCGGCTCCCGGCAATACTCAATGGAGATTTTCACACCTATTTGAGTGATGACTCCATCGATTCAACAAATGATGCCGAAAAGGAAAATTTTCCCATCAAATTTCTTAATAGTATTACTCCTTTGGGAATGCCATGTCATAACTTAAAATTGAAAGTAGGTGCAATCATCATGCTACTGAGAAATCTTAATAGTAAATGGGGTCTTTGTAATGGTACTAGATTTATTATCAAAAGGTTGTGACCTGACATAATTGAAGCTGAAGTATTAATAGGATCTGCAGAAGGAGAGGTTGTTCTGATTCCAAGAATTGATTTGTCTCCATCTGACACTGGCCTCCCATTTAAATTAATTTGAAGACAGTTTCCTGTGATGCCAGCATTTGCGATGACTATTAATAAATCACAAGGACAAACTCTAGACAGAGTAGGAATATTCCTACCTGAACCCATTTTCAGACATGGTCAGTTATATGTTGCTTTCTCTTGAGTTCGAAGAGCATGTGACATTAAAGTTAAAGTTGTAAATATTTCATCACGAGGGAAATCAGTCAAGCACTCTGAAAGTGTTTTTACTCTTAATGTGATATACAGGGAGATATTAGAATAAGTTTAATCAATTTATCAGTCATTGTTTTTATCCATGTTTTTATACCATGTTCTTGTTGTTTTCATATCATGTTTTTGTTGTTGTTGTATCCTGTTGCTATTGTTTATTTATTAATCAATTTATATATTATTTTCATAAACATTTTAGTAATTTTCTTTCATCTCTGGCATTTCTATTATAGAGAAAGGGCGAATAGCAATATTAAAATATTTCTTCTAATTAATTTCCTTTCACTGTGCATAAATTTGTGCACTGGGCTACTAGTATAACTAATAAACACAAAAAGCAAAGTCCATCAGAATGAGGAGATAAAATAAGACTTGTATTCTTTAAACGACATGCTTCTTTTATTACTTCTACATTGATAACATCTATGTTGAAAAAGCAAAAGGTAAAGAGTAAGTCTGTCAATGCCAAGTTGGATTATTTATTATACCCCTCTTTGGATATGTATCAGCTACACTATACCATCTTAGGTGTATACAGCTATGAGCACATTTTTATTTCAATAATCAATATATTACCTTTCTTTACATAGGCTTTTAAACAGCCCCAACAATAACATTTATCCCTAAGTCCACTCTGCATTGTTTATATTATTTTGGTTACTGTCAGTTTCAGCGTTTGATCATCTGGCCTCAACAAGAATTAAATTGTGTTCCTTTATTTTGTGTGGCCACTGCAGCAGCTATCTTCATGGAAATAAATTTCTTAGCAAAGTGTGGCCCAAAAGAGAAGGCACAGTTTGCCAGTGATTGTGATGTATATGGAATACAAACAGATAATGACCTTTAGATGTGCACAATTTGGCTCTGAATTTACTTCTGTTTGGTGTCTGAAACATTAAGTAAAAGCATTTGGAGGAAGATATAAAAAAATGTGATACTATATTTTTTAAATTCTTATGACCTAAAATAGCTTTAAGTTACTCTCGTGGTAAAAATCTGAGCTATACGGGGTTTTGAGTCCAAAAGCCGGATAGATCAATTCAATTTATATATAATGGTTTTCTGGATTTGCAGGTATAAACACATAATTCTTTAGTAGATTTACTGAAATCTATATTCCACATAATTGGCTTTTTTTTGTTATTAAATGGTTCATTTTACCATTTGTAGAAAGGACAGAAACTTCAAAAGAGAATTCAATTACATTTTATATAACATTCCTCTAGAATAATCATTTTGCACATAAAGGAAAAGGAATTTTTATGCGTCAACTTTTTTTAATCCATATATAGTTACAATGCTTCTTAGAGGGAGTAGAAAAATGGAAGGGCAGTTCTCAAAGTTTGCTTCAAGCAATTTCATTACATCGTCATCTGCTGATTGATTAAATAGTGTTCAAAGGCATATTGTTCCAAAATAGACCTCAAGTAATTTATTAGAAATTCATACAACATCGCATCTGTTTCTCAAAGATGTTGTCTGGTAATTAATTTTGGCTTTTATTACAGGCATAATATTAATATTCTAGAATCTATGTGGTTTTATTTATAAATTCATCCAATAGTAATGCATTCACTGGAAGCTTTTGATATACTGAAAAGTTCATTAAACACTGTAATAGGGAACAAATTGATTAATCACATTTTTGCTTGTATCTCAATGCTTAAAGTTTGATTAAATAATATGTTGATGCCATAAAAATATTCCAATGAACTTAACTGTTTCCAATGCAACAAGCAATCATTATTTAATATAATTGTGTACTATTTAACCTTATTTTTACCCTATTTGACCTTAAATTCTGAATCTTCCATCCATTTACTTTTCTGATGAGATAGTGTTATCCTAGATCAGTGATAGTGAACCTTTTGAGCTCGGCGTGTCAGCATTTTGAAAAACCCTAACTTAACTCTGGTGCCGTGTCACATATAGAAATTTTTTGATATTTGCAACCATAGTAAAACAAAGACTTATATTTTTGATATTTATTTTATATATTTAAATGCCATTTAACAAAGAAAAATCAACCAAAAAAATGAGTTCGTGTGTCATAGGTTCGCCATAACTGTCCTAGATGATGAGAAAACAGGATGGGATTGACTCCTGGTGAAATGGTGCGTAGGCCAAGCAACATATTTTTTTTTTTTCCCAGAATGACATAATTTAGGGATGACCATATGCACCCAAAGGAAACTCCTCAATGACAAGAGCAACTTTCAAAGTATAATCACTCACAACTTTCCCACCCCCAAGGTATATATGTACATATTATTAAAATTATTTTTAAATGGGCCATAATATTTTAATGATCCCCCGACTAATTAATAAATTTACCATGAACTTTGATATGTGTTCATTTTATACACACATGAGAGTCATGGTTATTAACATTTTGAAAATTTACACTTTATCAATAGACCAGGGTCAGGCTATTTGAGTTCAAATCCCTGTTCTACCACTTAATCACTGATTGATCTTGAGCAAATTCAACTCTTCGAATCACTTTCTTACATGTAAAATTAAAACAACATAATTTTTATCAACCGGTGGTTATTAGCACCAATTCAACACCAATGGCATCAAATGGAGTCTCAATTTGGGGTGCGGTAAAGAAGGAAACTTTATGCAGTGCAAAACAGCTCAACTGTGATAGACAGTCTTCATTCTCTGGTGCAAATGGACAAAATGTGCTCTCTTGGAACCCCCAGGAGAGCTGGCTTTTATGGACAGAAGTCCCTGCCGCTGGTCTCTGATGATCCATCCTCATGCAAATGAAGACTCCAAATCCTCCCAGTTTCATCTGTCCAAAGGCACTGTTCTGATTGGTCAGAATAGAGCTATTCTGATTGGTCTGAGCTACATAGCTCTGATTGGATAGGGAAAGACTCATTCCTATTTGTTGAAATAGGATTTCAGAAAATCTTTATAAGGGCTGGCTCCTATGGCAGAAACACAGTACATGCAGATGGTTGAGTGCGTAGGTAGGCAGTTCAGCACCAAGGCAGGTAATTCAGCACAGAGGCTCTTCTGTAAAATGCAGTTTGCATTTTTATTTGAGCACTGTTAGCCTCCAGGAACCCTTCCTAGTGGTGTTTCCTTTTTTTTCCTCTCCTCAGGAATTTTTATAAGATTAATGATTACAATGTACATAAAGTTCTTAGAACATTGCCTGCAAATGAGCAATTGATAAATGTCTCTTCTCCTTTGATTCATTCTTCTTCATCATCCTATATAATAAAAGCCTAATATGCTAAGTGTCCAGTCGGCCAGTCGGCCATTCAATCAATCAAAGCTTAATATGCTAATGATATGCTAAGGCCGCTCAACTGCTCTCTATGACGTGCACTGACCACCAGGGGGTAGACGCTCCAACTGGTAGTTTAGCTTGCTGCTGGGGTCCGGCCGACAGGGACTGATTGAGATGGGCCAGACCAGCCGTGGGCAAACTACAGCCCGCAGGCCGGATCCAGCCCATTTGAAATGAATAAAACTAAAAAAAAAAAAAGACCGTACCCTTTTATGTAATGATGTTTACTTTGAATTTATATTAGTTCACACAAACACTCCATCCATGCTTTTGTTCCAGCCCTCGGTCCAGTTTAAGAACCCATTGTGGCCCTCGAGTCAAAAAGTTTGCCCACCCCTGGGCCAGACACACCTTGGAGCCCTCCTGCAGTCTCTCCTTGGCTGGCCAAATTCCCATGTCCCTACCCGACCTCAATCATGCACCAGTGGGGTCCCTGGCCTGGCCTGTTCCTCTTGCAATCCAGACCCTTCAAGGGCTATAGGAGAGCCAGTTTTGGCCCAACAGCAGAAGGATTGTTCACTATGACATGCACTGACCACCAGGGGGCAGCCGCTTAACACAGGAGCTGGCTCACAGCTGGCGAGTGCAGTGGAAGTGGCGGGAGCCTCTCCTGCCTCCATGGCAGCACTAAGAATGTCCGACCGCCAGTGTAGGCCTGCTCCTTGCAGGGAGAGGGCCTAAGCTGTCATTCGGACATCCCCCAAGGGCTACTGGACTGCAAGAGGGTGCAGGCCAGGCTGAGGGACACCCCCTGAGTGCATGAATTTCATGCACTGGACCTCTAGTTTCATATAATTTATCCAAAACAATTTGAACACTATTCATTTAACTATACTATATATGTTCAGTATACCCTTCCTTATACTTTAATAACAATTCATTCACATGTTTATTTAATAATTATTTATTTTGTCCTATGAAGAGAATTTATTAAGTAGCTCTTGCTCAATAATTAAGTAGGATAATATTATTTGATATTCTTTTCTCTTGTCGTTTCCCTTCTCTGATGCAATAGTTACTAAATTTGCTTTCTCTCTGGAGTGTAACTTTTTGACCAATCAACAATATATTTGCCTTCATGGCAACAGCCACACATCCACACTTACATCTCAAATCATAGGAAATTGGGAGATAGCATTCAGGCCCTTAATTATTTCTATGCTACTTCCAGATCTTTCTCAGTGATGTCATGTCACACCAAATATGATAGTATCCAATCAGAATTGTTTAGAATATATATATATTTTGTCTTTTATATTTGAGGGGTTGGGGGAAGGAAACACACAGAGTTAATGAAATTAGGAGGTTCAGCCATACAATCATGTGTCAGACACTATGTCTTTTCAAATTCGGATTCTTGACTCTTACAGCTTTATTTTAGTGATAGTAATAGTAGTAATAATAGTAACAACTGATACATATATGACACTTCCCAGTTTTTACATATTTTATTCCCCATAGTCTCACTGAATTATACAGTTTCTGTGATTTACATTATCTTCATTTTACAAATACAGGTGAGAACCAGAGAGTTTAACTGAATGGCCCAGCTCTCGGAGTAGCAAGGGACAGAGCTAGGACTCAAAATAAGCCAGGCCATTTGATTCTAATCCCTTTGCTTTTCTCATAGCCCAGGCTTCTCCCTCTTTTGGTAAAATTAATAACTCTCGGGGGGAAAATGTTACCACATGTCAACTATTAAGTTTAATGACTACTCCAAGATAATAAGAGCAATAATAATGTCAGAAAACATCAAATTCTAAAAGATGTACCTAAAATAAATCAACTGTTTCTTTTTCAGAAGATCACTTTTATTTACATGTGATGTTTTAATGTTTTTATGCTTTGTAATAACCCAGTATCTAGTCTAAAAGTCAGCATGATTTGAAATAAAGTGTTTTATTTCATTTTGGTGTTGTTAAAATACTATCTCTAGTTAAGGAAACCTCCATGTTAATCTTATTACCTTTTCATCTTGATTTGCCTGATTGACAGATTCTTAGAGGTTAATGGCTATAATTATGTGCTTGAACAGCAAGTGATGCTGGTGAGAATCTATGGCTACATTGGTTCTGGACCAGAGCCTGTAAGTTATAAACTTACAAGTTATGAGTGCTCTAACTCTTTGTTTTTGTATCACGGCATCAATGTTATCTCTAAGAAAAGCATGGTTTTACTTAGGATTTGTGAGCTTCATAGCCAGAGGGATAAACATCCTAGATAAAACGCGAGAGACATAAGCGTGGCTTGATTTTAAAGGGATAAATGCATTATAATAAGTAAATTACAGGAATAACCAGGGGTCATAAAAATAAATGCCAAAATATTCCAAATCAGAAGATTATTGGCCCTAAAAATGAATTTATCTCCCTGATTAGTAATCAGAAGCCTTCCAAAAATGAAACAAAATAAAAATATAAGAGGTAAGATTACATTTACTCTATTTTTGTACCTGTAGTAATATGGAAAAACTGCCCTAAATACAGTTTCTGTTGGTAGAAGTTAAACTTTTTTTCTCAAACCTTCACATGATAGACAGCAAGGCCTTTTGCTCAAAGCCACTATAATGCTGATATTTTCTGGTGGATCATTTTAAGGGAGGTTTTATGTTTTTGTTTTTTAAATATATTTTATTTATTTTTTATTTATTTATTTATTTTTACAGAGAGGAAGGGAGAGGGATAGAGAGTTAGAAACATCGATGAAAGAGAAACACTAATCAGCTGGTTCCTGCACACTCCCTACTGAGGATGTGCCTGCAACCAAGGTACATGCCCTTGACAGGAATTGAACCTGGGACAACTTCAGTCCGCAGGCCGGCCGACACTCTATTCACTGAGCCAAACCAGTTAGGGCAAAGGAGTTTTTGTTGTTGTTGTTGTTTGTTATTTTTTTGGTTTTTTTTTTTCCCAAAGCAGCATTAGAGTATTTGTTAAATATTTATATTTTTTTATTGGTTTCAGAGAGGAAGGGACATGGAGAGAGAGAGAGAAATATCTATGAGAAAGACACATGGATTGGCTGCCTCCTGCATGCCCCCTACTGGCGATGGAGCTGGCAACTCAGGCATGTGCCCTGACCAGCAATCGGACCCAAGACCTCTTTTCTGGCCCATGGGATGACACTCAATCCACTGAGCCACTCCAGCAGGGCAGCATTACTGTATTTTTTAAAGCAACTGAATGTGATATTCATAATAAGTAATAGTCTAGGTTTTCTTCTGCACACAACATGAATTTTGCTTCCCCCATGAAGAGTACATTTATAGAAATTATTTTCTGCTTTATTAAGTGACTTTCACTAATAAATTAGCTCAGAAAGCAATCTTAGAAGATAAGTAAAGCGAATAACATTTTTATGGTTCACTCAGGTCTCTGAGGACAAAAACAAAGTCACAGCCTTCAAACCAACCAACAAACTCCGAAATGGCCTTTCTCTTCAAAATGCAAAGTCAACTTCCAGAAAACCCCATTTGAAGTCAATTAAAATGGGTAGTACATTATTTTACAAAGAGATTCAATGTCGACAACTACATTTGTTTTCAGTCTGTTGCAAAGCATTTTATCCCCATGTTTGTGAATCTCAGAGTCAATAAAGCAGGAAGTAAGAAGAAAATCGATTGTCCATGACATTAAACAGTCTTCAGAATTACACCTCCCTGTGCATGCCCCACTGTTTTGCAGTTCATTTCCATTTGGTTTTGTAAATTTAAAACTTATTAATTAGAAACATGCAGTCTGCAAGTATAATTAGAAGCAGAGTGCCACCTGGTAAGACGGGCTAGGAAGAAGCAACAGTTTGTTACATCTCTTGCATAACACTCACACTGGCAAATGAGACATCTTTATGTCAATATGTGAATACAAAGCCACACTGGGTTTCTGCTAGGGGGTGGGAGGAAAGCATCTGTTCATACTTTGGTATTTGGTCTTATATAATACTAGAGGCCCAGTGCATGAATTCATGCACAGGCGGGGTTCCTCAGCCTGGCTGGTGATTGGGGCTGATTGGGGCGGGCTGGCCTGCCAGGGGGAGTGACTGCAGGAGGTTGGCCGGCCGCAGGAGGTTGGCTGTGGGAGCACACTGACCTCCAGGGGGAAGTTTCTGCGTTGAGCTTCTGCCCCCTGGTGGTCAGTGCATGTCATAGTGACTGGTTGACTGGTCATTTGGTTGACTGGTCGTAATGGTCACTTAGGCTTTTAAATATATATATATATATATATATATATATATATATATATATATTCACATTTTTTTTGGAAAAATGAAACCAATCTATTTTGAAATGACTAAGCTAAGTGATAATGAGATTGTGCATACTTTCATATCCCTGAGGTAAGCAATATGAGACCAAGCATATTTTTCTGTACCAATGTTAAATGATACTGAGGACAAGCAAAAATAATTTAGCTAGTTGCTCAAGAAAAGACTTGCATCTGGAATATTTGACTATATGTCAAATAAAAATTCTTACTGATAAGTCTAACAGCCTGCTAATACCATTAAGACTAGCTTTAAGACCTCTGCCTTATTGTAATCAATACATCAAACTGATGTCACAAACTTTGTCCAAAATCAGTTCCCCAATTGCTAAAATCAACCAGTGCAGACCTAAAACTTCATAAATATTTCCTCCTAATTTTCCTCCTTGAAACACCATGGTGATGTTCTCTGATACTAGAGCAGATCTAATACATGTAGCTTCCTTTGTTCAGAAGACTTTTTGGATGATTCTTTAAAAAGTGGATAATTGACTAGTCATTTATCAAAAATTCAAATATCTCTCTTTGATAAAATACAGAGTGAAAGAAAATCTTTTTCTGGTATCATGTCTCAGTAATTTGCAAGGGGTAGCCACAACTTAGAAGATTCCCGAAGCAGTAAAAATATGAAATTTCACCCTTCTTTCATCTCCTTACAAAGTATCAAATATGCAATGGGTAACATGGCAGGGGTTATTAATAAAGGAGGGAATAAAGCTGACTCTATTCCATCTTTATGGAATACACAGCTTATGTTCAATTCTGTCATCAGCTATTTGCTAGCTCTGAGATTTTGAGTAGGTGACTATCTGCCTGAACTTTGCTTTCCTTATCATCAAAGAAGGATTAATAATAATTTTTATACAAGGTTTGCAAGGGTTGGATGTGTTTTGTTATGTAAAAAATTTACAATGTTGGGCACACTTAGGCACTCAACAAAATATAGTGCTTTTATTTAAGGAGCAAGGGACAGAAATAAATCTCAATATAAAAAATAATTGCAAATTATATTGATTTCCATAAAAGACATAAACATGAGGAAGTAAGAAAAGAACATAAGTGTTAGGGGTACATTCAAAGGACATTTTATCTGAGAATATGATACTATAGTTGCTACTCAAGGAGTAAGAACAAGTCATGAAAAGATAGAGGGGCACAGATCTCAGGTAGAAAAAGAATTATGTACAAAGGTTCTAAAATAGGGAACAGAGAAGAGTCTGCAGGGTTTTAAGCCAGCCCAGTATGGTTAGAGCTTAGTGAACAACATCGGAGAGCTAACTACCAGTCCTGTCAGTAAGGACAGGTCTGGAGGTCACATAGGTCACTTATGCTGCATTCTGCTGGACAGAGAGAATCCCCTGGCAGGGTCCTCCCTAAGTGCCAGGAAGACGAGAACACTCACCTCACTGGTGTCAGGAGGAAAAGAAGGTCAACCTATATCATCCTCTAGCAGAAGCTTCTTGTGGAGTATTTGATGCATTGACACATGTATTATGCACATGAGCAAAAATGTCACCATAGCTATGGAGAAGGGAAGCCAATAGATGAGCTTTCAGAGAGAATGAGCTACACTGTCACTGATGACACACACACAAAAAAACAAAGGCAAATGAGAAGACAGCTACTACCTCCACTGCAAACAGGGCCCATGTGCATAATGGTGAGTGACAAGTGTGACTCTATGTAGAAAGTATGAACAGCATTTTGTTATTTGTGGATATTGCACATTTTCAAAAATTGGAAATAAATGTCATAGAATTTTATTTTTCCCCCAAAGTCAATAAAGAATGCACTCTTGGAGAGGTTGTTGACATTTACAATATCAACTGTTGCTTAGCTACTGCTTTTTAAATTTTTTTCAAATATTCTCTAGCATTGTTGCATCAAGAGGAAACAATAAAACTTTTATTCCTGATCTATTATTTCAGAAGCTCCACACTTTTTTTGGTGAGGAGGTGGGGGGACGTCATTCTTTGACAAGAAAAAAGTACACAAATCAAAGGACTCTATAATACCACTTTCTCTTTCCTATCTCTGGTTGTATCATTTATGAGTTGTTAAAACTCATACCATGTCCAAGCGATGCCTCTGAATTCTGTTAATAGAATGGACACTGGCAAAACAAAACAATGCAATAGGAAATCAAATAAGATAATAAAAATTGTCTTTCCAGGTTATGGCCTTCTTTATATTATGAAATTGATGCTAAGATAAGGCTATTCTATTTTTCCAATTCCAGACAAGGGGATTTAAGGATTTGTTATATTTTATTGAAAAACTAGAGGCCTGGTGCATGAAATTAGTGCATGGGGGGGGGGTCCCCTCAGCCTGGCCTGCAACCTCTCACAATCCAGGACCCCTTAGGGAATGTCCAAACCGACAGTCGGACATCCCTCTCATAATTCGGGACTGCTGGCCCCTAACCACTTGCCTTCCTGTCTGATCATCCCTAGCCACTCGCCTACCTGCCTGATCGCCCCAACCGCTTGCCTGCCTGCCTGATTGCCCATAACTGCTCGCCTGCCTGCCTGATTGCCCCTAACCTCCTCTGCCTTGCCACCTGCCACCATGGCTTTGTCTGGAAGGATGTCCAGAATGATGTCCGGAAGGTCATTTGGCTGTCTGGTCTAATTAGCATACTATGCTTTTATTATTATAGATAAAATCTGATAAGTATTTAATTTATCTATCATTTTCACTCACCATTTTACAGAAATTAATTTTTAACAATCTAACCCTCACTGACAAAGAAGACTTTCAGATAGAGAAATTAGGTAGGTAGGTAGATACATACATACACATATACATACATGTATAAATACCGCACTAAATGCAATATTATTGTACTATCTGATCTCTTCAAAACATGTATTTTTAAAGTTAGTACACTATGAAGATTAATAAAGAATCTTGGTTTGTGTTTATGTAAAAAGTATTCATTTAACAGTATGGACAGATTTTCCTGCATCAGTAATTTTAATCACATTTAGAAAGGATATGAGTGTAATACTTAATATGTATGTGGTGTATATGCATCGCTTTCAGAATTCTTTCAGATACACTCCTATTTGCTCTGTTGCCTAGTTTGAGGGCCCATTCTCTCTCTCCTGCATAAACACTCTCCTCATGGTTGTTCCTAGAGGCCATCTCTTTAATAAGTGTTCCATATGGCCAGAATTTATGTTTGAGAAAAAAAAAAAAAAAAAAACTTCAGGAAATTATCATCTGACCTGAAAATGTTTTCTGGTCTGCATTTGTTTATAGGCTATGTTTAAAATCCTTTGCACAGCTTATTAGATGCCACATAACAGGACACACATGTATTTATTCATCTAACAGATATTTTTTAGTTTCTGCTATAGCTTAGGGCTTGCTACAGGTGCTGGAGAAAAATTTGAATGCATGAAAAAGAAAAGCATTTAGATACTGTGATGGTTTTTTTATGGATCAACTTGATTAGACTACAGTCTCCGGTTATTCAAACCCTAATATAGATGCCTATGTGAATGTACTTTGTATATATGTTGAAATTACATTATTGCACAGCTTAAGTAAAGGAGGTTATCCGGGATCATGTGGGTGGGCCTGATTCAATCAGTGTAAAGTCCTTAAAAACAGATCCAGAGACAGAGAAGCATAGATCAGACCATCAAACCTCAGAGGGAAGGTAGGGGAGGGTGGGGGTAAGGGGGAGAAATCAACAAAAGGACTTGTATGCATGCATATAAGCCTAACCAATGGACACAGACAACAGGGAGGTGAGGGCATGAGTGGGAGGGTTGCGGGGTAATGGGGAGATAAGGACACATATGTAATACCTTAATCAATAAATTTAAAAAAAGAACAGAGCTGATATTTCCCTGATTCAGAACTCTGCCTGCTGGGGTCCAACCCCAGCGGGTCCAGGGGTCCCCAAAGGTGTGGACAGAGTCAGCAAAGAAGGAATGACACGGAGACAGTGTTCAGTTGATCAGCAGCCTAGCCAGGATCTCTAGCCAAGTTCTGGTCAGGATCTCCAGCGAAGTTCTGGTTAGGATCTCCAGCCAGGTTCTGTGTCCATGTTCTCTTGCTAGGTTCTCCAGGTTCTCCAGGTTCTCCAGGTTCTCCAGCCAAGTTCAGTCACCAGGTTCTAGTCAGGTTCTCTTGCCTTGTTCTATAGTCAGGTTCAGTCCAGGATCTTTTGCCATGTTCTCTCGAGCGAAGTTCTTCTGTCTCTAGGTTCTGTGTAGGTTCTGTCTTCTAAGTTCTGTCTTGTTACATCTGTATTTATACCAGTTGATTCCAATCCTATCAATCTCTATTCCAAAGGTTAGGGCTTTTCTTATCTCCATTCCAGGGAGTAAAGATTATGTAGCTTAAGCATGATTGTTCGTAGTTAAAGTGATTAATTTCCCACCTGGCACTTAGTTAAGAGGCTTTATTCCCTCCCTAACTTCAGGGGAAAATCCCTACCTGGGGAAACAACCTTTCTCAGAGAGGTGACCTTGGTTAAAACACATAGTGCCAAGAAGGTGAGCAAACATATTAAGAACAGTATGCCATATATGCCAGGTCCCTTGAAACAGCAAGGATGGACCAGCTCCTGGCATCTGCCTATCTTTCTCTGTCTGACCTATGTCACATGGCATAATGTGCGCACCATCCATCGGTGCTGTCAAAAATGGTAGCATGTCTTCCTTTCTCATGGCTAAATAATACTGACATGTAGATCAATATCATCTATTTTATCTATTCATCCCTTGAGGGGCACTTAGGTTTTTTTCTGTATCTTGGCTATTGTAAATTAATGGTACAAATTATCCCTACAATGGCAATCATGTGACTGTATATAAACCTATCAAATTAACATGCTGTATACCTTAACTTTACATAATATTCCATGTCAAACACCTTAAAAAAAAAAAAAAAAGCATTGCCTGTGGGTAGCAGCGTTAGCCCTGCTGAGAAGTACCTAGTTCCAGCCTCCCCTTCCGGAAGGCCTGCCTTTCCAGCAGGAATCCAGACTTGCCCTCCAGCCTCCAATCTCATTAGTCAACTGTGTGAAATAAATCCCTTCACTTAAAAATGTATCTCCTGCTGGTTCTGCTTCTTTGATTGAAACCTCACTGATAAAGGCACAGAGAAATCTTGAATAAAAATGGGCAACACACCATTTATTGTGCTAAGTGATAAAATGAGAGTGAAACACAGTAATGTAAAATGATTGACTTTGTTTATTGCTCTAACTCCATTTGTATTTTGATGTTGATGATTTCTACTGGTAAAATTACCACATCCTTAACATTGGCTAAACAAGTGTAATTTTGATAAGCTACACAACATGTCCTCCTCTTTATAACATAATATTTATAATGAAAACAGTGCCCAGTGCTTCCATTCCATGTTGTAGTCAGGTGCAGTTCAGTATCCAAATGAATTGAAGTCCATTAGTCCATGTATGGAGCCCCACATTGGCGTAAGTTACATAGGTGCATCCCCTGGAACCCAGTGTGCCCCAAAGTGAGAGAGGGAAATGATACTGGCAGATGCTTCTTTACTGCTTAAGACACGCCATACACTATGGTAATCACTTCACAAACACTATTCCTTTCAGCTGTATAACCGTATTATGAGGTAGGTGTTGCTGCTTTTTATTTTTTAAACAAGAACCTGAAGAAGCATAGTGAAATTCAGTAATTTACTCAAGGTACAAGGTTACGGATGGCATAGCCAGAATTTGATCCTCATTCTTAACCAGTACAAGAATTAGCCGTTTCTTTTGTCTAACTGGGTAATTCTATTTCAACTCTGACATCTGCTATGAGCACTATATTTCCACGTGACTATGGTAACATAACCTATAACCATTGTGTGAAATAACTTATCTCCAGGAGCATATCAAGCTATAATTCAAAAAGCAGTTCTTCTGTGAAGCCTTTACAAATCCATCAACTAGAATGAGACACTTTTCTCTAAACCCCCATAGTACCCTGTAATTATCCTTATTTTGGCTTGAAATACAGTACAAAGAAATAACATGTTTATATGTATTTCTCTTGATTAAATATTTCTCCTGAATATATATATATATATATATATATATATATATATATATATATATATCTACACTAATAAAAGAGAAAAATGGTAATTGGCGTACGGCGATACCTTTTTCATTGGCTAATCAGGGCTATATGCAAATTAACTGCCAACTAAGATTGGCAGTTAACTGCCAACTAAGATTGGCAGTTAACTGCCAACAAGATGGCGGCTAATTTGCATATGTAGGCACAATGCACGGAGGTGAAAGGGAAAGCAGGAAGAGGAAGAAGCCCCCTGCCACTGACAGTGATCTGAAACCCAGGGGGGAGGTAAGAGCTGGGGGGCAGGGCAAAGGCGGCCTTTGCCCTGCCCCCCAGCCATGATCGGAGAATCAGGCTCCTTTTCCGCCCTGGCCAGTGATAGCAGGAAGTAGGGGTGGAGCCAGCGATGGGAGCTGGGCACGGTCGAAGCTGGCAGTCCCAGGAGCTAGGGGTCCCTTGCCTGGGCCTAAAGCGAAGCCCACGATCGCGGCGCCCCCCGCTGCCACTGCAGGTCCCCGCTGCCTGGGCCAGACGCCTAGGCCAGAGGCGTTAGGCCTGGGCAGGGGCGGAGCCTGCAACCGTGGGGAGCTGGGGGTCCCCTGCCCAGGCCTGACACCTCTGCAGGAGGCCTCAGGCCTGGTCAAGGGGCCGATCCAGTGATTGGTGATCGGAGGGTGATGAGGGTCAACTCCTCTGGCCGAGGCATCAGGCCTGGGCGGGGGGTGGAGCCGGGGATTGGGGGGATATGATGGTCCCCTTGCCCAGGCCTGAAGCCTGGGTCAGAGGTGTCAGGCTTGGGCGGGGGGTGGAGCAAGCGATCAGAGGGAGATAGGGGTCCCCTGCCCAGGCATGATTCCTGGGCCAGAGGCCTCAGGCCTGGGCGGGGGCCAGAGCCAGTGATCGGGGGGAGATGGGGGACCCCTGTCCAAGCCTGACACCTCTGGCGGAGGCGTCAGGCCTGGGCAAGGGGCCGATCAGGCGATCGGAGGGTGATGGGGGTCAACACCTGAGGGCTCCCAGTATGTGAGAGGGGGCAGGCTGGGCTGAGGGACACTCCCCCCCCACACACACCCAGTGCACGAATTTCGTGCACCGGGCCCCTAGTATATATATAATTTTTTTTTTCACTAAGGAAAGATATTTTGTTTTATTTGGCAAAATACCCAATCCAGTGCCTAGAATAATGCCTGCAGTTGAATAAGTAGTAAATTCATATAAAGTGCATAAAAATAATTAATTACTTTAAAATTTAGAACTTTTCCCCATGACCCAGTGAGGAGATAGAAGGGCTATGTAGAGAGGGATGGGACCATGGGGCCTGGGAAGTGGAGCGTTGCAGAGAGGGCAGAACACAACTTGCTAACTGAGCCCTGTTCTGAGAGAAACCACAGAGACAGACAAAATGATCTAGAACTAGACCCAGCTTGGCAGAGTTGCTAAGGTGGCCCTTCCCCTCCTTCCCCTCCTTCCCCTCCTTCCCCTCCTTCCCCTTTCCCCTTCTTCTTCTTCTTCTTTCTTCTTCTTCTTCTTCTTCTTCTTCTTCTTCTTCTTCTTCTTCTTCTTCTTCTTCTTCTTTCCTTTTCTTTCTCTCTCTCTCTCTCTCTCTCTCTCTCTCTCTCTCTCTCTCTCTCTTCGCTCTCTCTCTTTCCTCCTCCCTCCCTCCCTCCCTCCCCCCTCCCCAGTCTCCCTCTGTCACTTTGGGGCACACTGGATTCCAGGGGATGTGCTCCCTGCGCCTATGTCACTTACCCTGATGTGGGACTCCACGCATGGACTCATGGACTTTAATTCACTTGGATACTATTACCTGTGGCAGCAAATTTTATATTCCACCGATGGCCATACAATTATATATTCTGTATATTCCAGAGGCTCTTTTTTACAAGGTGACGTTGACATTCTTTATGGAGAGTGGAGTCCACAGTTAGTCCCCTTGAATCTCAGAGGACCTTTATAACTGTGTCAACTAACATAATGTAATTAGAGAAAATGCAGTACTTTGTGATTTCGGATGTTAGACCATTGAAAGCAATGCTGTTTCTGTCTCTCTTGCAATGGTTGCCCTTGGAACCTAGCCTTCAGCTTGTGAGGAAACCCTAGTCACATGGACAAGCCCCCTATAGGTGTTCTGGCTGACAGCCCACATGGGCAAACATGAAAGTGAATGGGCCTTTGGTGAGAGCAACCTTCAGCCTTCAAGCCTTCTAGCTGAGGCCACAGACATCCAGGTAAGTTACACTGTCTGAATTTCCTACCACAGACGTTGTGGAACATAATACATTTGTTGCTTTAAGCCACTTAGTTTGGGTAATTCATTAAACAAGCTAGGACAGAAACATAATAAGAAATACATTTTGCATCATGACCTAACTTACCACATGTGTACACACATACACAAAAAGAAAGCAAAACTCAGTCACAGCCTTTACTTTCACTAAGTGCAGTTAAGAGATGATTAGTGTTCTACTATACTGTATATCATGTTAGTATATACTTACTCCATTGAATACACTGATTTCGTGAAACAACTTTGGGCCACAACCTGCAGTTTGACATATAGAATTTTAATGAAAAAAAGATCATTTTCTTTTAAGGAAAATTATAAATCGAGCAGTTTCATAAAGGTGAAAAATGAAGACTATTACAAATACTTTTCTTATGAAAAGGACCACTATAGAACATTTTCTCAGACCTATAAAAAATAAACAGCTCTCGGTTTATGAATTTTTGGAGTTTAAAGGCAATATTGGGCAGTCTGGCTTTGACCTTTGGGTCAGATATTCTGGCTTTGAATATAGTTATTAGAAGCATGACAAAAATTGCCTGTCTAATTTATTTGTAAGCGCAAACTATTGCACAAGATAATGAACAGCTTATAAGGAGCTTTATAAGACTAAGGCCTTTTACACTCTTAAGATTGACTCTTGTTATTGGTCAGGGACGTCACAGCCAAACATCGCTAAATGGAATCAGGTCTCCAAGAATAATTTTTAGCATAGGACTATTGATGGCTATTTCTATCACATAGAAAAGGGAAATCAATTTAATCCTTAATACAAGGTCTTATTACACCACTGAACAAAATGCCTTAAAAAACAGAGAGGGATCTAAAAAAGAGAGAGAAAATTTACTTCTGTTTGCAAACTGAGACATTTGAAAAGTTGGAAAAATTCTAGTTAAGCCAAATAGTCAAGCAAGGACTTCTTATCTTGTTTTAAGAGAAGCCTATTTTAGCTATCTTTCTTCTCTTACATTGTCAGTGTTCTGCAACAGTGAAGGCCAAAGCCAATCAACATTAAATGTGCTATCTGCTGGGTCTTACATAATTAGGGGAAATATCTGCATTGCAAATGAATAATAATCTCATTCCTGACCAGTGCCATTTTCATTTCAACGATTTCCTATAGCTCTTATAAAGTTCTAAATATTTTTAATAAACTAAAGTCCTCCTATCTAGATGATAGTCACATACTTTTCAAGATATTTTTAGCTGCGCTAATGAGAAAGCAGCAGATCAGTAAAGCAGCAAGAATCATTAAAAATTGGATTTATTTGGCAATATCTATGGTATATTCTTAGGCTATTTATTTCATCGGTTTGAAAAACATTTTATTTAAATGCTAATCAGTTTGCTTAGAGGACATGTGTCCTTCCCTTCCCCATACACAAGCATGCACACTCATGCTTTTCCCAGCCTGGGAATAGGGTAGTTGAGATTCCAGGATTGGGAATAAATGGGAAAACAATTTGAAATAAGAACTTGATAATAGAAGTGCCAAGTTGAAATAACTACTTCAAAACAGTATTGACTCCTATAAGCTAATGGGTTCAGTCGGGGGGAGTTGGGAGGGGCTAAACTTTGGGTAAGTTTTAGAAAGGGAATGGATAAAGGAACTGGTTATATGAGAGATTATTTAAATGCATAAAACAGGATCCAACCAAGACTAGCTTAAGAAAAAGGGAAAACTGGAGTTTCATAAAGTTATGGAATTGATGAAGGCAATGACAGAAAACGACAGGGTGATCTAAGAAAATCTCAGTCACTGGGCACCCAGGCAGGTAGGAACAGAGCATAATTGTACTCTATCTCAGGATTGTTTTTATGGCCCTTGGTTTTTGTTTGTTTTGGTTAATTTATTTTCTTGTTTTCTGTCCCTTTCTTCTCTAAATACGTGGTTCAGAGTAAACTATTTAATCAGTTCTGGCTCACCTGTTACTTAGCTTCACAATGTTGCTTTGGATTTATTTCAATTCTCAAAACAAAATAAAACAAAAATTGTATCTCTTGGTTCAGATATGGAGCCGCGGTAGAGGAGGGGGTTACACATAGATTGAGCTATCCGTTATTCCACGCCCAACTCAGTCCACTAATTGATGCTGCAGGGTGCCTCTGGGGGAGAGGAATCACATATGACCAATATGGCCAACCAGTCTACTTCATCAGCAAAAAAAATCCCCAAAATATCTAGTATGGGAAAAATAATATGTATGACGTCATTAAAGATAATTGCAATAGTAGGACATTTTACATTTACTTATCTCATAAGACTTCAAGTAAGACAAGAAGGTAAGTATCACCCTTATCTTTTATAGGCAAAGAAACTGAGGTTAAATAAAGTTAAACTTATCAATGGTTTTATAGCTAATAGGTAATAGGGTCAAGATTTAGTTTCACCTCTACATGGTAGCAAGATTATAACTTTTCTAATGTTTTGAGCAAGTTTAGTCTTTCTCTTATATTTTAAGCTATAAACAAGAAAGAAATGACTCTGGTTTGGTAAGAAATTATACTAAATAAATTCTAAAATATTTTTTCACTTGGGTTCTATGGAGTCTCTCAATTCCTGTTGCATTAAAGGTTTTAAATGTATTTTCACAAACTAGACATCTATGAAAGGTTTAATAGCTAATTTCCATCAGATTTGTGAGACTCAGTGAGTCCATCTCTATGATTTCTGTGCTTCTAATATCCAACTTTTATATGTCCACCACGCTTGTTTTATATAGCAGTGCGGTTGGTTCCTTCAGAAAGTCTACAGACCTCTCCAAACCCATCCACTGACTCTAGGTCCTGGAATTTAACACAAAACCTTCTTTGTGGAATGTTTTGGGATCTGTTTTGTCTTTTCACTTTCACTTCCAGGAAAGAACTTTCACTTCTTCCCGGGCACCTGAATTAGTAAATCTCTAAGAAACTGCCCATGTGAACAATTTTCCCTAAGACCATGAAGAACAGCTTTTTTGTTCTTTTCTATATCCTATTTGATTTCCTGAAAAATCTGTAGGTATTGCTCTACTGTCTTACTATTCTACTAGAGGCCCTGTGCATGAAATGCGTGTAAGGGTAGGGTCCTTAGGTTGGCCAGCAATCAGGGGCCGATCTGTGGGGCGACCAGCAGGGTGATTGGGGCCCCCACTCGCACTGGCCTTGGCTGGCCTGGCACCACCCGCTCACTAGCCCCGCCCCCCCTAACTGGTTGCCTCCCTCTGCAGGGCTACGGGCGGGGCGATTAAGGGGGCCCCACTCACACCTGCCTTGGCTGGTGGCCTGGTGCTGCCCACTCACTGGCCCTGCCCCCGCCACCAGTTGAGCATATGCCCCCTGGTGGTCAGTGCACATCATAAGGAGCAGTTGAGCAGCCTTAGCATATCATTATCAAATTACACTTTAATTGGTTGAACGGCTCACCAGATCACTGGACTCTTAGCATATTAGGCTTTTATTATATAGGATGGTATCATAAACAAGTTCTGAGGTCAGCCTAATTTTTCCTCTTTAACTGTTTTGAAATGTAGGGATATGCCTCTGTGTGGTCTGATCTGGATTAATATTTCCTCAAACTGTACCTTTTTAATTTATATACAGACAGTCCTCAGGTTACATTGAACTTGATGTATGTCGTTTCGTGGTTACATCGCCATCTCCCATTTATTTATAAAAATAAAAAAAGTTCCGTCATTTCGACATATGAGCATATGTGCTTTATGTTTTTTATTATTTATTTACCACAAGTAAAGGTCAGGAATTGTTATCTTTAATTTTTTTTTACTGTTTCACTTCATTACTGTTTTGTGTGTGCTCCATGTGAGTGACGTAGGTGCTTATGTAGGTGGGTTCTGACTTACAGTGAAAATCCTGTTAAGTCGCCCAGTAGGAATGGATCTCCAACGTAACCCGAGGACCTACTATACTCAAGTCCTCTTTTATTTTCTGTGTTGTTGTTTTTTTTTCTTGTGATGTATCTTAAATATTTGTTCTCTATTTTTGTTTTTGTTTTCTAGAAGTATTATATGTATATGACACCACCTTTACTTGTCTTATATTTCTGCCTTGGGCTCCTTCCAACCTCAACCTTTCTGCATTGAATTGAGTTTAATTTCAATCACATGGAATAATACTCAGTGTAATTCTCATTTCAACTCAAGTTTGCTCTTATTCCTATGGGATTAAAATTTAATTTACTTAGTGGGCCCTTCTCTTTTGTCTGAAATTGGGGCTCTATTAAGCATATAGTAGTAGCGCTTTTGAATAAAATAGAAAGACATTAGATATTTATGGAAGTCAAACAAAATTGGACAGGAATTGCATATAAATCCATCTCCTTTCATGTTTTTAATTACTACATGGGCATTTAATATTTATTTTGTTCAAATTCTAACTTTCTATATTTCTATAATTTAATTAACCTTCCTCGCTCTGTGCTTCTACATTTCCTTGTATGAAATTCCTTGATAGCATTTACCATTTGACTTATTATATAAGGATACAGAAGTCATATTGATGGAGTTTCTGCATGCCAATTCTGTGCTGTGATCTCTCATTGAGTTCCAGCAGCAATCTTTTGGAGTTGATGCCAATCATCTCTGAGTTATACTAAATTTCAGACAAGTTTGGGAATCTGTTTTAATTCACAACCAACATACAGAAGGGTTATCCAGGGCTATCCAAATCCAAAATTCAGTTGGGGGGTCTCTAATTATCCATTTTAAGTTTTCTCACTAGACTGTATACTACTTAAACTCAACAATATTGTTCTACTTCTTGCCCAAATCTGTATTTCCTCATCAAATTTTAAACTATGACACTGTATTTTCAAATAAATCAGATTGCATATTAACTCGGTTAATAAGTATGTTCATGATACATAGGTTTAAATGATATTCCAGTTTTGCAATAAAAAATAATGTTGATTCCCAAAGTGCTTTTAGAGATGTACAAAAAGCATTATATTTTTAGGGTTAACATTTGTGACCAAAAAATAAAATTAAAAAAAACTACAAACAGCTAAGTTAAAAACGACTTCCAATTTCTTAAGGTAGAAATCTGACCACAACAAAGAACATTGCTTCTTGGTCTATTGTCTTTTTCTCAAGTAAAATAACAATCTGTTTTAGGGAGAATCATTCAAAACAACTCCAGAGAATTTGTTTTTTTTAACACAAGCTATATACAAAGGAAAAGTCAAGACTTCAATGAACGTTCTGAACAAAAGCTTTTTACTGAGACAAACTCCACTTAATTATACCGATATAATTAGAAGTTTACTTTCCAAAAGGTTAGAAAATCCAGAGTATAATGCTCATATCCTTTTGTTATAATTGTTTCAAAATATTTTTAGTTCACTGCATTCATCTCCCAAAATATTTTTATGACATAACCAAGCCAAAGTGAAATACAATTTTAAATGGAGGCAAAGTTCCTTTCACCTTAATGGTGTGGCCAATTTCCTTCAAGAGATAAATGTATTTTATGTACCTTTCCATTAGAAAAAGAAAAAGCATCCAGTTTCTAAATCTACTAATATATTCTACAGCAAATTAAGAAACATGTCTTCTAATTTCCAAATTCTCATTTAGATGCATTCGTAAATTTTACTTATTTTATACAGACTCACATGACTGATAAAAGAGATGTAATTGAACCCCAAATGAGCCATTTAAATGTATGCAATTTCTTCATTCCATCTGACATTAAATCTGTAAATAAAAGTGAAACCAACTCCAGTTGATATTAATTTAATAACCTAGTGACAGTCTGGGGAAAAATGGGCAGGCATTGGCTTTTGACGGAGATAAATTTTAAAGTTAAGTTTTGTCTCTCTACTTAGCTTTGCAGTTACCCTCAAGGCATTAATCTATTGAAAAGGATAATATATCATCTTTCAGAGGAAACATGTCATCAATATTTTGATAAAGTATTTGTAATCCTCAGAAACAGATGGCTGTTCCATGAAGACCATCAGCGGAGAAGGCTTTGCTGACAGAATCTTCTGAAACAGCTGCAAGGGGCTTTTGCACCACAAAAATCTGACACATTCTTCCATTAATCAATCACAGCTGGCTGATTTTTCTGACAGCTGGAACTCAGAAGACCTGATTTGCACCCTTTGCTCTATTCCTGACTAATAAACCCTAAACAAGGCAAAATTGGCTCTTAGAGGGTGAGGGGTATAATAGTAGGCAAGAGACATGAAGGATGTAGATGTAACCTTATAAATATGGAAAAATAGGAGATATTACTAAGGACCAGAGACAAAAGAAATCCTCCAGGAAATTGCGTTATCAGGAAAAAGGAGTGTCTCTATGGATAATGATAGTGCAATAAGGAGAATGTTCATTTTTCCCTGTGGCTTCCGCTTGGCAAATGACTTTATATTACCTAATTGAATCTTGGCTCTAGTTTTCTTTATTGTCATTTGGATTCTATTTCAGGGGGAGGGTGCATTTCATTGCATCACTAAAACTCAAATTGTGGGGTTTTTTTAATTTTATTTTTATGTTTTTGAGTTTCTATGTACCAATCACTGTGCTGTGGGGTTTTTTTTTACACAGTACAATTTTATATGATATTTACATGTTACTCATTATTTGTAACTTATTAATACTGAGAAGATAAGGTAAATATATATTTTTTCTAACCAAGTTTTCTAAAAATCAAATGATCTAAAACAGGGGTCCTCAAACTATGGCCCGCGGGTCACATGCAAATACAAATATTGTATTTGTTCCCGTTTTGTTTTTTTACTTCAAAATAAGATATGTGCAGTGTGCATAGGAATTTGTTCATAGTTTTTTTTTTAAACTATAGTCCGGCCCTCCAACAGTCTGAGGGACAGTGAACTGGCCCCCTGTTTAAAAAGTTTGAGGACCCCTGATCTAAAGCCTAGAAAGAAGGTGTGTGACTCAGTGTGAGGCAATGGATGGGTTTAAGTCATACCCTTGTCTGTTGCTATGTCTAAATTCCTTCCAGTATTTATGATTATACTAGAGGCCCAGTGCACAAAATTCATGCACAAGGGGGGGGGGGCGTCCCTCAGCCTGGCCTGTGCCCTCTCACAATCTGGGACCCCTTGGGGGATATCTGACTGCCAGTTTAAACTGGCAGTCGAACATCCCTCTCACAATCTGGGACCGCTCGCCCCTAACTGCTTGCCTGCCTGCCCAGTGCGTCATAGGGACTGGTTGTTCTGGTCATTCCACCATAACGGTTGCTTAAGCTTCGAGATATATATATATACATATGAAATTTTCTTTTCACTTATTTTATTATTATTTTTTTAAATATATATCTTTATTGATTTCAGAAAGGAAGGGAGAAGGAGAGAGAGAAACATCAATGATGAGAGAGAATCATTCATCAGCTGCCTCCTGCGCACCCCTTACTGGGGATTGAGCCCACAACCCAGGCATGTGCCCTTGGCCAGAATCAAACCTGGGTCCCTTCAATCTGCAGGCTGACACTCTATCCACTGAGCCAAGCCGGCTAGGGCTTCATTTATTTTTTGACTCTTTAATTTTTTTCTCCGCTCCAATGCAACGTAAAATCAATGAAAGCAAGCATCTGACTTTGCATTGATCATCACTAATTGCCATCCCCAGTGTAAAAAACAGTACCTGTGTTTGTCCTTCATAAATATATATTAAAGAAATCTGTGCCATTCACTGTACCTATGAGTTGCATTTGCAACTTATATTCAGTGCTTTGGATTAATTTACCTTTTTATTTTTAAAAATGATTCTTTTATTAAACATACATTCTGTATCATTCTAGAATGCTACAAAGGTTCATGGACAGGTGGAAAATAAAAATAAGGAAACAAGCATTATAGCAGTTATATCTTTGAATTTTTATCTTTGCAAATAAGAAGTACACATTTTATGCAAAAAGTATGTTCTAGTATTTTTGACCTGAAAGCAATAGAGATTTGCTAATCTACCTCCATTTTGCAGTGAAGAAATTCAAGGACTAAACACTAAAATAGCAGTGATAAACTTATCAACTTATTATGTAGATCTAATTTCTAGGTCACCACTATTTTAAAATTTCATTCATGCATTCATCCTATTTTCAACAACTATACAATGAAAATTCTGTTGTAGAGATGAAGGATGTGATACACAAGGCAAAATAACAGAAATATTGTTTCTATATTATAAGTAACAAAAATGTTACTGAAAAATAGGTCATTTAAGACTTTTTTCAATGTTCAAAAATTCAAAGTCCTGGTAGTGCACTTATATTTTCAGAATTTGAATAAAAATTGTCCTAATGCACAATTGTCCTAATGCAGTGCCTTGCAAAGTTACTGAAAATGATTAAACTGATGAATGAATGAGTATATCATAAAGATGCCCACACTTTTATTCTCTGTAGAGATTCTGAAAAATATATAAAGATAAGTACACTTATTTCTTCATAAAGCATTCTGAACATCCAATATAGCTCATATTCGTCATGGAATCTGACCTGAAGTTATTTTAAATAAATTACAAAAAATGTTTAGAAAATATAAATGAGCCAGGCATCATTCAAATATGGGGAAAAAATCCAGACATTAATGGAATTTTTCCCAATTTTGAGGTTTTTCCCTGTTAAACTAATAAATATAAAAGTGTAACTATACTAAAGTGTTACAAGTGACTCCATTTACTGAAGATATCATAGTTATTATCTCTCTATAAATGTCTCATCAATATAGATTTACAATTTGAGTTTCTTTCCTTAATGTCACACTGATGTGCCTGGCTGTCTGTTGCATAACTCCTCTTGAATTTACCATAAATATTTCAAGAAAGAGTGAGCAAAACTCATTTCATTATCACCTCTAAAACATGTCATCTTTCATATGCAAATCTCTATAAACAATGCAATCACCAACCCAATTATCCAACTCTTCATCACCAATCATAGGCAACTAACCCCAAGATTCTGGATTTTCTCTTTGTTTCCTTTCTCAAATCCACCCACTTCTGTCTATTCCTTCTATTACTCACTTACTTGTGATCACTATCATCTTTTGCCCTTAATTTTCCCTTGCCTTAAAGAAAAATATACCTTAAGGACATTCCAGAGAACAGTATCCACATGACGGAAGTCCTGTAATTGGAAGAATCAACTTCATGTCAGGAAAGTACAAAATATTAGAAGTCACCAGCACTTATGAGAGCAGTCCTTGGGTTGTGCAAATAACCAAAGCAAAGTGGTTGAGATAAGATTGTAAATAAAAGTGGTTGAGACAAGATTGTAAATACTCTAGAGGTATTAAGCAATTCATTGTGTAAGAGATTAACTCAAAAATAGAGGAAAAAAAGTAAATAAATTGGGGAGTTAAGTTTGTCATTACTCTTCTCCTTATCCTATCCATCATAATCTATTCTTATTCAAGGTTTGGTCTACTTTTAGTGAACATTGGCTTATTCCATTCCAGTGTCTTAATTTGTTTGTATTTATAGTGGGGCCTTGACTTACGAGTGTCCCGACTAAGGAGTTTTTTGAGATACCAGCTGTCTCTCGGCGGATTTTTTTGCATTGAGTTGATAGAGTAATTTGAGTTAATGAGCTCCTTAACGAGCTCCTTAACGAACTCAGTCTCGGAGTGAATTAAACTCGTAAGTCAAGGCCCCACTGTATTTGTAAGTGAACTTAATACATTTTAATGAATGGAATCTGTATCCAACTAGACTGAAGTTCCATAAGACTTGGAACTACTTTTGTTTGGCTTTTTTTCCCTATTCTGTTTCTTCCTTCTGAGGACTGGAAGGGGATGGGCCATCTTAATCTGAGAACCCATAAATAAAGGCTGGTGATTGAGTAGTGCCATGACTGTTTAAATTTTTTTTAAAAAAATCACCTATTGCAATTTAAATTATCTTATCACTTAACATGGAACTCTTTCAGAGGCAGTAAAGCTAAATAGGAATATACTCTTTAGTATGATAATTTTTCCAGTTCTTTAACACATCTCAACTGCTCCCGACATATTTGTTGTATAAAATGTCATTTGCTATATAAATAAAACTTTCCCAAATATACCTGGGCATTTCCATAGAAACATGAAAAAAAAAACTACTTCTGATCAATATTTTAATATTCTTCCTTTATGACTTTTGCTGCTACAATGCACATGAAAAATCTTTAGACATCTCTAAAGACCTCATTTCTAAAATTCTGCTATTAGTTTGTTAAAAACACTTTATACTGAATTTTATGGTTTATTTTCAATTATTACAGTGCTTCTTTTTTAAAAATATATTTTTATTGACTTCAGAGAGAAAGGGAGAAGGAGAGATAAATAGAAACATCAATGATGAGAGAGAATCATTGATTGGCTGCTGCCTGTATGCCCCACTCTGGGGGTCAAGCCTGTAACCTGGGCATGTGCCCTGACAGGGAATTGACCATGACCTCATGGTTCATAGGTTGATGCTCAACCACTGAGCTTACATTGTCTTCTTATAAAGAAAAACTTAATATTAATCTGACCTTTTGTCTCTTTTGAAGTTCCAAATAGGGTAACACCTTCAGAAGACTCTAAACTATTCTCTCCAATTCCTTTTACAAAACGGGGCACAACGTCACTCTTTTTACCCTTTGAAAACATTGCAGTTTGCTCACTGTTGGTTCTCTATGATAGTGTACTTTTGTTTGAACATATTTTATTGATTTTTTACAGAGAGGAAGGGAGAGGGATAGAGAGTTAGAAACATTGATGAGATAGAAACATCAATCAGCTGTCTCTTGCACACCCCCTACTGGGGATGTGCTTGCAACAAAGGTACATGCCCTTGACCACAATCGAACCTCAGACCCTTCAGTCCACAGACCGATGCTCTATCTACTGAGCCAAACCAATCAGAGCGATAGTGGTTTTTTGAAGGCTCTCAGTTGGGAGACAACAGTCTTGAGCTCTTTTAAGGTTCTCATAAAGACAATGTCTCTTTATTTTCAAATGAGTTTGTTTAAGTAAATAAAATTACAAAATGTTTTAATCATCACACCATTTGGAATGTCTATGCTAACTGATGCAACTAACGAGTACAGAGTAAAGAAACCCAATATAGATATTTTGTGGGTTTATTTTTATGCAACAATTCTAATGTTACATTGTGAATTATATATGATAAAGGCAACAAACTCTAACTATCATTCAAGAGTTGTTATTTTTTAAATTTGGGAAAAGAACACACAATAAAATCAGTATCTACAAGTTCTATTCAAGTATGTCCTGGAGGCTTTGCTCAGATAAGGCCAAACAGTGATTAAAAGGAACTGATTTAGTTGGGGGGAAATGGAAATGAACAAGAGGATTAGAATCATATAGATAAGATTCTTTTCATTTTTATGACACCACATTAAATGCAAAACAATGGCAAGCCTCTGAGGTAGTTTCCATGCCTTACTCCTATGAGACATTGATCAGAAAATAAAAACACTCAACAAATAGAAATGAAATATTAATCTTTCTCCATCCTTCTAACTGACTTTATGTTCATAAAGGTTTTACTCTCCTATGCATGTTTAAATGATTCAAGGCAGAGGGTTAACACTAGCAACTTCTACATCTACAGTAGCTATTTTGGTAATTAACCCACAAATATCAGTAAAAGTTAGAATGTCCTGTGTATGACATTAACAAGGGATACATATTGCTTCCATTAAGAAGTTGATCTCCTGTTACAGAAAGGGCATTTGAAATTTTGTCATTTATGCTTTTAATTCTCAGTTGATAACTTTGGAGTCAAATTTTTCCCACAGGTTCCTTGGCAAAACTCCCATTTGCTTAGTGTTAAATTCTTAATGCCACATCTGCAAAGATTGACTCAGTCCCTGATGTTTTTATTCAATTTTGGCCTTCATGTATCCCTATAATTAATCAGTTATTTCAGAAGATTCTTGCGGAGACACCCTGGGGTTGAATAATTATACAGAATGATTAGCTTTTTAGCCTTGAGGTCTGTTGCTAGAGACATGAAAACTATAACATGATCTACAGTACAATGCACATTACTGCATCACTGTGCATAAATCTCCCCAGTGAACACAGTTCTGTTAAAGAATAAGAACTGTTGATGATAGCCATTCTGACAGGTGTGAGATGGTACCGCATTGTCGTTTTGATTTTGGATCTGTCGTTTTGCAATTTATGAAGTATTAAAAAATATTCCACAGCATATATGCAAGGAAACAACATGTCTGCCCTTCAAAAAAAAAAAAAAAAAAAAAAAGATCCACTACATAATGAATCAGGTGACCTATATTCCAGTCCTGGCTCTTCTAATCATCGGCTAGAAAAACTTGAATAAATAACTTGATGGGGATATATCAGTTGCTGATAATGTCTTGATTTGCAAATTTAAGGAGGTAACCAGAAAATAATAAAAAAAAAAGAAACAGAGGAAGAGGTTCATTATAGTTTTGTCCTTTCTGATTGCATATACAAGGTTGGACAACAGTAAATTTACAGTTGTTTGTCTGGAAAATAATACAATAGTTAATAATAACATAAGAATAAACTATTTTGCGTACTCACACCTGTGACCTACTTTTGCCTCCCTCTGTATATAACTCATACTCTCTCTTAACTCTAGTTTAGTTCCTTGCAAGTAAAAAAGTAGCCTCCAGTTCAAGGTTGTGCTTCATTGTCCTCAATTTGTTTGCAAACTGCTCCTCTTTGATCTCGCTGTTTACTTTGGATAATCATAGCATGATGTGAAATATACTAGTAGCAGTTTAATTGACTCATTTGGTTTCTAGACCAATTTTGCTCTAATGAATTTCTTAGACACACAAAGAAGTGACCTGCAGATCACTGACTTTCATGTATTTTATATTACATCTATATCTATACCTCTATACTTATCTCTATAGCTTTATCATCTCTGTCTATATCCATAGCTATCTTATCGAGCTCTCTGAAACAGCACTTAAACTGAAGCTGATGGTAAAAAGTAATACTGTATCTTAGGAGGATTATGGGGTCAGAGAGCAGAGATGAAATTCTAGTGATACCTGCAGCCAAACTCATTTCTAGAGAGACTGTACCAATTTACACTGCCACCAAAAGCTTATAAATGTCTGTTTCACTGCATGCTCATTGGCAATGACTCTTCATTTTAATTAAAATCTGTGTCATTTTGGCAGGTTAAGAAAAAAAAGAGTACTTTAATTATATTAGGTTAATGAGAACTGAATCATTATTCAGTCTATTCAGGCTTTGGCAATGCACTTATCACAGAAAAGGTAAAATGATGCCACTTTGCTGTACTAATATTAATTTTATTACCTAAATGTATGAGGAAATTTAAAAATATTTTATCAGAATTAAAATGAAATCTGAGTGATTACATAAGATTCAATAGAACAGACATGGCAAGCTCAGATGAACAAAGTCAAAAATTCTGATATATAGGGTGGGGCAAAAGTCGGCTTATAGTTGTTCATATGGAAAATTATACAATAACTAGAGGCCTGGTGCATGAAATTTGTGCACTGGGGGTGGGATGAGGGGTGTCCCTCAGCCAGGCCTGTGCCCTCTCACAACTCTCCGTAGGGAGCGGGCCTAAGCCATAGGTCAGACATCCTTAGTGATGCTGCAGAGGTGGGAGAGGCTCCCACCTCTGCCACTGCACTTGCTAGCCATGAGCCAGGCTCAGGGTTTCTGGCTGAGCGGTGCTCCCCCCTGTGGGAGCGCACTGACCACCAGGGGGCAACTCTTGCATTGAGCATCTGCCCCCTGGTGGTCAGTGCACATCATAGCAACCTGTTGCTCCACCGTTTGGTCAATGTGCATATTAGCCTTTTATTATATAGGATTAATCAATAATAACACAAGAATAGGCTCTGTGTTTTGCATACTTACAACTGTAGATCTACTTTGCCTTACCCTGGATAAGCCAGAAAGCCAATTTGTACTTTAAAAATAAGCAATACAATTCTCAAGGGGAAAAATTATTGTAGACCACCCTAAGAGACTCATCAGGCTGGGGAGAAACTAGCATTTGATATACATTATATTTATGTATGAAGAAAAAAATGTACTTAGAAGATATAATTTTCTGGTGTCAGATGTATCATTGAAAAGGTTGAAATATGTCAGGAACGTATTCCCATGTCTCCTGTGACTATTTATTTCCTTTTCCTGGAGTTGGAAGTCTAGTGGACTTTCTCCCTGAGTATTTTAAATAGGTACAAAGTTTGTCTTTGAGACTATGTTTTTTTCTATGTTTCTCTTAATCTATTTGGGCAGCTATAATAAAATGCTATAGACTGAGTGGCTTATAAATAACAGAATTGTATTTCTAACAGTTCTATAGGCTGAGAAATCCAAGATACAAAACCAGCAGTGGGGGTGGAAGGGAGGCAGGTAGAAGAGGGCATAAATGATGAACAGAGACTTGACTTGGGGTGGTGAACACACAATACAGTGTACAAGTGATGTGCTGTAGAATTGTGCACCCAAAATCTGTGTAATTTTACCAGTGTCACCCCAATCAATTCAATATAAAGAAAAGAATTATTCACAAAATTGAAACAATCCCACCAAATAAAATAGTAAAGAAAGTAAGAAACCAGAGGAGGTACATGGTGAAAGTCTACCACCTGTTTCATAGATGCCCATCTTTTGGGCAGGGTCTCTTTTATAAAGGCAATGATCTCACTCACGAAGGCTCCACCCTCATGATTCACCTCCCCAAACCCCGACCTCCAAATTCTATCACACTGGGCATATTAGAATGTAGCATCTGAGCATGGGAGGGATGCACACTCAGCCTATTGCAATTTCCTGGGCTGGGAGATAAAATCCCCTTTTACTTTTAGGAACGTTAGTACTTCTATCCAAACTGTACCCAACTCTTGCCAGCTTTAGTGTTATTGTTGCATTTCATTTAAAGATGCTTCCTATTTTGTGCTCTGCTTTGCTCCTCACTTAACTTGCAGACAGTGATCTGCTTTCTAAGTGACTTCAAGGACAGGGTTTCCCAATACAGTCCTAAAGTAGAGAAAACACCCTGCACTTCACAGTTCTGGGGTGAGAAAACCGGAGTTTAACTAAACTCCTCTTTCTGAAGTCACTAGGTTTTTGTGACCTCGAGGAAGTCTTTCTTATCTGACCCATGTTCATCTGAACACTGGATATAGCAATAATGGCCTGACTGGTTTTTGCTGACAATAAATAAAATACTGTAAGTAGTTCTCTAATCTGGTTCTCAAACCAGGAAGCATATGAGAGGCATTGGTGTTTGCATAATAATATCTTAGGATATTTAAGTTGTGCCCAAGTGTCCTCTCGAATGACAGTCTTGCAGATGCTAGCAAACAATCTGACCACCACCAGGCCTGTGGCCAGATTAGCTATAAACTATATGCACTTACCTTTGGGTGCTGAATCACTTATTCCAGGGCTGATTTGCTTGTTGAGGTCTTAATCTAGGCATTCTTAATTTATGTCAAGATATGGATTATCTAATCATTGCCATGGGGCACAAAATATGAAGCTTGACCCCTGAATGAGAGGAATTGGTTTCCATCCCCTGTGAGGCTGGGTGTGCCCTGCTTAACACTGCAGCTTAAATAGAGAAGGGGTTGTTTGCCACATCAGGCTGAAATCAGGACTGGAATGGAGTAGAGAAAGGCCTGGACTATTCAGGTTGAATGACAGAGATGGCTTGCTTTGAAAGGGAGACAGACCATCTGAATTATATGGCCTTCCTAATATATACAATGCAATTTCCAAAAGTATAAAGTGATATTATTATCATGAGTTTGCAGATGGGAACACTATGTTTTAGAGAAGTAAGAGTTTTATTTACATATATGATGAATTTTTCAATTCTAACTAGTTCTCTCTCATCCCTGTGTTGAGTAATAATATGGAATTCCAGAGGCAAAGTTTGTCCCCTTATGCTGTAGTTTATATCTCTGTCACTGCTTTTTTATATATTGAGAGGTCAAGTTTAAGGAGAAAATAAAAACAAAATACATTACCATTCCCCACAGGAAACATTCAAACCACTTTAACACTATTAGCATTTGTGAGAAGAGTAATTCAAACAATGAACTGGTGGCTGGGTATCATGATAAAATAAACAATTTTGCATTGGGTTGCAGTAGATTAAAAAATTACACTTTGAAATAATTTACTGTAATAAATAGAAGACATTGTTTGCAATAAATTTATTCCAATCCATACCAAATAACATAATTCTATATAGTAAATAAAATGATTTAGCAATTGATATTACAAACATTAGTTCTCATGATAATTTAAATAATAGGCCATCCTCTCCATTACTTTTAGGTAAAGGGTAACCTATGATATGAACAGTTGATTATAACCCAGCATCCAGGCTCATCAAATTAGATTGGAATTTGAGAATGATGATTAGAAAACACAAGCAACCATATGAGTAAAAGTATTTCACAGACTAACAATTACTGTAAATTTGGTTGAAAGGGAAACAGGGGACTTGAGTTTACAAATTTGTGGGAGGTGGTACAGAATATGAACAAAGAGCCTGAAATTCATCATAAGACATTTAACACTTACTCAAGCAATTTACTTAACTCTGAACCTAGATTTCTTTATCTGTAAATGAGGATAATGACATCTAGGTGAGGAAAACAATTGTTCAGATCATATCAAGCCAAGTAAATAAAGCCCATGGCACAAAGTTTTACATGAAGGTAAAAATGATTGGTGTGTTTCAAATTCTTTCTTGAAAACTGAAGATATGCCCTTTTCTCAAGAATAATCATCATTTTTGTATGTGCATGTCTATTAAATAAACACATTAACAATAAATCCTTGTAATTTCCTTTCATTATTTTTAACTTATCCCATTTTAGGCTGAATTTGTAGGATTTCCTTGTTAATAAAATGAGATTACTTATTTTAAGTTCTTATTGTGATTGATTAAATTATTATTTATATAGCTTCTTGAGTCTATTCCCCTTGGTTTTTATATTTCATTATACTTATGTGTCCTAGTTACTGTATATTTTCAGATTGTACACACCACTATTATAGACTATACCCCACATAACTATGGAATACTAGGTCAATTAGGAAAAGTGTAAAAATGTATAATCATGGAATATTTGTAGGTAATGGCATAAATAAATGATTACCAGAATTACTAAATCATGAAATGCATTTGAGAATAAATATTTGCCAAGACACAGAAGCCCTTGCAGATATGTTACCTGACATCAGAATTTGGAGCTTACATCAGTTCAGAAAAATATATTCAAAAATAGGCACATGGAAGGAGTTTACAAATATTTTGCAAAATCCAGAGAGCTTAATAGATTGGATCTACTCCATATATTTAAGCATTTATTTGCTTATCACTCATCTCTCCTCATTAGAAACTTCCATGAGGGCAGGAAATTTCATCTCACTTATTCACTGATATGTATCACCAGAACTTAATATAGCCCCTCATACTTAGTATTTAATGAGTGTTAGCTGAATAAATGAATAACTTTACATTATCTTGACAATGAAAAATAAACTTATATTAAAGTGAATTATAACAGACATGTCTCCTAGAAAAAAAATAATATAATTCTGGGCTTCTTATCCTTCACTCATCTTATTTATAGGGATTTTTTAAAAATATATTTTTATTGATTTCTGAGAGGAAGGGAGAAGGAGAGAGAGAGATAGAAACATCAATGATGAGAGAGAATCACTGATCGGCTGCCTCCTGAAAACCCCCTCACTGGGGATTGAAACCACAACCTGGGCATGTGCCCTTGTGCCCTTGACTGGAATGGAACCCGGGGCCCTTCAGTTAACAGGCCAGCACTCTATCTACTGAGCAAAACCGGCAAGGGTGGGATTTTTTTAATGTGTGAAGTAGCACCAATTACTATAATCTGAATGGATATGGACAACATCTATAATAATAAAAGTATAATATGCTAATTAAATCAGATGTCCTACCGGACAACCTTCCGGATGAGGATGAAGCTGGGGTTGCAAGGGAAGCCTGAGTCCCTGGTGCTGGAGGGAAGCCGGTGCCAGCAGCCAGGGGAAGGAAGGCCTACTCTTGCATGAATTTTGTGCTTCTGGCCTCTAGTCTAATATAATTATAGACATTTGAGCAGACTAATTTTTTTGCATAAGCTGGTTAGGCATGTCTTTAGGATTTTATATTGTTGCTCTTTCTCAAAGTATCTTCTTTTATCACGATAATCAAGGGAACTGAGGATCGAAGGCCTCTTGTCACAGGAAAATACAAATGAGAGCTTCTCTTTTTTGATATGTCTTTTCAGGCCACATCATAGGCAAGATCCTCTCCATGCGGGAAGTAGAAAGTTCACACCCAGGCAGCCCTGTCATCAGCACAGACCTGGAAGGACCTCAGCAGGAAAATGGCCATGCTTTTCCTATTAGTGAAAGTCTCTGAAGAATTAACGAAGCCAGGGTGCAGAAGTGTGCTTGTTCTCAAGGTCTCCTGTTATATCAGTCTCTTAGATCAGGGTTTTTGGTGTGGGAAACTTTGCTGATCATTATCCTTACTTGTATTTCAGTATCATCTTAAAGGAGCCATCAAGGTTAAGGAGATAATGCCACGAATTTGTGACTAATAATCAATACAATGTCATTGCAGCCCCTGGGACATTTAATGACAAACAGGTGGTATTTTTTCACAGTTTTACAAAATGCAAGGCAGGAAGCTCTTGAATATGTAAATTATACTTAGAAAATATTTTTTTTCCAGTTAGAAATAAATAGCTACTTGAGTAATGAGCCTAGGAGAATGAGTGATGACCATTAGTTTTCGCTTTCCCCATCTTGTAAGCAATTCTTGAAGAAAAACATACTATCTATCGTTATTGAAGTAATTACAATGGGTGCCTGACTTACAAAAAATAATCCATTTTCTTCTAAGTGACAAAACCATAGCTGCTAAGAAAAATGGAAGCATATAGGAAGTATGATGGAAAAATAGTAAGAAGAATAAAAATGCTAAATACTGACTTAAAATTGATCACTGACTTTAGAAGTTACCATATTAAATATTTGTCTGTTGGTATGATATCTTTTTCTAATTCCAGTAAAAATAAAGATTAAAAATTAAAATTATATTAAGGTAGATATGCTAAGCAATTCTAGCTCATGCTACACGATCTCAATATCTATTGATACTAAATTAACAAGAGGCTAAATTAAGAAACTTTTTGACGCAAAAACAACAACAACATGTAAAGATCATGTGATAAGGTGACCAAATTTGCAGTTGGACGCTGACTTTATTTGTTTCTCCTTGGCTTGTGGAAGTGAAGGGTTAACAGGTAAATGGAATGAGTTTGACAATTCTTAACTTCAGGTGTCATGTTAATACACAACAGAAGGTGGTACATAATATCTAGTATAATCTAATAAATACTTTGGATCATATATTGATGGTGGATTACTGTACCGGCTTCTTTCAAGCCATAGAGCTGGATGACACCTCTGTGGGTGGGACTAGATGCTCCACTAAAAGAATATTAGTAAACATTAGTTTGGTAGGCATCTTAGACTGGAGTAAGAAGATAAAATGATTCCTTTTTGCCTTAGAAAAGCCTTCCTTTGACTCAATGTCCTAAGAATAAAAGTAACCAAAAAAATCTCTAATGTGCTTGTGTATGTATGTGCCAATGGGTAAAGGGATGATTTCTCTTTAGATGGGGGTGTTTTGAAGTTATTTTCTTTAGTTTTTCTTATACATTCTTTAATGTCCATGGAAAAAGAAATTATAATAATAACTATGAGACAGTTAAGGTTGAGTTGAATTCTGACCCCTAGTCAGGGCTAGAGAAAAATGAGGACAACTGAAGACGTTGAGGTGTTCCTTTGTAAAAGAGGAAAATATACTGGTAAAAGGTTAAAGGTTTGCTGAACAAGTTACTGTAGAGCTATTACTGAGCACAGTGACTACCCAGAATACAAATCAGTTGTATCTCCTACCAATGCCCTCAGCTAACCATACCTATAATATGACATAAACTATATAATATTAGCATATGTAAAGCTTAATTTATATATTATGCTATATTAAAAACCTAAAGTCAAGAAGGTACAAAATGTTACAGCTAGAAGGGACCTTAGAAATCATTTATTTTTTACCTGGGTTCCCTGAACAGCTGAGAGTCCAAAAGATTATAATAAGGATTCTGGACCATTTTCAATATTTCAGGAAGCCTAATGGAAATCATAAATTGCCTCAATCATAAAGTTTAACAAGCTAAGTATAACCACAAATGTCTTAGAAGGATGTAATGACTGGCTATTTTTTTCTCATCCAAAGTTATGGATTTTCTATTTTATTTTTTTCAATTACAGTTTGTATTCAGTGTTAGTTTGTATTAGTTTCAGATATTTAGCATAGTGGTAGGACATTCATATACTAACAATGTGCCCCCCCCCCCAGTATTTCCAGTACCCACATGGCATCATATGTAATATCTATAATTAGTAAACTTAATAAAATAAAAACAAAGTGACTCTTAATCATTGTACTATGACAGATATATCTCTCAAGTCATAAGTACGATAGTGAAGAAGAAATTTGGGGTTGAAAACTTTGGCAACCATTAACCTGGTTAAACCCTGTCCTGCTTATGCCTTCTTCTCCCCCACATGAAATAGATGAGAAATTTGAGAGTAGAAATAGTTGCTTTGCCCAATATAATAAGTTCATTATGCAAAATGCTAAATAATAAGACTACAGACATTGCTAATTGAGGAGCAACCAAATAAATTATTATAATTAAATATGATAAATACTTTGCAAATATTGAGGTGGGTTATACTTACTATAGAAGCTCATAGAAAAGAAACCCAAATGTATGTTGGAGATTGACATGGAGATCATGGAAAACGTATAAGAAGATATGGGCATTAAACTAAGTTCTGATACACAAAAAAATTCACCTGGACAAATAAAGCATAGAAAGACTTTCCAGAAAGAGAGAAATATAAGAAATTTAAATGTAAGAAAGGATTTTACATTTAGAAATGAGGTGATCATGCCATAAACAAATAAATAAATAATAAATAAATTTAAAAAATTATGGTCAGGAAGTAATGTCAAGAAAGAACCATATCAAAATGCCCTGTCATATCTTGCTGAATTTGAACTTTTTCCTAGAATTAGTGAGAAATATATAAAGGGCAAGCTAAAGAAGAAATAAAATACATATGTGAGAGTGAGTGTGTGCGTGTGTGTGTGTGTGTGTGTAAGAGAGACAGAGAGAGAATTTAATTTTTAATATTATATGTAGCAAGATTAAATAAATGTTCTTCATTTACTTTGTGAAAAATCTAAATTCAAATAATCCATAGTTCTCCACTAAGGTATTATTACCATTTTGGACATTTTTTACTAGAAAATTAGTAACTTTCTAACATGACTTTGAATCTACCTGGTTATTTATACCCAGTTGATGAGGCTACAAAATTCTACTACTCTTGCACTTGTTGGGCATGGCCTGGATTCATCTGTTTAATGTGCAGCAATTGTGCCTCCCAATTTAAAGAGCAAACTTCTTTCTCCCTCCCGTGAATTATTTAAAATGCATTCGGTTTCAAATGAGATAAAGACAATACAAAAAAAAAACACCTCAAAAAGGGAATGTGTTGCCCTATACAGCTAGAATGTGAGGAACGCAGTGAGGCTTAAGGCTTAATTGCTTCCACATCCCCCTGCAAGGCCATTGGGGTTCTGCTTCTTACTACCTCCTTCTTGAGAGTAGCCCTTCTCCATAGAGAGGATCAGATCAGCTTAAATAACCCAAGCCAAATCCAGATTGACATCCTAGAGGTTTACCAATTAAAAGACTAATCCAATCTCTACTAAGAATTCAAGCAGAAAATTTATAAGCAGACCCATCTTTCGCCTGGCTTGAGTCACATGACACCCATGGTCGGTTGCTTCCACATCACACAGGTGGGTTCACAAAAGTAGAGGCAACATGTCACCAAGGAAGAAAGGAAAATGTACGGGACATACACAAACCAAAATGCTAAGTTCTAAAGCTCCCAGCACAACAGTAGGCATGATTTGTTTCTCAGTGAGTCATGTGTCTATTGAAATCATTCTTTATTGTTTACTAGGGGCCCGGTGCACGAAATTTGTGCACGGGGGCGGGGATGGGTCCCTTAACCTGACCTGCACCCTCTCTAATCTGGGAGTTTCTGTCTGTCTTTGCAATCATATGAGCGAATTGTCTGAGACCCCAACCCAGTTTTGTGTGGTGCTCACAGAATAATACAGGTCTTTTTTTTTTTTTCTTTGTTCCATTGGTGGAGATTTCCTAGAAGTTGCAGGATATCTTCCTTCTAATTTTTCCTCGACACTCTGGCTTTTCTTATGTCTCTCACCTTTGCTTTCCCTCTACCCCCCACCCACAACAGTAACTTGCTCCAGGCTCACTTTTCTCTAGTGTCTAGGACAGTGGTCGGCAAACTCATTAGTCAACAGAGCCAAATATCAACAGTACAATGATAGAAATTTCTATTAACACATTGTATGTGGGAAACGTATTTATATGTTTTACGTTGACTGGTAGTAGAGGGCAGGACACATATTAATACGTTTTTTATAGACTAGCGGTAGAATGCGGGTAACGTATAAATACGTTTCTTTTTATACTTTTTTATTGCTCTAAAGGGATGCTAACATGCAGATATATGAATTCCAAAGGACAAAATTTGGGTCTCTAACACATACAATTGTGAATTATGTATGTACTTCCAGGTATAACAGTAATTAATCTATTCAATTGCAAAAATGGCCCACGCCACCTGTTAGCATGTGATAAAAACTACCCGCAAACAATGTGTTAACCTAATTAGGGTACTCCTAAGGCTTAGGAAGAGCCACACTCAAGGGGCCAAAGAGCCACATGTGGCTCGTGAGCCGCACTTTGCCGACCACTGGTCTAGGAGATCCCGCAATGCATCTGCCACCAGAACTACAATTCCTAGCATTCCTGGTGCTCCCTGCTCTCTGGGCTTACCTTTAGGTCCAGGGGCTGCCACAAGAACTACCATTCCCAGAATCCCTGGTGTTCCCAACACTCTTGGTTTTCACTTCTGGTCCAGGAGCTGCAGAAACCAAAAGGACTAGGAACTTCAGGTGCCCCCATGCTGGGCCAACAGGAACAGATACTCTGCCGGCCACGGCCACAGAGAGCTGTCTCACCAACGGCTGATTCTGCCTGATTCTGTCAGTCTCCACAGCAGCGATGAGGAAGCTGGGGGGGACCGAGGGAGCCAAGCTCCCCAAGCTACCCACTCTCTGTCCACTCTCCTGCTCTGCCAAGCCCCCCAAGCCTCCCGCTCTCCGCCCACTCTCCCGCCCTGCCCCTGGCCACTCAGCACCTGTGTGCATGCGTGCTGCCCACAGTCCTGCCATCTTTGTTGGGTTAATTTGCATACTCACTCCCAATTGGCTGTGGGCATCATGGAGGGATGGTCAATTTACATATTTGTCTATTATTAGTATAGATATATTACATAGGGTTCTATGGAGCTCCTTTTCAAATAAAACCATAATTAATTTGAACATTCCTAATTTAATATCATTTTATTTATTAATTAAATAATTGTTTTAGCTACAAAATATTTAACTCTAAAAACAAGTAAAATTATATATTCAACAAAATTAAAATCATGTTTCTTTTTTTTTTTTTAATATATTTTATTGATTTTTTACAGAGAGGAAGGAAGAGAGACAGAGAGTTAGGAACATCGATGAGAGAGAAACATCGATCAGCTGCCTCCTGCACATCTCCCACTGGGGATGTGCCCGCAACCCAGGTACATGCCCTTGACCGGAATCGAACCCGGGACCCTTCAGTCCGCAGGCCGATGCTCTATCCACTGAGCCAAACCGGTTTCGGCTAAAATCATGTTTCATAAAAGGTTTATTTTTGTAAACTTATGCCAAATTTACAAGGGTCAGCTTTTCTTATTAAACAACCTTCATAGTTTTTTAAAAAATTAAGTTTTATCTTTCAGTTAAAAATTTTAAATCACCTTTGTTCTCTCAGTAGTGTACTAGCTTAAATTATAATTCCAGTATCTTTTGTTACCTGTAAGAGCTTGGATTAATGTTGAGTTAACAAATCAGAATTGGCTATCTGGTATTGTCTAATTAAGGTAGAAATTATAAAATACTGGAACATGAAAAGTGGTGATCTATATATTAGAGTATGATCATCAGTTAAGGAGCTGAAAAGAAAGTACCTACATTTGCATACATTTGAATTGAATTATTGCACATACTTCTTTTTGAAAAATGTAAAGAGATGTATATAATGGTGCCAGATGACTAATAAGTTAATGCACATGCTGTGTTTCTGTTGTTTATTGGGGTAAAAGAGAGTAATATTGTTGTAAGGCAAAATTATCTGATATTAGAATGTAAACAGATATAATGAAACAGAAATTTTACAATCTCTAGTAAAAGCAGATGCCTAAAATAAAAAAGTTTTTTTTAAACTTTCTTGTATAAATACTTTAAAAAATGAGTTGGTTGCCGTAGCCAGTTTGGCTCAGTGCATAGAGCACTGGCCTGTGGACTGAGGGGTCCCAGGTTCGATTCCGGACAGGGGCGTGTGCCTTGTTTGCGGGCACATCCCCAGTGGGGGGTGTGCAGGGGGCGGCTGATCAATGTTTCTCTCTCATCGATGTTTCTGGTTCTCTATCCCTCTTCCTTCCTCTCTGTAAAAAAAAATCAATAAAAATATAATTTAAAAAAATGAGTTGGGCCAAAACCGGTTTGGCTCAGTGGATAGAGCATCAGCCTGTGAACTGAAAGGTCCCAGGTTCGATTCCGGTCAAGGGCATGTACCTGGGTTGCGGGCATATCCCCAGTAGGAGATGTGCAGGAGGCAGCTGATCGATGTTTCTCTCTCATCGATGTTTCTAACTCTCTATCTCTCTCCCTTCCTCTCTGTAAAAAATCAATAAAATATATTTAAAAAAAATGAGTTGGAAAAAAACACCACAAATAAAATGTGTTAAACATTTTTAGTAAAGTTGGCACAATATTATAAGTTTACGCATAAAAAAAATACAAAGGCTAGTAATTCTTCTACTTCAAATAATTATTAGGATAGTATGTGTAGCAGACGTTTTTGGAAACTCCGCAATACACTCACAATAGAAGCTGAGATTTTCTGGTGTCACATTTGGGTCCTAAGAATCAAGCCATGTTTAGACCAGAAGCCCCTAGGAGCATGGAGATTATATTCTTCTCTTGTTGCTGGGTCTGTGAGGGTATTGTGGGTTGAATTGAATCCCCTTAAAATTCATATGATGAAGTCCTAAGCCCCAGTAACTCAGAATGTGACCTTATTTGTAATAAGGTCTTCACAGAGGTAATCAAGTTAAAGTGAAATGCAATATGACTGGTGTTGTCATAAGAAGAGAAATTTGTGTACATAGACATACATAGAGGGAAGATAATGCAAAGAGACAGAGGGAATCTAACCATCTACAAGCCAAGTAAAAAGACTGGAATAGATAGTCCCCTCACAGCCTTCAGAAGGAACTAATCCTGCCAACACCTTAATTTGGGATTTCTAACTTCTAGAACTGTGAGACAAACGTTTCTGCTGTTGAAGCCACCCAGTCTAATATAAAGGGAAAAAGTCAAAACATGTCATCTGCAGGTGTCACAACCTCAAATTAAGCCTACCATATTTTTATTCTGAGTCAAAAACAAACATTAACAAATTATGCATGCCTCCTTCAACACTAGAGACAAAATACTCATCACTCTAACAGGAATGATATAACCTATAAATCTATAATCTCTTTTTTCTTCCAATATGTTGTGTGTTCCTCAGAATGCAATTCAAACAATGGTTTTGCTTCCAGAAGCCATTTTGAGACTATATTTTCTGTCAATTAATAACAAGAAAATGTCCTGATTAGTTACATTAGCTCTGAATGTGGTAATTTCCTGAAATCGCTTTGTTACCCCAATGGCTTAGGTTCTTCGTTTCAGACACAATAAAATAAATTACAACATACCTGATGACCTGAGCAGGGGGTGGTTTATGAAGGGTGACAACACAGTACTTGTCTCTCTCAATGATCACAAGAAAAATCCAAAGCAATGGAGAGTACCTGCAACTTGGACAGCACAGAGCTTAGCTTAATTATACACAGAACCTGTCATATGTGTTCAACAACTCAATTTCCCCAGGACTTCCCTAACAGTCAAACTTGGCCGTTTTCCTGTCTAAAATCTTTATGAGTGTTTGCACCCTTAAAACTTTCAACCCTCTACCTAAGGAGGTGGAGTTTCCTCTCAACCTCTTGCTTAAATCCATTGCCAAGCAAAACTGCTGTTGACTCCAGTAATAAATCACAATATTTCAACCATCAGGGCATTTAATTTGTTCTGGAAATCAATTGGGACCTTCTGATGCCAAAATGTAATATATTGTTAGTTAGAAAAAACAACAACCCTGGACATTACACGTCAGTGCAAGATGGACCGCCAGGCACCTTGATGCCCAAGCAACAATGTACAGTTTGTAAAACCCAAACAGACAAATTGTAAAAAAAAATGCACTTTGACTTTAACACCAACATTCATAGGATTTGACTGGAGTGAAAAAGCCAAATGGCTTTGCAGAAAAAATGGTAAGTTCTACGTTGCTGTTGAGATTTGTTACTGGAGGAAATGTATTTGTTAAGAGAATATGAAGGGGCTGTGGATATAATGTCATGGGTTTTTTTTAATATATGTTGTTTTTATTGATTTCAGAGAGGAAGGGAGATAGAGAGAGAGAGAGATAGAAACATCAATGATGAGAGTGGATCATTGGTCAGCTGCCTCCTGCACATCCCACACCAGGGATCTAGCCCACAGCCCTGGCATGTGCCCCAACATGGAATGGAACTGTGATGCCCTGGTTCATAGGTCAATGCTCAATCACTGAGTCACATCGCCAGGCTAATTTCTTGACTAAAAATCTCTAATTAGCAAATAGTGTTTTACTAAATATTACTGAGTTAAAAGTTATTAATTGATCTATTTATTCAGCAATTATTAGCACCTCAAATTCCACAAAGGAGAATGTTTTTACTATTTCCAGATGCTGTTTATTAGTAGATGAGGAACTATATCATCTGCTAACCTTGGAACCTGTGGTAACTGAGAGAACATTGGAACCATAACAGTGTGCTGCTGGCTACAGAGATATTTGTCCAAAGGATGAGCAAAACATCTAGGTCTTAGTTTCTGCTGGGATTTATAGCCTAATAATTGTTTCTATCACAATTAAGACCAGATATAGCCCAAGGAAGTGACTTGACTAATAAAATGATTTTTATCAACCATTATGAAGAAGGCATCAAGCATTTAAATGTTTACAATTGCCTGATGGTGCCTTGGTTCTAGGAAGTTAATAGGGAAAATGGTGATGGTAGACTTTGAGATGTATTTTGTGGCAGAGCCAGAAAGAATTTAGTAATAGATTAAATGTGGGTTGTAAGATCCAAATAAATTAAGGATTATTTGTTGGATTCTTTTAGCCAGAATAACTGTATAGCTAGTAGGGCCATTAACCAGATTGTGGGCTACTGGGAGAAGAAGAGGTTTCTATTGGAATGGAGGGTAGGGTATGTTAGTATTCGTTTTTGACTCAATTATCTTTAAAAACCCATTAGATATTCAAATGGATATGTGAGAAGGCATGAATATAGATAATTGAGAGGGGCGGGATGAAAGTATGAGATAAATAAATAGGAAACATCGTCATATTTAAAGTATGGACCTGGGTGACATAGCAAGGGAAATCAGCAGATGAAGAAAAGAAGTCCAATGCTTGAACAATGACACATACGAACACTTAGGCTGCAGGCAGAACATGAAAAATACTCAATGGAAACGAAGAAACGAAAACCTGAAACAGGAAGAAAACAAGATAAGTGTAGGGTTACTGAAGACTGCAAAGGTAGAGGATGGCAACTGTTGAAAACACTACTGAGAACTTAAATGAAATGAGGGCAGGAAACTGGCCATTATGTCAAGAGAAATTGTTGGTGATATCAATACATTGTGGGCAATAATAAACTGTGAGACTCATGTTCAGATTAAATGAGCTGCAATACAGAAAATGATTACTTTGTTTATCTAATGCTGCGTAACAAATTACCCTGAAATTAGTGGCATGAAACAATCATTTATCATGCTCATGGAGTCTTTGGGTTGGAAATTCAGGAAAGACTCAGCTGGGCAGTCCTTGCTTAGGGTCTCTTATGTGGCTGCAATCAGTATTTGCTGAGCCTAAAGTCACCCAATGGGACGAACAACACTGGGAGATTCAATGCCAAGGTAGCTCAGTCACATTTAAGCTAAGTTGTTCGAAAGCCCACTGCATGGGAGAACATATTTGCCAATGTTATCCCTGATAAGAGTTTAATCTCCAACATTTACAGGGAACTCATACAGCTTAACAAAAGGAAGATAAACAACCCAATAAAAAAATGGGCAATAGGCCTAAATAGACACTTTTTGAAAGAGGACAGAAGGAAGGCCAAGAGACATATGAAAACATGCTCAAAGTCACTAATCATCCAAGAGGTGCAAATCAAAACGACAATGTGGTACCATCTCACACCTTTCAGAATGGCTATCATCAACAAATCAACAAACGACAATTGCTGGAGAGGATGCAGAGAAAAAGGAACACTCGGGCACTGCTGGTGGGAATGCAGACTGGTGCAGCCACTGTGGAGAACTGTATGGAGTTTCCTCAAAAAACTAAAAGTGGAACTCCCATTTGACCCAGTGATCCCACTACTAGGAATATATACCAAGAAACTATAAACACCAATCAGAAAAGATATATGCACCCCTATGTTCATAGCAGCACAATTCACCATAGCTAAGATTTGGAAACAGCCTAAGTGCCCATCAGCAGATGAGTGGATTAAAAAACTGTGGTACATCTACACAATGGAATACTATGCTGCAGTAAAAAAGAAGGAATTCTTACCATTTGCAACAGCATGGAGTGAACTGGAGAGCATTTTGCTAAGTGAAATAAGCCAGTCAGAGAAAGATAAATATCACATGACCTCACTCATTTATGTAATATAATGAACAACATAAACTGATGAACAAAAACAGATCCAGAGACAGAGAAGCATCGATCAGACCATCAAACCTCAGAGGGATGGTAGGGGAGGGTGAGAGTAAGGGGGAATGATCAACCAAAGGACTTGTATGCATGCATATAAGCCCAACCAATGAACACAGACAACAGGGGGGTGAGGGCATGAGTGGGGGGATTGAGGGGGTGATGGAGGGATAAGGACACATATGTAATACCTTAATCAATAAAGAAATTTTTTAAAAAAGTAAGTTGATATTGGCCACTGGCTAGCAACTATAGCTCCTATCCTTGATGGTTTTCAATTTACAATACATAAGTAGTCACCAACAATATAAAGCTAACTTGACTAACTAAATAATAGGCATAGAAACAACTTTGAAAACTTGTATAGGTAATAGCAACAACAGTCTTCATCTTTAGCCATTCTTAAGTAATTCTGTGGTGGGAGGCGGCTGAGAGGGGAGAAGTTCTAAATTCTGAGAATTCAGTAGAAGATAATTTTTCTAAATATAGGAGGAAAAGGAGAAAATACAACAATAAAATCTGCACATTTCTTGATCTTGTGGATTTGGCCCAACCTTGATTAAAGCTGAGTAGAGATTATGGATGGCGAAAGACTAGTTTAATATTTCCTTCAAAGTTATAGCAAATCTACTTAAATAGTTCTGAATATTCAAGATGCCAAGTTAGTATGAATAATAAGGAATAATAATCAAATTCTACATATTAACCTATAAGAAATTATTCAGTAAAATACTATAATTTTTAATTTTTTTCAGAGCCAATCTACTAATGTACAGCAAATAAAATATTTAGCTGAGTAGTTAGTTACTTTACCTCTTGGTTATTTCATTTTCAATTTCTATAACAAACAGTTAATGTGAAACTGTAGAAGGAAAATGGACTTCTATCTATGAAAAAAGATACTCCTAATATATTTTTAAATTATATTGGGATTTATATTTTTCAATTTACATAAACTCAAAATCATCATCATATGCCTTTGTTCACTTGCTTTTCTGAAGCTTATAAAATGTGGACATAAATGTAATAGCAGAAGTAAAATGTGTTTGCCGTTATTTTATAACCGTGAACATTTTTTTGAATTCCACAGTAAGAAATCTAAAGTAGAAAAATAGTCTTGGCAATAGCAAATATGTGGGAGTACAGTTGTTTTATTACATCCCTGCATTTAGATGTAATCCTTGCTCAGAGTACATATTTACATATTCAGTGTCATTTACTATTGCTCTGCCATCTAAGATGATTTACATATTAAATATTTGTTCCATTACTTGCTTTGTGAACTTTTGCGGTTGACAAATCATAGTTTCACATGTTGTGAATCACGGTTTCATTTTTTATCTTCCTCTTTAATCTAAAAATGATCCTTTTCCGGGCAAACAGCTTCCTCCAAATGGGATACATTACTACTTAATTCATACCTCTAGGACCATTAGTGGCAAAACGACGGCATAGAGAGGAATAAAGGAGCATGATAGAACTACATGCGTTCAGGTCACAGTGACCCTAAACTCTGGTTTTGACAATATTTCTGTGACCTAGAACATGATTTTTAACATAGTACTCAGAAATTCCAGGTGTAAAATTGAGAACACTAACAAGTATGCTTTTACAAAATCTATTAATGTGAAGCATAATATTTATAAACCATCTATGATATTTTTATTTTTATCCAATCAATGATAGCCTCTTTATTATTAATATAGCAACAGCCATTCTTCCTGATAGTCTTTAATTTGGCTTAATTATCTAGCAGAGAAGCTGACAAATAGAATTCATTAGATATTCATTAAGCTGAAAAGAGCTGTCTCAGTTTTCAGGGGTTTAAAGGATCAGTATAAATGGTTATATTCATTCATGTCAGTCAATCCATTTTCTCCTACTGTTAATAGACCCTGAAGCTTCAACGCTGGAGCCACAGGCGTGATCATCTGACCCATCATGGGCTGTTCACAGCACCCTCTGACCAGGCTACAGAAATTGGCCCAGAGATGAGCTCATGATCCAAACAAGTTTATAGTCTTTACTGGAATTTCATATATTGGAGTTGAAAGCGAGGTATGGATTGATCCTTGTGTGTTGCTAAATTTAATTAAATGTATGGAGATTCTTGTTATAAAGTGAGTGAATATAGGCAAAATACAGAGAGTCTAAGTGGTTTAACAAGATCTAAGAAATGTTACATTTCCTATGCTAGCAAATGCAAAAATGAGAATGGAGATTCATGCTCAAGTACAAAAGTAGAGGGTGTTTTTGTGATTTGTTTTTATTTTTATTTTTTGAGATGTGGTTGGCCGAGTTCACCAGCTTCATTCCCCACCTGAGTCACTCACCATATGTTGTCTCTCTTCGTTTTAAACTATTTCACTAACTTTCCTTAGTTATCTAGAAACTTATTTTATGACTTCTATGGTAAATGTCACTATCATATAAAAATGTTTTTTCTTGTTAGAAGCTGAAATTGAAGGCAGCTGTTGGTCTTTCCACTTGAAATAACTTTTCATATACATGGAGGATTCTCAGACCCACATGAAACAATATGAACTACTTTCACCTTTCTTATAAATTCTACATCCAGCTCTGTTACTTATTTTTATACCTCTCCTCTGACTCATCTCCAATCTGCTCAATTCCCTGAAAATGAAAAATCTCAGGAATGCTCCAATGAATCTAATAAGATCTTTAATCATATTGAAAATGACTTGCTTATTAGGCTGAAGTTAATTTATTCTAGTAACATGGTTGGGTATTATATAAACAGTCTATGTAAACTACTTTCATTTCTAGGATGATGCCAATTGTTTCACTTCAATGAACAACATAAAATCCTCCTCCCAGCCCTCGCCTGCCCCTCTTCTAACAATCCCAGAAACTTGTTAAATTGTTTGTCTTCAACTTAGAGACATAGCCAGAGGCACCTGGTCCGGCAAGACATGATAAGAGCCAAGGGAGGGAAGAGGATGGGCTCAACACATGAGAACCCTAATTCTTTCCTTTTTTTCCAACACCATCTAAATACAAAACTTACATAGTACTCCTGCCCTATGCACACCACGATACAACTATAAAAAAATGAGAAATGATAACTGAGAATGTACACTTTTAAAAATATATATTTTTATAGACTTCAGAGAGGAAGGGAGAAGGAGAGAGAGATAGAAACATCAATGATGAAAGAATCATTGAACAGCTACCTCCTGCACACCCTCTACTGGGGATCGAGCCCACAACCCAGGCATGTGCCCTGACCAGGAATCAAATTGTGATCTCGTGGTTCATAGGTTAAAGCTCAACCACTGAGTCATGCTGGCCAGGTGAGAGAATATACCATTTTTTACAAATGAGGAACCTTGACATTCTATGTTGTGCAGATTTCTATTTCAAATGTATGTTGAGATTATATTTAAAGGAAATTGAATGTGTGATTAATTCTTTCTCTCCACAGTAGGTGGGATTTGGCAGAAAAATTATGGTACTTACTGAAAATACAATAATATATATTTTCTCCATATATCTAAAATTTTATATGAATAGAATATTCTGGTCACCTTAAACTAATAATAATAAATTTTAGAGAAAAGAAAATTTGTAGGACATCAAGTGGATTGGGGTTCCCTGGTGCTGAGGAGGGATATAGAGATTAACTATAAAGAGGCATAAAAAATTCTACTGTGTGATTAAAATATTCAGGATTATGATGACAGCTGCACAACTGGGTAAAATTATAAACCTAATTAAATTGTACACTAAACTAAAAAATAATTTTTAAATGTACTGATTGACTAAAATACATAAAAATATACCTTTGGAAAAATATATAAACTAGATGGACTCAATTTTTTTTAAAAGACCTTACTTCATTGTTACCCAATTATCTTTCTTTCTAGTGTCTGTAATAGTGGCTTATTTATGGTTGGTATTTATTATATATACTAGTGACCCGGTGCACGAAATTCGTGCACATTAAAAGGGAATTAATTAGAGAAAATATTTTAATATTGCTTTTTGCCCTTTCTCTATAATAGAAGTGTTAGAGATTAAAGAAAATTAGGAAAATGTATATGAAAATCTTCCTCCTGTCAGAGTCTAGGGTGCGCAACGGGAATCAGAGTCAAGTCCTTGCCTACCCACGTGTGCCTCAAAATTGTGCGAGACCCAGACGAGGCCAGCCCTACCCCCGTCAAGCCCTGCAGGGTGGGGGGGTGTGGCCTCAGGTCTCCTGGCCCGGCCTGAGGTCTTCTGGCCTGGTGCCGGGGTGGGGGGTGTGGCCTGAGGTCCCCTGTTAAGCCCCACCAGGTGGGGGAGGGGGAGCGCAGCCTCAGGTCCCCTGCCCTGACCTAGCACCATACAGCTTCAGGTCCCTGCTGACTGCTTGTTAAGGCTCGTTATGGGAACTCGGCCTCCGCTGTGGGTGCAGCCATCTTGACTGTTATGGTGTGATGGTCAATTTGCATATTCCCTCTTTATTAGGTAGGATAATTGATTTCAGAGAGGAAGGGAGAAGAAGAGAGAGAGAGAAACATTGATGATGAAAGAGGATACTTGATTGGCTGCCTCCTGCACACCCACACAACCAGGACATGTGCCCTGACCAGAAATCCAAGAGTGACCTCCTGGTTCATAGGCTGATGCTCAACCATTGAGCTACACTGGCTGGGCAAAAATATTTTTTAACAATTAAAAAAAGGAAGGGAGTGAGGAGGAGACTAAGGGTGAAAAAAGAAAGAAGGGAGAGAGAAAGGAGAGAGGGAAAAGGACCTATATTTGCCATTCATCCTTCTAATTGCTTTTATGTTGGAAATGATCACCTGCACTCTTAGCTCTTATTCTCAAACACAAATACACAAAACACATTATACATATATACTTTAATTTTAGAAAATTGAGCATTATATTTTACATTTATGTTACCATATTTTTTCACTTCAGAATGTCATGTCAGTACATATAAGTCTAACATATCTTTTTTGTTCTTTCACAGTACACCATAATATAATTATGTTATTTATTTGATCACTCTCTTCCCTTATTATTAAAATAAACATACATTCATGAGTAATTGTGTATTTTGATTAATTAGAATCTTAAAACTGAGATTAATGATTAAGGTGACATGGCATTAATAATAGATCATGAGAAGCTGGCCTGAACATTTATTTAAAAATCAAATATGTAAGTAACACTTGCGTTAGAGCCTTGGCAAGATTAAAATATATTTGAGTCAAAATCCTCAAATATATTTGCATTTAATTTATATTTTGTCGGTCATTGTAAGATCTTCTTCATCCCAAGATTATGAAATACCTTCTTATGTTTTCACTGAATTATTTTAGGATTTTCTTTACATTTAGAACTTTAATTTACTATCAAATTTTTATTATTAATCTATTTTTTCAAAAGGATAAGCAATTTGACTAACTTTTAAAAATAGGTTCATTTTCTCAAGTGACTGGAAACACTACTTTTAGAATTGCAGTAGCATTATTATAAGAGTGGCTGTTTTAATTCCCAAAGACTGTCCAGGGGAATCTATTTTCTTGTCTTTTGAGCCTCTAAAAACTGCCCATATTCCTAAACTCCAGGCCTTCTTTGATCTACAAAGAGAGCAATGGAGTCTTTGATACATTGCTTTACACTCACACTGACTATTTTGACTCCCTCTTACACATATATGGACCATTGGGATTTTATTGGATAATCAGGACACTGCTTAGCTCCCTTAATTCCATCTACTGCCTTAAATTCCTGTTTACTTGTCATATTACATATTCTCAGATTTCAGGAATAAGGAAGTGGATGTCTTTGGGAAATCATTATTTTGCCTACTACAATGGATAATAGGTCTAAATTAGTCCAATTAGACCTTTGCTAGGAATGCTGAGAAAAAGACATTACTCTTTACTTCTGGAAAGAAATGGGGAAACTTACAGCTCAAGAATTTGCTGACATTCATCTTGGTGGCAAAAGGGAAATCAATCATAGGATCAAGATGATATAATGGCTTTCAAAGGACAGAGAAGCATAAATTATTCGTTAGTTAATATCATGAAGCCACTGGATTAAGCTTCATCTGCAGTTAACTCTAGTATTTTCAATTATTTTAAACAATAAGCTGTCCTTTACAACTAAGGCAGCATAAACCAGGTTTTTGTGATATGTAGGCAAAGCCAGCCTATGTGATAACTTTGCTATTTTTATAGTTTTTATATTTATGGCTACTGAGATCTTTGTATTCTCATATTATTTTTCCTCATTGCTCAGTGATATCACACAGAAAACTAATAATTTTTAAATTATTATGCTAATTAATCTTCAATTAATTCTAAATTATATATAACTAGTAGCCCGGTGCACGAAATTTGTGCACATTAAAAGGGAATTAATTGCCCTAATCGGTTTGGCTCAGTGGATAGAGCATTGGCCTGCGGACTCAAGGGTCCCAGGTTCGATTCTGGTCAAGGGCATGTACCTTGGTTGCAGGCACATCCCCAGTGGGGAGTGTGCAGGAGGTAGCTGATCAATGTTTCTCTCTCATCAATGTTTCTAACTCTCTATCTCCCTTCCTCTCTGTAAAAAATCAATAAAATATATTTTTTAAAAAGGAATTAATTAGCAGAGATATTTTAATATTGCTATTTGCCCTTTATAATAGAAGTGTAAGAGATGAAAGGAAATTAGTAAAATGTATATAAAAATCATATATAAATTTATTAATAAATAAACAGTAACAAAAGGATATAACAACAACAGAGGCATGATATAAAAACGACAAAAACATGATATGAAAACAACAAAAATATGATATGAAAACAACAGTGATACAAACAATGACTTATAAAGTGATCAAACTTATTCTAATATCTCCCTGTACACCACATTAAGAGTGAAAACACTTTCAGAGTGCTTGACTAATTTTCCTTGTGATGAAGTACTTAGAACTTTAACTGTAACATCGCATGCTCTTCAAACTCGAGAGAAAGCAACATATAACTGATCATGTGCAAAAACGTGTTCAGGTAGGAATATGCCTACTTTGTCTAGAGAGTTTGTCCTTGTGATTTATTAATAGTCATCACAAATGCTGGCATCACACGAAACCATAGTCGAATCAATTTAAATGGGAGGCCAATGTCAGATGGGGACAAATTAATTCTTGGAATCAGAACAGCCTCTCCCTCTGCAGATCCTGTTAATACTTCAGCTTCGATAATGTTAGGTCATAATCGTTTGATAATAAATCTGGTACCATTACAAAGACAACATTTACTATTGAGATTTCTCAATAGCATGATGATTGCACCCACTTTCAATTTTAATTTATAACACGGCATTCCTGAAAGAGTAATACTATTAAGAAATTCGATGGGAAAATTTTCCTTTTCAGCATCATCTGTGGAATCAATGGAATCATCACTCAAATATGTGTGAAAATCTCTATCGAGTATATCCAAATTTTCTTCATTTAATTTCTGAACATGCTCATTTTTTGGACAAAGAATTGCATGTTTAGATATATTTTTAATATCTATAGCAGTGGTTCTCTACTTTGGCTGCACATTAGAATCACCTGGGAATCTTTTTAAAATCCTGATTCCTGGGCCTCACCCTCAGAAAGTGTTTCTTTGTTATGGGGTGTGGCCACAACATTAGTAACAAAGAAACAGAATTAAAACTTTATTGTGGGGAGCTGCTACAGTGTTTTGGACAGGTTCAAGCCTTGGACTGATGAGCGGGCACAGTCCTCTCATTGCCATGTGCAAGTCCCAGCTTAGAGGGCAGGGCCCTCCCAGCACAATTATAGCCAACAGCTGTAGTTGTAAGCTTGAACCTATGGTCCGAACACATGGCCCCACGTGCCTGAGTAATGTAGGCTTGATAGAGTTCAGGTGCATGTAGTTGAGTAGGATTGAAACCCAGGAGAATGTTGTAAATATCTTGGTCACACCCTTACTTTGCCTCATAGCATCTGCTATAAAATAAAGGCATGGCTGTGGGTGTGGTCACTGTTTCTCAGAGAAGCAGTGTCCCACCAAGACCCGGCTTTCATTCTCTTGTCTGTCTTTTCTAAGCCTTTCAGCCACCCCGAGTCAGGTTCACCCTTGGCCGTGCTGGATTGGCACATTTTATAAAGATATGCCTCCATGCTCCCAGGACAGGTTCCTGCCTCAAACCCCACCCTTACAGGAAACAGCTCCAGGAAACCGCTCTTGGCAGTGTGCAGCCGTTGCCAAGACAACCCCTGCAGGACTGACTTCCTTCCACTTGGTTGTGGTTCTGGTCGTGATGAACACTACCCAGGGTTTTTATACAAGTAGATTATATTTCTTTGCATATTTAGGCAGAAAAACTTAGAATATTTAATCCATAATAGTATCTTTTTTTTCGATATCCATCTCATTTACTTTTCTTGTATTGACTAAGATTTCTAGCCTAAGTGCCCATCAGCAGACAAATGCATTAAAAACTGTGGTACATCTACACAATGGAATACTAAGCTGCTGTAAAAAAGAATGAACTCTTACCATTTGCAACAGCGTGGATAGGTCCAGAGAACATTATGCTAACTGAAATACTCCTATCGGAGAAAGATAAATACCACATGATCTCACTCATTTGAGGAATATAATGAGCAACATAAACTAATGAACAAAAATAGATCCAGAGACAGAGAAGCATGGAACTGTCAAACCTCAAAGGGAAGGCAGGGGGGTGGGGTAAGAGATAAACCAAAGGACTTGTATGCATGCATATAAGCATTACCAATAGACACAGTCACTAGGGGTTGAGGGCATTTGCTGGGGAGTGGTAATGGCTGGAGAGAGGTCAATGGAGGGGAAAAATAATATTCTAATAGCTATGTATGTGCCATGCGGGGTACTTGAAATATTAAGGGGACCACTCTTTAAAGTATATGCTTGTCCAACTACTATGTTGTGCACCTGAAAGTAATACAGAATAATGGGGGGGGGGTAATGTGGGGATAAAGACACATATCTAATAACTTAATAAAAAATGTAAAAAATGTATTAAATGTGAACTATAATGGAAAAAAGATGGAAAATTGTATGTTATATGGTTTTCATCATCAACATAATAAAAAACAAACAAAAAAATCTATATTTAAATGCTACATTTCACATTTAGTTCTAGCTCACAAGTTAAATCTGTACATTGTTTCTTAGTACAGAAATACCTTTTTTTAATTTCTCTTTTTGAAAGGTCAAGGAAAATATTCTACCAATTGACCATCTCTGTTCTGAATACAGCATACAATGTTGACACTTCCATTGTCATCATTCCCAAGTCTAAAACCTTGGGACCCTATCTATATATAAATCATCACATTACCCACCCTGAAAGCAAATTATTTCATGATTACATGGGCCCACAGCTTAGAAGATTTACATTGTGCATGTTGAATGTTGAATGAGGTTGTCAGAAAGTGCACAAGGTCACAGATTTTTGAACGTGAACAGGGGTTTGTGACAATAATTGATCCCTATGATGGTGCCCATGGTAAGTAACTCACCATCAATTAATCTTTTTTTATCAAGGAAAAATCTATTATTGAGAGTTTGCTAAACTTGTTATAAAACTTAGAAGAGTAAGATCTTGATGTACCAGAAACACAGAAGGCTTTTGCCTTACAGCTTTACTCACTTCAGCGCCTTATTTTTGGCTGATTGTGTTCTTAAACTGTAGACCCTCGAGTCCTATATTCCTCACTTGTTTGTATTTTAAAACTTTTAATGAGCTCTTGTCCCATGACGCTTTAAAGCAATCTGCCTTATTTTTTTTAAAAAAAATAACAAAACAAAACACAGATTCTAAATGGGAGATTTTATGTTATCTCTTTTCTTCTTTTTTTTCCCCGAGCCCAAACAGACAAAGGAAATGACTTTTCCCTGGGACACTGTAAAAGCTCTCAGATGAGTTTCTTTCTCACTTCAGATTTCTTTCAGTTTTGCAGTGCACACAAAGGCTCATGTGGAGAATTCTACTTAATGTCTTATTCTGATTCCTCAAGTGAACTGAAGTACAACACGGAGAACGAGGAGACATTTTCCCTGTGAGCAGCCAATCATACCCTCTTGACTTCTGGTTGCTTCTTTGATTTCTCAGACAAATATTTCATTTCAGCACTGCTCTGTATTTCATACACCCGACCTAGCCGTATTCTGATTTTTTTCTCCTCTCTCTTAAAGGGCAATGCAGAACATCTTTCAAATTACTCTGTAAAATGACAGAAGCACCATTTATTATTTGAAAGGCAAATTTGCCTTCTCTCTATAGCTCTGAAAATCAGTTATGCTGCTTAGGAATCTTCCTTGTCAGAGCTGAGGGAGAACGTGTCCAAGTGGTAAGGTAATACAATGGGAAATTATTTATTGTAGTTATTGTTAAAAATAATGTCTGTAAATATCATTATTTTGTCCAATATTTTTAATAGGTCTGTTGACAAAAAGTAAACCAATTCACTCACATCTATTGAATTTGATATTGGAATAAGATATTAGTGAGTCTATACATATATATATATATATATATATATATATATATATATATATATTCATTGACTACATACTTTTTTGATTTCTCACTTGATAAAGATTTTTTAAAAAATTGTTTTTAATTGATTTCAGAGAGGAAGGGAGAGGGAGAGAGAGACAGAAACATCAATGATGAGAGAGAATCATTGATCAGCTGCCTCCTGCATGTCCCACACTGGGGATCGAGCCCACAACCTGGGCATGTGCCCTGACCAGGCATTCAATCATGAACTTCTGGTTCATAAGTGGGAGCTCAACCAACCACTGAGCAACACCGGCTAGGCCACAGGAAAATATTTCATTCTGCATTCTAGTGTAGAGTTTTAAATATCTCTTATTTTTTTTCTTTTTAAAAATATATTTATTGATTTCAGAGAGGAAGGGAGAGGGAGAGGGAGAGGGAAACATCTATGAGAGAGGAATCTAATCAATCGATTGCCTCCTGCAAGGCCCCTATTCGTGATCAAGGCTGCAACCCAGGTATAATGCCCTGTCTAGGGGTCAAACCTGCAACCTATTGGTTCCTGGGTCAATCTCAACCACTGAGCCACACTAGCCAGGCTATAGTGTAGATTTTTAGAAGGGTTTTGCAGGGAAGAGGAGGACAACACACATTTGGAAGGGTCAGAAATCATACAACTATATTAACAAATTTTATTATGCTTAACAATGAAATTATATAGGTAGTTCAAGTGATGCACACATGACAGTATATTAGGATTACACACATATACAGAGAAATCAGACTACATATATTTCCAATTTAATTTCCTTTTATTCAGATCCCCAAAATAAAAACAGCAATTTTACCACCATATGACATAAGGAGAAGTGGGATAGACCAGAAATTAGAGTAGAAAGAATTCACGATTTTAACCAATTGTTATTAGTGATCTTACTTTTGTAAATTAACAACAATAATGAAAATCCCAAGTGATTTTCCAGCCCTTGGAAGGTATCAGGAGAGTAGAAGAGCCCTGAATCTAAAACTCATTTGCATCATATAAAATTCATCTCTGAATATTTGTGTATTGTCTTTTATCCTCTTCTCTCTCTGCAATAGTGCCTGACACCAAGTTTTCCATACTTTTCTTCCAATATTCCATTTCACACATTAGTATTCCTTCACTCTTTCCCTCAAAAAAACACTTATTGATCTTCAAATGTACAAACTACTCCCAAATCTCTCTGCAATTGCTGATGCTGTTTCCTTTAATGAAACATTCGGCTCTATTCTTCAAGGACTTTCTCTACAAAATTTACTTCATTCATTACAATAGGAAATAACTTCTTTATTCCTTTGACACATAAATTATGTTCTAATCAAATGTTTTCTTGCTATTTAGACCACATTTATTGGAATGATTGTCATACAGATATTATTTAAACTCTCCCAGACTGGTTTTGAAACTGATTTTTTCTTTAAATTCTCCTTAAAGATTTGAAAGACAGTGAACAGAGTTTTGAATCGATGACCATGACCCGTTCTCCAGCCTACTTGATCAGTAATGAAAATTATCTTCTGTCCTCTAAATTTTGGTTAGAAGGCATTGTCTTTCACAAAAAATAGATAAATGAATATCATTGTAGCTATATCCTTAATAAATAGGCAAGGATATTTAATTAACGTGCACCTTCTCCTAGTTTCTCTGGATTGGGAATGTCCTTTAACAATCAAACAGGAAGAAGCAGTTGTACTCTTCTGGGTTTCTAATATATTTCACAAATCTGTATGATAACTACTCATTCATATAGGAAATACAATGCACACAGATGAGAGGAAAATGAACATATGTGTGTTTCAGAGCATGGCATATCAGTGAGACAGCAGTTATATTTTACTTCCTTATCAGTCTGCACAATTTCCTCAGATCCCAAGTAAGTGATCGGGGCGGGGGGTGGCGGGGGGGGCGGGGGGTGGGAAGAAGCAGATGGAAGGGAGCGGCTCTGCTGCAGAGCATCGTGAAGAGGTTTGGTCACACACAAGGATCAGCTCTCCTTAGGGCATTTTCTCCTAAAATTTTCATTTTCACTCGAAGAACAGCAAATCTGAAAACTGACTTTAGTCTAGGATACCTTTGACTAAGATGCCAGAGGCTCTATTAGCATATTTATAGCTTCCCACTGGAAGTTTTCAGGAATATAGAGTTAAAAGGTGATGAAGTCAAATTTTCTCCCAAGAATCAGATTTGCATTTTGAACAAGTACTTTAACTGTTTAGCTAGGGACAGTGGCATCGCGAAGACTGAATAGTTATTTCTAACTGAGCATCTGAATTGAATTATATTTTATTTTAGTTTGAAAGAAACCATTTTATAAGCCTACAGCACATTTTAAAGGTGCTCTTCTTTAACAAAGTAGAGCTATCATGCTGCTTGATATCCCCTGTAGAATAACAAAGGCCCAAATATGTATTTGTTTTTAAATAGAACTTGAGCCCTAGCTGGTTTGGCCTAGTGGCTAGGCAGTCGTGGGCACACTATGGCCCGCAGGCCGGATGCGGCCCGTTTGAAATGAATAAAACTATTGAAAAAAAAGACCGTACCCTTTTATGTAATGATGTTTACTTTGAATTTATATTAGTTCACACAAACACTCCATCCATGCTTTTGTTCCGGCTCTCCGGTCCAGTTTAAGAACCCATTGTGGCCCTCGAGTCAAAAAGTTTGCCCACCCCTGCTAGAGCATGGGCCTGCAGAATGAAGGGTCCTACGTTCAATTCCGGTCAAGGGCACATGCCCAGATTGCGGGCTCAGTACCCAGTAGAGAACCTACACGAGGCAGCCAATCAATAATTCTCTCTCTCCCTCTCCCTTCCTCTCTAAAATTGATAATAATATATTTTAAAAAATAAAGTATTAACAATAAATAAAAGTAAATAGAACTTGATTTGAAATGGTGTATATCAAAAAACATGTACTTTCTAAGTTGTGCTGATACAGCTTAAAATACCTCCACATAATGTCTGGCCTATGGGTACCGGGTCAAAACCAGCAGTCCAACATCCCCCAAGGGGTTCTGGATTGCGAGAGGGCACAGACCAGGCTGAGGGACCCCGCTGGGTCATGAATCTGTGCACTGGGCCTCTAGTATGCATATTAGATCTTTGGTTAATCTCTTCCTGCCCTTCCCTCTCCCTCTTTCCCTCTGAGATTCATCAGTATGTTCCATGTTTCTATGCCTGTGCATTGAGCGTCTGTACCCTGGTGGTCAGTGTGCATCAGCTATCAGTCGAATGGTCGAACGGTTGAATGGTCACTTAGGCTTTTACATATATATAGATATAGATATAGATATAGATATAGATATAGATATAGATATAGATGATATAGATATAGATATAGAGATATAGATATACATAGAAAAATGTGTGAATTGTGGAAAAGTAAATATATAGGGTGCTGACAGTGGCTGAGTTAGAAAAACAAAAGAAAGTAAAATTTGTGTTCTGGATATAATAGCAACAAAACAAAAAAAGGTTAAACCTTTCCCCCAAAAAAACAAGTATAAAATGAAACAAATTATTATTTTTTAATCAACACTGTGTACTTGGAGTTGGCTGAAGAAATAGCGATGGAGGGGTTCAGAATATGTTGCCAGAAAAATTTCTTAAATTAGACTTTTCTATCTTACAAACTTTTAAAAATAAACAGAGAGATTTATGTATACTATAGTTTATTATTTAACAGACTTTATTTAATGTTAACTTTTGTACATAAGAAACCATTCTACTATTTAATATTTTTAAACACTAACAGTTGCAAAAATGTAAACTATACAAAATGAAAATTGTCAGAGGATATACAGAGTCCTAGGTTTTTCCTTCCTATATTTCTCACATGTGGGTGCATTTTCAGGAATTGGTATCATATTACAATGCAGCAGGGGTTTGAGTTTAGCCTTTTAAATGTAGTTGGATTTTCAAAGATTTACATAAGCTTTTAGTAGTTTTTCTCACATCAATTAAAATAGAAATTCAATTGCTTTAGCCTTTTAAAGTTTTCATTTTCATTTTCAAGTGCTCTAGGGATTTGTACATATAAAAAGTGATGTGACCATAAATTATGTACCTGAGAATTTAAATACATTTATCTCATATCTTGAGGTTCTCTTGCCTAAAAGGAACAAAAATTCTATTTGGTTCCACATTTTTTTTTGCTTTCCTTACCACATATCTCTCAGTCATCATTTCTTAAAACAAAATTCTTAAAGACAATCATTTTGAGCTCTGGAAATTAGCTACAAAAAAAATACAATAAATCAAGAAACATTTATTCATGAAAATTATTCAGTAAGAACAACATGATTCTGTTGCCTTCCTGCCTAAGACTGATCCCAATTCCCAACCCTTAGCTCATTTGGCAAGCATGGTTGTTTAGCCAGGGCAAGTTTGGCTGTGAAAACCAAAGGGTGTGCTACCAAAGATTGTAGGTTTGGTTTATTGAGAGAGAAAAGGGAAGAAAAATATGTGAAGAAATGACCTAAAGATTTCTAAATCTGATGAAAAATAAAAATCTAAGAGAAAAAAAACTCAATGAATTAAAAAAGAAATAAACACAAAGAGATGCCTACCTAAATATACCATCATCAAAGTACTAGAAAAAAAACCCTGATATTAATTAAAACAAAAACAAATCATCAATATAGGAAAATGATGACATGATTAATAACTGACTTCTCAACAAAAACAAGGTGGCTCAAAGGCAGTAGAATGACATATTCAAAGCGCTGTAATAAAACTTGTCAATAAAGTTTTCTGTATCTGTCAAAACTATACTTCAAAATTAAAGACATAATTAAAACATTCTCAGAAAAAACAAACAAACAAACAAACAAAAAATGGACTATTTATTGCTAGTATTCATTCCCTATGGGTAATACAGAAGGAAGTCCTTCAGGTTAAAAGAAATTGATACCAGACTGTAACTTAAACTTATAGGAAGAAATAAACAGTGGAAAAAAATTATAGATATGTGGGTAATATACCTACATTAATATATATTTCCTCTTCTTAATTTCTCTGAATATATATAAATATATGTATCCTATCTAATAAAAGAGAAACATGGTAATTGGAGTACGAACGCTACCCTTCCCATTGGATAATCAGGGTGATATGCAAATTAACTGCAAGCCAAGATGGCGGCCGGCAGCCAGGCAGCTTGAAACTTACAGGAGGCTTGCTTGCTTCAGTGATGGGGGACTCCAATGTTCCCCGCCTGCTGCTGCAGGCCTCTGAGCTGCAACTCTAAGCAACTATGTAACAAATATAGAAGCTAAACAAAACCCCAGAAACCTACTTTAGCCCGCCAGGCTTCAGCCAGCAGGATCGCAACATTGTAAGCAAATGCCAGAAACCTACTTTCAGCAGTGGAGGCCTAAGGGCTGGAGCCAAGTCGCAAAGCTAAAGCTGGCCCAGAATAAAAAAAAGAAAAAGAAAAAAAGGAGCGGTTGGGAGCTTCAGTCACCCCCAGCCTGAAAACAGCCCTCAGCCCCTCACCCAGACTGGCCAGGCACCCCAGTGGGGACCCCCACCCTGATCCAGGACACCCTTCAGGGCAAACCAGATGGCCCCCACCCGTGCACCAGGCCTCTACCCTATATAGTAAAAGGGTAATATGCCTCCCAGCACCAGGATCAGCGGAGCCGCGAGGCCTCCCGGCACTGGAATCAGCATGACAGGGGGCAGCGCCCAAACCCCTTGATCACCCTGCGGCTCTGTGTGTGACAGGGGGCGGGGCCACAACCTCCCTATCTGCCCTGCTCTGTTCGTGACAGGGGAAGGCGCCCCAACCCCCTGATCAGCCCTGCTCTGTGCCTGATAGGGGGGAGCTCCCCAACCCCCTGATGGGCCCTGCTCTGTGCATGACAGGGTACGGAGCTCCAACCCCCCTGATGGGCCCTGCTCTGTGAGTGACAGGGGGCAGTGCCCCAACCCCCTGATTGGCCCTGCTCTGTGCACGACAGAGGGTGGCACCACAACCTCCCCAAGGGCCCTGCCTTGAGTGTAACAGGGGACGGTGCCCCAACCCCCCAATTGGCCCTGCCCTGAGCGTGACTGAGGGTGGCATCACAACCTCCTGGTGCCCTGCTCTGTGCATGACAGGGGGCGACGCCCCAACTCCCCAATGGGCCCTGCTCTGAGCCCAACCAGGGGCTGCACCTAGGGATTGGGCCTGCCCTCTGCCACCCTGGAGCAGGCCTAAACCAGCAGGTCGTTATCTCTCGAGGGGTCCCAGACTGTGAGTGGGCACAGGCTGGGCTGAGGGACGCCCCTCCCCCCCGAGTGCACAAACTTTTGTGCACCGGGCCTCTAGTATATATGTATAACAACAATAAGAATGTAACACTATAGTGTTTAATTGTAACATAGGTGTAATATATAAGGGAGAGAATTGGCATACATTAAATGACTCTTTACAGAATTTAAATCAATAGTAACATGGATTACATTATGATAAATTACGATGTCTTTTGTAGTTACTAGAACAAACAGTGGGGGGAAAATCAACAAAATAATTTAAAATATCAAGAAATATAAAAATGGCAAAAAGGCGACTATAAAACCAACTATGGAAATAGTTGGTATAAGTGTGACTGGCCAAAAAACAAGATCAAAGTATGGTGACTAGCCAAAACCGGTTTGGCTCAGTGGATAGAGCGTCGGACTGCGGACTGAAGGGTCCCGGGTTCGATTCCGGTCAAGGGCATGTTACCTGGGTTGCGGGCACATCCCCAGTGGGGGGATGTGCAGGAGGCAGCTGATCGATGTTTCTCTCTCATCGATGTTTCTAGCTCTCTATCTCTCCCTTCCTCTCTGTAAAAAAAACAATAAAATATATTAAAAAAAATGTATGGGGAATATAAGGAATACACTTTATATGCAAAGAAACAAATAGATAGAAAGTAAAACCCTAGGGGAAAAAACGACATCAAGTAAACAATAACATTAAAAATCATGGATTTCAACCTGACGGTTTGGCTCAGTGGATAGAGCGTCGGCCTTCGGACTCAAGGGTCCCAGGTTTGATTTCAGTCAAGGGCATGTACCTTTGTTGTGGGCACATCCCCAGTGGGGAGTGTGCAGGAGGCAGTTGATCGATGTTTCTCTCTCATCAATGTTTCTAACTCCCTATCCCTCTCCCTTCCTCTCTGTAAAAAATCATTAACATATATATTTTTAAAAAATCATGGATGCCTATACTAATTCAAGTCTCTTCTTCAGCTGGTCTAGTAAAGTTTTCATTTCAAAAATTGTAAATTTGAACTTCAGAAGTTCCATTTTCTTCTTTTTAAAGCGTCTATCTCTTTTTTAATACCTGTATTTGTTGTCAAACTTTCCTTTAAAATTTTAAACATAATTTAATACTGAGAACACACTTATACTAGGTGCTTTGAAATCTTTCTCCGCAAGTCATGCTTTAAATACTTGCCCACTATGTGGATTTAATAACCCTCAGTTTTCTTCACCGGAAAGTGAAGAAAAAAAAAATAGACCTTTTCTTATAGAGTTAACAAATGTGTAATGTTTGGCACATAATATTTTCATAAGATATTAATCATTCACTATTATTCCTATCACTAATACCTACACACTTTCCACAGGCATTTGTGAGAAACATTTAATAACATTCCTTATTATTCTCAGAGTCTTTACGTTGTCAACTGGAAGTTTAAGATGGATGAAATAAAAGGCAGGCCTGCTTTCTCTCACATCACTTTTAGCACATATGTTTGCCTTGCTCTACTTAACTGAAAAAGGAACATTGACAAAATTGCTGCTCAAAAACCTTTTATATTAAGCATTCAAGAAAGAAATTACCGAGTGGGAAGCCTGTTATTATGTCTACTAAGTAGAAAGCCACTTGAAATTTCTCTTACTGGAATTTCATTCCCCAGTGTCAGCTTTAGAAGTGTAGATGAACATTTTTTATTTATTGGCAATATAACTGAATTTATATTTAACACTAATAATTGAGAAATTTTTCGTATTTTGAAAACTTTCTTGCCTGAATCAGAAATACCCCTGATGTGTAACATATAGTATAGTGACACTGAATGCTTTTAACCTTTCTGTGCTTTACACGAAACAATAAGCATTAACAAATGGGAGAAATCTAGAAAACTAGTGAGCTCATGAAAAGCAACTTTAGGGGATAAGGTAATAGGAATGTATATGTTACATCCAGCGTGGTACCTAATTCCATCAGACTTTAAAGAAAATTAATAGCATCAAAGGTTGTGGAAGTCTGTGTGTAAAAGCACATAGTAGGACCATTCTGTTACCTAAGGAATATTTCATTTTTGAAAGGAGTGTCAAGTTTTGGTCCCTTCCCCCATACTAACGAAAATGTAATTGTTGATATAGTAAAGGAAATAAAAATAAAATCAAGAAGCATCTTGCTTTTTATTTCTTCTTATAAGGACCAGTTTCAAAATGATCACAGAATCACTTCATTACTCTACAAATATACAAAGGAGGCTGTTTCAGAGCAGGTTTTATGTTTATTTTGTGCAACCTTTGCTATTGTTACATTACAAATGTAATATTTTCATATAATATTTTAGAGACAGAAATAGCCCTGCTATAGGAGAGAGAGGGATGAATAGCTTGAGTGCAGAGGAGTTTTAGGGCAGTGAAACTACGTCACGCAAAGAATAATTTTAGTTTCATATTCTGTATGATACTATAATGGTGGGTGCATGCTATTACGCATCTGTCTAAATCTGTAGAATGTACAACATCAACAGTGCACTCTAATGTGAACAATGGACTGTGGGCGATAATGCTGTGTCGATGAAGGTTTACCAGTGTAACGAATGGGCCATCCTGCTGCATGATGCTGATGGTGGAGAGCGCTGTGCATATTTATGGGCAGGGTGCAAATGAAAACTCTGTACTTCCTGCACAGCGAACCAAAAATTACTCTAAAAATAAAGTCTATTTAAAAGAAAAACCTATTAAATTTTAAAATGTGGTCAAATATTTTAACAAATGCTAGCAAAAGGGCCTTCTGAGTGTCCTGGGCTTTTTACAAAAATACTACACAGGCAGACAAATAGAGCAAATGTTTCAGGTATAAAGACAAGAGGAAAGTTAAAAAATATATATATAAAAGAACTTAGAAAAAGGAAAACTTTTTAAAAAGTTAATATTTACCAAGCTGTGTCTATCTTCTAATTATAGTCACATAAAAACGATATGAGAATATAGCTGAGGACCAGAAAAGATGTTAAATAACTGACATGTGCAGGTGTATAGAACTTGAAGCCTACAGTTGTCATTACTAATTTGTGACTAATAGGCAGATACTGCTTTGCTATAAATATGTTCTTAGGCAGGTCTGTTCACTTCTTTGGGGCTTGATCTCTTTATCTACAAAATAAGGGAGTTGAAAGCTTGAACTAAATTAATGCTTCTTTCTCCCCAGGCTCAGAGCTTGGGAGCTTGAAGCACCCACTGTGAATTAAAATCTCTTTGAAGTCTCAAACTCTTGTCCTAATATTCTATGCCCTGGTCTATGAATTATATATTCATAAGAGAGATGTTTAGAGAAAAATGGCCCTGGTAACACCAACCAGAGCTTGTTTTTCACCAGCTCTGCCACTTACATTCCTTATCTGCTCAGTGCTTTAGTTTCCACATCAATAAAATGATGATAAATAATAGCACCTACCTCATGAGGCGATGTTTGACATTTCATAGTTAAGTGCTAATAATGACAGTGATTTGTATTATTGCCACAATAGACCCTCGTTTTGCAGCTCTTACTATGAGTTCCCTTTCCTCAGCAAAACTGTGCACCAGTCCTGTTTGCTCACCAATCCTATCCTATATAACAAAAGCCTAATATGCTAAGTGTCTAGTCAACAGATGGACCATTCAACCAAAGTGTAATATGCTAATGATATGCTAATGCCGCTCAACTGCTTGCTATGACATGCACTGACCACCAGGGAACAGTCCAAGACAGGCTGGACATGCCCTGGAACCTTCCTGTGGTCCCTCCTCAGCTGGCCAACCTCCGCATTTCTCCCTGGCCCCAATCATGCACTGGGCTTGTGCCTTCTTGCAATGTGGGGCCCCCTCGGGGGATGTTGGAGAGGTGGTTTCAGCCCAATCCCACAGGCAAGGCCCAGGCACCCCATTGGTGCATGAATTCGTGCACCGGGCCTCAAGTTTTTAATAAAATTCTAACAATACATATTTAAAGAGAGTGGTGTGTGTCTGTTTAGATTACTTACATACCATACACACAAAAGAGTTTCACACAATAATTATATGTTTGCTTCCAAAATTGCATTTTTGAGTTGGAGGGGACGTTAAGTGTAATCTCCAAAAGAAAATTATAAAACATCAGGAGAAAGCCATCTCTGTGGTATTATAAAAGGATCTGGAGGAAACTCAATTGTAATATTAAAACCTTAGATTTCCTAACTTACATATTAGTTTGTCAAATGATTTATATTATTTAATAATAAAAAGCATTAATATGTAACATTAGCCCTGGCTGGTTTGGCTCAGTGGTTAAACTGTCGGCCTAAGGACCAAAAGGTCTCAGGTTGATTTCTGGTGAAAGGCAGGTACCTCAGTTGCAGGCTCTATCCCAGGCCCCTGGGTCGGGGGGTGTGTGGTGTGTGGGAGGCAAAAATGGATGTGTCTCTCTCACATTGATGTTTCTCTTCCCCCTCCTTCTTCCCTTCCACACTCTCTAAGAATCAATGGGAAAAAGTAGCCTTGGGTGAGGATTAATTATGTGTGTGTGAGCATGTGTGTGTATGTAATACATGTAACATATCATTTTTATAAATTTTTGTATTGTGTATATCCTGGGAATTCTACAATTGCAATTTACTGCATATGTACTAGTAGACAGAATTATACTACAACTATTATATAGCATTAGAATAATACAAATTATTATAAACTCCATGTTTGTTTGGAAATAATACTTTTGCTGTTCTCTCTTTTTTCAAGCACATTCCACTTCATGTCTCAACTAGTCTCTATAGTAAAGTTTAAAAAAATCAACAATTACCAAATATTTACTTTAGAAATAGACCCTAGAAAGGAAACATTTTTTTTTTTTTTTTTTTGGTATTCTGACCATCAGTCTTAGGATTTTTATGATTGGTTTCCACCTAAATATATAAAAAATAGATTACGTGTAGATAATTTAAGGAGATACAAATCATGAAACTTTTATTAGGCTGATTATTAATCAATTTAGGGTTTTTTTAGATCAAATATAAAATGCAGTAAAATTTAATGATTACAGTTTTGTGTTTTTTAGATACTCTCTCCTTTTTAAAAATGAAGATATAATTAAAAAGCAACATATATAGCTTGCTATCCTAATTAAGGTAAACGGGAGAAGAGATGGTAGTTGCTTGTTTACATTATTTCATTTCTGTTTTGAACTGGGCCATGGTTTTTATGAACTATCCCTCTCTATCCCTAATCAATCATTTTTGTCTGAGGACTTCCATGTAAGTGAAAGTTGGAGTGCCAGGGAAATAGAATATAGCAAAACCTCTGAGAGAGAAAACGAAGGAGGCAAGCCTCACTATCGCCCATGGCTACTGTCTGGAGAGTGTCCAGGCCACAGCGTGTGGTGGGAGGGCCCAGGCAGAGCCTGATGATCTCTAAAAGTGAGAAAGAGGGTGCTGGGGTTGGGGTAACCAGGATAGCTAGTAGGCCAGTTTGCAGGGCAAAGTACACAAGGGGAGAGATTGGCATCAAGTGAGAACACTGGACATCTTCAGAGAGATCTTGCCTTCTCAGATGAGTTCTGGTCATCACGTACATGAGAGAAAACCATCTACACGGTTCCTTATTTTATTTTTAAACAAAGGCTCATGGAAATTCTTTTTGTTTCCCCACCTATCCAATAAAAATGATGGTGAAAGTCTAAGAAAAAATTCTATGTGATTTTTTTTAGCATTTTCTCCCAGAAGGCTACCATCTGCATGGCCTAAGAGATATATCAATTGGCCAACGCACTATTTGTAAGTGCTTTCATGGAATCACAAACCTAACCCTGAGGGGAAAAAAAAACAAAACAAAACACTCTTCCCGCTTGAACCAGCCCATCATTATCTCATAGAGGCTGAATTATATAAATATTCCCAGTAGAGCTCATTAGAGGCAGCCTCCACACAGTCTGTCTCCTGCTACACAATCTAATGGCGAACACCTCAGGGCTGAGAAGAGTCCTTTTTTTTTCTAATGCAACTTTTCTCTCCTGAGTTGTTTGAAGGCAAATTGACCACCTTGGACTCTGTATGCGAATTTTTTTTTCTTTCTTAACCAGTCGTCTATGTCTGAAAGAAATTTCTGTCCTTTCTAGAGAAATTTTTTCAGGAGGTAGATATTCCTACTTGCCTTTTACTTAAAATTGTTTCCTAAAAGGAACTAAATATATGATGGACTCTGGGGCATCTACAGGTGAAAATCACTTGACTCCATCATTTAGGAGTTTGCTTACATGCCAATGTCATCAATATTGTTTGAAGGTTTATTATAATTTAGACCTGGGGATCCCAGCAAAAATATCAATGTCATAATAAATCAAAATCAGTTCATAAAGATGCAGCTGCTTGTAAAAGTATGAAATATAATTTACTAGCTTAAAAAGGATACAAATACATTTCACACAAATTTTTTGTTTGTAATATTAATAATTATGCAAAATCCAACAAAGTCTAGGGTCAAATGAGGATAAAATAATGCTATGAAAAACTTACTACTTAAATATTGCAAAATTTCCTAAAAAAAAAAACAGATATTGAGGTCTAGGTATATCTAAAATTAACTCAATATAACTGAGGAAAACATAAATTAAATGGATACTTCATGTATGGCTGAAATAATTCATAACCTGAGTTATCAAATAACTGAATTCCAGGTGTTTATAATATCCAGTACCAGGAGTTGAAATTTAAATATTGATAGCTACAATGTTCAGAACCCTCATCATTTGCAGCAATTGGATTAAGTGCTTTACACTGTGCCATTTTTTGACTCCTCATAGTAGTCCTAAAAGGTAGGTGTGTTGACCATTGGGTTTGAAAAATACGAAATCCATTATCTCTGCAATGTCATGAAGTAATTAATATATTAAAGGTTTATTAGAAGGCTCACAGAGAAAATTAACACTAATATGGGGAGGAATGGAAGAGATCAACCAAACTATATATATGCATAGGCCTTGGACACAGAAATAATATATTATGGTGAAGGCCTAGGGTGTGGAGTGGGGGCAGGGTGGAGGGATGCAAAGTAGGGTTAGAGGGAGGCATCTGTAATAAAGTAAAAACTAAAAATGTCTGAAATAAAAAATCATTATTTGGATGAAAAAATCTTCAAGCATTTGATTCTAATTGAAACTTAATAAAATGATAAATATTTTTCTCTCCCCTACCAGAATTCAGGGCTAGTGAAGAGTTGTTTGTTACATATACTGAAGAATGATATTCACCAAACCCATTCTCAGCCCTATTGTGCCTATTCACAACAAAATGATGACTATATTGAGAATCTTACCACGGATTATGGTTTTAATTAGTGCTTTGTTCTCAAGAAAGATATATCAAGTCATTTTTTTTAAATTTAAAACATTCATTTTTTACCTCTATTTGGTGAGAGATCCTATATAATAAAAGTGTAGTAAATTGTCCCCTCGACCGGGAGTCATCTGGGAGTTTGACCAGGGGGTGGGGCCGGCCAGGGGAAGGGAGGAAGTCCCCTGCTGGCAGCCGGCAGCCACTAGGGATCCTACTAGTGCATGAATTTCATGCACAGGGCCTCTAGTTTTACATAAAAATAGAAAATACTCTTCTACACATAAGCAAAGATTGTGTGTGCAGGCACATGCTGGTTTAAATGACATACTATAATACATTAATGCCACTTATTTCTGGTGTACAATTTTTTAGTGGAGTTTTTCTTATTATTAAAGGCAAATTATTTTCACTAAATGGAGCATAAAAATTAAAAGAGCTGCTTGAGTTCAATTAGAACTCTTTTTTATTGTGTTTTTAATGGTAAATATATCTGATTGCCTTCTTTAAATATCCACAAAGGGTTTTAAAAAGAATCTACAATGTATTTGATACCTCACACCTTTCCCTTTCATTTGTTCATATATATGGATATTTCAGCCTTTTTTCTTTTACACATAATTAGTATTTGGAGAAAATTACAGTAGGTTTATGAAAAGTTTTCTTAGTTTTGTCTCTTCTGATTTTTTCAGAACAAAATATGTTTTATATTTGAGCAAAAGTGTTTATTTAATGGATTAAAATATACTTACTCCTTTAAAGATACAAGGTTGGGCAACAGTAGGCGTATAGTCATCTCTATGAAAAGTAATACAATAATTAATAATAATACAAGAATAAACTGTGTTTCGTGTACTCCTTCATCACTGCACACTAAAATAAATTTACTTTTGCCTTCTACATATTAGTCAGTCTTTATAATCTAAGAAATCTAGAGAAGGGTTTCATTTTTTTCTTGTCTGAAAAAAAAAAAGATATAACTGGCATCTTTTTTAAAAGTTATCCATTGTTTAGCAATAATTTATTCTTGGGACCTTGAGAAAAAAATATGCCTACTCAGAAGGGCTCCTGGTGGCTAACTGGCCTCAAAACACACACACACACACACACACACACACACACACACCAAAAACAAAAATAAAAACAAACAAAACAACCCACACATAAAAACAGAGGCTAGCACTCATTTCTGCATAGGGGCCTCTCACGCAAAGTATGGTTCAGGGAGAATTCTGCACTTAACTGCCTGCCTGCACTGTATTCCTGAGCTCTGAGCCAGCCCTTATAAAGGAGATCCAGAATCCCATTTCAACCAATAGTACTGCGACTTCCTCATCAATCAGAGCTGGGCAGCTATAACTCCAGCAACATCTGCACTGACCAATCAGAGCCTTTTCATTCTGTTCAATCAGGACAGTGTCTTTGAGCCAATCAGACTGCAAGGATTTGGAGTCCTCATTTGCATAAGGATGAACCAATCAGGGACCAAGGGTGGGAACTTTTGTTTATATAAGTCAGCTCCCCTATGGCTCTTGGAGCACACTTTCCCTTTCCACCAAAGACTAAAGACTGCATTTCCCCAGCTGAAGCTGAAATACTCAAGATAAAATAGCAAAGATGTCTTGCTAGATCACAGCGCAGAAGAGCGGTCAGGGCAGAGCAAACTGAAGCTGAGCAGAGCAGAGATGCTTAGCCAGAGAGGGGTCTGGTCACCTGGCCTTAAGCCTCATAGACATGCTGTTTCATAACTGAACTGAGTTGCTGCTCCACATCTGTGCTGTATCACAATTGAGCTCTTTGCACTGAATAAAGTTTTCTTCTTCACTGCAGACCAAATTAAGGATTCCGCTTGTTGAACTGATGCCAACAACCAATGGTTGACAGTTCATAAGAAGTGGCCAAAAATATGTGGGGAATAGTTCCACACTTCCATATCCAATCCATCAATAAAATAGAACTGCCTCAATGTCTGTTCTCTTCTACAATGAAATGCACCTTCTCCAACTTCATGAAATGGAGGAAACATTTAGTAAGTACTTCAAACATTAAATGTGACTAACTTTCTAATTTATAGAAAAGGAAGTAAAAAAACATGTCTTCCCATAGGTAACTCAGAATTGAGGATCCATCATATTTCATTTCCGTATGAAAATCCCTACTCAACCAGGGAAGGCAAATCCACTAAATTTACACAGTGATTAATTACCACAGCTTGGCTGATTACCATACATCAAAAACATACACATACTAGAGAACATCCAATGATGAGTAATTTAAAGACCAAAGGCATAGAATAGTTTCCATGGAATAGAAACTTAGATTTATTTGAAATTTAACAATTATGTATTTAGGGTGAGGTCTAAGAGATCAAATCATCTATAATTATCTGCACATATTTGGTCACCAACAACCATCACTAGGGATTATATATTAATACTTTAAATAGGTTGTCTAATAATGATTGATGTATATTATTAAATGTATAGTTTAATATGTTAAATGACATACACACATATTATACAGCATTAAAATTTATTTTGTCCATATTTATGTGCCCATAGTGGTTACTACAGAGAAGATAGAAATTTTACTTTCCTCAAAAGTTTTAAGGTTAGCTTTCTGGAGTGAAATTTGCCTAGCTTTCTCCTAAAATGTTCTTAATGCCACAAGATGAAATAACATTGGAATATTGGACAATGTCTTAGGTAACTGAATATGTCTTCTCTTTTCAGGGTGCAAATTGGTTATTTTTACCTATTTTGTATAGAAAAATATTGGAAGTGACTAAAAGTATAATTCAATCACTTTATCTTCAGTCATACTAGTACACTTATCAATGAGCTTAGAAATCTTATAGCAATACCCATATCTAAATTTATGTAAAACTCTTTTAACTTGGAATACTTTGAAGGTTCATGCAAATGGACTCAGGTCTATTTTGAAAATTTTATGGAAGGGTCTGAGGATGTGCAGGGTGTCTTAAAGACCTAGCTCCTTCATTATGCCAATAAAATAATTTCTCTACCATCCAAGATTTGATTTGTCTGATTTATCTCTCCCATTTCTTTATACCTTTCACTCTAATATATTTCAAGCATATCACTATTCAATCTTTTAATAATTGGTACTGTCCCTTTCTTAATTTCTGTTGTCTAAGAGTAATATGGCAGACAATTTAAAAGTTCTTAAAAAGAGATAAACAAATGTAAGGTTTATTTTCTAAAGGCCAAGTTTCTAAAAATATGTGATTTCCAATCCAAATGTTTTCTTACTGAAACTTTGAAATTTCAGCTAAGGGTAGGAGTTTACGGTATAAATACAAATGAGTAGAGCATCCTGCCTCCTGGTGCTAACACTGAGAAATTTAAAGAATACATTTTTCTTCACATGAAACAAATTGAAATTGTAGTTGTTTCAAATTCACTTTTATTAGGGCATTTTCTTGTAGTCAAATGGAGAGGTTTGAGGACACCAACCTCCAGATTCGCAAGTCTGTCCAAGACTTCAGATACTAACGGCTAGACTACGGGCCTTCAAAATCACTTTCAGTTTTGATAACTGGTTAGAAGCACTCACAGAATCACTGAAAGATATATTCACAGGGTTTATTATAAGAAAAGGGTAGTAAAAATCACCCAGGGCATTATGCTAAGTGAAATAAGCCAGTCAGTCAGAGAAAGATAAATATCACATGATCTCACTCATTTGTGGAATATAATGAACAACATAAACTGATGAACAGAAACAGATCCAGAGACAGAGAAGCATCGATCCGACCATCAAACCTCAGAGGGAAGATAGAAGAGGGTGGGGGTAAGGGGGAGAGATCAACCAAAGGGCTTGTATGCATGCATATAAGCCTAACCAATGGACACAGACACCAGAGGGGTGAGGGCATGAGGGTAGGTGGGGGCAATGGAGAGATAAGGACACATATGTAATACCTTAATCAATAAAACAATTAGGGAAACATATAAAGCAGAGTCTGGGAAAGTTTCAAATGAGAAGCTTCCATGGTCCCCGGGATGTTTGACCTCTGGGCATTGATGTATGACCAGCCTGAAGGAGCATCACCACATTGTGAAGCTAAACCAAGCCCCAGTGTCTAGAGTTTTTATTTGGGCTCATTACTTAGGCGTGACTGACTGATTGATCGACTGATTGATTTCCCTTGTTTTTGAACTCAGTCCCTAGCACCCTTTCCTCTAGACGTCTGGCTGATATCACACACTCAAAAGGTTCACCATGATTCACCTCAATAACATAAACAATCCGCTGTGGTTAGAGGGGCCCACCATGAATAACGAAGACACTCCTATCACTCAGGAAATTCCAAAGTTTTAGAAATAATGTCCCAGAAGCCAGTGACAAAGGCTAGCCCTCTCTTTGAGGAAGGCCAGAGCCTTCACTACACACCATCCCTGAAATTATCAATTAATTTTATCTCAATCTGGATTTATTGTTAACTTATTAAGAGGATAGGAGACTCATATCTTTTATTTCTCTCTCTTTGGTGGCAAACAGGGTAGGGAGGCAGGTGGTTGCAATTGAAACAAGTAGCCCCTCAGTACTAGCATGGCTTTGCCAGTTGAATTTATGTAACATGGCAACTTACGTATAAGAGGCGATTGCTCATCTCATTTGACCCTCGGTTTCCTCATCCATAAAAGCATAATAATCATATCCTCTGAAAGGATCAATAATTGTAAGAGATAATATATGTGAGCTGTAAATGTGCTCTGGAAATTACACTTATTTGTGGAATATCAAATGATCAGGTCTTAAAGAGAGGGGCACTGGATCACATTTATTTTCATACATCCCAGGACATGGAAAGCAGACATTACCGAAATTTCTAATAACGCATATATTCTATGCATAGCAAATATAGTCAGAGGATTGTTATGGACATATAGAGATTTCATAGATTTAAAATATTATGTACTCTCGAGGTTTTTATAATCATCAGTTTGAAGAAGCAAGCTCTACTTGCTGCAGTCAGTTGGTATTCGTGAACAAGAGCCAACTGTGTATCAATTTTTTCAACTCCCTATCCAGTGAAGTCACATGGGTACCCTAAAATCAGCCATATTCAGAATATTTACACCACCACCATCTGTAAGCTTTGAAAATCAATCTCTTCCCTATGCTTCCCCTCACTCCCCAAAGAGCCAATTGTTAAAATTTACCAACACACTTCTGGATATATAACAGACAATAGAAGATGCAAATTATGATTGTCAAATAATAGAAAAGAGGTTCCACTGTGTACCTGATAATCAGGCCTTCCTTGGGATTTTCTTTTTTTTTTTTTTTTTATATATATATATTTTATTGATTTTTTACAGAGAGGAAGGGAGAGAGATAGAGAGTTAGAAACATCGATGGGAGAGAAACATCGACCAGCCGCCTCCTGCACATCTCCCACAGGGGATGTGCCCGCAGCCCAGGTACATGCCCTTGACCGGAATCGAACCTGGGACCCCTCCGACGCTCTATCCACTGAGCCAAACCGGTTTCGGCCCTTGGGATTTTCATGTGATATTAATGTCTATTTCCTAGGAAAAACACTGGTATCATTGAATAGAAGGAAGCTGAGGGATATGGGTATGATGAGTAATGTGAAGTAAGGTGCATTAGCCAGAAATTCACATATACTTTTAATTAGGGTGATTAGAATATTTGGTTCTACTAGAGAGTGCAATTAATGATCATCCTACTTACAGTAAAAAAAAAAAAAAAAAGTGTGTGTCTGTGTGTGAGAGAGAAAGAGAGATGTAAATCAGGGCCAGAATGGATAAAAAATTGAATTACCGGCTGAGACATGCCATTTAGGTATATTTGTGGAGGGTGTGAGAACATGTAAAACCACAAACAATTTTAGAAGAAAAATTAAACAGTCTCATCTGTGCAATACTGATGAGAATAATTTCAAAGGACGCAATATTATAAGTTGAGAATATTGCAACACTTCAATTCTGAAGCCACATCAAGCCCTTTGGAAATTCAAACAACGTAAAAATATGTGAAGAAAGGGGGAAAGGAGGAAGGGAGAAAGAAAGGATCCAAACTTGAATGAAAAGCCCCTGAAATAGCTACGTCTACAGAAATAAAATAAAGCACAGTATTTTTTTTTTCATCGAAAATAGCCATTATCTTTAAAACAATTGTTTTCAACAGAGAACCTTCAAAGTTTTCTTTCAAATGGGTAATATGTTGATGGAGAAAATGGTCCAACGAGATTGGTTGTTCGCTTGAGAGAAAATATTCAACAGTGGCGAAAGTGTTTGCCTGCTGCTCTCTGATTTCCTCTTAAAAAACAACATCGGTATCACTCATTTAGAGACCAGTAAGGGCTGAGCAGGACTTTGTGCTGTCAAACCTACCCATCTCCCTTTTCCTTACCTCACTAGTTTTGCAGTTCACTTTCATTTTCGAAAATAATACTTTTTCACATATCACATTGCATTGCTATTCCTCTCAGGTTTCGCTACCCATGCACTGATTGATCATTGTTGTTTGTAACTTTTTGTACCAAGCATATGCTTTTTTCTAAATCTGCCGGGCTGTCTTTTTTATTTATGATATCCTCTGTGTTTTCTAAGAGAAACCTCATTGTTCATATAATTATGATATTTTGGTAGCTCTGTTCCCTATTTAACATAAATTATGATATCATAAAATTAGAAACCAAACTTTTATTACAGAACATCTAATCCTATCTTGTTTTATTAATGGGAAAAAAACCACAAGATGTTAGTTGACTTGTTGGGGCATGGAGCTCATTAGGAGAAATTCAACATTCATGGTTTTCATTCAGAGTTAATCATAGATCTTAATTTATTTTTTAGTTTTAAGCCCTCATTTTTTTTTTGCTGATGTATGTGTGCAATCTTTACTTATTTTAAGGTGGATTTCAGATTGTAGAGTTTAGTTTTCAATCCACAAAAAGATATACTTGTTGAAAGTCAACATGTAGTCAGACTATAAGGTAATTAAAACTTTTCATTTTAAATTGACTCCAATTCTAACTACAACCCCAAATTTCCAAACATAGTCAAGCAGTGATCTTTGCCACTCACATCTGTGATCCACATGGCCCTGCAGATGTGAAATTGTGTGTTCCTATAGAAGAACAGCTGGGATCAGCTAATTAGTCAAGTCAGCATGAGCTCAAGCACTAGAAACTAGAAAGTCTCATCTCTTTGGTAGAGAACTCTGGGAAAGGAAGCAGTGGGCCTGATATGTGCAGGAGTGGCCTCATGAGTGACACAACTGTGAGCATAATTAGGCTCATCTGCTACTAGCGCATGGAAATTCTGTTTTATCCTTGCAGATATGAAATCTGGCCATCAGCAGACCAGTCCTTAATCCTGCCCCCACCATGATAGAGATCCAGCTCATTCAGGTCAGATACCTCAGACAGACTAAAAAATGGACCTGTGTAGAGAATGCAAGAAGTGAGTATGTCAACTATCCTGAGACTTTGAGAAAAACACATGAGTTTTCTTGGTGATCTTTTACTTTTTCTAAGTTGTCAGTAATTGTCTAAAATTTGACAGGTGAAGAATGGGAGACATTTGTCACCTTTTCTAGTTTCAGGGGGGAAAAAAAAGCATTTGTCTGAACTAAGGACTGTGATGTCATGGTTAAGTAACATGACTCAAAGGCGACTTGAAATTCAATTAAGTTAGAGCACAAGTTTGACATTAGTTCATGAGTTCAAACTGCTGATCTTAAACACAGAAGTGTTGGTCTAACTATTGTAAATTATAGGAATTAGAAAATAATAATTATTCTTAGAAATACTTCAAAATGTCATAAGTTAAATATACTGGGAACCCTTATTCAAGGGTGAGACTATTTCCTGCAATCTTTCCTTTAGCCAGGTTCTCACTAGTACCTATGAGATAAGTAAAAAACGATGACATAGTTGATGATGAGATGATGAGACATCAGCATTGGACTGAAAACACTGAAGACTGCTTGTTTTCTTACTGTTTGCCCAAGAGTTACATCACTGAGGAATTTCAAAGTGACAGTTCCATACTCATCCCTGGAGATGAGAATGGCCAAAAGCTGTCCTAGTAAGACAAAACTCTAAGACAAAAAGGAATAAACTCACAGGTTTAACATAATAAAAATAGGGGGTGAAGGCGGGGGAGGGGTGGAGCAAGGTAGAGGGGGCCAATGGTGACCAAAGGGGGAACATCTATAATACTTTCAACAATAAAGGTAAATTTAAAAATTAACATTTCTATTAGGGCATCATGAGCAAAGTTTAAAAATATAAACAATCAGGGAGAAAATATTGGCAACATACAGTATTAGGTATTAGTCAGGGTAAACTCCCTGTCATTTCAAGCAATCTTAATAGCTCAGTGTTTAACACAATGACTGGGTCCATTTTGCTCCCAGTAAGTATCCAATCAGGAGAGCACTATTAAATGCACTCAGCTTTGCATCTTGTAGTGCCCTCGAGTCCTACACTGCATTTTCTGTTATTTGTTGCTACTTCTCAAGCATGGCATCCATTCTTCTCTTTAAAAATTGAATCTTATGCTCTAGGGTCTTTTCTTTCCATGAATATATATATATAGATATATATATATATATATATATATCTATATATATATATATAGATAGATAGATATATATATATATATATCTCCTATCTAATAAAAGAGAAACATGGTAATTAGCATACGTCTGCTACCCTTCCCATTGGCTAATCAGCGAGATATGCAAATTAACTGCCAGCCAAGACGGCGGCAGGCAGCCAGGCAGCTTGAAACTAACATGAGGCTTGCTTGCTTCTGTGACGGAGGACTCCAATGTTTCCCACCTGCCTTGCGGGCCTCTGAACTTGCAGTTTGAAACATTGTTATAAATATAGAAGCTAAACAAAACCCAGAAACCTGCTTTCAGCCCTGCGGGATCTCAGAGTTGGAGTTGATACAGTGTTTCGATAAAAGAACCCAAACAAACCAGATACCTGCTTTCAGCAGCAGAGGCCTCAGAGCTGGAGCCAGAGCGAAAGCTGGCCCAGAATAAAAAAAAAAAAGAAAAAAAGGAGCGGTTGGGAGCTTCAGTCACCCACTAGCCTGAAAACAGCCCTCAGCCCCTCACCCAGACTGGCCAGGCACCACAGTGGGGACCCCCAACCTGAAGGGTGTGTGACCAGCTGCAAACAGCCATCATCCCCTCACCGAGGCTGACCAGGCACCCCAGTGGGGACCCCCACCCTGATCCAGGATACCCTCCAGGGCAAACCAGCTGGCCCTCACCCAGGCACCAGGCCTCTATCCTATATAGTAAGAGGGTAATATGCCTCCCAGCACCAGGATCGGCTGAGCCGCGAGGCCTCCCAGCACAGGGATCAGTGTGACAGGGGGCAGTGCCCAAACCCCCTGATCGCCCTGCGGCTCTGTGTGTGACGGGGGTGGGGCCACAACCTCCCTATCCACCCTGCTCTGTTCGTGACAGGGGAAGGCACCCCAACCCCCGGATCAGACCTGCTCTGTGCCTGATAGGGGGGAGCTCCCCAACCCCCTGATCACCCTGCGGCTCTGTGTGTGACAGGGTGCGGCGCCCCAATGCCCCCCCCCCCAACAGGCCCTGCTCTGTGCGTGACAGGGTACAGAGCCCTAACCCCCCTGATTGGCCCTGCTCTGTGGGTGAAAGTGGGTGGCGCCCCAACCCCCTGATCGGCCCTGCTCTGTGGGTGATAGAGGGTGGCGCCCCAACCCCCTGATCGGCCCTGCTCTGTGGGTGATAGAGGCTGGCGCCCCAAACCCCTGATGGGCCCTGCTCTGTGCGTGACAGGGTACAGAGCCCCAACCCCCCTGATGGGCCCTGCTCTGTGAGTGACAGGGGGCAGTGTCCCAACCCCCTTATTGGCCCTGCTCTGTGCTTGACAGGGGGTGGCGCCGTAACCTCCCCATCGACCCTGCCTTGAGTGTGACAGGAGGAGGTGCCCCAAACCCCCAATCAGCCCTGCCCTGAGCGTGACTGAGGGTGACATCGCAACCTCCCGATCTGCCCTGCTCTGTGCATGACAGGGGGCAGTGCCCCAACTCCCCAATGGGCCCTGCTCTGAGCCCGACCAGGGGCTGCACCTAGGGATTGGGCCTGCCCTCTGCCACCCGGGAGTAGGTCTAAGCCAGCAGGTTGTTATCTCCGAGGGTCCCAGACTGCGAGAGGGCACAGGCCGGGCTGAGGGACTCCCACCTCCCCCCCTGAGTGCACAAATTTTTGTGCACCGGGCCTCTAATATATATATATATATATATATATATATATATATATATATATATATATATATTAGTGGCCTGATGCACGAAATTCGTGCATGGGGGGTGTCCCTCAGCCCGGTCTGCACCCTCTCCAATCTGGGACTCCTTGGGGGATGTCCAACTGCTGGTTTAGGCCCGATCCCTGTGGCAATTGGACATCCTTCTTGCGATCTGAGACCACTGGCTCCTATCCACTCATCTAACTGCCTGCCTGATTGCCTCTAACCACTGTCTGCCGGCCTGCTCGCCCCCAACTGCCCCCCTGCCAGCCTGATCACCCCCAACTGCCTTCCCATCCTGGCCTGATCACCCCTAACCACCTGTGCCTCCGCCCTGCCACCATGGCTTTGTCCAGAAAGACGTCCAGAAGGTCTCCCGATCTAATTAGCATATTACCCTTTTATTAATATATATATTTTGATTTCAGAGAGAAAGAGACAGGGAGAGAGAGATAGAAACATCAATGATGAGAGAGAACCATTGATTCACCACTTCCTGTATGCCCCTTATTGGGGATCCAGCCTGCAACCTGGGAATTGAACCCTGACCTTTTGATTCATAGGTCAATGCTCAACCACTCAACCACACTGGCCAGGCTCTGGTGGGATTTTTATCACAGTAGTTGAGGTTCTATTCCACCCCTGGTTGGAGGTCACCTCCTCAGAATCCTATGCCAAGTGGGCAAAATAATTAGTTTCAACTGTTAGATTCTCTCCTGAGAATGGTTTTTTGTTTGTTTTTATTCTTGCCACACTTATCAGGAAAGACTGTCACTATCTTTCCTAACCCTTAAGCCAGTGCTGAAAAGATGTCAAGTTAGAGACTGTTGACACCATTGTGTTCACTGCATGATCAACTTCTCTGCAGAAGGAGATAGTGAACCCAAGTGAAAAATAATAGAAACCACAGATATTGGAGGTAGAGAAAGAAAAAGCTTCCTGAAAACATAGATAGTAAGATTTCTGAGGACACTGTGGTGCCCTGATAACTATTAATTTTTGAGGAATAATCATGGTACCGATGATGAATAACATCATTGTAAATAAGGGGTAAAATAAGATTAGTATTCAATTTACTAATGGCGTGCTTTTAGGCAAGGCTGCCAAAAATTAATACAAAGAGTGGGTGCACATGCATTTGCTCTATAATAAAGCCCAACCTTTTAATTCTAGTGAGGCAATAATTTAGAAGCATGAATATAGTAGTATGACTAAGAGATCAAGAGTTCTGTTTCCAGATTTACTAGTATCTTTGTGACTTTGGAATATCTCATCATTTTTGTGACCCAAGACTTAATTTCATCTTCTATAACATGAAGCGGTTAGGCAGCAGTTAGGACTCCAGAGTTTTTTAGAGCTAACATTCTGTGAACCTGGCCAACTTTAAATTAGTGTTCAGAAAGAATATCACTCATTCTAGCTTATAGTCAGAACTGAGGAATAAGAAAGAATGAAGGGTTTAAAGGAGCTAAGGTACCTCCCTCTGCCTTGGTCAGCCCATTGGCTCTGATTTGGTTCAGATGTTGCTTGACGGACAGCCAAGTCAATTCAGAACTCTATGAAGGAAACTGCAGATTTTCCAAGGACTGTTGTTGGATGTCCCAATTATTCCCAAATCTATTATAAGAAGAGAAACAAAGCATGAAAATGGGCAACTCCTCTCTCATAGTTCTCAAACAGAAAAATGTGGAAGCTTTAGAAAGGCCTCAGGCTCCCTGGCTTCACAGCTTAAATTCTGAGAGTTAATGTGGTGCCCACACAATGAGAGGTGGAGGTGGTGTGGAGACCCCAGACCAGACAGGCAGCAGAGGTCCTGTAATCTGCTGCTAAGAGATCAAAGGATCATCTAACCCTGGGCAAATTCTGAACTAAAATCCCACCTAACTGGCAGTAAGGACTTGGATGGAGGTGGAAGAACTAAGCTGCAAGAATTCAAAAAGTTAACCTGTGTGGCCTTGTCTGCTCTCCACAAACACCCAGTGCTCTCAAAGGGCCACAGGCCACCAGCAGGCTTCTGGGGTCTTCCTGATGGGCTGAAAACTGATCCAAAAATGTGTCTTTATTTTATTCTATTTGTGTGTGAGTGTGTGAGTGTGTGTGTGAGTGTGTGTGTGTGTGTGTGTGTGTGTAAAACCTGTAAACACCACACATTTCCATTTCTGTGCATTATTCAACCATTTTACTGGTAATTTATTCTCTCTCTCTCTCTCTCTCTCTCTCTCTCTCTCTCTCTCTCTCTCACACACACACACACACACACACACACACAAAAATATGTAAGACAAAGTTATACTGTAGTGCTAAAAATGTACTAAATTCTACTATTTAGGTTCTGCCAGAAGTTCTATTTGCAAAGACACATTGTAAAGACTGAAGGGCACATGTGCAAACACCAAAGCGTGGGAATCACATGGTATTCAACGGGAGGTTTTGTTAGGAAATATTCTACAATGTTTTGGTAGGAAGGAAGGTAAGTGTATATACATGTCAGTCTACAATAAAATGTGAAGAAGTAGACAAGAGTTTTATTTTATTCACATATATCACCACAAAATATTTTAGCCCATAAAAGCTGCTCTTTGAATATAAAATAGGATGTAAAAAGAATGCATATAAACTTTCTATCAAGGCAGGGGAGAGGGAAGTAGGGGTGGGTGGAGGGGAACTAAAGGGGGGAACTAAAGGGGGGTACTTGCAATAATGTCAACATTAAAAAATGTTTAGTAAAAAAAAAAACCAATTTGCCAAAAAATAGTCCCCATAGAAAATAAAACCTCAAAAATATGGTCTGTTTTAAAAAAGCAATTTATTGGGCTGTATTCATTAGGGCATAATGTTTTGAGCACTGGTATTGAAAATAAACTATCTAAATTCTAATTTCAACTGTGATATTTGCAAGCATTAGACCTGACCTCCATTTCCATGTTGGTAAAATAGTCATGATAGAGAAAATAGCTCCTATTTCATGGGGTCATTGTGAGGTGTCAATGCATCCAGCAAGGTGACAATGTATGAACTGCTGGACCAGAATTGGGCTCATTGCTAAATTTCTTTCAGTGCTTGTAGTGCACATTAGAAAATGCGATTCTATGTGAAAAGGACTAAATCCTGGGAGCTCTAGAGCAAGAAAGATAAGACTATATCGTTACCCAGGAAATTATAAACAGGATGTTGATAATATTCATTTCTCTACTCTTTGTACACATTGCTCTTAAATTGCCCTTTTTGTGTTAGTAAGGGACTATATCTGTAGAACTTCCTCTCTCAGCTTGGTTATCAGAAATTTTTTTTAAAGTAGTTTTAAGTGTTTAAAGAAAAATGCCCTCCACACTTCTCCCCTTTTGCTCCTTTTATATTAAGCTTATTGTAATAAGAAGAGAACCCCAGGAATTAAAAGCCCAAGCAGACCAGAACAGAGAATGGATCCACTCCTACTCTCCATTTGAAAACTCTTACAGTGTTCACCTTGAAAATTCTGAGTTTAATTCTTTTAAACCAGATGAAATTGATTTCTAGCACCGTACATTTAAGTCACATCTATCACCTTTTCACCATCCCTACCGAAATCCTGCTTCCATAGTGTACTCAATCTTGGAGGTTGAGTTTAGATGCAGGCATAAAATAGTCTAATTAAATGAACTGAAAATAAGATACAAAAATCTTAAACTTCCCAGAGACATTTCAATTTTAAATGAGGTGGTTTATTAATAGCAATGAATCTCTACTTGATGAAATGTCAGGCTGTGTGATAAAAGAAAAATGAAGAAACTAACATTTATTGAGTCCACTATGAAAAATACTTTAAAATAAGCAGAATAAGTATATTTTTTGCTTGAAAAAATTTTAAAGACTCAGAATATAGAAAATTTATCTAAGTCACCCAGCTAATATAGTAAAAAGACCCAAAACAGACTGTCATTTTTACAAATTATTACTCCGGTGTCATGTAACAATAGTGATGGCCCCAGTTACTCATTCCTCAGTCTGAATTCAATGATAACCTATTGGAACAATGTCCTGTAAAAGTGAGTGCATCTAAATTCAAATATATTTTATTGGCAAAGGCATAATATCTGTTCTGAAAATATAGTGAGGGGTATAGAATTTTTAATGACGTGAGCATGTTAAACAGATAGAAAATTGAGCCATTTTCATTGGCTCATAGAGTAAGGTCCATTTTGTTGGCCTTTCTGTCATGAGTAGGTAACTTCCGACTTATTTACCAGATGGGGCAAAAGTAGGGTCACAATTGTATCTGAAATGCAGAGTTTATCTTGTATTATTATTTATTATTTAATGCATCATTTTCCATATGAAAAACTGTAAGTCTACGTTTGCCCTACCCTGTATTTACTTACCTCATACATTAATGTTGCATGGCAGGACATGTGTGCTAATATTCATTCCCGGGATTTTCAAAGTTATGTTTGTATTATTGCCTTTGTTGTTATGGAAATAGTGTCTTGAATAATCAATATTTCTCTTTGTGCTGCAGAGAATCCAGAGATATTTCTACTGACAGCCTCCTTCACTATCGAAAAGTGATTTCTGTAACCATGATACATTTCTATATATCCAATATGTAACAATCAAATATCTGAACACACAGGGATGTTCAATTTCATGTTATCTGATAGACATTTATTTTCTGGTTGTCAGAAACTTTCATCTTCATCCCACACATGTGGCATTCAATGATCGAAGCCAAATAGGAAAAAAATAAAGTTTCTTCCTCAAGAATATTTTCTGATTAAAGAAAAGGTCCCTCAATAAGTTTATCTCACTAGGAGAAGCAAAGAAAGCTCAGCAGTATATTAAATAGAGAGATTTTGTCAAAGAAGACACTGCATAATGACTATCATTATTAAAATGCCAAACTACATTTTTGTTTTACTCGATCAACATTACACGAAATTTCATTGAAAATGCCCTGTTCTCTAGTTTCCAAGGTTTTTATAAGAAGGGGCACAGCACTTTGTAGAGTGTAAATTTCACAGGTGATATTCTCCTCTTTGTTATTTGGTACTACCCTAAAAGGAAAGCACATTAATATTATCAATCTGTGATGATCTTCTACCTTCATGGTTCATTCTCCTATGCTCTTGTTTACTTTGTGCTTATAGGTGTGAAATTACAACACTGTGTTTTCTTTTTATCTTTTGCATCGTTACATGAACATTTCAAAGGATGGAGCAGTTTCACTAAGTAAATGGAAACTACCTAAACTCAATAACAGATGTGACACTTCACATCCATTTTCAAAAAACATGGCAAAATAGACCTTGTTCATTTAGGAAGTTTCTCTTCTCTAGTTTAACATTATTCCAATATTCCATAATTTATTTTTTTTCTATCAGGATAACTCATTTTATTACATTTATTTGTTATTTCTATTTAGGGAAAGGTTTAGAGCTTTTAGAATCTGAGGCTACAGAGATACATTTTTTAGACCCCAAATCTTTAAAGGTAACAATCCTTCAGAAACATCCACGTTTTAGCATATGAGTTTAGCACTTGGAATCTGTGCTTGCTATGCCACCAAACTCCAAGAGAATTTCTTGAACATCTGTTCTGTTTTTATTGATATTCTGGAATTCAAGGGAGCCATCAAGTGCTGCTTTCTGTGGCCTCTCTACCAGAAATACATTTATGGCCTTGCTCAGAGCAAAGAGACCCGGGCAGCTGAATTTTTCAATTAAGTTTTATTTTTTCTGTTTTATTGATTTATTTTATAAATATTGTATGGAAACAGGATTTTTTTAGTAGAATTACCTGACTTGCCTGAAGATATCAAATCTCAAAGTTTATTTAGTTATTCTCTGTCTCTTTGTCAATGGATTGGAGCTACTTTACCTATCTTTTCTTTTTTTCCCCCATAAATCCTCACCCGAGGATATTTTTCCATTGATCTTTTAGAGAGAGTGGAAGAGAGAGGGAAAAACTGAGAGAAACATCGATGTGAGAGAAACATTGACTGGTTTCCTCCTGCATGCACCCCAACCAGGCGAGGCCTGGGCTGTGGAGGAGCGTGCAACCAAGGTAAGTGCTCTTGACTGGAATTGAACGTGGGAACCTTTGGTCTGCAGGCCCCCACTCTAGCCATGGAGCCAAACTGACTAGGGTCACTTTACATATCTTGACAGTGGAATAAAGTCAGTCAAAAGGATCTGCCTCCTTAGACTGAACTACCATATTTGCTGATTTATCAGATTAATTATATCAAAACTAATCCAACCAGTCTGGAGTCTAAAAATATAAAGGCATATAATAATTCTAAACCTTTGACACTTGTAATAATAAATTACTGAATTTAAAAGTTTAACTCTAGAGATATAAACAGAAAGACATCTGAAGACAAGATCAGTAGTTACTCAATAAACTGCATTTGTCGAAAAAGACATTTATGGATTGCTTATCTGGTTGCAAATAAATCACTACAATGGTCACCTCATATGATGATAGCTGTCTATCTTGTAAGATGAAATGGTATTATAATAATTTTGAGTTTGAGAGGTGATGTGGTGTGTATGTATTGTTAGTGCCATTAAGCCTGCATGTTACCTTTAACCAATAGAACTAATAGTAATGTAGCTTCTAATTTTCTTGAACACAGTCACTGAAAATATTATCCCATTAATATAATCAGTTATTTTTATAATATTTATGTTTTAATTTTTAAAAATTTTGTTATAATTTTGAATGACTGATTGGAAGGTGAAAAGATAAAGTAATAAACTGCATGAAAAGTACTCTTCTAACATTTTACAGTATTAAACTGTATTAGTGACAGAATAATGTCAATAAAAGCAACAGAACAAAGCAAAATTTAAATGCTGGAAAGCAGCATAGTTCTACCTCTAAGATTCTGAGTTTCCTTATGTCTATTTTCATATATTATACTCAGAAACACGTCTTTTTTATCTGGTTTGTTCAAAATTACATAGCATTCAAAGTGACTTTTACTTCAAGGACATGCACAAGCACTATAGTATGTCAATGAAAATATCAGATAATGCATGTTTACTAAATTCAAATACTTTTTTTCCTGCTTAATCTTATATTTTATGTAATAACTTTTGAACATATGATGTATAACAATGAAGTGACCCAAGCAGACCATGTTTATGTTAAGAATGATTGTGTTCCCTTTCTTTGAATCTAGTTCTTTTAGCTGGGCAGAGTAGATGAGATCAATGAATAACAGCTAAAGAATAAATTATAACTATATCTAAGGGGCAAGAACAATAACATTAGCTTTTATTGATCCCTTTGACTAACAATATTTTCTATTTTTGAGAACTATTTCTGTGCCATGCACTTTCTGAAGCATTTTATGATTTATGGGAAGATTATACATGTGCAAAAACACACACATAAACTCTCTCAACCGTCCTTCAACATCTATCCATCCATCCAGCAATCAATCAATCATCTTTACCTATATCTCTCTAAACTCACACACTTGAATACATTTCTACATTTATATCTATCTACCTACATAATACATTAATCTAATCTCAGCCAAAGAGATATGACTTCAAGGAAAATTGTATATTGAACAAGTGACTCAGAGAAGCAGCTCAACACTGGTGGTACTGACATCAGTTCTTAATGGAGTTGGTGTCAGCACAGTACTCATTCTGTGGACGTCATAGTCAAGACTCCTTTGTAGCAGCTGTTTCAGAGGACATACTAATAAAACTGATTCTATGATGCAATGAGGTTTTGTTCTGGACTGCCTACTCTCCTTCAATCCCTAAATGTTTAACCCTCATTTATCAGATACCCAGTCAATGTAGTAACTACCTGCAATTATTCTACCAAATACCTTTTCTGCTTGAGTTACTCAGAGTTAATTTCTGTTGTCTGCAACCAAGAACACTTATGACACTATGCATTGGGTTTGGGAGACCACAGAATTAGAAGAGAGTGAAAGTCCTACACATATCCGTGCATATACAGTGAAAGGAACCTGGAAGTGAATGGTGTGCTGAGGTGAAAAGTACTAGTTCGTGTATCATTATGTCACCTAGAAGAAATACAGTGTTTGAGGAACTGAACTAACCCTAACACAAAATAGTATGAATGACAGGAGGAATTCAACATGTATCTATTTCTAACAGCACTAGACAGCTTAAGAAAAGAGTACTGCAATCTCCAATCCTTAACTGTTCAGGTCAAATCAAACACTGAAGCCCAGGAGGAGTTCATGAACATGGTAAACACACTTGTCACTTACAGGCACAGGGTTGAAGGAGACAGAAGGAAATCACCATTGGATTCTGAAAACTGCCAAATCATACCAGTTGAGTTTATTATTACCGGATATATAAAATACATGGCAGGGCCTAAACATCAAAAATAGCAGGTTTGCACACCTGTGTAGCTCAATGGTTGAGCATCAACCCATGAACCAGGAGGTCAGGGTTTAATTCCTAATTAAAGCACATCCCCAGGAGGGGGCATGCAAGAGGCAGCCTTTCAATGAATCTCATTATTGATGTTTCTATCTCTCTCTCGCTCTCCCTTCCTCTCTGAAATAAAAATATATTAAAACAAACAAACAAACACACAAAAACTCACCTTCCTCTCCACCAGCCTGAGTCAAATATTTGAATTATAGATCTGGTTTTTAAATTAAGAGGCATTGTAATTATTGCAGTAATTTAACATCTTAGCCATGTTTTGAAAAAAAAAAGAATAATTCAAAGTTGCAAATCATGAACTATGTGTTATTTGAAACTGGATGGTCCAAGCATATAACAATGTACTCAGATGCATTAGCTCACTAACTTAGGAAAATAGCATTAAAAAGAGGTAGAAGAAAAAATAATTTTCACTCCCGGTTTAACAAATTAACGTCTCTTTGTGTGACTATAGCTTTTTACTAAAATTAGAGTTTTACTCAAGCTAATTCAAAGGCAGTGCTGGAGTCTATTATTGCAAACACAATCAGCAGGAGGAGAGGGGAGCAATGTTAACAGTTCTCTGAGAAAGAAAGTGTGGGGACTGCTGGCTTAGGAACCAGCAATAGAAAAATTTGAGAAGTAGCAGGTAATGAATGATCTAGGATCCAAATAAAGTGATTTTGAAATTATGGTTTGACTATCCCTCAAAAATCACAGCAGGAAAGACAGGCTCAGAGGTGAAAGACACAACCAGCTTGTGAGAGTTTACTATGACTGCCATCAGGTCAATGTTGACCCAAATCCATAAAGTCTGACATTTATGTATAAGAATAGAACGAGTCTTTGACAGGGGGACAGTGCCTGGAATTCATATTCTGAATTCAATATAGCATGCCAGTGACCCAGGGAAAATTCTTCTGTCTCTGTGCTCCCAATGGAAGAACTACAGTAGTGGGCTGTCTGCCAGCAAGCCGTGGGACGAAGCTCTGAATCTTGGAAGCACTTAACCTAAAATTACATGGGTTGATGTACAGTCAGAAATAATAAATAAGATTGTAATAAACCATAATTTCTGCTTTAAATTGCTAGCAAATTCTCACTGTCAGTAAATCTAACCTTGGGCAGGGGACAATGGGAGGCAGAGATGTCGTCCAATGAAGAATCAGAACCAAATAACATAATTCAAGCCATATATACCTGTGGGACTTAAGAAGTTGAAAGTTTCCATTTGTCAATTATGCCTTAATGAATCGAGGGGGAGTACTATTGGAAATGTCTAGACATGGCTCCATATGTAAGATATGCCTACTTCCTCGGACAGGAAAAAATGACAAGAGAAACCAGTACACAGATTCCCTAAACTCATTGTGTAATCACAAGACCCTTCCTAAGGCAACCTTGAAAGTTCAAACTGGAAGCTGCATTCTTCATTTACTTGTCATCAGGAGATTGGGTCAATGTCATCGGATCATTGGATCATAATGCCTTAGGTAGTCATTTCTGACCTAATGGTAGGTAAAACCTTGCCATTTCCAAGGTCAATTTCAGACTTACTTTGAATACAGCAAAGATAAAAATTTAGGATCTGCTTATTCCTCATTTCTTCTCCATGACAAAGATATTGTTGGATATTCAATTCTCAGACTGATACTTTCCCTAAAAGGAGGATTAGTTATTCTTTTACTGCATGACTTATTAGAGGAGACTCTGAGAATCAGTCAGTTCCTCCTGAGAGCAGCAGCAGAGAGGAGGAGCAGAAGAATCAGGAGGAGGAAGAGAAAGAAGAAGAAGAAAAGATGAATAAATAGACAAAAAAGAAGGAAGCGGAAGTGGTGAAGGGGTAAAGTTCTTATTGGATAGTGTCATGACAGTGGTACTCGGAGGGTGTGTATATGTATCAAGCATGATGAAGACTGTGGAAATATGTGATAGGAACACTTGATACAATCATTATTGGATATGTTAAGAGACATGAACCATCTCATCCCAGAAATCAAAGATAATCTTGAAACTGCAAGAAACACATCTCCTACCCCTCACTCAGACATTACTCAAAGAGGAATCTGTGAGAGAAATTTTGGTCAACTCACAAAATGAAGAAATAAAAGAAAAATGCCAGGAGAAGATAGAACACTTTTCTGTGGGCAGAATGATGAGGTTTGAAGGATAAGAGATTGGTGATTAAGAGGTTATAGAAAATATGACCAGTGAGAAAAATAGAAAAGATAAAAGTGACTAGGAAAAGAGAAAAGGGACTGCGAGAACTTCTGTGGAGCTTCCAAACTGAGTCTCATTTAAGAGATGAAATAAAGGACAAACTTGCTTTTATTGCTTTTGGCTTCACTGTCCCCATCTACCTTTAATCAGTGGAGTAAGGTTTTCCCCTGACATCAGATAAAATCTTTAAAACATCCATACACTTCGTGCAAGAAAATAGCAGTCTGATAGTTACCTGGTCACAGATATACTGTCTATTCAGGATATATAATTTGCAAGAAATGATATGAATCATAAAATATAAGTTGATTTAACAGTAAATGTTCCTTCTTACAGCATAAATCTGATACCAAATGAAAATGTATAGTGGGAAAATGACAAGTAGTTGGACAGTTAGATTCTCCCTTGTTTCTCTGCCTCGTTTTTCTCTCCCTCTCCTCCATCTGCCTTGGTAGCCAGCTCTGAACCCTTTGGGGTCAATATAACAGCTAAGGAGAGAAGAGTAATAAGAGCACTGAAAAGGTTTCCTTAAATGCCTTTATCTCAAAATTTGGTTTGTACTCTGAGAGCGGCTAATATTTAACTACGACCCTCATTGGGCATGACTGCAATGTCTTTTTCCTGAGTAGAATAGTATCTAGTCCAGTAGGTCACTTGCTGTTTTTCAGTCCCAAAGAATTAAGTATTCATGTTCAGCTTCTGTATTCTCTCCCTCACTTCTATAGGCAGCCCTTTTACGGAGGGAGAAAAATGTGTCTAAGCTGATTTTTTTTCAGTGTGGATACACACTAATACATCCTTGCCCCCCAACAAATTCTGGAAGATTCTGGAAGTGAAAACTCATCCCATTACAGCTTCTTCTCTTCTGTAGCCATCCTCCGTCTGTCAGAATGGGTCAGGTACCAGTTCTCTATTATTCTCTGATACAGAGAAAGGATCTGAGTGAAAGCTTCCTTCACTAAGATTGAAGCAAAAGAGTCAGCCTACTCCATTCCTCCCTCAGAAAGTGAGATGAGGACGTAAACTGACCAGTTACTCTTTCCAGTAGGGTATCTTCAACTCCAAATCATTTCAGTAGCTTTGTTTTATCTGAGGGTCCAAAAATCATACCACCAATTTTTTAATCCTCACTCAAGCATATGTTTTTATTGGTTCTTAGAGAGAAAAGAAGGTAGAGGGAGAGGGAGGGGAAGAGGAAGAGAGGGAGAGAGAGAGGGAGAAAGAGAGAGAGAGAGAGAGAGAGAGAGAGAGAGAGAGAGAGAGAGAGAGAGAAAGGAGAAGAGATAAACATCTATGCGTGAGAGAAACATGTATCAGTTGTCTCTCTCATGAACCCTAACAGAGAATGGAAGCCAAAAAGAGGTTATGTGCCCTGACCAGGAAACCAACCTGCAACCTTTTGGTGTATGGAACAAAGCTCCAACCAACTGAGCCATATTACCCAGGGCCATACCACCAATTTTGATTAATTTCTTTGGAAAGTTTACATATCATGATTTTTCTCTTTTAAAGATTCAAATAAAATTTAATATTTGGTTAAACATTTTTATTTCATTGCTATGGTGAGAATCATTCAAAGAATTTTGCTTAAATATTCATAATTCTATACCTGTCAATCAAGTTGAACTTTATAGAGCCTCATCCATTTAATACTAAAATCCTAAACCACAAAACAAAAATGCATTATTATATCCATTAAAGCAGGTAAGGAAACTGAGGCCAGAGAGAGAAAATGACTTGGCCAAAGTCAAACAGCTAGTAAATTCTAGCTGCAAAATTCAAGAATGCAGAACAGTAGTGCAAAATATTTACTCCTAGTAACATGGCATTTTTATTATACCACCCACACACAAAAATTCTGTGAAGAAATGTCTGCAGACAGATTTGGAAAGATGAAATAATGGGTAGAATCTAGGCCATTCTATAATCTTATGTTATCCAGCCTCACCAATTATTCACCTTTATTTCTACAGAGTTTTTCCAGGGAAATATTGATAATAAATATTGAGAGGAAATCTCAGCTTATGGAACAATTTGCTCTACAGGACCATCGGATGCTCCAATAATAGATGGAATATTAAGCAATTCTTCCTTTTGTCCAGGCTCATTACCCTAAATGGTTCATAGGCCCCCTCAGATAGACTGAGATATTTGGATCTTTATAAATTTGATGTCAGTTTTCAAGATTTGTCTGAATAGCTTAACAATGTTGGATAGAGCAATAAATCTTTTCTGTAGTATTTTTCCTCTCTCATTTTGCTTCAGAAATGGGAGCACAGAAAAAATACACAGGAGAAAACCAAATGCTTAGCTCAGAAAGCTGGTCTTTCAAGTAAACATGTCTTTTTCCTCTACCTTATCTTTTAAAATGAAGTGATTTGTAGGAAGAGTGTCAACTCCTTGTTCAATATAAATAATATATTTCCACGAGAGACGAAGCAGGGATATGAAAGACTCACAGGAATGTATATGGAAGAAGACAAATAAATTAAAAAGTTGACAGCATTTCCCTAGGTCAGAAATTCATTTCCATATTAAGGTTAAAAACAACAACAGGGCCTTCATATTCTAACAATACAAATGTATTTCCTGTGAAGGATCTCTCCATGAAGTTACTGTTTCTATCCATCCTTTGCTCTTCTACATAAACCAGTCCTGAGACTTTACTCTCAGTGGACAGTAGACTGTTAAAGGAATTCATTTAACAGTGGGGGTGCAAAGGAAGAAGGAGATACACAGATGTAAAAAGTATTTGAAGATGTTTCAGCACGACTGTGGATTTTGCTGCACAGACTTTGATTTCAAATAGAGTCTAAATTAAGTTCAAATGAAAAAAAGGTTCATGTACCTTAAAATCATATTCTGTTACAGGAGAGACTGGTATAGTAGCAAAATCTATTCATACTTACTTTTTACAAAAGGCAATGACAGCTTTTTGTGGACCACTGTACAACCTTGTCTAAGGTTTTCAATGGGCCTCTGATTAATTGGCTATACAGTCCATGGCAGGTGCAAAACAATTTCCCCGTATGGTGTAATCTTTCATTTCCCAAGGAGCAAATGCAGCTATTTTCAATGCAATTTTATAAAGAGAGTGTTTTTCTCTTTCAATATATCTGGATCATGTACCTGTAGGGGGTGGGGAAGTATCTGCGTCTACTTCAAGAAACATATTTATTATATAGGTAAAGGCAAACACATCAAAATATGACCTTGTATGCAGTTGATCCTTATTATCCATGAGTTCCACATTTGTGGATTGGCATGTTAGCTAAAACTTATTTTTAGCCCCCAAATTAATGCCCCTGGTGCTTTGAAGGGCACTGGTGGACATGTACGTGTGCCTACCCAAAAGTAAATTCGAGTTGCACCATGCACACATTCCCAGCTGATGGTAAGTTTCCCAAAGACTAGACTATATTTAGTATCTGAGTTAGATTTTTTATTTGTTTAAATGCTTTTATTGATTTTTAGAGACAAAAGGAAGGAAGGGAGAGAGAGAGAGGAATTAGATCAATGTGGGAGCAAAAGACTGATTATCTTTAATGAGGTTCTAACAGAGTAATGTTGCTTTTCTTGCAATAGGACAAAGGTAAGCATGAAATTTTATTTTTGCTTAATTTACAAAGAGGTAGATGTATTTAATATATACTTTGGAGATTTAAGAATAGAGAGAAAATAATAAATAGGGGAATTTTTACAGAAGTTAAAAGGAAATATATGTGGCTTTACCTTGCTAGAGATTCCATTGATACTTTCAGTCAAAGACGGATAATAAATTCACAAACTGTTATACCCAGAATTTAATTTTATATGATACTCAGGGAGTAATAGTGAGCTAATTATTATGTCACTTAAAATGTCTCTTACCAGGACTTACTTAGTATATTACATATTTGTGTTTATATGTGTGTGTAGATATAATTAAATAAAAACTAGACATTAATAATAAAGCTCTCATCTTAATTTACAAAATAAATAAATTAATCAAAATTCATGTACTCCATTATATGCAAAATGTAACAGATGCCAAGTGTTGCTTCTACCTCTTATAAGCATTTTATGTTGCAGATATTGTACATATATCAGCTCTAATCTTCACATGATCCACTTGAGTTATATTATCTTCATGTTAAAGAAAATAAGTTAGAACTCTTAAGAAATCTACTTAAAATTAAATGTTTAATAAATGACTGATCTTGAATTTTAAACCAATCCAAACTCCAACTTTTTCCCTTTCTAAATAAATCCTTTCTATATAAACTTGACTTGTGAACATATAACTTTAGATAGCTTTCCATAGAGAATGTCACTTTTTAATCTTTGTGTACACTGCAGAGTTTCTTAAGCATGGTATTTGGGACAAGCCAATTATAGAAAAGAAATGTTTTTGGAAATATTCCTGCGTGGGTAGTTATTTGTTTTCCTTTTTCTCCAGGAACTGCTAACAGGTCTACCTGATATTTGGCTTCCTTTTCAAGTGTGGGTAGTGGTTGGAGGGTATGAGCCACGGGACTTAATTTCTCACAATACATGGGCAAAGAGATAGTCTTTTTATTTTACTCCTATAAGAATGAGAATAAGCATGCCTTTAGATAAGAACTGTAATAAGGTGCTGTTATTCAAGGGAACAATGCTGCTATATAGAAATGCATTTCTCAATTTATTTGCCTTCTTGTAACTATGTGGGTACATACCAGACACCCCCACATCCCCATTCACCCACCCACCCACAAACACACAGAATTCAATCTACATGATTGTGTGTGTGTGTGTGTGTGTGTGTTTTAATATCTCCAATCCTCTTTTCCCTTTTACCTGAATGTATGCATACATGATTCTTTCATCTGGCCTTTGTGTAGGGTTCTTTGACATCTACGCTATTTTTTTCTTTTTATGTCTCTGATATTCTCTCCTTCTTTTAATACTATTAAAGTAATAAATTTAGACTATGTATATTCTGTATATAAATAACCATTTAATAATATGATGTTTCTTATTTTAGAAGAGAAATGGATTGCTTATAAGTGATGTTATAGTTGAGCAGCTTTCAGTTGATGTATTTTCTGTGGGTCAATGGCCTTTAATAGGAAACATACCCTTAGAGTAACATAGACTGTGCTTTTATATCATCAAAATAGCAGGTCAATTCGGATGATCAATTTTTAAAGCAATCATTTCAGTGCCAAAAAAATCAAACTGGTTGGGTGGCATTGTAGAGATACTGTATAATTCACTTATTGTCTTCAATATTTTCAAAGCTATCATTACCTTTTAAGACTCAAAATAGCTATTTTATGCATATTATATTCTCTTCCCAGTTACATAAGACAACCTCACATGTATTAAATGCTGCAAGTCAATAATCAGAGATCTGAGAATACAAATATTCTAACTGGGTTTGAAGGTAGGTAGGCATTTAGTTGATTGAGGAATTAAACTAAAAACCATTTGATATGGGTTCTTATGAAAAGACGAAGTGACTTATAGAAACATTTGTAGAAGGCCTTGAGTGCACTGAAGTACAATTTGGAAACTGCTCAAGTAGGAAACTTCATTTGTGCAGAAATCTCAGAGTAGCTAAGAGAGCTGCCGGAATCCTGTGGCAGCTTTGGGGGCAGAGCGGCGAGTAGAGCCTGGACTTTTACAATTTGCATAGGGAGCTATTACCGACATACTGGCTCAGCTGAGAAAGTTCATATGCATGTGCTTTTCTGTTTAAATACACAAGGTTTTCAAGACACTCTTGCCATCCAATCAAATCCCTTTCTGCATATAGTGACATAAAATAGAATGTTTGCAAACTTTCTAGGAAATATTTTGTTCTCTACAGGTACCTTAATTCCTCATGATAACTGAGGTTGAGATATACAAATAGGATACTTTATTTAATTTAATTTATTTGTTTGTTCGTTCATTCATTCATTTCTCACCCGAGAATATTTTCCATTGTATTTTAGAGAGTGGAAGAGAAAGGGAAAGATAGAGAGAAATATTGATGTGAGAGAAACACATCAATTTGTTGCCTCCTGCCTGCACTCTGACCAGGGCCCAGGCCAGGGAGAGCATGCAACCGTGGTATGTGCCCTTGACCAGAATCGAACCCAGGATCCTTCAGTCTGCAGACTGATGCTCTATCCACTGAGAAAACAAGCTAGGGCCAAATAGGATACTTTAAGCAGCAGTTTGGGAGCAAATATGTTTACACCCATTCATATAGACATCCCTACTTTCCCACAAAAAAAGTTCTCTTCATTTTGACATTTTTATATAAATCATAGTCATGATTTGATTTTAAAAGGAATCATATTATCTACAAATGGGAGAGGAAACAATTCAGAACTTTTAATGTGATCTCATGTGGCATTGAGCAGACACAGAAGATTCAGCAGGGAGATACAACTGATTTGGCAGGTATAATAAAAAGCAAACTTTATTTTTCCTTATAACATCCCTAGGTGAAATCCCAGGTCATTCTCCTAGTTTGTCTTCTGCTTCTTAGTTGTCCAGTAATAAAAAGTCCACCCCCAATGTAAAATTAAACTTGACTCCCTATCCAATATAAAGTTGTGTGTTTTTCTCCCCTTCCAAAAGTTTGACGCCTTTTCAGAGTGGGAAACAGTAGGACAGAACAGGGTGTGGCCAGTCTTCACTTCCTCTCTTGATCTCCTTCCACCCACTCCCCAGTTGCTGTTTGTGATCCATCAAAGTTCAAGTTGAACAGGAAAAAGGAAAAGAGACTACAGCTATAGTCTAGTTTTTGTGCTATTAAATATGGTAGATGTGCAAAATAGATCCAGAGACACAGAAGCATGAAACAGACTCATGAATGTCAGAGGGAAGTCAGGAGGGTGGGAAAAGATTAACCAAAGTCCCTGGAGGCGGGAGAGGGCGGGTGCAGGGTCAAGGGGGTAAATGAGGAGAAAATGAAACATCTGTACTACTTTCAACAATAAAGATAAAACATAAAATATGGCTAGTGTGATCAATGAATTAAAATGTTGATTTTATTTAATTTTAACCTAATATAGATATTCTCATATGACAATGCCTACAGCTAGTAATTAGCTTGGCAGCAAGGTGCCCATGTATTTATGCAAATGCAAGCCCTATTGGCTTATTTTTTAAAACCACCATCAGGATGCTTGGGAGATACATTTCAATAAATCAAGACAGAATGCATCTCAGTCCTACTGACATTAATAATTTATGATTAATCAGTTTATGAAGACTTGCTAACAATGAAGAAAACAGAGAAGGAGATGGGTCCTCTCTTTAGATTTAACCTTTCTTTTTCACCCAGGCTGAATCTAATCATTTCCTTCTTGAAGGCCAGATAATTGACTAGCCATTTACTTAAACTTCCTTAAAGGGCATCAATATTCTCTATAGGGGTCCATCTTTGATCAGGGGAGGTTAAGTTAAATTGACTCATGATTATGCAGTTTAGGGAGCAGAAATAAGTTGCAGCCACACTCCTTCAGGTGAGAGAGCCCCAGCAGCTCTGTGGAAGGGACTTGGGGGAGATGGGGGTGGCCCCCATAAGTTGCACAGTCATAGGCTTGGTGGCCTAGGAATGACAGTAATAGCAGAAATATCTGTGACAGTACTTTTTCAAAAATGATAAACAATGCCTATTTTCTTATCTTCAAATCTTAACAGTTTTTCAAAACCGTTCATGATTTTTATGTTATAAATTCTATTTTTACTTTTAAATGTAAAAAGAGATGTATGTGTTTGCATAGTTGAAAACATTTTAATTTTTACTGTGCTTTTTGTGACAGAATACATCAAATTATAGTGAAAATTAAAGATATTTATCCAACAATTTTACTTTTTTATTCAGTCTATTTCCACTTAATATGTTTCTCACGAACTTTTCTTCAAAATTATTTTTCGGTGGGAAACCAACTTACAAGCTGTAATCATGAGCAGAATATTTATCCTCTCGACCCTCGGTTTCCTCTTCCGTTTAATGGAGATGGGATAGGTTTTTATAAAAATGGTAGTTAAGTACACTGCATAAGCAAATGTTTTCTCTGCGGTTCACTTCAATGAATTTCTTTTCTTTTTTTTCCCTTTTTGCTGAATTTACTGGGGTGACAAGGGCTAACAAAATATACAAGTTTCAGGTGTACAATTCTACAACACATCGTCTGTACACTGTGTTGTGTGTTCACCATCCTACCTATTTCAATGAACTATGCATTTAATTAGATGTCATTCCAGGCATTCTTTAATGTTATAAGGGAGCTCTCAGACTCATAGCTTCTAAAGACTGCATGACAGTCAATCGGGGGCTTAATTAATCAGTGTCCTGCTATTGGGCTTTTATCAGTATTGAAATGTGTTTTCATTTATCTAAGAAAAGGGCAGCACTTCCTAAATCACCACTTGTATAGGAGTTGTTGAAAACACATTAAACTAAACATGAATCAAATTGTTTAATTCCAGTGGAATAATTAAAATCTTCAAGGTAAAGACATATATATGAAATAAAGTTTGGATGGTGTCACTTTCAACTAACTTAAATGACTTTGATTAAAAAAAGAAAAAACAAAAGAAAATGCATTGGAGAAATCTAAGAGCATCTCATCAAACTGGGCAGGAAGTGCAGTGACCAAATTAGAGACTGAAGCCAATAAATGATTCAGGGAAAAATTCTCTCCATCTTATTCTCTCTCAAAGACACTTACCATGTTCTTTATTCTCCTGCTACTTTATAAAACAGCTTTGTCTATATCATTGACATATGGGCCAAAATTGACTCCCGGCTCAAGCGTAACATGATTTCTGAGTTTAAGAACCTAACAGAGATGCACTAGAACCTTTCTAAGTAGAAAACCTGGTTGTCCTATGTAGGGCATGGAAATAAAAATGGTAGTTGACTATGTTAGGTAGCCAAGCATTTTGGACTACAAAAGCCTGGTCCCACAATCTAATATCCCCACAGAAGGGACCATGGGTCCAGCCTTTCTGAAAAGGGGGGAGAGAAGGTAGCAAAATACATTCCATGCTGATCTGTAATTGTATGACAGTTTGTTTTAGATTGTTCTCTTTAACATTGATATTTCAAGTGACATATGAAGAAAATGAGAAAGTGATATTTAAAGAATGCTTTAACCATATTTTGGGGTATATGGACTTGTCTAAATTATAAACTGCTGATTTATTTTAGCTCCGTTAAAACAGAGAATAGGCCAACCTGGACCACCAATTAGAGAATAATTAAATATCTTGGGAAAGAACTGCTTTTGCTGAGCTATGCTGGAGTTCTAATATCAGTGTGAGAGGAAGGTGAATGGAAAATCCAGGGTCAACTTTCTTAAAACTCAGAGAACCAATACAATACTAGTAGAGTCTAAATTATTCTCACTAATGGCTTTGTGCATTTGGTAGAGGTCTCAGAAAAACAATTGGCTTGAATAAAAACAGTCATTTAAAACTTCCCATAATATTATTTTTCTACTTTAAGAAGACAACAAATAAGTTGTGTCAGAGAAGCATAAATTCCCCTAAAAATACCTGGGGTGTGTGTGTGTGTGTGTGTGTGTGTGTGTGTGTGTGTGTGTGTGTGTTCCCTTGTCAGCCCAGTTCCAAACAGTTCATCACTAACAATTCTCAACATACATACATTGGGCTCATTTTTTCTACTATGATAGAGGATGCTCTGACAAAAAATTGAATCTAAGAAAAACACTGTTTACAGCATCCCACTGTATAAAGCAAGCATGTTCCTATCTCACAATATCCCTTACAGAGGAAGATATAGACCATCTGTTTATCTGCAATTCAGATTTTTTTTTTAATCAGAGGATTTTTCAAAGATAAATTAAGTTTTTCATTGAGTAGTTTTTGCAGGTGTTTCAGGTATGATAATAATTCAGAACTGCATTGAAATGTGTCTTTGTTCTACACATTAAAATGAGCGAACATTTTTTTCTTCATATCTTTACTGTCAGGAGCAATCCAAAAATGCCACATGAATTTGAGGCGGGGGGGCGGTTTCAAAGGGTATAATGCTGAATGAAATAAATCAGACAGAGAAAGACAAATGCTGTATCATTTCATGTATATGTAGGATTAAAAAAAACACACAAAATAAACAAATAAGCCGAACAGAAAGAGACTCATATATGCAGAGAACATTTTGACATTAGCCAGGTGGGAGGACAGTTGGGAGGATGGGTGACCAAGGTGAGGAAATTCAGAACTACAAATTTGCAGTTACAGAACAGTCATGGGGATATAAAGTACAGCCTAAGTAATATAGTCAATAATATTGTAATAACTATATATGGTGCTAGGTGGGTACTATATTTTTTGGGGTGATCACTTCATAAGTTATATAAATGCCTAATCACTTGGTTGTACACCTAAAACTGATATAATATTGCACATCAACTATACTTGAAAAATAAAGAGTACTAGTATTTTAAAAATTAAAGTGCTATAAAAGTATTACCTGGAAGACATATACATGCACAACAGTGACTTCTCAATGTATAATTTTATATATTTTTTATTTCTGAATAATTTATTGGGATCCACTTCCTATTTAAGAAACTAAAATAAGCTATTTGCATCAATTGGATCATCCTTCCTTAATATGGCAATGGTGTTGCTTTGGCATTGTTAAAAATGTGTGCTAAAGGCTTTGTAATAGTTACATTTCAAGATATTTTATTATTAATTAATCTCAGCATTTTTCTAAGCACTTTTAATAGCTTGTGCTGTAATTAAATTTTGCCACATTGCAATGCACAGTGATTCTGGAACCATCAGTTCTACAGCTAATTGATAAATCAAATCCTAATTGAGATAATGAAGCTGGTGTTGGACATCGGTAAGATAGCCACCTAATTAGCTTCTTAATGTCTGTTTACTAGATGAGTGGATCGCAGACCCAGGGTGATGATGCTGCAGTAAAGTTAATACGAGAGGAAATAATGTGGGTGAAATGGATCAGAGCGTGAATATAGCTTCCCACTAATAAGCCTCCGTCATGCTTGGGACCTTAAAAAGAAATATCCCCCAAACTCTCCCATTTGTCTACTCTCAGCAAGGTGTGGTGACAGAGACCCAACCCACAGTAAGCGATTCATAAATGCCGGTTGCCCTGAATTAGGGGTGATAGACTGTAGGGGCATAATTTTTCATCTGCTTTCCTCAACATCTACTACGGCTGCTTGCTGCTGCCCTGATTCAGGTCTCTATTATGTCTTCCTTGGAGTAACAAAAATCTCCTGACAAATCTTCTGCCTGCAGTCCTGCCCTCTTCACATACATTCATCCTAGAGGGTTCTAACTAAAATAAACTTTGGTCCACCTAAATCCCTATGATGACTTCTTACATGTGGATACGTTTTTAATGTATTATTATCAATGTAGAGTTCTGGTTTCTACACTCACAGATCCTAAGTCAGAAAGACTGTATCCTGAGAAATAGTGACTATACTTTCTAACCCAGGGAATAAGTGCTATAGGTCTGCATCACTCATAGAGGTCCTGTCTGAAATGTGCCAAAGAAAACCTCGCTATAGTTTCCTGAGTTCAGGTATACTATGGCAGATATGTAAGTATAGGTATAACTATAGATATTGTTATGCACATGTAATATTACTACCTATAGTACTACTATACATAAAATATAGTACAACATTACTGGAATGAGATAGTAATAATTTGTGAATGTGCAGAACAGATGCATAAATTTATAATGAAACTGCTCACGTGTTAAGTTTTTGGTTTTTGGTTATCTCTTTTACATAAAGAAGAACTTTAGCACCATCATTCACTCATAAACCATTTAGTTGTTATGCCATTCAATATTTTTTTTCAAGAGAAAGAATATTCCAATTGGAGTTCTGAGAAATGAAAATATACCCAGTGGTAAAATATAAACATGTCATTATTGCACTTAATGGGTAAAATACTTAAGGGAAAAGTATTTTAGATACATAATTTTAAATCAATAAAATGGTTTTCTACATGGAAGACTTCAAGGGAGCATGTTTTCAAAAATGCTCAAAAAGTATTGCATCAAGAGTTGATTTATATAACACTGTAATATTTCAAAATGTCTGCTCATAAATCTTGTTTTCTTTTGAAAAGGGGTTCTTTAATAACACTCTTGGGAGAAGAACTGTAGATCTTTCCGGTGTAAGGATAGATGATATTTACAAGTAATTTATAATCTTATATCTCAGAGGAGCTACACTTCTTATAAAATAATGTATATTACTTAGATTTACTCAGGATATTCAAGTAAATTGAAATTGTTGATTAAGAAAAAAAGGAAGTGGCCTGAATAGGCAACTGAGTGGGTTGTTTCATTCTAACAATTGGATAGAATCTGTCACTGAGTATAACATATATATGCTAATTTATGATTTATACTAGTATGTACATCACATATGAGCATAACATATATATGCTAATTTATGATTTATACTAGTATGTACATCACATATGAGCAGTATGTTGCTAAAACAGAGCTCTTATTGATTTGAAGGCTAGAGAATTAGACAAATTTCTCATTTTAAAAGTACAGGAAAATAAAATGGAGAGAAACCATTAGGAGCTAAGAAAGGTCATCCAGAAGAAAAATTTTAAAATATATTTTTACTGATTTCAGAGAGGAAGGAAAAAGGAGAGAGAGAGAGAAATAGCAATGATGAGAGAGAATCATTGATTGGCTGCCTCCTACATGCCCCACACTAGGGAGGGAGCCGGCAACACGGGCATGTGCCCTGACCTGGAATCAAACCATGACCTTCTGGTTCATAGGTCGATGCTCAACCACTGAGCCATGCCAGTCTGGCCAGAAGAATTTTTTTTTTTTTAATTTTGTTTTATTGCTTGAAGTATTACAAAGAGTATTACATATGTCTCCTTTTTCCCCCCCTTGACATTCTCCCAGCCTCCCTTACCTCCCAGTGTCTTATGTCCATTGGTTATGCTTATATGCATGCATATAAGTCCTTCGGTTGATCTCTTACACCTCCCCACCCCCCGGTCCCCAACCCTCCCTGGCCTTCCAGCTGTAGTTTGACAGTCTGTTTATAATGGTCTTTATTATCCATAAATGAGTGAGATCATGTGGTATTTTTCCTTCATTGACTGGCTTATTTCACTTAGCATAATGCTCTCCAGTTCCATCCATGCTGTTGCAAATGGTAAGAGTTCCTTCCTTTTTAGAGCAGCATAGTATTCCATCGTGTAGATATACCACGGTTTTCTAATCCATTCATCTACTGATGGACACTTAGGCTGTTTCCAGATCTTTGCTATGGTGAATTGTGCTGCTATGAACATAGGGGTGCGTATATCCTTTCTGATTGGTGTTTCTGATTTCTTGGTATATATTCCTAGAAGTGGGATCACTGGGCCAAATGGGAGTTCCATTTTTAACTTTTTGAGGAAACTCCATACTGTCTTCCATAGTGGCTGCACCAGTCTACATTCCCAACAGCAGTGCATGAGTGTTCCTTTTTCTCCACATCCTCTCCAGAACTTGTCGTTTATTGATTTGTTGATGGTAGTCATTCTGACAGGTGTGAGATGGTACCTCATTGTTGTTTTGATTTGCATCTCTCGGATGATTAGTGACTTTGAACATGTTTCCATATGTCTTTTGGCTTTCTGAATGTCCTCTTTTGAAAAGTGTCTATTTAGGTCCTTTGCCCACTTTTTTTATTGGATTGTTTATCTTCCTTTTGTTAAGTTGTATGAGTTCCCTATAAATGTTGGAGATTAAACCCTCATCGGTGATAACATTGGCGAATATGTTCAGAAGAAATTTTGATGATAACCTGGTTTAAACCCCAGTGATGACCCAATTAAGAAGGATTTCACCCTAAAAAAGGTGACATTTCACGAGAAATTTGTTTCTCTACCTAGACAACAACTACACTGGCATATGCCGTCTGCTCCTTTTTGGAACTTGAGTATATTGAAGGCTTGCAATTTTCGAGGAAAGAAAAAGATGGTAAATTATGATTAATTTCTGTCAATTTCAGCTCTTAGCACAGTTCTCAGCAGCTATCCACCCCTCATTCCTCAGCCCACTGAGAAGCAGCTGTGTACATGTTCCTGGATCAGCTAGCACCAGCTTAAGGGAGCTAGGGTGGGCAAAAATGGACCTATCCCTAAATTTCAAGGACCTGTGCTTTGATAGTTTATGGTTTGTTTCTGATCACAGTATTAATAATTAATACTATATTAATAAAAATTAATATAAAAAATAATAAAATGTATCAAAGAATGAATCATAGAATTACCATATGATGCAACAATTCCACTTCTGGCTACATACACAAAACAATCAAAAGCAGGGTCTCAGAGAAATCTCTTCATGGCAGCATGATTCACAATAGCAAAAATGTGGAAGTGACCCAAGCGTCCATCACCAAATTAGTGGATATGAAAAATGCGGGCTATAAATTTATAGTGGAATATTATGCAGCATTAAAAAGATAGAAAATCCTGACATCCTACTAAATGAATGAACCTTGAGAACATTATGGGAAAAGAAATAAGCCCGTTTCAAAAGGCAAATACTATATGATTACACTTATGTGAGGTACTGAAAGTAGCAAAATCATAGAGACAGAAAGTAAATGGTCATTGTCAGGAGCTGGGAAAGGAGAAATGGGGAGTTCTTGTTCAATTGAAATAGATCTTCAGTATTGCATTATAAAAAGTTTTTTGAAAATTAAATGGTGATTGCACAACAATATGAATGTATTTAAAACCGCTGAGCTATATTGGTATACATAAAAAATGGTTAGTGTAATAAATTTTCTTATGTGTATTTTACTGAAATAAACAAAAAATGGGGAAAAAGGAATTGAGGTGAAAGAAGAGTACTATTTTTTCAGTAGTTGAGGAAAATTCTAGATTTTGATTAACCCAACGATTCCTAATCTAGGGTGTCCATCTGAATCACCAGTGAAATACTAAAAAAAAATGACGCCTGCTCAGACTTCACTCTAGAGATCCCATTCAGCAGTTTATGAATGGAGACCAAACATCCACATTTGTATGAAGCTTCAGAGATGATATCAAGTATATCCATGGCTGAGAATCAGAGGGTGAAGTTTTGGCTGACAACACGTCAAAAACAACAGGCTTACGCCATTCAATTCAGGGAAGAGGGTTGGAAGGCTGGAGACTACATAGATGTGCTCCATAATCAATGCTACATGGAGTCATCATAGTAACCGGCAGACATTGCTCTTGACAACGGCTACATCAATCTTTTTCAATTTCCTGAAATGTGCCATACTCCTGGACATAATTCCTTCCATCATTAATTCAAATATGGGGCACTTTCTTCCTGAGCAGTGCCATTTAAGAAAGTCCTTGATGTCAAATGACTGTCACGAGTCTCTGGGTAGCTACTATTCCTTTCAGAAATATTACAGATCCATAACATATATTTCATTGCACAAATATTTCTGCACTGAAAGTGTTGTAGCAAAGCAGTGCTATGAGACTGCACTAATGAAACATGGATACAATTGACAGGGGAATAAATATTGCTGAAGTATGAATTTAAAAATTTGCTTCGAAACCCTTATCATGGAGCAGACAAGCTGAATATATTGCCTAAATATAAGATATAAAGTTCCCAAGAGTCACTGAAATGCAAAGATACTTGTTCAGTGGGAGATACATACATAAGTATAGATGCAAATCGGTCTTTTGAAATTAGAAATAATGTTATTTTTTGTTCTTAGCACTGTTTTATTTTTATTTATTTTATAATGGTGTTGGAAAAATAAAATAAAATAGAAACGATGTCTTATAAACAAGAGATCAATAAATGTAATATAGTGTCTTGATATTTCTTGAAGATAAACAATGTGAAAATAATAGGCATGAGGATTTTTCCCTAAATAGTTAAAAACATTACCATTTTTATCAGGTTTACCTCTATAGTAAACATGGCCATGGACCAGAAGTTTTTCTCAGGGACACATTACTTTGTAAACAACTTGATTTCAAAAGTTATTCCAAGACACATTGGTTCATGTGAGATTTAGTAATAGACCAATGAAGATTTGGAAAAATTGATAAAGAGAGGCTACTGCATTTATTTATTGCCTTATTAAGTGCATGGGAAGATTTTTCACTAATTGTAAGCACTTTATTTTTTTTTTCAGGGCCAGGAACCAACCTTTCGTGTTCTTTATTTTCATGTATATTATTCCTGGTTAATTTTAAAACTGTAACTATGAAAAAGTGACAGAAATGCTGTTACTTCTCACAGTGTCACGGTGCATTAGCATCTGTTTGTACTGAAACAATATAGATCTTTCAGCCTCTGTCTTTGCCTATACATCTATTTATTTATTTATTTTTATCTTTAAATTCTTCATTAGTTAAGGAATTACAAATCACCTATTTAATGTTCATTAAATCATTACATAGGACAGCATCATTTGTTCATGAACACTAACTCCTGATAATGCAGAGTTTATTGGGTTTTGTTCATGCTCAACACAAATGCATATCTTACCCAGAGAATGCAAGAGAATGGGAAAATAATTCATTTTCTAGTCATGTTTAATTTGTTGTATGGGATTTTGTAATATAAATCTACAAAAATACATCTTCAAACAATGTCCCCTCTTGAAATATGTAGGCCGTAATCACTGCAGAAAGCCTGGGTGATATCCCCATGCCCAGGCAAGAACAGTCCCATTTGTACAAATTCTTTCTCTATCATTTCTGGCTTAAGACTAATCTAAGAGAGCACCATTACCACACCGATCACACAGGAGAAAATACAGAGGTCTAAGAAGATCCTTGATGTTATGATTGGTCTCAAAACCCCTCAGAGCAGGTCCACAGGAGTCCTGTCTCTGCAGAGATTATGCTGCGGCCTCAGTCAGTCCCAGGCATCAGAAGGGACTTACACAGTTTGAAGGGGGCGCTCCAAAGAGCAGACAGGGCCCCAAGCAGAGTGCCTGGCCTAAAGCTAACATCTGTGACATCTTTAACATCTAAGACTTATCTTTCCATGAAACTTGCACCTCCTCTATACCCTATTCTTATATCATATTAATAGGTGTAATAAAAAGAGTGGTATCCTTGGAAAGATAAAGATGGAAAACATTGGGTTAAACAGAGTTAAGAATGTTTCTTTAAGGGTGAAATTCTCTATGTGTGTTCTATTAAATGGGCTTTGGACTTCCCCAGAAGAGATATAATATCCTCAGAAGTTACATGCCACGTGGCAGATTATTCCATAAATGTGAATACATTTAAAAATGAGTCAATAAAAAAATATGCATGCAGAATGTTGGTGTAGTGATGATGAAAAAGCTCAAGTTGGGGATTTTATTATCTTTGCACAATCCTGGCTCCAGTCTTACTTGACATGTGCCAATATGCAAGTAACTAAATATCTCTGTGCCTCAGTTTCTTCATTTAAAAAATGAGAACAATAATCCAATTGTCATGAATACTGTTATGAGAATTATGGATAATATAACATATAAAACAATCAGTTCAATGTTTGCTTCATAGTATATATTTTCCTGACATTGACTGCTTCATACGAATGCTGTGAAAGTACGTGAAATGTGTAAAGCCCTTTGAACAAAGGCTGGAACATGTGAAGTACTGGATGATGTTAGCTGTTAGTGCCACCTGTTCTTCCATTCCCCCATTCAGTGTTCAAATGGCTTCAACAAAGAGTCATACAAGTTCAACCTGAGCATTTCTACATATTAGAAATGCCACTCTTTTTATTACTCCCTGTATTAGTGTTTGAAAAGTAGCACTTTTTTTTCTTTTTTATCTGCCCTTGTTCTTAAGTATAGATGTACTTAAATATAACAGTATCTTGGGCCAGATGAAGATCACGGTCTCTCCCTTTCTCTCTTTTTAAAGTCAGAGTTCAAAATGCCTAGTGTGCCTATATCACTGTAGGCAGCAGTATATGCACTCTGAGGGAGCCCACAAAGAGTTCAAATGCCAGATTTCCCAAGCAAGCCAAAGAACCTGCCAAACAGCTTCAGCAGGCTGGAGTATTCCATAGGTACCCATTGGCTTTAGATGAATCAAATATTCTCCCATGTTTTGCCACTATCTATGGTGCAAGAAGTGTCCATGAAAATAAATTGGAAAACTTTTGTAGGGTCTTTTCCTTTGTGAGACCCACATTTTTTAAAAGGAAGTCATCCTAACTTTACTTCTGAGGGGGAGCAGAGTTTTTCCACACTCAAATATTCCTTTTATGTGATATATGTCAAGCTGGTTATTAAAGAATTCAGATAGAAAAACCTGTTCCAAGAAGGAAGCTATCACCTTAGCTAAGATGAGCGAAGACTGGACGTCAGGGAGAACTTAGGAAATTCTGCTTGTTAGGCACACCTCCGTGTCCCCGTGTTTCTGATGGCGACACAAGAATTTGTTTGCAAATGTTTGCTCATTCTCATATACCTGTGAACTGTCTACTTTCCCTCTGAGGTCCCCAAAAAATTCCCTCTTTTTGTTTCAGAATAGCATTTAAACCTCAACTAGCCAATTTGTCCAGGATCCTGTATTCTTACAGTCTCTGTAGGTAGATAAATAATTAAATTTGCTTATTTTTCCTGTTAATATGTCTCATGTCAACTAAGAGGGAAAAGAGGGAAAATGTTTCTCTCCCCTATACTTCCACATATCTCTTTTTAATAATGTGTTTTTATTGATTTCAGAGAGTAAGGGAGAGGGAAAGAGAGAGAGAAACATCTATGATGAGAATCATTTATCAGCTGCCTCCTGCATGCCCGCTACCAGGGATCAAGCCTGCAACTTGGGCACATGCCCTGACCCGGAATCTAACCATGACTGCTCTTGCTTCGTAGGTAGACGCTCAACTACTGAGCCATACCAGCTGGGTCACATATCTCTTTATAATGACTGAATTGATATAAAATAAAATTAATTTGAAAGATTATCTCCTACCTCATATTCTTCATATCTCATTTATTATAATTAGGTCTTTTTTTTATTTCAGCAAAATTTAAAGTATGAATTTTCATTTCAATTCACAGAGTTTCATATCTGTGTATTCTGTTTTTATATGAGTCTATGGAAGAAGGTTAAGGCAAGTTCCTTTTTTATGCATTTGAGAGGCAAAGCTATATTTTATGGATTAATCAGTAGCTTTAGATAAATCCTCATTTTGAATTCCAACTCATGATTCTCTCTGACATTGACTCCTTCTTCCTATTGTTATTATTCCTAAATTCTTCCTATTGTTGTTATTTCTTCAAATGATTTCCAAATCATTCAGATTATTTCTTTTTCCAAATAACAATGAGGATTGAGAGACTCATCTGGAGTATATTATCCTGAGGGATGAATGCTTCTTCTTATTTCTATTAGAAATCATTTGAGGGCAGGAGGAGGGGAATCATTTAGTATAATCTGAGATGAAATTTTATATGTATTTTAAAAAGGAATTCTTTTCATCAACCAACAATAATAAAGGCACATAGATATGAGAATGGGTCAAAGAAATCCCATATTCAATGTGCACAGCATAAAATGAAGATACTGTTTTTAAGGTGTCTGGCATTTAAGGTGCCCCTTTGCCCTCTGCAAGATGTGGAATGCAGTGAGGGCCCAGACTTTGACATGGTCAGTTTCACTCTGCAATTAAAAGTGAGCAGGATGGCTTCGATGTTCCCCTCAGTTGGACTAAATTTTAGACAGGTTTCTTACTGATTACAACACCCTGACTTTGCCTCTTAAAATGGGGAGAAAACAAAAATAGATCCAAGAAAGAACTGAGAGAGCATTTTTTCTCTTCCACTTCCTAGAACTGAGCCGGATAAAAAGAATGCCACCCTCATGGATACGTTTACTTTATGGATATGTTTACTTTGTGATACATATTTCAATTTAGCTTATTGGTCATCTTTTGTCATGAAATTATATGAAAGAATATTTAAGCTCCTAAACAAGCCCCTGAACTTATATGTAAATACTAGCATTATGTATATTTTTCTCATGTATGATCGATATATTTCCTAGTAGTTTTGAAAGCATTCATTACTCTAAGGAATCATTGCTTCAAAACAGAACTATTTGGTATACTTATAGAACCAATAAAGGTTTAAAGCATTTCCATATACATACTCATATTTGGCAATTCCATAAAATTTGTGAAACAGTTTCAAATATAACTAACTGCAGTTTTAAAGAAAAAAAATAATCTATAAAATTAATGGTGACCTACCTATGCAAAGAAGCTAGTTTGTGGCACAAACACAAATCAAATTCTATTCCCAAATTATTTATGCTATGCTGTATTATTGCTTATCATTAAGGATTTGCAATAGCTTTAGAACACACAGTGGTTTGAGACTGAATATTTACATTTTATCAGAATACAAATCAAATTAAATTCTAACTATAAAATGATGCCATGGGCAAGTGGCAAAGTTTGTCAATAATTGTAGAGGTTGGCAATTGAGAAAAATTAGCATGATTTTCATTAAATCTTCTATTATATCTTTAAAACACACCTGGAAAAGCTGATAATATTCTATTGTTATCTTCCCCTGAAACTTCCACCAAAATCCCTGTCTTTGAAAACAGATAAACCCCCTTAAGAGGAAGTACACGCCCCTTCCATTTTTTCCCCCTCTCCTTCCTCCAAGCACATTTTCTTTGTATTTCTCCTAAGCTCCAAGGACCCTTCTTTTGCCTCTGGAACTTGTTTCCTGAATACACACAATTCAGCTGGCTCATTTCTTCCATGGCTCATTTCTACCTCTGTTACTTTCTAAATAAACTTTTCCCTAGTACATGAAACAATCTATACTAATAAAAGGGTAATATGCTAATTAGACTAGGAGACTGGACATCTTCCGACTGACTTCCTTCTAGACAAAGCCACAGTGGTGGGGGCCGAGGCAGAGATAGTTAGGGGCCATGAGGCCAGCAGGGGAGGGCAGTTGGGTGCCATGAGGCCTGCAGGGGAGGGCAGTTGGGAGCCATCAGGCTGGCAGGGGAGCAATTAGGCAACAATCAAGCTGGTAGGCAGGCAAGTGGTTAGAGTCAGGGGTCCTAGATTGTGAGAGGGATGTCCGACTGCCGGTTTAGGATTGGGCCTAAACCGGCAGTCGGACAAAATGCCGAATTTTGTGCACCGGGCCTCTAGTAATAAAATAAAACAGATAAGGACAGGTCTTTCATATGAAGTAAGCACACTTTGACCAGCATCTTGGATATACAGGAAGATAGTTAGATCACCAAATATCTAAAGATTTCCTTGTGCTCTGTTGATATATTGGGTAGTCTTTTAGGGCCAGTAAACCCAAGAGAGGAAGACTACTTCAGAACAGCAGAATTGGAGGTTCAAACCATATTTCTTCCAAATGGTTCTCTTACAAACTATCTTAACCACTCTTATTTTTAGCTTTATAAACCTTTTATAATGTTGTAGTTTTGGGATCTATAGTAAGAAGAATTTCATGAGAATTAATGAAAATATCATTCTTATCCCAGAATTAGGAGATACACTTAAATATATGTAGTCATTCACAAGACAGGACTCTACCTCAACCCCTGCAAAGTCATTGAGTAAAGAATGAGAACTTCACCGAAACCGGTTTGGCTCAGTGGATAGAGTGTCAGCCTGAGGACTGAAAGGTCCCAGGTTCAATTCTGGTCAAGGGCATGTACCTGGGTTGCAGGCACATCCCCAGTGGGGGATGTGCAGGAGGCGGCTGATCGATGTTTCTCTCTCATCGATGTTTCTGACTCTCTATCTCTCTCTCTTCCTCTCTGTAAAAAATCAATAAAATATATTTTAAAAAAAATAATGGCATACTTGAAGCTATTTAAAAAAAAAAAAAGAATGAGAACTTCAAAATGAACTTCGTGCTTAATTTAATTTAATTTTTTAAAAATATATTTTTATTGATTTCAGAGAGGAAGGGGGAGGGACAGAGAGATAGAAACATCAATGATGAGAGAAAATAATTGATTGGCTGCCTCCTGCAGGCCCCAAACTGGGGATCAAGCCTGCAACCCAGGCATATGTCCTGACTGGCAATCGAAACTTGACTTCCTGAGCCATGCCTGCCAGGATCCGTGCTTAATTTTAGATAGTGTAATATTAGTTAAAAGGCATTTATTGATAGACTTACATGCTAAAATACTTCTCTAGGTTTTAACAGGAATTATTTCAAGAGGATAAAGCAGTGGAAAAATCTAAATTGATTGCTCATTGTTGAATACATTTGTCGAAGACTGATGTCATTATCTGTCAGGTGTGATTAAAGCAAAAAGGAAGAAAGGTGGGATGGAGAGAAAATCAATAGAATGGTAGAAAGGAAAAAAGAGGTGAACATTTCCATCAGCACTGAAAACCAAAATGGATAAGATGACATGTTTCAGAAAGTCAGAGACAAAACCATCTCAGACACTATCTCAACTCTTTTTTTTTGTCCCACCTGCTCATATCTCATACTTCCAAAAAGGCATATCCAAGGCGAGGAAGAGATTCAGGATTATGTAATAGGAAAAAGATATGGTTCAGGCATTAGAGGAAATGGCAGAAAAAAGGAATTGTGATTTTGAAAGGACATGTTCAAAAAATGTGATAATGATTATAATTAACATCTACCAAGGGTTTTGGTAAGTGGCAGATATTAAACTAATTGAATTATACTCATTAGACCATTTATCCTCCCAGTTGTCCTATGAGATAGATATAGCCATTATCCCCCTTTTCAGGTGAAAATAAAAAGCTGAACAATTATAACTCGTCTCTTTCAGAAATCTAGTAACTGGCATAGCACAAAAATCCAAACTGGGACTATTCAATTCTAGAGCTTGGAATATTAAGACCAATTCCATAATCATATATTGTGAATATAACTAAAGTCTATGAACAATATAGTGCTTTACAAAAGGTTAATATTGTTGTCCAATGCTGGGTATTTCCTAATAACATATGTTAGAAATATTTTTCTTTGATTTAAGAAAAGTTTATTACATTTTTCTGATTATATATGTAATACAGCCATGTATAGCAGACTTCATCAAAATATTTTCTATTCAAAATAGACATTTCCAGTAACCTTTGAAAATATGCACCATTAACTTATTAATAAATATTTATCCTAACACCCTTGGGACCAGTTATATTTTTGGATTAAATTTTTTTTGAATTTTAGAAAGGTGCGCTAATTAAATACCATAACTGATGAATTACCAGTATGGACCAGGGAACCACCCCAATATCTATTAAAGTAATATTTCTTCAGCAAACCCATGTACATATCTATCTATCTATATCTATATCTATATCTATATCTATATCTATATCTATATCTATATCTATATCTATCTATCTATATCATCTATATCTATATCTATATGCCTGAGTGACCATCGCAACTGAAACAACTGAACGGATGACAGAACAGGCTGCATAGGGCTACCAGGCCAGCAGGGGGGTTAGTGAGGGCCAACCAAATGACTGAGCAGCAGGCTGCGTGGGGCAACCAGGCCAGCAGGGGTGGTAGGGAGTGGTGACCAAACGACCAAACAGCAGGCTGCATGGGGCAACCAGGCTGGTAGTTGGTGGTGACCAGGTCAGCAAGTGGGGCAGTAAGAGGTGATTAGGCTGGTGGGGGAGGCAGTTAGGGGTGACCAAGGCTGGCAGAGGGGGCAGTTGGGGGTGACCAGGCCAGCAGGGGAGGGGAAGTTAGGGGCAATCAGGCAGGCAGGCAGGTGAGCAGTTAGGAGCCAGTGGTCCTGGATTGTGAGAGGGATGTCCGACTGCCAGTTTGGGCCCAAATCCGGGGATCGGGCCTAAACCAGTAGTTGGACATCCCCCGAGGGGTCCAGGATTGGAGAGGGTGCAGACTGGGCTGAGGGGACCTCCCCCCACTGCATGAATTTTGTGCACTGGGCCTCTAGTTTGTAATAATTAGAATAAATAAGAACTACAAATCACCTCATGTCAGTTTAGGTCAAAGTTTGCTGCTAAATAAGTTCAAAACCAATTAGGTTTTTGACACTAAATACATTATAAAAAATCCAGAGCTCTATTTCCCAGAATTTTGGATAAGTGATTATGGTCCTACATTACACATTTTTTCTCTGTAATCTGAACTTTTTCACTTAATCACCTTCATAAAGATACATTTTTTGTGTTATCGCATAGAGAGTCACATTACTCATTTTAATAACTGCATATTATTCCACTTTATTGATGTACCATAGTTTATTGCTAGTGATAAAAATTAATTTTGGTTATTTGTCAAACTGATTTTGACCTCTTTCATCCATCACTTAATTTTCATCACCTGTCATGATATAAATGGCCCATGATTCAAATTATTTTTATTAGGCCACTTTCCTGGACACATTTCTTATATAATAATTCAAAAATTAATAATCTCCTGCATGTGCTCAATAATTTTACATCTTTGTGGCAAAAATGCAAGAAATAGAAGCCATTTTAAGAAGTAGAGTGTTGTATTGTAAGAAACTTGAAGGCAGGGGATCTTGTATTCTAACTGACTTTCTTTCTAGCCTAAAATAGGTGTGGCTTTGGAAAGTTCTTAGACCATCTCAGAATAAATGATTTCATATTTTAAATGGTAGAAGTTTTAAATAGTTTTTAAAAGTATATGACTATAATGCAATGTTTTCTAAATGTTTTCTGAATATGGGGCACAGAAAACTTTATCTCTGAGCCATATTGAGATTAATGGTAGCCAACCAGCTTGGCAGCTCTGGCTGCTCCAGGACCCACCCTAAAAAGTTGGGGAATCAATACTTCTGGAATAACAGTTGAGAAGTTTTGTTATAAAGTATTAATAAAGTCAATATGACTGCCATACAAGTGGGTTACTATTTGAGCTCAGTAATGGTCTTGTAGAATCAAATAGTTTTCTACTTCCCTGGGAGTATTGGCTCATTGAAAGTTGATTTTTAAACTAGGGCATATGGACCTGAAGTAGGTAGAAGGAAAATCTGTGTTGGTTCATTAAACTTGTTAGGTATCCAGACTTTTACTCTCACATTTCTCTCTGATCCTCAGCCTACAGGTTTACCATGTTGTCTAACATGTTCCAGTTTCAGCTACTTTGTCCAAACTCTAGCAAGTAGAAGGCAAAATATGAGAAAAGATATATCTGTTTTCCTTAAAGAACACTTTCCAGAATTTATAACTAAAACTTGGCTTGCATCTCATTGGCTAGAAGTTACTCTTTCAGTCTTTATCCCAAATGCCCATGTGCCCCGTTAAAGTGTCTGAACTTTATTACTAAAAAAAATTGAGAGAACAAATAATATGGAAAAACTACAATTCTTGTTATCATAGATGTAGTAAGCATACACAGCTCTAAAAGAAGAAATGGACGTTTTATTATTCTACAATACCATTTGATTTACAGTAAAATCTGTAAATTAAGACAGGAGTTAATGCACTGAACATAGTCAAAGGATCCATATTTTAAAAAATCACTTTTTAAAAAATATTTTTTATTGATTTCAGAGATGAAGGGGCGCGAGAGAGACAGAAATATCAATGATGAGAGAGAACTATTGATTGGCTGCCTTCTGCACACCCCACACTGGGGATCAAGCCCACAACCCAGGCATGTGCCCTGACCTGAAATTGTGATGCTCAACCACTGAGCCACGATGGATAGGCTGCTAAACCATCACTCTTATAACAACAAAGTGCTGAACCTCTAATCCATCATCTGCAACATTAATAATTGTACAAAATAAAACTTACTTTATTTTCTAGATATAGGTAGAATTCTGGAGTTTGGGCAATATGACATAAATGTCATCAGCTATCACTGAAAATAATTACTTGTAAATTATTTCATCTTATTTTCCTTTTGTCTTTAATTTACTTTGCAGAGTTGGTTAGAAATACTCTCTCCAGCAGGGTGATGGTATTTGAAAGGAAGACATTACTTTGAATGTTCTATGACTAGAAAAAATAGCTTTTTGATCTTCTATAAACAACTTAAGATGAATAAACAATTTCAAAAGCTTGAAATTAGTTAAGGGCCATGTGAAAAGAACTATACCAAAAAAATAGCAATTCCTGTAATTTACCGTTCCAAAATACTATAACTTTTCCATTTCAAATATTCAGCTCTATGTAAATATAATAGTAATTATGCAAAAACAAAGGTAAATCTATATAAAAACAAAATGCATCATGCTAAATCCATAATTATTCCAGACACAGACCTTACACCCTTTACAAAAATGAAATCCAAATGGATCATAGACCTAAATATAAAATGCAAAACTAAAAAAATTCCTAGAAAATAACACAGGAGAAGAACTAAATGACCAGGATATGGTGATGAGTTTTTAAATATAATACCAAATGCACAACAGATGAAAGAAATAATTGATAAGCTGGACTTCATTAAAATTAAAAGTTCTGCTCTGCAATACATTGTCAAGGGATTGAGAAGACAAACCGCAGATTGAGAAAAAATATTTGCGAAAACTTGCCTGATAAATGTCTGCTACCAATAATATACAAAAAATTCTTAAAACTCAACCAAAAGAAAACAAACAACCTGAATAAAAACTGGGCCAAAGACCTTAACAGACACCTCACCAAAGATAATATGCAAATGCAAATAACCATAGGAAAAGATTTTCTACTCATCTCTTATCAGGAAAACACAAATTAAAGAACAATGAGATAACACTACCTACCTTAAAGAATGTCCAAATCCAGAACACTGACACTACCAAATGCTGACAAGGATGTAGAACAACAGGAACTCTCCTTCATTCCTAGTGGGAATCCAACATGGTACGTCTAACTTAGAAGCAGTTTGCCAGTTTCATACAGAAGTAAATATACTCTTATCATACCAATCCGGCTATCATGCTACATGACTTTTATTCAAAGTAATTGAAAACCTGTGTCTACACAAAGACCTGCACACAGATATTAATGAAGCTTTATCCATAGTACCATCATTGGGGCCACCAACATGTCATTAATGGATAAAAAATTTGGGGTACACTGAGGAAGCAGAGTATTATTCACCTCTAAATAGAAATGAGCCAGTAAATCTTGAAAACACAGTGAAATGCATATAATTAGGTGAAAAAGGCCGATCTGAAAAAGACTACTTTCAGTATGATTCAACCTACATTATATTCTGGACAATGTAAAACAATAGACACAGGGGGAAAGGTCAGGGGTTCGCAGGAAGGGAAGGAGCGCAGAGGATTTTGATGCCAGTGAAACTCTTGAGCTTAATACTATAATGGTGAGTACATGTCATTACACATCTAGAAATGATCCATTACACACTCTGTAATTTTAAAAGAGGATGCATTTTTTAAAAAAAAATTGTAGCATATGTTGCTCTTTTCTCTAACAACAGAGTTCCTCTCTTGTCTCCAACATTTTTTTTTTTTTGTTAATCCTCACCCAAGTATATTTTTCCATTTATTTTTAGAGAGAGTGAAAGGGGGAGGGAGATACAGAGAGAAACATTGATGTGAGAAAGACACCTAGATTGGTTGCCTCCTGCATGCACCCTAACCATGGCCTGGGAACCTGCGCCAAGATACGTGCCTGGACTGGAATCAAACCCAGGACCCTTTGGTATGCAGGCCAATTCTCTATCCACTGAGCCAAACTGGCTAGGGCTGAATTGCCATTTTGGAAAAGTTCACTCATCAATGTTACATGTTTCATATTTGGCAAACACAGTTTTATTTTGTATATCTTGATATGAAAATGGACAGTGTATTTCTCCCAGGAATCAGTCATTATACTGAAAAAATAGAGAAGTTTGTGAGTGGGGAAATATTTATTTCTTTACTTCAATTTCTCCAAATGAATTTGGTGACAGGCTTATAGGTTTTAGCTGTTTTCACAATTTACACAATTTAACAAATTGCTTTCAAGCTCTTGCTATTTTTATACAAAATCTTCTTGAGGATCATCTGGGTATAACATTTATAGATGTTTTGACTCTCATCAGCCACCAGCCATGCATAGATTTAATTAGCATTTTAGGAAAGTTTTAAAAGGGTCTGATGAGCATTTCAAGTATAATTTTGTCTTAACAAAGTGCTATTTGTGTATCCTCAATCTGTAGAGAAGTGAATTTCTACTAAAACCTACACTTTCCTAGGTCATTGCAAAACCAGCAATTAGCCCAAGTCAAAGCATTGGGTAAAGTGCTTTTGTAAAGATAGTTTTGTGATTATAAAAAAAATGCAAATAAGTAAGATTAGGTGTTTGCACGTGTGTGTTTAATTCTAATTTCTTTCCAATAAATTTAAAATGAAAGAGGTACAAAGAAAAAGCTCCTCAATTTTATTTTGACACATAAATATTACAAATGATAAAATCAGTTAACATTTGCATAGTGCTTAAAAAACTACTTGACATATAAAACACACTACATAAGTGAATGTTAAAAATACTTTTTAACACATAATTGGTTAATCATGTTTCCCATGTTTCATAAAAATGTTATCATTTGGGTCCTCTTAATGTGGCAATTTTTCATGCTCTGTTCTTTATGTATACAACTAGCTTATTGGATTTTAAAGGCCTGAACTAAAAGGGGTAGACCAGGAAAACCAATTTTATTGCCCTCAACATTGACTTCCTCTCTTCACTTCTACCTTCCATTCCTTTCCCATTCACTAGACTGGCCCTGGCTCTGCCTCCTAATTTGGTAGATACAGTTAATCTGGAGTTGGCGCCCTTTGTTTTTTGAAAGATGCTCACATGCTTGTCCTTTCTCTCCGCGGTTGCATTTTTGGATTATTTAGACCCTTCGCTGCCTCCTTCCATCACCATTTATACTGACACACCTAGACAGGGTCCTCTAACACCTTCATTCCTGATGTACACTCTCTCATTACACTCTTTTCAGATGTGAAGGATATGATCTCTCTGGATGGAAGAAAAATTGTTCCTAACCCAAATCTTGACTGGGAGAGATTTTACTTTCCACCTCCTTTTGGGGAGGAGGCATTTACCTTGCCTCATGACTATCAGTGGACATACAGTTCAGTCTCAACCATCTCTCCACCTTTGGACTTTTCCAGGTAAAAGGTATATACTTGTTTTTCTATCCTCCATACCTCAGATAACATGTGGAATGCTTTCTAAGTACCTATATTAAAGGACCATTGCTTGGCTTAAGAAGTATCCTTCCTATTCTCATCTTTTTTTTATTATTATTGATTTTTTACAGAGAGGAAGTGAGAGAGATAGAGAGTTAGAAACATCGATCAGCTGCCTCCTGCACATCTCCCACTGGGGATATGCCCGCAACCCAGGTACATGCCCTTAACCGGAATCGAACCTGGGACCTTTCAGTCCGAAGGCCGACGCTCTATCTACTGAGCCAAACCGGTTTCGGCTCTATTCTCATCTTGATGGAGAATGAAGAACTAGGCAGTTAGTCTTTCAATAACTCTTTCCTAAGAAATCCTCAATATGGGATGCCCTCATATTCATCTTACCCTACCTCCACCCCTGGGTAAAGGGTCAGAGATCCACAAAGCTAAATCTTGCACAAACATGTCCACTTTAAAATAAGGCATTTTAGCACTTTGCTGTACTTAATTTGGAGACTTCAGCCATTACCAAGATATCCAAACAGTTCATTTTTAACATTTAATTAAGTGTGCAAATAATATGTCATCAGTGTTATCCAGGATACCATCAAGGATACTCCTTACAGACATGCCAGAAGCAAGTTCAATGGATTCTTATAAATGACTTTAAAATAGAAGTGACCGGCAAAGTTTGCTCATCAAAGAATGAAAGAGCCCACTATCATTTAAAAAAAGAATGAAAATGCGTTACTTACATATTGCATACTAAGATGAAACCATTCTTTACTGTGGAAAGATTGAAGTTTTGGGCCATCTTTTATAAACAAAGAGAGTTTGAAAGACAAATGTTTAGAACTGAAAATTCATCCTCTTCTTGCCTTTAGAAATTGAAAATCATTGTATCTGTAGTGAATTCCCCTTAGCTGATTATTTCAGAGCTTTAGATTTTCATGACTAACCCTAAAGCCTTTTTATGGGAAATAACTCATAAGTAAGGGAAACATCCATCTCTTATTTTTGAGAATTCATTTATTGTCTTAATAAACCACCCCAAGGTGTCCTGGAAATTAATGTGTCTCCCACTCAAACTATAGCTCCTACCTGATTCTCTTACTAAAATCCTTTGTCAAATTACCTCTGATTGTTCATTTGTAATATACAGTCCCTGCATTAATAAACCATTCATGTTGAGTGGTACCCACAGAACATATATTTGGTTTTCTGTATGTCTCAACAATCATCATAAATATCGATTATCTGTTAACTGAAGGATTTACATTATTTGATTTACTTGAAAAGATTTCACAGTTTTTCACACTCTAGTGATGAATTTACTAACAGTGTGCAAGTTTTAAAACACTTTTATAAGCCTTACAAAGAATGAGAAGATGCGTTAGCTCAGTATTAAACTTGTCATACTCTACCCCATGTATTTATTTAATTCAATTACTGAAATCCTTGTTTATTCTAACTTGGGTCTTACCAGCATATTTTAGAAAAAACTACTATAATTACTATTGCCTTGAGTAGTAAATAAATGAAAGCATGAAATCACACCTGTGTACTCAAAATGAGATTTATTACACATGTAGTTCTCAGTTCAGCTGAACATGTTACAGTGCTCATGGCATCTGCTTTATATTATATAACTTTATTAAACTTTTTACTCATTGGAGGGAGTTGAAAATTTTTGTTTTTTCCAGTTATGTAAGCCCCAGATTAACCTCTTGAAGACATCCAAAAATGTTGCAAGCACTTATATTACATTTAACAAAGGCTATTTTATTTTAAAAAACATAAAATGAGAAACAGTTTTTTTGCTAGGACTTTGGTCAAGTTTATCTGGGTTCAAATCTGACAAACTCTTTGTGTCACTCAATCCTAATCTACCTATATGACTCTGATAAATTTTTGAATTACTTAAAATTTTATGAGCCAGGTTTCTTATCTCTACAATGGAAATAATATTTATTTACACAGAGATGGTGTACAAAAGATTACAAAAAAAGCAGCTAATTGCATTATGATTTCTACAACACTATTTCTCAAAATAAAACATGAAATTCACCTGGGGATTTTGGTAAAATGTAGATTCTGACTCTGTGGATCTAAGGTAGGACCCAAGATCCATGCAATGGGGGAATATGGAGGGACATCTGTAATACTTTCAACAATAAAGATAAAAAATATTCTGTCGAACATCAACCTATGAACCAGAAGGTCATGGTTCTTTCCTGGTCAGGGCACATGCACAGTTTGCTGGCTCGATCCCCAGTAGGGGTCATGGAGGAGGCGGCTAATCTGTGATTCTCTCTCATCATTGATATTTCTTTTTTTTTATTTTAATTAAATCTTTATTGTTCAGATTATTACATTTGTTCCTCTTTTTCCACCCCCCCATAACTCCCCTCCTCCCAGTTCCCGCCCCACCCTCCGCCCTCACTCCCCACCCACTGTCCTCATCCATAGGTGCACAATTTTTGTCCAGTCTCTTCCCGCATCTCCGACACCCCTTTCCCCCCCAAGAATAGTCAGTCCATTCCCTTTCTATATCCCTGATTCTATTATAATCACCAGTTCATTCTGTTCATCGGATTATTTATTCACTTGATTCTTAGATTCACTTGTTGATAGATGCATATTTGTTGTTCATAATTTGTATCTTTACCTTTTTCTTCCTCTTCCTCTTCTTAAAGGATACCTTTCAGCATTTCATATAATCCTGGTTTGGTGGTGATGAACTCCTTTAGCTTTTCCTTATCTGTGAAGCTCTTTATCTGACCTTCAATTCTGAATGATAGCTTTGCTGGATAAAGTAATCTTGGTTGTAGGTTCTTGGTATTCATCACTTTGAATATTTCTTGCCACTCCCTTCTGGCCTGCAAAATTTCTGTTGAGAAATCAGCTGACAGTCGTATGGGTATTCCCTTGTAGGTAACTGAGTTTCTTTCTCTTGCTGTTTTTAAGATTCTCTCTTTATCTTTTGCTCTTGGCATTTTAATTATGATGTGTCTTGGTGTGGTCCTCTTTGGATTCCTTTTGTTTGGGGTTCTCCACGCTTCTTGGACCTGTAAGTCCATTTCTTTCACCAGGTGAGGGAAGTTTTCTATCATTATTTCTTCAAATAGGTTTTCAATATCTTGGTCTCTCTCATCTTCTGGTACCCCTATAATTCTGATGTTGGTACGCTTGAAGCTGTCCCAGAGGCTCCTTACACTATCCTCGCATTTTTGGATTCTTTTTTCATTTTGCTTTTCCGGTTGGGTGTTTTTTGCTTCCTCGCATTTCAAATCATTGACTTGATTCTTGCGCTCCTCTGGTCTGCTGTTGGGAGTCTGTATAATATTCGTTATTTCAGTCCGTGTATGCTTAATTTCTAGTTGGTTCCCCAATATAAGATCGAGGGTCTCATTAGTTTTCTTGTAGATCTCATTAAGTTTATCGGCGGCTTCTAAACAGTTCTTGAGAGACCTTAAAAGTGTGGTTCTGAACTCTAGATCTTCCATTGACAATTTTGTCCTGTTTCTTTGTCTCCGCATTTTGTTATGCTTCCTTGGTGCACCCCCTAGTGGTCTTTGTTTTCAGTCTTATAGTTAAATCTTGATTGTTGTAGCTAATTCCAGGGAGGGTTTGACCTCCAGGCCAAGTGGCTATGAGAATCAGCTGTGTCAGCAGTGAGAGAACTTCTGTCCTCTAGGGAGGTGCTAATCTAGCCTTTGCCTGAGGCTATCCGGCAAAGGCCTCTGTGCAGGGCTTGGGCCGGGCGGGTCGCACAGGATCAACAGGGTGGGCCGGAGAGAGCAGTTATGGCGGCTCTCAGTCCTGTCCCCAGGGGCTCTGCCTCCCTGAGTCCCAGCACCCGCTGCAAAGCTCGGAGAGAAAGCTGCACTCGCTCTGACCGAAGCCAGACAGTTCCGCTTCTCCCGTTTGAGTCTGGGTCCCTAAAGACTCGCCTGTATCTGGAGCTCAGAGTCTGCGACTCCCTCCCGATTGAAAACGCCAACCACGCCCTCCGCCGCCAGCCGGCTCCGCGCACTCCACACCTCAGAATTTGACTTCAGCACTGGGCCTCCTCTGAGTGTCTGTATGCGTTTCTCTTTCCTCCTAGTTTAGGACTTCCACTCAGCCAGCGTTCCTGTGGTTCTGGGTGATGTCCCTTCCGTCTTTTAGTTTCACTTTTGAAGTAGTTGTTCAAAGCAGCAAACTCCGGCGTTAACCTATGCTGCCATCTTGGTTCTCCCCCAAGAATAATGATCATCATTAATATTTCTATCTCTCTCTCACCCTCTCCCTTGCTCTTTGAAATCAATTAAAAATACATATACATTAGAAAAGATCCTGCATTTCTAAGAAGCTCCCTGTTGGTCCTTACACTTCCCTGTGAGTAGCAAGGTCCTAGAAGGCCCTCATTAAGTAGTTCCCATTCTACTTTGATAATAAATACTTGCTAGGGAGGCCAAAATATTCTCATTCCATACAGAAAATAACCACTATCTCATCTCCATATTTATGGTGTAATCCATTAATCTCAGTTGTGTATTCAGATCTCACAAAGGAGTTGGCAGGTGTCAAAATTAATCATGGACTAGAAACACTAATGTCAGAAAGAATTTTTGCTACCTGTGACTCAAGTTCCAAACAAAATATTTTTTTAAAAAAAAAGCTTAAATAAGGTTTACAGGAGCAGAGACACAAACACAGAGATCTGAAAGTGTTCTAATGTCATCACTTGCCGGAAGGTTTCATAGACCTTAGGAAATTCTGCAAAGAGGCAAAGACAGGTTGACATTGTTTTTGCTGTTCAGATTTTTTGTATACTTTAAGGTACTATCTACACATAAATAATGGGGAATTTGACAGAACATCAAATGCCCCTTAAAGAAAGTGGTAAGAAGTAGGCAGGGGAATGCTGAGAGACAGAGGAAGAGACTGTAGGTAACCAGAATAAAAATTGCTGCCTGATGGGATTCCAGCGGCAAGAACCTCATTTGATAAAATGTTTGATGACTTCTTATAGCGTTAGAGCATTGGGGTTTTATGCTGTGTGATATTCACCCAGTGACAGGCTGACCCTCTTCTCCCACAAGAAGTTATCAGTTCTCGGTAGAAAAGTAATTCTGAGGCTGTCTTGCCAAAGATGAACTCATGAATCAGTGATGCGGGCAGAGGTGGCATCCCAGATAGCATTCTGAAAAATCCATTACATTCTTTAAGAAAGACTGTTTCTCTACTGCTGTCAGGTGCTATTATACCTAAATCATGCAGTTCTATCTGGAAACCCAAGGTGGTCTGGAAGAGTGCCCTAAGGATCTAAACGAAGAGAAAACTATAAAAGTAAAAGTGCCTGGGAGACAGGATATTTTATTATTGAGCAAAGGTCAAGAAGAAAGATGTTGGTCATGTCACTATTCAGTAACAGTTCCAAGCACCACGTTTAATTTAGACCTGGGCGGTATCACACTGTCGATGAGACATGAAATTTTAGAATCAATGAAAAGATGTTCTAAATCAAATGTTAAGAATCACCAAACAAAAGGCCTCAAATGGGGGGTTGTGTGGGAAATAATGTGTGAGAGCTCCAACATTTTGAAGAACAGAACAGCATGCATATACAAGTTACCTCATTAGGTAGGTAACTTGTTTTATATTACTTAAAGACTCCTTCCCTATGACTATTGTATTTGACACACATAAGGGAAAGGATTTATTCATATACTAGAGCAGGCATCCTCAAACTATGGCATGCAGGCCACATGCGGCCCGCCGAAAACATTGATCCGGCCCGCCAGGTGTTTTTGCCACCGCTGCCTGTCCTGCTTAGAAGCTGACTTGTCCCGGGCCCACAGTGCACATGTGTGGAATGTCTGAGGGACAGTGAACTGGCCCCCTGTTTAAAAAGTTTGAGGACCTCTGTACTAGAGGCTCGGTGCACAAAATTTGTGCACTTGGCGGGGGGGTCCCTTCAGCCCAGCCTGTGAGGGGGGTCCCCACTGGGGTGCCTGGCCAGCCTGGGTGAGTGGCTGATGGCTGTTTTCAGGCTGGTCAAGACCCCCAGCGGGGACCCTCACCCCATGAGGGTGTGGCCATCTTTGGTGAGGGGCTGATGGCTGTTTGCAGGTTGGCCACAGCCCCTTCAAAGTAAGGGTCCCCACTGGGGTGCCTGGCCAGCCTGGGTAAGGGGCTGATGGCTGTTTGCAGGCTGGCCACGGCCCCTAGCCACCCAAGCTCCCAGTGGAGGCTGGCTGTAAGCAGGTATCTGGGATTTATTTAGCTTCTATAATTGAAACTTTGTTGCCTTTTGAGGAGGCCACAGCCTGCCAGAGCAGGCGGAAAGCTTGGCTTCCTCCATCATTGGAGCAACCAAACCTCCTGCTTGCTACAGCTCCATGGTTGCCAGCCACCATTTTGATTGGGTTAATTTGCATATAGTTGCTCTGATTGGCTGGTGGGCATGGCTTGGGGTGTAGCAAAGGTGGAGTCAATTTGCATGTTTCTTTTTTATTAGATTAGATAATTATGCATGCTTGGCACTTAGTCTAGTCACAAACCCCAATAGTTGGTTAATAGTTAAAATGTATTCCACACATATTTGGAAGAAAGAAAAATCAATTATTTTTTCATAGAGTTGGTTATATCAACTTATCTTGATAAATCATGAGAATTTAAAAAATACTACTTGTTTGAGGCTTTTTTTTCTTGTTTACTTTTGCCACAGATAAATGTTTTCTGCTTTTTAAATTGATGTATAATTGACATAGCATTATATTAGTTTCAGATGTACAATGTAATGATTTAATATTTGTACATATTGCAAAATAATCATCCAGTTAACATCCATCACCATACATAATTACAAAATTTTAAAGTTTTGTTTTAATTTATGGTTGTATAGAGATATAATTATTTGTAGAATGCTTATTATCAAAGTGATAATTTAAAGAAAATGGATTTAAAAAAACTATTTGAATATATTAATTACATTCAGCAATATGACTAGTGACAAAATACACAAAACTCATAGTTATTATGCCCTATTAAATATAAAATATCATCAAACAAAAATAACATTTTTATAGAAATGAAATTCCTAAAAAGAAAGCTTCACAGATACATACACATACCCAATGTTTAGGTAAAGAAAAATGCACCACTTCTCATAAATGACGTAAAAATGAAGACGTCATATAGAATGAAGAATCATTATCTGGCAAAGAGAGAGAGGCAGGAATGAGAAAGTTGGGGAGAGAATTAGAGCTCTTTATTTAAAAATAATTTTGTATTGCTATCAGAGAGGAATGGAGAGGGAGAGAGAGATACAAACATCAGTGAGAGAGAATCATTGATCGGCTGCTTCCTACGCATCCCCTACTGGGGATCGAGCCCACAATGCAGGCATATGCCCTGACCAGGAATCCAACTGTGATCTCCTGGTTCATAGGTCAACACTCAACCACTGAACCACGCTGGCGGCCTAGAGCTCTTTCTGATAGGTCCACACTAAGAATATTCTCATCAATAGTTGCCTACTTAGGAGCTTTCTCCGGTTTCTGTCCCTCAACAAATTATTTACTTTTTAGTATCTGTTGATGATGGAAGTATCTTACTCCATTACATTTGCTGTAACATCTAGGAGTGCTTTCTCAATTCAATACTAATATTTAAAACCAGTTATATTAATTTCTAGGTTGTCTGTTGTAGGAGATGGGATAATTACAAAGATCTGTTGTTTTTCTCCTTGGGTTCTAAGAGACAAGCATCTTCTATATATATAAAAGCCTAAGCGACTATTTCAACTGGTCAATCAATGACCCATCAACTGTTCGCTATGATGGCACTGACCACCAGGAGGCAGGCACTCAACACAGGAGCTACCCCTGGTGGTCAGTGCCCTCCCATAGCCAACCTCCCCGGCCGGCCAACCTCTCACAGTCCCTCCTCCTCACTGATTGGCCCCAATCACCCCTGATCAGGATTGGGCGACATAGCTTGATTGGTCCTGATCACTGCCCAGGCCGAGGGACCCCACCAGTGCACAAGTTTGTGCACTGGGCCTCTAGTCTAAAAATACTTAGGTCTATCAATAGCATTTTAGGTTTGCTTTGCCCTCTCCTTTCTTCCACCTCTCTCCAGCTATTTTTGCTTAAAGACAATGAATGCTACCTGGAACTGGAATTCTCCTTTCAAATATCAGAGACAAATGAGAAGCCAATGGGTTAATATGCATACCAGTGTTGAAATGGGATGAGTGGTTTGCACTAAATGTTTAAAACAGTGAGCTGAATGACTTAGTTCCTCAGAGTTAGTATGGTCATCATTTCAGAACACATCAGTCATGAGAATGTGGCTCCCTGGTTCTCAAGTCAGAGGGGAGTGCCAGTGATACTGAACAGCCAGAGGTCAGTCAGACAAGTGAATGATTTCATGCTCATACTGAATCTAAAAAGATAAGAAAAATTCTGCCTAGAACCACTCCAAGCACAATCCCATTTGTAGATTAGGTCCAGGAGACAGAAATGTACCCCTTTATGCTTAAGAACTTATGGAGAAAATATATAACTTTATTTCATTCAAGAGAATTGTAGAAACTCAAAGCATAGGCTGTCTTTTTCCTTTCTATAACACAATCTCAGCAATCCAGCACACATTTCTAGAGTACACATTAGGGTTTTAGGTAATGTAGTCCACTCCTTTAAAAGGCCTTGGGTTTTATTAATGTAATCTGGGGGTGAAACACAGATAGTAGAAGAATACAGTTCCCATGAGCAAGTGACTGAAGTGCACCATTTATTTATTGTTTAAAATATATGTTTATTGATTTTAGAGATGAAGGAAGAGGGAGAGAGAGATAGAAACATCAATGATGAAAGAGAATCATGGATAGGCTTCTTCCTGCACACCCCACACTGGGGATCTAGCCTGCAACCCAGGCATATGCCCTGACCAGTGTCAAACCACGACCTCCTGGTTCATAAGTCAACGCTCAACCACTGAGCCATGCCAGCTGGGCTGAAGTGCACCATTTATATATGATTCAGAGAGCATGTGCTTTGGAATTCAGGGGCAATAAATACAGTGTTGTAATTAACCTGTTGAAATGTTCTACCCTTATTGTAAACCTGGCTATGTGTTCTATCTTTATATTGTGTTTTTTTTTAACTATCCAAACTATTCCCAATGTATTCTTTTCCTGTCTCATTTATCCAGAGTTAGTTTCTATTGCTGACAGCTAAGAACCCAGGTTGACACACAATAAAAAAATATTTATGTTCACATCCTGCATTCATTGTAGTTACAATCACAAATAAAAATACAAGAAATCAACAATATTACTAGATATTATTCTGAAAATATGGATCCATGTAAAAAGAGTTTATATAAAAAGGGATCATTTTTGAGGAAAATTCATACCAACTATAATGATTTATAGATGATATATTTATAAATTTAAGAAGCACAGAGAATCATCTTACATTTTATAAAATAGGAAATTCAGAAATATAATCAGATAGGTATTAATAAAATATATTTTTAAGATAAAAAATTAAATACCCAATCAGAAGATAAATGGAAACAAATATTTCATATGCATAAGAGAAACACAAATTTTAGTACATAATAAATTATATATGAATTTTCCTAGTCAAAAATATAAATGTCTACAAAAATTGAAATAAAGCAAAACAAAACATCAATACAAAAACTCTACCAAACTTTTTAAAATCTGAAAGAAATAAGAGCTTTCATATGGTTATACATGGATACATACTTAAGCAAAATAAATGAGCTTACATTTTATGGTTTAGCAATAGCCACAGATTTGGTGGATGAGGATATTAGATAGGTTGGTTGTCTCCAGTCCACAATATATAAAGCCTCAGCTAAAAAGCTAAAAATATTAGGGTGACTTAGGAAGATGGAGGCTAAAGTGATCAGAAGATTTATTCATTCATATGTGTATGTGATACCTATGAGGATGGTTGTCTCCAGTCCACAATATATAAAGCCTCAGCTAAAAAGCTAAAAATATTAGGGTGACTTAGGAAGATGGAGGCTAAAGTGATCAGAAGATTTATTCATTCATATGTGTATGTGATACCTAGGCTATGACTCGCCTTTGAGGCTCATCTGAAGCTGTCAGTGAAAGCATCTATAGAAGGCTTTTCATGTGACTTGGGCTTCCCAGTAGCTGGGAACATACTGTGAAGAAAGGCTGCATCTGAGAGCAAGAGTTCTATGGTGGAAACTGCATGGCCCTCTCTGAGCCAGTCTAGGGAGTCACGCAATATCATATCTGCCTCATTCCCCCTGATACAGACAAGTCACTGAGTCCATCCTACATTCAAGGGTAGGAGGATGAGGGGCCACCTTTTGAAAGGGAAATGGTCAGGTCACATTGCAGAAGAGCATGTGGGATGGGAGATATTGATGTGGCTCTCTGCAGAATACACCATCCATTACAAATATACAATGTTTTGTTACTGCACATGAAACCAAGTTAAAAATAATACCAACAATCAATGGGGATTAATTTCCTTGATTTTAAGGTATAATTATTAAATTATATATATACTAGAGGCCCAATGCATGAAATTCGTGCAAGGGGCTCGGCCCTCACCACCGTGGCTTCGTCTGGAAGGTAATCTGGAAGGATGCCTAGTCTAATTAGCATATTACACTTTTATTATTATAGATATAAAATCAATTTAATACCAGCCTTTCTAGAGAACATGCATTGTTTTAGGGAAATTGTTGTGTGTTTTTTTTTAATTTTTATTTACTGATTTTTGAGAGAGACAGAGAGAGAGTGAGAGATGTCTGTTTGTTGTTCCACTTATTTATGCATACATTGGCTGCTTCTTGTATGTGCCCTGACAGGAGATTGAACACACAATCTTGGCATATGTGGATGATGCTCTAATCAATTGAGCTACCCAGCCAAGTCTAGAGAACATGCATTTTAAATGTGATATGCAGCCCACCTTCAGTAAAGTTAAATTTAGATATTCGTGTATAATTTTTTTTGTGGCCTGAATGTCAACTAGTGCCTTGCCAATCCTATCTAATAAAAGAGAAACATGGTAATTGGCGTATGACTGCTACCCTTCCCATTGGCTAATCAGCGAGATATGCAAATTAACTGCCAGCCAAGATGGTGGCCGGCAGCCAGGCAGCTTGAAGTTAATATGAGGCTTGCTTACTTCAGTGACGGAGGACTCCAACGTTCCCCGCCTGACTTGCCGGCCTCTGAGCCTGCAGTTTAAGAAACATTGTAACAAATATAGAAGCTAAACAAAACCCCAGAAACCTGCTTTCAGCGAACCCGGAATCTCAGAGCTGGAGTTGATACAGAGTTTCGATTATAGAACCTAAACAAACCAGATACCTACTTTCAGCAGCTGAGGCCTCAGAGTTGGAGCCAGAGCTAAAGCTGGCCCAGAATAAAAAAGAAAAAAGAAAAAAAGGAGCAGTTGGGAGCTTCAGTCCCAGCCTGAAAACAGCCCTCAACCCCACACCCAGGCTGGCCAGGCACCCCAGTGGGGACCCCCACCCTGAAGGGTGTGTGACCAGCTGCAAACAGCCATCATCCCCTCACCCAGGCTGGTCAGGCACCCCAGTGGGGACCCCCACCCTGATCCAGGACACACTTCAGGGCAAACCAGCCAGCCCCACCCATGCACCAGTCCTCTATCCTATATAGTAAAAGGTTAACATGCCTCCCAGCACCGGGATCAGCGTGACAGGGGGCAGTGCCCAAACCCCCTGATCGCCCTGTGGCTCTGTGTGTGACAGGGTGCGGCGCCCCAACCCCCTGATCGGCTCTGCTCTCTGGGTGATAGAGGGCGGCATCCCAACCCCCCCCCCCAAGCCCCCCACGGGCCCTGCTCTGTGTTTGATGGGGTAGAGCCATAACCACCCCATCGGCCCTTCCCTGAGTGTGAAAGTGGCGGCGCCCCAACCCCCTGATCGGCCCTGCTCTGTGGGTGATAGAGGGCGGTGTCCCAACCCCCTGATCCGCCTTGCCCTGAGTGTGACAGGGGGCGGTGCCCCAACTCCCCTATCGGCCCTATTCTGTGAGTGACAGGGGTGAGCTACTCAACCCCCTGATCAGCCCTGCTCTGTGCATGACAGGGAGGAGCTCCCCAACCCCCTGATTGACCCTGCTCTGTGTGTGACAGGGTACGGAGCCCCAACCTCCCTGATGGGCCCTGCTCTGTGCGTGACAGGGTACAGAGCCCCAACCCCCATGATGGGCCCTGCTCTGTGCATGACAGGCGGTGGCGCTGCAACCTCCCCATCGACCCTGCCTTGAGTGTGACAGGGGGCAGTGCCCCAACCCCCCAATCAGCCCTACCCTGAGCGTGACTGAGGGTGGCATCGCAACCTCCCAATCCGCCCTGCTCTGTGCATGACAGGGGGCGGTGCCCAACTCCCCAATCAGCCCTGCTCTGAGCCCGACCAGGGGCTGCACCTAGGGATTGGGCCTGCCCTCTGCCACCCGGGAGCAGGCCTAAGCCAGCAGGTCGTTATCTCCCGAGGGGTTGCAGACTGCGAGAGGGTACAGGCCTGGCTGAAGGACCCCACTTCCCCCCGAGTGCACAAATTTTTGTGCACTGGGCCTCTAGTCTTATATAATAAAAGTCTAATATGCCAATTGACTGAACAGCAGAACGACCTGTCGCGATGATGTACACTAACCACCAGGGGGAAGACAATGCAGGAGCTGTCCCTGGTGGTCAGTGCACTCACACAGGGATGTCCTAAGCTGTCAGTTGTACATCCCCCGAGTGCTTCCAAACTGCGAGAGGGTGGAGGCCAGGCTGAGGGACCCCACCCCCCACCCCAACACATACACACAAGTTCATGAATTTCGTGCACTGGGCCTCTAGTATAATATAATTTTAGTCCTAAAGAAATACAGTGAGTAGATATTAATAACCCGATTTTATAAATGAATAAACTGAGGCACATAATCAGATAGTAAAATGTATAATAAAAATGAAAATGTTATGTCAGCACAAAAGCAGACAAATATTATACAAAATTGTGTGTGTGTGTGTGTTGTATGTGTGAAGTCTAAATGGAGATAGTTTGCTTTCTTCAACAAATAGGGATATATAATTAACTTCCTAATTAACCTGGGTAAAAACTAATGTCACTATAGCATTTCTGTATGTTTCAGTAAACTACGTTTTTTAGAATAGTTAGTACATTTACAGAAAAATTGTGAAGATAGTACAGAAATATACCTCACACACAGTTTTTCTTATCATTAAAATCTTATGAGAGTGTGGTACATTTACCACAATTAATGAAAAAATATTATGACAATATAAATTAAAGCCTATACTCATAGTTTCTTATATTTTTCTAATCCATTTTTCTTCCAGGATCCCATCCACAGTACCCTTTCACCTTAGGCTCCTCTTGGCTGTGATAATTTCTCAGACTTTCCTTGTTTTTGTTGACCTTGACAGTTTTGACATTACTGGTCAGACACTGTAGTATGTCTTTTACTTTTGATTTATCTGATGTTTTTATCATAAACGACTTGGATGTTTGAGAGGAAGACTAGAGTGGTAAAGTGCCATTTTCATCACATCATATCAAAGGTACTTACTGTAACATGACTTAAACTCTTGATGTTAACATTGATCATCTAGTGAAAGTAGTGGATTCTCCACTGTGGAGTTATTTTTTTTCCTACCTTTTCCTTTGGATTTGAAGGAAATCACTATGAGCAGGCCATACTTGAGGAATGAGAAACTATGTCCCACCTTGGTTCATACCTATATTATTTGGAATTCTTGCATAGATTTTTCTTTTCTCCATTCTTATTTATTTACTCAATTATTAATTTATATGAGTATATGCTCATGGATATTTATGTTATACTCTGCACTATAATCTAACACAATCTTATTTATGTGATTGCTCAATTTGTCCCAGTTTTGGGCACTGGGAATTCTTTCAATTGACTTATGTGTTCTTTTAGCATAACACTATCAGTATGAAATTTTTTGAGCACTTTTTGACTTCCTGGCACTACAAGAGGCTGCCCATCATTGTTTATATTTCTTCCTTTTTTAAAATTGAATTTAGGTGTCTTTGGTTAATTCTTGCCTTAGTCCTAGAACCAGCAGTTTATCTAAGGAGTCCTGGACTCCTTTATTGGAGAATAGTAGTAAAAACTCAGCCTTAGCTGGTTTGGCTCAGTGGATATACCATTGGCCTGCAGACTGAAGGATCCCAGGTTCCATTCCAATCAAGGGCACATGCCAGGGTTGGGGGTTTGATCCCCAGTAGGGGGCATGCAGGAAGCAGCCAATCAATGATTTTCTCTCATTGATGTTTCTATCTCTCTTTCCCTGTCCCTTCCTCTCTGAAATCAATATATATATATATATGCATACACACACACACACCCAGATCTGAGTGCTAGATCACTTTTCACACATTTTTCTTCTTAGCTATTTATGGATTCACAAGGAAATGTAAAAACAACACAGAATTCCTGCAGACCTGTTATAAAGCCTCTACCCAACAATAACATTAAAAAAACTACAGAATCTTATTATAGCCAGAGAACTATATTGTCAATATGACATATTTGATTATATATATATATATATATATATATATATATATATATATTTGAATTATTAAAGATTTTGTGAATGTTCACTTGATTGAGCATAAGCTGAAATGTAAATAGATATAGGATCATCTTTTGGAACCCAGAGTTGATATAGCCTGGTCATCCATAAAATAAATGAAATACCAGTCATTGGGATGCTCTGAGAAACTAAGACTATTATTTGATCTCTCTCCTACATTTCAAACACACACATGTACACACACACACACACACACACACACACACACACACACTCTTCCCTTGATGGTTGATTGAATCCATAGGTCTAATTACATTTCCTTGCTTTTCAGGAAAGAAATATTCATATGTATTCATATATTCAGCAATATGCCTTGCTATTTGTGATATTTATTATCCTGAGACTCTCTGATGAATTTTCTTTATTGTTAATACCAAGGAAGAGTTGGAAATTATTAGAACCTTTCTTTATAACATGTTCCTAAGATTGTTAAACTTTACTTTTATTGTTGACACAAAAAGTAATTTCCCTACCATTGGCCTATAAGCTATTGAAATCTTCATATGAACAGTTTTTCCCTGAGAGAACAAACAAATCAAAAAACAAATAACAATAACAACAAATAACACTGATAACACTGTGTCTCTATATGCCCCATTTGTACCTATGAAAAAATGCCAACCCTATAGTGTGGCTGTTAGTTTACTTAGCTCTTAATTTTCTATTTTGGGGAAAACTCATTTCCTCAAGTAAATAGCATAGTTGTGATGACATGCTTCAGGTAAGTATCTGCTCCTCTCTGAATGCCCATCGTTGGCTTGGTCTGACAATGACGAGTTGACATTACTCACACAGTTAACAACCCAGACAATAAAAATTGAATATGAACCTTGACAGAGAACTAACTACAATTGTAAAGAGACAGTAACTTTCACCAGCTTTAACACTTTTACACAAATCAATGGTATTCTAGGTATAAATTAATCAAATAATTCACATAAATTTATTTAGTGGAGAAATATGTAAAATTAAAGTAATAAAATTAGCACTAGTGTTTTTTCTTTCTGAATTTATTTATTTAGGCTATGGGAGAAAAAAATTTATAGAAATTTAACTGCATCATTTTTTAACACAGTATGACATTTAACAGACGTGAAATCCACTCTTGTCACTGCCTGGAGTAACTGAGTTAAAAATAGCTAATAATGGAGCTAGAAAAGGTAATGGAACTCCCATATTTCCATTTTAATTAGATTTTAACTTAGTCATTCCTTGTTTTCCTTTCCAACATTTGGAATTTGAAGAGCAGTCCTTGATAAATAAGTAAAGAGCAAAATCAAGTGAGCAATTCAAAGCCTCTTGTTTCCATCTCGGCTGTGATATGTCACCATGCATTACAGCCATAATTTATGAGTAAATATTAAGTTACGTACTAGACAATGAAACTATGATAAGTTTATTAATGATTTACAATATTCATCTGAAAGACATGAAAACTTCTAAAACAAGTATTTTAATTAAAACTCTTATTTTTTTTTCTAACAGGAAGATCAAACCGAAGTCCACTATAGAATGAAAATGGTAATAATAGCAGACCCTATCATTTGTTATACAACTAGTTCTGCAGCGTATATAAACAGAGCTAAGAATGATAGATAATGGCTGAAAATAAGCAACATTCCCCTAAAGAGAAAGGTTTAACTATGATCAAACAATCTCATGGAAAAAAAAAAAGGAGAATTTGAGGGTAAATTTGTGATTAAAAGAATCAAACAGGTGTTTAGTTTATTTTGTTAATGTCACTGTGATAGATTTCTACCAATTACTTTTTATATTTTTTTGCCTCCAGTCTATCCCTAAAGATAACCAAAGTGGCCAGCATTTATTGCTCAGTCTCATTCACTGGGTCACCTAAAATAGTTACTAAAAACACCTGCAAAGGGTGGGAAAGGTTTATGAATCAATTAAACAACACCATTGACAAGATCCATGACTTTCATACCACAATAGATTAATTCTATTTTCTTTCATTCTTTCATTCCTGTATGTTAAATTCTATGTTATGCTCTATAGAATTCTCACTAGAATGGAAATCTAAAGACACTCCCTGACCTTTGGACTACGGCAGTCTTTTTTTTTTTTTTTTTAAGGTTTTCCCTTTGTCATATTAAAGTCTCTAATTTTCTGATTCTATCCAAAATAAAATAAAACCCACTCTTTCAGCCATTAGTTATAATTTCTCCAAAATAATTAACAAACACCAACATTCTATTTTTACCCATGAAGACCAGTATATGGAAGAGCAGGTGAAATACAGTGGGTTATTTTTAATCTGGAACTTTCATTTATCTAAGTCTGATCCATATCCTATTGTAGTTTCTTTTTTCATAACCATGAATATTTAAAAATAGTATAAAGCAAAAGAAATGATGAGTTAATTTTTGCAAAGCATTTAGAGCAATGTCTGGAATATAATCAACCCTTTTTTAATTTTTAAAATTTTGTTATTATTGATTTTAATCCTCACCCAGGTTCATACTTAGAGGAAGGGAGAGAAAGAGAGAAAGAGAGAAAGAGAGAGAGAGAGAGAGAGAGAGAGAGAGAGAGAGAGAGAGAGAGAGAAGCATTGATTGGTTGCCTTTCATAAGCTCCCCAAATGGGGATCAAACCTGAAACCCAAGTATATGCCCTGACCAGAAATTGAACCAGCAACCTTTAGGTGCATGGGACAATGCCCAACCAAGTGAGCCACTCTGACCAGGGATAGTCAACTCTTAATAAGTGTTATCTATAATTCCATAATTCACCGAATGCCTGAGCAACTTCTATAGACAGTAAACAGTACAGCTCTATTCAGGTGTAAATTCATGAAAAACTGAGTTCTTTTCCTCTAAAATTTGCCAGTATTCAATATTCTATAGAACAAAAGAATATTTGCAGGTACTCTCAACAGAATGCCCATGATGACTTCGACAATATTAATGTCTTTGGAAGGAAAGAGAGATTACGCATAACTCAATCAAGATAACATACAGTGAAAATGATTATTTTAAAATACTGATTCCAGTAGTGGAAGCCAGACCCTGATAGTTACAATATTCATTTTGTCAGTGCAATGTGTTTGCTAAGGAGATGAACACATTATAAACCCATTTTCCTAATGCATACAAATTCCATTCCAAGCTAAATGTGTTCTTATGTATTCTGTTTTATTCACAAATATAAAAAGGACTTCTTGTTTAGGCAATGCATGTTTCTTGTTTTTATTATTGCTGGCTTTTTTTTTTTTTTTGGCTTTTCTTCTTTGAAAAAAAAAGTGATTTTGTTTCATATTGCCAACAGAAAAGTTAAGCACAAAATGCCTTCAAAAACCTGATTTTTAAAAAATACTCTTTCACTTAGAAAAAAAAAAGGTATTCAAAATGAAATAAACATATATGTGTGTGTGTGTGTATACATATATACATGTGTGTGTATGTGTGTGTGTGTGTGTGTGTATATATATATATCCTATATAATAAAGAGGTAATATGCAAATTGACCCTCACACCCTCACAAGATGGCCGTCCCGCACGTCATCACAAGATGGCTGGCAGGGGAGGGTAGTTGGGGTGACCAGGCCTGCAGGGAAGGGCAGTTGGGGGCAATTGGGCTGGCAGGGGAGGGCAGTTGAAGGCAATCAGGCCAGCAGGGGAGCAGTTAGCTGTCAATCAGGCCGGAAGGGGAATGATTAAGGGGTGATCAGGCTGGCAGGCAGAGGTGGTTAGGAGCCAGCAGTCCTGGAGGCATGTCCGACTGCGAGAGGCATGTCCCACAGGGATTGGGCCTAAACCGGCAGATGGACATCCCCGAGTGGTCCCGGATTGGAGAGGGCGCAGATTGGGCTGAGGGATTCACCGCTCCACCTCCCCGTGCACAAATTTTGTGCACCGGGTCTCTAAAATATATGTATGTGTGTGTGTGTATTTAGCATGCAGCTAATGCCAGACAAGTTAAGGATCCTTGCTATGCTCAGAAAAGAGAACAGAGAACCAAGACACAGTCTTAGAAGCCACAGCAGATGGCCCTGCTAAGCCAGAGCAGGCCAATTAAGGTTGTACTTGAAGCCCTCTGTTACCCCTGGAGGACAGAAACAAGCAAGCAAGCAAGAGGCCTTGAATTTAGTAACTGCTCAGGTTGCAAAGCCATGAAAAGCATGTCCCTGGGAATGAGATGCTTTTCATTTGCAGTGACTTTTATTTGTGCGTTGTGATCAGCAGTCAGGGATTCTTGACTAAGCTGAGTGTTATTTTAATGTTTCAAAGGAGCACAAACGAAGCTTGGTTCCCTGTTGCTGTGTTGTTACTTAGTTCACATTTACTCCATAGGACACCCACCTTCTTAGCAACCCTAACACTAGGGCTCCTCTAGGAAAAAAACCCAAAGGGAAAGAAGTGAGCATGTCACCAAAGACTTTTAAGCAGCTTCTTAGAGAGTTGAGTTGAATTGATCTTTGGAAAAAAGAGTTTTTAAATAGCAATGGTTTCTTTCAGGTACCTGGGTGGTTCTAACTGCTTTCTAAAAGTACTTGTATCTGAGGAAAAGGAAAGAATCCAACACTATAGTGGGAAACTGCTTTGATTATGCTTTATATACAACTATGGACAAAGGCAAGTAATCTGACTTTATTGTGGGGAGGTGCTGGAGAGGAGAGAAGCTACAATTATGCAGATATCTCTAAATAGTTGCAGTCCAGGCCCCGATCAGGTGCAATTCTGAAACAAACAAACAAACAAACAAAAAATCCCAACAACAACCCACAAGGTGCTATTTTATTTTCCCCTGAGACTAAAATTCTCAGGTAGTGTCATAACTTAAAAGCACTGAAGGCCACTACTGAAATGTAAATGTCATTTGAGAAGGATGTTTCCAATTGATAAGCTAATCCATAGAGAGAGCGGAGGATATTTGTTAACCTCTGTTTGTCAGATAACATGTTTGGTACTTTCAATGTTATCTTCTTTAATTCAAATGATTCATATACAGATTAGGTAGCATTATATGCATTTGAAGAATGAAGAAACTGAGGTTCAGTGAGCTTAAATAATGGGCTTAAATTTGAATTTCTGATAAATTAATCATGATATTCGTTATTTTAAGATCAAACAACAGCTCCTCTTCACTACAGGGCTCCCCTAGAAGGGAACATGGGAAAATTATTGGGGCCACTATGTATTAAAAGTAGTAGGGCTCCAGATGTCAAGAAATGCTAAAAAGCACTGTTATCAGGGATAAATTTTAGTAGTATTTAATTAATGGGGACACCGATAGTAGTTTTCATGAAGAGGACAAAAGAAGAATCAACAGCAGCATTTACATTTATGTGGTTGCTGTGGGCATTGGGTGTGGTGGGATTCACAGACTCGCCTCCCAAATGCTGATATTCCTGAATGATTTGGGGGCATAGCAATGTAATCAAAGCATCCTGCTTGCCACTGAGATCCATTAACCCACCAGCACAAACTCCTAAAGTCTGGCTGCAGGATATAACCTCGGAGGATTTGTTGCAAATGAACGTATAAAGTTCTTAACTCCCAGGCTATGGAACAGAATCCAATCCATCTACACAGATTCTTTTATAAACCAGATGTTTTGGGGGCAAATATCTTTACTTTTTGACTTGTGATTTCCCCCTCTTCAAAGCAAGTTGCTTAAGTCTTTGAGTGTTTGCAGCATCTCCTCAGCTCCAGCGTGTTGGTGCGTGACAGTAATGGGGTCCTGAGCTTTGTGATTCAGTTATCCAGGAAGTCTCCGTAGTTTTCAATATTGATAACTCACTAATTACTTTTCAGATTCTATCTGAAACAAACAAAATGTCTGAACCCCTGCTGTAATCCCAGGGCTTCCAAATTGCTATTTTATAGGTCTAGTTTGTTTAAAGCAATGAAAGGACGGTACAAAACATAAGAGATCAGCGTCATTACTTTCACAGGTTGTTCTATTTGATTTCTACTTCAGCCCTGTAAGCAGGCAAAACAGAGCTCTGTCTGATTGCAAATAAATCTGACTGCCATACAGTTCGTAGATGAGGATTTGGAGGAGTGTCTCCTTTGGTGATTTCATTATGTTTTAACAGAGTCCCTAGACCTCACTTCTTTCACCTGGAGATGGATCCTCTATGCCAAGCCAACTGCACAGCTTAGCCGCTGCTGATGAAAGAAGTGTCAGGAGAAAACGTTTTCTCCCTCCTCCTCTGTTGCCTCCCCCATTTAATCGTTTTGCAAATCCGCTTTGTGTTGTGCCAAGAAAATGCCATCTGCCTCATACACAAAGGTAACAGTTCCCAACCGAAGTAAGCAGTTTTGCAAGCCTGTGGTAGGAATTTTTGGAAGGAAAACTGCAGTTAGAAGCAAAGGAGCCACAGCCTACATCTTGACATACCTTTTTTCATTGATGTTTTGGTGTATCTTTGTTTTCTTGAACCCATTTCTTACTAAACAAGTGGGAACTTTAGGATCATCATCTCTCCATGAGATTTTAAGAATATTTGAAAGTTTTTATTTTGAAAGTTAGAATATTTGAAACTATTATAATGATACTCAGAAATTTTGAGGGAGGTAACGGGGAAATGTTATTTTTTATTTTGCAATCTTCTGAGTGGATGCCCCTGTTTATCTTTTATCTCCACCATTCTTTTTATGTTTCATATATTTTATTGATTTCAGAGAGGAAAGGAGAGGGAAAGAGAGATAGAAACATCAATGATGAGACAAAATTATTGATCGGCTGTCTCCTGCCCGCCTCCTACGGGGGGATTGAGCCTGCAACCCAGGCATGTGCCCTGAGGGAGAATTGAGCTGTGACCTCCTGGTTCATGGGTTGATGCTCAACCACTGAGACACTGGCCGGGCTCCATACTTATTTTAATACAAATGTTTCTCCCAACACATCTCATTGTAAGACAATGGTACAACACCGTTGTTTTTAATATCTAATAGCAATGAGCAATGTGGTTCAAATACATAGTTTGTGTTATTTTAACTTGAGTCAAGGTAAAATAGAAAAATATGGATAAATTCATAGACACAAATTATTACCCATAATCATGATACTAGCAATGCTTCTGAACCATTACCTTGATGAGAGAGGCAGAAACAAAAAATGTGACCATTTTCTCAGTGTGGATGGCATCTCCACCCAGTGGAATATTTCTGTAGAGCATGTCTAAATTATCAGGCAATGCATAGGTCGCTAGGATTAGTCCAGAAATTATTGTTTAAAAGAAAGGAAAAAGAAAAAGCAATTTAAATTTTACTCCTATAATCGAAAAAAGTAAATTAAAAATCCACTCAAACCAAAGGAGCACCGTTCTCTTTAATGTGATGCTTATTTTATATTTCGTAATTTCTTGAGAAAGCTTAGATTCCCATTAGTGAGTGAAAAATATTGCAGTTGACACTAGAACAATATATGAAGTGAACTTCCTCTGATGTGACTAAACTAATCCCACACTATAATTATCCTTTGACCTAAAATACTATAAGTTTTTAACATTTTAACCCAAGAACTTTTGCCAAACAAATTGATTTTAAGAACTAAGTATTATTCTTCTTCCCATTCTGACTGAATATATGAACACAGACACGTGCACGCACACAGACGCACAGATTCCCTAGGAGATAGAGCAGTGGTGGTGGGGTATAACCTTATATTCGTAAAAACATGCAGATTATTTCTTTCAAATTAGCATAATTTTACCTGGTTAATGAAAAGATCACAATGAAGTTTATAAAATCTCACTGAACTGGGTTAAAGCCCTGGTTCTGCCCCCTCAAGTTGTGTGAACGTGGGTATATGACTCATCCTCTCCAAATCTATTTCTTTATCTGTTAAATGAGATTATTGATGATATTTTTCTCCTAGGATAGATGTGAGAATCAACCTGATGCAAATCTCCTGGTCTATATAGAAATACATGCCAATCTCCCTTCTCCCATCTAATTTGTTTCAATAGTAATGTTAATCAGCATTGGTTTAACGATACAACTAAGAAAATATCTTGTATGAGAAATTAAAATTCAGACTTTGCTTTCTATAGTTTAAAACAGTGGTTCTCAACCTTCTGGCCCTTTAAATACAGTTCCTCATGTTGTGACTCAACCATAAAATTACTTTCATTGCTACTTCATAACTGTAATGTTGCTACTGTTATGAATCGTAATGTAAATATCTGATATGCAGGATAGTCTTAGGCGACCCCTGTGAAAGGGGTCGCGACCCACAGGTTGAAAACCGCTGGTCTAAAACATTATTTTGCATTTGAAAATTTTTGAAATCATTGTGCTTTTAATAAATATATTTAATGTGAACTGTTTCTTTTTTTAAACCATTGTTGAATAAATGATGAATTATAAAAGAAATTAGAGTAGCCATCTTAAAGGAAATACTGTACCTAAAATGCAGTGTGATCTCCATAGTAATAACCTAATTATTTATTATATTACATAGTATAATATAAGCATGCTATGTTATAGTTATAATATCAGAATTATGTAAGACAGGGCTTCCCAACTTCCCATTCCTCTATCTAGTTCTTGTTTTGGGTTTCCATGCCAGAATATCTATGAAGCTTTTTTAAATTAAGCTTTTAATTTCTGAATGCTATTAGTTAATCAAAAATCAACTATGTCAGAGTTGACCCAATCATCCAAAGGGGAGACCCATTCTCCAATCCAGGCCCTAGTAGAACTTCAAAATTCAGAACCTGATAAAGCCAGGAGAAATATACAGATTCACAGATGTCTCAAACGATCTCTGATATTGTCCAATACTATGTATGGGAAAAAACAACTCAGCATATGTGTTAAAAGTTAGTTAGACATCTTTGATTGCAAAACATTGGTAAAGGTACAGAATCAAATTTGGGTCTGGTATTGTCTTCTGAATTTGCATTTAAAAGACACGCTTAGGTAAGAGTTGATGATTAAAATGCCACATGTGTACCACCGCTATCCAGTCTGCTCTACCTCTTGAACACATGGAAGAACACACTTCCTACATCCCTGAAGGTAGAGAAGACTGCATGGCTTGTTCTGCCAAATGGCCTATGAAAGAGATATATGTCACTTCCAGGCCACCGCACTTACTTGCTGCAGTGTCTGCTCTCCTCTCTCTTCTCTTTCCACAGAAATTATGGGAAGTCCCCAAGACTGGTACCTTGGAGAGTTGTTCAGGCTCTCATCAGACCCTGTGACTGAAACACAGAAACTTTGAGGCTTATTGCTACTGTGGCTGAACCCAGCCTATCTGGACTAATAAGACAAGTGATAAGTAGAGGCAATAATATTGCTGATGATGCCCCAAGGTTGCACTGGCAACATGTTCAAGTACCCGGATCTCACAAAATAGTACTTCTCGGTTTATGTTTCTTGTATCGTGAATTAGATAGAATGCTCAGAGAACAAATTTTATGATCATAGAGTGTGAGAAACATCACAGTGACACAACCCTATTAGAAATTCATGGCACAAATAAGCACATTAAATTTATGAGATTTCTACATAAAGATATTAATTAACATAACTGGCGGATTGGGGAAAGCTTCCTTGAGGAAGTGGCACAGAACTGAGCTCTGAAAAATAAGGACACTGGGGCAATCCTGCATGGAAGTAAACTTTTTGATTTCTGCCCATTCCCTAACACAGTCTAAACAATGGAAGAAAAGGGATCTTATCTACATCACTTTTTTATTCTCCTTCCCTTCTTTACTTTATTTTACTTTATTATTTTATTTTGTACTGGGACAGTCTGTGTCCTCAGCTATTCCATCATCATTTATTTTTCAATTACAATTGACATCCAATATTATTTTATGTTCTTTCAGGTGTACAGCATAGTGGTTAGACAATTATATAATTAACCAAGCCATACCCCAATAACTCAAGTATTCACCTGGCACCATACATAGTTATTGCAATATTATTGACTATATTCTTTATGCTGTACTTTATATCCCCATGACTATTTTGTAACTACCAATTTGTACATCTTAATCCCATTAGCTTTCACCCAGCTCTCCCCACACACACCCCATTCTATTTAGCAACCCAAAGTTTGTTTTCTGCATCTATGCATCTGCTTCTAGTTTTTGTTGTTGTTTGTATACTTGGTAATTAAATTCCAGATATAAGTAAAATCATATGGTATTTGTCTTTGTCTGACTTATTTCACCTTGCATAACACCCTCTAGATTCATCTATGTTGTTGAAAATTTCAACACTTTATTTTTTATGGCCAGGTAATATTACATTGTGCATATGGAATATTATCCACTTGTCTATTGAAGCATACTTGAGTTGATTCCATATATTGGCTATTATAAATAATACTGCCATGAACATGGTGCATATATATTTTGAATTAGGTTTTGGGTTTCTTCAGATATATATCCAGAAGTAGAATTGCTGGGTCATAAGGTAGTTCTATTTAAAATTTTTTGAGGAATTTCCATAGTGGCTGTACAAATTTGCATTCTGAACAACAGTGCACAAGAGTTCCCTTTTCTCTACATGCTCACCAACACTTGTGGTTGATTTGTTGATAATAGCCATTCTGACAGGTGTGAAGTGATATTTCATTGTGGATTTACTTTGCATTTCTCTAATAAGTGACAGCGAGCATTTTTTCATGTCTATTGGCCAACTGTATGTCCTCTTTGGAGCAGGGTCTCTTCGGGTTATCTGCCCATTTTTTTTATTATATTGTTTGTTTTGGTGTTATTGGCTGAGTTCTTTATACATTTTGGATATTAACCCCTTATTGGATGTATCATTGGTTAGTATCTTCACCCAGTCAGCAGGTTGTCTTGTTTTGTTTCATTTGCTATGTAAAAACTTTTTAGTTTGAAATTGTTCCATTTGTTTATTTTTTCTTTTGCTTCCCCTACCTCCTTTTTTGCTTTTATGAGAGACTTGCCCCCTTGTAGGAAACATATGTGCTCTGCTTTACCAGATCATAACTGCCAGTAGCACATCCTTCTGGGATGGTGGTGGGGAGAGGGCACCTGAGGCTGACCCATCTGTCTGAACCTGTGTGGTTGCAATTGTTACTTCTGAGGGAAAGAGAAAGTGTCCACATGGTCAAAAGTCCTGCCATTATAATTCTCCACTTTTATTTTTCAAAAATAGAGTTTGTTTTGCTTTGCTTTTAAAATCTCTGCCTGATGCCTTCCTCTCTCTAACTTGGTTTTCAAACATGAGTAGAAACAGAATGAACAGGTTTGTATGACAGTAACAAAAAACATAGTATGTGTAAATATCATAAGCCAAAAAGAAAAACAGTGTATTTAAACAGCTGAAAGAATGTCACAGTGTCTGGAGAAGGAATTAATTGGTGCAAGATGAATATGATGAAGTACACAATAGACATTGTAAAGGGCTTCAGGCCATAGGATGCACTTTGTAATATATTCCCAGTAAAATGGCAAATCACTACAACATTTAAATGAGAGAATAGCATATTTTATATTTTTATATTAGAAATATAAACAGATTAGATGATGGAAGAGAATGGATTCTGGCAGAGCAGGTTGGAGGTCCCTATTATACTTTTTCAGTAAAATGTATGGCCAGTATTGATGCATGGGCCATTGAATCACAATCCTAGGGGACGTCAACAGATACTTGGATGCACATTGTTTTGTAAACATTGACATTTTTATATAATAAGTAGGTAAAGGCTGAACATTGGTGAAGTTAATTTTACTCAATAGATTTCATTGGTATTGATGAACATGGCTTGCCTAAGATATACCCATGGCAAATATCCTCCGTTAAGGATTACGACAACAACAAAAAATCAGTAAAATTATAGTACTTTTAAAAATACTGGGGAAAAGATATGGAAGGCCACTTCATAATACTAAAAGGATCCATACAACAAGAAGATATAACCCTGATAAACATATATGCACCCAATGCAGGAGCACCCAAATACATAAAAAATCTTCTGGAAGATATCAAAGGAGAGATCGACAACAACACAATCATAGTAGGGGACTTTAATACACCACTGTCATCACTGGATAAGTCCTCTAGACAAACAATCAGCAAAGATACAGCAATACTAAATGACTCACTAGATCAGATGGACTTAATAGACATCTTCAGAACACTTCACCCCAGTGCCACGGAATATACATTCTACTCAAGTGCTCATGATACATATTCAAAAATAGACCATATATTGGGTCACAAGCAAAGTATCCCCAAATTCAAGAAGATTGAAATCATAAAAAGCGTCTTCGCAGACCACGATGGCATAATATTAGAAATAAACTACAATAAAAACAACCCAAAATACTCAAACACCTGGAAGCTGAATAGCATGCTATTAAATATTGATTGGGTTACCAATGAAATCAAAGAAGAAATTCGAAACATCCTGGAAACTAATGACAATGAAAACACAACAATCCAAAACCTATGGGACACAATGAAAGCAGTCCTCAGAGGGAAGTTTATAGCTCTACAGGCCTATCTCAAAAAACAAGAAAAAATGGTAGTAAATCAGCTAACTCTACAACTCAAAGAATTAGAAAGAGAGCAACAAGAAAACCCCAGAGTGAGCAGAAGGAAGGAGATAATAAAGATTAGAGCAGAAATAAATAACATAGAGACCAAAAAAATAATACAGAAAATCAATGAAACCAAGAGCTGGTTCTTCGAAAGGATAAACAAGATTGACAAACCTCTAGCCAGACTCACCAAGAAGCAAAGAGAGAGGACCCAAATAAACAAAATCAGAAACGATAGAGGCGAAATAACAACAGACCCCACAGAAATACAAATGATTGTTAAAAAATACTATGGACAGCTCTACTCCAGCAAACTAGACAACCTGGAGGAAATGGACAAATTCCTAGAAAAATACAACATTCCAAAACTCAATCACGAAGAATCTAAAAATCTCAACAGGCCAATAACTATGGAAGAAATTGAAGCAGTCATCAAAAAACTTCCAGCAAACAAAAGCCCAGGACCAGACGGCTTCACAGGGGAGTTTTACCAAACATTCAAGGAAGAACTAAAACCTATCCTCCTCAGACTACTACAAAAAATTCAAGAGGAAGGAACACTTCCAAGCTCATTCTATGAAGCCAGCATCACCCTAATACCAAAACCAGGTAAAGACAACACAATGAAAGAGAATTACAGGCCAATATCCCTCATGAACATAGATGCCAAAATCCTCAACAAAATCTTAGCAAATCGGATTCAGCAGTACATCAGAAAGATCATACACCATGACCAAGTAGGATTTATCCCAGGGATGCAAGGATGGTACAATATCCGCAAATCAATAAACGTGATACATCACATAAACAAACTGAAAGAAAAAAACCACATGGCCATATCAATTGATGCAGAAAAAGCATTTGACAAAATTCAACACCCATTTTTGATAAAAACTCTCAGCAAGGTGGGAGTAGATGGATCATACATCAACATAATAAAAGCCATATATGACAGGCCCACAGCCAACATCATACTCAATGGACAAAAACTAACACCATTTCCCCTAAGAACAGGAACAAGACAGGGATGCCCCCTCTCACCACTCCTGTTCAACATAGTACTGGAAGTGTTAGCCATTGCAATTCGGCAAGAAGAAGAAATAAAAGGCATCCAAATTGGAAAAGAGGAAGTAAAACTGTCCTTATTTGCAGATGACATGATATTATACATACAAAACCCTAGAGACTCCATCAAAAAGCTACTAGACTTAATACATGAATTTGGCAATGTAGCAGGATACAAAATTAACCCCAAGAAATCTGAGGCATTTCTATACACCAATAGTGAACTTTCAGAAAGAGAGATTATAAAAACAATCCCGTTTACCATCGCACCAAAAAAACTAAGCTACCTAGGAATAATCTTAACTAAAGAGGTAAAAGACCTCTACTCAGAAAACTACAGGACATTGAAAAAAGATATAGAGGAAGACATAAACAGATGGAAGAACATACCGTGTTCATGGATTGGTAGAATCAACATCATTAAAATGTCCATACTACCCAAAGCAATCTATAAATTCAACGCACTTCCCATTAAAATACCAACGGCATACTTCAGAGATCTAGACCGAACTCTCCAAAAATTCATCTGGAATAAAAAAAGACCCCGGATAGCTGCAGCAATCCTGAAAAAGAACAAAGTAGGTGGGATCTCAATACCAGATATCAAGTTGTATTACAAAGCCACTGTTCTCAAAACTGCCTGGTACTGGCACAAGGATAGGCATATAGATCAATGGAATAGAATAGAGAGCCCAGAAATCGGCACGAACCAATATGCTCAATTAATATTTGACAAAGGAGGCAAGAACATACAATGGAGCCAAGATAGTCTCTTCAATAAATGGTGTTGGGAAAATTGGACAGATATATGCAAGAAAATGAAACTAGACCACCAACTTACACCATACACAAAAATAAACTCAAAATGGATAAAGGACTTAAATGTACGACAGGAAACCATAAAAATTCTAGAAGAATCCAAAGGCAACAAAATCTCAGACATATGCCGAAGCAATTTCTTCACTGATACAGCTCCTAGGGCACTTGAAACTAAAGAGAAAATGAACAAATGGGACTACATCAAAATAAAAAGCTTCTGCACAGCAAAAGAAACCATCAACAAAACAACGAGAAAACCCACTGTGTGGGAAAACATATTTGCCAATGTCATATCTGATAAGGGCCTAATCTCCAAAATCTATAGGGAACTCATACAACTTAACAAAAGGAAGATAAACAATCCAATCAATAAATGGGCAAAGGACCTAAATAGACACCTTTCAAAAGAGGACATTCAGAAAGCCAAGAGACATATGAAAACATGCTCAAAGTCACTAATCATCCGAGAGATGCAAATCAAAACAACAATGAGGTACCATCTCACACCTGTCAGACTGGCTATCATCAACAATTCAACAAACGACAAGTGCTGGAGAGGATGTGGAGAAAAAGGAACACTTGTGCACTGCTGGTGGGAATGCAGACTGGTGCAGCCACTATGGAAGACAGTATGGAGTTTCCTTAAAAAACTGAAAATGGAACTCCCATTTGACCCTGTGATCCCACTTCTAGGAATATATCCCAAGAAACCAGAAACACCAATCAGAAAAGATATATGCACCCCTATGTTCATAGCAGCACAATTCACCATAGCTAAGATCTGGAAACAGCCTAAGTGTCCATCAGTAGATGAATGGATTAGAAAACTGTGGTACATCTACACGATGGAATACTATGCTGCTCTAAAAAGGAAGGAACTCTTACCATTTGCAACGTCATGGATGGAACTGGAGAGCATTATGCTAAGTGAAATAAGCCATTCAATGAAGGAAACATACCACATGATCTCACTCATTCATGGATAATAGAGACCATTATAAACTTTTGAATAATAATAGATACAGAGGCAGAGCTGCCTCAAACAGATTGTCAAACTGCAGCGGGAAGGCCGGGGAGGGTTGGGGGGCAGGAGGTAGGGGGGTAAGAGATCAACTAAAGGACTTGTATGCATGCATATAAGCATAACCAATGGACATAAGACACTGGGGAATAGGGGAGGCTGGGGGACTGTCTATGGCGGGGGGGAAAAAAGGACACATATGTAATACCCTTTGTAATACTTTAACCAATAAAAAAATAAATAAATAAATAAATCCTGATTTTTTAAATAAAAATTAAAAAAAAAATACTGGGGAAAAAATAAAGAAAATGTAGGGTTTTCAGATTGTATTGCATACACACAAGATATACTCATATCAGTTATGATAAGAAAATATTCACAAAGTATTAGGAAATATTAAAATATGTATTTCATAAAATTACAAATAAAATATTTAAATAAGAAACTGAAACATTATTCTGTTTACATAAAATTTTTACATAAGCTTTTATACTTGAAATGTTCACAAGAAATACCTAAGCAAGATTTTTTGTGATTATCTCTTCCAATTCTTGAAAGTTATCAATGAGAAACTTTGCTCAAACAGAAAGGTGATAAAATATTTAATACCCTTTTCATAGCCACTGAAAAATTTAGATCATTAAAAGTTATTTTCAAAAAATCTAACAGCTCTGCCTTTTCTTTCAAGATACATATAATGTCAAACGTCCTTATGATAATGCCAATTGATGTTAAATTCAATGGAAGTTTTATATCAAATTTATCAAACCAGTTAATGAAGTTCCAATTCACAGAACATGCATATATTATTACAAAGCCACCCTGAGGCTGGCTTCCAACCACTCTGATGACACATCACACACAGAAGGGATTAGATGTATCTGACTTAGGCGAAGACAGCCATTAGGATAAAACTCTGAACTTTACACAAAAGCCCCTGACCACGTTCCTTTGGGCTGATTACCTGCACTCTTTGGTACTTGAAATGGAATTGATACAATATCTCCATAGACCCCTTTTCCAACAAAGATGTGTTTTACAGTTTAGTGCTGAATAAAGAAAGTCTCCAACAGACAGAACTCTTCCTTGGCTATCTTCAACCCATAATGTTTGAGAAGCATGTGTGGATTTTTCCTCATGAGAAGCCTCAGGGTGTACCAGATCTTATGTTGTTTGATCTGTACTCTGAGAGTTTCTGATGAAGAAGGTCAGCCTAAAACAGTGATGGCGAACTTATGACACGCGTGTCAGAGGTGACACGTGAACTCATTTTTTTGATTTTTCTTTGTTAAGTGGCATTTAAATATATAAAATAAATATCAAAAATATAAGTCTTTGTTTTACTATGGTTGCAAATATCAAACAATTTCTATATGTGACATGGCACCAGAGTTAAGTTAGGGTTTTTCAAAATGCTGACACGCCGAGCTCAAAAGGTTCGCCATCACTGGCCTAAAATGACCAGGTCAGTGCCTACAGCCAGCCCAAGATAAGACAGGCCTCACCTAACTAGCCCGAGAACTGCACGAATCTGTCTTTGGGCATCACTCACATTTGTGATCAGCCAATGTAGCAGAGTTTAAATACCATTTAAACAAGTAAACCAACAACTGAAAAATGCTCTCTAAAATTGTTGCTACATGACCCACAATAGGTAGGATATGATATGAAATTCTTTTTTCAGTACTTATTTTGTGCTTGCCCTCTCTCTCTCTCTCTCTCTCTCTCTCTCTCTCTCTCTCTCTCTCTCTCTCTCTCACAACTGAGGTTGTGACAATTACATAACTTGCTCAAGAACATATATACAGTGGGGCCTTGACTTACGAGTGTCCTGACTAACGAGTTTTTTGACATATGAGCCATCTCTCGGCCAATTTTTTGCTTTGAGTTGCGAGCTAAATTCAGGTTATGAGCCAGCTTAAGATACCCCACCGCTAGTTGGCGCAACAAACGTCAGAGTGAACGCCACAACATCAGCCCAGCATCATGTGTCTCACTCGTTCACTTTAAGATTCGACATACGAGAAATTTGAGTTACGAGCTCCGTCACGGAATGAATTAAACTCGTAAGTCAAGGCCCCATTGTAATAATAAAAGTATAACATGCTAATTAGACTGGATGGCCGAATAGTGGAATGACCATCCAGAACCACACTATGACACCCACTGGTGCCAGGCCAGTCAAGGTGGGTACGATGCGATTGATCGGGGGCCAGGTCATCGCCCCATGATCACCCTGCAGAGGGAGGCTCAGGCCACCAAACTGCGGGCTGTGGCGTGTGGGCAGGGCCTCCCTCTGCCAGGGAAGCCCTGGTACTGGGTGCTTACCGGTGGCCAGAAGGAAGCCAGTGCCCATAGCCAGGAGAAGGAAGGCCTACTCTTGCATGAATTTCATGCATCAGGCCTCTAGTACAATAATAAATGGTGAGTATGCCACTTTATATATTGACTTAGTGTCATTTTCTTGAAAAACAAATGACTGAAATTAGCATTGCTCCTCTCTGTATTTTGTACAGTTTGAAGAGGGACCATTAAGAGTTAACTATGTAACAAATATATAAGTATATATACCATTTATATTCCAATTTGCATGAAATAATTTCTTAAAGGACTTGGAATGGGTCTCTAAAGGTCATGTCTAGAGAGTTCAGTGCAGATTCAGTTATGATGTAAATGTCACAAACCCTGGTTTCCAACTGGCATATAGAAAAGTGAAATGGAATGAAATGTAAGTTTGGGAAACTCCTGTATTTTATTTGTTGTCAGGCAAATTATATTTCAAACCCCTTGACCATAAAGATTATGTCACATGTTTGTGCTTAAGCAACCATGCAACTGTAATGCCACATTCTGTTTTTTTGTGCTTAACCTATCACAAACTTCTAAAACTATGAATGCTTCATTACCTTTATGTAATCCATTACATAATTGTCCCATCTTAAATGCTTTCCTTATTATAAGAGCATAAAATATTTTCTAATTTATTACTCATAATAAACACTTCACATATTCAGATGTTTGTTATTAATAGCTGATTGTTCTATCTTGTATTATTCAGAGATGGGGGACTTCCTGCTTAAACCTATTATCCAGGGCCAAAGGATATGAATTTTTGATGGCTCCTTACTATATTGCCAAATTGTTTTCTCTTTTAATTGGGCCAATTGATACAGCCATTAGCAATAAATAAATATTGAATTCTCACCACCTTCTTCAGCAAGGGGTATTAATCTTTGCTAACTTGATAGATGAAAAATAGCACCTCCCAAATTATTTGACTGCTTGCAAGGATGACTGTTTTCTTAAGTAATATTGATAGTTCATTTTTATTATAAATTCAATACACATTAGTGAGAGAAAAATTGATATAGAGGATTACAGCAAATATAATGAAATAGCCCATAATCCTATTACTCAAAAGTTACTACTGTTAATATTTTAGTGCATACTTACATTTAACTTACCAACTATTATGTATATTTATACCTATATCTATGGCTGAATCTATATTTATTTAGATATATAAACACATTTTAAAATATATTAGAACCACATTTACATAAATATTTACATAAATATTGGAACCAAATGACCTAGTTTCTCTAAAACCTTTGTCCTATGCAATGCATATAGCTGCATGGCATTTCTGTGGGAGTGGGCAGAGTATTTCAACAGGCTGGCTTTCATGGACAACATAGTAGTGATGACTAGTCAAATGTAAATAATTTAACAGTATGTAGAATAGTTCCCACATGCCCACACATATGCCTTCATATTCTCTCTTCTCTCTACCTCTCTCTCTTTCTCTCTCTCATTCATAGACACACACCAATATAATACATATGTATGTATAGAGATAATTAGATATACATGCAGATGTAGAGATAGAGATAAAGATGGACAGATAGCTATGAAAAAGAGGATGTACTCTAGTTGCTTTAATTTCTATATCAATCAAGTATTCTCTGGAATAGCTAAAATATGATAATGTAATATGACATGGCATAGCATGACATATATGATTATGCTTTGAACATTTCTGGAAGGAAAGGTAATAGCACATATCTCCAGGAAGTTGAGTCAGGTGGGCAAGATAAGTAAAGGACTTTTACATATTGGTTTTACAACACTCATTGGAATGCATGCTATATTATTTTTTCTTTTAACTTCATGTTGATTTTATCATACTATTTGGTTCCTCACACACTACTATAATTGGTCCGTAATGTCTATATTATTATTAATTTATTTTGGTGTATTCTAAATACAGAGTCCTTGATACTTAGAACAAAATAAAATGTTATCCAAAGATTGCATTTGCTTATATGCTTTTCCCTAACTGAATATCCTACCCAAACCTCAACATCCAGGAACTATGCTACCATTCTTTGATTTTTCTATTACACATTCACTGATTTTATAATAATATGGTTTTACTGCACATAAATTGTATTTCTTGTTTCTGAACAACCCAGGAGGCAGCAGAAGAGCCTGGACCTGAGTAATAGTTACAACATTGGACCTCTGCAGGCTAAAGATGGCCTCTTGACCTAAGTTATGTTTCAGATCCTGAGCCCTGAGGTGAAATAACCCTCCTGACTACTTTTCCATGAAACCAGGCTAAGGGACACCGGAAAAGACCTCAGAGCTCTCCTTAAGACCCCAGGAAATGATTCATTACCTTTTACCTCACCTCTGACCAATCAGCTCCCAATATGACCACAACCACAACCCACTATGTCATGTGATTTTGCCCTATATAATCTGTAACTCCCACTGGGGAGTCAGGTCTTTGAGATCATAAGCTTTCCCACACTTTGGATTGTCCAAATCTACAACAAACTTTCTTTCTATAAACTGTACATCCCTGCTTGTGAATTTCTTTCAGCCAGTGTATGCAGGAAGATGAACTCACATATTGGGTTTCAGTAACAAATGGGCATTTTAATGACTTTGAATTTTTGTTATTACCAAATAATGCTGCTATGAACATTCATATTTATGTTTCCTGGGAAGCATGGCCAAAAGTTTCTCTTAGGCATATGCTAGGATAATAATTGCTATTTATTAAGTTATATAAATGCTCCCCTTTTATAATGTTAAATGTTCCCCTTATATAATGTTAAAGTCTTCTCCAAAATGGTTGCACAAATATTTATGCCTAATATCAATGTTAAGAGATGCTAATTTATGTATGAGCCAACACTTGGCAATGTAAAACTTCTCAATGTATGCTAACTATCAAATGTTAAATTGCATGTTTTGATTGTGTTCTGAATTTCCCTGGTTTTATAAAGCTTAAATAAGCATGGGACAGATACTAGTTAAAAAAAATACAACAAAGACACTAACAACATAAGATAAAAATCTAATTCAACTACATTATGGCTAAGGACTTACTTAGGTTGTTAAAAAAAAATATTTCTTTGAAAACAAAGCCAAAATTTGATTTTAAAATTTTGAAAATAAATAAATAAAGATAACCAAATTAAGAGAGGTCTTATGAATCAACTAGAGGCCCGGTGCACAAAATTCATTCACTGGGGGTGGGGGGGGATACCTCAACCTGGCCTGTGCCCTCTCACAGTCAAGGACCCCTGGGGGAAGGTCTGCCTGACGGCTTGTGGCTGTATGGCCTTCTGCTGCTGCACGGCTTGCTGCTTGAGCTTCAGCAGCTGCTGCATGTGCACAAGCTGGGCTACCACAGTCTGTTCTGCGAACACCATTGAGTGGGTGAGCCCAAGGCAGAGTGATCTGTGCTTCCCTGAGTCACTGAGTTGCTCAGACTAACTGCCTTCTACAGAGAACAGCACCAGAATCAGGCCTAAGCAGGCAGTCAAACATCCCCCTCACAGTCCGGACCCCTCGGGGGATGTAGCAGTGCACCAAGCAACAGGCAGTCAAGGAGGAGCCTGAATCAGGTCCGGGTGTCATGCCACTGTGCTCATTCCGGCCCGCTGCACCTGCTGCCAATGCTCCATAGTGGTGCTGTGTAGTTGGGAGAGGTTCCCGCCTTGGTAGCTACACTCACCAGCTATGAGCCTGGCTTCTGGCTGAGCAGCGCTCCTCCTGTGGGAGCACACTGACCACCAGGGGGCAGCTCTTGCATTGTGTATCTGCCCCCAATGGTCAGTGCGCATCATAGTGATGGGTCGCTCTGGTCATTCCACCTTAACAGTTGCTTAGGCTTTTATTATATAGACAATACAAAGATAAAAAAAATTTCATGGAAAATATGGGCAAACTACATGAGAAGACATTCACAGAAGAAATACAAATGCTTAATACACTGTGAAGATAATAAATTTACTTTGGAATGATCCAAATTATAAATATCAATTAACTTGCAAAAATATCAATAACACAATCAGGAAGAAAACAGATGTAAAATGTAGGTGCTTTTAAGGAGAATGGTCTTTCGGTCCATGCTCCAAAAAGAATTTTTGCTTTACAAAATACCCGCAGACTAGGAAAGATGGCAAAGAATTCCTAATCCCCACACGTCTCACAGCCTAACTGCCTTCTTCCTTCTGAATTTTTGAAATATTCAGGTCATTTCTCACAACTGTGGGGCTATTCATTGAAGTAAATCGTCCTAACTGGCTTGATTTCAATGAGCAAAGCTTCCTAAGTTTTGCATCCTGGAAGACCCTTGGCATTTGGCAGCGGTGAGAGTCAATGAAGGACTTCATTAACATTACCCAAAACCCCATGAAAAAGCAGCCTGCTCTTTGAGAGCTTGTGAACGTGTTATTTTGAGGCAGGTGAAGAGACCACAATCAGGAGAAAACCAAAGGACAAAGGAAGGATTGAACACCAACCTTGCTTTTGATCATTAATGTCACTGCCTTTGTTCTCCCTTTTAAATAATGATAAAAAGAATAGACTTTGATGGTATACCACGTACTTTGAGACTATATTTATACCATTCTGTCATTGACGCTTTCTATTCTGCTTAAGAAAGGTAAATGTTACCCCAAGGAAAATTAATTTAAAATCAAGTTTTTCTATTTGAGGAAGAAACCTAGAATTGAAATTCTGAGAGCCAGAAAGATACCATTTAGCTGGTGAATTTCAGAGTAATTCAGGTTGTTGTTTTTTTTTTTTATTTTTCACATGGCAGTATCCCCTGTATGAATAACCTCAAGTAAAAGGTTCTTACTCACTTTAAAGTTATATTTTTCTTAAATTCCATGGAGATGACAGATACCATTTATTAAATAGAATGAAATAAATATATATGTAAAAGGAATGCATTCAGTATACACATTCTATATTTATATGTATGTGTTCATTTTTGTATGTATATATTTGCCTAATGTATATGTGCTTGTGTATATATGACGGTGTATGTGCATATTCATGCACTTTTACACACACACAATTAGCTCTGCTGTTTTCAAAGGCAGATTTCCTTCATTCACCTCCCCCAAGGACCATGGGCATCCTTAAATGGGGAGAAATCTATTTCCTTTGACTATTTCTCAGAACTGTGTAAAAATGCATAACTGTAACTTACTATTCCAGAAAACTCTTTCTCATGAGTGAGAATATCCTCATTTTTTGAAGGTGATTCTACTCTATTTTTTAGGAGTAGCTAGTCTTAGCTAAGGAGTATGAAGGGAAAATTTATTAAAATTAAAAATTATTTATAATTGCAACCCCACCTATAATCTGAAACCTTTTTAACCTGCTCTACTTTCCCTGAGCAATTGTTACTTTCTGATTATAACATATATAATATATATATATGCATATATATATATATATATATATATATATATATATGCTACATAGTCTCCTTAATTACCTATATGCACTGTTTATTTTTAATCTCCTTTCACTGAAAATTATAGGCTCAAAAAAAGGCAGGATTTTTTTGTTGTTCTCTTTACTGATGTATTTCAAATCCTAGTACAGTACTAAATAAATACTGGTTAAATTACTGACATCATTCTTCTCTCTGAAAAGTATATAGCTATTTGGTAAAAAAAAAATTAATCGAAGTTACTTTCATTCATATATATATTATATATTACATATTTCTGCTACTGCATCTATTGCTATATCTACAACTATTATTACTGAATTACCACTATTATTACTTTTTATCCCCACTGTTATTGCTGCTACTGTGCTATCTTCTGATCATTTTATAGTGAATAATTATTATTTTTATCTGTAAAACAATTCTTTAAAACACTTTCATTTTATGTGTTACTGATGAGAATATTGAGACTTAGAGTTTGTTGACCAAAGTTACTCAGCTAACAAATGCTAGAGTGGAGATTAAACCTCATTATTATTCAGATTGCTAAACCTGAGTTACCTTAAATATTCTATACTGTTTGCATTATTTGGATGTGCACATCATATCCTGCATAGACTTATACTCATTTAGAAACAAAACAAAAATATCAATTCTTACTACTAACTTTATTTGTCTCCTGGGGATAGACAAATTGATTCCTTCTTTAACTTCTGTGATGTGAACTGTTCTAGTCCAAGACTGATATTATGAAATCTCAAGTTTAAAAAAAAATGCATTTATTTCATTTCTCCGATACGGTCTCTGGGAGGCAACTCTATATGTGCTTGACCTTTTCAAGGTTCTGCAGGGGGATTGGATGGCTGCCTTCCTGATCACCTTTTACAACCTCTGCTTCAGGAGAGAAATCAGGGTGGATTGGGGAGCCAATCAAATGTGGAATATTGAAAAGGTTATAGCAGTGCTCATGCTACAAGCTGCCCAGGCCCACAATGGTTATTAACATCCGGGCGCCTGATTCCAATGACAGAGTTTGTAATAAGATCAGATGAGGCCGAGCTGTGAATGTTACCCTTTTGACAATGATCTGATGGGAGATGGTTGAATATGGAGGTCCCCCCCCCCCCCAATCACCCATCCTTCTGTTACTGCACTGCCTGTTTATAAACCTGACAATCAACTTCAGTGTCACAAATGGGGGTCATGTTGACATAAATTAGGACCAGGGGTACATCTTGCTGCACATTGCTTTGGGCTACTTTGCTATTGCAATTGCCTTTTTCTGTGCTTTCTCTCCCTCGTCCTATTTCTCCTACATGGCATTTAAAAATGAAATTGGCTTTTGAAATATTGTCTCCTTTATTTTTCATTAGGACACAGACTCCCTAAAAGAGTCAACCAGAAATGCCATGAAGTGGTTGGTAGAAGAGTATCTTAAAGTTTTATTAAATACATCATCAACTTTACTACTGGAAGCAATATACGGTATTAAATTCAAATGGCAGGGCTAGTGCCTGCACTGTTACATGAGGCCTAACTTTATTACTGGTAAATTCACTGTATTTATTTCTTTTGGGCAGAGTCTATACTAGAGCTATTTTTTTTATATTATATATTTTCTAATATACTTTGTTAAAGAAGTTTTCTATTTGTTTGTTTTTACTTTTTGGAACCTTTTGTATTTCCAAATACTTTGCAAAATGCCAGGGACCAGCCTTTCATGAATAATTTGAATTATATTGGCATCGTTATGTCCTTGTTAAATGGAACTGGAAAGACATATATTTTTAGACATAATTAAAACTTGAACAAAATACATTAGGGCTAGCTACATATCCCAGTCAATGCTGATAATGAGATGTCTGATTAAAAAGAAAAGGACCAAGTATTTCACATCATTCAGGAAAACAGCAGGCTTTGGAAATAAGCAACTGTGCACAGGGCTGCTGTATTTTTCTCCATATAACAAAACAATTTGCCTCATCCCTAGGAAAGAAAATATTTTTGTCTAATTAAATTCTTGATGCAATAAATCTTGTATCTGTCATCTATTCATGGTGGCTTGTAAAAAAAAATCTAAAAAGGTACTTTCTTTTCTCATAGCTTTAATTAAAGGTCAGTTCAGAATTCCACAGGCAATTTGTTCTGATGTTTCCTAATCTTGGTGGACATGTGACTGTCCCGCTGCTGTGCCATTAAACCTGCTGTTTGGGGCTTGGATCTGCGCTGTTGGCCTCTCCTCCACAAAGCTGGGGATTTCCTTTTAAACCCAGGGCAACCCAGTGTGTGAAAGGCACACAGGACTATTCAAGGCAGAGCAAGAATTGAGCCACCTGCCTGTTAGAGCTGCTTTCATAAAACAAGAAGGAAAAATAACCGACCATTACATAAAAATAGTTCACTTCCAGTACTAATAAGGGAAGAAAAAAGTTTCCTGCTTGTCTCTGTTCATACCAACAATGCCAGTTAATTCACCAAACTCAGTCATGGAGCTGACCTCCCCATTCAGTTGGGTCATTTTCTTCCCTAAAATACAACCCCCATTCTACTCAAGCATTTTCTATGTAATGCTATCATAGAAGTTTATCTACAACATTTAATAAGGGCCTACTGAATCATATAGATGCATACCACCTCTCTTGGACAGCTTGAAACAGCTACGTAAGCTCCTACACCAGCCCTGCAACACAGAATCCATCCCATAGAAAGAAAATTCAGGGTGATGTACAGAATGCCCAAAAGTTCACAATCACTTGCCCTGGAGTAGTGTTAACCATTCTCCTACTCACCAGTTTTGCTACTTTTGTTTTCATCCACTGAGGCAAATCTTTGTTTTCTCAACTTGACCTGTCTTTCCTTCTACCTATGATTCAGACAATTCACCATAACTCTATTCAGTATTGCTTGTAAGGGGCTAAACACAGATCAAACTTGGTGGGAAAAAAAAAGGAGAATGAGGTTATTGTCTTCTCTCTTGAGCTTTGAAATGTCAATAGGATTTCTTTCTGACTCCATTTCTAACCATTTTCCCTGTTTTCATTTTATTCTCTAGTAATATTCTTCCATATTGGGAAAAATATGGCTACCAGTTACTCAAAAATCATATCTTTCAAACATAGTTAGCCCAGGAGAAAGAGTGTCTTTTAGAAATTTTTATTACAAAAGTAATAAGTTGTTACATTTACTTAGCATGGGTCACAGACCCACCCCAGAACTTTCTATTGTGGTCATTATGAATGATGTCTCTAAGTTCTCAGTTCGTGTTATGGATCCTATCCAGAGAGATGTGTGTATAACAATAGACCTAGCCTTACCACATGGACTAAACTGGGGAAGAATGGTGTGGTAGGCTGAATAAAGCCCTCTCCCTATAGAAATCTCCATGTTTAATCTCTGTTACCATATTACCTTCTAATTCCCATATTACCTTACAAGGGAAGGGAGACTTTGCATATGTGGCTAAGTTTAATATCTTGTAATGGAGAGCTCACCCTAGATTATCTGGATAGGCCTAGTGTAACCAAAGGTCTGAATAAAAGGGAAGGAGGTGGGTCAGACTCATAGAAGAACATCCTAATATATAAAAACCCTGGGTCTGTCACATCCACAATGACTGGAGGCTCAACCTAACGCCCAGGCTGCTCTCACAGCAGGCTCTGGTGGGTGGGGACTTGTGGCAGCAAAGATGGGGATGGGGAGTCAGGGCTGGCACTCACACTCACTCACAACCACACAAACACACACAGACACACACAGCACCCACCAGCTCACAGCCTTTTCTCCCTTTCTTTCCCTCCCTCCCACCTTACTCTCAGAGCCTCTCTCAGAATGAGGAAAAAAAACGTACTGGGCCTTAAGAGGCCTGGATGGAAAGGAGGGTGGGAAGAGGGTGGAGCAGCCCACACTGGCCCCACTCCCTCCCAACAGGGAAAGAGGAAGAGGAAGAGGGAGACAGGGAGGCAGGGAGGCCTGGAGGACTGCTGAGAAAAACAAAGAGAGACAGAGACTGGGTGAGATCAGGCAGGCAGGGGAGAGCAGTTAGGGGCAATCAGGAAGGCAGGCAGAAGGGTTAGGGGCAATCAAGCAGGCAGGCAGAGGCAGTTAGGGGTGATCAGGCAGGCAGGCAGGTGCGCGGTTAGGAGCCAGTGGTCCCAGATTGTGAGAGGGATGTTTGACTGCCAGTTTAGGCCCCATCCCTAGGGATCATGCTTAAACTGGCAGTCAGACATCCCCTAAGGCGTCCCTGATTGGAGAGGGTGCAGGCTGGGCTGAGGGAACCCCTCCGTGCACAAATTTCATGCACCAGGCCACTAGTCTATATATATAAAAGCCCAGCGACCAAATGGTGGAATGACCAGAACGACTGGTTGACCAATTGCTATGATGCACACTGACCACCAGGGGGCAGACGCTCAATGCAGAATGCTGCCCCCTGGTGATCAGTGCACTCCCACAGTGGGAGTGCCACTGGGCTGACTGGAATGAGTGGTGCTCCCACAGTGGGCTGATCCTCACAGGCCATGCCCCTCACCAGTGCACAAATTCATGCACCAGGCCCCTAGTATGATAATAAAAGTAGTAGTCAGAGATGCCAGTGCTGGAAGGGGTCTGCAAGCCAAGAAAGGTAGGTTGCCTCTAGAAGCTGAAAAGATAAGGAACCAATTCTCCCCTAGAGCCTTCAGAAAGAACTCAGCCCAACCAAGATATTAATTTTTGCACATCGAGACTTATTTTGAACTTCTATCCTTCAGAAGTATAAGATAATATTTGTTTTAAGCCATTAAATGGGCTTTAATTTGCAATAAAAACCAAATATAGATTGTTCTTCCAAAATATGTTGGAGAGAAATAAACATATGTTCAGGGAATACCTGTTACATTTTCACTGTCTGACAAAATGATTCTAACTTTAAGTTGTCCTTAATACTAGATAAATCCTAAACCCTTTAAGACTTGACACTATATCATGATTTTTTGCATCCCAACTTTGCCCACAGTCATAAATATATAAATGCTCATTAAATATATATTATATTTATTTGGCATTAGGTAATCACATATACAATAAAAATAACAATAACACTTCTTGGGTGGGTTTGTTTTCAGAATTATAGTAGTACTTACCTTATGGCATAAGTATTCAAATACTTTGAACAAAAAGATCTATTTATCATCACCACCTGCCCAGCACAAAGCTGAGAGTATTCATGAGTTCTAATACATTTTAAAAAAATATGTATGCATGTTACTTTTCTCAAGAAATGTATAGCCTCACTAGAGAATTCAAACTTGCCCATAAGTAACTATTTATGATATGATAGCAGTTCATAGAAAGAAGAGAAAATTGTGAATTACAGAATTTTGTTTTTCTATGGGAGGTAGGATGACAAAGGGTGCTATGTGAGAGCTGAGTGATTCAAGAGGTTTGCAGGAAGGTAAAAACACAGATTGGATCTGATGAAATATGATGTCAAAACACTGTAACTTAATCTTTTTAAAAAAATGTCTTTCTCTGTGTTTACTGAGACATTGTGATTGTCTGCACATTAGACCTACTGCATTTGGGATGTGCCTTTGTTGTGTTGGCTGAAGTCCTATCATAGATATAGGTAAATATCACTGCAACCAACTTCAAAAACATTCTGTAGCTACAGTCTTGGAGAGTCATTTATTATCTTGTGATTTAGGGTCACTGACTGTAAGCCATTTTCTGATAGACTTCCAAGAGAGAACCAGAAACACTATTTGCTCTAAAAGAAGATGAATAGATCACAATTATTTTCTCAAATTGTGACTTACTGGACCAAAAGAAATTTAAGTTGATAATGCTCCAAGTTAATTTTGTTTGCCTAATGTATTAAGAGCTGCTCATTCATATGCATTTCAGAGATTGTTATCCATGTGAATAGAAAAGTACTTAATTTTCACATAGAAAAGTACTTGTCTTATGATCAAACACTATTTGATATTCAATGTAATATTTAAGTTACTTGGAATTTTTTATAGATATTTATCAGAATAATTATGAAGTTCATTGCTGTGCAAATGAAAGAACATACTGGGAGGAAGTAGAGGACACTGATACAACCTATAACTGATATGAATTTCCATTTATTATGATTTCCACTGATTATAAATACTCTTGGAGGTGTGACTATGCAGATTTGGTTTGGCAAATTTGGAATATTAATTTATACATTTTTTTCCTTGTTTTTCACCATTTCCCTTTCCTCTTTGAGTAGCTGGCTATCTACTTACTACTTTGCCTCAAGGAAGACTTGTGATTGGTGGGGAAAGTGACATTAAATACAAAACATATTCTTCACTAGATGTTGTTTCTAAAAGCCAAGCCTTTTAGGGAGAACATGCTTCCATGTATTGATATGTTTAAGTATAAACAGAGACATGTAGGGGAGTAGAGGGTGGAACAACATATATTCCACAACAATGCTCTACAGAGGGGGCTGAACCTTAGCCTGGAGGACTGTGTGATGAACTTAGACCAAATCCTGGGCCCTGAGATTTCCAACCTCACTCCGCCCCAACAGTGAAACAGAAGCTGTAGGTACAATGGACCTTGAGACCAGTGTGAATATGAGCAATAAAGAGGCTTCTTCAAGGCTTCATTCAACACTACCTCTTTCCTTTCAGGGTGTTGGAGCTCCATGAGTACCTGAGGTTGAATTCTCCATAAGTCCAGGAGTGTGAGAACTCAGAGTCCAAATTAGATGAAATGATAAACGATTTAAAATAGATATATTTTAGTGAACTGTACCTCAAAGTGCCACACATGGACTGCTTCCATGAGTGGTCACCATGCACCCTCACAATGAAGAGTTTTAGCATCTTCAAGATTTCCTTGTGGAAATGCCTGAGGACACTGAAATGTGTCACTCTATCTGGAAAAACTAAAACAGCATCAGTGTCTACCTGCCATCTGGAGAGTTCATTTGTAACATTCCATTTAGAAAAATCAAAAAAATGTAGACTTGTTCACAGCATAGGTGAGAGAGCCTGATAGTAGCCTTGAAGATTTAAGCATTTTTCAAGGGCAAACAATGAACCCTGAAATTAAAAGTGTAGATTGAAAGTGGAAAAAAAAAAAGCCAGTGTAGGGAAAAATGAGTGTGAGGCAATTATAATCATTTTCTGAGAATTTATATGAGGCAGGGGCTGTGCAGTAGATTATGCAGCAAATTAATCCCTACAGCTCCTCCCTCTCTGTCAAGGATGCTCTTCTTCCCCTAGTGATTGGCATGTCTTGCTGTAGCACTTCCTTCATGCTTTTACACAAATGTCACCTTCTTAGTGATGCCTTCCCTTGCTACTTTATCTAAAATTGCAATCCCCTGATGCTTCCTATTTTCCTTCTGTAATTATTTTTCTCCTTAGCACTTATCACCACCTAACATACTGTATGTTTCGTCTATCTTGTTTACTGAAAGTTTTATGCTTCTGGAGGCAGTGATTTTGGCTCTTTTGTACATGTCTGTATCCCTAACCCTAGAGCCATGTCTGACATGATATTAAAGCTACATAAGTATCTGCTGGGAAAATGGATTAATATTTGGGTGACTCACTCACTGAAGGAATAGCAGCTATTTATCTTCATTTTGCCAGATGAGGAAATCAAGGCTAATACAGATTCAGTAATTTACCCAAGGTCGCACCGTGAACTGAAACTTAAGTATATGTTTATCTAACTCGGATGCTTCTCCTCCTTTCACTACGACATTACTTCATTTATTTTAAAATAAAGTCATTTGAGCATGCGCTTTTGCCTCAAGCCAGGGGCTGAAAAGTAGGAGATAGATGATTAAACACTAATTTTTATATCCAGCTTACACTCTAGTGAAACCAGGATAATGAAGAGGAAATTTCAATAAAGACACAAGCATACTCTGGCAGGTTAAAAGCTTATTGAACAATGGTGAAGGAACTAAAGTTAGACTTAGCGGTTATGGCAAGCTCCATAGCATGTGCAATGTTTAAGCTGAGATTTGAAGAATAAATGAGGGGTCAGGGGAATTAAAGAGAAAATTACAAAGATAAAGAGCAGGTGCAAGATCAAGTGATGAGGGAGGATAGCTAGTTCATAGATTGGCCCACAACCATGAACATATGAGTAGTTTAGTGGAACTAAAAGAACTTGGTTTGGAGTGATATAAAAAGAAAAATGTTCAGTAATTAGACTATGAGATAAGCAGAGGCCAGACTATGAACATTTTTGCTAGAAAGGACCCATTTACCAGGACAGAGACAAAGATTTTTAAAAAGTAGATGGCCACTCCTTCAGTTTATTGCTTTTCTGAGTAAGTATTCAAAGCGCCCACACATTGAAAAGAGGAAGTTGAATCCCAAGTATGCTTATCCTACCCCTCCCCCCCACTTCATGCCTAATTATCCACCTTGGGACTTTTGTTAATTATTCCATTTGAGAGAATGGACTCTGGCAAGACCTCTGTGGAGGGATCTACCATACTTTCCACTCCAGTTAACAATTTGCTGAGGTGTATTAGTTATATATTGCTGCATCACCACAAACTTAGCACCTTGAAACAGCACATATTTCTTATCTCAAAGGGATTAAAAATTCAGAAATTATTTACCTGAGTCCTCAGCTTAAGGTCTCCTAACATTGGCCGTGGTGGTGGTTTCACCTGGGAAAGTATCTGCTAATGATTCTCTCCATTGTTGACAGAATTCAGACCCTTCCTTGCAAATTGCTGGGTAGAGAGCTTCCGTTTCTCACTCACTGGGAGTTAAAAGCAGCCCTGAGGTCCTGACCATCTGGCCTTCTTCACATGGTAGCCCACAACATGGAAGCTTGCTTTTTCAAAGCCAGCAAGGGAGAGAAATACTCTTTGCAAGGTGAGCATTGCAATTATATGTAGTGTAATCACACACATCCCATCTCCTTGTCTGGATGCTGCTGCTTTAAGTCGGTCCTAGTTCCGGCACACACTCAACAGGGCAGAAATACACAAGGCCTGAATCCCAGGAGATGGGAATCCTGGGGACCACCAAAGCGTCTGTCTGCCGCATGAGGTTTCTGTTAAACTTCAAAGAGGTGATGTGCTAATTGCTCCCCTTCAGCTGAAGTGTTCCATCTGGCTTAGCTCCGTCTGTCTTGGTCAGTCCCATTTCTCCTAGCTCAGGCTGCTATAACAAATTAGCATTGACTAGATGGCTTAACATCCTGTATTTCTCTTGGAGGCTGAGACCTCTAAGATCTCTAGGCGCTGGCAGATGCAGGGTTTGGTGTAGGCCTTCTTCCTGGTTTACAGACAGTCATCATCTTCCCTTTTTTTGGGGGGGCGGGGGGCAACATTTATTCCTTTTCCAAATGTTAAGGGAAAACCTGGTGGAAGAGAATGGTTTTAAAAGTCAGACCAAAAAAAAAAAAAAAAGTACACATCTGGGATTTGGCCATTAAAACTTATTTACAACAATGGGGTGGGGGGGGTGGGGGAAAGTTGTTTCACATTACAGACCTCCCCGCCACCCCGCACCCCAACGCCTAATTCTTACTAAGTCAAAAAAGAGACACCTTTGTTTCACAAGCTGTTTGAACTTGAGTAAAACATTTATAAAAACCTAGGCAGGGGCAGGGTCCTCCCCTAGCCCGGGTGCCACCAGGCACAGCACAAGAGACTAAGAACAGGCAGGCTGGACACTCAGGGTGGGTAGTACAGGCACCCCACATCTGGCTCAGGGATTTGGGGAGGAAACAAAACCTACTTGGGGAGAAAACCAGCAATTGCCTTCTGGTGGGGTGGGGACAGGGGAAGAGGCAGGAACAGGGGCAAGAGCATGTCCCATCACTAACCTAACTTGGGGAACTGCAAGGGGCCATCTTCAACTGGCCCTAAGAGGCAGACCAGGAGGGAATTCTTAAGGGAGAATCCACAGGAGGGAGAGGAGGAAAGGGAAGGTGGCTGGGAGGGGTAGTACCCCTTCCTTTCTGGGCACAGGAAGGCAGCCAGGGCACCAGGTCCAGACAGTGACCTCACAAGGACAGCACAGTTTTTGCAGCTACTCATTCTGCTGGCTGGCAGGCGTAGGGCACTCTCTGGCCCCCATGGAGTGGACAGCTCTACAGCCTGGGGCCTGCCTCTTCTGTGTCTCCCTCCTTGGAGGCAGCGCTGGACTCTGCCCCTTGCCTTCCGGCTCCTGGCTGTCAGGGGAACAACAGCCTTCCCTCCTTGGGCAGTGCCTTCCTCGCTGCAGGCACCCTCTCCCCCTGTTCCTGCTCTTCCTCTGTGGGTGAGGAGGCAGAAGATTCACCCCACCCACCCTCCTTTCGATTTATCTCAAAGGACAGGCCACTCAATTGGAAAGGCTTCTTGAAAGAGAATTTCTTCTTTTTTGGGGAGATTTCCTTGGGGTTACATCGCCCTTGGCCTCAGCTCCCTGGCTAGGGGGGTGCTGGCTCCATGGCAGTACCAGTTCCCCGGCTGCCTCCTCTTTTCCGTTCACAGGAGCGACTCCCCTTCACTCCTGGGGGGTAGGTCTCCAGTGCTTTTCACATGGCCATCCTCCTGTCCCGTTGGCCTTAGAGGAGGAAGCAAGGGCCTGCTGCCTCCTCGTGGTCACAGAGCCACAAGGAGCCTAGGAGCTCTGACTGCCCATGATGAGGCAGGGGTCTGCTGGGGGGCTCCCTTAGGGTAACTCAGCAGGGTCGGCCTGGTCGTGCCTGAGGGAAGGGTATGGGGTGGGAGGAAACCTAGCTGCACCCCAGCTCCACCCTACCTGATAGCTGTACCCGCTGCCGCCTTGTCCAGGCCAGAATGCAGATGGTCATCTTCTCATTGTGCCCTCATCTGGTGGAGAAAATAGAGAAGAAGCAAGCTCTCTGGCGTCTCTACTAGAAAGGGCACTAATCACACTCATCAGGGTTCCACCCTCAACACCTCATCACTTCCCAGTGGCCACACCTGCTAGTACAGGCACACCCTGTTTTATTCGGCTTCACTTTATTGCACGTCATAAATGTTGTATCTTTTATTTTTTATATATATATTTTATTGATTTTTTACAGAGAGGAAGGGAGAGAGATAGAGAGTTAGAAACATCGATGAGAGAGAGACATTGATCAGCTGCCTCCTGCACATCTCCCACTGGGGATGTGCCCGCAACCCAGATACATGCCCTTGACCGGAATCGAACCTGGGACCCCTCAGTCCGCAGGCCGACGCTCCATCCACTGAGCCAAACCGGTCTCGGCTGTTGTATCTTTTACACATTGAAGGCAAGACCCTCCACCAGTAAAATGACTGTGACTTGCTTTATTGCTATACATTTACTCACTTTCATGCAGTTGTCTGGAATCAAAGCTGCAATATCTCCAAGATATACCTATATTATCACATGGGGGACGGGTAGGGTTTCAACAGACCAATTTGGAGGGCGTGGGAGCATGCAGTCCAGAACACCATCCTATAGTCTAGTAGTTGCTGATTCAGAAATTCAGTAGTAGATCTCTGGGGAAAATGTCTCCACAACTCCCTCTGCCCATACACAGCTGAGCCTCATATGTTTGAACAATCTCTAGAGATGAGGTTAGTCCCATTTCACAATTGATTAAACTCACCCATGCTCAGGGGATGCTGTAATTGCAACACCTGTTAATAAATCAGAATAGCCCTTATGATTTATGGCTTCCTCCATTTGAAGCTTCTCTCCTTTGATAATCATAATTTCTCCAGGCAAGAAAGAGCGTGGCAGATCTGGGACCCACTATTCTATGTAGCTGTATTTTTTAAAAAATGCCAGGGAGAGGAGGTCAGAAGGGCGAGCAGGCATCCAGGTTTCCCCAATTTATGTGAAACCTTTAATCCAGGAAGACCTCATAGGCAATTGTTTTGTAAAATGACATCCAAACAGTTGTAACCGCCAAAAGCTATTTTTTTTTCTTGACATCAATTTCTGAAAACATCACCTGTGAAAAGTTTAGCATTTAGCATTTCCTATTGTTTTCATTTTTTTCTATGACTGTAGATCCAGTTTATGTGAAAAGTGCCATTTGGGGAAGAGAACAAATACTAAGGACCCCCAGATGAGATAAAGGGACACGAGGGCTATAGGGGGCAAGAGAGGGGACTGGAGTCAGAAGACCTTTGCACAGCTTTGGGCAAACTGTGCTTCCCAGAAAGGCCATTGCCCTCTCTGGGCCACCGCTTCTGATGTGTTTCACAAAATAGGTTTTCCTACCTAGTCCTTCGATAGTTTATGAGGAAACATAAGACAATATTTAAAAGTAAGAGAAGAGTTTTTACTACATTCCCTACATGTAAAGTTTTATTATTGGCTTGGAGGAAAAAAGAGAATAAATTAAAAAGAAAGTATTAAATGTTTCCAGAACTGAATCTGATTATAAAGCTTGACATTGTGTGGTCATATCTACAACTTGACATAGTAATACATTTGGAAAGTAAATTGCTCTATATCAGCCAATCTGAAACTACTTGTCTTGTCCATAAGAACTACCTGGGTGTTTTCTCCAAAGAAGGTTACCATAGCCTACTTCCAGGTGTTCTCAATAGGGGGTTATATGTAGGCTTTTGTGATCTGCATTTTCAGCTAACGCAGTCTGATGCAGCTTTCTCCTAGACTTCATTTTGCATCGCCCTTATCTAAAAAGTACAAGAATTCTAATCATTACCTCCTGATTTCATCCCCAGCCTACCTATACCCCAAAGGGCCCTTACCCAGACTGTTACATCCGCCCTGAACACTCACCCCACTCCTCCTTTTCCCCTGGCTCACTTAGGTCAGCTTTCAGGTTTCACGTTAATGTCACTTTCTCCAATGGAGACCTCTCTGCAATCACAGACTGTTTAATTAGGTCATTCGTATGCATTTTATAACACTATGAACTTCTCTTTCATAGCAATTACCATAATTATAGTTCATTAATACCTATATTATTTATGTACTGTCTCTCTCCTCTCCGGGATACAGGATTCCTGAGACAAGAGACTGTGCTTATTTTATTTTTAGAGCCTGAAAAATGGCTTGAACATAGTAGGTGCAGAGGGAAGGGAAGGAAAGGGAAGGGAAGGGAAGGGAAGGGAAGGGAAGGGAAGGGGAGGGGAGGGGAGGGGAGGGGAGGGGAGGGGAGGGGAGGGGAGGGGAGGGGAGGGGAGGGGAGGGGAGGGAAGGGAAGGGAAGGGAAGGGAAGGGAAGGGAAGGGAAGGGAAGGGAAGGGAAGGGGAAGAAAGGAAGGGAGGTGGTAGCATAACCAGCTAACAAATTCTCTCTTCTTTAGGAGTTTGTATGGGAGCAGCCCAAAGAAGAACAATAGGGCAAAGTTAATTAAATTAGCGACCTGGGATCAAGCCCATACACATATACTACAGGACAGTCTTTGATCGCAGAGTCTGAAAACACCTTCACTGCCCTCTAAAAGGCTGGCTGAAACCATTTTTTACAAACTGAATAGATTCTATCACAATTATTTCATGTAATTACTTAAGCTTTTTTATATTCAGAGTTCTTTAACTTGTTTTAATTTTGTAAATAATAATAAATTATTATTATTATTATTTAGAGTCACATCACAACCCCCTAAAAAAGTTTATGTGGAACATAATCTCTTTGGGAACTTTTACTTTATGAATTGGAATAGCAAACAAGCCCCATAAAAAATGGAGAAAATCTTCAACATTGATCTAAGTAAAATTCCTTCCAGTGGTTAGGCATTTGCAGCTATGTACCTAAGCAGATCAGAACCAATAGTTAGTAAGTTATCAGAAGAACCAGTTGAAACTAAAATCATAAAAATTATAAGTGCATGTACCTTAAATATTTTTCAGACTGAAACATAAAAAATCTATACTTAGTATGCAATCTGCTGATGTAGAGTCAAGGCATCTTCCTTAAATGAACCTGCTAGGGGAGATCTGTATAATCTTTCTTGCCAAAAAACCCACAATATATCTTCTATTTCAAGTATGGGTCTCTTAGGATGAAGATAAAATTTTAAAACACTTGTAAACAAATCCCAGTAAAAATGTTTGTAGACTTCATGACTTTGTTTTCTCAATTTTTATACTTACCTCTTCCACATGTGTCCTGATGGCATTTTGTTTTAGTGGCTCCCCTTCATGAAGTCAAAATATTTAATTTACTTTGCATAAAAACCAAAGCCCTTTTTCTTTCTGCATTCATATTTAATCACAGTAAGTACTGTATTGATTATAATAATGAGAGCAACACACTTGGAGACAGACCCGGGTACACTTGGTAAACATACAACTCAATTGGTGAACCCCGGGCTGACTTGAAGGGAGTCTTCTAGGCACTGACTCCATTGGGAAGGGAGAATGTTCATTGTTCTGGTGAGTTAAATAGAAGTTAGCTAAGGAAGTCTCAATCTTGTGTAGTTTAAACACCTACAGCAGTGGTAGCTGGAATGTTAATGAGAATGTATGTGCAAGTTCTCTCACATTATTATTTTCAGAGAGATAAACATTGATTTGTTATTCCACTTATTTATGCATTCATCAGTTTATATTTATATGTGTCCTGATAAGGGATGGAACCCACGATCTTGGCAAATGGGACAACACTGTAGTCAACTGAGTTACCCAGCCAGAGCCAAACCACATTGTCTTTAAGTAAAAAGCCAAAGAGTCATCTCTATGTCCCATCAAAAGCTTTTTTTAAAAAATCAAAATCAAGTAATTTAACACTTAGCAATTCAAAAGTGATAGTGTTAACACAAGTAAAGAGACAGGGCCAGTAGGTTTTGAATGAAATAGACATGAATTTAGTCAATCTGCCCCTGACTAAGAAACAACATAGATACTAATCATCTCCTGAGCTTCTGATGGAAAGATGATATTTATACTAGAGTAAACAAGAGCTGATATACACCACTACTTAATACCAAATCTTTTCACACACATTAGGCTAAAAATGTGTTACTCTGAAATTAGTATGTATAAATAGTTTAAAAGATTAAATTTTCTCCCATCCCCCCCAAAAAACACAAAAAACAACTATTATCAGTTATTTTAAAATGAGATTATATGACATATTAGTTTCCCAGGGCTGCTATAACAAGTTACAACAAACTAAGTGACTTACAACAACAAAAATTTATTCTCCAAAAGTCGTGAGGGTCAGAAGTCCAAAAACAAGGTGTTAGCAGGTTTGGTTCCTCCTGGAGGCTCTGAAGGAGAAATGGTGTCCTTCACTCTCCTAACCTCTGCTGACTGCCAGCAATTCTTGGCTTAGAGGCAATTGCTTCTACTTTCACATGGCTTTCCCCCATTTGTGTCTCTATCTTAATTCTCTCGCCCCCCCCCCCCCAATAAGGGTACTCATTATTCTATTTAGAGCTAACCAAAAATCCAGGATGATATGATATCAAGATCCTTTACCAAATTCATCTACAAAGGCCCTATTTTCATATAAAGTAACATTCACAGGTAATGGGGATTAGAATTTGGATATATCATTTTGGGGGAACACCATTCAATCCATTACATATGTATATGCTGTATATGGTTGTATGTTGTAGCTTCTTCAGGACTCTTACTGCCGTAAAGAATTGAGCCTGATCTGATTATTCTAGGAGACTATTTTCTGAGAATTCTAAAAGTTTTCTCTTAGTAGAAGAGATTTTGGCCTTGATGCATGAACATCTGCTCACATCTCATAAAATAATTTGTACTCTTACAAATGGAAAATGATCATGAACTCAGCCAGGTGGCTTTTCTTGTGGGAAAAGATTCAGAACTTCTTAAATTTCCACTTAAGACCCTAGTGATTTGAAGGCTATCACAGTCTGTCATTAGATTGACACATTGTCTTACAACAACACTGTGTATGTGTGTCAGTTACTGGTTTTGAAGTCGTTCATTCTTATATGTTTTCTTTCCATTGTGCTTCCAGGTTATCCATCTTCTGGATTCAGAAGCCATCTATTTCTATCATAGCACAACTCAATTTCTCTTGACTTCATAGTTACATCTACAACTCTCTGATTTGTATCTCAGTAAATGAATTTATCAATGACTCCCTAATACCTTTTTATTCTCTGTGCATTTCAATGACATTATAAAAGAAAGTTTTAATGGACATTTATTCTTAACTCTTCTTCTGTGAATGCCAGAATGTGCTGAATATCGGGATTGAGTGATAAATATTTACACAAATTAGAAGCACAGAGTTGATATTTAAATGAACAAGTGATTAAATGAAAAGAATAAATGAACACAATACAATAACATAAAATCTAATGTAACAAGTATTTCTTATGTCCTAACATATGTGATATTTGTGGGCAAAGTAATAAAATTTAGTTTCTGCAGAAAATAAAATGCACACTAATCTAAGAGTCCGGACTACTAAGGTTTAATATTAATTCATGATTATCAGTGTGACCTTGAGTAAATCACTTTAACTCACTGAATCACTAGTTTTCTTAATTGTAAAACAATGGGTTTATACTAGATCATTTCTAGAGTCCCTTTTAATGTTGGCAGGTTGTGGTCAGATATTAATGAATATGATAAAATAGAACACATAGAAACATTCATCTGAGACTTCTGAAATGAATATTTTTTTGGTTATAACTTTCATAGTATTTTTCTACCCTCATTGATATTTAAGTCCACCTGAGCCTAGCTTATCCCTTCAAAACCTTATATTACTAGAGGGCCTGGGTTTGCCTTTATTGTCATAAAAGGTTAAATGTTGGCTTCTCTGGAATGCATGTGGAATATACATGCCACTGGAGAAGAACTGTTTCTACTGTTCTGCACTGGGACTATCCGATGCCCTTCATACACATAATACAATGCTCAACATATTCATGCATAGTTTTGTAGATTCTCCCAGTTAATTGAGTTGTAAATTACATATAAAGTAATTTTTTGTTTATTTTAAAATTTGCTGTAATTACTGGTTACACATTTGAACAAATCCAAAAAGCCATTTTGTTTTTAGATTTACTTACAATAAGCAATTCAGGATTAACTGATTTATGCCATGGAAGGAACCAAGAATAGAAAGAGAAAACTACAAATATACCGTCCTTCACAATTGAAGCCACAACCACTCTTTCTATCCAGATCTTCATTAACTATCTGGTACCAAGTTATATTTTGGCAGCTAGAAATGCCCTTGGAGAATACCATTATTTTATTTCATAATAAACACTTACCACCAAGTGAATTTAAGTGTTGACAATGAATTTTTAAAAAATATGTTTTATTGATTTTTAGAAAGAGCAGGAAAGAGAGAGAGACATTGATGAGTTGCCTCCTACATGCACCCCAACTTGGACTGAAGCCACAATCTGGGCATGTGCCCTGACCGGGAATCAATGGAACTAGCCACCTTTCAGTGAATGGGAAGGCACTCAACAAACTGAGCCACATTGGCCAGGGCTATTGACATTGAATTTAACAGAACATTTTTGTGCTTAATAGTTTTCTAGATTCTATATATGACATATCCCTGACCTCTCAGGATTTATAATATAGTAGCCTAAATAATAGATTAAGTATAGGCAGGAAATAATCATAAAAATGTTATCTACAAAAGATGAACAAAAAAGTTTTGAGGGTCTTAAAGAAAGAAGATATGAATATTGAGAAGATATTCAGAAAAACATAAATGGGAAAGGTGACAGATGATCTGGGCCTTGAAAAATGAGCAGATTTCAATAGATAGATTACAACCTTGATGTGGCTGAAGTACGACAGATGGAATGTTTTGAAAAATAAGACTAAAAAGACAGATTGGGACGAACAAATAGATGGCCTTGAATGCCATGCTAAGCTTGAGAAATTACTTTTGGAGCATTTAGCCAGTTAAGTTTATACGGAGGCCAAAAGACTAATGGTTTGTAGAATTGAAAACGAAAAAGAGAGGATACATTCAGGAAGAAATACTACAGAAGTAAAATCAGCAAGAACTAAAATTTGTAGTTGTACACCCTGTCATGTACATTTGCACAATAATTCGTTGCACTGTTCTTACTTCAAAAAATGTTTTTCATCACTAAGTGCTTAATAAGCAGTCATTAGGATTAAAAAGCCAGATGAAAATGACATGCAAATCACAAGTTTTCAGGTGCATTTCAGAAATAAATTTCCCCTGCTATGTAGCTAGATACTGTCTGTACCTTTTGTTTAGAAGTTTGTAATTTCTTGTCATTGTTATTTGGTTTTTCTGTTGTCTTACAGTTTCTAAAAATGGCTGTATTTCTCAAGGCATCTGTGTCTGAGATATCACAAATTGTGGAGTCTTTATAGCCAGGTTCCTTTTTTTCCATCATAACTTATGTTCTACATCTTAAGTCATCATCTGGAGTATCAATAGCATCACCACAGCTGTATTTCCTTATTTGCTCTTGACAGTGTTCTCAGGGTTGATAAATGGCCCCAGCTTGGTGTGGAAAGAAAAGTATTTATTTTGAAGCTATATATAAGTTGTGGAAATCATCGCTTTCTACAATGACTGAAATAGGAAACAAGGAATATGACCTCAACAAATTTAACACCGTTTTAAGATTTCTTACTTAGACATTATTTTACTTTTTTGAATTCCTTACTGTTGCTAGTTAGCCGATTCTACCCCTAGGAATTTCTTACTGCTGACCAGGGCCCAGGCCGGGGAGGAGCCTGCAACCAAGGTACTTGCCCTTGACCAAAATGGAACCCGGGACCCTTCTGTCCACAGGCCAATGTTCTATCCACTGAGCCACACTGGCTAGGGTAAAATATGTTAATATTAATAAGGCATTAACATTCAAAATTTTCACTATCACATTCATGTACTTTATATTTGTTATATAAATTGTATTTTGGAGCCAATTTCTAAACCACTGGGGAAAAGTATGCTTATTGTGCACCTGTATCAGTTAAAGTAAAATAAGAGTTTCATTTTTATTTGTGTGTCACCTTGATACATTAATGTAATGTGATTTCATTCTATATCGACATACAGGGAGATGCGGTAAAAAAACAATATATATAAAACCTCTATTGCATTAAGTCCATCTGATGAAGTAAATGAGTAGAAGATTAAGCATTGGTAAATACATAGCTCTAATTTGACAAGGTAGATAAATTGCTATGCCCAGGTTCAGGAAGAGCAGGGTTGTCCAAGTTGTACATGTCACAAAATAGTGAGGCCATTACCATGCAAAATCCCTAGGAGAAACGCAAGTGCTGCAATTACATCTGAACCCTAAATTACTTGAGAAATAGTTAGAGGCTCTGCCATCCTAAGTGTAATGTGATAATACTCTCATTAAGTTCTAGTCAATCATCATGAGTAAGTCAGAATCATTTTAGAAACGAAAGTAGTTGGTTAAATAATTCAATTCCAGGAGCCCACTGTGGCATCACCCTGCTGCAGCCATCTGTATCATAAGATAACTCGATTCCCAGGTTTAGTACTGAAATACCATAGCAATGTCAGTAAATTTGCCAGGATGATTTCCCTGTGGTCACACATTTCTTTAGCCAAACCAATGGTTGTGCTTGGGCCGGTAGCAGATGTTGTCAGTGGCAGCTACAACGTCATCTGAAGCATCTTCTCTTTGTTTGCAATTGACAGGGAGTAACAATGTGAAAGATGCTGGATGATTTAAGCTTTACAGAAAGCAGTGTCTTGTTTTGTTTTTCTGTTATTTAAATTCTCTTGTATTTCTGGTTTATAGCACATCCCCACATTTCCCCAGAATATTGGTAAATTCCTGTTGCTTCCATTTGAAATGGTGCTTAGTAGCACTGCACAACCCAATCACAGTACTAGGGTTTTCAAAGGGATTAGTTACTACCATGCATGCCAAAGGTATCCCTCATGCCCTCACCAACTCTTCCCTGGCCCAGTTGTACACAGCGCATTCCACATGCTAATTGTTTATCTCTGGAGACGAGCCTTCTGATTTAGCTGAAAGCTCTCAGTTATGTCTGGTGCCAGGAGCTCCTTGCTATCTTTTTATTTATTTCTCTATTCACCATCACCATCTCCAGCTTGTGCCATTCCTGCTTTTGAAGAAAGAACGTTGAAGCAGAAACTGTCTGTTGGCTCATACAATGCTCCCAAACAATTCTCCTGTTGTTCAAATATGTGTAATATAAAGCCTAGAAAGCTTATCTTGCATCTAGGAGTGGCTACGTGATACAGTTATGTCCAAAAAAACCATAATCAGAAATGCTCCCAGGTGCACCTACCCTGCCTCTTTGTTTTTGCCTGGAGTCTCAGACACAATACAGCAGCCCTTTTGCGACCATGAGGGAAAAGGAAACCCAGAGTCCCAAAATCAATGTCAGCACACATCTGCCTTCAGATTGTTTGCCGTTTGAGGAAAAACATCCCTGTTTTCAAATGAATGTAAATGCATCTGGTATTTGTAATCAAGAACATTCTTAAATAAAACAAAATTATTCTGGGACAAGCAGACTCTTAAATTTGGTGCTCAACTCTGGCTTTCTAATGAATAACTAGTTATGCTTTTAGTCTCCTTTTATGAGGTCTGAATAGGGGAAAAGGTCTTTTATATTATAAAGCTGGAGAAACTATGATTATCTGATACACCCATGTGCCATGTAAGAGATAGGTCCTTTCTGAGTGATACCTGCCAGATCAGCAAACAGCTTGTCCTTGACTTTCACCCCTAATAGCACATTACTCTGACTAATGAAAGATTCTAAGAGCTTAAAGTACCAACACCATTATACGCATTATCAAATGAACATGAATACCTTTTCGATGTTATTTTAGGGAAAAAAAACACCGTCTGCTGATATTAACTATGCATGAGGAACCTATTTCTCTTTGCTGATCTATTTTCCTTTTCTATTTGTGTTTTTGTGCTATTTATTCCATGTCTTAAGTGAAAACACAAAATAAGTTCTTTTCATTAAGAGGCATATTTTAATTTCTCTTCTATTCCTTCAATTCTGAATGCTCTCTTTCCTGGCCTTTGTGTCCCCAGAGTTCCCAGCAGTTTCTCATGTCTTTTATCCTTTCTTCTTCCGATTCCCTCCAGGATCCCCTGCTGTTGGGATGGTATTTAGAACATCTTCCTTGGCTATCCTTATGATTTGGCATGGTTTTCTGGAATCACTGTGTTCACGTGAACGACTTTAATTATGTAACATTGGTAATCAATAAGTTCTACTCCCCAGGCCAGGGCTATCCCTTGAAATCAATAAATGCAGTGGCGAGCTCATTGAATTGCTCCCCCTGGAGGGAAAGGAATATTGGATTATTTTGCTGGTTCCTTTGGAATAAGTAACCCCTGTATCGCAAATTTCAAGATACCTATAGTTTAACAACTAGCCTGCTTCCTGAACATTAACAATTGGCTTTTGCAAACTGATATGGATTGGTTCCAGAACACCAGAGAGCCAACTAGATGTGACATCATTAGGCCTATTTCACAACAGTCACCACTTGGTTGTTATGAAACTTCAAAATTAATATGCCCCAAACTAACTCCCATTATCTCCTTCTCTCCCAGACTTCTCCTTCTTAGTGATTAATACTACCCCTCATTTGCTTGCTTAAATCAAAATCCTGGTTGCCATCCTTGATTTGTTCCTCACTATCATCCTCCATATCCAATCAGTAGCAAACCTGCTATTGCTTCCTCATCTGTAATATCTCTCAAAACACTCCAGGCACATGAACTAACTGGGTCATCATTGTCTCTCTCTTGGATAACTACAATAGCCATCTTATTGGTCTCTTTCCTTCTGGATCATTTGATGCAGCTCCTAATTGCTATTCCATACAATGACCACAGGGATCTTTCTATAAGACAGAACTAATGAGGTCACATTCTTTTAAAAAATATATTTTTATTGATTTTAGAGAGAAGGGAGAGAGATAGAAACACCAATGATGAGAGAGAATCATAGATCAACTGCCTCCTGCATGCCCCACATGAGATTGAGACTGCAACCCAGGCATGGGCCCTGACCTGGAATAGAACTGTAGCCACCTAGTTCATAGGTCGATGCTCAACCACTGAGCCACACCAGCTCAGCAGATGTCATATTCTTATTTAAAGCCCTTCATTGGTTTTCTAATGCAACCTGGATAAAGTTGTAAATCCTTCAGGATAATATAAGACCCTTCATGGGCTGATACCTACTTACCCCATAGACTATAACCAATATCATACAGTCAGATGAAATTACATTCCATCCTTTGATTCTGAGCCTTTGTTCATGCATTTTTTTCTCTTTAAGAATAATACTATCAATAGTAAAGGCAATATTTAAATGTTTAATATGTAACAGGTTTTATTTTAATTTCCTTATTAACATTTTTGTTTAATCCTCATAACCACCCTCATAGTTTTTATTGGTTTTGTTTTTTGTATTTTTGTTGTTGTTTGTTGTTTATTTTTAATATATTTTTATTGATTTCAGAGAAGAAGGGAGAGGGAGAGAGAGAGAGAAACATCAATGATGAGAAATAATCACTGATTGGCTGCCTCCTGCACACCCCCTAATGGTGATTGAGCCCACAGCCCAGGCATGTGCTCTTGACCTGAATCAAACCCGAGACCCTTCAGTCTGCAGGCTGACGCTCTATCCACTGAGCCAAACCAGCTAGGGCTATTGGTTTGTTTTGTTTTATAATTTTGGGACACAGAGATCAACCAACTTTTCCAAAGTTACATAGCCTGTTAAGTGTGGGCACTATATTGTTCCTCAATGCCCGACCCCATCTGACTCTTATTCATCATTACTACATCTGCTGATGGTTCCTGTCCTCCAGGAAGCTTTAAAAAATGGAAATGTCTTGCCAGAGTACCTTAAACTAATGATTATTTTTGGCATGTTTGTTATCCTAGGAATTGAGTCTTTTTTTTGCCTGTAACCTTCAGAAAAATATCATCTTTCCACAGACAGGGCTGTCTTTCTCACCATTGTAGCTGAAGCATTTATTAGTATGCTCAGAACATAGCAGATATAAGTTCTTAGTTGTTAAATGAATAAATATTGAAAAGTGAGAAACTGCCACTTGAGATCAGTAAAGCTCAACAATTTATAGACTGAAATTACTACATTTGAAATTGGAACCAAATTACACATACAGTAGAAAATCCCCAAAGGCAAAGAAGAAAAATATAAATTGTAGAAATATAGATTATGGATTATGAAAGAAACTTAGAGATCTACCTGTCATGCCACTAATTCTATAACTAAGGAAATTAAAGTCAATGCAAATAATGAGATCTGTCCAATCCCTTTATTTATTTAATTTTCTCATGAGATTAAACTAGGGAGCTCAAGAAGTAGTTCTGTAAAATAATAATGTAGATATCCCACATAAATTTTGCTGGAAAGGGCTGTCATGAGAAGTTAAGTTTTTAGCTCTCAGACTGCAGCTGTGAAATATGAATTTAAACTTTTCTGAAAGAATTTTCCCACCCTGTCCTTAAATATGATCATGTATTCCTTTAAGAAAAAATAAAGGATTAAATCTTGCCTCAAAACTTAAATAAAATCCTTAAAAACATTCTTTTCAAAAGCCAATCTGTTAGGAATCATTTACTAATCCAGTTTATGGACAATTGTATTTCCTTCATTTGCTTTCATTTTTATTATACAAAATGCTAGAAGCATCAGGGTGTCCCCCAGTCAGCACTTCATTTGTTCTTGGATGAAGTTTGTTTAGAATGCTGGCCATCCTTCATTTGCTTTGCCATCACAACCTATTTCCTAGCCACAAATATGGTGGGACATCATGAGCAGAATAAGAAAAATATGAGCTTTAATGTACTGGGGACGCCACTTCTCCTTACCTTCCAGGACTATGATAACAGGTCAATGCAGAACCCAATGAAACTTCAGCAGGTAGAAAGAAAGGATGTTTTCTAGGCCTCCCCTTAGGATAAATGAGATTTATGTGTAAATATATTGTGAAAATTAGACCTGCTGCCCCTGCCAGATGTCAGGCAGTGAAGAATGTGACCCTTTCTCTCCAAAAATCTCCTAAGGTTCTCCATCTTGCTGATGGTAAAGCCAAGAGAAAGTCCCAAGCAATATTTGATAGTGTATAATTAAGATTTGTCTTTCCTTAATGGAAATACCGCTACTGTTTGCATCAGATGCCTCAAATTCATGTTTTTCTTCATTCTTACTCTTGAATGCTGTCATCGATATAAAAGTGACCATACCTTATATTTATAAAGGCCCTTAAGAATATGTCTTAAAGTAGAAATAACATTAAATAAGGTCAAGTGGTGAGATGGTGTATAAAGAGCCTGCCTGAGGAGTGGACAATTGAATAGACATCTGAATTAAAAACACACAAAAAACATCCATAGGTCTGTAGAAAGAGAACTCCAGGAAGAATCTCAAATCCAAAGACCCAGAGTCATGTTTGATTCGAGTGCAATAGGACTATCTCAACAATGGGGGAAAAGGTTGGTTTATCTACATCACAATGAGCAAGGAAAAGAATGATGGACTATAGTCTGAAGAGTCAGTCAAGGGTCCAGGTCACATAGAGTTGGGTAGGCTCTGGTAGAAAACTGGATTTATTTTTTAATTTATCTTTATTGTTGAAAGTATTACAGATGTCCCCTTTTTCCCCCATTGACCCCCACCACCCTGCTACTGCCCCCTTCCTACGCCTTCACTGCAATATTGTCTGACCATGGGTTATGCATATATGCATATAAATCCTCTGGTTAATCTCTTCCCCCTCACCCCTTTCCCTCTACAATTTGTCATAGAAACTGGATTTTATTCAAAGCACAATGGGAATCAAGTAGAATAGATGAGTGACTTTATTTGATTGACCAACAAGATGGCATAACCACAAAGACAATAAAAATATTATTATTACAGCAATATTTATAATAATTTATTGAAAGCACTGAAATCAAGAGGATTAAGCAAGGGAAAACCCCCCGTTTTTGTTTTTGCTGAAGCCTTTTGTTCCTCCTCTGTTCCTTTCCCTGATTCTGATTAAATTTTCAGAAATATCCAGTATGTTTTCAGTCACCATTAAATAATTCAGTCCTCCACTGAATTTCAGTGCCAAGGAGAATCTCATTTTGGTAATTAGAATGTCTAGTCAAATGTAGAAATCCAATTTTAGGAATGTACTTCACACTACCTGAGTCTATACTTTCCTTTATTTGCTCTTTATCTCATTTATCCAATCTGTCTCCCCATTAAAATGGCAACCTTATATAAGGATAGGGATTTTTGCTTCTCTTACTCACTGCTGTATACCTAGTGCCTATAACAGGCAGGCACACAGCAGTTCTTTTAAAATAAATGTACCTGAGACCATTTATTTATTTATTTTTATTCCAGAGAGGAAGGGAGGGGGAGAGGAAGATAGAAACGTCAATGATGAGAAAAAATCACTGATTGGCTGCCTCCTGCACACCCCCTACTGGGGATTGAGTCTGCAACCCAGGCATGTGCCCTTGATTGTAATTGGACCCAGGACCCTTCAGTCCACAGACTGATGCTCTATCCACTGAGCCAAACCAGGTAGGGCATAACTGAGACCATTTAGAGAGGAAACATAGCTGAAAAAGGACAAAGGCTCCCTGTCACTCTAACACGACTGAGAAGAGGAGAAAAGACCCCAGCAGAGACAGGAAGACAGGAGACTGTGTGTGTGAAGGACAAGAGCAAGTAAAGGAAGAGGGGGTGGTGAATTTTTCAAATGCTACCAAGTGTTCGAGTTTACTAAGACCTGAGACCTGCCTATTGAGTTTGACAAGAGAAGTCACTTGAAAATCATAGATTCTGTTGAGTGAAAAAAAAGACTTGAATCTGCTATTTTCAGGTACTCAATGTAAGTATAGAATGCAAGTTGAGAAAGTGAACTTCCCCTGCACACAGACTTGCTATTAAAGGTTACAGAAAAGGGAAAAGAGAGTCGTATCTAGAAAGAAATATGAGGTTAGGAAAGGTACATCTAGTGAGAATGAAAAAAGTCATACTAGAGTAACAATTTGGAATACTCATGGCTGAAATATAACTAATATTTATATTTATCATACTTACATGTGATTATTATGTATGCATATAATATTTAATATTACATATACTAGCTATTATAAAATATATGTATGGTTTATATTTATATAAAGATATGAAATTTTATTTATATTATAAATTTTATTATATGCATATATTGATTATCATCAGGGGTTCTGGTCAGAGTCACTCAGATACTCAGGCTGATAGACTATTATTTTTTTATAGTTGTACTACCTGCTATAGAACATTTGGTAAGGCAGTAGGCAAATAGAGAATAAAACAATATCACAAACATTTTGAATTTGAATATTGGCTGAATGACTATTGCTAATATTGAACTAACCAAATGGATCTTCTGGAAGATGAGGTTACAGTATTGGCAGCACATTCTTTAGAGCGAGTGCAGAAAGATTGGAGCCCATGGGTTAGGAGCTTGAGGAGGTGTCAAGATGGGGTGACCGATGTGTGAGTTTGGAATTACTGAGACAACTCCAGCCATAAATGTCAGTGAATTCACCAAAAGAAAGGATGTAAATGAGGAGAACTCAGGTCAGTCTTCTGGGATGACACAGCTTTGTAAGAAACACAGGGAAAAGAGAACAGCTTTGTAAGAAACACAGGGAAAAGCAAAAGAGACAGGGGACGTAGGCAGTGAGGGAAAATATAAGTAACAGAAAAAGTGGATTGAGGGTGAGGAGAGATTTACAATTTTAGCAGTCAATACTAACAGATAATGCAGAGAGGTCTAGAAAGGTATGGCTTTGAATCTGGTATTTCCCAGGCGGCCTTGGCAGGAGTTTGGTTTTTTTTTTTCAGTGATGAGAACCATGCACACATCAAGAGGCCCGCAAGGGAGTGAGGACTTTGGAAGTCGAATTCTCTTAAGATTTCAGAAATGAATGGACACAAAATCAGGGGAGGCATAAGAGAAGAAAACCCTCTTTGTATAGTTTAAAAGAAATAACATGATTTTATGAAAGAGAAAGGAGCTAGTAGGCAAGGAGAAATGAAAGTATAGGGGAAACTTCATTCCTGGGGCGGACATTTCCACTTAGAAACATCAAAGATAATGCCATTTCAACATATTTGAAAGCAATTGATTTGGGTATTTATTTTAATGTGCATAATGTTTCAGGGGCTTGTTTATCTGTTAAATTTACATATATTCTATATCTTTTTCATAGCAGCCTTTTCATTTGATATGCACAAGATGATCTTCATCATTAGAAAACAGGTAATAATTTGCATTTTTTTCATTGTATACTCACATTATGGTTCTTCTAAGCATTCATTACAGTGCCATAGATTTCTCTTTGGATTCATGAGCAGATCATAAAACATATTCCATTTTCACATTTTCTTTCTTGAATTCTTTTCTTTATAAACCAGTGGATTACATATTCTATCATATTTTATTGTCTGGGCTAGCTGCTGAACAAGAAAATACATAACTTTCACTCCTGTACCTGGAGATGAAATTTATCATTTCAGCACAATTTCATCTGAAGTAAAACCCAGAATGTTGGTTTTTTTTTTTTCTTTATGGACACATTCATTATTGTATTTTCTGCAAAGCAGATCTATTTAATATAGTAATTAAAACACTACATTAGGAGTGAGTTTAATTATCTTTGGCTGTGTTGAATATTGGCCCTAGTCCTATTTTGTAAATAACCCATAACTATCTCTCATCATTTATAAACTGTGTTTTCTTTCATCGTTAACATAAAACTGACACTGGTTATTTATTTTATCCAACATGAGGGTTCAGAGGATGGATATGAATGTGCCTTTCTGTTCTTTTTAGAAAATATATTTGATATTAACATTCTACAAACAATATTAGCTAGTATTTATTTTCTCCAGAGACAGAGGAGAAAAAAATTAGCAGTTCTCCAGGTACGACCAAGAACTATGCCTTTGTGTAATCCACATAAGATATGCATTTTTCTAAGAATTCTCATACTGTGATTTCTTCTACATATGTGTCAATCATAACAGGCATGTTAGACAGTGACATTTTTAAGCAGACATAATGGTAATCTTTATATATATAAAAGTCCAGCGACCAGAATGACCAGTGGTTATGACACGCACTGCAGCAGCCAAGGAGCCTGATCTGGGCTCTGATCGCTCCCACCCATGCTGGCCTAGCCCGATAGGACTCTATCGGTGCAGGCCAGCAGGACCCCACCTGTGCACGAATTTGTGCACCAGGCCTCTAGTAATAATATAAGAAAGTTGCAGTGGATACAATTGGTTCCTAGAACCAAATTGCCTGGGGCTGATTTGACTTTGCCATGTATGAGCTATATAACCATGGACAAATTAATTAGTTTCTTCATGACTCAATTTCTTCATCTGCAAAATAGATATAACAATAAATTGGATTGGCATGGAGTTTAAAGGAGTTAATATAAAGTGCTTAGAGGCATGCCTAATGTGTATTAGTGATATGTACCAGGAGCTAGTACTATTAGCTAACATTTATTGTGTGCTTGAGATGTTTCTAAAAGCTTCACTTGGATGATCCTTTTTAATTCTCAGAATACTACCATTCTGTTGGTTTTTCTTTTAACATATATTTTTTATTGATTTCAGAGAGGAAGGGAGAGAGAGAGAGAGAGATAGAAACATCAATGATGAGAGAGAATCATTGATTGGCTGCCTCCCCCACACCCTTACTGGGCATGGAACCCACAACCCAGACATGTGCGCTTGACCACATTTGAACCTGGAACCTTTCAGTCTGTAGGCCAATGCTCTATCTACTGAGCCAAACCAGCTAGGACTTATCCTGCTTTTATTCTTATTTTACAGATAGTGACCCAATCCATTTTTTGAGGTCACACAGACAGTGGGTATAAAACCAGGGTTTTCATCCAGTGGGCTCCAGGGACCACTCCCTTCACTACCACAATACCCACTCCTGGTACATAACCCATGGACACAGACAATAGGGTGGTGAAGGCCTGGGGCAGGGTGTAGGGGTTGGGGGTGCTAGAAGGGGTCAGTGGGGTATAGATGTGGACATATGTAATACTTTCAACAATAAAGATTATTAAAAAAAAAGAATAGTTGAGGGAAGCAACATATTTTACATAATTTTTTTAGTGAGTTGGCAAGACCCACTACTCCCATTCTGGTTTATTTGGGGAACTTAGTGTATAACTCCCTGGAGAAATGAGCTACCTCATCCTCCATATCACCCTTCCCAGGGTCTGGTGTCTTTTCTGATGCAGATTTTATCTCATTTTAATGTCCAGTAAGGCTCTGTAAATTCCAAAGGGACTTATAATCACCAGCATTGCAAAAATATGCCCTGGCACATTCCTTCAGTATAATAGGTTTTTCTCATACTGGGCAAAGAATATCACCCTTAAAATTTAACAAAGAAAATGAGTTTTTCATGGGGAAAAATGCATGTGATTCTCAGAGTTTGTGAAAATACATATTTATGCTATAGGAGGCCCCATTCCAATATATGGGATATTTTGTGTAAAAATAAAGATTTAGAAATTTCGAGGATTTCTACTTTTTTGTGAAGGCCAAAGTAGATATAAGTTGGCTATTGTTTGTCACTAGCAAATTCTAATACCCATTAAAAAAAGATATCACCATGCATTTTTTGAGCTGCAATATTAAAATACATATTTACATGGCTGTGTATATTAAATATTTATTTGTTTATTTAAATTTAGTGCAGTTTTTGTATCCTTGAATACTGGTTATAGAGATTTAAGTTTCTCTTGCTTTCATTCCCCCCATCCCCAAATCATTCATTAAGAAAATTTCAAACTTATAGCAAAGATAAAGGGATCATTTATTTTTTAATTAAAAATGTTGCATTGAGTTCTCATTAAATACAAGGCAAAGTGATTGTTTTAAATTTGCATGAGAAGATATGACATATACACAGGACACAATAATTATCAGTAGAATCGGAAAATGTACTGTGTCTTAAATCTAAGAGTTATGTAAAATTCCAGAGGTAGGAAATAGCCCTTACTCAGTTAATACAGTTCATGTGAGTTACAGCTATGGAACAGACTCACATGAACTGCTTTAGGCTTTTGCAGAGATTCTATGTCATGGAATTGGCCCGTGCAGGTACATCCATTAGCATGTGTGCATGCTCATGTGCCAACGCACACAAATACACATATTACACAGTGCACTCTGTCCTTCCCCACGAGGAAAAGGGAGAATAGCAAAGTTTTTCTTCCACTAGGTTGATGTAAAGCACCCAAATTAAATATTATTATCACTAAAGAGAAGTGCACGTTTACCTTTAAGATGCCATAAATTTGGAAAATAGACTGGGAATTCTACATTACGAGTGCTACAATATTGTCAGTAAGAAAAGAATGAGATTGCCAGTTATTTGGAATTACATAGTCTCCTGCTAAAATGTCTATTGCCGTTTTGACACACAGAATGCCGAAAGAGATGTCGTTTTCTGAAAGGGAATGTGTTAAATTGGGAACTCTGCAATCATGTTCCCTGAAGGAGCCATGTGACGTTGGGGACTCTGACACAATACTTGTTCAATTTAAAGACTATAGTTTTAAAAATCCTTTTTTAAAAAATATATAGAGAAAAATGAGAGTGGCTAATAAATATGAGTGAATTTAGCCCTAGCTGGTTTGGTTCAGTGGATACAGGGATACAGTGTTGGCCTGTGGACTGAAGGGTCCCAGGTTCCATTCCAGTCAAGTGCACATGCCAGGATTGCAGGCATGGTCCCCAGGAGGAGGTAGGCAAGAGGCAGCTGATCAATGATTCTCTCTCATCATTGATGTTTCTCTCTCTCTCTCTCTCTCTCTCTCTCTCTCTCTCTCTCTCTCTCTCTCTTCCTTCCATTCCTCTCAGAAATCAATAAAAAATATATCTATATATATAAAAGCCTAAGTGACAGTTCGACCATTTGACCATCCGACCTATAGCTATGATGTGCAATGACCACCAGGGGGCAGACAGTCCAACCAATAGCTATGATGCACATTGACCACCAGAGGGCAGGTGTTCAATGCAGGAGCTGCCGAGCTGCAGTGACTTGGGAGCTGTGGTTCTTGGGTGATGCACATGGAACCAGAAAGGAGGGAGCCCTATTCTGGGGTGTGTCACCCAAGAACCACCCTCTCGCAAGGAGAGCTGGTTTCAGCGTGATCCCTGCAGGCCAGGCCGAGCGACCCCACCGGTGCATGAATCTGTGCACCAAACCTCTAATTTATAAATAAATAAATGTGAATTTAGTCTCACTCCATTTAGAGAAGCTATCACTAAAAATAACAATCAAATGCTAGGTTCTTTGTTTATTTGTTGTTGTTGTTTTTTGGTTGTCTGCACCAGATAGATCAGTTGCAGAGTTAGCTATCTTCCTTCTGTGATGTTTATTATATTATTTCTCAGGGGGTAAAGGTACTCAAAAGCAAATTAGAGTAACATATGAATAAAAAAGTTCTCCCTCCCTTCAGTTGACCACTGGTAAAACTTACAGTAATGTTTAACCTTGGTATTTGAAGACTTATTTGTCACGTCTTTAAGGAATACATTTTAGCTAAAACTATGTAGTAATGATAGGACAAATAAGCAATCAAAGGTTTCACTATTGACAATTCACAAACACTGAAATGCTTTGTGTTGTCATGTAAGCTCAGGAGTATGAGCTATATGACATTGGACAAGTTAAACTCCCAAAGAATCAATTTTGTAATTTATTAATTAGAAGTGAGAACAGCATCTATCTCCAAAGTTTGTGATAAGGAATAGATGAGTTAGTATATTAGTTGTTGCCGGGGTCCAACCCCAGCAGGTCCAGGGGTTTCCAAAGGCGTAGACGGAGTCCGCGAAGAAGGAATGACACGGAGACAGCGTTCAGTTGATCAGCAGCCTAGCCAGGATCTCCAGCCAAGTTCTGGTCTCGATCTCCAGAAAGGTTCTGCTGTTTATTGTCTTGTTACATCCGTATTTATCCCAGTTGATTTTAATCCTGTCAATTTCTATTACAAAGGTTAGGGCGTTTCTTATCTCCATTCCAGGGAGTAAAGATTATGTAGCTTAAGCATGATTGTTTGTAGTGATTAACTACACGCCTGGCACTTAGTTAAGGAGTTTCATCCCCTCCCTGACTTCAGGGAAAAATTCCTACCTGGGGAAACAACCTTTCTAGGAGAGGCATCCCCTCCCTGACTTCAGGGAAAAATTCCTACCTGGGGAAACAACCTTTCTCGGAGAGGTGACCTTGGTTAAAACACACAGTGCTAAGGGGAGCAAACATATTAAGAACAGTATGCTATATACGCCAGGTCCCTTGAAACATATGCTGTGCAGATGTTTCTTTCCTGCAGCGACTGTGTCAAGCAGCAAGGATGGACCGGCTTCCGGCAAGTTGTCATGTAGTGAGTATTTCATAAATACTGGGTATTGCTATTAGGCACATCTACTCTGGGATTTTTTTTCCCTCTCCTCTAGGCATAACCAGTGATCTCCAGGTGACTTTACCAACCACTTTAATTTCTTTAACCATAAAAATTAATTACGAAATTACTAAATTGGAATGTATTCAATGCCATTCCTTAGGCCATTAGCATAGCAATGATAACAAGAGGTATAGACTCTGGAACCACATCGTGTATTTAGGCCCCACCTCTGCTATTCATTAGTTGGGTGATTTTGCATAAGTCAATAACTCTGATGCCTCAGTTTCCTCACCTATGTAATAGAGGTAACAATACAATAAAGGGCATATAGTTTTTACAAAGCTTAGAAACATTAAGGACTGAATCATACACTTTGGGGCATACAAGTGGAATCATGAAGTTCAAGTGCAGAATGGCTATGACCTACCTTGTTCTACAAACTGTTTAATTTAGCATTGACTCCACTGAGGATACCTTTGGATCATATTTGTCAGAATCAATAACACCACCATGTTTCTTTGGCTCACAGATACATATTATTATGTATTTAAATATGAAATGAAAGAAGTGGGGGAGCCAAAGAGCCTCTTCTTTCTTCCAGTGAACCCTCACCACAGAGCCGATTAAATCAACCTCTCAGAGAGCCGTCCATTTTAACCTGAGCACGCTTCAGACCTAGAAGCGGGGAGCAACTGCTGCTGACCAATTTCATTGTGTCTGCCTTGGGCAGTTTATAACTCTCATTAAAAACACAATTAATTTTTTTGCCCTGACCAGTTTGGCTCAGTGGATAGAGCGCCAGCCTGGGGACTGAAGGGTCCCAGGTTCGATCCCGGTCAAGGGCATGTACCTTGATTGCGGGCACATCCCCAGTGGGGGGTGTGCAGGAGGCAGCTGATCATGTTTCTCTCCCATCAATGTTTCTAACTCTCTATCCCTCTCCCTTCCTCTCTGTAAAAAATCAATAAAATATATTAAAAAAACAAACACAATTAATTTTTTTAACAACTCACTGTCTTGTCTGGGCTTCATATCATTCATGAAAACCCTTCACAAATTCCTTTCTAAGTCACATATTATTATTTTTTAAAATATATGTTATATAAAATGACAAGGAGGGACATTATTAATATTCTTAATTTTTTGAAAAATTCACCACTTGATTTCAAAGTCCATAATACTTTTCTGATGAATAGTGCTGATATACTCAACATAAGATGGGTGAGCTAAGTAAAAGTGTTTTAAGAAAAACTGTGTGTGCGTTTCGTGACATATCATTGTCTGCCATAGCTCAATGCAAAGATATTAGTTTTCTAGGATCCTTCATGTCATTCTGTTTTCTCTTCCTCCAAACCATTGGAGGATCCTTTAAGTTTCTGAAGATGTACAAGGGATCATTACTTTTATGAAAGATAAATTGCTGATAGAGGTTTAAGAGCTACTTTTAGCCCAAGACAATATCTAAAGCTGTCATTGCCCATCATTACCCTAATTTTAAAAAATCATGAGACAGCCACAGAAGAGGATCCCAGCTAATATTCTCATTCATACACTGGTTCAGAGTACTTTTAAGCAATGGAAAAATTGGTAAAACTACTCCTGGGAACATTTGAAAGCCATGTAAAATTACAATTTCTCAAGATGTTTGAACATTTTCAGAAAAGCCAAGCAATAAAATTGAAAAGTCCAATCAGAGGTTGTTAAATATATTTGTTATTGATTAAAAAAAGACACTCTCAGGAAATATATAATTGATATATGTGATACATCCGTTGAGTAACTAATTGTTAATATTTATTGAACATAAAATATATGGCCAGTGTTGTAATAACTTTTGGGAAAAAAATAAGAACCATCTTACCTCAATAAATTATGTGGTGTTATTTATTGCTAAGAATTTCCTATTTAAGTAAATTGGGGGGAGGAGGGGAACTGATTTCAGATTTTAAGTAACTGTTTGAAAATTTAAAAACTTTTCACGTAATACCCTTGGCAATGACCTTGTGTACTTAAAACCAGATATGGTAAGGTCATGAATTGAAGCACAGTCTGATCGGAAGGAGGGGCCATGATGAAGTAGACAATAAAACATGTTTTCTGAAGTACAATAGGACTAGATCATAAAATCTACATGATACTAGACTATCATGACCTAGGACAAGTTGCAAAAGAGGCATGGCACTAAAGTGAAGGTATTTAAAGAAGTTTACTGTGATTTTTTTTTCTACATTGAGGATCAATATAATGTGTTTGTGGCTGAGGGTGTAGAAGAGTGAGTGGGTGGAAGCAATACAGTTTGCAAAGTTAGCATCTCACCGCTGGTGAGATGATTTGCACAGCCAGGCTTCCCAAATGCACATGTCCGTGTGGGTCTCCTTTATGAACAGCCATTTTTATTGAAACATATATAGAAAACTAAGAGCCTAATGAGGGAGCTACACTTCCTATAAACACTAAAATTCAATTAAAAAGGCAGTTTCAGCCTTGGAAAATCAATATTCACCCTCATACATATTCTAAGATGGCAAGGTGTCAACTGTTAAATGCAAAAGAGAAAATGGATACAGAGAATATCTTAGAAGAACAACCAGTATGACCTGATACCTGCCTACATAAGGAGAATTAAGATGAAGCATGTGCTAAGGATAATAGTAACATTCCAAACTTGAGTTGCAGGAAAATGATGGATTTAGAGGAAGAATCATTAATAGCAGGTTCACCTTAGGAGTTTCTCTTTGGTTTCTTGTTTCCTTCCAGTTTACTAGTATAACATATATTCCAGTCAAAATTTTTACTTGAGATGGTCCAAGCACACCTCGGATATATTGTGGGTTTTAATATAGATCACTGCAGTAAAGCAAGTATCACACTAAAGCGAGTTTTAATCTTTTGAGGGTGGAGGGTCTTGTTTTCAATTTGTAAAAACCCCACATCTGTGAAGCACAATAAAGCGAAGAGCAGTAAAATGAGGCATGTCTGTATAGTATCATAGTTAGCATCCCAGAGTAGTAATTTTTTTTTTTTTTTTTTTTTTTTTTTTACTAAATAGAAGCTTCTTTAAACTAGACATATTGCCAGAGTTTTAAACAATTTTAAAAGTCTATGCAACTAATTTCAATATTATGATCCTCTACCATCTTGGAATTCTTTATCGCTGAGTCAATATTATATTTTTCCTCTATAAGGCAGTTTTACTCAGGCTTAACATTTGATGTCACTAACTGAAAGTGATACACAACTAATATCAAAATGGAAAAAAAAAAAACAATCTCCAAACTCCATTTTAAATAAATAGAGCTAACAGCCCTTCAGCGAGATGAATAAGCTTTTTTGTTTTATTGGCTTCTGACAAAGTTGTAGATGCAAACATGGATTGGCTGATGCGGCAGAAATTTTGCAGTTTAGTAGCTCTAAGATTATTATATTGCACGAGCTAAAACACACATGACATCTAATATTCTTTTATGAAATTAAATGGGCCCTGTAATTTTCAATGAAATGCTAAAAGATGCATTTCTATGTGAGGATGCTGTTTCAGAATAATTTACCTGGCTAAACATTCACGAAGTAGTTTTATTCTCTCATAGTTCCTTATTATGAAGATATCTCTTGTATAAAGACACTACATTTTCCTACCTAAATCATCCAATAGCACTATAACTTGATATTTGCATCTACAATGAAAAATTTGGCTAGGAGAGCTAGATGTCAAATGTGTATTTAAATGATATTTAAAAAAGAAGCATTTTATGTTTATAGTGTAACATTAAGCAGAAAAGCCAAATACAAAATTGTATAAACAGTGTGGTGATTACCCAAAGCAATCTATAGATTCAACATAATTCCTTTCAAGATACCAATGGCATATTTCATATATTTCACAGTACTAGAACAAATATTCCAAACATTTATATGGAACCACAAAAGAGCCCGAATAGCCACAGCAATCTTGAGAAAGAAGAACAAAGTTGGAGGAATCATGTTACTTGATACCAGACTATACTATAAGGCCATAGAAATCAAAATAGCATGATATTGGCATAAAAATAGACATATGGGTCACAGACCTTAATAGACACTCCTTCAAGTAGCACATACAGATGGCCAATAGACATATTAAAATATGCTCAAGTTCACCTATCATTAGAGCAATTCAAATTAAAACTACCATATTACCTCACACCTGTCAGCTACAGTTCTAGATGTTCCAAGTGGAAACAAACATTTCCACGTCCTAAATTCACCCATCTTTGGTATTTCATTATCACCCTATTAGAGGCTTGGTGCATGAAATTTGTGCACTCAGGGAGGGTGTGTGTGTGTGTCCTTCCACCAAGCATACGCCTTCTTGCAGTCCGGGAGCCCTTGGGGGATGTCCAACTGGAAGTTATGTGGGGAGTGGGACTAAGCCCACAGTCGGACATTCTTAGCGCTGCTGCAGAGGCGGGAGAGGCTCCTGCCACCGCCACTGCGCTCGCCAGCCATGAACCTGGCTTCTGGCCAAGTGGAGCTCCCCCTGTAGGAACGTACTGACCACCAGGGGGCAGCTCCTGCATTGAGCGTCTGCCCCCTGGTGGTCAGTGTGCGTCATTGCGACTGGTTGTTTTGCTGTTCAATCGATTTGCATATTAGCCTTTTATTGTATAGGATTAGGGTCCGTGTATTTCCTATTGCTGCTATAACAAATGACCCAATTTTAATGGCTTACAACCCAGGTTTATTATTTTACAGTTCTGGAGGTCAAAATTCAGGCTGTTAGCAGACCTGCAACCTTCCAGAGGATAAAAGGGAGATAAACTTTGCTTTTCTTGTCCACTGTATAAAAACAACCTGACTTGCTTGACTGGTGGCCCTTTCCTCTGTCTCCAAAGACAGCAGCAGAGCATCTATAAATCTCACTCTTTTGCTGCTTTCATCACCACATTGCCTTTTTCTCTCTGTTTAGGATTCTCCTGCCTCCCTTTTATAAGGACCCCTATGATTGCATTGGGCCCAAATTAATAACCTAGATAGACTCGTCATCGCAACAGCGCAAACTTTAGTACAACTGCAAAGTCCCTGTTACCACTTAAGGTACCATTCACAGGTCCCAAGGATTCGAAGATGGGTGTCTTTTGGGGTGGGGAAGTATTAATGAGTAAGAAGAAACATGTCTTAGTAATTATTTCATGAGAGATTTTTAGTTGTTGACCTTTCTGGACAGACACGTCTAATAATGTTTTAGATCCAGAATCTTTAGCATTGGAAGGACTTGAGGGGCGAAGTATCCCACTTCAAAGACAAAATGCAGAAGCCTCTTGGAATTGTGTCTTAACAAATATTAACCTGCTACCTGGTGCCATAGATCCGATTCATGGTCTCCTTATTCTCGTCTATTCCCCTGGCCTTGCTTATTATTCTAAAGGAAAATGTTTACCTCAGATGTTTTGTCCATTGTATTTTCTCTTTACAAATAATAATAATAATGAAAAAGTCTACTCACAAATGGACAATAGGCATATTTGGAGGAAATTAGCATTATCATTAGAATAAATAATTTTGCAGGTGTGTGGATAACAAAATGATAATATCTCTAATTTTTTTGCAAAATAACTAATATGCAGGCAGCCTTGAAATGGAAAATAAAAAGACCAACTTACTCACTTTCATCTTTCCATCATTCTGGCTATATCAGCTCCTGGGAAAATATTCAATCCTTCCCCGAGCATTTGAAGTTTATAATTGCTAAGGAAACAGCAAAGATTCTTTTCAAAAACAAAGCTACAATATGTGATTCTTAATAAGAACATAATAATTATTACAGTGATTAAATAAACTATGTTTGCAGAAACTTCTGAGTATCTATATGAATATGCAATAATTGTCAAAGATTTAACACATAATTAGTATAAGATTTTAATAAGCAACCCCGGCACAACACAAGTAACATATTTTGCAAGTCAGGCTCTTTATTAAAAGATGTGAAATCAATTCTAATCTTTTATGAAGAGCAGGAAGACTTTTTACTTTTTTCACATTCATATTTTTGTCTAAATTCACGCGATTGTGCCTACTATGTAATTTTACTTTTTCAGACAACATATATGATGTAGAAAATGTAACTATACAACGTAATTACAACAAAATTATTTCTTTGATTCTAATTATATTCATCTTTTCTAGGAATCAGAAACTTTGAATTCAATCATGGAGTATGATAAAAACTGACCTAAAAATCAGTAATGTCTTTTAAGGCACTAGTTTTTATGTAATTTTTATTTGTTACAGCATGGAATGGTAAGAATAAAAATTACTGTTATTATAGCATTAGGATTATGTAATCAATATTACTGACACTTCAAATATATATGTTCCCTGAAGTTCTTTAGGTCCAATGATTATCATTGAATACTCCCAGCTAGATATTATGTATTATCCCTTCCAGCCTATTGACACAGAAACTGAGGTTCAAAAATGTGTAATTTTTCTGAAACTGAGGTTTAAAAAATGTGTAATTTTTCTGAGCACAGTCAAAGGTTTTCAAGAAGTAGGATTGAAAATACTTCCTGCCCGGCTGGCATGGCTCAGTGGTTGATCATTGAACTATGAACCAGGAGGTCACGGTTCAATCCCCAGTCAGGGCACATGCCCGGGTTGCAGGTTCGATTCCTAGTATGGGGCTTGCAGGAGGAAGCTAATCAATTTTTCTCTCTCATTATTGATGTTTCTATTTCTCTCCCTCTCTGAAATCAATATATATATATATATATATATATATATATATATATGTCAATATATATATGTCAATATATATATTGATTAATATTACATATATATATATATATTAAAAAGAAAATACTTCCTATTTCACCTGTCAATCTTTAATAGGAGAAGTAATGATCATAAGTGTATAGTCACTTTGAAACTCCAATGAAACATTTACTTTTTCTTGAGATGGACACAGGCAAAGCTTTATGATATTTGGCTTATCAAGTATATATTAATTACATATACATCATACTTTTATTTTTCTGAATTATTAAAAATCATGACAGGTAATTTTTAATTTGTGGCAACTGTATTAGATTTCACAACTTCCAATAGACAGCTGTTTGTTCTTTACATGCTGATCAACAGAACATTTTGAAACATGGATTCCTGATTAATGATCTTGTTAATAAACTAATCTAAATGCATGCTTCTGGGCATCTCCTAAAGAAAAGAAGTTTCAGAGAAAGCTGGCAAAAGAGAAAATCAGCTTATGAATAATTCATGTATTTGTGCACTTCTATCTCCCTGCCTTTGGTTGTAATGATGTTTTGATAGCTGTAAATAGCAGGGATTTGTGGATGAAAGATAGCGCCTACCTAAAGGTATTTTACCATTTCAGAGAGTTGACATACCATTAAATCATCTCAATAGCAAAATCAGTAAATGCTTTTTAACCTTAAAGCTGTGAGACAGCAATAATTATATAGTAGTTTTACTAGAGATGATAAACATTTTGCAATGAAACCTCCAAAAAAAACAAAACAAAAACAAAAAACTTGAACTATGGGATTCAGAGGGCATCTGGGCTGGAAAACAATGCCCGTGCTGGGAGGGTTGTACATTCCAACTCCACGGGGACAAAGGCTCCTGTGCTCAGAACCTTTCTGGACCTCACCCATGTGCAAAAATAAATAAAAAAATAAAAATTAAAAACTGCACAAATGTGACGGCATCAATATATATATATATTTTTTTAGTGGTAACATGTTCCAATGAGACACATGGCATCTATGGGAAGTAGATGTTAGAAAAACATTACCTTTCAATGAAGGACTTGGCACTTGTCAAAATATACATGCTTGATGTTGCGAGCCTTACAAGGATTCAGACAATTTTCATTCTGTAGTTTGCCTAACACTCTTCAGATTTTGACAGACCCCTTCCAGTTGAAATAATACGAGCCCTCACTATTAGATGAGAGCCAGGCAATGTGCTAGCCATTTTGTAAGTATTAGCTCTGTAGCTATATAAAGACCATGCTGTGTCCAGAAACCCTACAGAATAATCATGATAATGATAACGGCCAATTATATGTATGTAATGTCTTATATGAATATAGAATTTTTAAAACCTATTCAACAACCAGTTCACTTATGCTAAAAGTCTTCTGGCAGAATTAGTCAGATGACCATTAAGAGTGGAATATCAATGCTATTTTTAGAAAACTTCTCTTATCCCTTCAATCAGTGCATCAACAACAATACAATCTTTGAGGGCAGCCCTCTGGTTCTGACTTTAGCCTCAATAATACTATTCCTTAGTGAATACCTTACATTAAATCCTTTTGATTCGTTAGTTTACTTACTGAAGTGTCTTATATGGCCTAGACAATGGGGACATAACCTTAAAACAACTGACACAGACTTGCCCTCCAAAGGGCTCAGAGTCAAGAAAAGATGACATAAACATAATTGGCAGCTGTAAATTGAGCATTTTAAGTTTACCCAGCTCACTTTTTCTACTCTTTTGCTTATAGACAGAATGATGTTCAAAGCCAGTTTTTTTCACTTTCGGAGGATCACAGCAAGTGATCATTAGAGTTTCAGGACAAATTAAGCGACACGGCATATATAAAACATAACTCTCAAATATGCATAGGTTGTCTTTCCTAACCTTGTTCTGCACTCTTTATTATGAAATATAAATAAAAACATATTCAAACATGTGTTGCACATTCACATTTTGTTGGTCATTATTTATATTAATGTCTCAGGACACTTTGTAAATTAAACAGCAGACGGCTGCTGTCAAAAATCCATTTTCATTCTCATTTCTCTTCTGAATGTTTTTCTTTCCCACTTGAGAGTGAAAATAGATCATTAAATGCTCTCACAGCCTGGTTCCTCCTCACCTTTGAAGTTGGCATCTCAGGCTTCTCCTGGAGATATGGATTCTGCAAAGGGCAGTTTTATTACGCTGTCTCAGGTAAGCAAGGATTAGGGAGATAATCAAAGGTCACAGTGAGAGCTGTGCGGAATTACTTTTCCAGACTCTGAGGACACAGCAAACAAGTTCTTACCAGTGTATCTGTGGATTCAGACTTCCTGCAAGAAAACCTGCCTTGCCTGGTTTTTGACTGCTTATCTCAGCCCCTTTCACAATTGAAAAAAAGCCTGCTCCTGATAGCATGAAAATTGCTGGTTTTTAAAACCTATATATAATTTGATACTGTATAAAATATGTTTCCTTTGTAATTTTATATATATATATATGTATATATATTAATATATATATATATATATAAAAAAAATATATATATATATATTAGTGACCCGATGCATGGATTGGTTCACATTGAAAAGAAATTAATTAGAAGGTGTCCAGCAGTGCAGGGCTGGGCGAGATGGGCCAGACTCGGCCTGGAGCCAACCTCCCACGATCACTCCCCAGGGTCTGCGAAGTGAGCGGGGTCCCTCTGGCAGGCGGGATGCCTCGGCCTGGCCTGCGGGGATTGGGTCGAAACTGACTCTCTGACATCCCCCAAGGGGTCCTGGAGTGCAAGAGGGTACCCTGCAAAGTTGCTGTCATACAGGCTGTGGAATACAAACACAAGTGTGCAGTAAACCAGATTCAGGACCGAGAGTGCTCCAGTAACAACATAACCCACAGCCAAAGGTGGAATCGCGTGGCCCCATGAGGAATCAGGATCCTTGCTCTCTGGTTTCAGGGTGCGTCCCCTGAGAACCGCCACTGCCAAGTCACTGCAGGTAGGCAGCTCCTGAGGTGAGCATCTGCCCCCTGGTGGTCAGTGCGCTTCATAACGACTGGTCAGCCGGACGAACACTTAGCATGTTAGCCTTTTATATATATATATATATATATATATACTAGAGGCCCGGTGCACGAAATTCGTTTATGGGGGCAGGGGAAGGGCGTCCCTCAGACCGGCCTGCAACCTCTCCAATCTGGGACCCCTCAGGGGATGTCCAACTGCCAGTTTAGGCCTGATTCCTCTCACAATTCGGGACTGCTGGCTCCTAACCACTCACCTGCCTGCCTGCCTGGTCACCCCTAACCACTCTACCTTCCTGCCTGATGCCCCTAATTGCTCCCCTGCCTGCCTGATAGCACCTAACTACCTCTGTCTGCCTGCCTGATTGCCCCTAACTGCTCTCCCCTGCTGGCCTGATCCCCATAACTGCTCTCCCCTGCCAGTTTGATCCCCCTAACTGCTCTCCCCTGCCAGCCTGATTGCCCTAACTGCTCTCTCCTGCTGGCCTGATCGCCCCTAACCACCTCTGCCTCAGCTCTGCCACCATGGCTTTGTCCTGAAGGACGTCCAAAAAGTCATCCAGAAGATGTCTGGTCTAATTAGCATATTACCCTTTTATTAATATACTAGAGGCCCGGTGCACAAAAATTTGTGCACTCGGGGGGTGGGGGGGTACCTCAGCCCAGCCTGTGCCCTCTTGCAGTCTGGGACCCCTCGGGAGATAACGACCTGCTGGCTTAGGCCTGCTCCTGGGTGGCAGAGGGCAGGACCAATCCCTAGGTGCAGCCCCTGGTCGGGCTCAGAGCAGGGCCGATTGGGGAGTTGGGGCGCCGCTCCCTGTCATACACAGAGCAGGGCAAATCGGGAGGTTGCAATGCCACCCTCAGTCATGCTCAGGGTAGGGTCAATCAGGGGGTTGGGGAGCTACCCCCTGTCACACACAGAGCAGGGCCGATCAGGGGGTTGGGGAGCTCCCCCCTGTCACTCACAAAGTAGGGCCAATAGGGGAGTTGGCGCACTGCCCCCTGTCACACACAGAGCAGGGTGGATCAGAGGGCTGGGGCGCCGCCCTCTATCACCCACAGAGCAGGGCGAATCAGGGCTCAGGTGCCGCCACTGTCACACTCAGGGCAGGGCCTATGGGGAGGTTATGGCTCTACCCCATCACACACAGAGCAGGGCCCATGGGGGTGGGGGGGAGGCACCACCCTCTATCACCCACAGAGCAGGGAATCAGAGGGTTGGGGTGCCGCCACTCTCACACTCAGGGCAGGACCGATGGGGTGGTTATGGCTCTACGCCGTCACACACAGAGCAGGGCCCGTGGGGTGGGGGGGTTGGGGCACCACACCCTGTCACACACAGAGCCGCAGGGTGATCAGAGGGTTGGGGAGCTCCCCCCTATCAGGCACAGAGCAGGGCTGATCAGGGGGTTGGGGCGCCTTCCCCTGTCACACACAGAGCAGGGCCGATAGGGAAGTTGTGGCCCCGCCCCTTGTCACACACAGAGCCACAGGGCGATCAGGGGGTTTGGGCGCTGCCCCCGTCACGCTGATCCTGGTGCTGGGAGGCATATTACCCTTTTACTATATAGAATGGAGGCCTGGTGCATGGGTGGGGGCCAGCTGGTTTGCCCTGAATGGTGTCCTGGATCAGGGTGGGGGTCCCCACTGGGGTGCCTGGCCAGCCTGGATGAGGGGATAATGGCTGTTTGCAGCTGGTCACACACCCTTCAGGGTGGGGGTCCCCACTGGGCTGCCTGGCCAGTCTGGGTGAGCGGCTGAGGGCTGTTTTCAGGCTGGGACTGAAGCTTCCAACTGCTCCTTTTTTTCTTTTTTCTTTTTTATTCTGGGCCTGCTTTAGCTCTGAGGCTTGGCTCCAGCTCTGAGATCTCAGCTGCTGAAAACAGGTATCTGGTTTGTTTCCGTTCTATAATCGAAACTCTGTATCAACTCCAGCTCTGAGATCCCAGCTCTCTGAAAGCTGGTTTCTATGGTTTTGTTTAGCTTCTATATTTGTTACAATGTTTTTTAAACTGCAAGCTCAGAGGCCAGTAAGGCAGGCGGGGAACGTTGCAGTCCTCCGTCACTGAAGCAAGCAAGCCTCATGTTCAGTTTAAGCTGCCTGGCTGCCGGCTGCCATCTTGGCTGGCAGTTAATTTGCATATCACCCTGATTAGCCAATGGGAAGTGTAGCGGTCATATGCCAATTACCATGTTTCTCTTTTATTAGATAGGATATATATATAATTATACACACACACATATATATCTCTTTTATTAGATAGGAGATATATATATATATATATATATAATTAGATAGGATATATATATATATATATATATATATATATATATATATATATACACACACACACACACATATATATATTTTGTTGTTGTTGTTGTTGTTGTTGAAAGTATTATAGAAATCCCCCATTTTCCTCCCTTTTTGCCCCCTCCACCCAGTCCTTACCCCATCCCAGGCCTTCCCCACACTATTGTCTGTGTCCATGGGCTATGACTGTATGCATGTATGTTCTTTGGTTAATCTCTTCCCAATCCTGCTACCCACCCCCTCCTCTGAGATCTGTCAGTTTGTTCATGCATCCATCCCTCTGGAATTATTTTGTTCATCAATTCATTTTGTTCATTAGGTTCCACATATAAGCTAGATCATGTGATATTTGACTGGCTTATTTCACTTATTTTAAAGAGGCACTGCCCTTCCTTTGTTTCACTCATGAGACAAGCCCCTAAATTCTACAAAACAGTTTTGGGTGTTGACTCAGTAATCCCAGTCCCACTGAGTCATCAGCTAAATTTCCTCAACATTGGACCCTGGCTCCCAACCATTCACCTGTCTTGTGACTACTTCTTTGGACCAAGCAACAGTTTGACAGGGACCCCTGCAGACACTTTCTGAGTAGTTTCTAAAGTGTCTAAAAACATTTACCCTATGGGGGCCCCAATTGAACATCATAAATTAATTAAACACAGCTATGATGGCCCTATATATTTTGGCAGATTGCTCCAAAAATTGCATGGAAGATCAAAATCAACAGTCTAGGATTTTGTTCTTTTTCTCACCTGGTTTCCCCTTCCAGCTGGGAGATCTGTATATGCAGCCTAGCTTGGAATACAATGATTGCAGTAGGAGAGATGAAACCAGCTGTGAAAGATGTTCTCCAGCAGGTAGCTCTGCACTACTTGGGGAAGGCAGCCTCAGAGGGAGGCATCGACAGCTGCAGACTGCCATATAAAAGACATCCAGTGGGGTAAGCAACTTTGAAGAAGCGAAATCTGCTGTTCAATTTTATTTGTCTCTGAATCTGATCGCAAGGACTGCTATTCATTACAGAGCTGCCTAGCAGGTGCTTACACAGTCACAGTTCTTTGCATTAATCTAGACAACAGGCCATTATAAACTGTAACTTTAATTTTGGGAGAAAACACAATGCACTTAGATAAAAGGAGATGCTCTCATGTTTTCCTTTCTTCTGCTTTTAAACTTGAAACCCTTTCATGTCCTCTGAGAATTTTGGGTGATGGAGGAAAGGGGATGGGCAGTATCTTTTGTTGACAGAAATAGATTGCCCCATTTTGAAAAAAAGTGGGGAGAATTTCTATCCTGGAAAAAGTAAAAGACAAATCATTAGACCTGCCATCCCATATTAGATCAAAGAGTCTGAGGAATAATAATAATAATGTCATTAATCTTTATTTACTATTATACCCACTGCTAAATTGTAGGAGGGTGAAAAGTATTTCTGTGGAATATTTTGTACATGTTACTCGATTTGATTATTTTAATGCTGCCAGGTATTTTTCTCTCTTTTAGTAAGTGTGAATGGCAAGGCTCGGAGAAGTAAAATAAATTGACAAAGCTCATCCAGCCATGTAGAATTTGAACCCAGATTTGATATCAGACATGCTGGGGAGGAAGATGTGCCAGATTGTATAATACTGTATATGCCACCCATGGATTGGCGTGTACACACAAAATGGGACACACCAGAACATAAGCTCCATGGGGACAGCACCACATGAGATATTTGTCTCCTCACTGATGCATCCTTAAACCGAGATAAGTCCCATAGTGGTGCTCAATACTTGCGTATTGAAAACTTAATAGTGATTAAATAGCATAATGGAAAGCCATGCTTTATGGTGCCTTTTGTATTTTTTTCCACCATTTCTTCTCTTAAAGTATAAAGAAAAGCAAGCATATTTTTGGTCAAACTCTGCTATTAATACTACAACTTTTGGGTTTATCAATTTTATTTCAAGATCAAGAATATTTTGACATTTAATAAATGCCTAAGGAATGTGTTAACAAATACAATGACAGAGATAAATACCAGTTTGTAACAAAATTGATATATTATGTATAGCAATATTCTCAGTCCAATATAGAACTGTTCCCTACTGCCATTTTCCATCAATGCTGTGGAACAGGAACTGGGAGGGGACAGAGGAGAATGATGGGTTAGAAGAAGGCTGACAATCTAATTAAAGTGGGTAAGGCTATGTTTATGTTAAGGTATTCCTATTTTGCCAGAATAGAGGACATTGGTTGTATAATAAAATTATTATTAGTTTATATGTTAGATCTTTCTTGCCTGGTATGTCACCTCTTTGAGGACCCCCAAGTAGAGGATGGTGGACAATAGCATGCTGGACTGAGGCATCTTAATTGATTGAATCTAATCCTGAATGGGAGAAAGAAATTTCAGCCTCACCATAGGGCTAGAACACAAGTGAATGGAGGGCCCATACATCCTCCTAAGTGGACTCAAGATGACAAGATGTATTTTCCGATGTTCTGAAATGCTTATTATATCCATGGGAGACTACACAGGAACTCCTCATTCTACCTAGTGCAACCCAGGAACTTTTGTGCCCTAAAAGCAAAACATGATAGCAAAATAGGAGAAAGAACAAAGAGAGAAGCAGAGCTCTTGTCAATAACCTATACATCTATATATAAAAGCCTAATATGCAAAGTGTCCCCTCAGGAGTTCAACCAACCAGGAGTTCGACTACTCGTTATGATGTGTGCTGACCACCAGGGGGCAACATAGAGTGAAGGAAGGCTCCAGCCGGCAATGGCTAGGGGTCCTACCTGTGCATGAATTTTGTGCACTGGGCCTCTAGTGTTGTAATAATGACATACACCTACCTGTTGATGATTATGTGAAATAGCATTAGCAGTAGAGAGTGTGGAGGTATATTAGCTGGAATAACTAATCCAATGGATTTATTTCATCACATTGAAGAAAGAAGTTAAGAACAAATGACATAAATACCATGACGGAGATTCAGGCTGCTCTACATGTAGGTCATGATGAGAAATGGCCAGATATCCTTTCTAAAAATGTTTGAATGTCAACTCTTACACAAAACATTTCAAAACAAGTATATTTTCTTCACTTTTTTTTCTTTATAAACTACAAACAACAGATAATGTCTTCCTTTGAGTATAAATAATTACAAATTACTCTCCACCTTTTACCCACAAAATAACCCAGTTTTTCTGAAACAACTACAGAATTAATTCCTTATAAGAACTAAGCTGAGGGAAGTAAAGTTAAGCATTAACATATAAAATATATATGTAGATGGTTTTTCTTTAAAGCAAATAATTTAATACATGCAGTACTGAAAAAGGAAACAGCATATTTTGAACTTCTGATACTTGTACAAATGTGTATAAAATCAGTAAGCTTTATTCCATGTTTTATCCTTTCCTCAATGGAAATTATTGAACATTTGAGAGGGGGATGAGATGAGAGAAAAAATGTCAAGTATACATGTTATCCTCAACAAAATAATTACCTGTCTCATGACCCAGGTCACAAGGGAAGTTGAGTAGTCCACACTATTCACAAGTGAGGTCGAGAAGCCCACACCATTTTAAAATGAGGTCGAAAAAAAGGAGACGTATGTAATACTCTTTGTAATACTTTAAGCAATAAAACAAAAGTTAAAAAAAATAAAAAATAAATAAAATGAGGTCGAGTAGTCCACCCTGCTTTAGAACATAACCATCCAGAAACATAACCATCCACACGCCCACGGGCCAAAATTTATTCATGATTTGCTGTGATTTGTAATTATGTAGAGTTAGTAGTCTGAATTCCTATAGCTATTTGACATGACAGAAATGACTACATTTGTAGGTTAAGAAAAATTGGTCATTCAGGAGTGATTATATAACAACCATTTCTTGCTAAATCATGCAATCAGCTTCCAGAGTTATACGGAAAAATGAACTGAACCTCAAGTAATGGGTGTGTAGGGTAAGGCCTGGGGAAAGTAGAAGTTATTCTAGGCAGGTTTCGCAGCACAGAGAAATGGAAAATAACACACTATACAGTGAAATCCTTTCTCCAGTTCTTTGAGGCTAAAATGCAATAAGCTCCCATTAAGAAGGTGAAGTTAAGCAGAAATTGCCTTCAAATTGATTCCTCCTTGCATAATCAGGGAAGAAATTAGCCATATGCTTTTCTCTACTTCCAAAGCCAACCTCATTGAGGTGAGAATGAACAGTCTCTTGAAAGTTTCTATTTGCAATTCACAAAATCTAGTATAACAAATCAAATTTAGTTTACATTTTACATATTAATTAATCTTCATATATACTGTGAAAATATATCATATCAAATATAATTTTCACCAAGCATACAAAATTCACAATTACATTTAAAAAATATATTTTTATTGATTTTTAGAGATAGAGGGCTAGAGAGATAGAAACACCAATTAAAGAAACATTACTAATTGGCTGCCTCCAGCACACCCCCTACTGGGGGTTGAGTCCTGCAACCCAGGCATGTGTCCTGACCAGGAATCGAACTGGTGACCTCTTGGTTGATGGGTTGACTCTCAACCAATGAGGTACACAGGCCAGGCCACAATGACATTGTTTAACAGTTTTCCCATCATACCAATGCCACCCTTGATAAGGAGTTACTCAGGACACATGCTTTTCTTTTAGAAAAATATTTCTTTTTCAATTTTAGTGAATATTTTAAAATGCTATATATATGTACTATTATTCCAATTTAATAACCTCACCATATACCATATTTAAAAATTAAAGTCCTTTCCAGACAGCACACAAAATTTATATCACTGTATAATACTAATATTGTCATGCTAATTACAGTCTTATATCAAGCTAGATCATAAATTCAAGCAAATATATAGGGTGGATCAAATTAGGTTTACATTGGTGGCATGAAAAATAATAGAATAATTAATAAATAATACACATAAATAAATTCTGCTTTGCATGCTCACTATCATAAAACCCAGGGTCAATTCCAGCCAAGGGTACATGCCTGGGTTGTGGGTTTGATCCCCAGTAGGGGGCATCTCTCTCATCAATGATTCTCTCTCATCATTGATGTTTCTGCCTCTCTCTCCTTCTCCCTTCCGCTCTGAAATCAATAAAGAAATATGTTTTTAAAAAACACAAAAAACTGTGCTATAGATTAGTTGGCATTTTCTAGAATTTTGTACACATAGAATCATAGTGAATGCACTGGTGTTTTTGTTTTTTCACATTTTTTGCAAGGTTCATTCAATCAGCATCTGAGTCCCATCTATGTTCTGGAGTATAATAATAGTTCCATTTTTGTTGCTGAATAGAACACCATTGGTATATTCACCACGCAGTTTATGCATGCACTTGCTGATGGGCATTTTCGTTTTTAGTTATTACAAGTGAAGCTGCTACAAATAATTATGTACAAGTCTTTGGGTGCATACATATTTCTTTACATTGGCTGATTAGTAGACAACTAAATATTCAAACTGGGGCCTTCGGAAAATTTCTGGTACTGTCTCTGTGACCTATATCATCACTGGCACTCACTTCTTATCTCCGACTCCTTAACACAGAGATTCTTCTGGATTCACCTCAGTTCCCTCTCTCTGTTTCACAGCCTGAAAACTATCAATGAAGTAAGTTGGGATGATCATAGTACTCACCTCTTTTGTTTCCTAAATGAAAGGATCTCTGTTCTTTCATTATCTGATGTCTAATTTAGTTATTTTATTTCAATGATTGTTCAATATATCTCTGGAAACAATGTAGTATTCGGTAGGGACTTAAAATGTTCTTGGAAAACTAAATGAATGAATAGAATAGATAGATATAGATTAGATATAGCTATAGAGATAGAGATAGAGATAGAGATAGATATATAGATAATCACTAGCACAAAAATCAAGTTTTTCTATGATTTACATATAGTACATTTGACTTCCTCATTTTGTAAATTTTGAGCAAGATTTTATTGAGCAGCTTTAGAAACTAAAGATATTATTACATGACTTTTTAATAGGTCATTTCCCCTGGCATTGCTTTTTGAATCCTCTAAAACTTTAATGGCATTAATTTTTCTCATGTGTACGGATGGGGTCTAAAATGATGTGCATTTAGATGATAGTAATACCTTCTTCTCATAGTTTTTAAAACTGGGTGAGAAAAATCACACATACAACAGGTATTCAATGAATGGTAGAATTTTACATATTGATTATCCCAGACAAAGGATTTATGATGTTACCTCTTCTATTGTTTCATTCCTGTCAACTGTGAATTTCAATGCTATTGACTGGATTATTTTTTTCCTTATTGATTTTTTTGTTTGGGTTGAGTTCTTTGTAAATTATTAATAAATGTTAAAGTAAAAGAATTCCTACTTATTGCGCACTAATTTTAATCTGTTGTGTATACACAATAAAGTAAAATAAGTGCTCTTTCCTTCAAGAATTGTGTTGTGCTGAATTTTCTTTGAAGTAAAAAAAAACACAAGAATTGTATAATAACATCAAAGTGTGATAGATCAAAAGGTTTTTATTCTACAGTCATTACATGGCTGATGTTTAACTTTAAAAAAGTAATGAATATTAATTAGTGCTGCTTTTGTGGTTCCATAGCAACTACATCTAAAAATAAAGAGTTGAATAGTAACCATCTTTATGTCATAATTACTGCCATTATTACTTTTATGTATAGAAAATTAGAAGTCTGAAGTTTCCGTGAATGTTAAAGAATAGCCTGATAACATAGTCCACCTAGGAAAACTGCATTTTAAACTTTTTGACATTATGATTTCAATGACAAGTTAATTTTGTGCATTTTCCCAATTTTTCAACAGGTTTTATTGTATCTCAGACAATATAAATATAAAACTGGCAAGAGAGACAGAATTGCTTTGAAGAGAAGCACTGTAGATTGGTTGAGTGTGAATTATCTGAATAATTATCAATGTTACAATTTATGGATAAAAATTCAAATATATTTTGTAGTTTATTGGCTCTGGACATTGGACAATCAACAAACATCCAGTGAACCTGCTAGATGGATGAATTATTTAACACTTGACTAATCAAAACATTTGTCCTTGTTTACCATATTAATTAGAAAAAGCACACCTTCCAAATCGTAACCTTTAATCCAGTGAAAATATAGTCATTAATTTAATCAAAGCTTATTTAAGATAAAAAAGATTACAGAAAATGAGCATCTTTATATCAACTCCATAATTCAATAAACAGTTAAAAGTAAGTAAAAGTTTCACTGATGTTAAAATGAGCATGGTAGCAATTCCATAAAAATAACTTCAAAGAGTTTTCTATTAGATGTAACACAGATAGAACCACATTAAAGGATAAGGAGGAAACCTATGTGTCCATCAATGGTTGAATGGATAAAGGAATTATGGCATATAATTCAATCATAAAAAATGAAATCTCGCCATTTGCGACAATGTGTATGGATATTGAGGGAATTATTTTTCCCCAACCCCAGGGAAATAAGAGGAAAGTAACTGCTGAAATAAATGCAGGAACTAGTCTGTGGTCTGTGGAAAGAGGTGTTAGTATAGAAGGCTAGAAGTAGTAGCTGTGGGTAATGGGAGATAAATACCGTATATGGGAAAGCATAACCATTTCTTACAGTGTTGGAGTTCTAATTAAGAATGGGCACTGGCCAAAACCGGTTTGGCTCAGTGGATAGAGCGTCGGCCTGCGGACTGAAGGGTCCCTGGTTCGATTCCGGCCGAGGGCATGTACCTGGGTTGCGGGCACATTCCCAGTGGGAGATGTGCAGCAGGCAGCTGATTGATGTTTCTCTCTCATCGATGTTTCTAACTATCTCTCTCCCTTCCTCTCTGTGAAAAATCAATAAAATATATTAAAAAAAAAAAAAAAAAGAATGGGCACTGGGTAAATTTCATTATTGTATTTCCCAAGTCTTCACTCTACTCTAGGGCCAGCATCTCCATCCACTCTTAAAGGTTAGTGTCTAGGCTGGGCTTTTAATTAATATTTTTAATATCACAGTGCATATAATCTAGTGAATACTACTAATGTAGTACTCACTTACTTGAACATGTGTATTAAACATTAATCTACCCTATAAAAATGTTTGTTCTTTAAAATTAGGGACAGTGTCAACTGTTCAGTAGAAGTTACTTCTATTTCATTTTATGAAAAAACAAAAAGAAAAAGAACCCAAGAAGCCAAGAGTTATCCCTACTTACTGAAGAAATAAATTAATGGCATACCAAATAAAATGTAGGAGTATCTTCACACATAAATAAAAATATTTATATATGATTCTGATATTTTAAATTATCTAACCGTCAGATGTAGGAGAATATATGCACATTTGTAAAGCTACACAATGAAAATCACTTCCTTAATTTGCATTCCTGTTTCAGGGCTGGTCAGCAAACCAGTTTAATTTGAAAACCAACTGGTTTGTCTATGTCCCAGGTTTCTTCTGAGGCCGCACGAGTTTCAGAGAGTGGCACCTTTGAAAGTGGCAGAGAGAGCGTGGATAGTTGCCCCATTCCCTAAGTCCTACCAAGCCTTGAGTTTAAATCAGGAATACTGGACTAAGTCCAGGACCTCACCGCATCCCCATGAAATAATTCTGAAACTTACCTGTGTGTTGGACATGTTAGCTAATAATAGGGTGGTAATCACATTGCCATATGCAAATGTATCAAATAAACACTCCCCACACCTTGAACTTATACAATGTCAATTACATCTCAATTAAAAGAGAAGAAAGTTGCCTAGTCCAAAGGAATGCATAGTAAAACGTGGTGTCTGAAACCCTTAGGAAAACGATTTGAACCTCTTATGAAGTGAATTACTGACGATTCCAATCCACCCAAATCACTGCAAGACATACGCTTCAAATTCAAATACACTTTAGTGTCCCTCCGCTGTCCAGAATGACCATTCCAAGTGATAGCTTTGTGTATAATTCCAGTTTTATTATCTAGACCTGTAAGAGTTTACAGATTTACATGTATAAGCTTCTGCCTCAGGCTGCAGTGACTTATTGCTATGTCATGGCTCATATCCTTTCTTTAAAGCTGTGTTTCCTAGAGATACAAGCGATCAAGTCACAAGCTGTGTGTGACTGCTGTCGCTATTCAAGGGACTCAAAATTCAGGGTTCAGGATTGTCCTTCAAAAACTTCTGCTACACGAGAGGCACATGCCTTCATCCATCACCTTTTTTATAGTTTTTCCTATATTAAAATTATGCAACTTAATTACATTTTTTCTGAATCATAAGTTTATTATTCCCTTCAACATCATTTAGCAGAAACTAAAAGTTGGCAGAAGAACTGAGCTTAGATATTGGAAAAACTGTAGAATAAGAGGGCTTTAAAAAAATAGATTACACACACAGCCTGGCTGGCATGGCTCAATGGTTGAGCATCGACCTATGAAACAGGAGGTCATGGCCCAGGTTGTGGGCTTGATCCCCAGTGGGGGGTATGCTGGAGGCAGCCAATCAATGATTCTCACTCACCATTGATGTTTCTATCTCTCTCTTCCTCTCTGTTCCTCTCTGAAATCAATAAGAATCTATTTTTAAAAATAGATTGTACACACACACACATACACTCACACATTCTTTTAATCAATGACATGTTACAATTTTCTTAAATTGTACTTAACTTTTTGGTGAGCTTATCGTCCTTTTGCTTTAGGAAGCAAGGAGGGTGGTAATGCGTGTGTGTGTGTGTGTGTGTGTGTGTGTGTGTGTGTGTGTTAGGGATGTTGTATATATAGAAGGAAAAATAAGAGTCTTAAGAAATTTAGAGTATAAGACAGAAGGAACCGTGAAAATAAATATTCAAAAGTAATTGTAAGTTTACAAATATATTAAAACTTTTAAATTACAAGAAAAGAAAAAGGAAAGATACCCTAGTACAGAAAATCTATATTGAAGTAATGGCCCTGAGAAAGAATGGCCTAGTTCACAGACAGGGATTGAAGGGTGAGAGGGAAAGCTACCATGCACAGAGAATGGGATTTGTAAGAGGAGGATTCTGTCTATACCAGTGATGGTGAACCTATGACACACGTGTCAGAGGTGACCCGTGAACTCATTTTCTTTTGGTTGATTTTTCTTTGTTAAATGACATTTAAATATATAAAATAAATATCAAAAATATGTCTTTGTTTTACTATGGTTGCAAATATCAAAAAATTTCTATATGTGACACGGCACCAGAGTTAAGTTAGGGTTTTTCAAAATGCTGACACACCGAACTCATGATGAAGGTTCGCCATCACTGGTCTATACTCACTTAGAAAAAAATTCTATTTCTATCAATCTGGCGTCCTCTCTCCCTGAGAAGGGTGGCAAATTGAACTTCAAATGGTGAAGTTTTTATGAAACTACAGTTTTGGGGTCTAAGCAGGAGATTATACATTTTTGACATGAACTTCTCATAGACAACGAATCTTTTTTTCTCTTGGGCACATATCTTAAGAGAATATCATACTTTCCATGACTAAATCAATAAAGAGTCATAATAAAAATGTTGGGATGAAATGCTACCACTTAAAAATACTGCATATGTTCAATCCTAACAATTTTATGATAGGTCTTGGTATACACAGTTTTACAGCGAAGGAATCCAAGCTACAAAATAACATGCTCAAGATTATTGAAAAATTTGCTGACAGACAATATTTCATAGCAAGTTGCTCTGACTCCAAAACCTATTATCTTAACAAATATACTAAACTGCCTCTCCCTCACAGATACAAAATCCAGAATTCAGACACTGACCGCCCTTTGCTGGGAAAGTTGTATTGCAATGACCTCATTGTGTAGCACTCAAAAGAAGTACTTTCTCATTAATTAAGGAACATTCCCTTTTGGCAAGAGCAGCCCCATTGTAATGAAAGCACAGCACTGCTCTCCAATTTAATCGAAATGCTCTGAACTCTAATGGCAAGGAAGGAGAATGCTCTGAGTCATTACTTATTGCCACATTCAGTCATTGGAGTCATCATCAAGACAGAGGGCCATATTCTTTACTCCAGGCTGTCAGAGCAAAAATAGGACCTCGTTTTCCTTTCAAGAGGACCTGATTCAATTATACATCAGTGGCTATTGACTTTATTTTTTAAAAATAATTCTTTATTGTTGAAAGTATTACATATGCCCCCCCTTTTTTTAGAGCAATAGTATAGGTTAGGGTCTACCAAGGAAGAGATGATGTTAATCTACGTATTATTTTGACCACTTCCAAAGCTTAATGAAAACTGTGCAAACATCTGTGAGAAAGCTGCCCTCACATTCCTGTCCCGATGCCAGACCATCCAGTTTCTCCCCGTATGAGTCTGGGTCCACAGAGTCTCGCCGGGAACTGGAGTTCAGAGCAGTCAGGAGTTTGTATCTCCCTCCTGATTGAAAAAGACAACAGCGTACCCAGTTGCCAGCCCTTTCTGCGCACGCCTCCGTACCTCTGCACTTCCCCACCTCCGCACCTCCTACCAGTCTCAATGCACTTTTCTCTTTCCTTCTAGTTGTTGCACTTCCACTCAGCCAGCCTTCCCGTGGTTCTGGGTGATATCTGTTTTGTCTTTTAGTTGTAGTTTTGATGTGGTTGTGCGAGGCAGCAGGTACAAGTGTGTACCTGTGCCTCCATCTTGGTTCCTCCTTCTCTACTACCATTTAAAATATGAGAAAACTGAAGGTTAGAAAGTTCATATAGTGAATTATGACCTAAGCTGATTGGTATTTGAATAGAGAGAGACAACTTCTAGATCAGCTCTGACCAATAAAATGTGTAGTGATGATGGAAGTGTTCATATCGGCACTGTGCCATCCGGTGGTACATGTGGCAACTTAACACATAATGTGGCTAGTGTGACTGAGGAACTAAACTTTTAATTGTGTTATATTTTTATGAATTCTAATTTTAAAAGCCTTATGTGGATAGTGGCTACCATATTGGCTAGTGTAACCCCAGGGCCCCATCTCTCTCTCTTTTTTAAAAAAATACGTTTTTATTGATTTCAGAGAGGAAGAAAGAGAGAGAGAGAGAGAGAGAGAGAGAGAGAGAGAGAGAGAGAGAGAGAGACATCAGTGATGAGAGAGAATCATTGATTCTCTTCCTCCTACACGCCCTCCACTGGGGACTGAGCACACAACCCCAGCAACTGTGACCTCCTGGTTCATAGGTTGATGTTCAACCACTGAGTCACACCAGCCGGGTGAGCCCAACCTCTCAGTCACTCACAAAACAGCCTCAGGAAAGCACTTCCCTACTTCTGGAGTCATCATTCATAAATATATACACTGCAGTTCAGTTATGCTTTGCATTTCTGAGTTTAGAAAATGAACAATTCTGGCAATGTAAATAGCTTAGTTTAACAGTTTATCTCTTCTTGTAATGATTTGTGGAAACAAAATAAAAAAGAAATTTGTTTGACAAGCCATTTTATCTTGTCTTCTGTTTAGGTGAGAGAAATCACTTGTGGTTTAATACACAGTGTTTTTGTAATGGAACACTATGATGTAAATTAGCATCGGTATTCTCTGCAAATGTAAACTGTATTTTTTTTTTCTTTTTCTGGCTTTATTGTGGAAAATTTCACACCTATGAAAAACTAAACAGAATAGTATATTGAAACACAAGGTCCACATTATTCAGCTTTAAAAGTTATCAGTCTGTGGCTACTTTATTTCTTCTTTACTACCACTCATGCGATGAAGCATCTAATCTGTTTCCACTGATTGAAATTATTATCCCAATTGATGTTCAAATGGTCCCAACTTTGGTTAGTGGAAGACTATTCAATTAACAAATGAATTATTTTATTATCCGTATTTTATTCTACCAACTGCATATTTAGGTCCATTTGGTCCACTTAACTTCTGATTTTAGTAATTTTAATGTAGTTAATTTTATAATAATGTAAAAATATCACAGAGTTCTAAAGTTAAATATATATTTATTTATATATTTACTTATATATTAAATGTATATATTTACATTAAAATATATATGCAATATTTACTTATATGAAATGAAATATATAAAAATTTTACAGGGTTCTAAAGTGAACTAAATATATATACACACATATATATGTATATGTGTGTATATATATTTATGTATTTACTTATATATTAAACATATATTTGCATTACAATATATATACATATATTATTTATATGAAATATATGTTTATTAAAAAACAGTATGCATCCCTGTCTCCTCCACCCTATTTTGTTTTTTTTTCCCTTTGGGTAATGATTTTTACATTGCCAGACATCTTCCCATTAAAAATAATCTTTTCTGAAAAAGGTCATTATGTGAGAGTCTAATTTTAGGCCATATGTGGAAATATAATCACTGAATCCAGTAAGTTACACACACTACACATACATACACATAAAAATATAAAGGCAGTCACTTTGCAAATCACTTTTAACATCTCAGGAATTATTTCCTCCTTTGCAAAGGTAGAAATTCAAACTAAAAGATAGTCAATATACCTTTTATTTGAAAAGTTCCAGGACCATATTTCTTTCATGTTACTTTCTAAGCTGACAATCCATAAATAAAAAAGCACTTTCTACCCCCATGTTCACCTCTCTCAGAGTCACCATCAAAAGGAGAGACTGTCAGTCTCTGTTGTTCAATACCAGATCCTGATTGGGCCATGTTTGCCTGAGGACAGAATCACTGCACTTTAAAAGATCTCACACATGAAGGTGCTCTCTTCTCTACTCCCTTATGGTAGAGAAAGAAGCCCAATCTCCACAGTGCTTCTCTTTTCTCGTTACCTGTCTCTTTGTACCATCTATTGTTGGTTCCTTCTGTATATTGAAAGGCCAACTTCTTTCCCCATGAAGGAAGCCTCTGTTTCCTGCCACTTGGCAGCCTTGGGAACAAACGTGATCCCTTTTACACCACATTTCTCTGATTACTTACCCTCTTACTGTAGCATGTGAAGAATTGTTCTTTTATCTGAAGCTCTTTAGCGCTTACAGAAAAGGGTTGCTCTCTATGCTCTTAAAAAAAACATACCGGTCCTAGACCGTTTGGCTCAGTGGATAGAGTGTTCGTTCACCTGCGGACCAAAGGGCCCCAGGTTCCATTCCAGTTAAGAGCAGGCTCCTCCCTGGCCCGGGCCCTTGTCAGGGCATGTGCAGGAGGCAACCAATTGATGTGTTTCTCTAACATAGACATTTATCTCTGTCTTTCCCTCTCTCTTCCACTCTCCCTAAAAATCAATAGAAAAATATCCTTGGTTGAGGATTTAAAAAATATATATACCAGATCATACTTCAAACAACATATTATATGCTATTTTATAGTTTTAAGCCACTGATCTCCATGTCTTTATCTATCTTCCTTTTGAATCTAAATAAGTTTACTTTTATGCTTCAGTAGTATAAACACATATACAAAGACCAGAGGTTGAAGGGGAATCTAATGATTAACTATTACTTCTTTTATGTCAAATGAAATGTAAAGAATTTGGCTATTTGGTACAGGAAAGTCTCACTCCTGATCAGTAAACAACAAATGATTGATGTCTATTATATTATTCAATTCCACAGCAAAGTATGGCTGTCACTAGTAAATATAAAGAGACATAAGTTCATTTTACAGGAGAAGGTTGAAGTATCTACTTGACATTTGAGTTATAAATTAGCCTCCTTTTACCCCCAGCTGTATAACATGTTCTTAAAACTTATAATTCAGAACAAAAATATATCCTATAGGCTCAACTAACATTTTACAATGACTGATTGATAACTAGCAAAAAATATTCTCAGGGCTGTGAAAATTTGTGACTTTATAATTCTTACTGCATGGAGTTGTCTACATTAAAATAAAATATAATGTTTTTTATAATAGCATCCTGGAAAAACTTCAATTTCAGTCATAAGTTATGTGTTGTGGGTAACAAACTAAAAAATAAGAATCATGCTTAGGATCCCTGACCCATGTGTTGAGATTTTGTTTAACTTATGCTTCCAAAAAGGAGAAAATCAAAAAACAGAAAGATTACTATTAACCACTTACAAGACAGAGGTTAAAAAAAAAAAAGGGCATCCTGTAAAAACCAGTTTCTTCATCTATTAAATAAGAGACTTATTACCTGCCTCAAAAGTTTAAACTATTTAGCCAGATAAGTTGATACATGTAAGAAGTCTTTGTAAGCAGTAAGGTCAGAGAAGGAAAGCCTGGCAATGTAGAGATTCCCATTAGTGAAATGATGGCTTCTTCTAACTCTCCTGCTGTCTTGGCAATATGCCTACTAAGTATAAAAAAACAACAACAGAGAATTTGGGGCTTAGAGTAAGAAAAATCTGGGTTAAGTCATAGCAATTAGCCATTGGTTATTCCCTTTGAATGATTCATCAGCTCAAGTGAGAAGCAAGGAAATCTTTTTAGCATCATATTGATTACTTTATGTATATACTAGAGGCCTGGTACACAAAATTCATGCACTGGAGGAAGGGGTCCCTCAGCCTGGATGGCGAGAGGTTGCAGGCCAGGCCAAGGGACCCCACAGGTGCACACAATCGGGACTGGGGCGGGATGCAGGAGGTTGGTCAGATGGTGAGGGGTTGCTGGAGGGCACCAGAGCATGTCCAGCCTGTCTTGCTCAGTCCCAATTGGCCAGACCCCGGCAGCAAGCTTACCTACTGGTCAGAGCATCTGCCCCCTGGTGGTCAGTGCACATCATAGCAAGCAGTTGAGCAGCCTTAGCACATCATTAGCATATTATACTTTGGTTGAACAGATGACTGGACACATAGCATATTAGGCTTTTATTATGTAGTATTTTCCTGAAGTAAAGATTCCCTTTTTGTTATAAGCACAGGAAACCACAAGTAATAATCATCATTAATCCAGCACCAACTATGTTGTATCCATGTACCAATCATATAATATTATCACTGAATATGGCCTTGTCTATCATACTCATTGTCATTATAAGTAAAATTTCTCTCCAATATCTCTTTAAATAGTCAGATTTTATAGCATATCATATATAATTATATACTGGCCATTCCTTTAGTAGACAAGTAAAGTGTGGTCACCTTACCAAAATGCAACCAACTTCTAAGCTGTATACTTTACCTACAGCCATTCTGGGGAACAGCAAATCAATGTATTTTATGAAATTGAGCTGAGAAACAGAATGAAACAATTAGCAGGAGAATTGAAGCTGAAAAGTCATGATGAGGAATGATGCTAGAAAGGACATAATAAATCATGTTTAAATATAAGTTTGTGCAAGCAGAAATACACAAAAGCTGTAAGGAAAAGACAGAATACATGGTGACAATGTTAATTATCAAATAGATGAAAGCTGAAATCAGTAAATATTAAGACATACCAGTCAATCCTCCTTCATACTAGATTGGTATTTCTGACATATATAATGTCAGTAAACAAATCTGTCTGAAATTCAATTTTAGTACCTGATTATACTTTTATTTAAGTTTCTTCCTTACTATGATTAGAAAAAGCTATTGTTCAAGAATAGAAATGGTTATGCAATTCATTGAGGATTTTCCCACCTTAAAGAATATTTACTTACTAGTATTCCAGAGTTATAAAGAATTGAGATTGAAGTGCAGAGGAGGAAGCAGTGACAGAGTTCAGATACATAAAGACAGAGATTGAAGGAAACAGGTCCATGAAGACAAATGCTTACGCCTATAATAAGGGCTCAGATACAATTCCTAAGAAATAGCCATCAGAATGATGCTAGAAGTCATCCATGGTAATTTGTTTAGAGAACATCTCTGGCTGGGCAGTAAATGAGATATGTGAAGGAATAATATGATAGAAAGAAAATTAAAAGGAATCAACTTTATTTTATTTTTTTTTAAAGAGGGTGTCATCACCAAGACACCTCCCCATTTTATTTATTTTTATTTTTTTTATTTTTTTTAAAATATATTTTTATTGATTTTTTTGCAGAGAGGAAGGGAGAGAGATAGAGAGTTAGAAACATCGATGAGAGAGAAATATCGATCAGCTGCCTTCTGCACATCTCCTACTGGGGATGTGCCCGCAACCCAGGTACATGCCCTTGACCGGAATCGAACCTGGGACCTTTCAGTCCGCAGTCCGACGCTCTATCCACTGAGCCAAACCGGTTTCGGCAGGAATCAACTTTATTTTGTACTGTAATCAAGGAAAGAGAAGCCTTTGATTATAGGACAAATTAACAGAACAATATTTAGGGTTGAGAATAGAAAAAAGTATAAGTGAGAAGATAGGGAAAACATGTATGTATGCCTGTGTTTGCACCCATGAGAATTATGAGAAACAACATCCATTGCAGCTAAATCTTTACAGAGACAAAAGAGAATTTTGAGATCCGTGGCAGGTTCCTCAGGATCTGCTCTCACATTGGTCACTTGTAAGAGTATAATTCCTTCATAAAGTCAGCATGACTTGATAGTTTGAGCATTACAGAAGCTTAAATATAATAAGGATGGTTTTACTGAGAAGTCTGGTATGCCTTGGAATGTCTAGAAACCAGAGTTGTTGTTTTTTTAATCAGATATCAGAAAGGGAATACTTCAGGCTACTTTACCCAAAGCAGATAGTGAGATAAGTGATATATTGAAGAGAAGGTGGGGAATACCATGGCAGTGAAACAGGTGCCAAATAAGGCAGTCATTTTAAGCAATGTCCCTGGGAATATAGCTCCGACCTGACCTGTAACAGGCCAATGAGGGTGCTGGAGTGTAATTTGTAAAAATTATCCCATGAAACATAATATTACCAGACCGGTCAATCCCTAGCTACAGAGAGAAGAAAAAAGTCCAGGCATTTTTAGCTGTTTACCATGGATTTTAGGTAATCTAACCAAAACACCAACAGTCCTCTGAAATCTACATTACTCAAACACCTAGTCAGCTACCGCTACTAGAAGGAAATATCTCATTGAAAAAATTCTGAATAAATAAGTTGTGGTTTTGAAGGTGCATAAAGCTAGGAAAGATCATACTGGGCTGATCCAACAAGGGTATTTTTTTCATTGTTAAGCCGTGTAAAATGTGTAGAGAAGGGGCTGAGATAAATCATGTAAATCATGTAAATTAGCTTAAAGAATGCTAGAAAAAGAAGAGTGAGTGGTTGTTGGTGGGGGTGGAAGGGTAAAAAGAGAAAAAAGAAATGATAATGTAGGTTAGAGTATTGTATGAATTTTAAAAATGTAGACAGTTATTTCTGCAGCCAGTTACTGACTTGATAGGAAACAACAGACCATTGTATCTATTTGATGTAGGCAGTAGAGTCAACTGTCAATGAAATACCTTAGACGTGACTAGGTATCAAAGTGAAAATTTACAAAGTTAAAAATATTGATGCTATCCATGTGAGTAATGTCCATCTCATCCCTGATTTGATCATATAAAGTAAATGACTTAGAAATTTAGGGCATAATATCTGATTTTTAAAGTGGGGATTGTAATGCCTTTGGGGGGAGAAGAGAGGATACTGTATATTCACTGCTACAAAATCAAACTTGCAGTCTAGCTCAGTACATAGTCCAGTTGAGAATACCCATCAAAGAAAGAGGAATGAAGAAATGTGTCTTAGAATGTAGAGGGAACTAGGTGGGGACTCAGTAATACTGGCTCTTCTATTACAAGCTGCGTGGGCCACATTTTGGTCCTTCAATTTCCCTCTCTGTAGTATGTGGCTATAGAATGAACTAATCTTCTAGGACAGTCTTAGTGCTATCATTCTGTATGGAGAGGAGGTCTTTAGATGAAAGAATCATCAAATAGTAAGAAGTATATTTCTTGTAACATCCAGACTAATTAGAGGTGATTTAACAGGACCAAAAATTGGTGGTTCATTAATGATCACAAGACTGGAAACCTTTTTCCTTTTTCATCTTTTTTGAAAAGTGTTTCATTCTCTTCTTGAGAATTCATATGAGAATAATTTATATTAAGATGTTGTCGTTACAGTAAATGGGCCTAATGAAGTATGACCAGGCTCCAGATTTCACTTTTGATGCAGATAATTGATCTTATAAAATGTTCAAACATATGAGAATGACAAAGGTTTAGAAGTCACTTCTTATTCCAATTGTATATGTTTACAGTGCTGCCATTTGAAAGCCATTGATGATGATTTTAGCTATTTACTTTTAATGCAGAGGCCTAATAACCTTTCCAACCTTTAGCATAAATACCACATCACTGATTTTCTCAGGACAACAGACAAAATGATTGAGAGCATTTCACATTTCTAGAAGAAACAAGGAGGGTGCTTCACAGTTTCTTTTGTAATTAATTAAGACTCCAAGGAGAACATATGTTTGTGTGGCATTTACAGTGGTAAAATGTTAAAGGACATAGATTCATTTCCACTTGTAGCAATGTTGTGTGAATGAAAGCAGAATCTGCCCTACAATGTTGAGCAAAAGAAAATTAAAAAGTGATTCTCTTTCACTCTGTCTGTTTGGCAACCTTTAATTTATAATTAACTGGTGTTTCAGAGCAGATTAAGTACATGGTACTAACCATGCAATTACAGGTAAATTTATATATTTTTATTCCTCAAAATGCTAAGCAAGTGTAGCTCGCAATCCATGCTAATTACTCCTGGATCCACCAAATGTAATTCCCATATAAAAGGTGGAACCTGTAATTATTAAGTGCTTACTAGTTAACAAGCATATATTCCTCAAACTGAAGAAGCAAGCTATAGTGCAAGTAGCAGGAGTTTGAAGTGAAGCCTGTGTTTGAATCTTCGGATTTTGGTTTTACCATGTAAGATGGACTTCCTTCTCATCAGTAAGAATAGAGTTGCTGTACTGGTTGAGTAGGGCAGTTTATTAATTTATCCTCCAGCTATATCACCTGGGAGGAGACACTAATGGTTTTCCACCCTTCCCAGAGCACATCACACTGCTCTATTACCTCTATCTTACATAGCACTTACATTTTTCTCAACTGTTTAATTCCATCCAATTCTTCCAGATATCATGGGTCAGCAAAGTATGGCAAATCTACCCCACCCTCCAGCTTTGATTTATTGGAACACAGCCTTACCCATTCGTTGTTGTATTGTTGATGGCTGCTTGCATACAACAGTAGAGTTGAATAGTTCTGACCAAAGCTTCATGGCCCATGAAGACTACAATAATTTTACTCTGTGACCCTTTACAGAAAATGATTGACAACTTTGACCTAGAGAAAGTTTCATCTTCACTATGCTGCCTGTCCTGTCCAACAATATGCTTGCTTCAGTGTCCCTTGCATTGTAGTTTAACAAAAGTTCACATGCATGGGCCTGGGCATCACAATTTTACAGGCTCTTCAGATGCTCCCATTCTGCAGCCAAGATTGAGAACCACTGGCCAAGTGGAGACTGAATTTCAGTTCTCCTTTTTTTCACGTATGTCCCTCTGTTTAACATAATACCTAACACTCAAATATTTCTACTTGGATTTAAAAATAAATTATCGAGTGTAAAATCTTCTAAATTTAATATACAGGTTGGATGCCGTTGCAGTTAGAATACAAATTATTTTTTTAGTATATGGAAAATGACACATACACAACCCAATTTTGAAAAAGGCTTATTTCTCAGAACAAGAGGGTGAGCCTCTGGTCATGGGAGAAGGGCTTCAATGGGTATTTTCATTGAAAACTCCAATGGGCTTAATATCTTGTGGGATCCGGTCTGGGATTGCACACAGTTGTGTGTACATCATAGGGGATTAGATATTCAGTTGGCCTGAAACTAGATTCAAAAACAAGTTTTTCCCCAGACTATCTACCTCATGCTTTCTGGCCTCTAATTTTAATCTCCCTTGCTTACAAAAGATATACTATTCCAAATATAACTGATAATATTAACTCTCTGCTATCATTCGGAATATAAACCACATTTATTTAAATTGTTCCTAACCTATAGAATTTTATCTTTTAAACAATATGTGTGATATAGAATCTATAGTTATCAAACTGAGGTTATTCATCACACAAAACATATATTTTCTTTATTAAAGAGTAACCTGCACATTGTTAATTATGAATATTCAATTGTAACATTGTGTGAAAGATAAAAATATTATCTGGCTTAATTACTAGTTGTATCATTATAGGTGTCTTTCCGTCACGCAGCCATTGCATGATATATATAAGACATGCTTCCAAACCGGTTTCACAGTCAGATTTTTATTTTCTTAAGCTTACTTTTTCTGGCTGAATAATGCCAAGATCAGAAAACTTTTTGTAGACATTCAAAATTCTTTTTAGCTTTCATTTTACTTTTATCTCTAAGGGTATTGTGACTACACTCTTTATCTAGTCCTTAAAATAGTGACTACCACTGTGTTTGTACCTTTTAAAGATTTTCAAACTTATTTCAAGTCTGCCCTTTTATTTATGACGATAAATCAGACCACTGTCATTGTCTTTTTCGCCCCCCCTGAATGACTGCTATGAAAAGTTTACTTCAGGTTTACCCAGGCTTTGGTCTACCTGCTATGGTTTGTGGGCCTTCCCCTTATAAAATGTTGCCTTTCTGTAATTCCTGGAGCATCATACTAACACTGTATCATATTAATACCTCAGGATACAGATAATATCAGACGTGAATCATGGGTGTCCAAACTTAATTACCATAGAAATGGGGGTTATGATCCAGATAATCTGTCACTTATGCACTGAGAACAATAGTAGTCAGAACACAGAATTTCTGCAGTTTCTGAGGTCCTAGAGAGCTACTATTCAATTATTCACTGCTGCACTTATTAGCACCTACTTATAAAGCAATATCATTTCTTAGGTGTCACCAGGACTATTTTCTAAGAGCTGATAACTAGGGACCAATAAAATGTAGATATACAGTTCGGTTCTATAATTAAAAACTCTTTAGAAATGGGAAAGATTGTTATGCCAGGAATAACAGTAGTGTGTCTGTGTGTGTGTGTGTGCATGTGTGCGTGTGTGTGTTTATTTGTTTATTTAGGCTGCTGAGCTCCAGTCTTACATTTTCTTCTCATAAAAGCACCTCCCAGTCCCATTTGAGGAATTACCTCTCCATCATTTTGCTTTCTGTTTTTTGAATCTAGCAATCAAAATATCTTAGCCAAGCAGACAGCATAAAGCCCAAGCCAGTTCAATTATACTCTTTCTCTCACGTTTAGAAACTTGAACAGTGAGTTTTGAGACAAATATTTAAAAAACTATCCCGAGGCTGACTTACCCCTTAAAAGACAGTCCTTTAGCTCTGATATTTGGATCACTTGGTCTACCCAAAGGTAGTACTCTACTGTTCTATTTCAACTCTGTGAGCCACATTATATCCTTCCCATGAATTTCTTTTTTGGCCTATGGATCTGGAGTAAGTTTCTTTCTCTTAAAAACATTTTATGTAATTTAGTTGTTCTCAAACTTGGCTATAGATTAAAATCACCTGGAGAATTTAAACACTTCCATTTCCCAGGCTGTACTCCAGACCATTATAAAAGAACTAGAGGCTCAATGAGCACGAAATCATGCATGAGTAGCTCGCTTCCACTTGCCTCAGCTGGCTGCCCTGCCCATTGCTGCTAGTAGCTTGCGCCACGCCCTGCCTGCCCCGAGAGCCGATGCTCATTTGGTCATGATGGCGTTATGGTGTGACAGCCACAGGCCTTTTATATAAGAGATATCTGAAGGAGTGGACCCAGGGATTACAACTTTACAAGCTCCCCTGATGACCCTATTCTGCAGCCAAGATTGAGATGCACTGGCCACATTTTTACAAATAGTGCCATTTTATAGCATGCTTGCTGAATGTCAAGCATATAATCTCAGTCTTGCCTTATAACAACTTTAGGATGTAGGTATTTTTCTCATTTTATAATGGGAATACTGGATCATACAAATGTTAAATAAATTGTCAGAGGCCACAGAGATGACAGATTTAAGATGTAATTCATATTATGACTTGAATTATATTACTACTTCTAACCACTACTTTAACCAAACTTTAAAAAAGGTGGGGTTAAACAATTTGGGGTTGAATTTAAACTGAGTGGTTTCTAATATTTAATAGTAACAAAATATTGTTTTCCCAAAATATTTTCTATGTGAAAAAAATGAATTAACACTTATAAAGTGATAGTAAATCAGAGAATAATTATCTGCTCTGTGCCCTCTTGCCTCTTCCCATTCCTGACACAGGCTGAGGACCTTAAGTCCCATAGGTCACACCAGGGAAGCTTCTGATCCCAGAAGCTTAAAAAGAAAGGAAGCCCTGACCGGGTTGCTCAGTTGGTTGGAGTGTCATCCTGTACACCTAAAGGTTTAGGGTTTGATTCCTGGTCAGGGCACATACCCCAGTTGTAGATTCGATCCTGAATGTCCTGCATACAAGATACAACTGATGGATGTTTTTCCCTCACATGGATGCATCTCAAATAGATGTTTCTGTCTCTCTCCCTCTCCCTATCTCTCTAAAAGAGGACAAAATGGATTACATATTTCTTATTTGATAAGAGCCTATTAATTTGTAGAGAGACACGTTGATTCCATGGTTTTCAAATCTTAAAGGAAAGTGTTAAATGTAATGAAAATATCATTGAACAACATAATCAGTATTCTTCTAGAGTGATTGTTCACAAGATGTAGTGATATTTTTCATGGTTTTCTCTTACATAACAAGACTATAACACAGCAGAGGCGGTTTCATGATTAATTTAAAACTCTCTAAAATTTAAGCCATGCAAACTCCAAAGATTCAATTTTAATGAATTTTTCTATATTAATAAGGTTTTTAAATAAACTTTTTTCAAACCCTTATGAAATAGAAAATTCTATTTTATATCATCTTTATTAAGGCATATGAAAGAAAAGATGCATTTAAATTTATTTAACGAGGTTGGTATCCCCTTGATACTAAACCCAGGCAAGCACAGTTTGATATAGGAGAGTTATAACCCAATCTTATTTATACACATTGCTACAAAAATTCTAAATAAATCATGAGCTAATTAAATCAAGCAATGTACAAAAAAGAAATTACAGCCAACTGGAATTTATTCCAAGAATATCAATATGACATATTTTTTAAGAATATAAAAATGTCTTTAACCACCTTAATGGATCTTAAGAAGATAAACTGTGATCATCTTAATAGGTACTAGAAAGATCTTAATAAAATTCAATACTCATCTACTGATGGACACTTAGGCTGTTTCCAGATCATAGCTATGGTGAATTGTGCTGCTATGAACATAGGGGTGCATATATCTTTTCTGATTGGTGTTTCTGGTTTCTTGGGATATATTCCTAGAAGTGGGATCACAGGGTCAAATGGGAGTTCCATTAGAAAACTGTGGTACATCTACACGATGGAATACTATGCTGCTCTAAAAAGGAAGGAACTCTTACCATTTGCAACGTCATGCATGGAACTGGAGAGCATTATGCTAAGTGAAATAAGCCAGTCAATGAAGGAAACATACCACATGATCTCACTCATTCATGGATAATAGAGACCATTATAAACTTTTGAACAATAATAGATACAGAGGCAGAGCTGCCTCAAACAGATTGTCAAACTGCAGCGGGAAGGCCGGGGAGGGTTGGGGGGCAGGAGGTAGGGGGGTAAGAGATCAACTAAAGGACTTGTATGCATGCATATAAGCATAACCAATGGACATAAGACACTGTGGGTAGGGGAGGCTGGGGGACTGTCTAGGGTGGGGGGATAAAATGGACACATATGTAATACCCTTTGTAATACTTTAAGCAATAAAAAATAAAATAAAATTAAATTAAATTAAAAAAAATAAAAAATAAAAATAAAATTCAATACTCATTCATGATAAAAAATAAAAATACTTAGCAAGGTGGGAATAGAATTAAATGAAAGCTTAATATGATTATAGTATTAATATTCTCTAAGGAATATATTGGGTTATTCATTGAAGAGTAATCTCAAACAGATGATCAATATATGAAGGGATGATAAATTTTATTTATATGGAAATACAAAATAACTCTCATGAAAATAATAATGGCTGTGAATTGTGTGGTAGGCCTGCTGTAAATTCTTCATGTTATAAATATACTTAGTACATTTAAACATATCTTATACATTTAAACCATGAATTAGATACAATGTCCCTGAAATGGAAAGGAATAATAAACCAAGAAGGTGAATAGGAAGACATATCTTGTTAATCCCTGCGATATGGCCTTGTGGTCAAAGCTGGCTTTTATTTTTACTTTTTATTTTTAAATATATTTTAATTGATTTCAGAGAGGAAAGAAGAGGGAGAGAGAGATAGAACCATCAATGATAAAATAGAATCATCAATCAGTTGCCTTCTGCACACCCCACACTGGGGATGGAGCCCATAACCAGGGCATGTGCTCTGATTGGGAATCAAATGGTGACCTCCTGGTTTATAGGTTGACAGTCAACCACTGGGCCATGCCAGTGGTGCCAAAGCTGGCTTTCAAATATTCTCTAATGCTTGGTACATAAAAAAGAATATGACAGATTCAAATAGTGGCATAATTTATAAGTATACTGGTCTTTCATTTTGAAAGGGCCTGAATACTGCTTACTACTTGTATTAATTTCCTACTTCTGCAATAACAAACTACCACAAATGTAGTGACTTAAAACAACACACATTTATTGTCTTACTAGAGGCCCTGTGCATGAAATTCATGCACTGAGGGGGGCGGGGGGTTCCCTCAGTCCAATCTGCACCCTCTTACAATCTGGGACCACTGGCTCCTAACTGCTCAACTGCCTGCCTGCCTGATTGCCCCTAATCACTCTGCCTGCCTGCCTGATCACCCCTAACTGCCTCTACCTCAGCCCCTGCCATGGCGACTTCATCTGGAAGGATGTCTGTAATGATGTCCAGAAGGTCATTAGGCTGTCTGGCCTAATTAGCATATTACGCTTTTATTATTATAGATTACTATCGATGGTTCTGGTGGACAGCAGGCCTACATTTTGGAATGTCAAGTAGATGTAGCTAGCAAATAGGCTTACAAGTTTTTAAGTTCATCTCATTATAATATAAGCAGCAAAAGAAACTTTCCCCGCCTGCCTTGCCGGCCTCTGAGCTTGCAGTTTGAAACATTCTTACAAATACAGAAGCTAAACAAAACCCCAGAAACCTGATTTCAGCCAGCCAGGATCTCAGAGCTGGAGTTGATACAGTGTTTCGATTATAGAACCCAAACAAACCAGATACCTGCTTTCAGCAGCAGAGGCCTCAGAGCTGGAGCCAGAGCTAAAGCTGGCCCAGAAAAAAAAAGAAAGAAAGAAAAAAAGGAGCAGTTGGGAGCTTCAGTCACCCGCCAGCCTGAAAACAGCCCTAAGCCCCTCACCTAGACTGGCCAGGCACCCCAGTGAGGACCCCCACCCTGAAGGGTGTGTGACCAGCTACAAACAGCCATCATCCCCTCACCCAGGCTGGCCAGGCACCCCAGTGGGGACGCCCACCCTCAAGGGTGTGTGACCAGCTGCAAACAGCCATCATCCCCTCACCCAGGCTGGTCAGGCACCCAAGTGGGGACCCCCACCCTGATCCAGGACACCCTTCAGGGCAAAACAGCCGGCCCCCATGTTTCTCTTTTATTAGATAGGAGATATATATTTATATACTTGTACATGTGAATAATTCATAACACTTTTAGCATAAAGGTTTATATTTGGGAAATAAGAAGGGGAATGTGATACATTAATTAAAGAAAGACTTCAACTATATTAGTAAGGTTATAAAAAAGAAAAAAGAGCCAAAGCCAGTTTGGCTCAGTGGATAGAGCGTCTGCCTGCAGACTGGAAGGTCCTAGGTTCGATCCCGGTCAAGGGCATGTACCTGGGTTGCGGGCACGTACCTGGGTTGCGGGCACATCCCCAATAGGAGATGTGCAGGAGGCGGCTGATCGATGTTTCTCTCTCATCGATGTTTCTGACTCTCTGTCTCTCTCCCTTCCTCTCTGTAAAAAATCAATAAAATATATATTTAAAAAAAAAAAAGAAAAAAGATCTAAAACAAATAAAATACAAATGTTTATAAACTGGATGGTGGGAACATTTGTTATTCTTGGTAATTTTTTATAAATTTGACATTTTATGTCTACATATAATAATTAAGGAATTAACATATAATGGTTAATAACCTGAGCTTCATAGTATTAGGTTATATATCATAGGCTACCTGCAACATTTGGAGGGCACTTCTCCACCTTTGTTTATAGAATCAGAAAGAGGAACCATCACAGAATAAAACTGTGTCCCTAGATATTACAAGAGTCCCATCTATGACAATGTTGTTATTTCACTCCTTACATCAATATGGCTTGGTCTCTACAATAATAGCAAGAATTCAAAACATAATTACCAGGGAGGAATGTGTGACTACAAATGTGTGATTAAAATATAATTCATTTCTAAAATCGGGGACTAATTATTCTTATCGTTGACACAGAATTATGTGATAGTCAAGGCGAAATCAAATAATTATCATTGATTTCTCAAAAACTGCATAAAATTCTTAACATATTGTGATGATCCATTCTGGTTATTACATCATACTTGGATGTTATAGATTTTTAAAAACTAGGTGTCAAATCATGTCCCCTCAAATAAAAATAACTCCATATGGTAAATACTGATAAAAGTCATTCTATTGGGAGTTATTCCTCTTCTCAGAAATTAGCACAATAAAGAGTTTAAGTTATATTTTTATGGCAGAATCCCAGATTTCCCCTCTTTTAATTTTACAGTTGAGAAACCCCTTAGAGCTTATTTAGCTCTTATTTTATAGATGTGGAAAATAAGATTCAGAAAGTTCAGGTGATTGCCTTCCCCAAGGTCATTTTGTGAGTTAGTAGCATAGGTGAGTCTAGAACTCAAATCTTCATCTTTCTATATTCTTTCTCCACTTTAAAAGTTAATATTACCTTTTTATTATTATAAAATATGTTATATTTTTATTTTATGATAATATTTTATAACACAAGATAATGGCTTAATCAGTAACTATATGCCTAATGTGCATTTCAGAACACATCATGAATAGTAATGTTTTTATTAGGAGGAAAGGTTTTTATTGCATTTTATGCTTTTGCTTTCATCCCTCCCCCCAATTTATTGCATAATTCTAGTTCTTAAGGAGAAAAATATCAGATTTCGCCAGCAATTTATAACCAGAGCAAACTGCATGACTGTCTATATGACAGCATCAAGGTCAAAAGACTAAATCGTTTCTACATCAGTCAATTCTCTGCAACTCCAAGATGTCAATCTCTAGGAAGAATCAGCTGACCTATCTACCCCACAAGCACAATGACTGACTTACTGTTCACAACATGTTGTCAATAAAGGACAATACAGGGAAAGGAGATTCCATTTGTATCCTTTTATTTTAAGGCGTTCAAGAAACATACTAGAATAAACATATTGTTTATTGTCTGAATGGATGGCATTTTCCTGTTTATTTGATATTTCATTTCACTCAACAAATCTAACTCTCTGTATCTGTCTTTCATAGGCTCAGAATTCTGAAGCTTTTATAAAGAACTACCTGAATGAGTCTTGCTCAGGACAGAAAAGCTAGCACTGTTTTGACACACGGATGTAAAAAAAGAAATCAACTCAGTACTCAGTGATTTGACAAATCAACTTGCTAAAATTCTCTCCTCAAAAGAAGTATGTATATTCCCATTGTTACTAAAAGAGACCATGATTTGTTTTCATTTGTGTCTTGGCTTAATAGTGCAGGAAGGCAAGCACTGAATTTGGAGCAAGGCTGTCTTATGTCTATATCTTAAATCAAGAGCATTAACCTCTCGGGGCAAAATGTGTCATTCGAAAAAGGAGAACAATACCAATCATATCAGTTAGTGTTATACTTAGCTGCTGGTAAGAGAAATCCAAAAGTAACAAAGGCTTAAGGGAGACTGAAGTTTATGCTCTCTCATCTAAAACTCTGAGCTGGTGGACTAGGATTGACCTGGTGGTTAATGGTAGCAAGGAATCAGGGTGCTTTCATCTTGTTCTTCCATATGTGGACTCTATCTCATAGTACAATGCAGCAGCATTTTGATGTAGGGATAAGAAGGAAGAAATATGTAGAAATAAAGGGTAAGTAGATGTTGTAAAAAGGCTGAAGTATGGCACAAAAAAACTACATCCCATTAGCCAGAAATAGACAGATGGCCACACAGAACTGCAAGGGAGACCAGAAAATATGGTACCCATTCTAGATGGATTTGTGTGCAGCCAAAAATTAGGGATTATATTGTCATAGTGAAAAGGAACATTAGATTAGGAAACAATCAGCATCTCCATCACATAAGAAAGGCTGCTTGTTTTCCACAAACACCTAGACTCTATCCCAGTCCCATGGCATTTAGATGTTACCACTTGACTACATTCTCCCCATTGGGATATGAGTAAAAATTATGTGTTCACAGGTCTCTTAAGATTAGGATTATTCCTCTTCCATGTTCTCATGCAGCTTACACCTTTCCTTTAAGCTAGCTAAAATCTGAATTTTAAGACATCTGCTTTTCGATGTTAATGGAGACAATAATTTGGGAAAAGGGGGTAGAAAAGGAACAAATTAGGTTCTTACATGACCATGTGAAACAAAAACACTTGCTGATGTGGACCACTTACCCAGAACTATTTTAGAGGGTGATATAATTCTATATATTTTTTCTGTATGTTATAGAAGTTAAGCCTGACTTTGAGTAATATTTTATCAAGGGTGTTTCTAGAGATTAAATGATGTAATATCTACAAAATGCTGGCAGTGCCTTCCATAGTAATAAGCACATAAAAATAAAGAAAGAAGCATTCATACATACACATACATATGCAAATATATATGTTATGTATATTTTATGTATATTTAGTATATGTATAGCTGTGTGTATAACTATGTAAATAGAATTATCTATTTTTTAAGTGTCACCCAAGTCCTCCAAGTGAATTTTACATCAGCTATTATATGTAGAATAGAAATGACATATCAAAAATATTTTCTAAGTTTGCTGAAAACCCACAAATTAGTGTTGTCCTGATGAAGTAAGCCAAAGTATTGCTTTATTTCAGTAAAGATGGTATATAGACCAGAACAACATTAATCTTATATGCATCAATCCATTCCGTAGGAGGCTTCCAATGGAGTGCATAGGATAAGGCCAAGGTGACATTGAAAGAGTATCATCATAATCATCATCACCACCAGCAGCATCTGACTTCACTGTAAAATGTATGTGCTTCTCTATTCTAACTACAAAGTTAATTCTCATATATTTCCAGTCTAATATACAAGTTTATCTAAAGCACCTTCATCAAATGCCAAAAGGAAAGAAGTGAAAGAGATAAAGAGAAAGGTTATCTATCCTGATAGAGTATCTGTCATTCAGAACTACATCGTCAGTTCCAATGTCTAGAGCTACACTATTGGGTATGCGCTGGCTCTCAGCTGAGCATGTAGCCCCAAACACCAATTATCTCCTCCCAACCCAGGAAAACTGTCACTGCTTTGTGCTTGTCCTCTATAATCAGTGCCACCAATCAGTAAGTGCTGTGAGGAGAGAAAGCAGGTAAAAGTAGGTGTCAGCTCAAAGCATTTTCATTCTTTCGGGTGTCCTGGTCTCTCAAGCCCTGACTTCTTTGTTTGCTTTCTAACAGTCTCAAAACTTATTTTTGTATTTTATGTAGTTTTAAAAAATATTTTAATGGATAAGTTAATCCAATATAATATATCACAACAAAAAGAAACAAATGTCAGTTTGGGATGATATCATAGCCAGCATCTAAGACGAACCCAACCAATCCCTATCTCCTGGTATTCTCATCCTTGGCCAGTCTTCTCTCACAATATATTAGGTTTGGTCTGCTGGAACAATAGAATACCGTAATGGTATATCACTATCAAGACTATGTTACAAAAGACATTGTACCTTTTTGCCTCACTCTTGAATACTTTATTCTGGAGGGAGTCGGGACCTGGTCATGTAGACAGCAGCCCTTTGGAAAGGCCAAGTAGTGAGAAACTGAGTCCATCTACTAACTGTAAGAAGAAAACAGAAAATGCGGTCTCTTGTCAAAAGCCAGATGAGTGGCCGAAACCGGTTTGGCTCGGTGGATGGAGCCTCGGCTTGCGGACTGAGGGGTCCCGGGTTCGATTCCGGTCGGGGGCATGTGCCTGGGTTGCGGGCACATCCCCGGTGGGAGATGTGCAGGAGGCGGCTGATCGATGTTCCTCTCTCATCGATGTTTCTAACTCTCTATCTCTCTCCCTTCCTCTCTGTAAAAAATCAATAAAATTAAAAATTGTTAAAAAAAAAAAAAAAAGCCAGATGAGTGAGTCATCATGAAAATGGATCCTCCAGCCCCAGTCAGACTTTCGGATGAGTGCAGCCTGAATTGATGGCTTGACTTGGACCTTATGAGGGGCTCAATGTCAAACACATTCAGCTAAGTGGTTTCTGCATTCCTGACCATCAAATGTGTGAGGGTGTTCTTTATTATTAATTGTGGTCTAATACATGTATCATAAAATGTACCACCAGAATTATGTTAAAGTATACAGTCCAGCATGGTGAAGTACAGTCACATTGTTGAGAACTCTCAAGTACAGATACCTGTTAAGGATAGAAATGAGATTGCTGGTTCAACACAAAACCAGTTTTTCAGTGCTACTTAATTTTTATTATTATTAAAGAGGAAAAAATATTCTCCATACAGATAATCTATTTCTCCTCATAGAATATCACATTAATTCTTTCAGGTTGAATATTCTTGATAGTTCCTTGGCTTGCTCACTCCCCCTCTCCTTTTTATTTAAAATTAAAAGCTATTGAGCAAATGTTCAAGTCTCATCAGCTAACTGATAAAAACAAACAGACTTTTCCCTCACTCTCATGGAATTAAACAAACAACTTGATACTGAACAATTCCGCGAAACTGTGGTGAGAGGAGAAGGGGTAACAGATGAAAGCTTCATCTTAAAGTTTGTAATGTCTTTACAAATTGGAAAGCCCCCAGTCATATGTACTAAGCCAAACAAGATTTAGTTGCTTTCAATTGTTTTATCAAGGTTTTAAATTCAGGTTTGCATTCTGACATGTCTTCCTGATACAATTCTCTAGTCAGGGAATCTTATTTTTTTATTTTTTTATTGTTGTCTACAGTTTTTTGAAGTCCTTTGCTAACTAAAGGTATTCACCCCTAACTTCTCAGAAAGACAAATATCTATGTAATGCGCAATAATCTCGTATTTCTTACTCAAAATTGCTTATTCATCCCAGATTACCAATGGAAGACCTTCTCCCTGGGGCTACTCTGCAAAGGCATCAATGTGATTTAATTAAGAAAACAAAACAAAACAAAGAACTTTGATGAACTGCAGTGCTTATAGAACCAACCTCAATGTGAGGAATAGAAAAAAGCAATTAAATAGAAAATCACTATGGTTCTTACTTGGATGTCAATCAATCCCCTATTTTGTGATTTTAACTTTAGCTGTAGGGTAAATTACCACTTCTCTGTCTTTTCCAGCTAGCTCCTACCTCATTCTACCTTTTTTGCTATAACACGAATAATTAAAAGGAATTACTTTATTGTTGTTCTATTTCTACATCAAGTACAGTATCTTAGATGTTTTAATTATTAATTTAGCTCAGTGATGGCAAACCTTTTGAGCTCGGCATGTCAGCATTTTGAAAAACCCTAACTTAACTCTGGTGCCATGTCACATATAGACATTTTTTGATATTTGCAACCATAGTAAAACAAAGACTTATATTTCTGATATTTATTTTATATATTTAAATGCCATTTAACAAAGAAAAACCAACCAAAAAAATGAGTTCACGTGTCACCTCTGACACGTGTGTCATAGGTTCGCCATCACTGATTTAGCTGATTCACAATTTTAAAACTTATCGAAGGGGTCGGTATCCATGCTAATGATGGGAAGTCACACTGTTTTTAGTCCACAGTGTTGGAAGCTGTACAATGTATGCAGCTGTGGAAGCATTCTGATTCTGACTCAAGACAGAAACATACATGTCTGCAATGAGATCCACATGAAGGAAACAGAGCCTAACCGTTCAATGTGGAGAGGAAGACAAAATATTTCTTAAATAAATAATATCGTCGAGATTATACATGTATTCTCCTTCTGGTGGCTTTAATGTCTCCATAATGGATACTTTAAAAGTATCCAAGATGTCGAGGTGACATCACCTTTAGAGCCAGAAATTGGGTGGAATAATGCATAAAATTATGCACTAAGGAGTTGTCACTAGAACTGAGAAGTGTTTCAAAAATATGTATTTCTCTCCCCTTTGAAACTTCATGCATTAATAACCCCTAATATAACTAGATCTATATAGTATTCCATAAGTTGTTGTTGTTTAATCATTGGATTGCCTGTTATCCAATGCCTGAACAGAACTGTCTCATAATTTGGACAGTTTTATAGTTGCTTATGGCAGTGGGGTAAGTTTGGAACCAGTTAGTCAACCATAGTCAGAAGCGAAGTTTCTACAGCACTGTGTTTAAGAACAGAAGCACAGGGTGGGCGGGAGGTTGAAGAGGTAAAGGAGACTAAATATATGGTGACTGAAGAAGACTAAACTTTGGATGATGAACACACAATGCAATATACAGCTGGCCTATTATAATGATATCATACACTTGAAGCGTATATAATTTCATTAACCAATATAACCCCAGTAAATTTAATAAAACTATTTCAATTCAACACCAAACATAGAACAGAATCATAAGAAGAAAAACTAGAAACAAACTAAAATATTCAGCAATACATAACTGGTTAGATAAATTATGCTGCATACTTATCTTTAAATTCTATCCTGCCTTTGCAAATATCTATACTAATAAAAGGGTAATATGCTAATTAGACTGGGAGACCTTCCAGGAGACCTTCCAGATGTTCTTCTGGACAAAGCCATGGTGGCGGGGCTGAGGTAGAGGTGGTTAGAGGCCAAGAGGGGAGGGCAGTTGTGGGTGATCAGGCTGTGGTGGGGGATGGGAAGTTTGGAATGAGCAGGCCAGCAGGGGGGCAGTTGGGGGTGATCAGGCTGGCCAGGGAGGCATTTGGGGGCAAGCAGGCCAGTGGCAGGGGGCAGTTGGGGGTGAGCAGGCTGGCAGGCAGAGTGGTTAGGGTCAATCAGGCAGGCAGGCAGGTGAGCGGTTAGGAGCCAGCAGTCCCGGATTGCGAGAGGAATGTCCAACTGCCAGTTTAGGCCCGATCCCTGTAAACCGGCAGCAGGACATCCTTCGAGGGGTCCCAGTTTGGAGAGGGTGCAGGCCGGGCTGAGAAATACCCCCTCCCCTGTGCACAAATTTCTTGCACCGGGCCACAAATATATATATATATATATATATATATATAGTTGTCTAAGACTCAAAGTTAATTTTTTTAAAAAGGTTCAATAAACCTCCATTCTGTATATGTGTACATGTACATGTATAAGTGTGCAAAAATATAGGAAGGAAATGGCAAGGATACATTTAAAACCTCTAATTCTAAGAGTATAACTGGAAATAGCAATGTGTGTATGTTTTAGATCACATCCCTGTGGGATTTGGATCCTTCACAATATGAAAAAGCAATGCTACTTTTTAAAATAAAATAACTAAGAGGACAGACATCGTGTTGGTAGATTACTTAGGAATCACTGTCTACATTTTTCACTCTTGCAAAACACCTGCTATAACTTCAGGTTGAAAGCATCGCAGTCAGAAGAGTTGAAAACTGGACAGATTTGCAAAAAATATGATTATCTTCCTGGCACTGCCTTGCTACCTTTTAGTCTTGACATCCAATCTGTGTAGCACTCTCTCACCCTCTCAGCGTTTTTAAGTGCTGTAAATCCGAAAGGCTCCTTTTTTTCTTTTACTGGAAACCGACATGAAGGACCCACCCTCTCCTGCCACTCTGACATGCCGATTCTGAGGGAGGACTTGAGTAGCAAGCACCTGACACAGTTTATTTCTTTTCAAATTGGGAGACTCAGAGTCTCCCCCAGGCCCAGGTTTAAATATTTGAAAGCTATTTTTATGTCTTTCAAAATCCTGACAGGCAAAGGGGATTTGGAAGATGCCGGCAATATGGCAAACTGAATCAGCCCCTCTGTCTCCAGGAATGACTGAGTCTTTTATAGGATCGGTTCCCAAAGACTGATCCTCTCAAAATCAGCTAGTTCAAACAAGAATTCTCCTGAGAGTTCAAAAATTCATGGTAATTGGAATTGGAAATGAGTTAGGCCAGCCACTCATTTATCCAACGTCACCTTTCTCCTCATCACTACTATATAGAATTAGTCACATCCATAATTAAGAGTTCCCCTAATTAAACTATAATACAGTCATTAGTAAATATTTTTTTTTATCAAAAATGAATTCTATATATGCTAGTTTCCCTTAACTTTATAAATGTATTATAAATTTGATAATTCAGTATAAACCTCACTGTCAGAATTTCTGGAATCTGGAGAGGGTTTGCCTTAATTCCTGTACTGGCCCTGTCAGTCATTAGTTGCACAACTTTGATCAAGTTATTTAAATTCTCCATGCTGCTTTTCTTTTGGTCATCAGTGAAATGGGAATCATAATGATACATCATTGAATTGTTTGAAATTTAAATAATTTATGTTTAAATATACATAGGCCATAGTGAATACTTAATGTGTGTTAATTATCATCACCAACATCCTTATGGTCATTATTATTAATACCACTTTCCAAATGTTTAAATTATTTTACTCTCTCTTATAAACCATAAATGGTTTTCCATGAGTTAATTTAGTTTCTTTTGTCTTTAAAGACGTTGCCTTCTCTGAGCTTTACTAACCCGAGATTAATTGCTTACCAATGCATCAGATGCCACAGTCGGTGCTCATTAGGCATTTATTCAATGAATGAAGAGTTTATGTGAAAATGTATCTGATATATCATAATTTCCACTTAGCAGTAATAAGGCACTAGGATTCATTAACAGATTAATAACCTTAAAGGGGGAGGGCTCTTTCTCTTGTATATATAGAGTTCTTCGATTTGCAACAGCATGGATGGAACTGGAGAGCATTATGCTAAGTGAAATAAGCCAGTCAGAGAAAGATAAATACCACATGATCTCACTCATTTGTGGAATATAATGAACAACATAAACTGATGAACAAAAACAGATCCAGAGACAGAGAAGCATCGATCAGACCATCAAACCTCAGAGGGAAGGTAGGGGAGGGGGAGGGTAAGGGGGAGAGATCAACCAAAGGACTTATATGCAAGCATATAGGCCTAACCAATGGACAAAGACAACAGTGGGGTGAGGGCATGAATGGGGGTATTGGCGGCAATGAGGGGATAAGGACACATATGTAATAACTTAATCAATAAAAAAATTTAAAAATAAAAATAAATAAATAAATTTTCCCCCTACAACTGAGTCAGCAGGCAGGGACTTGACGTTGTGGATCCAATTCTTTAGAAAGCAATCTTCACCCAGAGGATAAGTCTCCATCTCTAGCGTCAACAAAGAACTGAGTTCCGATGCCTGCACCCTGCCCACCACACCCATGCTACTAATATTTCCAAAGTTGTGGGACTAACCAATGCCACACAAAACTTTTGCTCGCCTACCTTTTGTGACTACCTTTCTACCTAATGTTCATTTGAAGATGAATCTATTCATTCAGAATAAAGAAGAGTATCTGAGGCATGAGATAATGTGATTTTGTCTGGCCCACGCAATCCCCTCCCAAGGGTAATACACAGAAACTTGAATTAAGAGAGGACATTGTCATGGAGAAAACTGAGGAAAATATTTAGAGGCCAAGGCAAGTCTAGGTTGAACTGTTTAAAGAATAGTGAGAACCTAGTGTACCTGAAGAAAAAAGAAAGAGGAAAAGAATCGCTTGAAATGAGATTGGAAAAGTAGGCAAAGGTGAGATATCATGGATGTTGGAGCTTCTGTAGGACATTTGGACTTTACCCTTAAAGAAATAGGAGGCCGCTAATGGGGACCCAAAAGGATGAGACTTTTTATGCTTCAATATCTTTTTGGCTGTGTGTGCAGAACAGACTGAAGCGTCCTCAGGGTAGATGAGAGAAGATTAGAAGGCTGTGGATGGCATCCATTCTTGTTTTCTTGTTTTTTTGGTTATTAACCTCCATTACACTTCCTGTTCTATATTAAAATAGCCCTGAGATCAGGAACAATGTCAGATTGGTTATTTTACCCATCACAATGCTTACCATATCTCTTATTTCTCAAAACATTTATTAAAAGGATTATAGCTATCAAAGCAATTTAATTTCCATGGTTATTAATGCATCTTATTATGGCAATTTTTTATTTTATTTATTTTTCGGCAATTTTTACTCATTGTTTTACTTTTAATTGTAGCATTTTTCCATTGTTTTGAACAAAATGTCTTTCAAATTCAAGACATGGCATAATCAAAGGACTTGGCAAAGCAACATAGGCTGTCACCAATGCATTACAAAAGTAGAATGAGGAATATTTATTAAATGGCCACTTGAACACATGGTCCTGTAGACAAATACTCTTTCATTACCCATGTTGGCAATCTTTCATCAGCACTATATTTACACCAGACTAACAGGATTTTGTAATGCTTCCAATGAACTAAATCTGCATACTTGACATGCATATGCTTTGTGAAATCTGCATAGTGTTTAAGTCATTACATAATCTTGCTCAATAGAGATGAGAGACAAGCCACACAAACAATCTCTCAGCTTTCTTTCCTTTGATCTAAAATGTACTGCATTCCTTGTAAAAGAGAAGAGACCTAGCCTCATCCAGCAGTTCTGAATTGAAATGCATAACTTTGATAAAACTTATCCTCTGACTATAAATCTTCATGCAATGAGAAAGTCACAACTGAAGCCTGATGATGACTGTGAACAGTAATAAGTACCCATCCAGAAGCTACAGACCTCACAGTGTCAGGGTTAGGGTGATTGAAGAGTAGATAAAGTCTAAAGAGCTCCCCAGGGGAAAATGACACAATTTGGATTGTTAAAATTATGTGCCTATCTGCTTTTCTTCCTTTGATTGTCTTCAACACACACACATAATCATATTTCTCTAAAATCTAAATAGAAAAAAAGTGATGAGAAATTAACCAAGTGCATTGTATAATGACCAATTCAGTGAGTTTCACAGATGCCAGACTCGTTTTTTTTTATTTATCTTTCACAGTATTTAAAAAATATCCCTTGGTTATCTAGTATTAGATCATGATTTCTCTCTTAAATGCTAAGTCCAGCAAAAAACATAAAATTTGGGGGAGGGGAGACTGAAAATTAATGATGGCCTTGTAAGGATATTCTAGAAAGTAGGGAGCTTTCCACATTTCTTTGAAAAGGCTAAATTCAAATATGTTTATTTAGTGCCAATTATATCTCTTTCTCCTATATTTATAATCTCCTCTTGACCCAATTACATAAACACTAGGAAAAGTGATGGACTTGATGTTCCGGACCATTGTATTTTTTTTTTTAATTTTGTTTTATTGCTTAAAGTATTACAAAGAGTATTACATATGTCTCCTTTTTTTTTTCTCCCCTGATCTTCCCCTGGCTTCCCCTACCCCCCAGTGTCTTGTGTCCATTGGTTATGCTTATATGCGTGTATACAAGTCCTTCAGTTGATCTCTTACCACCCCCCCAACTCTCCCCAGCATTCCCACTGTAGTTTGACAGTCTGTTTGATGTTGATCTGCCTCTGTATCTATTTTTGCTTATCAGTTTACAATGGTCTTAATTATCCATAAATGAGTGAGATCATGTGGTATTTATCTTTCTCTGACTGGCTTATTTCACTTATCATAATGTCCGTTCCATCCATACTGTTGCAAATGGCAAGAATTCCTTCTTTTTTACAGCAGCATAGTATTCTATCATGTAGATGTACCACAGTTTTCTAATCCATTCATCTGCTGATGGGCACTTGAGTCTGTTTCCAGATCTTAGCTATGATAAATTGTGCTGCTATGAAATCCTAGTTGCCATAACACAACAAATCTCATTCAAATATTACTGGTCCACATTAACTCTCCTCTGTAAATACAACGTTTGGGAATCACATTAATTGTTCCATCTGAAAAATAAGTATTTTTTTAAAAATTCAGCTCATGGATTCTATATGTCTGTAATGTATAGACAGCAACGCAAACCAACTTATATCCATCCTATATATGAAACCTCAGGAGGAAAGGTACAAAGGCTGAGGTGACTTGTACACAGGTGCCTAGAATTATCTAGAGGAGTCTGATGGTCCATGCTGGAGGTGGGCTGGGACCACAGCAGGAGAACTTGACTAGAACATGTCATAAAGCCTCTTCATGAGGCCTGCATTTCCTCATATCTCAGTACCCTCAAGATGGTCCTTATATCATGGCTCAAAGAGGCAAAGGAAGTTTCCCAGCTAACAATCCAGAAATTGCGTTGCTTTTTATGACCAAGTCTTGCAAGTCATGTTACATTACTCCTGCCACGTTCAATTAGCTACAAATGAACTGCAAGATTCAAGAGAGGATAGTTAGGGACCACACTGGATGGCAGAGCGGTCAGGTTCGAAGGAACATAAGGGATGGGAGATGAAAGGCCACATTTGGGGAAGATAATCTACTTTATCTCCTTCTACATTCCTGATGTCAGCTGGGAGGTACTGAAACAAAGGTTATGCTCAAGCAACAGTAGTAACGGGAGCAGACCACCTGTGCTTATTATGTTAAAATGGGTGCTTTCCTACTAAGAATACTTTGCACCCATATATTCTAAAGAGATTTGGTTTTGTTTTTTAATTTATTTATTGATTAAAGTATTACATATGTGTCCTTATCCCCGCATTGCCCCCCTATCTTCCCACTCATACCCTCACCCCTCTGTTGTCTGTGTCCATTGGTTAGGCTTATATGCATGCATACAAGTCCTTTGGTTGATCTCTCCCTCTTACCCTCACCCTCCCCTACCTTCCCTCTGAGGTTTACGGTCGGATTGATGCTTCTCTGTCTCTGGATCTGTTTTTGTTCATCAGTTGGAGACTACCTGGACAAGACTTGCTATGTAGTGAACATGAACTAGTTTTACCACCTTTAGGTCATAATCTGCCTCCAAAATATAAACTGAGGAAATCGTGCTCAAAGAAAAATAGGAGTTAAAATAATTTTTGTGAATCCATTGAACTGAATGGCCTTGCAATGTTCATAAGCTTATTGTGGGAAAAAGAATTCAGGGAGAAGTTATACACGGTCTTGGAATATAAAATGAGGACTCAGAACATTTATAAGTTTCTCAGGCTAGTGGAGTAAGACATAGGAATTATGCCTCCACCCTCTGACTCCTAACCAATCTCTCACCTCCTCCATTTAATAGTCTCCAAACTGGTCACCTCACATCTCCATTTGCCTCACTCCAATCCCTGTATCAGAGAATACAGGATAGTTTTAAATAAACCTAATCAGCTTGCTCTTCTGCTTTAAGTCGCACAATGGATGGATCCCCAGTTGCCAGCCCACCTCTATCTGGCCTTGTCTCCCTCATACATTTACCTCCTTGTGGGGGGGTTACCCAATCTTCAGCAGCCTCTCTACTGCCTGGGCTGCTGGTGTCCCACCACCAGCTGTTCTGAACTCTCGTCACTCACTGAACTCTATTGATTTTCCTAGACCTCACAACTCTGGAAGCATTTACTCTTCAACCTGACGTCCCGGACTTAACTTCCTGGATACAATGGTTGGTATACTCCATATACTCTAGCGTTGCTTTGAGTTCCCTTATGCCCTGTATGTCTCTTGTCCTAACGCTCATTAAATCTTATAACAATTACTTGTTTTATGTCTGTTCCCTCCTCTAGCATGTAAATGCCATGAAAATGGGGACTTAATTGCCACAGAGCACCTAGAACCGTGTGCAGTTCAGATAAGAACTACAAAAATATTGCTGGAAAGAATACATTTTTTAAAAAAATGATTTTCAACTTGTTTTTCAATCTCTTGAAAAGTGCATTGCCAGATTGTTCAACCTACATTTTTATAACATCATATCGGCTTTTAAGTTGTTGTTCTCCTCTTTTTAAAAGCCTTATATAAATAGAAAAATAAAGCACTGGGGAAAATTCTGTAGTGTTGAGAGTAATTCCACATATTCTCATCAATTCCAAGATAAATGTTATTGCTTGCTCAGGTGCACAGTTTTCTTATCCATTCTGTCCTGCAGTCTTAGCAACCCTTTGTTGCTAATGCTAACCCTTTGCTTTAGAAATACTTCATCTCCATTGTACCTTTCCTTATTTAGAGCTATTAAGCTTTTGATCTCTAAAATTTTTATGTACAATCATATATTTAGGCTACAGCCTCTCACTCTCTGTCTCTGATTCTCATGCACACACTTTCCCTGCACACCCCCCCCCCCCAGCACACACCTCCCTCTACAATAATTAGAACTCTGAGCATGAGTCTATATTTTACAGCAGGGCAGTACATGAGATGGGCTGAGCTGATTTGCAACATAAAGAGCATTTTGTGATGTTTCGCAAGGGCAAAAAAAGCTATAGTACCTTGAAAATATCTTAGGGCAAAAGGGCAAGAAATGGGATACTTAGCAAAGGAGTTAAATATCTAAATATGTAAATTTAAGTGCATTTACAAATGAAAACTATTTTCTGGAATTCAGTAGAAAGCAGTGCTTCATTCAGTTTACTTCACAGCACAATATTTCAGGATCTATGGTTATGCCAAAAGCAAGGTCATTACCTTAGGATGGGAAGGTCAGGAAGAGCGCACACAGCTGGACGCTTCAGCGGGAATCTCAACTATGGTACCTGAAAGTGGAAGAACAAGTGGGTACTGCGTTCATCTGAGCAAAAGCATCTATGATTTAGAGGAAGTGAATACCTCCAGGTCCAGAATGTATGAGGACAAAATACAACTTACAGTACTATCATGTGAAGTAACTAAAACATTTATTATAAAGACTCCAATTCTTAATAACACTCTTTTGTATTGTTGAGTGATTTGTTCCTTTGGGGGACTAATTGTTAATAAGAAAACTTCCTTGGTAAGCTATTTATCTATGAATTATGTGAGAGACTGGTTAATTCCCTTTAATAGTTGTGGAGACCACAGTTATTGTATACTTGACAAAAGAGAATGAGGCAAATGCTTATGTATCAATTAATTCGTTGGTACAAGTTAATGGATTAATTTATTAATACTATAGATACAAAAGCACTTCTAATGTAAGTTTTGATTCTAATAATGCATAAGATATCAGAACATAAATATTTGGGGATGTTTTTATATAGAGAAAGAGAAAAATGACTTCTGTTTTTGAACTTGTGGGAATTTTTCTAGGACCGTTCCTTAATTAAAAACATTATTTATACATATGAACACAGAGATAACACTTTAAACTTGTAGACTCTTTAGTAGTATCTCTCTCTCAAAGATTCTGACCCAAGATGTCAAGCATAGAAGCCGTGATCTGTGTTTCTAAACTACTGGCTGGGTGATTCTGGAAACCCTTAGAATAATCTCTGCCCTACTCAAAATAACCTCTCTCTTCTATGCCAATACTCCCATAGTTATACCATCAACTCTATGTGGGTGAATTTCACATACACATTTCTAGTTTTCATTTCTCAGCAAAGATTCAGATCAGCAGTCTGACTCCACATTGGATTTTTTCACATGGGTGATCTGCTGAATCCAAGTTCATGTTCAAAAGTAAATCCACGAGGAGGCATTACAAGAGGCACACAGACAAATAGCAGAAGTCCACAGTCAATGGATTTTCAATATTGTTTTGGCCTCCATTTCACATCAGTTTGTTTCAACTGTGTATACAGCATTCTCTAAAAACTGGCTTTTAACCTGTATTTTTGCTGATATTTCGCTTTTTTTTATTTAGAGGTAATTTTCAAGCTTTTCATTCTGATTTATGCATGTTCACAGAGCTGGGTTATTTTCTTCACCTATATCTTATAGGAAGGTTTTAAGTATTGATATCAGACATTAGAAATTATATTTATGAAAATGACCAGTAAAAAAATGTCAGAGTTTCCCAACATTGTTTGAAGAGGGCATGTCAGCAGTGATCAGTTTGCATGTCAAGTGCTAATGACATTAGCAATAGTGACCCCTGAGGAAGTCTATCTCCAAACTGTGAATTAAAGTTTTGGTTGCTGCCTCACATTTTCCCTTAATAATATTCCTTCATGAAGAAGATTTATAAAAACATGTTGCAATGTGGACATTATCTCAACCAATAAATATCTTTATAAAAATGTATCTTTTGAGTTTCTCTCAAAATGTGACCTTGTCTATACTTACCAGGTTGAAATATAAATACAGTAAATTTCCCAATGTTCCTATAAGCCAGCAATTGCAACTCCCACTAAGAAAGCCACAAATATTGAACTAATGATTAAGAAGGATCTCAGTACCTTCTCTCCCTGTTTATCTAGAATTGTATTGTTCTTCAAGATGCTTTTGCATCCCACCTTCTCTATAATGTCTCACATTATACCACAGGCAGATATGATATTTGTCTCTTTGAACCACACCATAGGGAACTTTTTGTGGTTCATTTATTTTATGGTGCTGCATATTACCTTTATGTAACATCTTATTTTTGCTGTCTTGGAGGCATTATTTCCTTCATTATTTCAATATCTGGTTCATGTAATAGGTACCCAAATAGCCAAGTCTCACAATAGGTCCTTAAATGCACAAGTTAATTGAACCATTTCACCAGCACTCAAACTGTGTCATTTCCAACCTCTTCAATTTGGAAGCACATGGACCTTTGTAACCTTTAGTAACAGAATTAATCTTATTAGTGAAACCAACAAGTGGTGAAAGCAATTGTAGAAGAAGGTAAGAGAACAGTAGTGTGGAAAAGTCTTAAGTATCTTGGCCTACAAACCACAGGTCAAGTTGATGTTTCATCATGCTACCCCTCTTTAATTGCTGCCTCTGCTGTTGTCATAGCAGCAACAGAAACCCTTCACATCAGTTTCTGACTGATGACTGACATTGCCACTTTGAATTCTTAGAAATGCTGTCCAATTTGCAAAAAGATCATTTCCCATGGGAATATTTGTTGGCATTGATTAAAAAAAATAAGGATGCCTGGCCGATGTGGCTCAGTGGTTGAGCATTGACCCCATGAGGCAGGAGATCAGTTTGATTCCTGGTCAGGTCACATGCCTGGGTTGCAGGCTCAATCCCCAGTAAGGGGTGCGCAAGAGGTGGCCAATCAATGACTCTCATCATTGATATTTCTCTCTACCTCTTCCTTCCTCTCTCTGAAATCAATAAAATATACATATATTTTTTTTAAAAAAATTTTCAAACATAAGGAGACTACCAATTTTGGTTCTTAATCCCTTCATCTTTTTCACCCACTTTCCCAAAACCCCCTTCCCACTGGCATCCATTCTTCTGTTCTCAGTATCCATATGTACGTTTCTATTATGATTGTTCATTTATTTTGATCATTAGATTCCACATATGAGTAAAGTCATATGGTATTTGCCTTTCTCTCTTTGATATATTTTATTTAGCATAATACCTTCTAAATCTATCCATGCTGTTGCAAATGATAAGATTTCATTTGATTTTATGGCCAAGTAATATACATTAATATATATATTAACTGCTTTTTTTATCCACTTGTCTGTTGATGGGCCATTGGGTTGCTTCCATATTTTGGCTATTGATCTGAAAATTACATATACATATATATTAATTCGTTCAATCCTTACAATATCTCCCTGTGCTAGATACTAATATCTTCCACATTTTAACATGAGGAAACCAAAGCCCAGGTTAGTTAAGTCACAAAACTTGCCCAAAGTCACACCACTATGAAGTGATAAAACTTAGATACAAATTAAAGGTCTTAGATCTCAAGTCTGTGTTAGTGTTTATAACTTTTTTAAAAAAAGTATTTCCAATAAATCTTCTTTATTTACTATTTCTAGGGAATATGAAAGGCATAGGTTTGGGTGACAAAGGACCAAGTACCATTGCTTCGCATTTCCTAGTTGTTGAATTACTTCAAACAAGATTTGTAATGCTTTTAGGTACATTGCCCATGCAAAATGGACTGAATCATAGTTACTTACTCTTTCTAAATTATTTTGATAATTAAGTTAGCTAATTAATATGAAAACAAGTCCCATATTAGACAAAAATACTCAATAAAAATGAGATTTGTTCCTCTTTTCAATTATAAAAATATCCACAATAAAAAACCTGTTCAACTTAAAGAAATATCATTTTCTACCTTTATACTCTAAGACTATCATATCTATATAAGAACATAAAGCAACACTTTCTATGAGAATAAGTTAAGGACTGTCCATCCTTACATGCATTTCACAGAATCTTAAGATACCATTGATTGTAGAAAGCACCATTAATTTTTGTACTTAAAATGAAAAATTACTACTAATTTATCTATGACGATGCCCTATTGTCACAAATAATAGTTATTTTGCATATTAAAGTCCACTTTGAATCTGGAAAGATTTATATCTTTCCTCCATACATCCCATTGGCCATCACTCAGTCATAGAGCCTCATTTAATAGCAAAGGAGGATGGGAAATACAGGGCAACCTGTGGATATCTGATCAGCTGTCACATGGCCATCCACTTCAATCCATAATTTTCAGAAAAAGCCACTTCCTCAAAATCACTCAGCTAAACAGGGGCAAAATGGGATTAGATCCCATGCTCCATTGCTTCAGGTACAAAGACTCCAAACGAGATACAGAAATATCAAACCTGAAACTTCTAAGAACTTTTTTTTTTATGAACAAGAACAATTATGACAATATAGTAAGTTATACGATTTGGGAGTCATTCAATTTTCATTTCTTTTACTATGATATCCACTTTACTAGCAAGTTGTGCCACCTTTTCAGGGAAGTCTTCAGAGGCCAAAGTATGAATTATGGCAATACTCTACTCTCAGCCCTGAGCATTCTCTATTCTTTTTATTTTCTTCCTAGAATGTACCATCATCTAATATGGTATATGACTGGCTTATGTATTAGTTTGTGTGTTCATGGTCAAGGCTTCCACAGCCCTAATAGAAAATAAGTTCCATGAGGAGTTTTATTGGGATCGTTTTTTTAATTTATTTGTTCAATACCCCATTTCAGGCTGTGAAACAATGCCCTGCACATATGAGATAATCAATAAGTATTTGTTGAATTACTAAATTGCTTCTATACTTATATTAATTATTAAATAAGCAACAGAATCTTCTTTATTTCAAATTTATTTGGATAAAACATGTTTTTTAGGATAAAAGAATAAATAAAGTGCACCAAGAACATTCCTCCCATACAGTCACAAAATTCTGTCTTTTCCTCCTTTTAATGGCAAAATAATAATAATATCTTCTTATTGCAGAAATAGGGTAAGAGCATGTCTCAGTTTCAGCCTCTTGCTCTTTTCTTCCATATTCAAACAACCCCACCTTGTGGAATAGAGAGGGTAAATTTGCTGAAGGCTCAAACATTCTGGAAGTATTTTTTCAACTGCAGATATAGAAGGCACCGTGCACCATAACTGGCATGGGTTATGGGGGTGTTGGACACACAGGCTGTTTACCATCCCAATTGAGCCACTTCTTAAGGTGATGTGTGAACAACACATTGGAGTGATTTTCTTTATTTTATTTTTTAAAAAATATTTATTTGTCTCAGAGTTGTGCCAGAATACTGATGTTTGTTCTAGTTGGTTTTCCTCAAGCAGAAATATTCATCTACACTAATAAAAGACAAAGATGATAATTGACTGTACCTTTGCTACGCCCAAGCCATGCCCACCGTCTAATCAGAGCGACTATATGCAAAGTAACCCAACCAAGATGGTGGCCAGCAGCCACGGAGCTGGAAAAGCAGGAGGCTTGGTTGCCCCAGTGATGGAGGAAGCTAAGCTTCCCGCCTGCACTGGCAGGCTGTGGCCTCTGCAAAAGGCAACAAAGTTTCAATGATAGAAGCTAAATAAATCCCAGATACCTGCTTCCAGCCAGTCTCCACTGGGAGTTTGGGTGGCTGGGGGCCGTGGCCAGCCTGCAAACAGCCATCATCCCCTCACCAATGATGGCCACACCCTCATGGGATGAGGGTCCCTGCTGGGGGGCTTGGCCAGCCTGCAAACATCCATCAGCCCCTCAGCAGCGCTAAGGAAGTCCTACTGTAGCTAGGCCTGCTCCCCGCTGGCAAGTGGACATCTCCCGAGGGCTCCCAGGCTGCCAGAGGGATGTCTGACTGCCAGCTTGGGCCCAATCCCCTGGGGAGCGGGCCTAAGCCAGCAGGTGGTCATTCCCCGAGGAGTCCCAGACTGTGAGAGAGCACAGGCTGGGCTGAGGGACCCTCCCGAGTGCACAAATTTTTGTGCACTGGGCCTCTAGTTTGAATATATAAAACTCCAGGTACAGTGCTATAACTAACCAAGATGGAAAGTCCTGGATCGACTAGAAAAATCACCCACTATATCCTGGGGCAATTCTTATTGAACAAGAACTTTTACTAGGAAATAATATGTTCTGGATAATATTGTACCCTGAGCAGTACAAGTTCCAGTTTAAGCTAAAAATATTCTAAGGAAATAGCCATTGTTATTTGAATATATAAAGTTGCTGCTAACCACTGTGGAAGCTCCATACATGCTTTCTTTGACCAATGGACTACAGTAAGGGACACCTTTCAAATATAACTTTAGACTTAAATGAGCAATATCACTGTGTATTGTTCATTCAAAATTACATTTTGATTACAAACCATGCATTTAATATTTTTTTGTAGACTTTAAAATGAGAAAATACATGCCCAGGATGTTATTGCTAATTGTTGAAGTCATTCTTTCTTCATATTTTATATTTCATATTATTTTATTCTTATATGTAAATTCTCAGAAAAATAAATTTACCTAAAGTCTTTTAAAGAAACTATTCTAATTTCCCATGTTACCCCTATTCATGTCATACAAAAATAATTTTTACTTCAATGTTCCTATTCAGCTTATATTTTAGACTCCCCCCTTAATATTTATTGTAAATGTTTGACACTATAAGCAGTCTTCATATCTAAATAATATATCTTTAATTTTAAATATCTTACATAGTAATTCCTCCATTTAAAGATAATTTCTAATTTGCCACTACTATAATCAGTGCTTGAGTTATTATCATCTTTTTTAAAAAATATATTTTATTGATTTTTACACTCCCAACTGGGGATGTGCCCACAACAAAGGTACATGCCCTTGACCGGAATCGACCTGGGACCCTTGAGTCCGCAGGCCAATGCTCTATCCACTGAGCCAAACTGGTTAGGGCTATTATCATTTTTTGTTGTTGTTATTAATTCTCAGGTGAGGATTTTTTTTCCATTAATCTTTTAGGGAGAGTGGAAGAGAGGTGAAAAGAAAGAGAGAAACATCAATGTGAGAGAAACATGTCGATTGGTTGCCTCCTGCACGAGCCCTAACCAGGGCCTAGGCCTGGGCGGAGCCTACAACCAAGGTACATGCCCTTGAAAGGAATCGAACCCAGAACCTTTGGTTGACAGGAAGATGCTCTATCCACTAAGGCTAGGGCTATTATCATCTTTATGATTGTATTTTTCTTTACAAAATTTTCTGAGGAAAAAGAAAGAATGGAATTAAACACATGCCACATTTAAATCCAGCATCCATGCATGAGAACATCCTGGGTATTAGAGCTTAGGATTTTCTACTAACAACCCAGTCTCTTGTCCTCTCTACATGTTCTCAGCACATCTGGAAAACAGAAAGACAGATTTCTTTTCCATGCCAGTGCTTGCAAATCAAATTAATATTTAAGAGCCATTACAAAAAAAAAAACACTATTCTATTCCTTCAGGATAGTAAACAAAAGAACATTCTGATTAAGGGGTCCAGAATGGATTTTTAATACCCATCATCACTAGAGTGGGTTGTTAAACAATTAGGTCAGTTAGTATCTGCAAATTGTGTTGACTAGGCCTGGCACATAGCGAGTATTCAATAAATATTCACTGTTGTTATTACATTTTTATATCTAAATATATTCAAAGGTAGAACTATTCCCACCAGATCCTTATTCATTTTCAGAAGTTCTATATTATTGTTATGTGATTTTGGAACAACAAGAGATTTTTGAGAAGAACATGTCCAACCAACACATACATCACTGGAACGAGATTTTAATCACATAAACATGTATGTCTTTCCTCTTTGCACCCATAGTTAATGAAAACATGAACAAATTAATTCATCCTGAACTACAATAAGTTCAAAATTATAGAAACAGAATGACTATAATTGGATTTTTACATTTCAGGTAAAATTGTAAGACTTAATATTATGGTCTACAGGCCAAACAAAAAAAAAAAGAAAAGAAAAGAAAAATCATTCATATCAAATGACTGCTTAAATAAATGCAAATTTGATATTATTATAAGATAATTTCAAAGGAAATGAATTATCAGGCTTTAGTCATAAAATGGCATTATTGTAACATTCAGAGTCCATAACTCTTCAAGGCTAAACATTATTAATTTCATTGTGATGGCAGGCCCTTCCCCTGTGGTGAGTGAACAAACAAAGATAATAAAAGTCAATAAAGAATCTGGAGTCACAATATGAGTTCTATTAATTTACTTCCTTGGTACATTTTTGTTATTTTTAAAATTCTCTTAACATTTGACACTACTAGATATCACTATGGGATGTCAATTGTACTGTGGCTAAAATTACTTGGAGAAAAAGAAGACAAGTGGTGTAAACTTTTTTATAAATGTAATTGATTAATATGTTCACTTCTAGTATATTTCAGAAAGCCTAAGAGAGTTTAGGCGTGAAAACACACATTATGTAGTTACTAAATTAGCCCCCTCTTGCCACTCATTGCATACTAATCCTCCTTTCCACATCAATTTTTGGTTTGATTTTAATGACTGAAAAAAAAGCTCCTTCATTTTCAGATTGCAGTTTAAGTAGCAATGCAATTACATCAGAGATTTAAGGAAAAATGCCTCTCTCATTTCCTCATGTGCAGCATAACTACAATATAATGGGAGTGCTGTGTCCTCTATCTGCACAGAAGTCTTCACGAGGCCTTTTCAAAGGGCCTGCCAAATAACCACAACTCCCTCTAACATGCTTAGGCTACTTTGCTACAAGGCAGTACAGTGTAGTAGTTCAGAGCATGGCCTCTGGGGCCCAGTCAAAGGAGTTCATAGGCCCCTTCTATCATTATCCAGTGGTTGTTTTGCCAGCTTTAATGAGGTGTAATTGACAAATACAGATGGTATGTATTTCAGGTGTACAACATGATGGATATCCATTGTGAAATGATTACCACAATTAAACTAATTAACATGTTTATCACCTCCTGTAGTTACCTCGTGTGTGTGTGTGTGTGTGTGTGTGTGTGTGTGTGTGTGTGTGTGTGGTGAGAAAACCTAAGATACACTTTTTGCAAATTTCAGTGCGGAAAGAAACCAACTCTTGATGTGCGGAGCTGCAAAGACTCCGCGACCAGTTTTAAGCCATCCTGCTACTGTTTGATGATAGGATCTACTGGCATCTCTCCTTCTCTGGCACTAGCTTTTCTCTCTCCCAACTATGAGTTTTAAACAGTACATGGCCAAGACTTGCGAGAGGATCTCAGTTTCTTTGGACCAATTCTTCAGTGAGTCTGGCTAGTGGTTTGGCGAGAGACTCCTCCTCCAGATGGTACCCTAGGAATAGGCACAAATATCAGGCTCCTAAGCCTTGCCTTGCCATAGCCAGAGATAAAGTTAAAGGAAGGTGCTTCTTTCTAGAGTTTAGAAACTCAGTTTTCCAAGGCTTTAAATTAACCAAGAAAAAGCCAATGCATGGACCATAAAGAAACATCTAATAAGGGAGATAATCACCACCCCTTGCCCCTCTCTCCATGGTCTTGTCCTACAAAGACGACGTCAGCCTTGCCCTGCCAGTTCTTGCATTGCAGGGAATAAAAGCTAAATTTTGTCTCCTTCACCTAGTCACTGGCAATTCAGGACAGTTCCTCATATACATTTTATTCATAGCTAGGTTGTCTGCAACAAATGTAATCAATATAATTGGTAATGAGAGTAGCAATCAAATCGCAATATCCTGGGAAGAAAATCTGGTGTATTGTCAGAGAAATTTCATCTATGAAAGACATAAATCCAAACAGGTACTTAACTACACACTGTCTCTTTTTTTTCTTGTTATAGCTTTACCTATAATTATTATGTTTAGTTGTATTATTAGCTCTCATATCTGAAATCTCACTGTGTCTTTTATTTGGCATTCGTGACTATAATTATATTTGGGCATGTGCTATCTCTCTGATAATTGTCTGTGCTCTTACTAGTAAAAGGACAGGCATAATTTTCAACCATTGTATTCTTTGTTCTTCTTGGCATGCCTGAGATAGTGAATGGATGTCAGTTGTATCAGACATATATTTATGTATATATGATATTAGCTTTTTCATATTATTTAGTCAGTGAGACTCTTCAAGGAAAGCATATAGTGTAAATGTTAAGCAGGAACACCAGTCTCAGTGTTTAAATATTCACTTTCAGGTTTTAGATTGGGAAAAGCCCTCAATTTCTCTAAACTTTAATTTATTCATCTTTAAAGTGAAAATAATAAGTACTTATTTATAAGGTTGTGAAGATTAGGTAAAATAACATTGAGGTATTAGTTAAAACTAAGGGAGTTTTAAGTATTTTTATCATTAATCAAGTCCAATTTAGACTTACCTTTAATAACTACTCTAAAGGTAAAATAATATTATCGAGACTAAAGTGATTGAGGATAGTCATCATAATTGGCAGGTTTTGGGGTCCTTTTTTAAAATGTGGGGATATAAAAGAAAGTGATATCTTCACCTTCTGTGTTAAAACACACTGAAAGGAGAGAAAAATACCCAATATGTAGGCATCCACAGTTTGTTAACTAAGACAGTGCTTTGAATTTCAAAGCATTTCCTTTTCACGGCAAGCAGTTAAATAAGTGAACACTTGACTAGGATGTTATTAATTCTATTTCAATTATGAGAGATTACCTATAACTGGCAAAATAAAAGCATCTTCCATAGTAGCAGAGTCAGCTTCAGTAGCCTAATTCTCATCCCAGAAAAGCCAAATGAATAATGAATTTACTCTGAGCTACTTTCCAAATTTCTTGCAACGAGCTCTGTAATTTGCTTACAGATGTAATGTGCCACCAATAATTGAACTGGTTTGAATTCTGTTAGTGCAGCATCTGCCGATTCCATTCCTTCCTCCTAATTATAATTATTAGAGTTCCTTTTGACTTTGTCAATTTCCAATTCTAACACATTGGTTGTTCAAAGCTGTTTGAGTAATTATGATTGCTGTTCTCCAATCATGGTTAATTCTCTCAAGAATAAATTGGTAGGTAATTGAGTGAGGCTAGTGCTTTAAAAAAATGAAGAGAAATTTAAGATAAAAAGTGAGGATGTGTATGTATACACACAGCTACACACATATAACTTATACTTAAATTAAAAACATATTCCTGGGAAACACAGACCTAGAATGCAGTACAAAACTTTAGAAACCAAATGTCACATATTGCAGGGAAAATAATAAAGCATTTGAGAAAAGTATTTATTCTTTTAATTGAGTTCAGAGAGAAGACGGGAGAGGGAGAGATAGAGACATCAATGATGAGAGACAATCATTGATTGGCTGCTTCCTGCATGCCCCCTACTGGGGACCAAGGCTGAAACCTGGGCATGTGCCCTGACCTATAATCGAACCCTGATCTTCTAGTTCATGGGTTGATGCTCAACCACTGAACAACACTGGACAGGCTGAGAGAATTATTCAGATGAGGACTTAGAAGTTGGCTTTTCTGGCTTCATTCATAAATATCCCAAAAGTTGAATATGTAAAATAGATTGTATAAAGTATGCTTCACCATATATACCAGAAGTTTTCCATCTTTTGGTTTTGTAATCAGCTGCATTTCAGAAATGTCAGTCTCACCTTAGACTCAATTGACTCACTAAAAAAGTTACACATATAAATCATTAATTAATGCTTGTTTTGTGCTGAGTATTACAGGCATTAGCTCAGTTATCACTTATGACAAATCTATGTGATAGTTGATTATCATAGCCATTTAAAATACTTTAATAGAGATTTAGATAAGTTAAATAGTTAACATACATTCATAGATTAGTAGGGCTTTTATTAGAACAAAAAATAATCCAACTCTAAAGTCCAAAGATAGCAAAGAACCAATAGAGGTAACACCAAAGACACACCATTTTCTTCATAGTGAGATGGTCCCAGGCATAGGCCCATCGAAATGCTCTGATTCAGATCCAACTTAGACTCTAGCTCTTAGAAAGGTTCTGGTTAGAAAATAAATAAACTAAATGGCAGGTCTGGAAGTAGCAAATTACATTTGTTTAGTACTTAGATATGCATAAGGAATGATGAGAAGATAAAGTTACAACTATAGGTTGCATTAGGGTCAAGCAGGGTCTTATGCAAGAAAGATGAACTGCTTTGTACAGTCAAAATCAAGTGCAGGGCATCTGTGCTCTTATCTTTGTTGGTTCTTTTCCATTTGTATTGGTTCTTATAATCAAGCACTAAATCAGGGGTCCTCAAACTACGGCCCGCAGGCAACATGCAAATACAAATATTGTATTTGTTCCCGTTTTGTTTTTTTACTTCAAAATAAGATATGTGCAGTGTGTATAGGAATTTGTTCATAGTTTTTTTTTTTAAACTATAGTCCAGCCCTCCAACCGTCTGAGGGACAGTGAACTGGCCCCCTGTTTAAAAAGTTTGAGGACCCCTGCACTAAATGGTTTATCTGATGGTTGAATATGCTATAGATGAAATAGAGTTTTTCTCTGCAGACAAAAAAACTTATCTCAGAATTCTCAGTTGGTGTTATAACTGACTCAATGTCCATATGTGGATTAAATAGAGTAAGACAGTAAAAATCAGAAAGTTTAGAGCTGAAACCCAATTCCAAATTCTGTCATTGCTGCTTATTATCTGTGTCACCTTGGAGTAATTACTTTGCCTTTCTGAACTTCAGTTTTTCTCATCGAAAAACTACTCCAAAAAAAAAAAAAATTGCTAGCATGCTTACTCTGTAAGAAGATGTTAAAGAAAACATATTTTTAAATGCTTCATACAGTACCTCTTAAGTGGACCTCAATAAGCATTCAAATCTCCTACAAAATTGTGCCTCCTCATGCACAAATATTATCAAGAGTGGGTCTAGAATTTGACGTGGAACGGGGAGAGAACTGAACTTCAAGTGGCTCTTCCACTGAGGGGATCGTGTTAAAGGAAAATGGAGAAAGGACAACTGGATTCAGAAGCTGCTTAAGGCTTCAAATAAGCGTTGATTTGATTTTTGGATCAGCTAAGTCCCACAAAAGAAAACATATAAACTAATATGACCTTATATTACTTTATTAAAAAGAAGAACAATATAACATTTTCCCCATAAGAAAATGCCCCAAATAAAAGTAAAAGCGATTGCTTTCCTTTCTGCAAGGACAAATGCAGCGTTAGTGCAGCCTCCTGAACTAACCCTTAACCATATTCACCAGACAAAGCCCACTGATAGTATATGCAAAGGGCTATGAGAGAAAAGCCTCCTACATATCGCTCAGTCTCATTATAGTCATACTTTCCTGCAACCATTTTCCCAAGATTAAGGCTGGGAAGGCTTTGTTTGGGAAAGATGTAAATGAGGAAGGCTGGGAGCTCATCTGTGGAAATGTAGAGGCAATATATGAAATTGGCTTGCTGCATGTCATTTCATATGCATTTAATGTTTTTATATTCTCCTAGGAAGAACTGCCAATGAAATCTGTCCTTGCCGCCATAAGAAAATAACATAAAAAATTCTTCAATCTCTTGGATTGGGTAAATTTGCCTCCCTTGCCCTAGCTGGTTTTGTTCAGTGGATAGAGCCTGTGGACTAAAGGGTCCCTGGTTTGATTCCGGCAAAGGGCACACACCTGGGTTGCCGTCTCCATCCACAGTGTGTGGCATGCAGGAGGCAGCCAATCAATGATTCTCTCTCATCATTGATATTTCTATCTCTCTCTCTCTCTCCCTTCCTCTCTGAAATCAATAAAAATATATTTTTTAAAAAAGGTTAAAGTTAATGCCAATGTTTAAAAAAAAATTTTGCCTCCCTTTTTGCAAAACTGTTATATATTAACTATAGGCCTCGTGCACAAAAATTAGTGCACTCGGGAGGGTCCCTTAGCCCAGCCTGTGACCTCTCACAGTCTAGGACCCCTTGGGGGTTGACCACCTGCTGGCTTAGGCACACTCCCCAGGGGATTGGGCCTAAGCTGGCAGTCAGACATCCCTCTGGCAGCCCAGGAGACCTCGGGGGATATCCACTTGTCAGCAGGGAGCAAGCCTAAGCTGCAGTCGGACATCCTTAGCACTGCTGAGGAGGCGGGAGAGGCTCCCACAACCACCACTGTTCTGGCAGCCATCAGCCTGGCTTGTGGCTGAGCAGAACTCCCCCTGTGGGAGCGCACTGACAACCAGGGGGACATCTCCTGCTTTGAGCATCTGCCCCCTGGTGGTCAGTGTGTGTCATAGTGAGCAGTGATTCCCAGTCATTCTGCTGTTAGGGGCAATTTGCATATTACCCTTTTATTATATAGTATAGAGGCCTGGTGCATGGGTGGGGGCTGGCTGGTTTGCCCAGAAGGGTGTCCCGGATCAGGGTGGGGGTCCACCCTGGGGTGCCTGGCCAGCCTGGGTGAGTGGCTGATGGCTGTTTGCAGGCTGACCACAGCCCTTCTGGGTGGGGGTCCCCGCTGGGGTGCCTGGCCAGCCTGGGTGAGGGGCTGTTGGCTGTTTGCAGGCTGGCCACAGTCGCTTCAGTGTAGGGGTCCTCACTGAGGTGCCTGGCTAGCCTGGGTGAGGGGCTGATGGCTATTTGCAGGCTGGCCAAGGCCCCCAGTGGGGACCCTCACTCCATGAGGGTGTGGCCATCCTGGGTGAGGGGCTGATGGCTGTTTTTAGGCTGGCCACGGCCCTCAGCCACCCAAGCTCCCAGTGGAGGCTGGCTGGAAGCAAGTATCTGAAATTTATTTAGCTTCTATAATTGAAACTTTGTTGCCTTGAGCAGAGCACACAGATGCTGGTAGGAAGTTTGGCTTCCTCCATCACCGGGGCAAACAAGCCTCCTGCTTGCTCCAGCTCTGTAGCTGCTGGCCGCCATCTTGGTTGAGTTAATTTTCATATAGTTGCTCTGATTGGCTGGTGGGTGTGGCTTGGGGCATAGCAAAAGTATGGTCAACTAGCATCTTTGTCTTTTATTAGTGTAGATTCTTATGTAGAATTACATAATATATAATATACATATTATATATAGAATATAGCTTTCTAAACATTATATAATAATTTCAGAACCCTCTCTTATATGAGTATTAGTGAAATAAGGCTTCAGAGTTCTTCCTTTTTGCACTAACCCTAAGTTCCCACAATGTAGTAAAGAATATCAAAGCACTACATTTGAAACTACCAAGACTTAAATCTATAATTATTGCAATATATTTATTCTAACTCATAACTTTTTGTTTTCTAAATGTATTACATATAAAAGGGCATTAATAAGCAAATGCTGCCTTTTAGATGGTGAAGAAGTCAGAAAAAATTATTATTTTCAGTGCAACAACCATTCAAAAAACTCATATAGTGGTCATTTTCCCCAATGAGGGACTCTAACACTGATAGATATGAGTAAGCTCCTGGAGTATTCCTTAACCCCTACACAATGTATGCTAAATTTTCTATACATAGTAATGTGTGTTTTTCCAGAAGATCCATAGCTTCTATCAGACTCATGGTTATATGATTCTCACTAAATATAAACATAAGCAGATACTGCATTTGAATATATTTGCTCTGAGGTGAATCTCAAACCTAAACATGCATTTCTATCAAAAAAGAGAATTGGAGGCACTATGGAGTACAGTATAGGAATGCAACACCTTTGTTGTCCACTTCTGATTTCAGTAAACGTGGTGACAAAAGTAATTGTATTCAAATGTAAAGATATTTTCTGGGGTTTACATGAAGAAACAGCCAGGAAATATAAATTTAGGCAAAAGTTTCTCCAGAGTTGTTATATACACATATTTTATGCTAATTAAGAAAGTCAACAATGTAAGACTATTACTTTTTATAACTCAAAAATCAATACAGCTATCTCATTAAGTCATGTTATCTCAAACTCACCCTTACTTGTGTCTATATTAAGTTTTATACCAGGTCTTATCTATATGTAAATAGAACAATTCAACATAGTAAAGAAATTTTCCTGAAAATTTCAAGCGATTTCCTCTTATCTCTTACAATGTGATAGCACTGGAGTGAAAAATCTTGTTCCTTTTATTTGACCCCTTGGCACTTCCTCATTAGAGGGAGAATGGATACTTCAATAGCTCCACATTCCCAGTGGGTGCAGTCCTGGAGTCCTATTAGTGTCAGTCTTAATGACAACCCAGCTGTTGTCTCCGGCTTGCCCAGATCATCTATACCTGGGCCCACTGGGAGTTTCACATCCAGTCTACAGCATGTTAAGCACCATGTATCTCCATAAACCCAGGCCAGTCTATGTTCAAGCTCTTCAAGTCCCTTCCTGCAATTGACTAAGTCAACTAAGTTATATATCCCAATGTTTGGATTTGAGGAGAGAGATACAAATCCTTCACACATTCTCCAATCTAGTATAGCCAGTAATTAAGCTCATATTTTGCCTCATGAGACTCACTATTATGTAACACACTCTTATGAACTAGCACTATGAAACAGAAGAAGGATGGGTGGAACCCAAGCCAGACTTCCAACAGAAAGCATAAACTTCTGGATATCTGTATAATATTATTTCTGGGAATCTAAAGAAAAAAAGCAAAAGAGACCTTCTACCCATGATCTTGACAGTGTAGGTATTAGCATCTGAATGCAAAGCACATGGGAATAACTGCAAATATCTTTGCTGAGTTTCTCTTAAAAAAATAGATTTGGAGCAAACACTGACCAAAATCCAACAGCAACAGCATCATTAATGTGAGGTCAGGGCATCTGAGCACACTTAGTACATTGGTGAGACAATAGGTCTACCAACTTTATGCAATTAATGGGTGTTGAAAACAGTCAACAAAATGACCTACCGCCCACAGCCCTCATGCTACACTGGACAAGCAGAGATTTCTCTCAAATGACCATAGAATCTAGATTACTTATAATCCTCAGGGCAAGAATTTGAGCCAAAGGTAACTCAACTTTTATACATTCTATATTCAGCACCAGAGAAAAATATTTAACTCAGACTTCCCCTGCTTAAGGAGAGTAAAAAAAGAAAGAACCCTGGATTGCTTTATTTTAATTTAATTTTTAATTAACTAATGAAAGATAAAAACCTATAAACTAAGAGAAAGTCCTGCCCCCTAAGTGGAGGGAGTATACTATGAAAACCATCCACTTTGAAGAAAGTAATGATTCATTCCATAGAAGTTTATTAACTACCTGATGCATGCTCATGTTTTGGAGCTCAGTCATCAGCATCTACTATGTGATGGTCATCATGAAACACAACGGGGTATGGCTAATGAGGGCCCCACAAACTGATGTTTTGAAACAGTTCAGTTGATTTTGACAGGTGAAACATTTCCATTAATGTAGGTCATGGTATAAACCTCAAAGCTCTTTAGAACAATTATTTTTGTCCAGATTATATTCACTTTTGTTTGCCACTTGGAAAAAGTAACCTAACCCCCTAAATTTTATAAAGAAAGATATTATCTAAATATTGTAAAATTAAAATTGACTAGGTATTATAGGTAATTAATGTTGAATAAAATTTTCTCCATATTGGCTTCTCAAGTTGGCTCCTTCTTCGGGAGCTTGGAAACAGGTCTTGTTAAGAATTCACAAGGAAAATGAGTAAGCCATGAATAGATAGCAAATGGCTGTGACTCCGGGTGGGGCATTGGATGTGGCCTTGTATACCATCCAAAATCATAATCTATTGAATCAAATTCATCAAGAAAATGATATATTTATTGGGAGTTCAGGGAGTTGAAGAATAGTAAAAAATTGTTCGAACTGGGATTATGGGATGAAGATGCTACCTAAATATTGTCTCAGACCAATGGGTAGAAAGGAAGACAATGTCTGAGTCAGCTGCCTCTCAACAGCCCTGAGTTGCAGCTTTTAAAAGATGAATCAGAATGTTCAAGAGCAATTTCATGAGAGTCTTCTCAATATTCTACAGACCTTTCAATTCCTTCTCTTCTGTGGACTCTGGTTTCCCTGATTTCATCTTGACTTTATCATGGCTACTCTTATATCTCTAGGTTTTGATCTGAATAGGTATTCTTATTCAAGTTGTGGCTGTTAAGCAACCCCTGCTATGCCTCTTGCTCGCTTCTCACATTATTACCCTCAGGAGGAGTTCAACTCCTTGTGGCTACTACCTACCTGGCTATATTATCCATATCCCCACTCCTTGGACTAGGGTAAAATTGCTTCTTGGATGACAGGTCTATTAGTCATGACACATAATTTATTTCCACACCTGTTATTGTAGGCTTTTCTGGTAGCCTGCCATTATTTAGAACCTAATGCAAAATGGGTTTTATACGAAAGTCCAAAGTCAATCAAATTGTAGACACGTATAAAGTCAACACAGAAATGAATTCTAAGGCTATCAAAAGGCTCAATAAAACAGAATCCAATGCGACAGCATGTTCAACAAGAAATAGAATACTTACTGATTAATATTAATTAACCATGGAATTTCACTTGGTCAGAATCAACAGAATCTCCCTTTGTCTACAAGTGGAGCTGAACCCATACTGCATGTCTGACATGTTTTCTGCCCCTCTTCATTTGTCTAAGACAGTGGTTCTCAACCTTCCTAATGCCACGACGCTTTAATACAGGTCCTCATATTGTGGTGACACACAATGTCATTGTTACAAATTGAACATAATTAAAGCCTAGTGATTAATCACAAAAACAATATGTAATTATATATGTGTTTCCTGATGGTCTTAGGTGACCCCTGTGAAAGGGTCGTTCGGCCCCCAAAAGGGTCGCGACTCACTGGTCTAAGAGAACTACCTCTCCTTCATTCATTTGGCTGCAGCTTCAATCCTTTTTACCACCAAACAGAGATATTCACCTTCTCCTGGCAATCTCATTTATGGGAACGTGTTCTGGGCCTTCCAATCATATTACCTGTCCTCCACGCTTTAGTAATTCTTACAAAAGGTGGGAAAATGACCCAAAGCATGTTCCTTTCTGGGAACAGATGTAAGGCTATCCAGGAGGAAGAAGCATTTTGTTTCTCCCAAGTTGCTATGAGATGATATTTTTCTGGAGCTGCCAGTAGCCATCTTTACTACTTGCATGGGAAAAAAAAGACCATCCATAGTGAAAACAAGTAAGAATTTTAAAGAAATAACACAATCTACCTTAGTTAATAAGTGTAATTTTATAAACTGAACACTATAATACTAGGGAGTAGTCTAAATATGTCTACAAAATGAAAATTCCAGAAAAAAAAAATGACCCTATTTGGGTCATATCAGAAAAACTGCCAGAAGAAAGTCAGGGCTTTAAAAAATTATGTACAGGTGATATACCCATAAATGGAATATCTGCATATAGCTGCCTGAATATGCCATGCTATAGTATACCCCCTATCTGTTCTTTATAAATGATATTCCCCTTTGCAAAGCCCTGCTTGTCATTCTACCCTCTCTAATTTACCTTTAATCCCTTTATTTGCCCTTTATATGAGAATGTGCATTGACTGTAACACATTTATTATTATAATTTATCATAAACGTGCCACAATGCAATGGTTTATCGCCATTATGGGTTCTCTGAAGATACGCACTGGATATTCACCTCTGTACTCCCATGCTTAGTTTAGTTCTGGTTGTAGGGATATTCAAACATCAGACTGTTCAGTCTAAATGATCTTTAAGGATTTTTTCCTACTCTAATATTATACACAAGGGTTTAGAATGTTGTTTTAATAAAGTATCAATGATTCTCCAGTCTTAACAAACCTAAAAATCCTTAACAACAATAATAAAAAAGTTGTTTTGCTGGCTGCATTTAAACTGCATTTGCTCCAACCTTTTAGCTCCCAGCCTTGGATTTCTTATCCTTGGGGCCCTCTTTTCATTCAGTGCTCAGCGTGTTCAGTCTTTAGCCTGCTGTTTATTCTGCCAATCATTTCACAGCAATGATTTTGGCAGACAAAGCAATTCCTATGCACAGCCAGGTGCTCGCTTTGGCGCCCTCGCCATGGGAAGGGGTTGACTCAGATGTTTCCCACACCTGCAAATTGTCTGACCAATCTTAGCCAGCTCCCATGAACTTAGTTATCATGCTCTACTTCAAAATTCAAAAAAAATTTAAGAGAACATCCATAAAAATTGAGATGCCACTGCATCATGCTATCCCCTGCCATGTCTCCCCCCAACACACTACCATAAACAAATTAGTATTTCTTCATCATAATTTTATTTTGATTTGTGGGATGTGGAAATAAAATACAACTCATTATGTCTGAAGAGCTAATTAAGTCCAATGGCGAAAGCATCCCTGTGCTTGCTCACTGGGTTGTGACTAAGGCTTTTAACTTGAAATCCACATGGCACCAGTGATGACCTTGACCTCTGACATGTCTGTTTTTGAAGCATAGTACACTTGACATCAAAAGGTGGGATTTTATAACAAAACTAGAGGCCCGGTGCCTGAATTCGTGCATGGATGGGTCCCTCTGGGTGGCCTGCAGGGATCAGGCTGAAACCTGCAGTCCAGCACTGCCTGCAGCTCCTACCTGCTGCTCCCACTCATCCCGGCCCCACTGTGCCTGCCACGGGCTTGCACCCAATCAGTCCCTATTGGGAGAGGTTCACAATGCTGCAGAAGTGCTCACCAGCCATGAGCCCTGCGTCTGGCACCCTCCCAAAGGGAGTGGCCTGTGGAATCAGGATAAAACCAGCTCTCTGACATCCCCCAAGGGGTCCCGGATTGTGAGAGGGCACAGGCCAAGCCAAGGGACCCCACTGGTGCACAATCAGGGCGGGGGAGGGATGCAGGAGGATGGCCAGCTGGGGAGGGGCTGCAGGAGGGCTCCAGGGTGTGTCCACGCTATCTTGCTATCCCTATCGGCTGGACCCCAGCAGCAAGCTAACCTACCAGTAGGAGCATCGGCCCCCTGGTGGTCAGTGCATGTCATATCAACAGGTTGACTGGTAATCTGTCTGCCCCCTGGTGGTCAGTGCATGTCATAGCGAATGATTGACCAGTTGACTATCTGCCCCTTGGTTGTCAGTGCACGTCCTAGCAAGCAGTTGAGCAGCCTTAGCATATCATTAGCATATTACACTTTGATTGGTTGGTCAGTTGTTCTGCCATTCGGTTGTCCTGCCATTCGCTCTATTTGCATATTACCCTTTTATTATATAGGATAAAATTGTGAATAGAACTAGACTTATCACTTTATCATAACTTTCCCTTTTCTGACTCTGTCAAAGATTTTATTTCCTCAAGAAGAATGTATTTGTATAATCTAAATAGCCATTCACTTGCTCATTACCTTTCCTATTGTTCCATTTGTTTTGTCTACTAATTGGCCATAATTTCGTGTTTATTCTCTACAATCACACAAGGGTACTACAGTTTTGCAAGTAACCAAGAGAGTAATATTTCATATTCTAAAGAACCGAATCATCACAGACTGATTAAGTCTATAATGGTTATTTTGTTACATTTTAGTAACCATAATTTATTATGCAAGCATTAAACATTAATTATAATACTTATTCCCTACCTGTGTATAGGATAAAGAGTAGTTACTGTACTTTGAGTCCTTAAATTGAAAGTATCATCTCAAAGTATTTTTATCAACAAAAAAGATATCTTAAAGGGTCAAAATCTCTAAGTACTTGACAAGTATTTGAAAAACAGAAGCACCATGATATGTCACACCACTTAATCTGAGTCATATGTTGGGGGACGGGGGAGTCATAACTAAGATCAATGTATGAGTCCTATTATTTGTCATCCTTGCTTTAACCAATGAGCTTGAAAAGGAATATTATTATTCAATTAATCTGACTTTAAAAAATAACTTAGGGTATTGGCATAAGAACAGGCATATAGTTCAATGGAATTGAAATTCCAGGAATAAACCCAGACATTTATAGTTAAATGCTGTTTGACAAGGGTGCCAAGTCAAATTAAGGAGAAAAGAATAGTCTTTTCAACAAATGGTGCTAGGACAACTGAATATCTACATGCAAATGAATTAAGTTGAACATCTTCCCCACATATCAAAATTATTTCAAAATTGATCAAAAACCTAAATGTGAGTGATAAAACTTTAAAACTCCTAGAAGAAAATAGGTGTAAATGTTCGTGAACAAGAATTAGGCAATTGCCGAAACCAGTTTGGCTCAGTGGATAGAGCGTCGGCCTGTGGACTGAGGGGTCCCAGGTTCGATTCCAGTCAAGGGCATGTACCAGGGTTGCAGGCACATCCCCAGTAGGAGATGTGCAGGAGGCAGCTGATAGATGTTTCTCTCTCATCGATGTTTCTAACTCTCTGTCTCTCTCCCTTCCTCTCTGTAAAAAATCAATAAAAATGTATTTTTTTAAAAAAGAATTAGGCAATAGTTTCTTAGACTGCACCTAAAGTACAATCAACCAAGGGGAAAAAATAGATGAGTTGGACTTTATCAAATTTAAGAATGTTTTTGCTTCAAAGAATACTTTAAAGAAAGTGAAAAGACAATCCTCAAAACAGAAATACTCGCAAATCATATGTCTGATAGGAGTCCTGAATCCCATATATTTAACGAGCTCCAAAATAAATTTAAAAATAAAACAAAACAAAAAATCCTCAATTAAAAATAGATAAAAGATTTGTAAATATATTTTCCCAAGAATACATAAAAGGGCAATAAGCACATGGACAATTTCTCAACATCATTAGTCATTAAGGAAATGCAAGTAAAATCAATGAGCTAACACTTCCCATCTACTAAGATGGTTATATGATTTTACAAAAAAAGACAGCTAGTAACAAGCTTTAGCAAGGATGTGGAGAAAGTGAAAGGCTTGTGCTTTGCTAATGGGAATGTGAAATGGTGCAGCCACCTGGAAAATAGTTTGGCAGTTCTTCCAAAGTTAAACATAGAGTTACCATATGACCCAGCAATTGCAATCCTAGGTACGGTGTATACCCAAGAGAACTGAAGGCATATTTCCATGCAAAAACATATAGAGGAATGTTCATAGCTGCATTACATATAACAGCTCACAAATTAAAACAATCCTAGTGCCCATCAACAGATGAAGGGATCAGCAAAATGTAATATATCAATACAATGAAATATTATTCAGCCATAAAAAGGAATGAAACCCTGATAGATGCTATAAAGATACAGCTTGAACACATTATGTTAAGTGAAAGAAGCTACACACACTAAGGGCCAAATACTGTTGATCCATTTATATGAATGTCCAAAATAGGCAAATCCATAGAGACAGAAAGTAAATTAGTGGTTGCCAGGAGCTTGGGGAAGGAGCAAATGGGAATGAATATTAATGAATATGGGATTTCTTTTTGGGGAGAAAAAATTGTTCTCGACTGAGATAGTTGTGTTGATCACATAATCTTTTTAAATATATTTAAAAATCAGAGACTTGTATAATTTAATGGGGCAAATTTTATAATACATGAATTATATTTCAGCAATAAAATGAATAATCTATTAATATTGAGGTATCTCAAAATAATTTGTTTAGTGAAAAAAACATATAAAAAAGGATATATATTTTATTCGTCCATTGATATATTCTAGAAACAGCAAACTAATCTGTGTGACAGGAGGCAGGTAGATGAGTGGTTGCCTGACGAGAGATGTGACAGGAGGGAGAGATTACAAACAGGCATAAGTTTACTTATGGGATGATGTATGTATTAATTATCTTGATGGTGGTAGTGGTTTCATGCATATGGTAGAACTTATCAAATTGTACTCTTTATATATATACTCAGCTTATATATGCCAATTATTTCTTAATAAAAGGTTGGCCTGGCTGGTGTGGCTCAGTGGTTGAGCATCAACCTATGAACCAGGAGGTCACGGTTGAATTCCCAATAAGGGCATATGCCTGATTTGTGGGTTTGATCCCTGGTAGGGGGCTTGCAGGAGACAGCCCACCAATGATTCTCTCTCATTATTATGTTTCTCTCTCTCCCTCTCCCTTCCTCTCTGAAATCAATAAAAATATATAAAAAAACAAAGTGTTAAATAAAAAACTATATATTAAACCTATTAGTGGTGAGCAAATCATCAACTGGGAGGAGACAGGCCCAAACCTAGAAAATTGTTAATATTTTAGTTTGTACGATTTTTATGATGAGATAAATTGGACTTAATGAGTAGCAATCACTTTGAGAAATGGATGTCTGTAATACATGAGCCTCAACATCAGATCTGTTCAATCATAAAAACCCCGTGTGCTGACAGGGGTCTCTACTCCACAAATTTTCACCATTTTTACCCAGATGAGATATAGGGAGAAATAATATTGAAATGAAATTTTATCCCAGGGAGGACCTCATCAAAATCTCTGCTGCCCTCTCCGTGTCTGGGGGAAAGTAGAGAGAAGATGCAACCTGAGGAAGCTCTCCACTCTCTACCAGTGGGAGCTGCCACCTCTCTTTTGCCTACTAACAGGGCAGGGCTGTGGATTTTTCCACCTCAGTCACATTGCAAGGCTTCCAGTCCACTCCCTATTGTGGAAATGGAGGCACCTCATATGGAGCATCAACTCCCAGGCTCCCCGGAGTTACAGCATTCTTTATCACTTTTCTCTCTGCTAAGATGAAGCCTCAACTCTCATATGTGTTAAGATATGTGACTATGGGAAAAGGAAGGAAAAATTAACTTCATGAAGACCATCTGGGACTCGCTCATTGGTGGCCAGACACAAGAATCCATGCTGAAAGTAAACATAATTTACTTGAGCAAATTCAAGGAGGGAGTATTACTCAGCTCTCTCAATTTGAATACCAGAATTATAGAGATGGGTACAACTTCTTGGCAACCCAACAAAATAGCAAAGTAACTGCTCAAAGTTAGAATGCTATGTTTACCCCTTACATTGCAATAGAGGAGATTACATGGAGATATTAGCAGGGTCCTGGCAGTGGCCAATTAAAGAAATTTTTGGCCCCAAAACCAGTGACCACAGAAAACAAGATTGCAGGCATTACTTGTAAAGCCACCAAAAAATTATGCCCTTGATAAAGCTCCATGAAAAATTAGGACTTTTTATTTAACCCCAGTACCTAGAGCAGCACCTAACTCCTAAGTGGCATTTAATAAATCACTGAAGAACTAATTCTGAGCCTCCAATGACAAAATGATCTGTTGTCATTGAAACCCAGATTACTTTAAAAACAATGGATCCTGTGTGTGTGTGTGTGTGTGTGTGTGTGTGTGTGTGTTATAAGCAGACAAAAGAGTCAAGCATTAAATTAGACTCTTAATACTTGCAAAAAAAATGAAACTAGAACACCAACTTACACCATACACAAAAATAAATTCAAAATGGATAAAGGACTTAAATGTAAGAAAGGAAACCATAAAAGTCTTAGAATACTCCATAGGCAGCAAAATAGCAGACATATGTCGTAGCAATGTCTTTACCAATACAGCTCCTAGGGCAATGGAAACTAAGGAGAAAATAAACAAATGGGACTACATCAAAATAAAAAGCTTCTGCACAGCAAAAGAAACCATCAACAAAACAACAAGAAAGCCCACTACATGGGAGAACATATTTGCCAATGATATCACTGATAAGGGTTTAATCTTCAAAATTTATAGGGAACTCATACAACTTAACAAAAGGAAGATAAACAATCCAATCAAAAAAAAATGGGCAATGTATCTAAATAGACACTTTTTGAAAGAGGACATACAGAAGGCCAAGAGGCATATGAAAACAAGCTCAAAGTCACTAATAATTCAAGAGATGCAAATCAAAACAACTATGAGGTACCATCTCATACCTGTCAGAATGGCTATCATCAACAAATCAACAAAAGACAAGTGCCCGTGAGGATGTGGAGAAAAACGAACCCTCCTTCACTACTGATGGGAATGCAGACTGGTGCAGCCACTGTGGAGAACAGTATGTGTTTCCTCAAAAAATTAAAAATGGAACTCCCATTTGACCCAGTGATCCCACTTCTAGGAATGTATCCCAAGAAAACAGAAACACCAATCAGAAAGGATATATGCATCCCTATGTTCATAGCAGCACGATTTACAATAGCTAAGATTTGGAAACAGCTTAAGTGCCCATCAGCAGGTGAGTGGATTAGAAAACTGTGGTACATCTTCACAATGGAATTCTATGCTGCTGTAATAAAGAAGAAATTCTTACCATTTACAACAGCATGAATGGAACTATAGAGCATTATGTTAAATGAAATAAACCAGTCAGAGAATGACAAATAACACATGATCTCACTCATTTGTGGAATATAATGAACAACAAACTGATGAACAAAAATAGAACCAGAGACATAGAAACATCAAACAGACTGTACAACCTATGAGTGAAGGGGTAAGAGATCAACCAAAGGACTTGCATGCATTCATATGAGCAAAACCAATGGACAAAGATAGTGTGTGTGTGTGGGGGGGGGGGGGGCGGTGAGGGCTTGTGCTTGGGGAAGGGGGTGGCAGGGGGGAGGTTAATTAGGGAAAAAAGGAGACTCATGTAATACTTTAAACAATAAAGAATTTTAAAAAATTAGACTCTTAAGTAAGTTTATAGCCTAAATATGGTGAAGAATCACTTGTTTAGACCTAGTAATTACCATTTTAAAGTTTCCTACTTGAGATTGAAGGAGAATTTTGGGGGTGGGGCACAGCTAATCCAAATTTGAAAAAGTGATCTAAGATTTTAGGTTTTATACTACTTGATATATATTCCCCAGATTCAAAATTATTTCTCTGCACCCTCATGTGGCAGGGTCTATCTCATCTGTCAGGAGAGAGTAATTCCTAATCATGCCATATTAGTGCTTCTCCCGACCAAATCACACTGTATTGCATCCTCATGTATTTTCCTCATAGCACTAGTACATTCCACTAATATTTTTTTTCATTTGTTTTAAAACAAAATGTATTGGGGTGTCTTTGGTGAATAGAGGTTAATGTAATATAAGTTATATAGGTTTCAAATGTATAATTTCATAATACATCATCTGCACATTGTATCGTGGGTTCACCACCCAAAGTCATGTCTCCTCCTATCACTGCTTCTCCACCCTTTACCCTCTTCTACCTCTCCCATCCTGCTTTCTCTTGGTTTTCATTTGCTTTTAATCTGACGCCTCCAACTGGAATCTAAGCTCCATGAAGGGAGAAACCTAATGGATCTTGTCCTCTGCTAAATGTCCACCCCTCAAAGCAAACACTGGCACATGGTAAATATTTGTGAATAAATAACTGAATGAACTAGTTTAAGGATATTAACTCGAAAAGGAAAACCAGTTGTCTTATTTGAATACTATAAAACTCTGGCTGGTCATTCCTGCAAAAATAAGTAATGTCAGACATTATAAAGATCCTTTCCCTGCACCATACCTTCCCTATGACCACTTCATTCCATTCTAACAGTTCAATATTTTTGAACAACTACTATGATCCAAATTGTTATTAGGCCCTGAAGATAGAAAGATGAAATAAGGCTTTCAGTTATTTTATTTTCTTCTTGAAGGTCAAGGAACATGAAAAGAGATGAAACCCGAATCAAAAGACATCATCTCTAAGTAGTGCTTCCAACAGGTTTAGTGCAGATGAGAATGATGTAAATGATTAAACTCAAGTTTGGAGATAGTCTGTGAATTTTAATTATCTCCACTACCCTCATCCCACTATTGCCATGGATAATTGAAAGCTGGCCATATTGCTAGGTAACGCTTCATTCCCTACATAACTTGGCACTTAGAAAACGTTTCACAAGAGAAGCAATTACAGCAATCATCTCGTCGGGGGTGGGAGGAGGGTGGGTATAAACTGATTCTTGATGGTATTTTTGCTCTTCCACTGTATTTATAGTATAGATTCTTTATCCTACTTTTGAAAACCTTCAAATATATATTCTCAGTGGCTATACCTAACTACCTGTGTGTGGAGAGAGAGATTTGCAAGAAATACATAGCATTTGAGGTGCAGTTACATTCTTTAGTCCTTATAAGGGCCCCCTGAGCAATGGCCACTATGGCTTCTCATTTGCCCCAACCAGTGCCTTCTGGGAAAGTTATGCTCAAGCTGATTCAACAAAGATTTGAAGAATAAACAAACAACATGTAGCTTCAGGAGATTGTTCTGAAATAATTCCGTTTGCCCTGAAGATTTATTGATGCTTTGGTGGAGACAACTTACAGATTTTTCCAATTGTTAAGCACCTCCTTTGCTCATTCCATTCCTTTTTCCCAACTACCTCACTTCCTAAGTCAATGCTTTGTCACTTGGACACAGTCAGTTTAGACTTCCTAAATCACGGCACTTGAGATAAGCATTCTAAACCTTAAATGCCTGGGCAGCACTCTACTGTGTTCACCCCTTCGTTCTACAGGCCATTCCCAGACCATCTTCTAGGACAGTTGCTGCACAACCTGACCCCTGTGGACCAGGCATGAAGAGATATTTTTCCAGCAACAGGGATTAACAGGCATTTAGTCCTGAGCTGAGCAGGATCCATTTGGTATCATCAATATAAGTTGCGTGTCCTAATACATCAGTTGGTGCAAGTGATCTTTTAATAGTTCAGAAATAGTACATCAGATGTTGGTGTGAATTTCATCAGTGTAGATAGACAGACAGATGCACAGAATCCCAAGATAGATATTTGTAAATATATTATTGAACACTGATTCATATTTTCTATACTCTTTGATGTTGTTGCTAATCCTCACCCAACGATATTTTCTTCATTGATTTTTACAGTGTGAAAGGGAGGGGGACAGGTAGAGAGAAACATCAATGTGAGAGAGACACATCGATTGGTTTCTTCCTGCACGCACCCCCACAAGGACTGCGGATGGAGCCTGCAATCGAGGTGCATGCCCTTGACCAGAATCAAACCTGCAACCCTTCGGTCCAAGGGTCAACACTCTAACCACTGAAAGAAACCAGCCAAGGCTATATTCTCTATACTTTAAAAAATATGATACTGAGATTAATTTCAGTTAAAATTAAAAGTATAACAAAAATTTTGGCTTTTAGTTAAAACGAAATGGTTACTAAACTTAAGTATTTATTAAAGTAAAAGGTATTACTAAAATATCTCAATAGGAAATTTAATTAAAAACCATGAGAAGTATTGAGGGTGGAATAGTTTTGAACTATACTTTACAAGTTTAATCAAGTTTAAAATGAGTCAACTGACTCTGCTATGGAGATGAAGAAGGACTTGACTCTCCTAATTTTCTTAATTATATTGAAATTTTATACAGTCAGTGCTCTTAACATCTAGATTATCTTCTTAATCATTGCTTTAAATTTATTTAAAATTGACTAAATGCTCACTTCCAGTCCTAAATGCTCACATATATTAAGTCCCAAGTTCTTTATTATGAATTCATTCTCCGTAGGCTAGATTTCATTATCCTCCAAGAAAAATGGATGAGGGCTACAATTGTTGAATTCTTGCCTTTTGAGAATGCCTGCCTCTTGGCTTTATTTATATAATGAGCACAATTTGGCTGTGTGTAAATTATTTGTGATACTTTCAATCAAAATATTATGTACATTGCTGCACAGTGTTCTGGTATTATATACTTTTGTGGAAGAAAAATCTTGTTTTCTGCCGGTTTGGCTCAGTGGATAGAGCGTCGGCTTGCGGACTGAAAGGTCCCAGGTTCGATTCCGGTCAAGGGCATGTACCTGGGTTGCAGGCACATCCCCAGTGGGAGATGTGCAGGAGGCAGCTGATCGATGTTTCTCTCTCATCGATGTTTCTAATTCTCTATCTCTCTCCCTTCCTCTCTCTAAAAAATCAATAAGATATATTAAAAATGAAAAATCTTGTTTTCTTCTTCATTGGTAAGATGCTTTTTCTGCCTAGACATTGAATTTCTTCTTTATCGTTGATGATCAGCCTCCCTCAAACATACCTCAATTTAGATTTTTCTATGTTACTTCCATACTATTCATTAATCGATTATATAGCCTTTTTATCTGAAGAATGATTTCATTTCAGGAATATAGTTCTGGCATTATTAAACAAATAGTATGGTCACTTTTGTTTTTAAGCACTTATTGAACTGTATTTTTAAAAAGCTGAAATCATTTCACTATTTCTAAGTATTGAGATAATGTATTAAAATGGCATCCCATTTTTAAAATTTTCTAGATTTCACTACAAAATCACAGGTAATTTGATTAAGTCAATGATATCATCAACTAAAAGATGCATCATCATTTTAAGAACTACAAATAAAAACATGCTGTCACTTATAATTGTAAGGTGCTATTTACTGTTAGATGTGTTGGAATTTAAAAAAGGTTAAAATGTGAAAAATGTAGGTCTCAGAATTAATGGAATAAGAAACTATTCTCATTTTTCAGATAAAGAAATCCAATGAAAGGTTAGCAAAAAGACTCAACTACTTCACTGACTGAGCTAGTTATTGATGAATCCAGAAGCCTTTACTCCCATATCCTCTAACATCTCTTATTCTTATTTTTCTTCCAACAAAACAGCTCCCTCCATTCTAAAGCAGGTGGAGTTAGAGGGTAGAGCTAGAAATCTAAGCTCACAGCAAAAAAAATGCTAAGTTACTTTCAAATAAAAATGTCCACTTTTCATATTGATTCCTGATATTAGGTCATTTTAAATGAGCCAAATGTAACCCAAAGACCATAGTTTCTTTGCTTTGGAGGTTAACAAGATTAAAATCTGTTACTGTTCTTCCTATCATGTGTGGATAAAACTAAACTCACCATTTATCGATCCCTGCCTGTCCAACATTTTGTACGGCCTGCTATACTGCAGTTGCACCTTCATAGACTGTGATTTAATCTTATCGGATGAAAATTCTATGACCATTGAATAGTGGGTTCTCATTGACCATTTGTAGAATATTATTATTATATAACCTGAAAGTGATTAAGCTTAAAATGAACATGAATACCCTGCCTTCACTGAGAATAGTTTTTAAATTTGCTTATAAGCATCAGAAAGAAAAAATTCTTAACATGAATAACAGGATCATTAGCTGTTAAAAAATAAATACATATTAAAAGGATACTAGCTAATTTTAAGTAAAACCTATCCCCAAAGGACAACTTAAAAAGTTTTAGCACCAGAACTTTTTATTACAGATTGAAGATATGGTTTCATGTCCCAGCTCCACCAAAAATTACCTTGTGAGCTTTGACATGTAGGTTGACCTCTCTGAGGCTGAATTTCATGACCTCTCCTAGATGCAAATCTATAATAATAAAAGCATAATATGCTAATTAGATCAGATGTTCTTCCGGATGTCCTTCATTCCGGACAAAACCGCAGTGGGCTGGGGCCCCTGGCTGTGGCAGTGGTGGGCGGGGACCAGGGCCAAGGCCCTTGCACGAGTTTCATGCATTGTGCCTCTAGTTAGATAGAAAAATGCATCCTCTAGCTGAGCAGGTATGAACACAGGTAAAACTGAAGTGACACTATTACTAAAAGAAAGGTGAGAAAAATTCATATTTGTGTATAAGTTGCAGTGCCTATCATAGAGAGTTGCAAAAATTGCCCTTATAATTAAACAGCAATGAAACATATAAATGCAAACATTTTAAATATGCCTTATGGGTAAACAGTTGTGTTTTAATATCGTAAATTTTCAGGCAGAAAGTAATATCTTGATTTTGATGATGGGTGTGTGTATGGTGGGTGTGTATATTGTTTCACAATCATAATACTCTAGTTGAAAGAGGAAGTTCAACCAACTTCAGTGAAGTACTTAAGTCAAGCAGAATTGTCACATCTTTTCATCGAAGCAATTCAGGATGCAATTCGGGACACAGGTGAGGGCATTTAAAATGCATGTTCATTTTTATACTGCCTGATTAAAATAAACAGGCGCTTTGTTGAAGCAAGATGATTGCCTCTAAGATATTGTTCTTTCATCACATTTCCCAATTTAACCCACTTCTGAGTTCTCGAAGGGTCTGAGTAAGGAGTATGATAATTAAATTGCTTTAGCTAATGATACCCCCTAAGGGGGAGGCAAGAAAGCAGAGCAAAGTTTTGAGCAGCTGAAGCTTCAACTTGGCCTGGCATGAACCTCCTTTCCTGAGATATAAGAGACAAAAGGGAAAGCAACGACAAAAACGGTAACTTTTTAAAACGAATGTGCCTTTAAGTTGAATTAAAAATGTATTTGAAGGCAAATTTTCTCAGAATGTATGCCTCCACAGTAGGCGATGCAAGTTTTGAGTGGTATTTTATATAAGTTTTGCATTGTATTTGAACAAGGAGTTGAGGGAAAAGGCAACTTTTGCTCTCAAAATGTTTCCATTGATAGTGTCATGCACTCTGCAAGCAAATCTTTTGAATCCATAGACCCAAACCCTAACCAGTTCAACCACTGGACAGGAAAAAAAAGTGTTTGTTTTGTTGTTGTTGTTAATTTTGCTTTAAGAGTGCTGGGAATTATGGCAATGGCAAATTGAACAGACTGGCAAATCCTCTCCCCCAAAAGCAAATAATGCCAACCAAATAGGCAAAACAAAGACACATAACAAAAAAAAAAAAACAGTATCAGTGCTCCAAAAGTCAACCAAAGGCAAACAACAATCTTAAAAGTATTTATAGTTTAAAGAGTGCTGGACATTGAATAGGAACAGTGGAGATCTATGGCATTCTGACCTGGGTATTCTCTTATCTTGTTCCCCATCCCCCCGTATCAGCATGCTGGCTCTGCCAACATGGCTCAGGTCATGAGGCTGATCAGATTCTCTGTAGCAGGCAAAAGGGATTCACTTTATTTGGAGTTACAGGTAACATCCATGTCCATCAACACTATCAGTAGATGTGACTTCTCAGAGGTAGGTGAGTGGGGGAGGTCAAGACATCCTGTCCTCTAGCTTGATATTGAGTGGTTAGGAGACAAGCATATTCCCGCCTGAGACTGAGCACATGTGCGTGAGACCAGAGAGCACATCTATTTCCACACTCCTGGTCAATTCTAAGCTGCTAGCTGTTCATAGGAAGCTTGAAAGGATTTAGTAGTGCAGATGTGAAAATGGCCTGAAATTGAACACATTCCCTTTTTCTATATAAAATTCATTATTGATTTACAACTATCTTTCTATTTCTGTTTCAGTATGAAACAGTATAACGTATCTCCCTTAGGGAGTTTTAAGACCTGTTCACATAACACCACTCTCACAAGAGAATAGGAATTTATCCCTACAAACAATCATGGCTTTCTGGAAATGCTTCACAGACTCCGTCTCCCATAGATATTTATCTCCTTCCTTATCAATTGCCTTATCATGCAGTTTAGCTGCTTGCAAACTGAAATTTATATGTTTCATATTTACTTTGTAACTACAGTAAAACCTTTCCATAAAACTATAAGTATGATCCAAACATTCAATTTGATAAACTGCTATGGGAGCAAGAAGCAAGCCCTTGGTTGGTAGAGATCCCAGTTTTGACCACAGGAATCAAATCCTTCTAAAATCCAGTTGACTTTGGGAGGAATTTCGTACGGGTTGGTAACAAATACCCACACAATAATTCTTAGTTCCATGGTTAGAGAGAATCTCCTGGAAAGTTGTCTTTTTTATTGGTTCCTATCCAAGAATTCACTGAGAGAATACACAGCCATTAAGACCTATGATTAACCTTGGTGTCCACCTTGATGGGGCTACCTTTGTCTTCTCACCTGGCCTTGCCATCCTCTTCTCCTCTCTTTCATTGGCCTCCAGTAACCATTCAGAACTTTATTTAAGGAGGATGGGAGACAATCACCAACTGAACTATGTTAAATCTTATTTAATCTAATCAAACTTTTTTTTAGAGGTGGGATTAGAAAGTATAGAGAAGTTAAATAAATCAACTTCCTATAAGTGTCATTTTATCTCCCACTAGCAAGTGCATCTTCAGCAAACTGAGATAAACACCAAAAAAGAAATGCACCTTACTACCAGCTGCTCCCAGTCTGGGTGAGGGGGTTGGGAAGAGGGCAGGGGGGCAGGGGCGGGGGTGGGGGGTGGTCTGTCTCTTGGCCATCTTCAGGAATCTGTCCTTGTCAGGCTCCTTGCTCACTATCTGGTGGAAATAATAGGTTAATAGGTTTCACCCTCCACATGGCAGAAAGTATCCTCTCTCTCTCTCTCTCTCTCTCTCTCTCTCTCTCTCTCTCTCTCTCTCCCTCCCTCCCTCCCTCTCTTTTTCTCTCTCTTTCTCTCTCTCTCTGAAAATGGTAGGTGTCCGATTTGAAACAAAGTCAACCTGACCCCAAAGTTTCTGCTCTGCCCTGTAACGTGCCCAGAAACACAAGCCCATGGTCTATCCCCACCTTCTCCACCAACACATCTTGCCTCTTTGACCTCTTTAACTGCTCTAAGAAAGTGGTATTGTTGCCACTCTTAGAAAGCTTTTGTTTGATATCTGAAGGAGGATCTAATCTAGCTTTTATATGTTAATTTTAAAGAACCCACAAACATTATGTTTGTTCTCTTTCTTTTCATGTTCTTTATCCAGGAAATTTATTTGTGGGAACTTCTGCATTGCAACTGATCTTGCTACACAACATATGGAATATAACAACAGTTGAATTCCTTCCCAAACAAATCTTGTATAATCAGCAACTATGTTAATATCTGAAATGTTCCGCTGAGCATTCTTTACATCCTGGGTTTTTTTTTGTTTGTTTGTTTTTAAATATATTTTATTGATTTTTTTACAGAGAGGAAGGGAGAGAGAAAGAGAGTCAGAAACATCGATCAGCCACCTCCTGCACATCCCCCACTGGGGATGTGCCCGAAACCCAGGTACATGCCCTTGATGGGAATCGAACCTGGGACCTTTCAGTCCGCAGGCCGACGCTCTATCCACTGAGCCAAACCGGTTTCGGCACATCCTGTTTTATCAATAAATAGATTTGGCTGCAGAGTTGCATAACTTGTTCTGTTTTGCTTTTCATGTACATTTAATCACAAACTAAGAGGTCAGTTGAGCCTATAATTACTGATGGTTTGATCATTCTAATGATTCCAACTTTATTTTAGTTATATTTTTTCAGAAGCAAAAGAGTGATAATCAGTCTAGTAGTGTATGCAAGAAAATTTAACTGGAAGTCAGAAGACTAATAAAAATGCCCAGACATCCACTTAATAAGATTATTGAAAAATAATATGATAGAACGTTCTAAAACATAATGAGATTTTAATGCTATTCATGCCTCTACTCCTTGCTTCATAGTGCACAGAAAAGTATTGGTTACATTTATTAACAAAATGTACATAATCCACAGATAGACAGTTGAAACAACATGTTATTATTAAAGTTATATATATAACTTTTAATAATAATTCATATATATATGAATATATATATGAATATATAATATATATATATTCAGTGTTTGAATATCCTTTTATGAAGTTAGCAATAGTACCTTGGAGGAAAGCCATTTATTTTACTCTGATTCACTGAATTATTTGTAAGCTACTGGATACTTTGAATACATTCTTCAATACTTTTGTAATATATCAGAAAAATCATAGATTTTGAGAAAGCAAAAGATGCCGACATCTTTGTATTTTAGCTTTAGTAGTGTTTGGCAATTTTATCTTGCATTCCCCCATATTTCACTTGATACATTCTATGCAAGTAATACACACTGAGATCAAGCCACAAGAACTCCAAATGTTCACTCTATGACTGCCAGCCAATGAATGGGTTCTCTTTCAACTTCATTTAACTAACTGCTCCTGCATCTTCTTATAAAGAAAGGAGCCTGAAATACAAAGATTCCTCCTCTTTATATAAAACACACCTCCACGCCCATTTCAGTAAAGCCCGCATCTCTTAATCATTCCTTTGGCAATTACTGAATATGACACAATTCCCAGTACACAAAAGAGAAATTACATAAGTGTAGCTTAAGATAATAATAGATTCAATTAAAAATTGGCACTGGTGGAAATAGCCTGGGAGGTGGAGCAGAGTGATCCTTTCTTATAGAGAAGAAATTGAAGGAAAAAGTAAGGCACATTAAAAAAAAAAAAAAGAAGAAGAAGAAGAAAAGAAAACCTAAGTAATTCATAAATAAATACCCAATTTAAGACAATTTAAAAATTAGTTTTCCTGCAATCTCATTATATTATTCAAATTTCCCAGTGATCTATTCTGTATACTCAAAATGCATCAACACCATAGCCTTTGTCAGAAGTTATACTGGTAAAATGATAGTCAGGGAAACATTTAGCACCAGCCTTAAACTATACAATTTATGTACTTGACACTGAAGGGGAAAATAAGACATTTGGGGGGCTAGCTATCTGAATCTGTGCCAGTAACCTGCATTCTGATGCACACCCTTGCTAACTGATCATTAACTCCATTGTTATCTGTGATGCCTGCCCTGCCTTGCAGAACCTGTTTCCCAGAATACTCCCATTTTACAGAGGCCATAAACCATGAACCATACACAACCCCAGAGCCTATGAGTATAATCTCACTTCCTCCATCCCAACTCACGAGGGGGTGGTAGGGTGTGGGAGCTGCAAAGCCCATGAAAAGGCTGAAAACCTGATCCATATTTGGGGGACAATGAAACTAAAGGGTATAAAGGGAAAGTTTCATCCATATTCATCACTCAGGATTTGGAGACTGACTCTGCTGAGTCACAGCACTAGTGCAATCTGCAATAAAGGCTACTTTTCTGAATATCCTCTTGAATGCCCAGCTGATTAATTCTCCTGCACCGCCTGGTGGCTTATCTGCAACAACATGACCTAAGAAGCTCCATGTGTATGCTGACTTCAACCATAACATCATGGCAGAATAGTATATATATATATGCTATTTTTGGTTTGATTTTTATACCTATTTCCCTATTAAATGGTAAACGTTGAGGACTAAGAGAGTGAGTTATGAATCTGTTATATACTGAGTGGTAGATAGTTCAAGAGGCGGGAGGGGGAGAGAGTTGTCTTACTTTTTAAATCAAAAATATATTTTAAGATTTATCTATGTTGCCAATTATGTATCTAATTGATTGCTTCTTGCTGCTCTAAGGTATTCAATAGTATGTGACCAATATATGCATCTAAACTATATATATATATATATATATATATATATATATATATATATCAACACATAGAAAGATTTCAACATATTGTTTATATATAATACATGTTCATATGTATTGCATTCATATATCATATATCTCATATTATATATTATATGTTCATACAGAGAGAGAGAGTCAGGAGTAAGAGGAGCATAGGAAATGCTAACAAACTAGGATAAAACAAATGATACTTTGAGATTTAAGAGAATGCAAATTTGAAAAAAGAGATGATTAATTAAAATATATTCTTCCTCTTAGATAAATGGATACTCATGGCTTGGCATAAAATGTAAAAAGTGTTATATCTTAAACAACTTCAAGGAAAACAAAATTACTGTCCCCTAAAGACTGTTGTGAGAGGGAATAAAAAATAGTTCCAATGTTGACAAAGACCTGATGTTACAGGTGCAATGAGACAGTCAGAATAAACTGGTTCATAAATTATGAGAATGGAGATAGCAGAGGTTCTCTTATACGTGTATGTTTCTATGATCAGATAGTTGCAACTTTCACACTTAGGCCTTTAAGTAAAGTGTAAGCAGTATAAGATAAGTCAGTTTGTCTAACATCACTTTTAAGAAGCCAATTGTATAACAGCATATGTATAATATGCTTTATATATAACATATTATGTACCATATATGCATGTGTGTATGCATATATACATATACTGTGTGTGTAAAATGAAAAAATAAACAAACCCTAAAATTATATAACATCAAACATTTCATTAAATTAGTTTAAGCTGGGGTTCTTTCACTTTAATCGGAGTCACCCTTGAACAACAGAGATGATGGGAAATATTTCTGAGATGACACCTAATAAAATATACTTTGTCTGCCAGTGCTTCACCAGAACAACTAGAAAGAAGAAACTGAATATTAGAGTCTACAGAATAGTCAGGCTTGAGGTAAAATAAGGCTCAGAGAAGAACATCACTGTTGGCATGGGGGTTAATTCGTGCTGAGTAAGGTTCTCTGAAACTTCCCTTAGTGAGGAGGGTACCTAAGATTTATATTTCGCTCCATCAGTCTACTCTTAAACTCAGGTTTCATCCATCCACTAAACCAGGGGCCAGCATATGCTTTCTCTAAAGGCCCAGATATGGGTATTGTAAGCTTTGCAGCCCATGTAGTCCTTGTAACTACACGGATCTTATCACAGGGCAACAGGAGCCCTAGACAACATGTAAATGAAGAAGCATGGCGCTGTGCCGGGGTCCAACCCCAGCGGGTCCAGGGGTCCCCAAAGGTGTGGATGGAGTCAGCGAAGAAGGAATGACACGGAGACAGTGTTCAGTTGATCAGCAGCCTAGCCAAGATCTCCAGCCAGGCTCTCCAGCCAAGTTCTGGTCTGGATCTCCAGAGAGGTTCTGCTTAGGATCTCCAGCCAGGTTCTGTGTCCATGTTCTCTTGCTAGGTTCTCCAGGTTCTCCAGCCAGGTTCTGTAGCCATGTTCCCTCGCTAGGTTCTCCAGCCAGGTTCTGTCCAGGTTCTCCAGCCAGGTTCAGTCACCAGGTTCTAGTCAGGTTCTCTTGCCAATTTCTGTAGTCAGGTTCAGTCCAGGATCTTTTGCCATGTTCTCTCGCTAGGTTCTGTCTCTAGGTTCTGAGGCCAGTTTCTGTCCAGGATCTTTTGCCATGTTCTCTCCAGCGAAGTTCTTCTGTCTCTAGAGAACGTTCTGTGTAGGTTCTGTGCCTAGGTTCTGTCTCTCTCTCTCTGTCTCTTGCTGTCTTGTTACATCTGTATTTATACCAGTTGATTCAATCCTATCAATCTCTATTCCAAAGGTTAGGGTGTTTCTTATCTCCATTCCAGGGAGTAAAGATTATGTAGCTTAAGCATGATTGTTCATAGTTAAAGTGATTAATTACCCGCCTGGCACTTAGTTAAGAGGTTTTATTCCCTCCCTAACTTCAGGGGAAAATCCCTACCTGGGGAAACAACCTTTCTCAGAGACCTTGGTTAAAACACATAGTGCCAAGAAGGTGAGCAAACATATTAAGAACAGTATGCCATATATGCCAGGTCCCTTGAAACAGCAAGCATGGACCGGCTCCCGGCAGCGCTGTGCCAATAAAGTGTTATTCATAAGCACAATTTTAATTTCATAAAATTTTCACATCATGAAATATGATTCCCCCTCAATTTTTTTTCAACTATTTGAAATATAACAAATATTATTTGCTTACATGCTGTACAAACACAGATGGTCAGCTGGATTTTGCCCAGGGGCTGTAATTTCTCAATGTCTGCACTAAACTATATCAAACCTAGGCAGTCAGAAAGGGTTTAAAGTTTGTATTTCAGGGGTGAAATGCTGCAGTGAGATCATTTTACCTTAAGAATGCAGATGGGAGGATTTTATAGCATCAAAAATAGATACCCTGGCCCTGGTCAGTGTGCTCAGTAGTTAGAGCATCTTAGGTTTGATTCCAGTCAAGGGCTTATACCTGGGTTGTGGGTTCCCTCCCCGCCCTATGGACTGGGAGGCAACCAGTGCATGTGTATCTCTCACATCGATGTTTCTCTCTCTCTCCCTCTCCCCCTCCCTCCTTTAGCTTCCACTCTCTCTGTAAAGCAATGGAAAAAAATATCCTCGGGTGAGGATTAACAACAACAAAAAGATACCCTACAGACAGACAGAGATGAAAACTCAGAGTTCAAGATAAGAGTTAGTAATGATTACTAATATTTATTTGAGAGTCATGTTCATGAGGTTGCACCTCAGACTGAAATAGTAGTTGAAAGTGTGACTTTGGAAATAGGAGTGGAAGGGGACAGAGGAACACGATGTGACCAGTGTATGGAGATAAAAGTGGAAAGAATCGCCCTAACTGGTTTGGCTCAGTGGATAGAGCGTCAGCCTGCATACTGAAAGGTCCCGGTCAAGGGCATGTACCTTGGTTGCAAGCACATTCCCAGTGTAGGGTATGCAGGAGGCAGCTGAATGATGTTTCTTTCTCATCGATGTTTCTAACTCTCTATCCCTCTCCCTTCCTCTCTGTAAAAAATCAATAAAATATATTTTTTAAAAAGTTATGTAAATGGATTTTAAAAAAATGGAAAGAATCAAGATGAACAGATTCATGAGGATAAGGAAAGAGACAATTTCATGAAAGGGGAGCAGGGCTAATAGCTCCAAGAGGACAAGGAAAATATTCATGGCTCCATGAGCAACTGGAGTCACTGTAGGAAGGGTAGGTGGGAGGAGGCTTACAGGGGCCTAAGTAGGAGGCAGAAAGAAGTAGATCCCACTTCCCAGTAGACATGAACTTTTGGGGAAAAAGGCACCACATTTAACTTATCTAAAAATGTGACACCTAAGAAATGCTTCTTTTACTGAAACATTTATATTTCCTAGCTAAGCACTGTCAGTAAGAAACACCTGAAAGGCAATGGTGTTTACACACAGACCTGCCATCTCTGCAGAGATTTGGAAACTGGAAGGTTTGGCTGCCACATTCTGGGGCTTCCCTGAGGTTTTACCTGCTCATTAGAATTTTTGCCATATAACTGCAACTTTCATCTCAGTGTGTCTTTAACATACGTGGCATATCTATAACTTGGAGGTTGTCAGGAATCTCCCACTCTGCCAACTTCAAATGTCCTCCTGATTCAAATCCTGGCCCTCAGATCCCTTTGCATAGGGGTGACCTTGGAGGAGAATAGCTCCCAGGTTAATATGTTGAGGCAAAGGGAAGTTAGAGAGAATGAAAACATGGAATGTGAAAATACAGCCCTCCAATTTAGAAAGTTCTCAACAGAAAATAAAATTACACACACACACACACACACACATACACACACACAGGGGTACATTTAGGGTCCCAGAAAGAAACATAAAGCAAGGATTGAAAAGATGTGAATTTAAGGAATAATTCCCGAAGGTGTCAGGAGGATTAAGAGAACACGCAAGAAATGGTTAGCAAAAGCAGGGAGCTGTTTTTAGGCTGAGGACGGAAGGGGAAAGTGGGCAAAATATTTTCCAGAATTCAGTGAGATGGGAGGCTCTGGGCAGGGGGGGCAGGGTCCTGGGCTCCAATCATGGAGGGGCACCGACATTGCTAGCGATTCAGTCTTCCAGAAAAAGCGTTGCAATCTGAGACTTACCGGTTGTTAGGCATTTAACAAAATGACTGTAGACAACACCTTTGCTTGCAAAATATTGGCAGATGTTGCATTTTCAGATGTCTGAAAATATTTGTACCCAATGGCCTACTTAATTTGATTAAAGTACACTTGAACATTTTGATAAAGACATGTCTTTTGCTATTTTCTGAATTCAGATACATACTGCACTTGTTATTTCATAAAATACCAATTTCTCCTTCTATAATCTTTGGCAACCAAAATTCTCTGCTACCTACATCACATATGTATGACCAATTTTAATATGTTAATTGACTCAATGTAAAAATATTACCCCCAACATTTGTGACATATTGCTTGAAATGAAAAAAAAATTCAATTAAACTAATTTATATTAATTTTTCTTCTTTTATATCATTGCCATTTAACAACCTTGGGTAAGATTAATTCATTTAACTACCTTGGATACGATCAATTCATTGAACCACGAAGTGCCTATCTCTCTGTGCACTATAGTATTTTCCCAGGCACCCTGGAGGATATTCATCAGAAAACAACATCTTAGCATATGCTGCCTGCGATCAGTTTGTAGGGAATAAAGTCCTCTAGAAACAAATATACTGGAATTCAGACAAGAGAAAGATTGGAGGGAAAGAGGTAAAGTGATATCTTCCTGAAAGTTGTGACATCTGAGCTCGACATTGACGAATAAAATATGCAGAGTGACAGGATATGGACGCCTCCCTCCAACTGTGATAACTGAACATCTGCAGGCCCTGGGTACAGCCTCCACTTCTGTAAATGACAATACATCAGCAGTGAGGCACGCCTGGGGACGGATTGCTCTCTGGGGAAATACCATTCTACCTAGCAGATCCTATAAGAATGGGCCAAGTGACATCAAACTTTTAATAATGCAGAGTAAGCACCTTGCCCTAATATACTGTGACCACAGAATTTGTAGCAAATCATAAAACACACTATGTGATCATGCCCCCAATAAATCCCTTCTAAACATTTTGAACCTGACACATTTTTATCCAGTTTGGAAAAGCAACAGTGTGTTTTATTCCCCTGGCATTCTGAGAAAATAGAATGAGAGGATTTACATGGAACATTAAGGTACAAGTTCTTATAAATAGCTGCCAACTTAGGTGTCACGAGTCAGTCCTTACACTGCTAAAAGGAGAACTGATATCTGAAAAAAGAAATAGAACTCAGAAAAAATATACATTGCAAACTGGGTTAAATGAGTCTTATTCCCTAACACGCAGCTAACTTATTTTCTTACCTCTGTGGAAGTAAATGTTTTTTAAATATATATTTGGAGTTAAGAATATAAATTCAGGATTTATTAGAGCTAATTTGCATTATTTTATTTTGTATTTACTATTTTGACACCTTTATCAATGTTTGTTTGGTAACAATGTAGACCTAGTATGATGTGGCCTATCATAGGAATATTCTGAACATCCATTGCTATTCCAAAACTCCACCCCCCCGCCCCCGCCCTATGAGAATGACTGAGGTCTCTGTTGAAGATGCAACTGGGCCAACTTATTTCATTTCCCAGACCTACTTCTCTACCCATAAAGAATTGTTCTCAAGAGCACTCACCAATAAACCTCATGGGTGCAAATATCAGAGTCTCAGAGTCCGTATTACAGAGAACCCAACCTAAGACAGATGTCCATTTTCTCCAAGTTAACCTGTAGATTGGATACAATCCTAATAAAATCCCCCAAAATTTAAGAAATAGATGAGTTGATTCTAAAAGTTTGTATGAAAATGCCTAGGAATAGAAGAGCCAATTTGGGGAAGAAAAAGAACTTACACTGTTTGATTTCAGGATTTACTTCATAAACCAATGTCATCAAGATATGGTGATAATGGTGTAAGGACAAACACACAGATTAATTGAATAGAACTGGGAGACTAGAAATAGAATCATGCATAGAATGAAATGATTTCTGACCAACGCAATTCAGAGGAAAGGAACGTCCACTCAAGAGAGGCTGGACCCATAGAAGCAAGATTTGTGGAAAGATGAAGTACAAGTTCCCTGAACAGATCACTAGGAGTGATGACAAATTGGGCTACTACTACTTCCTTACTTTGGTTACTAAACCCATGTATTCTACTTATTTGGGCAACACACTATATCGGGCTATTGAATTAGGGTGTATACTGCTTCCCGGTTACATGGAGCACCATCATTCTTTTAAAGTAAAAGATTTCAAAGTGGGAACCTCAATTGTGCCTTCAAAAGACCATTCCATCACTCTGTCACTGCGGATCTATATCCCAGTGAAATATTGCAAGTGATAGGACAAATGAATCTCATGGTCACGTGCCCAATGTCTCACCATATCGGCTCTTATGAAGGCCAGCCTCCAAGTTATTACCCGTTGGTTGTTATTTCTATGTATCCATCCTCTTCTGTCTTCTTCTCTCACATTTAATGGGCTAACCAGAGTAACCAATAGAATATTGTGAAAATGATAGTGTGTGACTTCAGAGCTATTCCCTTTAACACGCTTCTTCCACTTTGCTCCCTACTAGATCTCTTGCTCTGGGGAAAGCATTTGTCAAATTTTAACGAAGCTCAAGCAGCCTTAGACAAGGTCCGTGTGGCAAGGAATTATATAAAATTGAGGTTTCCAAAGTCTTGTTTTGGTTTTGTCTAGAGGAATATATTTGAAAAGTATTTACAGCTAAGACTAAAATGATTTAATTTTCCCATTTATTGGTTCCTATTTTTGTCTATTACCAACTCCCTCCACCAACCCCCTAACCATATGAACATGTTAAACTCTTATGGACCTTAGCTCATGGCCTAATGTAATAATGAACTTTGGGAGTTGATTTAAACACAAAATGATATCCTGTGATCAATTTAGGTAGATGTACCAACACTTTAAGATCTCAGTGACTTGAGAGGTTTGGTATGGAACCCAAATAGGAAACTATATTGCCAGGAATACTTAACTGCAGAAATAAACTTAATTTGGGGTTTGGAAGGATGGGTTGACATGGCAGGTGTTTGACTGATGGTATATGTAATACCATCCACACTCAAGAAAGCTGTTACCTAAGTTAGGTGACACATAGGAGAACCATTGTGCTATTGATCACAATGAGACAACATGAGGAGACATGGATATTACTAGTTCTCTGGATTTTGAACAGTCTGCCTACTGTTTAGACACTGAGGGAATTATGGGTGTGGACCTGTTGCCTTCTGACCTCAGCCAGCCTGTAAGTTCCTGCGTTCCTCCACATCCTCTAACTCTGTGGCCAAATATAACAAAGGAGTTTAAGGTTGCCAACAACGTTTGGTAGTGACTGCCCGGGGATTGTGAAAAGATGGCATTTTTCTGCCCCAGTGGCCTCTTGATTCTGTCTAAATGCATGTTGTGGTCAATTAGTGATGCAGCCATAGGTACTGCAATGAAGAGTGATGGCATTTACAGTACGTATCTGCCACTTATGTCTGAGGATAAGCAGATGTGGTGACTGTAACTATTCTCATCATTGCGCAGTCCTACATCACTGTATCAAGATGTACCCTGCAGTGTATCTTGCCATTTTTATGAAGACATTTTTGTGCAATAATCAGAAAGAAATCCAACATCCCTACGTTTTGTGTGTTCATTTTCTAAACGTGTGCAAAACTCAGCAGCACATCGTAGCCAACAACGATTGGAATGGAAATGACTGAATAGGGCTTTTTCTCCCCCCCCATCCCAATGCCTCAGCCTCCACGAATAAAATGTAATGCAATGCATTATTTATCAATGGCAGTGCAGTGCTGCCTGTAAATGTCACTCAATGAGATTACCATATATATGGCTGCACATAAAATGTTTCCGTGTGGTTTGTGATTTATCCAGCATTATGAAAATGTGAGTAACAAGAGTGAAGGCAAACAAGGAACTTTCAGTCCAACAGTGGAAAGGGAAGAGAACATTTCCCAATAACAAATGAGCTGAAAAGAGGCCCCAGAGGAGAAAAAAAAAAGTTTTTTTCAGCTGTCACACCAGACCCGACAGAGACCCTGGTGGTCGAGTTGCCAAACATGTATCACAGCCGACTCCACAGGGGCCACTGCCTCTTACTGTGGCAAGAGCCACACGCACAGAGTAGCTGCTTCATGGTGTCACATCAGGGGCACGACAGACTCATGAGATAGACCCCTGAGACTAGAGAGAGGTTGGTGCTTTCCCTCTCCCAGTAATGGGATTATTTTTGTCTTTGTTTAATGTTTCGGTGTTTAATCTCTTAAGAGGGATGAAAGAGCCGGCCTGTGTGGCTCAGTGGTTGAGTGTCAACCTATGAGCCTGGAGGTCACGGTTGGATTCCTGGTCAGGGCACATGCCTGGATTGTAAGCTTGATGCCCAGTAGAGGGCATGCAGGAGGTGCCGATCGGTGATTCTTTCTCATCATTGATGTTTCTGCCTCTCCTCTCTCTCTCTCTCCTTTCCTCTCTGAAATCAATAAAAATATATAGTTTTTAAAAAGATGGATGAGGGAAACTAATGTATTTAAGACCTCCTATGTTTCAGTCACTGGGCTCAGTACTTCATAAATATTAATTCATGTATTCATATATCTACTCTTTGAATGTATTTATATATATATATAGTATATATATATATAAATATTACTTTTATATATTTAAATCTATATTTTATAGATGAAGAAACTGTGGATTAGAAAGCTGAGGCAATTTCCCTAAAGTAACCCAGAATTCAAACCTAGAGCTGTCTAACTTCAATTTGTTTGTTTTTCCTACTATATTACTCCACCTTGTAAAAATTTGCATTTTTCCTAATTATATGTTGCATTTTCTTTTATCTCCCTGAGTGCTCTCAACTATTTGCTTTCTACCACCTCCTAGAAAAGTAAAATCATATTTTTTGGAAATTTTACCTATTTTTAAATGGAATATAAATTAGGTATTTTCTACAATTTGGTCATATTTCTCATTCAATATTTTCCAAATATTTTCTTCTCTATGTTTTTAGGGTAATTAGATTTTTCTATGTTTAGAGATTGATTGATCTACCTGCTTACTGAAGGCTTTATTCTTTATGTTCTAGAAAAAGAGCCAGGTAGTAGGGCAATTCCCTGGGGTAGTCTGAGGAATACTAGCCGAGAAAGCCCACTTATCCTTGTAGAAGTTGAACATCAGAAACAGCATTTATTATGCTAGGCCTCGCCTTCTACTCAAAGATCTTGTCCTAGGCCTTCCATTTCCTTCGGCTGACCTACACACATCCTCTTGGCTCTGACCATAGTCTTTCTCCTTTCAAATTCTTCCCTGAATCCTGCTCAGTGAACCACAATGTCACATAGAGATAATCTTATATGGTTAGGCTCTACTGTGGCACCAAATATATATCTACCCCCATTTTCAGGAGAGGTAGAAAATACATTGTTTTAATAAAAACAGCACATATCTATGGAGTACTTACTATATGACAGTCATTATTTTAAGTGCCTTGCATGAACAGAATCATTTAATCCTCAAAACCACACTTATAGGAATTAAGATTACCATATGCAAGGTTGCAAAGCTTTTGCTCAAGGCCTGGATTTAAAAAAAAAAAAAAAAAAAAAAAAGCTGTACTACATTTACAAAAAGGAATACTACTCATCTATTAAAAAAAGAGAGAGAGAGAAAATCTCACATTTTTTGATAGCATGATGGAAATGGAGATTATTATGCTAAGTGAAATAAGCCAGTCAGAGAAAGACAAATACCATATGATCTCACTCACATGTGGAATCTAATGAACAAAATAAACTGATAAACAAAATGGAAACAGAGGCATGGATACAGGAAACAGACTGACAGCTGTCAGAGGGGATGGGGTTTGGAGGGCTGAATGAAGTATATATATCACATAGACCCAGACAGCAATGTGGTGAGAACCAGAGGGTAAGGGGGGTGTGGGATGGGTGAAGGTGAACAAAGGGGGAATAAGTGAGGATGGAAGGGACTTTGGTCTGGGCAATGGGCACAGGATGTAGTGTGCAGAGGATTTTTGGTTGAGTTGTACACTTAAAACCTGCATGGTATCGTGATGTCACCCCAATAAATTCAATACAATAAATAAAAAACTCCAGTGGCTATGAGCCCAGTATGCTTAACCATTACATCATACAGCATGTATTGCATTGCAACCAGTTCTTTTGAATGATTTAATAAACCACCACACTTCCTGTGAGGCAAGTACACTTACTGGCTACATTTCATCTGTATTATTCACAGTTACTGAGTAGCAGAATGAAGATTTTGACCAGATTCCGGTTCCCTTCTGATCTATGTTCTCTCCTGATCACACTAACACCCACCAGCAGGTGCCATACATTATATTTAAAGCTCTCTTCCAGAGAATGAGCAGTATGATCTCACAGGAAGAGGTTCATAAGCATTATGTGATAGTAAGTACTTTGAATCAACCCACAATCCCAGAGTGTTAAACAGCTTGTTATAAAGACATGTCTTCAAAATTGGAAATACACACAACTAGATAGTGTTTTGTAATTAGCTATCATTTGAAAATAGAAAAGGAGTTCATTTTTTAAAATATATTTTATTGATTTTTTACAGAGAGGAAGGGAGAGGGATAGAGAGTTAGAAACATCAATGAGAGAGAAACATTGATCAGCTGCCTCCTGCACACTCCCCACTGGGGATGTGCCCACAACCAAGGTACATGCCCTTGACCAGAATCGAACCTGGGACCCTTGAGTCCGTAGGCCGACGCTCTATCCGCTGAGCCAAACCAGTTAGGGCAGAAAAGGACTTTAAACTTGCCAAAATATTTGGGGAGTCTTTAGGCTTTACTATTCCTCATAGGAAAACAAATTCAAATAAAAACTTTGGTAGACACAACATGGAGACCAGGAGCTTTTCATTCTCGAACTCTAAACTATCTTGATATTTTTGTTAAGTGGGTTTTTTTTTTTACTTTTTTATTTAGAAACTTTATATAAAATACTCTTTATTGCCTAATATGATCCTTATTGTGCCATTCCTATATATGTACACTGAGCTTTTCCCACTCTCAGCTCCCCCAAATGACCTTGAATTATTCCTTTTAGTGCATTGTTAAAAAAAAAAAAATGCATATGGTGTCACAGAGACTTCTGTTTCCATCATATATAGAAGTTTAATCTTAAGCAAGTTACATGTGTCAATCCCAATTTCCTCACCACTAAAATGTGAGAACAATGCCAATATATCATGGCTGTTTTCAATTAAATGAAATATTTAATTGGTATTTATTTTCTCTTCTCACTACACTTCAGTATTTGAGTCAAAGTTATATTGTGTCAAAATAGGTAGACTCACCTAAAACTAGTTTAAGCATAAAATGAAGTGATTGGAAAGACATTCAGCAAACTCACGTAAAAGACCATCCAAGAAAAAGATAATTAACCAGGTCTCAGGAGAGGCAGGAAGAGCAAACAGCAAGCAATGAGAACCTAAGCAGATATTTTTCCATTGTGTCTCTCCACTGCCAAATGGGTTCTCAACCTACTTCTCTTTGACTATCTACATCACTTCCCTTTATCAATAGATTTGGATTATCTGCTTTTCTGTACATGTGTCTGGCACAAATTTTATAATTAATATCCCCTCAAAACCCATATGTTAAATCTGATTCCAAATTCTAGGAGAGAGAATATGCCCACAGTGGGGACATAATTTCATGTGAAGCATTGGAAGAGCCAGGAACTACCCGTGTGCTTTTTAATGCAAACAATGAACTCAAAGCAGGAATATGTTTGGTATTATGTTTTATAAATAAGTGTTCATGATTTTTTTTTTATTTTTGGATTCTCTATCTAGCAAAGATCTGTGTGTATAATGAATGCTTTTGTTTTGTTTTGTTTTTCTAATCCTACAGAAGTCCAACAATATGTATTGAGTATCTAATAAGACATTCACACTTTCCCCTGTCATTTATTCAGGGGGGCGGGGGTGAAAAACACGGAGCTAATATTACCATGCTGATATTTTTGCATATTTACATATTGAGTCACAGAAATACTGAGTAACTTGCCCATTGTCACACTAGGAGTAGTAACTAGGAACCTCTGGTGTCTTACACCAAAATCACATGTAGTCACTTCTTACTGTCACCCATTGCCCACACTGCCAGTAACCCACCGAAGGGCCCTGGGAAAGATGTGGGATGGATTTCAGAAACCCTGTGATTCTCTTCAGCTCTGCATTTAGTGTAGTGGCTAAGTTTATAGAATACATATTACTACTGATTGTATGACTTTGGATTGGTGCCTGAATCTCTCTGTTTCATTTCCTCATTTGTAAGAGGGAGGAAATAATAGTTTCCAGCTTATAGAATTGTGACAGTTCAGTGACACAGTCAAGTGTCTGGTACACAGTAGTACCCACAGCTAACATTATTGAACATCTGCTCTGTGACAGGTATGTTCTAATTGCTTTTCTTGGTTAAGACCCTTAATACAATGACCCCGTGTTACAAATTTTCTACAAGAAAAAATATAAAGCAGAAAGACGTTTCCTGCTCAATTTCACATAGCTAGAAAGTAACTGGGCTGGCATTCAAACCCAAGCAATCTGCTTCCCCCAAACCAGGGCTGTTTATTATGGCATGATACCGCTAACCAATAAATAAAGAGTAAGGCTTCTACAATACTAGTTGATGCTCAAATTTGACCTATGATGGTTCCTGTCCCTTTAAAGATCTTTCACAATGTAATTATATAATTTGACACTATAAATGGCATTGGTTTCTATAACTTTCTTGTAAATTGTGCATCAGAGTCACGTATGCATTTAAAAAAAAAAACAAACACAAAACAGATAGCTGTACCCACTGTGTCTTGACCTTCCAAGGGTAGTGCCAAAACAGGTTGGTGGCTTTAGTAAGCTTCATGGTTGATTTCACATTGAAGAACCAATCAATCTGTTTTGGGGACAGTGATCATTGCCAAAGGGCCCACTTCCTATCTACATGAAATTCAACTTTAGTGCCTGTGAATTACAATGTCCAAGGGTAGGACCTGGGAAATTTAACAAATTCCCCAGAATCCTTTTTCCCCCCACAATGAAATTTGAGAATGTGTGTGTGTGTGTGTGTGTGTGTGTGTGTGTGTCTATATGTGCACACGCATACAACAAAATTTGAGACTCCTTGTCCTAGGGTTAAGACTCAAATGAACAGTTAAGTTTCTTTCCCATGGGGCAGCAGGAAAGTCAAAGCCAGAAATGCTGGTGATGTCTCCTCATTCACTAACCGGCCATGAGGGGAACTCCCTTCATCTTGCCACAGAGCAGGTCAGTTGCTTTGGAATCTTTCAGGTTAGAGGGAAGGCTGCCCAGACTCAATTCACTGTTATGCATTAGCATTGCATTTGGGCATGACAGCCCCCTCAGTGTTTCCTCAATCAAACTTCGGGGAGAAAACTTAGACCAGGCGGGTGTTAAAGAATGGTTCTGAGTCAGCCACATGGCTTGCAATTTCAATTTGATGTGATTTATAAATCGCCGCTGTTGTGGATTTTGTGGTTGTTGGCAAACCCTGCTGCTATACGAGGCAGCCGCCTTCTGTAGGTGAGGTGTGCTTGCATCCATTAATGGATGTCTTGGTCACAAACAGAATTTTATAACAGATGTCATTTACCTAGACTGACACGGCACATGGAAATCCCTGCTGTTTTCCTTTTGCACACCAGTGGGAAGAAGCTGTTTCCTTGCTGCCCTTGAAGTTGTATCGCTGTCAGCTAATGATTCGCAATGCAATAGCTTCCTCTTTAAAAAATTCCACCAGGAGGCATTTCTCAGCGTGGGGAAAATCACCATCTTTGCATCACATTTCTTGAGAAACAGACAAAGAAACTTGGTCTAATAACAAGAAGGGGAAGAGAGATCCAACACAAATCGCGGAACATCTGAAGTCCAATTCCTGTATGGGCTCACCATGTCATAAGAAGCACTGTGGTGAAAAAACATTTCCTTTCTTTTCATATTACACTCATTTTTTCAACCCACATTCTTTTAAATTCGAGAACATCAAAGTTTTAAGGTATACTCATCATTTATTAGCACTTTTTCAGGAACCAACATTTTTAAATGAAGAAAGGTATATCTTATTTACATTCAGTTGATTATAAAATACAACTCAGGCTAAGAAATATTAAAATGTTAAAATTAAATACTGCCTTAAATCAAGCACACATGCATAACTGTAATGATATTCTTCAGACCGTGTAGAAAACTTGCTTCTCACTTGCCAGGGATCAATTTATAATTGGGTTAATCGCCCTGCAGATAATACTTTCTATCAAAAATTAAATTTGCCCTCCCTGGGCTCCCATTTGACACAGTGTGTATAATGTGTTCTATTATATTTTTCTTCTTTAAGGAAAAAAAAATTACTTGTGAGAAAACAGCACCACTTACTACTATCATGAATAGCGAGCACTTGCCTCTGTGACTGGTACTTTCCAAGCACAATCTCATTAAATACACACAAAACCACTATGGAATAGATATTATCATTAGCCCCTGGAGTAGTAATTAGTGCTACTCACCAAATGTTTCTTGCTATGCACCTCCTGGGCAATTGGTATGATTTCCCTTCCCAAATTACCCACCCCTCTGACATTAGGCCTGGGTGTCAGCCTGAGTGACTATAGGAACAGAGCACCCTTTCAACTGCCCTTGGCCATGAGAGAGAAATATGTTTTTCTTAGTTCAGTCACTGAGAAGTGGAGGTCATTTGTTACCAGCACATAACCTACCACATCCTGACTGATACATTACCATTTTCTATTGAGAAAATGGACGGTTAGGAGGGTAAGAGCTGCTGAAACTAGACTGTTTTTTTCCTTCTCTTCTTACAGGCTTGGTTCTTAATTTTCCCTCAAAAGACACTAGCTATCTGCTCTCTTTCTACAATTTGCTTGACTGCCCTCCCTCTCCCCCCATCACCTCTTTAATTTTATGGCAGAATTTTCTCATCTCTTCTAAGTACCTCCTTTGCAGCTGACTGCAGTCTTTGATATTTGATGGAAATCATCACCCTAAAATGGGGATGGAGTGGGAAGGGTTTAAAAGTTTCAAAGAAAATCTGTTCTATCACCCATCTGCTGAAAGATGGATTGTCGAGATCAATTTACAGGCTAGTCTTCGAAGAGACCGCTTCACTTTACTCCACGGCTTAGGAAGTCAGAGTAGGCTCATGGCCCTTCAAGTATCATGATCATTTCTTATTATGTATTCAGTCTTTCATGCTAAATAACCTTTTTAAATGTTCCTAAAAGACGCTTTGGCTAACAATCTGTCCTTACAGTCACTGAGGGTCAAAATGGAATTAAGCAAGTTTACCCTAGCATCTACTTACATTTAAAAAGCTAAGCTTTGCCATTTTCTTATTTCTTGACCTTGGGCAATTTACATAACCATAATCTCTCTGTTTCTTCATGTATAAAGTGCAAATTGTAATGGAATATGCATCTTAAGGTGATTGGAAATAGTAAATGATTCAATACATCTACAAAGCTTAGGGCACTTCCTGAACACATCCTAAGTGCACAATGGAAGTTAGTTATTATCACTAATTCCCCAAAATGTGACAGACTGCAGAAGCTCCTAAAATGAGGAGAGCCTGGTCTTCGCTTTCAGAGTGCTCAGAGGGGAGGACGGGAAGCACATATTATTTCACTGCAGTGTGCTCATTTTATAACGGCTATAGACAGAAGGGTATCTGAGCATGGCAAAATGGGAATTTGATCTTGGCCAAGGGAGCCAGTCAAGGCAATATTAGAGCAGAAATCTGAAAATTAAATACATGGACAAGAGAAACAGAAAACCCATGAAGATATGAGCATGGGCTTAAAGTATAAGGAGGGGGGATGAGGAGAAGGAGCTGGAAAATTAATCAACAGTAGTTTGATGTGTGTGTGTGTGTGTGTGTGTGTGTGTATTATCTCGGCTTTTGCTATTTCTATCTTGTGTGGTTTTTATCATACACCAAATCTTTTTTGCAAGGATGCGAAATATAAAACCACCCTTTTACACAATAGTGCTAAGCCCTTACCCCCTTTTAGGAATTGACAGCCAGCTGGGTTTGGGGCATTAATTCTTATACTTCAGCTTCAGATAGCAAAACAGGATAAACTTTATCCCCCCAAGTAGGAGAAATATATTTTCCTCTCCAAATTCAGTAAGAACAAATTACTCATTAAGAGAAGAATACATCACAAATTACTTCGTAAGGAAAGACTTGGGGGAATGTTACCATATCTTTCCCAAATGAATGCATTTCTCTATCTTTTTTAACTCAAGGAGGGACTCCACAGTAGATACACGTGATCCCTTCTCAATGTTTTCCAACACGTTTCTGCCATTTCCTGGGATCCATGTAAAAACAGCTCTATTTTCTATGTCAGCTCCTGGTCTATTCTCCTCTTCCCTCTGCCACAGACTCAGTGACTGACTATTTTGATGAGGTTATTCCCGCACAGGAATGTCTTTGCATCACTGTTTACCCTGGCTTTTATAACTCAGACCATCTGCTCTCTGTTGCCCCCTTCCCTGTCCTGCGGAACATTTTTGAAATACAGCGCAGGAAAGCCACAGCTGCTGAACCGCTGCCCTGTGCTTGGCCTGCATTCATTTCCAGGCTGCTTTGCTCAGCAGCCTTCGTTTCTTCAGTCAGATGGCAAAGCGTCCATGCCTGGGGGGCCTGACTTCGCTTTTATCTTCATCATAAGTAATTAGAGAAACTGCCACATGTTGTTTTGGATAGCGTTCATGTTCAAAAATATGTGGGAAAGGGATATCTACTGCCAGATTAAAGATATCCAAAGGCAAATGAGTAGCTTCAAAAACTCAATGGGTTGATTTGTTCCTTCGACCCAGGCTCCCACACCTGGCACTGCATAACACCGAAGACTCAGCCTCAGAGAAAAATATGTAATGAGGCCCCAAAAGGAAACCGTGGCTCAGTCTCATTCCCTGCGTGCAATTCACCTGCTAGACAGGAAGCTGGCCATGTAGAGCCCCCCTCCCTAAAAGCCCTTGCTCTCCCTTCCACTGCACCCACAGTGCCCTTTAAGAATTATTTCTTAGGGTCTCAAAAGCATCGAAATTACTAAAACCCTACTTTTATATTATAAATATCTCCCTTAGATGATACTTTTGGAGGGATCAGTTTCATTTAATTTTCTAAACATGTCTGCTAGCAGCAGGGAAACAGTGTTGAAAAATTGGTTGATATAAGATTTTTGAGTTGGAGGAGCAGGAGCCACAAGATAAAGGACAAGAGAGCCAAAGGGCTAACAGTGAGTCGCCGAAAGCCCAAGGTAGATGCTTAGAATCCCATCGAGGAAAGGAAATTAAACATGATGGATAACCACTTAAATGCCTTATCCAGCAACAGGGGGCTACCTAGCTTACAGTTTTCCCTAATGCAGTTAATTACAAAGAACCTATTGAGAGATGACTTTTTCCTCTTACTTATAATAACCACTAAGTCTAAACTCAATGTGTCTAATAAGAGAAGCCCTTGAAGATTTCCACAACCCTCCCAATTAAGCAACAGAACACGGCCCAGGAGGTCTAGTCACAGTCCTATCTGAGCAGCATGGTTAGAGGAAAGAGAATCAAACAGTGATGGGGAAGTTGATTGGAGGTTCGGGACACACTGCCCCAAACATGGCACCTTGGCATATTGAATATTTTAAACTGAAGAACTTTGAGAAAACAGAAGAAGCAGGGAGATCACTCTGACCACCTCCACCAGGCCACTTCTCTCCGAAACAGGTCATTAAATTCTCATGTGAGGGATGCTCTCCCTGTACCAGAAGGAAAGGAGCAGATATACCAAGAAGAACCCTAACCAATAGGTCTTTCTAAGTGTCCCCCAATTTACTACAATAACCTCATACTCCTTAACCATGACTATCTACTCTTCATCAAACCTGGCATAAAAATACACAGGTCTGTTTCTTTGGATCTTCACTTTCTTTTTTTAAAATATATTTCTATTGATTTCAGAGAGGAAATGAGAGGAATACAGAGCTATGGAAACATCAATGATGAGAACCATTGATTGGCTGCCTCCTGCACGGCCCCCACCGGGGATTGAGCCCGAAACCCAGGCATGTGCCCTTGACCAGAATCAAACTTGGGACCCTTCAGTCCACAGGCCGATGCTCCATCCACCAAGCCAAACCAGCTAGAGCAATCTTCACTTTCTTATGAAGGCTCCCAGAACACAAAAAATGTATATTACATACATTTGTATGCTTTTCTCTTGTTAATCTATCTTTGTCAGTTATTTTCAGACCCAACCAGGGATCTGAGCTGGGTCAAGGAAAAACCTTTTCCTCCCCTGCAGGCTGAAGCAATAGCCATCAAGATCAGCTATCTCCCTAGTTGTACCATTCTCTCCCATGCATCCCTGACCTAAATCAAGGCAGGGTCTTATAGCTGTATTGCCAGGAACTAGAGAAGTTGCCAGTTCATGGATTATCCCTTGGTTAGGTGCACAGGAAGGTAACTGCATGCCTGTCTGACCTGTAGGAGAATTCAACCTGCTTATAAAGCTACATCATAATGTGATTTGGCATTCACCTTGGCTATGAATAGAATATTACCACATACTTCATTCTAAAAGCAGTTGTTAAGATCCAAATATCTCCTCAACAATACGACCGCAACCTTTGGATCTTAAAAAGAATAAAATGCCATGACCCTTCATGGTTCTAAAACATACTTCCCCCAAATGATAATAACACTAACAGTGAATAATGGTCAAGAATGTATAGAGACTGTAACAACCCGTGTCCTGTCAATGTTCTTGCCTACGAACTCAGAACTGATAGTTTCATGGAAAACTGAAAATATTTCCAGGAAAGGCAGATCTTTAATGTGTGACGTAAGCCAGGAGAAAGTGTCATTTTCCAGCCACCAATCTAAAGCTGAGGGCTGAGGAGCCAAATGTCCTGGAATGGATCATTGCTTGATCCTGATTAAATTATTCATAAACCCCAATCCTCAGTTTCTTTAGTTGTGAAAAGTAGAAGACAGACTCAACAAAAGGCATCCAAATGCTGTCTGTGGAGCCCTCTAGTTTCTGACAAGTCACCTCAAAGGGCACTGCAGGGATGTGGGGAGAGACAACTAGGTGAAATTTCAGTCACATACCATGTCCTTTCTGCTGCTTTCCTGCCATTAGAAGGAAAGGGCCCCTTCAGATGCTGGAACAATCTCCCTACGGCACAACTTTCATGAGCAGTATTCTTCTCAAAATGGACCCACACTGTCCTTGAAACACATTGGAACCTTAGGCCTGTATATTGTGTCCCGATTTATTTTCCTGAATGTCTCAGGTTCTTAAGATTCTGTCTTTGTTCATACTTTTCTTGTGCCAAGAATAATTTATTAGACAACTTCTGCTTTTGAAAATTTTCCCCATCCTTCAAGCCCAGGGTAAAAAAATAATTGTTCCCATGAAACCTTTCCTTTCCACACATTCCCACTTTCTCTGATTTTTCCCATCCTTGCTCTTCTACACATTATATTGTTCCCTTCAATATATAAATTCATTAACCTAGGTGTGGAGGGAGGGAGGGGGGGATATATATATATATATATAGAGAGAGAGAGAGATCCCCTCTAATAAACAGGAACATTTTCTAAGATAAGCATTCTATCTTATTCATGTTTATATATACACATACAGATATACAAAGTATATGTATATTGAATAGAAAAGCATTTTTAACAAAAAGTTCTAGAAACCAAATATGTGTGCAAATCACTTACATTAGATTACCCAAGGGCTCGTTCTAGTTCTCAATCTGGACTGCCTGCAAAATGTTAATTCCATATGAACCTGTCCATTTGATACAGATGTGTCTATAATAATGCAGCTGAATGCAATGTTCTTGTAGGGACTGCCTAACACGAAACTTGTTGGTGATGACATTTGGTGATGGCCCTTGAGTAAAATAAGTAGCAGAAATTAGTTCTTGTCACTGGAAATGACTTCTCTGGGATCATACAGCTAAAAGGGCATTGCAAAATATTCCTGGTTCAGCTAGGACCTCATCTTTTGACCTGAAATGCCAGACTCTGCAAAGTTTCTGCTCTCAAACACTTCCTATAGTCCCCAGGGGAATTCACACATATGGTCATGATGACTCTGTGCCATCTGGGGACCACACTGCCCTGCCAGGGCCCCCTGGAGCTGCTCTCCCCACCCAGCCTTTCAGTGCTTCTGGGGGAGCTGCCAGGGTTCTGCTGAGTCGGTCACTCCAACTAATCAATTGCCTGGGAAAGCAGTGCACTGCCTGGGGCAAGGGCGCCTGGTGCTTCCCGGGGGCTAACCCAGCACTCTTTTCCTCTCATTTCTCACAAAATCCTTTATGAGACGAATTTCTTTAGTTTCTGATTCGACCCTTCTTCTTGGAGGGACTGGGCATAATTCCTGGGTCCCGGTAAAGGGAACAAGTTATGTCCTCCATCCTTCTGGCCTCTGCTTTCTGTCTTGTGTATAATTTCCCAACAACAGAAACCTTCCCTCAGTCCTTGCGTGGTGGGTTGGGGGAGAAGACAAATATATAATAACAATAGCCACAAGGACAACAAAGCCAGAATAACAAAACAAGAAAATGAATGGTGACCTACCCATGCTAATAGATACACAGATACCCCAGAAGGTCCACATATATAGCAGGAAACCCAAGTTCAGAATTCCAGCTTTAACTTAGCAGGGATTCTTATGGGTGGAATCTACTTCTGTCATCAAAGAATTCTCCATTTACAAACATCCTCAAGCTTCATGGTTGGGCTTGTTTTACTGTCATTTGTTGAAAAATCTTTTTGTTCCATATATATTTTATGGATATGTGCTATTAATGTCATTACCCCTCTACATTTCTCTTTCAATGTTAACTCTGAGAATAACTTTAGATTTTACTTATTATAGTTGCAAGCAAGAAGTAGATCCCCTAACTTCATCGGCAGGAGTCAGATACACCCACATAAATTTTTACGTGCTTTTACAGTGTCTCTGCCCTATGACCTCCAAATCCCAAATACAGTGGAGCCTTGACTTACGAGTGTCCCAACTAATGAGTTTTTTGAGATACCAGCTGTCTCTCAGCCGAATTTTTGCATTGAGTTAATAGAGTAATTTGAGTTAATATGAGCTCCTTAAAGAGCTCAGTCTCAGAACGAATTAAACTCGTAAGTCAAGGCCCCACTGTAAGGAGAATGAAGTCATACATTTTTATTTTTTCCACATATGTCCATTGTGCTCAACTTGACCTGATATTGTTTGACTTTGGCAGGAGGGGAGGTCACGGGGGAGGGAGGCATTATTTGTGCGTGTGATGAATAATGTAAGTAACACATACAGAATTAGAAATGGAGTGACTGATTAAACTATTGATTACCTCCACTGCTTAAACGAACATGTCAGTTTAAACCACAGAAACCACAGTCAGATAATTAGGTAGCAAACCTGCTCTATACCCAGAGGAACACAAAACTATACAGAGAGGACCAGCACCCCCTTCAGCAGGCTGCACGGGAAAGGGCACTCAATCTGAGAAAATCCTCCCAGGGTTTAGCTGGAGAACGAGACCACAAACAAGACCAAGTATATTCGTATGACAAGAACGTCCTTTCCTGCATTAATTCCTGAGTCTGTATGAGCATGTTCTATCAGAATAAAGTATGGCGATAGGAGAGTTCTATTAAAACCACCCCGGACACTGGAGTCACCAAATCTAGGTCAGAGAAGAGAAGATAAAAACGTTGATTCCGTCCCAGGGAGCAGTAATAAAGTATCTGCTGAGGACAGAGGTAATAGCCTGAATGAAAAGTGAACCAGTCTTAACTGTGGAATAAAAAATTAAAAAGGCAAAGAAGATTATGAAACAAGGAAGAGAAAAACAGATCTATTTGCCTAAGGTATGTGACTATCAGTTTAGGATTTTTTCTTTAGACACTTAGAGAGAGGAAATCCCCTTTATTGACATGTGTATTATTATTACTACTGCCCATTGTCTCATTTTCCCAAGAATTTATCATTGTTAATTGGTTCATTTCTCCGAAACAACACCTTTTACACCTTTCCCCCCATTCCTCTGACACTCGCCATGTTCTCTCGCCAACCCTCCTGTAATTTCTCTTTTGGTAAATTCTCTTTTCCAAGTTAAATGTCAAATCAAACTGGCCTGGACTCTATTACAATTATGGCCTCTCTCCCCTTCACATAGGGCAGGGTAGGAATGGAAGAGGGGAAAAGAACATAAAGCCACAGCTACCCCAATCATCCACCTCTCATTTCCCTCAAAGAATGCTTACTTTAATTACCAGAGTTAAAATAGTGCAAAGCAGCCTATTTGATTTTTAAAGCACATAGTTCAGTGACTGCCTGTTCATTAAAACGGCACTCATAAAACTGCCTCACCTGCTTTCTCTTTTAGTAGCAAAGACTCAGCAGCAGACTGAACCAGGCACACAGCACCAGTGGAATAAGGAGATGGTCTTCACATCAAAGGTGGGAAATCAGGCCACAAAATCAGCCTGATAAGGCTCGGCTTGCTAAGTTTCTTATCAAAATGCTTCTGGCCCAGCCAGCATAGCTCAGTGGTGGAGAGTCCACCTATGAACCAGGAGGTCACCACCTGGTTCCCAGTCAGAGCACATGCCCCGGTTACGGGTTCCATCCCCAGTGTGGGGCTTGCAGGAGGCAGCTAACCGGTGATTCTCTCTTATCATTGATGTTTCTATCTCTCTCTCTCTCCCTCTCCTTTCCTCTCTGAAATAAATAAAAATATTTTTTAAAAAGAAGCTTCTGACTTTGTTATTGTATTGTTTTTTAAAAAAACATAAAGTCTCCACATTTTATTCTTTACTGATTCGGCTTTATTCAGAATAATCATTGCACCTGGCAGTATTCATAACAGGGGTCTGGAGTTTGAAGCACTGTGGTTTGAGTAAACAAATTTTTAACCAGCTATATGGAGCCAGGTGCATTTTTTTCTTAGATAGTCTTGTTCCTATTCTGGCACAAACATTCATTTTCTGAGTTTTCATTCCCCTCTCTCTTTCTTTTGGGGGAAGGCTGCTGAAAGTGTCAAATATACTTCCATGTAACTAGGAGTTCCACATAAAGGTTTAATGCCCCCTCTGGAATGATCTAACTGGACAAGACCAAGTCTCATGCTCATATTTTAGTGGCCAAAATGAGGGGTGAGAATTTTCTAGCCCTTGCTAACATACTGGCAATCACTCCTAGTTATAAAGGGTCTTGAGATGCTAAATCATCAGAAATGAAATAGATCACAAACATTATTTTTTATTGTAATAGATAAAAAGATAATGCAACACATGTAATAAAGGTGAGCTTGTTTTATGAAACATGTATATATATATATACACATAAATTCTGGTACATGTGCTTATAACAAGGGAATATATATTTCTCAATATAGCATGGGGGAGACTTGATAAATACAGCTATATTGGGTGAGGAGAGTGCTACCAATTGAGCTCACATTCCTTTTGGGTAGTACCTTTTAATTCATATTCTTGAGATACAAAGAATATTAGTCAGTCATCTTCCTAGCATTAAATTATATATATAATTTTAAATTGAAATTCTTCTTTTTGAAATTATTGTGATAAGATGTGAGGAGAAAAATAAATATTACTAGGTAGGGAAACATAAAATTTGGAGGATGTATGCTAATTAATAATTATATTTTCTATAATTGTCTAAGCTTCAAACTTTTCGAAAGCCACGTGGATGGGAGTTGATCATTTTGAAACATGTAAAGATAGGAAAGAATCTTAAGGATGGTGTAGATATAGCATATAACAGTATTTCTGGAAATTAATTAAAAATCAACAAAAGCATCGAAGCTTGAAAATAATGAGTTCACAAGTTATCAGAAATTATCACTTCCATCATGAATTCAAGGGCTAAAGGTTCAGTGCATTTTGAAACATTCTACATAAAATTCAATTTTGGAGTTGGGCTGTGAAAAAAAAGGAGAATCAAAAGATAACATTTCACTAATAATGATTTTTGGTGTTACATGATGCCTCATGAAATTATAAAGCATTTAAAATCTAATTAGTGTGCTATTTGATAGCTGGAAATTATGACAGGAACTGGAAGGAATATAAGTAGAAGTTGGAAACTTTTCCTTAAGTGTTACTACTAAAGTATGTACACTTTCAACAATAAAGACAAATTTTAAAAATATATATATGGATGAAGAATGGAGGCATTAACCATATGAAAAAATAAATAAATAAATAAACAAACAAATAAATAAATAAAGTAAAAAGTGGTTTATTTAAATAATGAATTCTTTCCCTTAGACTTAGGCTAAGCTATCTTAACTTTTAAACAAAGAGGATTTTCCCAGTTTGCATATTTCTAAGGAGAGTTATCTTAGCTCCTATACCAAATCCATATGAAAATGTTGCCCACAAAAATGAAATAATCATGTTCAAGGCACCATTGGGAAGCAGAAGAAAGTGGAACCTTCTCAGTTATCACCTTGATATCCTTATATCTTAGCTTATATATATTTACCAGATGACTAATTTAGACCAAACAGTCCACCAAGCAGGTGCAAGATAAGAAATCCGATATGGCCATGCTGGTGTGCCTCAGTGGTTGAGCATTGACCTATATGACCCAGGAGGTCACAGTTCAATTCCCAGTCAGGGTATATATCCAGGTTGTGGGCTCAATCCCCGGTATGGTCATTAATGATTCTCCCTCATAATTGAAGTTTCTAGCTCTCTCCCCCTCTTCTTTCCTCTCTGAAATCAATAAAAATACATTTTAAAAAAATCAGATATGGATATTTTCTTAAAGAAATTTACCACTTCTTGAAACTTGTCATCCATTACCCGTCTCAGGAAATAATTACTGGATTAGAAGATATCAAAGAGAGATGACAGAGGATTGATCAGTGTTCACATCAGGAAACATTTGATTTCAAGTAACAAAACCTAATTCAAACAATCCCAAAGCAGGATTTTATTATAGATATCATGAAATTTAGGATGAAACTGAGCAAATAGGCTTTAGGAAAAGCAAGAAGTTTAATAGTTCCAGAATCTGCAGAAGTTTCTAGATGTGCATTTTCTTTTTCTGCTGAAAGGGTGACTCGGCCATGTGCTTCTAGGCATAGTTCTTTATCCATTTTCCTTGGTGTTCTCATTCCAAAATCTGGGAGTGCAAATGGATTGGCTCGACTTGCGTTTTGTGCTTACTCTTAGTCCAAATCATTTGTGACTTGAGACATGAGGCCTTTTACAATTCTTGTTTTAGGAAATGTAAGTGTAGGCCAACTTATAAAGAATGTTCTTCATAGATTAGAAAAGCAACTTGCTAAGTAAATACTACAAGCCAATTCTCTCTCCTAGTTGTAAAGCTTCAATGTTGTTCTGGAAATTTTTTAAAAATGGGGAGGGTTGCGAAAATGACAGTGTTTGAATTAAATAATGAAGGTAGATAAGGACTTCCTTAAGCGTAAAGGTGATGGGCTGAGAGGGCATTCTAAGTAGAAAGAGTATGATCATTAATTCAAAAGCAAGGATGTGCATGTCAGGTTTAGGTAACTTGCAACGTTACTATTACATTTTGGGTATGGGTCCCAATGGCCAATGGTATAGAATAATCACGTTAGGGCCACAGTCAAAACAATTTGATTCCTATACCAGGGCAATATCATTAGGAATGATAACAAAGAATGGACTGAAGAGCTATTCCGGAGGAAAGTTGGAAGAATAAAATTAGAACAAAGCTTGTTAGAGAAATCGAGCTAGAGGGGAATCAAAGCTGAGTCTGAATGCCTGAAGGAATCCTAGAACTGGAAGGAACTTCAGAGACTTAGATTAGCTTCAGAGGCTTAGATTATGTAAATAAATAATTGGACATCTCAAAACAATGAGGTTTACCAACTTGCCCTGAAATAGTTAACAGTAAGTCTGGATTATAACCAGGTTTCTAAATTCTTGCCTAATTCCAAGCTTCATAAAAATTAGCCCAAATATCTACACTATAATGTAAAATAACTCTTTGCAATTATTCTGCATTTTTCTACATGTGCTCTGTGGTCTGGCTAAATTGAACCACATGCATAACCCTGCATGTGTGCAAAGATTTTCTACTTCAATGATATTGTTTGTATTCCTTTCATCAGGAGTTCTGGACCTTTTCATGACTGCTTATCTATGGTATTATCTATTCTTCAAAGCCCAGCCCTAGTGCGTCCTTCTCTAGGAATCCATCTAAATTTTCCTCACCATCCCATCCCAACCAGAAGTAATCTCCCTCTCTCTGAATTCCCACAAGACTCTTACTCCCTTGCTATGTATTCTATTATATATCACAATGCAGTTATAGACATATAGTTTATCATATAATAAGCTAAGAAGCTCTCAACTTTAGCAAACAAAAATATTCATGTTCACTAGTTCACATAGCTCAACCCCAAACTTGTTAAATAGGCAACTGCTAAATAAACATCTCTTGAATACCTGAATAAATATCTTGACTTAAAGTAGGGGGAAAAGAACCCTCTTTGCTTTTGTCATATGAACACTTGTTTAGTTTGGGCATAACTAACATTTAAATAACCCTATTTTCTCCATTCTGCTATTTTAATCAGAGTGGTAATTTTCATATTCAGCATAAATGCCTCTTTTGGGAAGCAACTCTTCATTTCAGAAAGACATTGCAAAGGTACATTTATCATAAAAGGTTTACTACATCAGTCCTCATCCTTTGCAAACTTTTATCGCTAAGCAATTTATTCATTCATATATATATATATATATATATATATATATATATATATATATGCCTATAGAAGAAGCCATCATATATTTCCCAGGCAACCAGCCACTTTCATAGCTGAGATTATTAAAATAAACCCAGGGCTTATTCTATGTGTAAAACAGTAGATTTAAATTACCCTGCATATCCGTATAATCTCATGAATAGTAGATGGGTCTTTATTCTACCGTGACTTTACCTGCCTGCTTTTTCTGGCTTGAAATTCTCAGGGCTGACGATCCATTTATTTGGCCACTAGAAATGAGGCTAAAACTGCTTCAGCTACTCAGTCTCTCTGACATTATCAAAATGAACTCAGAATTTGCCCTATGTTTAAAAAATAGCTTTAGGTTATTCTAAGATCAATACAGGATCATGTATAACATATGGCTCTCTGTTCCTACAGTGATCTTGCCTACCTGCTTACTCTTGCTTAAAATCTCTGAGTGGGGACTGGAGTGGAGACTGATTATACAGTCCGAAAGGAGGCTGATAATGCTTCATGAACTCAAAGTCACACCATGGTGTAAGTGATTTGTTTTAGACAATTTTCTGCATCAGGCTTTGAGAGAGATAGAGACCTTTAGAAGAAAAAGAGTTCCGATGAGTGGGGGTAAGGAAGTATCTCTAGTGATAACTGGCATTTTATCAAGAACCTTAGAGACGGCTAACATAAACAGCTTCTTCATGATCAGTGTTAGGAGGTTAATCTCATTGTTGTATCCTCAGCACTGTCCCTGTGCCTGAGACTTAATACGTGCTAAATACTTATTTCTTTTTTTAATTTTATTTTTCAATGACAGTTTATATTCAGTATTATTTTGTATTAGTATCAGGTGTATAGCAGTGTGGTTAGGCAATCATATCATTTAGAAACTGATGCCCCCCACCCCCCAATGTTCAAGTACTCAGCTGGCACCATACATACTTATTACAATATTTAATGATTATATTCCCCATGCTGTGCTTTATATCCCAGTGATTATTCTGTAACTACCAATGTGTACTTCTTAATCCCTTCGCCTTTCTCACCCAGCCTCCCAACCCCCTCCCCTGTGGCAACCATTAGTCTATCTACTTAAATAAGTAAGTGGATGTAGCAGAAAGAAGCTAACTTTTTCCTCTCCACTGCCTCTTATATTCAATTAAGAGTAGTCACACCCTGTCAATATGAGCTGTTGTCTCTCTCCCATCTGCCTCCTCTCCATTACCACTGTTATCACCGGGTTCTTTCTTTTTAAAAAAAAAAATATTTTTATTGACTTTTTAGAGAGAGGAAGGGAGAGAGATAGAGAGTTAGAAACATCGATGAGAGAGAAACATCAATCAGCTGCCTCCTACACACTTCCTACTGGAGATGTGCCCGCAACCAAGGTATATGCCCTTGACGAGAATTGAACCTGGGACCTTTCAGTCTGCAGGCCAATGCTCTATTCACTGAGCCAGACCGGTTATGGCTATCACCAGGTTCTTATAGCCCCACATCGTTACAATGACCTCAATGTTCTCAGCCACATGTAATGCATTCTGCTCCTACAGCCATATTAACATGCCAGCTCCTACTCAAAGACCTCCAAGGATGAATGATAATGTTTTATTTCCCAAAATCACCCCCTGTTAAATATTTTAATTTATCAGTATTTTCATGTCCATAATTCTGATGTCAGGAACACCCAGGAGCTATCCTTCACTAGAACAAATGATCTTAAGCCTACAAAATTAGAATCTCAAACAAAATTGTCTGCAGAACCCATCAGGACTTCCCTCACATTCATAAAACATTTGCAGTTTCACTTCCTGGCTCAGGATGCAATTGTCCTTCTCATGCAACAGGAATGAAGACCTTGCTCAGAATGTCCCTGTGGCGGATTAGCCTAAACCAGTGGTTCCCAATGTGGGGCACATGCCCCACAGGGGGGCAATTTGATTTTTAAGGGGGGCAATTTGAGAATGAGTTATTAACAGTGAATATTTTGCATTTCTTATGGTCCTAGGGGCCTCATATACAGTATATAAATATATATTGTGACATATTTATGCATTTTAGTTCTCTATTATATGTTTTAAAACTTTATTTGCTTATTTTTCTTATCACTTCATATTATTATTATTAACAATTTCTTAGTGATTTCCTCCTCAGTACTTCAACTGTCCTTTGGTTCTTTTGTGACTTTCATGGATGCCATGATCTTTGGAAGCTTGTTTAGACCAAGTTAATGGCCTTTTAGGCTTCCTCCACATGAGTAGGAGTTCACTTTTTTTAAAAAATATATTTTTATTGATTTTTTACAGAGAGGAAGGGAGAGAGATAGAGAGTCAGAAACATCGACGAGAGAGAAACATCGATCAGCCGCCTCCTGCACATCCCCCACCGGGGATGTGCCCGCAACCCAGGCACATGCCCCTGACCAGAACCGAACCTGGGACCCCTCAGTCGGCAGGCCGACGCTCTATCCACTGAGCCAAACTGGCTTCGGCGGAGTTTACTTTTTGAATTATAAGAATTATATGTCACAGGGGGGCATAGGATTTTAGAGATGCTTAGGTGGGGCATGGCCATAAAAAGGATGGGAACCACTGGCCTAAACCAATCTAGAACAAACATTCCCTTCTTGAAGGCTTAATCGCTTGATTCCACTGAGAGCCTGCTGATTGTTCTCCCCCACATAAACAGCTCTCCTTAGGTAGCCTCTGTGGCATGGATGGCAGGCTGGAACCATGTACGCTAAGCAGACAGAGTCGAAGACCAAGACCAAGCAGATCACTTGTCAGAATTTCCTTCTGCGGTGAATGATTCCACTGCTTTGTTAGTTATGCCATCAGAGTGCATTTCGAATGCCTCTTCTCTTCATTCCTGAGTGTTTAAGCACTTTAATGAATATGTTACTTACCGCAATAATGTCAGAGTCTGCTATTAAATTAATAGAGCAGTGTAATCAAGACTCCCATAATAGCAATTTATCCCTGCTCAGTATCACTGAGTTCTAAACACAAGATTCCTGGCCAGTTGAATCCTCTGCTAGTCTATAGGTGTGGCATAAATACTCTTCAGCTACAAATGATTATCAAATTCAAGTTTATGTGTATGTGTGTGTAAGTTATGCTTTAGCATACTGGTTAGAATCTGTGAGTCCTGCAGAGAAGCAACCTAGACTCAGATCGTGGCTCTACTAGTTAGGTTTCCTTAGGCAAGTTACATTTTCTCATCTGTAAATGGGGAAAATAGTGGTGTAATGGGGTTATTCAGATAAGATAAATGAGATATTATGTACAAAGTTCTTGCCTTGGCCAGTGTTTGTAGGTGGTTAGAGCATTGGCTGGTATCCTGAAGAGTATAGGGTTTTATTTCTGTCAAGAGCACATTCCAGGTTTCGGGTTTAATCCCTGGCCCTGGTCCTAATTTAGGGAACAATTTTTAGCTTAGAAGTTACTTCAGCACAGTCTTGCTGTTTCTTAATTAGGCCTGAATTCATGACTACACCGCCAATCTAGCACAATAAAAAATACAGAAATGTCCAGAACAGCTGACTTCCCTCCTGCTGCTAGTACATTGAATTAGCCAGTTTTTTTAGATCTACTCATCTGGTTACTCAGGTAACCACTGGATATAAAAACTATGTTTTCCTCTACAGAGTCATTGGAATATATATTTCTAAACAATCTCACATTCAAATAATGTGACAAGGACAGAACATAAATACAGCATCATAGCACTGACTCAGTCACTGAAAGAGACTGGGCAAACCCAACGGGATGCTGAATTTCTGTAAGGCAATGAATGGTCAGTTATCTACAACCACACTTAATATATAACATTTTGATATGAAGGCAGAGCTTGTATCAAGTCAAAAAGACAAAATGTATTTCTATTAATTCAGTGTCACAGCCTGAAATAAACCCAACTATAGGAAGTAAAATGATCTTTCAAAGCCATAATATAATCCACAAGGCCTGCCCTGACTGCTCTACTTAAAATTGCGGGTTAATTATGCATTCCAGCTCTGGCATTCCTGACTTTCCTTATCTCATTCTGAATTTCATTTTATTGATAGAATTCATTACTTTCTGACACATCACAAGATTTCATTATTTCTTATACCTCTGTTTCTCATCTGTCTCTACTCCCATTAACCACCCCCACCACCACCACCACACACACATGCACGCGCGCGCGCTCAAACTAGAATATAAGCTCATGTCCAACACTGGCTAAGTGTGTGTGTGTGTGTGTGTGTGTGTGTGTGTGTGTGTTTTATCTGACTAATGTATACCAAGGACATAAAACACTTCCAGGCACATATCAAGCCTCTCAATAAATATCTGTTAAATGAATAATGACACTCTTTTGATAAAAATATTTTACTAGCTTCTATTACTAAACGAAAATCTGTACTATTGACGAATGCTGTATACCTTGCCCCTCTCTCCATTTTGCATCTCTTTCCTCTTGCCTACATCACTAGTAACATATGAACTCCAGTCAAGTGATAAATATGCCAAATTATTTCTTAAATCAGGTACTTCTCACACATTGTCCCCTCTACTTAGAATATACTACTCCCTGCTTCCTACCAGTCCCTGATCTTTTATTAACCATGTCTTAATCTTTAAGTATCATTCTAAAGGTTCTTTTTCTAGAAAAATCTCCCCTATAACCCTAAATAAGCATCTCTTTGTCCCCCACATACACACACCTCTTTTTTTCCCTCCATCTCAGTACTAAGCACAATTTCAAACTGCATATTTGTTCACTTTGGTATTTTTCCCCTTCTTCTTAGAGGTTTCCTTGGCCAGCATATAACAGACATTCCATCAATGGTTGATGAGAAAACGAATAAGCAATTTGCTTTAAAAATTCCTTAGTTTCTTTTTCAGGGGATTTTTTAAAAAAGAATATACCATAGTTATCCTTGGTCTGCTTGAGTCTCTAGTCCCAGGATTTAGACTTCTGGTTCCAATTCAAAGGCATCAATAATTAAGTAATATGTTCATTCTTCATTAAGCTGAGCATTGCCCTGCAAAACTACACCTGCAGCTATTCAGAAATATGCAGATGTCCAGTATTGTGATTGAAACTGACAAGAGGTTTGGGTATATTTTCACTATATTTCCTGTGAGCATGCATTTGAGAGAGAAGACTCCTTGGGAATGATTTACAGTAGTTAATTACTGATGTGTCCATACACATATATTTTACTATTATCTAATCAATATGCAATTCAGATTGGCCCTAAATCCTCTCCACTTTTATTTCACATCAATTTATTACTCCTCACTCAATGACGTAAAGTTTCATTAAAGTCCGTGACTGCATCTTGATTACTCTAATTACTTGACACATAGCTTGTGAGCACTTACAATGCTAAGCACTAAGCAGGGACCAGTTCCTCCTATTTTATTAAACCTTCTTTATGACCGCCATCTACAGAAAAGACATTTTGCTGATCACTGGAGAGTGAGTGATCCAGGATCTCCTGTCCTCAGTTAGTGATGTAAATTGGATATGACCAAACTTTTTATTTGGTTGTTGTATTTGTTGTTTGTTTGTTTTTTTATCTATTTATTTCAGGGAACTTAGAATATTGCCAACATATATGTGTTATTAAGTGTGTACAATAAAACTGTGCATGTTTATTTGAAAGTAAGTTTTCCACTAGCCCTTCTTACTCACTATCATCCCTGCACCTTGCTCTATTTCCTGCTGATCTGGACTTTTCTCCCAGGCCATTGACTCTTAAAGGCATGTCTTAAATCTCACTCCTCCCTGAACGTGACCCTGATGACCACAAATCCCTTACATCTCAACTTCTACAAAACTACATTTTACTACCTCATTGTTGTTTATTTTTGTATTACCTAATATTATTTTTCATAAGGTATTGATTAATATTTTGTTTTCATGGAATGTAGACATCTTCATAACTAGAACTATACAATTGTTTTGTTCTCTTATTAGTATAGTACTTTAAAAATTAAAAATGTCTTTTATATTTGAAAAACAATGGATATAACAAATAACTAAAATTTTACTCTTTAAATTTTATTTACAGTAAAAAAAAAACATGTTTCTTCCTCTAATCTCAAACTTCTCTTCATCACCATCCCCACTATCAGCTTTATCACATGATGGAACTTTTAATGCTCAACCAACTGAGCAACATCAGCTAGGGCCCCAGATGTAGCTATAATAGAGCATTCGGTAGCAAGATTTCTTTACCTTTTTCCTGCTCTGGAAGTTTTTATGTCCTTCTGGAATTTAATTTTTTAAAGTTGAATTAGCAAGAAGGCCTTTCAAACATACTTGAATTACAACAGGGACAACATGCTGGGAGGTAAAGAGTAGATGGAGGGGACCTCTCCCTCCCATATTAATTCAGAGAGCAACACATGTTTTGCAGCCTGAAATGGCCTATTTATGTGACGTGCAGAACACTCGAAAAGCTCACTATATCTTTGATTTTGAGAACAGAGTCAAAGGAAAAAAATGAATAATTTTTGAGGATCTTTGACTCTGCTTTTGGTACTCAAAAGGAATAATTCTTTGTCATTATAGAGGGTGAAGACAGACTAAAGGCAAGCTGATTAGTCCCCATGAAAGTGAAATTATAATATTGTAGAGATGGAAAATATCTCTGTGAACCCTTTTAAAGAACACAGCCAAATTTGTGACCATGCTGAAAGACAAGCATACAACATTTTACCGATTACAACTGGGAGCCTTTTCTTCAGCCATTGTCATATCTCTAAAGAAAATAAAGATTCATGCTGGGATACAAAGCATAAGCCAGGCTATTAATATTGCAGCAAACGCTGGCTTCCCATTCAATAAACAAACTGATCACATCAGAACTGTATTAGAAGAAAGAGAAATATACTACCTTCTAATGGCCCCCTACCTGTCTAATTACTGCTTGGTTTATAGAGTAAGGAAATTAGCATAGATATAGGTCATACCTCAAGGCATAAACATTACACTCCATGAAATATTCTTAAAATGGATATAACTGTCAAAGTAGATTCGCCATGCTGGACCCTCTTTAAACTCTGGAATTATATAAAGACTCTCACTTAGATTTTTATGCATGCCATAAAAGCATGGTGCATTTCATAAACTGACATGCGTCAAAGACACGTGTCTCCATTCATTCATTAACAAAACATGCACTTAAATGCAAATATACCACAAACTAATACAACATGTTCATTTCCTGGCCACATCATTATAATTGTGAACTGAAAAATATTCCGGAGTTAGGATCTATGCCATGTTCCCAAGCCTCTAGATCACCCACCGTGCCCTCCCTATGCCATTGAATTAAAAAGGAACCTCTCCTTTTTCTCTGAACCCATTGCTGTTTGGAACCACGTATTATTTTATATCTGAGAATAATAAAGCGCATGTACACACCAACTCTAAAATGAATGGGAGGGCTCTTCCAAATCTAAGCTTTTAGAAAATATGCACATCCGCGATGAGGTCTGCAAGAGGCGCAAAGCTCCAATTACCATACAATACAATCAAGCCTGTGCTTACTAGGCCTGTATCTCTCCCAGGCTGCACAAGAAGCAGTTTTGGAATCTAATTGGCATGCAAGACAGGATGAACTGTGCACAACAAATTGGGTGTGAAACAATGTGCGTTTAGATTATCCCCATGCCACAGAAGTGCTGTTCGGGAAGTTTTTTGAAAACACCTAGGGGTTTGAAGGCTTACTTTAATTGACTCTTGGTGCAGTCTCTTGGCTGACTTCTCTGGAAGTTGTTTGGTGATTATTTGATGCTTTTACTTAAAATGCTACTCTTTGCAATATATTTCTTTCATCTCCTCAGAGCATGGCATTATCGTCAAGGCTGCAGAGAAAGATGATACATTAGTCTTCTGCAAACTAAGGTCATTCAAATCAGATTATATCATTAAGGTTGGATACAAATTACAATGGAAGAACAGCAGGTGCTTTGAAGCAAAACCTATATCAGCTCTGTTCCATTTATCCAGAAACACTGCACAAAGAAATCTGGTTTGATAGAGGATCAATAGTAATTCCCATCTATTGTTAAATATTATTGTTTAAAAGGTAATGTCCTCCAGGAAGAAATTCTATAGCCTTTATACTCTGAATGGACTGGTTTGTGCTCCTCTGGCTTTAAGACCACAGATCACTCATTTCAATTGTTTGTTTGCTTGATTCTCATTCTTAAAGAATTTCAAGCTCCTTATGGAAATGGCATAGTTATCATGTTATGTGGTAGCTCCTAATAAAGGTCCTGCCTTTACATATGCATTCAATATATCCTATATAATAAAAGGCTAATATGAAAATTATCCCCTCAACCGGGAGTTCCACCAGGAGTTCAACCAGGGGGCGGGGCCAGCTGGTCAATTGCCCGAAGCCCCTCCCCCTATTTCCCCTGCCATCCCTGCCCCTGATCAGCCTCACCACCCCCTGATCGCCCCTCCTCACCCGGATCAGAGGTGGGGCTGGCTGGCCAACCTCCTGCATCCCCTCAGGCAGGCTGAACCCCACCCATGCACGATCACCCATAGTTATTACATAAAGGAGGAGGGATAGAAGGAAGAGAAGAAGGCAAAACAGAAGGGTAAAATCAAGGTTTAACCAACTCAATTTGATAATAAAAATGATGAGTTCAAAAAAGAGTCTAATACAATTTTTATAAAGTCATCTGCTCATGGCAATCACTTTGGGGTGCTTAGTAAAATAATCAATAACTTTTATCTGTATGAGATCATTCCCATCAGCATACAAGCATGCTGTTACACCCTCATATTGAAAAAGAAGAAAACTGGCTTCCTTCCTCTCCTTACTGTCTATGTTATAGATTCAAAACAGTTACATGACTTCCTCAAAGACCACACAAAGATTAAGGTGCAGACTAAATGCTAGAACTGAACTCAAGCTCTCCTTGGACTCAAGCTCTTTTATTACTCTTAGAGCAGAATGAACAACACAACAGGATATGACTACACAATAAGCTCAATCCTCCACAGCTCACACTTACTTCTTTCTGCAAGGCTAATTCTGACCCCTCTTCCTGGCCAGACTATAAATGTTGAGTTACTCCATTTGCAATTCTCTTCCTTCACTCCTGGCTTCCATGGGGTATGCTTTTCAGAATCAATAGCTATACTTCTCTAAAGGGAAAGTCAGCCTTTCCCTCAGCCAGGATGTGTCCTTTGTGCAGCATTGGGGGCCATGGCTCTCCATGATTAGAGAAGAGAGCACCTGCTTCTAAGCTTGGCATTGGAGACTCCTTCTGGTCAGTATCAAGCTATAGTTCTTCTTCAGTTTCCAAAAGAATGCCTTGTGCCTGCCCTTTCTTACAGGGACAGCTGCCTCTTTGATTCATCTATTTACACACTTTCCCATCACCAGGCCCCAGTCATTATCCTAGCACTGGCATATAAGCATTATGGTCACCTCCAATCTCTACAGGAATCTACGGTGTGCTTGTGCCTCCACTCCCAATCCCTTTCTACACCCCAACTCCTCTGAGCCAGGAGAAAAAGTATACTCAAGGATTCCTCCGTAGTCATTGATGACACCTCCACCTTCCAGTGGAGGGGACAAGGGTGCTTCAAGGGGAATGAGGGTCTCCTGTGTCTTTTCTGTATTCCTGAAAGCATCTAGCATAGGGGATTTTAGTTAATTATCACTTATTCCTTCGTGCATCCATTAAACATTACTAAGTGTGGCCAGGCGCTGTAAATCCCCTTATGATCCTATCAACTACTGCCTAATTTCTTTTTAAAACCAACTTATTCTGGCTTCCACCACCACTTGGCGTTGCTTTGTTAAGGTTCCTAAAGACTTTCATGTTGTAACATTCACTGGAAAACACCTGTCTCTGTGCACTTTGTGGCCATCATGTGGTGCAGCTGCTAACGCTCTCAGCGCATTCCGTTCACTGTTTCCCGGACACCATCCCTTGTCTTGGTTTCCTTCCTGTCTCATGGATCATTCCTTTCTGGAGTCCACTGAGGTCCCTTCTCTTTTGCCCGATCACTTACTACTGAAATATCTTACATTGCATTGTGTATAATAGAAACAAAAATGGTATAGTCAATGTAAATAAGTCCCAGTTTTAAGATAACTAAGGTAAGAAATTAGGTAGCCTTGTTTTGTTTTGAGTGACATCCAATGACCCATTGACCCTCATGGGTCTCCCTGGTTGAGGTTTGTTTTGCTTTTGTTTTGCTCTGTTTATCAATGTCTCATCTACACAAGTCACCTGTAAGCACCTTTTTCTCCTTCTCATTCTCTCTCTGATCCTTCTCTGCAGGATTCCAGTTGCTACCTAGCCCGATGAAAGCACACACTTTTCTTGAAAGCAGTAAGTGTGGTTGGTGTGAGGAAAGGACCATGGGCTTTGTTTACACTATACCTGGGTTCAAACACCCCCTTGGATCATTGTGAACCGTGGATGGCCGTGGGGGGGCAGAGGGGGGAACTTCACTAGTTGAAAAGTTAACCTCTGTGAACCTCAGTTTCCTCAAACATAAAGTGAAGGCAAGATGACTCTGTGTAGAATATTGGGAAGGATAGAATATATCTTATGTGTTCCTGATGCACAGAAGTAATAGATACCATTATTACTCATTTCTGCATCTCTCGCATCTCTACTTGTACAGCTGAGAGCATTTATCCTTTGATTACTTAACAGGCCCCAAAACACAGTGCTACGTATTAGAAATCTACTTACTACTTTAGAAAACCATTTGCCTTTTTTAAACGGTTGCATTTCCACTTCCCATTTACTATATAACTCATCTCAATTTCTGAATCTCCTTGAACTAACAACTGGGAAGGTTTTAAGGACAATCAATAGCAATTAAATGACTCCTATAGTCACTACATTTGTTTCTCTATACTTAACGCTGCCATGCTAGCAAAAACTCTTTTTGTTGTTTTAGTGAACTATTGTAAACCCTTTTTAAAGCTGTTGGGATGTAGTAAATAACATTAGAATTATAAGTGGTTTTTCTAAAAGTGAAGAATCATTACTTTAGACTAAAAAAGGATATTTGAGTCCTGGTTTGGAAGGGGCGTACCTTTGCATTCTCTCTAACAAAGGCTTATCCTTAAAAGAATAAAAGGGCAAAATGGTGATGTCATGTATATTACCAGTTTTCTTGTCCTTTATAAGCATTTCATATGCCAGCTGCAAATGCCTCATTTGATTAAAGCAAGATCTCTTAAAAGACACATACGTGATAATATTTTGTCAATCAATTTTGAGTTATGATAGTACTAGAAATACTGCAAGATTGTTTTCTGAAAGTCTCATACCAATCAGTTGCATTTTCACAAATGCATTGCCTGTTTGGTGCCGAATAATGATAGGTCAGACACAATGATTAAATTAAGAAGGTTTTTTTTTTCCTATATGCCTCCAAAAAAATTTGGCTCTTGCAAATACCAAAGTTAGTTCTGTCTAACTGCAGTTTAGTGTGTGTAGTACTTATTAACATCCCAAAACACGCCCCTCCTGTTAGGTGAGAACTAAATCCCCTTCATCCTTCATTAAAGATTGTCACAGATGAATTAATGTAAGTCTTGTCATCCAAAGTGGCCCAGCTGGACACCTGAGCTGGAATGAGTTCTTGAAATTAGAAGCTTAGTGATGATAAGGAAAGATGTGTTCTTTCTTTTTCCCCTTAGATTACAGAAAATAAAATCCACCCCACTCCACCCGCACAAAAGAGTACAGGGAAACAAACATCCAAGAAGGGAAATCTCATACTGCAGTTGGTGCAGCAATTATCAACCATGGAAACGGTCACTATCATACATGAACCATACTTTTCATGGCCTGCTGCCCACTAGGATGGGACATGCTCATTTCTTCTTTAATTCTTTTGGAACGGGGATCAAACCTGCAACCTAGGTGTGTGCTCTGACCGGGAATTGATCCCATAACCTTTTTGTGTAAGGACAATACTTCAACCAACTGAGCCACCCAGCCAGGGCTATAAATTATTTCTTTTTGAGTACAGCACAGGAATTAATATTCAGATGATATTTTGTCTTAGTTCAGTGGTAAAGAGCTAAAATAATTTACACACTTGCTTTGTTATTCTTCCTTGTATCTAAAAAAATTAATGAATCACATGTGATGTTCTAATTTTTCTCTTTTGATACTGAAATACATTTGTTAGCTGAAATGAGTTATAGAATTCTGGTCAGACTAATCGATTAACTCATTCCAGTTTTTTACAGAAAAAAATCCAGAATAATATGGGAAGATGTGGAACTCTGGAATGTTTGATTATAATTATTTATTTATAATGACACTCCAACCTAAGTTGAATATAGAAGGAAGACCAGCCCTGACTGGTGTGGCTCAGTTGGTTGCAGCATCCCATACATTGAAAGGTTGTGGGTTCTATTCCCAGTCAGAGCATATGCCGAGGTTATGGGTTTGATCCCAGTCTGGGTGCATACATACAGGAGACGTACAATGAATGTTTCTCTCTCTCTTTCTCTCTTCCTCTTCCTTCCTCTCTCTTTCTAAAATCAATTTTAAAAGCATATCCTCTGCTGAGGATTTTAAAACAAGAAGAAAGAAGACACATATTAAGAAATATTTTAAACACTTCCTTTAAAATTTCTCTAGAACTATGCCTTACCTAGAATAAATCAGTTATTACTTCATGCAGCATGAGGGGAAGGAAAAATATTAGGTGCTCCAGTTCTTAGTGTTCAATAAGTAACTTATTTACCTCCTTCTGGCACCAAAATTCAGAGTAAATGTATAAATAAATTATTCCTTAATTGAAACTTTGAGTAACACACTGGACAATTTATTTAAGTCAAAGCATTTGTATTAAGGAGCTTAAGTTGTAGGTTGTTTTTTTTTCCTGCTTGGTTCATGTACTTCAAATGTTTTATTTCTAGCTTTATTTTTTCTCCTTATGATTGCTTTTCCCTGTTGTTAATTTGACTAACTTAATATAAATTCCATGACTATTCCTACACACACATGCAGACACACATGCAAAGCACACACACACCATGTGTTCCATAATAGAAACTCCCTTCTTCAGAAATTCTATAGCAGCCTCCCCTACCTCTAGCATAAAACTTACTACCTATGTTATGAATGTTTATTTTATCCTCCAGTGCACAGAAAGTTCAAGAGTTAGGAATTGTGTTTTATTCCCCATTACCTATTAAATACTTATGAAAGTGCCTACTATATGCTAGGCGCTCAGTCAGAGAACAGAGAGCCTAACTCAAGCCAGAAATGGCTTAGGTAAGGTGCCATACAACAATATAACCTGAGTAATGCACAGATGGTCTGTACACAAACCCCTAAACACCGTGTATTCCATATTTCTGATTTCCCAAAGAGAAGGGATCCTACGTGACTAATCAAAAGCACCTCTCATACTTTAGATATTGTATTTAATATTGGCAGAATAGATCTAGTTGTGAAATTTTGCCCTGATATAAAAGCATTTTACTTGTTCATGGCTGTGGTATGCAGAGGTGCCTATGAATCCTGCTAATGTCTTATTTTCTAATTCAAGAGTTCTGAATTTGCTCTACTATCTTGGCAAATATTCATCTGAGATGATATATTCATGTGCCATAAAGTGTGGAAAATATAACTGATGCCTAACTAAAAGTTTTAAGGCATGTTATCAGAAAGCCAATTTGTCTATGGTTAAAACTGAATATGATTCCTCAAGTTTGTGTAATTTTGAGGACTGTGTTTATTTATGGGCCTAATTGATGTTCAAAGATTATTATAAGCTCCTTGAAGAAAGGCATAATGCTTTAATTACGGTCTCTTAGCAAACAGTAGGAAATCAATCAACACTGAGATATCTCCTTTCATTATCTAAAAGGAAGAATAACAGCAATACAGAAACTGAAACACATACACATACAAATATAACTAAACAAGACACCAATGATCTGAAAAGTTAACACTTGGCAATGCTGATGTGTGTGTTCTTGACCATCTGAACTATGAGATTCCATCTAGGTTAATACACTTTCATCTAAAACTTACTTCTCAAAAGCCCAAAAGTTTCAGACAGACTTTTCTTTGATAAACAACTTTTTATGGAATAGAAATGTGATAAGAGATGTCTTAGGGTTCACCACCTCTTCTCACACACTTCCCAGAACCCATGAACTTGGGTCTGTATAACTATTGCTAGCCAATGGTTGGTACATAAACATAATGTGTGTCAGTTTCAGGTCAAAAATTTAATTTCAGCCCAGTCAGTGTGGCTTAATGGTTGAGCATGGACCTATGAACCAGAAGGTCATGGTTCCATTCTTGGGCAGGGCACAAGCCTCGGTTGCGGTCTTGATCCCCAGTGTGGGGTGTACAGGAGGCAGCCAATCAATGATTCTCTCTTATCATTGATGTTTTTATGTATCTCTCCCTCTCCCTTCCTCTCTGAAATAAATAAAAATGTATTTTTTTGTAAAAATATATTTTATTTATTTTTTACAGAGAGGAAGGGAGAGAGATAGAGAGTTAGAAACATCGATGAGAGAGAAACATCGATCAGCCGCCTCCTGCACATCTCCTACTGGGGATGTGCCTGCAACCCAGGTACATGCCCTTGACCAGAATCGAACCCGGGACCTTTCAGTCCGCAGGCCGACGCTCTATCCACTGAGCCAAACCGGTTTGGGCAAAAATGTATTTTTAAAAATTTAATTTCAGCGAGAGATGTTCAAGTGCTTTATTCCCTGCTTTATCTGGGAGTTCCTATGCCCTGGACAGCTACATGATGGTAGAGATTCTATTAGCCTGCATGCTTATAGATGCGAGGGAGGACATGGGCACCTACCTACAGAGACTCTATAAACACATACACCATTTGTTGTTTTAAGTCTGTGAGACTAGGGGATTCTTTGTTATCACAGCATAGCCTAAAATACTCAGGTTAATACAACAAAATTTATTTCAATTACCAAAAGTATTTAAATTGTTGAAAGGCACTAATAAATGTAGGAAGAAAGTTTATGAAATATGAACACATTTTAATTTTACTTTCCTGGAACTACACTGAAGTGTCTCTGTCTAAAAAGGATCTTTACTTGAGAATAAAGTGACTCAATGTCTATATAAGTCTTTAATTACCTTGATATTTAACAGATTCAGAAGAGACGTTAATACAGACAATGAATATAGTCTTAAGCAACTACTCCAGGGAAGAACAAAAATTGGTTGCTAGTAGAGGTGACCTTTAACTAATGGAAGAATGGCACGGCAGTGGTCACGTCGGGGAATTAATGTGGTTGGTTAAGAAAATATATTGCCTGTTGAAGGTGGCTTTTGGCAACTACTGCTGTAAATTTCCTGCCAGCTATTCAGAAAGTATTATGACTTCAGGTTTCAAAAAGTACACCAAGATAAAATGAATGCCTGCATTCTCACTAAAGAAAATTAGAAAATGCTACTGTCGGCAGTTTAAAGTTTCAGACTGGAAGAAACCTTAAATATTATTTTTTTTATTCTCATATTAGGAAGCTTTGATCCAAAGAGTCCCTTTTCAGATTCAAGACAAGAACCCAGGTCTCCAAATTCCCTAGTCACTGCATTCCCATAAATATTTAAGAAAGAATGATTGAGAATTATTGACAAGCTTTGATTCTTTAAAATGCTGAGTCATAAAATTCTGGCCTTAATTTTTGCTTTTTTATTCATATGGGGGATTAAATCTACCTGGCAAAAGGTAACTATCCCTCTACCACCAACATCCTGAGACTGAAAAAGTTGCATCATTCCTTGATATAAACATAATGAGACTGATAGCTCTTGAGAAACTAACAGTACATCAGACCCAAATCAGAATAGCAAATGAAAATGCACGTCTGACATTGTCTACCTAACACACACTCGTCCTTCAGATCTCAAGTGAAATTAACACTGCCTCAAGGAATCCTTCCCTGGTCCTGCACGGTACCCAGAGCTGGTTTCATGGGCACGCAACCTGTCATTTGCCAATGCAAATGCAGAGTCCTGTGCTTGCTCTGCTGTCACTTTCTTCAAATTCTTAATAATTTTTCAACAAGGTGTTCTGCATTTTCATTTTTCACAGGACCCTACAAATTATGTAGTCCATTCTAGCACTATGCTAATCCCTCTGGTGTTTGAACTCATAGCACCTATATAAGCACTTGCTCTTGTTTGGTTTTTTATTTTAAACTAGACGCCCGGTGCACAACATTCGGTGCACTCTGGTTGGGAGGTGTCCCTCAGCCCAGCCTGTGTTCTTTCACAGTCCAGGAGCCCTTGGGGATGTCCAACTGCCTCGGGGAGCGGGCCTAAGATGGCACTCAGACATCCTTAGTGCTGCTGGGGAGGCAGGAGAGGCTCCAGCCACTGCCACTGTCACTGCGCTCGCCAGCCATGAGCCTGGCTTCTGGCTGAGCAGCTCTCCCCCTGTGGGAGCGCACTGACCACCAGGGGGCAGCTCCTGTGTTGAGCGTCTGCCCCCTGGTGGTCAGTGTGCATCATAGCAACCAGCCGTTCCTCTGTTTGGTTGATTTGCATATTACTTTTATTGTATAGAATTTTTTGTTTGTTTGTTTGTTTGTTTGTTTTTAGTTTCAACTCCTCCCAGAAATGTAATCTCAGTCAACCAGTCTGGAATTTTCTGATCAGCATCAGTGAGGTAATCTGTCACCTGGGCCCTCTCCAGTCCCCCAAAGTGAGGAGAGGCTATCTGCATGACAAACACCACATCTGTTCACTCCCCTGGAAAAAAGACATCCTGGTATGAAACAATCCTTTCTTTCCTTTTGCTAAATAGCCTCCTTGCCCCACCCTTCTGCCTATAAAAACCTTCCATTTTGTACAATCTCTATGAATGCCCTTCTAGCAGTTAGATGGGTTACTGCCTCAGTCATTAATCTTTTAATGAAGCTAGTTAGATCTTCAATTTTACTGGATGGAATTTTGTTTTCAACAGTAGGAATCAAATGTCATAGCGTATTTTAATATATGGTAACATTCATTTATTATCAACTACATCACATACTTTATTCAATTAAATCTTTACAAAATCCTGTAATGCTGGTTTCCAGTTGCTATAGAGCAAAACTATGGGCCCAAAATAGTGTCACTGGTATTACAAGCCCATAATACCAAACTTGGGTTTAAAGCTGATCTATTTGCAGTTTCGACCTCCACCAGAAATGTTATCTTAATCAACCAGTCTGAAATTTTCAAGCACAAGTAAGGTCCTCTGTCACTGTGGGCCCCCTTTATTCTCCATAGAAAAAAAAGAGGTAGCCTCCAAGCTAAAGATGCTTCCCTACTCTTCCCCCAAAAAAGAGATGTTTGAGCCCCCCAAAAATCCTTCCTTTTTAAAATTTATATTGATTTTTAGAGAGAGAAGAAAGGAGAGAAAAAATATCAATTTGTTGTTCCACTTATTTATGCATTCATTGGTTGATTCTTGTATGTGCCCTGACAGGGATCTAACCCACAACCTTGGGGTATCAGGACGACATTCTAACTAACTAAGCTACCAGACCAAGCCCATTTTTCTTTTGGTAATAGTTCCCTTGCTGCACCCTTCTTCCTATAAAAATCTTCCATTCTGTGTAACACCTCAGAGCGCCCTTCTAGCTGCTTATGGGATTCTGCTCAATTCATGAATTAACCAAGTAAATAAATTAGATCTTCAAATTTACTCAGCTGAATTTTGTTTTTTATTACCATTTTTCAAATAGGAAATTGAGGCTCCCAATGAAATAATTTCCCTAAGGTAACATCAGAGAAGGAAGTTATGGGATTTGAAAATGTGTCCTTGAGAAAAATTCTCAAAATCTTACCAATATTTAAAGATGCTTCCCTAGTTTTGATAGAGTAGGCCAGTGGTCGGCAAACTCATTAGTCGACAGAGCCAAATATCAACAGTACAACGATTGAAATTTCTTTTGAGAGCCAAATTTCTTAAACTTAAACTATATAGGTAGGTACATTGTTATTAACTTAATTAGGGTACTCCTAAGCTGGCCTTTGCTAAAAACGTCCTCAATCTAATTGAGGTACATTGGCTGAGGTTGACCCCTTCCAACTCTCCCATCCACACTCGTCTTGTATACTTGTTTCGTCTATCTCCTTTCCGAAAACCAACTTCTGCGCATGGGCCATGAAGTTTGAATCGCACTGTATGTGTGTGCCCGCACATGGTATTTTGTGGAAGAGCCACACTCAAGGGGCCAAAGAGCCGCATGTGGCTTGTGAGCCGCGGTTTGCCAACCACTGGAGTAGGCAGTTAGACAGGCATGAGCAGAGCAGGAACAATAGGACAGGTATGGAATGTCACTTGGACAGAAAGCCCTGGGTTCCTGGCAACAGGAGAAAACAACTATTAGAGGCTAGGACAGCCATGGGCAAACTACGGCCCGCGGCCCGTTTGAAATGAATAAAACTATTGAAAAAAAAGACCGTACCCTTTTATGTAATGATGTTTACTTTGAATTTATATTAGTTCACACAAACACTCCATCCATGCTTTTGTTCCGGCCCTCTGGTCCAGTTTAAGAACCCATTGTGGCCCTCGAGTCAAAAAGTTTGCCCACCCCTGGCTAGGACCTCCTTCCTAGGATGACCATTCCTCCCCTAGCATGTCATTAGTCACGTGGTTTAGACCTCCTTAGAGGAGGAACAAGGGGGCCTGATAGTAGCCTCATAAGACTCCCATACAAACCCTTGCATAACCACTCCTTTAGGCATTAAGCCCTCAGGACTATGAGGTACTGAACCCACATCAAATAATCTTAAAAACAAAGGCTTGGGTCTGTTGATCATAGAGGCAGAGTTTTGGTCAAAGTAGAAATAACATCTAGGTCTCAGTTATGTTTTAGCTCCAGGCCCAGAATAGCAGCTGAACCAGACAAAGCAATGCCATGGCTGACTTCAGGACCAGGTGTAATAACTAATGACCCCCCTACCCCAGCACTGACCAATCAGTAAAGACCACAACCCTGAAAGGACATACATGGAAAGCTGATGAATATTCTATTGAGACCCTCCCCTGAGACTTCCCTAAAATTTCCACCTTTGGAAAAAAAGATAAAATTTCTTAAGAGAAAGGACCCGGTGCACAATCTCTATAGAGCATGTCTGCACCTCCTTCCACATAGGCATGTATCCTTTGCTTTTGTTCTCCTAAACTCCAAGGGCCCCACTTTTGCCTCTGTAAGTTATTTCCTGAGTTCATGCGGGCCTGGTGGCTCACTTCCTCCACCACTGTGACTTTCTCAATAAACTTTCTCTTTCACTAGAGTTCTTGGACCTGAATTATTTCTTTGCTGAATTTAATAAGTGAGATTCAACACCACCATTAACAGTTTAAGTATCTATCAGCATTTAGGTTGCTCCCATATCTTGGCTATTCTAAATAACAAGGGATGCATATATCTTTAAGAATTAGTATTTTGGTATTCTCCAGGTAAATATCCAGAAGAGGAATAACTGGGTCATATGATATTCTACTCTTAATTTTTTTTTTTTGATAAAGTTTAATTTATTTATTTTTTTTAATTTTTTTTTTATTGCTTAAAGTATTACAAAGGGTATTACATATGTGTCCATTTTATCCCCCCACCCTAGACAGTCCCCCAGCCTCCCCTATCCCCCAGTGTCTTATGTCCATTGGTTATGCTTATATGCATGCATACAAGTCCTTAGGTTCATCTCTTACCCCCCTACCTCCTGCCCCCCAACCCTCCCCGGCCTTCCCGCTGCAGTTTGACAATCTGCTTGAGGCAGCTCTGCCTCTGTATCTATTATTGTTCAAAAGTTTATAATGGTCTCTATTATCCATGAATGAGTGAGATCATGTGGTATTTTTCCTTCATTGACTGGCTTATTTCACTTAGCATAATGCTCTCCAGTTCCATCCATGACGTTGCAAATGGTAAGAGTTCCTTCCTTTTTAGAGCAGCATAGTATTCCATCGTGTAGATGTACCACAGTTTTCTAATCCATTCATCTACTGATGGGCACTTAGGCTGTTTCCAGATCTTAGCTATGGTGAATTGTGCTGCTATGAACATAGGGGTGCATATATCCTTTCTGATTGGTGTTTCTGGTTTCTTGGGATATATTCCTAGAAGTGGGATCACAGGGTCAAATGGGAGTTCCATTTTCAGTTTTTTAAGGAAACGCCATACTGTCTTCCATAGTGGCTGCACCAGCCTGCATTCCCACCAGCAGTGCACAAGTGTTCCTTTTTCTCCACATCCTCTCCAGCACTTGTCGTTTGTTGATTTGTTGATGATAGCCAGTCTGACAGGTGTGAGATGGTACCTCATTGTTGTTTTGATTTGCATCTCTCGGATGATTAGTGACTTTGAGCATGTTTTCATATGTCTCTTGGCTTTCTGAATGTCCTCTTTTGAAAGGTGTCTATTTAGGTCCTTTGCCCATTTTTTGATTGGATTGTTTATCTTCCTTTTGTTAAGTTGTATGAGTTCCCTATAAATTTTGGAGATTAGGCCCTTATCAGATATGACATTGGCAAATATGTTTTCCCACGCAGTGGGTTTTCTCGTTGTTTTGTTGATGGTTTCTTTTGCTGTGCAGAAGCTTTTTATTTTGATGTAGTCCCATTTGTTCATTTTCTCTTTAGTTTCAAGTGCCCTAGGAGCTGTATCAGTGAAGAAATTGCTTCGGCATATGTCTGAGATTTTGTTGCCTTTGGATTCTTCTAGAATTTTTATGGTTTCCTGTCGTACATTTAAGTCCTTTATCCATTTTGAGTTTATTTTTGTGTATGGTGTAAGTTGGTGGTCTAGTTTCATTTTCTTGCATATATCTGTCCAATTTTCCCAACACCATTTATTGAAGAGACTATCTTGGCTCCATTGAATGTTCTTGCCTCCTTTGTCGAATATTAATTGAGCATATTGGTTCGGGCCGATTTCTGGGCTCTCTATTCTATTCCATTGATCTATATGCCTATTCTTGTGCCAGTACCAGGCTGTTTTGAGAACAGTGGCTTTGTAATACAACTTGATATCTGGTATTGAGATCCCACCTACTTTGTTCTTTTTCAGGATTGCTGCAGCTATTCGGGGTCTTTTTTTATTCCAGATGAATTTTTGGAGAGTTCGTTCTAGATCTCTGAAGTATGCCGGTGGTATTTTAATGGGAAGTGCGTTGAATTTATAGATTGCTTTGGGTAGTATGGACATTTTAATGATGTTGATTCTACCAATCCATGAACACGGTATGTTCTTCCATCTGTTTATGTCTTCCTCTATATCTTTTTTCAATGTCCTGTAGTTTTCTGAGTAGAGGTCTTTTACCTCTTTAGTTAAGTTTATTCCTAGGTAGCTTAATTTTTTTGGTGTGATGGTAAACGGGATTGTTTTTATAATCTCTCTTTCTGAAAGTTCACTATTGGTGTATAGAAATGCCTCAGATTTCTTGGGGTTAATTTTGTATCCTGCTACATTGCCAAATTCATGTATTAAGTCTAGTAGCTTTTTGATGGAGTCTCTAGGGTTTTGTATGTATAATATCATGTCGTCTGCAAATAAGGACAGTTTTACTTCCTCTTTTCCAATTTGGATGCCTTTTATTTCTTCTTCTTGCCGAATTGCAATGGCTAACACTTCCAGTACTATGTTGAACAGGAGTGGTGAGAGGGGGCATCCCTGTCTTGTTCCTGTTCTTAGGGGAAATGGTGTTAGTTTTTGTCCATTGAGTATGATGTTGGCTGTGGGCCTGTCATATATGGCTTTTATTATGTTGAGGTATGATCCATCTACTCCCACCTTGCTGAGAGTTTTTATCAAAAATGGGTGTTGAATTTTGTCAAATGCTTTTTCTGCATCAATTGATATGACCATGTGGTTTTTTTCTTTCAGTTTGTTTATGTGATGTATCACGTTTATTGATTTGCGGATATTGTACCATCCTTGCATCCCTGGGATAAATCCTACTTGGTCATGGTGTATGATCTTTCTGATGTACTGCTGGATCCGATTTGCTAAGATTTTGTTGAGGATTTTGGCATCTATGTTCATGAGGGATATTGGCCTGTAATTCTCTTTCATTGTGTTGTCTTTACCTGGTTTTGGTATTAGGGTGATGCTGGCTTCATAGAATGAGCTTGGAAGTGTTCCTTCCTCTTGAATTTTTTTTAGTAGTCTGAGGAGGATAGGTTTTAGTTCTTCCTTGAATGTTTGGTAAAACTCCCCTGTGAAGCCGTCTGGTCCTGGGCTTTTGTTTGATGGAAGCTTTTTGATGACTGCTTCAATTTCTTCCATAGTTATTGGCCTGTTGAGATTTTTAGATTCTTCCTGATTGAGTTTTGGAATGTTGTATTTTTCTAGGAATTTGTCCATTTCCTCCAGGTTGTCTAGTTTGTTGGAGTAGAGCTGACCATAGTATTTTTTAACAATCATTTGTATTTCTGTGGGGTCTGTTGTTATTTCGCCTCTATCGTTTCTGATTTTGTTTATTTGGGTCCTCTCTCTTTGCTTCTTGGTGAGTCTGGCTAGAGGTTTGTCAATCTTGTTTATCCTTTCAAAGAACCAGCTCTTGGTTTCATTGATTTTCTGTATTGTTTTTTTGGTCTCTATGTCATTTATTTCTGCTTTAATCTTTATTATCTCCTTCCTTCTGCTCACTCTGGGGTTTTCTTGTTGCTCTCTTTCTAATTCTTTGAGTTGTAGAGTTAGCTGATTTACTACCATTTTGTCTTGTTTTTTGAGATAGGCCTGTAGAGCTATAAACTTCCCTCTCAGGACTGCTTTCATTGTGTCCCATAGGTTTTGGATTGTTGTGTTTTCATTGTCATTAGTTTCCAGGATGTTTTGAATTTCTTCTTTGATTTCATTGGTAATCCAATCAATATTTAATAGCATGCTATTCAGCTTCCAGGTGTTTGAGTATTTTGGGTTGTTTTTATTGTAGTTTATTTCTAATATTATGCCATCGTGGTCTGAGAAGATGCTTTTTATGATTTCAATCTTCTTGAATTTGGGGATACTTTGCTTGTGACCCAATATATGGTCTATTTTTGAATATGTGTCATGAGCACTGGAGTAGAATGTATATTCCGTGGCACTGGGGTGAAGTGTTCTGAAGATGTCTATTAAGTCCATCTGATCTAGTGAGTCATTTAGGATTGCTGTATCTTTGCTGATTGTTTGTCTAGAGGACTTATCCAGTGCTGTCAGTGGTGTATTAAAGTCCCCTACTATGATTGTATTGTTGTTGATCTCTCCTTTGATATCTTCCAGGAGTTTTTTTATGAATTTGGGTGCTCCTGCATTGGGTGCATATATGTTTACCAGGGTTATATCTTCTTGTTGAATTGATCCCTTTAGTATTATGAAGTGGCCTTCCTTATCTCTTGTTATGGCCTTCACTTTGAGGACTATTTTGTCCGATATAAGTATTGCTACCCCAGCTTTCTTTTCCTTTCCATTTGCCTGAAAGATATTTTTCCATCCTTTCACTTTCAGTCTGTGTGAGTCCCTTCTAATGATGTGGGTTTCTTGTAGACAGCAGATGTATGGGTCATGTTTTTTTATCCATTCAGCCACTCGATGTCTTTTGTTTGGAGCATTTAGTCCGTTTACGTTTAAAGTTATTATTGAAAGGTACTTATTTGTAGCCATTTCTTTTTTTGTGTGTGTGGCTGTTTTCTTTCTGAGCTTTTTATTATTTTTATACCAGTCCCTTTAGCATTCCTTGCATTGCTGGCTTGGTGGTGATAAACTCCCTTAGCCTTTTTTTGTCTGTGAAGCTTCTTATTTCCCCTTCAAGTTTGAATGATAGCCTTGCTGGATAGAGTATTCTTGGATTCAGTCCTTTGCTTTGCATCACTTTGTAAATTTCTGTCCATTCTTTTCTGGCCTGATGTGTTTCTGTTGAGAAATCATTTGACAATCTAATGGGAGATCCCTTGTATGTAACTTTCCGTCTCTCTCTTGCAGCCTGTAAGATTCTCTCTTTGTCCTGAACATTTGCCATGGTAATTATGATGTGTCTTGGTGTGGGTCTTTTCGGGTTCACCTTGTTTGGGACTCTCTGGGCTTGTGTGACTTTTTTCTTCCCCACCTCAGGGAAGTTTTCTGATATTATTTCTTCTAATAGGTTTTCTAATCCTTGTTCATCCTTCTGTTGTTCTGGTACCCCTATTATTCGTATGTTGTTTCGTTTCATGTTGTCCCAAAGCTCCCTTAGGCTCTCCTCCTGTCTTTTAATTTTTTTCTCCAGTTGCAGTACATTTTGGGTGTGTTTTGCTTCCTTGTCTTCTAATTCACTAATTCGGTCCTCCGCTTCTCCTAGTCTACTGTTGATACTTTCAATGGAGTTTTTCATTGCAGCTATATCACTCTTCATTTCTTCTTGGGTCTTACTTAAGTTGTTGATTTTTTCATCTGTTTCTTCTAGCTTCTTCCATATGTTATCGATTTTTTCATCTGTTTCTTCTTGCTTCTTGCAGAGGATGTCGATTTTTTCCTCCATCCGGTTTATGCACTCTAGGACCCTTATTCTGAATTCTTTGTCTGTCATGTTGCATGCCTCTGTATTACTTAGCTGCTTTTCTGGAGAGTCCTCCTTCTCTTTCCTTTGGGGGTTTCTTTGTCTACCCATGTTTGATCTCACTGACATATCTAGACGTTGAGTCGTTCAGTGGTTGCTCCCTTGGTGGCAGTGACTCCTTGGTCTGTGGTTGCTCTTCGGGCAGTTGCGGTAGCAGCTGCTCTTCAGTTGGCAGCAGCTCCTCTGGTGTGTGCTGTTCACAGCTGAGGTGGCTCTTCTGGCTGGTGGGGCGAGGCTTCACATACAGCTGCTGTTCCTCAGCAGAGGGTGTGGTGCTCTGGAGGTTGCTGTAGCTTCGATCTGCTGCATTGATTTAAAGGCACAAAATACAACACAACAAGGCACCACGTACCCGGCAGTATACACAAATATATTCACGATATTAATAACCCCAAATAAAGGTGACCACCCGAATTAAGAGAATTAGGGGATAAGGAGGATGGAAGGGAAAAAGATAAAAGAGAAAAAAGAAAAGAAAAGTAGGGACCAAAAAAAGGAGTGCAAAAATGAAATTGGGAAAAAGGAGGGGGGAAAAAAAGCGAGAAAAGAAAAGACAAGAAAAGAAAAAGAAAAGAAAAGAGTGAAAAGAGAGAATGAAGTGGAAGAGGGGAAGAGACTTTTAATATGAGGAGAATACTCCTATAGAACCGCCATTAATCCCAACAGATTCCAGCAACAGCTCCCTGGAGATTAATGCAAACTAGAAACAACCAATAATATAACGATGAAAATAGAATGAGAACACTAATCCCAAAATAAAATAAAGAGAAAATAAAATGGCACTTTAAAAAATGGTAAAAATGGTAGCAGTAATAATACTGGTTAAAAATAAGAAGGTAGTAGTTAAAAGGGTAAAATGAGGTGATGGAAAAAGAAGAAAAAAAAAGAAAAGAAAAAAAAAGAAGAAAAAAAAATTGGTTTCTTAGTTAAAAGGTGAAAAAAGAAAAAAAAAAGAAGAAGAAAAAAAAAAAAAAGAATTGCAGTAGTGAAGGTCCTTCAGTTCTTCTGTTCTTCAGTGTGGCTCACCTTAGACCTGCCAGGTATTCAGGAGAGTGTTGGGTTTCCCTGCGATACACTGTTCCTCTGTGTTGTAAACCACAGTCCTTATTTTAAAGCAAGCCGCATTTGTTTCCCAGACTGCCTTATTTTGTGTTTAGCAAAGAGTCAGTTTGTGGGTCAGCCTCTGGGTGGCAGTGTTCTGGGGTTGGCCTCTGAGGCTATAGGGCCTCTCTGTCCAGTGGAAGTTCACTGCCCAGAGCTGGCTGCGTAATAGTTAGTTACCGGCGCTGTGTTGTTGCTGGGATTGAAAATCCCTCTATAGGCCAGACCCTGTTAACTCCCAGGGACTGATCAGGTTATTTTAATCCTTGATCTCTTACAGGGTGGAATCTGGGTGTGGCTGTGCTCCTTGCCTGGGGGCTGGGGGGAGGAGTCTCACTCTCTGGAGAGAATGGCTGCCCCGGTCCTGGGCTCAGGGGTGTCTCAGCACTCAATTCGCTGCCACCTCTCCCGGCCCCCCTCTCTCTTCAGTCTCTCCCCAGATTCCACTCCTCCGCACACTCTCCCTCTCTTCAGCACAGGTGAGTGTCTGTATCCGAAATGTCCCATGAACAGGATTCAGTGAAAACAAACAAACAAACAAACGCCGGCCGCGGAAACGGGGAAGGCTCGGTTTCTGTAAGCTTCTTCTCCTACCGGGACTGCATGGTCTGGTCAGCTCTTCAGGCTGCCCCCTTTAGGTTCAGTCCTCCGTGATCACAGAACCCAGCTCTCAATTCCCCCGGCGGCGCCAGGAATCCCGCGGTTCTCCTTTCCCCCGTCAGGGGCTGTGCCTGTCCCAAGGGACGCGGCTGTCTGCCACGCGGTCTCCCTCCGACTCTCTGGGCTCAGAGGTCTGGCAAACTTTCCTGCCCACAACCCTGGTTTTTTTTACCTTTCCAGGGGAGTTCTGCTCTTCCCGGCTGCAAACCGTCTCACCAGCTGAGCAATTTCGCCAATTCGGGGTGGATGCTATTAGTTTCAGCTGCTCTCTCCATTTGCTCCAGGACAGGACCTGGGACGCATCTGCCTATATCGCCGCCATCTTCTCTCCAAGTCTCTACTCTTAATTTTTGAGAAATTTCTACACAATTTCCATTGTGGCTGCACCAGTTTACATTCCCACCAACAGTGTATGAGAGTTCCCTTTTCTCTACAGACTCTCCATCACTGGAAACCTCATTTTTTTTTATAACAGCCATTCTAACAGGTGAAATCTCATTGTGGTTTTGATTTGCATTTTCCTGGTAGTGATACTGAATATCTTTTCACGTGCCTCTCTGTATGTCTTCTTTGAAAAATGTCTACTTGAACTTCATAATCTGTTTTGTCATTTTTGTATTAAATTCACTATTGATATTCAAAGGAATGAACATGCACATAAATTTGTGTCATTTTATATTTTTGCTACCAAAATTTTTTATATTGGTTCCATTACAACTTTTTAATATACACTGAAATGTCAGTTATAAAATTGCAATTATATAGAGAGCTCCCTCTAGGATAAAGAGAAGAGATTCCACAAATAAAACACTTGATTTAATTTTCAGTTTTAGTTTAGTTTCCAACCTTCACATTCACATATTTACTGTTACTCATAACTTCCTCTTATATATTACTATCTGCTGATGAAGTTAGCTGCTTAAATATGTCTGTAGGTAGAAGTTAGGTTTATCAAGCATATCTGATAAACTAGACTTAGTGTTGGAGTTGCTGACAGGCATCTTACTGTTAGGAGACTTCCTCTGTAAATATAGTAAACTGGAAGCCCAGTGCACGACATTAGTGCACTGGGGGTGGGGGTGTCCCTCAGCCCATCCTGCGCCCTCTTGCAGTCTGGGACCCCTCAGAGGATGTCCTTAGCACTCTGTGGAGGCAGGGGAGGCTCCCACCACCGCTGCTGCACTCGCTAGCTGTGAGCCTGGCTTCTGGCAGAGCGGTGCTCCCCGCTGTGGGAGCGCACTGACCACCAGGGGGAAGCTCCTGAATTGAGCATCTGCCCCCTGGTGGTCAGTGCACATCATAGTGACTAGTTGTTCCACCATTCGGTCGATTTGCATATTAGGGTTTTATTATATAGGATTGTGTAATGCCTAAATATTTGGCAAGAGTTATTTCTAAGATGATTTAGAAACATAACAGAAAATATATCATATTGACAATTAATCAATCACTTTTTAGGGGGAAGGAAGGCAAAGCAGTTGCACCCAATCAGCACTACTGATTGTGCTAGCGCTAATAGCCCTGAGAAGCCAACTGACTTTTGATGATAGAAAACAGAAAGAATTGCATTTGACATCTAGGTGTGTAGTTAACTTTATGCAAAACAGTTCAGGTGGATGGTGAATGTTTATTACTAATCCAAACACACTCTCTCTTGACCTTCCTGCTCCCTCAAGAATACCAGAACATGATTAATGTGATAGCAACATATTTTGTTTCGATGAGGGTGAGCAAGCATGGTTTTACATCTTGTCTTATTATCTAGCAGCTGCACTAACTTGATAACTCTGGCAAAAGAGTGTTCATACTTTCCTAGCTTGATGGCCCGTAAGACAGTTTCTGTTATTGCCTTGATAACAGAAATATTTCAGCTTGGAGAGAAATAAATACAATTAGTTCTCTAAAGTAGGTCAACTGCTCATTAGCTATATAGGATACAATAAGAGTTTTTCTTTTTCATTTTTATATAATCCCCAGCTCCGGTTTGCTACAAACTTTTAGAAAAATTCTGAACTTTAATTTGGCAGTCCTTCATTCACATTCTATAAATTCTGACTTTCTTTTTCACATATTCAAGTCCCTAAATATTTACTTCCCTCTCACAAGATGTATCTTCTCTCATGATAGTGGCACTGTGAAATTAGCTTAGGAACTGTCTTAGATTATTATTCTTTGTCTGGCCTGAGATTCTCTACTCTAGTCCTAGCCTCTTCAAGCCCATTCACTTCTTGCCCATATCTATTATGCCATTTGAAATCAGGGTAACTTAACACAAAGCTTTTAAATATATATTGCATTAGAAAATACATATTAGATTAGGTGTATTTTTAAAATATAGAAAATAGAAAGGAAAACAAAAACATCAAATGTGAGAAAGCCTTAGAAGAGAAGTTCCTGTCCTATTCTCCACAACCTGCTTTTCAAAAGGAAAATCTGATGAGAACTTCTATCTGTAGACCCCACCATGGGCCTTCATAGACCTCAAGACAAAATGAGCATTTCTTGCCATGGCAAACTAAATTCTTCATAATCGGGCTCCCTCCAAATCATTCTACTCAATCTCAGCATTAGAATGCAGTGGTTAACAAACATGAGTATATGTAAAACTCACTCTCCCCTGAAGCTCCTGAGGTTTTGTTTGTTTGTTTTAATGCAAACCCCAAAGCAGCATGCCCTTTCATTCTGACTAATTGGGTCTAAGATGGGACACAAACATTTGTTTTTTAACATGCACTCTGGGAGATGCAGGTGTGAGTGGCTGCTAAGTTAGTGTGAGAAATAAATTTCATGGCATCTAGTTTTCACAATGGGTACTATTTTACCACTCTGTGATTTGCCCCATTCTAGTCCATCTATGAGGAATGCACTATTCATCTCTTTCAAGGAACATGTTCCTAATAATCCTGCAAGACAAAAATAAGCATCAATAAAAGTTGCTTGAAGGTAGAGAGAGAAAACTGAAAAGGTTTCTTTTATACCAAATCACTCCTTTAAATTCTATAGTGTTTATTATTTCTCCTTTCAATTTTCAATTAAAAATGTACAACAACAACAAAACGAAGGGGGAATACTTTTACTAGGCACATCAACATTCAAACAATCTCCTTGAATTTACAGATCTCCTTTATTTGGGCCCCAAGTGCTATACAATAAGGGGTAATATTTATAGATTAAGGAACCCATTACTAAAGTCTAAGACAAAGTATGCTAGAGAACAATAGCACATATGCCTAAACTCCCTGTCTTACGTAAGGGCCCTCCAGAAAAACAGAACTAGTAGGATATATTTTCTCTTTCTCACATATATATTATGTGTAACGTATAATATATATACATAGATTATATACATTTTATTTAATATATGAGAGAGAGAGAGAGAAAGCTTAAAGGATCAAAGACAAATTGATCCTAAAAAATAAATAAATAAAAAGTAATTAAAGAAAATTCATCTAGACTGTATCAGGGAAAATTGAAGATCTGGAGTTGTCCATGGAAAGTTTAATGAGAAAAAAGAACATGACAACCATACAAACATATTAGGCCTAAATGTAGAAATGAAAAAATTGTATTTGGGAGGGTTTGGTAAAGGAGAGAGGAAAACAAAAGGAAAAAGAAAAAGATAGTACGAAAAGGAAAGATAAAAGAGAGAGAGAGGGAAGGAAAATAAAATGTGCAAAATATTGATGGAAGACTCAATTTGAAGGCAAAACATAGCAAAAGCAACATTTAAGTGAAGGCTGGAAATCCTAGAACTTTAAAAGAAAGAGATTTTTAAAAGTTTACCAAGTTTAAAAAGACATCAAGGATGACTTGATTTTAACAAGATATTTTTTTAAGTGAGATTGCAAAGCTAAGGAAATGTTCAAAGTAACCACATTATTAAAAAGAATAATAATTTTAAATATATTTTTATTGATTTCAAATAGAGAGAGAGAGAGAGAGAGAGAGAGAGAGAAACATCAATGATGAGAGAGAATCATTGATTGGCTGCCTCCTGAACATCCCACACTGGGGATTGAGCCTGCAATCCGGACATGCGTCCTGCCCAGGAATCAAACTATGACCTCCTAGTTTATAGGTTGACATTCAACCACTGAGTCACACTGTCCGGGCAAAATTAAATTATTTATTTAAAAATATTTTTGCAGATTGGCATGTCTGAAAATGTAATTAATGTTATGAATAAAAGGCTGAGATAAATAATTGTATGCAGAGTGAAAGGACAAAGATTAAAGCAATTAGAAAAACAGATGATATAAATGGAGAACAAGGACCTATATGTATATACTTTGCAGAAAACTATTTCCTAAAATGAAGGATTCAGTAAGCATGTGCAAAAAGCATATGATAAAATCATAAGAAATATTGATAATGGCCAGCACTGAAATGTACACCAGGTATATTCTCAAAATTTAAAATAAATGACAAAATACTCTAAGTACATAGTCAAGGAAAGTAAATCCTTCACAAGAAGAAAAGTCAGACTGGCCTCAGACTTCCCTAGAATCACATTCATGATATAAAATAAAGGAGTTACGGACCCAAACGCCTGAAAGGAGAGAATACTCTTACCCAGGAATATACTACTCATTCAACTTGTCATTCAAATAGAAAGACAGGAGACAGACTTGACAGAAATCCAGAAATGTAGCACCCCTGGACTCGTCTAGAAAAAGAATCTTGATGAAATCCAGCAAACAAGGAGAACAATAAAAATAAAAAATGAAAATGCATAATAAAAGGACTGGTGATGAATATTAAATCCAGTCAATGTTTGGCTAGGACTGAACATCTGGGGAACTGCAGTTGCAGAGCAGATGGTAAATTTGATAAATGCTAACAGTTTAAAATCTTATAACTAACAAATATTGGAAGATGTGGGTGGATAAGTAGGGGAAAGTGTAAGAATGCTAATCATCCATCCTTTAAAGCAGGGAATACACTGATGCTACTTAAAGCCGAAAGATGTAGTTAAAAACCATATAGCGATTCCAACTACTTGATATTCTTTTCTTATTCATAAAGAAAATTTACAGGGATAAAACTTTTATGAAGAAAACGTGTCTACGGCTCATTAAGTTATCCATTTTGAATGACATTTTTGCAAATTAAAGTAAACTTAACACTTTAAAATATTTCTGTCTATATCTATCTAGATATATATCTAAGTTTCTATATACATGTATACAAATAGACATGATTGGAAGGATTAACACAAATATTAACACCAGTGGTATTTTGAAAACTGTATTGCTTTATAATTTATGTGAAAATACTAGTGTACATTGTAAACAAAGAATCTTTTTTCATGGTAACACAGATGTGTGGGTAACAATATGTTTTGTCATGTAATTATCAACAAAGCTCCTCCTAAGAGTTTAGAGAGGGGCAATGGAGAAAGAATAAACTACATTTCAAATTGAAGATATATTTCTATCAGGTTAAGTTTTATATACAAATGTCTCCTCCTACTCCTCTTTGCCGCAGACCTTCCTTAATACACAAGGACTCTTTTAACAAGAAAGAATTGTCACACAAACGTAAGTTAAAGATGAAATAATTCTGTTTGATCTACTTAATTTCATAAATCCCAAACTGCTGAAAGCTATAGGTGGTTGGACATAGACGTGAAATAGGATATATAGCTCTACGTGTCTACTTTGCACCATCTGGTTTTTATTCTAAATGTGTTGATTACGTAGCACCTCACACCTGCTGTACTTCCTTAAAAACTCATGAGTGTATACTGACAGGTAAGGGAGAGAATGTCATTTTTCTGCCAACTTTTCTTTGTCCCTTACTTCTTCCCTAAAGTTACCTTGTACACAGTGTCTGTGACCTTACACAAGGTCTCACTCCTGGAATTTTTTTTTTTTTAATTAGTAAGATCTGCTATCTGAAATATGTTTGTACAGTCATTGGAAGAAGGCGTGCCTTTCTTTATGACTTGCTCCTAATTCTTTATGACTTTCTACTGAAGAGATCAGCAGAAAGATATCTTCTCTGAACTTCCCTTATCTCAGTAAAGCAGAGCATCCTGAAAATACAACTGCCATCAACCCCTCTCCCAGGGAGGGCATTTCCGCTGGGAAGACCAGTCCTTAGCAGAAGTGTGGATAGATTGGGCTGCAGTAAGCTGCCAGCCAGTGAGAAGCCTGTTCATTATTATCCAGAAGAAAATGCCTAATAGAAGCTTCCATATTTTCCCACTGAAGTCCTCACCAGCACCACTTTGTTTAAGCTGATCCATAAACCCTGACCTTGGTCCAGTCTGCATTACTCACTACTGAGTCCTCCCACCTGGGTAATAATCTTTTTCCTATTAATCTATCCACTGTCATCTACTTCAAAGGGCTCCAAACTGCACTGAAACTGGTAGAAGGAAGGTTTTTCCTCCCAACCCCACACATGTTCTCGATACCCCTAGAAGTTTCTGGAGAAAATAAATCAGGGACAAGTAGATAATTTTTTGAGAATTTTCTAAACACTATACAGAGACTATGAGATCTCCCCAAATATTTGAATAATTTGTATCCTGGAAACATAGTCCATAGCCCAGTTGAGATTTACACTGAGTAAATTCTAGAAGGATTTGGTATTTTGTCACTGCCTCAATTGACAATTCAGTTGTAAAGAACTGGAGGAAAGAAGACAACATTATTGTGAAACTCATCTGTTTTTGCCTGAGAGAGTAGAAACATGCTCCTTAAAAGTGCAGGATTCACATGTGACAGCCTATTCATGGCATGTTTGAAGCAGCCCTGTCCTAGCCCTGGCCAGGTGGCTCAGTTAGTTGGAGTGCCATTCCATACATCAAAAGGTCACAGGTTTGATCCCCCGGTCAGGTACCTAAAAGGAGGCAATTGATTAATGTTTCTCTTTCACATTGATGTTTTTCTCTCTCACTTCCTCTCTCTCTAAAAATCAATTAAATAAAACATATCCTCGAAAGAGAATTAAAAAATAAATAAATTTTAAAAAACAGTCCAATTCTAGTCTTGACTAAAGATAATTTAGATTGAGTCAGATAAAATGATTTTAAGCCAACTAATACAATCAATTCATTTCCACTAATTGTTACAAATTATATAATATTTCTCAAATATTGCAGAGGACATATTAATACTGAGGAAAAAGATAATTGTTTATCTGAGGCTCAGTTTTAACCAGGCATCCTGTATTTTATCTAGCAGCCCTCTTTTGTGAGTTCTCTGGAGCATTATAATGGGGAGATAGGATTGAAATGACTGCAACACAGTAAGTGTCTACACTCATTAATAATCTCCTTTTTTTCTTGTTGTGTTGTTCAGATTATTCCTCTTTGGGGACAACCGTGAATAGCAGAGCATAAATAAACTTTAAGTAGCAGTCCTTTACTGAGGCAAAAATAAAAATCTCTGTATCTAACTACATCATAAATCACTACCGAATTAAGAAAACTTCAAGGACTCAAAGCATGGATTGAACTGAAGCATAGCCCCACCTCTAATGCCTGCCTAACGATTAGTCATTTGCCTAGACTCTGAGGCAGTGGGATATGCAACTTCTGGAACGAAATAAAAAAAGAAGGGTAAGGGAATACTAGATCCTGCCACTCAAAGTGTGGTGCATGAAACAGCGTGACCAGTATCCCTGGGAGCTTATTAGAAATGCAGATTCTAGGGACACATTCAGACCCTCTAAATTTTAAGTGTTGTTTTAGCACGGTCTCCAAGGCATTAATATACACACTAGTTGGGGAAGAAGTACTCTAGATAATGGAATTCTAAAAATGGTAAATATGGGTAACTAGGGTCACTAAAAAGAAGCAAGAAGACTCAAAGTAGCAAAGACTTTCTTTTTTAAAAATATATTTTTATTGATTTCAGAGAGGAAGGGAGAGAGAGGTAGAAACTTCAATATGAGAGAGAATCATTGATGGGCTGCCTCCTCCACACCCCCTACTGGGGATCAAGCCTGCAACCCAAGCATGTGCCCTTGACCAGAATGGAACTCCGGAACTCTTTGTCCATATGCAGGCCTATGCTCTCTCTACAGAGCTAAACTGGTTAGGCTGCATCGCAAAGCCTTTTAAATGCAGATTCTAACTAACCCCTTGGCCAGTTTATATAAGTAACAGCCCCTGGTGCCTGTGAACAGATGAGTGGCTTAAGTGAAAGGACTTAGTCTGTTCAGGCTGCTGTAACACAAATACCATAGCGTAGGTGCCTTAAACAACAAATATTTAGTGCTCACAGGTCTGGAGGTTGGGCAGTCCAAGATCAAGCTGACAGCAGACTGGATGTCTGAGGAGATCTGGTTCACAGATGGCATCTTCTCACTGTTTCCTAACAAGGTGGAAGGAGCCAGGGAGTTTGCTAGCATTTCTTTGATAAGGGCACTAATCCCAATTAGGAGGGCTCCACACTTGTGACCTAATCACCTCCTAAAGCCCAGTACCATCACAGTGGGGATTAGGTTTCAACATATGAATTTTGTGGGACACAAACATTCAGTCTATAACAACATCCCCTGACCGGCCAAACTCAACAAGCCTAACTAGGTGAATTAACGAAGGCCAGCTCAATGCCATTTATATACTTACTCCTCTGAAAGAACCAAAGGTACAGCCCAGCATGTATGAAAGGGGGGCATCAGGCACTTTCTAATGAAATGTAAACCTTGTAAAAACACTTAGATTTGATTATTCCAGGTGTAGCAGCAAAATCTGTAGCCAGAATGCCAGGTCAGTCTTATTTTAAGTGCATACACATTGATAAAAAAAAAAACTGATTTTAACTATGCACTTATTTCAGAAATATCTGTACTTTGATATATGATATCCATGAGAATGCCAAGGAGATATATATATAGATATATATCTATATATCTATATATCTATATATCTATATCTATATCTATATATATATATATATATATATATATATATATATATATATATATTTAATAGTTTTGTAATCACATCCCCTTCAAATTACCTTGGGAACATTGCCATTCGTTCCACCCAGGACAAGAAATGCTAATATGTGTAGTAGAACAGAGTCATGTTTTATTTAGGTATATTCTTGTTCAGCATTTTGGTAGCAGTCTTTTCTAAGCAATTTTGACAACTTTTTAAGATATATCTAATTGTGAGCCCCACCCAGCAAAGGAGGTACAGTGATTTTAAAAAAATGAACAGGTTAATTAAGCCAACATATTTTAATAACTGTCCAATTTATCAGGGATGGGGGACAGTGGCGGAATTGGATGGGTCGGTTGTAAAATGGAATCTGCTAATTCCATTTTGATTTGTGATGATTAATGTGACTTAACCTTTCTCCCTCTTGCTATCAATTCAGGCAAAAGGGACAAGTAAGTGCATGCATGGGTTAAAGTTAGACATGCTCTGGCAGAACCGTTCCCCTGTGTTCTCTGGGACAACACAAGAGTGTAACAAAACGGTCACAAACATGCTCCTTTTCCATTTCAGTGGCAAGCGATAGGTATCTATCAAAGGAAATTGAACTGAGGCTGTTGCCACAGAATCAGACAGGAATTAGATTTCATGTGATCTCTGCCAAGGAGGCCAAAAGCCTGTAATAAAAACAAACACATCTATTATCTCTCCCTCCTGTGGTTCCTTGCAGGCAGAATCAGTTCCTTAAGAACAGTTTTGTTTTGTTTTTTTCCATAAGGCCAGTGATGGGGAAAGAAGTTTGTCCCCAGCCCAGGGAGTGAATGTACATGTGCCTATGAGAATCAAGATAAGTCATTTTCCCTGGTTTAGCAATAGGCATGGGACAACATGCTGAGCAATACAAGTGATCCTACTGAGAGGCTATAGCTTTCTTGACTTTTAAATAGAGATACATAAAGAGAGACTTCTAGTCCTATCTCTGGATTAAATTATTTGCACAAGATAATTGGAAATCCAACAGCCCTTTTAGAGAAGCAAACATAAAAACAACAACAATAAAAAACAAAAACAAAACACAACATTCTAAAGTTGGTAGAGAAAATAAATGAAAAGAATGATCCCCTGATCATATAACCAAGCTGACCAACCTGGAATTACCTCATTTGTTCTGTATGGTAAATCTATGTTAAATTTGGTTTCTTTTAATTGTAGCCAAACTTTCTTAACCACTAAAAAAATAGAGATTCCATTACTTACATCCAATCTATTTTAAAGAGACACAGGTTTAAAGCTCACAGGTCCTCAGACAGACATATGGCTATTCATGAAATGCGTCTCTGCTCAACAAAGCAAAAAACAGCCTGCAAACTTAGGCACTATGTTACTTCATTCAATGCCCAGGGTAGATCACTAGTGTCTCCTCTATAGTGGAAAGGTGTCTGTGCACCATGCTATTTCAACTTATCTAGAATAATAAAAGCATAATATGCTAATTAGACTGGACAGCCAAACAACCTTCCAGACATCATTCCAGACAAAGCCGCCACAGTGGGGGCTAAGGCAAAGGTAGTTAGGGGTGATCAGGCAGGCAGTCAGGCAAGCAGTGAGGGTCAATCAAGCAGGCGGATGAGTGGTTAGGGGGGATCAGGCAGGCAGGCAAGCAGTTAGGGGCAATCAGGCAGGCAGGCAGGTGAGTGGTTAGGAGCCAGCAGTCCCGGATTGCGAGAGGGTGCAGGCCAGGCTGAGGGATCCCCCCCCCACACACACACACACACCCGGTGCATGAATTTTGTGCACTGGGCCTCTAGTATACTTATAACCAATCAGAATTGAAATATCAGGATGGTTATCACCTAATCGATGCTGTCCACTTAAATCAGCCCTCCCTATTGTTCTTCCTCATCATATATGGTATTTCTTGAGATTGCCCATCATAATCATGTGGACTCTATGTTGCCAGTAAAAGTCTCAACTCAAATTGGCTAGAAAAATAAAGAGGCTTGATTGGCTTACAATATTTAATTGCTCGAATGATGTCAGCTATGAGCCTGGTTTCTGTCTGATTCTCTATTCTGCTTTCTGAGGGCACTGGCTTTAGCCTCAGGCTCTATAAACTTTCCCTTTCAACCAAACCAGCATCAACACAGCTGTTCACATTCCTGATTCATGGGAAAAAACAGACTATAGCAGTTCCCAACTTTAAGTCCTAACCCCACAGTACCTAGGAAAGCAAAGTTTGTCTTTCTCAGAAAATTTCAAGATAATTTACAAATATCTCACAGCTCATTGGCTCTGATCTGTCTGAACGATTGGCTAGATTAAAGGGGTTGGGGCCAATCAATGCCAACTCTGGGACTGGGCAGGTGTTAATTCCACCTAAACAAATTGGCTGAAGAAATGATAGTATCCAAAAGTAAAATCATGGTGCTCTTGGTGAGATAAATTTGGAGAAAGGGAAAAAAATCAAATTAAATTGAATTAAAAATACCCATTACACCATGGAGATATTATTTAAATAATACATTACACCATGTATTATTTAAAGAGATCATGCATGCAAATGAATGACATTTTATTTCAATTTATTATCCTTAAATCCTGCTATTTAAAAAATGATATTTTTATTGATTTTAGAAAAGAGGGGAGAGGAAGAGAGAGATAGAAACATCAATGATGAGTAAGAATCATCAATTGGCTGCCTCCTGCACACCCCCTACCAGGGATCGAGCACACAACTCAGGCATGTGCCCTGACCGGGAATCAACCCTGACCCCCTGGTCCACAGGTCACCTTGCAACCACTGACCCATGCAGGTCAGGCCTATCCAGCTATTTTTTTAAATCTGATTTATACATAATATGTTTAGGGATAAAGGTCACAGAATTGACCCATGGGAAATAAACAGATAACGTTATAGACAAATCACAGACACTACTGTATAACTCAAGTTCTAAGGCTTATACTTGGCAGGCTCATTATTCATTGCATATTTTTTATTTCCTTTTTAACATTAATTTCCAGCTGTCTCCACAACCCCCACAATATGTCACTTGCTTTATTTTGAAAGCAACAAGAAAATAACCCACAAAGGAAATTTCAAAGAAAGTTTAAATGCAATTTTGTCTATGATTAGATCTTGTGCAGAAACCTGCCCAGCTCCATTTTGTTTCTCTCCAGTAAATACCTCTGTTTGGCTAATTACTCCTTGACTGGGGGTAGAAAAAGGATAGGGACTTTTAAATAGAAATATTAGTTTTTAATGCTCACAATTTCCACCTAATAAATTTTCCTCTCACATTAAATGCTTGCACCGTGTATTCAGCTATGCCCCATTTAGCAACACGTTATACAGTTTTTAGCTAATTGTATGCTGTTTCCTATACAAGATTACTACTGTGTTCTGTCATTCATCTTATTGTAAGCTCTCTCTTTTGAACAAAGAAGAGTACAAACCAGCAAAAATGGCAGGATATGACTCTCATTATCATTACTATACAGTACTTTAGTCGTTTTAATGAGGTAGGGCTTACTCATAATGAAGAATATGCAATTTCTACACTGCAATTTGAAAAGTAGTTTAGTATATGCTCGATTTACCCAGTTACTTCAAATGTGCATCATATTATAACATTCAGGTAAAAAATTCTAGCTATTAATAGCAATATCATGGTAAAATCATCAATTGATGCATTTATTAAGAATCTTGAAGGCAGGGGCCAACATATTGTATTGTAATGGACTGTCTTTCACTTATTTATACATTCATTAATTATGCATTCAAGAATTCAGGCATATTCTAAGTTAAGCAATGTGTATACAAAATGTAATAAGACACACACCTGTAAAGAGGTCACTATGTTAACTTGTCCTTACACTTGGACAATTTTTTTTTAACTTAGGTGCGTTTTCAACTTCTCTACACCTCTATTTCCTCAACTGTTTAGTGCAGATAATAATATTACCTACCTGGTGGGCCTGTTGTGATGTTGACATAAGAAAACACACACAGAGTGCTAAGAACAGCTTTAGCAAATTAATGGGTGTATATTAAATGTTAGCTGTTACTGTTTGTGTAATACCAGAGAAGAAAAATCACAAAAATGCAGTGTCTCTCTGGACTATATGTTGATGAAATCTTGTAACCAATACTAATGGTCTTCAAAGTTGTAAGTATAAATTAAGATTGGGCTCCCACTGTCTGATCTGACATTGCACGCTTAACTCCTGAACTTAAACTTCAAAATAGTGGCACCCAAAACACTTTAGATGCAGAACCTTTTAACCCCTTGCAATCATTCTATGCAATGACACTGAGCCATATATATATATATATATATATATATATATATATATATATATATATATTTCAGAGAAAAAGAGGAAGGGAGATGGATAGAAACATCAATGTTGGCTGCCTTCTGCATGCCCCCTACTGGGGATTGAGGATTGAGCCTGCAATCCAGATATATGACAGGACCTGGAATGGAACCTTGACGCTCAAGCATTGAGCCATGCCAACCAGTGCACATTGAGCCATTTTGACCATTATTTCCTTCAATCTTAACTTTTCTAGTAAGTATTTTCTGTTATTTACCCCAATCTTCCCCACATGGATAAGGCTTCTTTGAACTGGTTACCCCAAAGCTCTTCTTTAAGCATAAAGTTACACTTATACTCTGGCTCATTCTATTTCTGGCAGCTCTACATAACAACACTGCTTGCCCCATTGCTAGAGCCCAGGAGGCCTTCATCATTATAATTCTCTGAGCTGGTTCTCCCTTGAGTAGGAGCTTCAATCTGGACCAAACAATTCACCCAACTGGGCAGAATGAATAGGAGTGAATAGGAGTCAGTAATGGCTCATACTGCCACATCTTTCCTAAAGATCTAGGAGTGATACAATTAAAAATTTGTTCTTCTTGCAAAAATGAATCATTTTGTAGTTACCCTACTATTTGTTGTGGCTACTTACACCCATGTTCTAATTTTTCTTTTCATTCCATTTGAGGGATAAATTTAAGCTTGAACTTAATCATATTGGACACTATTATCTACCTATGTAAATCATTATCTACAGAATATTTACCATTCAGCAATATATTTTTCCTTTCATGTCAAGCCTACACACCAGCAAAGACTATTTGGACAAAGGTGTTCTGATAATTTGCTTTCTAATGAAGTGATTTAGATCTTGTCATGCTAACAGTACAGTAAAATGTGTCTTTGATTTGCTAATATGGTTGGGTAGACAGTGATGAATAGGCCTTGACATGGTTTGAGGAAGGTATTTATCTGTTTTAAAAATAGTCACTTTCATAATTTTTTTTTTTACCAAATAGGTAACAATATAGGGGAGCACTGCATAATAATGAAAAGAACCCAGGATTAAGCCTATTAATCATTAATTTCTTATTTTCAGCAATTGCCTTAGAAATAGAAGCCTGGTAAGTGATTTGATGAGTTGGAATGATTACTGAATATTGCTAAACAAAAGCTCAAATTACCAGATTAGCTATTAATGGTTGCTTTTGCTGTTGTTGGTGATTCAACTTAAGTGAGATATAACAGAAATATAATTGTTATCTACATAACTGCCAAAGTAATTTCATTTTTTATTAAATTTACTAGAGGCCTGGTGCACACATTTTGAGGAGAAAGCCTAAGCCAGCAGCCAGACACGCAGACTGCTGCTGCGGAGGCGGGAGAGGCTCCCACCACCGTTGCTGCGCTCGCCAGCCGTGAGCCCGGCTCCTGCATTGAGCATCTGCCCCCTGGTGGTCAGTGCATGTCATAGTGACTGGTTGTTCTGCCATTTGGTCAATTTGCATATTAGCCTTTTATTATATAGGCTTGAGGTGACATTGGTTAATAAAATTATATGGGTTTTAGGTGAACAGCTCTATAATAAATCATTTGTATATTATATTGTGTAATCACCATCCCAAGCCAAGTCTCCTTCCATCATCATTTATCCCCCTTTACCCTTTTCTGCCTCCTTCTACCCTCCTTTTCCTCTTGTAATCACTACACTGTTGTCTGTGTCTATGAATGTTTTTTTCTTTGCTTAATCGACCTTTTACATCCAGCCCCCCAACCCCCTTGCTCTCCAACAACTGTCATTCTATTCTCTGTATCAATGAGTCTGTTTCTATTTTGTTTTTAGTTTATTTTGATCATTAGATTCCACACATTAGTGAAATCATAGGTACTTGTCTTTCTCTGACTGGCTTATCATTGGTGGTGAAGTGGTGAGCACAGCTGCCTTCCAAGGTAATTTCAAAGACTGTTAAAACTTAATCATCACTTTGTCCAATTACCTTACTTTTCTATTTTTGAATGACTGCAATTCTATTTTTAAAAAGCCAAGCCTTTTAGACAGTTTGGAGAACTACATCTAAAATTTTGAGGGGAGTAACAATGAAAAGAGAGAACTAGCATCAAAGGACATCTAAAACCTTCATAGAGAGTAATTAGCAGCTGAAAAACAGGAAAGGAACCCCAGACTCCATTCTCTCCTGGTCAGCCTGCTGCAACTCCATGGGCTCATGCTACAAGAGTGTGAATTTCCTCTAATCTGTGAGTTCAAGGAGTTTAAGAACTCTAATTAGTTACACATTTGGGTTCTGATTCTTCTGGTAGTCCCATACAGAGAGTCTGAGACAAAATTGCTGTCAAATAAAGCTCTTTGTGACTACCTAAAACAATAATGGCTAATACCGTATGAGTATTTGTTATGTGTCAGGCACACTGTTACATAGTTGTTTTACTTGTGTATAATGGTTAATCTATGTATCAGTGGGGCGGGGGGGGGGGGGGTGTGCCCATAGTGCCCAGGCATTTGGTCCAATATTATTCTGGATATATCAATGAAGGATTTTTAAAATGAGATTTAACATTTAGATCACTAGACTTCAAGTAAAGTAGTTATCCTCCATAATTGAGTGGGCTTCATGTAATTAGTTGAAGCTTTAATAGGACCAAGACAGAACTCCCCTGAGCAAGAGGAAATTATGCCAGAAGACTGTCCTTGGACTCAACCCACACCTCTTCCCTGGGACTCCAGCCTGTCAACCTACCCTGCAGATCTCATTCATGCCAAGCCTCCATAATCACATGAGCCAATTCCTTAAAATAAATGTATCTTGCTTGGATGGTGTGGTTCAGTGGTTGAGCATCAACCCATGAACCCAGAGGTCACAGGTTCAATCTCTTGTCAGGGCACATGCCTGGGTTTCCAGCTTGATCCCTGGCAAGGGGCATGCAGGAGGCAGCCAATCAATGGTGATCTTTCTCTCTCATCAATGTTTCTATCTCACTCTCCCTCACCTTTCCTCTCTTTCTAAAAATCAATAAAGGGGCTTGTATGCATGCATATAAGCCTAACAAATGGACACAGACACCAGGGGGTGAGGGCATGAGTGGGGGGTTGGAGAGCATTGGGGGTATAAGGACACATATGTAATACCTTAATCAATAAAGAAAAATAAATAATAAAAATCAATAAAAACATATTTTTTTAAAAAATCTCTCCTTACACACACACACACATACACACACATCCTGATTAATATAATGTGTTATTTTAGATAGTACTACAATAATTCTATAAGGTAAATACTATTGATATTCTGGATTTGCTAAGAGACTCACCAAATCAAAGTCATAATGTTTTAGTTTATTCTGCCTACCTGCTTTGGAGGCTATAGTATTTTGCAAATTAAATAAGTATGTATGTGAACATATGTGTACATGTGCATGCATGTTTGTGTGTTCACATGTGTTTGAGCTAATGTGTGTGTGTGTGTGTGGAAAGGTGGTAGCCTTAGAGAAACTTAGATAGTTAAAGGCAATTCTCCTCTGCATATTTGTAAAGTCCCTGTTTGAAATAATCAGATTTCCCCTGAGTCACTTCTTAAGTGTTTGCCCCATTTTTGAAAGCTAACATAACCATTATCAGAAGCTCTATCTCCTTATAAGAAAGTTCAGCCTTTTTAGATCTGGAGAATAATCCTAGGTCATGCTCATGCCAATAAAAAATATTATTTTTTTTTTCTCTGACTGGCTTATTTCACTTAACATAACGCTCTCCAGGTCAATCCATGCAGTTGCAAATGGTCAAAGTTTCTTCTTTTTTATAGCAGCGTTGATCTACATTGTGTAGATGTACCAGTTTTCTAATCCATTCATCTGCTGATGGGCACTTAGGCTGTTTCCAAATCTTAGCTATGGTGGATTGTACTGCTATGAATATAGGGGTGCATATGTCCTTTCTGATTGGTGTTTCTAGCTTCTTGGGATATATTCCTAGAAGTGGGATTACTGGGTCAAATAGGAGTTCCATTTTTAACTTTATGAAGAAACCCCATACTATTTTCCACAGTGGCTGCACCAGTCTGCATTCCCACCAGCAGTGCACGAGGGTTCCTTTTTCTCTGCAACCTCGCCAACACTTGTCGTTTGCTGATTTGTTGATGATAGCCATTCTGACAGGTGTGAGATGGTATCTCATTGTTGTTTTAATTTGTGTCTTTTGAATAATTAGTGACTTTGAACATGTTTTCATGTGTCTCTTGGCCTTCCGTATGTCCTCTTTCAAAAGTGTCTAAGTCCTTTGCTCATTTTTTGATTTGGACTATTTATCTTCCTTTTGTTAAGCTGTACTTGTTCCCTGTAAATTTTGGAAATTAAACACTTATCGGAGATAACATTGGACAATATGTTCTCCCATGCAGTGGGCTTTCTTGTTGTTTTGTTGATGGTTTCTTTTGCTGTGCCCAGCTTTTTATTTTTAGAAGACATGCACAGGACAAGTGTCAAGTTATTTTGGTTTCTATCTCACAGAGTGGACTTAATAGCTAAATCCTTCAGCATGCTGACATAGAACTGGTCTAATAGCTACCCCATTGTCTAATTTTGTATTAAAAATTCTTTCTATATATACATATGTCTGTGTTTGAGGGACAAAATCTGATCTTGATATCTCCCATACTTATGTGATAGATAGTGATTCATAAACTTGTTCTGAAAGGACGAACATATTTCTTTCCCATGTTTATTTCTTCCCCCGAAGCAAACCTGGTCTTGATCCAGAGATATCAATGAGCTAATATCCCTCCCAAAGTGGCCAGCTCAGGATTAACACAGCCAGATCACAAAGGAACCACTTAGCAGTTCTGGAAACAGGCCTAGCTTACTGCCAGGCAGCAGTTCAGCTGCCCCAGGAATTTGGCTCAACATCTTTTGCAGTAGCTCTGGGAAGCCCGCTAAATCATACTCATCACGGTTTCTGCCAACAGTGATGCTGAACGGGTTCCACAATTGTTCTCCAGCCTTTGCACAGACTGTGTGCTTTATCCTGGAAATAAGGAATGTCTGAGCAGTAGGATTGAGAGATCACAAATCAGCACCCTAACTTTACAGATACAGAAACTCAGTCTCAAAGAAGGAAAGCAATGCTCAAGTGTACCAAGTGGTACTTTCATGGTCTCTTCTTTTATAAAGCATTGGTTTTGTGCTACTTCTACTAACCCATAGTCCTTCTAATGAGGTGTGCTTGCCAGCACGTTCAGGCTATAATAATTCCATCAACACTAGAGATTTTTGCCTTCTGTCTATTCTGTTGTTACTTTTCCTGGTATCTTCCCCAAGAAACCATGACTTTATTGCCTTTGAGGCTGCTGGAAGCAGTTGTACATGTGTGATCTTGAGTTTATCAGTTTTATTAGCAGAAGTGAAAACACTGTTCTCCTCTCTGATGTAGAAGGCAGAAGGCAGAAGGCTGCTGTGCCCATAGAGCAGTTTTGAGCCGGGCACCTCTAGGACTGACAGGTGTTTTCACCTTTCAATGCCCTTGCGACAGCAAACCCAACTGTTCAGATGTTTCCACACAGCCGGGGGTTTGCAATGTTCCTGCCACAAACAGCAAACCCAAAACGGGCCAGAAAAGTCAAACTCAGCAGCCTGGAGCAAAGCCACACAGGCCAAGGGGACCCAGAGACTTCCCAGAGAGCTATGGTTTTTAGTGAGGTCAACGTGGACATCTTTCCCCAAGTGTTGATTTATTGCACACCATTTAGAGGATGGAAATAGGAAAGGCAGCTAGAATTTACTGAGTTTACTGAGTGCTTTCTCTCTGCCACACACGGTTCTCGGCGCTTCACATATGTTCATCCCCCGAGGCTCTCTGAGTGGATATTACTGGTGGTTTACAGGTGAACAAATAGAGACAGAATCAGGAGCCTGACTCCGGAGTCCTTGTTCAACACCCTGTGCTTCACTGGCAGGCACATTTCATGGGGGTAAAAAAATGCTAATTAGAAGAAGCAATGACCTTCTAACTGGTAAATAAAACACATCTAGTCCTCAGAATGACTGCAACCTAGGCTTTTCTGAATAATATTGATAAAATGGGAAACCAGAGACATTTAAAATTAAAAAAAAAACAACACCAAACTTTTTCAATCAATCCAGTCAAATAACCAGTAATTCAATTAATTCACTTTGGGGAAAAAATAAGCAAAAATCCATTCATTTCACTAAAAGGAATGGAAGTTTACCTTGAATGATTAATCAGTTCCATCAAACAGACATTTCGGTGGCTCAGTGTGGGTATTGCACCCTCATGGGAACCATAGCAAAGTAATCTGATCCAAACAGCATGGGTTTCCATTGCTTCTGTGGAAAACAGAGTGAGGCCACAAGGATGCTATAATGTCAGAGCAAACATTGCTACATCAATAACATAAGTGAAAAAACAGCTGAGCTAATGAATAAATGCAAAAATAAAGAAAAAATCAGAGAGTAGACACTGGCACAGGCCAGTCTTTCGGGTAATTCTCTGAACAGGCAAGAACGTGGCAGCTTGAACTTGAGGGACCTACAGATCAAATGAACAGAAGTGAGATTTGGAAGGTCACCAGTGTGTGAATGAGATCTCTAGTCATAGCACTTACTGCAATGACATGGAGCAGGATTGCCATTAGTTATGTAAATGTGGGTGTCTATGGTGACAGCCTGATGGATGTGGGTGCACAAGAGTAGACAAGACCCAGTGCAGACACCACCAGCCCAGAAACAAGTGCAGGTCTCCATGCAGGTAGCAAGGAGCATGGGACCAAGACGAATTATCTGGTGAGAAATTCAACTCAAGAAATCCTGGTTTTGCCTGTCAGGTAACTTGTCAGGAAATTAAGTTCCATTGAGCAGTGGTCAAACACAATACGGTATTGTGGCAGTCACTGCAAGAACGCATGAACCTAACCTATAACCTTCTGATCTGGAATAACAAATAGCACATCTGGATATCAACCTAAGTCCACCAGTTTTAAATGGCTAGCAATTCTGAATGAAGGCTCTCTCAACTTCTTAGCAGAATAGTAATAGGAACATCAGGAAAAATTTCTCATCGCACAAGGATAACCAGGCTTCTCAAGGAGAGAATATTGTGAAGACATTGAGGTTCTGTTAGGCTGATGATCAGTTAGGGTGTGAGCAGAGCAAAGGCAATCGAAACACATTTTACAATATGCCCAAACAGCTTTACCTGGACCTTTCCCACCTTGATAATAAACAGAGAGAAATAAATAGCAACATGGCACCTATTCAAAATGAACATCAATACTGGAGAAGCAGAACGCTGTCTGTGATAAAATAAAACAATGGCCACAATCCCAGACCCCTTTCTGTATCCATGCCCTTTGCCATGTGACTTCGCCTTCCTGCCATGAAGAGGTAGAGTTTTCGCTCCCTCCCCTTGAATCTGGCTTGTCTTGTGACTTGCTTTGGTCCATGGGAAGGAGTGGAAGCCATGTGGTGCCAGTTCCAAGCCTGAGACTCAAGAGTCCTTGCACACTTCAGCTTTCGCCTAGAAACCTGCTCTGTGGCCACATGAACAACCCAACCTGGCCTCAGGGTGATGAGCAGAGGGGAGCTGCCCCCATGACACTGTGTCAGACCATGACACTGTGCCAGACCAGCCATCCCCAGCTGACCTGGCACTGCCCGCAGTCCAGCGAGTGAGCTGAGGCAAGCAAGATGATTATTCTGAGCCCAGCTCCAATTTCTGACCCACCCAGGAGCAAGTGTAATAAACGTTGTCTTAAGTCACTAAGTTTTTGGATGGCTTATTTCACAACCGATGTGATATATCTCCAAAAGGACTCTTTAGGAGCACAGACCCCTGATAAGGATTTATTACTGGAATCAAAACATGGTAGTAGCAGATGTTTGGCAAGGCATCCTAACTAGAATACATCCACATCTTTGGGAGTGATGTTGTCTTAATGTGCTTTGCATTAAAACCGCTCTATTTGTTTCTAGCAGATATTTGTGTTTATATGCTATGCGATCCATTTCTTCTCACAAGGAAATTGTGGAATAAGATGACGAGGTGAGACTAAAACATTTGTAAGAAAACTAAAATTGCAATAGCTGACTTAAAGTATGTATTGGATGCTAAATAAAGCAGAACTGACCTTTAAAAAATAGATGCAGTGTCATGAAAGGCAACACTGAGACATTATACTGGGATGCTGAGGAAAAGAATCAAAAAAATAAAAAAATTGTGAAAATATAAAAAGCTATAATAACTAAAACTGCACTGTGGAACTAGAACTGAAAGGCAAGTTGACCAAGGGCACACAACAGAGCGTCAGACTTTCCATCCCACTTTCCCACGTGCGAATGCACACTTGAACTTTGGCAGAGCTGGCTTTGCTAGTCAGTAGGCAAAGCCTAGATATTTCACATTTACTCAAGGATAAACATATGAAAAAATTTTAATGAGAGGCAAAAATATACACAAAATTCAGAGACTCATTAGGGTTTTAAAGGTAGTGTTAAATTTCTATTTCATAAACTGGGTGATGTGTCCAATGAACTATAATTCTGTTACATTACTTATATATTTTGTCATTATCCTATTATTTAAGCAATTTTAATGAGCTGTCTTTTAAAAAAGACATTCTAGAATTTAAAATGTAATAAAAAAATCAAGTGTATATTTAGAATTTTTGCAGACATCTGTTTAAATTTAAAACTTTAACTCTTTGAAAAGGTCCATAAATCCATATAAAAATTAGAAATGTCAATAAATGGGTTAGTTCTTATTCTGGTCTAGTATTCAATACATCAATTTTGTCCAATCAGTGTGTATTATATCCTAATCCTTAGAGTCGCGTCTCAGCATGTTATGGTACATTCAACAAGGTACATTTAGTGATAGATATCATGTGCTCAAACTGTAGTCCAGCAGACACAAATTAGGTTAGAGTGACAGGTATTTAGTTTAAGTGATCAAGTCTCCATCTAATGGAAGGGATTGAGTTATTGAAATAAATACAACTACCACAACTTCTAAAATTTATTGTGCACTTTGTTATGATTTTGGTACCATGCCCAGTGTGAATTGCTCAGTTAATCCACACCCCTTACCGAGTGATGCTTGGGCAAAGCGTATGCCTTTTTGAGAGGGGAATCAGCATTGATGAAAATTTACAGAGTCATCTGCTTGTGGGGAAAAAAGTTTCAATCTGATCAGCTATCCAGGTCAAAATCCCTTAGGACCAAAACCATAGGCTCTTTCGCAGCCTGCAAGGATTAAAATCCAACTGTAGGACAGTCAAAAGATGACTTGCAGACTAATGCAAGCTTCCACACAGACCAAGACCCCAACAATAAAGTTCAGGGCCTACATCTAGGGCACTGGTTCCTACCCAACAACTCGACACTATATATTTTGCTCCCTAAGATTCTCCCTAATTATTCCTCAAAATGTATGCCATCTTACACATTCTAATAACTAAACATTTACTAAGCCCCCACTTCCCCCAAAACTGCATCCAACTTCCCCACCACTGGACCCCACCCATAACTTAAGGACAAGCTCTGCTCCTGTAAGCAGGACATGGATAAAAACAAGGGAGAAGAGATGATGCCCTGCAGTCAGCCTGGCTCTGAACCAAGAGCAGAGAGAAGGGAGCAGGGCTATCCACTTCTAGTTTCTCCTTCCAAACTTAAGTCAATCACCCCTATGCACCCCAAGAGGAATAGCAGTCCAGGGTAGGAGGATAGGTGTGTTATACCAATGGAAGTTCATCCACTGGGAATGAGCCACTGCCCTAGAATTACTAGAAAGGGTCCTCAAATTCCTCCTCTTAAAGTTTTCTATCCCAGGAATACTAAAGGGATTAGAGTTCTAATTCTACATGCTGTGGTGTTTCATGCTTTTTCACCTTTGCCCATGCTGTTTCCTCTTCCTTGCACATCTTTCTATCACCCTCACATCCACCACTCCAGCACTCACATGGGTGGATTTATTCATTATCCAAGGCTCCGCTGAAATGCCCTTTGCTCTGAGAGGCCTCAGCAGCCCTCCCACGGCCCTTGCACTCTCAAAGCATCCTCGTAGTTCTCTAAGCTCTTCTGTTTCCAGGCGATGTCCACATATATCGAAAAGGTCTACTGATATGTTTGTTTCTCAAAAGAGAAATACTAATGAGTAAAAGAATATGGAAGTGAAAGAAGTAAACATATGATAGTTTATCACTTTCTGGCTCACTAATTACACTCATGAAATAAATTTTTTTTAAATATATTTTATTGATTTTTCACAGAGAGGAAGGGAGAGAGATAGAGAGCCAGAAACATCGATGAGAGAGAAACATCGTTCAGCTGCCTCTTGCACGCCCCCTACTGGGGATGTGCCCTCAACCCAGGTACATGCCCTTGACCGGAATCGAACCTGGGACCCTTGAGTCCGCAGGCCGACGCTCTATCCACTGAGCCAAACCGGTTTCGGCATGAAATAATTTTTAATGGCATGAAAATGCTCTTAAGATGCAATACAAATACACTATGGAATATTATGCTGCTGTAAAAAAGAAGGAACTCTTACCATTTGCAACAGCATGGATGGAACTGGAGAGCATTATGCTAAGTGAAATAAGCCAGTCAATGAAGAAAAAATACCACATGATCTCACTCATTCATGGATAATAAAGATCATTATAAACTTATGGACAATAATAGATACAGAGGCAGAGCTGCCTCAAACTGATTGTCAAACTGCAGAGGGAAGGCCAGGGAGGGTTGGGGGGCAGGAGGAAGGGGGATAAGAGATCAACCGAAGGACTTGTATGCATGCATATAGGCATAACCAATGGACATAAGACACTGGGGGGTAGGGGAGGCCAGGGGATTGTCAAGGGCAGGGGGGAAAAAAGGACACATATGTAATACCCTTTGTAATACTTTAAGCAGTAAAACAATTTAAAAAAAAAGGTGTAGATGCACTGTTTGTAATATCCTTGATAGAGAAGCTATAACATCAGTGTGTGTTTTACCTCCTGACATCATCTGATTCACTAGCTCATTTAGAAGCAACATCAAGAAAATATCCTTATGAGGACATTTGAATGACATGTTATACTCCCCCAAACAAGTTTGGGGAAAAAATGAGGAGTAAAGATTTTAAAATCATCATTTAAATAAAAAAGCAGCTATTCTTTTTAAAATGCCATTGTTGATCTAACTATTTTTACCTTACTATTTATTTTATGAATAGACCTTGCTTTTTCACCCACATCACTCATACTTGTTAGTTACATATTCTTTAGGAAAGAGCAAACCTTCTTTCTTAAGGCATGGACAAGTTCTGTTTGTCAATTGAAAGAGCTATACCCAATTAGTACTCTAGAAACAGCTTTAGTCTGTTCTTGCACAGATGGGGAATTCTCGGCATGTACTTATTTGATATACACCATGCTACAGTGTTTTATGATTTATAATTACCTGCATACACATTAACTCATTTGAGCCCCACAGCAATTCTAGGAGGTCAATATTAATGTTTTCTTTTTCCCATTTTGCAGATGAGAAAATTAATGCAAGTGGCAGATCTGGCCTCCAACCCAAGACTTCTCAACCTAGTTCCCATAATATTTCTAGCATGCTACACCTACACCTAGCCCAGTCCTAACAGTACATGCAATAAGCTCATTCATAGTATGTATCATAACACAAAATTTTAAGTACATACAAAACATTCATGATGTATAATTGTTATTCATTCCATATAAAATAGTAACATTCACACATTCAATAAATGTGTTCAGGTTTATATTCATGTCTGGGAGAGGTTGACTAAAATAAACAAAGATCATACTACACAGGGTTGGAACTTACAGTTTATTTTTTATCTGTTGATTATTGTCAATAACATGGAAGCTATAATACTTTTTATCTACTTATTAAATTTCATTTTTAAAAAAGTACCGAAGTAATTTAGCTTATTTGATTTGAGTTTATTTGCTAACGAATTTGTTTGACAGGCTAAACCATAGGGAATTGCCAGCATTCAAATATTTTGACCTACAAAAACAGTAATTTTATATGATTCAATTTAATGTGTGTATAAATTGGGATAGAACAGCAATATTTTCTGTCTCACCCATCAGCAAACAGATTACATCAAATTATCAAATCTGATGAGATGCCATCTAGCAGAAGACAGACTGGCAATTTCCTAAAATAGTATTTTGGTAATGAATCTCACATTTAGGAAAAATCCTGAGCCTTTTGCATGACATAGTTATACTTATATTTACCATCACTGGAATATGGGTATCATGGCAGAGATAGAACCACAAGTATGTCAAATGGGTTACGAAAGAAGCACTATTTGGGGTTTGTTTCAAATTACATCAGCCAACGCCAGTGACTCCTGTTTTCAACTTTTTGTGTTGTTTATAATTTCCATGGAAAAATATGAAAATAAACACTTATGGAAACTCTGATTGGGGACGTTGGGGTGAGATTCAAGCATGCACTTTTACAAACTTCTTAAATGATTCTGATCCATGCCATCAGTTAGAAGCCACTTATAATAAACACCATGAAAATGAGATACATGTTGAATATGGGCACCCCAAACCTGCTTTTGTCTGTAACTATAACTTACAAAGAAAGCTGAAGAACAATCTATCAGCACATGTCAGAGGCTCCCTGTAAGGGGGCAATATTCACATAGAAGTAGAACATACCAATTCATTACAAAGCTATTTTTACATATTCAGATTTATAGCCTTCTAAGTCAGAAACTGCAGCGAGGGAACAATAAAGCAATCACCACCATACATTCAGAAGGGTCTATCTCATCTATATCCTGGTCCAATTTCCTAGTGAGATCAATACTACTTCATCATCATTCTTGGATTATTCACTTATGATGCTGTCACAACCTACTACCAATTCAGAGGCTTAAAATAATACAATTTATTTCTTAGAGTTCTGGTCAGATGTCTAAAATCAGAAGGTTGGCAGAGCTATATTCTGTCAGAAACCTTACCTTTGTGAGGTTCTGGCGCTGCATTCCTTGCATATGGTGGTGTGTGGCCCCTTCCCCCACCTTCAAGGCCAACAGCGTGGCCACATACCTGCCTCTTCCATAGTTACATCAGCCTGTCTCTTACAAGAACACATTACAGTTAGTGTTTACTCAGATAATTCAGGATAATCACCCCATCTGAAGATTGTCCATGTAATCACCTATGCAAAGTTCCTTTTATCATATAAGATCAGATGCAGTTTCCAGGAATTAGGTCATGGAGGTCTTTGGGAACCATTATTCAGTCTATTGCACTTCTCAGCGCAACTTTTCAAGCAACCACTGAGGATAGATGGAGGCTAGCCTGTACTCTGAATCCTAACTCCCTGAGATGAGGCATCTTTGAATTCTGAGTATGAAATTTTGAAACTCTAAATTTTCTGATCCGAGCTCCTCATTTTACAAATGGTGGGTAGAGGGCTAAGGCTTAGGCACACAACCTTTTAGTGGCATTTATGTTTATAGGCTGTTTCCATAGATATGAAATATACCTTACAAAAATCTATGAGCATGGAGGAAGCTACTATATGGTTTAGACTCTATGTAATATGGTACAGTAAAGCCCTAATTGTTGGAGTTAACATATGTTCTGGTTTGCAGGTAACAGTTCCAGTGTAACCTGTTTCCCTGGATAAGTATGAATAGTGTTTCAAAGTGTCCTTCTTTGGGTCATAAATTATTCAATCACTTCACCTAGTACCTCTTTCATGGTGCAATGTATTTATACATATACCGTGTAGACTTGGGATCACAAGTAACAGAAACTCAGCTCAAACACGCTTAGGAAGAAAAGGAAAAGTCATTGACTTATATTAACTGAAACTTTCAAAGATAACTGGCTTAAGGAATTATATCTTAGAGCCCTATGTCTTTTTCTATCTCTCAATGAATCTACTTTCAGATTGTAAGAGCAATCGCCTTTGAACAACCACCCGTGACAGACCCTTTTATCACATCCTACCGGCCTCACAATCCCAGTGAATGACACCCTTATTGTGAAGGTTCTGGCAGAAAAATTCCTGGGGAAGTGTCACAAGGGCCTGAATTGAGAGATGTGCCCATTTAAAAACCCACTGCTAGATTCAGGAGGGTAAAGTGTTTTTATAGGCTAACCCCGGCCTCTATGTCCATCCCTGCATCTGGGGCAGATTTTTATGAACTTGAAGAACTTATCTCTGTTGCAACATAAGGAATAACTTCCCTTAAGGAAAGTCAGTTCTGTTATCAGAGAACTGGAGAAAGGGAAGCTACATAAAGCAGATGTTCACTGCCCACAAGGATGATTCTTTGACTCAATCTCTCAGATGATACATGAGATGGTCTGCCTCCACTACTGCAACATGGCACATGTCTTCTAGTTCAGCAATGGTTTCTCTAGTTTTTTCTTTAAAAAATTCATTATATTCATAAGAACAGAAAAGAGAATGGAGAATCAGGCTTTAAACCATTTAAACAGTCCTAATTGCAATAAGGTTTACTTTGGTTCACGCTATCCCACATGACCTCAATTTATAATTGTAAGAACCAAAAGCACATGGGAAGGAAGATGAACCAAATTCAAACACACAGAATTAGTGCAAATTAATGTTTCAACCAGTTCTATTTCACATGACTTTTCCCCATTTTCTCTGAGTAATATTTATGGCATGGGAGGGGCTCTGCAGCTAAGGCACATGTAGAATCTTGGCCACTGCAGTATGACGTGCGTGTGCGTGTGCGTGTCTGTGTGTGTGTGTGTGTGTTTTGTGTGTGTACACATGGGCTGCACCTCCCCTTTCTGTTTTGCATTGCCTTTCTGGTTTGTGGTTGGCCTGCCTGCAGAGGAAGGGATCAGTCCCACAGCCAAAATTGATTCCCATGTCAAAATTGATGACATCATAGATCACAAAGAGGGTACGAAGAGTCTAATTACTCACCTAATGAGATTATGTTCCAGTAGCACAGGGCAGGCACTCAATCTGGTTGGGAGCAGCTTGAGAGAAGGGAGAGGTGAGTGGCATTAGTAGTTATTATGGTTGTGGGGTTTGACCAGGGGTGCCCTGCTTGGGGGGGCAGGACCTTGTGTGGTTTGATTCACCCTTTACATTAACTTGCTCGGATGTGGGGTAAAAAGAAAAGGAGGAAGGCAGTGCCTCAAAGCTGTCAGTGGTCAAACATCAAAACGGGAGGCAGCAGACTGCTTCTGAGAGCCTGTGGTAGAGTCCCACTCCCCCACTGACTAGCTGTACGGTTTTGTCAAGTGGCATCAAGCTTCTGGGTTCACTTATACATTAAATGTGAACTATCATACTTACTTCACAGAGGCATTGTCATTAACTAGGAAACAGAAGAGATCTTAACACGGTGCCTAATTCCCAGTAACTAATATAGCAAATACTATTCCCCCTTTCCCCCCATACCCTTTGAATCTTCTCTACGCCCTAAGTTCTAAAGTCTAGGAGGCAATTCTTAAACTTCTTTCACAGAGAAAATAAATAATTCATTCATAATGATATAATATAGGGTAAATATATATACATATGTTATATGTATAATCAAATATATGTTTGTTCACAAAAAGAACCCCAAGGTAAAAATGAGGATTAACCCAAGAGGATAAATGGCTAAAAGAAAGAATTTAAGTTGACAGCCAAGGTCACAAAGGACAGGTTGGTGGCAGTAGAGGCCCCAGAAGCTTCCACTCAACTCCATATACATCAGCCTACCTCATCAATGTGAAGTATGCCACAGCACATCAGAATGATGGCAAGGCAGATGCCCTTCTTTCTGAGAGGAAAGTCAGAGAGGGATGTGGGAGGTGCTCTCCAGGAAAGTGACAGGTGGCCTTACTCCTTTTCTCTGCTTGACCTCACTTCAGACAAGCTTCTCCCACTTCTAAGCCCCTGACCTCCTCTTCCTTAGAGCATCTACTTTAGAAAAGTTGTCAATTCCTTCTCTGCCTTTTGAAATGGATATATATCTTCACCAAGCCCCTTGCTAGCCTAGACACACAAGCCTAGACACACCTTTCCCAAGGATGTGGACACCATCTCTTTGAAATATAATCATCAATATAGACAGCACTCCCATCTCCCAGTCTCCATAGTGGGGTGGGCGCCTTGCTTGCATTGTACAACTACCTCCTTTATGAAGATAAGAGAAAGCTTAGTTTTCCTATGGATAAGGCCAATTAGCAAACACAGATGGCCTATGCTCCCATTCACCTCAGCTCTTAAAAACTCTCCAGCCTGGCCAGTGTTGCACAGTGGTTTAGCGACAACCCATGAACCCTCAGGTCACAGTCAGGGCACATACCTGGGTTGCAGGCTCGATACCCAGTAGGGTGTGTGTGCAGGAGACAGACAATCAATGACTTTCTCTCATCATTGATGTTTCTATCTTTCTCCCCTTCTCCCTTCCTCTCTGAAATCAATAAAAACATTAAAAAAAAAACCACTTCTCCAGCATTTTGTTTCAGCAGAATTAAACCAATAGGCATCTCTCTCCTGTTGCAATAGTGTTGAATGAAGTTTTCTTTACCTGTTGAACTTTGGCAAGGTGCCATTTTGCTTCAACAAGCACTTTTCTTATAGATACAATCTTGTCATTGTTTTTGCTTTGCAGGAAATATTTTCATGCATGAGGTGGTTTCTCTCTCTCTCTCTCTCTCTCTCTCTCTCTCTCTCTCTCTCTCTCTCTCTCCCTCCCACCTCATGTAATATGCTTGTGCATTTACCCAGGGAAGGGGAAACTCTATTTGGGCAATAAGTATACTCTGAATGACACTTGAGTCTCAATTGCTCAAGCTTTCCTCCGTGACTTCCTGCATGAGAGTCTCACACTCTGCAGATAATGAGTTTTCCTCTTATGGCTCAAAAGCTGCAGTGTTACTTACTTCAGTGTGAAGAGTGTTGTGTTCTGAGTGTGGCTAACCCCTCTGGGAGGGAGGATGGCAGCAATTCTCAGACAAAAAGGACCTAACCCTTCCTTGTGGCTCATTGAATTGCAATGCTTCTGTTCCCGCTGAAATTCTAATTGGAAGCAATAGCCCCCTAGAAGAAAATGTCCCAACCCTTGCTCGTTTTGACCTGCTGCTGATATGGTACCATGGAGATGCCAACAGGCCGGTGCCTGAGTAAGAGGACCCAGAAACTGGGAAATGCACAGCAGAGGGAAGAAAAAATAGAAAGAGAAACAATGAGCATAACAGATGGCTCACTGAACAGAAGAGACAATCAAAATATCATAAAAGACAATTTATTCCCAACAAAGTTCCTTCTATCTACATGATGGAATGGTGTATTTCACACAATAGTTACACTTCTGTTCTCTGAAAAATCTATGCTATAATTCACATTTATAGAGCATTTAGTATCTACATACAATTGAATCCTATTCTAGGATTCAAAATATAACATCCCTGCCCTGACCAGTTTGGCTCAGTGGATAGAGCATCAGCCTGCGGACTGAGGAGTCCGGGGTTCAATTCCGGTCAAGGGCATGTACTTTGGTTGTGGGCACATCCCCAGTGGGAGGTGTGCAGGAGGCAGCTGATTGATGTTTCTCTCTCTTCAATATTTCTAACTATCTCTCTTCCTTCCTCTCTGTAAAAAATCAATAAAATATATATTTAAAAATATATATATATATAAAACATCCCTATAAAGAAGTTAATAAGCAATATTAAAAGTGTGTGTGGCCCTAAATTATCAAATCCTTTAAAATCCAGGTTACCTAAAGCAAGGTATATTAATGCTATTGGGTGGAGCAGAAGGAAATAATAGGAAAGAGGAGAGCTAAGCTGATGGCTCCACCCCAAAGAGAAGAGATGTGCCAGAAAGAAAATCTGAAGGAGGGTGTTACGAATAAGGCCAAGAAATAAAGTTTCAGGGTAGAAACTGCTCAGCAAGGTAAAAGCAAAAAGCAGAGAGAGGCCTCTCCAGAAACAAGGAGGAAAACCTAAGTGAGTTCAAAATCTGTTTTCTCATTAATAAAGGACTTGCATATAAAGATCATCTTCTTTTAAAATAGCCGGGAGACTAGTGATAGAAAACATATTTATTCGAATTTTTAAAAGTCATTTTATATTTGAACGTTTCTTTTAATTTGTAATTAATTTATTTTTATCATCTGAAATGCATGTTTATTATTTTAAGTGATTTAAAAATCATCTCTATATAGTCATATTAGGTCATCGTTTTTAGGCCAAAAGATGCTGAGAGCTAAAACCAGCTAGACCCACATGCAGTTTGGACACTGGGAAACCAAACACCTTCACTCACAGAACTAACTGTGAGTTAGTAATATGACTTTACTATTCTATTGTCTTCATCAGCATAACTTTACTATTCTGAGTCCCTTGCCCAGGCACATAACTTTATTGCTCATAACAGAAACTTCCTTATTTACAGAAATGTCCAACTCTTCAGTGCAATACATCATAGGCACTTGTGCCCTACGACTGTTCTGAACCTCTCTCCCTGAATCCTAGCCTTGAATGTTCTAGCATTGAGAAACTGCAATATCATGGTCCCTACCCAATTCTAATTAAGCCCTCTTCCTCCCCGCAATGCTCACATTGAAAGATATATCTTAGCTCTATGCCTATATAATAAAAGCCTAATATGCTAAGTGTCCAGTCATCCGGTCGGCCGTACAGAAACTCACCAGGGCAGAAAGCCCTGGATGCCTAGCAAGGGGCAAAACTGGGGAAGCAAGAACCTCATTCCCAGGGTAACCTAACTTCCCCTGGCATATCACTGGTCACGTGGTTTGGACCCCCTGATCTTTCATATCACAGGCCAGGCAGTTTAGACACCCCCCACCCCTTACCTTTTCCTCCCTAAAGATAACATCTAGGCCCCAGTTGTATCTCAGCTCCAGCCCAGAAAACCAGCAAAACCAGACAAGTGACACCTTGGCTGCCTCAGAATCAGCTACACTGACTAATGACCCCTGTCCTGGCACTGACCAATCAGTGGAAACCAGGACCCTTAAAGAGCACACCTGGAAAGCTGACGAATATTCTATTGAGACCCTTCCCGGAGACCTCCCCCAAGATTCCCACCTGCAAGGGAGATAAATATGCTCAGAACAAAGGACCCAGCATGACCTCTCCCTCCAAGGAGCATGCCCATGCCCTTCCCTCCTTCCCTCTCCTTCCCCCACAGGCACATATCCCCCCAACTTCTAAGGGACCCCATGAAATTGCAACCAGGGGAGCAGCAGCAGCCCATCCTGGCCCTGTCTCCAAGGCCCCCTTTTCTCTGACTTCCCAGTGAGCTAAAGCAGCCCAGCCCAGGCTCTCCTGTTGCTTCTGCCATGCCCTTCCTTGTTGTGCTGTGATCAATAAATTATTGCTTGCTTTCCTTTCATTTTCATTGACCTTAAAATATTTTCTGCATTGACGAGAAGAACCGAAGTCCCAGTTGGTAACCCCAATTGATACCACTTTGTTCTGTGATTTCTCCACAAAATGTTATTGTTCTTTGCTGCAAATGCAATATAAGCCAGAGTTCTGAGCTACTACTTTGCATTACTTATTTTCCCCTGGATCTCTCCCAAGTATACAAGAGATATAAATGTTAATAAACTTTTATTGGCTTTTTCTTGTTAATCTGTCTTTATTATAGGATGCTAAGCCAAGAAGGATAGTGGGGAAATTATTCCCCCTACAGAATCAATGAGAGCAAGGTGACATAAAAGTGCAACTTTAGGGGCTTATTGGCCCCGTTGCCTAACAGTGAGGACCTTCCCTGACAGGCAACACTTTCTGAACCGTCCAGCGAACTCTTCCTCTGCCCATCCTCACATTGGTAAAATATAGCAGCAACCATTTATTGCTTAAAATGATACCATCAAAAAGGCATACAGAAAACTGCTTAATTACAAACACCCTCATTTGAAATCTATTCAATGTCCTTTCTAGGATTTTCTATTGCTGTGGAGTTGCTGATTGCAGATTATAAAAGTTTATTCTGGATCTAGCCAGTTTGGCTCAGTTTGGTCTGCATCAGCCTGAAGAACAAAGGGTCCCGGGATAGATTCCGGTCAAGGGCACGTACCTTGGTTACAGGATCTTCCTCAGCCCGGGCCCTGGTTGGAGCTTGTGCAGGAGCAACCAATCGATGTATTTCTCTCACTCAATGTTTCTCTGTGTCTTTTTGTCTCTCTTTCACTCTCCCTAAAAATCAATGGAAAAATATTCTTGGGTGAGGATTAACCAAAACAAAATTATTTGATAAAATAATTTTTGATAAAATTTTTGATAAAAGTTGATCATCTTGTTCCTTAGTATCCTGGAGTACTTTGTATGTCTGAGGGAAAAGGAGAAGAGGTAAAATACCTCCCCTATTTGTTGGTTACAATTTTTGCAATAAAAAAATAAGAACAAAATGATTGTAGTCACCTAGACTTAACATTTTCTTTTAAATATTAGCAATAATTTCTTGCTATCCTTTTGCTTTGGTAGTAAGGAAAGAGCTTATGAGAGACCAATTAGTTTCCTTCACAAAGCAAATTAGTTCAAATGAAGAGCAATATTATTTTCATTTATAAAACTCAAAGGAGAAAAAAATAGAAAAACATTTGGTCCAGTGGTTTTGATACTCAATGGTTGGGGTGATATCATTGTCAAACTAACCCCCGGGCTGACTCAGTTTTTAAGAACCCAAAATCCATCGATTGAGGAACCATGAAGAAGCAATTGCATGACAAGGAATGTTGATGGGTTGCTTGGTATATTTTGTAGCCAATCTGTTCACACATAGGTTTCTATATAGCTGACTCCAGAAAATTCACATCCTAATTCTACTTAGCATTTAGTCTATTCCTCCTCTCAATTATGCCAGCTTTGTCTTAGGGAAGTTTAAATAAAGTGTTTTAGTGAGAAAAGAAATGGAAGAACTTACAATAAAATTCTAACACATTACTGGAGGAAAAGAGATGGGCAAAGGATCTCTGAGATACATTAAGGGCCATTAGTTTTACTTAGTGCAGAAGTACATTTCAGTTGTCCCTTTTGATGTGACTGTAAGTACCAGAATTTATTAAGACAGCATCAAGTGAAAACTGGGACTGGATATATAAAATTGATATGGTAATTACTCTTACATGGCTTATCATGCCGATAAACATCATAAACACAGGTAGCGTGATGAATTACAAGCATTCTATCACAGGAAAGCTGGCTAGATTAGTTTCATGGGATTATTTAAAATGTGTTGCTCTAATAAAGTGGGAAGAAATATGTGAATAAAAATTCTCCCCAGAAGCCATTATAAATAATGCATGCAAGATGTTTTAAAAATCAGTACAGCTTTCCATTTAAATCGGGTGCAATTTTTTTTCCCCATTGCACCTCCTTTTTCTCAAATTAGCCTGTGTGCTGTGACCACACCAGGTATCCTGAGGTCTGAAAGTCAGTAACACAGTCCTGTTTCTATTAATGAAGGGCATGTATTCCTTTAGGTTTCAAAACTTTATCACCGATGGGGTGGGAAGTCCTAGACTATGCAGGTGGGAAGTCTTAGTCAACATCTTCCTTGTTAAAGTGGAAACAGTGCTCTATGGAGGGAGCCGCCCGTGCCCAGCACATCTCTGTGTCCCCTCCCCCAGTCCACGTCCGGCTTGCTGATTAGCTAGACTGAAACCTTAGTGATGATGGCCTCAGATTTAGAAGAACTCAGTGTACATTCTAATCTTCTAATCGCCCAGGCGTCATTAAGCCGATCACATAAACGTGTCAAGGTCTCACTTCCTTCACACAAGGAGAGGGAGAGTATCTTTCAACTCTGGTGACCCACAATTCATACTGGAAATCAGACTGCAGATATCCTTACCGACACAGTGAAGATAATTTATTGCAGGGAGAACTGCGCTTGATGGCAGCTTCCCGCTGTTGCACTAACAAAGCCAGAGTGTATGAGGACAACTCTGTTGGGAGGAAAAACTTCTTCCTTTTTCCTCTTTCACCTTCAGTCGAGGAGTTGGGGGGGTCTACAAATTAATGACAACAGACAGATTAACAGGAGGGAAAAGGAGGTTTATGTACATGTGCCCAGGGAAGGTGCTCCACAGGAGTATGTTGTGAAGGAGCCCTCAGTAAAGGTGTAGGTATACATGTCAACTTATCATAGAGGGTGTGGGGGCCTCCAAAAGGAGAGTGGGGAAGATTCTGTTGTCGATGGTGGGATGACACCATTTGTCTGAGCAGAGGTTCAGACCAAACCTGAGTTCAGCAACCTGGGTACTTGGGTCCTGGCTAGGGAAGAATTCAAAGTTCAGACCCAAACTGTAAGAGAACTTTTATTGGGTAAATTACAGAGGTAGAGAAAGTAATTCCTAGACAGTGGTCGGCAAACTGCGGCTCGCGAGCCACATGCGGCTCTTTGGCCCCTTGAGTGTGGCTCTTCCTAAGCCTTAGGAGTACCCTAATTAAGTTAATAACAATGTACCTACCTATATAGTTTAAGTTTAAAAAATTTGGCTCTCAAAAGAAATTTCAATTGTGGTACTGTTGATATTTGGCTCTGTTGACTAATGAGTTTGCCGATCAGGGTCCTAGGAGAAATGGGCTTAGCAAACAAGTGCTAGGGGTCAAGAAAGGGCCCTTGGAGCTTGGGAGTGAGGAAGCGAATGGTGAAGTGCCTGGGGAGGGGAGAGAGGAGGGAAAGGGAAAAGCACAGACGTGCTCCCGGAGGGAGAGCATACCGCGTCCTCCATCCTAAGGATTTTAAGGGCAGAGGTTTTAGGGCTGGTTGCAGGAAAAGATCTTCATAAATATTCGGCAGTTTTTCAGGTGTGTCTTTTCAGGGTCTAGGTCTCCACTGATTGATTGGCCGGCACCAGGGCATGGGGCCCATGAAGCTGGTCCCGAGGTCAACCATGGCTGGTTTTGTTGCTTGTCTGGGCCGGGAGCTGAAATTCAACTGAGGCCTAGATCTTATCTCTGGGGAGGAAAGGTCAAGTGGTCCAAACATTAAGACCATGGATGTGCTATGGGAGGAAAGGGCAGCTCGGGGCGCATCCTCCTGCTCTGCTCATGTCTGACTAACTGCCTACAGCAATTCTACTGGGGTTTGTTGTCTGTGTGTGTGTGTGTGTGTGTGTTTGTTTTTTGTTCCTTTGTTTGTTTTAGGTACTAATGAGAATGAGCAGTCAGTTTTCAAGGCAGCTGAATATGCAAGAAATGTCCTTGTGTGGGAATTCATAGCAGTTGTATTTTCTAGAATCTCAACTTAGGCAGATAAGATTTTTTTCTGATCTTCTGTAACTCAAATATTGCCACTTTAAAATAATCTTGACACCAACTCTTAGGGCCTGAGTCTGTCTAAACAGCTTTCTTTCCACAGATTCCAATAACTCAATCTTGCATTTATTTTTATTTTCCAGAAGGGCAGTGACCATAAAAATGGCCCACTGCTGGAAGGAATATCTTTTAAAGCTTTTTGCTTGGACTTTTATTTGAATTTAAAAGAGAGACCAACTAGGCTGTATATGTGATTTGAAAATAATTACACAGCTTGCGGCCACATTAAGTCTGGAGAATTTGTTTTGAATCACTTTTAGGAAAAGAGAAAGAGGCCTAAGTTTCTTTTATTAAAATTTATGTAATTCTTATGTAACTATTTGTCTAGGAAGAAATTATATATATATATATATATATATATATATAGAGAGAGAGAGAGAGAGAGAGAGAGAGAGAGAGAGAGAGAGAGAGAGGAGAGAGAGAGAGAGACAAATTGATATTACCTTTTTAATAATATGTAAGTTATACCACGTTCACTTGTCTTGGTAATATTTTAGGTTTCATCCCTGTGTTTTCAAGGTTGATGATTTTACCAGTTTGGGTTTATCCTGAGTCACTATAAAACTTAAAGAACAACAAAGATATTTTTCCCATCACTCTGTCTTCCATTCCTCTAGGCCACAGATGATGTGTTTACAGCCTTTAATATATAGCTCATTTATTTTTATACTGATCAAGGTCACTACTATCTTTTTAATCAAATGGTTGATATATGAAGCTACTTCTAATCTTGTGGAATGATGCAGGAACCAGAGAAACTGACAGATAAAATTTAGGTCTCACTTCAGGACAAAACACAAAAAGAGAACTCAAATGATGACAAGAATTTCAATGAACATAAATTGATTTTCTTTAAGGTATTTTATAAACTCACTATACATGAATGAGCTTATTGTGTGGAGGTGGGGAGGGTCCATAAATGTTTTCAATTCACAAACATCCATTAAATAAATATGAATATATGATCACTAATGACAACACTGACACACAATTAAAAACCTAAGACACGCCCAACACTTGTTAATTCTGAGAATGTAAAATATGACCCATTATTTCAGGAAGCCTAAAGTCAAGTTTAAATACAAGATAGATACAGGACAGGAAATACAATGAAAGGAGACAGCCCAAAGTGTGTAATAGTTCCTTGCACAAATTAGTACTCAATGAATATTACCATGATAATCAAAATGATAGTGGTAATGATCCTAAGTGTCCAATGAGTTAATAAGACATTCTTATAGACATTACAAAATGTCATATGGGCAGTGGCACTCTGGCAAGTCTTCATAGTAAAAAAGATAGGTATTAGATCATTGGAAAATGAGGAGAAGAAATTGTGTGTAGGTGGTTGGCATCTAAGCAAAGTCATATAAGAAAATACATTGTATTAGTTAGGCATGAGAAAGCTCATTGCCTAGGAAAACCAAAAAGATAGAGAGATAGATAAGGTCAAGGTTGTGGGATATTTTAAGGCTCTGGCCTCAGTTTGATGTTTATTCTGAATGTAGTCGGGAATCATCCAAAGTTTGTGAATAGGAAGGATGACACTGACAAGAGTCGTGTTTGGAAGAGCCTTGCAATGATACCCTGTTAGACTGAAAAGAGACCAGAAGCAGTATGCCAGTTAGATTATGTACATATGAATTAAGTAATATAATGTTTGAACAAATATTATATATCTAGTGGAAGAAAAATGTTAATAGACGGTCACTTTCCCCAAAGAGTCTGTTATCTCTCTGAGGGGAGAGGTTTACATACAAGAAATAGACATAGAATGATAAATCAGATAAAATATAATAATATATTTAATTAAACTGTGTGCATTATAAGTAAAACAGATCAGAGAAAGAGAACATGGGGAAGGCTTCACAAACAAAGTGGGATTTGAAATTGTTCTGGAGTGACGAGTAAGGTCTAAGTGGCCAAAAGAGGAATGGGGGGAGGGAGAGGCGACATTTTGATGGAGACACATCACAAGCAAAAGTATAAAGATATCAATAAGAATAGCATGCAGTTGGAGCAATAAACATAAAGAATGAGTCGCTGATACCTATGCATGGGTTAAAGAAGAGTGGACACACAAATTAGTTCTAATGAGATGCCCAAATGGAATGACTAGTATAGATCATTATGTGTCCATTGTCTATTTAATGCCAAGTGCTGCTCTAATATTTTCAGATGTGGGTGTGTTTAGTGCTCACAACAACCAAGTGAAGTTGATATTATCTCCACCATGAAGATGCAGAAACTGAGGCTTGCAAAGCTGAAATTAGAAAACAGGAATTCAGCAAACATACTTGAGCCTCCGCCAGTGCCAGAGCGCCAGTTGTTACAGATAGTCTTTGAATTTAGATCGGTTTCACTCACAAGACCCCATAATTCTCTCTACCCCATGTTAGATCTGTCTATTCAGCAAATTGAGTCTCATCATAGAGTTTCGTATTCACTGACTGGCAGGAGGACACCACTGTCAAAATGTCAAGTTCATGCGAGTATCACATCTCCAAGTTGCCTAAAGCAGATTTTCCAGTTTTTTGTTAACAGAGTCATCCCTTTTATCGCATTCTTTAAAAAAGTCTTTCTTAGCCACAGAAGTGGTTTCTAAAACTGGAGTTATAAATGGGGCCATAAGCCAGTGCTTTGCAATTCAGATGATATCATTAGAAGGCAGCAGCGACATGCTGTCTCAGACCCCTCATGTGAAGGATGGCTCACACTCCACGGGGTACAAACCCAAGCTGAGACTCCTCAGAAAGAGCACGCTGGTGGGACAATATCGCAGAGGTTTCGGGGAGAAAACAATCCCCCATAACATCATCGCAGAGCTATCTGGAGAAAACAATAATGGGCTTAAATGAGATTTAAATTAACTGGATACAAGCTTGCAGCGGCAATTATAAGGGCCTTTTAGCTAACAAGAAAATAAGGCCAGAGAATAGCTATGTTTAAAACTTCCTTCCAAAAAAGTGGCAGCTCTATATAGATAGATAGGTAGACAAATAGGTAGGTAGGTAAATAGATGATAGATACATAAATAGATAGAGATAGGTGCTGATATCAAAGCAGCAGAATACACCCCCAAAATATGCCACCTTGATATATTGATTATTTTGAGCTGTAGGCACTTGGAAAACTTGCAAATGCAGGGAGAGGCTTCCTCTGAACTCCCCTGATCTGTGTAAAGATTGGTCCTTCAACAGGTACTCAGTTATCATAATTCTCCTTCCTGCTACTTTCATCAACCAGGGAGCATTGATTCTTGTCACAGGAAAGGGGGCTAGAAGCCCACACCACACCCAGGCAAGCTCTGTCACAAGCTATCATGCCTCCCACCTATTCTCAGGCTCCATTCATCTTTCCTAAAAGCCATTGCTTTTCCCCAAAGAGACTGACACCCCCTCCCTTTCCTCATTAAGATGCTGTTTCAGTCCACGTGCTAAGCACCTTGGTGAGTTGCTCATTTTTCCCATTATGTATGAGGCATATATGTTAATCAACTTCTATTTGCTTTTCCCTTGTTTATCTCTCTTTTATTACTGGGGATTCAGCTAAGGACTCAGAAAAAGAGAGAAAAAAAATACTTTTCCTCCCCTATCATATCTTTATCTACATATCTACATCTATAGACACACACATACACACACACACACACACACACACGTCATTTGCTGCTGATTTGGCTGCAAAAATGATACCTTACAGGAAGATTATTTTAAAAAGCATATAATACCTCATTTCAGCCAAGCCAAATACAAACACAGAATATTAGGCAAAAGCCTACTAAGACTAACACAGTCAGATTATTATTTGCTTATTTAATTGAATCTTCAGGGGATGCTTGCCTTCAAACTTCAATGTCAATCAACTTAATGCAGTGGGAAGAATATGGAAACTGGAGTTTAAATGGGAGTCCAACAATCACCACTGATGAGTAACAGTAACTGTAGCAAGTTACTTATTACCTTACCCTACATTGTATAATGTACAAAATGGGGTACAACTACTAGGTTTCATGATTTTTATGAATAATAATTGAAATCAAATGAAGTGATTAGTTCAGGGTGTGCAATGAATACCACACCCACTGACCTTGCCTGTGGTTGTTTTGACCTTGTCTGTGGTTTTCTTGTTTAGGATCCCTAAGAAGCAGACCCTGAGATAAGGATTTAGGTGTCAACAGAAATTTTGGAGGTGAAACCTGGAAACATAGGGAAGGGGAGAAGGAAAACAGGGAATGAGGCCGCTAATGACCGTGTTATCAAACGATCATACTCTGGATAAATGGAGCTCAATCCCACTATGGCAATCTAGTAGAAAAAGTAGAACACACTTTACAATTATCCCAAAGGAGAGGCAAGGACGCTGGGATGTTTATCCTTCTACACTCCATCTGTCATGGGCTAAAGGATGCTTACTTGGGCATTAACCTTCTGGCATTCTGTGGCTTGTCATCTATGGTAGCCTGTGGTATTCCCCTTGGCCAGAAAAGGAAGGCAGGAAGGCAGGCAAAAAGAAAAAGAAAAAGAAAGAAGAAAGAAGAAAGAAGGAAGGAAAGAAAGAAAGAAAGAAAGAAAGAAAGAAAGAAAGAAAGAAAGAAAGAAAGGAGGGAGGGAGGGAGGGAGGGAGGAAGGAAGGAAGGGAGGAAGGAAGGAAGGAAGGGAAGAAGGAAGGAAGGGAAAGGAGTGAAGGAAGAAGACAGTTTTTAGGCACAGAGACTCATGGGTGGTCACAGAGCTAAACTCCTTCACAACTGAGGGAGGTGAAAACCAAGAGGATGTACAGGGCAGCACAGCATCTGCTAGATCAGTGGTTCTCAACCTTCTGGCCCTTTAAATACAGTTCCTCATGTTGTGACCCAACCATAAAATTATTTTCATTGCTACTTCATAACTTTAAAGTTGCTACTGTTATGAATCGTAATGTAAATATCTGATATGCAGGATGGTCTTAGGCGACCCCTGTGAAAGGGTGGTTCGACCGCCAAAGGGGTCGCAACCCACAGGTTGAGACCTCTGTGCTAGAGGGACATATAGAAAAATTCTCTCAAACGGCCCCCTTTCCAAGAATTTGCCAAAATTTGACGCCTCTAAATTCATATGTACAGCAACAATGACAGTTTACTGATTTATCCCAGGCTCCCAGGGCATAGTAGGCATTTAATATCTATTTTCATTTATTTTATAATCTATAACATTTATTCTTCACTTACAAAGAACCAGGCTCTCTGATAAATGATTGTAGACACATTACTGATATATTATTTCATTTGATCATTACTGTCCTATTATCTCCATTTACTAGAGAAGAAAAAAGGATAAGAGAGGTTAGAAAATATGCTCAAAGCCATGCAATGAATCTGACTCCAAAACCCATATGCTTTGTCATAAATTTACCATAGTAAGCTAACTATTAATATAAGGAAAAAGGCAAAGAGAATCAGATATTGTTGAGTCTAAGGGGCTGGGAAGCATGAGCCTGTTTGCTTTACCACTTCATACACTCCAGGGGAATCACAGCATTGCCCGTCCAAGGATTAACACCCCTCCCTTCCCCCTCCAATACCAGATTGTCAGAGAAGGTGAGCACATGTGCAATAGAAGTCAAAATGGCAAAAGGGGAGGTGCTTGATCCTAGAGGCCTGTCAGTCTAACCTGGGAAAGGGCTCACTGTTCTGGGGGTGGAGCTATCAGAAGCCCATGAAAGCTTGGGAAGTCGATTGGTTGTTTTGAAAAGCTCCTGGTTCTTTCCAAGCTCAAGATAATTAAAACCCATCTTAACAAAAATGTTCTCTCTCACTCAGGAACATATGACCATATGGGTCCAGCAGCCAACTGGGGCCTGCAGCAGGTCACGCCAGCTCCAAAGGACTAAGCTTTAATATGAAGCAAAAACTCTGGGCACTGGCCTTTGTGTTGGCCTCGCTGAAGACAAGATTGGACTTTTTCCATGGAGGGACAAAGTGAGATGGGACATTGGGAACCCAGGAGGGGCACTCTTTTTATTTTGCATCAAGCACCCAAATGAATCTTGCCACACCACAGTCTCCCATGCATGGGTCCTTGGAATGCTTTCCTCACAATCCTGGGAAAGAACGTGATTTCTATCAGCAACAATATTGCCTTTCTCCCAACTCTCACCCCCTTGCAGACCTTGTTCACTCTCACACCTTGAGCAATCACCTTGTTAGATAACACCAAAATCATAATCTATAGTCCTCCCTCTTTGGATGTCATATGATGCCCTCCAATGAAAGTTCCCTAAAGTGAAGCCCTTCACTTCCTGCACAGATTCATTTGTGGATTGTGTCAAGAGAATCAGGCTCAAATCCTCTTAGCCATTCTGTTGCTGCTCACCCTCCAGAGCACCATAATGACAAATGTTTTAATTTATACTACCAATCCTTTAATTGATTCCCTGCTATGTACCAACAACCCAAAAGACTTGGTCTTAGGAAGAATCCTCTTATAAAGATTTGTATAAGTCTAGATGCTAATCTGGACATAAATATCTTGCAGGAGACAAGAGTTAAGAACCACACATGAGATACAAATGTGTGAAAAATTGGATGGCACAATTATCAAATTCTCTGCTATCTTTTGTGATTCTTTTTCCTCTGCCTTCATAGGGCCCATTATTTCAGGGTAGGCTCCCATCTTAAAAATAAGAATATATTTTAATTGCATGTCATGGCTGTTAACTATCATCTTGGACTCATCTATAATAATAAAAGCATAATATGCAAATTGACCGAATGACTGAACAGCAGAACAGCCATCCGGATGACCTTCTGGACCACCATGCTATGACATGCACTGGCGCTAGGCCAGCCAAGGCAGGTGAGATGCAATTGGTCAGGGCCCAGAATCATCCAGGCCACCCTTTGTGGGGTGATCAAGACGGGGGGAGCTTTGTGATCAATTTCCCCAAAGAGGGAGGTCCAGGCCACCCAGCTGGCAGCACTATGATCGGTGGGCAGGGCCTCCCTCTACAGGGTGATTAATCTGGGGGCCCCGTGATCGATCGCCACACAGAGGGAGGCCGAGGCCAGCCAAGCAATCACACCCCATGCCTGTCACCAGCAGAGGAAGGTGACTGGTGGAGGGGAAGAGGGGGCAGAACCACACAGATGGCAAGCAGTGGCAGTGGCGGGGGCGGGGCCAGCTGCCAGCAGCCAGGGGAAGGAAAGTTCCAATAGGACCTGATCGCCCGCCAGGCTAAGGAACCCTACCTGGGGGGTCCCAGATTGTGAGAGGGTACAGGCCTGGCTGAGGGACACCCCCTCCTCCCTCCTGTGCACAAATTTCATGCACTATGTCTCTAGTTTGTGGAATAAACTCTGTCATGCAATGAGTAGCTGAAGGTTAGGTTACTTATTACTGCTTTAGGCCTGGCTAGACCTGCCCTACTTCTCAGAAAAGTTTGAGGTAAACTTTACTATTTGCCAGTCTCTTTTCAGGCTTAGAAACTGGAGGAACATCTTGTTTTAAGCTTTTTGATAATTCAGTACTTGAGAATTTTAGATCTAAAAAGCCCTTTAAATTTTAAGTACCTGGAAATCTATAAGAAAACCATTTATCACCAAATGGGGTCAATGTCATCAAGATGAAACTACTGGCAATAACACCATGTAGCATTGGTGTTATTGAACTACAGCTATTTATTGTTTGCTGTAGATGAGAGTAGTCTGGGCATGGTGGGTGCAGAAGGCAGAGAGATATTCAGAGGCATGTCCCTGGGGGTGAAGGGGTAGGGGCTGTAGAGGGATTTTATGTTCTTGATAGAATTTGAAGCATAAATTAAAATTATCCAGGGCAACTATTGTCTCTCTTCTCCATTCAGAACTCAGAATTACCCAAGATTTTACTTGGACCTGCTAAACAAAGGAGAGCATGGATCCACCGACCATGACAAAAGTCTCCATCTGGAAATTTATACCCTTTTCACTGAAGTTATAATTAATCAGTTCCAAATACAGATAAGCATATGAGTTATTGAGAAAGAATAAGTAAAACCATCCAACATCCAAATCCCTCAGATATTCCAGTCAGTCTTCACATGCCTCAATATTAGGGAAAAAAATACAACATAACTCAGGCACTCACTTAAATAAGACAGATGCCACATAAGCCCCTAAATTCCATATTCTTCAAACTGTGTTCATTCATTCCAAGTAAAGCCATGAGGTGCTCACATCTGTAGAGTATAAACCCTACTGCAAACCTCTAACACACAATACCTTCATTCACATTCCTTGCCTTGGGACCCATGCCACACTTTCATTTTCAAACATTTAGAAGTTATTGTACATCAAATGGAAGTTTCAGAAACAAATATAACATTGGCTCTTTACTCACCTACAAAAATTAGCAAATAATGATGCCTCTCTCTCTGGAGGCATCCCTCTTCTGAAATCTCTGCACATCCCTCCTATCTTTTTCTTTGTGTTTTTGTATCTACAACTAAATATAGGAATTTTGTCTACTTTTATATATTACTTAAATGAAATTTGAAAGGGTCATTGTACAGCTTGCTTTTTTTCTGTTAACAGCTATTCCTGTTGGTACATTTACATCTGACTTTAATTTTTCCTGCTGTGTAATTCCATCCTTTGAGTTTATAGAACAAAAAATTAATTATTGTATTGATGTATAACACTATCCAAATAAAATTTTCTAGTAAAGATGTTGCTCTTTTTTTATTCCTATTGTTTTAATGGAGATTGGAATTTTGTCTCCGTATGCTATTTAGCACAGAAAATCTTGTATGATCACAGACAGCTACTCAAACCTAGTGAGTAGACCATTGTTTAGATGAGATGTCATGGTCGGTGGATCCATGCTCTCCTTTGTTTAGCAGGTCCAAGTAAAATCTTGGGTAATTCTGAGTTCTGAATGGAGAAGAGAGACAATAGTTGCCCTGGATAATTTTAATTTATGCTTCAAATTCTATCAAGAACATAAAATCCCTCTACAGCCCCTACCCCTCCACCCCCAGGGACATGCCTCTGATTATCTCTCTGCCTTCTGCACCCACCATGCCCAGACTACTCTCATCTACAGCAAACAATAATGTCTCATCTCATCTACTAGAAGATGGCCATTCAAGTCCAGGATCTGCTTGGATTTGTCATATTCTTCTCTGAACTATAGTTTTCCCAGCTTTAACTGGAGTGAACGAATGTTGGGAAGAAACCCACAACATTCAGAATAGTCACATTTGAGGCTGATGGTTATAAGACTTCAGAATAAAGCAGAGATTAATGAAAATTAATAGCACTTTTTAGATCAAATTACTGTCTCCATTTAGGGCTAGAAAACAAAGACTGCTAAGGTTGCTGTTATGTACACTTAACTGCTGATATAAACAGCCAGCCTATATCATACACAGGTGGAAAAGCAATCAATTATGAGCTGAGTTCTGAGCTGAAGGGTGACAGAAGGTACCCCACCAGCACCCCATACAGACACACAGCAGTACCATTACCTCACTTCCCACCAGCTCACCAGAGATCTGAGTTCATCTTTTCCTAGGAACGTTCAGATAAATCTTGGTGACACAATGGATTAATATGACATTGACAGGTTTGTAGAGAAAGACTACACAATCTCAATAAAAGAGTCTTTGCGCTGCTACCTTGTCTGCATGTCTGTATAATCTTCTTCAGCCTCATTGGCATCCGGTTCACTGTCACTCATTTTACCTTCTTTTAGCACTGGTTGTTTATTTTCCTATACACCAAGCTTCTTTCCAAGCCAAAGGATTTGCTTATGGCATTCTCTCATTTTTTCCCTGCTCTTCACTTGGCCAATTCCTACTCATCTTTCACATTTTAATTTAAAAACTCAATCCAGGTTAGCAACCTTGGCTAGATAATTTCAGAACAACCTATATTCTTCAGTAGCACTGCAATTTTAGGGAAAATGTTTTAGTGGACTTGTTTATTTGATGCCTTTCTTTCCTACATGATTCTGAGCTGTGCCTGTTTTTTTCTACTCTGCCCAGCACAAGGCCTGCCATGCAAGAGAAACTCAATAAATATTCATTGAATCAATGAAATAAACTTCCCTCACAATGGTGGTCTTATAGTGAATATAGTAAAAGTTACCTGCAGTGTAATGTATGAAAACAAAGACTACCCACTGAACATTTTTTATGATTCTAGATGCAGCATCTGTGAAACACAAGATATGGGAAATTCACAGTTCCTTACCTTCTTCCTCCTACTTCTCTTTGGATTCATCACTAGGTGACACCTGAGATGCTTTTCTTTTTAAATAAAAATAGGTGTGTTGTGTTCTTTTTCAGTGCATTTTCCAAATTAAAGAGAGAGAAAAATGAGCTAATGTTTCAGATTTCATCCAGTGTGTTTTGTTCTGCGATATTTCCGGTCTGCAGCCTTTTGTCTTATTTCATTCTTGCTACCATACAGCTGTTGTCACAAAAACAATATAACTTGTTTGGACAGCATTGTTTATCTGCTGTTTACTATCTCTATACAGACATTTGAATCTGTGTTCACTCAGTTTAGAAACCAGGTATGTGTGTGTGTGCGTGTGCGTGTGTGCGTGTGTGTGTACATATATATTTAAACTAGAAGCCCAGTGCATGGCTCATGCACCAGTGGGGTCCCTTGACCTGGCCTGCGGGCATCAGGCCAAAACCAGTTCTCTGACATCCCCGAGGGGTCCCTGATTATGAAAGGGCTTCTAGTATGCATCTAAGATCTTTGGTTAACCTCTTCCCACCCTTCCCCCTCCCCCTTTCCCTCTGAGATTCATCAGCCTGTTCCATATTTTCATGCCTGTCATTTCCGCTCCTGCTTTGAGCATCTGCCCCCTGGTTGTTATTGTGTGTCATAGCTACGGAACAGATGGCCGTGTGCCAGTCAGCCAGTTGCTTAGGTTTTCATATATATAGATAGGTGTGTGTGTGTGTGTGTGTGTGTGTGTGTGTGTGTGTATCCAAAAGTAGGCTTACAGTTGTGTGTATGTGAAACAGAGTTTTGTTTCGTGTGTTTTTGTTACTGTTTGTGCTAATCCTCAGCTGAGGACATTTTCCCATTAATTTTCAGAGAGAGTGAAAGGGAGGGGGAGAGAGAAAAATCAATGTGAGAGAGATACATCGATTGGTTGCTTCTGTATGCACCCCTTGACCAGGGCTGGGGATCTAGCCTGCAACCCAGATTCGTGCCCTTCACCGAAATAGAACCCAGGATCCTTTAGTCCATGACCAACAACACTCTATCCACTGAGCGAGACAGAGACAGACAGACAGACTGAGAGCACACTTGCCATGGATGGGACTTTTTTATATTTACAAGCTTACAAGTCAGACATCGTTACAAGTTTCCTCTCCACTTTTCTGAAGAAAAGATTCTGATCTCTTATCTATTTTACATGGGCAGTAGGAAAACTCATTCCCGAGCCCTGAGGAATACTGCATGCTTGAGTTCAGCATAAGGCAAAGAAATTTACACTAAAACAAGAGATCAGCAGTTCAGGCAGGTGAGTGATTTTCTGCTGTGTAAGTTCAACTTTAGGTCAGTGGTTCTCAAATTTGCATGTGTGTCAGAATCCTCAACTGGAGAGCCTGGCAACACAGATCACTGGGCCCAGACCCAGGTCTGATTCAGATCCAAGAATCCGCATCTGTGATACATTCTCAGGAGATGCTGGTGTTGGTGCTCCATTTCTATATTATGAAAACAACTGCATTACATAGTTCATAGGCAAACAAACAGTGAGAACAAATAAACTGTATACAAGAGGTTTATGTTCTCAAAGGAAATGCCTTTGCAAAACGGCAGGGATGGCTGTTTCTGATGCACAGCTCCTTGGCATGGGCAGAATTCTAGCCACACTCCACCGAGGACTGGAGAAAATGTGTATTTCCTGCACAGTCCAGCAGAATGGCTTTTAGTGACCAGACATTGCTCTGGAAGGTTTTTCTTCCAATGACTAGCCCAGTGGTCAGCAAACTGTGGCTCGTGAGCCACATGCAGCTCTTTGGCCCCTTGAGTGTGGCTCTTCCACAAAATACCGACTTCTGCACTTGGGCCACGAAGTTTCAATCGCACTGTACATGCGTGCCCGCACGTGGTATTTTGTGGAAGAGCCACACTCAAGGGGCCAAAGAGCCGCGTGTGACTCACAAGCCACAGTTTGCCGACCACTGGACTATGCTTATAAACTAGGTTAAATTTACTTTCCTTTCTGTGCCTCCATTGTTTTCAAGTATAAAATGGGGAGAAATATCTACCATGCTGAATCATTACAAATATTCAAGAAAATAATATGGCAAAGACCTTAGCATACTACATGGTATATAGTCAGTGAAAATAAATCTAAGTTCCTTTCTCTTGGGGAAGATTCATATAGGATGATTCTTAGGACGTGAACTTCAGCTTTTTCTTTTGCAGACATTAGGAGAGCAATATTCCAAGAACGGATCTCCAAACTGGTCATCTATTTGGACCATCAAGAAAGGAGAGAGGCTGGGAGACTACTCATGAGACCAGCCCCAATGAATCATGTAAATAAGACACGACATATTTTAGGGCAGGATGAAGGAAGAGAGGGAAACTCTACCATTGGGTTTAGATGTCAACATTATCTCAGAAGCAAGGAAGGCATTTAAACTAACTAATGCATCTGAAGAATAGCAGAGAGGCTGTCTCTGTGGCTAGTAATAAAGGCAGGTCAAATTTTTATAGAAATATTCCCAGCTGTTGTCTCCACTATCCTATAGAAAATATAGCTTTGGATAATTAAGCAAGGTACTAAATAGCAGTCTCTCTGTCTTCTAAGGGAAGATATTTGGCCAGATGGGTTCTGAGTTGTCCGGCCACCTCTGAAAAGAGATTTCTCTGTTCAGTTTTGGAGTCTCCTCATTAGGACTGGCTTTGCCATTGAATTAACTAAAAAGAAACGTGTGTGTGTGTATTTTTCCTGTATACCAGAATCTTCTTTTAAAATATATCTTTATTGATTTCAGAGAGAAAGGGAGAGGTAAAGAGAGATATAAACATCAATAATGAGAGAGAATCATTGATCGGCTGCCTTCTACACATCCTCTACTGGGGATTGAGCCCGCAACCCAGGCATGTGCCCTTGACCGGAATCAAACACAGGATCCTTCAGTCCTCAGGTTGATGCTCTATACATTGAGCCAAACCAGCGAGGGCTATACCAGAATCTTTGATACAGGAAAACAAAAACTCTTGAGAAAATATTTATATCATTTATTGAACTTAAACTAGACTCAAGAAGAAAATCCTAATAAAATTTTCTTTTAATTATTCACTTCAAGGTTATAATAAGGTAGAATCTGGACTGATCACATTTTTTATTTCTTTAAATTATTATATAAAAATCTATATTTAAATGTTTATAAGTTCCTAGATAACTCCTAACTTTCAAGATGCTTTATTTCTGAATTGACATGTCACATAGTAATGAACCTAGAATCTTGCATTAATGTCACAGAAAATCTACCTTTGGCTGACGAGAGAAACTCCTCAATTAAATTAGAAGATAATTTAAAATTTCTAACTAGATCAAACTAATAGAGGTGGTAGAAGATAATAAGCTATCCATGTTAATAAGGATTCAAGGCTCATGTTATGGGGAAAATATGTCCTATAATTCTACAGACTGGAGTTGAAACCCCAGTTTCCAATTTACTAACAGTGCAACTAGAATGTATGCCTGACTTTCTGAGTCAACTGACACATCATCCCAGCGATTTACCGAAAACATATAATAAAATGACTCGCGCATAATACTTGATCCCTACTTTCCACCCCACCCCCTTTTTCCTAATGTTCTCAAAACTCTGGGACAACTAAGCTAACCTATAAGATGGAATGATGTTAAAAACAATACCCAGGGTTTACCACATACTATTGTATATTATAATCATTATTGTTGATGTTAATATAATAGCTAATAAAACTGTCTATCATTACTTGTACAATTTATTTTGTGCCAAGCCCTTTTAAGGATTTCCTAATTTAATCCTCACAATGTTCATAACAGGTATTATTAACTTCATTTTCAAAGGAAAGAAACAGATTTAGAGTGCAAATAAGTTTCCTGACATAGCATAGCTATAAATTGCAAAACAATGCAATCTTATTGTTCAACACAATAATCTCTGGAGAGATTGTAGAACTCAAAAGATGCCATGTTAGAAGTCCAATCTGGATAAGACATAGGAGAACCATAGTTTTGTAGGGATATATTAATAGGAAAATTTTAATAAATTACAATCAATAATAATTGCATCGAAACAAGCCATCTAGCAGTGTGTAAATCACATGCACAGTGAACATAGTTCTCACTTTAACACATGGTTAAATATAAAGACCACAGGTAAACATCTCTCCCGACCCAGACCCTTTCCTGACAGACTGGACATCCCTTTCAGAAAGTACACTGGGCACTTTCTGATAGAACCAAGTGTTCTCAGATAGAAGCATGAGGTTCAGTCTAAGCTTTCTGATCTCAGATGGTGGTGGGAGAAGGATTTGATGTCTCTGCATGGACTTTGGTGCACCGGACAGTTGTTCTGTAGGCTTGCTATGGACAAGCCAGTGAGTAAGTGGGAAATATGCGCAATTATGCATTAGGTGTGTGTGAAGCACGGGCAGGAACTACAGGCTGACCAATCCAACTGCAGACAATAGTGTGAACACCCTTGCTACAGTTGTTCTCGCATGTATTAAATAGTCTAAGTCAAAGACGATTTCATTGCTTGGCAATGCTTTCTGAGTTTATAAACCCTTTCAGAAGCAATGATCTGAGAAGAAATTAAGAAAATACTTTAAAAATTAGACAAAATTTGGTTCTTGCACACATGCTTGTCAACATTTACTATCCATCACAGGAAAAACAGTGAGATCACCGACCCAGTCTAAACAGGAAGATATGAATCTGCAGAAGAAACAACAGCATCTACCTCCAAGGTTAATAGTAAATTTAATAGAAATATGGCCCAACAACAACTTAGAATACACAGCTGCAAAAGGTGCTACATATCTCCTTGTGATGTATGACTTTTCATTGGGATCAAATAAGCCTTTGTTTAAACTCATTTTGCTAATTTTTAATTCTAAGATTTCTTAGACACAAGTGAAAAGTGAATCAATAGCTGTTAATAGCTTCATCAGCAGTACCCACACTTTGTAATTAGTCCCATTCTTTGAATTCTATTTCAGTGTCTCAGAGGTTTCTATTACAAATCAGTGAATTTCAATAATATATTTTAATTTTATTTGTGAATCCGAGATGAAACTTTAAAAAATCCATTCTGTTGAAGGTGAAAGATCTGATAATTGATGATTTTTAAAATGGAGTTACGTTTGACATTGAAGGTGATACTATCCTTGTAATATAAACACAACTTTTGCTAGAGCAGTGTCATAAAGAACACAGTATTTTTACTCACTGAAGTGTGCCCAATTATAGTGTCTACAGAAAAATATCTGCAAATATCTCCCATCCCACATGCTCTTCTTATGTGAACTTGACATACCTCCCATGAACTATTTGGAATATATGTTCCCTGCCTTACATTCAAGCAAACATTTGTTATTCCTCTATTAGAACATGGCAGGTGTCATTATGTGACTTCCAAATCTTGATCAAAGTACCATGCATTTCTGCTTAGTTCCCTTGAGACATCTGCTCTTGCCATCTAGCTGCCATGCAGAAAAGAAATCCAAATAAGCTCATTCAAGGGGACCACTGCTGATGTGACATATAGATGTTCCAGAAAACAGCTCAACTGAGGTCTTAGTCAACAGTCAGCTTCACCTGCCAGATATGTGAAGACTCTTCCAGATAATTCCAGCCACCAGCTGTTGAGTTCAAGTCTTCCTGGCGGAGACCCTGGACAAGCCATCCCTACTGTGCCCTGTCCAAATTCTTCACATAGAGAATCTATAAGCATCACAATGCTGTTGCATTATGCTAGGAAGTGTTTGGGCCATTTGCTATGCAGTAGCAGCTAAACAACACCTTAAGATACCTTAAAGAAACACATTTGGAATTCCAATGCACATATTATTGAAAATGGTTTTCAAGAAAGCTATGATATTCTACAAATTTAAATAAAGGCTTTAGTTGTCCAAAATTTTTAAAAGTTTTATGTCTAAGCTTTTAGACTAAATGAAATATAAGATTTGTGAGGGAGCTGAGATTTAACTTAAATACTGTTTAATAAAGACAGTGGTATTCAATTTTTTTCTTTAACGGCTCAGCACCATTTTTTTAATTAACTATTTTTGGTAAGAATACTTAATATGAATCCAACCCTGTTCACAAAATTTTAAGTAAACACATTATTTGTAATGGACTAAAAGGAGGCAACATTTATAAAACTATTTGCGTATATACATCTCCAAATTTCAAACAAAACTATAGTGTAGTGAGAATATTCTCCATTTCTTTCCATTTAGCAGAATTTAATCTTATATACCTGGTATATCAGCACCTATAGAGAAAACATTTTCTCAATTAGAAAACATGATGTCAAATCCACTAAAGGTATCAATAGCAAATGTACTAATGAAAAAAATGCAATTGTGAAGATGATTTCAGTCAATATAATTTAAAAATAAATCAAAATATATAAGAAAAGTATTCTATAGAAAATTTCTAATATATATTAAGAATAGGCAACACTAAAAATATGATTAATGTGCATACCAAAGTAATTATGTCTGTTACTTTAACGTTCAGATCATTAATGAGAAAACCTTTTTAATTTTGCTTCAATGTATATCAATATGTTTCTTTAATTTTTACAAAGAATGTTTTATAAAATAATTTTAAATAGGACATTTTATGTCTACTAATACAATAAACCAGTTTTTAGTCAATAAAAATTGAAATATATATAAAATAAAGGGGACATAAATCAATATCAATTATAAATAAAATGTTCAAATATATATGTGTGTGTGTGTGCAATTATCTTTAGTGTCTCCTTTATTTTCAGAAGCCTCATAATTTGTACAAGTTATATGACTGCCCTAATAAAAAGAGGCCATATCTAATAATTATTAAAAACTAAGCCTTCTGCTTTCACTGCGGGTCAATAAAATAGGTAGAATTCTCTTACCATAAGGCAATAAGCTTTGGGAATTCAAATCTACTCAGTAAACGCAATTGAGAAAATAAATGTCTCTATAGCAGTTCTCCAGCCCTACAGATTGTGGTCTGATGAAATGCTGACAGAGGAATTGGTTTTGTAAGTAGCAACGCTACACAGGGCAGAGAACGTGCTCAAGTGCGCAGCGGTAGGAATCTGTGATGGTCATGTTGGTGGGTGGTGACTGCTCTCTCACCACTCTCCTGCTCTCACCCTAATGACTCACCCATCTGCTTCTTACCCATGGGCTTCCAGACAGCACGCCGAGTGTTCTAGAAACTCAATTATGCTAGCAGGCATCAGACGGCAGGAACTGGGTATTCTTTGAAGTAGGCCAAAGGTTTTCAGCCATGGTCAGCCCCACAAAATTTAGAAAGAGCTTTCGTTTTCCTTCTATATACAGTAGCAAATTAGGGGCCATGCAATTTAAATTATGTTCATTATACACTTCCTCATTTAAAACTTCACAAAGTCAGATCGCCTGTGGAGCAGAGGAACTGTAATGAGCTGGCTTCTGCCAAAGTTCGGGCAATGATGATTTCAAGGTCATGGACTGGCAGAACGCTGAAGGAGAAATGACTGGCAAATATCAGAGATACAGCAAATGAAAGTGTATTCCAAGGATTTGTTGAAATCGTGCCACTGTTAGAAGTCGCTGAAGTAGGTTTGCGGGCGTGAAATTAGCAGGGTGGTGAACAAATGCTGCTTTGTAAAACGATGCGTGTGGCTAAGGAACCAGAATATTTTGCAGCTAATCTGAAATGGGAATAGACAGCAAGAAATTGGGAAAGGGGAAGAGAAAAGAGGAAGTATTTGTCTTTCCTTGCTACTTCCTCAATCAGAATCACTAAAGAAATATCCACATTTCACTGAGTATATACTGATGGCCTCTTATCTCGAATCCACAGCCCAGAGGAGAATCAGCTAATAATGATATGTAACCATTTTCATATTTCCACATATTTCTGAGTCCTAGTTGGAACCAAACACACACATTCCAACTGTCATAGGGTTCATTTTATAGTCACCAACAGACAAATACCTGACGCAGAGAGTGACAGGTACTATTTTACAGGGATGATCGGGAAAGATATTCGAGCAAGAAACCATAATGAAGTGACGAGCCATGTGAATGTCTGGGAAACGAGGGTTCTGGGGCAAAGACAGCAGCCCTTGCAAAGGCCCTGTGTCTGAGGCAAGCTGAGAAATACTGAGATAGAAATGTGCCCTGGCATAGACGGAAGGCTAGCAAGAGGGGTAAGAAATAAGGAAGAGATGTACCAGATACAGCCCATCACAAAATACAAAAATCTAGCATCTGTTAAGCTAGTATTTTAGAGTATAGAAGTCAATATCCTATATAATAAGAGAGGAATATGCTAATTAGCCATTATACCCTGAGGCATAACAACCAAGAGCGTAAGGACCAGATCACGGGTCAGCAGGAGGGTGGCCCAGCGAGGTACAAGCAGACTGTGGAGAGCTACAGGATGGGGCAGGGCAGCAAACTATGAGGAGGGGGGAAGGGGGAGAAGGGCTGGGGGAGCTACAGGACGGTGGGGCAGTGGGCGGAGAGCTACAGGAGGTCAGCAGCAACCTACTGGCTATAAGCGGGCAGCAGAGAGCTACAGGACGGGGCAGGGCAGCAAGCAAGTGGGAGGTGGAGAACTACAGGAGAGGGCAGGGCAACAAGCTATGAGGGGGATGAGGCAGCAGGCAGATAGATACAGGAGGGTGGGGCAGCGGGCAGAGAGCTACAGGAGGGCGGCAGCGACCCACTGGCGCACGGATTCATGTGCAGGGCTACTAGTATATATGTAAGTATTGTTAAAGCTGGCATTGCAGAGGCAAAATCAGTATTTCCAATAGCCTACACATGTTCAAAGTACACATATGGCACCTATGACTGTCTTGACTGTCTGCTCTGCCGTGGCCCTTTAAACAGACCTGCCTTCCAAGCATCCCAGAAGGTGGCCAGGACTTACTTCCACACGGCATTTCAGCATCTGCTTTGCTAGCTCCTGGTGGGCCACCAGCTGTGGGCACCTCTCTCTATGAGGAACCCTTTTGGACCCTGCATTTTAGCTTTACCCACAGAACAAGGGCAGGTGTTTCCACCCTGCCCAGCCTTCTCTCACTTCACACTTGTCTCCATCACCTCCCCCACACATATTCACACCCACCTGCACCAGGTTGTTCCAACAAAACAAAGACTACAACTGGTTATTTGAACGATTCAAATAATTAATCTTGATAGTGGACAGAACCCTAAGGAAATAAATTCTTTTTATTTCCTTAGTCTTTTCTGATGACCCATAACATTTGAAAAGCTCAGTGAAATCAAACATCACCCGGACAAGGTCATGGTATGTTCATTTTCTGTTGGATGTTGATTATTGAAAGAAGTTCTTTTTATTCCAATGTCTTATTTCTAAGTTATGCTTATTTCTAATTTAGCTGCGTCAACCTATACCCCAGGACAACAGCATGTTAAAGAATTGTGAGTATGTGTTAGATGAATGAAAAAGAACCTCCCACTTCATCCCTGCCCACCTTCCCCGCCCCCCCCCGCCCCGCCCTCAAAATATTTTCCATTTACAGAGCTCTGCAAAAAGCCTATCATTGGAAAGTGAATACTCAAATATCGTGCACCTGAAAACAGACATAATACAGGGTTGGGCACAAGTAAGTTTACAGTTGTTTGTATGGAAATTAATATAATCATTAATAAATAATAACAATACAAGGATAAACTCTGTGTTTCCCATACCCACAACTCTACACCAACTTTTGCCCCACCCTGTATTTTCACCTTATATTTAAGTGGTGCTTTCTGTGTTAAAGACAAGTGGATAGATCAATCCTCCAGAAGCAATAAATAAGTAATGTTGCCCTAGTTAAAACTGAGGCAACCAGATGTGACTTAGGAATCTTTCTTCCCAAGCAGAAAAAAATATGGACAAGCTGGCAAGTTCACACAGGAAATCATGGATTGATTTCCAGGAGCCCAGGTTGCAATGCTTTGCAGAGGCTGTTGGAATCCAGCATCTTCATCTTTAAAGTTATCAATAAAATAGAGGCCTGGTGCACGAAAATTCATACACTCAGTAGGGGGTCCCTCAGCCTGGCCTGCACCCTCTTGCAGTCCGGGACCCCTCAGGGGATATCCACCTGCCGCTCCCAGGGAGAAGGCCTAAACTGGCAGTCAGACTTCCCTCTGGCAGCCCAGGAGCCCTCAGGGTATGTCCGACTGATGGCATCGAGCTGGCCTAAGCTGCAGTTGGACATCCTTAGTGCTGCCGAGGAGGCAGGAGAGGCTCCCGCCACCGCCGTTGCGCTCGCAGCTGTCAGCCTGGTTTGTGGCTGAGCAGAGCTCCCCCTGTGGGAGCACACTGACCACCAGGGTGCAGCTCCTGCATTGGGTGTCTGCCCCCTGGTGGTCAGTGCACATCACAGCAACCAGTCATTCCTGGTCATTCCGCCATTAGGGTCAATTTGCATGTTACCCTTTTATTATATAGGATACATCAAGCGGCACTGCTTCCTATCTCAACCTCAGGGTATCTTCCCATTAGCCTTCCTCCATTCAAGGAGAGCACATTCCTTTCCAGAAGCTTGACCATTGGTTTTTATCTATGACAACATTCTGCTTCTTCGCTCATCATTATTTATTTCTATGATAACTCATTTATGCTAGAACTTATCAAGAGGCAAACAAAGCAAAAGAATATATGTTAAAAAATTATTATCCACAATTTCATTAATTTTTCTTTTTTGTCCTGAAAATTCCCATAGGTTAGAAACAGCACGAGCTTCAGGAACTACTCTGTGGTTCTGATAATGCATACTTTGAGGATTACAAATTTGGGTTTTTAAATATCATGCCAATATTTCTTAATTAAATCTCCTTATCATTTTTAAAAACGTTAGTAAAGAGTCTTGGTCTGAAATTCCTGAAATCTCTTTTGATGAGAAATGCTTTCACAGACAAGGCAATAAATAAATGAATGAATAACTCCCAACCATTTCTCTATCAACATCATTTCTTTGCTAGTTCTGTAGTTTTGTAGCCCAGAAAAAAAAAATACCACTGAGGTGTATTGAGTTGATATGACTGTCTTGAGGTTTTTTTGTTTGTTTGTTTTGTTTTTCTAGGTTTCTTTTCGTAAACTGTGTTTCTTATGAAGTATCACCTGACTCATTTCCATTCAAGATTTCTCTGTTAAAATAAATGTCTCTATTTGGAAAGAACTCAGATTATCAATGTCTGTTAAAATAAAACAAAGAAACCTACTGGTATTGGATAACCAGTCACCTACTTACCCATATCCTTCAAGCAACAATCTTTTATAAAAATGACCTATTATTTTTTTCTACTCTTTTTCCTTCTTGCTTTTTTTAGAAGTAATTTGCTTCAAGTTCACCAACTAACTTTGGTTTGCTTCTAATGGTGGATACAATATATCATAGTTTGAGACTTTAGGTCAGTGGAGAACAATGATATGAGTAAGAAAAATAAACTGGTTTAGGTTGTAAAACCTTGATATAAAAAAAAAATCTGATTTGCTCTGAGTGCTCCCATGCCACATTTCTAATTCTCACCTGCCACTTTGGTCACTTCTTTGGCATTCCTAAATGACCCCAGGACATCTCAATCGGAATCAGTCCCAGGTGACTTTTGAACACATTATTACCTGAAAGGTCAGCTTAAAAGGACATCGGTGAGAGCCTACTAAAACTCAGAAAATGTTGCTAAATGTGAGAAGTCAGCTGACAGGGCTCCTTCTTTACACATACCAACCAATAGAAACGGATTCTCCCAAGGGTAGCTATTTCATTTAAAAAGGAAATTATCCCTGAAGGAAGATGGAGTTATTCCCAGCCCCAGCTTTTGACAGAATCACTATTTTTGAGATGCATTAACTGCCTGGAAATTCACTGTGCATATATAGGAAACAGAAATACTGCACATAAAAGTTAGAAACCACTACATTTAATGTAATATTACAGATATTACCTTAAACTTTCAGGAAAGGCAAAAAAATTACAGAGAGTATTAGTAATGTGGAGGGTTCTCAAATATTTAAAACAGAACTAGCACAATTAACCAGTATTTTTCAGAAGTTTATTGTTCAGAAGAACCAAGTAAAACACCTGGAGGAGTCTGAATGAGAAATTTAGGTGGTAAGTAAGAGCTTTTCATTTAAAATTGAGGTCAATGCATGTTCAGTCTCCTATACCATATAAAACTATGAGACTGGACAACTATGTCAGGGAGAGGGAGAGGGAGAGGGGGAGGGGAGGGGAAGGGAGGGGGAGGGGAGGGGAAGGGAGGGGGAGGGGGAGGGAGAGGGAGAGAGACAGGGGTGGGGGAGAAGAAACATTGACTTGTTGTTCCACTTCTTCATGTATTCATTGGTTGATTCTTGTATGTGCCCCAACCGGGGATCAACCCTCAACCTGGAGATACCAGGACCATGCTCTAACCAACTGAACTACCCAGCCAGGGCTTATGTTCTCTATTTCTATACGTAGCGATGTTGTGTTCTTTAGTACCAGGATTCAAACTTTGGCTTTATAATTAACTGGTCCCATTCACAGTTTGTCCCATCTTTGATCAATTGTCAAATCATTTTCAGTCTCTACAGTATCTTATTAATTCATTTTCTTATATTCTTCTCATTCCTTCTATCATAGCTCAAACCTCCCTTGCCCCTGAATTCCCTAAAATATTAGAATAGCTTTCTGCTAAGCATGCTCCTAACTTTTCTCATTTTTGTCCATTGTACACACTGGAGCACTGCTAATTATTGCACATCTCTTAATGGACTTCCTATTTTCTTAAGGACAAATTCCTAGCTTTGCTCAGTGTCATCTCTTGCTCTGTAAAACAGGCTGATGGAGGCTTCATCCTTGCAAACATTGTTTGGATATGGGAGTGGGAAGAAAACAAGACCCAGATGAACAGTGTATGGTGTAAGAGGAAATCTCATGGCCACACCTAATTTCAAGGGCGTGGGGAGCACAATCCACCCGCATGCCTGGAAGGAGGAGAATCAGACTATTGAGTGGGCAGTACTGATGATGATACAGAGCCTCTACTCACACACTTTGACAACCAGAAATTGTTCAAGAGCCACTACAAGAGAACTGTGGTTAATCTTGGTGTAGGTCTTTGCCACTATGGATGAGGATCTTGCTCCTACTACAAAGGGAATTATCCTTTGTTATTCTGCCAACATGGCTTTATTATAAGAAATTGATAATGACCTTATAAACAAGGGAACTTATAAAAGGCTTGTGAAATGAAAGAATAGCATCAACTAGCTAAGTTTTAATAGTTCGTAATTATAGAAGGCCTAGTATGGGCAAGATGCAAGACTTTGTGAATAATTTACTTAATCCCCAAATAGACCCTGAAAGAGTATCATTATTTCATCACTATTTTACAGAGAACAAAATACATCATTAAAAATACTTGTCAAATTGTTTCCACTGAAGCAACGCATTGCCCTGTTTAAAAGGGCTGGCTCTTGGGTCAGACTTTCTGGTTTGGATTCATACTCTATCACACACCTGCTGTGTGAGCTGGGGGCGTTCTTCAACTTCTCTGTGCCTTTATTTTGTTTTCTGTAAAATAGTGATGAAATGGGCTAGAGAGCCCTGAGATCCTTTATTAAAGGACTAATCCCATTCATGAGGGCTCCAGCTTCCAGCTTCCTGACCTAATCACCATATGAAGGAAGTCCTCACCGTCTAACACCATCAACACTGGCAGTTGGGATTCCAGCATGTGCTTTTTGTGGGGGACACTGACATTCATACTATAGCACCTGCCTACTTGGGTCTAGGCCAGGCGTGGGCAAACTACGGCCCGCGGGCCGGATCCGGCCCGTTTGAAATGAATAAAACTAAAAAAAAAAAGACCGTACCCTTTTATGTAATGATGTTTACTTTGAATTTATATTAGTTCACACAAACACTCCATCCATGCTTTTGTTCCGGCCCTCCGGTCCAGTTTAAGAACCCATTGTGGCCCTCAAGTAAAAAAGTTTGCCCACCCCTGGTCTAGGCACTAATACCTCAACTCAACAATACATTCAAGAAAATATACACAAGCAATGACAAATCAATCACTCAAGCTGAATGTGAAAAGAAAAAATAATTGGTGTATTTTGAGTGAAGAATATCGTTTAAAAAAATGTTGGAGAAAAGAGTAACCTGTTCCATAATATGTAATCATGGCTGCAACACAAAACTTTTTCTAATGTTATGGCACAGGTTTAAAATCCTATGTGAATTTAACAATAATTTTGCCATTTCACCATGCCTTTACTTTTTTATTGTATTTGTAAAATAATTCAGCACTTAGATCTGCATGCCTGTGTTCTATGCTAAATTTTATGCCTAGTGAACAACTGCATTTAGTAACCAAGTCGCCGAATTTAAAGCCTGCCTCACTTCCAGTGCTGGGTAGCAATCAGGAATAAGTTTAATGATAAAATCAGGAACGTTTGCAAGATTTGAAGGGTCATTTGTCTTGCAGGAGCAATAGCCAGAACTGGAAACAAGAAATGAATTACATTCTAGCAATTAGGCTTTTCTAATCCCTTTCATTTGGCTTTAGTCAGGCTCTAATCTGATGAATTGAAAATATGTCAGGCCTTTCAGTACAACAACAAATATTTTCTGGCATTTCTCTGGCTTGAACAAAACTTTGTTTCCATGGATTCTAGTTATACAGCTTCCAGATGTTCAGCATCACAGCAACAGAACCAAAAAAATAAAAATAAAAATCCATTTCTTTGGCTGCTGGCCTTTTAACATGGAACATAAAGAGAAACCAATGGATGTGACATTGGTGCGTGATCGCCCTCCCGGGGAGCCTTACTGATCTCCGCAGTGCTAAGGAGCAGCCTTTCAAGACAATGCCACTGGCAGGCTTACATAGGAAGGACAAGGAGGTTCAAATGGAAAGGGTGCTCTCATGTCTTTTATTGAAAGAGCTACAATTTTACCCGGGAATAGCCGGACTCTGAGCTTAATCTTTTGGTTAATTCCCAGATATCTGTGTGAAATACTCAGTAAGATCACCAATGGTCATTTCAATAGAAATGAGAAGACTATCTGAGCTGACATGTATTTGGTCATACGCCTGAGAAAAAATAATTACCTTGTTTTAACGCAGCCACACAATATGTGGACTGTGCTGGAACAGTGCAGCGTGCATGGAATTAATGAGCTTCTTGAGGGTAGAAAGTAAGAGTCTTTTTCCTTTCATCTCTGTATCTCCAATATTCAGCATAATGTCTGGACCACTGTAGGTAATTTTTAGAAAAGATTTTAGAATCAATCAATGTTTTGCCTCTACAAATTATATAATGACTTCCATTTGTTGCCATAAGTATATTGGTCTTAATATTTAAGGAGTTGGTTATTAGCAATCTACAAGGGAAACATAATGAATGCAGAGTTAGATTGTGGAATACTGTATGATTCAGAGAATGAGCAAAAGTCAATAAACACCTTGCATCAGTCTATTGTAGGCTGGAAATACAATGTAGAATTCTGTATAGAAGACCATAGTACAATTTTGCAACCTCAATTAACCACTATAGTTTATGCTCACATGAGATTAACTTTATATTCAATGATGAAAATCCCTTTCCAGGGATATACAGATCACATTCATTTGCGCATATTTATAATTGTTTGTCTACTGCTTGGATACGCACATGTTTGGGCGCACGCGCGCATGTGTGTGTGTGTGTGTGTGTGTGTGTGTGTGGTACCTTAAGACAAATTTTAAACCTGGGCGGGATCTAACTATAGGAAAAATACACAGATCAGTGCCCTCTCTTCCCAAACAAAGTGATAATAGTTTCAACACTAAAGAATAGTGCTAGACAAACATCTATTTTTGTCTAAAATCTGTTTAGTAATATAGGTAGATTGGAATTCCAAATGATTATTTTGGGTCCCATGAATTTCATTAACTCACATGACAGACAATAATGGGTTGCTCAGCCTAGTCTTCAGCAAGTGCGAAATGACTAGCTCATTAATTTAAAAAGCAGGTGAATTATCTAGCGAGCTGAATTAACATTATCAGCAAACTGCTACTGGTACATCGAACCCAACTTTTGAAAACTCAGGAAGCAGATGAGAACTCTTGATCTATTTAACAACCAGAAATATTTTTTAAATGCCTCATTCTCTGCTACTGAATCAGAAGTTTTTGGTTAATCAGCACCCCAATTTAACTTTTGATTGGACACATCGGCTTCTTCCTCCCAGCCCCGCCCTCCACCCCCACCAAGGGGCTATAACCATTTCATGAGCTGTTAACTTATAGTATACCTGCTCAGTGCAACTTTCGTTTTCCACAGCTTTTTAAAGCTCAACTAACCCTTGTAGAAACCTAAGTGAAACAGCTATATAACAAATGAAAAGACAAGCCACAGTATTTGAGAAGATATTTGAAATATATATTGCAGATAAATCAAGACAGAATATATAAAATACTTCCACAAAACAATAAACACAAAAAAATCTGAAGAAATACAAATAACCAGTAAACTTGAAAGAACTTTAACTTCATTACTGATTCAGGAAATGTGAATTAAAGGTGAAATATCTTTTATAGCTATCAAATTGATGAAAATGATTGATTAATGGGTTTGACAATATCTCTAATATTGATATTAAGATATATAGCTTGTGGGAAGTGGCACAACTCTCTGGAAAGTGATTTGGCAATACTCAGTAAAATTAAGATGTGCATTCTAGCTTTCAGACCAACAGTACTGCTAGATTTATATCCTAGAGAAACCACTGCCCACGTTCACAAGTGACATGCCCTTACATGTTAACTGAAGCATGGTTAGTAATAAGAAAAAATGGAAAACAACTTGTTTTTCAGGGAAGTAGAAAAACCCTGGGTATGTATGTGTGTTTGTCTTATATTATGGTTAAAAATAACAAACCACAATCTACATGTTAAAATATGGAACGTTAAAAGAACATTGTGTTGAGTGTGTAAGGCAAATTGCAAAAGGACATCTTTAAGAATCACTAAATACCTGCTTTGTTCCAGTACTAATCCATGGTGTGTGCTAGGAGTGAATAAATCAGTGAATCCTATTTCCCTAGCAAATCATTTATATTTTCTAGCAGAAGTGGTAACACTTTTAACTCAGTGTGGTTCGTAACTTTGACCATGGCCTGGGAGCCCACCCCAGATGTATTGACTCCAAAGCCCAAGAAATTCTCATCCAAGAATTTCTTCACCTTAGTTGTTTTCTGCTATTCAGGCATTCTCTGCCACTCTCTGTAAAGGGTGGCAAAAGGCTTTAGCCAGGCCAACCTTCACTGAGATCAGCAGCACCTGGCATCCAGTGCTTTGGGAAAACAGTGCTACATTAACTAGAAGAGCCTGGAGGCTCCTGTTGGCTCCAGCAACTGCTGTATAATAAAATATTCCATTACAGATAGTCTCAAGTTTAAAGGGCCTCAAAAGATTATATGGAAAAGAGTGGCATGTGGATAAAAGTACCGTCTTAGAAGTTGAGTGTGTAAACTGCAGAGCTGAATTTTGGAAAATACAAAACCATTTGGGAAAATTATGGCAAAATATTCACATAAGCTCTCCCCGCATCTCACTTTTAAGCTTAAGTATTGGTTCCACTCAGACCAGGTGCAAAGTTGAGACTCTTATCATAGCTGATTTTGTTCTTTTGCCACCAGTGCCCATTGGGAGTGAGCAGGCTACTTTATTTCTACATTTCCTATGGTTATGTCTCCATTTACATCCTTTTTCCCTCAGCAATATAGGCTCATCTAGTAATATCTTCAGAAATGTAAAACCTAGGGTCCTATTTATCTAGTCATTGAAAGTCTATAAAACAGTAATGTGGAATGTAAAATGTTCAGTGATTCTAAAGGGAAGAAAATTCTATATTTGACCTTATTTCCACTGTTCCATTCATCAATGACAGAAAAAAACTATTATCAGCTTGATCATTTTACATAAATAAGGATTGAATCTCTAATGAGGGATTAAACTAAAATTACTTTAAAAGCCAGTATATCCAAGTCAATGCTTTATAAAACTTGGACTTGGATTATAATTTTGCATGTCATCTTTTTCATGTAAGAAGATTTACACATCCTATGATAGCACTAACCTTTTCAAGTGGCAAGTACACTTCATATATTTAAGTAATTATGAGTTATGACCTCTAAATTATGGCATCTAAAAAAAAAATCAGAGAAGTGTGGGAAAATGGGAGAATGCAAATGATAGTAGAATGTGACTTTATTCTAGTTTCAACCCTTTTGTGCTTAACTCAATAATATTTTTATATCTGGTACTTTCAATTTAGTGATTCTAATTTCCTTCAACTTCACAGATCATAGGTAGATGTATAAACAAACTAATTAGTTAATTCATCATTATTTATTGTGTACTTACTGTTTACCCAGTATTTGGTGTTTGGGGGCCCTAATGTTGTTTAGGAATTTACACTGTGTCCCATAATAACACCCATTCATTCAATCATTCAGTAAACATTCATTAAGTATCATCTCTGATATTGAGACAAAAAGGTGAGCCAGAACCAATGTCTTTCCTTGGAGAGCAAGGGGGTGGGGAAAGAATGACCCATAATTGTAATACAGTACAGGAAGCACTAAGATGAAAGTCTACAGGAGGTACAGTGTGGCACAGAGGTAGAAAGAAGGCAATTCAGTGATCCAGCAGCTGGATCTTGAAGGAAAGAGTGCGGCAGTGTGAACAGTAGAGGTAGAACACAGTTACTAACACATTGAAGGTAGGGAAAAGCATGTGCAAAGACAGGGAAGTCCAAACATGTAACTGTGAGTGGTTTAGCTGGAGCTTGGTGTTGGACAAGAGGTCCTACAGGGCACAACATGTCACACCGTAGAGTTTGGGCTCCATATTACAGGAAACTGGGAACTGTTATAGGGTTCCCAACAGTGAATTTCTTATATTTTAAGAGCTTATCCTGGAAGTACCATGGAGGATAAGTTTAAAAAGGGGAAAGAAGAGATTTTATTCAGAAACACCAGTTTAGAGTCAACATATAATTAAGACCAAAATTAACAATTTAAATAATGAAGACAGCACATATTTCCTGCATTCTTCCCATCTGTCAATCTCCACAGTAAGCAATTCTAGAAATTATCTCACTGATTTTTTTCATCCACACATCCCACTCCCTCTGATGTTTACAGCTTCAGTGTGTGCATTTTCTAGATGTGAAAATGAGACCCAAGGAGATTAAGCAATCTGAACAAGCTAGTAAGTGATAGAGCCAATAATCAAGCCTGGGGAAACATTTGAGAGCTTGTTAGGAGGCATAATCAGGAGAAGAACAATGAATTAGATGTAGGAGATAAGCAGGGGGAGACACAGGAAGTACTCCACACCTTTCACTTCCCTTTTCCCCATCCTACCAAGAACATCGGGGCATGTAGGCAAGGGGAGCCATTATTATACATAGGAAGGAAACTTACAATCTGACAAGAGTTGTGACTTCCCCGTGGTCAGCAAACCGTGGCTCGCGGGCCACATACGGCTCTTGGCCCCTTGAGTGTGGCTCTTCCACAAAATATTACGTGCGGGCACGCACGTACAGTGTGATTGAAACTTCGTGGCCCATGCGCAGAAGTCAGTATTTTCTGGAAGAGCCACACTCAAGGGGCCAAAGAGCTGCATGTGGCTCGCGAGCCACAGTTTGCCGACCACTGGTAAACAATATGAGCAGGAAGGAATAAATGCTATACCAGGCCTGGAATGACCAAGAGCCACAGAGCCTGCAAGAAACAAATGCCTGTCTTGACAATTATACTATCATTCTCACAGAGGTAGCCTCTTTCTAGAAGAAGCAGTAAGAGATCACACAAAAATTCTTCTACACAAGCACAGAATCCATAGGCCCAATCAGAGAATCCTATAATTATTTGAAAAACTCTCAGGTGAAAATTATTCTAGTAAACTGAGGATGCCATACAGCTATGACTGCAATGGCTTACCTTTCACATCCTTCATCCAATTTATATCACACACTCTTTACAGAAATAAAAGTGAAATAAAGAAAAAAAAAACATGTGTTATAATTAGAGAAAAGCACTGGTGCCATCACAGTGAATACATTTAAACCGTCTAGCAATAACATGCATATTCCATATGTTTTATGTACATATATACTATGTTACTGAGAGGGCTTTTAGTTCAACATGTGTTTTCAAAAATAATTTCTATACAAGTTGACAATATGCAATCAATTGGCAAATGCTATTAGGTAAACTTAATTGACAGATGAAGGAAAATTAAAGCATTTATGGACAATTAGAGCATGTTCCTCTGTAAAGCCCTGTCATCTATGTAAAAACTATTATAATTTCACTCATAAACCTAACCTTCATTCACAAGCATGTCCTTCTAATGGCCCATTAAGAAATAATTTTTTACCCTACCTAGTTTGGCTCAGTGGATAGAGCGTCGGCCTGCAGACTGAAAGGTCTTAGGTTCAATTCCAGTCAAGGGCATGTACTTGGTTGCAGGCACATCCCCAATAGGAGGTGTGCAGAAGGCAGCTGATCGATGTTTCTAACTCTCTATCCCTCTTCCTTCATTTCTGTAAAAAAACCAATAAAATAATATATATTTAAAAAAGAAAGAATTTTTCTACATGAAATGAAATGAATTTTCAAAAGTGGCACTCCATGTAAACCATCACCACACGTATTCCACCAATTACTCAGTTACAGAGTCACAAAATATTAGAATTGTAAGGGGCCATGGGACACATGCTGTATAGCATTTCCCAACTGAGTTACATAAAAAGGTTCAGCAACATGGATTTGTCAAATGTTTGGGAAATTGGTCATATCAAGTTCAACATATTTCTTGACCAAAACCATATTTAATCATATTTAATACGCTAATCAGCAAGGTAAATTACCTAGAATATTCTAACATATCCAGAGATTATTTTTCTAAGTTTGAAGTGCAACTCTTTTTTTCTAAGGATAATTATCAATATCATTGTTCTTCAGAGCTGGTTCCCAGAGCTAATCTAATTTCAGTTCCTCATTTTACACACAGCACTGAGGTACGGATAGGACAAGTCACCATGTGACCTTTCTCCGGGTCATAACTTTCACTAGTGACAGAGCTCTATCAAGAAACCTGTTTGGGCCGAACCGGTTTGGCTCAGTGGATAGAGCGTCAGCCTGCGGACTCAAGGGTCCTGGGTTCGATTCCAGTCAAGGGCATGTACCTTGGTTGCAGGCACGTCCCCACTGGGGGCATGCAGGAGGCAGCTGATCGATCTCTCTCATCGATGTTTCTGACTTTCTATCCCTCTCCCTTCTTCTCTGTAAAAAATCAATAAAATATATTTTTTAAAAAATGAAACCTGTTTGGGAAACTCATAGATACAGAGGACAGACTGATGGTGGCCAGAGGGGGAGGGGTTGGGGGACTGGGTTAAAAAGAGGAAGGGGTTAAGAAATACAAATGGTAGTTACAAAATAGTGCCAGGGATGTAAAGTACACCATGGGAAACAGAGTCCATAATATTGTAATAACTATGTATCGTGCCAGGTGGGTACTGGAACTATCTGGGGACCACTATGTGAAGTATACGTTTGTGTAACCACTATGCTGAAACCTGCAACTAATGCGAAATAATATTAAATGCAAACTATAATTGAAATTTTTTAAAATATATAAAAAAAGAAACCTATTTTCTAAATATTCATGCAACTCTGAATTTCTTTTCCTCTGCTCTCACCTTCAGAATGTTTAGCATTTGCAGTATTGTCCTCTGGCATTATATATAAGCATTAAAATGACAAAAGCTGAGGAGGACATCAGTACAATGAGAAAACACTAACAATGGCTGCTATTACTGAGGAGCCACCACAAGCCAGATAAAATCCAAGGACTCAGGCCACCCAACTTGCCTTCTCACAATCACACTGCCACCTACTGAGGCACATATGATTCTCCCTATTGTATAGTTGAGGAAAGTGCCTCAGAATCATTTGTAATTGGTCACATCGTTTCAAAGGATGGAGCAGCTCTGGCTGACTCAAATCCCCTGCTCTTTGCATTTGACTGCCCCACCCTTCATGTCAAAAAAAGTAGTGCTTTTCGAAGCACTCACATGAAACTATTTCCAGACTAAATTCTGCAGAAGTAAAAGGGGAATGTGCTTTCTGAAACAGCCTTTTCCCCTTTTCCTGAAGACACTTAGAGTCCATTAAATGTTGACTTTTCCACAGTATGGGGAGCGGGGGAAAGCCTCTAATTTGGACCACTTTGTCCTCTATTAGATTTCTGGTTCTGAAACCTAATGATCCAAGATATTTTGCAATGGAAACTGTTAAAAATGATCACTGAATCATATTCTAATCATTACATTCTATAAAAATCAAATAGTCAAGATATTCTAGGTAGAATTTCAGCTAAAGCTACTGCAAATGACTTTAGCCAAAGTAAGTAAGGAAACTGAAATACAGTCTAATCAACAAAAGCATACTTGAATTTTAACAGAAAGAACCAATTTTATCTCATTCTACCTTATATGAAGGGCCCACTGTTTTAAGACATTTTTAATAGAGTCAAATTAATTCACCATGAGTCCTCCACATAGCATATGTATTTATTATGAAGCATAGCATTAGAATTAAATACATTATATTCCAGGTCAAAAACAAACTCTCACTTATCTACATTATAAAAAAGTAACAAATTTAGATCAGACACTATAATCAACAAAATAATACTTCTAATAATGGCTTTCAGAAATTAGCTAAGTAAGGCACCAAAACCAATAAATATTTACCTATTAGTCTGCATTGAAATTGGACAAAATAAATAAAGAGAAAGAAATGGTTCCTTTTTTAAAATTGACCTTTATTGTTGAAACTTTCTTGACTGATGCACATTAAAAAGAGGACTACTAAAGTCTTGAAACATCCATTAGACATTAAATAGAAATAATTTGCTGACTCTTGCTGTTTGGTTTCCAAGTTGTAGCTTTAGGAACAGTAAGCCTGATCCCAGCAGCAAGGGCATGAATGTGACTGACACCAAGAGTCATAAAAATATTACCCATTGAGGCTTATCCACTGTACTTGCTCATGGCAGCTTGAGGAAATCCCTTGACAATGATTCATGGCTTGAAACTCAGAACCATCTGCTCTCTTGGAGAGTTCCTCAGCCAAGGTGAAGAGGGGAGTGTTCACAGCTGCCGTCTTTCTCCTTCTAAAGTCTATGGAAAAGCATCCAACAAACCACAAAACCTGGCACTAATTTGAATACGCAGACATTATCCTCCATATGCTCTTGTTTCAATGGGCTCTTTCTACATAGTAACTATCTCATCTGATGCCATTTCTTTTGCTGTCTTCATGATGTGAAGTGCCAATTCTTCTCACTCTACAAACTCCTTAATACTCTTTCCATCCTAGACAGTTCAGTTATTTTTCCATGACCATTTTAATGGAAAGTGTTTTTTTACTGCTAATAAAATTTCAGGGTTTAACTGATCAAAATTAATGATTGATCAGGTTCAATCATTTATTTTGTATGTAAGGAAACCAAGGGAACAGGAAGTGAACTGATTACCCTAAAGTCAGATAGCTTGTCAGGAAAAGAATTAGGACATGATGACTGGTCACCCAGAACTCTGCCCACTCTGTCATCTACTCTTGAAAATCAGCCCACTTTAAAATATAATAAACTAATTTTTACACCACATTTGTGGTGCCAACAACCAAATTTGGTAATGTGTTGTTAAGTCAGCTCTCTTGAAAAAAGGAAGAAGAGGAAAAGACCTCTGATTTCTATCAATTTCCAACTTCCATGGTTATGGAAATGCTCCTCCCAGGGCCAAGTTCAAGTTATTAATATTTTAACGCCAAGCTTGTGAAATTTGTGAATATTTATCAGTAGGCCCTTATGGGCCAGCCAGTTCTAACACACCACTGCAAAATGGATATTGGAAGACAAAAAATAACAATGAGGAAAAGAACTACTGAACTATCAAATACATCTTTCTTTTATCTTTGATCCAGTGGTTCCTAATACAAACAGAAAAGGATGGAGCAGAAACAAGATATAAGATTAAGTCCCTGTATGAAACGTGAAGATGAAAGAATAACTGTAATTATTCTAATTGGACTAATCCCTGTCTATGATCCAAGAACCTAATGCATCACCTATCCTAGCAAGAAGTTAAAGAACTAAGAGAGAGAAAATGAAATATAAATAATTGAGAGGAGCTGATAAAGTCGAGTCCTAATTCATCACAGAGAAAGAATCCTCTTAGAGTAGCCTAAGAAGGAACTCAGATGGTGCAAACTGGCATTTAATCTATTTCACTTTTAGTACACAGAGTTTGTAATTTTCTCTGGAGTTGTTATAAGACACCTATAGCTACCTTGGAGAGATTCAAACCCATGTACTCCAAGGATGGCAATTAGGAGAAAAATTCACAGATGGCAAGAAATGGATAAATATTATAGTTCTTACTTCTGTTTAGGGACAAGTCTGTTATCTCACCCTGACCCCTGTAGTTCAGTAAATTGAGCTGAGTCCCTTGCACCAGGAGGTTGTAGGCTCAATCCTCAGTAGGGGGCATGCAGGAGGCAGCCAATCAATGTTTCTCCTTCATCAATGTTTCTCTCTAAAATCAATAAACACATATTTTAAAAAAGGACAACACTGTTATCTCTAAGATTCACCTTCCTGAGTATGAACTGACCCTTTCCTTAAATCTCAACAGCATAATTGGCCAAGCTTTTACATTTAAACCAGACTTTACTAATGATCCAGGTTTACTGGTACAGAGATAGTTCAATTGGGGCAAATATACTTCCTTGGTCTGATAGGAGCCCACTTAGCCCAGCCCACTTCCATGAGGTCCAGATCACAGCAACCTCACTTGGCAGAGATTATCTTTCCCACCGGAGCTTATTTTTGAACATATTCTAAATCCTGAGAATCCAAATCCAAAAAAAAAATAATTACTCTTGGAAAAGAAAGCCTATTGTACTTCTTCTCTCCTATTTGAGACTTATCTTCCAAATCCCTATCCTCCATATTAGCACCCTCCTCTTCCTGGGATGACTGACATCAGAATATCTCCTTTTGTAGGGGAAGACTTTCCTTTACCCACAGGGGTGTGGCTCACACCTGGTTTCTACCACTAGCACATCAGAGAGCTGTAAGAGGCCACTGTACTGTATCAATCGTTTGGAGATCTTCTTTGTTCCTCGTGGCTACTTTCTTCTGGAGATTCCTGCTGTTGTTCTAGATTATCTTCAAATGCTATATTTTTTATTAAATTTATTGGGGGTAATGAAACACACTTGCTTGATGTGTTTGCTAGCTGACCATTTGGAAAACATAGGATAATACCTTATTCACATGATTGTCTTCGTGGGGGTCTTGGCAGCTATACTTGCTGTGCCATTGGTTTAATTCAGAAGGCTGGAACTCTGACAGCCAGAAACAGAGACGGGTCTGGTGGAAGGCTCCTGTAAAGATTCATACAAGGGCCTGCTGCATCCTCAACTCATATTTCAAAGAGCAAATGAAATTGGACATTGGGTTAGGGTGTGGGGAGATTTGGTTTGGTTTGAAAAGATGACAAGCTTTTGGGGGAAGCTCTTCTAAAGTAATAATAAGTGAGTTTGATCCTTTTTTTGATTCCTTATAAAAAGTAAAATGTCAATTCTGACTTCAGTTGAGGAACAAATTAGAATGACACTATGGAGAAATTTACAGAAGGAAGGCAGCATAAGGGCCATAAGAAAAAGTTAAATCTTTTCAAAGCTCTGGGGGAACAAGTAGTGCTACGGCCAGGGAAGTTAACTAATACACCAGCTCAGGAACTCCAAGGTCCATTAAGGGGTAAAATATGATCATTCTAATAGAGCTCTCATATCTTCTGTTTGCCTTAGAGGACAGAGTGGAGAAATAGCTCAGTCATCAATATGAAACTGCTCAGAATTTCAGAAGCCAGAGCCAAAAGTAATATTATTATGGCATATAAAAATCCTCATTGCCTACAGCATCAAGGCGACAACTGCACTTGGCATCACCAACTGCCAATGGCGTGGGAATCTACTCCTCCGCTGTTGCAAAGGAAGCCCTGTTTATATTCTATCTGTATCAGGGCTACCTCCTTGCAGTCAATCAAATTAAAATAAGAATATTAGTCACAATCCAAAATAGAACATACAACTTTTACATGATTCTGCAATATCATGACATGCAATCCTTGGTCAACTCTTAGTGAGATCATTCCCAAGGAACTTTGTTAGAAGGTCTGGTTGGTCTCACTATTATTTAAAACCAGCTACCACTTTTTCCCAGATACTTAAACCCAGTATGCATGCATATAAGGAAAACCAATGGATGCAAGACCAAGACACTGGGGGCGTGGTTGCGGGGGGGGGGGCGTGGTGGGGAAGGGGGGCATGTGCCAGGGGGGTAGGAGAAGCCGGGGGAAGGTCAATGGGGGGAAAAAAGGAGACATATGTACTACTATTTGTAATACTTTAAACAATAAAATAAAATTTAAAAAAACTCCTTCAGACATTAACTGACCTATGTAACACATCCAGTATGATATTGTCACGTGCTAAGGAAGGAGTCCTAAACTTTCCAAAAAAAGTTCCTTTGATTCAAGTTTCTTCCAAGAGAAGTCACAAGGGAAAATATCTTGGCAGAATTGGGCTGTGATATACTTGCATTTCCTAATGGCAGTTCTAGAACATTAGGTACATGGTCTCATCCTCATTATGAGTACAACCTCCTATAATCTTTCATCTGCCTAAGAAACCTGCATTAGGGTGATGGCTGAATAATATAATACTAAATCCTCTCAGCCACTGAGACTCATTCTCACTACTCTTAAATACGCATTTCACACTCTATAGTTAGAAACCAAAGTTAAGGTTTCTTTTGAATGTTTTTTTAACAGAAAGTTCTGTGTATGTGCATGTATTTAGAGAAACAGACATATAATTAGATATATGATTCATAAATAGATAAACCTTGTAAGGTTATCTGGCCTAGCACCAACCCACTGAATGGATTACTTATTATTAGCACCTGTTTTCAGATTTGAAACAAACAAAATGTATAGATTTTAACTGTAAAAATGCCAGTAGGAAGTAGTAAAATAGAGATAGGAACCCAGATCTCCTGCTGCTTAATAGATTTTGTTTTCATTATTAATTTATTTCATTTTCATAATTTTAAATACAGTTGATCCCTGAACAACGAGGCAGTAAAAAATCCACATATAACTTTTGACTCCACAAAAACTTAACTATAGTCCGACCTTAGTATCTGTGGGGGATTGGTCCCAGGGCCCTGTGCAGATGCCAAAATCATCAAATGCTAAAGTCCCTCATATAAAATGGCATAGAACAATACATAGAACCATGGGCCCTTCGCATCCATGGACTCCAAACAAACAAAAACACTGCTTTCCCATCCACAGTTGGTTGAGTCAGTGGATTCTAAACCCGGGGATATGGAGGGCCAAGTGTCTTTATTGAGAAAAGTCCAATGACATGTCAAGCTGTGCAGTTCAAGGCTATGCTGTCCAAGGCACAACTGCAGTGTTAAACATTCAGGGAAGCTGCAAAAATAGCAACGTTTCCATATATGCTTTACTCGGCTTCCCCTAATATTAACATCTTGCATAACCATCATATAATGATCAAAACTAAGAAATTCACACTGAAACACTACTATGAAATAAATTACAGAGATCACCAGCTTCCCACTATTGTCACTTCTGTCCTGGGATCCAGCCCAAGAATCTGCATTGCATTGGTTTTCATGCCTCCTTATTCTTTCCAGTCTGAGTGGTACCAGAACTACTAAGTATAGGAACTTTGATATCTTGAAAAAAACAATTATCAGTGTCCCAAAATGAGCTAAGTATTAATTGGTGGTAATATCTTGACATCCTCATATCTACTTCCATTTCATACTTCATGATGGCCATTTGCATTATAAATGTTTTTCTTTCTATAATCTAAACTAGAATTATCAGAAATTATATATCTCTTTTTCTTCCATAATTTGTCTATTTTTTACAACTGGAAATATAAGATTCAGTCACTCTGTCTCTATGTCAAGAAAAGGATCAGAATGGACAACTTAGTAAAGAAGAAAAAGTTAATCTCTCACAATCTGTGTAACTGCAGGGAAATTACTGAAGGTCTCTGGATTCCTGTTTCTGTCTGTAAAACTAAAAGCAATAATGCCTAATTCTCAGGGTTACTTAAGGATTGGATGTAAAGTTCCAAGCCCAGTATTTGGAACATGATTATGCTCCCTTCCCTCCCCCTCCCCCCTACACACACACCACAGGGAACATTGGGCAATGTTTGGAGATACTTCTGGCTGTCACCACTTTGAGGAGCTGATACTTGCATCTACTGCAGGGGTGGGCAAACTTTTTGACTCGAGGGCCACAATGGGTTCTTAAACTGGGCCCGAGGGCTGGAACAAAAGCATGGATGGAGTGTTTGTGTGAACTAATATAAATTCAAAGTAAACATCATTACGTAAAAGGGTATGGTCTTTTTTTTTTTTTTTAGTTTTATTCATTTCAAATGCCCCGGATCCGGCCCGCGGGCCGTAGTTTGCCCACGGCTGATCTACTGTGTAAAGGCCAGGGATGATGATAAACATCCCACAATGCATAGGTCAGTCCCCAGAACAAAGAATTATCTGGCCCCAAATTGTATTAGTATCAAGATTACAAAAACGGTGTTTTAAATGATGAGATCAGTTATTCTACATCCTGCCCTGGGACATGGGTAAAGTTAACAGAAAAGTAAATCATATTTCATAAAATATACCTCATTCAAACACCAACCAACCAAAGGTTTACTTTACATTTAAAAGTAAAGAATGGGAGCCCAAAGCTAACATTTGAACACTCTCTCAATAGTCACTTCGCCATCTGTGTCTTCCTCCCCTGGTTTATTGGATCTCAGACCACAACTCAAAGGGAGAGTATGTGAAAACTGCATGCCAAACTTCCATTAAATTAAGGGCAAGGCATGTAACACGTTTGCTTTCAATCTCACTGAACTGCATCAGGGAGCCAAGGGTAGAGGTTGGCAACTGTTCCCACTCCCATCATGCTTTTCATTTAAGAAACGCTCATTACTGTCATTACCTTTCCCAGGTACCTTTCTCCAGGAATAGGACCTGTTTAAAGCCCAGTTCGGTTTTCTCCTTGTTTGAAAGCCACATTGTTTTCAAGTCTCTGAAAAAGAAATGAACAAACAGGAGATTCGGTAATCAAAACAGAAATGGCATTTTCCAAAGATTTTAACAAAAGTGAAAGATGGAATATTTTCCATTATTATTTTTGAGTACAAAAGATCATCATGGGGAATGTGATCATAAAAAAAAAAAAAAAACATTTACCTATTCTCTCTGTGGAATCCTGTGGCAGCCCAAACACCACAGTGAAGATTAAACCTGACAAGTAGCTAGGATGCTGGGTACCTTAAAATAACTTAAATACAGAAAGATACGCACTGGCAGGGGAAACCTACGACACCATTACTTCCAAGAACAGATAACCTTGCTACATCAGAGAATTGGAGAGGAGCTTGAACATAAGTCAAAACCTCTAATATTATTAACAGCCTTAATAACCACAACTAATAAAAATACTAACAGTAGTAAGAATTTTTGAGAATTCAATATGTAGCAGGCATTAGGTTCAGTTTTTGCACAACTTAGCCCATTTCATTTGAATAGTAACTGACTCAGTTACTTATGAACTCTCAACATCATAATTTAACAATGGGGAAACTGAGGCACAGGTGAGATTCCAGAACTGAAACCAGTACACCATATTATACACTGATGATTAAAATCTGTGTTCAATTAAACCACATTTATCTTTTTTATTAATTTGAACAAAGTAAGAAAATGTTTGTGCTAAGATAAGTTGTGTTTTATAAAGCCATTTCCTCATAAAGAGTGGAATCTCCTTGTTCCAGAAACATTTTCAAGTGCTTAGTATGGGCAAGATGCTCTCTTGGAAACTATTAGAGATACAAAGATAAATTAAATGACATTATAGTCTCAAAGAACTTATAGTGTAGTATGAAATCAAAAAAGAAAGAGTGAGGGAGAGAAGGGAAAAGAGGGGTAATGAATGAATGAATGAATGAATGAGATGAGATGATTCCAGAAAGTTGAAGAGAGGGATGTTCCCTCTTCTAAAGCACAATTCATAGTGCCTAGATCTGTGCATGGTTCATGATAAGCAATGAACGAATGAGTACGTGCATAAATGAATGAGTGAATAATCAAGGAAGCATACAAACAGGGCTTCAATATGGAGCAAAGACTCACATGCAAAAATGGAGAGAAAACATTCAGACAGAGCTAATGAAGAGAGATTAAAAAACAATTAAAATTATAAACAACACTGAGTTTATCAACCTAAGTATTGTGTTTAAATGAAAGAAAACAACTTTTCTTTATGTAAAGGACATGTTTTATAGGAAACTCAAACAACAGATTAAGAAGTAAAGAAGAAATTGAAAAAGCCACAGCAGACCATAGGTAAGAAATAAGAGGACCAATAAGTCTCAGCTATTCCATTTCCCTCATCCAATGTCTGTTGTTCTGTGGTCACTATGATTTTTCAGGGAGAAACTCATGTTTGTCATATAGATGAGAACAAAGATATTTATTGGATCGCAGGCCATATCATAAACTACTAAAACAAACAAAAAAAGAAAGGCAGGTGTTTGGGAAATGTTATATAGGGCCTTGAATAAAAACAATAATATTTATCATCTGCTTAGTAATAAAAACATGGCCTTAAAAGCTATACCTCTAGTTGTGTTGGCCTGCACTCTGCCATTTGACAATTGTATGTTGATAACTGTATTATGCTTTTTAAGTCTCTATTACCCTCAAAATTAAGCTCTTGTTTCATTCTGAATATTGAAGTAAAATTTTGTGGCAAAAAATATTTTCAAGCAAAGCATAAAGGGAGATGCCACTGGCGGAGATTACAGTTATGACTGCCGACACCAGTTGGGTGACCTGTTTGCAAGTGGCAAATTTAGTATCTTGACCACAACCAACAAATTTGTTTAACGGATTGGTTCCAGGATAAATCCACTCTGCATTGATAGGGTCTGCTTAGTACTGTAAGTTTCCTCAGCAAATGTATGAATGACAAGACCTTATTGTCTTCTTGATGGTGGGGTGTGGTCAACAAAATTGACCATCACTTGTAATACAATGTCACCATAGTCAAAAAACCAGTGTGACACATGAAACTTGAAGGTGTGAGTCCACCAGACACACACTGACCACAAATCTCACATTCCACTTGGTAAAAAAACTGACAATTAGATGGAGAAGACAGCCAATGCATCTAAACCTGTATTCAAAAAGGGCACCAGGAAGCATTACTTGAACTCCACATCTCTTCACTGCCCTGATTTCCCTAATGCCCTAAGAACAAGTGCTGGAGTTACATATCAGCCAATTGGTAGCTGTAATATAAATCGTATTAAAATAAATAGAATTCATGACTAAAATTAAACAGCCCATGGCAAGGCTCTTGCGTACATAAAACCATTGTTCCTTGGTATATTAAAATTGTATTTATCAAACACAAAAGGAGAATAAACACAAATTGCATGACAAAAGCAACTCATTAAGGACAAAAGGGTGGTGTGTAATAAAAAGATTTACTGTGTGACTAAAATGAAAATTAAATTCCTGTTAAAATATTTATGGAGATGTGGCTGAAACATTCTGCTGAGAGATAAATCAGAGCGGCCTTTGGGATTCTGCAGACATAACTCCTCTATTCTTCTGCTGTAAATTTAGAGCTTACAAGATGCTAATGGCATCGTGGCTTCCAGGACAGTCTCCGCAGACTCCTTTTGCTCAGCAGGTGGTCAAAATTTGCATCTATATTTCAAATATACTTCTATCTCATTACTGGCTTCTTATTTCTTTGTGATTTATATCTCTATAAAATTCCAGCTAGTGCAATGGGGAATGGATTTTCAAAAGGCAAATTCTGCATAATACCGACATTCATCTCTTTCTTCCTTCTTTACTTTTTTCTTTTACTTCATCTCCAGGGAAATGGGGAGAATGACATGTGGCACTTAAAATAGGGATTTACTTTTCTTAAAATAATGTCACTTGAAAGCTTTCAAAATTAGGATTATTGCTTTAAGTAGTACACTTTCTAGTAAGTGGCACTATTATTCGCATCGTTGCCCACATTTAATTGAACTGTGATCTTATTTTTTATTGAATGCATTGGGGTGACATTGGTTAGTAAAATTATATAGGTTTCAGGTGCACAACTCTATAGAATACATCACCTGTATACTGTATTGTGTGTACACCACCCCAACTCAAGTCTCCTTCAATCACCCTTGCTCCCCCTTCACCCTCTTGTTTCCCCATTTCCCCCCTTTGCCTCTGGTAATCATCATTCTATTGTCTGTGCCTATAAGTGTGAGTGTGTGAGTGTGAGTGTGTGTGTGTGTGTGTGTGTGTGTGTGTGTGTGTGGCTTCTTTTTTTCTTAATCCCTTCACCTTTTCACCTAGCCCCGCAAACCCATCCCCTCTGACAGCTGTCAGTCTCTGTATCTATGAGTCTGTTTCTGCTTGTTATGAACTGTGATCTTTAAATAACATCTGTACATTAGAAAGTAAACTCACGTGGTAGCTATTAATTTGTAAGAGCCTTAATCATTTAAAATTCAGAAAGTGCATTTTGTAATAAGGCTGAACATTACGGATCTGTTTGGTATTCATGCAGGTGCCACAAGCAATTTGAGAGTTGTTACACTGTAATTCTGTGCTACTTAATAGATATTAGGGCGGTAGCAGTTATGTCGTGCTGTAGATAAGACTCTTTCACGGTGTCCATGTCAAATTCACCTATTACTAGTGTTTAGAATTTAGCTAGAGTAAAATTATACGCCTATGAAGCCTGACAGGTTCGGGGATTTAGAGACATTTTCTGGGACCAAGAAAGAAAGGGGTTTACAGCGAAATAGGATGGCAGCAGGGAGGTATGCAGACACAGTAGTAGAATATGGCTAAGTTTAAACAGATATGTACATTTTTAATTTGTATGGTAAATTAAAGAATGTAAATTCATGTGTTTCCCATTAGGCCTCTTTTTTTATTATTACATCCCAGAAGAAAAATAAAAACAGTGAAATATAGGCCAATTTATAGGCCAAATACTAGAATGCCAGGTATTGGGATACCTCTCCTAAAAAACCCATTGATAGTTCAAATAATTTTTCTTAAATTAAAACATTTTTCTCAAAATATAATTGTTACATTTAATGAACAGTTCTTATGTGTTGAGGTACTCAGAAATTCTTTTATTGGATTAACAAAAAACTGAAACCAACAGGCCCAGACAATAAAGAGAACACATTGGTTTATGTGATTAATATATTGAGAGAAGAGGTCTGGTCCCATAACTCAATATCATCTCCAAAGATCGAATTGTACTATTTCTCTCTCTCTCTCTGTTTCTCAGAACATCAGCTTCCTTGCCCAATGACTGTCAGCAATGACTATGCTTCCTCATTCACATCCAGCAAGGTAAGGGGTATCTCTTTAGGGACTTTATGCAGAAGAGTAAGAAATCTTCACTCTTGGAGCCCACAAAAATGTCCAAAACTGGGTGATGGGCCATCTTTAAATCAATATCTTTGTCCAGAAAATGGGATGGACAGTAGCTAAGCTAACCAGGGCCAAACTCTGACCCTGGAAATGGATGTCAAATCTATTGGAAGAGAGTGGCTGGGAAATCCTTGGGGCCTTGTTAGCATTGGGAAGGCAGGAAATGGAAGCTGGTGAGGTTATGAACAACATGCACCCTGGGCAACATGCACTTTAAATCCTTTTAATAAATTTCATTAAATTTCACTTATTCCTCAGAGCAGTCCTATGTCCTAGACATTGAAGACTCCAAATTCCTGAGATGTAAAAAAGTTGGAAAACATTTCAAAACTCACTCTGATAGCCCTGGCTGGTATGCTAAGTGGTTAGAGCATTGGCCCATGCACTAGAGAGTCTCGGGTTTAATTCCCAGTCAAAGGCACATACTTGGGTTGCAGGTTTGATCCCTGGCCCCAGTCTGGGGGTGTGCAGGAAGCAACCAATCAATGTTCCTCTCTCACTCTCCCCCCTCCCATCCCGTCCCTTCTTCCTACTCTCTCTAAAAATCAATGGAAAAAATATCCGCAGGTGAGGATTAACAAACAACAAAAAACAACAAGAACTCACTCTGATATAAATTATGGAAGAAGGCTCAAAACATGTTATTTAAAATCTGGGCACAATGACTTAATCATCTTATTAATTGTATGCTTTCATGCCCTTGTTGTGTTTCTTTCTGCCAGAAACTTTATAATTGAAATTAGAAATAACATAGAAGACATGAGAATCACTTACATATCCATTTAGACATGGAGCCAGAAGCAGACTCCCCACTTTATTTCTGTTTCTAAACAGAGGCTTTTCACATAGGCTTGGAAGGTAAGCCTTAACACTGCCCTGGTTCTCCTCAAATGTAGAGGGGAGTAACATGAAGAGTCCCTTCATGTAGAGCATAAGCTCTACAGAGGCAAGCATTTTTCTCTGTACTTTTCTCCTTGTCGATATACCTCTAGTTGTAAGAATAGTGCCTAAGCCAACGTAGACACTTGATAAATGTGCTGAATGAATAAATGAATGAAAAGACAACAATGAAAAGTCATGGTCTCTCGTGATTCTAGGCAAGGCTGGATGATTGTTGATGGTGGAGAAAGAGGTCATGGGACTGAAATTATTCAATAGCCTGTTTCCTTGTCCAACGGGGGAGAAACAACACTTCAGTCAGTGGGTCTCAACTGAGACCAGCGGGTGCAACTGAGAAAGAACAGACCAGCTGTGTGTTCTGCAGCCTTGAACTGTTAAGCAAAGCCAGCCATCTGTTCTCCTACATAAGCCAGCAAGAGCATGGCCACATTTAGAAGAGGAGCTTCCTGGAGACATTCAGGACAGCCCCACGTTATGGGAAAGGATCACTGAGGCATAAGTAATACATATACTTAAAAAATATTCTTAGTTAAAAGCCTGTTATAAATCAATGTTTTGAACAAAATATTTCCCCCTAAATTTGATTGCTTGAAACAGCTTTATATTTCAAATTTGGTGCTCTGTTTCTTTATGAGACAGTCTATGACTAAAGAAAAATCAGTTTTGTGGTGATTCATGCTTGGGGAGGTCTCAAGATCTATGGATTCTCCTAGAATACACTCACCAAAATAAATGGGTTCCAGAAAATCTCTTAGGGGTGTGTACTAGTAAACCAATTAAATCTGAGCCCCTTGCCCCTTCCTGAGATACAGCCACATTTTAAAAGTCTGATAGTCACAGATAGTGCAAAGTAAACATCTATGTTAATATGCCTCAGTATGGAGATAGAAATATTCACTCTTCAGGCCCCCCCGCGTGTGCTTATGATTATAATTCCTTTCCTTTCAAAATAACTGTTATCCTGAAATGCTGAACTTTATGCTGGTCAGATACTTTTCTTTATAGTTTTAAAACTCTATGTATACATTTCCGGAACAGCATAATTTGTTCTTCGCTATGGTAAATGTTTAATGTTTTGCTTCTTTCCCTGAGGCATAGATATGATTCTTCCGTGCTATGATATATAGAACTGTATTTCATTTTTATTTTCATTATTTGGGTATTTGTCTGATTTTACCACAATGGTCATCCATTCTGCTACTGATGGGTATTTAGATTTTCCAGTTTGGGGCTCTTACAAATCACAATGCTATGAACATTCTCATGCGTGTACCCTGATGCAAACATATACAGGTGTCTCTAAAGAATATAATTACTATAAAAGTGGCCAGAACATAAATATTCCTCTTTCCAACTTTAGTAGATGTTGCACATCAGTTTCCCTATAAAACAGATTCTATGACAGAGGTTGACATGCAGGAAGTGGATTGGAGAGTCCTTGCAAATGCAACACCCATGGGAGGCACAAAGGAAGCCAGACTGAGCAAAATGAGGCTACCGTCAACTCTACAGAGATTCCTGAAGCTGTGACAATGCTTCAGAGTCATTGAAAGCTGAGGCAATGGGAATTGGCCATTACACAGCCCCATTAAGCAGTCATTAGATGCAGGCGTCCCCCCAGAAGGACTGGCCTTGTGTGAAAGCCTCTCTCCATCTGACAGCGACTCCTGGAAAGGTTTGAGGGCTGAGGACTGCCCAGCAGCACCCCTTCCAGAGCTGGGAAAGTTAGTCCTTTAGTCTATGGATCTGGGCCAGCAGCAGAGTGTCCACTAGAGTAGAGAATACTAACTGGCTGCCCAAAGCATCCATCAATTCAAATCTTTACTGTATCTCTTAAAGAATATCAGGGAGGGAAACAACTTCTTGAGGCAAACATCTTCAATCTCCTCTTTGCCTTCCACCGTCACCAGAGCCATACAGAGCGGAGATATGCCCTTAAAACTCTCTCTCCTCCAAGTGGAATGAGGTCTTTTGTGAAAGAACAAGAGGCACACAGAGTTTAAAAAGAGTGAAGGAATACTTCTGACACATGGATAGATGGGGAGGAGTTTTCTCCCCAAAGAGAGGGGCTCAGAGACTAAGTAAGGGAATTTACCAAGAGAAGGACCCAAGAAGTACAAGTCCCATTGGGTAGGACCCAGTGAGAGCCCACTGCAAGCAACGTTATCCTAGCACTTCTCTCTCTCTGCTCAGTCATTGCTTACCAAGCCCCTCCCCCTACCTTTACTCAAGGGCTAATCTAATGTCTAGAGCCCTGTCAATAGGTATCTGTTCATCAGCTTTTAGCATTTCACCTGTTGCCATCCCAGCAGGAGTGAGGTCTGTAGCAAATTTTGTTCTGATTTCCCCTTCACACCTGTCACCTCAAGAAAATGATTTGGGACCTATACACCTTGTCAAGTAATAGCAGGGAAGTCTTGGCATTTGGAAAGAGGAAACTGATCTTAAAAAGTTTAAAAAAGCCTTGCACGGTGAAAGTAATGAATGACACTCCTCTTCATATCATTAATCTATACTTTGGTGCCTTCCAAATTTGGTTTCGTGTCTTACCCTAAACATTACTTTGATGGCAAACGTAAACCTTACTTACTTCTTGCAAGGACAAAAAGAATTATGCAACTGCATTGTTGTTGTAATGCTGCAAAAGCAGACAGCTCTGAGTTGCAGGCGTTTTCAAGTTTGATATTGTTTAAATGAATGTATCAAGGTGTCTCTTCCCAAAGAATCTGTTAATTAAGGGATTACTGTACCTCTGGCACTCCCATAATCTATCCATGAAGCACACAGGGAACTGATATTGGTTTCCTCGTGTTTTTCCCAATTAAGAGAGAGCAAGTGAGTTCAGATGACTTGTCTAGGGTCACAGAGCAAGTCAGTGGCAAGAAGCTCAGTCTATTAATCCAAGCCAGACAGGGTGCATTGAGCATTGCTAGTCAGTTCTGCTCCCTGGGTGACCACAGAGAAGACAGAAGTCAGCTGTTTGCTACTGAGATTTTCTCCGGGTGAGACCCACTGACCTGCAGAGGATTGATTGAGCCTTCAGCATTGCCAAGGCCAATGAGGGGAAGCTCTCTAGTAAATTGAACCCTGGCTTATGGTTTCTCCTTCAGTTCTCAGCAACATCTTGGAATGAATCAGGAAGACATATTCTCAAACACAGTATGTGACTAGCACAAATATTTTACCAGCCCATATTTCATCCAATTTCCACAACCAAGAAGTGGGCTAAAAATCATGGCCATAATGTATTTCATAAATCATGAAAATGCCTTGATCTGCATGTGTATATCTCTGTAGGCTTTGCAGGCCTTGTTCAAAACTGATCCACTCCAGAACTCCAGAAGTAAGTGGAGTGTTTTGTCATCCATTAGAAATTAATGAGCCCCAACCGGTTTGGCTCAGTGGATAGAGCGTCGGCCTGTGGACTCAAGGGTCCCAGGTTCAATTCCGGTCAAGGGCATGTACCTTAGTTGTGGGCACATCCCCAGTGGGGAATGTGCGGGGGGCGGCTGATCGATGTTTCTCTCTCATCGATGTTTCTAACTCTCTATCCCTCTCCCTTCCCCTCTGTAAAAAATCAATAAAACATATTTTTAAAAAAAATAAATTAATGAATAGACCCAAGTGTGTTGTAAACAATTCTATCAATATGGAAGAATTCAGAATAAAAAGAGGAAGGTCCATCCTCACCTATCCATGATTATAACCTTAAGATATTACTACTTTAAACAAGGTGATGTACATCATTTCAGATCTTTTGCTCTAAATTTTCATAATAGCCCAGCTGGAGTGGTTCAGTGGTTGAGCATTGACCTATGAACCAGGAGGTCATGGTTCGATTCCTGGTCAGGATATATGCCTGGGTTGGGGGCTCAATTCCTAGTCGGGGGTGGGGGAGTGCAGGAGGCAGCCGATCAATGACTCTTTCTCATCATTGATGTTTCTACTTCTCTCTTCCTCTCTCTTTCTCTCTGGAATCAATAAAAATATATTAGAAAATAAATAAATAAAATGAAATAAATTTTCATAATAAATGTGTGTATGTATAGGTACACTATGTAAAAATGAGACCTATTTACTTACTTCTCAGTAACTTCTTCCTGCAGACGTCCTCATTCTCATACAAAGGAACTCTATCCTTGTGCTCAGATAAAAACATTTTAAGTCATTATGACTTTTCTCATAACCAACTCTTCTATCATCAAATCTTATTGATTCTACCTTCAATATATGTCCAGGAATCTTCCCCATGCCATCCCTGGGTGCAAGCTACCATTGAGGCTTATCTGGATTAGTGCTGTAGTCTGACAAATGCTATTCAGCTACCTCTTTGACACCCTTCAGTCAGTTCTCAGAATAGCAACATGAGAGATGCTGTGATAACATAAAGCAGAGCCTGTCACTCCTTTTTGCTCACACCTCACTCAAAGTAAAAGCCAGAGTCCTCATCTGGAGCTACAAAATCCTACCTAGCACACCCTCACCTCCCACCTCTCCCTCCCTCACCCCCCCCCTAGTGTCAACACAACAGGCACAATCCAGTCTGACAGCCTTTGCCCTTGCTGTTCCCGCTTCCCAGAACACCTCCTAGTTTATACTCACAAGGCGCTGTCACAAGGAAGCCTTTTCTGGCCACAGTATCCAAACTGTCACTGTCTGCGTGGGTCACAGCTCATTCCACAGTTCGTTTTATTTCTCCTTAGCACGTTTCATGATCGAACACACAGGATGTGGCCAAAGTAGGTTCACAGTTGTGAGTATACAAAACACAGTTTGTTCTTGTATTATTATTTCTTATTATTATTATTTCTTAATTAATGTATTATTTTCCATATGAACAATTGTCAACTGACTTTTGCCCTGCTCTGCATAGCTTTGTTTTCATTTACTTAGTTTATCATTTCTCCCTCAGGAGGATGTAAGATATGAGGGCTTATTTTTTCCACTATTTTAGCTTCAGTTCCTAGAGCTACATTAAACTTTTGAATGAATATAATAAATAAACCAGAGTTTTTACTTGATTATTTCATAGCTGTCTTTCCATTATAATTTATATAGAAATGTCTATGGTTACATTTCATGGCCATACTACTTTTATTTAATCATCTTCATATTTGTGAATTTTTCCAACTTTTATATTAGGAAAAATAATAATTATCTTTTTACATGTATCTTTCTGTCATGTACATGCTCTTTATTCATATTTTATGGAGAAAGAAGTGAAACCCAAAGATACCATGAGGGTTGCTTAGAATTAGGAAACAAGAAAATGACAGAGTCTGCACTGTGGTTTCAGACCCTGGCCCAGCATCTGTTTTCTTATTTGGAGTTGCATTTCACCAGTTATGTCTGTTATGAGGGTTTCTAATTCCACACTCTCACCAATTCTATTTTTAAAATGATCATTGAATCCTGTATTGATGACTAGTGGCAAAGAATATTGCAAGACTGGTCAGAAGCAAAGAGAAAGGTAAAGACAAACAATAAAGCCAGTAATGGCAAGCAGGAAGAAGGAAGGGGACTGATAAGAAATAGGATTCATAACTTAGGAAAGAATACGAAGTGGTCAAGAATTCATATAAGTGTGGAAGTACAATGAGTGGCGGACAAGGATAAGGAGACACAGAGAGCATTGGCTCTAGAAAACTTGAAAGGAAGCACATGAGAAAATGACTCTGAGAAGAGGAATGGAGCTGGACACAATGAAAAATTGAATTAGGAAGCTTTGCATGCCTGACAGGAATATCGTTGTGAAAGTGTGAGCGTCCACAGTTAATTAGGTGTTGCAAGGAAAGCCCGATGATTATGCTACGTTTGTGTCTACAAAGATCAGTATGGTTAACAGAGTAGCATTAACTATTTGAATGTCTGGAATTTTCATTCTCATTTACAGTGAGTATGAAAGAGGTAAAGAATAAGGCTCGGCTCTCCTGTGGTCTGTAATTGAGAAAGCCTATCTGTGGTAGATAATACCATTGTTCTCAATTCTTCATGCCCATCTGAGTCCTGCTTTAGAATTATTTATCCACATCCTTTGCTATTTGTCTTTGAAGTTTCTCCCTTTACAGCAGAGATTCTCAACCTGTGGGTCGCGACCCCTTTGGGGGTCAAACGACCCTTTTGCAGGGGTCGCCTAAGACCATGCTGCATATCAGATATTTACATTACAATTTATAACAGTAGCAACATTACAGTTATGAAGTAGCAATGAAAGTAATTTTATGGTTGGGTCACAACATGAGGAACTGTATTTAAAGGGCCAGAGGTTGAGAACCACTGCTTTACAGCAAGCATCTCCCTCTCACTCCCCACTGTTAGACTTGGCTATATGACTTGCTTTTGTCATTACAAAGTGTGAGGATGTGATAGTATGCTAGTTCTGGGTCAAGGCCTTAAGAAACATCATGCATATCTGCTCATGTGCTTATATTTTTTTGATCACCATGAGAAAAGCAGGTCCCAGAGAGCTTCTGATCTTTCAACACAGGCCCCAGAATTAGACACATGGGGTACACCTGAAATTGACAAGCCTGGAGTTAAGCCAAGCTCATCTACTACACTGACAACCAAATAGCAAGAAAAATAAACTCATGAATTTGGGGATGGATGTTATAAAGCATTATTGCTGCAATAGCTAACTCATACACTGTCCAAAGGACTCTGGCTCTCACTCCCTTTACCTATAGAATAGTATAGCCCTAATGATATGCAACTGACTTCATGTCTCAGTTCTAAAACTTTCCATCTATGTGACAGTGGGCAAGTTATTTAAACTTTTGAGTTTCACCCTCTTTATTTGTAAACTAGGGGTAGTAAAGTTATGAGAAGTAAAGGAGATGATGAACAAAAAGCACATAGTAAATCTTTAATAAAAACTAACTGCTTTGCCGAAACCGGTTTGGCTCAGTGGATAGAGCGTCGGCCTGCGGACTGGGGGGTCCCAGGTTCGATTCCGGTCAGGGGCATGTGCCTGGGTTGCGGGCACATCCCCAGTAGGAGATGTGCAGAAGGCAGCTAATCGATGTTTCTCTCTCATCGATGTTTCTAACTCTCTGTCTCTCTCCCTTCCTCTCTGTAAAAAATCAATAAAATATATTAAAAAAAAAACTAACTGCTTTATGGCTAGTATTACTATTACTATTATTCCCACAACCATTCAGACTTCCATTAGCCAAAAAAGATTCCCTCCTCATCCATATTTTAGTAAATTTGGACTTTCTGGGAAGCATGGCTCACATCAGCTTGCTTGCCCTAATCTTCCCCCATTTCAAAAGACCTCTCAGATGCTAGATTTGGAAGCAACATCTGTAGGCATCTCCTATCAGACTCTTGCCAACTTCCACAGGTAGAAAAGGAAGGGAGCCAGGCAGCGAGAAAGAATAGCCTTATCTCAGTTTTAAATCTAAATGCTATGTATTTTCAGATAATTAACTCTGTCTGCACGCAAATCCCAGGTTTCCAATTACCCCTGAGACCCTGGCACACAGAGATACACTTTGGGGGGTTTCTAGGACTTCTATGAAATCTGTTCCCAACTGATCTAACTCCGTTCACATTCACACATGGACAAACTTTTATGCAAGATGAAGGGTTTTCCTTAGATAAACTAATTTCTGAGAAAGATTCTTTTATCCACACAGCAAAATGTTAAATGATGAAGTGACTACAAACATCATAAAAGGCAAAGCCCAGAAGTACAGAGTAAAATGCAGAGTCTTGGGAGGTCAGTCTTCTAGATGGAGCTGTAAATCTCCCAACTCTGATCAGAGTCATTTTTACTACCATAATGCCTTCCACATGGAGAGTTATTAGTAGCACACTTTATACTCCTTGAACTAGAGGTCAGGCCTCCTAGGAGAAAGAGGAAAATCCATTGAAAGATATTTAGGGGACCCTTGAGTCCCAAGGTCATACAACTCCAGTGAATTCTTAGATATGCATTTAGAGAGAAGACTTCTTTATCAGTTTGACATCTCCAACTATAAAGAAAACGCCAGAGAAAGATAATTCACATCAGTGTCACAAATTGCTTTTGTAGAAATAGCTACCCTACAGAGAATCCTTAGAGAACAAGAGATGGAAGAACTTTTACTTTTGGTTGCATTATTTTGCATTTTAAAATTTGACGCCTATCTCAGGGCCAAGCTCTAAAATAGTGTTCCTCAATGTTTTTTCATTATTTTCCCTTTTTCTTCTAGTTTTTACTACCTGCACACCTCCTCACCTCCAAAATATTAACTCTACAGATATTATACACTGATCCACACCATGTGCTTTATTTAAAAATAGTAAATAGTTCTGCCCCTACCCCAAGAACAAATATTTGTCCCTCTAAGGCATCGGTTCTCAACCTGTGGTTCGAGACCCCTTTGGGGGTCAAACGACCCTTTCACAGGGGTCACCTAAGACCATCGGAAAACACATATATAATTACATATTGTTTTTTGTGATTAATCACTATGCTTTAATTATGTTCAATTTGTAACAATGAAAATACATCCTGCATATCAGATATTTACATTATGATTCATAACAGTAGCAAAATTACAGTTATGAAGTAGCAACGAAAATAATTTTATGGTTGAGGGTCACCACAACATGAGGAACTGCATTAAGGGTGGCGGCATTAGGGAGGTTGAGAACCACTGCTCTAAGGGTTGATGTCACGCCCATTCCAAATGCATGTTCTAAACAAAGCATAATGTATGATTCACATATTTAAGCCAAATCAAGTAATAATTGTGATTTAGTCTGAAATATACACTTTATATTACTCCATAATTCACTAGAATCAATTTTTGAATTTTTTATGTCCATTTATTTATAGAATAACAATCTATATCCTTTCCATTACTTACTAATGACATTTTTGGAAGACTCTAGCATAAGAATTAAAATCTCATCTCTAAAATGAGATCAATAATCTCGGAATCATATTTGGTGATATTTATCAATTTAGCATAATTCGGTAATTTCCCAGAATGATGAAAAGTGGGGGAACACTGAATGACTTAGATACTTCATTAATTAGGTAATTTGATTCATCTTGATGAAACTGTCTTATTAACCCTCAAAATCTAGAGACATCTGTCAGTCTGAGAGATACCAAACATTTATTCATCTACCTGATAGCACCAACCATCTATATATATAAAGAGCCAGGGGCTGTCACATCCAAAACAACCGAAAGGACGACCTAACAGGCTGAGTGGGGTGACAAGGCCAGCAGGGGGGTTAGTGAGGGACAACCAAATGACTGAACAGCAGGCTATGTGGGGCGACCAGGCTGGCAAGGGTGTTAGTGAGGGCCAGCCAGGCTGGTGGGAGAGGGGGCAGTTAGGGGTGATCAGGTTTTCAAGCAGAGGTGGTTAGGGGTGATCAGGCTGGGAGGGGGGCCAGTTAGGAGTGATCAGGCAGGCAGTCAGGTGAGCAGTTAGGAGCCAGCAGTCCTGGATTGTGAGAGGGATGTCTGACTGCCGGTTTAGGCCCAATCCTGGGGATCACGCCTAAACCGGCAGTCAGACATCCCCCAAGGGGTCCCGGATTAGAGAGGGTGCAGGCTAGGCTAAGGGGATCCCCACCCCCCATGCACAAATTTCGTGCACCAGGCTTTTAGCCCTATATAAGAAAAGGCCTAATATGCAAATTGACCAAATGGTGGAACTACTGGTCGCTATGATGCGCACGGACCACCAATGGCCAGACATTCAATGCAAGAGCTGCCCCCTGGTGGTCAGTGTGCTCCCAGAAGTCAGGTTCATGGCTGGTGAGCTCAGGGCTGGGCTCACAGCAGCTGTGGTGGGAGCCTCTCCCGCTTCCGTGGCAGCGCTAAGGATGTCCGACTGACAGCCGTCAGTCAGATATCCCCCGAGGGCTCCTGTACTGTGAGAGGGCACAGGCTGGGCTGAGGAACCTTCTCCCCACCCCCCGAATGCACAAATTTCATGCACTGGGCCTCTAGTTCCATATAAAAAGCTGTCTCTCCCCATTGTGTGTAGAGACAGTAAGTAGTAAATACAGGTGCCTGGTACAGGTGCCTTATTTTCCTTGCAGAAGTGAGAAGAGCCTTAATTTTCTCATCACCTCAAAGGGAAGGCACACATAGTTATCCAATGAAGCATAGTCTTCTACAACTTTGAATCTCAAACAAATAAAAACAATAAGGAACATATGACATTTATTCACCCCCATGAGTGATCCAAAGCTTACTGTTGCAGGTATAAGATGCCACGGGGAGAATTGTTCTCTAACTTTCTGGAATAAGTCTAACCTTTCGCTACTTTACAAGACAAGCATTATCTCTTTTTAATTTCATTAGCCCGCTCTTTCTTTCCAGCACATTTTTTGTCAAGTTATCATGTGCTGTTTTCTACTTTTCCAAACCAAGAAATTCTAAAAGCACCAGAAATTTTATAAAAGATGAGTTGATCAGTTATTTCGATAAGTATCAGGAGAAAATCCCAGAGCTGTGTGTACAATATAATAGCCACTAACCACTTGAGGTTATTTAAATTAAAAGTATCACTTTAGATAGAAATTTTTAAAATCATCACCTGAGGATATGTTTTTATTGATTTTTAGGGAAAGATACAGAGAGAGAGAGAGAGAGAGAGAGAGAGAGAGAGAGAGAGAGAGAGAGAGAGAGAGAGAGAAAGAGAGAGAGAGAGAGAAAGAGAGAGACATTGATGTGACACTAATATCAATAATATCAATCAGTTGCCTCCCATAGGCACCCTGACTGGGGATCAAACCTGCAATCTAGGTATGTGCCCTGACCAGTAATCAAACCTGAACCTTTTGGTGTATAGGACAATGTTCCAACCAACTGAGTGACCTGGCCAGTGTTAGATAGACATTTTCATCATCACAGAAAGTTATAATGGATAGCGCTGTACTAAAATACGCATGACCCATAAGAAGCAGTATCAAGAAATCCTCAGAGATAAAGATTAGCTTGTGAAAATAGGATCTACCATTGCCAAATGAAATATCTGGAATAAATGGGTATGAGGGCAACACAGTACATGGTACATGGTAATTCTCAATCAATATAGCTGCTGTGTCAGAGCTTCCTGAGCTGTGAAGATTAATATAATAAACCTTCAATTAATATAATAAACCTTTGCTGCTTCTCACCCTTTTGTTATTCACTTTTCTTGGCTCATTTGGGAGAAATTTAGGAAATAAATAATACTGCTTAGGTTTCTGTTACAGGAAAAACCCTGAAATGATATTATACTAGTACACATGAGTGTTTTTCAAAGAATAATGCTCTTAAGGAGCACTGCTTATAATGTGTCCCATGGATGCTTAAAGGTGTCAATGTTTTAAGTAGGTTAAGGAACCTAATAATAAATTAGGGACAGTCTAGGGCTAAACAAATATAGGAGGGTAATAATTTTGAGATGTGATTCAGTGTCTTTTCCTCCAGACAGTAGGCTGTGTGCCTCCCACTCCTGTACTGCTCCAATTAAAGCCACTGTTCTTTTCTGTGTGCAGTGCCTTAGGGAGGGATGTGAAAAGGAGAGAAAATAGCTGGCATCCTATAGCTGGTTTCCAAAAATCTAAATCCTTAGAGGAAAAACAGGACTGGAGGCAGAAACAAATGATTTGGGAGATATACTAGTAGCGAAAGCACTGCCTATAGTCTTCCCTTCACCCACTCAAGAAAGATGATTTTCTAGACTGGGGGAAGGACAGGGGGAAAAATTGGTAAGAGCATGGACATTGGTGTTTTCTGGAAAGAGGGGCTCTGAGCCTCACTCTGGCAGGGGCAATTCCCGGAGATGAAATACCTGTGTAGTTTGCCTAGTAAATCTTTCTCTGCAGAGGGCTGCCTAGGTAGCCTCACAGAGAGCTCTCTGTTCCAACACAGCAAAGTTGCAGGAGCCACACTTAGCCTAGAAGCAAAAGAGGGAGCATGGGACCCAAAGGGGCCAAGCCGACAGGAATAAACATTGATCTGCCTTCACTGAACATGCGGGGCCAGATAGAATGAAGGGCATGTCAGAGGACACTTTGTGTGGACAGATTTCTAATAGGGCACATAGCCGGACCCTCGGGGCAAAGAAACTCTCAAACACAGCAGAGCCCCCTGCTGGCTGCCACTGTCTTGGAAGGTCTTGGGCAAACATCACCTACTGTGAACTGGAGGGAAGAGATATTTTGCAGCTGTATTTTCTCGGGTTGCATGGAGAATCGTGTTGGACAGGCACAGCTGGACACAGCATGGACCATGATCCAGGAGAGAGATCTGCTCTTGCTGCTAACCTTAGGTAGGACTCTCATGTGAGCAGCCGTGCACTGTGGGTGCCGGCTGGTTAGAGAATAATGCCAATGCTGGGAGCTCTGTTTCCTTGGAACACATTCTCAAAAGTGCTTCTTCTATCAAATGGTTTTCTCCTATCAACTAACTTAAATCAAGTTATTGCTGGAACACAGTTTTAAGTGGACTGGAGGCAAAAAAAAAATACAGGAGTGATTTTGGAACATGGGTCACGACAATGGGTATGGACCACATAGGCCAGGGTATCAGTTCAGTTTTAACCAGTAAGAGCAAGCTTGGTGCCTCTTAGACCATATGCATGTGCCCCAAATGAGGTTGGAACAGAAGAATAGGACAAATAAAGGGGAGGTAGTACAAATCAGAGAAAAAGTTTAGGGAATGAGGTTCTGAGGCAATTAGAATCATAAAGATTTTTTAAAATACATTGATATTGATTTCAGAGAGGAAGGGACAGGAAGAGAGAGAGAGAAAAAAACATCAATGATGAAAGAGAATCATTGATTGGCTGCCACCTGCACGCCCCAGAATTGAACCCTGACCACAGAATTGAACCTTGACCTCCTGGCTCATAGGTCGATGCTCAGCCACTGAGCCATTCTGGCTGGGTGCATCAAAAAGATTTTGACATATACCTGTGCTCTGACCAACAAGTTGAAAAATAGAGTTAAATTTTAATTTTAAAAATAATTACATACTTAAATATATAAATAAGAAAAAACAATCCATGCCCAAAAGAAGTCATTACACAATAGAATATTTTTTTAAATATATTTTATTGATTTTTTACAGAGATGAAAGGAGAGGGATAGAGAGTTAGAAACATCGATGAGAGAGAAACATCAATGAGCTGCCTCCTGCACACCTCCTACTGGGAATGTGCCCGCAACCAAGGTACATGCCCTTGCCCGGAATCAAACCTGGGACCCTTCAGTCTGTAGGCCGCCGCTCCATCCACTGAGCCATACCAGTTAGGGCCACAGTAGAATATTATTAACACTAAAGCCATTTAAAATGTTTAAGAAAAATATTAAAATAACTGGAAATTATTTGTTATATTAAAAGTTTTAACTAGATTAATTATATGCATAGTATGGCCACAAGTATATAAAATTACTGTATATATGAAAAATAAAATATATTGGAAAATTAATAATAGCTATCACTAGACAGGGCTAGTGTTTTAATCTTTCTAGTTTTCTAAATGTTCCTAATTTCCTATAATAATTATACATTATTTTTATAATGTGTAAATGAACTTTACTTGAAACACTATCTGCACCCTTAATGGTTTTAGAATTAAGACATTAATTAAGCAAAACTTAACTAGGTCTGATGTGATTAAAATTTAATTTTGAATAATGATCCATTTACTCTCCAGGTTATATAATATTAATTATATCCAATTCATTCACTTTTTTATTATTTAGCCATCCATTTATCACTTTTTCTTTTGTTCAGCTATTTATTTCTAAAGAATGCATCATGACAGTGGTCAGCAAACTGTATAGTCTGAGGATCAAACCCAACATAACATCTACTTTTTTATGGCATGCGAGCCAAGAATGGTTTTTTAATTTTTATAGTTGAAAAGAAAAAGTTGTGATACATGAAAATTATATGATACAAAGAGATGTCACTCACATATGTCTGAATGGCCATCATCAATAAATCAACAAACAGCAAATGTTGGTGAAGATATGGAGAAAAAGCAATGCTTGTTCACTGTTGGTGGGAACGCAGATTGGTGCAGCCACTGTAGAAAGCAGTATGGAGTTATTTCAAAAATTAAAAATGAAACTGTCTTAAGACATAGTGATTCCACTTCTGGGAATATATCTGAAGAAACCCAAAACACTGATTTGAAAAATATATGCAACCCTATGTTCATTTCAGCATTATTTACAATAGCCAAGATTTAGAAGCAACCCAAGTGCCCATCACTACATGAGTAGGTAAGAAAACTCTGGTACATCTACACAATAGAATGATGGAATACTACTTGGCCATAAAAAAAGAAAAAGAAAGAAATCTTACTTTATGTGACAGCATGAATGGACCTAGAGAGTATTATGCTAAGTGAAATAAACCAGTCAGAGAAAAAGAATACCATATGATCTCACTTATATGTGGAATCTAATGAACAAAATGAACTAATGAGTGAAATAGAGACAGATTTATAGATATAGAGAACAGACTGACAGCTGTCAGAGGTGAGGGATTCTGGGGGACTGGGTGAAAAAGGTGAAGGCCTTAAGCAAAAAATAAAACAAACTCATAGAAACAAGATTACCAGAGGAAAAGGGGAGGTAGAAGAGGATAAAGGGGGATAAATGGTTATAGAAGGAGACTTGACTCGGGGTGGTGAACACACAATACAGTGTACAGATGATGTATTATAGAATTGTACACCTGAAACATATATGTTATTAACCAATGACACTCATAAATTCAATTAAGTAGATTTTTTTAAAAGAAAGAAAATTATATTAAATTCATGTTGCCTCTCTAGCTCCCAATTTTCTCATCTCCAAAAGGAAGAGGTTGGTCCAAAATATTTCTCTCTCTCTCTCTCTCTTTTTAAAATATATTTTTATTGATTTCAGAGAGGAAGGGAGAGGGAGAGAGATATAAACATCACTGATGAGAGGGAATCATTGATAGGCTGCCTCCTGCATGCCCCACACTGGGGATTGATCCCACAACCTGGGCATGTGCCCTGAAAGGGAATCAAATCATGACCTCTGGGTTCATAGGTGGATACTCAACCACTGAGCCTTGCCAATGGGCTTTTTCTCTGTCTTTATTGCAGTTTCAGAGACCATGAACACAGCACATAGACAGCAGGAGTTAGCTCTGGGGTTTGCTGCATTGCCTAAAATAGTCATGGCTCCCATGGCTATCTCAAGGGAAGTAAAATACTATATCATTAGTTCTAAATTCCACCCCTGAAATCATTTACCTAATGATCTGATACAACCGAAACATCCCTGGTTTGATGTACCAAATAAATCAAATTAAGAGCATAATTGAAGGTACATTTGTAATTTTAGACATTGTGCTCTAAACCTTAATGAACTCACCTGGAACTGCTTTCTACCATAATTACATGTATATTTATTTCAGAGCTTTAAGTATCTAGAAACAGACCAGGCCAATGATATTTAAAGCAAACTCTCAACTCTTTGACATTTAGAATAATTAATGAGAATTTTCTAGTGCCTCCAGCTGCCTAATATATTACAAAGTTTTTCAATGTGTTTAATGACTCAAATAGAAGTTTTAGCACAAGAATTTATGATAGTTTTCATAGTTTCTTTCTAATTGTACTAGTGGTCTGGTGCACGAATTCGTGCACATTGGAAGGAAATTAATTAGAAGAAATATTTTTTTAATATATTTTATTGATTTTTTTACAGAGAAGAAGGTAGAGAGATAGAGAGTTAGAAACATCGATGAGAGAGAAACATCGATCAGCTGCCTCCTGCACATCTCCCACTGGGGATATGCCCGCAACCCAGGTACATGCCCTTGACCAGAATCGAACCTGGGACCTTTCAGTCTGCAGGCCGACGCTCTATCCACTGAGCCAAACCAGTTTTGGCTAGAAGAAATACTTTAATATCGTTATTTGCCCATTCTCTATAATACAAGTTTCGACCAAATTCACAATCAAGAGTGACAGATGGAAACACATGCATGCGTTTGGTGCCAGTGAGAGCTTTATATGTATCGTGCACGTGTGAGTCAACTTAGCCTTTTATATATAGAGAAAAAACTTGCTTAGTTAGACCTGCTTTCTGATTTAGCTAAACTTTTTCCAGCCCAGTGAAGCACCCCAACTTCTCTTTCAGGTAATTGTCAGAAACACAGGAGTAAATATCAACACAAAGCAGATTATTATTATAGATCATGCAGGGAGAACAAAGGGTAAAATATTTAACTGCAGCAGTTTTTGACTATATTTTTGTAGTGAGAAAACCTGAAGTTATTTTCAAGGTCCACCATTTCTTACTACTTTTCAGTCAGCTCAAGTTTTTAAATCTCTGTTTTCTGGCTAATGAAAAGAAAATAGGATTCCATTGAGTCTCCTATCTACCTACTCCAGGACTTCTGTGAGGATCAAATGAGATAAAGCATGAGAAAATGCTTCACAGACATTTGGTTACAGTATAAATGTTTCTACCTGGGTATAAAGCAAGTCATGTTCCTCCTGGTCTGCAGAAACTGCAAGGAGGCTAGTCGCTAGGGAAAGGAAGCCAGGTGTTGCTGTGTGACATCATTGTCCAGTGCCCACAGCAACCATTTCCGGGCTGACCATGGGGTCTCCACAGTCTCAGCTGTGATTTGATGGGGTGTCCCTCCCGGGTGGTGGCGTGGCCTGTGTCCCACTTGGGGGAAGCTGAGTGTTGCTTTGTCAACCAGGTCCGCACTGTCCTTTCTCTGTTAATGGCAAGTGTACGTCATGCAAGCTCCTGCACTGAGCATATTCCCCCTGATGGTCAGTGCACATCATAGCGACTGGTCAGACAGTGGGGAGGACACTTAGCATAATAGTCTTTTATATATATACTAGAGGCCCAATGCATGAAGATTCGTGCAAGAATGGGCCTTCCTTCCCTTGGCTGGCGTCATCGCCTTCGCTCTGGCTGGAGCTGCCTTTCCACCTTCCCACACTGCCCAGAGGCCGGGAGTGGCTGAGGTGGTGCAGAATGCCCACGCCTGCTCGGTGCCTGCATATGCAAATTAACCCACCATCTTTGTTGGGTTAATTTGCATACTCACTCCTGATTGGCTGGTGGGCGTTGTGAAGGTATGATCAGTTTGCATCTTTCTCTTTTGTGTGTGTGTGTGTGTGTGTGTGTGTGTGTGTGTGTATTCATTCTATTATAGCACATTGGGGTAATGATCAAAGAAAATCTTGGATGACAAAATTCAATGATAAAAGGAATTCGATAAGCTGTTGGTGGATGCAAGCTAACACAATTGTTTATTAAAGATATATGTGGAAATAAGCATTTAGGTCAAAATATAAATCATACAGATCAGTTTAGTAGGGGTCCTTAGTGACCAAAAGACAAAATTTTCATGGAGAGCAAGCTGAAAATGTGTCAACATTTAAAGGGTTAGGTTTGTGATTAGGGTTGGGGTTAGGAGTTAAGGTTAAAATTAGGTTTATACTAAAAAGGGGAATACAATGTGGTCCCCTCCAGGGCCTGCTTCAAGGGTGTGAGACAGTGCAGTCATGCAGGGCCAGAATTTGCAAGCATAGCAAGGTCCTAGCTTGGTTTACTGCCCTGTTGACTTGTTGCCACTGTCCTGAAATGCTTAATAATTGTTGATCAAAGTGCCTTGCATTTTAATTTTGTAACCTTACTTGCACTCTAAAAAAGCACCATAAAGAAAACACTAAATATCATGAACAACCTGACACAGGAAATATTAACTTAAATAGAATGTTGAAAAGAGTGTAGGTGCAGTTCTCTCTGTTCAAGAAGAGCAACTTACTTCACAGTTGCATGTCAATTGCTCACAGCACGCCATACTGATCTCTGTACTACCTTCCTCTTAACCTTGCATCTGTGCCTGTCAATAATGTTAAAACACTGTTAAATAAATTCAAAATGCTTAACTCTGCTTAAAAATTAAGATCACATAAGTTGTATTTAAATCTGTATAATTTCCTGCACACTCTAACTCAAACTGCCAATTCTTTTTAAGTGAGAGCTTCATATGATTGAGATGGAGGAAGTGGGGAGACTAAGTCAGTGAAAGACTCACCAGGGTCCAATCTGTCCATCACCCAGCATTTTATTTTATGTAGATATTCATGGAAGGTAATTGGAAATTACCATAAAATTAAAAACTAATGATTAGTCAAGTAAAACAGTTAATCTAATCAGTTACATGGCTAACTGATCTAGTCTGAACAATGAGAAGATCATCTAAGCATATGAAGAAAGCATACTGAAAAAGGTAACTTTCTTTTTTGATCACTTAGAGAGAAATGATGATTCAGCGCAGCACAATTGACTACAAAAATAGAATTCTGGTTAGCATGGTCTCTTTAATTATAAATAAAACCAAGTTTTTTTAGGAGGATGGGAGTGGTCAACAGGGAATGAAAACATGAACAAATATGGCAATGTTTTACTTTTCCTAAAACTCAGCCTCATGATTTACCAAATAGGATTAATCTAGGATTGATCAATCCAAAAATATATCTAATATTTGGCAGAAAATAGCAAAATGTAAATCACTTCCAATATATCTACATTTCACCCATCTTTTTACAGATCATTTATAGGTATAATGAATTATCCATTACCCTATAAAAGCAAAGAGAAAATTTTTGCTTAATAAGAAACCTTAACTCTTTGAATTAAGATTTTTAAAATTATTAAAGTATAGTTGATATACAATATTGTATTAGTTTCAGGTGTACAACAAAGTGATTTGACATTTAAGTACTTTAAAATGTGACAAGTCTATTAAACCATCACCATACAAAGTTATTACAATATTATTGACTATATTCTCTGTGTTGTTCCTCAGGTTCATTGTAGCATTATTTGTAATAGTCAATATATGGAAGAAACTTAAGTGTCCATCAATAGATAAATGGATAAAAACTATGTGGTACATATAATAGAATATTACTCAGTCATAAGAAAGAATAAAATCTTGCCATTTGTGACAACATGGATGTACCCAGAGGGTATTACACTAAGTGAAATAAGTCAGTAAAAGACTGTAGAATTTCAGCTATATGTGGATATGTGGAATCTAAAAACACACACACACAAAAAAACCAAAAAAACAAATGAACAAAATAAAACAGACTCATAATTATGTTTTTAAGCTGACTGCATAAACTGATATTCTACAGTTAATGTAAAATGTCCTATGCTTCCCACTTACAATACAACAGTTCATAAGCAATATTACTTTTCATCTAATTAATATTGATAGATAATTGATTATTAATAGAACTATGCCAAAAAATTCCTAGAGACCTAATAACCTTCTAATGCCAGGTAATTTAGACATCCCTGTAATCTGATATAATATGGGATAAAATAGAATAATAGGATTTAGCAACTGATTGTGACTTTAGCAATCACCTTATGCAGTTACCTCAAGGAATAAATGAGAAATAACTATGACCCAAATATGTTAAGTGACTAGGTCATGTTTATGCAGGTAATTAGCTGCAAAGATTGAAATCAAACCTTGGATATTTTCATAATAAATCCAATCTCTTCTCCATTGAATGTGCTGGCAATCCTCCAGAGACCACAACAAATAAAAATTTACATATTCAAGCTGTAATATTAGAAATTCATTCTAATATTAAGTGAAAAAAATGGAATAAAAGTATTAATACACAGTGTAATTGCAACAAAAATGAATTATGTATAATGATAATAGTACTCCTCTCTAGATGACGGGATTAGAGATAGTATTACTATCTTCTTTTTAATTTCCTGTATTTTCTACAATTTATAATCATAACAATAATATTAACTATACACATAAAGGGTATCTAATTATTATTTATAGGAAAATATAATTATTCTATTTATATTATAGAGATGGTATTCTACACTATGTCATTCTATAAATAAAATACACATTGCATATAGTTTAATATGTAATTATAAAATACGTATTATACATAGTTGACTATAGTATACTTATATTCATTTATTATAGAAAACCTTTATCAGTGTTTTCTAAAATATTATTTAATGTAAGGTCATTAGGATGACCCTCATAAAAAGAGGTTGGTGAAGAAATCAGCTTTGGGAATACTACATACTCTTATTTCCAATTTAATGATTCACAATTTACACTAGAATGTTAATAGTTTCAAGATATGCCACTGTAAAACAAAACAAAAAAAAAACCCTTAAGTTTCATTAAGTCAGCATTTTCCTTAGTTATTTGACCACAGCACTGTTATGAGGCACATGATATACTTACTAAATAAGGTTTCATAGAACACAGTTGTACAACCTCAAATCTCTTTAAAGTACTAAATTATCCACTCACAGGAAGGTCAATAATATAAGGCTCTTAACTGAGTATTGCTTAAAAATATTTTATGGTACATTTATAAAATGAACTGTAGATTTGCAATGTATAAATATTTGGTTCCTTTTTAAACCTTTAAGTTTGTGATGAAATAAGTAATGAGAAGTGATTTCTATGAGTTAACACTGTAAATTTTCACTCATTGATTTTAATGTTCACGATGATTAATTTTAATTTTGCTCTGCCCCAAGCTTTCTTACAGAAGATCAATAATATTATAATTAAGAACATCAATTTAAGCAAGGCTAGCACCATATCACTTTCTTCTTTTTATCTTGGTCTGAACTCTAGTGTTTCAAATGGGATTGGTTCAATGACTTTATTTCCACACCCAGGGCATCAAACCAGCCTATGGACTTCAGAAGTCCAGAACTTGAAACATCACTTGAATATGTAGATCCTCTTCATTTCTCTCCCTTCTAAAAACTCATTCCATACTTATACTATTTCTACTCAAATGTTTCCATTTACCGCAACTGCGGAAGTTTCTTAGCCTCTTTATGACTTGGTTCTTTCATCTTCTCATTTATAAAAGAGGAAGCAGAATGGTACCTACCATTCTCCCTTTATGCACAGGTGGAATGAGAAACTACATGATATATGCTTAGAACAGTGCCTGACACATAGTAATATGCACTCAGTGAGCGTTAGGTATTCATCTGAAATGGGATATAATTTTTCTCTCCCTCTGTTCCTGTCCCTGGGAACACTCTTCTCTCAGTAATGCAACAAGAAAAGTATAGTATCATCTTTACTTGGTTTTACTTTTATTTTCTCAACTTACTACATACACACAATATACAAAATTCACCTTCAGCATTCCCACACTACACACACACACACACACACACACTCACACACACACACTCACACACACACACACTCACACACTCACTCACACACACACTACACACACACACACACACTCACACACTCACACACACACTCTCACACACACACACTCACACACACACACTCACACACACACTTACACACACACACACACTTATACCACACAACATGCTTATTATGCAATTCATTTAAAAGTCCTTTGAGTTCATCCTTTGAAATCACTGTTAAATCTATCTCTTTAATTCCATCTTCTCACTACTGAATCAAAACCCATTGCCTGCCCTAGCCGGTTTGGCTCAGTGGATAGAGCGTCGGCCTGCGGACTGAAGGGTCCCAGGTTCAATTCCAGTCAAGGTAACATGCCTGGGTTGCAGACTGGATCCCCAGTGGGGGGCATGCAGAAGGCAGCTGATCAGTGATTCTCTCTCATCATTCATGTTTCTATCTCTCTCCTTCTCCCTTCCTCACTGGAATCAATAAAAATTTAAAAAAATAAAAATAAAAAAACATTTCCTTACACCTGGAGTAATATAATAGCAGAGTGCTTGGTCTCCGTACTTGAAAATGATTTCTCCCCGTGTATCCTGTAAATAATATTCTCTAAAATTTAATTTGATCCAAGCAGTTCTCAGCTCACCAGCTATTGCTAACCTCCTATTTCTTACAGGATAAAATCTGAACTCTAAAGACCATTGCAGGCATTCTGAAAATAGGCCTAGAGTTCTATTTCACACTCCCCAAATGAAATCTCCACTCCAACTTTCACTTACCTATGCCACTGGTGTGAAATAATCAGATCCCTCTTTTTTGGCTTATCAAACTGATCTTAAAGACTCAGCTCAAATCACGTTTCTTTATGAATCCTCCCTGGATACTTTCATTCCGGTGCAAACCTTTGACCATCTTCTGCATCTCTGGCAATTCTTTAAAATGACTTATTTAATATTACACATTTTGGGCGAGAGGACAATCTTATTTTGAATGTATGCAATGAATCGCCATACATTTGGGCAGAAGTGTGCAAGGACATACCTGAAGCACTAGCAATGCCATCACAATCTCCAAAGACTAGTTCTCAGAACATGAGAACCGGTTCAAAGATTAATAAGGTTAGTGCATTCAATTAACGTTTGTCAAACAAAAATCTTTAAGAAAGATATTATTTTCTTTTAGAAACTATATAGGTACATGATAGAAAGTTGGCAAAATTCATATGAGGAAAGAATTAAAAATTCCATAGGACAATATTAAATTGCTTAGTATTTTGGTATATATCCTTCCAATTTTTGTTCACACAAATCTTTGGATGTTTGCTTGACTTTTTATTTAGTTACATTCCTATTTTTACCCTGATCCTTAGCCCTACTGTAATGAGCAGGAACATCAAATTTTAATAGCGTTTTAAAGGATTACATTGCATTTTATCAAGGGAGTAAAACAGAATGCTCATCCCTTCTACTATGGTTGACTGTTTGGATTATTTCCATCTTTGTAAACAGAATTTTTAAAGGGCTCCACTCAAGCTATTCCATGGAGATAGGCAAGCTTCTTGCCCATGATACGCTAAAGTAGGGAGCTGCCAAATTTTCCAGTTAATTTAATAGATGGCACTAGCCCAGTCTCACAGCATGAGAATATGGATTTAATTTGATGCCAAGTGAACCGAAGGAGAAGGTGCCCCCGTCTTCCAAACAAATGGAGGTTTTTGTTTAAGACCATAGAGGCTGTTTTTCATAAAATTTTCCACATTTCTTTTAGAACATTTCTATCTGCCATCCAAAAATACTTCAGCTACTTGCAAAGGCACAGGTTGCTCTACATGTTAAGAAAATATGGTGCCAGGGTCTCTTTTCTCCTCTACCAGCTTGTTCTAAGCCAGGAGGAGTAAGTGACTTGTAACCTTTACTTTTTGACACAAGGGTCACATTCGTAACAGATTCAGAGTCTTGCAGTAGCTGCTAACTGGAATTCCTGCCAAAATACTGCTGACATACCCCAGTGCCCAAGGCTGTTGCATTCACAGGCCTGGGCGAGCAGAAGTGAGCTCAGTGGCATTTTTTTCTCCTTTGTTACCCTTGGCTTCAATTCTATTAATTCTGCAACAGAAAGTTCAATTGGAAGGACAAACTCAATATTGTATTGTGGTACATTTGCTTAATTTAACTTTCCTACAGAAATATGTAGTGAAATCTGATACATCATTTCTTTAATCACTGCCAAAAATAACTGATGAAATTAACTTAAACAATAAAAATTTGAAATACTGAGCTGAAAATATAGATTTTTCTACTAAACCGTCAGGTTGTACCCATGAGTTAAACATGGCAAAAGGTCTTGTGTTTAGGGGAAATGAGACATGCATGATATTTTATCCTCACTTCCAGGGCCACTGTGGAGAGCCAGTAGTCTTATTTATGCCTGGAGTTGAAACCCCTAGTTCAGTGGTCGGCAAACTGTGGCTCACGAGCCACATGCGGCTCTTTGGCCCCTTGAATGTGGCTCTTCCACAAAATACCAACTTCTGCGCATGGGCCACGAAGTTTCAATTGCACTGTACATGCACGCCCACACGTGGTATTTTGTGGAAGAGCCACACTCAAGGGGCTAAAGAGACACTTGTGGCTCACGAGCCACAGTTTGCTGACCACTGCTCTAGTTTAAAGTGCTCAAAGTATTCTCTTTAATAAGAATGTCTTTAGAGTCACCTGTTTCTTTACCTGTACAGGCACACTCAACTTCCAAGATTTGGATGAAATACCCCTTCATCCATGACGCTTTTCATGATTTTCTCCACTGAAAAAAAGTTATCTCCTGAACTTCCATAGCAATGTTCCTTGTGTCTTACAACATCCTAGCTGGGTACAAAGTATTTTTACATGTTTTCTACACATGAATATTCTATTATTATTACTTTTTGAAAGAGATGAGAGATATGAGAGAAAGAGAGAGAGAGAGAGAGAGAGAGAGAGAGAGAGAGAGAGAGAGAAACATTGATTTGTTGTTCCACTTCTTTATGTACTCATTGGTTGATTCTTGTAAGTGCCTGACCAGAAATAAAACCCACAACTGTGGCTTACCATGATGACACTCTAACCAACTGAGCTATCCAGCCAATATTCTTCTCCAAGGTCTCTCAAAGAAAGGGGAATCATTAAAAAGCCAGGTGGTTCATTTTTAAAGCTTAGAATGGTATGAACCATGTTAGCCAAGGGTCTCACAGTTTAAAACTATTGTCAGAAACATCTTTGTCCTGATTATTCTCAGCTGGATGAAATAAATACATAACAAACACGTGCAGACATATGACAATGACAAGAGAATCAAAAGACAGAAAAATGTTTCCAGGGTTGGCAGTGTTAACAATGTCACTCAAGAATAGGAGAGTTACACATACTCTGAAATACAACAGGCAACACCCCTGCCTTTATCCTCTGCTGCTGTAATTGACAGGTTTTCTTCACATATTCCAGCCTCCGTCCACAGGAACCCACATCTGATGGGTACAGCTGCAATTTGTCCTATAGTTAAAGGAGCTGGTGACTATAACTCAGGGTCACCTGGGCACTATTGCACTGCTCTTCAGGGACAAATTCCAGGAGGTACAGATGTGGCGGCAGTGTGCACCTTTCGGAGATGAAAACAGATTGTGAGCCACCCCTGCAGCAGCACAGGCACTAATTTTATAGGCCAGTATTCCCACTCCTCAAAACAACCAAGACTGAGAAATATCAATAGTTTCTATTTCAGAGAAACTACACAGAGAAAATGTGATGTAACATAGAGTGGCCTGAGACTATGTTGTTCTTGTCAGATTCCAATAATGGAACTACCTGCAAACATCAGGTGTGAGGACTGTCTGTTGGAAAGCCTGGGACTGCAGAACCCTTACAATATGGTGCGGTCTTTATAGGGAGGTTCAACGGGAATGAAAATTCTGAATAGAATTTTAACATTTTAAGTATCTAGATTGCAGCATATCTTTTCTACACACACACACACACACACACACACACACACACACACATACACAAACACAGTCAACCCTTGAAAAAACATGGGGATTATAGGCACAAACCCACCTTGATATTGAAAATCCACATATTATTTGTCAACCCGAAACATGCACAGATTCCCAACCTCATATTGAAAATACAGCACAAACATATGTATGTATATGTACATCATATACACAAAAACACATATGTATAAAAACATATGTATTATATTATATTGAGAGAGAGAGAGAGAGAGAGAGAGAGAGAGAGAGAGAGAGAGAGAGAGAGAAACGGAGAGGCTCAGACACCTGAGGGTAGAGACAGGAAGGGGTCAGGATGAGGCTGGCAGAGACCACAAAAACACAGCTGTCCTTTTGCTGACATGGGAAGCACTGCCCATGCTCAGACTTGGCTATTCCCAAGGGATTATATTAATTCATATTAATAATATACTTCCTACCTACATAGGATCCCTTGCATAAAGAATTTACCTGAGGGCCTGCCATGGGCTCTTGCAGCCCCTTAAGGAACCATGAAGAACAAAGCACTTCTATTTCTCACCACACATCCCCTCATTGTGATTTGTTTCTGAGATATGTTGAAGATATTACAAAATGGAATTATTTGACTATAAAAATGTTTCCAGGTAAACCTTTCTGTAAGCCTGTGGGGATAGAAAAGCAATACTTCTTTGTATAGAAGAGATCTTTACAGTCCAAGGCAGTCTCCTGACTTAGAATGTACATGAAACAACAATCCCCAAATCCAAGTTTACCTTTCCTTCCCATGATGACATGAATGTAATTTTTGGCAAGGAAGACATTTCAAGTTTTCATTTTATCTGTTCCTGCTAATCAGGTCAAAGTGACCTAAGAATGTGTGAAATACATACGATAAAATGGCCTTCCCATCCCTTAGTTTTTATCTCTATAAACAACTCCGCTGTTCTGATGGTTGAATGCGGGGATCTTGCAAGAAGGCTAGAGAGGATCTAAGTGAGCAAACTTTGTTTGCTTCTTAAAATTTAGGCTCAGTAGTAGGAAACAGAAATCTAGTTTAGTGGCAAGATACTGATGGTGATGATGACTTTGGAACATGTGGCCCAATTTACTTTAATAGAGTAATGAGAAATGTCAGAATTAAAAAGGAAAAAAAAAGCCAATTTTGCACTGGATGAAAGAAAAACTTAAATACAGAAAGTTGCTTATTAGATATACCTTCTGTTTAAAAACAAAGTACAGATTTGCCTAAAGAATATAGAATTATGACTTTGGGGCCATAATATAAAAGCAGGCTCAAACTAACTTAGCTTTGAGATGTGCCCTATCACATGAATAAAAAACCTTCAAATATTTAAATTCACTGGTGGGGATTTTGTACAGACTCCCCCAAAGCACTGCTTTAATCCTGATTTTTTTGGACTAATAAAATAAATAAAAATCCTTCTTGTGCTCAAAGGCACAGATCAAATGATCCCAAAGATTAGATTTAAATGAGTGAGCAATCAAAACAGGGATTCAAAGAGAGGTTTAAGATGGTAAAGGAGTTAGACACCTTAGCACTGAAATAGACTGCATATAGGCTTTTAAAAATATTAATACTTGATTTCCCCCCAAAGTAATAATGGTTTAGAACTTAGAGGGCTAAAAGAATCCCTGTGACAATAAAGTGATCACTGGGACACTGGGACACACATTTAAATTTCAGTGAGTAAAGACACTGGCAACTTCACTCTTGGTTTACTTTCACACATTATGTTGCAAACACAACTTTCTGAATACAGTAAAACTGCTATAAACTGGCATGTACGAGGACACAGATACTAGTTCATTGGATACCATGGCTAAGGCAGTACTCATTGACTAAGGTGTTTAAGACTTGTTTGTTTTACAATAAACACTGCAATTTTTTCAAAAATTAGCTTATTTCCCAGCTTCAGTACAAGAATGTAGTAATACTGATGACAAGGATACACCTAGTTATTCTCAGATACAGACATATCATACCATCTTTATGTTTTGTGATCCAGAAATGTAATGTTCAACATATAAAACATAGAATGTTAGGTTTTTTTCTGTTTTAGCTGAGATATTCCCCTAGATATCACTTGTTAATCAAATTTCTTGTGTCAGTTTGTTCTCTTATTATTTTTCAAAAGTAGGACTCAGTAATTAAAAGGGCTGGTTAATTGGTTTTCAATTAGTCAAAAGTCTCCTATATGATCCCCTGGAATTGATAAAAATATAATGCAATTAGTGGCATAAACAAAAAAAAACTGGAATTTTATCAGAAAGTGTCTTATTTCAAATGACCTAAAATCTAATCTCTAGTTGAATCCCGCAGCAGTTATCAGGTATGAATTTAGATTAGGTGTCAAGTAGATCCTGGAAGTTTGACTCCATTGTCGCTAGGTTTTAAGAAGTGAGCATCAAATATCTGATATCTACTCTGAAAGATGATGGGCATAAAGGTGAAACAAAAGCCATAATAAAGGGCTTTTATGTTTGCAGTATTACCATCATGGCATACAGAAGACGACAGAGGTCTAAAATGCCAGTTTGCCAGGGATGTCAGGTTAGAGACAGGCTAGATGGGAAGGCAGAGGATGGACATAGTCTCCTGACAGAGGCAGCATGGCAGCCCTAGCACAGGTGTGTGTCGGGAGAAGGGTGAGGGGTGCCCTAAGCAGGCCATCTGAAGGACCTCTTCCTGTCTGCCTATTCACCCGTCAGGGAGCAGCTCCCTGGCTTTATTATTGAGAAAACCACATCTCTCTCCTTTGCAGTCCATGTGGAGGGAACTTCAGCCCGGGTCTCCAGGGCTGAGCTATGACTAGGCTGTGCCAATCACAGCATCGCAGTGTTTGCTGAAAGCAAGGAATGACGCCAAGAAGGGGACCTGTGTACTAGTATGAGTTTGCGATTCCTGAAGAATGTCCAGGTATGGGTTTTCCACCAGCTCTTGTGGACTGGTGTTTAGTAACATATCCCATAGGTATCTATCTTCTTTAACATTAGGGCTGGAGGAGAAATCTTGAAGACAGAAATCCTGGACTGGAAATAATGTTCTTTCCTGAGGCTCTGAGAAGGGGTTCAGGGCAATCCAAGAGGAGTGGTGCTTAATTTGCCCCTCCCTCCCTTCACACTGAGTGGTTGAGTCCACCAAGAAGAAATAGTAAGCATGTACTATAGTAAAGATGGCATTAGTTCTTTGCTAGGTTGCTGGAGCAAGTCTTCGATTTTGGATCAGGAGGCATAAAAAGATGTCAGCTATGTTAGCATTGTACTTAAGGTGTCGACCAATATAGCACCACAAGAGAAAATGAGAAAAATATGTGTATTGAAGGGAAGAATTAATACTGACATTTATTCCAGGCCACAAATGTTGACATAAAAAGTCTAAATACACAAATTATTAAATTAGTAAGAGAGATCAATAAGAATATAAATTCAGAGCACAGAAATCAATAGCATTTCTATGCATCAACAATTAGAAATGTATGACTTTAAAATGTTATTCACTGTAACAATGAAACTATAAAATACCTAGTATTTAACAAAAGATAGAAGACCTTTTTGTGTGTGTGTGTGTGTGTGTGTGTGTGTGTGTGTGTGTATTCCACATTCAAAGGCTGTTAAATTGCATTGTTTACCCATAGCTTCAGAAAAAAATCACTTCTACTGTTGTGGTAAACAACCTGCTTTCCTATTTATAATGGTCTGGCCCTCTAGCAACTTCAGCATGAAATTATAGCTAATTTGCCTATAAATGTCAGGTGGTCATAATAATCTGGCCACTCAGTGTTTATATAAATATATATACTTTACTTAAGACATAAATTAAAACCTGAAGAACCAGAGATGTGCCATCCATAGAGACTGAAAAATGCAAAGATATATTGATTCTCGACAAGTTAATCTATAAATTCAAAGGAATTAAAATAAAAATGTCTGCATAATTCCTCAAGGAATTGACAAAGGGATTCTAAAATTCTCATAGAAAAGTAAATGATCGATTACAGCCAAAACACTCCTAAAGAAGATTAATGTGGGTAGCTTGCCTTCTCAGCTATCAGGACTTGTTATGGAGACTTAGTAATTATAATTACATCAGTGTGTTGGTGGGCCAGGGACAGACAAATAGAAAACCAAAACAGAAGAGGTAACACATAATAGATGGTGCTGGAACAAGCGATTATTCACATGTGCACAAATAATGTTATGTTTTCCACCTTGGGCCACCTACAAAAATAAATTCTGTATCAGATAAATTCAAACCTAGCCCTAGCCGGTTTGGCTCAGTGGATAAAGCATTGGCCTGCATACTGAAGGGTCCCGGGATCCATTCCAGTGAAGGGCACATGCCCGGGTTGCGGACTCAATCCCCAGTAGGGGGTGTGCAGGAGGCAGCCGATCAATGGTTTTCCCTCATCATTGATGTTTCTATCTCTCTCTTCCTCTCTGAAATCAATAAAATTAAAAAAAATTCAAACCTAAATTTGAAATGCAACTTATTTAAATTTTTAGAAGAAAATTTAGATCTAGAATTTAAAAAATATCTCTTTAGCATAATTACTCTTAAAATGATAATCCTTAAGAGATATATCTGACTACTTTAGAATTAAAAAATATATGTATAACACATCATAAAATTTTAAAACTCAAGCAGATAAGGAGAAGATATTTACAATGCTAAAAATTATAAGCAAATGGTCTCCTGGAGAATACTAAAAGTTTTGACAATCTTTATAAAATAAAAATAATAAAAAGATAAAGGATATGATTGGATATGTTATTTAAAAGGGAAGCTGGTGTGGCTCAGCAGTTGAGCATCGACCCAGGAACCAAGAGATCATTGGTTCGATTCCCAGTCAGGGCATAAGCAAGGGTTGAAAGCTCAATCCACACACAGTAGGGGGTATGCTGGAGGCAGCTGATGGATGATGTTCCTCTCTCATTGATGTTTCTACCTCTCTATCCCTCTTCCTTCCTCTCTCTCTAAAAATCAATAAAAACATATTTTAATAAATAAATAATAAAGGAAAGCTTACGTTGCCAAAGTATAAAAATATATTATACCTGACTAATAAAACAGAAAACCTAAAAAAAATTTTAAATATATTTTTTATTCATTTTTTACAGAGAGAAAGGGAGAGAGATAGAGAGTTAGAAACATCGATGAGAGAGAAGCATCTATCAGCTGCCTCCTGCACATCTCCCACTGGGGATGTGCCCGCAACCCAGGTACATGCCCCCGACCGGAATCGAACCCAGGACCTTTCAGTCCGCAGGCCGACGCTCTATCCACTGAGCCAAACCGGTTTCGGCAAAATTTTTAAAAATTAGCATGGGAGTTTTAACCTGCTCTGTTTCCAACCTGGGTCAATTCACCCCTCCTTAGGCAACCTGGTGGTCCCCTGGCCCAGGAGGTCACCATAATGATGTAGAATGCACTGTGGACACCTGATTAGCATAGCACAGCAGAGCCCAGAACTCCTGGACTCATGCATATCTCCTGCCTCAGCCTCCCAAATACTTGAGATTACCAGAAGTACCGAGTGGAAAAGGAAAAATTATGGAGATAGAAAAAAAGATCAATGGTTCCCAAGGTGAGTGGAGAGAGGAATGAATAGAGGAGAGAATTTTTAGGACAGTGAAAATACTCTGTGTGATCCTGTAATGATAGAGACATGTATGATACATTTTTCCAAACCCTAAAAACCTTTAGTTCCCAAGGAGAAAATGTATATTGGATAAGCAAACAATAATCTCTGAGGCAAAATATATCTATAAAAATTACATTCTGTGTTTGTTTTTAAATGTTATAGAAATTATATCATTCTGAATATATCTTTTGAAACTTGCTTTTTCACTCAGCATTATGTCATTAAGATTCATCTATGTTAATACATAGGAGGTAGCTGATTTGTTTTAGTTGTTAATATTAGTCCATGAAACTGTTACAGTAAATTTTGACTTCTATCAGAGAATGCATTATTCTGTGCCTTAAAAGTTATGGCATTACAAAATAATTGGAAGATAATGATATTAGCAATGGCAACAGCTTCCATTTATTAAGCTTTTACTACATGCCCAGCATTATGCTAAACATTAATTATGTCATTTTATTTTATTCTCATGAACCCACTGCACCTTACTGCAAATCTCACTTCACAAATGGCAATGCAAGTCTCACAGTAGTAAGACGCTTGACAAAGGCTATCCGTTTACTATGTTAAAGCCACAGAACTTCCAGAACCAGTACTGCTAGCTACTATGCCACCTTATGAGTGCATTTTCTTAACAGCAGGACAATTTCCTATAAGCTTCTAGGGCGTTATCTTTAAAGGCCTCCTGGAAACTGCAATCTCAAAGATAAACAAAATCTATGTTTTAAAACTATCATGGTTTTTCTACTGTGACGACTCATTAACTCCCCTTTCCTAGTTATTCTTCTCAGCATGTTTGAGATCATTGGTTATGCTGAGCTGGCAACTTCTGCACTTCCTCTTTACATCTCAGCCCTGGTAAGCACCGATAATGGAAGTTTATAGAGAGAAGTTTGATTAAAACTGCATCTCAATGCTGACCGTTAATTCTGTAGATTGCGTGTTAAGGATTCCTGCTGCCAAAGCAAAAATGTAAAGGAACTCCCACCATCAGGTAACACTGCTGATGGAAGAAGAGGTCTTCACATCTTGGCTCCCTTCCTGAAGCCACTGTCACAGACAATAGGAAATGCCCTGCTTTCCGTGATAGGAGGCATCCTTGGGACGGTGTCTGATTTCAAGTGATTCCCTCTATTCAAAAATGTTAGCTCCTGATCATACTCTAGCTCCCCTGAACTTAGAACTAAAAAGAGGAGAGTCACAGAGACTGATAGGTGTTAGTAGGTAAGCCACTTTAATCCCAAGGTCATAGAGCCAATCTGGTTTCAGTCCTTTCTGAAGATTTGAGTCAATTTCTCCCTATACCTATTTAGACTAAGGGAAGCAATTACTAATCCTTCTTTTCTATTCCTTACCTGTGCTCAGAAGCAACCAGAACATTTCCATATGCATAATCTTAATTGATCTTTACAATTCAGAGTTTGGAACTCTGGTTGGGACTTAGCCATTATATAAGTGAGTAAACTGAGGTTGGAGAGGTACCTTCTTCACAAAAGGGAAGTACTAATCATGTTAAAAATTTACTATGGGCATTTTGCAGCTGGAATGTTGGCTGTTCTTACAGATAATGAAGCTTAACTCTTCCTGGAATGACGGCTGACCTGCCAGCAATGCTCCAGCAGAGAAGATGTATGTTTCAAGCCCTTTCCTTTGGGCTCTGTAAAGATTTTTCTACCAAATGTGAAGACATTTTGCTTTAACAATAACCATTTAGTAGTTAACAGAATTGATTATCATTACATAACCTTCCCTCTATTCTCTTTACATCAAAGTCTAAGCCTCACCCTCCCTTCTAACCTCTTTCTGACAAGGTTAGTATCTACCCTTTCATGACTGTTTTTGGAAAACCATGCTGGGTATAGGAGAGAGAATAGACTACCCTGTGCTATTTGCTACCACCAAGACTTCATTTGCTCTGCACTTGGGAAGCGATAGCTGGGTCAATAGGAATCAGTTCTCTAACAAGGGGTTTATGACAAAAGCCACTGTTCTCAAAACTGCCTGGTACTGGCATAAGAACAGACATATAGACCAATGGAACAGAACACAGAACACAGAAATCAACCCAAGCCTTTAGGCTCAATTAATATTTGACGAAGGAGGTAAGAGCATACAATGGAGTCAAGACAGTCTCTTTAATAAATGGTGCTGGAAAAATTGGTCAGATACATGCAAAAAAATGAAACTAGATCACCAAGGTACACCACACACAAAAATAAACCCAAAATGGTTAAAGGACTTAAATGTAAGACTGGAAACCATAAAAATCTTAGAAGACTCCATTGGCTGCAAAATATCAGACATATGTTCTAACAACATCTTTACCAACACAGGGCAATGGAAACTAAGAAGAAAATAAACAAATGGAACTACATCAAAATAAAAAGCTTCTGCACAGCAAAAGAAACCATCAACAAAACAACAAGAAAACCCACTGAATGGGGAACATATTTGCCAATGCTATCTCAGGTAAGGATTTAATCTCTGAAAGTTACAGGGAACTCATACAACTTAACAAAAGGAAGATAAACAATCCAATCAAAAAATGGGCAAAGGACTAAATGGATACATTTCAAAAGAGGACATGCAGAAGGCCAAGAGACATATGAAAACATGCTAAAAAGTCACTAATCATCCAAGAGATGCAAATCAAAACAACAATGAAGTACCATCTCACACCTATCAGAATGTCTATCATCAACAAATCAACAAACCACAAGTGCTGGAGAAGATGTGGAGAAAAAGGAACCCTCCTGTGCTGCTGGTGAGAATGCAGATTGGTGCAGCACTGTGGAAAACAGTATGGAGTTTCCTCAAAAAGTAAAAAATGGAACTCCCATTTGACTCAGTAATCCCACTTCTAGGACTATATCCCAAGAAATCAGAAATACCAATCAGAAAGGATATATGCACCCGTATGTTCATAGAAGCACCATTTACAATAGCTAAGATTTGGAAACAACCTAAGTGCCCATCAGCAGATGAGTGGATTAAAAAACTGTGGTACATCTACACAATGGAATACTATGCTGCTATAAAAAAGAAGGAACTTTTACCATCTATAACGGCATAGATGGACCTGGAGAGCATTATGCTAAGTGAAATAAGACAGTCAGAGAAAGATAAATATCACATGATCTCACTCATATGTGGGATATTTGAACAACATACACTGATGAACAAAAATAGATCTGGAGACTAAAAAACACTGGGCAGTCCAACCTCAGAGAGAAGGCAGAGGAGGGGGGGTTAGAGAGCAAGCAAAAGACTTGTATGCATGCATATTAGCATAACCCATGGACACGGACACTTGGGGCAGTGGGGGCTTGTCCTGGAGGGAGGGAGTGATGGGATGGGGGGTCAGTCGGGGAAAAGGGAGACATATGTAATACTTTAAACAATAAAATTAATTAATTAATTTTAAAAAAGAAGTTTAGATACCCTGTCGAATCTAAATGTCAAAAAACAGAATTCTTTTCTCTTCTACCCAATGCAATAATGATCCCTTCGAATATGACCTGACACATAATAGGTGTCAATAAATATTCAATGACTGAGTAAGTGAATTCTGAGTATTGCCAAACAAAACTAAAGAGAGCAAAACTTGCAAGAAGGTTGGGATCAGAATACCTGTTCTGTGAGTAAAGATTTCTGTTGCGTTAATCAAGTAATTAAACCTCATTGAGTCCTAATGTAAAAATAGAAAAAAGTCACCTAATTAACAGGAACATTGTGAATGTTAAATAAAATATGAGAATGTGACTAATATACAGTGTGTGTTAAAAACTATGTGTTAAATGAATATATAGGCACGCATAAATAAATGAATCATTTAATAGCTCCATTTAATCAATCAGAACCAAAAATTTATTTCATAATAATAGATATGCAAAATAGAAATCTTAACTTTAATTGCAAATTTCTATGGATCTGAGCTAATCACATATTTGTCTATTCACCATGTCCCACTGGGTTTATTAATAAAACTCAAAGTCCTTAGACCTTCATGATCTGATTCTTTTTTTTTTATTAGTTAAGGTATTACAAATGTGTCCTCATCCCCCCCTTTAACCCCCAACCTCCCCCCCCACACACACACAAACTCATGCTCCCATCCCCCCGTTATCCATGTCCATTGGTTTGGCTTATATACATGTATACAAGTCCTTCTGTTGATCTCTTCCCCTTACCCCCGCCCTCCCCTACTTTCCTTCTGGGGATTGATAGCCTGATCGCTGTTTCTCAGTCTTTGGGTCTGTCCTTTTTCATCAGTCTATGTTGTTCTCTATAATCCACAAATGAGTGAGATCATGATCTGATTCTTATAGTCCCTGACTGAGCTGTACGGAACTACACTCAGGTACGAAAATACACATTATGTTGTCTCATATTTCTCTACTTAAAATACCTCTCTATACCTCTTCAGGTGTCTACTTTTAAAAAACTAAAACTGCGTGTCATCTTCTTTAGGAAATCCTCTCAGATTGCCCCTTGTAGATTAGATTAGATATCCTCTTTCCTATATATAATATCTCCATGGTGACATTTGCTAACTGTAAAGGGGAGAGAGAGAGAGAGAGAGAGAGAGAGAGAGAGAGAGAGAGAGAGAGAGAGAGAGAGAGAGAGAGAGAAACTTATCACAGAATAAGCAGAAGTTTCTCAGACCACAGATGCATGAGAGTGAGACACAGAACTGGAAATTATTTACTTCTGAACCTGGTGCTGTAGGCATTTTTAAATAGGAGAGTTCTTAGAGCTGACTTTATGAGAAGGATTTAATTATTGTCTTTGAAACTACAAGTCAGTAAGGCTTATAGGCTTTAGTCTAGGCCTAATACTCAGGTTGAGTTAAGCCATTCTAATGCTTAATTTGCATAATTTGTCTTATGATTTCTCATCATCGCTTCTTCTCAGGTGACTCCCAGGAGAATGCACCTTAGCATTGCTGGTGACTTGACTCTCCTCACTTGTCACCCCCTTTGTTTCTGCCTTCCAAGTGCTCAGCTTAGAGACCAAGTGAGTAAAATCGGGTCCAAGTAAGCAGCATCTATCCTGTGGTAGCTCTTCCCTGAAGCTTCTTAAAACACTTCCAGGTGACAACCAGAGATGCTCAGCTTGGGAGAAAGCTGACCTACTTGCATGAATTCTGTGCCTCAGAAGTAAATGGGTGATCCAATCCATGCTTTCGCTCTTCCATTATATCAGTGGTGATTAGCCATGGCTGTTATCTAGAGAGGTTTTTGTTATTATTGCTGTTTCGTTTTTTGTTTGTTTGTTTTTACGATGACAATGTTCCAGCCATAAGAGAATCTAGGGATTCCAGATGAGAATGAGAAATTCAGAGGTGCCCCTTGAAAAATTACAGAGCCTGGTCCAGGATACACTGTTTGAAAGTTGGGCACACAATTCTAATATCCAGCAAGTGTTATAACCACTGAATTATGAAAAGTTCGCTTATGGCTCTCTTGGCTGCAAGTACAGAAATGTACTCAAAGCATTTATTCAAATATACACAAGAGAAAAATATAAGTTCCACTACCCACAGGAGAAAACTTGTTTGCAGTGTCTCAGCCTTCACATTTTATCATGTGTTAGTTTATCCCTAACACTTCTTTATAAATCCTGGCAATTCCCATCAGCAGAGGAGATAACTAATCTCCCTTTTAACAGGAAATCTGTATCTCAGTGCACAGGGAAGAGGAAGAATCACCCCTGACCAGTCTGCCAGACTATAGTTCAGGAGGCCAGGGGGCTCTCTCCGCAAATAAAAAGATGACCAAAAGCTCTTTGTAATGAAAGAATGATTTCCAGAATCCATGAGGATCAAGGCAGTTGCAAAGTTTACAAGAGAGAGAGTGTAGCCTGCCAAGTACATCTGGAGCTCTGAGGATAAAACCATAATGAAATTTATGACAGCACTAATGATTGAATGCCTCCCTGCATTATGCTATTTAATCTTTGCCCCAAACCTTGAGAATAAGCATTATCATTCCATTTTATACTTGAATAAAATGAAGCTTAAGAGTCATTAATGAAAGGGTGGTTTGGAGGCATAGACCTGAGTTTGTGTCCTGACTTTCCCTGTTAGTAGCTGATCTAATCAATGTTTTAACCTCTCTAAACCTTTCTTCCTCACCAGTAAAGAGAGAAAAATTCTGTGGGCATTAAGTGTAATAAGATTATCTTGGCACATAAAAAATTCTTAATAAATATTAGCTGCAATTGCAACTGCCAGTAAATGGCAAAACTGAAACTCTACCTGATGCTCATTCGTATCCTTCACTATGGTCTCAGACTGTCAGACTTTACAGGGAAATAAGCCACTTGCTTGATTGGCTTGATCTGAATGTCTTTGACTCAGTCGGGGGACCAGACACTTTTATCTTTGGGACTGACTTATTAATTCTACTTACCTAAAGAACTTGGATCAAGTCTTGATCCCTGACCTATAAATGATTTGATCTCATTTCTGCCCTATATGCATATCCTGGGCAAATCAGTTCTCTCTCACCACCATCATGCTGTGCAACACAACCACAAAATCTCAGTGGCATACAATCATAAACATTTTTTATGCTCTCAAGTCTAGGGGTGGGCTGGAGGACTGCTGTTCTAGGCCAAAATTGTCAGCTAGAGCCTGGCTAATCTAAATAGCTCTGCCTGGCATGATTTATCTCTCCTCAAGATGATCTGTAATCATCAGCAGGTTAGCCTGAGCTTGACCTCATGCAGAGCAAGGGGTCCAAAAGAGAACGAAAGTTCAATAGGCCTCTTGTGACCTAGGCTCAGAACTAATGAAACATTAGTTCTGATATCAGTGGTGATTAGCCATGGCTGATAATTAGCCATAATTATCATTTCACCTGCATTCCATTGACCAAATAAGTCATAAGGCCAGACCTTATTTTTAGGTGGACAACTAGATTCTATCTTTTGGTCAAAAGATCTATTGTCACATTGCAAAAGACGTTATAGAGGCGGTGCCATTTATAAAGCTACTAGAGGCCCGATGCAAGAGTAGGCCTTCCTTCCCCCAGCTGCCAGCACCAGCTTCCCTCTGGCACCCAGGACCAGGCTTCCCTTGCCACCCCGGCTTCATCTGGAAGGTCATCTGGAAGAACATCTGGTCTAATTAGCATATTATGCTTTTATTGTTACAGATTATACTGCTCCATCAATGCTTCAGATTACAAGCTCAGTGGCCAGACCTTGTTCCCAAATGGGAAGAGAAAGCCAATGAATCCATTAGGACTTAGAAGAAACTGAAAATATTTTCAATTGTGAGTTTCAAAATCAATATGCAATGGAATTTTTATACCCTTTCCTCAAAGCTACTTGCTCTTCCAAAAGAAATATCAAGGTATACTTTGATACCTAGTTAGTATACAGTAACTAGTTAGTACTCAACTCATGTTAAGGATGTTAAGGATAGCCTTTAAAGTGGGGAGAATGGCTTCTGGCCTTGAATAAATAAATATATATATATATATATATATATATATATATATATATATATATGACATCAATGATGAGAAAGAATCATTGATTGAATGCCTCTTGCATGCCCCCCACCCCCGTCACCCCCCCACATACACACACACACACACACACACACACTGGTGTTTGAGCTTGCAACCTGGGCATGTGCCCTGACCTGGAATTGAACTGTGACCTCCTGGTTCATAGGTTGATCCTCAACCACTAATCCACGCCAGTCAGGGATAGCCTTTTTTAATTCTACCAGTGTCAGGATTATTTTTAAGTGGAAAGATCAATCTTTCCATTAATCTGGAGTCTCATTCTCATTTAGTTAGTCACCTGGTCCAAGAAGAATCAGAGTGCCATAAGCCTTTAATTTCTAGGAACAATTAACACAAGTCTATTGGTTTAGGATAATTCTAGGTCTACCATTGATTTCATACAGACATATTCAATATAAAATAACTCTCTTATATATCATTTCAGAAAGTGAAATGAAGCAGTTTGAGTGCTGGATTAAGGTGTCCTCATAAAAACTCTCTCAATTTCTCAAGCAAAAATTCATGAAACATATAATGTCAATGATTTTGGTCTCAGCTATAGACCAAAATTTGCCTTTAGTTTACAAGCGGACGTTATAAATTATTCAACCCTCTTGAAGGCTTTTCTTATATTACTATAGAGTTCAATTCTATTTAGCAAGTATTAACAATACACTTTCCTAAGTGCCTAAGGCTGTATAGAAGAAGATACAATATCCACCCCCAAGAAGTCAGAGTTTTATTTTCTCAAAATTTATCATAGCTCTTTTTCTATTTCCATTAGCTTATATTCTAGCCATCTTTCACTGAACAATTACAACATTCCCCTAACTGTTTTTTCTGCCTCCACTTGTGTCTCTTTACCATCCATCCTCCACACTGCTGTCAAAGTAATCTTAAAAATGTTGCTGAAACCGGTTTGGCTCAGTGGATAGAGCGTCGGCCTGCGGACTGAAAGGTCCTAGGTTCGATTCCAGTCAAGGGCATGTACCTGGGTTGCGGGCACATCCCCAATAGGAGATGTGCAGGAGGCGGCTGATCAATGTTTCTCTCTTATCAATGTTTCTAACTCTCTATCTGTCTCCCTTCCTCTCTGTAAAAAAATCAATAAAAAATTTTTTAAAAAAGTAATAAAAAAGGACTGTTTCTCCAGTATATAGAAAATATATTGGTCTCCCATTGCCCACCGATTAAATCCAAACTTCTCTCTGTGTTGTACAAAGCCTTCCATGATTTTCTTCCTATCCAGTCCTATTCTCAGTTCATCTGACTCCCATCCCATTTCACAGCCCCCGTATTTTTCTACTCAAAACTACCTCTCCGTCCATGAACATGTCTGCACCATAGTCTTTACTTACTAATATGTTGATCTTTCTTCCTGGAATTCCTTTCCCTGCTATTACTCCCGTCTCCTTACTTCTCTCCATTCCCTACCAGCTAATAAACACCTGTGTGTGTCTCTCTGGAGGCCCACTTTTTAGGTTTCTCTTCTTCCCAGGGAGGATTGATCACCCCCTCCTTTGTGTACCCGATGTGTCCTGTTCACATTTCTATCATGGCATTTATATCCTTCTGTGCTTATAAATACGATTTCACTCATTCCAGTGTATCAGTACCTAACATGACATACTCTAGGAATGTTTCTTCAATTAACGTGTGGATAAATAAATATATACATGCTATGACAATGAGACATACAAGGATATTGTCTTAAATGTGTTGTAAGGGTACCATATACTGAATGTTAAATGTAGATATTGGAAGCAATATGGCCGGTAAGATAGGGATGGTTTCAGATGATGTGAAGGTGGCTCTGGGATACTGTCACAGTGGCTATAAGATCTAAACTAGGTTTTGAAAAGTAAGTAAGCATTCATATAGAGCGAGAGAACTGGGAAGAGCATTCAGGTAGAAGAGAGAGAATAAGAGCAATCATGGAGAAGCAGAAGTGTAGAAAGTATTCTGAGAGTGGAGATGTTGGCATTCTACCTGTGGGCTTCCTATGGGACACTAGTGACACATAATGGGAAGATAACTTAGAGTGAGGTTTAGTATATTAAGCTTTCATAAATTAAAAATAATACATCTATTTTCATGAATAAGCCACCCCATGCTCTATTTTGGTTTCATTGTACCACTTTCTTTCTTTCTATATGTTGCATCTCTTTTATACTGGCTGGCATAATAAACAAGGAGGTTTCTAGATTATAGCTTTTGGAGTTTAATGAGTAGGGCAGAAATTGATAACATTATTCTATTCTCATTAAGATCCTTTACTTCTAGAGGATTGATGTGGGGGAGGTCATTTGGTATTCCTCCCTGATTGTTAGCCACCAAATGAGGTATCAGGCTGCTAATGGCTTTTCCACTCTCCCTCTGATAGCCTGTACATCTCTGACCTTTCCAAGTTTGGAAACATAATTGGTTGGCAATGTTTTTCCCGCCCTCAGGATTACTGAAACTTCCAAGACAGGTAAGAAAAAAAAGGAAAGTTAAATATTTGTTTAAAAAAGAAGCCATTCCCAAAAGATCATGGATGTTTCTGAACAGGACAAATCCATCGCCACTGCTGGAAAAACGAATATTTTCTCACCTGACTGCTAGTCCATTTAATCCTTTGCAAAGTCTTGAAAACATGATCCTTATATCACTTGACAGTTATCTATTAATTAATGATGTATTTTAGTAAAACATTAATGTAAGAACTGAGGGAATGGATGCTTTTAAACAATAATACGTTCTGATTACTGTTTCAGTCCCTTTCCAATCATTCTGAAAAGTACTATAAACTTCATTAGTAAAACATGCAATAACTCATTTGCTGAATGAGTACTATTTTTCTAATTTCTAGAGAAAATAAATTAATCTTTTTTATTTTGGTTGATGAATAAGAATTTTATTTTATATTGGGGGATGATGTCCTGAAGAATAAATACCATTCTCCATGATTATATATACAGAAAGTACAGATGGAACCTTACAGTCTTCCTGATTCATAGGATGCGGGTGTAGTTGTGTGCTTGAAACTACAAACAACCATGATATCAACCAAGTTCATACATTGAAGGGTTTGTTTGGGGTTGGATAATTTTCAGTTACTTGAGATGAAGCTGCATTAAGAGAGAAAAATATGGGTCATACAACCTACCAAACAAACATCAGTGTCCACCCAGAATAGCTCCTACACAACGCACATCTAAAAATGAATGGGACCTCTCTTGGGCCTAATTTCAGAAGGCAATACAACCATTCCCCATAGATTCTAAAGATTAATAGTATTTAAATAGAACTTTGATTTGCTTTTAATATAGTCTTAAACCACTTAGGAATGTAGGGACCTAAAATAACAGAGAGGCATCCATTCTGGAATTTGTACATTGGAAAGTTTATTTTCTCTTTCAAATGAGACTTTTAAATACTATATAATATATAGTGATCTGAGGTTAACAGAATTCTGGGGCAAAAATAAGGACTCTCTCTAACCCAGATGTTTGCTTCTTAAAGTCTCATAAAAAATCTGAAACAATTGCACCACATTATGCATGTATCTGGGAAAGAATGTATTTACCAAAAATGGCTCCAATAACATCTCACATCCCATAGTCTCATTACAATGTAATGTTGACACTCCCATCTGGTGTCAGGTCCCAGTCAACAGCACACACCACCTATCAGAGAGATGATTCTAGATCCCAGCCTTTTTAGTCACTCCTAGTATTTGAGTGACTCAAGCTGAAGCCCCAGACTTCATGGACTAAAGACAACCTTTCATTGCTATACTTTTTCCAAATTCCTGACCTATGGACTCTGTAAGCATAACAAAATGGCTGGTTTTCCCACTAAATTTGAGGTGGGTTTTTATTCAGGTCTAGATATAACTAGGACAATTTTAAATCTTAATCTCATTGCTCCATTTGCCCTTTCTATAAATATGTATTGAATAACTACTCTAGAGCAGGTACTGTGCTAGGCACTGGGGTGAAACGGAAAAAAAGACAGATGGGATCAATGCTGTCATTAAGATTGCATGTTGACTGGGAGAGACAGATGCACACAAGATTATTTCAGGCTGGATACATGCAATTAAGGAAATAAGCAGTCTGGAGTGTTAGGGAATAGCTTCGTGTTAGGATACTTACACGGAGGTTTTTGAGGAGGTGATATTTCAGCTCTTGTGGTTTCTTTAAGATAATAATTGGTCATAATTTCTAAAAAAAACTTATAATAGGAAAGTTAGTGATAGAAACGACTTGTCTCCACCACTGCACTTAATTCTGAGGATTTAATTGATGTTTATCATATATCGCCTTTAACATCCATTTGAAATCCTTTGCATCCTTGGGTACCACTTATGCTAGTCTAGGTTACTTGACTAAGACATTAATCCCTGAGTGGTAAGAGCCCCCAATTATTATGTACTTATCAGGATGGGGGTGTAGTAATAACCCATTCATGGTTAAAACTGGGCAGGGCAGGAGAAATCCGGAACAAAAATACATTAGTCCAATATTTCCAAAATATTATTGTAATTACACTATTAAGTTCCTAGCAATGAAATAAAGTTGAGGAAAATTCAGAAGTATTTCTGCTTGCCTCTACAACTTTCATGATTAAGCTTCTATAACATAGCTATACATGTTGTCATGTGGAAGAGGTATTAGACGTATGCTTTATGCCCAAGGGGCAGAACTAGAACCACAAAGTTGAAGATACAGGGAGTAGATTTTAGTGCAATAATAGCAAGTCCTTTTTAAAAGACAAAACTTTATAAAACTTGATGCCTGGCTGGTGTGGTTCAGTGGTTGACCCATGAACCAAGAGGACACTGGTTCGATTCCCAGTCAGAGCACATGCCCGGGATGCAGGCTCAATCCCCAGTAGAGGCACACATGAGGCAGCCAATTGATGTTTCTATCTCTCTATCCCTCTCCCTTCCTCTCTCTCTAAAAATCAATAAAAACATATTTTTTAAAAAACTTTATAAACCTTGAAATAAACTGACACAAAAATAATGACTTCCTTCTCCCCTTGTGCTACCAGCAATGTGTCTTGGCCAAGACTGTTGGGAGGGAACCCCGTTAAAGTACTCCTAACCAATGAGTCTAAGGGTTTAATAATTACTACTTCATTCAATTTCACGCACAAAACCAGGAAAACCTATGTAGATGGAAACAAAATGAATGTGACATTTATACCCAAGGCCTGATTTCTACCAAACCAGGAGAGAGGGAAGGAAAAGAGAGAGAGAGAGAGAGAGAGAGAGAGAGAGAGAGAGAGAGAGAGAGAGAGATATTAAAGAAGTATAGAACAAAGCTTGTTAAATACCTTTCTATAACCAGCCCAGATATATTGCCATTTCAGGATAAATTAGTATAATAAGACATTATAATAAAACAAATAAACATGATTAATAGTATAGAAGATAACTAAAAATTTGTGAACATTAAAAAACCAACAAACATCTACCTTTAAAAGTAGTCATCACACTGGGTGGATTTTTGTTAGAAATCAGAAACTAAATGCATCCCCTAAACATTCTGTCAAGGGTTCAACTGGCCCCATGCAGAACAAAAACACTTATTGGCTAGAATGAAACAAGGGTTCCTGGAAAATGGGAAGGACACCAAGGTGAACAGTGGACATGGACTGGAAGTCAACAAACGAAGTCCGAACACTGCTAATGGGTAGTTATTTGAACCTACAGAAACATGAGGACTTGGGTTTGGCACAACATGCTATTGAGTTTCCCTGCAAACTCTACTATTCTGTGCTTCCAAAAGATCGGCCCTGCGCTATAATCGAGATCCAGATGTCCATGTCTAAGCTGTCAGCTCATGAAAAGAACTTGCATAATCACCAAATGAGCAGTCTGGCGTTTCTAGGCTACCTCAGTCTGGAGAATCCCACCCTACTTGTAGCTCAGAGGAGAAGCAATGGTGCTAATAGTAATAATTTATTTCTTACGAATCCTTAAGCTTTAGAATTTTTAACACTTCTGCCATCATAATAAGCACTCATTTTATTCTTGCTTATAAAAATCATTGATTATTCTAACTTGTGAAGAAACCCCAATTTTTCTTAATTGTTGGGAAATCATAGTAACTCCCTCTACTTACTTCGCCCTCCTTGGTACTTTAAACTCTTCTTTTGTAAATCCGCTAAATTAAAAGACTATATTTAATACCATTCCACTTAACACAGGGATTCAGATAGACTGTTTCCTCTTTGAAAGAAAATGTTATTCCTACTTAGTACAAAAAGACTAGGTGAATGTTGGATGCAGTAAAACAGCTTAATGACTATCCATTTCACCAGCTTTCAGATGCAGAACAAAACCAAGATAATCCCTAAGGTTTTCACCTTTAGATATTGCCTCTGCTGTTCTTATACAAACTCTCCCCTTTACCTACTCTCTTCAATTTGCTGACTTCTGTTCACCAGGCAGGTCTCAGCTTAGCCATCACGTCTTTCAGGAAGCCAAGCACCCTTCATTTAAACCAAAGGTTCCCACGTGGGTGCAATTTTGCCCCTCCCCTCAGAGGTTAGTTGGCTATGTCTAGTGTCACATGCATAGGGAAGGGTACCACTGGCATCTAGTGGGTAGAAGCCAGGGATGCTGCTACACCTCTTACAACATATAGGACACCTCCCACACAAAGATGTATCTGTCTCAAATGTCAGTAGGGCCATTATTGAGAAACCCCAATTTAACCCATCAGGGCAGTTGTTGTCCTGTATTGTCTTTGCTGGGTTTATGCATGTGGACAAGAGCTTGCTTTGGTTTCCACTGCATGTTCCTGTGCACCTGGTACTCTTTGGGTAGATATTTGGTAAAATTGGAATGTCTGGCTAGATGAGTGAATACATGAAATTACTAATTTCATAAATTGAAGGGTGCAAAAGTAAGACCTTAGCATACTTATTGTTAATAAAATATATCTCCTAGGTTGTCTAGTTAACATGTTTACTTCTTACAATATGTTTAAAATCTTTATCACACATGATCCAACACCTCAGCTCAGCAAACAGAACATAAACAAACCCCATTTTTACTAAGACGGCACCAATTCTCAGAGAGGAGAGAGCCTTGCAAATGTAAATAATAAGAAATTATCAGACATTGGGGGTTTCTTACAAAGCTTTACTGATTGGTTCCAAAATTTTCGGCACTTAATAACCTGTTAGCTGGGGAGTACATGTCACACTCTGTTATACTGCAAAGAAGAGAAGTTGTAGCTTTGGGCAATCAGGACGCAGTAAACACTCAACTTCAGCTCACAAAAGCAACCAAGTGCTATGAAAAAAATAAGTAGTTACTGACTCTTAGAAAGGTTTGCCTAATATAGCACAATTATGGGATAATGTGTCACTTAGCAATTCTCGTACAGGTAGCTCAAAGGCACCAGGGACATATATTAAGTAATGATGAAAATAAACGGTTCCTTGTTAAATCTCAAATGAGCCAGATTCCCTGCACATTTAGAATATATAGAAGGTAGATTTCCAAAGCAAGTTTCCTGGTTTTTAAACTCAATTCTGCAACCTATTAGCTGCATTTCTTTGTGCAAATATCTGAACTTCTACGTATGTGCCTTAGTTTTATCAACTGTACAATGAGGATTATAATAACAACCATTTATTTAGGATTTTGAGAGGGTGAAGTGTGTTCATACATATCAGGCACTTGGAACAGTGCCAGAAATGGAGCAACTGCCCAATTATTTTTATCTTTATCTCTCGATAGTCATCACCATTATTTCTGTATACTTTCCCATGTAAACAATTTCCCCTGGAGATTAAATAAGCTGATCAATATGCGATATGCATCTCATTTACACCAAATGTCTATTTAAAAACCCAAATAACTACCTTCACCAATGACGTGAACATTTCATATATTTCTTGGCTTCCCAGCATCCTGTTCAACTCAACTTCTTTGGTAACAAACCAAATTCTTTGCCTCACTCATAGGTAGTACAATTTTGTTGGGAATATATGTATATATATTCCCTCTCCTTTCCTCTCTCCCTTTCCCTTCTGCTTTCTCTCCCTCTCCTTTCCTCTCTGAAATCAATATAAAATATTTTTTTAAAAATCAGTGTTGCTCAGGCTCAAATCATGTAAACAAGGCTTTTTAAAAAAAAATTATCATGGAATTCCTCTCCTCTTACCTATATTTCCTTAGTTCTAATGTTATGTAAATTTATACAACATAAAATAAAGCTATGCATTAACTCATGAGGCTAAATAAGTTAAATGCAAAACTACAAATAAGATTAAATGTTTTAATGATAGTGGAAAATTGATACCGGAACATCAATGTTCGGTTTAATAGCAAAGGACAAACATTGAGCTGTGTCACCCAGACTTCCCTTCCAGGAAGGACATGCTGACCAGCTTTGGAGACAGCAGGATCCAGCTGTCACCTTCTTCAAGGTCAGCCTCAGCTGTAGCCTCCTAGCCCAAGGTCATGCTCTCCCGGAACAGCCTTGCATCTGGCAATTGTGCACGGCCAGGGGATAAATGCCACCATTTTAGCCTGATGAGGGGCAGCTCTGACCAGCAATGCTCACCCAGAGCTCCCTGCCAGGTTAGAGAAGCTTTATCGGTCTGCATCAGAGTCCAGCAACTCATCCTACCCAGTCCTGTCCTTTCCTCCTGCCTTTCACAGACATTGGTCACAAACATACTAAACCCCAAGCTCTCTCCTTCCAAAGTATTTGATCTACAACACAGTAAAAAAGAAAAAGTCTATGCTTCTAAAACTAACACAAATGCCAGGAATGGACATTTAACTGAACAGCATAAAATAGCACTAATAATCTCAGGCCTATATTTTTCTGTCTTCAACTGGAGCCATACAACAAAAGCAAGGACAACCTGTGTGCTTAAAAATACAATTATGTCCCCTCCATTATTCAATTAGCTCGGCGGCTGTACTGGTAATTAAAAGCTCCAGCAGCTCTTCTTCCCATTATGCAGAACAGAAAATCTTTAATAAAATGTTATATGAAAGAAGATTTAGGGTAGCTGAAAATTATAGAGCATAAACAATTGTTGGGTGAAAATATTGCACTAAACAGGCAGTTATTTCAATGAGGCATTGTACCAGTGACTAATTATTTCCTACAACATTGCACACAACAGGGATGATAATTCAGAAACATACCTCACCGGATGATTACTTTTTTAACAATGATCATACATTCAGAAGGAATTTGTGAAACCTGGCTTGAATAGGTATGCTGAAGGAAACCTAGGCCATGGGCTTTTTAGAAGATGGGCACAAATGAAAAAAAATAAAATCTGCCTTTGCTAAACAAGCCATTTTCCCTTCAATTTATTTAGGTATTAAATACCTATGTGTCACCTATTCTCTATCCTGAACTACTGGGATAAAGAAAAAGAGTTTCCGTCCTCAAGGAGGAGCTTAGAAGCTGGTGGGGAGTGTACACTGCAGACAGGGAATTCGATATGATGGCATGAGCTACAAGGAAGATATGAAAACTTGTACCTGTCTCCCTCCAATTCATCCCCTTATCCATCTTCCTTTTTCGCCATCCCCTTACCCCTCTTCCCTTCTCTCCAGTCATTCTGGACTGCTTTCTTTTTTGCAACTCTCCAAAGCTGTGCCTAGTTTAGGCCATTTGTCCTACCTTGCCTTCCCTATATCTTCACCAACCAGTAAGGTAGCCACTAGCCACATGTGGCTATTGAGCACTTGCAATATAGTTATTCTACATTTAATTGTGCTAAAGATGTAAAATAATTCCTAAATTTTGAAGACTCTGTGCAAAAAATAATAATATAAAATAGACAACTAATAATTTCTTAATTCAATTACATGGTAAATAATTTTGTTAAAATGTTGGGTTCTACAAAATGCATTATTAAAACGAATGTACTTGCTTCTTTTTTAAATGTGGCTACCAGAAAAATTAAAATTACCTATGTGGTTCACATTATATGTCAAAAGGACAGCTATGTCTAGAACAGTGGTCAGCAAACTGCGGCTCGCGAGCCACATGCGGCTCTTTGGCCCCTTGAGTGTGGCCACGAAGTTTCAATCCTACTGTACGTGCGAGCCCGCATGTGGTATTTTGTGGAAGAGCCACATTCAAGGGGCCGCAGTTTGCTAACCTCTGGTCTAGAACATTCAGTCCTGTTCCCACTTTCTTCTTGGCAATCTGGTGTCAGCCCATTGTCCTCTTCTCAACGAGGTTTTTGTGCTAACCACCACTCTGAAGAAGACACACTACCCTCACCCACTCAATCAATGTCACATTACCCCATTTAACTTTTTCATTGTGGTTAAAAGCACATAACATGAAATCTACCCTGTTAACAAAGTTTCAAGGATGCAGTAGAGTATTCCTGACGATATGTACACTGTTGTACAGCAGGTCTCCAGAACACTCATCTCACAAGGAAACTCAAGATCCATTGAACAACTCCCCATTTCTGCCCACCCCTGATCCTTGGCAACCACCAGTATAGTTTCTACTGGTCTAAGTTTGATTCATGTATGTGAAATCATGCAGTATTTATTATATTTCTGTGACTGACTTGTTTCACTTAGCATAATGTCCTCAAGGTTCATTTATGTTGTAGCATATAACAGGATGTTATTTTTTTAGTAATGAATAACATTTCATTGTGTGTTATGTGTCACATTTTCTTTATCCATTCATCTGTCAATGGAATTTAGGTTATTTCCACCTTCTGACTATTGTGAATAACCCTGCAATAAACAGCCACTATGACAAACAGTGGAGCGTCTTCAAAAAATTAAAAATAGAACTACCACGTTATCCAGCAATCCCATTTCTAGGTATTTATCCAAAAGAATTGAAATCAGGAGCTCTAAGAGATATTTGCATGTCTGTGTTCATTTAATTTTCTTTTTAGCGCTCATTGCTATCTGAAATTATCTTAATGACTTGCTTATTTTTTATTTTGTTTATCTTCCCTACTGGAACATAAATCCCACAAGAGCAGAGACCTCATGCACCTTCTTTGCCATTGGATCTACAGGTTTAATACAGTGCCTACCACTTAGTAAGTGTTCAATGAAGAGTTGTTGACCAAGTCAATAAAGATGCAATTCAAGTCTAAATGGAGAAATATATAAGCCTGCCTAGGAAGACAGGAGGGAGCACTGGGGATTGAGGGTATCTGGCTAGGTATACAAGTCAAAGGATATTCCATCCACTTTTCTGTCCAGCTAACCACCTTTCTATCCATCTTTCCACCATCTGTCTATTTATTCCGAAGACTTTTTTTAAGATTTCAATGTTTCAGATCCTGGGCTAGTTGCAGAGAAATCCAGCAATGAATAAGATTAACGAGGATCTAAGATACCTAGGAATAAACTTAACTAAACAGGTAAAAGACCTCTACTTAGAAAACTACAGGACATTAAAAAAAAAGAGATAAAGGAAGACATAAACAGATGGAAGAACCTATCATGTTCATGGATTGGTAGAATCAACATCATTAAAATGTCCATACTACCCAAAGCAATCTATAAATTCAACGCACTCCCCATTAAATTACCAATGACATATTTCACAGACCTAGAACGAACTCTCCAAAAATTCATCTGGAATAAAAAAAGACCCCGAATAGCTGCAGCGATCCTGAGAAAGAAGAACAAAGTAGGTGGGATCTCAATACCAGATATCAAGCTGTATTACAAAGCCACTGTTCTCAAAACTGCCTGGTATGGCACAAGAACAGACATATAGATCAACAGAATAGAATAGAAAACCCAGAAATCGACCCAAACCACTAAGCTCAATTAATATTTGACAAAGGAGGCAAGAACACACAATGGTGTCAAGACAGTCTCTTCAATAAATGGTGTTGGGAAAATTGGACAGATACATGCAAAAAAATGAAACTAGACCACCAACTTACACCATACACAAAAATAAACTCAAAATGGATTAAGGACTTCAATGTAAGACGGGAAACCATAAAAATACTAGAGGAATCCGAAGGCAACAAAATCTCAGACATATGCAAAAGCAATTTATTCACCGATACAGCTCCTAGGGCATTGGAAACTAAAGAGAAAATAAACAAATGGGAGTACATCAAAATAAAAAGCTTCTGCACAGCAAAAGACACCATCAACAAAACAACAAGAAAGCCCACTGCATGGGAGAACATATTTGCCAATGTTATCACTGATAAGGGCCTAATCTCCAAAATTTATAGGGAACTCATACAACTTAACAAAAGGAAGATAAACAATCCAATCAAAAAATGGGCAAAGGACCTAAATAGACACTTTTCAAAAGAGGACATTCAGAAAGCCAAGAGACATATGAAAACATGCTCCAGGTCACTAATCATCTGAGAAATGCAAATGAAAACAATAATGAGGTACCATCTCACACCTGTCAGAATGGCTATCATCAATAAATCAGCAAATGACAAGTGCTGGAGAGGATGTGGAGAAAAAGAAACACTCATGCACTGCTGGTGCGAATGCAGACTGGTGCAGCCACTGTGGAGAACAGTATGGAGTTTCCTCAAAAAGTTAAAAATGGAACTCCCATTTGACCCAGTGATCCCACTCCTAGGAACATATCCCAAGAAAACAGAAACACCAATCAGAAAGGTTATATGCACCCCTATGTTCATGACACAAGATCAATCATGGAAGCTGGGAGCCCCCAGAGTGAAGGGAACACTGACTCGCCTTAAATGGCATTTTACTCAACTTTTAACCCTGATCAGATAAAGCAATCAAAGTATAGAGTTGTAAACTATCACAACAAGAAAGTTAAAGTAATCCCTGGTCCTATTTATCTTAAAATTTTGGTTCACCTACCTCAACTGTGTTTTTTTTTAATATGTACATAACAGTTATTTTTTTTAATTATATATATTTTTTTATTGATTTCAGAGAGGAAGGGAGGAGAGACAGAAACATCAATTATGAGAATCATTGCTTGGCTGACTCCTGCATGCCCCCTACTGGGGATTGAGCCCACAACAGGGCACGCACTCTGACTAGAAACAAACCTGGGACCCTTCAGTCCACAGGCCGTCGCTCTATGCACTGACAGAGCCATAACATAGTTTTTAATCAAAAGGGTTAAGTATAAAAATTTGCATTTTATGGATACCTCTAAAAGAATAGTAGGACCAAGAATCTAGAAGACTTGTAACTAACTCTCATTTTTTCAGGAACATAACTAATAAATCATCAGAATCTGTTTTTAAGTCATAAACTCGCCCCTACACTTTATTTTTTTAAAAAATATATATTTTTTATTGATTTTTCACAGAGAGGAAGGGAGAGAGATAGAGAGAGTTAGAAACATCAATCAGCTGCCTCCCGCACATCCCTCACTGGAGATGTGCACGCAACCCAGGCACATGCCCTTGACCGGAATCGAACCCAGGACCTCTCAGTCTGCAGGCCGATGCTCTATCCACTGAGCCAAACCGGTTTCGGCTCGCCCCTACACTTTAGAAAGTAAAATCAGTAGTTTTTGCCACGTTCCCACAAAATTTGTTGTGCCACAGCAAGTCTTTGATTTAAAACCAAGGAAAGATGCTGCTCCTCTCTTCAAATATATGGCCAGACATTTATTGGAATATTATGAAGTTTTAGCATAAATAATTAAACATAAGCTGCCAATGCCCCTAGTAAAATACATGAACCAAATATATTTATGGGATGCAGTACCTAAGCTGATTACCAAGTGCTTATTCCCTTACCTAATCAAGACTGGTTTGTAATTCAAAACAAATGTCACAGTCTTTAAAGCAAAGGAAAATTAATGAGCATGAATAGTCTATAACTCTAACATAAAATTTTTTTAACCAGGCCAATCAAATCATTTTCAATCAAATCAAATCCCCTCAACATTAAACACTGTAGAGATCAAAATACTAAAGCTCTGGATCATTTTCTATATTCTATTCCACCCACATGTGCAAAAGACACAGTTTGTGATAGAAAACTTTCTTTCCTTATTGCCTATAACATTCCTCAGTCAGGCCACTATAAAAGATTAAGGTCCCCCATTTTTCACCCATCCCCATATTTCCACACTTCGCCATATATCTTTTCAGTGCTCTCCTACTCTGGGTGGGATGTTCTGCTTCACCCCTTGACTCTGGCTCAACCATATCGGCAAGCAAATGGTAATCAAGCAGAGGCTGAGAAAGGGGCTTGTGTGTGTTTAGTTTATTCTGTTGCTTCTCTGTGATTGCCATGAACACATGCTTGAGCTAGCAGCTCCCTTCATAAATAGCTCCAGTCATCCCAGCCAAAACCATCCTCGATCAGCCAATAGCCAGATGATGCCCAGGTAGTAAACCCAGCCCAGCCTCAAAGAACTGCCAAGCCAATCCCAGACTAAATTGCCTATCTCCAGATTTGTAAGCAAAATAAATGGCTAATTGTTTTAAGCCACGGAGCTTTGGGGTGGTAATGCAAAACACAACATTACTGAGGCAACCGATGATTAACACAGCAACTATACCCTAAAGTAACACATGACTTCTCTAGTTGCATTATTTTCACTTCTCAAAAGAAGTCAAAGTGCATTAGAAAAGGCTCACATAAATGAATACATAAATATTTCTAATTAAAATTTCTACAGAGAAACATCTTGGTCCTGGATTATAATTAGTATGGTAAAAATTTTCTAATGATGACTAGTCATAGTATTTTGACAGTTTCCAAGCTTTCATCATGAATGTATAGAAACAGAAAAAAAATGTAATAGAATCTACAGAAAAGTGTGTATACATTTTTGGGAAAACCCTGTATATATGAAGTAGGCACTGACGGAATAGGCATTTGTTTTTTCCAAAAAAGATATCCAAATGGCCAACAGGTATGTGGAAAAATGCTCAGCATCATTAATTATCAGGGAAATGCAAACTAAAACCACAGTGAGATATCACCTCACACCTGTTAGGATGGCTATGACACCAAAAAAAGAGACAAGTTATAATGTGTTGGTGAGAATGTGGAGAAAAAGGAAACCGTTGTGTTCTATGGATGGAATATAAATTTAAAAAATAAAAAATAGGAGTACCATATGATCTAGCAATCCACTTCTGGGCATATAGTGAAAGGAAAGGAAAACAAGGTACTAAAGAGATACCTGCACTCCCATGTTCATTGGAGCATCTGTCTTAATGACCAAAATATAAAAACAACCTATGTTGCCCTAGCCAGCTGGGCTCAGTGGATAGAGCATCAGACTACAGACTGGAAGATCCCAGGTTGGATTCCAGTCAAGGGCACATGTCTGGTTTGTGGGCTCAATCCCCAGTAGGGGGCCTGCAGGAGGCAGCCAATCACTGATTTTCTCTCATCATTAATGTTTCTATCTCTCTCTCCCTTTCCCTTCTTCTCTGAAGTCATTAAATATGGGTTTTTTTAAAACTATGTCCATCAACCAATAAATGAAGAGTATATATTGTATACATACATATATATGAAATATTATTTAGCCACAAGAAAGAAGGAAATCTACCATTTGTGACAATGTGGATGGACCTTGAGGATATTATGCTAGTTAGATAAGCCAGAGAAAGATAAATACTGCATTCTATTACTTGTATGTGGAATGTAAAAAAAAAAAAAAAAAAAAGTCAAACACATAGAAACAGAAGATATAAAAGTGGTTGCCAGGGGCTGGGGACTAGGGGAAATGGGGAGTAGTTGGTAAAAAGACATTAACTTTCAGCTATAATAAATAAGATCTGAGAATCTAACGTATAACATGATGCCTATAGTTAATAGAACTGTATTGTATAACTGAAATCTACTAAGAGAGTAGAACTCAAATGTCCTTACCCCCAAATAAGACATATATGTGAGGTGATGGATGTGTTAATCAACTAGATAGTGGGAATCCTCTCACTATATATATATATATATATATATATATATATATATATATATATAGTCAAATCACCACGATGTGCACTTTAAATATCTCACAATTTTCTTTGTTACTTATAAGCCTAATAAAGCTGAAATTTTTTAAAAAAAATTCTAAGTAGCCCTGACCGATTTGGCTCAGTGGATAGAGCATTGCACTGCGGACTCAAGGGTTCCAGGTTCAATTCCAGTCAAGGGCATGTACCTTAGATGCGGGCACATCCCCAGTGGGGGTATGCAGGAGGCAACTGATCGATGTTTCTCTCTCATCGATGTTTCTAACTTTCTATCCCTCTCCTTTCCTCTCTGTAAAAAATCAATAAAATATATTTTTAAAAAAACAAAACAAACAAAAAGACTAACATAACCTCACCACAGCTAATTTTCACACCCTTTAAAAAAAAATTCTAAGTAGAGAATATACCTTATCTTTTCCCAATGTGCACAATATAGAAGAAACACTAACATTTGCTCAATAAATGCTTATTAACTTAGATTCCAGGTCAGGTTACAAACATTTAGGTTTCATTAAGCAAAGCAATATATATTAGGAAGTAAGCATTTGATAGATTGATGATTAGATTAAACTGAATTGGAAAGAAAGAAGTCAAAACTTAAAACAGATAATACTGCAAAATATCCTTTTAGTTGACTATGCTTCTCAATATATATTCAATAAATGTTGACTAAGTCTCTCACTCATTTGTGGATTATAATGAACAACATAAACCGATGAATAAAACCAGATGTAGAGATAGAGAAGCATCGATCAGATGCTCAAAACTCAGAGGGAAGGCAGGGGAGGATGGGGGTGAGGGGAAAGATCAACCAAAGGACTTGTATGCATGCATATAAGCATAAGTGATGGATGTGGACAACAGGGGGTGAGGGTGAGGGCAGGATTGGGGGATGAGGGGACATTGGGGGGATAAGGACACATTTGTAATATCTTATTCAATAAAGGGGAAAAATGTTAAAAAATGTTAAAAATAAAATAAAAATGGAAAAAAAAGAATGAGAATCATGTGCATTCTTTCATTCATCACTGCATCCCCCTCTGTCACAGCCTGTGGTACACCATTAGAATTCAACAAATATTTGTTAAATAATTAAGTACATGGCTTTGTGTATTTATACTTTTATGTTAATTTCTAACACTGAATGTCATATATGCATGATAATGATTTAATTTGAAAATTGTAGGCTAAAATATTTTAATAGTCCCATTTGCATATTTCTTATTCATATATACAAAAATATGCATCTGTTCATCTTCCAATTACTTACAGAATTTTTGAATCTGTTGAATAACTAAATTATCTGGGAAAGAACTGGGACTATATCCATGGTCAGGGTTTAGTTGATTTATCAATGAAACCATATAAATGAATAGCATTTATGGAGATTTGAGACCTCCAGATAAAGCTAAAAATATATTTGGATAAACATATTTTTTTTACAAAATTCTGAAGATTAGGTGGTTAATGTGAAGCATTTTTCAATCATTGTGAGCAGAAGTAACACAGTGACTGCATAATTTTTTATTTTTACTTTTATTTTAATGTATTTTTATTGATTTCAGAAAGGAAGGGAGAGGAAGAGAGAGAGAGAACCATCAATGATAAGAGAACCATTGATCGGCTGCTTCCTGCATGCCCCCTACTGGGGATTAAGCCCGCAACCTGGGCATGTGCCCTTGACCGGAACTGAACACGGGACCCTTCAGTCCACAGGCTGATTCTCTATCCACTGAGCCAAACCAATAGGGCTGAATAATTTTTTAAATAAATCATGAGCTTAATCTTTGTTCCCAGAAAGGAAAATAACATAACTCTAACTTTCTAAGGAAAAATGAGGATAAATATGATTTACTATGTAATTGCATATCTTTATAAAGATAATATAATATGAACATATATATAGCCATATATATGAATAGATATGTTAAGCAAACTTAATGTTTAAGTAAAAAATAATTTATAATCCATTCATCTACAGATGGGCACTTAGGCTGTTTCCAGATCTTAGCTATGGTGAACTGTGCTGCTATGAACATAGGGGTGCATATATCCTTTTTGATTGGTGTTTCTGGTTTCCTGGGATATATTCCTAGAAGTAGGATCACAGGGTCAAATGGGAGTTCCATTTGTAGTTTTTTGAGGAAACTCCATACTGTCTTCCATAGTGGCTGCACCAGTCTGCATTCCCACCAGCAGTGCACAAGTGTTCCTTTTTCTCCACATCCTCTCCAGCACTTGTCGTTTGTTGATTTGTTAATGATAGCCAGTCTGACAGGTGTGAGATGGTACCTCATTGTTGTTTTGATTTGCATCTCTCGGATGATTAGTGACTTTGAGCATGTTTTCATATGTCTCTTGGCCTTCTGAATGTCCTCTTTTGAAAGGTGTCTATTTAGATTAGAAAACTGTGGTACATCTACACGATGGAATACTATGCTGCTGTAAAAAAGAAGGAACTCTTACCATTTGCAACAGCATGGATGGAACTGGAGAGCATTATGCTAAGTGAAATAAGCCAGTCAATGAAGGAAAAATACCACATGATCTCACTCATTTATGGATAATAAAGACCATTATAAACGTATGAACAAAAATACATACAGAGGCAGAGCTGCCTCGAACAGACTGTCAAACTACAGCAGGAAGGCCGGGGAGGGTGGGAGGGCAGGAGAGGGGTGGGTAAGAGATCAACCAAAGGACTTGTATGCTTGCATATAAGCATAACCAATGGACATAAGACATTGGGGGGTAGGGGAGGCCAGGGGATTGTCAAGGGTGGGGGGGGGGGGAAGGAGACATATGTAATACTCTTTGTAATACTTTAAGCAATAAAAAAATAAAAAATAAAAAATAATTTATAAATTAACTTATAAAACAAGGTAGTGGTTGACTATGTTTCAACTATGTTTCTAGGATTTACTATAGGATTCATTTAAATAAGAGGTAATAACCCTGGCTGGTGTGGCTCAGTTGGTTGAACATCATCCTATGCACCAAAAGGTCACCAGTTCAATCCTAGGTCAGGACACCTGCCTGGGTTGCAGACTTTATCCCCAGTAGATGCAGGAGGCAGCTGGTCTGATGGCGGTTTCTCACATCCATATTTCTTTCTCTCCCCATCTCTCACTCTCTCACCCCTCCTTTCTCCTCTCCTCTTTCTCTAAAATCAATAAAAACATATAGATAGATGATAGATAGATAGATGATAGATAGATAGATAGATAGATAGATAGATAGATAGATAGATAGATGATAGATAGATAGATAGATAGAGATAGATAGATAGATAGATAGATAGATAGATAGATAGATAGATAGAAAGAAAGAAAGAAAGAAAGAAAGAAAGAAAGAAAGAAAGAAAGAAAGAAAGATAGAAAGAAAGAAAGAAAGAAAGAAAGAAAGAAAGAAAGAAAGAAAGAAAGAAAGAAAGAAAGAAAGAAAGAAAGGAAGAAAGAAAGAAAAAAAGAAAGAAAGAAAGAAAGAAATTCCAGGTCATTTAAATATGACTCATTTGCTTCAGAATCAGCTTTCCAGAAACACTCTTCCATTACCAGAGGTGTGCAAATAGAACAGAACTAGATAGGATTCTTGTTCTGAAAAAGTAAAAAGTAGCAATTTTCCAAAGTTTCTTGGATTTTTATTACCATCATTAGCTCCTTGAGGGTATATTATGTGTCTCACTCACTGAAAAGCATTTCCCATGCTGGACAAACAGTAGGACTTTAAAAACAACCTGTCAGAATCAGCAACTTTTGTGTCTTTGTGAGTTGCCTTATAATTATGTTGTGAGATAATACTTTAAATTCTGTCAACGGGCTGTTCTTTTTTTGTACTCCCTGCTATTCAGCAGAGACATCCATTGCCTGGGGAAGAATGAGGATTGTTAGAGGTGAAGAGTATAGAGAAAGAAAGTGCCACTCTCCAGTATTTGACTTCCAAAGTAGTCACTGGAAGCCTGTTTCAAAGACAATACCCTTGAAAGCCAAAGCGTTTAAGTGAGAACTGCAATGTTAGAGGTTAAAAAAAAAAAAAGTTGAAAAAGGATTTTGTGTCAAAAGGGAAAGCCCTGAAGAAGCAACGCATAAAGTTTATTCACAAGGAACAGATCAGAAGAAACATGATGAAAAGCTTCAAGAGCCCCACCCTGATGGGAAAATTGAGGTTGCTCTTCCAGGAGTGTAACGAAAGAGAGGGCAGTGGGAGGAAAGCAGGAGAGCGGGAGAACCGTGGTTACATGTACAGGCTCAGCAGAGGGTCTCCTACCTATTCTGCCCCTGAGTCTTGAGAAAAGCAAGGACACCCACAGGCCGCCCTTGGTCATTCCAGCGAGTGCCTCTGCCACCTGGGTTAGTTTTCCTTCTCTTTACCAAAGGGTAAGAGCAGTTACCTGACATTGCCCACCAACTACCCAACAGAAGTGGTGGTCAACTAGTGCTGGTTCACAACCTTGGGGGTTCCCTGGGTAAAATTTGAAACTGACCCCGATACGTGGAAAGCAAGGAGACCAAAGAAAGAGAAAGACTACTCTAGATTGGTAGGTGGCAGGGTTAATAAGCAAAGGAACTTACATCCCGGGCTTGTCTTGGGTGCCACAGGATAAGTAGATCTCCTCACCTGCCTGCCAGTATCATAAAACTGGGTTTAGTCACATAGACAGTCCAGTTGGTCTCAACAACGCATTACTTTCTCAAGGCTGCAACCTTGAAGTGGCTCCTAGTGTGGGAACAGTGGGCAGAATGTATATTTCAAGGGCAAGGAATGGAGTTAGGAGCCTCCAATTGCCTGGGTCCAGCTTGTGGGCCAATCAGCAGTCACATCCTCTGATCATCTCCTCCAGCAAATCTGATGCAAGATTTTGCTCAGCCTACAAAATACCCTCTATTTGCCATAACCGGTTTGGCTCTGTGGATAGAGCGTCGGCCTGCGGACTGAAAGGTCCCCAGTTCGATTCCAGTCAAGGGCATGTACCTTGGTTGCAGGCACATCCCCAGTAGGGGGTGTGCAGGAGGCAGCTGATCAATGTTTCTCTCTCTCATCGATGTTTCTAACTCTCTGTCCCTCTCCCTTTCTCTCTGTAAAAAATCAATAAAACATATTAAAAAAAAACCCTCTATTTACTATGCCCTCTTCCATGACCCCAGCTATCCTATGGCCCTAAAATGACATAGGTACCTTGTCCTTAGAAGGAACCGTGCGAAACAGAAAGCACCTAACTGGGTTGGGAGTGATCAGAACCAGTTTGAGATTCTTCCTCACTCCACACCAGGACAAGATGAACTAGATCCACACCCCACTGTTGTATGGGTATGGACAGCTCCAAGTCTAGAAACCTATAATTCCTGAAGACCTACAACCCTTATGCTTTATATAAAATTATAATATAAAAACAAAAATCGTTTTTCCCCTTTAACATAAATTTAAAAATGCAAACAATAACATGGACAAAGACTAGGGGAAATCTAAATAATAAAATGGTCTCATAGATGAAGGGAAGTTATGTTAGAAGTGATCAGATTAGAGAGATGATCTCACCCATCAATCACCTTGTTTACAAACAAGGAAACTGAAGATCAATCAATTTTCCTAAGGTCAAGTGGGTAAAGGAGACAAACCTCAAGAATCCACTCCTCCCTGCCACTAATGAATGAATTTTGAAAACTCTTCTTTGTCTCTTTTAATCTTGCTTTAGTCTCAACTGTATAAATAGTTCAATTGCAGCGTTTTCCTATCTCTCAATTCTAATTTGCTACATGAACATAAAGCCTAGTACCAGGTTCTGTTGAGTTTAATTGGTAAGACATTTATTTTGCAAAATAGTCTCTATCCTTGTTCTCCTGTCTTGGGGTGATGTTTCCTTTGGCTTCCCAAAAGCAACCTCCCTTGAACTTGCTTTCTGTCGTGGTTCCATATGAGGTCACTCCATTACTCCATCTGTCTCTAATTAACCTCTGGGCTCTTTCCCTGAAAATTATTCAGATCATTTAACAACTTTAATTTGTAATAGTGGTATACTAAGATTCAACTGACAGACATCTTAAACATAATCAACATTGAGTATAACAGATATGCATATGCCATTTTACAATGTATAAAGTGATTCTGTGCGTATTATTTTTTTCATGAATATGTGGATATACTCATTATTTATTTTTAAAACATAGCATCTAGAGCTCAGAAAATTAGCACCAGTTGAATACTAAATTGGAGAGTGAGGTCTGATATCCAGGTGCCTCTGTTCACCATTCCCGTTCTTCTTGCTAGGCCATACCTTCTTCAGAAAAATTGCTAGGTTTGGCATTCTGCCTCGGGAGAATGAGAGCTTACAAAATGTGAATAGATTCATATACAAACCCCTGATTTATGGGAATGTGTGACCCAATCAGACAGAAACCCTGCTGCTTCTGATTAGGAATTGGACAGGCAGCCATACCTGGTGGTCAACATTGAACAATCTCTGTCATTCGCAGAGACTGAGAGTGATAGCCAAGTGGCTCCGAAACTCACTGTGGCCACATAGAAAAGTGATATACAGGCATCACATAGCGGTGCGTGGGCCAGGACTAGAGAGAAAACAAGGCTGGCCATTCACTGTGATGGGAGTTTGCAGGGTGGGGATGAAGCAAGTCACTATGTACCTGGGGTGGCCCTTAGGAAGAAATACATGGCCCTAGTGTGCTGACAATCTCCTAATTGATTCCTCAATTGGCTAGGAATGGATTTGAATATAAAACAGACCTAAGAAGGGCAATCAACATGAGAACGTGTCTGGCCGATCAGTGACTTCAGTGGCATTCAGGAGGAATGCCTGTGCTGGGGAAAGAACTGTGGGGAGCAGAGGCGGGGCTCAGGCTCTGCACACATCCTTTTCACATCTGACAGCTGTTGAAATTCCTGCTGTGTGACTGCCTCCAAATTCAGGGGGCCCATCCAGAAAGAATAGGAGGGCATATTTGTTTCCGACAATCCCATAATCTCTCTCTGCTCCTTTCTAGAGTCTAACTTTGTATGTCCTAGCACTCAAAAGAAATAGAGTTAAAAACTGCTTTTAAATACATGCATTCTCATTACATAGTTTCTGCCATCATTCAGGTGGAATGGGCTTGATTTTGCCATTGAAACTTTCCAGAAAAAAATAATAATAAAAAATAAAAACTCTACATTTTCTTAGGCTGTGGGATTGAGTCACAGTTCTTCTCCTGGACTTTACATTTTTCTCAGACCAAAAGGTCAAAGTAGATTTCATATACACCCTCAATATATCACGCCTATAAAGAAATCAAAAAGGGAGAATCTTTTCTTTACCCTCAAGAAGTTTTAAAGAAATTCATAGTTCAATCTTAAACTACATTTCCTCCCAGTCTTTGCATTAGTGCCTGATCTCCCCTAACTGGAGCTTCCCGGTACTGCAAGCCAGTCTTGATGGCCATCATGATTTAAACTAATGCATACAAAGCTTTTGATTTTTCATAATCTTCCTAAACAGAAGGACCTCACTGGGCGATTTCAAGGCTCTCCATTTTTCCATTCTTCATCTTGCTAAGAGCACATTTAACAATTTTTGCAATTTTGAACATATCATTAAGAAACAAGACTTTGAGAAACTAAGGAGAGTCCCAAGAAGGGACTCTGGAGAGTCCCAAGAAGGGACTCTAGAGAGTCCCTTATTATTCTCAAGGGGCAGTCTTGTTAATTACAAATGTAATTGCACACTTATAAGTATTACAAATGTTTAGTCTGAATAAGAAAAGAGATACCAAAGTGGCTCCATTTCTATTATATTTTCATACAGGATAAAGGATGCAATAAAGGTGTTGTACTCAGATCAATTTTTTGTTCATGTTCATTAACCAACGTCTGAGCACAAGTGGAACTGTGAGGTTCATATTGCAGCAAGCTCTCCCTCCTTAGAGGAATTTGACAGAAGCTTGGTAACATCTGCAGCAAAGACTGTAAAAAGATTCTACGCAACAAGTAGGTGTTGAGATGTGTCATTTCTAACGTCTCCATAATATGATTCTTAATCAGGATGATATATAATTTCATAACCCAGACACAGAAATCATGGTCACACAGAATATTAATATTAATATTTATTACTTATCTACAGATTTCATCAGCTGTTCCCTTTAAGAATTTGAAGCCATTTATGGCCATACTTTAAACTGAACCGCTTAGATTTTGTACTGATCATCCAAAATGCCTAATCCTTTTTAGAATCTATGATTAAAACCCATCTGCCTTCTTTCCATGTTATCCAAAATAGTGAAGACTATTTTGCACTTTTTTTTTCTCCCTCAGAATATATGCTGGAATAACAGAAAGAACAAAACTGTGCTCACTGGCCACTAGATCGTGGCTATTTTGTGTCATGGATGTGTGCATGTCTTGGTTAGAGTGCATGTTAATATCATATTGTGCTGATGATTGCAATATTATTTCAAAATAATGAGTCATATCTGTTCATACACACTTTCCCATGGAGAAAGATCTTTGTCCATTAAGCCACACCTTGCCTTTTCCATCCTTTTGGAAACCACTCTAATCCAAAAGCTATTTCCAAGAGGGGAGAAGTTTCTCAACATGTCCTAGCATTTCCCCAGCTCAGAGAAGTCAGACAGAAGCAAAAGTGTAGCCTTCCCAACAGGCCATGTGTTACTTTGAATTTTGAGCACAGTTTAAAGGGCTTTTACAGAATAGCCTAAAGCTAAGCCATTTTAAAGCAGTCATTAGAAGATCACCTTAAAATTAATTTTAAGCCTCAGAAGACTTTGGAATGGTTGAGGAGCCCCATTCCTGAGTTTTTTAATGCTTCAGTTATTAGATCAATTTTCAAAAACAGCCCTGATCGGTTTGGCTCAGTGGATACCTTGGTTGCAGGCTCCTCCCTGGCCCAGGCCTGGTCAGGGCTTGTGCTGGAGTCAACCAATCAATGTGTTTCTCTCACATCAATATTTCTCTCTGTCTTTCCCTCTCTCTTTCCCTCTCTCTAAAAATCAATGGGAAAATATCCTCAGGTGAGGATTAAGAAAATAATAAAATGGAGAGGTCCACTGCTCACACCTATCTTAATCCTCCCAATTTGTTTCTAAGCCTCTAAGAGTACTCATTTGGGTTGGCTTTCTACAAGTCAAAAATGGCCATTACTCAGCAAGTCTGAAGGATTCCTTTGAAGTCTGACTAGTTATTCCTATTCCTAACCCACACGGTATCTGTGGAAGCCACTACTAAAAGTGCCCACCCCACTGGTTTATTTAATAAGGCCTTCCTTACTCATTTCCAGATACTTCATACACTGGGAATACTCAAAATAAACTTAATACCTCTCAAAATGGAATTTGAATATTAAAAAACACTAAACCCCTTGATTTTCATGACCCTTTCTATCATCAATGAGCTGTATGATTTTGTACAAGCCATGACCTCCACCTCCTAAGATTTAGCCTCTCTGATTTAACAATATCAGATAGTCCTTATTTTTAAATAAAGTTATAGGATTTCATATTCTACTAGAGGCCCAGTGCATGAATTCATGCACCAGTGGGGTCCCTCGGCCTGGCTTGTGGGATCAGGCCAAAACCGGCTATCCGACATCCCCTGAGGGGTCCCCGATTGTGAGAGGGTGCAGGCCAGGTCAAGGGACCACCAGTGCTGATCGAGGCAGGGTAGAGACGCGGGAGGTTGGCCAGCTGGGGAGGGACCGCAGAAGTGCTCCAGGGCATGTCCAGCCTGCCTCGTTCAGTCCCACTTGGCCAGACCCCAGCAGCAAGCTAACCAACCGGTTGGAGTGTCTGCCCCCTGGTGGTCAGTGCATGTCATAGTGAGTGGTTGAGCAGTCTTAGCATATCATTAGCATATTACACTTTGATTGGTTGAATGGCTGACCAGTCGACCAGACACTTAGCATATTACACTTTTATTACATAGGATAAGCAAACTAGGATATGGAACACATTCTTCCTTTTAAAAGTTTGTTGCTCCAGCATGGATGGAACTGGAGAGCATTATGCTAAGTAAAATAAGCCAGTCAGAGAAAGATGAATATCACATGATCTCACTCATTTATGGAATATAATGAACAACATAAACTGATGAACAAAAAACAGATCCAGAGACAGAGAAGCATCGATCACACAGTCAAACCTCAGAGGGAAGGTAGGGGAGGGTGGGGGTAAGTGGGAGAAATCAACCAAAGGACTTGTATGCGTGCATATAGGCCTAACCAATGGACACAGACACAAGAGGGGTAAGGGCATGAATGGGGGGGGCGGTAATGGGGGGATGAGGACACATATGTAATACCTTAATCAATAAAGAAATTTAAAAGAAATTGTTGCTCAATTTTTAAAAGGTGTTTCTCAGTGGTTAGGCATCGACCTATGAACCAGGAAGTTGTGGTGAATTCCCAGTCAGGGTACATGCCAGGGTTGCAGGCTCATTCCTCAGTAGGGGACATGCAGGAGGCAGCTGGTCCATGATTCTCTCTCATCGTTGATGTTTTTATCTATCTTCCCCTCCTTTCCTCTCTGAAATCAATAAAAATATATCTTAAAAATAAATAAGTAAAAATAAGTATCCCAATTATATCTCCATTCTGAAAAGATTTTCTATGGTCAACTCATTCCCTTAACTATCATGTTATTCCATTGACTTAAGACACAGAAGAAACATTAGGAAAAAATATTCCATTGTGTTTAAAATTAGTTCATCGTTACTTGGTTTAGGTTGCAGTTTTAGATAAAGTAGGCTGTACTTAATGGATGCTTCACACTCTGGCTGGGGTATATGGCTTAGCTCTCTTCATTAGATGCAGAAAAAAATCTTCTAAGGCCAACCAAAACTCCCTGTCTTTATCCCCTAAGACTTCCTAAGAGTGGTGGGTTGTACAAATTAACTTATATATGAGTCCATGGTTACAGTAAAAACAAATGTTCTTATAAAGGAAAACCTATGAATTTAGCATAATTTCAAATTCCAGATATAGGTATAAAGAAAGGTATTTCACACACACACACACACACACACACACACACACACACACACACCCTTCTCCAAACCTGCTTTTGTATCCTCATAAAAGTGTTGTTGAATATCTAACGTAAATCTCTGATAAAAGCAGATAGAAGTTTAAATAAAATAAAATAGCAAGTTCATCAAAATAGATGTTATAGCTGCTATAAAACTTCTTCAGCTCCACAAAATGCTCACTAGTTCTTGTCTCTTTTCCCTAAACAGCTATGCTTCGTCATAGGCATGAAAGTAAAACCTTAACTTAGCAAGATGTTATCTTTTTTGTAAAAAAAAAGAGGCTTAAGTAAGAAAGATGCTTCGAGTGGTCTGACTTACCTGCTTATTCTACAGCCACATTTCTCCTACCAAACCCAAGCTGAAGGTCAGCTTCCAGGGCTGAGAGGGCATGACATGGTAATTAATATTGATATGTACTATGCGCATGTCTATGAACCTTATGTGCATTGTCTCATTTAATCTTAACAATAATTATGATGGTGAATTTTATGTGTCAACTTGACTGGGCTAAGGGATGCCTAGATTTTGGGGTGTATCTGTGGGAGTGTCTCCAGGAGAGATCATAATTTGAGTAAGACTGAGTAAAGATCCAGCTCACCAATGTGGGCAGGCATCATCCAACCTGAATGAAACAAAACAAACAAACAAAAACAGAGAAAGGTCAAAGTTTCCTCTCTGCTTGAGCTGAGACAACCATCTTCTGCTCTCAGACATCAGAGCCCCTGATTTTTGGACTTTTGGACTCAGACCAGGACTTAAACCATCTCCCCCTCCCACCTCCTTCTTACAATTCTCAGGCCTTCAGATTCACACTGAATTTCATCACTAGTTTCTGGTCTGGTTTTTCAGCTTGCAGATAGCAAATCACTGATTATGGGACTTCTCAGCCTCCATAAGCAGGCGAAACAATTCCTATAATCTCTCTGCTCTCTCAATTAGTTGGATGGATAGATAGATTATAGATATATAGGTAGATAGATGACAGATAGATGATGGATGGATGGATAGATAGATAGATAGATAGATAGATAGATAGATGATAGATATAGAGAGATGATGATAGATAGATAGACAGACAGACAGATAGATAGATAAACAGATCTCCTCTTGTTTCTGTTTCTCCAGAGAACTCTAATACAACAACCTTATGAAGCACATGTAGATTCAATAATGTGCCTTTGCTCACACAGTAAGTGACACAAAAATCAAGAATTCAAGTTCAGGCAGACTTACTCCATATTTCTCATTTTTGAACGATAATGATAATAACAAAACAACAACAACCATCAGTACTACTATTCATCATTATTGAGAGTCTATTACATGACATGCACTATACCTTTCCTCATTCACTTCTTATTTTATCTTATATCCTAAGGGTTAGTACTCCCAATATACAGATTCTGAGAGGTTAACTAAATATCCTGATATCACACAACTTGTACATGAAAGAGCGTGTTTCTAAGTCTTTAAAGCAATATCCTTTCCTGTCCTATGGGGGTATAGGAAGTGTCATATTCTGTAGCTGTAAGAAAATTGAGGGATGCTGGGTAAAGTTGCAGGTGACTAAGAGCTAACCATTCAAAAGAATATGGATAGACTCAGTGTAAACTAGTACAGAATAAAACAAAGCTGAAGCAGAGATATAAATCAAGCAGCTTTATAGTTGAAACAAGTTCAGTTCTGCTGTTAGAGACAAGTTCAGCTGTGTCTCGCTCCATATGCCAAGAGGACCAGACTACCAGAACCCCAGGTTCTCATGTTTTGTTGATGCAGGACTTTAGCATTCCATGTCCAAATGCCTTTCAGTCCTGGATTCTTCCCAACTAGGACCAGCCACACCAATGATATGCATTCCTAACAGTTGGACAGAGGCAATGGTTTAATGGGTGTAGATAGAGCTTGGATATGCCAACTGGGGAATTTGCCTTTGTGTACAAAGGAGCTAGAAATGGAGAGAAATATGGCAAGCCAAGAGCTGGGGCTGGGGCCAAGGGATGGTTCTCTGTATATCACCAAGTTTCAGAACAAAATTATGATAAATCCAAGAGTTCTCAATTTGAAGTTGGCATCCCAGGATAACATCAAGTTCTATTTGTCAAGGGAAAAGAACAGAGCATATTTTAAATAAATATATTGAGCTAGATTTATAACCTTTAAAGATCTATATCCTTTACATCTCTATTTGCACTCTTGCCCTGAGTTCCACATGTGCCAAGAGCAGGCCCAAGTTAGCTCATTACTTTCTTTTTTTGTTTTTGTGTGTTTTTTGTTTTGTTTTGTTTTGTTTCGTTTCAGAGAGGAAGGGAGAGGAAGAGGGAGATAGAAACATCAATGATTAGAGAGAATCATTGATTGGCTGCCTCCTGCAAGCTCCACACTGGGGATGGGATCAAACTTGCAACCCAGGCATGTGCCCTGACCGGGAATCAAACTGTGACCTCCTGGTTCATAGGTCAACACTCAACCACTGAGCCATGCTGACCTGACCAGGCCAGCTCTTATATTTCCCCCTCCCCACAGAGTTAAATATGCTGCTATGAGCTCAGTGTCAGTATTCAGTTGAAAGTGGTTGACAAACTTACTCTGTGACTCCACTGAGGAAACATGTCAGAATCTCATTAAATCTCAGGTAAAAATGACTTCCTACAATCTCATTCCTCAGTCTCTGCTGAGAACAAGAAAAAAAATCACCTGATGTTGTGTAGGAATTGCCATTTACATGACATTTTAGTGTTTACTTCATTGGAAACAGCTGTTTCATTGATTCATTTCAATGTTCATTAGTTTGACACATAAGATGATGATGTGCTGTCTACATGATGCCAGAACAGCCAGATGATTCAATCAAATTCAGTCCAATAAGCAATTTACGTTTAAAGAGAAATAAATCCATTTTGCATGTTTGCTTGTTTTTTTAATTGTTTTTTTTCAACCATCAATTCTATTAAATCAGCAGGGAAATTAGTCATCCTCACTCCCAACCTCTCCACTCCAGCCAATACAATTCATGAAACAATGAAAAAATACAGGTACAGGGTCAGGCTATTTGTCACCAATGGTGGTCCCAATACTTATCTTCATCAAGCATCTAAGCTGATATTCCATATTGATGAGATGCCAGCATGGGAATGCTACATAACGTGGGCCAGAATGCCAAGCCCATGGACACACAAAGTGCACTGGAATATACACGCACTCTAAGAAGGAGTTTTTGATGAAGGTGTAGAGGCTTGACTTACCAACTCAGGGAGACTGCAGACACCTCTCGTAGCGACATGTGTAAGCTCACAAAATCCAAAATGCCTCCATATCACATTCCTCCGAGCTTCCCACAGTCCTCTACCGGTTAAGATAGAAAAACATTAAATAGAGGTGACCTTATAGCTATCATTTGTGCCACCATTTGGGGTCTAGCGTCCATGTGCCTCAACCCATTTTCTACTTGGAGGGAAGGGACAGGATGTCACATAGAGAGAGATACATAAACAGACTTTGAGGCCCAGGATCCAGTAGCTTAAATACTGGAGATTCCAATCACTAAAAACCACACAGTGGCACATTAGTAAATTGAGCATCTAATTGAAACCCATGTGAGACTATACCTGATTCATTTTCCATGGGTGGCTGCAGGGAGCAATATTAAGCAATGGGGGATTGTTAAAGAGGCAGCCTCGGCAGCCTCTGAGACAGTGCCAGCTGACGTGGGGAAGGCACCGTAGAGAAGTAGTGCTGCTCCGACCAGAGAGAGCAAGTTATTTTCCAACCCAGCCTACAAGGCACTTGGGTCGTCATACAAATTGGGAGGCTGGATACAAGGAGTGAATTTCCTGATCATTTCCCCTTCCCTAGCAACAATGTCTCCCAGGGTTGCTTAGTTAGAACACAGTAGATCTCAGCTGGTGGTAGATAAGGCCACAGCCTCAGCTAAATAATTTCATTAGGCACATGCTGACTTAGCCCAGATTGTTCCCTTCAGGTCCTGACTCCTCCATGGAATTGAACCATCCTCCGTCATAATTACCAGAAGCATCAGAAGCAGCTACTGTCTCCTCCCATTGCTTGGGCCGGACAGCAGATAGCCTGAGGGTCCCATCATCTGACAATGACAGGCTTCATTTGAGTGTGCAGGCCTGTGCATTCCACAGCCTGAGCCAGGAGCCATTACCTGCCCACTGGCTGCTGAATCTGGTATGGAAAGTTCTCTCTATAACAGCAGAGCATAGTAAAGATAGGAATAGCCACTCCCCCACCCCACTAAGTACAACAGACTTATAAACTATAACCTTCACTGAGACATGAACTATGGAATACTACTGTCAATAGTAGTCAGCAGTTATGTACCCCCACTATGTGCTAAGTGTTATGTACTTTGTTTCACTTCATCCTCCAAACATGCCTGAGATTAAAAAGCTATAAGGTCACCCACCATAGCAGAAGGAAGAGTCAAACAGACCCTCTTCCTTGCACAGAGTTTATGAAAATAAGGAGAGAAAAGGCATGCAGCCGCTGGTCCAGAAGTTCTAGAGGGAGGGAAGATAATCACAATCTATAAACATTTGTGACCACCTACTGTGTGGTAGGCCCTGAAGAAGGTGCAGGGGACACAATAGAAGAAAGTAATATGCACTTCACACTAGAGGAGTATAAAGGAAGTGATCTTTAAACCGTGTTCAGAAGATGAGGAGGGACACGGTTTGGTAGAGTGGAGTGAGGAGGGTGAAGGGGCTAGCAAGGCATCGTAGCATCCTCATGGGAAGATTTCATTCTGAAGGTGAAACTTTCTCTGAGGGTGTTGGGAGAGAGATTATTAAGGAATGAAAGAAAGGCAGAACTGAGGTTTTATAACAGTGTGCTTCTATAGATCCTCATTAGAAGAGAAGCGAGAAAGAATGGCTAGCTCATCAAAGAACAATGCCTCTATGATTATTGTAGAATGGTAATCACCAACTACTGTGAATGATTCTTAATGTTTGGGAGGACAAACAACAACTTGAGAATCTAATACGTACCTTCTAAGATGAAAAATGCACATACAGGCACATGCCCATATACAATTTTACATAAATTCTCTGAAGTTTATTCATGTCTTAAGATCTCCAAGACTAGAGAATTGAGCTGAGACAAAAATGTCCTTGAAGCGACTCTCAATGGGGTTGAGAACAGCCCAAGTATAAGAAGGGGTGAGATACAGGAAGAGAGCCATAGTCCCATGGATCTTAGTCTTTGGGGACACTCGGTCATGGTTGATAATTCAGAGAGTATTGGCCAGCACCCTTTGGGAATAAAGGAGAGGTCTAGCCATGACCTGCTGATCAAAGAGGAGAGAGAAGCTTTGGAACAGTCTGGACAAGGGGCAGCTCAAGGAGTTGCCAGAAAACAGTGATTATTAGTGGAAGCCCTGTATGCCTTCCACCAGGTGTGAGTCACTATGGAGTCACACAAGAGTATCAGTCCTCATAATCAACCATCTGGGAAAAAGGTTAAATTGGAATTCTTTTATTATACTCTCCATGTGTAATATAGGGAAGGAGTATATGAAGACCTAAAGGAACTGGAGTCTCATAATATTGGGGGCTAAATCAGCTCTAAATGCTCTAAATGTAACCTCATCTATGACTTCCTACCAGAGGGTGTCAGACAAGATTAAACAACATAACAAAACAATTTAGTCCTATAATGTCGGAATGAGATCATTACCCCAATTTTAATGTTGAATAATGAAACTGCCCAAGGATATATAGCTAGCAACTGACGAGCTGAGGAAACCCAGATCCCCAGGTCTCCAGAAGCTGCCTTCATAATCACTGCACTCTACTGGCTCCCAGGCAAAGAGGATTTCAGGCAGGTGAAAAATTACACAGAAAAAGTGGGACAAGAATCTTACTCAAAAAACATCTGCTCACCTCGGTCTCTGCTTGCTCCATGGAATAGCCATGCTGGGGGCCTTTTCCCTGCTCCAGTTATCAATATTCTTGTACATGTCACAAAGTTTCCCTCTGGTAATAAAATCAGGCTCGAATGCGACCTTACCCTGGACTATTTGTCCCCACTGAATAATCTTTCTTTTTCTGTATAAGGAATGTTTATTATTAATGCAGAAATTAAAATACTGTTTGAGTTTATTTATTCGTTAGCCTGATGTATTGCACACCCTATTCAGAGCTATGCTGGTAAGGAATAAAGAAATCGCCGTATCTGACAGAGCCGACTCAAACCCAATAATCTTGTATGATCGCCTCCAGCACATGTGTATTAGGCACCTGACCTGTTCCTTGGGCATATGTGCTGAGCAAGGGTGACAGCAAATATGGAGGCTGCGTGAGCAGAAGCTGGATCAGGAAGCGCCCTTCCCCAGGTTGCCTTTCTCTTTTGGTAAATGAAAGAGAAATGGCCTTGTCCAGCTTTCGTCAGGGAGAAGGTAAGCCTCTGGCCAAGGAGACTTGCATGAGGTAGATTGTTTTACTTACAAAGAACAGGAGGACACAGTTATAATATCATGAAGTTAGGCTAAAAATAAGAGGAGAGCTCTAATTTTGTACAGGTCACATTCACATTGCTGAAGGGCCTAGTCTACCTGAATCCCTTTGCATTTGTTCTCATTGGAGTGTACAGTGCATTCCTGCCTGAACTCCTGGCACTATAGACTACAGGATACGCTGACTCATCAACAGTGTGCAATTAATGGGTGTCAGACACAGCAGTCTGGGGCAGGCACAGGTGGCACCAAGAGTCATTTATGTAGAAGTAGTGCTGTGAAGCGGGAGAAAAACAAATTTGAGAGTCAGATACACCTGGGTTCAAATAGCTGCTCTGCCACTTAGTATGAGACTTTAAACAAGTCACTTTTTTCCCTCTCTTATAAACTGGTGATAAAATCAACTCAGAATGGAGTGTGTGAGGATTAGAGGTGGGCACGGTAGGTCTTCAATCATTCACTGTGATGACGACCGTTCCACAAGGAGCCACTACAGAAAGAAGACATAAATCTGAAGTCTAGGAGATAAACCAGAACTATGAACCAAGGAGCATAAATCAGTGAGCAAGAAACTAATAAAACAACAACAATTCACAGAAAGAAAAGGAATGGCAGTTCTTAACCACCATTCAGGAGGTGGCTCACTTTAAAGGAGCCAGTCACTGGAGTTCCAGCTCTCTCCTAAGATGCTGTCAATGAATTCTGACCACTCCGAGTCCTGACAGCTCACCAGGCCCTGGACTTGGCAGCATAGCCTTTCTCCTTCTCTTGAAAGCAGAGCCATTTATAATGCTAAAACTAGGAAATAAGATCGTCTGTTCTCGTGGAGGTTTCCTGCTAGTTTTCTGGGGTTGTATCCAGAGTTTTAAATGATGCTTGCTCTAAATTAATATTTTCCAAAATCCTTTCTTGGTCAAAATATATAATTTTATGCTCCTATGGCGTAAGTCTTGGGTGTATCTAAGTCAAAAACTTTTTCCTTCTTTCTAGAGGATGTCCCAAAAAATATACATATATATTTTTTATGATGATGATTTATCTTGGAATTTGCACATCGTATAATAAACACCCCTGAGCTAGAAACAAAGAAATAATGAATCTTAAGATAAAGCAGTGGCAGATCATCAGTTATCATTGCATTTGTCTATGAATACCCTAAGGAACCAAAGTTCATCATTCCCAAAATTCCCAGAAAGCCTGCAAGAGAAATACAGCAGAGGGAAACACAGTATAAAAATGCATAAATCCCCAGACTGTGCCTTGGAGAGAGGTAGCACTAGTAGGCAAGCAGGGACGGAACGCTGTACTTGAAGTGGAAAGAAAACTATATTTTATGCCTAGTCCATCTACTTTTACATGTCTGAGTATCATTATTTCTGAGTTGTGCATTACAATCCCCACATTTTAAGGTGATAATCTTTGCCACTGAGCAAAGCTAGTTGTTGCTCTGAGAGTGGTGTGTGAAGCAGGTTGCAGGAATTCTATTCTTTCATATAGAAAGGTGACACTGTTGGTCCACAATGAAGCTCTGTACAGTAAGTCCTTGCTTATCATTGTCAATGGATTCTGTGACTATAAGCAAAATGACATATAACTAAACCAATTTTACCATAGCCTAATTGGGATAGACAAAACTATGGTATCTCATCAACATTATGACAAAAATATGTTAAGTGAAACAATGTTATTGGAGGACCTCTGCTGTATTTTGCTTTTCTGGTTGTGAAAAAGACTTGATCTATCAATAGTTCCTCAGACTGTCTGGCACCTACCACTAAGAGAAGAAAATTGGAGCTAATGGGATTAGACCTAAAAACAGGGCTTAATTCACCCAAGCCCTGATAATCCATTCTTCAAGAGATAAATGTGACAGAGGGGAAGAGAAGAATGGGCATAAATCAAATCAGCTGTATAGAAAACTGTATTTCTTTTTATTATTATCCCCTGAAAAATTCCTTATCCTAACATGCCCTTATTTTTTTCTGAAATTTCCATAATCAACTTGAAAAAAGTAGCAGAGAAAATGATCTGTGAAACCCCTGAACAAGAAGTCACCCTAAATTATGTTTCTAATTTAAGAGCCCATGTGCTGACCTAGTTCTCAGTGCAAAACACTGAGAGCAAATGTTTCTCACTCCTTTTAGATAAACAGTCATCCCCCATCAGCAATTAATACCTCCCCTTCCTTCTCCCTGACCTGGTAGACCTGTTCCTTGCCCCCCATACAATGTCTTCCTGCCTTAGATGATCCCTTAGGGCTCATTTGATTTCTTGACCTCTTGTCCACTCACAGGGTTTTAATAAAATTAAAACCTTGAACAAGAAAGTAAACATTAAAACCTTGATCAAGAAAGGAAAAAAATATACAGATGCCCAATATCAAAGTCAGCCCAGAATGAATCAATGAGTTGTGTAATGTCAAGGTCATTAGTTGGCTATAAGCAGAGCAAATGTCCAACGTTTTGTTCATTGGATAGAATTGAAGAGTTTAACCAGGGCATATGAGGTAATAGAAAATGGTAACCCATGGAAGAAATTCTAGCAATATAAAAGTGTTGGCAGATGGTGTTTAATAACAATAATAACAATAACGCATACCATTTAAGTGCCTATTAGGTGCCAAGTCGCTATTAAGCTTTTAATATAGTTATGTGATTTAATCCCTTCATTAGGTCTACGAGAAAAAAATTATCCTAATTTTACAAGTGAGGAAACTGAGAGATGGAGAAACTAGTCCAAGGTTATACAGTTTTAAAATGAAAAAGACAGAAAGCAAACCCAGTTCTGTCAGACCCAAAAGCCCATTATTCTATAAGAACACCATACAAAAGCCCTTCCTTATATTTCATACCACTAAGTGTAAAGTATCTCCTTTAAAAGATGCATTGTAGATTTTTCAGACAATGTTACTGTCTTAAAGGTTCAAAGGCTTCGACTAAACTGGACTCCTGGCCCAGCTGCCTCCAAACCAGTCTAATCCCATAGCAACTGTATTTGTTGGCTTGTAGTTCTTGATTCGGAGGCCAGACCCAAATCTATATCCACATTAGCCAGTGCCATTTGCTCAGTGCAATGGGCAGTTCCCTTTCTCATTTGCTGGCTCCCTTCAGAATCATTACAGCATGCTATTTCTGGACCAGTTGTTCACTGTGACAGTGTGTAAAGACTCAGAGCATCTGGCAGCTGCCTGCCAGATGGCTGAACTCTAGTGAATGGCCACTGACCTATGGACTACTGAGCAGTAGCTGAATACATTGCTGCTTAATGTATAAGCTGTTGCAGAATTTCACACGGTGCAAGCCTGGGGTTCAACTGATCTCTAGGAGATGCTAAACTCTCAATAATAATATTGATGGTGATAATGAGAATAATATAACACTTACCGAGTACTTCTGAGTGTTTGCTATGCGTCATGTTACAAGCACTTTAGGTATGCATCACTTATTCTTCCTAACAACTGAAGGAGTCAGGTATCATTACAGCCCCATTTTATAAGTGAAAAAACCGAGGCCCAGAGAAATTAAGTTACCCAAGTCCACAAAGATGCAAATTAGCAAAGCAGGGATTTGAACCCTGACTATTGATTTCAGAGTTCCTATTACCTGTACCATGTTTTGGTAAAGCAAAAGTTTGGCTTTCACTTGTTGCCATTTATTAGTTTCACACGAAAAAGCAAAGACCCAGAGCACCAACTGGGAGGAGCAAAAGGCCTCTCATAGCAGCCTTGCTGATAATGGTTCATTCGTCGTGGGAAAAAAATTAGGAACAGCTAGCTCATATTGTGTCATTTATGTACATCTTGCCACATAATCTACACTAATAAAAGACAAAGATGCTAATTAGACTGGACATCATTCCGGATGTCCTTCCTGACGAAGCCAGGCCCGTGGGAAGGTAGCCCATGTCCTGGGTGCCTGCTGGTGGTCAGAGAGAAGCCAGCCCGGGTCCCAGGTACCTGATGGTGGCTGGAAAAGGGAAGCCCAGGTCCCAGGTTCCGGAGGGAAGCCGGTGCTGGCAGCCAAGGGAAGGAAGGCCTACTCTTGCACAAATTTTCGTGCATTGGGCCTCTAGTTTCACAATAACCATATAAGACAGGTCTTAATATTAACTCCAATTAAAATACAAAGAAATGCAGATGTTTAAGATAAGTATGTTGTGGGACTTACTTCAGGTCTTAGTGGGACCTGGGGTTTCCAGTTTTTTGCTTCTCTATCAGCCTCTATATCAGCCGTGGGCAAACTACAGCCCGCGGGCCGGATCCGGCCCGTTTGAAATGAATAAAACTAAAAAAAAAAAAAAAAGATGGTACCCTTTTATGTAATGATGTTTACTTTGAATTTATATTAGTTCACACAAACACTCCATCCATGCTTTTGTTCCAGCCCTCCGGTCCAGTTTAAGAACCCATTGTGGCCCTCGAGTCAAAAAGTTTGCCCACCCCTGCTCTATATGCACCAATCATTGAACTAGTTGTTTCATATTTGTACTCATCATTTTAACTTATATTTCATTGTTCATCAAGAGCCACACTTAGACAAGAGACAGCCCAAGAACATAACTGACTGATAGTTTAGTATCAATGTGGTTAAATCCTCCAATCTCCCTATGGATTCCAATGATTCAACTTGGACCATTTGTTGCTTGAGTATCACCCTGACCTATATCCTGAGCCTTCTCATAATAATACATAAACGGCAAGCTAATTTTGCTTAGTTCATTTTTATTTTACTCTAGTGTTATTTTTAGTAATAGTTGTAGTAATAGCTATGGATTCACTGCATCTTCTTCAAAAGAGAAGTCAAGCTATGAGAAAACAATCTCTAGAAATTTAAATAATAAAAAGTAACCAACAAAGAAGATGCAAAAATCAGTTAGCCAAGGAAATAGCTTATTTTATATCTAAGCTTGCTTTTCTTTTTAAGTTTGTACAAAATCTCCTTTAGCTGACAAATATCTTTAAGGAAAAGAACATTTGTTTCAGGTAATGCTCTTATTTCTGGTGGAAAAGGAAAGGTAAATTCTGAAGTGAAGGATATCCTGGGGAAATAGTTTGGCAAATAGTATTTTTTTTCCTGTTCTCATTTTATCATAAACAAATAAGTGTGGGTGACAATGAATCAAGTTAAAAAAACATCTTCCGCTCAGCCGGTGTGGCTCAGTGGTTGATTGTCGACCTATGAACCAGGAGGTCATGGTTCGATTCCCAGTCAGGGCACATGCCCAGGTTGTGAGCTCAGGCTGACCAATGATTCTCCCTTATCATTGATGTTTCTATCTCTTCCTCTTCCTTTCTCTCTGAAATCAATAAAAAATATATTTTGAAAAGATTCTTAGGATAATAGAATGTAAAATCAGAACAGTTCCTCCGAGATCAGCTAGTCCAACTTCCTTATTTTCCTGATGAGATCTGAGACCTAGAGTAAATTTCATTGCCCCAAATAACCCGGTTACTAGAAGAACTGAAGCTAGAACCAAAATTTAAAACTCTCTATTCAGTGTCCTTTCTAATATATTTTTCAAGACTCAAAGATTCTTCTTCCAAAGTCTGCCTCTATCTGTCCATGAATGTATGTTCTATTCTGCCAATCTACCATGTAAGGGCTATTTCGTGTCTAAGTGTGGCCCTTTTGCAAAAAGATGACATAGAAAGAAGTTTTGATACATGGGTAATCATCAACTAAGGACATGCATGATGTAATTCAGGGTATGTTGAAATTCATGGAAAAATATTTTCTTCTTATCTTCATTAACCTATAAGTGAGACTGAACATTTTCTATAATTACAAAGGTAGGCGACAAACCACAGTAGTATTTGTAGTTCCTGGGACTTGGTCACCATAGAAATCAGATGCTTTTTATGTCCCACAGGTTTTATACATTTTGAAACACCATTTATATCCATAATGATTTAAAATTATGATACTTATCAGACTTGCTCCTAGATATAAATATTTAATGTCTCCATAAAAAGGCACATACATTGCCATTTTGTAAATGTGCTTTTAATAGTTGGCCACTGGTTTCCTTAGTAACTGCACATAATTTATTTTATTGCAGATCTTGAATAGGCAACCATATGAAGTTGTGAAATCTTCTGCCAAAGGTCTTCTGTATCAGATGAAACCTAAGAACATGGGATAGGAGAGCATCTAGCTACATCTTTGTTTTAAAAGGAGTCCCAGCATCCCATGGTACGGAAAAGAACCTGAAAATGTTTCCACAATTAGGGAACGGGCCAATGTGAAATCTCCTGAGACAAAATATATCTCTGACTAGTTAAGGAATCTGCTTGAGTTAACCAGATTCAGCAGAAAGGCTTGAATGTGAGGGTGGAATGCAGAGCTTCCGGGTTCAAAGTAGGCTACGCTTGTAGACTCTTCCGGTGCAGCTCATCCAGTGACCCCTCCTGATTCTGGGATGCAATGCATCAGTGAAATTACTGAATCCCTGGGGACCAAGTAGCTCCACTGTGGGACACCACCATAGAAAAGTTGGATCTAACAGGATAAAAGGTCCCCATCATAAAGAGGATGTCGATAGCAATGTAAGCTGAAGCCTTGAGTAATTCGCAGATGGGCAAGCCAGTGGCCAACTATTGGACTGTGGACCACCATAATGAGCAGAACATCAATCCACATTTCAGCAGAAAGGAAGCAGCAGCATTAAATACCAGGGCAGGAAGCATGTCTCACATTGCAGAGTGCGTTGGTTAAGAACTCAGATGCAGGTCCCAGATTTTCTAGGTTATAATTGATTCAGTTCCTTCCAAGAGATGTGATCTGGGCAAGTTACCTCACCATCCCATGCCTCAAAATATGAATAACAGCTGTACCTATTTTATAGGGTTTTGTGACCACAAAATGAGTAAATTTGAGAAAAGAGTATATAATAGGGCCTGACACATTGTAACTCAATACATGTTAGATATTAGTGGTAGCAATCACTCAGAATATAAACGAGAACAACTGTGCTTTCCAGCCCATTGTGCAACTAACTCTTTTTGAATGCACAGACTGCTACTATTAGGAGCATATTCCAGTACCCATACCAGTACATATCCTCAGGGATACCTAAGGGGTATATTTTTTGGAAATAACTTGACTCCCTATTAGTCAAGTTGATGAGGCTTCATGACATCAAATTTGAGGATATCAAACAATGAGCCATGAGACAAAGCAATTGCTCCCTCAGATATAAAAATTCTGTAATTTTTATATCAAGAAAAATTTAAGATCAAGAAAAATGGCAATTAGATATATAATAAGAATATTTATCAAGTTTCTGAATTATCTTCAATTTTAAAGATGAAATTTTAGTATCCTAAGACTTATATCTCAGTCATTCATGCCTACAGGAACACACCTAATACCATGTCTGGTATATTGTAAGAAAGCAATAAATGTCATTGAATAAATAAAGAAGTGCATGAGAATACTATCTGTTGTAAACAGTAAGACTTATGAAATTCACAATACCTGTCAAGTCTATATTATGTTTCATTTTTAATGCTATTGATGATATGGTATAACATACATTCTAAAAACATGTTGAAAACATTCATTTGTCTGTGTCATTTATTAATCTGACAATCCTTCTTCTCTCTGGTAAATGTTATCTATGCCATAGTGAGCTGGGCCAAGTTATTATTTCTGGAGTTTTACCCTAACCTGGCATTGTCACATGACTTTTTTAAGTAATATTTTTTTATTGATTTCAGAGAGGAAGGGAGAGGGAGAAAGAGATAGAAACATCAATGATGAGAGAGAATCATTGATCGGCTGCCTCTTGCATGCCCCCAATGGGGATCAAGCCCACAATTCGGGCATGTGCCCTGACCTGGAATCGAACTTCGCCTCCTGGTTCATAGGTCGATGCTCAAACACTGAACCACACTGCCTGGGTCATTGTCACATAACTTTGATCACAATGTTTTATGGCTCAGTTTCTCTAAAAATGATAGACTACTTATTATATGCAACAGGAACATGTGTTCACACCCTTTTCTCCCCCAGTCCCATGGTAACATCTGTTCCTTGTCCATGCAAGAGTGACAGTAGAAGTCTAAACCAACTGTTATCCACTTCTTGATTAGATATCCAGGGAGACCCTCATGTTTACAAGTATGCAGGATTGTAAATGAGATGCTTAATCTCCTTAGCTGCTGAGATGCCCGATTGACTAGATTAGCGGCTTTTATTTCTAAAACATTTGTGTAATCAATGCAAAGTTACAGCATCCCTGGGAGAATTAGCTCCTGTAATGTGTAGTCTGGAATGATTCAGTCATCTGCTCCATAGCTTTCTGTTTGCCCACAGCTACCCTCTCCCTGTCCATTGATACCAGCACCCACCAGACAGTTATAGATCTCCATACATAGGTTCTAATGGGCCCTGGCATCTTATCTCTCACAAACTCCGTCAGAATACACTTAGGGTTTTGCTATCTCTTCTTTTAATCTCAGAAACACAAAATTTTAATCTCTAGTAAATAACTGAATCTGAACAATAAAATTTGATGTCCTCAATGCCAATGGAGCACAAGCCATTTTTCTAGATGAAATAGTCATAAAAATATATTAGAATTTTGATAGCATATGTGGCTACAAGTAGGATATTATGAAATGCTCTAAAATTAATTCAAGAAAATATATATTGAGAACCAGTTCTGGGTTAAGTAAGATCAAGGCTTTCTATAATGGATATACCTGGTGTCTTTGAGGGCCTTACTTTGAGTAATAAAACTAATATAATTGAAACTCTTAGATGTTCTTAGTTAAGGGTAAGTTTGTAGGTAATGGTATTAAGCAAAGAAGGACATATCAGTTGGGCTAGATGTAGATCAGTGAGCATCATGGGGATGAACTTGAATTGGACCTTTAAATGTACCATCAAATTTGAGTCTGCACAAAATGTGGAGAAATAAAAAATTTGAAATCTTGTTACCACAGGCACACACACACACACAATCACTGCTTGATAAACCTTATACAACATGTTTCCTTAATTGCATATCTCTTCTGTGATAATCTATCAATCTACCTTAATATTTCTAAGTCTAGTGGTTTGGGGGTGTTAGAGTAAGCATATGTTTATGCAGCTATTTTTCTGTATAGAGATATACATCTATACAAATCTCCCATTTCCCCATCACATTCGTTCTTGGAAGGTAGCCTTGACTACACTGTAATCACATTCTTTCATATTGAAAAGCATGCTATCAGAAATGCAAATAAATAATAACTATTTGGCTAGGCCTATGGTATTTTTATTTCAGTTTTCCTCTTAGGATTCCACATGCCTAATATTTTAAGCACAAGTGTCCATACTAGCTTCTCACAATAGCAAACAATAGAAATACTCTTCTAACTCCTTAATATATATTAGACCCAATAAGTTAGGTGCTACTATTACCCCCATTTTACAGATGAGAAAACTGAAACTCACAGAGGTTAAGTCACTTGCCCAAGGACACATTTAAGTTGCTGAGTCAGGATTTGGAACAAATTCTGTTTGAAGGGCTGCTCTTAATTCTTATTCAGAGTGATTCTTTTAACATAGTTCACTAATTTAAATTAGGAGGAATTGTCCCTCAGTGCTACTGAATTCTTGAAGCATTCCTGTTTCTCTGTACGAATGTGGAGTGAGTTACATCATTGATCTATGTGTCTCTACAGAGTAAATCTGATCTATCAAATGGCTCGAGCATGGCAAAATTAGCCTCTTTCTGCTCCCTTCTGGACCAGCAGGAGGCAGTGTCCTGAGTGCACTGAATTCAACTTGACTCCAGGTGGGCAAATTCAGGAATGCAGAGTAGATAACCTAACCACTATTGAAAAGCAGAAAATATTCTGTTTTTCCATTCTCCTGACTCCTTTGTGTTATTTTTATATTGATTCCAAAATCAGTCCAGTGGGAGTTACAAAATAGTCACAGGGATAGGGACTAGCATAGGGAATATAGTCAATAATGTTGTAATTACTATGTATGGTGCCAGGTAGGTACTCAACTTACCAGGGGGATCACTTCATAAATTATATAAATGTCTAACTACTATGCTGTACACCTGAAACTAATATAAAATAACATTGAATGTCAACTGTAACTAAAATATTTTTTTAAAAAAAATTAAAAAAAGAAACCAGTACAGGAAATGCATGGTGTTTTATAATCTATTGCTGTATAACAAATCACTCCAGAACTTGGTGGCATCAAATAAAACACAATCCTGTTTTTGGCTCACAAATTTACAATTTGGGAAGAGTTTGGCAGGGTGGGCTTATCACAATTCCATAAAACATCAGCCGCCCAACTGGTAGGGAAGATATGTTTCCAAGATAGCTCACTTACATGGCTGTTAAGACCGTGGGCTTGTTAGCTGGGAGTTCATCTGGGGCTATTGGCCATGGGCCACCCCCTGTGTCTGGTTGGGTTTCCTCACAACAGGATGGCTGAGTTTCAAAAGCAAATGTTCCAAGAGGCCCAGCTGGAAGCTGCAAGAGTTCTTATGGACCAGCCTTAGAAGTTCCAGAATATTCTTCTGCAGCATTCTATGATCAAGCAAACCTCCAAGGCAAACTAAGATTTAAGAGGAGGATTGCCATCTTTTAATCGGAAGAGAAGCCAAAAAAAATTGAACTCATGTAAATCTATGATCTATACTATTGATTGCTTTCTCTAGAGGCCCAGTGATCTGAAATATAAAACTAAATAGTAAAATATGAAATACAGAAGAAAACAGAAATCATAATCTAGCTTGCTGGTTTTTTGGAAATTTTAAGAACAGTACCAAAAATATAAAAGTCTATCCCTAAATCCCAATACTTTTTAACTTAATGCATAATGGCTAATTCATAGAATCCAGAACTAAAAATAATTAAATAGTCCAGGGTCTCATCAGTCATCAATATAAAACAGATTTTCTATCATTAAACTACTTACTGCCTGACTTCTAATTGCTAAATTGTTCTTGAGCAGAAATGTAACCAGAATGGCTTTTTTAAAAGTTGTTTCTCATCTACTTAGTACTTTTCCATGCATTTACTGTTCTTTCCAAAATCTATTAGGGAGAAGAAGAAAAATGATACTTTAAACTTGAAGATGCCATTCCAATTGCCTAAATTGTAAAGGCTGAACCCGGTAACCAGAAGATTCTCTGACCTCCTGTTGTTGTTTTTTACAATTTAAATTAACTTTGCATGATTACCAAAAATGTCACCAGACATGAAGAGAAATAGAGTATGTGCTGCCCTCCCCATGTGGGACAGGTGGATGCTCTCGTTACTATGAGTGTCTATGTTGTTATTGAAGACATTCATTACAAGTGGCCATAAAAGTTAGAGGGGCATGCGTGTGATTCATAAAAGTAATAAGTAGTTGGAGATCTATTGGGTATTCTTTTAATAAATAGATTTGTGAGAAATTCAAAATGAAGTTATTTTGGAAACCACTCAATTTTGCGGTAGTTTGTTACACAGCAATAGATAAGCAGAACTAGGTATATTATGGGAACGCAATGGACAATGTCAAGAGAAGAAAAAAAATAAAGATGCAGGTTAGCCTCCCCTAAATGTAGCATCAAAGTCACGGGGAGCCCTTCCCTCTTGGAGCTTTCTTCTAGCTGCAGAATTCTAGTCTTAGATGTTTTGAGTAGATTTTATTTAATACACAATGGGGACAGAGAACCTAACCAACCAACTGTTCACAAGGGCCTGTGACAGCCAAGAGTTAATCAATCACTTTTTCCTGGTCTCATTTAGTAAAGTCAAAATGATTTGGAGATCACCCCCCACCCCCCACCTCTGATATTTCCCTATAAAAGTCTAGTGTGCTGCTACAACTACTCATTAAAGTCTCAGGATTCAATTTATATAATTGATGCAGTCCAGCTAATTTTAGGAAAATTACAACTTTGTGAAAAATAACTGTTATACGGTAATTATGGCAAAGACGTTCTGCTTTAGGTTGGGCACAATGAAATCAGTAGGTTTTAAATTTAAGAATAAGGGTTGATAAGCTCTCAGTGTCATTTTAAAAGCAAAAGAGAGCTGTTAAGAAACAGCTTTGCATGATAATCACAGAGCTCTGGAACATTCTGTGTTAAGATATATGATTTTCAACCTTGTTAAGAGAAATATTGAAAGAGGGAAATTGATTTTTCCCCCCAGAAAATTTGGCTGTCACACTCTAAGATAAGTTACTGTTATGTGTGTCCATTAAATAAGTGTATTATATGAAAAGTCACACTCTAGGGGAAAAAAAAAGTTCAGTCAACATTGACTTCAGTTAGAATTTATATGATCTCTTAATTCAAGGAATTGAGGTTAACTGAGTTGATTCTCATTACTGTGCAATTGAACTAGTTATGAAATAGCATGTGGAATAGAAACAAGTTACAACTGCATTCAGGAAATTGTGTTGGTCACCTCAGAGAGATTCTTGGAAATACTGTATTCACAGAAACAGTAAATAAATGTACTGCTATTATATGTGCTAAACATTTGTTAACTTAGCATAAAACATTTAGTAGAAGCAATCAATGAAAGAATCTATATCATAAAAGCTTAAGCAATTGTTACGGTGGAACCACCAGAACAACCAGTCACTATGATGCGCACTGACCACCAGGGGGGCAGATGCTCAATGCAGGAGCTGCCCCCTGGTGGTCAGTGCATTCCCACAGCGGGGGGCGCTGCTCAGTCAGAAGCCAGGCTCACTGCTGGCGAGCGCAGCGGCAGTGGCAGGAGCCTCTCTAGCCTCCGCAGCAGTGCTCAGGAGCAGTGAGCCGAGCAGTAAGGAGCAGCGAGAAGGCGGGCAGTAAGGATCAAGGGATCCCAGACTGCGAGAGGGGTGTCCGACTGCCAGCTTAGGCCCACTCCCTGCAGGCAAGTAGACATCCCCCAAGGGGTCCCGGACTGTGAGAGGCACAGGCCAGGCTGAAGGACCATCCCCCGCCCAGTGCATGACTTTTATGCACCGGGCCTCTAGTAGGATAATAATTTAAAGTGAAGAAAACATTTCATACAAAGGTTTCCAAACTGTTTCCAAGCAGCCCTGTGTTCCATAGAGCTATTTGGGGATAGAGGAAGCAGGGAAGGAAGGTTGGACAGATGAGTTCTACTTCCTGTCCAGCTCCATTACCCCTTTCAACCACAGTAGCTCTGCTTGTATGTATTTTCTGTACTGAAATGATCATAATATTACACTTGAAAAAAATAACTGAAACCCTAATTAACCTGTCTTAGATGAGTTCCCTCAGAAGCTTTCCCAAAATGATTTGTAAAAAGCACTAGCAATGCAGTAACAAAGTAAAAGGGTGAAAGGAAGAAAGCCAAGACAGGTGTGGAAATTAACAGGTTTACTCTTTGCGCACCTAAAACTCCATCTTACTGAGGACACCTGGGAGATGATGTAGAACAGATCTCTAAGTAATTTACTTCACAATGGTGAAGAAGAAGCTGAGATAATTTTTAACAGCCTCTTTTCATCATTGATTGAAGCTGCTCTCAGGGACATTAATTTCCCAAAATTTCTGGCTTGCAATTTCATAGGCCAGGGTTTTATTTTTGTATTTTCTATTCCCTTTGTCAAATCCAAGTGAGCATCCACATACATAGACTCATTGAAATCAAAGAAGAGTCATTGTGTAGAACACATGCTTAATACTCTTCAAGATTCAGCATTCCACAAGGAAGGATGTTTTAGAGGTTAAAGGTTCCAGCTATCTCTGGTTAAAAAATAAAAAGGGGAAAAAATAGAAAGAAATATATCTTTTTCATTTGACAACAATGAATTTTAATTCAATGGTTTGCTTATTTAGAACCATAATTAGTAGAGAAGCTAAACTAAAATAAAAACTGAAGAGATTTTTTAAAATTACAATGTACATTTTCATCTTCTCTAGGCCTCTTTAAAACAGTGATAGGAGTACATAACTTACAGGATTTTTTGCAAATATTAAATAAGATAATACATGCAAAACATTTAGCACAATGATTAGATGTAAGCATTGAATATATGATAGATGATGATGATGATAATTACTTGTCACTATTACAAAATAATAGAGATATTGGAGAAAACTGAGAATTACCTGGTAATAAAAATTATCCATCTATAAGTACCCATCAATGGTAAAGAATACTATTCTTGATTTTAAAAAATAGTTCACAAAGTACTGTCTTACAGAAATGTAGACATTTCTTTATACTAGATTCACTTTTTCCTTGTTTGCTGACATTTTACCTAACCCATGACCACCACCACCTCTCATTCCTCCAAAAATCTAAGAAGGTGAAAAGTCTAAACCAACAGGCTTCAACAAAGAGTAATGGAAAGACTATTCAATCCACAGATGCTTAGCTAGACCTAAATTTCAGGAAGTCCAGAAGAATGTGAAATTTTGGGGCAAAAATTTGTGTAAAAGTTCATTTAGGTGGGAAGAGAAGGCCGTTATTGCAGGGTCTATAATTCTTGGAAAAGTTAAGAACCACTATCCTATCCTACCCTGATTTACATTGAGGGAATAGGACAAAAGAATTTTGATGACTTCTTCAAAGTCACACACTAGCTAGTGATAGAATTATGAGTAGAACTAAAGATGTCCTTGTTCTTGGTCCTTGATAATCTGGGCAGAGATTCCAGTGACACTATATAGACAATAGTTAAGAAGAACATGGCAGATCCCAACAGAGATAGACCTTGTCGAAGTTGCCAGATAGCATAGTAGTTTATTGTCCATGTCTGGGAGTGGACCACCCCCATCCAAATTTCAATCCCACCACTCATTTATTGACTGTATGTCAGCATATTAACTTACGTGAATTCCTCTTGTCTCATGTATAATATATATATGAGAATTGCTTATAGATTGCTTTAGTGAAATGCATCAAAGTGGTCTAAAGGTGCAAACTTACAATTATAAGATGGAAAAGTCATATTTTATAGTTGAAAGTTACTAAGAGAGTAGAACTTAAAAGTTCTCATCACAAGAAAAACATTGGAACTACATGTGGTGATGAATGTTAACTAAGCATATTGTGGTAATTACATATATATATATGTATATATATATATATACATATATATACACACAAATATATATATAATTATGTTGTACACCTAAAATTAATGTTACATGTCAATTATATGTCAATGAATTAAAAAAACAACTTGGAGAAAAAAAAGAATTCCTTATAGTCAGGATTTGTGAGGATTAAACAATATAATATGTGTAAAGGAACTAGAACAATGCTTGGAAAATAATAAATCAAAGTTATTATTGTGGTTATTTAACACTGTTTTCCTTTTTTATAAAGTCTCCTTTGCCCCAGCCAGCTCAGTTCTTCCATATTCTTTCCTCCTATTAATCTAACTTAGGGATATAATTCAATGAACATTTGCACAACAAGGTTTAAAAGACGGATGCCCTCTCCTTGAAGTTTTCCTTCTAACTCATCAGCAAAGCCCCAAACCAGGTCATGAAGCCCAGGGAGGGGACGTCAGCCTCGGCAATCTGATGGGAGAGAAATTCATTGTGGGACCTTGTGCACTGTGACAAGTGCAAAGAAGGTGAGTACAGTGGGGCCTTGACTTGAGAGTTTAATTCGTTCCGTCACGGAGCTCGGAACTCAAATTACTCGTATGTCAAATCAAAAAGTGAACGAGTGAGACACGTGATGCTGGGCTGATGTTGTGGCCTTCACTATGACATTTGCTGCGCCAACTAGCGGTGGGGTATCTGAAGCTGGCTCATAACCCGAATTTTAGCTCGCAACTCAAAGCAAAAAATTGGCCGAGAGAAGGCTCGTATCTCGAAAAACTCGTTAGTTGGGACATCGTAAGTCAAGGCCCCACTGTATTCCCAGCCAAACACCCTTTTCCTGAAATTGTTCAGGAAAGCAGGAAGCATCTGAGCAAGGCTAATAAAACCCATGTAACAGCAGATGTGACTCAGATCCCTGAATCCTCCTCAGCCTAAATGATTCATTACCCAGCATAACTGCAATTCCCGCATCCGACACTGAATACAGACCCTTGCTATTTGCTCACGGGAAAACATTATCATGTCAAAGAAGTAGCCAATAATTTGTCCTTCAATATGCTTGACATCCCTGCTCAGTTCACTTAAAAATGAGATCTCTGCTGCTTTCATAATACCAACCATATTTATTTTAATCATTTTTTTTGCAAAGGAATTTTATCTGTCTTTTATTATTCAAACATAACTGCTGGAATTGGGACAAAAACTAAAAAAAATAATTTTTTTATCCTGACTTTGATTTCAGTGTATATGTGATAGATAGATATTTTTAATATATATTTGTATTGATTTCAGAGATGAAGAAAGAGACAGAGAAACTTCAATGATGAAAATCACTAATCTGCCTCCTGCACACCCCAACACTGGGGATCTAGCTCAAAACCTGGGCATGTGCCCTGACAGGGAATCTAACCATGACCTTCTGATTCATAGGTCAAAGCTCAACCACTTGAGCCAAGCCGGCTGGGCCAGATATTTTTTACTCAGTAATTGAGTGAACAATATGCAAAAGCGACATGAATTATGCAAGGGTTCCTAAAAATGAGTTAGTGGCAGATTATCAATTCCTGTTTACAAAAATTCTTATTATGTATGCAGTGTGTTCTTAATGACATTAATCCTTCTCAATTCATGGGCACAAGTTGATACAACCTTGTAACATATGGTCTTAGGCCTTTATGCATAGCTTTCTCTTGCAGATGCCTTTTAAATATAACTGGAGCGAGGAGATCAGGGGTAAAGGGAGAAGATGGGGGTAGCTAAGAACTCATTCTGGATAAAGTATAAATGCAACTCAAGTGCTGTAGTTGCATACAAATATCCATGCTTACCCTTAGAACACTAAATTGATTTCTTGTCTACCCAGGTTTATTAATGTTAGGAGACTTCAGAATAATCAAATTGCCAGCTTCAAATGACTGGGTTACCTACACTGTTATTGCACTAGAGCCATGGAATGGGGGTGGGGAGGGGGATTAACCTTATCCTCAAGGTAGAAAAGTTCAAAAACTCCTGAGAAGAAGATGAATTGGCATCATTCATGGTATTGTCTACCTTTAAAAGAAAGATTGTGTGGGAGTGGCTGGGGAGGCTGAGGAGAGGTCAATGGGGGGTTGGGGGGGGGCGGGGGGAGAAGACATATGTAATACTTGAAACAATAAATAATTTTTTAAAAGAGAGAGAGAGAGATTGTGGATTGCACTGCTTAATGGCCTTCAAAATGAGTATCTGCTGCTTATCACTTTTTTATGAATCTGATATATTGCGTATCTTAAGTAACAGGCACATTCGCATAATGATCCATCAGACAGCTAATATACATGCGAACTAATTTTCTCATTAAAGTGTTAGAGTAGGCAGTTAGTTAGATAATTAACAAAAAATGGAGGGAGGAATGGAACAGTCACCCTGGAGAGTAACCGGCATTGTTCTGCCAAATGGGGCAAAACATCTTGCCTAGCCAGCATCAGTCTGCCTAATTAATTGGGGGGGGGGGGGGGGTAGATCATGATAAGGAGGAATCCCTTTTACTAAATGCATGTGCAGTAGATGCCAAATACTGACGCAGAACTATGAGGCATGTGTAGTGGAAGCCAACTGGCAACCATAAGAGGGGGAGGGCACTAGCCTGGGAAAATCTGGGGAAAACATTGGATAGGGTAAGGGCACGAGCCCCCAGAATATTTCTCCCACACTAAGTTTACATCAGCATTTTCCGAAAGTTTGAATGCTTTATTGTTTTACTTGTTACACTTGGTTCTTTAATCAATCTGGAGTACATTTTAAATAAACTGTGAGGTAGAACCTCAACATTGTTTTCCAAGATAGATAGCCAATTATGCCAGTAGCACTTATTAAGTCAACCATCATTTTACCACTGAATTTAAAAGGTATTATTATCATATAAGGCCTCATCATGCTTAGATCTATTCCCAGATTCCCTTTTCTGTCTCAATGATCTATTCATCTGTTCTTATCCCACTATTTTACTATTTTGATTTTAAGAAATTATGCAAAGTATTAACATATTTAATTTTGCACATTTATTCTTTCATATGAAGTTTAACACAGTGTTTTCTAGTTTGAAAAAAATGAGATTCTGAATAAAATTGCATTAATTATGTGTAATTTGAGAATAATTTTACAATTTTATATTTAACTTCCTATCTGGGAGTGTCTCCCCAAGATTTCTTTATATGTGTGTGTGTGTGTGTGTGTGTGTGTGTGTGTGTGTGTGTGTGTGTAAGGATTAGAGGCCCGGTGCACGAAATTTGTGCACAGGGGCTGGGGGTGTCCCTCAGCCCAACCTGCACCCTCTCCAATCTGGGACCACTTGGAGGATGTCCGACTGCCGATTTAAACCAGCAGTCAGACATCCCTCTCACAATCCAGGACCACTGGCTCCTAACTGCTCGCCTGCCTGCCAGCCTGATCACCCCCTAACTGCTCCCTTGCTGGCCCGATTGATGCCTAACTGTTCTCCTGCTGGCCTGATCACCCCCAACTGCCCTCCCCTGTAGGCCTGATCACCCACAACTGCCCTCCCCTGCCGGCCTGATCACCCGCAACTGCCCTTCCCTGCTGGTCTGTTTGCCCCCAGCTGCCCTCTCCTGCCAGCCTGATCGCCCACAACTGCCCTCCCCTGCTGACCTGTTTGCTCCCAACTGCCCTTCCCTGCCCACCTGGTCACCCACAACTGCCCTCCCCTGCCAACCTGTTCTCTCCCCCAACTGCCCTCCCCTGCTGGCCTGATCACACACAACTGCCCTCCCCTGCTGGCCATCTTGTGGTGGCCATCTTTTGATGACATGAGGGCGTTGGACAAGGGTGCGAGGACCACCTAGGCTTTTATTAATATAGATATTTTTAAATGTATGCTTATACCATATTGTCTTGTAAGTTACATTTTTTTATTAATCAGTATGTTATAAGAACTTTTCATGTCACTAAATTTTTTTAAACAATTATTTGGGCTTCAAAGTATTAAAATATCAGGATATATTCTCCCTGATAAAACACAAAAGGCTTTGTTGAATCTTTAGGTTTCCATTTTGTATTATAAGTAGCATTATATTTTCTTTTTCTTTTTTACAACTAACATTGCACAGTGAACTACCCTACAGATGAATTTCTGGCTCATATCTATGATTGACACATTTACAATATAATTGTAAATCCCAATATAATTATAAATCATATATACTCATGTTCAACATAGAAGCCATGAAGAGCACAAAATATCTTAATTTAAAAAAATAATCTCCAAAGTTCAGTTGTAAATTCATCTTCTAAAGAAGATAATTGCCTGATGAGAATTTATTGTCTTTTTAGTATAATATTTTTTCTCTTTCTGTACATGTGTGTTTAGTTATAAAAATAGTACCAAATTGCATATATATGATAGCCTCTTTTGTACTTACAATTTTATTGTCAACCAGTTTTCCATTTGCTTTTTATGTTCACTTCTGATGTGCCTTCCCAAACTCTCTCAGCCCCAACTGGTTCCTGACACTCTTTCCCTGTTCAGCCTCAGCTACTGCATTGGTGAATGACTCTATGGGTACCAGCCGGCCCCATGCCCAGAATCCCACTGCTCTCACCATTTCTGAACTTGGATGAAACACACCTTGTATGCAGATTCTGCCTTCCCAATTGACTGAAGAGCCACGGACACAACACAGAAATTTGGAGGAGTTAACTCCCTGAGGGATACACTTTGACCAGTGGTAAAAAGAAGACTTGGGTCAAGAGCCCCCCAAATTCTTTCTCAAGTCTTTCCTCAGATGACCTATTCCAAGGCACAGTTTCAGGACAGTCTGTCTGAAAGCAGTGGCTAGTGCAGTCACATCACTTTGCTTCTCATCCTTCTATGCCTTACTCTTGATGACCTCAAGTTTACTCCTTCCAGTAAGAATTAGCACTTAAATCTGGTCTCAGGATCTTTTTCTCTGGATTCCAGCCTAAGCATCAGTGTAGTATTGTACCATTAAGGGTGTTATAACTTAGTAATTAATAGCCCCATGATAAACATTCAGGTGTTTTCCAAGTATTGCTTATTACATATAATGCTGTTAAAACTATTCTTACCCAAATGCATCTACATAGATCTCATTATTTTCTTAGGATAAATTCACAGACATAGAATTTCTGGAAAGTAGTCTAAATGTTTTGAAGGGTATGGAAACTTTTTAACAAATCACCCTGAATTTCTTTAACTCCAGACTGACTGTAGGAGTCAGCAAAGAAATTAGTTGGGAATTGTGGGTTACACAATTTGAAATGGGAATCTTTTTCTGTTTAATGTGTTAAGAGTTAGAAACTATACAAGATAAGTAGTCAGTTCTGAGATCAGCCTCTAGCTCCTGCCTCATTAAGAAGCCAGTAATGAGTTACAGTATCTGTCAATCTCCAGTATGGTCAGTGCGGTTTCTTCATTTTCCAGATTGCCCATATCCTGTTTGTAGACGAATGTTTTCTTCTTCCTTGAGGAATCTTGTGTTTTTTAAGCACTTGGTTTTTGCTTATGTTCTTATTTCATTTACTCCTCTGAATCTTTTTCGAATGCTTTCAGAAAATAACAACAGAAAATAGGTTTTGCTTCTTTCTAATATACTCAGAAAAATCCTAGATCCTACTCTACCTCATTAATGCAAACATCTGTGTGATATTGTAGCTCATTATTTCCCCATAACTGCATTCTAAGAGGGCACAGAGCAATAATAGGGGCCCAAGAATTTACATGTGTTCCCAGCATTGTCCATGATAGACTGAATAAATAATAGACATATGCTATTCGGTGCCATTCTGTCACACAGGTATGTCTTCAGATGACAGTCACTAAAAGCATCTCTATGCCAGTAGGGTATATAAAGTTCGGAAATTTAAGCGAGTATCCTCATATTTGAAAACAAAAAAACACTGCTCCAATCAAAAAAACACTGTATCCTTATGTTTGCAAGATTTAAAATTCTACCTGTGGTCAGCAGCTTACATGTTGTGCAGTTGGGGAAATTTATCAGAACTTTTTGATCAGAATATTTGCTTTTTCCTTGAATGGAACAGAGAAGCACATGTCCCAAAGCGTTGTACTAGCGCATATCTACCCTGCACGCCCCAGGTACCATTTAGTGGTTAGAAGCAGGACTCCTATGTCAAAACCCGTTTGTTCAAATTCTGGCTCCAGCACTAAATTGTGCCTTTGGCAAATTGCCCAGCCTTGCTACCTTTTTCATCTTCTCTTCTAAAAATTAGGATAATAGCCACAGCTATTTTATTAGATTATTATAAGAACTGAATGTGTTAATATACTATATAAAACTTAGACGAGTGCCTGTTACATAGTATATATGCAGTAAAATAAAAACATGGTAAAAATACAGTGAAAATGTTATTATTTCATCATTTCACAGTCAATGTCATATTAACTACCTAGATGACACCCGGCTGAAATTATGTGAATATGTACTTCCTCCCACATTTCAAAAGACTTTCAGGGGGGAGGGAACAGAGAAAAAGAATTAATACTAATTCAGCCCTACTATTACATAGGGTTCTTGCTAAGCCTGCTAATTTTGAATATCCCACATGGCAGCATATTATCATATTCATTAATATCCATATTCTATATTATATCATTTTTTGGCATTTAAAAGACTGAAAGGACAATTATCATTATGGACTTAAAAATCATTCTCAATTTCAATTTTCTAGTTTTGTTTTTTTATTTAAAAGTTGGAGAGAAAAATATTTTATATGCCAAATATCTTTAAAAATCTATAGGTTGTAGGCAGTCTACCTATACCATGGAACAGATAATTTGGCCCTCTTTTACATATCCCATCTGTATCACCAAATAAGAATTTCTGTTCTGTTGATGAGGAAGCAGGCTTAGAGAGCTTAGGAATCTGTACCAATGGCACCTTGGAAAAGCATTAAACCCACAGCTGGCCAAGATCAAAAGCATTTCTCTCCATATGGCAAGGCGGTCAGAGTCTCCATCCTTCTCATCTCACAGTGGGGCAGTGGTCCTGCCTGGCCCCTTGAAATGAACACAGAAGTCAGGATTCCTCCTCCCAGAAGGCGGCACTGAGTCAGAACCCTCCGGTTCTAAATCCTTTTTGGCAGAAAGCCCAGATTTCTGGCATTTCATTTACTCTCTTGTCAGGCTGCCCATCAAGAATTAAATCTCTGTGACTTCATGTGGCTGAAGCCCAAAGCTCTTACCATTTCATTTGATCTTTCATTTAAACATCCTTTTGTTTCTGTTCTTATCAGTTAGATGCGGTGTTTTATGCCCTGTCCTTTATGTTTTAAATCCCTTTTCCTTCTCGGCATCTTTTCCAGCTATTGGTCAGCCTGGCAGTGAGAAACAGCCACTTCGCTGAGTTACTAGAAACAAATTCTGAAATTTGAGTCTATGGCCTGGAAAATGTACAGATAACAGTCGTGTGCTATCAGTGTCAAAATCCATCCTGGCGAAATGTGTGGCACTGCATTTGGTTGTCTGCAAGCTTTTTCTAAGACACTAAAACTATTTCTCTTAGCTCCATAAAAAGCTAAACCTGAAAAAATTATTTATATTATGTGCATGTAGAGACTATGGGAGATCCATAATTCATAGCGGCAATCTAATCTTAGGCATCAGAGATGTCTGTCGGATGGATCTAGGCATTGAATAACAACTAATATTTATCATGGATTTAATAATACCGGACAACCCAAAGTACTCTGCATGTCTGACTCATTTGATCCTCTCCACAGACCTCTCTCTTTAAAAGTTCATAACATTAAGTCAAGCCCACCCAGGGCACTCTCTCTTTTGAAACAAAGTCAACATTATATCAGAAAAAAAACCTTCACCTTTGCATATAATGTAACCTAATCATAGAAATGACATAAATTATATCCATGGTCCCTTCCACATTCAAAGGAAAAGTATTAGACAAGGAAACATACACAAGAAAATGGGACTCTCCAGGACCATCCTACAATTTTGCTATCACATTCAACTTATGCTATGAGGATAGTGTAACACTGACATCATCCTATATAATAAAAGAGTAATATGCAAATTGACCCTAATGGCGGAACAAGCGGGAGCAACCAGTCGCTATGACGCACACTGACCACCAGGGGACAGATACTCAACGCAGGAGCTGCCCCTGGTAGTCAGTGCACTCCCACTGGGGGAGCTCCGCTCAGCCACAAGCCGGCTGATGGCTGCAAGCACAGCAGCAGTGGCGAAAGCCTCTCCCACCTCCTTGGCAGTGCTAAGGTGTGGGCCTAAACCATCAGTTGGACATCCCCTGAGGCCTCCCCGGCTGCCAGATGGATGTCCATCTGCCAGCTTAGGCCCACTCCCTGGGGGAGTGGACCTAAGTTCCCAAACTGCATGAGGGCGCAAACTGGGCTGAGGGTCCCCCCAAGTGCATGAATTTTCATGTACTGGACCTCTAGTCTATAATAATAAAAGGATAATAAAGTAGGTCCTCAGGTTACATGGGAGATTTGTTCCTACAGCTCTACGTAATGCGATTTTCACCGAAGTCAGAACACACCTACATAAGCACCTGTATCACTCACATGGAGCACATACACAGCAGTAATGAAGTGAAACAGTAAAAAAAAGTTTAAAAGAAAGATTGTAATTCCTGACCTTTACTTGTGGTAAATAAATAATAAAAAACATAAAGCACATATGTACATACATCCAAATGACAAACTTTTTTTATATAAATAAATGGGAGATGGTGATGTAACCATGAAACAACATACGTCGAGTCTGACATAACCTGAGGACTGTCTGTATGTTAATTAGACAGGATGTCCTTCCAGACATCATTCTAGATATCCTTCCTAATGAAGCTGGGGCCGAGGGAAGCCAGCCTGGGTCCCGGGTGCCTGTGCGTGGCGGAGGAGGGAAGGAGCCCAGATCCTGGGTGCCTACTGGCGGCCGGAGAAGGAAAGCCCAGGTCCCAGGTGCTAGAAGGAAACCAGTGCCAGCAGCTGGGAGAAGGAAAGCCTAAGCATCCAAACAACCAAACAACCGGTCAACCAGTCACTATGACATGCACTGACCATGAGAGGGCAGACGCTCAACACAGGAGCTGCCCCTAAGTGGTCAGTGCGCTCCCACAGCAGGAGCAGCACTCAGCTGACCAATGGGCACCAGACGCCGGGCTCACGGCTGGTGAGTTCACCTGTGGAGGTGGGAGCCTCACCCACCTCCATGGCAGTGCTACCAAGCAGCGGCGGTGGTAGGCGCAGCGGGGTAGGGATGAGCAGGAGCTGTGCGGTGCCAAGCCCGGGCTCCTCCCCAGCTGCCTGCCACTTCGCATGCTACTACATCCCCTGAGGGGTCCCAGATTGCAAAAGGGCTCAGGCCAGGCTGGGGGACCCTGCCAGTGCACGAATCCGTGTATCAGGCCTCTAGTAATTAAATAAAGGAATGGAGGTGGCATTAGAAAGATGGTAGAGCCCTAACCGGTTTGGCTCAGTGGATAGAGTGTCAGCCTGTGGCCTGAAGGGTCCCAGGTTTGATTCCGGTCAAGGGCATGTACCTTGGTTGCGAGCACATCCCCAGTAGGGAGTGTGTAGGAGGCAGCTGATCGATGTTTCTCTCTCATCGATGTTTCTGACTCTCTATCCCTCTCCCTTCCTCTCTGTAAAAAAAAAAATCAATAAAATATATTTTTTTAAAAAAAAGAAAGAAAGATGGTGGAATAGGAAGCCCTAGACTCTCCTCCCAAAAACAGGCTGTGTCAATAACAACACACCTATCAATTCCCTTGGTGAAAAATATAGAAACTACCTGAGGGGCTCTTGTACCTTCAGCAAGAGCAAAACCAGCCACATCAAGACAGACCAGTAGGAAAATTTGAGTCACTTTCTCACCATAATCCCCACTCTAAGCACAGCAGCAATCAGGAAAAGTCCCTCAGCTTCCCAGTGGGGAGGGAAAGAGCTAGACAATGCAACAAACATCTCCAATGTTTTCCAGGAGCCACACTAGAGGCAGGCTTCTGGCTCACCTCTCTCTAGTGTGGAAATGAAAGGATGCTAATTAACATTATAAAAAATATATAAAAGTCTAAAACTCAAGGGTGAAGGCGAAAAGTCAAACTCAGATTCTTTAATATTATAGTTCTATTACATAAGGCATTTACTACTCTAGTATAAAGGTAAAAAACAAACCTATTAAAAATAACTATAACTACAATAACCTTTTATTAAAAACCCAATATAAAAAAGATGCAAATTGTAACAACAACATAAAGGTGAGAGGGAGACACAATAATATAAAGTTTTTTTATGCTATAGAAGTTAGCATCTTTAAAAGGGATATTAAAACTACATATATTTTTATTAGCCTCAGGGTAACCACAAAGCAAAAAACCTTTAGTAGAAGCACAAAAGATTATAATAAAGTAGTCACAGCCCACCACCACAACAAGTCATCAAATCACAAAGGAAGACAGCTAGAGAGGAAGCAGGGAACAAAAAAATCCTATAAAACAGTCAGAAAACAATGAACAAAAAATGTCAACAGTAATTCCTCACCTATCAGTAACTACTTTAAAGGTAAATGCATTAAATTATCCAGCAAAAAAAAACAAACAAAAAATGGCTGAATGGATTGCAAAAACAAGACCCATGATGTACTGCTTACAATAGACTCATATTACCTTTAAGAATACAGATAAGCTGAGATTGAAAAGATGGAAAACGATTTTTCAAGTAAATGGCTACCAAAACCATATTTGCCAAAATACTTTAAAAATTACCTGTGGCCCTAGCCAGTTTGGCTCAGTGGATAAAGCATCGGCCTGTGGACTGAAGGGTCCCAGGTTCCATTCCAGTCAAGGGCATGTACCTTTGGTTGCGGGTACATCCCCAGTAGGAGGTGTGCAGGAGGCAGCTAATTGATGTTTCTCTCTCATCGATGTTTCTAACTCTCTATCCCTCTCCCTTCCTCTGTCTGTAAAAAATCAATGAAATGTATTTGTTTAAAAAATTACCTTTGGCCGAAACCGGTTTGGCTCAATGGATAGAGTGTCAGCCTGCGGCCTGAAAGGTCCCAGGTTCGATTCCAGTCAAGGGCATGTACCTGGGTTGCGGGCACATCCCCAGTAGATGTGCAGGAGGAAGCTGATCGATGTTTCTCTCTCATCGATGTTTCTAACTCTCTGTCTCTCTCCCTTCCTCTCTGTAAAAAAATCAATAAAATGTATTAAAAAAAATTACCTTTGGACAGCAGATACACAAGTTTTTAAGATTTTCTTATTTGTATTTTTCTAAATTTTTCCAACTAACATCTACACATTTTTTGAAAATTAAGGATAATTTGTGGAAATGTTCTTAATGCTTTGTATTGGATGAGAATTTTACATTCTTATCAGTCTAAAATCCTCAGCCTAGCATTCATTCTACAGGAAACACAAAATTAAGAAGAGGGTGTTGTTTTATTAACAACTGTCTGAAAACTGAAAAGTTATTTTATTCATTCTAGTTCTAAACAATAAAGAGACTTATAATAAGATCAAAATAGATGAACTATATACTTTTTAAATTACATTGCCTCCTAAGCAACCCCAATTGCAATGAATGAAGGGTTGGATATATACAGTATTAAGCTAGCAGACACTACTCCTCATTAAAGAACCTCTTAATTTTGTCAATAAAATAAATTAAGCAAATGAGACTAGCTGGCTGAATGCATATGAATCTGTGACATTTAAACACCATCATTCCAAATTATAGATGTAGAAAGATTAGGGAAATAGACAATCACCATTAGAACACCACAATGATAATTGCTACAGGCAAATTCCACTAATAGATGGTAAACTTGAAAGATAAATAGGATATTTGCATGGCTTAAAAATGCCTCCCTAAAACAGTTATTAATGAAGAGGTTGTTTTAACATATGTCAACAAGTTATTTGATAATCTTCTTCCCAGATGGTGGAGTCTAATTCCCCTTTCCTTGTATGACTTTATTGTTAACTTAGTGACTGCTTCTAATGACTAAAGTATGAGAAGGAAAAATATAACTTTAAAATAGAGAAACCTGGCATACGCCATGTTAACCAAGTGGCATAATAAGCCATGTTAATATCATGTACCTCTGAAATGATGAGTTGAGAAGGGCACAGGATCTCTGTTGTATTCTTGCCAGATTCTATAATCTCAGCCTAATCATGAAAAAATGCCAAACAAACCTATATTGAGAGATAGTCTACAAAATACCTCACCTGTATAGATTCAGAGACAAATGGCAGGGGAGATGGGGGGTTAGAGAGCAACCAAAGGACTTGTATGCATACATATTAGCATAACCAATGGACACAGACACTGGGGTGGTGGGGGCTTGCCCAGGGTGGGAATGGTTGGGGTGGTAGGGGGGTCAATTGGGGGAAAAGGAGACATGTGTAAAACTTAGGTAATAATAACAATAAAACAAAAACAAAACAAGGAAAGACTGAGGAAGTATCACAGAATGTAGTAACCAAGAAGAAATAACAACTAAATATCCTGATTGGATCTTAGATCAAAAATATCATATTTGTGGAAAAATTTATTCTGAATAAAATCTGTGGTTTAATTGATAATACTGTTTCCTATATTAATTTCTTAACTTTGGTAAGTTCACTATGATTATATAGGATGACTAGAGGCCTGGTGCACAAAAATTTGTGCACTCGGGAGGGTCCCTCAGCCCGGCCTGTCTCGCAGTCAGGGAACCCTCGGGGGGATGACCACCTGCTGGCTTAAGCCTGCTCCCTGGGGGATTGGGCCTAAGCTGGCAGTCAGACGTTACTCTGACAGCCCGGGAGCCCTTGGGGGATGTCCACTTGCCAGTGGGGAGCAGGCCTAGCTGCAGTCAGACATCCTTAGTGCTGCTGAGGAGGCAGGAGAAGCTCCCACCACCACCGCTGTACTGGCAGCCGTCAGCCTGGCTTGTGGCTGAGTGGAGCTCCCCCTGTGGGAGCACACTGACCACCAGGGGGCAGTTCCTACATTGAGCATCTGCCCCCTGGTGGTCAGTGTGTGTCATAGTGACCAGTGATTCCCAGTTGCTCTGCTGTTAGGGTCAATTTGTATATTACCCTTTTATTATATAGGATAGAAGCCTGGTGCATGGGTGGGGGTGTCCCCCCCCCCCCTCGGGTGCCTGGCCAGCCTGGGTGAGGGGCTGATGGCTGTTTGCAGGCTGGCCACAGCCCCCAGCCAACCAAGCTCCCAGTGAAGGCTAGCTGAAAGCAGGTATCTGGGATTTATTTAGCTTCTATAAGTGAAACTTTGTTGCCTTCTGAGGAGGCCACAGCCAGCTAGGGCAGGCAGGAAGCTTGGCTTCCTCCATCACCAGGGCAACCAAGCCTCTGGCTTGCTCCAGCTCTGTGGCTGCCGGTCACCATCAGGGTTGGGTTAATTTGCATATAGTCACTCTGATTGGCTGGTGGGTGTGGCTTGGGCGTAGCGAAGGTATGGTCAATTAGCATCTTTGTCTTTTATTAGTGTAGATGACATTAGAGAAAGCTGATGAAGGATATTTGGGTACTCCCTGTTCTAACAATGAGTTAATTATTTCAATAATCTACATATGGAGGACTACTGTATTATTCCCTGTCCCACCGTACTTTGTGGCCAGCTTGCCTGATGTCTTCTTCAGGGTTTCCTGCCCTCTCTCACTGTGAGGGGGCAGGATTGCTTCTTCCATGGCTTCGTCCTATATGTCAGAAACTATCCCAACTACCTGTGCTTTCTCTCAGCTCTGCTCTAAGAATTTACTTAATCCTCCTCTAGCAGTCTTGTCATTCCTCCTTGGTGTCCTCTATTTCTAAACAGACATGGGTCTCAGGTCTCGTACTTTTATCTTTTCTTACTCACTTTTATGCTTCTTGAAGACCTCCTTTGCATTCTTCTAGTATAAATCTCTTGCCAGGTCCCATTTGGCCCCCTCTCTCCATCAATTTCTCTTGAGAAACTTGTCATGGGACAGGCTGTGCTCGATAAAAATCTATGTGCTCCTTTACATTTCCCAGCCTCCCTAGCAATTAGGCTGCGGCAATATGTTAGTTCTGCCCAGTGAACTATGAGAAGACATGTGTTACTTCTGGGCTAAGGCAATAAAAAGCTGGTGTTTCTTTCCCTCTCTCATTCCCTTCCACGCTCCTCCCCTCCTTCCCTCCCTCTCTCCATACCTTCTTCCCTTGTTCCAGTTCTAGGTCTCTTCCCAAACCCAAAAATCTTGGAGGCCAAGTATTCTAGATTGCATAAATACTAGTATAAGATGGAGAAGAACTACCAAAACCATATAAAATTTGAGTGAAAAAAACTCCTATATTGTGTTAAGTCAATGAGATTTTTGTGTTTTTCTGTTGCATCAGGAATTATTTATCACACTGACTAGAATAAATCTTCTTCCCTTCTTATACCCTAGAAAAATGGTGAAAAACTTTTGTTCCTCTGAATCCACCCTATTCCATTTTCCTCAAAAGGACCTACCTTCCCCTAATTGCTTTTTGGTATACCTTCTATTAACTAAATCGAGTAGTTTTATTTTCCTTTACCTTCAATTTTTACTACCATTACAATTGATCATCTGAGAAGACAGTCCCTCTTACCACATTGTCTGGGCCAGGTTCTCTAGAAAATAATAGCCTGAAGCTCCATGCTAATGTTTTATCAGGTGGAACAATCCCAGAGCAGCCAGTTTGATGGAAGAGGGAAGTGGGAAATCAATTACAAAGTGGCATCTTCCTGCTCTAGCCCGCACGAGGAAATGAGGGCCAGCTTCTCAGTCATCTCTGGAGAAGTGGTATAAAACCACTGTGCGTAGAAACAACCTGAAGGGGTGTAAATGGCACAGAATTTATCTGCCAGCTTGTTTCCATCACCTGTCTCTCCCCGATCAAATTTTGGCCAATGTTTTCAGGTTGTGTAAACTGATTGCTCAAGGCGGTCCCTGGGAAAGCCCCTTCTCATGCCCCATCTTTGGTTTTTGGTGTTTTATCTGAGATCAGCAGTGGTGGAAGGGACCCTATGTTCTGTGGGTGTGGTCAGTTTGTCCCAGGCACAGAAGCTGAAGTGACCCCTGCCCTGGAAGAAGTTGTGCTGGAACCTGAGAGCTGATGCTGGGAGATAAAGAAAGTAAGGCAGTGGTGGCCAGGGATTTCCATCCAACAAGGAGCCAAGACCCAGGGAACAGGTGGGGCTGAGCAGATACGAAGAGGGAAATGGACTGAGTCTGGTACAAATGGCATGAACTCTTTAGTCCCAACCGACATGTCAGATACTTCCTCAACTATTAGGGTTGCCAAGGCCTCAGGAAACTACAGAGGGCTTCACTATGTATGAAAGTCCAAATACCAACTGGCAGAAAGATCGAGTTGAAAAATTATAAATGACCAATACAAAAAAAGTGCCACCATATAACTAAAACCTTTATCATGTTTATCTCAGGTGTTCATTCATCCTTTCCTCAAAAGAAAACACAAGAGCCACAAAGCCAGCTGAAAAAAATCTCTTCTCAAAATATGTATCTTCCATGGTATGTAATTCAGCAATCTTTTACATAAATACAAAATCTCCAATGCAAATACAAGATCATTTCAATTACCTGTGGGAGCTGGCAAACAGTTTTCAACAACTTAGACATGACATTTCCTTCAAAATTATGAGGGGCCATGAGTGTCAAGGAACAAAAAAGAACCAGCCAGAGATGCGGGAAGTCCCCAAGACTCAGGAAGTTCACAATGTTGCCAACCACTCCAGCCCTGCAGCTGAAATGCCCTTAATGACCGTGTATGTTTAAAGCATCTCTACCCAGGTGGCAGAGACAGACTGAGAAAGAGACAATCAGCCCGAGCAATTCATTCAGCTGCCACCGTGGGCCATGTCACATGTTTCTCTGTGGGCCAGAGCAGTGAATTAAGGGAGACATGGGGTTACTGCTCAGAGACCCGATTTAAAAATAGAAGAAAAGGTCTGGGCCCCTGCTGGCCTCCCACTCTCACCTAGCAGGGTGGTGATTAGCTGTGCTTTCTCTGAGCCATTCCTCTAATATCTTTACTGGCTATTTTCCATATCCCAGTCTGGAGCCTGGCTATGAGATAATATTTGTATGGGGTATGTGAGGTATTATAAGGTCTGCAGTCATAGTGAGCTCGGGGCTGTCTAGGGCACATGGTGCGATTTAGCTGTGAAAGACATGATAGACAGAAGAAGCTGTTATCAATTTGGGTTTGGAGGTATTCCAGTTCAGCACTGGGACCTCTGACAATATAAGATGTCTGTGTTCTTGGAGCATTTTCTAATGCCAGAAAGGAAAACAGGTACTAATAGGCCCATGCCAATCATGGGCTGGAAAGAAGATGTGTGGGTCCATGAAGTCTTCTTCCTCTGATTCATAAATCATTTGTCTGCATAAAACTAGACTGTGGTCACCACTTCCTACTTCAGTCCAAGTGTGGTTGTCAAGAAAAAATAAAATGCATTTCTGAGAGAATGAAGCCATGTGACCTTTGATACGATACTCAGTAACTTTATGGCTCAGCATCCTTATTTGTAAAATAGGTTTAATAATAATAATTACTACCTCACAGGTTGTTAAAATAAGTGAGTTATTTATAAAGTGCTTGCCTATAGTAAATACCATATAAGGGTTTGGTAGGCAAATGAATGAATGAATGAATGAGTGTACAAAGGAGCTACTGTACCTCTTTCCCATTCCATTTATAGGAAGTAAATACCTCCATTTCCAATAGAATAGATCAATTCTTTTCAACTCCTACATTGGTCCTATGCTAGTAAGGACCCTTCAATATACCTAAATGCAAGAATCATCTTTGCCCCAAAGTTGATAACATTTCTGTCAAGACTTGAGAATGTGGTGATCTATCAGATATTTTATTCTATGTCTTTAACTTGAGATTGGGACCATATGATTCTGTCCTCAGTTTCAAACCTAGAGAGTTTCTTTAAACACTTATTTTTTTAACTAGTGTCTTGGTGCACGGATTTGTGCACATTGAAAGGAAATTAATTAGAAGAAATATTTTAATGTGGCTATTCACCCTTTCTCTATAATAGAAGTATCAATCAAATTCACGATCGACAATGACAGATCAAAACACATGTGCAATTGGCACCAGCAAAAGCTTTTATATGTATCGTGCATGCATGAGCCAACATAGCCTTTTATATAGAGAGATAAACTTGCTTAATTAGACCTGCTTTCTGATTTAGCTAAACTTTTTCCAGCCCAGTGAAGCACCCCAACTTCTCTTTCGGGTAATTGTCAGCAACACAGCAGTAAATATCAACATGAAGCAGATTATTATTGTAGATCACGCAGGGAGAAAAAGGGGTAAAATATTTAACTGTAGCAGTGTTTGGCTATATTCTGCACAGTGAGAAAACCTGAAGTCATTTTCAAGTTCCACCATTTCTTACTTTTTTTCAGTCAGGTCAAGTTTCTAAACTTTCTAAATCTCTGTTGTCTTGCTAATGAAATGAAAATAGGATTCTACCAAGTCTCCTATCTACTTACTCCAGGGTCAAATGAGGATCAAATGAAATGAGGCAAGGGAAACACTTCCCAAACATTTGGTTGAACTGTAAAATATTTGCACCTGGCTATAAAGCAAGTTGGATTCCTGGGCTGAAGAAACTGCAAGGACGCTAGTTGCTAGGGAAAGGAAGCTGAGCATTGCTATGTGATGTCATTACCTGGCACCCACAGCGACCGTTTCCGGGCTGGGCTGGGCTGTGGGCCGCATTCTGTGCCATGGGGTCTTGGCAGCATTGGCTTCAATTTGGTGGATGTCCCTCTGGGGTGGAGGCGGGGCATGTGTCCCACTTGGGGGAAGCCAAGTGTTGGTTTGTTGGCCAGGTCCGTGGTGCCACTTATTTTTAAATGGCCAGTGCGCATCATGGCAGCTCCTGCACTGAGCGTCTGCCCCCTGGTGGTCAGTGCACATCATAGCTACCGGTTGGAGGGAAGGACGGACACTTAGCCTTTTATATATAGAGGTAGGCAAACAGGCAATTAGACAACCCTAATTTCAAAGTGAACTATACAACTGATGTAACTTTGGTAACCAATAAATCATTATTGAATGAACAAAAGCATGCTTTTACTATGAATTCCAATTATCACGTCTAGGATTTTACTTTACTGTAGAATCATGATGCTCACCATATACAACTTTATGATAACTAACCATCCCCTTATCACCTCCCACCATCATCTTCTACCTCCACTCCCATCCTAGGTTTTATGGGGTTCCTGCAATTGAGAATTCACCTACAACCCACCCCTCTGCAGAGTGAGGCCAACAGAACAAAACTTCCTGCTTTACTTCACCAACATTCATCATATTTCCAAAAAGCTATCCTTTAATGTTTTTACATGATGGTATAGTGGTAACTGAGAGAAGACATTATTTTCTTCTTGAATAAATAGCTGTGAACAGTTCTATAGCTTATTGTAGCAGGCCCCTCCTCTGAAGTAAAATAAATTACTTCTTCCTTTGTGGTAAACATACTCTTTTGTATACACATTTATCACATTTAAATTCCCTACAGAACTATGATTGTGTCTTATTCAATGTTGTATCTAATGCACCTACCATATTGTTTCACACTCAAATACTTATTGATGTATAGTTAGATGACAAGAGAAAATCACCTAACATATTTTCAAAAATTTATTTTTCTCTTTAGGTTTGATATGCCAGAAAGAATAAATATTTTAACCTGTAGGCTTAAAATCACTGTGTTCATTTTGTTAAACTATTCCAATGTAATTCAAGAGTCCTACTCCCCAGCCAGACTCACAAAAACATTTTATTGAAAGGCAGCAGAGCAGGGGTTTGGAGTTAGAAACACCTGGGTTCCTACTATTTACAAGATCTATAAACTTGGAGAAGTTATGTTATCCTTCTGCCCCTTGATTTTATCATCCTATCTAATAAAAGAGAAACATGGTAATTGGCATATGACTGCTACCCTTCCCATTGGCTAATCAGCGAGATATGCAAATTAACTGCCAGCCAAGATGGCGGCCGGCAGCCAGGCAGCTTGAAACTAACATGAGGCTTGCTTGCTTCAGTGACGGAGGAAACCAACGTTCCCCGCCTGCTTTGCCGGCCTCTGAGCCTGTAGTTTAAGAAACATTGTAACGAACATAGAAGCTAAACAAAACCCCAGAAACCTGCTTTCAGCGAGCCCGGGATCTCAGAGCTGAAGTTGATACAGAGTTTCGATTATAGAACCAAAACAAACCAGATACCTTCTTTCAGCAGCAGAAGCCTCAGAGCTGGAGCCAGAGCTAAAGCTGGCCCAGAATTTTAAAAAAAAGAAAACAAGGAGCAGTTGGGAGCTTCAGTCCCAGCTGAAAACAGCCCTCAGCCCCTCACCCAGACTGGCCAGGCACCCCAGTGGGGACCCCCACCCTGATCCAGGACACCCTTCAGGGCAAACCAGCCAGCCCCACCCATGCACCAGGCCTCTATCCTATATATAGTAGAAGGGTAATATGTCTCCCAGCACCGGGATCAGCAGAGCCGAGAGGCCTCCCGGCACTGGGATCAGCATGACAGGGGGCAGCGCCCAAACCCCCTGATCGCCCTGCGGCTCTGTGTGTGACAGGGGAGTGGGGCCACAACCTCCCTATCGGCCCTGCTCTGTTCATGACAGGGGAAGGCGCCCCAACCCCCTGATCAGCCCTGCTCTGTGCCTGATAGGGGGGAGCTCCCCAACCCCCTGATCGCCCTGTGGCTCTGTGTGTGACAGGGTGTGGCGCCCCAACCCCCCCACCCCCCACAGGCCCTGCTCTGTGTGTGACGGGGTAGAGCCATAACCTCTCCATCGGCCCTGCCCTGAGTGTGAGAGTGGCGGCGCCCCAACCCCCCTGATGGGCCCTGCTCTGTGCGTGACAGGGGTTGGCACCGCAACCTCCCCATCGACCTTGGCTTGAGTGTGACGGGGTGGTGCTCCAACCCCCCAATCGGCCCTACCCTGAGCGTGACTGAGGGTGGCATCACAACCTCCCAATCTGCCCTGCTCTGTGCATGACAGGGGAAGGCACCCCACCTCCCCAATCGGCCCTGCTCTGAGCCCAACCAGGGGCTGCACCTAGGGATTGGGCCTGCCCTCTGCCACCCGGGAGCAGGCCTAAGCCAGCAGGTCGTTATCTCCCGAGGGGTCCCAGACTGCGAGAGGGCACAGGCCGGGCTGAGGGACCCCCCCTCTCCCCTCCCTGAGTGCACAAATTTTTGTGCACCGGGCCTCTAGTCTTTAATATAAAGGTAAAGGTGATAACTCTTGCATGAATTTGTAAGGACAAATTGTCATCCAAATGCAAAAAGTAGACAACAGATTCAACAACTGGTGTGGGAACAACTTGTAATCCACATGCAAAAAAAAAAACAAAAAAGAAAATCTAGACCCAGACCTTACTCCCTTCACAAAAATGAACTCAAGACAGATCATAGACCTAAACATAAAATGCAAAACTAGAAAACTCATAGAAGTCAACAAAGGAGATATCACAGATGATCTTTGGTATGGCAATGACTTTTTAGATGACACCAAAGACATGATTTTTGAAAGAAATAATTGATAAGCTGGACTTCACTAAAATTAAAAATGTCTGCTCTGTGAAAGACAATGTTATGAGAAGGATAAAATAAATCAGACTGGCAGAACACATTTGCAAAAGACACATCTTATAACCATCCAGAACACTCACAACACCAAATGCTGGCGGTGAAGCCACAGGAACTCCCATTCACTGCTGGTGGGAGTGCAAAATGGTATCTCACTTTGGAAGACAGTTTGGTAGTTTCTTATAAAACTAAACATACTCTTATCATACAATTCAGTAACTGTACTCTGTCATAGTTACTCAAAGGAGTTGAAAACTTATGTCCACACAAAAAACCTACACATGAATGTTTATAGTAGCTTTATTCTCAATTGCCAAACTTGGAAGCAACCCAGATGTACTTCGGAAGGTAAATGAATAAATAAACTGTGGGGCAACCAGACAATAGAATATTATTCAGAGCTCATGAGAAAGGAGCTATCGAGTCATGAAAAGACATGGAGGAAACTTCAATGCATATTCCCCAGGGAGAGACCATCTGAAAGGCAGTATACTGTAGGGTTTCAACTTCATGACATTCTTGGAAAAGATCAATGGTTTCCAGGAGTGAGGCAAGAGAGATGAATAGACAGAGCACAGAGGATTTTCAGGGCAGCTGGTCTATTCTACATTATACTACAATGCTGAATCCAAGCGCATAGGGTGCACAGCACCAAGAGTGGGCTCTATGTAAACGATGGACTTTGGGTGAAAATGATGTGTCAGTGGTAACAATAGTACCACTCTGGTGGGAAATATTAATAACAGAGGAGTCTATGCATGTGTGAAGGCAGGGGGCATATAGAAACTGTATTTTCTGCTCAGTTTTGCTGTGAATCAAAAACTGCATAACCAATGGACATAAGACACTGGGGGGTAGGGGAGGCCAGGGGATTGTCAAGGGTGGGGGGGAAAAAAGGAGACATATGTAATACTCTTTGTAATACTTTAAGCAATAAAAAAAAACACACCTTCAACAAAGCACAAAACATTACATCAACAGCTCCAAATCCATTTTATAGACCTTCTGTAATAAAAAAAAAAAAGTAGTGAACTTCAAACTTGTCTAACAAAAAAAAAAAAAAGAACCGCTATACAAATAAAATTTATTTATTTAAAAAACAAAAAAACACCCCAGGTAACACAGGTAAAATGGCCAGAGACTGTGTCAGGCACATGGTAGACAATAAATAGTAGCTGCTAATATTTTATTTATTAATAATAGTGTTATTTCACAAAAGTCTCAAAGTCATTAAAAACTTTCAAAAATACATATCAGGCACTGCAAGACCTTGAGAATTTTTGAAGACCCACATACCTACACATAGTCATTTTAGCTTCTATGTGACCCTGGTACCATGCGGCTGAATCCTAACAGTACCTATCAGGCAGCAAAATTTAATCAGCATGCACAACGCCCTGACAGAATGAATAATTCTGGTCAAAAAACATGAACAACTGATTTTAATGATCAGATAAGAAACTTATTTCCAGCCACCCACTGTGAGAAACTAATCTTCCTCCATGTCCTAATCTACTGACACACACAGTCTGGGCTGAAATAAGCTCTTAATAATGAATAATCTCACTATGAATATAATTCTGCTGAGCAGAAAATGGAGGATTATAAAACATTTCAGAGAGAATTATCTTGGCCAAGTCTTTCATTTGTGTGAGCTGTATACTACTGCTGTCCATGTCGGAGCCCTCCAAGTCCTGTTTCTTGGCAGCCCTGGCTCTATTGAAGAATACCTGTGATATGCACAAGAGAACCGATGGCACCACTCCCTTTCAAAATAGCCATAATGATAGGGGCAGAAATAGAATATTGGGGACCAGCTAATTGTAAGAAATATCAATTACGTTTTCTTAACTGTGATGGTTTTATTCTGATTAAAGAAGGCACATTCTAACCTGGCTGGCAGTTGCTTGTGGGACCTGGGAGCTCATCTGGAAACGCAACCATCCTCCCCATTTGGAGCTGCCTACTGTTATGGAAAGATTAATAACTTTGTTGCAGAAACCAGAATCGCCAGCCCTTTGAAGGTCCCCAGCCCTTTTGCATATCACTAAGCCCTTTGAAGATCTCCAGCCCCCATTACCTGTAAACTGCCCATTTGGCATACCCTTTGGCTATTTCCCCAAGTTATCTTTGTCCTTCTACCCAAATATAAGCAGCTGACTTATGGTGGGGTGCAGAGAAGATTCTCGGGGATGACCTGCTGCTCTCCCATACTGCCGGCAGTATTGGAATTCATAGGATTCAGCCCTGTCTCCGCTTAATTGGCTCAAGCAGTGACAGGCAGCCCAGACCCATTGATTGTCCAGTTACAATAACTCCTCAGGACCTTTCTTCCAAACTCATAGGAAGGCTGAGGAGACCAGAAGTTTCAATCAGTCAAATAAAGGCAGGAGAAGCGAGCTGAGCAGCACAGCGAGGAGGAGGCCGAGGAGAAAAAGCCAGTTTTCAGGCACCTGTTGTCCACTATGGCTACCTTCCTGCAAAAACTAGCCTTAAAGTCAATCAGGGTGGAAAACTGTCAGCCAGTGTGACATTTCAGCTTTATCCCCTAATGCTTTTGGGTGTGTGTGCTTGTGTGCAGATAATATATAGAAATATGGTCAACTTGTGGTTCTTTTGGGTTTGGAGTTTGAAGGATTTTCCAAGTAATAAAAAAGCCTGGCCACCTGAGGCAAAGAAATTCACTCAGTGAGCAGAAAAAAAATACTGCTGGGAGAAAAATGAACTGAGAGCTCCCCGAGGAAGGCCCTGCTGCTGAAGACAATTCCTTTCCTGGAACCACACAAAGCCCAGAGAAGGACGCCCCAGAGGAGGTGGGGGCCGAGGCGCCCTGTGGACAAAGGCACAGCCATTTGGGAATTATGTGAACAGAATTCTCAGGCCTGTGAGGTCTCCTTCTACTCCAGGCCCAGGCTGAGTGTTATGGGTTGAATTGCATCCTACCCAAAAAGATGTGTTGAAGTCCTAGCCAGGCTGTACCTCAGAATGTGGCCTTATTTGGAAAGAGGATCATTGCAGATGCAATTTAAGATGAGAGCTCTCACCAGAACCCAACCACACGACCACCCTGAGCTCAGTGGCCCAACTCCAGAACTGAGAGAAAATAAATGAATCTCTAATGTTTAAGCCACCTAATCCATGGCATTTTGTTACGGCAGCGCTAGCAGACTACCACACTACCACATTTGGGATTTCAAGAGACTGAAATATGTTGGTTTTATTAGAATTCCATAGATAACCAAAAGCATTAGGAAATAATACTGGGGCTCACTAAAATAAAAAATTATCAAAGTAGAAACACTCACTGAGTGTCTATACCATGTTAAGTCCCATTGTCTCCAATTTTCACCATAATCATGGGTTTTGTTCTTGTAACACTATGAATCCAGATGCTGTCCAGTAGCGACAAGCAAGTCAATAGGAGGGAAGGAATTCAAAGTCAATTGTGTTTAGATACCAAGCCTGTTTTCTCTACCTCTAAGCAAGTTTGCCTTTCTATGAAAAGAAAAATACACAATAGTCTTTAACAGAAGTCAGAGGCAGCCTTTACTGTCAGCACAAAGGTAGCTGCTTCACCAGATGCAAAGGAGTCTACTAAATGCCTCCATTACTCATGCCTGAAATTATGCCATCATTATTTCATTTGCACTGAGTGTTGTCAGTTCCTAGCATCTCTTTTGATTTGTGAAAACTCACCTACGAATAATAAATAAAACTCCAAATGCTTTAGTTCCAATGCGTGTGTCTGGTCTGTTCAACTAACAGACATTAAACACCTGCTATCCACAAGGATTGTGCTCAACTTGTCAGGAACTCAAAGATACATGAAACTTTCTTCTGTAGAACCTCACAGTACAGAGCCACCTGCTAGCAAGAGGAGAGAGGTAGCATTTCTGGTGATTTAATGTACCAAGCACTCTCAAGTAAATTCACTTAAAAGGGGTGGTATTGACACGTGGTTAAGAAAATGTCACGATCAATCAGGACCCTATACAAATGTGAGCACCTACATACTGTTCCTGTAATCTGTTTGTTGTTCATGCATGTTCTACTTTGGAAAAAAATTTAAAGAGCTAATTGAAAAACAACAACACCTTGTCAATTGATTCTGAATCTGAATTGAACCTGAATATCTCCCAGTTGATATTGCTGACTCCAATACAAAATCTTCCTAATTTCCTTTTACCTTGACCAGTGCCTACCAAGAAAATAGAACTCTATTCCCCCTCATCATGCATTAATGCACTTTATTCTTTATTCTGCAGACTCTTCTGAGCACCCGGTATTGGTAAGGGCCTATATTTGGAACTTATTATACCCAAGGATCATTCAAATAACATAACAAATTTACAGACAGGTACTATGAGGTTACCCAATAGAGGGAAGGATGGTGTCTTGCTAGAGTGAGACCAGGTTAGTCTCCCTACCTGCCTGTGACGGAGCCCCCACCCCACAGCACATTAACACACAGCTACAGAGAGGCACACAGCCCAAACCTTAGCAGAGCACATATATCACACAGCACTAGTGCTCTCGTCGTACAGTCATCTAGGGAGAGCAGGCTTAGGAATGCAATAAGGAAGTCAGGAGAGCTGTGCGGGCCACACTGTTAAGACGATGTTCCCTCTGGGAACCGGGGGCGGTAGAGATGGCTGCTGGCTGATGCAGGCAAGGAAGGACTTTTTTCATTATGAGCCACATACTCGGGTTTACGCAGACATTTGATTTCCTACCAGGAGAGGTACTGCTAAGGTTCAGTTTTCATCTTTCCCCGGTGCTATTCTCCTGACACTTATTATAAGTCAAGTTGCAATACAGCACTGTCCTCGAGGAGAAATATTCTCTCGTTGTGACTGTCATGTCAGAAGGCAGAGGAAGTGAGCTATTTGTTTCTGGTGTAAATTTCTTCTCACTTCCTCCACCACCAAGTCAAAAAAAGAGCAAGGCCACAGCACTTCCAAGTGCTGGGCACAGCAGTGAAGGGGGCGGTGTCTTCTCCATGATCGGTCCACTACCTAGCAATTAATTCCTAAACCCATCACATAATGATTAGCTCAAAAGGACACTGGAAATGAACACCACTGCTCAATTTGCATATTTAATTGGATTAGGCTGCTGACTTTCAGATCCTGGCAATTAACAGGTCTCCATGTCCCTTGTCCAATACTTCAGTGATTAATCTCCTATTTGGGTGCCTGTGTTCACTCCCTGAAACTTTACGTTAAAAAATTCATTGTTCCATTTCAGCATCCTTATACAGCCAGGCTATTGCAAAACGCTGACCTCTTGCTATCCTAAATAATAGTCACTTCGTGAGGAAGCTGTGTAAGATTCTAGATAATGAGACATAGGTTTATAACTACAAACCTCCTACTTTCATTTTAAATATGAAATCAATTAAGTGGACTCAAATGAATCTGCTCCCTTGTGAATTACATAAGGTCAACAAAGAAGGTGTTCTTCTAGTTGAATATAATATTTGCTCATCTGTGGGCTAATGAAAGCCAGCATTTCCCACAATCCCCAGATGAGGACTTATATTTCCTGGTCCTGTCTAAAAAGAGGCCTGAGATTAAACTTGAACAAGCTAAGTTTGAGATGCAAAACAAGATCAGCAATAAAGCAATGCAGGCCTAAAATAATCTTGTTATAAAACACCCTCCTTGTTCTTCTTGGCCAACAAATCCATAAAGTCTCCAAACCTTTCTGGGATGATTCCAAACCAATCTACCTCGAAAGATATCATATAAGATCACCCAACAACCAGAAGGGACTGGGAATGGGCATAGAGTAGGTGGCTCCCTTAATGGTGTGATTAAAGAATTTTAAAAGACAGGAGAGAGCTGGCTGTATGTCCCAGTTGTGTCAATTAGCATCTAAATGTGTATTTTCAAGCAGGGTACTAACTTTCCCTAAATTACAGGCACATCATTCTCTCCAACAGGGCTAATAATGGCACCAGCAACAGAGGGCATGGCCAAAGAAGTAAAAGAGGTAATGCAAGGAAAGAACTTAGCCCAGTGCCTGGTACATAAAAAGAGTAAAAGTAATATTAGTGGTCGTCTTAATACCTCATTGTTCGGCTATGAAGCCCACTGTCCTGAGGCCTGAAATGACTGTGGCCTTGTAGATTTTAAAACTTCCAAAAATTGCCGAAACCGGCTTGGCTCAGTGGATAGAGCGTCGGCCTGTGGACTGAAAGGTCCCAGGTTCGATTCCGGTCAAGGGCATGTACCTGGGTTGTGGGCACATCCCCGGTGGGAGATGTGCAGGAGGCGGCTGATTGATGTTTCTCTCTCATCGATGTTTCTAACTCTCTATCTCTCTCCCTTCCTCTCTGTCAAAAATCAATAAAATATATTTTTTTAAAAAAATTGTCAAAACTCTGAAGGCAGGGTGGATAGCAATGGTTTTAGTACCAGCTTAACATCAAAAACTGTGTCACCTGGAACTCAATATAATCCTATATAATAAAAGCCTACTATGCTAAGTGCCCATCCAGTTGGCCATACAACCAATCAAAGCATAATATGCTACTGACATACTAAGGCCACTCAACCGCTTGCTATGATGTGCACTGACCACCAGGAGGCAGACAGTCGAGCGGTCAACCAGTCACTATGATGGGCACTGACCACCAGGGGGCAGCAGTCGACTGGTCGACCAGTTGCTATGATGTGCACTGACCACTAGGAGGCAGATGCTCCAACTGGTAAGTTAGCTTGCTGCTGGGGCCCAGCCGATAGGGACTGCGCGAGATGGGCCAGACGTGCTCTTGCTCTGGAGCCCTCCCGCAGTCCCTCCCCAGCTGGCCAACCTCCCACGTCTCTCCCCGGCCCCAATAATGCACCAATGGGGTCCCCTTGGCCTGGCCTGCGTCCTCTCGCAATCTGGGACCCCTCAGGGGATGTCAGAGAGCTGATTTTGGCCTGACGGCAGAATGACCAGTTGCTATGAAGTGCACCGACCACCAGGAGGCAGATGCTTGATGCAGGAGCTTTCTGCTGGTGGTGAGTGAGCTCCCACAGGGGGAGTACCGCTCAGCCAGAAGCCAGGCTCACAGCTGGCAAGCACAGCCTCGGTGGTGGGAGCCTCTCCTGTCTCTGTGGCAGAGCTAAGGATGTCCAACTGATGGCTTAGGCCTGGGGAGCAAATGCATTAGCTGGTTCCCACATTGGAAAGAATCAGGTTTGGCAACCAGGTCATTCTCTGTCATTCTTACGCAATTTAGAAGGGTGGGGCTTTGAACAAATACACTTGATGGGATAAATAGCACTTTGAACTTGGGGGAATTGTCATAATTCTCCCTAGTACCACAGGTCAAGTCTCTCAATGAGGAGCCAACGGGGCTGACTTCAGAGGATAAGCTATGTGTAAGTTTCCAACTTTATTTATCCCACTTAACTAGCATGTGTGGAAGGTCTATGCCAGTAGATGGACTTTTTCTTCTTTTCCTTCTGAAGCTCCAAAAAGTTCAACCCTATTATAACCAATCAATTATAATCTAGTGCTAAGATTCTGTTGCCCTCGGCACCAGGAACAAATCAGAGCCAGGACATAGGCCTTTTTAATTAAATCTTTATTGTTGAAAGTATTACATATGTCCCCTGTTTCCCCCATTGACCCTTTCTAGTCCACCTCTGATCCCCACCCCAGGCCTTCACCACCCTATTGTCTGTGTCCATGGGTTATGCATACATGCATACAAGTGCTTTGGTTGACCTCTTCCCACCCACCCACCCACCTCTGCCTTCCCTCTGAGGCTTTAAAGGAAGGTTTCGGCAGCTCAAAAAAAATCTTTCTTTAAAAATGTTTCTCTCTACTTTTCAGTATTTTAAAGCAATTTGTTCTCCTATTAAATTTTTCAGACAATTCCAAAAGGCAAAAGAAATAAAAATATTTTATAACCCTCCCACACAGAAATCATCACTGGTGTATTTTCTAAGCAAATATATATACAGATAAATACATACACACACACATAACTGTAAATACACACACATGTAAAAGATATATACATGTAACTATAAACTGCTTTGTAATTTGCAACCTAATTTTTTTCACTAAATACATGATGTATGTCTTTCCATGTTAATAAATAAGAACTTAAATTTGACAAAATTTTTAATAATTCCATGTTCCAGAAGGGTCATGCTATATTTTACCAAACCCTTCCACAGGGCAGGTAAATCATTTTTTTTCTTTTTTTCATTTATTCATTATTGACTCAGCAACTAGGGATAGAGCACCTGCAACAGGCCTGACCATCTTAGAGAATGGAGCTATAACCACGAGCAAGAAAGGGACAATTTCTGTCCTTGCCACCCTTACAATCTACCTGGGGAGAGAGTATAACATCAAACAGGATAAGGGGATACAGAAGGACAAGAGATGACTTTGTTTGATAATCAGTAGATACACACATATTTTATACATGATTCTTTGCGCATTAATCCGGTCATAGAAATCTGATGGCCTTATTTTTTTATTATTAAATTATGATTAATTTCCTACTCTATACTTGAGAATCTGAGCAAGATGCTCCTGACATTTATAAAATGACTTCCAGGTTGGGGTCTCAGTGCCCATGCCCTAGGAACCTCTCTGGATCAGGTAAAAATAAGGAGAAATGAGTTTTCCACAACCCCTGGCTCCTGCGGCTCACACCGAATGTCAGCCTTTGACCCCTCCGCCAGAGACAGCACCACTCATTCTAAATGAGTTTTCACTAGTCTGGTTTCCGTGGGTACTCTTCGCTGTTCAAAACAAAAGGTTACATAAGCAGCTAACATACTGCGTCTTCTGAACATACGCTACTAGTAATGAGTTGCGGTGCTGGTTGTGATTAATATTTGATAGCCACCCGCCTACTGTCCTTGTGAAATATTTGCTTTTCCTTTCTTACAAGTGCAGCTTTTAAGTGGCGCCTTTATTCCCCATCAGCCCGGACAGGTGTCTGAGCACCAAGCAGCTCGGGACTATATGAGTTGTCAGGCTCTACAGTGAATTCAAAGATGAGTAGTGATGTTGGAGATCAGCGAGGATGCGAGGAAGAAAACCCTTCTCTGTTAGCTTGGATCCAACAGCTCCATAATAAACTGTCCCTGCCAGCTCCTTCAAAAGGGCCATCTGCCAGCAGAAAGGGCAGAGAGGCCTTTAAACAGCACCTGGGAGCCTGAGCACCTGTGATGTGAGCCCACAGCTAATACTCACTGAGTGCCATCTAGTGCAGGGCATCGGGCAGTGTCTTGGGTAGTCTCTCACAACCTAACTTGGAGGGAGGCACTCACTTTACCCTTTTTGGGAATGAAGGAAGTAAGGCACAAAAAGTTAAGTAATTTCCCCATGCTGTGAAGCCCGTCATCAATTCTGCCAGCCTGGCTCCAGAGCTGGTATGCTTAAATACCACAGTATAAGCTCATGTACACACACACACACACACACACACACACACACATGCACACGCACACACACACACTCACATGTCCCACACAGATCACATAACACATACACATACCACACACACACACACATCTCACAGAGATCACATAACACTCATACATCCCACACACACACATACATCCTACACAGGTCATATAACACACACACACACACACCACATAGATCACATAACACACATACATACCACACATTGTCCATGATTAACTAAGCACAGACCACACTACACACACATCTATCTCACCCCACACCACACACTCCCCCGTCATATACATATATTCCATAAATCTCATGCAACACACACACACACACACACACACACACATTCCTCATGCTCCCACAAACTGAGCTAATAACTAAATAGTAAACATCAAAAGCAAACTGCTTACAGGAGAATTTCGAGGTATGCCACAGTCCATTTCTGCTCCTATGTGGCAGTACAGATGCTTCACAGGCTGATTTGGGAAGTACCTGCGAACTATGGGCAAAGGTTTGGGGACTTGTCAAGGGTGCTACCCAGAGGTGCCATTCTGCTGCTGTAGATCTCAGGTGAGCTTTGGGTTCAGGAAGAGAAGTTGCAGCCACATGCCTCCACTCGGGTGATGGACACTCACAGCACGTCCAAGTGCCAGTTCCCCGCACTGGAAATGTGGTCCTAATGCTTCAGCTTGCCATTCAAGGCCCTCAGCTATTCCATCTCCTTGGGTCTTTCCCATAGAAACAACCCTCTCAGGCATACTGATGGCCTCTTTGTCTCTGCACACTCCTGCCTGAGTCTGAAGTTATGCCTCTTCTTCCTCCCTACCTGAACCCAAACAATCCACCCTGGCCTGGCTCAGGCCTGGCATGTGTAGGTTCCTTTGACCCACGCAACCCCCCATCCCAGCCTCACCATCCTCTAAACTTCTACAGCATGTAGTATCTGCACCACCTTCTTGGCATTTTGATGCATGTCATACCAGTGTTGGCTATGTCAAAAGATAAAAAATGCTGTATTATAGTCTAGGTGCCTAGAGACCTTCTGCTTCTTTATTATTCAGTGGCTGTCATTGCTTTAGAGGGATAGCAAAACAGCATTTATTGGCTTTGAGGTTCGAAATAAGATTTGGAAACTTGGAAGTAAATGGAATCTTAAGAGCAAGGTGCTTTTGATTTCTGAGAAAGCAGCTTTCTGAGAGGAAAAAAGGTTTGTTCAATTCTAAAAGCTTGCCTTCAGCTATTAAGAACTAAGGCCCAGGAGATATATAATGTTTATTTGATAAGCAGGGTTTTAGAATGAATGTATAATGACATAAAAGAAAGTTTTCCCATCCAAGACAAGTTAAGTTGCAATGGATGCGGAAGGAAGGAATGCTAGAGAGGAAAGGTGACAGTTGAAACAGCAGCGGGTGTTACCACACTCCACAATCTTCAGCCTAGGTTGTCACAGGCACCCCGGAGAAGTTTAGGGACTAGATCAGTGATAGCAAACCTTTTGAGCTTGGCGTGTCAGCATTTTGAAAAACCCTAACTTAACTCTGGTACCGTGTCACATATAGAAATTTTTTGATCTTTGCAACCATAGTAAAACAAAGACTTATATTTTTGATATTTATTTTATATATTTAAATGCCATTTAACAAAGAAAAATCAACCAGAAAAATGAGTTCACGTCTCACCTCTGACATGCGGGTCATAGTTCGCCATCACTGGACTAGATAGTAGCTGCACCTCACTTTCCAGAGGCAGAAATCTTACAGATGTCCCTACACAGCAGAAGGCATGGGCACATTAACATCAAAACGGTAGTGCAGTGTGTCTACTATGATAAGGATTAGGGTCTTCCCCATAAGTCTACCAAGGTACCACAGATCCATGGGGGGGCAGGAGCTGGTAAATATTTAACAGCTAACTCCCTTGAAAATAAAAATCTCTGATTTGTAGGGTATGCTAGACAGAAGAATGCACTCCCCCCCACCCAACCCCCGCTCCCCCCTCCAAGATATCTCTGTCCTAATTCCCATAGTTTATGAAGATGTGACTTCGGGTAGCTAAAGGAACTCTGCAGATGTGATTGAATCAAAAACATTGAGGTTATCCTGGATTATCCAGATGAGAGAGCAGAGAATAAACTTTTATACGTGGTAATTTGCTACAAAACAATGGGAAACAAATACATGGGTTTTTCAAATGGTGTGAAAATTCCCCAAGGCCATTTTCAAGCTACCAAGGCGACTTCATTGAACACAACACAAGGAGAGAGTCACACAGTCATATAAGCTGCTACGAGCTGCCTTGAGCGAACATTTGGAATTTCGTGGGCCTCAAAAAGTCCCAAAGAGGATGGGAAAGGCTGGTGGATCAATGGGATCCTGAATCATGATGAGAGAAAACATCAGCACGTCTAGTATGGGGCCCCAAAGCCGGGCCCATGAACAAGATTAGAAGCCGCTTACACAGAATCTATAGAATAGTGGTTCTCAACCTTGGCTGCACATTAGAATCACCCGGGAATCTTTTTAAAATACTGATTTCTGGGCCTCATCCTCCAGAAATTCTGTTTCTTTGTTATGGGGTGGGGCCACAACATTAGTAACAAAGAAACAGAATTTCCGGAGGATGAGGCCCAGAAATTAGGATTTTAAAAAGATTCCCAGGTGATTCTAATGTGCAGCCAAGGTTGAGAACCACTGCTATAGAACCTTCCCATGTATCTAGAACAGGCGTGGGCAAACTATGGCCCGAGGGCCGGATTCCGCCCGTTTGAAATGAATAAAACTATTCAAAAAAAAGACCGTACCCTTTTATGTAATGATGTTTACTTTGAATTTATATTAGTTCACACAAACACTCCATCCATGCGTTTGTTCCAGCCCTCTGGTCCAGTTTAAGAACCCATTGTGGCCCTCAAGTAAAAAGTTTGCCCACCCCTGATCTAGAATAAAAAATATTAAAGACAAATATCTCTTGTTATATAATTATCTCTTTTGGAACACAAAAAGAAGTACCAATAGAACTTCATGGCTTGTTTGTGTATCAAAGGAGAAAGTGCCTTCTGCATGGAAAACCATGTCAGAAGCCACCAAGCCTCACTCTCATTATGGACCAAAGGAGTTTTTGCCAAAGTAGAGGTATTGTGTTCTCAGGTTCCTGAATATCAAACATAAGAGGGCACCTAGGGACCTCCCAAACATATATTTCAAGGATAAAACTCATTTTATCTTCAAATGATCCACTTATTATTCAGCAAAGATGATTACAAAATAAGACAAATGGATTATTCTGCCTTAGAGGTGCTATATAGAAAAATATCCACGAAACATACAAAAGTAGTTGAGAAAGACAAAAGAAGATACAGTACAGAGGGTATAAATGAGATCTCCAGAGGTGACTCTTGCTACTGTTTCTCATTAGTAAAAAGTATGAATATAAAGGGGGAAAGATTAAAAGGGCATGTCTTCAAATGAGAGATGGTTAAAAGCAAAGGTTCTAGAATCAAATCCCATAGATTCTATTCTATATCTGCCCCTTACTTAACCTCTGCATGCCTTGGTTTTCTCATGGTTAACATCAAGATAATGAAAGTGTCTATACCAAGTGGCTGTTGGGAGATTAAGAAAGATCATAAGAGGAAAGTACTTAGCACAGTATTTGGTACACAGCAAAGTATCCACAGTTACTGTGGTTATTTAAAATATTCATAAAGTGCCCAGCTGGCATGGCTCAGTGGTTGAACATCGACCTCTGAACCAGGAGGTCACGGTTCGATTCCTGGTCAGGATACATGCCTGGAGTTGCAGGCTCAATCACAGTGTGGAGTGTGAAAAAGGCAGCCAATCAATGGTTCTTTCTCATCATTGATGAGAACTCTCTCCCTCCCTCTTCCTTCCTCTCTGAACTCAATAACAATATATTTAAAAATAAAATAAAATATTCATAAAGAACTGAACTATCCAATAAAGTATCCCATAGCCACATGGGACTATTTAAATTTAAATGTAGATTAGTAAAAACTCAATGGAATTAAAATGTAAGTCCCTACATTGTACTGTCCCTACCTACCTCAAGTGCTCAATTTGTCACATGTGGCCAGTAGTTGACAACATAGGAGAGGAACATTTTCATCATCACAGATACTGAAGTCTCTACTCCAAGAGACAAGTACCAAGTTCTATCTAGCGCAGGGGTGGGCAAACTTTTTGACTCGAGGGCCACAATGGGTTCTTAAACTGGACCGGAGGGCCAGAACAAACGCATGGATGGAGTGTTTGTGTGAACTAATATAAATTCAAAGTAAACATCATTACATAAAAGGGTACGGTCTTTTTTTTTTTTTTTAGTTTTATTCATTTCAAATGGGCGGATCCGGCCCGCGGGCCGTAGTTTGCCCACGGCTGAGAGCCTCTCTCACCTGGTTGAAGGTGAGACAGAAACCTCTCTTTCCACCTCCAGGGGTACCACAAGGTTCAAGGCAGCAAGAAGCCTCTCCCAAGAAATCCTCTCTTTCAAGGCCATGCGTCCCTCCATCTTATATGCTCTCTGGATGGATGTTGAGCTGCTGCTGAATGGACTTACTTTACATAACCCAGCAAGTCCTGATAGGTGGTCTTCACTCAACTTAGGGTATAGGGGCACTTAGCAACTATGATATTATTGGCAGGAGGTAGGGATTCTGCCAGATTTCTATTTGATCAGCTGTCCCTTCCTACTTCATCAATGCATGCCCTCCGGTTCTGATTTCACATGAACTAAGAAACCAGATAATCACACTTCCTTACCTAAAAGTAAGACTCTAGGAAGAGCTTTTATCCTTTGCAAGAATGTCAATGCACAAACACTTAAAGACTTTTTTTTTTTTATTTGCTTCCTGGCCCCTGCCTGTATTATGGAGAGCTGAGAGAGCCACATACTCAGCTAATGGGAAAGGCTTCATTTGAAATATCAGAGGACAATAAGGGTATATAAAGTGACTCTTTGGAAATGAGTAGAGGAAATAGAAAAATAATGAAAGTGATACAGAGAAATATCTCCAAATAGCAAATGTGTAAGGAGTGCAAATTTAGACAAATGGCCAGTTCTATTCAATCATGAGCAAATGATATGAAATCATTCACCGATCAGCAAAACCCATTCTTCAACTATAAAGCACAAACAAATTCACTTTATATGCTCAGTTCAGTATATTTAATCATGTATGTGTTTTAATGTGTAACCAGATACTTCGTAGGCTGGGCCAGCTTGAGAGAAAGAAGATGAAATCACCTAAATGGGTATAACTCACGTGAACTTAAAAGATGTATCTCTTGCTAAACCGATTTATCTATAGGAGTGCATGAGGAATCAACTAATTCAGATCATGTAGAACAAGTCAGCTGATTTCGGACTGTTGGACATACTGCATCACTCACTAGACATATCCTAGTTGACCAATGAACGATGATTGCATTATAGCAATAATAAAGCCCATGATTGCCCATAAGGCAGCAGGAAAGCCACGTTTAAGCTGAAGGACCTGGAGTAAGATTATCTGGACTCATATCTTGGCCTTGCCATTTATTATTAATATGACTTTTAGGCCAGTGCTTAAATTTTCTAATGTATAAAATGAAGTTACTAATAGTCCTTGCCTTACAGAATTTTCTTTTATAACAGCTTTATTGACCTATAATTCACATACAATAAAACTCACCCTTCTAAAGTGTATAATGCATTTTAAAGTGTTTTTTAGCATATTCACAGGTTGTGCAACTTTCGCCACTATCTAATTCTAGAAAACTTCATCACACCTAAAAGAAACCTATATCCACAAGCTGTCACTTTGCTTCCTCCCAAATCCCCATCATCTTGTCACTGGCAAGTATTAATCTACTTTTTGTCTCTATGGATTTACCTATTTAAGACATTTCATATAAATAGAATCATATGTGTAGTCTTTTGTGACTGGTTTTTCTCACTTAGCACAATGTCTTTGATGTTCATCTATGTTGTAGCATGTATCAATATTTCATTCCTTTTTATTGCCAAATAATACTCCATTGTATGGATATATTACATTTTGGTCATCTATTTATCAGTTGATGCACATTAGGGTTGTTTCTACATTTTCTGAATAATGTTATGACGAACATTTCGGTACAAGTTTTATGTGGATATAGCTTTTCACTTCTCTTGAGTATTTATCTCTAAGTGGAATTTCTGAGGCATTTGGTTTTCACTTTTATTTCTCTAATGACCAATGATGTTAAGCATCTTTTTTGATTATTATCCATTCATATATATTCTTTGGAGAAATGTCTATTCAAATTCTTTGCCATTGGGTTATTTGTCTCTTAATTGCTGAGCTGTAAGATTTTTTTTAATGTATTTTTATTGACGTCAGAGAGGAAAGGAGAGGGAGAGAGAGATAGAAACATCAATGATGAGGGAGAGCCACTGATCAGCTTCCTCCTGCATGCCCACACTGGGGACCTAGCCCAAAACCTGGGCATGTGCCCTGACCGGGAATTGAACCGTGATCTCCTGGTTCATAGGTCAATGCTCAACCACTGAGCCACACCAGCTGGGCTGAGTTATAAGATTTATTTTTTTTTGAGTTATAAGATTTTTAACATGTGTTTGATACAAGTCTTACATCAGATAATGGTTTGCAAGTATTTCCCCCCATTCTGTGCATTCTCTTTTCACTTTTCTGATGGTTAAATTTGAATTTTGTTGATGTCCTATTTTGTCACTTGTTTACCTATTTTGTCACTTGTTTTTGAGAAACGATTGCCTAACCCAAGGTCATAAAATATATACCTATGTTTTCTTCTAAGAGATTCATAGTTTTAGCTCTTTTATTTAGGTCTATAATCCATTTTTAGCTAGTTTTTATATGTGGTAGGAGGCAGAGATCCAAATTTATTCTTTTGTATGTGAATATGCAGTTGTCCCAGCACAAATTGTTTAAAAGACTATTATTTTCCCCCATTGAATTGTCTTGGAACTCTTGAAAGTCAATTGGCCATAAATGTAAGAGTTGATTTCTAGATTCTCAGCTCTAGTCCATAGATATCTATGTCTATCCTTTTGTCAGTACCATAGTGTCTTAATTAATTACTGGAGTTTTGTAGTAAGTTTTGAGATTGGGAACTATGAGTCCTCTTTGTTCTTCTCTTTCAAGACTGTTTGGACTATTCTAGATCCCTTGCATTTCAATATAAATCTTAGGATCAGCTTGTCAGTATCTGTAAAACAGACAGCTGGGATTTTAGAAGACATTGTGTGGAATCGATTTGTCCAGTGCTTTGTAAGAAGCTGAGTAAGAGGACTAGGATAGAACCTCAGCAATATAGGTCCTTGCCCTTTGAAAAACTGCTTCCATTCCTAAGATTTCAGTTTCCCCAGCTGTAAAATACAGGAGTACGCTATGTTGATTTGGAATATTCCATTCAAATTCAAGACTCTAGGGTGCTATGTCTGCCTCAGGAATGAAAATAATCTCAGCAGTTTGGTAAAAAAAAATATGTCAGCTTTTTAAAAATCAACAATTTTGACCTATCAACATTCCTGGACACCTGAAAGACACAATAATTCTGGAGATAAGGAAGATCCAAGTTTGTAAGGATTCTTTTTTCTGCTGGATTAAATGTAAGCCAATTTCATCCAAACAGCTTATTAAAGACCCACAGTTATTAATGGACTTTTATGTTGTTGTTGTTGTTTTGCATAAAAGGTGTTTTTAAAACCCTATTTGGTTTAAAGCCACTTAAAATAAAACCTGAATGTATATTAAATATCTATTTCATCGAGCAGAACACAAAAGCCAAAGGGAACATATGTCAATTATTGTTTTAATGAATATAGATTATCTGAATGATTAAATATGAAATACATAATTATTCAACATATTATGTAACCCATTTTCCCCTAAGTTCTAAGGTGACATTCATAATCATGAACATCTGGCAAGTACTCCAATTTTTTCACTTTTTTACTCTTCAATAAAACTATCCAGCACTAGTTGGCTAAATATATTGGAGGCTCATGTTCAAGCTTTCAAGAGATCTAAACATTTACTAAGCATGCATCATGTACCGTATACCAGGCATGGAAGATGCAAAGATAAATAACATATAGTCCCAGTCTCAGAGCTCATCATCTCATGTAATTGGGGTGTCAGGCCCTGTGACTGAGTTTACCTTATCTGCACTCAGGGTTCATTCTTTCCCACGGGTCCCACAGTCCACCATAGGAACTTGGCTTCCTCTAGGTGCCCTTCAGTCAACGGGCCATCCCTGTGTAGGTCTGCATGCCAGGCGTTGACCCTGTTTGAACTACTTCCCAAGCAGACTCCTTAGCTCCAAAGTGAATCGGTCAGTGTCAAGAAATTCAGACAGGCAATGGGAACCAGTCTCACTCTCCCAGGTTACAAACACAGCACACATTACATATACCTCAGTTCACTTGGACTTAACAAGGGTGCACTACTCTTTGTGGAGGGAACTGCCATGTAAACATAAAGGATGCAGCTTTATTCTCTCCCTGGGACTCAGGCAGAGTGATTGCTTAACAAATGCTCCTGCTCTAGTGTACAAATGATATTGATCTCTGCTCTTGTCACTGAAAGCTGGAGCTGGTACACTGCATTTTTAAAACCTTCACCTCTAAATCCAAGCTGGCAGTTTGGTGTCAAATACCATAGAAGCCTTTTCCATCTCTATCTCACCTAACAAATGGAGGGAAATCCTGATTTACAGGAATTCAGGTGACCATGGCTCTCAGGGCGCTGGAATATTTTGCTTGCTCTACTTTTAGAACAACCTACTCACAAAATATCCCCAAGACAATAAAATAAAAATCTTGTGTGTGAAGTTAGAAGCCCCCAGGGAGGGTTCTTAAAATGTCTTGGGGGGTCAAAAAATATTTTCGGGTCATTGATTGTCCATCTGAATATTCTATCCTTTTTGCAACTCCATGATGTCCGACAACATCTTGCTACCAGAGTCCATTATTATTTAACAACACTCTATTATTTAAGAAAGGAAAATGAATGGGAACCTTTTAAAACAGCAGTTCTCAACCTGTGGGTCACAACCCCTTTGGGGGTCAAATGACCCTTTCACAGGGGTCGCCTAAGACCATAGGAAACACATATATAATTACATATTGTTTTTGTGATTAATCACTATGCTTTAATTATATTCAATTTGCAACAATGAAAATACATCCTGCACAACAGATATTTACATTACGATTCATAACAGTAGCAAAATTACAGTTATGAAGTAGCAATGAAAATAATTTTATGGTTGGGGGTCACCACAACATGAGGAACTGTATTAAAGGGTTGCGGCATTAGGAAGATTGAGAACCACTGTTTTAAAAGGAAATTTCAGCAAGGGCTGAAGTAGAAATGGTTATTTAACTTAACCCTTGGTGGACCAGCTAATCCAATGAACACATCAATGCTTAAATATTTTGACTAATTGAGTTATTGTTGTATAGGAATCAATGGCTTAAAAGTAAAGATATTTTCTTGGCAGATTTCATAATTTAACCTGTTTGAATGAAATTGTCTTCAATATTCTCAAAAAGTCCAACTTGGGGCTATGTTCTTTTTCGCTATGCATCACCACCATCAATGCTACTGATAACAGAGGTAACAGTCTATAGCATGAATGTCTCAATTGATCATATGCCATCCTTTTATAATGTGTCTCATATTGATATTTAAATATTGTACTATTTAATCTTATTTATACCCTGTATTTTCAACTAAAGTTTAAGAAAAAATAATAAACCTTATTCATTTTGTATTCCACTCACATCTCACAAAGCGCCTAAGATATAATAGGCTCCCCCTCCCCCCTGCCAAAAAAATAAAATTAGTTTTCTTCCTGCTTCTCAAATAAAATATTAGTTTTCTTCATGCACTTATGGACATATGTACTCATTGTGTTAGATAATGTGAATCACAGCTTAACCAAAATTGGTCGAATAGCATTTAACATGTTAAGAACAAAGCAATAAGAAATCTCAGATGCTATCCCATTAAACATCACAACAGCCTTGAAGAGATCATTTGCGATTCTCATTTACAGAGAAGTTTGAGAATCATAGATGAAAAAAAAAATGTTCAATGTTACACATCTAATATGTTCTGTGGCAATAATGCAAAACTATATTCAAAACCCATTTCCTGTCCCTATCAAAAGGGACAACTTCTGAGCCCCCTGCCAATTCATTATATGAGTTTCTATGCTTTAACAAAGAGGTGAACGAAGCATTTCTCATAAGAATGTTCCATTGAAGATGTTCAAAGACTGGAGCAGCCATTTATAAAAACCTGATGAAAGAGATATTTATTTTAGTGCATGACAGGAAGATGCACATTTGCTTATTTCTTCATATCATAGCCAATCTGTTTGTTGTCTCCTCCCCATCTAACTGGTGAGAAACTAATGCTTAAATATCATGGTATTTCTCTTTCCTGCTCCATGAGATCATTTAAGAATTCTAAGGGCATATAACAGAGTACCTAGAGAATGTCTGTATTGTTAGTCCAAGTATATAACATTTTTGCTGTCCATCCCTTGTAGACTACAGCTATGTCTGGGCACCAGTCCTAGGACTAATTGGACACTCAGCTCTAGGTTGGTTCAAGAATATTCGCAGTGGTTCAACCTTGGAGTTCTGCGTCCTAACAGAATTCTTACCACTGCTTTCCAGACCACTTCGCATCGTATACAGTGTGTATGATGTCCAAGGAAGTCTGAAGTATCTGAGTGCTGCACATTGGTGAGGAGATTAACTACATAGGTAGAAACCTCCTCTCAAACCCTGTGTCTACCCTTAGTCTCACTCCATAAGATCTGACCACTTTCTGCCTCCTTCCACCAAATATGTGTGTTCACCCTATTCCCTCAGGAGTCATCCAGCGAAAGTATCCTCAGTGGGAACAAAGCAAAAGCTCTTGAGAAACACATACAGACCTCTCTTTCCTTAAGGAAGAATGGGAAGAGTTTTACCACAGGTTGGCTTTATTTTCGTGATCTGAATTTTATAATTAGGAGTTTACGTATTTTTTTCTGGCTATAGTAATATGGTAGTGTTGTGGATAACTTTTGGTACCATGAGTTTAAATTTTTTCGTGGAAAAAAATAATGGCAACAAAGGTGCCCATTCTCTAATTACCAGAACTTGTGAATATGTTACCTTTCATGGCAAAAGAGATTTTACAGATTGATTAAAGTAATGAACCTTGAGATAGAGAGATTATGATAGGGCCTCATGAGGTTGCCTCAAGAATCTGGAAAATCAAAGAAACAGATTCTCCCTTAGGGCCTTGGAAAAGGAATACAACCCTGTTACCACCTTGATTTGAGCCCAATAGAACCAGTGAAGCACAAAAGTATAAGATAATAAAGTTGCCGAAACCGGTTTGGCTCAGTGGATAGAGCGTCGGCCTGCGGACTGAGGGGTCCCAGGTTCGATTCCGGTCAAAGGACATGTACCTGGGTTGTGGGCATATCCCCGGTAGGGGATGTGCAGGAGGCAGCTGATCGATGATTCTCTCTCATCGATGTTTCTAACTCTCTATCTCTCTCCCTTCCTCTCTGTAAAAAATCAATAAAATATATTTTAAAAAAAAGATAATAAAGTTGTGTGTTTTTTAACCCACTGGCACATAAGAGACTTCTTCAAGTAAAGCTCACCACATAAGCTTCTTGCCTAGTTTGTATATCCAACACAGTTGTGCTTACAAAGTGTAAAATATGAGGGCTACATCCCAAAGTGGAGCTTGAATGCATGTGTTTTTAATGCATGTGTTCCAAGGCCCTCTACCTCTCCACTCCTCAACCAACCTCGTCTGCTTCCACTCTAGAGTATGTGGTAACTTAGAGAAAAACTAGACACCAGTCAACTCAAAAGTCCCCGAGTATTCTGAGGCCAGGTGATACCCAATGCAACCCCATGGAGATAAACTGTGTCTTTCAAGCTTGACTGTCACCAAGTCAACCCATATCCCACCGTGAACAGCATCATTTTCAGATGTTAACTTTCTTAGGACTAATGTTCTTTCAGACACACCACTATTTCAGCACAGGATTTCAAAATTCTCTAGCCATTCTTAATTTTCCAATACTCGAATAATTTAGATTCAAGGTTGTATTTTTGAGGATCTCAAGTCACTTAAATGTTACATGTTAGAACCTATGAATACTTTACAAGTTCTGGTAATGTATATTACTATCAAATGGTCATAAAACAATCAAGCAATTCAAGGTGTGGCAAAAGAATTATAATTAAATTAGATGGGAAAAGAGAATTTTTAAACAACTGTCACATAAATATGGAGCCAGATACACCTTTTACTATCGATAAATACCAGCTCTCTGATTGAGACAATAAATATAAGAATAGAAAGATTTATAAAATCATCTGTTCTTCTAAATAGTTCACTCTGCACCTGTTTGCTTTTTAGGACTTTCTGTCATGAATAATGGGCCTATTACATGAATGTCAACAATGCATGCAAATATTGTAAATCATAAAAGTATATTTTTCCTAAGTATCATTGTACTTGGTGAGAGAGACAAAAGAATAGAACTTTCTAATATGATACTAATGCTTACCTATTTCTGTACTGGGCAATATCACTATAGAGATGTTTCCCCTGAGATCCAAAATGACAAATATGATCAACACAGAGTAAAAACCACTATAGGATCATGGCCAGATCAGACAGACAGCTATGGGGACAAACATGGGTGGGAGTGGGGAGGGGATTGAGCAATAAAGAAAAAAAGAGAGAACTCATGGACATGGACAACAGTGTAGTGATTAAGAAGAGTGGGTAGAAGTGGGAGAGGGCATAGAAAGGATAAATGGTGATGAAAAAATAAAATAAAATAAAAAAGAAGACAAAAATAAATAAATAAAATGACAAATATGCAAACTAAATGGTATAGGAATCCACTTCCCTGAGTATAATGTTTATTTTTACAGTACTATACAAATGTACAAAACACTTTCAAATTTATCTCATTTGATTCTAAAGGCAATCTGTACAAAGTAGATTCACATTATTGTTCATGTTTTATAAAATTATAAGGTTTAGCCCTAACCGGTTTGGCTCAGTGGATAGAGCATTGGCCTGTGGACTGAAGGATCCCAGGTTCGATTCCAGTCAAGGGCATGTACCTTGGTTGCGGGCACATCCCTAGGATATGCAGAAGGCTAGCTGATCAATGTTTCTCTCTCATTGATGTTTCTAACTCTCTATTCCTCTTCCTTCCTCTCTGTAAAAAAATCAATAAAATATATATTTTTAAAAATTATAAGGTTTAGAAAAGTTAAATAAAAACTCAAAGTTATTGATTATTATAATTGTAATAGAGGTAACTAAAGCCAAGTTTCTTTTCACTGACCCAAGGTTGTGAGCATTGTTGGATTTTTCTTGGCAGACTTAAGCCAGTGACTAATGAGTATAGACACATGTTGCTGGGCTTATAAAAAAATATTAATATGGTTTACAAAATAGTTTATCTAATTGATTATTTTCTCCTAACGGTCTTTTCTATATTCAAGACAGAAATATAAATAAGATGGCAGATGAGAGAGAAGACCTCGATGCCAACGGTGTTTTCTCCAACGACTAGAACTAGAATTAGTGATTTTCATGGTAAGAAAACAAGAGTAAGAGGTAAAGGCCCTGGGTGTGACCGTGACTTGAAAAATCACCTGGAGAGGAAATAAACAATAGCCCCAACCAACAGCTTTTTTGAACTGAATCAAGGTTCTGAATGGAAGAGTTTCAGACTTTATGTAAGCAAAGGTTAAATGAGATGTATTGGGCAATGCTTGTATAGCCTGTCGTCCCAGCCACTGTTGAAATTTAAACTCTACAGGGAGCAGTAGATTCTTTAACATGACAGGGCAATGTATACGAAATCTTTTCCTTCTAAATTCTCCGTGACATTCCGACTGCCGGGTTGTAGTTTGGTGCATTAGTTTGTGTAACTTCTACATGCACTGATGGCCTTTCCAACTCACCTCAAACAGTGAATATTTCCCCTGTGCCAAAACCTTTCAGGAAGATGAAGAAATCATTGCAAATAATGTAATTCCCTTTGCCTGTCATAAGGAAAAAAATAAGACTTTTGCTTAAAGAACACCTGTCAGGTGGGAAGAAGAGAAATGGTATATGCCCAAATATATTTATTGATAGTTAATTACATAAAAGAAAACTAGATGCAGTCTAGCTGAGTACACTATTTTAAAAGACTTAATTCTCTCAAAAGGGTTGTCCACATAAATTATCAAGCAGGTTGGACATAATCAACTTTCCAATTTCAATAAAAATAAGCACAGTTGATTCTGTTTTGACAACTTATCAATAAATAATGTTCTTATAAAACTTCTGCAGTTAGTAAAATAGATACCAGACTTCAGACTCCTGAAATATTTGGTCCCTTCTTAATCCTTTCATCATTTTTTCATCGTTGTGTTGGCAGAGACCATATCCATCTTACTCAAAACTGTAATCCCTTTGCTTAGCACATTGTAAATATTCATAAGGAAGGAGTAAGGGGAAAAGGAGGAAAGCCAGAGAGACCAAACAGGACCAAGTTCATAAAGTGTTTTGTGAGTTGGCTGGTTAATCACTTCAGGGCAAAGATCCAGTATTAGTGCTTTGGCTTATTCATAGCTACATTCACAAATTAGCAATAATGCATCAGGCAATGCACCCTTGTGCATAAGGTGTGAGTGTGAGTGTGAGTGTGTGTGTGTGTGTGTGTGTGTGTACATCTATAGAAGCCAATCAACAACATAACACCTTTAAGAAAGCTTCTTCTCATAACATTTTATGAAAAAAGGTAATAAGTTGATGTGAGAAATGATTGGTGACTACTGTATAAAGGTGAGTTTAGCTGCTTAATATCGATTTCCTCAACTCTGCTTCTCCCCATGTTAACATTTATCTCTCTTGTGTGACCTTTTTCTCCTTTCTTCAGCATCACATGAAACAATGATGCAACCTTTAAAGCAAATCCCTGAAATCCATCTCCTAGAACTTCCACTGAGACTTGATTTCATCTTTTGCCATACTTTTAGTCTTCTATATTTCACTCTGGAATTTTTCCTTTGCATACAGCTTCACTACCATGGCTTAAAATTCCCAATTACGCTTACTATTGGATCTAGAAGCTCAAACAGTCTCAACAGCCTATCAATCTATCTCCTTCGCTTCCTCCCTACCTGTCTCCCTCCCTCCAGGTCTCTCCCTCTCTTTGCTCTTCTTCACTTCACAATCTCATTTATCATCAGTTATCCTCTCTACAGAATGACCTTAAACATCTACATCTGGCTCAAAACTCCTACACACTTCATGGTTCCAGCTGGATAGTTTACCAACAATGAAAACTTAAAACACTTCCATCTAACTCCTCAATTCCATTAACAGTACCATGACTTTCCAAGTAACATGCTCGAAATTTCAAGCACCTGACTCTTCTCTTCATGTACAGTCATCTCCCATTTCCTGCTGATCAGTCCTCCTCTTTTTATGTCATACTGTTTCTTTCTATTCCCACTGACACCACCAAGAAGTCTTTTTAACTTGCAGTACTATATTTTTAATAGATAGATATATAGATATAGAGATAGATAGGTAGGTAGGTAGGTAGGTAGGTAGGTAGGTAGGTAGGTAGATAGATAGATAGATAGATAGATAGATACATAGATACATAGATACATAGATACATAGATACATAGATACATAGATACATAGATACAGATAGATAGATTTCAGAGAAGGGAGAGGGAGAGAGAGATGAAACATCATTGATTAGAGAGAATCACTGATTGGCTACCTCCTGCATGCCCCAAACTGGGGACTGAGCCTGCAACCTGGGCATGTGCCCTTGACCAGTATCAAACCCAGGACTCTTTAGTCCACAGACCGAAGTTCTATCCACGTTAGAAAATAGAGCTTAACTGGATAGGGCTTGCAGTAATGTCTTTAATGTTTTCCACTGCTCTGGGACCTCCCTGCTTTAGTCTATTTTACATTTCCATGTTGGGCATGTGGATCCACTGCTCAAAAACTTTTCATGGCATGTGCTTCACATTGGTCCACATTTTTCCATTAGGTGGAACTGATCATGTTCAAGTTTGCATACTTTGGAGATTCTTTTTTTTTTTCTTTTCTTCATTCTCAACCCCTGACAACTCTGAGGCAACAACCCAGGAAAATCATGTCTTCTCTGTAGATCTAAACTTTTCCTTAATTGAAACATCCCAAGTCAGAGACTTCAGAATGGGTTGGGATGCAGAGTGCAAAGAGTTCCAGTAAGCTTCTTGAGGCACAGCTCTGGAGTCTCTTTTCTGAATGGAAAGGGGCAACTTGCTAGTGCTCACAGGCATTAGGATTAGATCCTACTCTCTCCCACTTTCTGAATTCACCTTTCCCCCCTCTTCAAAGCAAAGAGGTAGTCTGCTTTCATGAAAAAACAAAACGAAACAAAAAAACACAAGTGCTTTTGTGTCAGACATCTTGGCTTGAACTTTCCTAGCCTCCATTTCTATCTGCAATACGGAGATATTAATTAAACCTCCTTCACAGGGCCATTGTGAGGATTAAGTAAGATCTCATTTGTAGACTGTCTACCAAGAAATTCTTTCTCTTCTTATGAAAATCCCTGTTAATGAGGAAATATGGAAGTGGGGCTGTGTGCCTGAAAGCAGGTCTTGCTAGGGTACACATTTTGGAGGATAAACCTCTAAGAAAGAAAGAAAAATGAAGTTCCTATCTTAAAGGACAAGTCTGAGGATAAACGGTTACATTATTTGGTAAACACAGGATTAAACTGCAAAGTCTTAAGTAATGGAAACAATGGTGCGGTCTTAGAAACCAACATAATCCACCAAAGACATGGTGTGGGGGGTTTTCTGGCCACCCTTTTTTGAAAGAGTATTATGTAGCAGGAACTGTGTTATTGTTCTTCCTACATTATCTCACCCTTTTTCTTCACAGCAATCCCCAGAAGGGAATATTGTCCCACCCTTTTAGAAGAAACTGCAGCCTGATGCAATACGTAATGTTCTATTTTTCCCACAACCAATAAGTGGCAGAGCCCGAATTCTATTCCAAACATCTCTGAGTTTCTACTGTGTCCACTCTCCCGACACAGCCTACCAGAGAGATGCCAAGGAATAGGAGAATAGCAGGGAAATTTTTGGAGAGTTTCTGTCCCAGATAGCTTCTATTTCTTATATATTTAAGGCCCGTCACCTATGTCGAGGTGCGGGGGGTTCCCATATAGGTGCTTCTCCTAAGTGGGACATGCACAGGTGGTCTGGACCATCCGCTTGAGGCTTGTGCCAATACCTTCTGGTCAGACACTTTCACGGAGACAGCACCGAGATCTGAGCCGAGCCGGAGAAATTACACACAGACAAACAGGTTAGATGCAAGCACACAGAGGGGGTTTATTTACCAATTCCTGATGGGTCTCAGACGCTGGGAAGGATCCACCCGGCGATGCTCGCTGATACACACAAAGGGGTAGACGGCGCCGTTGGCTGCTGGCTCTTTCGTCGATCGACAGTTAATTGGGCAGAGTTTCGTGCTGGGAACCCAGACATGAGCACACACAGGTCCTCGCGCTCTGGCGACGGGAGAGCTGTGAGCTGCTGGGTTGATCAGACTGTCTGGTTATATACCCCTCTGTAGGCGTGGTCTTCGTTGGTGTGTGTGTTATCAGCAGCTGCCATGTGTGGATCCACCCGGGGTCTGCTAATCTATGGGTGTGTACAGGCTTTGGGCATTCCCATCAGATAGGTTGTTTACCAGTACTGGTTGGGTTACGAGGGTGCATTCTTGGGTCTCACACAGTATTCCTATATCTAACATTAGGTACTATCATAATTACTATAACAGTCCACACAGGGTTACATGCTTTAAGTCTTATATTCTAGGGTCCTAACATTAAGTGCCATAATGATTACTATAACAGTTTCAAATAAAGTCATGACCCAAAAGGAAGCTTCCTGTACTAACAAACCAAGTCTTCTGGCCAGGCCCTCTAGCTCCAAATGTGAGCCAGTGAGGAAAATTAGATGTGAGCCTTCCACTGTGAGAGGGAGACATTCCAACGGAAACAGGAATTTGGGGGGTAAAAAAGACAGGTTATAGGAAATTTTAGAAAGTTTGGAAATTAAGGGGACCATGGAGGGAGCACAGGGCTGCAGAGCAGCAGAAGGCATATTTCCATAGAATAGGGGGAGCTGAAAAGCTGCAACAGGTATATTTCCATAGAATGAGGGAGCTGGGAGCAGCAAAAGGTCTATATTTACAAAATAAAGAAAAGGAAGCTCTTCATCCAGAAGGAGAAGAAGAAAGCCCAAAGGGAACAGGAAAACAATAAGGAAGGATTGAGGGGAGAACCTCACAAGTCCCATGTGAGGTTCAACCTTTGAGCCCAGGAGCTACTATAGTAACCAGTCTAAGGGAATAGTGTCCAATCAGAGGAGTTATCAAGGCACCAGGATCTGCAGCCTTTATAAGCCATGGGGAAAAAGAACTCAGCGGGACCCTTTCCCTCTCCCCACCTGGGAGTTTGTACTTGTTCTTTAATAAATTTCCACCTTTGCTATACCATCTTCTCTGTGTGGATTCATTCTTTGATTCCAGTGGACAAAGAATCCGGTTCCAGTTCAAAAATTTCGTTTCACAACAGCCGTTCCAATCATCATTAGGATTCGGATTTTGGAGATAACTGGCTGCCGCTTGGTAACTGCTGATCTGGAAAGTCATTCCTCTCACTCCTCAGAGGCTTCTTTTTAAATGAAACCAAATGTCTACCTTCTTATCTTCAAACATTCCCATTTTGCCCTGGCTGCGTTGCTCAGTTGGTTAGAGCATCATCCCTCTATGCCAAGGTGACAGGTTTGATCCCAGGTCAGGACACATACAAGAATCAACCAATGAATGCATAAATAAGTGGAACAACAAATCAATGTCTGTCTGTCTCTCTCTCTCTCTCTCTCTCTCTCTCTCTCTCTCTCTCTCTCTCTCTCCTCAGTCTTTCCCTGTCCTAGGTCCACCTCAAAGGCTCCTCAAGTTCTCTAATTATAGCAGAACACCTCATGGCAATGAGAAAATTTTGTCCAAGCATCTACCCAAGGAAAATTTGAGGAGGGAGTGAAGTTAGGCATGGTGGGGGGGGGGGGGGGATCCTGGAGGCCATATGGCTGCAAAACACACAATAAGCAGAACTGAATGACTGGGGTCACAAGTGATTTAATTACTTTTCTGCTGCATTAAGTGACTATTGAAAGAACTTGGCTCTTCATGAAACTTCCCAGGAAAGCAAAGCCAAAAGCATTCTTACAATATTTCCGACTTTGCTAGTACAAGTTAGCTGTAATAACCCCAGTCTCACCCTTCGATTTCCCTTCCTATCTGCCCCTTTCTCTTTTTGCAAAGGGCAAGTAAATGTGTCTCAGGACACAGCTCCGAGTCTGCAGTATGAATGGCTTCACTCCTGAGTGCTACTGGCAGAATGACACAGTGAATGGGACATGGGAGGGGAAAAAATCTCCATTGTTTTGCACAACAACAAGCCAGTGCTTAATCTAATGCAAACATAATTACCTTTACTTAAACAAAAGGGGAAGACAAATAAAAAGGGAAAAAAAACTTGATGTTTACAGCATAGGCTGTCTGCTCAGAAATGAACAATTATGTGGGCATCAGATAGACATCGCATTCCGCCTCTCAGTGGCTCTTTTTTGGAAACAAATCTGAAAGCATTAAAAACACACACACACAAAACCCCAGTTACAAACTAGAGCTCTGAGTCCCAGTCATTTTCTTATCTTCAAAAATCCCCATTTTGCCCTGGACGGGTAGCTCAATTGGTCAAAGTATCATCCTGAATTGCCAAGGTTACAGGCTCTATCAGGGGTCAACGCACATGCAAGAAGAATCAACCAATGAATGTACAAACAAGTGGAACAACAAATCAATGTTTCTCTCTCCCTTCCTCTGTCTCATATCAATCAATCAATCAATCTTTTTTTTTAAGTTCTCACTTCAGGTTCCCATCATTGCTTACTTCTTGAGTTTGAATAGCAATAGAAAGTTGGCACTTTGGAAAATGGCATTAAAGTTGGGTGTCAGGAAGAGGAACATTTAACTTTTTTTCCCATTGACCTTTGCATGGGATTGACCCCTTTGATAGTCCCCACCAGAAGATGAGTCAGAAGGAATATTCATTTATTCATTCAAACAATATTGCTTACCAAGAGGGTTGGGGTTGGGGTGAACTAGGTGAACGGATTAAGAGATGCAAACTTCCAGTTATAAAATAAATAGGTCATGGGGATGTAATGCAAAGCATAGGAAATCTATAATAATAAAAGTGTAATATGCTAATTAGACCAAATGACGGAACAGCAGAACAACTGTCTGGCCGACCATCCAGATGAATATCCAGGACCATGCTATGACACACACTGGCCCCAGGCCAGCCAAGGTGGGTATGATGTGATTGGTAGGGGACCTGGCCATCGCCCCATGACTGCCCCGCAGAGGGAGGCCCAGGCTACCAGCTGGGAGGCTATCAATCGGGGGGCTCCACAATTGCCCCAAAGAGAGAGGCCCAGGCCACTGACCAGGGGGCTGTAACAGGTGGGCGGGGCCTCCCTCTGTGAGGGAAGCCCGAGTCCCAGGTGTAAAGGGAAGCCAGTGCCAGCAGCCAGGGGAAGGAAGGCCTACTCTGGCACAAATTTTGTGCACCGGGCCTCTAGTATACTCAATAATATTGTATGATGACGAATGGTAGCCAGACTTATCATAGGGAACATTTCATAGTATATATAAATATAGAATCACTATGATATATACATGAAACTAATAGGCTACTGTATGTCAATTATACATTAATTAAAAATATATTTAGTCAATGTACTCAATGACAGCTTCTGTCCTGGAGTGAGGAATACAGAAATGAGCACTGTCCTCCTGGACTATATAGTCCAGTGGAAAGAAAAAAAACATGGAACAAATAATTATACAAATAAGAACAGAATCTCTTTCCTTCTATCACTATTCTGAAAAAAAGATCTTCTAAGGTCTCATGTGATCACTTTGCTCACCAGAATAATCTAAGATGAATGGCTATTTTAAGGCCAGCTGACTAATAATCTTAATTACAGCTACAAAGTCACTTGTGCCATGTAACACCACAGAGCAGAGTGTATGGGGACTAAAATTCTGCCTGCCACATGGAACATTGGTAATGCAATGCAATGAAACATCTAACATATCCTCAGACTGACAGATGTCTGTTGCTACTTCCCAAAGAAAGGGCACAGGGAGACCAAAGTTTTGCCCTTCTGTGTTGCAATCTTGAGGAGGAAACTGGTCTTGCAGAACTTGTTATCTAAATGCAGAGGCCATGGAACTGTGAACAATGCACTGCCCTGGGGGTTGGGGGGGGGGGGTTGTTATGCTGGTGCCAGGACAGACCATGGATGTGGCCTGACACCTGGGGCCTTCCTGCAGGGCCACAAAGGGGGCAGGGGGCATATCGGCAAGTCAAAGACCCCAGAGGGATATATGTATAGACAGGCTCTCTGCTTGTTTCTTCACTCTGATTTGGAAATTATTCCCGGAGTCCACTAGTGTCAATAAACAGGGTCCCTCCCTTTCTCTAGGAAGTGTGCTTGGTATTCTTTAATAATCTCACAACTTCAATTTCTCCCTTTTGTCCCACTCTCTTCCTCGAACCCTGGCTTTATAGCTGTGTAATGACAGAGAGGTTACTTAAATTCTCTGAGCCTCAGTCTACCTATCTGGAAAGTGGGAATAGTAGTAACAGAAACTCAAAGAGTTGCTTTGAAGGCTAAATACTGTGAGAATTTAGAATAACCTCTGGCAGATACTAAAATTTCAACAAATGCACACAAAATTATAGAAGTGGTAGCGTCAAGAGCCCTAATCCAGAGCTTGCACATCTCACCGAGGTTGCCACTAGTTGGCAGAAACCTCTATATGTCCCCACGTCCATTCCCTGACTAGAACTTAGCTGGACCCCTACTTAGCCTTGCTCTTAGTTGAGCTCTTTTGTTTCCCATTTCACAGAATGTCTTCCTCATTAGTGTCCATGTTCTTAAGATTCTATTCCCGGTGACTCTTTCATGACTCAGCACACTGACTCCATTCCCCATAAACCATTTTCCAGGCCCCAGACTCCAGATTGAAAGTAGACCCTGATTTCAGTCGGCCCATGTTGGTTGGATATGTCCTTGATTGCTTTTCAGCAGACGTCAGCCCTCCCCTCATTTGGTAGAACATAATGGAAAAGAATAACAAAGAGAAGTGGAATCTTCCTCTCCAAAAAAATCCACAAAACCAGTGTAAACTACCAGGAACAATTTCAGCAGGCAAGTCAGAGCTGGGCAGGTCAGAGCTAGGAACCTTCAGGAATTTTAGGAGAATTTATCTAAGCAGCTCCCCTTAGATAAACAACCAATACAAACTAGGAATAATCATTGGCCACCCAGAGACAACCACCTAGAAAACATTTCTTCTTGTTAACGTAATCAAAAGAATGAAACATTAGCTTGTCTCTCCCTTGTCTGCTATGGCATGGCCCCGTGGAATGCTTTCTAGACTCAGACGAACACAGGATTGCTCTCCAGTGCCCTGGGCACTATGAACATCAATTGCTGTCATTGATTCTGTGTTAAAAATGCAGGCCATCCTGCAGAGGACTGGGCTGAAAACAGCGCACACTAATGAATTGTCACTATATAAATTCAGCTCAGGATTACCCTGATTGAGTGAAAGTGGATTTGAATATTTCTCTCCAGAAGAATTAGAGGCAAGCTCTCCATCTAACCATATGCGTGTCACTGAGATAAATGCCTAATCCCACAATGCTTTCTTTTGTGTTGTCAATAGCCAAAGTCAGGTAAGAAAATAACTCTTCAGACAGGCTTGGTGTTTTGCAAAACAGCCCTACACTCAGCCATTTCCAGTGTCAGCCCTCCCAAAGTCAGGATCCGTGACAGGAAATTCAGTTGGGCACTGTGACCAATATTTTGCCCAATCTCAGTTGAGTGACTGAGTATATCAATGGTGTGTCTATTTTCGATTTCATGCTGGCTTCTTCTGAGAGTTCATTGGTAACAAAAATATAACATTCACCTTCTTCTTCCTCTTCCCAAACCATCCCCCTGATCTGAGACTGTGTTATCAGCTCATGCTGCATACTTCAGCTCAGAGCACCAACATCATGGAGGCCGGCACAGAGTCCAGACTATGTAACTGCACTGCTCAGCACCTTCCTCTGCTGGGGGCTTCTCCAGTGTTGCACACTTGGTGCAGGAAGGGGATCCTGGATTCAAAATGGATCTCTGCATTGCTGAAGAATGCATAAGGAAAAAAGAACCCAAAACCCAGTACGTGCCTATGGCTTTGAAAGTAGTGGACTTTGGTTTTACTTCAGATTCTTCTTTGAACAGTGAATAAAAAGATGATAGGATTTCTATAGAGGTAGCAATTAAGAAGATTAGGATTCTTTGTTCTACAAAAGATGAGGCTAGAGAGAAAAGTCACCAGACTATTCAAAAATCTTGGAAGACTCAGAGTGAGGATCGGCAAAACCAGAAAAACACAATAAAATACAGGGACACAGGAATTTCATATTATTTTCTGTTAATGTGGAAAATTTCTTTAATTTATATTTGTTAAATCTAAGTTAGGAATATTAGTAATGTTGTGCAGAACTAAAAGGCACATTTGTCTTATGATTAATTCTTTCTTCCTTTCTAAAATAGATATGATTCCTGATGAAAACCAGTGTTTCATTTCATATTTAAATTATGCTCCATTGAACATTTTATTAATAATACTTCACTATTTAAAATGTATATTTCAGTAATGAGAAACAATTCACTAGGCTTGAAAGAAGTGCATCTTATTTAAAGTAGAAGAAATCTCCCTTTTAATTATGGTGAAAGTTCTCTAACCAGACATGTTAAGCACTTTCCAAAGGGCCCTTGAAATTTATTTTAATTTAGAACTGTTTTTAGATTTACAGAATTGAAGTAAATAGAGAAAAAGAGTACCCATATATCCCATACCATTTTCCGTATCACTAACATCTCATACTATTAGTATGGTACATTTGTCATAATGAACAAATGTTGATAATATTATTATTAAACTAGAGGCCTGGTGCACGAAAATTCATGCACTTGCGGAGTCCTTCAGCCCAGCCTGCGCTCTCTCGCAGTCCTGGACCCCTCAGGGGATGTCCACCTGCCAGCTTAGGCCCGCTCCCCAGGGGATTGGGCCTAAGCTGGCAGTCAGACATCCTCCTGGCAGCCCAGGAACCCTCAGGGGATGTCCGCAGCCCAGCTTGTGGCTGAGTGGAGCTCCCGCTGTGGGAATGCACTGACTACCAGGGGGCAGCTCCTGTGTTGAGTGTCTGCCCCCTGGTGGTCAGTGCATGTCATTGCGACCAGTCCTTCCTGGTGATTCTACTGTTAGGGTCAATTTGCATAATACCCTTTTATTATATAGGATAAAGTACATATCATATTTTATTCAAATTCCTCCAGGTTTTTCCCCCTAATCTCATTCTTTTGCTTCAGGACCCCCTGTAGGAAACCATAGTACATTAGTTGTCAAGTCCTCAGGCTTCTCTGTGCTGTGACAATTTCCCAGACTTTCCCTCTTTTTGATGACCTTAGCAGTTTTGAGGAGTACTAACTAGTTAGGTAGCAATGGCCCCTCAGTTCAGATCTTTCTAATGTTTTTTCTCACGATCAGGGAAGGTTAATACATTTTGGGAGGAAGACCACAGAGATGAAGGGCCATTTTCATTACATCATGTAAGGGCACATGTTATCAGGAGGTTGTCATCCTCTATTACCTGTTTGAGGTAGTGTTTGTCAGGGTCCTCCACCAAAGAAGTTGCTCTTTCTTTCACCCTTTGCACAATGCATATTTGGGAGAAGGTTACTATGTGCAGCCCACCCTTCAGGAAGGGGGAATTATGCCCCCACTCCTTAATGGCAGAATACCTATAGGAATTAATTGGAACTTTTCTGCACAGGAATTTTTATCTATTCTCCCACCCCCACCCCCCCCCCACACACACCCCAATTAATTGACATAACCAATAACTTATCAGCATAGAATGTACTCATGAATATTTATTTTACACTTTGTGTTATAATCCAATACTAATATGTTTATTTTGTGGGTCAAATTGTTCTACCTTTGGCCATTGGCACTCTGAGTTGGCTCCTGTGACACTTCGACACCTCCCCCTCCCCACATCATTGTGAAATTGTTTTGGTTTGTTTCCTTGAGCATTTCTTTACTTTTTTTATTGTTGGCATTATTATGGATGTCCCTTATTCCCCCCCCCGCCCCCCCCCCCCCCACTTTTCCTCTCACCCAGTCCCCACAGGCTGATTCTGTATATTTCCTACTCCGGTCCTAGAATGGGCCATTTCTCCAAGGAACTCTACCTCTTTTTATTAGAGAGGAATATATTTTTCAATTTGAGATAGGGCTCCTAAGAAAGAATAAATAAAAGTACAACTCAAGCCCTAGCTAATTTGGTTCAGTGGATAGAGCATCAGCTTGTGGACTGAAGGTTCTCTGGTTCAATTCCAGTCAAGGGCACATGCCCAGGTTGTGGGCTCAATCCCCAGTAAGGGGTGTGCAGGAGGCAGCCAATCAATGATTCTCTCTTATTATTCATGTCTCTCTTTCTCTCTCTCTCCCTTCCTCTCTGAAATCAATATTAAAAATACATTTAAAAATAATAATAATAAATAAAACTACAACTCAAATCAGTGGGGGGTTGATATCTAATAAAAATATTTTGTATCTTAAAAATACTATAATTTTGAAGTAGATATGAATTTGTTTGATCATCACAGCCACCCTAAGAGGAAGCAGGGTAGGCGGTACTACGCTACTTTGACCATAATAAAACTGAGGTCTTGAGACTTTCTGTAGTTACTCATGGCCATGTAGTAAATGACAGGCAAATCCAGTACAAACATCCAGATTTTTTAGTTTATAATTCAGTGCTATAGTGTCACTCCAGCATATGCAGGTGAATAAATATAGTTTCCTAAGTGATGATGCCAAACTTCTATTTGGTAGCACTGTAGCAATGTCAACAAGTTGTTGTTGAGAAAATTGGGAATATTCAGAGAAAAGTCCTAACCTCTGATGTGATAGGAAACAGGTAAGATTTTTTTCCTGAATATACTCTTTGGTTAGCAACAAAATATTGGACTGTCTGGAACCTGGGATTGAGTTATTGTGCCACCTCAATGAATAGTTTCAGTAGAAGACTCTTTATGTACAATAAAGTAATGCAACCATTCCATACTGTAGTCTGAATAAGACATCCAATTTTCACCAACAGAGAAGAAATTCAAATTCTAAATCAAGACTTAAATAATCAACCAATTTTTAGCCAGCACTGTTTTTTTAAATGCTATACATATCCACATGAAAAAAAACATGTAGGAGAATTCATGTTGTAGTGAACTGGAAGTCTTGAATATATCCATGTTATTAGACAAATTGAAATTTGTAAAATCATGCCCTGAATCCTGGGAAATGATATAAATTCTTGCTAGTCAATGCCAGAGCTTTGGGGAGGAAAAACATCAAAAATATAAACTTTTCTATGTCTTAGTGAATTCTGTGAAGTGAAAAAAAATACAGAAGTGAAAAAAAAATGTAAAAACTACCCAAATAAGTCATGCAGTCTTAAAGGGCTATGTCCAACACTTCATGTTTATTGAATTTCCCTTTTCATTAAAACTCCATGCCAAGTCACATAGTCACTTCTTCCTTGATGCCCCTATTTATGCATTAGTCCTTAACCCCAGACTATTAATTCATAGAAAAGTACCATGATGGGCTCTCCAAAAATGCTTAAAGAATGAATTTCCACCCCCATCCCACCATAGTATCAGACTTTCTAATTAGCCCAGCTCAAATAAATTACCTCTCTTTTCAATAATGAAGTTAGTTATATTAGAAATACTCATTTGATATTCATTATGTAGTGCTTTACATTTTTATGTCATCATGTATATGTATCTTATTTCCCCATTGGTTTGTAAACACCTTGAGGGCTAAACTTGGAATCTATGTCTCTGTATCTAATTTGTTCATCAGTTTATTTTGTTCATTACATTCCACATATAAGTGAGATCATGTGATGCTTGTCTTTCTTTGACTGGTTTATTTCACTTAGCATACTACTCCCCAGGTCCTTCTACGCTGTCTCAAAGGGTAATAGATTCTTCTTTTCTACAGCTGTAGTGTATTCTATTGTGTAAATGTACCACAGTTTATTATCCATTCATCTCTGGATGGGCCCTTGGGCTGTTTCCAGGTCTTACCAAATATAAATACCAGTAGGGCTGCTATGAACATAGGGGTACATTTATTCTTTCTGATTGGTGTTTCAGGCTTCTTAGGATATATTTTTAGAAATGGGATCACTGATTCAAATGGCAGTTCCATTTTTAATTTTTTGAGGGAACGCCATACTGTTTTCCATAGTGGCTGTACCAGTCTGCATTCCCACCAGCAGTGTACCAGTCGGCATTCCCTTTTCTCCACATCCTCATCAGCACTTTCTGTTTGTTGATGGTAAACATTCTGACAGGCATGAGGTAGATACCTCATTATTGTTTTAATTTGCATCTCTCTGCCAGTGAGAGCAGCAAAGGCCTCATGCAATTGCCCGGGGCCCGATGATTAGTGACTTTGAGCATTTTTTCATATGACCCTTGATCACATGTACGTCCTCTTTGGAGAGGGGTGTATTTAGGTTCTTTGCCCATGTTTTAATGCTTTCTTTCTCCTAAGCTCTAAGGATCTCCATGAGACTTGTAACCAGAGGAACAGCAGGCAATGGCAGCTCATCTCAGGCTAACCCTGTGAACCTATGTCAAAGGGCCCATCTTTTGCCTCTGTAATGTTTCCTGTGTCCATGCATCCAAGTTGGCTCACTTTTGCCTCTGTGACTTTCTTTCTAATAGACCCAAGCAGCTCTCTGAGAAACCACCTCAAATCTTCTCTTTCAGTGTTCTTTTGCCTTGGATGTCAAATAAACTTCCCCTTGCATTCGAGTTCTTGGGTCTGAATTCTATCTTTGCTGAGCTCAAGAACCTGGAGCCCACAACACTGTTAACAATGAGAACACTTCTGTGGAATTGCTGAGGCTGAAGAGAGATTGAGGGCCACTGTTCTGAGAAGGAGAAATAATGAAGAGGAAGGTGGTCCCAGGTGGAGAGAAGTTAAAAGCAAAGGGAACATACAGAATCTGTGAGAGGCATTTAAATCTCAGAATCAAACTAGCTCTTCAGAAGGAGCTTCTTTTCATCTTCTGAGCTGCCACAGCCTTTTGAAACTTCTGTGGCTTTGACCTTTCATGACTGCCAGACATAGCCACCTGCCTGCACCCCTCCCCCAAGCCTCTCAGCCGAGGTGCCAGAGCCCATGCCCCCGGGCCCCCTACAATTGCTCGAGGCCTTTGCTGCTCTCACTTCAAAACTGGCCAGATTGTGAGATGGCTGTCTTGCAAGAAAAGGTTTTTCTCTCAGTGCCAGCCTTTTTGGTGAGAGACGTAATACATCAAAGCAGAGAAAAGTAGCAATCATGCAGGGAATGATTTCAAAAACGTTAATGAACCATTTAAAATAAACTCATTTGAAGGTAATTTAGCAACACCATTTTCACAATTAAGAATACTATGTTAGCATGCAAGTACACAACATTAGTCCCATGTCAGGGTGGAGTGAAGTGAAACAAGTGAAACAGAGGGGCTCTGGAAACATGAAGGCCATTTCGGTGATTTCTCATCACTCCATGGTGCTCTTAGGCAGCCTAATGAAAGAATGAATTGATTTAAACAACATTTTGTTGGTGCAATGGGGTTTGAGGAATTAAATTAACTTGATGGTTAGTTGTAAGAGCCGGGTTTAGAATTGGGTTCATATTGTTGCTAAAACTAATTTTTATCCTTTCCTAAGTTTTATTTGGCGATTTTTTCTATTTATTCCTCCCATATCAACTGAGGGTTTTCTGAAAGCAGCAGAAAAATTCAGCACTTCTTTTGAAGTATTTACATTGGCTTGAAGATATATATGTAAAAAGGCAAAATTATACTCTCTGGGAAAACAAATTGGACCCAAACGGTTGCCCCCAGGGATTGCAGTAGGAGCTCATTTTCCTTTGAAGAGTAATGAATAACAAGCTGGCACGGGGAGTCAGCCAAGACAACAATTCTCAATCTTTCCCTTCACCGTGAAACAGCTGATGAATCACATTCACATTACACACCCATGGCTGTGCCAGGTCACAGATCTGAGCATTGCTAAGCCGGGCTGCAGACTGGGAGCCGTTCTCAATGCTCTGGCCTCCTCAAACAGGTTTCTCTCCAGCTGAAGAAAGTATATCGAAATGCTAATAAGTGAAAGTGGTATGATTCTAGAATAACATTATGTAGGCTCAAATGTTTTTAAGTAGGTCACCCATTTTGTACCTTAAGAAGTACAAAAAACAAAATAGATTAAAAAATAATAAGTATAGCCCTGACCCGTTTGGCTCAGTGGATAGAGCGTCGGCCTGTGGACTCAAGGGTCCCAGGTTCGATTCCGGTTGGGGGCATGTGCCTTGGTTGCGGGCACATCCCCAGTGGGGGGTGTGCGGGAGGCAGCTGATCGATGTTTCTCTCTCATCGATATTTCTAACTCTCTATCCCTCTCCCTTCCTCTCTGTAAAATATCAATAAAATATTTAAAAAATAATAATAATAATAAGTATAAACATGTCAGGTCATGACATATACATTTTCTGCTGCTAAGTATGGCTCTTTTATAAACTTAACTCTAGTTTTTGTTTTTTGGTTTTTGTTTTTTTTTTTTCAGATTGAATTTTTTATTTTATTTTATTTTATTTTATTTTATTGCTTAAAGTATTACAAAGGGTATTACATATGTGTCCATTTTATCCCCCCGCCCTAGACAGTCCCCTAGCCTCCCCTATCCCCCAATGTCTTATGTCCACTGGTTATGCTTATATGCATGCATACAAGTCCTTTAGTTGATCCCTTACCCCCCTACCTCCTGCCCCCCAACCCTCCCCGGCCTTCCCGCTGCAGTTTGACAATCTGTTTGAGGCAGCTCTGCCTCTGTATCTATTATTGTTCAAAAGTTTATAATGGTCTCTATTATCCATGAATGAACTCTAGTTTTTGAATACTAGCCTCAAGAGAATACTAAAATTAGATGTTCTTTTAGTAAAAACAATATTGTTGATAATAATTTTTATCATAATTGAGCAGTATTGAGTTGCATGTTCCAGGCACAGTTTGCATAATCTCTATTAATCCCCACACAAACTCTTCAAGGTAATATTAGTGTATTCTTTCTACTTTAAGGAGAAACAAATGAGGGTTTAGTAAGGAGAAACAAATGAGGGTTCAGACTTGCCCAACATTATACATTCAGCTGGCAAGCGGTAAAACTGAGATTTGATAAAGGTTTATATCCATTGTGACTTGATAGTTACCTATCACCAGTGTTCATGAAAGAAAAAAATGGAGATATGAATATGATACTTTCAATTTGTTTGTTCTCATACAAGACCTCATGCATCCAAACACTGTTCTCTTCCAAAGAGCTCTCCTGGGAGGCTACACACATATTCCCACCAGGATACGCTTGCTTAATGTTAGCCTCTGTAGAGAAAACCTTCAAGTCCAATATCTGAGTCACATGGGAAATTGTGTTTCATTTCCTCCCAATCTTTTTATTATTGTGCAAATGTAAATTTAAAATTATTTCTCCATCTTGCTCACCCACCTAATCTCCATGGAAAGTTTTCAAGGAGGACTGACATGTTTTTAGCAAAGACTATATCTTTAAAACATTCATGTAGCATCTGAGGAGACTATTTTGAAGGCTACAACAGATGTTCAAATTTTAAATTCTAATATATCCATTTTTTCTAATCTTTACTTTTAGAGCAGTTTTAGGTACAAAGAAATACTGAGCAGAAGGGACAGAAAATGTCTGTATACTGTCTTTCTACAATACAGTTTCCCTTGTGACTAACATCTGCGTTTGTGTTGTACATTTGAAACAATTGATGAACCCATATTAGTACATGATTAACTAAACTAAGAATTTACATTGGGGTTCACGCTTTGTGTTCCATAGGTTTTCATAAATTCATAATGTCATCTATCCATTAGAATATGATACAGAATAATTTCACTTGTGTACCAATGATTCACCCCTCCCCCCTCCCTGCTGTCAAGCCATTGGTAACCACTGATCATTTTACTGTGTCCATAGTTTTGCCTTTTCCAGAATGTCATATAATTGAAATAATAACCTAAAGCCTTTTCAGACTGGCTTCTTTCACTCAGTAATTTCATGTAAGGTTACGCCACGTCTTTTCATGGTTTTAGTATATCTATTTTTAAATTAACAGCATGTCAAAAGAAAAAGTATAAAGATATCTATCCTCCAGAGTATCTCTACATTTCAAAAAGTGCATAGGAAAAAAGACTGGAAGGGGGTTGGCAAAAATGCATTATGAAATGTAGTTTCCTTTGTCTATTTCTTTTTTTTTTTTTTAAATATATTTTATTGATTTTTTACAGAGAGGAAGGGAGAGAGATAGAGAGTTAGAAACATCGATGAGAGAGAAACATCGATCAGCTGCCTCCTGCACATCTCCTACTGGGGATATGCCCGCAACCCAGGTACATGCCCTTGACCGGAATCGAACCTGGGACCTTTCAGTCCACAGGCCGACGCTCTATCCACTGAGCCAAACCGGTTTCGGCTCTTTGTCTATTTCCATATTTTTGTTTTTGCATTTTTATAAAGAGGTATGTCTTTAAATATTGTTCCAAAAAATCAAAGAAGAAAATCAACCATATCTCTTTATTTTTCTTTTCCCTTTAGCACTCTAAATGGCTTTCTTCCCCACCCCTTTCTCCGTGTGTGTGTGGGGGGGGGGGGGGGGGGGGCGGGGTGTGGGTGTGGGTGCGCGCGCGCATTGGGCTGAATTCTTTGAGAGAGAGAGAAAGACAAGCAAGAATACAAAAAGGCAAGGGAAAGAAACACACTTGGGCCTGGCCAGTGTGGTTGGGTGGTTGAGTGTCAACCTATGGACCAGGAGGTCACAGTTCAATTTCTGGTCAGAGCACATGCCTGGGTTGCAGGTTCGGTCCCCAGTAGGGGGCGTGCAGGAGGCAGCCTATCAATGATTCTCTCTCATCATTGATGTTCCTCTCTCTCTCTTTCTCCCTTCCTGCCTCTCCCTTCCTCTCTGAAATAAAAAAATATTTTTAAAAAACACACTTGGGAAGAGTGAATAATATTTCAGATAAGCCCATGAGTATTGATAGCCCCCTTGTGGATTTGTAAACACACACAGCCAAAGAACACAAGCTTCATGACGATAAATTAAATGTAACTTAGTTCTGCTGTGAGGCATCTCTGTTCCAGGTAGACCACACCTCTGAGCCCAAATCAGGTCAAGCATGGTTCTCATTACAGCTTTATTTCACTGAGCCCTTCCTTTATATCAGACACCATGCTAAGCACTTTGCATGCATTACTTTATACAATCCTTATAGCAATCCTAGGAGTCAGACATTTGACAGATGAGGAAACTTGGGCTTAGAGAGGCTGAACAAAAAACTGGATTCAAACCCAGATCTTACTCAAAAGCCTGCTCCTACCTACTAACTACTGCCATGAGTTACAATATATAAAATCCATACACATTCTTGTCCCCAATTTGATTTTCTTCTCAATAGTCAAGAGTTATCATGGGGGGGTTGGGTGAATGGGTCAAAGACAAGCATGTTGACACTCCCATTCAGTACTGAATGTGTAATTTAAAAGCCACTGAATAGATAGATGTCAGATCCAAGGTTCCCTGCCGGGTGAAGGATTTTAAGGACAATTAAACCCAGATTCAAATCCCACCTCCAACTCTCCATTTCCCACATGGCTGCTCCTATCTTCAATTGTTTCATCTATAAGCTGGGGAACAAGTAAAGGGATTACTGAATAAAAATCCACTCAACCAGCCCTTTAAAGATGTGATGAAGCTCTTCATTGGGCAGAGAAAGAAATGTGAGGCTTAAAACATTTGGCGCTGAGTGGCACTTCTGCTCGGTTCCTGACTCCACCAAGTAGAGTGCCCTTGGGCAAACTTCTTAACCTCTGTGTCTCTATCACATCATTTACAAAAATGCAGATAATAGTGCCTGGCCCTGCACATTATTATGAGGATTAAAATGGGTAACTAGTAGAACACATAGAACAATGCCTGGCTTATAAGAGTAAGAAGTCATTATTCCCCAGGTTGGTTTTAATCAGACTGTTTCTCCAAGGATTTTGGGTGGAAGGTTGAATAATCAGCATAAGAGAGAGAAACTCAGAAGCTGTTCCTATATGAGTGGAGGGGGTTCTATGAAATGCTGGCTTATCTGCAAGGTTGGGGAGTTGGAGGCAATAACCAGGTATGCTAGAGTGAAGAAGGTCAAGATCATAGTGAGGCAGAGACTATGTGACCTATGAGTGTATTCATAGAACATATTCTAAGCAGTATAGTTTGGGAGTGGTGGCTTGTTGAAAAGGACCCTGACTTTGGCACAGAATAACCCTTGGATCAGATCCGGGTCTCACCACTTAACTGTGAATTCCTGAGAAATTAAGGGGCCATTTGTGAGCCTTTGATTTTTCATTAGTGGAGCTGTTTTGAGGATCAAGTTAAGGGAGCTAACGGATGTAAATTACCTAGAAAATAACTGGCTGGCCTAAAATAGGTATTTATTCATTCCTTGCCTCTTTGGGGAACTAATTGTGCCAAGAGAAAAAGATAAAAGACCTATAACAGTCTATAAATTATTCCCATCAGGAAAAATCATGTCACCACACTCTATTTTCCCTGCTCAAGTCCTCTTTAACAAGCTGTAGCACAGTGGCTAACCTCCAGTCATGCATTTAAGAAAGACCCGGCAAGGAATTGAGCGGCCATTTACTTTGACCCAATGTGATCTTTCTTAGGGCATCACACCATTCAGTCATCTTAGCCTTTCTTTTCTCAACTGATTTCCATGGCTATACTTTCCCACACACCTCTAGGTCATGGGACCCAGAGAACAGGGAAGCACTGGATTTTAATTTTCATATATGGAACCAACACTCATGTGACCCTCCTTTCCACACAAGGGAAAAGTTCCCCGCGGCTCAAGAAACTCAACTCGGCTCCTATCAAGCTAACATTTTAATTGAATCTAGCTTTTCGAAACTGAAGGTGAAAGCGGTCTGAGTGTCCGTGAGGATCCTCTGGTGGCAGCCTCCCTGCTGAAGCCCAGCCTGCCTGCCTGGATTTCTCTGGGCCTGGGCAATGAGCTTGAGCTGGGAACTTGAACCAGTGGTTGGGTTGGACTGATGTTCACAGGGTTCTCTCAGCCCCATCTATCAACTGGAGTCTTGAACCCATCTCCTTATTACTGCATCAGAATCCCTTGACCCAAGACCATTTCCCCACCAGATGCCACGAACTACCGCTTGGTGTTAGGTATTATCTTTTCTCCCTCAGATTGTACACTAGAAGGAAATTATTGTAACAGACTAAACTTGAATTTCTCCCAAATTCCTTAAAAGTGAGCTATTCAACCTCACACTCATCAGGAAGATTAGTACCCAAAACTGAAGAAGTACAAAACAAGTGTTTTGTGAAGATATGGAGAAATTGGAATTCTTCCATATAACTCATAAGTTGGTGGGAATATAAAATAGTGCAGTCATTGTAGCAAATAGTATGTATTTTCCTCAAAAAATAAAATTACCATATGATTCAGCAATTCCACTTTTGGGTATACACCCAAAAGAATTTAAACCAGGGTCTTGAAGAGATAGTTGTACACCCAGCATATTCATTGTTTTAGAAACACAGGCATTTGTAATATTATAGCAGCATTATTTATAATAGCCAAAAGATGGAAGCAACGCAAGTGTGCATCAATGGATAAATGGATAAGCAAAATGTGATATATACACACAATGGGATATTATTCAGCCCTAAAAAGAAAGAAATTCCAACACATGCTACAACATAGATGAACCTTGAAGATATTGTGATAAGTTAAATAAGCCAGGCACAGAAAGAAAAAATATTGTATGGTTCCATTTATATGAGGTATGCAGAGTAGTCAAATTCACAGAAAGTACAATGGTGGTTCCCAGGATCTTGGGAAGAAGGTAATATGGAGTTTGTTATATAATGAGTATAGAATTTCAGTTTTTCAAGATTATTTGCACAACAATGTTAATGTGCTTAATACTACAGAGTGATGCGCTTAAAATGGTTAAGATGGTCAATTTTGTGTGTCGTTTGCCACAATTAAAATTTTAAAAATATTTCTTTAAAGTGAGGTATTCAACTTGCCAGCTGATCACTACCCCCTGTGCTAACCATAGGTATTGCTGTCCCACCAACACATAACTTGGTCTACAACTCCCTCTGTGGGCATGCCCATGAGGCCAGGCATCTGGAACCACAATGCGTTTGACCCATAGTTTCCTGCAAAAGAAATAAATTGCCCCTGAATATAGAATGAAAACTGGAAAAGAGCTCATGACATTTGTGAGGTTAAAGAATGAGAACAGAGTCAGAAACCTAATAAACAAACAAAGGAAAGGAAAAGTGAGATCGTGCGCACAAGAGGAATTAGGGAGAATGAAGAAGGGCTTTGCAGGCTTACTGAAGAGAGAGGCTCAAGAGAAAATGAGCTTCCTAATGAAGGAGGAGGCATACTAAATTAATTATGCCTTTGAAATATTGACCTCATTCCTTAAAGCTATTGCAACCCTGAAAATAAAGAAAAGACACTTGTATAAGTTAGGAGTAATGGAGCCTGTGAGGAATTAGCTGTCTATCAAGACCAATAAATGCGGATGTTTAGAGAACTGGAACAAATGTACACCAGCAGGTCCCAGTGCCTTACTTACAGGCAATTGATTGAATTAGCACTTAGAATTTCTCTTCTAAAAAAAATATAAACACCTTTTGAAAGATTGAGGGAATACTATGGCAGACTACACAAACCAAAGTAGAGAGGCCCTTGAAATCGTAGACGTCTAAGTATGATTGTACTAATAATAGAAACAAGTATACACATAACAAGGCCCTTATTAGAATGAACACTTACACTGAGCTGCAGGGTGTGTTTTTTTCAATCAAATTGATGGGAGTGTTCATTAGGGGAAGCTCTTATTCTACCTCTTCTTCATTGTTTTATTAAATCAGCAACCTAGGCAAGTCATGTTGCGAGTTCCATTTTGGGGGTTCATTTTTCTCCTCTTCATGTTTTACTTAAAGAAATTTTGGCAGACTGAATGCATATAAAGTTTGGAAAATGCTGAGTAAAGTACCTGGTGGGCAAGAAATATTAATCACAACTAGCATGATAATCATTCTGTCCAGAATTGATAGATTATCCCCATCTCCTCGAGTCCCCACTTCCTACGGCCACATTTGCTGTTTCAAATTGTTTCTCTGAAAAGTCTCTGTACTCACCTGGCATGGTGGTTGAGTAGGGGCATAGGTTGAGTGACTTCTGAAGACAGAGGTTCAAATCCCAGTTCCTCCACTTAGTAACTGTGTAACGTGGGACAAGCCACTTGACTTCTGTCTCTATTTCCTCAACTACAAATGGGAAAAAATGAGACCTATCTCTCAGGGCTATTTTAAGGACTAAATGAAATTATATATATAAAGGACTTAGCATAGTGGACAATCAACAGCAAACACTCATGAAAGGAAAGTTAGTTATTATTGTTGTAATAACAATATCACCCCTTGATATTATAAAAGTGAAGCTCCTTTTTTTGTGAAAACAGGCTGGTCAATGTATACTTAAAATAAGGGTTAATTTGAAAAGCAAAGCTATATATTCTGGTATAATATCTTTGTTGAAATCTCACCTAAGAATCTATGCCTTTTTTAAATAGAAGTAGAAATAAAAATTATTTTTAAAAATAGAAAATGTGGAGGTGGTGAGTCATTCACACCTTAGAATAAAATAATTTAAATTCAAATGTTTCGCTCCTAACAGCTATTAAAATCAGTATAGAGAAGAGGGTGGTTTTAATGAGGGAGGAAAAAGTCATCATGAATGATGAGGTGACTGCCTTTGAAAACAGGTCCAGGTCTGAGACTGCCATGGGGTCAGAATATGAGGGAAGAGAAACACCAGATGAAATAACAGGGGTACCCACTCACATATACTCTCTACAGTGGGGCCTTGACTTACGAGTTTAATTCATTCCGTGATGGAGCTCGTAACTCAAAGTACTCATATGTCAAATCAAAAAGTGAACGAGTGAGACATGTAATGTTGGGCTGATGTTGTGGCTTTCACTGTGACATTCGCTGCACCAACTAGCGGTGGGGTATCTGAAGCTGGCTCGTAACCCGAATTTTAGCTCGCAACTCAAAGCAAAAAATCGGCCAAGAGATGGCTCGTATCTCAAAAAACTCCTTAGTCGGGATACTCATAAGTCAAGGCCCCACTGTATATCCAATGACTCAACCATGTATCATTTAGCATCTACCATGTGCAATGCTTAAGTGTCTAACCACAGACATAAAGGATCCCTATGTTCGAGGAATCCACAGTATAGTGGGGTAGATGAACTTGTAAATCAGTGCAGTGCATAAAAAATTGCTATAATCTCATATTATATTCATTATTTCCGGAAGACTGAATGACTGGGTGATGATGAGGTAAAAGGAAGGAAGATAAGGTTAAAGTCACTGATGGGTCCTAGAAAAAAAGTGTCATATGAGCTATCTCATCAATTCTCAACAGAGAGTAAATTGGAAGAGGCACATTTCAGGTAGAGGGAATAAGGCATGAAATAACCTGTTAGAGACCTGTATGATTCCCACATAGGTCAATGAAGAGAAAGAGGGGAGGAAGAGGAAAGTATGCCAAGTTGGTAGGTGACAAATTGAACCCAGTGACTAATTTTTAAGCAAAGAAGTGACACAATGATATTTGTCATTCAGAAAGGAGATTCTAAGTATCTTGGAAATGACTGACTAGAATGGGGTTAAGATTGAAGTAAGGGAGACCAGCATGGAGGCTGTTAAAGTGCATCAAGAGATGCCAACAACCTGAACTAAGGCAGGGATAGCGACACTGGAAGATGGAAGTATTTCAGGACCTGGAATTGGTAGGGTTTGCTGACCCCCGGTTTGCAGGAGGACTGTAGAATGACACTGAAGGTTCTGCTGGGAGTAACTGAACAGACGATGGTAACACAAAGTTAAGCAGACTGAAGGAAGGATGTAGTCAGAGGACAAGCTCACGAATGTGCAAGGAGCCAGCTTCCTATCACAAAAGCTATTGAACTTAGTTCATTTGCAAGAACACTGAGAATAAAAGGACTGTGATAATTGCAAAGGATTATTTTTATTGTTCCCTTCTGACATAGCACTAATGATCTGAAAGCCCACCTCCTCCAACATCCCGGCTGCTTCCGTAACTGAAGATTGACAGTGCAGCACCGAAATAGCATCAGTATATAACCGAGTGCCATAAACTCTAATGAGCTTTAAAAAATAGCTCAACATGTTCATTCCCCTGAACAGCTGGGAGGTTTTCTCCTAGGGCTGCTAAGCATTAATAACATTTCTGTGGGTAAAACCAGGAAAGTTGAGCTGGAAAAAGGGTCCTTCTCAGATTCTCCTGGTGAATACCTTGCCTCCTAAAAGCTGACCAGGATCAAAGAGACAAGTCAGAATGTGTTAATGCCATACCCCAGAGAACATACTGGGCAAGAAGGAACCAAGAATGCCATGAAAAGATCCCTAAACCCTTTGCAGAGCCACTGGAAGAGACTAGAATAGTACCTCCATTCCACAAGGTAGTTCTGTTGGGGGCAGAAATAGAATATTGGGGGCCAGCTACAATTGAAATATTAATCATGCTCTGTTAACCATGATGGGTCTGTTCTGATTAGAGAAAGCACATCCTAACCTGGCTGGAAGTTACCGCGCTGGGACATGGGAGCTAACATCGGAATGCAGTCCATCCTCCTTCTAAGAACTACCTATCATTATGGAAAGATTTACAACCTCGTGGCACCTAGTCCAGGAGGCACCTACTCTTTACAACCCCCAGCCCTTATTACCTGTAACCTGGTCCCAGGGCACCCAGGGTGCCTAGAGGTGCCGGCTCTCTGTGACACCCCCTCCACCAGCCCATATGAGTTGTAACCTGAAATGATTATCCTGTGCCCACTTTCCCATACCTGTAATTCCTAATTTCCCATGTAATCCTGTCTTTTTACCCAATATAAGCAACTGGCTTATGTAGGATGCAGAGCAGATTTTTGTGGATGACCAACTGCTCTCCCATACTGCCAGCAGTATTGGAATAAATGCTCATATATGATTCAACCTTATCTCTGCTTAATTGGCTGAAGTAGTGTCAGGCAGCACAGACCCCTTGGTTGTCCAGTTACAGTTCTAAACTGGAGTTCCAAGACTGTGATTCAACAAGCCATCCAGACATAAACTATGTGATCATCTAGCAAAAGAATAGAGTAAGAGGTGGCCATTTAGCGAAAGCTTACTATGCACACAGACTGAAATGCTTACTATCTGATATCCTCATAACCACCGCCCTATGAAGTGAACACCTTTCCTTCCATTCCCACTTTAGAAATAAGGACACAGGCTTAAAGAAGTGACGTCGCCAACATTTCACTGCAAGTGGCACAGCCAAGATTCAAGCAGGGACCTCTTTGCTGCTGAAACCAGGTCTCTTAACTATAGATAGATAGATAGATAGATAGATAGATAGATAGATAGATATAGAGATACTAGGGGCCCGGTGCACGAAATTCGTGCACTGGGTGTGTGTGTGTGTGTGTGTGTGTGTGTGTGTGTGTGTGTGTTTGGGGGGGGGGGGGAGTGTCCCTCAGCCCAGCCTGCCCCCTCTCACATACTGGGAGCCCTCAGGCATTGACCCCCCATCACCCTCCAATCGCAGGATGGGCCCCTTGCCCAGGCCTGACGCCTCTGACAGAGGCGTCAGGCCTGGGCAGAGGACCCTCATTTCCCCCCATCACTGGTTCTGCCCCCTCTGGCCCAGGCATCGGGCCTGGGCAGGGGACCCCCAGACCCCTCTGATTGCTGGCTCTGCCCCTTGCCCAGGCCTGATGCCTCAGCCAGAGGCGTAGACCCCCATCACCCTCCGATCGCCTGATCGGCCCCTTGCCCAGGCCTGACGCCTCCGCCAGAGGTGTCAGGCTTGGACAGGGGGCCCCCATCTCCCCCCGATCACTGGCTCTGGCCCCCGCCCAGGCCTGAGGCCTCTGGCCCAGGAATCATGCCTGGGCAGGGGACCCTCATCTCCCTCTGATCGCTTGTTCCACCCCCCGGCCCAAGCCTGACACCTCTGACCCAGGCTTCAGGCCTAGGTAAGGGGACCATCATATCCCCCCAATCCCCGGCTCCGCCCCCCACCCAGGCCTGATGCCTCAGCCAGAGGAGTTTGACCCTCATCACCCTCCGATCACCAATCACCGGATCGGCCCCTTGACCAGGCCTGAGGCCTCCGGCAGAGGTGTCAGGCCTGGGCAGGGGACCCCCAGCTCCCGGCGGTTGCAGGCTCCACCCCTGCCCAGGCCTAACGCCTCTGGCCTAGGCGTCTGGCCCAGGCAGCGGGGACCCGCAGTGGCAGCGGCCCCGCGATCGTGGGCTTCGCTTTAGGCCCAGGCAAGGGACCCCTAGCTCCCAGGACTGCCAGCTTCGACCGTGCCCAGCTTCCATCGCTGGCTCCACCCCTACTTCCTGCTATCACTGGCCAGGGCGGAAAAGGCACCTGATTCTCAGATCATGGCTGGGGGGCAGGGCAAAGGGGCCCCCAGGGCCGCCTTTGCCCTGCCCCCCAGCTCTTAGCTCCCCCCTGGGTTTCCGATCACTGTCAGTGGCAGGGGGCTTCTTCCTGCTTTCCCTTTCGCCTCCCTGCATTGTGCCTACATATGTAAATTAACCGCCATCTTGTTGGCAGTTAAGTGCCAATCTTAGTTGGCAGTTAATTTGCATATAGCCCTGATTAGCCAATGAAAAGGGTAGCGCTGTATGCCAATTACCATTTTTCTCTTTTATTAGTGTAGATATAGAGGTAGATATATATAGAGATATATATCTCTCTCTATATATATATATACATATCTAAGAGACCAACTGTTCGACTGTTCAATCAGTTGTTATAATGCACACTGACCACCAGGGAACAGACTCTCAACGCAGGAGCTGCACCCTGGTGGTCAGTGTGCTCCCACAGTGGGAGTGCCACTCAGCTGATGAAAAGGTGCCAGATGCAGGGCTCACAGCTGGCCGCCACAGCCCAGAGACCGCAGTGGAGTGGCAGTGAGCCTACCGAGGGGTGGTGGCAGGCACAGCGGGGCCAGGATAAGCAGGAGTGGCAGACAGGAATGGCAGGCAGCGTTGGGCTGGTTTCGGCCCGATCCCCACAGGCCATGTTGAGGGACCCCCCACCGGTGCACGAATCCATGCACCAAGCCTCTAGTTATGCAATAATGTCCTTACACCTGTATCGCTTCAATTTTTGAGTTTGTGCCAACTTTGCTCAGAAACTATAATAAATCTGGTTCAATTTCCTTTTGGATCCAAAGACCTGATTACTCATGAAGCCCACCACGAGATGACCTACCAATAAACACATAATCCCAGGTGTGGGCTTTGGTATTTGAACTAGAAAAGACAGATAAATACTATTACTTGGGAGTCCTACAATTCCCGACTATTATATATTTCGGTAATATTTCCTCTGGGTTCTTTCAGAAGTAATCTGGGTTTTTTTTAGCACCCCTCCACTTTTTGCCACTTCAATCTGTTCTGAATAGAACAATATTCTCAATCGGTCAAAGGTGCCAGTTTCTTTTACAGCCCAGGTTCTGCACAATCATACTAAATAATATAGATGATGTTTTATTTGATGACTGCTTTATGCTTCCTGCCGCCTCTGTTGGGCGGAGACATGTGGGCGTCCCCTGTAAATCTTGCCAGCTCTCAGGTCTGCGGCAGCTATCTCGTTCTCCCCTGGAAAATTTAAAACCTCTGCTTAAAACATTAACTTCTTCTTCATTTAATTTTTTACTGCTAAGGGTTTACAGCTGACTTTATGGCCCTGGAATGATTAATTTTTAATGCCTTTCTTTCTTTCTTCGTTGATCAACCTCCTCCGTTTTCAATTTGGATGCCATTGTACTTTTCTAGAAAGCATTTGTCACTTGCTGGTTTTCCTATTTCAGGCAAGGGAAGGTGGCTGGCGCAGAGGGGAAAGCAGGCACTCCTGCAGGAGTAACTGAAAGATAGTATCTATTCGCCTTTCAAGTGACTCCTGTGAAGAGGAGAGCACACCCTCTAGCATCAGAAACTCTCCCAATTCCAGGTTTTGGCAGGCAATAAGCTCCCTGAGAGCGCTATTGTACTAAATCCTGTATTGTCATGCACAAGGTATGGATTGAAGCGCATCTTTCAAACTACTAACCCATGATTAGGGAAAACAATTAGGAGAAACATACTTTAAAAAACAATTCATACCTTCCCCAGCCACCTGAAAAAAACGCACACAAATAAACACAATAAAAAGAAATAAAGAGCCCTGGCCAGTTTGGCTCAGTGGATAGAGTGTCAGCAAATAAGTTATACTTTAAAATAGAATTACTTTACATTTAGGGTAATAACTTAAATTAAATAAAAAACCAGAGACCAAATTCTTGACATTGTAAAGGAGAAACAGATGTCAAAAATAAGCTAGTAATAATATTTTATCAATATATTGAGGGGATAGATGGGAGCATTATATTCATCACTCTTGAGATTGTAAAAATTTGATCCGCATTTACAAGAAAACGGGCTCAGAAAGTTACATAAGTAGCCCACGATTTGCACAGAGTAGGCTCTAGGAAATCCCAGACCACTGTGCCCCTATGACTTCAAAATGTATGCTCGTGGCGGGACTGGGGTGGCTTGGTTGGAGCATTGTCTGAGGGGTTGCAGGTTTGATTCCTGGTCAGGGCATATGCCTAGGTTGTGGGCTCAATCCCCTATTGGGGCTCCTGTGGAGGCAATCTATCAATGTCTCTGTCTCTCTCTCTCTCTCTCTCTCTCTCTCTCTCTCTCTCTCTCTCCTCCCCAACCCTCTTCTTCACTCTAAGCATGTCCTCAGGTGACGATTAAAAAAAAAAAAGTAAGCTCCTGTCACTATGTCATATGGTCTTAATTGAAGTACATTTCTACACACAATTGAACTACCACATAGATTCATTTCTTTAAAGAAGTATTGATTCCTAGTTCCAAGACTAAATCAAAAGTATATTTCTAAACTTGTTCTCAGTGTTGCTTTTTAAAAAATATATGTGCATATAAAAACAGTATATTAATCCTTTCCATTATAGTTATGAGTGTGCAACAATTTATGATGTATTTTTTCACATCCATTAGTCTCCCTATTTGATTTAGTCACTGTGTAACTATAATATCATCAAATTATATTTAAAACATTTAAAACCTGTATAGAAAAATAAATCAAAAATGAAAACCTCTGTTCCTACTTTGTCTCTAACTAAGGTGTATATCTATTTACAGAACTGGTTACCAATCACATAAGTGATAACAAAAGTTATTTAACTGATGAATAATTTCTCCCAATATTATAAATTATTGGTGTTATCCTTTGTTGGGTGAAACTGTCACTAGGTGACATTCAGCCCCAGTCTGAGCCACAATTTGATGGAAAAGCACAATCAAACTCTCCTAAACTGATCATCATTAGGTCAATTGTAGTCAAAGTTGTAAACTTCTCTTACCATCGGTAATGTGCTGCTAAGAGTGCTGAATCCTCTCCTAGCTTTTGCTGACCTAAGAACTGGTCATACAAGAACTAGTTTTTTTTTTGCTTGCACTTATAATGATGTCTAAATATTTTCTGATTTCAATGACTCAATTATCAACTAAGTCACAGAAATCATTTGGTGGCTTGCCATAGTTAATTAAGTCAAATCTAAACCTTCCAGCTTCTGAGCTTGAATTTTGGTTATTCTGCAAAATATATACTGCTATATATTTTGTTTTAAATAACCTCAGCTTCCTCAACTGTAAAATGGGTTTATGATGGTTACTATAGCACTCAAATAAGTCATTATACATGATGCCTAGCATGGAAGTCTCATGTAATCCTTAGCTCTCACCAAATGAATACCTTAGCTCTCACTAAATGAATATAGTTGGTGCCCATGATGGATGGGTATTCCATGGATTTTGAAAATTTAGCTCATTATATGGAAAAACAATTCACCCATCATGGCTCAACTCATCCCACAGCCTACCTCTTAGCTCAGGGATGCCCAATGTTGAGAGGAGCCTGTAGTGTTGGCCATTGTTACAACATCCTCCTCCATTTCTCTCCCCTCTCTAACCCTCCACCCCATTCTTCCTGTTTCTCCAAAGCTCTCAGATCCAAAAATCCCTTAGATGCTGCAGTTCCTATAAGCAGCAACAGAGGCTGACTCCAGGACAGGGCACCCTCTGCCTCAGTGGACCACAGCTTCACCTGCGATGGGCACAAGGGGGCATTAGCTTGTCAGGGTGTAAGCACCCCTGCCAAAGATTCCCTACTGAGGATAAGCTTGCTTTGGCGTGGAGGAAATGTAGGGGGCAGGAGCCAGGCGCACTGGCTGGCAGGCAAAAAGGTAACCCCCAGTGCTACCAACCCCAAAGCAGGGCTAAAGTGGGTGAAAAGAAGGTATGTGTGGTCCTGGGAGGCATTTATAGAGGAGCTGCAGAGCCAGGACTTTCTGGGTGTGTTCAAGTACCAATCAATCAAATAAATGACCAGAACAGAGTTCAGTGATGTCCTTCAGTGCCAGGCATTAACTTTTTAAGTGATAGATTGCAGGACTAGCCAAGAAATCCCAGGGAAGAACATAAAGGTCAGGTTGGGGGCAGGAGAAACACTCAAGAGAAATAGCAGTTATTTTCCAACTAATATGAAAATGCTTCACATTCTACCAACCATATGACCCCACTGGTGTGCACTAGCCAAAGCCAAGCCCGCTCCTTGAAACTCATCATACCCCACAACTGCACAGCCTTCCAACTGCATCCTTCCTATCACAACTTCAAAGCAATTGCGGATTGCTACCCTGTAGATGTCCATGCGTGTGAATATGAGAAATCTGATGGTAACACAAAACACAAAATGCAAAGAGAACACGAAATTGAATCCAGTCTGAATCTAACCACCATACTGAAAATGACATCTAATGATTTCCACATTGGTAAACTGACTTTCCCCGGTGCTTGGTTAGTGGGAAGGAGGGCTCAAAGATGAGAACTAAGAATGGAGTGATTTCCACACCTCTCTGTACTCTCCCCAAATAGGAACACATTTGCCAGTGTCGCCAGTGTCTTTTTTTAAAAAAATATATATTTTATTGATTTTTTACAGAGAAGAAGGGAGAGGGATAGAGAGTCAGAAACATCGATGATGAGAGAGAAACATCGATCAGTTGCCTCCCTCACACCTCCTCCTGGAAGATGTGCCCGCAACCAAGGCACATGCCCCTGACCAGAATCGAACCTGGGACCCTTCAGTCTGCAGGCCGACGCTCTATCCACTGAGCCAAACCGGTTAGGGCTCCAGTGTCTTTTATCATACCCTGTGGCTCCCCAATCCATTGAGACTCAGCTGCACTCTGCCATGTTTTCATTCCACTATAAATCGGGTACCTACTGTGATCCTGTCATGATAGTGGGCAAAGGTGTTTGTAATCATAATCAAAACAAAAATAAATATAAGATGGGAAAACATGCCATATGTCTTTGGGAGAAAGACAGTTTCATGGAGAACATCTTTTTTCTGAGACTTTATTTTAATAGAAACACCCGTTATCATAGTGTTTGAGAGCTCAGGCTTTGAACACAGACAATCCTAGTCTGGGAGCATTTACAACCAAGACTGAGTATCCGTGTAATACAGACAGAGAACTTATTTGGAAGAGGAAACTGGGCTGCTAGTGGTTGAGAGAGAATATGTACATTTGAAGTAGGCCTTTTAATGTCTCCTTGGCTCTAATCTTGCTCCTTTCCAATCTAGAGGAAATTGCAATTATTCCAAAGGACATATCCGGTCATGTCACTTTTCTGCTAAAATCCCTCTTTCACTCGCCCAGGGCCCACCCAAAGCCCAGGTGTGGCTGACAAGGCTCTCTTCTAGTCCTAGACCACGTACACTGAAAAGCTGCAGCTTGCATCCAGTTTATTGGATTCCCCCACCTATATTCCAACTCCCTGGAGTTTTCCCATAACACCACATAACACCACGACCATTCGTGCCTTTGCTATCCCCACTGCCTTGCAACGCTCTTTTTCCTTTCCTTTACTACCCCCCCCCTCCCCCCCCCCCCACACACACGTGTTGAAAGCAATTCAAGAGCAGGATAAATGTGACCTGTTTGGTTGGGGAACCCTCCCCAGGTCACTCCTTGTTCTGTACCACAAGCACCCTGGGTACTTAGCTCCATTACAACTCATGGCTTTGTCTCCCCCTTGTGGGAAGAAACAGCATGTTTTCATTACTGAATGCCCAGTCTCTGACTCAGCAACTTACAGAATTTTCCTGTAAAGAGACAGGTAGAAAATATTTTAGGCTTTGGAGATCATATGGGCTCTGTCTCAACTATTCAGCTCTACCACTGAAGGGCAAACAAATCCATAAACAATAGTAGGTAAGTGGGCAGTGTTCCAATAATACTTCACTTTTACTTTTTGCTAATCCTTGAGGCCCTAATAGAATATCCAACGCGCAACAGATAGAGGTGGTGCCTACTGAAGAGGATTCCATTGTCCTTTACTTTGAAGGGAGAGAATTCAGCTCTGCTGATAGAGCTTCACCCTCCCCCCACACTAACTGAAATATAAAGCTTGACCTATACTAGAGGGGATGCAAATTTGTATAAGAGCAAAAAGGCCTTTTTACTTCTGCAGCAAAAATTAAAGTATCAAGACTTTTTGAACCTTCTTCCAGATTCAAAGGTACTGAAACATCAACACATTTAGAGGAAGACATAGGGTGTCCCTGATTGAGGCCTGTTAGCCAGGAAGCTCTAACAAATACCCCGTGAGGAAAAATCACCATAAATGTGAGGGAAAACATTGTTTCTAGATTTGCCAAAAAGCTAAGCCCAAAGCAGGTGACTTAAAACATACTCACGTATGCTCCTTTGACAATGTGTTGAGCTAATTGAAAACTGTGGGTAGAGAAACTACTATCCGGCTGAGTCAATGTTGGCAGAGGGCACCATTACTCAGGGGAAATCTATGCCAAATCACAAGTCAGCTTCTTCTCAATCCCTATGGACTGGGCCTAGCAGGAGCCAGCCTTTATATGAAGTACAGCTATCAGTAAAGAACAGGTCTGTAGAGAGAGAAAGACTGACTCACCATCTGTTATCAGTTAGCATCCAGGCTTCTGTACCCATCATGAGAAGAGCACTTCCTGCATCTCCTAGCAGGTAGGAGACTGAACATTACATATTGATGCATCACTGTCAAATGACAGGTATTTGTTCTAACTAATAATGCAGGCCCCCTCTAATTAAAAATGTATTAGTAGATTTTTTTTGTATAAAAAGATAAATGAGTGAATGATGATGGAACACACTGTACAGAAAACCTACATTTGAAACAGAATTCCAAATCTTTGGCTTGGAAAGGCTTTAAGTCAAATGAGATGTTCCCCTGGCCTGACTTTTGAAACAAGCCTTGTATGATTTTGTGCATCATGATGGGAAGTACACAAAAATCTGGTTGCACAAGAGTTGACACGAGCTAACAGCGTTTAAGTTTTTCTTTTTTGCCCTTGATGAACAAAGTTCAGAATCCACAGGTTCCTGCGATGCAAATATCACCACGGAAGTATTTTTGGCATAGCATTCAGTATCTCCCTCCGAAGCTGTCAGGACCAAAGCAGTGACAGCGTTACATTTCATTGCAGGATGCCTGTCAGGTACAAACCAACTGTTTTGCTCAGTGGCCTCTAAATCTGTCAGTCTTCCCAGGTTTCTGTGAGCCAGCCCACCCCATCACTCCTCCAACCTCCGACACCCGGAACAAACTTCACCAAGCTCTGTCAAAGAAAATCATATAAAAATATTAAAAAGACTGAAGGGCTGATCAGAACAGACATGTGATATTATGGGATTTGTAAATCAATTTATGAACCGTGTGATAAACGGTATAAGATTCAAGAGGCAATAACCATTTTATGGGGGAAGATCATAAACCTGTCAAATGTCCTACCCCTGTGCACCTAAGAGACGATTCTGGTGCCAAGAAGTGATACGATCTAGACCTTGTAAAACAAAGCTAATGCATTTCTAATTTTACTAGTAGTATTTTCTTTCATAGCCCCCCTCTGAACAAGAAATACACTTTTTCTGACATCTCCAACATGGTCATTAACAGCTGGATAGAAGTAACTTTCTCTCAGCAGGCCAGCAAAAACCTGTGCTGACATTTTGGCATTCATTCTGTACCCCAGAATTCCTGAAATCGGCATTCCCAGGGGCCTCAGCATCTTTTTAACCACTGGTCTCTTTATCCCTATCAGATACTTTTTACCATTTGATCACTTGTCTATTTTTCCAGAAACTCATAGGAGATGTCACTCTGACAAAGCAGTACAAGAGCTCCTGAGCTTACATCAAAACATATAGGACAAGGGTCTCATTACACAAGGAGTCCCGGCTGCACCTGAGTGCTTTATTGGCACAATGCTGTTAGCTTTCAGCAATTGTCCCACTCCATTTTGGTGTTTTGACAGTTTGGGTATCTACTGAGGTAAATGTATACATGAGACTCGGGCATTCACAATAAGCTGTTTGATCTTGGGCAAGTCACTGCATCCCTCTGAGGAACCATCTAACAGGGATACAGAAATCTGCCATTGCACCAAACAGGATGCGGGTAGTAGCAAATGAAAAAATAGATCTAAATGCATTTTTTGTAAGCTGTACAAAGAAAGCAGAATCATAAAACAGATAAAGTGAGGGCTCTGGATCCAAAAAACCAAAGGGTTAGAACCCTGACTCCCTATTGTGTAACCTATTGTGAGCCTCAGTTTCCTCATCTATACAAGGGGGCCATAATAATTATCTTACAGGGTTCTCATGGGCAAGTATGCTGCATAGTAGGCACATAAAACATATATATGCACACACACACATACACACTGTGGGGGGCAATTGTGAGTATGCAAAACACAGAGTTTATTCTTGTATTATTTATTTAGCAATTATTTTATTACTTTCCATATGAACAACTGTTTCCAAACCTCCACATTTAACCAAAAGTCTTTTACATTCTTTTTCTAAGTTTGCCTTCATAATTCCCCCATTTCTGGCTGGTAAAAATCAGATGACATTGTTCCCTCCTTTACTGAGGATATGACCTCCCAGAGGCTCCTCTTGTGACCTCTCATAAGATTCCTTTGACTTAAACTGACAAAGCCAAGGCTTCTGGGAAGACACAGCCCTACTGGGGATTTCAGTTCCCACTAGACCCTGAACCGGGGGCCTCATGCAAGACACAGTCAGGCAATCCTACAAAGTGATTCTAGAAAATGTACTTCTTACATCCACAGAGTAACCGGGAGTTTGCCTAGTCAATGTATCTATCAGTCACCCAATCGTGTATAGCAGCGGTTCTCAACCTGTGGGTCGCGACCCCTTTGGCAGTCCAACGACCCTCTCACAGGGTCGCCTAAGACCATCCTGCATATCAGATATTTGCGTTACAATTCATAACAGTAGCAACATTACAGTTATGAAGTAGCAACGAAAATAATTTTATGGTTGGGTCACAACATGAGGAACTGTATTTAAAGGGCCAGAAGGTTGAGAACCACGGCTATAGTCTTTTCTGAAAAGCCAGTCTCATTTAAAGGGAGCTTTCACTTTGGTCATCTTCCAACACAGAAATCTTGAGTCCTCAGTAACATTCTAAAAAGGCCCCAGATTCTTCAGTCCATATGGTTTGAGTGCCTTAATAAATAATGCCTTATTTTTTAGAAGTATTCATTCATTGCTTCCCTAGAGAAGGTACAAAAATTAAGCCATATTTTGGATCCAATGGAAAGATAAACAAGTTCTATATCTCAAACTCCACAGCATATTGAGACAACTCATTTTTTATTTATTTATTTTTTTGCTTAGGTCAAAAATATTTTGCCGCAACCATAAGAACTTGGTTACAAGTGTGGTTCTAGGACCTTAAAATGTAAATAATAAATGCATATAGTCAACTATGAATATTAATAAAAATAAATGTGACACTTCTATTTAGGCCATTGCAATTAACAGGTATTTTCATGGTCATTTCTCATGTAATTCTTCCAATGAGCATATGAAAAAGGAAGAGCAGGAATATTATCTCCTCGCTGATAAAAGACAGAGGCTGAGAGAGAAAGAATGACCCTCCCATCAAGAAACATTTGTCATTAGCGGATTTAACTAAATATCTCCGGCTCTAAATCCTATGCTATCTGAACTATCCCATGATAGTTCCGTCATAGCCTACATTTTTTAAATTATGGACATTGACACTTGTTTAATAAACAATAAGAGAGCTTTGTGTTCACACCTGGAACTTCCTTACTATTCTTCCCCTATCTGCTGACATCAGTCCTCTTCTTCCTACATCCACCCAAAGGAAATAAAAGTTCAAACCAGTGATCGAACAGGGACTTTGTGCATCTTCTCTCATGCACTACACACATATATCAAAGAATTCTCCTGGAGCAGTGAATTCACCACTGAATGGAGAGGCTGTTCCACAGGGGGAAGCCGTGTTCAACAAGATGCCCTTTCTTCTGAAGAAGGCCAGGAGTTAGTCATTCTAGGCCAAATGGACAAACAGGAACAGCGCTTGCCATTTCCTTTGAAGATGTCAAAGTGCTCAAAGGGCTGGAAACAGCAGCACTTAAGGGTTCTTCAAAGCCTCCTAAGTCTCAGCCATTTTTACACCATCATCTCCAACAGGAAGCATCTCATTAGGGGAACCTCCTGTCAACTTGATAACAAAATGGAATGTAATTCATCTTTGAACCCAACCAGGCTGACAGCAATTTTGATTTCGCTTCCTTCTGAATCAATTCCCCTATCACATTTATACTGAATTCCACTAAATAGTTTATAGTGTCCTGGCAAAGCCAATGACGCGCGATAGTACTTACTCAGCAGCTGGCATCTGCATATGCTGGAAGGCTACTCAATGCACTCTGAGGAGGGGCTATGGTGGCTGGTCCCATTTCACAGACAGACATATCCAGATGTGAGCTGGGGTTTGCAATTCAGGAAAAGAAGCCAACGGAGAAACTGTTCACATGCGTTATGTTGCAACTACGAGGACAGCCCTCATCCACCTGAAACTCTAAATGCTGTTCTTTGGTAAACAACCAAGGTCATCTACAAAGGTTTCTCCTCACCTCAGGCTGACTTTCCATAGTGGGTAAACCACCTTACTAGCTCCCTTTTGATAGTCACTGCTACCCCCACCCCTAGGCCTGAAAGAGCATGTCTAGGCATGTAATCCAGAATTGTCCTCTACAACAGAGCACTCCACCCCTTGTCCTAAGTGAAGGCCTGGAATAGCACTGTCCACACACACGCATGCCCACATAGGTCTCAAAACCACAGTGGCTGTCTACATGGCTACTGGTTTTCTCCTGTGGTTCACACTCGCCTTCAGAAGGAAACCAAACCCCAGTGTTTAGCTTTCATGACCTTACTGAGTTTGACCATCGCTCTCTGGCTAGAATCAGAACCTCACAATCAGAACTCTGGCCTCATAGAGTCCCTTCACCAGCCAAGCTAATTAGCCTATGTAGCCTTATGTCTGCTCCCTACTTCTTATGCCTCACCCCTGGTCTGAATTTAATTCTCTACTCTCTTACCCAGTTTCCTTCAACTTCCTGAACCCACAGCAATCTCCACTCTGAACTCTTAAAAAAAAAATGTTGTTTCTACCAATTTCCTAGGCACATGGCTTTAAACTCTTACATCATTTCTTAACTTTCTTGTGAGCATGCCTTTTCCTATCAATTACATTCCATAAGGTGAAGGTTTTGTGGTAAGCTTTTTTTATCCTTCACAGTTCCATGCACCTATAGATACTCAATAAATACTTCCTAAAGTGAATTTAGGATGACTAATTATTCATCCAGATATTTGATGAAATGGCAACGGGGGAGCAGATTTGAAATGGGTCATTCGTCACTTCTCCTATTGTATTAGATTGTGGAATTTTAATCAGAGTGACTCCTGGCATCATATGTGGTTGTTAAGAAGATCAGGATGCAGTTTTAGCTCAAGGGTTTTGATTGCCTGAGACTGAATTTAAATGATTATAATTGAGATGACCATACTTTGTACTTCAAAATAACTTTACTTTTGCACTCTGCTCATTAAGGCTTAGCATAGCTAGTGAGAAAACACATCAGACCAGCATCAATCTGACAGTATTTTTTACTACCCCATTTTCTTCATCTATTGCAAAACAAATAATGATTTGCTAACCTGAGTTTTCTCTCTCAGTGAAATGAGCCTGGTAAGAGCAGAGTTTCTCTAAAAACACCAAGGCTTCCTCCACCACCACCAGCCCCCCAACCCCCCCCCCAAAAAAAAAATATAGCACATCTATACTCATTGTACCTGGGAGAGGCAGAATGAAGACAGGTGCCATTTTTCTAAGAAAACCGAAATGTAGTAACCTACCTAAACCACAAAACAATCAAAAGTCAGGGATTGGCAAGTAAAATTCAGAAGAATTGCCTGCATTATAAAGAGATATGCTGGGGGTTCCAATAAATACATCAAATTCCTAGCATTCATGAACTTAACAATCAAACAGTTATGGTTTCATTTATTGTACTCACAATCAAACAAAAAATATGCAGTAATCTCTCATGTCCTAGAGGTACAAGTTTGAGTCATACTGGTGAAGTGATTCTTATATGCAGCATGATTTAACTCAATGTCAGAAACTCTCTCAACCCCCATTTAACAGATGAGAATAACGTGCAAAGTATATAATTTCATGGAATTCACAAATTTGGGCATTCCTGAGACTGCCTGCACTGTTTCCAGTCAAATTCCCAGGAGTAGGTATCTTAGATACAAGCTTTCTTTAATAATGTCTTTCTTTTGGTGGCTTCTGAACTGTAATAATTTTTCAAGTTTCCTTCTGCCAGGAGGAGAGTAGGGTCACAGAAGTATGCCTAAGGAAAATTATTTTCACGGAAATCAAGAATAGAGAAGGGTATTCTCTCCCAACAGATGGGACCTGTCACACATCAGCACATTCACCAGCCCAGAGAGCATTCCTATTAGCCATTCCACAGCTGTCGTCCTATGAAAAGGGCATATATGATTTCACAAGCATCACCTTCCCTTAAGACCATGTAAGCCACTTACATGCCTAGTAGCTTCTGAGAAAAGAGTAAAATAGATAAAATGTAAAAATCAGAAAAAAATGAGGGTGTCAGAATCTACTTCTATTTAAAGGGACTATTAAATATTTTGTATTAGACTAAATATGTTCCCTTTACCCCCCCCCCCAAACATGTGGGGCTTATATGGGATATGATTAGTCAATAAAGTCAGAAAAGAAATTCATTTTCTCTTGAGAGGGGAAATTTTCAACTATCAGATACAGCTTACAAAACCAAGCACACTGTAAAACGGGGCAATAAAAATTCAATTAGGCCAGTGAAATTAAAAAAGAAGTAGATAGCCCTGGCCAGTTTGGCTCAGTGGATAGAGCGTCGGCCTTCGGACTCAAGGGTCCCAGGTTCGATTCCGGTCAAGGGCATGTACCTTGGTTGCGGGCACATCCCCAGTAGGGGGTGTGCAGGAGGCAGCTGACCAATGTTTCTCTCTCATCGATGTTTCTAGCTCTCTATCCATCTCCCTTCCTCTCTGTAAAAAATCAATAAAATATATTTTTTTAAAAAAGAAGTAGATATAACCAGTCTCCTGAGATAGTTGACACCAAAACTGATCACACAACTTTGCTTCAAGCTTCCTAAAAACTGAGTCAAAGAATTCTTAGCATCTGAACAAAAAGCATATAATTCCATCCACCGATTCATCGTTGACTCCTCCTCCATCTAGTAATTTGCAGTTTCATTTTGAAAGCTGTGATTTCTTAATCTAGAGGTTGAAAGGAAATAAAATTTGTAGACCCAGGTTTCATGGTGTAAAACCTACTCCTTGACTTTAAACTAGAAAATCTCTGGAAGCTGAATTAACACTGAGGCCACTAGGGTGCAATTTAGGAAATTACTGCTTCACAGGCTCAAAAGGCACCCCGATGGAATAAAAGATTACACTAAGTCTATGCTTTATTACATTGCACCTGGGGGTTCTATACTATTGATAGTACCCTTCAGGCACTGGAATTTACCTGTTTGTTGTTGTTCTCTGCAGAACTAAAGGTAATTACCTATTAGCATGAGCTTAGAAGCCAAATATTTTTTAACCAATCCTGAGGAAGAGGAAAAAAAAATTAAATCTATTTAAATGAACATAAATATTGCTTCCCTGATTTTGGTTCCGATTATGCAATAGCTAATGAAGCAACGCATAATAGATCAATTTCTTAAAGTGAGTTAACATTGCATATAAATAAAAATGATTAATTAGTAAACTCATGTGGATTTTGTTTTGTGTTTCAGGTGCCTCAAGTTGAGGAAAGCACTTTACTTTCTGAATCTAGGACTCCTTAAAAAAAAACAAAAAGACTTGAACTTATACGTGAACTCTGAGAACTTTTCACTAAATACTATAGACTTTCACTGATCAATATGCAGGCACTAGCCACATACTAATACAGTTATTCGAATTTAAGTTTAAATTCATTAAAATTAAATAAGATTGAAAATTCAGTTTCTCTATCACTCTAGCCACTTCAAGTGCCAATAGACAGATTAATGGCTATCATATTAGACACATGAATGTTTCCATTACTGCATCAAATTCAATCGACAGTACTATTAAAGTCACAAGATACACTTTAAAGTAAATGCTAAAATATCTATCATAATAAAAGCAAAATTGGCTAATTAGACCAGACGACCTTCCAGAAGAAGCCGGGGCTGAGAGAAAAGCCTGGGTCCTGGGTGCCAGAGGGAAGTCGGGGCCAGCAGCTGGGGGAAGGAAGGCCTACTCCTGCATGCATTTCATGCATCAGGCCTCTAGTTTATTTAATAATAAGGTTAAAACTGAATTATTTATTAATAAGGTTAGAAGCTGAATAAATTATTTGTTGCTTTTGTTTTAATGTGAACATCATGTTTCATGCTAACAAACACTCATTCCAATAGTCAGCAAAGTATGTTTTGAAATCCTACACCCTATTCTTGGCTCAATATCAGGCATTGCAGACACACATGAGTTAACTCTAGTGAAAAAGAAACTCCAGTCCCAAATAGCTACAATCTAATAAAAGAGGAGCTATAATAAAGGTTCCAAATAAGAGTCCCTGGGGGATGAGAGTTGTGGAAATAGGAGTGGCATTGTAGCTGGATCTCAAGCAGGATGATGGTTTCCCAATTCCCAGAAGAAAGAGATAGAGGCTATTCTGGGTGGAGGAAACTGTTCAATCAAAGGCACAAACACATAAAAGAGTATGATGTGTTTGAGAACTAAACATTACTAGATCATGGCATGAAATTAGTGGCTAACTGAAAGGGGATCAGATTAGAATCCTGAACTGGGGCAAGACTGGAAATGGGCCATGCCATGGAGGTAGGGCTCCTTTGCAGAGGCTGTGGATTTCATAAAGGTTTTGGCACGTAGCACATTTATGCAATGAAACAAAATGAAACTAGCTTGATGTGAAGGATGGACTACACAAAGTAAAAATGACTAAATGGAGCAATTTAAAGAAAAGTGAAATTTTAAACCACATGGCAACTTATAAGCAGATGTCAGTTAGAAATAATGTTCCTATACACATATTCACATTTATATAAATATGCATATAAATATGCTTATTGTTAACTAAACTTATTGTGATCATTTTGCCATATATACAAATATTTAAATCATGTTGAACACCTGAAGCTAATATAATGCTGTATATCAATTACACCTCAATAAACAACATACTTATAGATTACCAAATATATATTTATGAATGCATGATGCTAATGAGGCTATATGTGTATATAACTCAGACTCCAAATTATTCCTAGATTCATACACATACCCATTATTTATTAAGCTCTTACTCTATGTTAAGGCCATTCCCACATTATCTCATTTTAACCCTTAGCAACTACCCCAGCTGATAGGAACTATTTTTTTTATATATATATTTTATTGATTTTTTACAGAGAGGAAGGGAGAGAGATAGAGAGTAAGAAACATCGATGAGAGAGAAACATCGATCAGCTCCCTCCTGCACATCCCCCACTGGGGAAGCGCCCGCAACCCAGGTACATGCCCTTGACCGGAATCGAACCTGGGACCTTTCAGTCCACAGGCCGACGCTCTATCCACTGAGCCAAACCGGTTTCGGCAAGGAACTATTTTTATCACTTTAAAATTATGGCCGAAACCGGTTTGGCTCAGTGGATGGAGCGTCGGCCTGCGGACTGAGGGGTCCCAGGTTCGATTCCGGTCAGGGGCATGTGCCTGGGTTGCGGGCATATCCCCAGTGGGAGGTGTGCGGGAGGCAGCTGATCGATGTTTCTCTCTCATCGATGTTTCTGGCTCTCTGTCTCTCTCCCTTCCTCTCTGTGGAAAATCAATAAAATATATTTAAAAAATAAATAAATAAAATAAAATTATGGCCCAGAGAGATTGTGTGCTTTACCCTAAACCAGACAACTAGGAAGAGACAGGACCAGACACTGATTTCAGGCATATATAATTGTTAAAGCCTCTGCTTTTAACTTCTAGTCAATATTGCCTTCCAGGATGATACGGCATTCTTGATTCACAGAGGGTCGGGTCAAGAATTCTTGAAATATGTTTAACAGAATGATGTAAAATACAAAGAAAACATTAAAAATAAAGAAAAAGTTTGTCCAGCTATTGTGGCTAAGTGGTTGAGTGTCAACCAGGAGGTCATGGTTTGATTCCCAGTCAGGACATATACCTGGGGTTGCAGGCTTGATCCACAGTAGGGGGCATGCAGGAGGCAGCCAATTGATGATTCTGTCTCATCACACAGACCCAAAACTCAATCATTCCAATTCACTGCATTTCAGCTCCTTGGGGCCACATGGTATGCAGATGGAGAAACTGGGGTCCATTGCAGGTGTAGAGTAAGGGTGACAAAAATTGAATAGATTGTGTTATAGACTTGTCTCTTCTTTGTCACACACCATGATTCCTCATTTACAGCTTGCAATAATCCTAGATCTCCATGAACCTCAAGGCCACTCATCAACATTAATCAACTTTAACACAGGTAGAAGAGCACATTACATGAAAACTGACACAGCTGAACCCAATGCAGAGAAGACAAGAATCTGTGCAAGAAAAACACAGCAGGAAAATCAGTTCAGGTTTCAACAAACAAAAAATTATTGAATTCTTGTCATAGGTTTTCATACACATTTGTAAAACAAAACATTATCTTTTCATTCTGAGCATCTCTCTCACCACAATACCATCAATTTCCTTTGAAATAGCACATTCTCTTTCAGAAATACTTGGAACTGAATTAACCTCTTAAACCTAAAAGGGACACCCAAGGTCATCAGGCTCATCTTTCTGCATTAGGATAGTAAGGTACCTTGTGTAGTATTTTTCTAATTTAACCATATTTATAGAGTTCCTACTGTGTACCATGCAAAGAGGAGGCAACTGGGGACTTGACTTAAATGGATTATCTTAAAATAAGTTTCTAAGGGGAGAAAAATAGCAGTAAAATAAGCTTAGAACATAGTTTTCTGGCTTCCTACTATAGCATTCTCTCCACTAGAGCATGCTATCCTAAGGCAGTTTGGAAGCAATTGCAAGAAACAGAAAACCCTTCCACTAACAATCCTAACCAAGTCATCTCATTCAACCAAAATTCTGGAAGTAGGTGTTGGTTCACCAGCTTAACCATGCCAGGACTGGTAGTCCTTGGCCTTTTCATCATGCATGCTGTCTCATGGTCACAATATGGCTGCTGCATCTCCTGGCATTGTAACCTCTTTGCAATGGAAAGGAGTAAGGGAAAGGCAAAAAGCTCTTCTGCCTGTACCAGATGGGTTGAAACCTTACTACATGGCCACCTAACCTGCAAGAGGGACTGTGACATGGAGTGGTTTAAATTGCTCACATTGTGCCTTAAACAAAACTAGGAATCTGTAAGCAAAGAATAAAGGAAGAATTCATATTAAGTAGGCCATTTATAATCCCTTTATTAGTACACACAATGACTGTCCAAGGAACTGTTTCACTCTTTTTAGAGAAGTTGCAAGATCTAATTTAAAAATCCAGTTGTGTATCTGCCATTAGCTAGGATGGTAGGGAGAATAAATATACCTCACCCTTCACCCAGGTTGTGTTGCCTCCCATGCACCCAACTCAAACCTCCCACTTCCGTCGCCCATTGGCTATAGGTGCAAGGCCACAGGCTGAAACTCCTCAGTGCCACACATCGCTCAGAACCTCTAGGAAGAACAGACAAATGAGTGATGTTTAATTGTCCTCCAGAACAAAAGGTATTTAGCATATGCTTCAAATGGAAAGTATCAATAGTAGAGCTAATAAATGAAAAATTATTAAAGAAAATACTATACTATCACATAGTATTTTTCTCACACGCGCGCGCACACACACACACACACAAACACACTAATCCTTTTACCAACAAAAGAAAAAAAGTCTTGCTATAAGGTTAGGAGATTTAAAAACCAATTAACTATACATCTTAGGCAGAGGAATGACTTATTCAACAAGTAGTGATGACCCTAAAAACAAAGACCATCAACTGTTAAGAAGGCTTAAGTTCATCCATCATTGTTTTTAAGTTAAAGTAGGAAATCACACAAGTAATAGTATTTTATATAAACATAATTAGTCATTTAGCTTCTTTAGGTTAAGTTTACTTGTTTATAGAATGAGAAGACAGCAGCCAGTTGGCCTCTAAAGCCCACTAGAGATTGATACACACACCCCTCCCTGTAAAGAATCACTTCTTTTTCTTTTCTTTTTTTTTTAAATATATTTTATTGATTTTTTACAGAGAGGAAGGGAGAGAGATAGAGAGTCAGAAACATGGATGAGAGAGAAACATCGATCAGCTGCCTCCTGCACATCTCCCACTGGGGGTGTGCCCGCAACTCGGGTACATGCCCTTGACTGGAATCGAACCCGAGACCCTTCAGTCCGCAGGCCGACGCTCCATCCACTGAGCCAAACTAGTTTCGGCAAGAATCACTTCTTATCAGTGCGGGAAGGTGGCCATTCAATCTATCTCCTGATTCTAGGAGTAGAGTGTCCTTACCTAATAAGGGAGCCACCCTGTTCCTGGGGTGGCCAGTTGTCTGAGTTTGCCTAGAATAGAGGATTTTTAGGATTTAAGACTGTCAATGCTAAAACTAGGCCCAGCAAGCCAGTATGATTTGATCATCCACTGTCCCATCCCACTTGGGTCACATGCCCCTTGTCCTGACCCCTTTCCTACCTCTCTAGTCCTGCACAGAGAACAGGATCTAAGGTAGAGCCCTATCCTGTAATCAGGCCCAAGGACTAAAATGAATTTCTAGTTATTCAAAATGCCCTTCCACATACTCCAAGATTCCATTCCTCTCTATTACATGACTAGAGTCCTGGTGCACAAAATTCATGCACAGTGGGGAGGGGGTGTCCCTCAACCCAGCCTGCACCCTCTCCAATCTAGGAACCCTCGGAGGATGTCCCACTGCCAGTTTAGACCCGGTCAGGCCTAAACCGGCAGTCGGACATCCCTCTCACAATCTAGTACTGCTGGCTCCTAACTTCTCACCTGCCTGCCAGCCTGATCGCCCCCTAACCACTCCCCTTCCAGCCTGACTGATGCCTAACTGTGCCCCTGCCAGCCTGATCGCTCCCAACTGCCCTCCCCTGCTGGCCTGATGGCCCCCAACTGCCTTCCTCTGCTGGCCCGATCACCCCCAACTGCCCTCCCCTGCAGGCCCAGTTGCCCCCAACTGCCCTCCTCTGCTGCCCTGTTCACCCCCAATTGCCCTCCCCTGCCGGCCATCTTGTGGTAGCCATCCTGTGATGACATCACGGCAGCCATCTTGTGATGATAGCACGCAAGGGTGTCATGTGACGCCACCTAGGCTTTTATTATATAGAACATCTGATTCTGAAGGGAAAATTTAGGAAAATAGCTCATGAGATGTTCTTTGCTTAAATTTTATTTAGCTTTTACCAGCTGCTATTAAGCAGCGAGCCACATTTAAACAGGCTAAATTCCACCCCTTCACAGCTGTATCCAGGAGCCACAAGACAGAGGTATTCAATGCATTGGATGTGCTTTGGCATTTTGGGCACGGACTTCATTATGATAAACCAGTCCAGCTCCCTGTCACCTCCCCTCCTCTGCAGAGTGGATCACACTGATAAAGTGCCATTTAAGTATGTATATGTTTCAGTACTTCTAATAATTGACCCAGGGAAATTAAAATAATATTTTCCTGTCCTACTTGTCATAACCAGTTGAGCTATCTTTCAGAATGTGCTGCTGCAGGGGTGGGGTGGGGAGGAAAATTTATGCACATATTACTGCTGAAATTTCTTGGCGTTTTGCCTCCCAGAAGAGCAATGTATGAAATATTTATTCAAAACTGGAAATATTAAGAATCAAATGAATTTAAACCATCCTAATTATTTTGTGGACCTCTCTCCATACTTAAGAAAAGTCCAAACTGTGTCCATTTCTGCATAAGCTGTGTTTACCAGAACATCTTGTAAAAATGTAAAACTCTACTCAATAGCCAACTTGACCGATTGAATTCTATTAAAATAATTGTTCTTGGGATGAAGTAACTAGTTTAGTGTTGTAGGAACAAAGGCAGAGGCATGAAAGAACTTTCAGTGACATAGGACCTGAGAGATCATTCATGCTTTCACTGGGCAGTTACTTATTTATTGAACACCTACTATGTGCTAAGCACTGTGCTAAGTGCTGTAAACAAAAGAGACAGAGTTTCTAACTTCATAGAACTTACAGTCTGGTAGGAGAGATAGGTAACCACCCTGTGATGGTGATGATAAGTAATATGAAGAAAAATGACAAATATTCTTATATCTTAAAGGAGTACTATCTCTCAGAAAATGGCATCTGAATTAAGACATAAAGTAATTTGAGAGCAGAGAGAAGACTCTCCCCAAACACAATCATCTTTAGATGATCAGGACAGTGGTTCTCAAAGCCTGTGCCCCAGCATTAGCATCACCTGGGAACTTGCTAAAAAATTCATATTCTTAGACTCTATTCCAGAAAATGGAACTCTCGAAGTGGGGCCCACCTGTCTGTGTTTTAGCAAGTTCCCCAGGTGATTCTGATGCATGCTTGCCTTTGAGGTGGACTGCTCTGACAATCTCACCCTTTCCCTTTAAAATCTCACTCAAAACTCCCTCCTCTGGGAAGCTTTTCCAGAATTCCACAATCGTGAGTGATCTCTTCCCTCCTCTAAAATCCTGAGGCACATTACAGATAACAATTCTGAGGCACTTGGACACTCTGCCTGCTCATGTGCCTGCAGACTCTCCATTTAGAACCAGCCGGCTCCTTTAAGGCAGGGACTCTGTGATGGTTACTTGTATCTGTCAGCTTGACCGGGCCAGGGTGTACCCAGAGATATTTGGCTGAACAGTATTCCTGGGTATGTCTGAGAGGGTTTACCTGCATGAGATTAGCATATAAATTAGTGAACTCAGTAAAGCAGATTGCCCTCTGAGTACAAGTGAACGTTATCCAATCCATTGAGAGCCTGAATAGAACAAAGATATGGGGAAAGCGAGAATTCTCACTCTGCCTGGCTTGCTGAGTGCCTGGCACACCAGTCTCCTTCCCCAAAATTTGGACCAGGACTTACACTACCAGTTCCTCTGGTCCTCAGGCCTTCCAACTTGGGATCCAACAGTAACACTGTCTCCTCTGGGTCTCCAGCTGGCAGAGGGCACATTGCGGGACTTCTCAGCTCCACAATCACCTGAGCCAAATTTAGTGTAATATATATAATAGATATATTCTGTTAGGTTCTATTTCTCCCCTACAGATGGCAACTATTCCATTTTAGCATTCCCCACAATTTGACAAGTCCTGGCACAGAGCAAACCTCTAAGAATACATCAAGAGATGATGCAGTAGACCAAATCATTATCTCCAAACATATCAGGCCCTAATCCTTAGAACCTATAGATGTTCCCTTGTATGGAAAACAGTCTTTGCAGGTGTGATTAATTAGGGGTCTTAAGATGGGGAGATTATCCTGTAATTTTTGGGTGGGCTCTGTCAACACAGGTATTCTTGTAAGGGAGAAGCAGAGGTAGATCTGATGCACACACAGACGTAGAAAGCAACTGTGACCATGAAAGCAGAGAGTGGAGGGATGTGGCCACAAACCAAGGAATGATGGGAGTCACCGAAAGCTGGAGAGGCAGGAAAGAGCGCCTCCCTTAGAGCCCATGGAGGGAGTGTGGTCCTCTGACACCTTGGTTTCAGCCCAGCGATGCTGGTTTCAGATTCCTGACATCTAGAACTGTGGAAGAATAAATGCCCATTGTTTCCAGCCACTAAGTTTGTGGTAATTTGTCACAGCAGCCACGGGAAACTAATACAGATAGTAACAGCTAACCATTGGTGATGGCTTTTTAATGTGTCACCTTGACTAGGGTACAGTCCTCAGTTCTTCAAACATTAACCTAGGACAGTGATGGCGAACCTATGACACGCATGTCAGAGGTGACATGCGAACTCATTTTTTTTGGTTGCTTTTTCTTTGTTAAATGGCATTTAAATATATAAAATAAATATCAAAAATATAAATCTTTGTTTTACTATGGTTGCAAATATCAAAAAATTTCTATATGTGACACGGCACCAGAGTTAAGTTAGGGTTTTTCAAAATGCTGACACGCCGAGCTCAAAAGGTTTGCCATCACTGACATAGGAGCTTCTGAGAGGAGATTCTGCAGGGGTAGTGAAAGTCCCTAGCCAATTGCCTTTAAGTAAGGGAAACTTTCCTGAGTGAACCCAGCTATACCAGTTGGAGGGATTTAAAAAGACTGACGCTTTCTCTAGAGAAAGAAGAAATTCTGCCTGTAGGCAACAGCTTCAGACCATGCCCATGAAGTTCCAATCTCCCTTCCTTTGGCCCATGACCATGAGGTCATTCCTATCCATGATCTCTGCCTGCCCTGGTGAAATCCTGTTGGATATAGGGGTTGAGCATTGACACTGCAGCAGTCATTATGCATACACTGTAGTATTGAATTTTCACAACAAGATTACTCAAGTTCTATGGGGGGGGGGGGGGTAGAGCTGTAGAGCTGTCATTCAGATGCCAGCAGTCTGATTCCAGAGCCTCAATCACTATAACAAGGTGCCTCCCACCAAACCAGAAATGAGCACCAGGCAGTAGAAGAGGCACTGCAAGGAAATTTCCAGTCCTCGTAAATGTTTCAGGCTGAACAAGGAGAAATAGCAAACGAGGGAATTTGCTTTAGAATGAGCATGAGTCCCATTAATTTGGAATATTCGAGGCAGACCTGGACTGTTTTCTAAGTAATTTTGAGAGCTCCAGCCCAGCAGGACTCAAAGCCTCCCCCATCAGAGGGGTCAGTTGGCTGACCCTCCTTAACACATGTTCTCTCCCGGGCAGCAACTGGAACTGAACAGATGCTCGGGACAGCAGGGAATGGACAGCACTAGTGATAAAATAGAAAAATTCAGGACCCCTCCGCTGGGTTCCCATATACTCTCCCATATTCATGAGAAATAGGAGAACTTTATCAGCATTTGCCCCAGGGTGCTAATTAGACATGCTAAGAGTGAAATGTTCATATCTGGTATCTTGCAGCTGAAAAGATATTTGCTCACCACAAACAAAGATAACGAAACGAGTTGAGAAGCTGTTAAAAGGAAGTCATAATAGTCTTCATTATAGAGAACTCGGCATAGGGTGGTTCTAAGTCAGTCTGGTGTGAGGATGGAAACTTCCCAAGTAATCTGAAGGACGTTGTAATAAGGGAGTTGCTTCTCTAGCCAGTCCTGCCTGTGTGCCCCTAAAGATCATGCTCTCGGGAATTTATCAGAGCAGGATTCCAGACTCAACTCATTAAACACAGGAGTTTGGTAAATCACTTACTGTCCCACAAGGAAAGCAGGCTTACGGGGTTTTTATTATTGTCACATAAGGCATGCTCATTTAATAAATTCAAACAATGTCTAGTACAGAGAAAAACAGTCATGGGCATTAGAAATCTCACTACCCAAAGATAAACTGATGTTGACATTTTGGGGGCAAGTTTGCTGATCTCTTCTGACCTGGCTATGCTCCATAAAGTGGAAACAAGTGGAGGCCTTGGCGGGGTAGCTCAGTTGATGAGAGTATCGTCCTGACTCACCAAGATTCTGGGGTTCAATTCCCGGTCAGGGCACATACAAGAATAAATCAATGAATGTATGAATAAGTGGAATAACAAATCCATGTTTTGCTCTCTCCCTTCCTCTCTGTCTCTAAAAACTAAAGAACTAAAAACATTTTTTTAAAGAAAACAGAGTGTGCCTCAGAGCAGACAGAGGAGATTCATGAAACAAATGAGGTAAAATGTTTAGCACCTAAGACTCTCCCCCGCCAGTATGCTCAAAGCTCTGCTTTTCTAGGCTCTGGCTTGGTTTCAGCATTGAAAGTCCCAGCAGGGGTTCTTGTAAGAGAGAAGCAGAGGGAGATCTGATGCTCACACAGATGGAGGAAGCAACGGAGAAGGGCTTTGGGGCAAAGGCAATTTAACAGCGCAGTATCGTAGTCACTGTAGTCCAGACAGGGCTGAAGCAGGATGCCACGACTATTTTAATGACAAGGAGTAGTCATGCGGTTTCCCTTAGATTCGTATTTATGATCTTACACTGGAGTGAATGGGGAAGTCTCAAAGCCAGCAGTCTATCTTCAGAGGGGCACTGTCCTGGTATAGAACTGTCAGTCATCCGCAAGCCATTTTGAGTTTCCAGCAAATTGCATCACCTTTCTGCCTGCCTTCAAGGTAAAGGAACGGGTAAGAGTCTTCTGGACTCCCCTGAGCTACAAGCCACTTTGACAGGCAGAAGAGAAGTTGGGCACTTTGCAGAGAGGCCCCTGTGGACCACTGGTCCCCAACCATCTTGCCTGGCCAAAGATTATCTTCTCCTGCTCTGCTTCACTTCGGTCTTTTAACTTCTCACATCCTGGCTGGCATTGGCACAGCAGGACACGTCTCGCCCTCATGGTGCCAGTTCTGCCTTCCAAAGCTCAGCCATGTCCTGACTCTGTCGAGATGAGAGGTAGCAGAGACCAGAAAGGTGTTTTCTTAACCAGACCCTGGGCCTGACGGGCTCACCACTGGGAGGACAGGTTTGACGACTCACTTTCTGTGCACCCAGTTTAACAAATCACTCAGTCTGGACATCCTGAAAAATGTCCAAAGGATATTTCCTTTGGCTACAACTCATTCCATCCTTTCTAGTCATCCCCCTAGCCCTCCTATCATCTAAAGGAGGGCTGGCCAACCTCTTGTGAGTTATGGTCCTTCATTTCCCTTTCTTCCCCCATTATTTTTCACTTGGCTTCTCTCGATTACTCTTCCCTGTGCTCTCCTGGAGATCCTTAATTATCTTCTAGTGCGTGCAAACCTTTGGACTAGCAAGCGCTCTGAGCTGTTTTCTTCCTCCTGGGAAACCAGCAGGAAATTCACCCACACCTGCTGCCCCAGCTACATTTCATATAAGCATCAGAGAGGCTGAGAAAGAGCCTCAATCTTCAGGGACCACTGGAGTCCCCACTGGGTCTCTAGTTTGAGGAATACACACACACACACACACACACACACACACACACACTCCCTGTGGATAAGTAATAATCTGTCTTGTTCCCATCTGATCATGCAGAATGTCAGCCTCTGACCAAGACCCCCAGACCCCATGAGCATTTCTGGGTGTCCATTTATATGTACACATGCCAATCCAGTCTGTACCATGTAAGCTTTTTCTGGGCACACTGCCATCCACTGCTGTTTCTGTCTCCTCTCCGGTACTATAGTCTCCCAGCTGACATTATCACCCACACTCTGAAACTGAGAAGTGGTTTGTGGCACAGTGGAGTGGGATAATCAGCATGGCCAGGAACCTCCAACTGAGTGTGACATTAATTGGAAAGAGCATTCATGAATTCATGAGACAGCTAGCAGGTCCTCCTCTCTCCCTCTGGCTCAGCTGCAAGTACATGAGACCTAAGGGATGAGCACTACTTTCTACTCATAATCACACACACACACACACACACACACACACACACACACACACACACTGACCGGGGCCCTATACATGGGTCAAGTGCATCATGAACAGGTATTTCTCACCCCAGGTGCTCATACAAATACACCTCCATCATCTGGGAGATTATAGTACCTGAGGAGAGAGCATAGATTCTACTGTGTATGTTACTTTAAAATGATTCATTTCAAACCCTGAGAATAGGTCTAGACCCTGGAGATTCAAAAGTGAAAGAGATGGAGGAGTATCTTTGAAAGGATGCATATTCGTGGATTGTTTTCCATCGTTTCAGTTCCGTGACTCCCCAAAGTGCAGCACAGGACATATAAATACATAACAAGCCCAGAGCTGAGTATTGTGTTACACTGGCAAGCATGGTTGCTTTAGTGAGTATCCCTAGGACAAAAGCCCATATCCTGTCATAAGACCCATAGAACTTATTAGAAGAAATTGATCCTACTGATATGCAGAATTAATACAATTGGAAAAAAGGCTAAAAGAAATAGATCTTGACAGCACATTAATGGCTTTTTTATAGAAGAAAATGAATTCAGGAGCAAATCATGGAAATGACTGAAGAAACCCTAGGCAAAGTCTTCCTCCTCCTTCTAAATGTGCTTATTTAGTGGAATCTGTCCTCTCTTCAAGATGGCCAAGGGTGCTATAGAGAATCCTGGGAGATGATGTCCCATTTTAATGGAAGGAGTAGCCTCAGAAGGCTCAGGGGCTATGAGCCGAGTCACTTCTTAAGGGAGGTGGTAAATTTCCATAGCCTTTTAGGTCATTTGGCTGATATTTCAATACCAAGTCTATGTCTTTAAAGGGTATTTATAGCTTTAATGGCATTAAGGTGACTAAGCTCCCTGGGACTCCTGAACTTTTATCTGTTAGTGAGAAGCATAAATCACCTTGACACCAGATTAGTCAATGGAGGTGAAATTAATGGCTCAGTTATCTCTCCAGCTGTGGAGCTCAGCCCCAGCAAGGCCAGATTATCCAAGTATAAGTGAGCATCTTTACAGGGAAGTGTAGGGGGGTAAAGGAAAGATGTGATAAGTAGCATTCCTTGGTCTGGACTATGCCTAAGGCAAAATCTGGGTCTCCCACTTGAGATTTTTCCATCTAAAAGTCTTGCAAACATGCCCTGGCCAAGTGGCTCAGTTGGATGGAGTGTTAACCCATTTATAAGAAGTTTGCAAGTTTGATTCCCAGTCAGGGCACATACCTAGGTTGTGGATTCAATCCATGGAAGGGAGGCAACCAATCAGTGTTTCTCTCTCCTCTCTTTTTTTCTTTCTTCCTTCCTCTCTTTCTCTCTCTCTCTCTCTCTCTCTCTCTCTCTCTCTCTCTCCCTTCCTTTATCTCTACAAAAATCAATAAAACATATCATCAGGTGAGGATTAAAATAAATAAATAAATAAATAAATAAATAAATGACTGACTGACTGGCAAACACTTAACATTATAAAATTAAAACACCTCACCATCTCAGAAACCCCCGATCCCCTTGCCACACCTTATATAATTCCATAGCACACACCATTATCTGATTTATGTGAATGTATATTGTCCATGTCCCCCCATTAAAATGTGAGTTTTATGCAGTAGAGATTTATATCCATGTTCTTCATTAATGTATCCCCAGTGTCTAGTATAGTGCCTGGAACATGGTAGATTCTCAAATATTTGTTGAATTAATGATGAAGAATGAATGAATGAAAGAATCATAGATGGAAAGGACTACAAAGCCATCTGATGACTAACCCCTTCTCCTTCACATACTGGCCATGATAATGATAATGAACAAGAAGAGTTATATAGGCAATAGTTCAGGGATCCATCGGGGAATGCACCTGGGAAATTTGGACCTTCATGCTCAAAAGGGAAGGGGAGAGGGGAACTCTCTTAGGGCCTGAGGACAGAAACTCAGCCCCAAGTCTTGGTCTTCCTCATGGGTCCTGCTAGAGAGAGGCAGAAAGATTTACAGTGCAGTATATAGGCCTGAGTTGGTGAGTCAGACATTGATTGACCATACCATATCCTACATATTACAGACCACTTTCTAGATGCCAAGCCCCTGATTAGGCACATGAGATAGCGAGTAAACAGGACAGAGCTAATGCCTGCACTCAGGGAGCTTAAAGTCTATTAGGGGAAACAGCCATCCAACAGTTTCTTACAGTTTTGTAGGTGCTATCAAGGGGAAATGAAGGGTGCCATAGGAACACGTAAAAGGGTCACTTAAGCTACCTGCAGAATCAAGAAATAAGCCACTAGAGCAGCGGTTCTCAACCTGTGGGTCGCGACCCCTTTGGGGGTCGAATGACCCTTTCACAGGGGTCACCTAAGACCATCGGAAAACATATATATAATTACATATTGTTTTTGTGATGAATCTCTATGCTTTAATTATGTTCAATTTGTAACAATGAAATTGGGGTTCACCACAACATGAGGAACTGTATTAACGGGTTGCGGCATTAGGAAGGTTGAGAACCACTCACTAGAGGAAGCAACATGTCATCTCCTCCATGGCCCTTTAATGCTTAAAATGCAAAAGCAAATCTGAAAATAAGAGTCAAAGGAACAGGGAAGAGTCTGGACTAGGAGGCCATGGAACTGATTTTTGGACTCTCAGCTTACTCTGTGACCTTGACAAAATCTTTCCCCTTCTCAGAGTTTTAATTTCTCTACCTTGTCGGTACTTTCAAATTCTGATCTTTTTTAGCTACTCGGGGCTCAGAGTAGACATTAGATCAGAATCAGTCCTTTGATACAAGCCATTATAACAATAAATAATATTTAATGATGTTTAGAACTTTGATGCCTGCACTATCTCATTTGCGTCTCTAAAAAATAACTGTGAATTATGATTGCATCTATTTTATAATTAATGACTTGAGGTTCAAAAGCACAGAATCAGAATGTGACAAAGCAGAATGTATATCCAGGCCTCCCAAATTTAGAATTCCATTAGGCGACTCAACACAGATGCTGATAAACCACTCTCTAAAGATGGCTGTGGACAGGTTCCAACCTCAGGTGGAACAGAGGGCATCAGAAGAGGAAAAGGCCACAGCTGGAGCCTGAGCCAAAACAATCTAATGGGAAGCTGCCCAAGATGGGCAGGGGAGCAATACCTGTCCACTAGGCCACTCGCCTTCAGTAAGAGACACCCCTGTCAGGAAAGGAAACATCTCCTCCTTCACTCAACATGATGGGGACTAGGAAAGAGGGTGGAGTCTGGGTCTGGGGGTTCTCAAATTTGTTCATTCATTCAAAAAACATTTACAGTCTACTAGGTGCATATCCAAAGACAGCCCTTCCCTCAACACATGCACAGGATAGGTTGGCATCATGGATAAGGGCACAAGCTACCTCCATAGGAATCCTGGCTCCACTCTTTACCAATTCTGAGAATTTACGCAAGATTTTTAAACTCTCTGTACCTCTATTTTCTCAGTGGTAAAATGGGAATGATGACAGTACCTACTCTGTCAATGCCTGGAGATGAGTGAATAATGCACAAAACTCACTTGGCACAGCCCCTAGCACATTTGAAGGGTTTCATGAATGTGAATGATTGTAATTGTGACATAAAATGTATTGTGAAGGAAAAATAGAAGTTTGCTGAGGATAAGAGGTAAGAGTAAGGGCTCAAAAGTATTTCATCTTACTAGCATCAGAATGTGTAAAACAATCCAGAAAACACATACTGGAGTTCAAGGTATAGCTCTGGCAGAAGTGGGAAATGAGGCTGCAAAGGTGACTGTTGCTCAGTTCATAAAAGACCTTTAAACCTGCTAAGGAGTTTGGACTTCATCCCAGAGATACTTTAAGCAAGAAAATAACATGATCCAATCTACAATTCATAAACATATTATTGTTTTCTGCCGCAGGCTAGGTCTCCCCGGAAGCGGCTCTAACTTGGGGATTAGTTTGCAGATATTTCTGAAGGCGTGTCCATGGGATGGACACCTATGAAAAAGTGAGGGTGGAAGCCAGATTGGGTAGAAGGAGTCAAGAGGCAGTGTCATCCCTACAGGGTGATCAGGAGCCACAATGCCCTTCAGAGTTGCCCCAAGGTGAGGTGAGAAAGCCAGGCATTCACTGGATGGGACCCCTGAGTAAGGGCCTGACCTTGGAGAAGAGGATCTTGGGTGCCTTCTGCAGGTGAGGTACCAACGTATTGACAGCTGAAGGGTGTTGAAGACAGCACTGCTGACAGCAAGGGCAATTGAAAGAGGATCTGACCAATGCATCTTCACATCTGTCACACCTTTCTCCTTTTCAAGAAAAAGAATAGCAATCTCCTCCAGGAAACTGAGCTGAAGGACTCAGATGTCCTACCAGGAGTGGAGAGCAAGGAAAGCAGCTTGCTCATAAGAGCACACATGCACACATTCATGCCAGCGTCTAAAAATAGAGAATTCCTGGGAGAAAACCTCATCCTTTTATTCTGACTAGGTCTACCTGGCAGCTTCTCCTCTCTCTCCAGAGGCCCTCAGAGCCTTTTCAGCAGAAACAATTTTATTTATGATACTGAACGATACCTGAAAAGAAAAAGAGCCCAGCCAGGGGGGAAAAAATGAGCAGCTCAGCTAGGGATCTTCAAGGCTCCTCAATATACTTCTTCCTCTTTTTCTGGGCAGAAATTTCCATTTATAACATTCTTACAGCTCAATTTGTCTCGTGTTAGTTTTTCATTATTCCAATTTTTTAAGCACACACATCCTCGCAACAAATCATCATTTTCGCTGATTCATGTGTTCAATTAGTCCAGATATTAACTTGAGCTGCCTGACCCATGGCAGTGAATAAGTGAGCACCGTCAATGCTGAAGTTACCTAAACTTTCCAGTATTAAATTAGCCTTTCACAGGTGTCAAATGGCTGGCATGGGGGATGACTTCTTAATGTTTCTGTTTGTGTGATATAGAAGCCTGAGCGTCGCTAGTTCCTTTAAGGCTGTAAACTGGCTGGAATGAGCTAAATCACCAGTGATGGTTTAGGAGACTAAGATGCCGGCATCAGCATTAGATCCAAAATGCCAACGACAAGAGCGAAACAAAACTAAGGGCCTGAGGAACCTGGAGTGGATGTTTAAGAGCTAGAAGGCATTGGGGACAATATACCCACTCCCTCATTTTTGAAAGAAAAAAAATAAAACTAAGGAAGGTCCAGTGGATTGCCCAGGTGGCTCAGTCCGGTAGGGGCTGAGCTGAGACACAAATTCCTTGGCTCCCAGCACCGAGACCTTTCTCTACTCCACCTACAGGAGAAGAGTAATGGAGAATCAGGACATTTGCTGGAGTTGAAAATATTTCAAGGCACATCAGAAATATATGATAACTGGTTTCTCCTTTACATTTTATGACTCACCAGTGAAATGCTGGATTGTTTTGAAGCCACAATGGAAGCCCCAGGAAGGTTCATGTGGGGTTGGGAGAAATCAATCACCACCCCTCCCCATCAGAGAGGCCTCGAGAAGGAAGCTGCTTCTTCTGGAACTTGGAGTAGTGCATTCTTAGATCCTCTGAAACTGGAATTAATTCTACTACCTCCATCACTTAACACGGTTCACTTCCTTTCACTTTTCACAGCTTGCTGTCATTTGTTCTTTAGTTTGTTTCCTTATTTACTGTCTACTTCCTCACTCCTGGATTAAGAGGTCCAAGAGGGCAGGAAAATTGTTTTACTCCTCCCTCCACCCTCAGTGCACAGTGAGAACATAAAAAAATCCTTACTGAATGCATGAATAAATCAACAGGTGAATGAATGAAATGAACAAATGATGACCACTAGCTACTTAATACTGTGTTTCCCTTTGTAATCATCAAGTACCTTTCTCTATCCCTTCCTATCAATCCCCGTTTTCCTACCCCCCATTACTGTGTTCCATCTTTCATTTATTAAACAGAGAAATTGAGGTACAGAATGTCCATGTGTCTATGCCTTATTGCACAGCTAATTAGAGACAGAACTAGAATAAAACCCTAAAATTTCTGGACTTCCATCTCTTTCCACTGGACCATATTGCCTTACGAGCTACTTGAGTCCTCATCTCTCGTATACATACATGTACCAGGGGTGGGCAAACTTTTTGACTCGAGGGCCACAAGGGGTTCTTAAACTGGACTCAGAAGAAGGAGCTGCGGCCGTGTTTCCCGACGTTGCCATGTTAACACTGCTGCTGGTGAAGGAGCGGAGGGGAGAGCAAGAGAACCCTCCCCTCTTTCAGCTCCACGGGCTGGATAGAACAGCCGAACGGGCTGGATCGGGCCCGCGGGCCGTAGTTTGCCCATGGCTGGTTTAGACAGTGTTTCTATGTATAAATATATTCATTTCACAAAATAGACAGATGAGCATTTATAAAAATGTGTTTGCTCAGTGGGCCACAAAGTCCAATAAGTTGCTCTAGGAACAACAACCCCAAAAAACTATTAATAATGTTAATGAATGCTACCTACTTTATGCCCCTGGTGGACATTCACAAAGTACTTTAGAACCCTAAGAACAGTGTCATAAAACTAATTTACTATTGTTAGATACAATATCACCAAATTTACTTGACTAAGGCAACCCTGTTTTGGAACCTAACACCCATTCTCATCTCTTATAATGAATGTTCCAAAGCATGGTTTGGAGAAGGATAAGGTCGAGCAGGTAAAAACAACATGGAATTGCTGGTGGAGGTGTGACTCTCACATAAACGTTGAGGTTTCACCAAGCAGGAGCTTCAACCTTGTGAACAAACCTGCATGTCCTTTGTAGACAAGCTCAGCTCCTGCCTGTGTATTTAGAAATGGGACAGAGCCAGGGAAGAAACTACCTGTGCAGTGAGAAGGCAACAAAGAGCATGGCAACCGCCACTGAGTCCTGGTTTCACCATATTCATACCTGGCTGAGTTAGACACTTGCCTGCAAGTCTGAACGCTCTTCTCTTTTCTCTTTTCTCTTCCATGGCCCATTAAGCCTTTAATTATAACTCTAATTAAAACAAATCATGAAAATCCTATTACCAAATGACTGGCATCTTGAAGTTTGGACAACTTGTAAGATCGCGCATCTTGTAACAAGCAGTTTTGAAAGAACTTTTATCAAAATCAACTTTAAGATTCTAATTCCTCTAGTAGAGAACTGCAACACAACTAGTTCTTCTGATTTGTAACATATGCATATATTTTTGTAGCATCTTAATCTCTCCTCCTCCACCTACTAGCTGTATATGTGACATTGGGCAAGTTAATTAACCACTCTGTGCCTCCTTTTCCTCATCTGTAACACAAGTTGTGCAGGGACTAAATTAGCTATGGCATGTGAAAACTTTATAATGGTGTCAGACACATATTTTTGTCTCTCAATAAAATAGCTATTATTTTTATAGTCAGCATCAACATCAGCATCAGCATCATTATGCTGAATCTCCCTGGATGATTAGTTTTTTGATTGATCATTTCAGCATTCTGTTAGTCATCTGAGTGGAAATGGAGTTATTCCCATATTAAAGGCTATCTTAAAGGCTACATCCCCAGAAACTAAAGGAAAATGAAAGAAATGTGGAACCCACTGATACATAATTATTTTTTAACCAGCATTCAGGACACTAATTAGTAAGAAAATGGTGTAAAAAAAACAACAAACACAAACACGCTTTGATAGAACTATAGAAATGTGATAATTCTAATTAGTTAATTTACTTACTGTTCTTTTAGATTGTCAACTTTAGCCAATAAGTAAACTAATTTTCTGATTATTGGCATCGAGCATTTAAAAGAAGAATCATTATGGCAGCAAGATGATTATGATAATAAATTTTATTTAAACTAATCAGGCATCATCTGTCAGCAACCCTTCAAAAACTGCAGGGACTAATAAAATCCAAGAGTGTATTATGTACCATCTGATAATAGTTATACCTACCCAGAGGACTCCTGGGGATGCTAATCCGCTAAGGACACACTCATACATGCATTCTGCATCTATATCACCTCCCTCTGAACCAGCACCAAGTAGACATGCAGGAGAACCATGACCTGACAGACACCACACTACCCTCCTGAAGCATGAAGTCTAGTAGGGAAATAAAGAAAAAGACATTTCAACAGGTGCAGTGAGTCCCATAGGGTCATAGCAGTCATACTGAAGGCCATTCAGTTAATAAGAACAATTCTTTTGTCTCCAAGGATTGTGGAAAGCAAATTCAAAATACTTCTGAGAGAGGCAGAATTATGTTTGCATGTCCTTAGAATGGTATATTACTCTTAACTTCTTCCTCCCAACCAATGCTCACTGGGGTAGCACAGAGGATACTGATGCCCATGTTCCATATTCTCCTTCAGTGAAGACTCCAGAGGGTATGCTGATCCCCATAAATAAGTATCCTAAGGTAGCATGGAAATATTAAATTCTAATGTGGGTCTTATTCATTTAACATGGTGCTTCAATGATGAAGGCTGCATAGGATGTTCTCACTCAAGGAAAAGCAGTAACAACTCTCAAATTTTAAGACCTGAAAACATAGTGGAATAAGGCTATATGGTGACCTTCTTTTCCAAACCAAAAATCAGGACACAAAGATTAACTAAGGATTCATCCCACTTCTGGGAATTAGGCTGTCTGAGAGATGTAGTTTAAAGGACAAAATATTGGCATTTCTGGGACATTGATAGTATATGGAATCAACAGAAGAGAATAGTCGACATCAAGACTGCCCTGGAAAGCTTCAGGATTATCAACCTAAAAAAATTTGCATAAAATCCACAGCCTTGAGACATTTGGCAACTAAAAGCAGAGGAAGGGTAGGTAAATGGAGCAATTTCTAACAGTTCAAAGAGGGAACAAATTAATCTTAAATAGCCTTAGGTTCACAGAGAAAAAACAAATTCTTTTCACCTTATAATACCACTAAACCAAATCAATTGCTTTCTTTTATTCCTCTAGTTAAAAAAAAAAGTCAATATATTTTAAGGTCAAGGAACCAATATACCCCCTTGACCAACTATTTACATGGAATGTGAATCCACATATATGTTTTCTGTTGGGCTCTTTTGGTTACAAGTGACAGAGGCCCACTGAGGTTATCTTAAAAATGCAGGGCGTTTGTTTTGTTGGAAAATGAATATATATGGACTAGAGGCCCAGTGCACAGATTCATGCGCTGGTGGGGGGCGTGGCCTGTGGGGATTGGCCTGCTGTGGGAGCGCCACTCATCCCAGTCAGCTGAGTGGCTGTGGACCCGCCCTCTGAGTGGTTGCTGAATGAGGAAATTAGTCTGAGCTGATATTTCAGGTTAATGTCTTGAGTAAAGGCTTGTTCTGTGTCCTGGAGGAACCTGGAAGGAAACTTTGCACCCCAAAGCCACTCAGTGAATGTCCTTGACGTGTGATGCCAGGTCAATGACACCATCAGGGATGTTCAGGATAGCCGTGCTCCAGGATGCTCAGCCTTCAGACAGCCTCCCCAGGGGATCCTCAGTCATGTCCCCTCTTTCCATCTGCCTATGCCAACTCCCTGTACTCTTTCTTTTTTTTTTTTTTTTTTTTTTTTTAAATATATTTTATTGATTTTTTACAGAGAGGAAAGGAGAGAGATAGAGAGTTAGAAACATCGATGAGAGAGAAACATCGATCAGCTGCCTCCTGCACATCTCCTACTGGGGATGTGCCCGCAACCCTGGTACATGCCCTTGACCGGAATCGAACCTGGGACCCTTCAGTCCGCAGGCCGACGCTCTATCCACTGAGCCAAACCGGTTTCGGCCCCTGTACTCTTTCTAGAACACACCTTAGAGGGCCTACATCAGCTGGTGGGGTCAGGCCAGAGTCTTGATTGTCTCAGGTATTTCGTAGGTGCAGAGATTTGGCCTCACCCTGGGCCTGCTAGCGGTCAGCTGAACAGTGCTTTCACTGTGGGAGTGCACTGACTACCAGGGGACAGCCCTTATGTTGAGCATCTGCCCCCTGATGGTCAGTGCATGTCATAGCGACTGGTCAACTGGTCGTTCTGGTCGTTCCACCATTCGGTCACTGGGCTTTTATATATATAGATTATTAGGCCTCTCCTGCCACAGCCTCAATCCCGACAGAAACCAACTTGAACTAGCAGGTTTTTCCAAGTTTAAAGCTTAAATTCTAAGGAGAGTATTTGACGGCCCCTCTTGTATTTCACACCAACTCATGCTATGCATGAGTGGCTGGCCCAGTTGTGGGTTTTGTCCACCCCTGAGCTTAGTTTCACTAAGAAGGGACTATGGGCAGCCCAGCAATGCAAGTCTCCTGAACTGCTCTTCAGAGAAAATTATGAATGCCTAACCTTTGAGGGAAACTTTGCAACTATATTCCATCTCAAGTCCACCCAGCTGTTCCAGAGGTACTCACAGGTGTCCACAGACAGCAGTACCCATTCAGAAGAAGGTAACAGCTCGTTATAATTCCCTCCACCCTCAAGAGGTAGTGGTGATGCTGAGTTGACATCAGACAACCAAACACAATATTTATAGCCACACGTACAATGAGCACGCTGTTAGAGGCTCCCGTCCATCCAGGGCAAGGAGAGGCAGTCTCATAGCTTCTCAAACATTAACATGCCTACAACTTCTTTCTCAGAACTAACATGCGTTTAAATTTTTAAAATTACTTAAACATAGGCATTTGTCAGTTTAGTCCTCTTACGTAATAAATAAGCCCACGTGTTTTTCTCAGTATACGATACTTTGGCAATAGCTCTGGCACAGAAAATACTTTTATTTCTATATAGTGTAGAATCAACACTACAAAGCAAAGCTAGCAGTTATTATCACGAGCCCTAAATATCCAATTTGGATTCATCTTACCTTTACAAAAATTCAAGGAGGAAAAAGTTATCCTTTTGTATCTATCACATTGTTACCATTATCTTAAATAAATATTTTGACATTTCTGATAGTCCCCTCAACTGGACTCTCCCTTGCAGAGAATTTTCTGCTTTGAATGTTCTCTGTGTTGAGGACTTTTGTCTAATGATTATTAAGTGGTTACTATGTGGTATGTACTCACTGCCTTAGGCACTTTGTACACATTTTCTAACTTGAAGTTCTCTGCCACCTTAAGGAACAGGTGTTACTGTACTCATTTTTTCTTTTCTTTTTTTTTTTTTTTAAAAATATATTTTATTGATTTTTTTTTAAAATATATTTTTATTGATTTTTTACAGAGAGGAAGGGAGAGAGATAGAGAGTCGGAAACATCGATGAGAGAGAAACATCGATCAGCTGCCTCCTGCACATCTCCTACTGGGGATATGCCCGCAACCCAGGTACATGCCCTTGACCGGAATCGAACCTGGGACCTTTCAGTCCGCAGGTCGACGCTCTATCCACTGAGCCAAACCGGTTTCGGCTTTTATTGATTTTTCACAGAGAGGAAGGGAGAGAGACAGAAAGTTAGAAACATCGATGAGAGAGAAACATCGATCAGCTGCCTCCTACACATCTCCCACTGGGGATGTGCCTGCAACCCAGGTACATGCCCTTGACCGGAATCGAACCTGGGACCTTTCAGTCCGCAGGCTGACGCTCTATCCACTGAGCCAAACCGGTTTCGGCATCATTTTTTCAAAGGCACTAGGCTCCGAGAGTTGAAACCATTCATTTTTTATATCATTCATCTATTTTAAATCCTCCTTCAGAACAACAAGAAAACATTATAAGTGATGAGAAGGCAGAAGTGATTCTTCTCATTTCAAGTCCAATTTAATATTTAATCTATGAATTATTAATTTTCTGATTACTATGCATAATATCCAGAAGCATACCTAAAGTCTTGACTTTTAATCAGTATTTCAAGAAAAAATATGCACACAGGCAATTCTGTGATAAATAATGCACATTGATCCTAAGTACTCATTCTGAACACCAGTTAGATATATTGATCTGATTTTGAAAGAGAATCTGCTGTTGATGGAGCAAAGCCACTCACTACTTGCAAGAACAATAAAAACAGATGCAAACTAATGAGTCTCCAGGCATCCCAAGGACCAATAGAAAAGATTGAAGAGTGAATGGCAGAGTAAGAATCGGATGACATCTGCTTAGATTGCCGAGTTGGTGACTTGAGAACTACTGGATGAGCCACTCAAAAGGTGCCTGAAAATGTAAGAAATAGACTCCCGATAATCTTGAGAGTGAATGGATCCCCACCAGCCAATCACAATTTGTTTTCTTTCTGGAGTCTAGCCTTGTATTCTGGCACAGTCTCTCTCTTTTCAAAATTTACACGGTTCTCCAAGACTTCTTCCAAAACTGGAGACTCTGACCACACTTGCTTGTCCTCTCCAATATCCTGGAGTCAGTGCCTGAAGCCCATCCCTTTGCCAGGGGCAGGAACCACCTTTTGGATGCAAGTGCCTTTTTAGACTTCTAGGTGAATTCACCATCTCTGGAATCCACCCTCCTGTGAATGCCTTAGCAAAATTCCTTGGATCCATGCTTCCTCTTCCTGTTGATGTTCAGTTTTTTTTGTTTGTTTTTGTTGGTTTTTTTAAATATATTTTTTATTGATTAAGATATTACATATGTGTCCTTATCCCCATGTTACCCCCTACCCCTACCCCCCGTTGTCCATGTCCATTGGTTAGGCCTATATGCTTGCATATAAGTCCTTTGGTTGATCTTTCCCCCTTACCCCCACCCTCCCCTACCTTCCCTCCAAGGCCCGACAGTCCAATCAATGCCTCTCCGTTTCTGGATCAGTCCTTGTTCATCAGTTTATGTCGTTCATTATATTCCACAAATGAGTGAGATCATGTGGTATTTATCCGCTCTTGATGTTCAGTTTTTATTGTGCTCCCTCTCGACATGGCCCTTTGCCCCCATCCAGAACTCTGTTAGCACCTGAAACTGGCCCAGGTCCTCAAGCCCAGATCTGCCTGAGAATCAGCTCTAGGAACACACCACACACTTCCTGTCTCCTTTGGTCAGCCAGGACCCCATATCCCTCAATGGAACTCCTAGAGCTTATCTACCTGAATGAACCCTATGCTGCATCTTGTCATCTATTTTATGCAATCCGTGTCACGCTCAGTTTCGAGGTGAACATTTAACTTTTTGAACTGCCATACAGTTCTCCTGTGAGCCTTTCCACTCTAAATGGGCATGTGTCTTTCCTACTGACTGAAACAGCCATCTGTGCCCTGATCTAATAGACCACATTAGTCACAGTGTACAGATCTGAATGGACTTGTCGAGCTCTCCAGGGGTGTGAAAGCACCTCTCCCGCTGTGAGCCGCGGGGACAACTGCAGTTTGCTGGGTCCTCTACACCGGAGTTCGACTGCATTCTTTTCTCTTCACAAACGTTGTAAATACGTCTCTCAAACCCGATCCCAGTTAGCTCCAGTTGCCCTTTTCAAAACAAATAGTTTTATATATCCTCTCAAAAAGGAGGATGCTTCTGTGTCTGTGTGTACATTTTACCAAAAATGTAAAGGAGGCAACATGCCAACTTAAAGCAAAATTGAAAAGGAAAAAAAGCCCTAAGTGTTTGAGAGATATCGCACAGACCCCTCTTTTTGATTCGGGTGACTTCATCTAGAATTGCAGGCTCGACCAGAAGGTGTCATACGTCAGCCTAACAGGGAGAGCTCGCTCATCACTCACTAGGTGAGGCCATCTGCATCTAGCTTTTCACACTACCCTTAAGGGTTTACCGTCTAATTTGTGCTTTTAATGTCCTCACTCATTTACTTCTTAGCCAACCCAGTGAGACTCTACACTGTTAGGGGTCCATAGAAGAATTTGAGGTCTTTTGAGGTCTGGACTCCCATGAAATTACCACTGTAAATAAGACTGTTAGTGTAAACCTCACACCCTCTTTTAACTTCGTGGCAGCTATAGGCATTAAATTAAAAAAACCTGGATGATAGAATGTGATTATGATTCAGAAGCTTGAATTTGGGCACAGGGGCCATGTTGGAAGCGTCAGAGTGTGACCTGCTTTTAGCCACAGGAGAATGCATTATTGGGTCATTGCACATGAACAGAATCTGCTCTAAAAGCCTGGCAGATCTTCATAAAAGCCATGAGTACAATCAAGATAGTGTCATTAAAAGGAGAACTCACAGCCTTCACTCTAAAGCAGGGATGGGGAATATCCAGCCTGCGGGCCATATAATGCCCAAGAAATCATTTGGTCTGGCCCTACCAAGGCATTGGGGGTGACTTAATTAAATGTTTGACCAAATATAGCTGGCTAATTTTTAAGTTGATAATTTTGTATGGCCCACAAATGATGTTGTAAATATCCAAATGGCCCTGGGCAGAAAAAAAGGTTCCCCACCCCTGCTGTAAAGCGTGCACTGTAGGCAATGTCATCACTGTCACACCTGCTGCAACCAGCTGGAAAAACTGAGGGTGTCCCCTGACCAGGCAAAATCAACCCGACGCCTTGAACATCTGCAAGCTACCAAGACATGGCCATTTCTTCAGGTAGGTTTTTCCAGTGGAGCTACATCTACTCCCAATGCTAACAGGAGCTGCCAAGCCTGACTCTCCTAAAGACAGCAGTGTAAAAAGGAAGTCAGAGCCTTAACGAGTCACATCCAGCCACAAGACAATAGAACTGCCATCTTGTGCATCATTCTGGTGGGCATTTCTGCCTAAGGAGCACTCTAAAATCAGACACAAACTCAAGGATTCCCTGTGCGGGGTACACAATGGAGCTTTACTGCCTGTGCACTGGTTAACTGGAATGTATAATTCCATAATAAAGACTGGACTTTAGAATGATGGTTCTTCAGTGGGAACCCAGCCATGCTGATACTAAAGCAAGGTGGCCCTCTTTGACACAGAATGTGGCTTTGGTGGAACACATGGAATAGTAGGGGAGGAAAGCAGACCATTTATCACCAACCTGGTCATCCAAATCGATCCTGGAGACTAAAATGGTGATCTTTGTGAAAATCAGATCACTTTAAATCCAGGGTCCTATTGAGTCAACTTCTGGATAAACATTTAATGAGCATTCCAGATGGCATAACAATCAGTGGAAATGTTGATTAAAAAAAATAACTTGACCCCAAATGTTTCACATCAGATATGTCTGGAAACTGACTACGTGATGGAGATTTGCATGCAGGAAGTTTATTGAAGCATATTGATGGGACTAGCACCTGGAAGAGGGTGAGGAAAGCAGTACCTGGAAGTGGGAGAAGTTTTACTGTAATGCAGTCATAACAAGGGCTTTGGCTGACCCCACAGGAAGCTAAGGAGCTGGGATAGTTCCTTAAAGTTGTCTCATGTTGAGGCCAGGTAGCCAAAACGTTAAAAATCATACTGAATGGGCCAGGCCGGCATGGCTCAGTGGTTAGAGTGTCAGCCTGAAGACTGAAGGGTCCTGGGTTCAATCCTGGCCAAGGACACATACCTCAGTTGTAGGCTCAGTCCTTGGCCCCCACTGGGGTACGTACAGGAGGCAACCAATCGAAATGTCTCTCTCTCATTGATGTTTCTCTCTCTGTGTCTCTCTCCCTCCTTTCCACTCTCTCTAAAAACTCAATGGGGGGTAAAATCCTCTAGTGAGGGCTAACCAAAAAAAAGCATACTGAACAGGTCATTGGGTATGGAGAAGATGGCAATTCCATACCTGGAGAGGCAACCCTCAGAGAGAAAGTCAGTGTAACCTGTCAATGGCTCACACATTGACAGCTGGGGAAATGGATAACACCATCCTGAAAGGGGAGGGGAGACATGGGTGGCCCACCACCGCATCCACTGCAACAAACAACAACACAGGCCAGGTTTTGTTTCTGAATTAAGGGAAGGGTCCAATTATGTTTAAGCCACCTAATTCAATCTCTGAACATTAAAGCTGTTATGAGATCCTAACATGAATCATTTACCTTACAACTGGACGATAAATTTCTGTGTAATTGTGACTAATTTTTTTTCCTGAAGGACAATGTCTCAAAACCGTCCTCTAAAGAAGATGGAAGCAGACTCATGACATAGAGAAGTTAACTAAGTGTGAAATCACTGGTACTATAGTGTTTAACCAATTCTCCACACGTTCAAGATTCCCCTAGCAAGGCGTACTCCTGAACATGGAAAACGACATCCTGAAATCAAAGCCACCGTTCTGTCCTGCTGGAAAATAAATGACCAGAACAATGAACCACTCCTATTTGCCAAGCACTTTTTATGTGCCTGGTACAGTTACGAGTACTTTACATGCATTATCACCCTCATCCTCAAAACAGTTACATATGAGGTGGATACTGTTATTAGTACCAAATTACAGAAGACAAACTAATGTACAGAAAAGTTAAGTAGCCTGCACAAGGTCACACCTATGTGTGGCAGAGCCCAATCCCATGTTATCCGACCCAAAGAAAAGCCATCACATAGTTGTTTTGAATGTTCTCCATTTGCCTCTCCAGATGCCATCTCCATCTGTGTCCCAGAAGGCTGATATCTATGATTTTTCATCAACTAAGTTATTTCGCCTTCTGGTTTGCAGTTGAGTAGACTAAAAAGAGGTACCAGCAAGAGTGAAGATGGTAACAGGAGACCAAGATCAGGGTGTGTGACTCCTGGTTTCCTCCCTACTACTGGGCCATAGGTTGGCAGTGAGTCCTTCCTCTACCAAAGGTTCTTCCTAAGGCTGGAGATATCACTGGGTGTCAATAGCCATCCCTTCCCCTAGCCGTTTTGGCTCAGTGGATAGAGCATTAGCCTGCAAACTGAAGGGTCCCAGGTTCGATTCCAGCCAAGAACACATGCCTGGGTTGTGGGCTTGATCCCCAGTAGGGGGTGTGCAGGAGACAGCCAATCAATGATCCTCTCCCATCATTGATGTTTCTCTCTCTCTTTCTTCCTTACTTGCTGAAATCAATAAAGAAATTATATATATATATATATATATATATATATATATATATATATATATAGAGAGAGAGAGAGAGAGAGAGAGAGAGAGAGAGAGAGAGAGGGAGAATAACCACACCCTTCTTTTCCCCCTTTGGACCACTGTTGCTGTCTTCAAGTCACTTCTCCAATCCTTATTAATTTTCAATAACCCTGCCCATAGCTTGTAAATAAGGCCTTTCTTAAACTTGTCATTTCAGAGTTGCACGTGTCTTCTGCTGTGCCCCAGTCGATTCAGGAATGTGCCTGGGTGTCCTATGCAGTGGCACGCTGTCCATCAGGAAGGGCATGATTCTCACAGACAGCGTCTTATGACTTACCAGACATGGATAAGGGCCCATATTATGTCTCCTCCTTCCTTCTAAGAATGCTCTGGCTTCTTCTCTTTTCTAAGCATCAGCCTAGACAAGGTTTCTCAGCCTCAGCACTACTGACATTTTGGATTAGAAAATCTTTCACTGTGGGCAAGGTCCGGTGTGTCCTGTGCATTGCAGCATCCCTGGTTCTCTACCTTCTAGATGCCAATAGCAATCTCCCCAATCATGACATGGAAAATGTTTTCACATATTAGCAAATGTGCCGGGGCGGGGGGAGAGAATTAATCCCCCCTCTCGCCCCACCCCGGCACATTTGCTAATTTCAATTTGCACATTTGCACATTTCAATCCCCTGTTGAAAACTAGGACCTAGAATTAATGGGAAAAGAACTGCAGAGGAAAATACTGTGTGTCAAAAAATTTAAAAAAGAGGGAGGGAAGGAAGGAAAAAAAATAAACCAATATATATTTCAAAAATATTATTTGGCTGCATTTCTGCCACTGCTGATTCATATCCGTCACTAAAGGTCCTTACTTTCACTTAGTTGTGAGTCCCTTTCAAGAAGCTGAGAGCTCTGTTATGGAGAAATGATTTCTCTTTCAATTTCCTCCTTCCTCACAATCACACCCTTCCCAGGCAAGTCACTCCCATTTTCTGAACCACACTGTCCTGCCTGCAAGTCAAGAGGATTGCACAAGATCCTGCCTGAGCTTTCTCCCGGCTCTACTAATCTGTAATTCCAAAGCAACATTTCCTGTTCAGAAATGGTAACCCAGGTAATTAGCTCTCCCCTTATATCTGTGTGAGCTAAAGAAACCAAACCCTCGGGGGAGAAGAGGGTCCAAATAGTATAAGGTGACAGGAGAAGAGTTGACTTTGGGTGGTGGACATGGTAAAATATACAGATCTCGTAACAGAGAAACATACACCTGCAACCTATGTTCATGTTGACCAATGTTACCCCAATTTAATAACTAAATTTTTTAAAAAAAACCAAACACATACAATCAAAAACACTCTCTTCCTTAGACAAACATTATCATCTCACTTTATTTCCACACTTTCTCCATGACTTTTTTATTGGGGTGGGGGGGGGGGCCGCAGGGGGCTTTTTGCAAAGATTCTAAGACCTATATCTATAACAAATACATCTTTGTATTCCTGGAAAAAAAAATAAAGGCCTGACTTCAGTTGAAAGATAAAGCAATACCAAGAAACCTGAAAGGTTTATGCCTGATGATGACTATCTGGACCACGTTCAAGGGCCTGTGGTAAAAATCCTCCATTAGCACCAGCACATTGTTGCTGGAATCAGTAAGGAAGGTATTGCAAGTATCTGGGAGCTGAGACTCAAACATCTGTCAACTGCAATTACGCAGATTTTTTTAGCTCCAAAGTAGATTGGAATGCTATCTTCCACTTCTCATTCACCTGATATGCAAAAAAAAAAAAAAAAAAAAAAAAAGCAGCAGCAAAAGGGTAGTTTACAAAATACATGCAGTAATAACATTCATGTTAAAATGAGAGTGACATGAATGAGTTTATAATACTTTGAAACCATATAACCCTGAGAGAGCTAAAAGGTCCATTAGAGCTAAAGAGACTGGTAGACATGGTGTTTCAATGAGAGGGAATGAAGCGATGAACACATGAATCACTAAACACAATGCAATCCAAATACAGTTTTCAAACTGCAAATAAAATGTTGGCATAAAGCACTGAGTCCATCTGGATGAAAAACAGAGAAGGCTAAGGTGCCGAATTTCACTCTTTAAGGGACTACAGCTAAACTGGCTCTTGAGAGCAAGGATGAAATAGAGGAAAGTTTCCCCTGAATGTCATCCAGACAGCTGCCACTCTGCAAACTGGCCAATAGACCCCCTAATAATCACTCTCTAAGGTGCAATTTTCAGGGACATCACTTGCAACAGAACCCCCACTTCTGCTGTATCCTAGATTAGAAATGTTGGCTAGGTTCTCAGTTCTGTGGTTATTTTAAAACTAGAGGCCCAGTGTATGAATTCGTGCACAGGTAGGATCCCTCGGGTGGCCTGTGGGGATTTGGCCCCAGCTTATACCCCCAGGCTTGCAGTCCCAGCTCATGCCCCCAGCCTCACAGCCCTGCAGCCCTGCCTGGCACCCCACCTTGGCCTGGTGCTGTCCCCTCACCTGCTTCACCATCCCGCCACAGTCTGTTCTCATTGGGGCCCATCGGGGCTGGCAGCGCCTCCACTGCCAGCGCCGCATTGCCGACGCCCGCCATGTTCCGCCCTACCCCCTGGTGGTCAGCGCAAATCATAGCGAGTAGTCAAACTCCTGGTCAAACAACAGCCCAAGGGGATAATTTGCATATTAGGCTTTTATTATATAGGATAGATTTTAAACTCTAAAGGAACTATTTGGGACATTGAAGTACACATAGATCACAGGTTTTTCTGTATTTGTGACATGGAGACAAGGATTTGCCAAAGAAGTGCTGTTGCTATTGGCCAACAACATCAGGGATGGTTCTCTTCTTCTTACTCAGGAACATGATTGGCTTTCTCCATAAGGAAAATCAGAACCGAATAATTTCTTAGACACTCCAGAGTATCCACAGAGTCACCGGACATGTGGTCAAAATGGCAAAATACAGAGGTGGAAAATGCAAACTTCAAAAAAGGCAAGCAGAAATTTTCTAAGTTCAATCAAGTAGCCAAAAGGAAAAAAAAACACAAAAAAACAACCTCAACCCCATTAAATTCGAGTTTAAACGTCACAAACTGGTAGCTCCATGATTCGGAGAACAGATGCAACCAAGTTAGGCTGTTAAAGCGAATGTTTTGGGAAAGTTGAAATTGAGTGCCTTTACAGGGGCCTTGTACTGTTCTCCTCCCCACTGCCTCACTGCTCCCTATGCTTTTACACTGACCCACGCCAGTCATTCTTTGTTTTTTGACCAGTGCCTGAAGTATCCATGTTTGGGAGTCTATGCTGGTCAGGTGTCTTAGACCTGTTGTGATGAGTTTCATCAGGGAAAGAGGGCCCTGGTAGGCTACTCGGTAGCTCTTAGACTGGCTGAGAGGGTGAGAACACCAGATGAAGGCATTAATCAAGCAGGAGCAACACCAACCACAGAAAGGGCTTCTCTGCTGAAAACCCCACTGGACCCACTTAGCAGCAAGAGCGCTCAGAACTGCATACAAAGGCTCCATCATGCTTCCCCCCCAGAAGTGATGGCTCCCCATGGCTCTGTGTAGAGGCCTGACCCCTCCTGCCGCCACCACCTCACTATGCTCACTTGCATCTCTAACCCTGCGTGGCAGAACCAGGAACCCATTCCTTCACTCCAGCTGTGATATTTTACTCAACAATGTGGAGGAAAGCAAGTAAAGTATATCTACCTCTTACATGATAGAATTATTAAAGGAAATGCTTTCAATCTCCTGTGACTGGGTTTCACTATGCTACTGGGGGGAAAAAATGAAATAAATATTCCTTGTTTAATTTAATAAAAGCTTTTCTCAAATGTTTAAAAGGCACCATTTTACCACCTACTTCCAAAAACATCATAGTTCAAGATTTAAGGGCATCAAGTCCGGCCATAGTGGCTCAGTTGGTTGAGCATTGTCCTGTGCACCAAAAGGTTGCCAGTTTTATTCCTGGTCAGGCACATACCTGGGTTGCAGGTTCAATTGCTGGTCAGTGCACATACTGAAGGCAACCAATTGATGTTTCTCTCTCACATTAATGTTTCTCTCTCTCTCCCTCTCTCTCTCCCTTTTTCTGTCTAAACATGTCTTTGGGTAAGGATTTTTTTAAAAGTATACTTTAAAAAAATAATAATAATACCCCTAGCCAGTTTGGCTCAGTGGATAGAGTGTCAGCCTGAAAACTGAAAGGTCTCAGGTTCAGTTCCAGACAAGGGCATATGCCCGGGGTTGTGGGCTCAATCCCCAGTGGGGGACCTGCAGGAGGCAGCCGATCAATGATTCTCTCTCATCATGGATGTTTCTATCTCTCCCTCTTCCTTCCTCTCCGAAATCAATAAAAAAAATATAAAAAATAATAAAATAAAGTTATTGAAATAAACAAAAACATGATTAAAATAAAATTAATTAAGTAAGTGCCAAGTAATAACATGGGGACCCAAAAATAAATATAGTGCCAAACTTAAGCTAAGTAACTACTATAATTCATCACACAATAGCTATTTTCTACCAAGCAAAGTAAAATGGTAAAGTAATTTGTTACATATTTCTCACTGCTTATTAAAAGGTCATGCACTCAGTCCTTCAGGGGAACACTCCAATTTCATCGCTTTGAACTGAGAAGAATGTATCATAATGAAAGAACACTGGACCAAAACAAACAATAAGATGGTGGTGTCATTAATAATGATTTCGCAAAAATCTCATATAGGCAGTTGTATTTATGACCATTTCTTATTTCAAAGTTTAGGGAATCGTTTTAAATTATAGATCTGTCAAGGGAATTTCTACAGGGAATCAGAGTAATAGGTTCCAGGAGGTAGTTAACTCCTGGTGTGCTTTGATACCACAATAAAACCTAAAGGATCTGGTAAAAGAAATGGGTCAAGTGCCTCTAAACGCAGAGTACCAATTTTCCCAGCAGGATTTTTGTCAGGCAATGTGTAACAGTCAAGTTCACCTGACAATCCTTCCATGCAAGTGCCTGTGCTGCTGACTAAATGGAGATGCATGAGTTCCCAAATGGAAACATCATCACTAGTATTGCACCAGGGATCTTAAAAACCTGATATTTCTGTTTCGCTCAGATACTGGCAGCCCATTGCAGGAAGAGAAAGGGAAAGTATGTTTGTTTTGGTTTGGTCTGGATTCCCCCCCCCCCCCCAAGCACTAGTTTTGAATGAGTTCAAATACTCAGACAATGGTTTGATAAAACTAACAGAGTTCTTTAAACAGCATGTAAATTATAGGCTAAAGAAGCAAACCTGCATCTTGAATTAAGAAGATCAAGTTTAGTCTTAGTTCTCTTAACTAAGCTGTGTGACTTTAGTGCCTTGTCCACCACCCCAAGCTAAAAGATAAGGAACCAAGGCTGTGGTTGACACTGACCTTGTGGCTAGGACACTGTATTCGTTATCTACTGCTCCTTAACAAAGTACTCCAAACCTTCATGGTTTACAACACCATTTTAATCTGACAGTTTCCACAGGTTAGGAATCTGGCACATGATTTTGCCAGGGCAGTCTGGTCTAGGCTTGTGCTGCTATTAAGAGTCCATTTTTCCATTCTCACAACTGTCCCTTTTGAATAATAAATTATCTCTGACTTTTATGGACACCCAAGCTTAAGTGACACCTACCTCTAAGATTTGAGTTTCTTCACCCTGCCCTGCACTAAAAATGCTTGCTACTTACCGAGTGAAGGATAAGTAGGATCTGGCTAGGTAGAGAGAATCAAGGAAAAGAATACTAGGCAAAGACAAGAGTAAAGGTGTCAAAATGACATTTCAAACCTTACTATGCAAACATTTTCCACTCAGACATCAATGAAACCCACACTAGAAAGCAACAGGTTTGAATGGAAATAGTAAATAACCAGGGGCCAAGAGACTCAAGACATATGTTGGAGACCCAACTGTGCCATTCACGTACTTTAAAACATTGAGAAGTTTATAATTATAGCATTGGCTTCAATAAACTGAGGCTACCTTATCTGTAAAATGAGAATCATGCACCAAACGTGTATTATGGATCTGTTCAAAGGCCCTGAGGACACCGATAATTAAAACACCAACCCCCTAAGACACGGCAATAACAGTGTCGACCTCAGAGGGTTGTTATGAGAAATCAAATAAGGTCAGTGAAGGGCAGTCCAGGCACTCAACAAACACTTGCTATTTATTGAGCCAATGATACAATATTGAATACTAGAGGGAAGGTCCCTACGCTGGGGGAGCTTATGTTGTAGTCTGGAAATAAATGAATCTCGGCAAATTTTAGAAGTTGACAAATATTAAGAGAATAAAACTAAAACTGGGTAATGTCTTAAGAGTGACTTAGGGAAAGGGGCTGCATTCAATAGATTGGTCAGGAAAGGTCTTCCTGAGGAAGTGAGGATTTGAGCTGAAACCTGAGTGATAAAAAAAAAAAGAGCCTGGCCATGGAAAAATCCAGAAGCATCCAGTCTAGGCAAAGCAAGCAGCATGTGCAAAGCCCCCAGGACACAAACCAGACTCCCAGAAACACAAAGACCGTCATTTGCAGCTGAAGCACAATAAATAGTATGAGAGGGACAGGAGAGGGGATAGGAGAGGGGGCATGGCTGGGGAAGGAGGTTATGCCGTATACAGAAGGTTATGTAGAACACCCACATGCAGTGGGCTCCGAATGAGGGCTTTGAGCAAGAGTGTCACACGTCTGACTTACACGCTTCAAACTTCACTGTGGCTGCTGGTGGAATGAGAGGGGATGAGCAGCCAAAAGTGCAACCACAGCTACAGTCCAGAAAAGAAATAGTAGTCTATTAGACCAGAGTGTTAGCAATGAAGATGGAGAGATATGGACAGATACTATCCAGGCTCTTTAGCAAAAGCTAAGAGAATGGCTGATGATTTGGATATGGGGTAGGTTGAGGAGAAAAAAAAATCAAAAAATAATATCCGGTTTGGGTTTAGGTAACTGGGTAGTTTGTATTGCCATTTACTGAAATGGGAAACAGTTCTGCTTCTGCCATGTCAAGTTCAAGATACTTCTTAGACATCTTTACTTAAAAGATATTTAAGTAGCCGAAACTGGTTTGGCTCAGTGGATAGAGCATTGGCCTGCGGACTGAAAGGTCCCAGGTTTGATTCCGATCAAGGGCGTGTACCTGGGTTGTGGGCGCATCCTCAGTAGGAGATGTGCAGGAGGCAGCTGAACGATGTTTCTCTCTCATCGATGTTTCTAACTCTATCTCTCTCCCTTCCTCTCTGTAAAAAAATCAATAAAATATATTTTTTTAAAAAAAGATATTTAAGTAATATGGGCTACTCTGGGGCTCAGGAGAGAGGTGAAAGCTGATGATACAAGTTTGAAAGCTCTATGCAGATAGAAAGTACTATGACTACCTTCCTAGATAATTTTGGTGACAGAAAAAATAAGAAGAAATGTGGAAAAAAGGAAGGTGGACCATCAATTTAAGGAGGCTGTTAGGTTATTAATTCAGTCATATCCTAATCATATATCATTATTGCAATTGCTCTATTATTGAATGCCTTTATGTGTTTTTATTTGTTTATACTTCTCTTAGTTCCAAAAAATATATTTAAGACTATTTTGACAAAAATGTGTCATATACTGGCAATCTTCTATACTTTACTATAAATAAATGATATATAAATAATATAGACTTTATTATAAGCAAGTACAGATAATGCAGTATGTTTTATATCTCACCCATACAACAAAGTAATAATTAACTACTTAATACTGATTATACATTCGTGGTTTCATCTGAAGCTTAGGCAAATAATTATTGAGGGATTAATCAATTAAATTGTTCAAATTAATTAAATGAATTGATTTGATAAAATTCATGTGCTTAAACAGATTAACTTTGTAAAGCAACCTGACACAGAAGAAAGAAAATACGGCTACTTTTCCATACGGCCTAACTCTCTACTTTTCAAACTGCCGTATGATTACCTGTGGGGATAGGTAGTGATCTGTTCAAAGAGACACCAGGAATCATAGGATAAACACCTAACCGAAGCTTTGTTTTGTTGTGACAATTCAGGCAGGAAGTATTTTAAAACAAACAGGTATGTTACTGAGCAGAAGGTAAACTGAGTTAGTGAAGATAAACTGTAAAACTTCCCAGACCTACAGAGCTGGTAGCAGGCCACGTGGACGGTACTGCCAGGTCCCCGGGGTGGGGGGGCACAGGTTCTCTGTCCTTTGCTGCTAAGGGGACTCCAGCAGAAAAGTCTGGGGAGCATCCGCTTAATTTTCCCTTGGGCCTTTGGAAGGTTTTCTCTCAACATTGGAGGGGTGGGAGAGGGGGAATTCATCCAGATTTCTCCGCATTAGACCTCCCAAAAAAGTTTTACAAGTTGGAAAATTCCAATTCAAAAAAAAACTTTAAGCAGATCTCAAGAGTGTGTCTTTGTCGTCATGAGAAGAGATAAAGAAAAAAGAGAGAAAGCAGCCTGCGAGGCCCCTCGCCCCGGGCGCCCACCCTTGCACTTGAAGCTGTGCAGGTTTGCTCCTTGTTATTATTCAGCGGCAGCCGTTCCACTTGAAAGTCAAAAAAAGTCCAGGCATTTCCGGAGAAACACAGGCAGATGCTTCAAACAGCTGTGCTGCTCTCAGGTTCCTGGGCTGGGCTGGGCATCTTCCCGCGGCCCCTCCTTGCTCTGGGACGCATCCCCGCCTTCCCCTGGAGGGCGGAAACACACAGCCGAGGTGAAAGGGGGGCGGGCGGTAGAAGAAAGGATGAGCTGGGCTTTTTTCCTCGTCTTTGAAGGATGAGCCCTCAGAATCGGTTGCCATTTTTCTTCTCTGGGCATCAGCAGAACTGGAGAGAATGGAAATGTGCCAGGATTTGATTTCTTTCAAACAAGCTCTTGCAAAGTCTATCTCACAGCCTTACCCCATGGACTCAAATACAAACAGCTACGTCCTGGCCAGAAATAAGGGAGTGAAAAGGGCTATAGAGGACAGATGTTATCAAATAAAATAAAAAACAAATTTTAAGAACTTTTAAGTAACAGTTTCCCAGTCCATGTCACACTCTGTGGTTTTTGCTCAGTATGTACACACTGCAGGCTGAAGTCTTATTTCCTGCAAAACGATGGCTCTCTGAGATCGTTCTTTTTTAAAGTGTAATTTTTTTCTTCATTTTTCTTCCTTCTTCCTTCCTCAGGTGCTGAGAACTGGATTAATTATGATACACCGTTGTCACTGGACAATGTATGGTCTTTTTTATTCACTTATTTATTACTTAGAAATCTATATATATAAACACCAAGTGACCAGAACGATGGAATGACCAGTCGCTATGACATGCACTGTGGTGGCCAATGCCCCCAATTGGGGCCTGATCAGGCCCCCAGCCTCCTGCAACCCCTCCCCCCAGGTGGCCCCATCCCCAATCGACCTCCCCCACCGCAATCAACCATAGAGCCCGCTGGTAACTGCCCATGGCCCCTCCACCCAGCCAGCTCCATCCCCAATCGCCCCCCCCCCCCCCCGCCCCCTGCCCCGGCCCATTGCGGGTGAGGCCAGCTGGCCAACCTCTCGCATCCCCTGGGGCAGTGGCCAGATTCCACCCACACACGAATTCATGCACTGGGCCTCTAGTAAATATATAAATGTATATGTGTATAGGGAAAGAGGCTTATGACAAACATATATATTCTTTTTTCTCAAATATATATTTATTGATTTGAGAGAGGAGGAGAGAGGGAGAGAGAGTTAGAAACATCAATAATGAGAGAGAATCATTGATCAGCTGCCTCCTGCATGGCCCCTACTGGGGATCGAGCCTGAAACCCAGGCATGTGCCATGATCAGAAATCAGACTGTGGCCGAAACCGGTTTGGCTCAGTGGATAGAGCGTCGGCCTGCGGACTGAAAGGTCCCAGGTTCGATTCCGGTCAAGGGCATGTACCTGGGTTGCGGCACATCCCCAGTAGGAGATGTGCAGGAGGCAGCTGATCGATGTTTCTCTCTCATCGATGTTTCTAACTCTCTATCTCTCTCTCCCTTCCTCTCTGTAAAAAATCAATAAAATATATTAAAAAAAAAAAAAAAAAAAGAAATCAGACTGTGACCTCCTGGTTCATAGGTCAATGCTCAACCACTGAGCCACACCAGCTAGGCTACAGGTATATTATTAAATAGTAAATTGTTTAGTTTTGTGTTTAAACATTATAAGAAGCATGCCATACTATACATTACCTTCTGGAACTTGTGGGTTTTACCATTATATTACCAGTATTCATTTAAGTTGTTGCATGTTGCTGTAGTTCATTCATTTATACTGCTTTATAATATGTTGTTGTATAAATCAGTTGCAATTTGTTTTTCCATTTTCTTCTCAGTGGTGATTCAGGTCATTTCAAGTTTTTTGTGATTGATAACAGAGCCACTGGGTACTTTTTGCAGGAAGTTCTTTAGAACAAAGGGAGACTGCTACAAGCCATCAGGCTTTCTCTTTATTTCAGGCTGCTTTTGAATTCACTATGGAGGGGGCACTGAATCAGCACGTAGAGAATTTATTCAACCAAGTTCATACTCTTCCTTGGAATAACCGTTCAGGGAGTAACTTGTATATGTAAGCTCATGTTTTATACCTACTACACCTGGGTTGCATTTTGTGTACATACTAGTAGACAAAAGAAAAATTCAGTCTGCTTTATGACTCAACTTACTGAAGAAAAAAAAGAGTAAGAGGCATCTCCCAGACATGCCTCAGTAATATATTTCACCAGGTGTGCCCCTATAAGATCAAGGTCACATGCAAATTCAAAATGGATTATTGATACATAGAAATCAGGAACTTGAGAGTGATGAAATGTGAGCAGTTCCTCATTAGTTCAGGGGCACATTGGGTGATCTTATTTGGTAATTTTACACAAATGATATACACACAACAGATTTAAACACCCATATAGTACACCTACACACACATACCATACTCATACATATCGTTCAGATGCAAATGCTTAAGTAGATGTCCTCTCTTTGTTTTAATTTTTTTTTAATTTGCTCACAGATCACATTGAGTTGGGGGAAGTCAATCAAGTTGTAGCAGTAGCAGCAGTAGTAGTGTTCCAATAGGTGTAGTAGGGGAGCTGTGATAGTGGTAGTAATGGTAGCACCAGCCAACATTTCATGAGTGTTTATGTTTCCCAGGTATTGTTCTAAGTGGTTTACGTCTATTTGCTAACTCAATAAGCCAGCCAGCTGAGTGAAACAGCACCCTTATTGTCTCCATTTGCAGATGGGGACAATGAGACACAGAAAGGTAAATGTATTCCCCATGTTTCCATGGACAAGTCATTCACCTCTGTAGGCCTTCGTTTTTTCATCTATAAAATACCAGAGATGACCTGGATGATGTTGCATATCTCTCAAGGTGTGTTATTCTAGGCATTTACCTCCCCGGTACAATTTATCTCTGAACATCAATTCTGTCCCTGGGACCTAACCAAACTATATTAGGCATCATGTCAAAATATGGTTGTATAATTGAATGTTGTCTTAGTCCACACGGGTTGCTATAACAAGATATCATAGACCGGGTGGCTTATAGACAACAGAAATGGATTGCTCACAGTTCTAGAGGCTGGGAGTTCAAGAGCAAGGTACCAGCATGGTCAGATGAAAGCCCTCCTCCTGGTGACAGACTTCTTGCTGTGTCCTCTTGGGACAGAAGGGGCTGGGGAGCTCTGTGGGGTCTCTTTTATAAGAACGCTAATCCCATTCATGAGGGTTCCACTCTCGTGACCTAAGCACCTTCCAAAGACCCACCTCCTAATACCATTACATTGGCTATTAGCATTTCAACATGTGATTTGGGGAGAACAGAAACATTCAGACCACAGCTAATATCCAGGAGCACACAGCATGCACTTACTCTTACCACCACCGCTAATATCTAACAAACGTGCCTAGAGACAGCTATCACAAAGGACAGCACAGAGATGAGAGCCAAAGAAAGACTGTGGTGGAAATTTAAATTGGGTAGCTCCTTCCTTAGTGGCAGAGCAGTGGTTTAACCACTGTAGCTTCCTAAGGTATCAAGAAAATGAGCCGCATAGTTGCGATGTGTGTCTGGAGGACACCTGTTTAACCTGTCCATGGATTCTGGAAGAAATATGAATCCTGTATGCAGTACACGGTGAGTATTTAGAACTCATTGCAGAGACATATTTACACAGAGTGGCTATTGAAAGCTCCCTATTGTGGAATCCGAAGCAGCGAGCTGTATTTCTATGCAGGGGTTGCTAATCCCGGGTCCCACCTCTGCTCACCTCTGTAGAAACACTTCGTCTCTGTAGACAAGTCCTTGTAAATCTCTGCTTGTTGAAGGATTTAGTTCACTGATTGTCAGCCATGAGCTACTTCATAAACAACTCACAGAGGAATACAGCCTTCTGCTCTGCCTTGGGCGGGAGCGTGTTACACTAGATAACCTCTTAATGGCTGTATTCCATTTGAACCTGGCTCTAGAGAGGGAAACTGAAAAGAAAGAAGAAATCCTCCCTAATGCTTGCTTTTTTCATTTTACATCTACTGAAGCAAATTAGAAAAGATGGATAGACGTTGCCTTGCCTCTGGAACCCTAGGGCCTTATAACATAAAAATGGGACTGTTGTTCACTGAAGTGATGATGATCGTGGCTAAAGGAACTATTGAAATATGAAAAGACAGAGTTTCTAAATGGAAAGGGATACCAAATCCGCCTTCATGCTATTTTAAACATCTGTATTTGACTGAGATGCTACTTTTCAATTCTCCGTTACACGTTGCAATGATTGGCCTCATTTCAGCAAATTAAAATTAATAATCAGGAGAATGAATATTGGTTTAAGGCAGTGGTTCTCAACCTTGGCTGCACATTGGAATCACCTGGGAATCTTTTTTAAAATCCTGATTTCTGGGCCTCATCCTCTGGAAATTCTGTTTCTTTGTTATGGGGTGGGGCCACAACATTAGTAACAAAGAAACAGAATTTCCGGAGGATGAGGCCCAGAAATCAGGATTTTAAAAAGATTCCCAGGTGATTCTAATATGCAGCCAAGGTTGAGAACCACTCGTTCAAGGGGACAGAGGTAGATGACTGAGCATATTAAAAAATTTTAAGGAGAGATTATGTCTACTCTCTGGTTAACTAAGAGATTACAAGAGGAATAGTGTATCCAAGGAAAGCACTGAGAACAACTGTAGTTATTGACTGAATTCTAAACAGAGAGGCGTAAGCAGTTTCACTTTGGTATCGATTGGAAGACCGAGTTTTTGTGAAAGTCAAGTCAGAGTCCTGAGAAATCTGGCAAGAAAGTCTCTTAAGTTCGAAATTTGAGATCCAGCAATATAGGAGAGTTCCCCCTACTCATAATGCCCAAAATTCAAAATTCTAGATGCAAGTTACTTGGCATGAGGGATACCAACATGACATCTACAAACTCATGGTTTTAATGATCATATGCAAATTTTGTATACGATATGGATCAAATCTTATAGGCAGAAGCCCTCATCACCAGCCTTCCTTTGATCCCCCATGGCCAACCCTCCCTGAATACACACCCAACCAAGGAAATGATTGGGGGAGGAATCTACTAGGTTTCTGCACTCAATTTGCTTCTCAAGTATCTTGAGGGTAGTCAGAAAACTTTCTCTCTAAAGAGTCAGATAGTAAATGTTTTCGGCTCTGCAGGTCATAGGTTCTCTGTCACAGCTATTCAGCTTCATCATCACAGCACAAAAGCCATCATAGACTAAATGCCTGAGAGCGGCTATGTCCCAATAAAAGGTGATTTATACACTGAAATTTTAATTTCATATCATTTTATGTCACAAAATATTTAACTTTTTTATTTAACCATTTAAAAACGGTAGCAACCATTCTTAGTTTGGGGTTATATGAAAATAAACTGTAAGCTAGATTTGGCTCAGGCCACAGTTTTCCAACCCTGATCTTTGGTCTTTACTCAATTTAAGAGAAACAAAAACTGAAATCATAGAATATGCATTTTGGATGTGATTTATATAAGAAAGAAGATGTAAAAGTTTATTCAGTCAACCCTATTCTAAGAAAATGTCTTGAGCCTACCTCAAAATATTATTGCACAATTGTATACTTTAAGTTAAAACAAAAGAAATTAAAATACACGTGTTCTACTTTTAAGATTTTGTTTTACCCCCATTATAATTAATGAGTTACATAATTATTTGTTTAATGTCCACTTAAGATTAGACAGTCAGGGACCATGTCTGCCTATTTCACTGCTTAACTCTCAAGCACTGTCACATGCTGTCATAGTAGCTGCTAAGATAAGTACTTCACTCAATACGTATCTATGTATCAAGAAGCTCCTGAGCCACCCCATGCTAGATCCCCTTCCTGGCTATGTGGATTCAATAGTGGGTAAGATAGACATCATCCTTGTTTTCACATGGACAACACAAAATAAAACAGACATTTCTTCAATAAATAAATGTTCACTCACTATACAAGCCAATATTTTAAAAATTAATGGCACATTATTATATACCTCTTCCCAAAAATATCAGCAAGTTACTTAACAGAAATTTTCTTTTCTCTGCCTATTGTTGCATCTTGATATTTCCTAAACAGAAAAACATTATTCAATTGTTGTTCTTTACCTGATGGAGTCATTCAATACCCGCAAAGAAAGAGAAATGACTACTTTACTACTACCATTTCTGAGAAGAAACAATATCCCGGTTGAAACACATATGTGGCTCAGGCTCCATGAGATACTGATAATGTCCCCCACGCATCAAAAGTCCATGCCTTAATCCCTGGAGCCTGAGCACTTTACCTCCCAAGGCAAAAGAAACATTGCAGATGTGATTATGGTTAAAGAAATTGAAACAGGTTCCCTAGCCAGTTTGGTTCAGTGGATAGAGCATCGGCCTGCAGACCAAAGAGTCCCAGATTTGATTCCGGCCAAGGGCAGGTACCTTGCTTGCAGGCTCCTCCCCAGCCGGGCCCAGGGTGGGGTTTGTGCAGGAGGCAACCAATCGATGTATTTCTCTCACATCAATGGTTCTCTCTGTCTTTCCCTCTCCAACTCTCCCTAAAAAATCAATGGGAAAAATATCCTTGGGTGAGGATTTGAAGAAAGAAAGAAAGAAAGAAAGAAAGAAAGAGAGAGAGAGAGAGAGAGAGAGAGAGAGAGAGAGAGAGAGAGAGAGAGAGAGAGAGAGAGAGAGAGAGAGAAGGAAGGAAGGAAGGAAGGAAGGAAGGAAGGAAGGAAGGAAGGAAGGAAGGAAGGAAGGAAGAAGGGAGGGAGGGAGGGATTGAAACAGGGAGATTATCTCGGATTATCCAGGTGGGCTTAAACTAATCACAAGAGTCCATAAAATAGAAGAATTCTTCTCAGCTTAAGTCAAAGAGATGCCACAGAAGAAAAGGCAGGAGATATTGGAAGCATGAGAAGAACTCCATCTGCCATTGGTAGTGTGGAGATGGAGGGGGCATGAACCAAGGCACGCAGGTGGCCTCTAAAAGCTGGCAATGAACTTCGGCTGACAGCCATGAAGTAACAGGGAGCTCAGTCCTACAATAGTAAGGAACTGAATTCTGCCAACAACATGAATGAGCAAAGCAGATGATCTCTTAGCACCTCCAGAAAGGAATGCAGGCCTGCCGACACCTTGATTTTGGCGGGTGGGGTGTCTAAACAGAGACCTAGTGAGGTCTGCCAGACTTATGTCTCCAGTAACTGTGAGATAATAAATGTGTTTTGTTTCAAGCCACAAAATTTGTGGTAATCTGTTATAGCAATGATTTCAAACTAATACAGGCTCGCTCTAAGAATGCCTTTGAACATCACTGCCCCTTCTGTGGAGACAGGTATTCATGCCAAGAAAACCTAGTCCCTAGTGCCAGGTAATTCATTTAGCAATCTCTGTAATGATAGTATTTTTAAAAGAAACTTGTAATGCTAATTACCACCTAATTATTTCAAACAGGGTGTAATCATGAGCAATATTTCAAGAACATGCAATACAATTAAAGTTACAAAGCCACTTGGACTATGTGAGCAAGGCAATTGGATGATAAATACCATCTTGCTGAATCAAGATTCTCACTTAGACTAATAATGGATTAATCTGTATGTAACTCACATAGCCCAATTACAACTTGTGTTTGACATTCTGTCTGCTTTCAGCAGAGCGGGGGGGGGGTGGGGGGGAGCATACTTTCCTGACAGCACAAATTATCAGTCTTATGCAATTGAGAAACCACTCACTTTAATTCCCCGTGCTTCTGATTATGTCTTGAACTGGGCATGACTGCCCATTTCTCATTGAGCGTGCTCATCTGGTTTAATAGTATCTCAAGAACTCCAAAAAGAAGAGCAGTTTTGTTCAGAGGAAAAAATAAAAGGTTTTTGTTCATTTCTTACCTGAGGATATTTTTTGAGGGAGGCTGCAAGTCTCTCATTGCTACTGGACCTCTTGTTTTCGTTGTTGTTTGCCTGTATTTACTATCATGGAGTAGATTGGGCGAGAACTAACACAGTTACTACTCAAGTATCAAGAGTTTCTAGGAATTGGGGGAGCAGAGGTGAATGCAAGCCTAAATCTTGGTAGGTGAATGATAACATAGGCAGGATGTGACAGAACCAAAAGGGAAAAGAAGAAAAAAGACAAGGAGAGCCAACCAACTCTGAGATCTAAAGGCATCACTAAAACTCTGCAGGGGACACATAAGCCACTTTTTGGAAAAGACCAGTTTGTTTTCTTGACTGTTCATTTCGAGGAGTTTTCAGGGAGAAGAGACTACCTCAGTGGAGGTGGAGAAGTGTTTTTGGCTTTGAGGGCAAGAAAAGAATATTTAATAACTGTAGCCTGGCCGGTGTGCTCAATGGTTGAGGGTCAACCCATGAACCAGGAGGTCATCGGTTTGATTCCCAATCAGGGCACATGTCCAGGTTGCGGGCTTGATCTCTGAATGCAGGGGACATGCAGGAGGCAGCCAACTGATGAATCTCTCTCATCACTTATATCTCTTTCTCTCTCTCTCTCTCTCTCTCTCTCTCTCTCTCTCCCCCCCCCCCTCTAAAATCAATAAAAACATATTTTTGAAAAAAAGAATATTTAAATATTTAAAAACTGTATATAACTTTAAAACATTTGAGAATCAAATGTCACAGTGCTTTGGCAAGTATAAAGTTACTATGTCAGAACAAAGGACCCATTAGCAATAATCACCTACTTTATAAGGTGCCTCTATTGATTATGTTTGAGGAAGATATGAGTGGAACTGCTGGCATCATGGAAACTTTCTGGATGAGATAAGTTGTCCTTGCCTTCAAGGCTGGTGAAAGTGCATTAGCATTCATTTTCATGTCTAAAGCTTTGGCAAACACAGGTTCTCTGTCAAACACAAGGTTTATCCACCCGGAAAGAGAAATGTCACTTGCTCCCTGCCTCTGGCATAAATCGAGATGCAAGATGCAAGATGCCAGTAGTTTTTAGTCAACAACGAGCTGCCTCCTGGGTCTAGGAAAGAGAAGAAAAATGGTGGAGATCAGACTATCAGAGCTCAAGGCCAAGTTAGATTCACCAGCTGCGTCTAATTCAGAACACCACCACTTCCCCAAGTTGCTGCCAAAAATTAATCAGACCCTCTGACTTCAAGGCTTCCAGGACACGCGCGGGTGGGGGCAGAGGTGGAAATGACAGGGGAGAAGTTCATCACCATCCAGTTGAGTACAATCAGAGTTGGGTTAGAATCGCCCCCACCCATCTGCCTGGCCAGACTACAGTGTGAACCTTGGCAGAGGCTAACAGACACTGTCAGAGCAGCTCCTTGGGGGGCTCCGCAGTCCCTGCTCTTTTTGATGGATGAAGTGACTGCTTGCCAGGGGACGAGACATCCAGCATGAGCATCGGCAGGCGCTGGCAGGCTTAGAGATGATCCAGAGAGAACAAGTGTCCACCTCCAAAAACTACAGAGCCAGGGCTGACAGAAAGGATCAGTTAGCGTCCAGCCACCTCGGTGGAAGGAGAGCACAAATGAGTCACAAAACAGCAATGAGGCTGCCTGGACCACCAAGTCCATCCGTCAGAACTTCTGTCCAGGGATCAGCTGCTCTGCTGTTTGATAACCTGGTTTCTCCTTGTGACTGGGGAAAGGAGACAGCTGTGTGCAGACCCCACCAAGCCCAAGCTGCCAGGCTAGAGACCCAGTGTCACTATAGAACAACAAGGCATCTGCCCTGGGAAAATCGTGCGGGCACTCGCCTGTGATTCCCTTGTGATACAGATCTTTTGCTTTCCCGGTTCTACATGTATACCTCCCATCCTGGGCCCAGCACCTGGCAGACACAGGTCCCCCCCCCCCCCACCTCTATCCAAAAGTAGAGCGTCCCTATAAAACCTTTCGTAAGCCAAAATGGCAGAAAATGAAGAAGCCATTACTGTTAGTGTATATGAAAAATTTTTGAGTCTTCTCAGACCCCCAGAATAACCTACCAACTCATACTAAATAGCACATAAAACCTAAAATAATACTAATATGTAGTAAACGCAGTGCCACTCTCTCTGCTCCAGGTACTCACTGCCTCTATAATGTCTGGGCTCGCTGCAAAACAAATGCTAAAGGCTGCCTTCACCTTTTGCCTTTTTTCATAAAGCGAAAATCCTCTGTGGAATTCTTTAGGTTAGTGAACACAAGCACTAATGTGAGGCTTTCATTATAGTGAAGTGGAGCAACGCTGAAGTTTCAAACAGCAGAGGATACCTGTTCTGGTTAAGTTTTACAGAATTCTGTGCTACAAGTGTATACTAGTACAGACGTTCTCAAGTGCATTTGAGAAACTAAGGGGAACAGATTTCCTAGTATTCACTAAGAAATCACAGCAGGGGCTTTTCCCAAGCTCTTACCTTGTGCTGTAAGACATGATCAATGAAGACAAATGGATTTTTCTAGCAACCCCAAATAACAAAGTATATTAGAAAAAGTAGGATTGTGGTCCAGGCTCCAACATTTACTGGGTGAGTAACCTCAGCCAATGTCTTCACTCTCTAATCCCCTGGAAAATGAAAACAGCAATGTTCACCCTGCCCATGTCCTAACTCAACAGTCTGCCTAAAGAAAATGGAAATTTCCATTAAGTGGAAAATTCTATGGGCAAAGCTTTGTTTTCATTTGAAACACACACAAATATTAATATTAGTAGCATTATAGGCCTTCTTATGCTACACCAAATTAGAACAACTCAAAGGAGTCTAATACGAGAAAACCAAATTAGACAAAACCCTCCCTCAAAACTTACAGCTCTGAAGACAGTTGATATACTATCGTTGATCTTTGAACAACATAGGGGTTAGGAGCACCAATCCCTCATGCAGTTGAAAATTCACAAGTAACTTTTGATTTGTTTTTACAGAGAGGAAGGGAGAGGGAGAAGGATACAGAGTTAGAAATATCGATGAGAGAGAAGCATCGATTCAGCTGCATCTTGCACGCCCCCCACTGGGGATGTGCCCGCAACCCAGGTACATGCCCTTGACCAGAATCGAACCTGGGACCCTTGAGTCCGCAGGCTGACGCTGTATCCGCTGAGCCAAACCAGCTAGGCCACAAGTAACTTTTAATGCCCCCAAATCTTTATTAATAGACTACTGTTGACTGGAAGGAAGTTTTACCAGTAACATAAACAGTGGATTAACACATATTTTGTATGTTATACATATTATCTACTTCATTCCTACAACAAAGTAAGCTGGAGAAAAGAAAATGTTGTTAAAAAAAAAAGCTTAAGAGAAAATAAATGTACAGTATTTATTGAAAAAAATACGCATATAAATGGGCACGTGCAGTTCAAATCCATGTCATTCAAGGGTCAACTTGATGAACTTAATGCTCACAGGATCATTGACACTTACTGTGGAGAGGAAGCCGAGAAATTCTTTAGTAGAAACAGTGGCATGCAGGGTGGAGAGCATGGATTTTGGAGTCGGACCACCTGGGTTAAGTCTTGGCTCTGCTGCTCAAGATCTTGAGCAAAACCCTTAGTTTGCTAAGGCTCAGCTCCTGGACTCTAAAAATTTCAGTGATGACTGGATCTAGCTAAGGGGGTTATTTTGGAGATGAATCAAGTTAAAGTGTTTAGCATGCTGTGCTTAGTACTTAATAAATGCTCAATAAATGATAGCTTTTATGGAGGCCAATTCTGCAGTACAGAAAAGCAAAGTGGTTCATGCAAACAAGAACCTGAACCCACATCCAGTTGTTGCTCCAAGAGGCCCCTCAGAATTTCATGGCTTATCTATGATTCAGGAAACCTAGAGGACAACATCTGGCTGGGATCCCGGATGTTCTCATCTATCATTGGGAGTGTTTGTAACTTCCATGTTCGGTTATGTTTCAACTAAGGTTCAGTGCTGAGAAAAATTAAACTTAAAAGGAACAAACAAGCAAAAAAGGCAGAATGAGCCCTGACTGGTTTGGCTCAGCGGATAGAGCGTCAGCCTGCGGACTGAGGGGTCCCAGGTTCGATTTCGGTCAGGGGCATGTACCTGGGTTGCGGGGGCATCCCCAGTGGGGGGCATGCAGGAGGCAGCTGATTGATGTTTCTCTCTCATCGATGTTTCTAACTCTCTATCCCTCTCCCTCTCCCTTCCTCTCTGTAAAAAAACAATAAAATATATTTTCTTTTTTTAAAAAAGAAGGCAGAATGACAAAAAGGGCCAGCTTACGAGAGATAGCATTTATGGACTTCCCTCACCATCAAAGAGCCACTTTCTCATGCCAATTTTACACCAGTTTTCAACAGGACTGAAAAGCAAAGACTTACTTTATCTTGATTTTATCTGTTCCATGGGTGCCCCCATAGATTAGTGACTGGGTTTTCTTATACAAGTCTTGGCACTGTCCCTATCAGTTCAGCTACAATGGCTGGGAAACAGTCACATGAGGGCACAGATATCGCCAAAGAGCTCAGCTTCCTTCCCGCCCCTGGCATCCCAGATCTTGTCCATTATGGGAATGCCTCACAGACATGACACGAATGGACAGTCTTCCCTTTGGCCAGAATTATTTCTAAAGTAAGCATGGGAAAAGCCCTTTTGTTCTGATGGGGCCAAGGGGAGGCCTAAAAGTTGAACAAGGAGCAGTTTTATATCTAATTCCTGTTGCTAGCCTGGCTTCTCCTCTTATCCACCTGCCAAAAAAAAAAAAAAAAAATCATCTCTGATTAGAAGAGACTCTCCTCTCTTCCTATTATTCTCCAAAAACTCCCTAAGTCCAAAGGCAACACTCTCTCGCTGCGTTTTAAATAATCAATATATGGAAATTTGATGGTTCTGACATTGATGCTGGCCAAGGGCTGTAATTTATTAATGTGGCATTGTTTCACTTGTGATGTGTCCTTTGGCACAAACATCTGAAGAAGGGCATACTCATATTAAAATCTCTATTTTCCTCCAGGAAGATCAAACTCTGCATTCAGCGTCTGTGTAATGTATTTGGCAACACAGCTGTTTCCTTGTACACCCAGGGTGTCATCGCACCCTGTTATTTCATTGTTTTATAATATGCCTTGGACTTGTCTCACTGCACCAACTAGATTTCAAATTCTTTCAAATCAAACTGTGTCATGTTGTTATCTGCATGGAAGGTCTCCAGGGTGATGTTCAGCCAGAGCACCTAGCATTTCTTTGTCTTTATCAGTCACTCATCTATAAACCTCACACACACTAGCAAAATAAAACACCTGTAATTGCCTTCATACAGCCTTTGCCCTCATGAGTTTCCTATATTATAGGAGAGGTTGACATGAATAAGAATTATAACAGAGTTGCAAATACATTTCTGTTACGGGTACCGCTATCCAGTAACTATTGCATCTTAAAGTCCCAAAAGGGTAACAGTGAATGGTTAGCCCCCCCAAAATTAGAAAATCATGTTAAATAATCACTCTACAAGAAGAGATAAGTAGTGCCCAAGTCTGACTATGAAAAGGACACTTTGGGCCCAGCCAACGTGATTCAGTGGTTGAGTGTCAACCTATGAACCAGGAGGTCACAGTTCAGTTCCGGTCAGGGCACATGCCCAGGTTGTAGGCTCAATCCCCAGTGTGGGGCGTGCAGGAGGCAGCTGATCAATGATTCATTCTCTCTCATCATTGATGTTTCTATCTCCCTTTCCCTTCCTCTCTGAAATCAATAAAAACATATTTTTTAAAAAAGGTCATTTTAGGAAAACTTTTCTTCTCCGGTCTTCTCCCAATTTTAACCCTTCCCATCACTTAGACAACCTTCACATCAAAGGGACAGAAAGAGATATTCATGGAATGTCTGTGCTTTGCTTCATCACAGACCTGACATGAATGGACAGTCTCCCCTTGGGCCAGAATTATTTCTGTGTTTGTACAACCCACGAGTCTCACCTCATCATTAGATATTCGATTGTTTACAACATTCTAAAACAGTCCTTGGCCTGATTCATCAGCAACCAATCTGCTCTGAAGGAGTCAGGTTACCTACATTCTATTTTATCAGCAGACTGGTGGAAACACCTAAGGAAAGATGCAGAAAGTGGCACTGTTCTTATAAAACAACTAGAGGCCCGGTGCATGGACTCGTGCACTGGTGGGGAGCATGGCCGGCGTGGATAGCCTGCTGTGGCAGCACCGCTCATCCCAGTCAGCCTAGCGGCTGCTCCTGCTGCAGATTAGGCTACCAGAAAAAAGATGTTATGCAAATATATGATCCCTCCCAGCTATCCTCCCTGGAGAGCCATGATGCTGGGTCCCTCCCTGAGAATTCTGCTAGAATAGGAAATCTTCACTTGGTTAATTTAATATAACACCTCAGGGGCATACAGCCTATTAACACACTTCAACGTTCCAAACCACGTCTCTATTCTGATCCTCTGGTGGTTGCTGCCTCAAATGCTGTTCTGAGGATTCTCTTGACAGGATCCCATTCAATAGGAGAACGCTGTGATAGATTAGCAAGGTTTGCCATGGACAAAGGAGGGGACAGTGTCAGCATGGATGCCGGGGGCAGGAGGTTGTTAGCCCTAAAGCAGTTGTTCCAAACTGGAAACCACCAATAAAGTGCCAAGGAAAGTCTAAGAAAGAGCACTAAAAATATTCTCAGAGGTGATCATATTTGAGCTGGGTCTTAAAGAGGGGCAGGATTTCAGCGTGTGGGTAAGAGGGAAATCTGAGCAGCTGACATGGAAGAGCATGAGTAAGGCACAGAGGCAGAGATATCCAGGGCTTTTGCACCTTTAAGAAACAGTGCATGGTCTATTGGGGATGGTGGGCCCCAGGGCTCCTTCTGATGCAGGATCCAGGATAGTGATGTCCAACACAAATACTTTTTATATGTTCTAGGTGCCACGTCAAAAAAGCAAAACTTTTAAAATTAATTCCTTTTCTTCCTAAAGCATTCCATGGTGGACAAATCATTAGAGAACTAGCAGCAAAATTCAATTTATTTAGATTAATAAAAGTGATGGAAAATTGTCAATGGAAGATCTAGAGTTCAGAACCACACTTTTAAGGTCTCTCAAGAACTGTTTAGAAGCCGCCGATAAACTTAATGAGATCTACAAGAAAACTAATGAGACCCTCGATGTTATATTGGGGAACCAACTAGAAATTAAGCATACACTGACTGAAATAAAGAATATTATACAGACTCCCGGCAGCAGAACAGAGGAGCGCAAGAATCAAGTCAATGATTTGAAATGCGAGGAAGCAAAAAACACCCAACCGGAAAAGCAAAATGAAAAAAGAATCCAAAAATGCGAGGATAGTGTAAGGAGCCTCTGGGACAGCTTCAAGCGTACCAACATCAGAATTATAGGGGTGCCAGAAGATGAGAGAGAGCAAGATATTGAAAACCTATTTGAAGAAATAATGACAGAAAACTTCCCTCACCTGGTGAAAGAAATGGACTTACAGGTCCAAGAAGCGCGGAGAACCCCAAACAAAAGGAATCCAAAGAGGACCACACCAAGACACATCATAATTAAAATGCCAAGAGCAAAAGACAAAGAGAGAATCTTAAAAACAGCAAGAGAAAGAAACTCAGTTACCTACAAGGGAATACCCATACGACTGTCAGCTGATTTCTCAACAGAAACTTTGCAGGCCAGAAGGGAGTGGCAAGAAATATTCAAAGTGATGAACACCAAGAACCTACAACCAAGATTACTTTATCCAGCAAAGCTATCATTCAGAATTGAAGGTCAGATAAAGAGCTTCACAGATAAGGAAAAGCTAAAGGAGTTCATCACCACCAAACCAGGATTATATGAAATGCTGAAAGGTATCCTTTAAGAAGAGGAAGAGGAAGAGGAAGAAAAAGGTAAAGATACAAATTATGAACAACAAATATGCATCTATCAACAAGTGAATCTAAGAATCAAGTGAATAAATAATCCGATGAACAGAATGAACTGTTGATTATAATAGAATCAGGGACATAGAAAGGGAATGGACTGACTATTCTTGGGGGGGAAAGGGGTGTGAGAGATGCGGGAAGAGACTGGACAAAAATCGTGCACCTATGGATGAGGACAGTGGGTGGGGAGTGAGGGCGGAGGGTGGGGCGGGAACTGGGAGGAGGGGAGTTATGGGGGGGAAAAAAGAGGAACAAATGTAATAATCTGAACAATAAAGATTTAATTTAAAAAAAAAAAAAAAAAAAAAAAAAAAAAAAAAAAAAGTGATGGAGCAGCTAAATTATGCCAGCTCGCATGACAGATACAAAGAGAAGCATAAACTATGTGATCACAACAGTATCATAAAACGGAAAGAAATAAAACAATATCCGTAGCATATCATTCTGATTAGACTTGCCGGTAACAGCAAGGAGATAAAAAAAAAAAAAAAAGGAAAGGGGAGGGTATCGATGCTGTTAGCTTGCTCATAAGGACATCAACAATTGCCTGCTTGGCCCCTTCTTGCATGCTGAAGAAATATGGGATTTATCTTTTCGTGGCAGAACCTGAGTTATTGCTTGTATGATAATAACATTGAGGAGAGTTTATAGCTGTTGAGCTAAATTAAAGCTTTGTTATCTTTATGTAGGGCTCACCTTGCTTTTTTAAAGTAGATCTTTTTGCACTATGATGGGACCCTTTTGATGAGGATTATTATTATGTCATCATCTCTTCTCCCCACTATCATCTCATTTTTATAAATGCACCAGATATGAAACCCCATGAAGAAGTCAGCTAAACCTTAGTTTGGAGATTATCAGGGAGTTAGGATGTTACAAATAAGCTGCATGACACTGTGGAAAGCGCACAACTTTCAGAGTCCAAACTGAATCTGAATCCTGGTTCTGCAGTTGTTAGCTGTGAAAATAGGCAGTTTCACGAGCCACACTTAGTCTGAGTTTCATGCTCTCTACCGGGGGTAGGATAAGGATTGTCTTTTGGAGTTTTTGGATGAGCAAATGAGATAATGTGTGCAAAGCCACCAAAGGTGCTCATACTGAGTAGATTACTATTGCAATCACTGATCACTGATCATTGATTAGACACCTACTCTATGTTAAACAGTCCTCTGGGTGCTGCTGAAACAGCTGTGGAAATAAAGATTAAAAACTAACTAGTGTGGTTGTTTTATAATATCAATCATTTCCATTATTGTTCGTCAATATGATGAAAAGATAATGTGACAGTTAGTTACCACATGCCTGACCTACAATTATATAGAACCTCTGAAGGTAGATGTTTTCCTTAGAGATTATGCTGTTCTGCTTCTTTATTTTACCTATGAGAAAATTTAGCTCCAAGAAATAAAATTGCACTGAAGTCTGATATTATGAAGATGAATAAGACTACGTGTTGTCCTCAACTAGTTGCTTTGGCCAGATTTTCAGCAATGAACTGAGATCTTCCCCACTGCATTCCCTAAATACCTACATCCTGACTCTTAATTCTGTCTCCTCTTTGCAACTCTACTCATTCCCTTTGCACTTTTGACTGACCTTGAATTTACTGACTTATCCCTTCAACATACACCAAGCAATTTAGCTCAGACTCACTTTTGTCTGGAAAGAAATAAAACAATAATTACTCGAGGCTCTGGGCCAACTATACCCGAAGATATAGAAAGAAGTTGCTTATGTAGTGTAGCATGTGAGACCTTGTGAAAATATCTCCTTCACCCAGGACCTAAAAGTCTCAGAATAAAGATTCACTTTATAAATGTATCTTAATTATCACCTTGTTCTAAGAAAATATTTTTAAATTTAGGTAATCCTAATGTGCATGTGACCAGTAATTACATTCAGGAACAAGCTAGCAGGGAACAAAATTTACCCCTTTTAGCCTATAGTTTCATTTTCACAATTGCTTTTATAAATTTAAAAATACTTCAGTATTTGATTTAGCCACAGAATTTTGAATTGTGTATGAACAATAAATAATTTTAGCATAAGTACAGGTCAAATATTGTATGGAACACACTTATGTTAAAAATATTACTATAGTAATATGCCATTGATTGACCCCTTCTCAATTCTGAATCCAAGTGATTACTAACATCTCTATTCTGGTCTTCCTAAGAAAGTAAAAGAAGTTTGACTGCAGGTTAACAAATATGGAAAAATGATACCCTAACACATAGTTTTTGCTGTAATTCCATCTCAAGGGTTCCCAGAAGCCTCTAAAAATATATGGGGTCATTGAGAATATCTTTGGCTACAATTAACGGAAAATGCAGAGTCAGACAGGCTTAAATAATAAAGAAATACCAGAAAGCCTACAACTAGATTCCCAGAAACGTAGTGATGCCATAAAAACCCAGGTTCCCCCCTACCATTCTCCTCAATGTCAGCTTCCTCCAAGGGGCTGCTTTCCCTCATCACTGCAACGTGGCTGCCAGTGACTGTTGGGTCTGTATATGCCCCTGCCAACAGACAGCAGGAGCTAAAGACAAGCCCCTCCCTCTGATTAGGCCAGCTCAGAACATCCCTCCACCCTTGGACTAGTAACTGTCACCATGGTAACTCCATGTATTTATCAGCTTAGAAATCAGAGTTCCTCCTGGGCTGTGGATGAGATGTCTGAGGCAAGAGGAGGCAACTAAAACCTATCATGAGTTCTTTAATTTTTTTTATTCAAATATGCCATAAATTTGATTTAAAAAAAAAAAGCCACCTTTAGTGTTCCTAAAGATTGTGAACCCACTCTTGTTTGCCAAATACCAGTGAAGCAAAACCAGTGAATTAAGTCTGCCTTTGGTAAAATATACTAATACCCTGATTTTGAAATATAATCAACAGTTCAAGTGTTTACTAAAAGAAATGTTCTTTTTGCTCCGGGACTTAGAAATATAGACATGTTTAATGTCATTCTTGAATTTTCCTTGTATGGTCGACTTCATCAATCATCAACAAATTAAATTTTAATAGACCCTTATTAGAAAATTTTCTACATTAATCTCATTTGAGTGTCACAACAACCTAGAGACAGGACAGGGGTTATTCGCCTCATATTTCTGACAAGGAAAACAGCCCCGCCCTGACCAATGGACTTGTTCGAGGTCACATTCTATCCCACTGGAAAATAGAGCAAGAGCACAGTTCTTTCTGTCACACCTTCTTGCTGCCCGCAGTGGAGACGGTTGCATCTGTTCACACTGGCACAAGACCTCTGGTCTATCTGTAAGGTCCAGCCTCAGCACAGCTACAGAAACGAGGAAGCTGGGAAAAGGAGGTACTTGTAGAAAGCCTGCCTGCTCCATTTCACTTAAAGAAACCACTGAGTTCCATTTTCAGCAGCCTTCATATATCAGAATCATATGGACAAGAATCAAGTCAGTATGCCTTTGTATCAAAGAATCCTACACAAAGTTTGTATGGCTAAGCCTCTACTTTTCACTTCACTGCCATTGTATCAGTTAGAAATATTTTTATGACACAGACAGATACACACACATAAACACAAGTCACAAAAGCCTTGAACTGGTTTAAGCAGTAAGCGAAATGCACTGGCTCACAAGACTTAAATGTAAAGCATCTCAACTTCAGAGACCCAGAGAAGGTCACCAGCATGATATCTCACCCTCTCCCGGCGCTGCTCTCCCACACACTGACTTCATCCCAAGCTCCACTTGGTCACGGCAGCCCTCCCCTTTTCCAGAACAAAACCTCTGAGATCAAATCCAATACAAAGGAGAGAGTGCTTTTCTACCAACATCCCCAGAAACGCCTCCGTGTGAACTATTGCCTCTGACAAGGCCGCACGCCCATCCCTAAAGCAGTCGCTAGGAAGAGAATATAGATGTCTGGTGGCCAAGCTGCCCTGGGAGCCAGGGCCGCAATCAACTCCATCCAACAAACAGATGAATAGTGATGAAGCAGTGCTTACCTAGAAGGGAAACAAAGTCCTGCTTAAGAGGGAGGGTGAGTAGATGCTGGGAGACAAAATTTAATGTATCCACTGTGCTCATGAGCAAAAACAAGAACTGATTCAGCATCAAGGGAAACTGTTCATCACACCGCTGCCTACAGAGTGTCTTTGCTCAAGTCGTTTAAGAAATGGCATTATCCACCTTGATTATTCACTGTTGGGCAATATTTGCACAGACAGTCTGGCCCAGGAACAATAAGGCACAAACCCTGATATTTGAGGTTATATTTATATTCAAAGAACCAGGCCAATATATATTGCCATTCTTAGCTGACAACTTAGGAATAATTACCTGGCTGGACAAGACAAAGAGAGAAAAGGCTGAAGCCTCCTGCTCTGTAAAGGTTATCAGTGAAAGAGAAAAGTGAAAGAGAAAAAGGTCTCGGTTTGGGCTGAGAGTCAAAAGCATTCGTCTCTGAAGCTGAAATGATCACTGAGAGGTATAAAATCTGATCACAGGGAGTTTACAGACGAACGCAAGCAGAAAGGAAAATCAAAAGCAGTAAAAATCAAGCCACAAAAAAAAAAAGCACAACAACTTACAAAGCGGGTCACCACTTAAGAGGTTGTTCTAGGAGATTGCTTTGTCCTCTTAGCAGAGCTAACCAGCTCCACATGAAATGACATGGTCACAATATCACAGGCACCCATCATGTCTGGAACTTTGCAAATGGTAGTCACCATGGAGATATTTCAAGTGCCCTCAAATGAGCATTATTTTAGTCCATTTTCCAAATGACTCTAGATTTTATCCTGCTGGGTAATTTGCTTTCTGTCTCTCCCTCTCCTTCACCCTTTCCTTTTGCCACAATATAAGGAAAGGACAAATGAATCCTCACCCTCTGAGATTTCAGGCTCTGGGCTAGAGATCAGACCAGGGGGAAGAAAATGAGATTCTCAAATAGATACTATTTACAATAACATAAAAAGACCCAAATGGCAAAGACTGTATCTAACAATAGATTGACCATAGATGTGCAACACTTCTACACAGAAAACTACCTAATACTATTAAGAGAGATTTAATAAACCCCTAAGTAAATCAAGGGACCGTATGACTCAATATCATCAATCTGGCAATTCTCCACAAATTGATCTGTAAATTTAAAATAATCTTTCCTAAAACCTAAATATCAGCAGCTTTATTTTTAGAAAATGTGTGATCTAATCTTTAAATTTACATAGATAACAAAAGGCCAAAAATAGCCAAGGAAGATAATGACAACAAGGAAGAACACAATTGGAAAACTTATACTACCAGATATTAACACATCATGTCAAGACATTATAAGGCTACAGTAATTAACAGTGTAGTATAGGTACAAGCGTGAAAATAGAATACTGGAACTGAATATAGAAACAGACCCCATGACTACAATCACTCAATGTATGACAAAGATGACATCAAAATGCAGTAGGGTTGATCTTTTCTGTAAGTGATGTTAGGTTACTTGGGTGTCCATGAAGGAAAAAGTGAAGTTAGATTCATAACTCATACCATAAAAATGTCAATTACAGACAGATTATAAATGTTAATGTGAAAGATAATATATATTTTAAAAGAAAACAAAAAACAATATCCTCACAACCCTGAGGTAAACAAAATCTGTTAAGCAGGACAAAAAGGCACTTGAGGAAGAAATTAATAAATTAAACAAGTCCAATGTTGGTCATTATTTGCTGCCAATTGGACATGACTTCATGTGACATGCCATGAAGAGAACAGCCCCATCCTAAAGCAGTTCAAACATCAGTAAGAAACTATGGTGATGCTCAGAGATGCAAAAAAAAATCAGCGTGATAAAATATCAAGTCTGCTAAAACTACATACATATTATCCGACATTCAAAAAATATTAAGTCAGATTGTGCCACGCTGCTGCTTGAAATCCCTAGTGGTTTCCCATCTCACTCAGAGTAAAAGCCAATGCCTACAGTGCCCACAAAGCCCCCATCACCTCTCCAACTCAGCCTCCTCCTACTCCTCCCCTTATTCACCACACTCCAGACACAGTAGGCATCAAATAAATATTAGGTAAACGAATAAGTAATGAAAGAAGGAAGAAATATATCAGCTTTTCTCTCCATTAACCTTAGGATGTGATCCTTGTCCTCATGGTCCAAGATGGCTGCTCTGTCTCAGACATCACATCCACATTCTAAACACCAAGACAGAGGAAAGAAGAAGGATGATGTATCACCTTTATTTTAAGAAAAGAAAAGGTGCTTGCAAATACCAGAAGTTCCACACACCACTTCTATTTACACCCCATCGTCTATAACTTAAGCCATGGTTTCCCAACCTCAGCATTATTGGCATTTGGGCCAGATAACTCTTTGTTGTGGAATGCCATCCTGCGCACTGTAGGGTGTTCAGGGGCATTTCTCCTAGCATCCCACCAAATGCCAGGGGAACACACCCTTACCCAGCCTGCGCTGTGACAAAATGTGCCCACATGTTGCTACAATTCCCGTGGGAGGGGGGCCTCCCTGGTGGAGAACCACAAGCTAAAAGAGAGGTGGCAATTATCAAAATATCATGGTAAAGTGGGATTCTGTATTCTCAGACAGAACAGGAAAATGAATGTTTGCTAAATAGCCAGCAGTCTCTGTTGAGGGGGAAAACACACACACACACACACACACACACACAAAACACTTCTTCTTCCCAGAGGCAAGCACTGTTGCCAGCTTTTTGAGATAATTTCAGGAATATTCAGTGCATAGAAAAGTATCCTTGTATTTGCATGAAGTGCAGCCTCTTTCATAAGAGTCTATGCCAGCAGTTCTCAACCTGTGGGTCGCGACCCCTTTGGTGGTCGAACGACCCTTTCACAGGGGTCGCCTAAGACCATCCTGCATATCAGATATTTACATTACGATTCAAAACAGTAGCAACATTACAGTTATGAAGTAGCAACGAAAATAATTTTATGGTTGGGTCACAACATGAGGAACTGTATTTAAAGGGCCAGAAGGTTGAGAACCACTGGTCTATGCCTTGCTTTCTCTCGCTTAACAAGGCTGTTTTTTTCTAGGCTATGATGTGACCTTTTTACCTATACCTTCAAGTTTTCTTCTGTTTCTGAAATGTTTTCTTAAATTACTTCCTTACATATCAGCTCAGTTTCCGTATTAAATTACATCCTTAGGTATCAGTTCAGTTTCTATATTGAGGTTACCTTCCTCATTAACACCAATTATGGGTATGATTGTGTCAATCTTCTACATCTGTTATTTTTGTCTTAACTTCTTAAGAAAATGTTTATGTGAATTTACATTTCATTTCCCTCTTCCTTATTCTCACCAGTGTCTCTCCCTTAAGTGCTGCATTCCGTTCTTTTGTTGGCAAAGCTTAACAGTGTCTCTTTCTAGATCCTTATTTTCTAGAAGCAATTACTTCATTAATTTTCATGAATAGTGAGGTGTTTGACCATAGTTTTAGCTTCTCAAAGGCAATCATTTTCTGAATATTCTTTATCTGCCAACAGTTTTCCTCCTGACATGTACCTGGTATTGGTTTGATAGGACTTCAAATCCACTTGTTTATGACTTAAGTGCAGTTGTTTTAATCCATTTGGTTATGACAAAGAAAAAAAGTTACTTTTAGAACTAAAGTTGCCGTGATCTGAAGGAAGTTGTGTCAATGCATCCTCATCTCATCTGTTGTCTTTGATAAGCATCCGCAGCTGAGGGGCCCTCCTGGGGACTTATCAATAAGAGCATTTGGCCTGGTGGCATGACTCAGTGGTTGAGCATCGACTGATGAACCAGAAGGTCAGGGTTCAATACCACACATGCTCAGGTTGTGGGCTCGGTCCCCAGTGGGAGGATGCAGGAGGCAGCCGATCAATGATTCTCTCTCATTATTGATGTTTCTATTTCTCCCTCCCTCTCTCTTCCTTTCTGAAGTCAATAAAAATCTAATCGAATAATAAACAAACAGGGTAATTAACCATACCTTTGCTACGCCTCCCATTGGCTAATCAGTGAGATATGCAAATTAACCGCCAACAAAGATGGCAGTTAATTTGCATATGTAGGCACAAGGCAGAGCAGTGAAGGCACTGAAGGCGGCTCGGGCCAGAGGAGCAAAAGCCTGGGTTCCGGGTGCCGGAGGAAAACTGGTGCTGGCAGCCAGGGGAAGGGAAGGCCTATTGCATGAATCTTTTCATGCAACAGGCCTCTAGTTTATTATAAAAAATAAAAAATAAATAAGAACACATGGAGAAACAACTATGGCAGGGGGACATTTAGACCATAAATATGGAAAGTTTGTGGGAACTATTTGAGAGTTTCCGTCTGGGCAAGGCAACACTTTGCTGGCCTAAACAGCTTTCCAAATATCTTGAGACATTTGCTCCTGACATGGCCAAGGCAACTCTTTGGTTGGCAGTGGCACTAAACGGGGCAGTGGTCCCTGGAGTGATGACCCTCAGAGCAGCCTGGCCTGTCCACCAACACCAGCGTCTTTGTTCCCTAGCAACGTGCTCTAGCAACAAAGGACTTTCATTTTGGCACTGGCAGCTGGAAGTAGGCTCATGGTTAATTAAGCCGTCTCTCCTGAGAAGCCAAACTCATATAAAGGTACACCTCTAAATGTGAACTTTATTCCTTTCACCTCCCCTTGCCTGGAACAATAGTGTGCTTAATCCATCATTTGTTTGGAGTCTATTATTTCTTTATTTGGCTTATCAAATGATATTTTCCTGTATGCTATTGGCTTGTGAAATTATTATAATTCCCACAGCAAACCTGTGCTGAATAAATTGTTGGCAACACTTAAAGACAGAATCAGTCTCTGAATATAACTCCACCGCCCAAGACAAAATAAAATCAAAACATCTTTTCTTTTTTTATTTTAGATCCCATGGGTCATTTCTTTTTCATTGCTACTCATCAGTGAGATAAGTTCTCACTCTATTAAATACTTGCAGAAAATATGTAAGGAACTCACCAAACTAGAAAGAAACCTCTCATATGAACTGTGAGAGGAATTAATTTTTTTAGCTTTTTCTTCCCCCCAGCCATCAGGGACCATAGCCGTCTGTCTTTTCACAATGTGGATTCTCTTTCTCATCTGCAGTTTGTTTCCAGTCATTGTGCCTCATCTGTGTAATTTCTCATTCAGTCCTGCCCTCCATCCTCTTTACCAGCTCAGCCTAGCAAAGTTCCTGTAACTAGTCCCCATTATTCTCCCTTTTCCAAACAAGAATGAGACCAAGGCCACTCCTGGCTACTAACATGCATTCTCTTTTGCTCTTCTATCTGAACATATTATTGGAGGTAGCAATGTAAATTGCTAAAAGATTGCTTTTCCTAGATGTGACTATAATTAGGTTCTGTGGCTAACTCAGGAAGGGAATTCTGGAAAGTGCAGAGTCAGAAAACTTTCCCATCATCCCTTCTAGGGTCTTTGTCTGGTCTAATCATGACATTGACTTAAGACAGAGGAACAGGAGAAAAACAAATTTTGTACGTACAGAAACCCCCTAAAAATACGAGACTCCCAACAGTCGGGCAGTTGAGCCTCATATACCATCTTGAACTAAGGAGAAGGGGTGGGGGTCTGGGGCTTCAAATGCAGGACGACAATTCACAGTAAGATGAGAACAGATGTCCGATAAACAAATGTTTGCCCTGCCAAGCAGATGAGTCTTTCTGATATAAAAGATTATCTCTGGTAATAACTCTCTTCCTGGTACAGGCCCTCCCATCTCAATTATTGTAGGAAGTTACCGGTGAGGTAAAGAGCTCTTCCTGAGGCTGCTGAGCTCCGATTGACTTCAGCTCAAAATAATGCACAAACCAAAGTGGTACATTCTAGGGTGGCCCATTCTGCTTCCCCTCAAAGTCTCTATAAAAAGAAGAGGGGAGCCCTGGCCGGTTTGGCTCAGTGGATAGAGCGTCGGCCTGCGGACTCAAGGGTCCCAGGTTTGATTCCGGTCAAGGGCATGTACCTTGGTTACAGGAACATAACCAGTGGGGAGTGTGCAGGAGGCAGCTGATCGATGTTTCTCTCTCATTGATGTTTCTAACTCTCTATCCCTCTTCCTTCCTCTCTGTAAAAAATAAAATATTTTTAAAAAATAAAAAAAAGAAGAAGAGGGGAAGCTGGAGAAAGCTTTGGTTCTACTACCTACTACTGACTGGAAAGTAGATGTCATGGTTGATGCTCCAGCCAACCCTTGGATCAAGGAGTTGTCAGAAAGATGAAAGCCACACACCAGGATGGTGGGTCAAACAAACAAACAAAAACTGTTTGTTTTTTGTTTTTTGTTTTTTCCTTTTTTATGGTACTACATTTATTGAAAGTGTGAAGATACAGAACCTTTGTAATATATAGAATTAAAAATTACCTATGAAGATAAAAACAGATTGGTTTTAAAAAGTCAATTTAGTAAATATTCTGTTTGCTATGCTTCTATGACAATATCTGGTATAAACACTTCAAAATAAGGCAAACTTCTGGAAAAAGTCATTAATAAAATTTTATGAAAAAGTGTTCAGTCCTAATTTCTTTTCATTTGTAGAATCACTGGCAAAGTATATCAGGCGAGTAGAGCAGTTTCAGAGGTCCAGTTTCGGACAGAAGGAGCCTTCTCTATTTTGGTGCCATAGGTGGTCGGACGCCCCGCCGCTTCATTTCGTCGGGTCCTTTCCAGTATTTAAAATTGTTGTCCAGATGCTGGAGTAACTCCTGTAGGTCTACAAAGTCGTCCCAAGCACGGTACATGTCTGTGACGAAGGAGTCGATGAAGGAGATCTGGGACTTGGGGATGCTGCAGGTGTTTCGGTCAAAAGCTGGCATCACCACAGGCAAGTCCAGCTTCTTTTCTTCTTCGGTCTGAGAAAAATGCTCCTGCGAGATGCGTGCAGCCCACTCGATGCACTGCTCCCAGGGCCGGCAGGGGTGGGACATGTCTGCGCACTTGATCATCATCCGCTTGATCAGAGTCCGGTTCTCTGGAGACCGGAGCATCGTGTCTACGTCACGAGGGTTTGGCTCACTCCCCTCGCTTTCCTCCAGCTCTTACAAGGGCTTGAGGACACTGTTGACAAACTTATTGATGTGCTCCAAGTGCCTGGTCATCTCCGTGGCCAGGACCATGTCGATGATGGCCTGGTGCAGCGTCCGGTAGTCATTCCTCCCCACGTTCTTGAAGATGCTGCTCTTGTCCTCCTTGGCGGTCAGCTGGAAGGCCAGGGCCGCGTGGTGGCTCTCCAACACGGCACGGTCGTTGTACAGCACGTCCAGCGCGCTGCCCGCGTTGCACAGGAAGAGGTTGGTCCTCCCCGGGTGGTCCAGGTCGTGGATGGCGGCTGCGATGAGGGCGGCGGCCTCGTCCACGGAGTCTAACGCTTGCTTGATCCTCTCCTGGCAGAGGAAGTAGGCGGCGGCGTGGGTGGAGTTGTGGTAGGGGTTGGAGGAGTAGGGGTTGGCTTCCATGGTCTGCAGCCACAGCTGCAGCGTCCTCTCCGAGCACTTCAAGAATTCACAGACCCCAAAGCGAGCAAAGATTTGGAGACCAAGAAAAGTCAAAGGCCTTTTCTGAGTGGCAGTCTCCAGTTCAAACACATTAAAGTCCCCGTCGCCATCGCTTTCCAGGGCTTCAGCTAACCGCGGTGGGCTATTGTGAAGGGACTCGGAGGTGAGTAAGCGGCCCGAAACTTGATGCAGGTAGACATCAGGCCCCCCAATGAGGTCCTTGGTGTGAGGATCCTCTTCCTTCGCCCCGAACTGTGGTGAATACAGCTCCGAGGTTCTCAGAATTTCCAGGACGCGGTCTAAGGCTTCCGACACAGGCACAGAACTGTTCTCCTGGGCAGCACTGATGATATCGATCACCTTTGCTGGCTCGTGAGGCAGCACTCCTTTTCCTCTTGTCTTTATGTTTACCCGATGGATTATCTGTGGGAGGGCCAGAATGAACGGAGTCTGTGACCTTCGCAGCCTTACTGTTGCCGATGCTCACTCGGCACATAATGGACCCATAGTGTCTAATTTTTCCTCCCTGTCCAATGACTGGCATCTTCACATTTTGTTGTACATTATCTCCGTTTTTGGAGTGGTAAACGCCTTGCCACTCCTCGCCCATCTTCGTGCATGAATTTATAGTACTGAACAAGTCAGCCTTTTTCTCATGTAGAGGCATGTTTGCTAACTCCTTCCCTAATAATTCACCCGACGCATAGCCCACTGTTGTTTCAAATGCTGGATTTACAGACTGTATGTAGTTGTCCTCACTCGTGATTTTAATGGCGTCTTGGAGTTTCTCTCGTGCAGAGAATACTGAATTACAAGCCCTGAGTTTCAGCTGTGACCGCACCTCTCCAAACTCCAGCTGCAGCAGCTCCGCATAACAGGCCTGGAGGCTGGAGTTCTCCACGGACCTCCTCCTCCTAAAGCCGGCACTAATGAGGGACATCACAGACTCTTCTCCATCCCGCCTGGGGACTACACCAACAATAACTGTGTTTTCTGAAACTTTTGTTGCTCGAATAGACTTGCACAGCGCCGGGGCGTCCAGCTGCTGGGGGTTTCTGTGGTCGATGATGATGATGGCGTGATCTGCAGCCACGAAACAGGCTAACACAGCTGGACCTCCAGGGCCACCGTGCACTTGAACCCTGCTTTCTCACACGCCTTACGGAAGCCTTTCCACTGGCTATCATCTCTGACAAACGCTAAAAGTACCTGGAGTTGATGTGCATGAAACCTCATGGGGCCAAACTGCACATGAGATGTTGGTCTCTTGGAGTCGGGGTCCGCGGGGAGGGCGCTGCTGGTGGTGGCCAAGGCTTCGGGCTCCGGACGGAGCAGGGCGACCGGCCCGCCCGCCCCGGGGTCCTGCGCATCCTCGGCCTCCTGGGCGCCCAGGCACACGGTCTGGGTCTCGGTACTGCGGGTGCTCGGGGCGCAGCCCATGCTGGCGGGGCGCCGCGGACACGCTGGCGGCGGCCGCTCTCCGGTCAGCCAACTGTCAGCCAACGGTCAGCCAACCGCCCGCCCGGCGCCTCGCGGCCACCGCCAGCGCCGTGTCATCGTGTCATCGCCGCCCGGGCGCGCGGCCGGGCGGGCGGGCGGGCGGACGGCGGGAGCGCGGGTCTCATGTCAGGAAGCGCGGCGCCGCTTTTATCACGGGCTGCGGCGCGGAGGGGGCGCTGGGGCAGGGGCGCTGCGGACGCCCCGCCGAGCATGCCCTCCCCCGGCGCCCGGCCGCCCTCACATCGCCCACTCGCCGGCCGCGCTTGCGGGAAACGCCGGGGAGGAGATTCGCGCTCCCCCCTCCCGGAGCCCCGCGGCGCCCCACACCTCGCGGCTCCGACCCCCGACAGAAGCGCCCCGGCGGCCTCGCCGCGCCCGCCCTGAGGCCCGGGGCTGAGGGGAGCCCGTCGGGCGGCCGCCCGCTGAGAGGCAGGGAGCGCTGATCCAGGCGGCCGGGGCCACGCCGTGGAGAACCGCAGACACGGCGCGGCCCCGGGAGCTGCGGGCTCAGACTCGGGCTCCGCGGGTTTGGAGGCAGCGCCACGCCCCGCGCCGAGCGGCAGCCTCCGGGGCCGGCGTCTGGGCACAGCACCTGGGGCGCCGCCGCCGCCTCCCCAAAAACTGATTTCTTGATACCAGTGGAGCCATGACACCAGCTCTCGAGGAAAAGCCTCGAGACTTCTCTAACATGAAAGAGAAACAAACATCTTAGTTGCTATTTTGGAGATTCAGTTAGGTGCGCTTGAACTTAATCTTAAATAAAACAACAAAGCTTTGTCCTTAAGGGTATGTTCCTGACTTTGAATGTCTGTTCTGTGAGCCTTGTTGGAGATCAGCGGCCACCGACACCCTCTCTGGGAGGAAGAGCCACTATCTCACTTCTACTGTTTTTGACATCCTTCCTCAAATATTATGATTCGGAGTTATAAATGTCTTCTCATGTTCTTTCAGATGGAATTTGATTTTCTGTTTCTTATTCTTAAGTGCAAGAGTGGGTAGTGAAATGCTTCCCTATTCCATTATTTTAAAACTAGAAGGAGGAGACTTTCTTTTTGGGATAGAGAAGAAATCGTTTGGAAACAGCAGAAGGAAAAACGAAGGGTACACGCTCTGCGAGAGATACAAGGTTCACATGAGAGCTTTGCAGAGCAAGCGATATCATCAGGGGCAGCTCTTTCTTTTTACAGTAAAATGACAGCACTCAGAGAAGATGTTGAAGATGTTGAGGCATTGGCTAATAATGACCAAAGGGTTCCAAAGTCATAACCAAAGGGAGGGGTGGAAGGCCAGGGAAGCGCACTGGGGAGTCAGAATTAAAGGTCATGGTGACAATGGATGCCCCGGGAGACTGGGCGTTCATGGTGACTAGGAAAACTAGCAACTCTCCTAATGGCCTCCAGAGGAAGGCAGGGTCATCCTTTCACACTGCATTTGAAATATTAAAATACACATATCAAGATATATCCGATGAGATTATAAATGTACACATATAAGATTATGAGACTATAAATGTACATAGCTATAACTTGGATTCCAGTTCACAGGCGCCCAGAAAGAACTATTGTCTTCTAAGGTTTTATCACCTCTTTAGATCCTTGATGTTCAAAGTCCTTTAGCCTTTGGTCCCCTAACATTTGCAGAAATCTTCCCTCTACTCCCATAGTATTCAAAGATAATTAACATAATTGCATCAATAAAATGAGACTTGTAAAAACAAAAGCCTGGACAAAAAGTACATAGTAGGCAGCTTTGGTGATCCACCATGACACAACCCCTCCTGAGGTTAAGGAAATTTACCCCTAGGGAGAGTGAGGAGGCACGCAAGGGGGAAATACAGAGAAACACACAAATGATCATGCCAAATATTATCTGGCTCCCAAAGCAGCCTCTTCCCTTTGATTCTCCACACAAGGTAACGCCTCCTGTCTCTGCTGTGAGTACAGCCAAGCTCAGCTTTTCATGCCAGCGGCGTAGCGATGCCTTCTGGGAGAAAAAGGGGGAACTGGAGCACCTCTGCCCCCTAAAGTCTGCCCCTGCTCTTCTCAAAGACTCGTTTTGCCCTTCCTTTGAGTGCAAGGTTTTTCAGTGCCTTTCAAGGGAAATATCATCCGCAACTTCCAAATATGAAACACATAAAAAGTGTTGCTGTTCTGGCTGAAGGGAAGGAGGGACCCTGAGATCACTGTGCTCAGCCTCCATTGGCACTGCCGTCCTAGCCCCATCCTCCTGCCTCACATACTTTTCCTAAAAATTCTTTAAAAATGTCCTGGGCAGACTGGGTTTAGAGTCTGTCCAGGATGTCCCAGGGTTTAGTACGAACAGCCCCACATCCTGGGAACGTCCTCAGCTCCATACAAACCAGATGGTTGGTTACCCAGTCCTAAATACTGCTACATGATGGTTTGAAAAATCACTGGTTTTTAAAAAATGCATGGCCTTTGTCAAAAATATAAGCATTTCTCATATGGGTCATGCTGTAAGCCACAGTGGGTCATTGCTGCCTTAGTAGGAATGAGTTCATCAGCTACTTTCCAAATGGCAGCCAGGTGTAGAACAGGGTCTGAGAAAGAAAAGGATGAGCATGGCTGCCTGCCCCATAAGTGTGCCCTGATGGTGCTCTCATTTATTCACAACTCTAGCCCCCAGTTACCTACGGTTACACACTAGCTGAGCATCTCTGCAACGCAAACAGTAGATGGAGCCAGGCCTGAATCAACTATAAGAAAGGAGATACTGTCACCCCTGGGTATCCTCAGGGGGGACTGGCTCCAGGAAGGCCCCATAGGTTCCAAATCTGCAGGTGCTCAAGTCTCTTACATAAAATGGCATAGTATTTGCTTACAACCTATATTTGCATAGAGGCTACAGCAGGGTGTGCCTACACATCACTTCACTCCTATAGATTCAGTATAGTGCTCAGCACATGGCAAACTCAACTTTTGCATTTGGAACTTTCTGAAATTTTTTTCTGAATATTTTCAATCCGCAGTTGGTCAAAACCACAGATGTGAATCCCGTGAATAGGGAGGAACCAACCGTAGCTGGTTGGGACATGAGTACTCACCCCACAGCCTATACCCAATTCATGCCCAGGAAGTGTGATCTCACCCCACATAAGGAAATATTTCATAGGGGCTGCAGAACAGACTAAAACTTAGGGCCCACATGGGGATTAAGACTTCGCTTCATTGGAATAGCTCCCTAACCAAACTAGCCATAGAGACGCCTAAATAATTGACTTGGAAAAGCTTTCAGGCACCGGAGTCTCTCACAGCAGCTGGAACTGAGGCCCAAACCAGAGGATGAGTGCCCAGCAGAGGAAGAGGCCGTTCAGAGATACCCACATCATCTCCTTTGTTGGCAAAGTTGACCAGATGCCCACAGAGCTTTAATTAAGCCCAATTCTAATTAATCCATGACCTTGTTCAAGCCAACTGTTTCCCGGAGCCTCTAACGCCTCTCCAGTTTCAGATGCCCTTTCCTCCAAGTGGAATTCAAAGGTCCATTTTTCTTATTAAGTTTAATTGAAAGATGACTGAACCGTTATCTTTCATAAACAGGAACTTCCCCATCAATAGCACTTGTAGAGGCAGCGGTGACATGTCTCAGCTTCTACAGTCTGTACACCAACAAATAACTGGGTCAGCGTGGACCACTCCAAATATAGCCCATGAGACTTCAGGCACTTGACAAATCAAAAGCAGCACATGGCATTTAGAACAGAGACAGTCGGTGTAGCAGCAATAAGACCACGGACAGATGGACTGAGACCAGGAAGCAATGGGAGAGAGGAGCAGTACAAACAAGGAGGCAGCAGTCAGAGGATTCAAATCCATCCCCGACCCTCTAACCCAGAGCCTCCCAACTCCCGCCTCAGGGCAGACTGGGTGCTACAGGTGACTTACAGCTGCTTCCAGATGTTGAGCCCCTCCGCACTGGTTGGGCTTAGGGTAAGTTGGAGACCCCAGGCCAGTTGCCTCTAGTTGTGAACAGTCTTCCTCATTTCTCCAACATGCTGTAGGAATATAATCACCATTACATATGCTATGCTAAATGATGTTCAAACAGTGTTAAAAATACTGGGAATCACTGATATAAACGCATTCACTACCCCCATCTAACTCCAGAACTGTTTCTGTGCTTCTTTTCTACCAGAACAAACACCCCCATCAACCGCAACTTACCAACATGGTACAGAAAATGTGGGCCATCTTTGCCTCACCATGCCTGTAAGATATGTTTGCAACCTAGAACATATTAGGGTGACCTGAATGCACTTGAGTAGATTCCAATATGTCACTCTTCCCCAAAGCATCTACTTAGCACAGTTATATCGCTTCCTATTATTTTTAGGGTAAAGATCCAAGTCTTTCCCAGGACTTACAGGACCTCCTAGAGCAGTGATGGCGAACCTTTTGAGCTCGGCATGTCAGCATTTTGAAAAACCCTAACTTAACTCTGGTGCCGTGTCACATATAGAAATTTTTTGATATCTGCAACCATAGTAAAACAAAGACTTATATTTTTGATATTTATTTTATATATTTAAATGCCATTTAACAAAGAAAAATTAACCAAAAAAATGAGTTCACCTGTCACCTCTGACACGCGTGTCATAGGTTCACCATCACTGTCCTAGAGCCTGGCTTTGTGGGGCAGTCAGAATACTTTAGGACAGACCCACCATGACTGGACTAAAATAAATGTATTGGGGAATAAACATAACTCAAAGAACCTGTGGGAGAGACAGTCAGAGGCTCCACAGCCAGCAGCTAACCTCACCCAGTCTCTTCCCACAAAGCCCTCCCTCACCTCATCCCTCACACAGACTGCCCAGTCCACCCCACCCTTGTCGAGCTCTGGACGCCAGAACCTCCACCAAAGATGTTCCTGAAATCCATGCCTCTGCCACCACACCCACCAGAGAATGGATTCCACGTGGCAGCCACCACCTAGCCTTACTCTCTTCTGAAATGAAATCACACAGGTTGGTGTCTGATTGTTGGAGCTTAGAACAGGGCTGCGTCCCAGCTGCTAGTAAATAGGGGGAAAGGGTGTTCCAGTGTCCACTTTAGGAGGTAAAGTGCATGGTGTGGGAAATTCCCCAAGTGGAGAAAGATGACCAAGGGCAGCAGACAATTACAAACTTGACAAATGCCTTATTTGTTCCACTGTATAAAACTCCAGTTTCACCTCCCCTGGTCCTTGCCACTCCAGCCAGGTGCTTCTCCCCGTCACTCTAAGAATCAAAATACTTCCTTATAGAACAACCCCCCTCCAAGGACATCCACATCCTCATCCCTGAAATCTGTGAACATGTTGTCTTCCATGTCAAAAGGTACTTTGTAGATATAATTAAGTTAAGGACCTTGAGAGGAGAGATTTTCCTAGATTTTCCAGATGGGCCCAACCGTAATTACCAGGGGTGCAGGAGGAACAGAATCAGAGGTTTGGCAATCCTATCTAATAAAAGAGAAACATGGTAATTGGCGTACAACCGCTACCCTTCCCATTGGCTAATCAGGGCAATATGCAAATTAACTGCCAGCCAAGATGGCGGCCGGCAGCCAGGCAGCTTGAAACTAACATGAGGCTTGCTTGCTTCAGTGACGGAGGACTCCAACGTTCCCCGCCCATTCCCCGCCTGCCGCTGCAGGCCTCTGAGCTGCCACTCTAAGCAACTATGTAACAAATATAGAAGCTAAACAAAACCCCAGAAACCTGTTTTAGTCCATCCGGCTTCAGCCAGCAGGATCGCAACATTGTAAGCAAAGGCCCGAAACCTACTTTCAGCAGCGGAGGCCTAAGAGCTGGAGCCAAACCTCAAAGCTAAAGCTGGCCCAGAATAAAAAAAAAAAAAAAAAGAAAGAAAGAAAGAAAGGAGCGGTTGGGAGCTTCAGTCACCCCCAGCCTGAAAACAGCCCTCAGCCCCTCACCCAGACTGGCCAAGCACCCCAGTGGGGACCCCCACCCTGAAGGGTGTGTGACCAGCTGCAAACAGCCATCATCCCCTCTCCCAGGCTGGCCAGGCACCCCAGTGGGGACCCCCACCCTGATCCAGGACATCCTTCAAGGCAAACCAGCTGGCACCCACCCGTGCACCAGGCCTCTACCCTATATAGTAAAAGGGTAATATGCCTCCCAGCACCGGGATCAGCGGAGCCGCGAGGCCTTCCGGCACCGGGATCAGCATGACAGGGGGCAGCGCCCAAACCCCCTGATCGCCCTGCGGCTCTGTGTGTGACAGGGGGCGGGGCCACAACCTCCCTATCCACCCTGCTCTGTTCGTGACAGGGCAAGGCGCCCCAACCCCCTGATCAGCCCTGCTCTGTGCCTGATAGGGGGGAGCTCCCCAACCCCCTGATCGCCCTGCGGCTCTGTGTGTGACAGGGTGAGGCGCCCCAACCCCGTGATCGGCCCTGCTCTGTGTGTGACAGGGTGCGGTGCAGCAACCCCCTCCCCCCCACTGGCCCTGCTCTGTGTGTGATGGGGTAGAGCCATAACCTCCCCATTGGTCCTGTCCTGAGTGTGAGAGTGGCGGCGCCCCAACCCCCTGATGGGCCCTGCTCTGTGCGTGACAGGGTACAGAGCCCCAACCCCCCTGATGGGCCCTGCTCTGTGAGTGACAGGGGAAAGTGCCCCAACCCCGATTGGCCCTGCTCTGTGCATGACAGGGGGTGGCGCTGCAACCTCCCCATCGACCCTGCCTTGAGTTTGACAGGGGACGGTGCCCCAACCCCTCAATCGGCCCTACCCTGAGCGTGACTGAGGGTGGCATCACAACCTCCCAATCACCCTGCTCTGTGCATGACGGGGGCGGCGCCCCAACTCCGCAATCGGCCCTGCTCTGAGCCCGACCAGGGACTGCACCTAGGGATTGGGCCTGCCCTCTGCCACCCGGGAGCAGGCCTAAGCCAGCAGGTCGTTATCTCCAGAGGGGTCCCAGACTGTGAGAGGGCACAGGCCGGGCTGAGGGACCCCCCCTTCCCCCCGAGTGCACAAATTTTTGTGCACCGGGCCTCTAGTCTATATAATAAAAACCCAGTGGTCCTAACGCCTTAATGACTAAAGACCGGTCACCAGGAGGCTGCAAGCACAACAAGGCTCCCACGCAAGGGTGGGCAGGATTACAAGCACAGCGGGGCAGTGGGCAGGTGGGCGGGGTGCGCATGGGTGGGCAGGGCTGTGCAATTTCGCTCGCTGGGCTTCCAGTATGTGATAACAGAAGGAGAGATGGAGTGATGCAAGAATGGGGCCATGCCCTAACTGGTTTGGCTCAGTGGATAGAGCGTCGGCCTGTGGACTTGAGGGTCCTAGGTTCGATTCCAGTCAAGGGCATGTACCTGGGTTGCGGGCACATCCCCAGTAGGGAGTGTGCAGGAGGCAGCTGATCAATGTCTCTCTCTCATCGATGTTTCTAACTCTCTATCCCTCTCCCTTCCTCTCTGTAAAAAAATCAATAAAACATGTTTTTTAAAAAAGAAGAATGGGGCCATGAGGGAAGACATGCAGGCAGCCTTGGGAGCTGGAAAAGATAAGGAATGAATTCCGCACTAGAGCCTCCAGGAGGAAAGCAGCCCTGTGACACCTTGCTATTAGCCCTTTGAGACCTACTTCGGACTTCTCTTCTTTCCAGAACTATAAGATAATCCATTTGCATTGTTTTAAACCACTCAGTTTGTGGCAATCTTTTACAACAGCCATAAAAACAAATACACTCGCGCCTTGGCACATGCTATTCCCCAAGCTTGGAACACATACCCTTAGCTCCTTCTGTTCTTTCCTATTTCAACTCATTGATCCCTTTCTCATAGAAACTGCATTTAAGCTCTCAGGCTAGGTCAGTTTCCCTAATGTCCTTTTCAACAGCCCCATGAACTTGAACTTTATGGCACTTAACACAGTCGAAATTTTATGGTGGAGTTATCATTTCATTCTACTGTTGATAGACTATAAGCTACCTAAGGACAGAGACATGTCTAGGTTTGCTCACCACTGTATCCCCATCACCTGGCATCATACCTGCCATGTAACAGGTGCTCAAGCAGTATATGTTGAAAGGATGGGTGGATTTCACACACATACTGTCAACCCAGCGTCAAAGCCATTTACTTGGCTCTAAGAAGCTGCTTATTCAGACAAATTCTAGCCGCAGCTTCTAAAAGTTAACTTGGCAAAGAGCAAACACGAAATAAATATTTGGGGGCAGGAAGAATGAAAAGATGGACAGATGAACACATGGGTGCCTAGCAGTATGGATGAGCAGATAAAAGAATGGGTGGAATGCCCTAATAACCATATGCAGATTTAAGAATCTTATAGAATTTATTTTACAAGAATAATATTTTGACCAATGATTGCCACAAAGAAGAGATGCTAGCTACCCTTAAACCTTGACCCTTGAAAACTATGTAAAACTCCACTCTATAACTGTATTCCTCCCAGTCTATCATCTGTTCAATGCATTCTGAAAACCTTTACTGAACTCCTACTGGGCAGCAAGCATTTCTGAGACACCAAGGATAAGACCAGGTCAAGGATCTCCTGGCTGATCAGATCGCAATGACACTCTCCTAGAGCAACACATCTCCTCCTTCATTTAACCCTCAGGTACCCTGTAGGAGGGATCCTTCCCCACCTGTTGCACCAGGTTGGTAGTCAGCCCAGCCTGTATGGGCTCCATTCACACAGACGGAGGGAATGTCTAGGATGCTATCAGTTGGCATTGTCAAAATGCTATTCTAACAGGGCTAAAATGGTGACCCTCTTTGCCAAGAAACATTGCCCTTTCCTGATAAAAGGACTATTTTGCCAGATACTCAAAAAAGGGTCCGAAGCACAGGATCCTTAGCCCTTCCTGGACCTTTCCTCCAACTGCTGGCAGGGGAAACGGCCACCTCTCTGCAAAACTGAGATACAGACACTGTGTCTTGTGCTGTTCTCTCTGCTCTCCTCCCCTCCTGATGCCTGCACGTGCCTTCCTCAGTCCCAGACACCGGACCTCCAGCCCAGACCTGAGGGCCGATGTGCTTAGGGAGTTCTTAAAAGAGTTATGACTGATGGTCTCTTTGGGATTTGTCCTCTCAGGATTATTTTAATTTTTTAAGAGACCTCAATTATTAAAGTTCTTCAGAGTTTAAAACACACACACAGTAAATGGCCAATGTAAATGGGTATAATGTCTACTGAAGAAAAATAAAATGTTTGAAGACAGAAAGGTGTGATCAGTGCCTCAAATTACTTCCCAAAGGTGACCACTTCCATGCCCATCACTGTCCTGTCCACTTCCCTGTGAGGACCAAGGCTGAGCTCAGATATTAGCAAAGAGGAGAGAGACACACAATGCCAGGCATATGCTAGAAGCATCGTTACTAAGTGGTGACTTATCAGAGACAGAGACATGTGCAAGCAAACGGTGAAGGCAAAAGAGGGTGGGCGAGACCCTTCAGAACAACCGCCCAGAGTCCCATCTGGTCAACTGGCAAGCAGCTGCGGCCTGGAGCTTTGCTGGATCAGCGGGCTCAGCATGCCGGGGCAGAACAGAATGCCCGGCTCCAGCGGCCGTTCTCCACGTTTCTGCAATGTTTTCTTTTGTTCGGGTTTTCACATCCAGATATTGGAGATACAGTGTGAAAATGAGACTCTGTCATTTTAACAAGGCCCTTTTAAATCCGGAAAGAACAGCCCCATCGATCAGGAAATTATTCTCATTAGTCACTTTCTAGCCTACTGCCTCAGGATTACACGGGGCTGCCAGCAGAGATGTAGGGCCACAATTAATAAGATATTATCGCGGATGTAGGCTGCAACGACAGTAGGCACAATTAAGATTCACACACAGGCACACGCACACACCCTTCCCGGGGCAGCTCCAGGCCCCTGTCTTAGGAACGCTCCATTTTTCATAACTAATCCAAATGAGAATTTCAGCCCACTGCTAGTTAGTACGCGTGCGGAATCATTTTATAGCCGCTTCATGAAAGAGACCCTGGAGACACCAGCTGAGCATGAGCAACGTGACAAAGGCGATGCAGCACGATGTGTAAATGGCTTGGGCTCTGAAATCGGACAGAACTGGATCTGAACTGGGCTTCTCCATGTACTGGCAGTGTGCCCTTGGGTGAGTTACTTAGCTTCTCTGGGCTCTGGTTTTCTCAGCACCGGAACAGGGATAATAATATTTATTTTGCACAGTTGCGGAGAAGGTTAGAGAAATGTGTTTAAAATGCGTACTCAAGTGCCTGTCAATAAATGGTAGCATTTTTTAAAAATATATATTTTATTGATTTTTTTGCAGAGAGGAAGGGAGAGGGATAGAGTTAGAAACATCGATGAGAGAGAAACATCGATCAGCTGCCTCCTGCACACCCCCTACTGGGGATGTGCCTGCAACCAAGGTTCATGCCCTTGACCGGAATCAAACCTGGGACCCTTCAGTCAGCAGGCTGACGCTCTACCCATTGAGCCAGACCAGTTAGGGCGGTAGCATTTATTTCTCTCTCTTTCTCTCCCTCCCTCCGTCCCTCCATCCTCCCCCCTCCCTCTCTTTCTGTGCCCTGGAGTTGTGCCCACCACAGTCCTACACGATGTTTCCTTTCAGGTGCCTACATGACCCGTCAGTCTCTCAGGAAGAACTTATCAACTTAGACTAGGTGCTGAGCAATAAACTAGGTCATGTTCCCGGCACCATTATTACTGTTGTTGGCAATAACTGACTTCAGCTTTCTGACATAAACTTGGCTGTTGTGTGCCCTGTTGCCAGCAGGGAGCAATCTTGCAGTGGGGACCCATTTGCGGGAGCGGGAGGGAGTCGCTGTAAAGTAGGCACAGGCCAGAACAGCTGGAAGTGGCCTTTCTAATTGGCAGCTTTCTGTATTATGACAGGTTAGAGGCAGTGAAAGGGATGCACGCAGGGACAGAGTGGCAGACAGCGCTTCCTCAGATAGAAGCGTCCACAGGCTTTCAGATGCAGCTGCTCCCTTTAACCTGCGTGTTCAGTGTGGCTCCAAAGTACCCTCTCGGGGATTCCCAGGGCCGTGTATCATCGTCAGCTTGGATGGCAAGTCCAGCTCCACAGAGGCACCTGGGAAAGGCAGGCCAGGTAAGGAGAGCAAGACAATCAAGGAGAAAGACAGCTGGGCGGGGGCCAAGGGCCTGGGGTCTGGTGCCCAACCTGGCACCACGTGAACTTCTAGCAAGTCCTTGTCCCATTGAGGGTCGCAGTTTCCTGTCACAAAAAGGCCATTATGAGCTCATCTCCAGGAATGCTATCATGGGTACTCATTTTACTTACCTGGAGTTTCTACTCTATTCTACACTATACACATATCATTGGAGGTGCTATGTGTATACTATAGAAAGATAGGTAGGTAGGTAGATCGATAGTTGATAGATAGATAGATAGATAGATAGATAGATAGATAGATAGATAGAAACTGCATACCCCAGTGCCAGTCAATAGAGAAATAAATTCACTTATCTTTCAATCTTCCATTAGTCACTTTCATATACACACATACTTTCATATACACAGATACTTGAAAGGTGTATTTAGTAACTAAAATACTAAGCTAATATTAATTGGGCACGTCCTATGTGCCAAGCACTGTGCTAGATGCTTGACATTCATTATCACATTTAATCCTGCCAACAACTCGGAGAAAGTTGAATGGACACACTCATTTCCCTCTGCCTCCTGATAACAGAGCTCTGGCTTTCCCTTAGGAACCACACCTTCTCACCATCTTCCCCATGTGATGTGTGGCATTGCCCTCAGCCCCAGCTCTAGAAGTAGGTTTTCACTGGCTCCCGTGGTTGGCATATGCCCCTCTCATGGTGATTGGTTCAAGGACAAATAAGACCTGAGCAGCAGAGTCAGAAGAAACCCCTGGAATTTGCCAAGGATGTGGAGATATGGTCCCTTTCTTCCCTGTAGGACTTGGATGTGGAGCAGGTGGCCCCATTATGTGCTGTCAGATATTTTCGGTACATGAGAGTCAATGCTGCAGAATTAGAGCTGAGAAACAAAGAATGAAAAAAGCAGAGCCCTGAGATGCTGGATCAAGCCTGGCCTGTCAGACAACCCCAGGGGTCAGCATTCACATCAAAGTCCATGTCAGTGATGGCGCTGGGAGTTACTAAAGTTGTACTGCATGGTGACCTGGTTCCCAAGGACAGGATATTATGAATGGACAGTCCTGTATCATAGCATACCCCTGTGTCCAGGAGAGCAGTGTCTATTTCCAGAAGAACATGAATGAAGGGAAAACATTCCGGAGAACCAAAATAAGCCCATAATCCACCTCAATGTATCACCCAAGAGTGACAGAAAATTCCACATCAACCCTTCCTAGGCTCCCTGTGCGCAGGATGGGCGCAGGTAAACATGGCAATCTTTAAATCCTCAGAAGCAATCAGTATGAGTTTGCAGAGTATTGCAGTCAGGAGGGGTCTCGGGGACTTCCTTCCTGTAAGGTAGCAAGAACGAACACACACACACACACACACACACACACACACACACACGAAAATCCTCTGCTGGTTTGCTATTCATACGACAAAGTCCAGCCCCGCCTCTTGAAATACAGCTAGCCTCTGCTTCAGAAGCCACCGTCAGCCCTGGGGACATTTTTTAAAGAGCTAAAACTGTAGAAATGAAGCACAGGGACCAGCTCATGTTTACAGCATCTCATCTTTTCCAATTCTCAACTCAGTGGGATTCCTGGGCTTCAGGATGTGCCCTTGAGAACCTGTGAATGAACCCACGCCATCAACTCCAGTGGTGGCCTTGGCAGGTCGTCCGGGGGTCAGCGGGAGAGCACGGGCCACCAGGGTGCATGCAACTCCCTCTGACCTAACCAGCCAGCCTCTCACACACCCCAGGTCACCCACCCACCGAGCTGCCAGGAAAAGGTCCACAGCCAGGCTGGGGATGGCACCCCGTTGGCTTTAAACGTGATAATGAATGTCAATGGCTTTGGCCTTAACTGATGTGTTTTCTCTGCTCCTCTTTGCATGCCCCGCAAAGAAACACCTGGGGATCTACCATATATTTCTTTTTAGTCCCCTAAGTTGATTTGGATGTCAATCAAGGCTGAGAATCACTGTCATCACACCTTTGTTCGGCTGCTGTTTGAGACTAGGTATCATGAACAGAAAATAAAATCTCAGAGCATCTCTAAGCTCAGTCTCCCTCCCGAACTCTTTGCTGACTTATCTTGTTATTTTCTGCTGAGCGCCACTTATACCCTTAAAGATTATGGAGGAACACAAAAAGCTTTGGTTTACATGGGTTATATCTATTGATGTTTAACATATTAGCAATTAAAATGGAGAAGTGTTAGAATAGTTAATAAACTCTTTACATGTTTTCATAAGTAATATAGTCTTATAACAAAATAATTTTATTTTACAGACTCTAAAAGGAATGGTGAGAAAAGTGACATTGGCATTTTTATAAATCTCTTTAACAGAAAAAAGAAAAAGCTGGGCTCTCATATTTGCTTTTGTGTTTAATCTTGCTATATCACACATTTTACTGTCTCCAGAAAATTCCACCAGACACTCATGAGAGAATGAGAACATGGGAAGCAAATAATGTCTTAGTAATACTAGGAAAATAACTTTGACTTTATAGGGAACCCTTTGAAAATGTTTTCAGGGCCCCTAATAACCCCCAGACAACACCCTGAGGACCTCTTTTCTAGTCCATCCTTCTATTTTTCTCTCCACTTTCATATACATGCTCATTTCTCTAATTTCACTGTGCATATATTTTTATGCTTTTTAAAATTTTTACAAATATTTTGCTTGTTCCCCAATGGTGGTGTGTGGGTGTGCAGGTCTGTGTAAAAATCATTAGCTTTATGAAACAGAAATCTACTCAAACTACGTTAAACCAAGAGAGATTTGTGGTAACGACATGAGGGAATCTCACAGAACTCCACGTGGGAGGTGCAGCTGGTCCCACTGTTAGTTCACAGTGTTGGGCCCTGCACATGGACCCACTCTCCACTCTGCAAACTGGTGTCCTCTGCAAGGCTCCTGTACACCCAAGGAAGGCTTTGGGTCACCAGGAGGCCCAATATATCACCTTGCAGTTTCATCTCCTTACAACTTTCTATTTGGTTGGTCCAGCATGAAGTTTCTGGCAGGGTTGGTGGAGTTTTTCTGATGTTTTATTCACATCCATGGAGTTAGAGCCCACATCAGGGACCACACAAGGAACCAAATATTATAACATTGGTTCTCAACGCTGGTTGTTCAATCCAGACTAATTATATGGGATCAGAAGCCAATTGCTGGTGCATTAGGCTGACCCCTTCAGGCGGTGAGGTCTCACATACGACAGGCTGTGTGTGGTAAAGAGGCAATGGGTGTCCTAGGACAGAATGCCAGCACTTTTCTGTAGAAATATAATGTGAGCCATGTATCTAACTTAGACTGTTTTTATAGTCATATTTAAAAAGTAAAAATAGCCCTGGCCAGTGTGGTTCAGTTGGTTGAGTGTGGATTTCCTGTAAGTGCACATGCAGGAGTTGTGGGTTCAATCCCCAGTAGAGGATGTGCAGGAGGCAGCCATCAGTGTTTCTCTTCCTCTCTCTTCTATCTCTATGCTTCTGCTCAGTGACTGACGCTTGGAGAGTGGTGCCTAGGGTCTATCAAAGAAAGGACTCATTTCTGGGAGAAGAGAAAAATTCTAATTGAAGCAAGTGCAGTTTGAAATAACTGGGATGGCCAAGAGAGAGATCTGTGGTAGGCAGTCTGATATAAAGATCTAATGATCAGAAAGTTTAAACCAAAGATTCAAATTCAAAGGACTCCCTTATTTGACAATCAATTGTCCGGGTCAATTGATCAACCCCTGGATTCAAAGTACACAAAGTAAACTCACCAGAGTAAAAAGAAACCATCTTATGGAGCTGAAAAGCAAAATTCCATTACAGGAAATGGCCCTCATCCTGAGGGTCCCAGTAACTCCTACAAATGGTCACAAAGCCCCCCTTTGGATTTCTCCTGGGCACAGAGAAAAGAGCTTCACGCACTTACGGCTTTCTCTGCATTCCTATCCAAGGCCTTTTCCAATTTCCTATTTTCCAATGTACCCCTACGTGAAAAGGCTGAAAGGCTTCAATAGCCTAAATATTACAGCCAAGAGAACTTTTAGCTTTGAAGGCAGCTTTTTTCTGAGCTGATTGAATTTTAAAACTCACCGTGTCCCTCTCCTACTCCTACTTGAAGAATCTGAGAATACATGTGTGAAGTGTGGTATACGGTATGGGGAATGTGACTCTATCTAGTTCCTTGAGGCTACAGGTTCAAGAGGACCAAGAAGGGCAGAGATGGAGGTAGCTTTGCAGCTGGTACAGAAAAAAATGTCCTGCTCTAGCCAGTTGGGCTCAATGAATAGAACATCGGCCTGCGGACAAAGGGTCCTGGGTTTGGTTACAGTCAAGGGCACATACCTTGGTTGCAGGCTCCTTCCCAGCCCGGGCCCAGGTAAGAGCTTGTGCAGGAGGCAACCAATCAATGTGCTTCTCTCACATTGATGTTTCTCTCTGTCTTTCCGTCTCTCTCCCACTCTCCCTAAAAAATCAATGAAAAAAAAATCCTCGGGTGAGGCTTAACTAAAAAGAAAATAAAAAAATGTTCTGAGGTTCCCATACATTCACCTTTGGTGCCATTGAAAGGGTAGTGGAACTAGGCCCATACATATATGCATGCATGCATGCATTCACTTGTTCATTCAACAAATACCTGTTGAGCACCTAAAATATGTACCAAGAACTGTGTTGCCTGTAGAGGAAGCAACAGTGAACAAGACAGACATGGCCCCTCCTGGAGCTTCATGTCTTGTTTCCTGTTTCTCAGATTTCCTGGGATTATCCAAAATATAGAGCAAACCTTTTTAATTCACTCATGCATTTAACAAAGAATTATTGAAGGTACTGTACTGGCCTCTAGAGTTACAATGTTGGCTAAAATTGGACAGTTCCAATTCAGTTTAAATGTCACGGTGAGACAAAAACAGTGTGCCAATAGAGGCTGTAGAAAGTGCTCTATGATGGAATAAGCTTGTCCACAAATTCTTTGGTGTTGCCCCAACTCACTGAGGGGAGATGTCTCTGTCACTAGTCCTTGGATCTTGCCTGGTTCTCAGAGTGTGTAGACTAGTAGAATATGGCTAAGTAATGCTTCATCCAGGCTTTAAAGAGGTAGCAGAATCCTGTCTTGGAATGCTTGCTCTAGGGGAAGGCTGTTGACATGCAATGGATCCAATCATTCTGAGACTGCCGTGCTGTAAAGAAGCTCAAGCTAGCTGTGTTCAGAGGCCATGGGGAGAAAGAGTCCCATGAGCTCTGGTTATTCAGCCATCCCAGCCAGGTGATAACACAAGTGAAGAGTCCATCTTGGATATTACATGGTGAGTGGTGGTTTTGTCTGAATGTTTGTATCTTCCTAAAATTCATGTGTTGAAATTCTAATGCCCACTGTGATGGTGTTAGGAGATGGGGCCTTTGGCAAATGCTTAGGTCATGAGGATAGAGCCCTCAAGCATGGGATTAATAATTCCTATAAAACAAAAACCCACAATGATCTCTGACCAATTACAACAGGTCAAGACACAGGCATCAGCTATGAACCAGAAAGAGGACCCTCTCTGGACCATAATGGCACGTCCAGCCTCCAGAATTATGAAAAATAACTCTCTCTCTGTAAGCTACTCAATCTGTAGCATTTTGCTATAGCACCTCAAAAGCACTAAGAAAGATGGAAAAGGCCTCTCTGAATAGGTGCTATTTAGTTTGAGACCCAAAGGATAAGAAGGATTTTGACATATCAGGACCAAGGAGAAGAGCGTTTCAGGCACTGGAAAGGGATGTTCAAAGATTAGAGTTTGGGTGTTCAAGGAGCTGAGATTCAATGAGTGTAGAAGAAATATGGCGAGCAAGGTGGAGAGCTGAATATTAGACTGGTGAGGGGACAGGGATTGATCGAAGGCCTTGTTGGCCATGACAAGGTATTTGAACTATGTTCTAAGTACAGTCGAAAGCCTTTAAATGATTTTAAACATAAAAGAAACATGTTCTGTATTAAAATTGTAAGAGATCCCTATTGCCGCTATGCCAGGTCTGTGAGTGCTTTGATCACTGCTCTGTGACTTTCATCACTGCCATAATTCATCACTGAGAATAGTACCTGGCATATAGCAGGTGTTCAAAAAAAAAAAAAGGTTAAGTGAATGACTTAATAATAACAGATTGGTGAGGGATAAGAAAGAGGAAGAGAAACCAGTAAGGAAGCCATTGCAATAATCCAGGTGAAAGACAGTGAGCATGGCTGGTGGAGGAAAGAAGTGTTGAGAAATCACTAGAGGTAGAAGAGATAATACTCAAGTTCTGGTTCTGAGGTGTAGCAATGTATGACCTTAAGCAAATCAAACTTTCTGAGCCTCTAAATCTTCACCTGTTAAACTTTCTCAATATAAAAGGCTCTAGTTCACATGAGTGGTGTGAGAATCTCATGAGAAAATATAAGGAAAGCACTTTGTCAAACTGTGTGTTGCTAATTCATGTGAGACAGCAGTATTGTTGTGATCGCATTCTTTCCCGTTGGCCTGATGGGTTAGTCAGAAATATAGACACTGGGTTGTATAATGTCTCCTAGTTTTCTAGGGGAGTGAGTACAGGAGCCCAATCCCTCTGAGGCTGACACCATGATTTCATGAGCCATTCTACCTGCCAAAGCTCCTTGTCGAGGTCCTGAGGAGACAGTTGTCTCCTTTGCATCAGAAACACCTTTTTTTTTAGAGCAGCAGTTCTCAAACTTGAGCACACATCAGAAGTTCCTAGAAGACTTGTTCAAATGCAGGCTGCTGACTCCACCCTTAGAGCATCTGTTTGCATTTCTAACAAGTGACCAGCTGAGGCTCAGGTCAAGTTTGAGAACTGCCTTAGACCAGCTAGCACTCAATTTCCTTTTCTGATGGGGGGTGGGGGGAGGGGACAGGGTTGTCTTTTATACTTGCCAGATGACATTCCCAGGAAAATTCAGGAACTAACAAGCAAAAGTGTCCTCCAGGTTGTTGCTATGAGAGCCAGTTGTTTTAAACAAATGGTAGGTTTTTTTAAAAAGTATGGAGCTAAGGTGCCTGGTTTGGAAACGGTGTACCAACTGCATGACCTGGGCCAAGGACCTACCTCTGAGGATGAATGTGAGGATTAGGAGTTGATACACTCAAAGCACCTAGAGCCGCAGCTGTCGCCAAGTAAGCACTTGACAAATGCTAGCTGTTAGCATTCCTATTCCAAAGTGTGACTCCTCCTATAATTGGTTATTCTATAGTTTTCACATAAAAACCGGTAGAAAGTTCAGCTTCATATTGGTAACCAACCTCTGGAAAAATGTATGGGGTTGCAAGCATTTCTGTAACAAACCTCACTCCCAGGTTCATCTAGCATTTTAATCTATATTTTACTGAGGACTTGATTCATTTTCTTCAGTTTCATTTATCTTAACAAATTATTATGTGATTCTCTGAAGGCCATTTTAAATACTTTCTTCAACAAGGTGGGTCTTATGTATAAATAAGTAGTTCTCAGTTCCTTTATGCAGTCCCTCCATGAATAATTAAGGGGTTTCAGGTTCAAGCTGGCCACATCCCAACTTCTTCAGCAACCTGATCATTACTGTTTTACATGTTCAAGCACCTTAAGCACACAGCAATTACAGTAAACCACATGGGAAACGTACATAAGAATGTGGTTGTTTTACACCTATCTTCCCAATCAACATTCTGTCCTTGTGATTCTTGGACTGATATAGAGTACATTCTACAACATCAAGCTATTGTCCAGCTTCTGCTGCCCTTCTCTTATATTACTATTGTTGACCTGCCACTGATAGGCAGAGTCTTTCAATTGCTTTTGTGGCATTCACTCATTCAAAAAGCATTACTGAGTGCTAATATGTGTCACACTCTGTGCAGGGCATTAGGGAGGCCATCGGCGATAATACTCAAGACACTATCTGTCCTGCAGGAAATTAGAAGCCGGTGAGCAGACCCACAAATTGGCAGACTATTACCATCCTGCAAGGTGAATGTTATGAATAATAAAGGTCGACCACACTTATTGGACACTTGCTACCTGCCAGGCACTGTCCTGTGCATTATACATGAATGAATCCTTTTATCCTCACGCCGACCGGACGAGGCAGGCACTACCATTTCCCTCACTTTGTAGTTGAGGAAACAGAAGCACAGAGTGTGCAAGGTCATACTGTAAGAGGCAGAAGCAGACTTCAAACTCAGGCAGTCTAACTCCAGGGCCTGTACCCTGAATCTCACTATTATTCTGCTTTTCTGCAACATAACATGAAGGAGAGTTTGGAGGAATAAAGGTTCAAAGGCTCTTTGGACCCAGCAATGCAAAAAAAAAGTAACTCTGGGCAGAAAAAATAATTAGTGGGAAGAGAGAAGGGCAGGTACCTCTGGAAAAGCAGATTAGGGAGCAGAGTTAGGTACATTCCGCGGCACGGAACCATGGGTTGAGGGATGGCTGAATAAGCAGCCTGCAGTAATGACCCGTAGCGCCATTGGAGGGTGGCCACTGTAGCAAATTGCACTACCAGCCCCCAGGAGACCAGCAGTTTTATATAAGAATCCAAATCAGCGCTTTCCATAGAGTTCATCCACAGACTAAGATCTGAGGCCTGGAGAGGCACTCACCTCCAGCCTTCACCGTGAAAGGAGAGAATAATTTTGCAGCAGGCATTGTCCAAGATGTCTGTGTCTGCATGTGTTCTCTGCTTCAATGCTGCATTTGTGACATTCAGCATTTATTAATTACCTATTGGTCCATAACATACCGCACAAACTAAGCAGTAAGACAGCCATCATATTATGAAGCTCACAGTTTTGCACACCAGACTTTGTGCACACCAGACGTGAAATGGCTACTGGATGGTTCCAATAACTGGAGATGGCTGGGACAGTGTGCCTGGGGCCACCTGTCTGAGGCTTCTGACACATTATATACCTCTTTGTTCACTTTATTATGGAATGCACCTCCACACTAGAATATAAGTGCTATGATGACAGGGTTTTGTGTCTATTTTGTGGAAGGTGAGACAGAGCGATAAGAGAAGGACTTGCTAATAAAATGACGTCTGAGCAGAGACCTGATGGGAGTAAGGAATGAGCTGGTAGAATCTGAGGTCAGAGCATCCCAGGCCAAGGAAATTGCAAGTACAAGCGTCCTGAGATGAGAGCAGTCCCATCCCAGCAACATGTAGGAGACCAGGAGAGTCGGGGCAGTGGAAGAGGGGGTGAAGGGGAAGAGATGAAGCCAGAGAGGCCAGCTCATGTGCCTGCTTGGGACGTCCTCACAGCCCTCCATTCTTGTGCTGCCCGAGCATCGCCGAGGCCCAGGAAGAAGTGCAAAGAATATAAACTCCTCCCCCTCTCTATGCCCCACTTTGTCACCTGGACCCCATGACAGCTCTTCTTGGATCCACTTTCTCTTGAACAGTTCTGTCAGCTGCTGACCAGACTCCATTGACCAGTTTTCTCACAAGACAGCTCAGCTTTCACTCCTACTCCTCTAACCAGAGGAATTAAACCCAATCCGAGGATCCCCAAGAAAACTGACATTAAACCACCACTTCGTCTTCTACTCTCCCCTGGTTCCTGCCCACAGCCAAATCCTTCCTTCCTTCTCCGACATCGACAGATGTGAATATCTGAGAACACAGACAAATACTTGGAGGAAGGGTGGCATTATCCGCACCAGCAGTGTCCACAGGCCTCCCCATGAAAAGTACCAGCAGGTGAATTTTCATCAGATCACAAATGAGATAAGAAAAACAAATATAGTGGGTTTTCATGAAATTCCGTTGTTCAATTTAAATTTAGTTTGGAGATCTGTCGACCAGTTACAGTAACAAATACCCAATATCGTGGCTGTTTAATACAATAAGAGTATACTTCTTACTATGGTGGTAATTAAGCTCTTGTCTCTCTTCTCAAAACCCACCTTTCCATGCTCATCCCTATTGATTTCCGGCTGGCATTCAGCAAACCACAGTATGCTGTTTCTGCCAGTAGGAGGTGCTAGAAGGAGCATGCAAGGCTGGAGGATGGGTAAGGAATGTGGTCCTTCCTGGGCTTATTTTAGGTTTGTCTGTGTTTTTTGTTTTTGTTTTTGTTTTGTTTTTTAATATATTTTTATTGACGTCAAAAAGAAGGGAGAGGGAGGGAGAGATAGAAACATCAATGATGAGAGAGAATCATGGATTGGCCACCTCCTGCACGCCCCACACTGGGGATGGAGCTCACAACCCGGGCATGTGCCCTGACCAGGAATCGAACCGTGACCTCCTGGTTCATAGGTAGATGCGAATGCCGGCTGGGCTGCTTATGTTTTTGTAGTTTGCCTTGTTTTGCGACACCTGTCAATGTCACCTGAGCACCACTTTCTTACTTGGCAGCAGCAATTGATTCTAGCAGCTGGTTTCACTTTCCAGTTTGTTTGTTTGTTTGTTTCCCTCTTTTCCAGAATGAGCCTCATCAAGTTCCCAGAGATATGGGCACAGCAGGCTGGCCCGTGCCCCATCCTCAGAGGTCAGGGTGTCAGCTCTGCACCTGCTCACTGGGGATCCAGTGAGAATATTGTGGGTCAGCAGTGGCTGTTTGGGCACCCAGGCTCCTGTCACCTGTGACCCAGTCATTCCTAGGCCTCAGGTCCTCGGCAGAATCCTTAGCATCTGCCCCACACATGGGGAATTCAGAAAGAGGAGGATTGTGGGACGTTTTTAAGGGCTAGGAGCAGGTTGAAACTCACTCCCACCACAAAGGCTGGGAACTGTAGTCTGGCTGTGGCTTTTGTTGCGTGCACGGCCATCATTGCCACAATGCCCTTCCTACACTTGGGTGGCAGAACGTCCTTTCATAAATAAGAGGACTAGTACATGATAGGTTTTGTCCTCAAAACCACGGTGCTCTTGTTCAGTGAAATCAAAAGCCGGGGAACCACCGTTCGTGTAACACAGCTGGCCTCAGATGCTTCTCTTTATGCTCACGTAGAGCGATGCCCTGAATCTGTTTATGCTCATTTCTGAGTTATAGTCTTTCCTCCTGAGCACAGTGATGCATCAAACGCCTCTCCCCCTAGTGCACGGGAAACCTATAATCATATGTCATCCTTGATTCCTAACATCAGAGTTATAATTGTTCTCTAGTGAACGAGCATATTAGAGGCTCCAAATGACTGTTGAAACTGGGACAGCATTGGCAAAATTCTGTGAGCTCCTTAGAAGAAATCTTCTATTTAAAAAAAAAAAAGACAAATGCAGAGTTTAAAATAGTCTACGTTAGCTGGACATACGCATTGCTACCTTTTGTAACCCTTGCTTTCCATAAAGCTGCTTAAGTTAATGTCTGTACTCTTGGCTCTTTCATTAATCTTTGCAGACTGTGAAATGTTTGCCTAAAGCTCCACCCTCCCATAAAGCACTTTTGAACCCATGTTAGGTAAGGCCACTGTAAAGCCATAGGTCCTCTGACCTTCAGAGGGCAATGCTGATTGTGAGACCGTCTGAGCATATCATCCCCTTGCTGCAAAATAAAAACAAGTTTAGCTCAGTGCTATTGCTATTCCCTTTTTAAAAAATAATTGAACCAGCCCTACCTGGTTTGCTCAGTGGTTAGAGCATTTTAGAGCATTGGCCTGAAGACTGAAGGGTCACCAGTTCAATCCCCGTCAAAGGAAAGTACCTCAGTTGCAGGCTCTATCTTCAGCCAGATTGGGGTACAGGAGGCGATTAGTCAATATGTCTCCTTAACATCTATGTTTCACTTTCTGTCTCTTCCCCTCCCTTCCACTCTCTCTAAAAGTCCATGGAAATAGATCCTCAGGTAAGGATTAACAAAAAAATTTAAAAAATAAAAATAATTGAACCAGAAGTTTTCAGGGTGAATAGACAGAGCCCTTGTAATTAGTGCAGGAAGAATTTTTTTAAGCCAAGTCAGGACTGTGGGAGGTAAAGAGGCAATTAAGAGTCTCTCTCTCTAGGTATAGTTATACCAAAAATAAGTAAAATTTTAAAGGAGAAACACCATGGCAGCAGGGTTTTTAAAAGATTGCTGGTGTTTTGTTCTTTTGTGTTGTTGTTCCCCCCCCCCCTTTTTCTGTAACTCTTGCAAATCCAGGATGAGTTTGACTGGAACTGACTACTGCTAGAAAATCTTAAGTTCCAAATTCCTCCTAACGTAAACACCAATACACAAAGACCTCCAGAAACCTGCTCCTCTCCATTCAAAGATACATTAGCATCCACCGAGTCGCTGGAGCTAGAAAACTTAGAGTCATTCTTGGCAGCCTCCTGTGTACTGCCTCTGTACACAAACCTATCACGGCACGCATGGCATTGCATTGTCTATATCTATTATCATTCTTGCCTCCCCTTCCAGCTACTTAAACACAGAAACCACTGCACGAATGCTTTGTTTCTCTGGTGCGTAGCATATTTCTGGTACAGAGTAAGCACTAAGTAAATGAACCTGAGCTCTTCCCTTTTAATCTTCATGTATTTTTTTAAAAATATATTTTATTGATTTTTTACAGAGAGGAAGGGAGAGGGATAGAGAGTTAGAAACATCGATGAGAGAGAAACATCGACCAGCTGCCTCCTGCACACTCCCCACTGGGGATGTGCCCGCAACCCAGGCACATGCCCTTGACTGGAATCGAACCTGGGACCCTTGAGTCCGCAGGCCGACGCTCTATCGGCTGAGCCAAACCAGTTAGGGCCCTTTTAATCTTTATTGTTTGTCACTAAGTCCTGCCCATTTTTTCTCTAAAATGTCTCTTCCATCCATCCTCTCCCTTAGCATTCAGACCCTTGGCACTCTCACTTAGATTATCCAGAATCTTCCATTAACTAGTCTCTCTAACTCACAATTCCTCCACCTGCCCTCCATACAGGTGCCAACTTCCCCTTCTAAAACACAAGGCTAATCCAGTCACCCTTTTGTGAAATGCCTTTAGTAGTTCCTAGCATCTGGAATAGAGTCCAAATTTCTCAGCATGATTCTCAACACAGCCTACCTGCCCAAATTCAGCTCCAGAAACTTGCTCCTGTGTGTCTGTCCTAAGCCCTAGCATTCCAAACAGCTGACCAATTAGTCAAAAAATATTCCTTTATGCTTCTTTGGTTTGTTCTTTCTCCTTCTTCCATTTAAAATGCCTTTTCCACTCTCCTCAGAAAACTCCTACTCACACATCCATGCCGAAATGAAAGTATCACTTCTATAAAGCCAAATTCTCTAAATATTTGCTTATGGATCTTCCTCTTTCACTAAAGGTTGTGCCCCTTAAGGGTAGAGACTGTGTCTAAATTATTATCATTGTATACATGGTGCAGAATTCAGTTTCTGACACCATAAGCGTCAAAAAAATCTTTGTTAAGAATAACTGCCAACCAGTACCTAGGATTCTTTGTTATCCTGAAATCCTAATTGGTGCCTTCCCTCCCACAAAGAAAGGCTGGATTCCTGCTCTTCAGGATGACTCCCCAAATGTGTTCTTTTAGTACAAACTGGAAACTCTCCAGCACCTCTGCTAAAAGTAACAGACAATAGCATTCCTTTCTCAGCAGCTAAAGAGAATTTACTTATTAGGGGTAGGGCTGGTATTATCAATCTGAGACAAAGTTAGCATATAGCCTTTTCATTGAAGATGAGGATGATAATCTCATCATGACTAATATTTAAACTATATACACATACATTACCTTACTTGATAACACATTGACATAGCCTGGAAATAGTCAAATGCATTAGCAAGCAGTTATTTGGATGTTGGCATAAAAATGGCAAGGGTTCCACTCCAGCTCCTCCATTTGCTAAATATTTAGCCTTGGGAACATTACTTAAGCTCTTTAAGCTTCCTTAAACCCATGTTTTCTCATCAGTAGAAATAGGGAGACTGATGGTAAGGATAAGTATTGTTTCTTATATAGGCAATCACTATTCTAAGTGGTTTCCATATTTCACTTAATCCTGTAAGAAGTGAAGTGAATACTATGAACTACTCTTAATTAGGAAACTGAGGCATAGCTAGTCAATGGGAAGGCCAGGACAGGGACCTGCACTTTTGACCTCCCTGGACATCACCTCGGAGATTTCCTCAAATACCAAATGAAACCAAGCAAGCGCAGCCCTCTCCTCAAAGCCTGCTGCAGAGCAAATCCTTGATAAACATTGGCTGTTACTGTTCTCATCACTTTTCCTTAGGAGGACAATAGCAAACATTCAGCTGAAGTGTGAAGTTTTATCTAATCACCTGCCTACACCAAGCACCAAAATAGAACTGCTCCCTTCCCCACAGCCTCAGAAAGAAAACAAAAGGCTGGGCAACAAGATTAGCATGTGGATACAAAGGTAATTTACAAAAGATACTTCAGAAAAGGAATGGAGGTGCTGTGACAGAGGCAGGAATTTTTTGAAGTTCCTGCATCTCTTGCATTTAATTGTCCTAGTCCCAGTGTAAGAACTGGCTCATTTTTCTCCTGAAAGGATCAGCCCGAGCCTCTGGAAAAGTGAAGAGGGCCTACCTGAGATAATTCTCTCGTAATTTACATGTTTCTCTGATATCTCATTGGTGAAGACCAGACGGTCACATGATAATAAATGGGTCAAAATGGAGAATTGAGCAGTGGCTTACACTCTCTGGTTTATAGTAAATATAGTAAATTCTGCACAAGTCATTACCCACTTTATGTCAAATACCTGTTTTCTTTTACAAGGATGCAGGATAATAAAAGGCAAAGCACTAAAAATAATACTAATAAAGAAAAGCATCTTAGACTGGGCCTTCTGCTGGACACAGATCACATGATAATCCTGTGTCCACATGGGAGCCAGCATGACATGCTGGGAATAAACCATCCTCCCTCACTCTTCCCCCCAGGACACTTAAAGGGGGTTCTCTCTCCAAATTCCACTGCCTTCCATGTTTTACCATTGGACCTATTTTCTTCCCAGCAGGCTACATGGATTCACTTTCCCCCCTTAAGGTTTTACTGAAAACAAAATGACAACTCTCACTTAAAATAGCAGATTGATTATTGTCAATGGAAAGAAAATGTGTCACTATAGTCACATCATCTATGTCAAGTGGAGGGCCTGTCTGCAGGAAGTTGTCCCATAAGATTTTCTGCAATGATGGCCATATAGTCACTGTCTAATACAACAGCCATATTTATGGCTATATGTGCATTTTCGACTTTTGAAATATGTCTACTGCAATTGAGGACATGAATAGTTTGTGCCATTTAATTTTAATAGATTTAAACAGCCACCTATTGGGAGTGACTACCATATTGGCCAGAGCACCTCCATAGACTACCGCTCACTTCTAGTCATCAGGGTTCAGGGTCTGAGGCCCCAGCTGATCCGCTGAAGATGAGAAGACTTACAGAGATGGCCAAAAACAGATGTTTCCAAAATGTGCTTCTAGAACTGACTCTCCAATGGGCCCTGAGCCACTCTGTCACTCTTCCGCTCCTGCATGCAAACCAATTCCTCTTCTATAGCTTGTCAGGAAAGGTGGGCTGCTGACATGGAAGTGGCAGGGAAACTCTGGATTTGACCGCTGCTATCACAGCAAGAATTGACAGAGGAAATTAAAAATTGAGTATCACCCAAAGCAAAGCAAAATAATTTGTCTCTATTTTTTCCTCTTACAAAACACATCCCCAGGCATGCCTTGGGCTGGGAGCTGGAGTGATTTGCTGTCCTATGAAGATTGATTTGCTAAGGACAAGGGCAGGTGACAGCTATGTAAGGCTTGTAAAGAGCAAAAACCAAGCCTCTGTGAAGATGCAAGTGCAAAGGAATGCGGGCTTGTGTCAGAACAATAGAAGCATTGGGCTATTCGAATCAGAGAGGAGACATGAGCATTTGAGGTTTTGTAAAGATGCTATGGCTTTGAAGTGGTGGAGTGGGGGGAGAGAGGTGTGAGAGACCAGAAGGAGGGCTTGGCCATTGTTTTGGCAAAAAGGGATAGAAGTGAGGACTCTGAGAACAATAGAGTCCAAGAGAGGAGGGTGGAGTCAACAGGTATTTACAGACCAAATTACTAGAACTTCGTAATGATTGGAGAAGGGCTGAGGAAGCGGGTCCTGGTTCATCGCTGGTGGAGAGAAGTACTATTCCGGGAGATAAAGGCACCACAATGGGCCGATTTGGAAGAAATGAGCTTCATTTTTGACCCTTATGTTTGAAGTCTCTTTGATACAAAAGGATGGCAAGTAGACAGTTGGTCATGTGCCTCTGGAGTTTGGGGGAGTGGTTTAGTCTATACTGCTGATTCCATTAAAAAAAAAAAAAAAGATCAAGTGGTCGTTTGGTGAAATGTCTCACTTTTCAACCCATGAAAGGTGATGCACAGAGTATCCTTAAGAAGAGCAAGTACTTCTCCAGAATTCAGCCTTTACAGGCCACAGCTCCATCCTCAGAGAACTTCAGGCTGCCACCCCCTACAGAAGAGACTGCATTCCCTGCTTATTTCAGAGATGAGACGCTGTGGAATGAGCTCTTGTTCTCACACTGAAGACCCCCTGCCTTTGCCCCTTTTGACGCGTCCTCCATCCTCTCTCAGCCTGGAATGGTCTTGAAGTTTCTGTCTTTTCTGACTTGCAACATCATGGACTGGACACTACCTCAATCTATATAGCCACATGATCCCCGAGTCCAGAGAAGGGGGGATAACTGGGGGTCAAAGGCTCCAATGTCCAGAGGCTGCGCTTGAAATGAGCCACTCCCTAGCTCCATGATATTGTCAGTCAGTAATAACCAGTATGGCTGGATGTTACAATTTCTTAACAGGAGCTGAAAATTTAATTTAAAAAAATAATTGTACTTTTAAATGCCTAGCTTTTAGTTTTTAAAGAAGACCACCTGGGCCAAACAAAACCTATCACAGGTCCCATTTGTCTGTGACTTTGGGTTTCATGGATGGTAGGCGTTGATCATCCCTTATTGATAGCCTCTCCTACTGAGTCTGAGTGCAACCTTAGAATCTATCTGAACGCAATCCTCCAGGGAGATAGCGTAGTGAATCATCAGAACTGCATACGAGTTGAAACTTCTTCGCCAGGTTTGTTCTAACTAATGCTCTTCTACAGAAACAGGAGTGTCACAAAATGGCCCAAAGTCCCTCTCCTCTCCTTCCTTCTAAACTGCCTGGGGGCACAAATTCAAATGGCAGGATTCTTTCTGGGCCTGTTTCTAGTATCACATATTGTGTTACCTGAATCTACAAACTGTCCTCCTTTCTTTGCACCTTGTCTCTGCTCAGTGACCTTTTAAATGCCGCTCTAGCTCAATTACATCAACATCTTCTTCTTTTTCTAGTCACTCTTGGCCCTCACCTCTTGTCTCAACTTTTATTTTTAATCTTAGCAGCATTTCCCTAAACACCCTGTCCTGATTAAAAGCAAGACCTGGACATTTTTCTCTACATAATTCTCTAATCTGACGGTAATTGATGGAAAAGCCTTTTCATACACTAACCTCAGACCTCAAGGGCAATGGGAAGAATCTGTAAGCCCTTTTACTTCCTGTAAAAGGACTCCTTTTGTTTTTGCCTAAGTTTAAATGAATGGAAGAACGAGTTCCCATTCATTCCAATTAGTGGGGGGAGAATCATTTTCCCACGTAAAATTAAAGCTTAGCAGAGGCACCTTTCCTTGGGAAGACATGAAGCTGAACACTTTTAATGGAAGCCAAACAGGGACATTAAGAAGATGGATTTCTCTAGAGCTGTACTCCTTCCGGGTCCCTGAATGCCAGATATTGGCTTACATCTTAGCGAGGTGAAAGATCCCTTTGCTGTTGTCATTAAGAAAAGAACCAGCAGTTACTCCATATTGAGTTTTCTTTGTCAGGGGCAGAGGGAGGAGGAATTATGGCCTCATATCTTGGAGAGCGTTGGTTAGTCTGCTAGGGGTGCCAACACAAAGTACCACAGACGGGGTGTCGTAAACAGCAGAAGTTTATTTCCGCACAGTTCTGCGGGCTAGAAGTTCAAGATCCAAATATTAGAAAGTTCAGTTTCTCTTGAGGAGCTCCCTCTTTAGCTCTGGATGGCCCCTTCTCCCTGTGTCTCCTCTGTGTATGTGTGTTTGCGTCCTAATCTCCTCTTACTGGATTAGTCATGTTGGATTAGAGCCCATCCTAAAGATCTCATTTTTATCTAATTACCTCTTGAAGACCCTGTATTCAAATACAGTCACATTCTGAGGTACTGAGTGTTAGGACTTCAACACATGAATTGGGGGGGAGGGGGCGGACACAATTCAGCCCATAATGGGGTTATTGGGGATAACCTATATTAAAGCAAAGTAAAAGTTTTTAGTGATAAGTAACAGGACTCATATATGCCAGTACGAGCGAATAATAACAATAAACAACACCATCATCCAAAGAAAGAAGAAACTCTAAGGCAGTACCAATTTCCAGGGAAGAGAATCAGGTGTCCCAGCATGGGTCACCATGGTCCAATTAGTTTTGGCCATGGCGATGTGACCACCTATATTAAATATGGCTGTCTGGGCTTGCCCTGTGAGCCTGGCTGATTCCGCTAGGAAAAGGGGAGTGCAGACAGATACACGTTGTCCAGCCTCTGAATTGGGTTAATGCTCTAAAACTTATTGCTATGTGAATGAAAATATTTATCTACTTGTCCCATTCTTTTTTTTTCTTTCTTTTTTGGTCAGGCCTCAGCACCTATTTCTCTCATGCTAACTAGCCTGCCTAGATATGTCTCCCCTTGAAGCATAGACAATAGGTAACTATAGCAACTTGTTGTGCAGGGAATTGCTATAAAACATCGCCCAGGGGATAGAAAGCCAGGGAGACCCTGACCTCTACATTCGACTGAAGCATTAGTTCACAGCTAAGGTGAGTGTCTTGCCTCCAGAACAATCAATGTCTTACCTTTTAAAAATAAAGAGAAGTGTCTGCTCCACAATTCTGTCCGAAAGCTCAGGCATGGAAGTGGCCCCAGAAGATGCAATTTCAAACAAGACTCACCTTTTCATCTTCCAGGTCCGCGGCTTGCTTAGGTCTCAGTTGCCTCTGATCTCCTTGCTCGTCTTGGCTTCCACTGCCCACCGTTTCCAGGGGCAGGCTGATGAGGAAAGACACAGGTTCAATAACATCACCTTTAAGCTCTAACAAGACAGCAGGCCCTCAGAAGCAGTCAGTTCATCTCCCAATGGTCCAGCCAGCATGGTAGGCATCCCAGAAGCCTCTGGCTCCTGGTAATTGCCCTCCTCATTCATTTGCTGTCACCTGGAGTTCACAGACACAAGAACAATGTCCTTCCCTCTCTTTCTCTATTTTAAACTAAACATAGAATTGGAACGACTTGCTTTAGAATTGCTGGGATAAAGAAAAAGACATAATCCAGGGTTTTATAAACTCATGTCCTCTCTTACCAATACTTTGGGAGACGGCTCAGTGATAAGCACACGGATCCGGGAGCCAGGCTGCCCAGGTTCAAAACCCAGCTCTACTACTTACTAGCTCTACCTTAGACAAGTTATTACCCTCTCTGAACTTCACTTTCCTCATAGAGTTGTTATGCTCATCAAATGAGTTAATATACCTAAAGTGTTTAGAGCTATATAATTTATTGCTATTACTATTGCTACTGTAAAATCTGTCTTGAAGGGTCACCTAGGGTTGGTCTGTGATAAAATGTAGGGACTTTCCTCTCTGTTCCCTATTCAGGGCATTCTGCTCTCCTGTCTCCTTTTACTACATCCTCCCCAGCACCCAAGCATCTGGGAGCCTCATGGGAACTTCCCCCATCAGCACCCACCCACAACTCACTCACTCTCTGGGTCTTGTCTTCCAGCCATCCCTCTCCCCCTCCTATTCTGTCTTCTCGCAGCAAGGCCAATGTCCAGCCCTTATTGCCAAGGTTCTGGTTACCAACAGCAGTGACAAGAAAACAGAACTTCTGAGGTCTTCTAAATGACCAAAGGCAAAGCTGAGGTTAAATAATGCGGTTGTTAGCGGAGGCAAAACTAGGACTTGGCAAGACTCCCAGAGCACAATTCCTTCCAAAGGGCACAGTTCCTTCCTACAATGCCATAGAGTCAGGCTTGCCACTCAAACTCAGCTGCCTACTCAACGGAGCATTTGCCTTCTCACTGGTTTCCCAACTCCAGGCTGGCTTCGCTCCATCCCATCCTCCAGCCCACTGTGACCTTTCTAAACTCCAACTCTAACCATATCAGACCCTTATAAAGCAATGTCCTGAACACATCCTGCCCTGCTATGTCAGCCCGCTGTCTTCCTACACATAGCTGGGTGTTAGATGCCACACTGTCAGTTTCACTCACTTGTCTACTTATCTTAGTGTCCTAAGAGATGGTAAGTTCCTTGAGAACAAGAGCCCTGTCTTATTCACCTTTGTATTTCCACGGCTCACTCCAGCAGAAGTTGTAATTCAATGCTAAGTAGCATCGTTCCAAATCCAAGTGTTGTAGGAGTTTCGAGATGGGAAAAGAATCTAGAACACTTAATACAAAACCTTTATTTAACAATTCCTCTCTCTTCCAGGGCACTCTGCTCTCCTGCCATCTTTTGTTGCATCCTGTCAGCAGCCAAGCAAAATTCTCCCACCAGATCCCACCCAGAACTCATTTTATACAATATATATGACAAAGTATTCTCACTACCAGTGTTCTACACTCTCTCCACTTTTTAAAAATCACCTTATTGATGTATGATTGACATGAAAAGGACAAGGAACTTCTACGACTCAACAACCAAAAAACAAATAGTCCAATTTGAAAAAAAAAAATGGGCAAAGGAACTGAAGTGACATTTCTTCAAAGAAGACATAATAATGTTCAACAGATATATGAACAGGTACTCCACATCACTAATCATCAGAAAAATGCAAATCAAAACCACAATGAGATATCACTTCACACCTGTTAGGATGCCCTTTATGAGAGAGAGAGAGAGAGAGAGAGAGAGAGAGAGAGAGAGAAGAAGAAGAAGAAGAAGAAGAAGAAGAAGAAGAAGAAGAAGAAGAAGTAGAAGTAGTAGTAGTAGTAGTAGTAGTAGTAGTAGTAGTAGTGGTGTTGGCTGAGGGGGAAAGGGAATGATGGTGCACTATGGGTGGTGATGTAAATTGGTGCAGCCACTACGGAAAACAGTATGGAGTTTTCTCTTCCGCTTTACTCTAAGCTCTTTGAGATCAGGAATCATGTTTTATCAATTCTAGTACTTTCCTCAGCCCAAGCCCAGAAAAGAGCCTGAGCTATAACAAACATTTGATGAGTGAGTGAATGAGGGAGGAAGAAAGGAGGTGCTATTCCTTACACGCAAAGATGAGGACACTACAATCCTATTAATAGACTTAACCTTGGATATGCTTCCCAACATTGGGATGGGTTATATGGATACATCCACATTCTTTCATCCTTGTTCCTGAGGAACCAATGATTACAGTATGGTTGAGTGAGGGACAAAGCCAACTGGCTCACATTTCAAGGAAATTCTGCCCTTGGCCTACACGTCAGCATCACTCATTCCCCAGATGAACTGAGGCCCTTGCATGAAGTCAACTTGCAGCATAGCCTGGCAGTGGGACTGAGAAATGTAAGGACTAATTTCTCCAACCTGCAATGAAACTGAAAAAGCCCAGTGCTCCATGTCAATAAATAGGAATCTTCTTTTCTTCTTTCTGGCCTTCCTTGGCCTTCCTCATCCTTCCTCATCCTTCCTTGTCCTTCCTTCCCCTCCCTTCCTTTCTCTCCCTTCCCTTCTTCCTTTCTTTAATACAGAAAAGCAAATGTGATGTTCCTATTAACTTGAACCCCACAACTTCGGTGGTTGATTAAATTCTCAGCTTCACGCTGTTGCTAATCAACTACAAAAGTCTTCAAAACACATACCAACCTCAGAGAGGATTTACCACTTAATTACTATAAAACAACCCCACCACTTAATGCATGCTTGATCTCAAAGCAGTGGTAGTAACCACTATGTTATTTATATCAGTTGCTCAGTTAGAAACAAGCACAGAGAATTCAAGCCTAGAAAGTCTGATTTAATGGGATATGCTTTCTTGGGACCCAAGAAGCACACCCCTGATCCCACCACCACTCTCTCAAACATGACCTGTATTCCTTTGAGATTTATTTCCTGTTAAAGTTCAAATACCATACAGGGTAAATTACATATCAAACCATGGTCAATCATTTATGACTTAGATAAGGTTAATGAATTTAGGTATCTTTCTTAGGCACTGGTGTTTATAGAGAATTAAGAGAGAGTACCTGGAGGCAGTGACCTGGTAGTTGAGACCAGACCATCAGCAAGGCAAGGAGGGGGAGGGGATAAGGCAAAAGAGGAGTGAGGGTCGAAGCAAGCAAACCTCACCTGTTTCATGTTTTTACTTCCTGCTCGGCATTGATAGAATCATAGGCAACTGCATGGAAATCAGAGGTTGAGGAGTCTGACTATAGCTAGCATCCTATTCTGCAGAATTGAGTTACTGAAATGTTCTGCCTCTGATTTTGCATCACTAGTATCCCAGGCATGAGGCAGCATGAATTCCAACTCAGCACGCCACTTTATAGAATATACAAGTTCCTGACAAGCTCTGGGTAAATAATTTTTGATAAATCAAATTAATATAATTCCAGGAGAGAACTGGTGAGCTCATCTTGAACAGTGAGACTCTCTTGACTGTTTTGCATAAATGCCTGCTTTTCCACACCGGGCTTGCTTGCTAAGAGGTGCACCTACTGTATGTGTTGCATCTCTCCCTGAACAACTACTGATTTAATTTATAACACACGTGCTCAGGTGGGCAAGTTTCTGCAGGAGTGTCCTGATGACCTCAATATGTCTATTTGGGATGCATAGGTTGAATATGGTCATTCCCAAAGTGGTAAGATATTTATTTTCACTGGACAAGTTAGTAAAGGAATGAATAGTCTTCTCTCTTGGGAAATAGAGAGGACGCCAGAAACTAGGAGAGAGACTTCTTACAGCTATGAGCTCCAAGGGGAGAACAACTCCTAACAAGTGTATCTGAACAAAAGCCTCAATTGCATTGAAATAGTTCATAGAAACTTAAGAGTAATAATATGCAGCACTGTGTTATATGAAATTAGACAAGTTGTTTCTCACATGGTCCAACAATCTAGAGGGTGTTGGGAACAGAAAAGCACACTCTATATCTCCTCCCCCTAACTGGGTTTGCACACAGTGGTTCTTAAGAATATTTTAAATAACAAAAATAATTGGCTTTTTAGGCAGTAGCTGGGGGCAAAGTGAAGCATGCCCCAAACAACTTGGAAATAAACGTGTCCACCTACAGGCAAGTCAAACCAATCAACCCTGAATAGGAGGAAGCAAAAAGTCCATGTTTCTTTTCTGAAACATAATCAGTGATGTTGACGCACTGGGGCCTCACTCTGACCCAAAAGAAAAACCCCTCAAAACTATTTGCATCCTTTAGCTTTAAATCCTTATTCAACCATTTACTGAGTAATAATTTAGCTCAATGCCTGGAAAGGGGGCCATCCAGGCAGAGGCAGGAATTCTCTCTGATTGTAAATAATAAGGTCGGCATTTTAGTTTATCATCCATCTCGTGAACTGACTTAGTGAGTATCCTTTACTTTAACTCTGATCAATTCTAAGTAAACTGACGAAGCCCAATTTCTGTAGCCCGTGGACAATGGCACACTCACAAAGCTGCTGCTGCATTCTACCAAGAAGGCTTTCTAGGACTTTATCCTTTCTTTTGCCATTGATCTCCTTCCATTCTCTCAACATGGCCTAAAAGGTTCATTTCCTTCAACAGTATGACTTGTAAGCAGTATGGATACAATACCAAAAGGGTGAGTGGATCTCTTTTTACTAATGAAAAACCTAATCCAAATAGCTATTTGGCAGCACAGGCAGAGATGCAAGACTAGACTTTGGTATGATTTTCAGTAACACCTAAGGTTAAGGTTCTTAGCACCTCGGAGACTGTAAGAATCTGATAAAAGCTATGGGTCTCCTCTCCATTAAAATGCACAGTTACAAGATTTGAAGTTGGAGGTGATCCATGAATCCTATCTACAGACTGCTATTTAAGGAGCCTGGTCCCATGCAAACCCCTCATTGGCAGATGGGGAAACGGGGGCACAGTGAAGGGAAATAACTAACCCACGGTTATGCAACTAGTGATAGGCAGAATCAAAATTAGGTCTTTAACATCTTCAAACCAACATTCATATGACTTGCTCTTTTTTCGCTTTATAACAAATCATACTGACATCAAGTCGACACAGCCGTGATGCGGAAACCAGTCAGTACATTCTCCTTGGGCACCAGCCTCTCCTGGGAAAGGGATCTGGAAAGATTGCCTCACCCAGCCGACCTCAACTCTCTAAGCCAGCGGTTCTCAACCTGTGGGTCTCGACCCCTTTGGCTGTCGAACGACCCTTTCACAGGGGTCACCTAAGACCATCCTGAATAGCAGATATTTACATTACGATTCATAACAGTAGCAACATTACAGTTATGAAGTAGCAACGAAAATAATTTTATGGTTGGGTCATAATAGGAGGAACTGTATTTAAAGGGCCAGAAGGTTGAGAACCACTGCCTAAGCCAAGCTGCATTTAGTCACCCAATTCTTGAGTCTTTATTCATATCTTCTAAAATGCGAGGTGAAAGAGAGAAGCAGAGCTGAGCAACCCAATCTGGAGAAGATTCCAGGAATCATCAGCACTTCCTCCTGCAACCTGAGCTATATTATGCAAACTTTTGGTTTGTCCAGTGATTGCAATTAAATAAATGTGAGGTTATGGAAAGAACAGAGCCAATATATCTGAACTAAGTAGGCTGGTCAATGAAAACAAGCCTCTAAGGCAGTGGTTCTCAACCTTCTGGCCCTTTAAATACAGTTCCTCATGTTGTGACCCAACCATAAAATTATTTTCGTTGCTACTTCAGAACTGTAATGTTGCTACTGTTATGAATCGTCATGTAAATATCTGATATGCAGGATGGTCTTAGGCGACCCCTGTGAAAGGGTTGTTCGACTGCCAAAGGGGTCACAACCCACAGGTTGAGAACCGCTGCTCTAAGTGATCCAGGAAGGCTTCTCCCAAAGCAATTTCTCTGTAAAGTATAAACTAACATGTCTACGATGTTTCATATTTCTTGAAGTGCTTTCAGGTACATAAATCAACCAAGGAAGGAACAAATAAAAGGGGGGGAAACAATCAGAAAATCCTTAATAGTAAATGTGTTACAACTTCCAAAACAACTCTGGAATGAAGAACTCTCTTTTTCACCCATGAGGAATCGGACTCAGAGTGGCTACGTAATTTGCATGAGGTCCCAGAGCAATTAGCAGATCCAGGATTTAAATCTTGATAGCTGAATAAAAACCCTATTTTATAGATGACAAAACGAGGCCTAGGAGATTACGCCAGGGCCCTCATTCACACAGCTTCTAAAATATGGGGCCTGCATTTGAGCTCACAAACTTAGATCCTACATCAAGCTATTCATTTCATTGAGTCAATGTTTTTCAACATTTTATGCAGAGCATCTAAATGAGAATTACCCACTAGGAATTCTAGCTCATTCTTTCAGAGAAATAGATCTTGAGTAGAGGTTCTGCAAGTGTGGTCCTTGGACCAACAGCATGCACTATACCTGGGAACTGGTTGGAGAGGCAAGTTCTCAGGCCCTCCTCCAGACCTACTGAATCAGAAACTCTGGGGCTGGGGCCCAGCGCTGTTTAAACAAGTCCTCCAGGTGATCTGAGAACCACTAATCTAGCGGCCTGCTCTCCCTTAACCCTCGCCATCGAAGCAAATCATTTACACCTGAGCCTTTCCTAGATCTAATAGTTCTAACGCCTATAACCTCATCTAAAAATGATCAAAAGTTCAATATTTAATCTAAGTCCATCAGACTTCTCAAGGCTCCAAACCCGGAGGACTTGCTCACACTGCAATATTCATTTTAGACTCTTCTCCCCAAACACAGTTGGCAATCAGAGGACTCAAGAATCTGCTGAAAGAATTCAAACCCCAAACATGTCCTCAGGGATTGTTTCCTAACAAAGAGGAAAAAGATCCACCACGATATCATTTGTTTAGGAACATTTCGTGACTTTGAGCAGGATTTTTTTCATGGAGATGCTTATATTAAAAAGTGGTTTCCTCGGCTAACAGGAAGATGGCGTGCATAGGTAAATGCCTGCACTCGCCGCCTCCCCCAACCACATCAAAATTACAACTAAAACACAGAACAACCATCATCCAGAACCTGGAGAGCTGGCTGAATGGAAGTCTTACAACTAGAGAAGTAAAGAAGAAAGCACACTGAGTCTGGTAGGAGACGTGGAGGCGCAGAACGGGCTATGGGCTGTAAAAACCAGTGCAGATTGGGGCTTCAGGGACACAGAGGCTGCCGGAGACCCAGCTGCTCCTCTTAAGAGGCCGATACAACGAACTGAACTTACAAGGTCCTGCTTCCTCTGAACTCCAGCACCAGAGCGAGGCTCCGGGGAACACAGACGCATAGGAGGAGGAACTGGATTGTCTGGCATCGGAACAGGAACTCAGGGGGTGGCTTTCTCCCAGACGGAGGTGCTGGCAGGGATCATTGCTCCTGTGCTGGGGCCTCCCGGTCGCAGGGCTGACTGGCAGCCATTTCTGTTTGCTCCGCCCTGGTAATTCCCTAAGACCCCGCCCCATCCAATTTATAACCCCACCCAAGCTGCCTGTAGCATCTTTTGCATAAGGGTTGTTTTCTTACACTAAATGTTCTTCTCATGCAGGTGTTGGCTGGATGGAATAAAGTAAATTAAGAATGAATTAGTCTGATCTTGGGGGAAACTGACCCTAAAACACAAATTCAGACTCTTCCCATGGTTAGTTCCTTGAGTTACACAAGTGTGCTAACAAGGGGTGAACATGTATTACTTTTCCTGGAGTATGCTATATTTTATCATGGAAAATATAATCAGAGGTACCAAATACAAGGATAAGGTTCACTGGTTAAACCAGCATCACCCTGCTTCTCCCAATTTATTGCTTAGCAGTTGAACTTACCGGGAGTCCAGCTGCGGGTTGAGGTTTCGCAAGGAGTGATGCAACATTGCCCCCGTGTGGTTCCCAGAGGGAAATGTCTGAGCCGGAGACAACGTCCACCCGCATTATAATAGATGCACTACTTCCCAGGCCTCTCCACATGTTTAACCTTTGCGTTTTCAGCTCCGAAGTCAGCTGGAAGGAAGTCTGTTTCCACACAGCGCAGTGCAGCAGCCACTGGGTTATCAGGTTACCCTTAGGAACTCCATTTTCACCTCCCATTCACTATAGTTCGTTCTCTCCCCATCCTGTTCCTTCCTTGTTCATACTGTAGCCAGTATATGACTGCAGCCAGTCCATTTCCATGCCATTCCTGAATCTCAGCTGCTGGCTGTATAGGTGCCTCCAAGCTGAAATCATGGTCCCATTCCTGTCCTGACCCTCCAAGTTTCACAAAGCCCACATCCAGCATTTAGAAACCAAATCTTATCCAGGTCTGTAAGAAGGGAAGAAGAAAAATAAGGGGAGGAGTGAGGGGATTCAGAAAACCCTACCAGTGATCACTCCATCAATTGGCCTGCCCATTCTTTGACACGTCTGACCCCTTAATGCAGTGGTTCTCAACCTTCTGGCCCTTTAAATACAGTTCCTCATGGTGTGACCCAACCCTAAAATTACTTTCATTGCTACTTCATAACTGTAATGTTGCTACTGTTATGAATCGTAATGTAAATATCTGATATGAAGGATGGTCTTAGGCGACCCCTGTGAAAGGGTCGTTCGACCGCCAAAGGGGTCGCGACCCACAGGTTGAGAACCGCTGCTAATGAATCATGTATAAGTTTTTAGTTGGTATGAATATCATAGACTCTTTCAAACCATCTGTAATTTTAGAAAAAAATCTAATTCATTTTCTAAATGAATCAAAGGCATATCAGTAAGCTTATTCATCTGCAAAGAACAATCCCTAACACTTGCATTAGTGTACCTTCAGGGTTCTACTATCATATGGTTGCTTCCAACCAGCCAGTAAAAAAACACGGGTGTGTACAATGTGCCATGCATGTGTCATGTGTTATTGAGACGATAATAAACAAAACATGTGGTCCCAGCTCTCATTGCTCACTGCTGGAGGGAGAGCAGATATTTTATAAATTTCTAGATGAGATCTGTTCTCCAAAGTGCAATGGTTGAATCCTTAAGGGAGACTTTCTCACCTCTTCCAAGAGGAGGCAGTGTGGTGTTGCAGGAAGAGCATGGTTCTTAAATCAGATCCAGCTTTGAATTCAAAGCTTCTCACCCGTCAGCTGGACACCTGGCAGGACACTGGGAGTCTCAGTTTTCTTATCAACAGAATCAATACATGGATCTCTACTTCATGAGGATGGTAAGAGGACTAGATGTGATATCGCATGGAAAGATGTCAAGGTCTCGGCACAGAATAAATGATAGCCCTCCCCGCTTTCAACCAGAATACTCTGATGACAAAGTCACTTGGTCGCTCTCCTCACCCAACTTTGCCTTGTCATTGGTGTTAAAGAGTGAAGGCTAGTTTTATCATCCACCCAAGAAAAATCTGGTTAACCCATATTTTTACAGTTGCCCCCATATTATGAATGACACCCTCTGCATGCCAGGGCTTGGCTAGGTCCTCCATTCATGCTATTTCTAATTCTCAACATTTCTAATTCTCAAAACTTTGCATTTTCTTAGATGCTGCTTTCAAACCATACACATACACACACACACACACACACACACACACACACACACTATCTGGAAAAGCTCATTATTTGCATGGGGGCTGGAGGGTCTCTTTCACTCCCATAGTATGGCTATCAACCTTGGTGTTGCTAGTCTAAAAAGTTAAACTCAAACTGGCTTTTCCACTCATCTCTGCGGATGAGTTGGCACTGAAGGTAAAATGAGATGGTTGGGCTGACCGTGTGAAGGCAAAGAAGGGGGGTTTTCTAAGAGAATAAGCACATTTCTTTGCTTGAATCTGCTTGCTAGCAGCTTTGGCCAAACCGTCATGCTCGTCTCCCATGCTCCTCTCTGCTCAGCTGAAACAACCAGGAAGGTTGTCGCCCACATCCCCTCCACCTCGGGAGGCACTGCCTCCTGCTGGCGCCTCTACAAACAGAGGCCTCCCTTTGGAGAGCACAGAGGATCCTGGGAAACGTTCAGTCCTGAAGACTTTTAAGAAGCGTAAGACATACACGCTGTAGCAGGATCAATATTCACTTACACCATGCTCAGATGTACAAAACACAAACAGCCTTCTTATTCCTCTGTAATTGATCCAGTTTCCCTCGCAGGCCTTCGCCCAGTTGATAGCTGGAGAAAAGGCATGAAAGGTTTGTCCAGCCTAGTAACTGAGTTTTTCTCGGTGTCACATCCCAGCTTGGGTCGCCTGGCTAAGTGCTCCATGTTTCAGAGGCTGGTCCCTCTGGCCCTGCTCCTCCTAAGACGGCACCTTCAAGGAAAGATGCCCTCATGAGGGCAGAGAGGAGATGGCTGGAATCCTGAGATGTCAACAGGCACCTGGTACGAAGGACCCAGCTGGGCTGACCTCCGGACCAGAGACCTCTGAGGCATGAGCATGTGCCTGGACATTCTTCTGGTGTCTGCGAAATCTGTGGCTGGCGTGACTCAGTTCCTGCTGGTACAGATGGACATACCCCTGAGGCCTGGCCAGCGATCCCTGCCCTGCCGTCCTTGGCAACACTGACTCCTGTGCCCACTGAAGCAACCCCTTTCTGCCAAGATCCTCAGTCAGGCTCTGCACAACTCAGTGGTCAGTCCTGGGGGCATGAGGCACCTCCAGGTCCCTTTCAGTCACCTGAGGATTAAGGCAGGTTCAGAAAAGCCAGGCCCTTCTCTGCCTAACCGGGCTGTGCTGACCAGTGTCCTTTGATGAAGCTGCCCACAGGTTGCTGAAAGGCAGTCTGTGAAACAAATCTACATCCAGAATCCCAAACCTGCTGCTGCTGGCATTACACACACTTACACACGCACACACACACTTACACAGTTACACTTACACATACACTCTTCCCATCTCCAGGACTCAGCCCAAAAGAAAGATCAAAGCCTCTGTCTCACCCTAGCTGGTTTGGCTCAGTGGATAGAGCATCGGCTTGTGCACTGAAGGGTCCCAGGTTGGATTCCAGTCAGGGGCGCATGCCTTGGTTGAGGGCTCGATCCCAGGTGGGGGTCGTGCAGAAGGCAGCTGATCAATGATTCTCTCTCATCATGGATGTTTCTGTCTCCCTCTCCCTCTCCCTTTCTCTCTGAAATCAATAAAGAAAAAAAAACTGTCTCACTCCTTCCTCACTTTTCTTCTCCCTCTCTTCTCCCAATGCCGCCTCACACGTCCATGCCAGAAAGAGTAGATCATGGATTGCGTGATTTTCCATTTCCTCTACATATTATCATTCTCTGGACATCAAGTCTTGCCCTACCTGCCCCAGGCAGAGGGGGGAGCGCCTCTATAATTGGAAAATCCTCAGGCTATAATTCACGGAGGCCTCCCCTTGACAACTGGGATGGGGTACAATAAAAGGAGTTCGTGACAGCTTTTCCTCTCTTGACAAAGATCTCACTGCAGAATCAAAAAATACTGCTTTAAATATCAACCCAGGGATAATAATTCTCTCGGCCTCCCTCTTTTCACCATCCTACCAGGTATGCAGAGAAATGCAAAACAAACATAATTCCAAGTATCACCCCACGCTACCACCACAGCTCTTCCATTACATTCTCCAGCCCTTGCTGAGTCCCTGCTCCATCCTCTATGTTAGAGAAAGTACTCCAGGAAGAGCAGAAGAGACGTGAGACACCGTCTCGACCACAAGGAATCTTCAATCTAATGGTAAGAGACTGTTGAACAGCAATACCAGGTACGCCCTGACTTGCACACAGGTGTGGTGAAGGCAATAAGTGCTCCAGTTGGCAGTTCAAAAGGCACTCTCCGACCCCTGGCTTCCCCACCTCCTCGGCTATTGTGAGGTTCTTTATTTTTTTAAAAGCTCTCTGCTGCTGGAAAGAAAAGCACCGAGGCAGAGAGAAAGCAAGCACCCTGCACACTATTGTCAGGAGCCAGCAGCTCCCTGGGGATAAGCCCAGGGTGGAGGACACCCACCGGGTCTCAGTTTTGCATATGCAATTTGTGCCCATCATCATTTTGATTACTTCACGGGTCACCTACGGCTTTACCAAGCAGACAGCCACTAATTAAATATTATGCAAAATGTTTTGTTCCCGCAGTCTTCTTATATGTGAAATGTAGTCCACTGAAAAATAAATCCTACATCCAGTGATGTTTACCTGTCTGCTTTCACTTCAGGAAGCCCTCTTCGGAGAATAGATGTTCATTTTTTTAAGTCAGCTTTCATAGAGAGAAGACTTAAAATCACAGAACTCAAGATTGCCTATAGTTCCTCCAGATGATGTGTTTGTGTATATCTGTCTTTTTCATTTCGTGCAATTTTAAAGATTAGCAACAACATTTAATTTTAAGCCAAACAGAACATGAAAAAGTGTAACAGTCAAAAGTCAAAGCATCTTATACTTAATTTCTATAGGTTCTGGTGGCTTTTTAAAAAAGATTGCTTAGATGTCTACATAAAGAAAAAACAGTGAGCGAGGGAAGTACAGGAGACCTGCTTACAGACACGGTCACATGGACAGATGGACAGACAACGGGAGGAAGAGGTCGGCCCTCAGTGACGTCCACTGAAATCAAATCATCACAGATTCCCCTGGCTTTCTTCAGTCTTCTGGTCCGTGACCTTCTCCAGCAAAGGAATCCTATCATAGACTGAATTTTTGTGCCCCCTCAATACGCATCAGTTGAAACCCACCCTGCAATGTGATCGTATCAAGTGGTGAGACCTGCCCATGACCATTCCACCTGGGGCTGCACATACTTGCTTTTCTATTCCAAGTTCTTTGCAGGACTTGAGCTGCAGCATGTCCTACAGGCAGAGGTGGGCCCTGGCCTCAGGTCACACGGGGACAGCAGGCCATGGGAACAATAGGCGCTCCATGCTGTGATGCACTTTCCTTCAATGGAAGCTTCTCGTATCCCCTAAGTATTGTTCTGGGAATACACGCAGTGGTTCTCAACCTTCCTAGTGCCAGAACCCTTTAATACAGTTCCTCATGTTGTGGGGACCCCCCAACCATAAAATTATTTTGGTTGCTACTTTATAACTGTAATTTTGCTACTGTTATGAATCATTATGTAAATATCTGATATGCAGGATGTATTTTCATTGTTGGCGACCCACAGGTTGAGAACCACTGGAATACAGTCTTATACATGATGGAAGTTGTGGACGTTTTAAAGTGAAAAAGAAATCCAATTCTACCAGCTTTGCTCTGAGCGGAGTTCCGGAGGGAGCCTGGTGGCACCACGTCTCTGTGGCCACAGGAACTGACCTGGTAGGGCTGCCTTTCAGGGATGAGTCAAAGCTGAGGCACAAAAGCTGTTTTCGCAGGGCAGTCTCCTTAAGTGAGAACGCTCCAAATGGCTCCAGATAACCCACCTCCATCCCCGTGCCTAGAACTCCAAGGAGGCCTCTGAAACTCTGCTGTTTGGGGTGTCTGGCCAGCTGGGGTCCCGCAGAGAAGGGGGAGCTCACTGCCCAGGCTGCTCACCTGAACTCGTGGCCCCAAAAGCTCCCACTCTCACCTCGACCACTGTTACCAGAGCCTCCTCTGCTAGTTTGGCTTTAAATATATCTGCAGGTGATTCCCATTTTCATCCAAAATTTAGAAGCACTGATAAACAAAAGACCTGGTCCCAGGACAGAGCCAGGTGAGCTTAAGAAAGGAAAGCGTGCATGTGAGAAGACTGTACAATTGTCTCAATCCCCTTGCCTCCTTTATGGCTTTCCTTAAGTTTGGGTATTTGGTGATTTGCTAGAAAATCAGGCAACGCTTTGTATATTACTAGTAAACTAGAGAATGCACTCTAAAACAGTGAACATAGATGTTGGGGGCAGGGGTGGTTTCTAGACAGTTGTTCCTATGGAAAAAGACATACGGGTTACGATTATTACAATAGCTTTACTAACTCAATGGCACAGCATGACTCACGACTACCAACCTACTTTTGCCCATCCCTGTACACCTGATGCTTTTGCCCATCCCTGCATCTCTGATTCTTCTGTTTTTGTTCCTCCCTATTATGCAAGTCTTTCAGATTCGACCGGCTTGGCTAAACTAAAGTTCATCTAACATCTTTACGTCAGATACCTTAATTTCTTTCCGCATAACTGAGGGTACCATGTGCGGGCAGAGCAGGTGACTGCCTCTCTGATGCAAATTGCAAATAACCATTCAAGTGACATGAAATCCTTCCCCTTCCCAGATCCTCGCACAGGGCCTGCTGTCAACAGCCCTCAAGACTGTCCAGCTTTAGGGAACATCAGCCTCACCTGGGAAACTGGTCTGGTCCTGGGCCCCATCCCCAGGGTTTCTAGTTGAGTAGGTCTGGGCTGGGGTCTGAGAATTTAAGTCTCTGCGGTTCCTAGGTGATGTCGATGCTGTCAGTGTGGCGGTAAATACAAATGTAGAGGTGAGAGGGAAATATAATTCTCCCTAAGGTGAAAAAAATAAATAAAAAAAGACCTCTGCCACTCCCTTTTTTCTTTGAGCATTTACCTTAGAAAATTAGTCACTTACAAGCTCTTTGTCTCTTTGAAAGGGATGTAAGCCTTTTTAAAAGCGAAGTGACAAGAAAATAAGTCTGAGATGTTCTAAATTAAAATTACAGCGGCGGGCGACCTATTCATAGAGGCAAACAGCTCTGACAAAGGACTGCTCACACGCCTCGGTGTATGTGGGGACTTTAGATTCGTTTCCAGGTGGTATTTCCACTGTTATTCTAACGAGAGAATAGAATAGCCAGGCGCCTTGGAATCTCAGAGCCTCTGTTCTTGCTCACTCATGAACTTCCCAGACTTGTCCACAGCCATGGAAGTGAGCACACACCTCTTCCTTGGAGTCCGCGCCTATCCCAGAACTAGCCTTCCGCCACCCCCTGTCCCTTTGCCTCAAGTTAATGTACATTCATTCAGGGCTTATATCTTTCTCCCCTCTGCTCCATATATAAAAACGCTCACAAAACTCTGGAAGGATGAATGTGCTCGTCTACCTGGCCATGTTGCTGGTGGCTTAGGTTTCATGCCCCAAGACCGGCCTTCCTTCTTTGCTAGCAAATAGATCCTTCCTTTTAAAAAGGCTCTCAAGCTTTAGCCGGTGTGGCTCAGTGGATAGAGCATCAACCTGTGGACTGAAGGGTCCCGGGTTCCATTCTGGTCAAGGTCACGGTTGTAGGTTCCCAACCCTGTTGGGGTGCAGGAGGCAACCAATCACTGTGTCTCTCTCACATCGATGTTTCTCTGTCTCCTGGGCCCTTAAATTGACTCCTGAGTCATTCCAATCAACCCCCCTCTGACAGGGAAACATTACACAAGGGCAACATGATGGCACCATGAAGAGTTCTCACCCCCATTTACCCATTATCTTCACAATTAAGGATCCTGTGATCATACACTTCTCCACACCTCCATGGAGTCCATGTACTGAAAGATCTTGCCAATCAAACTTAGGGCATTTATTAGCCATCCCTTGAGCCCATTTTTTTTTTTTCATTTATGAAGGACATAGGAAATGACAAGCTCTGATCGGCACAGGGCTACCAACATCATCACCACAGTGAGTTGGTATAATTCCAACCAATGGCCAGTAAGAGTGGTTCAGAGCCAGAGCACCTGGCCTAGAAACTCAGCTCTGCCGGCTGCCAGCTGTGTGACTTTGGGCAAGTTATGCAGCCTCTCGGTGCCTCCATTTTCTCATCTGTAACACATAGCCGTCCCTTCCCAGTGGGCTGTTGGAGAGACGTAAGAGATATAAGTTAATTTACTTAAAGAAATTATAATCATGTCTAACATATAGTAAATGCTCACTTATGAGAGCTCTAATTTTTTAAACAGCTTAATTTCTAGAACTGTCTCCAGGAAATATTCCTAGAAACTTGTGTTCTTAGATGTTTGGATCTACGTGAAGGAGTTCAAGGCCTTTTAAAGTTTCACCTTGTTTTTATGTAGTCCACAATGCAGCTCTCATCACGATAATTCATTGTAGCTTTCATACCATCCTTCTGGTCAAAGTGAGGTGAGAATAAAAATTATCTGTAATAGACTGTGTCCACAACACTAAACTCTAGATCTTTTAAAATTACTGTCTCATCATTCATAAAGAGCCACTGGGAAGTACATATTGTTTCCATTTCCCCCATTTTATTTGAAAATTCAAGATACGAGATTTTGTCTGATAGAAGCCAGACACTCTGGGGAGTAGTGGGTTATAGAGGGGCAGGAGAAGTCACTGGGTCCAATCAGATGTCTGAGGGAAATAGCTCAAATGCCCCACCTAGGAAACTATGTTATGCCCACATGACATGAAGAATGCAGGACATTTTGACGTAAGGAAATTGGCAGTGGCCCAATCTTTCCCGTGCTGAAATGGATAACTATGCAAAGGGTGAGAGAGAGTTGGACTATACCATCCCCCTACCAGCCATCCTCAGGGCCCCCAGCACTTGGAACACTGTTCCCCAAGGCTGACCCTGTAGACAGACACCCCCCTCTCCCCGCCAACCAGTTTCCAACACTGGCTCTGTAATCTTGAGAAGTTACTCTGTGGCTTGAGTTCCTCATTAGTAAAACAGAGGTAACACCATGAGTTGATGTATATAAAGTTCCTAGAACAGTGCCTGGCACAGACTGTATTATGCAAATCTAAATTATTGCCTTTATTTAAGAAACCTAAAATAAAAAAATGGGTTCCTGAGCTTCTGCCCGATCCTAGTGAGTCAGAATCTGCAAACCTCTCCGAAGTGATTCTGATGTGCAGCAGGTTTGGGAACCAGGGGTGGGCACCTTGACTTTCAGTGAGATTATCACTTGGTCATCTTTTTAAAAATATCTCTGAATGGCCCAGGAAGAGAAATATGAGACACTTAGATGGATCAAGACCACGAAGCCCTGAAGACCCTCGATAAAACAGTTAGATGCCTGTAAAATCCTATTGTAGCTAGATAAAGAGGGGTGCAGACAAGTCATGTCTGTTGCTTGGTTTCCTCGTGAAAGGCACCTCCTAAAGGTCCCTTGGCAAACACTTCCCATGGCCGATGTGTAAACTGAGCTGCAATAGCAGGTTATTGTATTTGTCCAGGCGAATTTACAACTAAACAGAACTTGGGTTTATGTCAAAACAGGCAAAAAATGAGTTCCCATGCTCTGATTTCACAGAGATGTGGATTTGTGAAGGAAGTTCATTGAAATCACAACGCTGAAAACTGAGCCTTGTGAAGCACCACCCACCACCTCTGTTCAGTGTGTGGTGGGAAAGATCAGCACGTGCCCTTTATGCTTGGCTTCTGGATCCAAGAGGACTTTTTCTTCTCAAACGATATCCTTGGGATATCAGCTTCTTCCTCTGTAAAATGAGGGAGTGGAACTAAACAGTCTCCGAAGTGTCTTCCAACTCCAAATTGGATGGCTTTCTGAAGTGGCCAAACCACTTTCAAATCGCCCATTGGGAGCAACTTATAGAACACTAGAGGCCCGGTGCACGAATTCATGCATGGGGGGTAGAGGGGGCGGGGATCACTAGAGGTTGGCTTGCAAATATACTGGAAAAAAGAAATGCTTCTTAGATGTCACAGCGATTTCAAATTGTTATAAAAGTTTCCAACTGTCTGCTTTTCACTTCCAACCTACCTTGGCATGGACCTGTAACAAACAGCTCAAAACAGAAAAGAAGGACGATAGCATGTGACTTGAGAAATATCATAATTGAGTAAGAGAACATGATGTTTAATTGGGAGTGAAACCTCCTAATATTATAGGAGTTTATAATATTATACAGTGTTATGTTCATAAATTCCAGACAAATCTCAACACTCTTTCAACACATTTTTTTCTTTATCCTGGCTTTAACCTGTGGAGACTGGAAGAGAAGCCTATAAAGCCAAAACCTAGGATTCGGCTTCTATCCATCCCCTAAACCTCCCCATATTTAAGCCCTCACTGAGTCTCATCAACTCCAGAAAAGATCCTGGATCCATCCCCCTGCCTCCACCTCCACCATTGACACCCAAGTCAACAAGCCACCATCACCTACCACCAGACCTGGCAGGTCTCCCTGCTTCTTCTCTTGACCCAACTCAACCCCATCAAGCAGATTTGATCTCTTAAAATATAAGTTCATCAAAGGCTTAAAAAGAACCACCCAAGGGTTTCCCGTAGCACTGAGATTAGAAACCAAGTCCTGACCATGACCAACAATGTCATACACTCTCTTGATCCCCCGACCTGATCACCTGGTCTCCAGCAACCTCTGCCTCCCGCACCTGCCCTCATTACCCTCCAGCCACATAGGTTTTCATGTCCCTCTGGTCACCAAGCCTGTTCCCACCTTAGGGTCTTTAACTTAGCTACTGGTTCACCCAGGAACACTCTTTCGCCAGGTCATTGCAAGCCTGGCTCCATCTTGCCATTCCAGTCTCAGCTTAACTGTAATATTCTTAATAAGTTTCACCCTGAGCACCTAAATGCTCTATTGTACTTCATCCAGATGGGCATGCTTCGTAGCACTTATCAGTAATATGCACTCTGCCTTGTTCACTGCTGGTGCTTTGCATATCCTAAGCACTCAACAAATATCTATTGTCTACAGGAAAACTTTCAACACTGCAGAAGTGTGTGCTTAGTTGCTACTTAGCAATATGAAAAAAAACACTAATTCATTTCAAACATGGGGCAATAAAAGAAGCTGAGGGAATTGTTTGCTGACTTACTTGGGATTTAATTACATGGAGGATTGTGATGAAAAGGAGGAAGAATATTGTAGTACATTATGGTGTTAATGTGTGGGAGTTCCATTGTTTACCCTTGTCTCCTTCCTAGGGTTTTATTAATGAGCCAACTATCTTGTAAGGGAAAATGTATTACAATGAGTTCCATTTGGTTGTGGATCAAGATAAAAATAACACAGTGTAATTTAAACGAAATGATGTTTGCTCGGTGAATGGCAGGCCCATTTAACACTTGCTTCTCTTCTTACGCGCTTTGGCGGTGCACACCCCAAGTTGAACAGACTCAGCCTCCCTCCCATTTAGCTCATGGGAGGAGGTAGAGGAGCCAGCTGCTCAACAGCCCAACACTCTTTGCAGAGACTTGCCACCTTGCCTGGCAGCTTTTGAGTGTTAGTGGGTCTCTTGACAGCTACCTCTGATTTTCTGGGCAGGTATTCACCACCTGGTTACTTCTCAGAAGCAGCTTCATGGACCAAAGCAGGGCACCGATCCCAGGGAGGCGGCATTCCCCTTCAACAGATAACCTTCAAAAGAAGGGCAGCACCTACGCCCACCTGTGTCAACTGCCAGCCGCCCACAACAGAGAGCACAGCGGTGGGAATGCCCCCGTTATCACCGGCTTTCATCGCTGTGATGGAGAGGAGCTGCTCTTGTGGGCTGAGAGGGATAGATTTCAAGGGTTTCTTTGCCTTTGATGTCAACCCTTCACCACCACAAGGTGAACGTGTGCCACCTGTGGTGTGGCAGCGTGTCTAACAGGGGAGTGGGATAAGCAGGGAGAGGCAAACATATACAGGTATTGGCCATTGGTGCCATCTCTCCCCAAAGAACATGGAGCTCAACTTCTAGAAAGTATGAAGAATGTTTATTGGCTTCTCTTCTGAGCTATTAAAGGTCAATACGTTATTTGCAGCAATGAATGTAGCTAATGCATTACTGGGTCACTACCTGGTTCCCTGGCATATTGCACTGACTTCTCTGTCCTGTGTCAAATCTGCCTCCCTGTGATGTTGTAAAGTATTTTTTTCCTTCTCCCCCAGTTCACCTAAGACGATGCTGAAAGTATGACACCTAATTGATACTCAGCGTGTTGTTAATACTTTCTATTTTGATCAGTTATTGCTTAGGATGTCATGACTGTCAGATTTTGAGAAAACAAGCCTGGAAGCACAGTTTTCACAAAGTTTATTTTCTCATTGCGATGGCATTGGGCTGGTTATTTATTGATACACAGCATACTAGACCTTAACTCAGCACAATGAGAGCTGATCACTTTGAGTGCCAACTATGGAAAATGATCTGTGGTCCTTACAAATTGAGGACAATACCAGTAATAAGATATAATGGGCTCATTCACACTGACAAATACAGAAGCCATGATGTAAATAAAGAAATTTTCCAGAAACACTATGACTGACATTTCACACAGCCTCTGACATGTAAGGGTCCTATTGTGTTATGAACACAGAAGAATCTCAAGTCCAACACCCAGGCCCTTATTCGCGACATGCATATATTCTTCTCTTTGTCTTCAAATCCCTTCTCCAGAGTTCTGTGCACCTGCCTGTGAGCAGCCAGGTGTTCAGCTGTTTAAACACAAACAACAGCCAGCATGCATTTCTCTCTGCTACTTACACCTGGCGGATGGGAGTGGGGATGGGGGAGGCAGATACAGATGCTGCAGGCAAAGCCCCAAAACCAGAACAATACATAGGAAGACCATTGAACAAAGACAAAAGCTGCATGATTTTTCCCCTGAGAAATGTTAGCAAACTCAATTTTCAACAAAACAAAAAAGCAATACAGACTAATCTATAAAACTTAGATTTGAAAGTAAGTTGGAAAATTATATATATATGTGTGTGTGTGTATATATATATATATATATTATACATATATATAATATATATATATATATATATATATATTCATCAAAAATGATCAGCGTCAAATGCATCAAAACAGTGACCAAAACATTCAAAGAAAGGCATAGTCTTCATGAGCTCAGCCTCTCCAGGAATCAGCAGGCCTTTATTCTCCAAACCTAAGTCCTCTGCAAGTCTGAGACACTAACCCATTTAAACCCAGAGGACCTAGAAAATCATTTTTGCAAGGATATCTGACCCCATGGTGTGTGTTTTTTCAAGTCCCAATCTGTATGATTAAAATATTTTCAAAGGAAAAAGAAGATGAGGATAATTAGTGGGGTTTTTCTGCCTGGTTGTTAAACACCCTAATTACTTCAAGCGCCATTACCGCCACTTGCACATAAGCCGTCTTTTGAAACTACTTTTCAATCTAAACTAAAATTGATGCTAAGTTCTTCTGAGGGTATAGCCAATATTAATACAGTTTGGAGAGTCACTGAATTTACTCTTTTATCTTAACGTGGATGTCAATATTCTAAGTGCACACAATGGAGCTAATCTACTACCATCTGAAGTGGAACCAACACCAAAACCTCTTTAAAGAGACTGCATATTTTTTATAAACGTGAAAAGTATTATAATTATATATCATGTACCATAACTTTTACTACTGATTTGCCATTATTCGGATACTAAAATGTCTTTCTATTTCCCTTTACGCCAAATTTACTTACTGTAGAATTATACTGCTGGGTCTTTTTTCCCCTCCCACTTTTCACTGGATAGAATTGCTTGGTTCTGATTGTTGACTCAATAAATCATTCTGGTGCAGCGTGTGCAGACATTTTGCATTAGTTTCTTTACTATACTTTCAATGGGCTAATAAATCACGGCATTAATTATTCGTTTCTATAATAAACTGTAACCAAGAAACCAGACACTAGATAAATATTGGTTGAATACGGAAATGGGAATGGGATCCATTGTTGCCGGCACTCCACCTGGGCTCTGGAAGTAAATGAGGTCAGTGGGAGCACCATCACAAGCAAGAGACAGTGCTTAGCTGAAGCTGTAAGGATGAATGAGACTTGGTGCTTGCCCTCAGGGTCAGATGAGAAGACATGTACGCGAATGGCTAGGATACAAGGCAGAAAGTGGGGAGCACCCATAGTGCTACAAAATGAAAGCAAGGTTCTGGGGAAGGTGAAATGAAAGCTGGTTGGGAGGATCAGAAAGGCTGCATGAAGGAGGCAACCCCTGTGGAGCATCATAAAGGATGAGTGGAAATACACGGGGCAGAAATGAAGGGGGATCATCCGGAAAGAAAGAACAGTAAGAAGAAAAGCGTGAAGGTGGGAGGCAACCTTCAGGAGCCACGTGTAGTCAGTGTTGTCTGTAGCATGGGGGTCCATGGGAAAAGAGCCTTGAATGCTAAATTGAGAAGTTTTCACAAATTCAATAGACAATGAGCAGCTAGTGGTGGTTTTGAAACAAGATAGCAACATGAAGATTCACATGAAATCAATTTGCAAAACAAGCTAGAATGGAGAGAATAGAGACATTTAGAGACTAATTGGGAAGCAAGAAGACTCCCAGGAGGGGGTAAGTAAAAATGAAGGCTTGAAGAGTGGCAAGGGGGGATACAGAGAAGAGACTGGAATCAAAGGTACTACAGAGGCAAAACAACGCTCTGCTAACCAATGTAGTGTTGCAAAACAACACTCTGCAACAGGAACATCGGGAGGAGGAGGATCTGCTTTTGAGGATGGAGCTGCTAACACATGAATGTTCTATACATACCAAAGGCAACCCAGCCAGCACCCTCATGATCTCTTCCCTCCCTGCGCCAGGGGTCCTAGCTCTCAACTAGCTACCATGTGGTCACATCTGAGGCTTTCTATAACATGATAGAATATGCAAAACCCTCCTGACATCTTGCTCCACTTCCTATTGCTCATTCATTCAACATAATAAGCACAAGTGCTTATTACTATCAAGAGGCACTATCTCACACTCTCAAGGATAAGACACTCTCTTCACCTTTTCTGCCTAATAGTCTCATCAAGATGCAACTCTGTTTTGTTTTGTTTTTCCCATGGAAATGGCTTTACTGTTTTGTAGATTTAAAACTAAACTAAAAATTTTTTTAAAGAAAATAATACATTGCAATTAAAATGTGGAAGATAAAGTTGGGAAAAAAATGTCAGAAAATAGAGCAAAATCAGGGGGTAAGATAGAAGAGAGTACAAAAATACTAGAGTAGCAATCTAGGAAGTTCAGCATCCAAAACATGAACATTCTGGAAAGGAGAAAATAAAAGGAAGAAAAATCATCAAAAAATAATTCAAGACAGTTTCAATAATAATAACAATAACAATAATAATTCAAGACAACTTCCTAGAATTGAAGGACATAGGTTTGCAGACTAAATGGCTACTTAGTTCCCAGCACAAAGGACAAAAGAGACCTATGCCAACACATTCTACATTTTCAGAATACCAGGGATGACAAGGTCATATGAACTTCCAGAGAGAAAAGTGTGAAGGTCCTTCACATTCCAGCCCTGCACACCCCTCCATCCGGGTGACCTCCCCCAATACAATACAGCCCTACCCCCTTCCTACCATCCTCCATCAACTGAAGTCAGATCATGTCCCTTCTCTGCTTAGAACCCTCTTGTGGCTCACAACGTACTCAAAATAAGTGAAAATATAAAGAATGCAGGGGAATTAGGCTTTCAAACCACCTCTAAAGTTTGATGACTCTTCTGAGCACTAATATTATTAAGTGAAATGATAAAGGATTCTGCTTTACCGGGGTGAAAGTTTGTGCAAAGGGGTTAGATAGGTGTTCAGAGAGAGGCTCTAGGGAGATACTTCTCACCTGGGACCTAAATAATGAGAAGGATCCAGCCTCTGAAGACCAAGGAAGACCAGGTACCAAGAAGAGTGAGAGCCAAGGCCCTGTGGTAGGAACAAGGTGGAGCGTTTGAAAAAGGAAAACAAATACAAGCTGGCCAGGACCTGATATAAAATGAGGAAGAAGGTAAGTGGTGGCCATATTATGTAAGGACTGGATAGACCATAGTCAGGTATGAATTTCTCTTCCTCATACTGAGAAATATTTTTCTAGAAAAGTCTCAATAACATTGCCTCGTTCAAATCACTATCTATTCATTTACCATCAACTTCCAAGAAACAAGCACATGAAATTAAAATTGTCTCTTTCATATTTAAATTTGACCATACAGTCACTGCAGATAAAGAACATTTCCTTTTTAATTGAGGATACAGTTCTATCTTCTTCATAGGGGTGGTGGGGATTCTTGATGAAAGAATCAGGAATTTCAATACCCGGTCAATATTTTTTCTCTAAGATTGCTCAGTGTGCCACCACACGCAGGGTGGCAGGCTTGAAATCTTCATTCAAGCTAGTTTGCGTGGCAAACGCCACATTATTTCAAGACACTTAACAATTTTTCATGTTCTCCCCTCCCATGTTGGTGTATACATACAGGTGCACCTCCTTACCTTCTACTGCGCATTAATCTTACCTCGGGTGGCGCTACCTATTCCACATAGGCATTATCCATCAATACACACGCGGGCTTCTCTTAGAGGCACTCGGCTAGGGGTTGCCAGCCAGCGTAAAACAAGCCATTTACATCGTTCAGGGGATCCATAAAGCTGAAAGTCATGGAGGAGGAGTTGCTAGTTAGGGCAAGAGTAACGGTACAACTGAGACAAATCTATTTCATTGAGAGGCTTTCAGGGACCCATTTTCCAGTGTCACTTTTGCTGTAATGCACAATTGCCCCCAAATAATGCAGGAATCAAGAATTGCCGGAAGGACCGAAGCCAAGACGCAGTACACCAACTCTACAGACAGAATGCTCTGCGGTATCATTCACCTGCCACCGACCCAGCCCAGGTAATGAAATACGACACAAAAATGCTATTCTTTTTAAACACTTGGAAGGATGGCTTTGTTTCTTCTATTAGAAAACTATTGAAGTCCATAAAATTGAGATGCCTTTAAAATGGTGAAGTCTTTTCTTTATTTAAAATGCCAAAGTGCTGTGTATAGATTGAGTCAAAAGAGTGTGTCTGATCCTGTGAAAAATTATATCACCACGGGATTCCCTCCTCAAGTTGGTGCGCTATATAGTTTGCATGCTAAAATCTCCTTAACCTCGCAATTGCTCTCTCATTCCCACATCAGTCAACAATCCTTGCTAGTTCTGCATCCAAAGCTCTAATCAAATGTATGCCCTTTACTTCCAAGTACACCGCTTTAACTCGGGCTCCTATCATCTCCCAGACAAGCTATTTTAATAGCCTACAGTCAAAAACTCCTTTCTTCCTGACCACTGTCAAAGGCCACCTCCTCTGTGAAGACGCCCCAGCTCTCCATGGCATGGTGCAATCACTCCAACTTGCTTTGTCCCAGGAGCTCACATACACAGGACTCTTACAACACTCTTTACTGCAGAGCTGCAAGTAAGAATATGCAAGCCGCATGTGTGATTGTAAATGTTCCAGGAGCCTCCTCTAAAAGGTAAAAAGGAAGGGGTGAATTTTAATAATGCTTTTTATTTAATCTGGTATATCCAAAATATCATTTCAACATGTAATCAATACAAAAATATAACAAGACAGTCTACAGTTTCTCATATTAATCCTTTGAACTCCAATGAGTATTTCACATTTGTAGCATATTTCCAATTTAGACACTAAGCTGTAATCAAAAATAATTGATCTGTATTTACATGTCATAAAAGTACAGTTGAAGAAGTACAGATGCACATATCTAAGTTGTTCCAAATGTACTAGAAATTTTTATAAGAACTGTATCAAATATCAACTTATTTTAAATTAAAACAAAATTAACATCTAGAAATCAGTTCTTTGCCCTGGCTGGTTTTGCTCTGTGGTTAGAGCATTAGCCCATGGACCAAAGAGTCACTGGTTCAATTTCCAGTCAAGGGCATATACCTCAGTTGCAGGTTCAATCCCTAGTCCTAGTCAGGGTGCAAACCAGAGGCAACTAATAGATGTGTCTCTCTCACATCAATGTTTTTCTCCATCTCCCCGGCTCCCTCCATTCCACTCTCTCTAAAAATCAATAGAAATAATATCCTCACTCCTTGGGTGAGGATTAAAAAAATCAGTTACTCTGTCACATGAGCTACGTTTCAAGTGCTCCACATGCAGCCAGTGGCTATTCTATTAGACAGCATAACTCTACTATAATTATTTATGTATACATCTGTCTTCCCCACAACATCAGACCACATCTACTTGTATCCGCCCCATTGCCTTGGCACATAAAGGGTGTTTAATGAGAGTTTGTTGACTAAATAAAAAAAAAATGTGGAAATCACTTGACTCTACTGTAATGTTAAATCGAGAACATTCTTTCATAAGGATATAAATGGCCATTTCTATGAATACACATATACACACACATGCATGTACATGAGCACAGGCCTGAGTGAAAACTAATTAAGACTAAGTGCATTTGATTTGTAACGGATTCCTTCAATAATAAAAATGACTTCATACATACTACTCCCCCTGCACCTGTGCCTCCAGCCATCTATTCTCCTTTCCTTAAGGCATGTATGGGTAGTCTACACAATTAGCACTTCATAAGCTTCACATTCTCTAGTTGTTTTTTCTATCTATGTCTTGCCTCTTCAAATTATATTTTATGCTTCTGCAGACAGAGATCATTCCTTGCACTTTGTAGCTATCACAATGGCGATAACAAAGTACAAGAATTTAATACATGACATAGAATCAATTCTCAGTTGCCTTCTTTTCCAGTCATGCCTTTCCCAATCAATCCTAGAAGCCCAGCCTCTCAGCAATCAGATTCATACCAATATGTCTGGATAGTTGCGGCCAATAACCTCCCCACATAATCAGTACTTCTCTCTGTGACACAACGCATTTTTCATGCGTAACTGTCCTTCATCCCCAAAAAGGTGGGAAGATGCTTCCAATCTTTGTTACAATGCCCCGTGTTACCTAGTTGTACTGCTCTCTTCAAACTGACCCTTCAGTGGGTGTTGACTCCTGTCCCAACTTGCCACCTCCATCGCCCCCTACCCGCCATGGATGCAGCAACAACGTGACAGAAGGGAGCTCTGTGAGGGCGGAGATCTCTGTGGTCTTGTTAGCAGCATCTCCCTATAGGCAAGTAACTCTGACAAATCAATGCACACATAAATTTCCACAGAGGGGCTTCCAGTAGGTTTATCATTTATTCTACTTTTGCTTGAATAAGAACAAAATAAATGTAAACAGGAAGATGTCTTGGTGAATCAGTCACGGGGTTCCTCCAAGTCCGCGTTGGTGTTCTCTCGCTTGTGCTTGGATAGTTGTTCTTTGATGGCTTCTACCTCTGCAGGAGTGAACTTGGGGGTTAGCATCACAGTGTCATAATCAAATTCTTCATCAAGTCTGAAGGGCTGAACTTCATCCCCGAGTATCTGCAAGAGGTAGCAAAGGAGGAAAATCATTTACAACCATTGTAAATGAAGATAAAGTCCAAAACGTGAATTCCCTATATTTAATTAAACATTTTTTAGACTCCAACTCTCTCAGCTGGTAAGGCCGTCTTTTAAGAAAGAAATACAGTCACTTATTCAATTTGACCTAATGTAAGCCCCTTAAAATGCCCCATTTGTACCTCCCTGCCTCTAAACAATATCACTAACTAATTCTGCCCACAGCAAGAAGCAGAAAATCTCTCTTGCACACATTCATTACATTTTTACCACCTGTAGTGTTAGGACTGGAAGCATATGGAAAAACTAAAGGTTTATATTTAAAGTGTGAAAAAATACACCTGAAGATTTTGATCAACCTTGAATACATTTTCACCATTTACCATAAAAGACATATCAACAAAACAATTATCTTTTTTTAAAATATTTTTATTGATTTCAAAGAGAAAGGGAAAGGGAGAGAGAGATAGAAACACCAATGATGAGAGAGAATCGTTGATTGGCTGCCTCCTGCATGTCCCCTAGTGGGGACTAAACCCACTACCTGGGCATGTGCCCTTGACCGGAATCGAACCCGGGACCCTTCCGTCTGCAGGCCTACACTCTATTCATTGAGCCAAACTGGCTAGGACTTAACAAAACAATTTTTAAAGTTAAAAGTACTCTATACTTATTTCATTTACTTCTTCAGATAATACCTATAATTCCTGGTCCAATAAGAGTAGGAATTAAAACACACAGTATCTCCTTAAATCTAAAAGTCCAGGATCCTTTTGTCCTACCAAGAATTTTTAAAATATTACAGAATTTATCTACAAGCCAGAGTAAATGCAAAGAGGTATAATAATTTTGTATCAATTTATTCATAATCTGTGTTTTAAGCACTGTCTAAAAGAAGTTAGATTTTTTTAAAAGCGTATGTCCCACTAAACAAAAAGAGAATGCCTTAAATCTCACTGTATCACCCCTTCAAGAGCCTCTCCCCAAGCAAACGGTGTGTGACACGTGAACTCATCTGGCACCCCTGTGCAGCTCTATAATATGTATGGTGGTTCTGAAATAATTGAAAACTATGGTTTATGCAGGAATGAAAAAAAATGCCCTGAAGCCATAATCAGCTTTAAATATTCTTGCCTGGAAAATGATCTCATTGAGTGGCTTTTGCAATGTTCTTGATAATGGAGCATATAGCTCAGAAACCGTGCTGTTATTAAAGGTGAAAGAAAGAAAAAAAAACCACAACCATAAAAAATAGATTATCTCCTGTCCATTGGATAAGTTGAACCTCATAGGGGTGCAGGGTTAATAGCAAACACCTGGCCATCTTTCATCCTTTCTCAGTAAAACCAGCAAGAGAACACATTTCAGAGGCCTGTTGATTTCCTCTTTATTAGAAAGTGCACGCTCTCCTGACAAGGGTGATGGGAGCTCTCACTGGAGTGGGTTCCCACCAAGGGCCAGCCCTGGTACTCGGAACTGTGTGGGCAAGAGCAGTGATCTTCAAACAACCCATCTCACAAGGAACTGAACGGCGAAGTCACGTGCCCCAGACTAGGCAGTCAGTTAGAAAGGGAAGTGAGTTCTGAATCCAGAGTCTTCAGGGAAAGCTTCCCCTTCTCCAAACACACAGGAAAAATCAACCTGGAAGTCTTCCCTAGGCCTGGTCATCGCCGCCGGGGAGAAAAGCCCTTTCCTGGATAAGCTAAACAAATCCCATAGCATATAATTGGAAGCACTCAAGGCTCCACATAATACCATGCCGTCTGGAGCAGCCGACAAAGGGGGCCAGTCAGCCTGCAGAGGGACCGATCATCGTGGTCACTTTCTGAGATGAAACTTCAACGCCACAAAGTGGCCATGCAGTAATAGTGCTGAAAGCAGCTCAAGTGAAGAAACACAAGCAGGCAACATGTTCATTTCCTGCATGTGAGCATCCCTGCAGTCTCCAGGTCTACTCAGCGATAAGCACTGCGGCTTGCAGGCCTGGCCCCATCCTGAAGGACCCTGACAGGGACACAGGGGAGCACCATTTTACCAGTGCATTCCGGCTCAGGGGACCCTTGCTGCCTTGCATACCTGGTTAAAGGAAGTAGGCATCATGCCTTGTTTTTATATTACCAGACCCTGTGCTAGGCATAGGAGAGCAATGGTACCAGAATGAAAAGGCTGCCATCCCAGCCTACCAGGAGATTACAGTTACATGCGGTCGAGCAAATTGAAAAGAAGCAAATATAACACAATGTTGTTCCAGGAGTACATACAAGGTGCAATGGGATCCTAGAGCAGGGACACTAACCCCAGCCTGGAGGTCAAGGAGAACTTCCGGGAGTGATGCCTAAGCTGATCCCAGCTCAGAAAGGACTAGTACAAGTTAAAGAGGAAAAGAGAGAGTGAGTCTGAGAGAACAGAGAGGACAGAAAACACCCCAAGCAAAAGAAAATGAACGTCTAAGAACTAAGGGCAAGAAAGAATATCAACTATTTAAGAAATTGTAAGTATGAGAAGTAAGAACAAATGTTATAATACAAAAAGTGAACCCAACTGAAGAAAAAATTGACTTCTTACTGAAGTTGAGGTGTCTAACTTACTTTAGGACTTAGTTTATTTTACACTATAATTTCAAAAGTAAACTTTCTACCTAACGTTCTTTCAGAATATGCACACACATAGATACAAAGAGTGGTTGGGGAAGGGAGGTATAGATGGATAATTTGTAAATCGTAGCAATTTTAGCATACATTTTTACTAGTATGCATCTTGGGTTTTTTCCAAGCCTCTGACATTATAATTTTGTATTAACGTACTATTCTGAGTTTTATTAACATTTAGTATATATCAATGGCTCTTGCAGACTGAATAGTAATAAATCAGTTATTAGAGCAAAGTAATTGTGAATATGTAATTATGAATACCCTAGTATTTATAGATTTATAAATCAACATAACATTTAGAAATTTATAAAACAACATAGGACTTAAAAGGTAACTATTGCCCAGCTGCCATGGCTCAGTGGTTAAGTGTCGACCTATGAACCAGGAGGTCACAGTTAGATTCCTGGTCAAGGGCAGGAATCCCTTGGGTTGTGGGCTTGATCCCCTTGGGGGGCATGCAGGAGGCAGCCAATCAATGATTCTTTCTGATCATTGATGTTTCTCCCCCCCCCCCCCTCTCTCTCTCTGAAATCAATAAAAATAATATTTTTTAAAAAGTAACTATTATTTTACTATATATGTTAATGATGCCATTTAAAAATCCTAAATATAAATAAAAAGTATTTCGGGTTTTTATTTAGTATTTTTTACTATATACATGCCAAAATGGTAAATTTTACTCTGTAAATGCAATCTCAATAAACCTAACTTTTAAAAAGGAAAGAGAGAAAGGGAAGAAGGGAGGAAGGGAGGGAGAAAGGGAGGGAGGGAGGGAGGGAGGTAAGGAGGGAGGGAGGGAAGAAGGGGACACACACTGCAACTCAGAACACTTCACTGCGAACTTTAAAATGGCAGCTTTCAAAAGACATCAAAGTCGCACTTCTGTTTATGTATTTCAGCTGTTGGCTACTCTGGCACACTTTGGGAATTCCCTTCTTTCAAGTAAGGTTCATCTTAGGGTCCTGAGCTACAAGACTCCAAATTAGTTGCAAACTCCAATTCTGATTTATTTCAAAGAGAAGCATTTGTGCAATGGAATGCCAAGTCTCGCACTATCACACAGAAAACAACTGTGAATTAAGTTATTAACTTGTTATTTTTGCCTAAAGAGCTGAAATATGTAGATTTCAGGTATATAATTTCAAATCTAATTGAAATCTTTTTGAGCCTCTGGGGAACAGAATTCATACACTGGCAGAACACTGCTAGTTTCCTTAAATTGCTCATGTGACTTATTCTAAGTGCAACTGCTACAAGAGGAGTCATTTTCATTCAGGATACCACATAGGCAAGTCAAAGAAAGCAGAACTAATGCTCAAATCAATGACAGCAGCATTTGGCTGTAGGCTCTATTACAAAGCAATATGGTAAGTAAACTGTCTTTATAGGTGAAAAATTTTGAAGACCCTATATGAATTGGAAAAACAGGAGATCTCCCATTAAAAACATACTATACAAGTTTCTTCTATGACCTCTTCTATGGGTTGGGGATGGGGAGGAGGAACTCACAATTTTTCATCTTTCTAATGTGAATTACTTTCATCAAAATATATTAACTAAGGCAAGAAATTATTCACAAATAGAAACTGGAAGGTTCTTGGGAAATGTTTGACTCTAAGGGGGGAAATGCACATGTATAAAACCAGTGATCAAATTAACAACAACAATTTTTTTAAAAATTGGTCTGATCCATACTAGGAAGCTGTGGATTCCTATTAGGCAATTACAGGATGTTGGGCCATCCAGGGTACATTTTCATCTTTGCAGACTGAAGTCATAGAAAGCAACTGGGTCTAGCCCAGCCGTGGGCAAACTACGGCCCGCGGGCCGGATCCGGCCCGTTTGAAATGAATAAAACTAAAAAAAAAAAAGACCGTACCCTTTTATGTAATGATGTTTACTTTGAATTTATATTAGTTCACACAAACACTCCATCCATGCTTTCGTTCCGGCCCTCCGGTCCAGTTTGAGAACCCATTGTGGCCCTCGAGTCAAAAAGTTTTCCCACCCCTGGTCTAGCCCCTTGGTAGGCCCTTACAGGACACATTTGCTGGAAGTTGATGCTGACGGTCTTATACTGGCATTGGGTGCTTTAAAGTAAGATTAATACTATTAAACCATGGCAGAGTTAGTGCAGTATTATGATTTCTAGACGGTTCTGAAAAGTTTATCTTCCAAATGGTGATTAGAAATAAAAATCCCAAACCAAGGGATATTCAAAAGTTATTCATCTATGTCTCATGAGTTTGCCAACACAAACATGTTTATATCATTTTGATTCCAATATTTTAAAATGTTGACATTTTCTGGGAAGAAATGTATATTCTTTTTGAAGATACAATCATATACAGGGTTTTAAATAGCATTTTACAGGATGTTTGACAGGTTCCAGAAATCATTCCGGGTTTTCTTTTAACCCATCAACTAAAATCATTTTATAAACATTTCCACAATGGCACCAGATGCAGTGACCACGAGTTGGTCAAATCATTTGTATGGTTACAATGGAAGTCATAAACAAGTCTTTGAAAGAAACTCATTTCTGCCAGAAATAACCTTGCAATTTTAGTTTCTTACTATTCAACAAAAGCAATCCACAATTCAAAAAGCACACCGAAAAGTGGCCATCCCTGCCAGTTTACCTGGTAACCAATTTAGGGGTTTAACATAAGCCTACTAGCACCCTAGACATAAGTTTGCCATACCAGTGAACAAAGTCTTATAATAAATGGGTAATTTAAAATTGAAATGCATGGATTATTTCTGATTGAACGACTGCTTCCATAACCAAATATCTTCAAGTGGCAAGACTCGTACCTGATAATTAAATAATCAAGAAACATCCTAAGGGCTTTCTTAGAAAGAGATAGTGAAGAGCCCTTGGCAACCTCTGTTCCTGATCCCCTTTCATGTTCGAGTGAACTGGATGATAAAGGTCACATCTGGCAGCCTCTGATGGTGCACCTTTTTCGAGTACATGCAGAAGAGCTGTAAAGGATGGCGAAGGGTGACTTTCAAGTGGTGCATTTGGGAGAGGACTCATGTGGCAGAGATTCCATTCTACCCTGCTGGGGAAGCAAACAGCTGATGACACTTCCCAGCCTCCCTTGGGGTGGGTAGGAACATGTGACTGAGTGGCTGCCAATAGGGCGTGAGCAGAAATGGAGCCCTGAGCTCTGAGCCTGGGGAAGCAGGCTGCCTCGGGCTCTTATCCCCTGCCCCCGGAAAAATGGGAACCTGACTTGCAGCATGTGCTCTCATCCCCTGCCCCCGGAAGGATGGGGACCTGACTTGCAGCAGGCGCTCTCATCCCCTGCCCCCGGAAAAATAGGGACCTGACCCGAAGCATGCAGTTGAGGACAGTGTCTGGAGGCAGAGTGGAGTTCCAGAGAGAAGGAGCCGTGGTGAGTCCAGGGAACAGAGCCACTTGCTAACTTGAGAGACCCTCCACAGGTTATTCCAGGAAAGAAAGAAACTTCTATCCCCTCCACCACCGAATTATTGTTGGGGTTCTCTCCTGGAGCAGCCTAGCTTTACCTTAACAAATACAGGATGTCTACAGGGCCTTAGGAACAATAATACAAAGAAAAAAGGCCAGTTCGGACTAAAAGACATAAGAAAGCCATCTGTCCCCTTCCTCTGTCCTTTCGGTTGCATTGTCCCCAGGTAGCACTGGCCTATAGAGATACGTCAGGGAATAAAAATATTTTCCATGGCCGGTGTGCTCAGTGGTTGAGCATCGACCCATTAACTCATTGGTCACTGTTCGATCCCCATTCAGGGCACATGCTGGGGTTGAGGCCTCCATCCACACTAGGGGGCATGCAGGAGGCAGCTGACTGATGATTCTCTCTCATCATTGATGTTTCTCTCTCCTTCGCTCTCTCCCTGAAATCAGTAAAAACATATTCTAAAAAAACTAGTTTCCATGTAAAAACACAATCGCTCTCTGTGTTTAAAAAGAAACATATACAATAGCAATAGACGGCCGTGAGAGGGGCCCAAATAAGCAACTTGAATTTGGAATTTTCCCAAATCTGAGAAAAATACAAGAGAGACGGGTAGAGGAGCATTTCTCTGAAAGGACAAGTTGCAAAACCACTGCAATTTCGAGACAGATGGAGTCTACCATGGAGTACCTCGTCCTTTTGCGTGTCCGCTCTTTCCACCGTGGGCCTTGGATTGACTGCAGGGGTCAGAGGCTGGGCTGCGGGAGGAATGTCAGCTGCAGGAGGAATGCTGGAAGGAATGTGGGTGCTTACGTCCTCCACTTCCCCGGGCAGCAGCGGCAAATCTGCTGGACAGAAAATATTTCATTTGATCCTTTCTTGGAATTTACAATGGACCTAAATCATCTAAAAGCCTGTAATGGTCCCAAGAATAAAGCAAATATGCTCAGGTAGAGTAGGTCCATCTCACAAGGCCTGTCCTGGTTTGAGATTCCCCTTTCTAGAAACTAGAAGTCCCTGGTACATCTATTTCTACCCCATTGTTGCAGTTAGAGTCCATCCAGAAGGTCTCAGTGAAATATTGTTTGGGGAGTAACTTGTTCATGCCTCTCACCCCTCAACCCACTGTCTACCTCTACAGGAAAATAAGGCAAGAAGATGCTGTTTTTGCCTCATTTTCCCATATTTTCCTGAGGGGAGAAGAGAAAGGAAATAGAGTGTAGAATTTCATCCTGTAAAGAGATGGCAATATTTCAACAACAACAACAACAAAAAAGCATATTAAAAAACAATGATGCCAGAAGGAAAGAACTTTAACTTTTAACAGAAAAATGAACTACTCTGTCACATTCAGAATGCATACTCTACGTTTCAACACCTGCAAACAACAAAACGTGTTTCCGGCTTATTTGGCACAGTTATAAGAATTCAAGAGCCAATCTTGGTTTTCTGATCAGCTCATGATGAAGGGATGTGTTCCCTTATATTTGCACGTGTGAGAGAACGTGGAGACATCACAAGTAAGTGATATTCTCCCACAGCTTTCTTTAAGGAGGACAAAAAAACACACAAAACACACAAATAGAAGCACAACAGGCTTCGCCCTCAGTAAGTTTTCACAGGACCAGAGGCTGCAGGAGATACCCAATAACTTGCAGTTGGCTCAGGGATGCTGCCTGCTACTCAAAGACGATCTTACGGAAGAATACATTCTCCCTGGAAGTGACTAACAATAGGCATGCCTGGACCATTGCCAGTGGCAGCATATATGGGGAGATAACTGAGCATAATTCGATATTCAAACACTGAATCTTATATGAAATACATCTCTCGCTATTGTGATGCCGTCACCTTCACAAAAAAAACATAATTACAAAATTCATAAGACTCCAGCAACAAAGAGCATAGCCTAGAAACTGAGCATGTGAGTGGAGGATTGGTGAACAAGGTGGTTTTACTATGATTAATTATGGAAACCATAAAATATGACCTGATTAACTAGCAGAAATAAAAACAATAATAATAGTCAACTCTTATAAAGCTGATATATTATATGCATTAACTCAGCTAATCCAACAGCTCCATTACTTCCTGTTTTATAGGCAATGAGCTCTAAGCACTAGGAGTAACCTCATTGAAGGTGCCACAGCCACAAAGTGGCACAGCGAGGCAGTCTGTCTGCAGAGCCAGGCAGTCTGTCTGCAGAGCCCACGATGCCACATTATAAACTTCTTTTGAATAAGCATTTTCATTATATATATATATTTTAAATCTATCAGATTAGCCAAACTCAAGGCCAAGAAATGTCACTGCAACAGCTCATTAGTATGGCTAGTCAGTTGTAAGTGCACTCAAACATTTTATGCCCAGAGAAGTACTTTTTTAAAACTCATTTAAGGTTGGTGGGAAGATTGACTTTCTAATATATCTATGTATGAGTTCAAAGCCAAACTCAGTGCAACTGCCTAGGACTGGTACAAGCCTGGTTAGGGGCCTGCCCACAACAAAGGCAAGACGAGAAAGGTTCGGGCCTCTTAATGTAAAAACCAATGTCTACCAGACCCATTGACCATCAGTGCAAACATCAGTTCAAGTGTAAGATAAAAATCAATTCTGCCTTCAGAGCTATTTAAAATCTGATTGAGAACCATATGCACCAAGGAGGGGAACTCTGCAATTCCTTTGCTAAACCTCTTCACCTCTAATATTTTGAAGAAGACGTTTTCTTTCATAAAAATTCTACTGCCATGAGAACAACTTCAAAACGAGAAGACTCAGAATCCTCCACACTTCGCTTTGCCATTTGCTTCTTCAGTACAAAAGCAAAATGTGCAAATGCGTATCTATTGGTGCCTAACACAGCACCTTACACATAGTATAGTCTCAATAAACACTTAAGGACAGGAAATAAATTTCCTGCATCTCAACGTTTAAACTGAACAGCAAGTATCAAGAGTCTGTGTGCTGATAGGACATTGTGGATGATGTAAAATATGTATAGTTCTTACCCTCAATAATTAAACTTTGTCACGGGAATAAGATTTTCACACACAAAATCAAGCAGAGAATAATCAAAACAAAATTGAACAACCTTAACTCTAAAGAGGATAGATTCATAAAAGAGTAAAACCAATATGGATGAGAAGAGTCTGATAAGACAGTTATGAAGAAAGCTACCTTATCTTTTAGCCGTTCTATAATCACGGGTGTGTTATTTATATACGCATGTTCTCTCCAGGAGAAAAATGATGGTATTCATTAATGGTGGGGAATGGAATTTGGTATCTCTGTAAAACCTTCTAAAACTGAAATGTTTTAAGAAACTTGATCCTATCTTAATTGTTTCTGAAATACCAAAGGCCTTGCTTTTCATCTTCACTAAATACCACTCTCTTGGCTGATGTACATGTAGAGTCAAGGCAACTCTCAAAAACAAATTTTGATGCTGGGCAGCAAGACTGAAAACACTTCAATCTCTTCTTTCCCAACTACGTAAGAATTTCCAATATTTATGAACTATGTGCTCATGCCATTTGTCTTTCTGTATGTAGTCAATAATCAGCAAGTCAAAAGCTATACTCACAGAATCCAATACAACATTATAAAGCAAGCAATCTATCTGACATCTAATAAATTAGGTAAGAATAATATTTAATTGTGTGACATAGGTATTAAATTAACCAATCTGTTCCTTTCTTGTCATGTAGAAATGACAAAAAATTTTTTTGAAATTTTGGGCATTCTCCAAGACGAAAAAGGATGTAGGTAAGTGCTTTAGTAATCCAAGCCTCTTCCACACATAGCTTTCAGCTAGGATAGTCTATCTCAGTGGTCCTTATTCTTAAAATTTTTTTGAAAACTCCAGAGAACTTTAGTTTATGAAGGTTATGTCCAAGAATATTTATCATATTATAAATTAAAGACTGAGACTTTTTTCAAATATTTATTGAACTATTTAAAATATCATTATATATTAAAATAAATATTTTAATGAGAAATCTATTTTCCCAAAACAAAGAAAATAGTGAGAAGAGAAGCACTAATATATGGTTTAAAAAAATTTTTTTTTTGTCTGCCTTAAGCAAAGAAAGCTGGATTCTAAACTTGTTAAGCACTCAAGTTTGGAATATTGTTTCACTTGATGTCAATGAAAATAATCTAGTCTCACACAGATTTATAATTGGAAAAGGGAGGAGTACTTTAATAGTCTTTTTAGATAATCATGGACATTCTTCTTTGATACTATACTAGATCTCAAAAAATGATAAAGTAAAAAAAATAAATTCAACGTGCAGCCTGAAACCATTTCGGTGAATTTTTCATACCGTCATGTTAAAATCTTGGTCAATTTTACATGTTGAATGGTTCTTTTTCTAATACATGATTTTGTAACATCACAAATTTGGAAAATACTTATTCACTGTTTTATACAGGTCCCTCAAATACAGACATATTTCATTATACAGTATAACAATCACATTAGCTAACATTACCAATTTTATCAGAAAAGTCTTTAAATATTGGGGAAGTGTCAAGCTCACAGTACTGGATGCACGTCTCCAAAACTCTGTTTTTCACTCAATGCACTGTCAATTTTGTCACTGACAATGAATACTATCAGTTGCATCAGGCAGTGGCTCCCTTGGTTGACCGTCGTCCCATACACCAAGAGATTGTAGGTTTGATTTCTGGTCAGGGTACTTGCTGGTGTTGCGAGCTGGATCCCCAGTAGGAGGCATGCAAGAGACAGCAGATACTGTAGATAGCTCTCTCTCCTCAATGTTTCAATCTCTCTCTTCATCTCCCTTCCTCTGAAATCAATAAAAACACACTAAAAAAATACTATCAGTTGTTTGTCTTAAAGAAATAGGCCTACTTTATTCACTTTATTTACTTGATTTTTTTGAAAACTATAGTTTGTCATTCTTTCAAGTAAAAATGTTGATCTACATAAAAAAAAGAAGAAAAAAACTGGTTCAAAACACCACTCAATCACACGATTGATTTTCCATGAGACAAACATTGTATTTCAGAATGTAGCATTCAATGTTCAGCATTTAAACAAAAAACTATCAGGTATACAAAGACAGTAGATCAAAAGGGGAAATTAATAATATAAATGGACCCATAGTATACCTTAGGTATTAAAATTATAAAACACAAAATTTAAAATAACTGATTAATATGTTTTAAAAAATACATCACAAAAAATGGAAAATTGCAGCAAAACTAAAGTCTATAAAAATAGATATTCCAGCCCTAACCAGTTTGGCTCAATAGATAGAGCATCGGCCTGTGGACTAAAGGGTCCCGGGTTCGATTTCGGTCAAGGGCATGTACCTTGGTTGCGATCCCCAGTAGGGGGTGTGCAGGAGGCAGCTAATCGATGTTTCTCTCTCATCGATGTTTCTAATTCTCTATCCCTCTCCCTTCCACTCTGTAAAAAAATCAATAAAATATATTTTCAAAAAATAGATATTCCATATCTTTTGATAACTTTAACAACTGGAACATTTAGGGATTTATCAGAAAATTAGATCCAATTCAAGAATGGATTAGTAATCTACAATACAGATAGTAGAATATACTCCAACTGAAGCAAGAAAGGAAATAAAAAAGGATGGAAATGCTGATAAGAGCCTAAGTGATATAGGGGATATGTAAAAATGTTCAGGCACAGGTAATATTTGAAGAGAGAGCAGCTGAGGATATCCCAACACTTACAGGAATCTCTGCAAACCCCAAACAAAATAAATACAAATAAAACAATACCAAGGGATAGTGAAAATCAGCCAAATGAGAGGGAAACAAAACATATTATCATCAAAAAACCGTATTACCTTCAAAAGAACAATAATCAGATTGATATCTGATTTTTCAATAGTTTTCATTAATGAAGATAAGAAAAGATTAGCATATCATCTTTAAAGTGCTGAAAGAAAAAAATAACAAACCTAGAATTCTCTACCCAGTAAAAATATAGGAAGATGAAATAATAATAAAATAATACTGGATTAATACAAAATAGGTAAGAAATAAAGAAAACACAATTGGCAGGATAAGTATATATGTATAGATGCATGTGTATAAATGATAGGCAGTTCTCAAGAGACATAAAATTCAGAATAAATGAAAGTAGGAGAAGAAAGATAGATTAAAAAGTGCAAAAGAAGAAACGTAACTGCTATCCAAGGAGAAGGTGGCCAAGTTCAGGGAAGACTTACTTCAAGGATGATATTGGCATTCAACAATGATAATAAATCATATCCCTCTCCCTCCAAGTACAGAAATAAAAAATAAATACAGGAGTCAGAAAGATGGGGAGCAAAATATGAAATATATAATGGATGGAGCTGAACTTAAAAGTGCTGCTTGTTCTGCAGTCACAATGGGCTTCTTATTTTCCCAATTCTGTTCTCTTCTCAGGAATGGACTGAAAGTTTCCTCATGAAATCATGAGGCCTGGGCAGCAGGTTTGCCCTGTGGTTGACATGGCTTTTGAGCTGGACCTTAAAGGATTGTTAAGTTTGCACATATAAAAATTGGAGGGACAAAGATAGAGGAACACTTGAAAGAAAAAATTTTTCCCTCTCTGTGTTTTCAGTGATCTAGGCAATGAAGGAATGATTTTAACAGTACTAAGTATAAAATGAATGAAATGCCTAAACATTAAGTTGGCTGAAACATGCGATCTCCTAGCTAGTCCCGTTATACATGCTGCGCCTTATGCTGTTCCTATACTCTCCTAACCCTCAGCCTAACTCCACCCCACTCATCTAGTTAAAGATTACTCATCTTCTAGATTTCAAGCTCTCAGAGAGTTTTCTCTGACCCACACACAAATTTAAGTTCCCCTGCCATATGCATGTTCTCATGAGATCTAGAATAATTTATAATTATATGTGTGTGATTATCTGGTTAAAATTTGATTCTTCCAACAAATTATGAATTTCATGAGAACAGGAACCAGATCAATTTCATTCTCCCTTATATTCCAGGCACCAATCACAGTTGTTAAATATTTGTTGAATAAGAGTCCCAGGTCAATGATAAGCTACATAAAGCTGCTTAAAGTTATAGATAAGGAAAGAATTTAAAAAAAAAAAAAAAACAAGAAAGAGATGACTGATACCTTTGTTAGAATTGGGAGTACTGGAGAGCTTGAAAATGAAAATCAAATAAGGCTGCCAATCTTTGGGCAGGAATTATTTGCCCGTTCTCCTCCAATACAATCAACCACAGAATAAGTACACACTGACTAAAAGAGTATAAGCCTGAGAAACAGGCCTCAATAAGGCTCTTCAGCCCACTGCACTCAGCTAGAGAGCAGGCTGGGCCAACTGAAGGGAGAAATAAATAAAGATAGACAGAAGATTCTCCCTGCTCTAATGGCTCAGTATAGCTAATACCTACTCCAAATAATGATGATTCTGGATAAAAGCCAGGGGTACGCTAGTAATTACCCTGCTGGTTAATTGCCTTATCTCAAATTCAAAGGAGGAAAAAGTGGTTAACTTGATTTCAAATACACACAGGGCCCCAAACTCAGTGGCAACTACTAGTGCTCGACACCACTGCAGTGAGCTGGTTCCTCTGAAAAACTGTGTCCGCCTGAGCTGCCAAAGCCAAACACGGGGGAAGCATCATAAAGCCAAACACTGGGGAAGAATCCTGCACCTGAATCTTAAAAGAATATTTACGAAAGCAAATAAGGTGAGCAAATGACATCAATGGTAGAAAAACAATGCTCAGCTCACTTCCTGGTTGCCCTAGGCATATCTGCTGCTTAAACAATAACAACAGACTCTAATCAGTAAGCCTCTCAGTTGCCAAAATTTTACAAGCAACTCGCCTATTTGAAATGTCACATTTCCCATCTGACATAACTGTTTGCCTTCTGCTCACATTCCTGAGGCATAATACAAATTAGGCCCAAACTACAATTCGCGTTGGCACAAACTATTTAATTTTTTCCTTGTAAGTGACCCAGATTGTGCATTATGAAAATTGTGAAGCCCTGGTGGTCCCTGCTGGTAACTGGAATAGGACAATGAAGCCAGGGTTGCTTCGCAGCCTAGGTTTTCCACATTATTTTACATGTGGGAAGGTCTTGACTAGCTCATTCTAGTCTACTGAGACTTGGTTCAGGCCTCAGTGACCTTTTTCATGTAAGTGCAAGACGGCCTGTTATCCGATTTCTGGAAAAATCTTACTAGTGAGACTTTTTATGCAATTTTTTCAAACTAAAGAAATAGACCTGATTTTTAAAAAAATCATTAAAAACATAACTTGAAAAAATATTTAAGGAAAAACAATATGAAAATAATAAAAAGTGAAAAAGGCTAATTCAAGAGATTTCTATAACCAAAATCACATTCGTTGGTTAAGTAGGTTTATGTCAGTGTATACTAGATCTTCTCATTACTCGCAGGAAGCAAGAAATTTAAACCATCAGGAAAAATGCCCAACCAATGTATTTTTGTGCCCTCCTGTAAAATTAACTTTATACTGTAAATGTACTAAGTGCAAACTGGAACTATTTGTCTCCAAGTGTCATCCACACACATGAACTCTGTCCGAATCCCCCGGGGTAGTGGCTGAAAACACAGATCACGAGATGCCACCGAAGACCTTCTGAATTAGACTCTCTCTTGGCACTAGGCCCAGGAATGTTCCTTTTTAACAAGCTGGCCCTCCCAAAGTCGCCCACAGCCCCAAACCAGTGTGCTTGCTCTACAAACTTGGCTCTTGCTAAGTCCATAGCTATCCCTTCTAATGCAATTGGAGTCCCTAAACTGCTCTTACACAGAAATTCAGAGCAACCTAGGGTATCACAGTTAAGAGAACCTTTCCTTGGACTATGTGATTCCATCAGATTTCTGATCTCACTTGAACCAAGTCTGCTGGTTAATAAAATGCTTGAAAAACAAACCGTTCAGTAGAGTATTGTGATGTTCAGAAGCAGAATATAAATGTTAATTGCTTCCAATTACCCTCAATCCAGGCAACCAAAGAAGCCAGAATAGGGTTTACGGCGTGTCACCATTCCCAAACCAAGTACACCCAGACATGCTAACTCCTGTCTGGTTATAAAGAAGTCCCCATCCAATAATCGTGACCATAATTCATGATTATGCTTATGACTGCCTAAACACTGTAAGCAACACCAAATCCCATGGAAACTGCCCCTTCCCTAATGTTAGTTCAACACTGACTTTGAAATATTCTTGCATATTAAATTAGGAATGAGAGTTTTCAAAACAAACAACTCTAATTTGGAACATATTTCAAAAGTCCTTTAAGCAAAAAAGGATACCTATGTTTATACAAAAATGCTAACCAGGAAAGGAAAAAGGACTCATCTACATAATCATCAGTTAATTAGCATAAAGCCTCTCTCAGTCCAGCCCATATGGGAAGATGCCCCCAAAAGAAACATTTATGCCAAACCAATGGACATGGACAACAGGGGGATGGGAGCATGAGTGTGCGGGGGGGGGGGGGGGGGGGGGGGCGGGGGAGGGGTGTGAGGAGGGGGAGGTTAGGGGTTAATGGGGAGGATGAGGACACATTTGTAATACCTTAACTAATAATAATAATAAAAAAAGAAACATTTATAATATACCTTCAGTCTTAAGTGTTTGGTTTACATATTTAATAAATTTTTATGAAAGCAAAGATTTGGATTTTTTTGTTTATGATGAATTCTGATATTTTTTTATTTTAATGATCAATTGATGTTCTATGTTTCATTCCAAAATAACCTCAACTTACAACATGGTGCTTCTAAGAAATTGGGTTTGACTTAGATGACTTTACTTGAGACAATCATTCAAAAATCAAGCATATGGTATATCAGTGTGGGGAGGGGTAGAAGGAGAGTGGACATCTTTATTTCATTTAAGATGCAAGACTTTACAATCTTCAACAGGCTTTGACCTTTCCACTGAAATCTCTGTTATTGAAAAAGAAATTGCAGCCGAAACCGGTTTGGCTCAGTGGATAGAGCGTCGGCCTGCGGACTGAAGGGTCCCGGGTTCGATTCCGGTCAGGGGCATATACTTGGGTTGCGGGCATATCACCAGTAGGGGATGTGCAGGAGGCAGCTGATTGATGTTTCTCTCTCATTGATGTTTCTGACTCTCTATCTCTCTCCCTTCCTCTCTGTAAAAAATCAATAAAAATATATTTAAAAAAAAAAAAAAAAAAAAGAAATTGCAGAACTCCAGTTTTCCCTGTCTCAGGAAGATGGAGATAGGATTGCCAGGAAAGAAAAAAAAAAAAAAGCTGCCTAAAGTATTACTTGTAGCTTCTAGAAAGAGGCCAGGCAGTTTAGAAAGAAAACAGAAGGCATACCCTTGCTCATTTGGGGCTTAATCTCTTCATCCATGTCCAAATCTTCTACTTCTAGGAAATTATCTACCTAGAGAAGAATTAACATTATTTTTATGCATATGTATTAGACTTTTAAAAAAAAAGGCAATTAAGAATCAATGAATCCACTTCCAAAACACTCAAGTGAGCAACTGAACCCAATTTTCTCATTAACTTTTGAGTCCCCGCTAAAGGTCTGTGTTCACACAGCTTTCCCAGAGACATCTGAAAGAAGCAGTAAATTTGGAAGTTGGCCTGGATTTTGCAGGCACCATAGTAAGGTCTTTATACTGAAAGGGAAAAGAACCATCTGGGGAGTTCTTGAAAAGGGACTTCGTTCCAGATTCTATCCCAGAATATATTCCACAGCCACGAAAGTCCAAAACAGTGTCGTGCACAGGTGGGGTCCCTCTCGGTGGCCTGCAGGGGTTGGGCCGAAACCCAAAGTCCAATGCCACCTGCAGCTCCTACCTGCTGCTCCCGCTCATCCCGGTCCCACTGCGCCTGCGGGCTCCAGCCCCATCAGTGCTGATCAGGAGAGGATCACCAGCCTTGAGCCCTGCGGCTGGCGCCCTCCCGAGGGCAGTGGCCTGCGGGTTCGGGCTGAAACTGGCTCTCTGACATCCCCTGAGGAGTCCTGGATTGCATGAGGGCACAGGCCAGGCCGAAGGACACCACTGGTGCACGATCGGCTGGGGAGGGACCGCAGGAAGGCTGCAGGGCGAATCTCGCTCAGTCCCGATCAGCCGGACTCCAGCAGCAAGCTACCCTACCAGTTGGAGCGTCTGACCCCTGGTGGTCAGTGCACATCATAGCGACTGGTCGACCAGTCCAACAGTCACTAACCTTTTAGACCTCACAGACCATAAGTAGTCCACGGACCATCCGTTGGCTACTGCTATACTAGTCGACTGTCTGCTCCCTGGTGGTCAGTGCACATCACAGCAAGTGGTTGAGTGGCCTTAGCATATCATTAGCATATTACGTTTTGATTGGTTGAACAACCTGGTCACCAGACAACCAGATACTTAGCATATTAGGCTTTTATTGTATAGGATTATAACTGCTGCTGCTGTTTTATTGCTTTTGATTCTCAAGCAAATGATGGTGGTGGATCTGGCTATTATCATAACAGCACATTTTTCACTGGAAAGAGCCAGAGAGTAAAAAAAAAAAAAAAGAAAGAAAGAAAGAAAGCAAGCAGGAGAGAAGGGTTCATTCAAAACAAAATCATCCTGCCCTAGCCAGTTTGGCTCAGTGGATAGAGTGTCAGCCTGTGGACTGAAGGGTCCTGGGTTCGATTCTGGTCAAGGGCACATACTTCGGTGACAGGCTCTTGGCCTTGGTCAGGGGCATGTGGGAGGTAACCAATAGATGTGTCTCTCTCACATTAGTGTTTCTCTCTCTCTCTCTGTCTTTCTTCCACTCTCTCTAAAAATTAATGGAAAAAATATCCTCAGATGAGGATTTAAAAATAAAATAAAATATAAATATCATTATAAAAAAAAAATCATCCTGCCCAGGTAAATCACAAGCAAGGTGAGCAGGGCAAAAAAATCAAGTGTTCTCTCTTTCGAACAAATAAAACTGAATATTACTTCAAAGGTTAAAAAAAGCAGAGCAAATGACCTTTACAGACACAATAGCTACATTTCAATGAAAAACTATTCCACGAGGAGTAACTGCTTTCCCCTGCAAGCTGACAATGAGACATTTTAGATTAACAAAATGGTAACATTTCAGACACCAAACTAATTCATCTCAGGTGAATATCAAAGAGTGTAAATAAGAAAATGATTTCACCACCGGCTCCAAGGAGACCTAGAGTAAAGGCATAATGTCAAAACACCTTTTATGCTTATGACCTGAAATATGTGCATAACAAAATACCTTCAAATTGCAAATTTAGAACTCATAATTGGAATTCAAAAGATAGCCTGGGCCTTTCTTCTTTCAGCTCTATTTGTCAGGCCATGGCTCTTACGTAGGCATTTCAAAGGGTAGCTTCCAGGGCTTGTAAGTACAAAACTGCAGTTATTTCCTGGCATCCAAGTGACAGGAAAAATTTATCTTCCCTATGCCAGTTTCAGTACGAAAATGGAAGAATCTGTTAAATCCCATTTTTCTTAATGGTATATGCTAAAGGGGACTAGAGCCACATTTCCCTATTGAAGCACCCCTTCCATTTATTAAGCTTTGGGGGAAAAGATCTGGAACCTAGACAAACATGCATAGTGTAACATTCTCAAAAACAATTTTTTTTTTAAAGTATAAGGACAAAATCTGCTGAATTCCCCAACCTGTATGAGACAGCAAATGAGTCCTGCAGGTTTTTCTGCTTTTATAGTTTTTGGGGGGTTTTGCCACAGAAACAAAAATTAAATCATGCCTTACCTTCACCTTTCCTGCCCAATTTGGATCACTTTGAAAGGAAATGCCAACTTGTTGGCCTTCATCCAGCACTATCTGAAAAATACAAGGAAGACATATTGATGGGAAAATGGAACAACTGAAAATAAAGGCACTGATCCTGTAGCCCTTCAGACAATAAAACTTTCCTTCCAGCTTTTGTTAATTAGCTATGCATGATGAAACCATCCCATCCGGTGAACCCTTGAAGGGCAAACCTGAAAATGCTAAAACAACTTTTTCAAGTTATTAGAAAGCAATGCCATTGAACAATCCTTTGTGTCCAACATGCTGGTCAAAGATTCAATAGAAGATATAATTCCAGTGGCTAAAGATTGCCATTAGATAGTGAATTCACTGGGGGACAAAGTTTCTGTCCCACAATTATCTCTCTCTCTATATATATATATAGCCTCTGCTATATATTAGCACATTTCTAATGCAGAGATTTTTGTTCCCTTGGATAAAATCACAAATACAATTCTGTCCACAATATCACAGGGAAGATGTGATAAAGCAGAAACTCAAATGGCTTAAAAAGTAGAACATTTTTTGCTGGAGGCAAATACCAAAAAGTAGTTAACATGTAAATGTGAGAGGTCCGTCAGAAGGCTGATGGACCTTGGGCTTTAGCAAGGGCTAAAAGCTATGCACCGATTGTTCTGTGGAGACAATGGTGACTGAGGGCAATCTCCTAACCTGATAACCTTTGACTGTTTACCAAACCTTACCTTTGATATGTCTGTTTGGTTTGCTAAAAGGCAAATGTATATTCTAGTAAATAAAAAGCCTTGGGTCCGGACATTCAGAGAGCTTCGCCACTAAAGTGAAGCCTCTGCCTGGTTCCCCATGCCTTCTAAATTTATATTTCTTGTCTAGTGTATCCATTTATGCGTGGCCCCTTCTCCAGATTCTGAATCCTTTGCGGCAATTTTCCATGACTATATCTACTGCCTTGTCTTGATTTATAAGCAAAACCTGGACAACCTACAAAAATGTGTTTTGTAGTTTATCTAAGAAAATATACAGAAAATATTGCTGTTATTTTTAATGAAGAAAATCAATCTTTATAGTTTATTTCAACCTAAATAAAATACGCATTTGGTTTTAAAAAATAATAACTTTCACTTAGATTCCTTGATAGTTAAAAACCACAGCTAAGGATAATAAGACTACAGTCTTTTAAGTCTTGAAGGTTTGGGAGAGAGACTATAATATTCATTGACCAAATCCTGGAAAAAAAACAAAGATAACAGCTTCTACTTTAAGCTCAAAAGAGATGAATTCAGAACAGGTAGAAGAAACTCCCATTTTACACAGAGAATTTAAAAAGGAATTCTTTGGTTCCACATAGAGGACAAGTTAAAATGTATTTCAAGAAGAACTTGTAGATGACAAATTCTTAAGAGGTTTTTCTTTTTGTTTTGTTTTTTATCCTCACCTGAGGATATGTTTACTGATTTTAGAGGTGGGGGAAGGGGCAGAGAGAGAGAAACAGCGGTTGAAATGTAGGTTAGTTGCCTCCCATACACGCCCCAACCGGGATTGAACCTAGAGCAGGAATCGACCCGCAAACTTTCAGTGTATGGGATGATGCTCCAACCAACTGAGCACACCAGCCAGGCTGTTAAGAGGTTTTTAACAAGAATTGGGGATAACCAAGTTATCATCATAAACGATGGCTGTTAAAATCATACAATGTAATAATGATTTTCAATAAAGTATCCCAATGACACGCCTTCTAGAATTTGGAGTCTGAGTTATTGGTCTAATAACTGTCCAGTGATGTTCTTCCAGATTTTTTTTAATTAATCAAGAACGTCTTTTCTCAGACTGTTTCTAAAAGTACTACCTGTTCCTCTTCTGAAGACTGTGATGAAGTACGAAGAAAGATGGCTTTACTCCTAAGGCGGTGATCATTTGGTCCATTTTCATGAGTAAGTTGTACTGAAATAAATATGTCTTCTGAAGATCTGGTTCCAAACAAGCCTCTTAGGGTCACTTTATCCTCTGAAATGATAAGTGACATAATATTGGAAAACATCCACCACAATCAGTCTAGTTCATTTCCAGTCGAGAATCTTCCTTCCAACCAAAAAAAAAAAAAAATAGTTTTCAAAGAAATTTATAAATGCAAAAAAGATAACACTATTTCATTTACTACACAAAAATATATGTTATGTGCTTACTATGTACCCAACATTGTTCTAAGTCACTGTTAAAATGTTGTTAAAGTATAGTACTTCCAAGTCTCCTTGGCATTACCTACCTCATTATTTTTCCTAAATTTGAGGGGGATTTTTTTCTTATATGAAAGCAATATATGGAGGATTTTAGAACATTTGTAAGATAAAACATAAAAATTTGAAAAGTACTCCTAGTAGGACAGAAAAGCTGCAACAACATTTTTTCGGTGGTATTTTTCTCATATTTTTACCTATGCATTTTGTTTGAGGTAACACAGCTGGTAAACAGCAGAGTGGGGATTTGAAGCCAGGCCTTCTGACTAAGAACCCATGCTCCTAACCACTGTCTATACCACAAAGGAAGGGAATCATGCCACAAAGGAAGGGAACAAGTCCATAGAAAATAGAAGAACGACATGAGAAAAGAAAAAAAATTCCAAAAAGAAGACAAAGAAGAAAAGTTTACAATAGTACAAAAAGAACCAAAGGTGCATGGTACATTCCAAAATAGAACTCATTTGCTGCAACCGCAATAACAAATACAGGACTCCACATCAGTGATCACTAGACAAGTGATAAAAGGGTCCAAAGAGACCAGGTGGCAGAAATCAAGATGCTGTGAGGGTGGTAGAGTAAGGTTTCATCCCCTTACAATACTCTACCATGAGACACAGGGACTGTTTCTTCTGTGAGCTCCTTAGGCAGGTATGTAACTGGAGGGGTTATGAGAGAGCCTAACCCAGTGAAGTGGCCATGCTTGCTCTTGAGCTGTTAGTTGCATGGCATGAAAATAGGTGAGATTCTTGTTGTCCTAATGACCATAGCCTGATGCTAATCCAGTCAGGATCCTTTGTTTGCTTCTGAATACCCATCACTAGCAGAATTAAAACCTATAGGGATGTCTAAAGGACATTAATGCTGAGATACTGTTGGGGAGCAGAGGTAAGATAACCTGGGGTATAATTATTAACTCAATCAGCCAGAGAGGCAAAACACAAATATTGATTGAATTTAGCGCTTTCTCTGTAAAAGGGTCATATTAGTAAATGACACACACTCAGGCCAGCTCTCCCTACTGCCTCCTGCACCAACATCCATGGCTCCTAACAAGCTACTCCTGGGACAGGTGACCCCTGCCTTTGGCCTCAACATCCCATCAGCAACTCTAATGTGAAGCACTAGCTTGGGCTGCTGGGGTAAAGGGGCTGGGGGCGCTCAGTGAGTAGGGTAATGGGAGAGTTGCTCAGAATATTGCTGCAATAACCAGCACTGTGAAAGATCAGGTAAGTGAGGAAGGAATAGTCTTAGAGGATTTATCCCCCTGAGATCTTCCTCTTTTACAGCCACGAAGATGTCCTAAATCAGTCCTAGGGCAAAGATAAGCAGTATAGTAGCAGGGTAGAGCAAGATAGTTCTAAAAATGCTTGGAAACAGAAGAAGTTCTCTGAGAAATGAAAGGGTTCCTCAAAGTTAGAATCAGGGCTTCCTGTGGCCACCTGCCATTCTTCAGTGCACTGTTCTAATACGAAGTGGAATTACTTCAGTTCTCCCTGCTTATCCTTTAAGGCTTGAACAGCCTAAATCTAGTATTTACTAAGAAAATACTGTGTACCAAGCACACTATTGTAACAGTCTATTGACTTAAATACTTGGAAGGCATTTAGTGAAACAGATATTCCATAAGGACACGTTCTATTTGTTCTCATATCACACAAGGCACTGCCATTTCCAATAAAATAACCAGGGTATCTGACAGATGAAACTCCTTTGAAAGAAAGAGCAAAATATAATGAAGTCCCCACTTCTGATGCTGATGTTGAAATGCTGGTGGGGACTCGGATCTAATAAAATTTCTTGTTCATGCTTTTAAAATTTCTTCATTTTGGAAACAAAACTTTCATTTTTAAAATATTATTAAGGGTGCTGAAATAAATTACAAATTCCTAACTGGGCAGATCATGGTGGGTAGTCATGCCCATGCCTACAACTTCTTCAGAAAGGTGTGTAAGCCAGCCTGCCCACTGTTCCTGTGCATCTAGATCAACACACCTTTGAAATGCCAGAAGTAATACCCCTTGAAGACATAACCCCACAGAGCACAGAATCTTAACTCTCCTGGGATCCATTCCCTGCCTTGCTTTCTCCCACCTTCACTTAATCTTCCTTAAGTTCCCTCAATAGCAAGTGCATACAAGAAATTGCAAACTGCTATTCTCCTATTCTCCTGAGCATTTGAGATCTTGCTTCCTGGCAACAGGAAGTTTGGCTCAAATAAATTCTTAGAAAAATTCTCTACAGGTTTGGATGTTCTTAGGTCAGCAAGAAGAAGATTCAGGAAAGAACTTGTTCTCTCTCCAATTGCTCCTACGGTTTAAGGCTCCTTCCTACTCTTCACATGAATACATACTATATCACTCCAAAGACCCAGAAGTGATCCTTCCAAGGCTTTTATCGCTTTCATAAAAAAACAACAAATAATAAATCTCTTGGCAGAATGAGGTAGGAAAGAAGTTCTTTTTCAGTATGATAATGTCAAAATGAATCCAAAGGGGCCTAAAGCTGATGAGAGACACTGCTTCCCAGAGTTGTCCTGGTGGCCTGGTGACAGTCCACATGAGCCACCCAAGTGTTTGTTTTTCATCAGTCCTTTTTTCAGTATTTCAACTTGTCCCTAATGTTTCTTGCTTTGAAATAAGTGTCAGACATAATAAATAAATAAAAATCTAACGGCAATATTTCAGAGAACAAGTAGGTTGTTCAGACCTGAAAGAGCATCTCTTTGGCATTTCTTTTTACAAAAAAAATATATTTTTATTGATATCAGAGAGGAAGGGAGGAGAGAGAGATAGAAACATCAATGATGAGAATCATTGATCGGCTGCCTTCTGAATACCGCCTCCCCTCTACCCCCCCCCCCCCCGCCCCCCACATACACTGGGGATAGATCCCAAAACCTAGGCATGTGCCCTGATCAGGAATCGAACAGTGGCCTCCTGTCATAGGTTGATACTCAACCACTGAGCCACACCAGCCAGGCTCCTTGGGCATTTCTGAGTCAAAACTTCAATACAAGTGAAACAAAGGTTTCTTAAAGGTTTTATTATTCTGAAGCAATGGAATTTAAAAAAAAAAATTTATTACATACTGAGCATGCAAACTTCCAACAGATCTGCCTTACTAGGCCACACCAGCTGTACCTACAATGTCTAATTTCAGGCCAAAGCAAAAGGTTCCGCTCCTTGAAAAGATTGAAACTACTGATGCCTTGATAAATTAATATTAATCATACATTGATTATATGGCTTCCAGATGAAAGTGATCACTTTCAGAGAAGTCTATTTTGAAAGAAACTCTGTAAAAACTCAGATTCATCCATACAAGAGCCAAACCAGTGTCCACGCGCTGAGAAGCGTCGCCACCCTGGCAGGGGAGTTTTCACAGATCTACACCAACCTCATCCGAATTCACGGCCAGGTCCTGTCAGCACGGCTGAGGCTCTGTTCTTCTGCACCATGGTCAAGAGCAATATAAATCAAGAGCAGGTTCTCGGCCGCAAACAGATACTGAATATGTTGCTAGAAGGAACGAAAAATTCATGGGGGATATTTCTGTGCAACTCTGAGCAGTTGCAAAAGGCCTTCTGCAAAGAGAATAGGGGCTAAGCAATCATGCTTATAACAAGGTTGGGTACTTTGAAAGCCATGGGGTGATTTTCACATTATACTCCTAGCCTAGAGCAATGTTTCTCTGGACAATAATATCTGCTCCTCATTTGTCCAGCCAAACTACTTTGCTCAACTGCTTCCTGATCACATGCTACGTGGTATCTGGCCTCCCCTGGAGCGACAGTAGTTAGGATTAAATAAGCAATTTAAAAACCAATCAATCATAAATCAGAATGAATCCAAAGAAGCTAAATTCAGCAGACCGATGTTTTGTCTAAATTCCCTCTGCAGTGCTCTGAATTCCACCTGTTTTATGTTCTGCATTGAAAGGGCACAGAGAGGAGAGGATTACTTCGGCCTGGCTAGTGGGGAGTAATCGCGCTTTCCCTGAGGCGGGTTGATAATTGACTCATTATTCACAGGCATAGCTCTCAAGCTGCAAATGCACAACCCAGGCCGGAAAAAAACTGTGTCAAAAGCCCAAGGTGAGGGACACAATGGCAGGAAGTTGAAATTTTTCAATGTCCAGTGCTAGGCACTTACAGAGAGAAAAATGTTTAGAGTGTCAAGTTGCTGAAAGTTTCTTTCCAGGAAGAAAATCTGAGTGGCCATTGAGTTAGGCAACTCATTCGATCCAAAAGTTATATTCTGGGCCTCAACCACGTGCAAGGTGCCGAAGATGGGAAAGAAGCAATCCTGTCCTCACAGAATTTACAAACTAGGAAGTTCAGCCAGGTATGCAAACCACCAAAACAGAACACAACCATGGCAGATGATACAAGGGAGGGGCAATGGTAAAGAATGGTGAAAGCTCGCCATCGGTTTGGGAACCACGGAAGGCTTCACACAGGCATGGGGCGTCTGAACTGGGCTTTGCAACAAACTACAGTTTCAACAGGTGGACACTGCGAGGAGTTCTCCCACAAAGGGAGCAAAGCGGCGAGGTGGGAAAGCACAGACCCTGAGAAGAGTCACCAAATACTCCAGGGAGATGGGAGTAACACTTGGTGACACATGGGAGGGGTGATATTTGACGGGCACAACGAAAACTCTGTACCTGACCCAGGCCTTTGGGAGTCACGGCGCTGTGCCCTCAGAGGAAGTGGGTAGAATAGAGCAGAGTGGTTCAAATACGGGAGGTAGGAAGTACAGAGCATTTGTAGTCATCGGGGTGAGGGGTAAAGGGAGCCTCAGCAATGGGTTTAAGATTTGGAAAAACTCACCAAGGGAATTCTGTGTTTCTGAAACAGAAATGAAGACATCATCGCCAAGTGCTTATGTTCCCTCCCTCTAGATATCTCAGAATGTTAATCTTATCTTTCTACTGCAATCTGTACTAGTCTTCTAATTTAATTCAGTGTGACTTAGGTAACATCTTGGTTTCTTAACAATTTCTGTGATGGTGGAAGTAGAGAATACAGTGTGCTTGCAGCTTGTCAAATAGGTTACAGATTGGTGCAAAGAGGCCACACGTATCACCCCACAAGGTCGGCTCCTTCCCAACCGATCCAGTCAAGGCCACTGAAGGGAGGTGGCCCAAGGGGGGCAGATGCAGCATCTTTCAGCACAGCTTCCCGTAGCTCCCAGAACCCCTACCAGAGTGACAGCTGCTGGTGACACTGTCTACCAGTGGTTCTCAACCTTCCTAATGCCGCGACCCTTTAATACAGTTCCTCATGTTGTGGTGACCCTCAACTTCATTGTTACAAATTGAACATAATTAAAGCATAGTGATTAATCACAAAAACAATATGTAATTATATATGTGTTTTCCGATGGTCTTAGGCGACCCCTGTGAAAGGGTCGCGACCCACAGGTTGAGAACCGCTGAATAAACTGAGATCTTGCTGCATCCAAATAGTCCATTTCTTTTTGTATGGCAGTCCTTACCTACTTAACACTTTCAAATCTATGCACAAATTACTTATTTTCTTAATAGGAAATATTTAAAACAAACAGGACCCTCCTATTTCTTGAGCCAAATCCAGAGTCACAAGGTCATGTGAAGAACTCAAGGTCAGGACCTAAGTATCCATGAACAGCATCTCTGCCACTCCACAGCTTTACTGATGAGTAACTTACAAAATGCACTTATCTTAAGAGTACAAGTCTCTGATTCTTAGTAAATACACAGAGTTGTGCAACCATCATCAGAATTACATTTTTAGATCATTTCCATTATCCCAAAAAGGTCCCTGGTGCTCATTTGCAGTTACTCCCCATTCCTACCTCCAATCGCAAGCAAAACCACCAAACTACTTTTTACAGCTATGTTTCCCTTCTCTACACAGTCCATATAAATGGAATCATACAATATGTGGTCCTTTGTACCTGATTTCTTTACTTATAGTATAATCCCACTTTTATAAAATAAATTTGCTGACTATATAAATGAAACTTCAGTTGAACCCTTACTGTAATTCACATACTGCTAATATAAATAAACATATATGTAATGTGTATGTGTGTGTTTATATATATAATCATTTAATCCTAGTAACAAGTCTATGAGGTTGAGGTATTATATCCATCTTTCAGATGATAACTGTGAAGCTGAGATATTTTAAAGACCACCTAGTTGGGAAGTAGTAGAGATTAGACTAAAATCCTGGTTGTCATCAATTCCCATGTTCTTAACTAATAATTATATATATATGTATATATATTATATATGTATATACACATAATTAGATCTGTATAATTATATATATATATCCTTCCTGAACTTTTCTGTTGAATATGAATATATATATGTACATGTGTGTGTATATATATATATATATATATATATAATATATATATATATGTTCAGGAAGGATAAATACACCCATAGTTTATCTCTAAAACACAGGATTATGGTATTATTAATTAATTAATTGAGTATGGACATAGATAAGTCAGGGCTAACATGGCTGTTCTGCTCCACAGTCATTCCAGAACCCAGGCTCCTTCTATCTTTCTGCTCTGCCATCCCTAGGGCAGCACCCTCCTCCACATGGTCCAAGATGATACACCACCACACCCTTGCTCCAAGCAAGAGGATGAAGAAACAGAAGAATAAAGTGTGTAGTACATCTGTTCCCTTCCGTTATTAGTGAAGGTATGGCTTCAGCTACTGTATCATGGAAGCACCAAAACAGAGCAACTGAGACAAAAATTGTTTCTCTCTCTCAAGTAACAGTTGAGGGCAGGTGGGCAGGCTCTGTTCCATGCGATGATCCAAGGATCAAGGTTAGTGGGGTGCTCTGCTATCCTCAGCACACGGCTTCCATTTCTGCGTCTAAGGAGTTGCTCCAATGATTGCCTATTTCCAGCCAGGGGGAAAGGAATTTTTAAAAGAGGCCAGGGCACGTATCTTAAAGATATGGCCCAGAAGTTATACATATCAGTCCCCTCACTTCTTATTGGCAAAAACTTAGGCAAACGGCTACACCTAACTGCAAGGGAGACTAGGAAATGTAATCTTTATTTTGAGTGGCCACAGAGTAGCTAAAAATTCCATTGCTATAGAAAGAGCATGGCTTTTTGTTTGTTTGTTTTTCTCTGTGTTTTGATGTGTATGTGTATTTTCTAATTTTCCTCCCATGACTCCAAAATAAATTTTATTTGTAGAAGTCAAGAAGCATTTCCTCCTAAATCTGCAATCTAGGGAGAATACCTACATGTATCTCTTCTTTCTTAAAAAATATGTAATATTTTACATTTACACTTTTCCTATTTTAGAATCAAAATTCCTTTAACTTCATGTCTCTCTTTTAAATCATAATCACCCTCATCATAAAAGTTTACACTTGAGTAAATTTTCTGAATTTACCAAGTGCCTTCATGTATGAAATATACAACAGAAAAGGTACCAAAAGCAATGAAAGTACTGGAGGGGCATTTCCTAGAACTACATCAATAAGATGCCTCCATTGCCCATGTGGTCTCCCAAGACTCTTGCCTGTGCACTTGCTAATGGCGACTGCTCACAAAGAACCCAGTTCTTCGGCAATAGAAGTCGCCAGGAGATTTCCCTGTGATGGAGAGTAACATTGGCCCTACAGACATGTGAACAGTAATCCTTCAGCTTGGGACAGAATGTATGCTAAACCAAAGTCTGCCGTAAAAGTCTGTAAACTATTATATTCTAGCCTCTGGATCAGAGTTTAACAAGACCATAGTAAAATTATTCCTGTAACCCACAACACCATCAAAGTGCCTTATGAATAATATAAAATGGTGCCCTAGCCAGTTTGGCTCAATGGTTGGAGCATCGGCCCACAACTGAAGGGTCCCAGGTTTGATTCTGGTCAAGGGCATGTACCTTGGTTGCAGGCTTGATACCTGGCCCCAGTCAGGGCACATGCAGGAGGCAGCCAATGGATGTGGCTCTCTCACATCAATGTTTCTCTCTCTATCTCTGCCCCCTCCCTTCCACTCTCTCTAAAAATCATGGAGAAAATATCCTCGGGTGAGGATTAACATAAATAAATAAATAAATAAATAAATAAATAAATAAATAAATAAAATGGTGACATGAAATGAAAAGTTATATTTAAAGTAAAACGATTGTTGTTACCCTTTGAGTGGCGAGTGCAAAGAGTTTCACAAAAGCTATGGTTCTTCTTCCCAGAAAAATGAAATATTTAAAAAGCACAGAATTTTGAGGAATTCATACATCTCCCCGTACCCTCCTTGATCTCATTTACGGTATACTTCTCACCGCTGGTCTGAAAGTCAAGGTTCCTGGGCTGCACACTAGAACTATGAGATCAAAATGTGTGGCTTGATCCCCAGGAATCTGCATTTTAATAAGCAGATCTCCCGGGTGACCTTTACACATACTTAAGGTAAAAGTCCCAGGTAAAGAGTCCATGCAGTAGAATCTAAAAATTGAGAATAAAAAAGGAAGTATCTGATACCTCATCTTTGTCAAAGCATAAAAATACCCTTGCCTGAAGGCCATGCGTAGACAAACTATTTAATCCATCCACCAGAGGCCAGTGTAGGATTAGTCCCTGTAGTCTTACTACACAATAGACAATATACATAGACACTATTCAATACATACTAATAGTTGGTCTTAACTACTTCAAGGAATATGTTGTAGACAACTAACATTGTAGATAATATTTTACACTTTTCATATTGTAGATGCAAGATTTCTTAACCTTATGCCCCGCTCTTAAATCATAATAGTCCCAATAATCATAAAACTTTACACTTGAGTAAATCTTTAAAACTTACCAAGCACCTTCATATACATATTTCCTCTGATCCTCACCACAACCATATGAGACACCCTGAGCAGGCAGAATTATCCCTGATTTACAGGTTCAGGGAGAGTAAGTGACAGGCCTGAGGTCTCAAAGAATTAATAAATGCCTGAAGTCCGACTTCTGAATTCTAAGCTAGAATTGTGCCTTTTCCATTACACTGGCCCTGCCCACGACGAATCAGAAATATAAGGGCACTAAATGAAACTCTTCATACAACTACATCACTTCACCCCAAAATCATGCCCTTCTGTCTGCCTACACAAAGATGCGTCTACTTAAGACAACCTCTTTTACTCACGTAGGTGGAAGAAAGTTAGAGGGATAAATTTTTTCTCTCTCCTTTCCAAATAAATGCTTCTTAGAAGTTTTCAAACTTTCTGAGGTAGAATAACCTCTTCTGCACAAAACTGTATAATCCAGGACTCATCCATTGGCATACAGCCAGCATTAGGAAATGCAAGAGCAGACCTAAATGCTACATGTCTTTCATTCCCTCGTTCTTTCAGGGCACTCCAGAACATCCTCCGGGGGGGTGGGGGTGGGGGAGGGGAAGAGAGCTTGAAGTAAAAATATAAAAAAGAAGCAGTCTAAAAATTCACAGTTCTTATCATTTTTATTGCTATTTTACTAACTCATAAACAGTATTTATTCAAAATAAAACTGAGACAATCAAAAAACCAACAACAACATTCTGGATATTGTTTCATCAGCACCAACTAGAGTAGTTAGTATTGCCCTACCAACCAACCTCTACACAGTCTATAAGCAGTTGCATTGCTATTGTGCCTTCACACGTCGAGAGCATTCGGAACACACAGCACACAGAAATAAATAAGAAGGACACATCAGAGTGGGGACCCTGTCTCCTTCACCTTGTATTCCCAGATTCCAGCTCAATGCCTAAAATATAGCAGAACAGTCAGTACTGAAATGACCTCCACATTAGCAAGAAAAACGGGATTGGTGCTATAATTAGGGACTGAACGCAATACCCAGAAATTAAATGACTGGCTACAAGTCACACAAAACATAACTTATGGGGAAGAAGAAAAAAAAAAGAAAATATGGTACTTGATTCACAATCTAATCAGCAATTCGTACACTGTAAAATCCACAAAACACATAAACACAGTGTGATGATTCCTCCCCGTGCTAATGAAGCAATGGGCTGCAACATGAATCTCTCTCATCTGGGACGAATCCAAGTAGGGGGAAAAGACACTAAAAATGTCATACAAGACAGATTGCGGTTTGATTTTCACATAAGAAAGATCTGAGTTTTGGTCAAGATACAGTTTCCTGTTTGCATCCTTTGGGTTTAGCTGACCATTTCAAAGAAAATATTATTGTTTTATGGCTGACAGAACATTTTGCTAAAACCATCCAGATGTGACTATTGTACCCATTCAGCTGAATCAGGGGATGCAGTCTTATGATCACCTCAGTGTCAAACCGGGTAATTTACTCTTTTCCATCAGTATAACACTATCTTGAACAACGAGTCAAAATAACATCTCAAGGTAAAGAGAAATGCAAGCAAAACAAATGGGCATGTACTTATCAGTGTTTAAATTGGCTACTTAAAGGTTGATAGTGACTATCTTAAAAGTTTATTTGTGTTACTATAAAGGTCTCTGCTTGTGCTTTGTAAAAGTTCAAAATGCCATTTGCCTACTGAAAGTTCACCTCTCTAATTTATATGTATGTATAAAATATACTGTAAAATATATATGTGTGTGTTGAAAAGATATTGAGAAGTAAAAAAATGATTTTTTATTTGCACTTAAATCAAATTTAGAAACTTCCCACAATATCTTTCTTCACTGAAAAAAAAAAAAAAACAACTAGAAAAAAGTATTCATTGTAACAAACTACTACGCACTAAAGACACCACCCAAAGTAAAATTTAATGGTTGTAATTCAAAATGTTGTAAATACTCAAATACATTTTCTTTCCTCATCCAATTATACCTAACTACAGCAGACACAGAAAACAAATGAATATCTATGGGCCAAATATGCATGGGTAGACTAAAAATGAATTATAACAACTGCGGCTGAAGATTTATGCTAACATATCTAACACCAAAATGGTTCCATCAGCTCAAAATCCATCAGGATCTGAGGGAGGAAATTTCCTTCTGCAACTGAACGAGCATTTTTCGGTGTTTCATAATTTGTCAATTTATTCCCTAAGTGTAGTGATTTAGTGATGACAAAAGAATTAGGGAAACAAACGAAAATTGCTTAATTACAGTTTGCAGATGTTCCCCCAAAGAGAAAGAACAGGTTAATGCTACTGATGCTGTTTCTTCCATAGGACTGTGCTATACATTAGCTTCACCCAATACTATTTTCCTCCTTCAGTGTTCTATGTGATGTTTGATGTAATGTTGTGATAAAAGAGTCACATACAGATAGCTACTGAATTTATGATCAGTAGAAAACCATAAGCTTTTTTTCTTTTCCTTTTATCCTTTGCAGCAATACCAAGAAAGAAAGAAACCATCAATAAAAAGCTTTAAAATAACACCACGACCTTATTCTCTCCCTTGGGATGCCAGATTAATTGAGTTTTCTAATTTCCTCATTGCTTCTATTGGCAAGTCCTCATGAGATGCCTTCTATGAATTTCTCTTGAGGGTAACATCCCAATAGCCTAATGTCTTAAGTTAAAATATGTTTATTGCTGTTTGCTGTGTTATTTTCAATTGTGCGCTTTCCTGTTCAACTCACATATGCAGGGGTGCTTCCAGAGTGGCCTTTTTTTTTCCTTTATGTGGCTAACGGAAAAAAAAGGAAACAGAAAGACATTGCAAATGGCCTGTGAACTAAAAACACCACTCAATATTCAGTAGGGAATTGAATGACTGATAACAACAGCACAGAAAATGTGGCTTTAAGTGCCACCTGGAAGGGTAAAGCCGGTCAGTTCGTTTCCAACTTCCTGTGGCAGACGATCTGCCCGTTGCAAGGGCATCAAAACAATGCTAAGCCTGCTGGTCTCTGGCTAATGCTCTACGGAAAACAACCGCAAAAGGCTGCCCAGCAAGACGTGTTTGCGCTGCTGTGTTGTCTTTCAGGAGAGAAAGCCGTTTCTATGCTCGGCTGACATTCCTTTCCTGCTCTGAAATTGGTTAAGAGGGCCAGCTGCTTTCTGTCATTTCCTCAGTGGTGTTTTTCTCAACAGATCTTGAAGTTCTTCAGAGTGGGAAAAGCCTCGTTGTGGCCCTATGGAAGCTTAAAGGTGCATTTCTAATGCTAACATTCAAAACAGCTCTGGGCACCAAAATGATATGTCAGCTTAGGAGATGGGCTGTTTCCTGCACTGTCACCAGTTTCATTTTTAATTACATTTTTAGAAGCTGTTAAATGTGAGCAGTGATAGTCCTCTGGCTGAACGGACAACTCGAAATGTACCAGTCAGGAAGTATAAGCCAAACCCCAGCCCAAGATTCTAAGCTCTGGACAGAACATGCACTCAATAAGGAAAACGTAAAGGACTCCTGTAGTGAGAGCTGTGGCCTCCGTGGGCCTCAGCGTCTCCCAGGCAAGGTGCTGGTGACTGGCCTTGGACTCTTTCTTCTCCTTAATCCTCTGTCAATCACCTGTAACCAAGTGCAGCATCTCAATGGCCCTTTTTGCTTCCCATTTTCCTTCCACTACCCTAGTCCATATCTCCACACAGAGGTTTCTGTTCAGCCTCCTAGCTTGTCATCCGGTTCCAGTTGTCTTTCCTTCTTGCCTCTACCTTTCCCACCACGTGTGTGTGTATGTGTATATGTGTATGTATGTGTGTATGTGTGTGTATTGTATTTGTGTGTGTGTGTATATATATGTGTGTGTATGTGTGTGAGTTTAAACTCTACGATGGCTCCCAGTTAGCTAGTATATCACACCCCAAAGTGGGGCATCGGGACACAGTGCACTCTGCAGGCTCTTCTTCCTGTGCCTACCCATTAAGTGTGAATGTCCTTTAGGACTCAGTCTGAGGCCTATCTCAGTCTGTCTCTTCATCATTCTGAATTCTCCTATTTTCTTTTCACTTACTCAACAAATATTTATTAAGCATCTACTCAGTCTACCAGGCACTGGTTCAGGCCCTGGAGTAATAATGGTGAACAAACCCCACAAGCAACCAGGCCCCATGAAGCCCACATTCTGGAAAAGATAGAGGAATCCTGTTTTGAGGTAGCACTTCTATTTCTGGCTCAAATCACCTGCATGCCAGAGACTCCCAGATCCTGAGAACTGCCCAGCGCTTAAGGTAAGGCAGAAAAGTGAAGTGGGTCAGAGCATGGGCTTTGCAGCCACACTGATTAGGGCCATAATCCAAGGCCACCCTAAGTAGTCACATAACCTTGGGCAAGGCTGTTAGAGCTGCCATCACAAAACACCACAGGCTGGTGGCTTGAACAACAGAAATGTATTTCCTAACAATTCTGGAAGCCGAAAGACTGAGATAGATCACGGTGTTGGCAGGTTTGCTTCTCCTGAGCCCCCCACCCCAGCCCTCTCTTTCGCTGCTCTCTTGCTGTGTCCCCTCACAGCCGTTTCTATCTGTGTGCACTTCCCTGGTGAGTCTCTCTGTTCTTACAAGAACACCAGTCATACTGGATCAGGACCCACCCTTATGACCTCACTTAATCTTAATTGCCTCTTTACCGACCCTAAATCCAAATACAGTCACATTGGAGGTTAAGGTTTCAATGAATAAATTTTGAGGGGACAAATTCAGTCCTTATCAGTAAGTTACTTAACCTTAATCCTTGGTTTCCTCATCTGTAAATTGGGAATAATAAAAATTAAAATGTAAAAATACTCACTAGGTTAGTCTAAGGATTAATTAAGATGATCCAAGTAAAGTACTAAGCATAATACCAAGTACTTAGTAACTGTTAGCTACTTATCAATAATATTACACTAGATTTCTTACAATCTCACAATCCCAGATATTTCTGGGGGGAAAGGGGATAGAAGTACAGAGGAGGGCCAGAGGCCTGAAGTTTGAATGCTTGGCTGCATCTCAAGCAAATTGCTAATCTACAACGATTTTCATTTCTCTGAGCTATAAAAAGGCGTAGTAAATAGCTATTTGTTTGCATCATTGTGGTAAATAAATTACTCAAGACAAATGCTTAGTGAATATACCAATGAAGGAATCCTATATAATAAAAGCCTAATATGCAAATTGTCTCCTCAGGCGGTCCTTCAACCGCTTGCTATGACATGCGTTGACCACCAGGAGGTGGCTCGGAACATGGCGGGAATCGGCCACACACTGCAACCTCTCGCCCTCTACCTGGGGGTGGGAGTGACGGGCGGGGGGGGGGGGTGTGGAATACAGGGTGTCCACCGCCGAGCTCACTCTCGCTCCCCTTGCTACCCTCCCCCAAGACACAAGGGCTCGCACGCCAGGGGACCACCCCCTCCTCCCCTCTCCCTCACCCCGCGCCGAGCACCTGTGTGGAACCTGCCCTGGACCCACATGGCCTCTTCCGGGTGAACCAGGCCACAGCCACCAGGACCACAGCCACCAGGACCACATGGGCCAGTAGAGCTCCCTATGGGTTTATGCAGGAGCCGGTCTGCGAGGCGGGCGAGAGCACGCTGCCCGCCCACTTCCGTGCGGTGCCATTGGGTGGCCCAGAGGCCCACTCTGTGCCTCAGCCCACAGCGTCCAGCCATGCTCACCACATCTCTGAGTGGTCGCATCTCCGAGTGGGAACTCGGGCACCATGACTCAGGCAGAGGGGGCTGTGTGGAGGCCCGGGGGTCCAGGTGCTGACCAGGGCCCAGAGATTAGCTGGGACCTGTCCTTCCACCAGACACTTGCACTTCAATCACCAACCAGGCCTAGGGACTGCACCCATGCATGAATTTCATGCACCAGGCCTCTAGTCTAAAATAAGGAGCACTGGACTGCCTGTTCCAAGCCTACAGTTTAGACAGAAACAAACCTGGAGCTGGTGTCTTAAAGGAGTATCGGTAGTCTTGCTTTTGAAGGGTCTGCATTAGCAGAATTTGTAATCTAAACCAGTGGTGTTCAAAACCAGTGAGGCATCAGAATTACCTAGAGAGCTCTGCAAATATAAAACTTCCTAGACACCTAGCTATTGGGTTCTCACTTAATAAGCCTGGGATAGTGTCTGGAAATTTCTATTTCTATGAAAGTTTGCTACTATACAAGTTTTTCTGAGTATCAGCCACGTTTGAAACTACTAGCCCATAGCAGCGCTTCCCAGTAGAAGTACAATGTAAGCCATACGTGTGGTTTAAAATTTTCAAGCATACTTTTTAAAAGTTCTTTAAAAAGTGAATTTAATTTTAATAATATATTTTATTTAAGCCAATTTTCTAAAATATTATCATTTCAAATGTAGTCCAAAAATATTGAGATATTCACATCATATTTTAACTGTCTTTAAAATCCTGTGCTCACTCTGTACTCATCACATATCTCAGTTCACATGCAAAATTTCCACCAGAAATACTTGATCTGTATTTATATTTCATACAATTTACACTTTAAAAACTTTGATTCATAAGTTGTCCCAAACACATTTAAAAGTTATCCAATAACTGAATTATTAGTGTTTTGATGGAGATTTAAATTAATTAAAATTAAGAAAAAATTAAAACTCAGTTCCTGGGTAGCATCTGCCACATTCCAAATGCTCGGCTGTCACCTGTAGCTAATGGCTCCTGTGATGAGCAGCGCAGGCCTAGTGATCACAAATCATGTGATAAGTGTACATTCCTGAAATACGTAATGGTGGTAGACTATTGGCATAGCTCCTTAAATAACTAAATATGAATAAAGTAAAAAGTACAGATTAAACTCTCTTGTGATTACATAATATTAGTAAAATCTAAGAAAAACTAAAGTCTATTCAGAGGTTTTGAAACTAAAAGTTTCAAAGATATTAATTCAAACAATCAAAGGTCTGACCACCACCAGTGAATAAAGCCATGGGCATGGCCATTTGTGCTGAACACTCAGATATATGATGTTCTAATTACAGGAAGGAAATTTAGTTCAAATATTAACAAGTACGAAAGGAAATAGAGAGGGTGAATTGACAAGAATGTTATTCAAATACCTGTGGAAAGAATAGTAAAACGCTAAAAGGACAAAGTATTGCAAGTGAAATGAGAATAGCATAAAGAAACCTGGAAACAAAAATCAAACATTAAAATCAGAAACAAAATATTTGATCCAGACATAAAGTGGATAAATATAGCAGTGAACAGAAAGCTGTTTTAAATGGTAATATAGAAATTGGTAGAATCACTTGGGAAACTGGATCCTAAGGATTTTAAGAATGAAATGGGAGAATGAAAAACAAGGATTTATTTAAGAGTTAATGATAAAATCATAGTGATTCACTGCAATTTCCAAACTGTTTTAAGATGAATAGCTGGCAAAAAGAAAAAGTTTAATGGAAATTAATCATTTAGCCTGAAGCACAAAATAGGTGTGTGTGTGTGTGTGTGTGTGTGTGTATCCCTCCTATGAGCTTTCACAGAACTCTGCTTCTGTCCATTATGGTACTTTTCACACATTAGTGTAATTTCTTGTTTTCTTATTTTTCTCTCACACTGGACCATCTAGAGCTTGAGGACAATTATTCTTTGCTCCTCAGCACCTAAAATAATACCTAGACTATAAGGACTCAGAGAATGAATGAATGCATTAACAAAAAATCAAATATAAGTTTTCATGTCCAAGTTTTTATAACCTAAAAAAATGACAGCAATATGACAGACAAGGAAGAAGAGCATTTTTCCCTTTAGATGGATATTCTAGAAAGGCTTATAAATTAATCATATTCACAAAGAAACTGAGACACCTAAGACTGCAACCTAACATCTTATCTTTAGCCACAATAATGTCAACAATATAATAATGTCTTCATCAATAATGAATAAAGCCAAAAATCCACATTCTTATTTTCTCATGTAAATCTTAAAACTTGGTCTTACTCTCTTGAACTGAAGACACTATTGAGAATTCAATTATAACTGTCTCTTTAAAATAAATGTCTCCTTAAAGATTTTGATAAAACATTATATCTATTATCAAATATGTGCCTCGGTTTTAAAAAACAGAGCAGCCCAGCCAATGTGGCTCTGTGGTTGAGCATCAACTATGAAGTAGGAGATCATGGTCGATTCCCAGTGAGGGCACATGCTTGGGTTTCAGACTTAATCCCCAGTGCAGGGCATGCAGGAGGCAACCGATCAATGATTCTCTTTCATCGTTGATGTTTCTGTCTCACTCTCCTTCTTCCTTCCTCTCTGAAATCAATAAAAATTTTTTTTGAAAGTAAATAAATAAATAAAAATTAAAAACCAGAGCTGTTCTAAAAAAATTAAAAACCTGTAAAATATGATTGAAATAAATGTACTGTAGGGAGAATTATGCTATAATATGAACAGTTTCCAACTGTTTTCCAAGAGACTGTAGTGGTAATGTGAATATCTTTCAATAAAGCTATAGTTTAATTTTTTCCAGGGAAATATTTTTAATAGGATTACTGACCCTTTTAACACTCTTAGAAAGAAAATGAATCCCATCAGCACTCTGGCATATAACTATTATAAAATTAAATAGAACAGTCAATCAGTGGAAATGAGAATAGACCTGAGAAACAAAACTTATTGAAGAAATGTGCATAAGTATGCATGGTTTTAACCACACATACTCTTTAACAGAGAAAAGATTCCACTACATAGCAGCAAAATGACCAAACAGACTAAGAGAAATTAAGGGCCGAAAAGAAGGGGAAAACTGTGAAGAAACAACTTTCATGTTTTCCTTAAAACTGAATGAAAGCCTGGCCGGTATGGTTCAGTGGTTAAGCATCAACCTATGAACCAGATCAAAGTTTGATTCCCTATCAGGGCACATGCCCAAGTTGCAGGCTTGGTCACCAGTAGGGGGCGTGCAAGAGGCAGCCAATTGATTTTCTCTCATCATTGAAGTTTCTATCTCTCTCTCCCTCTCCTTTCCTCTCTCTGAAATCAATAAAAAAACATACTTAAAAAAAAAACACACAACTAAATGAACCATATTTACTTTGATCAGTTCTCCTATCACTCAACTCTTAGGCCTGTCCCTAAGTCCCGTTTGGTTCTTCAGAAAGTACTTAAATGTTTCAGGAGGAAAAAGGATGCTTACTGATTTAAGACACATTTCTGCACTCACAACTCTTTGTGCTTTAAGAGGAATTTTTTCAGGTCATTAGTTTATAATGTGAATGGCGCCTAGGGATATTTTGAAAGGAAAAAAAAACTAGTGTGCTTGGCGATGCAGTTTATGTGATTTGCATCATCATTTATTTCAGCTCAATTTGGGGCCCAAACTAAACTCAAAATGAAGTGACCACATGTGTAACAGTTTCTGTCTCAGCATGCAGTTATCATACAGAACTCTGAAAAGAGAAGAGCCCTCCTTACCCCCAAAACCAAAATATTATAACCTCCTTAAAACACCCAAGTCCTTGCACGTTCTTACTCTGCCATAGTACAAAAATAAAGTCAGCTTTACAAATAATTTGCAAAATAATTTTAATTATCAAAATGCCATTGGCATACCAAATTGCATAAATTCGGCTGGTTCTACCCGTTTTCACACACATACACACACACACACACACACACACACACACACACACCACTAGACATTGCATACTGGCACGTTTGGGTCCAGTAATTATGGAACTAAATCATTCTCCTCAAAGAAAGCAAGCATCTTCCTAAACCCAAGTTCATAGATGAAGGTGATTCGGCCATTATCATGATTAATCTGATCCACATATCATGTCAATATAGATCATTCAGAGTCCTAAAGGTAACTAGAGATTTCCTAAAGTCTCCATTTCCCTTAAGGATAAACAAAACCACAGTCCACAACTTTTAAGGGTAAACAAAACAGATATTGATATTCCAGCTACTTTGTACAACAAAAGAAACAAGTTAGAATCACTTTTTCTTTGCTTCCTGATAACAACCCTACTTTTACATTTGTCAAGGACACATGAATCATGACTTAAAAGCATGACAAGTATTTTGAGTGTCATGATCTTTAAGATTATGAAACTCCTTATTCTCATTCTCAGGTACATGTTAGAATCACCAGAGGAACTTTTACAAATTATTGATTTCTAGACCCCAGCTAAAACTTAGAGTGAGCCCTGGTATCAATATGCTCTAAAAAAAGTGGTTCTCAACCTTCTGGCCCTTTAAATACAGTTCCTCATGTTGTGACCCAACCATAAAATTATTTTCGTTGCTACTTCATAACTGTAATGTTGCTACTGTTATGAATCGTAATGTAAATATCTGATATGCAGGATGGTCTTAGGCAAACCCTGTGAAAGGGTCGTTTGACCGCCAAAGGGGTCGCGACCCACAGGTTGAGAACCGCTGCTCTAAAAGTTCCTCCAGTGAGTCCAAGGTGCAGCTAAATGGAGAACCAATGGCCTCACAAGTGTGGATTAATGACCCAGAAAGGACCAAGGTTGAGAACAAGCCAATGAAGATCCGAAGCAGAATTTACAATATAAATTACAAACTCAAATGCCTACAGGAGCCACTTAAGTGAATGAAACAGGCGATGTATACACACATTTTTAGATTGTGTGAGTGCCAGAGAGCACTACAAACTAGGGAGCTCATGGGGCAAGGGCTCCTGAGCTCTAGCTGATATTGCCGACAGGGAAATTACAGGTACCAGATCTCACTTATCAGAAAAAACACATCAAGATTTTTATGTACAATTTCGCAACTCTTAAATGTTGGCTCAATTTAAAAAACAAAAACAATACTGTGGGTGGCAAACAAAAAACATAATGACACACACACGACACAGGCTTGGCCTTGAGGCTTCAGTTAATCACTTCTGGTCTAAAAGTTCGTTTCCGTTGTACAAAAATCAGAGCACCATCATCATCATCATCATCATCATCACACAACAACAATACCTAGCCTTCAGTAAGTACTTACATGTTAGCCAACATGCTGAGAGTTCTACACAGATTCTCTCAATTCACTGGCACCAACCTTTGGGGGTCTATTATTATTCCCCTTTTCCTCGATAACCCCGTTCCCCAAGATCACATAGCCAGAAAGTGGCGATGCCAGGATACAAATGTTTGCAGTATAACTCCACAGCCTATCCTGTGCTATATTTCTTTAAAGTTTTAAACATGCTTTAAAAGCCCTCCACTGTTTGCACCTGGGTTTCTCCATAAATAAAATGAAGAGATTATACTGATTGATTTCTCAGGTCCTTTTTAACTCTCAAATTCAACAGTTCTTACTCAATCATACAACTCCTGGTTGCATTAAAAATGTTGGTATTTACATGAATCAGCCATGAATGCCCTGATAAGAATTGTCTGATCAAAGGAATGGAATGGATGAATGAATGAATGCTCATCAAACAGTCTTTTGGAAAAGGAGCAAAGACATAAAATTACACTAAAATTCTTTATCTCTACTACTATAGAAAGTTTACTTTTCCATTTTACCTTTCGAAAGATGAGTAAAGGTGCTCAGAAATTCTTCATATGTTTGCTCATGACAATTAACAAACTTATCCAAGACTTCTTTAATTATTTGATCTTCATCCATGGTCTCCAGTTCTGGTATTTGGGCAGGCATTCCTATTCACGGGGCCACTTTATCTATGAAACGAAGAAAAGCATGAGCTGGACAGAGTCATGCAGTACCAGCCTTTCAGAAAATACTGTAATGAGCAGGTGAAAGAATTGCAGGACTCAAAAGGACAGGTCAAGATAGTTACTACAACAGTAATAAGGTCTAGTTCAAGAGGTCAGAGTTCATTCATATCCTAGCTTCTGAAGTGCTATCACAATTTTATTTTTGCTTCAATTTCCACATTTCTATCTCCTTAATTCACGCCTTTTCATCTTTGTATCCCAAATGTTTAACAGCTCAGGAAAGGGCATAGAGCTGGCAGTCAATCAATATGAGGCTAAAATTATAGACAGTCCCTGACTTAAGATGGTTCAACTTAAGATTCTTTTTTTTTTACTTTAGCGATGGTGTGAAAGCAATATGCTCTCACCATACTTCAGATTTGAATTTTGGTCTTTTCCTGGGCTTATGATATGCAGTACAATACTCTCTCCTGATGCTAGGCAGTGACAAGAGGCTGCACCTCCCAGTCATTCACACGATTATGAGGCTAAACAACTGATACTGTCTAGTGCAGTATTAAATGCATTTTCAACATACAATATTTTCAAAAGCTTATGCTGGCTTTATCTCGATGCAAACCCATCATGAGTCAAGGAATATCTGTTCTCATTTGAGCAGGCACTACAGTCTGATGTGGCTAGAAACTGGTAAAACAATCATGTAAACTTGCCCACTTACTTCACCTGTGCCTCACCGGACATGGGTTCAAGTCCTTTCATCCTCCTGACTAAGCTACCTGGAAAAGGTTACACACCGCCTCCTTTCCATCCGGAAATGAAATCCGGACACGGTCTGGACACACTGAGATGGGACTAACTCCCACCCTAAATACTGCACTCCTGCTACATAGCTGAAGACTGCGTTCACGTCGCTGGTGGCCCCTCCAGTGTCAGTTCACTTGCCATAACTAAATGCCCGATGGCTAAGACACAGTGACTGCCTCAATCCACACACAGTTTAAACTTTGTCTTTAGTGATGATGTTTCACCTTGTTAAATTCCATTCATTCTGGATGGAAAGTTAGTCTCACCTCGCTTTGAGAAAACTGACTATCTATGAAAAGCACAGGAGCAGTTACTGCCTAAGTAGCTGGTGTGATTCAGGGAGGATAGTAAAGAGGAGGGGTTCTCCAATACTGTCTAACAAACAGAGAAAGCACCAAGATTCTTATATTTTGCTAAAACAAGAAAAAAATCAGTTCTCTGTTATTAATCATATTTATTTGGTTAGCTCAGAAAAAAAAATCTTTTCACAAGATGATATCTAACCTCATTTGAGGGAAGGATATGATCTGCATTAACATGAAAGTACTTACAGCTTTAATTTTTATTTCACTCAGAGTAACTATTCACATAGTTCCCTGTAGAAATACTATCTGGCTTGCTTTTGCGATGCTTTTCCAGACCCCACTGGAGATTTTGTGTAATATGTGGCATTTGCCCTGATTACCTTTGTGAACTCCAAACTATTCTGAAATCTGAAATACACCTGACCCCAAGGTTTTAAATAAGAAATTGTGAAGCTACATGTACCTCCCAGGATTGGAGTGAGGATTAAATGAATAGACACGGCACCTCAAGAAGTGTTAGCCACGATGATCATGGTGATGACAGTGGATCGGGCTTAGCACTTGGTCCTCTGCCTACACAAAGACCTCTTTTGACTGTCATTCCTCTGACTTTGGAGGCGCTGCTATTACCTTCAGATAAATCAAGATGAGTTCTCACTCACTACAACCCCAGATAAAACAGGGTGCTATAAAAGACGGGGTGAAAATAAAACGTGGAGCTCTGTACCAACTCAAAATGAAAGAAACTGTTTCAAACTATTTTTGTTGTTGTTGTTAATCCTCACCCAAGGATATTTTTCCATTGATTTTTAGAGAGAATGCAGGGGAGGGGAGAGACAGAGAGAGAGAAACATTGATGTGAGATAGACACATTGATTGGTTGCCTCCCACAGGAACTCTGACCTGGGCCAGAGGACCAGGCTGGGGATTGAACCTGCAACCCACATACGTGCCCTTTGATTGGAATCGAACCTGGAACCCTTCAGTCCGCAGGCCGATGCTCTATCCACTGAGCCCAACTGGCTAGGGTTCAAACTACTGTATGAATTAGATATAGGAAAAAGCATCAATTAAGGTTTATGAAAGTTTACTTCTAACACTGCCAACCTTCAGCAATCCAAAGTTTAATCAATTATGTTTGGAGTTCCTAGATAAAAAAAAATAATAAGAAATTCCCAGGTAGCTATTATGCGACTACCAATAGGACATGTACTTAATTCCAAGAATGTCAGTGTCAATCCAATTTTCCAGAATTGAACCCCAACAAAACTCTAACACTGAATTATATCAATGTTGCTCGAACCATCTCGGGTAACTACTTCAGCAAGCAAACACCACACAGCAACCATCATCCGTATTGGAGATTGCTGTAGATGTCTCCTTTAAGACTTTAAGTGATGACAGAAATTCCTTTAAACTTCCCAATTCTCAAACTGGAATAGTTTGAGTAGTTCGCCTTAACACATGTCAGCTTCACTAAAGGCAAATAATTAACAGACTGTGCCCAGCACAAATTCAAAATCCTTCAAGACCTTTAATTTCCTTCACATGATTATCACAGTAAAGAAGAGGTTATGCTTTCATTGACTTTTTTATAAAGACTTTTGGAAAATCAGTTTCACAAAATGTCATTATAGGAAGCACTTAACAAATACCCACCTTCAAATGTAGAACTTGCCCTGTCTGTGAAAATACAAAGAACCTAATGTGAAAAGTCCCCCGGGACTGACAGAGCAGCTCAGCGTTCGCCAGACAGTCGAGTGGTTTATGCAAATCCCAGTGGTTTTCTAAAAGGAAGCAATGCTTTTTCAGTTACTATTCATATTGTGTTTGTGTTTTTATCATAAAGTATTTTTCTAAAAGAAAGGGAGAGAGAGAGAGGGAGAAAGACTTGCCTGGATAACAAGATTCTTTGTTTTGCTTTGGTTTTCATGTTTTTGGGCTTAGAAGCTCCACATGAAAGACCCAGAACATATGATGAGAAGCCAATGTGTATAAATATCTACCAGTAAATCGTAAGTATCACCATCACAATCACAGCCTCCAGTAGGAAACACTGGGAGGAAGCATTGCTCTCCTCGGACGACTAAACATCACAGGAAACCACAGGTTTGGTGAGGAACAGGGTTCTCTTCTTATCGAGCCGCTGAGCTACAGCACAGGAGCCCTCCCTGGAGTCGTTTTCTACCACCACCCAAGCCCATCAGAGTGTGTGCTCTCTGAAAGGAGGTTATTATGAAATATGGGATGTGGAATTACCACCATTGACTTAGCACATCGTTGATGTTTACCTTCAGATGCCTGCTCCATGCAGCTTACCTACACACAACTTTCAAAGACAAGAGTGTAAGCCTTAAGAAACAAGATGCCATGAGCTAGTCTCCTCTCAATGTGCATAGCCTGCTTTTTAAAATTATTTTATTGCTGAGAGAGAGAGAGAGAGTAAGAGAGAGAGAGAGATTAAGATTGTTTGGTTGTTCTACTTATTTATGCATTCATTGGTTATTTCTTGTATGTGCCCTGACTGGGGATCGAACCCACAATCATGGCATACTGGGTCAATGTTCTGACCAACTGAGTGACCTAACCAGGGCCATAACCTGCTTTTTAACAGTACAGAGAGAGCTCTATGTCCACAAACAGGTTTTTTAAAAAAAACTGGGAGCCTTACCACTGATACTTAAATAAATAACACATTTTTAAAGATTTGTCCAGGAGCCATCAAAACGCACTTCCTCAAATTCTCATAGTTCTGCTCAACAAAAATCTACTGTGCTCAAAGGTAAGATGGGATATTATCAAAATAAGTCTCCCTGCATAAGGAAACGAAACCATCAACCTTGATATATCATAGAATGGGTCTCCCTTTGTAGTTTGGAAAATGGACAAATCTCAAAAAGACCAAGTTGCACTGTAAGGGTACTGAGTTAATTTATGATAGAAGAGACCCGGTGTGAACTAATTGCTTCTTCCTTGACAACTACACCTATTTTGCATCCTCTAATTTTTTTAGGTCTTTTAGTTCATATTAAGAAAAGAGAAAAAAGACCAGTGACAGAAGTTGCCATAGATTCTTAGACTTGAGAGAAACAGGAAGGTCATCTAGTCCAACCACCGTGAGTGAATCTATGAATCTGGGAAACTTTAGTTGGGGTTTTTGTCATCTAATGACTCTATTGATGAGAACTATTGTGTGTCTCTCAATGTCATAAATAATAATGACATGCTCATGATTATGAATCTCAGGGTATATATGAAGTCAGCAGGAAATTAAGCAAAAAGCAACTATCTCCCCCCTGGATGGGTATATCTATGCCTCCGACTATATTCTGTACCCAGTAATACTGTTGTTTCAAATACTTACCAATACAAACAAGGAAACAAAGGAAAATATAAAAGGAATAAAGAAGAAGGCATAAATACAAATCTTACAAAATATAAAAGAATCTCAACTCCTTTACATTTTTCCCCCTAAGGATGAGATAATAACATACAATTCTAACATCAAAGAATACACTGCACTTCAAGTTATAAGCTTCTGCCAACAAATCTATTCTAACACTGAAAAGGCATGGAATTTTTCATTATCACCAAAAATGTTGATGGCATAAGCATCTATATTTTACAAAAATTCTCCCAGGTACACTGCAGTGAATATCAAAGGAAGCACTGAGAGAGAGGACTTTAGAAAAGAGAAGTTGTGTTGTCATCCATGCAAAGGTCTCAGTAGGAGGCATGTCTTAGCTATACTTTTTTCCTTGACCAAATCTCATCTTAAGGAAAAGTGACGAAGAATTGCATGTAATAAAAAATTCGGGCTTACTACATGCTTACCATGAACATAGATATCATGAAGTTTGCCTTAACAGAACAGGTTCTAGTTCCTCTCCTAATGAAGATTGTAATCTACATGTTCAATACAGGACTCTATTTTTGTAACAGGAATGACTATGATGATCTGTTTCATGATTAGTGATATGGAATGAAGTGAAAACATCCTATATAATAAAAGCCTAATATGCAAATTGACTGAACAGTGGAATGACCATGGAATGACCGGTTGTTATGACACACACTGACCACCAGGGGGCAGACACTCAAAGCTGAAGCTTCCCACAGTGTGTAGGTCCTGACATGTGTTGGTGACGGGGGGGGGGGGGGGGGGGGGGGGGCAGGGCCAGCGAGTGGGCGGTGCCAGGCCAGTCAGGCAGGTGCCAGCAGGAGGCCCCAATTGCCCTGCCAATCACCCTGCAGATCAGCCCTGATCGCCAGCCAGGCCTAGAAACCCTACCCATCCACGAATTTCATGCGCTGGGCCCTAGTTTTAAAATAAAGGATGTAGTAGGAATAAGGACAATAAAACATATCAAGGCAAAATAGTGAATTTTATAAAGGAAACAGGAAATATATATATATATATAAACAATCTGTAGGATATGGGAATAGGGAAAAGTATGATCCATAAAAAGAAAATTTGATCAATTACACCTTAGGAAAATTAAAAACTTTGCTCTGTGAAAGATCCTGTTAAGATGAAAAGAAAAATTTCAGACTAGGAGAAAATATTTATAAGTCACATATCCAATAAAGGGCCAGCATATAGGATATAGAAAGAACTCTCAACACTTACTAAAGAAAAAATCCAGTTTAAAAAGGACAAAAGACACACATAGATATTTTAGCAAAGAGGATATATAAATGGAAAATAATCTCATGAAAAGATATTCAATATCATTAACCACTAGAGAGATGCAAATTAAAACCACAATGAGTAACTTATTAGAAATGACTAAAATAAAAAATTGTGTTAACACCAAATGCTGGCAAGGATGCAGGGAAACTGAGTAACTCGTATGTTGCTGGTGGCAGTGCAAAATGGTTCAGCCATTCTGAAAAAGATTTCGGCAGTTCCTGACAAAACTAAAAATGGACTTAGCATACAAATGAACAATTGCACTCTTTGCATTTACCCCAGAGAAATAAAGACTTATTCCCATGCAAAAAGTTGTATATGAATGGTCATAGCAGCTATATTCACAATAGTAAAAAGAAAGGAAACTATCCAAATGTCCTTTAGAGGGTGAATAGTTAAACTGTGGCACGACCCTACCATGGAATATTACTCAGCAATAAAAAGGAGCAAACTATTGATTCATTCAATAACCTGGATGATCCTCAAAGAAATCACGTGGAGTGAGAAAAAGCCAATCTCAAAGGGCTATACTAGTGTACAGACTGCATGATTCCATTTATATAACATTCATGAAATGACAATTATCAAGATAGATGGGGAACAGTTAGTAGTTGCTGGGGTTATAAACAAGGGGAGGAGATGGGTGAGTATCAATGGGGTAACGTAGTAGACTCCTATAGTGGTGTTAGATTAGTTAGTAGATTCCTATAGTGGTGTTAGATTAGTTAGTAGACTCCTATAGTGGTGTTAGATTAGTTAGTAGATTCCTATAGTGGTGTTAGATTAGTTAGTAGACTCCTATAGTGGTGTTAGTTAGTAGATTCCTATAGTGGTGTTAGATTAGTTAGTAGACTCCTATAGTGGTGTTAGATTAGTTAGTAGATTCCTATAGTGGCGTTAGATTAGTTAGTAGACTCCTATAGTGGCGTTAGATTAGTTAGTAGATTCTTATAGTGGTGTTAGATTAGTTAGTAGATTCCTATAGTGGTGTTAGATTCGTTAGTAGATTCCTATAGTGGTGTTAGATTAGTTAGTAGATTCCTATAGTGGGACTAGGGAAATGTATGATTCATAAAAAGAAAATTTGATCAATTACAAATGTATTAATTGTGGTAGTGGTTATGCAAGGCAACACGTGTGCTATAGTTAAACTACTCACACATACAAATGAGTGTATATATATACATAGCTAGTGAAATCAGAATATACTGTGTGGATTCTACAAATGTCAATTTCCCACATCATACTACTACATTTGTACAAGGTGTTAACATTGCAAAAGGCTGGATTATGGAATCTTCCTGGACATTTCTTTACAACATCATGTGACTCTATCCTGTAAATCTATTATTATTTCAAAACTAAAAGTTTAAGAAAAGGCAGGGCGGGGGGGGGGGGGGGAGTTGTAGAAGAAGGCTGAGCCACCTAAGGCAAAAGAGATTTAGGAAAAGAAAAAATTATCACTAAACGTTTTACCAGGAATGTTGGCACTCAGCATGTTGATTGCTTTCCCCCTGCAGAAAGCTCTGGGGGGTGGGAATAATGCTAATCTATAAAATTACATGTTTAAGCAGAAACTTTCCTCTTGAAAAATTTGCTTCCCTATCCTGCTCATTCATCCAAGCTACTATAATGACGTTTCTTGAGGCTATCATTCATTAAGCCTGGCTGTTCATCAGCAGATTGTATAAAATCAATTTTATTTCCCCCCAAATATACTCTTCCTCCAAGTTGTTTAAGTCAATCCAGACATATCGGCATTGGCTCACTGAGGCAGGTCAACTGAGTATTAGACTGTTTTCAATTACACAGTTCTGCATTCCATTAAACAAAGAAAAATGCAAACAGTTAAGCATTCAAACTTCCTCTCTCTGCTCAATCCCTGTCGTTTTTTAAAAAACAGATCACCCTTGGATGTGGAATCTGAAGGATACACCCATAAGACAAATTTCAGAAAATCCGTTGTTTCTGAAATCAGGAAGAATACCTTTTTACCACCATTTTTGTTTCTTTTACCTGCTTTTTTTTAAACTTTAGAGTTGTGGGTAACCACAAGTAACTACCCTGTCTTCATCCCCTAACAAAACTCCCACATCATTTGACCTCTAGGCTAGCACATTTATTAAGAAAAAATGTACAATGTACATTTATCAACCATATTCAAAATTGATTTCCTACCTTCGGAATTGTGATCAACTACATCAATGAGTTATGGACAATGACAGTGAGTGTTTGAGTGAACATTTCTTGAAAGGCCTCTTTCAAAGAATCCATAAGGAAGTAGTTCCAGAGTCAACTTACAGCTCTATAATCATGCAATAATGTTTAAATCATAAAAGGCTTATTAGCTCATTATAATCCTACCTTCACATGGGATGCAATCTCCCATTAATGCTTATTTAATCTGTATTGCACAACTATAACTGGAAGGCATCCACTCCTGATTAAAGGTATCCCCCTCTCTCCAGCTTCCTGAGCCTGTCGGCCACCTGCGCCCAGTGCGGTGCAGAGCACTTTACACCAGAAAGCCTATTTTAAAGCAAAATGTGCACACTGGGTTAGGAGCAGGTGTAGACCAACGGAACTAAATCAACTCTGCTTGCAGGAGTTCATTTCTAAGTATTTCAAAATGCCAGATCTTGCAAATAAAATTGACCTTTTCATTTGACATTCTCTTAAGAGAAATGAGATTTTAAAGATGTATTTCCCAACTATTTTTAATTCTAAATTCCTAAGAATGTGAAATTATAAATGGGCTTTAAAGATAATGCAGTGATTCCCCAGCTTCCACTTAATCTCAGCATTTGAATTTGTAATTTTGCCTCAATGTACACAAAACAAACACACAGACACACATACAAAATTTCTTCTTTCCAACATGGTTTCTATACTCAAAGGTAGAAATTAAGAACACAAACTCCCTCATCTAAAAGTGAAATTTTTATTAGTACACCACTGTAAAACACCTATGAAATTTCCCCCCATTTAACTTTATAGCAAAAAGTACACCTCAAATCAGAAAACATGGAACATAGACAAATACCAGTGATTCTGGTCAGGTGGCCATATTTAATTAATTGCTTTAAACAAAAAAAATGACAAGTCACTTGTCATGTTCTTCTCTTGACAATCCATCATACTAACTGTAGATTGCTTCTGTGCATATATTTGCTTTTCCTTCCTCTTTTCTCCTCTTTGTCAGTTTCGGTTGTGGCTCCTATATTGTGGGATTCACTCAACAAGCCAAACTTCTCCCTTTCCTTTTCTATTCATATTATTTTCTTAAAAATCAACCACCTAGCCCAGCCAGTGTAGTTCAGTGGTTGAGTGTCAACCTATGAATCAGAAGGTCATGATTCGATTCCGGTCAGGGCACACGCCCGGTTTGCGGGCTCAGTCCCCAGTGTGGAGTGTGCAGGAAGCAGACAATCAATGATTCTCTCTCATCATTGATGTTTCTCTCTCTCTCCCACTCCCTTCCTCTCTGAAATCAATAAAAAAAAATTTTAAAAAATCAACCATCTATTAAAATTTCTTAAATTGTCTATGCCTATCCAAATGCTACGTAAAGTTCACCAGCCTTACTTCAAACGCTAACTCATTGAGCAACGATGTAATTTGTTTCTACATTTATAAAATAGGGGTGGGGATGCTTGAGGAGTGCCCTGGGCTTCTTGGTTAACACTGTCATGAGTTCACGGAATAGCATTTCTCCCCTACCTCCGCTCAACCCACTAGGTACACACACCTGCAGCTCTGTCACCCTGGTCAAGTTACTTAACTTCTCTGGCCTTAAGTTGTTTGATTGCAAAAATAAAGGGACTGGACTTGAAGCTGTCTTCCATTTCTGACATTCTATTTTTCTCCAATTATGCTTGCTTTTTGTTCAATTACTATGTCAGTATATCTCATTACTTTTATGTCGCCTGTGGAATAAAAATTATTTTATTCTGTAATTACACTGATTTGTATTCTTTAATTGTCCACTGTTTCTTGGATTTAAGGTAGGCAAAATCAATATATTTCATCAATATATTTCAGGAGGAGTTTGAATTTGATTCTGCCTCAAGGTTTAAGAATGGGCTGAGTAACCTATAATTGAGATTTCTTGGTGAACTTTTAAGGGTAAGTATGGGAAGAATGTGGGGCATCTTTATCCACAATCAAAAGTTGCTTCATCCTACTATCATGCATGTTCCTTAAGGAAAAGATCTATGTCCGTGATTTTTCCCCATTTCTCCCCATGACTGTTCATAGTGGACATACAATAAATTGTTTACTATTTCACGTTTAGTTTCTATGCTGAGCACTTTGGCAGACTGAGACCTTGGATAAACATTAGAATAGAGCATAAAGAAATGAACATTTTTATGGTTATGTGATAGGCTTACTACGTGGTATATATTTTTCTTGATGCAACAGTTTTTAATTAATTGTTTTAAAATTATGTCAGCTACAATAATTAAGACTACGGCATTGGTGAAAGAAAAGGCAAATGGATTGATGGAACAGAATAGACAGCCCAGAAATAGACCAACACAAATATAGTTAACTGATCTCTGACAAAGGAGCAAAGGCAATACAATGTAGCATGGAGAGTATTTCTACAAATGATTCTGGAACAACTGGACATCCACATGCAAAAAAAAGAATTAATCTAACCACAGACAGCACACCCTTCACAAGAATTAACTTAAAATGGACCATGGACCTAAACGTAAAACACAAACCATAAATTTCCTAGGAGAAAATGTGGAAGAAAGCCTAGATGACCTTGGATATCTCGACAACTTTTTAGATACAACCCTAAAGGCATGATCAATGAAAGAAATAATTGATAAGAGAGACTTCATTAAAGTTAAAAACTTCTGCTCTCTGAGAGACACTGTGAAGAGAATGAGAACACAAGCCACAGACTGAGAGAAAATATTTGCAAGAGACATATCTGATAAAATGTTATCCAAAACACAAAAAGAACTCTTAAAATTCAACAATAATAAAACAGAGCAATTTAAAGAATAGGTGGCCATATTTAATTAATTGCTTTAAACAAAACAAAAAGACAAGTCTAAAGACCTTAACAGACACCTCAACAAAGAAGATATACAGATGACAAATAAGCACAGGAACATAATATGTCATCAGGGAAGTGCAAATTAAAACAATGAGATACCATTATACAACCATCCGAATGGCCAAAACCCAGAACACTGACAACACTGAATGTGCAGCAACAGGAACTCCAGTGCATGGCTGGAATGCAAAGTCACACAGCCACTTTGGAAGACAGTTTGGCATTTTCTTACAAAACATACACTCACCATATGATCCATCAATCCCACTCTTTGGTATTTACCCAAAGAGCTAAAACTTACGCCCACACAAAAACAGGCAAATGGATGCTTATAGCAGCTTTATTCATAAATGTCCAAACCTGGAAACAACCATGATGTCTTTCAGTAGGAAAATGGATAAATACACTCCTTAGCGCGCGCGCACATACACACACACACACACACACACACACACACACACACACACCTAGGTATCAAGCCAGGAATTGTTCTGGCTTTAATGCATATTACTAAGGTAAAGAAACCAATCTGAAAAGGTTACATACTGTGTGATTCCAACTACAGACATACCTCATTTTTCTGTGCTTTACTTTATTGTGCTTCACAAATGTTTCTTTTTTGTGTGTGTGTGTTTTTTTTTTTGCAAATTGAAGGTAAGACCCTCCACCAGCAAAATGATCATAACTCGCTTTATTGCAATACTCACTTTATTACAGTAGTCTGGAACCACAATATCTCCTAGGTATGCCTGCAGGTAACATTCGGGAAAAGTCAAAACTATGGGAACAGTAAAAAGAGGAGGGAGGTATGAATACACAGAGCACAGAATATTTTTAGGGTAGTGAACCTATCCTATATGATGCCATAACTGTAGATACAGGTCATTTTTCATTTGTCCAAACCCGCAGACTACATCACACCTGATGCGAAGTATGGACTCTGGGTGATAATGATGTGTCACTGTAGGTTCGATTGTAACAAATGTACCTCTGGTGGGGGTGTTGATAATGGGGGAGGCTATGCATGAGTGACACAGGAGGTATATGGGAATCTCTGTAACTTCCACTCAATTTGCTGTGAACCTAAAACTGCTCTAAAAAAGAAAGTCTATTCAAAAATTAAGTCAACTTTTAATGTAAATATTTCTATTATCCCCATTTCAGAGATGGGGAAAGAAGCTTGGAGATTAAGTAACTCCACCTGGAAATGGCAGAGTGAGCAAAGAAAATCAGGTCAGCTTGACTCCAAAGCCCACCGTCTCGATCATTCCCTTGTACAACATTACACAGAAGCTCCCGCATATAAGCTAGTAATAGATCTCCAATAATTAGAACTCCTTTCTGAGGCTTACATTAGAGAAAATGAAACTGTCAAAGAACAATTCCAAGTCAAAGTGACTGACAATGGGTCCAGCTGGTGTGGCTCAGTGGTTGGGCATCAAGCTAAAAACCAGGAGGTCATGGTTCATTTCCTAGTCAGGGCACATGCCCGGGTTGCAGGCTTGATCCCCAGTGTGGGGCATGCAGCAGGCAGCCCATCAATTATTCTCCCTCATCATTGATGTTTCTATCTCTCTCTCCCTCCCTTCCTCTCTGAAATATATATATATATTTCAGATATATATATATATATATATATATATATATATATATATATATAGTGATTAACAATGGTATTAATGGTCACTGCTTTAGGAAAAATAATTTCCCATTTGATTCATAATAGTATTTATTTAAATCACAGCAATGATATTCATTTTCTTCTGTGTTTTTCTAAAATTTTTTCAATAAAAATATAAATAAGGTTTCAACCAGATTTTTCCTTTGTCTTTACAGATGAACAGCGGGCTGTGTGTCCATTGTTTACCAGCAAGGAAATAGTTAAATCTTGAGGGTGCACCCTGGTGGATATCTCCCTCAACCATCTAAAGAAAAAAAGGTCACAGTCAGTTACTCCCGTTAGAGCAGTGTTTGCCTGAACATCTGCAGGCGCGCGCACACACACACACTCTCTCTCTCTTTACCGTCCGCCTTCTGCCTGCCACGGCCAGAGTGGGCAGTCAGTGAATCTTCCCCAAGTCCCGCTGACATTTAATACCTGGCTTAGCGGCAAAGACTCAAAGAGGGGTGAAGCGGCCCCTCTGGCACTCAGGTAGGTCCAAAACCTTCATTTCTATCAAAGCTGAAAGATGGGCACCTATGTTTGTCAACTGTAAGGGAAAGACCCTTCAGCAGCATGTTAGTTAGCAGGTGGACTGGATGTCCAGATGGGGAAGGGATGATGTCGAGTTTGGAAACTCTGGGGCCTTCTGGTCTCAAGCTGCTGCAAGGATTTAATCCCTGTGGCATCAGAGCCCATTATTAATCTTAGCGCATAAATGCTTCTCTGGCCTAAATGTCACAAGGAAGACCTCATTCTGGTTTCACTGCCAGCAAAACAAAACAAACAAACAAATCAGATAATGTATGCCTCAAACCTGATTAACCGCGCCAGGTATGGTTAATACATGCACCAAACGACTGCAGTTGCATGAGGTCACCTGCTATTTTGGAGCAATCAGAAAAACATTGGTGACACTGATGAGTAAGTTTTCATGCTTTGGAGTACAGTGGTTTTCTTTGAGAGGAAAGGAGTCCATTCAGGCACAAGAAACTACAAGCCCAGACCTCACACCATCAGTCCTCTTTTGATTCTCAGCTATGCCCTGGCTTCACGGTGCACAAATGAACATCTCCCAGCTGAGAAATGTCCGCATGGGGTTGGGAAAATTGTTTAAGTTCATTGAGCCTATAGTTCTGTCTTTTAAGAAGAATACTGAATGTGTTGGTTTTGAAACTTCCTTTGGTTGAAGAACAGTGTCTTCTTTTTCAAAATCTGCCTGTTCGATCCAGCCTATTTAATGAAAGTTAGTTATTTTAATTCTAGTATAACCTTTTAAAAACTCTTACAAGAAAAGATGTCACTAATATAGGCATATTAAAACCGTGGAAAATATACAATAGTCTATTCTAGTAAAAACATATTCAAGTGAAGAAAGCAAAATTTCAAAAACTAAATAAATATTGCAAAATAATGTGAAAACACCTTCAATGTTCCTGTTTATTCTTTACATACCTACGTTATCTGGTCACAGTTCAGTTATGGGTAATCTAACATTAAGTACACCAATAGCTGAACTGTGTTACAAGAGGCGTTAATTCATCTTAACAGAAGTAAACTTGAGCATTGTTTTTAGGTGCCTGAAATGATGAGGTGGGCCAATGGCAGGGCATCAAAGAGAGAACAGGTCAAAAATCTTTAGGAATCTGAACTAAGCTACAACAAATGGGTAGTATTCCTTATGCCTTGCCCAAGAAAATGTTTCTGTTTCATCTACGTTAATCATGTTTTCACTCATCAGAAGCCGATATCCCTATGACAACCTTACCATGAAGCCAATGGGCTGCAATGAAAACAGTTTTTTTAAAGCTTGCTGCTTAAAACCAAGTGTTCTTGGCGTATGTTCACCCTGGATGGGCTGCTTTATATCCTAGTAACAGCCTTCACCAGTGTTTAAAACAAACAGGCTTTGGCTTCAGGACTCCCTCCACCCAAAAGTGGGCAACTCTGTGCCCATCATCGCACAGTATGCTGGGTGTGATCACTTAGGGTTTGCATTTACGGAATTGAGGGTCAACAGTTTTTCCTTTTAGTTCCTTTTCCACTTTCTTAGTGGCACAGATGCCTTCTCTCATGTATACTTGGGTAGGCCACAAAGAAAGAAAACACTTGCCCACGTTATTTCAAAAGCAGGGCAAGCTGCTGAACCTACAAACCACTGTGGTCTGAGGAAGAGAGAAGCTTGCTTTAGCAACAGTCCGTCTCATACACCATTCATTTCTCACTTGGTTTAATAACCCACAGGATGATTGATTATTAAAAGATCTCACCTTGAGGACTCTCCCAACTAAAACTAATGGGTAGAAAGGATATTTAGCAATTAATTACATCCGTCTACAGAAGTAATTCAAGGCAGAAAGCCCCACCAACATCTCGGACTGACCATAGATCCTAAATAGTCCCAGGAACCTTTGGAGGGGGTATAAAAATAAATTATAGTATCAACATTTACTGAATACTTATTATGTGCGAGGCACTCTGCTATGAGATTTACATACACAGGGATTTACATTACCCCCATTTAATCTTCAAAGCAAACCAATGTAGCCTTAGCCAGTTTTGCTCAGTGGATAGAGCACTGGCCTGTGGACTGAAGGGTCCCGAGTTCGATTCCAGTCAAGGGCACATGCCTATTGGGCTCGATCCCCAGTAGGGGTCGTGCAGGAGGCAGCCAATCAATGATTCTCTCTCATCATTGATGTTTCTATCTCTCTCTCCCTCTCCCTTCCTCTCTGAAATCAATAAAAATATATATTTTTAGAAGACCAATATATAGATACTAATATTATCCTCATTTTACAGATATGAAAAGACAGGGGGAAAGTAACCTGTCCAAGATGGTTCTAGAGCAACTAGTTTTAGAGCCCAGACTTGGACTCAGACAATCCAGTATAAGTCTGCATATTTAATGAGGGGTTACAGAAAGGGCCACAAGAAGGGTGAAATATTTCCTTTGATCTAAATTGAACCCATCACCAGCATCTCCACTACATATGCTTATCCAATTTTCATTAGTCTAAAAATAATTACCAGTCTATACCTACTAACCAGATTCCCGAATCTTAAAGCCCTTCTAATCATCTTAGTATTATAAGTATGATCGGCCATGACCAGCAGGTAACTGTGTACTAACAACCTTCCTTTTGATAAGTTCAAGTATAATCATAACAACTATCATGTACCATGTGCAGAGTCCTGTTCGAAGTCCTTTATAGGTGTGCATTAACTTATTCATCAAGACTTACCAACCTATGAAGCAGGTAAAATAATTATCCCATTTCACAGATGAGGAAACTGAAGCAGAGAGACATCAAATTACTTGCCCACATTCACGTACTTAGTGGCAGAGCCATGAGTTGAATACAGCCAGTCCGCCTTCAGAGTCCATACTGTCAGCCACTGTTTTATGAAGCATATAAACAATTTACTCTTAAAAGTCAAGGAATCTGTGTTATTTTGTTTCCTTTCTCCTTGTAGTGCCTAGGACTTCACTCTGCAAACAGGGAAGGTGCTTCTCATTAAGGCTCCTGACATCTCTCTAAGGTAGGTGACAATAATAAAAATAAAAATTCATCAAGCTTACTTCACCTAGCAGATACCTTTGGGAAAAATACTGTCATACAAATATTAAAATCCTGGATAATTGTGGCGCCTTTTGGCTTAATGCCTGCTTAACACTGAAGAATTACTTCAAACGTTTTGGGCTGGAAGGAGAGGCCTGAATTAACAGCCACTAACTCTATTTTCGGAAAGGGAGAGGGAGGGGGAGAAAGAGAGAGGGTGGTTTAGGGGTCCTCTCTGCTTCGCTAAAAGAACCCTAAAACCCAGAGCAAGCGCAGCTGAGAAAACAAAGGGCCTCTGACGTGGCACTCACTCAAAGTCTAATTAATGTATCTTTTCATGACTAAATACAAGAATGGTAAAATCATTATCAGGTCGCTTCTACCCTGCACTCCAGGTATTCTGAGCCTCGCCTTTCTGTTCTGCAAAACAGCCACGGCTTCTCCAACCTCGGCGCGCCCCTGAGCTCCCAGCCCCGGCCACCTGAGGATGCTCAGGGGTGCGATTCCTGGCGGAGCGCTACGGCTTCCAGGCAGCCCTCTGCAAGGACACCCGGCCCGGCGTCCTTCAGGCTCCGGTTGCCAGGCAACCCCACTCAGGCCGCAGCAACTCTTCTTCCTCCTAGGTCGCCAGTTTAAGAGTCCCCCGGAGCAGCACCCGGGAGCCCTGGGCAGAGGGCTGGCTTCAGCCGCTCCCGGTGCTGCAGACTTCCCTGACCCGGATGTTGGGGCTGCGGTAGCCACTCTCACCTCCCAATCCCTAGATTTCCGCTCTGGCTCCAAATCTAGTCACCTCGCACTTTTGACGTCCTCCTTCAGAAAAAAAAAAAAATCCTAGGAGTCTCCCCCTCCGGAGCAACGGACCCTGTCTTAGCCATGCAACCCATAGAGAACTGATTCCTGGGAAATGTAGTTCTTTCTGACGTTAAGTGGTGAGTTTTAAGGAAAAGGGACTACAATTCCCAGAAATCTAAGGGCGGATTGTCCAATTCTAAAACGTGTCCCAGCTGCTTGCATAGTATTTAGACAGGAAGGTTCTGTGGCTCTTTGCTTACCTAACTGCCTGGATTGTACTAATTCAGTCCCACTACAAGCTTGTGGAAGAACTTTTGTTTAAAACGTGTGAGGGGATCTAAACACAGTTATTTATAGAACGAGTTTTAGTTAACTTACTTTTTTTTAAACTTATTTTTTTTGTAATTCTTTCAGATAAAAGAACTATTCACAATCAGAAAATATGTCACTTCAGATGGTTACAGTCAGTAATAACATAGCCTTAATTCAACCAGGCTTCTCACTAATGAATTTTGATGGACAAGTTTTCTTCTTCGGCCAAAAAGGCTGGCCCAAGAGGTCCTGCCCCACTGGAGTTTTTCATTTTGATGTAAAACATAACAATCTCAAATTGAAGCCTGCCGTTTTCTCTAAGGATTCCTGCTACCTTCCTCCTCTTCGCTACCCAGCCACTTGCACATTCAAAGGAGGCTTAGAGTCTGAAAGGCAACAATACATTATCCACGGAGGGAAAACACCAAACAATGAGCTTTCAGATAAGATGTATGTTATGTCTGTTGTGTGCAAGAACAACAAAAAAGTTACTTTTCGCTGCACTGAGAAAGACTTGGTAGGAGATGTTCCTGAAGCCAGATACGGTCATTCCATTGATGTGGTATATAGTCGAGGCAAGAGCATGGGTGTTGTCTTTGGAGGGCGGTCATACATATCTTCTGCCCAGAGAACCACAGAAAAATGGAATACTGTAGCAGACTGCCTGCCCCATGTTTTCTTGGTGGATTTTGAGTTTGGGTGCTCTACATCATACATTCTTCCAGAACTTCAGGATGGGCTATCTTTCCATGTCTCCATTGCCAGAAATGATACCATTTATATTTTAGGAGGACATTCACTTGCCAATAACATCCGCCCTGCCAACCTATACAGAATAAGGGTTGATCTCCCCCTGGGTAGCCCAGCTGTGAATTGCACAGTTTTGCCGGGAGGAATCTCTGTCTCTAGTGCAATCCTGACTCAGACAAACAATGATGAATTTGTTATTGTGGGTGGCTATCAGCTTGAAAATCAAAAGAGAATGGTCTGCAACATCATCTCTTTTGAAGACAACAAGATAGAGATTCGAGAGATGGAGACCCCAGATTGGACCCCAGATATTAAGCACAGCAAGATATGGTTTGGAAGCAACATGGGCAATGGAACTGTTTTCCTTGGCATACCAGGAGACAATAAACAAGCTGTTTCAGAAACATACTATTTCTACATGTTGAAATGTGCAGAAGATGATGTGAACGAAGATCAGAAAACATTCACCAATAGTCAGACATCAACAGAAGACCCAGGGGACTCCACGCCCTTCGAAGACTCAGAAGAATTTTGTTTCAGTGCAGAAGCAAATAGTTTCAATGGTGATGATGAATTTGACACCTATAATGAAGATGATGAGGAAGATGAGTCTGTAACTGGCTACTGGATTACATGTTGCTCTACTTGTGATGTGGATATCAACACTTGGGTACCATTTTATTCAACTGAGCTAAACAAGCCTGCCATGATCTATTGCTCTCATGGAGATGGGCACTGGGTCCATGCCCAGTGCATGGATCTGGCGGAACGCACACTCATCCAGCTGTCGGAAGGAAGCAACAAGTATTACTGCAATGAGCATGTGAAGATAGCAAGAGCATTGCAAACCCCAAAACAAGTTCCCCCCTTAAAAAGGCCTCCACTGAAATCCCTTCACAAAAAGGGTTCTGGGAAAATTCTTACTCCTGCCAAGAAATCCTTTCTTAGAAGGTTGTTTGATTAGTTTTACAAAAACCTTCCAGATTCAAGTACATCGAGTTTTTAAACCAATTATAAAGAATCATAGCAATGATAAAATTATATTCATCCTTTCCTTTATTGAAAATGTCTGCATTTGCTTTTAGTTAGATGAAATTTGGTACCAGTAAAAAGTACTTATAATACAGTACTAAGTAATTGAAAATATTTTACTCAAAGATATCTTAAATGAATATTTCTGATCTGAATTTCTTCAAAGAATCTTAAATGCAGAATTAGTAATAATAAGATAGATAGATAGATAGATAGACTCCATTGGCATGAATAAATAGAAAAGGAATAATCCTCAAGTTAGTTAAATTTTTATCAAGTATCTGCATGAACTTTCTTTGAAGGATCCCTCATCATATGGTATACAAATGATAAACCAAAGCCAGTCACTTGAACTGATTCTTGGAGAGAATCAGTTCACTGATGCTTAGTACTCTGAAAAAAAAAAAATGAGTGAGAGTACACTAAAAAAATTAGGGGGTACGGGATAAATCTCACAGAGAAAGACAGTATTGTTTATTTCCCCAAAAAATAAAAAGTTTAAAGAATTTCCTATAGTTAACAGGTAGAAGACTTCAAACAAAGGGAAATAATTTATGTATGTGTCTAGTTAATATGAGGAGTTTGCTGCCAGTGAAACTGTAAAATCAGTGAGCTTGATGAACCTCAGTTAAGGTTCAATAAAATACTTTCTAGAATGCAAGTTAAAAGGACTGTTAATTTGAGGCTTAGAGACATCAATCGATAATTAGATGACCTTTGAAACAAATATCTCCCCACCACCACCACCACCAAAGTATTTTTCTGGAAAGGAGTTTTACCTTAACCCAAGAGCCTAAGCCATAGACTCTTGTCATCAGTCTTCAATGAGAGTCCACAATGTAAGTTACTATTGCAAATTTTTGAAATATATGAACCATACAAAAGATAAAACCCTGGAACCCAAGTTCTTTTATTCCTAACAGTTTCATGTCTTAGATGTTAAAATTAACTTGAATAAATTAAATTATGTTAACTTTGTTTCAGTAATGTTGTTTGATGAACATTCCTTTTGAACAATTTGCTGTGCCATTGTTTTGATTTTTTGTTATTTCTATCATCTACATGAAACTAATAAAATATTAAAATGCCTCTTGTTTATATTGATTTACTCCAATTATTAACATTTATAGTTACCCAATGAAAGGCAAAATTATACTATTTAATAGTCTCAGGATCCCGGTAATTTCTTTTCTATCTGTTAGTAGAAACTGGTATAAGTTACTAGTAGAGCTAAAATGTCCTTCACAGAGTTCAAAAGAGTTATTCCTTCTAGAGGCAGATACAAACTCTTATCTTGATTTGTCTACAGATTAGAAAAAGTAAAATTGTTATTCATTCATTAGTTCTCTGTGGAAGAATCAAAATGTAAAATACAGGTACAAAGATATAGTGTTAATAAACATAGCAAAAGAGCCACATACTAAGGTCGTTTTTATTAATATCCATTGTTCAAATATAAGAAAATTATACTTATCCAAGTTAGTAAAATCTTTTAAAATATTATCTTTAGAGAATATTATTTAAAAGGGCAATGTCATTTTCAGACATGTTCTGAAATTTAAACTCATTTTGTAACAGAATTACAGAATAGCATCTTAATTAAATTAAATAGTATCTCAAATTATTGTCACACTACACAGACTTCATCATCTCTCCTCAATACTGTTTCAGCATCATCTAATGACTTCTACTCTTACACCTAAACCAGTAAACTACTATTTACTAAGTATACTAAGTGTCTGACTTTAACCAACTATGAATTTCATGAGAACTCAAATGGTGACTTTATAATTTTGGTATTCCTAGTACTTAGCATTATGCCTGGCCTATTGTAGGCTTCTAAAGTGCAGTTGAACTGAATTGAATTAAATTAAATTGATTGGTGAATTCCATCTATATTCCAGTAAGGACAACCTATTCTTTGTCTAACATAACACTAAGATACACACACACACACACACACACACACACACACACGCACGAGACAACCTATACATATATATGTGTGTGTATTCTTAATACCAAACCCTGCTTCTCGTACATTAGTTAATGCTCAATAAATGTCCATTGAATTAAGTTCACTGTATATCGACTGAAATGTACTCACTTCTGTAGTTGTTGTCTCACTATCCTTCTGATTCCTAAATAAGTGAAAGATGAGATATGGAAATGCATCCCTTGTGTTCCAAATATCTTTACCAATCAAACTATCTCATCCCGCAGAGCTTGGAAACAAACAAAAAAAACAAAAGTGTACTGCACAGAAGATGGGGTGAGGTCTTGATTAAATTTATTCTCTTTTGTAGTGAAAAGAGGTCACACAGGTTTAGAATGGATAACATGGTAAATTTAGGTAGAAAAGGCAGCCATTCTAATCCCCAGTGACAAGAATTCCAAATAATTTATATGCTACCAAATTCCACCATAGCATAGAATATTGCTTTTTGACTGGGAATTTAGCATAGATGATGCCAGCTTTTGCCAAACCTACTTCTATCAGGAAACACCTAAAGTAGGGATCTTATTTCTAAAAGAACTAATACCTCATTCTCTCTCCAGATGTCAATCTAGTAGATGTGTATTTATTTAAGTCATAATTTTATGAGACTAGATAGGAAAACTTACCAATAACATTCCTTTTAAAAAGCTGATTAGCATGTATAGCTTAAAGATAAAGAGCCGAGTAGCCTCTTTGGGTATCCACCAGTAAGCATTTATAGACAGTCCAAGGTCTACGCAAAATATGGTGGGACCTGCAAAAGAAATGTAAAAGTGGAGCCCGATCCTTGGGGAAGTTACAGTCTCACTGTAGAATGAGGCAAGGGGACAAGGCAGGAAAGTGATAGAAAATAAATACACTTCAAGCAACTGGTGACAAATTTAAAGTTGGGTATCCATGCAGGAACACTTTCCCTTTTTTGTAACAGTAAGTCAGTACGTATTTTGAGACAGCATTGTCACCATCAGCAGGGGGAAAAATGATTGGGTAAAAGTCAGAAGGAAAAGGAAGTTTCCATGAGAAAGAAGGAAACAAGTCAGGGGAAGGAATGCTGACTTCATGAGAGGATGAGTCTGCCAGGGAGGCGCCCACAGACCCTCCCTTCACCTCCTCCCGGTGGGGCACAGTCGTCGGAGGGCATGAGATGTGTGCAGGAGGACATGTAGAACATGTCAAGATGTTTGAAGTTGCCACTCCGTCATTTAAATGTGTAGGCATAACTTTTCTCACTCTTGGACAAATCCCCTCACACTTGACACCTTCCTAACGCATTCCACTCATATCCCACTCCTCTCTGGCCATGGACTGTATCAGTTGTCTGCCTCAAATTCTTCAATGGTTTCCATTTGCATTTGGGGTAGGATTGAAAGTCTTGACCTAGCCTGGCCGGTGTTGTTCAGTGGTTGAGCATGAACCCATGAACCAAGGAGTCCCTGGTTTGGTTTCTAGGCAGGCCTGATCCTCAGTGAGTCGGGAGGAGGGGGGGGGGGAGGAGCGGGGGAGGGGGGAGGGGAGATGCAGGAGGCAGCCAATCAATGTTTCTCTCTGTTCCTCTCTAAAAATCAAATTTTAAAAACATTTTTTAAAAAAAAAACCACAATCTGTTGTTGCTTTAAAACAAAAATAAAATAAAGTCATGACCCAATCAACCTGTTCCCGTGCAATGAGGCCTCTGCCTGATTCTCCACACGCACTAGCCCCTCCCTCACCTTCGCTCGCTCAGCTCCTACAGGAAGGCCCTTCCTTTTGTTCCAAAACATCCTGCCTCAGCATCTGCTCACAGTCTAAGTGTTCTCCAGTCCATCACCTCTCACCTGTCTCCATCCACTCATTCTACCAGTCTCCTCCTAAAGGTTCCTCCTTCCTAGGCGGTTTATTTGGTTCCCCAGATTAAACCCCATTGTGCTATATTGTATTTTTATTGCACCTGGCACTTTTCCTTCATGAAGCCAGCTAGAGTGTGTAGTCATGCATTTATTAGGTTTATTGCTGGTGATGTCACCTCCCCCAAAGTCTTTGTGAGCCATAACCATCTGTGTTACTGTAGCTCCAGTGCCAAGCACCCATTGCCTGCTCATAGAAGGCATTCTATAAATACTTGTTTAAAATATAGGCTGCAGTAGTTCGAAAAAGTACCGGGAACACTATAGAATATAGCTGGGTTTTCAAGGGTAAGGAAATACTTCATTATTTTTAAATTATTTCAAAGAGGAAGGGTGGGAGAGATAGAAACATCAATGATGAGAGAGAATCATTGATCATCTGCCTCCTGCATGCCACCTACTGGGGTTCGAGCCTGCAACCCGAGGCATGTGCCCAAATCATGAATTGAACCATGACTTCCTGGTTCATGGGTTGACATTCAATCACTGAACCACACTGGCCAGATAAGATACTTCATTTTTAAATTCAAAGGTAATATTCAAATAATTGGCCAAAGAGTACCAACTTTCAGTTATGAGTTTTAGTTCTGAGGAACTAGTTTACAAGGTAGTGATTATAGTTACTGATATTATACACTTAAAATTTGTTAAGACAGATCTTAAGTGTTCTCACCATACACACACACACACACACACACACACACACAAGTATGTGAGGTATTGGATGCAGTAATTAACTTGATTGTGGTAAGTATTTTACAATGCATATGTATATCAACTCATCATGTTGCACCTTTAAATATGTATATAATTTTGTTTGCCCATGATACCACAAAAAAAGTTGGGGGGGAAATGAAACAAGGCAAGGAAATACTAGTAAAAAAGTAAAGTAAATCGAAGAAGATGCTAGTCTGGTGCTGGATCCATAAGGCTCCTGCTGTGCTGGGAGTTAACCTGCCACTTGCTGGATTGAGGGTTTCTGGAGGATGAGGCAGAGTTGCTGGAATAGGGAAGGGTAGTGGGGGCCTTGGAGCACAAGCTATTTACCAACAAATACAAGCATACTTCGGTGTTTTAAAGCTGTATGGTTACTGAGGCAGCCCTTCTCTCAGTTCTGAGTAGAAGGGAACTAGGATGTCTCCTGTAGATGACAGAGAGATGACTGAGCAGTGCTAAGGGGAGGAGGATGTAAGCAGAGGGGAAATTGTGTAGAGGTGACTTGGCCATTTTCTATCTGAAATAAGCTTCCATGACCTTGAGTGTAACATGGAGAGAAGAGTAGTACCAACTCCAAAAGGATCCAGTGAGAACTCCGTATGCAGAGTGCTTGCCACACTGTTTGCTAAGCGGTAGCCATTGTTGTTGTTATTATTATTATCACTAGGAAAAGCACTGGACGAAAGAACCTGGGTTTCAGCTCAGTTCTGCCAATGTCTGCATAGCCCTGGACAAGTCATCCTCTCCGACCAAAATGTTGAGTTTATGAATATGTGAATTTTCTAGGGAACAGATCCATATTTTTATCAGATTCTGAAAGGAGTTAAAACCTACTGATTTGCAAATGCGACAATTTTCAAAGGCTAACTATTCACCTCAAGTATCCAGGACCAAATTGTCTCATTCTGCATTAGGATAAATGATACTCATTATCACAATTCTGTTGTCCTTTATTCTACAGATCAACAAATTTATTTTGTTTTTCCTGAAGAAAAATGGTGTAACTTCATTTTTCAAATGTTGGACTCAATATTATTACTTGAAAATAGATCACAATACCCATTATTTCCAAATTTTAAACTTTTATTTCAAATACTTAAACATAACATTGTTAATAGTAACCATAATATTAATGAGGAGTAGAAATATTAAAATATAAAAATAAGTATCGAAACACATGCTTCATTGAATTTGAAAACATATGACATGGAAATATAGGTCTCCCCACATCAAATAAATCCATTTCATCCTGGTACCTGAACTTTCCCTAAAACAAAGTTCATGAAACAAACTGTGATTATTTGTAAGAAAATAAAGTGAACTACAATGCCACAAAAAGAAAAAAATCTCACCAAAAATGATCTGAGGTAAATTACTGTCGTTAAAGAAAAAAAATAGGGACAAATCGCCACTCATTTAAAATCTCTCAGCTTTGAAAGGACAGACCCTCTCTCATACAATAACTGAAGATACGTGCAAATCTGCAATCAAAAACCATTGCATGTGAGGGGTGATTTGTTCCTCCAAACCACCACTGGTGCTTACAGATCCTAGCTCCCAGCTGTGTGGAATTTGAATTCTGTTTGATGTAATGCAAGACTCACACGCTCACCCAAAATCTTTATCTTCATCTATATTTTGTGAAAACAAATTGAGGCAAAACTAAATTCCAGTTCACATGGAAGGAAAAGATATCTTTTCCTCTTGCTCTTGCTTCTCGGAGCGCGTTTATTCATCCCAAAGTGCTTTTTGACTTCACACAGACCATTCATCCATTTTCATCAGCCATTATCGCTGGTCCCTGCAGTGCCCCTCGGTGGGCTGGAAGGAAAACTTGTAGAATCGGTTTCACGGGAGGAAAAGGCATTGCACTTGCGAAGCTCCCACCTATACTTCAAAGAAATGCTCCATTCACTGTGCTGCATTTCCCTGGAGTATGTGATTGCATTTACAATGCGCATTGTCAAAAGTCAAACTGGAGCATAAAACCAGGGTCTGCAATATTGTGGTCTCAACAAGGGCAAAAACAACCACAGGCAGAATTTCTACATATTGAAATTCCCGTGGCCAGACGTTCCTGGGGTTTATCGAAATGTGATCTGATTAAGGGATCATAGGGATGGTTGTGCTGGAAATCATGCTGTTAGTCACATGCACTGAAAATTGTTCCTACAAGGCTAGAAAAAGGGAATTTAATGCTGGAAAGTATTTATAGTGCCACCAATTGAGTAACAGTGGAAATGGGGGGAAATCCACAAACCAGTGCCAGCATGCTTTGGGGAGTAGGCTGATGGCATGGATTCCGCTGTTTATTAGCACAGAGACATGCTGTAAGCATTCAACAGGATGAAAAAAAAATGGGTGGCTTAGAAGTCCATTCATTTATAAAATGCAAAACTTTCATTTTTCAAGAACAAAAGAAAACTGAAATATGTATATGGTTTTGATGACTAAATTACAAATGTCATTGTGATTTACATATATTCTATATATAAAAAGTAAGAAAAAAACTGCTATATTTATTAAATGACAAAATACTGGGTTCAATCCCCATTAAAAACACCAAATGCATATCATTTAGGAAAATGTCACTGATGCATGTTTGACAACTAAATTACAAAGCTCCTCGATATATATTTTGTATGAAGCGTGACACTTACAGACAATAAAATCAAAAGAAGGAAAAACTAATTAACACTAACATATCGTTTTGACTCACTACACATAAAATCCCATGCCTGCTCTAAATTGCCAGCAATTGGCAAGTCCCAAATTCCTAAGGGATGCAGACAATAGTTTCCAAATAACTGAAACCACCAGAAGTCTGGAGGTTCTTGGGAGCTTTAGCATCACTTTCTAGCAAAAGTCCTAAAGCACACCAATAGCTTAAACCACCCCCCATCCCTGCCTCCAAGAAACATAATCCCAGAATTATGAACTGTAGGGATTAATGGTGGGTCCTAAGCAAGTCCGATCCTAACTTATAAAAAAAAAAAAAATAGTGAATTGTTGTGGTAGAAAGAACATGGCATTTGGAGACAAAAGGCCTGAGTTCAAATTCCAGGTCAGGTATCTATTACCCTTACGACTTTGGGCAAATCATTTAACCCTCCATCAAATAGGGATAACAGCAATGTCTATGTCTACCCCACAGAAAAATCAGGCAAAATAAATGTAAAAATATTCCAAAAGTGCCATAAAATAAAAACACCCTCCAAATGTTAACTCTTCCACTGTACTGTGAGCAGGCTGTACCTAAACTTAGCAAGTAGGAGAAGTCCAAAGGTATCCAGCTACAAAAATCTCAGTACACTTATCATGATAGAAAGAGTAACACATGCCCTAGCTGGTTTGGCTCAGTGGATAGAGCGTCGGCCTGGAGACACATGCCCAAGTTGCAGGTTCGATCCCAGTAGGGAGCGTGCAGGAGGCAGCCAATCAATGATTCTCTCTCATTATTGATGTTTCTATCTCTCTCTCCCTCTCCCTTCCTCTCTGAAATCAATAAAAATATTTTTTAAAAAATATACAGAAGTTCACTAAAATTAATTTTTTTTAAAAAAAGAAAGAGTAATATATTGTAGAAAGAAAGGTCCCGGGAAACCTGGATTTCGTAAAATTGACCCAGGTATCATATATAGAAAATATGGCAGGTATGTACACCAAGTTATTAAATCTGTTTTTACACAGAGAGCACACCCAGGTTTTAGAAGCCTCTGTGGCTCTGAGATTATAGAACAAAACATTTGGAGACTAAATTAATCAAAATTAAAAAGTAAAAATAAAAATCACACCTGGTTCCTGATAGCTAAGTAGGCATGTATTACCAAAAGATTCAATAACTAACTGTAGCTAACAGCTGTATTCTTTACACTTCATTATTTAAAAATGCTTGGCAGTGGATGACGTCCTGACCTTTTAAGGTTCCAATAGAGACATCATTTAAACCTAGGAAAAGTTTAATTTTCCAAACATTTTTCTGGATATAAAGTATTTCTGTATATCCCAAATGAGAAAACACATTAAATATCCTTTGCAAGGGTCATTGTTCCATACAAATGTAAGATATTGTAATTATTATTATTAGAGAAATCTGAAAAGCTCTTTCATATCCTGTAAAATAAGCCAGGATATGTGAACATTACAAAATAAAGAATTCTACAAAATTGATATAGAAAACACTTGTATCTCAATACAAACTATAATAAATGAGGGGTGAAATGGAAACCACAAGACAAATTACTTCCCTAGCTGCTCTGGTCATTCTTCTTTGACAACCTTGGCTTTGATTTTCACGTCACTCATGCGTACAGACACACACATATCTTGTTAATCTCTGGTCCCCTGCAGTTACTTCTGTTCTGAGTTATTGAGCTTTTCAAATAACTGATTTCTCCTGTTGCTTCTCTGAACTCCCTAAACAGCACAAGCAATCGGCTCATCAGCCACCATTCCTGACATGGTTTCAGCCCCGGTGGCCTCTCCAACCTACCACCTCTTCAGTGGTAAAGCCCCGCACACGAGACCGAAGGGTGCTAGGAGAAGACCTCAGTGCAACCCAAAGGAAAACTCATTTGCAAAACCAACTCATACACGGCTGCCCTGCTTAAAATTCCATTGAATCTTGAGTTTCCAGAGAGTCCTCTAGGCCTAATGGGTCCTCTAAACTTGCCTGCGAGTTTATGGTAAACCCAGAGTTTTTTAAGGCATTATGAGCATTCATAAACTTCTGGAGGTATTTTGAGGTATACAGCCAGTGATGTTTCAAGACATCTTCCATTTCGTAGCACTTCGACTGCCTGGCATTCATTTTCCGGAAGCGCCTGAACAGTTTGTTGCCAGACTCATTGCCCTCACTTGCCCAGGCCCCGATGGAGCCATCCCTCTCAATAATTTCAGGGACGTGTGCCAGGGTTTTGTGAAAATAATTGGTTATCTTGCCCTCGTATCTATACTTGAACTTGGTCGAGAGGAGCTCAGCAAAACGCTGGGAATTGAAACTATACTGGCAGAGGGATTCGGGGCACTCTTTAGCCGGGCATGATGATCGCCACACGGGTTTCATCTTCAGATAAAGGTCCATCAGCTCCCTCAGAGCTTCGTGTCTCTCCTCGGAGGGGATTAACTCACAAACGGCCTCCACAGTCTCTTTGGTCATGAGCTTCCTGGCAAAGTTGCCATTCATCCTCATGATGGGTTTGAGGTTCATCTTCTTCCGGAGATGCTTGTCCAGCGTGGCCTGCCACCTTTTCCTCTCCTCCTTGGAGGCGTTGGGATTCCTATACACCTCCCCGATCTCTAGCTGGAAGATCTTGTAGAACTCGGCCGCATTGCCAATGTCACAGTGGAGGGCATCTATGGAAGGGACTGTCTCGATGAAGGGCTTGGCTGAGACCCCTTTCACCCGATCCCGGAGTTCTTCCACAGACTCGTGGTAGGGGTTGGATCGCCAGACCTCATAGCGCTCCAGGTTTTCGGCATGGCTTCTGGTTATGGAGTGGAAGACAAGGTTTTGAGAAGCCTCCAGGCGGGTGGCATCACAAAGGGTGCAGATGTAGACGGAGCCAGAAGCCTCCAGGCCTTCCACTTCGCGAACGAGTTTCTCATCATATCCAGTGCCCCTGAAGATGAACTTGAAAGTCCGGAGGATGCCTCCCATCTCCAACATTAATTCGCTGCTCTTCATGGCCTCCCTCTCAGCAATGAGAGGGCTCAGGATGGCCGTCAGGGTCTCGTGGTCGGACTCATCTGCCAGCATAAGGCACAAGGGCTTGCAACACAGTTCAGAGTTAGGCTTGGCTTCCTCAAACACCTTCACATCCTGTGAGCCATGGGCTACGGTAATCTTCATGACTGTGAAGGAGAACCGAACCGCCTTTTCGGGGACCGCTGGCCCACTCCCATGCTTCTCGCTCACATCTCCCATTCCATCACAAGACTCCTTCACCACCACGGTGAAGGGGCCATTCAGGTAGTCATCGAGGTCTTGGGCTTTCATGCCTTCCAAGATGTCTTCTTCCATGTCCATCAGAGCAGACACCAACGCTGAATCATAGCGAAACCGCTTTGCAATGGTGTCCACGGGGTAATCATCCACAGAGGAGGACAGTCCAGACAGCCCATCAATAATGCCCACGTCGGTGCTGGAAGACACGTTCTTCAGAGGTGGCTGCCACTCAAAGGGGTGGTAGCCCGGCAGAAGGACCTTCTCGGCGCTGCGAAGGGCGTGCAAAGGCTGAAAAATCTGCCTCCCCGTGATGGCTTTCACTGTCCTGTACATCTTGTGGTACTGACTACAGCTGAGGAAGGTGTTGATGCGGATGGCCAAGCAAACAGCTGGCTGCAGGCCAGAGCCACGTCCCTGCATGATGGCCTCCAGCTCATCGGCTTGTCTGTGCTCATTTCTCGCCCTCAGCGCCAGCAGGAACAAGGTCAGGCACACGGACTTGACATCTCCGCCTTCTTCTTTGTCAGCAAAGGCCTTGACTTGTAGCTTGAGCTCCCTGAGACGGTGCTTCTGAGCCCTCCGGGTCAGGGACAGGAGATGCTGGCGGGGCCGGCCTCCTTTATTAATATGCACAAAAGTCTCTTTGGAGTCCTTGTGGCTTGCTACATGGTGATTATATTTTTCCAAGCTGACCTCCTCATTGCACTCTTGCGCTGGACATTTCACCATCAGGGAATTCAAGATGCTCAGAAAGGACTTCACCGGACTCTCCAGGTCAGTTGGGAAGCAGGGATATCTGCAAGAGGGACAATAGCTGCCCATGACTTTGAGGCATCTGAGAATGCAGATCCTGCAAAATACGTGCTTACAGTTGGTCTCCACGGGGTCAGCCAGAATGTGTTCACAAATCTGGCAGGAGATAGATTTCACAAAGTGGGCCGGGAAGTCCACTGCAAGGAGCTTGGTACTAAGATGTATCTTACTGCAGTTGGCGATCTGCTTCATCACTTCCTTGCTACTGGTCCTTGCCTGGGCTCTCTTCTTGCGCTGACGTGCTTGTCTTGCTCGGTCAAGCACAGTTTTGAGTTTTTTGCTGAGCTGCGCGTTTGGCTCACGACCTTTCCTCTTGAGTCCCCGACGGGGAGTGTGGCAGATGTCACAGGATGGTGTGTGGGGGTGCCACTCCATGGTTGCATTTCTCGGGAAGTAGACCTCGCATGGGGCGCTGCTGAACTTCCTGTGCATGACGCTCCAGCAGTTATGGCAGAACTCAGTGGGGTGGATGGAGTCAACATCTGCCTTCACATCGATCCGGAAAACCTTGGCAATGAGGTCTGGCCAGGAAGTGGCTCTCTTTTCCTTCTTTCGTAAAAGGACTTGGGTTTTACCATCCACGGGCCCGTGGACTGGATATCTCCTACTATGTTCACCACTCTTAAAAGAATTCCCACAGATGCGGCAGAGATGCCGAAGGTTGGCTTGGTGGATGGCTTTGTCTCTTGCCTTCCCATCGTCACGGAATTTCCTCAAAAACTTAGGGTGAGGCTTCAGTGCTGGTTGCGTCAAGGCCGGCTTCTCACCACCAGCCTTGTCCAGGACTGCAGGAGACTGCTCTAGAGGGAGTTTCCCCTCAGAGGACTCCTTCTTTTCCGTGTGAGCTTCTTCGGGTGCCTTTTCTAAGGATCTCACCCTGAACAGCTTAAATTTCCATTCAGAAAATTTAATATGTGGGTGCTGGATTTCATCTGGGGCCGAACTGAGTCCCAGAGTGGGTGGCAAAGAGACAGCCATGCTGGCTGAGGTGCCTGGGAACAATGAAAACAAGTCATATTAGGAAAAAAATGTCCATATCCCATGGAGGTATCTCGGCAGGCATACAAATTAATACATTCAAATATTCACTCATTAATTCATCCAAAAAGTGACTTATTAAGCCTCCTACTTTAATATCCTACTTTAGATGCTGATCATACAGCAGAGCACAGAGTCCTCCCCGGTTCTGACACTGCTTCTGGTCTCCATACCGTGTACCGAAGTGCACACAGCACCCATGGTTCATCATATATACACATGTACCATCTTATTTGCTTCCCGCCCAAATCGTAGGTTCCTTGAGGACAGAATCTTTGAATGATTCATCTCTGTCTCCCCAAGTTACCTTAGTGCTAGTATACCTTAGTGCTCAATAGTTATTTGCTGAATACATGCAAGGAAAAACTGGCTACTAAAACCAGAGAAAAGTCATATTTTTCACATTGCATTAGCCTCATTGCACTTGCTGGACAATATATTTCCAGCTTTTTAAAGCAGACTCCCAAGAGGTTGGTAGTTTATTTCTTCCAAATGGGTCATAAAGGGATGATAAAGCTACTAACCCAAAGAAAGTAATTACTCACTACTTGAAGGATGAAGTGAATTTTGAGGTTTATGAATGCAAACTAATAAGAAGAATCATGGATAGTAATTTTGCTTACAGTTTTAATTAGTGAACACTGCTGCAAATTATAAGGCTGTGTCTATATTCGAACCAAAAACCACATTATTCTCCAAACCTGCAATAAACCACAGTGGGCACATACCAAGATTCCACAGGACTTTTAAGATGAAAAATTCAAGTCGTTCCAGATATAACCATAAGCAACTTTGAGGTGTTTATTGGGCTGCCATTCTGAAAGTCATTACCGGGCAATGGTCATTAGCTCTATAGCTTGTAGCAAGAGGTAGGAGTAATATTTATCTTCTGGTAATAACAAAAACAAAAAACACTAGCCATTTCATATGCCAGGAAAGCCTACAAATCTGGGTTGTGGTGCAGACATCAATAGGGCTGTAGGAAAAAAGTCTGAAAATGCTAATTAACTAACCAAAGTGATGTGGTCATGGAAGCTACTCCTCAGGTGAACACACTTTGGCCACGGGTGACACGGGAGAGGGGAGCACAAGGGTTAATCCTGACTGCAACCAACAAAGTTTCTTTTTAGGTCATCCTTTAAACTATGGAAGTTCATCTCATCTTGCAAGCATTATGCGTCAGAGATTGATTTTTTCATAAAAGCTAAATGCCAATTTCCAAGACTTGGTTAAAGGGAAAATCCTGTTAAATTGTTCCATATGCAGAATTGTGTGAGAACTAAACAAATTCCAAACTATTTCCAAGTCTCGTTAACCTCAAAAATATTTCAGCAGCAACCCAACAAATACCTCAAATTGGTTTATGCTTCATTGATGTTCCTAAATTCTATCCTGAGTCAGGTCACCCTGTCCTGTTGGTTTGACCACATTCCCACATGTCTTTTCATTCCTTTAGCCTTTCCTTTCCAAGTCTTTGTTGAATGCACTCGTTGTCTGGAATTCCAAGATAATAATGACCCTCTCTGGAGCTAATTACAGTTGAGTTAGTCAAGCACCAGGCATGTTGGAAGGGTCTCTGTATCTATATCTTCCCTCCCTCCCTGCTGCTCTGCTGACTCCCACTGGCCTGTAATGATATACCAGAGTCTACCAAAATACGTTTATCTAAATACCATCATAGAAAGAGTGCCATCAACAAGCAGTTATCAGTGCTTGAGGTCCAAAGCAAATGTATTTATTAGATTGTTTTTCAACTAAACTTCTAAAAGTTTTTTCAAACTAGAAGCAAGAAGGTGGGGAGGGGGGAGCTGTTATTCTTGTTTTTAGGAAATATTCATCAAAATGCTAATAGTAGTGATCTGTGGAAGCTATAGATATTTTGGGGTTTTTTTTATCCTCACTTATGATTTTTTACTTTTCCTAAAATTGCCATGTATTACTTTTAAAAGAAGATAGAACTTTTAAGAGATAATGAGATATTTTTATCTATATAATTAGCAAAGATTAAAAATATTGATATTACTCAGCTTTAATTAAGGCATGGGGAAATGAAAACATCTTCAGACATTTTAGGGAGGCACGTACATTGGTGCAATATCTCCAGCGGAAAACTTAGCAATGCCTATAAAAAGCTTAAATACGTATTGTCTTTGGTGCAATATATCTGCTTTTAGAAAGTTATGCTATAGAAACATTCCCACATGTTATTCTTTTTTTTTTTTTTAAATATATATTTTATTGATTTTTTACAGAGAGGAATGGACAGGGATAGAGAGTTAGAAACATTGATGAGAGAGAAACATCAATCAGCTGCCTCCTGCACACTCCCCACTGGGGATGTGCCCACAACCAAGGTACATGCCCTTGACTGGAATCGAACCTGGGACCCTTGAGTCTGCAGGCTGACGCTCTATCCACTGAGCCAAACCGGTCAGGGCTCACATGTTATTCTTGTGGAAATAAACATTCCATAGGTTATTCCCACATACGTGGAGATAGAAAGAAAGATTTGTTTTTAAAAGTTGTTACTTTAAAAATAGGAAACAGTACAAATAATCACCAATAGATCATTATTAAACTACGGTCCAGTATAGAATGGAATACAAGACAGAAATTTAACATTTCTATATGTATTGATGTATACGTGCAATTTCGATATGCATCAACATTACAGCAAGATGCCCACATGACAAAGCAGAGAACAGAGCAACAATAGCATATAGCAATAGCATATAGCTCCTTTATGCAAATTTGTTCATGTTTGAGTGTACCTGAAAATACAGAGATTCTGAAGGACATGCACTAAAATCTTAACCTTGTCCACTCCTTAGAAAATAGAATTGGTGCTGGTAAGAAGGTCTCTTCATTTTCTATTTTATTCATTCTTATATCATTTGAATTTTTCACAACGAACATTATTTTTAAAATTTTTGTCATCAATTCAATTTAGGGGGAAATGTTTTAAAGACTAGATTTACATGTATATCCATAGTCACTTTTTCATATTTCTTTCTAAATTTGCCTGCAGGGAAGTTTCAGACCTGGCTAAATCTCAAATCTGACCACCATCCTTAGTTTATCTTTCTTTTCTGGGAAGCATGTAGAGAGGGGACTAAAATATTAACTGGTAGACAGCATGAAGTTAGAAAAGAGTTCTCTTGTCATCATATTTTTTTCATCCTCGGGAATCTTGCAAATGTTTGATCTCCTCGCTTCTAACAAAAGGTCTCTGCAGTAGACCAGCCTCAGATTCTAAAAAGGCACAGAGACATCTGTACACACCAGTCTGGTGTGGCTTGGACGGGGCAGAGCTGTCACTGGTGGTGACCACTATCATTACTTCCTTCGGGAGGTTGGGCCACCGCAGCAGCAGCAGCTTTCCACCCTACACACACGTACATCCTAGTACTTGGTCCTCAGTTTCCCCTCTTAACATATTCAACTTGGTCTACACACAATTTCTAAGTGACTAATATATGACCCCTCATTGCGGCATCTGTTCCACTCATTCATGCATTCACTCCACACATACTATTGTCTACAACTTGCCCGGCACCATCAGCCCAAAGTTGGCAGCATCAAAAGCCTTTTTCTAAGTCTCAGGCAGCAACAAATTAACCCCAGGTTTCCTCCAGGCCATGCATTGCTTGAACCACTTCAGAAAGAGAAGTGTATTGTTACAAGCCCTGGTCAGGAATCCTGGCTCAAGGCCATAACGTCAAAGCAGGGTTTCTACAGTGGTCTCAAAATTATTAGGTATCACAATCTTTAGGGAGCTTGTGTTTAAAAAAGAAACACACACACACACATGCAGATCATCAGCTCCCAGAGAGTCTGATTCCATTTATAAGGGATGGAGTCCAGAAATTGTATTGTTTAACACACATGCTAGTGATCCTGCTGTGAGTGGCCCACAGGTCACCCTTTGAAAAATACGGGTCTCCTCCTTAGTCCAATCTGATTCAAACACATCCCGGCAATACTTGGCAATAGCTGGGAAAGTACACATTTCCTCCTACCCTGCCATTTGTTTGCTCCTGATCATCCTTCCTGCCTGGACTAGCACAGCATTTTCCCCCCAGAGACTCACACCTTTCCTTCTGCTGCTTTGTTGACTTGTTCATTCAAGAAGCATACCTTAAACCCTTCCTCTGCCTGCAACATTCATTTATAGTCACTCAGATAGTCTGCATCTTCTCTATGAATCTACTGTGTCTTCCTAAACTTGGTATCTTGTTCTTTTCTATTGTCATACACTGGAGAGCCAAATCCAATTGATGTCAGCATCCCTCTCTCCCTCCCTTCATCCCCTACAAGGAAAAAAAAAAGCCCAAGTATTTCTGATTAGAAACATAAAAATGTAAATAAATATGTAACTCGAGGCAGGAAAAGTCTGAGTGTTACCTTGCTCAGCAGGCTGCCTGGGCAAAGTGTTGGGATGTCTGTAGTTCGGTTGATATTATTGGATACCAACAAGAAAGCCAAGTGTGTTCTCCTCTCCCTCCTGGCTCTCTTGTCCCTCAGAACAGACTGCTGCATTATTTATCAGCTTCCACTGCCCTTCCCAGCCTCCCCCACCACGGAGGGCTAACCACAATAATGGCAGCCAATCACAGCCCAGGAGCCCCCAGCTCCAGCTGGCACCTGGCTCTTCAGGAAGTTTTGTTGGGGGACTGAGTGTAGAACCCTGCATTGGTGGCGGAGGGGGGTGGGAGCGGGGGGGGGGGGGGAGGAGGGGAGCAGGGGGGGCGGCTGCCAGTTCACTCCCCTGTTTGGCTGGAGATGATCTTGTCAATATAAGCTCTGGCTTCTGCCAAGATTCTATAGCTCTGTGCCTCTGTTTCCACATCTGCAAGATGGAAATACTAAGAGTATATACTTCAAAGAGTCAGTGAGGTTATATAGGGAGATTTAATAGTGAAGTGCTTAGAACAGTGTCTGACCTTGGTAGATATCCATCAAATATTAACTATACAATAATTTTTATTATGATTTTGAAATGGTCTTCAAACCATCCCAGAATTGCTCCTACCTGGTCAATTCTCAGTCCAGGGATGTTGGACTCCTTGTAGCAACACTAACTTTAAACACTAATAGAGTTTTGAAGTCAACAGACTTTGATGTCACAATTTCTTCATCTAACCTAAGTTGATAACATTAGCTCCTAATTATTGAGAGCAATAAGTGAGTGCTTATTGCTTCTAAGTGCTTTAATATCATTTGCCACAACAATCCTACACATTTGATGTTCTCATCTCTAAAGAGAAGCAACAGAAGTTTAGAACAATGAACAGCATGCCGGTGGTCACATAGCCACTACATAGTGACGGTGGGGTAGGCTTCCAAAGCCTGTGTTCTTTTTCTTTTAATATGTTTTTATTGATTTTAGAGAGAAGAAGAGAGAGAGAGAAACATCCATGATGAGTGAGAACCATCTATCAGCTGCCTCTTGCATGCCTCCCCACTGGGGATCGAGCCCGCAACCTGGGCATGTGCCCTGATGGGAACTGAACCTACGACCTCTTGGTGCATAGGTCGAAACCCAACCACTTGGCCACACCAGCTTGGCAAAAAGTCTGTGTTCTTCAGCACTCCACTCTATTGTAAATGGAGACTATTGAAGGCCACTTGTAGCAATGGTGTGCGGATGACTGAAAAGTGAACATCAGTATACCTAGTGCAATCTGTATTTCAAATCCCCTTTATAATTCTCAGACCAGCTTTATCCCCAAAGTACCACTGTGTTCAGCTAAGATGTGAGGGATGGCCTTGCTCTCACTGGGTCCTCAGCAGGAACTGTTGAAGAGGCAGGTGCAAGGATCTCTTCATGCTCTTCAGCCCTTATTAGATGCTCCTCTTATATCCCCACTAGTTTGCACTTGGGCCTATCCAGCCACACAACAGTCCTGGGGACACAGTTTCTGCTCAGTAAATAAACTCAAGACAGGGCAGAAGCCATTGCAATAATATTGAGAGGGAGGGGAACTGGCCTGTGACCTCTAGGAGCTTTGGTGATTTTATGCCCAAGGGGATGGAACCTTCACCTGAGGTTCACGTGACATTGTGAGGCTGGGCAGGTGGGAACAGAGTATTTCCTGGCTGACAGCGCACATGTTCAAGTCAGCAGGAAGCAGGGCCTCCAGGATGTGCCTTGATGTCCTCTTTGAACAATGGGGTCAAGTACAGAGGAGTCACAGGTGGCTGACATGAGAGAAGATGCCCTTCCTGTCCATCCTCCATGCTCCAGAACCCTCCATCTCCACTGAACTCACAGAAAGAGAAGGAAAGGGCCAGATTTTCTAGCTTTACTTCAAAGGAAACAGGGAAAATAAAATCTTAAATAATTGGGGAAAAGTAGCAGGTGCCAGCTTCCAAGGATCAGGCTTAGTCCACAGACTGCCTTAGAAGTTTAGTGACACCAGGGTGACCAATAGACCCAATGTGCCCGGGACCTTCCTGGATTTAGCCCTGAAAGTACAAGGCAAATTGGGTCAGCTGGTCACCATTTAGCTCCAAACCAGAACTAAAAAATGTTCTGAGCTCAAAAATTCATAAAGGAGATCTTTTTCAATTTTTCTTGGGGAAGTCAGTGTTCAAAGAGACCCATCAAAGAACATTATTCAGTCCATGGGGCACAGGGCATGAGGGTCAGACCAGATAATGGGAGAGCGTTCTCTTTTTATCATATTTAACCATTGATTTTTGTATTGTTTCATGTTTATCAGTCATGTATTGCTTTTATAAATAGAAAAAACACAAGATTCATAAATAAACACAAGTGTTGATAATGAATTTAAAAGAAGACAAAAATGTTGAGTGCCTAAGAAAAGAAACTCTTCTCATTGTTTTGTTTCATAAAAGTCTGGATTTGTATATGTCAGATTCTTCAAGGGCAGGATTTCCAATATTTTCTTGTTCTTCTCCATTACACCTGGGGGCTCTTTCTCCAATTCATGTTGAAACCCTGTTGTATATAACCTATCCTCAGCTGTGAAATGGGTCCTCCACTGGATCACCAAGAAAAACAACTCGAGTGAGGGGCCCTTCTCCCTTTGCCTGGCCACTAAAATGCCACCCACCTGTTCTTGTTTGGAATCTTTTCCACACAACAAATTCCACCTGAAGCAAACTTTGACTTCCATCATGAAACAGCAAAGTCAGAGCTACCTGAGATTCTACGTTGTTCCAGGCAAATTAAAAATAAAAACACTGTTGACAGATCTCGGCCAATTTAGCAAGTGGAAAAGGGCAAACTAGAGTTTGAAAGACTCAATGCCAGGTTCCAGCCTCCAGCGCAGCCCGCCCGCTGAGTGATTAGCTGTGGTTAATCCTAGTAGTGCCAGCAGGCCCTACACAGACCGGGCTCCCACTGGGCGCCTACACCCCACTGTTCCTCCTGGCACCCACCTCTCCATCCAGACCCCAGTCCCTCCTTAGCAAGCTGCCCACACACACTCCCCTTGGCTCCCTGTAGGCCCTTCTAAGAGACCTTTTCAAATTCAATTTCTTCCCAGACAGCCAGCTCTGGTTGCTGATATCAATCAAGATCTACTCCCGCTGCTGTGGTCTGAGTGTGTGAACACAGCATTTTGTGCTCTTATCATCATCCAGCAGATGCTGCTTACTGACATTATGATTACAAATATAAGCATGTATCTATATATGCCCAGCTAGCAAAACTCTTGTCTTCTAACATCAAATTGAATGCTAGGGCTTGCAGCGGTTCTCAGCCTGTGGGTCGCGACCCTTTGGCAGTCGAATGACCCTTTCACAGGAGTCGCCTAAGACCATCCTGCATATCAGATATTTACATTACAATTCATAACAGTAGCAACATGACAGTTATGAAGTAGCAACGAAAATAATGTTATGGTTGGGTCACACCATGAGGAACTGTATTTAAAGGGCCAGAAGGTTGAGAACCACTGGCTTAGAGGTTCTCTGACCCAATGGAAGCATTTTATTAGGTGAGAAACAGTCTCCCCAGAGGACAAAGCGCCCTGTTCATTGTCACGGGAGGGAGCTGGTTGCAGAAAGAGCATTACAAACCCGGCCTTCTGGGTCCCAGGACCATCCCTCTCTCCATGCCACCTTGTTTGTTTCTTCAGCCAGCGAAGGAGCTGGAGCTGGCAATGCAGCAGAACCAGAACAGCTCATTGCTCGATTAGCGCCTTCGGTGATCCCCAAACTTGCCCTGGTCCTGATGGTGAGAGCCAGCGTCCCCACACGCTCATTTCTCCCTCGCTACCCCAGTCTTGCAATTGCTTTCTAATTAACTCCACGTTGATTATCCCTGTTAGTAAATTTCCTAATGCATTATTAATTGCCCTAGACGTCAGCTGCAGCTCATTCCCCACAAATTCGGGAGTGCCGCAGCGGACTTTCTGAGGTTAGCGAGGCTGTTTTCTAAACAGCTAGTGCCATCATGTGGGCAAAAAGGTCTATATCACTGAGCTATCGGAAAAAGTCTCCAAAATTAACTGAATCTGTGAACTGGCTTGGAAGGAATCATACGTTTGGTTTTCTTCTCTCCTCCCCTTATCCCAACTTCTATCTTCCCTCCCTACCCCTCCACTATTTCCTACCTCTTAGAAATCCCCCATAATCCCTTTTGATTAAGAAACAGCCCCCAAAGCTTAGGCAGTCATAGGCCCCACAGCTAACCCCAGAAACAACAGAAATTTATTTTCCTGCAGTTCAAGATCCAGGGTTGGTCTCCAATGAGTCCTTTTCCTTGACTTGCAGATGCTGCCTTCTCACTGCGTCCTCACTTGGCCTTTTTATTTTAAATTGACTTTTATTGTTCAAAGTATTACAGATGTCCCCTTTGTTTTGTTGTTTTTCCCACTGACCTCCTCTTCTCCACCCCCGCCCCTCCCAAGCCTTTGCCACACTATTGTCTGTGTCCATGGGCTGAGCATATATGCATATAAGTTCCCCTGGTTAATCTCTCCCCCCCACCACAGACACACCCCACCCCCACCTTCCCTCTGTAAATCATCAGCCTGTTCATGGTTCTATGTCTGTGGATCTATTTTGTTCATCAGTTTATCTTCTTCTTTAAGAGACTTCCTAGGGTCTCTTTCTCTTCTTACAAGGACTGTAACAAGGATACTATGAATTTATATGGAATAATCTTTAAGAGTTACTGTTAGGAAAAAAGCAGGAGGAAAGTGGGGTACAGAACAATGTTCAGGCTCACATAGATAAAAAGTGAGCAAAATATGCATGTAAATACCTTTTAGCTTATATATGCATCTATTATTTCTGGAAAGACACACAAGAATCTAGTAACACCGGTTTCCTTCAGAAAGGGGAACTCCTGGACAGAAACGTCCAGCTGCCTCTAGTACCTTTTGATTTGGAAGGTTCTATGGCAGAATTCGTTCCTTCTTCTTCCTGCCTCCAGAGCTGCATCCCTGCCTTCCACTGGAGTGGCTCTATTACTCCAACCTCAGTAAGACACTGCCTTCTCTGCTCACTGTGTCAAACAACCCTCTGCTTCCCTCCTACATGGACTCTTGTGGTCCCATTTAGGACCCATTTGGATAATCAGCCCATCTCAAAAGCCTTAATTTAATCGCATGTGCAAAATCTTCTCGCGGAAGATAGCATTTAGAGCTTGCAAGAATTAAAACCTGGCATCTCTGAGGGCCATTATTTATTTAGCCTATTGTATCTACCTTTAAAAAGTTGCCACAGGAGGCCTACCGGCTCACTAATTGTGGCAAATGAGTCATATCAATGTCATAGAGCAGTGGTCGGCAAACCACGGCTCGCGAGCCACATGCAGCTCTTTGGCCCCTTGAGTGTGGCTCTTCTACAAAATACCACGTGCAGGTGCGCACGTACAGTGCGAAGTTGACTTAAAACTTTAAGTAAAGTTTATTAAGTTAATTTTAGAGAACATTGTGGAGTGAAAGAAGATGTAGTGTCGAGGATTGAGAAAGGTATGTTGAGATGGTTTGGACATACAGAGAGGATGAACGAAAGGAGATAGACGAAACAAGTATACAAGATGAGTGTGGATGGGAGAGTTGGAAGGGGTCGACCTCAGCGAACGTACCTCAATCAGACTGAGGACGTTTTTAGCAAAGGCCAGCTTAGGAGTACCCTAATTAAGTTAATAACAATGTACCTACCTATATAGTTTAAGTTTAAAAAATTTGGCTCTTAAAAGAAATTTCAATCATTGAACTGTTGATATTTGGCTCTGTTGACTAATGAGTTTGCCGACCACTGTCATAGAGGAGGTTTGTCTGCACTACCACCTCATTGTTTCCCGTGCCTCTTAATGCCTCAGAGACCACACATCCATGGACGTCATGTCCTTTCTCCTCGCACTGTCCTTCTCTTTGCCTTCTGGTGACCCGTGGGAGGGTGGCTGGTCAGAGACCTCTGTGTGTGTGTCAGGCCTTGCCATTGGAAAGGTCCATGCAGACACCAAACCCTGACCACTTCTGGGGCAGCCTCTCCTTCTTCTTGGACAACTATTGGTCGTAACAGAGGCCACTAGTCAATTAGCCCGACTACTCCAAGTCAGCCTCTCAGTGAAACTTTACAAAGGGGAGCTCAGTTTATTTGTAGAGGCAAAAGGGGGCGGGGATAAGATGCCAGTATCTCCGTCATTTCACTCTGTATCACCTGCATTGTGTTTTATCCAAATAGCACCTGTGCTATCACTTGTTTAATATTTGTCCTTAAAGGAAGTCGCCCTGCTTACTTAAGGTAGGAAGGTTAGTGAGCATAAAAATCTACCAGCCCCAAACAGATATTCTCCCTTTCCCCTAATCAAAAGGATTGACAAAATTTGGAAAAGCCATTCAGTGTTAATGTGCACCCAATGTTAATGTGTCCCCATCTAAAATCCTCTTGTGTGCTAGACCTACCTACAATATTCCATGTACCACAATGAGACTTCGTAAAACGCCAGCGTGTGATGTCTAAGAAACCTTCCAGCTCTAAAATGCTGCCACTTGTGTGCACTGCCAATCACTCCATAACTGTCGCTGATTGGCTGGCTGCAGAAAGTCAATTCAGGAACATGCCCAGTGGGTGGCGGGATTGAGAGGAGCAAGCACTGCAGATGCACTTTCTTAATTTAGCCCCTTTGTTTACAGCTCTTGTGGCCCCACCTGCTGTTTGTCTGCATCTTCCTCTGGTCCCAGAGGAAAACAACAGGCGAGCATATCACTTCATGCGGAAAGCAGACTGGGGCTCCAAAATACTACCATTTGGTGGGAGATGGCCCATCCCCCTGCCTTCACTCCTCAGGACTCTGAACTCACCGTCTACTACACCTAGGAAACATAAGGGATGGAGAATATCCCTGGGCCTTGGGTCCAATTTGAGGTTATAATCAATCAACCAACGTTTTTAAACGCATGCGTATTGTGTTAGACAGGCATCACATCATTTAACCTGCTCTTGCCAGCTTCGGGTTAACTGGGTAGATGATATTAAAGCTGTTGCTATTCATGAATGGGAGAAGATAGGACATAACTGTTAAATTACATGCTAAAACCCAGGAGAAATGTAAAGTTTCAGAGGAGACTAAGGGAAGGCCAGTGTGTAATGGAAAATGAAGATGCTATACTTACATAAAACTACCCATATTAATCTTAGTATGTGTTAAACCCAGCTTGTTACTTTAACCTGATTTTTCTCTCAAAACTAGAACTTAACATGGGGGGGAGAGGAGAGAGAGAGAAAATATCGATGTGAGAGAGATACGTTGATTGGTTGCCTCCCCACAGGGCCTGACTGGGGACAGAGATGAAACATGCAACCCAGATACATGCCCTTGACCAGAATCAAACCCACCACCCTTCTTATAATTGCATGTGAATCTGCAATTATCTCAAAATTAAAATTTAACTTTTATTAATTACAAGCAATTGCAAACTTGAACTGAATCCTGGATAGAAAACCTAACCAAATTAACAGCTCTAACAGATTATTTGGGGTACAATTGGAGGAATTTAAATTTGGATATATATTAGATAATATTTATTATAGAACCCCTACGTTCATTGCAGCATGACATGGAAACAACCCAAGTGTCCTTCAATGAATGATTAGGTAAAGAAGATGTGGCACGCCCTAACCGGTTTGGCTTAGTGGATAGAGTGTCGGCCAGCGGACTGAAAGGTCCCAGGTTTGATTTCGTTCAAGGGCATGTACCTTGGTTGCGGGCACATCCCCAATAAGAGGTGTGCAAGAGGCAGCTGATCGATGTTTCTAATTCTATTCCTCTCTGTGAAAAATCAATAAAATATATTTTTTTTAAAAAGGAAGATGTGGCACATATATACAATGGAATCCTACTCAGCCATAAGAAAGGATGAAATACTGTTAGTTGTGGCCGAAACCGGTTTGGCTCAGTGGATAGAGCGTCGGCCTGCATACTGAAGGGTCCCAGGTTCGATTCCGGTCAGGGGCATGTGCCTGGGTTGCGGGCACATCCCCAGTGAAGAGTGTGCAGGAGGCAGCTGGTCGATGTTTCTCTCTCATCGATGTTTCTGGCTCTCTATCTCTCTCCTTTCCTCTCTGTAAAAACTCAATAAAATATATTTAAAAAAAAAAAAAAGAAATACTGTTAGTTGTGACAAAGTGGATAGATTTTGAGAGTATCATGCTGAACAAAATAAGTCATGTGGAAAAGGACAGGAACCATATGATTTCACTTACATGTGGGTCATAAGACAGAAAACAATGAATGGATGAACAAAACAAACAAACAAAAATTATTGACACAGACAATGGTATGGGAATACCAGAGGAGAAGAGAAAGGCAGGGGGTGGTTAGTAAAGTGTAAAGGAGATCAAATAAATGGCAACAGGAGACTAAACTTTGGTTGATGATCACACAATGCAATATACAGATGATGTATTATAATAATACTAGAGGCCCAGTGCACGACATTTGTGCACTGGGGTGGGGGTGGGTGGGTCCTCAGCCCAGCCTGTACCCTTTTGCAGTCCTGGAGCCCTGAGGGGATATCCATGGGGAGTGGGCCTAAGCCAGTAGTCAGACATACTTAGTGCTGCTGGAGGTGGGAGAGGCTTCTGCCACTGCCGCTGCACTCACCAGCCTTCAGCCTGGCTTCTGGCTGAGAGGTGCTCCCCCTGTGGGAGCGCACTGACTACCAGGGGGCAGTTCCTGCATTGAGCGTCTGCCCCCTGGTGGTCATTGCATGTCACAGTGACTTGTCATTCTGCCGTTTGTTCCATTTGCATATTAGCCTTTTATTATATAGGATAGGATTATACCCTGGAAATTTATATACTCTTATTAACCAATGTCACCCTGGTAAACTTAATAAAATATTTATTGTATAAGTTAAATTTCTGAGTGTGATAATGGTGTTGCAGTTATTTCAGAGACTATATAACTGCACTTATTCTTAGTATACTGAATTTAGGGAAAATGTATAACATCTGCACCTAACTCTCCAGTAATTCAGAAATTTTTTAAAAAATAAAAACTTCTCAAATAATTTAGAGGGGGTAGGGAATGAGGGAGGAGAGGAGGCAGGGAGGGAGAACATGGAATATTTCTGGAAGATAAGCAAACAGGCAAGACACTCAGGAGTGGTGGGGAGGCAAACAGCCTCCATAATTAACAGTTACGAACTTTTTCCTGTAATCGGAATGGTTAATGTCTTCCTTCCCTAGACAAGCACAAGGGCTCCTTTTCCACTCTCTGAGGTAAATGCTGTTAGCTTCTTAGAAATCGTGTTTTGCTGACTAAATACTGTCATGTCACCCTTTTTCAAAAGCATCTGAGCAGGACCTCTAAACAGCCTTTTCAAGTTGGCCAGCCTATGGCTTCAAAGTCCCCCTTCCCCTCCTGACTGAACATGCTGAGGGCTATCTCCCCCGCTGGACTGTCAGCAAACGGCAAGGCAGTTCCTAGAGGTGGCTTCAGGTTGTGCTCCTGTTGTTGTGCTGTGACGTTGATGAATGCATGGGTTGTGCAGGAGTGGTCCCCAAGTGCCGTAGGCCAATTCCAGCATGTCATAATTTCAAGAGTTTCATCAAAAGGTTGCTGAAACTTGGGGACTCAACAGGTTTGAGTCACACATGTAGTCACCTGTTGGGAACGGCTAAAGGCACTTCCCCAAACCTGAATAGGAAATGGATTGTGGCTGCCAGACAGTTGAAGGGCATCTTAATCTACATGTTTTGCCTCCTACTGGCCAAACACCTGAACAGCCGGAGGCTATTCCCCAAACTGACAGTGCTTCTGTGCCCTTTGAAACCTTACCCTTTGAAGTGTATTATCTCCACCTTGCCTTAGGACAAATTGTGTTAATAAAAGCAAGGGTCCTAGACAAGGAGGGAGTCTTCAGTTCCTTTAGCTGAAGGTCCTGTGACCTCCAATGCCTTTCAAAATTATAACTGGTCTCCTGACTCTTTATTAGTCTCTGGATTTATATGTCATCTACGCGCAGCCCCTTTTCCAGATTCCTGAATCCTTCGTGATGCTGGGGCAAGAACACCAACAATAAATGACGCCTGAAGTGGGACTTCCTGAACCCTGGCAGCTCCAACACCCAAGCCCCAGCAGGGAAGCATGTCCTTCACTCTCAATGTAGTTATATAAATAGCAAGGCCCGCATTTTACATTTTAAGTTGGTCATATTTTTTTTTTCCTTCACAGTGGTTGCTTCGGGAAAGTAGCACTGAGTTTCAAAAATATAAGGAGAGAACTTTTTCCTTTTGTTTTTCAGCCTTCTGTAACGTGACTATTTTATGTGATGTGTGAATTATAATTTCTCTTTTAAATTATTGGTGTGTGTTTATTTTTTTAAAATAATGCTCAATCCTAGAATTCTAGGGAGAATGAGTAAAATACATGCCGAGAAACAGATGGAAAACAAAAATGACAGTCTTTCTGGGAAGTCCTTTGTAACACAAGCCATAAATATCTACAGCCTTTGACCTACCAATTTCCATTGAAAGAATCCATCTTAAAGTGATAATTTTAAATGGAGGGGAAAAAAATCACACACAAAAGTTCATTGACACATTACAAAAGCAAAAATAGTAAAAATAACTTTAGAGGAAGAGTTCATTTACCATAGACATAGTTATATAAATAGAAAACTATACATTCTTTAACATTACTTTGAGGCATTTCAATCACATAGGAAATGCTTGATATAAGAAATGAAATATAAACTATTTTAAGAGCAAGGGAACTAAGGTTGATGAATCATTCCAGTTTCCAATTGTGTTCCAATTTCTAATACTTTATTTCCTCTCCGGAATATGATGTTTGGCTCTTTCCAATTTAGTTTGAAGGGATTTCCTATCAGAAATCCTGCCCCTCTGATCATGGCTAAAATGATCTCTTGCTCATAGATTTCTGGCATTGACCCTTTGTATCTCTAGTTCACTGGTACAGAAAACAAAAACTATAAATGACTTTTAATAGATTCTGTAAGAAGAAAACACCACCACCACCATCCTCAGAAAACCATTTTATAAATCTTACAATGTGCATGCATCCAATCTCCAAAGATCATTATTAACTTAACGTTACTATATGTTGTATGCCCTACAGAATCTCCTTCAGGAAAGTGGTTGAATACAAACTACCACCCAGAACAGAAATTTACTTTGTTATAAGGAAGTGGTCAATTTCGTGTTATTCATTCAAGCAATGTTCTACTTAGAAAATCTAGAAAGAAATATGTTCCATTCTGGCAAAAATTGGGATGAAAGTATGGTATTTTGGGTGGATGAAATACTGAAATTGAAAATTAATTTGTTCTTTAAAATAACAATGTATTTACACCATAGGAAAAATGCAAATTCGGGCAAAGGCTTCAGAGGAACTTGGAATGTGACCTACTCTATATGATTAAAAACAAAACAAAACTCTAAAAGGTGTAATAGCATTAACACACACACACACACACACACACACACACACACACTTTCTATTCCCTCTTATAGTGAAGCAGATTTTAATTAATTTGTCATTGTAAAGAACCTCACTGTCTCATGGTTGGCTGTTCGCAATCTATAATAGAATTGTATATTCTCCCCCAAAGCATTTTTATTTAGTTGCTCCAAACAAAATATATATTTTCTATAAAAACAGTGTTATACATTGAGACTGGTTTACAAGTCTGCCCTGCAAAAGACTTTGATTCATATTGAAATGAAAAGACACAATTACTGAAAATAATACTGTTGCATCAGAGACATTATTTCAACTACATTTTGGGCAATTCAAGGAAACTAATATTATTCATTTAATTGCCTTTTGGGGGAAACTACATAGTAAATTAGCATCAAGAACACTGGAAATATATATGTCTCCTGTTCTTCCCACCACGCTGCTCAAGCCACAGTCAGGACATTTCCTCTTGTCCTGTCTCAGATTCTCCTGCTGCTCCTGTGAGAGTCTCCACACCATCAACCAGTAAGAACGCACACAAATGAGGCTTTGGAACTCAGAACCTTCCTAAACTATTAGCCTCTAGTTGTTCCAGAATATGCATAAGCCAGAACTTTAAACCTACATTTTTGGTTTTGTGCTACGATGTCATGATTAAAGTTTTTTGGGGTTTTTGTTATTGATTTCAGAGAGGAAGGAAGAGGGAGAGAGAGATAAAAACATTAATGATGGGAGAGAATTATTGATTGGCTGCCTTCTGCTCACCCCCTACTGAGGATCAAGCCCACAACCCAGGCTGACCTGGAATGGAACCATGACCTCATCCATGACCTCATGGTTCATAGGTAGATGCTCAACCACTGAGCCACTCCGCTGGGCTAAAGTTTGCTTTGTTTGTTTGTTTTGTGTGTGTTTTTAATAAGGGATCCCAATGTCCGGAAAGATTCAACATTTCCCATTCAAGAGGTCAAACATGCGAAAATCTGACTGAGCGATTTATTCGATACGCAAAAATTGGAAAGAAGCAGACTCAAGCAGGAATGTTGTAATGTCAAAATAATTTTCAAAAAATTAAACACAACTGCTAAACAAATAAGAATTAACATATAGAATGAACACATCAAATATTTTATTCCATCCATTAATTAATGAATCAGCAAGAGGATAAAGCTAGTTCAAAGGGAACTTGGAAAAATAGAGATTTTATATAGTCAGTCAAAGGAATGCTGAAATTAGTTTCCCTGCTAAATAGATATGAAACCAGTTAATATCTTCTAATGCATTAACCTCCGGGGTTTGGCTTTTTACTGGACAAAAATATCTAAGTTAATGTGTAACCTCAGTGTCCGGTCTCTAATCAAATAGTAAATAGCAAAGTCAAACATGGGTGAATTCTCGGTCATATATAAATAATTATTAGGGGAACACATTAAACAATGACACTAAAGGACAGTAGTCTTCTTCCAGCTATATTTCATGTTTTGGATGATTTTGTAATAGTAATTGTTTGTAAGGTATCCAGAAAAGAATGTACAAAGAGAAGTCATGAGGGATTATATCCTTGGCTCTGTCAGTCCAAAAACTGATTTTATCCACCAGGTGTGCCTTAGAAAATGGTCAGCAAGCAAGATCTCAGAGAGCAGAGGAGGGAGTAGGGATGACCAGTGAAGTGTGTATGGGGGGGAGGGTTCGGGGGGGAGGGGTGGCAAAGAAGGAAGGTGAGTGAGTCAACAAACCCAGACAAAAGCAATTCATTTATATCAAAAATGTAGCTCACAAACAGATCAGATACCTGCATCCTATGGCCGGTACATTCTTTCCCTCAAGGAAAGCAATAAATTGGGTCAACTTATCATCTCAACACTGCTTGATGAGCAGTGGTGAAACTATGAAAAAACTGGTCTCAAGGCAGTGGAAATTTGTTTGCCCTCCCCATTTTTCCAAATGGAGAAGAAGAAAAAAATCCCCTCCTTTCTCTAAGAGCAGGAAAAAAGACTGTGCCACAAAACATTTGGGTTCTTGATTGGGACTTGGGAAGAAGGTGAAGAGTGAAGGCCAAGTATTTTTACCCCGTTGCTAGTAGACAGGCTTTACCGATTGCCAAGGACAGCACTGGGAACTTCCGCGGATTCCAAGGCGGGTTCCAACACTAAGCTTCTGCCTCCTACTGGCTGCCAGCTCTCAGCCTAGGCCAGTGATGGCGAACCTATGACACGCGCGTCACAGGTGACACGCAAACTCATTTTTTTGGTTGCTTTTTCTTTGTTAAAAATGGCATTTAAATATATAAAATAAATATCAAAAATATAAGTCTTTGTTTTACTATGGTTGCAAATAGCAAAAAATTTCTATATGTGACACGGCACCAGAGTTAAGTTAGGGTTTTTCAAAATGCTGACACGCCGAGCTCAAAAGGTTCGCCATCACTGGCCTAGAGTGTGGACTGAACCCAGGGCACACCACCCAAGCCTGTTATTACTGTCTGAAATCCCCCAGGAACCTTACCTCACACACCCACAAGACTACACAACTCACTCACCTTCCCTCTTTGCCACCCCTACCCCCCACACGCCCTTCACTGGTCATCCCTTCTCCCTCCTCTGCCCTCTGAGATCTTTCCCTTATTTTGGTAGAATGGGGTGAAAGAGGGAGGGAGAAATGGTGGAGGTTACCTTGGAACTTATTGTACTTGAAACCTATTCCAAGGCCAGAATCCTCTCTTGGATGACATCCCTTCACGTGCTCCTTCGGCTCCATTTGGCCGCTGTTAACGCAAGTGCATTCCTTCAACAGGTAACTGCTTTCGCAAGTCAAAGGTTCAAGGCATCAGGCCATCTCCAAAACTCCTGGACAACAAAGGGGACATTTCAAGGCAGGGCACGTCTCCTCCCTGCAGAATGCAGGTGGGAAATGCCACATTGCATCGCTCTGACCTTTTTCTAGGCTCCATCATCACTAATGCCTCTTCTGATGAACTGCGTCTTTCCTGGTCTGTAACTGGATCAAAGGGTTATTATAGTTACTTTCCTGCTCTTCCTGTGTCTGGTGTGAGAAAGATTCCGACTTTAAGGTGCTCTTGTAAGATGACATATTCCAGTGCATACTTTTAGGTTGGCATGTGACAATATTTTATAAGTTCAAATAATTGCAAAGAATGTAACTCTACCATGGTGTATATTTCACACGTGCTTTACATATTTTTGACAAAAGTTTGGAGCTCCACAGATAGATTATTCAATTTTCATTCAATTTACGGAGGGAAATCTACTATATAATCTAATTAACCAAGCCAGTCCTCATTGACAAACCAATTCGACCAATCAGATTCACTTTCCATCAGTTTTCAGTCAAAAATCAATCTAATAGCATGCATCAGGAAAACCATCTTATTTGTGAATGTTAACTCTGAAATAAACATAATATGATAGATGAGTGTATAAACAAATGGATGTTCAGATGAAAGGAAGAATGAGAGAGACAGAGAGAAAGAAAGAGAGTGTGTGTGTTAGCTTGATGGAAGGAAAGATAGAAAACTGGTTTGTCTTGCCCTACCCAGTTTGGCTCAGTGAAGAGAGCGTCAGCCTGCAGACTGAAGGGTACCAGGTTTGATTCTGGAAAGGTCACATGCCCGGGTTGCGGGCTGGTTGAGGGTTGGTTTCGGGCTGCGGGCTGCGGGCTGCGGGCTGCGGGCTGCGGGCTGCGGGCTGTGGGCTGCGGGCTGTGGGCTGGTTGAGGGCTGTGGGCTGGACCCTCCGTGGGTGGCATGCAGGAGGCATTGATGTTTCTATCGCTCTCTCCTTCTCCCTTCTCCTCTGAAATCAATAAAAATATTTTTTTAAGAAAAAGAAAACTGGTTTGCCTTGAGTTTGTTTTCTGAATGAGATGAGATGCAGTCACTTAGAATATTTCTTCCTGAATCTCTCCTGGCTGTCCAAGAAACCCTCCCTTAGCAGCTGCGAATTCCTGACGAGGCTCCTTGGGAACCCAGGAGTCAGCCTGGCCTAGGAAGGCACACTCTGTCATTTTCACATCTTATTGGTTACAGCCTCTTCACTGTAGAAGGGGGTCACACAGGGCATAAATACATCTCCGCGGCTGTCGGCCACACTCACATCATGGTTGTTCAATAAGTGTTCAGAGCAAATGAATTGTGTTTTAATTTTATAATTTAACTCTTATTTATAATTAAACATCTGCCTTAATTGCCAAATGTTTTGGGGAAAGAATCTCTCACCTGCCCACCCTCACCTGCAATAGTCTGCAAGGTGTATCTTATTTCATTTCTCAAGTAAAACATAAAAAAAAAAAAAATCAATCCTGGAATGTGGTGATGTTTTTGTACACTTTGAGGTACTTATAGAAGGACAGCTGAGCAAAATATTTTAAATTAGCAGCATTTCAGAAAACTGGGCATTGTGACTGTACAGCCTGGAAGGTAAATGTTCTCCCTGCGTTTATGGTTTAGGAAGCGGAAGCCCATGAGGGTTAAACAACTTGCTCCAGAGTTCATGCTAACCAGAGGGGGGAGTCTAACTCCCTTGCTCTCCCTTTTCTCCATCTCTCAGTTTCATATAATGTTCTCTTTGTCATCCATAAGTGATTTAGTTTTAGAAAGAGGTGGGTGGGGGACCCATAGGGCCTGGCAAGTCTACTGACAATGTTTTATTTCTTGAGCTGGGTGGCAAGCACACAGGGGTGTGTGTGTGTGTGTGTGTGTGTGTGTGTGTGTGTGTGTACTTCTTTTTATGTCTTAAATATTTCAAAATATGTTTTTAAGAAAGGGGGGGCAGATGGAGTCTGAGAGCCAGTGACAGGTTCCTATCTTAAAAACAAGCATTTGCTATGAACCCTGGCAACTAGAAAGCAGGGAATACAGTATTGTTAGCACATATTATATCACAGACCAGCGCTTTTCGACCGTTTTCACCTCACAGCACACATAAACTAATTACTAATATTCTACGGCACACCAAAAAAACAGATTACATATTTTGCCTATCTGACAAAAAAAAAAGGTGTAATTTTGATTCATTCACACCGGATGTCTATGTCGTGTTGGCGGTTGTCATTTTTTTTATTTGACAATCTAAGGGAAAAAGAGGTCAGTGCCCCAGGCTAAATAGTCAGGTATCATATGTTTTAAAAATTCTTGCAGCACACTGGTTGAAAATTGCTTACCTAGATAGTTATACATAGTCTATTTACATTACTAGCTAGTTAATCTCACCTTTCCAACAAACCTGTGAGGTAGGTACTATTATCATCCTCATTTTAATATGAAATTTAAAAAAACTGAAGTAGATTATAATTTATAAAGGGGGGAACGCTAGAGTTAAATGAAGTACTCTGGATTTAGAATATGTGTATGTAAAAACCACCACCCTGTGATGCCTCTCTCAGGAGGCAAGTTTGCAGCGGTGGGTGGAAATCCTGTGTGCCTTCCCTGCAAAGAGCCTGTTACATTCCTTAGAGATTTGCATCAGTTAAACAAGGAATTCAAAATAGCTTTCTGGTGACATTCACAGGAAAAACGGTGGTATCGTTGGCAGCAGTTTCGGGGAGGGGGAAAATGTTTCATATATGGGCTTGCGTGCTTGGACTGGTCGAAGGGGAAGGACCAGGTGATAACAGAGGATTCTGCCAATCATGGAAACTTTCTTGGCAAGGGAGGTGGAGTCTGGGAGTTATTTAAGAATTCTGGATGGTCAAGTGATCTAACCCAGTTAGGGGTTTCTCCTAGGCAGGTCTCTTCGCCCTAGTTGTGGGAGAAAAGCCCAGCCCCAGCTCCGGGTTGACAGCTGGCCCAGCCTACGCATGCGCCGCAGCACGCAGCATGCAGAGGTGGAGGACCGCCGCCAGGGGCCGCCCCGGCCCGGCCGCTCCTCCCCGCCCCCTCCCCGCCCCAGCGCCCGGGCGGGCCGGGAAGGCGGAAGTAGGGGCCTCCGTGGCTGGAGTTGGGGCTCCCGGAGGCCCGGGGACGCGGGAGCGGCGGCCTGCGGGCCGAAAGATCGGCGTCCGGGCCGCCTCGGCTTGGAGCGCAGTGTCCGTTCTCTCCTGCTGCCTTGGCTGAGCGGAGTCGTGCGGGCGGAGGAGACGGCGGCCAGAGGACGAAAGCGGTGAGTCCCCTTCCGACGGCCCCGGCAGCCGCGGCCTCCCCTCTCCTCTCGCTTCCCGCTGGTGGCGGACGCCGCCCCCTCCCGTCTCCTCTCGCTTCCCAGGGGTCGGGGACCCTCCCCTGTCCCTTCGCTCCCCCGAGGTCGGGGACCCTCCCCTGTCCCTTCGCTCCCCCGAGGTCGGGGACGCCTCCCCCTGTCCCTTCGCTCCCCCGAGGTTGGGGACCCTCCCCTATCCCCTCGCTCCCCCGAGGTCGGGGGCCCTCCCCCCTGTCCCTTCGCTCCCCCGAGGTCGGGGACGCCTCCCCCTGTCCCTTCGCTCCCCCGAGGTTGGGGACCCTCCGCTCCCACAGGTCGGGGACCCTCCCCTGTCCCTTCGCTCCCCCGAGGTCGGGTACGCCTCCCCCTGTCCCTTCACTCCCCCCGAGGTCGGGGACCCTCCCCTGTGCCTCCGCTCCCCCGATGTTGGGGACCCTCCCCTGTCTCCTCCGCCCCCACAGGTTGGGGACCCTCCCCTCTGCTCCCACAGGTCGGGGACCCTCCCCTCTGCCCCCACAGGTCGGGGACCCTCCCCTCTGCCCCCACAGGTCGGGGACCCTCCCCTCTGCTCCCACAGGTCGGGGACCCTCCCCTCTGCCCCCACAGGTCGGGGACCCTCCCCTCTGCTCCCACAGGTCGGGGACCCTCCCCTCTGCTCCCACAGGTCGGGGACCCTCCCCTCTGCCCCCACAGGTCGGGGACCCTCCCCTCTGCCCCCACAGGTCGGGGACCCTCCCCTCTGCTCCCCAGGCCCGCGGGTCCTCCTTCGCAGCTCCTCCCACTCCCGGGCGGGAGCCAGCCCCGCGCCCACCCGCTCAGCCCCTTCCCGGCAAAGGCACTTGCCTCCTGGATTTTCCCGTCCCTCCGAGCCGACACCGGCTTTAAAAGAAAAAGGGAAAAATCCCTTTCAGTTCCCAGCGAGTGCCCCGGCCACTGTCATGGAGAGCTATTTGTGGGCTCCCCGGTGAACTCGTTTGAGGTCCCAGGCAGCAAGTTTAAAAAAATAAAAGAGGTTCGATGACACGAGCCTTGCTCCCCGCCCCGCGCGGCGCGGGCCAGGTTCCAGCCGCGGCGCGGGCCCTTCCCGGCACCGGCGTTAGCGGAACTCGGCCGGACGCGGACGGGCGCGGGCAGAAAGCACCCGCCGCGCCGCCGCGGAGCCTGCCGTGCCCGCGTTCCCCCCGTTTCTCGGGAACTGCGCGTCACTCAGCGTCTCGCTCCAAAGCCACCGGAACCAGAAAAACTCGCTAAGAAGGGCTCGTGCCGGCCCGCGCACCTGGCCCCGGGCGGGCCCGCCCCCCTGCGACTCCGGGGGAGGCGGAGGGGCTTTTCTGCCCTGGGCGGGGGTGGGGGGGGGGCGCTCTCCGTAGCTCCAGGGAGGGGTGCCTTTCAGGCCCTTGTGGGCACTCGATGATCCGAGTTTCCACCCGCACACGCTGTGCGTGTCCTTCGCGGTGTTGCAGGATTGCAACCTGAGGGTCTTTTGTTAGAGAACGATGCCGATCGATCGGTTTTGGGCCCCGTGGATTTTGAAAGAAATCGTGTGAACCACTAGTGCCGAGGCAGGGGACTGCCCCTGGACTCTGTATTCAAAATCAAGACAGCTGACTGTTGGGCAGCATTTGCATCTCTGCAGGTCCTTGCATTTTAAGAATAGACTTTAAGGAGTCAGCAAACAGTTCCTATCTATTCCTGAAGCTAGCAGCAAACTAAAGGCAATTTCTTTTTCTTTTAAAAAATATTGTAAATGAAATGTATTGGGATGACACTGGTTAGTAAGATTATGTAGGTTTCAAGTGTACATTTCTATGATGCATGATCCTTTTACATGGTTTTACTTTATGAGTCATCTGTTTAGCCACGAATGAATTTCTGCTGACTTAAAATTGACCAATTCATGATAGGACCTGTTGATTTCTTTAGCTTAGACATTTCTCTCATTAGCACCTGTTGATCTTAGGGAAACCCTACTCCCCACCCCCCCAAGACATTTAACAGTATTCTCTCTGGATTATAATACACTCCCAGAGACAAATAGGTGGAATATGAAGTTTGGAAGATAAAGAAACACAAGACACGCAGGACAGTTCCCCTGAAATGACTGCTCTGGCTCTATTATAATACGGCCCCACCCTGCCATCTTTCAGAGCTTCTGTAGAGGCAAAGCCTGCGTTGGGAGCAGCTCATGAGGTGGATATCCGTGACACCATATAAAGTAAAAAGACTCCTGAAAGAGCACGTTTCCTGCATGGGTGTCGGATCGTGTTCTGTTCCCGTCTACAGTGGACTCAAAGCACTTTTTATTCTTCCCTCGGTGCTAATTAACATAGTGATTGTAGTTAGGAAAGTGATTTTCACTTAAGTCGTTATGCCAGTCTCTAAAATAAAGGGGGAAATGTTTTAACTTGCTAGAAAGAAAGAGTGAACATACATACTGAATGGCACTCAAAATACTCTTTTAGCTTAACTTTTTCTTCGCAGTACAATTACGTGGGTCTATATACTGCAGGCACAGAGCGTGACTATCTGAAAAATTTATTTGGAGGATGTAGAGCTTCTGTGTTACTTCTTAAAGCATGAAAAGTAATGTGAAAATCGAATACATCTAGATCAGAGGTTCTCAACCTATGGGTCGCGACCCCTTTGGGGGTCGAACAACCCTTTCACAGGGGTCACCTAAGACCATCGGAAAACACATATATAATTACATATTGTTTTTGTGATTAATCACTATGCTTTAATTATGTTCAATTTGTAACAATGAAATTGGGGGTCACCACAACATGAGGAACTGTATTAAAGGGTCGCGGAATTAGGAAGGTTGAGAACCACTGATCTAGATGTTTAGAGTGCTCACTTCCATTTCTTAACACTGCATTCCTACAGTGGAATTTGTTTTAAGGAATTGTGACTGATAAGACAGGTTTTCTTAACAACACATTCGCTATAAAAGGTCTCTTTAAATCAAAATACCTTCAACTCTTTCAAACTGGACTGCAAGAGGGCAGTATATAGACTACCCAGTAAACTGAATTTAACTGAACAGTTGGGCAGAAAAAGTAGACTTTGCTCAGTAAGTTGCTTTTTTTCTTCTGACTTTGATATATTCTGTACAACGAAGCAACAAATACTAATTTCTCAAAAGTGATTTTACTGTTTTAGAAAATAAGTGGTTGAAGATCCAAACGATAAAAATACCTAGAATTGTCAAAGGTATGTAGTAAAATGGTCTCTCTCAAACTTTTTTGGGGAGTGGGAATTAAAAAGCCTTTGATACATATTGGATAACCAGACATCAGTGGGTTGCCTTAGAAAGTTACATACCCTTTTACCTAATAATTCTACTTCTAGGAGATTTACCTAAGTAACTGGACACAAAAATGTGTATGGGAAGAAAAATAACAAAGGCTATAAGCCCTACGTGTAGCATAATAGTGTCACATGTCCTCAGGTTTGGAGGGTATAATCAGGGCCTTCTGCCCCATCCTGGACCACAGGTACATGACTAGTTCTGTTTGCCACTATCTTGCCATCCCTTGCTGCCTCTCAGCTTGTACCAAGTCTTCCCTAGGGATCCGAATTAGCTATAACAAGGCTTTGAAAGCTTTTATTTTTTGATTTAATCCCCACTCAAGAATATGTTTATTAATATTTAGAGATAAAGAGAGAGAGAGAGACATCAATTGGTTGCCTCCTGTATTCTCCCAGACCGGGAACCAGACCAAACTCACAACCTAGGTATGTGCCCTGACCCAGAATCGAACCCATGACCCTTCGGTGTACAGGACAACACTTCAACCAACTGAGCCACACCGGCCAGGGCCTGGGAGCTATTTTTAACTTTTCGAAAATAATATGTCAAAGGTAAAATAAAATGCCATTTGTTTCTCTATTGATTCTTTGAAATTCTATCAATCCAGAATGACAATGCTAGACAGGTCATGTTTTGTAGAAGCTGGAAGGTCAGCACCTTAGTCTAGTGCAGTGGTCGGCAAACCGTGGCTCGCGAGCCACATCCGGCTCTTTGGCCCCTTGAGTGTGGCTCTTCCACAAAATACCACTTGCGGGCGCGTACGTACAGTGCGATTGAAACTTCGTGGCCCATATGCAGAAGTCAGTTTTCGGCCTGGGCAAGTCTGTTTTGAAGAAGTGGCGTTAGAAGAAGTGGGGGGTGTTGGTCCGACGGGAGACAGGGCGCAGGCGGGCCGCGGGATACACAGCGCCGGGGAGGTACATTGTTTTGAGGTACGTTGGCTGAGGTCGACCCCTTCCAACTCTCCCATCCACACCAGTCTATCTGAAACAAGTATACAAGACGAGTGTGGATGAGAGAGTTGGAAGGGGTTGACCTCAGCGAACGTACCTCAATCAGACTGAAGACGTTTTTAGCAAAGGCCAGCTTAGGAGGACCCTAATTAAGTTAATAACAATGTACCTACCTATATAGTTTAAGTTTAAAAAATGTGGCTCTCAAAAGACATTTCAATCGTTGTACTGTTGATATTTGGCTCTGTTGACTAATGAGTATGCCGACCACTGGTCTAGTGTAATAAAAATAAAGGGAAAGAAATTTTAAATGCAGCTTTATAGACAAATTTGTCGCACCTCGAAGAGGCAAACATGGTAATAGTACCAAGTGCACAGGCTCTGGGGTCAGGTAGACTTGGGTTCTCATTCCAGCTCTGTTACTGATTAGTTGAATAGTCCTGGGCAAGTTAGTTCACCTTTTTAAGTTCCAGGGTTTCCACTTTGCTAAAGGGGAGGGGGCAGTGAAATTACTGCATAAAATTGCTCGAGAGAGCTGCACAGAACAGTGACTCGTTCTTACTGCCAGGCACAGTTCTGAGTGCTTTCACATACCAGCCCATTGATTCCTCTCTGCCATTCACCACTTGGCTGTCCTGCCCTCCAAGCCAGAACAGGGCCTCGGCCTTTGTAGGTGCTCATCAGACTGTACGCAAAATCTTTTTGAGCAGAAGAAAAAGATGCCTCTGGTGGCCAAAACAAGGCTAGAGGGTTGCTTTCTTAACCCAGGGGGAAGATTGTTCACCATTCTGACCCGAAGCTTGCGTTCTGTTTCTAGAACTATATCTGGCACATATTGGGAATTCTCCACAGTCTACTGCAGAGACCTGGTCAATAGGCCGTGAATTGCCTTTAGACATTAGTCTCTCACTCAATAATATCATATGATTTAGAGTTTGAAGGCGTCCCACCTACCCACGAAACCAGTAGTTTTCCATAGACAACAGAAACCTCACTTGTTTTTCCTGTCACATGATGAAATAGAGTCACTTGACATGACTGAAGGCAGAAGGACATACAAATATACTTTTTCAAAATTCTGTTCTTTCTACATAATAGAAATCTCCACACTGAACATTTGGAAGTACTCGTGGAATTTCAGATCTAGAAGAAGAAACCAAGATCCAAATGGCTAAATGGCACCAAACCACATGCCTAATACTTGCACATGATCATCTCACCTAGGGGTGGGGAACCTGTTTTCTGCTGAGGGCCATCTGGATATTTACAGCATCATTCGCTTAATATAATTCACTTCATGTAACTTTACGTTGCTGTGAAAGAAGCTCCTAGATTTATTGCATTTTGAGTCCTGCCTGCGGTTGCCTTGGCTGGGCTGGACCAAATGATTTCAAGGGCCTTATACAGCCCACGGGCCCCACCCCTGATCTAATCCCTTGTACATTGCTCTTCCTTGCACTGCCTGCTGGTCCTGTTTTCTTTAGCTCAGGATACTTGAGGGAACTTCAGCAGCGTAGTAAGTGCTTCAGCAGATGCTTAATAAACACCTATTATGTGAAAGATCTTGTGCTGAGTACTAAGGATATGAAAAGTAAATTCTTGACTTCAGTCATAGGAAACAGAATTTAAACATAATTGTGAGATAGCTCAGTATCAATGGAGGTCATTTCTTCTTTTAACTTTACATTCTATCTACCTACTAGATCTTGAACGCCTTAACTTACTATAGAATACTAGTCATGAAGTAAAGCTCAAAAAACTTGTAAAGTTTTCTATAAATAATATTAATGCAGCTTTTCTATATCAACGAAGAGGTGACCTGCCTCGATAAGCTACGGTGTATGTGTATGCATGTTAAGGCATTTTTCTCTTGCTATTTTTACAGAGTAATTGATAAGCTCGTTACTATGAGTCTGCTAAACTTTGAAAGCAGCTGTGCCTCCAGCCAGTCTGAGAGCGACTGCTGCGCGGCCATGGCCAGCTCCTGTAGTGCTGCAGCAAAAGACGACAGCGTGGGTGCCACTGCCAGCACAGGGAATCTCTCCAGCTCTTTCATGGAAGAGATCCAGGGGTACGACGTCGAGTTTGATCCACCCCTGGAAAGCAAGTATGAATGCCCCATCTGCTTGATGGCGTTACGGGAAGCAGTGCAGACACCATGCGGCCACAGGTTCTGCAAAGCCTGCATCACCAAATCAATAAGGTACGTGAGCATAAGAAAAGAACCGTGTGTCCTATAACAGAACCAAATACAGAGAACGATATTGCACAGGACACGGGTCATCCCAAGAGTAGTCTTATATGTAAACACCTACTCAAGGAAAAAGAACACTGGACAGAAACTTGAGACATCTACATTCTTACCCTAGTTCCTACTGTGGTATAAAAGGTAATGTCTGTCTTCTACCCTCCTCTGATCCTCAGATAAATAAGTTCTCTATGCTTTAAGAAAATAATATAACACCTTAAATGATAGTGGAGTATGATCAGCTCAACCATACAAAGAATGCTGACTCTATAATCGATCAGAGATGGTTTTAGCCACATTAAATTCTGTCTGTTATCTGATATCTGTGGACAAAAGTGAAATAACCAGTATTTTTAAAGAAAGTATTAGTCGATGCCTCTGCCTTTACAATATATCCAAAATTCAATCCCTTCTCGCTGCCTCCACTGCTGCCACCCTATTCTGAATCCCCGTCAGCTCAGTTGCAGGCCTGCTTCTCTCCTTGCCTTCCAGACTGTTCTCAGGGTAGCAGCCAGAGGGAACCTGGTCATCTCTGCTCAGAACATTGCAGCAAGTCATCTGCGTGTGAGGCCCTGTTCTTATATCCATAATCCGTTTTCTGACCTCCTGTCCACTATTCCCTCCTTCCACCAAGTCACTCTTTGCTGTTCCTTCAACATGCCAAGCATGCTCCTGCCTTGGGGAATTGGCTTTTGCTGTTCTCTCTGTGGAACATTCTTTCTTCAGTTAACTGTCTAGCTAACACCTTTCACTCCTCCAGTGTGGCTCAGATCTCACCTCTCATAGGTGCCCTGGCTACCCTGTTTATACCACAGCATGTTCCCCTCTGTCGCCCCCCACACTCCCAGCCTCTCTTACCCAGTTAGAAATAAGCTCCTTGAGCCCTAACCGGTTTGGCTCAGTGGATAGAGCGTCAGCCTGCACACTGAAGGGTCCCAGGTTTGATTCCGGTCAAGGGCATGTACCTTAGTTGTGGGCACATTCCCAGTAGGGAGGTGTGCAGGAGGCAGCTGATCAATGTTTCTCTCTCATCTATGTTTCTAACTCTCTATCCCTCTCCCTTCCTCTCTGTAAAAAATCAACAAAATATATTAAAAAAAAAAAGAAAGAAAGAAAGAAAGAAAGAAAGAAAGAAAGAAAGAAAGAAGCTCCTTGAGAGCAGGGGTTGAGAGCTATTTTATTTCTGGATATTTCCTACGTGCCGGAAGTAGTGCCTGACACCCAGCAGTGCTCAGTATCATGGTTGCTTTATGTGGGAGTCCATCGATGATTCAAGTTCATCTCCCAAGAAGTAAATACATTTTACTTAATTCAAAAGTAGATGGGAATACTTTAGGTGACTAAGGAAGTAGTGGGAGGATTTTATGTTGTTCAGTAAATAAGCATCGAGTTATGTTGGTGAAATCATTTGTAAGTAGGTAAAGCTGGCTACTTGCTATCTTGCAGATTTTTCTTTCAACTTTTAAATTGACTTTTCTTTTCTCGTGGCGTCCTTGTATGGGTTTGGTATCAGGGTAATAAAATGAGTTTGGAAGTGTTCTTTCCTCTTCCATTTTTTGGGAGAGTTTAGGAACGGTAGGTATTAATTTTTCTTTAAATGTTTGGTGGGATTCACCAGTGAAGCCATCTGCTCCTGAACTTTTGTTGGTTGGGAGAGGTGTGGGTTTTTTGGGAGGTGATTACTGATTTACTCTGTATACTAGCAATCTGCTCATCAGATTTTCTGTTTCTTCATGATTCAGTCTTCATAGGTCGTATGTACCATATTATGGATCACTGATTTTTGTAGAGAGAGAGATGTATTTTATTAGTGTCATATGCCCAAGAAGATCATCTTTAGCAGTTTTTTAATAGCAAGATATTCATGAAAGTAATGGACAGTGGTCTTAAAAGGAAGTAAAACCCACAAAAGGAAGTCTGAGGCTTTCTTTTTCTATCTCCCTCTCAGCTAAAAATGACCGCTTACTTTGAGTCTAATGTTCTTAAAAGAATAGCTTCAAACTTACTCATCCATTATAATCATTCAGGAAACCAAAATACATGCTAATCCAGTTCCATTTGCTGTGGATAATGGTTTCCAGTTTACTTTGTAAGTTTGTTTTTGTTTTTGTTTTTTTCCTCTTTGACATCCATAACTTAGATCTTGGGTATAGATGTCAATAAATTTGTTTATAGTGTCCTATGCTTCTCATAAAAGATTTGACTATATGAAGACCATTATTCTGACAGAAGCCTCATTAAAGATTGGCTATCTCTCTCACCTTTATTCTAAGGCGTTTGACAGTAGACCCGTTTTTTACATACCATGGCAATTTCCACTGTGGCTTACACACAGGAGTTGCTCAGCAAATGATTTGAGTGATTGATTAATGCTTCAGTGGTCTACCTGACCTGCCACATTTTGTGAGTGAAGATTTAGACATCCCAAAAAGTTAAAGGGAAGTGACAGATAACCAAACTTCCTGGGGATGGTTTTCCCCATCATAAGATTAAGTAACCACTGGGAAACCACTGGGAAGGAGGAAATAGAGGTCCTTTAATTCCCTACTAAATTGTCCCCTAGACATAAAAACAAAGGAGAACTTTGGTTGTCCATGAGCTAGTGAAGTGTTATTGGCATTACGAGCAGCATATGTAGTTGATCTCACTAGCATGTTGTGTAGCTGCTGACAGAACAGAGGCCTGCCAGACTGCAAAATCCCCATCCTTAGCTTGGCTTCATTTAAGGACAATCAAAATAGGACTTTATTGAGTTAATTTTTCTCATTTTTCTTGTTGTTGTTGTTGAAATCTATCCCACAGTCTAAAATCCCATAGTTTTTTGGGGCCTAGCTGGTTTGGCTCAGTGGGTAGAGCTTCAGCCTGCAGACTGAAGGATCTCACATTCATTTCTGGTCAAGGGCACATGCCTGAGTTGCGGGCTTAGTCCCCAGTAGGGGTGTGCAGGAGGCAGCCAATCAATGATTCTCTCTCATCATTGATATTTCTATCTCTTTTTCCCTCTTCCTTTCTCTCTGAAATCAATAAAAATATTTTTTTAAAGTTAAAATTAAAATAAAATCCCATAATTTTTTATAGGTCACCAATATGGTACTAGTTGCATTCATTGCATAAAGGAACAGTTCATGAACTGTCCATAAAAGGACAGGTGTTGGTTTTTTTATTTGGGCCGGGGGAGGGTAATGTTATGAAATAGAATGTGTTAAATTATTTTCCATAGGAAATAATAAATGGAGAAGGTATACGTGGTGAGTTATACACATATATAACTCGTTTAAACGTGTAAAAGTTGTTTGTATTTTTTAATGTTAATAGTCTACTAAATGTATGTATCTTATTTGTTTCTTTTAGGGATGCCGGTCACAAATGTCCTATTGATAATGAAATACTGTTGGAAACTCAACTCTTTCCTGACAATTTTGCAAAACGAGAGATTCTTTCTCTGATGGTGAGGTGTCCAAATGAAGGGTGTATGCACAAGATGGAACTGCGGCATCTTGAGGTACTAAAGTTATTTCTTAGCCTTAGCATATAGGCAAGGCAGTTCCTAGAGAATAGAGACTTTGCTGTGTCCATCAGTGTATTGCCGACGCCTAGCATATAATTGCTTAGTGAGGTGCCAATCCTTTCATCATCTATAATAATAAAAGCATAATATGCTAATTAGACCAGGCAGCCCAGTGACCTTCTGGGCATCCTTCTGGACGAAGACAGGGCTGTGAAGGCCGAGGCAAGATGCCGCGGCTGTGAGGGCCAAGCCCCTTGCACGAATTTCATGCATTGGGCCTCTAGTTGGATATAAGTAGAAACCAGAAATTTCTAATTCCATCTTCTCTGGCCTTGCCAAATGATAAAGAAATCAGTATTCTTTAAGTTTTGGGGTGAACATTATTAACTATAATACTGAAGAGCATTTTAAATACAAGTGTCACATTTCAATCCCATAACTTCACTTATTTCTATCTTTTTGTTTTTAATCCTCACCCTAGGATAGGAAGGACACACACATACACACACACACACACACACACACACAGGTCAATGTGAGAGAGAAACATTGATTGGTTGGCTCCTGTACATGCCCCAACAGGGTATGGAACCCGCAACCTTGGTGTCTGCCCTGACCAGGAAATCAAACTCTCAACCTTTTGGTGTATGGGATGATGCTTCAACCAACTGAGTCACCCGGCCAGGGCTATTTTTCTCATTTTGAAATAAGCAACAAGTCTCATAGCCATCATCTTGGTACCCTCATACTTTTTTCTTTTTTTTCTAAATTGTGCGTTTTATTATTGACTAAATGGAGTCTTTCTATAACTTGAGATGAACTGAAGCAATCAGGTAAAAGAATTTGCTTTTAAATTAAATTCATTTTTAGCTTGGTGGTTTTATGAGAAATTAAGTATCGTTTATGATTTATTCGAAATTAAGTGTTTAAACATTTACAACTTGTCCCTTTTCCTTAGGTCCTTGTGAAGGAGTAGCTGTTTTGAGAGAGAACAGTATATAGTCAGAAGAGATTATATTTAAGAGATTTCTTAAAGATTAGCAGGTGCTCATCAATTCTTTTTTTTCTTATTATAGGATCATCAAGCACATTGTGAGTTTGCTCTTACGAATTGTCTTCAATGCAACCGTCCGTTACAAAAGTGCCAACTTAATACTCACATTCTCCAGGAGTGTCCAAGAAGACAGGTTTCTTGTAAGAACTGTGCTATGTCAATGGCATTTGAAGATAAAGAGGCATGTACTACTTGGATTTCTTAATTTCACTACTTGTTAATTTGTTTTTATGTACATTTAAGGGCTTCACAGTAGATGAGGATGCTGTTCCATTTCTGAGTCTATATTATCAAGTTGTGGGAAGATTGATTTTTAAGAAAGAAAGTTCAGTAAACCATTTTAGTGACTAAATGTGGGGTTTATATTTGTATATCTTCTTTTTAATCATTTTTTAAAATACATTTTTATTAGTTTTAGAGAAGAAGTGAGAGGGAGAGAGACAGAAACATCAATGATGAGAGACAATCATTGATTGGCTGCCTCCTGCACGCCCCACACTAGGGATGAGCCCACAACCCGGGCATGTGCCCTGACCGGGAATCGAACCGTGACCTCCTGGTTCATAGGTCAGTGCTCAACCACTGAGCCACCCTGGTCAGGCTGTATACTTTCTTAGAAAACATTGTTTATACTACTTAACAGCATAGTAGATCTGCAAGTAACAAAACCTTCCAGGAAAGACGTGCTGATCTGCTTTCCTATGTGATATTTTAATGATCAGTCTTGGATTTGAGACAAATAAGTAGAATGATGCCTGTATAAGACTTATGCTTTACTCTCTGAAAAAGAGAATGGGATGTTAAAACTTTTATGGAGAATAATTAAATTTAATCTCACAACGTGTGTTTTTTGGTGATAAATCACTGAGCTATGCACATATGAATTCACTTTTCTGGGAGTATGTTACACTTCAGTTAAAATGTTATCATTAAAAAGAAACTTCGTGGCACCTGACAGCATCATGATGATAGAACAGTTTTTTCATATAACTATTAACATACTTCCTTAAACTTTATTTCTTATATAGTCAAATCTTGTTTCTTGATCATCTCCCATCTCAAACAATTCAGTCCTTGACCAAGTTGTTCACAGAAAAAATGTCTGGGTTGTGGAACCAAACTACGGCTTTCAACCTGACAACACTTTCATGCTGATACCTCAGCATGGCAAAAAGTGTCTTTCAGGCAACAAAGGAGAGAATGCTTTTGTTGCTGGCAGAAATCAACAATTAGCACAATTTTAGAACATAAAGCGGCCTTATTAAGAGTGCTGATGTTGCTAAGGGTGTGAAAGAAGCAATAATCACAGTCAACTGAAGAGGTAGAAAAACTGAACCAGCCAAGATACTGCATGCTGACCTGAAAGACATCCTGGACCCAATGCTAAAAGTGATTCCTTTAAGGCGAGTAGGGGGTGGTTCGATAAATTTAAGAAAAGAAGTGTATTTATACATTAAACAGTACATTAGACATGTACTGGATGTAAGAAAGGTTAAAACGGAATCATTTGGGTGTCTGGAAAAGATTAATTCAATCTACATTATTTCTTATGGGAAAAAATGATTCAGTTTTCAAACAAATTGCTTCTGGAATTAAGTTCGAGAACCAAGGTTCCACTATAAGTTTATCTTGGTAATTTTTCCTACTTTCTTATGCAATCAAGCATATTATACTCATTAAGTTGATGAAATGTTCAAAAAAGTCAGCTAACTTGCTAAAAATGGGGAGAAGGCTGAGGCATAATTAGAACAAATTGATGTTTTCCTGAACTTAAGTAAATTAAATGGATGTAACCTGAAGGGTTAGTTATTTCTCAAACTCATTGTACTTTAGAAAACAAGGCTCACCCTTCCAGGGCCTGTGAGAATCTGAGCACCAGGGTCTCCTGCCCTAATAGTGCTCTGTTCTCTAACCCCCTAAGAGCTTGAATTAGATATAGTATTGGTCAATGATGTCCAAACTAGTCACAGATGCCCTGCCTCCGGTTAAAAGAAGTGATTTCAAAGATTCTCTTTTGTGTACTGTATTCTTTGAAAGAGCTGAAACGCAAGATGTATCTCATTACTTACTATACTGGCAGAGGGAGAGAAAACAACCTTTACATATTATTCTCACTTTTTTTATTTAACACACATCAAAGTCCTTAATTTGTTTATGGTGAAAAATTACTTTTATAAAAGTAAGGGTGTTTTTGCTTTTTCAGATTTTTCTCATGTTTTTCTTATGTTTTTCTATTAAAATTTAGAGCCATGACCAGAGCTGTCCTTTGGCAAATGTCATCTGTGAATACTGCAGTACCATGCTCATCAGAGAACAGGTATAATGATTTCTTTTCATGAATGAATATTTCCATAATAGATTAAAGGAGTGGGCTTGGTTTTTTATTAAATCAATACAGCAAAATGAATACAGGTTGAAGAAGTGTTAGAACTATGAAAATTTTTCATAAAATTAATAAATATGAATATTTCAGAAAAACAAATACTCAGCCCTAAGTACTTAAAGTCATTAATATAATCTCCATGTTTATGTATATTTATACAAGTTCCAGACAAAACCAGGTAATTTTTAAGATACAAATCATCAAAATTCCCATTTAAAGGGAAAAAAAACGCACCTTAAATATGTATTTACGCACTGTGCGGTAAGGGTCGTAGGTATCCAGAGACGAGCCAAAAGACCAATGAAATAGAGGACAGCAGGTTTGTTCAGTGGTAGAGCATTATTTGTCCCCATGGCCCTGGGACACACTGAGAGATTCTGAGACTCCCAGGATCTGTACCGCTCTGTTCAGTTGTCCTATAGACCACTGATGGGGCAGCAGCAGCAGTTACAGTAGAAAACTGCATTTACATTATTAATAGAGATAGGAAAATTCCACCTGATTGCTATCTTCTGACATTTGGGGAATTTACCCAACCAATTTGAATACTAGTCACTATTTATACACCCATGAAATCTGCAAACCCAAAGATCATAATTGATTACCTTAATAATAACTAGAAGCAAGCAAAACCTGTCCCTCCACTAAACTTTTCCATTTGTCTAAACAGAGTCCTGTAGTTTTTTTCCAACCGTCTTTATGTGAAGGTGTTAAACTTTGTTTTGCTAATGAAATCTCACCTCCCTGGCTTTTCTTTCTGCTCTGCTGTAATATTTAAAGGAAACCATGCAGCGCATCTGAAACCCAGCAAAAATAAAACTTAATGTAGGAAAAAATCCTTGGTTAACAGAAAACTTAGGTTTTGACCCTGGTTGTGCCACTGACTTGCCGCTGATCTCTGGCAAGAAAGTTGAAATTCTAGATAAGGATCAGCAGAGCTGCCTGCAGGCCCAGTCTGGCCCACTGCCTGCTTTTATAAATAAGTGGTATTGGAACACACCCATGCCACGTGTCCGCACGTCGTCTGTGCCTGGTGTTCTCCCACAGTGACAGAGGTGAATACTTGGGACAGCGACCATAGGGCCTACAAAGCTGAAAATACTTACTGTCTGACCCTTTCTAAAAAATGTTGCTGTCCACTGTTCTGGATTATGCAAAATTGAAAGACTGGGTTAAATGGTCTTTAATATTTCCGCTTGAAATATTTATGACTATAGCTAACCTAAATTTCAAATATGATCCTCCATAATGGATCTTACCTTGAAGAGTCCTAAGCTGAGACATTCTTTAGAACCTTTATTAATGTGCTTATGAAATACTTTCTAACAGCTGAGTCTCCCATTGTGGTCAAAACATGCCCAGGCTAACAAAAGGTTAGAAGGTTTGTGAAAGGCGGTCATGAGGGAAGTACCGGCTACAGTCCGGGGCTTCAATGTGTACAGTTGGCTGGTCCCTGTTATATGGCCTGGGCCACAGTGAGAGTCCTGGTGAAGTCTGCAGTTGAGGCTGACGTCAGAAGGTGCTTTTTCTTAAAATGCCACTATAGCGTTCCAGTTCCCAGCAACAGGAACAAATTCATTTTCTTGAATTGAATTTTGAGTGATTTGGGGGATGGTATGTGATGTTGGTATTTCCTTTTCTCTGTGACTTTTGGAAGTAAATATTATTTTAATCTTTGTGGGCTACCTGGTTTCTGTTGCAACTATTCAGCTCTGCCATTGTGATATAGAGACAGCCATAGATAATACATGATTTTGTTTATATGAAATGTAAATCTTTATTTCAAGTGTGATCTCATTAACTAGAACATGATATGCAGGGAAAAACATTTTTCAACCTCTGCTTTGGTTTTCAGATGCCTAATCATTTTGACCTAGACTGTCCTACAGCCCCAATTCCATGCACTTTCAGTTCTTTCGGTTGCCATGAAAAGGTAAGGTATTTCTTTTTTTTTCTTTTGACTCTTGAATATAGATCAAGAAAATTCATTTGTCTAGTGCAGTGGAGAATACCAGTGGGAATGGAGGTACCTGACAAGGTTTTATCTTTCATAACCAAGGACACTTAGGAGCAACTGGTGTACACATTCTGGACTGGGCTCGGTCTCAGTCCCTCTTCAATACACTCAAAAAGCTAAACAACCAGAAAATAAAGCTGGCCCCTTTACACACACATTTTGATGAATCAGCATCCTGAGGGACACATCTGAAGAGCTAATGAATATTCTGTTCGCTCCTTCCCAAAGACCTCCCCCAGGATTCCATTGGCCAAAGAGAGGTTAAATAAAAGCTTCAAGACAAAGGATATGGCACGCTTTCCCTCCCAGGAGCACACCCACACCTTTCCCTTCCCCAGCTTCTTCCACAGGCATGCATCTCCTAAACTTCAAGGGAATCCCACAAGACTTGCACCAGGAGAGCGGCGGGCAGTGGCAGCTCATCCCAGGCTTACCCCTTGAACCTGTCATCAGGGCCCCAATTTTCTCTGACTGCCCAGTGAGCTCACTGTCACTGTGACTTTAATTTCTCAGAGAGCCAAAACAGCCCCATCTAGGCTCTCTCATGTTACTTCCCCACGCCTTGTATCTTTGCTGTTTTTCTCCTAAACTTTAAGGGATCCCATGGGACTTGCAACCAGGGGAACAACACGCAGTGGCAGCTCTACCCAGGCTACCCTCCTGAACCTGTCTCCAAGACCCCTTTTCTCTGACTTTTTCTCTCCTATTGCTTCTCCTACCTTACTGCCCCAGCTTGAGTCAACATACTCTCAAAAGCCACCCAGACTCATGTTGTGAAGTCTTTACTACACAAAGTCAGGAGCCCACACTCCATGGTCAGACCATCCTGGGCCCAGACCCTGTCCAGTAGCAATAGGATTGAGAATGATGGAGACAAAGAAGGTTGTAGGGGATTGAGAGAAATGGTGATGTTACTTAAAACCTTTTATTTGGCGTGGCTAGGCCCCTTTCCTAATCCTCACAGTATCTATTCCCAGCCTAAGGCTTGTGCTTAATTTTTAGATGCAGAGGATTCACTTGGCACGCCACCTACAAGAGAACACCCAGTCACACATGAGAATGTTGGCCCAGGCTGTTCAGAGCTTAAACCTGGCTGTAGCTCCCATGCCTCAACGATACGAGCCTGCATCGCTGGCTCGGGTACCCTCTGGGTGTAACTCAGAGGTGTACAATTTTCAAGAAATCATTCAACAGTTAGAGGGTCGCCTTGTAAGACAAGACCATCAAATCCGGGAGCTGACTGCGAAAATGGAAACTCAGAGCATGTATGTCAGTGAGCTCAAACGAAATATTCGAACCCTTGAGGACAAGGTTGCTGAAATAGAAGCACAGCAGTGCAATGGGATTTACATCTGGAAGATTGGTAACTTTGGGATGCACTTGAAATCTCAAGAAGAGGAGAAACCTGTTGTCATTCACAGCCCTGGGTTCTACACAGGCAAACCCGGATACAAACTCTGCATGCGCCTGCACCTTCAGTTACCAACTGCTCAGCGCTGTGCAAACTATATATCCCTCTTTGTCCACACCATGCAAGGAGAGTATGACAGCCACCTCCCTTGGCCCTTCCAGGGTACAATACGCCTCACAATTCTCGATCAGTCCGAAGCACCTATCAGGCAAAACCATGAGGAGATCATGGATGCCAAACCAGAGCTGCTTGCCTTCCAGAGACCCACAATCCCGCGGAACCCAAAAGGTTTTGGCTATGTGACTTTTATGCATCTGGAAGCCCTAAGACAGAGAACCTTCATTAAGGATGATACTTTGTTAGTGCGCTGTGAGGTTTCTACTCGCTTTGACATGGGCAGTCTTCGGAGGGAGGGTTTCCAGCCACGGAGCACGGACTCAGGGATATAGCGTCCCTCGTTGGTTTGTTTTTCTGAAAGCCTGGAGAAAACGGCCTTTTCTTGCCCTGTTCGCAATAATAATATGTAAACAACGAAAGCAGTGGGAAAAAAGGGGGAACCCACCAGTGAATGTGGTGAAGGAGGTCGCTCTTGTCACTTGTACTTGTTTCTCTTACAAATACCTAAAGCAGTTTTTCCCTGGGACTCTGCATGTCCCCTGCTTTTTCAAGATTGTTCCTACTGACTACTGAAGCACCTGTGGCACATGGTAGCAGCTACCTGTCATTAGTATACCTCTTTGTTGTGCTTTCATGGGCCTTTTTCCAGAAAGTTCTGTCAAAAGCCCAGGGTTGGAGTAGTAAAGCTCAGCCCTTTTAATAGTAATGGATGCTCCTTAAAACTTTAGCTTATTTTTCTAGTATTGTATGTAATACATTAAACTTGAGAATCACTACCACCTTGTGCTGGGGCCAGTGGGAAGTTGCTACTATAAAGCTGAGTTCTCATTTTATTTGACCACCGGTAGCCTTCAGAGGATTTGAACTTCAATCCTTGGAAAACTTAAGTTCTCATTCACCCCATTTCCCTCCGGGGTGTTACTAAGGATATTCAGGGACTAGTTAAAAACCCTGGCTATTAACCTCATTTTTTTAGTGTGAACATGTCTGTTGAAAAATTCTTGTTAAAGCCTTTCATTCTTCCTTGCTCACTTATTTCTTCAATACTACAAAGTAGCATTTTCAGAGTTTAGAATGCCTACGGCTCAGTGTTGTGCTATAAACCCCTTGATGTCTAGTCAATACAGAGTGTGGTCCACAGCCCTGCAGATGTTCTCTGACGCTTAACGCTGTAGACAAGGAGAGGCACACACAATTACCAACATAACAATTTAAAATGGCTCAGCTAGTCGGCTAATAGGCCTTCTCAGTGGTGGTGACAAAAGCTGTTTGAACCAGGCATTTTCAACTTTTCTGAACACCCTCTGGTTTAGTTAAGTGGAACAAAATTGATTGTCAAAGAGCAAAATTTCTTAATACTTGGGAGATCATTGGTGCTCCCTGAGCTGTCACTAAACTAAGGTTGGAAGTCATAGTGTTACATCAGGACTTGGCTTGAGCAGTTGCTTTAGTCCATACCTGGGGAGGACCATGTAGAATTCATTAAAGTGGCTAAATGCTCCTAATAGGGAGAGATGACTTCTGTGTCATTCTATGTTTGTTAAATTCTCATTCACCCCGTTTCCCTCCAGGGTGTTACTAAGGATATTCAGGGACTAGTTTAAACCCTGGCCTGTAGGTATTATCATGGTGACATCTAGTTCTCAGGGTGTCCTCCAGCTAGTATGGGCTCTTCTCAGGAATCTAAGGGCCTTCGTACCTTGCCACGAAGTGGTTCGAGATTCTCCCCGGATCGCCACCATGCATGCGCACTTCCCCACCCCCAGGCTGCCACTGCACATACCCGCAGCTTCACTCACGGGGCAAGGGAAAAAGGCTTGCCTATTACTCCTGTCAGTGCACTTTGTGGGAAACAGAGGGTGTGCCTGTGAAGTTAATTGTCACTATATGTTGAAGAGTTTAGAGAACAATGATTAAGGAAACATTTTCCCGATTGATGAAAAATAACTCAGCTATAATGATCTACCCCTGCTGGAAGGTTATTATGTAGCATGCAGTGTAGTATGTGGTGCATAATAAAATTTAAAAAAAAAAAGAATCTAAGAGGACCCATACACTATACAGTTGGCACAAGGCTGTTTAAAGTTGTGTGGCCATGAGAGATTGCACTGCCTCCCCTGAGAAGCCATTTCAGAGCCCCCGACCAGTGTTCAAGATCAGCCTCAGAAAAAGCTAAAAACGGTATGATTTCACTCATGTGGGATATAAAACTGAAACGCAGAGACACAGACAACCCTGTGGTGGTTACCAAAAGGAAGGGTGGAGAAGCAGTAAAGTGTAAAGGGGGCCAAAGTATGGTGATGGGAGATGATTTGACTTTGGGTGGTGGGCACACAATGCAGATCATGTATCAGAGAAATCTACACTTGAATACTAATCTTACTAACAAATGTCACCCCAATAAATTTAATAACTTTTTTTTAAAAAAAGATCAGCCACAATTTCAAGAGGAAGCAGAGACTTTGTGGAGAAGAAAGGTTTCGGTTCCAGGCAGAGCCAGACTGGAAAGTCACTTTGACCTTTACCTTTACTCACCTCTCTACCCTCCCTCCCCACCCACATTTAGGCTCCTGCTCTGGTGGGTCTATGTTCTAAAATGAAAATCACGCCTCGCCGGTTGGCTCAGTGGATAGAGCATCAGGCCCAGACTGAAGGGTCCCGGGTTTGATTCTGATCAAGGGCACGTACCTCAGTTGCAGGCTCCATCCTAGCCCTAGGGCCCATGCGAGAGGCAACTAATCAATGTATCTCTCTCACATGGATGTTTCTCTGTGTCCCCCTCGCCCCCGCCCCCGTTCCTTCCAGTCTAAAAATCAATGGGAAAATATCCTCCAGTGAGGATTAACAAAAAATAATAAATGAAAATCAAGGTCATGCAGAGACCCTGTTCCCCAGTGCATTGTCAGTACCCCTGGTCATCGACTAGGTGGCAGTCTGTCCCTTAGCCACCCCGCTTTCCAACTGGCTCCCTCTCTTTCGGCAGGGACCCCGGAACCCCTGCTGTCCCTGTGATTGTGTGTCAGAGGAAAAGTAATCGTCATGTTCCATTTACAAAGTAAATGCTGGTTATTTTTGTTGCCTAGAAAAATGTCTGAAGGAAATATAATAAACTATTTTTGATGGCTTATTTTCTTTGTGCTTCCTTGTATGTTTTACATTTTCTATAACAAACATGTACTTTCACCAGAAAAAGTTAAATGTTGCCACAAAACATTGAACCTCACCAAAAAAGGAAATGGTATTTAAAAGCTTCCTGGTCTGGTCAAATTTCTATTAAAAGCATGTCTGTGCATTAGGTACTGAGGAGTCATTTCCTGCTTTGTTCTTTGTGGGGTTTTTTAATTTTTTTGTCTTTTTTTTTTTTTTCTCTACTCAGGAATCTTAATCCAAATAGTAAGGAGTGTTTTTAATCTAACTTTAATTTCCAGCTCCAGGTTTCCTATTTGTAAAATGTGGAGTTGGGTTAGATCAGTGGTTCTCAACCTTGCCTGCACATTAGAATCACCTGGGAATCTTTTTAAAATCCTGATTTCTGGGCCTCATCCTCCGGAAATTCTGTTTCTTTATTACTAATGTTGTGGACCCACCCCATAACAAAGAAACAGAATTTCCGGAGGATGAGGCCCAGAAATCAGGATTTTAAAAAGATTCCCAGGTAATTCTAATGTGCAGCCAAGGTTGAGAACCACTGAGTTAGATGTTTCTAAGGTCCACGCCAGCCATAACATTCTGCTTTAAGACATTAGGTTCTAACTAGCAGCATACCAATAATCCTTACAAAAGGGTTTTGCCAGTAGAAAATTGTTTTAGCTTATTTTTTGCTGACAGAATACTTCAACTGGGTCTGTCAGCTGGGTCTCACTGTAATTTTAACAAGCAATGTTTTTAATCCCTAACATTTGGCATTTTGTAATACACCAGCCCTTATTTTAGACTAGTCATTCATTGTGATTATAGACTAAAAGTAATGATCAAACTGTCATTCCAAATAGACACATTTGTTAAGACTTCAACTCCGAATCAAGTCTTTCCTGGAAAGCAGGTGTGTTTTTCAAATTCCTGCCCCCCTCTCTGAGACATGCTGGTGTCACTCAGCTGGCCTACAAGTGTTTGGGCCATGTGTTTATATTTTATCAACTTTTAACGTATTTATCGCTTAACATTATTCTTGGACATTGCTAAATTGAAAATAAATTGTTTCCTCGTTTCCCAGACATATCTGACCCAATGTTAGAGGAAACTTGCCTCAAGACATACATTTTGCTCTTGGAAAACAAGTTGGGATGTTGGTTTGTAGTTGGGTAGTTTCTTACTACCCTTTGGCTGTTGCAGCAAAGATAGTTTCTGGCTATATCATAATACAACGATGTTCACCCATGTGCCACAAGAATTTTTAAAACATGCAATACCTGACTATTTAGTCAGGGGCACTGACCTCTTTTCCCTTAGATTATCAAATTAAAAAAAAAAAAAAAGACAATGGCCAACACAACAATAGCCACTGGTGTGAATGAATAAAGATCACACCGATTTTTTGGTCAGATCGGCAAAAAATACCTTTTTTGGGGTGCTGCAGAATTTTAGTCATTCGCTTATGTGTGCCAGGAGATGACGCAGGTTGAGAATTGTGGCTATGATTCAACTTTTATTCTGAGGAATAAAAACAGAAGAGAAAAAAGTGAAATAGAATGAAAGGTGAAGAGATGTTGGGTGGGTAGTTTGGGGGCAGGTTTGAGATTATAAAATGTCCCTGCATCACTGTTCACGCCAGGAAGTCTTGGATAAACTAGGAGAACATTTGTGACTTGTGCATGCAATTAGGACACATTCTCCGCAGGGAGAGCCCGGGCTTGTCATTCCTCTCTCCAGAGAATCTCCGGTCTCAGATCACCAGATGTGTTTCATTATTTGAGAGGTTTCTCTAACTTAAGACTTTGAAGTACTTTTCCTTCATTCAGTTACTGCTGCTCTTTTCTTGGCTTGCCTCAAATTCTACTCATTGTTTTCTAGAAAAATACCATCAGGTGTTTTGGGGATGCCTAGCTCCTTGGCAGTACAATGCCTTTAGGGCAGTGGTCAGCAAACTCATTAGTCAACAGAGCCAAATATCAACAGTACTTCTTCAAAACAGACTCGCCCAGGCCGAAAACCGACTTCTGCGCATGGGCCACGAAATTTCAATTGCACTGTACGTGCCCGCACGTGGTATTTTGTGGAAGAGCCACACTCAAGGGGCCAAAGAGCCGCATGTGGCTCGCGAGCCGCAGTTTGCCGACCATGGCTTTAGGGAAATGAAAAAGGGAAAATAAAGAGTCATTTGTATTTTTCTTTTGAAAAACTTTTCTTTTAAGTTCCCAGGTTCGCATGATGACTTGTAGTTAGTTTCACAGTTGCAGCCGTTGCATCTGTAGAGTGGGGTTGGCACCTTCAGATTCCCAGTATCCAGAGAGATGATCTGGTGAAATCCAGCAAGATGGATCTGCAGATTGTAACCTTGAATCACAGCCTTCACTGTTAGTGGACAATGCTGGGTTGTTTTTGCTAAATGCCACCTAAGCCTTTAATGCTTTAAAGCTTTCTCCTCCCTGGAAATTCGAATTATTATAAAATACCTGTAAAGTGGGGACCAGAATTTGAAATTTAGATATTGTTATCTAATGGCTAACACTTATTAACGCATGGATGAAATCTGACTTGAAAAATCGAAGCACACGGTGCAAGAGTTCTATCAAAAAACCTGCTGTTGCCCAGCTGGTGTGGCTCAGAGACTGAGCATAGTCCCATGCACCAGGAGGTCACAGGTTCGATTCCCAGTCAGGGCACATGCCCAGGTTGCAGGCTCAATCCCCAGGAGGGGGCGTGCAGGAAACAGCCAATCAATGATTCTCTCTCACTGATGTTTCTATCTCTCCCTGCCTCTCTCTGAAATCAATGAAAACATATTAAAACACACACACACACACACACACACACACACACACACGCACTGCTGTTCTTAGAACTTAACTGTCACGGCAGAATTTGTGAGTGGGTCTTCCTAACCCATCTGGACTCTGCCATTAATGTGTTTTGTGAGAAGGAGTGAACACAAATTTGGGAGAAAAGGGACGCTAAGCACAGAAAGACTGAAAATCAGGGTTCCGTTGAAGAGCAGGTTGTATGGAAGGGGGAGGAGCTTAAAGAAATTACTCAGATTTACTGCAACACTCTCCGAGGCTTCCCACTCCATCGCCACGCGCAATGTGAAAAATGAGCCCTGGCCTGTCTGCCTGTGGCTTAGCCTTAGAGGGTCTCCCTCAGGCCAACCACTGAGTTGAGGGTTGCCTGAGGGGTAACAGGGTCAGTGGGCTCCACTGAGTAGATGCATGACCTGCTCTTTCTAAGCCCAGATTACGAATGAAGAATCACTGTGATCTCCCGAAGGCACAAAGGATTGTTTACTAGATGACATCTTAGTTGAGGTTGCAAGGATATGACCAAAACAGTGTTTCCTGAATGACCCCTTACTGAATACTAGAGGCATGAAATTCATGCAAGGGCCTTGGCCCCGGCCCCCGCTCGCCACTGCCACCTCTGCCCACTGTGGCTTTGTCTGGAAGGAAGGATGTCCAGAAGGACATCCGGTCTAATTAGCATGTTACGCTTTTATTATTATAGATTAGGTAAAAGAAAACAAATGTTCGATTGACAGGATTAATTCCTCCTGTTTGTTGTTGATATTCTCCTATCAGCCTGTATATTGCACTCATATCTTTACCCAGAAAGTACTCTGAATCAAAATGAAATCATTGTATCTATTAAAACACAAGTGAGCCCGGCCGGTGTGGCTCAATGGTTGAGTGTCGACCCATGAACCAGGAGGTCACGGTTCGATTCCTAGTCAGGCACATGCCTGGGTTGTGGGCTCCATCCCCAGTGTGGGGCGAAACAAAATCAGGCCCTAGGAGAGAGGATACTAAACAGGTAAATAGAAAGTGTGAAACCGGACAGATAACAGCCCAAACTTCTTTCCAACTAATGAACGAAAGACCCAGACCCCCGGGTTCCAGGGCTCCTGCTGCCGGCATCCTCCCCCTGGCCAGCCCCCTGGGTGAGTGTAAGTGAGGCTGCCTCTACTGTGGGGCAGTTAGAGTCATCTCTAGTGAGCTCTCCATGGGCCCACCCCTGTCTCTTCTAAAACAGACTCAGTTGCCCTAAGTGGGGTGTGAAAGCTGGTGAGACGTGTCAATGCTTTATAAAACTCCACTGTAATCTTTAAGCTCCATAAATTGAACTACTTAGTATTAATCTCAGAATTAACCATACTTTTTTTTTAAACATTCCACCTCTATTTTGGGGTAACTCCTTCACACTTCTGACTCATTCTTGTGAGTGTCTGTTAAACTGTTGTCACTTTTTATTTTGTCACATTTTTTAAATTAACTTTGGTATGGGGACCAACAGCAACAGGGTTACTTGATAAAGTAATCACTGCAGCCTTGCTGGGGAATGATCGATCCATAAGCACACGTTTTTGGCTTGGTGGGTAGGGATTTCTACATTTTAACATATATGTGAGTCAGCAAGTCTGATCCTCACATAATTTATGCTCCTGAAAGCGTAACAATAAAACCACATTGAAAAGTAGATCCCAAAATCCTGAAAAATTAGCTTTCCATTCTGCTCTATCCTGACTGGCACAGGAGAGGGGGAAGGGAGGAGGGAGGAAGGGAAGGGAAAGGGAGGGGAGAGAAAGAGAAAGAGAAAGGGAAAGGGAAAGGGAAAGGGAAAGGGAAAGGGAAAGGGAAAGGGAAAGGGAAAGGGAAAGGGGAAGAGAGAGACCCTGTCTGAGGAGCTCTGGCCTCTTTGTCTTAATTTGTCTCAATCCCAGGTGCCTTCCCCGCAGCGGGTCATTGAACTTGGTGAAGTAGACAAAGCCCCACCAAAGGTCCTTAGAGAAGGTAGCTGCCCTTCCCTTTAGAACAGTTAGGAGCCTGAAAGTAAAATGTATCTCAAACCTAATCTGATAGTCCTTAGGAGTCATTGTTAAAGAAGAAAAGGAAAGAATACAACTAGGCTGATAGAGCCGAATTTGGCTTTTTTTTATGTCTTTAGGGTCAGTGTTTGCAATTTTTTTTTCTCACTGTCTACAATGAATTACATACATGGATGGATAGATGGATAGATAGATAGATAGATAGATAGATAGATAGATATAATATGTACACTGATCTCAACAGGAATGAAAAGTTCATGAAACACTTGCTTTTACTACATCTGCTACATCCTGGTATTTTCTGGTCCTGATGCTCCTGCCTCTCTCTCCTTCCCTCAGCAGGAGGTAGAGTCTCAGTGCTTTATTGAAAGGAAAGGCCCATCTCCTCTCTCTCCAACATGTGGGTCTGCTCCAGCTCCTCTAAATTCTCCAGCTTTAGGGAAACAACATCCAGACATACTTGCAGACTCCTTTGTTTTGCTTTTGCCAGTACACCTCCCCTGAGGCAACGATGCCATGGTGGGCTACCTGTTTGGATAAGGGGAGTTGGGGTGGGGAGAGGAGGGGGGTTTCTTTAAATCTCAGAGTTGCTGGCAACATTGAGTGTCTCCTTAATTAGATTTTCAAGGAAGGGGCGGGCTCTTCCATATCTCAGATGGCAACCAGAGATCTCTAGTAGGATCCCGGCCTTTGTTACAGATTCATTTTCCAGAGCAGAGTCCAATGATGGCTCTTAGACAGATATCAAATGAGCACGTGTTAAAGATGTTATTAACTCTTACAAAGTGCCCATCAGTAGATGATTGGATTAGAAAACTGTGGTACATCTACATGATGGAATATTATGCTGCTCTAAAAAGGAAGGAACTCTTACCATTTGCAACAGCATGGATGGAACTGGAGAGCATTATGCTAAGTGAAATAAGCCAGTCAATGAAGGAAAAATACCACATGATCTCACTCATTCATGGATAATAGAGACCATTATAAACTTTTGAACAATAATAGATACAGAGGCAGAGCTGCCTCAAACAGATTGTCAAACTGCAGCAGGAAGGCCAGGGAGGGTTGGGGGGCAGGAGGTAGGGGGGTAAGAGATCAACCAAAGGACTTGTATGCATGCATATAAGCATAACCAGTGGACATAAGACACTGGGGGATAGGAGAGGCTAGGGGACTGTCTAGGGTGGGGGGGGGGGGGAAGAAATGGACACATATGTAATACCCTTTGTAATACTTTAAGCAATAATAAAAAAAAGATGTTATTAACTCTTACTGAAGGGGCCAGGCAGATGCTATAACCCAGACAAAGGAGAATTCAAAGAACAAACACACCGCCCAGGAATATCTAAATGAATGTGCACATGGAGGCAAGACTTGGCTTCATTCTTGGTAGGGGAGAGAAGTCAAGAGGTCCGGAAACAAGAATTGCTTTGCCTCGCTCTCCATTATCTACAGCACAGAGCTACAAAACAGCTCCCCTAGAATCAGCATCTGATGACCCTGAAGGGATGCATGGGTGTTCTGTCAAAGCACAAACTTTCCCCACACCCTGTACCAACAGTACTGTTCAGTGTAATGTGTGAATTATGAAACCGTGCATCTGTGGTGCCCACGCCTGCCCAGAATGGGACCGCTGTCAATCAGCTGGTGTGAGATGACAGCTGGTTCTAGCTCCTACAAAACTCCAAGCCCGAGCCCAGGCCTGAATAGAGCCAACCCAGTTGGAGACCCAGGTGGCAGTAGGGGGCAGCAAAGCTCCACCCCTAGAGGAGGCAGCCTTCTGAAAGGAATCTGTGAAACAAGGTTAACAAATAAGGAGTCCTTGGCCTCTTAGAGCCCAGCAATCTCCCCGAGATTGGATGCAGAAAGTTGTACTTTGTGCATTTTTATGGGAAGAGCATCCTTATTTTTATTTTCGTTTTTGCTTTAAGCCTGATGAAAGCTCCAAAACACTTCCCCCAGAGAGTGCGAAGCCCATGTCCCAACTGTCACATTCACAAGTTGGTTGCCAAATTTGCTTCAAATGGGAAACACCTGAGAAATTATTAGGCCCACCTGTACAAAACCACCATTATTGTAAGGTCAGAAAGAGTCAAATATCAGCAATTTCAGCCTATAGATAGATAGATAGATAGATAGATTGATTGATTCCTGGTCACCCCCTCTCCCCTGCCCCTGTTCTGATACACCCAATGGGAGATGAACATCTGAGATGAACTGCTATCACCAAACTGAGGGTTAGGAAAATGGACTGTTGGACTCTAGTCCATCCCAAGGCACCAGTGTTTAACCCTGTTCATCTCTGACCACGCTGAACAGTGAGAGCCAAGTCGGCGTTAGGACCACCGCCACCAGGCGGTTCACGGCAGGGCTTGCTCAAGGTGTCTGGCCTGAGGACCAAAGCCTTGGGGTCTGCTGGGTGCCTATGGAAATGCGTATCATTAGACCTCCCACCAAACTCCCAGAGTTAGACTTGGGGGTGGGGGGTGTGGACGGGGTACTGGGGAATCTGCATACTAAATTGGCATCCAAGTGAGTCTTCTGCAAAATAGAGTAAGTAATCGCAGGACTGAAGCTGTCCTACCCGGGCACTCATGAGAAGGCCGGGTTCTTTGGAAAAGATAATAATGTTCAGAAACTAGAAAAGCAGCAGGAAAAGAGGAAGACCCAATATGAGATGGACCGACTCCATAAAAGAAGCCATAGGCATGGTCTACGGGAGCTGAGCAGGGCTGCTGAGGGCAAGGCTTTGAGGATGTAACTCATTCAGAGTTGCCAGAGTCAGAGCCGACCCAACAGCACATACTACACACACAGTCACAGAAAATGGGAGGAGAAAGCATCATCTGAGGTCTGTCTACTGCATTAAGTATTTTTGTTAAAACGGTAAAATTATGACTCTCATTAGATGGAGAATGGACACGTGTCACAGGATTTGTTCAGCTCACTCACTTATGATGGAACTATTAGATGGCCAAGCTGACTCCAAGAGCATTCCAGGGAAAAGAGTGCATGTAATCCACCAGGAAAAGCATTTTCAAAACAAAACAGAATCTTCTATATATATAAAAGGCCAGCGACTCGACCAGAATACCAGAGACCAGAACACCACGGCCCCTCGCCCAGGCTGGCCCCGCCCCCCAGGGAGCGGGTAGGGGCGCCCCTAGGCAACACGATAGGGTGCGAGTTTGCTGGGGGAAAGTCAACGACATAGGGGGTAAGGTCTTAAGGGTCTGTGGGGCTGGGGTGGTCGCCCGGAGTAGTTGTGGAGTGTGCTGGGGAAGGAAGAGGAAGATCCGATTGGGAACTACTCAGCACAGTACCTTTCTCATGGCAAACCTGGACAGCGCCAGCCGGGCACTGAATGGGCGGTGCTTTCAGGAGTGCGCTTGGGACTGACATGTTCATGGCAGCGGCAGTTCTCCCGAAACTTCACCGATTCCAGATAGAAAACAGCTATCCACGCCAAAGAACACAAAAGTCCTCGCCCACTAGAGGCCCTGGACTCGCAAGGAGACTGAAGGAAACACCACTTAAGGAGGAGCTAGAAGAGCCGGAAGTATGCGACCAGAGGATTGTGGGATTGTGGAGGACGCCTGGGTGCCTAGAGGATTGTGGGATTGTGGAGGACGCCTGGGTGCCTAGAGGATTGTGGGATTGTGGAGGACACCTGGGTGCCTAGAGGATTGTAGGATTGTGGGATTGTGGAGGACACCTGGGCGTCTAGAGGATTGTGGGATTGTGGAGGACACCTGGGCGTCTAGAGGATTGTGGGATTGTGGAGGACACCTGGGCGCCTACCGCTAGAACGTGAGCGTGTTATTGCGCATGTACCAGGGACATGGTTAGCCCTATAGTCCTCAGCCTTGCAGTGTGACTTCTGGTGGGAAATTATTTCGATTGAGGTTTGCTGTTCCCTTGCGGCCAGAAAGATCCGAATGAAAGGTTTCGTTTGTTACCTTGGTTTGAAGCAAAGGGAAAATAGGATAGTGACAAATAAGAAACTTTGGGGATAGTGAGGGCAGTGTGTCCAGACTGTTGAGAGCTCAGAATTAAAGTTTAATTGGGATAGAAATCCTGCTAATAGCACCTGATGCCTGAAATCTGAGCACTCTGCTTTTAGGGTTTCCAGTTCACGTGTTTGGAGACGGCCTATCAAACATTCCTGGCTGGAAGGTGTTTGTATAGAAGCCCATAAGTATTAAGTATTTGCTGTGTTTACCATGCTTAGCTCTCTGTACGGAATATGGAATAATGTTAAACGCCTCATGTGCTCAAGAAACTTGAATTTTAAAATAAAAAATCCTAGGTGTCCAGTTAATGTGGATATTGTAATCAAAGAAAACATGGTAATTTCAAGAGAAACATCAAAAGTGCTTTATTCAAAGTAATGTCCATCACTAGCTACACATTTCTGCCATCTTTCAGGTAATTTGTGGATACCATCCCAAAAGAACGTTTCTTGTTTTGAGGCAAACCATTCAGAGACCCAATTGTCCACTTCTTCGTACGTTTTGAAGTGCTGCTCACCTGGTTTTAGAAGCTCATAATACACCACACCTTCCTGATGCCACCAAATGCAGAGCATTGTCTTCTTTCCGAAGCGATTTGGCCTTGCAGTTGATGTTGATGGTTGACCTGGATCAACGCATAATTTTGTGCATTTGGGATTCTCAAAATAAATCCACTTTTCATAACCAGTCACAATTCAATGCAAAAAAATACTTTCTTTCGTGCCGTTGAAGCAACATTTTACTGATGACTTTCGGTTTCCCATTTGTCTTTCGTTCAGTTGATGTGGCACCCATTTTCCTTCCTTTAAAATCTTTCCCATTGCTTGTAAACGATCAGAAATTGTTTGCTGAGCAACGTTTAATCTTTCTGCAAGTTGTTTTTGAGTTTGACACGCATCTTCATCCAATAATGCTTGTAATTGTTCGTCTTTATTTTCGGTTGACCTGGGTGTTCTTTGTCTTTCACATCAAAATCATCACTTTTAAAGCATTTAAACCAGCGTTCACAAGTATCTTGAGCTGGAGCATGTTCACCATAAGCTTCCCAAAGTATATGATAACTTTTTCTTCAAAATAAAGTAATGAATTAAAACTTCCCACAAATGCTCTTTTTTTTTGGCACGAAATTCGACATTTTTAAGTGTAAAAATATCTATGATGTTAACACCTCAGCAAATTTGACATGAAGTTTTGAAGCTTGCTGTCAATACAACAAAATAGCATACATATCAAATCGCATATATATCAACATATGTGTAACTCCATCTATTGAAAAAAACTGCATTATTAACTGGTACACCTGGTAAAGAAAAAATATAAATGTTTCAAATAAAAAAAGAAGAAGCTTGAGTTTTAGGGGCGAAATCAGGCAGGCAGGCCAGTGGTTAGGAACCAGCAGTCCTGAATTGTGAGAGGGATGTTGGTGGGATCAGGTCTAAACTGGTAGTTGACATCCCCTGAAAGGTCTCGGATTGCAAGAGGGTGCAGGCCGGCTGAGGGACCCCCCCACCCCCCCCCCACACACACACACACACTGCATGAATTTTGTGCACCGGGCCTCTAGTGTTAGAATAAGATTGGTAGATTACAGAAGAAACTGTTCATGTCCCTCAGGCTACTAAAATTATAACCTTTGGAGTTTTCCTTCCTACCAGATAGAAAAAAAAATACAGATTAACATGTAACTTCACAGTATCTGGGCTATCATGAAATAACGTCCTGATGCATGAAAATTCGTGCAAAAGTAGGCCTTCCTTCCCCCGGCTGCCGGTACCAGCTTCCCTTCGGCACCCAGGACTCGGGCTTCCCTCCTCCAGCCGCTGGGCATGCAGGACCCAGGCTGGCTTCCCTCCGGCCCCAGTTTCATCAGGAAGAGCGTCTGGAATGACATCCAGAAGACTTTGTCTAATTAGCATATTACCCTTTTATTATCATAGATAAATAGCAAAATAAAACATGGACACATTCTCCTTGCAAATGAGGTAAGCCTGAACTATGACTTCAAAAGGACGTGCAGCCTAACTTTTTGCCTTATTTCCAAGTTTTAAGTAATCCTTTTCTGCAGTGAGTGAAAGCTGAACATGGAGTGTGTTTACTCTCCACCTCTGAGTGCGAACATTCAGGCTGAAGCAGACACATTCAAAACCAAGAACCAATCAATTCAGAGGGAGGAGAAAACGGACTGACATTCAGAATTCATGTACAGCCTCCTGGGATTTATTTTAGACATCAGCTACAATCACTCCTTCCTGCTTTTTTAAAAAAATATGTATTTTTATTGAATACAGAGAGGAAGGGAGAGGGAGAGCTAGAAACATCAATGATGAGAGAGAATCACTGATCGGCTGCCTCCTGCACACCCCCTACTGGGGACCGAGCCTTTAACTGGGCATGTGCCCCTGACCGGAATCGAACCTGAGACCCTACAATCTTCCGGCCAATGCTCTATCCACTGAGCCAAACTCGCCAGGGCTCTTCCTGCTTTTTAAATCAGTGATCCGTCATCTTTGTAGTTATTTGGCTTGCAAACTAGTCATTCCCTAGTAATTTCTCTTTGAAGTTTATCTAAAAGCTTGCTAAGATTTTCAACTTTGTTCTTTTGTTTTTCATCTAAAAACTCAGACAACTTTATTTGTTTAAACATCAGAAATGTCCTCTGATTTTTATGAAACAATTGTCCATGTGGGGGAATTAAACTCTGACCCTCAAGAAACATGTATTTACATAGAAAAACAAACTCAATATTTTTTAAAACTTATGTTGCCTCTGGAGATGTAGTTTAGGAATGAATAGCTTTGTTGTAAATGGAGAACCTGAGTTCAGCAACTTCTTCATTTCAGTTCAGTTTCTTCTACTCAGTTAAAGTAAAATTAAAATCTAGTAGCTTTTGTGTAGTAACCTTTCAGTGTTTATTTATCTCTAAGTGAGATTACAGATACTTCTTTATACTTTTCTGTATTTTTCCTTTTTCTTAATCATGAACATATCTTTTTTATTAAATTAACTTAATTTTTAAACACTCAATTTCTTGATCAAATTTACCATTTTTTAAGTTATTGATAACAGCATCTACCATTTATTAGCTCTCTGGATTTTGAAAAAAATATTTTGTTTTTTATTTCATAATAACTTTATTGTGATATGTTTTACATATTATAAAACCCACCAATTTGAAGATATTCATATACCCATATTCATAGCAGTCTTATTCATGATAGTAAAAAAAAAAAGTGGAAACAACACAAATGTTCATCAATGGATGAATGGATGAACAAAATGTGTTGTATACCTACAGTGGGATATTACTTGGCCTTAAAAAAAACAGAAAATTTTGACATATGCTACAATACAGATGAATCTTGAAGACACTATTCTAAGCAAAATAAGGCAGTCACAAAAGGACAAATATTGTATGATTCCACTGACATGAGGTACTTAGAATAATCAAACCATAGAAGAGAACGTAGAATGGTGCTTGCCAGGGGTTGGGGGAGGGGTTGTCGGGAGTTATTTAATGGGACAGAGCTTTTGTTGGGGAAAATGAGAATGTTCTGAAGGTGAATAGCAATGAGGGTTCAATGTGAATGTGCTTGATGCTGCAGAACCACACGCATAACAGTGATTACAATGGCACATTTTGTTATGTATTTCTTACCACAGGTTAAAAAAAAAAAGCAATTTTAGGTGTACAGGTCAAAGACTTTTAGTAACTTTACGAGTTACTAAGTCATAAATCAATTTTAGAATAAACATTTCCATCCCCCCAGGAAGAACCCTGAGGCCGATGTATAGTTAATCCCCACTCCCACCCCCCAGACAAGCACTACGCTATCTTCCGTGTCAATAAATTTCCTTGCCGGGCATTTCACATGAATGGAATTATGCACCATGTGGTCTCCTGTGTCTGGTTCCTTTCACTCAGCATAACGTCTTTGAAGTCTGTCCATGACGTAGCATGTCGTATGTAAGCTGCTCCTTTTTTATTGCCAGATAGAACTTCACTGTGAGGACATACCTCGTTTTGTCTGCCCATTCATCCATCGATGGATGTTTGTTTCCAGTGTGTGTGTGTGTGTGTGTGTGTGTGTGTGTGTGTGTGTGTGTGTGTTTTCCTCTGCAAAGTAGGTATAATTAACTGCATTTTGCAGAAGAAGAAAAGAGAGGTTAAGTAACTTTTCAAAGGTCACCCAGTCCCTGGACATGGAAAAGGGTCTGACTGACCACAGTGGCAGCAGGCTGTCTGAGGAGAAAGATTAAATTATAAACAGCATCCCCTGGTTTCTCTGTGGATTTGGCGATTGACTGCATCAGGGACGAATACATGATTCTTTAACCAGACCTGATTCTTGAGAATTTGGACTAAGAAATGCAAAGAGGTAGTCCATCAACTTGAAGGTTTCTGTACCTTTGGGGGATCATGTATATGCAAGAGCAGAGCATTTACGTGTGTGTGTGTGTGTGTGTGTGTGTGTGTGTGATGTGATGTGATGTGCACGCATGCGCAAGAGTCAGCTAGATAACCTTAGTTCTTAAAGGGTTTCCCGGGCAGAGACCCAGGCGTCCCACAGAACGTCCTCTCCGGTGCCCTCAGCGGTCCTCTCCAAATGGCAGGACGGTGCTGAGAAAGCAGAGCAATAGTTAAAAGCCCTTTGGCAAGAGGTCAGAAGGAACTAGGTTTGAATCTTGCCTCTATTTTCCAGCTGTGTGACCGGAGGCGAATTGCTCAGTCTCTCAGAGCTTCAATTTCTTCATCTAATGGAGGTGACATTTACTTCACAAAATTGCTCAGAGGGTTACACAAAACAATGAATGTGAAATACTTTGGGTGATGTTTAGCATATATTAGTAATTGATGACCAATAAATGATAATTAATGTATTATCATTTATATCTTTCTTTTGAATCTTTATCATTATGAAATTTGCATAACTAAATTAGCAACACCAAATTTCTTTTGCTAGTGTTTACATGGTATATATATTTCTATCTTTTTATCTTCAATCTTTCTGTGTCTCGGCATTTAAAGTGTCTCTTATAAACAGCATATTGTTAGTTTTTTAATCTGGTTTGATTGTCTCTGTCTTTTCATTGGAATGTTTAGTCTATTTATGTTTAAGGTAATTACTGATATAGTTGTGTTTTAGTCCACCACCTTCCTATTGAGCATGACTTTTACTCCTAGAGTGTGGCCCTTCTGGGGTCTTAAGCAAAAGCCCAGGATGTCTGTCAAAGCCCCTCTACCTCAGTGGGACTTGAACCTCTGTCTCCTCACCATTGTGCAACAGCTCAAATCTGTTCAGCTCTTTAGCTTCCCAGCTGCTGTTTCCTGCTGGGTTTCCTGGAGTTCTCACTGTATGCTCATCTGAGAAGTCAGCCAACAGCTTGAAAAATAGCTGTCTCATTAAGTCCTCTCCATCATTCTCCCTTTGAGTCCCAGCTACTCTGGCAGCCTTCAATTCTGATCTCAGCCCCGTAGGACTGCTGCTTCTGCTATCACCGTTCTTCCCCTCCACCCACCGGCACCAGTGACTTGGCAAAATGCCTTCAGGAAAAACCAGGGTGAATGTGAAGATTGCCCAATACATTTCCCTTCTCTTAGAGGTCATAGCCTCTCAGATCCCCTCTGGACTTGGTGTTCTCCAATTCCTTCACACAGATGTTTTATATATTTTGTCCAACTTTTATAATTATTTTGGCAGGAAGATTAATCTGAGACAAGCCCTTCCCCTATAGCCAGAACCAGAAGCCTTATGCTGTTTCTATTTATTGAGCCCGTCTCCAAACTACCTTAGCATGGGCAGCCAGCATTTTTGTTGACAGGCAATTGACTTGATCCTAGATCAGTCTGCAGAGAATCGAATGACCTCATAAGTTGGACCCCCCAGACAAAACTATGAGATATTTAACTGATATAGGACAGAAGTTTAGGTATTTCTTGTAAGTTATGTGGTCCTGAGAGTACGAAAGAATTCAGGAGACTGTTAAGATTCAAGATATTCACATTGCTTAGGATTCTTCTCAAAGGCCCTCAAATGTAGGCCAAAGGGCCAAAAAAATGAACCAATTGAATGCGTGACTTGGTGACAAGGCATACTTCTGAAGGTAGAGTGAAGAACTGGGCAACGGTGTAAGACAAGTTCAGGTGTGTGGCTTTAATTGGAAGGCAGGGAGACGTTTTAGTAAGGATTGAGTTTTAGAAAAATCAGTTGGGAATGTCCACAGGAGAGATGAAATCTGCAGACAAATTGGTACCAAGTCGTAGAGGTCCAGATGGGGGTGATGAGGGCCCGACAGGCATATGAGCTGAGAAGTAACAGATTTGAGCAAGAAATTCCAGAATCACGGTCAATGGGGGAGTCCAGGCGTTGATGGGTGGGAGCTGGGCTCCGAGGCCTGTGGGCCAGGCCAGCCAGTGCGCCCTGGACACTGAGACCCACCCACCCGCCCGATGCAGTCTCATTCTCCAAGGGTGCCTAGCACACCATGTGGCTGGCCTGTTTCCTACTGAGATAGACGTCTGCAGAGGGAGCGGCAAAGGCAGTGCCCACAGAAACCCTGACATGAAGATTACCCTGAGTTACCAGGATGGGCTCGATGGGCACACAAGGGTCCTTCAAAGTGGCAGAAGGAGCAGAGTGCAGGCTGGAGAGAGGGAGGCCACCCACCATCGCTGGCTCTGAAGGTGGAGGAACAGGGCCAGGAGCCAGGGAAGAAGGCAGCCTCTGGAGGCTCCCAAGTGAGGAAGTAGAGCCTCCTCAGAGCCTCCAGAGAGGAACACAGCCCTGCCAACACCGTGACCCCAGCCCAGGGAGACAGACTCCCTGCCTGCAGCCCTGAGGGACAATAAATGTGTGTGTGTAAAGCTACCAATCGGTGGTCGATCTGTTGCACCAGCCATAGAGAATAAAAGCACGTTGCAAGGCTGGCTCCTTATCACTCAGGTCTCAATTCAAGTCGATGTTAAGAGAGACATTCTCACCTGGCTGGCATGGCTGGCGTGGCTGGCATGGCTGGCATGGCTTAGTGGCTGAGCATCGGCCTATGAACCAGGAGGTCACGGTTCGATTCCTGGTCAGGGCACATGCCCAGGGTGCCGGCTTGATCCCCAGTAGGGGGCCGGCTCAATTTCCAGTAGGGGGCATGCAGGGGGCAGCCAATCAGTGATTCTCTCTCATCATTGATGTTTCTATCTCTCTCCCTTACTCTTTGAAAATATTTTTTTAAAAAGAGAGAAAACTTCTCTAGCCACCTCACCTCAGGTATCCCTCTAGTCAACTGCCTTTTGCCATTTTTTTCTATCAGGTGTGATTCTTTATTTGAAATTCTTGTTGGCCAAATAAGATTGTAAGCTCCCAAAACACAGGCACTTGGAGACATCACTCACTGTATCCCCAGCCTTGGAAGATTCAACAAAAGTGTACACACTCCCCCGTCTCCATCCTCCAGAACCGTCTCTCAGTTCAGGTCACGCCTCTATAAATGCGCCTCCTAAGCCTTCAGAGGCCTCAGGCTGATGCTGCTCTCGCCCTCTTAGGAAAACTTAGGCAGAGAGTATAAAACATTATAAATTCTTTCTGCCAAACCTAACTAGAGGGGAATGCAGGAGACACCCATGAGTAAGTAGGGTGAGCATCCCCCTGAACCCAAACACCCCGGAAGAGACCTGGCTGCTTTGGGCAGAGGTTCTAACGCCTTCCCAGACTCTGTATGGTGTTTTCCAGGCTCCGTAGACAGGCCGTTGCTCCAGGAAATGACTTGCCCATCCAGACAAGGGCGGCAAACAAAACCCCGGGAGGCCAGCTGGGCAAGGCCGCTGCCGAACCCCAAGGGGAGGCAACAGGAAAAGGAACGTGGAGGCAGGAAAAGCGGGGACAGAGCGTGAGGACAGGACGCCCAACGCTCTGCTGCGCTGGCAGATCCGGTCCAGGCGCCACCCCAGGGAGCAGGGAAGATGGCGTGGACGAAAGGACGTTTATTGGATCCGTTTTGGAAACGGGCAGCATGAAAGGTTTGTGGGTTTGTGAGCTCACTGGGAGTCTAGAGGGATCGCTTCCTGTCCTTGAACCTCAGCCACAGGAAGATCAACGACGAAAAGGGATCTTCATGTCATGAAGGGGAGAAAGTGTTAAAACACGCCAGCTACTCCTCCTGCGGGCCCTCTGATGGCTGGAATGCCCATGAACATCAGTAACGTGTGGACAGGTACAGTCTGAAGTGTTTACTGTGCAAACACCCGGTGTGGACATCAGAGGTGAAACTGGCTAACAGCACTCAGCAAAGTCAAGTTCCCTGGGTCTGGACTGACCCTTCCCTTCTCCACCTGGGAGCGCACGTGTTTCGTTGACCGCTATCTGCATCGGGGCCACTTACTATATGGAAAAGGCATTGAAACACATATCCAGTGCTAACGTTGTAAATGAAAAAAACACACCAAAAAACCAAAAGCCCACAAACAAACCCAAGCATGATTCATTACTTTGCCTGGATCAATACAGCCCAGTCTCAAGTGCTCCGTGTGCTAACGGACTGAAGCCATCCAGTAAGCACATCCCGTGCTGTTACCTACTGATGCTCCGTCTGCTAACGCACATCCGCCAACGTGTGGGTTTTATGCCGCACACCCACTGAGATTTTGGTTGTGTTTGTTTGACGTTCTCAGATCTCCCGTCACTCTCGTGGAAGGATGAACATGAAACAACTTGTTAAAACACAAGCTCCAAATTAGCAGCCACCCAGAGCACAGCTCTGGTCATGGTTTGGATCTCCGCCCGGGAGGGGAATGCTGTCCAGGCTCAGAGGCGCTCAGAAGGCCCTTCCCCTCCTGGTGGCAAACCTGCCCTCATCCCCCCGTGGCCTCCTCCCGCCTCATTCGAAGCCAAGCTGGCTCTCGCCTCGCAGATTTTTATTAACAAACTTTCCAAGCCTAACAGGATACCCAGAAGGTGCCAGAAGGGTCCCGGGGAGCCTTCTCTTCCCTTCTGGAGCTGTTCCGAGTGGGGCCAATAGGCAAAGACAAAGAGAACAGAGGTTCCTGGTGGACAGAAACCCAGCCCTGGCAGCAGCGGTAAGGAGACAGCGCGCTACGAAAGGCATTTGGAGGCCTCAGGGGTTAGAAACTCCAGGCATTTGAATTCCCTGTATTCACAGGAAATGAACATCTCTCCAAAAGGTCCTATAAACTCCCACCTTACTCCCCCCCGCTCCCCCCCTCCCCATCCCCACGGTAAAGCACCGAGACCTTCCATTGCTACAGCCTCTGCTCAGGGGGCAGCTGTCTCCCTACCTCACTGCGGCTTCTCCTACAAACCACGACACTCACAAACACAGGCCATTCTGGACCCCAGCCCAGCTGCTTCCGGAGTTCTGCAGCCCGTGAGCCCTGCCCACGGCAGATCCCCTTCACCCCCCAAACGCTCCGTCCCCTTTCCCGGAGGGTGCTGAAGACACACTCCAGTGGGAAGGAGCAGTGCGAGACCCTCCGTGCAAATACTCGCAAACAATGGGTTTTGAAACGACGCACATTTTAAAAATTCAAGTCAAATCCAGGAACAAGACTAATTGGTTGGTATCAGCCGGCCCTTCGGCCCTTCACCCACAACAGGAGAACGGTCAGTTTCTGACGTCAGAGAGGCATGAAGGCACCAGCACCACCCCCAGGGAGGCTGGTTCTGTGAGTTTGGGAGGAAGCCTGGGGGGAAATGCAGAGGCTTCATCCAACCTGGTGGCTTCCGGGATGTGACGATGTGACGATGTGACGATGTGATGTCACTGAGGGGACCCTCAGCGCCAGGGGGCAACTCTTTCCCTGCAATCCTGAAACTAAAAGGAGGAAGGCGCTTTCCCAGGGCCCTGCTGGGTAGGGGCTGCGTCTCCATCCACTCCCCACAAACAGGGAAGGAGAGGTACCTTTCACCCACACGCCTCTGCATCACCAGACCCAGAGGGGAACTCCCGCACATCCTTCTGGGCTCTAGGCATGGCCCAGACAGCCTCCTGCCACAGCAACGCCACGGGCACCGGGCTGTGTCCTGGGGGGCATTGGGCAGTCCAGGATCTGAGGGGGGAAGCCCAGAGATGAACCCCGGGTCAGGCAGGCCAGGCTGGAAATCAGAAAGTGGGCACCAGGCCGCTGGGTCTGCGTGGCTGCGAACAGGTGGTCACAGGCACAAAAACGGAGAGGTTGACAACAGGGATTCCCCCCGGGCACTCAGACTAGGCTTGTCCCCAAGAAGACACGAGGCAGCCTTGCCCCCAAGGAAGCGCCCGCTGGTGAGTCACAGAATGGGGCTGTCCTCAGGCTGGCTGCTGGGCAGAGCTGGGAGGTGCCCCGGTGGGCAGTCAGCTGAGGGAGGCACAGTTGGGCTCCGAGTCCTCCGGGCAGCCCCCGGCCACCTCCTCCAGCTCCTCGGGGCCGTCGGTGATGCTGGGCTCGCTGGAGCACTGGCGGTGGGGCGGCGAGAAGCGGGGCGGCAGGAGCAGGCACTGGTCCTCGGCCCCGGGCTCCTCGCCTAGGCCCGAGTGCATCATGGTGGCCATGGCCAGCAGCTGGATGTCTGAGTGGGCGTTGGCCACGGTGTGCCGCCGGACGCTGCCACACTTCTCCAGGTAGGCCTCCCCCTCCTGCTCCGTCAGAGGGGTCAGGGCCATCTCATTCAGGGGCCGGCCGCCGGTGGCCATCGGGGTGGCATAGTTCAGGACCGTGACCTTGGGCCGGACCCGGGAGTGGCGCCTGGCTGCAAGAGAGAAAGCAACAGAGGCTGTCATGGAGGAGGAAATAGCGTGTGTGTGTTGGGGGGGGGGGGGGGAGAGTGTCAAATACGCCTCATCGATGGGGAAGAATGACTAGGGGGCAACATGCCAAGGGGCCACCAAGACTGAAGGATCTATGCCAGCCTGTGGCAGAGGTGCTCTCGGAAGGCTGGAGGCACCGTTTCTGTAATGTTCCCACATTTTTTACAATCGCCATGCATTACTTTTATGATCACAAAAGTCGATACCTATAAAACAGAAGCAGCAGGGAGTTCAAAGCAGCAGCAACCCCGTTAAAGAACCAGCCTTTAAAAACGCCCTTGAACACAATTCATGTCTCTCCCACTGCTGCCAAAAGCAAGCACCTGAGATTGGCCATTGGAAGACCCCGTGTTGTGGCCCCAACTCTACAAGCAGCCAGGCAGGAGGTGGGGCTGGGCTGTCCGCTGAGCATTCCCTACGTGCAGGCCCAGGAAGAGGAAAGAGCTAGAACAGAAGCTGGGCCCAGGACACAGGGGATTTGGGGGTACAGGGGACAGATGTGCTGGGCGGGCCCAGGCAGTATCTCTGGAAGAAACGGGAATTCATTGGATGATACCCAGGGACCCCAACCTGGTAGAATGAGCCAGGAAAGGTGTCTCGGTTGGGTGCCTGGAAGTCGCCCACCTCTCTGACGCTGTTAGTCCAGCAGCCCAAAGCCCTGGGAAGGTTAACGGGCAGCAAACTGAGAAGAGAGGCCTGCCGGGCTGCTGCTGAGAGCTGGAGCCAGAGTGAGGTGGGCAGCCTGGAGGAGGGGGTCCCCATGACTCCTGCAATAGACACTTCCTAACATGTGAAATGCTGTGCTCACAGAAGGAGAAAGAGAAGCATACATGTGATGTGGGGCCTGCCACAGCGGCTTGAGCCCAGTGCCCATGTGTGTGTGTGTGTGTGTGTGTGTGTGTGTGTGTGTGTGTGTGTATGTGTGGTGGGCAGCTGTCTCAGGGGCAGTCATTAACTGAGCACCTATTATGTGCTAAGTTCTGTATCAAAGAAGAGCATACTTCATCGACATGAATGAGCCCATTTTGTAGAAAAGAAGCCCGAGGTTGAGATCTACATTCAGGCCCAGGCCGCCAGGAGAGCTCCACTGGGAGGCCCCGACTCAAACACAGGTCAACACAGCACTCCAGGGACTCAGAGACGTCCTGCAGAGGGCTCGGCATGTGGCCTGGGGTCCCGGAGAGGGAGGCAGAGGCACACACATGCCTCACTGGGAATGGTCCCTGGGGCCAGGCTGTCTCTAGCTGGGCCCATAATGCCGGCAGGTGGCAGCTCTGCCTGGGTCCTGCCCTAAGGCAGGGCAGCTTCTTTCTCCGTGGTGCTCAGCTCAGAGAGGTTGATTAACGGACTCCAGGCCACACAGCTGAAGCCAGGCCTGTCGTTTCCAAGGCCCTTCTCCTTCCTCGGCTGGCCCCACCTCTCTCCTCACTGCTGCTCTCTGCCTTCCATGCGATGACTCACCCAAGAGGCCTACTGCTCTTCCTTCTGCTTTCTGGGCAACATGTTTTGGTTCTCAAGACGGGGTGTGGGCAGAGCCCAGACCACAGAGCCGCTGGGCTGTGTCAAGTCCCCTGGGAAGACAGTGTTTGCTCGCTAAACTCCCACCAGACTCCAGAGGCAACCCCAAGACAAATGTCAGCTGCCTCCCCAGTGGGGTCAGCCCCCAAAGGCGCCCCCCGCCCCCCACCGCCCCCGCTTGGGAGGCCTTAAAACTGATGGAGGCCCGGAGCTCACAGACGCTCCTCGCACTGTCCCTGTTTGCTTTCTCCGACTGTCTTCTTCACACCAGGGAAGGCCAGGCCCTGCCACTCAGAGGAGAAAACCTCCCAAGTAGCGATGGATGAAGCTGTCAGTGCCCCGGGGGCCTGGGGCCCTCTGAGCAGGGTGAGGGGCCGGGTCCGCCCCCTCTGTTGGCACCTACCTCCAGGCCGCCTCCTGCCTGTCACACTGGGTGGGGGAGGGGAGGCCTCTTTTCCTTCCTCCCGTACCAGGCCCCATTGCGGGGGGGGGGGGGGGGGGCCCTCCCCCGTGAGCTCTGGCATCGGTTCCCTCTGCACAGAGCCAGTGATGGCAGTTCCTTTCACACCCCAGAGAGAAGAAAGCGGTGAGGCACTCCCTGGCCCTTTGTTGGGAACTTGGTTCCCAGCCTTTGATCTGCAGGGCTCACCGGCTGGGCCCCATGGGAGGGGCGGCCATAATGCGGGCATTGTGACCCTGCACACCAGGCCACTGTGGGCATCCCCACCAGGCCCCAGCACCTGAAGCCCTGAATGCCTGCTTGTCAGGAAGAGAAGGATGGTATCTGGAGGCAAAACCCCCTCTCACCTCCCTCCCCCCGCCCCCCCACAACTGGAGACCCGTGGGGGAGGGGTGGGGGAGGCCAGGGCTTTTGTGTTTGCTCAGAGGGCCCTGGAAGTAGCCCGGGCAGCGGCCTGGAAACTTTGGGAATTCTACAGAAAGGCAGGGTGAGGGCTAGGTCCTGACATATCGGCCTATTTAAGATTTCACTGGCTCAGAAAAATGATGGCTTTGGAGCGGAGACACACACACACAACCCATCATGGCCTCCGACTCATCTTTTCTCTGAAGCGAGCCTTGTACATCCCGGGAATGAGGCTTGTTCCTCAAGCCCATGGGCCTGGCTGGCAGAGAGAGAGAGAGAGAGAGAGAGAGAGAGAGAGAGAGAGATCCCAAGAATCCCAGATCAAACATGTAAAAAAACCACTTCCCCAGCCCTGGTCACCTCCCCTCTTGTGTGAAGTTTCTTAATGACTCTGAGACCCAGGTAACCACAGTCCCCACCCCCAGCGGGTTGTGCCAGGATGAAAGGAATACATGCCAAGCACCTGGAATGTGCCAGGCATTTGGTAAGTGGTGGCTTTTCAGATGATTATTCAGCTGCCCTTGACCGCTCCCACCCCTAGCCAGGCCCCAGGACCATTGCAAAGCCCTCCTATGGGGACAGGCTGCCTTTCCTGTTCACTCAGCTAACTCATATGCATCCTAGAGGCCCCAGCAGATATCGCTTCCCCCAGGGAGCCTTCCCTGATTTCCCCGTCCAGGTAAAGTCCCCCGGTGGTGGGGAACCAACACCCTTGGACTTCCCCACTCGGAGCACTTGTACACAGATGAGTCGTCAGCTATTGACTGTGACTTCCTCACCTGACCGTGCTCGCCAGAAGGCAGGGGTGGGTCAGCTTTGGTCAGGGACAGACCTGCAGCACTTCGCAAGGTGCCTGGACAGGGTCTCAGCACGGCCTTGCTGGAGTAACACCACCAAAGCAATCCAAAGAGGGTCATTTCCTCCCCTCTGGGCGCCCTCTGAGACAACACCCGGGAGACAAGGTGGTCCTTGGTTCAAGAATGAATCCTCCCGCCTCTGCTTTCGAATTGGACAAAAGCATGTACTGTATTACTTTAGCTGGAAAACTGGAGCTGTGCCTCTTAGAGTAAGTCCTGCACTGAACAAACTGCTGGGTCTACCCTTGTTCCTGGCTCTAGGCCCAGCGATGATGGATGGAGTCCCGCCACGGCCCAACCTGCTGGCATCCTGGACCTCGGCCTGGATCCCCCACCCCGCCCCGTGAGGTGAGCCCATAGGCCACCCGAGCAGGAAGCTGGGCTCCAGGAAGGGAGCGGCCACAGGGCGCCCAGGCACCGCTGGGAGGGCAGGGTTCCTTCAGCTGTCATTTCTACTCTGCCTCTTTCCAGCTCCTGGGTGGAATGAGTAAGTGATGAGCGAGCCAGGGAGGGGGGGACCTGGCAGGCAGCAGGCCGGGGCAGCACCCCGTCTGCGGTGGCTGTGGTTAAGCTCATGTCTCCAGAGAAACACGAAGGGGTGGTGAAGACCGCGGCAGCCCTGCCTCTCTCTGCAGAAGAGGCCCGGGAAGGGGCAGACCTCTCTCTCTCTCTCTCTCTCTCTCTCTCTCTCTCTCTCTCTCTCTCTCTGCAGGGGAGGCCTGGGAAGGGGCAGAACCTCGCTGGAGGCTGCCCCTCCGCTTTGTGCTCTGAGGGCAGCTCCAACTCCAGTCAAGCAAGGAGAGGGGCAAAAGGTCCTCAACCCAGGGAATCCTTTCCCGGCCCTGCACCCCTCTGTGGGTGCTGGCCGCCCTGGCCTCGGGGTACAGATGCCATCCATCTAACACACATGTTTCAGTGCCTACTGTATACCAGGCACCATTCCAGTTACTGGAGATAGAACAACCAACAGAAAGTTCCTACTTTTAGGGAACTTTTGTTTCAGAGGGTAACTGAACCGTCTTTCACGATAAAAATGCCTTAGTATCGAGCTATTTCCTTATCTAGACGGAGGTCGCACTGAGAGAAGGAACGAATCCGACTCTAGCTTCTCCAGGGGGCCTGTTCCCGAGCCTGGCGCTCACTAATGCTAACTTTCCAGGCACCAGAAAACAGCCCCAAAAGGGTTGGTCCCCAAATCCGACCTTTCCTTGGTGCACAGGCCCTGGCGGTACCTACAGACACGGAGGCGGGAGCAGCAGCTCCACTGCATCTGACCACACGTGCAAAAGAGTGGCCTCACGTTTCCCGGTGATTTCAGAGGGAAATCCACCACGGGCGGTTTTTCCACTCAGTGGAGGCGGGTGCAATCAGGCAGCTTCTGGTAGCAGATCCAGGAGACATGAACGTGGCAGGCACGAGGGAAAGATCAAAACCACAGATCAGAGATGCGGACCAGACAAGCACAGAGGGGCCCCCGGGGGGGGGGGGGATCCCAGAGTGGGGAGCAGGTTACCAAGACAGAGGCCACTGGGGAAGCGTGAGGGTGAACGTGCACACACTTGCACAGGCCTGCATCCGAAGCCACAGTCCCGGCACATCTCTGTGGCCGGTAGCATTATCATCAAGGCCCTGGGCAGCTCGAGAGCAGTGGCCCTTACCCAGCGTGTACGTGGGGCCCGAGACGCCGCGGTCCTCACTGACGCCCAGGAAAGGAGAGACCACTTGCTTCACCAGCTCCTCCAGCTGCAAACAGCCCTCGCTGGGGCCCGTGGGCTCGTGAACACTCTGGAAACAAACATCCAAGAGGGGCAAAGGTCACTCAGAGTCGCCAAGGCCAGCGGGCCCTCCGGCCACGTCCAAGGCAGTGGCCCCAGCAGGCAGGTCCCCGTGGCTGGAACGCAGGGAACCGAGGCCTGCAGCCCGAGCCACGTGCCACGGGTCCCCGTGATCAGAACGGTGTGTGGAGGGTGCCATGGTGCCTCTCCCCCGGTCCCACCCATGCAGCTTGGGTGGACAGTCCCCACCCCGGCTCCGAGGTTGTGGATTGGCCCCAACCAAAGGAATCCCACCCCCACGGTCACACTCGGCACGCGGGCTCTTTCTAGAAGCACGTGACACCATCAAAGCACAGAGGCCTCCCACCAACCCCAGGAAGGTGACAGTCTCGTCATCTCCTGCTACAGACGAGGACATGAAGGCCCAGGGAGCTTAAGCAAGTTCCCAGGAGAACACGGCCGGTCCATGGCAAAAACCCAAGAATGGGTCCTACCGGTTTGGCTCAGTGGATAGAGCGTGGGCCTGCGGACTAAAGGGTCCCAGGTTCGAGTCCGGTCAAGGGCACCTGCCTGGGTTGCAGGCTCGATCCCCAGTAGTGGGCATGTAGGAGGCAGTGATCAATGATTCTCTCTCAACGTTGATGTTTCTAACTCTCTCTCCCTCTCCCTTCCTCTTTGAAATCAATAAAACAAAAACAGAAAATACAGGAATGGAACCCAGGCTGTCTGGCTCCGAGCACATCTTCCTGCCACTTGTGAACAGGCTAGAAAAGAAAGGGGGACCAAATATGAAAAAGTCCAGAGCAGCAGAAGAAAGGGAGTCACAGTGGAACGAGATGCGTGTTGAGCCCCAAGATGAAGAGGCGGTTCCAAAAGCCCAGCTTGACTGGCGTCCTCAGAGCCCAGGCCAGAGCAAACACCAGCTGAAACAATGACCACAGCCGCCAGGTCCGGAAAGGAGCCAGAAGTGACCAAGGTTTTCTAGAAGACCAGCAGACTCCTAGGGGACCCAGCTGATCCCTGGAAAGGACACCAAGCCATGCTCTGGGGCCCAGGGGCTGCCGGGGAGCAGAGAGGCAAGGACCATGGGTGTTGTGCTCAGCCCAAGGGCCGTCCTGTCAAATTCTCAAAGTGGATTGGATTTTAAAACACCCTCCCACCCGGCAAACCCCAGTGCAAAATGAAAACGCGGGGTCCCTTGTTCAAAAATAATGAAGAATTTCAAGATGGTGCCCAGATGGTGTGGCTCTGTGATTGAGCATCTTCCCATGCACCAGGAGGTCTCTGGTTTCATTCCCGGTGAGGGCATGTGCCTGGGTTGTGAGCTTGGTCACCAGCAGGGGGCGTGCAGGAGGCAGCCAATTAACCCTTTGAGTGCCAACCAATATCCTAGGAACTATGCTAAAATTGCCAAGGCGTTTTTTGCTGATTTTACAGCAGTTTAGGACAAAAAATTATGAATCGCAAGTAAATGAAGTTACATATTCAAAAACTTAAGGAAACCTTTACTACACTGACATATTCAGCAATATCATCATCACTAATAAGAGCAGACTTAGAACTGGACGCCGTTTCGAAGCTCTGATAGCGCTCCCGGCACTTTCGGCGAAAGACAGGAGGAGCGTGATCGCGCTCCCCGGCACTCAAGGGGTTAATGCTCTCAAATCAATAAAAACATATTTAAAAAACAAGCAAAACAGTCTTCTGGGCTAACCCCAGAGAGCCGAGCCCAGCCCCGAAGGGCCGAGCCTAGCCGTAAGAGCTGAAGCAAGTCCCGAAGGGACAACCCCAGCGCCTAAGAGCGCAGCCTAGTCCCAGAGTGCTGAGCCAAGTCCTGAAGGGCGGAGACTAGTCCCCAGGGGCCTAGCATAGCCCCAAGGAGTCGCTTCGAGGCCTGAGAAGGTAAAGCTAGTCCCTGACAGGTGACCCTAGCCCCGAAGGGCCCAACCTAGCCCGGGAGCCTTGAGCCTAGACCTGAAGGGCAGAGCCAAGCCCCTCGGAGGCCTGACACGGTCTCCCTTCTGGCTGCTGTCTTTTCAGGAAGCCCACCTGCCCCAGGAACCTTCCAGGGAGCCCTGGTCTGGCTTGAGCCAGGTCGGGGTGGGTTCTTGCTGTTACTTGTAACCCCTGACTCCCTGACAGAACAGGGGAGGAGGGGGGGTGCCCCCAGCCTGAATGACCGGACAGCGTCTCCCTCCCACCGGGACCCCAGCACAGAGCTCAGCGCCCCGGACCTCAGAGATGCTCATTTGCTGTCCAGCAAAAGGAAAATGAGCTAAGGGACATGAACAACGAAAGGACACTACACTAAGCTAAGGCGCTCTGGTCATTCGGTTCCTTCCTTCCCCCGTGTCCACAGCGACAGTCTCTTTCCTTCTTTCCTTCCCTCGGCCTTGGGGTGGCGTCTCCCCCGGGGCCTCACCTGCAGGATGAGCAGCATCTGGACGATGGACGGGGGCAGCTGGGACGGGCCCAGCAGCAGCAGGTCGCCCAGCTTCACCTTCAGCAGGACCAGGTCACGGAAGCCCAGCAGGGAGATCTGGCGGATGGTCAGCTCCTGGCCCTGGGGGAGAGAAGAGGCGGTGTCGGGAGGAGAGGGCTCCCTGGACCTGCCACCAGCCACATGGGTGTTGTCCAAGAGGCGGGAATTGGCCTCCATCCTTCAGAATGAAATCTTTGCTTAACATAAGGTGCGGCTGGACCTGCCTAAATAACCCACAGGTGATACAAGACGCTTGTCCTGGGGGCCATGCTGTCCCGGTGCCCCTTGAGGGTCAGAAAGAAGGAAGAGAGAGGCAGATGGGAGAAACAAGAGCAAAGATCACCACCTCCTCCCCACATTCAAGGCTGCTTCCTCAACTTCATCCATTAACTATTTGAGCACCAGTCGCATGCCAGGTGAAGGAGGAAAGCAAGGGATCTGTTAGATTCATATAAATGCAAGTAACTCAGGAAGAAAAAGAACTGTGGGAGTAGAAGGAAGGGACTTGTTCAGCCACATGGGGTGGGGACAGAGAAAGAAAATAACAGCTAACAATCCTAAGAACTGACACTAAGCTCTGACCATGGCTAGGCATGATTCTAGATATTCTTGATGTAGATTGAACACCCATGACCACCCTTTGAGAGAGGTACTATTATAAAACACACTTCAAGGTGAAAAATCCTAAAGCCCATACAGCTGGATGGCAAACTTCTTTAAAAATATTTTTTTATTGATTTCAGAGAGGAAGGGAGAGGGAGAGAGATAGAAACATCAATGATTAGAGAGAATCATCGATTGGCTGCCTCTTGCACGCCCCCCCAATGGGGATGGACCCTGCAACCTGGGCATGTGCCCTGACCGGGAATCGAACTGTGACCTCCTGATTCATAAGTTGATGCTCAACCACTGAGCCACACCAGCCGGGCTAAACCTAAACTATTTGGTTTTGGAGTTCCCGAAGTTTGCCAAAACAGAAAGGGAAAGAAGGGCCCATGTTCCAGGCTCTCCTTTGCACATATATACACAGAACACTCCAAAAATCAATTGCTCTCAGTAGAGACAAAGGTATCATTCGAGTATGCCCTGCCAATAGGATATGGGTTCTCACCCTTCAAGACTACCAAAGCTTGAGAAAGTTTAGCATTTCTTGTAAGCCCTTAGGAAGGTTTTACAGAAACATGGGCAAGAGTGGTGTGGCCAACCCTGCATCCCTCTACCCTCCAGTCCCAATACACACACACATAACGCCACCCACGCCTTCCAGACCCAGTTCCACCACCCCCTGGACTGCCTTCCCTGACCACCTCACTGGCAGTGGTCCACCCCCTCCCCAATCTTTTCCAAGGTCCTGTAGCTTCTATGTTTTGCATCATGCCCCAGCACTTGGCACTGACCACTTATCTGGTAGGTATCTGCCCTCACTTTATCTCCTAGAGCCTTTCAGTTTACAAGGAGGAAAACCAAAGGCCAAGTTCCACCCCCTTGAGCACAGCAGGCGCTCAGAAACACAGCTGTCCCATGAGGAGTAGGTCTGGCAGACACCTCAACCCACAGGGAGTTGTGAGAAGGATCCGACTGGACTCACAGACACCTCAGAGGGTGTTACTACCAATAATGAGCACTCCTAAGTCAGGGGTTCTCAAAGTGGGGTGTCTGACCAGCAGCAGCAGCAGCAGCACTTGGGAAATTAGGGGGAAGTGGACAGGAACAAAACCAATTGTTGCCACATTTTACAATCTTTCAAGAGAAGCGGGGCGGTACCAGCCTCAGACCTGCACAGCTGGGCTCCTCTAGGCCCCCTGCAACTGTGTCAGGACAACGCCCACCCAGATCCCACACACCCCATCCTAAACCCATCTGGGCACCCTCACCTGGGATTTTCACGCCCAGATGGCCCTAAGAGACACCCAGGACAGCAAACCCACTGCAGATGGGTGTCCAGTTATATGTGAATGATTCTCTAGTCTATGTCTCAGACCTTGTGTTGTTTATGTTGATCTGAAATCCAGATTTAACTCAGCATCCTGTATTTTCATTGGCTAGATCTGCCCACCCCACCTCCCAGGACTGCCTTCTTAAGACCCACTGCTGGCCGAGGAGTGACCACAGCAGGGAAGGGAGACGCTTCTGAACACGGGGTGTGGAAGGAGGGGACTGAGCTGTCCACATCAATGCTCTCAGTCCTCTCTCAGGGGAGCAGGACGAGCTGGGAATGGGGGGAGGAGAGCTGTGGGCTGCAGGCTGGGGGTTTCCACCACAATTGTCAGGGGCAGGCCCAGAATGGGAGATGGACTCCACAGGCATAACCTCCCAAGTTTTAAACATTTGACAAATAGTTCAGAGAATTCCAGGTTCCTTTAAAACAGCACTCAGAGCAAACAAAGCAGGTGAGTCATTACCTCTGGCACCAGGCAGTTCCCACCATGGCTAACGGCTGGGTGGTGGCTGCGCCCATTAGCCCGAGCAGACAGGACCCTGAACACGGGGGGCAGGAGTGGGGCAGTGCGCATGGCAGCGCAGGGGTGTGACACCTGGGTCCACCCGCCTTAGGGGATGTCCACACTGACCTGGCACTGACCAGCCCTGCAGCAGGGTGGCGGGAAATAAGTGGGAGAATGAGCTGAGGTCACAGAAGGAGACACCTCTGCTCTTTCTGCCTAAATTCCTCCCTTTGCAGGAGACGAAATGGAGCTACGTCCCGAGAAGTGAGATGAGTTTGCCCAAACCCCACGAGATCCCGAGTCAGGGTTCTTTCTGCCACGTGGTCTTCAGGAACCCTTTGTGGAGCGCAAGGAACACCACTCCTTTCCCACAATCTGGGAGCAACAGGGAAGTTGCTTAAAAATCGGGTTTCAGAGAAAGGAGGGGAAAAGGGAAAGAAAAGGAAGAGTAAGAAGCAGGCCACTCCAGGAATATGCGGACATTCTCCAAACCAACAGGGCGACGCAGGCCTACGAATCGCTACCTCTGCGGGGCCTCCTCTTTGCTGGAGGTGAGATGCTAAGGATGGAACCAAGCACCCTGCAGAGACCTCCCAGTCCTTAGCCAACTCAGGCTCCCGACCTCCTGTCCTCCCCCGTCACCAGGAGGCTGCAAGTGGCAAAGGCCAAGCCGAGGTTGTTCCGGCGAGACTGACCTGAACTGGGTAAAATATGGCCTGCAGGGTGGGGAGGGTCTCAGTGAAGAAGTGGTCCCAGACTTCAGCCAGAACCTCAATGCGATTGTCACCTACACGGGGGCGAGAAGACGGGAGGGGGAAGAAAGAGAAGAACTTGTCATTACTTGCAGGAGAGGCCAGAAGACAGTTCCATCTATTGGAGCATGGGGAGAGGGGGGCACATAGGGAGAGGGGGGGCATGGGGAGAGGGGAGCGCGGGGGACAAAGGCCCCTCACCTACATTTGATCTGTAAGGTGTTACTACAGTAACCACGGGGTTGGATAGAGACTCAACTGGAAATACGCAACTATGCCTTCTGGCCCCAACCCAGAAAAGGGAGCTGAATTTTGAAAATCGTATAACAATTGTTATTATCACGAGAATGGTTACATTATCAGTCCCTGTGCTAAATTACTCATCCATGAGACATCTCATAAGTAGACTCTATTACCCTATGATACAGGCTCAGAGAGGTCAAGTACCTGGCTCAAAGTCACACAGCAAAAAGGCAGAGTCGGGATTCCAGAACCGTGCTCTTTGAGCAACATAAACTGGGCAAACGCTGTCCTCGTTTATATATTGCTTTGGTGGTTGTTTTTTGATCGCTAAGACAATGGCTTTTTATTCTGGATTTGAGCTATCAGTTGAGGGAGGTGGAAAGAGGGCCAAGAAACTGTCACCTCCACCCACTGCTTTTCAGCATTTCGGTCCCTTGTGGGACACAGGACTCGAATCCCGAGGCAGGGCCTACTCTCACTCCTGGGACCAGGGAGCCTGAGCCGTGGCCACACACCACCCCCGGCTAGATGACACGGGTCACCCAGTGCTACCGGAAGGCTGTGTGAGGAACTTTGCACCTGCAGGAAAGGCGGGGGGCGCGGCTGAGAGGGGCCCGCACGGTGGCTGCTGTTTAATGACCCAGATAACAGAGCTGATTGGGCACTGTCTTTGCTCATCTGAGGCAGAGAAACTGGGTCAACCAAGATTAGACACCGAGAGCTGCGTTTGGCCCAACACCGCCAGTTGCACTGAACTGATACAGAGCTCCATGTAGTACGTTCCATCTATTAGTTTAATGGACAATAAAAGCAGTGGCTGGGAGAGAGAGCAGAGCAAGGGCATGACCGGCAGCTAGCAGGGCCGAAGGCATGCAGATCTGGAAAGGTCAGTGCGAGATGTACGTGGGGAAAATGCAAACCCCTAGCGCCCTCCCCTTTCCCTCTCACAGCGCTAATTACACTCTGTTGGGATCGCTTATGCTTGTTTTACTTCTCTGACTCCACCAGGACGGGAGTGAGTGCCTGGGCTCTTTCTGTCCTGCTCACCATTATATTTCTAGTGCTTAGCATGATAAATCAATTTCTAGGCGTCTTGGAATGAATGAATGAATGAATGAATGAATGAATGAATGGCAAGTGTTAAGTGTACAGGGTTGTGGGGTTGTTTTTGTTGTTATTGTTTTTATATTCTTTTATTGATTTTCAGAGAGAGAGGAAGGGAGAGGTATGGAGAGATAGAAACATTGGTGAGAGAGAAACATCATCGATCGGCTGCCTTCTGCATGCACCCCTACTGGGGATCAAGCCTGCAACCTGGACAGATGCCCTGACCAGGAATCGAACCCTGACCTCCTGGTTCATAGGCCGATGCTCAACCACAAGACATGCCAGCCAGGCGGTTGTGGTTTGTTGTGTTTTTTTTTTTGCAAACACTAGGGCTGGTGAGTGGAGGGAGGTTACCATTTAACCCAGACCTGGGACAGGATAGAACAGGACTTCCTGATTAGCTCCAACACTCTCCTTTGCTTAAAGAAAACCTCCATAATGTGGGCCTCTTGGCCAGGGAGAGTCTGCTTCCCTCTGTGTCGTCATCATCTTCTATATTCCCCTCACCCTCTAGCCCTCACTCTGTGGGCTTTATTTCAGCCCCTCCCACTCACCAGGTCCCCTTGTGCCTCAGGCCCTTTGCAGGGGCCAGTCCCTTTGCCCAGACTGTTCTTTCCCTCTGCTCTCTGCCTAACCTACATCTGTTTATCTTTGTAGTTTCAGCTCCAACATATATTTTTATTGATTTCAGAGAGGGAGGGAGGGAGGGGGAGATAGAAACATCAACGATGAGAGAGAAGCACTGATAGCTGCCTCCTGCACGCCCCTCACTAGGGATCGAGCCTGCAACCCAGGCATGTGCCCTGGGCCACAGGAAAGTGGTCAAATTCTCCTACTATGGATGGCAAGATAGTCTTAGTACTTAGCCTAGCTGCAGTTTTACATTTGGTGATGATTGGATTAATATCTGTCTCCACTACCAGGCTGGGAGCGCCACAAGGGCCTGTAATCCTAGGATGGTTTTGTGCACCCCTGTGTCCCCAGCACCTAGGAGAGAACCTGGTCGATAGAAGATAATCAATAAATGTTTGACTCAGTCCATCAGCATCCTCTTTTCAAATGCAGGCTATGCTAGTTCTCTGCAGGAATGAGTCAGCCCGGTACCTAAAACCAAGGTGAACCCCCACACCCAGATGAATGTGCCTCCCAGGAGAAGAGGCTGTTCCAGCTCCTCACTGACAGCCCTTAGGCCAGTGATGGCGAACCTATGACACGCGAACTCATTTTTTTTGGTTGATTCTTCTTTGTTAAATGGCATTTACATATATAAAATAAATATCAAAAATATGTCTTTGTTTTACTATGGTTGCAAATATCAAAAAATGTCTATATCTGACACGGCACCAGAGTTAAGTTAGGGTTTTTCAAAATGCTGACACTCTGAGCTCAAAAGGTTCGCCATCACTGCCTTAGGCTAAGCCTTCGGTACGGACAAGCAGAGGCCCCCCTGCCCTGAAGGAAGGGAGGTGAATCCTGCAGGTCGATGCCGGACCTGCCGGCACCTGTCTGCTCCCCTTCCCCACCCAGATGGAACCCTCGTGGCCACGTGAGGCCATCCCTCAGCCCCACAGCCGGAAGGCGCCTGTCCCGGGAGCCTGGGCCTAATTGCTGGCTGCAGACTCCAGAGGGGAACGGAGGCTTTGGAACGTGTTCAGAAAACAACCTCAGACAGACACAGGGTAGCCCCGGGGAAGCAAGAGTTCAAGGAAGGAGGTGGCGTCACCTCCAGAAACAGCCCCACGTCAAGGACTTAGCTCCCTGCCAAGTCCTCCCTGGATGGAAGGTTCTAGATGACTCTCTTAGAAAACTCTCCTCTAATGCACCATGAGAGCTGAGATCACCAGAGGTCCGGAGGATAGGTACGGGAAACACCTTTCAAGTCAAGGTCACTAAAGCTCAGAAGGGACGGCTGCGAGTCACCTGGCACATCCCTCGACAGAACGCCCCGCGGAGAGGAGCTGCCTCTGCCCTGTCTGCGGCCAGGAGGCGGCGTGGATGTATATTAGCAAAAAGGTCAATGAAGTGCAGTCTGGCCCTGACCGGTTTGGCTCAGTGGATAGAGCGTTGGCCTGCGGACTCAGGGGTCCCAGGTTCGATTCCGGTCAAGGGCATGTGCCTGGGTTGCGGGCACATCCCCAGTGGGGGGTGTGCAGGAGGCGGCTGATCGATGTTTCTCTCTCATTGATGTTTCTAACTCTCTATCCCTCTCCCTTCCTCTCTGTAAAAAATTAATAAAATATTTTTTAAAAATAAAAAAATAAAGTGCAGTCTGTTCAGCGACAGGAAGGGTCCTCTCAGTCCTTTCCAAACTCTATTTCATAGAAAGAGAGTCCTCTTCCCCAAACGAAATCTTGCTTGGAGCCGTCATGCATAACATAGAGCAGAGACGTTCTGGCTGAAGGGATGAAACCCTTAACAGTTCCCCTCAGGCCCCTTCGCTGTGCAGAGAGGACCCTGGCACCCAGACCCGGGACCAGGGGGCCACAGAGAGACCACCCGGGCCCCGAACTCGCCGGCCCACGGTGGGGCTGTGGCCCAATAGCCCGGATGACCTGCTCACCCGTCTAGCTTCATTCTGAGGCTTCACTCTGGATGCATCTGTTGAGCATCACTTGGGCGAGAGACATTCCCCTTTCCTTTTTTTAAAAAAATATATTTTTATTGGTTTTAGAGAGCAAGGGAGAGGGAGATAGAAACATCAATGATGAGAGAGAAGCACTGATAGGCTGCCTCCTGCACACCCCTCACTAGGGATCGAGCCTGCAACCCAGGCATGTGCCCTTGACCAGAATCGAACCTGGGACCTTTCAGTCCGCAGGCCGCCACTCCATCCACTGAGCCATACCGGCCAGGGTCCCCTTTCCTTTTTAAGGGCACTCAGATCTCTGGTTTTGCTCAGCGTCCTTTTCCTAGAGCTGGTATTTGTCCATATTTGCAAGAGCTTGTAAAAATTCCCCAAATGACTTAGACAAATAATGTGCCCAGAGACCATGCTTCTGTTTCCTCTCTTCCCTAGCCTGCCACCTTCCACACAGGTGTCCTAGCCTGCCACCAAAATGCAAAAGGCCCACTAAGTGCTCATCAGAGCCAGTCGCTGTAAGCAAGGCCTCGGGTCGGTGGGTATTTGTAAGCGTGAGGAGTCTCAGCATAGATGGATGCAAGGGAAACAAGGCCACAGGTTCAGGCAGCTCTCAGAGAGAGAGAGAGGCGAGTGTCTAATCTCTGATCTTCACAGGCTGGTGAGCACTCACTGTGTGCCAGACAGCGCCCTCTGCCCTGCCGGCCTCGCATTTCTCTTCCTGCCTTGCCTGACTGGGAGCCACTTCCCTGGACGCCAGTCTCTTTCCCAGGGAATGGGAGAAAAAAGGGGTGACCTAATGCCTGGTAAGTCTGGGTCTAGAAGTAAGTCTGTCCTACAGCCAGAGGACTCAGGCTAGAGCAGGACGAACAAAAGAAGGAGGAATCGGTTTGTGTACCTACTGTGTGCTGGGTATGGTGCTGTGCCGGTGATGCACTTGATCCTCCCTACCATCCCGACCCCCATTTTATCATGTTAAAGACACTAAAAACCAAGGCTCAGAGAAACTAGAAACTTGCCAAACAGTCACCCATGAACGCAGGGGCAGCCGAGGTCAGGATCCACACGGGTGGGAGCTGACGTAGTCCCAGGTGGAGCTAGTCCCAGGGGCTGGCGATTCTTGCCTTGGGACCCACCTTCCAATTCCATCCTGTCCTGTTCAATGGGCTCTAAACCTCTTTTACAGCCAGAAAACGTTCCTTTGCCTATCAAACGAGACCCCCTGAAGTGACCGTCTGCTTAGCCTAACGTTTCCCTAGCGGATAGACCCCTGGTCACTTATGACAAGAAACAGGACAGAGGCCAATAGGAAATAGCCTGGATCAGACGAGAGAGAACAGCATAACCAGACCTACCGTGTAACTCATCCCATCACAGGGGACGGCTGCACACACCCCAGGAAAAGCCCCCTTACACGAGGTCTGCAAAGCGACCTCCAGGTTCCACTTCCCTTTTCGAAGCACAGTGGCAGCTGCCGTGGCACGCGAGGCTGACTCGGATGGAAATGCTGCCGCCTCGCCGGACAGGCAGCGGCTGGGGTGAATCCCTCGCGTGGGGCCGGCCGCATTTGGACAGAAGCGCCTCGGCTGCCCAAACCTCAAAGCCCGAGTCCGGGGAACCCCGCTCTGCGAGGGCAGCCTCATACTTGCCTTCGCACAGCTTAATCTTCTCCTCCACAAACAGCAGTCCTTTCGCAAGAAGCTGGTTCTGCCAAAAGAGAACAAAGAACACGAGAGCTGAGCTCCTTTGCAGGTGGCAGCCCTCTCCCCCTGCCAGCGTCCTGGGCGCTGGGAGCTCGCCGGGCCTCCAAGGTTAAGAAGCCTTTTGTCCTCGCGGAAGGCCGAGGCTCCAGGAGAAGACAGCCCATCGCAACAGAGTGAGACACGCGCCAAACCCAACCTCCACCATGGCCATCCCTCCAACCCCGGAGGGGGCAGGCGGCGAGCCTGGCTGGATTCTATGGATGGACACTGATGCCCAATGTCCTTCCAGCCTTTCATCTAAACTCAGAAAAGAGAACCTGAAGGCAATGGGAAATTAGGCAGAAAGAATAGGTTTTTCAAAAAGATAAATTTAGGTTTCTCAGGCTGGCATGAAAGACTACACACAAAATCATTAGCAGAAGGATGTGTCCGTCATGTGTCTGCAGGGGAAGGTTGTGGGGAGAGAAAGATTTAGTCCCTTTGCAACTAACCATAGTTAAACGTTTTGTGTTTGTTAGAGGGCTCAGGCCCCTCATCTCACCCAATTCCAACCCTCCGGATCATCCTGTCAGCCGGCGCCATTCCCCTGACTTTACTGGTGCGCACAGTGAGGCCTGCCCACCGGAGACAGCGCTGGTCCACCTGGCTCCAGGAGCTGTGTGCTCTCCACTCCGCTTTGCTGCGTTCCAGCAAGGCTTCCCGCAGACCCCTGCCCTCCCTCAGAAAGCTGGTCCCCTAAGCTACGGAGCAGCCTCTCTGCAAGTCCCAGCAGCTCAGAGAGCAAGAGTGAGCTGCCGCCTCTCCACTCGCCTCATTACCAGGTTATGCAAGGCCTACGCTATGCGGTGGGGGGCCCAGGATGACCAATATCCTATAAAAACTTCATGCATTTCTTAGTTCTCTCCTTTATAAAGAGCCCTGTTACAGAGATGATGAGGGCATGGGTGGCAGAGAGGAAAGAACTGTGAATCAGGCCAAGGGTTCAAGTCCCAGCTCGGCCACATTCAAGCTCTGTGGTCTTGGACTTAATTTCCCTGAGTCTTGAGTTCCTCCTCTGGAAAATGGCATCATTCAGCAATATCATAAAGTTCTGATAAGAATAATCATGCCCTAGCCAGTTTGGCTCAGTGGCTAGAGCTTCGGCCTGTGGACTGAAGGGTCCCGGGTTCAATGCCAGTCAAGGGCACATGCCCAGGTTGCAGGCTTGATCCCCGGTGTGGGGTGTGCAGGAGGCAGCTGATCAATGATTCACTCTCATCATTGATGTTTCTGTCTCTCTCTCCTGAGGCACCAGCCCCACCCCTTCCCCAGCCCGAAGGCTTCAGCACTTTAACGAGACTCTCTTCCTCTCTGAAATCAATAAAAATATTAAAATAATAATAATAATCGCTACACACACACACACACACACGCTATTTTACGTCCTTAGTAATCAGTGGTGGGTAGTGATGACAAGAATTGCTCTCTTAGCCCAGCTATCTTCATACCAGGAGTGGGAAGTAACGGGAGTCTACAATAAATAGGCCTACATCCAAAACATTAAAATGTTCTCTCAAAGGTACTGTCACATTTGTGACTAATGTAACATAAACCACATTTCATAGGTCCTCGTAAAATTCACAAGATAACGGCCTAATTTTAAAAACTGGTCACTAGTTTCCAGATGGCAGACGAAAGCCTAAAATCAAAGTGATTTACAAAGAACTCCTTCACAAAACATGATGGGATGGGCAGGTCATTAAGGTGAAACCCTAACTGTGTTCTCCACCTTCCTGGAAGCAAAGGTAAGCCAGCAGCTTCCGGGTCAGAAAGCAAGACGAGCCCTGAGCACCAACCAGACTTAGACAGTAAAACCGTCCTCAAGTCTGTTGACATTTCCGCCGCGTGATACAAAAATCACATTGTAGCCTAAGGAATAAACTTTAACAAACGGCCTGGGTTCTCCTTCCTTTCTTTCCAGTTCTTTCTCCTTTAAGAAGACATCAGGCGGGGCTTGGGGGTGCGGGGGGTATTTTTTTTTTTTTTTTTTTTTTTTTTAAGGAAAAGAAGGTGCTTGTGTCTTGTAGAGAATGGAAAACATTCTTTTTAAAATCCTCATAACACACAGCATGGAAATCCTGGAACTGGGGCTAAAAGGCGCCTCAAAGACATCTAGTCTTTCTCCTGCTCCCCCTCCCCAGTCCTGAGGTCAAATCCAATGGTCAATGCGGTTTTGATGACAGTTGGGTGGGTCCGCCTTCCAGGGAGCTCAAGCACCTTCCAAACTCATTGGAAAAGGCTCAGATTCCTGGGAGTTGGCAGATGCTGTTATTTCTCAGTTGAATAAGCTGAGGCTACATGTAGGGTCTCTCTCCATCTCCTACGGCTGGAGCACAGGCCACTAGAGAAGGCTCTTTTGGGTTGGCCTCGCCAGCCCCGCCATCCACGCGGTGGAGTCAGCCCCATCATGCATGCTCACTGCCTCGACTGCACCCCCATCTTCCCTCTTTGTGGACTGGCCTGGTTCCTGCCCACCTGGTCTCAGACTGAGCCAATCATCTTCTCTCCTGGGAACCTGCAGTCACCTGACCCCAATGGGTCCTGCCTGCCTAAGGGCCCGCGCTTGGGTCTCAATGCTCTGCCGTTGCCACCTACACTTCTTTTTTTTTTTTTTTAATACATATTATTGATTTTTTACAAAGAGGAAGGGAGAGGGATAGAGAGTTAGAAACATCGATGAGAGAGAAACATCGATCAGTTACCTCCTGCACACCCCCTACTGGGGATGTGCCCGCAACCAAGGTACATGCCCTCGACCAGAATCAAACCTGGGACCCTTCAGTCCACAGGCCAACACTCTATCCACTGATCCATACCTGTGAGGGCGCCACCTACACTCCTAATATTTTTACCTTTGATGTTGTGCTTCGTAAGTGACATCTGATGGGGCAATGGAGCAGGCACGGGGGTTTGGGGCCTCAGCTCACCCATGGACCTGCCTCCTACCACCTCCACAGAAGGGTTTTAGGTTCCTGCTCCCCACCTCCTGGAGCCTGGCCCAGGGGGGTCGCCACCACCTTGCCCCATTACTGTCATCCTAGCCCCTAAATGTGACAGTGTTGTGTGTGTGTGGGGGGGGGGGGCGGGGGGGCTCAGGCACTGGGGCTAAGAGGGGTAGGGAGGTTCCGGTTGGTGTAGCCCGCCCTGACCTGGGCAGGCAATGCCCTGATGCATGTACTGGTGACTCCACAGCGGCCTCTTGACCCCCCTAAACTATGTACCCAGAGTGCAGCGGTGACAAACTCTTGGGGGTCACCCATCCAGGGCCCAGCGGAAGCGGCCACATTTTCATTTTGCACTGGGCCCTGCAAATGATGATGCCCAAGGACACGCCAGCTGGATGTCTGGGGGGCTTAAGGCTGCGAGACCTGAGGAAAGGAAGAAAGAAGGAAAGAAAACTGGCCTTGACTCGGGCCGCGATCTGCACCGTGTTCGTCTTTCTAAGCATCTGTGCTCCCCGGGCCTCACCTCCCAGTGCTCCCAGCCCCTGACAAATGCCGGACTCTGGAGGGGCTGGGCGACGTTTGCCGCAGGCATCAAGGCTGGGGCCAGATGGCAACGGGCTGCAGAAGAGCCCGCTTTTCTCCGTCCATTCCCTGCCCCGAGGCACCAGCCACCCCCCTTCCCCAGCCAAAGGCTTCAAGCCAAGAAACAGTTGCATTAAGTAGCAGCCACCTAGGAAATGACTGGGGACTTGGAACTGGGCCGTTGTTACTTGAACTTAGACATGGAATACACAGCACTTTAATGAAGTGGCAGACAAGCCCAGAACGAAAAACAGCTGACATCTATTTTCTAAGGCATCGAAAAATGGGCTGCCCACACACACACAAATGAGGTTCAGCTAGGAAGAAGGCAAACAACAAAGATGTCTGGGGAAAGGCACCCCAAACCATCCCACCACCAGGGGCTTGGGGAGACCCAGCTCCTTCTGGGTAATCACACAGGGTGGGCGGGAGGAGGCAGGGAGGGCAGCAGAGGGGGGAGGGTGGGAGGGTGGGTGGCCCTAGTGCGGGGCTGGTCAAGCAGGCACCTCCGCAAACCGGCCACGGGGACTCAGGACACCGGGGAACCAACAAGGCTAGGGGGCAGGGAGAGTGATGCTACTGCCTGTATCTTTCTGGAAGAAAGAACTTTCCACACGGTAGGAGTTCTGTAAATGCAAGGGCTGCTAGCCCTCCCTCACGTCTAATGTTTTAGCGGTGGCGATGGCAATAACAGGAAGAATGACAGAGCTGTGTACTGGTTCTTACTCCTGTCAGCCCCTGTAGTAGACCCTACTCATGCATATCTCACTTACCTTTGCAACAATCCTGTTCCCTTTTTTGCAGACGAAGAAACTAGACTCTGGGAAGCAACTAGCACATGTGAGACTAGAATCTGCACCCTAGTTGGTCTGATGCCAATGCCCATGTTTTTCCCCCAATATATTCCTCTGGTTTATACTTTAGCAATGATAATAAAAAAAGGCACTAAGGTACGAAGAGCCACCCTCTGTCGACTGTTCTCTATGTACCATGCACTTTGCATATGGCATCTCACCTACTAGCCTCGTCAACCTTCTGAAGTAAGTTACCATGTTTACACCGAGATTACTTCTAAGAAAACGCAGGCCCAGAGAGGTTCAGTGACTTCCCTGCAGTCACACAGCCAATACGTGCTCTAGCAAGGACTGGAATCCAGACCTACCTGGCAAAAGGGCTGGCGCTGTTAGCCTCACACTCTCCTGCCCTGTCCAATGGAGGAGTTTCTTAGGTTCTTGCCCGTGAGGGGGGAAGTAGAAGAGACCCATTTCAGGTTCCCAGATGCTGGGGGCAGTTGGGTGGGCAATCTCCAGCCAGGTAACTGGGTTCCCCCCACCTGCCCACAGCTTCCATCCAACCCGGTCATTCCTGCTGCTCCCAGCTTCCCAACTTACGCCTCGCCCACGTCTTTCCCAGGCCCTTGGTCTCCACCGTCCAAAGTTGATGTCTAACACGGTGACTACCTGGCTCCCAGGCGCAGTCTATTCCCAAAGAAGGCGTTCTTGCCGACCCCAGAGGGCCGAGCAGTGTGTCACTCTGCCTACGGAGAAGCTGTAGGAACCAGCAATTCCACCCCCGGCTGTTGTTTGCAGGGACACCCGAGACTACGCAAGTTCCTGTGGTTGGCGCCCAGCCAGTGATGGAAATCGCAGCCGCCTCTGCCTTTTCCCTCCGTGACTTTGAAAGTGCAGCCAGCACCTCCAAGGATGCCTGCGTTTCCTGTGAACCCTGATCCTTCCAAGATAAGCCACGAAAAGTCGTATAAACACAGCTCACCCCGCCGGGCCCAGAGAGTCTCTAATAAACCGGTTCTGGGGTGTGTGTGCGAGTGATGAGACCAAGAGAAAGGCCAGGTGGGGAGCGCAGAAGGTGAAAAACCTGGCACAAACGCTAATTCTTCCTTCGGCACCGGGTCAGTGGTTATTAAAAGGTGAATGGGGATTTTCTTGAAAAAGGCATTTTACAAAGAAGCCGGAAAACAGTCCATGCCTGTTTTGCTGAACACCCTTCTCCCTTCCCCGCTAAAAAACAAAAACAAAAAACACTGAAATTTCTCTTCTCTGGAGTTTTCAGGGGCTGTCTTAAGGGCATTTCAATACTGAAAGTAGAATCCAAATTCTTTTCATCCGTAGCCAGGTGGCTGGGTTTGATCTTTGCTCTACCTTTTACTAGTTTTACAATCTTGGATCACCTCCCTTCTCGGAGCTGCAGTTGCAGTATCTGCAAACGGGCACGAACAACATCTTCCCCGCGGGCTGTCAGACGTAGCACGGGAAAGCTGCTTGGAGAAGGGCTCCGACTGGAGTGCGCGTCGGAATCATGACCGTTTCTGAGTCCCTCGGAATGGGGCCTGGGAATCTGCGTCTCCCACAGGTTCCCAGGTGAGGCCGAAGATGCTGGTCTGGGGACCACGCTTTGAGAACCGCTGGCTGAGAACAACGCTTGGCACAGAAGTCTTGAAAGTGTTAGCCCTTGTGACTATCATTACTTGTGCCCTCCTCAGCGCTCCTAGCCTCCGCGAAAGCTGTCCTGTCTGACCAATATTCCTCAGCCCTTCTAGCTCAGTCTTTACTTCTTACGGCCACTGAGGTGCCCAAAGTCTCCACTTATTTAAACATCTCATTTCCAGTGTCTAACCCTGCCTCCCACTCCACCCCTACCCCCACCCCCGCTCCGAATGCACTAAAGCTGGCTCCTGGATTCCTTGCCTAGTCCGTAGGAAGTCACCAATTTCATACGTAATGGGTTCCTGAAAACAAGTGCTCATGTGGCAGGAGACGCTTACCGGATAGAAGGAGGCGTTCTGTGCCCATAAAGCTGAAGAGGACTATAAAATCCCTAATTAACCTCGTATTCTCAGCTCATCTCCGGGTGATGTATTCTCGGCATTTTGTACCCACAGGTTCTTTCTTTCACAGTCGAAAATGGGCAATGACCGAAGTCCAATGAGGCTAAAGATTTGCCATTTCAGCATGCCCATTGATTTTCACCTTTATCTCAATTAGATTGAGCCCTGTGGTGATCAATTTCAAGATTCATTTTTCTATTTATCCTCATAAAACGTGAGAAGAGTATAATAAAAATATTCAGATCATTGTAACGGCCAGGGAGAGTACTGGTAAGTAGAATAAAGATGCTGGAAGGTAACCGCTGGCTGGCGGGCAGCCCCCCTGGACAGTGGCCTGAAACATCGGGGGTCCTCTTCGCAGCCCTCAGGGGGCGCCACCCCATCTCCTCCCCTCACCATGACCTTCGCACCAAAGCCACCATCCTCTCCCTTTCTTGTCCCCTCACTGCAGCCCAGCTCCTGTTCAGAGCCCTTTTGTACACTGGCCCCGACTTTACCTTCAACGCAGAGTACAGGTGAGCTGTCCCTTACTACCCTCCGTCTCTTTTCCCATTTGGGGAATTCCACTCAATTTGGAAACCTTCCCAGATTGATTAAAGAAGAGCTGGCCCGGCCAGCGTGACTCAGTGGTTGAGCATCAAAAAAAATTCCACCCTACCCTTTATCATCTCTCCCCGCAACTTTCTGTGGAATCCTACCCAAGTCCCATCTTTGTCCCTGCAAAATATATTCAATCTGGGCCTGTTTCTGGGCCTTCACCGCCCATTCGGGTGCTCAGTTAACACAACGCTGTGTGTTACTGTGTGCCACCCATGTGGATGCATCCCTATCGCTGCACCGTCTTCGGTTTCAAACTCCATGGAAGCCAGGACGTGGGGTCTCCTCTGGCATTCCAGCATGTGCCAGAAGCATATGCATCTCCTCTGGTCATAATGAGCTAAGGGGAAGCCAGTTTTCTCAGACGTGAGTCGCAAAATGGAAATCTTTATATCAAACACTACGAGGCCCATGACCTATTGGCTATTGTGGTGACTAATCTTTCCTTCTCCTAAGTGCTGCCTTATGCAGAGCCACTGACAAGAGAGTTTCTGTGTCAAGCAAAGCTAACTCCAACCACAAGGAGCTGAACTTCCTGGGCTCCGGGAAAAGCTTTTAGCAAACTCAATGCCGCCGGCAGATGCAGACAGACAGCAAGTACAAACCTCCCATCCTGAGGCCTGAACACCACGGTAGCTAATTAGGTGACAGAAAAATGCAGAGCGTTTCATAGCATCAGTTTCCGGAGTTATAAGGAACCAACTATCTCTCGGAGCTGTCACTAGGATATAGAGTTCCTCTTAGAAACCCCAATTTCCCTTCCAGGCGTAATTCAAAACAGACAGGGGGGAAAGGAAAATCAATACTGGAAACGCCAGGGATTCTGCCAACCAGCGTCTCACGGAAATCTCTCTGTGCTTCTGCGGATCAAACAGCGCCTTCTCTGTGTGCAGTCCGGAGATAAGCACCATTTCCACGCGCGCTCCCCCTGCCCGCCCTTCGGGGCATTTTCATTATTCTCCGCTGAAGATTTTCTTCCTGTGATTCTTTCTTTAAAGCTGCAACTTCAACGTGTTCACCTCCAAAAGCGTGTTCACCTCCAAAAGCCGAGCCATGGAGGGTCCCAGGTTCAATTCCAGTCAAGGGCACATGCCTGGGTTGTGGGCTCGATCCCCAGTAGGGGGCGTGCAGGAGGCAGCCAATCAATGATTCTCTCTCATCATGGATGTTTCTATCTCTCTCTCTCTCCTGCTCCCTTCCTCTCTGAAACCAATAAAAATATTCTTTTTAAAAAAGATTAAAAATAAAGTGGCTCTGCACCCACATGAGACATAAAACCTATATTTAAATAAAGTGTCTAGGATAGCCTTCTCTCCAGTCTAGCACCTGAAGCTCAGGAAAACCCCAGATTCGAAACTGCAAAAACCTGGTCCCACCCCACACCCCCAGCGACTCAGCATCCACCCAGCAGTTCCTCTGATGAAGCTCGCAATAGAAAATGCCATGTGGTTATTAGCTGCGAAGTGTCTGGCATGCTTCGCAAGCAGCCTTAACCACTCAGCAAACCTCAGGGCCTCCTCAGATAAACAAGTCCCCCCACCCCAAATGTCCTGCCCCACCTGTCCTGAGGGTGGCCCCCCCAGTGCCAAAAGGCGACTGACATTTACAACTTGGTTGAAACCACACCAAACCCTGTCTATTTTAAATGTCAACGGGGAAGGCAGCTGGGCCGGCAGGCTTCTCCAAGACCCACTGTAAACCCACTTCCCTGTAGTGAGATTTAAAAATCAGTCATTAGAGGCAGCAAGAGGAGGGAGTGAGGACAACTCTGACCTTAACGTCAAGGGCACCTGAAACGACTCACATTTGTGACTAATTATCTCCTTCCTAATCTTTATGTCCGTCTCTCGGGGCAGGAGCTTTCTGTCCAGCAGTGAGACATCTGACCCAGCAGAATCCCAGGCTTCTGTAAGGTCTTGCTTGGTCCACATTGAGAGTGGCCATTTTCCACTGTGTGCGCACGAAACGCCTGGCATCTGTCATGCTTTTAAAGTACACATAAAAGTTTATGCTTCCTGAATCATTAAAAAAATAAACAAAAGGATGTCTGTGCTGTTTTTAAAACCTAAAAACTCTTTAAACTGCCTTAGAAGTACGTTCTCCTCAGATACAGAATAATACCATCAACCTGAAACCAAGATGTTATCTATTTTTCTGTCACTTTCCCATTAAAAGAGGTGGATTACACTTTAGAATAACAAATATGAATATATAAACATTTTTAAATATTTTTTATTGATTTCAGAGAGGAAACAAGGGAGAGAGAGAGAGAGAAACATTAATGATGAGAGAGAACCATTGATCGGCTGCCTCCTGCACGCCCCCTACTGGGAATTGAGCCTGCAACCCGGGCATGTGCCCTGACCAGGAATCAAACCGTGACCTCCTGGTTCATAGGTCAATGTTCCACCACTGAGCCATGCCAGCCTGGGTGAATATATAAAAATTTAATGAATATGTCGCTACTCTGTGCTAGTCCTGTTCTAAGCACTTTACAAATAATAATGTATTTAATCCTCACAACAACTATAAGGTTAGGTCCTATGACCCCTATTTTTACAGAACAGGAAACTAAACACAGAGAGGTAAAGCAACTTGCTCAAGGTCACACAGCTAGTAAATGGCTATGATGGGTGCTGAACCCCAGAAGCCTGACTCTGAGGGCCATGCTCTTGACCACCCCGCTCCATTGTCCCCCATAGCTAGTGTTGAGTGCTTCCCATGTGTTATGTCATAGAAACCATACAGTGACCTATAAGGTAGATCATACTTTTATTCCCATTTTACAGATGAAGAAACAGAGGCACAGAAAGGCAAAGCAGCTTGCCCCAAGACCACTCAGCCAATCGATGGGCACTCTGACTCCATTCAGGTGTCATGGGACCCCTCCCCATACCCTTTCCTCATGTCCCTTTGGGTAGAGTCAGGAAGGCAGCTGTGTCAGTGATTAGAAACCATTCTCTGTCCAGAAGCTGTGGCTCAGTGGTTGAGTGTCAATCCATGAACCAGAAGGTCACGGTTCGACTCCCAATCAGGCCACATGCCCGGGTTGTGGGCTTGGTACCCAGTGGAGGGCGTGCAGGAAGCAGCTGATCAATGATTCTCTCTCATCGCTGATGCTTCTATCTCTCTTTCCCTCTCCCTTTATCTCTGAAATCAATAAAAATATATTTTTAAAAAGAAAGAAAGCAACCATCCTTTAATGGAACCTGGAACTCATTTGCCCCATAACAATCGTGTTTAGGCAGGAGAAACATTACATCATCTGATACAATTCCATCTTTAACAGAGCAGACCAAGACGCTTCCCCACAAGAAATCACTTGGCTAAAGGGTACATATAATTAACCCAATTAGATTGCCACACAGAGGGGCGGGAGGGAAAGTCACTAGAGAAGCAGTTTTCAACGTGTGGTTTGGGGTTCCCTGGGGCACCGGTTAGACCTTCTCCACATGGTCCAAACTATTTCCTTAGTGACACCGGGCTGCTATCTACCTCGCGTCCTCCGGGCGTGTCCTGCGGGGTTCTCCAGAGACACCCCCCACAGATCGACACAGGCTGAGCGGGAAGATTCGAGGTTCCAGCGCCCCTCTAGGAAGCCAGATGGGGCGGAGATTTGCAAACATACCCAACAATGCTCTCTTCTACTTTTTACACTGAAAGTTATTTTTCATAAAAGCGCTGTTTATGCCAACGTGTACTAGGCTTATGATTAAGTGAATTACGGCACATTGTAACATTTCTTGGGTTTAATTCCTATGGTGAATGAAGGTAGAGCTAATCCAATAAGGTAACATTTTAAGCGCATAAAGGGATCTTGAGACCAAAGACCCCAGGAACCACAGCCTGAGATGGTGACGTCCGTTAAGAGCGGGACCACACGTGCTCCACACCCCGTGCCCTGCAGGAACTCGGGACATTGAACGAAGACCCAGGCGTACAGTAGGAGTAGGAGCCATCCTTTTAGGTACATGTCCCCACAGGCACAATAATGATGGATGCTCAGACCCACACACTTACCTGGAAATAGTCTGTAATGAAAGCTCCGAGTTCACTCTTCAGCAGCCGCCTGGGGAGAGAGAAACACGGTCAAGCAGCCCTCGATGGTACAGCTCCCGCTGTCTGGGTCACGGACACAACACAATGACGGGTGCTGGGCAATGACAGGGGCCCGGCCAGGCCTCGGCGGGTGAACTTTCCCCGGCCCCGGTGATACCGCTCCGCCAATGTTCTCAGGGAACTGGGGTGATGAACATCCTACAGGGGGTCGGCTCCTTAGCTCACAAACACAGCCTTCTCAGGAAGGCAGTCACCGGAGGTCCCAGAAATGGAGCTGGTGGAGGCAGTCAGGGCACCTGGCTTCATGTGAAATCAACCAACCAACCAACCAACAAACACAATACCAAGAAAGAGAAAGACCACAATTGTGCAAGCCCCCACATTTACAGACTTTACAGCCTAAATGCATTTTTCGTGCATTCTTCAACCAAGGATTATAAAGTCTGGTTAGAGGGAGGGGCAATGATTACCCCTCCTACATAGATAAAGAAATTGAGGCACAGAGAGGTCCCCTACACAAGTCAATGGCCGAGTTAACATTCAAACCCAGACCTTCTACAAACTCAACATCTCTTCACATAACCCCACCCCGTCTCTCCTCCAAATCCATGGGAGACATGCAACGTGGTCCCATGGTTTTGGTGGTCCTACCACCCATCCCGAGGGACTGTGGCAGCGGGGAGGGGACCACAGTGGGGAGGACAGAGCATATGTATCCAGGCAGCGAACAGCTACTGCCTGTGACGTGCCGTAGATTTTTCCGGCCCCTGGTGCACAGGAGTGAACGGGACAGGGGGGGCCTCGCTCTCATGCAGTTTCTATTCCAGGGGGAGGAGAGTGGACAGATAGCTTGTCAATCAACACCCTCACAAGGTGAGTTCAGAGAGTCCCAGTGCTAAGAAAAAAATGAAAAATAGGGCTGTGGGCACCGCACTCCTTCTCCTTGTGACAGATGACGGGACTCTCCCTACTGCTCTTCCCTTAATTGGGTCCAAACCAGGTGAGGGAGCTACAAGCAAGACTAACTGGCTTCCAGGTCCAGGGAGTTCCCTGGGACAGGCTTCCTGAGTTCAAGACCTTCCCCACCGGGTATCGTCACGTAGAATTATCTATCTGAACAGTGTTGGCCCTCTCTGATCATTCAAGCCCTGCCTCTCTTGTCCTGGGTGGGCAAGTCAGTAAGCTCCTCTGTCCCTTACGAAACCCCGTCTTATTCCTGCCCGAGCACGTTACAGGCTAGACAAGGTCTCTGCCTGTGTGTGCAGAGTGTCCCCTGCAGCAAAACACAGAACCTGAATGGGCACCACGGAGGTGCTCCCAGAAAAAGTGTGCTCCCTTCAGACAATGGGATTCCACGCGACTGTGAGAAAGCAAGAGGGGGTGCAGAAGTGCGCTGAGCAATGCTATGAAAAGCTCTAAGTTACGTGAAGGAAAGAGAAAAAAGCAGGATGCGGAACCATGTGGGTAACACGCTCCCTTGTGAAAAAGGGAACAATACACATTTTTATTTACACAATGTCAACCAATTCATCTGTCAAAACTGCTCCCACTTGCTTACTCTGGGATGGCTACGTGAGTTGCTTCCCAGGAGGCCCTCGGTGCTGAAATGAGCACCTTGCTTTTTAAACACGCACAACACACATACATTTTAAATATTATGTATAAATGCCCTCGGTTTTGCCCAGCCTGCATGGCTCAGTGGTTGAGCACTGACCTATGAACCAAGAGGTTGCGGTTCGATTCCCGGTCAGGGCACATGCCTGGGTTGTGGGCTCGATCCCCAGTGTGGGGCGGGCAGGAGGCAGCTGACCAATGATTCTCTCTCATCATTCTATCTCTCTCTCCCTCTCCCTTCCTCTCTGAAATCAATAAAAATATATATGTATTTTTTTTAAAAAAACATCTTTTTATTAACAATCACCGCCACGAAGGTGACCTGGATGGCTTTAAGCCCAGAAGAAGTGGTGGCAGGGAGTTCCCATTAAGGGCACAGGAGCAGGAAGCAGGCTGTCCTAGGGCCCTCAGAGAATCCCACAGCCTCTCAGGCTGGTAACCAGTGAGCTTAACCCAGAGCGAGGGGAGGGAGAGGAGAGGGCGGAGCTGGCCCAGCTGCCAGGGAACAGACCAGGGCTGAGTCATATGCAAAATCCACCTTCTATTTCTATACTCTGTGTTTATTCTGCTCGGGTTTGGTTTACAAGGAAAGGATGCTTCGGAAAACTCTAGAGAAAGAGGGATTTTCCACCCCTCTGACTGGAAGCACCGCCTCCAGGGGGCAGGGGGCAGTGGCTTCCCCCAACGGAGGAAAGAGCGACTGATGGAGAATAGGGAGGCTGGGAATTCCTAGCCTTTACCGAAAGCCTGCGCTGTGTTAGACGCGGTGCTAGGAGCCAGAAGGAGAGGACAAACCCGGAGCTCGGACAGATTTCTTCCTAGCGCCTCCTTCTCCAAAAATTGGGAGTCCCAGACCTAAAATCGCAGAGGGACAACTCGCCCCGCACCCGGCCCCACGAAGTGAGCCAGTTCAGCTTGGAGAGCACAAGGAAGAAGGGAGGCAGGAGGAAAACAACAGAGTGAAGGAGCCTGTGGTTTGTGGTTGCCTGGATGCAAAGAGACGAAAACCCCCATGCTAGGCTGTGCGCTCCTCCCAGCACAGCCGCCTGGCATCCCGCAGTCTCCTTCCACCCTTCCCACCCTTCCCCCGGAAACAGGAAAGGAATGACTTCTTGGAGCAAAGATAGATGACAGACAGACAGACGGACGGACGGGCAGATAAATGAATAAGGGATAAAAACCAAATTGCTGCTAGGATGAGGCCTGGCTTTCCCCCCCAGTTCAAGTTTACTGAGCACTTACTAACTAGCAGGCACCGTTGTCAACAAGCTCCATGTGCTTCCTCATTTAAGGCTAAAACAAAACTCTCCATCAGTAACATCAGTAGCAGTAACATCTCCACTTTCCACACCCAAGGAAAGGGACCCTCGGAGGCGACCCGGGAGCGCAGGCAGCAAGCCCATCCCGGAGAGGAACCTCGCCCACGGCAAGGGCCTGGAGGCAGTGCGGGGGGCTGTAGCCTGAGCGATAACCTGCGCAGGTGCATGTCACAGGGGAGTCCCTGTGGCTGTTTCCTCAGTGGGAACTTGGGGATAGAGAGACACGGACTCCATAGGATGCTGCAGGGGCTGAAGGAATTAACCCTAGACCGGGAGTTCCTAGCGCACAGCAGTGAGCGTCAGCTGGGAGGGTTCGACCCAGGTCGTCTGACCCCCAAGCCCATACTCCTCTAACAGCTCCATTCATACTCTCTCTCTCTCTCTCTCTCTCTCTCTCTCTCTCTCTGTCTAAAGTTTTACATATGTCTCCTTTTTCCCCAATTGACCCCCCCCCCCAGCCCCCGCCAGCCATTCCCACCCCGGGCAAGCCCCCACTGCCCCAGTGTCTGTGTCCATTGGTTATTCTAATATGCTAATATGCATGCATACAAGTCCTTCAGTCTCTCTCTAATCCCACCTCTCCCCTACCATTTGTCTCTAGATCGATCTATTCTTATTCATCAAATTATGTTGATCATTATATCCCACATATGAGTGAGGTCATGTGATATTTATCTTTCTCTGACTGGCTTATTTCGCTTAGCATAATGCACTCCAGTTCCATTCTTGCTGTTGCAAATGGTAAAAGTTCCTTCTTTTTTATAGCAGCGTAGTATTCCACTGCGTAGATGTACCACAGTTTTTTAATCCACTCATCTGCTGATGGGCACTTAGGCTGTTTCCAAATCTTAGCTATTGTAAATTGTGCTGCTATGAACATAGGGGTGCATATATCCTTTCTGATTGGCTCCTGGCACCTTCTTAAGAGTATCGCCAGACTAGCGATTAACCTGGCGTTAAGGACCCAGGTGAAGCTCACGAAGGGGGCCGCAGCGTAAGGGCCAGACCACCCCGACAGAAGGTGGAATGAAGTCGATGGGGGCAGAGCTCAGGGGAAGATTGTGGTGGAAGCAACATCCCAGCTTGCGCGGCTCCCACTCATCTCTTTCACACATTGGACGTCCAGGTTGCATTTGAAAACAGGATCCTGCTGCCACCCACCAGCCGCAAGGAGAGGGAAGTGGGGGCCTGAGACGGTGGGAAGGGAACGCTTCTGTGGGACCCAGCCCCAAAGGGAAGCGTGGCATGAAGTTCAGGCAGAAACCAACAGGACCACAACAAACAAACGAAAAATGGGGAACTGCTCACTGTCTGCATTATCTCATCCCCGGTCCCTCCCAGGCTGACCCGGTGAGACACCGCAGTGGAGGACAGGGTTTCCTGTTGTTACACGACCCGCCGTCCTGCCCCTCATGCCCTTGTCAACTCAGCTTCCCACTTCTGGGGCTTGAAGGTAAGGGAGGCGTAACCGGAGCTGGGGTCCGGCTGGGTGAGAGGCACAGGGGTGGCAGGATGGCAGGAGAGTGGGGAGCGGCAGAAACAAGGTAGAGAAATCCCTTGATGCAAGCCATCGTCTCCCGTGTGCACCCAGAAAGACCCAAGGCAGCGACACCCCAAAGGAGGACGAGGCAGCTCAGAGGTAGGTCAGTCAGCACAAGTCAGGACACCTATCAGTTGCTCAATATCTCCGTGCCATTCGGCAATTAGGGGCCACCCCCAAGTGGCCAGACCCTCCGCCCTGACCCCTTGGTGGGATCCTGCGCGGCCTCCTCAGGGACCAGCAGGGGCCCCGGGAACCTGGGCCTGGCCTGTAGCAGGTCAGTACCTACCCAACCTGGTCGCTAACCGCCCCCCTCCCCCCTCAAATGACCCACCTCGCTTCTGCAGCAGGAAATGTTTCGAGCCGTAGCACATGGAAACACTCCTTCCCTCCTCGGTCCACTGTGGGGCCCATCGGAGGCCGGTGAAATGCTAGTACCCCCACCCCTGTTTCTGCCCCCCAGTGGGTGGCAGTGGGGACAGTGGAAAAGGTGGAGAAAACCAACAAAGAGCATTTCCCGAGCTCCGGGTTGTGGTGCTAGGAGATGCTGGCACTCGGCATCCCGAGCTCTCCCACAGCCTCTCGGGGAGGAATGCATCCTCGCTGTGCAGGTGAGGGGAGCAATGCTCAGATCTTCCTACACGGGAAGATCCCAACTCACACTGAGGCAGCCTGAACGCCGGCCAGTGGCACCTCCTGTGCCCACAGGGGGAGGTGCCTGGGCACAAAGAGTGGGGCTGCAGCCAACGCCTCTATAGCCAGCAGCCAGGCTCCGGCTCACGCTGACGGGTACCAGGCCGGACTGTGGGTCCGGCATTGCCCTATATGAACGTCCCAGAGAGGCCTGGGTTTTTAGGGGAGATGTCTTTTTCTAAACACTGTGCAGGCCAAACAGCATCCAAGCCAGCCCTGGAGGTTTCAGATTTACCACTTCCCTCTAACTATTCATCCCACCCCCAAAGTCAAGTGTGTTTCTGAACCAGAGCAGACAAAAGGTGTCAACACACAGGCAGTCACCTGGGCCCAAATGAGAGAAGACCTTACTTACCCCCTCCCAAACTAGGGTCCAGGCTGGTGACCTCCCCAACTCTGCTCTATGAACGCATCTATGTCCCAGTACGTCAGGCCAAAACCTGGACAATGCCAGCTCTGTGTACTTCCTGCGGCCTACTTCCTGTGTTTTTAAGAACGCAGGAGGCTCAGGTTCAAATCCCAGCTCTGCTACTAATTGGCTATGCAACTCTGGGCAGGTCAATCCACCTCTCCGTGCCTCGATTTCCCCATCTATAAGGCAAAGGATATAGGACCCGTCCCATATGAATGTGGTGAGTTTTAAAAGAGTGGCCATATCTAAAGCACGGCTCCTACCAAACACTACACAAATGTCTGCAATTACCATCCCCTCACGGAACACCACCTCGCTGTCTACTCTCCCGGCTCTCCACCTTCCCATCTCCTCCCAGCCCTTCCCCAGCTGTGGGTCCCAGAGGCTCCCTCAGGGGGGACGAAAAAATCGGAGGTGGATGTCCCTTCGGGGGCTCAGCAGCCAACTGAGCTGAAGGAGGACGTTTCAACTCCGACCTGGTGACGGTCGAGCACAGTTCCTGGAACCTCCTCTTTCCTTGAAAAGCTCCGGGGTTTCCTTCCTGACACCCCCTCCCCGCACGGACAGAAGCAGGGTGGTTGGAGAGAGGAGGGAAATGTGCGTTTCCTGCCTCAGGCCAGCTGCAGATAACTCATCTCTGGTTTCCGGGAACCTCACCTCCGAGCGTTTTTATTTCTGCAAAGAAACAATATCCCGCGAGAGGGAAGGAAGGAGGGGGGGAGGGCAGGGAGAGAAGGGTGGCAAGACAGTCTCCTCAGGACTCCTACCTGCTCCTCCTTCCAATTTCAACTGGGGCATCGCTTTCTCCTAAATCTAATTATGCGCCCGTCCTCCGCACTCCCACAGCCCTCCGCATTTGGCCATCACCCCACCTAGAACATCGTATGATAACAGCCTGCTCAGTCCCCCTCTCACTCTGCGGTCGGCTCTCCAAGGACAAGAACCGCACACCTCCACGCTGCCCCAGAACCTGGCCGCGTACCTGGCAGACACTCCACAGATAGCCACTGAAGCCATGAGTCAGGGAATTGATTACCCTCCCCCTCTACACACCCGCTCCAGCCAGTCCAAAAGGGAAAGCACTTTGAAGAACCTGTTTGCACAGATTCTTATAGGAAACCAGACAGAGAGCCCGCAGCTTGCTCACACGTCTCCAGTTCCGCGTGGCCACCTACAATCGGTAGAATGGTTGGCTGAAAAGACTGTTTCGGGAGAGCGTGCTCCGGTAGCGCAGAGCTCGGCCATGCTTCTTCCTGGAAGAGCTCCTGAAACCCGCAGCTCTAACCTGACTCGTCCCCACCGCCAAAACGCAGCCGCCGCTGGCAGGAGGCGGGAGAAACCACATTGATGTCCCACAGAGAACTTAAGCCAAGAAGACACACAGGACCCACCCAAGCCAGGGCAGACAGAAATTCAGAGCAGGTAGAGGGTAGGTCATGATGACTAGACTGTATATATTCTTTTTTAAAAAATATATACTTTTGTTTATTTCAGAGAAGAAGAGGGGGGCGGGGAGAGATCAATGATGAGAAAGAATCATTGATTGGCTGCCTCCTACATGCCCCCTATCAGGGATCAAGCCCACAACCCGGGAATGTGCCAGAATCGAACCTGGGACCCCTCAGCCCACAGGCCGAAGCTCTATCCACTGAGCCAACCTAACCAGGGTGACTGTGTCTATTCTGAAAGGTCAATTTTTCCTTGCCTTGAGGGATATAACATGAGTGCACCCTGCTTCCTAAGGCAGTTTCAATAGAAAGTATTCAGAGTATGTTCTTCCCACCAACAGAGCACGTGCCCTGACTTTTAATCTGGGGGAAATTTGCCACTTTATTGAGTGGGGCCATTCCCGATGAATTTGTTCTTATAGGGCAGGGGTCCTCAAACATTTTAAACAGGGGGCCAGTTCACTGTCCCTCAGACCGTTGGAGGGCCGGACTATAGTTTAAAAAAAAAAAACTATGAACAAATTCCTATGCACACAGCGGCAGCAGAAACACCCGGCGGGCCGGATAAATGTTTTCGGGGGGCCGCATGTGGCCCGCGGGCCGTAGTTTGAGGACCCCTCAAACTATATAGGGTCTCCTCATCCTTCTCTTGAGCTAACAACATGTTGTAGAATTTGACATCTTCGGTCCCAAGTTCTCCCTCATAGCTGGCCCAAAGTCTACCTGCTAAAATGTACCCTGGGGTTCATTTCTGATGACATATCTTAAAAGAAAGGACCAGCTGTTTGTAACAACTGCACTTCAGGACCCCATGACATAAAACTTCGCATTGGCTAACACAGGGTGGGGCAAAAGCAGGCTTACAGTTGTGAATACGCAAAAGAGAATCTATTCCCGTGTTATTCTGTATTAATGGTTGTATTATTTGCCACACAAACAACTGCAAACCTACTTTTGCCTGGGAAACCTGAGTTCCTGTATCTAAGGGAACTCAGGTTTTCCAGGGAGTATGCGAACTCCACAGTTAGAAAGACGGTCGGGCCAGCTGGGGTGACCCGGGGAAGCTGGTGGAGGGAGGCTTTGACCTTGAGCTTGTACAATCCAACAAGATTTACCACCGTTTGGCCCAAGTAGAACGGAGAACTGAGAGGGTCATTTCCTCTGCGCAAAGGAGACACAGCTGGCTCTGCGCGTAGGAACCGAGCCTCACCCAAATGTCAAATCCCGTACGTCCTTGGAGGAGCCCCTCAGGGTCTCTCTCCTCAAAGTGGCTCCCCTCATCCAGCTGCTGGAGAAACCCATCGCCTTGCCCCCTGGCATTTGTTGTGGCAGCCTGAGCAAACTAATACAGGCATCTCAGTCAGACAGGCGCTCGAATCCTGATTCTACCTTTATGGCTGCATGACCTTGGACAAGGTATTTGGCTTTACTTATCCACAATTTTGTGGATAAACTGCTGATGACAGTGGTTGCCTCGCAGGGCAGTGAGGAGGGTAAATGCCTTGCCCTGTGCTCCCACGCGGGGTGCGCCCATCATTTATCACGTTAGTATGACTAAGTGTCCATGGTAACAGGATAATAATGGCCAAGGCTTATTATGCACTGGACGCTGTACCAGTGACATGTTGAGCATTATCTCACTCCCCAACCACCCTGAGATTGACGTCATCATTGCCCCCATTACGTAAAAGAAAAAAAGAATCGTAGAAATATGACGTGCTGAGCCCAAGGTTCTACAGTTAGTCTAATCTAAAAAAAAAAAAAAAAAAAAAAAAGATGTCTGATTGATTTATAGAGAGAGAGGAAGGGAGGGACAGGAAGAGGAGAGAAAGGGACAGGAACATCAATGTGAAAGAGAAACATCGACCTGTTGACTCCTGCACGCCCTCACTGGGGATCAAGCCCCAAACCTGGGCAATGAAACCGGCAACCTTTCTCAGCACAGGATGATGCCCAACCAACTGAGCCACACTGGCCAAGGCCCAGCTAGTCCAATCTGGATCCCCTGTCTCTTTGAATCCAAAAGCTACTCTTTTAACAAGTGAAAAAATAGCCTGCTGAACCTGGCACAGGTCTTCTTGCACAGAGAACTGTCACAATGGATTGAAAACTGGCTTGAGAATAACTTACATTCTCTCCATCCACATCTTCTTCCCTGTGTTCCTACCATCCTATACCCCACCACCCCCCGCCGCCCCATGCACGCACCCCACCAGTCATGCCTCAACCTGTGGGGTTTCTGGATGTAGGCTGCCAACAGGTGTTCCAAAAGGAAAAAGAAGAGAAAAGGAAGAGCAAAACCCAACTCTCGATGTGAATGTTAAGTAGAGAATAACGTGTCTCTTTTGGCATTTTAATCGCTGAAAGAAGGGCCTTATCTCATTTCTGTGCAGGCACTTACAGATGTGGGCCATGTGAAGGTTAGCCCGCTTCATTCAACTTAGATGACCAGGTCACATCGAGGCCTGGGGCGTGTTTCACGTTCTCAGTTAGACTCTGAGTTGTTCCCGTGATGTGAAAGCCCATCTCCAGCCTAGCCACCCTCCCAGAGAAGGGCCACCCTCCCAGAGAAGGGCCAGGAGATGGACGGTTCAGAACATGGGTAACAGAAGCTCTGGTTTTTAACAGCTTTGACTCTGGGTTCAATTCACATAGGAACAAACCCCAACCATATGTATTTCCCATCAACCTGAAAATCACTCAAAACAGAGAAGGGAACCTCCAGCAGCCCCCAAAACCCATCAGCGGTGTGTGTGTGTGTGTGTGTGTGTGTGTGTGTGATGCTCCTCAGAGGGTGTTGAGAATCACAGCACATGATGAGGGATGGGCTCACAGGCTCATGAAAGGGACGATGGCAGGAAGTTCAAGACCATCGCCTTAACCTTCTTCCAACCTAAAACCCCTCTCTCTGACACTACAGTAGAGTGCAAAGAGCACAGGTGTTGCTATGAACTGAATTGTGTTCCCCCGGAAAATTCATATATCGAAGCCCTCCACCCACCCCCACCAATATGATGGTATTTGGAGATGGGCTCTTTGGGAGGTAACTGGGGTTAGATGAGGCCATGAGGGTGGGGCCCCATGGTGGGATTAGTGCCCTTCTAAGAAGGGACACCAGAGAGCGTGCTCTCTCCCCGCTGGTGTACATAAGAAAGAAGCCGTGTGGACACAGCAAGATGTTGGCCAGAAAGAGTGCTCTCACTGGGAACCAAATCTGCCAGCATCTTGATCTCATACTTCCCACTTCTAAAAGAGTGAGAAATATCTATTGTTTAAGCCACCCAGTCCATGGCATTTGTTATAGCAGCCTGAACAAACTAATACAGGCATCTAAGTCAGACAGGAGTTCGAATCCTGATTCTACCCTTCTGGCTGCATGACCTTGGACAAGGTATTTGGTTTTACTTATCCACAATTTTGTGGATAAGCTACTGATGACAGTGGTTGCCTCACAGGGCAGTGAGGAGAGTAAATGTATTGATGGATATGAAAGGTGCCTGGCTTTTCCAGGCTCCCTTCTTCCCCCTCGAGAGGCCTTGAGACTAGAGCCAGCCGTGGGCAAACTATGGCCCACGGGCCGGATCTGGCCCATTTGAAATGAATAAAACTAAAAAAAAAAAAAGATCGTACCCTTTTATATAATGATGTTTACTTTGAATTTATATTAGTTCACACAAACACTCCATCCATGCTTTTGTTCCGGCCCTCCGGTCCAGTTTAAGAACCCATTGTGGCCCTCGAGTCAAAAAGTTTGCCCACCCCTGGACTAGACTCTGGGATGCGACACCCCCCCACGCCCCCCCCCCCCATCCCCATCAGCAATGCCTGTCCTATGCAGGCCACAGCTGACCTAATAGACAGGTAGCCTGTTGGTCAAATTCAGCCCACAGATGTGTTTTGTTTGGCCTGCGCCAATGTTTGAGGAAATGTGGATTCGTTATCAACATTTAAAAGCCAGGAAATTTCACATAAAAATCCCAATTTCCTGTTCTTCTTGAGAAATAAGATGACAAGTCGCTGGACCTGTGTTCTGCCGGGGTAATCCCCTTCGCAGGGGGTGAGCTCTCGCCTCCCTGCACCAGGCCGGCCTCACCCATGTGGAAGACCTGCTTGGCACCCAGAGGCTTCCGAGTTAGCAGCCCTGAGCTGGTAAAATCTGGCCAGGCCTCCACTTTTCCTGGCTGCCCACCGACAAAGGTTTTAAATACAATTTCAGGATAGGTCTCCCGAGGTGAGGAACAATTAGCACATTCCTGAGTCACTGTTTTTATTTACGCTTTGATTGTGAGCTGAGGAACCCCCAGGAGAGGCCAGGGCCTGAGTTCTGAGCGGAAAACTGAGCTCCCATACCTTGGGCTTGGCTGACCCAGCTTTGCCTCTGTCTTGGGGCCTGGGCTTCCTCCTCTGCGGGAGGAGGCCTTGCCCTTGCGCTGGATGCTCTCCATGGACTCTTCCCATATTTGTGTAATTATGATGTGAAATTCAAGCACCTGGGTAGAAATGTAACACAACCCTGTTTACTTCTGAGCTGGAAAGGTTTTCAGGAAAGCAGGGCTCTTCAAACACCTCGTTGACCCTTAACACAGACCTTGACTAAATGTAAACAGGACCTGAATAATGGCCTTGTTTATTGTTCTGCCCACTCCAGGGTGGAATCTTCTGCCTTCATGTCTGTACTTAACACAGCAGAGAGGAATGAACACCAGGGCATGAAAAGATCTGATCTTTAACCTCCTGCCCCCAGGAGGCCCTGGGGCTCAGGGCCCTGCCCGCCTCAATGCCCTCACTTCCCACCACCACCACCCGACCTCTGGTGCTCCATGCACATGGGTCTTTACCCAGTTCCTTGCTCACTGCCACCACGGGACCTCTCACCTGCAGTTCCCACCGCCTGGAGCCCTCTTCGCCTAGTTAATTCCCACTGATGCCTCAACTCACAGCACAAGCATCCCAGCACCATTCCTGGCCTCCTGGGCAGGATCGGGTTATGGGGACATATGCTTTCCTCAATCAGCTGTGTGGTAGCAGCTGTCACAGCTGCACTTCTACATTTTACAAGCGTGACTGGCTGACTAATGATTATCTCCCTGACAGACTATAAATTCCAGAGGAGCAAGGTCCATGTCTGTCTTTGTTCAGATGTCTCTCTAGTCCCTGGCCAGTAGGGAGGCACTCAAGTATTTGATGAATGTATGAATGGGTAGATGAATGAATGAAAGTTGACACTACCCTATTGGGACTCAAGTATTTGATGAATGTAGGAATGAGTAGATGAATGAATGAATGAATGAATGCTGACACTACTCCACTGGGAAGATTCTGGAAGACAATGAACTCCTCAAGGACCATGTCTTATTGAGGCTTGTATCCCCAAAACCTACCAGGAATGACAGTAACTGATAACGATGTTAAGAACTACAAGGACTCACACACCCCAGTGGCATCAGCCCCCAGGAGGAAGATGGCTTAGGTGTTCACTCCGCTCCTTTTGTTGAGGGTAATGTGCCCAGTAAAAATGACTCCCTTGCAATTAAGGGCCCCAGTCCTGCCTGAAGAGCTCTGGGAAAACTGGACTTGCATGGCGTTTTGGCCTTTAATTTCTTTTTGAATGAAGAAGCGATGCCCACAGGTGCCCAAGGCACAAAGGCCCCAAGATTCTGATGGCAAAGCTGAAGGACAAGTGTAGCTGCCACTCAAGCCCTGGACCGGCCTCCCTAGACAGTGAGACAATAAAATCCCTTACTTGCTGAAGTCCCATTTGTCAGATTTTTGCTCCTGACAGCAGCCTGTATTCTGATAGTAACAATTATGAAGTGAGTCCACACATGGGGAGAACAAGAAAGAATAAATGTCGCCTCAACTACAACAACAGAAAGAGCAACAAGGACCAAGTACTTAGTGTGTTCCAACCGTGTTCTAACGGATAATTTGTGTAACAACTCACTCGAATCTACACATGAGTCCTATGGATGTAGACATGTTTTCTATCCCTGTTTCGCATAAGAGGAAACTGAGGCACAAAAAAGTCCGTCATTCACTTAGTAAAAAGACCTGCAGTAAAATCCCCAGCAGAGTGATTACAACTGCGTGGCATCTTGCCTAACATGGTGCCTGAAGGTTAAGCAGAGCACAGTCAGTGTTTATAGAACAGAAGACAGCTACCATCCATGAGCCCTCTACCCCCCCCCCCCCCCGCCACACACACACACACACACACACACACTACATCCATGAACAAATGGATGGGCCCCTCTGGAGTAAAAGTCTAGACCAGGGGTCCTCAAACTTTTTAAACAGGGGGCCAGTTCACTGCCCCTCAGACCGTTGGAGGGCCGGACTATAGTTTTAAAATAAACTATGAACAAATTCCTATGCACACTGCACATATCTTATTTTGAAGTAAAAAAACAAAACGGGAACAAATACAACATTTGTGTTTGCATGTGGCCCGCGGGCCGTAGTTTGAGGACCCCTGACCTAGACCAATCAGGGTCTCAGAACTGAACAGCCATAAGAGGCACAAAGCCAGCAGAAGCAGCAATAAGAATCAAGCAGAAAACAAAACTTAAGGTAAGGCCCCGGGTGGGCTAGCGCCATCTGCCCTCTGGCCGGGCCTGCGCGTACCTGATGTTTTCATTCAGTGCATAGAGCTCGTTGCCCTGCAAGCCTCCGCCTTTGAAAACGTTGATCACGGCGGTCTGCACGCTGCAGGGAAATAAATAGAAGCAAGTTCTGGTTAGAGGATCTGCCCACAGCCATGTCAACAAACAGCTCGGGGATGAGGGGGGCTGGAAGGGAAAAAAACGCGGCATAAACAGGGCCACATTTTCATCCCCGGAGCCCATCATTTTCTGACCAGGGCCCTCGGAGAGGAAGGAAGACTGAAGTCACGAGGACCCCAAGGCAGCCCTCCCCCCCTCCCGCCCCCCGCCCTGCTTTCTCCAGGCCGGCAGCCTTCCTCCTCCCTCACTGGCAGCCCTGCTGAGCCTGGAGGAACCTGATGGTGCTTTCTGCAAGCAGCGGGGACCTAGGCCTGGGGTTCCTTCTCCCAGGAGGCCCTGTCTTCAGAGGGCAGCCTGGGGCTCGTGGGAAATGACCATTCCTTGTCTTACTTTTTCTAACAGTACTTTCCTTGGAAGAATCTCACTGGGGCCAGCCTCACTGCCCCTTCCGCTCCCGCCCAAGTTAATCTCTTAAAGGGCCACAGTCAAGTCTCCACTCCACCTTCTCTGGGACCCCAATAGTTCCGCAAGGAGCTGATTCCAAGGGTCCCAGGCCTTTTTTAAAGAACAAGGATCCAGTGAACATCAAAACATTTCAGAGCCTCCGCTCTTTCCCCATCATAAGAGCCACGTTCACTGAGAAAATCCACAACTTCTGACCCCAAAGCAGTCAGTGATGCTTCCAGAGAATGCTGCCTTTAATTTATCCGGAGAGTAAGTGCAGAGATTTGAAAAATAGTGGCCACAGGAGTGCAAGGCAGAGTATTGATGCTCTCCTCTGCTTGGTGTGCAAAAGGTCGGCGAGACACCTTACAAAGAAGCCCAGTGTCCCGAACCACCTCAGCAAATGGGTAGCAATTATTTATCACCCAACTTGGAAATGTTAACAGCACAAAGGACTTTCTCTTTCTAGAGTTTAGACTTGCTACTCTCCATGGAGGAGTAGACACAGTAATAAAATAAACAAAATAAAAAAGCCCAGTGTCTCCTCTCCCAGCCGCCTGCGGCTCACGTCATGTGATGGTCTCTTAGCTTTTCACAGATACGCGTCTTACCTTCCCACATAGTTCAAAGATACACGTCTTACCTTCCCACATAGGTAGAAGGTGACTTGAGTTTACTTAGATGGTCCCACCCGTGGGTCCTCTGAGTAGGGATGTGACAAATGAGCATCAACAGTCTTGTCAGTTCCCACCCCACTGTCCAGGGCTAGGTAACTGGCTCTGCTGGCCTGGAGGCCCCCAGGGGTCCACTCTGCCCCTGCTAAAACCAGGACAGCTCGGATACAGTCCCTGTAGGAAAGCATCCTCTCTTCGTCCATTGTCCCTGTAACCATGACCTTCTGACGCAGAGACCTCGGAAGCAGCAGACGCCAAGCCCGGCCCCGGCGCTGCTCTGGCCCGGGCGGCCCCCACCCCACCCGTGGCCGCCTCCTCTACCTGTTCCAGGCCGAGTTGGAGCTCAGCTGCAGGGCCTGGCGGGTGGCTTGGAACCGGGGCAGGTCGCTGAGCACAGGGGAGCTCATGAAGCGCGGCCGGGGCCTGCGGAAGGAGCCCATCTTGTGGACCTCGGCAGGCAGGCTGGGGGCGAAGCCGCGGGTCATAAGTCCAGGTGAGGGGACGGCTTCTCCTCTGGTCCAGAAGGTTCCGACTGCCCACGGAAAGGGCTTCTCCCAGGGCGGCTGCCTGCAGGCTCGGGTTTTCTTAAAACCACAAATTTAGCCAACACCTGGAAAGAGAGGGCGGCGTTTATTGAGAAATCCTGGGCTGAGAGACCACGTTTTGGAGGAAGTCAGCTGGGACTTTCGAGCCAAACGATCCTAAAAACAACTCCAAGACACCCCCCCGCCCCCCCCCCCCCCCATAGCACCTCTACCCTACGGGGTCCCATCCAGAAGTTTTAACAGGTCTGTTTTGGTTTAAACCAGCGGTTCTCAACCTGTGAGTCACGACCCCTTTGGCAGTCGAACGACCCTTTCACCCTGGTCGCCTAAGACCATCCTGCATATCAGATATTTACATTATGATTCATAACAGTAGCAACATTAAAGTTATGAAGCAGCAACAGAAATAATTTTATGGTTGGGTCACAACATGAGGAACTGTATTTAACGGGCCAGAGGGTTGAGAACCACTGGTTTAAACAGTGTGGTCACCCCACAGTAGGAAGGGAGTGAAGGGGGTCAGTTTGAGACCAACCAGAAAGAAAAGTGATTTCTAGTTCAGCTAGTGTGGTTCAGTGGTTGAGCATCAACCTATGAACCAGGAGGTCATGGTTCTATTCTTGGTCAGGGCACATGCTGGGGTTGCAGGCTCGATCCCCAGTGGGGGATGTGCAGGAGGCAGCCAATCAATGATTCTTTCTCATCATTGATGTCTCCATCTCTCTCTCCCTCTCCCTTCCTCTGTCTGAAATCTATACATACATATATATGGCCAAGTGACCGTCCGACCATCTGGCACCTATGACACGCACTGACCACCGGGGGCAGATGCTCAATGCAGGAGCTGCCGAGCTGCAGTGACTTGGCAGTGGTGGTTCTCAGGTGACGCACCCCGAAACCAGAGAGGAGAGAGCCCAATTCCTCGCAGAGCCATGCAATTCCACCTTTGGCCGTGGGTTATTTGTTGCTGGGGCACTGTCAGCCGAATCTGGTTTACTGCACACTTGTGTTTGCATTCCACACCCTGTGCGACAGCAACTTTGCAGAGCGCCCTCTCACACTCTGGGACCCCTCGGGGGATGTCGGAGAGCTGGTTTCGGCCCGACCCCTGCAGGCCAGGCCAAGGGACCCCACCTGCCAAAGGGAGCCCGCTCACTCCACAGATGCCCTTGAGCTGTGGCGCCACCCCAGGTGCAGCCAGCTGGGGAGGGACTGCGGGAGGTTGGCTCCAGGGCGTGTCCTGTCCATCTTGCCTAGTCCCATCCCCCTGGCCACCACGCTGGACCGCCTGCATTAGTCCCTGTGCTGGAGCCAGTGCTGCGAGCCGGAAGACCCGAGCGTGAGTTTTCTTTCTTTTTCTCCTCCCCCACCCCTCACTCCAAACACTCCCTTTGAGCCACAATGTTGCCCCAGGAATTTTAATTAATTTCCTTCCGATGTGCACGAAGCAGTGCACTGGGTCACTAGTAAAAATATATTAAAGAAAGAAAGCGAAAAAAGAAACGTGATTCCTAAGCTATGCTTGACTGTAGTTCCCTTGCAATGCCATCAAAGTTTAGGCACTGGCTGGGTTTCTGCAGAGCCCCCAGAGGGTGCATTAAAAGATAGCTTAAAAAAATGCCTTGAGGAGAACACAACAGCTCCTTGTCCTGGCACTGAAAGCCTTTTAGGGATGCCCTCACCGTGCCAGCCCATGTGCAGTACTCAGGATTTCGTAAAGTATTGCTCAGTGTCTCTTCACTCGGGCACATCTCCCACCATCCCTGACCTGCCGTTCATTCATTCATCCCATCAGAACAGATTTATTACGTGTTTACCACCACCAGGAGCTGTAGGCCATCCAAAGATTTCCAAGGCCTGGTCCCTGCCCTCAAGAGGCTCCTTGTCTGTGGAAAAGATAACTGTCAGTGTATTCATTCATGCAATAAATATCTGTTGAGCACCAACTATGCAGCAGGCCCTCACTCAGGCATTGGGGAGACCACGGTGACCCTGGAGAACGACCTCTGCCCTCTGTAGCTTACAACCAGCAGGCACTGTTCCATGTCCTCATTCTATTCCCTTTCTCAGGCTTTCTGATTGTATTGACTGCTCCTCTTGACCAGAACTCTCTTCCTTTTCCTCTCTGCGTATCTAAATCTAACTGAGTTCATGGATACTGTCCCCTGAGCAGTTCCTGGGAGACTTTATGGCTTCCTGGTTAATGGCAATAGCTTTGGAGTGAACCTTGGTTCGAGTCTTAATGAGGCCACTCCCAAGTGGTGAGACTTTGGGTACACGGAGTCTAAGAGTCCTTAGCTGTCAGCCGCCAACCTCACAGGGCTGACGAGATGTGAAATGACATACCCAGCAGACATCAGACCCAACACCCACAGGAATTGTCTATTTCCATTCAGACCGATAGCTTTCCTTTCCTTTTTACCTTTCAATTTTATTTGGTACTAGAGGCCTGGTGCACAGATTTGTGCACTGGTGGGGTCCCTCGGCCTGGCCTGCCGGGATCGGGCCGAAACCAGCTCTCCAACATCCCCCGAGGGGTCCTGGATTACAAGAGGGCAGTTCTCAGGTGATGCACACCAGAACTGGGCTCCCTCCTCTCTGGTTCTGGATGTGTCACCCGAGAACACCAGCTGCCAAGTTACTGCAGCTCAGCAGCTCCTGTGATGAGCATCTGCCCCCTTGGTGGTCATTGCACATCATAGCTATGGGCCGGATGGTCAAATGATCAGATGGTCGCTTAGGCTTTTATATATATGGCTGGGTTTCAGGTGTACAGCTTAGTGGTTAGACAATCATATACTCTACCTAGTGTTCCCCTCGATATTTCCATTCTCACCGGCACTTACGCAGCTATTACAATGTTATTGACTGTATTCTTTTTTTTTTTTAAATATGTCTTATTGATTTTTTACAGAGAGGAAGGGAGAGGGATAGAGAGTTAGAAACATCAATAAGCTGCCTCCTGCACACCCGCTACTGGGGATGTGCCCGCAACCAAGGTACATGCCCTTGACCGGAATCGAACCTGGGACCCTTGAGTCCGCAGGCCGATGCTCTATCCATTGAGCCAAACCGGTTAGGGCTTGACTGTATTCTTGATGCTGCACTTTACGCCCCATGACTACTTTGTAATTGCCAATTTGTCAGACCAATTGCATTCTTTCTGGCACCTCTACACCTGTCCTGTCAGTCGCTTATTCTTTAGTGAACCTCAAGTCTCAGTCAGTGGCTTAGAGTGAGTTTTGGATCCCATCAGAGTGAAGAACAAAAGGAAACATCACCAGGGTTATGGTCACTTTTTTTCTCCAGGGTTTACAGGTTAGCCCAGAAGTATTCCCATGGCCACCTCTCTCACCAGCTAACTCTGCTATGACCCAAAAACCAACGCTGAAAGAAAAGGAGACATTTTGGCCATAAATGTCCATCCTCGGGTTGAGAGGGGGAGAGGGTTTTACATTTGAAGAAAGAGACATGGAGGTGTCACCTCCCAATTCAATGCTGCTCTGGTCAGAAGAGGAACGAGGCTGTCAGACAGGCACTGAGGCCAGCCATCCAGAGAGCATAGGAGGGGCTTGCAGCTGTCCACAGGCAATGGGCCCAGTGACAATGAACTTGTGAGACCAAGAGCCAAAGAGGGAATGGCTTGTCCTCCACTTGTGAAATTTAGAGGAAAGCAGAGTCATGCCCCATTTTCTTTTCCAGTCTCCTGCCCCTCCACCCCATTCTCAGAATGAGTCAGTGGTGACGAAGATTTATCAGTGAATGCTGGGGGCATCATCATACGCATGCTCACATTTCAGAGGCTCTCCATAACCCCACAGGTGCCACCGGAATTTGGAAAGATCTATACAAATCAATGAATGAGGCAAAGAAGCCCTAAAACCACAGACACCCCCTCAGATCCTGACACTGGCTGGCTTAAGGAGTTAACTTGCTCAGTAAAAGACGGTCCATTTCCCAGCCCCTCTTTAAATGGGCCTGCTAAGTGCAATTCCTCTGTGTCATCACAGGATATTAACGCCCTTTACGAGAATCTTAAACTTGGGGTGATGGAACCGCCTCCCCTTCAGTGGCAGCTGTACGGGCAAGTAGAAAAGTGAGCTGGATGGATTCCTCCACGTGTTCACCTTCCGGCTGCCTGCCAAGACGGCCACTTCTCCAGGAGGCTGCGTGACACCAGGAGTCCCCCTCCACTTCCCACCTGGTGTCCCCCAGGCCTCCCACGCCAAGCCACGGGCATATCCAGCAAGACCCATGGGCAGCCCCATCCACACAAATGACCCATTTCCATAATTTTCAGCCAAAAGGGGCGATGCCTGCAGCTCCCACAGCCTCCCCACCACCACCCCAACCTCACAGCAGAGGAACCCACAACATGAGGAGCTGCATCTGACTCATGCTGCACCTGCAGAACCTGCCGCCCCCAGGTCCTGGCGGGCGGAGGGCACCCGAAGCTGCTTGTGTTCCCGCCACTCCGACTCTGGACAGAGCCAGCAGGCTCTGCAGAGCTCTGTGGAGAGGAAGCTGCACAGCGGTGACAAGAGTGGCCTGAAGGGAAAAGGTGACGCTCCCCATGCCCACCCGCCGCGGCGCTGGCCCCGCCAGCACAGGCCTGTCCTGGCCTAAACGTGACAAATCAGAAAGCTGCCTGCCCAGGCGCCCACTTACAGGTAATCAGAGAAACCTGTCCAATGGCACCAGCGCAAGTCCCCTGACTCCTGATCTCAAAGGTTCCCCAGCCCCCACCTAGGCCTTCTGTGGACTCCTGGAAGACAGGCATGGGGACCTCATCTCTGAAGCACACTGCGGCTGCAGATAAGGAGGAAGGAAAGGAGAGCGACTAGGGAGGCCTCGACCGCCTGCCCGACAGGACGATGAGCACTGTCACAGTCTGTAAACGTCACCTTTACAAACCCCCCTGGAAGATCAGAGACGTTAAGCAACTTGCCAGAAGTCACACAGCGAATGAGTGGCAAATCACGGACCGGCGCCCGGACTGGCCTAATGCTACAGCCCACTCCCACCTAGTCATGCTACCAAGCTCAGCCAGAACATCGGAATCGCGCCTAACAGGTTAGTCAGGAACACTCAGTCACGAGATTTCATATCAAAATTTGAACCTCGTGCCCCTGAGATAGAGAAACTGGCACAAGGGACTCTCTGACCACAGTTGATGGGGGCAAGAGGAGCAGGGTGAAAGGAGAAAGCAGAGACGGCCTAAGTTGGACAGCCACCCCTCCCTAGCTGTGTGGCCTCAGGCAAGTGACTTGACCTCTCTGAGCCTCTATTTCCTCCTGCATGAAATGAGCATGCTCACAGTGGCTACCTCAGGGTTGCATTCGGATAAAATGAGTACGTGTTTGTAAAGCACCTAGAACTGTGCATGGCAAACAGCAAACGCCACATCACTGCTTGTCCAATAAATACAATAAACGGTTGTTTCTAAATCTCCAAGCGAGGTCATTAGTGGGACTGTGGCAACACTTCCTCCTGCTCATGGCGACCTCAGCGAGACCTAGAAAACATCCGGGAGCAGGCAAGGTCGCTGGTCCCAGTGGTGGTCACAGGGCTGTACTGGGACCTCACCTCCCCAGGCCTTTAGTAACCCACGTGTTGTTTACTGACCCTTCCTCCAGTCTCTGTAGCATGTTCCTCAGTTTCAGAGTTTTTCTTTTCATGTGGTGTGTTTTTTTTTTAATATATTTTTATTGATTTCAGAGCGGGAGGGAGAGGAAGGGAGAGAAATACAAACATCAAGGATGAGAGAGAATCACTGATTGGCTGCCTCCCTCACGCCTCCTCCTGGGGATCAACCAGCAAACTGCAACCCGGGCACGTGTCCTGACCGGGAATTGAACCGTGACCTCCTGGTTCCTAGGTAGATGCTCAACCACTGAGCCACGCAGGCCAGGCAGTTTCGGAGTTTTCCACAGATCATCACACTTCTAAGATTTACTCTAACCCTATAAAGCAGGTCGAGCAGAATTCTGTCAAATTAGGAAACTGAGTCTCAAACTGGCTGAGTGATGTGGCCAAGCTGGGAAGCCCTGGGTTCAGGAACCAGACTCGGCTGCAAGTCCTCCAGCCTCAGGCCTGGCCTGCCACCTGTGCCCCACCAGGCAAGTCTCCTCCCCCCCCCCCCCCCGTATATGCTTAAATATTTTCATGACACATACTTTAAAAGGAGGCTATACACCCACCAGCACATACACCTCCAATAATGGTAATAAACTACCGCCAACTTAAGAAATAGAATGTTTTCTTAGAAATAGAATGTGCTTCTATTTTTCTGATAATGGCAAACCTGCTGATTTGTTATAAAAAAATGTAAATTCACAGAAGGCCACCACATACAGAATGAAAGGCCTCCCTTTGGCCACGTAATAACGTAGGAAGCTCTGGCCAGAACTTCCTGAGACGACAGAAACGTTCTCCGTCTGTGTGTCTAATCTGATAGCCATGAGCCATATGTGGCTACTGAGCCCTTGAAATATTGTTTCATGGTTGAGGGACTAAATTTTAATTTACTTTTTAATAGCCAAACTCAAGTGCACACATAATATTTTAATAAAAATGGGTAATTTGCCCTAACTGGTTTGGCTCAGTGGATAGAGCATCAGCCTGTGGACTGAAAGGTCCCAGGTTCGAGTCCAGTCAAGGGCATGTTCCTTGTTTGCAGGCACATCCCCAGTGGGAGGTGTGCAGGAGGCAGCTAATCAATGTTCCTAGCTCTCTATCCCTCTCTCTTATTCTCTGTAAAAAATCAATAAAATATATTAAAAAAATACAAATTAATAAATATATTTTTAAAAAATGGGTAATTTGTTCTTTCCTTTTAATAATATATCATGGACATCTTCCCATATCACTTGCTATGCATTTACCTACTTCATTATTTTTAACTAGAGGCCCGGTGCATGAAATTCATGCACTCGGGCGGGGGGGGGGGGCCCTCTCTCAGCCCAGCCTGCGCCCTCTTGCAGTCCGGGAGCCCTCGGAGAAGTCCAACTGATGGACATCCTTAGCACTGCTGTGGAGCGGGAGAGGCTCCTGCCATCACCACTGTGCGTGCCAGTCATGAGCCTGGCTTCTGGCTGAGCGGTGCCCCCTGTGGGAGCACACTGACCACCAGGGGGCAGTTCCTGCATTGAGCGTCTGCCCCCTGGTGGTCAGTGCGCATCACAGTGACCCGTCATTCCGCTGTTCGGTCGATTTGCATACTAGCCTTTTATTATACAGGATAGTTTCTTAACTATTTCATTTAAGGGTTACCAAACTTCATTTAACCAGTCCCCTACAGGTGGATTTTCAGTAGTTCCTAGTTTTTGTTACCACAAAGAATGAGCATTTTTGCCAGTCTTAGCAACCGCATGACCCTTCGTGTGGATGCATTCCAGCAGTGGAACTGCAGGGTCAAAGCGCCCGGGGAATTCTTAGCTAGCGACACCCGCCCCTGCAGAAAGGAGCCGAGAGGCGCCAGGCCTGGAGCTCCAAAGCATGAGCAGTCACTAGAGGCTTTGGGATCAGACAACCCCTGGCATCAATGCTTACTCTGCCACTCACTGACTGTGGTGGGAAGAAAAAGTGGCGCCCCAAAGATATAGTCACCTCTTAGTCCCCAGAACCTCTGAATATTACCTTCGATGGCGGAAGATGTGATTATCCGGGGGGGCCTATAAATATAATCACCTGTATCCTGGTAAGAGGGATGCAGAGGAGATTGGAAACAGAAGAGGGAAAACAAAAACACAGTTACAAAGAGGAGAAGGTGATGTGAAGATGGAGGCGGAGACTGGAGGGATGCAGCCCCAAGCCAAGGAAGCTGGAAGAGAAAAGAAACCGATTTCCCCGATTTCCTAGTATCAGCTAGAAACTGATATGCTGGGGGGGGGGGGGTAGCGGGCACAGCTGGGGGGTTCTCCCCGAGAGCCTCTTGAGGGAATATGGCCCTGTGACACCCTGATTCTGGTCTCTTGACCTCCAGAACTGTGAGAGAATAAATTTCTATTGTTTAAAGCAGCCACAGTTGTTACGGCAGCCACAAGAAAGGAATTCACTCACTGTGGGACCACTCTGAACTGCAGTGTGTACATCTGAAAAGTGGGAATAGGAAGCCACCTTGGCGAGCCGCTGTGGCGATGAGAAAGATTGCCTACGCAGTGCCTGCCAGGATTCCCGGAACTATGCAGGTGCCAGACACAGGTGCAGTGGAGGGTCAAGCGAAGGTGCCAGCACCAGGCTTCCTGTGTGACCCGGGCATGTAACCCGGGATTGCTAAGGGGTTGGATGAGATGATTCAACTATGGTTTAAAATAGTCCTGGCCTGCGGTAAGTGCTTGGTAAAGGGTACCTATTGTTTATTTTTGTTACCACCATCTAGGGCTGCCGTAACCAAATACCACAGACTGAGACTTGAACGGCAGACGTTAATTTTCTCACAGTTCTGGAGGCTAGAAGCTCAGGGTGAAGGTGGCAGCCGGCTTGGTTTCTTCTGAGGCCTCTCGCCTTGGCTTGCAAACAGCCACCATCTGACTGTGTCCTCACGTGGCCTTTCCTCTGTGGGTGAGCATCCCTGGCGTGTCTCCCTGTGTGTCCAAATCTCTTCCTATGAGGACACCAGAGAGACTGGATGAGGGCCCACTCTCACGACCTCATTTTAACTTACCCTCCCCTTTGAAGGCCCTATCTCCGAATGCAGTCACATTCCGCGGTGCTGGAGGCTAGCTCTTCAACATATGAATTTGAGGACACAATTCCACCACAACTACCACCATCATTGTCATCATCATCATCATCATCATCATCACAAAAAGTTCTTTATCTAATGTCTCTGAGTTAAAGAAACCAAAGTGTTGCCCTAGCTAGTTTTGCTCAGTGGATAGAGTGTCAGCCTGTGGACTGAAAGGTCCCAGGTTCGATTCCGGTCAAGGGCACATGCCCGGGTTGTGGACTTGATTCCCAGTAGAGGGTGTGCAGGAGGCAGCCGATCAATGGTTCTCTCTCATCATGGATGTTTCTATCTCTCTCCCTCTCCCTTCCGCTCTGAAGTCAATAAAATATATTGGAAATAAAAATAAAAATAAAGAAACCACTGTCTTTTGGTAGGTGTTCTCTTTTGAAGGACCAAGGCGGTTAACTTTTAGGAAAATGTGATTTCAAGGTTAAGTTTTTGGTGCTTAAAGGGTTCGCTTCCATTGCCTGGAAAGCTGGGGTGCTGGGCTCGTGACACACTGTGGCGGACACGGGGTGACTGGGCCCGATCGCTGCCCTCGGTCTCCAGGCTCACCTTGAGAACCTCCACACTCAGAATCCAGGATGTGTTTCCTGGAGACAAAGAAGGTGGGATCTTGCTTTCTCATCCCAGCGGCCTAGGGCAGGGCTCAGGGACCAGGCACAGCCAGCAGGCGGGGCCAGCGGGCAGAAGAAGGTGGTACCCTTCGTGGAAAATGCAAATGAATTCCACTAAGGCAGCGACCCTTGGCTCTGAAAAGGGAAGTCGAATCATGGCACAACTTGAAATAAAGAAGTGGGAGGCTGGTAATGACTGAGGCTTCCAGGAAAAAGCCACTCTGCGCGTAAGTAACAAAGAAGTCAAAGAAAACAGCACAGTCTGAAGTGGCAGCCTGAAAAGGAGGGAAAGCCAGTTCCCAGGAAACCACCCAGGCGGCCCGTTTCACAGGCGCCCCTCGGGAGCTCCCGCAGTCAGGAGGCCCAGCGTGGGGCTCTTCCCCGTCCCGGGACAGGGGCAGGGAGGCCAGCGTCCTTCAGCCACCGGGACTCAGACACTGTCATTGACCTCGACCCATCCACTCGAACTGCAGCCGGAATTACCTTTATCATGACGACAAGGATGAGAGCAACAGGACCCTTTCATGAGGCCAACTGTGGGACAGGCACTCGACATGTATCGTTTCTGTGTTTTTAAAATGAATGGAGAGGCCCTAACTGGTTTGGCTCAGTGGATAGAGCGTCAGCCTGCAGACTCAAGGGTCCCGGGTTCGATTCCGGTCAAGGGCATGTACCTTGGTTGTGGGCATATACCCAGTAGGGAGTGTGCAGGAGGCAGCTGAATCGATGTTCCTCTCTCATCGATGTTTCTCACTCTCTATCCCTCTCCCTTCCTCTCTGTAAAAAAGTCAATAAAATATATTTAAAAATAAAATGAATGGAGAGGGTCTCAACCAACAATCTTTAATGAAATAGGTTAGAATAGAAAACATCAGAGCGCATCAATCGCATGTTGGGGAGACATATAGGTTACATGTGTACTCATGTGAACCCACAGGAAATGTATCACATACTTCAGACTGTATGTAGCAGTCAAAATGTGTGAGAGCCCCCACGTCTGATCTTCACAACCTCCAGGATGGTATTACCATCCTCATGTTACAGAGAAGGAAATGGAAGTGCCAGGTGATTAACTTGTCTAAGGTCATACGGCTTGTGACAGGAGGTGCTGGGGCAAGAACCCAACAGTCCAGAGCCCACTACACTCACATCACCTTGCAGCTTCAATGCCTTCAAAGGTTCCATCGAGCTCTCAGGATAAATCCCCAAACCCCATCCTCACACCCTCACCTCCCACCACTGCATGCCAGCTCATTGGCCTTCCTTCATTTCCTCCAACACCACCTGCTCTTCCCTACCCCAGGACCTTTGCACATGCTGTGCCCCCTGTGTGAAATACTTTCCCCCACTTGTCCAGGGTCAAACCTGCACACGTTTTATCACCTGTTCAGAGGCCCTCCTTCACCTCTACCCCTGATTAGATCACATCACCCCATGGACCACTCTCCTCACCTCCTTTTTTGTCCTGTCACAGTCTACCACAATAAATGACTACGGATCTATTTCTTATTGCTTTGGTTCAGTCCATAAGGGCAGGGACTATGTCTATCTTGTTCTCAGATGCATCCCCAGGGCTTACTGCAGTGCAGAGATTCGCAGATATTTGATGAATGAGCAAAGGAACCAGCCATGCGAGGCGAGCTGTGGCTGGGAGGGACACAGGAACTGTAAGCAAGTATCACCTGAGAACACCAACACCCAAAACTAGGGCTTTACCGATGCAAATATCCTGGTTTTGAAATTAGATCATTCTAGGTTTAAATTCAGCCTCTACAATGTATGAGCTGCGTGACCTGGGTAAATGACTCAAACTCCCTGAATCTTGTTTCCTCGTGTGTCAAATGAGTGTGATACTGCTCTCAACGTTGTGAAGATTAAATAAGACAGCTTAGATCATAGCCTGGCCCATGGTAGGGTCCCCCAAAAACTGTAGCTAGCATTAACATTTTATAAAACACTGTGTTCTTCACTAAACCCTCACAGACTCCAAAAGGTGACACAGGGCCAGGGTATGGGGCAATGGGCCCTCTCACACACTGCTTGGGCAGCAGTGTGGGGCAGCTGCTATGGAGGGAAATTTGACAAGACCGACCGCAAAGACAAAAGCTACCGCCTCTGACCCAGCAATTCTACTTCCAGGAATTTTACACCAGGCGTGTCAAGTGACCCACATAAGGAGGGATTTTACTGCAGCCTTCTTTGTGACGGGAACAGATGGGAAAGAACCTAAATGTCGGCCAACAGAGGGCTGGCCGTGGGACCTAGCGTGTCCCCTGCGCTGGAACCCCATGCAGCTCAAGGAAGGGTGAAAACTCTGCCTTGATCGGGGTGCTCTCCAGGGGACACACTGAATGCAAGGGTGCTAAAAAGCTAAACGTAGAACCGTGGGTGTACACATCATGCCACCATCGACATAAAAGAAAGATGAGAAGAGCGTTTACATAGTTCATCAAATGTGAGTAAGACGCCTTTGAAAGGACCCACCGGAAACCGCTAACACTGGTTTCCCGGGGGAGGGAGCTGGGTGGCAGGAACCCAGTGGAGAAGACTTGTCTCTATAAACCTTCCTGTGCCTTTGGATCTTGAAACATGAAAATGTAGGACTTATCCAAATACGTAAGTGAGAACAGCCATGGGCCCCCTGCCCTGCCCCCTAAAAAAGAAAGACAGAAAGACAGCTTATAGGATTTGTTCAACATCGCTCAGCTCACGGAGGGAGTCAGGCTTCCAACTTGGCTTCTGATCCGATCCCAAGCTCAGCGCTCTATCCATTACAGTCCATCCTCTCAACACCCTCCCCTCCCGCCACAGTGTGCCAGCTCCCTGGCCTGCCTTCATTTCCTCCAACACCACCTGCTTACGGGAGGCAGCCACGACTCATCCAATCTGGTTTTTACCGTCTCAGGATAGAAGCCCAATTTTTGCCAGGTCTGACTTTTTCAAGAAATCCAGATTTTTAGAAATGCAAAATCACCCGATTTTTGTGTACGTGTTGGCAATGAATTCACCAAGCCGACAGGCACTTTAGGAGCCTGACCTATAGGTGTGTGACTTTTATTTGATCCCATCCCAGCTATGGCCACCAGCCTTCTCACACCTTTTACCCAAGGGCTACGCTGCCACTGTGGCCTTGGGCCAGTCCCTTCCCTTCCCTGGGGTTTCTGACTTATCCATTCAGAGTTCAGCCTAATCAATGGCCATGATGATCTTTCAGCATCACCAGGTATACAGTCAGCCCCTGCCCGAGAGCCCTGGTCACCTCTGAGAGAGCAGGTGGCACAGCGCAAACCCAGAACCTTCTGCTGAGGCTTCACTCCCACCTACCACAGCATCTAGTTGGCCAGCCTCTCAACTGACCAGCTCTCGGTCTCATCTCACTCTTACCCCACCACCGAGTCCCCAATTCCCCTTTGCGTTGAACCCACAGATCCACAGTTCCAACAGGGCAAGCCAGCAGCACCCGGGCTGTGGCTGAAAGAAACACACAGCGAACAGAGCCCACTGAGCCAACCTGAGAAACGGGGTCTGAACTCCACACCACGCCCTGCCCACTGGAGGGAAACCAAATCAGAAGTAGGTTTTCAAGAGCAGTGAGACCATTTTGCAAATCAATTGCCTATCATAGACTGTTGTATTATATTTACTGCTGATAAGAATATAGCATCTACCATCACAGGCTGGTCATGATGGTCAGAGGGCACCAAGACTCTTGGCATCTAACATCTCAGTTCACTTCCACCCTACACCAGTGAGGTAGGTTTTATATTCCCATTTTGTAAATGAAGAAACTTGGGAATTAAGTTGCCCAAGGTCAGAAGACTGGTCAGAGGGACGCAGAGTCAAATGCTCTCTGACTCCAGGGCCTGAGCTCCTAAGCCCTCTCTGTTAAGCAACACCGTCTGCCAGTGCAAGAGACGAGACCTGAACGCCACCCGCGGCTTCCCTTCTTGAAGGTCGCCGACAGCTTCTTACCTTGTCCAGGCAGCAAGCGCGCGCTCTCTGCCCTTACAGGAAGGAGGCTGTTTCTTCACAGCACTTGCGAAGCGAGCTGAAGTCACCGTGCTTGTTTACTTGTTCATCGTCTGACCAGCCCTGAGAGCATGCAAGTTCCTCAAAGTCACAGCCCTTGCCCGGCTCGTTCACTGCAGCATCCTGCTGTGAGCGCAGCGCTGGCCACAGGAAAGCAGTCTTGAGTGACGGAATGAAACGTGGACTTTCAAGCCACCAGGGAGAACGGTCTTCCCATTTAAAAGGGACCAGAAACATCCCCTTCACAGTGGACTGAACTCAGGTCCACCTAAGCATTATTATTTTTTAATAATTGTATTGATTTCAGAGAGGAAGGGAGAGGGAGAGAGAGATAGAAACATCAATGATGAGAGAGAATCATCGATCGGCTGCCTCCTGTACGCCCCTCACTGGGGACTGAGCCCACCACCCGGGCACGTGCCCTGACCAGGAATAGAACCAGGACCTCCTGGTTCATAGGTCGACGCTCAACCACTGAGCCACACGGGCCACCTAAGCGTTATTGAACGTGGCCCCTGGGTCTGTTTGCTGGCTAGTGGAGCCTACAAACTTGGCAGAGGAGACAGGCCTTCTGCATAGCGCAGCCTGTTTGTTTTGATCGAGGACCAACTTCCCAACTCTTAGGAGACAAAGGCCGGCCGGAGACAGACACTCACTCCTACAAAGAAGAAAATGTTAAGGTCGCGTTTGGACTACGGAAAAGGCTCCCCAGGAAGAATGAGACAAGTTCCTCAGCACTTCACTGGAAAGCGAGTGCAGACAGAAGAGCCTGGAAGTCCGAATGTGTGAGGCAGTAAACACTGCGCGCACAGGATGCAAGCTCGAGTGTCTCTGTCTGCTTAACAGCGTTCGCTAAACGTCCACAGGACTCCAGGCACTGACAACTAACACCAACCGTCTAGCAATGATCGTTTCATCACCCCATCACCATCCCCCTGGCCTGCAAGCCACTGTGTAATCACCAGAAATCCTCTCCCTCTCTGCCACCCCCCACCCCCGCTTTGGTACCAGTCAAGCAAAACTGTGGGGAAGAACCACACATCTTACTTACTCATCTCTAAACCTCACGTTTAAGTACCGAGTTTCTCCGAGTGCAAATCGTTTGGGCGTGGCTCGGACACGCCGTCCAGGGTGATTCTGCAGTGCCTGGCGCAGATGATAAACCAAAAGTCTAGACATCGGCCAGCGGGAGCTTAACTGGCCATTATGGGAGCAATTACATTTCTGACACGTAACATACACAAAACCTCGGTGGGGGACAGAGCAGGCCAACGCTACTGTCTGGCAGCCAGCGGGAGTTTTAACGACGGGGAAATGTGCTCTAGACGGACATGTGCTACTTATTAAGACTTAGCTGCGCGCTCTCAGCCGCACGGACAGATGAAACGCCTGTTCAGAAGACAAGGAGATGAAGGGGAAGGAACCTTCTCCCGGGTCACGCCGTCAGGCCTGACAGCCTTGAACATCGGGGGGTCAAAAAGCCGAATGGGCTCTCAGAGCCATCACTGCCCGGAGGTCACGAGTTCAACTCCGGTGCATTAAACACCAGATGATGGAAGGCTCACGGGGTGCCAGGATCTGAGGAGAGGAAGCCGTTTGGGGCAAAGAAGGGAGTATGGGCTCCCGTGCCCCAGGGGCTCCGGGGCTCACAGGAAACACTCCAAAGCCATGTTATACATGCAGCTGGACACACCAAGGGCTGTGATTGATGGGCAGTTGAAACAAGACGGAGGCAGAAAGGTGACATCCTCTTCTCGAGTTACAAGGCAAAACTAAGGCAAGGTCAACCGAAAAAGGTGAGGCCTCCATTGCCTCGTCCCGTTCTGCAGGAGAGTGTGGCCCGTGGGGACTGGAAAGGACATTTGGGTGGTTTGAGAGCTTTTGGGAAACTTAGAAGGAACTGCTTGTCCTCTCAGTCAATGACATTTTTCATTATCTCAGAACCTCGCAAAGGATTACCATGTTTGCCCGCTAATTCTGACCCCAGACGTTTACCATGAAGGTGGCCACGCGGCTCCCACGGCGGTGGGCCCCAGCGGCCAGCAGCCAGCAGGCCGCAGCAGAGTTCTCCAAAATGACCGCAGCGGCTGGCGTGGCCTCCCCCAGAGACACCTGGGGAGCGGTCCCAAACCCGTTCCAGAGCCGGGTTCAGAATGAAGCAGCAAGTGTTAAAGGCTTTCCCCGGAGGATTTACGCAGCTGAGGTCATGAGCAGGTTGTGGCAGGGTGGCAGGCAGCTTAGTGCAGAATAATGCAGACACACATCACAGCCCTTGCTGGATTTCTGCCCCAGTCCTTGGGAAAAAGACAAAAACAAGTTCGCTCGGGTATTCTCCCAGGCTCGGCTTAAGCGGACACCTCGTCTAGCTCCTGAATGGCCAGGGAGCCCGAGTGGTCCCTTAACCCTAGTCTTTGCTTGAGATCGAACTGCTGACACAGAGGCCTTCAACAAAACTCGGAATCTGGCCTTGGCTGGTGTACCTCATCAGTTGGGTGTAGTCCCATGCACTGAAAGGTTGTGGGATTGCTTCCAAGTCAGGGCACATGCCCAGGTTTCAGGCTCGATCCCTGGTAGGGGGCATGCATAAGGCAGCTGATGGAGTCACTACACTCTTACATCGCTGTTTCTCTCTCTCTTTCTCTCCCTCTTCCCTTCCTCTCTCTCTCTAAAAAGCAATAAACTATTAAAAAATGAAAAACAGAACCCGGCCTGTGTCAAAAAGAACCAACAAACTGGAGAAAGTTCTGGAACCAGTGAGGAAAGAAGCAAGAAACTGGAGGTGTTGCCCAGTTTGGCTCAGTGGGTAGAGTGTCAACCTCCAAATTGAAGGGTCCCGGGTTCAATTCGGGTCAAGGGCACATGCCCGGGTTTCAGGCTCCATCCCGTGTGGGTTGTACAGGAGGCAGCTGATCAATTGTTCTCTCTCATCATTGATGTTTCTATCTCTCTCTCTCCCTCTCCCTTCCTCTCTGAAATCAATAAAAAAAAATTTTTTTAAAGAAAAGAAACTGGAGGTATTGCTGGTGTGTGGCAAGCCCCTAAAATGAAACAGAACACTGAAGGGTGCATGACAGAAATCTACACCTCAGAATTGAGGAGAGGGAAACAGATGAAAGCCTGGAGAGGTAAACAGATGCCTTCATGTAACCTATGATTATACGCAAAATAAACTGCGCAAATAATTACACTAGGCCGTTTGGGCAGGAACGGGGTAGATGTTGACCAGGTTTTCCCATAGGCCATGAGAGAGAGAGAGAGAGAGAGAGAGAGAGAGAGAGAGAGAGAGAGAACGAACTGTCCTGGGAGCTCAGTTGGTTAGATCGTTGTCCAGATACACCAAGGTTGTGGGTTTATTCCCCAGTCAGGGCAAACACAAGTATCAACCAGTGAGCGCATAAATAAGTAAAACAATAAACACATTTTTTTAAAGAGGGAGAGAGCGTCTTGGCTGCTGTGGCTCAGTTGGTTGAGCATCATCCCATGCACCAAGAGGTTGCCAATTACAGGTCAGGGCACACGTCCCAGTTTCGGGCTCAACAGGGAGCGCACAGGAGGCAGCCAATAGATGTTTCTCTCTCATCGATGTTTCTCTCGCTCCATCTCTCCCTTCCTCTCTCTCTGAAAACCAATAAAAACCTACTTTAATAAAGAGGGAGAGAGATCTTTCGGTGAGTTTCGTAGCTCCCCAAACCCTTCAAGGCACAGTCGACCCATGAGCACATGAGGCCCTGGAGAACAGGGTCAGGCCAGCGAGGCATTCCCTGAGGGTCAGGCTTACACCCTTCTTGCCTCAGCCAAGTCCCATGCCCACACACCACCCGCTTTGATAAGGAATACTCATACCTTTTTTCCAAAGCTCAAACACACAATAAAGGTGGTTGGTTTTCATTCTAGGCATAATCTTTTACTACAGAAGGGGGGGAGGGTGATGAACAAGCCACACTCTATCCAAAAGGCATCACTCAGGCGTCCTTAAATTTCTGACCAAGAACTTGGTGAACCGTTTGCTCTCCAGAGGCTGGCAGAGCCAGCTGCACCTGGCTGTGAGCTTCAGCTTTTTAAAAAATATATATTCATATTGATTTCAGAGAGGACAGGGGAGAGAGAGAGAGAGAGAGAGAGAGAGAGAGAGAGAGAGAGAGAAAGAAAGGGAGAGACATCAATGATGAGAATCACTGATTGGCTGCCTCCTGCACACCCCACACTGGGAATCAAGCCACAACCTGGGCATGTGCCCTGACCGGGAATTGAACCATGACCTCCTGGTTCATAGGTCAATGCTCCACCACTGAGCCATGCTGGCTGGGCAAGCTTCTGCTTTTTAAGGAAGCCAGTCTATATAATATGTACTATCCTGCTACAGATATATAATATGTTTAAAAAGCAGTGTGTGTGTGTATGGGGGGGGGCGGGGCGGGGGGGGAGGCAGAGAATTTCCTCCAGACATTTGAAGAATAGCAAAAGCCTCCCAAATCCCAGAACACGTTAGAGCTGGAACAATCGAGAGTTTTAAAAAAAATAAGTCAAATTTAATAGAGCGTTTAAATTCCTAGTTGATGGTAATTAGAGAGTAAACACTATTTCTTTAAACCCTGCCAGACAGAACTTAATCCAATTTTGGTAATCAGTAATCTTTGCTTTTTTTTCCTCTTTCTCTCTCCCTCCCTCCCTCTCCCCTAAATAAAATGCAAGAATTGACCTACAAAGGCCATAAACTGGCAAAGCATAAGAAAAGAATATTGAAAGAGAGTGACTGGGCAAATGTTAAAGGGCCAAGTCCAGTGAAAATGAAAGCAGGTCTCATGGGGCTCCCTCATTTATATGCCAAAGGAGGTCAAGGGGACTTCCCCCGACACCACCACCGTCTTCCCCTCTGGGCACCTCGTCTGGCATGCCAGTCGCCTGCCTGGTCCTGCTCTGCAACATGACAGCCATCCCCTGCCAGATCAGTGCTAGTAATTCTATCGTCACACTTCCTACAGGGCCTCTCTCCTTCTGCAGAATAACTACTACTGTCAGCATTATCCTGACCGTCCCTTCAGTTCCCCCGCTGTCCACCCACCTCCTGTCCCCTCATTTCAGAGCTCCTGCACTGCTCTGGTCCTGACTTCCGATCCAGAAACTTCCAGGTGAATCACTAGGCCCTTCCTGAGTACTTGGGACCCTGGGTTCTTCATGGAAGGCCTTCCAGGTTAGGTGTCAAAATGTCCTGGGAAGGAGCTTAGGTTAACGGCTGTGTGACATTAACTTATGAACCTCTTTACACCTCAGAGAATAGAATATCTATCTGCTCAGGTTGTTGGGTGGCTCAAATAACATAACCGTGGCTGTACCTGGTTCACAGTATTTCCCCAATACATCAGTTAGCTCATTTAACCCCCCAGCCCTTAACAAACATGTAAATTGAATCAAGTTCACCTCTAATGCCCCATCATCACCTTGCACCATCCACGCTCCCATCTTCCTTGTAGGCACCAAAGTGGGATCTCCCCTTGTAAAACCGTGCCTTCTGCTTAACCGGTCACTGTTCTCTCTGTTGCCAAATTCCTAATCCCATCCTCCATAAAACCCCACAAAATGTTTGATTCCCAAATTTCAGCAACTGAGATATTACTTCACACTGGTTGTTTCTGTAAGCTTTGCTTTTAACAAGCATTTACATTCTGCATGTAGAGGCAACTCAGGGAACAACCTTTTAATGACGGATGTTAAACACAGTAGGGGACTTTCAGAGGGACTCGGACTCTATTTCTCCAATCAATTCTGTATTGATCTAGCTCTGCAAAAAGATTAAAAGAAAAAAGGCTGCAACTCAATCAAGATTTTGGTACATTTTACCTTTCGCAAGGGCAGGACACAGGGAAATATATACATGCATACAAACCCTTAGGGTAGAGAAATACTTAAGAAAGCCACGAAGTCCTTACTAAACTCAATTTTCTATTGATAAATAGTTTAAATATTGCATATAGATCATCAATGAACAAAAAAGATTATGACCTATAGGTCTGGATTGCCAGCATGAAGTTTTCTTTTTTTCTTTTTTTAATGTATTTTATTGATTTTTTACAGAGAGGAAGGGAGAGAGATAGAGAGTTAGAAACATCGATCAGCTGCCTCCTGCACATCTCCCACCGGGGAATGTGCCCGCAACCGAGGTACATGCCCTTGACCGGAATCGAACCTGGGACCCTTCAGTCCGCAGGCCAACGCTCTATCCACTGAGCCAAACCGGTTTTGGCCAGCATGAAGTTTTCACATACCAGTATAACAGGGTTCTAAAGACAATATTAGGATTTTTTCTTTTTAAATATGTTTTTATTGATTTTAGAGAGAGGAAGGGAGAGGGAGAGAGGGAGGGGGGAGAGGGGGAGGGGGAGAGAGGGAGAGAGAGAAACATCAATGTGAGAGAAAAACATCCAGATGCCTCCTGCACACCCCCCACCAGGGCTCCAGCCCCGAAATCCAGGCATGTGCCCTGATCAGAAATCAAACCAGCAACTTTTCAGGGCGTGGGAGGACACCAACCAGGGTGTATTTTTTTTTCTTTCAATAATTGAGCCATTCTGTGTATTATGAGATGGAAGGAAGGAAGGAAGGAAGGAAGGAAGGAAGGAAGGAAGGAAGGAAGGGAAGGGAAGGAATGGAACTAAAGGGTTAATCAACTATACTCTAATCAACTGCTGAAGAGCTGAGGGGAGAGACAGCTCCAGTACAGGCTGGCACTGTAAGCCTGGAGTAGCCAATGGAATCCATTCTCAACTCCACCTCGTGTGTGTGTGTGTGTGTGTGTGTGTGTGTGTGTGTGTGATGTTGAACCATTTTAAAATAGGGAACATTTTTGTAATGTTTAAATACAGACTATTATCGAAATCTGACTCATTGAGATATTCATCCATAACCTTCTGTATCTGAAAGAAATGAGGTCTCATTCAAAACAAGCTGGTCTGAACTGAGGCCTTGAGAAATAAGCCAACTGTACAAACTTCTCTCGAATGCCTTTCTTTTTTACACCATTAATGCTTCTGGCTGTTAGAAGCTTCACTGAAATACTGAAAGGACAGTGGTTGGGGTTGGAAAACCGGAAGACAACTTGTGAACGGACAACATTGTTTCCTTTATCTGCTGCATACCTCCTAGGCTCTGCGCAGCACCCAGGTCAGATTCTGGGTCTCAATCCTGCAAGCAGAGAAGGCAGGCCAGCCAGGCTAGCTAGCCGCCCCATTCTCAGTCGCACTAGGAACCTCACCGCGAGCTAAATTTAAAATGTGGCTAAATTCGTTTCTGCAAGCTCCGTTTCCCCTCCTGACTCGCTGCTGCCTGTTGTCAATAATAGAGCTTTCCAGCCCAGAGCAGTGTGCCAGAGCGCGGCACTGTGACATTTTGCTGCATGTAGGCCAACGAAATGTCAAGTCTGCAAAGCAGGGTGGTCGGAGTCACCAAAGCGGCGGGGAGGGGGGGGGGGGGGGTGGGCAAAAGGGGCAGGCTCCCGAGCTTGATCAGTGAGCACCCTTTGGTGCGAGTGGAGGGCAGAGGTTGGGGATCACTGGACCTTTAGCGTCCTTGACCGCTTTGGTCCTTTGCACGGGTCATTTGAATGTGCCCGTCGCCTCTGGCCCAGAACAGCACCCCAGCAAGGGCGCCTGGAGACTCCGGGCCCAGAGCTTTGTCCGTGCTGGTCTTGCAAGCGACGTGCGCATCGCAGTAATTGAAACCGCGCGCACCGCGGGGCCGCCGTGGTCTCCATAAACACCGCTTTTCTGCTGACGCACGGAACGCGGGTTCCCGCCACCGCGGGGGAAGAGGCGGCGGCGTGTGACCGACGGCAGGGGCCGGGTAGAAGAGGGGAAAACCCTGCTGCCGACCAGGGAGGCACCCCAGAGCCGATTCCTGAAGCACTGTTGGCGAGTACACAGCCCGATCGATCCGGGGCGGCAGCGGATGGGAAGAGGGCTGGGAAGGGAGGGTCCGAGCGCTCGGGCGGGGGCTCCAGAGCGCCCCCTGTGCGCGGTGAGCACACGGCGCACGCACCGTAGGCGCGCGGGGGAAAGCCTAGCCGAATGGAGGGCGGGCGGGAAAGATGAAGCGAAAGGGGACGCCCGGCGGCGCCGAGAACCGCCAGCCCCAGCAGGGCGTCCCGCGGGCTGCGCCCCGGCCCCCAGTCGGCGCAGGTCCAGCCGCGCGCGGGACAAAGCGGCGGCGCTCCCGGCCCTCCCCTCCCACGCCTCCCCCCGGAAAAAGGGGGCGGCAGGAAAAGATGGGCTGTTGGGGGCGCAGAGTCGCCCGCGCCGGAGCACGGCAGCGATCTGCCCCACCGGCCTACGGAGGGTGAGAGAGACAAGCGAACTTTCTTTTTCGATCTCTGGGCTCAGCCCGCCCACGATCGGCGGCATCCCCCACCCCACGCCCACATGGGTGCCTCGCCCACCCCAATCGCGGACGCGGGCGCGCCTTCTCCCGGCCCCACGAGGTGGGGGGGGGGGGGTCTCCAGTCCGATCCTCTACGCCCGCCCGCAGCGTCTGATTGGAGGATCCCCAGCCGGTCGACCCCAAAAGTGACGCTTTCCCCAAGTCCCCTTTCCCTGTGCCCCACCCGATTGTGCCCGGAAATTTTGTTCTCAATCCCGTGCCACTGCCGAGCCGAGGACTCCGGCCCCGCGGGAGACTTCCCCGCGCACGCCCTCGGGGTCCCCGGGGTGAGTCACTCCGAGTCGTGCACACCCGCAGCTCGCCGCCTCCCCGGACGCCGCGCGCCGCGCCTAGGAAAAAGTTTCCTGTCTTCCCGAGAACGTTTTCTCACCCGAGAGAAATGAGGGATTGGGGGGCTCTCCCCGCCGCGCTCTGCCCAGCTCTCCTTCCTCCGTCCCCTCCCAGCTCTGCCCTCCGCGGGGTCCCGTCCAGCCTCCAGTCCTCTCCAGCGCGAGTCAGCAAACCAGGCGGCTGCGGAGCTCCCACAGCCGGGCTGGTGACACGTTTCCCTCCTCTCTCATCTTACAGCCTCCTCCTCCTCCTCCTCCTCCTCCTCCTCCTCCTCCTCCTCCTCCTCCCCCTCCCCCTCCCCCTCCTCCTCTCCACCCCCCCCCCCTCCTCCCACTTTTCCTGTTCAGTGTTCATCCCTTCAGTTTTTCTCCGAGGGTCCCCACCTCCCTCCATCCCACTCCTCCCCAGAAGCCACTCTCGCGCTGCCAGGCAGGAGGGCAGAAGGGGGAGGGGGGCGCCTGCACTTACATCCAGTTCAACAATTTCAGGAAATCCAACTCTTGAACTTGAAAAGCCTGGGAGGATGCCACAGGTCTGGGAAGCCGGTGCTGCGCTTCCCTCACACAAGACCACACACCCCCTCCCCTGCCCCCTCCCCCTCCACGACAGGATCATCCCTCCCCACCCCCCACCCGGGACTAGAAACACCACGGATAAGCCAAGGGGTGATTCTAAGGCTCCCTAGAGAATTAGAGCTTCTGTTGTTTTAAGGAGCAGCCCCGTGGCCCATTCCAGAAGTTGTTCGAAGTGCATTTGTAAATGCAAGTATCATTTCAGTGCAGCCTGTCCCTTAGATGGGCAGAGCTCTTTGAAAGCTCCCAAAGTCTCTTTCCAGATGAAGGTTTCATGAATTGGAAGGTCCCTGGGAGCTTGAAACAATAGAAAACCACCCAATCCCAAAATGAAAAACAACGTAAAATTATTTTCAAAACTTTTTTTTTCTTTTGCAGGTGTTAAGAATTAGACGCAGCTGTTTTTCAGGACTCACTGCCTTGCATAATTTCACCCAATGGTTGAGCAGGAAATACTTAAAAAATGCTGCCCACTTACACATCACACTTTGTCTTTGAAACCACAGTGACATTTGCTGAAGAAAAGATATGTCTTTTTAAGTCAGAACTGGGGGGGAGAGGGGAGAGAATCGTGTTTATTTTTATCACTGCGCCCTTACAATGCCTACCTAAGGGGCTGGTCATGGTGCGCCCAAAGGGGAGCGGAACCGGTGGAGCTCTGGGTGCCTCACTTGTCCAGTGACATCAGTGAAAGCTAAAGCATTCTCAGTACAAACCCCGGCATGTTGGAGACGCTTTAAATCTTATCCCAAGAATCGCACCCAGTGAAAGGAACGCGGCGCCAGGCACGTGGCTGAGAAAGAAAGAAAGGCTTGAGGGGGCAGTGCGGGCTGGGAGGGAATTTGAGCTATGTCTTCCAGGCAGCTGTTCCAAGGGCTTCGGCGCCAAAGCCCGGAGCCGGAAGGTGGGGGCTCGTGTGCCACGTCTTTCTTTTGGCTGCAGGGTATGAGCCAGTTACTTAATCGTGCTGTGTGTCAGTTTGCAACCAGGAAAATGGGTATAACAGAGTAGCTATCTCTGAGGGTTGTTATGAGGATTCAGTGAATTCATACAGAGAAAGTGCTTAGAGTTTCTGCTGAGGTGCAACAGATATTAAGCTATTATGACTATAATTATCCCGCAGGTCCGGGAGGTGAAAAGGAAACTATTTCTACAGGGCTACAGGAAGACTGGCTTGGGAACATTCATTAAATGTTGCAAACTCCCTCTTCTCCTTGAAGTCTTTGTTCAATGAGCTCCATCCTACTGGGTCTATTTAAAATGGTAACTCACTCCCTCCCCCACCTTCATTCAATTCTATTTTTTCTTTTTCCATGGCATCTGTGACTTGTAACATATCACATAATTTACTTCTTTAAAAAAGTGGCTTGCACCACCTCTTCCTTCCCAGGCCAACTCAACTCTACAAGATCGTGGGCTTGTTCTGTTCTGGAACAGTGCCTGGCATATCCCGTGCACCCAGTAAATGATGATAAGGGAATAAGTGGATTCATTTAGCAAATTTATTCTATACTGAGTGCTTATGGCGGGTTGGGCACTGTGCAATTAACTTTTTTTTTAAAAAAAAGCTAAAACATACTCACCGGGCCTAGCCAAGGATAAAAGAAGCTCCCTCTGGGAGAAGTACACTGGCTGGTAAAGAGGAGTATCCACAATGTAGGCGATGCCAGCTCCGTGGAGATGCCATAAAAGAGTATTCAGAGACTGGAACAAAGGTTTATAGAGGTTAAAGTCTCTTCTAATCCTAGAGGTTGGTAATTTTTTTTAAATATGTTTTTATTGATTCTTAGAGAGGAAAGGAGTGGGAGAGAGAGAATCATGGATGAGAATGGCCACCTCCTGCACACCCAATACTGGGGATCGAGCCTGCAGCCAGGCTTGTGCCCTGACAGGGAATGGAACCTGGGACCTCTTGGTTCATGGGTCGACGCTCAACCAAGGAGCCACACTGGCTGGGCTGTAAACGGAATTTTCTTAAAATAAGAAGTAGCTGACATTTTGGTGAAATCAGAACTTTGCCCTAAGGATGATTAATACATTGTACTTGTCACCACCCAAATTTTTACCAAAATTCTAACTAAAGGTCACTGGAACCTTGCCTTTTCTTATTAAGAAATAAAAAAAAAATTTTTTTAGGACAAACCAATACAGATCACTATTTAAACACTCATTTATGGAAGAGGAAAATCCTAGATCTTTATTAGGCACAACAGCTGCTGAAATGAAAGTTGGCCCAATCCAGTCCCTGCTGATAAGGTAGGCCTCAGGCAGCCCCTTTTAAGCTCTTGACCCAAATGCAGCCAAACTTTGTGACAAACGCTGGCATGAAAGAGGTACACTGAGCCATCAGATTCCTGTACTGGAATGTGAACCCGTGTGCACACACACACTGTAGCAGGAATCTAGAACAAAAGCTAAGAGGTCATGACCATCTGAACTCCAGACTCTAGCAGCTGCAGACGGGCTGCCCGTGGACCAGTTAGATGGACATTCCGTGTTTATCTTTTGATCCCCAGTGTGTCAACATTTAAAAAAATAGTTGCTCACATGTAACCATCAGAAAACTTCATGCAAAAATATGGTTTTTCGGCTTGCCTTGAGCACTCTGGAAGACCTGGCGTTGATCATGTTGTGGGCCCGCACAGCCACAGTCAGCTAGAGCTGGGGCACCCCTCTCCCCTTGGACAGGGCATGCAGCTTCCAGTTTGCCACAAGCCCAGGCACTTCCTACCCGCCCCCCCTTCTCTTGTTCCCAACCTACTCACCCGTTCCCCTGCCAGCAATGCAGCTAGAGAAGGGAAGCTGGCACGTCTCAAGACAGGGCAAAGAAGCAGATGCCCCCCCTAGGGCCTTGGGATCAAAAGCACCATCCACTTCCTGTTCATCCAGAGGCCTGTTCTACTTTTCCTTTGTTTCCAGAACAGTGCCTGCCCACCCCATGCCCGTGACGCACATCCATCCCCAAAGACGTACCAGACTGAGTTCGGGGTTAGGTGTTCGTCCAAAGTTATACACAGACAAGAACGGACAGGACAGGGATCCCTGATCCCAATTCAGTGCTCTTGAGCTACACTGTACTCCTTCCAGGTCTGAAGGCGTCCACCCCAGACTACTAGGGAAACCCACTTCCGTTTTACAGAATCATGGCACTTAATGCCTTGGGATCTGATCTATAACAGGCAGGGAATAAACTGAACTGAGGTGTTCAAGGTCTGATCTCCAGGTTGGACTTCCTTCCATAATACTTCCACATCTCATACTACGTCAAAAAATTTATGCCAGTGAAGGAAAGCCTCATATCCTTCCATAACTTAGCTCCTTAATGTAGATGGAACACATGGAGGCCCTGGGAAGACCCTTTGCTGATGCCTGGTACAGAGGTTGTGAGGAGTATAGGTAGGTCCCCCAGGCCTGGGCAGTGTTAAAACACACAGTTTTTCAGGTCCTCCAAGCTCCAGTCATAAAATAAGTTAATGTATTTACTCATGAGAAATACTCATCTAGACATAGAACTTGCATCAGCCCTCTCTATGCATCAGCAGTATCGCACCCTCCATAAAAACGGGACCATTGGAGAATACGCTGAGCATCTGATCTGGCACCAGGGCGTAAAATCAGTGACCTTTGGCCCAGCAGCAAAGCTTCATGCGCACATGAAAACTAGCTTTCCTTCCTTCTGCTCCCTTCTTAACTTCCAGAAGAAAACTGAGAGCCTTGAAGTTTGCTCTGTTTGGATGATACAGATAAAACAGTTTTCACTCCCTTTTCTTGGTAGCAATGGGGTATTTCCGGTATATTGGCTTTTTTACTCTCTTCTTTGTCTTTGGAAATATCTGTCATCCGTTCTAAAGGGCTGGTATTTAACTCCATCTGATTGTACAGGGTGTCCCCCCCAAAATTTATACACATTTAACAGTGTGTATAGTATTCTTATTGTTTTCTTTTCAGATTTAACCCATTGGGATTAATTATTGTTCTGCAACTCATCGTCCATCATCAGCAGAATCTCCTATATCTTCACCTTTTTTTCTAAACATTTTGTTAGCCTTGGTGCCCTAACTCAGTGGTTCTCACACCCTTCGGTCTCAGGGTACTCTGAAAAATCACTGGGGACCCCAAAGAGCTTTTGTTTGTGGGTTATATCTATCAATACTTCCTGATTTTGAAATTAAACATTAAAATTAATTTATTATAAAATAACTAATAAAACTATCACATATTTTATGAAAAATCACTATGTATTTTTCTAAGTCAGGGGAAGAATGGCATTGATTTACATTTCTGTGAAACTCTTTAACTTCTGGTGTAATAGAAGACAGCTGGGTTCCCAACCACTTCTGCATTCAATCTGTTGTGTTATCACACATCATGTAGCCTCTGGAAAATTCCACTGAACATTTTTGAGAGAATGAGAATGAACGGCAAAAAATATCTTAGTATCACCATGAAAACACTTTTGGATTTGTGAGCCTCTGAGAGTTTTCAGAGACTCCCTGGGTTCCCAAACCACACTTTGAGAACCACTGTTGTAACTGAACCCTGGCTTTCCCTGGAGGACCCTCTCCGCGCCCCCCCCCCCCCCCGCAAAATCCTCTCTCTTGGCGGTTCCTCTCTAGCACTCTGTATCACTGGACTGTGATAAAGAGTAGTTGTTTTCCTTGCCCCCCTGTGCACTGGCCTGCCTGCCAGGTTAGAGCATGCAGATCAGAGGTTAGAGCATCGGCCCTCGCACCAAAGGATCATGGGTTCAATCCCGATCAAGGGCATGTACCAGGGTTGCAGGATTGATCCCCAGCCCCAGTCAGTGCACGTGTGGGAGGCAACCAATCAATGTGTCTTCCTCACATCAATGTTTCTGCATCGTAATGAGGGCTAGGTGAGGTCATGAAGATGGGGCCCTCATGATGGGATTAGTGGCCCCTTTAAAAGGAAAAAAGACAGAATCTTTCTCTCTCTCTCTCTCTCTCTCTCTCTCTCTCTCTCTCTTTCTCTCTCTCACACACACACACACACGTGGTTACCATTACAACTCTCTTTCTTCAGACAACACTATGACATGCACGCTATTATTATCCCCATTTTACAGATGAAGAAATTGAGACTAAAATAAGTGGTTTAGTCCTTTCCCAGGGTCACACAGCTCTTCAGAGGTAGAAATAACCACACGCACACGGTTTTCTTTCCCATTGTAAGTTCTTCCCGACTTTTTCCCAATTTAGGAAGAGGGAGTTGCATTGCTGCTTGGGGAAGATAAATATTCTCATCCAAACCACCAACTGTCGGGAGGCTGCCTGCCTGCTGCATGTGGGGAATGAGAATTCCGCAGTGGCAGAAAGTGGGTGGAGCAAAGATGCCCCGTCCGCTAGAACAACGGTCCCTGGCAGGGTCTGGTGTCCACCCCAGTCAAGGTAAGCCGAGCCAGCGTGTAGATGGCCGCCCTTCACAAAGACTCTCTGTTCGTTCTCCAGCATTAACTGGGGCAGTTCTGGCCTGACAAGAACACAGACCAGCCCCTCACTCAACACCTGTTTCACTTCTCCTTATAAATATGATACTCACAGTACCGGAGTTTGGGTGTTTCGGCCTGGCTTTCATCACTGAAGTCTGTCTTAGGTCTCCCAGCTGGACATTTCTTAAATTGGTCTCCGAGGAAGGCTGATACCACAGGATGTGCCCAGTGTTGCTGGAGAAAGATCCCTTAGTTCAGTGGTTCTCAACCTTCTGGCCCTTTAAATACACTTCCTCATGTTGTGACCCAACCATAAAATTATTTTCATTGCTACTTCATAACTGTAATGTTGCTACTGTTATGAATCGTAATGCAAATATCTGATATGCAGGATGGTCTTAGGTGATCCCTGTGAAAGGGTCTTTGACCGCCAAAGGGGTCGCGACCCACAGGTTGAGAACTGCTGCCTTAGTCAAATAATGTTTGGAAATACTGCATACAATAGCGTAATATGCACGAGTATATCAAGACCTTGGCCCTAGCTGGTTTAGTTCAGTGGATAGAGTGTCGGCCTGTGGACTGAAGGGTCTCAGATTCGATTCCGGTCAGGGACACATGACCAGGTTGCGGGCTCGATCCCCAGTGTGGGGCGTGTAGGAGGCAGCCGATCAATGATTCTCTCCCATCATGGATGTTTCTATCTCTCTCCTTCTCCCTTCCTCTCTGAAATCAATAAAAAATAAAAATATTTTTTTCAAAAAAATAACTTGGTGGTGGTCTGCAGGGGAGAAACATTCAATAATTTCATTTCTTTCCCTGGAATACTATTAACAGTTGAGGATCTAGCATTCCACAGTGTAATTGGGGAAATGCTGTCCTAGAGAGCAGACCTGTATGTTGGCCAAATTTGCCTTGAAAAGAGCCCAGGACTAAATAAGATCGAGAGGAAATCTTCACTGAGTCTACTTGGTAGCCTGTGCTTTCTGCTTTTTTAATTTCTTGGATGACTAATCAACCAATAATATCCTAAATTTACGGGGAAAATTATCCCCGCTCACTTGCCACTACAGAAACAAAACGAGTAACTTTGAACAATGATTTCCCCTGACCTGTCCAGCCACGAGAAGGGATGACGAACCCGAGTACAGAGGTGAGCTGAGGACATGAGCTTAGCATGAGCAGGGCTCACTGGATCCCAGGTCCCAGGCTGGGCCCCCAGCAGACAGTGACTCCTCTCATCCTTACAGCTGCCTGGGCTGCATCCCTGACTTGTCCCGTAGGGGAAGACCCAGAGCCTGGCACGGTGCCTCCACTGAGTCGACACTCAATAAATCTTTATTAAAGGAAGGAAGGGTGGGCGGAAGGAAGCAGATTGAGGTTTGGAGATGTTAACTTGCCCAACATCGCGCCTCTAGCAAGCCGGAGAGCCAGGAGTCAGAGGCAGGACAGCGCAGTTCGTCCACACCTCGCCAAGCTGCCAAGTTGTTCATTAACTTGCACAGGGCCAGCTTCTAGGAGCTGGCTGGGGCTCTGGCCACATTTGCTCAGTGTGTTAGCTTTGGACTTATTGTAACTTATGCCATTAAAATTGCTGTGTTTATACAGCAGTTGTTGTTTTTTTTTGCAGAATGCTTGAAAATAATAGCTAAAACTTAGTGCATGCTTCCTATTTCCATGCACTTCACTGAGAACTTGACACAGCTCATTCCCCATGACCATCCTAAGAAATAGGTGCAGTCATAAACCCATTTTATAGACCAGGAAACTGAGAGATTCTCTGACAACTGCTAATTAAGTGGTGGAGTCAGGATTTAAACGGAGTTTGACCCCAAAGTTCCTGGCCCTTAAGCCTCTTTGCTAAATCCACTCCTTCTGTCCAATCACTGACATCGTGAGCGAAGGACAAGAGAGAAGCAAGTACCACCCACAGCTGCATCATGTATTTATTTTGTGAGTTTAACTAACTCTTAAAATCGTCCACATAGTTCCAAGCACATCACCAATATCAACTAATGTCATTCTCCCCATACCACAAAACAGCGGTATGAGGCTGGCCGCATTATCATTTCCATTTCACAGATGAGGAAACTGAGGCACAGGGAGTTAAAGAATCTGCCCAAAGTCCCACAGCAAGTGGCAGGGCAGGGCTCAAGCCCAAGCAGTCTGGCTCCCTTGTCCTCGGGCTTGCCCACCCAGAGAGCTGCCAGACAAGAACAAGGTGGCCCCTCACTGAGAGGTGAAGTCCTCTCCTCAGACCTGTGGCTACAAACAAACAACCACAGTCTCTAAGAGGAATGCAGAGCCATCTGCGGCCCTGGAAGCCTGGAGGTTAAACCCAGCCAGGGACTTGAATGACTTAATCACTCTTCAATTTGGATTTCCTGGCTGGATGGGTTCCTGTCCTTGCTACTTGAAATTAAGAGCCAATTGTTTATTTGCATTCTTGTGGGAGGGGTGGCCATTCTCCCTGGGCCGCTGGTTCCGGGAGAGTAAGCTCTCCGCGGGGCGTCAGGCAGGTAAAGGCGACCAAATGGCTTTGTCAAGCGAGCTGGCTGGCGGGCGTCGGCCAACTCTTGCTTATTCCACAGGGCCCCTGCCTCCCCTCTTCGCAGGAAACCTGCCCTGGGGTCAGCTGCCAACTCTTCCGCACCCCTGACGGGGGAGCAGGAGGAAGGAAAGGAGAGAGAACAGGCGTGAGTGGGGGGTTTTTGTTAGGAGGAGGGGCAGGAGGTCTTCTGAGGAAGCGGTGAGAAGTGGCAACCACAGCATCTACAGAAATGATGTTGAGCCGTGAACAGTGAGTCCTGCTTAGCACAGTCTGCCCGGAGCTACTGGGGAACGACAAGAGCTCCGGAAGGGGAGGCAGTGATGTCTGTCCTGGCCCACGGCAGGCGCTCAGTGGATAGATGCCAGACAGCTTGTGATGTGACTACAAGCTCCCAGCACCTCAAAGAAGTGGGCTTTATTTGCCTCTGGTCCATCCGTGCCTGCCCCTCTACCTGCTCACCAGAGTGACGACAGGGCTGCTGCGGTGTGAAGTTTGACTCATTCCGGTCACTCTTCCTTTTCTTCCTCCTCACCCTGGGCCAAGTGAGCTGCTTATGTTTAAGTCCAGGGTACAGGCTATGGAACCAGGTGTCAGCGCTGGTCCAGCCACGCACCAGCGCGGCCTTGGGCACACGACCTCCCCTCTCGGGGCCTGGAGCGCCTCGTCCTCTCGTTCCCCATCTAAACACCCACTTCCCCTCCAGGAGCGAGGCCAGGAGTGTCCTTCCCCATCCCAGGCGGGGCGCCCTAGCATTTGGTTCTCCTTCCCCTAGAGCCTTTGCCTCCATCTGGCACAGTGATCAGCTCACCTGTGTTTCTGCTCACAAACTACAAAATGAATAACAGCATTATCGATCTCTGAATCCCCAGTATGGCACGTAGGCAATGCCTGGGATATAACCAGAGGCTCCGTAAAAGATTTTTTGGGAGAAAAGAGGGAAAGCGGGGACGGAGAGGGAAAGATAGATGCAGAGAAAAAAGGTCAGATGTAACCAATTACGCCTTTAGAACAGTAGGCACAGTTGGAAAAATTCTAGGAAGCTCCTACCCACCCACCCAAATGCCTTCTTCGCTTACCCAGTGCCTCGGATTTCCTCCTTGGGAGATCTGCTCCTTGCAGTAAAGACAGGGTCTCCAGGATCTCCTTGTTTCTTTCCCAGGGGTGAGGTGTTGAACTATCAACAGCAAACACCTCAGCATTCCCGTACAAGATGGACTTTCAAAGGGCAAGTGGGGAGAAAGCACGTCAATACTTTGGTGCTAGAAGTAGAGGAATGAGGCCCCTAAAAGGGAAGGGAGCGATCCGTGGCTTTAAAAAATGTCAATCTCCATGAGTCAGAGTCATGAGAATGAGAACATGCCATTTCATTCCCACTGTGCCCTGCCCTGCCCTGCCCACCCCATTGTCCCTCACGTACACGCGTCACTCAGAGAAAGTTCCCCTCCCCAGGCTCCAGCTGGTGCCCGTTCTGGGCAAGACCAGAACCTCTGGTGTCTACCCACTGCTTAGGAGCTGGCAGAATAGCCTCTCTCTTTCCTTTTCTTTTCTTTCAACTTTTGTACCCTTTCATTACTACTTCAGCCCTGAGTTTGGATGTGGTCAGGAAGAACACTCTGTCATGTGCTAACATTCCAGACGTGCCGAAGACCTCTCGGGTCACTTTGTCCAATTCTCTGCCTCATGCTCAACTCCTCTCCAGCACCCCCTCCACAAGTGGACAACACTTCCCCCCAAGAAGTGGGCAGCACCCCCCAGAAGTGGGCAGCTAGCTTCTGCTGGAACCCTCTGAGGGGAGGGGTGTTCTCTGCCTCTCTAAGCAGCCACTCCATTCTGGAACGCTCCAATGGCTAGGTAGAACCCCAAACCTGCCACTCTGGAACTTCTACGAAGGAGAAAAACAAGTAAAAACAAGTGCATTGTGTTAGATGACAGTTTGGGAAATTGTGCAGAAGTTCAAGGGTAAGGAAAAGATGATCTCTGTGCCTCATAGACATATCTTTATCTACATAAACAAGTATGATGGTTAATTTTATGTGTCAACTTGCCTGGGCTAAAGGATGCCAAGAGAGCTGATGAAACATCATTGCTAGGTGTGTCGGTGAGGACGTTTCTGGAAGAGATTAGCCTGTGCATTGGTAGACTAAGTGAAGAAGCTGGCCTTCCCCAATGTGGATGGGCATCGTCCCATCCATTGAGAGTATAAATAGGACAAAAACAAACACAAAGCAGAGGAAGGGGGAATTTGCCCTCTGCTTGAGTGGGACAGCCGTCTTCTCTCCCTTGGACACGAGGGCCCCAGGTTCTCAGGCTCTGGGACGCAAATTGAACGACACCACTGGCTCTCCCAGGTCCCCAGCTGGCAGAGGGCAGGTCATGGGACTTCTTGGCCTCCGTAGTCACGTGAGCTGATCCCTATCCTAAGCCTCCATTTACATTCATTTCCCAAATTTTCTGTTTTTCTGTGGAACCCTGGCTAATATAGCAAGTATAACCAAACCCACTGTATCTTTTTTTATCACACTCCTTCATGGTCCTTTTCTTCTAGTAGAAACAGTAGTTATCTGTGGAACCATGGCTCTCAAACTTTTTGAACTCAATACCCCTTTATTTTTTTAATTAAATTTATTGGAGTGACATTGGTTAATAAGATCCTATAGTTTTCAAGGGCGCATTTCTAGGATACATGATCTGTATATTGCATTGTGTGCCTCTGTTTACTCTTAGAATTTATTTGTGACTCAAAAAAAACCCTGTTTCTTTGTGAATTGTATCTATCCATATTTTAATATGTTAAAAACTAAAACTGAAGAAAAAATTAAGTTTATTCATTCCTTTAATAACAATTTTAAGAACACAAGTAACATATTTTTGTGAAAACTGACTATATTTTCCAAAAGCAGCATGCATACCATGCATACAGTGAGAAGAGTGGCATCGGTTTATTTCTGGAAGTTTCTCCAGTGCTTTCCTGCAGACAAAAACAGCTGGATTCTCGTATCTGCTTCTGCATTCACTCTGTAACAATACCTATGTGATGCGGCCTCAGGAAAACGCCACTGTGGACTTGTGTGAGAGGAGAGTGGGAAAGGCAAATTGTGTATTATTCTTGTGTGTTGTTATTATTATTAAAATCGTTTTAAGCTCACGGGCCCCACAAAAGGGTATCAAGCAACGAAGAGCAGCTACATAGTTTGTAGTGCACACTGAAAATGTGGGGTGCCTTGCTCAAAGGTTATTAAGGCCCGAGCCAGTTTGGCTCAGTGAATAGAGTGTCGGCCTGCAGGCCAAAGGGTCCCGGGTTCGATTCCAGTCAAGGGCATGTACCTCAGTTGCAGGCTCCTCCCCGGCCCAGGCCCTGGTCAAGGGCATGCAGGAGGCAACCAATTAATGTGTTTCTCTCACATGGATATTTCTTTCTGTTTCTCCCTCTGTCTTCCACTCTTTCTAAAATCCATGGAAAAATATCCTCGGGTGAAGATTTAAAAACAAAATTAAAAAAGTCATTAAGAATTTCCAGGCAGCTGCAGCAGGGCATTCGACTGAGCCTGGGGCCCTGCTACTGTAATATACTGCCTACATCTTGAATCAAATGGCTGGTTCAGGGCCATTAGTGTACAGCAAGGCACTCTAGAGGTGTGTGTGTGTGTGTGTGTGTGTGTGTGTGTGTGTGTGTGTGTGTTGGAGCTGCTGGAACACCAGGTATACATGATACATGGTCATGAGCAATAGCAGATCCATAATGAGATAAAAGCATCACTAGAAAATAAAATTAAATAAAATTAAAAAAAAAAAGCATCACTAGTGCAGGTGTTCTGTGTGGGGGCCTACCTCAAGACCTTCTACCTCCTTCAGCCTATTTGGTCACACTGAACACACACCACAGATGCATACAAACACACACACCCCTCTAGCTGATGGGCTGTGCCCCTTGTATTCCTAATGGTCGCATACCAGTTAGTCAGATACTTGTCAGGGTTTCCTGTTTTGTGTTTTGTATTGTGGTTACAGGCTTTGATCAGCAAAACTGGTGTCTACGGTCCCCATTTTCCTGTTTGGTGGCTGACACGTAGTAGGCACTCTGCGCATTAGCCGAGCTGAATCGGATAGTTCCGATGGTGAGCGGAACTTCTGCTTATTAGCTGCTGCTAATGGCTGGTGGTTGGCAACACAAATTCACCATGTGTCTCCTTCCTGAGAATGGGCCTCGTAGGGGGCTCAGTAATCCCTCTACTAACGGGTGGACCTGTACGTTCAGATGACAATAATGTCATTCTCCAGCAACAAGCCAGCCACAGCCATGATGTTCCTGAGGCTCAGATACGTACACGGCTAATGAAGGTCATGAGTTTTCATAGTATTTAGAATGATGCCCTTAGAATCCCGGTAACAAATTAGACAATGTCAATGAGCATTATATGCATTTATGAATATAATACAGGTTTGTTTACAGTTTTGGTCAAAGCACCTCTCTCTCTTCAGCATGGAGGGAAGTGACTGTGGCCGCTCTCCCACTCTAAGGTAAGGCTCACACAGTAAGGGTATTAATCCTTCATAAAGGGGCAGGATATTCTTCTATTCCTATTGGAAGTTACTACTTTGCAAAAGACCCTAGGATCTCTCGTTGAAATCTGCCATTTTCCAGATGGGGAAATTGAGGCTCAGAGATAAGAAGTGACTTATTGGTCCAAGATCACAGAGCTATTTAGTAGCAGCTCTGAGAGGCACACCCACTTCCTCTAATAATTAGAACATGAACCATCCACACCGGGAGGATGTGGGCTTTCAGTTTGGTGTGGGTCCAGATTACTAAAAATTTAACCACTGATTCATCGGGGGATCGTTAACAAGTAAAGCCCAAATCATCTCCAAATCTAACTGGACGTCAAATCTCCCCCTACTGTCCTGAGCACCATCCCTTCCCACGTGTTCCCATGAAGCATCTTTCCTCCCTTTCATCCTCGTCCCCTCTACCAGCCTCCTTTCCTGCCTTCCAGTGTGCCTTCCTCACCTTGGGGAGAAGGAGAAACAAGCCTTTACATGGCTGGCTGCTCCTTGTAGTTAAAATTCTATTTCTTTTCACCTGTTTCTGCCAAACTCCTGGATGTGACATATATACCCAGAGCTCCCTTTTCTCACCTCCCTTGACTTCCCTAAGCTTCACAGAATTCACCCACTCAAGGGTCAATGATGTGCTTGTTTCTAAATCAAATGGCTTTGTCTTGATCATAATTCTCCTTGACGTCAATTCAATGACTGTGTTTCCCTGATAGCGATATGATGATATTACAGAAGCTTTTATACATAAAAATAGGTCAGGTGTTAAAGGGCCAGTTGGTAATGGCCTGGGGAGGCAGACTGCTTGGCTCGCCTCTTGCTTGCACAATTGACTACATGGATCCCTTAAGCGAGTTGAGCCTCAGCTTCCGTATGTATAAAATGAGAACATAACAGTATCCAGCTCATAGAGTTTTGGTGAAAGGCCATGAAATATGCTTAGAACACTGTCCGGCACATATTACATCGTCAATAAAAATGAGTTGTAAATGTAAGGTGACCAAGCAGAGTTTAAGTTTGCATATCCACGCAAGAGAACGTGTTATGCTCTGAAGTTACTGTTTCTCCTTGCTGCAGTCATACAGCCTTCCCTTGGCATAGTTCCTTAAAAGACATCAATTTGGACGTTTGTTGAGGCAAATGACACTCCCTTCCCAGATGGTTTCCATAAAGGGCTCAGAGATCTATGGGATCCATACCCCAACCACCCACGATTCATTTTAACGAGGAACAGATTGAAAGGAACCTTAAATTCGTGGAAAACCCATGGCTTGCAACAAACATCTCCAAGCGGCAAGTTCCACTTTCTGGGAGCTAAGCCCCTCTGTCTCCAATCCCCAGTTGCCTCCTAAATTTGCATGAGGCTTCTGAGGTTGATGCCCAACTCTAGCCACATATTTGAGATTTTTTCCAACTTGCTTGTCTCTTTTCCTTGCCTCTGGCTGGTAACTGTAGAGTGCATAATCTCTATAATTTTTACTTACTCTGGGATTCCCTCTTTTCTGCATGGTGATGATGATGGAAGATATTTCTTGAGTGCCTACTGTGTGCCAAGCTAGTTACTAAGCACTTTATATGTATCATGGTCCCCACTGCCCAATGCTTTGCTTTAAATGCACATGCAAATTCTCCATGATCTGACTTTCAATTAAAAAAAAAATGACCTCCACTTGCATTTCCATTATGATCAAACATCTCCTGTAAAGTAGCACATTCAACATTCTCATTGCTTTTGTGCATATAGGAAATAAAGGATGTTGTAATATTCATAAGACACCTCAAAACCAAGCACACATACAACCAATAGGCCATAAATAAGGGACAATCAGATGCCTGAAATCAAAATAACTGCCCAAGGACTTATTCCTCTCTTTGGTAGCAGTCGTGTGCTTTTGCCTCGAGCAGGACTTTGTTCCTGACTGTAGACTAGTAAGAGCTGAAAGGTGAGTAGAGGAACTTCTGCAGAATTACTGTTTACCAGGTCCCAGGCTATGTGCAAAGAACTTTACATGCATTATCTTATTGAATCTTCAAAAACAGTCATGAACTGAGTATTGTTATTATTTCCATTCTACAGATAAGGAAACTGAGGGTAAGAAAAGCATTTGCTCAAGTCATATCAAGCCGAGATTCAGACCCAGGTGCAATTGACTTTGAAGTCCATGCTCTCAGCAGTCCAATCCTAGATTCACTTGTATGGCGGTATGTTCTCTGGTTTTCTGTCCACATCCTCTAACTATTGAATTCTTCTCTGGCTTCTTTCCCTTCTCCCATTTTTTGTGGAACCCTTTAAATCCTAACGATGACCATTCATTGTCACATCATTGGTCTTGCTTTAAATCCTTGAAAGCCATCTCATTCACCACTGTCTCTCTAAAGTCATCCACAGCCCCTGGTACACAGTCCTTAAACAATACATGTTTGTTGAATTAATGGATAAACAAATCACCTTTCTAAAGATTATCTGGAGACCGGCTGGCATGGCTCAGTGGTTGAGTGTTGACCTATGAAATAGGACATCATGGTTTGATTCCAGTCAGGGCACATGCCTTGGTTGCGGGCTTGATTCCCAGTGTGGGGTGTGCAGGAGGCAGCCCATCAGTGATTCCCTCTCATCATTGATGTTTCTGTCTCTCTCTCCCCCTTCTCTGAAATCAATAGAAATTCATTTTTTTAAAAATCATTTGGAATATATTAATAATTTAATTCTTGATGAATGACCTAAGGCCCTCAACCTTTAAGATTTTATGGGTTTTTTAGTCCATGAGATGCTGGAACTCATTGTAAGCACATTGATATAAGGCACTGGTTCTCAACCAGGGGTGATTTGGTACCCCACCTCTACCCCACTGGGGACATTTAGCAATGTCTAGAAACATTTTTAATTCTTACAACTGGGAGCAGGGGCAAATGCCAATGGCACTTTACATCTGGTAGCCAGGATGTCGCTAAACATCCTCCAACACACAGGACAGTCACCACAACAAGGAACTACCTGGCCCCAAATGTTGATAGTGCTGAGGTTGAGAAACCTGATATAAGAGTTTGTTCTTCCTAAAACGTGTGCCTTAGTGGCTGAAATGGGCCAGGGACAGTAAGCTCCCCTGTTAGCACTGCCCTGCTATTTTAATGAAGGGAACAGGAAAAAACTGGGGATGCAGCTTGGGGGTCCAGGAATCTAATTTCTGACCCTGAAACCTGGAACTAACATGATTTCCTGCAAGTGGTTGGGCTCAACTTTTCATCTGAAAAGGGGGGGTGTTTAGGCAAGGTTTGGGGTGAGCCCTCATAACTCTAAAATTCTCTAGTTTTAACAAATTCTGAAAGTTGAACTTTCTTTCTCTCTCCCCCTTTCTCCCTTCCTTTTGTATCCTTCTGTAAGTAAAGCTTTATATTTACTTGTAAGAATCTCTTGCAATTGCCTCTTTTCACTCTTTGACAATCTCTTCTTACACACACACACACACACACACACACACACACACACACACACAGACAGACTTTCTCCCCTCAGGCCCTCCTTATCACCACCTGCATTATAGGTTGAAATTCCTAATCCACATCCGTTTCTCCAGGGCTAAATCCTGTGAGATGCAGGAGTTTGGCCTGGATTACCAGCAGCCCCCAGTTGTGACCGGAAGGCACATTTTCCCTCCTCTTCACACTCTCTCCACCTTCCCCTGAGAGCCACTGATGATTCAGAATCCTTCTTCATGGTGGTCCCCCGAAGTCAGCAGACTTGCCTCTTCTTTGCCCACACTCTACTACCCCTTTCTGCCTAAAAGCAGGGCAGTAATTTCCATGGTGCCAGGAAGAAATAAACATTCTTATTACCCAAAGACAGGGAGCTGACAATGAGATGAGCCTGCACACATAACCCTTGATAAAACGACCCTTATCTTCCATTAGTTTCCCCCATATACTTCCTAGTCACTTTCCCCCAGTTTACCACCCCGAGGGGCCTACACCCCTTTCCTTTGTCTAATCTCTTTTCCACAATTTCTCGCCTTTGTTAAAATGGTGTGTTAGCCCCTGAGTCTGTTTCTTTGAGTTGATCACTTCTTTTCTATGAAGCCCTCTGCCATGTAAAAATATGAATATCCAGTAAAATATGTATGCTTTTCCCTGTTATGCTGTCATTTACAATCCTGAGGCTCAGAACCTAAGAGGATAGAGAAATAGTTTTTCCTCCCCTACAAAGGCTATTATTAAAACTCTATGACCAAGCTCTTTCTGCATCATGAACACAGTTAGGGGCATTGTCTATTGTTCCAGGGGTGGGGGGAGGAGGGGACTGATCTTCTCTTGGAAATGCATGGTGAGAAGCCTTTAGGTATGAAATGCTGTCTGCCTCCCACTGGAATGAGGGAGCAGCAATAAAGGAAGCTAAAACTGTCTTCTATAATAACGTAACAAGATTGCTCCATTTCCCTCTTCAGCCTGAGCCACATGCATCATGGAGAGGCCCAGGAATCATACAAGGGAAGAAAATGAAAGCAGGTGTCCTTCAAGGAAAGCCGGGGCACGGACTCCAGCAACACAGAACTGACCAGGCCAAAGGCAGAGATGTTCTGGAAGTTACGGGAATTATTTAATAACTGATTCTCTATCTAGTATTTACTAATTGCCAGGCAGGGTCTAAGCACCTTACACAAATGAACCCCCACAGCAAACCCATTGGTATTATTAATTACTAGAGGCCCAGCCTGTGAAATCACACTCGGTGGCCTGCTGCTGCTGGCAGCCCCGCCCACCCACCCTCATGGTGATCGGTGGTTTGGTCATCACAGTCATCACGGACACTGGCATTTTATATATAGAGATGCCCATTTTACCGATGAGGACATTGAGGCACAGAGAAGTTAAGGGACTTCCTTGACACCACACATCTGGTAGGAGGCATACCTGGGATTTGAACCTGGGCAGTCTGACTTGGAAATTTGTACTTTTAACCATTTTACTATATTGCAGGTGAGTGTGCTTGCTCTATGATGTATCTAATTCTGTTAGCCGCCCCCCCCCCCAAAAAAAAATATAGGAAGTAATATTGAGAATTACCTAGAACCTCATTATCCTGGGGGCTAAATGGTGCAGAGAGCTGGAAGTCACCCCCAGCACCAGTGAGGACGGGGCTTGTGGTGATGGGAGAAAGCAGGTGGCAGGAGGCAGGAGCTCAGAGCCAGAAACGGTTTTGGTCTCTCTCCTTTGCTGAACCCTCTGTGGTGACGGGCGGGTCTCATCGTATTTTTTTCTGGTTATTAAAGGAAAGAATGAGCCCAGTTACCTCTGGGCTACCCCAAGATGGCCCCTCGGGAGCAGAGTTCAAAAATGATGAGCTCAGAAAAGGGTGAGAAGTTAAACGTGCACGCATTTGCCATCAAGGAGGAAAGAAAGGAAGCTGCGCCCACCAGCACCCCCACACCGGCTTCAGGAGCCCCAGGGAGGGGAGATGTGGAGAGCTTCTTGGTGGGGGCGGGGAATCAATATTCTTGCTTGCCTAACAGTGGGCATCACGGGATTCTGGAGAAAGAGCAGGGGCCCCTTTCCTTCCTTCCTGTGAACAATCGGCCAGAAGGAAGCGGGACACTCAGCCCCTGGGCTTTCCCGCAGGAAACCCCAGCCGACTAGGGCCTCCTGCTTCCCCTCCTTCGCTCGCCCTGGTTCAGTTCCAGGTGAGTCCTCTGCCTGTTTGGGAAACAGAGGTCAGAAAGGGCCGAGTGCAAGCTCAGACGGCTTGTTGGGTTTTGCTTATTTTTTAACTCTAACTTAGTTGCTTTTATTTATTTAAAATATTTTTAAAATTGATTTCAGAGAGGAAGGGAGAGGGAGAAGAGATAGGAACATCAACGATGAGAGAGAATCATTAATGGGCTGCCTCCTGCACGCCCCCCACTGGGGATCGAGCCTGCAACCTAGGCATGTGCCCTTGACCAGAATCGAACCTGGGATCCTTTAGTCCACAGGCTCATGCTCTATCCACTGAGCCAACCCGGCTAGGGCTAGCTTAGTTACTTTTCGATATAACAATTTTTAAAATCTCAAATTCATCAGAGAGGGGTGCTAAAGGCATTTTGCTTCATGTTTACTCTGAATTGACTGTGTGCTTGGCACTGAGAGACTTAAGAAGAACCGGCCCCTTCGTGTATTTGCGTGGTCCTGAATTAATTACTAGAGCTACTTAATTACTTTCCCAAACCCCACTTTCCACCAGTCAACGGGGAACATTGATACCTACTTTATAGGGATATGGGGATACTATTAAATTTTAATTGTATGTGAAGGCGTCTAACACAGTGATCTCTTAGAATTTAGCACCTATGATTAGTTTTCAATTAATTTCTCATTAATAATTATTCACTTGGAAATGCAGAAGACAAAGTCCCAGTTCTCTGGGATCTCACTTTCGGTTGTGGCTGCGACACATACGCGTGAAGTGACTCATTTATGGTTCGAGGCAACACAGCATAGCGTTACCAAATGGGCAATAATAACAGAAAGGCCGGAAAGTTCTGAGAGGCCGAGATCTGAGTGATCAGAAGGGGCGGGACTTGAGTTGAAGGAAGAGCAGGATTTGGGTACAAAGAAAGGTGAGGTGGGCAGCTCCAGGCTTGTGACTCAGGTCACCTCCCATTTGTGTCCTGCACTGAACTCTCCCAGTGCACAGCCTGGGTCTTTCGTGTACCATCTGACCCACCCACACCTCTTGCCAAGCCCTCCATCACCCAGGCGTGAGGCTGGTGCACCCACTGCTCCATCTGTGCAGGGTTTCCTGCCACTTTTAGGGACAGAGGAGTCTTCGGAACAAGGCAGAGGGGTTCAGCTCTGGGAGAGAGTGCTCTTGGTTCTGGAGTTGGAGGAATATACACAGATCACTTGCTCCTAATCGTTTGGGGGCCATAGACTCCTGAAAGCTGTAGCTCTTTCCCCCCAGAAAACTGCCCGTTTTTCTGTATGAGCTGTGCACACACTCGGGGTATGCATGGGCTTTGTAAGGATGCTCTCCAGGGCCCACAGTTCTCGGGCCAGCAAGCCCGGCTCCAGGTACATTGCCGTCATGTTCCTTCTTGAGGCTCACCCGCCCCTTGGCATTACTCTAGACGCAGCATATTTCTCTGTGATTCATTAACACCTCCCTTCCTTGCATCATTGACCTTGTGCCTGCTATTCCAAAGGTCTTCCTCGGGCTGGCTAGCATGTGACTCCTTCCTCGGGCTATCCTGCTTGAGACGATAAACTCACTTCCCAGCCTTCCCTCTTGCGGGGCACAGAACACCACCATCCCTCCCACGGACCAGCATCATTTTTTCTGCTGCTGCTCTCACCCTGACCTGCTTCCCTAGCCTCTGGAGCAAGCCCATGTTGGAAAGACCCTTTTCTCTTTAGCCCTTTGCCATCTGGGTCAGTTTTCCAGAACATTCCTACAAATTGTAAATCTTTCGAGTCAAATAGATTTTCCTCTCTGGCCCTTCCCTGTAAATTTGATGACTTTGTTGTTACTAAATTTTAACAAAGGAAGTTTGGCAATACATGCACACACGCTACAAAAAATGTCAAGTTCAATGGCCAAGGAGGATCTCTGATGGTATTTGTTTGTGCTGCCCCCTACTGGTTAGAAAAGTAGCACCACTAGGTAAACTGCTGGTCTATCCATTCTTAGTCAAAATGCTCAATTTTAATTTATCTTGATTTCAAATCTGTCTTAGAAAGCCATGTTTTCCTTTGTTGTTCACAAAGGCAGAGCACACTGGGGTCTAGTTTAATGCTTCATAATGTCCATTAAACATTCTTGCCTGTTGACCCATAAATTTCCTTTCCAGGAATCTTCCCGGAAGAAATAGCAAGAAATGTAAACAAGAGGTTTCCTTCAGAGATGGCCATGTTGTTATTGCGGTAGTGAAAAATCAGAACAAAGTTAGATGTCTGACAGCAAGTGGTATGACACAACCATAGGATGAAATATCATGTTCACATTAAAATAATGTTAATGAAGAATTGTTAAGGATATAAGGAAACATTTATAACATTAAATAAGCAAGACAAAACCATAAGCACTGTACAATCTCAACTAAATATGCATAAAAATGCCTGTAAGTAATACACCAAAGGTTAATGTGGTTTTCTCTGAGTAGTAGAATTAGGCTATCCTATATAATAAAAGGGTAATATACAAATTGTCCTCTCAACCGGGAGTTCAACTGGAGTTTGACCAGTGGGTGGGACCAGCCGGCCAACTGCCCACAACCCCTCCCCCCAGCAGGCCAGGCCCAATCGGGCCCCAATTGGGGCGGGCCGGCTGGACCCCACTTGTGCACGAATTCATGCACCGGACCTCTAGTTTTATATATTCATGTTTTCCTGTGATTGTGTGATATTTGTAAAATCAAGAATAGTAAAACTTATTTCTGCATGGTGGAAAAGCATAGGTTTTAAAACCAAATGACCTAGATTCATATTCTGACTCTGTGTCCTTGGATGAGTGTCTCAGTATCTCCAGACCTGTTTCCTCAGCAGCAAGTGGAGGTAATAATAAAACCTGCTTCACAGAATTATAGTAGGACTTGAGTCTGCATAACAACCCTTCTCTCCCATCAGTCCTCCCTCTCCCCCGCCCCCCGCCATATATTCACCGTTTCACAACTTACCACCCCTAGAAGCCCAAACCCAGTTTCCTTTGTCTTGTCACCTCTCCACAATTTATCACTCATTATTAAAATGGTATGTAAGCTCTCAGGCCCAACCACTTTGGGGGAGTGAGTGTGTGTGTGTGTGTGTGTGTGTGTGTGTGTGTGTGTAAAAACCACTCATTACATACAAAATAAACCCTTTTTCCTGTTGATCTGTCTTTGGTCAGTATAATTCACATACCCCAGATTCTGAAGCTAATTGAATAGAGGAAAGTTTTTTTCCTCCCCTACTCTGCCAACATTTGCTAAAGTCTTATGAGTGGACAGGAATAATATAACTTCTACAACCTGCACTCTACGCTCATTTGAAGCCCCTCCTCATTGTCTTCTTTAGATGTTCAGGCCAACCGCTGCCTTTCTTGTTAACACATTGCGTACCGCATAGAAATCTCTAAGACATACGCCAGGGACTGCAGGTTTTTGGGCAAACTGCAGGTTATTTAAATCATCATAATGCACTTTCGGTGTTATTTTTCAATAATTATAACATTTTTATTTACAAAAACAATTAAACAATTAAAGTTCCTAGTACTTTTTTAACGTATGGCACTGCATAAAACATTTTCCTCTATGAAGAGGGACCAAACAAAATTTACATAAGTATCTAGATTCGCTCCTTTTTCCATGGGCGTGAAAAACGAGAACACTCGTGAGCGGTCCTTAACAGATGGCGCGCGAAACACGAGAAAACTCCTGAGCGGTACGAAATGTGTTAAAAGATAAACTAGGCATAGTACAAATCTTAAGAGTTTATTTAAGCAAGAACACCCTCTAGTTTGGCAGAATCAGATCTAGCAGACAGAAAGGAGTTGTACAAAATGAAAAACTTTGCAGGCAGAAGGATGGGTGCAGGAATAAGAAAGTGATAGTAGGCAAAAAAGCCGATCCGATTGGTTACTTCAAGGTCACTTTCCTTCAGGGGTTGGCAGGGGTCTATCAGGCATATAACCTATCTAGTTCCGATCAAGCGATTCTTGATCGGCTGATTTAAGATTCCATTCCTGGGAAACTGAAACTGGAATTGTTAAGTGTCGGTTTGGTTACATGGGATATAGCATAAACAACTCCATTTTGGGTGTGTTGTCTTGTTTTATAACACATGAGAGGGTCCCCAATAGTTTAGAGGTTTGTACAGAGATGGGACTGTACAAACCTTTATAGTCAGCCTCAGACCACCAAATAGTTAAAAAGTCACGTACAATCAAGATGTGAACTCTTATATGCTCTTGAATACCACTCACCAATGGTAATTGAGAGCCCCTTTCTAATATCACTAAACCCATCAACATGCTACTGATGTCATCAAGGAAAGCCCATTTCTGACACTTAGTTTGCTAACTGGCAAAACATTTGGAATTTCTTGAGGTTAAGGAAGCCAAAACCCTTGCCCAGCCAGTGCGGCTCAGTGGTTGAGCATTGACCCATGAACTAGGAGGTCACAGTTTGATTCCCGGTCAGGACATATGCCCTGGTTTCAGGTTCAATCCCCAGTAGGGGGTGAGCAGGAGGCAGCCAATCTATGATTCTCTCTCATCATTGATGTTTCTCTCTCTCCTTTCTTCTCTCTGAAATAAATTAAAAAACAAAAAAGAAAGCCAAAATGCTTAAAATGCCTCTTCTGGAGTGAGACTTTTCGGATACAGTTCTAGCTGACCTCCCCTCAAGAACAGATGCCTGATTGGCTGTCACTTCCAATAATGTAGCTAAACGTCACAGCCTACACTGAAGTGTTTCAGAGTAAATTACAAGCATAGTGCCTGTAAAGCAATAAAGACAGAACCTGGCACATGTAAACACACAACAATTACATGATTATTAAATCTGGTGCAAAAATTCTAGGCAACCCCATGTTCTGAATTTTGAATTTCCTACATGTACCTACTCACAGATTTTTAAACCAGGGTTTCTTTCTTCCTTCCTTTCTTCCTTCCTTTCCTTCTTTCAATGAACTTATATCTTCCCAGTCCTTTTTGAAGTGTAGCCACGTTTAATGGGGCAAGCAGACTGGATGGTAAAGGGTCTGCAGTCAGAATACTGAGAAGAAAGAGTCTGTTGAATTCAGGGTTCCTGGGGCCAGAAAGGCTCCCCTCCCCTCCCCCACCCTTGCCAGGTCTCACTGCACCTCAGGAATCCCAAAGAAAGGCCTCCTTTGGTGTTCTGAGAGCTCTCCATTCAGGGAGGTTTTATCAGAGAAATTAAACCAGAAAGCGTTCAGCTCAGATAACAGGATTAATTAACATTCCTCTCGTTCTGCACACAACCCAGCTGGGAGGGGTGCCACCTCGGCTCCCAGAGGTGGGCTGGGCCAGTCCCGGAGCTGCCCACGGCTGGCCTGGAATTGCCCGAGGTCCGTCCTGACACCTGTCCTACCGAATGCAAGGAATGGTGCGAGGCTAACACTCCCCTTGTCCTCACGGGGCATTTTCCGTCCTGTCTGCCCCGCTGGCTTTCAGCTTCACATGTCCAGGTGGGTGTGAGAGGGAACCTGATGATGAGAACAGTTGCCATCTAAGAGCGGGAACTGGCATTTAGGGAGCCTCCCCTGTGGACCAGCAGGAGGCCGAGCACTTGGCATTCTGGAACTCGACCTGGCGAGAGCCTTCCCCAGGGGAGCTCAGCTCTCACCACCCTGAGTTTGTTGCATCCTCCAAGACACCTAGAAGCCCTTTGTGAGCAACGGGTCTTCCCCTGAAGGCCTCATGCAAAGATGGGCACATAGACTTGAGCCACAGTGTATGCTGGCCAGCGGTAACTCCAGAGTTTTCCAGTAGCTGTCTCCTTCCATCACTACCCTCACATTTCTTCCCTCCTCGGCTGTCTCTTCATTTCTCCTCTTTCTCTTCCACCCTAACTGGAATCTTATGATCACCCTAACTACGTCATCTCATCTCTGCAGCCACAGCACCTGGCGCACGGAAGCGCTTGGTGAGTAGCTTCAGTGACACTTCTCCCCAGTGGGTCTGGGGACAGGCATCACCCACCTGGAGTGGCTACACCCCCCTGCCTCTTCTTGGGAGCCTGTGAAAAGGGCTGTTTCCTGAGACGCGGGCAGCTAGCCTGACCAAATGCATCTCTCTCTGTGCTGCAGGCTCTACTGATCTCCCTGCGGACTCGCTGTGCAGCCTAAGAGGGGCTCAGGCAGGCTGGGCGGCCACCTCGGACCAGCTGAAGGCCTAGATGTCGCTCAGCCTGCCATCTCGCTTTACCCCCGCCCACCTCCAGGGAGAGAGTCGGGATTGAGATGGATTACACTTGTTTATGGGCTAATGTTTCAAGTGAGAGTTGGATGGAGACTCGGTAGTAATTCCCTCTGTTCCAAGAGGGAAGCGAGATAAGGGGGGATGCTCCCCCGCTGCTGGCTCTGAGATGGCCCTGGAGTGACTGGCAGGTTTGCACCGGGTCCTTTCACTGTCCCCATGTCCTCTGCGACTCAGCTTTGTTCAGAGCCGCAAGGAAAGGCGGCCCTGCCCTGTGCCTGCCGTTTGTACGGGGAACCAGCTCTGAGGGTTTTCAGTGCATCAACTTCAGGCAGCACAGGGCCAGGGCCAATGCTGCACGGAGAGGCAGCAGGATGGGACGGAAAAGCCAAGAGCGTGGAGCCAGCACGTGGGTCTGAGTCCAGCCCTTGCCCTATTATTAGCGCGGGCCTTCATTTTCTCATCTGTAAGGTGGGGTAGTAACAGCGCCTCTTCCAAAGGGGACTGAGGCAATGACAGCGCTTAGGATGGTGTCTGACACACAGTGAGAGAGAGAGAGGGAGGGAGAGAGAGAGAGAGAGAGAGAGAGAGAGAGAGAGAGAGAGAGAGAGAGAATGAATATATATATATAAATAATGCATTTTGTATTCTTATTCTTATTTGCTGCAGGCTGGTAGGAGAAATGACTGCAGCTGTAGGTGTCTGGGTAATAGGCAGAAGGCACTGGGTCCATTCAGACAGACATGCTCCATCTGAACTTGACAGCCTGACTCGATGTTTCCCAGATCTTCTTCCAGTTTCCCCTAAAAAGCCGAAAGTCCAGATTTCGCATGGCATTTTCTTTTTTTTCTTTTTTTAATATATTTTATTGATTTTTTACAGAGAGGAAGGGAGAGGGATAGAGAGCTAGAAACATCGATGAGAGAAAAACATCCATCAGCTGCCTCCTGCACACCCCTGACTAGGGATGTGCCCGCAACCAAGGTCCATGCCCTTGACTGGAATCGAACCTGGGACCCTTCAGTCCGTAGGCTGGCGCTCTATCCACTGAGCCAAACCAGTCAGGGCAGCATGGCATTTTCTAATTGGTAAATGCTAACAACCAATGTTTAAACACCATTATAAGCACTGGGCAAGACAAAACAAGTCGGTGGTCTTGATCCAGCCGGGAGTCTTGGGACCACACCATCTGCTAGGTCGCTCCCACCTGCCTCTGCAGAGTGGATGAGAGAGGAGCCTGGCAGCCCCAGGGAATGCGGAGGTGGGTGAGCTGCTTTCATTGTATGCAAAGGAGGGACGCAGGATGGGCAGCTGAGACTCAGGTGGGGAGCGGCAGGTTGGCAGTGCCCAGCTGGGGGCGCTGCTCAGGAAAAGGGCATCCTGGCCCAGGAAAGCCTCCTGTTGGAACAGCGTGCAGGCGCTGCCCAGAGTGCGGATGGCTATGTTAAATGATGCCCCTGAATCATGAGATCACCCTTACTTTCCAGTCACCTTAACGTAGTACAGTAACTAGAAGCTCAGGAATCGAGCTGCATGGATTAAATCCTGGCTCCACCCCTTCCCAGCTGTGTGACTTTGAACATGTAACTTAACCTCTCTGTGCCTCGTTCTTTCCCTGTAAAAATTAATAGTGCCTATCTCAGAGCTGTCGTAAGAAAGGAAGGAAGTGACGCATGTGAAGGGCTAGCACTGTGCCTTGCACATAGTAACTACTCAGTAAATGTTATGAATATAAGTAATAATCATTTAAACAAATGTCAGCTCGTATTGCTCAACAAAGCATCAGAAATTGATCAAGCACCTCCACGTGTGCAAGTTTCAAAACAGGCGCCATGGGAAATGTTAGGGCTTTGAGGTGAGACCCCATGTCTTATTCACTACTAAGCCCCCGACATGGTGCCCGGGGGGGGGGGGCACATGAGGGGTAGGAGGCCAAGGAATGTTCCTTGAGGAAGGGCTCCTGTCCTCAGGGAATCTAGAACGAGGGGTGGGTGTGGGGGAAGAGACCTAAATGAGCAAAAAATTCACAACGAAAGCCTGAACGCTGTTCACGTCATCCAAAGAAGAGCCGGAGGAGGCAGAAGAGCGTGGCTACGTGAGCGAATCACACACAGGCTTGCTCGTGGCTGGACGAGTTCGGGTTCAGGACAAACCATCTCAGAGTCGAGTGGTCAGGGGAACGTCTCATGGAAACAAAGGTACGGCTCGGACACGAAGCACCAAGGCACTCCGGGAGGGCTGAGTGAACCGAGACGGGGACAAAGGGCGGAGTGTGCGGGACAGCCCGCACAGGAGCGCAGTGGGGACAGTGCTAAAACCGCCGGGCGGTGACGAAGATCGGCAATGCTGGGTCGGTTCTTATTAAATAAAACAATCCCTGGCGGGTTGGCCAATTTGGCCAGAACGGTGAAGGGGGTACAAACCGAGCCGCATCTGGGATGCCCTAGGCCAGGGGCAGGCCATTTAGAGCCCGTGGGAAGGTGTGTGCAGACTGGCGCTCTGCAGCCCCACCCCAAGCCCCTCTCTTCCTCTGCTTATAGCTCATGTTTTCTGTTTATTTCTTGGACTATGTTTGGAGATGTAGCTAAGATAAAGTCAGAGCATTTGCACCCTGAATGATCAGGAAACCCACTCATTGGATGAACTGGGCAAAGCTGTGCAAATCAAGGAAACGCTGAAGGAGAAAGTTTTATCAGGAAAGTGGTTTCCACTCTTGCTTGTTATATAGTTGGCTGACCACAAGTTGCGCGATGGAGAACCCGTTTCTCTGAATCTATTAGTATATCCTGTCATTAGCCTGCCTACCGCCCACATTAGCAGTCCTTACTGTACCTGCATCTAATAAATACCGTGAACTTGGGAATGGTTTGTCCCTCCAGTAGATCAACAGAGCCTCACCTCCGAGTGAAACGCACAACAGAAACACCTCCCAGCCCGCTGCTGCCTTCTGCAGCATCCTGTTCCTGTCCTACATAATTCAAAGCTCCCCCATCGGGAGACATGAGTTCATAAACTGCACAGTAACTTTCATCTCCACAAACTTACTCCTTTTACATCACCCCGCCCCCAAATTTTTCAATTTTTCGAAGTCAGTGTAATGTTTTATACTCCCACGAGCAGTGAATGAGAGTGTCAGTTGCTCCACATCTTTGCCAGTACTTTAAATTTTAGATATTCTAAATGGGTGTGCAGTGGGCTACCGGGATTTTTGTGTGAGAAAAAAAAATTACCTTTTAGTTGTGTGTAGGCCATGCTATTTTGGAATTTCTGTAACTCTCAGCCAAAGCTAATCCTATGGAATACAGGAAGCAAGAATGGAAGGAAGGCGGCCAATTAGAAGACTCCTGTGGTTTAGATAAGAGATAGTGGAGGGTTGGAGTAAGGGAGGGCTGGGGGGATGGAGAGAGGGGGATGGATTAGCGAGATATTTAGGGGGCAATGGATTTAGAGCCAGTAACGAGGTAAGTATGAGGGTGAAGAGAATCTCTCAGGTTACATAGCAGATGGCGGGGTGGCAGACCAGGCTCATTTAACGCCAGAGGCTACTCCTCACCGCCGTTCTCTTTGCCCCAAACATGTCCAAGTCACCTGAAAGAGGGCTGGCAATGGCTCAGCTTCGGTGGCAACCCTGTCAGCGTCGCCAGTGGCTCTGGAAACCCTTCCTCAGTCCAGTGGGATGGCCTCAAAGTCATCAGGCGATGTCACCAGAAGCCTGTGCCGAGAGCGCCTGCCAGGGTCCTTCCCAAAGACCTCTGAGGCAGCGTGGGCCACTCAGCACGTTGGTGATGCCCAGCCTGTATGGGCACAGCTTCTTTCAGGAAGGAGTTCCTGACCTAATCGGCCACATTCGTCTTGAAAAGGCATTTGTTAGAGGCTGGTGGTTAAGAAACGTTCTCGTATGGAGTTTCCTCAAAAAACTAAAAATGGAACTCCCATTTGACCCGGTGATCCCCCTTCTAGGAATATATCCCAAGAAACTAGAAACATCAATTAGAAAGAATATATGCATCCCTATGTTGATAGCAGCACAATTCACCATAGCTAAGATTTAGAAACAGCCTAAGTGCCCATCAGCAGATGAATGGATTAGAAAACTGTGGTACATCTACACGATGAAATACTATGCTGCAGTAAAAAAGGAGTTCTTACCATTTGCAACAGCATGGATGGGACTGGAGAGCATTATGCTAAGTGAAATAAGCCAGTCAGAGAAAGATAAATACATGACCTCACTCATTTGTGGAATATAATGAACAACATAAACTGATGAACAAAAACAGATCCAGAGACAGAGAAGCATCGATCAGACCGTCAAACCTCAGAGGGAAGGTAGGGGAGGGTGGGGGTAAGGGGGAGAGATCAACCAAAGGACTTATATGCGTGCATATAGGCCTAACCAATGGACACAGACAACAGGGGAGTGAGGGCATGAGTCGGGGGGGGGGGGGGGGGTGGTAACGTTGGGATAAGGACACATATCTAATAACTTAATAAAAAAAATTTAAAAAAAGAAACGTTCTCGCTTTTCTGAGAGAGCCACTGGGAAGGACCTTTTCTCTTTCCGTGGAATGTGAAAGACGAACCAGTTAACGCCTGAACCGGCTGGCAACCATCTATGGCCGTGACCTGAGGTCGTTTTACCATAAAATGGCCCCCACAGAAGGCAGAGTGTAGACAGAGGAAGAAAACAATCTTTAGTGACACTTTGAGTGCTGTATTGGATTTTAGATGACTGTGCAATTACACGGACCAATAGATGCCCTTTCTGAGGTAAATATATCCTACTACTTTCTGATATAGCAGCCTACTAAAATGGCTAGAAAATCAAACACTTTTTAAAAATAGGCATGTATTACTTTTACAATTTTAGAGAAATAACTAGAAGCGACCAACAGCATTAAAACCCAAAGGATTTCTTTTGAAAAATTCCACAATAAAAACAATAAAAAACAGCAACAACAACAATAACAACAAAAACCTGTTAAAATGTCAGATATTCTAATGGGTGTGCAGTGGGCCAAGTAAAATCATTATAAGCTGTTATAATAAACAATTATCCTTTACAGATTATCTACCATGTACCAAGCCCTGAACTAAGCCTGTTCTATGCAGTATCTCAATTAACCTCCACCACAATCCCATGAACAGGGTTATAAATATCCCCATTTTACAGATGAGGAAACAACGATTCTCAATGGTACAGTAAGAAAAAGGCCAAACAAGGATCGAGTCCTATTAATCTAACTGCCAAACCCCTACTCAGATCCAGGGCACAGCTGCCTTCCTAGGCACATAGCGTACATAATTCTAATCCTCACACCACTCTCCAGGGCAGGGCCAATCACATGTGGAAATTCATACTCACAGAAATTAAGTAACAGCAGGGAGCTCCCACAGCTAGCGATTATGCAAATAGGTGAGCCACACCCAGGGCCCGGAGTATTTCACCTTAGAGACTAACAGGCTAGATCACTGAGATGTGGAAAGAACCTTCAAAACCTGGCACTCAACGGGGCCTTCAAGATTCCTAATTCATCCCCTTCTTTTTGTACTTGAAGAACTAAGGCTCAGAGACGTTTCGTGTCCTGCCCAGGGCAACGCAGCATGTTAGTGGCAGGGGCGCAACTAGGATGCAGGTCTTCCGTTAAAAGAGAGCTTTTACCTAACACAGAACTGCCTTTGATGAGCTTCGTGTGTGGGGCGCCTGCTGAACATGCTTGATTTGGGGAACCCAAGGCCAGTTCTGATAATGGCCCCCTACTTTTCCCTAGAGAAACAACCCCTCCCTCTATATGCCTAGAGACCTGTGTGCTCACACAGGCTGCTGTGATCCCCCAAGGACTTCCAAAAGCATTGCTTTATGCTGACTTCAGGTGGACCCCCAAACAGGGAAGGGAACCCATTGCCTCATACTGACACCTGGACCAGTCACCACCATAGACGGAAACCAGGCCACTTAGGAGGGCCAGACTCCAAGGGAATTTAAAAGCACAATCCCATGGAAATACAGACAGGGTTAAAAGCGCTTCCTATGGAACATGATTCTGTGATAGCACACATGGTCTTGGGGAGAATTATTAATAAGAAAATTAATAAGCATCTTAGATCTATATAGTGCTTGGCAGCTCTCTAAGCACAGTCCTACAGGCACCATCTGATCGGGAACCCGCGCTCACTCTGGAGTAGACAGCATTTCTACGTTACAAATTAAAAAACAGAAATGTGAAATGGTTATAGCTGGTCATTGGACTGTGCCCGTAATTCTCATCCTTTGATTCCACGCGTCTTTTATCCCACAAACGGAAATCCCACAAATATGCTTTTGCCTGGGGATGTGTCCACACACCCACAGATCAAAGCGAAAGAACCAAGTCTCCACAAGAAAAAACAAAACCCAACATAATCAATGTTTTTATTGAGGTATTTATTTCCACAGGCTAATGAGTCCATTAATGTACGTTTGCATCAATTGATACATAAGTGCACAAAATGGTGAAGGTAAATTTGGCTCCATCGTTTGACTTGCAAAGTGGTAGATTTCAACACTCTGAGCGATGGATGATGGCATAGGAGCTTAGAGGTTGGGTTCTGGAGACAGGCTGCCTGGACTTGAACCTCAGCTCGGCCATTGCTACCTGGGGGATGCTGGGCAAGTGGCTTAACCTCTTTGTGGCTTAGTTTCCTCGTCTATAAAATTGGGGTAATTATGGTATCTAACTCATAAAGTTGTTTGAAGATTAAATGAAATTATATACAAAAAGATGCTTAGAACAGTGCCTGGCATGTAAGAAGCCCTTGATAGATGTTAGTGGTTCGTGTTTTTGTCACACTCCACATTATGATCCTGATCGGTATTATTGATGGCCCAACCAAAATTTTAGTTTGCAGGAATATGGGCTTCAGAAGTCAAACTTTAAATGGAAATGCTGCATTTGGGATTTGTTTATTCCTGCTATGGTCTTTAACAGTAAAAACGCCATGCATTTATGTCACTTTTTTTTTTATATCGTCCAAAGCCTTTCTGAAAATATTCTCTTATTTACTCCTCAATAACAAGAGGCCTGGAGTCATTTTCACCCTGGACAGATAAGGAACCTGAGACTGGGAGTGTTCGGCTAACTTAATGAGCAGTAGAGCCACACCAGCCAGGCAGGTAGAACCATTTTGGAAACCCAGTTACTATCTACCAACCAGTTTAGTATCTACTAAAGCTGAACATGGAAAACCTATGATTTAACCATTCCACTCCTGGGAACATCATGGATCTAGTCAAATAACACAGACCCAGTTGCTGGGGAGGTGCATTCTAAAGTCTGCAGAAGAAAAAAAAAAATCCCCGAAAAGCAAAATTACTCTTGAACTTTCCTTAAAATTGCCCATAACACACCAAATCCACCACTGAATGTGTGCTAACCAGATTATATAACAAAGTTCATTTAATCCTCACAACTCTGTGAGACAGGTTCCATCAACCCAAGGTTACAGATGGGCTCAGAGGGGTAGAAAAACATGCCCAAGGTCACACGGCTACATCAGAAAGTGCTAGGATTTAAACTTGATCCCAGTCAGTCCCCACACTCTTACCCATTTTGTCCTACCTTTCCGGCTGGTTGCCTTCCTGAAGATAGGCAAACCCGGTAAAGGAAGGAAGAGAAGAGGGCATTTGACGCTTTCCTGTGCCCCAACTTCCTTCGCCTCTACTTCACCCATCAACCCAGATGCTGGCCTGCCTCAAGAAGACATGGCCTTGGGTTCTCCTCTTCTCCAGTTTCCCATTCAGAGCCTCAGCCTAGACCAGGAGTCTGTAAATTACAGCCCACGGGCCAAATCCAGCCCATCACCTGTTTCCAAAATAAAGTTTTATTGGAACATAGCCAGATCCATTCGTCTATGTACAGCCTGTGGTTGCATTTGCCCTCCAAGGGCAGAGTTGAGTAGCTGTCACACAAACCACATGGCCCTTGGTTCCTAATCTATCTACTATTTGGCTCTTTATAGAAAGAAGATTGTTAACCTTTGGCCTAACTTCCTGCAGTCAGACCCCTATAGGGACCAGGAGGACGTTGATTTCATCATGTCCTGGCCCCAGACAACAAGTCTCCTGGTCACTCGGGCTCCATCCCCAAAGACAGACATCTGGATGCTTTCTGTTCTAACTGCCCCCCCCCCTCTGGTAGCTAATCCTGGGTGGACTTGTCTGGGGAAAGGTGACCACAGTCATCTGAGAATTGCACTGCTGTGGAGTCACTCCACGGCACTGTAGTATTTTGCATATCCTTTACAACACCACATTAAATTTGTTACAAGCCTTATTTGATCCCAACACCAAACTCTGCTCCTGCATATTCCGTCTTCATAACTAGTTGCTTGCAGAATATGGTCAGTTGCTCACAATTTACATAAAATCAAAGGGAACACCAGTCAGGAGTGGGGGGCTATTAGCTCATACCCAAAGTTAATTCTTAATGTGGCTGATGAAAGGAAACTACTACAAAGCTAGCAGCCCCCAGAGAAGTTGAGATTCCCTAAACTGCATATCAAGAGAATCATTAGTAAGCTTATGAATTGTGTAGTGATTTAAAATTTCTAAAACCAAAGCTACCCGCTTAAGTTAAACAATTTCTGTCTTGACTAAAGCCTTCAGTAAAATAGCATTGAGGTTCCCTAAGTACATCTGAACTTTGCAAATTTGAATTTTATACCAGGAAAGGAGGCTAGGACACTTTCCTATCCTAATAGTTCAACTCAAGGCATAACTTTGAAAAATAACAGCTACAACCCGGCTGGTGTGGCTCAGTGGTTGAGTGTCAACCTATGAACCAAGAGGTCATGGTTCGAATCCTGGTCGGGGCAAATGCCAGAATTACAGGCTTGATCCCTAGTGTGAAGCGTGCAATAGGCAGCCAATCAATGATTGTCTCTCATCATTGATGTTTCTATCTCTCTCTCCCTCTTCCTGCCTCTCTGAAATCAATAAAAATATATTTTAAAAAATAATAAAAAAATAATAGCTACAGTTTTCTAAACTTTTAAATTGGCTGAGGCTCTGTTTTTATAGGCATGAGCTCATTTAATCTTCCCAACATCCATATAAATAGGTACTGTTATTATCCCCATTTCGCAATGGAGGAGGCTAAGGGGAAGAATGATGAAGACACTTGCAAAAGTTCCCATCGCCATCTAGACAGACCTCAGTGTGTACTCCCTTTTGCCCCGTCGTGCCCTATACACATCTCATAGGAAGTCATCAACTGGGAAAAATCCCGTTTATGATTAGGGAGAGATTAGGCTGTTATTTTCTCAAAAAGCAGAGATTGCATTCCTATTGAACAGCAGGCACTGTTCTGCGTTCTGCAGCATGAGCTCACTTTGTCGTCAGCACGGCCCTGCCAGTTCTATCATGCTCTTCATTTTTCAGATGCGTAACCTGGGGCTCAGAGAGGTTGAGTAACATGGCCACTGTCACGGAGCGAGTACACGACAGAGCCGGTAGTGCCCAACAGAGGAATGGGCAGCTGCAAAGTGCTCGATGCCCCTCAGGAGAGCACAGTCTTGAGACATCAAATGTCTCAAGTTGGAGACGCCGAGCGATGACGCATTTGATTGGGCAAGTCTGTGCGCTGGGGCAAAAGGAGTAAGAAATGTAAAGTTCCCAGTGGGCAGTGAGAAGAGAGCAACATGGGAAGCTGGTGTGGGGAAAAGGGCACCGAAGGAAACCCTCACAGTGCAGCCATGCAGGGACTTTGGAGGCAAGAAATCCCCAGAGAGAGGCTGAAGTCTGCGGTGGTGTGCTTGCGTGCGTGTGTGTGTGTGTGTGTGTGTGTGTGTGCACGTGCGCGCGCATGCGTGAGCACACTGCAATGGGCGCCCCGCATCCCTTCCTCAGAGCTCGCCAGGAGATGGTTAGAGAGTCCACCATGCTCACTGACGTGCAAAGAGATTCTCTTAGGGTAACTCAACAAGGCATCAAGATCTGGATTGTTTCAAGGCCACAATAGACTACCTGTGTGGACACAAGAGGCCCAGGGGCCCACTGACAGCCATCCACACCCCATACATCATCCACAGGGAGCTTATTTCAGTTCCTTCTTGCCAACCACACAATTCAACGGAATCAAGTGTTCTGTGGTACCAGGTACCAACCCAGACAAAGAAGACTCATGACAAGGTGTTTGAGACTCAACTTCCCTGTCACTCACTAGGAAACAGGCCCTTTGCCCATATTAACTCCTCTACCCCTCACGGAACTCTGTAAAGTAGGTGCTACTATGATTGTTTTACGGAAGAGAAACTGAGGCACAGAGAAGTTCAGTGGCCAGAAGGAAAGCCCACAGTTGCCGGTGACGAACACAGCTGGGACTACACCTCAGGCCGGCTGGTTTCAGAGGCTAGGATACAAACCACGCCAGGCACCCCTCGCTTTATTGCTCACTGTTTTATTGCGCTTTCACAGATGTCACTTTTTTATTTCGTTGTTGTTGTTAATCCTCATCCGAGGATCTTTTCCCATTGATTTTTAAAGTGAAAGGGAGGGGGAGAGACAGAGAGAGAAAAACATTGATGTGAGAGTGATACATTGATTGGTTGCCTCCCACGTGTGCCCTGCCTGGGATCGAGCCTGAAACTGAGGTACGTGCTCATGACCAGAATCAAATGCGGGACCCTTCAGTCTGCGGGCCAATGCCCTATCCACTGAGCCAACCTGGCTAGGGTCACGAATGTTACTTTTTTTTTTTTTTTTTTTCAAACTGAAGGCAAGGCCCTCCACCAGCAAGGAGATGAAGATGGCTCAGTTTGTTGTGGTGGTCTGGATAGAGCCCGCAATGTCCCAGGTGTGCAGGCTGCCTGAAGTACAGGTGCTGAGAGATGCGGTAATGGCAGTCATCGCAGGGCCCTCTAACCTCAGTCCACAGCTCCTGCCCACACTCTACCTCGCAGTCTTCTTCAAGGCCGAGTTCTTTGGCAATGCAGGTAAGGGCGATGGATTGTGAGGTGTCTGGCTTTTCGCACAGGAAAAGACACAGGGGAATGAATGCATGGGACTCGAGCCGGAGGGTGCCCGGGCCCCTCCCTGCTCTCAGCACAGCCTCTGTGATCTGATTACATCTGACGGGCAGGCCTGTCCGTCCTCGGCTCACCTGCTGCTTCAGAAAGAGACAGCCTTTGGCAACACAACAAAGCCAAGCCTGCCTCTGACCAGAACATGGGGACCGGGACAGAACTGTCTTTGATGTATTAAACCTTGGACATTGGTCCAGTGGCTTCCAAGGTCTTTGACAGAGGAGTGAAAAACAAAATAATATTAAGACTTGGGCGTCCCCAATAACACAGCTAACGGCCGCTTTACTTCTCGCCCCGAGCGAGGTGAGCTCACCACAAAAGGAACTCCTTCCATGAGACGTAAGGAAGACAGAGAGACAGCAATCTGGTGTGGTCGGGAGGTGGGAGGAGGCTCCTCCTCTTCGAGGGACCATTAACGTTTAGAGTCATTTTCACAATGACGTTGAGCCTCTTACTTTGCCATTATGTGGGGAATAAGCGTTGATGGGGTGTTCTGTGAGCACAGCTGCACGCCAACATCTGGAATGATCTGTGGAATCCTAGAGCCAACATCTGGCTGCAGCCCGCTCCTCCAGAGAGCCCCCCGCCAGGCTGCGCAGCCAATGAACAGGTCAGGGGGTGCAGGCTGCCCTGCCCCGCCCCGGCGAGGAACGGTAGCTTCTGCTCTGTCTTAAGTACAAAGAGTCAAGGTCTATGCTCCTGGCCACATGAATCAATGGCTCACCTGGTAGAGTCAACAGCAAAGGCTACTGAGCCTCTCCAACAGGCTCTGTCCATGACGCTTATAACATGAGGTGGGTGCTGGGATCACTCCTGTTTCATAAGTCAACTCAAGCGCGAAGGGGACGAATTAGATGCTCAAGCCCACACATCTAGTTAGTGGATGTAGGTTTATTCTGATGCCGGATTCCATGCTTTTAACCATCATCCTATCCTGGCTCCCAGGTGGGTGGCGATAAACAGCGGTGCCCGTGGATTACAGAGCACAGGGGCTGCCTCAGACCTTAGCAGCCGTATTTCCACGCACCTGCTCAGTGACACCCAACGAACTGAGATGTGAGGAGCACAGCAATGGCATCCTCAGCACACGGAGATGGTACTCTCCACCTTCAGGCAGAGCACACACCCCCACCCTCTAACCTTCACTGGCAGCCTCTTGCATTTTCCCACCTGCCCTTTTCCTTCTCCCTTTCCCAAAGCCATGGTCACAGACAGCCAGGTGACTGACAACGAGGGGCAAAGCAACTGTTTTGATCCATCACCTCGATGTCTTTCCCTCTCTGAGCCACCCTCTAGATCTCTAGATCTAAATAGGCAATAGATTTACACGTTTATCACAAATGGCATTCAGTGCAAAGTCTCCCGCCCACCCTGTTCGCAGCCCCAAGCACTACCTATTACTATTTTCTTGTGCTTCCTTCCAAACTCTCTTTATGTACACGTAAGACAATACACACTTATGCTACCCCCTTCACTCCTGCCCATTTTCTTGGAGCTCTTCCCATGAGAATACCCGGAGAGAGCATCTTTATTCTTTTTTATAGAGGCACCGTATTCCGTTTCGTGGACGGACTATGTTTACTAAACTTCCCCCTGTTAACATTCAGGTGGTCTTCAACCTCCTTTCTATTCATAAGTTGATACTTTCACCCCTTGTGTCTAGATCTCTCAGCTGGTTAGGAGGGAGATGCTGGGCATCCCCAAATTCCCACACTCCCCACCACTGTGTCCACCAGAGCCGAGAAGCAAAGCCTACTCAACAGGAGCCCCACTGCACGAGGTCTTGCTGCACCAGGAGAGAGCGCCATGTTCACCTTGCCCCAAAGTTCCCATTGCTCCTCGGCCCAGAAAAATGTGACGTCTTGAGTGAGGTCATCTATACATAGAACATTTTAAAACCTAATGTCACGGGGCTCGTTAAGATAACATACAATTTAACCCAGCCAAGCCTGCCAACTCCAGGGCGCCATTGGGGGCCAGGCAACAGTCATCTCCACTAGGACATCAGCACCCCCAGCCCGCCCCCATCCAAGCCAGAGATGCAGCCCTGTGGTTATGAAAATGTCACATCGGTGTTCGATTTGTCATCAAGAAATCGTATGTGGCCCTAGCTGGTTTGGCTCAGTGGGTAGAGCATCGGCCTGCAGACTGAAAGGTCCCAGGTTCGATTGTGGTCAAGGACACATGCCCAGGTTGTGGGCTGGATTCCCAGTAGGGGGCATGTAGGAGGCAGCTGATCCATGATTCTCTCTCATCATTGATGTTTCTATCTCTCTCCCTCTCCCTTCCTGTCTGAAATCAATAAAAATATATAAAAAGAAAAGAAAGAAATAGTATGTGTTTTTTCTCTTACCATACCTTTTCACTAAAAACAGCGATGCCAAGCAGCCATCCCCTTAGCATAGGACTAGCACTAAAAACTGTGCATGAGGACAACTGCATGCCCTTTGACTTGTCCTGACATTCTTGCCTTCCCTAACCCCAGTCTCTGCATTCTCAAGCTAACTCCTCCCTCCTCCCTCCTCCCTCCCTGTCACAGATGCTGCTGGTGCCCTGCCCACATTCTCCTGGGTGGCACCACTGCAGGGCACACAGACCTGGCTTTCCATGACTGGCATCTGCATCCCTTTGCCTTATGCTTTCTCTGGCTGCCAGTATTCACTCAGCAATGAATACCACCATCACCACCCCCACAGCCTTCAACCTTTGACTGACCAAAGTCGCTATAAAGACATTCCCAGGCTCCCTAGCCATGCAGGTGGGAACAGGCCAAGGGTCACGCCCTGTGTTGTTTCCAATGTTCCCAGCAGGATCAAGCCCATTGTGGCAACTTGCCTGAACACATACCATTGGCTGTCTTCTCTTGCCTATCTCACTCTACTAACTGTACACTTTGAAAGCCATCCCTGTACACCATCATTTTATTCTTATCATCACTCCCAGTTTCAGGTGAAGAGAGTGAGGTTCAGAGCGATTAAATGACTTACCCAAAGTCTGGACTGAACCGTGGTACAAAAACACACCATGCCCAGCAAGCAGCCTTTCCTCTACATCCTACCACGTCTGAGCACGAATGATGAAAGACCATGTTTAGTAATTTCTTGGCTATGAAGAATATTTTGGTGAAAATGGGTCAGAGAAGAGTTTATAGAAAGTTCTCACAGTTTGGGCTGTTCTAAGAAACTCACCCAAACATCTCCAGGTCATACCCTCTCTGAACCATACTCAGCACTCGCTGTTCTAGGGCTGCTGGATGGGACGTTCTCTCATGGCTGGTCCTACACATTGGCCACCATCTAAACCCATTGGGCAACACCCAGAAACACCGCCTGTAGCAGTCGGCTATTGCTGCCAAGTAAGGACGTGTGACTTACAAAAACAAGCATTGCTTTTCTCGCTCACAGGTGCGCAGCGTGGCGAGGGCAACTCTGATTCAGGTCGGGTTTGGGTCTGACCCATGTGACTAGTTCTGGGGCCCAGAGAGCAGGGGTTGGCTACACAAAGTGTGCTCTCCTCATAGTGGTTACAGGAGCCCAGAGAAGTCACACCGCATGCATTATTTAAAGCCTCTGCTACAGTCAGACCCACTCACATGCCATCGGCCGAAGCAAGTCACTGATTAAGCCCCAGGCCAGTGGGGCCAGATGTATACTATGCCCCAAGGTACAGGGGAGGTGAGGAAAGATTTGCTGAGTAATACTCCAAATCTGTCATGTCAGCTGAAAGCTCGATTCCCAGGAAGGGAGTGGAGCACATCTCTTCCAAATCCCGTAAAGCTAGGGACGGATACTGCCCCATTCATCAAGGTAGCCTGCCAGAGGACCTTTCCTGAGGGACCCCGGGGTGGGGGTGGGGGGCGCGAAATGGCAGTCTCCCAGTGAGATCCCAACACGGAAATGATCTAGTGGAGACTGGGATATTTCACCTCAGCTACTTCCCTCCTCCTGATCTCCCCCAAATCAAGCTTTCAGGTCCCCCCTCCATGAGGACTGGACCTGCAGACAGAGAGAAAGGCCGATGTGGGTGACGCATAAGCTCCATCCTACACAATTTCTAGCAATGCCAGGGACGACTTCCATGACTTCTGGCTATTTAACAAAACAAACACAGTAGTATTAATGTAATACAGCAACAAGAGAGAACAAAACTCTGGCTATTGATAACAAAACAAAGCAATGCCAATGCAACACAGCAATGAGAGAAAAACCAAACTTCAGGCATGTTAACATTTTCAGGACTATTTTTGCAAAATGAAAGTGTCTTTTGCTGCCGAAGCATATCTTACTCAGAGTCCTCAGATTTGACTGTGCAAGACTTTAAGAGAGTAACTTCCACTCCCCGCTTTTTTACCATCTGCTGGGCCTCAGTCCCTAACTTCTTCAGCTGACCCTATGCTGACACCTTGGTCCCTTGAGTAGTAAGATGCTGCCAATGCGAAGATGTCCTTGATGCTAGGCTGGTGCCCCTGGATCAGGCTGCTTGGACCGTTGGCCTTGGTACTGAGTCGGCACTAGTCCCAGTCAAATCAGCCCCGTCCGTGCCGGTGGAAGTGTCTCACCAGACCCAAAGTCCCAGGGAGCTATCAGGTGGCACAAGAAAGAAACAACCAAAGCCCAGAAACAATGCAACTGCTGCAAGAGCTTACAATCTAGGTCAGAAATAAAAGTTCCTTCCTCAAACAACATCAACCATAGCCATTTTTTGCTTTGCAGTGGCTTAAACAAAACCTAAGAGATTTCTACCTTATTTTGTACCTCTTATTTATTTTCTACAGCTTACTTTCTACCGCTTACTTTCTAATGCTTATTTTCTACTTAAGAAGTTAAAAAATGCTCCAATAAGCATCGTTTTTAGGGATCCCCTTCCTAAGACCCTGAATTTTCCATGTTTTACACCAAGCTATTACCAAACCTCGGCTCCTTACCTTTTGCTTTCAGCTTTTCCTTTTATTTTTCTCCTTTTGCTTTCTGCGCACGCCTCACTGGAGCCTCCTTTCACTTGTCCACTGCAGTAACCCCAAACTCAGGCCCCTTTCGGGCACCATTTGTGCCACGCCAGCACGGCCAAGGGTGACCCTGAGCGGGGGCCGTGAAGGATGGAGAAAAGACAGACAAGAGAAGAAAGCTGGGTCTGGGTGGGACGCTGTTCTCTTTGATGGAGAGCTAGTGACAGTGCCACAGACTACAAGCCGTGTCTTTATTTTATAGCCAGATTCCACCAGGCAAAGTAAGGGCGTAGTCAAGATGTTTACAACATTCTCCTAGGTTTCAAGCCTACTCAACTACATGCACCTGAACTCTATCAAGCCCACATCACTCGGGCACATGGGGCCACGTGTTCGGACCATAGGTTCATGCTCACAACTCCAGCTGTTGGCTATAACTGTGCTGGGAGGGCTCTGCCCCCCAAGCTGGGACTTGCACGTGGGCATGAGAGGCTGTGCCCTCTCAGTAGTCCGAGGCCTGAACCTGTCCAAACACTGTAGCCGCTCTCCACAGTAAGGGACCTCGGGTGGGCCAAGGAGGCAATCGGGTGCCCGTGGGGAAAGACTGCTGGAAGGAGTGGGGAGGGGCTTCTGGATAAAGTTTCTTCAGGCCAAGGAGAACGCTCTGGAAAGAAACCGATGCTCCCTTCTTTCTCTGACCCTCGCCACGTCTAGGTGTCACTGCCAGAGCCCCACGCCTTCCTGAAGTTGAAAACAGCAGGAAGATGGCAGATCAGAGAAATGGAAACACGGACAAGCATCCTGAGGGCATCACTGAACTGCCGCAGGAGCGTCCCCCGGCACGTGCCTGACGAGGCCCTCGCTTGTCAAGGAGATGATATAACATCCGGGGGCGAGGCTCCTGCCTCACAGTAAGGGCGTCTTAGCCAGCATCTCCCTCAGCCACGGACCAGCAGCGCACAGGCGGGCAATCAGCGTCGCCAATTCCATGTTTGCACCCATACCCGGGTCCTAGAACTGTGGCGAGGATTGAGCGACATGCACATGAAATGCCTGAAGCCCGGTGGTGCCTGTTGCGAGCACAAATGACTCGCCAAGATGATTTTTAGTAGAGGGCTTTGGGGTGCCATCCAGCAAGAACTTCCTGCTCCTCTCCTTCCTCTTTGTCTCCCCACCCGGACTCCTTCTCCCCACCAGGGTTCAGATCCCTCAGAGGGCCAGATGGAGCCTACGGGGGGAGCGGAAGACTGACCACAGACCCTCTCCCAGCTCCAGGCCCCAGCTGGAGGAGGAAGAGGCGCGTCCACTCGGCACCATGTTTTACGGTCTGGGTGATTCCACAGACGTGGACATACCAGTTACTGAATGGAGACCGTGTTGGAACCAGCAAGGCAGCCAGAAGAGTCATGGACCGGCCCTAAGGTCCATCCCTGGGCCAGGAAAGAGTGCGCTCGCACAGAAAAAACTTAGGGGCAGTGACAGGCAAACATGAAGTTGGCTTCCTGAAAACACCCTGGGAGTCCTGTTTATTTAACATCCTCCCCCTTGTGGCAACATAGCCCGTGTCCCCGTGTCTGGCCAAGTGAGAGACAGCGCTCACTGAGCAATTGTTATCATTCTACATTCCTTCCCTCACCATTAAGCAATTCCACCTGCTTCTTCGAGCAAGACAAAAGCTAAGGACAGCGGAGAAACCATCGAACAGCGTCTGCGTTCCTCTAGCCAACAAGTCAAGTCCTGCCAAGCCCGGGACAGAACGCCACCCTCCGTAGCCCCAGACCAGCCCCAGGGCGGGGCAGGCTTTAGAATCCCACAGCACTCCAGAGAGAACTGAGTTCGAGTCCTGCCCCTGCCACTTGTGACCCCTGGGAAAGTTACTTAACATTCCTACACTTCCATTCCCTCCTCTGCGAAATAGATATAATAAAAGCACCCCTTCCACAGGGGCATTCGGTGGGAGAAAGGAGGAAATAGGTGCCAACCCGAGAAAATTGCCCAGCATGGGGCAGAGGCCTTGAGACACATGATGATCGCTCTACATCACTGCCACTCAAAGGGAAGCCTTGGCCTGCCGTAAAGAACATTATGCGAGAGGTGTGGTGAGGGGAAGCCCGGATTCTAGAACCAGACTGCCTGGGTGCAGGCATGCGAGAATGGGAAGCACACTGCATAAGTGTTAGATGAAGATGAGTATAGCACTGTGTCCGCCATTGGTTCTCAACCGTGGCTGCACATTAGAATCACCTGGGAATCTTTTTAAAATCCTGATTTCTGGGCCTCACCCTCCGGAAATTCTGTTTCTTTGTGATGGGGTGAGGCCACAACATTAGTAACAAAGAAACAGAATTTCCAGAGGATGAGGCCCAGAAATCAGGATTTTAAAAAGATTCCCAGGTGACTCTCATGTGCAGCCAAGGTTGAGAACCGCTGGTGTACGCAGATGCAATACAGGTAGTCAGAGCTTAGTCACGGCAGCTGTTCTTAAGGGAAGCGGCATCTCAATCAACTCAGGTGGGTCCTGAAGTTTCTAGTCACCAAGACACTTCAGAGGCACTGAATGCGGGTCAGGCATGCAGTCACCTCAGTTGCTTTTCTTGTTTGTTGGCAGAATGTCTCGAACCCAGAAGCCCATCCTGCTGGGGCCGGGCCCTCGGCACCACCTCTATCCCCCCTTCTCCCCAGCAGCTCTCAGCCTCTCTCCTGTGTTACCTGGTCTGGTTCCTTCCTCCAGGGCAGGTCTCACCTTGCGGGGCAGAGGCGAGGTCCCCGGCCTTCCAGCCTCCTGAGATGGTGGCATTGCAAGAGGCCCAGCTTCCCCCCTCCTCCCCCCACCACCGCCTGGCTCTCCACTGCCTCCCCACTGCTGGGGCCTGAGGACTGACGGAGAAAGAGGTGGTGAAGATGAAAAGCTGATACACCCGCAGGAAATCATTGTTTAGCCAAATCCAGGACCGAAGAAAAACAAGTGTAACATTGGAGAAAGCAGAGCAAGGTGCCATTCAAGGCCATTGTTAGGGCCTCCTCGCTGTGCAAGGGGGAAACAATGGGGCCCTGTGTGTGCGAGGACAATGCTGTGTGTTATCAGCCGCTTCTGTGTCACTCCTGGGGATGGAAGGATGAGAAACGGGGCCACAGTGCCCTCCTGGGTCGGATGCCTCTGGAATTCACGCATCAGAGCCACCAGACCAGTGGGAGCCTGTGGTGTTCTGTAACGGGGACAGGCACGCCTGCTCAGGAATGCCTGCACCCTCTCCTCTTCTGTAAGCACCTTCCAGAGACTCGCCTCGAGTGAGAGCTGAAATGAACCACAAATGTCACCTCTCCAAACACGCATATCCTCTGCTCCAAATCCTGGCTTGAGAGAGGCGGCACCTGGCTGGAACCACTGCCCAGCCACACAGCCTCCGCGTCGCCGTGGGCAAGGCCAGATGAGCCATCAAGCGGTGGCATCCATGGGAACCCCACAGCTCACAGCATGACCTCACATGCTCCCACCTCCGATCCTGCCTCTGCCACTTGCTACCCCTGGACCGTGAGCAAGGTTTCTCCCTGACCGTTAGTTTTCCCGCCTGAAAACTGGGGTTCTTTTGGAGTTATCGTCAGGATTATACAAGTGAATCCGTGTAAAACTCTTAGAACAGTGCTTACTCCATAGAAATCCCTCAGGAAGTATGAACGGCAACTTAGATGCCCACATCACCCCGACGACTTGCTTAGATCCATGAAGAGATGGATGGAAACCCGGGGTCCCAAATACCCAAACTCAGCCGGGCCACCCACCCATGGATGAATGGATAAACAGAATGTGCTTTATCATACAATGGAATTATTTAGCAATCTAAAAGAATGAAGTAGCCTGGCCAGCATGGCTCAGTGGTTGAGCATTGACCTATGAACCAGGAGGTCCTGGTTTGATTCCCAGTCAGGGCACATGCCTGGATTGCAGGCTCAATCCTCAGTGTGGGGCATGCAGGAGGCAGCTGATCAACGATTTTCTCTCATCATTAATGTTTCTATTTCTCTTTCCCTCTCTCTTCCTCTTTGAACAGGGATGGACCTCAAAACTACTGGGATAAGAGATGGGAAAAACAATAAAAAGACCACATATCAGATTATTCCATTTATATAAAATGTCCAGAATAGACAAATCTATAGAGACAGGAAGCAGGTTAGTGGTTGCCGAGGGTTGGGTGTAATGGAGAGTTTTGGGGGGTTGGTGGCTAAAGGGCATGGTGTTCTTTTGGGGGTGGTAATTATGTTCTCAAATGGACTGTGGTGATGGTTACATAACTCTGAAAGTAACTAAAATCCATTGAACTGTACACTTCAGTGGGCAAATTGTATATGTGAAGTATACCACAATAAAGCTATTACCAAAAAAAGAAACCCAAACTATGATTGTGACCCTTAATTGCCTTCAATTAAAAAATTTTTGCATCCATATCGCTCTGTTCACATCAGCCCCACGCCTACCCCACGCGGTCCCCGAGGGAAGAAGGAAAGGGCTCTGAAAGGATGCTTTCCCCAGGGGGTCAGACCTCAAACCAGGTGACCCACTGGCCTGCTTTACCCAATGCTGTCCCAGTGTTAGCACTGAAAGCCCGTGTCCCAAGAAATCCTTTATCCCTGGGAAACTGAGATGGTCGGTCACCCTCGGGCAAACCCATTCCCATAGCACAGGGAAGCTCTGCCCTTTAGGGCTGCCAGTGGCGAGGACAGATAGACAATCCTCCCCCTTTGGGGTATAAATCATCCCTAAGCTCCTCCTAACAGTCAAAAGACAATCTCGTTACTGCTGTCCCCATTTTACAGATGAGGAAACTGAGGTTCAGAGAGATGAAGTAACTTGCCAAAAGTACATCGGAGCCAGGAACTGAACCTGGGTCTTTTTCCAAAGCCCAAGGTATGTACCCCTTCTACTCGTCATATTGTCCCTCACCGTACCACTGGGCCAGATGCCCAGGAACACCTTAAATTGTGTTGGCCCCCTGGGGAAGGCAGTCAGATGTCCAGGCAGAAGAAGCAGGAGTTTTTTAGCTCTGGAAAGACAAGGAGACAGGAACTGCCTCGTGGTTAACAGCACAGACAGTGGAGTCAGTCTGCTCCAGTTTGAATGTGGGCTCTGCTGGGCAAGTTACTAAACTTTTCTGTGATTCAATCTCCCCCCATATACAAAATGGGGGAACAGTACTCGTGTGTGTGTGTGTGCGTGTGTTATGGGATTGTTATGGGAAGTACTAGTAAATAAATCAATAAGTATGGAAGAGACTTAGATGGAAGCTGGCAAGTGGCAAGTTTATGAAATAAATGAAAGAAAGCACAGTTCGACATACCCAGAATTGGGAAGAAGTCAGATGATTCCTAAGGAGAGCCAGGCAGAGGGACCAACGCATGGCAATGAACTCTGACATCCTGTTCTGTTTCTTCCCATGAAAAGGTTTCTGATTGAGGAATTGCTGGAAGCTCCCCGGTCCACAGGCACACCTTTAAAAGCAATCCGGGCAGCCCTACCCCAGTGGGATGGCGAGGTGCAGGCTTGAGGACCTGCCTGGCAGACTGGAGCCCAGGGGATCCCCTCATAGCTTACCTACCCACGAAGGCAAGGAGAGCTGGTACCCTCCCACCAGGGCAGCACCTATTACTCTGCTCTCTGAGGCAGTTGTGATCAATATCATTTTACAGATTTGGAAACAAGCTCAGAGCCCAGCCAGTGTGGCTCAGTGGCTGAGCGTCGACCTATGAACCAGGAGGTCATGGTTTGATTCCTATATATTGGTTATATATATATATATATATATATATATATATATATATATATATATACACACATATATATGATTCAGAGAAATTCAAGAATTTGTTCAAAGTATGGTTAATAACATGTAGAGTTGGGATTCAAACTGAGATTGAATTCTAAAGTCCCTCTGCTTTATTGCCTCCTTGTATCAGTTATTATTGTTTTGTAAAAAATTATCTCAAAATTCAGTAACTTAAAACAATAAACACTTACAATTATACTGTTTTTGAAGGTCAGATATCCAGGAGTGGCTCAGCTGGATGTCTCAGCCCCAGAATCCCTCATGAGGTTATAGTCAAGATGTTGGCCAAGGCTGCTGTCATCTCAAAGCTCTGCCAGGACTGGAGAACCTGCTCCTAAACTCAGGAACGAGGCCGTGGGCAGGCTTGGTTTCTTGCTGGCTATTGGCCGGAGGCTCCAGTTTTTTTGTCCCATGGATCTCTCCAGGGGACTGCTCACACATGGCAGCCTGCTCTCCCTAGAGCAAGAGATTCAAGAAAAAGGGAGGAGGCAACCGAGAGAGCATCAAGGAGCTGCGGTCTTTTATAACTAATCTCAGCAGTGACACGCTATCACCTCTGCCATCTGCTGTGAGTCACACAGACCAATCCTGGTGCAACGTGGAGAGGACTACACAGGGTGTGAATACAGGGAAGCAAGGGTCATTGGGGGCCACTTTGAAGGCTGGTGGCCATGCTGCTCACCTTTCTAGAGCCAGACAAGAAGGCACAGTGCTGCAGATAATAAGGCAATGTCCCCTCAAAAAAAAGTCACAGAAATTAATCTAAAAAGTCACAAAATTAATTTTGATATTATTTATTTAACAAACATTCCATTCATTCGATTTCCTTCTTACTCCCCTCTTCCTAAGGCTTCTTCACCAGCTCTTCAGCACTAGGTCTACAGGAAAGTCATTAAAACCCTAAGTGAATCAGGTTCCCCATCTGGATAATGCAAATAATACCAGTTCCTATCTATCTCCCACAGAAGGAAGCTATACACGGGAAAGCAATTTTGCATTCTTGGAGCTAGGGGAGCGGGGTGAGTTCCAAGAATTCCGATAATGCACAGCCACACTGTATTTCCACCCAGCCAGGTAGCTGGTCACTGCTTTCCACGGCGTGTGCCATGCAGGCGCATTCCTCAAAGCAGCCAGCCTACCCACTTGGGTCAAGGAAAATCAGAGTTTCCCTTGATCTCGTAAGTAAACGAGCCCAGTCATTTCCTCCTCTGAAAACCCCCGCCCGCGTCCTCTCAACCCCATCGCCCTCCCGTCGCCTGGCGGACCTAGCCAGTCACCTTGCCCTTCTGGGCTCCTCCCCATCCCGCAGTGCCCCCCGCCGGGCAGTTTCCGCCACCTCGAAGGACTACAGTCCCCGGCATGCCCCGCGGCGGCCGAGGGACCATGTGACCGCGCATCTCCCCTGTGAGGCGGTCACATGACTAGGGGGAAATGGCTGCGTTGACGGCGGACAATTTTGGGGCGCTCCAGAGCCTGTTGAAGGTAAATGGAGGGGTGGGGACAGCCCGAGGCGCCCTTTGTCCTCGGGATTTTAGCCGGAGTAGGAATTGGGAATAAAGGGACCTTGGTTTGGAGTCAGAACTCTGGTACTACCTCTCTGTGGCCCGGGGAAGTCGTTGCGCGCTTCCGAGCCGTTCAAAAGAGGGAATAAAATGTATACCGCCCTAACCATGGTGGGGAGCACCTAAGATAACGGTTGTGAAGGCGCCGTACAGATGCCTCCTGCTACAGCCTCTGGGGCTGGCTTTGACGATGGTGCATTAGGGGTAATTGCCAGGCCGCGTGGCCAGTTGAGGCCGCACCCAGCAGCCCGTCGGGCGGGTGGTGGAGAAATGGTCTCTGCGCGCCAGCCCCTGAGTCACGTGCGTTCTTCCTTCTCCGAGTCCAGGGTTTTCTGTACTTCCTCGGACCCATGTAAGGGCCAAAAAAATTGATAATCGTTTGAAGGATTGTGAGGTTGAAAGGGTCCTACTTCATAGAGCTTGGAAGGATGTAATGAGATGATGGAGTTATTTGCCTAACTTCTGACTTCCTCTATAGGAAGGGGCGGCTTTATCTTCCTTCGCAGTTCTTGTCAGTAGCGGACCTTAGCCGTCTGTTGGTCGTCTTTCTTTCTCACAAGAATTTAAGACCCATGAGGGACTTTTTAAAAAACAACAACCCACCAGACGAAGAGGATTGAGTTAGCAATACTCAGCATTTGTGTGTAGCACACGTTCATCATTCATGGCACAACATCATTGATTCATGCAATGGTCCCTCTGCTGTTTTAACCACCTCCCCAGTGTTCTGTCCTATTCTCCGTCCCTAAAGGCATCTCTTTTATTCACAAATGTGTTGCCAACAAGTGCTCCCCCAACACCTGGCACACAGCATGTGCTTAATAAATAGCTGTTGGATGCATTAATGAAGGAGGTAATAAAGCTGGGACTGGAAACCTAACGCGCTCTGCTCACCCTCATTGTGGCTGCCCACCCCCTCCCCGAGTTCCTATTGGAGGTACGGACTTTCAAGGTCAGCCTCTGCTGATACCTCTGGGTGATGGGACTTGTGACTGCCTGGCAGGGAGCTCCCCACTTAGCCCCAGCCTCCTGCTTGGCCTTGCCTGACACCACGGCAGCAGGGATGTTGGGACACCTCGTTACAGCTTCCCAAGGTGGAAGTCTAGGCTTCCCACTCGGCCTTTGCTGACCTGGGGAAGGGAGGGGGCCACAGTGCTTTCCGCGGTGTTTGGCTGGACTAGAGCAGTTATTGTCTAAGGTTTTCTGCTTTGCTAGGCTGCCCCTTCTTGGTCTGTTGGCTAGAGAGAGCAGGAATTTGTTGGAGCTTTTTGCTTCCTGCACCCACTGGCATCCTCCATTGCCCTCTTCTTCAGCTCAAAGTCTGGGATGTCTGAACAAAAAGAAAACCCAGGAACTCACCACCCTGTCATTCCTTGGTCATGAGGTCCACAGCGGGTCTGTCTTCTCCGCACCCCCTTTCAGAGTCGTCTTGGGTTTGTTTTCTATATAGTCCCCAGGATTGCTGGTTGTACCTAATGGGAAGAAGAAGGAAAAGTACTTCTAATCCATCTTCCCTATGTGCATTCTGTTCTAAAACATGTATTTTCGGTGACTTAATTTGTTTTCCACCTGTGGATTAATTCATAGGCTTCCTCAAAAGATGTTGTCAGACAGCTGTGCCAAGAGAGCTTCTCCAGTTCAGCCCTCGGCTCGAAAGAACTCTTGGATATCACGTGTTCCAGCTTGTCTGTGACCCAGGAGGAGGCAGAGCAAGTAAGTGTGACCAGAAATGACCTTTGAGCATCAGACTCTCAACTCATCAGTCTCTTTCTTGACCCCCCTGCAGTCATTGCTGTGTCCAAGGAAATGTTCCCCTTAAATGTCTGTTGACATTAAAGCAAACTTAAAATAGATTATTTTTTTAGCGTCAGTGAACTGAACACCTTTGTTTTGAACCTTGATTTCCTTGTTGTAAATGAGCATGGCTGGGAGAACTTACCAGAATCAGAACTCCTGACCGTTTCTTTTTCTGACTTGTTGCCTAAACAGTGTGGCCACAAGACAACCTTTTTAAGACTTTTCTTTCCCGACCTGTAACTTGCTGACGCTCATTAATTGTCGGATACTTAGGCAGACTTTTCAGGGATCTCTGGGCAGAAACCGCGAGGCCCAAGCACTGTTAGGGAGGATGTGCGCCGGCCGGACCTCGCCTCAGCTCAGCTGACGGCCAAGAGGAAGGGGAAAGGGACTCCTGGTATGGAGCGCTCACCGCCTTATTTTTCCAGGGAAACAGTTTTCTAACACAGGAGGCCACCCAAACTGGCCCATGTTGTTGTTGGTGGTGGTGGTATTATTTCAATCTGGAGCTTTGTTCACTGAAGTTGGCACATGGACATTGGCACTTGCAGCAGAGGCCTCGGGGCTGGTGGGACTCTGTTGAATGACCAGCAATGTGTGGCAGGCGGGGGGTAGAGCCCTGCCCCCTTTCCCTCTCCCCATCCCCATCTCCTGGCCCACTTCTCCTCACCGCCTGCCCGGGGCTCCCGTCTCTCCCGCAGCTGCTCCAGGCCCTGCACCGCCTCACCAGGCTGGCGGCGTTCCGGGACCTGTCCTCCGCCGAGGCCGTGCTGGCTCTCTTTCCTGCCAGTTTCCACCAGAACCTCAAAAACCTGCTGACAAAAATCATCCTAGAAAACATGTGAGTGCCCGATTCTTCAGTGTTCCTTGTAAGGCTTATATTTGTTCTTCCTGTTCTAGAAATAATACGTTCATTCTTGAAAAGCACACAGGGTGAGAAAAAAAACAACCCTAATCCCGCCCCCTGGAGCGTTGGCAGCGTGCATTCCTTAGCGGGAGCCTCTCGGGGCGTGTTTATGTTTTGCAGAGAGGTGGGCGTGTCTGTTTTTAACCCCGTGGGATGATGCCCCTTTAAAACGAGCTGGTTTGCAATGAACAGTATTAATGTCAATGATATTTCAGGTCCGTACATATTTGCCTTCAGTAACATTTTTAGTGGCTGAACATATTCCGCTGTGTAAAGAAATTCTGTGTAATTCAGTTAAGAGATTCCCAAGGGTTAGATACTAATGCTGTTGGCCATTTTCACTTCAGTGAACAATTTATCATAGAAACTTGCTTCACTTACTTTCTTGCTGGGCTAAAGGCAATGGGCGGCCCTGGTCCGTGTGGCTTAGTCAGTTGGGCGCCGTCCTGTGCACCAAAAGGTTGCTGCTCCCATTCCCAGTCGGCACATGCTGGCCATGGGCTCCACCCCCGGTAGCAGGCATGCAGGAGGCAACCGATAGAAGTTTCTCTCTTGCATCAATATTTCTCTCTCTCTCAAATCAATATATAAAAAAAAGACTAGGCCAACCTTTTCTCTGCTTGTTTGAGAACGATGGCCAAGAAGATTGCAGTACATTGAGCCTTTTCCTTTTTTTAAGTTGTGAAAACGAACAGCACTTTGTCCTTAAAGTCACTGAGCTTTACAAACAAACACACAAACGACTGCTCACCGGAATGAGGTGCTCCTGTGGTCCTTCCCTGTCAGGAGGTGATCACAGGTTTGGGGGCACAGTGGGGGGCAGGGCAGAGGCCCAGGTCCATGGGCCTCTCGTTATCAGGAGACTCCGGTTTCATCCTGTGCCATCATTTTCTCCTCATTTTTCCCTCTTACACAGATCTACGTGGAGAGCGGAAGCCCAAGCTGATCTGAGTGAGTACCAAGAACTGTGCCTTTTCCTCCTCACCCTGCTTCCCAGCCCAGCTCCGAACCTGCCAGGTGGCGAGTTTTTAACCAAAAATCAAAGGGAATTAACCTGATCCCAAGCTCAACATGTATGTGGGGTTTTTTTTAATTCCACTTTTTAATTTTTTTCTGATTATAAGCTTAACATAATACAGGCATGTTGTTAAAAAAAATAAACTGAAATGTCCAAGTAGTAAGTGAAATACTTAAAATAATGATATTTCCATTAGGAAAGAAAAATGTAATTGAAATTAGTTTGAAAGGTTGAATGAAAGTGGATATTTAATAAAGGATCACGAAACTTACTCTGATCCAGTCACTCCGCTGAAGAACTCTGCCTGCGTTGCTCACTGTTCCTCCCAGCACCCGGGAGCGAGGCTCAGATTATCCCCATTTTACAGATGAGGAAGCAGAGGCTCAGAGGTGGAACCCGTCTCCCAGCCAAGTCTCTGTCTCTCAAACAAAAGCTCTTTCCACTGTTGTTGAAACTGCACATTTCCTAAGCCTCAGGCCTCCACCCGTCTTCTCTATCAGTGCCACTTCTCATCCTGTCCTGCCTTCTGGAGGGCCGGGGTTCCGGCAGAAGCCTGGGGATGCTCAGCCCTAAGCGCAGGTGGCACGGAGCAGTGGGCCCGTCTGCCTGTCTCCCTCCATGGATCACGTGCATGACACGTGGACAGCCCATTGCGTGAATTGCCATTGTGAACACACTTGACCTTTTCTCAGTGCCTGTCACAGAGTAAAGGCTCGGTAAACGCGGGGACATGAGCTCTGAGCGGGACTGTCCTCCTCCTCCTCCCCCAGTCTCTCTGCCACGCCTGGTGGACCTGGACTGGAGAGTGGACATCAAAACCGCCTCCGACAGCATCAGCCGCATGGTGGTCCCCACCTGCCTGCTCCAGATGAAGGTACGGCCATCGTCATCCTCACTAGAAGGACAGGAGGGCGGCAGCGACTGGCACCCCCGGGGGCCATGGGAAATGCCAGGGTTCAGGGCTCTCTAGCTCCATAAGTAAAAAGCTGCCCCCAAACACGGCATTGATTTATGAAGTATATGTGTAGTGACATAGACATAATATGTCTCATGATGCGCTGGGCAGGGCTCCTGCCGGCAGTTGGAGACGGGTCCCTTCATTTTCTTGTTTTCGCGCTCTTGCCTCACTGGTGTTATCTTCACAGTTCTTTCCAGGAATCTTTTAAAGCCACGGACCCATTTTAAGGGTTTGTTTGGGTAAAATTAGATAATGGAATACTGTATTTACTTAACCAGACACCCAGAAACTCAACACCTGAAGAAAATGAGAACGTAAGGGTGCCTCTAATAATGACGTTTTTAAATATTAGTAAAGCTTACTGTTTAAGAAAGCTATCAACATAAGTACAGGTCGTAATACAGCGGTGGGCAAAGGCAGGCTGGCGGTTGTTCGTATGGAACGAAACATGCAGGTTCTGATTATTGCAGTCGCTTCATTAACTCGGAATGTCAAGTGGCACAGTGCACTTGGGTGCGTGAGTGCTCCGATTGCCTGCCTTCATTTACACACCCTCGTAGTCGACTTGCTATGCGAAGCACACAGTGGCACAGAGCTCCTTACGAACCTACTGCCCGCCCCGGGATGTTCCCTGCATCCCACTGGATCCTCACGGACCCCTAGAGCCCATTGTGTGAATTGTCAGTGTGAACACGTGACGTTTTCTCACTTGAAGGCTGAGTGAGAGTCAGGTGAGCCTCGGCTTCCCCGATTCCTGCCCTGAGCACTGGTGGCGAATGGAAACTGACCCCCAGCCTCAGAGCCATCGCCTTCCTCCTCCCCCATTGCTGGCTGACTCCAGGGCGAGGACAATGTGGCGAGCCGGCACGGCCATGGCATACTCAGCCCCAGGGCGCCTCAGGTGCCATGCCAGCTCGGCCTGGTTCAGTGACCCTGAGTGGGGGCTTGAAGGATTGAGAGAAGACAGACAAGAGAAGGAAAGCTGGGTCTCGGTGGGACGCTGCTCCCAGATGGAGAGACGGCACCAGCGCCCACAAGCTGTGTCTTTATTTTATAGCAGATGCCATGAGGCAAAGTAAGGGCGTGATCAAGATGTTTACAACATTCTCGTGGGTTTCAGTCCTACTCAGCTACATGCACCTGAACTCTATCAAGCCCATTTCACTCAGGCACGTGGGGCCACGTGTTCGGACCATAGGTTCAAGCTCACAACTATATCTGTTGGCTATATTTGTGCCGTGAGGGCTCTGCCCTCCAAGCTGGGACTTGCACGTGGCAATGAGAGGCCTGTGCCCTCTCCTCAGTCCAAACCTGTCCAAAACCCTGTGGCCGCGCCCCACAGGACAGTCGCTCTGAGCAAAGAGCCTCTCAGAGGTTCCCTGGATGGGGGTGGGCTCCCGGGTCCAGGGCTCACCTGCTGGGCAGTAGGAGGTGAGACGGCGATGACTTTGGGGCTGTGTTCTGTTTCCAGATCAAGGAAGATCCCAGGCTGTGCAGGGACAGCCCCTCCGTCTCAGCTGTCACCATGGAGCTGAGCAAGGAAACGCTGGACACTATGTTAGACGGGCTGGGTCGCATCCGGGACCAGCTTTCTGCCGTGGCCAACAAATGACACCACCAGCCACCAGCCCCACTGCCACGCCCCGGCTTCTGCCAGCAATGGAGCATCTCCTGACTCGACTGACACCAGCGGGCTGCCCTGGTGGCAGCAGCTGCAGCCGACAGCAGACGGGCCAGGCAGGCTGGGGGACAGACGGGGCTGCCATCCGAAGGTGCAGCTGGACTGGAGGACGCAGCCACGCCCCCACGTTGTTCTCCTCACTCATCTTCCTCTTCCCAGGCTGGTGGGCAGAAACCTCCACCTTGAAAGGCTCCTGCGTGCACCTGAGTAACCGCTGTGGCCGTGTGGGGGCTCATGAGCCTGTCAGCGGCCCTGTGGCCGCTGTAACATTCAGGCCCCGTTGAGGAGCTCTCTCGTAAGTTCCTCTCCAGCACCAGCTCTGATGAGCGCATTCCCAGTCCTGGGACACAGGAAGGGGGTCGGTGGCAGGTGCCAGCGGCTCCTGCTTCTCTGTCCGAGAGGCCAGGCAGACCCCACAGAGCAGGGTCCCGGCAGTGTGGCCTCCTGCCCCGAGACCAGAGCCTCCTGTCGGTACAGGAGGTCTGAAATGGGGGCTGATTCTCTTCGCGAAGCTGGGGCCCATCCTTGGATCATGCAGCCCCTCCAGGGTGGTGAGTGGGAGTGATGGGAATAAACAGTTCTGAAAACCTCTGATTCTCTGCTGAGCCTGAGTTCATTGCCTTGGGCTGGGGCTGCCTTCTGTGTGAGGGTGACCCCAGCTTCCTAATTCCCAGCCAAGCCCATGACCACATGTGACCTGAAGCCACAGGGACCCTCGCTACCTTCTGTGTGCCTGTGTGTCCTGTAGAGCAAAGGCAAGGTTGGCAGTGTGCTTGTGACAGCTGTGATGAAAGCACCCCTTAGAGCAGTGGTTCTCAACCTTCCTAATGCCGCGACCCTTTAATACAGTTCCTCATATTGTGGTGACCCCCAATTTCATTGTTACAAATTGAACATAATTAAAGCATAGCGATTAATCACAAAAACAATATGTTATGTGTGTTTTCCGATGGTCTTAGGCGACCCCTGTGAAAGTGTTGTTGGACCCCCAAAGGGGTCGCGACCCACAGGTTGAGAACCGCTGCCTTAGCGTCATCTGACACGTCATAGGACTCAGTGTGTGACACGCCCCCCTTCTGGATCACTCCCCCAGCAGCAGCCTGCTGTCCCAGTGCTCCACTGTGGCACAAGCAGGTCAAACTCGCAGCTGGAGGGCCACATGCTTGCTGTGGTGCCTTCTCGATGGTGTGGGTGGGGGAGGGCAGGTGGGAGAGAAGCCGGGTTAAGAGACCGGCAGGCAGCAGGGGTGGGAACCAGCTCCACTTCTCGGTGGCAAGGGCTTGACCTCTAAGCCTCAATCCTCCCAGTTCCCAGTATTTAATATTAAATGGAGATAATTATGTTACCTACCTGCAGGGCCTTTGTGAAGATTAAATGACAAGGCGCCTAAAAGCACCTAGCACTGTTGTGGCAAATAGGAAGGCTGCACCGTGCCAGCTCTGGTTGTTAATGGCAGGAAAGGAGAAAGCCATTCACTGTTTCATCTGCTCTAACAGCAGGTGTGACAATGTTCTCATCCTCCCTTTGTCGGTGCAGAAACCCGCTCAGCGCTCATCGAGGGTAAGTCACCTGCTGGTAAATGGCCTGGTTAGGACTTGGGCCCAGCTTTCTCCAGCTTCCTCGGCCGCACAGCACTCTGCACGGGCCATGGAGCTTGGTGGCTTTGGGTCCATTGGGAAAACGGGAGCTGCAGTGGAGGTGAGCAGTCCTCCCACCTGGGGAGACACCAGGTGAGAAGTCGAGGAAGGATCCCAGGCGCCTGTCTGCTGGCTCCCGGGAGCTGAGCTCCCTTCTGTTCAAATGGCAGTTCTGCACGCCGTGGGGCCGAACCACTGACAGTCCGATGCCAGCTGGGGGTCCCTCCTGTGGGAAATGAACACGTTTTTTACATCAGCAATGAGTTCATGGACCGGGAAGGCGGCCCACTATTCCAGGTTGAGAGCCTTGTAAATTCATTCCCCTGTTTTTCTCCCACTCCCTCTGACCCACAAAAACCTTCAAATCCTGTCCTGTGGGCCTCAATAAAAGACTAACCGGAAGCAGGAGCCTAGCGTCCTGTCAGGCGAGCTGGGCATTCCGTTAGCCAGGTCCTGCTGAGCAGAGCCATCTGGGTGCCTGGGAGACAGCGGGCACCAGTCGCTGGGCCGGTCAGTAAATGTTCGCTACCCTTCACCTCACACGCTCATTTAAAGGGTTTGTTTTCCACCTTTGGGGAAGATGAATAGTAGACACCATATTCCTGGTTGGCCTGACCCTCATAAAAACCTAGCTCTACCCAGCCTCCTGACGGGATGTTCATTTCCGTCACAAAGGGCCACACGGGGGCTGGGGCGGGGGGACCCCAGGTTAGTCAGGAGGCAGCGGGGGCGAGGGGACAGCAGGCCTTTATTGGGGTCTTCTCAGGAAGGAATGGGCAAGCTTAGGATTGGCTGGTTTGAATAATGTGGGCGGGCTCTGGGCTACAGGAGTGTCCCTGGTTGTCCGGTACCTTCGCCTCCCCTTTCTGGTGATTTTCAAGGCCAAAGACATTGACGTCAGGACCAGACATTCGGGTCTTTCCCACACCAGTTCTCTAAACACACACAGTGGGCACCACGTCCAAAAGGCATTAGTCAAGCTCTGTGGTCTGGTATTTGCAAATTTCCAGGAAGCGCGTCCAGTGTGGTGTAACGGGCCCTCCCTAACTTTGTTCCTAAGCTGAGATGGTATCAGAAATGAGAGAGGGTTTTTGTTACTTTTATAATGCATGTATTTTTACTCAAGAAACCATTGGCTACCTGGCAATTTGAAAGTTTTCCAGTGGTTGATCATTTACAAGAACTATTTGAACCTGTAACTGCTGACTTCCAAATACTGATAATTCCTAAACATTCTCTTACCTGCATGGGGTTGACTTTTGTGCAACTTCCTTCTTTAGTGCTCACATGTCTGTGCTTTAATTGTCCTTTTTACAACTGCTTCAAGCCAGAAAAAACAAAAAACAAAAATGATTTCCTAGTAGTATTCCCTGGTTGGTGCCAGAGGACCAGAATCCCCCAGGAGAGTGGACCATTCTTCCTTCGAGGAAATGTTAAGAGCTCATAGAGGGAAGTCTTGAGCTTCTATCAGCCGTGGGCTCTTGGGAAAGACTCTGATGGGTTTTTAATGCCTTGTGTATGAGTGGAGATAAGATATCTACTTAGGTAATGCCTGCCATAGATTTACAGTCAAGTAGGAAGTCGACTCCTCCACTGAAGAATGGGATGTTCTTGGCCGCGGGCATCAGCGTTGCACTAGCCATACGGCCGTGGACACGTACCACACGGTGAAGTAAAGTACATCCCAGCAAGTTGAACAGCAAACGGCTTGAGAGCTACTCTGGAAAGCCCCTGAGAAAGCTCCTACGCCTCCAGGCTTTCAGCTTTGGGAGTGAGCGTCACTGGGCCACTGATTTCACTGCTTCAACAAAAACCCAATTTCCATGGTCTGGAGAATTGAGTTTCTCTCTCACATAGAAGTGTGGGCTGGTGGAAGGTTTGAGGAGGTTGGATGGTTCTGCTCCGGGGATGGTCCATGGACCCAGGTTCTCTCCATGGTGTTGCCTCACCAACCACCAGGTGCCGCCCTCATCCCTGTGAGTAAATTCTGCTCATCACTCACTCCCTGAAACGTCCCATTGGTCGCAATCAAATGGCCAATATTTAGCTGCAGGTAGGTTGGGAAATACATTCTCTGGCTGGGCAGTCCAGTCATCTGTCTTTCTAGCCACAACACACAAGGCGGGGAAGTGAGTGAGACTCATTACTAAAATAAAGAAGAGAAGGGATAGTGAGAAAAACTGACATGGCTTCATGGATCAGTCGCTTTCCTGAGACCAGGTTTCATGGAAAAAGAGAAGAGAAAGGCTGCCTGGGTGTGGCCGTGGGTGTGGGTGCAGTGGCCGTGGGTGTGGGTGCAGTGGTGGTGGATGTTTCTTGAGGCTGAAGACCAGGCCTCCTTAACTTGGTACCCACAGGAGCTAGCACGGTGCCTAGCACACAGGAGACTTCCCAATAAAGGTTCACGGGCGTCCTACCTTCCACAGACCCACACAGGATTTGACCTGTATTAGTAAGTGATGGTTGAATGATATCGAATTGATCAGAATGGCAGATCAATGGAATTAACATTGACTTGACTTGCTTGTTGTAAATCTACCTCAGCAGTGCCTTTTACCCTAAAAAATTTCATTCAACATGTGCAGAGGGCACCGACTGGGTGACTCCATTGGTTAGAGCATCATCCTGTACACCGAAAGGGTTGTGGGTTTGATCCCTGATAGGGTGCATATGGGCGGTAACCGATCGATGTTTCTCACATAGATGTCTCTCTCTCCCTTCCTCATTCTAAAATCAGTAAACATATCCTTGGGTGAGGATTAAAACAAACAAACCAAACAAACAACAAAACACCTGCAGAGGGACCTGGTGTCTGGGCCCGAATTCGCCAACCGAGGACCATGCTCCCATCTCACCACCATGCTTCCCAGCCTTCGTTGACTCCAGGTGTGCGGAGCGGGGATGGCTGCTCATAGCAGTCTCCCAACCACAGGCAGGAGGAGGCAGGGATAGGAGCTCTGGGGGAGGGTAGGAGGTTGATGGCGAGGAGCAAACATCAGCATGCTGAGCCCCTGTCCCTAGTACAGAGACCAGCATTTCCTAGGGGCCAGCAGCGTGAAGGTGCCCAGTTCTCCCCAACTCCCCGAGAGGCAGGCAGGGAGAAGGGAGGCTGGGCCAGGGAAGGGAGGCAGCACGCACTTCCGGGGGCCCTTTCGCTGGAGTGTGTTCCCTTAATCCTGGCTTAACTGCTGATCACACTTCTGGATTCAGGAGCAGCCCCTACCAGGGACCTGGAACATCAACTTGATCGCCTGTCTTCTCAGCCTGTGTTACCCCAGTCATTCCTCCTACCACTCACTGCATTGTAATTGGCTAGGTATTACCTTCTTCTCACTGCTCACCTGAGTGCATTGGTAATAGGCAGCCCTGAGGGCACCATTTCCTGCCACCAGCTGAGATGGGTTCTGTTCCCAGGGTGACTCCTAGAGAAGAGGTCACTTGCCATATCCTCGTTGGTGACTCAAGTTCTTCTTATGCCCAAAAGCCACACAGGAAGGGAAATGTCCGCTTACTCCTCACCCGGGCGCAGCTGGCGCTTGCCCAATATGCCCAGCAGGTGGCGCCATTGCTCTCCTTATCCTCCACCCTGGCCTAATAGGGCAAACAAAGACCAGGAGCTAGGCACCTGGAGTCTCTGCTAGGACCCCTGGCGAGAAGAGGAAGCCCCCAGGCCCCTCCCCTACAGAACTGCCCCCATCTGGCTCAGAGCAACCAAAGGAGAGAGAAGGAGGGAACTGGAGGCAGGGCAGGCCCACTGAGGGAGCCATGAAGCTTGCTCCTAGGCTGAGCTCTGGAAGCGCCCCCTGTCTCCTCATTGCTTCTATGGCTGGGTAACGGGTGCCGGGAATCCCACCACTGAGACCCGTTAGATACGACTCTTCTAGGTGAGGTTTTATTAGCAGCAACCCCCCAAGTCCAAGGCTCGGCTCACAAGGCCTTGTACTGTGTGACTTTCTAGTTATACTGTTTAAATAAAGATTCCACTGATTCCTTTTATTTTCTAAACTATTTTTCTTATTGATTTCAGAGAGGAAGGAAGAGGGAGAGAGCGAGATAGACATATCAATGGTGAGAGAGAATCATTGATCGGCTGCCTCCTACACGTGCCCCCCCCTCCGCGCTCCCCCACCCCCCACACACACACTGGGAATTGAGCCCACAACCTGGGCATGTGCCCTGCCAGGCAATCCAACCGTGTCCTCCTGGTTCCTAGGTGGATGCTCAACAGATTACATTTTCAAGATCTAATCGGCTTTATTGAGATTCACGAATTGGGCAGCATCTCATCTAGCAAGTAGAAGGGAACCCCAAAGGGCTGCAGAAAGGGAAATGTTTTAAAAGGCAGGATGAGGAAATCACAAACAAAAAAGAAAATAAATAAAGGATGATTTCAGGCATGGCCACCTCCCTTTGGGGGACCAAAGGGCCTATCAGGAGGATTACCTCACCTTCCTTCGTGGGGTGGGAAGCCCTAAGTGGTAAGATGACCTCATTGGTGCTGAGCACAGAATTCCCACTACATTCCTGGGGGAAGTTGTAACTGTAACTCGATCAGGGTTTGATGCTGTGGGCTTAGCCCAGGGGACTCCATTTGGGGCTGTTGTTTCTTTTTATCAATTCGTGGGGCAGGTGGTAGGGCGACGATTCAAGTGCAGGGGGGCCTGGGAGCCAAGTCTGTTTCTTGGCCGCTGAGGAAGAGAGAGTAGGTTTAATTTTTCCCGACAGTGCAGCTTAGAGGGAATTAATTATACATGGAGGTGTCTGAGACATGGAAGCTGCCCAATCAATGCCGGTTAAACTTCAAACACGTACAGATGCCTCTGTGGGGCAAACGTTTCCTCAGGGCGGAAGGCCCATCAGCTCTCTTCTGAGAGTAGGAGGATGCGGCAGGAAAGGGGTGGGAGCGGGGGACAGGAGGAAGAATCTCCTCCGGATTCTTCCCACGCCTCCTAAGTGGTTCCCCCACCTCCAGTCCTGCCAGCCTGCTCTCCTCGCCTCTACCCTTGCTCCTCGGAGCTGCAGGTCTTCTCTAAATGCAGATCGGATGCCCTTCCCTTGCCTAAAACACTTACACGGCTTCTGATGCTCCCAGAGTAAAGCCCAAAACTCGGAAACATGCCATGCAGTGTTCCCCACACCTGGCTTCTCCCCACATTTTCATCTCATGAAACAAGATGAAAGAAATGGGCTCAAATCAGAATAAACAGTGTGAGGCCCTGGGCGATGATTCTGGACAGCTGTGGGCACAGGCCGGGGAGGAAGGGAGTGCGAGGGTGTCCAGCTGTCGCTCCGGCTTTTCCCGAGGCCAGACTGGGTCTTGCTCACCATTGTGTCCCCAGCCCCTGGGTCACTGTCTGGCCTTGGCAGCTGCTCCGTCAGCATTGGTTGAAGGCGTGCAGGCATAAATGAACGAGGGAATGAATGGCACTTCTTTCTCCCCCACTGCTGCCAGCCAGCCCCCTCCCTCCTGCCCGGGCTGGAGTGGACGCTGCTACCGGACATTGGCGCCAACGAGAAGAGAGCGCGGCCTGTAATTATGGACTGTTTTGCAAGTTTATATGTTCCTCTTGATTCCTCAGTTAGATCTAAGTTCTTTTATCTCTCCCCATAGGGCTGAGCACTTTGACATCGCTAACTGCGTTCTTCTAGATCAGCGGTTCTCAACCCGTGGGTCGCGACCCCTTACAGTCGAATGACCCTTTCACAGGGGTCGCCGAAGACCATCGGAAAACACATACATAATTACATATTGTTTTTGTGATTAATCACTGTGCTTTAATTATGTTCAATTTGTAACAATGAAAATACATCGTGCATATCAGATATTTACATTACGATTCATAACAGTAGCAACATTACAGTTATGAAGTAGCAACAAAAATAATTTTATGGTTGGGGGTCACCACAACATGAGAAACTGTATTAAAGGGTCGCAGCGTTAGGAAGGTTGAGAACCACTGTTCTAGATAAATGGGTGATGTAATAGCGCCAAGGAAGCAAACAGTGGCCTTGTGATGGAGCGTCGGATGGGTCTGTGTGCAAATCCTGACTCCAAGACTCCCTTGGCAAGTTTCTGAGTGAAAGGCTTTGTCCATAACATAGAGTGCTAATGACCACCTTATATAGTGGTTGTGGGAACGTAAGGAAGTAATTTAGATAGAAATCAGCTGCCACTTCATGCAATGGAGTGGGGCCCCCAACAGGAGCGATTTGGTCTCCTAAGCCAGGGGTATAGGACAGAGGCACTGTCCTGGGCCTGCGAACCCCATGGATTCCTATGAGCACATTATGTATGTGCATGAACATATAGGGGCATTTTCTTACTCATCTTTTGTTTATAGATAAAAGCAGCCCGGCCAGCATGCCTCAGTGGTTGAGCATTGCCCTATGAACCAGGAGGTCACGGTTCGATTCCCAGTCAGGGCACATGCCCAGGTTGTGGCTCAGTCCCGTGTGGGGCTTGCAGGAGGCAGCTGATCAATGATTCTCTCTCATCATTGATGTTTCTATCTCTCTGTCCCTCTTCCTGCTGCTCTGAAATCAATGAAAATATATATTTTTTTAAAGCAGCATGTAATCATTCTCACTGTAAAATGTTTAAGCATCCAGGTCATCATCGCTAATGCCCATTAAGAGCTTCCTACAAGCCGGCACGGCTCTGCCTGCCTTAACTGATTTAGCTCACTTGAGACCCAGGAGGTAGATACTTCTGGGATCATTTCTAGTTGACAGATGAGGAAACTGACTCCCAGAGAGACTAAGTGGTCAGAGGCCGCACAGTCAGTAACAGCTGAGCTGACTTCAAGTCAAGCCCAGCAGCCTGGCCCCAGAGCCCTGCACCACTAATGTCCATGTCTTTCAAAGTGTGGCACCCTCATCTGCAACATCAGCATCGCTGGGAACTTGTTGGAAATGCAAACCCTTGGGCCACACCCCAGGCCGACGGAATCAGCGCTCTGCTTTGTAACAAGCCCTCCGGGGGAGTCTGAGACACGTGAAAGTTTAAGAACCCTGCACTCTGCTGGTAGGCCGCTTCTCCCCTCCTGCAGCTAGTCCTCCGCCAGTGGAGTGCCTGCAGCTAACAAAGTGAGCAGATCAACGCTGCCACCTCCTCATAACTCCTGTCCAAGCCCTTCTTCCCGCATCTGATGGCAGAAGCAGCCGAAGGAAAAGGCCCTCCCCAGATGGCCAGAGCCCTCCATTGTTCTGCCGGAGTCCTGAGCGCTCCTCCAACTGGACCAACTCTTGGGGGTGCTCACTGCTCATGCTCTTGCGTGCTGAGAAGGAAGGATAGAGTGCCTGGCTGTGACCCGAGATGCTATTTTGTGCCTTACCCGAAACCCTGCATCTCAAATGAGTGTGCAGCAAGCAGATTGCGGCCCAGGACCCTCCGGGCCCCCGCCCAGCTGTTCTGCCTCAGCAGCAGCCCCTTTCTGTGCTCTGACATCCAGATGGCAGCAGCCACAGCAGCTCAGGCAGCTCCAGGCCCGAGGCTCCCGGCCAGCTGTGTATTTGATGAACTCGAGAGCTGGCAGACGCGGCTTATCTGCAGGGCTCACACGGGCAGCGCGCAGGCAGCCAGGAAAAGCCAGTGGGTTGTATCCTCGGCCCAGCCCAGGGAGTTTTTCACGTTGATTCCGGACGTTTGTTAAATGAGTCTGTAATGACAACCAGTCTGACTGCGTGCGTGCTCTGGGTCAGGCGACCGGCATCCCAGCAGCCCTTTGTGTGTGTGTGTGGGGGGGGGGGGGCGGGGATAGTGTGCTACTATTCACATGGGAGGAAATGGAGGCTTAGTGTGGTCCCAGTGCTGGTCAGGGTGAGGAGACGTGTTCCTGATGGCTTAGCTCAAAATGGAGCAGGACCACCCCACCGCTATCAGACAGATGGGAGGGAGAAACGAGCCTTATACCGTGACTGTGGGGACTTAAGGAAGATATATAATTGATTTCAGAGAGGAAGGGAGAGAGAGATAGAAACACCCATGTTGAGAGAGAATAATTGGTCAGCTGCCTCCAGCACGCCCCCTGCTGGGGATCGAGCCCACAACCCAGGCATATGCCCTTGACTGGAATGGAACCCGGGACCCTTCAGTCCACAGGCCGCTGCTCTATCCACTGAGCCAAACCAGCTAGGGCATTGCAGAAGTAATTTAGAATGGAAATCACCTGCCACACTTCACATTTACGAGCAGCCCACTGCCTTTAAGAGGAACAGCCTTCTGAAATGGCCTTCTTTTGGTAACTTTCCAACGGAACCTGTCCTGTTCTCCCCCCACGGCTGGCTCTGGGAGCCTCCTGGGTCTTCACGCGCCTTGTCTCTGATGTGGAGAGCAGAGTGCGTTGGGCACTCAGCAGGACATATCCTGTTGGGGCGCCATGGACAGTGCCTGGAACAGGCTGGGGGCTGGGCATTCAGCTCTGGTGCCTGGGAGTCAGGCGCTGGTTCGAGGGGACCGTCCCTCTTTTCCGTTCCTGAATTCTGGCCTTTGGTGTTTCCATACGAAGCACTGGACAAAACGGGGCTCAAAAGTCAGCTTTGAGAGCAGGCATCCTGGGCCTGAGGCCAAGACGAGACTTTTCACCACCTCCACCTGCTGTCCCTCTGTAAAAAGGACACGCTAGCTACTCTCTCTGGTCCCAGCTGGAGGAGCGGGAGCAGGAGAGCAAACCCTGGCTCAGGGCTGCTTTCCTCTGCAGCCTGGGAAGCGTACAGGCCTCGCTCCCTGCGCCTGTTTCACATGGTCTCTGGATGGCCAGTTCTCCTGGCCGCCGCCATCAGATAAGGCGGTGCCCCTCCTGTGGGGGAGGAGCGGGGAGGGAGTGAAGAGAGAGCAGGGTCCCTGTTCAAAGAGCCAGTATGGGGTGCGGGAGAGGAGGAGCAGGGGTCCTCGGAGGAGGCAGCAAATGACCAGCCTCTGGAAGGCTGGGTGGGGCCTGGGGAACCCAAGGGTCAGGTGGGAAGTGAACTTGGAGCCAGACCATGGGACTCAAAGCCTACCCACCACCACTTACCTCAGGGCCTTGCACAGAGTACGTGCTCAGTACATGTCCATTTTCTTCCCTATGGAGATGGTGCAGGAGGCGAGGTTCTGGGACCTGAGTCACGAGCCCAATCAGTGGTCCTCGGTGTAGCAGCAAGGGGTACTCCGTTAGCAGGGAGCTGCCCTCGGCCATGAGCCGTGGGAGGCAAACCAAGATGGTCCCCTGGGAGCCTCCTCTCCCCTCCACCTGGCCCTTGAGCTGAGGTTAGAGCAGACAGCCCTCGCCCCGCCCCTGAGGGGCTTTCAGAGACCAGGCCCCCTGGCCACACCAGTCACCCGCCAACTGCCCGCCCCGCCCTCCTCGCTCAGACAGACTGCCCGTCAGGAGCACCGGCCAGCTGCATCACTCTAATTGCAGCGTGGTTTGCGTTCATCAAGGGAGCAGCAGGGATTCCCAATTAAATTCCAACGTGCAATTTTCTCCAGATAGAAGGCCTATTGAGAGACTATCTGCGGAAGCCCGCCTCCCTTTCGGAGGCAGAAATTTGCTGCTGCCAGTGGTGTTGCATGTCTCTCCTCTCCCTCCGCGGCCCCCCTCCCCTCCCCCATGCCCCACACTCATCTCCTGGGGCCCGGGCTCCCTGGGCTGCTGGATAGCTGCTCCTGAATGTTCCCGAAGGGGTTGCTGAGTCATAGAGAAGGTCTTACACCTGGGGACTCGGGGGCCAGGGCTGACACGGGCTTGTCTGTCTGAGGGAACTGTGCCTGACAGGGTGTCTCCCGGGCACGTCCTGAGATGACACATGAGCCCATGCTGAGCAGAAGTGAGGGCGTGGGAACCGCATTTTGAAAATCAGACTCATTCTCACCATCCTATCAGTACACACTCACCCGAAAGAGGCTGCTCAGAGCCCAGGCACACACCCACTGTCTCAGGCTTCGTACCAGGGGGTCACGTCCTCCTGCCGGACCCAGCTGCCAGGGGCGACCACACGGGCCCCTGCCGCCGGTTTCCCCGACCCTGAAATGCGGTGTCAGTCACACGGACGCCAGGATTAAGATGGCAAAGTCACTGAACACCGCAGAGGTGAGGAAGCGGCTGAACCTGAACCGGGAAGGCAGCACAGCGGGGCTGTTCCTTCTTAGCTCTGCCCGTCAGGCCGGGCCGGGCAGGGCCAGGCAGAGCGCCTCTCCGAAGGGGCACGTCCCGTGGCCAGCAGGCCTATGGCTGTGTCCTGTCAGGGACGAGTCCGTCCCCAGGAAGCCGTGGGCACAGATGAGGAGGACAGGAAAACGCCAGGCACCCTCTGGGCCCAGGCTCCCTGGAGTGGGAGGTGAGGTGCAGGGGCGCCAAAGGGATGTGAGCTGAAATGCTGGGAGCACTCCTTAGTTCGGAGGGAAGGGAGGGGAGGGTTTCAACAAAGCCAGGCCTGCCGGCAAGATTGCGTTTCCCCTGGGCCCTGGATTCGGCTCCCAAGCTGGCCCAGATTTCCTGCCGGAACCGCAGCACCAGGCTTCGGGGACTGAGTGAGTTTGGGAGCAGCCAAGAGCCCCTTGGGAAGAAACCTCCAGTTCTGAGCAAGAGGCAGGAAGTGGACACCTCCATCCAGGTGGAAGGTAGCGACTGTCGTGCACCTGTTTTCTCAGAGGGAGCGGGGACAAGAAGGAAAAAGGAGACATCGCCGTCATAAACTGATGGAAGGTTTAAAACGCAGCGGTTGGAGCTCGAATCTGAAATCGGGGGCGTACTAGGTTTAGGCCTTAGAACAAGCTCTTTGCATCTCTGTCCCTCAGTTTCCCAATCTGGAAAGTGGGTAGAGTAACAGGACCCAACTCTCAGCAACGTTTTCTATGAAGGGCAGACAACAAACATCGCAGGCCTTTTGGGCCATCTGAACTCTATTGCAAGTCCTCACCTCTGCCTTTGTGGAATAAGAGCAGCTGCAGAATTAGTCAATGAGTGAACATGGCTATGTCCCAATAAAACTTTATTTGCAAAACAGGTGGTGGGCCAGATTTGGCCTGTGCGTCACAATTTGCCAACTCCTGATTTGGAGGATTATATGAGACAATGCAGATGACAGTCAAAGTGGGTGGCATAAAATAACTGACCAATGGCTGTTATCATCATCATTATTCTGCATCTGGCCATTGGATCATCAGGTTGCCTAATAAATCCCCCCACTCCCCCTCTCCCTGCCTTTACCAACCCAAGTACATTTCCAAAAAAAGGGGACTTGAATGAATTAATTCAAACCCCTGGGTACCAGTGCATTTAAGATGTTGCCCTGAAATGGTCTGCTTGATGCAGACTCCCAAGTCGCTTAGCAGTTAGAAGTAAAGGCAGGCCGCCAAGCTGCGGGGTTAGAGCACTGGTCTCCCCAAGGGGAAGGCAGCTGGACTCCTTGTGGAGTAACAAGGACCTGACTTCCCATTAAACCTCTCTACTGCCCTTCATGCAAGACGGCGTGCATTTCTCACCACTGCTTGAGGAAGGAAAATCGACGGAACAATTTCACCTCCTGGAAACAGCTTTGATAAGACAGACTGACTTGTGTGAAGTCGCGCTGGGAGTCAGGAACCGAGCCGGCACTCGATCTCATGTCTGTGGACTCGTTCCAGCTGCGCTGAGCATTGGGTTAGTCAGGATCTCTGCTGCACATTACAACTTTGCTGGCTTAAACAAAAAAGGAATTCCTAAAGAAAGTGGCTTGGAGAATCAGGCTTGAGGCTGCATAGGAGAACGACACCCCAGTGATAATGCCCGGGGCTCTGCCGCTGACACTCCTGGTGCAGGAACCAAGCTGGCACCACCGACTCTGGGCACCTTTAAGATGCCTGCCCCTATAAAAACAACAACCGTGGTACCTATATACAGTGGAATATGACTTGGCCATAAAAAAAGAATGAAATCTTACCATTTGTGACACCATGGATGGACCTAGAGGGTATTGTGCTAAGTGAAACAAATCAGAGAAAGACAAGTACCATCTGATTTCACTTATATGTGGAATCTAAAGAACAATATAAACAAATAAGCAAAACAGAAACAGACTTATAGATACAGAGAACAGACTGACAGCTGCCAGAGGGGAGGGAGGATGGGGTGAAAAAGGTGAAGGGACTGAGAAGTACAGATCAGTGGTTACAGATTAGTCACAGGGATATAAGTACAACATAGGGAATATAGTCATTAATGTTGTAATAACTATGTATGGAGTCAGGAGTGTACTGGAAATATTGGGGGGATTGCTTTGTAAAGTATATGATTGTCTCACCCCTATGCTGAACACCTGGAACTATTAAAAAATAATATAGAAGGTAAACTGCAATTGAAAAATAATTTTACATTTCCATCTGAAAGGGCAGCTGCTCCTCAGCTCTGCAGAGTTCGACATGTGGGAAGGCAGCCCCAAAACTGCCGTGTCTTCTGGCTCTGTAGAAGAAGCCATGTGTCCAGATGTTTATGTGAAATACCCCGAACTTCAATCGCTGGCAACAGGTTCACCATAAAAAGAGAGGAGTCTACAAGCCAATTAAAATACTCAGCCTGTGGGTTGAATACTACCTTGGGCTGTTGGTTTGAGTATAGAGACAAGAACCAAAGATGAAATCCACACACCCATTTTAAGAGTAGATACAAGTGCCCAGTAATTTCTCAAAGTGCAGGTCTCCCTAGTAAAGGCTGATAGGAAAATAATGCTGGCTCTGAAGCTAGTATAAAAGAATACTGAAAGTCAGTTGTAGTGGAAAAATAAAGAAATCATGGCTATTAACTAAAACCAAATGAGAGTCTGCTATTACATTCTATTGCTCAAATCTAGACCTCCAGATCTTGCGCTGGGGAGGATGGGGACTGCAGAGTGAACTGGGAGGGCACTGAGCCACCCTGCTTGCTCCAAGGGCACCCTGAGGTCATAGAAATGCATTAGCCAAGGAGCAGAGTGAGAGAGAGGCCGGGAGGGAGTGGGGAGGAGGGACAGAGGAAGAAAGAGGACAGGAGAGGAAGAGAGGGAAAGGGTAGGAAAGAAAGGGGATCTCCAGTCCCTTGTCAAGGCTGACTCCTTCTCCTTCTGGGATCCCTGGCCCTTCAGTTCCCAGTTGGAGCAATCTGGTTTCTGGTTGACATGGGCCATTTGATATTTTTGCTTGACTGACTCTTACCTAGGAAATTTGCTCCTATGAGAAGGTGTCAGTAAAGAAGAGAGAGGAAAACCATGACAGGAGGCCAGAAACCTTACACTTTTCAACATTTTTTTTTTCCTCCTCTAACTCATATGGTTTCTTAGCCAAACCTAGGGCCAACCTACTGGCCTCCCTCTTGGGGGAGAGAGCGGCATCCTACTTCCATCTTCAGGAAGTTGCTCACCCAGCACTCACCACCATCCCTCTTTGAGTCTCCCTGGGGCCCACAGTGGGCAGCACCAAGTTCTGTTCAGATCCTTAATAAAAATAACTCCAAAGTCATGTATTTCTATTTCCTAACATACATTGTCCAATTTACCCGAGGTTACACCAAATCATATAATGGAACCATGGCACTTTTGATAATTACAGGCTCCAATGATGGGCCATGCCTACAAAAATTAAAAGAATGGAATTCCCTTTTCTCACTACATACGAAGAGGTTAAGGTCTAATGGTATCGAGTCCCAATTTTCTACTAAGGAAAACTCCTTTCAGTGGAGGATGGAGGGTCCATACCGGAAACCACTGCAGGGCCCAAGGTCCTAGCCCCCTGGTGGGCCGAATGCTGTTGTCTCCACTCTCTCCCGAGGACCATGCTTCCTGAGACCCCTTCCCAGTGTGGTTCTAGGGGCACGGGTGTCGATGAAAGCTCAGGCATTATCCTCAGGGGTGGGGTTCACTAGACATCCAGCCTCGCAGTCCTCTCCGTGAGCTCACTTGCTCGCTGCAGGACCATTTTTGGAATCTTCCTTACAGCTCTGGTTCCTCCACCTGTCCCAGGCTCTGGCTGGTGTCCTTGGTAACTGTGTCTCGAATCCTCCACTTGATGCTTCTAGGCTATCACCCCGCCAGCACTCCTTCAGTGAAAGCCCCACTGTCCATATTCAACCCCTTCTTCCTGTAACACCTGTAGTGTTTCTGATTGGTCCCTGCTAACACACTGGGCACACACAAACATCGTGTTCATGGAAGAGCCACTTATTTAAGCCACGCCAGCAAGCGGGAAGGAGACACTCACATTCAATTATTTCCTGACAACTGATTCCAACTAGAGGGATGAGTTAAGCAGTTGACTTTTCTTGTACAAAGAAGCCAGCCCCTTCTTTTCTTTCTAGAATGTCTCTTATACCTGTGTGAGCCAGGTGTCAGTCCTCATCTCTCAACTGGGGCTGCCGCCATCTCCAAACACAATGTGTGGTCCTGGGAAGTGTCCTGCACGCCCGTGTGCTCTCAGCTGATTCCCAGGCTGGCAGATGAGGCTGTATTGAGTTGTACACTTGAAACCTGTATGATTTAGGAATGAATGCCACCCAATAAATTCAATAAAAAAAGATAAAAGGCTAAAAAGGGGGGAATTTCTATAGACTCTCATGAAGACAGTTATCTCCTTTTCCGATTGTGAGCCTGGATCTTCTGGGACCCTCTTCCACCTAATGTAAAGCCATAAAGCTGAGCAGAGCTGGGCTGAGAAGCTGGGGGAGAGAGAAGCAGATTCCTGATGACAATTTCTGAACAACTGAATCCAGTCCTGCCCCAAACCAACAGTCCCATACCCTTGGGCTTGGCTGCATCAGCCAATACGTCTTCTACCATTTTGCACAATTAAGCTCGTGTGAGTTGAATTTTTATCATTTACAACTGGAGGTTCTATTACCATTTCCATTAATTTGATTGTCCGAGGAGTCTGCCTGTTTCCTCACTAACATTTCTGCCGTGGGTCTCACTGGGAGCATTTCCTCTCCTAGGTACCCGACGGCACCTCTACTGTGGCCACCTGAAGGTCTTTCCTATGCAATTTACTCTTTGGATCTACGGTCTTGCCTGAGGATGGCAAGCTACATGGATAACACAGGTAATAACTTTCAGGTCAGTCATCCCTGTCTTTTTCTCTAAAAGACATTCTGTTGTGTCACTTTATCATCTTACAGAATCGCTAGTCAGAGTTTTTTTTTTTTTTTTTGCCTAGGACCGCTGCATTCAACCCAGCTGTTTAGGGTGTTACCGGGGAAAGCCTCTACTCATGTTTACTCCTCCGGTATCTCCTTATTCGTTGAAAAAGAGCTATAGTGTCGATTAAAATTAACTTCACAGTCCTCGAATTGCCTGCTTCAAGAGTTTGTCTATTTTTAATTTTTTAAAGGTTGGTGCCATTTCAAAGGTTCTAATATTCCAGGCCAGGAATATGCTTTTCTAAAATGTCCCTAGCTTTGGATTCATGAACACGACATGGAAATGATCCTTTAGATGAGGGCTTGGCAAATAACAACCCATGAGCCAAATCTGACTGGTCATGTATTTTTGTCAAGTTCCTGGAACCCTGCCACACCCGTTGTATCGTCTGTGGATGATTCTGTAGCTGCTACAGAGACCATATAGCCACAAAGTCAAAAATATTTATCACTGGGCCCTTTACACAAAAAGTTTACTGATCTCTGCTCTAGATGAGTGCTTCTCAACCATTTCTTCTTTGTGGCACCGATTAAAAATGGCACCCTGAGATCAAGGAATGAACATCTTGACAAACCTTTGGGGCACACCACTCTAGACTACGTGGGATACCACCGTCTCGTAGCCTGCTCTTCCTTTTGAGACCCCTGGGCATCAGTACATGACCGAAATCGAGGTTTTGTAGACCTGTGTTGACTTTCCCATGTGGATTTCAACTTTGGCCAAGACCAAGGCCAAGGTTACTTCTCCTGTTCATGGGTGGCGGTATGGGTGACCTCCTGACTCTCCATGCCACTGTGCCTGCGGCATCAGTCAACACGTGGTTCTAAAACGAGACTTGTGAGACCAACAAGGATGTCCCCATCACTGATGGGGCCAATCTGCACCATTTGTGGCTCTAAATGAATTATCCGCACACTGTGCTAGCGCGGCAGTGTCCGCCCGCACAGGAGGTCGGGGTCTGCTGTTGGTTCTCACAGTGACCTCTCCCTTCCCCCAAACAGCACTGCAGTGGAAGCAGTTCATGCCCTTCTTCCTCCTCCTCCTCCTCCTCCTCCTCCTCCTCCTCCTCCTCCTCCTCCCCCTCCCCCTCCCCCTCCTCCTCCTTCTTCTTCCTTTAAAATATATTTTATTGATTTTTTACAGAGAGGAAGGGAGAGAGATAGTCAGAAACATCGATGAGAGAGAGAAACATCGATCAGCCACCTCCTGCACATCCCCCACCGGGGATGTGCCCACAACCCAGGTACATGCCCTTGACCGGAATCGAACCTGGGACCTTTCCGTTCGCAGGCCGACGCTCTATCCACTGAGCCAAACCGGTTTCGGCGTTGCCCATCTTCTTAAGTGACATCCCGGGGCCCATGATACGAACTGGAATTCGTGATTTCACCTCTGCCTTCCAATCACACCAGCTGTGGAATCCTTCAACGCCCATCACATTTTGAGACCCGGCCAATAGACTCTTCCTTTTCCCGCCTTTCCTATGGCATCAATTCAATGCAGAAGTCATGACAGATGGGAGATGTCCGTTTTTTACATCGCCATAGAAGAGCGAGGTGGGTGAAGAAAGGTGAAGAACCATTCACACCAATAGAAAGAATGAAACTGCATGTTTATTTGAAAAGTATAAAATTAAAAAAACAACAACACACAACCCTAGCCAAAAAAAAAGAAGTACAACTGCACACAACCCTTCCAGTTTACATCAACTTTAAACATCACACACTGTTAACCACTTAGTTGCATTTTTAAAAATTGTCGATGTCAAATTAGAGGGAGCGGAGTCCGGTGGTAAGCTAGCTATCACAGTGAAAGTATTTTAATGCGAAAATAAAAGAGGACTCATTGATCGCATTTGAGAAAAGAGAGCAGAGATGGTTCTCCAGTTGGCATCGATTTAGGCAACGTCTAAAAAAATATCCTGATCGGAATGAGTTAAAAAATATCGCGGGCCACTTGTTTTGTTATCTTGAGGGGGGAAAACCCTAAAACCCCTGCAGCTTTGGTGTCCTATTTACATATTTTTAAAAACATTCATTAAAAAAAACAACAACCACAAATCTATAATAAAAATGTCCCTGTGGTTTTTTTTTTGTTTGTTTTTTAAAAAACATTTAATAAGCTCCCCTTATCTACTAACAGCATTTGTTCCCCTAAAATGCCTGGAAGCAGAATTGTACAGGAGATTAGTTCACTGCAAATTAATTAAAATTAAAATCCTTTGCTCTAAGCCACTTCCCGAGCACCAGGCAGAAGCAGGGGCCCATCAGCGGGAGAAATACAGCCATTCTCACCCGCAGGAGAGGCACCATTCAGCCCGAGTCCCAACACACGCTGGCCACCATCCCAAGTCCTTGCTTTATGGGATTACTCGGGAAATAAAGTGTTATTTTAAAAATAAAAGATGCAAGCAACTGGGTTCCTTTCCTTTCCTTAAAAAAAGAAAAAAAATCGCCACGTGGTTAGCTTTTCCGTAACATCCTCTGGATTTGGTTAAGAAAAGAAGTCTACAGGACAAGGATCATCGGATGCCCCTTCCTCCCCCGCCACAGACTCCTTGTGAGCGAGCATCAGAGAGGCGGCCGAAAGCGTCCTGGGCTGTGGAAAGAGGCCCTGAGTGGGTGGGAGCTGCCCAGCGTGGCTCCGCCTGGTTCCAGTTTTATCCCATCAGCATCTTGCCAAGTAAGGCCTAGGCTTCTACCCATTACTTCCCCAGGGGGTGGGCCCTGTGGCTGGCGGGGCACAGAGCGAGAGGACAGCTAGCAGGAACGCAGAGACCGGGACGGAGGGAGAAAGGCAGCCCTCGTCCAGCATCCTTGGAGGACTCCATAAATGACAATTCCAAGCGCTGCAGTGCACCAGCGCCTGGCACACGGGCCCGTCTGGAGTGACTTGTATCGGGGGATCAGCGGGACACGGGCCTGACCCCCGTCTGCATCTTTCTTTGGACCTCACTATAGAAAACACAACAACAAAAAAGACAGCTGTCCTATACACATATAAATAGTCCCTTAACTAGAAGGGAAAAAAAACCCCAAACACACTGTTTCAAATGCATTTCTAAAAGATTAAAAAAAAAAAAAAAGTCCGAATGGCAAATCTTGACTCCAAATTGTCCACTGTCGGTGTCTCTCAGGGGAGAAACGATGGGATGTTTGAAGGGACCCAACTCTAACTGTAACCCTGACCCTACCTACATCGGCCAGGGCCTGGGGGCGGGGAGGGTGTGCAGCGCAGGGAGCTGGGAGCTGGGGGTGGGAGGGTGGGGGGAGGTACTGAATACGGTTCTCACACGGGTTAGAAACCGCAGGGTCAAGTCCAAATACACAGGTAAGGTGACTGCTGAGTGTTAAGGGAACTTGGGGGGCTAGTGTCGAAGCTGCAGGAAGGGCGGCTGGCTGGGTGTAGTTCACAGGCACCAAGGGTCACTCCAGCGGGGTGCACATCGTGGGGCCACAGGCAGGTCACAGCTGGGAGGCTGCCGATCCAGGAGCCAGGGAAGGGGCCGTGGACACAGCAGGCCTCGCTCTCGCAGCCTGCCTCTCTGGAGCTGAGAACCCGGGGAAACTCCCAGTGGGGACTTCCTGCCTGTTCTGGGATGAGGCTGACGATTCATGCGGCCAGACAAGCTCTCCAAACGGGGATTCTCAGGCAAAATGTTAAAGCCAGAATCTCTCCAGAGAGGGCAGGTTCAGGGTCATTCACAACCTCTAGGTGACACGGCCGATTACCGAAGGGCGGACCTCATGTCCAACGTGTTCTCTGGCCGCTGCCTCCGCTGAACGGAGGGGAATGCGTAGGACAGTGCGAGGCTGGGTGCTCGCCTGGCCTCCCTGCAGGGCGGCCACCCCATGGCGGCCTCCTGGTGGGTGGGCCCTGTGGCTGGCGGGGCACAGAGAGCGAGGACAGCTGGCAGGAACACAGAGACCCTAACCGAGGGAGAAAGGCACCCGGACCCCCAAACAGCTATCAGACGGCAGCCCACAGGGCATGTGGCCCGGTGCCTGCCCTTCTGCACGTCCGACACGTCACAGAAACTGCTCTCTCAGGCGCTCCCTAAACCCGCGTGATCCTGTCCCCTCCTCGGCCAGGTGACAGCGTAACAGAAGAATGACGTGGAGAGTGAGTGTGACCCTGGGCCGAGTAGAAGAATCACCTCCCAGGACAGACGTCCACACACATCGTGCCAATGGAGGGGCCAGGAAAACGACAGGCCACCCACCAGAGGACCTCCTTGAAATCTGGGGCAGGAGGGGAATGGAGAGACAGCTGACACCCCAGATCAGTCCCTGAGGCACCCCGACTCCCCCTGAGGGCAGGCTGTTAGGATGGTAACAGGTCAGAGCAGATGAACCCGTGTGGACTTTGGAATAGCTGGATTTTACACTTCTTCGGTGCCCTGGCTGAGCACAGAGTCCCTGGGCTCGGTGGTGCCCTCCGGAGGGTCGGGCTGCCCCGGGCTGGAGGCTGTGTCTTCCACGCTCAGGAGGCTGCTGGCTGCCCGGGAGCTGGCGCTGTCGGCACTCCCCGACCGGGAGCGGTAGGGTGGCAGGTCGGCCTGGTTCAGTGACTCGGTGTCGGAAGAGTAGGGTGGTGGAGGGAGGTCATACCACGCGGGTCTGCAGCGGAGAAGGCAGGGTGGGGCGGGGGAGGCAGGGGAGAGGAGAAGAAAGAGAAGCATTAGGAGGAGCCAGGGCAGGGCTGACTTCTGCCCGTTTCTGAGCGGATGCTGATGTGAGGGAGGAGGCTGGCCCTCCAAGCGGAGAGGCCGTCCAAGGTGGTGTGTAATAAGACGGAATGGAGCAGGTCAGTGCGCTCCGGCTGGCTTGTGCCAACCGGGCTGGGCCTGACCACACTCTCTGGTGGAGCCAGAGCGAGGATGCCAAGTGATTTGGCAGAGCGGCTTTGCTCCATCAACGGGGGTCCCGTGGCCAAGCCGCTGGCCTGGTGTTTGATGGAGCCTCTGGTGAGCCTCAGAATTCGGGTTCTTACTGAAGCCCACCTGTGCGGACTTGGGCAAGTGAGAGGACATCTTCCCAACACCTCCGTCTCTGTAGAAGGGACAATAACGGCATCTCGCTCCCAGAGAAATAAGAGGAAAGACACTTGGCTTTCCAGCTCTCACTTACTGAGAGCTCACCGTGAGTGGGGCCCATGCCACGTACCTCACGCTCATTCCTTTAGTAAGGGTCACAAGAACGAAGGGGTAGGTGTTACTTTATGCCCCAGGCCTAGGGAGGAAACTGAGGCGGGGGCACGGAATGGCTTGCAGGGGATCACCAACAACTTGTAAGCGCAGGGCTGGGATCTGGGCCCGGGCGCTGTCTCCGTTTCCGTGACGCTAACCTTACTCTACACGGGAAGGTCGGATGCAGGGGCTATGGGGGGTGAGTGACATCCTGAACACTTATGCTTACTTTCCAAGAAATCCGTGAGTACCGCCCCCCTGAAGTTACCTTTTATGAGGAGGGAAAAATAGATTAAATAATACAAGAGCTGCCAGTGAAGAGGACCCCATCACCCCAGAAACAGGGGGTGCAAAATGTTCATGCCATACGGTGTGTGTGGACTCAGAGAAAGGGGGACGCTGAGCAGAGCTCGGCAGGGGGGCATGGCAACCTCAGAACCCCGGGGACCCCGGGAACTCTGTCCAGGGACTTCCAGAATGGCGATTTGGGACACTCTGGAGGTCCCCAAAGGAGGGAGGCAGGCCGGGCAGGCAGGACTCAGGCCCATCACCCACGCCAACCCCAGAGCTCTGCTTTCTGACCTCAATACTGACTCCTGAGGGTTCCACTGCTTAACACAGCTGGAGGGTGCTGCTCCACCCCTTTTACTCTACACACACAGCCCAGCCAAGTCAAGGGACTCAGTAATTCACTCCCTCCTTCATTCATTCATCCATCCCAGAAGGATTAACCAAGCCTCTGACAGGCACTGTTCTGTGGTAGCAGCGGAGGCCCCAGAGCGTGAAAGCCGGCCAGCAGCCTGAAGGTGTCAGTGTGGCATTCCCGAGTCGGCCAGGATCCTAACAGTATGTCCTTAACAAGTGTCTGAAGTCCAAGAGCCTCAGCTTCCTCACTTGTGAAATCAAGGCGGACACAGAGTCACCCCCAGCGAGTCCCTGAGAGGATTAACTGAAATGACACAAGTGAACTGCCCAGCAAGGACTCAGGAGATGTCAGATGCTGCTGTGCCTACAGCACCCAAAATCAGGCTCTTGGCAAGACCAGGAACCAGGCTGCCACCATTCTGCTCCCCCATTGGATGAGCTCCCAGCTCCCCCCCGCCCCACCACCGCCCCCCTCCCCCCATCCCCCCCCCCCCGCCCGACTCCGTCTCCTCCAGCCAGCACGCACCTCTGGTCCAGCAGGGCCTCCGAGTAGGAGGGCGGGGAGCCCACTTCCGAGGCGTTCTGCTCGGCCTGGCTGGCCACGTACTGGATGCCGTTGTTGACGTTGTAGGTGACGTTGCAGTGGTGCGGGTGGTCCAGCACCACGAGGCGGGACAGCAGCACGGGGTGCTGCAGCCGGTGCACCGGCAGCGTCATGAGGTTGTTCCGCTTGCGCTGGTGGTGCAGGACCAGCGCCAGCAGGGCCACCACCAGCACGAAGATGACGGAGCTGCCGATGATGGCGTAGGTGATGCTGGGGTAGTACACCAGCTGGTTCTCCGACGTCACAAACACCTGCCCGCTGCCCGGTTCTGAGAAAGCCCCAAGGGGAGAGAAAAGGAGGAGGTTACCGATTCAGCTCACCCCTCGCGTTGCAGTCGGTCTCAGGACCTGCGTGCAAATGTTTGTAGCAGCACGACTGACAATAGCCGTGAAGTGGAAACCGCCGACGTGTCTATCGACCGGCGAATGGATAAACAGGATGTGGTATGGCCACACAATGGAATGTTACTCAGCCAGAAAAAGGCATGAAGTACCGACACATGTTACAACATGGATGAACCTCAAAAACATTATGCGAAGCAAAATAAGCCAGACACAAGGCCACATGTTGTATAATTCCATTTACATGAAGCGTCCAGGAAAGGCAAATTTATAGACAGAAAGTAGAATGGTTGCCTGGGGAGGCTGGGGGTGGGGGTGGGGGCACCAGAGATTAACTGGTAATGAGTATGAGGGAAATGCTGAATATGGTGATGGCTGTACAAATCGGTAAATTTACTAAAACTCATTGAATGACACACTTAAAATGGGAAAATTTTCTGTTATGTAAGTTATACCTCAATAAAGTTGCTTTAAAAAATAATTAGCGCCAGGAACTACAATATCCAGGGAACAGGAGTAGTTCCTGCGGCAGAAATCAGTTTTTCCATGGAAATTTATTTATTTATTATTATTTTTTAAAATATAATTTTACTGATTTCTGAGAGGGAGAAAGAGATACAAACATCAATGATGAGAGAGAATCATCGATCAGTTACTTGCTGCAGACTGGGGACTGAGCCCACAACCCGGGCATGTGTCCTGACCGGGATTTGAACTGTGACCTCCTGGTTCATAGGTCAATGCTCAACCACTGAGCCACACTGGCTGGGCTTTCTGGAATACTCTCCATCCCCATATCTCCAACTTTCAGTCTGTTCTCGTGGGCACTGCCTTTGGTACAGCATCTATTGTTCTCTGTGCACCTGCTTGCAATGAATACCACGCCAGGTCCTGCGTACACTTTCTTAGGACATGTATGCACATAAAACGTTTGCTTTTTGGTCCTGAGTAAGGATCTTCTCATCATCAAACTCCCTATGACACTTGCAGCACCACTGCTTCCGCTGCTGCTGCTTGTGACCCGTAACTGCGTTCTACTGACAAAGTGAAAAAGGAAGAGAACATAAGCAGGACAAGCAGAGGCCAACATCGCTCTCTTCAGACCCAACGGCCACCACCAGGCCCCCCAGGAAACGGGTGCAAAATTCTGGGAAATTGTAATATAACGTACATGTAACATAACAAGGAACACTGGTGGGATGTCTGGGTTCTTCCGTGTGCAGAGTGCTTACTTTATGCCAGGCCCCATGCCAAGCTTTCAAGAGAGAGAACCAGCACAGCACAGGCCAACATCATGGCAGACTAGGTCCCAATCCCAGCCCCTCAGCTTACTGGCTGTGTGCCCCTGTGGAAAGAGGTCAACCTCTCTGTGCAGCACTGCCCCTTCTGTACAAGGGGGAGAGTGACAGTCCCCAGCTCACTGGGCTGTGGTGAGCATGAAATGAAGGAAGAGCCACAACTACCCACGGCTGCGGCCCAGCTGGAAGAATCATCTAAACAGTCCAGGTGAGCAAACCTGGTGACCACACCCTGTGCTCTTCCCACCGGGGAAGCGGTGAGGAGGTGTCGATGGGCCTGCAGGGGCCAAAATGTAGATGACATGTAACGGCAGCAGCAGCGACCCCTACCCCTGCTTCGCGGGATGGTGTCCTGGCGCTGGGCTACACTTTACTACATCCCTCATCACTCAAGGTGTGCCTGTTCTGTTCTCCACTGTATCCCCACTGTGTGCCTGGCACACAGTAGGTACTCAATAAATCACAACTTAATGAAAAAAAAAAAATCTGTGGCTTCACATACGCTGGTAAGGCAGGTGCTTTTATTGTTTTACTAGAGGCCCGATGCACAAAATTGATGCAAGAATAGGCCTTTGTTCCCCCGGCTGCTGGCACCAGTTCCCTCCGGCACCCGGAACCTGGGTTTCCCTCCAGCACCCGGGAGCCGGGCTTCCTTCTGGCTGCCAGCAGGCACCTAGGACCTGGGCTTTCCTACAGCCCCAGCTTCGTCCAGAAGGACGTCCAGTCTAATTAGCATATTATGCTTTTATTATTATAGACAATTACTATATTTCAGCTGAGGAAATCGACACAGAGAGGTGAATTAACTTGTCTAACATCACACAGAATAGAGGGGTCAGCATCAGAACCCAGATATTCCTCCTTCAAAAATCCACATGCTGTGAAACACATCATCTTCCGTCCTCATCTCAATATTTCCAGATTCCCCCGAATAATCCTACTCTGACACAGATCTTCCCCCATAAGCTCTGGGCTTTGTGTTAATTTTCTTTCCAGCTACGCTCAAACATGAATGGGAGCTACCACGTTCCCATGGGTCATTGTTTCAATGATCAACTGTACAGACAGAAGCAAATAAAGCCCCAGACGAAAGGCAGAAGCATGCCCCAGACAGTTACAGGATGGCGGCCACGCTGGGAGCCTCTGGAGACCATCAGCTGTCACTGATGGCGTCCTGTCTGTTCTCAGCTAGGTCCTCAGACGCTGGATGGGGGCTGTGTGTGTGTGTGTGTGTGAGAGAACTCAGACGTAAAATAAAACGGCCTCTTCTCCTTCGGTTACCGAGAGGATAAAGTACACCGCACTGTACCCACAGAGAGCAGAGCCAAGTGCCAGGGAGGTCTGCACTCAATTAACGCTGGTTCTCTTTTCTTTTTAAATATTTTTTCAATTGATTTCAGAGAGGAAGGGAGAGAGAGAGATAGAAACATCAATGATGACAGAGAATCACTGATTGGCTGCCTCTTGCGCGCCCCCTACTGGGGATCGAGCCTGCAACCTGGACATGTGCCCTGACTGGGAATCAAACTGTAACCTCCTGGTTCATAGGTTGATGCTCAACCACTGAGCCACGCCGGCCGGGCCTTTTATGTTTTTTATCGTGAAAAAAAAAAGAGACATATCTGTCACATAAAATGTACCATGTAACCATTTTTAACTGTACAGTTCAGTGGCCTTACGTACATTCACACTGTGGTGCGCACATCACCACCACCCCCCTGCCCCCCCCCCTCCAGAGGTCTCATCATCCCAAACGAGCCCATGCTAACTCTCAGGGTCCACAAGCCTCCATCATCCTCATCCGCTCCTCCGGACCAGACACGGAGGCTGGAAGGGGCTGCCTTTGCGGGTAAAGTGGAGGACAGCATAAGGAGGGAGTAATTTCCTATCCAGGGAGATATGTTTCTTAAAAAAGAGGAAAGGGGCTGGATTTTCACACGGAAAACAAATGGGTCCAGATTTGAAACAGTGACTTCTGTGTGACCACATGTGGTTTTAAGAACGAGAGAGAGAGAGAGAGAGAGAGAGAGAGAGAGAGAGAGAGAGAGATATCCTTCAAACGAACAGAATGCAGAACGCTGTGGATCTTAAGGGTCTCACTGACGTCTCCCAAAGCAGGCCCTCGCAGACCTGCCCACAGCAGCAGGCGAGAGGCGGCAATCCCACTCGCTGGAGAAACGCTGAGGCTGCGAACTGGTGGGGCCTGGTCTCCTTTGCTCTGTGTGTAAATGTCAGCTTGTATTAGTTCACTGACTAGACTCACTTTTCTTAAGAGCTCAATGAGCCCGCGGGCTAAATGACTAACATCAGAGCCACCTGGGACCCGTATGCCAAGCCCACAACCCGTGGATAACGGAGCTTCCATTTATTCTGCTGTCCCTCCAGCCGGTGCCCTGGTGCTCCACTGTCAAACAGCCTGCGCTCCTGTCCTGTGTCGTCCAGGCCTGCTGCGCTCTTCCGGCCATCTGGGTCCCTGACCCAGGACCACTGCACTCTCGGAGCTGCCGCTGGCTCCCGGGGCCGCCTGTGTGAGCCGGTGGGTCCCGCGGGCACAGCCAGGGCGCTCGTCCCTCGGACCAGCACAGACTCATGCAGTTTTCACAGCAGCTTTCTAGCAGCCAACCCCGCGGGAACCTGCAGACTTGACCCGGCTCTGGCCCCGCCTACAACCTTTCCAGAACTTTCTACCTCAAGGGTAGGGACCAGCTCCGCATGATGCTCAGCTCGTCTTATTTGGTTCCCTTCATCTCTGCCTCCCTCTCCCCCTGCCCTGTGCTGGCCTCGTGGATCAGAAATAGGGACTCAGGTTCCTCCCACACACACAACTTCCCTCCTGGTGCCTCTGGCCAGTAAAACATGGGCCCGACAGCTTCCGGGTATAAAGACTTGAATGAAGGGGCCGTGGGGAGCTTTCCCGCCTCAGACCTGATCGGGAAGATGTGGCGTCTAGAATCGGATGAGGCCCGACAGGAGCTGAGCCCTTTGGGGGAGGCACGTGGTCACTGCCGATCTGTGGCCTCGCAGACAGGAAGCTGGGGGGACAAATACTCTGACCTTTCTCCCTGTCTGCCCTCCAGCTTCCTGCTGCTGCTTCCTACTGACCAGAGCCACCGGGAGCCAGACGGTAGGAGGCCCCGCGGAGAGCCGTTGGAGTTCCTGCAGGGAGGAGACTGGCTGCAGATGGCGGGTCGAGAGCATCCCTGCTCCCTGCCTCGATCTTCACGGGGCCCGGCCCCCTCAGCCGTGCCAGTCCTACCTCCTCCCAGCCTTCACGCAGATGCTACCACCCTCCTGAAGCCGTCCATTGTCCCTCTGCGGCAATGGGAAGGCTCCTCTCTGCCGCATGTGGCTGCACACGCTGCCCCTCCCCCTGCCTCACCCCCAATAGCATCTCACCTGGTGCCACGTTTGACAACATGCTGGAGGCAGGTGGCTTAGGAGGTGGCTCCCGTGGTACAGGGGCAACGGGATGTCCCTCCGGCCCAAGGCTGACCAAGCCCTGCACGCCGTGCTTAGGACCCCACACGGGAAGCCCTTCCTTCCGTCGGGTACTCGTGCCCACTGCACTCCGATGTGGGAATAAACAAAACCAACCAGAGGAGCAAAGCAATGGTGACTGCTTCAGAGCCTGTGCTGCAAGGGAGTCGCTGCCGCCACTTGTGTTTGGTAGAGACTCAAAGGCAGGCCCAGGAGCAGGGTGGCCCAGGAGCAGTGGGGAGAGGGTGGCGTCAGGGTGTCCTGCCTGGGGCTGCCTGCAGGGGGAGCCGGAGGAGGCTAAGTGGGGGCCTATTTGATGGGTTAAGGCAGTGGCCGGCAAACCGTGGCTCGGCAAACCGCGGCTCGCGAGCCACATGCGGCTCTTTGGACCCTTGAGTGTGGCCCTTCCACAAAATACCGACTTCTGCGCATGGGTCATGAAGTTTCAATTGCATTGTACGTGCGCGCCCGCACGTGGTATTTTGTGGAAGAGCCACACTCAAGGGGCCAAAGAGCCGCATGTGGCTTGCGAGCCACGGTTTGCCGACCACGGGTTAGGAGAGCATAGTTAGCTTTCTCTGCTCAGTGCTCAGCTGGAAATGGGGGTGAACACTAGGGAAGCTGCCAGGCATTAACCCAGCCGCGGCTGTTTTGGGCCCATGGTTAAGGGGTGAGCGTTTGGCTCCCAGGCTGGCTGCTGTAGGTGGAGTGTTCTGTTCTACACACTGGCCAGTGTCCGTCTGTACACGGTGTCTCTCACTGACCATCCCACCCACATCCCCAGGTGTGGCCCAGACCCTCCTTCTGCTCCAGCCCCTGTGACACCCTGGGCAAGTCTAATGCTCGGCTTCCTCATCGGCAAAGTAAGGGCAATACACACCACCTTGCAGAGTCGCTGTGAGGCTCAGAGCTGATGCAGGCGGCGTCCCTGTCAGGGAGTGGTGGGTCGGCAGAAGCGGCACGAACAGTTCTGGGCCTGTATGTGCACATGGGAAAGACGCAAGTAGGACGAGGACAAGCCTATCCATTCACGAAGAGGCAGCGTGCATGGTGGTCAGCCTGTGCTTGGAGTCTGACCGTCTGAGAGCACATTCTTTTATCCACTTAACCAAGTCCCGATCACGGATCGTTCCCTGAGCTCAGTGCTGGGGATTCTGGAACCAAAACAGCAGAAGGTCACGCGTGGGAGAGGCCCTGGGCCCGCTTCTCCCCAGCGTGCCCCCTGGGTTACCCGCAGCCGCCTGCAGCCAGTCACGGGAGCGCCCTGGCCAATGTAAACCAAGGGCACCCCACACCCACCCTGTGGGGCTGCAGCGCCTTTGGGGATCCCGTTTCCAAGCTCATCTCCTGTCCCAATTTAGATGCAGATTGAAAACGTTTAATTTAAAGGGCAGACCAACACATGACTGAATCAAAAGAGAACCATGAAATCCCCACTGATCCATTTCCATGGCAACTCAAGTTTCTAAAATTAACCGAAGGGAGGGTGATGGGAAAATCCACGAGGCCAGGCCGCCCAGCGTCGGCCGGACCACAGCAAGAGCCATCCTAGCCTGAACTCGAGGGAACCAGAGAGGGACCCACCTGCCTGGAGGGAACTGAGGCTCCAGGACCACCCAGAAGCAGGAGAAAAGCGCCACACAATGAAATTCCAAGTGAGAGAGATGAGTAAGAGATGAGAATGCTCTGGGGATGAAGGTGGAGGGAGGCAGACACCTCCCTGGGAATTCTCAGTTGCCCTTATTAGAAAAGACCAAGGGGTTCTGGTCCTTCCCATCCTTCCCCATGCCCGCCCTCGGGTCAAGGAGGCAAGGAAGCGTCCCTGAAAGACCCTGCATTTTCTTTTAAAAAATATTTTTATTGATTTCAGAGAGGAAGGGAGAGGGGGAGAGAGATAGAGACATCAATGATGAGAGAAAACCATTGATCGGCTGCCTCCTGCACGCCCCACACTGGGGATCGAGCTCGCAACCTGGGCATGTGCCTGGACCGGGAATCCAACCGTGACCTCCTGCTTCATGGTCAATGCTCAACCACTGAGCCACACGGGCCAGGTGACCCTGCATTTTCAGCAAGTGCTACCGAGACAGCTGCTACCCGGGGCCCCTAATGGACAGCGAGGAGGCGAGCACGTTGGTGTGGAGGAGGCCCCTGCGATCCCAGCGCCCTCTGAGGCTGTGAAGACCTGCTGTGCCCTCAGAGCTGAAGCTCAGCCTCTGACCCTCTCAGAGGAGGAAAGTTGCCAATGACAAGCCAGGGAGTGGGTGGCGAATGCCCTCCTGGCTAAGAAACAGGCCCAGGCGGTTACAGAACTGGCTGGAGGATAAGAGGCGGAATTGGCTATCTAAGGTAGAAAAGGGCATTATTAATTAGGGATTCAGACAGCCCGCAAAGCTCAGTGATGAGGGAGATTGGGAGCTGGGGCCCCGGAGGCCTTTTCAGAACTCTGCTGGGTTGTGTGATGGCCTAAAAAAGGTCAATGGGAGAGTGCAGGAGGGGGAGCGAAGTTCTCTGCTGCCATTTCTTCTGCGGACACAGAACGCCACAGCCAAAGAGCGCAGGCGGGGAGGGGGTGCACCTCGGGAATGAGCCCAAGCACTGGGACCAATGCTCTATTCATTCCGGCCATCGACGCAGGGGTCTCCACGCACTTCTTTCCCGAGCACACAGTGCTCACTGACCCAGGCTCCTGCACATGACATTCTGGACTGTTCCTGCCGGCAACGGATGAAATGGAGACACGTGCCTCCTGGAATTTGCTGAATAAGGAGGGCTGGACAGATTGCTATTTCTATTGCTTACTGTGCCTATTTACCTGTAGTGTGTGGTGGAAACGGCAAAATTAAATGCTTAGCAGACATTCTTTGAACTCGAGGGTCAGTTGGTTTCTGGCCCAGTAATAAGGCTTGGCGAGTTATAATGCAGTGGCTTATTGGGCCTGCAGTGTCAGCAGCGGCGCAAACACTGCTAACTCTAAGGGGATGCAGGGAGCTGCGATGCTTCCTGAACCTGTGAGTGCCGTATACTCATACACAACAGCACTGCAGGGACAAGCTGACCCTAAGAACCGGGGAGGGGAGAAGACTCCCCCAGGCGTACCACTGTCACTGCAAATACAGTTTCATTTGTGGGGCTGAGAAAGCATCAATTACGACCCCACAGGCACCCAGCCACCCTGGGGGATGGGTAATCCCTGCATCACCCCCATCCCTGCCTTTCTTTTCCACTCATGTCCAACCCTTTCCCATTCACAGCCAACTCATGTCCAGGGGCGGGGCCTGCTAATTCTGCTTTCAATTCTTGGGACAAGTTACCATCATTTGCTACAGAGATGACCACAGGCACTTCCTAGCTGCTCTCCCAATTTCCAATCTTGCCCCCGCTCCAACCCATTTTCCGCATGACATCCAGGAAACTCTTTGAGGAGGTAAATACGATGACTGCTCATGGTACTATAACCCAACCTCCTAACAAAGGCCTAGAGCAGGGACGGCGAACCTTTTGAGCTCGGCGTGTCAGCATTTTGAAAAACCCTAACTTAACTGTGGTGCCATGTCACATATAGAAATTTTTTGATATTTGCAACCATAGTAAAACAAAGACTTATATTTTTGATATTTATTTTATGTATTTAAATGCCATTTAACAAAGAAAAATCAACCAAAAAAATGAGTTCACGTGTCACCTCTGACACGCGTGTCATAGGTTCACCATCACGGGCCTAGAGAGAATGCTTGATCTGGCCCTTTACTGTTTTCAACCTGGTTTTGAGCCACCTGTCTTCTAGCACCCTCTGCTCTAGCCCAGGGGCCAGTGAAGTCTGGCCCTCTGCCTGTTTTTATAAATCAAGTTTTATTGGAACACAGGTGTGGCTGTTCATTTGTGCACGGTCCATATTGGGTGGCTTTCATGCAATATGGCTGAGTTGCTTAGTTCTGACATGAGACCTTAGGGCTCATAAACCCTAAAATACTGACTGTCTGGCCCACACTGGTCTAAGTTTGATTCCTAGAGCAGATACTGGAATGAGCAATGAGCTAAGAGGTATACCAGCTGCTGTTATGCAGCGTACAGTCTTTGGGAAATTACTTGAATACACAAAATGTGGCAATCATGGCAAGCAGACAATAACTGCCACAGAGGAAATGGCGAAATGAAGTCGAGGAAGAAACCAAGGACACCCTCCCTGGCCAGGCTTCCACTGGCTTTTGTTTTTTGTTGTTTGTAAAAGTGAGCGAATGAAATGTTCCCACAGGAAATGGCGACCTTGGTCTTCATCTTGGGTATGAAATACCTTCCCGGCTGGCTGAGGTGGCTCAGTGGTTGAGTGTCAACCCATGAACCAGGAGGTCACAGTTCAATTCCCAGGCAGGGCATATGCCTGGGTTGCGGGCTCAATCCCCTATCTTGCAGGAGGAGCCGATGAAGGATTCTCCCTCATCACTGATGTTTTCTCTCTCTCTCCCTCTCCCCGTTTCCCTTCATCTCTGAAATCAATAAAGATATATATATATTTTTTAAAAAACACACAAAGAAATACCTTCGTGATTAAAAATCCACCTGCTCTCTGCCAGCACCACCTTCCTGGGTGGCTGGGCAATGCTGCCTGCCTGTGGGTCCAGCCGTGAGAGGTGCCTGGGTGTCGCATATTTGTGCTCCCGGACATGAAGGCGTGGTGGAGGTTTTAATGTTCTCCAGGACAAGGTCCGGTCCTGGGGCTCCATGCCAACACCTGGAGCCTCCTGGGCAGTGGTCACTGAAGCTGGCTGTTCTATGGCAGATGAATAACTACAGGCCGGGGCAGCGGAGGATTCAAGATTACCTGCTGGATTCTTTAAAGAGGAAAAAAACACCAACTATCCTATCCCCAGGGACGTTTCAGAATCCATGTATCCCTGTCAAAAGCTCCCCAGACACCAGTAAGAGGCCAGAGAACTCGGGCCAGAATTTGTAAACGTTAATGGGGCTGCGTTAACACAAGCAGGTGAAGAACTAAGCCTTCTGTCACCGGCCGAGGGCCAAAGCTGGCCTCGGAGGAAGAGGAATGAGAGGAAGGATGATCTACAGCAACATCTCGGAGGAAGAGGAAGGATCTACAGGCGCGCTGTAGATCGCCTCAGAGGAAGAGGAATGACCCTCCCCCGCCCAATGGATGGACGTGATACAAAGATCCTGTGAAGGGCCAACAGCAGAGAACTCTTGCTTAGGCATTAACCATTTACTGACATCTACTGAGGGCCAGCCAGGGGCCAGGAGATCTGGGTGACTATCCGGGGCAGGAGTTACTGGGGATGGGCAGGGAACCCCGGGAGCCTCAAAGCTCCCCTGGCTGCTGAGGTTTTTTAAAACTTACTTTTTGAACAGGCAACATCTGCATGGCTCAAACTCCAAGGGTAAGAAAGGATTAGCAGAAGAACCAGGTCTGTTTCCCATGTCCGCCTTCTAGCCGCCACATTCCTCTCCCCAGAGCAACCACAGGCACCAGTGTCTGTTCTTAGGAAACAGTCCAGACAGACATGCGCAAATATCCAGGATTTTTAAGACACATGGCAATTAAAATTTTTTTTTTTCACTTAATAAGCCACACAAAGACATACATTTTTCTAAACCAAGTGTCATTTTGCCTATTTTAATAAATACCGATACTTTATGTACTTTATGCTAGGCTCTCCTTTTTAAAAATTATTTAACTTTTTATTTTGAGATAAGTTTAGAGTTGAAAAAATAGTGCAAGAGTTCCCACATGGCCCACACCCAGCATTAACACCTTCCCTAACCACAGGACTGTCCAAAGTAAGAATTAACCTTGAAACAATTGTATTAATTGCCTTGTAGAATTTATTAGGATTTTGCCAGTTTTCCCACTGATGGTCTTTTTTCTGTTCTAGTATCCAGCCCAGGATCCCCCCATCGGTGACAAAGTCTCAGTCTTTCCTTGTCTTCCCGGACCTTGACGCTTTGGATCAGTTATTTCGGAGCAGGTCCCTCCACTTGGGTTTTCCTGACGTAGATTCACCATTAAAGAGAGGATCTAGGCCTGGCCAGTGTGGCTCAGTTGGTTGAGTGTCATCCTGCGCACCAGAAGGTTGCCGGTTCAATTCCCAGTCAGAGCACATGTCCAGGTTACGGGTTTGGTCCCCAGTTGGAGTGCTTTTGGGAGACAGCTGATGTCTCTCTCTCTCTCTCTCTCTCTCTCTCTCTCTCTCTCTCTCTCTCTCCCTCTCTCTCTCTCTCTTTCTCTCTCCTGCTCTGAGGGCCATGATGAGAGCTACCCTGTGGAGAAGTCCATGTGGGGGCACCGAGGGAAGCCCCCAGCCAGCCAGTGAGGGGCTAAGGCCCTCCTTCCAGCAGCCCACAAGGAACTGAACCCCGCCATCATCTACACCAGGGAGCCTCCCTGCACATCCTCCCCAGCCTTCAGATGAGACCACAGCCCCAGCCAACCATGTGTCTGCAATCTCATGAGAGACCCCCAAGTCAGAGCTACTAGAGTACAAAGAGCAAAATCAACTCATGTCTTACAAGAGCTGCGGTGGACAGTAGTCTTCCTAGTCACAGGGCTCTGCAGGTAAATCTTCCCAGGAGGTCTTCCTTCCTGGCATGCTGCTGTCTTGGCCTGCCAGGTCCTTCCCTACATGACCTGCTGTCCTTATCTTGGCCAGCTTTCAAAACTCGAGTGGCCACCAAGCCACACTCTCCCTGGCTCCTCCCCACAGCTTTCCAACTAGAAATAACTTTTCTTGGCTTCAGCTTCCACCGCACCTCGCCTCACCCGATCCACGTCATGGCCCTTCCTACTCCCTCCTTGGCTGAAGTTACTGATACAGCTAGTTTCCTGTAAAGAAAGCCATACATTGCTTAAGGACTGATTGCCCATTTCCGTCATGTTTATACCCATGCCCCCTTGCTTCCAAGCATGAAGCTCAGCCATACATCAGGGATTCCATACTATCTGCAGAATCAGGAAGCAACAATGAGCCTGAAATGACGGGTTTAGGATCTGCTGGGAGTTACCACACTTACCATGCATGGTAGTAGCTATTATAACTGATCTTACCACCGCTCACTTTCACGAATGAGTGGTCCCTTTTCTAACAAGGATTTAATTTTCTGGACTCACCCAGGAGCTTCCTCCCCCATTTTAGAATCTGCAAATTTAGAGGAAATAAGAAATAACTCCCGACCAAAAAGTGAGGGCCTTTAGTTCAATTCTGTGGTTTTAATATCTCAGATGCTTCTTCTGGTGATGCCTCCACCCTGAGCAGCAAGGAGACACTGGTGTTAACACCGACTCCACAACTTCACCGAACACTCCTAGGGAAGGAGCACTGACAAGACTCACATCAATTAATATTCTCCTCATCACTTCTGAGAGTTTGCCGGCCCTGCTATCATCCCCTGCAAAGCTCCTCTTGCCACAGCATCTCTGTCCGATGGCACTAATTGAACACAGAAATGAGGGAGAAAAAGGGAGACTTGGCTAATTTTAAAAAATATATATTTTATTGATTTTTTTTTTTTTTTTTACAGAGAGGAAGGGAGAGAGATAGAGAGTTAGAAACATCGATGAGAGAGAAACATCGATCAGCTGCCTCCTGCACACCCCCTAGTGGGGATGTGCCCGCAACCAAGGTACATGCCCTTGACCGGAATTGAACCTGGGACCCTTCAGTCTGCAGGCTGACGCTCTATCCACTGAGCCAAACCGGTTATGGCTTGGCTAATTTTTAAAAAAATTGGCTTCAGAGGAGGAAATCTCATCATCAGTCATGATTACAAACTCCCCACGTGGTCTCAACACAGACCTAAGCGGAAGCTATTCTTCAGCAGCTTGTCTGACGGCAGGTACACAAGCACGTAACCCTTACTGGTCTACAAAGACTTTGAGGGGATCAGAGGTGCTGCAAACCTCCCTGCTCCCCTTGGTTTAGAAGACCATTCAACCCCGAGTCTTCAGCTAGAGATACTATCTATCATCTGTGGCATCTCCACTGTCATCAGTCGTCTTTTTGGATAGAAGATGCTGTGCAAATAGCCTTTCAGTGTGGGTACCACTGGGTCCAAACGTGACTCCTGTGACCACCCCACTTCTTCAAAGTCATTTCCCAAGAAGCAGAGAGAAGAAACAGAGCCACCGAGGGAAAAGGGCCTTGGGTTTCGCTGGATGCGGAGACGAGCTGCGAGTTCCTTTGGCCTTGCACACTGAAGACAGTCAGTGGTGGGGGAGCCCAGCTGACGGAGAACTCCACACCCACAGAGACCTCAGAGGGACCAGGGTTTTGCTGCCCGAGCTCATCCTAAATGCACAGGTTTTGTTAGAAATGAGAATACGGCAAATCCAAATGGAATGAATTATTGATCTTGAGCTTCAAAGGAGCTTGTAAAACATACACCTGAGTTCCAGAGAAAGATGGTCACTTCTTAATAAAGAGGAGGAAGGAGCTTGGACCTGGAGGGAAGCAGGGGCTGCGCATTAGGGCTGGGGGTGCACGGGGACAGGCGGCCTGCGCCTGTGGCCGCCAGCTCGACGCAGACTCCTGCAGGGCACGTGCTGGCATCATGGCCTGAGCCCGGCTGGCAGGAGACGGGAATGTGAAACAATCCTCTGGGGAAAATTCACAAATATAAGAACGAGAGAAAAACGGAAGTCACTGACAAGGAGACTCCAATGACAACAAGAAAACTAAAAAAAATAGCTGGAGAAGAGCCCAGGCCCTAGGACGGGGTGGGCAACCTTTTTGTGAGTGCGTGCCAAAACCAGCAACATCTCTGACTCAAAATTCTTCTGCGTGCCAACCCTAATTTTTTGAGAACATGTTAGGCCTATTTGATATCTCTTAAGGTGTATGTATGTGAAGAACCTTGAAGAAATAATAGAATTCATTCGAGCGACAAAAACACAGTATATGATGATGAAAAATACATTTGTTTTTTAATGTATACATGTATACTGATAGTCCGACAGAAAACTTTATGACTCCGTTTGATATTATCAGTGGGACTTTTGCTGCTGCATCACTGATGACAGAGATTTTACATCAGGTTTATATTTCGTGACCTTCAGAGATATGCACGAGCTACTACTTTCATCCGTCAGGCTACTCCTATTAGGAGACTTAACAAAATTCATCACGGAGAACAAAGATTCACAAGCATATGTGGATGAAACCAAAACACTAGTCGGATCCAGGAAGGCAGGGAGAGTTAAGGCAGAGGCATAGAAATTGCTCTTCCCCTCTCTCGTCAATCCATGTCTATGGTCTTTAAGATAACTTGTTATGTAAAATTATTTATCTATCTAAGATGCACCTATACTGAATTTATCTGAAAAATAAAAAAGTCGATATTAAGGAAAAAATTGTAAATGGAAGATTATAAGAGAGGGTTTCGCGTGCCAGCAAAAGTTACTGGCGTGCCATGTTTGGCACGCGTGCCAGGGGTTGCCCACCTCTGCCCTAGGAGCTCAGTGCCATTGGGGCAGAGGGAGGAGGACTGGGCCTCGGCCAGTTTGGCCACCGGCTGGATCGTCCTCCAACTTGGGTGAATTGCTTACTTCCTCTGTGCCTCAGTTTCCTCATCGCTTTACGATGTGCCCGACATGGCATCCCGATTTGGCTGAGACCTGACACGCCTGTAACGCCGCACTTATGACGGAGACACCAGGACGGGGCCCAGAGCCGGATTCCCCTCTGACGCGCGCGCTGTAAATCGCTTCTGTCTCACTCACTTCAGCAAGTTTGCCTGCAAATCGCTTCAATCGCAGCAGGAGGAAACTGCTTCACGTGGCGGAAGGTTCTTCCCAGTTCTGCTAATGGCAGTCTGGTGTGCACGTCTGTGATAGGATTTCTTATTTTTATTTAGAAATAAAGCCATTGAGCTTAATGAGAACTGGGAAAGGGCCCTGGAACCAGCATTCACGGGAGCCATCCCGGCCCTGCTGGGGAGCTGTCCCTGCCTCAGAAATCACACACAATTCTAGACAGTAACCACTGACCTCAGAGCATTTCAAAAATCAAAGGAAGTCACTGGCTAAGAGAGCATGACCCCACGGGCAGGGTAAGGTCGAGGGCCTTTGCAAGGTTATGTATGTGGAAGTGGAACCTCAGAAAAAGTGCTCTGGCTTAAATGAAAACAAGATCCTGCAATGATTCTTTGCCCTGGAGATTCTAGAAAGTTCCTCACAATCATCCAACTAGCCCCTCATTTGCAGCTGGGGAAAATCTTCCAAGGTTTCCAAAAACTCAGACTCTGGCTCCTCCCACCAGGGGACAAGACTGAAGGCTGTTTTCCTACCTGGTGGGTGGCTGCCCACGGACATCAGAAAAGGGTTGAGAAGATGACGGGTGATGGATGTCCAGTACAGACCATAGGCTCCTCAGGCCGACAGACCTGCGTTTGAATCCTGGCTCTACCGTCTACTAGCTTTGCAAGTCTCGCAAGTTACTGAAGCTCTGGGCCCTCAGTTTTTCTCATCTGTAGAATGGGGACAATGGCAGCCATCTCGTGGGGCGTTTGTGAAGATCAGACATGGCCATTATAAAGCACACAGCACAGTGGTTGGTGAATGGTCTGAGGGCTTAATAATAGCTGTTGCAGATACTGTACCAGCATCATCAGCGCCTCCGCTGTATTCTCCCTCGTGGCTTCTTGCTGGGGCCTTGCTTTACCGGCTCGGATACCCTGGAACATCCATCCGGGGCAGGAAGGCAACCTCACATAGACAAGGGAGTTGAATAAATTCCACTTGCAGCTTCCAATGGGGCTAAGAAGATTCCTTTCTTTTTTCCAACTGGAGAAATACGTGAGTGAGTGAGTGAGTGGCAAGGCACACAGGTCTTAGGATGGGAAAGCGCTGGGCTCAAATCTCTCGCGGCCACCTCCTCGGCAAGCGACTCTGGGCGTGTTCCTTGGTCTCAGACCACGGTGGCTGGGAGGATGAGAGAACCCCGCATGGCCTGCGCTTAGTGCACTGAGCAGCCTGCGGTGACAGTCCAGCCCGGAACTGGATTACACCGGGCTGTTAGCATTACAGTCTTGTTAGGAGCCACTTCCTGCACCCAGCATGATAGAAAAGGATGCCCAAGGGATGCCCAATGAAGGGTTTTTTGACACGGGCTGCAATGACACAAGGGCTGGCCTCTGCACTAGGGTTGGCCTGTGCGTGGCATAAAAATGTTAATTCAAAGACGATTCAGGCCACACCCTGAACGACGATGATCCAACGATCATCTAATCATGATCCCTGGACATCAGAATCCAGGAAAGCTAGAAGTCTGCAAAGTTAAAAGAGTGAGAAAGAAGGCGCATGTGACTGCCTCCTTTATATTCTGTGGGCGAGCTGTTTGGGGAGACTAAAACGCAATGCAGGCTCCCCGAGCTAAGCCAGCTAAAAGTTTAATTAAATACAATTGCTTGCTGTGAGTTCCTTTCCTAACCAGCCTCATACATATTCATCACTGCAATTATGGCCGTGAAAAAACCCCACAACTAATTACTCCATGCGCCCCATCTTTCACATGCCTCGGATTTTTGCATAAATACTGTTGAAATTAATTGCAAGTTGGTTAACTTTATACTTTGTCATTTCAAAGCTTAATTGAAAGTTAATTTAAAAAGGTACAAAAAGACGCACTCAAAATTCAACAACCACACAACAAAAACCCCACCAGAAGCCATTATGACCAACTTGGTTACTGCAACTTTGATGGGCGCTAAAAAGGTGATGTGATTATTCTCACCTGAATGCAGGGTTGTACACACCAAGCTATAATAAGAGGCCAGTCCCACAAACACCCCTGTAGTCACATCTCTATTTTCCTACCATATAGCAACAAAGAAAAGACTGGTGATGGATGGAGAGGCCGCCAATGGCCTGGCTACCTTCAGGCTGTGGGCTTATCATTTTATTCTTCGAGAACTGCATCTCCAGAGAAGGAGAGCATGTGGCTCCCATGATCACCCCATTCCACTTCCATACCAACTGTCTCTACCAAGACCCATGTTCAGGACCCAAACACGGCACAGCACCCAGGACACGTCCCTTTCATGCTCTGCAGTGACATGCTAGTGGTAGTTACTATGATGGGCGATGTTGGGGGGCTATTTTCTCATGTAATTACTTTGTCATGAGTTACGGCCTCCCCTTCCTTTGATCACCAATCATCACCCCCTCCCTCCTCAGGGAAGCCTTTCCTGACTGTCCTTATGCGGACAATTCCTGTGTTTGCCTGGGACCCGTTCTCTCTCCTGCATCTCAGCACATGCTAATTCCACTGTGTCCGTTTATCCGTTACAGCCACTACACTCTTTCATGTAGCGTCTGCCTCCCCAGGAAACTGTGCCCCCAAAGCACAGGGGCCACGGTAGGTTTTGTGTTTGTGGACAGTTTTGTTCCCAGCATCAAATAACAGGAAGGATAACAATACCAGCAGCGGCGGCGGCAAAGGTGGCAGCTGGCACTCGCCAGTACTTCCTGAGCGCCAGGAACTAGTCTAAGGACTTTCCAGTGACGGCCGGTTGGCATCCCCCTTTGCCTGAGGGGAAACCACAGCCCAGGAAGGCCGCGTGCCCGGCGCACCCTCACAGCTGCTAAGGACTGAAGGCAGGATGTGCACCCAGGCCCCTGGGCTTCTGGGTCCCTGCACCTAACGACTAACTGAGCCGCCCTTTTATCCAGCATTTACCCAGCACACAGGGGTGCCTGACAGAGATTTGTTCATGAAAAGGCTATCACTCTATCGTGCATTCCTTTTTAGAATCCTGAACATGTTATCTTCTTTTATTTGGATACAGAGAAACAAACAAACAAAAAGTCACTCCCCTGGGAATGAGCCAGCAGAACAAAAGCAGCAGTTAGGAGAACACCCAGAGTTCCTTGGAAAGAAATCTCTTTTCCGACAAAATGCTTGACTCCCTCCCCCAAAGTGCTCGGCTCTGAAGAAAAAGCTCCTTCCAGTTCATTCATGAAACCGAGCCCCGATGTCTTAATTTCCCTGAACCCTGAAGGGACCAGGGACCGACAGGGCTCAATGCCATTCTCTTCACACATAATCCAGCGGGACTCAAGACTCCGGTTCCCGTAAAATGATAAAGTTAAAGGGTCTGGTCCCACGTAAGTGGAGAAGCAAAGCGAGAGCCAGTCACTTGAAACCTTCGCAGGTGCACGGTGAGAGAACCCGGCCCCAGAGGAGGGGCGGTGTACCCCGCTGAGGTTAACACCGGCCAAGGGCCTGTGTGTTGTGTGAGGGATTTGGGTAAAGCCACGCCAGCCTGGGGGAATTATCGACGCCTCCCCAAATAAAAGCAGGCAGAAGCGGCTCTATTTGCATGGCCTTAGCAGAACACGGCTGTCTGTGGAGCTAACGGGCCCCCTGTGCATTGTTAGCGTGAAACGTTTAACGGATTAGGACGGCGGGTACTGGCAGGCAGACCTGATGGAGAGCTTGCAGGGGGGACGAGTTCCCCAGGGTAAACCCCAGCACGCTGGCACCCCTCCAGGTTCAGGCTGGGGACCAAACGGGGGGGGATTGCGGGCTGCTCCATTCTCTTGGGACCGAGAAAGAAAGCGTCTCTGTAGAGCTTATTGTTTCAGGATTAGCGTGTGTAATGTCAGTGCCACAATGAATACCGATGAGGCGGGCCTCACTTCATTAAGCATGTGATACGGCTAAGCGGCAGCCCCATATCCAAGTCCACAGGAATTACCAGACACCGACACCGTGTCCGACAGATGGGATGCGAAGCACACTCCACCTCCCTCCCCCGGTCATTTTACAATCAAGTGGGGAGGACGAAAAGGAACATGCTTCGCCCCATTCCCTAGTATTGTGGTCGGCAAACTGCAGCTCGCGAGCCACATGCAGCTCTTTGGCCCCTTCAGTGTGGCTCTTCCACAAAATAACATGTGGGGGCGCGCACGTACAGTGTGATTGAAACTTCGTGGCCCATGCACAGAAGTCGGTATTTTGTGGAAGAGTCACACCGAAGGGGCCAAAGAGCCGCATGTGGCTCGCGAGCCCCGGTTTGCCGAGCCGCAGTTTGCCGACCACTGCCCTAGTATCTTCGAGGAGGGTCAGAACACATTTTCCTGCCATGCTACCGTCCTTTGGCTCGTGCCAAATATCTGAAATAACTCAGCGAAGCCATATGTGTCCTCTTCCTGCCAGAGCTTAGAAACAGCCAGCACCAGGCAGCTGTGGGAGAGCAGCAATCTGCCAGGATTTAATCACCAGGCCAGCGTCCTGGGTGCCATATACTTTTTTTTTTTTTGATGGACACTTTGGCCAGAGGTGGGGACGGGACAATTATGGCATAGGTACATCCTTGATTCAGGTGACGTCTGACTGACCAGCAGTGGCCAGGGTGACAACCCCCTTTTCACTCGCCCATCCTAAACACAAGTAGATATGGACCCAGGAGCGTGAGTTTTGCCCACATCTGGGGAAATAACAGCAGTGATTCTCTGGCTCTTGGGTCCTTCCTGCCAAACCCATACACCCTGGCCTGGTCCAGCATCCTGGGTGACGGGGGGTGGGGAGCCCCAGAGGAACTTAGAATGCATTTCTCCCCGGGAACAGTGACCGAGATTGGCCACGAGGAAGTCTCCCTTTCTGGCTTTCACAATTATCAGCCCCTTTTTCCTTCTTTAAAATGTTCACTTCCCATCCAGCTGTTCTTCCCATGTTCTGAGCCTTAGCAGTGAAAGGCGACTTAATGTTCTAAAGGCACAAACTGTGGGACTAGAGAGGCCAAAACAGTGGGCTGGGGGAATCACCCGAATGGCCGCCGCCGGGATTGCCTGGACCCCACACGATGCTATGGGCAGTGGTGAGGGGTGGCTGCGACGGTGGCTATGGGCAGTGGTGAGGGGTGGCTGCGACGGTGGCTATGGGCAGTGGTGAGGGGTGGCTGTGATGGTGGCTATGGGCAGTGGTGAGGGGTGGCTGCGACGGTGGCGTGCATGGAAGATGCCTTCCGGATGGGGGTGGGAGAGATTCGGGGTGGCCAGAGAAGGGATTTTGGTGGCCAGGCAAGAGAAAGGTAGGCCTGAATGAGGACAGCGGCTGAGGAAGTGGAAAGGAAGGGAAGTAATTTTTACCTTTGGGAATCAAGCTCTCGCTAGCTGCCATGCATCGGGCTAAGGTGTACACATCGGCTCACCGAACGCTCACAAGCACCTCAGGAGATGCAGCGTTACCCTGCTGTGCAAGGGAGGAACCTGAGGCTCAGAGTCAGCAACCCTCCCACCAGGACACAGGTGTCACAACATCGAGTCAATAGCCGATACGTGATCGGTGCTCTTCTGCAAGCACGTCTTACGCATTATTTCCTTCTATGCCGTAGGTACCACTGTGATCCCCATCTTACAGAAGACAAAGCGGAGGCTCAGGGAAGCGAAGGCCCTCACTGTGAGTCAGGGGTCTGCTCCCAGATCAAGATCTGAACCCGTGTGGGTTGGCTCCAAAGTGCATGCGCTGAACCACTACACCAGTGAGCACGTGCCTGTGGCCTCGGTGGCCCTGGCTGGACGGGCTGCGTGCCTGGGTGCACGGGCCGGATCCCATCTCAGGAAAGGAGCGTCTGCCGCTCACCCCGGAGGCTGCCGGGAGGGGCATCGGGTAACGGGATCTGCGTTTGGAGTTTGTACAGGAAGGTGCCTGGTCCAGGCTGCCTGGGCGTGTGGGAGGAAAGAGAAGACACCCTTTGCTGCTCCCAGATATCTGCCATGTGGTTCTGCTTTGAAAACCCGGGCAGAATTACAGGATACTCCACAAAGGGGCCTTGTGGGGCGGCGTGTGACCCAGTCCCACTCAGAGGCCACCTCGGCCACCGCTTCTGGTTTGTGGTAAACCAAAATGCTCAGAACTGGATTTTTCAATCAACCACTCATCCTGCAGAGAAAAACGTAGGTCACGGGCTTCTGAGATGTCAGCCCTGCATCTCTGCTTCCATCATTACGGTGCATCCAAGACCTGCAGACCCGGGGGTCCAGAGGGGCCCGCGCCCGGAAATGCTTGAGAGAGGTTTTTCTCTGATAGCTGGCTTTGAAAGTGCAAATGCTCTTACCGGCCAACTGTTCCTCCCCTGCATTCTTTAAATTCTTATTTTTTATCAAAGGAACATGTGCACACAGTTTAAAGAGGCAAACAGTTGTGGAATGCGCGATAAAAGAAACGGCGTTCTCTGACCCTCCTCCTCCGCCAGCGGCAATCGCTTCCTGCTGTTTCGGTTGTGAATTTTCTACGTTTCCCTCCCTATCTCCCAGTAACACGCTTACCGTGCTATGTCTCGATTTTCAGTTTCAGGAATTAGCGACCGACTTTCCAATCTGGACGGCGAGGACTTAACTCGGGTTTATCACCATCCCAGCAGCCACGCCACGCAGGCCCACTCTCGGGCCCATTTGCAAGCCCCCTGGTTGGACAGTAATTTTAGATAACCAGTGTTTTTGTTACCTTGATCATGAAAATGTTATTCACTGACACACTGTGGAACGTGTTATGGTTTTTAACACTTTTCTTCCTGGCAAAACTTTCTGTTTTCCCTGGAGTTACCATAGCCTTCCCCCCTCCATTTGTTTAGTGTTATACCTGTATTTGTTTAGTATTATATGTAATTCTCACTAATCCAAACAGAGCCTTCCCCAGCTTTGTAAATCCCCTCTCAACTCATTCAAATCCATTAAGTATTGTATCAGTGCCTGGAGGTCCCCTCTCACTCACTTATGCTGGATACCCCGTGTCTTCTTTTTTTCTTGATTTTACTCCTTTACTTTGGGTAGAGCATCCTCATTAGTAATTTCCTGAAAGGGTTGTATGAAAGTCATGTCATGCTGTTGTTTTTTCTCACTTCTGTGGTGCAGAATTTGAAATTATTCACTTCAGGACAGCTGACGCATGTCCAGAGTTATAAAGAAGTCTGATGCCATTTTTTGTTGTTGTTGTTAATCCTCACCCAAGGATATTTTTTTTCATTAGCTTTTAGAGAGTGGAAGGGAGGAGGGAGAGAGAGAGAGAGAGAAACATTGATGTGAGAGAGACACATTGATTGCTGCCTCTCACACACGCCCAGACCGGCACCGGGGATGGAGCCTGCAGCCGAGGTACGTGCCCTTGACCAGAATCAAACCTGAGACCCTTCAGTCTGCGGGCCAATGCTCTAACCACTGAACAACCAGCTCCGGTGAGAAGTCTGATGCCATTTTGATTCTTGACTTTTGTATGAAGCCTGTTTTTACCTATGCCTATATATTTTAATGCTCTCTTTGGGAGTCTGTAGGGTCTTCTTTTTGCCCAATGTTCTGACATCCATGCTGATGGGCTTGGTATGGTTTGTTCCCATTCATGGATCTGAGCGTTCCTTGGACCCTTCCCTATCTGAAAACGCCGTCCTTGGTTCAGGAGAAATTTCCTTTAATTTCCCCATTTTCTCACTTATCTCTAGAATTCCTATTATTTGGTTGTAAATCTAACCACATCCTTGATTTATTTTTATCTTTTCGACCTTGTTTTGTATATCTTTGTGTTTTGTACTTTTCTGGGACATAGCCTCATATGTATGCTTCAGCCTTTCCATATTTTAAATTTCCGAGTTCTTTCCTGTTTGCTCCTTAAAAAGGTCATCCTGTTTTTATTTCAAGAATACAGTATCTTGCCCGGCTGTGGTGGGTCAGTAGATGGAGTGTTGTCCTATGGACCAAGAGGTCTCGGGTTCAATTCCCAGTCAGGGCACATGCCCAGGTTGCAGGCTCAATCCCCAGGAGGGGGCATGCAGGAGGCAGCCTATTAATGTTTCTCTCTCTTCCTCTCTGAAATCCATTAAAAATATATATTAAAAAGGAATGCAGTATTTTCAGCTAGCTCTTAGGTTTAAAAGTTGCTTCCTCCTCTTTGTATCGCCTGTTTTTTAAACAAGAAGCCTGGAAGGTAGGTAGTCCTCCCCCAAACCTCAATGACAGAGGGTACCTGGGTTTTTCAAGTAGCAAGTGCTAACAGGATCCGGGGTGTTGGTCTGTGGTTACATCTCTTCCTGGCCTGGCACTTCTCAGTGGACCCGGAATAGGGAAAAGGGGATGAATCCCAGCTCCGATCCCTGCTTCTTTTCCCTTGGTCTCACCTGGGTGATCTCACCGACCTCTGCACTCAGGGTTCTAGAGGGACCGAGCAGGGTAATGACTGCGAACGCATTCCAAAAAGCACGAGAGAAACACAGGCTTTGCGGTGACTTAAGGCCTCGCTTTCATCTCCTGAAATTCAATCTCACCTTATCTTGGCCTGCCTTCAGCGGAGAGAGGTTTGTCTCTAGTGATCTTATAAGTCACCCTTTGTTCAAAAGGACGTCCTCTGGTCACACAGACACATGGCTCGGGACAGAGTGTTTCTCCCCAGCATCTTCCAGCCGCCTCCACCCCACCCCAAACAAACACCCAGGATGCAGGACAGTGACTGAGAAGAAATGAGACAGAATTCTACTGGGGGTCCATGCCACAACGGGTCTCTCCTAGCTGAGCTTTATACAGCCATCTTCACTGAGGTTAGATAAAGGAGAAAGGGGGGTTAAATGTATCTAAACAATGTACTACATGTGGTGGTAGCCACTGGAAAAGAGTGGGGTGGAAGCTTTGTATAGGGTGTCATGAAAAGATACACAGGGTCTATTAGGGATAAAAACAAATGCAGGACCATGAGAACAATTCCATTGCTGTAATACAGCAAGACCTTGCATGTGCGCATGTATATGTCTACTTAATCTGCCCATTTGCATACAGTACAAAAGTGGCTGCATGCCCACCAAACCACGCGAGGCGGTTACTTGTGGGAAATGGGATTGGAGGTGAGGACGGGGAAAGACTTTCACATTTTACGTAAACACTTCTGAGCGGTTTAATTTTTTTCATAGCATGCATGTATCATTTCTGATCCTAAGAAGGAAAAAAACAAATGTCAATGAAAAGAGTAAAAAAGAAAATTGAATCTGGGAAAAAGCAAAGGTAATAAGAAGTCAGAGAGAGGCAGAGAAGATGCTAAGAAGGGGTCAGGGTTGGCAGGGGTCGGGACAGGTCGCACACTTCTGCCGAGACATACAACAGGTGTAGCTCCTCACAGGTGGGAACCTCAAAACAATCCCCTTCAGGCCATGACAACCACCTGCCCACCTATGCTAGCTCCACTACCAACTTAAGGAACTTAAGGGGAAGGAAAACCCATTTTTAAAAAATGGTGTAATTTCAACTCAATGACTTCTGACAAATGCACATAGCCAGGTAACCTATACAGGGAATTCCTTTTAAACACAGCCTCCTGGCTGTATGCAGAGGTGTGGATCTGCAGGGAATGAGCTCCCTTGGCCATGGTGGAGCACAGGAATGGGCCGTCTCAAGTCCAACAGCCAGTGATAGCCAGGGCTTGGTCCAGAATGAGACTCATACCCTATCCATCTCACTGGTGGTGCTCTCTCGCCTTCTCTCTGCATTTTCCAGACTTCCTGATTCTGTGAACTCCTAATTTGAGTGTCTCTTGGCTCAGTAACTCACCTGTCTCTTGACAAAGAACATGATAACCCTGGGCCACTCATGCTATCAATTTTGGCAAGGATGTACCGAGTGGAAAGGATCCTTGGGAGTGAACCGGCTCTCTCAAATTGGCTGGCTACCACCATCAATTACCCCTTTCAAAATAGGAGCCCTTCGCTCCTTGCCTCATTGGCAGAGGGGTCAGTTTCCCAGGGGTTGGCAATACCTGCATGTTGCCCCTGTCCCTCTGGGCTGACATAACAATCATGAGAGTGGATGCTAAGCATTATATTCTAAGCAATGGACATGATTTATCTTTATAACAACACCAGACCCGAACGACTCTCATCATCTCCTTTTGATAGATGGGGAACTCAGGCAGAGGTGTGAGTCACCTGCCCAAGGTCAAGATGGGAACCCTGCAGGCCACCGGGGAAGGACTGGCAGGGCTGAGGTTGACAGTGTCATCTCCTGACATCCTGGCTGGAGCTTTCTCTGCCAGACGCGGCCTCTGTCCGATACATAAAACTGTCAAGTCCGTCTTTCTTCTACAAAGAGGCGATACACAGCAACCTCAAGGTACTGCCAGGGCCACAAAGGCGTCTCTTAGCTCTGTCTGGACACAAAACCCACAGAGCATAATGCATTATCGCTTTACAGCCAGAGGCTTTTATCTTGTTTCTTCTCTGTGGACCTGGCTGATAAATCAGGCCGTGCAGGTGGAGAGGAGTGTGTGTTTTTGAGAGCGACATTCAGAAACAGAGTGAAGGGAAGGGCAAGCAATGATGTGTCCAAGAGAGGCCTCCTTGGGAACCAGTGACAATCCCACCTCAAGAGGCCAATTAATCCTCTTGAGGGAAGAATGAAAGGAGTGACACAGCCCGGGATAGGACAGAGCCCCAGTGTTCAGTGGGGGAAACTGGGGTGCTCTTTCCAGCGCACATCACACAAGCCACCCAGCGCCCCTGCCCTAATCGAAGGGCATTCGCTGTCTGGCGGCACACAGTGATTGTGGGAGGGAGGATCAGCCTAAGGTGGCCTGGACGCTGTGGTTCCTACCCCCCAATTCCCGGCATCTAAGGATTCGCAACTTGACACCATGCCCTTGGCCTCCTTCTACAAGCACTGCGTGATCTTTTTATTGCATGAAAGGAACTGCTGCTTTGAGACTTGAGCCATCTCATTGGAGATACCCAGAGACACGTTAGGGAGAACAAAAGTGAAAGATCTGGGTAAAGGTAAGCAGAGTGTTCCACCCAATAATAAGCCAGATGTACAGCTGTTGCTCTACCCTCTGTTAACATGGGCTGCCGTGGACAGAGGCATGGTTCTCAACTCCAGCGTAGAGACTTCCATTCTGGTAATATGGGGGCGGGAGGGGATGTCTATTCATCCCAACTTTCCCACGGTGGGGGGGGGGGGGGAGGGTTTGCAATGCTGGAGTAAAATGTTTTTTAAAATTTCAATATCATTGAGAAGGTGATAAAAAGTAAAGGGTAAGCATCTCAAAAATTGAGATAACTTTTGTCCCAAGAGCAATGCTGATCTGGACCAACTTGGATTTCAGTTTTGCCAAAAACTGAGGTCAAGATCCAGGGCTTGCCCAAAGTGAGGAGTTTATGCCAGGACTCCAAAGAGCTAACCCTCAGGGTAAGGGCGAACCAGAGGTAAACCTCCTCCCCACTGCCCAGGGGACTGCAGGAAGGGTTATCCGTGCAACAGGTGCAACGAGGAACACGTGGAAGCATTTGTCAGTACCAGTGGCCTTCTCATGGACTGTATTCTGTTGGGAGCCATTAGAGATATTGGCTTAGACAAAGCCATCTTAAGAATTATAAGTTTCTGGTTCCTCCAGAAACTCCAAATTACCAGAAACTATGTGTGTCCTGCGATTTGGCCAGCAGCTAAAGATAACCATCCTATTCCCTGAAGCAACTACCGCCACATCGGAGCCTGCTACAACCCTGCTGATAAGCTAATAGGCTTCTCCACCCACCCCCCGTCCCTAAAACAGTATATATCCTGCCGCGGTAAGAATAAAATCTGAGGCTTGATCAGAATCCTGTCTTGCCTCCATTCTTTCATGTCCCTTGTTTGTTTCATTCTCCTAGGGTGTCTCTTGGTTCCCCCGTTGTTGTCCTGCGGGTCGGGACAGTCTGGCGCCCAACGTGGACTGGGGGACCCCCTGCGAGAACGTCTGCTTGAAGCACCTGGCCAGGCACCCCTTAGAGTCGCTGCGCAGTATTGACTCGCGAGTGAAGACTCGGCATCTTGATCGCCATGGTTTCGCCCGCCGGTAAGACAGATCGTTGTGAAGGTAAGCAGACGAAACTTTTCAAACAAGAATTTCAAAATACCTCTTGAGAGCCTTCACCCTCTTTGGCACCCCCTTTGGCTGGCCTTTTTAGTTTTCTCGATCTCCCTCCAGTCCACTAATAAGCGCTTCACCTCGCCGTTCGGGGAAGAGTGAAGGGTACCCGACACCGGCAGTGAAAACTCTGAATCACTGGGAAAAGTAATTCTTCTCTGGCCCGACCTGTGTCGCCCTCTCTGGCAAACTCTGAGCTCGCTAAGTCTTAGTGGTTGCCATCCTGGTATGGGGCTTATACATCCCAACCTATGACACGCGAGCAGAGGCCGTAAGGTAAAAGGAGAGCGGTTACATAAGGATCACCAGAGATTTAAGAAATTCCCAGCTGACCTGGCACGGGGTTTATACGTCCCAGAGGCTTACGTGGAGGAGGAAATCTTGAGAACTACCCAGCCAAAATAATGGGTCACTCACTGAACTCTCATGAGGTATTTCTAGGTGGGCTCAGGGAGTCCCTCAGGACACGGGGAGTAAGGGTTAAGAGAAGGATTTAGGCATTTCTCAGGGGGCTCAGGGAGTCCCTCAAGGCGCGAGATTTTCGGGTTAAAAAGAAAGATTTAAGGACTTTTTTCACTTTCGTCACTGACCTTTGCTCATGGTTTATTATAGACTTTTGATTTGCATGTTTAAAGTGTTGAAATTTTAGAAGGTAATCTTTTATAGTTTTTGCATGTTATTACAGAACATAACCCTTGGTTTCTTGAAAAAGGTACATTAGATCTTAAAAGTTTGCCAAAAAGTTAATCAGAACTTGCCAAAAATTGTTTCCCCTTGTAGAACACGGCATTTCATTTCCTAGAGGCTTTAGAAGAGGTCAAGGAGGATGGATCTCCTCCCCCTTGCACCCTCCGCTTCTTAAGAGGAGCAGAAAGAAAAAAAATGGGAGAAATGGCCTTCATGGCTCCCTCCACCTCCATGTCCTAATCCTGAAATGTTTAATTTGCCGTTAATAGAATCACCTGTGCAAAAAGGCCAAATTATAAAGAAACTGGAATAGTAAAAGGTACTCCTTAAAATCAGGCTGAAAAAATAGTAGCATGGTCATCTTAATGTGTTTTCTTATCTTAATTTGTATTTGGAATCCAAAATCTGTAATAAGAAATGAAAACCCGCTACCGAATCCGCCTCTGGTGTGGAGAGATTCAAAGGTGGCAAGAGAAAGCAGAGTTACAAGCTCTCCCGCAATGAGATTACTTAATGTTTTATTTAAAAATTACCGGAGAACATCTTATGACAACCAAACTTTGGCTAAGATAACCTTGGGTGCTAGCCATGACTTTAGAAAGCGAAATAGGAAAAAATTTAAAATGTCTTCTATTAAGCATGACTTTGAGAAAAATACGCCATCTGAATCATTTGCTGAAACTTCCCCCAAAAGCAGGATGTGGGGGAAGGGAAGAGGGAACACGTGGCGATCCAGTGTGGACGCCCCCTCCCCAAGTATTCTAAAATTAAAGTTCTTCTTGTAACTGAAAAGCTTTTACAAATTTAAAAATGCATCCGGGATTTCTGTGCACATGTAAAGGGAAAAGGCCAGTTTAAAAACGAGTGCGCATAGTTTTGAGCTGAACTTGTCCTTTTGCTGAGTACAGAATAAAAACCCGAGACTGTTTTGGCCTTAAAAATGGCAAAGATGAACCTGAGAAAGAAATACAGACAGGTTTCCCAAGGCGATTTAAAGTAGCTCTTTTGAAATTTCCCGCCCTGAGGCAAAGTACCACCAGGAAGTTGATAGTCAAGTTTACATGTGAATAGCTATGGTTTTGCTTATTAGCTGGAAACTTAAAACTTTTAAGTTCAAATCATCTAAAAGTATTGAGATTTATAATACTGAAATGTTGATCTGAGTATGCCTAGTATGAAGTCTAGATGATAGAAGTTAATCTATTAATTGAAAATGCCTTATATTTTATCTGAAATGTATCCTTAAATGTAAAAGTACTGATTTGAAAAATGCTAAGTATTTAATTTGCTATCTAAGATTCAAAGCTCTGAAAGTTTTTAAAGTCTCTTTTTTTAAGAAGATATTTTTAATACTTAATAAATTAGCAATCACAGTCTTAATATAATTTCAGTGGTATGATAGACCAATGTTTTAAGCAGTTGGCTTTATAAGGGCCGACAATAGAGCTCATATTTCTTAAAAGGCTTGTAGATACATTTTTAAAAGATATCTTAAATTCTCAGTAGAACCACAGTTATGCATATATCATAAACAAATTAAGAATAATTGATTCCATGGTCAAGACTAGATCCTATTATGTTGAGAACTGTTTAAAAAGTGTTGAAAATGTTTTAATTAGATATGAATTTGGAAGTTTTTCCCGAGTGCAATATTTCAAAATATAATATGCTTGGTTGCATAAGGAATTTCTGCCAAATAAAAGAAAGAATTGATTTATTAGTAGCAAAGTCTTTATTTAAACTAGCAATGTCTTTTATTTAAAAGCTCCTCACTACTGCATTTTAAATTAGGATGGAAGTGGTGCAGCGTTGGCCCCTTGTGAATCAGAAGTTTACTAAATACTAAATTTACTTGCTTTGCTTTTTAAAAAATACTTAAATTTACTAATCTTTGTAAGCAATTGAATCCTAGTAAAATAAAAATCTTCTAAAAAGTTACCGAAGGCTTCCCATGATCCCTCTGTATATGCAAATAAGCCGAAAGGGAACGCTGTTCAAAAACATTATTTTAAATTTAATAAAAAGGAGAAATTTTAATATTTTGAAATATCTTCCACTAATATTTACAGGATAATCTAATGATTTGCTGTTAAAATACCAAATCTGAAAATAAGTACAGTCACCATAAATGTTTAATGACTCTGACTTGGAATACATGGCCTTGCGGCACTATCAGTCAACTTCCAAGAAGTAACCCTGCAGGTTACTTGGTGTAAGAAAAGAAAGATTTTTCTTTTTTAAGTTAAAGTTCTCCAAGTGTAATCCAACAGGAGGAAGACAAACCAGACAACCAACAGCCCAGAGACCACCTGGGGCATGGTAAAGTGAAGTATGGTAACAATTAATTCAGGTAAAAACTGTAATTCAGATAACATGCCTAAGTTTTACCTGGGTTACCCAAGGACTCTAGATAATGTGTTTACCCAAAACTGTAGTTTGGATGGCATGCTGTCTGTTTCTGTAAATTGCTTTTTTTTGCAAACTAGGTCCCTCATTCCAAACCTGGAGACAGCCAATTTAAAATTGAATTGTCATGACCTAGAACAAAGAATATTGTTACATGGTATTATTCTACAAAGTTTTATTAATTTTTGATGCTTTACAATAGTATATTGTGCATTTATCCCAAACAAACTTACAAATTAATATTTACCTTGGATATTTTGAGAATGTGAAGGGATTTATTCCCTCCTGGGGAAGGCACTTAAGCATTCTGTATTGACCTCTCTTGACCTTTTTTTAGAAACAGCATTGCATACCTATAATAAATTATCTAACCAGCTAATTGATGATGTCCAAGCTCTCTCAGGCACTATCAATGATCTCCAAGATCAGATAGATTCATTAGCTGAAGTAGTACTACAAAATAGAAGAGGGTTAGATTTGCTCACAGCAGAACAGGGAGGAATATGCTTAGCCCTACAGGAACGCTGCTGCTTCTATGCCAACAAATCCGGGATCGTCCGAGAAAAGATAAAGAAGTTACAAGAAGATCTAGTGAAGAGACGGAGAGAATTATTCGAGAACCCCCTTTGGAGTGGACTGAACGGACTTCTGCCGGACCTGCTTCCTGTTCTCGGCGCCCTTATAAGCCTTCTCCTAATCCTAGCTTTCGGCCCCTGGGCTTTTAGAAAATTAACAGACTATTAAAACAGCAGGTTGATAGCGTCCTGGCCAAACCCATTCAAGTACACTACCATCTTCTAGCCATGTGAGACCGTGAATGTGATTATGACTGCTAAAACTCCCTCCCTGCGGGGACAGCATGACGCCAGAGGGATGCTTGCCTACTCCCCATAGAAGGAGAAAGGCATGGGCACTGACCTGGGTGCACGGCAAAGCACTGCAAGGGAAGGTCACAAAAATTTTCGACCGCCTCTGGATTTCCCTGTGAGCACACCTGGCTTGCATAGAGGTTGGTATCCATACATGACTATCAGCTCTGCCTCTCCTCCCCAAAAGATACCAAGAGCCACTAGTGGTGGGACCCCACCATCCCACGGGAGGAACCAGGTCCCTACTCCCCCAGTCGGTTAAAGCCCGCCCCTTAATAAGGAAAAAGGGAGGAATTGTTGGGAGCCATTAGAGATATTGGCTTAGACAAAGCCATCTTAAGAATTATAAGTTTCTGGTTCCTCCAGAAACTCCTAATTACCAGAAACTACGTGTGTCCTGCGATTTGGCCAGCAGCTAAAGATAACCATCCTATTCCCTGAAGCAACTACCGCCACATCGGAGCCTGCTACAACCCTGCTGATAAGCTAATAGGCTTCTCCACCCACCCCCGTCCCTAAAACAGTATAATTCCTGCTGCAGTAAGAATAAAATTTGAGGCTTGATCAGAATCCTGTCTTGCCTCCATTCTTTCATGTCCCTTGTTTGTTTCATTCTCCTAGGGTGTCTCTTGGTTCCCCCGTTGTTGTCCCGCGGGTCGGGACAGTCTGGCGCCCAACGTGGACTGGGGGACCCCCTGCGAGAACGTCTGCTTGAAGCGCCTGGCCAGGCACCCCTTAGAGTCGCTGCGCAGTATTGACTCGCGAGTGAAGACTCGGCACCTTGATCGCCATGGTTTCGCCCGCCGGTAAGACAGATCGTTGTGAAGGTAAGCAGACGAAACTTTTCAAACAAGAATTTCAAAATACCTCTTGAGAGCCTTCACCCTCTTTGGCACCCCCTTTGGCTGGCCTTTTTAGTTTTCTCGATCTCCCTCCAGTCCACTAATAAGCGCTTCACCTCGCCGTTCGGGGAAGAGTGAAGGGTACCCGACACCGGCAGTGAAAACTCTGAATCACTGGGAAAAGTAATTCTTCTCTGGCCCGACCTGTGTCGCCCTCTCTGGCAAACTCTGAGCTCGCTAAGTCTTAGTGGTTGCCATCCTGGTATGGGGCTTATACATCCCAACCTATGACACGCGAGCAGAGGCCGTAAGGTAAAAGGAGAGCGGTTACATAAGGATCACCAGAGATTTAAGAAATTCCCAGCTGACCTGGCACGGGGTTTATACGTCCCAGAGGCTTACGTGGAGGAGGAAATCTTGAGAACTACCCAGCCAAAATAATGGGTCACTCACTGAACTCTCATGAGGTATTTCTAGGTGGGCTCAGGGAGTCCCTCAGGACACGGGGAGTAAGGGTTAAGAGAAGGATTTAGGCATTTCTCAGGGGGCTCAGGGAGTCCCTCAAGGCGCGAGATTTTCGGGTTAAAAAGAAAGATTTAAGGACTTTTTTCACTTTCGTCACTGACCTTTGCTCATGGTTTATTATAGACTTTTGATTTGCATGTTTAAAGTGTTGAAATTTTAGAAGGTAATCTTTTATAGTTTTTGCATGTTATTACAGAACATAACCCTTGGTTTCTTGAAAAAGGTACATTAGATCTTAAAAGTTTGCCAAAAAGTTAATCAGAACTTGCCAAAAATTGTTTCCCCTTGTAGAACACGGCATTTCATTTCCTAGAGGCTTTAGAAGAGGTCAAGGAGGATGGATCTCCTCCCCCTTGCACCCTCCGCTTCTTAAGAGGAGCAGAAAGAAAAAAAATGGGAGAAATGGCCTTCATGGCTCCCTCCACCTCCATGTCCTAATCCTGAAATGTTTAATTTGCCGTTAATAGAATCACCTGTGCAAAAAGGCCAAATTATAAAGAAACTGGAATAGTAAAAGGTACTCCTTAAAATCAGGCTGAAAAAATAGTAGCATGGTCATCTTAATGTGTTTTCTTATCTTAATTTGTATTTGGAATCCAAAATCTGTAATAAGAAATGAAAACCCGCTACCGAATCCGCCTCTGGTGTGGAGAGATTCAAAGGTGGCAAGAGAAAGCAGAGTTACAAGCTCTCCCGCAATGAGATTACTTAATGTTTTATTTAAAAATTACCGGAGAACATCTTATGACAACCAAACTTTGGCTAAGATAACCTTGGGTGCTAGCCATGACTTTAGAAAGCGAAATAGGAAAAAATTTAAAATGTCTTCTATTAAGCATGACTTTGAGAAAAATACGCCATCTGAATCATTTGCTGAAACTTCCCCCAAAAGCAGGATGTGGGGGAAGGGAAGAGGGAACACGTGGCGATCCAGTGTGGACGCCCCCTCCCCAAGTATTCTAAAATTAAAGTTCTTCTTGTAACTGAAAAGCTTTTACAAATTTAAAAATGCATCCGGGATTTCTGTGCACATGTAAAGGGAAAAGGCCAGTTTAAAAACGAGTGCGCATAGTTTTGAGCTGAACTTGTCCTTTTGCTGAGTACAGAATAAAAACCCGAGACTGTTTTGGCCTTAAAAATGGCAAAGATGAACCTGAGAAAGAAATACAGACAGGTTTCCCAAGGCGATTTAAAGTAGCTCTTTTGAAATTTCCCGCCCTGAGGCAAAGTACCACCAGGAAGTTGATAGTCAAGTTTACATGTGAATAGCTATGGTTTTGCTTATTAGCTGGAAACTTAAAACTTTTAAGTTCAAATCATCTAAAAGTATTGAGATTTATAATACTGAAATGTTGATCTGAGTATGCCTAGTATGAAGTCTAGATGATAGAAGTTAATCTATTAATTGAAAATGCCTTATATTTTATCTGAAATGTATCCTTAAATGTAAAAGTACTGATTTGAAAAATGCTAAGTATTTAATTTGCTATCTAAGATTCAAAGCTCTGAAAGTTTTTAAAGTCTCTTTTTTTAAGAAGATATTTTTAATACTTAATAAATTAGCAATCACAGTCTTAATATAATTTCAGTGGTATGATAGACCAATGTTTTAAGCAGTTGGCTTTATAAGGGCCGACAATAGAGCTCATATTTCTTAAAAGGCTTGTAGATACATTTTTAAAAGATATCTTAAATTCTCAGTAGAACCACAGTTATGCATATATCATAAACAAATTAAGAATAATTGATTCCATGGTCAAGACTAGATCCTATTATGTTGAGAACTGTTTAAAAAGTGTTGAAAATGTTTTAATTAGATATGAATTTGGAAGTTTTTCCCGAGTGCAATATTTCAAAATATAATATGCTTGGTTGCATAAGGAATTTCTGCCAAATAAAAGAAAGAATTGATTTATTAGTAGCAAAGTCTTTATTTAAACTAGCAATGTCTTTTATTTAAAAGCTCCTCACTACTGCATTTTAAATTAGGATGGAAGTGGTGCAGCGTTGGCCCCTTGTGAATCAGAAGTTTACTAAATACTAAATTTACTTGCTTTGCTTTTTAAAAAATACTTAAATTTACTAATCTTTGTAAGCAATTGAATCCTAGTAAAATAAAAATCTTCTAAAAAGTTACCGAAGGCTTCCCATGATCCCTCTGTATATGCAAATAAGCCGAAAGGGAACGCTGTTCAAAAACATTATTTTAAATTTAATAAAAAGGAGAAATTTTAATATTTTGAAATATCTTCCACTAATATTTACAGGATAATCTAATGATTTGCTGTTAAAATACCAAATCTGAAAATAAGTACAGTCACCATAAATGTTTAATGACTCTGACTTGGAATACATGGCCTTGCGGCACTATCAGTCAACTTCCAAGAAGTAACCCTGCAGGTTACTTGGTGTAAGAAAAGAAAGATTTTTCTTTTTTAAGTTAAAGTTCTCCAAGTGTAATCCAACAGGAGGAAGACAAACCAGACAACCAACAGCCCAGAGACCACCTGGGGCATGGTAAAGTGAAGTATGGTAACAATTAATTCAGGTAAAAACTGTAATTCAGATAACATGCCTAAGTTTTACCTGGGTTACCCAAGGACTCTAGATAATGTGTTTACCCAAAACTGTAGTTTGGATGGCATGCTGTCTGTTTCTGTAAATTGCTTTTTTTTGCAAACTAGGTCCCTCATTCCAAACCTGGAGACAGCCAATTTAAAATTGAATTGTCATGACCTAGAACAAAGAATATTGTTACATGGTATTATTCTACAAAGTTTTATTAATTTTTGATGCTTTACAATAGTATATTGTGCATTTATCCCAAACAAACTTACAAATTAATATTTACCTTGGATATTTTGAGAATGTGAAGGGATTTATTCCCTCCTGGGGAAGGCACTTAAGCATTCTGTATTGACCTCTCTTGACCTTTTTTTAGAAACAGCATTGCATACCTATAATAAATTATCTAACCAGCTAATTGATGATGTCCAAGCTCTCTCAGGCACTATCAATGATCTCCAAGATCAGATAGATTCATTAGCTGAAGTAGTACTACAAAATAGAAGAGGGTTAGATTTGCTCACAGCAGAACAGGGAGGAATATGCTTAGCCCTACAGGAACGCTGCTGCTTCTATGCCAACAAATCCGGGATCGTCCGAGAAAAGATAAAGAAGTTACAAGAAGATCTAGTGAAGAGACGGAGAGAATTATTCGAGAACCCCCTTTGGAGTGGACTGAACGGACTTCTGCCGGACCTGCTTCCTGTTCTCGGCGCCCTTATAAGCCTTCTCCTAATCCTAGCTTTCGGCCCCTGGGCTTTTAGAAAATTAACAGACTATTAAAACAGCAGGTTGATAGCGTCCTGGCCAAACCCATTCAAGTACACTACCATCTTCTAGCCATGTGAGACCGTGAATGTGATTATGACTGCTAAAACTCCCTCCCTGCGGGGACAGCATGACGCCAGAGGGATGCTTGCCTACTCCCCATAGAAGGAGAAAGGCATGGGCACTGACCTGGGTGCACGGCAAAGCACTGCAAGGGAAGGTCACAAAAATTTTCGACCGCCTCTGGATTTCCCTGTGAGCACACCTGGCTTGCATAGAGGTTGGTATCCATACATGACTATCAGCTCTGCCTCTCCTCCCCAAAAGATACCAAGAGCCACTAGTGGTGGGACCCCACCATCCCACGGGAGGAACCAGGTCCCTACTCCCCCAGTCGGTTAAAGCCCGCCCCTTAATAAGGAAAAAGGGAGGAATTGTTGGGAGCCATTAGAGATATTGGCTTAGACAAAGCCATCTTAAGAATTATAAGTTTCTGGTTCCTCCAGAAACTCCTAATTACCAGAAACTACGTGTGTCCTGCGATTTGGCCAGCAGCTAAAGATAACCATCCTATTCCCTGAAGCAACTACCGCCACATCGGAGCCTGCTACAACCCTGCTGATAAGCTAATAGGCTTCTCCACCCACCCCCGTCCCTAAAACAGTATAATTCCTGCTGCAGTAAGAATAAAATTTGAGGCTTGATCAGAATCCTGTCTTGCCTCCATTCTTTCATGTCCCTTGTTTGTTTCATTCTCCTAGGGTGTCTCTTGGTTCCCCCGTTGTTGTCCCGCGGGTCGGGACAGTCTGGCGCCCAACGTGGACTGGGGGACCCCCTGCGAGAACGTCTGCTTGAAGCGCCTGGCCAGGCACCCCTTAGAGTCGCTGCGCAGTATTGACTCGCGAGTGAAGACTCGGCACCTTGATCGCCATGGTTTCGCCCGCCGGTAAGACAGATCGTTGTGAAGGTAAGCAGACGAAACTTTTCAAACAAGAATTTCAAAATACCTCTTGAGAGCCTTCACCCTCTTTGGCACCCCCTTTGGCTGGCCTTTTTAGTTTTCTCGATCTCCCTCCAGTCCACTAATAAGCGCTTCACCTCGCCGTTCGGGGAAGAGTGAAGGGTACCCGACACCGGCAGTGAAAACTCTGAATCACTGGGAAAAGTAATTCTTCTCTGGCCCGACCTGTGTCGCCCTCTCTGGCAAACTCTGAGCTCGCTAAGTCTTAGTGGTTGCCATCCTGGTATGGGGCTTATACATCCCAACCTATGACACGCGAGCAGAGGCCGTAAGGTAAAAGGAGAGCGGTTACATAAGGATCACCAGAGATTTAAGAAATTCCCAGCTGACCTGGCACGGGGTTTATACGTCCCAGAGGCTTACGTGGAGGAGGAAATCTTGAGAACTACCCAGCCAAAATAATGGGTCACTCACTGAACTCTCATGAGGTATTTCTAGGTGGGCTCAGGGAGTCCCTCAGGACACGGGGAGTAAGGGTTAAGAGAAGGATTTAGGCATTTCTCAGGGGGCTCAGGGAGTCCCTCAAGGCGCGAGATTTTCGGGTTAAAAAGAAAGATTTAAGGACTTTTTTCACTTTCGTCACTGACCTTTGCTCATGGTTTATTATAGACTTTTGATTTGCATGTTTAAAGTGTTGAAATTTTAGAAGGTAATCTTTTATAGTTTTTGCATGTTATTACAGAACATAACCCTTGGTTTCTTGAAAAAGGTACATTAGATCTTAAAAGTTTGCCAAAAAGTTAATCAGAACTTGCCAAAAATTGTTTCCCCTTGTAGAACACGGCATTTCATTTCCTAGAGGCTTTAGAAGAGGTCAAGGAGGATGGATCTCCTCCCCCTTGCACCCTCCGCTTCTTAAGAGGAGCAGAAAGAAAAAAAATGGGAGAAATGGCCTTCATGGCTCCCTCCACCTCCATGTCCTAATCCTGAAATGTTTAATTTGCCGTTAATAGAATCACCTGTGCAAAAAGGCCAAATTATAAAGAAACTGGAATAGTAAAAGGTACTCCTTAAAATCAGGCTGAAAAAATAGTAGCATGGTCATCTTAATGTGTTTTCTTATCTTAATTTGTATTTGGAATCCAAAATCTGTAATAAGAAATGAAAACCCGCTACCGAATCCGCCTCTGGTGTGGAGAGATTCAAAGGTGGCAAGAGAAAGCAGAGTTACAAGCTCTCCCGCAATGAGATTACTTAATGTTTTATTTAAAAATTACCGGAGAACATCTTATGACAACCAAACTTTGGCTAAGATAACCTTGGGTGCTAGCCATGACTTTAGAAAGCGAAATAGGAAAAAATTTAAAATGTCTTCTATTAAGCATGACTTTGAGAAAAATATGCCATCTGAATCATTTGCTGAAACTTCCCCCAAAAGCAGGATGTGGGGGAAGGGAAGAGGGAACACGTGGCGATCCAGTGTGGACGCCCCCTCCCCAAGTATTCTAAAATTAAAGTTCTTCTTGTAACTGAAAAGCTTTTACAAATTTAAAAATGCATCCGGGATTTCTGTGCACATGTAAAGGGAAAAGGCCAGTTTAAAAACGAGTGCGCATAGTTTTGAGCTGAACTTGTCCTTTTGCTGAGTACAGAATAAAAACCCGAGACTGTTTTGGCCTTAAAAATGGCAAAGATGAACCTGAGAAAGAAATACAGACAGGTTTCCCAAGGCGATTTAAAGTAGCTCTTTTGAAATTTCCCGCCCTGAGGCAAAGTACCACCAGGAAGTTGATAGTCAAGTTTACATGTGAATAGCTATGGTTTTGCTTATTAGCTGGAAACTTAAAACTTTTAAGTTCAAATCATCTAAAAGTATTGAGATTTATAATACTGAAATGTTGATCTGAGTATGCCTAGTATGAAGTCTAGATGATAGAAGTTAATCTATTAATTGAAAATGCCTTATATTTTATCTGAAATGTATCCTTAAATGTAAAAGTACTGATTTGAAAAATGCTAAGTATTTAATTTGCTATCTAAGATTCAAAGCTCTGAAAGTTTTTAAAGTCTCTTTTTTTAAGAAGATATTTTTAATACTTAATAAATTAGCAATCACAGTCTTAATATAATTTCAGTGGTATGATAGACCAATGTTTTAAGCAGTTGGCTTTATAAGGGCCGACAATAGAGCTCATATTTCTTAAAAGGCTTGTAGATACATTTTTAAAAGATATCTTAAATTCTCAGTAGAACCACAGTTATGCATATATCATAAACAAATTAAGAATAATTGATTCCATGGTCAAGACTAGATCCTATTATGTTGAGAACTGTTTAAAAAGTGTTGAAAATGTTTTAATTAGATATGAATTTGGAAGTTTTTCCCGAGTGCAATATTTCAAAATATAATATGCTTGGTTGCATAAGGAATTTCTGCCAAATAAAAGAAAGAATTGATTTATTAGTAGCAAAGTCTTTATTTAAACTAGCAATGTCTTTTATTTAAAAGCTCCTCACTACTGCATTTTAAATTAGGATGGAAGTGGTGCAGCGTTGGCCCCTTGTGAATCAGAAGTTTACTAAATACTAAATTTACTTGCTTTGCTTTTTAAAAAATACTTAAATTTACTAATCTTTGTAAGCAATTGAATCCTAGTAAAATAAAAATCTTCTAAAAAGTTACCGAAGGCTTCCCATGATCCCTCTGTATATGCAAATAAGCCGAAAGGGAACGCTGTTCAAAAACATTATTTTAAATTTAATAAAAAGGAGAAATTTTAATATTTTGAAATATCTTCCACTAATATTTACAGGATAATCTAATGATTTGCTGTTAAAATACCAAATCTGAAAATAAGTACAGTCACCATAAATGTTTAATGACTCTGACTTGGAATACATGGCCTTGCGGCACTATCAGTCAACTTCCAAGAAGTAACCCTGCAGGTTACTTGGTGTAAGAAAAGAAAGATTTTTCTTTTTTAAGTTAAAGTTCTCCAAGTGTAATCCAACAGGAGGAAGACAAACCAGACAACCAACAGCCCAGAGACCACCTGGGGCATGGTAAAGTGAAGTATGGTAACAATTAATTCAGGTAAAAACTGTAATTCAGATAACATGCCTAAGTTTTACCTGGGTTACCCAAGGACTCTAGATAATGTGTTTACCCAAAACTGTAGTTTGGATGGCATGCTGTCTGTTTCTGTAAATTGCTTTTTTTTGCAAACTAGGTCCCTCATTCCAAACCTGGAGACAGCCAATTTAAAATTGAATTGTCATGACCTAGAACAAAGAATATTGTTACATGGTATTATTCTACAAAGTTTTATTAATTTTTGATGCTTTACAATAGTATATTGTGCATTTATCCCAAACAAACTTACAAATTAATATTTACCTTGGATATTTTGAGAATGTGAAGGGATTTATTCCCTCCTGGGGAAGGCACTTAAGCATTCTGTATTGACCTCTCTTGACCTTTTTTTAGAAACAGCATTGCATACCTATAATAAATTATCTAACCAGCTAATTGATGATGTCCAAGCTCTCTCAGGCACTATCAATGATCTCCAAGATCAGATAGATTCATTAGCTGAAGTAGTACTACAAAATAGAAGAGGGTTAGATTTGCTCACAGCAGAACAGGGAGGAATATGCTTAGCCCTACAGGAACGCTGCTGCTTCTATGCCAACAAATCCGGGATCGTCCGAGAAAAGATAAAGAAGTTACAAGAAGATCTAGTGAAGAGACGGAGAGAATTATTCGAGAACCCCCTTTGGAGTGGACTGAACGGACTTCTGCCGGACCTGCTTCCTGTTCTCGGCGCCCTTATAAGCCTTCTCCTAATCCTAGCTTTCGGCCCCTGGGCTTTTAGAAAATTAACAGACTATTAAAACAGCAGGTTGATAGCGTCCTGGCCAAACCCATTCAAGTACACTACCATCTTCTAGCCATGTGAGACCGTGAATGTGATTATGACTGCTAAAACTCCCTCCCTGCGGGGACAGCATGACGCCAGAGGGATGCTTGCCTACTCCCCATAGAAGGAGAAAGGCATGGGCACTGACCTGGGTGCACGGCAAAGCACTGCAAGGGAAGGTCACAAAAATTTTCGACCGCCTCTGGATTTCCCTGTGAGCACACCTGGCTTGCATAGAGGTTGGTATCCATACATGACTATCAGCTCTGCCTCTCCTCCCCAAAAGATACCAAGAGCCACTAGTGGTGGGACCCCACCATCCCACGGGAGGAACCAGGTCCCTACTCCCCCAGTCGGTTAAAGCCCGCCCCTTAATAAGGAAAAAGGGAGGAATTGTTGGGAGCCATTAGAGATATTGGCTTAGACAAAGCCATCTTAAGAATTATAAGTTTCTGGTTCCTCCAGAAACTCCTAATTACCAGAAACTACGTGTGTCCTGCGATTTGGCCAGCAGCTAAAGATAACCATCCTATTCCCTGAAGCAACTACCGCCACATCGGAGCCTGCTACAACCCTGCTGATAAGCTAATAGGCTTCTCCACCCACCCCCGTCCCTAAAACAGTATAATTCCTGCTGCAGTAAGAATAAAATTTGAGGCTTGATCAGAATCCTGTCTTGCCTCCATTCTTTCATGTCCCTTGTTTGTTTCATTCTCCTAGGGTGTCTCTTGGTTCCCCCGTTGTTGTCCCGCGGGTCGGGACAGTCTGGCGCCCAACGTGGACTGGGGGACCCCCTGCGAGAACGTCTGCTTGAAGCGCCTGGCCAGGCACCCCTTAGAGTCGCTGCGCAGTATTGACTCGCGAGTGAAGACTCGGCATCTTGATCGCCATGGTTTCGCCCGCCGGTAAGACAGATCGTTGTGAAGGTAAGCAGACGAAACTTTTCAAACAAGAATTTCAAAATACCTCTTGAGAGCCTTCACCCTCTTTGGCACCCCCTTTGGCTGGCCTTTTTAGTTTTCTCGATCTCCCTCCAGTCCACTAATAAGCGCTTCACCTCGCCGTTCGGGGAAGAGTGAAGGGTACCCGACACCGGCAGTGAAAACTCTGAATCACTGGGAAAAGTAATTCTTCTCTGGCCCGACCTGTGTCGCCCTCTCTGGCAAACTCTGAGCTCGCTAAGTCTTAGTGGTTGCCATCCTGGTATGGGGCTTATACATCCCAACCTATGACACGCGAGCAGAGGCCGTAAGGTAAAAGGAGAGCGGTTACATAAGGATCACCAGAGATTTAAGAAATTCCCAGCTGACCTGGCACGGGGTTTATACGTCCCAGAGGCTTACGTGGAGGAGGAAATCTTGAGAACTACCCAGCCAAAATAATGGGTCACTCACTGAACTCTCATGAGGTATTTCTAGGTGGGCTCAGGGAGTCCCTCAGGACACGGGGAGTAAGGGTTAAGAGAAGGATTTAGGCATTTCTCAGGGGGCTCAGGGAGTCCCTCAAGGCGCGAGATTTTCGGGTTAAAAAGAAAGATTTAAGGACTTTTTTCACTTTCGTCACTGACCTTTGCTCATGGTTTATTATAGACTTTTGATTTGCATGTTTAAAGTGTTGAAATTTTAGAAGGTAATCTTTTATAGTTTTTGCATGTTATTACAGAACATAACCCTTGGTTTCTTGAAAAAGGTACATTAGATCTTAAAAGTTTGCCAAAAAGTTAATCAGAACTTGCCAAAAATTGTTTCCCCTTGTAGAACACGGCATTTCATTTCCTAGAGGCTTTAGAAGAGGTCAAGGAGGATGGATCTCCTCCCCCTTGCACCCTCCGCTTCTTAAGAGGAGCAGAAAGAAAAAAAATGGGAGAAATGGCCTTCATGGCTCCCTCCACCTCCATGTCCTAATCCTGAAATGTTTAATTTGCCGTTAATAGAATCACCTGTGCAAAAAGGCCAAATTATAAAGAAACTGGAATAGTAAAAGGTACTCCTTAAAATCAGGCTGAAAAAATAGTAGCATGGTCATCTTAATGTGTTTTCTTATCTTAATTTGTATTTGGAATCCAAAATCTGTAATAAGAAATGAAAACCCGCTACCGAATCCGCCTCTGGTGTGGAGAGATTCAAAGGTGGCAAGAGAAAGCAGAGTTACAAGCTCTCCCGCAATGAGATTACTTAATGTTTTATTTAAAAATTACCGGAGAACATCTTATGACAACCAAACTTTGGCTAAGATAACTTTGGGTGCTAGCCATGACTTTAGAAAGCGAAATAGGAAAAAATTTAAAATGTCTTCTATTAAGCATGACTTTGAGAAAAATACGCCATCTGAGTCATTTGCTGAAACTTCCCCCAAAAACAGGATGTGGGGGAAGGGAAGAGGGAACATGTGGCGATCCAGTGTGGACGCCCCCTCCCCAAGTATTCTAAAATTAAAGTCCTTCTTGTAACTGAAAAGCTTTTACAAATTTAAAAATGCATCCGGGATTTCTGTGCACATGTAAAGGGAAAAGGCCAGTTTAAAAACGAGTGCGCATAGTTTTGAGCTGAACTTGTCCTTTTGCTGTGTACAGAATAAAAACCCGAGACTGTTTTGGTCTTAAAAATGGCAAAGATGAACCTGAGAAAGAAATACAGACAGGTTTCCCAAGGCGATTTAAAGTAGCTCTTTTGAAATTTCCCGCCCTGAGGCAAAGTACCACCAGGAAGTTGATAGTCAAGTTTACATGTGAATAGCTATGGTTTTGCTTATTAGCTGGAAACTTAAAACTTTTAAGTTCAAATCATCTAAAAGTATTGAGATTTATAATACTGAAATGTTGATCTGAGTATGCCTAGTATGAAGTCTAGATGATAGAAGTTAATCTATTAATTGAAAATGCCTTATATTTTATCTGAAATGTATCCTTAAATGTAAAAGTACTGATTTGAAAAATGCTAAGTATTTAATTTGCTATCTAAGATTCAAAGCTCTGAAAGTTTTTAAAGTCTCTTTTTTTAAGAAGATATTTTTAATACTTAATAAATTAGCAATCACAGTCTTAATATAATTTCAGTGGTATGATAGACCAATGTTTTAAGCAGTTGGCTTTATAAGGGCCGACAATAGAGCTCATATTTCTTAAAAGGCTTGTAGATACATTTTTAAAAGATATCTTAAATTCTCAGTAGAACCACAGTTATGCATATATCATAAACAAATTAAGAATAATTGATTCCATGGTCAAGACTAGATCCTATTATGTTGAGAACTGTTTAAAAAGTGTTGAAAATGTTTTAATTAGATACGTATTTGGAAGTTTTTCCCGAGTGCAATATTTCAAAATATAATATGCTTGGTTGCATAAGGAATTTCTGCCAAATAAAAGAAAGAATTGATTTATTAGTAGCAAAGTCTTTATTTAAACTAGCAATGTCTTTTATTTAAAAGCTCCTCACTACTGCATTTTAAATTAGGATGGAAGTGGTGCAGCATTTGCCCCTTGTGAGTCAGAAATTTACTAAATACTAAATTTACTTGCTTTGCTTTTAAAAAAAAATACTTACTTAAATTTACTAATCTTTGTAAGCAATTGAATCCTAGTAAAATAAAAATCTTCTAAAAAGTTACCGAAGGCTTCCCATGATCCCTCTGTATATGCAAATAAGCCGAAAGGGAACGCTGTTCAAAAACATTATTTTAAATTTAATAAAAAGGAGAAATTTTAATATTTTGAAATATCTTCCACTAATATTTACAGGATAATCTAATGATTTGCTGTTAAAATACCAAATCTGAAAATAAGTACAGTCACCATAAATGTTTAATGACTCTGACTTGGAATACATGGCCTTGCAGCACTATCAGTCAACATCCAAGAAGTAACCCTGCAGGTTACTTGGTGTAAGAAAAGAAAGATTTTTCTTTTTTAAGGTAAAGTTCTCCAAGTGTAATCCAGCAGGAGGAAGACAAACCAGACAACCAACAGCCCAGAGACCACCTGGGGCATGGTAAAGTTTAGTATGGTAACAATTAATTCAGGTAAAAACTGTAATTTAGATGACATGCATAAGTTTTACCTAGGTTACCCAAGGACTCTAGATAATGTGTTTACCCAAAACTGTAATTTAGATAACATACTATCTCTGCTCCTGTAAATTTCTTTTTTTTAAAACTAGGTTCCTCATTCCAAACCTTGAGTTTAGAAAATTGAATTGTCATGACCTAGAAGAAAGAATATTCTTACATGGTATTATTCTGCAAGTTTTATTAATTTTTGATGCTTTACAACAGTATATTGTTCATTTATCCCAAACAAATTTACAAATGAATTTGAATGTTTTACATGAAGGGATTTATTCCTTTCCACTGTGCGGAGGGCCTCCTGGCGAAGGCACTTAAGCATTCTGTATTGACCTCTCTTGACTTTTTTTTGTCAAAAGGAGCTGTAGCTACCGGTTCCGCCGGATTAGGAACAGCATTGCATACCTATAACAAATTATCTAACCAGCTAATTGATGATGTCCAAGCTCTCTCAGGCACTATCAATGATCTCCAAGATCAGATAGATTCATTAGCTGAAGTAGTACTACAAAATAGAAGAGGGTTAGATTTGCTCACAGCAGAACAGGGAGGAATATGCTTAGCCCTACAGGAACGCTGCTGCTTCTATGCCAACAAATCTGGGATCGTCCGAGACAAGATAAAGAAGTTACAAGAAGATCTAGTGAAGAGACGGAGAGAATTATTCGAGAACCCCCTTTGGAGTGGACTGAACGGACTTCTGCCGGACCTGCTTCCTGTTCTCGGCCCCCTTATAAGCCTTCTCCTAATCCTAGCTTTCAGCCCCTGGGCTTTTAGAAAATTAACAAACTTTGTAAAACAGCAGGTTGATAGCGTCCTGGCCAAACCCCTTCAGGTACACTGCCGGGAGCCAGTCCATCCTTGCTGTTTCAAGGGACCTGGCATATATGGCATACTGTTCTTAATATGTTTGCTCACCTTCTTGGCACTATGTGTTTTAACCAAGGTCTCTGAGAAAGGTTGTTTCCCCAGGTAGGGATTTTCCCCTGAAGTTAGGGAGGGAATAAAACCTCTTAACTAAATGCCAGGCGGGTAATTAATCACTTTAACTATGAACAATCATGCTTAATCTACATAATCTTTACTCCCTGGAATGGGGATAAGAAACGCCCTAACCTTTGTAATAGAGATTGATAGGATTGAATCAACTGGTATAAATACAGATGTAACAAGACAGCAAGACTCAGAACTTAGAAGACAGAGCTTAGAACACAGAACTAAGAAGACAGAACCTACACAGAACCTACAGACAGAAGAACTTCACTGGAGAGAACATGGCAAAAGATCCTGGACTGAACCTGACTACAGAAATTGGCAAGAGAACCTGACTAGAACCTGGTGACTGAACCTGGCTGGAGAACCTGGACAGAACCTGGCTGGAGAACCTAGCGAGGGAACATGGCTACAGAACCTGGCTGGAGAACCTGGAGAATCTAGCAAGAGAACATGGACACAGAACCTGGCTGGAGATCCGAACCAGAACTTCGCTGGAGATCCAGACCAGAACTTGGCTGGAGATCCTGGCTAGGCTGCTGATCAACTGAACACTGTCTCCGTGTTATTCCATCTTCGTCGACTCCGTCCACAGCTTTGGGGACCCCTGGACCTGCTGGGGTTGGACCCCAGCAGTACACTACCATCGTCTAGCCATGTTAGACTGTGAATGTGATTATAATGACTGCTAAAACTCCCTCCCTGGGGGGACAGCATGACGCCAGAGGGATGCTTGCCTACTCCCCATAGAAGGAGAAAGGCATGGGCACCGACCTGGGTGCACGGCAAAGCACTGCAAGGGAAGGTCACAAAAATTTTCGACTGCCTCTGGATTTCCCTGTGAGCACACCTGGCTTGCATAGAAGTTGGTATCCATACATAACTATTGGCTCTTCCTCTCCTCCCCAAAAGATACCAAGAGCCACTGGCGGTGGGACCCCACCATCCCACGGGAGGAACCAGGTCCCTACTCCCCCAGTCGGTTAAAGCCCGCCCCTTAATAAGGAAAAAGGGAGGAATTGTTGGGAGCCATTAGAGATATTGGCTTAGACAAAGCCATCTTAAGAATTATAAGTTTCTGGTTCCTCCAGAAACTCCTAATTACCAGAAACTACGTGTGTCCTGCGATTTGGCCAGCAGCTAAAGATAACCATCCTATTCCCTGAAGCAACTACCGCCACATCGGAGCCTGCTACAACCCTGCTGATAAGCTAATAGACTTCTCCCCACCCCCTGTCCCTAAAACAGTATATATCCTGCCGCGGTAAGAATAAAATTTGAGGCTTGATCAGAACTTGTCTTGCCTCCAGTCTTTCGTGTCTCTTGGTTCCCCCATTGTTGTCCCACGGGTCGGGACACAGAAGAGTGGGTAGCATGTGCAACAGTCCTCCTTGTGTTATGGTCAATGTGCTTTCCTTTAATTTAAGAGGAGATTGAACAAGATAATCAAGACATGTCTTTCTATATTTCCAAAGCACGTATTTTTTTTTTTAATCTTTATTGTTGAAAGGATTACATATGTCTCCCCTTTACCCCCCATTGATGCCTTTTCATCTGCCCCTCCCTCCACCACCCATTGTGTCCATGGGTGATGCATATATGCATACAAGTTCTTTGGCTGATCTCTTCCCACCCTCCCACCCACCCCTGCCTTCCCTTTGAGATTCCACAATCTGTTCCATGCTTCCAAGCCTTTGGTTCTATTTTGCTCATCAGTTTATTTTGTTCATTAGATTCCACATATGAGTGAGATCATGTGATACTTGTCTTCCTCTGACTGGCTTATTTCGCTTAGCATAATCCTCTCCAGGTCCCTCCACACTGTCTCAAAAAGCAACTGATATTTCAATTTTGCTTTGAGTGTGTGTAAATTTACTACCTTTGCTTAAGCTGGGGTTTGGTAAGGAAGTTCAAGTATCTTCCACTCACCCCAGCCTGGGAAAGGTGCTTCTCAAAACCCTGCGTGTCCGGGGCTGGCTCATGTAACCGTCCTGTTTCTCAGCTTCCCCACCCGAGACACGGGAATCCCATCACCTACATCCCCAGGGACATGCAGAAGGGCTGAGCGCAGTGCCTGCCACACTGTAAGTGCTCAAAATCTGGAAACCATTACTAATAAAAGATGAATCCACTTCTTGAACTGCAGCCCAAACCCTGGAGATCTCCTTTTTGTTTTCTCTCCAAATTCCTCGTGCTTCTTCAAAGACAGTGACTTCCTGGCCTCCCTGTTTTAGCCTGCCTCTCTTTCTTATTGCTTCTTATCAGGCTCTGCGTGTATCATGCATGCATGGTTAATCTGAGACATAGTGGCCCCAGGTGATCCCAGGAATGGCTTCCCAAAGATGCAGAAGATGACATGAAGGGGGGAAGCCTTCATGACTTGTCATCATGGTCTTCCCTCCAGAATGAAACTGTGCACTGTCCAGGGCCTGCCAAGGCTTCCTCAGGGAACCAAAGGAGACGGGCAACCTTCCAGTCCCCGAGCCAGGAGGAGTGAGGGAGGGGCTGTGGGCCGGCGGAAGCCACGCAGAACAAGTCTCCCGAGAGTACAAACGCACTGATAAGCCACAGACGTGGCCAAGATCGAAATTCCTGACCTTGGGAAAGAAGGGCAGGCTGGGGTGGGAGTGAATAGGAGGAGAGAAAAACATCGACATGATGCCAACATTCTGAACCTGGGGAACCGACTTCTGAAGGTCACTCCAAGTCATTCTTGCCTACATTTCCCCCACTTACTTCCTAAGTCTCTTTTATCATTTTGGGGGGCCTGGGAGCTCTGAAACCCACAAAACTGCACAACACTTGGTGATCAGAGATGTACACTGTCGTTTCAGACCTCATTTTCCCTGTCTGGAAAGGACAGGATCATATGCAACAACATCATGCTTGGGACATAATTCCATCGCAGGGACCACTTCCAAGCCAGAGGAAGGCGAAGCTGCCGCCTGTTCAAAGCGGACCCATCTATCTTCCCCAGTTCCTGTTCTCACTGTGATGATTTGTTCCCAGCTATTTCTCCTGCTCCCGTCTAGATAAGGCAGTGTCCCCCCCCCCCCCCCTTTCTGTTATCTGCAGGCTCAGACCGAAGTGTCAGGGCCAGAGTCAGGGAAGGCAATTTAGATGTTTCCCAGTGGCTAAGATCGGTGGGTCTGACCTTTTAGTTCTAATGCTTTGGGTCAACTGTGAGCTCAATAAGGATGTGTGTGTGGGTGATTGGGGGGAAGGGATGCAGGCAGGCAGGCAGGCAAAACTAACTCCTGTCCCCCCCTCAGGGCCTTCCTATTAATAATTTAATGATGCTTGGCATTTTCAAAGTATTCTCCAACCAGTAACAATTGAGCAACTTTTCAAAATAATGGTGGGCTGCTTTCGCAGGAGACAGGAGGAGCTGTGATTAGAAATAGGATAGTCTGTAAAGAGGCCACATTTAATGAGTCAGCTGCAATTTCATTTAGGTAGGGTCTACACAAAATGGCCATATCCAACCCCAGTGCAGGAGACGCTAGAGAAGTTTCAGAAGGCTCCTTCGTGTCAGCCTGGGGCGTGTGCTCCCTGGACAACAGTCCAGAGCTGAGGCTCTTGAACCTGAAGACCTACTGTGAGCTCCTGGCCTCACTGGCCTTGGGAAATTTTCTCCATCTGATTTCATTTCCTCATCTGTAAAATGCAGACCATAAAGGTACCTGCATTTCAAAGGGTTGATAAGAAGATGCTTGTGAGGTGATGCTTATCAAGCACTGATTAGCTCAGAGCCCAGTATGGCAACATGTAGAAAGTATGATCTGCAAAAAAACCCCCACAAAAGAACAAGCCCAAAATCGAGCAGTCATTATCCCAGGGCAGCAGTAGTGGGGCAGACTTATTTATTTATTTTTTTCACCTCAGCCCTGTATCCTTAAAAATGTAATGGGCGGCCACATAGCGGGCTGAGAGTGTCCAGTGTGTCCCCGAGATGAGCTACCCGGGGCCAGAGTCAACTTCGAGAAACGAATGTTCCCAGCTGAGCTCCTTGTTCCTCTTGCCACACACCCACCATTTCTGTTATTGGCCATCCTTCCATTTCTTTAGCCAAAACACCTTGGGGTCATCCTTGACTCTTCTCTCACACTCCACATCAAACCAATAAGCAATTCCAATGGACCTCATGTTCAAAACACAGCCTGTTTCTACCCAAGCATTCCTCCCCACCTCCACTGTTCCCATCCTGGTCCTACCACCATCCTCTCAGCTCCCAGGTAACTGCTTCCTTGCGTCCAACGCTGCCCCCTACAGTTTATTCTCAACACAGCAGCCAAGGAGAACCCGTGAGAGAACCTGAGTCCCCTCACCTCCTTCCTCTGCTCAAAACCCTCTGTTCCATCTCACAGAGAGGAGAAACCAAACCCCTCCCACACCTCAGAAAGCTTCTCCACGTGGCTCCCACTCCCCCTCCATCCTGGGCACCTTCTTCCCTCCTCCCTTGCTCTGCTTCGGCCTTGGGGGCTCCCTGCGCATCCTCCTACTTGTCATGCTTCTAGCCTGTCTGGAACATAAACCCCTTGCAGACAGGGGCTTTTGCCCCTTTCTCACTGCTGTACGCCCAGGGTCTATAGCAGTGTCCGGCACACAGCATGTCCTCAGTATATGCTGAAGCAATGACACTGACTAAAGGTGTTTATTCCAAGAGAAGCAGTGAGTCCTCGGCAGCTCGGGGCCACAGCAGCAGGAAGGGGTGAAGAAGGAGATAAATCCCAGCTGGAGAAGAGCTGCCGGCTTAGGATGGAAGGGGCCTTAAATAATATCCCAGGGAGGAAAAATACAGCGGACCGAGGCAGGTAAGAACTGCCCAGAACCAGGATTCAGAACTGGATGTGTCTTCTTTGATCTAAGCTTTGGGCTGGCCACGTTCCATATGCTGTTTCACTTAACCCACCAGTAGCCAAAGAGGCAAGTATGACTGTGTCTCTTTTACAGACAGGGAGGCCGCCCAGCTCGGCACAACTAAGAAACTGCAGAACTGGATTCACACTCGGGCCCACATGATCCACCACACCAGTGGTTCCTGAGAGGGTTTAGCAGCCTCCAACTTCTGAGATGTCTGTTGATAATACACATTTCTGAGCTCGACCCTTTGATTCAGAATCTCCAGGGATTTGGCCCAAGAATCTACCCAGTGAACGCCCTGGAAGTCCCTTATCAGCCAGGAATTCTGCCCGCCTGACTCACCATTCAAGTCGGGGGCAAAGTCAAGCTCCAAATAGAGACAGACTCTGTCCTGTGGAGAGTTCACTCCAGTTCGCAATTGAGGAGGGCTATGAAGGCCAAGGCAGACGGCCCACACTTTGGGGACATGGCACTCTCTCACTCTCCTGACCCCAAGAAACAACCAAATAGGTGAAGCAATAAAGAGAGACAATTATTAGGAATATAAGCTTTCCAGCAAAGGTGTTGGGAAAAGCAGTGCTAATTACACGCTATGGATGCTCTGAATCAGGAGCCCCGGGCTCAGGCTGTCATGAGAATCCGTGCAGGTGGCATTGATTGGAGATGAGTCTTGAAACAATTCTAGCAAGTGGAGGTGGAGAGGGACTATTCCACGAGAAGGGAAGTGACAGGATCCATTTGGGGAACGATACTCCAGTTTTGCTGGGCCACAGGGTTAGAGGGCGAAGAAGTCCCTTGGAATCGAAGCTCTGAATGCTCTTAATCTAGAACATCAACACTTTCACAAGCACCTTTTCTCCGAGAATGACATGGGGTGTAGTCTGTCTGAAGACCACCTCAAAGCAGTCCTAAGAGTCACTGACTTTGGAAAAATCATAACATCTAGGAACTTGGTTTCTCCATGCTCTCACGGTTAAGAGGAACTCAACCATTTTAGGGTGATTTTACTGCCTCACCACTGACTTTGGTTGCTATCCTCCGGCTACAGATGAATTCACTGGTTTCACATTTCAGCACTAACACACACACACACACACACACACACACACCACACAACTGTTGCTGAAAAGCGAAACAAGTGACATTTACAGCTCTGCTTCCCATGTGGAGGCTAGCCTATTGATCACAAGTGACATTTACTTAAACATTCCCTAGCAGAAAAATACCTCCTCATTCTATCTCTTTCCCATGCCAATAAATGCGCCCACGGCAAGAAAAAAAACAACACCCAGAAGAAAACCATCTATCCATCCCCCCACAGCCATGTTGCTTTGTTAATATTACATCTTTAATTATTTCCTCGGTTCTTGACAGCGCTCGTTGTTAGTCTAACCCGCGCCCAGTATTGATTCCCCTCCTGTGAGAAGCAAGCATCAGTGAGGCACCCAAAATTGCCTGCTCAAGCTGATGTCTGCGTCCGGAGGTTACATCATGCATATTAAATCTGGACAGCGTTTAGGCTAAAGCAATCTTAACTTTATGACCTCATTGGCTCTTAAAGCAAATGTTAATGAAATACACATTACTTATGGCAAATGGCAACCCCAGTGGGGTACACGTTAATTAGTAAAGTTTGTTCAAAGAAAAGCAAATTAAACTCCTCCTCATCTGTCACTTAGCTGCTCTGCAACCTGGACACTGAGCGAGAGAGAACGAAGAGGCGAGGCGACCCTGGAGCATTTCAGATCAACTCCGGAGTCAGGGAAAGAGAGGGGAGCCCTGACCGATCCATTCCTGGCTATAGCAGCTCTGAACTTCTCGTCTCCGATCAAAGACTATAGTTTGTGCACTTTCCAGACTCTGGGTCCATCTTTCAAGGTAGCAGGTGACCAGAAGAGTCAAGCATTTGTGAAGATGTTTTTAGGCTTGTAAATGTCTATGACTTAGGATACTGTAGAGCAAGCAAAGTCAAACTCAAAGGCTAATACCGGCCAAATAAACAAGGCCTGTGGCCCGCGGGCCGTGAGTTTGACATGCTTGCTCTAAAGGTTTCCTAGCACTACAAAGTACCACCGACTGGTTGGCTTAAAGAACATACATAAATGAAGGCTCTCGGGAAGAAGCCTTCCTTGATTCTTCTTAGTGTCTGGTATTGCCGTAATCCTTGGCATCCCTTGGCTTATAGATGCACCACTCCAATCCCTGCCCCTATCTTCACATGGTCCTGTGTGTCTGTATCCAAATTTCCTTCTTCTTCTAGGGACATCAGTCATACTGGATTTGGGGCCCACTCTAATCCGATGTAGCCTCATTCTGATGGTTAATTTTATATGTGAAGTTGGCCAGGCTATGGTACCTAGCTTTTAGTCAAACACCAGTCTAGAGGTTGCTGTGAAGGTATTTCTTTAGATGTGATTACCAGTTAGATCAGTGGACTTTAGTCTTCACAATGTGGGTGGGCCTCATCCAAGCAGTTGAAGGCCTCAAGGGAAAAGATGGCTGTCCTTCGAGGAAGGAATTCTGCCTCCATATGGCTTCAGATTCAAGACCGCAATGTCAACATTTCCCCGGGTCTCCAGCCTGTGGGCCTGCCCTGAAGGTTCAGGGCTGGCCAGCTCTCACAGTCACATGAGCCCATTCCTTAAAACCAGTTAATCAATCTCTTTTTCTCTCGACAGCTAGATCCCTGACTAATACAATCCTCTTAACTTAATTACATCTGTAAAGACTCTACTTCCAGACCAGGTCACATTCACAGGCTCTGGGTGGACATGAATTTGGGGGGTACACTACTCAATCCAGGATAGCTATGCGGACTAGGGCTGTTCAGTCGTGCTTGGGCCAGTGGCAACGGCCTCTCCCGGGAGCTGGGGAGATATGCCGCCCTCTGGTCCCATCCTGGACCTCGTGAGTCAGGATCTCCACTTTCACGATGTCCAGGTGTTGGTATGTGCATTACAGTCTGAGAAGCACAGGTCTGGAGGGCCATGTTTCCAACCATTTATAATAAGAGGCACTAAGTCAGACGACTCCAAAGTAAGGGGTCAGGGAAGAGCAAGAAAGGAAGTACAGAGAGCAGGGAGCTTTAAAATTAGTCATGTCCCAAGACTATGTACCTTACCAATAGCTGAGACTCGATAAAACAGTTGTCAACTGAGTGGACAAAAGAATAAACTGGGCCCTTTAAGATAGAGAGGTTTCCTAATACACCAGCTTCTAGTTACAAGGAAAGCCCTTGGGCAGACGAGAGAAAAATTTCATTTGCACTGTCGGGAGCCCGGATCACCTTTCCCCCTTCCTGTCACACGGAGACATGGCCACGCCGATGTGACTGCTCGGGAACAGTGTCGCGCTCTAATACTGAAGTCTTGCCCGAGGCTTCTACCGTAACTCATGTTGACATGAAGAAATGTTTCATTTCAGATCCATATGTATGAATTGTTAATGAACTGTGTCAAAGAAATCAAATATTTCCCTCTGCACCCCTGCTCCGAGGAATCAGATTTTGACCTTCTGCCAAACACCTATAAATCATGTTCGGCAGGAGGAGGACCCGGAACCGGGGCTGCAGCGCGTGGATGAGCCAGTTAATCTCCCTCTGTCAGGTCTTCACCCCAGCGGTCACAGGATGGACAGAGAAGGGAGGAAGGAAGGACTGTAAACAGTAGGCACTCAGTGGCTACTGGTGGCTAAACAGCGTAAGTCAGAAATATTAAAATCCAGGTTCCCTGAAAACTGGATGGCCATCTCAATCACTAGAAGCTTTGGAATATTAATTCTATATAGTTTGGTTGTGTAGTTCTTCATGTGAGGTGTCTTAAAAGTGGGGGAGGGGGGAGATGAGAGCTGAGAAAAAATAGAATGAAAACAAACTATTTTCTTTTTCAACAGCACTTTCCTCAAATTTCTATGAACTATGCAAAACAAAGCAAGGCTTCCTAAATAAACCTTTATCAACTTGTAACAGGAAGCTGCAACATTAAAGAAAATTGGGTGTCATATCTTGCCTAGCAATGCAGGAATGATTTTAAAAAAAGATAAGACCTTATGTTGGCAAGGATGTGGTGAAAAAGTTCTATTCAATTGTGAGGGTGTGAAAAAGATACAACCCATATGGAAAATGATTTAGTAACTTAAGTACAATGAGCCCTAAAAGTGTTCATACCTGATACAAATCTTATGGAAATCTATCCTAAGGAAGATAATAACATATATCCTATATAATAAAACCCTAATATGCAAATTGACCAAACAGAACGACTGGTCACTACGATGCACACTGATCACCAGGAGGCAGACACTCAACGCAGGAGCTGCCCCCTGGTGGTCCGTGTGCTCCCACAGGGCTCACGGCTGCCAAGTGCAGCAGCAGTGACGGAAGCCTCTCCCGCCTCCACAGAGCGCTAAGGACCCCTTGGGGGATGTCTGCCGCGGGGGTCCCAGACTGTGAGAGGGTGCAGGCCGGGCTGAGGGACCCTCCCCACCCAAGTGTACAAATGTCGTGCACTGGGCCTCTAGTCCAAAATAAGAAACAGAGTTTTAAAGACCAGTACCACTTTATCTGTTAAGAATCCCACAGTAGAATCTAAATGTTCACTAACAGATGTAGCCTAAGTAAGATGAGGTGCATCCATTTGAGAGGCTATCATGCAATCATTAAGAATGCTTATGAAGAGCTTATAACAGCATGGGAAAATACTTATTAATACAAGTGGGGGGAAAGTAGGATGCAAAACAACAAATGTTATCATGGTTGCAAGAACAAAAAGCCTCTGTTACATATGTACAGAAAAGAATATAGAAGGAAACACACCAATAGCTAATAATGATTACTTGTGGCAGAAGGAAATATGGAAGAATTTTTCCCTCTTCTATATTTTCCAAATGTTCTATAATGAGTGTATGTACTTTAATGATGGAAGCATGATTTTACTGTGCTTTTGAAAAGCAAGTCAATTGTATAAGTAAGATTTGAAAAGCCATCCCCTTCCACAAACAATAAGAACTGAATCGTGGCTAATTCACGGTGAGCATATTGGTAAATACCACATTTACCACCTAACGTCCAGATCTGGGACCCAGAAGAATTTGGCCGGCTGCCTGCCTCCATAGCATCTATATCAATCCAAAATGGTGCACTTAAGAAGTTAAATGAAGAGCCAGGGTCATCAGCTTTAAACTACTGGGCTCCAGGATGAGTCAAACAGCCATTTGCTGAAGTTCACTCACTCACTGGAAGAAGCAGCCACAGGGATGGACGGGTGTGGGTTGGAGCGGACGTCTCCCCTTGCCAGAGAACATGCCCGATCACAGCACTCGCCCTCCTTTGCAAATCTGTGTTTGACAGCTATCATCTCGGGCTTTTGGACGCCGCTCAAGCATGAATTTTTGAAGCAAACCACCTGTTTCTGGGAATGAAGAGAGATCTAAGGCTGTAGGTAGGGCACAGGGTTAGGGGAACAGTTGAGCGACGAGCTTATTGGTGTATTTTCAAAGAGGCTAGATCTTGTTCAATTTTAAATAAAGCAACACTTGGGTCACCTAACGTGGCTAAATAGCAGCGACGGCAGCATGGCAGAGCAGGACAGAGGGCTGGGCCTCTTGTGATGGGCCAGCCCAAGGCCCATGTGCCTCCCATATATTATATACATGATTGTCCATCCTCTCATATTCAAATGGAAAGCTTTCTTTCCCCTTCAACGTAAGAAAGTACCTACTAGAACCCTAAATAAAGCCGTTCTAAATACTTATATGGATTATCAAATGGGCATGGCAGTGATGGGGTGGGTTGGGGGAGGAAGAGGAAGTAACCGTTTCCTGTCTTTAAGTCTTGTTGGGCGAAGGAACACTTAAAAGCTCCCCCACGCCGAAACCGGTCTGGCTCAGTGGATAGAGCGTCGGCCTACGGACTGAAAGGTCCCAGGTTCGATTCCGGTCAAGGGCATGTACCTGGGTTGCGGGCATATCCCCAGTAGGAGATGTGCAGGAGGCAGCTGATCGATGTTTCTCTCTCATCGATGTTTCTAACTCTCTATCTCTCTCCCTTCCTCTCTGTAAAAAATCAATAAAATATATTTAAAAAAAAAAAAAAAAAAAGCTCCCCCACATCTGGTTGCTGGGTATCTTACACCAGCCTCTCCAACATCCCTTTATCCACTCCGGGCACTATACTATACCTGGTCACAGGTAAGGCCCAACTTCATTCATGGAGCCCAAGGACCAATTCAAATGAGACTGGGCTATGATACACTTCTGTGCTGTGGGTTAAGGAGAAGGGGTCTGAACAAGGTGAAGAAAGCAGGGGTGGAGGGTGTGTGTTTCATCGCCAGAAGGGAATATAGATTCGTTTCAGGCTCCATTCGCATCCAAGCAAACCATCTATCATTTACGAGCAAGTTAAAGCAGACGTTAAGGCAGGCCACTGCTCATGCTGCAAACCAAGCGAAAGTGCTTCCCTTCAACCTTCCATAATTCCAGACTTTTCCTGATCCGCCCTGGCTGCCTGCCTAATGCATCTGCATTGCTTATTCTGCCCCCGGTTTTAGTCCTTAGCTTCCCCTGATATCAGACATCCATGCAGATGCACGCCGGCAGGGCAGGTCTTTGCTCGAACTACCTGGGGAGGAAGATGCCAGCATCCCAACGGCTGAGCCCCCCAAGAGGGGGGTCTAGTTCTACCGACAACCCCGTTTCATCCCTCACGTTTGAAATATTCCAGAAAAGACGACTGTCATAAAAAGGGGCCAAGGAAAGCTGCGAGGGTAGCCAGGGCTTTTTAAAAAATGGAGACTCCATACCAAAACGTGGATTTCCATTGCAAATCAGCTACTCACTGCTCCCACCAGGAGCCATGCACTGGGGACCCTGGCTACTAAGTGGTCTTGGGCAGGAGGCTGTAAGGACCGTCACTTGGCTCCCCCATGAGGGGCCCGTGGCCGAGGCTCCAATTCCTTCTCCACGCGACGTCCAGCAAGGAGCTAATGCAGGGAGCAGAGCCACGGCTGGCAGGCCTCCCACCCTCAAGTGCACTCACAGCCCAGGGCGTCGCCGGCTTCTGTCCTTTCTCTGCATTAGCATTCTGCCTGGGTGCTCCCTCCGCACTCAACAAGCCTATTGCAGGCTGTAAATAAGGCAGGAAAGGGCGAGCGGGGGTGGCACGAAGGGCTGCTCCTCACCTATGGTACCCAGGAATGAAAACCGTTTTCCTAATGTGAGCAGAAGAGACCCCAGGAAGATGGGGTGTGCTGTAATTTCTCCCTTGATGAAGAACGCTGCCAGTGGGAGGTGATGGATATTCCAATTCTTCAAAAACACATCTTCCTAAAAATGTAGATGAAGTTTGCAGAGAGAGAGAGCTTTGATGCTCCTCCAACTCGCTTTCTTCCCCAGCACCTCCCCTCCCCGGCTTGAAAACGCCACGCCAGAACATAGTGTTGGTTCAAATGCGCTCCGAGCCCCAAAGCTAAATGCAGCTTACACACCGATCTTGTTTCCAATAACCACTTGCCTGTCACTGGATGACACTGTAATGGAGCGATTTATGGCTTCCGTTTAGCTCTCTCTGCTGATTTTCAGAGATTTCTCTACGGGTGATTATTTTTGGAGACATCTGCGTCTGTGGACTGCGAGACTCCACAGATGTTAATTCAGTCTCCGAGAGCCTCATGCTAACTGATGTATGCCTCTCGTTCATTTAAACACCCAGTAAGCACCCAGGGCCCGTTAGGTACAGCGGGGCATGCAGAACTGATGAAGGCTCTGTCTTCAAAAACTCACACTTATTCTCAGGCATCTTAGGAAGTCGGGAGACGTGCTGCCACACGGACTAAATTTACCGGCAGATCAGACTTGCCTGGTCGGAAGCCCAGGTCATATACGTCTACACATGCATCTGTTCCAGCCCTTCAGCGAGGGGGCTAATTATTATTCCTGGACTGGAAGTGGGGCTGGCTCTGAGGATTGTTAACCATCCATCCATCCATCCCCAAGTAAAGCACTAGGAAAAGGCAGATTCCATGGGGCAGGGATTTTTAGCTGCGTTTTTGTTTTGTTTTGCAATTGATAAATACATCTACATACTGGCGGCCTCCCTGCTGTCGGAGAAGGTTCCTGTCTCAGCCTCTGGCAGGGGCTCGGACAGAGGCCAAAGCGCGATTTCCATGTGCAATAAGACTCTGAATTTTTCATTTCGTCAACTAGAAAATGGGGGTAACAGAACCTGCTTCAGAGGATTCCAGGGAAGAGCCGGCGGGTGCACAGTGCCCGACACCCCAAAAGGGCTTCCCCTTTCCCACGGGAAAGAGAAGTCGGGGAGACTGAAGCTTTGCGGGGCAGAGGCGGGGAGGTCGCCTCCTTGAGGTTACAGCTCGGCTCCATGGGTCTCTCACTGAGTCACTGCACAGCGTGGGGCGGTCACGAGTGCATTTTCAGCCCTGATTTCTTCCAGGGGACATGCTTTCGAACTTATTTTTTTTATTAAAAATGTTTAATGCTGACATTTTTGCAGACTTCCCCCCCCCCTTCCCCTTCTGCCCACCTCCAGCTCTACAGCCTCCCCTCAAAATGCCTTTTTAAAATGGAAAACCAATTTAAAAGGCGGGAACTGTGACTATCAAGGGAATCAGACATATTATTTTATTTAAGATCCTCTCCTTTGACAAGCAGAGTTCCTGGCTTGAACAATGGGATAAACACATTTTAAAAATTGACCCCCGAGAGCCTAAATGAAAGATAAACTCCCAGGAACAGGGATTTTTGTTTGTTTTGTTTTGTTTTGGTGATTTGTTTTTTTTTTTTTTGGCTGCAAGGCTAAATATGGGCTATAAGGAAAAAAAAAAACGATTGTAGGGATATGCATTCATGTACCTCCTCATTAAATATTTCAAGTCGGATTTGGCCCCACTGGCATCGCTTAAAGCTTAAAATAAGCTCCCACCAGCCTTATCGCAGCCTCTGGCTGGAAACCCAGGCTGGCTTTCTGTGAGTGCAATTTCCCCCCGGGTTTCGGGGGTCCAAGGTCCTCGTGGCTGGCCTGCACGGAGGGGTCTGAGAACAAAGATGGGGCAAGTTGGAATGTCTTCATTTTTACTTTCCCAGAATGTTCACTCCCCACACAGATTCAGGTCGACTCTGTGTCTCAGGCAAGAAAAGGGAAGAAGGAAGGAAGGATGCTTTTATTGTGTCAGACGTCTGCTTATCTGCCTCAGCCACAGCCTCCCAGGCAGTGGTGATAAATTCTCCTGCGGTGGTGTTATCAGCCACGGGCCACAGGCAGCGTGCTGAGAGCCGAGCATCTTCAAGGGGCCCCACCAGGGGCCCTGCGTCGGGGCGCTGCTGACCAGGTGCTGGAGGGCCCACCCCGGGCATCAGTGAATGCAGACTCAGGCTTGGGACAGAGTGAGAGGAAGCTGGGTGGCCCCCTAGTCCTGTCCAGCCCCTGGGGAAGGGGTGGGTTTTCCTGTGGGCAGAGGTCACCAGAGCCTGTCCCGTTGAGGCTGGTTCCCTGATCCCCTCTTCTGGGGATTTTCATTCCCTATCATCTCTTTGTCCCACTGGTCCTCCTCATCTCTATTCTAATGGAATGGAAATTCCATTAGAAGTGGGGGTGCAGCCTTTCCTCAATTCAAGAAAGCTGCAGGAGGGAGCTGTCATTTTTAAAAAATATATATTTTTATTGATTTCAGAGAGGGAGAGGGAGAGAGAGATAGAAACATCAACAATGAGAATCATTGATCAGCTGCCTCCTGCATGCCCCACACTGGAGATCGGGCCCACAACCCAGGCATGTGCCCTGATCGGGAATCTAACTGTGACCTCTTGGTTCATAGGTAGGTCAATGCTCAACTACTGAGCCATGCCGGCTGGGTTGGAGCTGTATTTTAAGACATTCATTCATTCATTCATTCATTCATTCATTCATTCATTCCACGAAGTCTTCGGTGGGCATCTATCATGTAGCAGTGCCTTCTCCAACTGTCTGGGAAGTTATTAATCAACACAACAAAAATTCTGTCCTCAGGGAAGTTACAAACTAGCCGAGGGAGATGGCAATAAACACAACAAATAAGTCACAGAGTATACTGTTTGCTGGAAGATAATTAAGCGCTGTGGCAAAAACCAAATCACAACCCCCAAACCCAGAAAGTGGGAAGTGGAATGAAGGATGAGCTTGGTTGGGTAGGGGATGGGCTCTACTTTTAAACAGGGCAGTCGGGGTATCTCGTGGAGAAGGTGACGCCTGGAAAAGAGCTGAAGGCAGACCCTTGGAGAGCTGGAAGGAAGAGCGAGCCCAGAGATCCTGGGATGAGGGAGTCCCTGATGCATCTGAGGAATTGGCAACGGGGCCCGTTCCTTAACACTCGATGGCACACGAAGGGAATGAACCTGCTCACAACAGTCCCAGATACAGTCTAGCTGAAGCGCCTCGTGGAATGAACACCCTACTGCAGGGACCACATACGAAGTAGAGGAACTAACCTACTGGGCCAGGGCCTGCATAAAATTAAAGGGAGGAGATGGAGTATGTGCAAAGTATCAGCGCACCATGAAAGGGTTAAAGAGAATAAAACGGGGCAGAGAAAAACTCACTGTGCTTAGCAGATACCTTGCAGAAAGCTTGCAGCCTTGAACACAGCATAGCTCAGATAACCAGAAGACACCTGGCACGAGAGGAACCAAGGGCGGACCGGACGCTTCCGTCAGCAGAGAGGCTTGCAGCCAGCAAAAATGAATAAAAACCTACCTCTCCCTGCCCTCTTCACTGGTGCACCCAAGTGCCTGGAATAAAATCTCTTTTGATACATTATGGCCTCGTGTCATAGGTGCGCCACCCCGGCCCGCTCCGACCGAACCTTTCCCACCACACGTAGAATGCATTCCTATCTGGACACTGGACTGTGATGTTAAAACAATGACTTATTGTGGGTCGGGGTCAAAATAGCTTGAGAGCAACTGACCCACAGGCTACCTTCTAAGCCCCAGTCGGCCTCCCTGTGGCTGTGCCCTCTGCCCCCAGCACCTGAGAACACCTGCCCCTGAGAAATCCGGGTTCCTTAGAGCGCAGGCTCAAACAGTGAGGCCCGGAGGGATGAAGGCATTTCTTCACCCACCGGACACTGCTTATGTCAGGAATGACTGAAATCAAGATTCCCTACCTCCCCCCCAAGATAGACACCCTGCTCCCGGACCTTGGGGTAGGTTCTCTCGGGTCTTGCTTCGTTAGAGTTTGCAGACATTCCTAACAGATACGCGCACAATGAGAAGGGGTTCCCTTTCCCGACGACCCCCACACCGCAGAGTGGAGTCTAATCCGCGGGCAGTTCGCAGGAAAACAACTCCCTGGCTTAACCCACAGTCGCCTGTTCTCTTGGCCCAGAATCCATGGCTCGCCGGGGACTTTACAAAATGACAACCCCATCAAGAGAAACTTGTAAAAATCAGCAAAAGCACCTTTCGTCGGCATCTCCACCAAAAAAAAAAAAAAAAAAAAAGCACCTTTTGTCTGCTCACAAGCTGCACTGTGGGAAACGCTTCAGTCCCCTCCCCTCAAATGGTTCTTTTCCGACAAAACCAAGTTCGCCTGGCACCCCTCCGAGGTCTCGCTTTATCTGGACAACTCATTTCTGGTTTTTGTAACATGTTCTCCACACGCAGGACATTATGAATGTTCCTGCTTAAAGGCATGAAGGGGCAGGGATGGGGGTGGGGTTAATCTATAATGGCTTTGGGGTTCGGGAGACGGGAACCATCTGGAGACCCCATCAGCGCCTGGCAGCATCACTAAGAGCATTCTGAAGGAGGCCCGCTCTTTCCAGGAGACCAACGGATTGCCCTTAATAGAATTTTTTAAATTGCTTAAAATTGCTGCTTCTATTTCGGGCTGAAAATTACAGCCCTTGCTCCATCCTCCATCCTCCTCCCAGAGTTCCTCAGAGCACACCCCCTGCCCCTCCACCCCGCCCAGGAGATCTGTACCAACAAGGACACCGTCAACAAAACCCAAAACCCAAAACCCAAAACCAGGATGTACTCTGTGGGCAGGAAAACACTGACCGCTTTCCACCAGACCCAGAGAGGCTGTGACTGACGCCCGCGCTTCCCCAGGCGGGCTCGGGCTTTCCTCTTTTCTTCTTCAACACGATTAAACACACATCACCCGCATGATTGATGTTGCCTGCCGAAAACATTACAAATCAAATGCTAAGAACCTCTGAAACCTCGTCCTGCTGAAGGTGATGGTGCCCACCTCCCCCTTTTGCGATCCTCCGTCAGCTGGTGAGCGGCAGGAGGGAGGAGGGACATTGCCGATGAACAAATCATTGTTTGCAAATAACGCCACATCAGAGAGAGAGAGAGAGAGAGAGAGAGAGAGAGAGAGAGTGTGTGTGTACTGCACACCTCACTTCACCTTCCCCCAAGAAAGAGCTCTGTGTGGATAAACAAACAAAACTCAGCCTGTGCTTACTGAGTCTCCAGAAGCTGCTGCTCATTGCTGCGAGGTGTGGAACTGAAGAACCCTCCCTTTCTTCAGCTCCTGGTGATGACGGCAAACGGGTGGCGCTGGACCACCTGGCTCATGGGCCGCTGAGGCACCTGGCCCCACCCCACCTGGGGCCCTGCTGGGTAGAGCTGGCTGTGAACAAACGTGGGCTGTGCGTCTGCAGTGACCATGTGTGTGTACAAGCTGTTCTTAAGTTGGGGATCGTGTCACCCCATAGAGATAACTGATTCTGATTCAGTCTTGAAGTCCCAACTCAGAAGCCGGCTGCTGGAGTTCCTTTTTATCGCTTCCGCTGCTCAATGCGCAGCGCTCCAGGAGGTGATACAATCTCCGCTCGGTCCGGCCTCCCTGATGAGAGTGAAGGCTCTCTGGCCTGGCTGTGCATCAGAACCACAAGGCTCCGTCCCAGCGCGGCCTGTCTCTGGCATCAACATTGTAAAACCATCCTCGGGGGATCCCCTGTGCAACCAGGACCCAGAATGGCGAGGAGACGGAGCCAGAAAACGACTTCTCTAGGAACGCATTTTCCCAGCCACAGCTCTTTCCTCAGAGAGCCCTGCAGGTGGCCTTCAGGCTCAGGTGACCCCAGGAAGAAGACAGGCTCAGGACTCTTGAGGGCCTAGACTCGACTCCTCACAGGAGGAAATGTCTCACTCCTCGATGCGCCCATCATAGACGTTTCCCTGAGCATCTACTATGAGCCAGACACCCTGGGAATACAGGGATAAAGACAAGGACCCTTTCTTCTCCTAAAGTAATGGATATGAAGGCGACCCGAATATGCCACCCCAAAATATGCCACTTTGGCAAAAGGATTATTTTGAGCTGAAGACAACTGAGAAACAGCAGATGTAGGAGGAGCATATGGCTGTCCCCTATCTGCATTAACAGCGGAGCATAAATTTTCCTCTGTAAAGAGGATATAAATGCCCCTGGTGAAGACCCCCTCCCCCCCTTTTAACAGAGGGAGAATAATTATTATCACCAGAGACAAAGATGGCGCCTAGCTGAGTCTGTATAAACACACCTTACTAAACAACCTCATCTGCCATTAGTTCCCCTGTGTATCTATCCTCCCACAATTTACTACCCCAGAAGCCCAAACCTCTTACCCTTTTCTAGTCACGTCACAATGTATCGCCCTTTGTTAACATGGTCTCTGACCACCCCTAGGTTTAATCACTTCTTTGGGCTTTCAGTTCTTTTCCCGGAAGCACCCGTGTTAACCTGCAGGCCCCCATGAATTACCCAAGAGGATCAAGTTTTCCTTCCCCTACAGATAACTATGCACTTTGCACTCTTCAGTTCTCTTATTTAATCCCCACTGATCTGTGAGCAGGTATTATGCTGCCCCTTGTGCAGAGCATGGAATCAAGGCTCAGGAACATTAAGCAATTGCTTAAGACCACAAAGCTAGGACATGGCCGCGGCCTGACTTGTTCTAAGCCTCACAGCCAGACTGGGGAGAAAACGGGGAGCAAAAGTGAACTGGGGGGCAGAGTAGGTCCACACAGCCACCATTTCCCTGGGCCTCAACACAAAGCTCTTAGTGACAATTCTTTAAACAAAAGAGGAAGAAAAGAAAATAATTTAGAATTCTTAATGGCATTTTGAGGCATAGCTTCAAAGGCCCCGAATCAATAATGAATGTCACCGAAGGACCCAGAGCAGAGTGGCTGAATCACATGCAGGCCGTGCTAAGAGCATCTAGGGAAGAAAGCATGTGACCAAGTGCTCTCTGGGTGGTTAACATCGGAAAGTCTCCCTGATCGGCAGATTTCCCAGACAGCCCCAATCCATGGTGAGGAGCCCGTGTGCCACCAGTCAATTCCCGATCAATGAGAAACCAAATCAATGGCAGATAAGACAGTCCAAACCCGGAAGAGTTGTGGGTTTGAGGTCAAAGGTCATAACCCCCTTCCCAATAAAGGTCAAACTCAGGCAGAGAGAGCGGGGATGAAGAATGAGGCAATGAAGGAGTGGTGTGGGCCCAAGGAAGGGGGACAGAAGGGAGAGAAAGAAGCACACAGACAGACTGAGCCCGGAGACAGGATGGGCCTGAGGAGAGGGACTTGTGGTGGGGTTAGCTGTGGATCTATTGGTCCACGCTAGAGAATTCTGTCCCAAATGAGGTTACCATTTGGATGGACATGGATGTCCCTTTGTGTCTTCAACAAATTTGGGCTGTTATAATAAAGTACCATAGACTAGGTGGCTTATCAACAACAGACATCTATTTGTAAGTTGGTTCCAAGTCTCGAGATTTGGGGGCCAGCATGGCTGGATTCTGATAAGAACCCTTTTCAGGGCTTCTCCTTGGGTCTCAGATGGTGGGAAGGAGAGGGAGCGACCCCTCTGGCCTGTTCCCACAAGGGCACTAATCCCATTTAGGAGGGCCCCACCCTTGTGGCTGGATTACTCCTTCAAGGCCTCACCTCCTAATATTGTCACTTTGAGTTTCAATGTATGAATGTGAAAGGGATTTAGTCTTTAATACTCTGTCATAGTCCCCAAGAAAATTAGGATAGATGGTGAGACATGGAATAGATTCCCCAGCTAAGTTACCTGGCTGGCTGCAGCCACAGCTTCTGGAAAGGGTTTGCACAGGAGAGTAAAGGAGGTAAGAAAAGGGGTGGGAAAGAATGGGTTCTTTGGTCAATGAAGTTCAGGAAACACTGGTTACACAACACTGAACAGATTTCTTTTCAGTAAGATGTCTCCACATCTCTTATGTGCTTTCTAAGTGGGATCATGTCTCCTAAATCCCAGTGAGCACAAGTAGACCTGCTTGCAGATCTGAGTGAGGGCCCAAGGGTAGTGCCAAGTGGGGTTGTGTCCTCTCTTGGACACTAAAGGTGAGTCACCACTGCCCATCTACCTCACCTTGGGATTGGGGTCACTGGAGGTGGTGACAGAATGAGTCTATTCTTTGCATTTAAATCCGCCTGGTATATCAAGTGTGACTTCCAAGTCTCAGAGATTAAATTGGGTCTCTGTGTGCTGACAGTCTGGAAGAATGCCGGAGATGTCAGGGAACATTCTGGACCAACTTACAGAAGAGGAACGGACAACGTTTCAGGGATAACTTGGAGGTTGAGGTGGAACTAGAACCCACGTGTCCCCGAGTCTGGGCTCTCCTGCACGCCAGCTGCCCCCCCCCCCCCCCCCACCCCTGGGTCTCCTGCAGAAAGTGCAACTCCAATCAAGGTTTAACATTCCAGAGGAACTGCGTCCTTGGGCTGTGGGGGAGGCAGTAATTTTCACCTTCCCCTGGCTTGGTCTATAATGACACCTGCACATTATTTATCCTGGAAGAGAAACATTAGCAAGAAAGCTCGCTGGAGAAACTCCCCAGGCGGGGAGTGTGAGGGGCTGCCCACCACTGGAGCCAATCAATATGCAAATGGTGTTTCCTTCCCTCGGCTTTATTCAGGAAGCAGAGAAAACAACAGCATAAAGGGAGCATTTGGGAAATGGGTCACTGGGATTGTGATGAGGGGGATGATGTCCCACTTAGCTATTCAAAATGAGCTTCCCTAATTAGATCATGTACTTGGTAACTGGGTCTACAGATGCAACGGCTTCCCAGACTGATCCAGAAATAGGAGATTAAGCAAGGTAATCCAGAGAGAAGCCCTTGGGGGGAAAGGGAGCTTGCTCCTAAATACGGATAGATGATTCAGGTCTGGGTAACGTGGTGAGTATCCCAACACTTCCTGTTCCCCCTCCCCCCATGGCCTTCAGTTAAAGATTCTCTCCTGCCTCAACCGGATGCGGGCCATGGGACAGACAGAATCACGTGGTATTGACTCACCTCGCCTGACAATGACCTCTGGCTCCTCCCAGACCCATGTGCTTCTGGCAGCAATGGAAGGTGACATGTATTCAGTCTTGCAGTATAAATTCAACCATTATTCACTGTGGGCCAACTACTTGCCGGGAGGGCCTGCTCTCCGAACTGGGGGCACCTGACGGGTGGGCCCTTGTCCATTCTGACTGCTGTCCTTACAAGAAAAGGACATTCGGACACACAGAAGAAGAGACTTCAGACTCCTGCACGCACAGAGGAGAGACCACGCGAGGACACAGACGGAAGGCGACCATCTACAGGCCACGGAGAGAGCTCGCAGAGAACCCAGACCTGCCCCCACCTTGACCTCCAGATCCTGCAAAGAGAAATGTCTGTGGTTAAGCCACACAGTCTGGGGCATGGTGTGCTGGCAGCTTCCGCTGACTAAGACACGGAGGAGAGCTGGGACAAATCTTTATGTCTGTTTCCTTTCTCGGTGGCATCCTCCCTGGGCTCAGACAGGAAGCAGGAAGAGGTGTCATTCCCAGCTACAGGTTTCTCCAGCCTGGGGAGGTTATTTCTGTGCTAACAACAGCCAGCACTTCAGGCAAATCTATCTTCTGGAGCACGTCCACCAAGCCTGGTGGGTGGGTAGAGGGGTTAAGGCCACCTTCGCTAGACGTGCCAATCTCTTCGGTTTCTCATTTACAGCCACAGCCACCCCTGATGGTGTGTATGTATGTGTGTGTGTGTGTGTGTGTGTGTGTGTGTGTGTTTGGGGGGGGTCACCCAGGCGCAGGTTTTCTTCCGGCCAGAGGATTCTTCGTGACTGCTAGACAGCAGACGCAAGGTTGCAGGAGGCAAGCGGTGGTGGTGGGGGCTCTGGAAGAGAATTGGGTTCAGATACTGGTTCCGGTCACTCCTCTGTGACTCTAAACAAACTACTTCCCCAAGTGGAGACTCGGTTTCCTTATCTGTACAGTGAAGCTGACCTCACCCACTTCCATGGTGGGCATGAACTTGCAATGTTGAGCACCCACTCAGCACAGTGCCTGTCACACAGTAGGTGCTTAATACATATTTCTTATGTATTAATGAAGAGGTTGCAACAATTTGGCTCCTATTTAAGCTGTACCTAAAGCCCACTGGGGCAGTCCCCCCCACCCCCAGGGGGCTACATGAGCCTGGGGGCTCAGTTTTTGTATGACTGCACAGTATCTTGACTTTTTTTTTTACCCCAACCAGCATTTGAAAATCAAGAGCTTCCAAACAAAATTGCAGCCTGAGTCCTTTTGATAAACCAGAAGGCCCACCCAGCAAGACAGAAGGTGTCCTCCCCCATGACTGGGCCTGGCTGGGGCCTCCCCTTCACGGAGCGCATGCCTCCTCTGTGTGTGGGTCCCACCTGGCTGGCCGCACCTCACCCACCTGGCCGGCCTCTTGCAGACACTGTACCTCAATTCCAGGTGCAGAGAGAGGGGGTGGGGACCAGAGTGGGTTCGGCATGCCACACAGGTTAGGTAACCGATCTCATCCACTCTGACTAAAAGCCATGGAACAGACAGAGTCCATGATGAGCCGTGCTCGAAGCGGGCAAGTGAATGGGTTGCACTCTGAAGAATTCCGCCTCTAGATTTCACCGGGAGCTACTCCACCGAATGTGATTACAATTACAGTCAGACCGGAGCGTTACACAGCAGGCGCCCACGGGTGGATCTTCCTGCATTTAGCTCTCCTGCTGCCCTGACACAGCCGGTGGGATGTCGGAAGGAGGTCCAGACTGCAGTCCACCCTGTCATAAGATGTGGCGCAGAGCTCAGTGTGTGACTATGCTCGGAGCGGCCCTGACAGACGGCCACAGGGACCCTCCCCCCAACACACACACACACACACACACACACACAATGGACATGAAGAAGGGCTGGGGGCTGGGAGTGAGCAACTGAGATTTTTTCTAAAAATATATTTTATTGCTTTTTTACAGAGAGGAAGGGAGAGGGATAGAGAGTTAGAAACATCGATGAGAGAGAAACATCGATCAGCTTCCTCCTGCACACCACCTACCGGGGATATGCCCGCAACCAAGGTACATGCCCTTGACCGGAATCGAACCTGGGACCCCTCAGTCCGCAGACCGACACTCTATCCACTGAGCCAAACCGGTTAGGGCCAACTGAGATTTATTTTTCTCAGAAAACAGAACAAATTAGCCCCCCACACATCCTGTCTGAGATTCAGGGAAAGGTATGGCTTGGGAAAAAAAATCACTGATGTGTCATTTTCCCATCAGAGCAGATCAATACTGCAGCTTAAATGAGGATGCATCGCCCTCAGAAATGCAGACGAGGCTGCTCCCCGTCTCCACGGCCTTCGCCCAACAATTCCGCCCACTCCCATGGCCTCGGCGGCTGTGGCTGGCTACCTCTGCAGGTGAAGGAAAGAGCCCTGGGCAGCGCTTGTCTTGTCTGTCTCCTCCAGCTGGGGACACCAGGCTCAGCCAAGTGTTGTCATAGAAACCTCCAGAGAAACCTAGCACTTCATCTCCATCGGTTAACTGACATCCTTCCTCCCTCCTGACAGCCTTCTCCCCCTGAATCCCTAGCTCCCCTCCCTCCCCCAAACCCTCCCAGGGTTTGAATGCTGGGCCCTGAGGACCCAGCAGCCCAGCGAGCGTGCCCTGCCGTCTATGGGATCTGCTCTGGAGATCAAACCCGGACCCAGGACAGCGGTCTCGGTCCCTGGAAGGAAGCATCCGCTCCCACATCCTCCCCAGCCGCCAAGGCGCACATGAAAGCCCGCTCCCCCGCTTTCCCTTTACGTTTATCTCTGCCGTGGGCTCGGGGGAGTTCTTACAAAACAAACGAACATGAACTTCAAGGCCCGGGGAGTGTAAATCACCGCCAATCCTCGCAGGCCTCCAGACGCTGTGAATGCTGCTTAGAAAAGCCGGGGAGGTGATGACTCTTATTAAATAAACACCACCCGGCCCTGCCGTGCATCCTGGTGGACAGAGCGTTTCACGCGCCCGTTACCGCCATCACAGCCTCATCACAGCCCCGCACAGAGCAGGGCTAGTAACACAGGCCGCCGCCCAAGAGGAGACTTAAAAATACACAGGACAACGCTTGAGGGGTGTGTGTGTGCTCAGCAGCGCCCACTTAAAACTAGGTAGGATTTTGTCATATTTCCGTTGATTTAAAAAACCCGAAAACCTTTTCCAGTGAAGGTCTTCTCACACAGCCCTCTCGCTCACACTGTCTGCCCACCCCTCACCCCGCGGACTCCAGGGAACCTTTTTCCTCAGTTGGTTTTGCAACCTTAGAGTCATGTTTAAATACTTTCACACACACATTTATACCATCACCGTCACATGGTATTGGTTGGTTACCATGTGTCTGTCAAGTTTATAAAAACTGTGATATGACTCTGCCATCAGGGAACATCTCGCTCAGGTCCTGTATGGCGTTCCACCACGACGTGTCTCATCGCCGGCTGATGGCCATGCACAGCGCTCGGACTTTTTTCATCATTAGAAGCAACAGGGGCAAGAACATCCTTAATCACATCACTTTGCACACATGGCAGGTTGCTCTCTCGGGTGAGACGGGACTTGCCCTGCCCACCGGAGAGGGCAAGCATCTTCCCAGAGGCTCACAGGTCGTGTGCTTCTGTGAACTGCCCACATCAGTTTGTATTTATGAACAGACAAGCCTCAGTCAGAGGTACCAAGCACAGCTTTCCAAGGCAAAACCCATCACGGCCCTGTCATTTTCCAGTCGCCCCCCCCGCCGCTCCGCCCCCCCCCCCCCCCCCCCGCCACCAAAGGGTGTCAGGCTGACCCCTCCGGGCTGCAGCACCCACATCCACCCAGCGCCCGCGCGACAATGACAGAGCACACTGTCACTTCCCTGGCTTCCTGCTGCCAGGGCTTCCTGGAGGAAGAGGGTTATCATCCCCTCTTTCCACATACGTGCCTCCCCAAACCCATTCACAGAGGGCACTCCCAGCTCCCCCGGCACCCTGGTCTCCTGGAGTCCACGGAGACGCTGGCCACAAAGGCCCTCCTGACCCCCAGGCAGGCAGAGGCAGCAGCGCTTATAGCTGCCGCCCTTGAATGGGCAGGGCCGGGCGCTTCAGTGGAAAGGGCACGGGCTCCTATTCATCGGCTGTGTGACTACAGGTAAGTGACCTACCCTCTCTGAGCCACAGACACCTTCCCGATACGGATGCAGGTTGTTGTAAGGATTTAAGAGAACATATGCATGATGTGATTGGAAAACATCAGGCCCTCCATTCATGGTAAGTGACAGCAAGCCAAGAGGCCCGTGTTAAAAATCTATACACCCAACAAGGTCAGCTCTGTGGATGGGGAGACACATGAGGACACACATGTCAGTGTCGGAACCATCAGGAATTAACTGATGAGTCCTATGGGCTGGAAATGAAAGCTCCATGGAGAAGGTGGACGTTAACCTGGGTCTAGCCCAGCCGTGGGCAAACTACGGTCCGCGGGCCGGATCCGGCCAGTTTGAAATGAATAAAACTATTGAAAAAAAAAGACCGTCCCCTTTTATGTAATGATGTTTACTTTGAATTTATATTAGTTCACACAAACACTCCATCCATGCTTTTGTTCGGGCCCTCCGGTCCAGTTTAAGAACCCATTGTGGCCCTCGAGTCAAAAAGTTTGCCCACCCCTGGTCTAGCCTCTGGATGCAGTGGGAGGGGAGGGAGACGGTGACACCTGGCAATGTCATAGAGACATTTCTGGCTGCCACAGCTTGAGGGTGGGGTGCTACTGGTATCTAGTGGTCCACAGGCCTAGCGTGCACAGGACAGCCCTCCACAATGAAGAATTAGCCAGCCCAAATGTCACTAGCACTGAGGCTGAGAAACCTGCGTATGGCCGCAGGAGAGAGAGGGGCATAGAAGGGCGTCCTAGGGCATCCTAGGTCAGTGATGGTGAACCTATGTCACCTCTGACACGCGAACTCATTTTTTTGGTTGATTTTTCTTTGTTAAATGGCATTTAAATATATAAAATAAATATCAAAAATATAAGTCTTTGTTTTACTATGGTTGCAAATATCAAAAAATTTCTATATGTGACACGGCACCAGAGTTAAGTTAGGGTTTTTCAAAATGCTGACACGCCGAGCTCAAAAGGATCGCCATCACTGTCCTAAGTTATGGAGCAGAAGTGAGTGCAGTGTTTTTCTGAGATTGTAAGGGTATTTATCTGGCTCAAGCCAAGACCACAAGCTGAGGCATCATGGGTGGAGAGGAAGGGGCAGGCAAAGTATATGAATAGGTAAAAATGGCCATGATTCCTAGTAAAAATAATAACCCGAGGTCACAGCGGCTGCCTGGGGTCCCTGCTGGCTCCCAGGCCCCCCGAAAGGCTGGCCTCAGAGTCAGGAGGCAAACGGGAGATCCATCCCCGCCAGGGGCTCCGAGCTTCCACCACTGCGAAGCCGTGCCCACCCACCTCCTGGCCCAGCCAGCCCCCGCCCCCCAGGGTGACATGTTCTGACAGCTGCCGTCTTCTGAACCGCAGGCACGTTTCAAAGAAAACGTGCAAGGGAAGTCTGGCGGCAACATCTGTCACCATAATGCAATTACGAAGGCCTGTTTCATCTGATTCCCAATCTTTATTAATAACGCACAAATGTAACTGCCAGTCCAAGCTCTGATCACACGAGATAACAGCGGGTGTTGCTATGAAGCTGAAAGGAGTCCAACACGAGCAAAAAGAGCAGGCATTTCTGATTCCGTTGGAAATGCCACATGGGCCACCCTCACCGGTGAATTTATGGAACCCTAGGAATCCGGGGACCCCACTTTGGGAACCTATGATGCGGACTGACCACTTGATCACACAGAAGATGAGCCTCAGGTCTAGAGAAACTGTCAATAAGAATTAACCCATCTCTCGGGTCCTCCCAGCCAACCCAGAAAAGGAAGGACTATCATTTGTCATCCCCACTGGCTTGTCCTTCAGAAACATTAAGAAAGGTCAGAGCCAGGACTTGAACCCAGGTCTCTGCGGTTCTGAAGCCCAGCTTCTTGCCCACAAGGCTGGTGTCACTGACGACCTTGGACCCAATGCCATGACCTTCGGTCAAGTACTCAGGTTGGTGCTGCTCAAATACATCAGATGAAAGGGTGAGGGTGCAGCCCTCGCCCTCCCTGAGCTACGTAGAGCCCAGTAAATTCCACCTTCGAGAGGCAGTCTGGCTTTTTAAAAATAAAAATATGGACACTTTAATATTATCTAACCTTAAGAAAACAGTGAGCCCGGCTGAGCTGGAGAAGTCGGCAAATCCAGACATAACAGCAACTCGCCGGCGGAGCAAATAAACATACCAAGTATACACGCTCTCTGCTCCCTCTGCCTCCATCTGCGCATTTTTCAAGAAGTGGTTTAGGATAAAGCAGCTGAATTATTATTTATCCATTAAAAATATGAGTCTTGCTAATTAGGCCATAATGGTGCTCATATATCATCTGAAATCGGAGCACAGACTGTATTGATGTGCACCATTGTCCACACGCACAAGGCACTTATTAATACCCGCTGAGCTGAGCTCAGCTGAACTGTGCTCACAAACCCTGAACCCTCCTGAACCAGGGTCAGGGGTCGGGCTGAGCACCCATGAGAGGCTTGGTGCGGTGGTGCTGGTTCCACTGGGGCCCCTGGAATCGAGGGCTTCGCCATCACGTTCTTCCCCCCTGGTTTTGACTGGGGCCCCCAAATGGTAGAGGGTCCGCTAATTCTGGCCAGAGGAGTTACAGGTGAAAGGAACTCATGTGGTTACATCATTGGAAGTTGGGTGGATAAAAACTGAACTTGGAGGCATTTGAATGGGGTAATTTAAAAGGTGTTCTTAGCCTGGCTGCAGCGACAGGGACCATATCCCTTATCACACCCAGAAACAGTGTGAAAAGGGTCCCAGTCCCACCCTTGTTCCCTGGTCAACCTCAGTTCAGGTCCTCGCCAGTGACGACAAATGCTCAGCACGGCTTAGTTATGTTCCCTGGACGCTTCCTAACATTTATGCTGAATCCCGGCTCTGCCACTTACCAGCTTCAGGGCTTGGGTAGCTCAGCGTGCCCGCCCACCAGTGGGCTCCTCTGTGAGACAGGGCGACGGAGGCCCAGCTACGCTGTGGGGCTGCTATGAAGTCCACAGAGGAGAGGGGATGGAAATACGTGGGCTCAGCAAGCACTCAGGGGTTCGTGCCTGTTTCATCCTTCTGCAGGTGGTCAGCACACTCACCACAGCACCCCCCGCCCCCCACGAAGGCAAAATGCCATAGAGCGCAGGACCCCAGGTGTCCGGTCCATGCGCACAGATGATGAACTGGGTCATAGGGAAGGCGCATCTCACCATGAAGGATGACAATAGGAAGACTGTGGGGGCAGACCCTTGGCCATGCTGATCCATGAGATGTAACTCAAAGACATAATCCTCTGGTTGAGTACTTATGGGAAACGCCAGCTGCTACCGCCCCCACGGAGGGATTCCTAATGCACCCAGTGCACCCGCTGTCCCAAAACTAAGAAAATGGTTTAATTTGGTGTTTACCCGGTGTTTCCCATACTTCTTAAATCACAGAACTTTTCCGGGGATGGGTGAGAGGGGGCATGAAAAAGTTATCATGTTAGATGCTCAGGTTAATGCAAAGACTCAGAACTGTTACCACCCCCAAGACTTAAGGGCCGGAAGTGGCCACTGTCCCTGACTTCCCCAGACGCCATCCGGAAAGGACCAAAGCTGGCACCGAGTCTTCCACAATCAGACGGCACAGAACTGGAAGGTGTGGGCACAACTCTTCTCAGACGTCTCCCTGGACTTCTGGCTTTGACCTGGGTGAGCCGGTTACAGAACAAGCCACAGCTAAGCCCTGTGCTCCTTAAACCTGGAGGTTAAATGACGGGCACAGACAGGGGAAGGGGGCATCTCTGGGCTGAGTCCAAAGAAGTTGGAGCCTTGGGCATCCCAACTGTCCACCAACCATCACCCTTACTTCGCTGCCGCTACAACAGGAAGGAGAGAGGGAAAGGGGTGGGGAGGGAAAAGCAAGACAAGAAGGATGCTGAGAGAGTGAGGACTGGGGAAGTGAGAGTGACCGGCAAGGAGTGAGGGGAGGGGACCAGAGGAGAGAGAACTGGGAGAATTAGCATTTCACCCCATTTCACAGCCTCAAAGTACCAGGTACCCAGGACGCTTGGGAACCCACCACCTTGCCAACTCCAAGCTATCCCTCCTGCTCGGTTTCCCAGGCAGATGGGAGGTTCCAGCTGTCACTGATGGAGCCCAAGGGGGAATGGATGGATGATCCCATTTCTCCAGGACGGTCAGTAGCAGATGCCCTGAGTTCCTGCTCCCACTGCAATCCTCACCATCCAGCTGAAAGCCTGGGCCCACGCTTGTAAATCACACTGCTGCCTCCCCCCGACCGGAGCAGGGGACCGCGAGAGCTCCCTGAACAAAAACACCTCACTGCCCACACTGCCCTGGAGAGAAGGACCAGAATTCCCTCGCAAAGCTTCAGACCTTTGGGTTAAGAAAGCACTTCTTTCAGACATGCAGGTATCACAGACCCCGTGGAGTGAGAACCTGGAACCGAGCAGCCAAAGACTGATGGGAAAACAGGATTAGGAGAGCTCCATTTCTTACGGGGCCCTAAGAAAGTGCTTATGAAATCTGTCCGTTCACCTGCCTACACACACGCTGCATGTTAAGAAGATCGGCAGCGACATTCTACACATTTCAACTGCAATAAGGAGGGCTGCGGAGAGCGCTGCGATTTATCATCCCCTGCTCGCAGGGACTGTCCCTGCTCTCCCTCCTCACGGTGTCCGTAAGATGCTGACACTGTGATTCTGCATTGTAGGAGGTAACACGTATATGTATGCATGTGTGTGAACACAGATATACACGTGTCTGAGTGTGTGTGCACATCATACATATGCACGTGCGATTACAAATATACATGTGTGTCCGTGTACATCATATATATGTATGTGTGAACACAGATATGCATGTGTGGTGTCTGTGTGTACATCTATGTTACCTGGATGTGTACATACAGATGTATGGGAATCTGAAAGAGGGGAAGAGGTGATTAAAGCCAACCTTTTCAGCTTCCAGTTCTTCCAACCAGAAGAGACATTTAAGCGCCCATTTCTGCTCAGAGCTGGACTAATCTCTCCTCCAAAACAGAAAACAGACACAGCCCTTGGTGACAGGGCAGACACCGCCACAGCAGGAGCACGTGGGTGCAGAGCTAAAGCAACTTTACCTTCAAACGCGCACGAAGGTCAAATGCACTGAGGAGTCAAATGAGTGCTGTGGGCCAGACACTGGACAAGGTGCTACGTCAGCCATTCCCTCAGGTACCCTCACCAAACAATGCCCGAGGAACTCACCTTTTCCTCCCCACACAGAGGAAGTGAGGTGTAGAGAGGAAACCGCACAGCCTGTGCCCAGGAGATCCTTACAACAAACCTACTCCAACAGCTCTGTTTGCTCAACAAGCTCTCCCTGGCCTCTCTCTGCAGGAAGCTGGGAGGGACACGTGGGTGTGAGAGCCAGGAGCCCCCGCCAGAGGCCACTGGAGCCCTAACTAAAATCCAGGTGAACCTAAGTCCTTACAAATGTCTCTCTCACAGCACACTTCCGGTGGCTTTGTGCGCTTGGCCATAGTACATTCCTCCGTTTCCTCCCCTATGACATGGGCCAATGGTAATGTCTACTCCTTTTGGGCTATTGTGAGAACTAAATAATCAAAAAGGTAATGTGCTTAGAATGGTGCTGGGTACAAGTCATCACACAGGTTGAGCTGCATTGCATTATTCCCTCTTCTTACTACTATTAGAAGAACCACACACATCAAAGCAGTGTGCGCGCGCGCGCACACACACACACACACACACACACACACTTTTTTCTCTTCTCTTACATAAAAACCAGTGACAGAGTCACTTTTTCCAGTGAGTGAGGAGGGGAGGGGTGAGACGTGGCCAAGGAGCCCCTCAATGCGGCCTCCTGCACTTCCTGTCTTCGGCTCTCCTTTATACGTAGGTTTGCCAAATTGACGCTTAACAGCTTAATACTGGGTTCATGCTAATCTCACTCACCCTGTCTGAGCTTCAAAAGAACAAATTGCTCTGACTGTTAATGAAATGGATCCAGCTGCAAGCTCCCAAGAGATCAGAGCCGGAAAAAAGTACGTAGCTGATCTAAAAAGACAAATGCCTCCTCGGCTCTTGTCAAGCCATTTGGGCTCACAGCGCTGGTGCCAGAGCAGGGGAAGCCCACAGCCTCACCCCGGCTGGCACGAGGCCCCCTGGACACTAGATGGCACTAGAACATCGACACAAAGGTGCCAGACATCTGGGCTTCTTCAGCCCTCCCCCATCCCACCCCACCGCTCCCCAGACCTGGGATCCACTAGTGGCAGCAGCAGTCAATGAAGGAATTCATCACAACCCTATGACTGTACTTAGCACTACCGAACTGCACATTAAAAACGGGTAAGATGGTTACGTTTTATGTGATGTATACTTCACCACAATGAAAAAAAGAAAAAAGGCAAACCATCCCTAATATAGGGACAGCATTTTCATTCATTAAAATGTAGTCAGGGCCCTAGCTGGTTTGGCTCAGTGGATGGAGCACCGGCCTGCAGAATGAAGGATCCCCGGTTTGATTCCAGTCAAGAGTACATGCCTGGGTTGTGGGCTCGAGCCCCCAGTAGGGGGCGTGCAGGAGGCAGCCAATCAATGATTCTCATCATTGATGTTTCTCTCTTTCTCTCCCTCTCCTTTCCTCTCCGAAATCAATATATATATGTATATGTATATGTATATGTATGTATATATATATATATTTTAAATGCAGTTAGGTACCATCTCTGGCTTTGGGATAATGCCCTCCAGCCCCAACGAAACTAAAAAAGACAGCTCAGACCTCGGTACATGATGGAAATCTCACCTTTTATAAATGCTGACTTTCCCATCTTGGAGAAGGCTCTGAAGCAGGTTATTTGCATATAGAGATCATGTGCATTTCTCTCCCTGGAAACATGGAAGTATGTACTCAAGGCAAAAAAAATGGAACACGTCTAAAACCGGACAGGAAAGTCTCCAAGGTTCCCCGCCCCTGCCCCCCTCCCCCCCCCCCCCCCCGCCCCCAGGCCCCTGCTCTCACTCCGTGATGCCTGCAGGCTGACTCGAGCCCACGGAGCCCCCTACTTGACAGTGCCTCTCACACAGGGTGGCTCCTCGTGTTCAATTACTTAGCCCTTCAAGGGGCCCACCGGCCTTACAACACAGGTCCTCTGCGCTCGTAACTCTCGGAGTCCTTTCTTCCTTCCAACAGAAATTCAGAAGGAAATTAAAGTCGCAGAAGTACCACAGCACCGCAGGGATGCCGGAGTGGAGATGCAAAACCAAAGGGCAGCTGGACCACCCAGCTTCCTGTATTGGCTGTGGTAACGAGCTGCCACCGGAAAACCCCAGTGAGGCTGACAGCCCCAGCGGCTGACCCGACCCGGGCACCAGGCGGCCTTGCCCCAGAGCCACAGCCAACAGCCCGCTGGCTTCTTCTGGGGCCCAGCCTCCCGTTCTTGACCACCCCAAGGCCCGGCTTCCCTCACCTCTCTGACAGCGGCAGGGGCTGAGGTGAGCTGGCAGGGGTCTCGGCCATGACCTCCTCTCCTGAATAGGGGAGCTGAGCATTCTGGGGGGGTGGGTGAGCCATTATACTGGGGTAAAGGAACCCTGCTCTCAGTGGATGGAAAGAACCAGGCACAGGAGGGGAGACAGTGAAGATACCAAGGAGAGCAGATCCATGTCCAGGAACCGAGGGGTGATTCTGAGCCACACAGCCAGCAGAGGCTTGGGAGGAGCAGGCCGCAGGGGCCACCAGGAGGGAGGAGAGAGGGGGTTGGGGGGATGCTAGAGCTTCCTAAGTCTCGGAGACCAGAGGCGAAGATGAGGGCTGAGAACAGGAATAGTGATAATACCTACCTTATACGGTTGTTGCACGAATTAGAGTCGTCCCTTACACATGTAAAAAACACCTAAGCTAGCCACAGGCACCGAATAAGAGCTGGTTCTGTGTTATCTGGTGGACTCCGCCTTCCCAAACTCCAAGTTTTCCCTACGCAGCAAACAGGTTTCCTGTTTTCGTGCAGGACCAAGAAGAGCCAAGGAAGAGAAGGAATGAGGCAAAATTAATTTGGAGTCAATGCTGCTTGCAGCCATTACGGTGACAGGCACCAGATAAACACATAAGTAGAAGCGAAGGCTGCTCCCTCTGCCAGCTGTTGCCATCAGCCACTTTAGACAATTATGCAGGCAGACGCATAACCTTTACATAATTAAGCATCCCCTGACATTTTATTTGCGGCTCTTCGTTTTACCCCCTCCCCCTTCTATTCCGTCTGCTTTCAACTGTGAAGGTCCAGCTGCCTGCCGCTTCACTCGGATGAGCTGACTTACGGTAATTTTGAGTTAAGCTTTATTTTACAGTCTCTGTAAATAATGAGTCAGAGACAGACTCAATAAAAGGCAGCGCTGGCTGGAGCCAGAGCTTGGCTGTAGGACCACAGGCAGGCCTTCAGGGGTTTGGGTGGCTGGCACGGAAGATCAAGGGCTGGGAGGAGGCGCTGTGCCACGGCAGGGTAAGTCTCCCGGAAAATGAAACGTTTGCCAGGCCGAGGGTAGCCATTGTGGCTAAAGCCTACTTCCCCTCCAAACTCAGTGTGAAATACAAGGCTGTTTCTGTCCTTCACCTTTCCTGCACCCATGCCCTTGGCCATGCAACCCAGCACTGACTCTCACTGGAGGTGGACTATATTCCCGCCTGCTGACCTTGGGCTTGACCGTGTGGCTTCCTCCAGCCAATGGGACCTTAGCATGGTCCTGGGTATGGGCTTAAGATATGCGTGTGCAGCTGGGATGGGCTTTTGCACCTCTGACACTGCCATGAGGAAAACATGCCCTAGGCAGCCCATTTCTCCCAGAAAAGGAGAGAGAGAGAGAGAGAGAGAGAGAGAGAGAGAGAGAGAGAGAGAAACAGGTGGAACCAACCTGAATTCAATTTGCAGAATGGAGCCAGGCCCGACCTAGATGGGCAGGATCCTACCGAACGAGAACGGACAGTCTTCTCATGCTGCCCATATCGCATGACATTAAAAATATTCACCGGTGGCTTCCTCATCTGACAGTATCTGCCTGAGGATTTCTACCAGGGAGTGGAGCGAGCACAGAAAAGTAAGCAGGCCGTGTGGGAATGGTGTGCTCTCACGTGCCTCCTGCACAGTCTCTAAGCTCCTCAAGGCCCGGGGCAGGGTCTTATCCCTCTTGGTCACCCACACCTAAGATAGCGCCTGCTTAATAATAATAATAATAATAATAATAATAACAACAACAACAGCAATAATCACAGCGTCAATGAATAAACAGCTACTATCTACTGAGTGCTTCCGAGGTGCCAAGCCCTGCACTGAGCTCTTTCCCAACACTATTTCATTTGCTCGCCCAACCATGATAGGGGTCTTGTCCCCATTCTTCAGAGGAGAAAACCGAGTCTTGGAGAGGTTGCTTCGTCAGTTCTTGACCCTCGCGTGTACAGAGGGAGCCTTTCCATTTCTCCTACACAGAGGCTCCACTTCCTCCAGCACAGCTCCCGCTTGGACGGCGTCTCTGAGCTGTTCATCGAGATGCCCTCGCCTGCTCTCTGAGGCACACGGAACAGCACTTACTGGTCCTTTTCTGACTGTTCACTTGGTCGCCCAAACCAAACAGTAAGGTCCTAGGGGGAGGGATGGTGTCTTAAGAGCTTTGCCTAGGAGGTCACAAGAGTGTGGGTTCAAATTCTGGCTCTGCCATTTACTGGATGACTGTATGTCAGAGAAACAGAACCGATAGGAGACTGGATGGATGGATGGATGGATATTTAAGATGAGGGACTGGCTGGGGCAATTATGGAGGCTGACAAGTTTCACGATCTGCCCTCTGCAGGCTGGAGGCCCAGGGAAGCTGGTGGTTCCAGTCCAAACCCAAATGCCTCAGAACCAAGGGAGCCTATGTAAGACTCCCATGTGTCAGGCTCAGTCTGTCCAAAGGCCCAAGGACCAGGAGCAACATGTGCCCAAGTCCAAGGCCAGGAGAAGGATGTTCTAGCTCAAGGGGGAAGAGAGAGGGAGAGGGGGAGAGAGGGAGAGAGGGAGGGAGGGGGAGAGGGGGAGAGAGAGAGAGAGAGAGAATTTGACCCCCTTCCTTGTTTCAGTGGGTTGGGGAAGGCCGTCTGCTTTACTCAGCCTTCTCACTGCGCTAATCTCTTCTGGAACACCCTCACAGACACACCCAGAAATGTTTTACCAGCTCCCTGCTCATTCCTTAGCCCAGCCAAGGGGACACATAAAATCAACCATCACAATGAACCACGCCCTATAATCTCCTTACCCTCACTTCCCTCCCCTGTAAAATAGGAACCATAATAAAAGGAGAAACTTCTTCAACTGATTCCGTAAGAGAAAAATGCTAATGACGGGCGCCTGGCATGCGGCGAGGACGCCAATTCTATCAACGACTGTTGCAGGTGGTGGGAACTGCGTTTGCTGGATGATGGCCTCATAGCTTTGCCCAGGCTCTCACACTGGCACAGCCTCACCCCTCCCAGCTGGGAGGCAGCCTTCTGGCTTAAATACCGTGAGAAAAGCAAAAGGGATAAAAATTCCTAGCATCCATCACCTCAGATAGACCATCAAGCTTTCATCGCTTACAAAACCCTGCTCGGCCTGCCTGAGATATCGCTGCTCCTGCCTTCCATGACAAGCAGTATTTGCCCGAACGGTAATAACTTTGATACACTACTGCACCATCTTCTCAGAGCCATCGGCATCTTGCTGGATCCAAGGTGAGTGCTTGTGGGTCTGCCCAAAGGATGGGGTTGGACACTCTGGGTGTCTGTACTTACCTGACGGCATTGCCACACTGTTCTTACACAGACCGGTCCGCGGGCTGCAGTGTAAGCTGTGATTCCTCATTTGTATTCCAGCCTGGACTTAGCACTCCAACACCCCATCACTCTTCCTCCTCCCCTTCGCTACCCTGGTACAGGGATCCTCTCCCCAGGGCGCCTTCTGGCTTCAGCCATCACTCTCACTTAGGCAAACCCTACCTACGGATTTCGTTCCTCTAATTTTTTCCCCCATAAATCAATCCTCCTTCCTTGGCCACTGCTGTTCTGTCTGGATTATCCTTTAGTCATTTATTCATTTCATCCAGTTGTATATCCCACACATGGCTACTGGGTGCTGAGCACAGAACAGTGAGTGAGGAGAGGCAGGGAATTGTTAACATGCCCAAAGTGTGGACTGGTGCCCGGTACTGGGTGGTTGGGTTCAAATTCACCTGTCAGCTGAGTGACCCAGAGCAAATGAACTAACCTCTCGGGACCTCATTTTCTTCCTCCATAAAATGTGGATAACAGTTACTGCCTCCTGGGGTTCTCGCACGGTTTGAATGAAGGATGCGTATAAAGTGCTCAGAGAAGTCCCTGGCACACGGTTAACACTCAATGACAGTTTCCACCTAATACAACTCCAGCTACAACGACCACTACCTGTGGAGGAAAATACATTATTATTCTGGCGAAGGAAATTGCCACTGGATTTATGAGGAGAGGTCCATGGTGTTATGAAGTCATCCAATGAGGAAGGGATCGGAGCACTTTTTAAAAAACGTTCCCTATATCACCGCACAGCTGTCTTTTTTCCACATTTGTTTCTCGGCTCTTCCTGCAGGAACATAAATCCCTAGGAGGCAAGGACTGTCACACACTACCCGTGAATGTGTCCCCTGGTGAGAAATATGGCTGAAGGAGTCCAGGTAGTGAATTTATTAAAAACAAAGCAGACATGGTACCAAGGCTACTCAGTGGGGGAAAGAATAACCCTTTCAACAAAAGGGAATGAGATAACGGGATGTCCACACGCAAGGGAAGGAAGTTGGACTATGAACTCACATCATCTATAAAAATGAACTAAAAATTCACCACAGTCCTGGAGACAGGAGCCAAAACTATAAAACTCTTAGGGGAAAAAAACCCCCCAAAACCACAGGAGTAATCTTTGGTACCTTGGATTAGGCAATGATTAGATATGCTACCAAAAGCACAAATAACAAAAGAAAAAAGTAGATGAATTAGACTTCATCAACATGAAAAACTCATGCTGCAAATGAATGTCAAGAAAGTGAAAAGAATATTCACAGAATGGGAGATAATGTTTGCAAATCCTACGTGATAAATGACTTGTTTGAAGAATATATAAAAAACCCTTACAACTCAATAATAAAAAGACAACCCAACTTTTAAAAAGTTGGCAAAGGATTTGAATAAATATTTCTCTAAGTGAGATACACAAATGGCCAAAAAGGACATGAAAAGTAGTTCAACATCATTAGTCATTAGGAAAATGCAAGTCAAAACCATAATGTGGTACCGCGTCACACCGCAAGCATGGCTATAATAATGTAGTAACAAAAACAAGTGTTGGTGAGGCTGTGCAGAAATCAGAACCCTGTGGGAGGTCATGTAAAATGGTGCAGCCACTTTGGAAAACGGTCTGGCAGTTCCTCAAAGAATTAAACACAGAGTTACTGGTAGTTACCATATGATCCAGCAATTCCGCTCCTAGGTATACACCCAACTTCTAGACATTTCATATAAATAGAATCCTATAGTATGGGCTCTTTTATGACTGGCTTATTTTATGTAGCATAATGTTATCAGGGTTCATCTATGTTGTAGCAGTAATTCATTTTATTTCTGATGAAATAACATCTCCTCCCCATCACTCCAGCATTCTGAAACTCACCATCAGCATTTCCCAGTGCCCTTCTCCCCTACATTTCTCAACCATCGCTGGTTAAGTATCCCTATAACTAGACATTCTTCAGCGTAACTCCTCGTTGCTGGCCTTTAATAACTCCTGTCTCCACAGAACCCTGATCACACTCATTTGCATTTTCCAGATCTTTTCACAGAGGATATAAACATCTTACAGAATCATCTGTGAATACTACTACCAGATTGAGAGCTGAAGGGTCAACCAAGCAGAGAGCCACCACCACCTAAGGCATTTCGCTAACGCTGACACTGCCCGTGAAGTGACAGAGTCCACTTGGGGCCCCAGTCCCACGGATACGGCTGCAGCCATGGCCATCACAAACACACACACTGTCAGATTGAGTGGGAGCCAGAGACTCCAGCAGCACGTCAGCTCCTGCTCAGCTGGGGAGCCACAGGCTTCAGGTCCCCTCTAGCTGAGCGGACCTGAACATCCACAGTAGGTTCTGATTCAAATCACTTTTTAAAAATATATATTTTTATTGATTTCAGAGAGAAAGGGAAAGGGAGAGATAGAGAGATAGAAACATCTATGATGAGAGAGAATCACTGATTGGCTGCCTCCTGCGTCCCCCTACTGGGGATTGAGCCTGCAACCGGGCATGTGCCCTTGACTGGAATCGAACCTGGAACCCCTCAGTCCACAGGCCGATGCTCTACCACTGAGCCAAACTGGCTAGGGCTCATTCAAATTACTTTTAATGAAAAACAATACGGAGCAATGATGGAAACAAAAAAAAGAGACAATAACAGAACTCAGTTCACTTCAGAAATCCAGTAAATTAGTAGAGATCCTTCTAGTTTCTGCGTCACGGTTCAGTTCATATCCCCGTTTTAAATATAGCCTGCATTAAATATAACGTGAAGCCGTATTTTAACACCCTATTTTGCAATTCTAATAGAAAACACGCCATAAATTAGTCTGAGGCGAGGCGTCTTTTGCAAATGCCTCCAAATGTGAGCGTCTAGAATGGGTGAGCAGTGACACCACCTACCCCTTTCCTCCTTTTTCTCCCAGGTCCCACCTCACAACGTCGCTTCTAAAAGTCCCACAGTCAAAAGCCAAGGCTTTGTTCCGCCTGAGAAATAATCAAAGTCACTTCCTCCAAACGAATCAAGATGGACACCTGGCTTTTCAACTGTGCCGATCCTCAGGACCGGGGAGAGCCACACGCTCTCATTCAGTGATGTGCCCCGATATCTAGCACTTAATGCTCTTTGCTGAGTGAACAGAGGGGGATATGAGACTCACCCCTGCTCTTGACCGATAGGCAGTTTCTGTAAGGCCACGCCTGGGGAAGTCACTGACACCTGAGCCCCCCCCACCCTCGCCTCGAACGGCGGTGGCTCTGCTCCACTCCCACTTATCCCTGAACACCCACACTCTGGAACGTTCCACAGCTATTCCCACTGTTTTTTCAGGTCAGGAATGACTACCATCCTGATCAAACTCCAAAATTAAGGTAAAAGCTGGGCTCTCAAAGGCTCACAACAGGTTCACAAGCAATGAGGAAGAAACAACGATGGGAAGAGCCTCTTCAAGCAGACACTGAGAGGCCGCGAGGGGCCGCCCCTGCTGGAGAGGTGCCTCGGTTTCCCCTGCTGCCACAGCAGAGCGTTCCAGTTCAGACCGGTTTCGTTTGGGAGCCCGGCCAGTCAAAGCACACGCAGAGCTTCTCTCCCCGGCTGCGTGACTCAGTGCCACCCAGTAAACGTCTGTGGCTCATCACCCCCCAGCAGCCACCCATTCCCCCTTTCTGCCTTTCAGATGCAAGGCTCGAAGCAGCATTTTTCAAGTTCATAGTGCTGGTCACAGGCTGCCAGGGTCCTCCTGGTCCTCCCCTCCAGCTGAGAAATTAGCTACCAGAGAGGGAGCGGCTCCTGGGAGTTCTCCGGACCTCATCTAGCACCTAGCAGTGTGCCCTGCCAAAGGAGACCTTCAGGAAAAGCTGACCTACCGATGCCAACCGGAGCCACGCACACTTCACAGAGGGCGCAAGACCTCCAGGGAGAGAACTCACAGAGGAGATCGTGGTCAGTGGCATTCTGTGGCATTCCAGAGCCAAAGGGTGACCACTGATAACCTGCTGCATTTCCAGAGAGAAACAAGGAGGGAAAGAAAAATAGGTGCCTGGAGCACTGGGGGAGGTGGGGTTGGCAAGATATTTGCAACATCAGAGCACATGACCACTTTTCCCAGGCCACAGAGCTCCCAGGGAGCCAGACTGGGTCCAAAAAAAGAAGGGTCATTACTGGGTTGCATAACCCAAGAAAGATTTTTCAAGCCACTACAGTCAAGGGTGGGAGGGTGGGAATATCTGGCCCACAGTCATTCACCCTGCCCAACGATGCTGATCCCGGAGAAGTCACAGCATCTATGGTTCCCCAACCCCCTGCGTGGTGTCCCCAAGTCTCACTTAGATTTCCCCTGCCCATGGGAGAGCAGAGCTCAGTAAGACCACGGAGAACCAGGATTCTCTCTCCCCTGTGCAAGGACAGTCAGCCCCTGCTGTGAATTCCCTTCCAGGCTTGAGCACCTCACTTCTCTGGCTCCACCTTCCAACTGAACCCGGCAGGGAGGGGAGGGGGCCTCCACAGCCAGCCTCACCCACCCTGGCAGCTCCATGTCCCTGCACGCCGCCTGCCCCCAACATGTCGCTCTAGCCATAAGGAATCTGTCTTTGAATATGCTCCTTCCTCTGGCTCGATGCCCAGCCTCATGCTTGCTTATGGGTCCATTTTTGTTTATCCTTAAAGACTGGGCAGCGATTTCATTTCTCTGAAGCCTCTGCCATATTCCCCTAGGACAGTGGTCGACAAACTGCGGCTCGGCAAACCACGGCTCGCGAGCCACATGCGGCTCTTTGGCCCCTTGAGTGTGGCTCTTCCACAAAATACCAGCTCTTCCACAAAATACCGACTTTTGTGCATGGGGCACGAAGTTTCAATCGCACTGTATGTGCGCGCCTGCACGTGGTATTTTGTGGAAGAGCCACACTCAAGGGGCCAAAGAGCCGCATGTGGCTCGCGAGCCGCAGTTTGCTGACCACGGCCCTAGGAAAACGTCATTCCTCGTTGCCCGCTCATGTCCTCTTGTCTCCCACGGCCTGCTGCTCGCTCTATCACAGCATTTATCAGACGTTGGGGTCATTATCTGCAGGGCAATATGTTCCTCCCTTGAAGACTGGGAGCCTCTTTGGTCTGAGCTTGCGCTGTATCTCTTCCAGAACCTCGGTGGGGCCGGGCCATAGCAGGCACTGTGCACATAACTGGACTTTGAATGAATATGAAGATGAGTCAAGAGAATAAACTAGTCGGGGGGCAGTGTGGGGAGCTGAGGGCCACAGGCTGTCCACGGAATGGAAGGATAAAGGTCCTTACGTAATCACAGCACAGCAGTCTCGCGGCTAAGAACCTGCAGAGCAGGCAGACAGCAGGGCCCGCAGTCAGTCCCGCTGCCCTGAAACATGGTCGGTCGCCTCCGGAAGAGGCACACGCTGCCGGGTGTCCAGGCCGGACTCTACCACATGCCCGGGGGAGGGAGGAACAGATAAAGCTGGGGGCCAAGAGAGGGCAGAGAGGGGCGACGGGCACAAGGAATGGGGGAGATGCAAGAAAGAGCTCTGAGATTAGCACGATGACTACGAGATCGGGAAGCAGTGACTGTCCTCAGGGGAGAATCCTGCCTTTCTTCGGATAAGAGGCATTCTAGAATTCCTCCAGTTCCTGTCGCAGTGGCTAATGCTAAGGAAGATCTCGGGATGCAAACACTCAGTTACTAAGAAGACAGACGCCCCACAGGTACAGGAAGGCAGCAATCAACCCCTCCCACCTCCTCCTGTGTCTTCTAAAGATGTCAGCATTTCGGCCTTTCCCAGCTCAGCTGGGCCTTCAAACGCTAGAGTTAAAGTGGAAAAAGGTTTCCTATTCCTCCAGCCGTCTCCTTCCAAGTAAAACCAAACGAATTCTTTTGGGGTGAATTTTTCCCAGGACCCCTCTTGACATCACATGGCGGCCACGCGTGTTGGGATAAATACTGGCCACCCAGCAAATTCTAGGCTGTGACATTTTTGGTGGGATCGCCTAAATCAGGGATGGGGAACATCCGGTTTGAGGGCCATATAAGGCCGAGAAATCATTTGGTCTGGCCCTACCAAGGCACGAGGAGTGAGTTAATTTAAATGTTTGATCAAATCTAGCAGGCTAATTTTTAAATTGATAATTTTGTATGGCCCACGAAATAAATATCCAACTGGCCCTTGCAGAAAAAAGCTTCCTAAATGCAACTACTTTCAAATCGATCTATTTATCTTTCCCATTCATACTTGAAAAACTAAAAATTAGCACTTTTCCCATCTGACTGCTCACCACAATTTCTCTAGAAATGAGCTTGGGCTGCTACTGGGTGGATCTTGCGACAGGAAGCAAAGGTGTCTTCCAAAAGCATCCCTCCTTTACTCTCTCCACCTCGCCTGGGGGAGCCGGGCGCAGGGCAGAAGGCACGCACAGCCGGCCAGTCGGACGGCAGCCCCTCAGTCCCCAGGATCAGCACCCCGTGCCACGCCCGCTGCCGTGGCTATTCTGACCCCGCGAAACCCTCACCCAGTCTGTCAGTGGATCTCAGTGATCCGAGCCTCAAATACTCCCTGAAGCCACGGCCCTGTCCACCCCGCAGCTACCACCTCCGCGTGTCTCGTGATGACTTCCCGCTGCCCATAGGACCAAGTCCAAAATCCTTACTGTGGCTTCCCGGGCCCCCGTCCATCGGCCACTGCTGATCTCCCCGGCTCCTCCCAGGTTACTCTTGCTGACCACCCCAGGGGAGCCACGCTTCCCTTCTCCAAGTGCACGGAGCTGTCCCTCATTCTGGACCCCGCCCCCCCCCTCTCTCTCTCACACACACACACACACACACACACACACACACACGCACGCACACACACGCACACCCACCCACACTTCTGCAGAAGAAACAGCACACGCTGGCACTGTTAGCGTTTGGTGAGATGCCAAGCCCCACAGCCAGCTTTCCAGATGCTCCTGAAGCGTTATCACCAGAATGCAGCAGGCAAGATGAAGGCACTGCAACCCGCAGCCAAGACACGCAGGTCCCTCCCGGCACCGGCGCCTCTGCAGGAGGGTGGACTCCCAGCGCTCCTCCCCTGCGGGCAGGTGGCATTGGTCTTTCCTCCTGAGAGGACAACCTGAGTACAAAGCGTGAGACCACATGCCAGCCTTCAAACCCACCGCCTCACGGGCTCATGGGACCAAGGGCTGGGCCTGGTGTTGGGGCTCAATGCAGTGATGACCAGACGGCAGTATCGGGGCGATGGGGGGCCATGGGGGACCATGGAGAGCATTGCTTTGTACGCTGGGCGGCCTGAGTTCCCGTCCTGGCTTCGCCACTCCTCGCTGTGGACATGGCACAGCCGTGGATACCTCTCTCTTCCTCGGGTTCGTCATCTAGAAAACGGGCTCATTTTCTGTGAGGGGGTCCCTCTCACGGGGATTCTGTGAGGACTGAAGGGACGACACCAGTAAAATGCGTGGACTGCTGCCTGGCATTCGGTCAGTGCTCAGTCCCGGTGGTCCCTAAACACCCTACCTGATCTCCTCCCAGAGGTGACGCCTCGCCATCACCTGGTCCCCACATTGCTCTGGGACTAGGACAGTCAGACTGGGGCCTGGGTGAGGGGTGCTCAGTGTATTAGTGATCTATCCCCAATGCATAACACATCAACCCCAAACTCAGAGGCTGAACTAAACCAAACATTTTTTATCTCCCAGTTTCTCTGGGTCAGAAATCCAGAAGCAGCTTAGCTCTGGCTCAAGGCCTCTTACGAGGCCGAGGTCAAGGTGTCTGCTGGGCCTCGGATCGCTGGAGGTCTCCCCAGAGGAGGAGCCACTTCCAAGCTCACCAAGTGTGGCTACTGGGAGGCTGCAGCTCTTAGCTGGCTATTGGTCAGGTCCTATCCATGGGGCTGGTTAAAACATGGCAGCTCCATCCACACAGGAGAGAGAAAGAGCGAGAGAGAGAGCGCAAAAACAGATGCCAGATTTTGTAATCTAATCTTGGAACCAACACACCACCCCCTTTAATGCCGTCGTCTTTGTTAAAAAGCAAGGCAGAATTTGTACATCTGTGTTCACAGCAACATTGCTTACAATAGCCAAGAGGCGGAAGCAACTTGAGGGCTCATCAACAGATGAGTGGGTAAGCAGAAAGTGGTACAGGCGTACAATGGAGTACGGTGCAGCCTTAATTAAAAAAGAAGGAAGTTCTGACACCTGCTACAGCCTGGATGAACCCTGAAGGCATTATGTTAAGTAACAAAGAAGCCAGTCGGCAAAAGACAAATACTGAGTGATTCCACTTATATGAGAGAGCTAGAGTAGTCAAATTCACAGAGGCAGGACGAGAATGGAGGTGGCCAGGGGCTGGGGGCAGGAGGAAGGACTGGGGCCTTTTTTAACTCCTAGAGTGCTGGGGAGTGTGATCGCGCGCCTCCTGTCTTTTGCCAAAAGTGCCGGGAGCGCTATCAAAGCTTCGAAATGGCGTCCAGTTCTAAGTCTGCTTTTATTAGTGATGATGATATTGCTAGATATGTCAATGTAGTAAAGGTTTCCTTAAGTTTTTGAATATGTAACTTCATTTACCTGCGATTCATAATTTTTTTCCTAAACTGCTGTAAAATCAGCAAACATGCCTTGGCAATTTTAGCATAGTTCCTAGGATATTGGTCGGCACTCAAAGGGTTGATGGGCACAGAGTTTCAGTTGTGGGAGAGGGAACAGATCTGGAGACTGGGGTACAACGATGTGAATATACTTTAACACAACTGAACTGTACACTCCAAAATGGTTAAGGCGGTAAATGCTATGTTATGTGTGTTTTGCCACAATTATTTTTCAAAAAAGCAAGTCGCAAGGTCCAGATGACATTCAAGGGATCAGGGTTATACCAGGTGTGAGCCCCAGGAGGTGGGAGTCATTCAAGCCCACCCGCCACATTCAGTCGCTGCCCCAACGCTGGAGAGAATCTAACTGCTCCATTGGATCAAAGTCAACATATTTAAGGCCACCTCAGTGCTGGTCACGCCCAGCAGGGACAGGGCAGCACCTGCTGGCCCCAGATGTGCCCTCCCAGGGAGAGTGCCCAGGCAATAGGAGACCTGCTGTGGGAATTCCCTGGTGAACAGGCTGTGTTCCCAATCAAGGAAGCCCAATTAAAACCCTATCCCACCACAGTGTTCCCTGGTCTCTACTACATCCCACACGGAAAAGAAAGGTACGGTAATGACTGCACGTTCCCGGTCCCATCCCATCTCATCAATTCGCGGCAGAGCTCGTCGTCGTCCGTTTCAAGGCCAAGGGTGAGGCAGGGACTTTTGGGGATGAGCGGAGAGGGAGGTGAGGCACACACACACAAAGCTGGGGTCTCTAGCGCGAGACACCACTCCTCCAGACCCTCACCAAGCTGGAAGAAAAGTACTTCAAGACCTGCACTTCCCGGCGTGGGGCCAGCTTTTCTCCACTGCGTCCAGGTAGACAGCACAGAATACCATTTCCTCTGCCCACATGGACTGGAAGCAAAGATGCCTTGTGAAGGACTGGGAGCTGGCAGAGGCAGACAGGACATGTTTTGCCTAAAGGAGCTTGCGAACAGACGGTGCGTATGAATTAGCACCGTGTCTAGGGCCTGGTAAGGCTCGATGAATGTTCACTACTATTACGGTGACGAGGGGTCCAATCTCCTGCAGTACAAGACGAGCCCCGGTTCTCTGGTGGTTCTTTGCTCAAGTCCCACATTAGCAGTCCGTTTGCATTTAGAGGCTACCTGACAGGAGGGAAGCATACCCCTCAAAACCAGAATCACACTCGGAGCAGGGGGACGCACAGCAGAAGAGGGATGAGAAACTGTCGACTGGCCCAGGGGACAGCGGGCCCGATCCCCATCTCACACTCGCTGAGGGGGGTGTGCTCCCCTGAAGGAGGACAGCATCATCTACCCAATCTAAACAACAATAATAATCCTTACGATGAGGATTTTAATAGACTGCAGATCTTAAAACTCACATAACTTAAAATTACACAATGTAGTAGTACACAGGGGGCAAATGAAGCACAGCTTGATAGCATAACGCCCGACAAAGATCTTTTCCTGTCTCCAGTCCTTATGGGACCCGCTCTGCGCAGGGCACTCAGCTACTAGGTAGGACCTGTGGGATTCCAGAGGCAAAAAAGGGCACGCTTCCTGTTCTCAGGTAGCTAAGGGTAGCGCCTTCCCCTGGCTCGGAGGCTGTCACACGGATGGCGACTGCAGCCGTCACCCCTGCCCTGATGGGACTTGTTTTCTGAGAGCTTGTGGGAACACAGCTCGCTTTCCAGGGGGGTATCATCTGGTTGTGGAAGGCACAAAGCTGAGACGCTAAGGGAGGCTGCTCCACGTACGGCATCTGGCAACACCGGGCTCCGCACGCGTGTCCACCACGGATGTCTCCTACGCCTTGTGTTTATATGAAAGTACAGTGTATACAGAGAAAAGGGGCTGGGCTCAGAAACACTAACTTCACCCAGCCTGCAGAGAGTGGTTCTTCTTTAGGCCAACATCTGCTTCAGAAAAATGCTGGGACAGGCCGATGGGGTGGGGGTGGGGGTGAGGCTAGGGGTGGGGGTGGGACGGGAGGGCAATTTCCCTAACTTCCCAGGTTTAGATCTGGGAGTCCTTTTGCTGAACATCTCAGGGCACCACTAGTGAGTCCAGTGAACACATAGGAAACCATCTAAGAAATAGCACAGAAAACCTCCTCAACCCCTCCTATCTCTGCTAGTATGTCCTCGACTCTGTGACTGGTTCCCCCATTTGCTATCTATCACTGCGGATGGCACAGGCCAAAGGAGTCTTTACTGGCCTAACGTTTGGTTTATAAAACTGACTTTGCGTTAAGGCTAGAAATACCCTGCCGCTCCATCGAAGTTTAGAAATTCCTCGGCACATGGCAAGATTAGAGACCTCGCCGAGGCTGGGGCACCAACCACAGGGGCTTCGGGCTTCACTGTGTATTTAATCACCGAAGGCTCTGGAAGCACGGACGGCTCCCGGGTGACTCCGCTGGTCTGGGGTGCGGCCTGAGCTCTGCACTCTGGAGGGTTCCACGTGCTGCTTCTCAGAGGACCACACTTTGAGAACCCCTGGTGAAGCGAAGACCTGAGGACAATCAGAGGCTAATGCTACCCAAGAATAAGCTCCCACAGCTGCTTCCTGCACACGTTTTGGCCGAGGCTCTGTTGATGCACATTTGGTTTGTCCTTGTCTCTGGACCTCGAGCGTACAGGTTCGGATGGATCACCATCCCTGGTTTGTGACCCACTGTCACCAGTGGTCATGAATGACCCACTTATTCATTTTTAATAACATAACAAGCACCAACTGAAACAAAAGCCAGGACCTTGAAAAGAACCTTCGTCTGAACCCATCCATCCCACCTCCTGACAGGAGTTGGCCAGTTACGTCTTTCCCTTGCCTTGCTTTTTGCAGTTTTATTACGTCTAGAAACTGTGGTACATGTATACAGTGGAATACTGATTAACAGTCAAGAAAATGAACTCTGCCAACAAACAATAATATGGGTGAATCACAGCAATATAATATTAAGTTAAAAAAAAAAAAAAAGGTAAAGCTTGCATTCAGGTGGTACTAATTTATACCCGAAAGATATACTTTTTAGGTTGCCTTAAAACGGACGTACATTCTTAAATCTTTGTATTTTGGCCTCACCACTGAAGAAAATACATGTTTACAGGAAAATGGCCAATGAGTAAAGAAAGGTACCCAGTCAGTTTTCACAGAGAGGATACGACCCTGCTGTGCCCTCCGGGGTTCCCGAAAACGCTCATCTTTCCCCCCCCAAACGGCATCCTCTGGCTTCCAGAAAACAGCTCTGAGGCGGAGAGTCTGAGAGGAGCAGGCGATCCACATAAGAGGAAACAAAGAGCAAACAAGCACATGGGGAACGTCCGCTTTGCTCACAATCAGAGAAACGCAAATGCAAGCATTTGGGAGGCCGTCATTCTGTGCCTGCTAAATTAGCAAAAATGGAGAAAACAGAACCGCAGTGAACGCCGGGGGTATCCCAGTGAAACTGACGTGTGCAGACAATGCGAGCAGCCGGGTGAAGCAAAAAAATTACTCCCAACAGCTGTACGGCGAGGCGGAGCCATGCACCCACACACACGGCCCACCCAGACTCATCCCGCAGGAGAAATTCAATGGTAAGAACAGCCTCGAGGGCCCCCAACGATGCAGCGACTCAGAAAACCACAGCAGAGGCCCCACAGGGTGTCAGGGAGCTGGGGCAAACTTCACTTTTGAGAAAATGTGCATATGCTATTTAACACGAGAAAAACAAAAGGGATGGTGCTTCTCATTAGCACCACGTGTGCAAGGGCTGTGGGGTCAAGTGCAAGCACGAACACGGTGCGTGCGTGTGGAGGCGGGCACGGGTGTCGTGTCCTCCCTCCTAGGGTGACCGTGGGGCGGGGCTGCGATCTGTGACCACTGGTTAGTGCCGGGCGCCTCCTACCTTGCGAGCTCTCGCAGCTTTCCTCGTCGCTGTTGTCCTGGCAGTTGTTCTGCCCGTCGCAGATGAAGCTCTTGTCGATGCAGAGCCCGTTCTTACAGTGGTAGCGGGCGGTGGAGCAAAGCAGAGGGTTTGCTGCTGTGAAGGAAAGAGAGAGCCGATCACCAGGGAGCCAGCCCGTCCCATGGACACCCCCCGAACCTCCAGCCAGCAGGGCGTCCTGCTCGGGAGGCAGTGAGCTCACCTCTGAAGACGGCCGACTCGATCAGAGCCCGTCCTGGGAGCCCGGACAAACAGTGACCTGGGCAGGACAGGCCTCCCTCCACCCCGTTCCTAAAGCAACTTCGCCCGAGCCACCACGCTAGTACCCTGTAACCATGCCAACACAAGGCTGGTGCCCTGTAACTATGCCAACACAGCCAGAGGGCACTGCCTGGCCCCCGGGTCAACCTCTAGGCAGTCCAGCAGCCTGAGGGGCCTGGGCCACATGGGAAAGTCCTGGTAGAGTTGTGAGTGGAATGCGTGGTAGGATGAGACACACAGAATAGCAAAGCCAGGAGGAGCTGAGTCGGGGATCCATGAACCCCTGTGCCAGGATCTGGTCCAAGAGCTATGCCAGACCCTCCCACTCCCTAACTGTGGGTCAGCATCTTAACTCCTCGTGCACCTTGACAGTTCCTGACACCCTGTGGTCGCTCTCCTTCTTTGCAGTCAAAGGAGCCCACTGACCTACTTGGTCGGCCTGCGTGGCTCCCCCGGGAGGCACCCTGTTGCAGGCACTCTCAGGGACCTCAAAAGAAATAACCGATAGGGTTCCTCCCTCAAAGACAAGGGTGGCAACTGGCCGGTGTGGGGGTCACCACAAAACTATTTAACGACATGCAAGCACATCTCCACAGAAAATCAGTATTTCTACAGCACGATCTGCCTCACTCCTTGTAGGGCAATTCCCGCAAGGCTCTTCGGAGCTCTATTTTTAATCAGCGAAGTAGCAAAGTAGAAACTCCTCCGATCCCAGCCCTGACAGTTATGAGCTGTGCAATCTCGGGCAAATTACAACCCGTCTCAAGCCTCGGCGCCTCGATCTGTGGGCAGGACCGGCTACCTGACTTTCAGGGCTCAGTGCAAGCTGGAAGACGTAGGCCAACTGTTGAAAACTTATTTAAAAATTCAAGAAGGCAAGTGCAGGGCATCAAAGCCAGCGTGGTGCCCTTCCTTCTAAGGCAAGCACAGGCCCTGAAAGATGGTGCTGGTCACAGGCCCAGGAAGCTGGCCCGGCTGCTGATGGCACTAATGGGAGCATCACCTGAGACGACAGGTGAGGAAGCATGCAGTGCAGTCTGACACCTGGCACAGCACAGGGAACAGTCCCCTAGGGCTGCCTGTGCCGGCTGCCCGGAGGGTGGCACTCTCTGAAGGAGTGAATTGGTGACGATGAAGCAGCTCATCCTGGAACTGGGAGATGCACTGAGCCCGCACCTGGATGACACGTGTGGGAAGAGCATGTGGGAAGAGCACCTGAGCGGGGGGCCGGGCCCAGGCAGGAGAGTGCTATGGGGTCAGGCGCAAGGAGCTCGGGGCCTCTAGGGGGTCGGGGGGCAACTGCAAGATGGCAGCTCTCATCAGTCTTCCCGCGCCTCACTGAGCCACTGGTAAGACAGGCAGAAATCATGGCTGCAGGCACTGTGAGTTTCACAGGGTCCATACCCCGGAAAGGCCGCAGGGTTACTCTTCATTCAACTCGGAAAGTTTGAGGTGAAAGGTCAGAGGACAGGGAGGGGAAGGGGAAGCCAGTGCTCTCAGTTCTGAAGAGGACGGGCCAGTGCAAAGTCCAACAAAAATAATCTGGCCTGGAAATGGGAGTTTTAAGTCTAAATCACTGTGGGCCACAGAATGGTTCAACGTGATCGGGCTGAAACCAGGGTCTGACTTCAGCCAAAACCGAAACGGGGAAACCCAAAACCTCAAGTCACATTCGGTTTCTGTCCAAGGCAGCCCGCCAAACCCTCCGTGCCCCACCACGGTGGCCTTCAGCTTCCCTGGGACCTTGCGGGTCACGTCTACACAGCCACAGCCCGGGAAACAATCCGCTCGCTCTAACGAACAGCCTCGGGAGGGCACTGAAATTGCTCCAAGACCGGCTGGTTGCAAGCCTCTGCGACTGTCCTGGTGGGGAAGGCTGTTTTCGATCAACCTCACGGACGCTGTTGGGAACCACTTCCTTTTCTTCACCCTCGGACTCTCACAAAGGTAGACGGTGCAAACCTTCCCAAGAAAAAGAGGTCGTGTGTGTGTGTGTGCATATGCACATGCTACAAACATGTGTACATATGTGTGCATGTGTATAGAAAGATGACATATCTTCAAGATGAACTAAGGCTGACTAGATCTTAAGACACAGCTCTGGTAAGGAATCCAGACTGAAGACCCAGTCACTGGGGGGTATGAACACACGTAACGGAAAGGATCGGCAGCCAGGACACATAAAGAACTCTCGTCACTCCAGAGGAAAAAGGCGACTCAGTAGGGAAATGGCGGGGATATCATGAGCAGGCGACTCCCGCAACGGCAAATGGTCAACCACAACCTAAAGGAACGCTGACCTGTAATGAAGGCCCACGTTAACCGCACCAACGTGCCCAGCTTAAGGGCTGAGAACTCCAGGCTGCCGGCAGGATGTGCGGAGAGAGGAAGTCTCACAGACGGCAGGTGGGAGTGCACATTGGTGGGTCCGCCTTGGAGGCCAATTTTGTGATATTCAGTCAAGTTTAAGGTGCATGTGCACATCCAGCTATACACTCTACAGAGAATTTTGAACAAAAAAAAAGTGCTACTGAGCACTGTTAATAAAATATTAAAAAAATTAAAAATGGCACAGATGTCACCCATTGAAGAATAGCTACAATGTGCGATATTGCTACATCAGAATTCTACTGGCAGGGCTGGGCTCACTTTTTCTGTAAAGGGCCAGATAGCAAATATTTTAGACTTCGCTAACCCTTTGGTCTTTGTCTTAACTACTCAACTTTCCCATTGTGCAAGGCAGCTACAGAAGATTCGTAAACAAAGAGCATGGCTGGGCTCCAATAAAACTTTATTTACAAAAACAGGCAGTAGGCCAAATTTGGTCCAGGGGCCATTGTTTGCCAACCCCTGCTCAACACTAGTGAAAAATGAATGAATCAGAGACAAGAAGTATGAATTTCATAAATGTAATAGTGAGGAAGAAAAGCAAGTTATGGATGAATATGTACAATGTTGTACCACCTGCGTGAAGTGACCCATCCTAATTATGCATGAAGAATGCTACTTACAATCAATGGATACAAAAATATGTACTGAAAGAATAAAAACCTGCACTGGAAGAAACAAGGCTAAATTCAGGCCAGTGGGTGCCCCAGGAGAGAAGGGTAGGATCTGAGAGGGAAATACCGCAGGCTTGTAATGATACTGGATAACATCTTATTATTCTAAACTCTAAAGCAAAAAAAGCAATATGGTAATATGATTTTTTAATTGAGATATAATTGACAAAGAACATTATATTAGTTTCAGGTGTACAACAGAATAATTTGATATTTGTATATACTGCAAACAGATCACCTCAATAAGTCTAATTAACATCTATCACCATCCATAATTAAATTTTTGTGTCAATGTTACAAGTTTTTTTGTTTGTTTGTTTGTTTTTTGTGATGAGGCCTTTTAAAATCTACATACTCCTGGCAACTTTCAAATATACAATCCAGTATGATGAACTATAGTTAATATAGCTGTAATGTTATCATAATGTAATGTCATATGAATAATATGATATAGTGTTATTAACTATAGTCAATATAGTTACGATAATAGAATAGCAACTAGAGGTCATATCATTATTAAAGCAGGGTACTGGGAACCCAGAAATCCACTTAATTTTCCTTTTCACTACGTTTGAAAGTCTTCACTGAGAAGTTTTATGAGTCTAGTCTGGCAGACATGTTTTGGTGATCACTCCCTTTCTTTTTTTCTTCCCTTTTCCCCCCACACGATTCTCTTGGTCTCGCAAACACCTGCTTTTGGTATCTTTCACACTGAGGTGCCCGGTTGCTCACGAGGTGCCAAGTTGCCCAGTTTACGCGCTTGTAAACCACCACACCTGGACTCCTCCTTGCCACGGGCTCCTCATAAAACACCGCCCGCCCCCCCCCCCCCCATGCAGGCAGAGAAACAGGCGAGGGTGCTGGGGGAACGCTCCCCCAACCCTTAGAAGGCCCGGAAAAGGGTCTCGGAACCATCGGAACACACATGGTCCATGCCCCCCCTGGGAGCTCTGGGGAAGGGCCCTGGGGCCTCCCCTCCTTCAGGGTCTACTGATTCTCTGTATGTGAATTCAAATGAGGTTTGTGTTCAGGTTCCCTGGGACACAGCAAATTAGAAGGGAAACTAAAAAAGCTATAAAAAAACAAACAAACAACCTTAAGCATGCCACAAACAGAGCAGCCTAAGATAGTTTTGACGAGACCAGAACGTTCTAAAAGGAGCCAAAGGCAACCCTGGATTACACTCCAGTCTAAAAACGGACGCCCCTAAAAACAGCCCCACGCTTTCACCAGCTAAACACTGATGCAACACATCTCAGAGAAATAAATCCCTGTCAGCACTGGTGCTCCAGGCATACATGGTCAGTTACTGGACAGACTCACTGACCGGGGCGGCCTATCTCCCCGGCGCCCCGAGATGGCGCAAGTTCCACGACACTCCTTCCTGGGCCTCAGCTATTGACCAGACTTCGCCCAGTTTCAGGGCCCTGTGCATGCGTGGGACTGCAGTGGCCAACGCTGCCGGATCCAGGCTCAGGGCGGGCAGGCGTCAAGGCCAGAGGGCCCCGTGGTCCCTTGGAACCTGAAATAGTAACGGCTCAACAGGCTGCTCACAAACTGGCCAGGAAGAGCTTTGAACTTGAGGATGTTATGTCTTCGCAGCTTCTGTAATCTGAGTTTTCTTTGTCCTTGCTGAAGTGTACCCGCCACTGAAAAATGTATCGTTTTTCTCAGCTCACTGGGGAGAGGAACAATGTGTTTTACAGTATTTATTTCAACGGGGATGAGGAAAGCTGTCTGCAGAGTCAATTTCAAAAACTCAACTGCGGACTTACAAGCTCCTCTGTTAAGACCACAACAAACGCAGGGACTGGGGATGGCTTCCCGGCCCATGAGCTCTGCAGAGAGAACTTGCCTCCCCGCAGGGGGCGGGCGGGCCTAGTTATGGTTGGCTCCAAGGTTAATTGGATTGGTGGCATTTAATTCAACCACATCTGAAGGGCCAAGGGCCCACTGCCATCGCCCAAAACCAACTGGCCAGCTTCAGGGCAGGAAATGAAGCAATCTGGTTCCAGTAGGACCCAGGGAATGTCACCCTTAATCCACTTAAAGTCTGTGAAGTCGGTCCCTCTCCACCTCAAAGGCTTCTTGACAACATTCATCAATGAGAGAGTTCTTGTCACCAGGCCTCATGCTTCCCATCTGCTCCCCATCCCACAGTGGTTACCCCTCACTTCCTCTTCCTGCATCCCAGCCTCAGGGGGCTGTTGTCCTCCCAGCACCATCTCCCTGGAAACCAGCAACTGGGGGAAATGGAGCCGCCCCATTCACAAGCAAAAGGTATTCAACAGACATCAACACCAAGATAAGACAGATGTTGAAATTATGCAATGAAGACTTTAAAGCAGCTATTTTACAAATACTCAAACAAGCAATCACAAACACTCTTGAAACAAATGGACCGCAGCAAGTCTCGGCAAAAAGCAGAAGCTAGAAAGAAGAACCAAGAGGAGATTTTAGAACAAAATGTAGTAACCAAAATAATAAAGAACCACACTATATGGGCTTGAAAGCAAAAAGTAAACTTGACAAAAGATAGGAATTATCCAATCCAAACAATAAAAAGACAAAAGCACTGATTTAAAAAATGAGCAGAGCCTCAGGGGCCTGTGGGACAGTCACAGAAGGACTAAAGTTGTGTTGCCAGAACCCCACAAGAAAAGGAGAAAGAGTGCGGTACTTAAAAAATATATATATTTGAAGAAACAATAGCTAAAAATGTATTAAGTATGGAAAAAGACAAAAATCTTCCAATTCAAATAGAACCCTCACCAGATGAACTCGAAAGAAATCCACATACCCAGACACGCTATAATCTAACTGCTGGAACTAAAGAAAAAATATCTTCAAAGCAGCCGGAGAAAAAATGATAGTTTCTCTATGGAGAAACTATCGGAATGACGGCAAACTTCTCACTGGAAACCGTAGACGCCAGAGGAAGTGGCACCACATTTTTAAAATGCTTAAAGAAAAGAAACGAACTGTCAACCCAGAATTCTATATGCAGTAAAAATATCCTCGAGGAATGACGGCGAAATAAAGACATTCTTGGATGAAGGGAAATGAAGAGAACCGGGAGCCAGCAGCCCTGCTTTAAAAGAATTGCTGCGGGAAGTTCTCCAGACAGAAAGGAAATGATACCAGCAGGAGACTTGAAACATCAGGAATGAAGGGACAGCAACCAAAATAGTAACTATCTGGGTAACTATTCTTGCCCTGACTGTTTTTTGCCTCTGGAGCACTTTAAAATGTATTTGAACGTTCAAAGCAAACATCAAAACCCTGTCTTTGAGAGTTTTTAATGTAGATGCACTAAAGACAACTATAACATAAAGCAGCCGTTTTCAACCGGTGTGCCGCAAGAATTTTTAAAACATGCAATCCCTGACAGTCCATCAAGGGCACTGACCTTTACCCCCTTAGACTGTCAAATAGAAAACTGACAATAGCCAACACAACCATAGCCATCCGGTGTGAATGACTCAAAATTATACCTTTTTTTTTTTTTTTTATCAGATTGGCAAAAGATATAATCTGGTTTTGGGAGTGCCGCAGAATTTTAGTAATTAGCTTGTGTGTGCCGTGAGATGAAAAAGGTTGAAAATCACTGGCAGGTGGATCTATAGAGTGATGGGTTCTCCACTCCACCGGAAGTGGTACCATATTGATTCGCCATCTGTGAGGAGATTGACTGCGGGTTTCAGTGGTTTCCAGCCTTGCCCATCGATTGTAAAGCCCTGCATCAATTTTTCACCTCAAGGTTTCGTGGCCATTGGTGACCCCATTCTTAATTAGTGGTTACAAAATTGAGAGACCCTCATTCACTCATTCTTCTATTATAGTTGTTATTCTTCAATTAAAAGAAAACTTTCTAAGTCAGGTATTTAATTACTCAGAAGTGCAAATCATATGGGAAAGGGAGGGTAAGACCTTGAGTCTTTCCTTTTATTTACCAATTTTCAAAAGAGCGAGTTAGAATCGTATTTTTAAATGGTAGATAAGCCAAAGGAAAAGGCTGGCTTAATTTGGAATGGATATAATTGACTCACTTCAATAATTAAAGACCAATATCCACATATTTAAATCACACGGAGTCTTTAACCACGGCAGGGAGTATGTAACATGGCAGTCATTTAGAATGTACCTTAGTGTGACACTTGCTTTTAATTGCCATTGGATAACTCTCTAGTATAGACCTATGACTATATAGGGTGTCCCCCCAAATGTATACACACACTTTGAAGAATTATAAAGGCAGTGTTTATTAAAATACATTTCATTTTCAAAATTGAGCTCTTGGCTGTTAAAGTGTGTATACATTTTTTGGGACACCCTGTAAATACAACATATCTAGAATTCTCCCCTGAGATTATAAGATCCCCACAGCAGGAGGCAGAGATCGAGCTCAGACACACGAAATGAACTATAACGGAAGCATGTCTTTTCCATGAAGATGGAGATGAAATTGAAGGAGGAAGCCCCTGCCCTCCCAAAGCCGAAGCAAAGGCTTGGAAGACAACGAAAGCAGTGCTGAAAGGCGTCCACAGCCACAAAAGAACCAACAAGATCCGCCCGTCACCCAGCTTCTGAGGGCCCAAGACACTGCGGCCAAATATCCTCAGAAGAACACCCCAGGAGCAACAAGCCTGCCCACTGTGCCATCGTCAACTTGCCCCTGACCACCGCGTCCACCATGGAGAAGAGAGAAGACAATCATACACTTGAGTTCCCTGTGGACGTCAAGGCCAACGAGCACCAGAGCCAACAGGCTGTGAGGAAGCTCTATGACACTGAGGTGGCCAAGGTCAGCACCCTCATCAGGCTGGATGGAGAGATGAGGCATATGTTCCACCGGCTCCCCACTAGGATGTGTTGCATGTTGCCAACAAAACCGGCATGATCTAAACTGAGTCCAGCTGGCTAATTCTAAATATAAAAATGTTTACAGTGTTAAAAAAAAAAAAAAAGAATGTCCTTGGACATCCGAAGCCAAAGATGAAATCCTAGTAATTATGGTCATCCCCTTAATCTCTCATAGTTTTAAGTCATTATACATTTTTTTTGGGGGGGGGTTGTTTCTGTTTTTTAAAATATATTTTTATTGATTTCAAAAAGGAAGGGAGATGACGAGAGAGAATCATCAATGATGAGAATCATTGATCAGCTGCCTCTTGCACACCCCCTGCTGGAGATTGAGCCCACAACCCGGGCATGTGCCCTGACTGGGAATCGAACCCTGACCTCCTGATTCATGGGTTGATGCTCAACCACTGAGCAACACCAGTTGGGCTCACTCTATGTTTTTATAAGTGATTACCATGTGCCAACCACTGCATTAAGCACTTTTCAGATATTATCTCATCTAATTCTCACAACAGCCCCAGGAGCAGGCTCTCAGCACTGCTTCTGGAGACAAGGAAACCCCTGTGCAAAGAGGTCATGCAGGCTCGCCCTCCTGCCTAATTAGGGCAAACACAGACCAGGCCAGACATGCCAGCTCAACCTCACCTGCTCAGCCAGCCACACCCTGTCAGTGGGAAGGTGGGTTTCGGCCACTGCACTAACCATTCAGTAATTGAGTGGCTGGGCTGTATTTCTGCCATCTGAGACCCAGAAGGTGAAATAAGGCAAGAGGAGAAGGCACAGGAGAGAGTTATGAGCTCCCTCTGTCCCTGCTGTGAGGGTAGAGCCATGACAGCTCCCTGGAAAGACATAAATAACACAGGAGACAGCCACCTCCTCTTCAGGGACTTAAAATAGAACCGATGGGATGAGGGAAAATCAATTTATCCAGTCATGGAAGTCACTGAAACTTACATTTTGAAAAAATTGATAACAGGAGAGAATGGTCACAGGAAAGAGGACATCTCAATTAAACATACAAGAGAAGACAGAGCGAGATGGAGGGGGCGGGGGAGAGAAAGGACCGGCATGAAATAGCCCAAATATTAATAGTGTTTCATTCTGGGCAGTTTCGTTTCCCTCTTTATACGTTCCTATATTTTGTAAATTCTTTCATTAATAGTCAGAAGAAAAAATGTTACTAAAATATGCAGACACAGAAAATACATGGGTAAATCTGTCCAGAGCAGATACAGCGACCAGGGCTCCAGTAGTCTAACACATGAGGGGAAAGCAAAGAAGAAACAGCGAGCAGCCACCCGCATGGCCAGCAGCAGGCACAAAGCAACCGCTGGGAGAGATGGGACAGTATGGGGCGGGGAAGGCACGCCTGAAGGTCACTGAGGCCGCTGTGTGTGAAGTGGTTCTGGACACAGAGATGCTGCAAGGAAGGGGCTGCACGTATCCAGGCCGAAGAGTATGACGCTCAACACGGAGAGCGCTTAGAGGCAAGGTGGGGTAGGGAGAACAAAGGGTGGGGGGATGTTTGTGTTCATACTGAGGAATAGTATACAGCAGGGAAAAGGAATCAGGTGGTCACAAATAGAAAAACTCTAGCTTCCTATACTGTTTGAATGTTTTTCAAAACATATCCTTCTTGTATGTGTATAATTAATATAGAAACATCTTTCTTTTTAAAAAAATATTTTTTATTGATTTCAGAGAGGAAGGGGGAGGGAGAGAGAGATAGAAACATCAATGATGACAGAGAATCATTGATCGGCTGCCTCCTGCACGCCCCACACTGGGCATCAAGCCTGCAACCCGGCATGTGCCCTTGGCCGGGAAACCAACCGTGACCTCCTGGTTCCTAGGTCAATGCTCAACCGCGGAGTCACGCTAACCAGGCTAGAAACATCTTTTTTTGAAAAGAATTCAAAGTAAGAAGGAACGCAAGCGCACAGACCTGGGGTGTCGCGTGGGAGAGTCACTCAGAGGAGAGTCTGAATGAGCCTGGGACTGGCTCAGCCACCTGTGCGCTGCGTGGCCCTGGATGGGCTCGTTTCCCTCTCTGCACCTCAGATGCCTGACCTGTTCACAGGGATCACACACCTGCATTTGCACCGCTACTGTCAGCACTGAAAACAGTACACCAAGGCCCCGTGCACTCAGGAGAGCCCTGATGAATGGCAGCTGGGCACCGACACAGCCGGAAGCGGTAAAGAACGGAGTCTGGGGCTCAGCAGAGAACGCCGGAGCCTGTGGCGGAGGAAGTCAGCGCTGAGAATGGCCAGCACGGAGGCGGGGGGCGGCTGGAGTGAACACAGGACCACTTACTGCAGTTCTCTTCGTCGCTGCCGTCGGGACAGTCCTCGAACCCGTTACACCGGAAGCGGCCGATGATGCAGTGGATGCCGCTGGCACAGGGGAAGAAGGTCGGGCCGCATTTCGACTTGACCTTGGCTGCGGGAGGACACAGGACAAACAGCAAGACGTCAGGAGGTTACGCTTTCCGACACGACACACCCACCCCGCTGACCCTGTGCATTTACCTGGAAGCCTCCAGAAGGTACTTACCACCACCACCCTCCCCCGACACCCGCCCGATTGGAAGCCCATGGGCATCACCCTCTGGGAAGGGAGCGGCTGCTCCCGCTGCTCCCCAAGTCCCAGGGAGCCGACAGCACCTGCAGCAGCGGGGCTCACTCAACATGTGCCGCCCAGGAAGCGACGGGTGAGTAGATGGATGATGGATGGAACGTGTTTTCAAGGTGCTAATGAGCCATTCCAGACTCATCGCCTGGCTGTCGCAGTAATTCTCTATATTCACTGAGCGCTTCTGACACTAGACGGAGCGGCCAGCGCTCCACGGGGATCATCTCTTTTAATCCACCCAGCAGCCACCGATGGGGCGGTGCGAGGAAGAGGGTCACTCCACAGGCCCGAGGCTGCTATCCTCAGAAAGGCTGGCTGGCAAGCGTGGCCCTTGCTTAAGCTGGCATCTGGGAACCTGGCTTTTGGCAGGGCTCTCTCCATTCTCATAACAGTGGCTCGCTGCGCCCAGACTATGCAAACAGCGCAGTGTATGCGGAACACCTGCTTTTATTCTGAGAGTTTGGGAGAGGGTGTCTGTGTGACCAGCTCCCAGTAAAAACCCTGGGCACCGAGTCTCTAACAAGCTTCCCCAATAGAAAATGTTACACGCATTGTCACGACTTGTCACTGGGGGGTTACGGCATCCTGCCTGATGCCCCTGGGAGAGGAAGCCCGGAAGTTTGAACTTGGCTTCCTCTGGCCCTCACTCCATTCACCGCTCTCCTGGGCTGTAACAAATGATAGGCTGAGCTCTATGACTCCACCCAGCACATCGCTGAACCGTGGGGCAGTCTCGGGGACCCAGGACAAAGATGGGTCTGGTTCTCATCCACATTCCAGGTGTGCTTGGAGAGGTGACGTGACTTGCCCAAGGTCACACAGCTAGAAACCCTGGCCCTGGCATGAGGGCTGGGCACTCAGACTCGTAAGCCACGCTCCCAGCCAGCTCCGTCGTGTTGCCCCCCTGCCAGAGGCTGTCACTTGTGGAAACAGAAGCCAGACTCCTGCTCAAAGAAATTCTTCTTCCCCTTCTGCCGCACAAACAGTTTTCAGAGAAGCTGTGGCTTGGGCTTGACTGAGTGTCCCGCTAACCGCACGGCCCTGTGGGGTAATGTGCTTTCCCGTTAACGGCGCTGGCTGCTTGGCCCGGCGCTTGACGAGGTGTGAGATGGGATCTATTACTGCATCCCAGGTAGCTGATCCCACCCAGCATCCCTCTCGTCGCCTGTCTTAGAGGCAGGAGTCATGATCCTCAAAAAGGAAGGGCCGTTTCTTTGGCACAAACAGGCAATAAATTGCGTTCATGTTCCTGCCATCAGCTGCATGCCACCGTGAGCAGCAGCTGATCCACAATCAAAAGGGTTTGCAGGCCTGGGACATGGCTCCGTGGTACCCCGGAACTGCTGTCAGTGCTGGTGTGCCCTTCACAAAGCACAAACTTGGGGCAGAGTTCAAATTGTGGCTCCACTTTTAATGGACTGGGGCACGTTTCTAAATATCACCGAGCCTTCCTTTCCTCAATAAACTGCAGCTAACACCTACCTACAGGGCTCTAGGGAAGGAGTCAATGAGATCTATACTAATAAAAGGGTAATATGCTAATTAGACCGGACGTCTTCCGGACATCCTTCTGGACAAAGCCACAGTGGCGGGGGCCGAGGCAGAGGCAGTTAGGGGCCATCAGGCTGGCAGAGGAGAGCAGTTAGGAATGATCAGGCAGGCAGGTGAGTGGTTAGAAGCCAGCAGTCCCAGATTGTGAGAGGGATGTCCAACTGCTGGTTTAGACCTGATCTCTGTGGGATCAGACCTAAACCGGTAGTTGGACATCTCCTGAGGGGTCCTGGATTGGAGAGGGTGCAGGCCAGGCTGAGGAACACCCCCATACCCTGCTCCTGCACAAATTTCGTGCACTGGGCCTCTAGTAATGTATATAAAATGCTTAGCACAGAGCATGGCACACAGTAGATGCTCAACTAATGATAATGCTTATGCTATTTATCACCAATCAACATCATCATCACTAGGCTTACCGAATTCTAAAATTGATATCCGGTTGCTGATAACTAATTGATAACTCTTTTTTTCTGATTACCACAGTTAATAAAGCTCCTTATGAAAACTACCTATGAACTGACGTGAAGTGATCGCCCGGAGATATTAGTAAGTGCAAAAGCAACATGTGAAAGAACACCTACAGTACTTTCACCCTCCCCATAGCAAGAGAGGGGGATATAAGAAAATATACGTGTACTGCCTCATCTGTGAGAAAGAAACACAGGAAGGATAAACCAGAAACTAAAAACACTGGTTACCTACAGAGGTGGGTGGGAAGGATGGGAGATGGGGATGGAACGAGCTGCAGGGACAAGAGGGATGCACACTCCTCTGAGTCTATCTGTACAACTCTGACTCTCAGAACCAAGATAGTATCTCACATACCCCAAAAGTAAACAATTAAAATCAACCATGAGTGTGTGTGTGTGTGCGCGCGTGCCTGTGCAATATAAACAGCAACACATACTCAACTATATTACAGGTGAATAACAACATCACACTGAAAGGGGTGAGGAAGAAAAGAACTAGCCTAAGTAGCTATGGAATCATTATTCTGACAGGACGCTTAGGCTAACGAGAAAAAGAATTGTACACAAATAGGGTATTCCGGTTCTATCTGCTTGTCACAGGGTATGGGTGAGCAATTCTGAAAGGAGCTTTTGTGTGTACCAGGTGGAACAAATACAGCAAGAGCAAGGTTTTTCTACTATCAGAGCGAGATGTTACAAATGAGGCGTGGGAAGGCCGAAATGAGCCCTGAGGCTTTGGACTGGATTTGAAGGCATCAGAATGAACTCAAGGTTTGGATACATAGATGATTGATAGATAGATAGATAGATAGATAGATAGATAGATAGATGATAGATAGATAGATGATAGGCAGATGGATAGATGATAGATCTATTGATAGATGATAGATAGATAGATAGATAGATAGATAGATAGATAGATAAGTGACAGATATGGAAGGAAGGGAAGGAGGAAGGCCTCCTGGTTTCCCTCTTGAGCCCATGAGGCATAGTTCTACCTCAGGACCTTTGCACCTGCTGTTCCCTCTGCCTGGAGTGCCTTTCTCCCAGGAGTTGTCATGGCTCACTCCTCTGTTTATTTAGGTCTCTTTAACCACTGTACTGTCTACAGGAGAAACCCCACCTTCCACCCACAGTCACTCTAGCCCAGCCGTGGGCAAACTACGGCCCGCAGGCCGGATCCAGCCCATTTGAAATGAATAAAACTAAAAAAAAAAAAAAAAAAAGACCGTACCCTTTTATGTAATGATGTTTACTTTGAATTTATATTAGTTCACACAAACACTCCATCCATGCTTTTGTTCCGGCCCTCCGGTCCAGTTTAAGAACCCATTGTGGCCCTCGAGTCAAAAAGTTTGCCCACCCCTGTTCTAGCCCTTATTCTGCTTTCCTTTCTTCATAGCAAAATGTCACGGATTTTGTGTTGGGCTGTTTGGCTATGAGCATACACTCACTGGAATACTTGTATCCGCTACTTTTGAAGGAGCTGCACTGTACAGTGCCTGCATTTGGATGTCTAATAAATACTTGCTGAACATACACATGAACCCGTTAAAGGAGAGAATGGGTTTGGGTGATGATAGTCAGCATTTACAGAATGCTCAGTATGGGCTGAGCATTGCGTTCCATATTTTACAGACATCATCTCTTTGACTCCTCACAATGCTCATTTTACAGATAAGAAAACTTAGGTCCAAAAGTGAAGTGGCTTGAACCTGCTAATAAACAGAGTCAAAGCTCAAACCCTGCTCTTGCCTCATCAGCCTCCTTACAGATTTCTTAAGGCCCAGCCCAGCTCCAAAGGGTGCTAGACTCTATAAGATAAAGAGAGAAAAGAGAGTGAGAATATGAGTAATTATAAATGAATTAGCTACCATTCAATTAACCAGCTCTTTGGCCCTGGCCCTGCACCGTCTTCGGGAATCAGTCACGAGACTTCCTGCCTTGGTGGGGATGCTCAGAGGCTGTCTCTGTCGGAGGGAGCCTGTCCCGTTATGATTTACATCTGGGCCATCAGACGCCTGCTAAGGTGACCTCTGTGGCGGATCACGGGCGGCCAGCCGAACGCCTGGCAGAGGCTCAGAGGGAAGCCTGTTGCTGACAGCAGCTGTCGGCTGCTCCCTGCCTGCATGACCCGCTGTGGGGCCCAGGGGGTCCTGGACCAAGTCTGTCCCCCACTTCCACGAAGGGGAGATTTCAGCGCAGACCTCAGCAGCCCTGGCTGAAGGTGGAAGAAGGACTCTGTGTCTAAAATCGCACTGACAGAGGCAGAAGGGGTGACTCCATTCCACTGAGTACGTATTTAAATCCATCACTTTGCAAGGAGTAGCTCAATGAACTTCTCAAGGTGGCAGCTTTCACCAGCCAGACAGGGGACAGGGTTATCCTGGGGTTGGTTCATTCCTGATCGGAGTCCTCCCCTCCTTAGAGCCCGGCTGTTACAGTTCTGAATTTCACAGATCAGTAAAATAAAAATTAAAAGGTTTAACTAGACGGGAGTGGACAAAGGACTATTTTCATTTGACCAGCAAGGACATAAGCAAACACAGGCGCAATCCCTGCTGTTCACCCTAAAGGAAAGGCTGCTTTAGCACCCGCAGTGCAGGAAGACATGGCCCTTGGATGGGTGTTTGGGGGTCATGCCAGAACTAGGGGGGACAAGGAGACATGCCAGCGCTGCCAGGGTGTGATGCCCTCAGATCCAAGGCCTGACCTTTACCTGCCAACATCTGGAGCAGAGCAGGCCATCCACACAGGCTCATTCGAAAGCGAATTCTCACATTTCACAGATGGGGAAACTGAGGCCCGAGGAGGCAACTGGGGACTTACCCGAAGCCACATGGCCATTCAGGGTCAGACTGCTCTAGCACCCAGTCCTCATGCTCCGAGTCTGCACCGTGCTTTAGCCCGGGAGCTGGGGGGCCACACCTTCCGCGGGCCCGCACTGGGGATCACATTCACTAGAGGCCCCAAGAGCCCCGGACAGAAACGCTCCTCACCAGGTATCGTACCTGTGGCTACCGATCTGCTCAGAGGGGCTCGGGGCTGCCCGCTGGCCCCAGATGACGGGCGCTGCAGTGCGGGCCTGCTCTCTACAGCTGCTACTCAGACTCCCCCTCCCTACGTGGGCATCACGCAGAAATGCCGGACAGAGGCTGCCATGCCAGAGCCTCTCTGTTCAGCCAGAAACAGCCACGCACTCAGCTCATCAGACCCGCAGCCTCTCCCAGGCCGTGGCAACAGCCCCAGCCACAGACCCCTCTGCAGGGCCTCCCCTCGGGGCCTCTGTGGTTGGCCACCTCCCGCCCTGCGCCAGGACGCTGCCAGCCTGTGCCCGAGGCGGCCCCGGAAACCAGCAGCAGGAGCCTTAGGCTCTTGTGCATAATTACCATCCTTGCTTTGTCAACTCAAGGCATTGCTCACTGTGAAAAATTCAAACAACAGAAAAACATACAGCAGCAAATTTAAAAATTACCCGAAACTGCCGCCACCCGGGGAAACCCACTGTGGCCGTTTTGGTTAACACGCTCCCGAGGCACAGCCTTGCTTTGGCAGACGGGACCTTGTTCAGATGCAGTGAGTCTGGAGGGGAGCCTGGGATCCCGCATCCCTAACACGCTCCCAGGCGACGTGGATGCTGCTGGCTCCAAGCCCGTCACTAGCGAAGGACCACTGTCTTACTCGTTGCTCTACCTCCCCGACCCAGAACAGCGCCTGGCACATAAGTTACTCAGTAACTACGGACCGAATTAATACACAGAAGTCAGAGGGCACCTGGTTAGATGCACCGTGACATATTACACTATTCAGAGCCCTGCTTTTGCCACCTACTGTGCTGTGACCTGTTTTTCTATTGGTCACTACAGATCCACACCATCACTTTGGATGGCTACTTGTGTACCCACAAGTCCCATTACTGGTAGGAATCTGGGGTGTTTTCAATAAAGGGAGCACATCTAGACACATGTATTATGTCCCCCACTCTTTAAGGTCTAACTGCTAGGTCAAAGGATATACAGATTTCACGTTTTGGCATCCTTTCGACTATCGACTGCTTCCTGCCTAAAGAGCTGGTACTGTCTTCTGGCCACCAAGGGCTCGGGGAAGCCTCCAGCCCCGGACTGCCCGGGAGGCTGACCCTCCCTTGCTGGCGACGATCTCCCTAGAAGCGCGCGGGCTGAGAACACCCCGTGGTTCCCCTGCGTTTACGTTACGTTGGCCCCTCACTGCAGCCGGTGCTCACTGCTCTCCATCCATCTCTGTCTCTCTCCATTTTCACATCTGTGTATTTCATTACTTTGCAGAGTGGCGGACACTCCTATCCGGTCAAGGAAACCATGACTCTTCCTTTATCTTTTTACATGTGCACCGGGGACGGGCATCCATCTTGCTGGAATTGATTTCCCCGGGTGACACTCCTCACGGGCTCCTGCAAAGTGTCCTCCTTCCAGGAGCCGCTCCTGGGGCTGCCTTTCCCAAGCCCGCACTGCCCTCCGTCTAAGGCTCTGGCAGAGGGCGGGCTCTCCCGCCAAGGACTGTCCCCTCGGCCACATTTCCCCAGCATTTCCTGTCCTATACGGCAGGGTCACGTGAAGAAGGGGGTCGAGCGCCTCCTGCAGCCGAATCTCCAGGGATGTTCGTGAAAGTGTTAAGTCCCGGGGCCTCTCCCAGTGGACCCTGCATTTTTATGGAGCACCCAGAGGATTCCGATGAGCACTAACGTGTAGACACCCTACTCACATTCTGCCTGTCTATGTCCAGGGAGCAAATGACCCCACCCGTCTTTTCCCTGAGGATGCCACGGCACTGACCAGGGCCACTCCGAGAATTCTGGCTGCAAGGCCCATGTGGGGCATACTTTGATCATCACCCCCAGAGCGTGTCGTTATGTGAGAAGACCACCCACCCACAAGGAAACCACAGGCCTCATTATAATGTTTCCCCATTTCTTTTTTAAAATTTAAATATATTTTATTGATTTTTACAGAGAGGAAGGGAGAGGGATAGAGAGTTAGAAACATCGATGAGAGAGAAACATCGATCAGCTGCCTCCTGCGCACCCCCTACTGGGGATGTGCCCGCAACCCAGGTACATGCCCTTGACTGGAATCAAACCTGGGACCCTTCAGTCCACAGGCCGACGCTCTATCCACTGAACCAAACCGGTTAGGACCCCATTTCTTTTTTAAAAAAATATATTTTTAATGATTTCAGAGAGAGGAAGGGAGGAGAGAAACATTCATGATGAGAGAGAATCATTGATTGGCTGCCTCCTGCACGCCCCCTACTGAGGAACCCAGGCTTGTGCCCTGACCAGGAATCAAATCCCGACCTCCTGGCCCACAGGTCAATGGTCAACCACGAAGACACACCAGCCAGGCAAATGTTTCCCCATTTCAGCAGTTCTCTCTCTTTCCACATTCATGAGCAACATACAGAATCATTCTGCTTTACACAAAAAGCTGTAGGCTCCTATTCAAACAGTTGCTGTCCTGGCAAATAGGCCCTTTGAGAACGTAAAAAACTCTTAACCGGTTCTGTCCACTTTTTAAGGATTAACACTTCACCGGTGCACAACACAAAAATAGGGTCAGAGACCAAAAATGTTTGTACTGCCCCCTCTTGGCCAATAACAAAATACCCCCCAGCATCCTACTATCATCAGCCAATCCGTTGTGTGGCCCTTGAACAGCACTCCCTAACCCACAGGGTAGGACAGACAGGTCAATGAGTCTCTGCGTGCAGTGCCGGGAGTGCTCTCATGGGGGAGCTAGAGGACACCCAATCTCAACCTGAGGCTGAGGTCAGAAAATGATTCTCAGAGGAAACCCAGCCTCAGTGGAGACACACACACCTAAGGAGGAAACCATTGTGTTGCTTAGCCAATCCGAGGCCTTCCTCATTTAGTTATTCATTCCATTCGACTATCATTAATTCACAAACTGTGTCATACCAGCAAAGAGTAAGGATACATCGGCGATGGCTTCGCCACAGATGAAGTTTAGTGCTAGTGGGACTGTGGAGTGAAGGCTGTTCCAAGCAGGGGAACAGCATGTGCAAAGCCAGAGGCAGGGACGATGTGGCAATGGGAGAACTGAAAGGGGGCCAGTATGAATTTGCTTCTCGTACCTGTAAACGTACCCGGTATCTTTTCTTTAATTAAACATTAAAGTAAAAACCCTATTTCTCAGAAGAAATGTGCTACAAGCTAGTTGCAATTCAGCTCACACTAAAGGTGTGAGAATTATAAGTACTGCACTAAAGTATAAATTAGAAAACAAATCAAATTACAAAAGTCACATAATTTGAATCAACATGCACACAATCCCCAATGTGATAACCCACATGTGGCCGTCACTGGCTAAAACCATCGCAAAAAGTAATGGATTGGTAATTCCTAGTATTTCAGTCAACTGGTTCATTTTGTAAAAAGTCAAACTGTGATTCCTTTTAAAAGTAAAAGATGACTTCATTCATGTTGGGAGCAAAAAAAGACTTTATAAAAAGTAAGACTTCTAAAAAGCAGTATGCCCATATTTTCTAAAGGAGGGAAAAAAACCCAGGTCTTCCATTTTGGTCCCAAATAAATGACAAAAAGCCAGCAGGTGAGATCCACACCTGGAATTGAGGCCTTTCCCAGTTCGTTATTGCTCGATCAAAAAAGCCCTTTGCTTGTCCCAGCGGTTCACTCGGCGTGACTGCTGGCGTGGGCTCCAAGTTTTATTGCTCAGAAATCACAACGTGTTATTTGTTCCTAAAATGCCATATTGGCTTTCAGAGACACACACCGGGGAGTGGAGAAAGCAAAGGACCACAGGCTAACTGGACTATCAACACAGAACAGAAGACGTTGGGTTGAAACAGCTTTGCCAGAAGATTCTCAGACAGAAATTCTCTCAAAATTTCCTCTTTTATAACTAGAATAGGAGGCCTATGGCCTTGGAGGCTAAGAGGTCAGAAGGGCTTAGGGCTCCCAGGCATCTGGGTTTCTATCCCGGTTCTGCCACGAAATAGCTGAGACCTTGGACAAGTCACTTAACCTCCTTTGCCTTGGTGTCCCCATCTGGAAAGGAGGCATGAAGACAGCACAGACCTCATCAGTGGCTGGGAAAAAATATGGGATTCTGCATGCAGAGAAAACAGCATACGCTTGATATGTAGCAGGGAACGGATAATATCCTCCCCTCCCACAAAATGTGGTTTGTGCCCCTTCAAACTACTCTTCTCCATGCTTATGGACGCCCTGAGAAAATGGGGCGGGACCAGGGTAATGTTTAGACAGTCTACAGCCTTACTCATTCAGTTCTTCGTCAGTTCATGTTAATTCTCAGACGCTTTAGCCACACATAGGACCACATGTGGGGGTTTGCAAAGAGAATATAACATGCAAAGATAACTACTGCTAGCAAGAAGTCCCTAGCTAAGGAACACCCCGGTCAAGAAGAAAAGTAAAAAAAACAAGACAATAAACAGATTATTGCAAGGAGATGTGATGAGTGTGATATGAGCTGCATACACATTGGCCTTTCAACCCTGTGTTACAGCAGTTAAGAACGCAGGGTCACACGTCAGCCTGCCTGGGTTCAAATACTGGCTCCTCCACTTATTGGCTATGCTTTATGGTAAGCTGCTTCAGCTCCCAGTGCCTCGTTTTCCTCATCAGGAAAGGGCAATATTAACAGCACCCACATGATGGAATTGCTGTGGGGATTAAAACAGACAACATACAAATTGCTTAGTGTTTCTCTGGAACACAGTATTAGCTATGATCATTGATACTGTACTAGCTATTGTTATATGTATTAAATATAAGCTGTTATTTGATATTACGCTATATAATACAGCAGTAGGTAATAGAGTTCTATAGTATTACACAGTATTATTACATAGTACTAGCTATTATTATGACTGTTATCATTTATTACTATTATTTTCAAAAGGTTTCTACCCATCAGTGGATGCTCAATGGATCTGTGAGGGATGGCCAGAAAGTAAAAAAAAAAAAAGTGTGACGCTCAGCCTGGGGGACCAGGGAGCACAGCACAAGGGGGTGCTATTTCAGCTGGGTATGAAAGATGATGACAAAGGACAAGGAAGGACATTCTAGGCAAATGAGGGACGTGAACCAAAGCTGAGCTGTGGGAAGATCTGGGAGACGTTAGGGCGCCTGGAAGGCAGAATGTGTGGCAGGAGGGGAGGCTGCCAGAGAGGCAGGCAGGGGCTTGGACACTAACCCTGGGAGCCAGCAGACATCTTTATAAAGGAAAAAGATGTGTCCGATGTGGGGTTTTTATTACGAAGAAAATTTTTATGGACTGACAATGATATTATGCGGCTCTGTAAGTCAAAGAACTTTTCTCCTCACTCCCCCAAAGCCCCCAGGGAACCAAAGGGAGCCAAGTCCGTGAGGGTCGCTGGGTTTTTAGGGGAAAAGGCACTATAAACAATAAGGGACTTCAGAGGGCCTGCCACTGCCCTTTAAACTAATTTTATTATTAAAAAATGACAGGAAAATGGCAAAACAAGTTAGCAAATTTGGAATTAGAAAATTATCTTATGACCTAAAGGGTTATTTCTTTTTAGTTATGTATTTTGGCTTTTTATTATTCACACATATATGTGCATGACTGTGTGTGTGCATATATATATGAATGAAAATTCCAGAGAATCTATAAGCAGGAAACCCAGACATTCCCATCCGATTCTTCAATAGACAAATCTTGGGAGGAAACAAAAGCTCTGAAAAGATAATAAATACATGTGGGTCAGATAACTTAGCCTCGGGAGGCTCTTCGCTGCTTGGAGGGAAAACTTCCTGACAGTGGATCAGAGTCCTGGGATTGAGAACAGATGTGGGGACGGACGCGGGTGAAACAGGACCGCTTCCACCTTCACAGGAGCACTTCAGCGAGGCCGCATCCCACTCCGTGAAAGGGGACCTCGGGGACAACTCCCAAGACACGAGAGGACACGTGAAAAAGGGAAAAAAGGAGCGGGGTGGGGGGGGAAGGGGTGCGAGGGTCAAAGACGATTTTCAGGTCGGAATAAAAATGAAGGAAGAAGAACCCACTCTAGATCACCTTCCATCTTGCTGAGCAACGAGGGTCACGACCTTTGCCCAGAGAAGGATTGACTTTTCAGAGCATCCCCCCCATCCCGCCCGCTGCGCCCGACAGACTTGGAGGTTCTTCTTCACACACCTTCCTTCCTGTGCACATTCTTTTCCCTCAGACTTGAGGAGGCTCCTTTCCGACCAGCATTCTACAAGTGTCTGCACCTCCCCGGACGGTACACACACACACACACACACACACACACACACACACACACAGAAAAAGCTGGGAGCTCAGGCTCCTGGTTATTACAACACCTGCAAAGAGCAGCAGGGGACGGTCTGTGAGGGGAGGATTAGCTGTGGTGATGCCCAGGGGACACCAGGACTCCCCCTGGGATGCAGTCCTGGGTTGGGGAGTGTCAACACACAGAAGGAGGCGGCGGCCGGTGGGCTGCGCTGACAGGCTGAGCCAGAGAACACTCTCTGTCCGTCAGGAGGTAGACTGAGAGCAGCTGTCTCAGAACCACAGCACTCACCCCGCCACACACTTTGCTCGGGGAAGCTTTTCACCGAGGCATCCGGAGTCGCCACGGCGCCTTCAGCACCAGTCACAGGGAGCGTGTGACCCCGTGGGCCCCATCTCTTGGTGGCTGTGGGCTAACTTGAAGGACAAGACATCCGTCCTCAGCTTCTAACTTGTCCTCTGAGAGCAGAGACACTCAGCCTGACTGCACATTGGAATAATCCAGAGGCTGAAAAACAGATCCAAAACCAAGAGAGCTGGAGAGATGATGCAAGACAGAATCAGACAAAACAGAATTTGAGACAACAAAGAAAAGCCCCTAAATACAAAGAAATGGTCAAGCCATCAGGAAGACATAATAATCACATGCAAGTAAAAACAGGTCCACAAAACACGTGACGCAAATGGAGAGAACTGAGAGGGGAAACAGACAACTGCACAATGAGAGTTGGAGACTTTGGTAGCCCACCTTCAGCAATGGACAGAACGACTGGCATCGGCAAGGAAACAGGAGACACAGACAACACAACAAACCAAGGGGACCATCAGACCCCACAGGACTCCCCACCCCACAGCAGCCGAACGCACACTGTTCTCAGGTGCACGCGAATCGTTCTCTGGGGAGTTCCAAACGTGAGGCCATCAAACAAACCCCCGTCGATGCAAAAGGAATGAAATCATACCACATGTGCTCTCCAATCCCAATGGAATGGAATTAGAAATGAATAACAGAAGGTTTCTTTGGGGAGGCGATGAAAGTGTTCTAAAACCAGATAGTGCCAACACGTTGCACGACTCTCTGAATATAACTACGTAAAGAATCAAAACTTTCTAAGAACCCCTGAAATAGGGAGGGGTGGTGACATCAGAAAGAAAAGAGCTGTCCTTTTCCAAGAAGGTACTAAATTGGCCAAGCTCCTCCCCGGTTCTGGTGTGCTCCCCAGGTGTGACCTTTGGCAATAGTGGCAGGGAAGGGAGTAGGTACCACTGACACCTAGTGGGTAGACCAGGGATGCTACCAGGGATGCTAACCATCCCACAAGGTGCAGGACAGTCCTCCCTCACCCAACAGAGAATTCTCAGGCCCCCAAATGTCCATAGTTTTGAAGTTAAAGAAGACTAGAAAGAGCCTGGACCAGAAAGCGGGGCGGCAGGGTGGACCCAGAGCGGAAGCCAGGGGTCAGGGGTGTGACGGGTGGAGGGAGAGGGCAGGAGCAGGTCAGGGCAGGCTTCCTCAGCCCAAGTTTGGGTTTGACCCCAAGTGTGGTGGGAAGCTTCACAGGGGAGTCCTTTTACTTGATTTATCTTTAAAAGATCAGCTGCTGCCTAGTGGAGCATGGACTGAGGGCGCAGAGGAAGAGGCAGAAAGATCCATCCAGGGGGTGATAAGAGGGCCCGAAGCCAGTGTGGGAGTGGGAGCAGTGGAGAGCCCTCTGGACCGGGGTGTCTGGGCCTGTGCACTATTGGCATTTGGGCTGCAGGATTCTTTGGGGGATATGTTGGGGGGGAGGTGAGGTGAGGGGGCATGCTGTGCACTGCAGGATGTTTGACAGCATCCCCAGCCCTACCCACTGGAAGCCAGGAGCACCCCAAGTGACAATCAAAAATGTCCCAACCCCTGGCTGGGAACCACAGCTTTAGCAGTACCAGGGGCGGGGCTTGCTAATGGATGAGACTGGGGAGAGGGGTAGCAGTAAGAGAGGCCCTGAGGATGATGCCTAATTTTTTTTTTTATGATCTCTTTGGATCTTTTTTTTTTTTTAAATATATTTTATTGATTTTTTACAGAGAGGAAGGGAGAGAGATAGAGAGTCAGAAACATCAATGAGAGAGAAACATTGATCAGCTGCCTCCTGCACACCACCTACCGGGGATGTGCCCGCAACCCAGGTACATGCCCTTGACCGGAATCAAACCCGGGACCCTTCAGTCCGCAGGCCGACGCTCTATCCACTGAGCCAAACCGGTTTTGGCAATGCCTAAATTTTTATCCTTACAAAATAAGATGATCTTAAACATTCGAGTGCTTGTCCCTCTCTGCCAGTGGGCTGGTTCTGATTTCACTGTCACTCAAACAGTCATGTGTTCTGCAGTGAGTGTCACTGTCCCCAGTGAGTGACAGCCATACCTGATGTCCGGGATGCAAATGTGCCCGGAAGAGCTGAGTGTGACAGGGACACAGACACAGAAACGAATCAGGCAGGTACAGTAGGACTCGTGCGCCAGTCAAACCTGAGACTGAGCAGAAGCACAAAAAAGACAGCGGGGAGGCAGGAGAGCTCCACGGGGCGCAAAGGCTATCCTAGGGGGGCAGAGGCCCTCCCTGAGGGAGATGCATGTGCGAAGGCACAGAGTGAGAGGGGGCGGCTGGGGCGGGGTGCAGGAGGGAAGGCGCCCGCGAGACAGGCAGCCGGCCAGGAGGGCTCTGTGAGGCGCACTTCGGGGTCTCACTTCATTCCTCGGGTGACCTGGACCACTGGGGGCTGCGCTATCATTCGCATTCCTTACTACTAATGATTGGGAAGATCCTCAAAGCAGACGCCCGCTGAGCGCTCCCATACACCAGCTCCAGTGCCTGGCACTCTACCTAGGTGAGGGGCTCCGTCCCTCCTCCAGGTGAGCAAACGCCTATGAAGCTCAATGACCTGCATGAGATTTCCTGGCTGGCGAGTGGTGGGGCCAGGATCTGTGCCCAGACCGGCTGGCTCCCCAGTCTGCCCCTTGTCTTCAATAAGACAGTAGGAACACGATCAGATGTGCGGTTCAGGAAGATCATTTAGAAAGTAAATATTTGGTCCTCGCTGGTTTATGGGGGCGGATGAGCTCTCCAAGGGAGGATGCATGAGAAAAAGGGGATGGAATTCATTTCCAGGTGAAGGACGATGCAGGGGGCAGACCAGAGGGGCTCCCAGTGCAGCAGAAGGGCAGGTGGGAGATGGGGGTGGGCCCAGGGGATAAAGGAACGGAGTAGAGAGTGAGATCCAGGTGTCCCATGCTGCTTGGGGAGCAGGGAGGGGCAGATGCCAAAGCCTGCTGAACCCGACATCGCAGAGGTTCTTGGGGCAAACTGGTTACTATGGGAACGCACAGCCAGGCTGCAGAGACTGAGGGGGTACAGACTGGACACCACAAGGGGCAAGACAGAGCAGGACTCTCATCAGAGGGCGAGTCTGGGGCCAGGGGAGAGACCGAAGACAAGGCGGTAAGGTCCTAGACCGGAGTGCGGGTTGGCCTCACCTGGGGAACAGGACACAGAGGGTCCTGGCCCAACTGCCGGCCGGTGAACCAATCTTTCCCAAAGTGGCTCAATCCATCGGGGACTCCAATGATCAGAGGCTTGGGAAGCACTGGGGTGGCGGCGTTTCCCATAGTGTGGTCCCAGGAACACCTCAGCATCCTGGGTCTCACCCTAGACTCGCTGATGGGAAATCTCCCAGGAAACTGCTTGCTGAGGCCCCTGGAGCATCCCGATGGAGCCGGCCTGGGAACCACAGCCTCTAGTCTAGACCCTCTCTGCCCAAAATACAGACCCCTAGACCCACAGCACCGACCTCTACGGGTCTGTTAGGAATCAGACAATCAGCCTCGTCCCTGACCCACTGAATCAGAATCTGTACTTTACCAAGACCCCTTGTGCCTTTCGAATACATGTCAGTTTGAGAAGTCTGGGGCTGGAATGGAGGGATGGTCCTGAGGGTGAGGGGAGAGGTACCTGGGCACCCTACCAGGTGTATTTGGTGCAGGGTGCCCAGGGATTTGCCTGCCACTGGTTTTTCCCAGAGACAGCAAAGGATTGCCAAAAGGAACCCCCCTCTCCCCCCCCAATGGGTTCTCATGCTTCAAGGCCCCATTGCACCCTCCGGGGCCGAGGAGAGAGACAGGCCTGACTGCAGACACTTAAAATGCAACCCTTCCTTGCAGGGCGGGGAAGTGTTGTGCATGGCATTCCATTTACGCTGCTCCCGCTGCAAGGGAGGCCAGGGTCCTCCCTGAAGCCAGAAAACCTCCTGCACAGACCGGCATGGCACTCACTTCTCTGCAGGGGGCAGCATAGCGGAGAGATCAATCTGCTTCCTGGAGCTAAATGTCTGTCTGCTTCTGCCTGTGGCTGAGCCATGCGAGCGCCTGAGTCAATTCCTTACCTTCTCTAAGCCGCGATCCTCACCTGTAACATGGGGATGCTATCAGGGCTCCCTCTGTGGGCAGCCGTGAGGACTGAATGAGGTCATCCACGCAGAGCACCGGGCACAGGGCCCGGTATGTAGTTAAAAGCTCCCCAGTCTGACCCGGACCCCCACACTCCATGCTCACGGAGGGTCCCCACCGTTCTGCGTAAGCCTAAGCCAACATAACCCCCTCTACGTGCGTATGCCCACGAGCCAGAAAATCCATATTTTCACAAGGAAGTGGACATCCTGTTTTAAATGGCTGGCACCTGCAGCTTTACGGGGGCTTGGAGATGATCGAGTCGCTTTACAGATGAGCAAACGAAGGCCCGGACAAGCAGGATGCGTCCCCAAATGCACTAACTAGGAAGACGGCGGCGAGCTTCCTTCACCGTGTTTTGGCCTCTCCTCTGCCCAGGCTGCGTAGGAAGGACTGAGCAGCGGAAGGCCGAGAGTGCCACCTGCCACTCCCCCGGCCGTGCCAAGCACAGTGAGCGTCCCCACAGCCGGGAATTAAATGGGGAACCTGCTGACGCTGCCTGGTGCCACCTGAACGGGAAAGACCCTCATTAGCCCTCGCCTCTGCTCTCTAATCCAAGCACAGGACGCAGTGACTGAGCTGATGATAACAGGTGTCCACGCAAAGGCTCAGCCAGGGCGAGAGACGGGGCCTCCCGGAGGTCACACCCCGTGGGGCACAAAGAGCAGGGCGAGGACCTGCAGGGCTGTCCTCCTCGGAAGAAAGACTCATTCACGAGGAGGAAGGGGGTCTCGGGAGGCAGAAAGGCAGGCTATCGGGTCAAGCTGGTAAAGCACATCAGCTAGGTGACCCCTTGAAAAGTCCCGAGGGAGAGAGACTGTGTGTGTGTGTGTGTGTGTGTGGGGGGGGTGTGTGTGTGTGAGGTATCCTATTCTCCTATTCCTGCTTAGCAATCCTGTGTGTGTGTGTGTGTGTGTGTGTGTGTGTGTGTGTATGTGTGTGAGGTATGAGGAATCCTATTCCTGTTTAGTGATCTCACCTGGCTCCTGCTAAGAAACACCAGCTGAGACAGCAGCGGTGGGAGATACAAGAAGGCGAGCAAAGATGCACCTCTAGTGTCTCCTGGAAGGTGGTACCCATCACCCTTTACTGCATTCACTTGTCTACAAGTCAAAGGAAGAGAAGGGCTGTGGGAGGAAGGACAAGGGCATCTCCCTGCCTGGGGAGAAAGGACGGAAAGGCTTCTGGGAGGCAACGTGGTTAAAGAAGGAGAGGTCCCTGTCTTTATTCATAGATCCAAGCATCCATCCATACATCTATCCATCCATCCACCCATCCATCCACCCACCCACCCACCCACCCATCCACCCTCCACCCATCCATCCACCCACCCATCCACCCATCCACCCATCCATCCACCCACCCACCCACCCATCCACCCATCCATCCACCCACCCATCCACCCATCCACCCATCCACCCATCCATCTACCCACCCACGCACCCACCCACCCACCCATCCATCCATCCATCTATCCACCCATCCACCCACCCATCCACCCATCCACCCACCCATCCATCCACCCATCCACCCACCCACCCACCCACCCATCTACCCACCCACCCATCCACCCACCCACCCACCCATCTTCATTCCTTCTAAGCGGCGGCCTCTGCTGGTGTTTGAGTTCTGTACTTCCATCGACAGGGAAGCCCAAGGACAGGGTGGTGCAATCCTTTAAATAACCGGTATCTCGGGGCAGATGCGGAGGGCAGGTTTCTGCTCAGAAAAGTAAAATCACAAGCCCCAAGGACCATGCAGGGTCAAGAACAAAAGAGGGTCCTCCCTACCCAGCTCAGGGGTCACAGGATGCTCGCCCTAGAACTCACGCACAGAGGCGCTGCTCTGCTTCCTGAATGTCCCCTTGTGTTTCGTTCCCCATGTGCTCTGCAGCCACGCATGGGGGATGCAGGATACTGCCCCCGTGTAATCCCCCTAAAGGTCAGCCTTAAAGAGGAGACTTTCAGGAGGACTGATCAGCGGGAGAAAAGGCCTGGCAGAACCAGCCCACGAAACAGAGCTGCCTTTGTACTCCTCGTCTGGAATGAAAAACAAAATATTTGTGAAATGCAGGACGTGGTGGGAGGGACGGGGAGGGACCTGGCACGGGACTGGGACGTCGGAGAGCACGGGAAAGCACGTTCCACACGGGCACCGTGTTCGCAGTCTCCACACTCGCTGAGCTGCGGTCGGCACCTGAGCACGAGGTTCCCTTCCGAGGTGGCCAGGCAGAGCACAGGGAAGAGGGGGGACTTCCCGGGAACCGCGCCCCTGGCCCTGTCTGAGGGTGTGGCTGATGGTCAGCATCCAGATGACAGCTTTAAAGTGAGATCCATACACCATGCTTCCAGGCAGCTCCAGTGGGAACTGCAAAAGGCCTGGCTCCTAAGGGTGTGTGGCCCCCTTGGCAAGGTCACTAAGGTTCCCCGCTTTAGGGCCCCCCACCACATACTCCTCTAAACACCCCCTGAAAATCTCTCCTCCTCCCCAGCCACAGGAACTGCTGCAGGCAGGCCTAACCACCACCCTCTCACCTCACCTCGGGGCTGTTAGGTGTTCCCCTTCCCTGCAGGTGCTCCCACCTGCCCGTCTCAACTTCGTCACTGGTTCTCCCAGACACTTCCCGGGTACCAGGTGAGATGGGGTGTCCCTCCCGTGGGACCCCACAGCACCCAGGTCGTGCCCCTCTCTCAGACCCCACTGCAGATGCCTGTCTGCTGATTCATCTCTCCACCGGGTCTCTCAGAAGGAGGACAGGGATTTCCTCCTTCATTGTTTCCTCTGGGCCACCAGGCCTGAGCACACAGCAGGTGCTCTATAAATGCCAATTAAATGAATTAATGAATGAACATAGCTCATCCGTGGCTGTGGGGGTCAGGAAGTGCAGCCCTCAGGTCCTCCTGGGGCAGGGAGCATGACCGAGGCCCACCCACCCACCTCAGGACTCCTCCAGCAGGTGCCTTCAGCTCCTGGACCCCCCCATGGCCTGGCCTAACTGACTGATCCTGGAGCCGCACTGCAGTCCAAGGGTAGATTCTCTACCCCATTGCCCCCCACTTCCTCCTCTGCCTTCCTTCTCTCCCTCCACAAATGCCAACCCTCCATCACGGCTCGCCTGCCTTCTGCTCCCACCTCTTGGGCACCCAATCCTGCCTTGGTGGCTGCATCTCAGCTGCCCCAAATAATGCAGTGGCAGAGCCTGAGCCTTAACTACCACTCCATGGCCTGTCCCCAAAGCCAGGGTGACCGGGCCACTTCTTCCTCGAGTCACCACCAGACCCGACATGCCCGCACGCTGCCATGGAACGGCTCAACAGGGAAGTGGAGAAAGCGCAGGGGCCTGGCCTTCGTTTCCATCCCAGAGGGGGTGCTGAGTGGTGGCAGGGACAGGGAATGAGGTGGGCGCAGCAGCACCAGGCCGTGCGCCAAGCACCCGGCAATGCCACCGTGGCACCCAGGAAACACACGGTGAACTTGGGCAGCAGGGGACCTCTCTCCCTCGCCCCTTCCCAGCATCGGACTGGCCAGTGTCCCCAACTCCAGCGAACTGGGAACAACACTGGTTTGGTTTGGAATGTTAGCGCCAGAGACCCTCCATGTTCCAAACCAAGACCGTCTGCTCCCTGTCACCCGGCTTCCCACGGGCTGCTGGCCGCTGCCCAGGCCCTCAGAGAATTATGTGCGTGTGCGGCAAGGAGCGGGCTGTGCCAGGAGCAGAACAGAAAAGGCCCGAAGATCCAGGCACAGTGATGGCGATGGGTGAGCGCAGGTGTGGCCACGGGCAGGCTCCTGCTCCAGGTTCCCCTCCCATTGGCCAAAATATTCAAAACGGCCAAGAGGAAACATATAGCGTGCTGGTGACCACCACCACACCGCCATGCAAGCGGGCCGCCCACCCTGCTCCCTGGGAGGGCGGATGCTCTCCACGCACCGCTGAGAGTCTCCTCTCCAGGGTCACCCCCTCCCCCCAGGGCCCCGCCCTCCATGAAGCACCTTCTCTTAGCTCAGGTCAGTCAACAGCACGGGCTTCACGCTGGATCCCAAAAGAACTGGAGAAGCAAACAACTCTCCCACTGACAAGGGGCGCCAGGCAGCAGGGGCCAAGATGGCCCTTTGGTCCCTGAGATTTCAGTCCCACGGGGAACACTGATTCCCTGCCTCCATACCCTCATCCACGCCGCCTACCGCCCCAAATGAGGGGCCTTGATGCCTGGAAAAACTCAGGTGCCTGCAAACAATGCCTTTCCAAAGGTAACCTTAAGCTTTGCCATGCCTACAACATACAATTACGTGCCTGTGACCTATTTCCATCCCTCCCCTTCTAGAAAACCTGAGGGCCTCTTAGCCCTAAGATGCTCCCTACATTTTTCTGGAGCCCTCTTACAACAACCTGAACAAAGGACGTGGTACTAACCATGTCAAAAGCCCGAAGTTCCTGGAACGGGGCCATACAGTTACGTTCTGACCTCAGAGATTCTCTACCCCATTGCCTCCCACTCCAAACTGTCAGAAAACTAGTCTTCAAGTATCACTAGCAAAAGAATCTCCGGGCTCGTTTCTCTTCTTTTAATTCGCACTTTCTCATCGGTCCCTGAATTTTCTTTTTTTAAACCATTCATTTGGCAACTGCAAACTAGCTGTGCCGCCGACGAATGAACGTGCAGGTCCGCACACAAAAATAAAAAGGCTGTTGTCACAGCCCAACTTGGATCAGCAAGATTCAGAGCTGCCAGGAAAAAATTCCTTTTGATGTTCTGTGATTCTGCAGTCATTTACGTTTTATTAACGATTACGGAGCCTGTTAGCACCCACGGCATCCCTTGCAGTTGCAGCCAAGTCCTGGCCCAGAGATGTGCCTGAAGGGCGGGCCCCAGCAGCCTGGCCACGCGGCCTGGCCACGCTCATCTCTACCACGTGGGGAGCAAGGACCCTCCTAGCTCCGGTCCTTCATTAGGACTCCCCTGCAGGCGGAGCTCTCGGGAGGACCAGGGAGATAAGCGAGGCTGATCTTTGTGCAAAAGGGTTGGCTTAAAAAATGACTTTCAGATGAGTCCGTGCCACTAACTTGGGTGGTGACAGCACTGGCATTTCACTTGGTGGCCCTCAGGGAAGTGGGGGCAGGCCCACCCGCAGCGGGAACCCAGGAGGGGCCTTGTGGCGCTTGTATGTCATTGAATCCGAGATGCTGCCAACTGCAAGGCACGCCACCCTTCTATGTGTAAGTTGGAAAGAAAAGGTTCTGCCAGTTAATCGGGGACACCGTGTGTGTGTGTGTGTGTGTGTGTGTGTGTGTGTGTGTGTGTGTGTTTCAATCCTACCACTTATAAGAGGCAGCTCAATTCCAGAGATCTGAATGCGGAAAGACGCGTGTCTTAGAACGAAAGAAATGCTGGAGCCCTGAGCATCATCTCATGAACTAGGAGGTCACGGTTCGATTCCCGGGCAGTGGGGGGTGTGCAGGAGGCAGTGAGCAATGATTCTCTTTCGTCATTGATGTTTCTATCTCTCGTCCCCTCTCCCTGAAATCAATAAAAACATATTTTAAAAAAGAAAATAATGAATGCTGGAGGCCTCCGCATGAGCCAGATGGTGAAGTGCTGGAGAGGCAGAGTGGAAAAAGGTCTCTGAGCGCAGGGAGTATCCTAACGTTGAATCTGATTTTTCAAGAAAACCCGATAATCCCGATTTTTATGTGCAAGTTTCAGAAACATTAGCAACGAGGTGGAGTTTTTAGGGTCTCTGTGCAGGACGCACGGAACCTGGCAGCTGCACCATCTGGCTGGGCGTCCTCCTGCTTCCTCCCAGGGGCTCCGGGCAGAGCTGCAAGCGTGGGTTCAGTCACAGCACCTCCCCCTTTTAAAGGCACAGGATTTTCGCAGGCTGCCACGCACGCCAACTCGCGCTCGGAGTACTTTCTTCACCACGAAGTGGCCAAACCAAGGCGCCAGGTGATAGAACTAAGGCTGCGTAGTGCTGAGTTTCCTAATATTTATTTTCTCACACAAAGCACCTTTCCGAGGCTTTCAAACCACTCCTGTTCCGCGGACACACCTGGTCTTGTTCCATGACCTCTGTGCTACCCAGGGAAGTAAAATAAACGAGATACCCACAGTGGCTGCAGGGAGAACCCACACAGAATGGGACTGAGTGCAAAGGCCTTATCCCGTGGGGGCTGCTGGTCACACCGGGCTCTCTCCCTTCTCAACAGGGTCCGGTGGGGTTGGTTATTAGCGTCTGGGACCTGAGAATACACCTTATAGCAGTGATGGCGAACCTATGACACGCGTGTCAGAGGTGACACGCGAACTCATTTTTTTGGTTGATTTTTCTTCGTTAAATGGCATTGAAATATATAAAATAAACATCAAAAACATAAGTCTTTGTTTTACTATGGTTGCAAATATCAAAAAATTTCTACATGTGACACGGCACCAGAGTTAAGTTAGGGTTTTTCAAAATGCTGACACGCCGAGCTCAAAAGGTTCGCCATCACTGCCTTATAGGGTCTGTGCATACATAACCAAGCTAAGATGAGGTCATATTGGATGAAGGTGCACCCTAATCCACGAACGGGTATCGTTGGAAGAAGAGGGCAACCTGGATTAGATCTGAGGCCCAGGGAGCAGGCCACACGATGGCGGAGGCAGAGGCTGGCCTGCATCTACCAGCCCAGGGAGCCAAGGAACGCCAGCACGGAAGGACCCTCCCCTGGAGCTCCAGGGAGAGCCTGGTGCTGCCCACACCTGGACTTCAGACCTCAAGTTCCAGAACTGAGAGCACAGGTTGCTGCTGTAGGCCATGGACGTGTGGTGTTTTGTCATAGCAGCCTCGGGGAACTCATACCATACCATGAACGTTTCAGGACATGTTGTTTTTCTCAACGCAGTGTGAAATTGCTGGCATCTTCACACAGCTACCAGGGCCCTTTTAGAAAAGTGTGCACAAGGTCAAATTCCTGTTTGGTCAAGGGTAGCCTGACAATTCCTATGCGGCTCTCAGGTGACAGCCTGGGAATCTGTGCTGTGGTCCCAACATCTGGACTGCAGGTCTCTGCTCACCGTGGGCACAGGGCACAGGGCACATCGGGAGGGGAGAAGAGAGTCTCTGGAAAGCTGTTACCTCTACCAGTTCTAGACCCAAAACCTTCGAGGCTGCAGGAGCCCTTCCGGTTTCAGGCCAGAGCTGTGAAGGTGGGGACTGAAGACGACGGTTCAAGTGATGAAGCAAAATACCACCATCGCGATCCCCATGGGTGCTTCACTGTGCGGGGCCCCAGCAGAGCTGGGAACAAGCCCTCAGCAGCCTCTCCGGTGGGTGGGGGACACCTGCAGATCCCCTACTCAACGCAGTAGAGCTACTTCCTAGCTTCCCTCTCTGTGACCCGAAGGGCCTGCCTGGCTCATCACAGGCCCTCAAACATCTGTTTCCTTCCCTTGTGCGCCAGCTTCCGTGTCTGCCTGGCTCCCTAGAGCTCTAAGCCAAAGAGAATTTCGTAACAGCTCATGACTGTGTGTTGAAGACTCAAGTGAAAAGAAGATACTGACCCAGCACTGGAAGATGTTTCTATGGTGTAGGCTCTCAGAGAGTAGGAAGAGGAGAGGGGCTGGAGGGCATGGGAAAGTGTGGGTCTGGGGAGGTGGGCAGGGTGGGCTGGAACGGTAACGGCTAGCGTGGCACAGGCTAGGCATGTCACGGCAGACTTTGGTTCGAGGACAACATCACTCGCATTGACTAAGGGAAGAATGTCAGTTAGCACTTACCAAATGCATAACCTGCTCGAGGCACCCAGCCCTGAGCTTCAGATGCATGACTCATTTAGGATTTAGAACAATGCCCTGTGGTCAGCAGAGCAGATCTTCACCCTGTTTGCACCAGGAAATAGTGCCTGTTGTTCAAGGTCAGCTAATTCCAAACTGGCTTATGGCCTGCACGTACTGCCTAATTAATGTTTTAAATATCACATGTGGAGCAGGTACTACTATTATCTCCATCTTACAGAGGGCGCAATAGGTGTAGAGTAAGGTCAAATGGTGCCAGGGCCCCAGAGGCCATAACTAGAGACTGAGGGTTGGGTGGGGTGGGGAGAAACCAGCACTTCTGGCCCCCATGCCCCGGTGCTTAACCACAGCATTTATGGCCTCACATTTGAGATGAAAGAATTTAAGTGAAGTGGGAGGTATGCCCGGTATTACCTGAGATATTTACAAACAAATACAGATTTTCTGTTGAGAAATCAGCTGACAGTTGCATGAGCACTCCCTTGTAGGGAGTTTTCTCTTGCTGCTTTTAAGATTCTCTCTTTGTCTTTAACCCTTGGCATTTAATTATGATGTGTCTTCATGTGGGCCTCTTTGGGTTCTTCCTGGTTGGAACTCTCTGCACTTCCTGGACTTGTAAGTCTATTTCTTTCACCAGGTAGGGGAAGTTTTCTGTCATTATTTCTTCAACTAGGTTTTCAATATCTTGCTCTCTCTCTTCTCCTTCTGTCACCCCCATAATGCGAATGTTGGTACTCCTGAAGTTGTCCCGAAGGCTCCTTATACTATCTTCATATTTTTTTAACTCTTTTTTCTTTTTGCTCTTCTGACTTGGTGATTTTTGCTTCCTCATATTCCAAATCATTGATTTGATTCTCAGAATCCTCAACTCTACTGTTGAATCACTGTAAATTATTCCTTTATTTTAGTTAGTGTATGCTTTATTTCTGACTGGTCCTTTTTCAAGTCTTTTATGTTCTCACTAATATTCTTGAAATTCTCACTAAGATCCTTGAAAGTCTCACTAAGTCCTTTGAAGCTCTGACAACTGATTTCTCAACAGAAACTTTGCAGATCATAAGGGAGTGGCAAGAAATATTAAAAATGATGAATAGCAAAAACCTACAACCAAGATTATTCTACCCAGCAAAGCTATCATTTAGAATTGAAGGTCAGATAAAGAGCTTCAGACAAGAAAAAGCTAAAGGAGTTCATCACCACCAAACCAGTATTACATGAAATGTTGAAGTGTATTCTTTAAGAAGAGGAAGAAGATGACAATAATGATTTAAAATATAAACAATAAAATGGCAATAAGTACACATCAATCAACAATTAAACCTAAAAATAAAAATAAACAAATAAGGAATATAATGAACAAAATAAACTGATGAGTAAAATAGAACCAAAAGCCATAGAAGCATGGAACAGAATGATGAATCTCAGAAGGAAGGAAGAGATTAAAGAATTTATATGCATTACCTATGGACACAGACAATAGGGTGGTGAAGGCCTTGGGTGGGGAAGGAACCAGGTGGATGGGGACAATGGGGGAAAGAAAGGGGAACATCTGTAATATTCTCAACAAAAAGATTAAAAAACAAACAAATACATAAACAAAATGACTAAGTTGGGAAGGAGGCAACATGAACACACAGATCTTAGATTTCTTCTGCACAGTGAGTGTTGTGAAAGAAGGTGAGTCTCTGCTCTGAAATGTTCAGTGGACATGAACAGAGCAAGGACAATGGGCCAGGGACAGAAGGTCACCAGGACAGAAAGCCCCAGGTACCTAGCAACTGGCAAAACTGGGAAAATAAACCTCACCCTCAGGGTGACCTTTCCTCCCCTAGCATATCGCTAGGCATGTGGTTTAGACCCTCTTAGAGAAGGAACAAGGGGGCCAGAGAATAGCCTCATATGACTCCCATACAAGCCCTTGCACAATCACTCCCTTAAGCATTAAGCCTTCAGGACAATGAGGTTCTGATCAGCATCAAATAATCTTAGGAACAAAGCCTCGGGTCTGTAGACTACAGAGACAACGTTTTGGTCAAACTTGAGATAACATCTAGGCTTCAGTTGTGTTTCAGCTCCAGGCCCAGAAAAGTAGCAAAGCCAGAGGGACCTACATCAAGGCTACCATCAGGACCAGACACAATGACCGCAGAGCCAACCAATGAGTAGAGACCATGGCTCTGAAATGGCACACCTGGAGAGTTGATGGATACTCTATCATGATCCTCCCCTGGGACCTCCCCTAAAATCCCTGCCCTTAAAAGCCCTTAGGACTGAGGATTCAGCTGGGAATACAGTCTTCCCACCCGCCTCCTTCCCCTAGGCACGTTTTCCTTCTCTCTCTCTCAGTCCTCCCAACTTTGGTCTCTGTATCTTGTCTCCTGAGCCCATTTCTTTTACGGCTCACTTCTACCTCTGTGACTTTCTAAATAAACTTTTGCTTGTATTTGAATCTTGGCTCTGAATTTCTTGGCTAGAACTCAAGTACCGAGGCTGCTGAAACCGAGGTCTAATCACCAGTAACATTCTGGTGCCGTTTCGCCACCAACAGACATAGTGCTAAAGCGCAATGATATTCTCTAGACTCTGTAAGGGCATGTTTTGCTTTCTGAAGCTCAACTTCAGAAGGCTTTCGAAATTCAGCACTGAACAATGGCTTGCCAGAACCAAGACCTGGAGGAGGGGGGACACCTGGATCACGTGACAAGGCAGTGTGTCCAGCAGAAATGGAGAACAGGACTCTTCCAGAGGGGCCAGGTGGGGTGGCAGGGGGGGCAGGAGCCTGAAGGAATGCCTCTATCTACTGGGCTGCGCCTGCCCACTGAAGCCCAAATGGCTTTCATTGTCCCTGGCAAGTATATTAGTTTCCCCGGGCGGCCAAAACAAAGTACCATAAACTGAGTGGCTTTAAGCAACAGAAATGTATTCTCTCAAATTTCTGGAGGCCAGAGTCTGCGATCGAGGGGTAAGTGGGGCCGCACCTTCTCTGAGGCTCTGGGGAGAATCTCTCCCTACCTCTTTGTAGCAGCTGGTGGCAGCTGTCCATTCCTGGCGTTCCAAGGCTTGCAGCTGCATCAGTCCAATCTCTACCTCTACTGTCACATGGCTTTCTTCCCTCATATTCTCACTGTCCTCTCATGAGGACACCCGTCATATCGAATTAAGGACCCTCATGACTCCAGTATGACCTAATCTTAACTAATTACACTCACAATAACCCTAATTCCAAATAAGGTCACATGCCGAAGTCCTGGGGGTTAGGACTTTATCTTTTTTTTGGGGGGGGGGTGTAGGAGGACAGAATTCAACCCATAACAGTAAGATTCTTACTTTCAAATTGTTAAAGAATGGGAGCAGGATGTCTGTGAATGTCCCCTGTTCCACAGCTGTGGGCCAGCTGTCACTCACTGAGCAATCATTTTTAAGAAGCAAGCGAGGTGGGTGGATGGCTGAATTAGTTTGCGAGGGCTGTCATAACAAAGTACCACAAGTGGGTGGCTTCGTCCACAAAAATGTGTTGTCTCACAGCTCCGGAGGCCAGAAGTATGAAGTCGAGGTGTCGGCAGGGCTGCTTCCCCCTGTGGACTGGGAGGATCTATTCTGGCCTCCCTCCTGGGCTTGTCGAGGGCCATCTTCTCTCTGTGTCCCTAAAGATCGTCTTCCCTCTGTGTGTACCCCTGCATCCACATACCCCGTTTTTATAGGGACACAGGCATGTGGAAGGAGGGCCCAGCCCAATGGTCTCACTTTAACTTGATTAACTCTACAGAGACCCTACTTCCCAATAAGATCACGTTTTGAGCTGCTGGAAGTTAGGACTTTAACATTATGAATGGGGAGTGGGGGGGAGGTTTGACGGGGGGTGGGGGGGATGACAATGCAACCCATAACAATGGTGTGGTGACACCTCTGCTATACAGGCAGCTAAAGGGTAGGACTTAACGCCACTGTAGCTGCATCTACCAGTTCCCTGGCAGGCTCCCTTCCTAGGCCACAGCCCGTCACCAGCCCCTCCTCTGAGAAAAGGCAGCGCAGTCTAAGAGAAGACGAGGCAAGCCATATCCACCCTATAGAAACATCCTGGTTTCCTGCAGCATTTAGCATGTGACCCAGGGTGTCTGGTGACATAGCTGAATTGCTGTTAAAGTTTGGTAAGAATAACAACTCAGAGTCCAGTTTTCCCCCCTCATCTCTGCTTGCCCTGTGGCACCAGGTTTAAAAGAAGACATTATATGTGGCACCATCTAGAGGCAGAAGGTGAGAAAGATGATGAAAAGGAAAGAGGACACCTCATTCTCCAACCTCTTCTCTTCCTTATTTTTATTGTTGACACTATCACACATGTTCCCATTCCCCTCCCCTGTGTCCCCCTCCACCCAGCTCCCACCCCCCTTCCCTCTGTCCATCACTGTTGACTGTGTCCATGGTATGTTCTCTGGCTAATCCCTTCGCCTTATATATTTCTCGGTGATCATTAGTCCAAACCCACTCATGGATTTCTGCATCACACCAGAGCCCAAAAGCCATGCTCAAGAAACGGTTGGGAACACTAAAAGCAAATACAATTTAAATTCCATTTTTGACCTATTTTCAATGTCTCTGAACTTGGAAATGTATTCTATTTTATTATTGGACAAAATCCTTGCATTTATCCCCATTTCCTCTTACCTCCCTCCATCCCCCACCGCCACCCCACACAAACATAAAGGGCCTGTGACTTTAAAAGTCTGCATGTGCCTGCTCAAAGATACAGACCAATATTATTTCTCCAAGAGAAGAATGAGCCGCGGATCTCACACCTCCTCGCCCCCATTTGGTCAGGGCACAGAGGTGGCAGCGAGGATCCCACAGGAAGCTGGAAGCGGACGTTAGGGCCTGGATTCCAGGTCACACGTGGGCCCTGGAGGTGGGGATTGCTGCTTGATTATTACAGCAAGTGGTAGCAATGAAGCGCAGTCTCTTCTTTCAGGGACTCGCAGGACCAAGAGCCATCTTAGAAATCATTTCCATGGGAAACCATCATCGAGGTTTCTACATTTTAAAAAAGCGGATTAGTGGTGACAACAGCAGGAAAGTGGCACCGCTCCACATGCAGAGAAAGACGGAAGGAACCCACTGTGTCCTCTGGTGGAGGAAGGCTATGGGGACTCGGGCTCTGGGACAACAGGCAAGCTGTGCAAGCTCATGGGGCTCAGCTTCCTCCTCATACGGACTTGTGACAATTGAGTCAATATCACGTAATGTGCAGCCCAGGGGAGCTCAAGTAAGGCCACATCACGACAGTGTTTTCATGAAGTGTCCATGTTTTTCTAAAACATTTCTCTATTCCTTTTACTGCCCAAAACAGTTATTTAGATAAAACGATTATGCAGGGCATTTCACTAACCAAGAACAGAAATACACTCAAAACTCTCCCAAAATGAGCCTCTTCTCTCAGAACTCTAAGAAGGGGAGGTACTTCAGATTCATGAGGCGGAAAATGTAGTGACTCAACCCAGATGGAAATGTATTCTAGTCCATTAACAGATATTTCACAAAGTCAGAAACATAACTAGTAAGCAGAGGTATTGGGAAAACATTCAATTTCTTTAGATAATAAAAAAAAATTAAACTTAAACTATAGAACTGTTTTCAACTATCAAATGACCCATAAACATATTTTTTTAAGATATTGGAGAATGCTGCCAAGACTGAAAGACAGCCAGAGTTCTCAGCTGGTGCCAGGGAAGAGCACGCCGGTGCCAGCCCTCAGCAGAGCACGTGGGCGGTCCGGGATCCAGAGCCAGGAAAAGCCTCTGTCCCTGAACCCCGTCATTTCATTTCTGAGAACCTAGACTAGGAGAATTTCTCAAAGCAGGGGCAAGTCACGTCCACCCTCAGGACATGAACACCATCTCTAACAGTGAAACACTACAATGAGACAAACGCTGAAATAAGGAGTAAATAAACTACATGACACCCAAGGGAACGGACTATTTAAGCATTACAAACGATACAGAAAAAATCATCGTATCATCATGTGTACCCCTGATGAGTACAGCTGAATGACAACTTGTAAGATGCTGGTGGAGTTCTGTTAGAGGACCCACTCTGTGTGACCCTGTTGTCTTTATCTTCCCCATCCCCGCAATTTCACCAATAGATGATTTTATTCCCTTTATGATAAGGTTTCTCCCCGTCTCATGACAATCTTTCCTCTACTGAGCTCACTGCCTCATAGCCCACCGTGACAACCTGCTCTGCGCCCTTCTCTCACCCTTTGAAAAGGGCAAGGACTCTTGTTTGAGTGTATTCTCTTCTAAAGGCCAAAGCTACTTCATTGGGCACTTGAGGCAATCACCTCTCCCCGGAGAGGCTACCGGCCGCCTTCACGCTCCTCCCTGTGAGTACCAAGTTGCTCCAAAGAATCAGAGAAAGGGTTTCGCAGCTTCTGAGCAAGACATGGAAGGAAGTGGCACGAATGGTAAGTGGGCCAGTTGGTAGCCTGGAGACCTCAGCTCCACCCCTCCTGGCTCTGTCCTCTACGTATGTAAAACTTCCTCTGTTGGCCCTAAACTTTTTGATCAGCAGAAGTAAAAAAAGCAAGAGACTTGAACCCCCGACAATAGCGGATGGTTAGCTTGCAGTGCATCTACTTGATGGAATAATAGGCAAGCTCACAAAACAACAATTACGAATGCCAACTATGCTAATGTGGCCAAGGGCCTCCAATGTGAAGAAGAATGGTTACTCAATCGCGCGTTCCCATGACGACGACGACCGGATAAAACCGTTTGTGCAGACTGACCAGTAACAGTTGTTGCCTACCAGGCACTATGCCGCCGTGTGGTTAACGTGCATTCAAACTTCCCAACAATGCCCTTAGAAGCCTTATTCTCATTTTGGAGAGGAGGGAACTGAAGCACCAGGAATTCTCATTTGATCCTCCCAATGGCTACGATTTACAACATTCTGGTAACTTTCCTAAGACCACAGAGCAGGGAGGAGAGGGGTGGGAGAAGGGGCTGGGATTGGACACTATCTTTCTCCAGTGCCCACACTGTCGACTGACTCTCGGACTGTAAGGCAGTATGTCAGAAATTTAAAAGGCAAGCATTTGTTTTTTAAAAGGACTTCTTTTCCTTCCCTCTATTGTCTATACTAACTTTCTAGCGTTCTTCTGTTTTTATTTAAAGACCAAAAAATAAAAGGGGTGGGGGGCAACAGAGGAAAGGGCTTTTTTTAACGCATGTGTTTGTGTGTATGGTTTTTAAAATTATGTTTTGATCAAAAGACTAAATAAATGTCAATCAAGTCCCCACTTGGGGTTTAAGGGTAGGAAATGAGGAAAAAAGGATGGAGAACCGCCAAGATGAGCCTGTTCCAAACCAAACCGAACAGCGCCAGGCAGCTGCCCGCACCATCATTTTTTTCTATCGTCTCTTTCCACCGCCCCTTCCAGTCTGCGCATGGATCCTGCAATCATGGCCCTGGGCTGACCGAGGACACAGAATGTCCAGCAGACGCTGGTATCACAGAGAGCTACTGACAAAGCTGCAAATAAAACAGATTTCAACCCCCAGTCCTGCATTCTTCCACAAACTCATCCTGTGCGGAACTTCCCCTAAGCCAGGGACAGTCTGCATGTCCTGGAGGTTCAAATACACACCACGTCCTAAAGTGGCCAGTGGCCACATCTGTGCAGCCTTAATAATGCTCTGAGCTGGACAGATCGTGGCGTTCACACATGCTATGTCATGTGAACGCAAATGACGAATGTTACATTTCTAGCAATGTCGAAGCCATGCTAGAAACTAGAGAAGGCTGAGAGACACAATACTTGTTTAAGAAACTGCAAAAATAAAAATGCAGCATGTACAGTGGTCTATTCAGGAAAAACCATACGCAACAAACAAAATGAAATCTTCCCCACAAAAAAAAAAAAAACACATACTGCCGATCCAGCCCCCAAAAGGTCTGCAGAGCAGGGGCCGGCAGCCAGAATACTGGACCCTCATCTGGGTGAGGGGCATCTCGGAGCGGGCAGCTTGCCCTCAGAAACACATCATGTGGCGGGTGGTTGCTGACTGGCTCCAGAGGTGGACTCCACACCCAGTGCTCCTTCCCGGGGGTCAACGGCCTTGGCCTCAAACCCTGGAACCAGCGATGTTCAAAGTCCCCTGATCAGCCGCTCCTCGGCCACTTGCTCAGCTGGCTTCCAGAGAGACAGCAGCCTCGGAGTCACACATAGTCCGCCTGGCAGAGGCCCGCTGCCCGAAGCCCAGGAAAGAGCCAAGAACCACTGTCCAGCGGTGTGGACGCCAGGCAGCCACCCCCTTGACAACCTGGAAGCCGGCAGTCCGGGGGTGTGCTTCCCACCTGGCAGGGTGCCCTGAACCAGCTCACGCGGCAGCGCCACACTGTGCGGAGGAAGAGGAATACACGCTCCGGGGCAGGGAGTGTGATCCCTGGACACCTGGCGCCCCTCCACGCACATCCCAGGTGTCTCCTTTCTCATAGATGTGCCCTCCCCCCCCCCCACCAACCTGAATCTCACACCTATTTCAGGGGCACTACACGGGGAGGGTCAGATACCCTAGGTCAGTGATGGCGAACCTATGACACGCGTGTCAGAGGTGACACACGAACTCATTTTTTTGGTTGATTTTTCTTTGTTAAATGGCATTTAAATATATAAAATAAATATCAAAAATGTAAGTCTTCGTTTTACTATGGTTGCAAATATAAAAAAATTTCTATATGTGACACGGCACCAGAGTTAAGTTAGGGTTTTTCAAAATGCTGACACGTCGAGCTCAAAAGGTTCGCCATCACTGCCCTAGGTCCTGGTGGTGCCCAGTTGAAGTATGATGCCCACCCTTCTCAGCCGAGAAAAGGGCAAATCACTATCTAGTCAGTACCAGCTCCGTGCTGGACACTTGGCGCATTGCCTCTTACTTAATTGTCAAGGACACTCCACAATGTACAAGACGTGTGAATCAGCCTGGGCCTGGGGTCAGGCAGCCTGGGTGCAAATCCAGGTCCGCTGCTTGCTGGTGGGTGGATCCTGAGGCTCCATAACCTGTAGGTCTCAGATTCCTGGTGTGTAAAGCGAAGGCCACGACAGTCCCCTAAGATGGGGGTTAGGAGAGCTCTCCCAGCGCTGTGGCTCCGTTGCCACCAAGGCCCCTGTTTCTGCACTGAGACAGGTGGAGAGGACAGGACTGCTGGCCAGAGGCCCAGGCCCACCCACCCCGAGCAGCAAAGAGAGCTCATGGGACCTCACCAGATCGGGACCTCCTCCCTCTACCCCAGGACCCCCCCCACCCGCTTCCCCGCAGGGCCCGGCACTCACGACACTCCTTCTCGTCGCTCTTGTCGAAGCAGTCGGGCAGCCCGTCGCACTGCCAGGCGCCCGGGATGCACCGCCCGTTGCTGCACATGAAGTTGCCCGGAATGTTGCACTCATTGGTGAAATTGTTCCCGGGGAGCAGCTGGCTCTCTGTGGGAGAGAGGGGACAGGGCCATCAGACGGCATGGCGAAGGCGGCAAGGACCTGAGCCCACCCCAACCGAAGGGGGCTCCTGCTTGGTGTGGGCTGGATAGGTGAGACCTCCCTGGGTCTCAGTTTCCTCATCTGTGAAATGGACGGATAAAGTCCCCTGCCCTACCCCTGGGGATTCTGAGAGGACTAAATGGGGAAAAACTGAGAAGTCGGGGGGTGGGGGGGCGGGGGCAGGTGTCTGACGCACGTTAGGCGCTCACTGACTTGTCTTCTTTTCCCATAAAAAAGGCTGGCTGTAAAATACACGCATCCTTTCCTGGCCACCAGCAGTGACCAAAGCTGAAGGTTCCCGGACAGGAGTGAGCACTGGACCCCCAAAGCCTCCAACAGCAGGAACTGTCGGCCTCTGCCAGGTCTCAGACTCTGGGACTCTACAATCGCAGAATCCTTGAACTTGGGCCAAGTCAACAGGGATATTGGCAGATAAATTCACTTTAGAACATGGGGGCCCCAGCCCACAAAATCGACCTGCCTGAGGTCAACCAGGAGAAAAAGCCAAACTGAAAATTACACGAAGGCCTCTAACCCCCAAGGTCACTGAACTGCTGGCCAAGCGTTCCTGGAGGTTTAGAGCCAAGCCCCGAGGTTTGGATGCAACTCCACTGAACAGAGTCACAGAGTGCCACAGCCCTCACCCCAAAGCGCTCCCCCTTAAGCTAGAAAGCAAGCAGGGCATGGGGGGTGGGGGGTGCTGCACTCATCCACCAATGGACTCGGGATGGGTGATTTTTTTCAAGGGAACTAGAATGGAACCCATCTGATGGGCCTGAGCCAGGGTGATCCATGGCTGGGAGAGAAGGAGCCGTCTAGAAGTAGCACAGTCGTAGGGGAAAGGGGAAAAGAAGATCCATCTTCCTGGGCTCCCTCCTGAGTCGTCAATGAGCATTTATTGAACGTGTCTGACCAGACACTTGTGCTAGGTCCTAAAGGTGCAGAGAGATGAAGCCTAGGGCTGGAAGGGCACATGGGGATACTAGCGATCTTATTGCCAAGGACTCTGAGGGGTGCCCAGACCTGCCTGAGGGTAACGGAGGGCCCATGAGCCTCTTTCACACGCTTTGCCAAAGAGAAGCATCGCATTCCAGACCCGTGGCATCACATCTTTCATGCCGCTACTCTTGACAAGCGCTATTATCTTTACTTGGAGAGCCTTTCGACCTGAGGGGTCCCCTAGCACCGCCCCCTACGCATCTGTCAGCACACAACGTGTGCTGCTCTCCCTCTGAGTGTCCCCTGACTTCTCAGAGCAGAAACGAGCTCTTATTCTTCTGTGACTGTGGTCCTACTGGGCTGATACTAAACACGTCTGACAACTGGAACAAGTGGGCAACAACCCACTGGAATGACACAGCCACAGGAGAGCAGAGCCACATCAGCCCCGGGACCGTGGATACTTCCACAGACCAGCTGCCCCGTGCGGGTGAATTAATAATGGACGGGCATGTCTCTCCACTAAACACGAGCGTTCAGAGCTCACCGAAGAATTCTAGAAGAGCAGCTGCAGCGAGGGGCCTCCCTCTGGCCCGACTACCCACACCCGAACCCTAACAACCCTCCACATCCCCTCCTCACGCTGTCATCCCCTATGACGGCCGAGCACCAAGTCCCGCACGCTGGTCTCCATGGCCACAGCCATGACTCCAGCCCGGGACACCCCATCTCTCACCGGAGTTACTGCCACAATCTCCTGAAACTCGGCCTCCCAGCCACCCCTTCGGCTCCTCTCTGTGGCCAGAGGGACCTTTCTAAAGAGCAAGTCAATCATGATCCTTCTTTACTTTAAAAAGCCACTGAATGGTTCCCCACTGTTCGTAAGATAAAGTCAAAATCCCAGGCTCTAAGAAAGGTTGGAGGAGAGAGGCGGCATTGCAGCGGCTGCTGATAGATACAGAGATGGAAGCTAGGGGCCCCTCAGGCCGAGAGACAGACAGCAAAGACACAGTGCAGAGAGCTCTGAAGGGAATGGAGCAAAAAACGAGCAGTGATTGTGGGAACTGCAAACAGATTGTGCCACTATGGGCCCTCTTCCACCAGCAAGTCAGACATCGCTCATCACGGCACTCTGTCCACTGAGCCCACGCTCACTATCGGATTCCTCTCGAGACAGGAATCCTCGAAAACCACCCTCCACCCCGAGAAGAACGTGAAACCAGTTTCCTGTCTCCAGGCAAGGGCTCCAGGTGGCGGAGGGGGACCCACAGGAGAGGAGCCTAGAAGGACAGCCAGGTGCTGGGTCCCGGCCAGACATGGAAGATACAACCCAGAAAGCCCCACATGTTCCAGCTGTTTCCCAACCACTGCTCAGGCCCCACCAACAGGTAGGAAATTCTTCAGGGCTCTGAATATAACTGTCATGCTGTTTTGTTAGAAATACCTCCCCTTGCTTTTGCAGCGCTAGCTGCTCCGAGGCAAGCAGCCTGAGAAGTCGCTGCAATGGTGAAATCTTGTTCTGATAAACAGGTTTCCGGAGGCAGAAAATTGGCCAGATTAGATTCCAAAGTGCTTGCTCTGAGAGTCAACAGGCTGGCAGCACACGGATTTGACAAATGAAAGGGTGTGATACAGGGACGTAAATACCACGTCTGTCAAACACAGTTGGCCCTGACAGCCACAGGGCTCAGGGCTCACGCACAGGTGGCCCTGCAGCCACAGAGCTGAGGGCTCATGCACAGTTGGCCCTGCAATCACAGAGCTGAGGGCTCATGCACAGTTGGCCCTGCAATCACAGAGCTGAGGGCTCATGCACAGGTGGCCCTGCAATCACAGAGCTGAGGGTTCATGTACAGTTGGCCCTGCAATCACAGGGCTGAGGGCTCATGCACAGTTGGCCCTGCAATCACAGGGCTGAGGGCTCATGCACAGGTGGCCCTGCAGCCACAGAGCTGAGGGCTCATGCACAGGTGGCCCTGCAATCACAGGGCTGAGGGCTCATGCACAGGTGGCCCTGCAGCCACAGAGCTGAGGGCTCATGCACAGGTGGCCCTGCAATCACAGAGCTGAGGGTTCATGTACAGTTGGCCCTGCAATCACAGGGCTGAGGGCTCATGCACAGTTGGCCCTGCAATCACAGAGCACAGGGCTCATGCACAGGTGGCCCTGCAATCACAGAGCTGCGGGCTCATGCACAGTTGGCCCTGCAGCCACAGAGCACAGGGCTCATGCACAGTTGGCCCTGCAATCACAGAGCACAGGGCTCATGCACAGGTGGCCCTGCAATCACAGAGCTGCGGGCTCATGCACAGGTGGCCCTGCAATCACAGAGCACAGGGCTCATGCACAGTTGGCCCTGCAGCCACAGAGCTGAGGGCTCATGCACAGGTGGCCCTGCAATCACAGGGCTGAGGGCTCATGCACAGTTGGCCCTGCAGCCACAGAGCACAGGGCTCATGCACAGTTGGCCCTGCAATCACAGAGCACAGGGCTCATGCACAGGTGGCCCTGCAATCACAGAGCTGCGGGCTCATGCACAGGTGGCCCTGCAATCACAGAGCACAGGGCTCATGCACAGTTGGCCCTGCAGCCACAGAGCTGAGGGCTCATGCACAGGTGGCCCTGCAATCACAGGGCTGAGGGCTCATGCACAGTTGGCCCTGCAGCCACAGAGCTGAGGGCTCATGCACAGGTGGCCCTGCAATCACAGGGCTGAGGGCTCATGCACAGGTGGCCCTGCAATCACAGAGCTGAGGGCTCATGCACAGGTGGCCCTGCAATCACAGGGCTGAGGGCTCATGTACAGTTGGCCCTGCAGCCACAGGGCTCAGGGCTCCTGCACAAGTGGCCCTCCAGCAAGGGCTCAGAGCTCTGCAGGCTGACCAGGGATCCCCAGGGCCTGGCGACTGACAACATAGAGGACCATACTTCTAGGGCTTCTGAATAACTCTATTATGCATGCAGGGGGCATAGATCCTTGCACTTTAGGGAAATGACAATATCGTCAAAATCAAAAGCATCAGGAGAAACCAAGACAATGAGAGGTTAAATCCCATTGATTCTGTCCTCAAAAATCTTCCTCAAACCCACCCAGTGTGCCTCACCCAGATGGTACCAGCCAATCCAAGCTGCCAGTGGTTCCCAACCCAGGACGATTTTGCCCCTGAGGGGACAGAGGGCAGAATCTGGAGACTTTGGGGTTTTGGAGTCTAGTGGGTTGAGTCCAGGAATGCTGCCGCCCATCTGCAATGCACAGGGCAGCCCCTCGCAGCAAAGAATCGCCAGCCCAGAATGCCAATGAGGCCAGGGCTGAGAAATCCTAGCTTATACCCACCTCCCAGCGATCACTTCTCAGGGTCCCAGTCCCTTCTCCTCGGAGCAGAGGGAGATTTTAACATGCTGCTGCTGGCTTCTCGGTGCCCTCACAATACATCTGGAGCTCCTGCCACGGTTGACAAGACCCCGTGGGATCCAGCCCAGCCTCCCTCTGAACCTCATTCCCAACCACTTCCTGGAACACAAATGTCCTTCCTGCAGGGAGGCCTCCGCCCATGCTGCTCTCGGACCTCGGTTCTTCCACCCCCCGCCCCCTTCCCCGGTGTTCGGGGCTGAATTGCTTCCTCCCCAAATCCATATGTTGAAGCCCTGACCCCCAGTCCCTCGGAATGTGACTCAATTCAGAGACAGGGCCTTTAAAGAGGTGGCTAAGGTAAAATGAGGCCGTGAGGGCGGGCCCTCACCCAATCTGACTGGCGTCTTTCTACAAAGAGGAGATTAGGACACAGGCGGCCCTGGGGAATGACCATGTGAGGACGCAGGGAGAAGACGGCCAGCTGCAAGCCGAGGACACAGGCCTCCAACGAACCCAACTCTGCCCACTTTGATCTCAGACTTCTGCCTTCCAGGACGGGGAGAAGGTACATTTCTAGCATGTAAACCAGGGGTAGGGAGCCTTTTTTCTGCCCAGGGCCACTTGGAGATTGATAACATCATTCACGGGCCATACACAATTATCAGCTTAAAAATGAGCCTGCTCTATTTGGTCAAACATTTAATGAACTCACCCCTAATGCCTTGGCAGGGCCTGACCAAATGATTTTGTGGGCCTTACACAGCCCTCGGGGCCGGACGGTCCCTACCCCTGAATGGTAACCATCCACTCTGGGGTACTTTGCTATGGCAGCCCTCGCAAACTAATACATTTGGCTAACGCCACTCAGTCTTTCGACAACAGCCTTATGTCACTCATTCTGAGATTGTGTTGACCCAATGGAAAGGTGGTCCCACTTTCCAGTTGGGTATTGTCCCCCGTTTTCCTTTATCTCAGCCTGCGCTGACTGATGTGTCTGTACCATCTCCCCACGGAATGGCACACCCAGGAAGGCATGGCCCACCGCCTCGTCCAGCTAAACATCCTTCACATCTAGTGCTCGGTGGATCCTCAAAGAATGTGTGTGGCCGCTCCAAGAAGAAAACCAAGCATAGTTACTGACTCATCCCCACCCCCAGACTCCTCCTTGGAACGTTCTAATCTAGCCTCATCCCTCATCCCTCCTGAAGGTGAGTGGGATCTGTACACGTATAGTTAAAACTAAGGCACATGAGGTGCAAGTAAATTACCACCCTGTCTGCTTTAAAAGGGGTGAGAAATCTTTTCCCCCCGGCAGCAGGACTTTCTAGTGGCTGAAATATTTATCCCATCTCAGTGTCTGGGGACACATTCAGAATCCAAAAAGACAAGCATCAGGAGAAGTAGGCTAGCGGGGGTTTCTCCTCCTCCCTTTCCCTTTTTTCATTAAGCTGAAAAATGAAAAAGAGTTGCCCATGTTCACTGCAGCACATCACTTACTTAAAATAACTACACCTTCTCTCCAAGAATGACAAAAAAAAAAGTCCCCAGTCCTCCCCCACTGGGCAGAGGCAAACAGCCCACTGCAGCAGCATCTACCAAAATTTCTGGCACCCACAAATTTATATCCGATGATGAGGGGGCCAACCTGGGGCAACTGTGAATACTCAGACAGCTGCTGTGTTAGCAATGTCGACTTTCCCAGCTGAGAAATGGGAATTCCCCGGGAGCAGCTGCAGTCCATCCCGTTCTCTGCTCTCCCCTGCTCATCGGCCGCCCCTCGGGGCCATCCCTTGTCATGATGCCTTAGAGAACTGGCATCTGCAAATCTTCCACGGGCCCCGAGTTCAGATTTCTGCCCAGTCGCCTCTGTTTTGATCCTCTGCTTCCTGACAATCAGGTCTGCAGGCTCCATGAACAACAAAGCAAGACACGCAAACATATGCGCCGACACACAGACGGCCTAGCATTCCATTTAGCAGATCTCAAAAAATCTCTTCCCTAAAACCTCTCCGGAGAATGAACACACCTCTTCCCACTGCCTGGTGCCAACAAACACAGTGTCAGGAGGCCACTGAAAACAGCCATCTGTGTTCTCCTTGACTCACTTCTCCACACAACACACACGCCCCTTGCACGGGCACAGGGAAAGCACCCAGGGGGCTGATCGGCAACCGTGTGTTTGCAAACATCCCTGGGAAACCCCTGAAGGTCCCTTCAACTCCAGACGGCTCCGCGTGGTGGCATCCGTGTCGGACGGAGGGAGAGACATCTGTCCCCAGCATATCCCAGAGCCATTTGGTTCTCATCAAACAGACTGCTTCCTGCCAGCGTCCTGCTATGCGGAGCGCTCGCCGCCACCAAGAAGGGAGCAGTCACGTGTGCATGTCTGAGCCCGAAGTGAGGATGTGCTTCTGGCTCCAAGTACCTGAGCAGAGCCAGGACTCCAGCTCTGTCTAGACTGTACACCGCCCTGCCTGTGAGCTCCTTCCAGCAGCCCCAGCCTCCCCTCACCCATCTGCTCAAGGAGGAGATTGGTGAGAAGGTATAACATGGCTTGTGGGTTCAGCCCAGGACTGGTGACCCTGGGCACTGACAGATTTCATCTTGACACCGACCGTGAAGGACGATCGCGTGTAATGTTACTGCAGGGACATGTATGGGTGGTGTGGGTCACCTGGACAGTGAGTGGGCCCAGCTGTCTGCCCAGCATCTGCACTTCACACAGCTCTCTTCTTTCCTTCTCCCATGCGGTGATCAAATGATAAATGCTCACAAAATGATAAATGCTCTGTTTCCTTCTGAAAACGAGTCAGCAAAGGAAGCCAATGGCTAGTATTAATGAGAAAAGCACAGAGAAAGTGAAAAGGTCTGAAAAGGACAGTTCTTTACCAGGAAAAAGCTCCATAAATTATCTCTGTCCTGTATTTACAGCCTCATTATGGGCCTGAAGCTGTTACTCGCATTGTTTAGTTATGCTTCATCGCGTTTCATGAGGAAAATTATGTCGGAGCAGCATTAACGCCGTGGGGATCTGCAGGGCCATGGTCCGCGGCTCAGGGGCTGGAGAGCCACTGGGGAGGATGCTGAGCCTCAAAGGGGAGCACTGAGCCCCGCCCACCCTTCTGCTCCCTTCTCACAGCCTTTGAGAAACCAATCATTATGGACTTTCCACTAGGGAAGATCTAACATCTGCTGAAGCTCTTAACACACGGCAGGAGTTTAACATCAATTCTCTTTATATTCCTTCATAGTTGCTATGAACTAGGCACCATGCCCATTGTGCAGACGAGGAAACAGCCTGAAGAAGTAAGAGGACACACTGAAGACATGACACAGTTACTCATATAAAGAGAGAAAACAATATTGCACAACATTTTTAGTGATGAAATTCAAAATATAACAATTGAGGACAATTTCCTGTGACACAGGTCTACTAAGGAAAAGAAGGAAATCCTTTGTAAGGGGGGACAGGATAGTCAACATTTCACTTGATGAAGGTTCAAAGTTAGTGCTCCCTATCAGCAAACTCTATTGTAAAGTTTGCCTTTTTGTTAACCATTTAAAAGTGTTTAAAGTATTCTTAGGTTGGAGCCATGGGCCATAGTTTTCCGACTCCTGGGCTAGAAGAGGGCAGGTCCACCTGAAATAACAAGGTGCCGATCCAAAGGCACTTCCTCTCTGTCCTACCACACCCACCACTCTCTGAAACAATCCCTGGGGCTCAGTGGCTGTTCCCCCACCACAGAGACAGGGACCTTGGCCGTTCCGTTCACCGCTGTGTCCTCAACAACCAGCAAGTGCCAGGCCCCCAGCAGATGCGCAGTAAATGCTTGCTGACTGAATGAGGTGGGAACAGAACCTGATGGCTCCTGAGAGTGTGGCCCCTCCAGCACGACACTCTCAAGTTCTGTGAACGGATCTAAACGCTGCCTGAATCCATTTCCACAATGAATGGGGCAGTGGGCCTGGGTCTGCAGAGCACTCCTGAGCTCCTGGGAGGGAAGAACAGAAGAGAAGAAGTCTGGATGAACGTTTCTAAGTTCTCCTCTTCCCACACACCCTTCCTCACCAGGGCCAGCTGCACGTCAGGCCCGGGTGGGAGCCTGGAGCCGAAGCTGTCCCCCGCGTGTTCTCTCTTCAGCTTCACTCAGCAGCAGCAGCAGGAAGTGAGAATCAGGCCGTGAGGCTAGCTGACGAGGACAACCTTATGACGAATTTCATCAGGCTTGCAGATAAGCCAGGCTCAAGAGAGAGCCAATCAGCCCTGCACTTCAGCGCCTCTCGGAGACAGCCACCGGGTCAAGAAGTAAGACTCAGTTCCCATCCAAGTTCAGCCCAGCCCCGTCTGCCCAGGGACGGCTGTCACAATTCTCACAGTCACTCACTGCAAACCGTTCTCCGCCTGCACTCTGCTGCACAGAGACACCCTCACAGGGCAAGTATGAAAAATACCAAAGCAAATCAAAGAATGAGGACAGAAAAACTGAATGAGCTTCATTTAGGCCCCAAAGCATATCTTCCTGAGCTCAGGGCTAAGGATTTCTGGAATAAGGCTCAAAAAAAAAGCACAGGCCATAAAGACTGATAAATACAGCCCATGCATTAAAATGTAAAACTCCCAGTCATCAAAAGACACTACAAAGGTCAAAGATAAGCCACTAACTAGAAGATGGTATCTGCTACGTATAGAACCCACAAAGACTGACACCTAGCATTTTCTTTCTTTCTGATTTTGTTTGTTGGTTTGTTTCTAAGAAGAGAGAGAGAGAGAGAAAAGAGCGAAACATCAAGATAAGAGCATAACATCGACTGGCTGCCTCCTGCACGAGGCAGCAACCTCTGGGTGCATGGGATGATGCCCAAGCAACTGAGCCACATTGGCCAGGGCTCTAGGATTTTCTCACAGGACTAGGCAAGAAAACACAGCTAACCCAGTGGAAAACTGGACAGAGCACATGAGCAGGTATTCTCACTGAAGAGAAACTCAAAGAGCCACTTAATATATATATATATATATATATATATATATATATATATATATACACATACACTCAAGCTCACCTACAACCAAAGAATGATTAATGCAACTGGCAGTTCTCTTTCACACCCATCACACTTACAAAATTCTGAAGTGTGGCCACCTCAAGTGGCAAGACGGTGGGGAGCCACAGGAATCACATGTGGCCCCCCCCCCCCCCCGTGGTAGAGGAACTCAAGAGCAGTTTGGCCCTAGCCGGTGTGGCTCAGTGGATAGAGTGTCAGCCTGCAGACTGAAGGGTCCCAGGTTCGATTCCAGTCAAGGGCACATGCCTGGGTTGCGGGCTCCATCCGCAGTAGGGGGCATGCAGGAGGCAGCCCATCGATGAATCTCTCATCATCGATGTTTCTCTCTCTCTCTCTCCCTCTCCCTTTCTCTCTGAAATCAATACAAATACATTAAAAAAAAAAAAAAAGAGGGCAGTTTGGCAATTCCTAGTGCAGCTGAAGATGCAAATGCCCTTTGACCCGGCCAGCCCATCACACCCTAGGCCTGAGGGGAAACGTGCACAGACAAGACAGAGAACATTCACAGCGGCACTGCTGCAACACACATGAAACTGCAAGACACACTAAATGCTCACCAAAAGGAGAACGGATGAAAACTCGGGGTACGCCCACACAATGGAATATCACCCACCAGCGCTTCAACTTACTGACCGGGGGCGGCATGAAGCGGCAGGGGAAAACCTGAGAAGCCTTGAGCTTAGTGAAAATGCAAACTGTGGAGGCGCAAGTCAATGGATGCCAACGGCTGTAAACGTAGTTATGAAAACGTGGGAAAGAAAGACACCCCACTCAGGAGAGTGGTTACCCGCTGGCGAATGGGATCAGAGGTACACAATGAACTTCAACTGGAAGAATTACTTCTTCAAAACCATCTCAAGGGAGCATGACAACTTGGTAGAATTCAACGGAGCTGCGTGGAAGGCAGGCAGGCAGGCAGGCTTTCTTTGTGTGACTCTTGGTACTTTTCTCCATCCTTCGAAAAATGTTTCATTAGTAAAAGTTTATTATAAAGAACGAAAATCATGCTAGCATTTGAGAGAAAAATCTACGACAGGCGTACGGAACCTTTTACCACTAATATTCCAGCTTCAAAATCCCCATCAGCTAAGAAAGAGTGGGAGATAAAAGGGGGCAAGTGTTCACACTGGGATTAAAAGAAAACACAGGCGAGGACGCCCACCCGGGAGCTTCGGTCTATTATGAACTCTTTCCATTTTCCGAAAGGCAGCAACAGTTGCAGAGCAGCCGCGGATCGGGGAGGGAAAAAAATAAACACATCTCACAAGACAGACTTACCCACCCAACCTATTAAGCCATGACATTCCAAAAATAAAAATAGCCAGGCCCAGCCAGAAGGTCAGATATTTTTTAAATCCTAACTCCCCGAGACAGCAGGGTGGGAAGAGCTGCAGTAAAGCTCTCTTTCTCAGAATAGTCCATGCCGTCCGCCTCCTCGGCCCTCAGCATGGGCCTGCAGGAGGCTGAGCAAAGATAGCCTCGCTGCGGCAGCCAAGGCTGGGATCTGGCCCGCCCAGTCACAAATGCCAAATGCCTGATGCTCTTATCACTATAGCCGGCTGTGTGACTTCAGACAAGTCAGTCACCCGCGCTGAGCTGAAACTCTCCAGTTGTAAAACTAGGTAGCCCTACCTCCCAGACGGGGTGGCTGAAGTACAGAGGAATATGACTGTCTGTCTGTCTGTCTGTCTGTCTATAACAGATAGAGGAATAAAGCAAATAGAATAGGCAGCATATACTTGGGGTTCAATAAATAGTACTGGGATTTGTGACTCCTTCCTTCCCTACTCGCATTTTCCCTGACTCTCCTCATAATGCTGGTATTTGCCAGTGGTACTCAGACAAGGCTGGGCACCTTTCCCTCCCGGCCTCTGTAGGAAGGGTGCAGCTTGGGTAGATGGGAAGCCTGCTAGGATTGGGGCTGGCTGGCTGAGCCCCCTGGTCACCTAGGTCCATGGGGATAGACACCAGGTATTTTGTTGTTGTTTTTGAAAATACATATTTTTTTTTATTGATTTCAGAGAAGGGAGAGATAGGAACATCAATGATGAGAGAGAATCATTGATCTGCTGCCTCCTGCACACCCCACACTGGGATTGAGCCTGCAACATGTACCGACTGGGAACTGAACCATGACCTCCTGGTTCACAGGGCAATGTTCAACCACTGAGCCATACTGGCCGGGCGACACCAGGTTTTAAGAAGCTCATAACGTGAATCTGGTTGTGTGTCTTCTAATACAACAGTGTCAGTTTGAATATTCCTAATAAGTAGCCCTGCTTGGACCATTCCTCGGGCTCTTTAACAGCAGTCAAACTGTTAACATGAACCCACCCTCCAAACAAGGAGGTGATGAAGCAGGTCCAAGAGAAAGGCACATGGGATCCCCCACTGCGATCTGGGGTAGTCTCTCACCTCCCTGGCCTCAGTTTCCGCTTGTGTAACCGAGGACAGCAATAGATGACACCCAAGTTCCTTTCCAGCCCTTCTTGTTGGTGGGGACACAGACCAGTTCTCATGGCAGGCAGGCACTCACCAGCTGCCCCTTCTAGACGCATTCTTCAGATTTAAACATAATGCCAGGATTTACACAGAGCTCCTCCTCTAAAGAACCAAAATCGTCCCTACAAGGCAGGCACTAAAGGCAGTCCCCTATCTGAATACAGAGTGACTAAGACCCACAGAGCGACCAGCCTGGCCCAAGGTAGGGCTGGAGCTGGCCCGAGAGCCAGGAGTCAGCCCCGGGTGACACAGTTCTTGCCTCTGTGCCTCAGAACTCTGACCCCCCTGCCTGCCGCCCCCCAGGAATGGCGGGTGCACACCCCCCTGCGACAAGAGGAAGTCACCTCCCAAGGGCCAGCAATCAGACCTGCCTCCCGTTCCCTAGGGACTCAGGGCCCCGCTGCTCCTTCCATTACCCACAGCCTTCCATCCTGTCTCAGCTGATGAAAGCCCATTTGCCTTATCACTTCCAATTAGGAGAGAAACAAAACTAAAAAAAGCCGGCCAGGTAGCACTGAGCAGGAAGGGAATACGACTTTTTAAATTTTCTTAAGTAGCTTTCATCCACAAAACCGGTCCATTCGCTTCCACAGTCTGCTCATGCGGGCACCCTCGCTGAGCGCTGAGCCCGACGGCGGGCCCACCATCATGGGGAATTAGCTGCCTTCTTGAGGCAATGACCTTCCTGCATCCAGCAAGTGCCAGCGTTGAGCGCACTTACGGCTGGAGTCCCCGCTTCTGTGTGCGTGTCTGAGCGAGCGCAGCAATTTTCCTCCGCGAGAGACCTGTCAGATCTGGTCAATCAAAGGGCTGAGCTGTGCTGACTAACCTGTGCGGGTTTTCCAGATCACGGAGGGGAGCTTCTGACAGTGCAGCAAACGGAGCAAATGAGAAATTAAAGAGCGATTACGGAGTCTGTCTCACTCTGGCCAGTCCTGCGGCCCACAGACTCTGAATTCCAACTCCACGCCTTCCAAGCTCAGGGAATAATTTGACCTCTCTGTGCCTCAGGTTCCTCATTTATAACATGGAGGTGGCCCCCACCTGGAGAAGTTCCCGGGGTATTTTGTCCATCTTGGTATTGGAGTCACATAGACACAGATCTGAAAACATTAGAACTCTCGTGGCGTATCGCTCACACCACAAAAACCTCTTCAGGAAAAAAATAGATATTAATAGAGGCCAAGAGATTAGCCAGAGTTCATTTGTGGAGGATATTATTATTCACTAATTAAGACTAGATGTAATGTAGGTGCCTCACGTGTCATTACACCTGACATACCACCATCGTGTCGTTCCAGGATGAGTAATTAGAGGAAGGGTGATCTCAAGAGTAAAAGGATGCCCTTGGACAGGAGCACAATAGAATCCTACCAGGTGAGATGAGGGATCGGGAGGAGAGGGCAGCTCGTTAAGAAACGACTTTTCCAGATATCCAATATGCCTCCCGTTGGGTTACTTATGGTGCTCTGCTAACTGGGGCAGCTCAGCACCCACTCACTGGAAAGGAGTCAACCACTGACTGCTGGGGTAACCTGCGAGCAGGTTCAAATCCTACAGTCTGTGCCATCTTCAGTCCCCTGATGTCCAGTTGGTCACCACCCCCTTTTGTTTCCTGAGTCTGTCCTCACCAACAGGCCAGCGGCCTTCCAATCGCTCAACCCAAAGGTTGCTTTTCAATCTTTCTCTTACACACAGTACTGCTGCTGTGTTGGACCAAATGGGTCATTCCTTCCTTTTGAAACCCCATTCCTTTGGCCTCCCCCACATCTGACTCTCTGTCCGTTCCTCCTCAGTCACCTTGAAGGCTCCTCTCCCTCCATCCACCATCCCTCGACAGCCTTCAGTGTTCTGCCTCCTGTCTGCATGAGAGAGAGATACATCTGCCCTAGATAAGCAAACTTACTGGCATTAGTTCAACCTCCAACTAAGCTCTCTCCCCTTCAACTCTATGGATGGATGGATGCATGCATGAATGAAAGAATGAATGGAGGGATGGAAGTAGGGCTAGATGGAGGAAGGAATGGATGGAGGGATGGAAGGATAGACAGAGGGATGGATGGGTGGATAGATGGATGGGTGCATGGAGGAATGAAAGGAGGAATGCAGATAGGGACTGATGAGGGATGGAGGTAGGGATGGATGGATAGAGGGAGGTAGGGATGGAGGAAGGAATGGATGGAGGGATGGAAGGATAGACAGAGGGATGGATGGGTGGATAGATGGATGGATGGGTGCATGGAGGAATGAAAGGAGGAATGCAGATAGGCACTGATGAGGGATGGAGGTAGGGATGGATGGGTGGAGGGTGGTAGGGATGGAGGGAGGGATGGAGGGATGGAAGGATAGACAAAGGGACAGGTGGATGGATGAATGAATGGAGGGATGGCAGTCTTTACCTATGGATTAGTTTGAGCTTAAACCAATAATTCTCCATGGTTCAACATAAAACATTCAAATGTAGCTCAATACTTTAGACCATAACCTCAGAAGTAAGAGCTTGCCACCAAAACTCTGGGGCACCAGGACTCTGTATGTGGCCTGAGCTGTCAGCAATATCTGCCACAGTTGCCCATGAGGCAAATCCAGCAGGCTGTGGTGACTCATTGTCTCAGAGCCAGCTCACAAGAAACCAAGGTTGGACATAAGTCATGGGGGAAAGGAACCAGGCCAAGTGCCTCTAGCTGCTGAAAACACCCATCAGAGTCACCCCCTATTCCTGCTCCGCCTGGGGTTGGAGGCAGTCCCAGTGAAGCCTTTGGACCTCCATCCACAGGGAGGTTAATTTCCCCGCTCCCCATGGTAAACCCCAAACCATCAGCACCCAGCCTTTGGCCTTTGTTTGTTTCTTTCTGTATCCAGGGAGTAGCAACAGCTGCACTAAGACAGTGGCATTTTGGGCTGGGACTGTCATCCAGAGCAGCAGGCACAGAAGCCCTGGGAGGGTGGTCTGGCAGAACCCAGGGGCCTGAAAGGGGTCCGGTCAAGGTTCTGCCTCCCTCCTCAATGGCCATGGGAGCCTTGGGACTCCAGCCTGCTGCCACCCCCAATTCCGAAAGCCCTGGCATCCTCTGCACCAACAGCCGGTTTGTTTACCAACATGGACGGTGGCAACCCTCCAGGGGCTCTGGACGTGCGGAGAAGAACACGGGAACCTGCCAAGGGAGTGTAGGGAGCCACACTGACCAAGGAAATGCCAGCGGCATGAAGAAACCTAAGGAACCAGAACTGCCAACACAGCCCAGGAGACTCTCCCGCCTCTTCTGTTGATCGGGTACCTTGACGCTAAAGACTGGAGAGACCACGGTTCTTTTAAGAGAGACCAGGCAAGGGATCCAGCCTCTCACTGAACATCCGCGATAATCAGCTCCGACGGGAGCCAACCCCTGCCTGGCACGGCTCGCTTTCCACTTCACATCACCATCCACCCCGCGCTGCACAAAGGATAATGCATTTACAGACAGCCGGGACTCTCCAGCCAGGAGGAAAATTTCACCTAATTAAATAAAAACAAAGCAGAACACCAAAGCCTTTAACCAGTGCCAGAGAGAGAGAGAGAGAGAGAGAGAGACAGACAGACTACTTGATCTTTTATGGACCTTCCTAGCCAGGAATGCCAATCAAGATGATTTTTTGTCCTCAATGGATCTTTTAAAACAATCCTCTGTGCCCCTAATTGCAGAGAACTCCGTAGACACCAATAAGAAAAATGCAAACAAAGAGAAGAGTGGATAAAGGAAATAAACAAAAATAAAGATGGCTAATAACCAAATGGAAAGATGTACAACCTCACCGGTAGTTAACTGATTCGAGGGGGAAATGCCGTGTTTTAAAGCAATCTGAGCAGCAAACGTGGAAAAGGTGGACACTATCACGAGCCGGCAGGGCGTGAGGAAACCGGCGCTCTCCTGCCACTGGCGAGGGTAGAAGCCGGTACACCCTCCCTGGGACCGCCTGGCAGGACCCAGCACTATCTGTCACAAGCTTACCTTTGGACTCCCCCATTCCCTTTCTAAGAATCGATCTTTAGGAATATATAAATGCATACAGAAACATAAGGAAGGCTTTTTCTTATCTTAACATTATTATGTGTAAAATCTCAAAAGAACGTAAATGTGCACCAAGAGGGAGATGGGTAAAGGCGATATGGCACATCCACTACAGAATGGACTGACGTGGAAGGGTGCCTACCGCGCAGTCAGAGGGGAAAGCAGGCTACAGAGCCACACGCACAGCAGGAGTCACCTTTGTTTATCTCTAGAGACACATGTGACAATATACAGAGTATACAGGCACCTGCGTGTACGTTTGGATCTGCAATGTCCCGGAACGTACACTCTGGGAGAAGGAACTGAGAGGCCCTCGAAGAATATAGGTGCATTTTCTATTGGGTCTCTGCTTCAGGACGAATTTCTTAAACTATCACCACAGTCAGTATGCCTGGAGACTTCTAAGAACAACCAAGATGGTGTAGGAGGGATTTCCCAACACCACTCATCAGCACACACGCATACGCACACACTCACTCACACACACTCGCGCAGACACACTCTCTCACACACCTTATCTCACACACACAGATACACACTCTATCTCTCTCTCTCACACACACACATACACTCTCACACACACATACACACACAAATACACACTCTCACACATACACACACACATTCTCTCACACACACATAGATACACACACACACTCTCACACAAACACACAGATACTGGCTCCTTTAAGAAGCAGAAGCCAACAGGGAAAGGTCATCCTACTCACCAATGTTCAAACTATAAAAAGACAAAGCATTCCTGAAAACCTAAGAGAAACACGTTTGGGTCAGAGTACTTTTACACAGTTATGAAACCAATAGCCCCAAACACTGGCCCAAACGAAAGATAAACATTTTTAAAGCTCAATAGGAAATCATTTGGAAACACCTGTGGTTGGCTGCTTCTCATTCTGGGAAGTTGCCTTGGGGCTATACTCCCTTTTATTCCCTTTCAGAACACAAATATATTCTACAAAACAGGTTATGAGCCACCTTTCCACGGTCACGTCTCCCCTCCCTCCTGCCCATGAGAAACCCCACCCCGTGGCCCGTGTGGGAGCCCCAGAGGCTCCGACTCCGCTTAGGGGCTATGAATTTACTGTGTCCTCTGTGAGGAGTGTAGCCTGTTTCTCCGGGGCTCACTGCAGGCCCACAATTACGGTGGCTGGACTCCACGCTCCTGGCTCTTCCAGGTGGCATCGGGCCACGCTTTCTGCTGGAAGACAGAAGGGCTCATTCAAGGGCGCCTGGAGAGAGCGCCCGAGCCTGGGGCCCAAGGCTGCCGGGGCGTCTGGTCGCCAAGGTTTCAGAGTTGTCCTCGCAACCCAAGTGGGTGGAGGGTCATCCCACAACCCACCTCCTGGGAGAGGGGGCGGAAATTAGATGTTTTTAATGTTGAGCAAAAGGAGCTAGACGCTCTTATTCTTGCCAGTTCAAAACCAGGCAAAAGTAATTTCTGCCACTGGGATTCAGGGTCTGCGGTGGGGGGACCAGGCGGGGGCACAGGAGGGCCCTGGGGCAGTGGGAATACTGTTCTTATCCGAGCCCTGGTTCCCAGTCACGTTTACTTCATGAAAATTCATGGAGCTCCCTTCTCAACATCAGAGCGTTTCTCAGTATGTATGTTAACTTTCTATGAGAAGTTTACTTAAATAATTAGAGGAAATGTTTTGAACACGTGGTTGTCCATTCTAGATTCAATCTCTCCTTTTTCCCTCTAGGGCCGGAGCCACCAGCAAACTCAATGGGTCCAAGTCACGCTGAGTTCAAATCACGCCAAGTGACTAGCAGGGGACTGGCAGTGTGAAGACGGGAATGTCCAGCACTTATTTTTAATTGATTTGCTCACTTTCCCCTAATATCAAAACAGTTCCACCCGGGACCCAAAATGGCATCAGCCACACCCTGGTAAGCCCCAAGCATGCAAACCTCTCAGGCCTGGCCCGAGGCTCTGCGGTCCCAGCCACAGGCCTCCAGGAGGCATTTAGAAAAATCCGCACGGCTGCTCCAGCTCTCCTTCCAAAATGCGTCTGAACGGGGTGGGACTCCCCTCCTACAAGTCATGCCTCTCTCGTTACCTTCGGCCTCACTCCCCGAGCTGCTCCGGAGTTCTTCTTGGCTATCGGGGGCATTAGGGGTCTTCAATGAACTTTCCCAAGCAGTTCATTCAAGGACTTTTTTTTTTTTAAGTACAAAAGGTTTTTGTTTATCTTTGACAAAAAGAAAAAATGTATAGTTTATAGAAAATGCACAGCAACGCAGAAGGATTTACATCCGATGAGGCCAGAAATTGGGCAACTGAATGCGGCTCTCCGGCCGAGGCCCAGGGAGAGGTCTGAGCTGGCTGTCTCTCCCTTGCTACAATCACTCCTTCAGAAAGGCCCTGCCAAGTCCCCAGGACCACTGCCCAGATGTTCAGGGAGGGGGCCTCAACTCCGGGAAAGGAAGGCTGGTCTTAGCTCACCACCAAGGCGGCCGCCCCCTCCGCAGAACAGGGAGCAGGCGAGGCAACCCCCCAGCCCGGGGAGTGTGATTTTCAGAGCACTCCAGCCGTCACCAAGGTGACAGCCCACATCTGTATGCTGCATCCTCCCAGCCACTTGGACGTGTCGGGCGCCGCAGGGACCATCATGCCCCGTGATGCTCTGACAGCCTTTCAATCGAGGCCAGGCTGGTAGACCACGCATTTGTGCTCTCTCCACAGATGCACCACATGGCTGTTGAGTACCATTCTGCCTGCCTGCCTGCCTGCCTGTCTGTCTGTCTGTCTCTCTCATCGTCTCTCTCAGATCAGCTCCTTGTGTTCCCACAAAACAAACACCTCTGTCCAAACTTCAGGGGGAAGCAGCTCAATCTCCTGACACCTCCTCCACTCCAGGAAAAAAATCCCGAAGTTGGTGTAAACACGGGAAGGCCAGTGTAAAGCTCAGACTCCAGAGAGCAGGGGGCGGTGAGGTGTGAGCGGAATACCTCAGGCCACAGGGGAATACGGGCCAGGCCCAAGAACCACAGAGCCACAGTCACAGATCCAAAGATCACACACCAGCAAAGCCTGAAAAAGAAAGAACCAACTGAAGACTTAAAAAAAGGAAAAAAGTGCCTTTATTAAAGGGGGGAAAAAGCGGAGTCAGTCAGCCTCCAGACCCTAGAGGAAGCACACAAAAATGGGGAACAGAGCCACGAATGGCTCCTGCCTGGGGTGTCAGCAAAGCTGGTCAATGGGAGGCAGGAAGATTTCAAGTAACAACCACTGTCAGCCACTGGAACCCCTCAACAGAGGAAACACCTCAAACACATTTCCTTGAGGGTTACAATTGGGTGAGGGGAGAAGAGAACAGAATTCGTAAAAGCAAAGCTCCTCCTGGTGAGCCAGCTGCCAGGACGCGAAGGGGCCCCACGAACAAGCACGTAATCGCAAGAAAATGTTTGTTTTTACCGAACTTCCCTGTGAACCAGGCACGACTCCCCCGTACGTCTTAAAGAACAAGAAAGAAGAAAGCTAAGGAACATTTAGAAATCAAAACATGTCCCAGAATGTCCACACACATAAATAGGAACAGCATTCCTCCCTCTCAACATGCCAAACAAAATCGACGGGCGAGCCAATGCATACACAGCTTCAAAATTAGCACGACTTTTTTTAATTTCAAAAGGAACACAACTTCAGAACTATAATGGAGAGATGAGGCTTTAAACATCACACGGAATCCCATTTTCTGCCCCCAAGCACCAGGATTTTTGTTTCTACCTTTTCCATCCAGTTTTTCTTTTTATTCCTACTTCAAAATTCCCAGAAGTTTACATCTTTAAATAGAGGTAGAGCACTCAGAATTCCAAACCTCTGGTGAATATGGAAGAATTCCTAACCTTAGACTGCAGAAGGAAGGCCATCTAAATCTACTAGTTAAAAAATCAACAACAAAAATGCAGTTTCAGGCAGCTCCACAGACTATGAATCACCACGCTAGTGACGGGCCCCACGCAAACTTCTCTTAGAAGCGATGCCTCCTCCTGAGTGAGGGCCCCACTGGTGCTTTGCGCTGTCACTTCATCCACACTGCGTCCCTGGGGAGTAGCTTTTACCCCCATTTGGCAGATGAAGAAATGAGGTTAAGATGACAAACCAGTCGATGAGACTAGGTCTAACTGGCTCCCCAAAGCACTCTTTCCTATCTACCATCACTGTGTTGCTAAAACAGGGCCCCTTCTTATGGAGAACACATATGCTTCCATTGCTACAGCTCTCTCTCCATCCTTCCGAAGTCATGATTGACTACTGTTGGAACAGCAGACCCCCTGATATGCAAATCGTAACCAAATTATCCACCTGAAGTGCTGGGGGACCATCCAATTGTGAAACAGGTCTACACGGGCAGCCGCTGTATTCTCATTGCTCAAACACCGGAGCCAGTGTTCTCCGTGACACTGCACTGGGTCCACAGACCGAGGTATGTAATACCTACCCATCACCTGCTGCTTGGTAAGCATCCATTCAACCAACCGACTCACTCATTCACCCAGAAAGAGCTTACTGGGCACCTGGTATACGCAGGCTGTGGGAAATGTAGTTTGAGCACGTTCCAAGTCTACCGTTGACCAGAAGAGAGGAGTGGGCACCTATATGAAAGCTGGCCTTAAAGGGGCCATGAGACAGGATGAGGAAATGGGAGGCAGGAATCAATGAGGTGGAAGAACGTGGTTCCGGGGAAGCATCGAGGAATGGCTCGCGGAATTGTTTTCACCAGGCTGGTTTTGCAGGGTGAGTACACTGCAGGCCTGCCTTCCAGACGAAACGTTAAGCTAAGTGGAGGCACGAATGCAAAAGGTCACGAAGACCATCAAGGGATGGACGGCTGAGAAAAGCTTGAAAAGCCAGACTTAGACGATGGAGTTTGGACTTGACTTTGCCCACAGTGAGAAACGAACACATCCGTTTTGAGCAGGGGAGTGACGTGAGATGAGTAAGGCTCCAGGTAGGTTAACCTGGCGTCTCTACGTCGAAAGCCACTGGGGTAGGCAACAGTCAGAAGATCCAATTTGGAAGCCACGTCAACATTTTAGGCGCCTATTTGGGAATCAAGAAGCTGGGCCTCACTTCACTAACTCTGACATATACTCCCCCTTTAAACAATAATTATACGAAAGGCTGCTCACACTTAAAAGAAGTAAATAGACCGAGTCTTTGACTATTTGCTGAAGGAGGAGACACCAGGCCATCAATCTCCGGCTCTGGAAAACAGCAGATGGTCTTTTTGGCAGCGGATCCGCTGTCCTAGTTATAGGTTCTGCTCCGGCTAATGCTGCACTACTCTGCTTGTATTGCTTCAGCCTGCGGCACGGAGCTAGGCGCAAGCAGGCCGCACAGGAGCGATCCAGGAAGCTACACTGGGATAACCCAGACACGCACCTACACAGAGTAGATTCCATTCTTCAGTCTCCTGTGCTGGTGGCATTCTGGGGGGTCCTGAGCACTTTGTAAACAATTCTGACCCGTTTCCTTCCAGCCTTCAAAATCCACAAGACAACCAAGGAGAAACAACAGCAAGGAGTCGAATGAGAGAGCAATAGAAGTGGAAAATTCCTGATTCTGGTTACGGATTTCTGGAAAATGACTGTTCCATAAGACAAATAAAACCAGCTATTTGAACACTGTGTTTTCCTGGACCTGCCTTTTGATGGAGCTCCTTTTCTGCAATAACAACACAGAAGCTCTTGCAGGAGATCAAGTGACTCATAGCATTTTCTGCATGGATTCAATTTCTGCTACTTTCTGTAAGCAAATCGATAACAGAGTGAATGGCACCAAACCCATTCATGAGACGGCCCGGGAGGGATTACAATAGGGGTGGGAGACCCATTCTTTCCTACAGCTTCATTTCATCCTCCCTCGTCCACTTTACCCCTTTCAACAGAAACCATTGCCAGGGGAAAGGCCCTTCTCTATGCTAATGGACACTAATTTTTCGGGCATGTAAGGGAAAAATAATGCAGGACCAGCTCTTATACTTTTTTCCTTACTCTTCTCATCAGCCCAGTGACCAGAATGGCCAATCAAACCCTGCCAATGGAATCCTTCTAAAGCAGTGGTTCTCAACCTTGGCTGCACATCAGAACCACCTGGGAATCTTTTTAAAATCCTGATTTCTGGGCCTCATCCTCTGGAAATTCTGTTTCTTTATTATGGGGTGGGGCCACAACATTAGTAACAAAGAAACAGAATTTCTGGAGGATGAGGCCCAGAAATCAGGATTTTAAAAAGATTCCCAGGAGATTCTAATGTGCAGCCAAGGTTGAGAACCACTGGTCTAAAGCCTCAGCCTGCAGGCCTAAGCAGTCCTTTGGAAACATTTGATTTCATGAAAAAACAAACAAAACAAAACAAAAAAATCAGTCTCAGAGCAGAAAAGGGAGTTTCCCAGGAGGTGAGGCCACGATAGGAAATGAACGCTTCAGGAAAGTTCTAGAAAGAAAAAAGCAGACAAAGCCACAGAGAGGAGCTGGAAGGAAAGGATGAACATTACAACAGTACAAAACCCATCTCACCGGACACCAGGAAGCAGGATGAAAAGGAAGGTGTGTACTTGGCCTTGACCACAGGGTGTTGGATGAGGCAGGAAACAATACAGTGGAAGGTGAGAGAATGGTCAATTAAAAGAAATAAAAACACTGCACAGACGATATTCATAACCAAAGTTGTAAGAGCCGGCGCTAGTCTCCACAGCTGCATTTCTGCTGTACAAACATGTTTTTAAAAATAAGGCCTCCGTAGAAAGAGAAGTCCAAGCTGGAGAGCCTACAAGGAAAACAAAGCCGCACTTCTTCCTCGCTCAGCACAGCTTCCTGCAGAAACAGTGAATGAGGACGATTCGTTCCTTAGGAAGACAAAACAAAGGCCTCAGTTCTCTGAACCTGCTTATTAATATTTAGCCAGTCAAACACGGGCCTTTCCCAGTTACCGGGTACCAGCCCATAAAGGAGACCGGGGCACACGCGCGCGCACGCACACACACACATACTCATGTGCCACACGTGCATGCAGACACCATGCATGTGTGTCACGCATGCACACGCACACACATGCATACACATATACTGAATGTTCATTCTTTCTCACCCCCCAGGATTGGGGTTCCTACGAATTTTCCATGTACTTACAAACCCAATCTTGCAACAGGCGCATTTAAAGCTCTGGTCCCTGATCATGGCCAACTCCCAGGGAAAGAATCTCAGTGCCTCAGTCTCTCTCTCTCTCTCTCTCTCTCTCTCTCTCTCCCTCTCTCTCTCTCTCTCTCTCTCTCTCTCTCTCTCGATTATAAATCACTCCTTATATTTTTTGAGACTTGAGGCGGTCCCAATAAGAACCCCACCCACTTCAGTGAACCCTAGAGCTAGGCTGAGGGAGCCTTGTCTTCAGCTCCCAGCCCATTTGAATCAATAGCACCACCTCGGTCCAGTCTGCATTTTCGGGTCTCAGGGTACACCCACAAATGGCTTTTTGAAAGAATAAAGGACTCTACCCCAATCTGTTTACCAATTCTGCCTGGTTTGTGTAGCCACGCTTCTTTACAACTGACAAATAACATGCCTCGCCCCAAAATATAAATGATAATTACCATTTATTGAGAGTTCTCCATGTGCTAGAAGCCCTTACAAACATCTACTATTTATAACAGCTTTAATCAAAGGACTCATTAGCTCTATTTCACCCATGAGGAGAGGAGGGCGGCCCAGGGAGGTAAGAAACAGCTCTGCCTAGGGTGGCGTGGAGTAAGAGAGGATCTGGGGCTTATACCAGATCCTACACTTCATTTTATCTCCCGCTGGATTCTTTCCTCTGGCCACAAAAACACAACCACGGGAAACCCAGCAGCCTCACACCCTCCCCCAGCCCCAGCAGAACAAGAAACCTGCATGTCAGCCCACCCGGTCCTTCCTTTCAAAGGTTTCCCAAAACAAAAAAACGTCCGAGGATTTTACAAAATCACCGGTCTGCAGAGACAGCAAAGTGACTTCCAGTTTTAAAGACGCACAAGCATCTCCCCAGAGCCGTCTATTAGGACTGATGCAGCTCATAAAACAGACCATGAAACCATTTCTGTTATATGAGTTCTGTGTTTCCCTTCTCCAGAGGCCCTTCGGAGATGCCGCCCCCAGGCCTGCGGTCCACCCTCACCCGGGAAAGCCTGGGCTTGCGTCTTGGCCTCTTCCCCTCCTCGCCCTTATCAGAGACTCAAGTTCGTACAAAGGAAACATCATTAAGCAGCCTCGTACACCAGATCTCAGATGGGTCCCAGGAGCCGGTTCTAATTTACTTAAATGATTGAGATCTCTGTCTCCCAGTTACTCAATCCTGCAAGACCAGCAGCCAGCAGATATAATTGCAAAGCAGGTAGGCTAGACTCTCCAATCGGCCCATTCGGTGCCAGCAAACCTTGCAAATTACAGGGTGTAAATTTAGCTGGGTGGGTCCTGGCACACATTCCTGCAAATTACGTGTTCCCTCACTCGTAGAAAGTGCATTCATTACTTCGGGAGCAGGCCCTACTTCCACTTACACCCCCCTTTCCAGAGAGCTGCGGGGAACTCAGAATCATCTCCGAAGATTAAAGCATAAATAAATAATGCCTGGTGGGGAGGTGGACCTTCTCCAAAGCTCCTGGCATTAGCATGGTTAACTTTCTCCCCGCAGATGGGGAGAGGATCCCAGTGTGATGTTGAGGCTGGACCCACGGGAATGAAGACCCAAGCACGGGCCCGCAGGGCTGCAAACTTAGCGCTGGCGATGGTGTCACAGCAGCACCTTCCTCCCTCTCGGGAGCGGAAAGTGCTGCTTCTGCAAGAGGGGGGCGGGCCCAGGTGGGTACAGCAGGGCGGGGGCGCAGGAAGTGAGGTCTGGATCCCCGGCTGGAGCCCCCCAGAGATTTCACCCTGTGTAACGAGCAGGCACTGTCACGTGCCAGGCACTGATCTAACACACACAAGACCTGCATCTTTACGGGACCCTTCACTACACCCACAAGCAGGAGGAAGGAACCAGTGCCGACTCTGCAGGGGAGGAAACCGAGGCAGGGACAGTAAAACACCTTCCCAAGGTCACTAATCAGAGAACAGTGGAACCAGGTCTGTGTGATCTCAAACTCACGCTCTTAACCCCCTGGACTGCAGCACCTGCTGAGGGGCAGCCCCTCCCCCTCCCCCCCCCCCTCCACCCCCTTGGTTCCTCAGGGCTCTGCTTGGGGAAGGAGACAACCCCACAGATGGTGCCTCCTATGCCCCGGGCACACGGCTCAGGGATTCACCAAGGTCTCACTTAATTCTCAAAACAACTCTGGGAGGTGTCCCAGCCTCTCAACTGTACTCACGAGAAAGCCAAGGCGGGGAAAAGTCAAGATCAGCCAGCTGGTAAGCAGCAGAGCCAAAGTTTTAACCCATCTCCACATCTCCTAAATTCAAAGCCTTCCCCTCTAAACTGAGATCCCACTCTGGGAGCCAGCCAGAATTCTGATCATTCTGCAGCCTCCGTCATCTGGGGAGAAAAAGGATGTAACAGATCCCGTTGCTGGGGACGAGGGAGACTATCCCAGGGAGCTCCCACAGGGCCCCAGGGGAGGGAATGAGAGGCCACTGTCCAGTCTCAGCACCGTGGACTCGGTGGCGGCCTTTTGTGTACGGTTCCCAGCATCCACGTCTGCTTTAGTGCAACCACCTCTCCTTCAATGGCTGTGATGTAACAGGACCCTCATCAGGGGTCCTACACGCTCCAGTCAAAGGGAGGGACCACGTGATCTAAGATGAACTGAGACAATGCTCTCCCAGAATGTGGCTCTTGAGGAGAGGGGCAAAGACGCTGACAGCATCCCTTTCCTTCCGAGAGCAGGGCGTGGCAGGACTCTTTTTACATAAAACCAAATCTCTCTGATGCCACTTCGTGGGGAAAGCTCACAGGCCTCCTGACGGGAGGAGGCAGGAAAGCGAGGCTATGAAAACACAGGTAACATGGAAGAAAAGCCACGCACAACTTCCAACAAATCGGGTGTCGCCTGTGTCACACAGAGGAAGGGCATTAGGAGAGAAGGTGGCTGACTTCCAGAGGGGACACGTGCTCACTCCCTCAGCAGAGACTGCCTGGACCAGCCAGATAACTTCTGATCAGGCTTGGCTATCACAAGAGCGGCTTGTCCCAGCCAGATCGCTGTCACGTCACATCCAATATTGATAGGACACTTCCTCTTAGTAATAATAATTTGGTGGATTAATTAAACTTGGAATTCCTCAGCACTCAAGGTTATGGCCTCAATCCCAACTTCAGGAAATTGCACATTCTTTGTCCTAATTGGAAATGTGTATGGTTTTACCTAATAAAAAAGTCTATGGTAACCTAATATCACATGCAGGGTTACTCTCTACCAGAGAGCCCATAAATAAAGTTGACACAGTTGTATAGGAAATGGCTGTCCCCACATGAATAAACGTGTAGGATGGCTGTGAGTTTCTGAGGCATAAACGCCCCCTCATCACTTAGGTGGTCCCTCTCTGATTCTTTTCTACTAAAAAGTGGGAAGCAATGGGGTAGGTGTGCCATAGGGGCCCCTGGCCCAGCTAAACAAGCCAAGATAAAAACTGTGTGAGAGCTATTCATCTAGAACAACCTTCCTGACCTCCTGGGACCTGTACTGTGACATGAGGCTCATCATCCTGAAGCCAGATGAGACGATGGCAGACCCTCCCCAGTCTGGGAGGGGCCTGATGCCTGGAATGGGAAGACCCAATGTCACCCTGGGTGAATGCTAAGATAAAGAGCCAGACCTAAAAAAATAAAATAAAATAAAATAAAATAAAGGCACTAGGAGAAGATGTTGCTACCTGGGGGTATCCATGGGGTCCTTTGAAATGATCTCTTCAATCAGGGCAGTAACGGAAAAATGCAGTACTAGCTACTCTAGTTGTTAACGGAATGATAAAGATGACTCAGGAAAAAGTGACTTCTACCAGGCCCTGGTCCCCCAGGAGACAGGGTTAGGTAGCTACCTGCTCCTGGTCCAACTTGGGTGTGGAACTTCTGAGAAGTTTTCTAGAAATGACTACAGACATACACAAATAATAGCTAGAAACATGTTATCCACAGTGATGATTATAACAAACAAAAACGTGGAAACACCACCAATGCCCCCAATTAGGGAGTGGTTAAATAAATTATGGAACATCTGGACAGAAGTTAATGCAGTCGCTAAAGCTGGTGTGGAAGACCTGGTGGCCAGAGGAAGGGCAGCCCAGTTAAGAGGGATGCTGTGTGGTTTCAGGAAATCAATTACTATTAGACTAGACATCCTAAATTCGGAGACAAACAACATAAAAGCCTACTGTTCCCATAATGTAGATTACAGGAAATAAAGCTAATAAAAATTATATTGAGCAATAGAGTTGGGGCAAAGGAGATTGAAGATAAACTAAAATAGACATGTTTTAGAGAAAAATGATCAGCATGCACAAAATGAAAAGGCTTAAAAACTATACACTCACACACATAACACATCTGAAGGATAATGCACCAATTTTTTTTTCAGAATGGTAGCATGACTGATGATTTTTGTTTTCTTCTTTCTGATTAACTATATCTTCAACAACAAATGGCAGGGAGAATAGCAATAAATGTTATTTTTCAGAACCTTAATGGAGATGAAGACCACCCCAGAACCAAACTGTCATGGGGTCAAAGTAAGTTGAGCTTTGACACTGAAAAATCAAAGATATCTTTAAAATTTTACTAAACTTAATGGGGTGCCATCTATATATATAATCTATCTATATAAACGTCTAATTTGCTAAGTGTTCAACCGTCTAACCGGTTGCTATGACATGCACTGACCACCAGGGGGCAAACGGTCAATGCAGGAACTGTCGAGCTGCAGTGACTTGGCAGCTGTGGTTCTCGGGTGACACACCCTGAAACCAGAGAGGCAGGAGCCCGATTCCTTGAAGGGCACACGATTCCACCTTCGGCCATGGGTTATGTTGTTGCTGAATCGGGTTTACTGCACACTTGCATTTGCGTTCCACACCTTGTACAACAGCAACTTTGCAGAGTGCACTCTCGCACTCCGGGACCACTCGGGGGATGTCAGAGAGCCGGTTTTGGCCCGATCCCCGCAGGCCAGGCCGAGGAACCCCACCTGCCAGAGGGACCCCGGTGCTCACTCCGCAGACACTGGGGAGGGTCTGAGAGAGGCTGGCTCCAGGGTGTGTCCAGCCCCTCTTGCCCAGTCCTGCCCTGCTGGTCACCTTCTAATTAATTTCCTTTCAATGTGCAGAAATTTCGTGCAGCGGTCACTATTTGGTTAATAAGATTATATAGGTTTTCCAAGGGTACAATTCTATGACACCTCATACTGCATTGTGTGTTCACCACCCAGTCAAGCCTCTTCTGTCACCGTATATTTGACCCCCTCTACCCTTTACTACCTCCTTCTACCCACCCCCTTTCCCTCTGGTAACCACCATACTGTTGTCTGTGTCCATGAGATTTTGTTTGTCGTTTGTTCCTTTGTTGCTTTCTGTTTTATATCCCAATATGAGTGAAATCATATGGTTCTTAACTTTTTCTGTCTGACTTATTTTGGTTCGTGTGATATTCTCAAGATCCATCTGTGTTGTCGCAAATGGTAGTATTTCATCAAAGATATTTTTTTTACCAAGAAACTACACATTAATGCATATATGGAGCTCGTTATTTAAATAATTTCCCCACATAATCTTTCTGTTCTAAGTGGCATCTTAGTGTGTGACTTGGCAAGGTAACAGATACATTTCTTTTCAAACATGTCTCAAATCACAGAACATTATGGACTTATACCTGATGGGTCAGACCCTGGGAGAGAATCACCTTGTCCTCAGAGTCATTTTTTCCCCCTCCAAGCTCTCTTTCCAACCAGAATCTGGTTTTCAGGGCAGTTCCTGATTGAGAAGGTACCAATGAACAGCTAGAACAGAGAGCCCTCAAGTCTGGGTAAACCAGCTCGACCACTTCCACAGCCAACATTCTGGCGGCAAGGGCTCCCCTAGACATGATCGCCCACATCTGGGCCTCGCCAGGCCCTGCTGCCTCAGCTCAGGCTCTAATTCATCCTCTGCCCCTTCCCTCCAAACTCAGGCCCTCATCCACTCTGCCTGGACCTTACAGCAGCTTCCCCCCAATCTCAGGGACACCAAGCTCTGCCCCTGTCACTTTTCACACAGAGGACTGATCATGCCATGGCCTCTACCTCATGTGTCCCAGCTCCTACATCCAAAACCTGATGGCTGGAAGACCCTCAGCCTGTGGGACCGAGATCCCATCTACCTTTCTACTTGTGTCATCCAGGACATTCCCCCCTGCAAACTAAGTCTCAGACACCCCACATTAACTCTCATTCTGTAAACATACTTTTCTTTTTAATCCTCACCCAAGGATATTTTCCCATTGATTTTTAGAGAAAGTGGAAGAGAGAGGGAAAGACAGAGGAAAACATCAATGTGAGAGAAAAACATGGATTGGTTGCCTCCTGCACACGCCCCAACCAGAGCCCAGGCCAGGAAGGAGCCTGCAACTGAGGTACATGCCCTTGACTGGAATCAAACCTGGAACCCTTTGGTCTGCAAGCTGACGCTCTATCCACTGAGCCAAACTGGCTAGGGCTGTAAACATACTTTTTAATAATATGAAATATTTCAAAACGGTAAAGAAGTTCAGATTTTAACATAATAGACTCTCATGTACCCAGACCCATTCTCCCCGCCCCCCCCCCCCCAAATTCACAAACATTAATATTTTGCCCATTTTTCAAAGTCTGTTATCTGGGAAGATCTTTAGTAAAAGAAGGTCATGAAAACTATAAAATACAAGTCAAGGCAGACATTCTGCTAACTGCTAATATGACAAAAGAGGGATCACAGAGAAATAAATGCACACATCGTTACGGGTCCTGAAAAATGTATTTGCCACGGTTCCTATCTTTTTTAAGGAATAAAGTACGACTGAAATGGATGGTTGAGAGCACCCTACCACCCATTGTCCATTCTCTTTCCACTTTCCCCTGAGGTAACTACAGTCCAGGTGTGCCTCCTCTTTCCATGATTTCTATTTTTACCACACATGTATAGTTCAGTTGTGCGTATTCATATATGTAATTACGAATACACACACATTATATATAACAGATAGCTAGGTAGACAGACAGTCCCATTTTGTGGATTCTGAAATAAACCCAGGTGGCATGTACCATACAGATGCTTCCTTTGTCCCACTCTACATTTCTCGGGAGGCCTATCCATGTCGGTGTGAAGGTCTAGCCCAGTGGTCGGCAAACTGCGGCTCGCGAGCCACATGCAGCTCTCTGGCCCCTTAAGTGTGGCTCTTCCATAAAATACCGACTTCTGCGCATGGGCCACGAAGTTTCAATCGCACTGTACTGGTGCGCCCGCATGTGGTATTTTGTGGAAGAGCCACACTCAAGGGGCCAAAGAGCCACAAGTGGCTCGCGAGCCGCAGTTTGCCGACCACGGGCCTAGCCTATTCACTTTAGTTGCTACACGGCACTCACTCTATGACGGTGCTGTCATTCATCTACTCAGTCCTCTGAGGTGGACAATGAGCCCATTTCCCTTTCACTACTGGATACAGAGCTCCAGGGAACATGTTCATAGGCATCTCCACGGGCACATGCAGGACCTTCTGTTGGGTGACAATGCTGGGTCCACAGGACACAGGGCTCACCCGCCCTTCATACTGCTGTGCCCAGGGCACCTCATGAGCGGGTCACTATGGCCGCTGGTGCCAGACTCTGACCACTGCTGACTGAGCCCGAGGGGGCCATCGATCCAAGATGGGAAGGCATGCACGGTGTGGCCGGGGAAGTCGAACAGGGGCCCCACATTCCGCCCTGGAGTCCTCAGGACACAGGCTGGCCAGGGAGCAGGGAAGCTGAGCTGGAGGAGCCTCAGGGAGGCTTGGGGCTGCGATGGCCTGGACACCAGGGAGCGAGTGGGATGGGGACACAGCGGGCACGAAGAGAGACCCCGTGGACACCCAGCAGGAGCGACCTTGCAGGGTCAAGACAGATGGGAGAGGCTTCTGGCTCCAGTCCAGGCCCTGAGGAGCAGCCCTGCTTTCAGGTCATTTACAGGTCATCTGGCTGACTCATCAGAGAGGACAACCTTCAAGGGTCCACTGAGGTCACACGGCCTTCCTCAGTCCAACAGACGGACCCGCTCCCCGCCATGCTCACAGCCTTTCCTGCACCTCTCTGACAATGGGTAGCTCTAGGAACCCAGCCCTTTGCTGTTCCGTTAACTGATTCCAAGCCTGCCCTCTGCCTGGGTGTGTAAGGCCCCCCGGGCACCCACATTCTGCCCGTATTCTGACTCCTATACAATGCCAACCGCAAGGCTTTGCACACAATCAAATGAGTGTTTCATAACTGAATAAGAGCTGCGAGCTCCCTAAAAGCAGGGCCCACATCGTCCCCATTTTCATCATACACCCAGGGCTTTCCAGGACTGGACACAGAGTAGGTCCCCATTAAAAGGCCTCCTGAACGAATGACTGACACGGAGGCTCCCCTGAGCAAACGCATCGGCCTGAACCACTCTCCCAGGGCTCATACCAATGACCACATTTCAAAGTGGAGGTGACCAGGCTAAAGGATCATTCATCTCCCTAAAGACGCTAGGTGTCAGCTAAATTGCTGTATTTAATAGGGCCTGACTTCGATGGGCCATTTTGAACAAAAGCAATAACTGTTCCAGTAATGAGCCTACTTTAAATTGCTATGACTATTACCACACTAAGTCCAAGGGCTTCCGTGAACCATCAGACCAAGGCTCCAATTAGAGATCTGCCGCCTTTACAAACCACGAGCTAATCCTCTCCAGAGGTCTGATCTCGGATTGTTTGTTTGTTTGCTGATTTCAGAGAGGAAGGGAGAGGGAGAGAGAGAAAGAAACATCAATGATGAGAGAAAATCATTGATCGGCTGCCTCCTGCACACCTCCCATCGGGGATGGAGCCCGCAACCCGGGCATGTGCCCTTGACCGGAATGGAACCTGGGACCCCTCAGTCCACAGGCCAACACTCTATCCACTGAGCCAAACTAGCCAGGGATCTAGGATTGTTTTCGCTTGTTTGTTTTGACCTGCCCACCCCACAGGCTCTAGCAGTGGTTCTCAACCTTCCTAATGCCATGACCCTTTAATACAGCTCCTCATGTTGTGGTGACCCCCAACCATAACATTATTTTCGATGCTACTTCATAACTGTAATTTTGCTACTGTTATGAATCGTAACGTAAATATCTGATATGCAGGATGTATTTTCACGGGTCGCGACCCACAGGTTGAGAACCGCTGCAAGGATTTCACACATCAAGCCGGATACAGAGTGAATATGCTACGGCTGAGGCTGGTGGGAAGACCTCAGGGAATCAATCCAGTATTAAGTGTGTTTATTCTATTTCTTGAATGCGTCCAATACTTGTTAGCCCCTGGGAACATTTGAAAGCATCAAAGATGACGGAGGGAGGCAGAAGGCCTTTATCTGCCACGACAGATTGTAATCTCTACCAGACAGGTGAACAACAGGCACACACTTACCGCAACTGGGTGACACAGGAATGGGTGCTACCAAAAACCAGCTGGGAGCTCGTCATTCAAAAGGGAGTGGGTAACCCGCCCTTAACCTCAGTAATTCCGGGCACAGAGGAAGAGGAAGTGAGAGACAGAGGCTTATCAGGTAGGTCCATGCTGACATGTAGTTCACCTTCCTCCAGCGAACATCCCTGAGGTCACCTGGGTGCGTCGCCTCCCTTCTGAGAAGCCCTGCAAGCCTGAACGGGCAGCCCAGGCCCGGTGCCCTTGCATGGTGACTTCTCCAAATGACCTCTGCAGCCATTCATCAGGCGATCAGTGCAGAGAGCAAGTGGGAAGAACGTGAGGTCCAGAGTCAGACACACCTGAGCTCAGGTCCTGGCCCCACTGCTTCCTTCCTAGCTGTGACTCCTGGGCAGGTCACATGACCTGCTGGGGCCTCGGCTTCCTGATCTGTCCCACGGGTGTCAGAAAAGCTGCCACCGCATACAAATAGCTATCGTGTTTTGAGCACCTATCAGGGGCCGTTTTGCATGCTACGGGCTATGTGTGCATTGCCTTACGTCAGCTGTCTGTCATCCCTTGAGGAGAAGACATGACTATCCTGGTTTGCTAGATGAGGAAACCGAGGCTTAGAAAGGGCAACCCTACATTCCAAGGTTACACAGTGAGCAGATGGAGGAGCCAGGCCTTGAGGCAGGGCTGCCAGATCTGGGCGGTGCTTAGCCTCTATCCTGGGATGTTGGGAGAGGTTGAGTGAAACTTTAACTCCAAATTTACTAACTGTTATTGGTTGCTGTTTTTTTAAAAATATATTTCTTTATTGATTTCAGAGAGGAACGAAGAGGGAGAGAGAGAGATAGAAACATCAATGATGAGAGAAAATCATTGATTGGCTGCCTCCTGCATGCCCCCTGCTGGGGACCAAGGCCACAACCCAGGTATGTGCCGTTGGGCAGAATCAAACCTGGGACCTTCTGTCCGCAGGCCGACGCTCTATCCACTGAGCCAAACCAGCTAGGGCTGTTATTGTTTTACTTAGCAGTATTTATATGTGCTGCTTCCCCTCAGCGTGCTCCTTGCCCTGGCCTTCTTTTTCTTCTTTTTTTTTAAATATATTTTTATTGATTTCAGAGAGGAATGAAGAGGGAGAGGTAGAAACATCAATGATGAGAGAGAATCATTGATTGGCTGCCTCCTGCACGCTCTCCACTGGGGATGGAGCCTACAAAAGGCATTTGCCCTGACCGGGAATCGAACTGTGACCTCCTGGTTCACAGGTTGAAGCTCAACCACTGAGCCATGCTGGCCGGGCCTGCCCTTGGCCTTCTTGATCAGGCCAGGAAGGACACTGATTCTGATCAGAAACCAACCTCCACTCCACACTGAACCCATGCACAAAGGATTCTCACTATGGCCATGAAAACCAGTCCAAGGCTGAGTTCCCACCCAGGTAGTAGGGCCTGGGATCCCCACAGAAGGCCAGCCCTGTGGTGGAACAGGCCCTCCTCCCCCACCTCCGCTCTGGCCACTGCCAGCTCAGGCCCCTCACTAAGCAGGAGACTTTCTGTCCCTGGGGTGGCCCCTTTCACCAGCACCAAATTCGTAATGGGAGAGAGAAAACGTTGAAATTCACGTGACAGTCCTTTTAAACATGGAAACGGTCCTGCCGGGAAGAAGCAAATATTTATGCAAATAATTAACTAAGGAGGTCGAGTGTGCTGTCCAGCGTTGAGCAAAACTTGGTGAATAAATAGCCCTGGCCATGAAATGGCCTCTCACGGACATGGGAGGGGCAGCAAGTCAGAATCAGGCCCTCTGTCCTCAGCAATGACCCCTGTAGAGAATGCACCAAACTCACAGGCTAACCCAGGACCTCTGGGTACCTCCACTCTCCACCCTCCTCCCTATCCTCTACCCAGCAAAATTCTCTCCTCTAAATCCCTGGCCAGGGCTGTGTACTTGGAGCACAGTTAATTGTTACCACTTGGCTAATTCAAGAGCTGTAGGGGAATCCAGCTCCTCTTTTCTCCCTAATTTCCTGCATTTTCATAATTTTCATATTAGTCCCTACCTTGAATTTTACTTTCCATAGAAGGGCTAGAAGCCTGGCAGTTAGAAATTTCTACCATTTTCACTCTGCAATGCCCAGAAAATAGCATCTTTGCCTGAAAAATACACAAGTGGAGCCTCCTGGATAAGCTGTGGCCATGGGGTGTGTCGTGCAATGAATACTGTGCTCAGTGCAAACCACGCAGCCAGCCCCTCGCCATGTCCTGGGCTTGCCTACCCCCTCCAGACCCACGGTGAGGTGTTTACAAGGCGGCTATTCATTGCCAGCACCTCTTTTAACTCCAAGTTCCACTCAATCTTTCACAAGAACACCCAGCCTCTTGGCTGGCACAGTGGATGGGCACGGTGGCTACCCAGTTTGTAGTCCCAACTCAGTCGCTAATAAACTGTGTAACCTTGAACCCACTTCCTAAGCTCTGGGGCTCGTTTTCTTCAATGGAGAGGAATCTATAAAACTGTGGGTATGAAATCAATTTGGTGGGTCACTCCCACCAGCTTTTTAAAGAAATGGAACAGACTAGTCATAATAAATCAGAATGTACCGGACACGAAAAGAGTGGGTTTTGAGTCAAGTTCATATGAATGTTCTAGTTTGCAATGTAAATGTGATTTTAACAGCCTTCTTGAGATATAATTCACATACCATACAAATCACCCATTTCAAGTGTACAACTCAAGGGCTTTTAGTATGTTCGGAGTTATGCAATCATCACCACAATCAATTTTAGAGCATTTCATTGCCCCAAAAGGAAACCCTACACTCATGAATAGTCACTCCACTCCTGTTTCTCCTAAGCCCCCACCATAGCCCAAGGCTACCACCACTCTACTGCCTGTCTTCATGGATTTACCTATTCTGAACCTTTCATATAAACAGTGTCACACAACAATTCAGTCTTCTGTGCCTGTTCAAGCACGTTCATCAGTACTTCATGCCTTTTTATGGCTCAATAATATTCCACTGCGTATATATGACACATTGATTTCTCACTCAACCACTGACAGACATCTGGGTTGTTTCTACCATAAGGCTATCTATACTAATAAAAGCATAATATGCTAATTAGGCTGGACAGCCGGACGACCTTCCGGATGACCTTCCGGACGCAGCTGGGGCTGCGAGGGCCTCTAGTTATAAATGCACCGTTAGGGACCATGCATGTGCAAAGGTTTGTGTGGACATAGAAATGTGTTTCTATGGTCATTGCCAACAAAGTCTGGAGCCGGTGGGCTACAGGATTACTAAGGGGTAGTTACACCATTCTGTGATTTTTCCCCCCAATCCATTTTAAATAAATTCATGGATATGCGATTTGGAGAAGGAAATAACGACCATCAAATCAAACTTGCATTCCTCTTGACGTGGCCACCAGGGAATCCATGGCCAGAGGGCTTTCCTATCATCTTGGAGAACCCGTCATTTCAGAGAATTTCAAGCGTTGGCATATGCATCTTCCCTGACCACAAAGATGGAGACGGGGCGTTTCCATGCTGACAGGAACTGCTGCAGGGCTAACAGAAGGTGTCCTGGGTAAATTTCCCTATTTAAACCAGCTCCAAGGTGGATCCAATTCCAAGATGTAAATTCCTGCATTGCAAGGTTTCAGACACAGGGGCACTCACAAAATATAGTCAGAGGCTACTCTGAGCTCCTTCCTGCACACACCCACATGCACACACAACTATTCAATTTATGAACTGCTCCGTATGAAATCCGACTCCTACAACTGAGGCTATTAAAGAGCTGATGTCAGGAGAGAGGCAATAGTCAAAAGCAGCTCCCTCCACCCGCAAACCTGCATCAATAATTCAGCTATTAACAGCCATGTAATCGAAGAAGCTTGGAAGGGACATCTCTACAGTCTAGGACACTGGGAACGTCCCCATGGTCGCCCTTTTTTCTATTTCAAAATCACAGACCCTGGTGTCTTGAAGAACTTGTCATCCTCTGAGACAGGGAAGGTGACAAATATGTGAAGCCCAAGGAATAAATACAATCCCTGCATGCCTTCAGTTTATGGCCCTCACAGAGCCTGCAAAATATGATAAACCATGATAGGCTTTTCCCGGCTAGCCTGCCTTGGCCACAATTAATTTCGCCACGTTGGAGTGTAATGTGGAATGTAATCTATGGAGTGGGAGATTTAGAACCCTCGTTGCCCTGCAGTGAATATGCTTCTGCAGTGTGGGGCCCTGGGGGTAAAAGAAGCAGTAACGACAGGCCTCATTCCGGAACCATTTGTGTGCATTTTCTGTTTTGCATCGTTAAGCAAGACCAAAGTGCCCGGAAGGAAACCATGATAGCACTGGGCTAAAGTCACTCAAAATCCAAATGCCAAATGCATTCTGGAATTGAGATGCATGGCAGCGCCTACACGTACCCTAGAAGCGCATCGCATCGCCAATAAAAGCTTGTGCGTCACCAAAAAACAACAGGAAACGTTCTGTTTTTATCGCTATTATAACCTCGAAGCTCTGAACATACAGCAAAATTCGGTTAGAAAGTTCCATGTAGGTTTTCCGCAAATACTCGGAAGAATAATGGAAACTCTTATTTATGGACAGCCTAGTATGTGTGCATCCCTTACCTCGTATGTGTGCTATGCTACTTTACCTATGCTACTGCAATGGATAGGATTCTGTCCCCCAGAAAGATAGGTGCAAGTTCTACCCTCCAGTACCTGTGAATGCGACCTTATTTGGCAACAAGGTCTTTGCAGGTGTAGTGAAGTTAAGCAGGGGTCATACTGGATCAGAATGGACCCTAATCCAATGACTGGTGTCCTTCTAAGAGAGAAATCTGGACACAGACACAGGGAAGAAGGCAGAGATTGGAGCGATGCATCTACATTCCAAGAAAGGCCAATGACTGCCGGCAACCCAGGGAGGCTAGGAGGGAAGCATGGAACAGACTTACCCTCAGGGCCTCCAAGAGCAACCAACCTTCTGACATGTTCCTTTTGGCCTCCTAGCCTCCAGAACTGGGAGAGAATAAATTCCTGCTGTTTTAAATCACCTGGTTTGTGGTAATGTGTTGCGGCAGCCCTGACAATCTAATACAATAAAATCCTTACATACAACAAGCCCTGAGAGGTTGGTATTTTCATCCCCGCCCCCCCCATGTTACAGATGAGAAAACAGGCTTGGAAAAACTAAGTAACGAGTTCAAGGTCACATAGAGAACAAGTGCAGGAACCAGGACTCACGCTTAGGTTGTCTAACTCTTAAATAAATCCCATGCCCAAATTTTGCCACCGTGTCTGGTTTTCCTGTGAGAAGGTTTTAAGAAGAAGATCCCTTAACAAATGCAATACCTCTGACATCTTCTTGCTAACATAATGCAGAAATTTGTCATAGTCGGACTTGACCCACTTCCACTCTATGAGGCATGAGCACTCTCCAAGCAGATAACTCTATCAGAAGACTATTCTAAGAAGCACTGTCAATCAGAACAAAAATCCTAACAGATTGTAAAGCCTCGTTCATTCAACTCAACCAACAGTTGCTGAGAAAGTCGGCGGAAAAGAGCCTGGTATGAGAGATAAAGAAATACAGCCCCTGAGTTTGAGAAGCTCAGGCCTTCATGTTCTTGTCAAGTCAATGGGCCCAAAGCTACGCTACTCAGGCCTGAGCTTCAATGAACTCATCCCCAACAGAGTCCTCTGTGGCTCTCACCGGACAGTCCACCTGTACCCGCCGACCCTCCCCACCACCACCACCCCCAGTTCCCAGCTTGGGCAGGGCCACAGGACTAGTTCTGGCCAATGGAATGTGGTCAAAAGGGACACGTACATTCAGGGTAAAGATCAGAAGAGTAGCACCTGACAACTCCTGCCCACTCTTCCCTGGCTATGCCAACGTTCCAAGCACAGAGCCCTGACCAGCCTGGGATGGAGTGACCATGAGGAGTTCAGGCCCCGCCCCCTTCCTGCCGCAGCACCTGCAGGTCTTTGTGTAAGTGAAGAACAGGCTTCATGTGGGAAACCAGTGAGCTCTCGGTTAAATGTGTTAGTTTCCTAGGGCTGCCTAACAAAGTGCCACCCTCTGGGTGGCTTACAACAGAAGTGTCTTCTCTCGCAATTCTGAGGACAACGGTCCACAATCAGTGCGTTGGCAAGTGGTCCCCTCTCGAGGCTCCGAGGGAGAGTCCCTCCATGCCTCTCCCTTCGCTTCCGGTGGCTGCCAGCAACCCCTGGGGTTCCTTGGCTTGGGGTAGCATCGCTCCAGTCTTTGCCTCTGTCTTCACGTGGCCTTCTCAATGTCCGCTCCTGTTCTTATATGGACACCTGTCAGCAGACATAAGGCCCACCTGAATAAGGCAGAACTGACATCATCTCAAGGTCCTTAATGTAATCACACCTGCAAAGACCGCTCTTCTAAATAAGATGGCATTCATAGGTTCTGAAGAGACATATCTGTTTTGGGGGGGAGGGTGGGGGCACCATTCAACTCACTACACCCCACTATAGAGGTCCAAGCATGAGCCAGGTAAGCTTAGGTAAGCTAGCCATTCAGAGCACCTCATGCCCACCTCTGTCCCCCAACCCTCAACCCAGCCATAGAATCCGGGCAGATCCATGCAGTTTATTAGATGGATACAGGGAGAGAGCTGTAACCGGCACTGTCTAATAGAAATACCACACAAACCACATATATAATGTAAACGTTTCTAGTAACCATATTACAAAAAAAGTTTAAAGGCACAGGCAAAATTCATTTCAGTAAAATATTTCATGTAGCCCAGTATGCCCAATATAGGATAGATATGGCCCTGGTCTTCAAAGAGTTGGCAGAGGAGGCCTTGAGGGCGGGACTAATTACTGCAACCCAGAGCAGCTGAGGAAATAAAACCGATGACAGAAGGACCAAGGAGTTCCAACTCCCAGGTCACGAGGCCAAGTAAAAAGTGACCTATCTTTAGCTTTCGATGGAAGAAACAAGATGGAAAATGCAGCTTTTCTGACATGCAGACACAGTGAGTGAGCCACAAACGTGCCCCCAACACACCACATTTCACAGCCTGGGCCAAGCAGGGCTACCACCTGCCCTTGCATGTAGCTCATGTCACGGCAATGGAAGATGACGAAGGTCTAGAGCCCTTTGAATGGGAAGATGACAACCCAAGAGCCCTCGATTTCCACGGCCATCTTGCCAGGGGGCTGTTCGTACCCTTGGCAGCTTTGGCAAACTGCAGGCTAAGAGAGGACCACTCTGAAACAGACTTCCCTCTCTACAGGGAGTGATGAGGTCACAGCATCAGGACTATCTACATAAACATCAGAGAAGTGCACTCTTAAAAAATATGAGGATGTGAAACAAACCTTCTTAACAGGATGTGTACCTGCCAACAAGGATCTTAGGTCTCTACAAGTTGCCTTCTGTTCTTAACAACATTAAGAGCACACCTACCGGTGCTAGCCTAAGTCACCCCTTTTTACATGTTATCCCATTTAATCCTCACACCTCCACTGAGGTACTGACTGCCTCCATTTTGCAGATGAAGAAACTTGAGATCAGAGAGGTTAAGTGACATGGCCAAAGTCACACAGCTGACACACGAACAGCGTGGGTCCGGCCGGTCCACAGTCCCTCTGCCTGCAGAGCCCTCACTTCACCATCAAATCCTCCCCCTTGACTTTGCCTTCCAACTGTATTTCCCCAAGGTGTGACCAGGGGCATGGAGGACAGAAAATGAAAAGCAGCCAGTCCCAGCTATAAGTAGACCATGGACCCTGGAGAGAAATATTATTTAGATTGTTTTCTGTTTTTTTTGGTGTGGTTGTTTTTTTGTTTGTTTGTTTGTTTGTTTGCTTGTGGGGTTTTCTTTTTTTTGGGGGGGGGTGTATATGAAATGTCCCAATCAATATGAGAACCAAAACCCAAATAAGAATGCCTTAACTCCCCTGGGGTCAGCAGTGGCCCGAGAAGTCTCCATTTGAGTCTCCAAATGGCTGGGGAAGGAAAGATTCCCAGCATTAGTTCAAAAGGACCCACCAAACTTGTCCATTTGCCTAAATGCTGGGTAATGAGCACATCAGATGTCTTTGTTCTTGGTTGAAATCAAAACCTAATCGTGTGGTAACAATAACTGCTTCCTTCAAATGAAATCTCTTACACTTATGAATGTCTTTCATTAATGTTTCAGCAATACAAATTATTTAATTATTGCGGTTTGGTAACAAGCTATTTCAAAACATCTGGTTTGTGGGGGAATAGTCTAAAAGAGTCTTTGGCTGGGTGAGACAGAAAGCAAGTAGACCGACTCGTCAGCGCCTGTCATCCACATTTGGAAAACTGGAAGGCGCCTTCATGAAGCCCAGTAGCAGAACCCAAGTTTATCATTAATAAAATAACATTTCTCATTCTGTCATTCTCCCAAACTGTTTAACTAAGTTCACATTCATTCATTAACCTTCACGGTTGGGGAGCTGACAGAATTAGAATTTCCATTATATATACCGGGTGTCGTTACACACACTTTGAATAATTATTAATTCCAGTGGATTAAATCTGAAGAGAAAGAAACATCCATTGAGCTATAAAAAAATAAATGTGCACACATTTTGGGGAACACTCCACGTATGAAGAGAAGCAGTAATGGCATTTCCAAAAGGACCAACTAACGACTCCCCAGTAGATTGGTTCCCAAATGGAATCATGCCCACGCTGATAAGAGCCAACGGGGAAAGGGGAATTCCTTGGTAATTCCTCTCTGTGATTTGGCTTTCTACGGATCATTTACTTCTTTATACGAAGCCTCACTTTCCCCAGCCATAAAATGGGGTAACACCTGCCACCTGGCAATGAATATATAGCTATAAATGACTTTGAATCACCTCGATAATCAGCATTATGCAAATTGAAGGTATCATTAGAGAGCTACTTAACTCAGTTATAAATCTTTCAAAACTACTTCAATGGAAATTAAGGCTCAATTAAGAGGCTCCATTTCTTAAAAATTTCCATCACCTCATTATATTAAAAGACAAGAACATTGAAAGCCGGCTTAGACATTTCTCTAACAGTCTCGATGAAGCTCTGCACTGATCAACAGTTGGCGAATAAGAAAGGAAGAGGATGGTTTTTTGCAAAATAGTTGAGAACCAGACAGACTAAAATCTAGAGACCAGGAGGTCCCTCCCAGGCAACAGCCACTGGCTCAAGGGCCTTGTCTCAGATAGGACAGCAGCTGCCGCCTTCTCTCCAAGGTCAGTGTATCTGACACATTCTTCCAAGCATGGGGAAGAACTTGCACTAACTTGCCTCAATTTAACTTTGCTTGTCCCAATGCCATCAAAGGAGGCAAAGGAAGAGCAAGAACCTAAAATAAAGGGACCAGAAGCCCTGAGACTCACAGTCTCAACACTCTCGAAAAGATATCTTTATCCCCATGCTCACTGCAGCATCACTCACAATAACTGAGACATGGAAGCAACCGAAGCATCTTGACAGATAAATGGATCGAGAAACTGTGAGATACATACACACACACACACACACACACACACACACGAGAGAGAGAGAGAGAGAGAGAGAGAGAGAGAGAGAGAGAGAGAGAGGAAATTATTCAGCCTTTAAAAAGAAGGAAGTCCTGCCACTTGTGACAACATGATGGACCATGAGGGCATCATGCTAAGTGATATAAGTTAGAGAAAGACAAATATCGTATGATTTCACTTATATGTTGAGTCTAAAAAAACAACAAAATAAACTAACAGAACAGAACAAACTCACAGATACAGTGAACAGGTTACTGGTTGTCAGAGACGGTGGGTTCAGGGTGGGCGAAATGGTAAGACACGTCCTGGGGATGTCGCACACAGCAGGGTGACTACAGTTAATAATATTGTACTGCATACCTGACAGTTGCTAAGAGAGCAAATCTTGAAAGTTCTTATCACAAAGGAAAAGTTATAATTATGCGTGGTAATGGATGTTAACTAGACTTACTGTGATCCTTTTTTAGGATATACAAATATCAAATCATTACATTGTACGCCTGAAACTAATATGTCAATTATACCTCAATTTACAAATTTTTAAGTGGCTATAATAAAGAAAAGACAAACAACTGAAGATAGATAAAGCTGTACTAACCCAAGAGGTCCAGCTCTGAGCCCGCCCACTGCCTGGGGCCCAGCCCGGCTGCCTGAGGAAGAGAGCGCCATCAGACTCCCCAGCAACCTTGCGGGCACCCTGGGACCCTTCAGCCTATCCACACCTCAGGGCTAAACAATGCAACTTCAGGTCAAAGAGGTCATCAATCGGTTGAGCCCCAAACTAGCCAAGATGACCAAGCAGTGAATGAGGAACGGGCAGCTGGGCATTTTCTTGCAATCCCTTTTCAGGACAGCCTTCTGCCTGGTCGGGCCAGTGGCCACACTCTCACACCACACCATCCCATCTGGATCCTGAGCCCTGCTCCTCTGGAGAGTAAGCAGAGCAGAAGCCACATCACCCTGCTTCTGGGTGTCTCCTCCCCCCCCTTCCCCCCCCGCCCCACACACACTACCCTACCCTGATTTAGCAACCAGGCCGATTTCTACAGACCAGACCGGCCTCTTCTGGTCTTTCCTCACCTCAGTCATGAAACTAACCCACAGTGGGGCATCCTTCAATGTCTGCAAACAAAAACAACTCGAATGCAAGAGAAAATGCAAGAAGGGGCTGGGAGCAGATGGCCTCATTAAAGGGTCCTTCCCAAACTTGAGATGCTGGTATCCACTAATAAGGAGAAACGGGGACAACTGTCAACAAAACCCAAAATGAGCCCGAGTTCAGGGAAGCAATCAATAGCTGTACCCCTCAAAGGTTAAGCGCCATTTACTCCAAAAGAACTCCTTCTCCCTCCCCTAACCCGAGGCATTCATTAGAGAGCTCTGAAAGTCAAGTCCAGTGTTTAAAATTAAAATGTTTCAATGAGCTGACTCACTGGGCTCAGCTGGTGACCAATTTACCTTTAACTGGCTTTTCCAGCTCAGTAACCTGCTCTCCATGAAGAGGTGCCTCCTGCTTAAGTGAGAGCTTACGGCTAAGAAAGCAGGGAAAACCCTTTCAGGACTGACACCCAGAGGGGCCTTCACCCGTCTATGGCGCTGGATCCAACCTCAGGAACCAAGTAAAGCAGCGCTGGGGACCCAAATATGTCTGACAAACAGCCCCAGTTAAACCAAGGAGCTCAGGACATCATTAAGAGCCGATGCAGGAAAACAGTTCACATGCATCGGTACTGGGCACATGTCACATTACAGACAGAAAGGATGGGCCCGCTCTGCCCTGGACCACCCTGGACCGCGTTTGGCTATGCTGGACTGCCCTGGATTGCCCTGGACAGCTCTGGGCCACCCTGGGCAGCCCTAGATTGCCCTGGACCACCCTGGACCGCCCTGGATTGCCCTGGGCCACCCTGGACAGCCCTAGATTGCCCTGGACAGCCCTGGACCACCCTGGACAGCCCTGAACCGCCCAGGACAGCCCTGGACTGCCCTGGACCACCCTGGACAGCCCTGGAGAGCGCTGGGCCACACTGGACAGCCCTGGACAGCTCTGGATTGCCCTGGACCATCCTGGACCGCCCTGGACTGCCCTGGACAGCCCTGGATTGCCCTGGATCACCCTGGACAGCCCTGGACCACCCTGGGCAGCTCTAGGCCACCCTGGACCACCCTGGACAGCCCTGGGCCACCCTGGACAGCCCTGGATTGCCCTGGATCACCCTGGACAGCCCTGGATTGCCCTGGACCACCCTGGACAGCCCTGGATTGCCCTGGACCACCCTGGACAGCCCTGGATTGCCCTGGACTTCCCTGGACAGCCCTGGATTGCCCTGGATCACCCTGGACAGCCCTGGACCGCTCTAGGCCACCCTGGACAGCCCTGGACCACCCTGGGCCACCCTGGACAGCCCTAGATTGCTCTAGACAGCCCTGGATTGCCATGGACAGCCCTAGATTGCCCTGGACAGCCCTGGACCGCCCTGGACAGCCCTGGATTGCCCTGGGCCACCCTGGACCGCCCTGGACAGCCCTAGATTGCCCTGGACAGCCCTGGATTGCCCTGGGCCACCCTAGACCGCCCTGGGCCACCCTGGACCGCCCTGAACAGCCCTGGGCCACCCTGGACCGCCCTGGACCGCCCTAGACCACCCTGGACCACCCAGACCACCCGGACCGCCCTGGACCACCCTGGACTGCCTGGACCGCCCTGGATCGCCCTGAACCACCCAGACCACCCTGGACCGCCCTGGACCACCCTGGATCGCCTGGACAAGGATTGGTTAGAGCAGCCCTGACTGCAGGCAAGCAAACCTTGAGGGGGAGTGAGGCCTAAGAAAGTAGGAATCTAGGTCACAGAGGGCTACAGCTTGGATTTTCGCCTTTGATGCAATAGGGGAGATCCTTCAGGGTTATTTCCCTTCCTCCCCCAAGATGTGAGGGCTCCCAGTTATTTTAAACTGGCCGCCTTATCCTGCATCACTCTGGAGAATTACAAGTCATCATTAGATCAATAAAACGACCTCACCCCAGAGCACGTCTCAAGTGCGCAAAGCTGAATAGGCACTAACCCTCCACCCCTGGAGTGCCCACTGTGGCCAGGGGGTTCAGATCTGACACCACCATCTAACCTCGCCCCCTTAAGGCACTTCATCAGGTCTCTCCCTACCTGGACTCAACCAGGGCACCATGTTTTCCTCTTTCAAAGCTGTCTGGGAAGATGCGACACGTTTTCTGTCACATACTAATTCAGGGAAGCAATCTACCACCATGAGCACATCCAAGCAACCCCTCTACCCTCTCTTGTCCTAAAAGAAGTTTTCAGAAGTAAAACTCTAGCATTTGGTCCTTCCCTTTCATCACTAACCCTGCGATACACCCCCCTGTTCTGTGCTTCGTCCTCTTCTAGTGAGTCGGGGGCTCCTGATCTGGCAAAAGCACATTCCTCGGTCTCCTTTGCAGCAGAATGTGGCCATGCGACTAAGTTCTGGCCAAGGGAAGGAAAAAAGACGTTCTGTGTGTGACTCACAGGAACAATCCTTAGGAAAAGGGAGCTCATTCTGCTGTCTTCCTCCTTCCCCCAGGCTGGGATTCATGGGAAATGGCTGATAGTCGGGCAGTCACTTGGGCCATGAAGCAGCTAGCAGAACACGTAAGTTCCTCCACTCCACACCAGTCCAACTCCTCCTACCTGATGTCAAAATGGCCCCCACTCTGCATCAATTGATTCTCTAGCCCTGCCTCTTCGAAAGGCCTCTTCGAAACGGCCATTCTCCTGAGCCTGGGCACTCCATTCCTTACTTACTTGTTCTGAGAAGTCCCTACCACCATCAGCACATCCAATCAACACTAAAATTCTTTTTTGTTTGTTTGTTTTTTGGTCTCACATCCTTCTACTCTTTCAAAAATCCCCAACTCTTCCCTCCTCTTCCAGGCCAGTTCTCTGCCCCAGCCCACCCAGAGGTTCCACCCCACCATCAAAACCTTGGCATCATTCTCTATCTCTCACCCTACAAAGCCCAGTGCCAGAGATGACCCCACAGCACACCAGTTCACATACTGCTTATTACTGCGGAGCTTTTGGTTAACTTCCTCTAACCTATCATCTTTTAATTCCTGCTCAAATCCTTTACTCCCAGCAGGCCAATCAATCCATAATGACTTTTGGGAAAGGGAATAGGGGGTTGTGTTGTGTTTTTTTTTATATACCACAAACTACCGATAACAAAACTGATTTAAGAAGTATGGGGAAAACAAAAGTGGAGAGAAGCCAGCTGCCAGAATTCCCACCCTTCTCCCAGAGGCCTGTGCTGCCCACTCCTGTTCTACAGGGGACAAGGTCTGGGACCCATCCGTCAGCATCCCCAACACCCCACAGCTTATCCTATCACTGTGTCCTACTGGGATAATATTTTCAAGTTGCAACAACACACTTGATTACATATAGAGGCACTGGTGTGACCAGAAAGTAATATTCATCACGATGAGCCTAATCTCTAATAAAGCACACAAGTCCAGGGCCAAGTGCATGGCAGTGAGGCTGCAAACTTTCATTACACCCACGCAGTTGCTAGGTTATCTGGGCCTGGAGACATGAAGCGTGGACGTGACGGCAGCTGGCAGCCTTTGTATCAAGTTCAGCCATGGAACGAAGCCAGCTGCCAAAGAGTCTCAGACAAAAGGAGTCCACAACTGGCCGGGGCTAGGTTTCAAGGCCAGAGAGTCGGAAAAGATGAGTACAGCTCTATGGAGTCTCCTCCCCATCTCTGGGCAGGCTTCTCTTCCACTACGCACTCTTAAAATCTGGTGGAGTTACAGAAATGGGTTCAAACAGACATGGAAATTTAAAGTCTCCCAAAGGTAGGGTGACAGATGCATTCTTAAGAAGGCCCCTGAGGGTCTTCCCTTCCTGGTGTCACCCTCTTGTCCAATCATCTCCCTTTGAATGTGGACAGGACCTGTGACTTGCTTTTAATCAACAGAATAAGGCAAAGGCGATGGAACGTATGCAATTTGTGTTATAAAAGATCGTAGGGCCCCTCTTTCTCCTGCTGACTTGATGAAGCGAAAGACCATGTTGGGGAACCACAAAACAAGGAACGGAGACTGGCCTACAGCCAACTGCCTGCAAGGAAGCGGATGCTGCTAACAAGCATGTGGGTTGAAAATGGATCCTTCCCCAATCCAGCCTCGGATGAGACTGCAGCTCCAGCGATACACCTTGATGGGAGCCTCCTAGAGAACCTGACTAAGCTGTGCCCAGACTCCTGACCCACAGACACTGTGAAATAACAGGTGTGTGCTGTTTTTAAGACACTCACTGAGTTTGGGATAATACTGTTACACAGCAATAAAAAACGAACGCAGGTCAAGTCAGTGGGCAGGAGGGATTATTCAATAAATGATTGGAACACATTAGCCACCTGGAAAAGTTGGATTCCTGACTCATATGACATGAAATAAATTCCAGATGGAGGAAAGATTTAAATATGAAAAAATAATTCGAAAGGCTTAAAACACAAGTTTTTAATATGTAATTGTGGAGCGAGGAAGGCCTAAGTGTGATGTGAAAATATAGAATTGTTTTCATCTAGAAAGAAAGAATTCACAAATCTAACCAAAGCGAGAAAACATCTGCAACTTGCCTCACGAAGGGCTAACTTCTTTAATATATACTTATTCTGAGGTATGAGGGTTAGAGCTTCAACATTTGAATTTGAAGGGACACAATTCAGCCCATAACAATGAAACTCCCCATGGAAACCTTCACTGGTCCCAATGGCCTTGAAATAACATCTTTCCAACACATAACCCCTGACTGCTTCTCTCCCCTCCAGCTGAGTACAGGAGGAGGGAAAGGGTGGCTGTTCACATGGAGATAAGAGCACAGCTGGAAATAGACAGGATTCGAGAAATTGGGTAGAAATGGCACCCTTTCATTATTTATCTTCCCTTTTCCAATTACAGACGGGCTCTGAGCAAGCTGGCTAACCACGGCAGAATGAGGCTTGGTCCATGACTACCTGCCTCCTTCAACACCCGGTAACTAGATGCCCTGTTCAGAAAATACCTGTGTCACCTCAGGAAAAGCAAGTGCTCCCCCGGAGTCACACACAAGGAAACCTCTGGCTGAATGCAGGATTTAAATCACATCTGACCTGCAACTGGTTAACATGCCTCTGAGATCTAATTGCTCATGAAGGTGCCCTAGATAACCGGCATCGGAAAGGTCCCCACTGTGACAGCATGGACTTGGCAGCACCAGCACGCAATCCCCTCACTGGTCTGTCTCCACATAGGAGCGGGAGGATCTGGGGCAGGACGCCTAACACTTCTGAGCCTTGGTTTGCTCATCAGCAAAATGGGGTTAATGTCCTTCTAGGTCAGTGGTTCTCAACCTTGGCTGCACATTAGAATCACCTGGGAATCTTTTTAAAATCCTGACTTCTGGGGCTCATCCTCCGGAAATTGTTTCTTTGTTACTAATGTTGTGACCCCACCCCATAACAAAGAAACAGAATTTTAAAAAGACTCCCAGGTGATTCTGATGTGCAGCCAAGGTTGAGAACCACTGTTCTAGGTAATCCCTTACTGTATTGTCTCCCAGGTGTGTGTAACAAACTGCCATCAACTGGGTGGCTTAAAACAATGGAAAGCTATGCTCTCACAGTTCTGGAGACTAGACGTTCAAAATGAGGGTGTTGGCGGGGCGTGCTCTCTCTGAAGGCTCTGGGGAAGAATGCCTCCTGGCCTGGCTTCTAGCTTCCGGGGTTGCTGGCAATGCTTAGAGTTCCTTGGTTTGCACCTACGTCATTCCGATTTCTGCCTCTGTCCTCACATGGCCACCTTCCTCTGTGTGTGTCTGTGTGTCCTCTCAAGGACAGCAGTCATTGGAATCCGGGCTCATCCTAATCCAGTATGATTCCATTTTAACCTATTACCTTTGCAAAGACCTCATTCCCAAGTAAGGTCACCTTCACAAACACTGGTACCAAGACTCGAACATATATTTTTGGGGGACACAATCCAACACCTGGAAGATGGTGGGAGAATGAAAGCGATTTCGAGCTCAACAGGCGGGAGAGCTCCTCACTGTCAGCCACCCAAGGGAGCAGCTCTCCCCCACCCAGCAGGCTGCTTCCCAGACCAGGCCTGGCTGCCTCACTCCTCATAAACGCAGAAACCAAAGTTAACAAGTTGACATCATAATGGCTGATGTCTTGTTAAGACTTTCAAAACAAACAAACCAGGGCTCGGTACCGAGTCACTTGGGGTGAATATGTCATCAGTGGGTCTCTCTGAGAAAACGCCACACAGGTACATGGGCCCCACACACCACCCCACAACCTAGAAGGAGCTGGTCTGAGAAGAAGGGGCCCCGTGCTCTGCTCTAAAAGCAGGAAAGGGTTGCCCAGCCAATGTGGCTCAGTGGTTGAGTGCTGACCTATGAACCAGGAGGTCACGGTTCGATTCCAGTTCAGGGCACATGCCCAGGTTGTGCCTCAATTCCCAGTGGGATCGTGCAGGAGGCAGCCGATGATGATTCTCTCTCATCATTGATATTTCTCTCTCTCTCTCTCTCTCTCTCTCTCTCTCTCTCTCTCTCTCTCTCTCTTTCTCTCTCTCTCTCATCATGCAGGAGGCAGCCAATGATGGATGATTCTCTTTCATCATTGACATTTCTCTCTCTCTCTCTCTCTCTCTCTCTCTCTCTCTCTCTGTCTCCCTCCCTCCTGCCCTCCCTCCCTCCCAAATCAATAAGAGCATTTTAAAAATGATAATGAATAAAAGGAGAAAAGGCTATACTCAAAGTGTGCACCTCTGGCCCCAACATCTGGCTGCCTTCCAGCTGAGCAACAAGTTCCAGAAACAAAGCCCTGGGGGCCCCACAGGCTGCAGGCAGAGATAAAATCCGGAGCTGAGGCTGGATCCCAAGCAGCCCGCACACTGGGCCTTCCCAGGAGAGGCACACGAGATGGTGCAGCCAGGGAAGCGATGAATAAGTCATGGGCCAAGCTTTTTCCCCACTCCCCCACCCCCACCCCCACCCCGCTGTGGAACCAAACCGCCCATCAGGACGATCAAAGCTTCGGCCCACAGCTTGAGATTGACTTTGACTGAGCCCATTAACTTCCACGCTCCTACAGGGTGGATTTTCTCCATGAATAATGCCTGGAAATTAGGAAGTAAGTGGCCTAGGAGAACCTGGGACCCTAGGAGAACCTGGGACCCATTAACCAACTAGGCAGACAGAGCTTCCATTACAAGAGAAAAATCTGAACACCGGCCTTGGGCAACTGTTCAAAGATGCCGTTGTGGATTTTCTGGAAAGCCCTCTGGGGGGGGGGGGGGGTTTGTGCCAGTGAGAGGGAGAAGCCCCCAAAGAGGTGATGTGAGAAGGCCGTGGACTGAGAAGGCACGGGCCAGGGTTCGAATCCTGGCTGCTCTGGAATAGGGGGGACCTCCCTCCCTCTTCCTGTGCTACTGATTTCTGGAGGAGGAGGTACAAGTGCCCCAGCGGCCACCCTCGTGGAAGGCACACGGATTCTGAGACCCAGACCCGTGTATAAGCTCGTGAGGCTGAGCCAGGGATTGGTGCACACGCCGGAAAGGAGGAAATCCACAAGTCAACGCAGCCCCATCTGGCCGCTGCCACATGGCGAGGCTGTGCTTTAGGAATACAACCAACTGAAACAGTCACAAGTACGGGCAACCAATGACACAGTCCCCCGGGAACGCAGACAGGGCCCAACACATCACTGCTGTAATTCGAAATAGACTGTCAGTCATCCAGAAGGTTCCAAACAGCCACACCATCCCAGAGTCAGGGACCCATGAGGAGAAATAAAAGAAGGTGGCACATTCCATCGGAACCCCAGCTCTGCCACTCGGTTGTGAGGTGACACAGGTGAATCAAATACCTGCAGCCTCAGTGTCCTCATCTGTAAAATGGGAACAACAGGGCTTGTCCCGCAAAGACTTCCTATGAGGATTAAGTGAGCTCTCCCATAAGGCACTCCTGGCGGGTGCTAAAATAACTGTTAGGTCTGCCCCATCCGTGTCTCTTCCTGCCCTCTTCTCTCGTGCATTTCCCACCCATCGGCTCCTATGTTCACAAGTGCCCTTCCTAACTCCTCTCCACACAGTCAGGACTCCCTGGCCTAGAAAACCCTTTGCAAAAACCCTAAATACCCACTTACCTGAAGACCGAGTACCTACATTGCCCACCACCCCCAGACTCTGCCCTAAGGCTCCCTTTTCACGTCGGGGGCCAGTTCAGCCTCTATCCAGTAGTTCCCAGGTGGGCAATGCAAGAACACCTCAGTCTACTGCAAAGCGTTCATTCGTCAGTCAGCATCAGAATTAGACACTGAAGAAACAATTGCTACAAACTCTTCTTAGAACTCCACTTACTTGATTTAAAGGACCATCCTTTGTTGTAAGGGTAAGCCACCCTTACAGTTTATATTCAACACTAGAGGCCCAAGGCACGAAATTCATGCAGGAGTAGGCCTTGCTTCCCCAGCTGCCAGCACTGGTTTCCCTCCGGCAGCCGGGACCCAGGCTTCCCTTGCAGCCCCGGCTTCGTCCAGAAGATCGCCCGGAAGGACGTCTGGTCTAATTAGCATATTATGTTTTTATTATTATAGATGATTTATTTTAGAATATGGTGGTGATATAAGAAACAGTGATATGTTTTCATTACTCTCATTTGATAAAATCAAAATAGGTGACCCTACCTACATCCGGATCCCAACCTTTCTGGGTATATTTTTCATGATTTTACTGGTCCATACAATCCAAGTCTGGGAATCACCAGCTATGAGAATAAGCGATGCATGGCTGCCACCACTTCCTCCCCAGCTCGACTTCTTAACCCTAATTTACCATCCCAACCTCTGCTCTACCACTGAAGGGACACTGCTCACTCAGAGGTCTCCAAACCCAGGCCCCTTCCTCCAGCCCGCATGGTACTGCCCAGGACAGGCCCAGGTACACTCAGACACAAGACAGCCTCCATGCAAAGGGCCAACCCATCCTTGCTAAGCAGTTCTGATCAAAGCAAGGGCTTCCCAATGCCAACCACATACACCCAAGCTCTCCCTGGCATCTTCAGTCCTCGTCACCACTCCATCCACCAAAGCATGGGCCATGGAGCAAGGAGCCCAAAGTCCACCGCCCAGTTCCTTGCGTGCATGAACTTGTCCACTCCCCACTAAGAATGTAACGAGACTGATTATCCTTATCTCCCTTTCACAGATAAGGAACTCACGGAGACACATAGAGGCCCTGTAACTGGCCGAGCTCACAGTCAGGATGTGAGCCAGACCTTGATTCTAGAGCCTGGCTTCTGAGCCATCCCCACCCCATCAGAAGTAGGGTCCCCACTGCTTTGCTGATTTCCTCACAGTGGGCACCCTTAGTTCAGTGGTCTCAGCAGCCCTCACGGAGAAAAACACGCACCAGCCCAGAGGAACACAGAACTGCCTTCTAGATGCTGAGCCGTAGGAACACCCAGAAGTCATGTAAAAAGCAAATGCTCTACTTTTCCGCAGAATCAGACCTCAGCGCCTGGCCCTAAGGCCCGCAGTCCCCGACCTGGAAGTCCTTCCACATCAACACAGGAACAGCCACCTGGCACCTGCACCTGTGCCAATGGCCTCAGGGCTCTCCGTGTATATCCCACCGGGGCACCTGGAGGGGGGGCGGGCGTAGGGGGAGGCCTGGCCAGAGCCCACCACATTCCCCTCACTGGTAAACAGGGGAAAGGACAGTAAAACCACAACAAGTTACCCCTTTGTGCCCTTTGGGAAGCTAATTAAGAGCTCGTTATTCCAAACATCAGAAATGTGGGGAAACGGGCACCCTCATAAACCACTAGTGGGAGTACCAATGGGTGGGACCGTTTCCGAGGCTAAGATGGCAACATCTGGTCAGGTTGGAAGTGTGCAAACCCTTTGACCTGTACTTCTTCTTCAAGACTGTTTTAGAAAGCCCTGCTCTTGTGTGTGAGGACTTTCACTGGAGTGTGCCTGGTCACGGCAACAGCCTAAATGTCAGGTTAAGAGATAAATGAAAAAACTGTCGCATGTACATTCACACAATGGAAGAGCCTGCAGCAGTTTTTTAAAAAAAATACATTTACATGTGGAAACACAGAGGGAGCTCAAAATTATAAGAATAAATGAAAAAATACGTTGCAAACGTATACACAGTATGGCAGCGTTTATGTACACTTTCAAGTACTATGTATTGGATACAGATGCACACAAATGTGGTATAAAGGATTAAAATATGGACAGGAAGGATATACGCCTACTTAGGAAGAGTTCACACCTCTGGGCAGAAGAGAAAAAGTAATGAGAGAAAGTCTTTGACAGCAACCTGTCATATGTTATTCTTTGAAAAAAAGATCTGGATTAAAATGGCAAATGTTAAACATCTGATAGGTGAGTGTGATAGGTACACTAGTGTTTGTCATATTATTCTTAGTTCTTTTATGATGTTCGAGAGATTTCAGAATTTAAGGTAATGAAGAAGTACATATTCGAAACACCCAGGTTACTCTTCTAGCCATCTGGGTTTCATAGCCACTTAAATACAGGGAACGAACATAAAAAAATCTGAACACCATGTGTTCAGTCCAACATGAACAAGTTCAAAGTGGAGGCAGCTGTTAGGAAGTGAGATGATAGAATATTATTCTGCCATAAAAAGGAAGGAAATCCTGCCATTTGTGACCTTGAGGGCATCATGTTAAGCGAAAGAAATCAGACAGAGAGAGACAAACACTGCAAGATTTCACATATATGTGGAATCTTAAAAACAGGAACTCATAGAAACAGAGAACAGACTGGTTGTTGCCAGTGGGGGCGGGGTGGAGAAATGGGTGACCGTGGTCTGGAGGTACAAACTTCTAGTTAGAGGTTCTAGAATGCAATGCACAGCTTATTAACTATAGTTAACAACCCTGTAGTGTACACTGGAAGTTGTTAAGAGAGTACGTCTTAAAGTTCTCACCGCAAGGAAAAACCTTTGTCACTACGTGAGGTGAGGGATGTTACCTAAACTTGCTTGGTGATCATTCCGCAACATACACATACATTAAATAAAATTTAAAAAAGACGTGAGATTAGTCTTGTGGTTGGCAGCTGCATATGGGAGGCCAGCTTTCTGGACAAGGAGATTCACTAGCAGGGTGTGGAAGGGTGAAGAGGAAGCTGTCTTTGAGAAGCTGTACAAACACAGGCATAGCCTAAACCAACAGTAAGACCAGACAGTAAACAAAGACACACACGACATACATAAAGGCCGCATTGAGCTGTGGGGAAAGGAACGCGCTGGGAGATACCGTCCCTTTTCAGTCAAGCTGGCCAGAACCATGTGCTAAAAATCCAAAAAGAAACAGGGAGGGGAAAAAAAGAAAGAAACGGGAGCACTAGGGCACCAAGGACATCTTCCAAGTTAGTCTGAGCACCGGCTGGGTCAGCCGACTCCAGCCAAAGGCAGGGAGAATGTTCCCAAGGAGGCCTGGGTGCTGCTGGGAGGGCGGGGATGGGGGGGCGGGGAGGGTTCCACCCCTGCAGAGCCCTCCTAGGAAGTGTCCACTGCAGTCTGCAAACTGGACCGAAGCAGAGCACACATTTCCGAGGGAATCCGTTTCATGGCTGCTGCTACCTTCTAATGTGGTATGTTTCAGCCTTTTCCCCCATAGGTGGCACTACCCCCACCAATCTGAATGGGGTTGGGGTACGGTGGTTCCCTCTCCCCCAACCCTTGGAAATGATTGCTGTAAAATGGGGGAGGGGGACTTATGGGAAGAGGTGGGCTGAAATGTTTGGCTGACAAGAAGATGCAACACTAGGCAAAGGGCTTTGGAACAAAAAGCAACAGTAACACCAATGTGGTCAGGCCCCCAGGGGTCCTGAGAGAACCTTCGGGAGGAAGGAAAGTCAAGAGTTGCCTTTTACCAAATCTCTAGCTTTTTGAGTGGGAGGGTCGTCAGGGCCAGAGTTGACGGAATTTAGAAAAAGGAAGAAATGCCATGTTCCGCCCCAAAGAGCAAGGCTCAATTTAACACACACACACACACACACACACACACACACACACACACACACTACAAATGTGAGTCATCCTTTTTCATAAGAATTGTCTTTCCGAGTAAGAATTATTTTTCTAAAGCAGTGCTATCCAACAGAACACTCTGAGATGATGGACAAGCTGTATACATCCAGGCTGTGCAGTAAGGTGGCCACGACCAACATGGGGCTATAGAGCCCCTGAACTCCGCCTGGTGTGAATGAAGAACTGAACTTCCGATTTTCTCCCATCTTAACTCATTTAAGTAGCCTGTGGTTAATGGGTACCTTACTGGAGAAGACGGGTCTCTAGACAGCATCCTTCTTACCCTCTGCCTAGTATTTGAGCACACTGATGAGCCGCCCTTTCTATGACCACTTTCGTTAGCTGCCACACACACCCCCTGGCTGAACGTCTGTACACATGCCAGACTACTTCATTAGAATAAAGTCCTGGGAGAGGAACTGTGGGGCCCATGGGCAATGACGTTTCCAGGCTTTTCCTGCACATTAAGACCACCCACTTGCAACAACACACATGTGCACAGCATTTCGCCTGTTACTAGCTGTTTTCACATACACGATCCTCAGTGGAGCCTCACAACTACCAGGTAACATTAGATGGGGCAGGTGATATCATCCCCTATGTACAGACTAGAAAAACAAGCGGAGAGAGAGCACACCACTGGCTCGGTTGTGTGAGACGGTTTTTATAGCCAACACTAAAGCCTTCACCGAGCCATTCTGTGGTGTTAAACCATCTGTTCTCCCAGGTTAGTTTAACAAGGAAAAATGCTTATGCTGTACTCACAAGTGAGAAGGGCAGGATATGAAATGATATTCCCAGCATGATCAAAACCATATAAAATAAAAGCAAATAAGCCTATGTGTTAACAGTCTTTAGGTTGTAGAACTGTAACTTGTTTTTTTTTCTATATATCTGCCCAAATTTTTATGATAAATCTAAGTAACTATTAAGAGAACTAACATTTCATGGACAGTTATAAAGGCTAGATGGTTTACATGCATTATCTCACTTTAAATATTTCCACATGACAAGGACCATTATTATCCCTATCTACAGATGAAGACTCAGAACGCTGAAAACGTTTAAGAAATAAGGCCAAAGTCAAAGCCGTGAGGGGGATTTGAACCCAGCCTGACTCACTGGAAAGCCTATATTCTTAGCCACCGACATCAGGGCTCCCCAAACTGTAATTTATACACGAATTTCCTGAAGATCTTGTTATAATACAGATTCCAATTTAGGTGATGCTGATGCGGTTGGCCTGGAGACCACACTTGAGTGGCAAAGCTCTACACGATCTCTATACTGTAATCTTCAAGGAGAAAATACAGCTTTTTCTAAGAATTTAAATGAATGCATACTCATATATAGAAGCAAAAATGTACTTTTCTTCTCAATAACGTCTGTAAGCCTTCGTTCCTCTCCATATGGCAGACCCTAAACTACTAAACTACTCTTGCAAATTCCCACTGCCTACATGCCCCTGGCCAGCCAAGGGTGTCAGACTCACTAAGCCCAACTCAAAGCTTAATCAACCCTCTCATCTCGTTAGCAGGGAGCATTTTATCCTCAGAGCTTCCTTTAGCAAACATCTCCACAAATCCAGAGAGTGGATTCCGGGAGGATGGGCCCCCAGGGCTGTCCCAAGGAACCAGTCAGTCCCACCCACCACTCCCAACTGCAGGCACTGCCACCAAGTCACCAGCACACTTGAGACCTGGCATTTTCCCATTCCCATACTTCTCCTCTGAGACATTAAAGTTATGGATTCACGCTATGTTTTAACCTTCCAAAATTTGGCAAGCTCTAGCTAATTTTATACTCAAAGAACCTTCAACACCCTTTAATTATGTTCCTAATTCTTCAAGTCTTTTTATGTGGGATTATCGGATATTCGTTGTTTAATGAACCTTTGCCACTTGCCGTAATCCTGTTTATCTATCTTAATGCTTAATGCCATGAAATTACTTATCTGATACCTTAAAAGTAGGCCCTGCATAATGGATTTTATTTCCCTAACTTTTCATTTTGTTTATATCTCTTGGTTTTTACTGTGTCTCCTATAATGAATAGCTGGGTAATTTTTTTTCTTTCCCAATGAGAGTGACATTTGAACATTTAGTCTATAATTGATGTACTTATATCACCTTCCATTTCCCTCTAAGATTACATTTATTAATGTACTTCCTTCCTTGAATCATTTGTGTGACTTCGGTAGCAAATTTTTATCGCCTTTTAAATTAGACCAGAAGATAATCTTAAGTTTCCTCTACTTAATGTTTTTAACACCGATACTTTATAAAACAGAACTGTTTTCGCTTTTTCCTCTTGGTAACATCTCCTATTCATTAAGTAAACTACATAAACTCCCTTCAAATGGAATTAAGATGCATAGCAGTTTCCATTAACCTGTCAGAAATGTTTTATATGTGCCACATGCTAGTCTTAACTTATCATCTGATTTTTAAATTGCTATAATCCATTTCCTTCTCAAAGGCCTCATTCTCTTTGCCTTTTTAAAGCCAAAGTTATCTCTTTGCTGTGAGATGAATCAGACTGTTCCAAAATCTAAAGGATAAATAATGTGCCACCAAAGGACAAAGGTGACTTGCCAGGTCCATTTCAATTCTTCCCTCAAGTCCTTCCCTTCTTCAGTCACGGTCACATAACTGTCGTCCAGCTCCATTCCTTCGAGGGAACTTACAGGAAACCTCACTGTGTGACTCACACTCTGACACTTGGGTGTTGGGGTCAAACAGCAAACAGGCACATCAAAGCGTGACAGATCCCATCCTGCCTCCTGGAACGTCAATCACAAGAAAGGAGGAGTTCATTCTTCTGGTGGTGTGGCCGAGCCACATTTTATGAGTCCTTTCAAAAGTAGCCCTATAGGGCTGGCCAGTGTAGCTCAGTGGTTGAGCACTGACCTATGAACCAGGAGGTCATGTTCGATTTCCGGTCAGGGCATATGCCTGGGTTGTGGGCTAGATCCCCAGTGTGGGGCGTGCAAGAGGCAGCCCATCAATGATTCGCTCTCATCAGATCAATGATTCTCTCTCATCATTGATGTTTCTATCTCTTTCTCCCTTTCCCTTCCTCTCTGAAATCAATAAAAGTATATTTTTAAAAAATACCCGTATTGCCCCCTCAATGCTGTATAGTATTCTTTCCCCTGAATATGTATTCCAATTTCTGTACATCTCCAATTCCTCTGGTATGTTTGTGATTCAAAAACTGAACATCCTTATTACATTTTTGACATCTGTTAGCTTTTCCTTTGTTGTCATTGCCATCTACTAGGCAACACAAATTTCGGGCATGCTAAATCTTCATCCTTCTGCATCACTGTTGACCTTCATAGATTCTGCCAATGTCGCAAGTTTCTCTGTAACATTTCAAGGTGAGTTCTACCTTTCCTTAATGCAGACTAAGCCTGATGCAAGTCACTCTCTCCAATGCTCTCTCTTCAACAGTAATTAGCATCCACTCTTTCCAGTCCTGCCTCTCCAGGCCCCTGTCAGCTGGGCCCAGTTGCCGCTATCATACTTTTTAATCAAACTCAGGCCGCTGTTTTTATAAAATCTGTTTTTGTACCCCCTTGTTCATTTCTGTTCTGGTTTCTCTCAGCAGTAACAATTTTTTATGGCTTCAAATTTTTCCTGGTGAAATTTTTTTCTGACGAAACACCGTATGTTGCTTGCTAATCACTCTCCTATCACCCCCAAACTCCGTCATTTTATTTTTATAATTTAAAAAAAGATAAATTTAGAACTTTCCAAACCAATTGAGAGGCTTTCTTTCAACTGACTGGAGCTACAAATGTGACGAGGGCTCACTTTTCAGCCATGTCCAATTAGTTTAATGACGCCTGGGGAACACTGCTCTGATTCAAGGCTAAAGCTGGAGGGAAATGTTCCAGTAATGCCATCAAAGACGACACGCTGCTGATATCCCCAAAGCCAACCTCCCCGGGCCTTACAATAACAGAAAGGGATTTTTAGCGCCGTAAAATTAAACACCCTTTATGCTTTCGTTTCTCTATGCCAACAGACACACCAACGCCCCACGTGGAACACTTGGCACCTTGGGTTTGCAAGTCTTCTAAATCGAGTTATTCATCAATCCCCCGTCCCTCCAGTTGCCGTCGGCCTGTTCCAGAGTAAGCTGATGGCTGCCCTCCCTCTCCGTGGCCTCTCTGCCAGACCAGAGACAAGCCTCGCTTCACACTGCACTGTTTGTCTGTCAAAATCACAGATGGATAATGGGTACCAGTGCATTCACCCAATTCACGGTCTCCTGGTATCACAAAGACTCACTAAAGGAGAGACCGGTTTTGCGGGGAGAACTGGGAGTGAGACTTTGGAATCAGAGGCTCATGCAGGTTGGCCTTTTTTTTTTTTAACCTGCGGCCTTCCTTTCTCGACAGGCACGACATACTGCCCACACAGCCCCTGGGTTCGAGGTAACAGGATGAAACACGTTATCTCCAGCATCTTTCTGGAGCAGGGCATGAACAGGTCACCTTCCACAGTTAAGTTCAGAAAAAGTTCTCTCAGATATGAACCCTGCAAGCTTAAGCTCAGGATCAGAAAGGAAGAAAAACCTTCCATTTTTCTTTTTATCTGAGGCATTATAATCAGCATTATTTTTGTCTTAAAAATCTACTTCCAGACTGTTTACACAGCGGGCCCTTCCATTTGGCACCCAGCACTATTTGAGGGAAGGACCAAAAATATTCCCATCAAAGGGACAAACACTCGCCATCATTAGTACGTTCAAAGGCAAGTCTCATGGTGCTGAAATAATTTGTTTGTTTGTTGTTATTGTTGTTTCTTTTAATAAATCAAGCTTCTTCTGCAAAGGCCAATTTAAATGCCTATCATGACAAGTTCTCCCTGGGAGACGGGGGAGGGGAAGGAGGAGGGGATGGAAGAACATCTGTTCCAATCTGCCCAAGACCCCACTTGAATAAGATCCATTTAGGGTGCCTCCCACGCCAACGGCTCTCTAACAGATCACCCTGCCCAACAGCAGAAGGCATGGAGCCCATACTGACAACACTGCCCACGGATGGAATTCTCTAGCCCAAGCTACAGAGCGCACTTCTTCTCCCAACAAGCATGGGTTCGAGTGTCTCTTCTATTCCAAAGCAGGAGAGCCAGGGGTTAGGAGCACAGACGGAAGCTGTGCAGACCTGCATGTCAATTATGAAACCACCTCATACGGGCTGAGGGCTTGGAAAAACTCAACTTTCATCTGTCAAAAGGCAAAGCTTACTCCCTACCCGAATCAACTGCTGTGAAAAAAGAAGCAAGATTGATCAGCAGTGGAAGCAGTAAACAGAGTATATACACATCCTGGAAGATGTTCTTAAAGCTGTTTTTTAAAAGAACGGGAAGATTCAGAAGCACTGCAAGAAAGGAAGAAGACACATACCTCTGGGATTATAACACCCCTGAAATCAAGATCTGCCCGACAGCCAACAGCATCTCATGACAGCACGTAAACGGGAGCTGTGATTTTTTGGTCCTGGCAGTGACTGGTGAACTTGGTCCCACCCATTCATAGAGCATCGCTGCCAGCCAGTTCTGTGCAGTGCCGGTACTGCAGAGGTTGGATTTACCTGTTTAGAGCGTCTTTTGAAAGATTACACTACAATCTGGCATTGAAATGAAAAGTCACTGGGTACGCAAGAAAGCAAGGAAGCAGAGCATAAATTTGGTTAACAGTGAGGCAAACATACCCGTCATTGGAAGCATGACTGCAATTCCGTGTTTTCTTGTAAAGCAAGAGCTAAGCACTTTAAAGAACTTACGGAGGAAGATACCCACGAAGAGCTGAAACTACATGGCATTTTGCTTCTGAAATAGAGGTGTAAGCGGAGTGCCATTCAGTGACGGTGAGTGAATCTGCCTCAAGCTTTGGAGGAACCGAATTGTCTAAAGCAGTGGTTCTCAACCTCGGCTGCACATTAGAATCACCTGGGAATCTTTTTAAAATCCTGATTTCTGGGCCCCATCCTCCGGAAATTCTGTTTCTTTGTTACTAATGTTGTGGCCCCACCCCATCACAAAGAAACAGAATTTCCGGAGGATGGGGCCCAGAAATCAGGATTTTTAAAAAGATTCCCAGGTGATTCTAATGTGCAGCCAAGGTTGAGAACCACTGGTCTAAAGCAAAGGGAAGGCAGCTGTGACCAATTCATGAAGCTCAAAGCAGAATTGACAAAACACTGCACGTAAGTAAAAAGTTATGAGCTCATTAAACTAGATGTGTGTGTGCACGTACGAATGTGTGTGTAACTCCATCTTAGGGCTAAACTGATATATTCAGATAGCTAATAGTAATTTAGAAAGGGGGAGAGAAATGTAAATGGAGGCTGAAGAAAGATTTTAATGTTTAATTGTAATTATTTCTATTTTGTTTGAAAATTTCAGAATAATCATGTATTCGATTTTTGTAATATTTTCACTTCAAGATTACAACACAATTGTACATGCAGTTTTGGCACCCTGCCAGTAGGTATGACTGTGCTTAACGATCCAAAAGAAATAAGAAATGTGACATAAACGTTTAACCTATGATCCCAGCCCTCAATCCTACAATCTAGTAGGATTTGGAACTAAAAGAGGAGAGATAGGTAGATAAGTGGATGGATGAATGAATGGGTGGGTGGGTGTGTGGATGGATGGGTGGACAGGTAGATAGATATAGACAGAATGACCATAAAATAAAGAAGGCTGATGCCCACAAGCCACCGAAGAAATGTCTTATTCAACTCTTAGACACCCACAAAGAGTAGCTCCTAGAGTTTTAGAGCCCCAATATACACACCCCGACATTTTATCTGAAAAACTAAAGAAGCAAGCTAGGACGTATGTCAACACCTCTGAAAAAACCTGTTCAAGAATGACCCGTTAGGAAATATCCCCAAGACAGGGCACCCATGTTTGCCCAAGCCTGGGGTGTCCATGCAGCTCTGTTCCCACAGTAGGTCTCACATGTAGGAATGCCCACTTGCGGAAAAGTGCCTCTGCTCTTCCCAGATAAAGAAAGAGGGTAAACAACCCCATTTCCACCACTGGATCCTCTGATTCTTCAAGAGAAAAGAACCAGTTTTACACAGTTTTCCATCCTGAAGAGCACAGCGCAGTGGCAGAGTAGGTACCACACTAATCAACAGCCAAATAAAGCTTTAAGAAGAATGGCCTGGTTACCCAAAGTCAAAACGGGGAATAATATTCTCACGCTTGGGAAGCTGGAGATGGCTTTGCAAGAGGATACAACCTGAGACATATGTCAATGGGCACGTCTCCCCTGCAAGCCCAGCAGCCCTCTTCTCTTCTTGGTGCCTCCTTCCTTCCTGAAAATTCATGCACAAAAGAGGACAGCAGCAGCAGACACGGTAGGCTGCTACTCTGTAGAGAGGAGAATGTCAAATATTCAAGGAAGGCTGGACACTGAACAAGAGAAAGCAAGAGCTGGAAGGCAAGGTGTCTTAAGGAATCCAAGTGTTATAGAGGGATGCAGAGAGACATCTGTAATACTGTCAACAATCAAAATAAGTTTATCTATAATAATAAGAGTGTAGTATGCTAATTAGACCGGACAGCCAAAGACCTTCCAGACGTCCTTCCGGATGAAGCCGGGACTGTGAGGGCCGCGGCTGTGAGGGCCAAGTCTCTTGCACGCATCGGGCCTTCTAGAGTGTGTGTGTGTGTGTGTGTGTGTGTGTGTGTGTGTACTCTTCATTACTTAAAAAAAAACAGAGAAAAAGGAGACATATGTAATACTTTAAACAATAAAGAATTTAAGTTAAAAATAAAAACTTGAGAAAAAAGTGTAAGATGTAAGTTTCTCAAAAACCTGCTTACTGTTAGTAGAGATGATTCCTCCGCCACCTGCAGAACTGACTCAAGTTGTAAAGCCCTTTGATAGGGAGGGAAACGGACTTCTGGGAGGGAAGGGGCGCTGGGAAGAACAATAAGGGCTCTGTGGAGTGGAGGAAGGGGGACTTCCAGGGTTAAGATTTCAGCACAGGACTCCCAAGGCAAGCTTTCAGGCAGCTTCTCTTTCCCTCCCAGCACCGGTGAACCTCCCCAGTTTGACGTTCAGGGAAACAGGTGGCTTTTGGTGTGAGCTGCCACCTGCCTTTTATCTACTTTCTCAGCATGTCTCTCCCAAGAAAACCAAATAAATCTACAATCTAAAACTCCAGAAGTTTGCACTATGACCCAGGGGGAAGCAAGAGGGAAAGGGTCGGTGTTGAGCAACTTCTAGCTAAGAATGTACCTTCACAATGAACTTGTGGGGCTGCAAACACCTGATGACTGAAAGGCCCCTGGGGAGCAGGAGGACATCCTGACCCGCTGCATCCAGAACACTTGTTTAGGATGAGCAGTGATAACGCTCAAGACATCCGGCGAGGGGGTCTGCTCGCACTGGGCCCGGGCTGATTTTGTCCCCAGAAGGCACTTGATAATGACACTTATGGCTGTCACAACTGTTGGGCGGCAGGAGACTAGTACTGGGCACCTAGAACCAGTGATGCTGCTCAATATGCTACAATGGCAGTGCACCCATCCCCGACAAAGAACTATGCAGACCACAAGGTCAACAGCGCCGAGACTAAAAAAAGCCCTGCACTAGACTAACACCTTCCGCGCAACCATCTCCAGAAACCAACAACCCTGCTGAAGTGAGTGTGTGCCATCCAATGGACGGAGCCGCTACCCTGCCACGAAACTCCACCCACTCTGGTCAGCAACCCTCACCATCAGGCAAACGACGTGAGGAGCAAATGCAGCACCTGCAGCGTGCCCAGTGCTCTCCCAGCAAACACGATCAAGGGCGCACTTTGACACCCAAGAGACTACACGCATTTACAACAATTACACTGAAAGGGGCACTTACACACACACACACACACACACACACACGCACGCACGCCACACGTGGATGCAAGCATGCACACACACACACCACACGCACACACACAGGAAGAGCCATCTTAAATATCTCCCCAGTTGTCAGGTGCAGACACTGGTGAAAAAAAAGAAAAAAAAAGAAAAAAGAAAAAAACTGCACCGTTAAAATGGCCCAAGCACTTCCAAGATATTCCAAAGGGAATGAAAGATGGAAAGAGAACGAACAAGAAAACCCCACCACCAAAACCAGATTTGTCGCTGGGTCTACCTCACAGCCTGGAACAGTTCATTACTCCAAGTCGCATCCATGGCACATAGTCATCTTTCATTTGTTAACTGGAAAATGCGATAAACATATAAGGAAAAGGGTAAATATAAAGATAGAGCTTACTGAGTGACAGCGAGCCCCCTGTCACTATAGTGTGGGACAAGGAAAGTCCCGGTGGTGGTGGCCAGTGGCATCCTCCCGCCACGCGTGGCTCCCCACCAGGCACACAGCAGGAAGACCAGTGTGATGTGAAAAGGTCCGGCTTCCCTCAAGGACTGAGATTCATTTTACACATTAACCAAAAACACCGACTGCCGAGTCTGTGCAGAGCAGTGGCCGTAAGGGAGCAGCTTTGGGAAGGGGTGTCTGGAAGCAGCCTCACGGACTGCTGATTCACAAAAGCAGGTGCGAGGAAAGGCACGGAGGGCTTGGAAACAGCCTGGAAACAGGGGGAATACCCGGGCGGGAGCCAAGAGAAGCTCGAGCTGGACTGCGAGCTTCAGTCCTCCCTGTGGCACCTGGGTATGGGTGATCTCTCACGAACCATAAAATCACTTCCTGCCACACCGTATCGCTGGGAAAAATCAGCAGGATCATGCGTTTAAAGTGGCGCGCAAATCAGCTCGCGCAAAGATGTTCCACAAATACCGGTTCCCTTTCCTCCTCCCCCGCCGCCCCCTCCCAACCCCCCACATCATGCAAACAGGCATGGTGATAAAGGCCATGTCTTTAATACGGTATATGATTTGATTATTAACTTTCCTAATCCCAAACTCTCTAAACTGTTTTTACAAAAGTGATGATGCAAGCCCAATTTCAAGTTACTCTGGTGACTTTGGCAAAAAAAAAAAAAAAAAGTTCAAATCAGTCCAGGAGGCCCAGAATTTACCCTCCTGCCCTCTCCCACTCACATCCCTGTCCCTGCCCCACGAATCCCAGGGCAAATGGCCTAAGTGGGCTGGCAGGAAAAAACACCTCACACCCCAGGGGGGAGCCTGCAGCTCAGCTCTTTGAAGATGAAAAGCAACAAGGTGTGTTTATTTGTCCTTGGGTGCACAGTCTCATCTACCTGGGCTGGGCTGCACCAAGCGGCTCAGCCAGTAAAAAAATAATAATAAAATCCACCCGCGGGCACCATGAAGCAGATCCTTCCAGGAGAAAAGGTCAATCCATCCCCATGCTCCTGGCTGCACACATGGAATTGTAAGCCTTTCACAGACAGAAAGAGGATGCCAGGGAATCTAGTCAAAGGGCAGCCTGGGAGGAGGTGAGAAGACTGGCCCTGACCGTCATTAGACATGCCCACCATCAGTGCACTTAAACCCACCACGCCCACCGCAGGGAGGAAACCTGGCCATCGGGTGGGCTGCGGCTCTCTCACAGGATACATTAAAAAATAATAACAGTCAAACATCAGTGCTTCACTTCCCTAACACAGGCAATACCAACAGAGGAAGAAGAAACCCACGAAGGTGTCTGAGAAGGTTCCCGAATAACGAAGGCCTCCAAACTGCTCTTGGAATGTTCAGTGGCCTTTGAGCCCCACAAAGACGGGGCTCAACTTTGACCCCAGCTTTCTTCACAGACAATCAAAGAGGACTGGTTTATACAATCTCTCTCGTCTCCTCGACTTCCCAGTGGAGGGTCCAGGTGTAGGATTCGGGATGGAAGCGTCGTGTCTCCGGTCCTGCTCCGGACCCCAAACTGAACTACACAGGCCTCTCTCCGGGCTGGGAATCAGGGACGCCAGGCGGGCATCAGGAAAAAGGACCAGCCTTGTTTCTGGTAACACTTCAGGTCAAGGAGGAATCTTGGATAAGAAGAGATGCTTAATGCGACATGAAACGCGCTCACACCCCGACTTGCCTAGAGGTTTCTCAATAGCAAGTGCAAAGGCGATTGAAAGCCACACGGACTCCACTGCCACTGATAATGGAAAACCGCCACCTGGGACAGTGAAGCCGTTCTGTGGCCCCACCCCACTCCAACTATTTTCTTTATTGTAGTCCTATTTTATACGCACACACATGTTAAATGACCAGCACTGACCAGAGAAGGACAAAATTAACTTTATAGCTATTTTTACAGACGTGGAGACTCAACCTAAGCAACCAGGACAACTGGGAGATGCAAAACATAGTTTCCACTGAGCCACAAGCAGCTCACTGAGGAGACACACGCACACACAGAGGAGCCGGCTCCAGGCTGCCCTACTCGGGTGCTATCATGGGACACACACCATGGCTACACAGACTGAGAGTGGAATGTGGGCAGATCCTCACTTCTGAGATGTCTAGGAAACCCGCCTGTTCTAACTGTTCCAAATAATCATTCGCACCAACCAGGGGAAGCCACTGGCCTCCTGGAGCTCTCCCCCTGGGGTGACCCTATAATATACTGTTCAGGGGAAACCCCAGACCTGGTGAAAAACCCACAGCAGCCACCAGCATTCCGCCCTCACTGGGAGCCACAACCAATTCATAGCTATCTAAACAGAGTCGCCCAGGGCTGGGGATGATGTCACAGGTAGGGCTGTGGGCTGCCCAGTGGCCAGGACCTGAGACTTTGACGGAAGGGAGATTTCTCTTAGCGCACCCCTTGGGAGGGGAGGGGTCAGAATGAAATGAACCTCAACTTCCCCCACAAACACACCGCCAAAGCCACCTCCACAGCAAGTAGCTGGAAACATTTTGGAAAATCAGGCATACATGGGGTATGTGGATGGCACAGACGTCAGGCAAGCAAGCTTCTGCTGCAGAAAGTTCCCTGGGCCCTGTCACCCGCTTCCTGGGCATCAGCTGCCCAGGAATGAACATCAGGGGCCAACGCGGGCGGGTCCAGGAGGGGCTGCTGACAGCTGTGGCCGGCGGGCAGGGACAGAAGGGGAAGGGCTCCCGGGCTGGAATTCGGAGCGTGCCCACATCAGCAGAAAAGTTCCTGGGAACAGCAGGCTGTCTGGGAGGGAAAGAGGCTGGCTGCTCCCGGGACCTCAGGATGCGCTCGCTACCGCGATGCCAGGTGAACCCCAAGTCCCCTCCCGGGGCACCTCGCCAGTCAGGGCGCCCACTGAGGGGCGAGAAGGGATGGTCCGATGGCCAACAAATGACCTGTTCCCAGGACCAGTGGGAAAGATGAATAATTCCCAGGCCCAGCCCGGCTTCATCTCTCTCTGCTCAAACCAAACACAGTCCAGAGAGCAGTGAAAGGAAGCGCCGAGACGGCCCGCCCCGCCCGCCATCCAGGTGGGGAAACTGAGGCCCGCGGGTGCACACCCGGGAGGAGGCTCCGGGGAGGCTAGCCTGCACGAAGCCCCCGGCGTCTGGGAAGAGGGGATCGGGGCAGCTTCCCCTCCGTTCCCCTCCTCTTTCCCCCAACACACAGCACACACAGACTCACTCGAGCGACGCCCAATCGGGGCGGCCGCCGGGCTCCCCAGGGCCCCGCCACACAAAGCCCCGCCCGCGCACACGCGACGCGGCCGGAGCCGGCGCGCACGCCCACACAATGGGACCGCGCTCCCCGCCGCGGCCCCTCGCCGGGGTCCCGGCCAGCCCGGCGCCGGGGTCCGCCCTCCCCGCACCCCCGCCCGGGAGACGCAGCCCGGGCGCGGGGAGGGGGCGCCGTCGGAGCCCGGCCGCCGCGCCCCGAGCCCCGCCGCCAGCTCGCCGGCCGCCCCCCGACTCACCCGCGGCGCTGCTCAGCAGCAGGCACAGCGGCCCCAGCAGCCACATGGCGCGGCCGCCGCTCCCGCTGCCCGGCGCGTCGCTGCCCCCGCGGCCTCGGAGCTGACCCCGCCCCTCGGCGCGCCGGCCCCGCCCCCGGCGGTCCCTCCGCCCCCCGCCCCGCCCGCCCGGCCCGGCTCTGCCCAGCCGGCCCGGCCCTGCCCGGCTCCGCGAAGTTTTGCCAGCGTCCGAGCTGCGCGCCGCCGCCCCGGGCACGCCCGGGTGTCCCGACTCGGAGAGGCCGCCGAGGGGGCCGCCGCGGGTCCCGGCCTCTCGGCCTCCCGCCGCCTACCCGCTCTGGCTGCGAGGATCTCCTACCGGCCCGGGCTCTGCCTTCTCTTTCATCCCTTTCCTCCTCCCCCTGCTTCTCCAGCCTCCGAGGATGCGGCGCTCATCCCCTCCCAGACCCAAACTTGAGTTCTTGACTCAACTACAAAAGAAGTTTACTCCAGGGAGGGGGAAAAGTTGGAAGGAAGGGCCAAAGATTCTGAAAAAATATGCTTTTTGTTTTTAGTAGCGAGAGTGGAATGAATGTGACCAGTGCTTCTCCAATTTGAATACGCCTCGGAAGCTCGTGGGGATCTTGTTAAAATGCTGACTCTGACTCCGTGGTCTGGGGTGGGGCCTGAAGTTCTGCTTTTCTAAGGAACTTGTAGGCGATTTGGAGACTGATGGTCCGTGAAGCACACCTGGCGAAGGGAGGCGCACACCTGCCAGGTGCCAGGTTAGCCAGTGGGCTCTTTCATCTGGATCCTTTCTACCTAGACCAGTGGCACCTCTGGGCCCCCATTTGCAGAAAAGGGAAGTAGATGTAAAGGCAGGCACCCAACAGCCAAATGAACAGCTGCTTCAGTGCATTTGGGGCTCCAAGACGGCACTGGTGACCATTCCCAGCAGAGTTAGGTGGTGGAAGAATGCAATGACACTTTTCTGCTCCGCTCCCATTCCCCCACCCCACCCCGCAAAAAAGCTAATGCAAAAACAAACAAACAAACAAAAACTAGATATAATTCACCTGGATATGTCGAACAACTGGTGAATGGCTAAACAAATTGTGCTATGTCATTGACCGCAGCTTGAATGAATCTCAAGCATGCTAGGAGAAAGAATCCAGCCCTAAAGGTACATTCTGTAACAGTGGTTCTCAACCTTCGGGCGAACCTGTGAGAACTGCACAGTTAAAATGTTCTCACAGGTTCTCAAGGTCCAAAGGGGGGTGGGGGGCAATCGGGGGTGGTTTCTGCCCAAAGCCACAGGCACGCATGGGCTTCCTCCTGATTTCTTCTTTCCCTCACAGATGGAAAGATACATATGGCTCTCTGGACAACACTATTGTTCCACCACGTGGCTGTACATCAAAATGACCTGGGAAATTAAAAACGCAAGCTCCCAACCTGGCCGGATGGCTCAGTAGTTTGGAGCATTGTCCCATGCACTAAAACAGTGGTTCTCAACCTTCTGGCCCTTTAAATACAGTTCCTCATGTTGTGACCCAACCATAAAATTATTTTCCTTGCTACTTCATAACTGTAATGTTGCTACTGTTATGAATCGTAATGTAAATATCTGATGTGCAGGAGGGTCTTAGGCGACCCCTGTGAAAGGGTCGCGACCCACAGGTTGAGAACCGCTGTTAAGATTCCACTTATCAGACATGGGGGGGGGGGGGTAGTATAGGGACCAAAACCAGATCAGTAGTTGCCAGGGTCTGGGCATGGGGGACGGGGTGAGTGCAAGGGGCACAGGGGGCCTTTGTGTTGAGCAGTGGGACTATTTTGCATCTTGCTTATGACTATGATGGTACAACTTAGTACATTTCTCAAAATGTAAGAGCTGCATCCCTAAAGCAGGTGAGTTTTACTGTTTATAAATTGTACCTGTTTGGAGGAATCAGGAGGGTGTAGGTGGGGGGACACTTGAGGGGGAGGTTGTACAGGGGATGCATTGGAGACAATTTAGAAGATGCTAAGATTCAATGGCTTTACTTTTTAATTGTCTGCTCAAGTCCGAAAACATGGAAGCTAAAGTAGATCAGGTCAAGAGTTAAAAATACCAGTGCCCGGGTAAGGGAATGAGAAAATGTGGTGCAATGTAGGAAAGTTTAGCAAGTTCCATATTACAAGTATAAATAAATTCTTCTAAAGATTTAGCATTCATGCGTTTTTACCCTGGGATCCATGAACATTAGAGATACTACCCATGGGCTTTGGGAAGTTTTAAAGCCCCTAAAATTTTATGCAAAATTTCGGGTGTGTGCGGTACATGCATTTTTCCAAGAAACATGTTGGAGCCTTTGCTAATGACACCCAATAAGGCAAGCGGTTTCTCCTACAGTTGTTCATTTGCCTTTTAACATCAGGAATGTGGAAGGACAATGGCCCTGACCCAGTCCTGTCATTCTTGTTTCCTTAGGTTTCTTTGGGCACCTGAACTTCAACTCTGGAAATGAGTTAGAGCCTCTCTCTCTCTCTCTCTCTCTCTCTCTCTCTCTCTCTCACACACACACACACCTTTTAAATAAATTAATATCTTTAAAACCATTTGGATAAGTGTAAAGCCCTCCTTAAGTTAAACTGTTTTTAGATTCATACTGAATCATTCCCAGCCCCCTCACCATAGAAGCTGGGCAGGAGGTTCAACCATTCATCATGCTCTCTTATTTCCCAATTCTTTAGAATTCTATCAAAAACACAGGATACTGGCCCGGCCAGAGTGGCTCGGTGGTTGAGCATCGGCCTGTGAACCAGGAGGTCAGGGCACATGCCTGGGTTGCCCGCGCAGTCCCAGTGGGGGATGTGCAGGAGGCAGCCAATCAATGAGTCTCTCTCATTGATGTTTCTCTCTCTCTCCCTTTCTTCTCTCAAAAAAATAAAATAAAATATATATATATTTAAACACAGGATACTCAATTTCCAGAAAACGTGATAGGTTCCAATGTTAACTGGTTGGGTCTCAGGAAGCCAGTCTCAAGTCCTTTTTACAGTTGGTTTAATACAAATGAAAGCCAGAGTGCTTTAGGGATGCAGCTCTATACATTTTACCAAAAGTGAGCCACCGTGACCTCGGATGTGTGCTCTGCCACAGCTGCGCAGTGCTGAAGGAGGGAAGAAAAAATTTTGTCTCCTGTCTCTCTGTGGTCTTTGGTATAACGCTCTGTCGTGCCCATGTTCCCACTCTCTCCTGGCAGGAGGCCCAGTAATACCACAGGTAAAAACAGCTGGACCTGAGCTCAGGTATGTCTGAGATGTGCTCCGCTGTTGTTCATGTGTTGCCACACGTGAGCTCCGTGACCCTGAGCAAGTGATTAGCCCCTCTCAGCCTTAGTTTCCTTACCTGTAAAATGGGGAATCTGAGGGTTGCTGTCAGGATTAAAGGAGCTCACGGTTGTGAAGCCTTTGGCACAGTACCACGCACAGAGTAATTGCTCAAGAGAAGGTAGCTGTGGGAGTGGCTGTGGTTCCTGCTACAAGGCAGCTGCTGTGGTAGCCAGTCTCAAGGTGGCTGTCAGAGATCCTTGCCTTCTGGCGTCCATGCTTTGGTGTAGTCTAATTCCACACTGAATGGGGCCAGCCTGTGTGACCAGTGGCTATTGTAGAAGTGACAATGAACAACTTCCAAGAAAGGGTCACCAAGAACATAGCCGTTCCTTTCTTGCTCTCTCAGGTCCCTCGTTCCGGGGCGAGGCAGCCACCACGTGGTGAGGGCGCTCAAGCAGCCCTGTGGATAGGCCCACACCAGGAGCAACCGAGCTTCCTGCCAACTTGGCAGCCATTGGAGGGAACCATCTTGACACTGAAGCCTCCAGCCCCAGTCAGGCCTTCATATGGCTGGAAGCTTGATGAGCAATCCTGAGCTGGAACCGCCCAGCCTCTCCCAAATTCCTGATAATAAATGTTTTTCTTTTTATATATTTTTATTGATTTCAGAGAGGGAGAGAGACAGAAACATCAAGCTTTGATCGGCTGCCTCCTGCAGGCCCCGCCCTGGGCATTGAGCCTGCAACCTGGGCATGTGCCATGACCAGGAATTGAACCGTGACCTCCTGGTTCATAGGTCGATGCTCAACCACTGGGCATGATAATAAACGTTTATTGTGGTTTTAAGCCACTAACTTTCAGGGTAATTCACTATGCAACTCTATATCTCTCTCTGCCTCTATTATCTATCTATCTATCTATCTATCTATCTATCTATCTTCTATCTATCTATCTTACTTGCCAGCCTGCATGTTGTGAATTGCCCCCTGAAAAGGCTCAAGGGGCAAGGAACTGTAAAGGCCTCCAGACAACAACCAGTGAGAAATTAATCCACAAAGACCTGAATCCTGCCAACAATCACACACGTGAGCTTGAAGATAGATGGGGCCACAGTTCCGGGCGCAGCTTGACTACAGTCTCACGGAGACCTTAAGGCGACCCACCCAGCTAAGCAGTGTGCGGATTCCTGATCCACCAGGAAAACTGTAAGATTACAAGTGCGTGTTGTTTTAAGCTACGACGTTTTGAAATGATTTGTTACACAGCATTAGATACCAATACAACTGTCTTACCATAAACATGGAGTCCTTGAACACTTAGTGAATTTCCCTACCCGGTAGCTGAGGAAAGCAGTGTGAGAGAATGATCATTAATCAAGTGTCTGCTTCAGACACTGTACATTTTATGATCAAATTTATCTTCAGGACAATCTCCGAGTTAGATATTATTCTCCCCTTTGCATAGAAGGGGAATCTGAGGCCCAGAGAATCTAAGCGACTGGCCCCAAATAACCCAGGAAATTGATGAGCTTTGAAGCCGGGGCCTTTTGATTCCAAAGGACTCCATGTCACCATTCGGAACCTGCAAAACCACTTCCAACTCATAAAACGCAGAACGCGTGAGCGGCTGGGAAGATAATGTGTTTACTGGGTTTGGGGCTAGACAGGTAAAGATGCTGGGCATGTCGAATCAAACTTGATTTATTATGTAACACAGTTCACCCCCCAGGAAACTTTCCTGAATACATCGAATTATTGCAGTCCCCACCCCCAAAAAATGCTGAGTATGGAAGTTCTCCCAGCTAGAAATTAAACTCATCCCAGAGCTGCCAAATGTATGTATGTGTGTGTGTATATATATATATATATATATATATATATATATATAGTTTAAATTGTCAGACTAATCTACAGGAAAATACTGCTGGGAAGCAGCATAGTTCTTGTAATTCATGTTTAATATAGTCGCTAGCTTGCAGAAGAGATCTGCTGACATTTATTAATGAAAATTTTGCACCATCTGAAAGGATGGAATTTCTACCTCTCATTTCAAAACAACACACGGCCTGTGATTGATTTTAATGCCTCAGTTTTACTGCCCCTTGAATGAAGTTGTCTACACCCTTAAAAGGGTGATTTTTCACTTGTGACCAGCCTTGGGAACCAAGAAACAATGATATGAAAAAGAATTTAACCTGCAATTTATCAACAGAGCCGTTTTGCCAATTTTCATCACAGGCGCTTTTTTTTTTTCTTTCTCAATTGGAAAAGCGGGGGACGTGGATTCATTAAATCCACTCTTGGTCCATCAGTTTGAGGGGAACACTGACCTTGGGCTGTACAGATCTGCAGTGTACAGTATGGTAGCCACGGTTACGTGTGGCTACGTGTAGCAACGTCGAGAACTTGATCTGGGACTCTTTTGAGTAATGATAAGCTCTAAATATAAAACGCAAACAAAATTTCAAAGACAGGACAAAAAAAGTCAAAGATTTCAAAAACATTTACATTGATCATATGTTGAAATATAACCCTAGATATAGGGTTACATAAAATACTATTAACGCCACGTGTTTCTGTCTGCTTTTTTAAATGTGGCTCCTGAAAAATGTATCATTTCGTATTGGCTTGCATTCGGGGCTCCCAACAGAACTGAAAGAGAAAAATTTGTATTTGGTGAATGAGCACAGGACCTATTCATATTCCTTGAGGCACTGCTGAATCACGTCCACTTGAAGATCATTGACTTTGAGAGGACATGTCCCTCCCAGTTTCTCCACTCAGCTAGTTCCACCTCCACACCCTCTCCCCTATGTTCTTTCTAGGCATCCACGTCAACTGATATAAAAGTGATTTTAATGTCGTAATCTCAGTATTACAAATGTACCATGGGGTCAAGGAAGGAGGGAAATGCATAGAGAAAAAAAAAGAAACCATCTTTTTAAACAACATGAACATTGGGCACTTGAATTTCGAGAAGAATCCAACACTGAATGAGATCTCCATTTCGGTAAGGAACTTTATTCAGCAATTAACTGAGGAGCCAAAAGCTACACTTCAGAGAAAATTATTCCAGCACGCCCTAAGTAACCGACTCTCTTTCATAGACACACAGGTAAGCAGCAGGCTTTAATAAACCACCATCTGGAAGGTAAATAGATTTACATTTTTAACCTGGCATTATCGGAACATTTTCTCTGCACTGTGAAAACTCCGCTGTAATAACGGAAGTCGTTTTCCTCAGTGCCCCTCAGCTTAATTTCGGGTGCTTGTTTGACTGTCTGATCTGGGGCTGATGCTGTGTGGGTTGGTAGTTCAACTTGGGGGAGGGAGAGCAGAGAAGATGGTTTTGAGTTTGGTTTTTTGTTTGTTTGTTTCTTTGCTGCGTTTTCTGTGAATTCCCACATCCAGTGTGGAAGGGAGGGAACAAAAGGGACAGAGAAGGGAAAATATTTGACAGTTTCCTGGACCCTTTAGCATACATGTAATGAAAACACAGTGGAGTTAGAGGTATTGTTTGCTTCTGTCAGGCACTGATTGCAGCTCCTGAAAAACCGCCAGCACCTTCTACCTTGTGTTCAAGCCAGAAATCTGGGTATGACCCTGGACTCCTCTCTTTCCTCTACTCCTCAATATGATCGTTTAGTACAATCTGTGGACTCTAACTATTGAATGTCTCTTGAATCCAACTCACCCCTCCCCTTCCCCCTACTCCTTCTTTAGTTCAGACCTCCATGTCCCTGTGCCTGGGTTGCTTCAGCCCTCTCCTAGCTGGTCTTCTCAGGCCTTGTCTTGCTTCTTCTCCATCTGCTGCAAACCTCCATGGCTCCCTATTACCCACAGGACACGTATAGACTTAGCTGAGAATATCCTTTGTGAGCTACTACTGAAGCTGATTGTCATAGGGGTCAGGGGTGGAGAGAGGGCAGAGGGGTGAGACCAGAGGAGTGAAGAGGAGATCTGGGGCATGTTAAGGAGTTTATTCATTATCCTATGAGCAATAGGAAGTCACTATGGTCGGTTTTAAGCAGAAGCATGCATGAACAGATCTGCATAGTGGTTAAAAGCAAGGGTTGTGCAATCACACTTAAATTCAGATTGACCATGCCACTTAGCTGTGTGTCCTTGGGCAAGTTACTTAACCTTCCTGAGCTGGTTTCTTCAACTATAAAATGGAGATTAAGAGCCCCCTGAGATAAGCACAATTGTCATATCTAAATGAGGTGGTGCTTAGGATACTACCTAGCATATAGTAAGCATCCTACTAATTACAACTAATACTACTATTAATCTACCTTCTTCTAAGAAGCCCTCCAAAAGCCCTCAAGACTGAGTTAAGCCTCATTCCATCGTGTTCTTATAACGCCTGCATTTATCCTTGTTGGTAGCATTTATGAGTCTGTATTTTAATTGCCTATTAATATGTTATTTCCCCCACCAAACCACAGATCCCTAAAGCTGGGAACTATGGCTGAGGGTGGTGAGAGTGCCTTCAAAATGTACACACAAATAAATACCTTAGATTGCTCAGGACTCTGAATTACATGAACTCTTTTGTCCTATAATCACCCCCACTTTGCAGTTGGGGAAACAAAGGGTCAGAGAAATCAAGTTTTAAGCCCAAGGCCCTACAGCCCAAGCTTCAGAGCTGCAACTTACCTCGCCATGGCCCGGAAGGAGGAGAAGCTAAGAGAAGTAACACCCGCTAAAGTCTACAGCGACCTGCCCAGAGCAGGATGGGTGTTTCGCAAAGCTTCCCAAAACGTCCAAGTGAAGGAATCAAACATGTCAGCAGGAAAAGGAATAGATAAGCCAGAAATCAACCCAGACCTACTAGAAATAATAACTCCAGGAAACAGAACCACACACACAAAAGGCAACAGTACACTCCAGGATACACAGGATAAAGTCACCTTGGCAAAGCTTGTGTCCTCACAGCCAAGCCAGGAAGGGATTGAGTTTAAAAGGGAATTGGAAGGAGGACACTTGCCCATTCAAGAGGCGTGCCAACCCACCCCGGAGTGTCCGGCTCCCGCCACACACCCGTGAACCTGATCACAGCGAACCCCCAGAGTAACTGCCATGAACCTTCCCAAGGTGGAAAGGAGCGGGCCGTGGTAATGCGAGAAGCTGTCCACGTAGGCCAGTTGGCTTGGCCCTCGCAGGCCGTGCCAGTGAAGGCCAAGCGGAGGCTGACCCTGGCGTGGGCCAGTTGGCTTTGCACCGAAGGGAGAAGCAAGCTCCATGGGCGCTGGCTAGAAGCTTCGTCCTGTCCAGTGGTCCTGCCAATGCCGGTATTTGGGACCAAAAGGGATTGGGGGAAAAGAGTTTGGAGGACCTAATGCCAATCTTGACAACCAGGCTGCCATTCAGGCAGCACACGTCAGCACAGACAGCCAGTTGTCGAGCCAATAAAACTCTTCTGGACCAGTTGGTAAATAGTGCTAAGCCCCCTGAGTGCCTCCGACATCACCCCAGCCTCACAGCTCCTCCCCTGGGGCCTGGGGGAGGAGGACCCAAGGACCACACAGGAGTAAACATGAAAGAAAGCTTCACACAGCAGGGGGCCACGTTCTTATTGGCTGGTGCCTAACTTCTGAGAGTGGAAAATAGGAGACAGCCATCATTCATTGGTTCATTCATTCATGTATTCGACAATTCCTTTTTTAAAAAAAATATGTTTTGATTGATTTCAGAGAGGAAGGGAGAGGGAGAGAGAGAGATAGAAACATCAATGGAGAGAATCATTGATTGGCTGCCTCCTGCATGCCCCCTACTGGGGATTGAGCCTATAACCTGGGCATGTGACCTGACCTGGAATTGAACCAGTGACCTCCTGGTTCATGGGTTGACGCTCAACCGCTGAACCACGTCGGCTGGGCTTGACAATTCTTTACCAAGCACCTGCCATGGCGACAGCAGATTGGTAGTGTGGTTTTCATGTGGGAAGAGAAGGGGCGTCCTCCTCCGTACAGGTATTTTGAAGCCTAAGTCAGACAGCAAAGCAGACACATCAATCCAACCCCTCAGGTGGGAGGATTTGGGCAGGAGGATTTGGAGGTCTTGGTGCCCTTTCCCTCCATTCACCTAATCGTTCATTAATCAAATATGTATTAAGTGCTTATTATATGCAGGGCCCTCTCGGGGTGCAATGAGAGGAGAGGAAGATGAATCACTCAGACCTTGTCCTCTTCTAGTATGGAGGAGGGGCCGGGGCCCAGGCTACAGGACAAAGCAGAGTGAGAAGTGGCCGGCCAAGGAGAGAAGTCCAGGAACCAGAGTTTCCTTATCGGAGGACAGTCTAATGTCACGGGATCTGCTAAATGTGTAACTAAATGAGACAGTGTTTATTAGTTTGTATATTTTTCCATTTAAGTAAACTATCAAATGAGAGAGAAAAAAGTCTCAACATGCACCATTATTTTGGTTCCAAATTGGTCTTCCTGGGAATAGAAAGGTTCTTTCATAAAAATAATAACAGCAAATATTGATTGAGAGTTTTCTCCATTGGGATTCCCGGAGCAGAGTGTGAGACCATGTGGGTGCACATAGTTTACTGGGGACAACTGGAGGAAGCAGACGTGCAGGAGCAGAGAGAGGGGGACAACAGCAGGAGAAAAGTCAATGGCGGGCGCCTGGGCTGAGCTGGTTAATGCTGTGGGCAGCTGAAGCTTCATCCCGATGTGGACTCTCTGGGATCTGGGAGGCCCGACGTCACATTCTCCCTCGGAATTGGGGAATGACAGTTATCCATGGTCTCCTGTCCCCCATTGGTGGAGTGTTAAATCCACTTCCACTTTGGAAAAGACCCTGAGAGACGCGGTGGATGATGGAGGCAGGACACAGCCAGGGTTTGGGGAACCTGCCCTCTGAGGCCACAGCCCAAACCCCACGTGGCCGGTGGTTAGGCTTCCAATATGCCAGGTGCCTTACGTCCCATCAGTAGGTCCTATCACTTTCTTCATTTTCAGAAGAAGAAATGGAAACATGGAAAGGTGAATGAGCATATGATAGGGCACAGAGCCAGCAGATGGCTGAGGATTCAGCCTGTGGTATCCAGCTCTTGAGTCTAAGCTGTGAAAATATTGCCTATCCTGGGACTTCAGGAAAGAAAAATAAAAAGCAACCATTTGTAGATGAGGTGGGAGTGAGGGAGAAACAGTATTAGGGAAGATTTTATATACACACTCCCCTCCTTTCACGGAACCAGGGTAAGAAAGGCAATCTGGCTGTAGATTTGCAAATCTTTAAAAGCACACGTTTCCCATTATTCCAATGAAAGCTCAGTGACTGCTGAGGCCATGGATACTCCACGCCACAGCTCTGGGAAGGCTGCGACCCAATTTTTCAAGAGGTTAAGAACCTTGCTTTCTCTGCCAGCCAAACAAAAATGTTATGAGTCAAGTGAAAGAGATGACATTTAGAGAGAGGAGCAGAGCCGACATGTCCATGTTCAGCTGGTCTACCTACAGTCAGGGTGCGTGAGAATGAAAATCTGGGAGGAGTTAATTAATGAGCCCCTTGTACTCCTGAGAACTTGGGGTCACATTTTGGATGGAACCCACCAGCCATCCCCAGAACTAAGCAAACCCAACAATGAGAGACGTTAGTCTCCTGTCAGGTTCCAGGTATTGGTCTCTCTCCAGGAATACAAGGAGAAGCTTTTTGCACAGAGGATAAAGGCCGAAAAGACACAGCCCCTCTCATCACAGCTCTCCCGGCTGTTTCATCAGTATTGTGTCCCAGGTTCACCAACAATTTGATTTCACTGAAAAGCTCTGTACGTGAACTTGGAACTCTTGCTTCCTGACTGAGGCCCAGCGGGTGGCCCTCATTCTCTGCCCCTGGGTCCTCCAGTCCAAGTTTCCTCAAAGCTGATGTCGGTCCTGCCTGAAATGAGAGGGCGACCATTTCCTGTAGAGGCTGCATCTCTGCTGGGTCAGGCACAGTTAGGAAGCCCCTGTCCCTGCTCTCCTACCAGTGGCAGAGAAAGAAAGAGAACTATCAGGAAATGCTTGAAAGATATAAAGTGTCCAGAGAGAAGAACTGGGTAGGGTGGTGACAGTAAAAAAAAGAGAGTAATAGTTTCCATTAAGTGACACGATCCAAGCCGGTACACCATAAGGTCAGGTCCCAGGGGAAGTGCTATTTGATAAAGCCCATCCCAGACAGACAAAAAGTAATTTGCAAGTTCTTAACCAGAGGCTTTCAGGAATTAAATGATTTGTAAACTCTCGCACGTGCCCAGCATAGCTGAGGCTGACTTTTCTTTTCTTCCACTTTTCTTAAACCACACGCTCTCTCACACCCTCTCCCTGAGATTTCCTGGAAACACTCATTATGATCATTTGTTCAGCACATACTCCCTTGTCCCTCCCGCTGTGGGAGGAGGAGACTTCCGACCCCTACCCCTACCGGTGTTGGGCCAGGCTACTTGCCTTGCTTTTTGCCAATGGAATACCAGCAGATGCAGCAGGAGCAGAGGCCTTAAGTTTGCTTGTGGGTTTTGGCTTGACCTTGTTTGCTCAAAGAACATGCCCTGCGTATTTCCTACTCATTCAGTATGGGTCACAGATCCAGCACACGTGGGCAGACCTGACCCATTCATAATCCAGAGCCACGCCTAGGCAGGACCCTGGTCCAAAGCAGAACCACCCAGCTGAGCCCAGCCAGGACCCGCCTACTTGTAGCCAACAGTGGACTCCTATGTGGGAGGATAAATGTTTGTTGTCAGTCACTGGATGCGGGGTGGTCTGTCCATAGCCAATGTGTCTCTGTGTCCTTCTTCTGTCTCATTTCTCCTCATTCGAATTCTCAAAAGCCACAAAGAATGGCAGCCTCTTCTTCAGAACAGAAGGAAGGAAGAAAAACACAACGGAGCAAACTCAGAATCTTCAAGACACGGAGGAAAAGAGGCCGGGCTTTTTCATGTGTTGATCATTTTTGAATGATCACACCCGTAACAATAGCTACCATCTATTTGTTCTGGGACCGGCACAGTGGTACACATTTCATAAACTTGAATGTATTTAATCCACCCAATATCCCAAGAAGTCAGAATAAATATCACCGTTTTGACAGAAAGAAACATGAGGCTTAGAGATGTCACATATCTTGTTAGAAGCTGCCAGAGCTGGGATTAAAATTCAACTTTAGGCAAATCCCAATAATTATTGAGCAAGGTAGGCAGTGAACCAGTCTTAAAATGAAATACCAGCCTTTAATGGAACAAATTGGCCAAGATCAGAAACATTCTAAAACCGAATGTTGGCACAAGTCTGAAAGCAGCATCGCGGAAAGCACAGGTGAGAATGTAAATTGGTGCTAACGTCCTGGAAAGCAACCTGCCAATGTTTATCGGGTCCCTGAACATTTGCATAGCCTTTGAACTAGTAATCCCACTTCTCTGATTATATTCTAAGCAACTAATCAAAGATGCTGCTGGAGATTCATGTATGAGGTTGTTCTTTAAGATGTTCCTTACCACAGTGAAAAATTGGAAGCAGCTGAAATGTAAAATAGCTGCAGAATAGTTAAATAATTGGTATTGCTACAGGCTAGAATAACATGCAGCCATTAAAACTCCTATTTTAGTGATATGAGGAAAGGTTTGTGCTGTGGTCTGAATGTTTATGTCCTGCCTCAACATTTGTATCTTGAAATCCTACACCCCAAGGATGTGGTATTAGGAAGTGGGCCTTGGGAGGTCATTAGGTCACGAGGGTGCGGCCCTCATGGATGGGATGAGTGCCCTTATAAACGGAGCCCTAGAGCCCAGCCAGTGTGGCTCAGTGGTTGAGCACCGAACTGTGAACGGAGGAAATAGTTTGATTCCCATCAGGGCATATGCCCGGGTTGCAGGCTTGAACCCCATGTGGGGTAGGCAGGAGGCAGCCGACCAATGATTCTTTCTCATCATTGATGTTTCTATCTCTCCTTCTCCCTTCCTCTCAGACATCAATAAAGATATATATTTTAAAAATAAAAGAAGTGAGGAGAAAGACCTCCCCACTTAGTGTATTCAATATCTACTTATTTCTACACTGCCTGGTTCCATGCCATCCCAGAAATTGGAAATCAAAGCAGACACTAAAACAAAGATGGGATGTAAATTACAAGCAGAAAGTAGCTCCAAAAAAATCTTACCATGGCAACCTTGCCGCAGACTCTGGCTGGGCCCAGCTTTCCTGAGGCCTCGTGGTGGCTGCAGGCTCTTCGCCACCGGGTCACCCATTCCCCAGGTGCACTCCCCAGGGAAGGGCTGCGAGGTGAGCTGTTGGCAAAGGTGACCTGCCCAGTACGGTGCCACGCAGGCCCAGTCACCCTGGAGGTCCAAGGCGTGGCTGCCAGGCCCCAGGATGGGGGTGGGGGGAGCCAAATGAAGAGAAGCATCCAATGTTTGCGTTCATTACCGTCTCTCAAATGCAGAGGAGAGAAAGCCTAAAAAATTCTCTCTGGCTTGCACTTTTAGGCCGTTTAATTTTTTATTATAGAGCGTGAGCGATGAAGTTTCCTGCTTCTCCGCCCCAGCCCCCCTGCCCCCACTGCCGGAGAGGAACATTTAAATTCTATAAATTAGCTTCCCTAAAGATGCTTAAGCATTTATGAAAACATCCACATTTTATATGCAGCTCTATGAAATCTTAAAGGGGAAAAAATTGCCCAACTGCCACGGGAAGCTAAGCTGGCAGAGAGCGTGAGCTGCTCAGTGCAAACATGCCAACAGCTTTACAAATGAGGAGATGGGATCGGGATTAGGGGCCTGCAGATCGTTCATCGTTCATCGTTCATCGGTGACAAAGCAAAGCCGCGTGGCCTTGGCGCTCCAGGCCATGGAGTCGCTCCCAGGCCCCACCCTGGGTCTCCCACAGGCTCTGCAGTGTTAACTCCTTACACCCGCGTTAGTGCTGGCGGCAGGGACGCCACCGTGCCCACCTGGGTGCCCAAGGCAGGTCTTCTGATGTAAACCCAAGAGTTTCGTTTTCCAGGGGAGACCTGGGTTTAAAGCCTGGCTTAGCTTCTAACCAGCCTGTGACCTTGGACAGTAGACTTAACCTTGAACTCAGAGGCTCAGGTTCCTCCTCTGAACACGGGGGACAACAGTAACAGGAAGGGACGCCGTGAGGGATAATTCCCTCGGTATAACGGAACAAAACCACAGAGGAGTTCCATCCTAGGGACAATCAAATACGAGTGTTTGGACAAACATCTCCCACTATCACAAAAAAGGGAGCAGGCCACAGGAGAAAATAAGAAACTTGAGTGATTGATCCCATTTTCCTTCTTCCCCATATTTTCTGACTACACCTGGGCCTTTCGTGGCTCCAGGGAAAGAGGTCACAGCCAAAAGCAGAGAGAGCCTGGAGAAAGGAACTTGGGCTTGTGATCCTGAGGCCGTCGGTTTACGAATGCTTTTGGCGCAGATGGTGTGGCTCAGTGGTTGATGGTCAACCCTAGAACCCACAGGTCTCTGGTTCGGTTTCTGGTCAGAGCACATGCCCAGGTTGTGGGCTCAATCCCCGGTGGGGGTGGGGGGGGTGGGGGGGAGTGTGCAGGAGGCAGCCAATGGATGATGTTTTTCTCTCATCAATGTTTCTATTCTCTACCCCTCTTCCTACCTTTCTCTCTAAAAAGCAAAATAATAATAATAATAATAAATAAAAATTTTTAAAGAATACTTTTGACTCTTGACTTTATAGAAATTTCCCCATAAGTGCTCACTGTAAAATCGATGACTTCCCCCTCCTGCAGCCCCCTGACCCCTTAACGGGACACACAGCTCTCACTGCTCTCTGAACCTCGGGCCGCCCAGGGGAAGGAACGCGGGTGTTCTCCAGCTGCTGGACCACAGGCCCCGTTTCATCGTTTAACTTCTTTGGACCTCAGACACCAAACCCCTTTAAAGAGGTGTAGTGTTGACATGGAAGGTCTTGTTCACTAAAACTTATAAAGATACCTGAGGGCTTTCCAGCTTTTCTACCTGATTTACATCTTTTCTGTCCGTCACAATGAGGCCGTCACCCAGTGGATAAGTAGCATCTTTGAAGCTAGTCTCCTGCGCAGCACTTAACAGATTAGCATTTCCAAGGACAAACACCTTATTTAATAACTGCCCTGCCAACGGCATGCTATCGCTATTTGCACAGCTTCACATTTAATATGACACCTTTACTTTTAAGGCATTTCATTACAATCTCCATGGACAGTGGCTGAGCGGAGAGGCTCTCTCAGCACCCAGATCTGTGTAGGGACGGGTGAGACCTGCATTTTCCAGAAGGACTTCCTGGGATGATGTAAGTCTTCCCTGTCTGTTTTGTCAGCCACCAGCCACATGCGGCAGTAGCACTTGACATGGGACTGCTACAAGTGAGGAACTGAATTTTAAAATGTACTCACTTTTTCCAGGCCAACATGGCTCAGTGGTTGAGCGTTGACCTATGAACCAGGAGGTCAAGGTTGGATTCCTCAGGGTACATGTCCAGGTTGCGGGTTTGATCCCCAGTGTGGGGCATGCATCAGGCAGCCGATCAATGATTCTCTCTCATCATTGATGTTTCTATCTCTCTCTTCCTCTCCCTTCCTCTCTGAAATCAATAAAAAAAATAATTTAAAGAAATAGATGGCCAAAACCAGTTTGGCTCAGTGGATAGAGCGTCGGCCTGCGGACTGAAAGGTCCCAGGTTTGATTCCGGTCAAGGGCATGTACCTGAGTTGTGGGCACATCCCCGATGGGAGATGTGCAGGAGGCAGCTGATCAATGTTTCTCTCTCATCGATGTTTCTAACTCTCTATCTCTCTCCCTTCCTCTCTGTAAAAAATCAATAAAATATATTTTAAAAAAATAGATGTACTCACTTTTAAGTAATTTCCATTTGCACATAATTGTCACGTGAGGCTTGTCACTACCATGTCGGGCAGCTCAGGGGTGGACACTCCCCACATCAGACTTCTGCTGAAACCACTGCTGTCCATGGGAAAACCCTGCAAACCACACATGGAATTAACATTTTTCTAGTAGCCACATGAAAGGAAAGGAAAAAGGAGGCAGTGAAATTAATGTCAATGATAAATTTCATTATAATTGACTTCAAAATATTATCATTTCAAGATATAATCAATAAAAATATTAAGGAGGTGACTTACATTCCTTTTTTCATACGAAGCCTTCACAATTCAGCCCAGTTGGAGAGGCTCAGTTGGTTGAGCATTGTCCTGTGCACCAAAAGGTTGCCGGTTAGATTCCCAGTTAGGGCACATGCCTGAGTCGTGTGTCGGTCCCTGGTTGGGGCACATGTAGAAGGCAGCCAATCAATGTTTCTCTCTCACATTGATGTTTCTCTTTCTTTCTTTCTTTCTTTCTTTCTTTCTTTCTTTCTTTCTTTCTTTCTTTCTCTCTCTCTCTCTCCCCCCCCTCTCTCCCTCTCTCCCTCTCTCCCTCCCTCCCTCCATCTCCATCTCCATCTCCATCTCCATCTCCATCTCCATCTCCATCTCCATCACCTTTTCCTCTTCCTTCCCTTCCTAACTCTCTCTAAGCATGTCCATGGGTGAGGATTAAAACATATTCTCTGTGTATTTTATAATTACAACACATCTCAATTTGAACTAGCCATATTTCAGGTGTTCAACAGCTTCCAGTGGCTACTGGCGACCATTCTGGATAGCCATTACACAACACAGACATTAGCCACCCAGGGGCTATCTCTCCACCTGTAATTTGGGCATGTTTACAGCAACTGCCATCAAAAACACTCTTGTGCTTAACTAGGGAGGCTAAAGAATTTCCAACACATAACGTGTTAAACATAAACACCAAAGTCGCTGTATTTATCTTTCCAAAGTATACATAGCTATGCAAAATATTTGTTGTTTCCTTTCTGTGTTGAATTAAACTCATTTGACCAGCATGTCAGCATGCACCACTAATTACAGAAGAATAGTTCTACAAGTGGAAGAAATGCAATGTGACTGTGCATCACAGAATTCTTAAGCCCAGTGCCTAGGGATTTCCATACCAATAATTTCCATTAGTGTAATGGGACACAATAGAAGTTGCTCCTGAAATAAAAATGTGTAATGAAAAAAGCAATTATAGAGAATCATTTGGCAGCAAAGTAGATAACCAATAAGCCAATGAATGACCTGATCAATGGGTATTAGATACATTAAATGCAGAGGACGATCCCGAAGCGTCCATTAGCAGAAATTCTAACGAATAAATTACATAAAAATAATCAATAGAGCTAGCAGACAACGGAACCTATAACAGTGGATTCGGAAGCAATTCAAAGATTTGCACGGCCCACACTTGAATGCCTTCTCGGGTTTTACATCGCAAGCTACACCTCCTCCCCCATCTTCGGCCGCTCTTTCATGCTTTTTTCTAAATTAGCTTGTTGCTGCATCCTTACAACGTAGTAATGAAAAGGGGGTAAAGGCAGCCCTGTGGGTTTTCTGTCTCTCTGGGATACACTTGCTGAAACGTGCTCAATATTTGCTAATGGCTTTGGAGGGAAAAGCTAAGATGGTATGGCCTTTGCTCTTAAGACAGAGGCAAAGAGAGAAGGAGGCAGCATGGGGGGTACCCTAGGTTTACAGTATAGAAGGATGCCTTTTAAACTTGGACAGGAAAGTGGTTTTATGATTGTCTGGAATGTCAGCCTGGCTCCTGACCAGAGAAAATGGAACCAAATACAAGTCCTGTGGTCTTGCGCTCTTCCAGGCTAATCAGAATCGTTCCTTCCACATCCCAACAGCCTGAATAGTCTGACTTTGTACGCCCCACACGTGGTTACACATTACAAAGTTAGCTGACTAGGAGAAGACAAGATATAGCCTCACTGTGATGCATTGTTTACCTGGCATTAGGCTTTCGTTTGCCTCTCTGGCAGAAGCGAGGCCCTGCTCCGCTGAGGAAAGCCAGCAGAAGGGGGCTGTGAGCTGTCCTCACGTGTGAAAAGCTTGTCCTGCCTTCAAGGAGTTTGATCCCAGGATGAGGCTGGGAACCCGGGAGCCCCTTTATGCATTACCTCTGTTCACGCGACACAGTATGCCTGGAAAGGAAACAGAGGGCTAATGTTTACTGAACACCTACTACCTATCAGGCACCATGCCAAGCACAGCTCAGTAATACCTAATGTTTTTTGCTAATCCTCACCCAAAGATGTTTTCCCATTGATTTTTAGAGAGAGTGGAAGGGAGGGGGAGAGACAGAGAGAGAGAGAAACATTGATGTGAGAGAGACACATTGATTGGTTGGTTGCCTCCCGCACCCGCCCAGACCAGGACCGGGATGGAGCCTGCAACCAGGTACGCGCCCTTGACCGGAATTGAACCCAGGACCCTTCAGTCCATGGATCGACGCTCTATCCACTGAGCCAAACCAAGTAGGGTGATAATACCTACTTTTACTGACACGTTTTCTGCACAAAAGCATAACTAATTTGAGGGAAAGTGTCTTATTTTGAACATGAAGAGGAGAAAACCCTCTGCCCACCCCTGCAGCAAAATCCTGGAAGCCCAATACACCAAGAGAAAACGTCGGCAGGGCCCTTTGACACTTTTGGTTCCTGACAAGGAAGTTAACCCAGGGGTGGTGGGGTGGGACTGCTATCTGCCCCTTTTAAGGCTCCGGCAATAGTGGTTGTGTTCTGGGTGCAGGGATTAAGCTACTTAAAGTGAGATCAGTAAAAGCTGGAAACATCATCCTTTCACAGGAGCAAACAGTATTAGGTCTCAGGAGGTACATGTGAATACTTCTTTGTGGCATTTCTGGAAAAGGAAAAGAGCCCTTTAGTTCTGCAGGTAAAAGTAAGCAACACAGCCATTGCTTTTAAGGGAAACTATGACATAACTATTAACACAAAAGTGATGTTAAAGGGTGATATTTTTAAAGGTAAAAGCGTGACTCATACAAATATAAGATGAACACATGTCCAAGGTTTTGTTTAACATGTTCATTAAGAAACCAGTGAGATGATATAACAGGTTCAAGGGATACTTCAAGATCAAGAAGCAGATGCTCATCCACGGAGCCACCTGGCCAGCATGGCTCCGTGGTTGAGCATTAACTTATGAACCAGGAGGTCATGGTTTGATTCCCAGTCAGGGCACATGTCCGGGTTGTGGGCTCAATCCCCAGTGTGAAATGTGTAGGAGGCAGATGGTCAATGATGTTTCTCTCTCATTGATGTTTCTATCTCTCTATCTTTCTCCCTTACTCTTTCTCTAAAATCAATAGAGGGTTTTCTCCTCTAAATAATCAATTAAAAAGCCGCAGATATAAGCACATATAAGCTAAATAGATGTAAAACTGGCTGCAAGGAGGAGTGTGGGGGCAGTTTTCAAAATTCACTTGCCCATTGTGGATCTGATGATTTCTCCTCATGATTAGGTTACATTAGATGACAAAGCTGAAGGGATTTTGCAGTTGGAATTAAATCTTGAGACTTTGAATACATCAAAAAGGAGCTTATCCCTGAGTGGGGCTCATGAAGCGAACCCTCAAAGGATACTGGACCCTTCTTGGCAGGAGAGATGGGAAGTCTGAGAGATTCTGCCAGCTTCTGAGAAGCGCACTGCCGAGTGGAGGTGAGGGCCACACGGTGGGAATGGCAGGACCTCACCCTATAACTGCGAGGTGAGCCTTGCCAACCACCAGGGTACAGAGCCAGAGCAGCGTGGACTTTTTGGACACCTTTGATGATGCAATGTGGCATCGCTGTCGGCCAGGGCAGCTGTGTTGGGCGCTGTGTTGGGCGCTGTCAAGACTGAGGTAATGTGTGTGCATGGAGGAGGGTTGGGGATCATAACAGGAACTCCCCTGCAAGGGCCCGGGAACACCCCAAACCACAGGTCTGGACACTTGGACAAGGACTCCATCTGGACACCAATAGGAGTGGGACCTCCACCCCTTGGGGCTTAAGAACTCAGAGCTCCGAACACCCAACCGTGGAGCTTGGCTGTGCCACGGGTCACGCCACGGGATGCGTGCCACCTCTGCAGCCGCCTGGCTTGAGACTTCGCCCACCTCTCCGCTTGCTGCCACCACCTGACCCGGACTTCACACGTGATGCGAGCTCTGCTGGCGTCTCTCTTTGTGTAACCGGCGTGGGGCTCTACTGGCGTAGTGGGGAGGCCTCCCCTAAGCACCTGGCACTGTGGAAAGACACACAGGTGTGTGAGTGACTCCTTGGGGACACTCCCTTGCACACGACAACTAGTGAACCTGGAAGGGGCGCCTGAGCTGCAGATGCGACCAGGCCCACACCCCGGGGTCGGTGCTGGGACCCTGGCAGGAGGCCCAGCCAACCCGTGCCCGGGTTCCTGACCCGCAGGAAGCACACGGTCACGCTCAGAGCTAGTTGTTAAATTAGCGGTAGTTTGGTAAGCAGCAACAGAAAACTCATTCGTGTGTCTACAAGAGAAGAATTATTTGCCCTGCGAGCAGTTATCTACCACTTACAAGGTTGTAAACCAGCTCAAGGCAGCGAAACCCACAGAATCAAATAACCTCCAGATTCTCAATGAATGTGCCCAGTAAGTAATCCATTTGGTCCTCACCGTGAGAAATGTTCCATTTGGTAAAGTGCCTGTTTCACAAACAATATTGTTGGATTGTATTTTTTTATTTGAAGGAAAGCTTTTCTCCCCCCCTAAATGGACTGAGACTACACTTTAGTTCGTTTTTATGAGCATTTGAGGGGGTGAGAGGTGGCTGGCTACCAGGAATGACAGAGTGGAGACCAGAGAAGGCGGAGCTTCCCACACGCCAGTCACTGCTGAGAAAATGAATGGGGCAAACCCAGCCTGGACATCCAGCGACCCATCACCCACTCAGTAACCAAACCCAGAACCGACCCGGCTCTGGGCAGAGGTGCACAGTGCACACACACAGTCCAGCCCCCACCCTCAGAGACTTTCCATCCTAGAGGAGGGAGAATAACCCAGATTTGGAGATCTATACTGAAAAGTCCCAGATTTTGAGAACTATACTGGCATTTGACCACTATGTTTAGCCATGAAGAACTTTCTGGGGTTAAAGTTTGAGACCATAGCCCCGCGGGGTGTGTGGGGGGGTAGAGTTTCAGAGATATTGTGGTTGTTATTAAGAGGCAGCCCCAGGGACAGAGAATGAGGGTGACGGTGCTGGGCTCTAGACTGGGGTGAGGTGGATGCACAGAGGCCCTGAACTCCCAAGAAACGCAGATGTGATGAGGAACTGCCCTGGTGCTGGGCTCAGTCTCATCTGGCTGGGGAGGCCGCTGCACAGATACACAGAGAAAATACAAATAAGACATTTATGTTATATTACATTACATTGTTTACGTCTGTTTCTGCGGTTAGTCATAATGATAGCTAACACATACAAGCATTACTATGCGCTGGTCACTGGTCTGAGCCCTTTAGCAGCACTTTATTTCATGTTCACACGAAGCCAGTGCGGTAGGCGCCGTTACTGTTCCCACATCACAGGTGAGGAAGCGGATGCAGCGGAAGGTCCCGCAGCTGGGAAGTGTGCTGGCACCAGCAGCCGAGTTCTTAACCCTCATGGGAACCATCTTTGCAGTGAGGGTTCCCTTGGGCCTGAGCAGGAGCCACATGGGTGCTTGGGGTGGAGGGTAGAGGGTGGGGGGGTGGAGGGGGAAGGATAGTTCTCAAGTAGGTTGTGCCTTGCGGTTGAAGCCTGCTACCCGAGAGCTTCAGTATTCTCCAGAGCAGCCGTCCAGCTTCAGCTGCCTTGTAGGAAACTGAGGGATTTTGAAATTTTCCTCTGGCCACCGTGTGGGGGCCTGCTGATTGCACACCACGTGAACTGAAGTCATTTGGCCGCCCCTGCAAAGCAGTCACCTACTTAGATTTGTCTCTTTCCTCATCCGAGCCTCGTTTCTGCTTTCCTTTTGAAGAACCGTCGTTCCTCCTCTGGGGGCTCTGTCTCAGAAATACACCCGGCTCCTCTCCCCCTGGGATTCAACCCCTGCACACGCTCTGGGCTGGTGCATCCCCTGCAGCTGCCCGCCATCAGGAGTACAAAGCGCGACTGAGCGTGCACGTTTCCTGTTTACAGCCTCCACCCAGCGGGGACCTCTCGGGGAGAAGCACAGGGCCAGCAACACATTAACAAGGGTTCGGTTCTTTTACACCGGAGAACAATGGTTCCTCTGACCACTCCTGATGCATTCCGTCTCTGTTTCCATGGAGCATCATAAAAGGATCTGTGTGTGCCCAGAGAGCAGAGGGAGAGCAGCGGCCCGGGGCCGATGGGAGGAAGCCTCGCCTGATGAGACTTATCCGAACGTCCCGGGTCGATGGGCTGCTGGCCTGGGGAGTGAGGGTGACCAGATGGGATAATGCGCCCCCATTCCGCCAGCTGCACTCTGTCCTTCTCAGGGGGCCTTACCCTGGAGTTCTGGTCCCTTTTCAGATCTACTCTTACCCCCGCAAGGCGACGAGCTGGACAACGCTGTGTGGGAAATCCGCCCTGTCTGCTGAACTGCCTCTCAGGGGGACACAGCTGAGGAATTTTCTGGGGCTGATCCTGGAAGTCGGGGCTACTGAGGCGAACATCTGTGTCTGTTTGGCTGCCCAGAAACCATTTCCCCCTTTTTTGGCCAACTCCACCGTCCCTTTCCCTTCTCAGCCACATGCTTCCAGCCCAATTTGACTTCTGGCTCAGGAGCAGAGCCTGTGATTTTGGCCTAAGCCAATCAATGCATTGCAATTTTTATTTTGGCCGTCCATGCTGGGTTCATGGATAATCACCTGACTTAATTAGAGCCAGTTAGAAAAGCAATTAGACGCTTGCTGGGAACTGTGGGAAGGAGACCCACTCTCTCCTTGCTGGACTTCAGCGTGGAGAGGTGTGGGGTTGGCGACACTGTAGCCACAGCCATCCCACTGCCCGTAGGGAGTGCTGCTAGGAAAAGGACAAGGCCACGGGCAAGCCAGGAAAAGGACCAGGACTCTGAATCCAGGGGACAGTGCGTGTCCGAGGCAAGCCCTGCTTCCAGACACTCTGTTACGGCATCCAACCCATTTTCTTAGGGCTCGGTGCTGTCTTGGGTTGGATTCTGTTCTTTGCAACTGAAAGAGTTGTCTGTTTCCCACTAGGAAAAGTCGAGAGGAGGCTCTGAGAATAAGAGCTGCCTGAGGAAGAGCAAGTCACCGCCCTTCAGCCTGGAAAGCGATTCCCGCCTGAGCATTCTTTGTCCCTTTACAACTGTCATGAGGCGGAATCTGCAAACGATGCTTTTGGAGCCATTAGCCTTCCCATTCCTTCCGTCTAAGATGGACCTTTTAATGGGGGGAAACATCTGTCTCGTTTATGGTTCCAGTGGTTGCTGGGCTTGCCTTAAAGTGAACACAGGCCTGGGTTGAATTCCTTCATGAAAGTCATCCATGATTTTCTTTTTTCGGTCACCAGGCCTTTTAAGCGCTTATGTTATCATCTCAATTGCACCACCTTTTTAGCTAAGGTATATGGTATATGCAGAACATGTGGCTGGTGGACCCAGAATCAACTAAACCCTGCCCTGGCCCACCAAGCCCCTCTCTCCACAGCGCCCCCTGTTGGCAGTAAACAGCACTTTACTTTCAGAGAGAGCTTTTGTCCAGAACCTTAACGCAAATCTGAGTGTGTGGACCTCATGTTCCTTCTCCTCATTGTTCAGCTCCGCTTCTCAGATATCACCAGTCTATTTTTCCACGTCCACGTCCTCTGGCACTGGTCAATGCATGCTGGATCAGGTTTTCTGTTCTCGTGGTTTGTTTTTTGATTTTCAATGTACTTCAGGGAAGGAAAAGAGAGCATTTTGCCACCTTTGCCCAGTGGCTGTCCAAGTCCTGGGTTAAAGAATACAATTCTACTGAGTAAAATTTAAAGAACTTATTGGCTTTATTCCGCCATTCATAAACTGGCCAGCATCCCATCTAACACAGAGAAAGGAGCTCCGAGGAGATGTACGAGGTGAGAGATTTTCTTAGATACCAAAGTAAGCAGGAATAAAAATGTCATACTGGGCATTTGCTGATTGGTTAAAGCAGGCTTCCTTTCCTTACATGGAGCAAAAGGAAGGCTTGGAGAAGGTCAGGTGACTTGTGCTAAGCCACAAGTGCTGACTGGTTGACCTAGGCCCGTGGTCAGCAAACTGTGGCTTGTGAGCCACATGCGGCTCTTCGGCCCCTTGAGTGTGACTCTTCCTAAGCCTTAGGAATACCTTAATTAGGTTAACAACAATGTACCTACCTATACAGTTTAAGTTTAAAAAATTTGGCTCTCAAAAGAAATTTCAATCATTGTACTGTTGATATTTGGCTCTGTTGACTAATGAGTTTGCTGAACACTGACCTAGGCTTTCATTTTTCTGGGAAAGCTGAGCCTGGAACCCAAGCTGAGTTTGGTTTGCTGACATAGGGCTTAGCATGAGCAATTCCATCTTGGGCCCAATCTGGTTACTTTCATATTTGTCAGGCCAAGTCAAAAACTCTGGACCTGCTTCCAAGGGGGAGAATGAATGTGTGTCTAAGGAGAAAGTGAAGGGGTGGGGAGAGAGGGAGAGAATGTTCTAGGGTTGCCCTGCCATTCTGGTCATGAGAAAGAGGAAAAAGAGATTATACCTATGTCATATGTGCCATAGCCTTATTGCTGTAGAAATGCCCACCTTTAGAAAATGTGAGCCAGTAAGTGTCCTGAAACACTCTCTTTCTCCGAGCAGGACAAGACAGGAGACATAAAGAGAATGTTGGGAAGCTTGTTCTTAATAGTTCACCTCAGTGCATTAGTGAGGATAATGCTGGCCACCACACCAAGTCATCCTCAGAATTTCAGGGGCCTAACGTGATTAAAGGTCATTTCTCGTTCACATGACAATCTAAAGCGATGACTTCTCACTGACAGATGCCTCTCTCCTTACTGATGTAGGAGCCTGTGTCCCCCTGTCTTAAGGCTTCGCTTTAAGGCAATGGTTTTCAACTTTAACTGCGCTTTGTAATGGCCTGATGAGCTTTAAAAATACTAATAAGTGGGTCCCACCCCAGGAGATTCTCATTTCATTGGTTTGAGTAGTGGCTTGGGCATCTATACGTCCACAACAGCCCCAAAGGAGTCTTAAGTGCAGCCAGTCTTTAAATGGGGTGTTGTCCTAAGGCAGTGGCTCCCAAGGCATGGTCCCCAGACTGACAGCATCAGCAACAGTTGGAAATTGATAAGACTTGCAAATCCTAAGATCCCAAATGGACTTGCAGAATAAAACCTCAAAACTAAAGAAAGTCTTGTAAGGTTATTCAGCTTGTTAAAAAAAAAAAAAACACCTTCAAGGACAACTGTAATATACGCATATATGAATCGTGCTTTGCAATTCACAGAACGTTTTCATACACCGTGAGAAAGCTGATCCTGTCCACTTCCTGGAAGCAGATATTTTTCGGGCAGAGATCCTTCGGTGGCATGGAATGCCAACCCACCATGAGGTGCCAGTTACCTATGTGATAGTCAGATGGCACCGCCCTGCCTTTCTAAGTAAGACAGCCCTGCAGCAAAGTGGTGGTGTTCTCCCCAGTCTTGCCGGAAGCTAGAGTTTGGCCATCGATTCTTGCTGCCGAGTTTACAGCGTGGTTGGGATGGGGTGAGCTCTACAAAATTCCCATGGAAGGTAACCCACATTCTCCCCTTTTCGGCTGCCCTTACGTTTACAAGGACACATCCCTGCATGGACTTGCTGGACTTTGTACAAAGACTGTCACACGTCGTTAATACAGCTCAGTTCTGCAATTGAATGGATTGGGAAGCCTGATTCGATTGCAACCTTGTTTTTTGCCAAATGCATCAGCATCTTCCCCAAATTTATCAGAGTTGCTATTGACAGAGGGTCTGAGATGAGCCCAGGGAGGCTGCTGACAGACATCCTGAGATGGATCTTATTTCATTGGCGAAGCTGAAGCCTGTCCCCTGGGAAATGTCTTCAGAGGCCTGGAGGCTGATAGAACACAATGGAATTGCCAATAAAAAGACAGAAAATGGGCACAACCTTCCAGAGGTAATTTGGCAATCTGCATTCAGTCTTAAAACATTCAGACCCTCTGACCCTGTGGTTGTCCTCTCAAGTTTTAGCTGAACGTGCTATTCAGACATGTTTGCTAAGAATTACGTAATAGAGATTTTTTTTACTGTCGTATTAAACATGTCATGGTGAAGAACTAAGTGAAGTCACCTACAATCTCAGGATGTGGTGCAGTGTGAATGCACTGGTTACATTTATATCCAAGCTTGGTATGGTTAAAAAAAATCAGGATAAAGAACTGTTTGTGGAGGGTGATCTAAGTTTGTAAAAGGAAAAAAGACTGGAAGGAAACATTTTCTAAATGTTTATAGTAAATGTCTCAGGTGATGATATAAGTTTTCATCATTTCACTTTTTGTGTTTTTACTGAACTTCCTGGGAATGCGTTACTTTTCAGGTCAGAAAAAAATATGTGCTATTTTAAATGTATATAAACAACCTATAGAAAAATTTTGGCTAGGGAAAAGGATCAGCTGTAATCAAGACAACCATTTACAGTTTTATATTCTAGGCTTTGTCTCTGTATATGGAAATTTTATATGTAGTCACAGAGTAATTATAGGTTTGTATGTGGTTTTTTTGTACAATCCATGGAAGAATAACACTAAAACAAACCTGATGAGCCTGGAAAACTGTGTGTGTAAGTGTACACATACATATACTATAATATAAAATACCAATTTAATTGTTTAAAAATGGGTAATCACCATAGGCAAGGTAACCCTTCTGATCAGAAAATCTGCTCATCCCAAATAAGTTAACGTCTGCCTCTTTCTACAGCAGAAACACCACTGCAGGCTTAAAATCAGAGATGTAAAGCCACCCCCCTGAATTTCACCAACTTAGCAGATTTTTGAAATCTACTAACTATTCGTCAAGAACATCATTTTTAAACATCACTCAATTCACTGGAGAGAGGGAATAATGGATTTTTGAAAATCAGTGGGTGAAAAATCTATGAGGCATTAGGAAGCAGCATCAGGAGTAAAAATGTTTCTGAGAGACACACACTTGAAATTGAGGACGACAGTACAACCCTGTAACGACAGTGACCTCAAGGGAAATTCAGGAGAGTGTGAAAATGCAGTATTCAAATGATCAGGACTGATCAGAAACCAAATCTACTGTCTCCCAAAACAATGCGGAACCTGCTGTTATACTTAACGAGGCCCGCCTCACACAATTCAAGTCAAAACATTCCCTTCATCAGAGATTTATTTTTGTTCTTTCATGAAATGGCACAGGAAACATGTCATGAAATTACTTGCCAAGGTTAAGGAAACACATAATCTTGACAAGGCCATAGTGGGGACTGGAGGGGAGATAATCATGCCTCCGTCTAGACTAGCGGTCCTCAACTGGGGCAATTTTGCCCCTTAGGGAACATTTGGCAATGTCTGGAGACACTTTTGGTTGTCACAGCCTGGCAGGTATGGGTGGTGGTGGGGGGTGCGCTGGTGTCTAGTGGCTAAAGGCCAGAAATACAGCTAAATATGCTACAAAGCACAAGACAGTCTCCTACAGAAAAGCATAGTGTGGTCCAAAGTATCAGTAGTGCCAAGGTTTAGAAACACTGGTCTAGACCAGTGGTCGGCAAACCCATTAGTCAACAGAGCCAAATATCAACAGTACAATGATTGAAATTTCTTTTGAGAGCCAAATTTTTTAAACTTAAACTATATAGGTAGGTACATTGTTATTCACTTAATTAGGGTACTCCTAAGCTGGCCTTTGCTAAAAACGTCCTCAGTCTGATTGAGGTACGTTCGCTGAGGTCGACCCCTCCCAACTCTCGCATCCACACTCGTCTTGTATACTTGTTTTGTCTATCTCCTTTCGTTCATCCTCTCTATATGTCCAAACTATTTCAATATACCTTTCTCAATCCTCGACACTACATCTTCTTTCACTCCACAACGTTCCCTAAAATTAACTTAATAAACTTTACCTAAAGTCAACTTCGCACTGTACGTGCGCGCCTGCACATGGTATTTTGTGGAAGAGCCACACTCAAGGGGCCAAAGAGCCGCATGTGGCTCGTGAGCCGCGGTTTGCCAACCACTGGTCTAGACAGTGACAAGTGATCTAGAAAGAAGTGACCAGATGCAGGACCCCTGCCATTCTGTTTTCCGTTTGGGGGTTGGGGTGTGATGGTGGGGGAGATGGCTAAGGGCGGGACTTACTTCTCCTCCACGTCAACCTGGCTGAGGCCTCGGTTGTATATTTCGTTAGGACTAAATGAAAAATTTTTAAAAAATCGAATACAGTAAAATCTTGATTTAACTGGGATTTATATAGGTAAAACTCCCAGTGTAGCACACTTTAATTTTTTACTATACAAGGAAAAGGAGCAAAATTCATGGAACATATTTTAGGAACTTCAAAAACACATCCTGGGATCAATGACAAATTCTACCCAATCTCCTCGTGTGCTGCCTGGACAACGGGAATTGGGGTCCAGAATGTTGAGCCTGAGGTCCAGCTTGACCCTCACCTCTCAGAGAAGCACTAAATCACATTTGGAGTAAACTGTGTTTTAGGAAGGAAACGCCACTCAGACGTTTCAGCACGATTCCCAGCATCAAGGTTTGATGTTCAAAGGATTTTCTGGTTGACTCTGAGATCACCTGGAATCTCCCTTTCCCGGGGCATTTTGACTAATGGGCGTTTTCCTGCAGTTTACATTCCCTAGGATGTTGTCCACAATGGCAGGGTTGACAGGAAAGGCTACCGACAGTGTTAAAAACTCCGAATCAAATGTTCCCTTTCCACATTTTCTGTCCCTAATGTTGGAATGTGTTAAAGTAAACATGTAACATTTCTTTGCAATCAAGAAAAACGGGTCAGCTGCTTCATGTTTTGTTTTGTTTTAGGCTAAAGAAAACAGCCCTGACCGGTTTGGCTCAGTGGATGGAGCGTTGGCCTACAGACTGAGGAGTTCCGGGTTCGATTCTGGTCAAGGGCATGTACCTTGGTTGCGGGTACATCCTTGGTGGGGGATGTGCAGGAAGCAGCTGATCGATGTTTCTAACTCTCTATCCCTCTTCCTTCCTCTCTGTAAAAAAATCAATAAAATATATTTTTTTAAAAAATAAAGAAAACAAAACATTCACTAGGTAGAGAAGTCACCGGGCCTGGGGCAGCAGCAAGAACGATACAGAGTGGGCTACAACTCGAAAGGCGTTCCAGATGGGCAGCCTTATGTGTCTGCGTCAGTGGCGAGGAGTTTGATTTAAACTTTGATTTGTGTGATTGTCTTGCTAGGAACAAACCACATTGAAGCCAACGTTTTTTGTTTGTTTGTTTGTTTTACCTGAATCAACCTCATCTCATCCGGACATGTTCCTATACAGGCTGGGAACAGTGTTACAGAAAAACCGGAGAGGAACCAAGCAACGCTTAGAGAGATGGAGTTACGTTTATTACGCGCAGGCCCAGAGGAAAATGTCTCTCAAATTCTGGGTGAAATCACACAGGAAGTTTCCTCTATTTATACTATCTTACCCTCTTTGTCTCCCCAATATGGGTTTTTTCCAGTTCCCTTTGCAAGTTCTTAAAGAGCCCGATGTGCTGGCACTTTGAGACCTCGACCAAAGGCTTGTCCTGACGTCAGCATTGATAACTTCGTCTGGGGGAGGTTTAATGGCCTCTCTGAAATGGGAGTAGTCTTATTTTCCTTATTATTTAAGCCAGCAAGCAGTTACAGAAGCCAGAAATAGCAGGGTTAAAATTTCAAACAGCAGTTTTTATATAAGATGGCGCTTCAACAGCAGAACTAACTCTTCCCCAACATTATTACTCACTGGCAGCAACAGATAATATGTCTGAGTATGTGGAATATCAGGGGAAAACTCCAATCAGCTTTAATTAGCCCAAAAAAATTAACAGCTTAAGAATATACACCTACTGAGCTGGTGGAACCCAGATGGCTACAAAGTCCTGAGCCCATCTCTTACCTTCCCTGGTGTTCGGTTATTCTGCCTTTATAAATAAAGTGTTGAAAAATGCTGCCCTCTACTCCCACTTGAAGTAGCAATGCTTCATTTAGAAAATGCAGAAGTAGCCCTGGCCAGTTTGGCTCAGTGAATGGAGCATCAGCCTATGAACTGAAGGGTCCCAGGTTTGATTCTGGCCAAGGGCACATGCCCGGGGTGTGGGCTCGATCCCCAGTGGCAGTTGAGCAGGAGATAGCAGATCAATGATTCTCTCTCATCATTGATGTTTCTCTCTCTCTCCCTCTCTCTGAAATCAATAAAAATAAAAAAAAAATAAAGAAAATGCAGATGTATTCTCAATAGATCTAGTGCTAGGAGGCTGTTCTCTGTCTCTTTCCCCGAATATTCAGAATCCCCTCCATTGTGCTGTACTGGTAGCCAGAGCCACATGCCTAGAACTCGATAGACTGTGCAACACGCCATCCCAATTAAGACAACATTGCTTTCTGTGTAGTAACGTGGAACAGTTCAAACATCATCCGCTTAGGTTGTCCTCAGACCTGGGTTTAAAATCTTCCTCCTGGCGTCCTAGCCACGTGACCATAACGAACTCAACATGCTTCTCTGAAACTCAGCTTCCTCTTGGTAAATGGTTTTAGAGTGATTGCTGCACCGTATGTGGTGAGGATTAAAGTCAACAACACGGAAGAAGCAAAGAGCCGGAACTCGGTGTATACTCATCCCATGCCCTGGCCCTCCAGCAGCAACACAACATGAACACCCAGATATTTGTTGTTACTATTGAGGGTTTTGTTAAAATGCTTTATTTAGGGAAAAGAGTCAAAACATTAGCAACTGGACCCATGTGAAGAATTAAGTCAAACAAAGGCAGTTTTTGTAGCAAGTTCTGGGGTGAACTTAACTACAAATATGACTCACGGTCTTCTGTTTTCCACACAGAGTTCTGACTAATGAGAAGGGGGAGTTCTTAATGGTGACTTGAAGGTCTACATAATCCTCAAATGATCCGTGAAAAAAGTCACAGTGCTGTGCTGTGTTGCTTAGGACTCTGATTGCAAGTGTATAAGAAACCTCAAATTGGCTTGCATGGGGATTTGTGACAGAGAGAGAGAGAGAGAGAGAGAGAGAGAGAGAGAGAGAGAGAGAGAGAGAGAGAGACTATTTCACTTTTACTTTCCAACTATCAGCTTTTCGTGAACATCCCAAATGGCAGAAAGAGAGCTGCCCAGCAATTCTGGAGGTTTTGTGTGACATGCCCGACCACATGAAGATACTAAATGGTGTCCCCATTTCAAATTCCCAGGGAAAAGAAGCTGATTGGTCCACCTAGGGAGCATGGGACACCTTATCCATGGAGGCAGGAGCCCATCATATAGACGAGGCTGGCAACGCTTGCTCCTACGATGCTGAGGGTGGGGAGAGAGCAGGAGTTCTCAGAGAGCGGGGAGGGGTGTCATTAGGTGTAGACGCAGCAAAGGTGTCATTCCACTTTACATCGTAGGGAACTAGCCAGAGCCACAATCTAAAAGGCATTCTGCACATTCCATAGCTAAGACAAACAGTCAATGAACCCAAACTTATGTTACCCTATGATGGGGAGCAGAGTTTGACACCTGTAGAAAATTCATTACTTCAAGCTGGTTATTTTTAAGAAATAAAAGACTGAGGAGGGACCTTTGACCTTCTCCCTAACTGCCTAAAAGCATTTAGATGGAGGACCTGCTCTAGGAAGGGAGCTATCACACAGATAACTATAGTTCAACATGGACTGAAGGTGATACACAGGGAGGAACCTAGCAAGGCCCCTTGGATCAAAGTCCTCTGTGTCCCATTGTTCAAGATGGCCCAGGGAGCATTTGTTTACCAAACATTTGCTCTTCCGTCTCCATGTGAATTCATTTCCTCCCCCTTTGAAGTTTCAAGCCACTTCCCCTTCACCCCCTTTTCCCTAAACTCAAGACGGCATGGGAAGGGAGAGTGGGGGTAAGAGGAAACAGGACATACTAATATAGACCTTAGCTACCTAATCTGTCTTATGGAATCCCTGTATGTACATATAGAATTGAATTTGATTATTTTCTCCACTAATCTGTCATATGTCATTTTTAGTTATTTGACTGGCCAGAAGAACTAAGAGGGAAAAGGGGACATGTTTCCCTCCCAGGCACCTGCACCCCAATTGTACCAAATGCAGGTAGTGGTCTACTTCACAGCCTGTTCCCCTTTCTTATTAGCTGGTTTCTCCCCATATTTATTTGGGTGTTCACACCTCCCTCATATCAGTCATAGAAAGATCACCCCAACACTGAATTTAGAAATACATTTGTCTAATTGGTGTGTTGTGATCCCATTTGTCTTCCTAGTGATTGGCTTAGACAATGGCACATGACACCATTCTGACCAAAGCAAAAGGACGAGGAGTCTGTGGAGAGGCCTCCTGCAAAGATTTTTTTGTTCTCACTGATAAAGAGAAACTCACGGGAATACTCCCTAGTCTTATAACACTTGAGGAGCTGGGTGTGATGCCTGGAGCTGTGGCAGCCATCCTGTGACCACGAGGGAACCAAGTGTGAGGATGGAAAAGCAGAAAGAGGAAAAGAACTTGAGTCCTTGATGACACCATTAGAGCAACTGGATTCACCCACCTGAGGTTGCTTTACCTCTGGGATTCTTGTTATTTGATTTTAAAAAATGTTTTCATTGTCTAAGCCAGTTGAGTTGACTTTAAATTGTATGTTACTTGCATCCCCAAACATCCTAACCAACATATCTCCTCATTAATACAAGTCACAAGGCCACAAGGATGACATGCTTTCATAGAAGCTGGCACAATAGCATGAAGAATAATCCTGCAAATGCACGGGAGAAAGCGTCCCTCAGGCACATGGATCTGGAGAGCCAAGAGATCATTAAATCTCTTCTAACGCCCCCCGAGCCTATCAAGACGCGGCATTTTGCAAGCAGACCAACATTATGTTTTCATATTTATGAAGGCAACTCAACGGTGTTATTTGTTTAGAGTAGCTTGTGTGTGCTCCAAAGCCCTTGCTCTTTTAGACAGGGAGCTGGCCACGTTTAAAGTGGTTTCATTGGGTGTTCTGCTTGCTCGAGTTTAATAGGCTGTGTTCTCATGACAGGTCTGTCCCTGCAGTGGGTGTCTAGGATGCTTTGATGTGGTTGCATTCGGACAGCCTAATACTTGGGGAAAAATGTGCTGAAATTGAACAAGATTGCTCTCTGCCCAGCTGTTCTCCTAGGCTCAGACGTTTTTAGCACTGAGCAAAGAAGCCTGTATTTGTTTTGACAGTCTTGGCAGGGAGAACAATGGCTGATTATCCCAGCACTTTACTAACAAATAAGACTGCCTCCAGCAGAGATAAAATATGGGTCTTGACTTGATTGCATTTTATGGCCAAGGGAATTATCTTCTATTCATTCGATGCCCTTTCATTATTGTTGTATCTTTTTCTTTCTTTGTGCGGGGCCCCCCAAAAGTAACCTTGGGGTGCTCCCTCTGAGGAGGCAGATGGCTGGAATCACCGTGGGCATGGTGGTTTGATGATGCAAAACATGTATTTCCACTTCTCCAATTTGATTTCTTAGGAGCTAATTTTTTGTTTCTTTGTGGCTCTCCAGATGTGCATGGTTAGTTCCTCTCTGATTTTCTGTCTCCTTGCTTTTGCTGTTATGCTGCTGCTACTGAAGTCTCGGATTTCACGTCTCTCCTCCCTGTAAAAGGGCCCTCCCAGATGCTTTTCTTGAGCCATAAAGAGAAGTGTTTACGACATCACAATTATGATTCCTTCAAAACAAAGGGATTTTTCAAAAATTTCAAGAAGACATTATCATTCTTTCTTTATTATTTGCCTTCCAAAAAATCTTTAAGACTAGCTTATATGCAGATACGCATCCAGCTCAATACATTTTCACAAAGTGAACACACCTCTGTAGGCTTGTCCCCTCACCCCCATTCTCAGTCCCCCTCTCTGTCATTACCTGCCTTTTTCCAAAGGTAATCACTCCTCTGGCTTCTATCATCACAGATGAATTTTTCTTCTTTTTGGCTCAATATTATGTCTGTGTCCTTCAATTGTTTTGTCATGAATAGAGGCAATTTCTTCATGTTTACTGCTTGTATTCCATTGTATAAATACACCACAATTTATGTTGATGGACATTTGGTTTGTATCCATTTGGGTCTATTACAAATAATAGTGCTATCACATTTTTTGCATCTTTCTGGTGAATGTATGCACATATTTCTCTTAGTTTTATATACCGAGGAGCAGAATTGTTGGGGGACAGGACATGCATGTTCGTTCACCTTTGGTAGATTGTCCCAATTTATACTCCCACCAAAAGGCTATGAAAGTCCAGCATCAATTCAAATCCTTGCCAGTGCTTGGTCTTATTGGCCTTTTAATTTCAGTAATTCTCTTAAGTGTGTATTGGCGTCTCACTGTGGTTTTATTTTGCATATTCATAATGACTAACAAAATCACACATCCTTTTATGTGCATGGCCATTCAGATATTCTCTTCTGTGAAGTGCCTTGTACAATTTTTGTCCTTTCTCTACTGAGTATTATATCTACTTCTTAATTCCTAATGCTTCTTTATATATCATGGAAATGAGTTCTTTGTTATATATATATATATATATATATATATACTTTCCTATTCTGGGGATTGCTTTTTTTACAGCTCCACGGCATCTTCTGAGAAGCAGGAATTGTTGGTGTTTTTTAAACTTTTTAGTTTGAAATAATTTTAGACTTTTAACAACTTTAGACTTGAGTTCCTGTGTACCCCTCACCCAGCCTTCCCCAATAGTAACATATTACATAACCATCGTACAATATTGAAGCCAGAACGTTAACCCGGTCACAATCCCATGAACTAATCTCGTTTTGCCTAGCGTTTTCCTTATAGCTCAGGACCCAATCTAGGATTCCCATGTTGTCACCTTGGTCTCTTCCAACCTACGACAATTCCACAGTCTTTCTTTCTCTTTTATGATCTTGACACTTGGGAGAAGTTATTTTGTAGAATGTCCCTCAGTTTGGGTTTGTCGGATGTTTTCTCATGATTATCAACACTATTCCAAGCACTAGTAGCTAAACATGGCATATCTAAGAAGTTTCGGTTTGTTGGGGTGTTTTTGTTTTTAAGTCAAGATTTTTGGGGTATAACTGATAATTCACATACATGAAAATTCAGCTTAGTGTTCAGTTCTGAATTTTGACAAATATTTATCGTCACGTAACCACTTCCATAATAAACATATAGACCAGTTTCATTAACTCCCTAAAATTCCCCCATGCCCTTTTCCAGTCACCCTCTTCGCCCACTCCAAACCCTGGCAACTACCTATCTGTTTTAATCCCCATAGTCCCACCCCCCCCCCCCCCGAGAATGCCATGTAAATAGAATCATAGAGTACAGAGACTTGTGAGTCTGGTTTCTTCACTTAGCGTACTGCATTTGAGACACATTCATATTATTTTATCAGTAATTCGTTCTTTGTATTATTGCTTGGTATTCCATTGTATTTGTGTATCCATTCACCGGTGGATAGACATTTAAGTTATTTCCAGTGTTTGATTATTACATACATAAAAATGTAGCAGTTAGATCTTCCTGGTGGGATGACTCTTGTATCATTATGAACCTGTCCTTCTGAGGTAACACTGAGTGTATTTAGTAATATTGACTTTGATATTTAGCTACACCCTCTTTGTTCATCTTAATGTTTGTGTGCTGTGCAACAAACACTTAGCAGCTTCAAACAATTCCCACTTCCTGTCCCACGGTTCTGTAGTCCAAGGATCCAAGCCAGCTCTCCTGGGTTCTGCTCAGTGTACGCCAGGGTTGAGCTCAAGGTGTCAGCCAGCCGCACCCTTACCTGAAAACTCAGGGATGATTTCACTTTCAAACGTATTCAGGGTGTTGGCAGAACCCAGTTGTTGGCTGGCTGTCAGCTGAGGCCACTCGTATCGTCTCACATAGTCTTCAAGCAAGAAACAGCATGTTAAACAATTTTTGCCCTTCGAATCTCTCTGACTTCCCCTTGTGCCTTTTCTTCTTCTTTAAAGGGCTCATGTAATTACACTGGGTCTGCCCAGTTAATTCAGGATAATCTTCCTATTTTAAGGTCAACTGATTAGTAACCTTAATTACAACTGCAAAGTCCCTGTTCCTATGCAACATAATGTATTCATGATATAAAGCCAGGAGCAAGGGTCACGGGGGCCAAAATTCGTGTCTATCACAGATTTAAACCAAAAATGGGCAAAACTATCTCCCAGGAGGGACTGAAGGACCTCAGAGAAAGGCCCAGCTACACCCTACCCTCCACCCTCCAAGGATAAAAGGACAAGTGCCCTTTGGATTTTGCAGACAAGCCCTACCTTCACCTCTCTTTATAGAACTTTGGCACCTTCTTACTGGAACACATCATTTTATGTTTGACTGGTTAAGGGAACCAGAGTCTTAGGAATTTTTCAAAGAGTAATGAGTATGAATTGAGTCTTCTCACTGGGATGCTTTTCTCTACTTCTCCTGGAGTGCGTGTTAATCCAAGGCTAATGGATCCACTCTAAGTGATAATCCTCTTTCAGCTTCTGTCCTTTGATCAGCAGATAGTTTACAAATGCAGGTTCACAGGGGCGCCAAATGAATTAGAATCGCTGCTGTGAAACTTGGGTCTGTATTTCCAACTTACTTTCCAGGTGACCTTTGAGCCCTCAAGGTTAACCACACAGCTCTCTTCCTCCCCCTGCAGTGAGTCAAAACTCAGTCATTCCAAGTATCAAGAGGAGGCCCAAGCCATCACCTTAGAGCAGGGGTTCTCAACCTTCTGGCGCTTTAAATACAGTTCCTCATGTTGTGACCCAACCATAAAATTATTTTCGTTGCTACTTCGTAACTGTAATGTTGCTACTGTTATGAATCGTAATGTAAATATCTGATATGCAGGATGGTCTTAGGCGACCCCTGTGAAAGGGTCGTTCGACCGCCAAAGGGGTCTCGACACACAAGTTGAGAACCGCTGCCTTAGAGAAATGCAAGGAATAACATTTCCAGCTCACGAGGAAGCCATCCTGATTTCTATGGTAAGTGGAGGGGGTACATCAGACACTGGGATGAGGCCTGAGGAAGGGAGAGGGGCACGGAGAGCGTGCATGTTTGTATGGGGAGGCAGTTTCTCCAGCTCCTCAGATGCCATAGATGGGGTTCTTCCCTCTCCTGACCGTCAGAAAAGAGCTTTCTCTCCATCTCCTCTGATTTCCAGCCACAGCCCAGGAGCAGAGCCAAGCCCCATGGCAGCTTCGGCCTTAGGAATGTCACAAGCACAGGTGCCTCTGGATTTATGGGACTCCTGCCTCAAGACAAGCCAGCTGGGTTTTACTGCATCGCATTTATCTTGCTTCCTCCCGGCCTACTTTGTTCACGCACCTCTCACACGAGGCTTGCAGTAAACACATTGGCACAGACTTGGGTGCAGGTAACAGCTGCTCGGAGGTGCCTGGGGATGTGTGAACTCAGGGCTGCCGCCGCCTCGTTTCCCATGTAGGCAGCTAGCTGGCCAGCACCTGGGTGATGTTTCTGGGTTTGCCAAACACGCAACTGTAGCTGAGTAGGGAGGGCGCAGTGGGAACAGGCCGGCAGCCAGGTGAAAAGAGGGTTTGGAGGCAGCCAGGCCTAGACTTTGACCCCACGCCTGCCACTTCCTGTGTGACCAGGGGCAAGTCATTCAACCTCCCCGGGCCTCACTGCTGTTATCATCAAAAGAAGGGCTTGTCTCTATTCCTTGCAGATGTGTTTTGTGGATTAAATGAAATAATAATAAGGTATCTGTTAAAATGGTTGTCATCGTGTAGATTTTCCTTGATGTTAGGGCCTTTCTTCCAATATTAAAAACCTGCTTGGCAAGTGAGTTAGCTGTTCAGTGCCTCCATTTCCCCGTTGGTACAGCAGGGGCAATACAGTAATTTGCAGAGTTGTTGTGAGGCTTAAAAGAGTTAACATATGCAAAGCTCTTTCTGACCATAGGAACAGAGAGCTTTCAAGATGCATGAGTGATAAATCACATGCCTACATTGTGTTCACAACTCATGTTGGGGGTCGTAAGGAGATGCTATGGTGAAGGCTGGGAGCCCAGGACCCCAAGCTAGGCCCGGTCTCCCTAAGGATGAGGCAGTAACTATCCTTCTGACTTTGCAGACAAGCGCTCCTCTCTTCCCTGGAATCGGGGAGCCCTTCCTTGCGGAGGAGGCGCAGCTAACATCCTGGCCTCTCTACATCAGTCCACGTGTGCAGACAAATTATATCAATTATCCACGGCTGCCTAAGAAATGATGCCCGAACTTAGCAGTTTTAAACAAACATGTACTAGTATTCTCTGTAGGTTTCCGGGGATCAGGAATCTGGGAGCAGCTTCGTTAGGTGGCTGTGGCTTAGGATCTCTCACAAGATTGCAGCCAAGGCTTGGGCCAGGGAGAAATGGGTCTCTTCCCAAAACAGTCACTCAGCTGGCTTTTGGCAGGAGGCCTCAGAGCCTCCACAGGCGGCTGGAGTGTCCTCGGAACATGGCTGCCCACAGAGCAAGCGGGAGAGGGTGGGCCTTTGTCTTTCATGGCTAAACCTCAACCGCGCACACACACCGTTTCTGCAGCAACCTGTTCATGAGGGGCTGGTCTCTAAGCCCCGCCCGCACTTAAGGGGAGAAGAATCAGGCTGCATCTTCCGAGGGAGTGTTGTCAAAGAATCCGAGAAAATACTTCAAAGCCACTCTCCGGCACACCAATAACGACAGGTGCAAGGAAGAGTAGGGAAGGGGGTGGATTCCCCAACGAGGCCGCATCGTTATGTCTTTTTAATGACTCAGTTCCCTCCTCCTGGGAAGATCTGAAATGTCTAATTTCCAGCAGAATTAAAAACAGGCCCAGAAAACGGTTATAATTCTCCCCACAAACGCTTATCTAATGCCTTCCTTATGCTGGGCATGAGCAGTACGAGGTGATGAATACAAATCTCTGTTCTCAAGGAACCTGCCGTCTGATGCAGAGACAGAGAGGAAAGAGGAAGTTGGAATAAACTAAAATGTGGTCCCCTTTACCTCGCCCCTTATTTTCCGTTTCCATATCCTCTTCCTTCCCAGTTTTTCTCTCCAGTGGTATTTCCTCAGTTACTGGCTGGTTTTGCTTGTCTGTGACTGTTTTCTTTCCACTGTAACCTCGAGGCCTCGCACGCGGCTGCTCTGCAGACGTGCTCAGTAAGTCCTGTCCATGAGCAACTGAGATGTGGTAGGCACGGTGAACTATGGCAACAAATGGGGGGGGGGGACAGACACCCAGCCAAGAAGGAAGCAGCCCCGGAGGAAGCAACCCTGCGATTTGAAGTGTGAACAAGAGTCAGAGGGCGGGGCACGTGTGCACGATTCCTGTCTCCAGGAGTAGCACCCCGAGCTGGCGGAGGGTCCGGTGTGGTCTCAGGGCTGCAACCTCTCCTGTGTGCTGGAGGTGAGAGAGCGGCGGGCCTGGGCAGGGGAGGAGAGAGAGGATTACGGAGGAGTCATAACTGGTGAGAGTGAACATACAGCAGAACCAGGTTATTGAGAACCGAACTTGTGAAAAAAACTGAAGGGATGGACTTTATTCTAAAAGCGATAGGGAAACATTTATTTTTTTAAATCTTCACCGGAGGACATATTTCCATAGATTTTTAGAGAGCGTGAAAGAAAGGAGAGACAGAGAGAAATATCAATGTGAGAGAAACACATCGATTGGTTGCCTCCTGCACGCCCCTGACCAGGGCCTGGGCCAGGGAGGAGCCTGAAACCAAGGTACCTGCCCTTGACCGGCATTGAACCCAGCACCCTTCAGTTTACAGGCCGACGCTCTATTCACTGAACCAAGCCAGCCAGTGAAGGGCCACCTTAGGCTCTGGCCTTGAGGAGTGCAGATGCCGCAGGAGCCAGAATCCAGGAGGTTACAGTGCAGAAGTTATTTCTGGACCATCTTTCTACAGAGTACACGGCCCCCCTACCTCTGTCTACTCTGGGGGCAGGGGCACCAGCAGCCTCCGGCCCATGAGGCCAGGCCCCACCGGGCCCCACCCAGGGGCCCTCAGAGCTTGTGGAAACCAAACCCTGCTCCTCCTCATCCCCTGGCTCCCTGGAGTGGGCGCCTCAAGCCCGTGACCAGAGCATAGGGACCATGAGTGGGAAGCACGTTTCCCCTGCAACATGAGAAAGCATGCAGCTTTTCAGACCCACACCCCCCGCCTCCCCACACTGGAATCATCCACGGGGAGGGCAGAGGGGCAGGAGAGCAGTTTTCTCCTGCAGACACATGGAACACAGTTTGCTTGGAGGAAAGTCATAGCTCGCTGACTCCGCCCCCCCCCACCCCCATTTGAGGAAAATGAAAACTCTCACACATTTAGTCCTTTCTAGCCCTTGCATTTCTTGTGCTTCTGAACAAGAATGCAGGCACGGGGAGAGGGGTGCTTGCTGGCGAACAGGAAGTCTTAGTTGGAGGGTTAGTTCCGCTGGCCGAAGAGAGCAATTCCCAACTCCAACCATTGTCTCTAAGGCAAGAATCGGGTCATTAGGCCATGAAGCCAAAGGACCCGTCTCTCCCTGAAGGGAGGACGGCACTGAGAGCACACTGTATGTACTGGGGGGGGGGGGGGGGGGGCGGTAACGACTAAGTGTGCAAAATCCAAGCGTCCAAGCCTAATCTCCAAAGCAGGCTGGAAGTAATCCTCCCTTTGGAGACCGGGTCTTCCCAGTCATGAAGGAAACAAAGAGAATGGCCCGTCTTTCATTTGGTTCACTGGTCCGGAAAATGGGCCCAGGAAGACAGGCGGAGCAGGATGTTCGAGGTGAATAGAAGGGGCTGGGAGGCCTTGGATGGGGTTTCTTTTGCCCAAGAGCCTCCTCACCCTGGAGCCTTCCCCCAGGTGGCCCCCTGGAGCTGCCTCCGCCTCCCCTCACCCCTCGCGGAGAACCTCAGAAGCTCTCTCCTTGGTGCGGGGGTGGGTGCGGGGGTGGGGGTGGGGGTGGGGGGAACTGCGCAGGCCTCAGGGGTACATGCTGAGTGAGGACCTGTCCCAGGTTCCTCACAGTCTCCCTTCCCCACTAGTGATCCTTCCAGAGAGCAAGTAGCTGATTTGCAGAAAGCACATCAACTCCCCCAGAGGACAGTGTGTATCTTGGCTGCGGATGGATGTGATTCTGATCATCCTCTGAACGCTCCAAGCTCTACAAACTGAGTTACCCAAACGTGCAAAATAAACTGCTTGTTCTCTTCTGACGGGAAAGTTGATTAGCCCTGAAGGGGAACTGGAAGTGGGTGGAGAAGAAGATTAATTCTCTGGATAGACCCCTCCTTTTCAAAGGAATAATTGAACTGTTTTAGTATGGCCTAAAGCTGCACTTATCATCTTTCTTTTCCTTTTTATTAGATGTACTGGGGTGACACTGGTTTACAAAATTATACAGAGTTCAGGCGCACAGTTCCACAACACATCGGATAGACCATTTGAATAGCCTTTGTCCTACTTTGTATTTCCAGAAGTAGGACTTAAGTGAGCGAAATTAATCATGCCCTCCTTCTCTGCACAGTCGTACTAAGCACCTCATATGTGCCAAGAGCTTTACTCAATGCCGGTGAAGATCTGCAAATACATGGCTTGTGAACCTCCAGGAAAGGAAAACCTATGAGGCAAGCTCTGCATTCAGTCAGCTTTCTGCCAGCGGACACTCTCCGAATGGCAGCACAAGCAAGTCGATCCCAAAAGATAGCAATGGTCTCCTGGGTGGAGTCAACAGGGTTGAGAGTGCAGGCTGCTGACGAATTTATGGGAGAGGGTGTCAAAGAAGGTCTGACCGAACAGAGAAGATGCCTCAGAAATCTGCAGTCAGGTCCCTTTCAGTCTATGGCTGAATACAAAGCTGTCCGCGTACAAGGCAAGATCCTGCGTGGCTGGGCAGAGACCCGCTGGCTACTGAGGGACTATGAACTGAAGAGAGGTTCCTGAGGTTACCCTGTGATGGAAGACACTGGGTTTCTGGCCAGTCACAGTGTAGATATACTACTGAACAGACCATGAGCTGGGCTAGAAAACACATCTCAGTACATTTCAGGGGATTAAAACATAAAGATATATTCTTTGATAATAAAAGAATTAAAATAAAAATGGAGAACAAACGGATCTCTGGCAAATCCTAATATTTTGAAATCAAACCACACACTTCTAAATAGCCTGTGAAATCAAAGAAGGCATCAAAAGACACTATTTTGACCTGATGATAAAATCACAACATGTACACATTTGTGAGATTCAGCTATTGAAGTATTTAGAGTAAAATTTATGGCCCTCAATGCTTATATCAGATCAGAAGAAGGGTTAAAATCAATCATCTAAGACTTCACCTTAAGAAACTATAAAAAGCAAATTACACCCCCAGCAAATGTAAAAAAATAATAGTGTGTAAATCAATGATATAAAAAGTAGACAGACAATAGAGAAAAATCAACAACATTTCTTGATAAAAGGAATAAAATGGGTAGACCTCTAGCTAGACCTAATCAAGGAAAAGAGATACAACACAAATTACCAACATCAGGAATGAGATATGGGACACCAATACAGATTCTACAGTCATTAAAGGCAAATAAAAGGCCATCTAACAACCTCATGTCACAAAATAAGATTAAGATATGCATGACCCCGTGTCTGTTAAGGAAATTAAGTTTGTAAATGAAAGCTTTGCCACAGGAAGCTCCAGGCCCACATGACTTCACTGGCGAATTCTATCAAACATTTAGGGAAGAAATAATACCAAAATAGTGGAGGAGGGAACACTTTCAAACTCACTTTATGAATCATACATAACTCTAGTAAAGAGTTATGAACATTAAAGACATTACAAGGACATTATAAGGAAAGAATTATAGGCCAATACTCCTTTTGTGCCTATATGCAAACATTTCAAACAAAATATTAAATAAGTTGAACATTTCAGAACATTATAATACATCATTACCAAGTAGAGTTTATCCCAGTTATTTAAGATTTGTTTAACATTTAAAAGGATTGTAAAATACTAAGTGGATATACAAAAATCAACTGCATTTATATAAAATAGTTGGAAAATAAAATGAAAAATTCAATATCACTTATACTTAGGAACAAAGATAATGAAAACATATTTAAGACCCCTAAGTTGAAATCTTCAAAACGCTGATGAGAAATATTAAATAAATAGATATTTCATGTTCCAAGATTCAACATTGTTAAGATGTCAAATTATTCTATAGAAACATTAGAGTTTGTAGGGGGAGGGCAGGGAGTGTAGAAATTGAGAAGCTGATTCTAAAACTTATATAGAAATGAAAAGGTCCGAGAGTAGTCAAAGAATGTCAAAAAAAACCCCCACACAGTTGGATGACTTTTACCACCTGACTTCAAATCCTACTATAAAGCTCTAGTAGTCAAGACAATGTGGTATTGGTGTAAGAACAGATAAATAGATCAATGGGACAGATTAGAGAATCCAGAACTAGATCCACAAATTTGTGGTCAATTAAATTTTTATATCAGGCCTGGCTAGGTGGCTCAGATGGCTGGAGTGTCATCTTGTACACTAACACGTTGCCGGTTCGATCCCCGGTCGGGTGCATATGGGAGGCAACTGATCGATATTCCATTCTCACAACGATGTTTCTCTCTCTCCCCCTTCATCTCTCTCTAAAATCAATAAAAATCCTCGGGTGAGGATTAAAAAAAGTTTTTATATCAAAGCTAAGGTGATTCAATGGGGAAAAGAAAAATAAAATTCAGATGCCAGAATAACTGGGTATCCATATGGGGAAAAATGAATCATGATTCCATGCTATACAGTACCTTAGGTCATAGACCCAAATTTAAAAGTTAAGATTATGAAGCTTGTAGAAGACACATTGAAGAATATCATCCCTAATTTGAGATAGGCAAAACTTTCTTAGAAAAGACGCAGGCAGCACTGGGGTTTGTACTCTTGAGGAGTTCTACTTCTTGGACGTGATTTGCTTGGCAAGCCAAAAAGGAGATAACAAGGCTGGGGGTGGGGAGGCAGGTTTTTAAAGATAGAAGTACAAAAGCAGCAGCCATCTGAGGTCTGGAATTAGGATGGGAAACACATTCTCTACAGCTCTATCTTACCATAATTGAAAGTTTAAAACAGAGTGGATTTGATTTGAGTCAAGAGGCTGCAATTAAATTTATTTCTCTAAGAAATGTACTCTCAGTACATAATATAGCTTGCTCTTCACAACTAACTTGGAGAAAATAGTGCATTTCATTGTGAATCTATTTCACTTTATAGAGTATATTTCATTTTAATGTAAAGATTTTTGAATGAGGTACGATGGGAAAATGCATTAGGTTTGCAGACCTGAATTCTTGCTTGTCTCCCTGACACTTTTCCACTGCTGTGACTTTGCCTAAGTCCCTACCTTTCTGAGCCACACTTTCTTCTGCCGAAAAATAATACCCCTGCCCCTCCCTGCCTAACCTACACAGAGCCACCGTGTGCAGTGAAGGGCAGGTGCTCGGTGAATGTGAGCTGCTTATAGGATTTGCAGGACATACTGGTTGTGAACAAGGTCCCCCTGCCCAGCAGCCAACATCCAACCTGACGTGGACAGGTTGGGGGACTGGGCTAGTCTGGAATGTGGTCAGAACCACAGCAGTCTTAGGTTCACTTGGAATGGGCTTCCTGCCAGCTGCGCCTATGTGTACAGTGGGAGGGTAAGTTGGCATAGCTTTCTGAAGGGCAGTTTGGCATTCTTCTTTGAAATCAATACACTTCCAGGAATCTAGTCTGCTGCAAGGCCTGCACAAATGCAGACAAAATAAACATAGTTGTTATTCACCAGTACTCATCTCCAGGCTCTCGATTCTTGATATGTAGGGATTCATTTAATCCTCACAACAGCCCTCTCAGATTATCCCCATTTCACAGATGAGAAGACTGAGGCACAGAGAAGAAAAGAAACCTGCCCGGGGTCACGGAGTTGGAAGAGGCTCTCTTAGTCCATCTGCTAGAACAAAAATCCATAGCCTGAGTGGCTTACATACAACTGAAATGTAATTCTCACATTTCTGGAGGCTGCAAGTCCAATATCCAGACGCCAGCTGGGTGGAAACAGGTGAGGGTCCTCTTCCTGGTTCAGAGTAGGCCAGCTGCCCCCTGTGCCCTCACATGGTGAAAGGGGACAGGGGCTCTCTGTAGTCTCTTTTCTAAGGGCATGAATCTCCTTCATGAAAGCTCATGACCTCATCACCTCCAAAAAGGCCCCACTTCCAAACACGATCACACTGGAGGTGAGGCTTCGAGATGAAATCTGTGTGTGTGTGTGTGTGTGTGTGTGTGTGTGTGTGTGTGTGTGTGGAGTGTAGGGGGACACACAGTCGGTCTGCAGCAGTGGCCCAGCTGGGACTGGAATCCACCTGTGCAGTCCGGCTCCAGGCCTTACGTGAAGCCACTACGCAGGCGCAGATCCAAGTTTTGCAGAGCCTGAAGCTCAGGCAATTTCAGAGGGCCTTTTTAACAACACAAAATTATGAACACAAGTCAGGCATGGAAATGAATCATTATTTACAATGAGGAAAGAAATTACAAAATTTATAAAGCTGACAAATACCACAAGCATCACAAAATCCAGGAAAGTAACAATATTTTTAATTAATTTATAGCCTGATGCGCTCACATGATGCTATTTTCCCTACATTTCATTTTTGACTGTATACTCTTTGATCACGTTTTATTCATAGGATGACAATTTTGGAATTTTCTTTGTAAAGAGAAGAGGAAGATAATTCAGTCTTTCCCATAGCATGGTAAACCGACATTTGTGTTTTATTATTCATAGCTTTGATGCATAAAACATGCTGCGTGGCTCAGACTTCCTGTGTGTAGTCCTGCTCTACGTGAGCCTTCCGACGACAGAAATGTTGATAAATTCTGTTCTTCAAGATTCCATCAAAAAAGAGGTAAACTGTACGATACTTTATAGTTGTATATGCTGCATTATCAAACACGTTTCTGACAGACTTTGGTGAGAAACAAAACCCTTCTCATACCTCTGATGGTTGGAAGAACTTTCTGCAGACTGGCTCCTGGCTCCGTGCATTTCAGGCCATTGCTCTCTATTCCCCACATAATTCTGTCAAGTTCTCCCCAACACGTTTTTACTGAGACCTGACCTGCGCCTCTGTATCTTAACCCCCCTGAGTTGGCATAGTGGTTGTAGGAGGACTTCTGGAACCTATGACAGTGTGCAGCCAGCAACCACTTACCTACACCCACGGAACCCAACTCAGTGCAGCCCCCTGGAGGGGGCTGGGTGGTGAGGAACCGGAAGTGTTAACTTCTTCTGCTTTGTGGATTTGCCTCACATAACTCTGTAAGGAGGGTGCTCATAGCAGCTGATTTTTAGTGGCACAAACTGGCGAGTCTAAGAGAGCCATCAGTGCAGGACTGGTTAGAGTATGGATGTTCATACAATAGATTCCTTTGCAGCTCTTTGGAAAAATGAACTCAATGTCTAGATGTCATAAGGAGATGCATACTTTGCCTCTTGGTGAAGAAGAAAACACAAGTCGCTGGATCATATAGATAGTAGGATCCTGCTTGTATAGTTTTTAAAAATTGGTGTATTTGTAAATGCAGACAGACTTGGGAGGCATATACAAGAGGAGGGACTGCCTCTGGGGAGTTTGGACTGAGAATTGAGCAGGGGAATTTTAATGTTCACTTCTGTTCTATTTTAATTATTTGACTCTGAGTATATGTTATTAACCTATGTACTCACTCATAGATGACAGAACCCCTACTCAAAAGACATTACCTTTTTTTAAAGGGAAACTTATTAGTTCATACAACTATTATGGCCAGAAACATCAGGCAGAGGGACTAGACTAAGGTCTCCTTCTGGACCAGAGTGTGGGGTCAGCTTCACCCAAACCGCATGGGCTAAGCACTGTGAGAGGAGGGAAGAGGGAGAGGGGAGGAGGGAGAAGGGAATAGAGGGGAGAGAGGAAGGGGAAGAGGGGAGAGGGAGGAAGGAGAAGAGGGAAGAGAAAGAGGGAGGAGGGAGGAAGAGATGGAGGGAGGGAGGGGAGGAGGGAGGAAGAGATGGAGGGAGGAAGGGGAGGAGGAAGGAATTCCACCCAGAAAAACTGAGGCATTACCTGGAGATGAGAAAATGGGCACCGGCAGCAAGAACAGCCCACCACACACGTATCCCATTTACAATTTTAAAGGGAGAGAGGATTTTAAAAAGAAACTGTGGATTGTCAGAATAAAATCGCAGGGCAAGTGAACCAACTCATTCTTTTACTAGTAAAGCAAAATAGAAACTATTCACATCAACAATTGAACCCAGGGGAGAGAAAACAGTTTTCTGTTATTTCTTCAAAAGAACCTAAAGATGCATTCATTTGCCGGGGGAATTAGGCTGACTGAAGTCATTAATGGCTACTTTTCAGTTGAATTAAATATAGTATATCCATATCCTGGGGAATATGCAGCCTTTAAGATGATGTAATAGATGAATATTGAAATGAAAAGATTCCCCACAGTTACTTTTAGGGGGAAAAAAGGCATGTTCTCCTCTAGTACAGCTGTTTACCTGGCCTTTTCTTCACTCTCCTAAAATCTCCCTTTCTCCCCTGTCCTTGCTGGATGGCCTGTTGATTCCCTTCCTTTTCCTCAAATTACACCTTTGTTGTTGTTTTTTTAAAGAGTAGATTTTTAAAAAAATGTTTTTATTGATTTTTAGAGAGAGACGACGGGAGAGGGAGAAAGAGAGAAACATCAATGTGAGAAAGAAACACTGATTGATTGCCTCTCTTACCCAACCCCTACTGGACAACCTAGGCATGTGCCCTGACTGGGAATCGAACCAGCGACCTTTCGGTGCATGGGACTACACTCAAACACCTAAGCCACACAGACCAGGGTTATGCCCTCATTTTAATGGAGCACATTCTTCAGTAACTTCTTTAAAAAGGTAGATGGGAGATAAATTGAAGACTCTGCATTTCTGAAATGTCTCTATTCCATACTCATTGGTTGATAGTTTGGTGGGCTACAGAATTCAAGTTGGAAATCATTTTTTCTTCTGAGTTTTAAAAGCACTGCTCTGTAATGCCAACTGTCTCTCCTTGGTACCTTTCTGATCTTTATTTCTGGTGATCTGAGGGTTTGGAGTGACAGGCTTTGATGTGAGAATGCCTTCACTGTGCCAGGCCCCTTCAATCTGGCAGCTGACTTCCCGCAGTTCTAGGAAATGTTCTTCTGTTGCTTCTTTGATGTTTCCTCCCCTCCACTTTCTGTCTTGATTATTGGACTTTGGGTCTCCAGGCAGATCACATCTTTTCTCTCATTTTCCATCTCTGTTCTTATGTTTAAGTTTCTACAGCTTCCCTATGAACTGAACCTTCTCATCTGTCCACGGTATTTTTATTTCTGTCGTCACATTTTTAACTTTCAGGGTCCTTCCCTTGTTCTTCTCTTCTCACAAGCTCCCGTCCTTGTTTTATAGTTGCAATATCTTCTCTTATTATGGCTACTATAATGGTACATGGGGGGAGGGGGGGACTGTTATTTTGCCTCCTGCTTTGAATTACCTCAGCGTGAACCTACCTCCCTTTCTCCGTCTTCTCCCTCCTCTGCTTCTCATCCCCTGATTTGTCCCCTTTATCTTTGTTTCTTTTGGATTGCTGTTTTAGCCTCTATCTCCCAGAGATCTGTCCCTTAACATCTGATGGACATTAGGAGGGAGGCTCTGAACTGGTGACCCAAGTTCTACCTGTCAGTGTGACCTGCTGGGACTTCACTGTGGGCAGGTTGGGGAGCACCTGGCTGTTTCACCTGGGACTCCTAATTGTTCATATTCTGAATCCACTTTTCTGGGCTTGGAACCCTTGAGGCTCCTGCTTGGGGTGAGGTGGGTTAAGTCCGGCAGTCGCCTTCATGGGATCTAGGGACAGCGTGTTGAGGCAACAACTCTTCAGAATGTAAATCCTGTGTTTTACTCTCAGCCCTACCCATGCCTACGAGTTGACCTCACTGGGAAGTAAACCTCCCATCTCTGCCAGCTGGAGAAAGGGTAGTTGCTAGACTTTGAGAGTTGAGGTTAGAGATCTGGGCACTAAAGGCTCCCTTTTAAAGATCAACTATATTTAACTGGACATTGCAAATTACACTTTAATTAAAAAAAAACCCACATTAATTTAATTACACTCCACTTACATCAGACCTCACCTCATTAAGACCCAACGATTCCAAGAGCACACACGCCCTAACCTGCAAAATATTTGACTGCTCACCAAGAACATGTCCAGTAAGCAGAGAGCCACGGCCATCTTCTTGAACTTGGGGCTCTAATGAACAATGAAGGTAGATTCCCTGAGGACCTCATGTCCCCAATACCATCAGAGTGGCCTCATATACCACCGTGACGACAACTTCCTACTCTGAAACTATTATGTCAGCTGAAGGCTACATGGTGCCCTTCTGTGAATTAGTTTACTTAATAAACCTGTTTTTGGTCCCATTTATTCAGCAATTACTAGGTGCCAGGCTTTGTGCCAGGTGTTGTAATACATCATGTCCTACCTGTATTACCACACCGGTGCCCTGCACAATCCAAGGGCTGTCATGGACGCTGTAGCCTATAGCGATGGTGGCCTCCTGGGATTGTGCCGTGCACAACCTGAGCACCAATACACCGCGGCTCTGATCTAAACCCTCCCAGCAACTCTACAAGGATGTTATTGTTCACATCGTTGGATAGATGATGAAACTCTGGCTCAGAGAGGCTAAGCAACTTGCTGAAGTTCTCACAGCTTGCAAGTATTGGCGCGGAGACTCCAGTCCTTGGACTGCCTAGTTCAGAAGCCAGTGCTCTTATCAGGTTGCCACTTCCACTGGGGCAGGGAGGGCAGGGTGGGGTGGCATGGGATGGAGGTCCTGGGCACTGCCACACCGGCTGTTCTCCACAAGTGCCACTCTGCCTAGGAGCTGCCTCCTGGTTTGGATCTTGGGGTGGGGGGTGTTACCATGGTAGGGAAGTCCTTTAGAACGTCTTTGCATTTTTAAACTCAGGTTCCATGATGAGTCTCCTGCTCAGAGTGTGGCTTCTCTTGGTGACGCCTGAGGTTGCAACTGGCATAGGTTTACCCAGTGCCCTCACTCCCCTCTGCAGCCTACTAGGGGGGAGTTTGTGTCTTGAAGGAGTGAGTCCCTTCAAGAAGGCTCAGACAGTACAGTCTGAAAGAAGCTCAGGGAGGAGGGACAGAGAGCGACCCTTTGGACCTGGGACAGTGTCTAGCAAAGAACTCCAGTGCAACTATGGCTGCAAGGGACAGAGTGATCAGGGAGACCCTCATGGAGAAGTGGACGTTTGTGTAAAGACCCAAAGGATGTGAAGGAGCAAGCCATGTGGTTATCTAGGGGGGGAAGTATCCCAGGGAGAGGAAACAGCTAGTGCAAAGGCCCTGAGGTGGGGTGGGAGGTGTCATCTGTCTTTGAGGAATATTGAGGAAACCAGCAGGCTTACAGCAGAGATCACGTGGGGGACAGTAGTGAATATCATGCTTCTTTTAACAATGAAGTGAAAATCTGTATATTATCATTGCTGTACCTCTGACAAAGCACTTTCACCATGTTCCGCATTAACTATACTTCCCACTCCTGGCATCTTTCACTAGAGTCCACAGAGATTGGAGGCTGGGTTTAGTCCCTACAGAAGGAAGGAGGACCTCTAGATGTACACTGATGTCCACCTGAGCTGAAGGGAGCTGAGGGCTTGTGGGTGGGGGGAAGGCCCAGTGGGGACAAGACAATGTCTACCCTCTCGTTGCGATGGTGCCGTCCTCGAGTAACTTGGCCGCCAGCCCGAGAGCAGCCCTAGAAGTCCCTACACAATCATACCCATCACCCGGCCTTTCCCTTCTCTGTCGGAGCCAAAAGAGAAGCTCTGTATAATTCTTAAGACCGCATATTTAGCTAACCTGCCCAGGCCTAAGTGATATTTTATGAGGAATTAATCTAATGGCTGACCATCTTTCACACCCTGTCGGTGGTTAATGTGTCCCGGGGAGACCTCACTGCTGAGCCAGCCTCCTTGTTCTTGGCAGGGCCTGGGCCTGGGCTGGAGAAATGGCCAACATTTTGCTTTGGCTCCAGACCCAAGCCAAGTGCAGGGGCTTGGGAGGTCCTAGGGAAATCAGACATAGAGAACAAAGCAAATTGGGTTTTTTTTTGAGGAAACTGTTTTTTGCCTCTCATGTCTAGTTTCCTTTAATGATTATGACTCTGTTAGTTACAGGCAATCAACTCAGTATTTTCCACCTATTAATCAGTAAATATTGAATATTACAGAATCCCATTTTGGATGGCTGGTAGCCCTGGACAGCCCCACCCTGCCTTCCAGAATTCCTGCCACGACTGCACCTCCTGGTGGGGGTTCTTTCCCTAAGCTGCCCCAATGGTACCTTGTGGCTCCTGTCTCCCTGGTCCCGGAAGGTAGGTCCCCTTGCCTCCATACACTGTTTAGCAACTATGAGGTGGTCTCTGGTCCAGTGGGACAAGGATAACTAGCCAGAATCCCTCACTGGGAGAATTTAACCTCAAAACCTGGGGACTTGAATGCTTGGTGGAGGGAGTTAAAGGCACAGAAAGAGGCAGAGACAAAGTCACTACGGCTTGAAGAGGATGTAGAGGGAACTGGTTACAAGCATATCTGGATCCTGGAGTGGCTTCCTCTTCCTTCACTGTTTTCTCCCTCCCTCCCTCCCTCCCTCCCTCCCTCCCTCCCTCCCTCCCTCCCTCTCTAATCCTTTTTCCCATCTGTTTCTCCTCCCATCTCATAGCTTTGCTTCCCTTAATGCATTCATACAGTTCAGTGGCAAAAGGGAGGAAGAGGAGGAGAAAGGCTTGGTCCCAAACTACATAAGCTCTAGACTTATATCACTCTAGCTGAAAACTCCAGCAGAAGAAAAGAGCTTCTCTCCCTTGGAGCCCACAAATAAAATTCCAGAGAAGACCCCTGACTGGCCTGTATGGGTCACATGTCCCACTCACCTGGCAAATTACTGTGGGTTATTTGATTAGTCTGGCTTAGGTCACATGCCTAGACCAGTGGCCAGGTGGGCAGCCTTCATGAATCACATGAAATGGAAGATGGGCATAATATAAAAAACCCCATCACTGCAGTGACCAAGAGAAGCTAAGCAATGATGGCCAAACACAGACCTACACATCGAGTGTTTACATTTGGTAATCCACCCTGGTCTAGGCACCGGTCAGTATGACAGTATAGGCATGACCCTCTCCTGTATTGGGAAAGATGGCAACCTCATCAGAGGCAACTACCAGCACACTGTTCCATATAGTCCTCATTCCACCCTTTCAAGAAGGGACTCTTTATCTCCCTTTACAGACGAAGGCACAAAGGCACAGAGAGGTGAGGTTACTTGTCCAAAATCACGTATCTGTGAAATAAGACCAAGTCCATCCTGATTGACCTGGAGGGAGCGAACTCTGTTTATGTGGTTTGCCTGCCACGATGGGCTTTGAGCACCAACAAAGGAAATAGCACAAAGTCAAGAGCCATTGGTTTGTGCCCTCTCTGAGGGTGATGCCAGTTTAGATATCCGAGTTTGCAGTGGGGCATGGAGTAGTTTCTGTGCATGGTTGAATAGGTCTGTGGAAATCAGGATCCTGAAATGCTGTATGTGTCATACTTAAGAGGTTAAGATCTCCATAATGAAGAGGTGTGCAGAGAGGCAAGAACCTCCATCTCCATCCTCTAAGAGCTGGATTATGACAGTAGTAATAATAAGTAAGGACATGGAGAGCCTCTAATCAGGGGCCTGAAAGCCGTCACTGAACAATATACTTACTATGCGCCTACTTACAGGGAGATAATGTGAAAGATTGAAGGTGGCATGTGTCAGAGCTAATGTTGAGTGGGGGACGAGGGTGGGGGGGGGGGCGGTAACTGGTGGACTGAAGCACGCATATCCCATCTAAATGGGGCAACCATTCTCAGGGCCAGCCAGTTGTTGCCATGAAGGAATGTGGGCCCAGTTTTGCCAGAACTTCCAATTTTTAGGAGAAGCCAGAAATCCATATTTCTAGGTAAGTTATTCTGTGTTTTAAAAGAGAACAATGAATTCAAATTACTGTATAGGTGAAACAAAACTCAAACATGAGCAGAATTGAGCTAGTTACCTAGCTCCCTTTTCCTCCCATTCATCACCCACCCATCCATTCAACCACCTTTCCATCTATCCATTTCTCCCCATCAACTCATCCACCCACCTATACCTCCCTCCCTCCATCAATCCACCCTCCTCACATACATGCACCAACTGACTTATTTATCCACACAGCTATTCATCCAACTATCCAACCATCTATCCTACCCTGCTGTCCATTTCTTCTACCCACCATGCATCCATCTATAAGTATATCCCCGTCTTCCCATCCATGTACTCACCTATCTACACACACACACTCACTCACCTATCCACCCATCCCTCTATCCATCTGTCTCTCTTCCACTGTTATAGTACACTTCCTCTTAAATCTTTACAAAACGAAAACATTTCATTTTGTTCCATCTTCTCCACCTGCCCTTGGCCTTTTAAAGTCTTATTTCCCTCACAGTTCAAGCAAATTATAAGTTTGTAAAGTGGTGCACATGTGAGCAAGCTTGTACCTGCCTCCTTTCACAGGGAAATGTTTGTTCCCTCTTCATGTCCTTGTTGTGCTGCCTGAAATAGAGGGTTGCTTTTTCTCCCCTTGGATCGGAGGCTTCACATGTTCCAGAACAAAATTAAACCCAATAGAGAATTAGATTCCCCTCCCTTCTCCTGCCACTGGGCCATGCTCACTGGGAATTAAATAAGTCTTCAAAAGGAGATCAGAAATAGATTTCTCAGTGGGGTTTCTAGTCATCAGTAAATGGAGTTGTGGGAAATGGGTTAGGTTTGGCAAATTCTAATTGTGATTGGGTGAATGTGTAATATTCTGTGCAAATAATCCTTTGTAATGTTCCCCTTCTCCATATCCAATGGGAACTCCTCCTTTTTAATGTTCTGCTTCAATTGTCCTTTCTTACTTTACCTAAAAATCTTTTCCAGCCTGAGGCTAGTGTGTGTGTGTGGGGGGGGGGGCACGCGGGGAGGCAGAGAACCAATATTTATAGTACTAAATGCTTGATAGACGTGACAGCATTTATAGTCCTCTTTTCAATGACATATAATCTGGCATGATCCAAATAGGAGGGCACTGCCACATGTATAAACTCTTTGAGCCTCAGTTTCCTCACATGTGAAAAGAAAACAGTTTCCCTATACCCTTCTCAACCCAAATGAAATATCTTCAAAGGGGCTACCAAGATGCCTAACACCCCTGGGACTAGTTTACCCTAAAAAAAACTCAGAAAACTTTGCTAAAATGTAAATGATCTCTGAGAGCTCTTCCCACCATCAAATAAGATTTTATTATTCACTAGAGGCCTGGCACACGAAATTCGTGTGCCAGTAGGGTCCCTAGGCCTAGTCTGCGATCAGGGCCCATCTTCCCTGGAGAAGATGTACAAAGGGAGAAGGCAGCCCTCTGCAAGCCAAGGAGAGAGGCTGTAGAGGAAACCAACCCTGCCTGCACCTTGATCTTGGATATCCAGCCTCTAGAACTATAAGGGAATAGATTTGTGTTGTGTAGGCCACCCAGTCTGTGGCCTTTAGTGATGGCAGCCTTAGCAAACTAATACCACTGCTATAGCCGAGCAGAGGCACTGTTAGAACATCAGGAAGGCAGAGAGGGAGCAAGGGGAATGAATATTCTGACTGCTCCATCCCCCTAATGTGGATTTGCTGCTGGTGACCCCTCCCACCCCCCACCCCCACAATGGCTGATCCCACCCAGAAACCAGTCAACACAGAAGTTTGGGTGATTCAGTCAATCAAGGGTGGCCTCCCAGGGCAGAAAGGAAGGCAAAGAAGAACAGAGTATGGATCCAGGCGCAAAAAGTAGGATAACCAGCACATACATGAAAAGCGTAGAGAGGATGTACCCATCACCCAACTTCAACAATTACTAGCATTTTTCCTTTATTGTTTCATCTATATCTTCCTGCTTTTTTTCTTGGAGTATTTTAAAGCAAATCTCAGAAATCAGGTCATTTCGCCCAAGAATAGTTCAATATGCATCTATAATAGATAAGAACTTTTTAAAAAACAACAACATGGTTGCAATGCCTTTATTATACCTAACAAATTTAATGAAAAGCTCTTTAATAATATCATCTCATCCTAGTCTATCAAATTTCCCCCATTGTCCTAAAAATGTCTCTTATTAGCTGCTTTGTTCTAATCAGGAGCCACACACAGTTTGTACATTACATGTATTTGTTGGGAAAACTGGGTCATTTGTCCTCTTGGAGCATTTCTCACACTCTGGGTTTGCCTGATTGCATCCTTGTGTGGTTCACTTGTTCCTATGTCCCCTGCGTTTCCTGTAAACTGATCGTTAGGTTTAAAGGCCTGATTAGGTTCAGGTTCGTTATCCGTGGGGGGTGCCTTCTTTTGCCTCACATTACACTTTCTGTGACATTGAAAATGATCACCAGGCTCAGACAAGTCAAACGTGTCTCCGCCCTAACAACCTTTTATCTGATGATGTTAGTGTTGATTGGTAATCGTTGCCAAATCTATTATTTCGTTCAGGTTTGCAAAATGGTGAGCAATTAGTCAGGGTTCTCCAGAGAAACAGGACCAACAGGAAAAATAGACTAGTATAGCCTATGTCACTTCATTTCCTATAAAGTGATAGATTTACAGGCTTGATTGGGTTCAGGCTTAGTGCTCACGGGCGGTGCCTTCTGCACTGTGGGAAAGGCAGGCGAACCTGTACCTTTAGTACGTGGTGACTCTGGTGAGGAAGAACGACTTTCTACTCCCAAGTGGAAGGGGTCTGGTATAGTCTACTTGCCACCAGGAGGCTGGCTGATCTCCCCCTAAATGGGACCACACTGAGGGCTCAGAATCAGCCCCTGATGCTGGCACTGTAGGCATTCAGTGTCAAAGCTACAAGAGCTTGGATGAAAAGGGCTGTATGTGTCGGGGACGATGCCCAAGCTCATTCCTGCCCCGTGGCTACGTTGTTCATGGCCCTCTCTGCACACACTGCAGAGGCCAAGGAGAGAGGCTCGTTGATGTCAGATGTTTTGTGCCCACTCCCGTCTCTTTCCCAGCTTCCTTGTTCCTAGTCAGTGTCTCCACCACCATCCACCACTGTCCAAGGGTGGACCAGAGGCCTGATCTGTCACCATGGAACCCGCACTACTTGCCCACAGAACCAGAAAGCACATCTGACTTGTTAAGCAGGTGTGACACATTGTGCTCCAACCAAAGGTCACTGGTCTCCCATGTACCTCACCACCCAGGGTCAATCAACCGGGTGCAAAGTTATGAAACGGCCTGATGAAATGTCAGCTGAAAGGCCAGCTCAGGGAGCTCTTGCTGAGTTGGGACATCGGAGGCGGCACATGGACTGCAGTCTTTTCCCTGCGGGCCCCTGACCGAAAGGCTGAGCCATTCACCACTGACAAGGAGTCAATGTTTCCACACATTAGGCCAATGTGCTGCTGGCAGCTGTGCCCGCTGGAAACTTTCATCCATCACTATCTCGGGGGCCACCTCTGAGGGGGTTGTAAGGTGGCAGCAGCCCATTTCTGACTAGAGTCAACACTGTATGACTGCTTCTAGGGCAGGTCCAAGTCCTGCTGGGTGACTCAGAGGGAGGCCAGCTCCTCTCCAGCATGTCCAGGCAGCAGCACAAGCATCTCGGTCACGTAAGCTGCATGACCCAGCAGATCCAACAGTACTAGAGGGATCCTCGGCAGATAACGCTGCTGGGGTTTTAACAAACTTCAGTAAGAGATGCAGCACAGGCTCCACGCGCTCTGCAGAGAGGCCGTGCCTTGCTTCTAGGCTCTGCTGAAGACTGTATGCGTGACCACGGCATACCAAGCGACTACGTAACCACAAGTGACCATCATGGTCTGAGTATGATCCGATTCAATGAGTCACAAGGTTGGGTGGCTACAGAAGCAGCCCACTGAATGATAAAAACAACCCTTGCAGGATGTGGCCTGACCAAGTCCAGATGGCACAAGTAAGTGACATAAACAGGTGGTCCCGACTCCCACACCACCTCCCTCTCTCACACCAATACATCTGTCAACAGAGGAACAATAGAGAAGATCTCTTGTTTTCCTCACCATGTAAAGCAAAACTGCTTTTGACCCCCTATTGTTAGGGATGCAGAAACAAATAATTCACCCTATCAAGAGCCACACATCGAGTGTCAGAGATACATACCACAGCTGGCACAGCAGCTGGGCTGCAAATGGGGCTGCCACCTGAGGGCGTTTACAGCAATCCACCACCACTCCCAAGATGTGTCTGGTTTTTGCAAAGGCTAGAAAAGTGAATTATTCAGAGATGTGTGGGGAGCTACCACCCTTGCATCCTTTACGTCTTCGATACTAGCACCAATCTCTCTATTCCTCTCAAAATGGCATACTGCTTCGGGTCTATTGCCTTGGTCAGGACGAAGGGTAGTTTCCACACGGCCCTTCCTATCAGCCAGGAAAGCAACGTGAAGGACCTGTTAAGGATAGTCATCCATTTACGCATTCTTACCAGTTATCGTTGGGAATCAGAGAAATAAGGAAGGGGTGGACCCACAGACTTTCCCTGGCAAAAGGGCAGCAGGCCTCTTTGGGGAAAGACTGAGCTATTTGCTCTATTTCTTAAAGTGTCATTATAGGTTCTTCTCAAAGGGGTCCCATCTCTCCGTCTGTTGCCGAAGGCTTTGTGAACGGACTTAGACCAGGAAACTGCACGAGAAAGATACTTTCCACTGCAGTTGCTGAAATCAGCCTTCTACTTCTCAGTATTTTCCACAATAAAAACTGAGCAACACTCTTATCCATCTGCCTTGCCACTAGACACACCGTGGCCGATTAGCCGACGCCACAAATCCCTGCCAGTCCAGCTGCCCCGGCCTTCCTGCCGGTTATAGGAATGCCTCTTGCCCTGGTGTGAAGTGCTGCCCCCTCTGGAATCCCCTCATTCCTACGATGTTAGAAAGCCTCGCTCCACGGTAATCTCTCCGCTGTCCCCCTCACTCCACGGTAATCTCTCCGCTGTCCCCCTGGCCTGCAGAGATGCCATGGCCCTCGCCAGCGAAACCTCTACTAGTAAAAGCACCGTGCCCGTGTCCTCCAGGAGCACATAGGAAGGCGATGCAGCCTCAGTCTTACGTAACAAGTCCAGGCCACCACTAGTCTTTTCCTGAACCTTTTGGCTTCTTCAATATTCTGCCAAGGCAGTCTGACATTATTACCTCGTTTGCTGTAATGCCATTGACATGTCCCTGTTTCAAGAAACCATCGCAGGTAACGAGACTGGATCCAAATACCCTTTCAAAATAGTGGGTCCCAAGTCACAGGTGTGTGCGCTCATACCATTAGCCCCACATTCTCCACTTTTCCCAATCTGATATCCTGGAGATCCACTCCCACGTATATATTTCCTGATTCCTGCTGGGACGACTCAGCCAGTTCCTAAAATTTCTTTTAGGTGCTGGGAATTTTCTCCCGGAGTGGGGATTATATGTCTCCATTCAGGCTGAGCTGAGACCTGATTTTGGTCATGAGCCTGGGGATAGCAGGATCAGCAGAAGGGGATCTTTAGAAGACCAAGCTTCATTCCATGAGGCAGGGACCTCAGGAAAGGCCACTGATTATTCTGATCTACACTAATAAAAGAGAAAAATGGTAATTGGCGTACGGTGATACCCTTTTCATTGGCTAATCAGGGCTATATGCAAATTAACTGCCAACTAAGATTGGCAGTTAACTGCCAACAAGATGGCGGCTAATTTGCATATGTAGGCACAATGCAGGGAGGCGAAAGGGAAAGCAGGAAGAAGCCCCCTGCCACTGACAGTGATCTGAAACCCAGGAGGGAGCTAAGAGCTGGGGGCCAGGGCCACCTTTGCCCTGCCCCCCAGCCATGATCAGAGAATCAGGCACCTTTGCCGTCCTGGCCAGTGATAGCAGGAAGTAGGGGTGAAGCCAGCGATGGGAGCTGGGCACGGTCGAAGCTGGCAGTCCCAGGAGCTAGGGGTCCCTTGCCTGGGCCTAAAGCGAAGCCCACGATTGCGGGGCCGCTGCCACTGTGGGTCCCCACTGCCCTGGCCGGACGCCTAGGCCAGAGGCGTTAGGCCTGGGCAGGGGCGGAGCCTGCAACCGCGGGGAACTGGGGGTCCCCTGCCCAGGCCTGACACCTCTGCCGGAGGCCTCAGGCCTGGTCAAGGGGCCGATCCAGTGATTGGTGATCGGAGGGTGATGAGGGTCAACTCCTCTGGCTGAGGCATCAGGCCTGGGTGGGGGGCGGAGCCGGGGATTGGAGGGATATGATGGTCCCCTTGCCCAGGCCTGAAGCCTGGGTCAGAGGCGTCAGGCTTGGGCGGGGGTTGGAGCAAGCGATCAGAGGGAGATGGGAGTCCCCTGCCCAGGCATGATTCCTGGGCCAGAGGCCTCAGGCCTGGGCGGGGGTCAGAGCCAGTGATTGGGGGGAGATGGGGGTCCCCTGTCCTAGCCTGACACCTCTGGTGGAGGCGTCAGGCCTGGGCAAGGGGCCAATCAGGCGATCGGAGGGTCATGGGGGTCTACACCTCTGGCTGAGGCATCAGGCCTGGGCAAGGGGCAGAGCCAGCAATCGGAGGGACCTGGGCAAGGGGCCAATCCTGCGATTGGAGGGTGATGGGGGTCAATGCCTGAGGGCTCCCAGTATGTGAGAGGGGGCAGGCTGGGCTGAGGGACACTCCCCCCGCCCCACACACACACACAGTGCACGAATTTCATGCACCGGGCCCCTAGTATAGAGATAAAGGGATGGGGTACTTTCTCTAGCCAGGGCAATTCTGAGGAATGCTGAGATTCAAGACTGTCAAGTCCATCCACCCAAGGTCCCTCTCCCATGTCTCAGGACCTCACTCTTTTTTATCAGGCCTCTGGCTTTGACTGAAGGCATTTATTACGGCTGCACATTAGTGCCCTTGGTAGTTCTTCACCTTTATAACCAGATCCTGGATCTGACTTTAAGCATGATTCTCCCCGCAGCGACAGGAGATGGAAGCTTTAAAGCCGCCATCCAGGCCCTCTGGCTTTCACAGTGTGCCTGACGTAGGGAGCGACAGGCCATCCTGAGCTGATGAGTTTTCTTTCCCAAAAATTCCAATGCCCTCATAAGAAGAGACACTAGAGAAGTGATCTCCTTCCCCATCATGTGAGGACACAGAAAGAAGACAGCCATCTGCAAACCAGGAAGAGGGCCTTCACCAGAACCTGACCCTGCAGGCACCATGACCTTGAGCTTCTCAGCTTCCTGAACCATGAGAAATACATTTCTGTTGTGTAAGCCACCCAGTCTCTGGTACTTGGTTAAAGCAGCGTGAACTGACTAAGACATTGTGTAACAAATTGCTCAAAATTTAGCAGATTAAAATGACACTCATTTACTATATCATAGTTCTGGAGGCCAGAGGTCCAAGTAGGCTCATCTGGGGTCTCACATGGCTAAACTCATGGTGTTGGCCAGTCTGGGCTCTTATCTGGAGAGTCTGGGGATAACCCATCATCCAAGACCCTTCCAGCTATTGGCTAAAATGAGTTCCCTGGAGCTATGAGCCTGAAGTTCCCACTTCCTTGCTGGCTGCTGTTGAATCCTCCTCATTATTCTAGTCTCTGATATCTTTGTCTGCTACTGGCTGGAGACCACTCTCTGCTTTTAATGGGCTTGTCTGATTAAATAGGTCTACTTGGATAAGCAGGTCTCCCATTTGCTGTATAGCATCATTATGGGAATGACAGCTCATCTTATTGACAGGTTCCACCCACAGTCAAAGGAGAATGGATTACACAATGATTTGTGTCATTGGGTCCTCCTTAGAATTTTGCCTCTATACTAGGCTAATAATTTTGGTTTTTGTGTTGGTCAAGGAGAATACTGGAGTTTTTGTAGAAGGATGTACCTTGCTGACTTGTGGGATTTAAAAAGGTTAGTGGGCATTAGCGTTCAGTTGGGATTGAGATGAGGAAAGAGTGAGGATGAAGAGACCAAAAGAACAGGATCTGGATAATGATGGCTGCAGAGTGGGGTAGGCTCAGGGGAAGCTGAGAGAAGACAGGCTTAACGGGGCCTGGTGGTTCATTTTGTAAGTCATTCAACCTTTAGGAACACTCTCACATCCATTATTTCATCTGACCCTCATGACACACCTGTGAGGGAGAAGGCATTGTTCTCTCCATGTGACAAATGAATTAACTGGAAAGTCCCCAAACATCTCTGTGCTTCAAAGGTCATACTCCGGGCCTGTGGTCCTGGCCCTTGTCTAAACTCCACTCTTCCTGGAGGTCAGGAAAAGGAAATTGTGCAGAATAGACTTACGGCCTTATTACCACATGCCACCCATGTTCCCATAATCTACCATTGCTTGTGGCCAGGAGCAGTTCCTCCCCAAGTGAGACATCTGGGGGAATCTGAGAGACAGGCTGAGGATAGGAGAAATTCCCTTCGTACTCCAAAACCCCCAGCATCTTAGTGAGGCTGTGAGAAGGGAAGTAGGGAGGGGAGGGAAGAGAGAGGGCGACAGAGGGAAGATTTTCCTCATCCCTGTTAGGTGGAGAGGAGTTGGAGGAAAGAAAAACATATTATTTTTATATCATTACTTTAAAAAGGAAATAAATGAAAGGGGAAAGAGAAGGTGGAGGGAATTTTGAAAGAGGGTGAAATGACATCTATTCTACTATACCTAGTAAACCAGTGACAACTATACATTGTGATACAGCCTATAGAAGAAAAATGAGGCATTACAGAGGAGCAAAAAGGGGAAAAAGTCACTCCTATTCCCACTAGCTAAAAACAATTTCATTTAATATTTTGGAGCCGAGTTTCCAAATTGTGTATGTGTGCCCTGTAACAGGTACCTACTATTCCAGAAATCTGCTTTGGGGTTGATCAACACTTATGACAGCTGTCAGGAATGGGGCCCTGAGGCCAGCTGGAATGAATGCCTCTCCAAGCAGATGCCGAGGGGCTCTTCTCTCTCACCTTCCCCCATGACCAGTGGACAGGCATCAGGCAAATCCTGCCTTACGCTCTTTCCAAGAAAGCGTCCAGTTAGCCAACCCTAGCCTGCCTATTCTCCAGAAACAAATCACTCTGAAAAAAAAAAATCACTCAATTAAGAATTTCAGTCCAGTCATCTCAGACCTCAAATGCTCTCTCTTTCTGAATAGGAGAAAAGCAGAAAGGAGAATTTTAAATGGCACGTATTGATTGGCTTGGCTCACCAGAGAGCACTTTCACCAGCTTTTCAAATTACAATTTATTCAATAGTAAAAAAGTAACTCAATTTGAGACAGAGCTCTGACACCCCTTAGGAGCGGCGTTCTCACCACTTAAGTTATATCATCATCATTGTTCACTCATCATTCTCTGGAAGCCACTGGGCAAGGCACAATTCTTGGAACCCAGGAGTCCATCAATAAAGGTTGTTGAATTAATGAGACTATAACTGGCAGAGAAGTTCAAATTCCACAGACTTGGGAAATTCAAGGTGGCATGAAATACATGGAGCTTGCAAGGCTTAACCCCTTTGCTCAATACTGGGAGGTTGCGGGGGTCTAGGGGCAGCCTGACTTAGGTTCAAATCCTGCCACTTTTTATCTCTGTGAATATTTCATGTCTCTGAGCCTTAGTTTCTTCGTGAATAGTGGCATGGTCATCTCTCCTGCATGTTTGTTGAGAGTATCCAATTAGATGCTCCCCATCAAATGCATCTACAGGACCACAGTTAAGAAGGTGTCAAATACCCTTGGAGAGTGGCACCTCTGGACCCTGTTTTGCTAGAGACTAGGGTTTGATTTTCCAAGAGGCAGCTCTATCTTAAGTCCACTAAAAGAGCGAATTTAAAAGAAAAGAAAAAAGTTTCTCTTGACTTCCCACTTCCTCCTCCTTGCCTGCAATTCCAGAAGCTGCCACTAAGAGCTACAGGTCCAGTCAGAATTGCAGTGACCCACACTGGGCCCTGGGTTGGAAAAGAGCAGGATTTTTTTTATATATTCCCTCCCCCATTTTTCTGTCTTAAAATGATCTGAATTCCTTTACATACCATGAAAGGATTCATTTGCATATTAGTTTCTCAATGACCTCACTGTCAAAGGGGTGGGGTGCATTGTTGCTCGGAGCTGTCAGTTGTAGGTAAGAAAGACAATAAATAGGGGGAAACTTTTTGCAAGTTTCTGGACTTTTGCATTTGGGAGCAGGGGATGACAACTTGGGAGAGATTTCCTGCTAAATGTTTTGGGATGCTTAGCGAGCTTAGATAAGTAACGCTTAGGTCAAATGTATTGGAATTAGGAACAAAGGTTTTAGTGACATGAAAAATGATTTTTTTTTTCTTACTTGCATGGGGATTTCTTTAATTTTAAACCTTCCTTCATTCAATTCATTCCATTCCATTCTATTTCATTTCTTTCATTTATTCATTCTTTCTATTTCATTATCTTTATGGCAAATATTTATTGGTTGCTATTCTGGGTGCAGCATTGCTGTACTTAGGTCCTGGGGATATATCTTGGAACAAAACAAATTAAGTCTTTGCCTCCAGGAGTTGATACTATAGTAGGGAAACAGACAACGATAAACAAATATAAGGCAATGGCAGGTAGGAATAAATGTTCAAAGAATAATAAAGCAAAATAAGAAACAAGACCATGATGGAGGTAGTATTTGGGCAAAGTAACAGAGTACAAAGGCAGTTAGCCTTTGTAGAGATCTAAAGGAAAGTTCTAGGCAAAGAGAATGCAAAGTGCAAAGGCCTAAAGGCAGGAGCATGCTCTGTGTCTAAGAAGGCCTAAGAGGCCAGTGTGTCCATAGCACTGTGAGCAAAGGGAAGAGGAAGGGGAGAGAAAGTTGAGACTTGGTCGGACCGGATAACAGGAAACCTTAGAACATGTGGCGATCACTTGGGGCTGTATTCTCAGTTTGTTGGGAAACCATTAAAAGGCTGTCAAGGGTTATAAAAGGGCTGACTGATATCTTTCACAAATTAATGTGTTGAAGTCCTAAGTGTCAGTACCTCAGAATCGGACTGTATTTGAAGGCAGAGCTTTCAAAGAGATGCTTAAATTAAAATGAGCCATTAGGGTGGGCCCTCATCCAGTCTGATGGGCGTCCTTATAAGAAAAGCAAGTTTGGACACACAGAGCTACAGAGATGTGCACGCACAGGGAAAAGGCCACGTGAGGACATAGCAAGAAGGTGGCCATCCCCGAGGCTTAAGAAGAAACACAACTTACTGACTCCTTGATCTCGGCCTTCCAGCTTCCAAAAATGTGAGAAAACAAATGGCCATTGTTTAAGCCTCTCAGTCTGTAGAGTTTTACTATAAAGACACCTTCAGACACAAATACAAAGGCCCTGAAGAGTAGCTTGCCCTAAGATGACTTCAATTTTCAAGTGATGACTCCAGCTGGTAGGAGAAGAAGGCCACACAGTCGGGGAGAGTAGAGCCACGAGATCGGTTAAGAGGCTGCGCTAATGACCCAGATAAAGGGGATGGTGGTTTTCACCACATTGGTCGTAAAGGGGTAATGAGGAGTGACGGGAATCCAGATAGATTTTGCAGGCAGAGCCAACAGCATCGGTGGGAAAGAGAGGAGTTAGCGATGCTGGCAAGGTGAGGCTTGTTCAAAATATTCATTCATGCCTGGCCAGTGCGGCTCAGTGGTTGAGTGTCGACCCATGAACCAGGAGGTCACCGGTTCCATCCCCAATCAGGGCACATGCCTGGTTGCAAGTTTGATCCCCATTAGCGGGTGTTCAGGAGGCAGCTGGTTGATGGTTCTCTCTCATTATTGATGTTTCTATTTCTCTTTCCCGCTCCCTTTGTCTGTCTGAAGTTAATAAAAACATATTTTAAAAAAATTCACTCAGACACTGGCCAAAATCCTTCATACCCTGAACCCCAGGAGGTTCTGGGTACTGTGACAAGATCTTAAAAAAAATCCTAAGATTCTGGAGCCAAACCAGTCTAAGAAGGAGCAAAAGGAAGAGGATCCTGAAAGAAATACGATCCTAATATGATTCTAGAGCCAGAAAACTTGGGTTTAAATCTGAGACCTACTTCTTACTATGTGGCTAAGGGCAAGTTATTTAAACTCTCTATCCTTTTCTCCACTTACAAAATGAAGATGAGAGTATCTACTTCGTGGGCCTGTTGTGAGAATTAAATGAAGTTTTATATAAAGCTCTCAGCATAGATTTGGCCTGTAGTAAATGGTCAATAACAGTCATGCATATTAGTGGTTGCAAATACAGTGGCTTAAAGAAGCATGTATTCTTGCTCATGAATCTACATGTCAGTCTTCTTTATTTTTAGGGGGCCAAGCAGGACCTAAAGAGATGAACTCTTTCCAAGGGGCCTATGAACTAAGTGAACAAGGAAACACACACAAAGCTCACACGTCTTTGCACAGATTACAGGAGCTAGACACAAGTTCTAGTTGAGCTGTGTGATTTGGGGCAAATTCCTTCCCTTACTTTCCTCAGATATAAGAAAAGAAGTTGAATCAGACAATCTTGTTTGTTTCCTTGAACGATCTTGAATATATGTAACACTACCTACCTGCCTGTGGCTTAAACAAATAGGGGGTTATTTGTTTTATTCAAACCCAGAGTCGAAGACTCCAGGATTGATGTGGCAGCTCACTAATACTATAAGAAATAAACCTCTTGCCCTGGCCGGTTTGGCTCAGTGGATAGAGCGTGGGCCTATGGACTAAGGGGTCCCGGGTTCGATTCCGGTCAAGGGCATGTACCTTAGTTGTGGGCACATCCCCAGTTGGAGGTGTGCAGGAGGCAGCTGATCGATGTTTCTCTCTCATCGATGTTTTTGAATCTCTATCCCTCTCCCTTCCTCTCTGTAGAAAGTCAACAAAATATATTTTTTAAAAAAAGACATAAACCTCCTTCTCCTCTCTGCTCTGCTGCCCTTAGAGTGTTGGCCTGCCATGTCGTGGTCCCAAGATGGCCACTACACCTCCAGCCATCACGTCTTTGCTCTAAGCAGGTAAAAGGAAAGGGCAGACACAGAACAAAGGCTTATACCAGCAGTCTGCCCCTGTTTATAAGGGAAGCCAGGGCAGCCCTGAGAGCCCCATGCTGGTTCATGTTCATGTCTTGTTAGCCACAATTGTTCCCAGTGGCTACCGGACTGGAAGGTGGCTGGGCCTTCTGAATGGGAGTCGGGTTAGCCACTCACGGCGTGGGCCACAAACACTAACTACAAATTCATGTAGTCCTGAGGGAACACCCTTCACACACAGGGGGCGCTCTGGACAGTCAGCGGGCTTCATGTGGCCCGCAAAGAGGTCGTCCCTCTGGTAACATTTCCCACGTAATGCCCTGGGACCACAAATTACAAAAAGACAAGGACATTGTTTGCCTGATCTCCCTTGGATCTTCAGGACCTAGCTCAGGGCCTGGTACATTACAGTTGCATGACAAACATTTATGAATGGACAAACTGCCCATCAAAGTGTATGGAGTTCAATGGACAGAGGCACTCAGGGAATGAGAGATCTGGGTAATTGGATTTTCTGGCAGCCGGAGGGTGAAGCAGAAAAGCTTATGATTTCAAATTAATTCCGGCAACACCGATTGCCTTCCACATCCAAGGTTTCAGGGGGGGAAAACACCGTGTTATTGAAGAGTCCAGGACTGATGTGGCAGCTCCCTGATACTATAAGAAATAAAGCTCTTTCTTTCCTTGAATGATCTTGAAGAGATGCACACCTCGTTTTATTGCACTGTGCTTTACAGATGTTGAGTTTTTTGCAAATTGCAGCCAACACCCTCCTCTAGCAAAGAGATTACAACTCGCCTGGAACCGAACCTGCAGTGTCTCTGAGGTATGTCTGTATGGTCACAGCCTTGGCAGGAAAGATGGCAAATCAGGGTAATTCAGGAGACCTTAATGCGGGACCACGTATAAAGATGTGCCTGGGCTAAGGGAAACCAAGGAATGGTGGGGAGCCCTGGGGCTAGCAAGTCTGGGGAGCTGTTACTGCTCTCGAGCTGACAGAGGAAGGGGAGGAAGTGGGTCCCAGAAGAAAAACACGGAGCTGAAGCTGTAGGCGTGGAATTTCTGGAAGTTGCTGTGGCCTTCCACAGGGGAGCCTTGCTACCGCCCACGGCCACAGGCTGGGGCCCTGGCACAGAGGGAGCTGGGACATAAGCACTCTGCCCTCTCCTTTTACCTGCTCACCTGCCGGTGCATCTCATTTGCTGAACCCTACAGTCCTAGGACCAGAGGGGGCCCCCACTGGTGCAGTCTATTGAGATCAAACTCCAGGGCACAAAGCAGAGAGGAAACGGGTGGAGCAAGGATCAGAGGAGGGGGGTGGGGAGGGGGAGAATAGCCGGCACCATGTATAACTGTGCATTCTCATGATTACTCTTTGAGGTGGATATTATTGTAAATAGTAGCCCAGAAGCCCAGAGTAGTTCAGCCATTTGTCTAGGGTTACACAGCTCCTCAGTGGCCAAGCCAGGACCTCTGGCTCCATTCCAGTGCTGTTCCTGGTTCCAGACCACCTCCCACCTCCCACACCAGCCTACCAGGGAGTGAGCCTGCTCATTCCTCTGGCTTCTGGACTTTTCTTGAGAACGAGACCAGGTGGGAAAGAACTGGTCTTCCTGGGCAGGAGAATGAATTCTGCAAAGTGTAGGGTTGGACTCTGGATGCCAAGGACGAGGTTTTCTGTTTAAGCTTTTTTAGAGCGGAACGAGAACTGAGTCAGCAATCAGCTAGGCTGGCTCTAGGTGGGCTCCCACCAATGATAGGTATTATTTATTGAGCCTCCATTATATGCCAAGCACTATGCTTCACAGACATTAGTGTTCACCTTCAAAGGAACTTACCATTATTGCATTTTTACTGGCCCCAAATCAGAAGCATGGAGGGGTTAAATTCCTTGTTAAAGGTAGGAATAGGATTCAAAATCAAGACTGTCTGGCTATAAAGGCAAAGGTCCTTCCTTTATTCTGTGGTTGCCCTTTGGAGGCCTACAAGCTGGTTTTGACCCACTTAGAACACAAAGAATTTCGTAAAAAAAAAAAAAAAATGAAGTCAGTGGCCAACATCTTAAAATTGTGCATTTTCACATAAAAAAAAAACACCTGAATTTGTGACTTCTATTGAAAAACTGGAAAGCTGGAAACCATATTCTTGACTAAAGCTGAGTGACAGCAGCCTCCTTTAAGTGGGAGATTTGCTTTCATTTTTGCCCCAGTCCCCTCTATTCCCTATTGACCCAACACTGAGCCTGAGAACCAGTTGCCATTTCTTATTTGCTGTTATCACTGGTTCTTTCACTCAGACCATTTCACTTATTTATGTAGCCTGCTTGCCTCCAGCAGGAATTTGAGTTTGTGTCTCTAACATGCCCACTGCATTGATGGTGCAGGATGATCTACTGGGGTGAGAGAAGCAAACACTGGACCTTCTCTTCATATGGATGGATGGCCTTGTTCATTTTTAATGTTTATTTTCATGTCTTATGATATACTCAATATAGTAATACAATAGTCATACCTATATTTCATAACTAAATTATGCATATACATTACGCGTATTTTCTCAGTATCTGATAGGGCTCTTAGAGAAAAGTTTGAGGACCACTGTTCTTAATCACGCACTACCTTAGCTGTGAGAGTGTGAAAATGTCTTTGACTTCCCAGGCATAGACTTTTATTCATCTGGAAAATGTAGATATTGATACTGTCTACCTTGAAAGGTTGTTCCAAAATTCTAAACACCCAGAAAACTGTAAAGTGCTAAGCAATAAAAGCAGAAAGCCATCTGGAAGGAATCACTCTGCACAGCCAGCCATGTGGTGGCCGCTCCTATCACGCTAATGTTGACCTGGAAGAGAGATTGGAAGGCTCCCTGTGGGGTGTTGAGTTATAAAGCCCGGGCTATGGCTGACCTGGTACAACCCCCTGCACAGCAACAAGGATTGATTTTCAGGTTCATTAGTGTTGTTGATGTGCTCCTGGGGCGGACAACAGCTCTGCTCTCATTAAAGAGAAGCAGCCGCCCCATTTCTGCTCACCTGCCCCTCACCTCCAGCCTACCTGGGACATCCTAGGGAGCACTTTCCTCATTTCCTTCAGCCCCACCTGCCCTCTTTGTCCTTGGGTTCAGTCTGGCTTGGGGAGAGTCGAGATTTGAAGGGGGACTCAGAAACTCAGGTGAGGGTGTCCGCGGAGTGCTGGCCCTCATGTGCTCATGACAAAGCTCCCTCCCACCTACAGGGAAGAGATGACCCTGAGATCAGGCGCTTCATAGCTTCTCAAGGGCAGCTCAGGCTGAGGACGGGGGCACAGGCCCCCTGGAAGTGGGCCTTTCAGTGGGCTCAGGGGGCTAGGCAGACCCTGGAGGTGAACTGAGTCTCTAGGACAGGATGCTCCAGGTGCTCACTTTTTTCCTTCCCATCCCCAAGGAGGACTGCAGAATTGTTCAAATCTCCGAGGCACAGAGAGGTAAATGTTAGCCAAGATCACAGCCTGCTCAGGAGTGGAGCCAGGATGGCCGAACGTCCTGCTTTGCCCGGGACTAAGAAGTGTCCTGGGACATGGCACTTACAGCGTGAAACTGGGGCAGTTCAGGACAAACCAGCAAGGCTGGCCATGCCAGGTGGAGCCAGAATTCAAACTCTTACAATCTGTCCCCAAAGCCCATATGCTAAGACACTCGTCTACAGTCTACAGTGCCTTGTGAGGACAGTGAGAGCCAGGGCGGGGGGGGGGGGCCTTCAGGGAAGGAGGGACTGTGCAGTGTGACAGGCAGTGAACACCTGGAGGAGGAAAGAGAAAGAGCCTCAAGGATAGGGACAAGTTCCCTGTGCCCTCTCTCTGGGGCAGGAGAGAGTACAGCAGAGGGGACACCACATCCACCCTGTTTGCAAAGTGAGATTTTGGTAGGAAGAGCCCAGACCTGTGCAGGTCCTAAGCACTGTTTATGAACTATCTTTACTTTTAAAAACATATATATATAAAATTGATTTCAGAGAGGAAAGGAGAGGGAATCATTGATCAGCTACCTCCTGCACACCCCACACTGGGGATCGAGCCCACAACCTGGACATGTGCCCTGACTGGGAATCGAACTGTGACCTCCTGGTTCATAGGTTGACACTCAACCATTGAGTCACGGCAGCTGGGTACATATTTACATTTTTAACTTCTGTCCAAATCCTGTGAGTAGGTTTTCACAGATGAGGAAACAGAGCTTTGAGAGCCTAGGAATCTGCTCAGTGCCTGCCTTAGTCTGTCTATAACAAAATACCACATTCAGACCACAGTGCCCCCTCCCAGCTGAAAGTGGTAGAGTCCGAACTTGACCTCAGGTCTGCCTGCTTTCAATGCCTTGTGCTTTAAAAATATATATATATATATATATATATATATATATATATATATATATATATATATATATTCATTCATTCCCAGGTCATTAAAGGAGATAAAACACAAAAATTAATATACTACTGGATAGAAATAAAAAAGGAAGAGCATTCCAGGCAGGGGGAGTGGCCTGTGCAAAGACCTAGAACAAGTATACTTGGGACAGGGGAGGGGCTTAGTTTTGCTCACAGACGGGGGTGGGGGGGTGGGGGGTGGGCGCCCCCCCCCCCTGCAAAGGAACAGAGAATGCAGCTCCCAGCAGGGGAGAAGTACCCACGGAGGTCAAATAGGTAACAGAGAGGAAGGGAGAGGGAGAGAGAGGGGGAGGGGGAGAGAGAGAGAGAGAGAGAGAGAGAGAGAGAGAGAGAGAGAGAGAGACATCAATGGTGAGAAAGAATCAAGCATTGATCAGCTGCCTCATGCACACTCTCTACTTGGGGTCAGAGTCCACAACCCAAGACATGTGCCCTGACTGGGAACCGAACCCTCACCTCCTGGTTCATAGGTTGACGCTCAACCACTGAGCCGTGCCTGCTGGGCTCAGTGCCTGTACTTTTGACCATTAGACCACACTGTCTCTCCAGGAGGACTTTCTTAAAACATCAAATCATTTCATGTTATTATTCTAACTAGAAGCTGGCAGGGGTAGGAAACAGGTGGGTGAAAACTTCATTAAATCCTTCTGTGCCTTCTGAATATTCTCATCTTTCCATTATTGGTTGGCTGGGCTTAAGGCAGGGAGAGTGAGCAAAACCCGTGTCTCGTATTTCCTACTTATTAACATCTCGTCAGAGAGAAGGTCAAAGCTATTAAGTCCAATGAGGTCTTGAAGATGTCTGTGGATTTCAACTGACCACCAGAAACCTGGTCTCCACCTGCCCCAGCAAACCCAGACAGTCTTTGACTGAATTTAGCCCAGAAGGTACAGGAGGTATAGGAGGCTGCCTGAGCCCTGTCTGAGCCTTTTGGAGGTGCGGTGGTGGTGGTGGCAGCGGGGGGAGGTGTTACCACACATGTGCACACTCTGGGTTTATCACTGTCACTGATTGTAAAAAAAAAAGTTAAGCGTTGCAATACTGCCTGAGGGCAAGCACCAAAGTGTTATTTAAAATGCAGGAGAGAGACGGATAGGCATTTAAGCAGCTTTGACATGTATGAGACCGCACTGACTGTAAAATACTACCTCCTTGGGAGATACATTCCAAAGAGGTTTTTCCTAGGTCCTGAAAATACACCTAGCTGCAATCTCCTCCGATCTGAGCAAACGTCATTCACTTGTTCATTTCACAAACATTTATTGAACTGTCTCCTATGGCCCAGGCCCTGTGCTAGGTGCTGTGAGGATATAAAGGTGACATTGACTAGGCCCTTTCTTTCGTTGAGTTCCCAGGTCATTAAAGGAGATAAAACACAAAAATTAATATACTACTGGATAGAAATCAAAAAGGAAGAGCATTCCAGGCAGGGGGGGGTGGCCTGTGCAAAGACCTAGAACTAGTATACTTGAGACAGGGGAGGGGCTTAGTTTTGCTCACAGACGGGGGTGGGGGTGGGGGTCGGGGCAGTGGGGGGGGCGGGGGGGGGGGGCGCAAAGGAACCGAGAATGCAGCTCCCAGCAGGGGAGAAGTACCCACTGAGGTCAAACAGGTAACAGATCCATGTAAAGAAGGAGGCAGAAGAATCTGAGTTGGGCTGAACTCCATCCAGTTCTGTCATTGACTCATTTTCAGGGACCCCATTCCTGAAGATACAGCGATGTAGATATAAGCCAGAAATAGGTCCCATGGAGACCAGACGGTCAGCAACAAGAGTTAATTGTTTGCGGGTAGTGTTTATCGCGCGCTAACAGGGGGCGCGGGCCATTTTTGCTAATTTTTTGCGCAAATGGCAACGTTCAGTAAAATTACGATAACTTTAGTTTACATATTTATACGTTACCCGCATTCTCCCGCTAGTCTATAAAAAACGTATTAATACTTGTCCCGCGCTCTACTACACTGGTAGAACGTATAAATACGTTTCCCGCATACAATGTGTTAAATGTTGACAAATCAAATCTGGGGAATCACCAAACCCAGGGCACAGATGAGGGGGCCAGAAGTTCAGCTCGGGGAGCGCTTGCATGGGCTGGAGGAGATGTAGTCACTTTCAAGGGCAGGACAGGAATGCCAACTAGAGGCGAGCTGCGGAGGATGGAAGGAATTTCCTGGGTGGGCGAGGAGGGCCAAGGCATTTTAAGGGACCTCTCTGTACCTCCCTCCGCCTCAGCTTCCACATTTGCAGAAAGGTCTGACCCAGGTGTGCCTAGGGGGGTGATGTGAGGGTTCGAGCGCTCTGGGCGCAAGTCACAGCGAGTCCATTCAAAGCTGTCTTACCTTCTGCTGCGCAGCCCCTGGTTGGCTCCCTCCTCGAGAGCCTGGGTCACACGCAGGCCACGTCCCGAGGGAAGAGAGATGAGCCTTCCCCTGGCTGCCCCGCGGGCCTGCGCGAATCTCCCAGAAGCCCCCGCAGCTCCCTGCTCGCTTAGACCCGCTCACTAACGGGGGGCGGGGCTTCCCACGGGCCAATGGGGCTGCCCTGGGGGTGGCCCGCACCTGCTGAAATGGGGAACCGAGGGGGCGCCTGGGCCGCCCCAAGTGCACGTGGGGAGACAGGTCGCAGCCTCGCTGGGTCGGCCCCGTGGACAGAGCATCGGCCTGTGGACCCAAGGGCCGGGATGCCAGGGAAAGGCAAGCACAGGCGGTCCTGGCTTACGTCGGACTCGACCTTCGTCCTTTCGTGGTTACGTCGCCATCTCCCATTTATAGATTTAAAAAAAGTTCCGTCATTTGGACGTATGTACATATGTGCTTTATGTTTTTTATTATTTATTTACCACAAGTAAAGGTCAGGAATTGTTGTCTTTCTTTTAAATTTTTTTTACTGTTTGACTTCATTGCTGCTGTGTGTGTGCTCCATGTGGGTGACGTAGGTGCGTCTGTAGGTGGGCTCCGACTTAGGCGAAAACCGCGGTTCTCGGATGTAACCCGAGGACCTACTGTGCCTGGGCTGCAGGCTCCTCCCGGTCCTGGGCCCGGGGCTGGTGCAGGAAGCAGCCAACTGATGTGTTTCTCTCACATGGATGTCTCGTCTCTCTCTGTCTTTCCCTCTCTCTTCCACTCTCCCTAAAAAATCAATGGACAAATATCCTCACCTGAGGATTACCTAAAACAGAGAGAGAGAGAGAGAGAGAGAGAGAGAGAGAGAGAGAGATCGCAGAGTGCCCCACACAGAGTAGGTTCTCAGGCCGTGGAGGCCACAGATAACCTGCCCAATTATGTCTCAGGCCATTCAACCTCTACGTAAAAGGGAGGGAGAAAATGAAGTGAAATTCCGAGGGAACCCAAGCAGCTCAGAGTTGTACTAATCGTCATGTTGTCTATAAAGTTCTTTTTAAAATCCATAATGACTTTTCCCCCCTTCTTTCAAAAATCACCTTTTCAGTGTAGCATCCCTGGAATCACCTTTTTTTAAAAAATCAGTTAACATTTCTCCCCTCTTCTCCAAGGGCTGACAGCATATCCCTTTCCCCTCGTTTTCACAGCCGTCCTGGCTTCTCGTGGGCCGTCCTGGAATCCTCCCTGCTACCTCTTGTGCCACCGGAGTATTTTCCTGTGTGTGTGTGTTTTTTCTGTTTGTTTTTGTTTGTTTTTGTTTTTTTTTTGCAATTGGTGCTGGTAGTGATTGTGAATCTAGTGAGGCCCAGGCTATCTGGATGCAAATCCCAGGCCCAGCTTCACAGTTGTGTGAATGTGGCCAAGCTGGTCTCTCTCTGCTTGTTTGCTCATTTGGAAAAATAACAGTACCTAGCTCTTTGGGTTGTTACGATGGTTAAAAAAACAGTTTGGTCTTCTCTGTTGGGCAGACATGGCTTGTTGATCAGGAGAATTTGTGAATCCTGGGAGATTCTTGCCACTTCCTGCCATTTCATCAAGGAGCAGAGCATAGAATAGGGCTTTGTGAAGCAAAGGAATGTGCAACTTAATGAAAAGATGCATTCCATAATTCAAGGAAATTACAGTATTATTACTTTCCAGCATAGCAGCAAGATATAAATAGATACTAATAAGCAAAAGTAGGTTAATTGCTGAAACAGTCCGATTCATTAATAGGGTTGCATTATGTAAGTGTTTGCACGTGTAAAGCTCCTTTAATATATACATGGATTTTAATTGCTGCATTGGCCTGGAAAATTACCGGCTCAGCTGCTAGCTGTGTCATCTCAGGCAACTCCCTTCACCTTTCTGAGTCTCAATTTCATTGGCTATAAAATGAGACTAATACTTTCTTCCTTGTCATACAGGACCAGGTGAGGTAATGCATGAAAGGGCTTTGAAAACTGGAAATCATGACATTTTCCTTAGGTACTTAATAATTACTGTAATTAATCATCATCTGAAAAATATATACAAGGAAGACAGAAAGACTCATTGTTTGAAATGCCAACTTTAAAATGATCCAGAAACACAAAACGCGTGCTTTTCTTTATAATGGCATTTGTAAGGTGGAGACATTTCATTTGCTTTTTTAAAGATACTGTCCTTTTGATGAACAACCTTTGGACCTCGTGGCATCTTCTTTAGGGACCGAACAGCAATTTGAGAATTGTTTCAGACAGAAATCTGAGCGGTCCCAGCTCCTGGATTAAGGCAGCTCCCTTTATGAGTGCATTTTCTGGGTAAACATACAAACTGGATTAAACCAAGCACCTCATTGTGGATAAGGAAAATCGATGCCCTGTGGGTTGAACTGTTTATAGTCTTACTACAGAAATGAACACACCATTTATATTTAAGAGTTCTGCAATCTCAAGCTACCCATAGCTGTTAGCTTCTCACTTCAAGTTCATGCACATAGCCATCACCATGGAGAGTCAGTGCTTGTGGGTTAAAAGCAACTAATGTCAGACCCCTGCTGGCCTAGTCTGGCACTGCATAGGGGAACACACTCCAGTTCCTCTCAGTGGGGAAATTTGCTCCAGGTACAAGAGAGTCGACATGCTAAGGATTGTCTGGCCTCACTTTATCGAGTTGTCAGTATTCATCAAAAGGTGTGTCAAACTGGGAGCAAGAAGAAAGGTCAGACTTGACTTACAATGGAGAACAATGGCTCCCGAGGTGCAACCAAGGGATCGTGGTCTCCCTTTAGGGCAGGCAGTGTGGCGCTTGAGCTGGCCTGTCCCACCAGCTCGCTTTTCATTGCTGTAGCCTGTAGTGCAGCCCTTATCTTTCAGTTGGCTTTCGGACTCACTGTTGGTTGCATACTTTGACCTCTTGGGGGGGCTGAAGCTTTCTCCCCATCTTTTTCATTCTGTATCTCAGATTGGGCAAGGAAGAGGAGTAGGAAGGGTGGAGGTCAAAATGGAGTGCTCAAGGATAAATGTAATAGGACCACATTGATAGGAGGTGAAGTTTGCAAGTATAAGGAGTGCCCAGAATGACAAATCTTTCCCTCCTTGTGGTCTGGGTTCTCTCCTCTCCCATTATGAAACATGAAATGGGGCCTGCCCCTGCGAGGAAAAGGGTGTCTAGGAAATAGGCAGCACCAAGCAGCCAAGGGATAGAGAGAAGAAACCCAAACAAAACAAGAGCCTCAGATGAAGAGCGCACAGCTCTTGTTTTCAGGAAGAGGATCTTGATGAGGGCTCCTGACTGGGAGAAATCAGTCCTCGCAGACGTGAGGGAATCATTTCAGAGGAGCAGAGGTTGGTGAGTGGCAAAGTGGCTGAGGTGCCTGGCTCAACTCTCAGCCTAGAGTTTTTGGCCACAGCAAACCAGGTAAACCCCAGGGAGCAGGCCAATGGGCTGGGACTGGGGAGCCATTAGGGGTGGGGAAAATCCTTCCACTTTCTCTGCTTTAACATGGCCTAGCAGACGAACTCTTCTTCTTCTCCTCATGGTAGAAGGTCTGAGGAGGGTTTCCAATGGCCAAAAGTCAGGGCCTTGACTCATCGGTTCACCCTAGTGGCCTCAGGACTTGCAGGGCACAGGAAGATGGCGTTGCACTGGAAACCAGGATATCGTTCAGCCAAGCCCCTCGGTCCCTTCCTTGAGGGGTTTGAGCCTCTTCAATTTGCTGGAGTGATGCAAATCCACTCTTCCCAGTAAAACAAAATCACCATCACATGAGCATCCCAGAGAATGTTCTGTGATTGCAGAAAGGAAAGCTGTGATTGCCAGTCTAAACATGGAGTCCTTGGTGCTTTACGGAAGCGTTGCTGGCTGCACTGGCAGGCAGTGAGAAATCCACCCTTGACTTTCTGTGGAGAGTGTCCACATGGGTGGACTCTAAGATACTTCGTCAGTGTCCTGTTGATGGGCACTTAAGTCATTACCGCATTTTTTTGCCATTATAAACAATGTCACATGAACATTCTTATGCAAAATGCTTTGTACCTGTGTCATAGTGTTTTCAGAGAGATTTCTAGAAATGGACTTGAACACCACCAAATTTCCTTTCAAAAACCCTTTTTTGATACTTTAATCTATATAACAAAAGCCTAAGCAACCATTAAGGTGGAATGACCAGAACGACCAGTCGCTATGATGCACACTGACCACCAGGGGGCAGATGCTCAACATAGGAGCTGCCCCCTTGGTGGTCAGTGCGCTCCCACAGGGGGCACGCCGCTCAGCCAGAAGCCAGGCTCACGGCTGGCAAGCGCAGCAGTGGTGGCAGGAGCCTCTCCCACCTCCACGACAGCGCTAAGGAGCAGCGAGCCGAGTGGTAAGGAGCAGTGAGCAGGCGGGCGGTAAAGAAGCGAGGGGTCCTGGACTGCGAGAGGGTGCAGGCTGGGCTGAGGTGTCCGGCTACGTGTACATGGAATGGAATAGAGGGTAAATGCAATTCAAGGCCAGATGTACATGCATTCCTAGAAACGGAATCCCTCCATAGGTGAGGACTGACCCTCAGGTGACAGCTTTTTCCAGGTTGTTTGTGACCACGAGCTTTTCATAATGATACACTTTGTCCCCGAAAGAAAGGGTCAGAGGTAGCTAAGGAAAGGGGCAAGAAGGAGGAGGTAGAGAAAGGACAGCTGTCCTAGCAAGCGGGGGTATTTATTCCTCCCCATCGCTAAATGCTCTTACTACATTCCAGTGGATCTCATAATCTCCTAAGAAAATACCACCCCGTGTCTCTTCTTTACTTGGAAGGGCATGAACTCTGTAAGAGACAGCCGTGACCACTTGGAGGGTATCGTGCACACTTTCTATACAAGGAACAGGGCCATCACTAAATTACCAGCTTAACAAAACACACACATGCACCAGACACATGGCACAGGACCAGCCTGCTGGGGAGGGGAACAGCGTAAAAACTTCACTAAAACTGTAACAAGTTGGAAAACTGTAATCCCAAGAACTCCTTTCAGGGAAATAATTGTGTGGAGGTGGAAGAAATAGTTTGAAAGACATTTGGAAGTGGGTGGGGTGATGCACCCCAAAAGGGTAAGCTGGAATAACAACAGATGGTCGCCAAACGGTCCTTTCTAAAAAGGGGTCAGGGCTTTCGTGTCTGTGAGGGTGGTATGCAGGTTGGAGCACAGCGTAAGGTGCATACCATCCTATCCTCTAAATAAATGTTGACCTAATATTTAAAGAACAGCAGTTTGGAGGGGTGCCAAGTCATTCTTCTTCTTGATGTGCCCACATTTCCCTCTGGTCTTGCATTCTCTCTCCTCTTTTCTTCTTCTTCTTCTTCTTCTTCTTCTTCTTCTTCTTCTTCTCTCTCTCTCTCTCTCTCTCTCTCTCTCTCTCTCTCTCTCTCCCCCTCTCTCTCCCTCTCTATGGCACCTCCCATCCCTGTGCTATTTCCTGGCACACATGAGCGCACCTAAAGGTTCAAGTCTAAAGTGGCAGGGAAGGCGTTTGAGAATGAACCGCGTTCAACTCACGTCATTAAAAATGGCAGACACAAGCTGCCATTTTTAATGACCTGCAACATCAGTTTACTAGTCTAGAAAATGATGTAACTGTGAAGCTGGAATAAAGAGGCCTGCCAATGCACAGGGCTTCCTGGGCACCTTCACCGGCGCTTGGTGTATTGCTGTGGCAGAGGACTCAAGCAGGCCAGTGCTGCCTTCACTCAGAGTAATCCCACAGCAGCTGGACAAGATAACTGGGGGCAGGGGGGAGGGTGGGGAGGAGGGAGGGAGGGAAGGGGGAAGAGAGAGAGACAGACAGAGAGAGAGCTAATGTCTCTGTAGCTCTCAGACTAAGAATTTCAGCCAATGGAATGTTTCCCTTCAGTATCAAAGAAGGAACCTTGGGGAGTCTGCCAGAATGTTCTAATGTGGACTCTTGGGAGACTAAACAGACTTTCTCTTCCGAGAGGCAGTGGCCAAACCTGGTTAAGAACTCGGGTTTCCCAACAGCCATATGACTTTAGTGAAATCATTTCATCCCTTTGGACCTCCGTTTTTCCACCAGTGAAATGATTCATCTCTAAATCCATGTTTCCTAAAATTGTCGTATGGCACCAGGAAACCATACTCTATGCTCTTCTTGAAGTTCCACAATGCACATGAGCGTATTCAAAGGTCCAAGAAGTCCCACAGGGAAGAAACCTATTGAACTGTGTTTCACTTCCCAAGTTACTTGACCACAGTACAGTGTTTTGTGGCTTATGCACACTTGCTGTCTTGGTCTGCCTGGGCTGCTATGATAAAATACCATCAACTGGATGGCTTATCAGCACACATTTATGTCTCACAGTTCTGGCGTCTGGAAGTCTGAGATCATGATCAGGTTCTGGTGAGAACCTTCTGGGTTGCAGACTGCTGACTTCTCATTGTGCCCGCACACGGTGGGAAGAGGGTGAGAGAGCTCTCTGGGGCCCCTTTTAGCAGCGCACTAATCCAATCACGAGAGCTCCACTCATGGTCTGATTACTCCACAAAGACCCCACCTCCTCATACCATCACACTAGGGGTTAAGATTTCAACATACACATTTTAGAAAAACACAAATATTCAGTCCGAAGCTTTTGGACAAATGCTCTCCATCAAGACTGTGGGAAACTGTTTATTGCCTTCACTATCTGATAAGCATAGACAGAGAACTCCCCGAACCCGCCCTCCCCCCCCCCCCCAAGGCTGGGTGCCTTTGAAGCCCTAGCAAAGCTCAGAGCTAGGTGCCACCTCTGTTTGTCCAGATAGTGGTAGCTGAAACAACTCCCCCATTTATTATTATGTAAATCCTTGCTGATGGGCTAGTCTGCTTGTTACTAGGGGGTCACCTGCCTAAGGGCTATGCTATGGGTGCATCCGAGATCAATAAAAGCTTGGTGAGGCCTGAGCACGGAGGAAGTCCTTCGGGACTTGCCGCCTGGTCCCCCAATATTGCAAAATTATCTCGTGTCTTTTTCTCTCATTTGTTGTGCGGCTCCTCTTTCAGATACCGAACCCTACTCCACGCGGGACGTGGAAGGAAACACTCAACAAAGACTTCATATTAGTTCAGTCATCATGGCATAGCCCCACACACATATACACGTCTGTGCACATATGTATTCACCCATGGACACACAATACACACGTGGAGAGGAAGAGAGATGGGGTTCTTCCAGATTTTTTCCAGCTGTCACTACTTTCTCTGCTAAGTAGTGACCATCGTAGAGCGGGAAGAGGGAGAGAGAGCCTCCAATCCAGTGGCCTCTTCCCCTCATTTTAGGAGTATGTAGAGCAGCGAGTTGCTCTGTCCAATGCTGCGCAGCTTGTTGGCGGCTGAGCAGGGATGGCAGTTAGGTTTCCCAACTCTCCTCCCTCTTCTCCTTCTGGGGGCGCCACTTGCTTTGGACACTCATCTGGGGTGGATGTAGCTAACGGTGCCTCCTTCGTTTTCTGCATCAAGATGTAATACTGGAGTAACTGCAGACACAAATGCTATCAAGATGTCAGTGAGCAAGTCCACAGATACTTTTTGCACGTGTATTTCGTGTCAGGCAATTTTGCCAGCATTGGTAATACAGTCATGAACACACCATGCAACCTTCAAAGAGTTATGGGCAGTGACCATATGAACAAATACATGTACATAATTGGAGATACTTATAATTGATATAAAAGTGTCATCGGGTGGGTGTGGTAGAGAGGCCTGTGAAGTGGTCTTGGGGAGGATCTAGAGCAGCCGTGGGCAAACTACGGCCCGCGGGCCGGATCCGGCCCGTTTGAAATGAATAAAACTAAAAAAAAAAAAAAAAGACCGTACCCTTTTATGTAATGATGTTTACTTTGAATTTATATTAGTTCACACAAACACGCCATCCATGCTTTTGTTCCGGCCCTCCAGTCCAGTTTAAGAACCCATTGTGGCCCTCGAGTCAAAAAGTTTGCCCACCCCTGATCTAGAGGCTGAGCAGGGAAGCCAGTCCATGTGGAGCAAGATAAAGGTAGGCTCTGTCTCGGCTATGAGGGCTCCGTTTTGATGAGTGATGGTCGTCACAATAAACAGTAATCATAAGCTACCACTTAAGTGCGTCCTATGTGGCGGGCAATATACGAAGCCTTGTGGATCCAGCTGCTCATTTAATTCCTCAGAGTTGGTTGAGAACAGAGCTAGTACTAGAACCAAATCCGGCTACTTCTAAAGCCCAGTATCTAGGAGCAAGACCGCTCCATTTTCTAGATAGAGACCACACGTTGCTTTTTCCTGCAAGATGCAACATTGGGGTTACGTGGTTCACAATGTTAACAGCTTCCCCTAACAATTTAGGCTAAATTTCACTTTTCACCTCATTCCATCACTCTTAGGTCTGTCCCCCAGGGGCCTCCCCCTTCCCCAATAATACATACAAAATCAATTACATGTGCAGCATCTGATGCCAGTTGTGTTTGCACCTCAGGAGGGAGAAGAGTATGTTTTTTATGAGTGGAAATTTTGTTTTTCCAATCTGTTCCCTCCCGGCGGGATCGCAATGCTGTTTCTGAAGTTAGACATGGTGTGTGGGTTTGCAGCTGAGCTGGCGAGGGAACGGATACTCACCACACCTTATTTATTTTCTCTTTTGTGGAAGGGTCTCAGCTGCTTTTCTGCCCAGATTGAATTCTCTTACTCCTGAAGAATGAACCAAGGAGAGGAATTTCCCAAACATCTGAAATCTGAGAATTTGTGCCTGGAATCCATGAGGCTCATGGTTTCCAGATGGAGAGACCGGAAGAGGAGGCGGCGGAGGAGCAGAGGAAGGAGGTGGGAGGATAAAAGGCAGGGGAGGCCTGAACTCTGGATCACTTCTGACTGCCTTGTGAACCAGGCCAGGCCTCTCACTCGCTCTGCAAGTTTGCCATCTGACAGTGTGCCAGGCCCGAGGAGGTGCAGCGTTCGTGCGCGTCCTCCTGAGGCTGCCCCAGTGATTGTTAGGAAGTAAGCCCTCGTGAAATTGTCTTTTCTGAGGGCAGCGACTCACCTCAGTAGCACAATATAAAGCGAAGCCCACAGCTTGGCTATCTAGAGGGGCATAAACACTCCAGATGGGTTTTCTCTCCAAGACACACACTTCTAGAAAAATCTTGGATTCTTCACACCCGCTTACCCATATGCAGCAGTGGGCCCCGAGGTGAACTAATTCTTCCTCCATGTGTCTTGTTCTTATGCCAGAGGTGAGGAAGGGGACTTCACGGGCAACCGAGTTTTGGGTAAATTGAGAGGCCACATGTGGCCTAAGTTTGAGCTCAAAAAGAATGTCCTTGTTTGATTAGTACAGCATCTGCTAGGAAAAATAGGAAGTCTGAACAGAACAGATCAGAACCCAGCTGTTAGCAAATGGGAAATTGGTTTAAGTGTTGAGAAAAGACCAATTTTTATTGTTATCAGTGGTGTCTCTCTCATGATCTCCACCCACAACCACCCCACTGACACTCACTACCACTACCCCCACCCCCCTCACCACCACCACCACCACCACCACCAAGCCAAAGAGTATCCTTGCTCCTCTATCACAGTTACTGCTACTTGGAAGAGGCCTAGCTTGATATGAGGATACAGCATCCAGCTGAGTCCACAAGGTCCCAGAAGCCCCACTGTGTGGAGAGAAACCCGATATACAAAGGTTACTTCCAGTTAACACCTGCAATCTCCTCGTGTCCTAATAGAAATGGGGAGGCAGAAAACGGCCAGAGAAATACAGTGGGACTCAGCATTTTGAAGAGCCAAGCAAAGCGTTCAAGCTCTTAACCTTGATCTCCTGGTCTGGGCCATACCAAGGTTGACTACACCCTGGCATCGGGGAGAAACAGGTGAACACATTCTGCAAGGGCATGACTTATAGACCACACCTCTCGCCTGGAGGTAGGAAGGGATGCTGCCTGCCTCCTCAAGCCCAGAATTTATGAACTTCAGACAAGGAGGTGAACCTGGGGTATGAGCCAGGCATTATCACCAGCGAAAGGTGGACCACTTCCCTCCCTCTCCACCCTCCTTCTCCTATCCCTGATTATACTGTTCAGAAGTGAATTATGCTTCAATCCCTTCTGCTGCTAAGCGTGTTACAAAATGTGGGTTGCAATGTCATTATAAGAAATATTTAAGTAAAAGAGAAAGAAAGAGGAAAAGAGAGTGAGGAAGGAAGGAAGGAAGGAAGGAAGGAAGGAAGGAAGGAAGGGAGGGAGAAGAAAATGTTATAGCCAATGACACAGCTCATCATTCCCACCAGCAGAAGATGAAGAGGCAGGGACACTCCTTGCCTGTGTACACAATGAGATGCAGTTGATTAACGTGGGCCATTTCTGCCTGTAATGAATGTGGCACGTGCTTTCACAGTCACGCAGTGTTGGAAGCCAGGCATCGGGGGAGAAAAGATCATTCCAGTCACATGCTTCCCAATTTCTTTATCGCAGGGTCATCAGACCAGAGCCCGGTTGCCACAAAGTGCTCAGTGATCCGCGGGAAATGAATCATGTCTTCATTCCAGGGCTTAATACATGCATTACATCACTATTAGAAGCAAGCCACTCTGTGGTTGTTGGCTTCCACATGGGTTAAGGTCAAAAGTGGCCCTGGAGACCGAATTCCCTGGTGAGGGTTTGCCACGCAGCTGCATGTGTCCTTTGCTCCTGAATTCTTTCCTCTCCTAGCAACAACTACTAAACACCAAGCTCCCCAGGCTGGTCTTATGTCTACAAAAGGGTTGCTCTTGTAGCAAAGAGCTGGAGACATACAAGCGAGAATCTGTTATTATGGGTTAAGTTGTGTCACACCCAACTTGCAGTGAGGGTCCTGTTTCTTTTTATTAGACTCCAATTTTGTTGCAGTCACGACTGCTTGAAATAAATGGGCAATTGACAGGGGCTTAGAGATAACAGTGATGCTTAAGTGATTTTTATAGTGGCAGTACTTGTGGTAACAGAAGTTGACCTGTATTCTGGTTATTATTTTTATTCTTAGAGTTGGAAATTCGGCACTCCCATTGTTCATGCCATTATAGGCGGAGCACTGTAGCGTGAAAGTCACTTAGAAAGCTATGAAAAAAACTCTCCAAACACAAGAGACTCATGAATAACACCTCAGGTAGGGGGAAGGGTTTTGTTTGGTTTTGTTTAGCTAAATGTTCTGGGTGGTCAAAGTGTATTCCTTTTAATCCCTAATGGTTTGTTTTTTTTTCACTTGTGATATAAATACTTCTAAAATGTTTGATATGCAAAACTTGTCTTCTGAGTCTAATGTAGTTCCTTTAGATGACAGGCTCGGGGTCATCACTCTGAATACAATCCCACTGTCCTGTGATACGAGGCTTTTGGGGATGGAGGTTCGCATAAGCTGGTTTGGCACTGAATCCCTGCCCCAAACACTGCTTCCTGAGCTCGGCGTCTACTGCAGCTTGTTTATCTTCTCTCTGGCAGCGCTTTTCCCCCTCTTGACCTAAGTTCCCTCTAGAAGTCTGTTTCTCACCCTTAATCTGCTGTAGGCTTGGAAACCAGACATCAGACATCTAGAATTATGTGTGAAGTAGGAATGACTAGGTTCTAAGTGGGTGCTGTACGGGTCGACGTACGACCTTTCTCTCATATGTTTGCTTCCTAACATTCATTTCAGCTGTCAGAAGCTTGTTAGCGTAGTTCCTTGTTCTGTCACTTTTGAATGGGTCCAGCAGAGGTTCTAGATTTTTCTGGTTCTGTCTCAATGATTGTCAAACCACCCGTTTGGATTTCATGTTCAGAAAGTAGAGGTCGGTGAAGCTGACGGCTGGGTGAGTCCCAGGTGAAGGAGTTGGCGTGAAGGTTGTGGGCCATTTTTGTAAGGTAAATGGTACACTGTGGCCCTGATGGCTGAACTCAGGAAATGAACTGAAACAGACAAGCTTCTTCTGCAGTCCCTTTCCCTTAATGCAAAGCTGGCCCCGTGTCAAGCTGTTGAGGATGCCTTCGAGATGTTAAATTACAGACTGAGTGTCAGAGCTGGCTGACGTTTTGGGATTCCAAGTCTATGGCAATTGATACTATGGCTTTGCCTTTCCTGGCAATTTCATTATTTATGGCCGTGGACTAAAGAAGATAAAGTAAGTCTAATAGCTCCCTCCTTCTAACAGTGCAGTTTCAGGTCAGAAGAGGATTTAACTGCTACCCTTGGCCCTCTTTCCCTCACTGGGCACTGTACTTTGCAGAACTGTCCAAAGAAAAGCCAAAAAAGGGACAAATTCCTTCCCCACAAGGCCATGCTATGCCTGTGTATGGGGTTGGGGTAGAGATGTTATTCACCAGTACAAGCCGCAGCTAGGAGCGATTAACTGCAGGGGTTGGGAAGTCTGCTGGACCTGGGTTCAAATCCTGGCTTCCATTTAGTAGGGTGTGACCTTGGGCACAGTATTTAATTCTCTAAATCTGATTGCTGAGCAATAAAGTCAGGGATGCTAATATTAGTGCTGTGAGAATTGAAATAAGATAGTGTGAAAAGCAGCTAGAATAGTGCCTGGCCCAGAGAAAGAGCTCACTAAATGGTAGCTATTATTAACAAAAATAAATGATTTTAACCTGGAGACTTTAATATTTAACAAGTACAGCTACGCAGCAAGCCAGTTATTAACTTGAGGCAGCCTTTTTTTTTTTTTTCCATGACATCTTCTTCTCTTATTAAGACTGGCAGGCAGACTTTCGGCTGGGTATTTCTGGTGCCTGGTTAAGGCCAGGAGATATTCCAGACAAGCTGCTATCTCACCCTTTTAAAAGCGTCACGGAAATGGGCCCACCCCTACGCCGGACCAAGCAAAGATCAATAAAACAAAGAGTTGTAGCTTTCAGAGGGAAAGACAACAAAATGAGAGGAAGGGCTGGGGCACGGGGATGTGGTGGTGAGATCCTGGCACCAGGAAGTGGGGAAGAAAACCTCCCAACACTTTGTAGTTGATGAAAACCCTGAGACTCCCAAGAGCTCTGGTGCTTGGCAGTGCCACCCCGCCAGGCGGAAGTGTCCTCAGCGGCTGGGACAGGGGAAGCAGGGCCTCGTGGTGGCTGTCGGAGACAGAGAGGCTGCTGTCCTGGTTTTATGAGCGTGGCTCCTGGGGGACCTTGGGTGACTGGCCCTCCCTATCTTGCACAATTCCTCCGAAGTCCGTGTGGTCCCCAGCCGACTATAGAGGTCTGACAGACACAGGTTTGTTAGAAGGAAATTTAAAGCAGCGTTCATAAGCTGCAGCTCCTCCACACACATCTGCTGATGGGTTTTAGGTTGAATTTTTAAAAATTGAACTTTAATGCCTTTAGGCAGGATTTGAAATTTCTAATTCTCACAGTATCGACCGTCTTGGGTTTCACAGTTTGCCTCTGAGAACCTGACTTGGTTTCAGTGACACCTCTGGTCCTGATTTTACAGATTGGACTAGAATTGCTTCATTTACAACTTAGTCCTGTCTCTTCAGCAATTTTATCAAATGTGTATTCCACACAAACGATGTTGCTGGCCTCACTGTGATTTCCTGTGTGAATTTTTTTTTTCCCTCAGAAAATATAAAAAATTCAAGTCTGACCTGCCCCCTGGTTAATCCAAATTGTAAAGCTTTATTATTTGAAAACCCCACTCAGGACCATGTATTCTTTAGGCTATAATCTCCTCTGCTCAGAAAATGTAACCGGGGCAGGGATCATTTTACTTTGAGAAGAAGCCACATCAACATCTTGCTAAGTATAATGACTTTCAGTCTGCCCTTTGCCACTTGCCCGAGCTCTCCTAAGCCACTCTAGAGAAATCAGGAGTAAATGGGACTCCCACACCTGGGGACCAGAGCGCCACAGCGCTGGCAGGCCCACAGTTAAACACGTGGACTATCATGAATACCACCCCCAGCGGGTCCTCTGTGCCCAACTCTGAGAGACAGATGGTATTTCCAGTAATAGTTTATTGATTTCCAAATGCACAGGGGCGCTGAGTCCAAACATCCTGGGATGGCGGTAAATCGCTCTTACAAAATAATTTACAGTATGAAGATGATGTACTGAAACATTAACTCAAACGAGTGGTTCCCTTGAAAGATTGAGTGCTCCCTTGTTTAACGTAAAGGGGGGAGGGGGACGATGCGTAAGGAGGGATGGGACTGCACAGGACAACAGGCAGAGGACAGCAGGTCGTGTTCTCCCCCCCAGGCAGTAGTGCCTGTCACAGTAGAGAGACCCGTCAGGCTTAGCTCCCTTTAAGTGTGAATCTATTGTCCCCTCAAGGTCACATCACACCCAGCCCGGGCTCTGTGGCACTTTTTTACACCAATAGGTGTACGACTGTCTGAATTTATTTCCATTTTCTTGCTCTGATGCATGTTCTGCGATTTCTGGTGTGTTCTCAGTTCCGAGTGGCACTGTTTTACCTGGCAGGCCCCGGAGGGCAGAACTGCCTGGCCTTATGGCGCTTGGAATCGGCTGGGGTGAGCTAGGCACAGACCATGCGATGAGAAGTCTCCCCAATGGGCCATCTTTTGCTCTCAGGGCTGGGCCGAGTCCATCCGCAATGAGATTTGTTCTTTAAACACAAAATCCCAGGGGTGCCAGGCACATGGGAAACATTGCAACGGATTTTCTTATCAGAAAGCACTGAGCAGCCATCACACGAGTGTGGGGTTTCAGGCACTGGCAGGAGAACGCTTTCTGGTGAGAAGAGGCCTCGGGGCCTTGCCTTTCCGACCGGTTGTGAATTTGGCAGCTGTGCCCACAGGCTGACCGGAGGGGGCAGACTTTCGGAGCCCCAGAATGGGTTGGCAAACTTCCCTTTTCACTAGGCCGCCCGGAGCAGGGCTGCCACCCGGGCTGTGCTTTAGGACCTGGCAACCTCTGCCGAGGAGCTGCTCCTCCTGTTGGCATCCTGTCAGCCCCTCAGCTCCGACTGCCTGGTGACATGTGTAATCAGGGCTGGCGGACACTTTGCGGTGGCCTGCGGAATGAGGGGCTGCTTTGAATTCCCTTTGTTCTTAAATTACGTGTGTGTGCACGTGTGTGCGTGTATGTCCGTACGCATACACTTACCTTTATGTCCACACGCATTCCAGGGGTCAGCAAGGCTCAGTGGACTATGAATGCCGCCCCCGCCCAGGCACAGAGCTGGCCGAGGGGCCTGAAACATGATGGCCTCCTTTCCTAACGGCAGACCCCTCCCCCTTTACTGCTGCTGAGAAGCTGTGTACTCTTGAAGGCCCAGAAATTCTTAAGGGAGACGCTCCTGGGGGCGGGCTTAAATTAGCAACTCGTACTTAATGCACCCGCTGAAGAGGAAGAATAGGCAACTTTGATGCCTTTTCTGAGCCCAAACCACAGCCATACAATGTAATTCTGAAAAAGACGTCATAAAGTGGGTGGTCACATTGTGGGGGGGGGGGGGGCGCTGCCGCCTTTCGCCCTCTGTGCTGAGATGGACCATGGGCCACAGAGTTAGGGAGAGCTGGGCTCAAAACCCGGCTCCAATATTTCCTAGTAGGGCAAGGCAAGTGAGTCTTCCACTCCCAATTGGCTTCATCATCTGGGAACAGGGGCCTGGTACAGGGCCTGGTCCATAGCTGGTCCCCAGTATAGGTAATTTCCCTTCCTGGTTGTCAGAGCTGAGACTCTAAGCATTTCTTGGAATGGCACTGAATTTAATGACATCAAATAAAAACAAACACACCCTCCCCGCCCCCCGTCAGCCTCCAGACACCGGGTATTTGGAAGGCAGCCAGGCATTGGTGTTAGGACCCAGTTCATGCTGAAGATGCTCATTAGCTGCCTGGCAGCATGACCTCTCCTGGGATTTGTGCAGAGCCTGCGGCAGTCAGGACAGGACTTGGAGCACCTGTGTAGGACCTGCGGGAGGGAGGCCTCCCCACGCTGGGGCTCACGGTGCCTGCAGCTGCAGCTCTGGGAAGCCGGTGCCGCTGCAGGAAGCATCCTCATTCCGATGTTGGCAACGCTGGCGGCAGGAACTCAGGAGCCTGGCAGACGCCACTGCACTGTTTCATGCTTCCCTGCTTAAAGTTTTATCAGGTGCTGAGGACAGCAGGAACCCACAGAGTGAGTCTGAAATCCTCTCTAAGTAAAAGCAGAAGTGCTTTCCTTGAGGACTGCAGGGATACGATAACTCACAGAGACAGGCTGGCATGCATTTTCACATTTCCGTTCATATCCTCTGCATAAATGCTTGGGTTTCCCAAATACCGATTTAAAGTAACATGGGATCAGGATGAAGAGGCCAGAGATCTGTCCATTGCTGAGACAAGGCTACTATGTAAGGATTGAAAAAGAATTACTCAGAGAAGATAACACGAGTTCCCACATCTTAATTGTCTGGTTTTTAAACTCTTATTTTAAGAGAGGCCATTGGTTCTTCTTTAAGGGGCGTTTCGTCGGATGGGTTGGAGCTGTAATCAGTGTTATGTGGGATTCTCTGGCCTTTGCAGGCAGACAGGTACAGCGCCATTGTCTTGGCCATTTGTTGGCTACTAGTTTGAGAAAAAAATACCCTTTCCCGCCCCCTTAACCGTCCAAACTCCTCTCAAATTTATAAATAAGCCCTGACATAGTTAGTGAGCTAGGATAACCCTAACCCAGAAGTACACATGCCTGGTAGCTCCTGGCACCAAAGGAATGGTTGGTCATTGAGTAGCATGCACAGAACTGAACAATGATATACATAGGATTCCTACAGCACATAAGTATTGTTTCTGCCTCAAAACCATACTATGCACACAAAAGTCAGCAGGCCCCAAAGCTATGTAATGGGCCCAGGGATCAGGCAGGCAGGCAGCAGGCAGGAAGAGGGGCTTCCCCAGGGTAGGCTCCTTGGGTGCCTCAGAGGCACCAGAAGTGTACGCCCCAGTCAGCAGGAGCCCCAGCGACACCAGGATACAGGTCCAATGGTCCTTCTCAGAAATGAAGACCAAAGTGCCACTAAAGGCCGAGGAGAGGGAGCACCCACCCCACCTGCAAATGAGAATTTCCTGTGGAGGCTCCCCTTTTACCTTAACCATGCTGATATGTACAGAACTCTACTTCATGCTATAACTGTTTGTTTTACCTAAAAATAAGGTCACCCCCTGATTCCAAACTATCTAAGTAAGATGGATGCTGCAGAAGATGCAGGTGTTTTAGCAGCGTGGCATTCCCTAGGACATCACTGCTCATTTGAGCATGAAAACCTGGCTGTGAGGAGCTGGGATCTGGGAGCATGATGTGTCTGCTCACGTGACTAGAGAGGAGGTTTCGGCGGGGAGATGCTCCAGGGAGAGCTGGCTGGGAGTGCACAGGCAGAGGGGCTCTGGCTGCCATGCAGGGAGGGTATCTACTGAGAGACGAAGCTCAGCACTCCATTCAGTACATCGTGAGTGACAAGAACTCTCCCCACACTGCATTTAAGCCAAATTAGGCTGTGTGTGTGTGTGTGTGTATGCGTGTGTGTGTGTGCATGCGCGTGCGCATAGAGCAAAAACCTACATTGAAAATCCCCACTTGGTAATACACATCCCAGCCTTTCATGTGACAAAATGCATCAAATCTCAGAACTCACCCAATCATTCAGGTCCATCAGATCCTTCAGTGACTGTTTTAGAAACTCAGACAATTTGGGTTCAGAAAACTGATTTCAACGTTTAATCAGATCTCTTTGGTCCTCTTTTTTTTAATGTTATTTCCTTTCTAAGTCTTCAATCTTTTTTTTTTTTTTTTTTCATTTCCACAGCACTGGATTATGAATCTGAAGTCCTGGATAACCTCATGTACTAAAAATATCTCTATGTATGTCTGAATTTTAACTCTTTCTCCAACCCTGTCTCTAAACCATCCATCTTATTTCAAGAAACCACCTTTTCACAAATGCACTGGACTTTTAGAGACGATTTATGTAGTTCCAGCCCTACTCTCCTTCATTTATTTCATGCTCCAATAGGAATAAGGTGGCAGGTAGGGAAAATATTCTGACTGCCCTTCAAGGTGACTCCAGAGTCTTCCTAGTGAGGAGGTATGTCTGGGTCCCTAATATTCCAGGGGCTGGCTTTCTTAGTTCAAAGCAGCCATGGAGGGGCTACCTGAAGGACCCTTCCCAATTGCTCCTGATTGACCAAAGGGGGACTCTTCCTTAACCCACCACGACACAAGAATGAGAAGCACACTGTCAGCGAGCATGAAATGGGCATCCCCGGAGAGCCATGTGCCTGCTGAGGCCTGGGGACGTATGGGTGGAAGGACATTGGTTGCCGGGCAGCTTTCACAGAGTCAGAAGCCATTACATACACGCTGTCACACACACACAGGGGGGAAGGGATGGTTCTCCGCTGGGGATGGCGAGCTTTCATGTGTCCTCTTCGTCACTGGCCCCACTGCAAAGGAAAGGAGATCAGGTGAGGCAAGACATCACAGGGGGGAGGCGACCGAGGCTGCGGCTGAAGGCACAGGCTCTGTGGTCAGACCTCGGGTTCCAGCCCTCACCCTGCCCCTGCTGGGCGCTGCACGTGGCCATGGGCAAGCTACTTACCTCTCTAAGTTCCGATTTATCTGACTACAGGGATAATGGTGATGATAAAACCTACTTTCTGGGTTCTTGGAGGATTAAGTACAATAATACACATAACATACACAGGGCCACAGCAAGCAAACAGCTATTTAAATGAGCAGGGGTGGCTCAGAATCGTTCTTTAAACTTACTTGGCAAAGTGAATTGCTAGTAAAAATCAGGAGTCTGGCTTCCCCTAAACCTTAAGCCATCTACTGTTAGGAAAGAAAGACAACAGGAAACTGTCATTCTGCTCTCCTCTCACGGAATCCCGCCAAGGTTTCAGTTCATGCCACGGACAGTCACCAGACTCAGACGTCACCGCTTCAGAGGGGGTACTGCACCTAAGTAGGACCCCTGATGATTCTTCATCGCCACCTTATTTCTTTCGTAGCCCTTATCACATCCTGTAAAGTATTTGCTATTTACTCTCCCGTCTACCACCCACTGGAGCATGAAAGAGTAGAAATACAATCTATTCTATTAACTACTGTTTCTCTAACACTAATAATGCACTGGGCACGTAGAAGCATTCAATTAACAGTTGTTTTTAAAAAGTGAGTGAGAAGTGAACACAACAGGAAGAAAGGGAGGAGAGAGAGGGAGTTGAAGGGAATAGTCAGTCATCCTAGATGGCACTGATACTTCAGTGGCCATACCATGAGCTGTGTCCCAGAGGATGGCGGGGGGCTCAGCTCCTCAGGGGTGGACCTCCCTGGCTTGGTGCTGGGCGAGAACATGGCTGAGACAGGGGCTGGGGCAGGAGGGCAGGGCCAGAAAAAGAAGGGGGACAGGAGCAAGCACTCTGAAAAGGGCAAAAGCAGCAAACTCACCCAGTTCCCCCTCCTGCACTTCTCGAGGCCACAGCCAAAACTCACAAGAGCCAATCGGCGCGGGTGCCTGAGTGGCGGGGGCACTGAGCCAAGGCCTCCTCACCCTCTGCCACGCCCCTTATGGTCCTAGGATGGAGGGGGCTGTTATTTTTATTAGCCCTTTCCCCATCTGGACACAGTGGAGCTCTGAGAGATGTAAAATCCTTGATCACAGAGCAAGGTCTGTGTCCCCTGGATAAAGTCTGAAGTAGTCAAGTCAGGGAGGTTGGAAGGGAGGTAAAACCTTCCTCTGGTAGAGACAGGAGCTACGTAAGGAAGAGGACAGGCTTGGGGTGCACCAGCTCCCAGCCATAACCTAGAGAACGTTACCTCACAAGGGACTGTCTATATCTGTATCAAATCTGTGCTCTTTTACATCCATCTGGGAAAGACTTTAAGGGAAAATATCCTAGGCAACTAACTTGGAGTACTTTGGCTCAGGGCGAAAATATTTCAAGACGTAGCCTGACAATAAGCTAAGTGTACTCTGGGAGCCCAGAGAACCAACTGGGCAGCCTTTACTATCCAGATCCCTCCCGTTTCGGCTCCTTTTTCCTGACTGTTGTCCAATCACAGGATGGAAGGAGCATGCTGGGAAGGGCGGGACCGTGAACCAGCGCTAAGGAGCCACGTGTTTGGTGACATCTGTCCCAAGGGGAACAAAAGGTCTTTTATGCAAGCTTCTCACCAGAATCAAGGCACAGTTGGAACTGGCGTTATAATCCCCCCTCCCCCCCCCCTTGGTATTATATCGAAAGCGAGCTCTTATTGTTCTCTTGTCAATGCCCTTCAACTATGAGAGCCTAGCATGGTCTGTGCCCTTAAGCTGTAGTTCACGGTCAGCATTCTTCACTCGAAATGCGCAAAGGGTTCATGAACCCACTGAAATGGTATACAACATTTGCCTATGTGTTCCTTTGTCTGAGAGAGGTCACAATTTTCATCATATTCACAAAGCGGTCAACAACCTCCTCCCCCAACCCCCCATCCCGACCCCAAATGAGTATAATGAAATTATAAGTGAGTGCTTTTTGTGTTGCCAGGTTCTTTACTCTATGACTCCTAGCACTGGCTTGGGGTAAAGGTCAGAAGCCACGACTGATGAAATCTTTTCTCATTATCCTAAAAGAGATCTGTTCTTGGGTCTGAAGGATATAGTTCATCTCATAGTTTAAAAGCATGAGACCTTGAGATCCTGGCATATCGCTGATTGATTCTTTAACTTGCTAAATATTTATTGACAGTCCACTGTGTGTAGGCATGATGCCAGGCACACCAATAAGTAAGAGAGACACAGCAATTGCCCTCATGGACTTGACTTTACAGCCTGCTAAGTGAGGAAGAGAGACAGAGATGGGCAGAGACAGAGATAAAATATATTTTCCAGAATAGCATCTTCAAACAGAGCATATTTGTTTTCACAATTTAATTAATCACCTGTCTTCCTTTGTGTGTGGTCTTTCCTGGAGGGTTAACAATATAATCATCTCCTAGTGCTCCTTCACTTTGTATAGAAGCTGGTCTGTGCTCATAAGATTTTATCTTAAAATAGTCTACAAAAGTCTACTTTCTCCAAGGGAAGTGGCCAGACTTCCACCTCAGCCATTCACCGTCCTCCTCTGAAACTTTTACCAATCGATTTGTAATGGGAGTGGTACTCAGAGGTTATGTTAATGTCTGTTTTGTTGTTGTTTGAAATGAACTAAGGGTGTCAGATAGACAGCTCATTCTATAGTTGGCATTGACCACCGAGGGAGGCAGCATTATCTAGTTGCTTTGAAGTCATCAGGCTGAGCTTGGTTTAAAGCTGAGCTGAACTGCTGAGCTGTGGGACTGTGGGTGAGTGACTCAACCTCTCTGAGTAACACTCCCTCTAAGGCAGTGGTTCTCAACCTTCCTAATGCCGCGACTCCTTAATACAGTTCCTCATGTTGTGACCCAACCATAAAATTATTTTTGTTGCTACTTCATAACTGTAATTTTGTTACTGTTATGAATCGTAATGTAAATCTGATATGCAGGATGTATTTAGGCGACCCCTGTGAAAGGGTCATTCAACCCCCAAAGGGGTCGCGACCCACAGGTTGAGAGCCGCTGCTCTAAGGGCTGTTGTAATGAGATGGAAGGTACTTTTTTAGGATGAAAAATTCCAGGTGAAATATATATTTCACAGGTCCTTTCATAATCTGCTTTTCCTCTCAACTAGTCAGGATTGCTATAGAAAGAGAAGGAAATACAGACACTGGGCTTGTCTCTCAAGCCTCACAGAGCCTGTACCTCTGTAGGCCTGCGAAGATGCCTCTAAGACAGTGATGGTGAATCTTTTGAGCTCAGCGTGTCAGCATTTTGAAAAACCCTAACTTAACTCTGGTGCCGTGTCACATATAGAAATTTTCTGATATTTGCAACCATAATAAAACAAAGATTTGTATTTTTGATATTTATTTTATATATTTAAATGCCATTAAAGAAAAATCAACCAAAAAAATGAGTTCGCGTGTCACCTCTGACACGCATGTCATAGGTTCGCCATCACTGCTCTAAGAGAAGCTCGGGTCTCTAGCGCTGCCTCGGGTCCATGCTCTGATCTCCATGCATCTTGCAACTTGTCTGCCATGTTTAAAGGCGGCTCCCCGTCTTGCACACCACAGGGACTGTGTGGCGGCCTGTTTCTGTGGAAGATGGAGAGGCACCAGCAGGCCTGTTCAGGCAGCACTATTGCACAGGGAGATCCTTGCACAGAAGTAGCAGGCAGCGGCTTGTTTGCCTGCCTATGTCCCATCTGTTCTTAGAATGCCTTTCTTTAGGACAGAGTCTTCTGTTGCTACTGTTGTTGGATTTATATGGAATCATTTCCAGCCTTTTTTTTAATGAAAAAAGTGAGTTTTTCCATTTTGCTGAGCTGTACTTTCTGTAACAAACAAGTATTGCTTCTATAAAAAGAAAAAAAAAAACCACCTTATGGTGTTATCCACCAGTGATAATCAACATTAACACACTGCAATAGATTTATCTATACCCCCATGCATATATAAAAATAGATATTTCACAGGCTTTTTTCATAATCTGCTTTTCCACTCAATTATCAATGATGAATACCTTCCTTATCAAGAATAATATCTCTATAAGATTATGATTCATGATTGAATTGTCTGGATTTACTTTACCTGTACTAGACACAAATTATTTCCACCTTTTCATTCTTAACCACACCTCTGTGACACACATCCATGTGGATGATTTTTTAGGTTTACCCTTAATTATTTCTCCCAAAAAATTCCCAGAAGGGAAACTTCTGGGTCAAGGGTATGGTCGTTTTTTGTTTTAATAAATTATATTCTATAGGATAGGTTAAAGTTTACAGAAAAATTACAAAGATAATACAGAAGGTTCTAATATCCACATTCCTCTGTTAATATAGAACATTTGTGGTATATTAGTATTAATTGAATTTTATGTTTTATTCAGATTTCCTTGGTTTTTCTCTAGTGTCCTTTTTCTGTTCCAGCTGTCACCCAAATACCACACTACTTATAGTCATCAGGGGTCCTAAGGTTCCTCTTGGCTGTGATGAATTTCCAGACTTTCTTGGTTTTGATTATGGTGACAGTCTTGAGGAGTACCAGTCAGGTATTTTGTAGAATGTCACTCAATTGGGATTTGTCTGATGTTTTTCCCTTGATTAAACCATAGCTTTGGGCCTTTAGAAAACTGCAGAGGTAAAGTGTCATTCTCCTCATGTCATATGGAGGGTACATATTATCAATGTGTCTTAGGGTTGTTGATGTTGACCTTGAACACAGGCTGAGTCAGTGTTTGTTAAGGTTTTTCCTGTGTAAAGTTACTTTATTTCCCTTTCCCATATTGTCGGGAGTTACCAGGAGCTACCTGCATCTAAGGAGTAAGGAGTAAGGAGTTACATTCCCCCTTGTGTTTGAAGGTAGGCTATCTACCTAATTATTTGAAATTCTTCTGAACATGAGATTTGTCTCTTCATTTATTTACTTACTAGAGGCCCGGTGCACCAATTTGTGTACAGGTGGGGTCCCTTGGCCTGGCAGGCGATTGGGCCTGATTGGGGCCATCTAGCCCAGTCCCAATCGTGGCCCATTGGTGCCGGCTGGCTGGGGGGGGGGGGGGGGGGGAGGGACCGCACTGACCACCAGGGGGCAGCTTCTGCATTGAGCATCTGCTCCCTGGTGGTCAGTGTGCGTCATAGTGATTGGTCAACTGGTCATTCGGTTGACTGGTTGTAATGGTCGCTTAGGCTTTTATATAGAGTCAATCAGTTATTTGGGATGGACTTGTGGACATTTATTTTATACTTTGGGTTATAATCCAGTACTTCTTTATTTATTTTGTTTCTGAAACTATTTAGCTGGGCCTTTGGGAGCTCTTTCATCAGCTCTGGAGGCCCCTGGCTGTTCCTCCATCAATGTGTAGTTGGTTTTATTTTAAGGGTTTTATTTCTTGAGCACTTCCTTATTTTCTGGCACTACAAAATGTTCCAGGCTCATCCTGTATATTCCCTACCCCAGTCCTAGAATCAGATGGTTGATTCACCAACCATCCAAGGACATATATTTTTATTTTTATTTATTTATTATTTATTTATTTATTTTTTATTTATTGCTTAAAGTATTACAAAGGGTATTACATATGTGTCCATTTTATCCCCCTGCCCTAGACGGTCCCTTAGCCTCCCCTATCCCCCAGTGTAAGGACATATATTTTTAAAGGTGTCTCATATAGTATTGTTCAGCTGCCCCCAGAAATCATCTTATCCTCATTTATAATCATTACTCACATAAGTATGAGCATGGGGATGATACTGTGGTTTATATGTGTCTCTCTCTTTTCTGAAATAATTTCCATGTTATTTTCAGTTTCCTGTTGAATTTCAAGAGGTGACTAAGCTTTCCAGATCCTCGGCCTTTTTGTTGGCTTCCCCATCTTCCCTTCCTCCCCAGCACTGATGGATTTCTCACAACCAAGGACCTCCTGTGGTCAGGGCTGAGAACCTTCCCAAACCCTCGCCCCCTGGGCCCAGGTCACTCCAGGGGCTGGGGCTTGGGAAGCAGAAATAGCTCCCCGCTTACTTTCTGTGCCTTCAAGAAATCCACCCGACCCAGTTTCCTCATCTTTCTTGGCAAGGGAATAATAGAAACCAAATCTTTCTCAAGCGGTTCTCTCCCACAGAAACCTTAAACATAAGCCTGTTGCCTCAGCTACTGTATCTTACCCGATACCACAGGAAGAGGGGGAAAGGATCAATAGACACACTCTCTTCACTCATCTCTAATCTCTTTATGAATGGTAAGCTTTTATTTCTTTATCTTTTTTTACCATGTCCCAGATTAGTTCTCAGTAGCGCTGAGTCCCATGATGACCTTGAATCGAGGTCCAGAAGTTGTAGAAAGCTGGAAATTGGAAGCATACCAACTCTCAAGACCTAGTGCTACTTCTCATATCGCACAGGGTTCTGAATGTGGATTTAAGAGCTAGAAACACCTAGGTTTATGTCACAGCTTTGCCATTTACTAGCGGTGGGATTTTGAGTTTGGTGTTTCTGCCTGGAAATGAAGGACAATTTAGGACCTCCCTGGAAGAGTTGCCGGGAGGATTAAATGAGGATTCATGTAAACAGAGCGCTTGGCTAGGTACCTGGCACATAGAAAAAGCTCAGTACATTTTATAGTTATTTAGTAACATCGCATGAAGAAATCAAAGCTAAGAGGCTGAAAGTCATACAGCGAGTGGGTGGCACAGTGAGATAAACTGGAAGTCAGAATTTCTGGCTCCTGAATCCACCATCATACCTGCAAGCCCCATTTCTCTAAGAACGCCACTCATTCACAAGAGAGAAGGGCTAACCCTGCTGTTACACAGGCACAGTAGGCATGCTGTCATTTGAATGGGTTCATTCCTTCTCAAGCCCAGTCCATTGGTATTTGATAATAGGCTATTTATTAATAACGACAGTAAATTATTAAGTGGTTTATATGTGCCAACCATTGTGCTCAACTCCCGGAGAACACATCTCCCTCTCCCATTGTGTCCGCTGGCAGGTTCCGCTGACTCGATGCACAGCCATCCCATCCATCCGTCCCTCTCCCCCACTGCCGCCACCACCACCTCCTGCTTGAGCTACGGCAATTGCCTTTTGACTGGTGACTTCCTCCTCCTCCTCTTCACTTCACTACTGTCTAGTTTTCAAACTGCACTCAGAGTAAGATTTTTCAAATGGACAACGGATTATGTTACTGCCCCACTTAAACATCCTGCAATGGCTTCCAAGAACTTTACAATAAAGCCCAAGGCCCACAAATCTCCACCTGACTTGTCCCCTGCCTACCTTCTATCCAGTTTCGTGCCACCTGCCAGCCACACTGGTTTTATTTCTGCCCCTCAGATACGCAGAGCTTGCCTGTTCTTGCATCAAGGCGTTTGCATTTTCTGTTCTGTCTCAAAAGCTCTTCTCACAGTTTAGAATGATGGGTGCCTTAACATTCAGGTCTCAGCTCCAATGTCACCTTCTCAGAGGCTGGCTTTCCCTCACCCACCCCTGCACTACATTAGACTGTTGTATCATCTTCACAGCTCTGACCACTCTCTACAATTACTTTGAGATGGTTAGGGTCCTCAACGATTTTGTTCCCACTATGCCACCAGTACCTGATAATGTGCCTGGCACCAGTGAAACCTCAACAAATATTTTTTGAATGAACAAGTGAATGATCAAAACAACCTGCACAATATTTTATTGTTCCAGAAACCTTGCAAGGCGTCCCAGGCAAACAGTGGGCAGCTTGCTGGTCTTAGACATACTGCTGAGTAACCTCATGGACAGCTTACTTCCAGGGGTGAGCCCAGGCTCCGTTTAGTTTCTAACAGTCACTGCAATCACCAGGCACGTAGAACCACAGGGGGCACCAAGTGTGGATTAAGTTGCTGTATCATAAACAGCGATGGCTCTTACAAGTGACTAAGCCTCACTGGTAAAGGATGGGCGTGTCTGATGAACAAAGAGTTCTGTGTCATGGAGGGCAAAGCAGAAGCAAATTCATGTCCAGTCTTCCCCAAGCAAGGAAACCTGAAGAACCAATTCACCTCCATGAGGAATGTTCTCATCTGGCTTCCTTATACAACAGCTGCACTTTTGGCAGCTTCCAGCCCTGCTCAGTCCAGCTGTGAACTGTGCTCAAGGCCTGGATTCCAACACTTTAACCATCCACCCCTCACCCGGACAGAGAGAGAGAGGTGAAGATAGTATCAACTCATCCAGACCAAGACGGAGGTAAAGGGGTACCTATTCCTTGCTCCCCTCCACTCAGACGAAACGCCAGCTGCAGCTTGGAGGCAGAGGTGGGAGAGCTGTGTTAGTTACTGTGGTGGCAATGACAGTAGGGACAGAGGGAAAAGTGCACGACTGAGAATCAGACATGGCTTCATGACTCCAGTGCAGCACACATTAGCAGTCAGACGGTTTCCATGTCTGTAAGATGAGGATAATGGCACATTGAAGTACTCATTAAATGCACGCTGTTATTATCTGGTGGGCACTGAGCTAGTCACATCACCAATGTTTTCACATTCCATTTTCTTTTAAAATATTTTTATTGATTTCAGAGAGGGAAGGAGAGGAAGAGTGAGATAGAAACATCAATGATGAGAGAGAATCATTGATCGGCTGCCTCCTGCACACCCCACACTGGGGATCGAGCCCCACAACTGGGCATGTGCTCTGACCGGGAATCGAACCGTGACCTCCTGATTCATAGGTCTACGCTCAACCACTGAGCTACACCAGCCAGGCTCACATTCAGTTTTCATAATCATCATCTTGTGTAGTAGCATGAACACTCCATTTTACAGATGAAGAAAACGAGGAGCAGAGAAACGAAGTGACACCCCAGCCCCACAGTGAGGCAGAGCGGGAAGTGCAGCCAAGGCTGGCCTTGTGTTCACCCTGGGCAGGGGGCCCAGGAGGAGTGCAGGCAGCACATGGGAGGCTTGTGAGGTGCGCCTGGCCGCATTGGTCCAGCCAGCTTGCTGGTAACGCCACATTACCAGGAGCACAGACGGTAACCTCTGCTGAGCGCTAAGGACTTTTCCAAAGACTTGGCTGACTCCAACTCCATTTGGACACCGATTTCTAATCTTTCTCCCTGCAATGGAGGATCCCGAACACCTGTGACTTTCCTGTAGTAACCTGGCTGTGGGGCGGTATCATTTCCATCAGGTTCTCACCTGTGTTCTCTGGGTCCCTGCAAAGAATCAGACAAAAGAGCCTGCCACCAAACCCTCCCCCTGGACGTAGGACACGGTCTCTTTGAGTCAGACAGGTTTCAATGTCTATCTCATCTGTCCTGAGAGGTGCCCAGGCCTCACTCTTTTAATTAGGCTACACAGAAAATACTTTTCAAGGCTTCAGCTGATTTCTACTCCGCTCACTAGAGGAGAGAATCTGACTTCAGTGGAGATGATGCCCTCTGTCTGCCTTCAGGGAACAGAGATGAAGGTGGCCTGTGGATCCCTGCCTGGCCCTCGCAGCCCCCGGGGCTCAGGGATTCAGCAGCCATAGCGTGACTGCACTGTAACTGTCAGCCTTTGGAGGCCGAATCTGTGTCTCACACACCATTGTGTCCCCAGTGTTCGGCAACTTGCCTGGCACTTAGGATGTGTTTGGTGGCTGACATGCAGGATCTCTCACAGCCTGCCTGGGCCTGGGGAAGGGGCTGAGCTGGTGAAGTGAAAGGTGGGGCAGGAAGCTGACTCTTCTAGGAAAGTAGACTGTTCTCCCAGGAGCGCTGAGAGCTTTCCATTTGGAGACCATCTGACGGAGACAGTGTGATCGGTTAGGGTTATCCACTTCGGAGTTCAGACCAGGATTCCCATCCCGGCCCTTCTGAGCTGGCTGACTTTGGCAAAGCTTTTTAATCTCTCAGAGCAGTAGTTAGTCTCCGAATCTGTGAAACACAGTCATGGTTCATTCACGCTTTCAGTGACTATCTTACAATGTTCACGGAGCACCAAGAGTATGTCAGCACTGCAGCAGGTGCTGGCAGGGCAGCAGTGAGCACACTGGCAAGGTCCCTGTTCTTGTAGGGCTTAATTGCCAGTGAAGGCGGCAACTAACAAGTAAACAGATAAATCATTCCAGAGAGTGGTACGTTCTCTGGAAAAAATAAAGCAGGGTGCCGGGAAAGAGAAAGATGACGCGTGTGTGTTGGGAGGCAACTCAGGAAGGGATCTACCGCTTAGGGTTGAGGACTAAATGAGACAATGAAGTGTAAAGTGTCTAACATACTTACTAACAAGTAATGAGCACTCAAGCGACTTCAATTGCTTGGCACTCTCATCCCCAGTCAATGGCTTCTTTCACCCCCCAGTGGCTGAGCCCCCATCACATGCCAGGCCCGGGAACATGGGGGGGAGTGGGATGGGCTCCCTCCCCGTAAGGGGCTTACAGTCTGGCATACAATATCGTGTCTGTGGTGTGAGAGAAGGAAGAAGTGGTACATCCCACCTGCAGAGTCTGGAAAGACACTCTTCAATGTTGGCAGGTGGGCTGGTATTTTCCCAGAAGACTACGGGACCAGAGGAGGGCGAGCCAGGTGGAGGGGACAGCTTGGACAAACGCTTGATGCTGTCCAGGGAGCTGTGAAAGCTCAGAATGGCCAGAGATGGTGCGCGAAGGCACACCGATGGGAACAGTGTCTCGTCAGCAGGCCCGAATGCTCATCTCCACTAGTCGTGCTTGAAGTGTCTCCTAAGAAGATGGGGATGCAGATGGAAAGAACCGGGATGAGAAGAGCGCCCGGGCTCCATATAGTGTCTGCCGCAACTGCCAGCACTCCACGATGGGAACAAGGGCTGTGCTTAAAATATCCACACGCTTCTGAAGAACACGCCCCAAGGCAGCACAAACAGATGTTCCAGGGAAAAAAGAAAAACAAACACCCAGGGGTAACTCAACATAAAGCCTGCGTGGGGGGTAGGCAGGCATTGGCTGCTCCAATGTGATTCTATCATCAGCACGAGTCTGGGACTCAGCTTGGAGCAGTAAGCAGGTGCCAATGCATGACACTGGTCTGGAGTGGACAGACACTTACTCGCAAGCCAGACTCGCTTGTCTAAGGGTCTAAGGCCAGGGACAGTGAGAGGCTGATCTGGGAACAGAAAGCTACAAGGCGGTTTCCTGTGCCTACTTCATGCCTCAGGCATCTCTGCCAGCACATTTTCTCTGAGACTAGTGTAACCAGAGTGGACATTTGTGAAAGGGAACCATTTGGACTGGGGCCTGGTTCCCTGCCTGTTTATTATTCTGGCCTATCTCTGCCCTTGCAGTAAACATTCTTGCAGTACACATTCTGAGAACAAAGAAAAGGTAAGAAAGCTATCCCTCCCCTCCAAATTCTGAAAGTTCATGATATAGCCACCAGGTCCGAACTGTAGGACTCTGCCCCTATGGGAAGGCTGCTTGATGCAGACAGCCGAGGAGATGAACATCACATCCAGTATACAATGAGCCAATCCTACTGGTATTGTCATAATTAGCTAGTTTATTAATATTAATAACAGGAAGAGAGCAAAGGGGAGGCCAGACATTATAAGCATGTTCACCTGGGACTTCACCAGGAAGCTACAGCTTCACACAGCATCGTTCCTCCAAGGTAATCAACACCTCTCCCCATCTGGTACTGGGTTACTGGCGGGAGACGGGGAGATAGGCACATGTGTAGTGAAGTCTGGGTGATGTAGGGAAGGTGCTTGCCTGTCAGTCTAGCCTGGAGAACAGTGGATTGGCTAGGGGTCAACCCCATCAGAAACGCACAGAATCTTGGAAGGTTAAAATCCCCCAAAGAAGAGTTCCCATTTGCTTACTCTTGCTCTGCTTGCTCCATGACACCCACTCACCCGTGCGCTTGGCTGCTCTTTCTCCATAGTCATGTGGCCTTAAGCAGCTGCATGGCCCATGGCCCATGGCCCATGGCCCATGGCCCTTGGCCCATGGCCCGTGGCCATGCAGACCCCGCACATAATGGACTGCGGCTGGGAACACAAGCTGAGCTAGCTAGATGCTGGACTGGACTGGACTTCAATATGGAACAGAAATTCTGGGCAGTGGCCTTAATCCTGGCCCTGCTAAAGACAAGATTGGGCTTCTTCCATGGCGAGACGGACAGAGATGGGACCTTGGAGGGTAACCCCTTAATTCTGCATCATCAATAAAGCTTTCCACGAAACCCCATCCTTTCGTGGGGGCCTCAGGAAACTTTTCCTCACAGCACCCCAGGAACTCCACTTCCACGGAGAACATTCCCAGAGGCTCTCCCTGGATTCCAGGTCAGTGCTGTCGGAAGAGAGAGCACTAGTCTAGCCAGAGAGAGGAAGGGGACCCAGAACACACAGGAACTTGCGCACACCTAACAGGAGAGCCCCAATGAGAAAGGAGGAACTAACACTGCAGGTCTCCATCCTTGGCATGTCACTGCCCAATCTCAACGAACAAAGCCCAGGGCTCTGAATCCAAGGGCTGCCCAGGCACTGGAAGAAGTAACAGACCCAACATGACATCATGTAAGAAGCAGCCCAGCCTTTGTCATATTCAAAAGCTCTCCCACAAGCCATTAGGCCTAAAGACCTTATCTAAGTGTTCCTTTAGTCTAAGGTACTACACTTCTCTGGCTGAGCTCCTAGGGTTAAAAATCAGTAGATGTTACATGACACAAGTAGCCTATAGGATCCCCATAAACCACCGGAGCAGAAATGGGTTTTGGGTAAGCCAGCTGTAATCTTAGAAGCTGATGGGATGAGGTGGATGGTTAAGTTTTACCAGGGGGAAAAAGAAATGATAATCTTTCACGGGTCAGGACTGGGATATAAATACAGGGTGCTGAAGGGAGCAGTGAACATTAGTAAAGACACATTCTGCCTTCCTCCTACTTTTTCCTGAAGCCGCCTCTGCGGTCACCCTCCGATGACATAATCCTACCACTTCACACCTGTTTCATCCATCTGGGGAAGAGCCTGTTTACGGCTCAGTCTCAACATAAATCAGATGTCATAAGTTTATGTATGACACCTGGGGGCGATGGTGCTCCTTTGGCCCGATTGCTGGGCCCAGCCAGAGCAGGCAGTCCAAACGGCCAGAGGGCACCGCAAGGATGTTTCCTTTATGACTGAGTGAGGCCCAGTCACTCTCTCGGGCTACGTGTTGAGGCCCAGCTGTCAGCACTCTCCTAGGCTCCCTGCTGTCAGACTCTCAACCCTGGCTTTCCGACTGAGAGGAGCAGGAAGAACAGAGAAACCAAGGTTTGAATCCAGTCCTTCCACTTAATAAGTTCCACCTGGGGGAACAAAACTTACTCCACTGGCCTCCACTCCCTCACGTATGCCTTCATTCCTCCACTGGGCCTCAGCAAGCAGAGTCCACGAGTCCCAGGTTCCTTATGAACATAAAAGCATATGGCACATGGCAAATGCGCATGAAGCGACCGGTTTTCACACGAAAAGGTGTGAACCACAGCCTGCCTATTCCAGACTTAATGCACGTGGTATTGTTCTCTGCTTCCTTCCTGGACTAGGTGACTTCCCAGGCGCTCACATTCTGAGTCCCAATCAGAATTAACCTTTACACAGGATAATAAGTGTATCAAATGGCTCTTCTACACCAGCATGAGAAATTAATAAAAAGTGTACACACCTTTTGCTTTCCCCACCCACTCACTACTGACAACATCCCACTGCAGTTTTCACTCAGCTCAGCACAGAAGGGTAGGAGGGAGGGAACGACCACAAAATAAATACTTTATCGGGAAAAAGATGAGAAAATTCTTTTAACTTTTAAATTGATTTTTAAATATATTTTTATTGATTTCAGAGAGAGGAAAGGAGGGAGAAAGATAAGACATATCAATGATGAGAAAGAATCATTGATTGGCTGCCTCCTGCACACCCCCTGGTGGGGATCGAGCCTGCAACCCAGGCATGCACCCTGACTGGGAATTGAACCGTGACCTCCTGGTTCATAGGTCAATGCTCAACCACTGACCCAAGCCAGCTGGGGAGTTGTTTTTTGTTTGTTTGTTTGTTTTAAATACATTTGCTGTGAGACAAGAAAGCCCCTACTAAAGATGATAAGTCTATTATAGAAGTTTAAGAAAAGCCTATGGAACTACTCGTTTTACGTTCAGCTGGAAAGAGAAAACTCATTTCCTTCCCAAACTGCTTCTCCAGTCTCTAAGGCACGCCGCCCCCCCCCCCCACTTTGTTGAGATGTCATTGACATATAACATTGTGTAAGTTTAAGGTGTACAGTACAATGATTTGAGACACTTATTGTGAAATGTCTTCCATGACAAAATTCCTTATGTCACATCTTCACCTCCCATATTCACCGGGCTGTTGTTATGCTCTAGGTCTGATTTTGGGCAGTGCTCTGAGTCCGGTGGGGGAGGGACCTGGACAGCAGACCCTATGCTCGTCTTGCCCACTGAAGAGGACGGAAGGACCAGGCTTTAAAAAGGGGGTGCGATGCACAGTGCAGCCTCACAACCGAGGAACACTGGTCCATGTGCAAGGCAGGATGATCACCCACTCAGCTCTGATTTGCTGTAATTGGCAGGAATGGTCACGGCATGGCTGTAAAGGGCACTCTCCCGAGGGGTCAACACCAGACTCTCAAGTTAGGCCCAGCCCAGAGCTGTGAAGACGGTCTAGAGGGGAGGGAGGGGCGAGGGGGGCAGAGGGAGTGGCCTGAGCCCACGAATCTGACATAACTGCATACCAGAGGCTTTCTTCTCTCATTCCAACTCCACTCTCTGGTAAAGAACAGTAATGGCATTGAAATCCACAGATAATCCTTAAAGCTCTGTGGCAGCTCCAGTCCTAAACTCCCCCTTTACAACTGTTGGTATAACAGCTGCTAACAAGTCACAACAAGAACCTTTCTTGCTCCAGCCTCGAGTATCAATATCCTTTCTCTTTCTCGACCCAAATCGTAACTAGCTTCAGGTCTACGACTTCCATACAGGCTGACCACTCATCTCTCACCTGTCAGGTCAGAGTCCGGTCCTCCTGGTAGGGCCGAGGGGCACTGAGAGGCCACTGTTTGTGGGAGTGGTGGGCATGTAGGCCCTGAGGGCTGGGGACCAGGTGAGAGCTGGAAGCAGCCTAATGAACACACAGGTGTGAACAGTTGCCAGGGAGGCGAGGCTGGAGTCCGAGCTGGTGGAGAGGTGCAGAGTGGCGGCCTTGAGCGGTGAGCCATCTCCACAAACGGGACAGCTCATTGAGAAGGCCGGACTTCAGAAGGTCCAGGAGGCCAGGAGGTGGGGTGCAAGGTGAGCAGGAATAATGAGTTCGGGCTGGAGACTGAACAGTGGTGGGCTTTGGAGGCCTCCTTAGGAAGGCCTGTCTGTGTGGTTTGCGGCAAAGGCCCATCATGTTCAAGAGAGTCACACAAGGTTGAGCATGAAGCACTTTGTGAAATCCGTTCCCCTGGCACGGATCACCAGCCACCAAGGTGTCTCCTGTGGTGCTGTTAACCTAGGTGCTGCTCCTGGGCATGGGTTGTGACCTCTCACAACCCTGATTAGCAGCCGTGTGTCTAAGATTTGTGAGATAAAGGCATAAGGGATCAGCATCTCCACCCCCACTTCTTGTACCCATCACCTTCCCCTGATGAAGGCAGTTACAGGTTTAAAAAGAGTGGGGGGCATTTCAGGCCCCCAGGTGGCAGACCCTGGAGTAATGGATGTTGGCCCTAGTGCAGGTAGGATGCTCCCATGGGGTTCCATGTCTCTTGGGTGTAGCAGAGGCACCGCTGGAATATAGCTGTCCTTGGTTCATTACCTTTATTTTTGTTTTGTTTTGCTTTACTTTGGGTTGGTGTTGCTTAAGAATGTCGGAGTTTGCTGATATCATAATCCCTGCCTATCATACTTCCAGGCACACAGGACAGAGGATGTGAAGGCGATGTTTGGAGCTACTCCTCCAGCTGCCTGCCAGCTGCTCAGGAACCCATCACCTCATCACCTTGCTTTGCTGACACAGACCTGACTCCTCCTCCAGGGCCCCCTGCCTTCCCAGAGGTCAGTCACAAGTTCACATCCAGCAACAAGCAGCGATACAAATGGGAGTGCCTGCTGGGAATATCTTTCTAGTGTCAAGCAGCCATTAAAAGCACTTAAGGAAATCACAAAAGGGAGGTGAGAGAATACTTTGGGGAGAGTCACAGGATGGGGAGGGAGAAGAGAAAGCCTCAGCCCACCTCCTACCTTAGAGGGGAAAACAGGCTATAAAAAGCGAAGTTGATGCTAAAGAATGGACCTGCCTTGGGGCCCAAACAGTTCAGGGAGCCTGGAAAACTTGCTAACACAGAGTAAAAGAACATTTTAAGGAATTATGCATTTTATTATTTTTTAATTTTTATTGAATTTATTGAGGTGACATGGTTAATCAAATTATATATTGGTGTCAGGTATACAGTTCTGTATATTGTACTGTGTGTTCACCACCCCAAGTTGTCTCCTTCCATCACCGTTTATCCCCCCTTTACCCTCATCTACTTCCCCTCTACCCCCTCCCCCTGCTCCCTCCTTCTGGTAATCACCATACAGCTGTCTGTGTCTATGAGGTTTCTCCTCTTTTTTTTTTTTTTTTTTTTTTTGCTTAATCCCTTCACCTTTTCACCCAGCCGCCCTCTGGCAGCTGTATCTATGAATCTGTGCTATTTTGTTTGTTCATTTATTTTGTTCATTAAATTCCATGTATAAGTGAAATCATATGGTACTTGTCCTTCTCTGACTGGCTTATTTCACTTAGCATTACTTTCCAGGTCCATCCATGCTGTTGCAAAGGTAAGATTTCCTTCTTTTTTATGGCTGAGGAGTATTCCATTGTGTAAATGTACCACAGCTTTTTTATCCACTCATCTACTGATGGGTACTTGGGCTACTTTAAATAATGCTGCAATGAAGGTAGGGGTGCATATATTATTTCGAATTATGTTTTGGGTTTCTTCAGATAAATTCCTTGAGGTGGAATTGCTGTGTCATACCATTTTGAATTTTTGTGAGGTAACTCCATACTGCTTTTCACAGTGGCTGCACCAATCTGCATCCCCACCAAGCAATTGTGTATTTAAAAATTTATTCAATGAGCATGCATTACCGTCGGTACTTACACTCTCTCATCCAATTTGCACTGCATGTCTGTGAAGAAGACATTATGAATCCTCGTTTAGAAGTGGAAGCTAAGGTTCAGAGAGGTCAGTTATTGCCCACATTTGGGGCTCAGGTATGTCCAACTGCAAAGCCAGTGTTCTTCCTACCAGAAAGAGTGTGGAGTGGGCTGTGAATCCTTGCCATCTGCTTCATTCTGACCTACGGGTTGGTGGCTTGTATTCCTGGGTTAAGTAGGTACAAGTGGGGTGTCTGTAGGGCACAGTGGCCTTTCCTGTCCACCTGATTAAAGGAAGAGTAACCTGTCTATCTTAAATGGGCTGATGGACTCTTTCTTCAGTCTTCTAGCCGTCAATAACCATCTAAAAGGAAGTACTGGGAACAGAGATAAGTAGACCATGTAACCTTGGGAAAGTCACTTTCCTCTCTGAGTTTTAGTAACCTCATCTGTCAAACGGGTCCAATAAAACCTATGTAACAGAGTAGTTGTGACACTAAAAATATATCTTATTAAGGTCCTTAATATTGTATTTGGCACAATGCACATATGTTATAAATGATAGCTATCATTGCAATTTCTGTTTTACCTCACAGAAATAGAATACATAGAGTTGGAAAATACATAGAGTTGAAAATAATTAAGTCAGAAGTTTGTTTCATGGCTAAGAATGACTACAACAACAGAAGGGCAGTGGAAGCACAGGTAGGAAAGAGAGCTACATTCTCCCAGCTGGTCCCTTCTCTTGCTGTTCCGTCATCTTAGACTGAAGCACAGCTGTTTAGAGACTCGGAACTCATATACAGATACATATGGTAGGAACCTTGAGCATTTTAAAAGTCAAAGACACGTGTAGGAGGAATTAATGCAAATGGCTTTGCTGCTTGTTATATGGTCCCCTGAAGGCGCATTTGTTAGAGGAACTCTCTCACGGTGGGCAGCTCCTCGGGAGGGCAGTTTGGGCTGGTTCCCAGGCTTGCCCACCAGCTTAATTGAGCATATAGCAGTGAACAGGAGAATCAGGCCGATCCTGGGGCCTTGTCCTGGCTACTCATTCTGACCCCAACAGGGGCACAGAGACCTAGAGGTTCTGACTCAAAGCTGCTCTGTGGTAGCTGCACCCCCTGCTCTCTTTCCACAGAACCCACAGCCCATGCTGCAGGGGGGCAGCGTCTATCTCCACCCTCAGTTCTGCATCCTTTTCAGAAAGGCTTTTTGTGCTGAAGCAAGACTAACCCTGCCCCAGGGAGAGAGTAAAATGTGCTTCCAATCACGGGCCCTGGGGAAGGGGTGAGCACTGGGGCAGACTGCCCAGGCATGCAGAGGGCTGTTTTCTTTTAGCAAACACAGCAAGCATTATTGCCATTTGAATTTGTAATAAAAGAGAATAGGAGGCTCAGAGATTCCACTCGGAATTAGATTCATTTGTGTTTTAACTAATCCCCCAAACAGTGTTTTTGGTTCGACATAATTTCCTGTAAGATAGTAAACTTTGCAGTACAGGACAAGTGTTAGTAGAGTTTTGGCATGAAGGAAGCAAAGAACAGTAACTTCTCTAAGGTCATTGCATTGGTCTTACCAGGGCTTGTATTTCTAGATAGATTTGGAAAACTAGTTCTTTCAAGTCTGTTGTTCAGGTATTGACAGCAGAGTCAGGGATGCACTGTGTAACAGTTAAGGCACTGGAGACCCAGAGGGGAAGGCACTCTACCAAGCAGAAAAGGACGGATATTAAAATCCCACAGCTAGTTTTTCATTGTAGGTTTTTCAACAGTAAAAAAGCTGTTGAGATTTAAGATCACTTAGAGCTATAGAGAGAAATGTTCTCTTCCAAGCCAAATTTTAGAAAGGCTCTTTTCCTTTTTTGTTAAACAAACAACACATTTCCAGACTCACTGATATATGTGCACGTGGCATATGTATATATGCACACATACATATGCACACACACACACACACACTCACACAAAGACACACCCTTTCTAACTTTGGTTTGCAGCCTCTATTCCTCCTTTGATTTGCCTTGTAATTCCTGAGTCAGTAATCCTAATCTGTGTAGCCCACTTTTATTAAGGGGCAACTCCTTCATATTTAAAAGATTTAGCTGAAATAGGTGTGGCATAAAAATGTAGAATTTTTATAGAAATTTAGTAGGATACTCTTGTATTCTATAAACCACCACATCGCTTCCTTTTTAATTTCCAGAAGCCTTGAATGAGGAATCATAATATTGGTTCTTATGGGTTATTTTCCAGGTACCCTTTCACCTCTGAGATCCCAAGCCTTGAAAAGGATATGTTTGGCATAGATATACCTAAGAAGCTATCTCCTGGAGAATCCCTTATAGATAGACAGGCTAGATGTCTAGAGCATTATGGCCCACATATTGTTTCAAACATGGGGGAGGCAGTTTCTTGGAGAGCTGAGTACAAAGGATCTAATTCCCCCACAACCTGGCATTTCAGACTTTGATAATCATCCCTCTACTTCACAGACAGACCCTCACCATAAATATCAGTTCACATCATTAATCTCAAGCTGAGCACATTCTGCTCCCCAGTGGGCCTCTGTCTGACTATTCACCTTTGACCCCAAAAAGGCTACGCCAGTGTGTGGCTGACTGACAGGAAGATTACTGGTACCAAACACATCAGCAGCCTTGCTGGCTGTGCACATGAACACAAGATCATCTTGGGGTACCCCAAAGCCAGTCTCTCAGTCAGCAAGGCTTTCCCTCTCCCCTCTCTAATGAAATCTGACTTTAATCTGTGCTCATTACCTCAGCCTACACACCCATTCACAAAGAAACCTGCTTGCACAAGTTTGCTGCTATGCACAGCAGATTACCTCCACTGTGCCCTTCCAGGAAAGGGCCATCTCTCACTTCAGCAGGCGCAAACTTCATTCTGACCAAGCATTCTCTTTGCTGTATAAATGCAAAAACATATGCACACACACAGGGTGTCCCTCATTTCCTCTGGAGTAATGAGAGCCTGGGCAATACTTTAAGAATTCATTTTCCAACATAAATTAGAACAGAGTATCGCAAATACCAGTGACATCTGCATGGATCCAGAATGTATTCATTATGGTCAGTGCCATTACAATGAAAGGAAATGCATTCTAATGGCAGGACATTTGAAATAATGTGTTGCTGGATTCTGCATCCATAAAAGCCATAATGAAGAAACAGGAGCATGTCAAATAAATTAAAAGGAGTAACAGGGACACTGGGTAGCTTCAAGGGCTCTAGGCAATGTCAGTGAGAAGGCACATTCACTGATGGAGCAACAGAGAGAAAGTTAGGATGGTTTGGAGATAGAAGAAGCAAGAAGAACATTAGGCTGGCGTTCTGGAGAACTGAGGTTTGAATCCTGGCTCTGCTATGTGCTAGCTTTGTGATCCAGGGCAAGTTTTATGTCAGTATCTCCTGTCACCTCACATTGGTCATCTGTAATACCAGGGCAGTCTACCTGGCAGGACTGTGCAAGGAGGAAATGAGAGAACATACGGAAAGTGCGTGGCAGAGTCTGATGTATAATAAGCCTACAATGAACACTGGCTTTATTTTATTTTATTTTTTATTTTCTACTCAGCCATTTCATATAGGAGGGGGATAGAAATAAGTCCTTCTGAGATCATGGCACTTTCAATCTACCCCATAAGCATAACCACTAAAATCTATTATTAGGAGAAAATGAGGTAGTCAAACCGGAAGTTAAACGTTCGCTTTTGTTTTCCTTTTTGTTATCACTAAATAAAGGCACAGCTCTGGGATTTGAGGCATCATTGAGATCTCCAAATCTCAGTTTCTTCTTTTATAAAGAGAGCTAATAATACCTGCTCTTCCTACTCAGGAGCTTGTTTGAGGGCCAAGTGAGATAAAATGTGTTTGGCAGGTATTATTGGTTGGCTGACTTAGTCATTCCCAAGTAGAAGAGTTATTTGCAAACAAAGCTAATACTGCAGTTGGGGAGGGGGGCGGCGTGTAGCCCAGTTCAAGACCATGAAGCAGAAGGATAAGTCTTCTGTTTTAGGAGGGTTGTTCATTGGCACAGTGTCTACTTTTCTGATTAACAGAGATGTGCCCCTTCTTCTGACCTCTTTTTTATTCCTGAAAATGCATATGATATCCAAGGCTGCAGCCCTTTTTACATCATAAGGAAGTAAGCATGAAGGAAAAGCTCACGGAGTCTCAGAGCATGAGGCAGTACTGACATTAGCCACTGAACCTCAGCCAGCACTCAGTCACCTCCCTCCAAATTTACTGCGTGAAACAAATAAACCTTCCTTTGTTTAAGCTACTGATACCAGAGTTTTCTCCTCCTCAAAGCTGAACACAATTCTGATACAATGCATAAGTACTCTGGAGAATTAAAAGCCCTATATCTAAGTACATAATCATTTTTCTGCCAAGATGATCATTCCCTTGGACCTATCTGGCTAATTTATGTATGCCCTGTAAACAGATTTAGTAATATCTCCTCTAGGAAGCTTTCCAATACCCTGGGCCCAGCTGGACTGGCATTTCCCCCACCCTTCGGCCATCTAAGATCCTCCATAAACCCTCTATCAGTACATGTTATCCTGTTTTCTAATTATTCATTTACTTGTCTCTTTGCCCTACCAGTTAGTTAAAATGTCTCAACAACAATGATCCCTATTTTAGCCATTTAAATTTTTTTCTAGCACTTGGCATATACCTGGCACACAGTAGATAACTCCTTAAGTATTTGTTGAAATACTGAATAAACCAACAAAAGAATGATCTGAAAGGACTCGAAATAAAGAATAAACAGCCTGGGGTGCCTGATTAGTCATTCATATTTTGAAACACTGCAAATAGCTTTCTAATTCCTGTTACTGCTTTTAGGAACTCTGGATTGGGAAGCGTAGTCTAGGCAGTGATTTTTTTATTGTTTTAAAAGTTATTCCACTTGACCCTTGTTTGAGTTCATGACATTCCTCTACTGGTACTCCCTACATTATTTTTATGCTGTGTATTTAGTCCATACTTATCTACACAAATATTATTTTCTTCTTTGTTGTTTTAGAATTTATCTCTTGTAATAACCAAGACATCCTGGGAATAATCCCATTTGGCACCAAAACAAATATTCACGTTCCCCAGCGGCTCCCTTCCCAGGTGTTTGAGCAATGTCCATGTGACAGGGGCTTCTGGGAATTTCCTGCTCACTCTGCCCTGTCTGGGTCCTTACCATCCCTGAATGCAGTGTGCAGCTGCCAGGGGTGGGCCTATAATATGTGGCTCTCTGTGTCCCCTCTCTTTCTAAAGCCAGCTTGTCTCTGTGACTTGTATAGATCACAGCCTTCTTAAAGTATGATTACTAGTCCCTCTGCCAGAAAAATAATGTCAAATACTGCAGCATTATCATTCACACTACAAATCAGAAACATGTTCCACTGTTATGAGCGTGTTTTTAAAAAAGTCCACAAGGTGAAGTGGTTTCCTTGACAGTCGCCAGTGTCGAGCCTCAGGTCTGAACTCTGTTCCCCCTGCCTGCAATGCTCCCCTCGCCCATTTTTGCCTGGCTGGCTCCTTTGTTCTGCCAGGTTTCAGTTCAAAAGTGACCTCCATAAGCCATCTTTGAACACCTTATCTATAGTACCTTCTTCTCCCCAGTCCCTTCCTGTCAAATCACCCTGTTTCATTTCCATCCTAACACTGCTAATCTGAGATTATTTTGTTTATTTAGTGTTTTTTTCCCCTTCAATCTCTTCCCACAAGAATTAACTTCCACCAGAGAAAGGATCTCATCTCTTGTTCCTCAGCAACAAGAGCCGTGCCTGGCATAATGTAGGTGCTCAATAAACATTTGTTGAAAATGAGTAAGAAGAAAGCGGGCAGTGTGTGTTCACTCAGCACTTGGCTGGCCTTTACAGAATTTCCTCTGGGGAGTGGGGCTAAGGATGGGGTTGATGGCCACCATGAAAGCTCAGGGGTGTGAAGTTGGTTGGGAGGCTACCTGGAGTTATAAAAAGAGCCAGAGTCCTGGTCCTGTCAACTTACAAGATGTACATGAATTGGCACATATCCCTTAATCTCTCTGCGCTTCAGTTTTGTCATCTGTGTAGTAACTTGTTTCAGAGGATTGGTGCCACAATTAAATGAGACAGTGATGGCAGAAAGTAAATAAATTAGTTCCCCTCTGCCTGTCCCGTAGGCTGTAAAAAGAGGAAGAGGCCCAGAAGCCCTGGGAAAATGCCTTTTCCCATTCAGGCAGTCACCTTAGCAACTGCAGTGATTTCTCGCAGAGAAATCTCAACCTGCTGTACCAGGGAGTCTAGCTCACAGGCCAGTTTTGAAATCCTGAGTCATTCGCAAGGCCCTGAGCAAGAGTCTAGCTCACAAGACTATTAGAGATTTATTCCTCGCTCCCCAGTCTTATATGAACTTATATTGAACTCGGGCTGTTTTCCACAGTGGTAAACTCGTACATTTGCTTTAAAGCACTTTGGGTGCTGATTCTGCCCCATCATGTGCTTCTTCTCGTCTCATCAAAATTAGAGCATTCAAAGCCATCAAAAGCCTTCGTCCTATGGCCTGATAGAGACCCTTTTGGTGCCATCATCCCTGACTGCTATTTCCCTGTTTGAACATAATTAATTCCTTACACTCAACTCATTCTATCTATTCATTTGCTCATTCAATAAGCATCAAGTGAGTGCCAACTGCATACATGTCCAGCCCTAGTAATAAGAGTCACCATATACTAGCAATTATTACATGTTAAACACCATGCTTGACTTATGAGCCTCAGACCATTCATACCCCACAGGCACTATGATTATCCCATTTTCAGATAAGAAAATTGAAGTTGAAGAGTTTAGGCAAATCGCCTAGGTGGGTAATAAAAGGAGGGTCAGCACTCTAACCTAGGGTTTCTGCGACACCAAGCCCCATTCTGTTCATCACTGCACTGTAGTAAGTAGGTCTTGAACATGCACTTGGTACTTATCAGGGTGCTGGATATGTTGGAGAAGGAGAAGATAAAAGTTATGTTTTGAACAAAAGCAGGTATGAGAGCAAAGGCACAGGATGTAGAATAAGAAGATGTACTTTTACTCCTGACTCTTGCTACCACTAGTTCTAGCTGGGCAACCCTGGATAAGTCACTTACTCTCACTCAGTTTCCTCATCAGTGTAGGATAGAGATAGCAAACCACCTCTTAGGTTTGTTAGAATAAAGAAGTAAGATGTCTGTGGGCAACCTGTAAATTGTAAAGGTACTGAATCAAGGTCAATTTTCTTGCTTCCTTGGTTATTTCTGGTAAATATTTTGTTTAAATGACTTAGCTGTGAACCTCAGGTTATAAGTACTATTATACCCTAACAAGTACCATTATAAAAAGACTTGTGACCTTATATCATCTCATCCTATGTCACTTGTTTAGTGTTTTACACTTCTGAAGAGTGTAGGGCATCACTTATATTTATTTGCATTTCTGACATACTGTCATTCACATTTGTTCTCTCACTTGACCCTTGATACAGGCAGAGTGGGTGCTATTGCTCCTAGGAGACTGAGGAGAAAACTGAGGGACAGAGAGGCTCTACTGAAGGCCTGAATCATAGATCTAATCAAAGTCTTTATTAACCACTGAATTTATGAACTGTGGGAGGTGGGAAAATAAGCAGCATTTGCAAACTTATTAGACCATGGAACCCTGGAAGAGTAGATCAACAACTCACATAATCACATAATTAGTGTTCAGTCTAATATACTTGGGTAGCCCTGCATTGGGGGATATCCATTCATAACTGCACATGACATGCATCCATTCGGTAGGCTGCTGAATCTTTAAGCATGCAGAGAATCCAGCCAACACAGAACAGGTGTATGCCCTGAAATGTGGAGGAGAGACCAATCGCTGCATAGTAAGCACCATGCAAACAAAGACTGTGTCTCATTTTGATTTCTACTATAGCTCCAACATCTAGCACTGCTTGGCACACAGTAGACACTTGATAGAATCCTATATAATAAAAACCTAATCTGCTAAGTGTCCAGTCGTCCAGTTGGCCATTCAACCAATCAAAGAGTAATATGCTAATGATATGCTAAAGCCGCTCAACTGCTCGCTATGATGTGCACAGACCACCAGAGGGCAGACAGATCAGTTGACCAGTTGCTATGACGTGCACTGACCACCAGGGGGAGACGCTCCGACTGTTAGGTTAGCTTGCTGCCGGGATCTGGCTGATTGGGACTGAGTGAGATGGGCTGGACATGCCCTGAAGCCCTCCCGTGGTCTCTCCCCAACTGGCCAACTTCCCATGCCCTCCCTGGCCCTGATTGTGCACCAGTGGGGTCCCTTGGCCTGGCCTGCGCCTTCTTGCAATCCAGGACCACTCAAGGGATGTTGGAGACCCTGATTTGGCCCAATCCTGCAGGCCAGGCCAAGGGATCCCACTGGTGCACAAATTTGTGCACCGGGTTTCTAGTTTGTTAAATAAGTGAATAGGGAATGAAAGTTGTAGAAATGACAGGTTCCATTGCTTTCAGAATGAGAGGCCACAGTTTTTTTTGTCATCAGTGATTTCAATTTATCTAGACTTCTAGACAGTTCTTAATTTATTTTCTCAGAACAAGAGACAGAGAATTGTTCCAATGGCCTTTTGCATCCTGACTGCAGAGGAAGGTTGCCCTGCTCTTTGTTGATGAATAGCACATTAATGAGATCTCCTTGAAACAGTCCCACCTCTATTATGCAGGCAAAATTACATTTTCCAGCATAATTATTGTGTCAGCTGAGCTCCCAAATTTTGATATTAATTGGTTCACTTGCAAAGGCAACATCAACATATTAGTTTGTCAAACCTCTGGGAAACTGAGGGGAAACTCAGAGTTTTAAGAAATGATTATCAACCTATACTTCTCTTTTATTCCATCTTCTGTTTATTTCCTACCAGCCAGGACTGGGCAAGTTTTATTTCCTATAATAGTTCTTAAGAGAGGAACTAATGGGTTTCTTTAAAATGTGTTGTTGTTGTTGTTCTTACTTTTTTTTATCACCATTTATTCCCTCTATCCCCTCTTTCACCTTCACCTTCCCCTCCCGCACACCCCCCCCACCCCCAGTCACCACACTGTTGTCCATGTCTATAAGTTCTCTTGTTTTTTCCTCTTTTTTGCTCAATCTCTCCACCTACATACCACTTACACGCCTCAATCCTTACTTCAGACTCTGGAATATAAGCTCTTTGAGAGCCTGGACCTTGAATGTTTTGATGAAAACTGTATTCCCAGCACCAAAGGCAATGCTTGGAACAAAGTAGCACCGAATAACTGCTGTTTCTCCTCCTACTGAGATTCACGGTTTTAAAGTAAAATCCCTTTCACTTTCCCCCACCATCTATTTCTCTCTGTTTCTTGCTCTCTCTCACACATATGTGCACACACGCGCGTGCGCGCGCACACACACACACACACACACACAGTCTTGCTATATACACTATGGCATTTTCCCCACGAAAAAATACATGAACCATGTAAGTTTGGTTAAAATGTGTCATTAGAGGAATTTTGGACAGTCTCTTTGTGTTGTGTAATTGTCACCACACTTTCCTTCCCTGTGCCACAGATTCACCTGATCAGGGCTTGGGACACAGGGCTAATCCCTGAGCTGTGAGTCTGATGAATCACAAAAGCATGATAGAATATTCTCCAACATTGTTCATTCAATAATTTTTATTTTGTGGCTGACCTTATTCTGCTAGAAAAAATATTTTTCTTTTTTATTGTAAAAGCTGTTTATAGCTACTTAAGTCTGATTTTGTTCTAGATTGGAACCATGACTTCCCTATCAAGTAGTATAGGTTCTGTTTTATAAACACAAATCAGTAGGATAATATGATTTAGTACACCGACTTACTAACTCTGTAACCTTGGGCAAGGTACTGAACATATCAGATAAAGTCTGATACGAGATTAATAATAGCACCTTCCTCCTGGGTTGTCACAAGGATTAAATGAGAGCTAATTCATGTGGAATGCTTAGCTTCTTTTCATTATTATAACCTCTGAGGGTTATAATGATAGACTAACAGCCATGATGACCAAGTATCTAAACAAATTCATCACCTCTACAAGTCATTTCTTTTTCTTTTTGGGGGTCAGGGGAGGGGGGAGAGAGAAAAATTGATGTGATAGAGACACATTGGCTGGCTGCCTCCCACATGTGCTGTCTGGAGGAGGGGAGCAAACCTGTAACCCAGGTAGGTGCCTTTGACCATGATCGAACTGGTGACCCTTCGGTGCGCAGACTGATGCTCCAACCACTAGCCACACCACCCAGGGGGGGCTACAAGTCATCTTTTTATTTTCTTTCTAAGAAGCCACTCTCCCCAACTCCATTCACGGAAGTGGAAATTCACAACAAGTATGCTTTGTGGGTACTGTTTTATCCCTAAGCATGACTTTGTCCTGAAGAGTGCAGATAGCATTTCTGGATTGCTTTTGGCTGGGTGATGTCATTCAGGGTCGTCATTCATCTGACCCCCTGCACTTCTTTGTACAGTCTCTGTAACACTCCTTTCCTCATTTGGTTCTGTAAAGAGTCTTGGCTGGCTGGGGACTTGACCCTTCATTTTAGTTTGTCAAAAATCCCTAAGCAGAGGGGATGAGCCCTCAATTCTAGAGGCATACCGGGCTGCAGCATCTATGCCTGGCCTTTTCATCTAAGCAGCTTGCTGGTAATTGCTAAGTTTTCCCTTCTGAAACAATCATCCCCCCCATTTCTCTCCCCACTCCCATCCTAACCCCACTCTGTTAATTATCAGTTCTGGAATTAAATGGCTTGCCTCTCCTGCTGTTGCCATGACAGCATTTGGCCTGCACCTGCCACGGGTGAACAGTGTCTCTTTGAGAAGAGGCGATGGCAGTTGCTTGCTCCACAAAAGCCAGGGAGTACACTAGTATTTACCTGTTTGGGGAGAGAAGTTCCTATTCATTCCACCTTAGGTATTTTCCTGGCAAGCCCCCCCTCCTCTTGCTTCTCAGATAAACTGCCTGCTTGCATTCAACAAAGAAAATGAAAATTTTTTTCTGATAAAAATGCCAAATCCCTGTTGGCTTGTCACAATTCTATCCACTAACTTTACTTATTCCAACCAAGAGGTTAGAAGATCTGAATCTTCCATCTCCCAAGAAAGGCAGTGTAGTACAGTATAGGAGTTGAAAACACAGAATTTTAAGCCTGATAGATCTGGGTTCTAATTCTGATTGAGTCACTTTGTAACTGTGTGACCATGGCTTAATCACCTACACTCTTTTTTTTTTTAATGGTTTTAGAGAGAAAGGGTAAGTAAGAGAGAGATAGAAACATCAATGATGAGAGAGAATCACTGATTCACTACCTCCTGCATGTCTCACACTAGGGGTTGAGCCCGCAATCCGGGCATGTGCCCCGACCAGGAATCAAACCCTGACCTCCTAGTTCATAAGTCGATACTCAACCACTGAGCCCGGCCGGCCGAGCAGCTTGGTCAGTTTTACCTGGTCCTTGTCTGGGGGATTAAACAGTGCACTGCCCCCAGAGCATCTAGACCAGGATGCAATTAGCAGGCAGGGGCAGCTGAGAAATGCTTCTCTCCCTACCTTTTCTGCGACTCTGTCAGCTCCTCCTTCTCCACACTGTTTTTCTCACGCTCAATCTCACTTTCCTTTAAATAGAATTGATGGAACCAGAGAGACATGTACTCACCAAGGAAACAGATGCTTTTCTGTTTTACAACCGCACTGCAGCCTACGGGAACGACTGGCAGTGGTGCTAAGGAGTAGGGGAATGAGGCGTTTATGTGAGAAACTGGTTTTCTTCCCTGAAACCCCTGTTTGTGGATAAGAAGTATTTCTTTTATGAACCTATATCCACTCATACTTGGGCCCTGTGTCCAAACAACCACAAGTATGTGAACACTGGTGTTTGGGGACTACCTTCCCATTTAGGGTACTCAGCCTTTGGGCACCTTCCTAAAAAGTCTGAAGCTACCTCCTTGTAGTCATTGGCTAGAAACTTCATAGCAACTTGAAAAAAAAGAAAGGAAAAATACCCAACAACCAAAACAAAAACACACACCAGCTTCTGCTCCCGGCATGTGTCGCAAATGCCTGATGTGGGTTTCTGGGTAAAGAGATGAATGCAGTCCTTGGAAGCCATCGGGAAAATGAAATTATTGACCCCTTGCATGCTCTCACTGGGGAGAAGTAAGAAGATGCTGGAGACCAGCAGGTTTATCCTAAAATAAAAAAGTCACCCCTAACAACAATTTCGCTGTGGCTGACGCAGGTCAGAGGGGCATAACCAATGACATCAAATTTACTTATTCTGAAAACATAGACTGGAGTTTTGTGACTTCCTAAAATCTATTATGCTTAGTGCCAGGTCAAAACGGCTCAGGAGATAGACATGGAGGAAAGGAACAGGCTCCGGCCAGACTCATCAGCCCTGGGTCTAACTCAGGGACAAATGTGACATCAATTTGATTCTTTGAGTGGCTTTTAAAACGTCTATAGCCTTGAATCTATTTGGAAAATGTTGGTGTTTTAGCATTCCTTCTCTCCATTTATCTAGGAGGAACTAGGTAACGACCTTCCAAACTTGACTTTAAGTTAGAGGAAGGCAGGAGCTGTCAAAATAGGTATATGAATAAGATACAAATCAGACAAACAGCTCCCTTTTACAACTACTTTATCTCAGTTACTAGTTTTTCCATCTAAAAGAGGTAACCAAAAGGAGAATACTTTCAAGGCTTCATAGCATCTTTGTCCTTTAAGTATAATGGGATGTGCTATTTTGATGGGGAAACTTGGGCATAAAGGAAAGCAAACGACATACCCATAACAATTCATGAGAATTGCCTACGGGAACAAACCCATCCGATTCGGAAGTCTGTCCATTTCTTCTGAAGTCAGGACAACACTGAAGTCAAGAGGTGAAGCCCAATAGGAAGCAGTACCAGCTTCCTATTCATTTCAGTACGACGCACAAAGCCCTCTGGAGGCGGACTCACCCACCGTCCCACCTCAGCTCCTGCCACGTCCACTCGTGCACTTCCTCACCTTCCCCACACAGCATGTTACTCTCACTCCGCTGAGCCTCTCACATGCTGGTCTCGCTGCTTGACTGGCCTTCTCACCTTTCCACCTAGAAAGGCCTACCCCTACCCATCCTTCAAAGTGCAGGACAAATGCTATCTTTTCTGGTCCTCTATTCTGAGTTAGTTATCCTACTCTATATCCAACATATTTACTATAGAGAATCATTATAGTGCAGTGGGTAAGAACCCGCATTCATGACTCTGAAGGCCGGCTCCACCATTTTTTGGTGTATGATCTCGTATATGTATAGCTTCTCTGTGACTGTTTTCTCATCTCAAATGAGAAATGAAGATAATGTATTAACCACTTGTTAAAACTGTTGTAAAAAATAAATGAGATGATATATGTAAATGTTTAAAATACTTCCGGCACATAGCTGGCACTTAATAAATGCTTCTTTATAATAATTTATAATTATACCCTGTAATAATAATAATAATTATATTGCACTTAAATGTGCAATTAAAGCTGTTTAATTAGTTCTCTCTTTCAAACTAGGCTTTGAGATCTTCAAATGCAGGAACAAAGTCTTTTATCATCTTCACATCCCTGAGGCCCAGCATGGGGCCTGACACCACAGTAGACAGTCAAAAATGTTGAGCAAATGAAAGAAAGAATTCCTCTGCAATCTTTTCTGCATAAGAAATTAGAGAACAGCTCTCCGAAAAGTGAATGTTATCCTGATAAGCTCTGAGGCCAAAGATATAAAGAAGGTTAGCCTGCCAAACATCACAACTACCGCACTGGATGGCAAACAGAAGTGGGCTAGAGCAACACCACAGCCTGCACAGTGACACCCAGGCAGGCAGATGAACGTTATAATGCAGGCTGCTCTTAGCCAGCATTTCCTGTGTGAGGCAAATGGAATAAGCTAGAGGCCCCCTTTGGCCAAATTTTCCAACTGTGAATTGATTTCCTGGTTATATACATCCACACAAAATAAAATAAAGTTGTGATTCGCACAGGCAAATATCTGAAAATCAATTACTTTAGAAGGAGGCTTGCTTTTACTATAGGTAGGCAGCACAATGCATAGCATGGTTTCATTCTTCATTTGGGTGAGTAAAAAGATAGACAACCCACATCAGCAGTGGAAAACAAAGCCAGCTCAGGCTCCCTAGCAGGGAGATGTGACTGTTAAGAGACTATGCTGAAGGCCACTAAAATGTTGGAACTCTACTTCTGTATATTAAGCGGCCCTGACACTTCCATTCCATGTCACAAGTATCAGAGCCATTTTCTTTGGCTTCCAGCTAGGCCTTCTGAAATGAAGATAATGCAAAACCAAACCATGAATCTGCAATCAGAGGACAAAGGAAACGTAAGTGTACCATGGACTCAGTCCTCTTTTATCTTCACAAACGAAGTCATCTGGAAGAGAAATGCCATCTCTAAGAACATATGGTTATTATTTTAGAGGGGGGAAAGAGTACCTACTATACAGCGCCCCCAAATTTTTTAAAAATTAAGATTTTAAAAAATCTACCAAGTAATAGAATCTATAAGTAGATTTTTTCTATGCCACATTTGATAAAAGACTATATTCCTCCATATAACTATATTCCAAAAAACTGGGGGAAAGACTAATATTTGCAGGGAAATAAAAACAGACTACAAAGAAGCAAAGAGGCTGGATGACCTGCCCAAGGTCACCGTCAGTCACAGGCAGACCAAGCATAAAGGCAGGTAGGCCCGTGGGTTTGAGCACCTCCTCCTCTGGAACTAGCTGCCTGTTTGATCACAGAATCAGCACGGTCAGATTCACACTGATCTCAGCAGGAGCTTTTTGCCTGAATTGAGAGCCAGCTCTGAAGATGAAAAATTCTACAGAAGTCCCAAGTATGGTTGTCACTATTAAAAAGCCATTTGCCTCTTACTTTGGAAAAAAAAATCACAGAAAACCTCAACAGCAAATCACACTTTAATATTGATTTTGCTCCCTTCTCCTCTGAGCACAAGAGTTGAAGGGTCCTTCCCTCTGACTTCCTCCTACTACACAACTGCCTTCTAGGCAGCAGACCCTATTGCCACCCCCTCTCTTGGAATATATATTACTTCTCAGCAGGCTCCCTGCAGGAGAAGAGAAGGAGCCAATCTGTGAGGGAGCAAATACAAGATCTCCAATTATAGCACAGAGAAGACAGAAAATTGCCACCCAAAGTGTAAATTACTTTTTTGCTTGAAAAAAAAAAAAAGAATCACTCTGGGTTTCAAAGACACCCTTTTAGAAGATGACTCCACAGCGGTTAATATCCCTGTTCTGCATATCAGGACTCTTGCTCCCCCACACTCTCCAAGAACCCTAGCCATCGCTATCACTGTATATCACTGTATCCAGGATTTGGAGATTAGACGACCACATGGAAGGGCAACAGGCAGCTATTCTGCGGGGCCAAAGGAAGGCTTGGTTGGCTACTCCTCAGGCGGTCCACACGCACCTCTTTTGCTGCTGACCCTCAGAGGACACGGTGCGAAGATCAAATGAAGAAATGTCCCTTTATAATGCCAGAGGCTAAAAAGAGAAGTGCTTACAGAAAACAGAGGTCACAGTGATTCAATGTCAAGGCCAGTAAGATCTCCCAAGTTAGAGAAGCAAGACCAAACGGACCCTCTGAGGATTGTGGGTGAATCCTCTTGGCTTTCATTCGGGGTCACAGAGAAGTGTGCTGGCCTCTTGGAGCTAGTCCGAATGGCGGGTGAGGGCACAAGCCCTGAAGCCAGACTGCATTAAAGTCCTAGCTCTGCCACTTCCGAGCTGTGTGATCCAGGCAGGGCAAGCTAATGTTTCTGAGCATTAATTGCCTCATTTTACAAGTAGGATAATAACTGTTTAAAAGCTCTACGTGAGGATGAAATGAGAATACATATAAAACACTGTAGAAAGTAACCCTTCAGTAAATGGTAGCTCTGATCATTACTGTTGTTAATTAGCAGCACAACTACACAATAAAATTCAGGGCAAGAAAAAGATATGACCAGAAGTACAGATATTTGGCCACTTCATGTCAAACAGCTTGCAAAATCAAAACTGAAAAAGAGGAAAGAAGGCAGGGAGACTCCAGCTGGTAAGAAGGAAAGAGAAAACAGATCTATTACAGACCAGTACATTTCAACAGGGCAAGACTCTTGCTTTGTTCCTGCCACCGGGAATAGTGCTTGGAATCCAATGCTCCCTGAACTTCTGTGCAGACTGTGGGAATGTGACTGTGGGGAAGGAATGCTGGCAAAGACACACAGGCTCACTAATCCAAGCAGACCTGGGGCTCAGGCTCTCCAGATGAATTTCTCCTCCATCCCCTGTGCAGGCAGACCCAAGCTTCCCGTTCTGTCACCCTTACACTTCACACCCTCATTTAATACTGTCAGCAGTAAAGAAACGTCAGGAGCAAAACTCTGTTTGGCTTATTGAGAGGGAGAGTGTCTATCATAAAATAAGAGAACTTTCCCATCAAAGGCAGAATGCCCTGAAGTGCTAACTGGAATAAATTGAGCCAAATGGTAGTTCAACACAAACAAACTGAATGGAACCAACAAGTATGAATTTAAAGGTTAAAAAGAAAATCTGACTCCTCTTCCTGCCAAATTGGAACATACTTTTCAAGTGTTCATTGTACCAAAAAGCGGTTCTGTCAAGTCCCAGTTTAACAGAATCCCCGCTGACACCATGGCAGCTTGGCTGGGGGAAACAGCTTGACATCGTGGTTGCTAGTAAAGAAACGCCATGCTTCATGACTATCTTCTCAAAATGACACGAAGATTCAGCTATTAAATTCTCAAGCCTGTCTCTCCCACTGAATAGTACCTTTGAAGGGAGTTAATCTCTTCATAAGGGCCCTGTATCCTTCCAATCAACGAGACTGGCATGTGACCATCCAGACAAGAGTGTTCATTCTAATCAGGTTCTCGAAAGACAGAGGTGCCACTGCTACCCTGTGGAGTCTGCACACTGCACTTCTAACGTGTCTTCTTTCTCCTGGTCCTGTCTGAACTCTCGTTCTGGAGGAAAGCAAACGTCTAGGGCTCTGCTTGGCCTGGGTTTTAAGGAGCTAGAGAGCTAGTCTTGGGAGAAGAGGTGGCGTGCCAGCCAATGAAGTAAAGACTGTGTCTCAACCAAAGATCTATGCAAAATGCTGACAATTTAGTCAATAATTAGACAAGATGATGATTTAGGCCAGTGATGGCGAACCTATGACACACGTGTCAGAGGTAACACGCGAACTCATTTTTTTGGTTGATTTTTCTTTGTTAAATGGCATTTAAATATGTAAAATAAATATCGAAAATATAAGTCTTTGTCTTACTATGGTTGCAAATATCAAAAAATTTCTATGTGTGACACGGCACCAGAGTTAAGTTGGGGTTTTTCAAAATGCTGACACGCCGAGCTCAAAAGGTTCGCCGTCACTGATTTAGGCTTTCATCCTCACGAGCATAGTCTGACTAGTCTCCCAAGCTCTGGTGCTTAAAATTCCTCAATGTCTTCCCCCAGCCTGCAGGGTAGGGCTCAAATACCTTAAGGAGGCCTATAGGCCCTAAATGACCTAGACTCTGCTTTCTTGCCTCCACTGTTCTCTTGTCTAGAGTTTTTACATAAGTTGTTCCCCAGAATAACCTCTACCCCTGCTCCACCTGTGTCTGCCTCATTTATCAGACCTCTGTTTATATATAACCTTTTCTGGTAAGCCTCCCCTTTTCCTCCAAGACTCACTTAGGATCCCCCCCCCCTTTTTTTGAAGGGAGGGGGAGAGACGGAGAGGGAAACATCGATGTGAGAGAGACACATCGATTGGTTGCCTCCCGCATGTGCTCCAACCAGGGCCAGGAATCGAGCCTGCAAACAAGGTATGTGCCTTGACTGGAATCGAACCCTGGACCCTTCAGTCCACGAGCCTACGCTCTATCCACTGAGCCAAACTAGCTAGGGCAGGAGCCCTTATTAAAGTAGCCAAAACTTCCCTTATCATAGCACTTCCCCCACACCCATATAGGTGCCTGGTTATATGCTCATCTCTCCCACTAGACTTAGGATCCACAAGATTCGGGACCATGTCTGTTGTAGTTACCATTATATATCCAGTTATCCAGAATATAGCACAGTGCCTCACATAGAGTAGGGTCATAAGAAAAGAAAGGGAGGGAGGAAGAGAGAGAAGGAAGGAAGGGAGGGAGGGAGGGAGGGAGGGGTGTGTTCCTGAGAATGGCTGGAAGATGAAGTTGGAAGGGATTCCTTGAGGCTCTGTAGGCTTAAAGCAGGGCACTCGTGGCTTTGCCATAGTAGACAAGGAGCTAGATCTAGACTGAGAACCACAGTTCCCAAGGGAGGGAAGAACCAGGAGATGCAGATGTGGGAATAGTACTCGGCAGAAAAAAGAGGCTCAGGATGTGGGGCTCAGGAAAGGGGAAATAAAGGACTGTACTTGTTGCTTTGCAAATAAAGCCAAACAAAGAAGGGCTGAATCCTGGCTCCCCAGTAAAGTAACCTTGGACAATTCATTTAGCTTCTTTCAGTGAGAAACCTAAACTACATTAGTGATTTTCAAACTGAGTTCTGAGGGTACCTAGGTTTCTGCAGAAGTCCCTTGTGGTCTATCGTAAGGAAGAGAAGAGGCTCACCAGCAGATGTGGGCCCCAACTTTAACCAGACAAGAATTGTTGTTATGCATTGGAGTTCCACTTAAAGCCCGCTTGAAAAAAAGGGTGCTTCTGCTACAACTAAATTTCTGAACAGCAGTGGCCTGGATGACCTTTCTAATACCTCGTGGCCTTAGCAGTCCTTGATCCTGCGGAGCAGAGGGGACCATCTGGACATTGTATTTTACTCTTGCCCCTCAATTGTGTTGATGGCACAGCTACTGCATTTCCGAGAGCCTGTGCTCAACACCTGAGCAGAACGACAGGGATGGTAAGTACACCAACTCCAGGTTCACTGCGAGGCTGAGGCCAAAATGAAATTCACTTTTAAATTTCACACGGTGATACAGAAGCACACAGGAACACTTTTTTCCCTAAACAAAATTTTGTGTTCCTATGATCTAGGACTCATTGTGTAGGCGTCTTGCATTGGCCACAAAGATATCATAGGTCAGAAATAAATAATAATGGGTCCAGAGCCCATTAAAAAAAAGTTACCCAATTCCAATCAAGAAGGAACAATGCAAAAACTTATCTAGTCGGTCCACCTGGGAGCCTAATTACCATTCAAATACAGTGCCCCTCTTCTGAACAGATACTTGGAATGTACAAAAAGAATAAAGCAAAGTCAGTGCCATTACATACTTTAAAGTCTACCTTTATCTGAAGGTTACAGGCAGGAAAAGGCATGGATGAGAGGGAGATGGGAATCTTACAAAATAAGATCTTCAAAGCCCTGGCTTAGGATGGAGATCCCCTTTCTGTGCTGTTCCTTGGCTGTCCATATCTCACGGGGCATTAGAAGGCCACAATGTCACTCTACTTCAATTCTGAGAACAGACAAGCAGCAATAATGTGATCTTACCTGAGTCCTTCCTCGTCACCCTGAAAGAAACAGAAATAAACAGCATTAGAAATTGGCATCGGAAGAAACCGATTTAGACTTCCTTTCCCAACCTGAGAGCCAAGTGTGTGTTTATTGTTAACAAGAGACAAATCAGCAGATGTCTAGGGGCTAAGACAAGGGCTAACACAATCTGGTGTTCAAACTGCCCAACAAAGGCAAACTGATCATTTGCCCTTGCAAGCAGATCTAGGAGGCTTAAATAATAGCTTTGCTGTCTTACTTGTATGGTTGGCAGTATTTAGTTCTGAGCAAACTGAGATCCCAAAATAGCAGCGGGTCTTAGGCAAAAGCTGACCAGCTCCCAAGGTATCAAACGGTTTCCCTCAAAGACTCATTTCTGCCTTGGTCTTGCATTTTTTTTCTCCAAAGAGAAACACAGCAACTCTAATATACAGAACACCGTCGTGAACAGGGCACTGAGCTGGGCCTTAGGAAACTGGGACTCTGGTCCAAGCTCTGTTGTTTATTAGCGCTGTGCCCTTGGGCAAGCGAATGAATTAATCTGGACCGTGGTTTTCTCTGTGAAAGGGTAGTTCTGGCATTTGATGGTCCAAATCACTCTCAGCCAAACAATGGCGTTTCTGTTTCTTCTTGTTCACTCTGCAAAAACAATGTGTGAGTGTTATTTTTCCAGGTATTTCATCCTCTGATCCTAACTTTATCAGTGATAAAAAAATTATTTCAATGAGCCTCTTTCTTGTCCAAACTAGATTTTTCTGTACTTTGGGGTATAGTGTTCTATTAAATATTAATTACGTGTCCAGGTAACTTATGATTTTTACTGACTTGTGTGCATCCTATCAACTGCTGAGAAAGAGGTATTAACTTTCCAGGTATAATTATTGAATTATCCATCCCGCCTTTCATTCTGTCCATTTTTCTTCAGATATTTTGAGTCTTATCATAAGCAAATACATGCGAATGCCTGTTACATCTTCTTGAAGAACTGACCCTTTCATCATCATGAAAAGTTACTCTTTTTCTCTGATAATACTCTTTGTCTTGATATCTGTTTTATCTGATGTTGGCAGGGCCAATCCAGCCTAATGCTTACTGATTTCATGGTATGTCTCTTCCCATCCAGTTGGTTTCAGTCTGTCTGTATTGTGAAAGTCTGTCTCTCTTAGGCAGCGTGTAACTAGGTCTTACTCTTTTATCCATTCTGATAATCTCTGCCTTTTAATAGAAATGTACAGTCCATTAACATTTCAATGTTATTATTAATATGGTTAAATTTAGCTCTACCATTTTATGATTTGTTTTCTGTTTGTTCCTGTTTTCGTTCCTCTTGTTGTCTTTTTCTACCTTCTTTTGGGTTTTTGAAACACTGAATTCCATTTTAATATATCTATTGGCCTTTTAGCTTTATGATTTTGTCTTATTTTTAGTGACTTCTAATAAGAATTATGATAGAAATCCTTAAATTTTGAGGCTCCATAAAATTAAATTGTATCACTTAAAATTAAATGTAGACACCTTGAAACTCTACAGGCCAATTTATCCTCTTTCCATGCTCTTTGTTATAGTATCGAATATTACAGAATCTACATGTTATGAACACTGCAAGACAGTTAAAATTTTTGCTTAAATAGGCATATACTTTAAAGAGATTAAGAAGGAAAAATAGTCATAATTCAATGGCTATATATATATATGTAAATATATATATATATATATATATATATATATACATATATATATATATATATATATATATATATATATATATATAGTTTTTAAACAAGTTTGTGATAATAGCTGCCTAACTGTAAATTTACTAAAGTCATTGAACATAAACTTAAAACAGGTAATTTTATGGTATTATCCTATATAATAAAAGCCTAATATGCTAAGTGTCCGGTCGACTGTTCAACCAATCAAAGCGTAATATGCTAATGATATGCTAAGGCCACTCAACCGCTTGCTATGATGTACACTGACCATCGGAGGGCAGATAGTCGACCAGTCGACATGACATACACTGATCACCAGGGGGCAGATGCTCGGACTGGTAGGTTAGCTTGCTGCTGGGATCTGGCCAATCGGGACTGAGCGAGATGGGCAGGACACTCCCTGGAGCCCTCCCACGGTCCCTCCCTGGCCTGGTGGGTTCCCTTGGCCTAGCCTGCACCCTCTCGCAATCCAGGACCCCTCGGGGGATGTTGGAGAGCCGTTTTCAGCCTGATCCCACAGGCCACTCACCTCGGGAGGGCACCAGATGCAGGGCTCATGGCTGTTGACTGCTGCTGCATCGGCGTGAGCCTCTCCTGATTGGAACTAATTAGGCGCAAGCCTGTTGCAGGCAGAGTGGGGCCGGGATGAGCAGGAGCGGCAGAGAAGGGCTGCAGGCAGTGTTGGACTGCAGGTTTTGGCCCAATCCCTGCAGGCCACCCAGAGGGGCCCCACCTGTGCATGAATTTGTGCACCGGGCCTCTAGTAAATTATATCTCAATAAACTTTAAAAAGTCTAGATATCCCACCTGCCCAAGTGCTACTTGCTGTTGATTCATGAAGATTACTCTAAAAGTAACCCATTAACAGTGTGTTTGTTTTATGAAACCTTTAGTACAGATGAGTGTGATTAGACCAAGTAGAATCACAGAGCTTCTGGATGAAGGAGTCCAAAGATTACAGGTTTCCTGATGACATTTCTTTTTAAACATGTGTTTTTAATAAAATTTTTCTGGGCCACATTATAGAATACAGGGTAGGGGAAGATTTCATTACTAGTCCCACAAGTCTAAAAAGATGTGGTCTTTCCCCTCTTCAAATAAGTGAAGCTATTGCTTTATTAATCATTATAGAACAAGAGGCCCGATGCATGAAATTCGTGCATGGGTAGGGTCCCTAGGCCTGGCCGGCGATCAGGGCCAATCTGTGGGGTGACTTGTGGGGCGATCGGGGGGCCCCCGCTGGCACCTGCCTTGGCCAGCCTGGTGCCGCCCGCTTGCTGGCCCCGGCCCTGCCTCCACCACTGCTGGTCACCTCCCTCTGCGGGGCGTGGAGCAATTGGAGGGGCCCCTGCTGGCACCCACCTTGGCTGGCCTGGGGCCTACAGGCTGGGGGCAGCTCCTGCATTGAACGTCTGCCTCCTGGTAGTCAGTGCATGTCATAGTGACAGGTCATTCCACTAGTGTTCCGCCTTTCAGTTGATTTGCATATTAATCTTTTATTATATAGGATATTTAAAACGTATATACACAGCAGAAGGCAAACATACACTGATAGTTATCATTAGATATTGCATTTGCCCCATTTTTGCATGTGTGTGTGTGTGTGTGTGTGTGTTTTAACAGCTTAGTTGAGTATTATAGATAAACCAGAGACCCGGTGCACGAAATTTGTGCATGGGTAGGGTCCCTAGGCCTGGCCAGCGTTCAGGGCTGGTCAGGTTCCCCGCCTCCCAGCCTCCCCACCTCCTTCCTCCGTCCCTCGCCACCAACGGGATGCTACCATGCAGTTCCCCACCTCATGGCCTCTCCGCCTCCTCCTTCCCTCGCTCCCTCAGTGCCCCACTGCCGCTGGTTGCCTGCAGTGTTCCACGCTGCCACCTGGTGGTCAGCGTACATCATAGTGAGCAATCGAACTCCCAGTCTCCCAGTCAAACTCCTGAGGGGACAATTTCCATATTAGCCTTTTATTATATAGGATAACATAAGTAAGTTAAAGGTGTACAGTGTGATGATTTGATACATGTATGTATAGAAAAATATTACCCCAATAAGGCTGGTTAACACTTTCATCTCCTAACTCCATTTTTTTAAAGATCATATCTAAAATTTTCCTTGTATTATTAGAAATTCTTCATAAACATAATGTTTGAATCATACGTCAATGATACAAATTTCACTTTTACCTCATTTCAATTATTTCCAACTGTGAACTATAATTTATAATGCTGCATGGAATGTTGCAGGCAATTACTAAATCAAAGGTATAGACATTTTTAGTGAATACTTTTGTAAACTGTCCACAGAACGATTACAGCTGTGTACATTTCATCACTGGTTTTTAAAATCTCTCATTTTTTGGCTTGAATTTAGTTATATTTTTATAAAATTCTCTGCCAAAGTCAAGTATTAAAAAATGTGCCATGTGCTGTGCTAGGTGCAGTGAAGAAAGAGATGAACAACACAGTTCCCATTCCCAAGGAATTGAAATCCAAAGAGGGAGACCCTGAAAGATGCTGTCTCTATTGGTTTTCTGTTCTAAATACTAGTCCAGAAGTGTGAGCCATACAGATGTGGAGGACAGAGAGGACCACCCCATTCAGTCTGCCAGGGAGGAAAAATTTCCAAATGAGGTTTGATCTTAAAGGCTGGGCTTTCAGGCTAGAGATGTGCGTTTTCAGATAGCGTGAATAGCACGTACATTACTTTTACTAGCAAGATTAGCAACCCTCTGAATGTCTGCTGACCTATTCAGAATTGCCTTATAATTATGTCTTCCTCCCTTCCTCCTTTCCTTTCTTCTTTGGCCTGAATTTAGTTACATGTTTATAAAATTCTCTGCCAAAGTCAAGTATTTAAAAATGTGCCATGTACTGTGTACTATGTTCCCTCCCTAAGAGTAATTCCATCAGAGTTAACCATATAGTACAGTTAATGTTGGGGCGGGGCAACACACATTTATTGAAATGAAAATACAAGAGAAGGGGCTATTTCTCAATTAAATTTTATTTTTGAAAAAGAAAAACAACTTAATCAACATACAGAATAAATGTGAGGGTCCGATTTGAGGAGAATTTGGCATGGATCCCTTGACTTAACTCTGGTTTAATTTTTTGTTTATAAAAACATAAAAGTGGCCCTGGCCAGTGTGGCTCAGTTAGTTGAGTGTCATTCCATGCACCAAGAGGTTGAAAATTCGATCCCAAGTCAGGGCATATGCCTGGGTTTTGGGCTTGATCCCCAGTAGGGGGCATGCAGGAGACAGCAAATTGATGCTTCTCTCTCTCATCTCTCTCTCTCTCTCTCTCTCTCTCTCTCTCTCTCTCTCTCTCTCTCTCTCTCTCTCTCCCATCCTCTCTCTCTCAAACATTTTTTTAAAAGTGACAACCTCTACAATTAAAAGGTCCTAGGACACTTATTCTCCTTAATAGAGTAGGGACAAAGCACCGGCACTAGAATAGGATAGACTGAAATTAGAATCCTGGTTCCATGTTTCTACTAACTAACACTGTTGTGTCAGTTTCTCTGCAGTTCTCTGCATCTCAGTATCCAATCTGTAAAATGGAGATAATGAGATTAAATGAACTGATGGCTACAAAGTGCTCTCTTTCCTATCTAGAAACTTTTTCAGACACACACTGTCTTAATTCTGAGGAGGATGAAGTGAAAAGAACAAGAGCTATTCTGTTCTTTTACACATTCATAAAAATTAATCAAGAGCCCTGGGTGAGTGAAGTAGATAACTGTCCAGTGGTCCCACCTTTCCTGTCAGAATGCCTTAGATAATACCTGCCCCCTAGGTTATATCTTGGCTGTCTATTGGCTGCTTATTCTGTGCCTAGGCTCTCCTGTCCCCAGGCAAGACTGCTAGTTAAAGCTGAACTTACTGAGTCCTGAAAAGTCCACAGGACTCTCCTGGGTTTCCATCTGGCATAAGCTTGACGAGAATTTTCAACAGAATGCTAGGAAATCTGATGAACAACAAACAGCCTCTCCCCACTGGCTGAAAAATGGTATAAATTTTATGTATTTTTAAAATGTTAGCTGCCTTAAATTAATTTTAGAAATAGATTCTAACTGCCTGCACATGTTGTTTGGTAAAATGTCTGAGACCCTTTATTCCGGTGAGAAAATAACACTGAACATAATGACTATATTCATTGTAGTGACTCAACATTTATCGTCTTTCTTTCAGAGTCTGTTCTTGATCCTCACAATGTCCTAACCGACACGCCTCTCTTAATCCAGCAGTTATGCCCCCATTTATAAAGTTGGCTCCATATAAAAACGAGCCAAGGAATCCTTTCACTATCCACAGAATCAGACCAAAACCGTTCATTCTGACCTGCTTTACGCTCCACTTCCTGACTTATTCTCATTCAGCCCAGTCCTCATGCCTACGATTACTCCATTTATAGGCTCATTTCCCAACTTGGGACCTGTCAGCAGCCTTCTCCTTTGGCTCTGATTTCTGGCTTTCCTTAGTAACTGTGATTAGTATTTGCCCCCAGTGACTATATTCCTTTAAGTCATGGTGGACTAATATTTGGCCAGGCCCAGGTGCTGGCTAGTACTTCCCGGGGCCAGTGCTTCCATACGGTATACGTACCAGTCTAAACACTCAAACCCTATCACACCTCCCCTTGTGTTATTGTCTAAGTTGACTTAATTAACGATAATCAGCCTAATTGACTTAGCAAAACTTTCAGAGAAAAGATGCTTGACTGCCCAGGCTGGTTTTTCTCAGTGGTTAGAGCATCATCTCTCATATCAGAGAGTTTGGCTTCCCATTCATTCACACTATGGACCACAAGAGGCATTTCCAGAGCTAACAAACATGGCAGTCAGTTTCCTCCTACTTGTCCCGCTACTAGTAATTGTAGGCAGTCTTCCTTACCTCTGCCTTTGGCTCAGCAGCTTCGTTAGAGGTATCGAGTTGTTCCTTGGCTTGGGCCATCTGAGTCATCAACCTGTCCATGTGGGATTGGATGTCTGCCAGAATCTCAGTCACATGAGCTGTGGCCATCGCTTCCTGGATGTCCACTAGATGAAGGGCCTTCTGTTCCTCATCAGCAATCACTTTCTGAACTTTCTTAAATTCCTGCTGTATAAACACCTTCATCTGGTCCCGAGTTACCTGTAGCGCACAGACAAGTAAGAAGAATGAGTTGGGCACACAAAGAAATGGGAGGTTAGAGCTATTACAGTAAGTGCTAGGCAGCCATGCCAAAGCACAAATCATGGCTCCTATCCAATCCTAAAGTTTTGGGACTATCCTCCAAACAACGTCCCCCTGATACCTTTAATGAATTTCCTGCTAATTTTTTGCCTCTTTCATTTTTAGGAAGTAATGCTTTTTTATATATATATTTTTTATTTCAGAGAGAGGGGGAAGGAGAGAAACATCAGTGTTGAGAAAAAAATCACTGATTGGCTGCCTCCTGCACACCCCACACTGGGGATTGAGCCTGAAACCCAGGCATATGCCCTGACTGGGAAGTGAAACTCGACCTCCTGGTTCATAGCTCGATGCTGAACCACTGAGCAACACCAGCTGGGCAGGAAGTAATTCTTTTTTTAAAAATATATTTTATTGATTTTTTACAGAGAGGAAGGGAGAGGGATAGAGAGTTAGAAACATCGATGAGAGAGAAACATCGATCAGCTGCCTCCTGTACACTCCCCACTGGGGATGTGCCCGCAATCAAGGTACATGCCCTTGACCAGAATCAAACCAGGGACCCTTGAGTCCGCAGACCGATGCTCTATCCACTGAACCAAACCGGTTAGGGCAGGAAGTAATTCTTTATCCTCCTTTTTTATTTCCCTTTTGTTCATTTTTATATCAGTAATACATAAATGCTTTTTAAAAATTTAATAAATGAGTATATATGGTAAAAAATGAAGTTCTCCTTCTCTCACCATTCTTATACCATTTTCCTCCTTAGAAGGATATTGCTATTAACAATTTAGTATGTGTCCTTCCAGCCATTTATATATAAATATTATAAAATTATATATATGACTTATATAATATGTTATGTATAATATATAGTAATCATTTATATATAAATAATTGTTTTTATATAAATTGATCATAGCTAAAATATGGTTTGTGTCTTGGTTTTCTATTTAAAATATGTTAGTACCTACAGATCTTCATTCTTTGTACAATTTTTAATATCTGTATGATAAGAATATATATGGATATTTATATTATTTATCAATGTTTTCAATAGATAAAATTGAAAAATATTAAGGTATTTATTTATTTAATTGATAAATATCTCCATTAAACATATATGAAAAAATTTATATATACATTACCTTCTTAATGGAAATACAGGATATTTCCAATATTTTGCTATTACAAACCATATATCAGTGAAGATCCTTGACTATGCCTCTTAATATTTGCATATAAGTTTCTTTATGGACCTTTGAAATCACTGAGTCAACTTATATGTACTTTTAAAAATACTAATTGATACTGCCAAACTGCTCTACAAAACCAATGCACCAGTTACATTCCCACAACCATGTGTGAAAGTAAGCATTTCCCTTACAGCTTCACCAATAATGGATACTATCCAGCCTTTACATTTTTACTTTCTGATGGGTGAAACTCTTATTGTCTTATTTTGCAACAACAATTGTGCAGACAAAATATATTATAACTGTAGGCTATATTTAGCTAGGGCATAAGAAAGGCAAACAAAGTGAGAAACTACCAAAATAAGAACTCCCATACTCCATATCTTACCAGCAACTGTATTTACTGATGTTTCCTCACAACTACATTTATTTTATGAGTATTTTAAAACAACATGCATCCTGAGTAGCTGAGGGAGGGAAGAGGGAAGAGGTAAGACAGTAGACAAAAGGAGAAATGCCAACAGAGAATTTCAGAGATGAAGGAGAAAATAGTGGTCATCTCAGCGACCATTTCTTTTACAGATAAGGGAAAAGACAGCTGCGCACTTGTAGGCAGTGCAGGACTCCAGTCTTCTTGTTCCCAGGCTGGTGCTCTGTTCACTATAATTGTCAGTCCCAAGCCGGTTTGGCTCAGTGGATAGAGCATCAGCATGTGGACTGAAGGGTCCCAGGTTCGATTCCAGTCAAAGGCATATCCCTGGGTTACAAGCTTTATCCCCAGTGGGGGTCGTGCAGGAAGCAGCCAATCAATAATTCTCTCTCATCATTGATGTTTCTTTCTATCTCTCTCTCCCTCTCCCTTTCTCTCTGAAATCAATAAAAATATATTTTAAAAAATTAAAATAAAAGTCTGTCAGAAGGGAAGTCAAACTGGGAAAACCTAGAAAAGGAGACTGAGGAAGAGAAAGACTAAATGAGAAGGAAGATCAGACATTTTTCATTGGCCTCTTCAAAACTAAAAGAGGCTTGATACTTTAAGCAGCTTGTGTAACAGTACCATAAGGATGTCAAAGCAAAACAAGGCCTACATGATATGTATCTGCTCACACATCAAGTGACTAAGTGACATAAGCCCTCAGGAATTCATATCTCTCTGCAGGTACTCTCCCTGGTGCTAAAGAAAAAGGGAGGGGAGTGTCAAATGTTATTAATGTCCCTGCAAATTCTAGATCAGATTGAGAACTGTGATTTGTGTTTATTTTCGTAATTCCTTTTTATTTTTAGTGTGTGGATTTCAAGACTGTTAAGCTTTATGGTGATCTTTTATCAGTGGATTTCTAGTCCTGAAATAAATTAGGTCCTATAGGATTTAGAATCTTCTCTTAAAGACTAAACTAAAGAAGTTTGAGCAAAGGGATGAATTTCTCTGCATGCCTAAGAAACTTAACAGTTCCAAGTGACTAAAAATAAAGATCATAATAAAAACCAACTAGCAACCTATTTTACTAGACTCACATACACATGTGGTTTGAAGTTAGGAAGCTGACATCACAGTCAAGAAGGGTGTGGGCCAAACTGCAGTAGGTGAATAAATTGTGGTTTTAAAAAACCAAAATTTCTGTTTCCCATTGCTTTACATAGGTTTTTCAACATGACATATTTTATTTTGTCCAGATCTAGCTACAAATGAGAATTTAAGGCAGGATCATCCACTCTCTAAAACCTTTATGCCGTCGTCTTCTTACTCCAGTTCTTAACTGATTCACAAATAGGCATTCTCCACCCTACTTCAAAAGAGCAAAACAAACATCTCAGTCAAGGCATCCGTTCTAACTCAGAGCCCAAAGAAGAGACCCCTGGGGGATGGGTCATATGGCAGTTTGAGTACTCTGGTTCTCCGATAGCAGGGGTAACGTGGCTTTTAAAACCCTCTTTCTGGTTCCATTTCACCTCCTTGCCATCAAAGCCATTCTGCTAAAAACTTCACAGTTCTCCAAGAGCAGCAGGCCTTTCCCATTAGCACCTCCTACCTAGGAACCACTGACATCACTTTTGAGTACATTTCTCAGGACTTCTTGCCTCCATCCTATAGCACCCCAAAGGTGAGAGTGATAGACTCGTACTCTTGACTACACTGCATGTGGTGCTACATTAAAAGAGAAAATTCTACATATGTAGAGAAGAGAGAAGGCTGGATGTATCACGGAATGATGAAATGGGTCATGTAAAAGGTTTCTTTTATATAGCATCTATCAGAAATCGCCAAACCTTTGAAAAGCCACAGAACTTCCCCCTCCCTCACCCCAAAATATTAACGTGGAATCCCGAAATATATAGAAGATCCAAAATTAGAGCTACTCTGGTTAAAAGAAAAATCTCCCCTTCCTCCTTGAAGTAACCTGCTAGGGTACTGGTAGTGATCCCCACCTGAGGGGCCTGGGTCTTCTCTAAAACCTAAAAGGAGTTTTCTCCCTTTTGTCAACTGATTGGCCCTTAAGTTGTTGAAACCTTAAAGGCTAAGGTTACAAGCACATTGATATATCTTTTTATGGTTGCATTAGGGTGAAACGCTATGTTATTACTTAAGCATAATATATATTGTAATTTGGGTGGGGGGCTTATTTGTGAATGGACAGACTAACGACTGAACATCTGATTGTTTTCATTAGAGTTCTGTCCAACCTCCACACTGTATAGGTGGGGGCAAAGGCCCCCGATAAGTGCAGTGATAAAGTCAGGTTTAGAAACCAACTCTCCTCTTGCCAGTCCAGTGTACTCTTTGCTACAACATATTTGCCCTAATGATCCCTTTCTGCCTGCTTTAGGCTCTTCCATTTTATTTCTTCTTAATTGAGATGTTTCCACAGTTAACAGGCTGCTTCTGTTATCCCCACTGGGATGTAATTCCCCACCACGTGGGTCTTGGAATAAAGGCTGTACATCTGAAGAGTTAAGTCTCATCCCATGGCACTTTCTATATGCTCTTGTAGTTACTATTTCCAAGCTAGGCTGGGCCCAAGAGGCATGCAGACTGGCACTTTACGCATACATAATTAAACACATAAAACCTTGAATTAAGAGCTTGTACATAAAAACAACATCTTTCAATGTGCCTGACCTGGCTGGAGGCCATTAACTCCTCGCTAGCTGGCCTGTAGGAAACCAAGGTTTTATTTACTTTTCCATTATAGGCATATTAAAACAACAACAACAACAAAAAACCCAAGCATACTAGCTAGAAAACATCATGGGCTTAAAAAAGATTTGTTCCAGAAAAGTGTTGATGACATAAACTGAGAAAGATGAACCAGGGTCAGGTATAGGAAGCTACATGAAAGAAAAGCATCAGAGTCCACATTGATTAAAAATTTCAAAAATACTTGTTCTATTAGCCAAATGTCTTGCAAGGTTTACCCAGTATTTATTCTGGCATTTTACTTCAAGGGAGCTCCTTCCAAAACCCCTGTCAGGCGCCAGTGAGGGCAGGCAAGGGAAGAGCTACACCAACAAGCAGGAAGACAGTCCTTTCTGTATCTTGTGTCTGAGTGGAAAAGCCACTACTTGTGAGTAAAACAACCACCCACTGCTAAGGGTTAGAAAACGATGCAGCAGCCTAGAAACACAGCAGACATGAACTACAAACTACAGCCCATGACCAACATTGTCAGTGCTGCCAAACGTTATCCTGACAACCTGGCTAAAACACTGACCTGCTGGGATTTTACAGTGGGGTGTTGAGAGGGTAGAGAAAAGGTTATTAAAGTGTACATTTAATCTCTTCCTCAAACCATGATTCTTATTTTCATCAGAAGCCTAGACAGAAGCACTCATTTATATCCTCTTTCCTCCTTTCATCACCTCCATTCTGTTAACAGAGCATCATGGGATTCCTACCTCAGTTAACACTTAGTTACCTCAAGAATCCACTCAAATGAAGTTGCTGTTATTGTTATTTCTATTATAAAAGACTATAAAAATATACCAAAATGGTGGAGCATGGTTATCTCTAAGTGATGGGATTAAGAGTATTTTTCTTTTTTATTTTTCAGTCTGTTTTCCACAATAATGTATAACACTTAGTTTTTCTTCAACAGTAATTATTTTAATGTGGCTCATCTCTGGCCTGGTGGCTCAGTTGGCTGGAGTGTCATCCAGTACGCTAAAAGGTTGAGGGTTCAATTCCCAGTCAGGGCATATATCTAGGTTGTGGGTTTGACCCTTGGTTGGGGTGCATACGGGAGGCAACTGATCTATGTTTCTCTCTGACATCGATGTTTTCCCCTCTCTAATAAAAAAACATCAATAAAAACATGTCCTCAGGTGAGGATTTAAAAAATAGCGTGGCCCAAAGAAAAAGTTAATTCCTCAATAAAATATTAGCAAATAGAATCCAACAATGTATAAAAATAATTTATACACTAAACCAAGTGGGATGTATTTCAGGTATACAAGACTGCTTCAACATCTGAAAATAAGTTCATATAATCTATCATATCAACAGGCTAAAGAGAAAATCACATGATCATATCAACAGATGCAGAAAAACATTTGACAAAAATCTAACATCCACTAATGCTAAACCCTCTCAGCAAACTAGGAATAAAGGAGAACTTTCTCAACTTCATAAAAACATCTACAAAAAATCTACAGCTAACATCAAACTGAACGGTGAGAAACTAGTTTTCCTGAGGCAAGGATGTATCCTCTTACTACTCTTTTCAACACTGTACTGAAAATCCTACCTAATGAAATAAGACAAAAAAAGAAAAAGAAGGTTTACAGTTTGGGAAGGTAGAACTTAAAGCTGTCTTTGTTCACAAATGGCATGATCATCTTTGTAGAAATTGTTTCGGATCTTTATCCTACCTCCAACTTGTTCAAATCCCACTTCCAACTTGTTCTAGGCCAGTGGTTCTCAACCTTCCTAATGCCACGACCCTTTAATACAGTTCCTCATGTTGTGGTGACCCCCAACCATAAAATTATTTTCATTGCTACTTCATAACTGTAATTTTGCTACTGTTAGGAATCGTAATGTAAATATCTGATATACAGGATGTATTTTCATCGTTACAAATTGAACATAATTAAAGCATAGTGATTAATCACAAAAACAATATGTAATTATATATGTGTTTTCCGATGGTCATAGGCAACCCCTGTGAAAGGGTCGTTCGACCCCCAAATGGGTGGCGACCCACAGGTTGAGAACTGCTGTTCTAGGCCATCTTTCTGTCCCCTTTCATCTCCACTTGGCCCTGAATTCTTTTTCTTTTTCTTTTTCTTTTAATATTTATTTATTTATTTATTTATTTATTTATTTATTTATTTATTTTAGTTTTAGTGCTTAAAGTATTACAAGAGGTGGCCCTGAATTCTTGACTTTCTAATCCTGCCCTCAAATCCCACCTTTTGCCCTTCAGACTTAGTAACTACATGCGCCCCTTACTCCCTTCTCCTTGGTGTTTAGACCTTACTTTGTCTTATCTAGTCTTTGGCTTGGTTTTGATTCCCAGATTAACATTCTCTCAGATAGGAACCCCATATTTCAGTCAGAATACTCCAGCCTTCCTCTATTTCTGCCAGAGTGCTTCTTCCCAGGACAATAAATATTGGTACTTGAGCCTAAGCACTCTATTGTTCTTTAACAGCTTCATGCATATGGCTCTGTAATATGCTTCTTCTGAATCTTTCCCTTTCGTGGACAACCCCCCCCCCCCACACACACACATAAATAATACATGCAAACATGTGTGGACACACACAACATCAGAGGCTCAGGACTATGCTTCCTAGAGGCTTTGCATTTGAAAGATCCTAATAAACACTTGAATTGAATCTGTTAATCAGCTGTGAAGTGGAAAGGGAGTCCTCAGCTGAGAGAGAGGGAGTCACAGCAGACTGACAAGCAGCCCTTAGTGCGAGAGATGGAGATCTAACCACTATGGCTACGGAATCACTGCCAGGAATCCTCTCTCCTCCCAAGGCTGCTTATTCATGCTGTCAGCTGCTATGACTTTATTGTCATGACAACTTTATGTGTAACCCAGTGTCATGGCACTGACTGGATGCACCAGAGAACAGCTCAACGGGATGCTGGGCTCCCTTGAATCAATACTACTGCTTGCTCTTAAGATGCTTCTCTCTTTGCCTGACCCCAGGGTGGCAATACAGAAAGCAATCACAAACTTCTGAGCATCACTTTTCCTGAGTGAACAGAAAAAAAAATGCTGGGTAACTCCCCTGTAGAAACATGAAAGTAGAAAAATGAGTCTCCAGAGAAACCCAGCACCTGTAACAAACAAGAGTGAGTGTCTAATCCACCTTGTTTTCTTGCTTTCTTTTCACTTTAACCTGGGCATCAACTAGAAAGACAGCTTCTGCTTCAGGATTTATTGTGTAGGAAGTGGGAGGTGAACACTGACCCTGAAAGTTTCAAGGCCAAACAAACAGGAACTATGCTACTTTAAGTGTCTCAGAGTTGAATATACAAAGAAAGGCTATTTTATCTACTGAAGATTAAATTAATTTTAAAATAAGACTCACCCCTCCATTTCCAATCCATTCTCTACTCAAACACCTTCCCTGCAAAGCCACAGCTGTTTGTAAACTATCAAAACCACAAAACCCACACGACTGCCCACCACCAGGAATACTCAGGAAAGGGCACCGACATACAGGTCTCATGGTTTCTGAATCTTTTCTGCTAAAGAGAAAACAGTAAGGCTCATAGTTTGCTGTGGTAGAGAAAAGAGGGTTGAGTCCTGACTGCCTCTGCTAACTATGCTTCTGAAGCTCAGAAAGGTAAGAGTTTCTTCATTTGTAACAGGAGTAATACTATTGTTCTCATAAATATTTTGTGACATTTACACAAAAATAATACATGGAAAGAACTTAGGACTCTGGGCACATAGGAACATCAGCAGAACTTATGCAGATAGTAACTGTGAACATCTATCGAGTGCTTCTCATGTGGTACCCACTGATCTCTCACCAAGGGAGAGCCCCAATTAGCCTTCTAGGAGAAAGACAGCCTACTACACCCTTGGGAGTGCAGATTCCCCAAAGGAGCACAGGAAGGACTTTCCCACATATCCCAGGCATTGAAGAGTAAGGATGTCAATCAGAAGCTCCTTATCTCAATTTCAGTAAATGGCCACAGGCTATCAGGGAGAAATGGCTACCTTTTCTAGTTTGACAAGATCAGATATGGTCTACTTCACAGGAAGTCTGGGTCGCATTCGGCTCCTCAGCACCTACAGTCTGTAGATACAGTCAGCTCCTCAACCTCACAGCTTGCCTCTCTTATACAGCAGGTCCCTGAATGATGTCATTTCATTCAATTCCCTTTCATCATAATGTTGTTGAGATGCCACAGAAACTGAACTCTTGTTAATATCCAATAGCCTATGGTAAAGCTGGTCTCTATATGTCATTTCTCTTAAAGTTGCAGTACCTGTCAGTGATGTTAAGTGAGGACTTACTGTATTTCTTCTCTGTGGAAGACTGCAACCCTATTACACCCCCTTAAGTAAGCTAACAATCTGCTTACTTAACAAACATAGGGCTTGTTAACTAACTACGTTGCTAAAATACTTTTCAGGCCCCCAAAGGCCATAATACCATTAACCCTCATCTCCTCTGCAAAAGTTTGTTTTCAGAGTACCCATTAATAAAAATATAATACGATTAGTCCTATTTTATAGATGAAACTGAAGGCTCAGACAAATCAAGTAATACAGAAAATAAGTGTCATTATAGAGACTCATGTCATCTGACTCCAATGCCTGTGCTCTTTCACCATAAAAGCAAAGGAAATCATGTCATACTCAAAATACTGTCCCCCTGACCGAAAGTCTGAACAAACTTTTTTTTTTCAAATAAAAGTCTTTTTTTTAATTAAATCTTTATTGTTCAGATTATTACAGTTGTTCCTCTTTTTTCCCCCCATAGCTCCCCTCCACCTGGTTCCCACCCCACCTTCTGCCCTTACCCCACCCCCCACTGTTCTCATCCATAGGTGTACGATTTTTGTTCAGTCTCTTCCCGCACCACCCACACCCCTTCCCTGGCCCGAGAATAGTCAGTCCACTCCCTTCCTATGCCCCTGATTGTATTATATTCACCAGTTTATTCTGTTCATCAGACTATTTATTCGCCTGATTTTTAGATTCACTTGTTGAAAGATGTGTATTTGTTGTTCATAATTTGTATCTTTACCTTTTTCTTCCTCTTACTCTTCTTAAAGGATACCTTTCAGCATTTCATATAATACTGGTTTGGTGGTGATGAACTTCTTTAACTTTTTCTTATCTGTGAAGCTCTTTATCTGACCTTCAATTCTGAACGATAGCTTTGCTGCGTAGAGTAATCTTGGTTGTAGGTTCTTGCTATTCATCACTTTGAATATTTCTTGCCACTCCCTTCTGGCCTGCATAATTTCTGTTGAGAAATCAGCTGACAGTCCTATGAGTACTCCCTTGTAAGTAACTGACTGTCTTTCTCTTGCTGCTTTTAAGAGTCTCTCTTTGTCTTTTGCTCTTGGCATTTTAATTATGATGTGTCTTGGTGTGGTCCTCTTTGGATTCCTTTGTTTGGGGTTCTCTGCACTTCTTGGACCTGTAAGTCTATTTCTTTCACCAGGTAGGGGAAGTTTTCTGTCATTATTTCTTCCAATACTTTTTCAATATCTTGATCTCTCTCTTCTTCTGGCACCCCCATAATTCGGATGTTGGTACGCTTAAAGTTGTCCCAGAGGCTCCTTACACTATCTTCATATTTTTGGATTCTTTTTTCTTTTTGTTTTTCTGGTTGGGTGTTTTTGCTTCTTTGTATTTCAAATCTTTGACTTGATTCTTGCGATCCTCTAGTCTGCTGTTAGAACTTTGTATAATATTCTTTATTTCAGTCAGTGTATGCTTAATTTCTAGTTGGTCCTTTTTCATAACCTCGAGGGTCTCACTAGATTTCTTGAGGGTCTCACTAAATTTATCGGCAGTTTCCAGAAAATTCTTGAAAAACCTTATAAGTGTGGTTTTGAACTCTATATCCAGTAGTTTGCTTTCCTCCATTTCTGTCATTTGTGACCTGTTTCTTTGTCTCTGCATTTTTTATGCTTCCCTGTGTTGATAGAGTGGACTTCTGTGCTAGGTGTCCTATAGGGCCCAGTGGATCAGCCTCCCCAATTACCTGAGGTGGACACTCTTGGTGCACCCCTTTGTGGCCTTTGTGCACAGTTTTGTTGTAGTTAAGCCTTGATTGTTGTAGGTATCACTGGGAGGAATTGACCTCCAGGTCAATTGGATGAGAATCAGCTGTGTCTGCAGTGGGAGAACTTCTGTGCTGGAGACACCCTTCTGGGGCAAGACTTGTTTCAGTGGGGCTTTGGTGCTCACTGAGTCTGCCCCCTGAGTGTGTCGCTTATGGTTCTGAGGAGTTGTAATCTGGATGGTCCCACTCTGACCACTGGGTACACTGGCTCTTGAATCTCTAAGGAGGTGCTAATTTAGCCTCTGCCTGAGGCTACCCAGCAGGAGCTATGGAGAGATCTGCAGATTCCTCTTCTTTGTTTGGGGTTTGGAGGTGCCCAGATGAGGCCCAGCTGTGAAGCAATGCAAGCTGCTGTGGGGCCTTGGGCCTACTTTTGGAAGTTCTGGGTCTCTCTGACCCAGCTGCAGTTTGTTAGGTAATTTTCAGATTGCAAAGGGCCAGGCCTTTCATATGCAAAAGCGTCTCCGTACAGCTTGGGTGGGGCGGGGTCTCAGGGGATCAATAGGGCGGAGCAAGCAACTATGGCTGCTCCTCAGTCCTATCCTAAGGGGCCCTGAGTCTCAGTGTCCTGGTAATCACTGCAAGCCCCTCTGAGGGAAAGCTGTCCTCGAGTTCCGACCGATGCCAGACAGTCCAGTTTCTCCCCATGTGAGTCTGGGTCCCCAGAGACTTGCCCAGAACTGGAGTTCAGAGCAGTCGGGAGCTTGAGACTCCCTCCCGATTGACAAAGACAAGCGTGTGCTCAGTTGCCAGCCCTTCCCATGTGCGCCTCCGTACCACTGCACTTCACTTCCACACCTCCTCTGAGTCTCAGTGTGCTTTTCTCTTTCCTTCTAGTTGTAGAATTACCACTCAACCAGCCTTCCTGTGGTTCTGGATGATGTCCGTTTTGTCTTTTAGTTGTATTTTTGAAGTGGTTGTGCAAGGCAGCAACTTCCGGTGTTTACCTATGCCACCATCTTGGTTTCTCCTGAACAAACTCTATATTGGTATTCTATTCCCAACACATCTTCTACAGGTAAAAAGTTAATTACTTCCTATAACTACTAGTAATTCTTTATAGCAATCACAGAAAGGCAATATATTAGCTGCATTAGCCCTATGGCCTTGGACAAGTCATTCAACCTCTTAAATCTTTGTTTCTTCCTCTGTTAAACGGGTATTATAATATCTAACCAGGTTGAATTAGAAAGTCAGAAGGTATCACAGGACCTATGTCACCTACTACAGAAATAAACAAAAGCCATTCAACAAGGGGATGGTCATCAATTGGATTACTGGGTTGAATGAAAATTCTCTACACAGACACAGAGACTTAATGGATTTTACCATTTGGCTAAATGCAGACTCAATCAGATAAGAGGTGTGGTTCTCAAATTTTATTTTTACAGTCGGCCTTCTGTATCTAGAGTTCTTTATCTGCAGATTCAACCAACCAGGGATCAAAAATATTTGGAAAATAATGTTACATTGCTGCTGGTGTATACTATGTTACACACCAGCAGCAATGTAATGTCTATGATGGTTGTGTCTGTATTGAACATGTACAGACTTTTCTGGTCATTATTTCCTAAAGAATGGAAGCATACCTTGGAGATATTGCGGGTTCAGTCCCAGACTACTGCAATAAAGCACGTGTGGGGGGTCCAGAAAGAGTCACCCCAAAATGTGCCTCTGTGGTATGCAGATTGTGTTGCGCTAAAGACAGTTTTAGTTTCAGGCTCAAGAGAAACTTCTGCTCCTCCTTTACTGCCTAGAAGAGCTTGAATTAGGGGCCTTGCCCATAGTAAGAGATTATCAGTGATAGCCTTTCTACCCACCTATATGACAGGGCAAACTTTTATTTACTAAACATCTGCTCTTGTAATCTTCCTGCAAAGACCCAGTGAAGCCCCCAAGGTGCATTACCTCATCCCTAGCTCAGAATGTCTTATACACCTCAATCTCCCTTTTCTGTCTCTGAACCTTTCCTGCATGTGGGGTCTCTGACTCACTCTTGTATGTATTAAATTTGGATATTTTCTCTTGCTAATCTGTCTCATTTGATGATTAGACCAGCCAGAAGAACCTTGAGGGTAGAGGAAAGTTTGTTCCTCCCATACAGAAATATTTCTATAAAGTCATAATCTTTTTGCTGGTGGAGGGTCTTCAATTAGTAAAAAAAAAACACATCTGTGAAGTGCAATAAAGCAGAAGTGCAATAAAAGGAGGTAGTACGCCTGTGTGGTATAACATTTACATAGCATTTACACTGTACTAGGTATTAAAATACTCCAGAATTGATTTAAAGTATACCAGAGGATGTGAACAGGCTATATGCAATTACTACACCATCTTATATAAGAGACTTACTTGAGCATCCTCAAATTTTGGTATCTGTGAGGATCCCAGAACCAAATTCTCTGAGGATATAGAGGGAAGACTGTATATATACATACAAGCACCTACATACAGACCTTAGTTACACTGTATAATTTTAGCCTTAAGACATCAAAGAAAACACCTTTTTCCTTAAGCAAACCTCAGTTTCATTTCCTAGCTGAATGAAAGGTTGAACAGGAAAGAGGATAGGAGGGGGAAAGGGGAGAAGTAGGTCCTTAAATAAAAGTCTGGGTGATTTTTATCACTATTATAGCAGTGAAGGATTACATATAGGTACCCAGGCCCCTAAATTAAATGTCAAATACAATCCCGCACTAGAAATGTGAAGCGTGGCTGCTATCGGGAAGTCCTGACAGCTCCACTCCCCTCTTCACGGTGGCCATGCAATCAGCCCTTCAAGCTTTGGCAGAGAGTAAATTATCAAGTCTCCAATCGGTGAAGAGAGGAGCTGGAGCAGGGGGAGAAGGACATCACAATGTGTTAATTTTATTAAGCCACTTAAAGCTCAATCGCTTTGCTTTCCAACAACACTCCAACCCACCAGGCAGCTCAGAAACCATGTCCACCCTAGTTTTAAAATGCCTGGATTCTAGTTCCTCAGTGCTTCAGGGGGCTCCAACTGAAAGAGAACAGCCAGAGGATAAAGCTGCAGGGGAGGGGGAAGTAAAAAGGGAACAAGGATCTCGGTGGTGTTTACTTTAAACTGGGGAGCTATCCCCTAATGTCTCTAAAATGGGGCACATTTTCTATTGTGACTCTTAATTTCTTTTAATTTGGCACCGGGCAATTTTGCTATCTAGAGATTTGCTCCAAATAATAAATATAATTGCTTCTTTGCATTGATTTCTTGTTTCTATTGGGAATATATGGACACACAGCTGCACACTCCCAAGGCAGATTGCCTTGATGTGAACTGGTAATAGAGCTGCACTGAGCTAACTTCAGGCAAGGCAGCCATGCAAGGCCCAGAGTCAACAGTCACCCAGGGAGCAACACCAAAGGGTCCCAACTGTGAAGATTTAACTCAATTTTCATGTCGTTATCATTCAAAGAGGTAGCAACAGCCCTTTAAAATACATACATACATACATACATCTCCAATCTGTAAGTGGCATTAATCCTGGGAAGTGCTAACTGATCAAACTATGTTCCTCTACAAGGATTAGGTTTCCTGAACAATGGGATTGGGGGGAAGCTGCCCCCATGAGCTCTTGCCCTTCTGGAAGCAGTGGTGGTTCTCAGGAGGAAGGAGGAAAGCTTTCACAGGAAATTGTACTAAGCACTGTAAGTGGACGATCTCATATGGAGTATGTACTGTTACCCCCTATTTTGCAATTCAAAACACAAAAAATCTGAGAAATGGAGAGTTGAAGTAAAGGATCTGCCCAAGATCTCAGGGCTGGTAGTGCTGGAGGGGCCTGTCCCAGTGCATTCTAGTCCAGAGCTCGAGCTTGTAATAGCTTCCAACACTGCCTCCCCGACAGAAGCTAATGCCAGGCCTCTGACCCTGGTCCCTGTCCAGAAGAGGAAAGGAGAAATGAAGAACATTCACAGCTGACACTTCGAGTGATTCAGATAGTAAATATCTTTCTCAACAGCTTTATTGAGATAAAATTCACATATCACACAACTCACTCATTTAGAGTATATAATTCAGTGTGTGTGTGTGTGTTTTATGTATTTACAGAGCTGTGCAATCATCATCACAATCAATTTTAGAACAGGTTCATCAACCTTCCCAAAACTCCTCCATTAGCAGTCATCCTCCACCCCCATTCCTCCATCTCCCTCACCCCAGACAACAATGCGTCTAGTTTCTATCTATAAATTTGGTTATTCTGGACATTCCATATAAATGAAATTATGCGATTTGGTCTTTTGTGAATAGCTTCTTTCACTTAGCATGTTTTTTTTTTTTTTGAGGGCTATCCTTGCTGTAGCATGTACCAGTAATTAATTTCTTTTTATTGCCAAATAGTATTCTGTTGTATAGCTATACCACATTTTATTTATTTTTTCATCAGTTGGGTTGTTTTCACGTTATATACAGTATGAATAAGGGTGCAGTTTTTCTGTGGGCATATATATATATATATATATATATATACCCCCAAGAATAAAATTGCTGAGTCATATGACATCTCTGTTTAACCTTTTGAAGAACTGCCAAACTGCTTTGCAAAGTGACTGCACCATTTCACATTCTCACCAGAAGTTTATGAAGGTTCCAGTTTTTCCACATCCTTGCCAAATGAACAAAACTTCTCTTTATTTGGGAAAACTACAGAGCTATGACCTAAAAGCTGTCAACCAGCTCCAACTCTTCTGTAACTGCCTGGGTGATCTTGAGCAAGAACCCTCACTCTTTTGGCACCTCAGTTCCTTGTCTATAAAGTGGGGAGATTGGAGAAGATGGCCTAGACTTACCACTGAGCCCCACATCTATTCACTCAGTCACATGCTGAGGTCACACCATGTGAGACACCTGACCAGTGGGGGGATAGGTGCTGTGAAACAGATAGCTTGGGGCTGACTGCATGGCTGTATTTTACTTTGCATTAACTCAGTTATTACTGTGCCTCAGACTGTGACACTATCATGCCTGCCACAAACAAACAAACACAAAGACCCTCACAGAATCTAATTATTAGGAAGAAAGCAAAGAAATACCTTATTAGGTGAAATTTCCACTTGGCAATAATGGTAGAGTGGCCTTAAGAATTTTAGTTTTCTAAATTGGGGCTCAAAAATGGAAGTGGATTCAAATAATAAAAATGTATGTACTTAACAAGGAATGATATTAGGTGACAAAAGTAGGATACACACTATATGTGTGTGTACACATAATAGTTATATATGTGTATATATAACAAGTTCTATCTGAAAGGCAAAGCACATTTATCTATCTGACAAAGTACCGTAATAGTAACCAGTTTTTTCAGAGGTGTGTCTGAAAGTGTGATATATTCACCATGTGCATCAGAATAATCCTGGCTGCATTTTAAAAAAGCAGATCTCGGCCCTGGCTGGTGTAACTCAGTTGGTTGAGGGTTGTCCCATGTACCAAAAGGTCGCTGGTTCAATTCCCAGTCAGGGCATACATTCAGGTCGCAGGTTCAATCCCCGATCTGGTTATGTATGGGAGGCAACTGATCGATGTTTGATATTTCTCTGACATAAATCTTTCTCTCCCCCGCCCCCCAGTTCCTCTCTCTCTCAAAAACCAATAAAAATATACTCAGAACTACCAAACTAGGTGCTCTGTGTATGGCACAAGAATCTGCATTTTTTTTTAAAGTTAACAAACTTTTTTTAAAAGTTTGCAGATAGCAGAAGAATGGCTGATATTTTCTTCTTTAAACTTGTCTGTATTTTCCACATTTTTTAATAGAGAACATGTATTACTTTCATAACTGGGAGATGGAGGAAGGGGGAAGTTGTTTTGTTTTGATAAAGTCAGGGAAATGGTGAAGAAGAACAAATAGCTTCTTTCTCCTCTTGCTGCTGACCATGTGTCTGTAGAGGATGAAAGGGGCCACATTTGCTTCTGTGTGGATTCCATGCCTCAGAGCCTAGATAGAGCCTGAGAAAGCACAGGTATTTTTCTCATTTGGTGTTCTCCAGCAATAAAGGGCAGTTACTGGAGCACTTGCCTGAGTTTAGCATGTAGCCAGGGCTAAATACTCTGGGGCTGCCATGGCTCCTTTGCAATTGCCCCACATTGCCTGGTGGAAAAAGCTATTTTTCAGTCCTGGGACTGTAGGATTATGTGTGGATGCAGGATCCAGTAAAGGGAGGCAAAAGAAGGATGTGAGGGGAAAATAGTCAATGAAGGAGTCCTTGCCAAGGGATGACAGGCTATATGTACATATAGCTACTCATCCATGTGCTCAACCATAGTGTAGTGGGGAACAACCTGGAGTCAGAGAAATCTGAAGTTAAGTCCTATCTCATCACTTAGTGGCAAGCTAGTTAACCCCTGTAAGCCTTGGATTGCTCTTCCATAAAAGAGGGGAAATGATATTTCTTTCCATAGAATTATTATAAGATAATGCCTATCAATTACTTTGTGCCAGGTACCATGCAAAAAGGGCTTGAAGACACAGATACAGAATAAACACAGTTCACATCTTCCAAAATTACTATTTACTTCTATTTTATGAAAAGCACAGAAATAGGTCGATAGTCATAATAACTCTCCAACCAACGGAACACTTCTGAATGAATCAACCTGATAATCAACTGAGGCACCTGAATTCTCTGCTTCAGTTGGTTGAATAAACACTGCCTCGGTAAATGCTTCTGTCTTGGGGCAGGGCAGGGACAAGGCCTGGCTTGTCTCGGGTGAATAACAGGACACTAATAATAAGAATTCAAATTAGATTTTGCATATTTTTATTACTATTTGTACATAAAAAATCTATCATTTTAATAAACTCTGATTAGCACAGGAGAGTGAAGAAAGGAGCTGTGTTCCACTTCAATGATATCAGCTATTAAAAAGGATTGTAAAGTTTACTTCCAATTATAAAATGCTACGTATATGCTAAATAAAAATAAGAAAATGAGTCTCAGATCGCTAAACTAATTCTGTGTTGCTAGACAACTCTTTGGTTTCACACTTCAGTGTGAACACCTTTAGAAATTGGAGAAAATAAGAAGGAAAAAAACCTGATATATTTTAGGCAGCCTTGGTATAACCACATTCCATGTTTAATACCACTCCAGTGAGACAAAATAATGTGAACCACTTGGTTCAGGTTTTCTTCCAAATATATTTTTATTGATAGCAGAGAGGAAGGGAGAGGAAGAGAGAGATAGAAACATCAATAATGAGAGAGAATCATTGATCAGCTGCCTCCTGCATGCCCCATTCAGGGGATTGAGCCTCCAACCCAGGCATGTGCCCTGACCAGGAATCAAATCGTGACCTTCTGGTTCATAGATCAATGTTCAACCACTGAGCCACACCAGCCAGGCTGAAGACACTTTTTAAAAGGATAACTTCTAATAAGATTAGTATGAATTTGAGATACATAACTGTGTTTTTAACTGTTTGTTTCAAGCATGCTAGCTCTAGGAAACAACGAACAGCATATCTTAGATGGAAAGAAAAACAACCAGTATATAATAGAGAAAGTGGCTGTTATTGACTACATAATAGGAGGTTAGTTTGAATGAGTTTAACATGTTATGCTTTTGGTTCAGTGCTTTCTGAGAGACTGGGCAGAGAGAAGGGAATCAATGTGTTTTCCAAGCTTCGGTTTCCTGAGAAACTATGAAAGATAACTGCCTAGTCACTACAAAGGAAAGCTATAAAGGACTCAAAATATTTTAAATTTCTTAAAAATCCAGACACACACACACACACACACACACACACACACCCTGATTAATTATATCTTTTAATTTCCCTAAAATCTATCATAATTATAAGAAACCTACAGACAAAATCCTGTTTTGTGCAATAAATGTTTCTGAAAGTTTGGCTGAAAGGGCGTTTGCAAACTGGACCCTGTCAAACACGTTAGGATGCCTTATTTTTGAAAAGACCACTTCCAATTAAACTAACACTGATTGTCATTAAAAACAATCTCCTTCCACTGCATACAAAGTCCTAGATTTCTGGAGGAATGCTCCCTTTGAAACAAGGCTTGCCATAGCCACATGCATGCACACAACTTCCTCTGTCCTGTGCCTTACTTACCAGCCATCACTGGCCCTGATTCCTGTCCTCAGGTTCACCCCGAGTGTCGGGGACTTGATGTCTCCTGCTGTTCCCCTGGTTTGTAACTCAGCCCACTCCAGGACCATGGCTTGGGCCTTGATCATCCTCTTAAATCCTGCCCAGAACTCCTTTCCCTCTTTTTGGCTTTACTGTTTCTCTGCTGGACATGACTGTTTAAAGGGATCCTGTCCTCTCATGCATTCTGAGCTGACTCTTCAGTCCACCTACCCTCCCCATCCCCTACTCCTTTGCCACCTCGGCTCAATTTATTTGTTTTTTAAGCCTGGATTTTATGTATTTCATTTTTTTTAAAAGTTGAAATCACTGAACTTATTTATGAAGGGTCTTCAGCTGTTTGTGGAAAAAAAAAAATGAAACAAATCAAAATAAGAGAGTAGGAACATAGCCAAAGTTCCAGCTGTCTCCAGTCACCCAGGCCTACTGAATCAGACACTCTGGGTTTGAGTTTAACCCTCTGTATTTAGTAAGTCCTCCGGGGGGTGAGTTCATGCACACTAAAGTTGAAGAACTACTACTCCAAAAGCAAAGAGGGGGTATCTCATTAAGTCTGTATTATTGACAAAGAAGAATGTCTAAGATATTCTGTATAATAAAACTACAGGTAAAGTGTAATTTTAAAAAAGGTTAGAAGTGTTTTTCCACATGGAAATGTCTAGTAGGTTATGCAATAAACTGTTGAAGTGGTTAACTCAGGGGAAATTCATTTTCCTTTTTCTTTATGGATATCTGTGTTTTTAATCTGTAAGTATATACTATTTTTAAATTTTAAAAGATGGTTAATCTAGGCATCCTTCACTCCTCTCTGGCAACATTTGCAGATAAAAGTTAACTCAGTCCCAGGAGACTTCAGTGTCTGGACTAACCAAGCTCTGTGCTGCTTAGGGAATTCCAGAGGAAGTGGGGTAGAGATAGTGCTCAGTGCTCCATGACTCAATCAGTGCTTCTAGGGAAAGCTGCTGTACCAGGAAATGACAGGTCAGAAAGCCTGAGAGATGCTGCCTTTCTTAAACAGGCCAACTTCTCAAAAGGGATGGTGGGGCTCCAAGGGAAAACAGAACAGACTCAAAACCTAAGGGTTTGCTTGGAAGACACCAATTTATTGCTGGGAAGTTGTCTTTGTTGCAGAAATTCTGTTTTAAGTGCCTCACTTTTCACCACCCCCCACGTTGTGATCTGGCAGTCATTCCATCATTATATCACGCACGCTGCAGACTAACGTAGCCCTTCTTCAAGCTGGCTCCAGGTAGATACAGCATATGCATATGACAGACTAAGAAGAGGCTTAAAAATAAAACTGGTTGGTGGAAAATAATCCATGGCCAGATAAAGAAGATAAAAGAGAGGCGAGTGTGTATAAACGTATCCACAATCAAGGGACATCCTAACAAATACCCTTCAGCTTATGGTGCATCATGGGAAAATCCTGAGGCTTCCATGGTTGCTCTCATGGGACCACTCAATTCTTTCACCTCTGGCAAGTTTCCCACCAGAAGTATTATGCATATTCATAGAGGATCGCAAAGCACTCTACCTGCATTCATCATCACGTACAGAAGCCACTCAGTGTAATTGTACATATCCTCTCCATCTTCACTGCCTAAAAGCATGTGGATGTGGCAGAAACAAAACATACAGTAGAGCTGTTGTCCCAGAAACCAGAGAAACTTGCTTAAAAAAAGCAGCTTTCAGTAGTCTTTAATAATTAATTTATTCATCTTCACTAAAGGAAGACTACTTACACCAGGGATCTTTTTTACAATGACCTAAGAAAATTAATAAATGTTATCCCTGGAACCCTAACCACACCAGAAGACAAAAAAAAATTACTAATGTCCCAATACTTTCAATGCTGTATGAAGAGAAAATGATCGGGTAATTGGTGACTGCAGCCAACTTTTGAAGAGACTGTCATTTTCTGTGGCTCTGCTTCATATAGTATTACAGAGTAGGAAACAGAGGCACACGTGAACATATGGTAGTAAGGAGATGAAGGCTTGGTCTGCAGCGTGATATAAAAGATAGAGCACAGGCCTGGAGTCAGAGTTCGAATCCAGCTCTAAATTATACTAGATTTGGGGCAAATGACCCCACCTGTCTGCACCTCCGTGTCCTTCTCAATAATATGGGAATTATAAACTACTTTATAGAGTTGCTAAAGTAATCACAAGTATGCAAGAGGGGAGGTGGAATAAGGAGTTTGTGTTTAAGGGGCACAGTTTCAGTCTGAGATAATAGAGTTCTGGAGATGGATGGTAGTGATAGTCACACAACAGTGTGAAAGCACTTAATGCCACTGAACTGTATACTTAAAAACAGTTAAAAAGGTAAATTTCATTATGTAGATTTTACCACTATTATTTTTACAAATATGTAAGGCTCCTAGCACAGTGCCTGGCTCTCACTCAGTATGTGTTCAAGAAATGCTAGTCTTATTCCACTTATAAATAACTGTAAATCAAAGAAGAAAAGGAGATGTGAAAAGTCAAACAATCATGCTCCTTTCCCAATTTAACTGTGAGCGGCTCTGACTCTCAGGCTGAGCCAGCTGGCACCCCTATCAGGTAATGTGCTACAGTAAGTATCTGGGCAGGAGAAGAGAGGCTGTGTTAGTCATAATCCCTCCAGCATGTTCAGTTCCCAGTTCACCCCCACCCTGGTATGGCATCTCCCAGAATATCAATCCTACAGTCCCAGCATCTTGCAAAGAAAGCTGGGAAGTTTAAACCATTTCCCAGACCAGACTCCAGGTCATGAGGACAAAAGCATTCGCAATGACAGCTGGCTCCTGTAAGTTGGGGAGAGACAAAATGCTAATGCTGAACACCAACTGGATGGGTCTGGAGCCTGTTCCAGTCCCCAGCATTAAGCTGATCAGTATCTCAGATGCCTTTGGCTGAATTTAATGGACACAGAGGGCAATAGTCTCAAAGGCCTGGTAAAGGAAAATTAAAAATGCACTTGTCTGCAGTTCAGGAAAAACAATTAATGATTATGTGTTGTACTAGTAAGCCAGAAAGTATAGAAAGGGAAAATAGATGACTTATCTCTAGGCATATTAGCACACTGCTTTTGATGGGCAGGCTTAATTAAATCTGGATGCAGTGTTCTTTTTTCTCTCTCTCTCAGATATATTTTTATTGATTTCAGAAAGAAAGGGAGAGGGTGAGAGAGATAGAAACATCAATGATGAGAGAGAATCATTGACCAGCTGCCTCCTGCACACTCCACACTGGGGATCGAACTTATAACAATGGACATGTGCCCGACTGTGTTCATAAGTCGATGCTCAACTCCTGAGCCATGCTGGCTGGGCTTGATGCAGTGTTCTGATAGATGACTGTTAACAACCCTCGAACTTAGCTCAAGGAGAATGAAACACAGGTTTCCCTATTCCTATGAAACTTCTGTAAGCTGAAATGGTGTAAAGCAAAGACCATTCATTTACCATTTACCATTTACCATTCATTTATATGGAAAATATTTTTAGGGTTTCCAGACCCCAAAATATCACGTACCAAATCATGCTAAATATGCTTAATTACCAGTTTTATGCTAAATGAAACACCCTTAGGAGCTCTCTGAGGCTTTTCTGATATCTTAGGACACATCTTGCTAACGGATGCACAAAATAGATGGAGATAAAACACAGATGCTCACAGACACAGTCAAAGCTATAGAGGCTGATACTGAGATGCTGAGTGTAACTTCAGGAAGGACCTTGGCAGGGCCACTTGCTCCTCAGGGTTGTGCTGCCTCTAACATCTCCTTGCAAAACAAAGGCTGAAGGCTATTTTCACTTTTCTTCATTAAAGCGATAAAAGTGAAAATTCTCTCCAGATTTCTTTCAGTTAGTTCAAACAGGTACTAATGCAGGTCTTTCATAAAAAGCAAAGTAGCGTAAAGTGAACTTCCAAAAAGTGGGAGATACCCATACTTGGGGTACCAATATTCAATAAATTCCAAACAATACTTACTTTAGGGTCTGAGCTCTTGAACTTTAACCTTTCCACCAATTCTATCATTGCCGCCTTTAATCCGCCTGAGTCTTTGCTCTAGAAAAAAAGAAAAGTCGGGTCATTAAACAGCATTTTGTTGCTCTCTCGAACACAATCAGCATTTCATGGGACAATGAAATGGAAAGCAATTTTTTTCCTCAGCCAAGAAAATGAAACAACTAGGGGAGCCGTGCTGCCCCTCTTCCTCTTCTCTAAGGATAAAGAGGGCCGGAACATAAATTGCCCAGTGGCCTGGAATGAAAATTAAATGCAATGTGTACAGGCTGACTCACTGCTTCATCTCAGTGCTCAATTGTGCCAGTGTTCACTTAGGGCTGGGGCTCTGCAAAAGAGATTTCCTTCTGAGATGTCTATTTAATGACCTAGTGATTTTTATTTTGAACTTCTACACACTAAATACAGAAGTATGTGATATTAAACATTCTTAGAAAAACAAACTCAAAGAAAATGCCCTGAGATATCATTGGAAATGGTATTACAGTGTGCTGGTTGAGTATGGATTTTTTAGTCAGACAAATGGTTTCAAATTTGGGGTCTGCCATTAACTAGTTGACTAACCTCTGCCAAATTACTTATTTTCTCAAAACCTTCTTCTCCTTCCATAAAATGGGGATAATGAAGCCTCCTATTTGGAGGCTTAATTGAAATAGTGTTTGTAAAGGTATTAGCACAGTATGTGGCACACAGTAAGTGCTCAATGAATGTCACCTACTACTATTACTGTTATTCCAATAAAAATGTAATGTAAGCCGCAATGCAAGCCATGCATGTAATTTTAAGTTTTCTAGTAGCCACAAAAATAAAGTGAAATTAAGTTTAATATATTTAATTTAACTCAGTATATCCAAAATATTATCATTGCAACATGCAATTTCAACATGAGGTATTCAAATATTTTTTTTCATACTAGGTCTTTGAAATCTAGGATGTATTTCATACTTACAGCCCAAATCAACTTGTACTAGCCATATTTTGAGTGCTCCAAAGCCATATCTGGCTAGTGACTACTGTATTAGTCAGCACAGATTTAGAGCATACTAGTAGAGATTCTAGAGCCAAAAATTCAAGTCCCAATTCCAGCACTAGTGTGTGACCTTAGGCAAGCAAGTAACTTAGCCTCTCTCTTATCTGTAACATTAAGTTAAACACAATATCTATTTCATAAAGGTTCTAGTAAGATTAAATTAGATAATATATATCAAGGTGCTTAGAACAGGGCCTGACACATGAGAAATGCAATAGATGTATGAGACTTTTATTATTATTGTCTGTCTCTCTCACAACGTTTTAAATTCCTTAAGAGTAAGCACCACATTTTTTATCTCTGTATGTGTGCCTAGCATCAATAAGGTATTTAAAACTATCTGCTGAATAAGAGAATGAACATACAAGCTTAAGACATGAATGTCCCAATAATAATACATGTATGCAGCACGATCTAAAACCGCATGAATTAGTTTTATTTTCTAATCTCAGCTCCTCTAAGGTATAGGGTAGAATCATCACCCTCATTTTACTAGTGACTAAAAGGAAACATGAAGAAGTAAAATGGTTACCATTTTTATGGAGCAAGGGGAACAATAAAGAAGTACAATATAAACAAACACTATAAATATCTGTTTCTTAAAATTGTCCTCTGAATCAGTGATATTTGCCAAATATGCAGAACCAACTCCAATTCCTCCAAAACAGGAAATAAGCGCCTCGTAAGAACCCATCATATAGATTAAAATAGACTACAGGCTAAATTTTTTCCCCCATTTAACCTCCTTTCTCTCCCAAACCTATATAGAAACAATCTGATGTAACATGACTAAGACAGATACCCGCTTTAGATGTGCGCTCCAAACACACCTTCGTTGACATTCCCATTTTATCTGTGGTTCTAAAATTTAATAATATGTATGTTTAAAATGACGATTTACAACACTCCAAATTTCTTCACCCATTTAAATCTTTAACTTCTGTGGTATCACAGTAGACAACTGAGAAAGGAATCTGGAGGTCACATACCAGGGAGTGGGTGAGACACAAAGAACCTAAAAATGGGTTAAGTTGCCAGACACAATCTTGCTTTTATGAGATGATCAGACAATAAAGCCTGTCTGGTGATACCATTCCTCTAACCTGTTTCTCACTGGCTGAACAAGCAGGTCACTCGTCCCTGGAAAGCTCTCTTCTCTCATATCCCAGCTGCCAGAGCCCATTTTAAGCTCCTCGGCAAGAGCCCTGATATATTATGACTTTCCCCCTGGCTCTAGAGCACAGACAGGAATGTGTGAAACTGTGCCTTAAAAGATTCAGAAAGCAAATGGAAGGATGAAGGAATCCCTAAGAAGCAGACAGCCTGTTTGCATGCAGATGTGCCTTATGTGGAGAGATAAGGGAGCCCTTAGCCTTCTTTCATAAAAAGACCGTGTGTCAGCAGAATCCTTTCTCCTTTTAACAAAGCATCAGCAGCACTGTCTGCCCAGGGGACAGAGAGGGGAGGCACAGAGACTCTTCCTTCAGGAGATACACCATTCCACCTCCCCACCCCACTCACTGAGGATTAGTCTCAAAGCTCAGTTGGGGTCTATATTGAGCCAGCTATATGAGGTCTCTAACTGGGTGGTGAAAAAACCTTCCCCTGTGGCATTTTTTAACCCATAACATAAGCAGTTGGTCAGAAGAAAGAGGCTCCTCTGGGCAGACCTCTTCCTGAAAACTGCAGGGCTGGACTAGAGTACAAATGGAGGACCCTGGTCCCCCAATCCACTATCCTTCTTTCCACACCCCAGTCCTTTCCTGAAGCCCTTTCCTTACAAAGCCTAAACACAGTCAAACTAGTACACTTAAGTTCTGGGAATATCCCTCTCAAGTAGTTGCCCTTGACCACCCTGACCTTGGAAAGCACATATCAGGGGCGGGGTCTAATGGCTTGATCCATCTTCGGGAGGATGAATTTAGAAAGAGGCTCTGCAGGTCCTGGAAGTAGCTCAATGCAATTCATCAGGTAATTCCTAGATCCTTGGTATTTGGAGAGTGGTCTAGAAGGCGATGAATATGGCCAAAGAAGGGTCTTCTAAAGCATGAGGCATAGGGCAAGGGCAGAGGGTTGTCTAGGTCTAAGGTGTTTTTTGAGTATAAGTGCCCCAGGGTGGTATCATGTTTTAGTTAATTGTTTGTTTGCAAAGGATAGTCATCAGACAAAAGGGAATGGGAACAGGGGATTGTATCCTCATACTTCCCTTCCCTGGTAGAATAGAACAGCTGCCTCTGAAACCTGTGTCCAAGCTGAGAAGACCAGAATAGTAACAAAAGGCAGGATAATTCTAACCTTGTAGACATTTGGTTCCATAAATGGGCAGATTCTACTATGTCAATTCTTGGGGCAGGCACTGTGAGAGGCAAAGAAGTCAAATTCTCCTGATACTGCTCTTCTTCACCTCCATCCCACACAATGCATTCCAAGAACATGGAATTCAATGTGAGTGCACCTCCTTCCTCCCCTACAAGAGTGTGGAATAAAAAGAGACAAGTGCTATGTTGTGATACCCACCCTACCCCTCGAGTTTGATCAATCTGTAGAGATGTGGGCTGCTTCACAAAAGCCAGCTCCTAGGGATGAGTCATAACACCAAGAAAAAACAAAAATACCTTATTCTTTACTCTCCAAAGCACTTTCAAATGATTTTCTATTGGTATTTCACACTAAACCTAAAAAGTAGTATATTCTCACTTAATATTTGAGAAAATGGCTGGTGGAAATAATAAATGCCTGCAGGACCCCCCAAATTGCACACACTCCTTCATTGGCATTTCACGGTAACACTACTTCCTAGTGTATTCTCACTTCATAATGGGGGAAATAGTTCTGTGGAAGTCAAACGATGTTCCCAGAATTATAGTGCTAGGAAACAACAAAACCAGGATCAGAAAGATCCAAATGAGAAAGATTAAAAATACAACCGAAGAACTTGGCACCAAGAGTACACAAGAAAATACATAAGGGATTCCTATAAGAAAAAGACAAATGAGCCCAAAAGAAATCCCAACAAAGGGTATGAAAATTATAGAAATGTCAAATGGCTAATAAACATATGAAAAGATGTTTTTAAAAGCTCAAATTACTTAACATGTCTCATCCATTATACTGAAAAAAGTTTTGATTTTGATAATATCAAGTGATGTGGGGCTCTGGGTTAACGGGACTTTCATATATTGCTGATATAAAATGATAAAACTACTCTGAAGTCAAATGCCTAGCAAATCCATTTCTCTCTTTCACACACTAGCACATGTGTCTAGAAGGCATGCACAAAAGTATTTATTGCAGCACTGTTTATAATACTGAAAACATTCTAAGTATCCATCAATAGTGGGTGACTTGCCCTAGCCGGACTGGCTCAGTGGATAGAGTGTAGGCCTGCAGACTGAAGGGTCCTGGGTTTGATTCCTATCAAGGGCACGTACCTCCCTTGACAGGAAGTTGCAGGCTTCCCAACCCAGGCCCTGGTTGGGGCTCCTGCAGGAGGCAACTAATCCATGTGTTTTTCTCACATTGATATTTCTCTCTGTCTTTCCCTCTCTCTGAAAATCAATGAAAAAATATCCCCGGGTGAAGATAAAAATTAAAAATAGTGGGTGGCTAAATAATTTACATAATTAACCAATTATAAAATATGATATAACAAATCAAAATAAAGTAATCCTTATGTACCTGGATATAAGACAAGACATAATGTTGAATTAATTTGCAAAATGCTATATTCATTTTCTTACAAAACCACAAAACTCTTATTTTCTATGGGTGATGTATATATGTACATAAAAAAACTAGAAAAGCAATGATTTGAAGGACCAGTATCAGGAATAGTAGTAGGAAGAGTCTTAGACTTACCTAAATGTAAGTCTACAAAGGGAAGGGAGGAGAAAAGGAAGGACAGACCTACAGCTTCTTGGAGTGCTTCTCTCCATGGGTTTGCCCAAGTATAAATACTGGGACTCCATTCCCTCTGCACTGAAAACATATGAACCAGCAGGTAAGAGAGAGAGGTCTTTACCTGGTGTTCATGTATGGATTCCAGGCAGTATGAAATCCCCAACACTATATGCAACATGTGAAATGTACATGCACTTTTCTAGGGAAAGGATTTAGCTTTCCTCAGAGTCCCCAAAAAGTTTAACCTTCCCATAGTGAAAAGAATATTGCACAAAGAGAAAGGAGATCCAGGTTCTATTCCTGGTTCCTCCACTAACTGCTGTGTGAGTTTGAATGAGTCATTTTATATCTCTGGGTTTCTGTTTCTCCATCTGTAAATGAGGGAAAAGGGACAAATCAGAACCTATGTATACTAGTATGCAGCCTGCAGCCTAAAGAACTTTTTAGGTCTTTAGAGTGTTGTCCCACACAGTATAATGGGAATTTTTAAATTAGTTGCTAATTTAAAAATCAGGAGATATTACATAACAATAAAACGTTCTAGCTTCTTTTGAAAATCTGAAGGTATGATTGTACTGGGCTCCCATTCCCACATAGCAGCAATTAGCTGAAGCTGAATAGCAACTATCACTTCAGCCCAGGCCAGCTCTCTCCAATTTGTCATGGTTACCCTGGCTTGCTTCTCTCATTTACATTACTTTTCTCCTCCCTGTAGACATCTGAAGTTGCTATCCCTGGAAGCAGCTCTTTCTGGGGGGTTTTTTGTTTGTTTTACCTTTAAGGGTCCTTGTTTGAACACCAAGAAAGTTGACATGTCTTTCTTCATAGAGGTTCAGAATATCTCAACACTTGTCTATCCATTCACCCCAAAATACAGAAATAACATAGCTCATTCTAATGTAAACATCCTTTGAAAATGGGCAAGGGGCAGAAACGAAGTTGCAATATGGTAGGTAAACATGGCATAAGAACAAGAATTATTTCTTGACAACCAGTCTCTGTACTATTATGGGAATCAGTCGAGTGCCAATAACCATCTGGGCACCAAAAGAAAAGTCTTGTGTCAGTAGAAATGTAACTGTAAGTCACTTAAATATCCTCAAATGGCTCCTAAGTATTGAATCAATATTACAAAGATTCAGAGGATGCTGAGTTCAGAAAGAATACTGGCTGCCTGTTTTGTTTTTTTCTATCCTTCTGTTGGTACCATATTTTAAAAAAATAACCTATTACTAGTCAAAATACTCTTTAAAATTTCCAGGAAGAAAATTTCAGATAGAAGGGAAAGACTAGTTTTAGAATATTCAAAAAGTGTGTACATATTAAATGCCTTCATATGTCAGGAGAGTGTGTGTGCCATTTAGAGAGGTTAAATGTAAGTCGGAATAACTAAGTAAGAATAGAGGCAAAATGGGATGGTGCAAAGAACATGTACTTTGGGATCAGACCTAGATCCATATCCTGGTCCTTCCACTTATTAGCTAAGTGACCATCTGCAAATCTCAACCTCTTGGAGTATCAATTTCCTTATTTGTAAATAAGAATCATAATACAGCTGACTGTGGGAATTTTATTGAGATCAACTGAAAAAATAAATGAAAAGCACCTGACCTAAAACTACTCAATAACTGTTATTATTACTACTAGAGGCCCAGTGCACAAAATCGTGCGCAGGTGGGGTCCCTTGGCCTGCCCGGCAATTGGGGCCGATCAGGGCCTTCTTGCTCAGTCCCGATCAGGGCAGATCAGGGCGGCCAGCGGGGGGCGCGGGAGGGGGAGGGACTGAGGAAGGTTAGCTGGCTATGGGAGGTTGGCCATGGGAGTGCACTGACCACCAGGGGGCAGCTCCTGCATTGAGCGTCTACCCCCTGGTGGTCAGTGTGTGTCATAGCGACTGGTCGACCCATCGTTCATTGACTAGTCATAACAGTCACTTCGGCTTTTATATCTATAGATTCTCATCTCTGGAATCTCAAAATTCAACAGCAGAAAAGAGTTTCCTGACTCTTAGTTTTATAACCTCAGTTGAAGGTTAGCATTTTTATTCTTCACACACATTAAATCAGACTTTACCACTCAACACAGGTTACATCCTGCCAGGGTTCACATAGACCCACAATACAGAGTGGAGAACAGTAGGGATGCCTATAACATTCCTCCCCATCATTGCCTCCTGAAAGAAAATGGAGACTATTTTCTAACCAGAAAGTAAAGGGAATATTGCCCCTGCCTCCCCTCTGCTTCTATAAAAATTTCCAACAGTTCAGAATGTAAAACAATTTAAAGAGGACAACCAGCAAGACTTGTGAACCTAAAATTAGGCTTACCAGCTGTGTTTTGGTTAGCTAGTGCATAAGGCACCAGCAGGACACCGAAATATACAGGAGCCTCTTCTCTGAAGACAAGTTTTTCACCAGCCTATCTGCCCACCAGAGTAGAGAAGGCAGAAGGAGCAGAAGGAGAGGGGGCTGAATAGCTTTCACCCAAAGAAACTCAGTATCCAAAACTTCTGCTCCTGCCAGACTAACTGGTCTGGCATTGAACTCAGAATAGAACCTCAGATGGCTCTGTAACAGTAGTAAGAATAAGAGCCACCAACTGCCGAGGGCTTATTATATCCCAGGCACTGTGCTCTTCACATGTATGATCTTGTTTGTTCCTCACTATATAACCCAATGAAGAGAAACAATTTTGATACCCATGTTACATATGAGGAAACCAAGACTCCAAGAGGCTAAGTAAATTATCCAACATGACACAGCTAATAAGTATCAAAATAGGACTCAAACCCATAGACTGCAAAGTAGCCAACTAAAACAAGACTGCTGGGTCATTCATATTCATTCTCCCACTCCTTAGTAACAGACCACAGCTTTTAGCTAGATACACTGTGGCCTGGAGAAAGATTACTTCCCAGCTCCTCTTGCAACTAGGTAAGCCCATGGTACTGAATTCTGGCCAATGAAACATCAGCAGCAATGAGTGCAACTTCTGGCGGTTCTCTTAAAATAGAGGGGAGTGCCCTTCTTCACTTTCCTATGCCTGCTATCCTGAACTTGAATGTGCTGGCTGGTCCTGCAGCAGTCATCCTGGTCCATTACATCATAAGGATGGCAGAGCGGAGCTGGAAAAAGTCTAGATTCTTCATAACCTCGTTCCTCCATACCAGCTTTAGACTGTCTCCATCCAGGCTTCTTTTATACAAGAGAGAAATAAACATCTATCTTGTTTGAGTTGCTGTTATTTTGGATTTTTCCAAATTTTTTCATTATTTTAGATGCAACTGAACTTAATGTAAACATTTATATACTAAATCATATGTAATACTGTCTCTTTGATGCCCTGGAACTAGGTGAGATTATACTTCATAGCATAAATGTACCAAATATTTCATATATATGTATATCCAACAGGCCCTGTGCTAGGTGCTGAGAACACAGAGATGGATAACATATAGCCCTAACCTAGCAGAGTTTATAACCACACAGGAAAGAGACATGGAAATGACATTGATAGTATACCGCATTTAGTGTTACAATAAATGTGTACCAGCTGTTGTTATGGGAATGCAGAACAAGTTTACCTAATAGTCTGTATCTACTAGTAAAATCCTATCTTTGAAGGAGCACCTCCAACACCATCACCTCCAAGAAATCTTTGCTGATTCCATGCCTCCAGCAGAAATTAATTTCTCTGAGTTCGCATAACATACTGTTTGTATCTTTCCTATAAGACTATGTATAAGCTTTCTGATGTCAGGAACCACTTATTATTATTCTCAATAGTTCATACATCTCACCATAGTACTCAAAAATTATTCAAATAAATAAAATTAACTTTAGAATATCAGTCTTTGACACTAAGTTAACTACATGCTATAGTTTCAACATATTACAATGAATGTTTTTCTCTAATAGTCTATTTAAGTTAAAAGCAGATTACTCTGCTACCTGCCAAAAAACTAGCTAAACACATCTGAAGTGAGTTTTATAATTAAATGTTCAACAAAAATAATCTAGCACATTATAATGTACATCAGAGTCACTGCCCATATGGTTATTTGCCACAAATTATGGATTGAGCCTTTAGTATATTTGGAGAATTATGTTTGGTTGGTTGGTTTTATTTTTTAATTCTTGATTCATTTTTGGTATCTCTAAAGGGCATCAATGATGATTTCTTCCTAATGCCATGCTGACTTGATCCCAGTCATACTGATACACACACGCCAAAGACAAAAACACACCAGGGCCAGAGTTCTGTGTTTCTCTCGTCCCCTTCTCATCTCTACTCCACATATCAAGACTAAAGGTTTTGTGCTATCCATTCTTTGTGGCCATAGGATCCTGGTACAGAAGTCATCAGAGCAAAAATTGGTGAAATTCTAATAAAGTCTATAGTTTTGTTAGTAATACTGTTCCAATGTTAAGATAAGCAGAGTACAGTGAGCAGCTTTTGAACTCAGAACATTAACAGATTGAAAGAAACTGTGCTGAGCATTTATTTGATTAGGAGTAGAAAGTTAGGCAGGTGAGCAGAAGGTAACTGAAAGCAAAGCCTATGGCATTTGGGACATTTAAAGAAGACCCTTTCCATACAGATTTGGAATCTTCCCACCCCTGCCAAAGAGTCAAGGGATAACCAGAGTAAAGGCAAACCAAAGGGAACGTGTCACTACCTGGCCCTCCAAAGGGGACTGTGCGGAGTGTTGCCTTGGAGCTGAACAAAATGAGTTGAAGGGGTGGCTTGGGTTAGGATGAAAGAAAATTCTTCAAGAGGCTGTAAACTTTGGAAGACACTTCTTAAAAATTTGGTCTCAAGCAACTTAGTTTAAGGAGATTCTAAATAAGTTATACTTTCAAGCTTTAGTAGAAGCAAACTGAAATCCTCCTTCAAATACAGTTTCATACCAAGACTTGGGAAATCCCAACAAATAATTTTTTAAAGGCAATGAGAAGCTATGCTGTCAAACATAATGAACAAAAAGAAATAACGAAACAAGAAAAACACCATCCAAAACAATAACAGAGACCTAAAAAGTCTTCACCTACTGAAAACATCACCGATTATAAATGAGCACGCTTACTTTATTCTTAAAGGAATAAAGAGGATAGCTGCAGTATGAACAAAAGATAATAGAATATGATTCACATATTTATACTAATACATTTGGAAACTTAGATAAAATAAACAACTTTTGGGAAAATAACATTAAAATTGACTTAAGGAAAAACAGACAACTTGAGCAAAACTATAACCATTAAATAGAATCATAGCCAAAAATACTATACAAAACAAAACAAAATTATTTCTCCTGTCCTCCTTCCCTCCCTCGCCCTCCTCCCCCAAACCCTATGTCTTTTCAAGTCCGGAAGGCTTCCATGGTCGTTTAATACAACAGGACTCAAACCCATAGACTGCAAAGTAGACAACTACCAATCATTCTAGGAAGAAATATTCCCATCTTATACAAACACTTCCAGAGCATTAAAAGAGAAAGAAAAAGAAAACATGAGAGAAGCAAGCAACTTCATATTAGGAAGCCAACATAGCCTTGATAGTAAAATCTCATGAGAACAGTAAAAGAAAATTATGAGTAAATTTCTCCCATAAATATAAATTAAAAACCTACACAAATTATTAATAAACCAAACTCAAAAATGTAAGGACACTTCATCATGGCCAAGTTGGGTTTGCCCTCGAAACACAACGTTGCTCTAATTATACAATATAATAATAACGACACAAAGGGATGGAATTAAGACCATATATAATGCATATACCTGTATTTGCTAAAAGAAGCACTTGAAAGATAAAGCAAAAAATGTTAATGAAAGTGGGAAACCAGGTGAAAGGGGCAAAGGTGAAAGATAGGCTTTTGAGACATGTAAATATATCACTGATTTTTAAATTTAATAGTAAATCAGTTAATGTAATTAATCACATTAACATAGTAAGTGTAAAATCACATGTATACCCTGATACAGAAAAAGTATTTGATAAAACTTAAGAGTCCATTCAGTATTAAAACTCTTTAATAAATTAGGATAGAAGGGAGATTTCTTAATCTGATAAAATATATATGTAAACAAAAAGACAAACTACTATCACATTATTTGTGAAATGTTGTAAATCATCCCTCAATTAGGAACAAAGCCAGAATAACCACTATCACTTATATTAAACATTATACTTCAGGTCTTATCCGAGGCAGTGAGGCAAGAAAAACAACAACAGGTATAAGGATTAAAAAGAAACAAAAACTGTCCCTCTTTGCAAATAACATTATCATCTAGGTAGAATGAACCTATAGATTAATTACTCTAATATGTAAAGGAATTTAAGAAGATACTTTAATACAAAAATCGGTATGTAAAAGTTAATCATACTCCTATATACAAACAATTAGAAAACAAAAATTAAAAACATTTTTTACAATACTATAAAATTGTAAGTAACCACAAATATTTTTCACAATGACGTAGAAGATCTTTCAGAAAAAAATTATAAAACTTTATTGTAAGGCAATAAAAACACCTAAATGAATAGATTAGAAAACTTCATGTTGTAATGATGTTAATTCTTCATGTATTGGTTTATTAAGTTAAATACGATACAGAAAACATCCTGCAGGCTTATTTTATATAACTTTATACTATGAGTCTAAGAAATGTAAATGGCCAGACTGGATAAGACACTCTCCAAGAAGAACAAAGTGGAAGAACTTGCTCTACCACATATTAACACATGTTTCAAAGTGATAATAACTGAGAAAACTTGTTGTTCACATACGGACATACTAATAGATCAATAATAGTACAGAATAAAAAGGCCAAGAAACACATTCACACACATTTGGGCACTTGACAAATGACAAGAGGCATAGCAGATCAGTGTAGAAAGGATAGGTTTTTCAATAAATACTGCTAGAGCAGCTGGCTATCTGTATGTGGGAGAGGAGAATGAAATTGAGCCCCTACCTCCACTACACAAAAATCAATACTAAGTTGAACAAAGCACAAAAAGCATTAACAATAAAGAAAATTATTGGTGAAAATTCTATTACATTAAAATAGAGAACTTCATTCAAGGCACAACATTTTAAAAAGAAAAAGAGAAAACAGAGTATATAAGAAGATACTGCAACCCATATATATAAACAACAAAGAAGTCAGAAATAAATATGTAAAACTTCTATAAATTAATGAGAAAAAGATAGATAAACCAATAGAAAGGACCTGAATGGGCACTTCAAAAGAAGAAATACAAGATATTCAGTCATCAGTGATAAGAGGAATGCAAATTTAAACCACAAGAAGATATTACATATCCACAAGATTGACAAAAATTAAAAATTCTGTAATAGCAACTGTTCCTAAGGATACAGAGCAAGATCTCTCAAGCACTCTTCATGGCAATGCAAATTGGTACAACCACTTTGGAAACTATTTGGCAGCATCTAGTAATGTTAAAGACTAGAGGCCCGGTGCATGGATTCGTGCACCAGTGGGGTCCCTTGGCCTGGCCTGCAGGGATCGGGCCGAAACCAGCAGCCTGACATCCTCTGAGCGGTCCCAGATTGCGAGAGGGTGCAGGCAGGCCGAGGGACCCCCCCATCAATCTGTTCCATGTTTTCATGTCTATGCATTGAGCGTTTGCCCCCTGGTGGTCAATCCGTGTCATAGCTACTGGTCTAACAGTCGCTTAGGCTTTTATATATATAGATATTCATAGTCTATGACCCAACAATCATAGTCTTAGGTTTATATTTCACTTAAACATATGCAGATGTGTGCTGGGAGACATGAACAAGATTGTTTATACCAATATTTATGATGGCCAGAAGCTCCAGAATTTGGAAATTAAATGTTCATTGTAATTATTTTTAAAATACATTTTTATTGATTTCAGAGAGCAAGGGAGAGGGAGAGAGAGAGAGATAGAAATATCAACGATGAGAGATGCACGTCCCACACTGGGGATCCACCCCCACCACCCGGGCATGCGCCCTGACTGGGAATCCAACCGTGACCTCCTGGTTCATAGGTTGATGCTCAACCACTGAGCCATGCCAGCTGGGCTCAAATGTTGATTATTGACAGAATAGGTAAGTTGTGGCATATTCATAAAATGAAATTCTATACAACAATGAAAATGAACAAATCACAGCCACCTGCTAGATGAATCTTACAAGCACAATGGCATATTATACCCACTGTGCCAAGTTCAAGTAAGTTCAGGAATGCATACATATGTGGTAAAAGTATAAAAAATAAGCAAGGAAATTATCACTGTAAAAGTCAGGATAATAGTTACTAAGTTGGAAATGGTTATAACTGGAGAAAGGCACAGGGCTTTAACACTGCTAATATTCTATTCTTAATCACTTTAAAATTACTTGACAGACTGTGCATATATTTTTACACATTTTGAGTGTGTATTTTCCACTAAAAAAGGAAAATTTTAATGCAAGGATTTTCATTATAGTGTATGTATCTCAGTGCCAGCAATGTGACTTACGGACTTAAAAGTCATCAAAGGTGACAACATTCACTAATGAACTGATCACTTAATAAACTGATCACTCCAGCCCTGGCAGAGTAGCTCAGATGGTCAGTGTGTCGCTGGATACATCATGGTTTTGAGTTCCATCTCCAGTCAGGGCACATACATCAACCAATGAGTGGGTGATAAGTGGAACAACAAATAGATGTTTCTCTCCCCCCTCCCTTCTTCTCTCTCTCTTAAATCAATCATCAATCAGTCAATCAATAAACTGATCACTCCATTCAAACATTCCTCCCTGGTTAATGCCCGTAGTTTCATCGATTGTATACATCACACTATAAATAAAAGGAAAGTCATTTGCAAATTCATTCATTCAACAAGTATTTAGTAATGCCCGCTACTTTCCAAACACTATTCTAGGGGATCAGCAAGGCCTTCTTACAAAAGATGGAGGACTGAAGACCCCTCCATTCCCATCCCAATGTTGCCTCCACCCTTTCATCCTCTCTTCCAAACAAGTATCAGACATGAAGAACCTAAAAGGAACTCAGGGCACACACGAAGGGATTATCAAAACCCCAACCCTGGGCGGTGTGGACACTACTGGCTAGGATTCATTTGGCAAAACTCAAGGCACCCGTCTCAACAAGGGTGATGCTGCGGGAACAGGCTTAAGTGGGGTCCAATCTCCCCAACACGGGCTCTTTATCTGGGATCCGGAGGCCAGAGCCTTCCAATCTTCCAGAAACTGTCTACTCGATGTGAGGACATGCGTTTCTCTCGGGTCGGAGTCCAGAACTTTCACCTGATTCCCTACGGAGTTGCACCCAAAGGGGGCCTGAGCCCCCAACTGCTCCCAACAAGCGGAAGAGACAACGTTGCAGGGACGTGATCGAAGCGAATGTGGCCTCAGCGACACCACCTGCGTTAACACCCAGGCGCCCCGACCTCTCGGCCTCCGCCCTGAAGACCCAGTACTTACTCGGAGCTCTTCGAAGGCTTCGTCCAGCGTGGAGAGCCGGTGGCCCTGGTGGGCCCCGATGACCGGGCACAGGACACAGATGAGCTGCGTATCTTCCTGGCAGTAGGTGCTCAAGTCGAGCCCGTGGTCCGGGCACCTCCTCTGGGCCACTCTCTCCGCCTCCATCTCTATCTCTGGGTCAAATTCGCTCTCTGCCTCAGTTTCCCCGTCCGCCTCCGACTCTCCATCTTCGTGGTTGTCTTCCTCCGCCTCGCTCTCTTGCTCGTCCTCCATGTCTTCCTCACTGTCGCCCTCGCTCTCTTCCTCCGTCTCGCTCTCTTCTGCGGAGTCACTGTCTTCCCGGGACTCGCTCTCCTCCCCCGCCTCGCTCTCTAGGTCGCCCGCCTCCTCCACCGGGGCCTGCGCGCCGGCCTGCCCCGCGCCTTCCCCCGGCCCCCGGGGGGCCCAGGCCTGGGCGGCGCCGTGCACGTACGGGGCCAGGTGGTGCCCGGGGAACTTGAGGCGGTGGCCCTCGGCGTGGCGGCGGCAGTAGCAGAAGCCGCATTCCCGGCACACTTCCTCGGCCCCCGGCGCCTCGTCGGGCTCGCACTGGTCACACGTGCCGTCGTGCGGCAGCTCCTCGAGGGCCGCGCCCCCTCCGGAGGCCATGCGGTTGCGGTGACAGGCCCAGGCCTGGGGGCCCCCCCGAGATCGCCGCTGGGCTCCGCGGGCGCCTCACGTCCTCCTCCTAGCCGAACCGGTCCCAGGGAAGCGGCCGCGTGGGATGCGGGAGCGGGGCTGGGATTGGGGCGCCGCTGCCGCCAGCTCCGGGCAGCCCCCGCCGGCCGAGGAGCAGAGGGCCTGCCCGCCCGCCCCGCCGCCCCCTGCGCTTCCTCGGGGCCCGGGCACTTCCGGTGCGGCGGCCGGCGCCCCTGATGGCCCCCCGCGCGCGCGGTCTGCTTGGCCTCTCGCTGCCCCAGCGAGATCGGAGATCTGGGCTCCGTGCCACCCCGGTTCCACTTTCCCTGTCCCCGTCAGGCGGCCTCCTTTCACTTCCTGAGTCATTTAAAGTGGCAATGGCCCTTTCCTGTGGTCCCCGCGGGGGCTCCGCATCCCCGGAAGGAGGGGCAGGATGAAGGAGGCCTCGCTCACATCCCAGCTTGGGCCCCGCCTCCCCGGTTCCTCTCTGGAGGTGTCAGTGGATTTGCCAAGCCCACCACGCAGGTGTGCATGTGTATTTCAGTCTCCCTCCTTCCCACGTGTCGCTGACCTCCCCGGTCCCCGCTGCTGCGTGCGAGGGACGCTGTCAGGACAGAGCATTGCCCCCGGGCATTGCCAGAGGACCCTGGGAAGGGTCGTGTTTGTTCAAGGCCTGGGGAATCTCAGAGGCAGCCTGAGCAAACAGACATGGTCGATCCAAAGCAATGCTATACTTTGTCTATTTGCAAAGTCTGTTTGCATTCCTGCCTCCTGGGGGGCTCAGAGCCTAGAGGGCGGCAACCTTTGTGCATTTTTCTGAGAGCCTGCCTGGGGTTTGGCTGAGATGTCAGGCGAGGTAGGTGGAGAGACAGCATTTATCAAATGAGAGTTCCAGTGGCAGATTGGGTTCCAAAGAGAGGAAGGGGACTGTTATTTATTAACCGATCCTAAAGTGCCAAGAATTGGGCTAGATCTGTTTGTGGCTCTTTACGAGCTGGTTTTGAAAGACCCCGCTGCCCAAGGGCCCCCAGATCCCGATACTACAACTTGTTGGTTTTGTGACCATGGAGAATTTAATTGATCTTTCTGTTTTCCGCTTTTAACAAAGTATGTATGTAAAGTGGAAATAATGGTAATACCTATTTCAAGGGGCTGTTTTGTGGATGAAATGTAAAGGTGCCTGCCTTGTAGAAGTATTCACTACATTTAAACTATTATTGTTGGCACAAATTATATTTGATGGACATTATGACCCTTTGAAAGGATTTTAAACATATTTTTGAACACATTGAGCATTTTTGGCTGGCGGCCTGAAGTGTAATCAACCCCCCATCTCTCCACCATATCTATGCCTCTCCAGTCATTGAAGAGCTTATGTTTCATATTTGGGAGAGGAAAGGGACATTTTGATCTAATCCCAGAAGAGGCCAAGGTGTGGTTGAGAAAAATGGAGGGGGATGGAATGGTGTCTGTTTTCCATTGACGCCCTTGCAATTATCTAGCTCCAATTTCCAGATGAACATCGCAAAAATGCAAGGGGAGGAGGTGAGGTAAAACGCATTTAAAATAATTTTAATGTCTCCACATACAATGTATGCTTACTCTCTATGCAGCTTTTGTCAGAGATTTATTTTTTAGAAATATTTGTGTTTTTTACTTTAGAACAATTCTATAGAATGTTGGAAGGAAAGTCAGAAAGTTTGTTGTTGTTTTTTCCAATTGAATACACATTTCTACTTTTTTCCAGTTAATTTCTCTGGAAATTATTTCTGTGACTGCATTCAAAACAGGGATTGATGCACCATTCTGAAACAAAAAATGTTCAACAAATGTCAACTCAAACATCAACATTAGTATACTTAGAGAGTAGTGTTTCTTGCTTTGAAACACTGTTCTCTAGGTCTACTAATTTCCACCTCTCCATGCTTAGAAGGAAATAGCTTTTACAAGCATGTTATCACATTTAGAAAATATTTTTTCACTGAAAATAATTTTTCGGTGTCTTAAAAGTACATATTTTGTGTGTGTCCAAGATCTTGGTGGGGACAGAGGGGTGTCTTTTTGTTGTTGTTATTTGTTCTTAATCTTACCTGACAGTTCAGTTACTGACTCTTCACAATCCTTTCTTGAGCCCTCTGATTAGAGGGTCTTAGAGGCAAAGTTTGATGGAACAATTAAAAAGTTATGGTAATGAGGTATGGCAGACTCAATGAGACAGACCTTCTGTAACCCTCTGCACAGAAATCAGAACAGTCAGATTCCCCAGGAATTGGAATCCTTGGGAGCATTCAGAGATAGAAACCTTGTTATATTAGTCTGTATTGCATAGAGAATCACCTCAAAACATAGCAGCTTAAGACAATAAATATGTATTATGTCACACTTTCTATGAGCCAGGAATATAGTGGTGGCTTAGCTGGGTGGTCTAACTCAGGGTCTCTCAAAATATTTCAGTGAAGATGTTGGCTGGAGCTATAGGCATTGAAGGCATGACCTGTAGGATTTGCTTCTAAAGTAGCTCGCTCGCCTGGCTGTTGTCAGGAAGACTCACCACTTTCTATTGGGCTGCTTTAGACATGGCAGTTGAATTCTCCCAAAGGAACTGAGCCAAGAGAGTGCAAGGTGGAAGATGCAATGTCTCTTATTACCTAAGCTCAGCAGTCACACGTCATCACTTCCAACATAGTCTATGAGTTGAGAGAAACTAAGATGGTGGCATAGATAAACTCCGGGAAATAGTCGCCTCACACAACAATTGAAAAATATCCCAAAGGACGGAGCAAACATCGTCCAGAACAACAGGAAGGCTGGCTGAGTGTAATTTCTACAACTAGAAGAAAAGAAAAGCACGCTGAGAGCCAGAGGAGCTGCGGGGGCTGAGTGCAGAGGTACGGCGGCGGCTCGCGCGCGGAAAGGGGGTGGCACCTGAGGACGCGGCTGTCTTTTTGAATCACAAGCTCCCGACTGCTCTGAACTCCAGTTCCAGGAAGTCTCTGGGGACCCAGGACTCATACGGGGAGAGGCTGGTCTGTCAGGCGGCAGCGGGCAAACTTGAGGGCGGATTTCCCTCAGAGGTGCTTGCAGCCGTTACCGGGACACTGAGACACGCGACTCCGGGCGCGGAGAATCAGCCATAGCTTCTTTCTCCGCCCTTTTGACTCCCTGAGACCCGGCCCCACCTAGGCTGCGGCAGAGGCTTTTGCATGTGAATGTACCTAACTATAGCCCAGCCAGGCAGACCCGGAACTTCCAAGAGAAGGCCCAAGGCCCCGCAGCGGCTTGCATTGCTTCACAGCTGAGCCTCTTCGTGGCTCCGGCTGTGTGGCCTCAGGCAGGGGCTGAATTAGCACCTCCTTAGAACCAGGAGCCACTGTACCCAGTGGTCAGAGGGGGACCATTCTCCCACTTCAGACACAGCTGCTTCCCACAGCCAATTGGCCTGGAGGGCAATTCCTCCCAGTGATCCTACAACAACCAAGGCACCAAGAGTGCACCAAGAGTGTCCACCCCAGGTAACTGGGGAGGCTGAGCCATGGCCCTACAGGACACCTGGCGCGCAGGGCCACTCTATCAACACAGGGAAGCAGCCAAAATGCGGAGACAAAGAAACAGGTCACAATTGGCAGAAACGGAGGAGGGCAGACGACTGGATATAGAGTTCAAGGCCACGTTTATAAGGTTTGTCAAGAATTTTATGGAAACCGCCGATAAATTTAATGAATCCCTCAAGGAGTATAGTGAGACCATGGAGGACATGAAAAAGGACCAACTAGAAATTAAGCATACACTGACTGAAATAAAGAATAATTTACAGAGATCCAACAGCAGATAAGAGGATCCCAAGAATCAAGTCAAAGATTTGAAATACAAAGAAACAAAAAATACCCAACCGAAAAAGAAAAAAGAAAAGAGATTCAAAAAATATGAAGATAGTGTAAGGAACCTCTGGGACAACTTCAAGCGTACCAACATCAGAATTATAGGGGTACCAGAAGGAGAGAGAGGGCAAGATATTGAAAACCTTTTTGAAGAAATAATGACAGAAAACTTCCCCCACCTGGTGAAAGAAATGGACTTACAAGTCCAGGAAGCGCAGAGAACCCCAAACAAAAGGAATCCAAAGAGGACCACACCAAGACACATCATAATTAAAATGCCAAGAGCAAAAGATAAAGAGAGAATCTTAAAAGCAGCAAGAGAAAGACAGTCAGTTACCTACAAGGGAGTACCCATCCGACTGTCAGCTGATTTCTCAACAGAAACCATGCAGGCCAGAAGAGAGTGGCAAGAAATATTCAAAGAGATGAATAGCAAGAACCTGCAACCAAGATTACTTTATCCAGCAAAGCTATCATTCAGAATGGAAGGTCAGATAAAGAGCTTCACGGATAAGAAAAAGCTAAAGGAGTTCATCACCACCAAACCAGCATTATATGAAATGCTGAAAGGTATTCTTTAAGAAGAGGGAGAAGAAAAAGGAACTCTTACCATTTGCCACAGCATGGATGGAACTGGAGAGCGGATAAATACCACAAGATCTCACTTATTTGTGGAATATAATGAACAACATAAACTGATGAACAAGGACTGATCCAGAGACGGAGAGGCTTTGATTGGACTGTCGGGCCTTGGAGGGAAGGTAGGGGAGGGTGGGGGCAAGGGGGAAAGATCAACCAAAGGACTTATATGCAAGCATATAGGCCTAACCAATGGACACGGACAACGGGGGGGTGAGGGGATGAGCGGGGGGGGGGAGGGGGGGGTAGAGGGTACACATATGTAATATCTTAATCAATAAAAAATATTACAAAAAAAACAACAAAAAAAACATAGTCTATGAGTTACAGAGATCAACTCTATTCATTGTGGAAGGGGACTACACGGGCATGATTACCAAGAGGTGAGGATCCTTGGGGCCATCTTTTTCCTTTAAGATTTTTTAAATTGATTTTTAGAGAGAGAGGAAAGGAAAGGGGGAGAGAGAGAGATGTTAATTGGTTTCCTCCTGAATAACCTCCCCTGTCCCACCAGGAATTGAGCCTGCAACCCAGGCATGTGTCCTGACCAGGAATCAAACTAGTGACCATTTGGTGCATGGGACAGTGCCCAACCAACTGAGCCACACTGGCCAGGGCATCTTTGAGGTTGGCTACCATATTTTACCCTTTTGCCCCCAATGATTCACAACTCTCTCAAATGTAAAATACATCTACTTCCTCCAAAGATCCCCAAAGTCTCAAACCATAAGCTTAAAGTCCAGAATCTTATCTAAATCAGGTCCAGGTGTGGATGAGACTCCTAGATATAGTCTTACATGCAGTGCCTCGAGTATAGTTCCTCTCCATCTGAATGTTTGTTTTCCTCCTCATTCCCAACATACAATGATGGGACAGGCTTAGGATAACTGGTACAGACACTCCTGCTTAAAAGGAGAAAAGACACAGAGGAGTTCACTGGTCCACAATCATCCTGAAATTCAGTTGAACACTTTTTAGAAGCTCCTCAAATTAGGGCTCAATTCTACTTCTGCCCAGGAATGATTCTCCATGGCTTTTGACTTCACCCTTTAAGATCTTGATTCCACTCTCTGTGTCATCCTTTCTTTTCTAAGAAAAGTAGCCCATGTTGGCAGCTATGTAACTTGTCAGTCTGCTTTCTGCCAGTAGAATTTAGGTGCTTTCATGGCCCCTCTTAGTTTTGTACTGTCTCTGTTCCATTTAGTCCATGCTGGCAATGTTCCTGCCAATGTAATTTCTTTTAAAATGTTGTGAGTCTCTTATGAATCTAATTGGGGCACCACTTCATTGGACAAAAATCATACCCACAGATCTCTTCGAGATAAGCCCTTTTCTACTCCGGAGCATCTCTCTACTGGAACTGCTGAAGCACAACACTAATAAACTTCTTTGAAGCCTTATATTTTGTCTGAATAATTCTCTGAATCACTACTATAGATCTTTTGGAGGTATGAACAAAGGGTTTTTACAGCCACACTCCCAGCTTCATCACTTGATGATATTTTCCTTGCAGTGTCCTAGAATTTATTTTTGACTGGAAGCCATTTCTTCATTTTAGCATTATTTGCCATCTAGAAAAGACGGGAATATTCAAATCTAGCAAGTTCTGGATCCTTTTCTTTAAAAGTCCTTCTTTAAATTATTTCTTTCTTCTCACATTTTGCAATAATCAGGAATTTCAACACTCTACCTGGCAATGTATTTAGCTAGCGCATCCAATTAATTAGGCTCATTTTCTAAGGTATATAGGTGACAGTGTTGCTAAACTTCCTGCCACTACAAAACAAGGAACCATTCCTCCAGTTTCCAATAACATTTTTCTAATTTCCTCTTCAGCCTTAATCTACGGTCTTCTCAAAAGCTGCCAGCATTCTTTTATCAGTTTCTTCAAGGCTCTTCAGGCTTTCACTAAAACTCTCCTCCGAGTCCTTCCAGCTTCTCCAACTGCCCAGTTCCAAAGCCACTCCAACATTTTGGGTTTTTGTTATGGAAGCACCTTACTCTTTATAGTAAAATATGTATCCGTTGTCTATGAATGAATAATAAATTACCTTCAAAACTTTGAATCCTTTTGGGGGCAGACTACCACACTTGACATTGGCATTCTCTTCTCACTGTGGTGAGCAACAGCTGTGAGGCATCTCCAGGGTGATTAGCTGCCAGTAGATGTGAAGGACAGAGCAGTTTGCATTTGAGACTGTTTTGTGAGTGCATTTGGTACTTTGAGAAATAAAGGGTGTATTCCTGGTGTCTTCTAATTATGTGGCTGATAGCTCTTGAGTTATTAGACATTTAAACTCTCTACACATGAGGAAACCTACTTTCAGAGAAGTGAAAAAAGCATGTTAGGTGTCAGCCAGCCAGAGGTGGCTGGATTGGGATTCAAACTCATGTCTATCTGACTCCATCTTTAATCATATCCACCTGTGGTATTATTGATGATACCCCTAACTTGCCTAACTGCTTCCTAATAATCTTACCTGTCTTTTCCTTCCAGCTGTGACATCAATTTCTGTCTCCTTAACCTGTTCCAAAGAGACGAACTGGATTTAGTAAGATTCATAACGTAGTACATTTAATTTCAGAAAAACCTCTAAAAGTTGAGAATAGAACATGGTGGAATTTCTAAATCCACTGCTTTAGGGGAAGTATTTGTACCCACTGTGCTGGTCCCATTCTTATGTAATTAGACTGTCACTTCAGTGACTGATTTCATTCCCCCTGCCCCAAGCTCCTGAAATCACCTAAAGCTGTTATCATGTTAGCTAACATCTTATCCTATTAAAGCCAGTGCAGTGAAATATGATATCCCCTGAGCCACTACCAACACTGCCAAAATATAAAGAATGAAGCCTTCATGGCTGAGCCTGAGTCTTTTTGTTCCTCAGAAGCTTATTGGAAATGGGTACCCAAAGGATTCCTTGGCCTATCACCCTTCTGAACATTTTCATTTCATCCAGTTCTTACATGTAAATGGTTCAATGCTCTAAATACCCCCAACCCTTAAAATATAAGTATATGTAAAGATAAACCCCAGATAAGCTCTGATCAAGATATTTTAATTTCAGTACATTCATTTTTAAAAAATATGTCTTTGTTGATTTCAGAGAGGAAAGGAGACGGGGAGAGAGATAGAAACATCAGTGATGAGAGAGAATCATTGATTGGCTGCTTCCCGCAAGTCCCACACTGGGTATTGAGCCTGCAACCTGGGCATGTGCCCTTGGCTGGAATCGAACCATGACCTCCTGGTTCATAGGTCGATGCTCATCCACTGAGCCATACTGGACAGGCAGTACATTCATTTTGTATGTTACTTGCAGAATGGTGTTAAATAGTTCCATGACCACAACAAATAATAAAAATACCTCATTTTCATAACTGCCATTTCGTTCACCCCAAGAAGTCCGTTGATACCTGTTTCCCTTTTCTTCAGATACTTTTTACAGAGTGTCTGCCTGTGCATGCCTCTATTTTAACAGCGTGGAAACTAAATGCCAAGAGAGTAATTTAAAAGAACATCCAGTCAATTTGAGTTAATCTCTGACTTCCTTTCTGGTTTTACAGCCAGCTCCCTAATCCCTGGGTGACGCTAATTCTTTTTGGCAAAATGGTGTTTTTCAAACTTCTCTCCTTGTAAAGGCTTTCTTAGGGGTGGTCTTGGCTTTCATCGGATTGGGCCCTGGGGAATTAGGAGGACACTTAATCATTTGTAAAATCAGTAATTTGGGGGAGTGAGAAAAATCCCTAAATTTGCCTCCTGTTACTCCAGTTGGAAAAGCAGTCACCTATGGACAGGAACTAATGAAAGACTTCGCTGTTTCAGCGCTTAGGGCACTGCCCTTGTAAATGGGGGATTACAGAGGAAAATTTCCCTGACATTCATTCCCTCCATTTATTTATTTATTTTGGAACCAGGGTGCAGATAGGCTAGTTAATCATACTACTCAGATCATAGCCTCACTTTAGTTCATGCAAGCCAGCTTTCTTAGTTCATTTTGACTTAGCTTTGTTTTGTTTTTCTTTATCCCAAACCCCCACTCTTATTCTCGCAACTTCTTCCCACAGAAATTCTCTCTAATGTGATTGATAAATGTTCTTCAATATATATGTATCTTTAAAAAGTATTCAATTGTTTTATTTTTGTTAAAATCTACATAAATATGACACTCAAAACTACTTTTTGTTTCTCTCTCTCTCTCTCTCTTTTTATCCAATGTTGTGCTTGTTAAAATCTTGGGTATTCATTCCTTGACATTTGATATTGTCTGAAATTCTTTGTTTTTTGTCAATCTAATGGTAAATTTATGTAATTTGATAACTTATCATAGCTTTATTTGCATTTTGGGGGTTACTTTTAAAGATGAATAGTATTTTATATTCTAGTTACATGATATCAAGTGTCAAAGCTAAAACAATTAAATTCATGAGTTTTATGGCCTTTATTCAAGGGAAACAATCCATGGATTGGGGGAGTACAATGCCTCACAAGCAGTGGAACACTCTTCCAGAGGGATTTTGGACAAGAGTGAGGTGTGGCTTTTTTCTTTTTCTTTTTTTTTCTCCTTTTATCCTCACCAGAGGATATGTGTTTTTTGTTGTCTTGTGTTTTTTAAAAAATATTTTTATGGTTTTTTAAAATTGATTTCAGAGAGAGGAAGGGAGAGGGATAGAGAAATAGAAACATCGATGATGAAAGAGAATCATGGATCAACTGCCTCCTGCCCGCCCCCTACTGGAGATTGAGCCCACAACCTGGGCATGTGCCCTGACTGGAAATAGAACCATGACCTCCTGGTTCATGAGTTGAGGCTCAACCACTGAGCATACTGGCTAGATGAGGATATGTTTTTATTGATTTTATAGAGAGAGAAAGGGAGGGAGAGAGAGAAGAGAACTCTTCCTCTGGGGATTTTACCCTTTCAAGATTTCATGCGCTTGCAGTGGCTTCACCCTCCTTGCCAATGATCTTTTTCCCAGGCTAGACTGATGTGCAAGCACCTTCCCCCCCTCACCTCAACTTCACTGCACATGTATGTATCCATCTCCCCCTTTGTTCAATCCCTTCCCCTAGGGAATAAATCAGTGGATTTCTGGGGGAGCATGAAGCTGTAGCTTCCTGGTGAGGCTGCCCAGATGACCATGCTTATAATGTTGGGCCTCCCCTTTGCTTGCTTCCTATTATTAGTCCTAATAACTAGCTAATTGTGATAACACCTCCAGGCCTTTGCACTTGCTGTTCCCTCTGTGTGTACTTCACTGCCTCCTCTCTTTCCCCAGCTGCTGCCTACAAGTGCTCCCAGCGATGCTTCTGTTACTGTGCTTCATACACCAGAAAGCTGTTTTGTGTCTCCCGTACTGTGCAGTGCAGTGGCCTCATTGAGGTCAGGGGCTGTGTCTGCTGACCCTGGTGTCCTCAGAACCCTTTGTAGAATCTAGTACCCATTTCGTCTCCATGAAACCTGAAGTGGTGGGCTGAGAGTGAACCACGATTGAGGGGATCATCATACAATTTATCATCCAAACGGGGACCCTTTGAGAGGGAAGCAGAGCACTATTGACAACTATGCCAGGACACTGGGCGTGGACCAGAACTGTCCTGGGTGAGCGGAAATGTAGTCATCCTGATAAAGTGACCAGGGAGGCAGCCTCAGGTTCCTAGTCCAAAAACAATAGATTAACACTTTACCTTTCATTTGTTAAATTTCCTTCCTGTTTATTCATTCCTCCTCCCTTCCTTATTTTCTCTCTCCTTGCTCAGCAAGACTCATATAAACTTGCTAAACCACAACGGCTATAATTCTCATCCTTCATTTCACAAGGTAATTTAAGGGTGAGAAGAGCCCATGAGCCTGATGGAGTGTACAGTGCACAGGGAGGGGGTGGGAAATGCCTTGATTATAGCTCTTCCGTGGAATAGAAACTCAAAATCTGTTCATTTCCCTCCTTAGAAAGAGTTGTAGTGATTTTGAGCAAATACCCAATAAGGAAAAACTCCTAGATGAATCCAAACATGTCTTCTCTGGCTTTATCCTGAAATCCGTAATGACTGTGAGGCACATTTAAAACAGAAGATGCAGAGTTGGGCTGAATAGAATCGTGCAAGAAAGAAAAACTTGATTTGGGGGGAAAGGCCCTTATAGTCAGTGGGAGCTGTGGATCATGACGGCTAATACAGCAAGCAGTTCAGAATCTGACTGATCTGGATTTGAATCCTGACTCCACCACCTTCTTAACTGGGTGACCTCGAACAAGTTCCTTAACCTCTTTAACCTCAGTTATGTTATTTGTACAATGGGGGGTTGTATCACATCTATTTTATAGATTCACTGTGGGGATTAAGTGAGAGTGCATTTATCACTGAGCCAAGCACATAATAAACACTTACTCAGTGCAAGCCATTACATTAATGCACATCAGCAAAAGTTGAGAAATGAGCTCATTTTACCTGTATGAAAATAGTTCTGCCAGGTTTAATGATCAGAGCAGTGTACTGAGAATGCGGAAATCTCAGTTCCTGCCAGCCTCGGCCACTTTGAGACTAGTGGCTCAGAGCAAGTCACTTAACTTCTTTGGTTTTTCAGTCTCCTCTGTGAAACGAGTGAGCTGGAGATTATTCCCGTTTTAATTATCTATTGCTATTGCCATGCACTGCTCCAAAACGTAGTGGCTTAAAACAATAATGATTAACTATTTTTCAGGGTCTTATGAATTGTCTGGGCTCAACTGGGCGGTTCTTCTGCTCCATGTGGGATTGGCTGGGGTCACTCATGCAGCTGCTTTCAGCTGGAGGCCCAGCTGGGGCTTGGACCCTCCAGAATGGTGGCCTCACATGTTTGGCAACTGTCCTTATCAGCCTCTGTGTGAACTGTCATCCTCTAGAATAGTGATGGTGAACCTATGACACGTGTGTCAGAGGTGACACGCGAACTCATTTTTTTGGTTGATTTTTCTTTGTTAAATGGCATTTAAATATATAAAATAAATATCAAAAATATAAATCTTTGTTTTACTATGGTTGCAAATACCACAAAATTTCTATATGTGACACAGCACCAGATTTAAGTTAGGGGTTTTCAAAATGCTGACACGCCGAACTCAAAATGTTCACCATCATTGCTCTAGAACCTTTCTCTCTCTAAATGACTTCTCCAGTGTGATAATGAGACTGCTTTACATTGCAGCCAGCTTCCGAGAGAGCAGAAATGGAAGCTTCAACGTTTCTTAAGGCCTAGGCCAGATGGTAGTGTTACTTCCCCCAAGAATATTTGTGAAAGCAAAGGAGGGCAGCCGAGATTCAAGGCTCCACCTCCTGAAGACTCTCAAAGCCACATTATGAAAGAGCACCCAGGATGGGGAAAATTGTTGTGACTAGTTTTCAAATCAATCCCTACGGTACATGCTGGCTCTGACAGTCCATATTGAAACTTAAATTTCAGAGCCTATCTCACTTCTCCTCACTTTGGGTTATGGACTTGAGTTCTCCAGTGAACGCTTGTTGTGCTCCAGGCCTTGAAACCTTCTCTGCTCTCAGTTCAGCCCCAACAGAAACCGCTCGCACCCCTTTTTGCCACCCAGTATCCTCTTTGCCTCCTTCTGGTAACTAAACTTTCAACTTCCCTCCAGGGACCTGATTACAACCCAGCTGCCCTCCTCCCTGTTTTCGTGCAGTGCTGACTGAGTTGTTCCAATGTTCTTTGTACAGCCCACCTCACATTATAAATTATTTGAGGACCAGAACTGTCTGGGTTTATTTATTTAGAACAGAGCACCAGGAAGCTTAATGCTTAAGACCATATTTCATCAAATCTTAGATGCCACCAATTGGAATATGCACCCTCATTCCATAAAGCACTAAGAAAAAAAAAACTGCTAAGGGTTGTAAGACTTCCCAATTTGAGAGATATCAAAATGTGGAAAATATTCATCTTGGAGTCCATAAAATAGACTTCAAAATTTTTTTGAATGATGATGTTGAACTTTCAACTCCCAGTTCGCCCATTCACTCCCGGGCGGACCCACAGTTTAGGTTTCTTATCTCTAAATCCAGACTGGTTTTTTTTAAAAAAATCTTTAAATTCTTTATTAGTTAAGGAATTACAAATGTGTCCTCATCCCCCCCCCCCATTAACCCGCATCCTTCCCTCCCTTCCCCCCCCCCCCCGCCCCACTCATGCTCTCATCCCCCTGTTGTCTGTGTCCATTGGTTTGGCTTATATGCATGCATACAAGTCCTTTGGTTGATCTCTTCCCCTTACCCCCACCCTCCCCTACTTTCCCTCTGGGGACTAATAGTCTGATTGCTGTTTCTCTGTCTTTGGATCTGTCCCTATTCATCAGTCTATGTTGTTCTCTATATTCCACAAATGAGTGAGATCATGTGGTATTTATCTTTCTCTGACTGGCTTATTTCACTTAGCATAATGCTCTCCAGTCCCATCCAAGCTGTTGCAAAAGGCAAGAGTTCCTTCTTTTTTACCGCAGCATAGTATTCCATTGTGTAGATGTACTACAGTTTTTTAATCCACTCATCTGCTGATGGGCACTTAGGCTGTTTCCAGATCTTAGCTATGGTGAATTGTGCTGCTATGAACATAGGGGTGCATATATCCTTTCTGATTGGTGTTTCTGGCTTCTTGGGATATATTCCTAGAAGTGGGATCACTGGGTCAAATGGGAGTTCCATTTTTAGTTTTTTGAGGAAGCTCCATACTGTTCTCCACAGTGGCTGCACCAGTCTGCATTCCCACCAGCAGTAAATCCAGACTGTTTTAAAATGTTCTAGTAAGTTCCCTTTGAACAATTCCTTTGGACATTTTTCATTGTTCAAAATAAAGTACTATTAAAAAGTAGCTCCACAAACATTAACAGAGAAATATGTGACCTGTAATGTGCTGGATTCTGCGCTAAGTGCATTAAATACACCATCCCTCTTGATTTCTTGTGATCATCTTATGAATACCTAGGTTTTTAATATTGCCATTTGCAGAGGAGACAACTGAGACTAATAGAAATTTAGTTCCTTGTCCAAGGCCACCCAGCTGGCAACGGGCAGAGATAAGATTTGAGTCTCTGGCTCCTACTTCAGTGCTTGTGCTCTTAACTGCTGTTTCTCAGAGAAGCAAAAGGGGCGGGGGGGGGGGGGCGGGGGGAACGCCTCTATTTTCTTTTCTAGAAATGTCTCCTCTCATACTCTTCGCATCATATAATTTAATGTCTGCTTTTTCTCAGTCTTTCTGAGCTACTTACCCAGTTATCCCTCCAATAAGTGCGTTTACCTCCCAGTACTCATCTGTGCTTGTTCCCTTGTAAATCAGTCTCCAGAATTTTAATCATTCTTGGCTCACTTCTCTAACAACCTTACCAAAGACATGTGCTGGAATTGCAGTCAGGAAAATGCCCGAAAACTTAAAATAAAAATACCCCAAACAAAACGCTTTTACAGTCCATCTGATCTACACAGGAAATTAAGAAACACCACATACCTTAGTGGAAAAATACTTGAAATGAAAAGTGAGGTTTGCTGTTATTTAGATTTTGATTTAAAAAATGTTTATCCCTTATCTGAGGCCCGGGGACACTGGAAATGAGGGACATGAAAGCTCGCTTTATAGAACTTTAATGATCTTCTCTTATTATGTTATATTCCCGTTTCCTAAGCCTGTGGTCAAATACAATAGCTTTATTAAAGATGTGATTCGGTTAGGAAGGGGAATGAAATTTTCTGCCACGGGAGCACTGGGGAGAGAGGAGGGAGGACAGTAGCGCTGTTGAGCTGTTGAGAGAAGAAAACTGAACAAAGAAAGAATGGCCTGCAGGGGCTCACGCCACCAACCGGGGTTTATTCTTCACTCCCCTAGGAGCCAGCTCTCTTGAATTCACTGCTAAACATCCTAAGGGGACTCAGTTTCTAATCCACTGAGAGCAGGAAAATAAACAAAACAGAAAGGAGGTCTGGGGTTGCAGTGAGAACCCGAGATAAAGCTGCTTATGTTCTGTCTCAAGTTCTTATGTGTGCGCATCAATAAAGATAAACACTCCCATTTACCAAGCATTTCCTATGGGCCAGGCACTGCTTGAAGCAACATCCGTTTGTTACATCGCTTAATCCCTTCAAGGATCCCATAAAGTGGATACTACTGTCCACTATTGCATTTTACAAGGGTGGAAACTGAGGCAGAGAGAGTAACTTACCTAAGTTCACACAATAAGTGGTGGAGTCAGGATTTGAACCCATATTTTGGCACCAGAGGCCATACATGCACTGGCCATGACACTGCACTGCTAAACACCCACGGGCTTTTGCCAGCAGGCCATGCACCCTGGAGGCTCCTGAGGAATGGGGGTGGGGGGAAGCCTCTTAGAGAACCAATAACGCAATGCAGTCTGAGAAAAGAGGGATTTGGAAGGAAATTGTTGTGGAGCCTCCCAACTGAAGCAGTGCTGCCTTCCTTTGAAGGGAGAGAAATGAAGCAATTTCAAAGAGTAGGGGGAGGTCAGAGGTCAAGGCTAAGCCACCGTAGCTAAGCGATGCAGTCATGCAAGCCTGACACTGCTCAAGTGACAAAATAGAAGACCAGGACACCTTCACAACAACCTCACATAATTATTATGGAAATTAGCTGTTGCTATTTCTGAGACATTTTGCCAGCGGTGTGAGGGACATATGACATCATGAACAATCCTTGATGCAACGGAGACTGAGGGATTGAGATTTGGGACAATTACATGACCTTGATAAGTTACTTAACCTCTCTGAGCCTCAGTTCCGTCATTTGTAAAACGGAGCTATAAGAGCGGCTACCTCTTATTATTCTTGGAAGGATTAAATGGTGTTAATGTAGACAGAGTGCGTGGCCGTATGCACAGCGCACAGAAAGTGCCCAGGCTGTGTGAGTTCTCCCTTCTGCTCCCCTGTCAGTCCCCCCTGCTATAAAACTGAGCCCCATCTGCCCGGAGGGAAGTACATTATTTCCCCGTGGAGAGGGGGATTTGATTATGAACACCAACTAATACTTGTTGAGTGTCCTGGTGCTGGAGATACAGTAGTGCTCTGTGTCAGAAAAGTCCCAGGAGGCATTTTCTGACTCCCTGCTACATACTCTCATTCACCCTTTCTTGCTTATTATTTGCAAGCCTTCCCAGGGAAAGGACTAATTAGTGCCTGAGGGATGCATGCTAAGTGATTGGGGTGGGGAGGACCCAGGAGTCAGAGGCTCCCTGGTAAGGGGAAGAGCTAGAGTGACATCTCAGAGTGAGGCATATCGAAGAGCCAAGAGCCAGCATGGCCTCGCATGGCTGGAGCTCAGAGGGCGAGGGATGATCTGCATGAGGTGAAGTCCTAGATGGAGCAGGAGGGGAGATTATGGAGGACTTACAGCCCTGGTGTTGAAGCTAAGTCCTCAGGGGAGGCCCACAGGTGGCATCAAGCCCCAGAAAGATCGAATCCTGTGTGTGTGACCTTATATTTTTCTACCCAGCCAGGGTTCAGTCAGGGAAACAAAGGCCACTCCATATATTCCAAGATGGAAGGGTTATAATGCAGGAAATCGTAGTTTTATAGAACTGAGGGGAAGGTGGAGCAAAAGTCAGAAAAGCAGCTGATGGGGTTCAGGACGCACTACCCTCTACATATGTCACCTGGGCCTGTTGAACACTGAAGCTGAAGGAATCATCGAAAACAGCAAAGCAGAAAGATCACCTGACCTCTCACACCTCCCCCCGCCACATGCATATCTTCCCTGAAACAGGTCAGAAATCTCCCCTGTGATGGGTGCCCTCCCTGAACAAGGAGGAGGGAAGACATTCTTACTACCAGAGACGGGGAATTTGGGGCCAAGAAATCTGTACAAACAAACCTTGTTAAACTCACCCTTATCTTCCTATTACTACCTCTGTCTTCACACATGTGCTGTTCTCTGAAGGTATAAAAGTTTCCTGCTCGGGTCACTTCTTTGAGTCTTCATTCTCTTGCGAAGACTCCCCCGTACATGCACAAACTCAATGAAATCTGCATGCCCTTCTCCTGTGAATCTGTCTCAGCCAGGGACCCTAAGTGGGTGGAGGAAAACTCCCCCCCCCCCCACACACACACAGCCTCTGACCATCTGGGCTGGCTGCCTCTGGGGCAGGGGATTCGCAAAGTTCCACCCAGATGCCACAGCAGACTTGCAACTCGCTCCGAAGAAAAATGTCTTCTCTCCAGCCTTGCAAGTGAGCCTGAAACCATGCAAAATCTAGTGCCTGGCTTCTCCTCCAGGAGGCAGAGAGCGTTAAGCAAAGCATCTCACTGTATAAGAGATGGACTGTGCTTTACCAAGTCTGAGGCCCACTATTATTTTATGTACCCCTAAGAAAAGGAGAAGAAGATGTAAAAGTGTGTGTGTGTGTGTGTGTGTGTGTATGTGTGTGTGTTCAGAGGGGAATGGCCTCTTATATTGATTTTTAAAATGATTTAAGAAAAAAAGTTAACCACTGGCCAGTGTGCATTCTTATCTTCCAAAAGATCATGCATCTTAGGGAAACGGAGGCAGTGCTCCCGCCGGACTCATCATCTGGACTGAGGCACCTCTTCAGGTGGGGGCGGAAGGGCTAGCCTTGGTCCTGCCCTGTGCTGACTGCCTTGACCTACCTCTCACGCTTCCCTGAGGTGACCCTAAGGAGACCGCAGGCTCTAACAGAGACAAGACAACTAATTGCCCTTGCCTGCCTCAAGGCCACCCTTAAGGTGTTGTTTTTTTTTTAAATGTTTTATTTTTGTGCGAAATATATGACATAAACAAACAAACAAAAAGACAAAATCACCACCTAGTCAAAAACTGGAATGTTGCCAGCACCCCGCAGAACCCCTCCTTGTATCTGCTGCCAACCGAGTTCCCCTCTTTGCTCCCGAAAGGCAGCCACCAGGCGGACCGCTGTCCCCACTGATGAGTTCTGCAGACTTCGAAGTCGTGTATAAATAGAATCATGCACTAGGTCCCCGTTCGGGTCTGGCTTCCCCCGCTTACATCTCTTCTGAGAGTCCTCGCCCTGGGTAGGGACGGTTCGTCCAGCCGCACGCTGGTTAGTATTCCGCTGTGCTGGCTTCCATCGGAACGCTGGGCATCTGGGCGACTTCCGGTGGCGGGTTATTGGAACATGCTAGTGTGAGCCTTTTGTGAAGACCGGCGTGCATTTCTGTCCCCAGTCCACACCGAGGAGCGGACTGACGGCCCAGCCGCAAGTGTTGTGTGCAGATTAAGCTCCCATGGTTTCATCCCTCGGCAATCACTGCTCCAGAACATTTTCAGAGAAGCTTCCAGATAAGGACCTGAACCCCCGGAAACACAGGCAAAAATGGAGCAGGCACATTCTCTGCAGGCAGAAGACAGAGTCTGGTGCCGGCGAATCTGCCAGGCACCCCTGCAACTGGAGAACTTGCCTCCGAAGCGTCTTTTGGGAGGGTCGGCCCTTGCTTTGCCTTAGTCAGCACCTGGCCACCTGGGCAGATCCCAAGCTACCGGCTTCAGAATCCTCTATGCAGGGTTGGGTTTTGCCTCCATGGCAACGCATACTTTACATACCATTTTATTTCAAACAATGGGAAATTAAACACTGGATGTGAAGCAATGTCAGGTTTCCGGTTGGAAGGTGGGGGAGGGGATAAGACTGTATATTTCCAAGTGGCAACTTGTCAGACGGAATGCCTAATGCAGTGCACTTAAGGCAAGGTGTTGATAGAAGGGCTCCGTGCTCTGTGTCATGCATAAAAAATGTCTCTCCCTGCCTGTTTCCTTCAGTCTTCCCCGCCCTGGCATCCTGATTACATCTCAGAATGTAAACTGTGTACACACACACACACACACACACACACACACACTCATGCACACAAAGAGTAATTCTTGGGATAAAGCAGAAAAAAAAAAAAAGCCACCTATATGCAGAATGTTCGACCTTACAAGCAGGAACAGGGTAGTAGGTGCTCATTAAATATTTGGTTAATAAATGAATGAATAAATGCAGCCACGAGCTCCTCAGCAGGGAAAGGGAGCCACACGTTTCATTTTGTGCACCAGTTTCCTTATTATGACTTAACTCTGCGATTATCTTTATGCCCTAATCAAAGCACTTTGAACAAGTAGGGGTTGTCTCTCAGAAGTTGTATTTTAAATTAATTAGGCAATGTATTTATCAGCTTCCAGTGTGAGGCAGATAGGGAAATGCAGTCTTGTTTATAGTGACAATGCTGCTGCCTATCTCTTTCTTTCTTTCTTTTTTTCTTAATTAATTAATTAATTAATTGTGATAACAGCCGGTGGAACTGGCAGGACAAGAATTCAACTTCAATGGTGAGAACCAAACAAATATTGGGTTCTGTCCCTTTTGTCTCCTTTCCTGTTGAAGCCATCACTGGCATTAGAGTTTCAGGTATATGGAAACTTTCCTGGCTCAATCCACGGGAAGCCATCCTCTTCTCTCCACGCATGTGTCTTAGGAGTAGCAGGTCTCAGCTCCTCGTCCCTTGCAGAGAATATTACATTCTGGGGCAGGTTTTTGTTTTTCTAATAAACACACATAAACAAACACCTACCCACAAAGGTGTTGAATGCTGAATATTTAGAGAGTCAAGTCTGGCAGGTGGAAATGAGCCCTTGTGACAAATCTCTATTTATTGTGTTATTTCACCAGCAAAGGCTCAAATGCTAACTTGGGGAATAATTTGTAGATGGGAATGTGATCATTTTTCTACGTCAGCCAGTGGGCTCAGTTCATTGCGCTCCCCACCTAAAAATAAATTCTCTGGCTGACTGCGAACATACCGATACTTGCTGCAAGTGAAGCAAACTTATGGGGACTATTAAAGTGCCAGGGCATTGGAAAATAACAGTGAAGGGAACGCTGATTTGCATTTATGTCATAAAGTAACTTGTCACCTTCAATTTATCACAGTAATTGGTACGAGAAGAGAATGCATGATGCTGATACTTGGTTCAAAGCCACCTTTCTTCACCACCCGCCCCCCCCCCCCCCCCCCGTCCCTGCCTCTCCCTCTCCTGAAATAGCAATGGGTGCACTTCCAAAGAGCGATGACCTTAGGCCTTTTCTATAGCACTGGAATTTGGGAAACAAGATGCATCACTGTATTCCAAGAAATTAAATCTCACAATAACCAATGAAGTAGATGCTATTATTACCCCATATCACAGATGAAGAAACTGATGTACAGAGAAGTGAAGTAACTTGCCCAAGGTCATATAACCAGTAAGTAGAAGAGCCAGGATTTGTGCCCCAGGACCTAGAACAGTGATGGCGAACCTTTTGAGCTTGGCGTGTCAGCATTTTGAAAAACCCTAACTTAAATCTGGTGCCATGTCACATATAGAAATTTTTTGATATTTGCAACCATAGTAAAACAAAGATTTATATTTTTGATACTTATTTTATATATTTAAATGCCATTTAACAATGAAAAATCAACCAAAAAAATGAGTTCGCGTGTCACCTCTGACATGCCTGTCATAGGTTCGCCATCACTGAACTAGAGCCATGATCTAACCACTGTGCTATATCCTGCTCGCTTAGACAGACTATAATGTACCTCCTAATATAAATATGAGGATGGGGATCAATACATCCCCAAGATCTTTAAACCTATAAGAAAAACACAGTGAGAATGACACACCATTACCATTTTAAGCCAAGAGAGAGACCTGGCCAGGGATAAGTTATTCCAACTGGGTTTACAAAAGTAACCAGTGGTTTGTGGTTATTATCAGTGAAATTCAGTTGTGGTGCTCTCTCTTTTTTGTTTTTGTTTTTTCTTTGATCCCCACCTGAGGATATTTTTCCTATTAATTTTTTAAAAATATACTTTTATTTATTTCAGAGAGGAAGGGAGAGGGAGAGAGAGACAGAAACATCAATGATGAGTGAGAACCATTGATTGGCTGCCTCCTGCATGCCCCCCACCCGGGACCAAGCCAGCAACCCGGCACGTGCTCTTGACCAGAATCGAACCTGGGACCATTCAGTCTGCAGGCTGATGCGCTATCCACTGAGCCAAAGCAGCTAGGGCTCCCATTGATATTTAGAGAGAGTGGAAAGGAGGGAGGGGGGAGAGAGAAAGAGAGTGAGTGAGAAACATCAATGTGAGAGAAACACATCGATCGGTTGTCTCCCGTACCCACTCAGACCAGGGCCTGGGAATGAACCTGCAATCCACGTACATGCCCTTGACCCAGAATCGAACCTGAGACCCTTTGGTATGCAGACCAATGCTTTACCACTGAGCCACACTGGCCAGGTCCAGGTGTGGTTCTCCCTGAATTACAGTGGAATGCTTAGAATCCTGTGATTCTATTTGTATAAGTCAACCAAAGCCAGACATAACAGATAGTCGCATCTTCATTTGGGAAATACTCCAGGTCACTTTCCATATAGTTATTATCAGAGCATCTATGTATTTTAGTTCTATGAATTATAAATTGACTTCTACTCCTGATGAATTCTAAAGTCCCTCCAAGTGTGGGTCTCACATGTTTCGGAGAGCAGGTAAATTCAGCTTCATCTGACTGTCTGGCACATACACATCCTGATAGAGGGGTCCTTTTTCCCGGCATTTGGGAGGTGGAAATTGTGCTGCATTTGATGAAAGGTGGATTAAGGTTCGGGCCTCCCTCTTTCGCTGCAGTGCTTGGGTAACCTAGTTTCCCTCTCTGAACCTTGATTGCCTCCCCTGTCAAAAGAAGCTGCGGATACCTTCCTGAAGATTAAGTAAGGGCAGGCGCGTGTGCACACTTGGCTGACATTTGGAGCACACTTTGCAGATAATGGCAATGCACTCCCAGGCCTTTCATTCGGCTCCTGCTTTGTAAGTACTCTGGCTGCATACGCCGAACTGATGACATATACTGGTATATAACCTGAAACTTACCATTGTAACCATTTTTAGGTGCACAGTTCTGTGGCATGACAGTGCTATGCAACCATCACCAGCAGCCATTTCCAGAGTGTGTTCATCTCCCCAAACTGAAACTCTGTCCCCATTAAACAATAACTTCCCATCTTCTCCTCCCTCTGGTCCCTGGCCATTGCCATATTACTTTCTTTCTCTATGAATTTGACTATTCTAGTTACCTCAGATAAGTGTGAAGTCTTACAATATGCGTCTTTTTATGTCGGGCTTATTTCACTGAACCTAATGTCTTCAAGGTGCATCCATGTTATAGAATGTGGTAGAATCTCCTTTCTTTTAAAGGCTGAATAATATTCCACTGCAGGTACATACCACATTTGGGTTATCCATTCATCTGTCAATAGACATTTGGGTTGTTTCCACCTTTTGGCTATTGTGAACAGGAGTGCACAAATCCTGCTTTCAATTCCTTTAGGTATATATCCAGAAGTGGGGATGCTAGTCATAAGGTAATTCTATGTTTAATTTTTTAGGCTGGATATATATATATAAAGGCCCAACGCGCATTAAATCGTGCGTGAGTAGCTCGCTTCCACTTACCTCAGCTGGCCACCCTGCCCATCACCGCTCATAGACTCATAGCTCGCTGCCCCGCCCTCCAGTGCTCATAGCTCTCCCACCAATAGTAGCTTAGTAGCTTGCACCCTGCCCCGCCTGCCCTAAGAGCCACTGCTTGTTTGGTTGTGACGGCATTAGGACGTGACGGCCATGGGCCTTTTATATAAGATATATTTATGTAAATTTGGAATATTTATATAAACATCATATAAATATAAGAGGTGTTGAGAAGCACCCTGGGAGATTCTCAGGTGTTCCTGAAGGACTTCCCTACCATCAGTCCCCAGATTTCTTCAAGGACCCACAAGCTGCTCGGTAAAATCAAAAGCATGCTACTCCATTATTTTGGCTCTCCGTTGCCTGCCTCTCCTCCCCAGCTACAGGTGACAGATTGCCAGAGCAGGGAAAAGTAATCCCAAAGATATTAGTATGCAAACCAGAGCAGGGAACACTACGGTTTAACACTGTTTCTCCACTACTTGGCTATGGATATGTATCTGAATGTGACACATATCCCACCCCCACCCTGCCTCCTCCTCTCTCTGCTGGAAGAGCGAAGGCAGGCACTTTGAGGTGTGTTAACCCTTCCTGAACCAGCATCAATGACTTCCTCAAGGCATTTGATATTTCAGCAGGCCTGCCTCTGAGCTGTAAGTTAGAGGCGAAGCTGTCAAGTCGGTTGATGACTTCAAATTGTTCCTGTTAACTGACAGACACTGAAAAGTCTCATTATCACCAATCAAGGGAGCACCTCATCCATATCACACCAGTCAAGTCGGTCAGATTGGGCTGTGTACATAGTTAAAAAAAAAAAAAAAAAAAAAAAGAGCCAACTCCAGCATCACACACGAGGAGATTCCTGCTCTCTGGTGATGCACCTCACCATCCAGCCTAGTTCCCATGGCAGAGTTGCAGAAGATTGGAAGTCACCACCTTTGGATATTGATTTTAACCTGTTGCTGATCTTAGCAAGACAAGTGAGCTTTTCAGAGAGAAGAGTGTTGACTTCGTGGGTCATGAGCAAAGCCGTTAGGGGATCATAAGTAAATGGTTGGGAGGGAGCCCTCTGAGCAGTGGAATTACAGTTGTTCTTTCCACGGACACTTGGCAGAGTCTCCTTCCTAAGTCACCCAGCCAGGGTTTTCTAGGAAAATCACTTCTAGCTGTGTTATCAGGGGGTCTGCTTAGCGAGAGGACTTATTGACGCGGTGTGACTACCATGGGCTTTGGCATCAGAGGACTGGGGATTGTTTGCGTCAGGACTAATTATGTCACATGAGCAAGTCCTTAACCTCTATGTGCCTGTTTCTACAGCAATAAAATGAAGATAATTTTTTTAAAAATCTACCTTACTTTGGCAACTTATTAGTTATATGGGCTTTCATGGATCAACTTTTAATAAGCCTTAGTTTCCTTATCTGCAAAATGGGAAGAATAACTCTTACCTCTAAAGCAGCGGTTCTCAACCTGTGGGTCACAACCCCTTTGGCGGTCGAACGACCGTTTCACAGGGGTCGCCTAAGACCATCCTGCATATCAGATGTTTACATTACGATTCATAACAGTAGCAACATCACAGTTATGAAGTAGCAACGAAAATAATTTTATGGTTGGGTCACAACATGAGGAACTGTATTTAAAGGATCAGAAGGTTGAGAATCACTGCTCTAAAGGATTGTGGACACGAGATAAAATGTAGGCCAAGTAAATGGTTTGGAGTAGGTACTCAATAATTGTTAAATTTATTATTTCAAGCTACCTTTCATCCTTTTGATGGTAGATGGGACATAAATAATCAGAATGTGCATACAAAAAATGAAACTCAAGACTCAAAAACTTAAAAATTTGTGTTGAATTTATCTGTGGGCGCTGCCCCTGCCATTTCTGTTGGGCTGCTGGAGTCTGATGCCACCTCCCACACTCTAGGGCAGTGATGGCGAACCTTTTGAGCTCGGCATGTCAGCATTTTGAAAAACCCTAACTTAACTCTGGTGCCGTGTCACATATAGAAATTTTTTGGTATTTGCAACCATAGTAAAACAAAGACTTATATTTTTGATATTTATTTTATATATTTAAATGCCATTTAACAAAGAAAAATCAACCAAAACAATGAGTTTGCGTGTCATAGGTTCGCCATCACTGCTCTAGGGGGAAGAAGAAGTCTTTTATGATCTGATTCTCTCTGTCAGCACAATAAGCTGCCTCTACAGTCAATGATCAGGGATGAAATCATGGCACCTCAACTTCCAAGCCTTATGATTTTGAACAATGTTTTATTCTCTTTGTATCTGAGTTTCCTGATCTGTAAAATAGGGATAATAATTGTCCCTGCCTCAGACATCACAATTCAATTAAATAAGATGATACATGCAAAGACCCTAAAATGGTGCCCCACCAAAGGTAAAGTGTTTAATAAATTAGTCATTATTATAACCCAGAAGCTCTCTTGGGTAGTTGCCATAGTTAGAAGGGTAGAAGTGGAGCTGGCTCACACTGGCTTAGGATAGCTGATGGTGCCTATCTCTTCCAGACCTCTGTATTTGGTGACTACACATTGGTAGCTTGAAATTGGGAGTATTTACACCATGGACATTGGCAAACATTACAAATCATCTCTTCTCCCCTTTTCCTACCCAAAACCAATTAACGAACATTTACCAACACACTGCTGGGTGCAGGGGACCCAGGATGCCCCTAGGCCTGCCTTTTCACAGTCCCAGGGCCAGGTGAAAACAGGGGTGCCAGCCGGGCCGAAGGCCACTGTCCAATCAAGCTGAAGGGAGGAGGCAGGCAGTCTTCCTCCCCGGACTCTATAGTCTTCACCCCATCTACCCCTGTGACAAAGCATTGGGTGAAATATCTGTTGTCAGAGACAATCTTTCCAGACAGCATTTCTACCGCTCCCACTTTTTTATTGTTTTCTTGAGACAGAAATATTTAATTGTAAGTAACAGCCCACAACAAACTGGAAAACATAAGCAAAAGTGGAATTTAATGGTAGAAAATGGTACACTCACTTGACAGGAAGTTTGAAGTAGTTGGTTTGGAGCAGAAAGGTCCCAGGCAGCTGCAGAAAGTTCTGGTAGCAGGAACCACTAGACTGTCTCACCAGCTGGAACAAATCGGCTTCAATTTTTTAAATTTGTTTCTTGCTTAAGATGCGAAGTCTTAGGAGGGAGAAAACAATTGACCAGGGTTAGATACATGCCCACTTTTTGGCTGTATGGGGGCGTTTAGACTTAAGACCCAACAAAATTACTGCATAATTTCCCCAAGTGAGCCACGTGTTCTTGAAGAAATGGAACAACCATGATAAATGTTCACTCTACCTTCTTAGTCCTCCTGGTGGGAAATATTTTGTGTACCCTTTCTGCAAAGGGGGTGGCAATGCCAACTGAACTTTACGTGCACGGACTTTCACAGCATGTGGAGGCAGCGTAGATCAGTGGAAAAAACCCAAGGCCCACCAGACTGCCGAAACGAATCCCTTCAAAGGAAGAGAGCCTTGCCTTTAGCCTGAATAATCCCAAAGTTTATGGAGTTCACGAGAGTGCACTTCACAGAGTGATCGCTGTGTGGCATCCTCCGGGGAAAGTCTTAAGAACTTCATCCGCCCTTTTCACCTCCAATTTCTCCTGTTGCTGCCCAGGGCGATTAAAGCCATGATGACTTTGATGACAGCTTCACAGAATCCCCAGGCATCTGTTATCCTGGGATGGTATCCCAGGTCAACTTGTTTCCTCCCAGGCCTCCGCACATTTCTACGGGCGCCAACTAAGCATTTTGGGAAAGTCTTTTGTAAACCTGTCAAAAGTACTGCTGGGCCTTGATGTGCCTTTTCTAGTTTGAATTTCTTTCCCCCTCTATTCCTCATTGTGATCGATTTAGAAAGGTGGCTTTATCTTCTTTAGCTCATTTTTTAAAACGGCTCTGTAGATGATGGCCTCGTTTCTTTGACACTGTGTGGATGATCTCCCTTTATCAGCAGGCCACTGTGGCTTTACTTTTGAGAAATATGCTAAGAGATTGGTTCAGGAAAGATCAATAATGAACCACCAAAGACATAGAGAACCTGCTTTTGATAGAATGGGTCACGGGAAGGCGGTCAACAAGGAAGCTTCTCTTGAACTATTGTATTATGTGACAATACACAGACTACACTGGATGTCTTCAAGTGGGATTATTAAATTCAGCATATGTTATTTAACAGCCACCTTGGTTTTGGGTGGAAAGGGGTAGGAAAGAAGTTGCTTATCTGTCTGTGACTTCACATCTTTATTTGGTGCTAACATTTCCTGTTTCCTTAATATGTGCTGGGCATTTTTCTAAGTGCTTTACATGTTAACTCATAAAAGGTAGGTCTTATTATTATCCCTACTAGAGACACAGTGCATGAAATTTGTGCAGGGGAGTGGGGGGGCCCTCAGCCCAGCCTGCACCCTCCCCAATCTGGGATCCCTTGGGGGATGTCTGACTGCTGGTTTAAACTGGCAGTCGGACATCCCTCTCACAATCCTGGACCACTGGCTCCTAATTGCTCACATGCCTGCCTGCCTGGTTGCCCCTAACTGCAACGCCCCCCTGCCAGCCTGATCGCCCCTCACTGCCTCTGCGTGCCAGCCTGATCGCCCCTAACTGCCCCCTCCCTGCTGGCCTGGTCACTCCTAACTGTCCCCCCTGCCGGCCTGGTCACCCCCCAACTGCCCCCCCTTTGGCCTAGTCGTCCCTCACTGCCCCCCTTGCCAGCTTAATTGCCCCCAACTGCCCCCCCCTGCCAGCCTGGTTGCCCAATGCAGCCTGCTCGTTCAGTCATTTGGTCGTTCCTCACTAACCCCCCTACCAGACTGGTCACCCCATGCAACTTGCTGTTCAGTCGTTTGGTCGTCCCTCACTAACCCCCCTGCTGGCCTGGTTTTAGGCAGCCATCTTGTGAGGGTGTGAGGGTTAATTTGCATATTACTTCTTTATTATATAGGATTTTCCGATGAGAAAACTGAAGGTCAGAGAGCTTACCTGCTGCCCTGGGTCACAGAGCCAAAAAATGGAGGCACCGAGGTTGGAGCCCAGAGAACCTTGCTCTAGGATAGAATCCAGGCCTTTAGCACTATGCCATAGTGCAGCGGTTCTCAACCTGTGGGTCACAACCCCTTTGGCGATCGAACGACCCTTCCACAGGGGTCGCCTAAGACCATCCTGCATATCAGATATTTACATGACGATTCATAACAGTAGCAACATTACAGTTATGAAGTAGCAACGAAAATAATTTTATGGTTGGGTCACAACATGAGGAACTGTATTTAAAGGGCCAGAAGGTTGAGAACCACTGCCATAGTGTCTTCCTAAGAAGCAGGGGAGTTGCTCAGGAGAAGGGCGGGGGTACTTGGGAAAATTGGAGAGGCCCTGTGAGGACGCAAGGCAATAGGCCTTTATCAAGCCAGCTGGAAGTATTCCAAATAGTCTAATAACCAATATAACTGTGCTGATATAGACTGCACATAACCTAGGCCATGAGTAATCGCTTGAAAATAACCCAACAGGGATTTCACATGGAGCACCAACATCTAAGTTACTAAATGTAGAAGCATTACCATAATCTGTGTGGTATGAGTCATGCACCCAGGATCACAGCCTCCAAGATACATACTTTATGTGGTGTTGGGTCAGAAATGCTATATTATAAGGAGAATTTGGATAGGTCTCAACCAAACGCAGATGGAGAAGAAGGGAGCCACGCAGCAACATTTTGTTTTTTTGGTTTTGGTTTTTTGGGGTTTTTTTTTGTACAACTTTGATTAGCAGCGTTTTTGGGACATCTTTTATTAGCTGGATGTCTTGAGAAGTCAGAGATGCTTAACCTCTTCCTTCATTAGCATTTTTGATGTTGCTAATAGGTCACTAGAGAGGGATTCACTAAATGATGAAGCCGAATGTGCTGCCCCTGGAAAGGCAAGGCTGGGATTCACCTGTGATGGCAGAGGCTTTGTTTCCTTCACGAAGTTGGTGGAGTCTGGTCATCAGAGTTAAGGGGTGATGGCTGAACTTGGCATATCTGGGAGCTGCTGTGAGGACAGGAAGCTGGTGCAGAGGGAAAGTAATTTTCCCTGAATTGACTTGACCTTTCTTTAACCCTAGATGTAACCTGCAGAATCACCAGCTCTTTTGCCTGCCATGTGGCATCACTTTTGCTGGCTATGACGATGGTTGAAGGTCAGTCTGAGTGTTACATGTTCCAGAGGCAAATGCTGCCCCTCAGCCACTCTACCACATGGGATTCTTTTAAACAATCCCTCCCCATTCCGCTTTTCTCTCTTTTCCAATATTTTCTTTTCTTCTTTCCTTTTCATCGTTTTCCTGGTTTATATCTCCAACTTGCTAGTGGCAAACAGAACAGAATTTGTTCTTGACTCCTGGCTCACTGGTTTCATGAATTATTTCAGGTAAAACCCTATTAGAGTAAATGTCTCCACTGTGGGGAAATCTCTCTGAATAGGGCATCTAGCCCCCAAGTAAGGGCCGGCTCATTGCAAGCAGGATTCGGTAGCAGGTGTAGAAAGGGCTCAGGTGGACTTTGCTTCTAGCAATAAGGCAAACGACCTAAAAAGCCTTCCCTCTATAAAGCACCTCTAAATGTTTTATACAACATACCAAATATCTTTTTAAATGCAGAGCTGAGCTCAGAAAAATGTAAGGAATATCCCATGGGTCCAAAGCAAAAAGAGAATCAAAATCAGAGTGATAGGTGTGAACTGAAACTAGGGCTGCCCTGAGTGTGTGTGTGTGTGTGTGTGTGTGTGTGTGTAAGAGAGAGAGAGACAGAGAGAGAGAGATCTTTGTATTCAGATGATTTGGGAGGAAAGTTAGACCTTTTCAAGCCAAAAGTGCTGCCCCTGGAAATAAAAGTAGGACCTTCAAAGGAAACCTCCATCTTTCCAGCAAAGGGAGATGTGAGAGGAGATTGTTTGACTTAGCCTGAACTCTGGTTGGGGGAAAAAAATCCCTGAGAAGATTCCTGTCGTCATATGTGGTTAGCATTTAAATTGACACTACCTGCTAAGACTTCAACTTCCTGGAAAAAGAATTAATATAAAAGTGAACCAGTTTTGCCCTAGCCGGTTTGGCTCAGTGGATAGAGCGTCGGCCTGCGAACTGAAAGGTCCCAGGTTTGATTCCGGCCAAGGGCACATGCCCGGGCTGTGGGCTCGTTCCCCAGTAGGGGACTTGCAGGAGGCAGCCGATCCATGATTCTCTCTCATCATGGATATTTTTATCTCTCGCTCCCTCTTCCTTCCTCTCTGAAATCAATAAAAAAAATATTTTAAAAAATGAACCAGTTTTGGGGTTAACCCAGGGGGCGGGGCGGTCGCTTGACACAAGGAAATGAAAACATCTTAGGAAGGATAAATCTTCAACCCAAACAAAATGGGAACCTCACAGATACCTGGATGAATGAGTTTATAAACCAAAATTAGAAAATGCAGAACTCCTGTATTCAGGTTACCAGAATTAGGAAAGCAAAATAAGACAAGACACTAAGATGACTCTGACTTTCAGATAAGCAACAACTAACTTGTAATATAAGCATATCCCAAATATTGCATATAACTTATTTTAAAAAACTGTTCATCATTTATCTAAAATTTAAAGCTCAGTGGGTGTCCTGTGTTTTACTGGGCAACCCTATATATGTGAAAGTCAGGAAACACCCACCAGCAGGACTAGACTACCCAGAACCTCCAATACTGAAGTAAGCAGGTGTACACTTTTAGATAATTGAATATATCTTAAAAACATAAGAGAAGAAGAAAATATTTTAAAATGACTGGGAAGTTTGAAGAAGAACCAAATATGACTTTGCAAGACAGTTTGGCATTTTCTTGCAAAATTAAGCATCCTCTTTCCATACAACTCAGTGATTGCACTCGTTGGTACTTATCCAAGGGAGATGAAAACTTATGTCCACACAAAAACCTGCACACAAATGTTTACAGCAGCTTTATTTATAATTGCCCAAACTTGGAAGCCACCAAGCTGTTCTTCAGTAGGTGAGTGAATAAGCTGTAGTACACTCAGACAATGAAATATAATTCAGCAATAAAAAGAAATGAGCTGTCAAGCCATGAAAAAACATGGAAGAACCTTGAAGGCACATTGCTAAGTGAAAGAAGCCAATCTTAAAGGCTACATATTATAGGATTTCAACTATATAACATTCTAGGAAAGGCGAAACTATGGAGATAGTAAGATGATCAGTGGGTGCCAGGGATAAGGGGGAGGGAGGGGATGAATAGGGGGCACACAGAGGTGTTTCAGGACAGGGAAACTATCCTGTATGACACTATAGTGTATTTTGCTATACATTTTCCCAAATCAACTGAATGTCCAACACCAAGAATGAATCTTAATGTAAATATGGACTTTCAGTGACAATGATTTGTGTATGTGGGTTACTAGATTGTTAAGAAAGGAACCACTCCGGTGAGAATGTTGGTTATGGGGATACTATGCATGTGTTGGAGCAGGGAGAATATGGGAAATTTCTGTACCTTCTGTTCTATTTTACTATGACCCTAAAATGTTCCATCTTCCTTATTAGACTCTAAGCTGCATGAAGGCAGGCACCTTACATATCTTGCTCACCACTGAATCCACAGAGCCTAGCTCATGGCTACTGGGACTTTTTTAGGAGGCACTTAAAGAGTATTGAATCTTCAGGTAGAGAGAAGAAACTGGAAGTTAGGGCTGAGATTCATCTGCAGGATTGCTGTACATAAAATCATGGCCTTCTTCCAGAGTTGAAAGGGATTCTAGAGAATATCTAGTCTTCCCATTGCTTTTGCAGATGAGGAAAATGAAGAGTTCATCAATTGGTCTGAAAATCCGTGGCTATGAAATGGTGGATGTCAGACTCAAATCCATTTCTGCCAGTTCCCAAATGATACTGCTCACGTTCTGCCATGTTGCCCTCAGGACCAAGGTCATGGCTGGGCAAGTGAAAAAATCCAGGCACAAAAGGACAAATATTGCAAGATTCCAGTTATAGAAAATATGTAGAACAGGCAAATTAGTACAGACAGAAAGTAGATGAGAAGTTACCAGAGGCTGGGGGGAAGGGAGGAATGCGGAGTTACTGCTTAATGATGACAATTTTTGTTTGGAGTGATGAAAACGTTTTAGAAATAGTGGCATGGTTGCACAATGTTCATAGTAGAATATCACTGAATTGTACACTTAAAATGATTAAAATGCCAAATTTTATGATGTGTTTTATCACAATTTAAAAAGATAGAAAAAGATCATGTATGCGGTCATTCCTACTCGCCTTGCTTCTCCAGGCCATTTGTAGGATGACGATAAACTTTTTAAAAAAATATATTTTTATTAATTTCAGAGAGGAGGGGAGAGGGAGAGAGAGATAGAAACATCAATGATGAGAATCATTGTTCAGCTGCCTCCCGCATGCTCCACATGGGGGATGGAGCCCACAACTCGGGCATGTGCCCCGACCAGGAATTGAACCCTGACCTCTTGGTTTATAAGTCGATGCTCACCCACTGAGCCACGCCAGCCAGGCGGGGACAAAGACTTTAAAAAGCATTAAAAAATATACTTTGAGGGGAAGGTATAAACAAGCAGAGACAAATGCATGATGCAGGACCATCAAATTTAAAGTGACACTTCTCTATTATTATCCCGCAATTTCTCAGCAAAGTGAAACCTGTGAGCTGATCCTGGGAAAATGCCAGTTCTATACATAAGCTATTTAATTTTTCTGGATAGGGTGTAAAATAACTGTTAAAGCTATAAAAGATACCATATGGCGCCAAAGGAAGGGGGAAAAAGAGGTTTTTTTCTGTTGTTGTTACTTGATGAATAGTTATTTCTCTATTCTCTTAAAAAAAAAATAAAGGTACCATTTAAGAGAAAAATTTCAAAAGTGTCAAGAAGACATATCCAAAATGGAAAGAAAGTTGAAAAGATAAATAAAACGAGCATTCCTTTAACTATATTTGGCGGAGTCCTGCAGAGAAAAAAATTCCAGCGAGGCAGCATTGAGACATAGTTTATTAATGTAGTTTCTCCCACAGCAGGACACAGAGAAATTGGTAAAACAATCACATAAAGAAATTATGACTCTTACATCTGATCTTTATGACTGCACAGAAAAGGAACTGTCCTCTTGAGTTGTCCTTGGGCCACGTTGAGGCAGAGATTCAAAGAATTGTTTCCCCTCCCAAGCCCCACAATAGCACTACTTGCTCATACATTCAGAACAGACTGAAAGCTATGGCTCGTGTTTTGCACACTTTAGTAGACTGAGCCGCACTTATGAATTAAAAACAGTTTAGAGCAGGGGTCCTCAAACTACGGCCTGCGGGCCACATGCAAATACAAATATTGTATTTGTTCCCGTTTTGTTTTTATACTTCAAAATAAGATATGTGCAGTGTGCATAGGAATTTGTTCATAGTTTTTTTTTAAACTATAGTCTGGCCCTCCAACGATCTGAGGGACAGTGAACTGGCCCCTGTTTCAAAGGTTTGAGGACCCCTGGTTTAGAGGGTCACACCTGGCAATGGGAAGTAGAAGAAGAGAAGAGAATGAAAATGGAATTGAATATTGAAAGTGTGTTGCATATGCTGCTGTGGGAAACTTTGATTTCAGTCCTTTGAGTGTGTGTGTGTGTGTGTGTGTGCGCGCGCGCACGCGTTCTTGTGTCTGTGACTTATTGTGAGTTCTGGTAGAAAAATCAACCAAATAAACAAAAAAGTGTAAAGTTACCAATCAAATCAAACACCTCCCATTCTAGGTAAGACACCTGGAGTCAGAGAGGGGCAATGACTTTCCCAAGTCACACATGAGTCAGAAGTGGCCCAGGTCTCTTGACTCCCAATATCCTCTAATGATCAGCGCATGCGTGCAGCTGGGTATCAACTGTGCCCGTGGTTTCCAGACCACCTTGGTAGCTTACTTTCCATTCCCTTCTGGAGCAATCCAAGCAGACTTCCTTCTCTCCTCTTCTGCCCCTTCAGACCTTATACCATGTGGGATTAGAGGTCCTGTGGGATGGGACAGATGTGTGGGGAGACAAATAATGAGTGCCCAGGCTGGGATCATCCCGGACTATTGGGTAGCTCAGAAAATGCAAATTCTACAACTGACGAGATACATGGGAAGCTGATGAGATACATGAGAAACAGAATCACAGCCTCCCTGTGAAAAAGAGGGGGTGCACGTGAAGACGCATATTGAGGGCATTCTCAGGAAGGAGACAACCAGCTGACAACTGTGGGCTTTAGGTAATTCCTGCCAGACTCAGGCACTCTGGCTGGTCTTCCTGGGCCAAAATTGAAGCATGTAGAAAGACTTCTGTGACTGCAGAGATATGGCAGGATTATGAAAAGAGGGTCCTGCCTGGGGCTCCAAGTGCCTCTGGTTTTGACTTAGAGGAGAAAAGTATCTACCCCACCAATAAACAAACACTTACAGTGCATAGGCTATGTGCCAGGCACTGTTCTGAGGATATCACAAATATTTACTCATTTAATCCACATAATCAACCCCTCAGCCTTAGAGAGCTCTGCTAGCCACCGTCATGGGCAGAATGTTGAGAAGTGTTGAGATGTGCTAGAATAATTTGTTTTGCTTCCTGATTCAGGAGGGCAAGTATCTTAATAGAGTTTAGAGCTATGTCACTGACAATGCGAATTAATCAACAGTCAAATCCACAGAGAAAAGGTCGACTGCCTACTTTCTCTTGGCAGAAGGAATTGGGAGGATTGTTCTTCTTGCAAAGAGTCATCACCTTTTGATGCTTTCCAGAAGTGGCGATGAATTTGCAAGAGCTATCTACTTTTAATAAAATCTCCTCATATAGTTGTAGTATAACTCCTTTCTGCAGAGTCTGCTTAGATCCTGAAACAACCCACTCAAGCCCATGTCGAGGCCAAACCTGTGCCCTTGGCCTTATGATCCAGGGCTTTCCATAGTGTTAGACGAGGGTCCTCAATGTGTTGAATTAATTTATTGCCACACTTCAAAAACCGAACCTGACTTTGAAAACTGCTAGATTTGGTTTTGATGATGAGAATTATTCGTAAAAGTTTACTGAAGTGTAAGAAGGGCAAGTTTTGTTAAAGATGAATAGGAAGTGAGTTTTTTTAAAAAATACTTACGAGGTGCCCTTATGTTTTATGTTAGCATTTAAATCCCAGCATACTCTGATCGAATCTCCATTTCATAGACAAGGAAACTAAGTTAAATGACTTGCTGAAAGAAAATAGGTGAGGGACAGAATTCAGAATATAGTCTCTGCAGAACCCATTACTCTTTCCACATCATGCTGCAGTCTGGAAGCTTTTTTCCCCTTCACCTGCAAAATGATTTGGCCCTAACAGCATTCACTGACCATGGCAAAACTTTAATTGATCTTTCTGTCCCACAGCCTACCGATTATCCACGAAGAATAAGCAAGTTATCCACGAAGAATAAGCAAGTTAAAACCTGTTCTCAGTCATTAAGTCTTGGTTCCCTTAACAACTCCACCATGTAATTAAACTTATTCTCGGCCAGGCAAATACGGTTCACTAAAGAATCTAAGAAGTCATTTAAATTATGCTTGGTTTCTTGTTCTGGGTTACCCATGGTCAAGTCTGGGCTTGGAGCTGCAGTTTAGGAGGAATGTGGAGAATGCTGTTGGCCCAGAACTCACCAGTGTAGAAATGAGATGGGAGTCAGGGTGTATTTCATGCACAATCTGTGAAACTTTGAACTTATCTCTGGTTATGGTTTTCCTTGACGACCACAACGGGTAAAAATGCAGGTTGCTGAATAGTTACCCTTTCCTCGGAGCAGCCTCCCTTGACTTAGGCAGCAGATCTCATAGAGTTATTCATTGGTTATCAGAAATGGAAAATGTTTCTTTCTGAAAGGTAATTATCGGAGGTCTCTCTCTAACACTGTATTGGAAAAAGAAATATTTGTCATTACCAGTACATTGTGGCTATATTATGAAAAAAATTGGCTATCACTACAAAGTTTATGGATTCTATTTTTTTTTTCAGTTGAGATAAGATTTGGCTCAGCATAAGGCACTGAAACATAAGGGTGGCATTAAATTGTAGTTAAGTTACACGCTGTGTTGCCATGCAGACTGAGAAGGGAACCCACAGAGATTTAATATCTTCAGGAGTCTATAAAACTCCAGGTTTATAAATACTAGTCAAAGAAGACATTTTAAAGTAAACAAAAGTTTACTTTGGAGTTAAAGGTCATTACATAAAACAAAAGATAACAGGCAAGATCACTTGGACCCAGACATCAGATAAAATGCCAAGATAAAACGCCAATGGCTTGTAAGACAAAAAGCCACTTTCCCCCTCCTCCATGGGTCAAAAGAAGTTTGAGACAATCCAAAAATATTTTCTAAATTTAAAGTCCCCAAGAAGCAGAGGCCAAATGTCAAATACAAAGCACTGCACACTTTTCCCCCGGGCTCCCAATGGCTGCTCTGAGGGGACCGTGCTATTACGACCTGGAAAAATAAACAGTATCATCTCTGAACAGAGCTGGATGCTGAGTCCAGATGTTGGAGATTATGATCTCCTGGATGCAATGGAATTTATGCCAGATTAAAGAGAAGAATTAATTTACGACTTTCTCTACCTGTTCACAATGTGTTCAGCTTATTATTTGTACACGGTGTGATGCACGGTAATTACAATGCTGAAAACAACGTGCAACATGTGACCACTGTAGTTAAGTTTAAAAGGGGGGGAATTTGTCATCTTAGAGTCTGCACATCTGGTTCTATCATAGTTGCCACATGATTAATATAGGAATATATTACACTGAAATCCCTTTATATCAAAGTTTTATTTGCCAGGAAATAGAATACTTTCCCCCTCTCTCTCCATCTTCCCCCACAGGCTATGCTGAAACCTGAAATTTCCAGCACCAGGGTTCATTTGAGTGAGCAGAACAGGAAATCTGTTCTTGTCTTTGTGCAATTAATTCTGTAAGTTCCATAGTCACAACTGGGGTTTGTTTTAAAAGCGCATTCATAAAGGAGAAACCCTAAAACTCATTCTAAAACCAGACAGGGCATCAGATACCTCAGTTAAAACCATCAGGAATTAAGTTCTAAATTTTAAACTCCCTTTTATTGAAATATAAGTTTGTTTAGTATATTTACACCACACTTTATCACATATATACATAGTAGGCAAATTTTGTCAAATAAAAAAGTTTTTTTCTCAATACAAAATTAAAATAAAAACAAAGTAAAGTGCATGAAACTGATTTTCTTTTTCTTCTGGTGAACATCATCATTGTCAAAATTTTGGTCGATTGGGGGAAAGGGGGAGAAATGCATTATGTGATTCAGTGCACACAGCCAGCCAGTCCCACATTTGCAGCCTTCAGGCCAAAATGACAAGCGGTAAAGAACAAGTCAGATATACAGAGTCTGCAGGGCTCCCCAGGTTCTGGAGGTCCTGATCTCTTTGTCTTATCCGGATCCGTTCCCCAGCTCTTAACAGTGATCTCACCATCACCAGCTGGAACAAAGGGAGAACACAGGAAGGGGGCTCCACCAGCCAATGTCACAGCCGCCTCTGGCCGCCAGCGCTGCGTTTGGTAGAAAACTGCAGAATGAGCTCAAAGGCTCGAATAGAAGTTTCCCTTTTTGGGAAAGAGGAGGAGGAGGAGGAGGAGGAGGAGGAGGAGGTCGAGGAATAAGGATGCATCTCCCACAGAGACAGCCGGGGGGGGGGGGGGGGGGGGGGGGGGGGGGGGGGCAAACTCAGGCAGCCAGTTTCTTCCTATTCAAACTCCCTGCTGCCACAGGGAAGAATCCTTTTATAAGCCGGGTGGAGGGGATGTTACACTTCTCACCTGGGTGAGTTCTCCCAGAACTTTGAAAGGAAACAGCTTTGAGACAGAGAGAAAGGGGGCAGGTAGGTGCAACTGAAGTTTTCAGCAGCCTTCTGGCTCGAGCCACTGGCAGGGCGTTGGCTGGCTGGTCCCAGGCGGTGGCAGAGGCGACAGCCCTTCCCCCATCAGCCATTTCCCCGGCCAGGGGTTTCTCTCGCTCTCTCTCTCTTCCTCACGGTGATACTAAGTCCCAGGTCTGCGGCCGTACTTGGCCTTACAGTGCAAAATGTGCTTGGCAAGGAAGTCGAGGCGGCGCTGTAGCAGCTGAGCATGGGGATGGGCGAGCTCAGCCAGCTCCGGGAAGCGAGGCTCGTGGTGCTGGTAGAGGCGCAGCAGCCGGGCGGCCGCGTCCTGGCCGCGGTGCAGCTCCAGGACGCGCCTCGCTGTCCGCTCTCGGAACACACACACCGACTGCAGCAGCGGCTCATTGTATTTGTCCCACATGCCCGCCACCCGGTAGCCGTGCACCAAGCCCGCCTCGTTGTCCAGAAAGACCAGCGCCCCGCCGGGGCCGCGGTGCAGGTTGCTGGTGGCGCGCTGCATGACGCGCGGATCCCACTGCAGGCTGAAGAGGTTGCTGACGAGCCGGTCGAAGTTGGCCGTCAGGTAGTCAAAGAGGATCAGGTCGGTCCATTGCACCAGGTCCACCAGCTCCTCCCGGCTGCGGTTGGCTAGCTCGCCCCCGGCGGCGCGCAGGGGCCGCAGCTGGCCGTCCTCGGAGCGCCAGGGCGCGGGCACCACCACGTCCGTGAGGTTGGGCAGCCAGCTCGTCAGGCTCACCACGCTGCCCTCCGTCCAGTGCGCCGCCCGCAGCTCCTCTTGCACCTGCGCCCACTGGGCGCCCCGAGCCTCCACCCGGGAGAGTGCCAGCGGCGGCACGTGGCGCTGGAGGCCCAGCAGACACGCCAGGTAGTAGGACAGGGCCTCGCCCTGGATCTGCTCGGGGTTGATGCCGTAGCGCACGCAGGCGCGGGTGCCGTCGGCGAAGCGCGCCAGCCGGTTGGAGCTGCGTCCGCAGCCCCCGCGCTCCAGGGCCACCACCCGGGCGCCGCGCGCCGCCTGCAGCCACGCCGCCGCCTGGGCCTCGGAGAAGCCGCGGGGCACCTGCTCTTCCAGGCCGCGGCTCCAGAAGACGCCCCCGTGCACCACGGCGAGCTCCTCCGGCCGGGGCCGCCCGTCGGGCACGCGCCGCCGGCGCTCACCCGGGGGCCGCCGCGGAGGACCGTCGGCGCCGGCCGCCAAGGTGAGCAGCGTCCGGAAAGTTTTCAGGGAGGCGCCGCGGGGGTCCCGCGCCCGGATCGGGGCCTGAGGGAAGCGGGGCGCCGACTCCGGGCCGCCGCCCCCGGCCGGGCGGCGCGGGGTTCGGTCTTCGGGCGGCCGGGAGGCGGGCAGCGCCGTCCGCGGCGGCAGGAGCCGGCCCCACAGCGCCAGCAGCGAGCCCAGCGCCAGCAGCCAGAGCCCCGCGGTGGCGGCGGCGCCCCGCATCCTCCTGCCCATGCTTCTCCCGCCGCTTCAAGACGAGCCCGGGCGCCCGGGTCCCGGCGGCGAGGCGGACCCGGCTGCCGGTCGGCTCCCGGGCTCCGGGCGCTTCGGCCCCATCGCGGCCGCGAGGCGGTGCGGAGTCTCCCCGGCGCTGGGAACTCGCTGCGCCGCCGCTTCCCAGCTGCTTTTGTATTTCGCTGTGAGACCCTCCGGCGGGCGCGATTCACAGGCGTCCGGACCACGTGGGCGCGAGGGGGATCCCCCTCCCCCTCCTCCGCCGCCGCTCCCGCCCCCCACTCCTCCGCCCCCTTCTCCTCCTCTTCCCCTTAAAGCGGCAATGGCTGCTTCGGAGAGGCAGCCCCACACTGGGTTGGGGACCGAGGGGCGGGGAGGAGGCCGGGCGAGCGGAGCCCGCGCGGGGGCGTGGGAGGGGGCGGCGCTGAGCTGGAGTCCGACCGGTTGCGAGGGACGCGCCCTGGCCCTGGCTGGGGTTGGACTGGTCGCGGGGTCTCTTGGCTTGGGCAGGGCCTGGCCTCCTCCAAACTTCGGACTAACCCCCACTGCGCCCAGGCGCAGCCCGAGCCGGATCAGGGCGGGTCCCTTTGCCTTCTCCGTTACCGGCGGTGTGATTCACTCAGCCTTATGTAGATCTCTGGGAATTTCTCTGAGCCACAGAGGCTGTGACTCCAGAGGGTAGAGGAACCATTTATAGCCAACAGCTCGGAACCGACACCCACTTGCCCGAGCGCGCTCACCTCCACCGGTCACTGTGCTTTGAGGTGGGTCGCTCTGCCTTTCTTGTGCCCGTGGAGCATCTAGGTCAGCTCCATTCATTCCCTCACCCATTCCACGGTGTCTGCCCTCGGTCTGGCCTCAGTAAAATCCACAGATCCGGGTCCCTGGGCCCATGGAGCTTATATTACAGTCTAGGGGGGCGTTCAAGTTGCTATGAGAGCATGATGGCCCAGGATTAGACCTAGTGCGGGGGTTGAGGGCGGAGGGGGTGTCCAGGACGATTTCTCTAAGGAAATGATACTATTCTATGAGAAAATACGCACAAAGCAGGGCTGGCGGTTGCTCAAGATCTCACAGTTAGCAAGTGGAGAAACTAAAATTCTAGCTCGGGTCTCCTGGCAGCATGTGCTTGATTTTCCCTCCATCAAACAAGTTCCATATTTGTATCAAGTTGGTAATTCATTCTCATTCTCTCTCTCTCTCTCTCTCTCTCTCTCTCTCTCTCTCTCTCTCATTTACCCAATCACTTTATTCCCCAAATGTGGTTTTTGATTCAACAAAGAGAATCCCCATATTGCATTTTACTTAATGGTATAACGGTTTAAGGGTGAAAAAAATGGTTGGAGGAGCAAAACCTAAGAAAACAAATAAGACAACAGATCACATTGTCTTCCAGACACCTTTGAGTTCAATCTACCAGGAAAACTCTTAGATAAGAATGGGGGTTATTTCTTCCCTCTCTGTACCAGTGTGTGTCCCAGATCCAAACCCCAATTCCCAGTCGAGGCACATGATTGCTGGTGGGGATGGAATCCACCTCCTGAAAGCAGTTTTAAATTTGTTTCCGTACCCGTGTTTCTTTTCTCTCTTTTTATCCCCATCAACTGCCCGTGGGGGTTTCCGCTATATTAGGTCATCAGCTGACACTGAGTGTATTTTATTCACCAAAGAATGAATAATGCTCTGGGAAGACACCCTGATTTTGTGGCTGAGCAGCGGCATCCGACCACACCGAGGGCCTTCCAGCACTGACCCGCTGTACTCTCAGGTGTTTCCATGTTGATCTTTGTTGCATCTGTTCTGCACCACATTATAGCTATATCATTGCCTTTTCATAGATCTTATCTGATGATGAGATTACTGCTGCTCCCATATGGACACATCAAAACATATGAATTCATTGAGGAGTACTGTCTTCCTGCTCTGTGCAAGCTCCCTACCCCTACCTTTCCCTACAGGGCAGGGACTATGTCTTATCAACTTTCTATTTCTCTTAACACCTAACAAGGCATATTACACTGAAGAGAGGCTCAATGAGTTCAATTTTAATTTTTTGACTTTTTGATTAGCTTCCGCTGAGACTTTTTTTCTTTCTTTTTTTTTTGAATGCTTTGCTTTCAACTTGGGTAAACTGTAAGCAAGATCTCCATCTTGTGGGCAGAAGTAGAATATCATCTAATTAGAGAAAATGCATACATTTTAAACGAACAATTAATTGTTTAAGTTAAATTCTGAGTATTGTGTGGCTACCATGGCTTACACCAAGTGCTAGGTTCTGTGGGGGAATTCAAAGTAGTTGGTGTCTCTGTCTTTTTAGCTGTTAACAAAGGCTGTACATAATCAAAGGGATAGTTCGCTGTAAACTCCATGAGGAGTCTGTCTTGTCTGTTGTTTTATAGCTTCCTGACACAATGCCTGGCACTTAATGGTATTCATTAACAATTTGCTAAATAAGTAATTTGAATGTTAATGAGACGAAGGTCTGCAAGTAGTATTCATTAAATCTTTTTTTAAAATATCTTACTACAAAAGGATACAAAATAACTTTCATTTATTCTAAGAGGGAAAAAAATATCAACGAAGCCTCTGCTTAATGTAGGAGGAAGTATATGATTTTCAGTCTGAGAAGGCTGGTCTCAAACCTGGATATCCCAACTACCAGAATCTTCCATTCACATGGCTGGTGCTGATGAAGAAACTGAGTCTTAACGAAGTCAGCTAAGATCTCACAGCTCTAAAGACAGGTTGACTTGATCATAGAACCTTTGCCAGGCCTGAATGCACGGTGTATCAGAACAGGATACACTAATAGGAACTTGGTCAAGTTCATTAACAGGCAGAATTACAGAAAACCAAAGGAATAAATCAAAACCAAAAACAAACCCAGCGACGAATGCAGTTTTAAGGTGGCGTTTGATTATTTTACATCAGTGATTTTCAGCTGGTGCACCTCAAGAATTAAAAAAAAAAATTTAAATACTCATGTGTTATCCTGCCCCAATGAAGATTCAGAGTGTGCATTTTTATAATAAAGGCTCTCATAAATCCTTCACTAAACAAAAGCATTGAATTGGAGGAAAAAAAAAAAACAGATAGAAAAACAACTATGCAATACCAGACTATTTGGTCAGGGGCACTGACCTCTTTTCCCTTAGATTGTCCACAGCCAACACCACAATAGCTGTCCTGTGTGAATGAATCAAAATTATACCTACATTTTTGTCAGGTCGGCAAAACATACAATATATTTTTTGGTGTGCTGCAGAATTTTAGTAATTAGTTTATGTGTGCCCTGAGATGAAAAAGATTGAAAATCACTATTTTAGACAGAGTTGGAGGAAAACGCTTTTGTTTTCCTTCACTTCCCGGCCTGAGGACACCCCACCAGACACCCATGGCCAAGCCACTGTGGCTCCTGGAGACAGCACAGCTCATCACAGTGTGTAACCTTGGCCCCATCTCCCCCTCGGCAGTTGCTGGGGGATGAGGGGAGGTGCTCCTCATCTATCATGACATCGGTACCAATTTTCACCTTGAAAACTTTCTTAATGTAATTCCTCAGAGCTTCTCTCTGAGCCTCGACTTCCAATGGCCTCCAACTCCCACAGACCTGTTTGAAGAATGATCTGGTTCCTATAACAGTGCCTCCTGGGGAAGAGAGAGGAGGTGGAGTTGAGGGTTGGGAGCAGGGCAGCAGCTTGGAGTTGGAACATATTCCAAGTCTGGTGTTTCCACTTTCTGGCCGTTTCCTTTCTGGCTAGTTATTTCCCTTCTATGAGTGCTGGTTCCCGCACCTGAGAAATGAGGCTAGAAAAGCTTCCTTACCTCATGCGGTTGTTACGAAGTTCTAGTGAGATATTAATCATCACACCAACATTAGCTGCAAACACATACTGGGCTTATGATGGGCTTGGCCTAGGGTTTAAACCCTACTAGCAGGTACTATTGTCCCCATTTTACAGGTGGGAAGACTGAAGCTTAGCCAGGCAAGCATGTCAAACTCGCGGCATGTCAAACTCGCGGCCGCAAGTTTGACATGCTTACAATGGAGCTGAAATCAAGTAAACGGCAAGACTGAGATTCAGAAGAATGAAGGCAAAACGTGCTGCAAATTGTAAACTGATAGGAAAATGTCAAATGTAAAAATTATTGCATTAAATCAAAATGGACTCAACTCAGATTAAATTTTGCTTGGAAATGTTCTCTGGGGTTGCTACTAAGTGAAATGGTTAAGAGCATGAACTCTGAAGCCAGACTGGGTTTAAAACTAACCAGTTGTGTGACCTTGAGTAAGTTACTTGCCCTCTCTGGGCCTCAGTGTACTCATCTGTAATGTGCAGTTATAATAATAATATTATTGGTATTATGAATATTAATTATAATAATTCTATAATATCTGATAATTAATAATAATAGTAACAAACCCTATAGATCATTGTAATGATTAAATTTGTCCCTATTAAGTGCTTAAAAGATTAAGAGTTTACTATTATCATTTTGTTATTCCCTTTTCTTCCTGTGTCCCTGTTTCTTTGTCCAGATGGGGGCCTCTTCTTTTTCCTGTTGCTGTCCTCCAGCAAGCATCACTTGGGTCTTGAGGGACCAAATCAAGTGGCGTTCCTGCCCAGTGCACCCTCTTTATGCCCCAAATGGGCATCTGCCCTGAAAATGTTGCTGTTTTCCTTCCCCATGGAGCGGGGCCAGCGGGACCCTCTCAGGGTTCCCTGTGCAGCTCTTCTTGAAAGACTAGAGCGCCTCCAAACCAGCCTCGAGGTGCTGGCTTCCTCTCGCCACTCTGCCGCCTGCAATCCCAGCCTTTTCCGGGTCTTCTGAGTTATAGGACCCTCCCCCCAAAGATACAGGTTTCTGAACTTACCCTTCTAGATGCTTCTACAAGAAGGAAGAGAGAGAAAGACCATGTCAAAGAGAGGACTACAGTATTCCTTGAAACTGGGTATGATTCCTGCTTCAGCCATCACTAGCTGTGTGACCTTGGGTAGCTTTCTAACCTCTCTGGATCAATTTCATTATTTGTGTCTCCCTCTTCTTCATTCTTTCTCCTTGCTAGGGCACATTATTTTTCTGCTTGGAGATAATTTTCTTTTTTCTTGGTGTTTCTCTATTTAGGACAAGATAGATCTGGCTCTTCCAGGAGTTGCTTAAATGATCTTATCCTCACATACCTGGCTATCAGAGGCAGGTGTAGGCACACCTGGTTCCAGGTAACTCCTGCTGGATAGCTAGAAGGAGGTCAGGAGATGTAATAGTCTTTGCAATTAACCTGTCTGCCTGAATAAGTGCCACTTTATACACTGTGTTCTGGAAAGAATGTCAAGGTTGACACAAACCCTTAATTTATGATGTGCCTAACATTTTTATGCTTCTCTTTATTCCATGTCGCTCTCTCTTTGACCTGCTTTTGAAAAAGGTTCCTGCAGCCTGGAGATTAGAATATGTTGGAGGCCAGAATCTAAAGGTTAGAGCATTGGTGAATTAATTTAGTAAATTTTAGAGCAGTCGCGGACACATATCTCAGTCACATGTCATCACACCGTGTTATAGGGGATGATGGTGAAAATTCTGGACTGGGCGTTTGAGGACATGAGTTCCTTTCTGTACTATAATTTAGTTCAACTGCCCTTTATTGCCTAAGGCCAAAGAACTGGGCAATATGTAACAGGGCATCAGATTTGCTCTTGTCCTAAGCCAGCATCAGTGAGTGTCGGCTGTCTCCTTACCTTCCCTTCTCCTTGTCAGATGTCCACACCTCTCCCTGGTGCCTGGTGCTGGAGGGGAGGCTGAATCCTGATTGGGCTAAACCAGTGATGGTGCTTTCCTACACCAGTGTTTGGTTTAGGCCTAACCATAGGCATGTGGCACCTTTCTGGCCAGTGAGTCCTGAAGGAAAGTCGTCAGGGAGGTTTCTGGAAAAGATGTCTGTGCTATGACCAAAAGCCACAGATAAAGATATGGCATCTTTTCCCCATGGTTCAGGTCAGATTTGAGGCCTGGAATTGGGGCAGTTATTGCGAGAGTACAAGGGGAGTTCTGTGCACGCATTGAGGGTGGCAGAGCAGAAAGATGGAAGGAAGGAGCCTGGGTCTTTGTGATGTGACCAAGCCCCCGAATTAATGAACTCTGGAGCTGCCCTTTCTCTGGACTTCTGCTGTGATTTTACCCACTCTGTGTTAGGGTGTCTGTTGTTTGCAGCCACCAGATTCCTAAATGATATACCTCTCACATTGGCGCTCACCAGCTAGAGAGGGACACAAATGTAACCAGACCTCTTCCATCGCAACGGTGCTGCTGGGGAGGCAGTGTGGCGAGTAGCCAGGCTGAGTCTCGCACTTACTGTGCTATCCTGCGAAAGCCCCTGCACCTCTCTGGCCCTGTTAACTCAGCTGAAAAATGGAGATGATAAGTGTACCTGCTCCATAACATTACTGTGTGGATGAAATGTACATTAACCACTTAGTAAGTGCTCAATAAATATTATTAATTAGGACTATAAAGCAGACGAGGGCACAGAGGAGGGAGCAGTACATGCTAAGGAAGTCCAGGAAGGCTTCACCAAGGGGACAGATGTTGAGTCTTGAAGTGCAAATGGGGTTTGCAGGTCACGGACTGGGTGGGGAGGACATTCAGGTGAGCAGTGGGAACAGTGTGCCAGATCTTTCAGGAGCTCAATTTCCTTTTCCTTAAAAACAAAACAAAAAACCAGTGCTTGGATGTGTTGGATTAGCTTAATCTCCTTTCATACAAGAAACACATCTCGGGTCCCCTGCCTAGATCAAGCGCCAGATCAAAGACTCTCCATGGCCCCTTCATCACTCATTTAAGACTCTTTCAGCCCATCCTGAAAAAATTCACTCAGCAAGCCTTCCGCACTAAAGGAGGCGCCTGGCGTTGGCTTTGTTGATTTCTTTGTTCATCCGCCCAGAGCCTTCTCCAGTGTGCAATTAGCAATGCTGCTCTTCCTCAGCTTCTGGAGGCCCCACACAGCTCATCAGTCAGATAGAGGCTGACGCTTAATTAAGCGCGTAAAGCTTTCTGATTTCCTCAGATGAAAGGTGGCCCACGAGTACATCCCAGGTTTTATTTTGGTGGCTCCTGCCAAGGGTTATTATAAATAGGACTTAGTGCGATGTGGCTGAGCTCTTGGGGTGATAATGTGTCAAGACCAATCCTGGCTTCCGACAGCAGAGATATTATCATAATGGTTCCATCATAGGCGGTGGGTGTTAATGGAGGTGGCTGTGGGGAAAAAAAAAGTACTGCAGGCAGCGAAGCCAGGATAGAAGTGGCTGCAAGTGAAATATCGGCTGCTCCTGGGACCTCCATCATAATCATTAGCTATATTAACCTCGAAGCCATTTTTTTTCTGCCGTCTCTTCCACAACAGACTCAAACTCAAATAAAAAATGGATGCCTTAACTCCAAATGAAAATATATCCCTTTGCTGCTTTTTAAAATCCATTTACATTAAAATGATGGCCAGCAGGTAAGTCATTTATAACTGGGGGCTCCCTGCTGTGCAGACAAGTGTCGTCAGACTAGTGAGCTGGCTAAGTGGGAGGCTGAGGGACTTGAAGACCTGGGAAAAGTCATCGCCCTTGGACCATAAGAGGCTGGAAGAATATGCAAAGGTAGAGGGTAACTTATGGACATAGGCTGGTGGGGAGCAGTGAACGGAGAGATAGGTAGCTTCATAGTTCAATGATGAGGTAGTTGAAAACCAGTTAGAAGTTCTTCAGTAATGCAGTCCTGGTTGAGAGTGTGCTAGCTGTCTGGGTACCAGGTTTCATTGCTTAAAGCCAGTTTTCTGTATTCCATGGGCAAACAAATCAATAAATCTGATGATGTCGGTGATGGTAATGATGATGCTGGTGATAATGGTGATGGTGATGATGGTGATTGTGATGATGGTGACGATGGTGATGATGGTGATGATGGTGGCAGTGGTGCAACTCTACTGTTAGGGCCTTTCCTACTCATTTGATTTCCAGTTAATCTTGATCCAAATTCCTATTTCATGGCTTGGGAGGGTTCAGAGACTTTCCCTCCGTTTCTGAGAGTCCTTAGGGCTTTGTTCCTCAAGCTTGTCTCTTTGCATCCACTTTCTGCTTCCATTACTTGTTGCTTTGGCTCCAGAATGCATTAAAGGGTACAAAGTTCAATGCTTTAATCACTCCCTACCTCACCAAACCCATTTGGACCAAAGATAGGAGTTTACCAACTTTACTGAAGGTTGTGGGGGAAGAGGTTTGCCAGGGGGGTTGTGTGTCACTGTGCAAGGCCTTCCTTTGTTATCTAGCTGTCCTTTCCCTCCTTTCTCTCTTATGTCATGTGACTCAGGGCTGCTCCCATTCAGGCCTCCTCAGGATCTCACATCTCAGATTCAACAGCAGACCAAGGTTTCTCTTGTGATCAAATGGGGAAGGGAAGTCTGGTGGACACAATTTAACATTTCCACGTAGTTTCTACATGCAAGGCAGTGTGTGCTACGAGTTTTCCTTGTGCACTTAACCTTTAAGACCACCCTGCTCCTGCCCCCGTTGGCATTATTCCCCCATTTCATTGATGGGAAAACTGGAGCATCATGGGAAGTAAGACTTGGCCCAGGAGACTTCTGCCAAGTGACAGGAGAGGAATCCCAACTCTGGTCTGCCCGGAGATGGAGGTTATGTTAACAATATGACGTGGCCTTCTGGGCTGACAAACACCCTGGTGAGTTAGCAGAGGGCCCCTTACTGGGAACTGACTCTTCCTTGGTTCTGGCACATTATCTTACTCCAAGAACGTGGGAAACAGGTGCTTACTTACCTCTGTCCTCTTCTCTGCTGTGGGATTGAGCCCATTTACTGAGAGATGTTGCAACACGGAATGCTCCCTGTGGTTCATATCTGATCAGGTGGGGTAATAGCTGTTGGAAAAGACGGGGGCTGGTCTGATAGTCCTGGGGACCACGCTATCACCGTCTTGGGACCGGAATAGTCTGAGCAAGGATGGCAGTGCAGGAACGCCTGCCGTCATGTCGCCTCTGGCTCCACAGATTGCCACAGGGGAGCAGAGAAGGTGCCTTTGTGGGGCAGGGCGTGTGCGTTACCCATCATGCACTGAGATGTGCTCCTCAGTATCTCTGGCTCCTTTTCATTTCACCCGCGGAAATAAGGATGAAAGAAACCTGAGAGGCCATGCCTTGCCTGCCTGAGTTGAAATAATGGCAGCATTTTAGGGATAATATGGGCCAATGACAGGAGAAGGGCTGCGGGATAATGATGGTGATATATTTGCCGTATATAGCTCCTTGCAGTTTTGCTCAGCACTTGCCCATGCCATTCTAGCTGAATTTTCACAACATCCTAGGGAGGGACAGGGCGGCAGGTGTTAGTGACTGTTTCTATTTGATAAAAAAAGGAAGCTGAATGCCGGAGGGTTGTTTGAGGGGCACAGGTACACAGCTAGTTCCTGGCTGACCTGGGGCTTGAATGCACTTAACCCAACTTCTGCATCCGGGCTCTTCCATGATATCCTTCTTTGCTCAGTTCTTCACTACTTCCAGTATTCCACATGTTACATGCATGTTGAATGTCCACTAAAATTCTAGGCAGAAGGACAGGAAAAAGGAACCCGAGGACCATTCCTGAAAAGCTTTTGCTTTCCATTGAATAGCGCTTTCTATTTCTCTTGTTAGCAGCTATGACAGAAGGAGGAGGGAGAAAAAATCAGAAGGGTCAGGGAAAAAGAGAATGTTTTGAAATCTTTTTGCTTGCCATTTCTTTTGGTTACTAAACAGGGGGTTAATCAAAGGGATTCAGAGAGAGGGAGGGGCAAATCACTGGTCATTGGATTATTTCTAAGTAAGTTTTTTGGGGGATGAGGAGATCATAAAACAGCTCTGAGATGGCAAAGAGGAAATGGTCAGAAACAAAGCTCTTGCCTTTCTGCTCCCATGTATGTTACCCTTGCTCACACAGGGCAAAGCTAAGCCAACAGGCCAAAGCAAAGTGCTTGACCCGGTGGTCTTTCCCCATGAGAGGGTCATTCAGGTAGGGATGATGACGGATCTGCATGGCTGGTTAGGATCAGGGAGGGTAGCTGGACTCTATGGGAGTCCTACTGCCTTGGTTTTCTCATTTGGAAAATGGGATATTATTCTTGCCTGACAGGAGTATTGTGAGAATTAAATGAGACAGGAGATTAGATAAACTAGAGTAGGGGAAGAGTTCCAATACAGGTTCTTGCTTATACTAGGGACTCGATATTTATAACCACATACCCAGCTATATGAAAGCATGTCTGGGAGGATACATACTGAGCTGTCAGTAGCACTACTCCTCAAGTAGGTGTCTATGTGTGGGAGGCACTTTTTACCATATACATTTTTACTTTAGACATCAGAGAGCATTTGGGGGAAATATGCTGTGTAAGTATTAATGGGTGTGTGTGTAGAGGCTCAAGTTAAAATAAGATCAGAGATAGAATAATAAAGAATATGACATTTTGGTAACCCTGTCTTTGTGTGACTGTAAAATTTTTACTCACTATACTTGAATCAGTTGAGATGCCTTTGGTGGCAAGCAACAGAACCTGACTGGCTAAGTCAAGAAACAAAAGTGGGATTTATAGAATACTGGAGTAGTCCTCAGCATCAGTGGGAGAGCTGAAAACTGACTGGGCATTGGAAAGCACCAGAACTCCGCAGTCCCAGGGTGGTGAGAACCTTCTCTGAAAGATGCAGGTACGAGAAGTTCAGCTCCAGTCGCCTTCCATTCAAGCTTTTACATTCCACGGAGAGGGAATCTGATTGGTCCATCTTGGGACAGACGTTTCCACCATTGGCTCATCGAGCTTTTTGCCACGAGACTGGGCAGGAAGTACATAAGAAAGCACTTCTGTGCTGAAGCCTCATTCTGTATGCATCTGCCCCAACACTTTGCAGGGATTTTTGAAAAATTATCATCTTGCGTTGCTTTTACATAATAATGAGAAAACTCTAACAACTAATAAAATAAGTAGCACTATGCTGTAAGATCTCAACAGAATGTATTTTGTGCATCTTTGTGAAGGAACCAATAAAAATCAAAACCAAGCAGCATGATTCATCATTCCCGTGCCTAGTGATACATCACAATGACACATCTGCCTTGGGTCTGAATAAATGTTGATTATGATGGCAGACACACCCACACAGCAATAACAGTACTTGTCTTTTTGGCTCCAACAGTTAGCAGATTTAAAATCTCCATAAATTTGTTTAGTGCTGCCTCTCAGATTAGGAAGGGAGTTTGAGATCTTTATTAGGGTAAAGAAAAGTAATGGGGCATCTCTGGTTTTTCCATCAGTAGCTGTTGTTTTATGGTTATTGGAAGGCAGGGAATGTGAGGCACACAGAAAGTATGTGGGTGTGTGTGTGGATGTGAGGGAGGGAGGGAAGGAGGGAGAGAGGAGAGGAGAAGAGAGAGAGAGAGAGAGAGAGAGAGAGAGAGAGAGAGAGAGCACATTCCGTTGCCCCGGGGCAGAATGATTTAGCCAGTCCACACTATGAGACAAGGTCAAACCCAGACTGCATTTTCTATGCTGACCATCTGTGTTTCCCAGGGAAGAGGAGCCCAGCCAGGGCCTGAGAGGTTGAGGAAGAGGTGAGAAGCAGGGAGCATAGCCAGTCGGAGAGGGGCCGGGGGATGCTCTGTGTCCTAGTCATGTGTCCTGGCAACATCGACACCACGGAGGCTGCTCCCGCTCCTGTCAGCCATAAGCATCCTTCCCAACACATCCTCTCCTCAGGCACCCACCCCTTTCTTGTTATTTTTTTTGGGGGGGGGGGTGAATGTTGCTGGGGAGAGATTATCAGAAACTACTTATTTGCAGGTAGGAGCCTCATCTCGAACAACCAGGGATAGAACTGATACCATTTACCAAGACTTGCTAGTGCCAAGCAGCTCACGTAGCCTCACAAACCTTTTCAGGTGGCTTTTCCGACTCTCCTTGACAAAGCAGGAAACCAAGGTTGAGGAGTATATTGCTCAAGTTGGCACAGCTTTGAAATGGTAGAGCCAGATTCCATCCTGGGCCAGTGTGTCCCCGGTCACCTGGTCCTAACGTCTCCTCTATGTTGGAAAGCTGGCTTAGAAGGACCCAAGGCCCAGCAGCTCTGCCACCGGTCCCTGGCTGCTCTGGGGCCGGTCACAGAATGGAGAGCAGTCGCCGCCTTAACTACAACAAATTGGGAATCAGGATAGTGTTTTTGCTCCCAAAGCCAGCACTGTAATAACATAATGTGGAGCCAAGTCTTGGAGTCTGCTCTTTTGGATGGGGTTGGGAGACCACGACACCATGAACTGCCGCCAGGAGTTTATACCCAGCCGTGAGAGCCCTTGGAGGGCTCTTTTTCTAAGACATCCAGGGAAAGCTTTATCCCTCTGCAGCTTCAGACGCGAGTGTTCTAACCTCGGAAGTTGCCAGAACAGGGCCATTAGACTGAATCGTCTTATTGGAATTAAAAATATTGTGAGTCTTGTGCTCCTCTGGCCGAATAAAAATGACATTACTTCAGACAATATTGTGCACTAATTAAACCAGCGGAGAATGAAACAATGGAAATAAAATACCGAGTTGTAGGCTTCAGAACACTTCCCCAGCAGGGCAGTTGAATTTAAATTTCTGTTATTTTGAGTGAATGTGGCCCTAAGGAATCATGTAGGGATAGTTTTTTATGTGATTTCAGGGAAGTCCTTCTCTTCGGTGTAGTAATTTTGATGAAGCTAAACTGTGCTTTGTTGAAAAAAAAAAAGGTATAAGATTTTATATCTATCTATCTTCTATATAATAAAGAGCTAATATGCTAATTAGACCAAACAGCAGAACAACCTTCCCGACAACCTTCTGGATGACCATCTGGATGACCTTCTGGATGAAGCCGGTGCTGCGAGGCCGAGCCCCTTGCATGAATTTCCTGCATCAGGCCTCTAGTATATAAATATGTATATATACACACACACACACCTAGGAAAGAGTCTAGGAGGATACTGTTAATAGTGATGACATTGGAGAAAGTAAATTTGAAGAGAAAAGGCTTTTTTCTTTTCCCTATTTTTTTTTTAAATATTCCTGGCATGCTTACATTCATTATACTCAGCACGTATGTTTGAGCAGGCTGAAACGATCAAGGGAATGCTTTAAAGTGAATGATTCATGATTCATGGCACCAGGTTATCAAAAGGCAGATTAGTTAAGTGACCATTAAGAAGCTGCCCCAAAGGGCCAGGAATTAAGGTAGGAGGGGTCTGAGCGTGGTTGGTAGCAGTGGAGATGGAAAGGAAAGGACAATGACTTGAGTGACATTAAAAGCCAAGAGCCAGGTTGTAATAGTTAATTTTATGTGTCACCTTGACTGGGCTGAAGGATGCCCAGAGAGCTGGTAAAATATTTTTTCTGCGTGTGTCTGTGATGGGATTTCATTTGAATTGATAGGCTGATTCAGAAAATGGTCTTCCCCAATGCAGGTGGGTATCCTCCAATCTGTTAAAGACATGAATAGAACAAAACAGTGGAAGAAGGGTGAATTTGCTCTTTTTGCTTAAGCTGGGACATCCGTCTTCTCCTGCCTTTGGACATTGATGTTCCTGGTTCTTGGGCCTTGGACTTAGACAAGCACTTACATCATCAGTCTTGATCATTGGGTTTTGAACTTGGGCTTTTACACCATTGGCCTTGTGGGTTCTTGGGGCTTTGGATTCAGACTGAATTACACCACTGGCTTTCCTAGTTCTTCAGTGTGGGTCCACGCTAGAACAGTACCTTTCAAGCTGTGGGTCTCTTTGGAGAAGAATGATCATGAAGCTGGCTGAGAGAACAGGGTAAGAAGAACTAAGGTACTGAGGTTCTAGACAAGGGGCCTCCAGGGCTTTGCTTGGTTCTGAGGGAGTGAGTGAGTCAACCAAGGAGACAGCCTCTTTTAAAGGCTCTTTGACACGGAAGCATGGAACAGTGTCACCAGGCAGTATGTGGAGGGCTGTGGATCCAGAACAGCTCTGGGGACATTGAATGAGTTGATTTATGTAGGCCAATTTATTTGACAAATAAACACTTATGGCGTTACTTGTGCCCCAGGAGCATGGAGTAGTTCATATGTATAGAACTGTAAAACTACATGCACATGTACTTCACATACATGATCTGATTTGAACCTCACAACACCCTACAAAGTATTCATTGTTTTTACTGTTTGACAGAGAAGAAAGCCCACCTTGGAGACATTAGTCTATGGCCCAAGGTATAGAGCTGGAATATGGTGGAGCTGGTGTTTGAACCCACCCTCACCCTTCTGCCTTCCTAGTAGAGCCTAAATTTGGCCAACTCGTCCACCCTCCCCCATGAAGCCAGTGCTTCAGGCATATGAACTTCACCTTCACCTGCAAGGGGGAGGAGGCCTTTGTTCCCCTGGACCTAGTCTTACCATTGGAAGTCTGCTGATGGGATTTGGGGAGAAATTTTATCACTTCCAAGGGAGAGCTACAGGAGTATTTCCCTCTTCTTCCTCCACACGTTATCACCTCTGGGTGTGACATTTAGAACTGCTGCATAGCCACTTGCTACCAATCTGAGGACCAGGCCAAGATGGCAGGGCCAACCTAGAGAGAATCTGGGTTCTTGGTGGTGGGGTGAGTCGCTAAATAACTGCTGGTTGCCTTCCCAATGCCCGTTCTCTTCTTCCTTAGTAACAGAACATCTATACCGATGGATGTAGCAATGTCCACAGATAGAAAACCACACTTTCCAGACTCCCTTGTCAATGCAGGTAGCTAATGAAATGTTAAGGCCCTTTGCCCTGCCCCTCTTTCCCTTCCTACTTCCTGGAATGCGACCATGATGGTGAGAGCTGTGGTAGCCATTATTTCACCAGGAAGCTAACTTGAGGGTAGATGCCACGTGCTACAGATGGCAGCGCAGAAAGTGGGGTGCCTGCTCACTGCGGAGTTGCCATACCAGCTTTGACTCTTTATTTCTGGGCTTTTCTGCGAGAGAAGTATGGACCTCTATCTTATGTAGGCCATCGTTATTTGCTTTTTCTCTTCTATGCAGCTAAGTATAACCCCAACTATATATTTCAGAAACCTATATATTTCAGAATTTCCTGTTGGGTGAGAATTAATTTCCTTAATGTGTAAACTGTTTGGAGTTGGGGTTGATTTTATGTGCAATCAATCGCATCCTAATTGTTTCCTCTTCAGAACCCATACTGTGAACATCTGTCCTGGGTAGTCAACTACAACCTAGGGCTGAATTCTTCAATTCTTCATTGTTCTTGTAGGGGGAGGTCCTAATGTTCTATTTTCCACGTTCTACACACCTTTCCTGCCTTTAAGGCCTACCTTTAAGCAATAAAAAACTTCTAAGAAAGCCCAAACAAAAGACAGATGTCTGGCTAGCTGCTACAGGGGTGGTAGAGCATTGGTGGGGAATCCAAGTGGTTTCTTTGGCACCAACCTCAAACTGTCATAGTGATGCCTCCCCCCTCTTCCCCTTCTACCTGAGCAGGGTCTGGCTCTCAATAGCCTCCTGTATATTTCTTTAGCTTTCATGCTGCCTGCTCCTCCTCAGTGCCCTGCCCCACCATGTGGTCTGCCGCCCACACAATCCTTGGGGAGAGGAGCTTTTAATAACTGGTGAGGCAACTATTGACTCAGGTTTTGTTTGCTTGCCACTAAGTTAGCATTTTATAAATGCAGGATTCTTGGCTTAATAGGCCAGTCATTGTGTATTATCGAAATAGCAAATTAATTATTCAAAGCTGTGCTTGATATAGACCAGAGATTTCACTGAGGTGGCCTCTCTGGTTCCTGATTCGCAGTAAACATTGCGTTTCTGGCCAGTCAGTATTTATTTCAGGTATAATAGCTATCTTGTTAAATCCAGGTCTGTTAAATTTAAATGAAAGTCAGGAATTTGTCCTAGATGGGATGGGGGCTGCGGGGGGAGGGGGGGAAGGGTTTAGTCAGTCTATGTTAAGAAAATCCCAAACTAGCAGCTCCATTACTCCCATCTTGCTGTGTGGGTGCCCATGGCAGCTAGTAAAGTGTGGCTGGATTAATCATCATTGTTATCCAGGGACAAAAGCACCCACCATCCTTAGCCCAAGCAGCTTTCCCTTGGATGTAAAACTATAATGTAATGATCAGAATGACAGCCACCATTTACCAGTGCCTATTATGTGCTAAGTGCTTCAGGTCCAGAATCTCCAGTTTACAGATGAGGAAACTGAGGACTACAAGGGTTAAGTAATCTGCCCAAGGTCACACATATGTGTTAATTGGCAGAGCTGGGATTCAAACTGGGCTGTTCGGTTTCTAATGCCTCTTGCTGCAGAGACACTGAGGCCTGGAACCTGTATTTTTGTGTCCCACACAGGAGGGTTCTGTCCCTTGGCTTCTGGCTCAGAACCTGATTACCAGAACAGTCTGTTTTACCTCCCCCCCCCCACCCAATGGAGTCCCTCCTTTGCATGGGTATGCGCACTTGCCTTCTCCTACTCTTGCAGCCCATCCTGACCTACCTTTGTGCATCCCTCCCTTTTCCATCCCTATGTACAGGACTACTGGGTTTGTCACTCAATTCGAATGAGAAGGAAAAATATTCCCAAGGAGCAGGCAGAAAAGGATGATTAAAATTTGGCAGTTTGTACCAGTTAGGTGCATGGACTCATCTCATTCATTGAATCCTTCAAAATATGAAGGATTATCTCTACAAATGTGATGAGCATTCAGCAATTTGGGCTGGACAATTTTATTCTGTGGTTTTGCTTGGGGTCACTCATATAGACAGCAGTCATCTGTCCATGTGGCTCAACTAGGGTAGAACGGTCCAAGATGGTGGTCACAACATACCTGGTGATGAGCTGGGGTACCTTCTCCAAGAGGCGTTCCCAGCAAGATATCTTAGGTTGCTTAGATGGTGGTGACAGTACTCTAAGAGGGCAAACCCCACTATGCAAACACTTACCAGCTTCTGTGAGTGTCCCATTTTATGATGTCCTATCAGTGAAAGCAAATTACATGGTGAAGTCTAGCATCAGTGGGGGAGGGGGATATGCAAGGGCATGGATCCTGGGGGATCATTGGCGGCATGCAGTAGAACAATCTGTTACAGGATGCTTTGAAGCAAGTATTTATTTTTATCCTCATTTTATAGATGAGGAAACCGAATGAAATATCTTGCCCAAGGTCTCACTCCTGTTTGGCAAGGGTGGGGTATAGCTGGGTCTCACACTCTCTTCTCTGTCTCTGAAGCCCACACCTTAACCAGTGAAGTATCTCTGATACCCTGCCTTGGCATGAACTTCTTTTGCATGATCCATTGTCAAATTACCTAACCTATTCTCAGGTCTGCTACTGGTCTCTTATGTGTCTGTCCTCAACTGTCCTCCCCAAACACGCATGAGTGTGCGTACACACACACACACACACACACACACACACACACGAGCAATGTTAGCATGATCGACCCATGCTTTTCCTTTGTACATATCCCCTAAAGTTACTACATGGTTCTTCTCACTCTCACTTCCTTAATTTATAGGGCCTGGGGTGAATGAATGCCCCTCACCTTTGTATCTTATATCATTCAACAGGTGAATCCAGGCGCCTACCTGGTACAGTGTGTCTTGTTTTTAGCATTCAGTTACTAGAATAAAATGGCAACCAAGTTCTACATCATTTAATCCATTCATCTCCTTCTCTGGCTTCTGGCAAGGGAGTCTCCCTTCACTCCACAGACTGATGGAAACGGAATGTTGAGTGCTCTCCCCGTCATTGCCATCAGAAATCGTGTACCATCTGACAGACCGAGACAGATTGCCTCTTACTCAGAGAGGCCTGTCTTGTTGACAGGGTCCAGCCTGTAGGCTTCAATGTTGTTATAGGCAACATGATTGAGAGGGAAGCTGGGTTGTTTGTCAGCTTGGCCTTCACAGGGCTATTAGAATGAAGCAAGAGCTAAAATGTGTTTTGTTTTCAATAAGGTTCCATTTCTGGCATGTATGATCAACTCCAAAACATGTCATAAAAAGATTGCTTCTTCTTATCCCCACTGTTAGGGAACTTTAAACCTGCTAGGAGAGGTGCAAGCAGAGAATTGGGTGTTGATCCTTATAGAGGAGTGTGATGCTGCTCTTTCTGCGATCATCATTTGTGGTGGATGCAAAAATGTCCACGTTCTAATCCTTGGAACCTGTGAACATGTTATGTTGTATGGCAAATGGAAATTAAGGCCGCAGGTGGAACTGAGGTTGCTAGTCAGATGGTTTTAAAATAGCAAGAGTATCCTGGGTTATCCAAATGGGTTCATTGTCATCTAAAGGGTCATTAAGTGTAGAAGAGGGAGGTCAGTCATTGAGAAAGGCTCAGTTGGCTGTTGCTGGCTTTGAAGATGGAAGAGGTCAGAAGCCAAAGAATGTGGGAAGCCCCTAAAAGCTGGAAAAACACAAGGGAAAACAGTTCTTCCCTAGAGCATCCAGAAAAAAATGCAGCTCTGCCAACACCGCGAGTTTAGCCCATTGAGACCCATCTTGGACTTCTGACTTCCAGAAGTGAGAGATAATCAATTGGTGTCAGATTGAGACACCAAGTTTTTATTAATTTGTTACAGCAGCAGTAGAAAACAAATACACTACTTTTCACAAGCTCCTTGGAGAATGGTCAATATTTAAAAACTACCCTCGTGTTTATGGAGGAGTTTGGCATGTATCATAGGAACAGAATTTATAACTCTTGGCGGGGATATTACTCTCGAGTTTTCATAGAAAACAACCGTAGAGTCACATTGCCCTTATACCAGAGACTTATTTCATGGGTGAGGCTGACTAGCAATGACTGAGCATTCTCTGCTCATGTAGAAGCTTTTCTTGTTGTTCTTTTTTGCTGAAGATTTTGTGGGCTGGCAACCTGGGCAGCACCCAGTTCAGATTGTTCATCCCTGTACTATGTGGTGTTAGTTGGGATCACCCATGTGTTTGTGGTTGATGGAAAGATGTTGACTGGTGTTGGCTGATCCTGGATGATATCATTCACAGGTCCAGCAGTTGGCTGGGGTTTTAGTTGGGGCACTTTGGTCTTCATCCACAAGGCCTTTTCACTGGCATAGCTCGTTGGGTTCCTCCCTTGGCGGCTGGGTTCCAAGAGGGAGAATGCAGAAGTCTCTTGAGGTCTTGGCTCAGAAATTGCATAATGTCATTCTGCTACGTTCAGTTGGCCAGAGCAAGTCGCAGGGGTGGTCCAGATTTAATAGAAAGTAGAGAACGAGACTGCACATCTTGGTGGGAGCAGGGGCCAAGAGGCATTGGTGCAGGGATGGGAGGAATTTGTAGATGTATTTTCCAACCTTCTATACTCTCTGTGGCTCCCTTTTGGGCTGGATGGCCTGGAGCTCCTGCCCTTTCCATGCGGTGAGCCCAGCAGGGCAAGCCCTGCCCTTGAGGAGAGAGGCTTGCAGTTGTCCAGCTGCTGGGATGGTGGCTAAGAGCAATTCAGAGAGGGACCAGTAGTCCCCATGCACCAGCCCGGGGAGCCAGCAGTATAGCTATTGCTAGGACCTCCATCTGACTATTCTGTATGTTACTCAATTGCTTCAAAACTTGGGGGGAAGAGAGGCATGATTGATTGGGACCTCAAAAACGTAGCGATAACTACCTGAAGGAGATGGAGAAAGAACCAATGACAAGCAGGGGAAAGTATAGTGGGGACAAAAGCAGGGCATGTTCTAAAGAAGGTACAAGCTCTGTTAGTATAAGTGGTAGGTGCACAGTGGAAAAGGCTTGCACCATCCTCGTGGACTAACTGTAAAATGCCCAGCAGTCAGGATGTTGAAAAAAAAACAAAGGCTGACAACATTCTGGAAAGCACTGGCTTGTTTTGCATTTATGTTCTGCTTAAGTCATTTTTGCCCGAGAGTTGATATTGGGACAGGTCTCCTGAGACAGCAGTGGAACATAATGTAAACTGGGATTTAAACATTTCCATTCTCCCCAGTTCATCGTTTTTCCTAGACAACCCGAAGAAGTATGTATTGCACGGACAGACACAGACACATTTTCACTATTATTGGCTCAGTCGATAACGGTACACAGAAATAAAGGTTTCTGGGGGTGGGCGAGACTTTTTGAGTTAGTACCTAATGCAGAAGTCATTCTCTTTCCACAAAAGGGATAGTGTTAAGTCAGAGTCACATATAAGCTCTCAGCTGCCGCCTCAGCAGGATGGAGAGAAGGGAGTGGTGTGTGGTCAGCAGAACGGGGAGTGACTCTCCCTTTGCTGACATGTTAGGGCACCTTTGTGGATTATGAAACTAGAAGGACCCTCAGGAATCTTCCCCAGTAATCTAGGAGGAGGCTCGGAGAAGTAAGCGATATGCCCAAGATTACACCACTAGTTAGTGGAATTGGTCCAGTGTTTATTCTGTTTTGCCACACAGCCTCCCTGTCACCAGTTGATATCAATGTTAAGACATTGAAAATAAATACAGGAAGGAAGTAATAATAACAGTAGCCAGAGATTCACTTCTCTGGGTGAGGAGGAATGTATTAGGGTTCTCAGAGAAATAGAACCAATAGGACCAGGATGTGTGCTGTGTGTGTGTGTGTGTGTGTGTGTGTACAGAGAGAGAGAGAGGGTTACACACACACACACACACACACACACACACACACACACACACTCTAGAGGCCCGGTGCATGAATTCATGCGTGGATGTGGTCCCGAGGGGGGTAGGAGTGGGACCAGGATGTGATCGGCCCTCCAGATGGGCGGTGGGATGCCCTTGCCAGCCTGGGACCCGAATCCATCCCACTAATGTTCATGCCACCTGGCAGCTGCTTTTATATCCTTTCTTCCTTGCAGAGCATCTAGGGAGGGGAAGTGGCCACAGTGCCTGAGGCTGATTTCTAGGGGGCCAGAGGTGCTATTGGGATCGTGCCACAGCACTGGTCCGTTGGTGCCTGGCCCATTCTCTGGAGATTGGACCTGCAGGACTACTGAGGGAGTGAGTGGCTGCCCCTGGGCTGGTGGGCTGCTGGGATAGGTTGGTCAGCTGAGTGGCACTCCAACTGTGGGAGCACACTGCCCACCAGGGGGCAGCTCCTATGTTGAGCGTCTGCCCCCTGGTGGTCAGTGCACATCAGAGCAACTGGTTGTTTTGGTCATTCAGTCTTAATGGTCGCTTAGGCTTTTATAGATATAGATATATATTACGTAGAGAGAGATAGAAAGGGGGATATTTATTTTAAGGAATTAGCTCATGCGTGTGTGGAGGGTTGGCAAGTCCAAAGTCTGATGAGGTGTGCCTGCAGGCTGGAGACTTTTATTGCAGTTCAAGTCCAAAGGCAGTCTACTGGCAGAATTTCTTCTTTCTTAGGGGATGTCAATCTTTGTTCTATTCAGGCCTTCAGCTGATTGTATGAGGCCCACCCACAGTATGGAGGGTGATCTGTTCTACTCAAAGTCCACTGACTTAAATATTAATTGCCTCAAAAAAAAAAAAAACTTCACAGAAACATCCAAAATAATGTTTGACCAAATATCTGGGCACTGTGGCCCAGCCAGGACACAACTGGATTCCGGTTTTAAATGGCTGACTTGGTCCAGCGACACGGCATTAAGAAAGGATGGCGGGTAAATAATCTTGACAAAGGGAATAGGAAAGAGATGCTTCCCTACCTGCCTTGCTTAGGCCATGTGTATAAGTAGCCAAAGCCAGGCCAAGCTTCCTTTGCCTAAATGGGGAGTTTATGATAAAGACACAGAAGTGTCTGTGCAGTCAAATGACAAGGACAAAAAGGGGCCGTGCAAAGGTCTAGGATCAGGGACCAGACCACAAGCCAGACTCATTCTGGGTCTCTGGCTTCCCGTCTCCTCTGTTCCATTCTTCTGATTCCCAGAGACTTGCTTCCTCTGCTTCTTGAGTTGCACGGGGACGGGAACACGTCCGCTGTACAGGTCCAGTTGTCTTAGTGAAGTGGTACTCCCTTTTTCTTGGTTCCATTTCAATTCCCGGGGGATCTTGGATCAACCCGATTTGGGCGAGTTGACCACCTCAGGCAGTCTCGGCAGAGAGCTGAGGTCATGCTTTAGCACAGTGGCTGCCAGAAGCCCGCTGCTGTGGATGGGGAGGGAGCTGAGGTTTCAACGCGAATTTGGCAGATATTGCCAGAAATGATCTCCTCCGTCTCAGTGGGTGAAGATTCTGGGGAGTTAAAGCTCATATCCATGAGAATGGGGATGGGGCTGCCTACATCTCCCTGGCACCCTGCCCATCCTCCCTTTGGAGGATGCTGGCCTCTGTGACATTTCTCAGTAGCTGACAGTAGCCAAGAGAGCCCGTGGGAAATGCCAGCCTCCCTCCTGCCTTGAGTTGAGGGCTTGTCCCTGCTAACGGCTGCCAGGAACGGAGGGGTCATGCCATTGCTTGGCCTGAAATGGAATCTCATTCACCATTCAGTTCATGGCCCGGGAAACAAAAATAATATTGAATGAGCAAACTCCTCTTTGTTTAATTATAGTAAATGTCAAGGTTGAATCCAAGTGCTTTGCTTAAGGTCAGGTGCTCAATGCTATCAAAAAGCATTTAAACCAGAGCTGATGGGCTATTAAAACCCACACAAGTTAAAACAAGGCAGCGGCTTCTTCGGTGATTTATTCCCCCTGTTGGAAGCAGTGAGGTGAGGTTGGAGCTGGAACGGTCCTCCAGCAGCTGGTGTTTTTCTCTTCCCTGATGTGCTCTTTAGGCTGATGAGGGACTTACTAATGAGACCAACGCCCCAAGGCCCCCACAGACTTACCTCCAAGGCCCAATTCCTGCTTCCATTGGATCAGTGGCTTACAAGGGGTTGGCTGCCCAGATCTCTCCCAGAGCTGCCCATCTAATTGCTCTAAGGGTGAGACCTGGGCCCTAGTATTTTTTAAAGCGCCCCCCCCCCCCAACTGAAGAGTTTCTAGAGCAGTGGTTCTCAACCTGTGGGTCGCAACCATCAGAAAACACATATAGCATATCAGATATTTACATTACAATTCATAACAGTAGCAAAATTACAGTTATGAAGTAGCAACGAAAATAATTTTTTGGTCGGGGGTCACCACAACATGAGGAACTGTATTAAAGGGTCGCGGCAGAAGGATTTAGAACAACTGGGTTAAATGCTCATTTTCTTAATTAAAATGCCCAAACCGATGCCCTTGTGTGCCCTGAGCTTTTCTCCACATTGCATGGTCCTCTCTCCTAGCTTTCTTTCCATCAACATTGATATTCTCCCCTGCTGCCTCTTATCCTCAGCGCCCAGAGCTGCCTCCTCAGGGATAGCACGTGTGACCGGTCAAGCTGCAGAAAGGGCAGAGTTGCTGTGCCCCTCTTCCTTGTCAATGAATGGCATGGGAGGCATCCCCCAACGCTCCCCTGTCGCCTTCCCAAATGGCTCAGCAGAGATCAGTTCTGAGGGCTCAGGAAAGAGACGAGGATTCCGACTGGGGTAGCTGAAAAGAATGGGGCGGCAGGAGGTTCCAGAGCAGCGAGGAAATCTCACTCCCATAATTTATGCGCGCCGCCCCATGGTTCCTTCTTTCTTTCTTGTCACACAATAGGAATAATGATCTTGGTGCCGGACCGGTGCTGCGCCAGGACAATTAATCACCCACCAAGTCATTTATTTCCTCACATTCTCGTCCACCAGGACCATTATCCTGTAGGTAAACAGAGGTGCCAGTAAATCACGGACAGAACACCAGTCGGTGGGAGAATAGTTGATTAAGCGTCTCCATAACTTACAGCTCTATTGCACCTCTCATCCCAGAGGATCTCCAAGCGCCAGATAGACTGATGTACGTGCCGCTACCCAGCCCCGATATGTCATTTTCATTGACTCCATCGCCTCAGGGGGCGTGTGTGGAATGTTTATTGCCCTTGTCATCTAGTTACCCTCGAAACTGTAGTCATGGGTCAGGCAGGAGGTAAAGAAAGGAACTTTTCACTTCCTTGTCCTTGGAGGCAGCAGAAATTAGCTACCCAGCAGGACCTCAGGAGCAGTCAGAGAGTAACCTAGAGACCCCTTGGGAAAAATTACTTGGGTTCCTGAAATGCTGCCAGGATGAGGGACTTTCATGTTTATTCTCTTGTAAAGTTGGCAACAAAAGAGCAGGCATCGAGATTGAGTGGTGAGCTAGGACAAGATCTGAAGTATTGGTAGGTGTTACCTGGGCAGAGATGTTTTAGGATCTGCTAGGATCATAGTGTAGGAGAGGATCATTCTAAGGAAGGATCACTTACAAGCTTTTAGGACTATTCATGGTACCTCTGATCTTTAAACTTCAGGAATATACAGGTCCCTTTGAAAGGAAAGCAAACAAACATGATCTCTACTTTTCTCCCAGTGTTTACTACAATATTTTGATTACGATGCCACTTTCAAACTTATCCTTATAGCTCTGATATATGTAAGAAACCAAAGCCAAGTTAAACTCAAGCAAGTTAAATTCAGTTCACTACAATTCCATTTCATTCCATAGAAGTTATATACAAATAAAACGACAATGCCGGTGTGATTCATTTTAACAACATTAATTCAAAAGAAAAGATGATGTCGTTTGGCTGAAACCAAATTACCTCTCCAATGAGAGCATATTGACTGCCGCCTCATTAGTTCTTTTAACGTTTGGCGTGCTGGCTTACTGGGTGCCATGTGCTGACTCAAGTTTTCACCATTCCTCGCCATTCAAACTGTTACGGAGACCTTTGTGCAGCACACTGGTAATTTATTTGGCCTTAATTTGGGGTAAACCTAACATTTCTGTGCCAAGCCTACATCTGTGCCACAGGAACAAACAAGGCCACTAGGACCCCATGGCATGATTTGATCATGTGGAGTCATTAGAACGATGCAGAAGATGGTAAAATCCAATTGTAAAACTATGATCAAAAACAAAACCCCCAATTAAAAAAACCCTCATTAAAAATTTTAAGACTCTCTTGAGGGTCCATGGGAGCCATAGCCCCCATATTAAAATGCATATATCCAAAGCCATTAGGTTTTAGGCCAATTATAGGTTTAAAGCTGGAATTAATGAAAAATTCTGAGGAAAGCAAAACAAAATAACATGAGAAGATAGCATGACAATATAATTCATTCCTTATTAGAATCATGGGCTCAAGTATGGAATCTTGTCATAGGTATGGCGGAGACTGTTAAATGTCTGGCCTCTCCTTTTCTATTTTAATAAGAGACTCCCCTCTGCCCCCACTCCACACGTGTTCTCAGGGAACTCGGTTACTCAGCTAAAGGCCACATTTCCCAGCCTCCCTTGAAGCTCAGAGGCCATGTGATCAGACTCTTGCTAATGGAATGAGAGAAGTGTGCAAATTCCACATCACTCCCCTAAAAGGAAATTGCTTGCTTTCTATTCTCCCTGCCCTCTTTCCTTAAGCTGGTGCTTGAATATGATATTGATGCACCAGCACCAACCATGAAGCATCACTCTATGGGGATCTAGAGGAAGAAAGTAGAAGCAAGCTAGGTCCAGGATAGCCTTTATAAAAATACATATTTTTATTCATTTCGGAGAGGAAGGAAGAGAGAGATAGAGATACAAACATCCTCCATGCCCCTTACTAGAGATTGAACCCACAACCCGGGCATGTGCCCTGACCGGGAATCGACTCATCGCATCCTGGTTCATAGGTCAATGCTCAGCCACTGAGCTAAGCCCCTGCTTACCATTATTCCTTTGTATTAGAGAGACATAAACCCCTCTGTTTTTTAAGCCCTTATATGTTGTGGTCTTTATGTTATAGCCCCTTAATTTATAATCTAGCTGATACCGAAAGTGATAGCTTAAGATCATGTTCCATTCATTCAACACTCTACATTATGAACTTATTTTGTGCCAGGAACCAGAGAAGAAGGGATTTATTTGCGATGGTACATTTAGTTCATGGTAGAGCTGGGGCACAACACAGGTCTTCTGACGTCCAGCCCAGTACTCTTGCCACTTCATGCCTCCTCCTCATCTAGCTGTTGACTAACACTCCAACCATGGCAACTGACTAAGGGGAAGGCCTGGTGTTCCCAGAACTCAGTGTGGCCTGGTTGTCGTTACTCTCACATGGCTTGTTTGAACCTTGTTTGTTTGGGGTTTTATTTTTTAAAGGGAAAATAAAGATAGGCCAAAACAAATTAAGGGAGTTAGCAATGTAGGAGAAATGCGTGCTCATCACTGTAGGACCAGCCCTATCCCCTGTGTATAGAGCGATGTACATGGATGCTCACAGTATCTCAGAGGTATGACTTGCCAGCAATAACATTGTTGAGGGGAGGCAGAAGTTGGAGCGAATAGACAGAATCAGTGTGTATGCTGGGGAAGAGAACGAACTGGAGTTGAACTAGAGGCCCCACCCCTGTGTTCTAAAGCAGTGTCTGACAGACAGGAACAGAAAGTAGCAGAAGCCTGACCGAACATAATAGGTTCTCTTCCCCCTCCCCCAAACGTCATTCTTTATTGCAGCATCCTGTCTGATTTCCTTTTAGATAGTATCATGATCAGAAATTTTCATCTTCACTTTTGGTTCACACTTCTGTTGTCCATCTTCCCTAAGACAAGATATTTCCATGGCTGACTTGTTTACCAGTGATTCTCTAATGACCAGAGCAGTTAGGCTCTCAAAAGTATTGCTGAGTGAATAATAGGGGAAATGAATGAATGGATAGGAAATATGGCAATACAGAAAATGAGCTACATGAATCATGAAACATGGCACAATTCTGCTTCTTTGGTGGCAGTGTAAAAATCATGTTTTCAATAAAGACCAAGAAAAACTATGACTCTTACCTCTTGGAGAGGTGCTCTCATTCCAGGATAACACCCATGCTCCACTGCTCCCAGGGTTTTCATTGGCATAGGCCTTTGTGGTGGCCAGGAGAATGCTTCTTGTAGACCTCTCCTATAAAAATTTTGTAACTTAATTTTTACAATATCCTGTTACACATAATTATTAATAACGAACAACAACGTTTGCTAATGACTGATTGCTATAATCGTGTTGCCTTCATTTCCCTTATGCACCTTACGCACAGGCACACCATTTCTCTCCACTAATACTAGCAGCAAATATTTTAGCAGCAGATGGCCACATCATTAGTCTTGGACTGACTTGTTTGGTGTGCACAAAAGGAAATATTTCACTTTCGGAGAACAAGAATAATAGGTTTATTTGTGTGATGCTTATTAATTTGTGCAGTTACTCAGTGTCTGGTAAGTTCAAGAAAAAACATTAATTTTTATTAAAATGTTCTATTATTTTATGTTAATGATTACTCATTTATTTCAACCCTTTGTATTCAGCATGTCTATATCAAAATCAAGTGTTAGTAAAAATAAATAAAAAATTGCTGACGAACCTCAAAATTTCCAAGAAAAGTGGGAATTGGAGTATTTTTGCTGTGAAGTAAAAAATAAAATAATCTGCTTGATATGATGCTATTAGTGTACCAAAGTTATACATTGGAAATTGAAACTTTTGGTTTTTTGCAGCCCGCATAAACTTAAACCTTGTTTATTTGGCCCGTGTTAGCATTTGAGTTTGACATGCTTGCTTTAGATACAGGCACGGACAGAAAGAGTAAATATCAGAAGAAGGGTAGAAAGTCGAATAGGAAAAAGACAGGCATACAAATCTTTATTGAGTTCAGAACCTTCCTCCCCATGGGGCAGGATATCAGGTTTGACAAGCAGTCTCATGTTCATTGACTTTTTAAAGGCAGAAGTAGAAAGATTAGAGAATTCAAGTGGATAGTAGCAGCTCTTGGAATGAAGGCACTTAAACATCCAGCTTTGTTGGCTTCATGTAAGTATAGAAGTGGGAGGTTATTGGACAGAGCATGTCAAAAGCTAAATTTCACAACACGCCTCTGAGAAGGACCATGGACATGAATGTCTGTTCCTGAGGATCGGCCGCATTCTCTGGAGCACTCGCCAGATACAGATTTCGTTCCTCTTTCATGAAAGGTGAAGACAATTTTACCAGTTTGTAACCTGACAAAAGAAAATGTATTTGTTATCTGTTGCTGCCTAGCAAATGACCCCAAAATGTAGAGACCTAAATAGCAACAACATGTGTGATCTCTCCGTTTCTGTGGGTCAGGACTCTGGAGCAACTTAGCTGGTCCCCTGACTCAGGGTCTGTCATAGACTGTGATCAAGGTGTCATCTGGGCTGCTGCCATTTCAAAACGCCACTGGGAAAGATCCACTTCCACGTGGTCATTGGCGAGATCCAGTTCGCGGTGAGCCGCTGCACTGAGGGTCTCTGTTTCTCATTGGCTGTTTTCGGGAGGCTGTTCTCACCTTGCCAGGTGAGTGAGTCTCTCCATAGGCAAGCTCATAATAGGTGGCATCGGAGTTCATCAGAGTGAGCAAGTGAGAAGGCCAGAGAGAGGATGCACATAAGATAGGAGGCAGAGTCTTTTGTAACCTCAGCTTGGAAAGGATACCACCATCCCTGTTTGCCATATTATATTTGTTAGAAGCCAGTTGCTAGGTAGGATTAGAAGGGAGTGCAGACCAAGAGGAAGGGACCATTTGGGAGCCATTTCAGAAGCTGCCTGCCACACAAAACCCAACTGAAGCCTTCATTAAAATACACTTGACTTGCGGGCACTCTAGAAGAATGACATGCAAGGACCAAGATGAAAGGACACTTCCCAGGGCATGAACCTTTACAGGGCTTTGTTGGCTTTTGCTGAGGAGGAATGATTGGTTAGCATTCAAAGAGTACCAGGAAAACTCCTCCACAGAACTACGAATGGCAATGGAAACTTACAAACATAGAAATGAGTCTCAGAGCAGTCGGTGGCAAAGAGAAAATTTCCTTAAGCTTTACGTTTTGTCAAGAAAGTTCTCATGAATTTTGTATTCTAGGCCATTCTCTATGTGTTTGTTTGAATATAAAAGTAGACAGACTAGTACTTATCACGGCGCAAAACTGATTTCCAAGTCAAGGCAGCATGTGGATTTAGTTGGAAGAGACTAAGATTTCGGCACCAGCAATTCCCTTTCCATGGGTCATCTCTGCTGAGTCATCGGTGCCCACTTCCCCTGTGACATGGAGAAGTTGACTGCTATCATCTGCTAATAGGGAAAAAATGAGAGATTTTGCAACATCTGTTTGTTTTCTGTTCTTTAGGCATCCAGCCGCCCTGTTCACTCATCCTCATGTGGCCCCCACTCCAGCCATGTTAAACGCGCCCTTGCTCTTCCTAGAGCTTCTGTGGCTCCTTCTGGCCGCAGGTCACGTGAATGTGTAGCGCTCTCAGCCTGGGCTGTCTTTTCCTGCCCAGTTTCCCTCTCTGATTCCTCTTTCCTGTTCCCCTTTGGGAGTGGGTGATCTTAGAGAAACAGCGACACTTCACTGAGTTAAGGGCTGTCCTGCTCTACGTTTCCACAACCACCCTTGGGTACCCTCATTTGAGCGCTCAGACAAGTAAAACTACAGTGACCATCTGATATTCAACATTTCCTCCTCTGTGTGTGAGCTTAAGGACAAACACTGACTTTCCTCCTTTATACCCAACCCTGGGCATCCAGTCCCCACTGTTGGGTGTGTAGTAGTAGATGTTCAAAAAAATGACTGTCGACTAAAGCAGTCTTAGAACCTCTTTATACTCTTATAATTTATTGAGAACTCTGAAGAGCTTTTGCTTATGTGCTTTATAGCTTGTGATATATACTATACTAGAAATTAAAACGGAAAAAAACATACCTATCAAAATCTTTGTTAACTCATTTAAAAATAACAGCAAACCCATTATGTGTTAACTGAAATAATATCTGGAATGAAAACAGGGAAAATGGGAACATCTGTAATACTGACAACAATAAAAACAAACAAACATATTTTCTAAAACAAAGGACCCGTTTAGTCAGAAGAGTGGTATTGCTTTGCATTTTTTGCAAAACTCTTTAATGTCTCGCTTAATAGAAGTCTGCTTCTGTGTTTAGTCTGTTGTGAAGTGTTGTTTTGGTTGAAGTATAGAAAGAAGGTCTGGCCTTGCACAGCTCTGTAGCTGCAAAAGGCAAGAGTATTTTAATAGCCTTCTTAGGTAATTGTGGATATTCTTCTTTGGTACTATACCGACATTTGCTAGTTTTAATTTCTTAAAGATTATTTACAGCGTGGAATCTATAACCATATCAATTAACTTTTCATACCCTGTTGCGCTAAATTCCATGGGCATTTTTTGAAATTTGAGTGGGTCTTTTACCCATGCATGATTTTGTAACATCGTGGAAAAGATTGCTTCACTGAGGTTGTGTATACCTTACAGATATTTACACATTTCATTATTCAATATTAAAAAATAACATTTGTCACAATCACCACTGTCTCATCAGGAAAGTCCTTAAGCACTGGGCAACTCTCAAGCTCATAGCAGTGGATACAGAATATCTGCCACTGGGAGACAGATGGTGCTCGAGATAGAAATTAAGCTGAGCTATCGAAAGTAAGATTGTATTTCTCCCTTACAGGAATGTTTGGACTGAGATTTTCCCTGCTATAGCAGTTTTCCAGATGAGCAAACTGAACCTTCTAGATAGCTGAATGGCTTGGCTGGGATTGACACACCAGAGCCTGGTTCCTAAGCTCTGCAGTTTTGTCCCCCAGAGGAATAAACTCAAGGCTGGAGGTCTATTCGGTCTCCAAGGCCACATGACCCTTTGGGGTGGACTTAGAGACGGAACAATATCTCTTGACTTTCTCAGCCTGTGCTCTTTTCTGTGACAATGGAATTCTGTATTTTGAAGGAATGTGGTGCATGCCTACAGTGAATTCTGTTATAAGTAAATTTCTATTGCCTTCCCCAAAGGCCGTGGGAAAGGCCTGTTGCTCAAACCTGGACTTTTTAAATCCTGGCTTAGCAAATGACTAACTTTCACACCTTGGAAAAGTGACTTAACCTTCCATCTGCTTTTTTTCCTATAAACTGGAGCTCATAATATTTGTCTGCCCACCGCTCAAGTGTGTGCTAGGCCTGGTGACTTCCTTCCAAAGACGACAATATGGAAAAGGAGGAAAAAGAGGAGTTGCGCAGTGGAGAAGCCTGACAGCCACTCCCTCAGCCAGGTGACCCGGGTCAGCATCGTCAGTGAGAAGTCGGTTTGATAGAGGAACCCCTGCTAGGTTGTGCTGAACATAGCCTTTGACGGCGGTGGTCTTTCATCCCCAAACTTATAACACCCCGGTCGAATCATGAGAACAGCACCAGCAAAATCTCAATTTGGATGGACAAAATTCCTGAGCAGTTTTCTTCAAAACTATCAAGGTCCCCCAAAACAAGAAAAGTCTGGGGAACTGTCACAGCCAAGAGGAGCCCACGGAGACATGAGGACTAAAAGCAATATGGCATCCTGGGTGGGATTCTATGACAAGAAAAAATAGCATTAGGGAAAAACTAAGGCCGTGTGAGCAGAGTATGGACTTCAGTTAATAAAAATGTAACAATATTTGGTCCCTAACTGTAACAAAGTACCATACTCATGTAAGATGTTAATAATGGAAAACTGGATGCGGGAACTCTCTAAACCAGTGGTTCTCAACCTGTGGGTCGCGACCCCTTTGGGGGTCGAATGACTCTTTCACAGGGGTCGCCTAAGACCATGGGAAAATGCATATATAATTACATATTGTTTTTGTGATGAATCACTATGCTGTAATTATGTTCAGTTTGTAACAATGAAATTGGGGGTCACCACAACATGAAGAACTGTATTAAGGGGTCGCAGCATTAGGAAGGTTGAGAACCACTGCTCTAAACCAACTTTGCAATTCTCTATAAATTTAAAACTATCCTGAAATTTTAAAAAAATGCATATAAAAAAGGAGAAAAGAAGGGATACTGGTATGTAAGTGATAAAATAACATTGGAGGTAACAAGGTGGTATCCTTGAACGTGCTTTATTTCATTAAAAGGAAATGAGTTCTCAAACAGATTTTTATTGCGGTAAGATGCACATAAAATTGATCATAACCATTTTTAAGTGGACCGTTTAGTGGTATAAAATACATTTCATAATGGTGTGCAGCTATCACCATTATCTCTGGAACACGTTTGTCTTGTAAAACTGAAACTATACTCATTAAACAGTAAATCCCCATTCCCTCCTCTCCTGCCCCTGGCAATCATTGTCCCACTCTCTGTGTCTATACTCTCTAAGAACCTCAGTAAGTGAAGGCATACAGTAATTGTCCTTTTGTGTCTGTCTTTTTTCACTTAGTGTAGTGTCCTCCAAGTTCATCTATCTTGTAGCATATGTCAGGATTTCCTTCCTTTTTAAGGCTGAATAATACTACATTGTATGTATAGACCACATTTTGCTTACCCATTCATCCGTCCATTGCTGGGCATTTAGGGTTGCTTCCACAAATTAGCTCTAATGAATAACACTGCTACGGCCCAGCTGGTGTGGTTCAGTGGTTGAGCATTGACCTACGAACCAGGAGGTCACGGTTCGATTCCCTGTCAGAGCACATGCCCGGGTTGTAGGCTCGATCTCCAGTGTGGGGTATGCAGGAGGCAGCCCACCGATGATTCTCTCTCATCATGGATGTTTCTATCTCTCTCTCCTCCCTTCCTCTCTGAAATCAATAAAAATATATTTTAAAAAATACTGCTATAAAGATGGGTGTACAAAACAGTCTCTGAGACAGTCTCTGTTTGCGTGTACAAAACAGAACTTTTCAGTTCTTTGGGGGTATTTACCCAGATGTAGGATTGTTGGATCAGATAGCATTCCTATTTTTACAATTTTGAGGAACTGCCATGTTGTTTTCCATAGTGGCTGTGTCACTTTACATTCCCACCAACAATCCCAGCCGCTCCACTCGTTGCCATGTTATCTTCTTGTTTGTTTTTTTAAAAAAATATATTTTATTGATTTTTTTACAGAGAGGAAGGGAGAGGGATAGAGAGCTAGAAACATTGATGAGAGAGAAACATCGACCAGCCGCCTCCTGCACACCTCCCACTGGGGATGTGCCCGCAACCAAGGTACATGCCCTTGACCGGAATCGAACCCGGGACCTCTCAGTCCGCAGGTCGACGCTCTATCCACTGAGCCAAACCGGTTTGGCATGTGTGTGTTTGTTTTTAATAGTAGCAGACCTAATGGGTATGAAGTGGTATCTCATTGTGATTTCCTTTTCCCAAATGATTAGTGATGTTGAGCATCTTTTCATGCACTTTTTGGCCATTTTCACATCTTCTTTGGAGAGATTGCTCACATTTTTTACCCCTCTTTGGATTGGGTTTTTTTGTTGTTGTTGTTGTCCAGTTTTAAGAATTCTTTATATATTCTGGATATTAATCCCTTCTCAGATATATGATTTGTAAGTGTCTTCTCCTTTACTGTGAGTTGCCTTTTTACTCTGTTATTAGTGCCTTTTGATGCACAAAAGTTTTAAATTTATATAAAGTCCAATTTGTCTATTTTTGTTTTGTGGCTTTGGTGTTATAGCCAAGAAAGCATTGCCAAACCCAATGTTTTGAAGCTTTTGCTGTGTGTTTTCTTCTAAGAGTTTTATACTTTGGGGTCTTATAGTTAGGACTTTGATCCATTTTGAGTTAATTTACGTGCATTCAAACTTAATTTTAATTATTTTTAGTAACAAAGCACTGGCAACATACCTGTGGGTTGAGAGAGCTGAGTGTTAACTGCTGAGGTTGGCAGTGCCTCTAAAAGGGTTTTTGGCATCTCACCGTTCTCTGTTCAGATCAGCCGATAGTGCCGAACACTCTCTCCTGGATTTAATTCCTACCTATGATATTCAACGCCAGTTGTAGCCAGACTTAGCTGATCATCAGCATCACAAGAACACAAACATTTTAAAAAGACATTGTTTCAGAAATCTAGACTAATATACACCCAAATGTTAACAGTGTCAGAAGGACGGTTCTATTATCTTCTTAGTCGTTATTTGTATTTTCTAAACTAATTTTTCTTCATTATGTAATAACTTTTAAAAATTAAAAATGTTTCATCGTCCAAAATATTACATATTGCAAAATATTATCACACTAGAGGCCCAGTGCACAACAATCGTGCACTCAGGGGGTCCCTCAGCCCGGCCTGCGCCCTCTCACAGTCCAGGAACCCTCGGGAGATGTCCAACTGGGTGTGGGGAGTGGTCCTAAGCCAGCAGGCGGACATCTTTAGCGCTGCCTGCTGCAGAGGCTGGAGAGGTTCCCACCACTGCCACTGTGCTCGCCAGCTGTGAGCCCGGCTTCTGGCTGAGCAGCGCTCCCCCTGTGGGAGCACACTGACCACCAGGGGCAGCTCCTACATTGAGCATCATTCCACTGTTTGGTTCATTTGCATATTAGCCTTTTATTCCATAGGATTCCAAAACACAATTTTAACATTTAGTTAATAGAAAAATATTAATGCAATCTTTTACATTTCTTATGCAGACTATCTTTGAATTCAAGTGTATATTTTGTACTTACAGCATATCTCATTTTGCACCAGCCATATTTCAAATGCTCAGTAGCCACAGATGTAGTTCTGTGTCATCACTTAGTAAAAGAAAGAGGACTCTCTCTCTCTCTTTCTATCCCTTTCTCTCTCTCTCTCTCTCTCCCTCTCTCCCTCTCTCTCTTTCTCTCTCTCTCTCTCTCTCTCTCTCTCTCTCTCTCTCACACACACACACACACACACACACACACACACACACGATCATGAACTCTGAATTTTTTAATGAATGTCTTGGAGGGCCATGCCAGCTCACAGACAGGGGTTTCTCAATTAGACACAGTGGAGTAAGTGGAATTGCACAGTGGGGTCTGGGACAGCCAACCCCACACCTGAGTTGACTTCTTCCCTCCCTCATTGAATAGGCATCATTGAGAGGCTGCCTTGTGCCAAGCTCTGCTGGGTGCTGGGGTTACAATGGTGAGAGTGAAAACAGGTGGGTCCTCTGACTCCATGGAGCTTCCAGTCTACACACCTGGAAAGTTATTGACAAAAGTGAGTGCTCTGCAGTGGTGTACTAAGGGTGGGGTAGGTGCAAGCAATGAGGGACTGTGTCGAGAATTTAAAAACAATAATAAAGTTGACGGGAAGTAGGTCTGCTTTTTATTATCACCATGTGCCTGCAATTCTGAACCATGTCAGTGATAAAATATTCCTCATAGGGAGACTTTGAAGTGCTCAGTTTCCTGTGCCTTCCTCTAGCCCACTGAGTTCAGATCTCCAGGGGGTTGCTCAGGCCTCTGGATGTTCAAGGAGCTACTCAGATGATGCTGTGGACTGAATTATTTCCCCCTCCACTCCCCCTCAAATTCTTATGTTGAAGCCTCAACCCCCAATGTGATGGTAGTTAGAGAATGGGCTTTTGGGTGGCAATTTAGGTTTAGATGAGGGCATGAGGGCGAGGCCCTCATGATGGGATTAGTGCCCTTATAAGAAGGGGCACCAGAGAGCTTATGAGATAGTTGCTACTTATGAGCCAAGAAGAGAGACCTCAGAATGGAACCTACCTTACTGGCACCTTGATCTTGGACTGCCCAGGCTCCAGAACGGTGAGAAAATAAATGCCTGTTGTATAAGCCCCTGTATATGATATTTGGTGTGGCAGCCTGAGGTGAATGAAGACAGCAGGGGAGTCTGAAGTTCACCCAGGTTTGAGCACTCTTGATCTAGACCAGGAATCACCTATAGAGTTCTGCCATGCTGTTTGGGAAGGACTTGGAGTCCCCGAAGGACGAGGTACGCTATCTAATTGATCAGTGATGTTTGCCAAGAACGACAGGCTGAAGGTGTGGGGTAAGGGCCTGGGGGAAAGTGTCTCCCATGTATTTGTCATCCCTGTAATTCTTTAAAGTTCCGACAGCTTCTGTTCTTATTTCCTTGAGTTCTCTTAGTTTCCTTCCTGGCATCATAGTTTTCATAACAATTTAAGCAAATCCTCAAAGGACTTTACTGCCTTCCCCTGACTCACTCATGCTTCTTGGATTTCAAAAAACAGATGTGGAAGAGCCAAGACTCACTGTCTATGTTTGCACATTGGGTTTTTCCTTTTGGCTCACCCAGTGTTTTCCATTTCTTGTCTTCAGAGTTCTGGAACAAGCTTGGGATCAATTCATTAGTCATGTGTTCAGCTTAAAACAAAAAGAATCTCTGGCATTAGAAAGAAAAGGAGACAATTAGAATGTACCATTGCATTCCTTATCTTTGTCATTTGTTCGGCTGTTATCTGTGAGCACCTTCTAGGAGTCAGTCCCTATGCTGCTGGGCCTTTGAGAGACAAAGCTAAATGGAAAAGAAAGTCTCGGCTCTTGGGAAGCTCCAACTCAAACCCGAGAGTCAGATGCTATTGGTTAATACAGTGCCTTAAGTGCTCTGCTGGAAGGGGCTGAGGGAACGCAAAGGGGAACCCATTTCTGACTGGAGGGGATGATGGAGGGTTTTCGTGAAATGATAAATTCATGAAATAAATAAATACTGAGCCCCTCCTATGTGTCCAGCTGTGACCCAGGCATTTGGGATACCTCAGTGAAAAAAGATTACTGCTCTAATATAGCTTAGTAGAGGCCTGGTGCACATCTTTGTGCTTGGGCGGGGTCCCTCTGGGTGGCCTGCGAGGATCAGGCCAAAACCCGCAGTCCAACGCTGCCTGTAGCTCCTACCTGCCGCTCCTGCTTACCCCGGCCCCACTGTGTCTGCCACTGGCTTGTGCCCAATCAGTCCTGATTAAGAGAGGCTCTCACTGCCACAGAAGCACTTGCCAGCTGTGAGCCCTGCGCCTGGTGCCCTCCTGAGGGGAGTGGCCTGCAGGATCCGGCTGAAACCGGCTCTCCAGCATGCCCTGAGGGGTCCCAGATTGCTACAGGGCGCAGGCCAGGCTGAGAGTCCCCACCAGTCCACGATCAGGCTGGGGAGGGACCACAGGAGGGCTCCAGGGCATGTCCAGCCCCGTCTCACCCAGTCCCTATTGGGGCCAAGCAGGGCTGGCTGGCTGGCCAGGGAGGGACTGCGGGAGGGCTCCAGGGCATGTCCGGCCCATCTCACTCAGTCCCGATCAGCTGACCCCAGCAGCAAGCTAACCTTACTGGTCAGAGTGTCTGCCCCCTGGTGGTCAGTGCACATCATAGCGAGCAGCCTTAGCATATCATTAGCATATTATGATGCTAAAAATCCACTAGTCTTTCCTTAAGAAATCTATTTATTCGTCCCATAGAACCTTTTCTCCCCTTCCGGTCACCAGATGACAGGACACTTAGCATATTAGGCTTTTATTATAAAGGATAGTGTAACAGCTTTTATTATAAAGGATAGTGTAACAAGGGGACAAACTTGTTCGAGGCATCAGATCAAGACCAGCATATCCAATTTATTAGCTGGTAAGATGGTGTGAGAGACTGCGGTTTGGACTTGTGGCTGGAGTCAGATACTCCTCTTCCCCTATCCCCATCTTCAGGAGAGATGAAACCTGTCTCATCTTGCCCAGTCTGAGGACAAACCTTAAGACGGGACTCCCTGGGCCCTGACCCTGACCCTGACATACTTACCGCAGGGAAGGAGGGAGGGGTTGAGGGAGGGTCAGCTTAGCCTGAAAGAGAGAACTTTTCTTAATCTTGATATTCAGAGGGACTCCTTTACACTAAGAGAGAGTGTAGGAATTGGAGGTGGTGGTGGTGATGGGTAATGCGATGGTGAGAATGACAGAAGTTCCTGCTATACGGACCTGGAGGAAAGCAAGGAGAGCAGAAGGGAGCCTCCTATTTAGATCTGGAAAAAGTGAAGAGAGAAGGAATTTGATGATGAGGAATTATTCACCAGGCAAATAAGAAAAGAGGGGATTTCAGTTCAAGGAATACATATGCTGCTGAAGCATAGGCTCTGCAAACAAAGCCCCTGTAATGTTGGTACTTTTACCCTCATTATATAGATGAGGAGAAGGCACTGGCCATCTCTTGTACTCACATCCTCTTGGGCCCACCATTTATTCCAGCCGTTGCTTCAGCAACCAGGTGGGCATTGGTGTAGCCTACCTGAGCACACCTTGTCTAGGTTGCTCCTCATTTCCCTCACTTTCCACTGTTGGAGAGGAAACTTTTTTTCTCTGCCCTCTTAGGTTCTGTTCTGGGGACCTGCAAATTAAACTGACAAAGACAGATGGACAGGAGCAAAAGTTTATTTGCATATGGAAGTTAACAGAGGAAGTTAGTAGCTAATATACCTAACTTTGTAGGGGAAAGGGAAGGGGGAGAAAAAGTTCTATGGGAAGAATAAATAGATTTCTTAAGGAAAGACTAGTGGGTTTTTAGGAGAAGAGATGGGAGATCAGAGTGTTTGTGATAATGTTTGTTTAGGCAGGGACACGTGGTCTTTCTGTCTTCTTTTTGGCCATGAAACTGCCCCAGAGAGTTAATGATAGCCTCATTTCCCAAAAGTTGCTGCTTTTAATTAAATAGGGGAAACTCTGAGAAGGCTTCTTTATGCATCTGTTGATTGTCAGTTGCTTTCACCTCAAAATAATCCTTATGCCAAAGTGGCCTATTTTAAGGTGGCATATTCACATCCCCTTCACTGCCTCAGGACTTCTCTCACATGGCTGTATGGGCCGTCTGCAAGAAGCCACTGGACACTTATGCATGCATGCATGATGTGGGAGTGGACGATGCATGAGTGAACAATGGGACCTGTCTCAAACTGCCCCCTGTTTAGTCCCTTGGGCATTCCTCAGAGCCCCCAGAAGGTCCCTGTACTATGGCGCCTGGCTGCCCATAGTGGCGGCTAACTCTAGTTAGCCCTCGTGATAGCTTTTCCTCTTTTCCTGTTTTACTTCTTTTAGTTCCTCATCCTTATCCTAGGTCATTTCCCAAAATACCTGCATAAAGCCTTTGGTGAGGCTCTGCTTTCTGTGGGAACCCAGTCCAAGAAAGAAGTGACAGTTCAAAAACGGATGTGAGGGTGCCAAGATGCCAGAGATAATGTAAGGTGGAAAAGGCATTCAGAGATGAGCTTCACTCAAAAAACAAGACTTTTCTTTCTCTTGCTCTGGAATCTGGCTTCTCTGTATGCTTTTCGTTGCCACACTATGCATGCATTCACTGTTTGAGTCCTCTAGGCCCACAGCTAAAATAAACTAGGAGAGGAAAAGAATAAGATGGATTGTAAAGTTTGAAAACATGAAACTTACATCTGGTTTCTTTGGAATTTTGAAAGTCATTGGCTTCGACGGTTAAGCTGGGAAAGTTTTAAAGTTTTTTAAAATACTGGTTTTGGAATGATTTCCTTAAAATTATTTGATTCGGGACCTATTTTATGTGGTTTTCATAACATATAAGTGGTTTTTTAAGACAATGCAAGCCTGTTTGGTTTCAAACTGTTGTGTTTTTTTTTTTTTAAACAGACCACTTTAGCCAAATATTTTTGTAATGTTTTTATACTATTTAAAAAAATAAAAGAATTTTTAATCCAAACAGTTTAAAACTCTTTAGGAACCAATGTATCTGAGTACTGAGATTTCTGGATTAGTGTCACACTATTGAACTTCAAAACATTTAGTCGAAATAGCTTGGATCCGAGACAGATTTCATAGCTGGATATTTTCAAAATCGCTCGTCTAGATAATACGCAGTGATATATGGACCATTTTATTGTCTCAAAACATTGGTTTCCCTTCATATTAGTATGAGCCTAAGCAATAACTTCACATTATTGCAAAATCAGCTACATATTTTTTAATTAAAACATCTGCGCAATCTGCAAATGGATTGAAAGGTTTTCTTTATCAATAATATGGAAACTATTTTGCAAAACTTGCAACCCAGCCTCCTCTTTCCCTCTGATTGGGTTATGACGTGTAGGGTGTACATTACTGGATATAACCAGTGCTTTGTGGATGGCCCTGTGCTTATTCTGTTACTCAGATTGCTTGTTATTCTCACAACGCTGTTATTATCCCTTTAATAAATAACACCCCGGGTCAAAAAAAGGTTTTAACTGACTTGCCTACTGTCTTAAAGTTTAAGTGAAGGGCACAACAAGTTTTAGGCCTCATCTCTTTGGCTCCATATCTCAAGCTCAAAACCATGATAGTTCTGTTTCATACCCAGTATTCACAATATGAACTTCCTGAACCACTCTATCATGTCTATATTTCCCTCTTTTTAGTCTCTTTGCAGTAGGTCTCAACTAAAGAATTGCCATGTACCTGCAATCAGTTGCCAGATAGATTATAAGTAATTCACCATCCTATATAATAAAAGGCTAATATGCAAATTGTCTGAATGGCAGAACAACCAGTTGCTATGATGCTCACTGACCACCAGAGGGCAGATGCTCAATGCAGGAGCTGCCCCTTGTTGGTCAGTGCACTCCCACAGGGGGAGCACCACTCAGCCAGAAGCCCTGAGCTGGTCTCATGACTGGTGAGCACAGCGGCAGTGGCAGGAGCCTCTCTCGCCTCCGTGGCAGTCGGACATCCCCCGAGAGCTCCCAGACTGCGAGAGGTTTTAGGTCAGGTCAGGCTGAAGGAACCCTTCCCCCACCCTCAGTGCACAAATTTCGTGCACTGGGCCTCTAGTCAATAATAAATGCTGATATGAGTAATAATGATTTATGTTGAGACGTTAGAATAGATTTGGGACTCTCTGTAAAGTAGTATCACTCCCACAGATTTCAGTGGGGACAGGGAGGAAAAGGTACAATTGAAGAACAAGAAATTCCATAATCTAGGTGAAGTAGCATCATGAGCATCCTTCATGGTGAGCGTGGTCTTTGGCAGAGAATTGAACATTCTTTTTATATGTGGATACTCTAAGCTTAGGCTGTAACCAAAGGAGAATAATTTTGAGGCATATTGCTACCTGGGAGACAGGATTGGAAGGGTGAGGGTTAGTTAGAAGTTTTGGGGAGGTGATGGTAGGGGGGAGAAGGAGGTGCCACTTTTGCATAGTAACAGAAAGGACTATGTCTTCTATGTGTGAGAGATAGCCTCATAAATGGAGAATTTTATGGAAAAATGAAATATTTCTTCGATGGGATGACTATACTAACTCTGAAATTGATGTTTGTCTTTGAGTGGGTGTGCTTGATTTCAACAGTGAAGAGCTGGAAAATAAAACATTATGAGGTATGTCGTCTGTGGTAGGCAGTTAGACAGACATGAGCAGAGCAAGGATGATGGGCCAGGTATGGAAGGTCATCAAGGTAGAAAGCCCCAAGTACCTCGCAATGGGAAAAACTGGGAAAACAAGGACCTCACCCTGAGGGTAATCTTCCTCCCCTAGCATGTCACTGGTCATGTGGTTTAAGCCCCTGACCTTTCATATCATTGGGTTCAGACCCTCCTCTGACCTTTTTTCCCTTGGCATGTCACTGGTCATGTGGTAGATCCTCTTGGAGAAGGAGCATGGGACTCCCATACGGGCCCTTAGGAGTAACCCCTATGGATAATGATCCCCTACCCTGGTGCTGACCAATCAGTGGAGACCACCACCCTGGAAAGCTGATGAATATTTTGTTGAGATCGTCCCCTGGAACCTAAAATTTTCACCCTTAAAAGGCCTTAGGATGGAGGACCCAGTGTTTTGTCTGTCTATCTATCTATCTATCTATCTATCTATCTATCTATCTATCATCAATCATCTATCTCCACTCCCCCATGCCTTTCCCTTCCACATTTTCTTCCCCCGAGGTGCATTACCTTTACCTTTCTCTCTTTTTCCTAAGCTCCAAGGGCCCTTCTGTTGTAACTTGTTTCCTGAATCCATTTTTTCTACTGCTTGTAACATGCTTGTAATAAGTTTGTTTATCTAAACTTATTTTTTCTTCTGCTCCTTCTACCTTTGTGACTTTCTACTAATAAATAAATTTTTGCTTGCATTTGAGTCTTGGCTCTGAATTCTTTCTTAGCCAGAACTCAAGTACCAAGGTTGCTGAACTGAGATCCAATTGCTGGCAATATTCCTGTGCCATTATTGCCACCAACATCTCTAACTTACATTCATAGACACATTCGAAAAGTATTGACCACAATATTTTGAAGTTTAAATAAACAAAGGCACAATATTTTGTGCCTAAGCACAGGGTTGAATCTTGTTGGAGCTCTCTTGGACTAGGGTAGGGTTGTGCCAAAGGTTGTTGCAGAAGTTTATGGGAGAGACTAACAGGACGTGCTTTCATGGACCAGATGACCAGAAAGCAAGACAGGGGATGGCCGTGGGCTCATTCGTAGCATACTCCCTAAAGGGCTTAGAGACAGGCCACTCCAGAAAAGCATTTGTTTTTTCATGAATCATTTGGCCCTTGTACATTAGAAAAAAAATGTTCTGGCTCCCAAATTGAGCCCTAATTAAAATAATTTGTCATGGACAGATACATATAACTGTGGTTAGGGCTCATTTCCCAGAATTAAACCATTCTGACCTGGTATAAACCTGTTAAATTAAGTGAAGAATTAAGACAATTATACAAATAATTTAGTCTTTGAATATAGTTTTCCCTGAAAAATTCATCTAATTAAGGCAAAGGATTACTTTTTTACTTGACTTTTTCCCCCAAACTGCTCTTGGGTTGTGTTCATAAAGCTATTCTGTGGAAGGAAATGCTCCTGGGAGGGGAGGGGTGGTCTAGACTCTTGTGTAGTGGGAAAATGACAACAAAGAGAATGGTTGGCTGCATTTCTGCATCCCAGGGGAGGAGCTATTTCACAGGAAATCATCCTGATTAGCCTTTGGCTTGAGAAAGGTGTGACACCCCCTCCCCACACTGAACTTAGAATTTGGATGGGCGAGGCTAAGTAAATTGCTCTAGAGTTACAATCATAAGAAGTAGGGTTGGGAAGCTGATCTCTGGAGCAGAATGAAGATCTCCTTAAGGAGAAGGGCCCAAAGATGAAGGCAACGGGAATTCCTCTAGGCAGTGGTTCTCAACCTTCTGGCCCTTTAAATACAGTTCCTCATGTTGTGACCCAACCATAAAATTATATTCGTTGCCACTTCATAACTGTAATGTTGCTACTGTTATGAATCGTAATGTAAATATCTGATATGCAGGATGGTCTTAGGCGACCCCTGTGAAAGGGTCTTTCGACCGCCAAAGGGGTCGCGACCCACAGGTTGAGAACCGCTGCCTAGAGGACTACCCCCAGGCAGTGGGTGACTGGCAGATTTTAGGGGAGAAATGACACATAGTAATTTTTGACAATGTATGATTATATATGCTGTTGTGTAGGAAACATAGAGAACAAAGCCCAACAATATAAAGGATAGAGGATAAATCTGAAATGTTGATTCAGGAGCCAAGCTGCCTTTGTTTATTTAAACTTCAGGCCCAATGCTTCCTGGCTGCTTGGTCTTGGGCAGGAGAGTTCCTTAACCTCTCTGTGCTCTGTGTTCCCAGCTACAGAAGCAGAACAGTGATGTTCCTGCCTCGCAGAGCTGTTGAGGGAAACTCTTGAGTTAACATCTGAAAAGGGTTGGGAACAGTATTTAGTCCCTAGTAAGCACTAAATAAGCATCATATTTATATTATTATTAAACTAGAGGCCTGGTGCACGAATTTGTGCACAGGTGGGGTCCCTCAGCCTGGCCGGCAATCAGGGCCAATTGGTGGTGGGGGGGGGGGTTGTGGAGGGAGGGCAGGCCTGGAGGAGGGGCTGCAGGAGGTTGGCCAGCCGGCCGGGGGGAGGGACCGAGGGAGGTTGGCTGTGGGAGCACACTGACCACAGGGGGCAGCTCCTGCATTGAGCATCTGCCCCCCAGTAGTCAGTGCACATCATAGCAACCAGTCAACCAGTCATTTGGTCATTCGGTCACTTAGGCTTTTATATATACAGATATTTCAGGGATGCTTCTCTTAACCCCACTTTGTTCACCAGCTGCTGGTCTGTTTCTTAGGTCCCTTTTCTGCAGCAAAACACACACAGCACTGTCTCTAATTCCTTTCCTCACATTGACTTTCAAACCAGTGTTTCCCAAGCTTTCTTTTTCCATTATTGTCCCACTAAGTAAACTTTTTTGGCCTCTTTTTATTTTTTAAAAATATGGTTTTATTGATTTCAGAGAGGAAGGGAGAGGGAGAGAGAAATATCAATGATGAAAGAGAGAATCATTGATTGGCTGCCTCTTGCATGCCCTCTACTGGGGATTGAGCTCACCACCTGGGCATGTGCCCTGACTGGGAATCGAACCATGACCTCCTGGTTCATAGGTTGATGCTCAACCTCTGAGCCACACTGGCCGCGCTGGCCTCTTTCTAAATGGCCACCCGTCACCCATGACATTTTAATACCACAGATGTACTGTGTAATTGTTTATGTACTATCTATCTATGCTTTAATCATTCAAAGAGCAAGATTTTTTTCATTCTCCGTGAATATATTCCCCCCCTCCCTTGGGAGTATTTCTCACCCCCACTGAGAATACATATCTTACATCTATTCCAGCCCTTTTTGCCTTCACTACAAAATAATGCTTGAGTTCAAGGTCAGGTCACTGACCTCCATGTTGCTAAATCCGTGGTCAGTGCTCAGTTCCCATCTTACTGGACCTCTCACCAGCATTTGCCACAGCTGATCACTCCCCCCTCCTTGGTACAGTTTCTTCCGTTGGCTTGTGGCACACCCCATTTTCTTGGTTTTTCTCCTACTCACTGGTTGCTCCTTCCCAGGTCCTTGCTGGTTTCTCTCTTTTTGCCTTCCTCTGAATATTGGAGGATCCCAGGGCTGTGTTTATTTTGCCTCCCCTTGGCAAAATAGATTCATGAGGAGTGTGGTTTCTGTCTGTTTTGTTCACTGATGTATCCCAAGTATCTAGAACAATGCTTGGCACACATTAGGTGCTTCAGCAGAAGTTGTTGAATGAATGAGGGTCTCCCTATCACCTCTGACTCCAGGTCCTTCTGTGTAGTTTATGCATCCAAGGATGTCCCAGTCAAATACAAATATGAGATGAAAATTATATAATCTTATTCATTAATGTCACCCCTAAATTTAATTTTACAAAAAGAAAATAAAATTTAAGCCAGTTCTTATATCCTGCTATGCTATAGTTTTGTTGCTTACAAACTTCACACGATGTTAGTGGTACTTGGGGGGACAGGAGGGATGGAGTGTTCAGAGTGTGGCAAGTGGGACAGAGAGGTGACAAGAATCAAAGGAGGCGAGTCATGGAATGGAGAAAAATAATTCAATAGAAAAACAAAATCAGGGTAAGAGGTAACGAGAAGAAACATAGGTTCCCAAAGAATCCTTGGCATCATTTGAGTACTAGCATATATCCTGGCTGCCTGTGCACTTACTGTTCTATTTAAATGATAAATGAAAGAGCCACCTTCCCCTAAGGTTGGAAGACTCGGTGATAACTAGACAGCAGATGTCTTGGTGAGAACTGAAGAATTGCCCTCATTCTTCATGTCATTATGTTGATGTAAATATAACCAGGGGCAAGCTCTCAATAACTGGTCTTTAGTTTCTATTTCCTCTTTTTTAAAGTTGCTTTTTGTTAGAAGATCTCAGTTCTGTGGCCACATGTGTGGGTGGAGGAGATGGGAGACTGTGGGGCTAGTTAAAATTCTTCAGGGTCTTGTCCTGCTGGTACCGAGATAGGCTCCACTTCCCCCTACCTCTCTCGGTGCAGTGGTTGAAAACACGAGGACTCAGCCCGCAAGGCAGGGCTGACTTTCCCCGTTGATTTTTTTCAGCCGCTCAAGTACGTTTCCTTCTGTCTGAAATGCCTGGGATTGCAGGTCTGGAACATGTATTAGTGGAGTCATGTCTGAGGAGAAAAGGACGATAACATGGAAACACTGACTGCTATGGCAACAGTTGAAATAATAAACAACTTCTCCCCCTAGGAAAAAATCATAGAGTTTGGCCTTGTGGCCACGTTAAGAAGGGAAATAAGTTTTGCCCAAGTTAGATCTCGTGTTAGGCTTGATTTTTTTTCTCTCCTGGGTTTAAGAGATTTGCTAAGTGCTTCGTTGGGCAAATAGAGGCAATTATATGTCTTTTAAAACCGCGCCTTTCCAGAAAATATGTTAAATCAAAGTAACTCAGATATATGATTTGAAAACTTAAAATCACCCCTCCCTTTCTCCTTCTTACTCCTCTGGAGAAACAAGTACTATATGAAGTCATAAATTCCTATATACATACATACAGATGTATTGCTAATTGGTTTGGTTTTTTGGTTTATTTATTATTGAGCAGGTGAGACTTGGTTCAATTTTCCGTAATTGCTTGCTTCAGATGTCCTCTATTGATACCCCTTTCAATCCCTTGAAGGCATCTCCGATGACCTCATCACTTTTTGATCACTGGCAGATATTAAAAAAACCAGTCCAATATAAATTAAAACTTTAGTCTTTCATCTAATTCAAAGTTTCTTTCGCCACCACCCCTGATCCGGCTCAATGCTGAGCTGTCGGGAAGGAAAGGTGGTGGTGGTGATATGATCTGCTCTTTCAAACTTCTTGCACCCTGATGTCCTTGGTGGTTTTTGGCTCCTCCAGTGTGGGGATGAGGGAGTTAGAAGAAAAAGACAGTCGTATTTGCTTGCCATTGTTTTAACCCTGTGGCAGATGTCCAAGTCTTGGCTCTTCACAGACCTCATGACCCTCCTTCCATAAAAAAAACAGTCTCCTGTTTGCCATTTGATGAATTTATTGCTCCCAAACCAGGGCCCTTCCCCTGAGCCTCTCAGCCCCACTCATCATTTGTTTGGCCCAGCACTTTCCTCAGATTTGGCAAGAAGGGCGTCCGCCCTGGACCTCACCCTGTAGAGGACCCCACGCTCACCCTTGGGATCTAAATTTCTTCAGCTAGGGGAGAAATCACCAGATCCAGGAGGAGGTTCCCACCTGGAGCTCAAGCAGCGATTGCAGACCTCATTTTGGGTAATGGGATCCCAGAATTCCTTGCCCGAATGGTATCAAATGCACTTCCAAGGCCTTTGCAGGACCTTCTTTTCCAGGTTCACGAGGCCCAAGAAGTGGCCAAGGGATGCTGCTTGCCGGGAATGTGGATGGAACTCGTGTGTGTGTGTGTGTGTGTGTGTGTGTGTGTGTGTGTGTGTGTTGGAGGTGGAACCCAGAGGTGGGAAGTGAAGGGAGGCTTGGCAGGGCCAACTCTCACCATGCTTTGCATTCAGGAGCAAACGCAAGGATCACCTATTTTCTCAGGTCATGATGAAAAAAATATTTGTCAAGGTAAGATGATAGAACATCTTTATTTAGCTTGATTTAAAATATCACAGGTAGCTTCAGGCAGCCTCCCCGCTCTGACTCTTTTCCAGGCCATAGGTAGGGTTTCTGTCTCCCTGTCTATACTTCTCATGCTTGGAGGGCTACCTTTTAGATGATCCCAGAACACTCTCTGCTGTACTCAGCTAGCAACACCTGGTGGTGGGCTTGGGACTTGTTCCCAGGACGCATTACATTGAAGGACGAGATGTAACTGTTTCTCCTGGCAGATAAATCCAGATTCTGTGAGGGCTTCTCTGGGGGAGCACCTCTCTCTGTTTGAAGGGGAGGGGAGGAGAAACATGACTGAGTCCCATTCCAAAGATCTAATGGCTCACCACCTTTTCTTACATGGCCTGGAGGTGGGCGAGGGGGGTGACAGTGAAGGGCCTCTTTGGGCACCGCGTAGTAAGACCTGTTTGGGTGTGTCTGGAACTTCTATGTAGAATGTGTGATACCCGCCACCTAGCTGTTTTCAATGTTGGGCTTTAGCAGACTTCGAAGGCAATAGAAAAAGTCCCTCCTAGTACTCTGTCACACATACATTATCTACTCACGATAGTCCTACACTTGGCTTTTGCGTTTGGATGATAGTTTATACATTTCTTCAACAGCTACGTAACATTTTATATGGTCCATGCGGCTGTAACAGTTTATTTAACCCTTCTCAGATGACAGTTGTTTATGTGGGCTTTTGATCTCACAGTGCTGCAATGAAGAATCCTTTAACAGATATTCTGTGCCCTTATGTAAATATTCCTAGAAGTGTGATGGCTGACCAAAGGGTCCGTGCATTTTGATAGGAAGCATATTTTGTGTTTTAATAGGGCGACCAAATCACCCTTCAAAAATTGTAGCAATGTATGCTCCTACTAAAAGTATCTGGGTCAGGGCCTCCATGTTTTAGTCACTATTGTTTCCAGTATGTGTCAGTGGAACCTTCTGGAGTGAACAGGTGAACCCAGGGCTTTCCCTGGCCCTCAGTGTCTATGATGGATGCTCTCAGGACTGAGGTGCCCTCTCTGAGGAGTGAAGTTCCACAGCGATTGCCCCATAACTTGGCACATACTATCCTATTCTTTCATGTTCTAAACCTCAACCTGTTTCTTACGTTTTTGCCACTTGAACCTGGTTTTTGAGATCTATCCCTATTCCTAGATGCAAATGATGATTTTTGACTACTGTATAATATTTCATTAGGTATTTATACTAAACCAGCGGTCGCCAACCGGTGGTCTGCAGATCACTGGTGGTCCATGAGGTCCAAAAGGTTGGAGACCGCTGTACTATCTGGATATGGGTATCTAGGTTGCCTATAACAGCCCATCCTATTTCTAGCTGCCACCTAACTCAAGGTATATTCTTATATTTGTCTTCTGTCTCTGTTTGTTTAGTGTTTAATGATTGCAAGCATGGATTCATTGCTCTCTTAACTAGTTTACCACTTCCTTTCAGGCAGATAATCATAGTGTCTCCCTCTTAGGGTGGTTGTGGGTATAGATGAGCATGCAGTGCTTAGCACATTGTCTGGCAAGCAGAACATTCTCTGTAGATGGTGTAAGCGCTCCAGAGCCTAAAACACATTAGGATTTTAATAAATACCAATTACAATGATGAATGTTTAAGTACTTCTGGTGATCTGTGATCTCCTTCCCCATAAAACTGGGTCCCAGAACACTTGAATCATGAGGTTATTCAGGAGATAGTAATTATACTCCTCACCGGTAATCCTCCCAAATTATTCCCCTTTCACAGATGATAAAAAACTCAGAGAGGTTATGCATCTTGCTTATGACCATTCAGCGTAGTTAGTGGCGGAACTGGGGCTTCAGCCCTAACTCCGAAGCTGTTATTTTTAGTACCATGTTATATTGCCACCCCCTCTCCTCTGGGGAAGCACATTTGGATGATTTCAGCAACCACAGTTTTTGTTTCTCTGTGTGTGGATAACAGAGACTGGAAGATCCAATTAATGTTCACTGAGACCTGGTGCTAGGCCCTGCCAGGACCGCTTTTAGGGTGCATTTGTATACATTACTGAAAGATGCTTCCTTTGCTTGACTACAGCTATGGACACATGGCTTGGCCGTAGAAGCCCGGCTGGATTCTGGGCTCTGCTTGTCCCCTAACCTGGGCACCTGTGTGCACTACACAGACTGCCCACGTGTATTCTGAGCCACTGGGAACTTGCTATGTGTTTTGTTCAGTACCAGTCTGTTGACTCTTCCTCATCACAACAGTCCTAGGGGCCAGAGGAGCAAATGGCTGAGGATTAGAGAGGCAATGATCTGTCTGTTCCACTGGACAGATGAAGACACTGAGGTTCAGAGTTGTGACATTTCCAAGGTCTCAAGGTGCTTATCCAAAGTTCAGTGGACTTTTTAAAAACTCCTCACCTGAGGATATGTTTATTGATTTTTTTTAGAGTGAGAGGAAGGGGGGAGGGAGAGAGAGAGAGAGAGAGAGAGAGAGAGAGAGAGAGAGAGAGACATAGAGTGAGAGAGAGCATCCATCAGTCGCCTCTCAGGTGAGTGACAGATGTGGTCCCCGTTGGAAGTCCAGAGGAGACAAGGTTCCAGGCAGGCTGACGCCCTCTGGTGAGGAGTCACCAGTGAGCTCAGGCTGTGGAATGGGGCTGTTTGGAGGATATTATAAGCTCCTGGATAGACTGCAGGCTTCAGTGCAGACACTTCTGGCTGGCCGCAAGTTTGACATGCTTGCAAACGATATCTAACCCGAGGCCAGAAGGGTGAGCAAAACATGGAATGGGAAAAGGGTTTCGGGCTGAAGGCACAGTGTATGCAAGGCTTGGAGCAAATCAAGACCAACTTGTTTGAAAAACAAAGGGTGGTAAACAAAAGACCCTACAGGGAATTAAAAAATTTTTAAGCTATATTCATGCATTTGGCCTTTATTCTGGGGGCATTAGGAGGCCTGGAAGAAATTTAACCAAGGTTTAACCTGTTTTGAAGTTGAGAAGGATCCCTTTGGCCCAATGGAGAAGGGAATGAGGGGTAGGGCAGAGTTTCTGGCAGGGAGTTCCACTAAAAGGCTGTCTAGAGGTGGGGTTATTTAAGGAAACCTAAAAACCCAAGTCTAACCTTGCTTGTTAGGAGGAAAGCCCTTCTCCTTCCACCCCCAGTGAAGCTACCTGGAATACCTGGGACCTCTGAGGCCCTCGAGGTAGTGAGAGCCCAGTTTTCCTGGCTCCCCCACCAGTGCCCCCCCAAAGCTCCCCCTTCCAAGAACCAGTCTTCCCCCTTCCCCACCTTGCAGCTACTCTTTCCTTCCAACATCCCATGCCCTCCCGACCAATCACACACATTCTTTCTATACCCTTTAGTTTTCCTTCTGACTCTCCTCGGGTCTTCCCTTTACCTCCCTGGGGCAGACACAGAGGTGTATCTGTTGGCTTCTTGGCCAGGGAGCCTGGTCTGGTTTCTCTGGCCTGGCACTTCTCCTCGCTCAGGAGGCAGAGGGGCAGTGAGGGAGTTCGGGTTGCTGAAAGGTCTTGCTTAGACTCAAAGAAGAAAAGAGACATAGATTTCATCTCATCGAGTGGTAGCATGGTGCCCTGCCTCAGTGGTTCTCAACTCAGCTGCTCAGTAGAGTCAACTTCCGGAGCCTTAAAAAAAACAACAACATCCCCCTCTGGTTCCCACCTCTGATCTGTCTGTCATGGGAAGAATCCAGGCATCCGTAGTTGTAAAAGCTGACGGCTAATTCTGAGGCGTAGGTCGGATGCAGGACACAGCTCTCTCAGCATCATGGTTCAGAGATAAGCTGACACAAGGTGGAATGTGAGCTTTGGCCATTTTTATTTATCTCTTGCTGGGCTTGCCTTGGACAAATGGTGGCCTCTCTGATCCTCATCCACTTGCTCCTCTGTATGAGGAAGTTAATAGCACCTGCCTCTTAAGATAGTTATGGACCTGCCAAGTCAAGCATTTTCACATAGTTAGTGCCCAACCAGAAGCATTGGCGGTTGTTTTCTTACTATTACACTTTCAAGTTAGGCATTGCCCTCCCCCTCCGGTTCTTTTTCATGCCCAGCTACTTTAGTGTGGGTTAGATGATCAGATTTCCAACACTCCCCTGTGAGAAGAGATGTTCTAAATGAGGGAGAAATGTGCAGCATTAAAATTCTCACAAAATGATTAACTAGAGTAAGTTTGTGTGCACGGCCTCACCCCCTTTCCTCTCGCTGTGCCCTCAGGGTATTTTAGACAAGATTTGGGGCCTGTGCAAGTCCTTTAGTGCCAAGCATGCATCCCCAGGGAGGATGGAGAGAGAATTCTTCTGGGTAATTCTTCTTTAATACATGGTTCCAATGCCATTATAAAATAAGACTTTCCAAAGTGCGTTCCATTGGTCTCTCAATGACTGATGACTACATCCCTCCCTGTGGCCTGTGTGGTCTGTTCTGGTGGGTAGATTCTCAGTGCCCCCCACTCTGTCTTCCTCTGGGCATGATTAAGGAGGCCAAGGAATAGGGCGGGGGAGGGGATGTGTGAGTCCTCCCGGGCACACTTAGTCCACTTACTCCTGGTATGCAGCCATGTTTGCTGGGCACAACAGAAATGTCAACGGAGGAGAGAAAGGTCAGTGCAAACACATCACCACCCCAAGGAAAATAGCTTGCAATACACTCTTCATAATGTGTCGCTCTCTCAAAAGAGTAGAGAGACTCAAAGAGGTAGGCTCCAGGCCTGCCGGTACTCAGTTTCGGAGAGAGGCTCAGAGAACATGGGACCGCTGATGGGGAAGCCCAGGTCTTTACAGCAGCGCCCAGAGATTTCTAACCCAAAGGAGGCTGTGTTGCCTTTCCATAGCCGTGGGCTCGCCATTAAAACAGAACACAAACATTGCTTTCAAAGCTGATCCCTGAATGGATTAAGCTAGAGAGTCCAACAGCAGTGCACTTTCTGGAAGTCAGGCTATGTTAAGAAGTAGTGTATTACCCCCAAGCATGTTTAAGTGCTGTCACAGCACCTGAATGTCCTGAGCGTTGAGTCACTTCATAATTCAACAAACATGAGTTGTCCCCATGAGCATCTGTTTCTCCTGTTTTACCACAGATACATGATGGGGGCAGAACTTATGAACTGCAGGCATCGATTGGTGATTGAACTGCTTCTCACACCGGCAACTCCAGGTAGCATTTTCCAGGGTGAGTAGCTGCGTGGCTTTCGTGGTGTGTCCTGGAGAACTGAATGGCCAATTCACTGTTTAAAGGTATTAATTATTAACAGTGATAAAAATGATGACTTCAACATTTATCTTTATTGTTTCCATTAAACTTTACTTAACGGTGGTTAAATAAACGATGGTGAGCCTGGCAATACAGTTAGTGAGATAAAATATGCCAAGTGGTTGGTACAGTGTTATACATTTAAAAAGCAGGTCAGAAATGATAGTCTTCCTTTTATCATGGGGAAGTTATAATTTTTCCAAAAGATAAAAGTATTTTGGGAAAAACTTAATTTTTTTCCCAAAAGGGAATGAAAATGGTTCTAGTCCAGTGGCTACTCTGATTAGCTAGGAATCGCAGTGTTCATGAAGTTCAGGTCTAGATATTCACAGACTGTCATTTTGATTGGTTTTGCCCTTTCCTGAATGACTAATGATATTAGCAGTAGCCACCGTAATTATTATTATTATAAATATTGATATTGGTAGTAATGCGGTCATAATTGTAGCTGGCATCAGTAGTTTCGCTTGCCCAGTATCCCAGCCCCTGCTCTTGGTGATATCTAGGTCTCCTTTGGCTAATTACCACGCCCATTGGATTTGGTCTTGGTTGGGATGTCAAAGTGCACACCCTTCTTTGGAGGGAGACTCTAAGGTAGTGGAGCTAATTCCTTCTCAGCGCAACCCCTCAAAGGTACTATCGTCAGTTCCTGTGACTTACCTGGGGCCGCTCCTGACTCCTGCTTCCTGGCTCCTTCCAAAGCTTGGCCATTCCATGTAACTTTGATTCTGCCAACTCTCTTAGAGCCATCCAATACATTTTTAAATATTTCTTTACAAGTTAACCAGAGGTGATTTGTTTGCTTATTAATCAAAGAACCCTAAATACTTCTGGGAGATAATATTAGTAAGCATAGCTGTGATTGTTATTTTCATTATTCCAAAGTCATTGTAGTCATAACTAACATTTGCTCACTATTTGTTATGTCCTGGGCACTATTCTAAGCGTTATCTCATTGCAGCATCCTCATGACAACCCTGTGAGGCAGCGGGTCCGCATCATTACTAGCCCACTCTACAGATGAGAAAACTGTGGCACGGGGAGGCCAAGTAACCTGCCCAGAGCTGGTAAGTGATGGAGCCAAGTCTCAGATGCAGCATCTTCAACTCTGGCGCTCACACCCTCGATCACTGTACTGCTTCTCTATCAAATGACTGGGATGGGATGTGCCTGGCAATCTGTTAATCACTTCACATCCGTCATCTCATTTAATTTTCACAAAAGCAATATTACCTCCCAGAAGTTGAGAGAGTTGACAGAATGATAGGTGACATGGAATGGCCAATCAGAACTGTGGGTTCTGATCGCAGCTACACAGATGAGGAAACGGGGGCTCAAGGGGGTTAAATGCTTTGTGCAAGGCTGCTCAGCTACCAACATTCCCGAGCAAAGCCATCACGTCAGGAAGGTCTGCGCCTGTCGGGAGAGGGAGAAAGGAGAGGGCCAGGTCTGCTCAGACTTAACCTCACTCACTGTTAACAGAACAAAGAAACTTTAAAAAATGTTGCGCATCAGGCTGGCTTTGCAGGGTTCCCAGGAGGCTTGAGCAGAAAGGGAAAACTTCCTTGTGCTGAGATAACGTTGAAACCCACATTTCCAGGCCAGCTGTTTTTTTTTTTCCTTCCCTTTTTTCTTGGAGAATTCCAGGCCTGATTAGATCATGCTCTGGACTCGAGTCAGCCAAGGGCCACGGTTTAAATCACTGTGCTCCTGATGACCTTACATGAACATCTAAGATAAATCTATTTATTTTACACTGAGATCATGGAAAATAAAGCAGTCCCTGCTCCTCTCCAGCAGACCATGCTTGCCAAGTTGGTTTTCATGACATACTTGTATAGTTAATTTATCTTCTCTGAAGAATGAGATTTAAAAACTAAGAAAAGAGTTACTAGTGCTTGTGTCAGAAACAATGGTGAAAGCCAAGAGCATTGTCGTAGACCCCTTCACCAGAATTGGCAGGTTGATGTGTTTCCAGAAGCGGGAACAAAGACCCCCAAATTCCACTGAGTCTGGGAAAACTCTCAGTGGCTGTATTTTCAGGGCTGTGTCGGGAAATGAATGATGTGGAAGACATCTGGGTGGCTGCTGTTTGGCCTACACCATGGACACCAAATCCCACCAGCATTGATGGTCCCTACCCCAGGACTCCTAAGTAAAGTGGAGTTGAAAATTTGAAATTTGTGCCCAGGAGGTAGGTAGGACCATTTTGAGAGGATTGCCTGGCTGCGATAATTTTCTAGAGGATGCTGATGGGGGTGATGTGGAGAGTAATCAAGGTGAGGGCAGAGGAACAGGTGATTTCTGCTTTGCCTTTTTAAGCCATTATTTCTAGACCCCAGTTTTTCACAGCTTTCCGAAGCATGAAAGGATGGGATTACTGTTGAATTAATGTCTCTGTGTTTCATTTTGTCTTCTGCAAAATGGGTTTAACCTAGTGCCTAACTCAGATGGGAGGAGTACATGAGATAATAATGCATGCACGATGCCTGGCATAGGGTAAGTAGTCAATAAATGGTCGGCTCTTCTTACGTTACCCCTCTCCCATCTGCTACTGACCTGTGTCATTCAGTGTTCTCGTCTATGGCCACTGGCCTGTCTTCAGGGGGTCATGGCTTACTTAGATTATCTCTAAATCTTTTCCTGTGTTAACATTCTATTACTCATGTCCACTCCCGCCATTTTATAGGTGGAAAAAGAGATTGATGTTCAGAGAGGTTCAGTGACTTGTTCAAAGTCACACAATTAGCAACTCCAACTCTACTGCTATTCATATGTATTAGTTATCCATTGCCACATAACAGATTACCCCAAAATGTAGCATATGACAACAACAAACATATTGCCTCACATTTTCTGAAGTTTAGGAATCTGGGAGTGGCTTGGGTGTATGGACTGGCTCAGGGTTTCTCTTGACCCTGAAGTGTCGACCAGGGCTGCAGTCAACCTAAGGTTTGGTTGGGCTGGAAAATCTTCTTGTGAGATCATGGACATGGCTGTGGGTGAGAGGCCTCAGTGCCTTGCCAAGTGAGACTCTCCACAGGGCTGGCTGCTCCTGACATGTTTTTCCCCAGAGTGAGTGATCCAAGAAAGTGCAGAAGGAAATAGCAGTGTCTTTTATAACCTAAGTAGAGACCCAATGCACAAAAAGTCATGCACTTGGGAAGGGGGAGGGTCCCTCAGCCTGGCCTGCATCCTCTCACAGTCCGGGACCCCTCAGGGGATGTCCACCTGCCAGCTTAGGCCCGCTCCCCGGGGGAACAGGCCTAAGCTGGCAATCAGATATCCCTCTAGCACAGCAGTTCTCAACCTGTGGGTCGCGACCCCTTTGGCAGTCGAATGACCCTTTCACAGGGGTCGCCTAAGACCATCCTGCATATCATATATTTACATTATGATTCATAACAGTAGCAAAATTACAGTTATGAAGTAGCAACAAAAATAATTTTATGGTTGGGTCACAGCATGAGGAACTGTATTTAAAGGGCCAGAAGGTTGAGAACCACTGCTCTAGCAGCCTGGGAGCCCTCAGGGGATATTCTGCTGTGGCTTAGGCCCGCTCCCCCCAGGGAGAGCGGGCCTAAGCTGCAGGTGGACATCCTTAGTGCTGCTGAGGAGGCGGGAGAGGCTCCCACCACTGCCGCTTCGCTTGCAGCCCACTTGGCTCGCAGCCGTCAGCCCGGCTTGTGGCTAAGCGGAGCTCCCCCTGTGGGAGCGCACTGACCACCAGGGAGCAGCTCCTGCATTGAGCGTCTGCCCCGTGGTGGTCAGTGCGCATCATAGCAACCGGTCATCCTGGTAGTTCCGCCATTAGGGTCAATTTCCATATTACCCTTTTATTATATAGGATTGCAAAAGTGATGGACCATCACTTCTCCCATGTGCTATTGGTCACACAGATAACTCAGGTATACTTTCAGAGGTGGGGACGGGCATGGACAAAACTGTCAGGAGGTGTAGATTATTGGACACTGTCTTAGAAACTGGCTTCCACTTAAGACTGGCTACTTCACAAGACTTAAGCCAGCCAGTGTGGCTCAATGGTTGATCATCAACCTATGAACCAGGAGGTCAGGTTCAAATTTCTGTCAGGGCATGTGCCCAGGTTGCAGGCTTGATTCCAGTTAGGGGGCATGCAGGAGGCAGCTGATCAGTGATTCTCTCTCATCATTGATGTGTCTATTTTTCTCTCCCTCTCCCTTCCTTTCTGAAATCAGTATATCTTATATAATAAAACCTTAATATGCAAATTGACTGACCGGCAGAACAACTGGTGGAACGACCGGTCGCTATGGTGTGCACTGACCACCAGGGGGTAGATGCTCAATGCAGGAGCTACCCCCAGCCCGTAGGCCCCTACTGGCAATGGCTTGGGGCAGGGTTGGCGACCGTTTGGTGCCAGGCCAGCCAAGGCGGGTGCAAGTGGGGACACCAATCACCCTGCCGGTCGCCCCACAGATTGACCCTGATCGCCAGCCAGGCCTAGGGACCCTACCTATGCATGAATAGTGTGCACTGAGCCTCTAGTCCTATATAATAAAAGGGAAATATGCAAATTAACCCTAATGGCAGAACAACCGGGAATGACTGGTTGCTATGATGTACACTGACCACCAGGGAGCAGACACTCAATGCTGGAGCTGCCCTCTGGTGGTCAGTGCGCTCCCACAAGCTGGGCTGATGGTTGTGAGTCCAGCAGTGGTGGCGGGAGCCTCTCCTGCCTCCTCAGCAGCGCTAAGGATGTCCAACTGCGGCTTAGGCCCACTCCCCAGAGGGAGTGGGCCTAAGCCACAGTTGGATATCCCCCGAAGGCTCCCAGGCTTCCAGAGGGATATCTGACTGCCAGCTTAGGCCCAATCACCCGGGGAGTGGGCCTAAGCCAGCAGGTGGACATCCCCCGAGGGGTCCTGGAGTCTGAGAGGGCACAGGCCAGACTGAGAGACCCTCCCTGCCCTGAGTGCATGAATTTTTCATGCGCCGGGCCTCTGGTATTTTATAAAAGACTAAGTACAGAAGTCCTTAACATGGTCCCAGGGACCTACCTTCCTCACCAGCTTCCTTGCTCTCTGAGCTCCAGTTTGCACTGGTCTTTTTTCAGTTCCTCACACAGACCATGTTTCCTCCCAGCTTGCCTTGGAAAGTGCTGCTCCCTCCACCTATAACACTCATGTCTCATCACCTATTACACTAATGTCACACTCCAGTGTCTCATCACCTAGAACACTAACGTCACACTCTAATGTCTCATCGCCTGGAACACCAATGTATTACTCATGTCACATCACCTGGATCACTAATGTAACACTCCAGTGTCTCATCCTCTTTATGCTTTAATGCTCAACTCTACCAACATGTCCTCCTGATTCTCTAAACTAAGTCTGTATTGAAAACAATTGAGTCATCAATTAATTAATTATTAATATGTATACACAGGAGCATATGGTCTGACCTGTTCTCTCTGGGTTGTCAGGAGGGAGCAGAGACGATAAAATCAGGCCTATATTCCAGGTTTCTTTACTCGGAATCCTGGATTTCCACTCTTTGTAACCACTTTTTAATTCCCATTCCTAGGGGGAGAAAAATAGCTGTTATTCTACCTTGTCCTTTTACAAGGCTCTTTTCATTAGTTCTTAAAATAGGCCTATGCTGATTTTCCCGACTGAGCATCTGGCCTATATTCTTGCTCCCAGGCCCCTCCATTAACCACAAGAAACTACTTTCTTTACAGTATGCCATTTTATTCCCTTGTCACTTTGATTCTTATTTGTCACCACGTACGGAGTTTGAGAAGTCACCAGTTGCTCTTTTTGTCACAGGTTTTCATTGGAGATCAAGTCCTGCTTCTAGAATGCATTGGGGGAAGAGTTGGGGAAGATAATTCTCTCTTTTTACCCAAGATTGAGGAGACACACACACACACGCACACACACACACACACACACACACACACTCCGCACTTCTTTGATTTATTCTATTTGCTAGGGTGATGGAAATCACAGAAGCATATATATGTACATGTATGTGTGTATGTTGGGGGGGCAGGAAGCATGTCTCAGCCGAAAATGGAATTCAAACATGTCTGTAGAAAAGGTGGGGGGACCACCAGGAAGTGATTTGCGGGAGGCTCCCTCACCCTCTGGGAGGAAAAGGGTGGGGAGGACCCCATGAAGTCAGACACGGATTGTGTCTGGGTCCTGTAATAAGGAGGCTTCTGAGGGCAAGAATGAGGACCTATTTGTGGACTCTGTGACCCTTGGGGCACAAGCGGGCCCTTTTGGAGGTCAGGGTGACCTGGTAGGACTGTGAGTGGGGGAGAGGACCATCACCTCACTTCAGGTGGACCAGGACCTGCTGGCACGTGGAGGCCCAGCAGCTGTAGGAGTGGCAGGCAGCCCCCTAGTATGGACATTGCCGGTGAACTCGTATCAGTAGCAGCTTCAAGGCCACATTGTGCTCTCAGGGGCTTTCATGCAGGAACCGCGGTGAGTGTGGTGGGAGAAGAGAGAAACCCAGCAGCTGCAACTGGATGCATTGTGTGTCTGGTCACTGAATGGTTTGTGAGCAGCTGGGAGACATCTCCAGGGGACACTCGGGACACCAGAGGCTGAGATCTCATGGGGCACCCATGTCCTCTAGGATGCTATGGACAAAAGCCAGTGATGTGTGGACATGGCTATAATCGGTGACTTGTTTGGGGCTATAGACCAGGGAGACCTGAGAAATTCAGATTCATATGGAATAAACCACTGAAGTTAGAGGTGAGAGAAACCTTAGAGATCAGAGTCCAACCCTTCACTCTGCTGAAAGGAAGCAGAACCCAGGGAGAAAGGCAAGTTTTCCAGGGCAGGCAGCTAAGACGGAACTGAGTTCTAGCCTCGCTGTCTTTGGTACCTAGGGAGTTTGGGGAACGTACGTATATCTGATATTTCCTTAAGACCACTGAGACTTGGAAGGGTGGGCTGATGCGAAGAGGCAAGCAGCCTGTAGGTTGGGTGGGTTGCACATGACCTGTGACTAGAGGGATAAAAATAATGCCAGCATACCCCAAATGTCTCCTCACTGGGGAGGGGAAGTCCATGGTGACAGAAAAGGTGAGCAGATGCTGAAGTGGAGAAGGGGTGGAAGCAGAGTACAGTGACAAAATGGGACCACTTTCTATTTTAACTGGAGGCCCCTGACCCATTTGCCCCCTCCAGGTAGGATTCCTGGGTTTCAAATGGCCTGATGTGCTTCAGCCATGTGCTGAAAACTCCCCTTTCCCAGGACAACTAATGTGCCTGTCTGACCTCATACTTAGGTTCTTAAGCCTTACTTCACTGCACATAAGGAGCGGGGGAGAGGAGAGGAAAGGAAAACAAAAGAAAAAGAAATAAGCAGCACTGACCAGTTTGGCTCAGTGAATGGAGCGTCGGCCTGCAGACTGAAGGGTGCCGGATTCGATTCCAGTCAAGGGCATGTACCTTGGTTGCGGGCACATCCAAGGGGTGTGCAGGAGGCGGCTGATTGATGTTTCTCTCTCATCGATGTTTCTAACTCTCTATCCCTCTCCCTTCCTGTCTATAAAAAATCAATAAAATATATTTTTTTAAAAAAGAAGCAGAGAAAATGGGAGTGGAAACAGGGTCGGAGCAGAGGAGGGGGAGATGTACCGAGACACACAGAGAGAAAGAGCAGGCGTGGGCCATAAATTGCTTCCAGGGTGTAAGGAACCACAGACGCCCGCCTTCAAGGCCTCCTGGGGCCACTGTGTAATAGCATCCAGCCTCCTGGCTGCAGGTGGGCCTCTCACCTGCCTCCCATTAGAGCTCCTTGCCTCTGGAAACCAGCATGATTTATGAATCCCGCTGGGCTCAGGGCCAGACAGCCACCCCTCACCCATCACATCCCGGCTGACCCCCAGTTGCCCTTCTTCTTGCACATGGTACAGCAGGTGGATTTGAATTTCTAATGACTGCAGACACCTGTGTTTCCCTGAGGCGCTCACCATGGTGATGGAGAACAGACCCAGGCCATGGGCAGGAGGAAGAGCGCCGTGGAGGAAATATGAGAGACAGGACTTGTTGGAGGCATGGAATATCCCTGAAAGGGTGGACCCTGTTAGATTTCATTAACTGTTTACATTTCCCTGCCTGCATTCCACTGGTCACCTGCCCAGAAACACAAGTGGAAACACAAACCTTAAATGAGATCAGATTTTCCAATGAAATATGATAAGAAAAAAGGGGCCGAATGCCAAATCACAGGTAAATTTGCCCAGTCCACCAGAGGGACATGCGTGAGCAGCCCGGTGAGAATGTGGCCCTGGTCCAGCCTGACTTATGGTTGTCCGGAGGCCCCGGGAGGCCCAACGTGAAGGAGAAGGACTAACATAGGTTTACAGAGCCCAAGGGAAGCTGGAATAGCGTTGCATAGGCTTGGATTTATGAGGAGGGGGGTGCCTGCCAGATCCCTCCCAACCTCTAACTCCTTTGGAGAGTAGCACACTTCTCCTGGTTACGATTCTGTTGCAGCTCATGGAAACTCAAGATGGAAAGTTTGAGGCCTCAGGTCAAGCCAGCAATGCAGAGGAAAGAGAAGACTTGGTTATAAGACCTAAATCCCTCAAGATGCAGCACAGTTCATCTTGTTGCTTACCTCAGGTTCCTTAGTAAAGAGTAACCCCTTCATTCCCAAAAAGCGTTCCCAGGGATCAAGTCAGGCTAAATCGTTGGTGCCAGCTCTCAAGGGCCAGCATTTCTCTGCTGCTGCTGCTGCTTAAGGGGAAAAGTGGTCCTTGTTCAAAACCTTCCTGACTCTCCTAGAGAGTCTACTGAAAGAACGTTCCCCACTATCAATAGTCCAGCCTATGACCTTAGAGGAGGTAACTTCTGCTCCTTTAAGTTCTTCCTCCTCAAACTATAATACATAGTATCATTGGCATCATTAGCATTATTTGGGTTTTTGTTAGAAATATAAAATCTCAGGTCCCTGGCCCAGTCCTACTGAGTCAGAATAGAGCCGTATCAGGGGCTCAGGATTGGGCCTTGTTGCCCACAGGTTATTTGGAGGTGGTGGTCGTTGATTGGCTCAGTAAGCAGCAGTCCGGGCTGTTGTGTCAAGTGACCTCTATTTCTGCTAGCATGGCCATTCTGTTCATGTGCCCCTCATGTCAGTTTGGGTAGCTGGTGGCAATACTGGCTAATGTCACCCAGCGGAGTCATTTCTACTGTCTACTTCAGTGACTTTTCCTTGGTAGATGCTTTCTTGTCTACCACGATCACATTTTTTGGTGATACGTAGGGCCCGCTGCCATATGCCCAGCCACATGCCTATACTTTAGGCCTCCTGTCTCCACTCATTTAGTCCTTTTCATTTCAGACTCCTGATCAGCCGGTGAGGCCATTGACCACTGTCCATGAGTTACATATGTTCTCACTTCAGGCTACTTTTCCTTCCACACAAAGCAGATGACTTGGTGCACCACTCAGAGCTCTACCCATTGGAAAAACTTTCCTTAGCTCCGTCATTCAAGTCTGCTCTCTGATGCACCCACCATCCACTTCCATTTGAGCTCACACTCCGAGATGTTCCATGTGGGGTTTTTCTCCTTCAGCTTGTTGTATTGGTAAACGCCCCTCACAATGCCTGGATGTAGGTGCAAGTGGAGAGAGGGGCACTGGGCAGCCATGGAGGATGGCATGGGAGTCTGGGGTTCCTACTCATGAAGCCTGATTGTGCCCTCTGCTCCTGCTTGGGATCCATTCTGGATGTACCAGTGTCATCTTAGGATGGCCTGCTATGGTCTCGGGTAACTTTATGATTTGGAGGGTCTGATAGAACTCAGCTCATGATGGGCAATTATATATTAATGGTCATTTGATACCACAGAATCAAATATCCCATGTCCACGAGGGCCCATTAACACTCTAGGATATGTTCCTCAAAAGCAAATGCTGTAGATGACATGGCCTTGGTCTAGAATCCCAGAGGTCTATGTTGTGATTCTCCCACTGGACTTGCTGTAAGGTCCTTACTTCATCCTTTCCCACCACTGACATCTCCAACAACAGATGGCCTGGTGGGTCATATGCTTCAAGTGGCAGGGCTATTTGAGAGCTCGTTTGGAGGTTCTAGCAGGGGAGTGCAGCTATTCTTGACCGAAGACCAATACTCTCCTCTGGGCAGAATGGTGTCCCTTTTGACCGACCATGCAGCTTTGGGAGGGATGCACATGGATCGGTGAGGAAAGAGGGGGACACCTGCCTAGCCAGCCAGATCAGCCAAATTCAACCCTGGTGATCAATGGGGTGACAGATGTCACAGCCAGGTCACCCTCACATCCATGGCAGAGCTATTTGTACTAGGGCCTGGACTGACTGCAGATCCCTTTCTTGTTCCAGGCCCCATGCAAAGCTGGCTACCTTTCAGATTTCCTGGCATATAGGCTGGAATAGTATTGCTAGGTGTTGACTGTGCTGTCTCCAGAACCCAACCCAGGGAGACCTGACAGACATATTTCATTCTTGGTGGCAGTGATGAAAAATGCAGCAGTATGTCTTTCACTTTGGACAGTATTTCTCAGCATGCCCCTGATCTCTGGGCCCCTGAAAACATTAGCAGTGTGCTCTGCCTCTGTGTCTTCATCGGATTTATCTCCCACCATCTGAAGTGAGATGCTTTCCCAAGGCCTCCAGTGTGCTAGCAGCTCTTACTGTCCCTGCTCTGTCACTGATGTAATGACTCGATGTGATATTCTGCAGGATGTCCAGATGGTCCAGATTTCCTTTTGTGAGGGCAGGAGAATTAACAGAGACCTAGGACAGTACTGTAAATTATTGTCCATTCCACATGAATATAAATTGTTTCTGAGTCACTTCTCTGATTGGGATGTTTAAGCTGCTCTAGCGAAGATACCATGAATGACATGACAGCCATATTGGAACTACTTCTTGGTTGAGTATGTGATTGTCTTCTGCCATTTTACCAGTATCCATCTGGTTTCTGCAGGGACCTGATTGGTGAACTAAATTGAAATATGGAGATATGAAAAAGGCCATCACCACTGCATCATAAAGATTCTTAAGGGTGGCATTAATCTCCACCATTCCTCAGGAATGAGATATGGTTTTTGATTCACTACCTTGGGAAGGGTAAGGCGGTTTCAGTGGCGTTTATTCGGCCTTTCTATTATGATGGGCCAAGGATCTCATGTAGGAGTTCAACAACTGAGTATGTCAATCCCAATTATATATTTGGAGAACAGAAAAAATGATCACTAGGTGGGTCCATGGCCTCACTGGACCCATTGTAACTTGGCATTTGGCCAGGACTCATTTTATTAACTTGCTCTCATATGCCTCTAACAGGTGGGCATGATGCCATTTCAGGTTTCTAGGTATCGATGCCATTTGTGTCCAGTAATCCTCAGAATGTATGGTGTTTCTCTCTCCTCAGTCCACAGTCATCTGAGTAAGTTCTGTCTCCAGAACCCAACCCAGGGAGTCCTGACAGACATCATATTTCATTCTTGGTGGCAGTGATGAAAGATGCATGTCTTTGTATGTCTTTTTAGGGAACTTTCAAAGGAATCATTATATTATTTACTTGTGATGTTGCTGTTCTTCCATTCGTCTCTGTAGCCAACAAGTTCTTGGTATGAAAACTGGCTCAGGTCTAGGAATTAAGCAAGGTTCATGACTTACTATTGGGGTTACCACCCTCAGCGTCCTGCTCATCATTATTGCTCTTTTTGATTGATTATATTAAGCAGCAACCCTGCTTGTCTACCTATCTGTTTTCTCCCTAAGGAGAATGTATTCTACTAACCATCTTCACAACTCCTTTCGGGTTAAGCCCCCTGGGATGTCCCTTCAAGTCAGCTGGTTTTGAGGGTAATTGTAGGGCCCACCTTTTATGGTAGTTAAATACCATCACTTGGACTCTATTTTTTCAAGTCCTCATCATTCCCTGGGCTATTCATAGACCATGTCCTGTGACTTATCTCCTACAGTCAACCCTAGCCTGTAGGAAAGCCACCACTGAATGGCTTAGTGGTCAGCCTATTCCTGATGGCCTTGATGAACAGTGTGTTCTCTGTGTCCTTCCATGGAACAAAATCTCTGATGGATCTTCTGCCCTTACATAATATATCCATCCAAACCAGCATGCCTACTTCCCTGAGCCATTTAACCCACCATGTCTGTGGCATCTCGGGCATTACCACTTGGGTTGGGATGGGCTATTGCTTTCTCCAGGTTTCTAAGAGTTACCTAACAGCAAACTTGCACATACCCTAGGTTTCTTGCTAGGGTGTATAGATAGCCCATGCCCCTAAAGAATACTCCCAAGTAAATGAACTCTTGCTGATCCATTCTTATGTTCTGTACTCCTTGATCAAGCACGCTCAAGATCCAATTCTTCCTGCTGGAACATGCTAGCAAATTCTTGGAGCTTCACTGGGGATTGCTTCTTTCTTTCCTGATCAGACCCAGCACTTCCTAAACTAGGATTAGGCTGGGATTTAACCCTGGTTACAGGCCTGGCAGCCAGGACAGATTTGGGAGGAAGTCTTGAGGAGGACACTTGCTCTCTTTAAGTGGAGAGGTCCATGCTGTATCTTCCCATGGGAACCAGTTCTAGTTCTTAACAGGGACAAGTGAGCCGTCTCTGTAGGGAAGATTCAGGGAAGTCAATGGAACCACAATATTTGGGGGCATCGATCCAGATGACTCGGTCTCATGTTCAGGAGTTCAAGTTTTTCCAGCCAAGGCACTGGTTTTAGCATAGTAGACCTGCCTTGACTCTTTGAAGCCTGGTGACTATAAATATCAGAATCTGAGTTTGCTCCTCCACTGTGTCCATGCTTCTACTGCAGGAGCAACCAAAGAGACGCCCTGGCTTTCACACTTGGTTTTTAAGTCTATTAATTGTCCTTAATTTCTTATTATCCCTCAGTAGGGCAGCAATTCAACTTAGAACCCAGCTATTTCATTGTCCTTAAGTGTGTTGTTTCTCCATGATGTTCAAAGGCCTGAATCATCATACCAAGCAAGGCATTCCCCTCCACCAGGATATTCTTTTAAGTAGCCACCTGTGAAGTTTTTATCCATTGAGTTGCCACCTTGTGACAGGAATTATCTGTACTCCAAATACCATTTGGGAACGTGTCTTCCTTCCCAGCTGTGTGTGAGTGATCCAAAACCCAAACCCCTTCTTATTACCGCTTCTTTTTTTATCATTCCTGGTACCAATTGTGTTGGGTGGTTCCTTTAAGAAGCAGACACCAAGCAGAGTTAGAAGTGCAAGACCTAATTATTGGTGCTAAAGTCTGTGAAAGATGAACGGGAGAGAGGGCCAGAGTAGGCAGGAAGCGCCTTCAGGCTGCTCTCCATGCAGGTCTGGCACTGTGAGAAGCAAGGGGTCACAAAGGAGGATTGGGTCAGAGATGCCAGACTGGTACAGTAGGAGCTCTAGTGCAAATATTACCTATAGAGGAGTCCTGCGCTTCGTAGGAATGACTAGTGTCCTTGCTGCCCCCTCCCAGACTGGGAATAACATGCCTTCAGCTCACATGCTGGAATTAGGCCATTTCTGGGTAGGCTCAGAGGGTCCACACATATCCTCAAATTGCAAGCAAAAATCAGTATGCGTTTATTTTTCTATGGCCCATAGCTTTTGACTAGATTCTCAAAGGATTTTCCGATGCCCCAAAGTCCTGTGGCATTGAAATGAATTCACTTGATCAACCCATTTTCTCCTGGCCCCTTTCATTTGCCCCATGTTCAAGGCGTTGTTTATATACTTGCTACAGGCTAGCTACACTGGCCTCTTTGTGTTTCTTACACGCACTCAGCTCTTTCGCAGCTCAGAGCCTTTGCATGAGCTGTTCCCTCTGCCTGGAACACCCTTTCCTGGCTCCCATGGTACTTTACTTCAGGTCTCAGTGTAAATGTCACCTTTCTAGAGAGGCCTGCCCTGATTCCACAAACTGAAGTACCTCCCTCAGCCACTCTCTAGCAGACTTCTGTTTCATTGCTAGCATAGCACTCTCACCACCTGGTCCTTCCTTCTTGATTTGTTTATTACAGATCTTTGCCCAGTAGTACATATGCTCCATGCAAACAGGAATCATTGTCTTGTTCATTATGCCCCCTTATTGTCAACAATGTGACTGACACGTGAGAAATACTCACAATATTTTCTCACGTTAAAGAATAAATGCTTGTCTTCTCTATTAGAAGATATTTTTCTACATGCCCCCCTTACATTTCCTTGTAACTATTTCTTTATAGTACTATAAAATATAGATATAATTGTAAACAATCCAAACATACAAAAAAGTCCAGACAAAAGATACTGATGCACTTGCCTCAAAGATAAATAAATGCTAGCATTTTGCTTCAATTTCTCCTTTGCTTATTTTATATTTTACTAGTAGCTAACATTTCATATCTCATATTTTGGATCTGAGTATTTAGCACTACTGTTGAGCTATGGACGCTAGAGCCACCCTACCTATGGACTTGTTGCTCTATACCAGTGGTCGGCAAACTGCGGCTTGTGAGCCACATGCGGCTCTTTGGCCCCTTGAGTGTGGCTCTTCCTAAGCCTTAGGAGTATCCTAATTAAGTTAATAACAATGTACCTACCTATATAGTTTAAGTTTAAAAAATTTGGCTCTGAAAAGAAATTTCAATCGTTGTGCTGTTGATATTTGGCTCTATTGACTAATGAGTTTGCCGACCACTGCTCTTTACGATAATAAAATTCCTTGTTGTTCCAGCCCCAGGAATTGGGTTTGTTGTATGTACAGCTGAAAGCCTCCTCCCTGTGATGGCCACATTTCTCACTGTGTTGCGTCTTAAACTGTGGCCTGCTAGCAGTTTTCGTCTGGCTGCCTGTTTACCAAGGTACAGACAGTTTTATTGCCTCCTCTAACTCAGATTGCCCAATTCAGAAATTTTTTATATTAGTAATTTATTTCTGTGTAACAAATGTAACAGCTTAAAACAACACAATTGATCATCTCACCCATTTCCTGTGGGCCAGGAACCTGGGCGCAGCTGGACTGGTGGCTCTGGCTGGGGCACTCACATGATGCTGTAGTCAAGTTGCAGGCTGGGGCCACAGCCATCGGAAGGGCAGGGGAACGTGCGCCCAAGCTCATCCATAGAACTGTCATCAGGAGCCTAGTTCCTTTCCACGTGAGACTCTCCCTGAGGCTGCTCACGCAGCATGGCAGCTGGCTGCTCCCAGGGTGAGAGATCTGAGAGAGAGAGAGGTGGAGGGGGCTCCTCCAGTACGCCACCATGTACTCCCCAATATCCACCTGGTCATCAACTGGGAGTCATAGCTGATTGCTCTCTCATTGCTGCCTCCCACGTACACCATAACGACTGACCCCCTCCTTTGTACCTCCTCAGTGCCTCTCACACCACACCACTTCTCTCCATTCTGTCGGATGCAGGATGCCGAGAGAGCTGGGTCTGAGGACAGATTGGATTCTGAAGCTGGCCCTCAGATTGTTTCCCGTGTCCTACAGAATAAAATTCATGGTCTCCAAGGCCTGCCTGCATCTCCAGACTCCATATTACATGGCCCTCCTCATCACTGTCCTCTACTCTCCCTCCCCTGTTTTGCTTTGGGTCTAAAGTTCAATGCCACTTCCTCAGGGAAGCTTTTCTGATGCTCAGACAAGATTGCTCCCTTCCCCCCATTTCATGCTCCCAGAACATTCTGTCCTCACTTGTGTTGCTCATTACATTTGCTCAGTGTCTCAGTGCTATCTGGTCTTGTAAATCCATAAGGTGAGTGGAACACACAGGTGTTGTTCACAGCCATAGTCTAAGGGCCTGAAAGGATGCCTGGCACATAGTAGATATGCAGGAAATGTGCTTAATAAGCAAATGAATGATTTTTACTTGGCAAGTCTTTTACTTCCTCCTTTAGCACATGGAAAGAGGTTCCATAAAAGGAGACCAGTTGCTTTATATACAAACTAGAGGCCCAGTACACAAAATTCGTGCATGGGTAGGGTCCCTAGGCCTTGCCAGTGATCAGGGCTGATCTGTGGGGTGACCGGTGGGATGGTCAGGGGCCCCCGCTGGCACCTGCCTTGGCTGGCCTGAGGCCTGCAGGCTGGGGGAATCTCCTGCATTGAGTGTCTGCCCCCTGGTGGTCAGTAAACATATAGCGACCGGTTGTTCTGCCACTTGGTTGATTTGCATATTAGGCTTTTATTATATAGGATCTTATTTATCCCAGTGAACAGGTGGCAGCATTGAAACAGGCAGTAGTGCAGTGCAGGAGATTTTCTGAGCCCTGCGACAAACACTCTTTTCTTAACTCAACTTAAGTCAAGATTCTCTGAGTCTTTGTTCAAGTAGGATTTGTTCTCAAGAGTTAAAGTCTTGCTAAATCAGCTTAGTGAAAGTCCCCAATCATTGATGTCTGATTACCCTTGATATCTGATCAGATTCCTTACACCACACATCTCCTAGGATACCTGATCACCCTGGCCTGCTTTCGTCAAGAATCCTATCAAAACAGTTCAGCCAGAATGCCCCCTTACCCTGAATGTTTCCTGTTAGTAATTTCCCACCCACTGATCCCATCCTACTCCTTGGCTGTAAATTCCCACTTTTCCTTATTGTCTTCAGAATTAGGCCCAGTCTCATTCCCCTACCACAGCATCCCATTGCAGTGGTCCCTTGACTAAAGTCTTCCTTATTGTCTTTAACAAGTGTCAGAATACTTTTTTTAATACCTGGACAGGGCCCTCTCAATTTGTCTTCAAACAAATGCACACTCTACCTAGACCTCCAAATGGAAGCATAAATATACAAGGAAATATATTTTTCAGAGGGGCATCTGTTTCACTATAGGAACCTAACCTAACTTACATCACCGGACCCAAGGAAAATGGTACCTATTAAGTTTTATTTCAGTTAAATACCTGAAAGGGGTTTTTTTTGAAAAACTCTAAGATTATATATTCATTGATAGTTATAATAATAGTCAGCATTGATTGAGCTGCCATATATACGCTAGCCTCATTTTAATCTCCTCACCAACATTTAAAGGTAGTCATTACCTCTTTTTTACAATTGAGGAAACTGAGGCTCTAAGAGGCCCATGTTCACACAGCTGGTGGGTAGTAGAGCCTTGATCTGTCCCGGGGTCTGTTGACTACGGTGTCTTTGTGCTATTGATGCCTTCTCATCGAGTTACCCTACTTTTGGTTTCCTTCATCACCCAAAATGGCTCAACTGCATGTAACTCTTAAGCTAGACACTTGGATTCTGGTCAGATTTTTTTATTTTATTTTATTTTTGCCAGTGTTCTTTGAAATGCTTTGCAGTTCATTTGCAGAACTGACAACACTTTGTATTTAGTTGAAGTGTATAAATATACATAGGGAAGTCAAGAGCAGGTTTCCCCGAGTGATTCAGGAGCACATGGACTATGAAGGAGGGAGGCTCACTGGCTTTTAGCAATTTGCATGAAGAATGACCTAGAGCCAGAAGAATGTGGCCAGAGAAAGAACCACAGACGCACCTACCCCCTTGCCCGGCTCCCAGTGGAAAGAGAGTGGAGCTGAGCCAGACCTGGAGGCAGAACATTATTGCTTGTTGTGTAGGTGAACAGCCGGTATTTATTAGAGCTGGAGACGTCCCTGGTGGGGCCGGTTACAGCAGGCTCCGGTGGAAGGGCCCTTTGTCTTTCCACAGACCGACCCTTCTCCATCTCTGGCCCTGGTTGACTTGAACTTTGTGTTTTGTGTAACTGATGGAAACCAAACTTAATTGCCAGCAGTCTGGGATGCCTCTCTCAGGTTTGCAGACCAGCTCCACCCAGCTCTTTCCTCTGGCTTTCCCACTCACTGTATGGTTGCTGCTCAGTGGCTGATCTGCCCAAGTTACGGCTTGAAGAATGGGGAGCTGTTGATATTCACAGGACAGCCTTCTCTGCTGTTTCTTTCTGTGTGCTCACGTACAACCAGCCTTCCTGGTGGCACTGAAAAAGGTACAGGTGTTGTTAAGTGCCTCTTCTTTTCATGAAAAAATGAGTGGGTATTGTGACTTGTAATTAAATGGGTGGCCTGACTCCATCTACTACCGCCAATTGTGGATTTCTCAGTATTGATTTCAAGTAAATAATTCTTACTTCCAGGTATCATTCCCTACTTCCCAGTATGACACATTGCTTTTTTACACCCATGGCCTCTCTAGCGATTTATTTCTCCCAGAAGTGGGTGTAGAAGGTGAAGGCGGGAGGGAAAGATAGCCATAATAAAAACAGCTAATGTTTACTGAGTGTGTAGGCACTATTGGAGCTCTTTATTCCAATCCTATTTGGGCAGGTACCATTATTCTTCCCACTTAGCAGATGAAAGAACTAAGGCCATCATAGGTGAGATAACTGCCCAGGTGTGCACAGGTAGTAAGTGGTCCAGCTAGATTCAACACTAGGCAATGTGATTCAGAGCAAATGCTCTTAAGGTAGAAATATAAAAATGGGTGTGTATGTGTGTGTGTGTGGTGTGGGGGGGGGGGAGATTCTCCAATACCCATTGTGCAGTTTATAGCCTAGACTCAATAATTATATATAATAAATTACTTTCCCCAAATTCAACAAATATTTGGTCAAATTTTCAGTATCAACTTATGAAGATCAGTCATTAAAAAGTTGGGAGCTACAGGTCCCCTTGAAGAAGGCTATGGCTCCCTCTTACTCAAAAAGAAAACAAAAAAAACATGCAAAATGTTTGCCTATAACTTCCAAAGGTTCAGAGGCCCTCTAAAAACTCCCTCTCAATAGACTTCATGAAACCCAGGTTAAGAACACTGGATTTAGAACAAGACTAAACTCTATTGGTATGAAAAATTGAGTTGACCATGATGGGAGGAGAGGAAGCTGAATTGGTGCAGGGCTGCATGGCCTCTGGCAAACTGTGCCCTTTTCTGTGTCGTAGTCATAGTAGCTTCCCTCGTCCTCTAGCAGCCCCGGTTTATTGTAAAGTTCAACAAGATGATGGTCCCCAGGGAAAAGTGTCCTATTCCTTCTGGAAAATTCCCTTCGAGGTTCCAGAGCCCCAGGAAATTTGCAAACCCAAAGGAGTACAACAGCCCAATAGGAACCAATGACTCCTGTGGGTAGGACAGCCCAGGAAGAGAAGTGAGGGCCAGTACCCAGGCCCGTAAGCCTGGAGAGGCAAACACCTGGCACCAGGGACTTCCTCAGGGAGCAGCCAGTCAGGTTCATCACCTGGGCCTCACCCTGATGGGGTATATTTGATGAGGTTGTGTGTGTGGATAGGGACCACGGAAGACAAGGGAAAAAGGAAGTGGAACTGTCAGTTGATGGTAGAAACAGACCCTTAAGAGGTTGTAATACCCATTCTTGTTAGGAAACTAAGTCACCTCCCCACTCCCCTTACCAAAGGACTAGGGCTGGTTGACTACCCTCAAAGTAAAGCTCCCCTCTATAACCTCTGCCCTCCACTGCTTAGATTTGCTGCCCTTTGGTATGGCCCCCACTTTTAAGGCTACTCCTGGTGCTTGTTCTAAACAAATTTCACCTGGATGGAAAGATACTCCTGGAAGTTGAGGGTGAGGAAGGAGGATCATAACATGGGAATACTTTAGGTCAGTCTCGGGAAGATAATTCAGATAATGATTAATGTTCATCAAGTATGTATTATGAGCAAGGCCCTAGGCTAAAGGCCTGTGGACATAACCTCATCAGATCCCTCCAACAGTCTACAAAGTGGGTTTGATAATTATTTCCATTTTACAGATGAGAAAACAGAGATTCAGAGAGGGAGCTAGCCTGCTGAAGGTCAGGTAGTCAGAAAGTGGTAAATCAAGGACTTGAACCCAGGTCCCTGACTGCTGAGTTCATCCTTTCAGTTACTTCACTGCAGTGAGCTCAGGGGCAGGGCTGGGATTTAGGAATTTCTCCCCCAGAGGAGCACCTATGTCAGGGCCCCTGCCCATGCAGGCTGTCCTGGGCCCAGGGTATTCTCCCTTCCTCAAGTTCCTCCCCTCCATTCCCATTGCTTACTCCTTACTCCAGGCCTTCGTCCACAGGCCCAGTTGCTCTCTCTCTGCCAGTCTTGACCTGCTCCATCCCTCAGTCTGGATATCAGGGTGACACTCTCTTCCTAGGACTTTACTTTGGGCCCAGCACCCACTTCTCTTACATTGCCAACCCTCCATTAACTGAAGAATAAAATCCAACCACCCTGGGCCGCACCCTTCCTCTTTTCCTGCTCTTTGCCACATCCAAACTAGACATATTGTCTATCCTTTCAGGTTGGCTTTTGTTCATATCCTATATAATAAAAGCCTAATATGGAAATTGACCAAATGGTGGAACAACCAGTGAAACAACTGGTTGCTATGATGTGCACTGATCACCAGGGGCAGATGCTCAATGCAGGAGCTGCCCCCAGCCCACAGGCCCCAGAACAGCCAAGGCGGGTGTGAGGGGGGGTGGGGGGGTCGAGATCGCCCTCCCAGTCGCCCCGCAGAGGGAGGCAACTGGTGGTGGTGGCTGGGGCGGGACCAGCGAGCAGGCAGTGCCAGGCCAGCCAAGGCAAGTGCCAGCAGGGTCCACCAATTGCCCCACTGGTAGCCCCACAGATGGGCCCTGATTTCTGGCCAGGGCTAGGGACCCTACCTATGCACGAATTTCCTTCACGGGGCCTCTAGTATATGTATAAATCTTTAACTTGCATTTTAAAAAAATTCAAATGTTTTTATTGATTTTAGAAAGAGAGGAAGGGAGAGAGATAGAGAGAGAGAAACACTGATATGAGAGAGAAACATCCATGGCTGCCTCCTGACACCTCTTACTGGGGATCGAGCTGGAAACCTGGGCATGTGCCCTGACTGAGAATCAAACTGGTGACCTCTTGGTTCATGGGTTGATGTTCAACCACTGAGCCATACCAGCTGGGCTCACACACATTTTCATGATATATGTTGCCATGGATTTTTTTGGGAAAAGAATAAATAAAATTATAATATAAACTTGTAAACAATAATTATTTCCTAGTGGCGCTGGCCAAATTTAGTCTTTCCTACTAGAAAGCTCTCCCCATCCCCTCCATGGATTGAGACTCTACTTCTCTCTCAGTCCCCAGGTCAAGCTCCCCCAGCTCAGGGAAACCTCCCCACTGCCCTGGACCTGAATGATAGAAGGGATAGAGGTGGAAGAGAGAGGTAGGGGTTGGCTCCCTTTCTCCTTCCATCACCAGTGCCTCCTCCCACAAGGACACTCACATGGCAGGCAGTGGAGCCTCCATCCCAGGCTACTGTGGGGTTGGGGATGGGGGTGGGGAGGAGGGAGTGGGTAGGGGCATAAATGTGAGGGAATGGGTAGGGGCATAAAAAAAGAGGAAGAGTGGCCCAGGGTGGCTGGATTTTATTCTTCAGGACTCACCTTATCTGCCCTACAGCCCCGCCTACCTCTGCCCCATCCAGCCACCCCTGACCTGCCAGCCGTCCCCTTCTCTCAACCTGGCCAGGGAGCCTTGTGGGACCTGGGTTGCTCCCCGTCCCCACCCCCTCAGCTTCCCTGCAGCAGTCCCTTTCAGCCCCAGCCTGAGTTTCCCAGCGGCGTGGCCACACCTCCCCAGGCCCCGCAAGGGTTAAGGCAGCAGAGAGGAGAGGTTTGGGCTGACGTTTAGCTCTGTCGCTGAAGGTGGTTCCCTCCGATGAGGATGGGAGAGCCTGGCGAGCTGAAACCGGAGCTCCCGCTCAACAGGGACTTGGGGAGGTCCCTGTAAGAACCGCTGCCCACCGGCCCACGCAGTCCCTCCCCCGCAGTCACTCGGGGCACCGGCCACAGGAACGATGGAGCTGGGCTGGTGGACGCAGTTGGGGCTCACTTTCCTGCAGCTTCTACTCATCTCATCCTTGCCAAGAGGTACTGTGAGTAGCCGGCAGGACACCCCAGTTGGGAGGCATCTCCTTTCTGGGGTCTGTAGGGAGTGGGCCTGGGGGGCCCCAATAGTTGGTGCTGCGGGTGGGCTGCGGGGTCTTGGCTGGTGCGCCTGCCTCCTTCCCGAGAATGTGACCTGGTTTTGTCATCCCAGCTTGTGGGACTGAAACTGCCTCTCGAAGGGGTACCAGCTCCAGTTTTATCCATTTGTTTTATTTTGTCTTAGTTTTTTATAGCATAAAATTACCTCCAGGAGTCTATCCAGCCTGAGTCACCCACTCTGACCCGCAAAAGCCAAGTTTCTCCTAGAAAGAGCCCCTCAGAGGCGAGTGGGAAGGAGAGAAATGAATCGGGAGCCGGGCGTGCCTCAAGGGCGTGCCTGCCGGTGGGTGTCCTGCTTGGTGAGATGTTACTGTCACATCCCTTCAGGACAGATCCCGGCCTGGGAGGTTTCCTCGCTTGGCACACACATTTCCTTCCTGATAAGAGTGAGGAGGAGGAGGAAAAGGCTGAGGTTAAAAGTGCACGTTGTTTCTGGGGACACACATTGTTTGTGTAGAAGGAGTTCTGGCTTCTCTGTGTGTGTTTTTTTTTTCATGTGTCATTTTCGGAGCCACAAACCCACGTCCAATGGACTCCCGGGGCAAGTGCGCTGAAACCAGACCCGGACCTTCTGGGAGCCTCTGAGGCTGGAGCAGAAGCGAGGGACTGGCAGGCTTGTTCTGTGACTGCTCGCTGGCAGGCAGGGAAAGGGGGCTTCTCAGGAGCTTCTGTCCTTACAATGGATGGCTCTGGGGGGGGCGGTGTCAGGAGGTAAGGCGAGACCTCTTGCGGTAAGGCAGGTGGAAATGCGCGGATGTGACAAAACAGGGCAGCTTTGCATGGGAGCAGGGAGTGTGTGAGCTTCGCTGCCCCCTTTCTGTGCTGGTTACCTGTCACCTTCTGTGCTGGTTAGTTGTCACCTGTGCTGGTTACCTGTCACCTGGGCTGGTTACCTGTCACCTGGGCTCTACCAAGAGCTGGGTGCTCCATTGCTGCACTTAGCTGGCAAGTGTCCCAAGAGTAAACAAAAAGTCAAGATTCATGACAAAAGCTGCACTTTGGTCAATGCTTTCCACCTCCCCATAGGCTGTCAGCCGCTGGTGAAATTTTGGTGATTTCCTCTCAAGCTGGACAGAGGGTTTCATTTGAATTTTTTCTCATCTGGAGTGAACGACCATAGTGAAGAAAGAAGGGGGGCACGAGGGGCCGATAACCCAGACACTCGCCCTGCAGTAGGGTGACGGCTTCCCATGCAGACTGCCCCCTGCCCCACCTCTCCCTTTTAGAGCCTGACCTGTCCAGGCTTGGTGGCCCCCAGGCCAACTCCAGAGGAACCTGGTTCCTACTGGGAGCACCAGGGCTCGGATCAGCCTGTCTCTCTCTCTCTCTCTCTCTCTCTCTCTCTCTCTCTCTTTCTCTCTCTCTCAATAATGTGGCAGGTGAGACATCTCAAACCCATAAACTTTAAAAAACAAAAAAAACAAAAAACAAACCCAAAGCTCAGCTACCTTTTTTCTTGCCCATGATCTGAAAAACCCATTTGTTCCCGACCTGAGAATCTCTTTTACTTTCTGCTGTGGAAACACTTCAGGGAGGGTGCGTGGATTCCTGGCAGCCGAGCTGCGGGCTGAACCGCAGGGCAACTTCTCAGTGTCTAGCGAGGATAGCTCCGCTGGTGAGCGCTCACATTCAGAGGGCAGGCGGAGGGATGGCGAGGAGAAGGAAAATATTTCTTTAAGCAGTGAATGAGTCCCCTCCCTGCTGGACTCTAAATCTGGCCCCGGCAAGAGAAGCGTAGCTCCTCTAATTGCTTTTCTAAAATGAGTGCTTGATGAAACGCAAGCATCCACCGGATGGCTCAGGGGATGTGGTTGCTCATCGGCAGGGGACACATGTTGGCGGACGAGAAGCCAAACATCAGGCCAAGCGATAACCCAACATAAATAGCATGTGAGGGAGAAACCCAACTCCACTGACTTCACCAAATAGCAGCAGCTCTGCCAGCAGGATTCTGCCCAAGAGGAAAAACTCATTTAAAATATGTGACTCTTGGGAATGAAACCTTAATATGGATAACTCCATGAGCGTTGCTTCCAACAGACATTAGCTTGTGGAGGGGACGAAGCGTAAAGGCAACGGGGGAGGATGATTTGAAACACAGCTATTTAGCGGGCAGGAGAAGGAGCTGAGAGAGGGGATGTGGAAAGAAAGCAGGGGAAGGAGTGGCAAGAAAAATTAGATGTTGGTTTCTAATGGGATGTGTTAGCAAATTCCAAGGAGAGAGCTATGAAAATTGGGCCTTCTTGGCAGGGGTGGATTTTTGTGGGGACCATGGAGAGGGAGTTTCCCTGAGATATACTCCGAAAACTTCTGGCTTCTCCAACAGGAAAATAATTGAATGGTGGGATCATGGAGTTTGGGAGTTGGGAGTGACTTTAGAGATCATTTGGTTTGAGTACTTTGTTTTTTCTTGTTTTAAAATATTGCTAAATTTGATTTCAGAGAGGAAGGGAGAGGGAGAGAGAGATAGAAACATCAATGATGAGAGAGAATTATTGGTTAGCTGCCTCCTGCATGCCCCACACTGGGGATTGAACCCACAACCCAGGCATGTGTCCTGATCAGGAACTGAACCGTGACCTCATGGTTCATAGGTCGACGCTCAACCACTGAGCCACGCCAACTGGGTCTTTGTTGTTTTCTTAGAGAATTTTTATGAGTTTATTTTCAGATTCAGAGGACAATGAGACTAAGCACCTAAAAGGGTTTGTGATGTGCCCCATCTTTGAGCCAAATGCTTTACATGAAGTCATTCCCAGTCCACCCCACTGAGGTAGTGCTGTGATTCTCCCTGTCTCACAGATGAGATTCAGAGAGGTTTCATGACCTGCTCCAGGATACACAGGCACGGTTCCTCAAGAAGTTACACATCTGATCCAGCAGCTTCACTTCTGGGTATATACACAAAAGAAGCAGAAGCAGGGACTTGAACTGATGTTTGTACACCAGTGTCCACAGCAGCATTATTCCCAATAGCGAAAAGGTGACAATCCAAAATGTCCATCCACAGGCAAACAAAACATGGCATATCCATGCCATGGAACATTATACAGTCCCCAAAACGGGTGAAATTCTGACACATGCTATGACGTGGATGAACCTTGAAGATATGCTAAGTGAAAAAAGCCAGACACGAAAAGACAAAAACTGTACAATACCATTTATATGAGGTGCCTAGAGTGACCAGATTCATTGAGAGTAAGTAGAACAGTGGTCGACAGGGGTCAGGGGAGGAAGGAATGAGGACTTACTGTTTAATGGGCATAGAGTTTCTATACGGGATCATGAAAAAGTTCTTGAGATGGACAGTGGTGGTGGTTGTGCAAGCCACTGAACTGCACCCTTAAGAATGATTAAAAATATCAAGTGTGTGATATATATCTTCCCACAAAAATAATATAATGAGAACACACAGCAGATGAGTGGAGCCTGCAGTGATCCCCAACTGTCCTGAGCTCCAGCTCACCTGGTACCTGGCTGACTTTAGTTTGCTCATCTAAAGGATCAGTTAACGATGCTGACTCCCATCTAACCTTAGCAAGGCTTCAGGACACACATGGGGGTGGGAGGGGAGAGTCCCGTATAGCTCTGGTTTTGGTGACGCTGCTGCTCGGTCTTGGCTGGCTGAATGGCAAAGAGACGCTGTAGAGCTCACGGGCAGGGCAGCCTTCAGGCCAAGCAGTCTAAAGAAATATTGAGTAGGACACAGTGCTTACAAATGTTTTGAACCTGAATGCTTTGAGGCAGGCTGGGTCCTCTCTATGGCTTGACACCCAAGCTTCTCAACCCATCTATGTGTTACCTTCCAGTCCCTACTGACACTTGAGATTTTGACCTCCATTCCTGAGCGGTACAGGGCAGAAAGGAAGAGTGAAGGAGGGAAGGTGGAAAGCCAAGTGCTGAATGGGGAGAAACGCAAGTGAATCAAGCTCTTAAGGCAGTGATGGCAAACCTTTTGAGCTCGGCGTGTCAGCATTTTGAAAAACCCTAACTTAACTCTGGTGCCGTGTCACATATAGAAATTTTTTGATATTTGCAACCATAGTAAAACAAAGGTTTATATTTATTTTATATATATAAATGCCATTTAACAAAGAAAAATCAACCAAAAAAATGAGTTCGCGTGTCACCTCTGACATGCGTGTCATAGGTTCTCCATCACTGTCTTAAGGTTTGAGACCAGCTGACTGGTCTTTTAAAAGTAGGAATGCGAATATATTTTACATGTATGTGTTATGGGACATGATCTCACTTCTTTCTACGAGCTCTAACTCTTTGGTAAAATGTCTTACTCTTATGAATGTCCTTGGGAGTGAGCTTTTGGTGGAAACTGAGAACAGAGCTGGGCTTTATGTCTGGGTCTGTAAGCGACAGACAAAGCATGGGCATGGTTGCCTAGAAGCAGAGGTGACCTGGAGCATTTAGGTCCCTTGGAACTATCCAGAAGTCTCAGGAGGGCATTGGAGTGCCACTGGCATGGACTGCGGTTTTGACTGCAACTTACTTACATCTGGCTACAGAAATGGCCGAGATGATGACGTCTGGGGGACCGAATGACTGGCCTTAAGTCTGAAAATTATTTCCATCTGCCCCACTGGGGGCGGCCAATCCTGATGCAAGAGAAAACTTGTCTATCTGGCTCCCCTGAGACTAGTTCTTGAAGTTGCATTTGATTTGGGGGCGGGGCGGGGGCGGGGGGTTGTGCAAATCGGGAAAAGTTCATTTCGGTGATAAATGAGGGACGGTTGTGCTCGCCTCCCCCCCCCCCCCCCCCACACACACACACGGGGGAGGACCTGTCACCTTCACTCAGTGGATATTTGAAAGTCACAAGAGCCCAGCTCTCTCTCCTCTTACTTTATGTTAAAGGAGAGGAAAATGCAGTGTTTACAGTTTCTAGTTCCTGAATTCCAGGGCAGAGGACCCAGAGGTCAGCCAGAGCTTTGAAAGCTACCAGAGCAGTGGCAGAAAGTCTATCAGATTCCAAGCCTGGTTTCTGTTTAAGGAATTCTGTTTGTCAGTCATCACATGTTCTAGGCCAAAGCATTAGGTTTCTAATGGAGAGGAAGAAGTGAAAGTGGAGGGAAAACCAAGCATCATATCTGTAAACAAAACCACTCAAGGAAGGCAGAGTGTTGGCTGGAGATGTTTCACTCTCTTAACCTATGGGACTTACTACTGCTCCCCCACTCAACCCTACTCCTTCCATTTTTCCTGGTGGTAGTTATCAGCAAGACAGGTGCAGAGCCTATGTGGGTTGAGAGCAGAGTAGGAAGGGATAGGTAATAGGTTGAGAGCAGAGTAGGAAGGGGTAGGTAGCAGATTGAAAGTAAGGTAGGTAGGGTTAGGTGGTAGGTTGAAAGTGAAATAGGTTTGGGTTGCACATCAAATTCTTCACCCTTGATGAGGGAAACATCAATGATGGAAATCTCTTTGGAGGATGCTCCCATCCTATCTGACCTAAGGGGCCTGATCTGAAATAATGTATTGAGTTTGTGGTAAAAACCAGGCCACCTTCTCCTCTATGCTTTATATGTATTTATTTAATCCTCTCAACAAACCTAGGTAGTGGTGTTATGATCCCCAGTTCACAGATGAAGAGCTTAAGCAAGGAGCAGTTCAGTACTTGCCCAGGTCACATACCTGAATGTCATGCTTGAACCCAGATGGTCTGACTTCACAGTTTATGCCCTGAAACACTACACAACCCTGCTACAGTAAGAAGTAGGTCCAACTAGAGTATTTTACCCAAATCATAAGAGACCTTGACGTTAGTAAAGAAACCCATTTATCCCTTGGACAGTCCAAGTGCTCAAAATGGCCCAAGTAAGGTCCTTGACTCACCAGAGGCAGAGTGGATGTGGGAGAAAGGACAGAGACATCAACACCCCAGGGTCACAGAGAAAGTATCCACTCATAGAACCCAAGAGGAGCCATTTCCTAAAGGAAATGGGGCTCATACACAGATCAAAAGTCCAACCAGTATCTGGGCTAGCTGTCCCCAGCATCATGCATCTCTCTCTGACTAGATGTGGGAGGTGAGAATTTCTTTGTCCCATGGTCACCGTTTAAAATAAAAATCATGTGTCTTCTGTTTGCTGAGGGTCAGAATTAAGGATGAGACACATTTCCAGTCTGGCCCTGACACTCTGTAGCCCTGCTCCTTTATGGATTTATTCTGTCAAGGCCATCAGTGTACAAACGCTTAGGCTATGGAACGGGAGGAGCAGGCCTGGCATCAGTAAAGGGGAGCATTTTTTTTCTTTATTCTTTTTTCACATAACACAGTTGATGAATATTACAGGGGATGGAGATGTGATCCCTTTCCATGAATACTAAGATGGGTTTATGGGTTTTAACCAGTTCATTTAAACTTCTACTAGACACTGATGTCTAAGGTATTATGTCACGTGGTTAAGAGAAGTGTACCCACCCCCCACCCCCTCCTTGGCTGAGCAGCAAATGAAGACACTATTCTGTCTCCCTATGCCCCTGGACATGGGAAAGCCTTTATTCCTGAAGTGTGGGCATCTTCACCACCGCCCTCTCAGAGGTCCTGGCTGCCGCAGAGGGTTGAGTTAGTGGTTTGGCAGCAAGTATCTGTGCAAGCAGAAGTCTGGTCAGTTGGTTTGGTGATTGGAAAACCAGGGCTGTTGCTGCCAGAACAGAGTGAGGACCACATTCAGGCAATTTCAGTTTATGGGGAGACACAGCATGTGTCCTCACAAGCTGAATTCATGACCCGTTAAAGATTTCCAGCCAGTTTAATGGAAAACCACTGGATAGAGCGGGGAGGTGGGCCCAGTTCACTTCAAATCAAATGAATTGTTTGAAGACTCGAGGAATTAAGATATCAATGTTTTTCAAACCCAGTTCCATGTCCATTTATTTCATAGGATTCCTTTGGAGATGATCAGTTAATGCCCCATATCATGGGATCCCGCCTCAGGAGTCAACAGTGATGGTGGAGATCACCTGAGATGTTCTAGGACAAGTTGCCTGAGCTTAGCTTCTAGCTGGTAATATCTACTCCCATATTTTCCAACATACCCTGGGGTCACCTGGATGGAAGCAGAAGGAAGGGCTTGGCTGGTGTGAAGAATCGTTGTTGCAGGGCTCCTTGGTCTGGCTTTCTGCCTCCCAGTGGGTGGTTGACTGCCTGCTTCTAAATGGTGTTCGACCTCCCTTCTGTGCAAGGCTGGCTCCTCTGGCCCACTCGCTGGTAGAACAGAACAAGTGAGCATTCCTTTATGGAAATGAGATACAAACTGCAATAAACAAAAAATCTCAGCAGTAATAAACCCAGTAGATTAACTGGACTACAAAATAGAGACTCCAAAAGGCCACAGCCAGAGACATATTTCTAACATCAGTCTTTCTCACAAATAACCTTCCCTGGGAATCACGCATGGTTCACGAGTCCACATTCATGTATTTATTCAGCAAACGTTATCAGGCACCTACCAGGCACCAGGCCCAGCCCTAGGTGCTGGAGGTGCCATGATGAGTAAGACAAAGTCCTTTTCTTTGAAGTACTCGCAGCCTGCTAAGAGAGCTTATGGTCCAGCCTGGTGTTGAAACCTACAATCTCGGGAGATACGCAGCGAAGAGAAGCAGACAAACCCAGGGTTTTATGATGAAACGAGCCTGGGGGGTTATGTACAAAGTATATTACAGACTCCCACAAAGCCCTGTAATAAAGAAAGCTGTTATTAGCCTTGTACAAAGTTGTTTGGCCACAGAACCGTTTTGCACATAATACCTTATACCAGTGATTTTCAACCAGTGTGCCTCAAGAATTTTAAAAACATGCAGTATCTGACTATTTAGTCAGGGGCACTGACCTGTTTTTCCCCGGATTATCAAGTAAAAAAACAACGGCCAACACAACAATAGCCATCTGGTGTGAATAAATCAAAATTATACCATTTTTGTCAGATCAGCAAACAATGCAATATATATGTTTTAGTGTGCTGCCGAATTTTAGTAATTATTTTACTAAATAATAATGTGCCATGAGATGAAAAAGGTTGAAAATTGCTGCGTTACACCAACCAGGGGAATTGGTGCTCCATGGAATCGAGTTTGGAAAACGCTGGTCGCTTGCCCATAATGAATAAAACATTGAAGAATATCTTGTTATTACAGAGGATAGGGTAAGAAGAGAATTTGAAAGTCTGCAAGACGTGGACTTCTCTTCAGACTTCTGCTGAGGATGGGGAGGCAGTCTGGTGTCCTTGACATTTAACTCTTGTTGAGACGTTGAAAGAACCAGGGAGATGATCCACGCCATGTTTTGGTGAGACAAGTCCTCTCCAGCACTGACCTGCATGTTTCACGGAGGAAACTCATTTCTTGTGTTCGAGTTGCTTAAAGTGATGTGGATGGTCTGGGATCATTGGATGTCCTGGGAATGACAAGAACTGTGACTGGACTTCCTGACTAGATTGTATCTTTGGTGACAGCCATACTGTCTACTCTTTAAAAAATGAGAATATTTGAGCATTCTTCTAATCCCTGGGGACACAGTTCAAGGTCCAGTTCATCACCAGTTACTCTCTCCCCTCCCCCTCCTTCTCTAACACACACACACACACACACACACACACACACACACACGCGCGCGCGCGCTTGCCGCTTATTTCTAATCCCTTGTTATTAACCCCCATCTTGCCAGTTCTGGTATAGCCCAGTCACCATGACCTTGGTTTGCACCACCCAGCAGTGGTCTGGGCTGTTTACACTGGGGCTGTATCCATGGTGACAGCATGTGAGCTTGAACTGCTCATCAACCCCTTGCTTGCTGTTTCTGGGGCTACTGTGTTCCTGCATTTGTTAAATATTTCTCTCTTGTTGTCATGCAACACGGCTTCTCCTTGGCCCCAGCATTGCTTGCCTCCTTCCTCTGCCCAGACTTGTTTCAGAGTAGGTGACTACAGTGGCAATGAGTGAGGAATAAAACCGGCTGTTTCCTTAAAGGTTATTCTGCCTCAGTAGACTTGAGTAACCCCTGAGATTCAGCCCTCGCTTGCCATCGAGACAGATGTCTCGATGTGGGTGTGTTCAAGTTCAAATACATGTATACATGAAAGAATAAAAGTATAGATGTGGGTATGTATACATGTAGGTGTGCATGCATGTGTATGTCTATACATGGGATATAGAGTATTATGTTTAAAAATGAGGGCCAGGGTTTGAATCCTGGCTCCACCATTATGGCTGATTTTCTTGGGCAAGTTGCTAGAGCTCTTCAGTGTGACCTTACCACCTTCCTCTCTGTAGACTGAGGATAACAGTGTCTCCAATACAGGTTTATTGCAGGTATGAAATGAGATCGTCTATTTAAAGGGAGTACTCAGGAAATTAAAGTCATCTACTCTGCTTTCTGCTATGTTTCCCACTAGTACAAGTTTCATAAGGACTTGAAAAGGGAAAATACTGGGTGTTCTATAGATAGTAAAATGGAAGTTACATGGTCCTCTCAAGGCCCACTTCAGCTTCATCTGTAGCCCTATTCCATTCATCTGTGACTCTGTCAGGAAAAAGAAAAAAAAGTCCCTAACAATTCACCATACATTTATCTCTTTGAGACTTGTTTTGCCCCTTGGTTTTATTGTGCTTTGCCTTAGTTCTCTGTGTTTGAAGTAGAGCCACTGGTAGATTCTTGCAGGGGCTGAGGGCCTGGCGTCTCCAAGAATGGGTGATTCTGGGTCAATGATGTTTCCTCCCAAACATGAGACGTTGCTTATGACCACCTGTTGTGATTCAAGGGTGAAGCCAGCCAGGAATCCTCAGGCAAGAAGTCCCCCTTCTCCTTGTTTTAGCGTGCAGAGCTGGAGGAGGTAACTATAATGAGGGCTAGCCTGTGTGAAGCTGCTGCCAGCTCAGGGCTTAGTGAGCCATCGGACATACCATTATAAATGCATCACCCGCTCAGCGTCTCTCCACACTTTACATCTGCTGTTGGCCAGCTGCCTCCGGTAGAAGGAGAATCTGGCCTCTGCCTGGCATCAGGGAACCCAGATGTGAAGACAATGACACTTAGTCTGGAAGCTCTTGGCAAAGAGGTAAATGTGGTTGACCAAGACCCCCGTGTAGCCCTGACACGCTGACTCAGAAAGAAGGTGTTAAAAAGTCTGGAAGATTGGGGAGCAGGCATGATTGTTTGTAAAGTTCTTGGATTGGGGGAAATCCAGATTACATTTTTAGGGTATAACTTAAGTTTTTTTTGTTTCTAACTTAGCTATTCTAATGCTTTGGTTGTTATATTTGCTGAGTTCTGTGGCCAAGTGCTTTTCAATGTAATATTAAAGTCTCTTTTTAGTAGCCAATGCTAATAAAAAACATAAGATCTACTGAGCTCATATTACAACCTTTGAAATAACCCAGAAGCAGCTGTCCTTCAAGGATTAACACAGTTGTTGAAGAAAATGGCAAATGGGACTCTTCTAAGACGCTAGAGTTGGGTTTTGTTCCCTTTGGCTGTGGATGTGTGATTTCTATTTCTAACAGAGAAGCAGCAGGGGTGAGGTATGTCCTACTTAAATAGGCATTTAAAAAGAGGGTAGTGGAAAAATGTGACTAGGAAATCTGGAAGCAAGGGGGAGAAACCCAGAAAGCCATGAACAAAGCATAGCATGTGCAGACTGCTTGAAAATGCCACGTGTGTGGGGGCCTCCAGAGGAGACAGTATTACTCACCCTCTTACGCTCTTCACTCCCTTCGCCATTGGTGTCTTCGCCAAATGTGATGGTGTTTTATTCTGTAGAGAATAATGGTAATGTCTTGACACATATGCAGTTTTTCTTCCAAAGCCACTGTCTTCTTCAACTACAGGAACATCAACAACTCCATCAATCTGTGTCCATCCTCCCGAGATGTGGAGAAAATGCTGCACCAAGGTGTCTTGTCCACTGTTGTTTAGCAGCACAAGCAAAGGGCAGATTCAGGATTAAAAGTTGGGTGGCTTGTGTCCACTTCGCCAGTATTGCATTCTTTTTAAAAAAATATATATTTTATTGATATTTTACAGAAAGGAAGAGAGAAGGATAGAGAGTTAGAAACATCGATGAGAGAGAAACATCGATCAGCTGCCCCCTGCACAGTACCCACTGGGGCTGTGCCCGCAACCAAGGCACATGCCCCTGACTGGAATCGAACCCGGGACCCCTCAGTCCGCAGACCAATGCTCTATCCACTGAGCCAAACCAGTCAGGGCCCAGTATTGCATTCTTAATCTGCATAGTCAGAGGGGTGAACTCTGTAGAACCCAGGTAGTGTGTTGGAAGGAATAAGACTTTGGTCTCAGAAAGAGCTAGATTCTGATCTTTGTTCTTTCACCTGAATGCTGGGCCACCTGGAGCAATTTATTTACCCCCCCCCCCCCCCCGCTCTGTTCCTCAGTTTCTTCATCTTTTCAATGAAAAGAGTAACACTTGGAAGGGTGACTGTGAGGATTCAGTGAGCTGGTATATGCTCATTGGGGGCTCAGATAAATTCCCTGTGGGTTCTGAGACCCAGGGAGTAGAGGAGGACGAATGAAGAGCCACGGTGTAGAGCAGTGTGCTTAGTAAAGGATGAGGAGGGAAAGGAAGCGGCAAACTGATTTTTGCCCTTCCCCTCCCCAGTGTATAAGAGCCTACAAACCAGATTTCCAGGGAATCGACTGAAGGTTTTCTTACTCCTGATTCCCAAGGGAGGGTGATAAAGGCATTGACTCTGCAGCTATCATTATCTCGTTAGCAAGAGGAGCTTTGAAAGGGGAAGACGAGGTCACTGAGACTGGGAATCCAGCCAGGCTGTGACGGAGGGTCACTGGCGATGGCATGGTTCTCAAAGGCTCAGGAGGAAATAGGAAATCCCCAATGGCCCCAGTCATGATTTTGTCGCCCCTGTCTGCCAATCACTCCTGCTCAAGATTTGCCTGTCTGTCATTGGCCCTGTGGAGTGGGCTGGTAGTCAGGAATGTGTGCTGTTGGCCATCAGTTGGGAAGTTCAGATTGCACAGAGTGGGTGAGGATTGAGTGGGGATAAGTGAGGGGCCCAAGCTGCCAAGGTGCCTATCTCTCTGATTCATAATGTCATTTTTTCCCCTCTCACATTAGTCTCATTTATAAGATGGCAGGACAGTAAACAGCTCAGTAGGGGTTTTAATTAAGTATGGTTAGATGAGATGCTATAGGGTTTTTGGTGGATGCAAAGGCAGATTTCTAACATCCAGCATGAGCGGACACATGATAACAGTACTTTTCTTTGGGGTGGTCTCGCCTGGGCCTTTAATCGGATGACTGATGTTTCAGGCATGTGTGGAACAGGCTGACCTTTCTTTTCATAAAGAATCCTCTGAGTTTTTCAGATCGGCCTTCACAGTCATCATGTCAGCATATATTGCCTGAAAATCTAGTGTTGAAAACGTGGCTCTCAGAGACTGAGCTAAGGGGACACAGTTGCTCCCCCTACCATTCTGTGGCGTTAATCCCCTGCTGTTTGGGGGATTAAGTGTTCCCCATGTTGTCAGCAATAGACATGGTTGAGCATTGGATAGCTTTGCAGCAAACCATCAGGCAGATGAGGGGCTGTGCTGAGTCATGATGATGGTGATGACAGCCGACCCGTTCATTCATTCATTTGTTCTCCACCAGCTGAACTTGGGCCAGCTGGTCAGAAATGTGTGCTGGTTAGACATCAGTTCGGAAGTTCAGATTGTCGTCACTGCCTTGGCATCCCCATTCCTAAAACAGGACTAAGAGGTTAAGGATCTTGCATTTTCCAAAGTGAATTCTGGAATATCCAGAACTGGACCATCATGACTGGACTCCCCATTCTGGATAGGAGACGGGAGGATGGCTGTCCCGAGCGTGGCTGTGGGAAGAAGGGCTTGGGCAAAGCTTAGGATGTCCAAGCACTTTGCAACTCTCTTGGTATTTGCTCACCCTGATTGTAAAAAGGAGGGAGGGGAGCACTTGCACACATAGGATAATGATGCAGCAATTTAAAATCATCCACTGTGCTGCGAGAATTCTTAAAACATGCAATGCCTGTCTATTTAGTCAGGGGCACTGACCTCTTTTCCCTTAGGTTATCAAATTTTAAAAAATGACATCAGCCAACACAACAATAGCCATTTGGTGTGAATCAAAATTATACCCACTTTTTGCCAGATCGGCAAAAATACATTTTTTGTTGTGCTGCAGAATTTTAGTAGTCAGTGTATGTGTGCCATTGGATAAAAAAAGGTTGAAAATTGTTGAAAAAATCAATTTTTAAATAAAAATACTGTTCCCAGTTTTGAGAGGTGAGAAGACCATGTGTATACATTTGTCAGTATCTACCTGTGGATATATATGTGCTTATTGACAGAAGACAATTGGAAGGATAGACAACAAAATATTAAGGATACTTCTGAAGACTTTTTATTTCTTATGATTTTATTTTTTTTGAAGCTTTCACAAGAGATCTTTTATATTGAAACATGTTGAGTTTTATAAAGAAAAAATATTTGATCCAGTGGAAGAATTAGGGATGACCCCCTGTGTCTGGTGCCCGGAACTCTGTAAGCTGGGTTTTGCTGTGTGATTGTGGCATGTGCTTGACCTTTCAGTGCCTTGGTCTATCCCAGGGCAGTGCTCCATGAGTTATTTTTGCTGTAGTTGCTTACAGTAGCACCCCCTTATCTGTGGTTACACATTCTGCAGTTCTAATTACCGGGTCAACTGTGGTTCAAAAATATTATGTGGGAAATTCCAGAAATAAACAATTTTATAAGCTTTAAATTGTGCACCCTTCTGAACAGTGTGATGAAATCTCGTGCTGTCCAGCTGTGTCCCGCTCCTGATGTGAACCATCGCTTTGTCTAGGCTAGGGTCTCCACGCTATATACACTACCCCCCATTAGTCACTTTTACATAGTAGCCCTCTTGGTTATCAGATTCGCTTGCTGTCACAGCGCTTCTGTTCACGAAACCTTTATTTTACTTAATAATGGCACAAAAGTGCAAGAGTAATGATGCTGGCAATTCAGATATGCCGCAGAGAAGCCATGAAGTGCTTCCTGGAAGTGAAAAGGTTTGTCTGTGTAGGAAAAGGCAGAGTGTACCTAGGGTTTGGTACTGTCTGTGGTTCCAGGTATCCACTGGGGGCCTCAGAACATATCCCCTGTGGATAAGGAGGGATTACTCTATTTCCTGGGAAGCAATGATGGGATAAAATTTATTTGCAGCTTTTATAAGACTTTGTTGTTAAGTATGGAAGACAAATTAAGTTCGCTCAATCCATTAGGGGTGAAGCTGGAGGTTGTCCTGCCCGTTCCCCCTAAGCAGCCCCATCCTCTCTAGGCCTGGGATTCTGTGGGCCTGCCTTCCCCCTAGAATCAATTCTCTAAAAAAAGCTCCTTTGGCATTAATCTTTGCTTCTTCTTTACATAGCCCTTTTCCTCACTGGTAAAGCAAAGAGGTAGGCTAGATGTTTATTTTTGTTTGTTTGTTTTAAATATATTTTTATTGATTTCAGAGAAGAAGGGAGAGGGAGATACAGAAACATCAATGATGAGAGAGAATCATAGATCGGCTGCCTTCTGCATCCACTGGGGGTCGAGCCCATAACCTGGGCATGTGCCCTGACCAGGAATCAAACCGTGACCTCCTGGTTCATAGGTCAATGCTCATCTGCTGAGCCACAATCGGGCGTGCTAGCCTAGATGTTTTTAAGAAAAAAAAATGTATTACCTACTTCACCAGGTCATTTTGAAGATTAAATTGTATCAATAATATAAAAGCACCTTAGCTAAATAAATGCTAAAGTGATTTAGCATACATATATGAAAACCTTCAGTAACTTAGTGCTATTGGTGTTTCTCTAAATCCTTGTTTCTGGACCTGGCCTTTAGCACCATGTTGAAATTCGTGACATTTGTACAGCTAACGCCAAATGATCAGTGAGCCTTTTCTGCAAATGTTGTAATAAGTGGAGAAAAAATCCAGGAAATGGCTCTTGTCTGCTTATTGTGTTTTTAAGTCTCTTCAGCTGGTCAGCAGTAAATATTTCTCATAGACTATTTCTCTTATGTGTTTATTTCTTACTCATATTATGGGGGCATTTTCCTGTCTCAGTGGGGAGGAAGAGAAGGGTGAATTTACCAGACCAGAAAGAGCCATTAAAACCATCGCCTCCAGTAGTGACAGAATCACAGTGATCGATGTCATTCATTCCCAAATGCCAGTGTGAGGATCTTGGCTCGTCCACCAATGTTTGCGGATAAAAAAGAAAATAGCGTTTTATGCAAGTAGTTCCTTTGTATGATGCTAGAATGTTCTTATGAGGCTGTGCGTAGATGGCGATACTTTCTTTAAATGGCCCTCGTTGGCAATTAAGAATGACCAAGTGTGTCAGACTTCCAAGTTCAGCGGTAGAAAATAGAAAACTGAACCATGAAATCCAGGGGGTTAGACGCCACCGCAGATGCTAAGGTGGGTTTAAGTAGGGTCTACAGAGCATGTTGGGGATTCCTGCCAGAGGGCTTTAGAAACCGCTTCAAAGGGAAGCCAGATTCACTTTCTTCCTCAAGTATCTGACCTATTTCTGCTTCAGTCGTCATCTTTGTGCAACATTTTTAGAAATGGAGAATGGGAGAAGGACAAGCATCAAAGCGAAGTCTGTTTCTTAGTCTGGGCAGCCTCCACCTGATTCCTCTTATAGATTTTGCCAGATGGTCTTTCTTTTTCATTTACTTAAGGTGTGTGTATGTTTTAAGAAAGAAATACATAAATGCTACCCAGAAAGGAATACGTACATTTTTTTTTTCTCAAGGGAAAGAATGCTCAGTTGAATTTAGGGACTGAATAAAGTTCTGCCAATGAGTTCACCCTTGGAAAACATTGAAATTCTCCCAAACATACTAATTAAGGTGCTTTTTGTCTTCTCTGTTGGTTTTCCCTTTGAAGATACCATAAAAGTTGCATGCTGCGAGAGGGAGGAGCCAGGTTTGGAGGAAATGAATGACATGGTCTCTACTTGGCCATCAGCCTTGCACTTGAATGGCCTAATCTAGAGACTGGTCTCCAAACTTTTTTGATGGCCTGAATGCCTGGGCTGTGCTGGGCAGCTGTGCCGTTGAATGGTCCTGGAGTTGTACACTGCACCACCTGTGTAACTGTAAGCCGTGGCCTGATGCACCCCAGCAAAAATAGAAATGAGCGTAGGCACTCAAGAGGTGTATATTTGCTTGTAAATTATATATGTGTATGTGTCATCCACTTAGATTATATATGGATAAAACATGATTTCTTACTTCATTAAAAAATGAAAATGAATAGCAGTTCTCACAAATTCCATTTATGCACAATGGGTGGTTTTGAATACCCTCTGAGGTAAGCCACCCACTTGGGAGATGTTGGCCTGGAAGAATGCATAGGGTCCTCTCTATCATCCAGGCAGGGCAATACATTTGTAGGGCAGGGTTGCTTTTTAGCAGTAGAATACTTATGGGTCTTACCCCTTCCTGCCAGGACCTTTGTCTTTACCTGCTGGTTTCTATTTCAGAGTACACAGTCATTAATGAAGCCTGCCCCGGAGCTGAGTGGAATATCATGTGTCGTGAGTGCTGTGAATATGATCAGATTGAATGCGTCTGCCCTGGAAAGAAGGAAGTTGTGGGTTATACCATCCCTTGCTGCAGGAATGAGGACAATGAGTGTGACTCCTGCCTGATTCACCCAGGTGAGTGTGGAATGGGAGACCTGAGGTTGCCTTGCGTTTTCTGAGGTCATGAATGGGAACAGGCTGAACACTTGCCCTGATGGGAAGCTATCAGGAGGCTTTGAGGCCATGCCTATTAAGAATGGCATAATTCAGCTCATTCTAACTGGAGAAACTGGAGGAGTTCAGTGTTTTCAGTGTTAAACTCATAAAACTGTGAATTTATATACTCATTCATTGATTTAACAAACAAACAAATTGATATCAAACTATACGACAAGGCCATAGTAATCAAAACAGCATGGTACTGGCATAAAAACAGACATATTGATCAATGGATAAGAATAGAGAGCCCAAGAATAAACCCATGCATTTATGGTCAATCAATATTTGTCAAAGGAGGCAAGAACATACAATGGGGTAAAGACAGTCTATTCAGTGAATGGTGTTTAGAAAACTGGACAGATACATGCAAAAAAAAAAAAATGAAACTAGACCACCTCCTTGCACCATACACAAGAATAAGCACAAAATAGATTAAAGATTTAAATGTAAGAGTCAAAACCATAAAAATCCTAGGAGAAAACATAGGCAGTAAAATTCAGACATTTCTTGTAGCAATATTTTTTCTGATACATCTCCTCAGGCAAGGGAAATAAAAGGGAAAATAAACAAATGGGACTACATCAAACTAAAAAGTTTTGCACAGCAAAGAAAACCATCAATAAAATGAAAAGACAGCCCACTGAATGGGAAAACCTATTTGCCAATGACATAGCTGATAAGGGGTTAATATCCAACATTTATAAAGAATTCAAACAATACCAAAAAAACCCAAACAACTCAATTAAAATAATGGTCAAAGGCCAAGAGACTTATGGAAAGATGCTCAATGTCGCTCATAATCAGAGAAATGCAAATTAAAACCACAATAAGATATCACCTTACACATGTCAGAATGGCTATCATCAATACGTCAACAAACTACAAATGTTAGCAAGGATGTGGTGAAAAGGGAACCCTCATTCTGTTGGTGGGAATACACCTTGGTGCAGCCACTGTGGAAAACAGTATGGAGTTTCCTCAAAAAATTAAAAAATGGAACTCTCTTATGGCCCAGCAATTCCACTTCTGGGAATTTATCCAAAGAAACCCACAACACTAATTCGAAAGAATATATGTACCCCTATGTTCATTGCAGCGTTATTTACAATAGCCAAGATTTGGGAGCAGCCCAAGTGCTCCTCAGTAGATGAGTGGATAAAAAAAGCTGTGGTACATTTACACATTGGAATACCACTCGGCTGTAAAAAAGAAGGAAATCTTACCTTTTGTGACAGCGTGGATAGACCTGGAGAGTATTACACTAAGTGAAGTAAGTAAACCAGAGAAAGACAAATACCATAAGATTTCACTTGTATGTAGAATCGAATGAACAAATTAAATAAAGAAATGAAATAGAAACAGACTCAGAGATACATGGAACAGACTCACAGCTGTTAGAGGGTAGGAGGGGTTGGGGGCTTGGTGAAAAAGATGAAGGGATTAGCAAAATCAAACAAACACAAAAAACTGATAGACACAGACAACAGTGGGGCGATTACAAGAGGGAAAGGGGGTTGGAGAAGGTAAAAGAAGGTAAATGGGGATAAATGGTGATGGAAGGAGACTTGACTTTGGATGGTGAACACACAATACAATATACAGATGATGGATTATAGAATCGTACACTTGAAACCTGTATTATTTTATTAACCAGTGTCACCCCAATAAATTCAATAACAATAAAACAAAATACAAAACACACTAAGCAGCTCCTATGTATCATGTCAGGCATTGGGAATACAGTGATTTTTTTTTAAAGTCACATTTCCTGCATTCCCAGGGCTTGCAGCCTGGTGGGAGAGATGGAAAGGGAAATAGGCAACTATAATTAAGCATGATAAGTGCTGTGACAGAGAAGCACAAGATACCAGGGGAGCACAGAAGGGGATGGGGTCAGTGGAGGGAAGGTCAGTGGAGACATATTAAAGGAGGTGACGTGTGTTCTGAAGATGGCAGCAGCCAACTGCCAAGGGTGAAGGGATTCTGATAGAGAGGTCAGCCTGTGGAGGACAGCATGTGCTAAGGCCCTGTGGCAAGAGAAAGCATAGGATTTAGGACTCTGCAAGTAGCTCAGTCAGACAGGAGGGAGGAGAGAGAGAGAGAGAGAGAGAGAGAGAGAGAGAGAGAGAGAGAGAGATCATGAACTCAGGCATTTTGATTTATTTATGTGCTTTAATTGTTTAGGTCATTACCCATGTTGATGCACACATCACCCCATTGGAGGGCACTGGAGGCCCTTCTTGTCCCCCTGTGTTCTTCCGACATGGCCACACTAGGTTGGTTGTGTCTCCAGGGAACGCTGGTCTGAGAACACAAGCACCTGAGGTGTTCCTTGCTATTGGACTGTCATTGTTCCAGGTCCCTTTGTTTTGTCTTCTTTTTAGTGAACGGAGCTAGGGAGTAGGTATTATTTTTAAATGAATGTATGTTGATATTCAAGTTCAAATATAATAAGGTTCACTTAACTTCTTTGATTTTATATTTGTATCTCTTTTGTCCCATGGTGAACATCCTATTTTCTAATTATACTAACCTAATCACTTATATTCTTTATCTTCTGTTAGAACGTAATAGAATTGTATAAGATAACAATACTATTAGTACTAACAATAAGACCACTGATTGAAGTTACGCTTTCTTTGTGGTTATTATTGACCTTAGAATATATCCCATTAAGTGTACACAGTCCAAGTAGTGCGTTTTAAAGCCAATCGGACGTACAGGTATACCTTGTTTTATTGAATTTTGCTTAATTGTGCTTCTTAAATGTTGCATTTTTTTTTTTTTTTTTTTTTTTTTTTTTATAAATTGAAGGCAAACTTCCCACCAGCAAAAGCTTATGACTCACTTGATGGCGGTGGTCTGGAATCACACCTGCAGTATCGCCAAGATGTGCCTGCACTTCTTTTCTCTGTAACATATGCCACCTGTGTGATATAGAGATAGGCTTTTTATTTCCATCCATTTTCCATATTTTACAATACAAGCAAATATATACACACATGTATACACCTTTTCACTTATTGCACGAAAGTTAGCATACTTTATCCTTGCTTTTTGCTCTTAACAATGCATGCTGGAGATCACTCACTGACAGTATGAAGCCGCCATCTTCATTTCTTTTTGCAGTTACTCATAACTGTGTTGTGTGATTACCATAGTTTATGAGTATTTGGGCTGCTTCTGGCTTTTTGCTAATATAAACAATGCTACAGTGAATAGCCCAAGGCATACATCATTTAGTATTTTTGCGGTGTATCTTTGGGGTACATTCCTAGGAGAGGGATTGTGGGTCAAAGAGAGGTGCACCTGTCATTTTGCCAGCCTTTGCTAAATTTTCCTCCGTGCCTTTGGCACTCACAGTGGCTGTGTATGAGGGGACTGTTTTCTCAAAGCCTTGCAACAGAACATGTCATTTGGGATTGTTGCCAGTTTCATGCATGAGAAATGAGATCAGTGTGGTTTTAGAAAGTTCTATCATGGATGACAACAATCTTCTCTGTGCTGGTGGCAGGGATGGTAGGAGGGTCAAGGTCCAGGGGCATGGTGGCAGGAATGTGAGCTGTGATTTCCAGAATGTCCAGCAGCGCCAGGGCCCTCACCCGACCAAGTTTGCGAGGTGTTTGTGTGCGGTTCTAGGCTGTGTAGCTCTGAACTTGGTCCTCTGGCCCTTCTGGCAATTCTGTGAGTTCCTTGGTGTCTTTTTTAATAGCGCCTCATTCTTTTTCATCACCAGGCTGGTTTTTGTGGCTTGCACGTAATGGCCTGGGTGTTACTGTGCCAAGAAAGAGTTGGCAGGATCGTTGAGGTTATACTCTGAGTCCATTTGCATCCTCAGTGGCACACGGGTAAGGGAGGCAAAGATGGGAAGTGGCACACGGGTGAAGATGGCCTGTAGGAGGCACGGTGATCCCCCCTAGGACCCAATTACGGGCCACATGAATTTGAGGCATCATATAAGCAACTCTTTTCTGGTGGGAGAAGGGACCGTGAGAGGGAAGTAGAATCAGGCTGGTATGCGAAGAGAGGGCTACTAGTCTCTCTCCTACAGGAACCACCATATACACACTGCAAATATATACACCGGAACCCAACAAAGCCGAATTTCAGCCGAAAGCAGGAGTATGCTGTCAGCTCAAGGAGACCCTGGTTATCTCAAACAGCTCAGAAGCCTGCATTGGCAGTTCACCCATCCATCCGTCCATCCATCCACCCATCATCCATTCACTCTAATAATATTTATTGAATACTTCCTATGTGGCAGATACTGGAGTAAGTTCTAAGGATAAAATGTGGCTGGGCTAGAACTTAGCTGTCTGTCCTGAGTGAGATTGAATGAGCTCTACCTTCCCTCATCACCCTCCACGGCTCAAGAGACCATGTTTAAAAAGTGATCCGAGCCCTGGCCGGGTAGCTCAGTTGGATAGAGCATTATCCCACTGTGCCAAGGTTGTGGGTTTGATCCCTGGTTAGGACACTTACGAGAATCAATCAGTGAATGCATGAATAAGTGGGACCATAAAAATTGATGTTTTCCTCACTCTCTCCCTTCCTCTCTCAAATCAATCAATAAATCTTTTCACTGACCCTTGCCTGGGAACTGCTCACGCCTCTCTGGTGTGGCCTGCTGGTGGGGGTAGCCTGACACCTTCCCGGATGAGCCCACTGTTAGGCATTAAGGTTGTTTCCAAAGGCATGCTTGGGTGGTAGAAGTATATGACATAGAAGGACCTTCAATGACATGGGATGATGCCTCTTTTTATTAAGTGAAACAGTAAGTTACAGAACCAGAATGTACAGTATATAGTGTAAGCCTAATCGACAAAAATGTGTTTGTATAGGTGGATATAAAGAATGTGACCGGTTTGCCCTGGATGATGATATTCTAGGTGGTTTTGCTGCAGGTTATTTCATGTTACTTTAGAACTTCAGCCGCTAACTAGAAAGACGGGTGTCAGCACCCTCCTTGGTCTGAATGCCGGTGACTCTAGCATGTCCTGGGAGCCAGCATTTACCGAAGGCTTCGGCGCCTGTCTCGGTCCAGGTGCCCTTCCTTGAGACAAGGCCCTGAGAAGGTGCCCGGTTTCTCCCATGCAGCCGATCATGCAGCAGGTGCTGACTCCAACACCCTCTTTTTTCAAATGTTTCAGGTTGCACCATCTTTGAAAACTGCAAGACCTGCCGAAACGGCTCGTGGGGAGGCACACTGGACGACTTCTACGTGAAGGGCTTCTACTGTGCGGAATGCCGGGCGGGCTGGTACGGAGGAGACTGCATGCGTGAGTAGACCCCCGAGGCAGCTCCGTCTCTAGTGCCCGCTGATTTAATGTCTCCGCTGGCCGCGGACTACGGTTTCTCTTGCTGGAATCTGAGTTCTGTCAAGCTTGCAGCCAGAGAGCTTTCTAGATAAGGCTATAAAGAAACAAACACGCGCATTTCCATCTGCTGGTTGTGGACTGTGGACATCTGTTTGGAATTGGCCACGGGAGGTTTCTATCTGCTCTTAAATCTTCCCCTTTCTGCTGAACAAAGCCAAGGCGCTCTGTATGGCCTCCTGGCCATTCCTGAAGCGGCTCCACATTAGCATCTGTCAGATAACAGTGACTATAGCATCGAAATGCTCCGTCTGTAATGCATTTTAAATATGAATTCCTGTTGGTACATTTTTTGAATCCTGCGTTAAATTCCTGAGGCCCATGTCAAATTATCAGCATGCCCTTGTCCTGGGAAAGAGATTTTTTTCTGGGTTCTACTGGAACTCCAGGAATTACTTAGTCTTTATGAGGGTTACCCCTTTGAAAATAGAGTGGAACTGTAACTTCCCCCAGCGGAGACTCCCCTCTGCAGAGCCCTGATGGTGGCTGTCCCGCTGAGATGTGGGACCTGGGGCAGCGGACGCACTGTTAGTATTGTGTTAAGCCTGTTCTACATGCTCCCTCCTTGAGTCAGAAGCAGTCTGGGTGGGCTTGCAGGCTGAGCAGTTTTCCTCCTGTAATGATATTCCCAGGCCGCGGAGATGGAGACTGGAGAGCTATTGGTATTCTTTGCCTGACCTAACCTTAGCAAAATGCCACGGATTTCGAGAGTCCGGGGAAAAGGGTGAGGTCTGTGGTTTGCGGCCGAAAAAATGCAATTACCCCTGGAGAAGGGACATGTTGGTGCTTCACCGTGAGCCCGGGAGCTCAATTATTCTGAATACAGATGGTTTTAAAGTGCTGGTCTCAGGTGCAGATTTAAAACTTTGATGTCATTTTAGATGGTTTCCAGGAAATTGAATTTAGGACTTTGGGGGTGGGGGGTTAATTTCCAGGGGTATTCGCTACGGGATTTCACCCTGGTCTTCCTCGGGCAGCTGTTCTCTGGAGACATTCTGATATGATCAAGACCACAGGCTCTGGAATGACACGGGCCTGGGCTAACTAATGGTTTTGTACTGTGACCATGGCCAAGCCATCTACCCTTGCTAATCGCAGTCTCCTTTTCTTGAAAATGGGAAGAATGGTATTGGGCTGTTTGTAGAATTAAAGCAGATATGTGTGTGAAATGCCTAGTGCTTTGCCTGGCATATAGCGAAAATGAATACAGTAAACGTATCCTTATTCTTTTTTTTTTAATATATTTTATTGATTTTTTACAGAGAGGAAGGGAGAGAGACAGAGAGCCAGAAACATCGATGAGAGAGAAACATCAATCAGCTGCCTCCTGCACATCTCCTACTGGGGACATGCCCGCAACCCAGGTACATGCCCTTGACCGGAATCGAACCTGGGACCCTCTAGTCCGCAGGCCGACGCTCTATCCACTGAGCCAAACCGGTTTCGGCATCCTGTCCAGCACAACTTCGATTTCGCATTGACGCCCTACAGTCTATTAGATCACTTTAGGGTTTCTTCCCTTTGGAAATGGCAGGTTGCTCCTTCTCTGTGTGAGTGGAGAAGGGCTAAGTGATATGATTGGGGCCATAGGCAGGAGTCAGATTGTGCATGGCCTTGTAGGTAGGTGAACTGGGTAAAGAGTTTAGATGTTATTCTGAGTGCAGTGGGAAAAGTTGGGGACTAGGATATGGCATTGACGGGACAGAGGTAAAAGAAGAGGGAGTCAGGGGTAGGGGAGATGTTAGGTAGGAGTTGATGCTTGAGCTATGCCTTTGCTCAGGTGTGGGCAAACCAGAAAGATACCTATGTGGGTGCAACTCTAGACCCCTGGTTCTTAACCACAGTCTCATGCAATCTCCACTTCAAAGGCTCTGTTTTCTCTGAAAAGTGGGAAGTGGAATCTCTGCTGAGGACAGAGTGGAAGTGAGACCGGGGCTTGAGAATAGCAAAGGTTTGAGACAGCCACGTGAGGAATAAGGAAAGGCAAGTCCCAGCAAGACTGAGGGCCTAGTTCAAACTGGAACTGTTATGTAGGCGCTGCAGTCAGGCCAGTGGGCAGTGCTCGCCAGCAGCATGGTAGCAGCGATGAACTGAAACAGGCATTTGCTTGATCTGAGAATTGGCTAAGACAGTTCATCCAGGTTGGATAGGACACGAAATCAGAAAGAGCCTGGCAGAGAGAGAATAGGGATGGATGTTTCAATGTGGTAGAAAAGTAGGCTTACTGGTAGTAAAGTGGTGGAACACATAGATAGAAGGGGTGTTGTAGGCAGAGAGTGGAATATCTAAGTTGAAGCTTTCAGGGGTGGTGGTGATAATATGTTCATATATAATAGTCAGTTTTTGCTGTGTAACAAATCTCAAAAGGAAATATTTTTTTATTATGGGTCTGTGGGTGGGCGGGGGTTCAACTGATTTCAGCTGAGCTGATGTGGGTTGAACTCCATGCCTCAGGGTCCAGGCCAAAGGGGCAGCAGCTACTAGGGACGTGCTGTTCTTGGGGGGAGTTGCAGAAGCACAAGAGGCCAAGCCATACACACAGACACATTAAGGCCTCTTCTCATATCACATTCACTCACATTTTAAGAGGCCACGTGGCTAAGCCCCAAATCAGTCAACTAGGGAAGTACAGTGGGGCCTTGACTTACGAGTTTAATTCGTTCCGAGACCGAGCTCGTTAAGGAGTCACTCTGTCAACTCAATGCAAAAAATCGGCCGAGAGAGAGCTGGTATCTCAAAAAACTCGTTAGTCGGGACACTCGTAAGTCAAGGCCCCACTGTATTCTCCATCCCAAGTGGTTGGACCAGTGATGGTATCCAGGTGTCGGATCAAGGCTTCCCCAAAGACAGCTTATCGCTACAACAGGCCATTGCCACTGGCAGAACACAAAGCCAGGCTCTCATTCATCAGTCTACCCAGCCATTCAAAAAATATTTCTTTTTTTTTTTTTTTAAATATATTTTATTGATTTTTTATAGAGAGGAAGGGAGAGAGATAGAGAGTCAGAAACATCGATGAGAGAGAATCATCGATCAGCTGCCTCCTGCACATCTCCTACTGGGGATATGCCCGCAACCCAGGTACATGCCCTTGACCGGAATCGAACCCGGGACCTCTCAGTCCACAGGCCGACGCTCTATCCACTGAGCCAAACCGGTTTCGGCCAAAAAATATTTCTTGAGTGGATGGTCTGGGGTGCTGGACATACAGTGATGAGCAAGACAGGTCTTGGAGCTTGCAATTTAGAGAAAACAGACTAAAAAAAAACACCCCCAAACACCCAAAAAGTAAAAAAAAAATTGAAGTGTGGTCATCAGTGCTATGAAACAAACAGAATAATGGTCCGATTCCTGTCTCATTCTGTGTTAGTTCAGTTGTGCTTGTTCAGCTCCGTGATGTTTGCTCTGAAAGCCTCATCCCACACAGTGTGCTATCTGGCCACAGTCTCAGCCTTCATAGAGCATGTTTTGTGGAGCCCTGGGTTAGTCACCAGGGGAAACAACGAGCCCTCGGTGAGTTTACAAACCATCTATGGAAACAGCGTTTGACCATAAGAAGACATCCGTGTGATATTATCATGTTATTAGATTCTTACCACATGTGCCTCCTATTGGCATTAAATGAATGTGAGGGGAATTCAGAGGGGGAAGTAATTCATTTCACTGTTTGTGGACTGCTTGCTGGGCGCTGGGTGCTGCCTGCCTCTGTTAAGGGGAAGCCACCACACTTGGGTGGCTGTTTATGGCCAGGGCAGCTTGCTGGACCCCCATGGCAGTGCAAGCATTTTCCCAGTAGATGGCGCCCAAGTGATCCTTTCAGGCAGTTTCATTTCGAAGGAAGGAGGGCTTCTTGCTGAATACCATCTGGAGGCCCAGGCATTCCTGCCCCTCCCCCCTTCTCCTCCTCCCCCGTGCCATATAGAATCTTAGAAGGAAGAAGAAGTGACCGGCAAATTCCAGAAAGACGATTCCGTATTTGAGTTATAGAGCTTTCATATAGAGCATTGAGCTTATGTTACAGCACCTTTATTTGATCACGTCCTTGACAATGTTAAGTAGTGTTAACCCAACTATCGACAGTCTTAAAATCAGTATGTGATCGAGTCATTCATAACCATTGGCAGATTGTATTAACCAACATAACAGGAGAATGGCCTGAAGTCACTGAGCCTAAGGGTAGACTTTATTCACATCTCCCTGCCTAGGAAAGAATGGTTTTGTGAGCTCAGAAAATCCAGGCTAGGGATGGGAGTGGATTCTTATTTTTCTTTCCCCAACTTTTTATTTTGAAAAATTTCAAATCTGCAGAGAGTTGAGAGAATAGTACATTCCTATACCTTTCACCTGGATTCACCTATTAACATTTCCCCACATCTGACTTTCTTTTACTGCACTATAGACACGTGAATTTAATATTTTCCCTGTCCCACATTATCACCATTTTCCTTTTCCGTGCTAAAATTGGCCCGGGATTGGCCAGCAAAGCCCCTGCAAGCTGGCTCTACTGCATTGTTCAGTAAGCAATTCCTCGCTCTCTGGTCTGGAACCAGCCATTTCTCCACGAATCCTGGTTCCTCCTGCAGGAAAGGCATTTAGGAACGGCAGTCTGTGTGCTGGCTCCAAGAGGGGCTGAGAGCTAGAGTCAAAATGAAGCCTTCCTCTCAGTGGTTTCAACGCTTCTTAAGCTGGGAGGTTGGCTTCTCACGTGGAGCCCCTCTGCTGACCTCCAGAGTGGAGTTTATTTGATGTGGCCCTCAGACTGAGTTTCTTAGCCACCAAATAAGATGAGCGGGAGTGGGACCAAGAGCCACTCCGTATGTCACACTTCCAGGTAGCATTACAGTGGGCCTAACCTTTCAGGCGTCGAAGGATCCAGGGGATATGAGAAGGTTAGGAAATCAACCCAGAGAAGAGAGGATTTATAAGGAGAGATTATAGGTCTGAGTACATTTATCTTCTTAGTCATATTTTTCATAGAGGCAGAGGAGCAGAGGAACTGGCCATAAGCCATGCCCCAAAATGTGTGTGCGCTAGAATAGGAGAGAGGAGGAGGATTTGTGAGGCTGGCCCTTGAGCCATAACAGACAATGGTCAAGAGCAAATGTGTGTGTGTGTGTGTGTGTATCTGTGTATTTCTGTGTGTCTGTATGAGAGAGAGAAAGGGAGAGAGAGAGCACTTTCACAAAGCTTTTTTTTAAAAAACAAACACGTTTTTATTGATTTCAGAGAGATGAAGGTAGAGGGAGAGACAGATAGCAGCATTGATGAGAGAGAACCATTGATCAGCTCCTTCATGTCCACTACTGGGGATCGAGCTTGCAATCTGGACATGTGCCCTGACTGGGAACTGAACCAATGGCCTCCTGGTGCATCGGTCGATGCTCAACCACTGGGCAATACTGCCTGGGCTATATTGCTGATTAATGGAGCTGTCCTCCTGGAGAACCAGAGAATCACCTGGGTGGAGTCACTGAAAACTGGCTTATCTGGCTGTGGTCTTTGGTGTCCCAACACTTCCAGGAAATGAATGATCCCAGTTGGGTCCAAATTGGGGGTGGTATTATGCAGTGGTTAACGATAGGGCTTGGAACCAGTGGCACCTGGGTTTGAATCTCTACTCCTATGACTTTGGGCAAAGTTACTCAATCTTTGTAAGTCTCCGCTTCCTCATTTACCAAAGGGGGAATTTATAATAGTGGCCCCTTAGAGGGTTTTTGTGGATTAAATTAAGTACCATCTATAAATCCCTTAATATGGAATCTGGTACATAGTAAGTACTCAATAAATGGTGGCTGCTATTCTTTTTTTAAAAAAAATATGTTTTTATTCATTTTAGAGGGAGAAGAAAGGAGGGAAGGAAGTGGGGGGGAGAGAGAGAGAGAGAGAGAGAGAGAGAAACATTTATATGAGAGAGAATTGATAGGTTGCCTCCCATGCACACTCTGGTCTGGAACAGAACCCACAACCTGGGCATGTGCCCTAACCAGGAATCGAACCAGTGACCCTTTGGTGCATGGGATGATGCTCAACCAACTGAGCCACACTGGCCAGGGCTATTCTTATTTTTATTATTAAACCAGAGCCATAAAATAAGCTAGCTTGCTTGCTTTCTTGCTTCCTTCCTTCCTTCTCTTTTCTTTTTCTTTCTTTTTTTTTTTTGAAAAGGAAATCAATGTAAGGCCAGAGAGGAAAAATAATAAAGCAGAATTCCCTAAAGGGACAATATAATATATGCTGGACACGAGGAGGTAGTCTTCCTAGGACGAGTATTGTGTGGTAAATTGCATTTTATATTTCATGTCCTGAAGCTCTTTGGCTCTAGGGAATTAATGTGAGAAGTTTGCAGAAGATTTCATGTTCTCAAAGAGCTCATCCATCATTGCTCAGCTTCTGGTTAGGGCATAGGACATGAAAAAGACTTCCTTTCTGCTCAGAGAGCAAGAAATCACTTGATAAATCAAAGAGAATTCAGAATTTCCTTTAAGACCTTTGAGGATCTGTGAATACATAATCTATAAGAGTCTAAACTCCAGAGGAATGAGTTCTTTCTGGGCGAGCAAGTGATCCAGGATGCTTCATGTGTAAGTCAGTCAGCTACGAGGTTGGCTGGGGGCAGGGCAGGTGAGAGGGTGGGTCTGCTGGAGGCAGAGGAGGAGCCTGGTACACTTGTGAGGAGCCTATGGGCTGGCCGGTCGAACTTAAATCTGAAGGAGACCCCAAAGCAAAGGCCATCCTCTCAACCAGATATTCTCTTAAATGAAAATTTGCTGAGCAAGCAGAGGCTGGGGCAAGGCTTGGAAAGCTGGAGATCTTGGGATAGTGTAGTTTTGCAGCTTCAAACACTTGTCATTTCAAAGTGGTGCCACCTCCTAGGCTCAGTTTTTCCATCCTCGCAGCTATGGAGCTGCAGGAAGCTGGGCAGTGGGGGAGTGTTGAAAATCAAAGACCGTTGTTAGGTTCCTGGTGCTTGAATTTCAAGACCCTTCCAGAAGGATCATAGCCTCGGGCCTGCTTCAAACTAGCTTAATTTCTGATTGGATCGACCTAATCAGTCCCTATCCCAACTGCCTAATAGAGGAAAGGATATTAACAATGCAAAAAATATATGTATTTCCTGTTGTGAAGAAGCAAGAGAATATGACCTATAGTCAAGAGAAAAATCAGTCCAAAGAAACAGACCACACATGAGAAAATACTGGAATTTTCGGACAAGGATTTTTGAATAACTTAAAAATAAATATATTAAAGGATTTACAGTACTGGTAAACTGCTAATACAATTAAAGAAGGGAAGAGAAATTTCAAAATAGATTTGAAAAATGTTAAAAAGAACCAAACGGAAATTGCAGAACTGAGAACTATACTATCTAAAATTTTTTTTAAAATGGTTGGAGGAGATTAACAACCAGTTGGTCACAACAGCAGAAAAGAGCAGGGAACTTAAGCATGATTTAGTAGAAATCAACCGAGCTGAAGCACAGAGAAAAAAGACGGAAAGTGTTTAGCGTTCTATGTTCTTTGTGCTACCCTAGTCCAGATCCTGTCTTTTGAATTGGATTGGCAGGGTTTTCTCAGTGTGTGTTTGTTGCAAATACCCAGGCAACTTTGGGGAGGAAAGACCTTCTGCAACAAAGTGCTATTCTTGCTGGACCACAGTTTCAACTGAATGAACAGACCATTTGATACAGAGGGGAGGGGCTTTAAAAATGGTTCGGCTGGGCAGATGTTTGATTATATCTTGCACAGCCATTTATTCAGTTAATTAATTGAGCACCTACTCAATGCATCTAAAGGCATGAACATGACAGGCAAGGCCCCTGATCTCACAGAACTGTGTCATGAGGGAGGCCACCAGTTACATAAAACAATCCGTACAAAGTATCAACTTGATTGGGATTACCTGCCACATCACGGAGTGAGCTGCGGAGTCACTCCTGGACATCTGATTGTTCCTGAAGAAGACCTGAGCGCCCCCATAAAAGTCACCACTGAGAACTTACCGTGAACCAGGCGTCGTGCTCTGTACCTTCCTGCACTAACTCATTAATCCTCAGCACGGCCATTTTACGGGGGAGGACACTGAGTCACAGAGGGGTTCAATGACACTCCTGCTGTCACACAGCTTGGGAATGGCAGCACCAAGATGCCACTTCAGAGGCTGGGCCCAGAGCCCAATCTCTCCCCTCTCTGGATGTGAGAGGCACTGATGCCCCTCACTCCTAGGGCCTGCAGGTCCTGGTATGATGGGCCAAATCACGTGGAAGGTGCCAGCTTTCTCCCAACTCCTGGCCTCGTGCATGGGCCTGTCATCATCCAGGCATTTGTTCTGCCCTCACGGCCTGGGATCCTGGGCCTAATGGGTTTAGGGCTCCAGCCAAAGATGTAACGAGGCTCTTCAGATCCCTGGGGCAGTGGCCAGAACCTGGGCTGTCCCTGTCATCCTTGTACCAAAATCGTGTCTCAGATCCAGACAAGACTCAAGAGAAATAACATTGCTTTCCATTTATTGAGCATGTCTATGCACCAGGCACCATGCTGAGTGCTTTAGATGCAATATTTATCTCATTTAACCCTTAGTACAAACAAATAGAGAAATAATAACAACATGGCAGTCGGTGCTGCTGTTATTCTCATTTCCAAATGAGGAAGCCCCTCAGCTGGGAAAATCTGGAGAGCTTGTCTGGGCTCACGCAGCTGGTTAGAGGCTGACCCAGGATTCGGACCCATCCGGCCCCCCAGGCTGCTGCTAAACCACCGAGGCCTGTCTCCCGAGCCATCTCAGGAGGGAAGAAAGTGCAAATCCCTCTCTCAGTCTGAATGTTTTCCTTCGTGCTTTCTTTTCCTTCAGAGGAAAGATTGCAGAGAAAAAAAGGAAGCTCAGCCGCTTCTCAGAAGGATGTTGTGTCTCCCTCCTGCCCCGGGCCCCCTCCGTGCTGGAGACAACAAGACTCCTGTCTGAACGCGGCGGGTGTTCGTGTCTTTGGGAGCCTTCCAGCTCTCTTCCTAGTCTAGAGTTCCTTTCAGCTCTGCAGAAGCAGGGCCTATCCGGCTCTCTCTCCTGTTCCGCTTGTAGCAACCGGGAAGGTGGTGGGTGGGTTGGGTGGGTGGGTTGGAGATGAGTCCAAGATTTGAGAGCCCAGTGGACAGTCTGACTTTGCTGGCAAATTCCCCTACACACACACACACACACACACACACACACACACGCACACACACGCACACACACGCACGCACACGCCCCTTCCTCCTCTGCAGCAAGACATCTCAGGAAGTCTGAGCACGGATCCCGGGCCCATTGCCGGCCCTGGCCTTTCAGACACAGGACCACCTGCTTGGTTGGCCAGCAGCACTTCCTTGGCCGGACACTGAGCTGTGCTCACTATTCTGCCCAAGACAGAGGTGCAGCTCGCACCCTGCACGCAGCCCGCTGCCTCCCCTGGGAGGGACAGTGTGGAAAGGGAGCTGGAGCAGCCCCTGTGTGGTGTGGGAGCGAGGTTCCTTCCTCCTCTCCCCTGGGCCTGATACCCCTTCCCCAAGGCACATTGCTGAGAAGTGGCCTCTTGGTCTCAGGTTGGTTGGAACCTGTCCCCCATCTTGGTGCCCATTCTGCCCTCCCCTCTGGGGTGAGAAGGAAACATTGTGAAATGTAACCGAGATGGCCCGGGTGTTTTGGGATCTTGACTCCTGAAGAACAGCCCTGGGCCTGCAGGAGCAAGTGGTCTAGTAGCTCACGTGGCCAGTCGGGGGCCGGCGTCTGGGTGGGGCTGGGGCTCTGAGCCCTCCACAGGCTGCATGAGATCCTGGGGCGCGCCGATGCCTGAGTGGTCTTGCCCAGGAGACCTGACCAGGGCTGGGCAGTGGCTCCCCCTGGACATGAGGGTGGCAGGAGGACGGGGGGCCAGGGATGCTGCTGTCTGGTTCCAGCTTCCGCAGCAGCATTTGCTGCTGGTTCTGGCGTGGGTCCCTGCAGGAGGTTTGCTGTGGGAGCTGAGATTTCACGCCTGGCGACTGGGCAGCTTCCAGCTCCAGGGCTGGAGGCTGTGCACGAAGGTTTCTTTTTCTGGCCCTCACACCCAACACATCCTTTCTGTAGCCGGGCAGCAGATGGGCAGGCGTGGGCGAGGAGGAGCGTGAGGTGTGCAGGAAGAAGGAACGTGCACTCCAGAAAAGCAGGGGGAGTGGTGACGAGTCAGCCTATCTTTTTTGGGGCGGGGGGGGGGGGGGGGGTGGAGGGGAAGGGCGGAAAAGTCCTGCTCCTCCAAATGGAGCGGGAGGGGGCTGGGTCAGGAAGCCCCGAAGGCAGTTTAAGTTACCAGTCAAGACCCAGCATTGGTCCTCAACAGACTCAAGTTCAAGTCCCTGCTCCGTGGCTACTAGCATTTGCTGATTTTCCTGCTGAGGGCTTTCTGTGCATAATTTGATTCAAGTCTCACAAACCTTATGACGGAGGTACCAGTTTTATTCCCGCTGGACTTAGGTTTGCTGAGGTTCTGAGAGATGAAGTAGCTTGCCTAAGGCCACACAGCCGGAGAAGGTAGCGCTGAGTCTCAAGCCTCGGGTAGGAGGATGCTGTGGTCTCCAGATTCACCAGGGCTTTCCTGTTGGAACAATGATTGATGGTCTTCGGACTCTGTGGCCATCTGGCCTCGGGGAAGTCCCCTCCCCTCTCCTGTCCTTCGCGTTCGCATCTGGGACATGGGGAGATGAATGTTGCTCTCCTTGGTTTCTCATGGGGATTAATGGAGAGAATGTTTATGAATCTTTTCGCTAGGGCCTGGCCTATCATGATATCACCATTTATTCATTCAACTCCTATCTATGGAGCACCTGTTATATGCCAGGTACTGTTCTAGGTGTACAGGCTAGAAAAGATCCCAGCTCGACCAAAAGAATTAGAGATCTGGAATTTTATACAGACCAGGGATAGATAAACCTTTTCTGTAAAGGGGCAGATAGTAAATATTTTCATTTTTTAAGGTCTTATTGCCTCTTGTTGCAACTACTCAACTCTGCTGTTATGAGCTTGAAAGCAACCATAGACAATGTATAAAAGAATGGGCATGGCTCTGTTCCAATAAAACTTTATTTATAAGAACAGGCAGTGGGCCGGTTTGGGCCCACAATCATAGATGGCCAACTCTTGCAGAAAATATTTATTTACATGACCCAGGCGATTTTTTTCTGTAAAAACCAATTTAAGATATTTTCCCCAAACTCTTTTATAAAACTAGGGTGCCTCTTACACACCCGTGCTTTTCCAGTGGTTTTCAAATCTTAGGGCTCCCCTGCAGGTAACTCAAGGGACAAGGGTGATGATGAGGGTGGAGGGCATTGGGTCTCTGCTTCTGCTTTAACCCAGAACCCCTCTTGGGTCCATGTTTTGATTGACAGTCTTCATAAGAGTTTGTTTGAGAAAAGGGGGTTGGAGGCTAGAAAAAAATGAAACCCATTAATCCAGTCTAACTGGATAGAGACTATGTCCACCCTCCAGGATCATGCCGTAGAGAGGCATTGATTACATAATTGTTCATAGATCAAATTAATTTTCTAACTGGATGGAGGGGGTCAGCAAAGAGTAGTTTTGGGGCTCTGTTTGTGGGATGGAGAAGGTGCAGGGAACACAGACCAAAGGGCCATGTGTAGGTGGAGACTCTGGACAAAAGCCACAGTGTCCTATAGAGAGAGGCGTGGGGAAGGTCAGCTTCCAGAGCCCTTGAAGGAGACCACAGGCTGGCCTTTGGCCATCTCAGCGATGGGGGATGACAGTGTGGTTTGTTCACAGTCGGACACAGTTAGGTTTGAATCTCTCCTCTGTCACTCAATAGCTAGGCCAGTTATTCCTCTGGTTATCTATTTTCCCAGCTGGGACACTGGAACGATGCCCCTTCCCTTCTCGAGCTGCTGGATGGATGAAAACCTACGCATCGCGAGGTGCTTCAGAAATAGTTCTTTCCTTCTCGGTTTCATTCTCAGGGTGTGCGATGAGTTCAAAGGCTCTTTGAGACTTTCCAGCAACTCTTTCCTATTGACTCAAATGTCCTTGCCCCAATCTTCTCTCCCCAGGATGTGGCCAGGTTCTGCGAGCCTCGAAGGGTCAGATTTTTTTGGAGAGCTACCCACTAAATGCTCACTGCGAATGGACCATTCACACCAAACCTGGGTTTAACATCCAGCTAAGGTAAGGGGTTGGGCTAATGAGGAAACACAGTAATGGAACTAAGGGTACGGGATCCTGGTGAACCAGGGGGCTAACTAACCATCAGCACGTTGTCCTCAAAAGCAGAAAATGTATATTGGAGCCTTTTTCTTTAACCTCTCATTGATTTAGTGGGATAAGGCCTGGTCAAAACTATGACCAATTAAATGCTGTCATTCACTGCCTGTAACAGGGGGGCTCCATTGATTTTTACCCAAAGATAACTCAACAAAGCAAGATACTGAGAGCCATCTACACATGCCCAGATCGTAACCAAGCCTTCCTGCTCTCAGAGTCCCGGGCTGGGTTCCGTGGGAGGGAAGGGAAGAACTAAAGGGCACAGGTCTAACATTCAGGGAATTTAGACTCTAGAGCAGGGCTCATGCTTGTCAAGATCCGTTCACTGATATTCTCAGAAAACAGCCACCACCCCCGCAACAAATGAACCAGTTTTCTCTCTTGTGTGGAAGGTAAGTTGTTTCTCTAATGGGCTTTGAGGTCCATGAAAATGTTTAATTTGTTCCCTAGTCCAAAGTAGAGACCTGGTTTTATTGTGACTGTAGAGAAGTAGCACAGGAGAGTCTGACCGGAACAGTTCTTAGTGCCTGGAACAGAACGTGGTACACTGCAGGGCTGGGTGGATAGTTGTTGCTGAATAAATGTTGAGAGAACTGCTCTCTGCCTCCTGTGTCACCTCTCCTACTCCTCTCTAGGCACAGAGGAATAAGACAGATGCCCCACTCTACTCTCAAGGAGCTTGCAGTCTGGTGAAGGAGTCAGGCATATGTGTGCATGTGCACGCACACACACACACACACATGCACACACACTCACACATCAAAGAGATAAAAATGAGAAACCAAAATTTGTATATACGTCATGAAGAAAATAAGGGATCTCATGAGTTTGTGTGTGGGGGGGAGGTTGGGGGTTAATGGGGGGGGATGAGGACACATTTGTAATACCTTAACTAATAATAAAAAAAAAAGAAAAGAAAATAAGGGATCTACCAGGGAGGCCTCTTTGAGGAAGGAATAGTTCAGCTGTCCCCGAAGGAGCCAGCATGTACAGAGATTCCCTGAACGGCATACGGCACCCCTTCACCTGGGCGTGCTCTGTGTGTGCACACACATGCACACAGTGTACGTACACACACCTGTCCACTAACAGTGTTCATCTGACTCAAGCCCTCCAGGACCAGTCCCCTATCTGACCAGGCCAGTGGCACCCAATGTCCAGAGGCCTGTGCATCATTTGGCCTCGAATTGCCCAGGGGTCTCAGGACTGCCTGGGGCCCACGTGGGTCCCGCTGTCACCTTCTCCGCCCACAGGTTTGTCATGCTGAGCCTGGAGTTTGACTACATGTGCCAGTATGACTACGTGGAGGTCCGTGACGGCGACAACAGCGATGGCCAGATCATCAAGCGTTTCTGCGGCAACGAGCGGCCAGCTCCCATCAGGAGCACGGGCTCCTCGCTCCACATCCTGTTCCATTCAGACGGCTCCAAGAATTTCGACGGCTTCCATGCCATTTTTGAAGAGATCACAGGTAAGGGCCATGGGACACATGTAGCGTTTTTGCGACTATGCTGCACGCAGACGCCTCCTTTCTGTGTACCGCTCCCCTCCCTGCTCAGCCTTATTCAGACCTGGCGTGCAGGGGTCTCAGACGAGCCCCAACATTGAGCCGGAGGAGAGAAATGGCGAGGTATATTTCAGAAATGTTCACGGGAACCAGGACTAGGGATTGTTATCTCCCTTGCACAGCTGCTGGAGCACAGAGAGGCTGGGTCATTTGTCCGAAGTCTCACAGCTATGGGGGTGGAACCAGAGATTTATACACAAGCAGTTTGGCTCTAGAGCTCCCACTAGGGGGCCTGCTTGGTTAAGGACATTAGCTTTGGATCTCTGGCCGGTGAAGCCAGGTGATCTTGGTCAAGTTCTTCTACTCCTCGGGCCGCAGTTTCCTAAGCAGTGACTAAGGGAATAATGATAGATCTTGCGCCATTAAGGAGGCTCTGGGAGACAGAAAGATGAAGGGCCGAGCAGGGAGTCTGGTCGATAGGAAGCACTCCACGGCTGCCCTACACCAGGCGTGCTCTGAGCCTCGCTTTGCCATCTGTAAAATAGGTATTAAATGGTTTAAGCTACAATGGTAAATGCCACTTACTTTACGAGTAACTAACCCTAAGCCTGACTTTGCCTGCTGCCTTGTCCGGGTGAGGAAGTAGGATTCAACAAAAGGGACCCAAGTGCTCCATCTTAAGGGATCGGCCCAGCCCTCATCGTCTGGGATTGGACTGCATTCCGAGAAGTTCTGCAGAAGGGAAGTCGGGTTAATGTCCTTTAATACTAGTAGTGTTTCCCCACCATATTTGAGCCCAGAACTCTCACCATCTCAAAGGACTACTGTTCGCAGAATGCGTCTTCGGGAGTTCTTGAGCACACGTTCCACAGTGTCCTGAAAATCACCTTCCACTTCCTTTTCCCCGGAATCCAGGATGCTGGGATTCCTTGACGAAGATGATCTAAAGCTACCCAAGGATGCCCGGCCGGCGTGGCTCAGTGGTTGAGCTGTGACCTATGAACCAGGAGGTCATGGTTCAATGTCCGGTCAAGGGCACATGCCCGGGTTGCGGGCTCGATCCCCTGTAGGGGGAATGCCAGAGGCAGCTGATCAATGACTCTCTCTCTCTCATCATTGATGTTTCCATCTCTCTCTCCCTCTCCCTTCTTCTCTGAAATCAATAAAAAATATATATTTAAAAAAATAAAGCTACCCAAGGCTGCTCTGCCCCTGGAGTCCCTCTGCGGGGGTGAAAGGGGCTCTGCTTTAGTCACAGGTGTGCCTGTTTGCAGGACCCCAGGCTTGAAGAAATGGACACGCCACACAGTGGCACTGAAACCGCCTTTTCTCTTGCAGCATGTTCCTCATCCCCTTGTTTCCATGACGGCACGTGCCTGGTTGACCAAACGGGATCTTACAGGTGTGCCTGCCTGGCAGGCTACACCGGGCGGCGCTGTGAAAATCGTGAGTGTGCCTTGGGAGTGGGAGCTGACATGTCCCGTGGGGCTGGCGTGGAGAGGGCTTGGGGAGCTTGCCGCGTACGCTGTTTCTTGGTGTCTGGGATGGTCTGTCCAAGGTGGCACATAATGTGGACAGAATCCCAGCCCCAGAATTCGCTGGCCGTGAGAAATGGATGTAAGTCACATCTCAGAGTGAGTCCTGGCTTTAAAGCAAGGGAGCCATGCCTGCCCATCCCCACTGCAATCAGTGATCGGGTAAGGGCTGGCCTGGGCAAGCAGAACACGCCTCACTTCCTCTGCCTGTGGGCCAGGTGGTCCCAGTAGCCTTTGAGCATCAAAGAGACGGCAGGTGCAGGCCACGGAGGTGAAACAAGATTGCTTGGGGTGGGAGTGGGTGGGAAGGGCCCACAGAGAGAGTGCGAAGGCCTCTGAGGACAGACCACCCACCGTGTCTGCATCAATCCCTCCTCACTGGCGTGCACAGGCATTTTGGGACATCCTACAAAAGGGCCTGTTTTGACAGCATTCTATAAAGTTCATACTTTTTTCTCCATTACATTTATCCCCTTTATAACCTTTCCCTCCTCCCCTCCTCCCCTCCCCAAGCACCCACTGTCGTCCATATCCAGTTCTTTTTCTTTTTCCCCTTTGTTGCTCAATCCCTCCATACCCCCTGCCCACCCCTTTCACTCCCCCTCCCCAGCGCCATCAGCCTGCTCTCTATCTATAAGTCTGTCTCTATTTTGCTCATTAGTTCAGTTTGTTCAATAGATTCCGCATATGAATGAAATCATATGATACTTGTCTTTCTCTGACTGGCTTATTTCACTTAGCATAATGTTCTCTGGGTCCATCCATGCTGTCACAAAGGGTAACATTTTCTATAAAGTTCATACGTTTTTTAATTGAGTTCATGAATTTTCCTTGCAAACCATGCAGACGGAAGCCATGGATGGTTTCAATAGGGTGTCCTTGAGTGTGCCATTGTGTTCCGATAAGAGCAGCCCTTGCTTCGCTTTGGCCTAGCAGAGCTATGCCAGATGCTTGGAAAATGGCATTCCCCTTCGTGGTTCCCGCCTCGTTTCAGCCTGCTGTGTTGTGTGCAAGGCAGAGAAGAGAAAGGTTGCTTTCTTTTTGTTTCAAGACTTGGTTTATAGAGTGATTCTGGAGTCTTGACAGTGGCAAATCCTGAGAGTCAGGGCAGGGAACAAAAAAAAAAAGAGAAGGCTCAATTTCTTGATGAAGTAACTGCACATTATCGATAAATAAAAGGTAAGATTGGATGAAGAAAAGTAAAGTACTCTAAATATGCTACAATGTCTTTAAGAGTCTCTTACTGGGAGGAAAAAAAATTGGTCCAAAGGTTGTGAGTAAAATATTCATGCTTAGTTTATGAGCCAGAAATGGACTTCCCAGCACTGTTATCCTTTCCTGAAAAAAAACAAACAAAACCATAATGAAAAGGAATATAAAATATGTCATTATGAACTGATTCATAACTCGACTCACAAACTGTCTCAACTCAAAACGCCAGCATAGATGGACAAGGGAGTGCTTCTTGGCCACTTTCAAAGTGTTCTTCCACACCCAGAATCCCGTGGTCCCCAGTAGTTGTAACTGGGTGAAGGCATTGGTGGTGGATAGCTGATAAGTCATTTGCTGGCATCAACGTGGGGACCAAAAGTCTGATTGCTTTCTATAAGGCTTCAGTTTTTTGTTTTCCTTCTGGAAAATTCAGCGTGAGTTCCAACTAACAAAACGAGGGAAACATCACGAAAATTGTCGGTGGCACTTCACGTTGTAATTTTGGACAAACCTTAACCATTTATTTTCCCCACAGCAGTCTATCATCTAAAAAAAAAAAAAAAAAAGGGAGGAAAAATCTTTATTGCTTTTCTCATGAGTGTATCAATGAACTAAAACTGTCTCCCCAGAGGAAATGCTTTGAAGATTAACAAGAAACCCAAACATGCCGGGATTCCAGAAATGTATTTTTTTTGAAAATAGCTTTAAAAAAACGGAAGCAAATATTAGTGAGAAATCTATCTTTTATTTACGTAGTACCAACCCTGCAATGCTGCTGCTTTAATGCTTTGTCCTCCTGGAATCCTGGGGAAGCGTTAGACGCTCCCTGGAGCAGGAGAGGGGCCCATCCAATTCAAAAATGGAGGCGAGGATCTCACATTCCCCACATGGCTCACAAGCTCTCAGACACGATCTCACTGCAGGGCTTGGTGAGACTTGATGCGACCAGTTGATGGGTGTGGTTATTGTGTCTCATCATCGAGTCCTCTCCAAGGACCTGCCTTCCCAGGCGAGGCCCACCTGTCGCTCTTTTCCAGAGAGAATCCTGACATATGTGCGTGCCTGTGAGTGGGAGTGGAATAGCAGTTGGTTTTCTAGTTAATTGTAGAAGAGGTATATACTTGTAACAACAATCACACAGCAGAGAGATGTGTAAAATAGAAAGAGAACATTGCTTTTCCTGACCAAGCCTGGTTCCCAGCAGTTAACAACATAATGAGTATCCTTCCAGATGGTCTTCTAGGGTATGCAAGCCGAAGTTGTCTATATATCATCATTTTAAACCTTTGGTTCTCAACTGGGGGGGATTTTGCGCCCCACTCCCACCCCCAGGGGACCTTCAGTGATGTCCAGAAACATTGTTGGTTTGTCATCATTGCGGAGTTGGGGTGCTACTGGCATCTCATGAGTAGAGGCCAGAGGTGCTGCAAAACATCCCACAATGCACAGGGCAAAACCCCAACTGTCCCCTCCCCCGCCCCGCAAAGAGTTATCTTGTCCAAATGTCAGTCGTGCCAAGATTGAGAACCCCTGTTTTAAACAAAAGCAGATTAAAGCACACATACGATTTTCAACTTGTTTTCAGTGCCTGTATCATGGCTATGTGTTCCGTGTCAGTCCATGTTGGTCCAAATGTCTGATTATTCTCTGTAAGGTTTAGGTGTTTGGTTTTCCTCCTGGGAAATTCAGCATGAGCTCCAACTAAGTCAGTGAGGGAAACATCACGAAAATTGTCTGTGGCACTTGACCTTGCAATTTTGAAACAAGCCCTAACCATGTTTTTCACTCATTTGAAAAAATAGCTGTGCATTTCAGTGTGTGGATGTAGACACAGTCATCTCTTCATCCAGTTCCTTCAGGTGTACCTGTTCTCGTGTTTGTTTTTTTTCCTATTGTGAAGAGAGCCGCCATGACTGCCCTAATGTATCTTTCTTGGTTCACATGTGGAGGTAGTTTTGTAAGATAAATCCGTAGCTGTTGAGCTGTTAGTTCGAAGGGTATGAGAGTTACACTTTTGCGAGCTGTCCCCAAAGTGGTCACTGAAAGGTTTAACCGATTTTCAACATGAGCTGTTATGGACAGTTGTCCTGAGATAAGAACTAGCAGTTGCATTTCAGAAACTGGGTCAAGCTGGAAGTGGATTGATTTTTCTAAGGAATTCCGTGGGCCTGAAAGGCGTTTCTCCCTGGGACTTCCTGGGCAGTAGATAAAGAATAAGAAATAATCGCCCAGCCAGTGTGGCTCAGTGGTTGAGCATTGATCTATGAACCAAGAGGTCATGGTTCGATTCCCAGGCAATACATATGCCCAGGCAATACATAGGCTCGATCCCCAGTAGGGAGCATGCAGGAGGCAGCCGATCAGTGTATTTCTCTCATCAATGTTTCTATCTTTTCTATCCCTCTCCCTTCCCCCTCTCTAAAATCAATAAAAACATATTTTTATTAAAAATAATAAGAAACAATCAGTGTTTAGTTGGTAAGAGGTCCTGAGAGCCGCAAATACATTATTTAAATGCTGCTACGCTCAGACTTCCCATTAATTTGTTCCCAAGAAAGAACAGCTTTCCCCTGCTCCCAGGTGACCTTCTCTGAGAGCAATCGAAAGGGGGGGAGTGGCTCCCCTGTCAGCGTTGGGGCCAAGCCAGCCTCCTGCCAGCACCCTCCGCGACCCCAACCTCCTTGGGCCACCATGTAAGAAACTGGGGCCCCTTTTTTCCTCTGAAGTTTCCTGTTTCTTTGTATGGAACACAAGGACAAAATAAGTTCTTAAGTAAAGGGTCGGAATCCTGTTTTGCAAAAGTGGAGAGCGGGGGATTCATCGCCTGCTCCAGTTTCCATGTCGCCTTTGTTCCTCTGGCCCAGTTGACGAGGCCGGGCCTTCCCCCTGCATCCCAATGAAGCACGCTGAACCCGGCTGACTCTCGGGCACAAAGCTCACACTGCGGGCTCTGCCGCGCCTTGGAACACAGCACAATGGCCTCCACCAATTAAAGGAAGACGGGCAATCTGGTTGTTTCTGGGGTTTGGATAAGCAGGAGGTTCCCACTAGCCTGTCCCCAGGGCTGGGAGAAAAGCGCCCAGGAGGAGAGAACACTTTCTGCTTCAGCTTCAAAGGGGCGGCCCGTGCTTCTCATCAGAATAAGTGGTTAGGAGATCTACGCTTTCATGGAAACGTTACTGCTGACCCCCGATGAGTTGCAATCCCCTCTCCCATCACAGAGAAATAGTAGGCTCTAGCACAGTGGCTCTCAACCTTCCTAATGCTGTGACCCTTTAATACAGTTCCTCATGTTGTGGTGACCCCCAATTTCATTGTTACAAATTGAACATAATTAAAGCATAGTGATTCATCACAAAAACAGTATGTGATTATATATGTGTTTTCCGATGGTCTTAGGCGATCCCTGTGAAAGGGTCCTTGGACCCCCAAAGAGGCCGCGACCCACAGGTTGAGAACCGCTGCTCTAGGACCTCTCAGCTGAGAGGTTATAAAATCAGTTCACTGGCTTTTGGGTCCAGAGCCCTATCTTATCCTCAATATCCAGAACACGGGAGCACCTTTGCCCATCGTGACAGGGTGCCCTCCAGGGGAAGAGCTTGGCCCAGAGGACAGAAAGACCTAGGCTTGGCTCTGAGCCTGCAGTTTATCCGTCAGGGGACCTTGAACAAGTCATTGAACTCCCAAGAGCCTCAGTTTATAACAGTGGTTCTCAGCCTTCTGGCCCTTTAAATACAGCTCCTCATGTTGTGACCCAACCATAAAATTATTTTCGTCGCTACTTCGTAACTGTAATGTGGCTACTGTTATGAATCGTCATGTAAATATCTGATATGCAGGATGGTCTTAGGCGACCCCTGTGAAAGGGTCGTTCGACCGCCAAAGGGGTCGCGACCCACAGGTTGAGAACCGCTGGTTTATAATGTGCAGAACAGTAATACCAAGTACTTCTCAGAACGTTGGTGGGGATGGAATGACATAAGGCACTGAGTTGATGTCAGAGGAGCCATGATCCTCATTACTACTCCGGGCCCCTGTTATGGCCACTGGCAGAGAACAGGGGATTCTCCAGGGAAAGGGGTAGGGCAACAGCACTCGTTTCTACAAACTGGATGATTATGGCAAACTTTCCTCAGGGCTCCTTAAGGAAATTCTCCCACAGCTCCCTAAGGCTCCTCTGTGACCGCTATGAACCGCCCTTCCCACATCATTGCTAGACACGAAGCATCGCCACCGCTGTACCTGCCTGCAGACGAGAAAGTTCTGGTTTTAAAAGGGCAAGCAGACACGACCAATGCCATTGTCATAAAGGAATCCTGGATCCCAGGAGGGGACACCCACGCTGGGCACGATGGGCGGGGAGCCTTCTCAGCCAGGGCAGCCCCGCAAGGGGGCACTTAGAAATGATCGGTGGGATCGTGTCGGGAGGAGCTGAAAACTCCAGAGCGCGTTGCCGAAGCATCCCGTTATCTGCTCGGCCTCCCTTTTTCCTCATGTGGGTTTTCAGTCGTTGCTCACATAACGTGGTGGGCGTATGTCGGCCCCCTGGTGGTCATAGGGGAGACCAGGACTCCAGAGCATCACTTAGGTTTTTTATTAGACTTAGAGGGATAGACAGGGAAAAAAAAAAAAAAAAAAAAAGCATGAGCCTTGCCAAGGCCCTCGCGGCTTTTGCTTTGGCAGGCGAGCTCACTGAGGCAGGGCTTGGTGCGGGAGGCAGCTTTTACTCTGGGTCTGGACTAAGTGGTAACCCGTTATTACTGGGATGGGCTGGATGAAGAGGGAAGAGGGAGCAAAGAATAGATGAGACCAGAACAGAGTTAACTTCTGGTGGAAACAAACATCCCTGCCTCCCTGGACTCCGGGTCTGACTCCAGCCCCTTGACAAAGGCTGGAGAGCCCCCCACTTTTCCTTAACGGTTCCTGCCTCGTGGGGCATGTGCTCCCTGCCCCTCATTCTGATTCAGAAGAGGAAAGCTTCCTCGTAAAACACAAGGCTTCCCTGTTGGTATCCAAGCATTAAAACAACAACAGCTGTGGTTATTATTCTTGCTGTTCATCGGCAGGCTCTGTGCTTCATGCGGCATTGTCTTGTTTAATGGTGACAACATCCCCGTGGGTTAGGAACTGTTATCCTCCCCGCTTTGCACATGCATCCAGCCTAAGCCCTTAAGCATCTGTTAGGTACCAGAGGAAATAAGGCAGGGCTATGCAGCATAGATTTTTTTTTTTCCTTCTATTTGGCAGAACCACAGAACAATTCCAATCTCAGCCTTTCTCAAGTGCAGAGGAGCATGTCACAGGCCCTCCAGTTGCCAACATCAACTTCCTCTAGTAAGGCCTTCGGTGATGGTGGTGATGAGAACTCCTAAGAGGGCGGTGAGAATCCGTAATCTCTTAAGATTCAGATGTGCTCAGCAGCCCCAGCCTCCTCTGCAAGGCCATTCTCATTATCCCCAAGACTAGCAGCAGAATTCCTCAATTTGGGCCATTTTCATTGTAAGGTGGACTAGGAACACCGCTAGGACATTTCCCCCAGTAGTTTAGTGTTACTACCCACCCCCAATGCACACCCAGAGCTGACTCAGAAACCTTCTGAGGTGCGGGGGTGCCCCAAGAAGACTCTAACCAAGCAGATCCATTAGTTAGAGGACAGCAGAGTGTCTACCAGTTACAAAGGTTACCATCTCTACCAAACGAGGATGCGTCCGGGTGATTTTGAACCAAAATAAAATGAAAAATCAAAAGATTTTTCAAAGTTGACTTGTCTCTTAGGCGCAGGCCGTTTCGGCTGTTTAATTAACTAGGCCATCCTAGCACCGGAAACGTGGTATCCGAAAGACACAGTGTACCCGGGGCCACGGACAATACTGATTAAGATCAAATAGCTAATTGTGAGCCTCAGCCTCCAAATTGCTGCCGGATGAATAAAGGGCAGTGTGTGCAATCCAAGCATAATTTCACACGGATACTGTCTCTCTCTCACACCCGCGGAGGGCTGGACAGCAGCAGGGGGCAGATACCATGGGCTGGAAAGCGATAAAAAGGATTCTCAGTGGGGATTACATCACCAGTTGGTGTTGTTATTCCTGGTTGGGGAAGACCCTTGTGGGAGTAAAAGAGAACGGGATCTGGTCCAGAGGCACCGAACTCAAGTGTAAGCTGAACAGGAAAAAAATGAGGACAAGGGGGAGCCCGGCGGGTTGTCTCTGGGTGATGGTCTCGTGAAAAGTCACGTTTCCATCAGGAGTCAAAGCCCCAGGGAGAAAGTTAATGCCTTTTCCAAACAGGACCGAAGTTCTGTCACAAATTGTTTCCTTGATTTTGGGTGATGAGTGAGAGTGGGTGGACACCAATGGCAGCTAAGAATTGAGACTCACACGCCTCAGGCTCCCAGCTAGATAATGGGCTAATGAATTTTGTTGGCTTTGGCTCTGTTGTCTTTGCTAAAATGCTCAGATACTCTTATAGCTTTCATGCAGCTCCTAAAGAGACATAATAGCCCTAGCTGGTTTGGCTCAGTGGATAGAGCGTCAGCCCATGGACTGAAGGGTCCCAGCTTTGATTCCGGTCAAGGGCACGTACCTCGGTTGCAGGCTCCATCCCAGGGCCCAGTTGGGGCACATGCGGGAGGCAACCAATTGATGTGGGTTTTTTTCATATCCATGTTTCTTTCTCTATCTCTTCCTCCCTTCCACTCTCTCTAAAAATCAATGGGAAAATATCCTCAGGTGAAGATTAACAAACATTAAAAAAAAAAGACATAATAATATTCCGATTTCTTTTCTTTTCTCCCCCCCACCCTCCTCAGCAGGAACATTTCATTTCACCCAAGGGTCCTGCCTGCAGAGTAAGATGTTTTCTTTCCGTAAATACAGCAGGCTAAGTGGTATCAACTCAGTTCTACCTATTGTACCTGATAAAATATTTGTTGTAACTCAGGTTAACTGCTGGGGCTGGCTGGTATTTCCTGAGACCCCCACACTCCCGTTCAAATTCATTTAAGGTCCCCATGTTAGGGTCCTTTCTTCTGGTGTAATTTTAGAAGCACATTTAAAGAAGGCACTAATCTCATAGGATAAATTGGTGCCAATGAAAAAAAATACACACACACACACATATATATATAGCTACTCCCCTGAAGACATGGGGAATACATAATTGGAAGGAAGGCCCCAAACCATATGCTTATAAGTGCTTAAGTGAAGCTGGGGAGAACCTTGAGGTGTCTCAAGCCTTAACTGACATCATTTCTATTTCTGGACTTAAGCTAAACATTTCTCTGTTAAAGTTGCCAAAAACATCTGTCCAGGCCTTATCCTGCTGGGCACAGAGGACGCACTCATTAAATATACGGAGTAAGAAAGTCAGTGAAATCAACAGGCCACACGCTTCAGAGTCTTTCTCTATTGGAAGAACCACACACCGGACTTCCAAAGGGCAGAGCAGTGACTGGATTCTTTGGTTCCGGGGGGATTTTTATTGATCTTGTCTCCAAAGTTAAACTTACAGCTTTGAAACTGAAGCAACAGGAAAAGAGAGATATTCATGGGCACCTGATGTATCTTGTTAATACTCAAGATTCATTCAGAAAAGGTTATTTTGTAAACCAGGGTATGTGGGTGGACAGTGATGTAATGGAGGGAGAGGCCCGTTTCCTTGTCACTGCTGGGATCTGACCGCTGAGTTTGGTGATCATTAGGGTGCTAGGGAGGTGAGGCCACCCCTAGGTTAGGGATGAAGAGTGTGGACTTCCTTTTGCTACATTCAATGTAATTGACCTGACTGGAGGGCACAGAAAAAGTGATATTTGTGTGCCCTGAAGGGCAACTTTTCCTAAATCATGACCATCATCATGGCCATTTCTCCTAGATGTTCTAGACCTGATCATCTCAGCTACCTCGTATCGAGATATTATTTCATGTAAACATTTAAGGAAAGAGTTTCTCCATCTTTCGTCTTCACTTTTTCTCAGGACAACCGTATGCGGTGGTTCCCTGTGGTACCATCTCCAATCAGATAGGAGAGCAAAAGATGCAACTTTACTTGTTTTAAACCAACTTAAATCCAATCCTAAGGCCCATCATTCAGCGTCCTAAGAACTTTAGTCTCAGTCATTGTTGGGGCCTCCTCTGTGTCCCACGGTTGTACAGACGTCCCTGGCTTTACTCAGACAGCACTAAATCAGTAGGGAGAGTCCTCCGATGGTGGATTTTAGAACTGCACCATGGAGCTTGGGAAAGCCCATTGTTTCAGAGCACCTGATCCCTTCAGCTAAAACAGCTCTGCTGGGGTGGGGCTGGCCAGGGCGACTATCTGTGGAGGTGGGGCCCTCTGATGAGATCCAGCCTCTCTAGTTGCCCTGCCAGTCAACCTCCCCGAGATCTCCCCGAGTGCTGAAAGGCATGCAGGGCTCCAGTCCCAGCCTCGCCCCATCCCATGGGGTGCTGGGGAGTTAAAGGACACCTAGAGGATCAGGAGTTGGGCTTTTGTATTCATGTCTATCAGTCATTGGCTACAGGCAACCCTGAGGTGTGCATGGGGGGAATATAAATGGAGGCATTTTTCAGTTCTTCACATGAGCAAGATGGTGCCCATGCCTGAGCGCAGGCCTCTGAAGGTGGCAGGTGCCGGCTCTCAGCAATAAACTCACATGTAGAAGTTGAGCTGGTAAAAAGGATGAACATGGACCTGGATGGAGCACCCATAATGTTCACTATGAAAATGATCACAAAGCCATTGCGTGGCCATAAAGTGGTACCACAGCAAACCACCGCATACTGGTGTCCTGAGAAAAACTGAAGACAAAGGTGGAGAAGGTCTTTCCTCAAATGTTTATATGAAATAATATCCCAGAAAAAATGGACTCCCAAGTCCTCTTCTTGTTCACGAAATAGCATGCAAGGGCTCACTAAACTTAATGTGTTTGTGTCCCTGGGGTGAGTCACAAAAGTAATGGGGCAGTGGGCTATTTATTATTCATCATGGACTATTTTTATTTAGTAAAGCAGGAGCTTGATGCTCCTTCAGACCAGGGATGCAGATGTTTTAAATTCTCATTTGACTTTGTCTGGAAACACCCATCCCTGTGAGGAGAAATGAAACACAAAAATCAAATAGAAAAGGACCATGAATCTATTTAATGGGGACATACAAAGGTTTCTAAAAAAGAGGACCTGTAGGGATGGCAAGGGTTGGCTGTAGAGTTTGTTTTGAAATCTAACCCTGGGGAGATGCTCTGATGAGATATTGATGGTCTATAACCCAAAAGGAGAGAAGAGAATGGATGGATGAAGTCTTAGAATTATCTTCAAAGCATCCTAGGAGGATGACCAGCTTTGAAAACAAGTGAGAGAGAAGAGAGGATAATGTCCCCTGGACGTTTGATACAGGATTCTAATTTTAAGGCTTTGTTGTGCAGGATTAAAAGAGATGACTGTACAGAGACCATGGTTGGTACCCAGAAGCCCTAGTCAACACACTGGACCCAGGTCTGGAAGCCCATCATGGGTAGCCATTACCAAGAGGCCAGAAAATAGAGTGGAATATTGCTTGTTACTCCAATAGGGCCAGTCACGGGCTTTTAGATTTCTTTGTGGATTTTTCTTTAATGTGTATGAATTTGGGGAATTGGTTTTTAAAGCTGTTGGAAGCCTTGTAAATAAAGGTAAACAAGGGAAAACGAGATTATGTGCTAGTTCAATTACTCCTTAAACCAGCCCAGACAGATAAATGGTATTATTCAGTTTTACAGATGAGAAACACAGGGCTTGAAAATATTGAGTCATTTTCCCACACCCTTGTGCATTAAATGGAAATATTAATAAATTTCATTCTATCCATTCCATCCACCAACAAATATTTATTGAGCACTTACTGTCTACTTGTTCTGGACACTGGGGAACCAAATGATTATTTGAACCTGTACTTAGCTGATCCTGTAGGCCATTCTTTTTTTCACCAGCATCTGGAAACAAAACTCTTTTAAATTTGAGTTCATGCAAAGTTGGATTACTCTATGATAAGAGATTTGCATGGGGCGGAGAGAATACGGAAACAAAAGGAAGGTCTGGAGCCAAACCATTTTCCCTGATACTTAAAACAAACGACGACAACAACAACAAAAAAAACCCCAGAAACAACAACAAAACGAATAACAAACGTTTCAAGTTACATCTTTCTGATTATAAAACTTGGAAAAAAGTCTAAGGAAGGAAAACTCATTTTTAAGGTTATAAGCTAGAGATAATGAGAATAATTGTATTCAAGTATGTTTTTCCAGCCTCCTTTTCTACTTTTGGCTGTTTAAAATTTTTTCCTTTTTTTTTAGTTTTTAACAGTTTTATGTATTATGTCTGTGTGTGGCTTTTTTCATGTTTATCTGGCTTTGGGCTCTGTACCAGTAAATCTGTAGGTTGATGTCTTTCATCTGCTTTATATTTTTTCAGATATTCTCTCTTTACATATTGTTTTTGTTCCATTCTTTCTTCCTTCTCCTTCTGGTATGCCAATTACATGTATTTATTAACCTTCTCAATGTGCGCCCCATGTCCCTTACTTTTTCTGTACATACTTCACCTTTTTCTACCTTGGGCTTTATTCTGATTTTTTTAAAGGTATCTTTTCGTTTATTCATACTCTTAAGCTGTATCTGATTTTCTATTCAATTCCTTCACTGCGTTTTTCATTTCTATTCTTGTAACTTTTCAGTTCTAGATTTGTCCATTGGTTATTTTTCAAGATTTTCCGTTTTCTACTGAAATTTTACCTTTTATTTTCCTGAACATATTCAGTATGATTATTTTTAAGCAATGTCAAACAACTACACTATCTGGATCCTTTGTCTGTTTCCATTGTCTATATGTCTCTTGAATTTTAGCCATAGAGCCTTGCCTTCCAGTGGACTCCCAACTCAGAAGTATTACTCCTATCTGTCCTGGTGACATTCCATGAACAGTAACTTAAAACCAAATAATAGTTCTCCATTTTAGGATCTCATCAAGTTTAAGATCCACTGTTGATATAATGATAGCTTTTCTGGGGGTTGGCGTAAAGAAATATGACAGGAAAAATATTCATGTGACCTCAGGTCAGACATATCACATAGTAAAAGAATATGCATCTAAGAATGACAGAAATACAGCAGAATTCCTCAGCCTTGGCAGACTTGATTGTGCATCCTGAGGCTGTTTCTCTGTAAGTCTTCTTATAAAGCCTCCTTCCTGAGAGAAACAAAGGACCTGAATTGTTCTAAAGCTTTCTTACCTCCAAGGGCTCGAGAACTCTCCAAGGTTCCTGCTAGTTATACCCACATTAAGTGCATGAGAATTCTGCACATAGGAAATTATGGGTGGGAGCCTAATGGCAGTACCTACATCCAAGGAGAGAAGACCCCTACCCTCAAGCTCACTGTTGAAGAGATTTCTTTTCTTCTGCTGAGACTGATGTGGCTTGAGTACAGTTCATTATCTTTCAGTATTTCAGGACTGGTCTTAAGTATCACCTAGTCTTTCTTGGTCATAAGTTCTAGCAAGCAAAGCTCAAAACAGATGAAGAACTACACTTGAATTACACAAATCATCACCCTTTGATAAGCTAACTGGCCACAGATTCAAGTGCCTGCAGAGCCAGGCAGCTGGGGAGGGGAGGTGGGAGGGGGGCTGTGGCCACATGAAGAATTCAGCCTCCATCTAAGCAAGAGCCACTTCTTAATGACAGTTGATTATTGCCACGTGGGGATACAGGCCCAGGGTTTCCAGACCTGAATTTAATACAGATTTTTATGAGAACTCTTTTGATTTTTATATTGGCAACTATCCCATTTTCTAAAACTTGCAGGTATAACACACCATGCTAGTAAGATGATTGCAGTCTGAGGACTCCTGTCGGTTGCTGCTGAGCTGTATGTTCAGCATTGAATGAGTCTGTACTATCAGAAGGTGACGCCATCACGGAAGCAGGGTGGACTGCTTCCTCTGCGTTCTTCTTCCATTCCTGGAAATACAAGCACTGGCGCTTTGAGTCCATGTGTACTTTCCTTCCTTTTTTTCTAAATCCTCACTGAAGGAGTGAGGACATTTTTTTCATTGATATTTTAGAGAGAGGGTGGAAGAGAGGGGGAGGGAGAGAGAGAAGAAAGAGAGGGAGAGAAGGGAAGGGAAGGGGAGGAAAGGGAAGAGGAGTGGAGGGGAGGGTTGGGTCAGGGAGAGAAGAACATCAAGGGGAGGGGAGGGGAGGGGAGGGGAGGGGAGGGGAGAGGAGAGAAGAACATCAATGTGGGAGAGACACATTGATTGGTTGCTTCCCGTATGTGTCCCAATGAGGGTGAGGGGAGTGGAGGGGTTCGAACCTGCAGCCCAGGTACATGCCTTTGATCAGAGTTGAACCCACCACCCTCTGGTGCACAGGCCAGTGCGCTGATCAGTGATATACACTGGCCAGGGCCACAGGTACTTTTTGAGTTCACAAAGTACACTGCACTCCCTATACCATTATAGGAACTTTTTACAGCTCACTCAGTGACTTTTATTTTTTTTAACACTTCTGATTGGCTTTGGACCCACCCACCAGGGAAACTGCTCATATTATATAGCCCAGAAGCAGAGTATCATTGAGATCAGCCACTGCTTGGTTTGTCATCAATCTTAGAGTAAACAACCTATAATTTAGCTAATGTCATCAGCCTTGCCAAATTGAACTTAGGAAATAATTAATTTTTAGTTCACAAATATTTTTAAAGTGTTATCTGAATGGAGACTCTTTTCTTGCCTGGAGGCAAGTTGCTTGAAAGGTAATTGGGACAATTATGGGAAGAAAAGAATGTCAAATGCATAATTGCATTGCATGATGGAGATTGTGTCTTAGAAGAAAGGGTTAAAAAGAGTCTAGGATAAACTGACAAACAAAACAGGCCCAGGGGCATGGATGCATGGAACAGGCTGCTATATCTCAAGGGGTGGGACAATGGAAAGAGATTAACCAAAGAACTTACATACATGTAGGCATGACCAATGGACACAGACAATAGTATGGTGAAAGCCTCGGGTGGGCCAGGGACTTGGGGGAATGGGTTAAGTGAGGGGTGGGGGGTGTGAAATTGGTGGCCATCTGTAATACTGTCAACAATAAAAAAAAAAGGAAGGAAAAAAAGAGACTTGGGAGGCTATTAGAGTAATTGGTACTGAAACTCAGTAACTAAAGGTTGGAGTCTTTGGGGGACTTGCTTTGTGTCCTTAGGCAAGTATTATTTAGTATTGTGTCACAATCCACTTGAGAAGAATATGTGATCTATCTGATAGAATATTTCCAGGATATAGCTAATATCCTGTTCAGAGCTCAGAATAGCTGGTGATGCTTTTTCTACTTTAACTGAAGTAGAGAATAGAAATAACTTTGTAATGAATATTGGTAAGTGTTTAGATGCAAAGTTATATTAGGACATCAAGGGAATTTGTTGTTTCCCTGAATTTACATTGTGTTCTAGTACTTTTAACTATAACTTTCAACACACTCATGTTCCTGAATATGAAATCTAAAATCTAAGTTCAGTTCATTTATGCACTTTTTATTTTCTTGTGTTTTATCATATATGCACTCTTGTTTCTGATGGGTTCTACTTTCTGGGTACAACACAAATATGAAATAATCTAGTTTATTTCATATCGCCCAAGCTTTAGAGATAATATAACAACACTGAAAAACAATAACCCTTCCATACAGATCATAAAATCTAGGTGAAATGGTTATTTTGTCCAGGCCTGCCCAGCTCCCACACTTGGAGAAAGAAATGAACATGATCATATGGGAGCCCGTTGTGGCGTCAAATTTCTTTACATAGAGAATGAAATTTTTTTTATTTAAAAATAAGTTGTTTAAAAAGGTGAAGATATGACTAATACATGCATTTTCTATTGGGCATGTTCTCTTGGTAATTCCATTAAGTGCCGGTTCCATGTCACTGCCTTTTTCATTCAGTTAAACGTGAAAAGATTCGATCCTAAAGTGGAATGCTTCAGACTTTTAATAGCTCTCCTGTTCTTTCATTCTCCCTTTAGTCATTGAAGAAAGAAACTGCTCAGACCCTGGGGGTCCAGTCAATGGATACAAGAAAATAACAGGAGGCCCTGGGCTCATCAATGGGCGCCATGCAAAAGTTGGCACCGTCTTCTCCTTCTTCTGTAACAGTTCATATGTTCTCAGTGGCAACGAGAACAGAACTTGCCAGCAGAGTGGAGAGTGGTCAGGGAAGCAGCCCATCTGCATAAAAGGTAACTTGCAAAGATTTCCGAAGGCTACAGAAATAGAGGTGGAGTTGCTGGACTTCGGTAGCTCCCATCCATGTGTTTGAGCTGCTGGGAAAATTCCTTTCTCCCTAAGTTCTCACTGGAACCATATATTTATTAATCTTAGGTTGGAGACCACCCCTATGTATATTTGCTTCTGTTTTAGACTTCCAAAAAGGTGAAGATGTGACTATTACATGCTCACCCTAATACTCAAGTGGATTGTGACACAACATCTTGATGTGATCGAGAACAGTATGTGGTTATCAGAGCAGTTTAGGAAAGATGACAGGGCTGAGTTTCAATATGCAAACCCAAGGACTGGATTGAAGCAATCAGGATGCATTTTTATAGCTACATTTATCTCCTCTCTATGTAACATGAAGTTCCTGCAGGAAATGAAACAAGATGGACACACCATTCCTGCCAGCCTAGGTGGAGGGAAGTTTGAGATGTTAAAATGTTTACCAGCATCTTTAAAAGGCAGAAAACTCTTGACCATCCAAGGCAGAGCTCCAAGAACAGATGGGCAGTGCACGTTTAGAGAAGGGGACGACCCTAATGCCTGGAGCAGGGACAATTGCATGCAGTGAGGAGGCTTGGAGCCGGTCTGGGTGGCTGGGGAGGATTTGTAGAGGCAAAGAGGAGCTGGGGCGATAATCTAGTTTGAAAACAAAGGAGAAGAAAAGAAGGATAGGCAGGAGTGAAAGAATCATGTCAACTCAAAGTGAGGCAATCTGGGAGATAAATGAAAAAAGGTGGTTGGGGACCAGAAAACAAAAGAATGTTGTATAGAGGAGTTTGGCCCTTACCCCTTGGCAGTGGGGATATGTCCTTGGCCTAGATTATCCAGATAATTGCCTCAATCCTCCACTTTCCCTTCTGGGTATTTGTCAACAACCCTAATCATGGGAAAAAGGAATGAAAGAGGGTGGTTTGTGAAAGGAATAAATCCCTTTAGACTCAAGCCAGAAGCGACTTTCATCCCCACCAGCACAGACTCCCCGATTCTTGGTTTCATTAAGCATGGAAAGGGTGTCCCATATGCCCGTGGAGATTTTTGTCAACTCTTCTCTTACAAGTTAATGCAACCCCAGTTCCCTAGGTTGCTAATGAGATGAATGTTGGCTGCTTGATTGAGAAAGTGACGTGGGGAGGATTTCTTTTTACTGGGGAAGAAGAAAAGACTTGAAAGTTAAACTGGGCTTTGACTCGCCCTCAAAGGGTTGTTAGGAGCCTTCCTTGCAAGGAAGCGACATGGAGGAGTCAGTTACCCAAGACGTTCCGGTTGACACCGCTGTCTGCGTTCACATGAGAACCTTGTAATTCCCTTTTTTGGGCTAGATTTCAGAACCTTCGCTTTGACTTTTATGCCATTTTGACCAAGTTTACAAATACTACTTATGTGTCCGGATAATCCTAGTCTGTTAGCTGCCATTGTTCCAAACCACACAGGTGGAGAGCTCTTCCGAAGTGTACACCTGGGCTCTTCAGCGGGGGTATCAGTTGTGCTTCTGCTAAGCTCTCCAAGCTTGCACACGTCCCACCTCCGAGAGCCTGGGGAACATGCGTTGTCCAGAAGAGGTGGTCAGGTCGGCGTCTGCACTGAATGACGGGAGCAGTTTAAAATGGAACAAGAATCTCCAGCGCTGTCTCTTTTATCCCTAGCCTGCCGGGAACCAAAGATCTCAGACCTGGTGAGACGGAGAGTTCTTCCAATGCAGGTTCAGTCCAGGTGAGCTGGCCTCTGAAGGTGAAGGCGAATGAAGGTTCCCTCCCCGCCCCTTTTCCCACTTGTGTTTGGCCACGCAGCTCGGGTTCCTTAGGGACACTGAGTGCTGATTGGCATGAGAGAATAGGGCTTGTTGGGTGGTGGCTGGTTAGCCAGCTGCCTTTAGCCAAGAGGTAGCAATGGTTGGATTTCACTGGATCCTGGGAAAGTAGGTGGCTGCTGGGAAGCAAGACTTGAAGATGATCTTTGATGAACTGGATTTCCATACTTTGCTCTTCCTGAAATGTCTATGTATTTATTATGGCAGCTCCTAGGGAGATGGCATTCCTGCCAGATGCAGCCAGCTGTGGCTCAGGAAGATGTTCTTGGTAGTAACCAGCCAGATGAGGCAGGCTGGTGGAGCCCAGGAACTAGAGATGAATGCCTACCTTGAGGAGGACTGTGAGCCCTCGAGTACACCCACCCTGCCTTACTCCTGGAAGAACAGAAGGGGACCACCCAGTGGGGAGAGAACAGACCCATTTCTACTCCTTTCCTTTGTAGGAAATACTCTTCTCATCTCATCTCCCAGCATCCTCTCCTCACTCTTTCCTCTGCAGCCACATGGCCCCCTTGCTTTTGCCATAGCCCTCCAAGCACAGATCTGCTCCAGAGCTTTTGCATTTCTGTCTGGAGGCTGCTTCCACTGGATTACAATGAGGTTTAACACCTTGCTTCCTCCAGTTCTCTGGAGGAAAGAGACCTTCCCTGACTGTCCTTTAAAAACGAGCAACCCCTCTCCTCCACCTTGACTCTGAGCTGACTTCTTTACCTAGTGCTCTCTGGCCTTTGCTATGCTTCACCTTTTTTATTTTTTAATTGATTTCAGAGAGGAATGGTGAGGGAGAGATAGAAACATTACTGATGAGAATCATTGATCGTCTGCCTCCTGCACGCCTCACACTGGGAATTGAGCCCACAACCTGGGCATGTGACCTGACTGGGAATTGAACTGTGACCTCCTGGTTCATAGGTCGACACTCAACCACTGAGCCATGCCGGCCAAGCTACTATGCTTCACTTTTCATCTTAGTGCCCATCTCAGCCTGGTGTCTTCCATACAGTTTTTTGGTTTACTTGTTCTATTTCCATCTGCACCCCCACCCCTACCAAAATACATAAAAGTTACATGTGCAGGAACATTACCTGTTTGTTCATGCTGAAGTCCCAGTACCTAAGATAGTGCCTGCCACAGAGGAGGCCCCTGATAAACATCTATTGAATGACTGAATTGGATGGGCAAACAAGGGTTCAAGCTCTGGTCTCTCTCTTTAGAACTGGATATCCTTAGCAAGTTCCTAATCTTGCTGAGCCTTTCATTTCCTCTTTTGAAAAAGAAGAGTAATCATAATAACTTCAGTCCCTTGTAAGGATTAAATGCAACACTAACTTTGATTGGGTATTGGCGGTGTGCCCGTTGCTCTTCCGAATGCTTTATATCTTTTAGCTCATTTAATCCTCACTACAATCTCCAAAGTAGGTCTTATTATCATTTTATTATACATTTTATTATAACATTTTTATTACAGATGGGTAAACTGAGGCTCGGAGAAATTAAGGAATTTGCTCAAGGTCACATTGGTAGAAGAAATGGCAAAGCCAAGATGCAAATCCAGGGTTTCCAGGGTCTGAAATCTTCACAGTCTGCTCCCTTATGCACGAAACTTTAACTAAGTCTATGTAAAGGCCTTAGCAAAAACATCTTAGCGTTATGCACACCTGTCAGTAATAATTTTTTGGAAATAGTAACAATAAGTGACTAGAATTGACCCCAACCCCAACTAGGTGACCTGAAATGTTCTTGTAGCAGGATATTCATCAGTCTCTCCTTCTTCCTGCGGCTGTCTCACTCCCATGTCTCACTTCCCTTTTCAGGCAGGGCCTTTCCGTGGGGGCAGTGGCAGTGGAATCCAGATTCCACCCCCTTTTCTGATCTTTGTGAGTCACCTGGGCTGGACCCTCAGCCAGTGGGATAAGCCTGACCCACCTGTCCTTCCCAAGTAGACATCTCATAGAGGAGGCTGGAGCTGTTAACAAAAGAACTCCGGCTTTGCATTTTAAAAGCGCTTGTAATGGGAGGTCAGGGGCCCGGGTGCCAGGTGTCCCATGCAGATAAGAAAGCAAGCCTACAACTTGGTTTTAAGAATCTTTCTGGAAGACAGGCTGCTGGAGCGGGGGTATGCCAATCTCCAGCAGCCAGGCTTACCCAGGAACCCCCGAAGGCAGTGTAGGCCTTCAACAGATAGCCCAAGAGGTGAGCTTGTTTGCAAATTCGGGAGCTCCCTGAGCTGCAGACCCGGTTCTGAACATGAGCTGAGGATCTCTCTGATGAAATCCATGGACATTGAATATCTGCTCTGAGCAAATCCCTGTAGAGACATCTGAAATAAATCGCTTTAGATGCTATGAAATCGGTGCGGTAGAGACAGCAGGGTGGGAATCATGGCTGCTAAGTGCTGCCTTGGGTACCGGCTTAGCTTCCTGTGTGCCCTCAGGCCCTCCCACTTACCTTTCTGGGCTTCCTCCCTCCATTCAATAAGCCGGGATGAGCACATTGATTCCTAAAGGAATTCTAACTTTCCGGTTAACAGCCATTATGCACCGATATAAAATGAACACAAGCTGTACGATGTGCGTACATCTCCCCCAAGAATCCCCAAGTGGTCTCCGGGGGCTTCAACTTCGGGGCTCATTTAAAAAACCTTTTGACATTTACACACAACACTCCATATTTTTCCCAATCAATGTGCCCTGAGAGAAAGCTCTATTCTCCGAGGTGTACTAATTACATCCACTAATTGCTAAATCAAGCTCCTGTAGCAACTCAGTTTAGTTCAAGCCAATTTCTGATATTGCCCCATTATGATAACGGTTAGAGAAAAAAAAAAAATACGTCTGGATTTCTCCCATTCAAATTAACTCCCTTTCCTGTTTAATTTAATTTATGTGTGTGTGCATGTTAGTGTTCCTTTGGATAGCAGCTATTATGTCAGATATTATCTTCCTTGGTTAAAATCCTTGACAGCTGGAGACATGCCAGAAATGGAAATGGAGAAGAAAATGAAGGTTGAAATGTGCAAGATAATTTGCGCAATGGTAGAAGGGAAGTGTATGTGTGTGTGTGCAGGGGGAGGAGGCCGGGAGAGGAAAGGAGAAAGACAGAGAATGAAAGAAAAGGGGAGATAAAGGAAGGAGAGAGACAGAATCCATTGCTTTCTTTGAATGTAACCAAATATCTACATGGGGATTGGCATGGAACTAAAAAGGCCACATGACTGTCTCACTTTGTTCTCTCTCTGGATCCATCTGCCCCGATGCAGGGAGACCCCGTTACACCAGCTGTACTCATCAACCTTCAGCAAGCAGAAACTGCAGGGCGTCCCTACCAAGAAGCCAGCCCTTCCCTTTGGAGACCTGCCCACTGGGTACCAACATCTGCACACCCAGCTCCAGTATGAATGCATCTCGCCTTTCTACCGCCGCCTGGGCAGCAGCCGGAGGACCTGTCTAAGAACTGGGAAGTGGAGTGGGCGTGCCCCGTCCTGCATCCCTAGTGAGTCAAGGTTCATCCTTAGGCTTGGGCAGCTTACATCCTACACGGCAGCCTGTGAAAAGTCATTAACCCTTTTTTGGGTTGGGGGGCAGAGGGGTGGGGGGAAGTTCCTTGCCCAAAGGATTGGTACTCTAATACTTTCCCTAGCTTGGTGATGTCTGAAATTCCAGTTAGAGTTTCCTTCCTGTGGCTTAAACTTATTACCCAGGAGAAATTAACTTATTGAGTCTTAGATAATTTTGGGGGGATGGGGCATACTTTCTTGTGGCTAATTCTATTATATTTACTTGGAGAAAAGGGAGAGAGCAGTCATTAAAAAGCAAGTGGAGAAGGGGTTAAAGGTGTCAGATAGCTTCTAGTTATGTCATCTTGGTTACCCTGTCAAAGCCCCAGTTGTCATCCTCATTAATCAATGGTATTAATTAGGTTATTGTTATTAATTAGACTAGAGGCCTGGTGCATGGATTCGTGCACTGGTGGGGGGCGTGGCCTGTGGGGATCGGCCTGCTGTGGGAGCGCTGCTCATGCCACTGCAAGAGCAGGCACTCATCTTGGTCAGCCGAGTGGCACTACCACTGTGAGAGTGCACTGACCACCAGGGGGCGGCTCCTGTGTTGAGTTTCTGCCCCCTGGTGGTCAGTGCACGTCATAGCAACTGGTCGACCGGTCATTCTGGTCGGTCCACCGTTCAGTCACTAGGCTTTTATATATATAGATAATGAGGTATTAATTACTCATAATGTTATAATGATTACTGAGATAATATGTAGACTTGTTTGGAATAGGGTCTTGCACATCCTAAGCTACCTTCCCATCCTCTTTGTCAAAGGAAAGCAACATGGCTTAGTCCATGGTGGTCACCTTTATAATGATAGTCATAATATTTCAAGTCTAACTGGTTTTATACATCATCTCACCCTGTGAGGTGATTGCTATTACTCTATCCATTTTGAAAGCAAAAGACTGGGGCTTTTGAGATTAGGCAACTTGCCCAGTAAGTGCCTGGGATTGGAAGTCTCCAATCTTTACCCCAGACTTTATAGCCAACTATGGCAAGGTGATTGATTAATATTTAATAAAGCGGGGAAAAACCCCACAAGTTACCTTCTTAGTCATGACACCGATGGGTTTGTGCTCTCTTGGTTGTGTGACACATTTCTCTTCTGAGCTGATCTTACTGAGCCCGTGCTCTCTCTGTAGTCTGTGGGAAAACAGAGAACATCACTGCTCCGAAGACCCAGGGGCTGCGCTGGCCGTGGCAGGCGGCCATCTACCGGAGGGTCAGCGGGGTGCATGGGGGCAGCCTGCACAAGGATGAGTGGTTCCTGGTCTGCAGCGGTGCCCTGGTGAATGAGCGGACCGTGGTGGTGGCTGCCCACTGCGTAACTGACCTGGGGAAGGTCACCATGGTCAAGACAGCAGACCTCAAAGTTGTGCTGGGGAAATTCTACCGGGATGACGACCGGGATGAGAAGACCATCCAGAGCTTGCGGGTAAGAGAGGGTTACAAGGTGGACCCTGGACCTCTGGCTCAGCAAACTCCCAGCTTTAGGAGAGCAGTGATGGCGTCAGTCCTTCACCTTAGCACATTGGCACCCAGCAGAGAGCCTGGCATGTAGCAGGTACCCAGTATTTCATATTGACAACTATAGGGAGGGAGCATCTAGAAAGATTACAGAGTCTTTTTTTCCATTTAATTGTTTTAAAAATAAGATAGTAACGAATATCTCTCATTGTGGTCATCAAAAGTTAACCACCTGTTATGTTTAGGGCACTGTACTGGGCTTTGAGGACATAGAGAGGTTTTATCCAAGATATTCCAAATCAATTTATAATATTCTTCTCTGTTTCCCTGCCTGCCTCCTTCCCTCTATCTCCTTCAGCTACCTACCCACATATCCATCCATCCATCCATCCATCCACCCACCCATCCATCTGTTCAGCTATCCATCTGTCCATTTGTTCATCCATTCATCTATCCATTAATCCATCCATCCATCCATCCATCCATCCATCCATCCATCCATCCATGGTTTTTGCCCTAAAGAGTCCACAGGCTAGTAGTGTAGAGACAGACTAATGTATCATGATTAGTTCAATTCAAGAGAAGCCCTGAGGAAATTAACCCAAATGTAGGTGGAATAATAGAAAAAATACATAAAATGGTAGAAGGTATCACAGATGTAAGCTCCTAGAGGCCCCCATCAAAGAGTGATCAGCAAGTGTTGGGACAGTCAGGGGAGACTTGTGGAAAAGTCTGTGGAACATTCTATTTTATTGGGTTGAAGATAAATGAAATGTTTACAGTGGATCAGGCATTGCCAACTGGTAGCCTGTAGGGGTTTGTGTTTCAGTCGTGCTAACATATCATTTTTAAATCAGTTGTTCGCCAACATTTAGAAATCAGGTTTCAGATAAAGATCTGGCGTCTAGTCTCTGGCAGAGTTAGAATGCTGGCCCCATTACTGCATGGCAGTGGTCAGCCGGAGCCAGGTGGCAATTGCCCACTCTAGATGGAGTGTGTGCTCTCATCGCCTGCAGCCTCACCTTTCCACTCCACTTATTTAAAGTATCTGCCAGGCCCCAGTAGGCATTTCAGTTTGCAACCCTGGAAACAGAGCAATTGCTTTCTATGATCCTTTGGGCAAAGTATCTCCAAATAATTGCAACTGTCTCTTAAGACATTTATTCTCGATAATTCAGCCCCAAGGCTTTCCTGCTCTTGTCCACTGAGGAGTGGACGGCTCACCATTGCTGTCCATTCCTTTCACGTGTAGATTTCTGCAATCATTCTGCACCCCAACTACGACCCCATCCTGCTGGACTCTGACATCGCCATCCTGAAGCTCCTGGACAAGGCTCGCATCAGCACCCGCGTCCAGCCCATCTGCCTCGCGGCCACCCGGGACCTCAGCACCGCCTTCCAGGAGGCCCACATCACCGTGGCTGGCTGGAACGTCCTGGCAGACGTGAGGAGCCCCGGCTACAAGAACGACATGCTCCGCTCGGGGGTGTTCAGGGTGGTGGACTCGCTGATGTGTGAGGAGCAGCATGAAGAGCACGGCATCCCAGTGAGTGTCACGGACAACATGTTCTGTGCCAGCCGGGACCCCTCCGCCCCTTCCGACATCTGCACGGCAGAGACGGGGGGCATCGCGGCTGTGTCCTTCCCAGGACAGGCGTCCCCTGAGCCGCGCTGGCATCTGGTGGGGCTGGTCAGCTGGAGCTACGACAAAACGTGCAGCCACAGCCTCTACACGGCCTTCAGCAAGGTGCTGCCTTTTAAGGACTGGATCGAGAGAAACATGAAGTGAGCTCAGGCCCACTGAGACCGTGTCTGTGCCTCCGTGCATGCGTGTGTGTGTTGCATGAGGCAGAGTGGACCTGAGGTGGGATTCTGCCCTTGAATTTGGCAGAGCCAGGGCTTCTGATTTCAAGCACAGAGCTCGTGGAGGGTGAGGAGAGCTCGTGGAGGGTGAATAGGCCCCTGCCTCCCTGGCTGCTCTGACCATTTGGAAGACATCTGCTTGCAAGAACTGGGTTGCTTCAAAAAAGACTATGTGACCAGCAAAGAAAACATCCCCATTCAAATGACCTGGTGGCCTTCCCCACCTGCCCTCCCATGGTGCAAATGTCATGGTCAGCCCTGGTGGAGAAGGGTTGACCGGGAGGCCTGGGTTTCATGAGGTCTCTTCCAAGGCTCCATCCATCCAGACCAAGCTCCAAGGAGCCGCCTAAGGGACAGCCCAGGACAGCGGAGCCTGGGTGAGATGCTGACGGCGGCTTTTGTGCACACGGCCACAGTACCGTGTGGTTCCTTCCGCATCTCCTGTACACATTTGAATAAAATAAGGGTTGGCTTCTGACCTACAGGACAAGTGTGCTCCGGCTGATTTCTGCATGCTACTGCTCTGAGCTGCATGTGTGCGGGCCGATGGCTGGGTGACAGCCCTTTAAAATAGATCCTAACGGTATAATTTCCCAAAATGCATATGGCACAGCTGATGCCATCTTTTGAATTCCAGCCCTTAGAGTTTGCAGGGTCGTGGGCTGGGGGAGGAGAGACATGGGTGCCATCAAATAAGGCACAGAGGAAAATACCAGGAATTAGGTGATGCCTAGTGTTTCTTCTGGTTCTCATGTTCTAGCTCTAGCACAGAACCCTGCCTTGAACCTCCATAAATCTTTATGACAGAGTTTCATAGAATCTGAACTGGAATCACCTATTTACTCCACTAGATGGAGATTTGCCAAGAGACTGTAGCCTCCTTGTTTTCTATAACTTCTGTGATTTTCCTTTCAAGCCCCACTGGAGAGTAGAGATAACAAATGAACTCAAGCTAATCCAACCCCTGAACGATCTCTTCAGTAACATTCTCTTTCTGTCCTGCTCTCCTCACCAATGTCTTCCTCTCCAAGATGGTACATGGAGGCTTCCGTGACTTTAAACACTGGGATGAACAGGGATGAGTTCCTGCTGGTTCCTGGGTGTGTGTGATGAGTCTTCCACATTCCTGGGCATTTTGCTGACATTGACGTTGGGTGTGGGGGTCTGTAACCACTGTAATCACTGCGTGCTGTGTTCTCTCTGCTTCCCTGAGGCCCAGCCTGCCCACGTGGCTCCTCCTCAGCTCTGGCTGGCACTGGTTTTCCTGACATGTGGGAGTGATGGCTCTTTGACCCTGGTTTGCTCACTCAGCCTCATGGCTACAATGATGACCTTCTCTGGCAGCTATCCAACCAGACTCTCAGTGACCTCCTCTTCCTCCCTCAGGGGTCTCTGGGAACTTCTTGGGGTTTTTCCTATACCTCCTGAGTGCTCAGAGACCAGGGTCAGTACAGGGTACCCGGGGGGACATTCACTCCCATAGACCAAACAGGAGCCTGATTCTTCCTTGATATATCAGAGAACTGTGACCTCAAAAACTTAGTTCCAAGACTGGAGGTCAGGACACATTTGTCTCCAAATCTGTGTCTTTATATAATTCCCTGAGCCAGAGGAGAATTTCTGGTACTTTCTCTTTTTGTCAGGCTTTCTGTAAGTCACATTCTACTTTTACTCACCACCCCCTTACCCCCCACATCCTTATGGCTTAACCCAACAATTCTCAACCTTTTCCATCTCATGGCACACATTAACTAAAATTCTGCGGCACACTAAAAATATATAATACTTTTTGCTGATCCGACAAAAAATAGGTATAATTTTAATTAATTCACACCGAATGGCTATTGTATTAGTTGTTGTCTTTCTTCTTATTCCTTTTTTCTTTTAACAATCTAAGGGAAAAGAGGTCAGTGCCCCTGACTAAGTAATCAGGTACATATTGCAGGATTTAAAAATTCTTGCGGCACACGGGTTGAAAATCGCTGGCTTAATCTAACAGAAGTGTATTATCAATTTCTGAGTAACAAACATCTAATGCTTAGTGGGCTAAAACAAGAAATGTTTAGTCCCTCTCTATTTCAGTGAGTTAGGAATTGGGGAGCTGAGGTTGACATAAGGGTGCAGTCATCTTAGGCCTTAACTGAGGCTGGAGCATTCGCTTCTACAAATACTTTATCAGGTTGCTCAAAATTTTTTTTCATTTTGCTTTTTTTTAAACCTAGGAAGCTCGGATCTTGAGAGGTGCAATGGAAGTCTGACCAAAGAGATCTAAATTCAAATTCCTGTCTTTCAGCTTCTTTTCTAAGTGATCTTGGGCAAGTCACCTCACCTCTCTAGCTCAGCTTCACCATCTGTTAGATGGGCATGATAAAATCTGTCTTGTGTGGTAGCTGTGATGATTTAGTGAGATATTGTATAAAGCACTGAACATAGTACATGGCATATAGTTGGTGCCTAGATTACCTGGCAGGGCAGGGCTGTCCATGTGGGCACAGCGCCATCACGCCACCACATCTGCATCTGTGGGCACATCTCACATGGGTACCAAGCTCGTACTCTCCGTTCTCCAACCCTCTCCTGACCCCTCCCCTAGATCACACGTCCCCTACTTTCTTGACATCCTCTTTACTATTTAGTGCCATTTTCCATCTTTGCCTCACCACTCAGATTTGGTTCACATTCAAGTCATCTTAGAAATCAATGACTCTGATCCCCTCCGGAGCAGGATCTGGTGGTCTTTGGCTGGAAGACATTGAAAAAAACATGTGTGTATAAGTATTGCCTAAATTTTACTTAAATGAAATTTATTTATATTCATAGATTTTACTTAAATGAATATTTTTTATTACATGGTACACAAAATTTGAGTAAAATCTGTGTGATTTAGGCAAGACTCTTACTTTCCTTAGAGTGGCCAGGTTTACATATTAAGTAGACTTTCAAGAATAACTGAATAGTCAGCTCACCCTGTATTCACTTACATAAACTCCAACAGGAATTGAGAGGAAGGGACAGTCCAAGTAGGCCAGTGTTTTCAGTTAACTTGTCATTCACAGGGTAGTTAGAAATTCAGTTGAGTCTTTGGAGTGGTGGATGGGAAGGAAGTAGGATATTGTTAAGTACAGAAAGACATTGGAAAGTACATAAGATTAAGCCTGGAGGGGAATGGCTTTGAGAAGGGCCATTATTTCCCAAGATGAAGCCATTATTATAACGGCAGGTGAAGTTGGCCAAGTAAGGCAGGGCCAGTCAAGGTGTGGTCAATTGGTGGTGGATCTCAAATGCTAGGATTAATAATTTGGCTTCTTATTGCAAACATCAAGCTCATTTTGAAATCTCCAGAAGAGTGAAAGGATAGAATTGGAATTCTAGAAAAGCCCATCAGGTTGGCAGTGCTAGACAGAGGCAGTGGTTGGAAAACCCAGCCTAAACTCAAATCCCAGCTCTGTCACTTACACACTGTGACCTTGAGCATGACATTCAATCTTGCTCCTATAGCTGTCTCCTCTGTAAATAGGAGTGAAATCACCTGAGGATTCAGTGAGCTAACGCGTACATGAGTTAAGTATGTAGAACAGTGTCTGACCCACTGTACTGGCCACAATTACAGTGGTGGTTTGTTATTCTTCAGGACAAGGAGATTTAAGATTGAGAAACCAGTGATGTGAAACCTTATGAGTAGGGAGTAGGGAGAGAGAGGAAGAGAAGTTTTAGAATGCTGTTGAGTTCCAAGCATACAGAAATAAGTTTGAAATTTCATGGAGTGGGGTTGATATATGGGCGGAAAGAAATGGGTCCAGTTTAGAAGAATCAAGAAGGCTGAGACCAAGGAGAAATGGGATTGTGTAAGTGGGAGTTAGCATAATAAATTTCTGAGACAAAGTGCCAGGGTGATTTTTTTCTACATTTCCCATGCGTGTGTGTGTGTGCGCACGTGTGCATGCATGTGCATGTACTAGTATTTTGGCGGTGTGTACTGGCTGGACTTAACTAAAAGGGACCAGGCTCAGCTAAATGAGTACAAATTTGTCGTCATCTTACCCTTTCCTCCTCTTCTTTCTGGCATAATACACATTGTCTTCTGGAGTTGTAGGTATGGGGTTTGACTATGAATCTTTACAGTTCTTTGGGATTTAAGAATTTTCATGCTGTCGCCTGGCTGTGTGGCTCTGGTTGAGCATCAACTCATGAACCAGGTCAGGGCACATGCTCGGGTTGCCGGCTCGATTGCCAGTAGGGGGCATGCAGGAGGCAGCTGATCATGATTCTCTCTCATCATTGATGTTTCTATCTCCCTCTCCCTCTCCCTTCTTCTCTGAAATCAATTTTAAAAATCACATTTAAAAAAATTAAAGACTAAAAAAAAAGAATTCTCACACTGTCAAATATGCCACCTACTCAAAACTTAATGGGAATTCTATATTTACCTTCTATATCAGAATATTAGTTTTAAAAATCTATTCCATGAATTCAATCAAGAATTGTGATTTCATTGATTTTCTACTTGTCTGTCTTTTATTCATCAGCAAAAATTTATAGAGTGCTTACTGTGTGCCAAGCACTGAAAGATTAAAGGTGGACAAAATAGGCTTGGTGCTCGTCCTCAGTCTCATTATCCCAGAAACACATGCATAATTAGAAACCATGATAAGCACTGATAAGGAAATTACAGCATGCTGTGAGACTGTACAACATGGGTAACAGATTTGATCTGGAAGGGATGAGGTAAAAGGTTAGCACCCCTGAGGAAGTGATGGCCAAGTTAAGGAGTTGACTACTAGATGGAGAGTAGTCATTTCAGGCAGAGAGAAGATTATGTGCAAGATGTTGAGAATGGGGGGCTCCTGGCATATCTGAGGAAGCAGGAGGGAAAGCAACCAGGAGGGAAAGTGTGAGGAGGAGAGTGGTGTGTGTGATGTGAGGCTGGAAATGGACTCCCATGGTGCATGGCGACTTGAGAAGCTGGGAGAACAAGGCGAGAGGGCACAGCCGGGACCATACTGTACTTATCAAAGCCAAGGAATTCCTACATTTGCACTAGGAATTATCAGTGAGGTCATCGACGCATCAGATGCAGCCTTTAGCTATGACTTTGGGTCTTTTTTTGCTTCTACCCTGGATATGAATGAAAACGTTGGGCCTCATTGCACTCAAACAAGGGCATGGAATTCTAACTGAGAATTATCTGAAGTGAAGATGAATTAAAAGAGGAAAGCTGACAGCCAATGTAAGACGCAAAGAAGTGAGACACATGCATCTTCACTCCTGCCTTAGTTTTTCTCCTTCAGTATCCTGTGACCATTTTGAGTGAAATACTTTGGATCTCCAGGGCTTGGGGACGTTTATCTTTTCAGGGCTCTTGGAGAGAGGAGAACATTTTGCAGTGGTTTGGTAGCAATTTGTGGTCTCCCTTTGCTTTTCTTGGCAGCAGGACCTGCTTTCCCTGGCAGGGCTCTGCCCGGATGCACGGCCGAGGCCCAGCATTTTAAGAAGACCGCCTCAGTGCCGAGTGTGTTAGGGCTCACTTCACGTTTGTACTCCGATTCACCGAGTGGCTTGTGGACTCGGTTTGATGGAGAGCTTTGTCAACACCAGGGAGAAAAAGTCAGCAAATAGAAATAGGGAATAGCTCGCAGGTGAAAGAGTGATATCAGAAATTAAATTCTCAGAGGAAAGTAAGGGTGTCATGTTCCCCAACTTACGGTTTTGAGGAAAAGGTAATGCCAAACACAAGAGAAAGGAGGAATAACTGCACTTAGGTGCCATCTGTCAATAAAGAGTGAACTACTAGCACTTTTGGAGAAAGACAGGAGGAACGCAATCGCGCTCCCCGGCACTCTAAGAGTTAATTCTTACATGGAAAACTGAACAGGGTGTTACAAATAAAACAGTATTTTTTCAGGTGCTGATAAGTGAAACCACCCAGTGAACTGGGATCCTTCTAATTTACTGTCAGTATGCCAAGGCACAAGTCAGCCTTTGATTAAGAAAAATCTCCGAATCTATAATTTCAGTTATGAGCTAAATTGCTTGGTGGATTTCTCTCTCTTCTTCTGAATAAAGAAAATAACTTTAGCCTGGCTGGTGTGGCTCAGTGGTTGAGACTTGACCTATGAACCAGGAAGTCATGGTTTCATTCCTGGTCAGGCCACATGCCCAAGTTGCAGGCTCGATTCCCAGTGGGGGACATGCAGGAGGCAGCCAATCAATGATTCTCTCTCATCCTTGATGTTTCTCTCTCTCCCTCTCCCTTCCTCTCTGAAATCAATAAAAAAATATTAAAAGAAAATAACTTTATAAGAAAAATACATTTTGGTATTTGGTACAAAGCTTTTCTCAAAGTTACCAAATAGTTTGATAAAGAAGTGGATAGAGAAAGCAGAACAAGTAACATCACTGGGTTTTCTCTGAGGTCCCGAGAGCCTCGCTTGGGTCCTTGATTCTGTCCTTCAGCCAAATCATGTGGCATTTAACCTCAGTGAGCTGGTGCCAAGCAAATAAATCCCCTCAGAAAATAAAAAATATTTTCTCTCCATCCTTTTGCCCATCGTAAAGATGCTACTACTGAACAATGTCCCAGCTGAACAAAGAGAAGGGAAAGATGCATAACTGGAATTCTTTGCCACGATTAGAAGAAACTGGGGATTAAAATACCAGCAATCGTGCTCAAAACGCATTTCCACTTTACACAGGAGCAAGCTACTAAAAAAGCATCAGTCACTCTAATTCAAAATTTGTATGGTTTCTGTGGTGGGCAGAAAGAATTTGCACCAACCCTGGCATTTAGCCTCAAGTCATCTCATAGCAGAAGATGCTGACAGGTAAGAATGATATACCCAGGGCTCACAGTTCATCTTTTTGTGTCCTTTCTCCTCTCTCATCCGCACTAAATAAATGGAATGAATTCACACTCGTTCGATTAGAATGCATCAGGCAATGAGTGTAGCTAACAAATGTTCTAGTCTACCCGAGTTTTCAACTTAATAAGATGGTTTCTGCCTGAAGAATGGGTTATATTTAGACCAAGTTCTCAGTCTGAATTGAGATTTTGATGAAGTAACATCTCTCTTCTCGTAGTGTAGAGAGAGAGAGGTAAAAATAGCCCTCTCTTCTACGTGTGTTAACAGGAAAAGAGTGAATGAGCTCAACATGTGTCTTCCTGCTCCAAATACCCGAGAGGGGATGGTTCCCTTTTCTCTACTTGGTGACCACAAGGGAACAGACAGAGCCGAAGACTGATCTGTACTGTGCTGTTGGGTCCCAAGCGTTACCACTGTGATCTTTTTGAGTGATGAGAGGAGCAGCAGCAGCAGCAGGAGTAGCCAGGAGGCGGACATAATAACGATGATAATAGGTGTCACTGAGTGCCAGGAACTGTGTCCTAACCGCTTTGTGTGACATTTAGTTCTCATCTGAGCCCAGTGGATGGGGTCATTACTCTCCCCCATGGATACCCAGAGGGTTAAGTGACTTACTTAAGGTCATTCAAATGGACAGAGGGAATAACGAACTCAATTTGAAACTCACTGCTCCACACATTGGCGGAGACGGATGATCCCGGTCAGTCTGATGCTGAAGCCAGTGTTGTAACTTCTATTGGGATCTCCTTAGCATTGTCATTACAAAGATCTGGGGCTTCTGCTGGGACAATTCTTCTCCCACCAGTTACCACCCGAAACCTCCTTTCCATTCTAAAGCCTTTACATTTTCAATTTCATTTCAGTCTCTCTCTCAGATGCTTTTGTCTTTAGTGCCAATGCTGCTGAGAATAGTATCTTCCTATAATAGAAACATTATACAATAATTTTCATTCACATTTTTTCATTCATCCTAAAAACAGCTCACATTTCTGAAAAATTAGCATACTTATATTAATTGAAGGAAAGGGCCCCAACATCCCTTCTATTTTATTTATTTTTAGAAAACCTTAAGTTGTCTAGTCTTGTCATCTTAATGATTGGGCCCAAAATTTAAAAGGCAAATGCAGACATGCAGCTGATGATTCCTTGGTTATTTACGAGGGTATGGGATAGGCATTGAATGTGTTCCCACTAGGTGGCAGGCCCTGTGATATCTGCCTTATAGATATAACTAGAGGTCCAGTGCATGAACCTCGTGCACAGGGTGGGGGGGGGGTCTCTCAGCCCAGCTTGCACCCTCTCGCAATCCGTGACCCCTCAAGGGATGTCCAACTGCCAGTTTAGGCCCGATCCCAGTCAGACATCCCTCTTGCAATCCAGGACCACTGGCTCCTAACCACTCGCCTGCCTTCCTCATCAACCCTAATTACTCGTCTGCCTGCCTGAATGCCCCTAACTGCTTGCCTGCCTGCCTGATCGCCCCTAATCGTCTCTGCCTTGGCCCCCACCACCACGGCTTTGTCCAGAATGATGTCGGGAAGGTCATTTGGCTGTCTGGTCTAATTAGCATGTTACACTTTTATTATTATAGATATTTGCAACTACCAGCATGGCTTCCATTTTACAGATGAGAGAGTTTAGACTCAAAAGGATTGGGTGGCCCACTTGATGCTATGTGCAGAGGAGCTGGAATTTGAATACAGGCTCAGTGTTCGACTCCAAAACCCAGATGTGCTTTACCAGAACAGCTGCATGGAAACTGAAAGAGCACATTTGTTCACTGGGTGGCTCTAACTTTGCAAAGAACCGCAAGTGTGAACGTCCCACCTAGGGAGCTGATGGTGGGTAATTTTCTTATTTCTGAATTCTGGACAGCATCACTAATCTTTAAGAACAAGGCAGAGGAAATGGTTATTGCATTTAGCGGGAAAGAGTCGAATTCTTATTTCTCAGACATTACTAAATGACAGTCCCTTCTGGGGTCACTTGGCTGCTATGTCTCTCTCTAGGTCGTTTTCTTCTGATAAACTTTGCACATTAAGACATTTCTCCTCTGTTGTCATTATGAGGGGCAATGGGCTTATTGAACAGCCTTTTATGGGAAAACAGTGTAGGATCTTTTTTCCTTTTCTATATTAGGAGCCCATCCTGCCCCCCCCCCCCCGCCCCTCCACCCCCTTACATGGAGATGCAATAACCAATCTCCAGCAATCGAAGGAGAACCAAGACAGGGAATTAATTTCTTCGAAGAGCACAGTGGGAGAAGCAGCTCTTTCTTAGAAGAGCTTCTTTGGTCCAACAAAGCCCCTTTAATGATCAGAGAAGAACATTGAGAATTACAGAATTTCAGACTGGAACCTTGGAGACCCTCTGATGACTTCTCCCATGGTATAAATATACCAGCTCCTCATCTCTAACAAATGCTCTGGCTGAAGATCTTCTCTGCTCGAAGATCCTCTCAGGAGAAGAGGGTCCTGCAGGTCCTGGGAGCAACCTGTTCCAATAATGATGACATTATGTGCTACAGGCTGCATAGCAGAGGTTAAAAGCAAGGCTCTGCAGGAAGACTCCCTGACTGCCAACCCCAGCTTCACTCCGGCTCATCCATGTAGGTCCCTGTCCATCCCTTCTCCATCTCTCTCCGTCCTGCTGTGCTCCCCTGGGAGGTTGAACTGCAAGGACTCCCAGCTTCCAGCTTTGGCCAATAGGGAAGTCTTGAAGGGAGAGAACAGAAGGAAAGCGGGGTTGAGTTATTTATTCCCAGGCCTCTTCCAGCAGGTTGCTGTGGCAACAAAGGTCTCTGTTCCATACAGCACTCCCCTCTAGATTTCAGTAAGTTCCCTTCAGGCTTACAGTGGGCAATGGTGCCCCCCTGTTCCCAGCCCAGGGGGTCTGCACTACCGTAGAGTTTCCCTACATCCTTCTCATACCCTCTTAAATAATAGTCCCTTTATTAAACCTTGTACAGTTTACTTAATTTGAATATACCATCTTTTTCTAGCTAGCACCTTGACTGATAATAACCACTTATCTGTTAAACATAGGGCAATTCCTTAACCTCTCTTGGTCCCAGTTTCTCCTCTGTAAAGTAGGAGTTAATAATAATATTTCCTGTAGAAGACCATCTATGAATCGAATGAGATTATACATATTAAGATAATTTGAACACTCAATAAGGACTCAGTAAATAGTAGGATAATATTACAACTACCATGAACTCCCAGCCTAAACAGTACTTTAACTTAACTTCTCATAACTGTGATCAGCTTCAATTCATCAATCAAAAAGTCACCAGAAAAAAAGAAAAAGAAATTCCAATGGTAAAAGTTAACTTAGAAAGTTCCTTAAGTCACCTATCAGAGTTATAGTACAATTTTCTTTTCTTTCTTTCTTTGTATTCAGCCCTGCAGAGTAGTTCTTACACTGTTTGAGAATCAGTAAACTAGATTTAGATAGGGAAACCTATATGCAAATGTCAGAGCATCTCACCTTTCTGCTTCTGCCATAACCATGGGCTTCCTGGGGGAGACTGAGAGATGCCAGACAGTTCAAAATTATTCCTGCTAGCTGGTATGGTTGACCTGGTTCTGTTCTCATCTCAATGCTCCATCACCGTAATGCTGGCTAGGAGACTTACAGCGCTTTGTGAGGATAAGAAGGGGTTAATAGGGTCACAATTTAGATGGCTTTAGGGGAGGCTAGGTTTTCTTTTCTTTTTTAAAAAAAAATATATTTTATTGATTTTTCACAGAGAGGAAGGGAGAGAGATAGAGAGTTAGAAACATTGATGAGAGAGAAACATCGATCAGCTGCCTCCTGCACATCTCCCACTGGGGATGTGCCCGCAACCCAGGTACATGCCCTTGACTGGAATCGAACCTGGGAACTTTCAGTCCACAGACCGACGCTCTATCCACTGAGCCAAACCGGTTTCGGCAGGGGAGGCTAGGTTTTCAAGTGAACTCAGTGATCAATTCAATTGGGCGCATGCTGGCAGCTCCCACATGTCTAGGATGGCCCTTTATTAAGTCCTCATTATGTGCCAGGCTCAGAGCTAAGCATTTCCTACATATTGTCCCATCGAATCTCATGGCAGCCCTGAGGTGGCTGTTGCTATATTCTCTAGTTTTTGAGGCGGAAGCTGAGAACCTAAAGTACCCAGCCTTGCCCCGTGTGGCTCAGGGGTTGAGCATCAACCTATGAACCAGGAGGTCACGGTTCCATTCCCAGTCAGGGCACAATGCCCAGGTTGTAGGCTTCATCCCAGTAGGGTGTGTGAAGGAGGCAGCCAATCCATGATTCTCTCTCATCATTGATGTTTCTCTCTCTCTCTCTCTCTCTCTCTCTCTCTCTCTCTCTCTCTCTCTCCTTCCTCTCTGAAATCAATACAAATATATTTTTAAAAAGAAATAAAACTGTCATCATTTACATATGGCATGAACGTTTACTTTAAAAATATAATCAAGTACCCAGCCTAAGGTATCGCAGTCTAACACGCACGGGCAGGATCTAATGCAGGTCTGCCTGACCGGGAGGCAGATTCTGACCCAGCGCTGAGGAGGGGCGGTGTAGTTACAGGGGCTTACCTTCCGTGTTCCACGTGTGTACAACCTAAGAAGAAAGTCCTATGTTTCTATAGCTCCCACATTAGTTGTGTAGAATAGCACACAAGTATTTGCCTGGGTAAAAATTTTAATTCCCTGTATTTGAAAAGAGGAGGGTTAGCCTTGTGTCAGGTCCTTCTTAGTTTTTTTCTTTCCAAAAGCTAAACATGCATATTTCCTCCATCTGCTTCTGGGGGCCCTGTTTCTGGATCCCTCTGCATCTTGAACTATCTCTAGTCCACTGGCTCCTGACGCTGGCCGCACAGTAGGATCAATCACTTGGGGAAGTTTTAAAAAAATACGGGTCAGGGTCACACCCCAGGCTGATGGAACCAAAATCCGTGGAAGGCGGCCTGAGCATTGTTGTTTTGTAAAAGGCTCTCACAGTACATTCTCATGAGCAGCCAGCATTGCAAAGCACTGCTCCAGTTTGCTCTGTAAATGAAGGCTTGGTGGGAATGTTGGCAGGGGCCCTCTGGTGAGAGCAAAGAGAATCAGCTCCTTCTAGCTAACGAACGGATGTTATCCTGAATTATCTGTGGCATATTCCACGTGATTTAATCGGCCTCGTCTCCAAGCGCAGCTGAATGCAAATATCTCTCAAGCGTAGGATGGAATGTCAAGGTCCCAAAGATGGTCCCTTATAGAGAAAGCGGCAAAGTGACATCACTAACCCCCATCTAATCTGGCCATGCGTTCAGGACACCTGATTTGGGCCCTGAACATTGAAAACATAAGTGAGTGGTTTTAAATGTTATTGAGATATAATTTTATTGACATATAACATCATGTAAGTTTGGGATGTATGAGGTGTTGATTTAATACATTTATATATTGCAAAATAATTATCACTATAGTTCTAGCTAACCCCTTTATTATGTCACATAATTATTTATTTTGTATGTGTGCATGCATGCGTGTGCGTGTGTGCGTGTGTGCATGTGTGTGTGTGTGTGTGGTGGCAGCAGCAATTAACATCTAGTCTCTTAGCAACTCTGAAGTCTATAATACAGCATTGTTATCTATAATCACTAGGCTGGGCGTACATCAACCAGGACTTATTTATCTTCCGGTTGCAAGTTTGTACCCTTAAATGTCATCTTCCCAATTCCCCCAAACTTCTGTCCCTGGAAACCCCCATTCTACTCTGTTTTTACGAGTTCAGTTGTTCTCTGTGGAGAATGCTACTGGTTGATGCTGCTCGGCTGGGCATGTCTGCGTGTAGATATGGAGGGATTGTCATGGGGAAGTTCACTCATGCTCATCTTAAAGGGGGTTGCAGTAGCGAAGCTGGGATCATTAATAGGTAGGCCTGCGAGAGAGTCCTATGGATTTTTTCTCCAGCTGCCACGTCAGCAGAGGGCGAAGTCAAATCCTTCACTGTAAAGAGAAAAGGGGACTTAAAGGCTTTGCACCAAACAACTTCAGCTTCAAGGTCATAGTCCTCGGTAGGGCTAAGGAGAAGGCAGTATCAAATCTAACACCAAGGTGCAGGACAGTAGCTTTTCATCCACAAATTATTAGTTTTAAAGCCATATACCAGAGTACCACATAAATTTAATACAGATTTATACATTACTTTAATAACCAAAAATTTAAAAGGAAAATGCAAAATTAGAGGGGTTGTGAAGATCCTAGGTTGAATAAGATACAGGCCTGGTTAATCTAATGGGCAGACAGGAGAGAGAAGGGAGGAGGGAAGAAGAAAGATGAAAGAAGGCATGGATGGCAGAAGATGTTTGAACTCAGGTTTTGGGAAGGGAGGTGAAGGGAGGAGGTGAGCAGAGGTATTTTTTAAACTTCTATTTCTTTTTTGTTTTTCAGTTTTTTTAAAAAATTTCAAGTCCATTTATTCCTTTTATCTTGTTCTTGTCCTTTCTCTCAATTTCCTATTTGTCCTTGGAGATTGTGTTCAAGAAACTATCTTCCAAGAACCCTTACATGTAACTGCACATTTTTGAGGGTTCACTGGGTGCCAAAGTCTAGCTTAAGAGCTTTGCCTACCTTTGACATTTCACCGTGTTCTCTCGGCACAGTGAGCTTGAGGCTGTGACTGCCATTTCATAGATGGGATGAGGAGAAGTTGGGACTTGGCCCCAGATGACTGCAATGGACGTTGATGAAGAACTAACTCAAGCTCTCAGGTACCAGAGCTTGGCCTTTAACCGCTAAGCTTGGGATGAGCTCTGGGAGTTTCCATGTCGTTAGACGCATTCCATCTTCTTCCCAGGGTCAGCGCAGTCAGGATGGAAGAGGGCCTCCCCCAGGAGAGCTGACTGGGGAGCCGGGTGTCTAGCGGACATCACTGGTTCTGAAACCAGCCTGGAGGAGCCTGGCAGGTTCCAAGCCACAGGTTTGCACCACTGACCTCTCTCTGGTGCGTTTATACTTTGCAAATCTCTCAAGAGAGCCTTGTGTCATTCTCCCCGCAAAGGGGGTTATTTCTGATCCCCGTTTGCAACGGGGGAAAATGAGGCTTTTCCTCCCTGCCTGGCAGGAGGTATAACTGTAGGTGTCATCTGGGCACCAAAGAATAAAATCTGCACGGGTCTCTTCATTATTATGCAAAGCCAGAGGGGAATCTCAGACCCTCCCTGGCCCCAGCCCATCTGTCTCTGTGCGATGTCCCTGGGGCTCAAAAGCCCGCGGCCAGCGGAGCCAAGTGGGTGGAGACGCGTTCCAGGCCACTAACCTGGGCCATCTTTCCGCGCCTGGCCAGCCAGCGCCTCCAGGCCTATCCCCCTCAGCTTAAAAACACTACCGCTTTCTGCAACCCGCCCGCCGCCCCCCCCCCCAACCCCCCGCACCCCCGGGAACTGCATTAATATTAATTTCGATGAATAATTTAAGGCCAGAGATTTTTTCCGAGCCGCGGCGGGGGAGGGCGCTCAGCTGGGTTCATTTTGGCCACGCCGCCCGCGTGTTTCGGTCGCTAGGATTCCACGGGGCCGGGTACCCGGGACGCGGGAGGATGGAGTGGGTGTGCCGCCGGCGAGGGTGCGCTTGGGGGTGAGCGTGAGCCGGAGCAAGTCGGCCCAGGAGTGAGGCTGGGCGCCCGGGGCTGCTCTGGGGAGGCTGGGCCGGAGGGGCATCCCAGGTCTCAGCGCTACAGCCCGCGCTGCCCCTGCGCGGGGTGACCCGGGTCCACGCGGACTTGAGCCGGAACAATAGCGACTCCTTAGATCCTGGGCTCCTGCCAGGGGCGGCTCAGGCCTCCCCGGACAACCGGCGAGGTCTCTTTTCTTATTTGGCTCATTTATGGCGAGAGGCTGGGGGGAGGGAGGGCAGAGGAGGGGCCGCGTCTAGAGTTGGGGGGACGAGGGGGGCGGCAGTGAAAGAAGTCTCCAGAGGCTGCGTCGCGCGTGATGTCAGCTCCCGACGAAAATAGAGAGGGATCGCCTGCAAATCCCCAGCTCCGGCGGGGCTAAACCTTGCAATCCCTCCCTGGCCGGCGCCGAGCCAGGGCGCAGCGGCCTCCCCCGCCTCCCCTGGCGGACACACACACACACACACACACACACACACACACACTCACCTCGGCCTCCCCTGCCACCACCCTCTGCGCCCACCCTCCGCCACTCGCTGCGCCTACAAGCCCCGCTGCAAACACAGGTGTCCGCGGAGACGCACCGAGCCGGCCAGCCTCCCGCAGCCCCGGGGCGGCGCTCGGTCCCGGCAGCCCCTGGAGCCCCCCGCACGCCCCGCCAAGCGCCACGGAGGCGGGCGGAAGGGCGAGCAGGACGCGCGGAGGGGAGCTGAGACGCCCGCGCCCGTCGGGGCGCTAAAGGGCTTACCCGGGAGGCGGGTGGAAGGGCGGGGAGAGGCTCCGCGTTAAATACCGCGCTCGGCCACCCTCGCGCGCTCAGCCCGGCGCCCGCTCGCTCCCTCGCCCGCCCGCCGCCGCTGGATTGTGCCGAAGAGGAGGGGGCGTTCCCCACACCATGGCATCCACCGAAGGGTGAGGGGGCTTCTCTTTGTATCCGCGGGAAAGCGGGGGCTCCGTGCGGGGTGGTGGCCCCCCGTCCCGGATGGGGACGGAGAGGCGTCGGCACCGGGTTTCGGTGACGGCGTCGGCTTGATGGCTGGGGGTGGGCTGGTGGCGGGGATGGGTGTTCTTTCGCCAAGCCCACTGCGTAACCCTCGGAGGATGCGCGAGATGGAAGGTTTTATTCATTTAAAGGGTGCGCTGGGGTGTGAAAAGTGTGAGGGGAAGATGCTCTGGAGGTTACTTTTGAGATTTAAAAGCAAGAAGGGATTAGGCGCGGCGGGAGCGGCTGACCTCGCCGGGGGAGCAGCGCCGGGAGCGCGGCGCCGGCCGCCAGGTGAGGACCCGCCGGATGAATGAGCCGCGATGCGGGCGGGAGGGGCGGGGCGAGGACCTGCGCGCGCGGCCTTGAACGTGAGATTTGCGGAGCCGCGGACAGACGCCCGGCCTGCTCCCTTCGCTCCTGGTCCCTGCACGGCGGAATCTCCCTGGCCAGCGCTAAGGGGGGTGGAAGAGATTTGGGTGCTTCCCGGGAAGAGGCGGGGAAGTGAGTGGTTGGGGCAGGGACAGGAGTGCCCAGACATCAGCGGGTTAGTGTCCGCTTTTCTTTTTCCTTCGCCGGGGCTGTGCAGTCCTCGCCTGCCTTCCGAGGCTGCAGATGGATATGGACTGTTCCCAGCGACAAATAAGAATAGCTCTTTACCCAGAAGGAGCCGGGGGAGATGGGGCTGCAAAGGGCGAAAGGATTCCTCCAACATTCATCTCAATGGAAGGGTCCAGAACAACGTCCCTGAACTGACTGACATCTCCCAGGAAACTTTTCCAGCTCAGGGGAGCCTGAGTATGAATCAAAGGACTGTTTGGGGAGGTCGGCCCTTGGGTTAATTCACAAAATTGCACCGGCCACTGGCAGGCGAGCCCTGTTATGTGGAAGGGAAACTTCAGCCCATCTCTGGGCTGGTGGATGAGCATCAAGGATGATGCTGGCACTCACCACAGTTCCTCGTTAATAACATTTCGCCAGCTCTGCAGGCTCGTTTTGGAGTACGGGGTCCCTAGGAGCGAAGAAGTGGTCCCAGAGTCAGCTCTCTAGACGCCAATCTCCAACAAAGGGAAACTATTTCTAAGACTTTGTCTCTGTGTTTAGAACTCATCCCTTTTCTGTCCTCTGACGCCTGGCATCTTGTATAGTGGGAGATTTCTTCTCTCTTTTCATCTTAGCTGTTCAGCAGTAGGACCTTTTTGATTATTAGTAAGATGCTCTGGGAAGACGCTGTATAGTAGGAGGGTGGTGTACTATGCCAAAACAGATCTCTAGGACTAAATATTAAGAGCCCGCCTGGCTCAACCTCAGTGCCTTCCTGTTTAATTAAGTAGTCTTCCATATAAGAAAATATATGAAGGCATTTCTGGCTCCCTTCGGGCCCTTCTGGATTTACCCCTGCTTGTACAGGCCCGGGCGGAAAACATCTGTGAAAGAGATGGATGGTGGCAGTCTTTCAAATCCTGTATCCAACTGACTCCTTGTTCTCATGGCCAGATAGAGAAGGGAGAGGTCAAGACAACAACAGAAATCCCCAAATTAAGTGTGTTTATCTCACCTTTGTCCTATACGAGAACTGCCGAATGATTTGACATTAAATATGGAGCAGACGTGATGTGCAGTATTTTTTAAAAATCCTATATTTGTGCACTGTGGATAATGAGGAAAAGATTGGTCAGGGGAACTCATATTGAGGAGATGAAAGAGTTGAGAACATTTGAAAAGCTGGGAAACAAATACAGAAAGACCTACAACCCATTCTCATTTCAGAGCAGTCGCTGAGGAGCAGGTGACATTGTCAGAAGCCCTGGTCTTGCCTTCCTTCCGTCTCTCCTTCCAGATGCATTTGCTGAGTACTTGCTGGATAGACCTCACATATCAGGCTCTCTGAGGAGGTACAAAGACCTTCAGGGCCTGGGAGCTGGCCTTCACCAGGCTGGCTCCTATTGAGGACTTCGATTAGAAAGTTGTTCCCGTGGTTTGGTGAGATTCCCTTGCCTCTTCTGATGTCTTTGGTTAAAGTGCCTCATAAAGGGAAGTTCCTTAAGTATCCCCAGGCTGGTCTCCTTTGTTAGCGCTCTACAAAGTTGAAACTGTTTCCTTGAAACATACATTGCTGCCCAGCCGGTGTGGCTCAGTGAGAAAATTTGAGGTTGACCTATGAGCTAGGACAGTGATGGCGAACCTCTGACACGCGTATCAGAGGTGACACGCGAACTCATTTTTTTGGTTGATTTTTCTTTGTTAAATGGCATTTAAATATATAAAATAAATATCAAAAATATAAGTCTTTGTTTTACTATGGTTTCAAATATCAAAAAATTTCTATATGTGACATGGCACCAGAGTTAAGTTAGGGTTTTTCAAAATGCTGACACGCCGAGCTCAAAAGGTTCACCATCACTTAACTAGATTCAACTCCCGGTCAGGGCACATGCCTGGGTCACGGTTTCAATCCCAGTGTGGGGCATGCAGGAAGCAGCCAATCTATGATTCTCTCTCATCATTGATCTCTCTCTCTCTCTCTCTCTCTCTCTCTCCCTTCATCTCTGAAATCAATAAAAATATATTTTAAAATAATAAAGCAAAAAACCCATACATTACTGAGAAGGAAGCAAAAATAACAATAGAGTGATATGCTTTCGATGTATGTATCTTCAGTTCAACTCTCTTTGCTCCAGATTGTTTGGGGAGTGGGGTAGTATGGTAAACTGACCATCGTGGTTACCGATTATTTGGTGATACCGTTATAGTCCACAGCATGTTGATTACAAATTTTTAAAGTATTAGAAGCATAGTGACATCTGATGTTTGTTTAGCACTCCACATTCAAAGCTCATTCGTGTATAGCACATTTGATTCTTTCAATAACTGAAGCAGAGGGTCCAGTGAAAATGGGCTTTAAGAATCAATGATATAGACTATGATGCCATCTTTCCAGGAAAATTCCAAGACTTGGCAGAACTGTGGGGTTATCACCTGGAAATGTCAGTTATCACTGAAGAGTCTGCTAGGCATATCTGGTGGAGAAGATTGCCGGCTTTCTCTCAAGCCTTTGGCACACACACTGCCTTTTGGAATATTCTTAATATCATCCTGTGTGCTTGGCCTTTGCAAAGCATACTCGTTTGGAATTGGGGTGATTAGCATCCGGTGTCTGTAAAAGTCAGCAGTGCATTCAGGTCGTTCCCATGCCCTGAGAGGCATGTTCTTGCAAAGCAGAGTCTGATTTGATAATTGAGCATCGTTGTTGTCACTTTTTTCTCCCCCCCCCCCGCCCCCGAGTCCTCTGACATGGCAAGAATTATGGCTTTAGGTTCCTGACCCAAATTGGAAAGAGATTATAGGTAGTTGGTGGCAGACAAGCTAATGTTCATTATTGACTGAGTTATAGTGGAGCACCCAGATGCCGTAGAGGGGGGCATTTCAGAAATCCGTTCTTGGGGTGGAAGACACTAAGTCACCATGTATGTCAGGGACCCAGAGGCTCTCTGTCTTCTGATCAGCTCCCAGAAGCAAGGGGTCGGGGCGAAAGCCAGCGAGGGCTTGGGTTGCAGGCTGACTTAGAAAGCAAATGAGACAGAAAACTGCTGACAAGGGAAAAACCCTGGCAAGGGAGACCTCTGGATTTATTATTTCAAGCAAACAAAAGCAAAACAGAACGACTGCCCCCTCCCTCCTGCCCTCGGGACTGAGGTTGAGGTCAGCTGGAGGAAGAGCCCAGGGAGCGGACTTATTGCGAAGGGGGTGGAGGGCATGGGTCTTGGGGGCCCACGGGGGTTTGCATATTGCACGCCTCGGGCTCGGCTCCAGCTTTCATTTCTCATTTTCTCATTTTCAGGAATATAACCATCAGCCTCCTTGGGTAACATAGCTATTAGCGGGACCAGGAGAAAGCCATTTCATGTTGACTAAGACAGCCTCTTGCGAGTGATTCCAAGCTTAATCCTCAAGAAATAATTGCCAAATCTAAATGAAGCTTGTAAAGTGGAAAAGCCGGGTTGTTCAAAACCAAGAGACCAGGTCCGTGCCTCGCTCTCATGGCCACTTCTCATCCTCTTTCAAGCCCTGCGAGTAGGTGCTGTCTCCTCCGGTCAGATTGAAGGGAATTGTCAGACAAGGAAAAGTCCTTAAGAGCGTGCTTTGGCTGCAGGAACAAGTAATATGGAAGCAAAGTGTGAGATTTCTGGGTCAGTGTGCCAGAAATCCTGCAGATCCAGGATTGCAAAGCCTTCTCACACTTTGAAGCACAACACAGGTTGAATTCAATTAAAATCTCCCCTCCCCGCCGCCCCCCGCCGCCCTGGCTGTATCATGCAATACCCCGTCTCTGGTTTTCCTCCTGTTAAAGGCAAACGAAATTGTTTTCCATGCTGATCTTGATCCCCTGGGAACTGGCTTGCCTCTCGGAATGAGCTGACTCTACTCTTCATGTCAGTCACCTGCTATAATGTTTTAATCAAATAAGACAGGGATCCTTTAAAGCAGTGGTTCTCAACCTCGGCTGCACATTAGAATCACCTGGGAATCTTTTTTAAATCCTGATTTCTGGGCCTCATCCTCCGGAAATTCTGTTTCTTTGTTATGGGGTGGGGCCACAACATTAGTAACAAAGAAACAGAATTTCCGGAGGATGAGGCCCAGAAATCAGGATTTTAAAAAGATTCCCAGGTGATTCTAATGTGCAGCTGAGGTTGAGAACCACTGCTTTAAAATCTTCTAGCCATAGGCAGCAGAAGAGTCATTCTGGAGATAACATTTTAGTTTGGTTTGCATTTTAAGAACTTGTCCTGGAAGTCTACAAAAATCTACCCAATGTCATAACTGCACCTTGCTGGCAGCCTTCTCTTCCGTGCCCTTAACAGCTTGTAGGGGGGCGAACAGCATGCTTCAGAGCAAGGGTTTTAGAATCCAGATTAAGGCAAATCTCTTCATTTACCAGGATCCTGCGCTTGCTCTCTCCTCCCTCTGCCGGCCCCTCACCCCTCCACCACAATACCAAGCGCCAAGTCCTTGGAATGAATTAATTAAAGGAGTGTTTAAAAATATCTCCCGGCTCCATCTCCACGTGCTCCATCATTGATTGGAGGCAGATGGGCCCCATGTTTGTCAGGAGGAGAGGAAAGGGCTAGCAGCTTGTTGTAAATCTGTCTGGTTGGCTTCAAACAATGGCAGAAAAGACAAGGGGGCAGCTGCATTACAGGAGGATGAAGCAAAGGGTAGATCCCTAAACCTTAAAAACACACACAAAAAAACCTCATTTTCTTAGGACTGTGTTTTCTTAACGGTTGTTTTTCAACGGGATTGACATTTATTTACTTATCTCTCATTCATATATTTACCGAATGTCTCACTTAGCAGATAGGGTGGCCGTCTGGTGTTTTTGGCAATCTCGGCAGCTGCTTCGGATTAGAGGCTCATTGAACAAGGACGTCCTTTAAAGTGGAATGAGGGGACTGAACTCCATTTGGCGGCTGGACTTGTGTCCATCCCGGGTCCCTCTAGGATAGAGGATGGTAGGCGTTAGAGACCTCGGGTGAAGTCCCTGGGACTAGGAGGGAGGGTTTCTCTGCACCCCCGCACCCCACTCTATAGAGGCTTTCTTCTGTTCCATTTGCTCCGGAGGGCCATCTGTCCCTCGCTGCTTGTAATCTGGCGCAGGAACTTTCTGTCGTGCCCTCCTGCCATCCCGGCTTTCCAGCCACTGCACTCTCAGCATCGAGGAGCTGGTGGCAAAGTTGGAGGTGGGTCTGAGGTGCGTCTGCCTCCCCAGCTTTGCTCTTCCCACAGCACTGGACGCGAGGCAGTGGATGCCTGTGGACGGCAGGTGGCCCACAGGCATCTAGTGTTTGGCTCCCACGGGATTTTGGAAATGTTTACATTTTAATTAAAATTATAATTGCTTATAATTTTTTTAAAAAAATCCCGATTCTGGCTTCTGTCAAAAATTGCCAGATCTGATGACAAAGAACCTGCCCTTTTGTCTTGGTACTATGTGTTGGGTAATTACAGTCCAGCATTGTTTTAAACACATTACACCTATTAATTTATTTAATCCCTGCAACAATATGACACACAGGGGCTATTATCATCTCCATCTTTACAGGCATGGAGACTGAGGCACAGAAAGATTAAGTAACTTGCCCAAGACTTCACAGCTAGTAAACAGCAAAGCCAGACCTTAAACCCAGGCAGCCTGGCTCTAGGCCCCTAATCACTTGGCCACACTGTTTAGGCCCGCAAGACTGCGGCGGAGCAGCGGCTGTCCTCTGAGACAGGGCGTGTGCCTTTCAGGATGGGAACAGCCTTTTCTGAGACCACTCACTCTCGTTACCTGCTTGACCCCTTACTTCTCTAACACAGCCATGGGGAGACTGAGAGCTTGGGCTCCATCCTCACAGGGAGTGCCCCTGCCTGGTGAGTGTGGGTTGGAGACATTCTTCAAAATCCCATTTCTATGTCATGAAAGGTAATTCCAGCTGCTTTTTCTCTGTAACCCCCTAACCACTACCTTGTGCTTTGTTCCGGGTTGTTCTTCATGAAGAGTGCTCTTGTAGTTATTGGTTGTCAGGACGCCAATGGCATTGTCTTACCCATGCAGTGCTTGGACTCAGCCCAGCATGGGGTCCCGTTCTTTGGAATATCGAGCCTTGTGCATGCACTTCTTAGTGGCAAATGTAGTTGAGCATTTAGGGGGCTCTGGAGTTTATCTTTTCTTCTGTGATTTCCAAGTGTGGCCATTGAAGGTTGTGACTTCCCCATTTTCCTAAAACAGCTACTAGCCCTGCCCCGTTAGGAGCAGGGCTGATGTTGTTGTTGGGTGTTTTTGGCAACACAAGCAAACCGTGGTGGCTAGGGGTGCCTTTTAAACTGAGGAAGAAATCTTTCAGATGCATTCCTGTGTATGTATTTTTAAGAGTGGCACAGTTTGCTGATCACCCAATAGGTGGCAGTATATGTCAGCCCTTTGTCCAGACTCACCACTCTTCCTTTGACTCCCTTTGGAAACCCCTGGGTCCTTAGGGGATCCCAATTCCCACGGTATTCCATTCTCTTTTGATTAAAAAAAGTGACTCCACCAAATATATCATGTGGAAATCCTGAGACAATTGTTATGTATCAATAGTTTTCAGAGATACCACCATATACAAATGTAACTAGAACCATTCATTTTTCCTTATTCCAAGTCGGTGTGACTGTACATACATGATTTCAGCCAATCCTTGGAAAACTCATATGAAATATTATTATCATTTTACAGATGCAGAAACTGAAGCTTCGAGAAATTTTGATTTTATGCTGTTATTGGGTGCCTTGTTTTTTTGTCATCTAATTCTACAGTGTTTCATACTATCCACGTCTTGCTATTAATTCACATTTCCTTAAAATTCCACAGTCTCCCCCTTTGTTTGTTTTTGCCCCAGTGGGTGTCTCTAATCATTTTGATCCAAGGAAGCAAGATAGCCAAAAAGAGATAATGTAAGCGGCAAGGCTCGAGAAGGACAGCAATGAATATAGAAAGAGGTCAGCTTGTTAAGCGGAGATGTGACATTCAAAAGAAAATGCCACCATAAAAAAATAAAAAAGAGACTAAGATTGGGCAACTGAGAAGGATGGTCAGACCCCAGCTTGTAGACATGAAACCAGAGTATTTCAAATAGAAGCAGTTCAGTGCATGAAGGGAGATAAGGTCAAAGGAAACAAATAGGAAAAGCATTCTTCTCTATCAGGCATCGGGCAAAGGCAAGTGCTGCAGACCAAGTTGTATTTTTGTCTTGATCTCAGTCTACTTAAAAGGGCAGTTGTGATCTGATAACCAGCTTTGTTAGGAGAGAGGGTGGGAGTCAACATGAACGAAGCACAAGCAGATAAACGTATCCCGGGGCGAGATGGATGGATATCAGCTGACAACCCTCAGCTCCGACACTGAAGTTTCCCTGGGGGATCGGTTCAGTTGTTATTTTTTATACTTCGGTGCAACATATGGTCTTGAAAAAGTGTCAAAAATAACTATGGGACTAATTTCCAAGAATAGAATAGAGAGTAATGGAATTATAGACTGAATCTATTCCCCTGGTGTTTTTCTGGGATTCAAGGTCACCCATCAGCAGACGTTAGTAAAATCATCACAGAAGAGAAGCACTGATGGCATCATTGATTTTTCGATCGTGATTAATTGCTATCACTTCCAATGAAGGACTAATCACGTGTAGGAGCTTATCTATTAGTCTCAGAGTATTCAAATTTGGGTTCTTTTTAGGGCCTGGATACACTGGGTTTGAGGCACTGTTGCTGGCTGGTCCTGGGAAACACTCTGAGGTGGAAACTTGTGTACGTAAAGTTTATTGAGGGGAGCTCCTGGCATAAATCCCTGTGGAAGAGAGAGGGAAGCCCGGGCGGGCAGAGGGAGACGTTGAGACAGCCACAGGAAGCTGTGGTACGGGGATGGTTCTTTGGGATGGTCCAGAATTAAGGCAAGAGGCCTGGCCTTTCTACCACAGCATCGATCAGGCGCTGGACCCGGACTGTGCTCAGGCAGTGGGGGTGGCCCTGGGTGAGTAGAGGGCCAGGCTTTGGAGGGTGATAGAGTCGGTTAGTGTTGTCACTTATCAAGACTCCCAGCAGCTGGGGGAATGAATATCTCAGTCCTGAAGTTGGGAGATAGGGGTCTGGCAGCATGCCACTACATCCATTATTGACTCCAAATTCAAGTGTTTGAGAGATAATAAAATGAGTATGGTTGATTTCAAGCTGAATATTCATGCCTCCATAAAACTACCATCTGCAACACAATACTATACCTTAAAAGAAGTGTGTGGTAGGGGGAAAATGGTGGGGGAGGGTAGATTCTGGTGGGCAAGGATGGGGAGAATTCACAGGCATCAGCTTCCTCAGTGTTAGCTGTGACCCGCACAACCCCCAAGGACTGACGTCAGAAGCCCTCTTCTTCACTCCAGACCTTCCAAAGGCATCGGGTCCAATGGGAGGATGGTTGTCTGAAACTGCTGCCTTAGAAAGGGAAATCAACTCAAGCTAATGGAAGGGGCCACGAGGAGTCACAGTCAGATATATTGGGAAGCAGATCAGTGATGGCGAACCTTTTGAGCTCGGCGTGTCAGCATTTTGAAAAACCCTAACTTAACTCTGGTGCCATGTCACATATAGAAATTTTTTGATATTTGCAACCATAGTAAAACAAAGATTTATATTTTTGATATTTATTTTATATATTTAAATGCCATTTAACAAAGAAAAATCAACCGAAAAAATGAGTTCGCGTGTCACCTCCGACATGCGTGTCATAGGTTCGCCATCACTGGTATAGCTAGTAGTGTTTTTCCCAGTATTGACGACAGCTGTTTCTGTATTCCTACCAGAGTTACAGTGGGGCCTTGACTTACGAGTGTCTCGACTAACGAGTTTTTTGAGATACCAGCTGTCTCTGCACCGATTTTTTGCATTGAGTTGACAGAGTAATTTGAGTTAACGAGCTCCTTAACGAGCTCGGTCTCGGAACGAATTAAACTCGTAAGTCGAGGCCCCACTGTATTTCCCATGGAGTTCCTACCTTGGGAGAAGGTAGGCAATGAACTGGATCACCCCTTTCTGCAATAGCCACTGATCGTTCTGTTGATTCAAAAAGTCATGCATTCCGTCAACCTCCGGCCAAAGGTGCTCGGATGTTGACATTTCTCTTCTCTATTCCCTTGGTAAATATTGAGATATGTGCAGAGATGAAAGAACACTTTTGTACATAATATGAGGCCTTGTAAATTATACCTGTGGATATTTCCCCTTGTGTTTTCAGGGCAGTCGACTCTGCTCTCTGAAACCAGGACATTGATTATCAATGTGTTTGTGTTTTTATTAGCACAGCAGCTTAATTCAAGTGGCTCATTGGAGAGTAATAGAAGGTAAAGCAACCGAGCATTGAAACTTGCCTTTGCTTCCCTTCCTTACCTGTTTGTAAGTTACACCTCTGGTATTTACTACAGCAGGTAAGACGCCTCTGTTTCCGGTATTTGGGTACAGACAACAGTGATTGTATTCAATCTACATTTAGAAAACACATTTTGCACATAGGCTCTCGCTACCAGCCAGATAAAGGACTTTGAAGGATTTACTGTCTACTTTCAAAGAAATTACTTTTAACAAAAACTTTTCACTTTTTGTGGTTTGGATCAGTAGTTCCTTTCCCATAACAAAACACATGATATCATTAAAAAATTAAAACAAAAAAAACCCCCAAACTTCAAATATTACAGAAAGGCATAAAAATAAAGAAGTAAAACTGCCTCCCATCCCAATCCCGTTCTCTAGAAATACTCATTTTTTGGTTTATCCTTTGAGACATTTTTCTATGCCATGTAAACATTTTATTCTTAATATGCAACTTGTATCATCCTATACAGCCAACTCTACAACTTGCTTTTTGGTTTGTACTTCTGGGTATATATGCTGTGTTATATGTATCTGATAACAGTCCACTGGATGGTCATATAGTAATTGATTTAACCAGCCCCTGATTGATAGACAGGTTATCTCCAAGTCTCTGTTAATATGACAACATTGGGTGGAATATGAACTGGAGGAGTAGATGGGGCAGGGGCACTGAGACCAGTTATGATTTAGGTGACAGCAGTGATTCAGGTGGGAGGCAACAGTCCAGTTTAGGGCACAGGCTCTGTTTGCATGAGCAGATTCCAAGGACATTTAGAAGAACGCAGTGACCAAGTGCATGTAGTGGGTGAGCAAGAGGGAGGCATAAAGCTGTCTCTTGGTTTCTGGCCCTTTGAGCAAAAGGGTGGTAGAGGAGAGTGCAGAAAAGAGAGAGAGATGGTCAATTTGAAAGAGAAGGTAATGAATTTGGTTCTGCTTACTGGGTTAGAATTTTTGGGTGGAGATGCTCACCGAGCAGTTGGATACACGAGAGGCTGGGGCCTTTATGGGATGATATTTATGATCATAGAAGTGAATGAGCTCACTCAGATAGATCATGAAGCTAGGAAAAAAATGGGCTGAGGGAAGAAACCTGGGGAGCTCTAGCATCCACAGATGGGCAGAGAGAGGTGATTCGGGGTGCACAGGCTGCTGAGTGGTAAGGAGGGGAGTCAGGGGGAATGGGTATCTTGGAGTGGGTGATAGTGCTGCAAGTTGTACACAAGTTAAATAACATAAGTACTGAAAAGTGGTCACTGGGTTAATCAGTTTCAAGGCCATCACCGGCTTGTGCCAGAGATGGGTCAGCAAAGCGGTGGCTACTTTGCCACGCCGGTGTTGGTTGAGAATGGATGGAGAGAAAATGATTATAAATTGTTTTTCAAGAGTGTGTCCATCAAGGGGAGGATGGGCATACGAAAACAGATGCAGAGGAGACCAGGATTACATTTGGCCTTTTTTTTTTTTTTAAATATGTTTTATTGATTTTTTTACAGAGAGGAAGGGAGAGAGATAGAGAGTCAGAAACATCGATCAGCCGCCTCCTGCACATCCCCCACTGGGGATGTGCCAGCAACCCAGGTACATGCCCTTGACAGGAATCGAACCTGGGACCTTTCAGTCCGCAGGCCGACGCTCTATCCACTGATCCAAACCGGTTTTGGCACATTTGGCCTTTTTGTTTTAGTGTTTGGGTGGCTGTGCTATAAGCATGTCCATATGCTAAGGGAAGGGTTTGGTCTTGGGTGATGATTGGTCCTGAGTACCCTTTGTGCAAGAAGCTGATGAAAGAAAGAACTAGGACCCCAGCTTGCTCTAAAGATGCTTGCAGAGTAGGGCAGGGCAGGCGGCTCTGTGAGGGCCTGACCAGAGCTTCCTACAGTCTTCCTGATCCCACAGCATCGGGAAGGACAACTCAGAACAGTGAGGAAGGAAAAGGTCACCTGTCTGGACTCCCAGATCTGTGCAGTCCAGGGTGATCTGTAGAGTGACAGATGGGGCCACCAGCTCCTCCTGCTTTCTGTAGCTTCCTTAGTCAGCCAGCTAGAGCTGGGTAGATTTTAGTAGGGGTTGCTATTTTTTTATGGGGGTGGAGGGGAGCAGCATGGGGACCTACCTTCCACAAGCCTTTCTAAGTCTCCTAGCTGGAATTCTTCTCTTTTCTCCTTTAACCCTTCGTTTGCACTCTTGCGTAGCTTGTGAAACTTCCTTGGACTCGGTCTTGATCCCCATTCTGAGCTCTGCATTCTCTTTGGATCACTTCTTGGGCATCTACATGACACCTGTATACTGATAAGTCTCCAGTGATGCATTTATATCTCAGAACTTTTCTCCAAGTTCCAGATTCATACATCCTACCATCTAATTGCCATCTCCCTGTGTACAATGTACCGACGACAGCCGGAGTTGCCGTGGCTACAATGGAACTCTTGCAATTTTTTCCTGCAGATGCATCCCTACTACCTCCCAAGTTCTCTCCATATCAGTAAATGGGACTATCATCTACCTAGATATTCAAACCCCTGTTGCTTCTCTTCCATCAGCCCCACCCTACAAGCTTTCTCAGTTCTATCTCAAAAATGTCCCTTGAGTCTGGCCTTTTCTCTCCATTGCCATGGCCATCACATTCAGCCCAGACAACTGTCATTGCCCTATTGGAAGCCACACAGTCCCCTCTAACTGGCAGTTCCTCAGATACCCTACGGTGTTGCCCACCTTAGGACCCATTTTCTTTGTTCCCACCCTCCATCCACTGCCACTCTTCAGGTGGCTGATATCCTTGAGTATCCGTTAGTTCTCCGCTTCAATGCCATTTCCCAGAGAGCTCATCTCGCACCACTCCTCCAAAAATAGGTCTGCCTTTCCTAGTCCTATCTCATTTCCCCTGCTTGCTTCCTTCATGGCATCAGTTAGAATTTTTAAATATTTTATTTGTTTATCTTCTTGTTGGTATCGACCGGCCTCAGGAATGTAAGCACTCTGAGGGCTGGTTGGTTCATCATTGCATCCCCTTGGACACGGGCACCAAGCACTCAGTAAGCTTCCTGATTGAATACTCAGCCGGGGTTACATGGAGAAAGCGCTCAGAAGAGGTGACGTTTGAGCTGGGCCTCTTCCAACGACCTTGTCCCATGGCACTTTGTTCAGACCTCTGTTAGAACATTTCATTATAACGAGTGCTGAGTGTTTTCTTGTCTGTCTGCTCACATCCTCGTATCTCTCTGAGGATCAGGACCACATTAATTCCTTGGTGTCCCAACTTATTATCGTTATTACAATTGTGTGTTAGTGTAATTCAATTGTCTACCTTGGGAAAGAGACGCTAAGGGCATAGAGGGCAGAAGGGGATGGTTTTAAGGGATGAGAGGGCCAAACTTGAGAATTCATGACCTTTTGCTTATTGGGACACATCCTCTTTTTAAGGTTCTGGTCAGATGAACTTCTTGGCCCACGAGTCAGTAACCAGGCTTTGACTGCTAAGGGTTGATAGGATTCAGATAGGTTACAAGAATAATTAGTTGGAGAGCAACTGATCTTGTGAAGCCAAAAATGTATTTGTCATAGTCAATCATGCTCCCATGCTGCTGTCTGGGAAAGATGACAAACTCCTAGAGCTGCTGTTATTTTAAAAAGTAAGAGAGTTGAATCAGATGAGACATTGAGCCCACTCCCCATGCCCCATCTTTCCCAGGACTTCCTGCCTCCTCTCAGGATGTCTTTCTATTCCTTTTCCTTGCTTCTTATGAAGGGAAGCAAGGAGAAGCTAGCATGCATTTGATATTCAGACACAAAGGATTTCTCAAGTCAAAGATGATATTTAAATTTCACCAGCGAATAAAATCCAAGGCCCAACAGTTACACTGCTTGAAACACGGATTTAGAATAAGTGCCCAGAAGCTGCCAACGATGTTGTTAAATGGATGCTTTTTTAACTTTTGAAGAGATTCTGAATGTTTAACCATCCCCAATAGAATTCTCTTCTCTGGCTTCCTATTGTGGTTAGAAAATAAGAGCCAGGCTTTAAAAAAGAATGAAATCTTACTTACCATTTGAGGATGGACCTAGAGGGTATTATGCTAAGTGAAATAAGTCAGACAGAAAAGGACCTATACCATCTGAATTCACTTATATGTGGAATCTAAAAAAGAAAATAAATGAAGAAACAAAGCAGAAACAAGCTCAAAGATACAGAAATCAGACTGATGTTCGTCGGAGGGACAGGGATTAAGAAGCACAAATTGGTAGTTACAAAATAGTCACAAAGATGTCAAGTGCAGGTAAGGGAATATTAGTTAATAATACAATAACTATGTGTGGTGCCAGGTGGATGCAAGGCTTAATGGGGGAATCGCTTCATAAATTATGTAAGTGTTTATCCACTATGCTGTACACCTGACACTAAAATAATACTGAATGCCAACTGCAATTGGAGAGAAAAAAGAAAAAAGAGTCAGGAGTCTAGAAAGAATGTCTCGTAGCTGGTATTGCGTTTTCTGGTAACCTAAATGAACATGTTTGGAATTTCGATACTTCCTGAAGTGGAGTTCTTTCCTGGAGTTTCCTGGCGGCGGGACAAGTTGAGGGGTATTTGTTGTGTCCTGGTGGGACAAGACAGTAAAAACTGTGCCCAGCACCTTCTTTCTTGACCCTCAGTGAGAACTCTGTGATTGGATGAGGGGCTAGTTGATGGAACCCCTGCCTGAGCCTTACAGGAAGGTCTTCAGCGGAAACCACCCTCACCATCCTCACTGCCGGTGCTGGAGTCCTCCTCGATCCAGAGCCAGGGCATGCAAACTGCTGTTTGTTTTTAGGTGAAAATAGAGTCCAAGGAGAGAGGCGGAGTTTTCATGTTTCCTTTGACATAGAAGCCATTGTTAGGTGGGAGAACCACGCATATACAGATCGTGGTTTTACTCTATTTGCTTTCTCTCTCCCGGGGAAGGCTCTCTATGGGATCCCAGGAAAGTAAACTCCAGTTCCCCACAGGTAGTCCACACATCATTGTTCAGCAATCAGCAAGACCAAACCAGTTTGTCCAGAAGGGGGCCCTGTGGAGCCTCACTGCGGCAGCTGCGGGCAATGGTGATTTTCCTGCTGTTTTGAAGCAAGAGCCAGAAGGTGAATTGCCTCTTTCCCAGGCCAGCAGCAGCTGTTGCATTGGTTTTTAAGAAGGGAAGCCATACCACGTCGATTATTTACATTCCAAGTGATTTGGAGTTGTTAAATCAACCAGCAGAGCTCTCTAAAGCCCAAGACTACATCCGGGACAACTGGGCAGCAGTGGAGTTGACAGCGGTCGCCATTTACCAGTGTGGTCTGGGCTCCTTGTCGTCCTACTCCTGGCTTCTCCTTGAGAGTCATCAGCGGGGTTCAAACAAGATTTGCTGGTTCCTGAGCTCGGGTATGTCCAGCCTGGTTTTGCCTGGGTTATTGACAGACTTTTGAAGGTGAAGGGGTAACCGTAGGGAAGAAGAGAGGCCTTTGAAGAGGGAGAAAAAGACACTTGAGGGATTGCAAAGTACATTTTGAAAGGGTTGGAAAGGCCCCAGAATAAGCAATACGAGAAAGGAAGCATGCAAACAGATATTTCTCTTTTCAAAGCGACTAACCAACCACCCCAGAAATCTAGCTTGTGTTCCAACCCCATTGGAAGCAGGCGACACAATTAAAATAGGCGTGAAAATGCCGTGTTTTTGTTACAGGTCCGCTCCCTCAGAAGGCAGCCCTAGAGGAGTCAGGGACGTACCCATGTGCCCATATGTTGGTCTAAAGAGGACTTTATCGCTTCCCCTAGAAGCTGACTGCTGAGGCCAGCCAGTGCGATGAAGATGGTCCCATGATTTTAAGGAGCAGAAAGGACAATTTGTGTCTAACCTTTGAGTTTCTCATGTCCTATTACCACAGGCATTTGTTGAATAAATACATGGAAGCACTCAAAAAGCTCACTGGATGAATTATTTAGCACAGGAATTTCTGATTCCTCCTTCAAGAGAATCTTAGATTATTTGAGTAGAAATGTAGGAGAACAGGGAAACATGGTCGGCTTCAGGGTCCTGAGCTCAGACCGGTCCTGTCCTTGGTTTAACGCTTTGCAGTTGCCATCTTGAAATTCTTAAGAAAAAGGGACCTTGTGTTCTTCTTTTGAACTGGGCCCCATGAATTATGTGGCTAGTCCTTCAGGGAAGCCACAGCTCTGCAGGCCTGTATAAAGTAACTATTTTTTAAAAATACGTTTTTATTGATTTCAGAGAGAGAGAGGAAGGGAGAGGGAGAGGGGGATAGAAATATCAGTGATGAGAGAGAATCATTGAGTGGCTGCCTCCTGCACACACCCTTACTGGTGATCAAGCCCAAAACCCAGGCATGTGCCCCTGACTGGGACTCGAACCGTGACCTCCAGGTTCATGGGTCAACGTTCAACCACTGAGCCACACTGGCAGGGCTGAAATACTATTAATGACGACAGTGACCAGGATAAAGATGATAACCTTGAGGATATCTGATCTCTTACAGTGCACTAGAATATTTCAATAAGGAGCTATAGTACTTTGCATAAAACAGCTTCTGGGAGCCAGTGGTACGCAGCGGTTAAAAGAATGTATTCATATTGAGAAAGACCTAAACAAAATGTCCTGTTCCTTCACTGACTAGCAGTATAACTTCAAGGAAGTTGATTAGTCTCTCTGAGACTTAGTTTGTTTATGTATTAAAAAGGGACAATAGCCCCACTGGATGGGGTTTTGGAAAGGATTAAGGCAGGACTGTGTGACTCACTGAGCACAGTGCTGCGAGATGGAGGACACCCTGTACTGATGACTGTCATTCTTCTTCTTGGAATAGCATGACTGTATTACTTTCAGCCCGCTGAACTTAGATTGGGTGATCCATCAGTCTCCTGGCTTTGCAAATTAGGTTGCTAACACTTGCTGCATACGAACAAGTATGTTTGCTAGTTCTCATAGAGCCACAGGTGATAAGATTAGAAAGTAAGTCCTGGACTTCTTTGATCTTATGGGTGGTGTATTTGCACTAGCAAAGGTTTGTTAGATTTTTCTCTTATGTGCTTTTAACCCTTGAACTATTTTTGCTCCCTACGTGTCTTACTTGAATGGTGTTTTGGGGGGCCCTATGTCTCCAGCTCTCTGACACCACTTGGTGTCCTGCAATTCAATTCAATACTGACACAGTCAACCCGGAGTTAGTGTCAGATCCCATAAATTAAGGGCTCGGTCCCAGGAGACTGCCCCCATTTCAGATGCCAGTCACAAGCCCAGGTTGTACTCTTGGTTGACAGGCTATAAATCCACTGGGTTCCCACAATTCCCTCCTCTGGTGTGAAAATTTACTAGACCAATTCATAGAAGTCAGGGAACCACTTTACTATTGTTTTCTTGTTTATTCTAAAAGATACAACTCAAGAACAGCCAAATGGAAGAGATGCATAGGGCAAGGTGCGGGGAAAGGGCCATGGTGCTTTCCCAACCCTTTGATAGGTTCCCCAACCCACAAGCTCTGGAAGCCATCATCCAGATCTGCTTCATTATCTGGGTAGGTCAAGCTCAAGGTGGTTGCTTTACTTAGTTTCCCAGGTGCCGTAGGAGATGTCTGTCAGGGGCTAAGTGTCTGCGAAAGGTCAACTCTTGACCTCCTTAAGGATGAAGGTGAACTACATGGGGAAGACAGTGATTCAGGAAGCAGAGGGAGGAGCCACAAAGAGGAGTATGAAGGACTTGCTAAAGGTCCATGTGGGTGGGTTTGCTCTTTCCAGGCTGCTAGGAACAGATTTTGGCTGAAAATGTTTGTTTTGTAAGTACAATACCGTGCAGGCTGATATGCAAATCAGCTCTCCCAGATGAAGCCTCTCCTGGAACGGGGCTGTGACTCTGACCCAGCCACGGGCAGGTTCTGCAGGGCTAGGGTGGTGTCCTTCCTTCCCCTTCAGGGGTCTCTGAATGGGCTCTCTCTAAAATGCAAGATATGCTCATCTCACCTGTTACACGGCCCCACAGAGCCAAGTAGGAAGCTAAGCCCTCTGTGCTTAGGGTAAGACTGCCTTTATTTAGCTCTCTTAAGATTAAGTCACTCACATCACCCCTCTGAGACAGATAGGCAGTGGCGTTGCTTTTATTATCTGACACACTGTGGTTTATGCTTGGGATCCTTGGCGCCAGACTACTCACCACAGGTAGCACTTCAAGTGTGGGCTGAGTTTCCTTGGTCAAACTCAGACCATGTTTTTGCTCTGTCCCCTTTAAAAGGGAGAGTCATCAGCGCACGTGAAAGTTGAAATGAATCTGGACTAGGCTTCTGGGTCATGGTAAGGATAATAAGCTGTGTCTGCTTGTTGTCACCATGGACTCAGGTTGTTCCAGGCCGTTTGGCCCAGCCCCCTCACTATCCCGAGGCCCACAGGCAGAGCAGGTTGAGACCAGAGCATAGTTCTTGTTCTGCCCTGGGCTTCTGGACCAGAAGGCTACCCACTACAGTGGGGCCTTGACTTACGAGTTTAACTCGTTCCGTGACAGAGCTCATAACCCAAATTACTCGTATGTCAAATCAATTTTGATGTTGTGGCGTTCACTGTGACGTTCGCTGCACCAACTAGCGGTGGGGTATCTGAAGCTGGCTCGTAACACGAATTTTAGCTCGCAACTCAAAGCAAAAAATCGGCTGAGAGACGGCTCATATCTCGAAAAACTCGTTAGTCGGGACACCCGTAAGTCAAGGCCCCACTGTATATCTCCCAGAATGCTCTGTGAGTCTTAAAGGCTGGGAGAAAGGAGACCAGGAGGTTCTTCCATCTAAAGTCAAAGACTGTGGCTCAGGCAAAGTCTGAGCCTTTCTTCTCCCTGTGAGCTTTAGAGCAGCGGTTGCCAACCTTTCGGACCTCATGGACCACCAGTGGTCCGCGGACCACCTGTTGGCAACCGCTGCTTTAGAAGACATGTCCCCTACTTGGCCTGGGCTCTTCCCTCTACTCCCTGGATGCTGGCTCCAACAGGGTCCCTGGGACTGTCCCTTGGAGGATGCCACTTCCTCCAGCGGTCTCGGTGGATGCTCTGCGTTGGCAAAGCCAGACTTCCCTTAGCTTCCCTGCCCCCGAATTCCCAGGGCCTCTCGCACACGAGGGGGTTGTGAATGTCCCATTTTTAATGGAAGATATAGGAATAACTAGAGGGAATACTGATTTAAAAGAGAGATAAGCATAAAAATGACTATTCTCAGGACTTCGGAGATGAAAATTATTTCAACTTTTGACAGGAGGTCTCCTGAGAGAGTGACTCACTCCTGATGCTCAGGGAAGGGGCTCCTTGGTGGTCTCCCATTCGGAAACCCCCCACTGCTGCCCACAGGGAGCTGGGTGTTGTCCTTGCATCCCCAAGGCCCTCCCTGCTCAGGGAAAGCCTGTAATTGTTCAGTGTGGGGGTTCCTGAAGTCAGAGTCAATCACTAAATGGCACAGCCAGAGCATCTACAGGGAGGATGCTCTCACCCCCTGAGAACTCCCCTCCTCCTGGGCCTCTGGGACCCTCTGAGTCACTACAGGGCACAGCCCACACTTATCACAGGGGTGAGGGGTGGGGGACACATGAGCTCCGGAGGTCAACAGTGGTCCTTGGGGCCAGGGCACCCTCCATACCTACCTATCTACCAAGGAGAGAAATGTCTTCCTCCAAGGCAGCGTGCCCTGCAGTCATATCCTCCACCTCCCTGCCACACACACACACACACACACACACACACACACACACACACACAGAGAGAGAGAGAGAGAGAGAGAGAGAGAGAGAGAGAGAGAGAGAGAGAAAATTTAGCTTTATTGTGCATTGTCCTTTCTCCCTCTTCCTGCTGCCATAATACACCCAGTGGCTTCAGGATGAGACAGAAATGGGACCAGTATTGTGCGTCTAAGCCAGCGGTTCTCAACCTGTGGGTGGCGACCCTTTGGCGGTGGAACGACCCTTTCACAGGGGTCGCCTAAGACCATCCTGCATATCAGATATTTACATGACGATTCATAACAGTAGCGACATTACAGTTATGAAGTAGCAACAAAAATAATTTTATGGTTGGGTCACAACATGAGGAACTGTATTTAAAGGGCCAGAAGGTTGAGAACCACTGCATAAGCCCAAGGCCTCCTGCCCCCGATCACACCCACCAACTAAATGAAAATCTGCAGGTGTGAATCTTCCTGGAATTCCATTCCTTTCAAGGCTGTTGGGACCCTGGTCCTGCAGCGGATGAAAAGGATCTGAGGGTGAGACCGGGTGGAAGGGAAGGGGTGGCCCTGCTGGCCTGCTCTGGCTTTTCCTGCCGAGTCACTTGATCATTTCCACCGGCCAGAGAGATCATGCTCCTTTGACTGAAGTTAGGGAATTTTTCTTGTTAATCAGGGAGTTAAATTAACGAGTTTGTCTTTCATATGTTTGGACAGTGGCCTTTCCCTCCAGCAGGGACAGGCTGCCCATCTGCATGTCCACCGTCCAAGGGTAGGGTCGCCATGGAGGTGAGAGCAGCGAGACAGTGGCTGTGGTGTCCGGTGGAGGCTTTGGGGACCCAGCTGATGTGAGTCTGATCCCTCACACCTGGCTGAGGGCGGGTCCTGGGGCAGCAGTGGATCTCAGGTCTTCTTGTGACACCCCAACAAATCAGGGCACCACCACTGCCTGCAGCTGGGCGTCGGGGGCAGGATCCCATGCAGGGAGCTTTCTATAAGACAGAGGCCCTGGGATGAAGGTTAGGGTTTATTCAGGGGCTGGGACAGGAATTGATGATAGAAGGGAACTAAGCTTTGCAAATTGCAGAGGGAGGGAGGGCTCCATTGAACAAAGAAGTCTTCTTTTTCTACAAGAGACCGAGAATGCTCAGTCATGGTTACAAAAGAGTCTCAAGGGCCATGGGACCTCGTTAGCCATTCCCAGGAGAAGAAAGCCACGGGGAGGAAGAGGAAATGTGTGAAAGAAACACACGCTAATAAAAAGGAGTCTCTATTCTCTCCCAGCTTTTAAAAGTGGAACATTTTAGGCAAACAAACCTCTATAATGTCCCCAAGCCATGTTAAGGTGCATGTTTTATTCAAACATATGATGATTTTTATTTGGTTATTTTGGGCCCCGGGCTGCTCACAAATCACTGAAGGGAAGGCTCAAAGCTCAGGGGAAAAGTGGTTGGTGACTTTTTTCACATGTGTGACATGCCCATGCATTTTGTCTGACTGCCTCTTCCTGGTTACCAAATCCTAATTAGATGAAGGGCTTAGCAGTGAACACCAGTTTTGGAATTATTTTTGCCACCTCCGCTCAGGACAATAAGGCAGCAGAAAGAATAGAAGCATGGGCAGTGGGTCGCCTACAGCCATGCGTCTTTGAAGGGGCCAGGGAAGGGACTTTTGTATTAGCAATGGGGCAGAGGCCAGATCAGGGGCTGGGCTCTTCAACGTGGCAGCTTTAGGAATCAGAGGGCCTCCCGGAATATCACATGACCCCCAGCTGAAGCTGCAGTGAACTGTGGTGTCATTCACTGGTTTAACAGGTACCCGTGGAGTGACGGGCCCTCTGAGAGTCACACATAGCATCTCGTGGAGCCCGGAAGTCCGGTGCCTGGAGACAGTGCACTTTGGTCTTCTGCAACCCGCAGTCCCTATGCCCTGGCCAAGACCTTTGCATAGGACACCTGGCACAACAAGAAGGGGCTAGAGATGCTTAAATCTAGGACCAGCTACTTTCCGGAAGAGTGCCTTGGCTTTGGGGAGTTCCAGGTTCCTCCTCTGTCTCTATTATGAAGTAGAGAAAATAGCATCTGCTTTGCAGGGCAGTAAGGAAGGTCAGCTGTCATTTGCCCAGTGCTGGGAGACACAGGTGCTCAGAAGCAGGTGGCTGTTTTAAAACGTAGTCCCATTGTGTTTGCATTCCCTCTGGAATGCCTGAAACTGAGCATTTAAGATGTAGAACACCTTCAGAGTGTATTATTGCTACACTTATGCATCCTCCCCCTCCAAGTGCAGCTAGCCGCTGTGGAACCAGGAAGGAAGACAGCTGCTGTTCAGGACTCAGAGCACCCCGTCTAGTATCTTCCCCGACCCCCTCTGCTGCCACTGGAAAGAGTCTGGGAACCCTGCAAGCCTGTATTTGGCAGCCAGAAGGTTGGGAGTGTGAGCTTTCTCTTCAGGTCTGGCCTGGCAAGTCTAAGAAGCAGGAATAACAAACTCAATAAGCATACACACCCTTTGGCCCTGGGAATCCTGCCCCAAAGCAGCAGAGGCAGGCTTCCTGCACCTAGGGCCCTGGACGCAGGGGGGCGCTGCAGCTCCACTTTTCCTCAAAGATGGCTGGAGGCCCCCTTGGGTTTCCCCACTGAGCCTGAAAGATCCTGGGTTTCCTTTGTACTTGCCTGGTTTCACATTCTCTGTGCCTTCCGGTGTGGCAATCAGTGGAAGGCTGGCAGTGCCCTTAAAAAAACAAAACAAAATGTGCATGGATTCTTCAACCAGAAAAGGAAAACATTGGCCACCAATACATTCTTTATTGTGACAAACATTTAAAAGTACATAAAAGGCAAAACAAATTTTACATACCCCTTGAGGGTAGTATTCAACATACACAAGCACTCGCAGACACACACACACTCTCAAAATAGGACAGTTATAAGCGATTTTTATTTATTTGCCAAAGTAGGGTATTACTCTGAAAACGATTTTATTCACTTTGTTCACTTAACAATAGCCCCAGCAAACTTTTTTTTAGACATCCCCACTTAGTTTTTCCCCAAAGTGACTTTGGATATCTGGCACTGTCAACTCTGAGGTTTAAGCCCTAAGTTACTGGGGTTGAAAATGGAAAAATAAGGCATCGCATTGCACATTCCCAACTGAAACGAGGAGAGGCTTAGGATGATCACAGATTGGTCACTCCGAGAGCAGCATCTGAGCAGTTCTAATTTTCCGGAGGGTAGAGGGCAGGTCACTCTTCCTAAAACTGAAAGAGCAGCTACAACCCTTACATTCCCTGAGGACAGGCCTCCATTTCATACCATTTCCTTGTGGACTGATTGGCAGCCAGGTGGGCTGGCTTGTTCTCCAGGCCACAGGCGGGATTTAGCTCTATAGGTAGCAAGGGGTTGTTTGGGGCAGGGGCATTCAAAGGAGAAATGGCTTTGTCATCAGACTGGTACAGGTTCAGGTCCCAGCTCTGGTCCTTGCTGCCCAGCTGGGTAACCTTGGGGCAATTACTGAATCGCTCAGAGCCTCATTTATCAATTCAGTAATAAAACTCCTCTTGCAGGATGGTTGTCCGTATCGAGTCAAGTAAGATATAGAAATGACCTGGAACCATGGCTGGCAGTTAATAACACCCAATACTGTTGGGTATCAGCAAACTTTTCTGCAAAGAGCCGGGTGGCTTTGCAAGCCATACAGTCTCTGTTGCAACTACTCAACAATATGTAAGTGAGGGAGTGTGCGTATGTTCCAAAAGGAGTTTATTTACAAAAACAGATGACAAGGTGGGTTTGACCCTGGGTCCGTAGCTTGCTGACCCTGCTCTAGGTCAGTACTGTCCACTAGAAATGCAATGTGAGCCATGCCGGTAATATTAAATTTGCTTGTAGCCACAGGGAAAGAAGTAAAGAGAAACAGGGGAAATTAGTTTTAATAATAGGTTTTATTTTTACTTCAAATTATACAAACCATTATTGTTTCAGCATGTAATCAATGTGAAAAATCATTAATGAGGTATTTTACTTTAATATTTGGTACTATTTTTAAAAATCAGCTGTGTCTTTTAAACTTATGGCACTGCTCATTTCATACGAGTCCCATCTCCAGTGCTCAGTCACAGTACTGAGTGACAGGCTTCGGACAGTGCTTCTTAAACTGCAGGCCATAAGCAGTTAGCGGGTCAAGAAATCCATTTAGTAGAAAAAGTCACATTTAAAAAATGAAGTGCAGGAGATCAGAAACTATCAGAGCACATTGACAGACAAAGGATGTCAGTTGTTTCTGCAGTTTTGTGTGTGCATACACGTGTGTGTTTGTGTGCATATGTGTGCGTGTGCTGGGTCATGATGAGAAACATAAGCCATTTCTTCCTGTGGATTATTGTCGAGCATGTTTGAAATTCGCTGTTTCCAATATGGAGGTCAAGTTTTTCATTTTGTTTTTTAAGTGACACTGACTGAGATGTTCAGCTTCTTTCTTAGGCTGCACTGGGCTGTGTCAAAGCCCTCTGCTGATCAAAGGAATGAATGTCTGAAACCAGCCGAACCAGTTACTAAATGTCATGCCGACCATTTAAAAAACACACATCAACATTTCCAACTTTAAACTTTACTTTCTCCCTACTTGATCGCAGAGACTCTGCATTTCACAGAGAACACGCTGAGACGGTGCGGTGACGTGTGAAGCCGAGACCCGACCTCAGCAGTGGTTTGGGATGCGAATGGGGAAGGCGGAGAGCCCGGCTGGAGGACAGTTTATTCCCCAGCCCACGTGCTGGGGCTCCACCTGTGCCGGGGAGAGGGAACCTGGGTCGACTCACCCCGTGAGTCGTTCGCTGCTTGGAATTTTTGACTATATGAAATGAAAGTTAGAGATATTGCTTTAAACTGTCTCATTCTCTTCTTGAGTTTCCTCCACCAATTTTTCTAAGCACCCCAAAACAAAGGCGTTGTTTTTTTTTTTCCAGGCTCTGGGCTCGAACAGCTCACAATGCAGAGGGGAAGGCCCATTTCCTGAAGTCAATTCTGGGTAACCTCACCCCCTAATTGGATTCAGTTTTTTTCCTTCCCCCAAGGATTGATAAGTAGAAATAACAGATTCAGGCTGACTTGAGTATAAATCTGCACCACTTTTAGGCTATGGGACTCAGGACATCACCCCTCGAACTCAACTTACTCATCTGTAAAATGGGGATAATAATCTTAGCCTCATAAGTTGTGGCAAAGATTAGTTGGGGAAATACATGTTAAGATAAAAAAAGGCATAAGCCTGGAAAAATGCTTTTATATGTGAATTTTTATATGAATCAGTTTTCATAATAATATAGCAAATGGAGTATAGAAATGGTGTATTTTTTCACTTCCTCCTCCTTCCAGAAGGGTGCAGTGTGAAGCCAAGGGATATATTTTGTTTCCCTTATTTTCATGTCCTGATATTTAATGACTTACAGACTGCATCTTAAAGGTATCCTTTCTCCACCCATTCATATCTCACGCTCACACATACAGAGTTTCTGTCAGGAATTCCAGTCACACAAAAAATAGCCACATTTTTGGACACTTAATACAAACAAACAAATAAAGACTTTTATAGTTGTTGCCATGGCAGCCAGCACTCTCCTCACAGTTATCCAGAAGGGAATTATTCCTGAGCTTTGTCCAGGACATGGTCAGTAAACACACCCATTGTCCTCGGGGGAAGGTAATGTGACTCTAATAGCAAGCGTGGTCACAGTGCTGAGAAGGTGGGAGATGTGCTGGCCTGCTCATCCCATCCTTGGGAAAGACCTGAAGGAGCCGCCATTTGCATGGGATCCTCTTCAGCGGCCAAAGACCCTATTTTCCTGGCATTTCAGAATTGTGTAAAAGGCTGGGCCTCTCTCTGAATCACTTTACCAGAAGCAGGATGCTTAAATTGGCACTTTCTTTTATTTACAGAAAAATTTGGCCCATTCCTGCTCAGATAGCCTTCCCACAAACGCAGACAGCCACCTCCAGCAGCTCGTGGACCAGAAATAAATTCATATACCAAGTCCATGAGTGAGAGGGGCCAGATGAGAAAGTCAGAGAGGGCATGTTTGCAACTTATTGAGCTATAAATGGCTGCCCTCCTTTGTATGTAAAAGTAAGAAGCCCTGCATGTTAGCCATGAGTGGCTTCTCAGACAAGTTAACTTTAAGAGAGCCTCAGTTTCCACATATGTAAAATGGTTCAATAATAGAACCAAATATTTTAGGGGTGGTTGGGAGAATAAATGCAGGGATCCCTGGCCGGTGTGGCTCAGTTGGTTGGAACTTATTCCTGTACACCAAAGGGTGGCAGGTTTGATTCCTGGTCAGGGCATATACCCTGGTTGTGGATTTGATCCCCAGCCAGGGCCCATGCGAAGGAAACCGGTTGATGTTTCTCACCTCGACGTTTCTCCCTCTTTCTTCCTTTCCCTCTTACTCTCACTTTCTCTAGAATCAATTAAAAAAATTACATCTACTTTAAAAATGAAATAAAATAAAAATAAATGCACAGGAAGTGTATGGAGAAGTCTGGCACACAGTAAGCCCTTATCCGTTAGCTATTGCAATGTAAATGGTTTATACCTAGGCCATATGTATCAGTATTTCTCTATTGTCCAATATCCTCAAGTCTGTTAGGATATCCAAAATACAACCTTTTAAAGCTGATTTTTTTTTTCATTTTCAAAAACAAAAATTGCTTCCTTTTGCTCTCTTTTAAAAGAAAATGCTTAACATAGCCACCCAAGTAGTAACATATATCTTGTCCTCAGTGTTGGTTTACATTAACATCCCTGAATTTCATTGCGATGCTCTCTGAGGGTGTCATGTCTGAAGGTATCTAGAAAATATACCCATTTGAAGAGACATGTTCTTTTTCTGACCCAGTAAAAGAGTGAGGGATGAGAGAAGGCACGATGGGCCTGAGAATCTAGTTATTCCATTGGAGAGGAAAACCTCCCGCTGCGAAAGAAAAGTAAGCCAGGAGCATGCTTAAGGGCCAGGGAATGAAATTTTTCAAGGCTGATTTTGCTTCTTGTTTTCTGTTTCCTCTGTCTAAATTCTTCCACTTCTGATGAGACTAATTCCTGGATGGCCAAGATTTTACAACTTCACTATATAGGTTGGTGAGAAGATGCTAAGGTGAATCTAGGGAACCAGAGAGAAATGAAACTCAGCTCTGTGTCTTTGAAGGAAAACACAAGCCTTGGGGAAAGATCAAGTCAGGAGAGCAGATGGGCTGGCTTGGCACATTGTGAGTTAGTGCTCTGAGATCACTCCCGTGACCCAAGCAGTACATCTTTAAGGTGCTCTGGAAAGATCACTTTACCGCCAACCATGCCCTCCTGCCTGGGGAGAGTGGGAGGAGAAGCGCTGCACAACCTTGAGGCTTTAGGAACCAAATAGGCTAGCTGTGTGGCTTCACAGCAATCGCCTGACCTTTCTGAGTCTCCGTTGGCTCATCTGAAAAAAAGGAGAAACTATTTTTCTTGCAAAGTCGTGATGAGGACGAAGTAAGAAACCATCTATGATGCGCTTGTCATGCACGTGACCGGTTCCTGGAGGCTCCCAGCACCTGTTACCCACTCTGTACACTGAGAAGCTGTCCATTTGCCTGATTCGTAAAGAGGAGGGTCAGTATGGCTTGAGCTGGGAGAGGTACTGGACTTCTTAAGTTACAGCTTAGAAGAAACGCTAGGAGAGAGCTTTTATGTTTGGGGATTTCTGTGTCGCTCTTTGGTCAGTTCCCGCTGAGGCCCACCTGTAAAATGATCTTGTCGGTCATTCAGCATGTGGGTACATTTTTAACATACTTCTTTAGTTTATCTTCCTATAAACCACATAGCTCTGGGAAGTTGATGCAAGTGCCTCTCTGTGAATTGTGCCATACCTAGGCAGGTGGTGACCCATTAGGTACACAGTAGTGTAGGGAAAACCTTACTGCCCTCAGACTCTGTGACTGTAGGCTTCCTAACCTTGGCACATCACCTTGACCTCTTCCGGCTTTGTGTTTTTCCATATGTAAGGTATGAGGTCGATGATTGGGATTCTACAATCCCTTTCTTCCCCCAAATTCGATAGTTCAAGCTCTCAGTTCTTTGTTTAATTGTCCAAAGCACAAACAGATACGTGGCCAGACGTTTGTGATGGTATTTTTCTCTCCCAAAGCTTGTCAGTGTTCGGAAGATTTGGAAATTGGGACTCTAATGAGCATGCCATGGTGCCAGGTGGGTAGGTAACTCGGCAAATGAGTTAGCTGCCACGATGAACTGATATTCTGCAATGCCCTGGGCCTAAAGCTGAAACTGCCTGGGACTCATTTAGGATCCTCGGATCTAATGTGTACATATCATTTTAAATTATGGGCATATGCTGTGCAGATGGCCTCTGGGTTGGTCTTTCTTATTCGAGGAGGGTCATATTCACTTATATGTATATTACTTTTCAAAGACTCGTGGGATTTTAAGGATGAGGTCAGGACTGAGACAAGCTACATGGATGTGAACAGTCATCTTCCATATTCCATGAGAGATCTGAGGTCATCCAGAGTTTGGCAAATGAACGTTTTTATACATTTTCGGTTAAAATGTTTATAGTATTACGGTATTATTTTAAAAGATCATTCCCAGCTCTAACCAATTTTGTTGCGTAGTCTTCCAACCAGTGGTCTGAATTGCATTTGACAAGCTTCTATTATTATTTTGTGTCTTGTGCTTGAACTCCATGAGATATCTATACCTAGCAATATCATCCTCTCCTTTTTTGTTAGCATGTGTGTGAGTGCGTTTCTCTTTCAATCAACCAAAAAAGTTCTGACTAGGACAGAGAAGGGAGATGGCAATAGTGTCTCAACTGTTGCCTTTATCCTATTAACCCTTGGTGCTCTCAACAGCGCCCCCTAGAACAAATGCTGTCCCTTCAGCACCCAGGAGCCCTATCGTCAGGGTCTGGAGGGAGATGTCCATGGATCGTGCAGTTCATGTCATGAGTGAGATGGTATCATGGTGGCCACTCCTTGAAACATGCTCACCGCACTCTGGAATCCACCTGGGAACCACTCAGCAGACACTGATCAAGCGCCAGGTGTGCCAGACCCTGTGATACGGGCTGGAACTGTGGAGATGAATGAGTGGTTGCCCTGGAGTGGTTTACACTGGAATGCTAACAACAACTTACATAGAACATACTCTGTGCCAGGCATTGTTTTAAATGCGTTATACATATTAGTTCACATGACCTTCAGAACAACCCAATGAGGTAGGTATTATTGTTTCCCCCCCCCCCCCAAATGTCAGAGTTCTCAGTCAGACTTGAAAACACTTTAAAACAAGTCCTTGGCAACCTCCCAGTTATTCTTGGTGACCTTGCTATCCCTCTGGCCATAAGAGGTAGGTATTATTAACATCCGTGTTTTCTAGATGGGAGACTGAGATGCAGAGGTGGTGGGTAACTTGCTTAGTTGCTTAGTTAATGAATAAAAGGACTAGAATCCAGAGAGTTGACTCCAGAGTCTGGGCTCCCACCCACACAAATTCTGCTTGTACTTTCCTTTTCTCTGATAATCTCAGTAGCATCCTCATCTCCCTCATCCTTGCAGCTTTTTGCTTAAGGCATATCTCTTTCATAACAACTTAAAGAAAATGTTGCTCAAAGCAAAGGAAACAACAACAAAAAACCTTTCAACTCCAAAAGGCACAGGGAAAACAAAAATCATCCATAATCTCACGACTGTTACAATGTTATGTCCTTTAAATTTGCATGTTTATGTAGTGTTTTAAAAGTCTGAAATTTTCATTTAGGATTATGTTAGTTCCCCTCTCCCCAATATATTTTTCCTTGACATAACTTGAATGACTCGATTGGTTTGCATATTTTAAAATCATTGCTATACCATACAATTGACTTAACTAATCCCTTATTGTTGGACATTTAGGTTAGTTTTACCATTTCATTGTCATAAGCCACACGTCTTTGTATATACATTTTTCTTCATATATATTTAATCGTTTTTAAAGTGGTTGTAGGCTTTTAACTTTGTAGTGTTTGGGTGGGGAAATCAGAATCCGATTTCAGAATGAGGTCCAAAGGAACTGTTTCAGTTCCTTTCACTCCTGGAGAACTGAAACAGTGATACCGCAAGTATCTAAAACATGGCTGAATGATTCTTCTACTTTTTAGGAGAAACGTTAAACTGACGCTTTTTGTTTTTTTTCTGACATAGAGGATTCTTCTTCCTGAGAAATGGATTCATGCTCTCACCGAGGGTTAGCTGGCCTGATTGCCCCTTCTCGCCCACCTTGAGGAATCACCTTGTGGGATTGTGGAGAATCAAATGCAGGAGAGTCAGGAAGACACAGAACGGGTTTAGCAGGAACTCTGTAGTTGTGAAAATGTAGACAGGCTGACAAGGCCAGGAGGGAAAACAGTGTGAGATAAATGGCAAATCAGGGTCCATCAAGCCGTGGGTGATTCAGTGGAAAGAACACAATACAGAGTGGTTGAACGCAGACTTTGTAGGTGCATGGAATTGACTTTGAACGCTGTCTCCACTGTTTACTTGCTCTGAAAGGAGCTCTGAATTAGGATACTTTGGGGTGCTCTTGGTAGAACCCCATCTCACAGGGAAAGAAGGGGGAACTTTATTGGCTAAGGTAACTGGAGTGGCTGGGGATTTAGCAGGATGCAGACAGAGCAGGACCAAGGGCACAGACACCATCACGGACATCTTGTCTCCCTCCCCATCTCTTGGCTGCACTTTCCTAGGTTGTCCCTTTCAGACAATGATGGATTGTGGCAGCACAGGCTTACAGCATCCTCACAGTGAATGATTCCAGCAATAAAAAGTGCCTTTTTTCTGATACCCTCAGGAAATGAACAGTCTCATTAGCCAGACTTTGATTACACTCGCTCTTGGTCTGACCATTGTAGAAAGGTTGTCTGATTGGCTAGGTCTGGCTCACAGGGTTCCCCAGGGAGATGCTGGGAAGATGAAAAGAAGAGAAAGAAGGAATAATAAAGAATGACGAAGGAAGGAAGGAAGGAAGGAAGGAAGGAAGGAAGGAAGGAAGGAAGGAAGGAAGGAACGGAGGGAGGGAGGGAGGGAGGGAGGAAGGAAGGAAGGAAGGAAGGAAGGAAAGAAGGGAGGAAGGGAGGGAGGGAGGGAAGGAGGGAGGAAGGGAAGGAAGGGAAGGAAGGGCTACCACAAACTCATAAAAGTCTCATAATTAAGTGACTTTCACCTGAGGCTGCAGGCTTCATTCCAGGTTAGTTTATCAAGGACTTTCCCCTCCCTTTTCCTTCCACCCTCACGCATGTGTGATTCTTAAGTCAGGTGTTGCTTTCTCTCACCCGAAGCTTCAACAACCCTGTGAATCCTGCTTCTTTAAGCTCAGGGTGTCATTAGTAGCATAGCAGTCGCCCTGTGCAGTTCAACTTCTCCCTACAGATTCTAAAAATACCCAGAGGCACTCAAAGCAAGCCGAAAGCTCCTGAGCGCAGGCGCCGACACATCCCAGCGCCCAAACTTGTCTCAACACGGTCGCTGTCAAGAGCGCCATGGACTCACTGTGCTCTTTTCTTCACCTTTTTATTTTTAGTTCTGGCTCACTTATACCGCTGTTTATGCAGAGGAGGAGAAAGGGGTCATTGATGGAACAGAATTGACTGGAAGAAAGGGAAAGAGAGAAACAGACTTGTTCACACTGTCTTTTTACAGCTCACTGTAGACCTGAACTATGAAGTGTCAAGAGATCAGACCAGTCCAGGGAACAACAGAGATTAGCTGGGATTTAAAATAAAACTCTTTAACAAGAGGTCACCTAGAATAACCTACGTATGTGTCCATGAAGAGGCCCGAGGACCGTATTCGGAGAAGGTTAGTGCTCACAAATGACCAGGGCCCCCACCTGGCTTCTTTTCCCCACGCAAAGCACTAACCCACCCACTTTGAGAGGCATTCTTAGGTGGAGGTGATCCATCCGGGGAGATGCTCTTGCCTCAAGGAGGTGTCCCACTTGATGGGACCGAGGAGCTAAGGATATTGGCTGCAGCAGCTAACATTTCGCATGCCCCGCGTCTACTGTTTAGGGACCTGCTCAGTGTTGGTTGTCTTATCAAACCAGTGAGCACTTGGGTTTTTGAAACCCAACCAAGGGATTAAATGATAAAAGCAGATGGATTATGAAAACCTGTGAATGATTACAGATCTGGCCTTTGAGAAATTGTCTGCAAGAGTCAGATATCTCCTTAACAAGATAATGAACCCAATGTAAGCATGTGAGTAAAGTCTTTTGCTGTTGGTGTTTAAATGGAATTTATTAGATGTCGCTGGTGGTGATCATGGAAAACAGAACCCCTACTCCCCCCGCACACACACACATACACACACACAGCTTCTTACCAACTCCCTGGCTTCCTGAACTACAAGAAATATCTGGTTTAGCTGTTGGGAATGGCCACGAGGTTAATAGATTGCACAGAAGATGTTCTCAGAGCAACCTTCCAGTTGGCCGCTTTCTGGCAGGATTCTGGGATTTAAATGAAAAAGTTGATCCTTGCAGAGGGAGCATGAGTAAGTTCTTGGGACAGAATGTACTCAGCATTGTTTCCATCCATACGTGAGTGGAGGATGCGTGTGTACCCCGGACACATGCTTCTCATTGGAAAATGCGGTCAAATGTCTCTGTAGACTGTTTCTCATGGAAAGTGCTTGGCATCTTCTCAAGCCTCAAGTAAAAGCTTCTGAGCTCCCCAATTGCTAGGTGGTCTCTCCCCAGGAACATGGCAGAGGCAGGGCACCTTGCTCTTTGTGGGTGGGAGTTTGCTCATTCGGGATTTCAGGTCTGCCTCCTTTAAAACATCTGCAGTGTTTGTGTGTGTGTGAGTGTGTGTGTGGTCATTGTTTTTAAAGTGAACTGCCTAGGTGTGGCGAAGGATTTGAATAGTTTTGTGATTCTGGGCAGCCTCACAACTATCTTAGTAACAGCAAGAGCAGCTAACATTTCTGTCGCATTTCCTATGTGCCAGACACTGTTCTATGTGTCACCGGTTTTAATGCTTTTATTCCACAGCCTGGAGTTTCATATTCATTCCTCCTCCTCCCCCCGCTCCCCCCCCCCTCCTCCTCCTCCCCCTCCTCCTCCTCCTCCTCCTCCTCCTCTTTCTTCCAGAAGCTAAAATGAGCCAGATTGGCTCTGCACTCTTACCAAGATGGCCAGGGAATTGCCAACTTTTAACTGCATCACACAGACTAGACTTTTAATTGAGTTTAGTTGAAGAGACCCCCGGGTTACATGTTTGTTTGGACACACTGTGGTCTTTCACACCCTTTTTGGTGTTGTGGGAGTAAGTTTAAAGCACACCATTTATCATTCTAATTAAGAGATTCAATTACCAAGGCCCACTTTGTTCCCTCTGCCCTTCGTGCTTCCAACATATTCCAAAGGTTCTAATTTTTAAGCTAAGTAGTTCAGTTTCATGGAAAAGCAGGGCCGTGGACTTGTAGAGTTGCTGTAAAGAGTCAAACTGTTGATGTGAATGGGAAGGGCAAGCTCTTTCGGACAAAGATTTTAATAAATCAGTCCAGCCTTGTGACGGTTTAAAATGCTTCAGATTAGTCAGCATCGAGGTTGTTTTCTGGCTTCTTCTCTGCCTTCGGTGAGAGATGTGTAATGCGCAGCAGTGAGTGGCTCAAAGACTGCTGTCTTCCCAGGAGGCAGGGTCCCCCGAGTGTCTTGTGCATCATCACCCAAACAACATTTCAGAGTAATCGGTCCCTAAAGGAATACCGTGCAAAGGAATCGGGCCACCTCCGCATAAGCCTGTGTTTGAGGATCTGGGAGCTCTGTCTTTTCCTAAATCCACTCACTGCTCTTGCCTTTCAGAATGTGGAATCCCAAACCACAGATGCGCTTTATGGGCGGGAGGCAGTGATATTGCTGACTCTGTTTCCAAGTGTGAAGCCCATGGACCCAGCTGGGACTTAGGGGAGCTTGTCTGGCTCACTGTGGCTCTGTTTTTCTTGCTGAAACTACCAAAGGAACACCCAAGGGCAATGCTGGTTCCATTTTCCTTGTGCAAGTATTTTCATGTAGAAATGCCCATTTCGTGAAAGGGATTGTCAATCTGTGTTTCTTGAAGAACCTACTTGGGGTGAGGGGAAAGGAGTAGTTGCAACTTTCTAGATCATTTAGATCATGTAGGTCTCTAAAATAGGTGATTTAGGCCCAAAACAAAGAAAACAAACAAACAAAATAAAACTGACACAAACAAAAATGACTTCAGTCGTTTAAGGTCTGTATTACCTGGATTTGATCAATATGAAGGCAAGATGAATCGGATGATGGCAACATCTCCATGAGGAGCAGGCCTGTCTTGGAGGGTTACTTTTTCAGGGTTGTTGAGAAGGGTTCATTTCTTCTTACCCGCTTGGTGATTTTTTTTTTTTTCACCTTGTGAGTCTTCCTTGGAAAGAAAATGAATGGAAAGAGCATGGGCGTTGGCCATTGGGAACCTTGGGCTTGAGTTCTGGTGCAGCCACTTAGCTGTCTGGTCATCTAACCTCTCTGAGCCTCAGTTACCTCATCTGAATATGGAGCTGATAACCACTCCCTTTTGTAAAGATCAAACGGAATGGTGGCTGTAGAGCATCTGGTACGTAGTGTGTGTTATGTGACATTCATCTGGTTCACTCTACATCCCACTCTCTGAGTTGAGGACCCACCAGAGGGTGAGTTGTTAGAGATAGCCAGTCCAGTATTGGTTCAAATAAGAAAGTGAGCAAAGCGGAGATGCCTCTAGTCCAGCCGTGGGCAAACTACGGCCCACGGGCCGGATCCGGCCCGTTTGAAATGAATAAAACTAAAAAAAAAAAAAGACCGTACCCTTTTATGTAATGATGTTTACTTTGAATTTATATTAGTTCACACAAACACTCCATCCATGCTTTTGTTCCGGTCCTCCGGTCCAGTTTAAGAACCCATTGTGGCCCTCGAGTCAAAAAGTTTGCCCACCCCTGCTCTAGTCACTCAAAAGATACAGTTTTCTTGCTATATCCCAGTTCTATTACTGTGTGACCTTGGGAAGTTGCTTCACCTCTCTGATCTTCAATTTCCTAATCTGTAACATGGGAATGATAATAATGATTTCTTCCTTGTGGAGTCATGGTGAGGATTAAGCGAGCTAAGGCGGGCAGAGTGTATACCCCGTACTGTAGGCACACATACGGGGACCCATGCCCAAGTTTCTCCTTTACCTTTCTGGCTGCCAGCCATCCTGACCCTCATGCAGACACTTGGGTCTCCCTGACTTGCCCATTGCTCCAAATGTGCCAAACCTGCTGTGTTTCTAGAAGGTCACCTCTGCCATCAAAGTGGTCCTTTGACCTCCAAGTGGTCCAGTCCTTTCCTGGGCAGCATCCACATGTGGGGGCCGATTAGATTTGTTGAACAGCAACACTGAGGCTGTGAGTCACAGGGTAAGATGGTGGGTCACATCCTGAAGCACGTGTAAGTAATTTGTTCTTCTGAAGCAGATCCAGGCTTCTCAATCGAAGCACTGGCAGCTTGTTTTTGTTATTCACAATTTAAACCAGATTTAATGTCAAATCAAGATGAGTGCTTATTCACAGGGAGAAGTGGAAAGAATATAATTGGGTTACAATTACAAAGATAAACGCATCAGTTTACACACTGAGAATGTCAGTGGCTTTGATCCTTTTGTCATTTAAATATTTTTATTTTTCCCTCAATATTTAATTTTTAAAAAAATTTTAGATAATTTTAGGCTCTTTTTAAAAAAATATATTTTATTGATTTTTTTTTACAGAGAGGACGGGAGAGGGATAGAGAGTTAGAAACATCGATCAGCTGCCTCCTGCACACCCCCCACTGGGGATATGCCCGCAACCAAGGTACATGCCCTTGACCGGAATCAAACCTGGGACCCTTCAGTCTGCAGGCTGACACTATCCACTGAGCCAAACCAGTTAGGGCTAATTTTAGTCTTAAGAACTACAAAAATAATACAGATGGTTTCCATATACTGTGGGCCAAGAGTCTTGGGGTGCACAGGTCTTCACATTATGAGGTAGAGACTATGAATATCCTCATTTTGCAGATGAAGAAACAAGCTCAGGGAGGGTTAGTGACTTTGCCAAAGTTAGGAAGTGCTGGAGCAGGAAGGACGCCAACCTGCATCTGACCGGCTGGAAAATCTGTGCTGGGAATAACCCAGCCGCACCGTGAGCTCTGAGCCCTGTGCCTGGCACACAGTGAGAGAGGAGTACATGACAGTCAGTCATTCCCATCAATATCATGATTGGGGTGAGTTTGCCTAATGATAGCTCCCTTGTGTTGAGTGCATGCGATGTCCCAGGCACCAACATGAGAGTCTGTATGTATTAACCTATGAGTACAATAGGTATTGTGTGATCTCCATCTTACCTATGAAGAAACTGACTCACAGAGCAATGTGTATGGTTAGTGAGTGGTACTCAGACGCCCGCAGACTGTCCAAGCAAGTCATTTTTTCCTGGATGGTTTAGTATTTAGTGTTTCCCCATCACATTTTTTTTTTTATCAGAGGATATGTTTATTGATTTTAGAGGGAGAGGAATGGGGTGAGGGAGGTAGAGGGAGAGAGAGAGAAAAAAACCAACATTAATCAGTTGCCTCCTGTAGGTGCCTGACCAGATCGAACCTGCAACCTAGGTATGTGTCCCTGGTTGGGAAGTGAACCAGAAATGTTTTGGGGCCCGGAACGACACTATAACCAACTGAGCCACCTGGCCAGGGACCCATCACTTTTTGAAATGAAGTTAGGGGCTTAGTTATAGAGTTACTTTTACCAATTGATCAGAGCCAGTGTAGCCACTACTAGCTAAAATGAACTTTTCTCACTGTTGGCGGAAGGGCCTTAGAACACTTACTGAATATTAATAGAAGGTGGGCAAGCAGAGATTTATTTTTAACCGCAGTGTCTGAGCTGGCTTCTCAGTGAGAGGCAACTTGGGTAGATGATGAATCACCCAAAACAACTGACCCCTTCCAGAAATGTCTGTGAGAGCCACACAAAGGGAAACTTTCAGTTTCTTACATGCCCGTGCCCCCCCGCCCCCCCCCCCCCCCCCGCCAACCCACCCCCGCCCCACCCCCAGGCTATTGAGAGAAAAGGCTGGGAGCTTGTTTGCCAGCCTGCTGGCCACCACCTCCAGAACAGCAGGGAGCCTGTCTTCCCTCCCATTGTGTGGGGACACATATGGTGCTCTCAGTGCGAGGGAGCAGAATCTGTTCCAGGGACTGGTTTTAAATCCAGCCTCTGAATACAGAGTGGCAGGGCCCCAGGGCCCTGGGCCGCCCTCCTGCCTGTCATTGCTACGCTGTCACTGATGGCTGTCCTTGCAGGACTAGACAGTTTAACTCAGTCAGGGTGCGGGCACCTGGTCTGCGGTGTGCAGCTCCGTGTCCTGGGCCCATTCTCAGGGCCCCAGAGAAAATGATTCTGTGAGTTAAAGGTGCAGACGCTCCTCCTTTCCCAACACCACCTACTCCGAGCAGAGACTACACCTGGAAGTGAGTTGCTCTTATCTTTGGCTGAGGTCCTGGCTCCAATCTTGGAGGATCACCTGTCCTGGGGCAAGTTACTTTTTCTGTCCATGCCTCGTCAGTAAGGTGGAGAAAGTAATCCTGTGCGGAAGCTGCTGGGAGAATTCAGCCTCCAGCACCGGCTTATAGAAAGTGCTCTGAATGTTCATTCTTCTGTTGTCATTGGGGGATCCAGCCAGATCCGTTGGCGATGTCGGCGGGGCTGGGGTGGGGGGTGGGGGGACTGGCATCCTAGACTTCCACAGCTTAGAGGGATCGTAAGGCACCCTCCGTTCTGTATCCCAAATTATATTTGAAACCCTCTGATGAGCCCCTAGTTTACAAATGTCAAAAACCTTCGGTGGCCGGCATGGCTCAGTGACTGGGTGTCAACCTATGAACCAGGAGGTCACTGTTCGATTCCTGGTTAGGGCACACAGCCCAGGTGGAAGGCTTGCTCCCGGGTGGGGGTGGCGGGGGGCTGTGCAGAGGCAGCCAATCAATGATTCTTTCTCATCATCGATGTTTCTATCTCTTTCCCTCTCCCGTCCTCTCTGAAATCAATTGAAAAAACCCACACCAAACTTCTGGCAACCCAGACAAAGAGGCATCTATAGCAGTTTTGCTCTTATTAGTTGTGTCCCAGGCCTGGGTTGGGCCCCTTTCCTCACTGTCAGGCAGCAGCCTGCTGTCTGCCCCCTACTCCGACATCCACGGATCTGTAGCAAGCCCAGAACATTCTGGGGCAGAATGTGAATGCCGCTCAGCCTGGGCCTGACTAATATTGGCTGGTTGTTTTCTCTGTGTGACATCTCATGCACGCCCACCCCTTCCTCCTCCACTTTCCATCCCTTCTTGCATATCCACACCTCACTCTGCCCCTTCTTTAGAGAGACAGCGAGCCCCTCCAGGGAGAGGCAGGGTAGTGTGATGGTTAAGGACATGGACTCAGAAGTCCAACTTGCAGGGTTTGGATCCCAGCTCTGCTATTGAGCTGCTGTGGGAACTTCAGAGTAAGTCTCATTGAAGGTCAGCTAGAATCAACAGCCTACAGTGATAAATGTCATCCAAAGAGGATGTAGATGCTGCAACTGGAAGAACTGAATGTGGTCAAGCTGCCAGGGAGATCCTAATACCTGAAAATCCAGTTTGACTGGTTTTGCCATGGCCTCTAGTGACAACTTTTAATAGCACAATTGCTCGAAGGGCAATAAGGGCTCCTAGAGGCAATGGCTATTTTGTCTGAGACGTGTTTATGGAATGAATAAGACATGGTGATAATAACAGTAGTTACCATGTGTTGCGTGCTGTCTATGTTCTAGGCACTTCCATATGGATTGACTAATTTTCACAACAATCCTATGAGATATTATTATTAGGGGGGATCTGAGGTCCAATATCACACAGCTCATGAGTGGTAGAAGTGGAATTGAAATCTCAGGGGAAGCTCCGAAAGAGATCCCCCGCCTGCTACCCACTGATCTGTGGCTGCAATTGGGAACTAACGCAAATACAACACTTGCCCAGATGCAATAGCTCTTGTGGAAATTTCAGATTGGGATTGAAACGGCCCACAGTAGGGCCAGAGACAACTTGTGAAGGAGCCACAAATATGGTGTGGATGGAGACTTGAGGATATGGGGATTCTGGAAGGCCCCATCATGGGGAGCTCTACATTAGGTCACCTGCAAAACTCTTGGGTGTCTGCTGTCCAGGGTGAATGATGGTTCAGATAGCCACCTCACCCCTTCCCCACTGCTACCTCTTCCAGTTGAGAAGAGCTGAGTCTCCATTCTCTATACTGATCTGGGGTCAGATTATAAATCAAGGAGGCCTGAATCCTACTCATCTTTGACCCAAGGCCTTTAATTATTCCTCCCTGCCACAAGAATAAATCCAACCATGTAGCCTAGGTTCAAAACCCTCTTGGTCTTCAGATAGCAGACCGTTGCTTCCCAGTGTGTGTTCCCTGGATCCCTAAATCTATAAGATGTATACAGTTCTTACATAAAAAAATAAAACAAAAGGTAGAACGTGTTCTAGGTAACCTGGGGTGTGGCCTGGTTAAGCACGCTTCCTTCCTCTGAACTTCTCAAAGCCTTTGCTGCACTAACACACATTGCGAGCCTTCAAGGGTGACGGCTCTTCCCAATCTTAGTTGGCCCCTTAACCTTTGTATCGGAAACCCTTTAGGGATTAGTGTTCCAAGGGACACACTCTGAGAAACGGTGCTGTTATCCATGGAAGCTGTTGACGGTGACGTGGGGGCTGGTGTTCAAATCTACTTCAGAACAATACGTTCATCTTTCATTTTACATTTAATTAGAAAGCAAAACAGAGGACCCTCAACAGAATCGATGAATAAATTAAGCTACAGAACATTTAGAATCGAAGCATAGAGAACTGATTGGAAGGCTGGGTCACCTCTGGACCTTAAAATCAAAGGGCTCCTCTCATTTGGACTGGAAATTAGACAAAGCACCTTGATGAGTCCAGCTTAAATGTCAGGGAGCCAGGCTGCCAGGGTTAAAATGGTTAATTAATGATCACAGGTGGCTGGAAGGATGGCAATAGAGGGGTAAGTGACAAGGGAGGATCGTCTGGTGACAGAGTGACTGGTTGGGAGGGACTCCAGCAAGCTGCTGGGATAGCCCAGTGGAAATTCACAAAACGTAGAAAGTACACAGCCACAGCTCTTGCTTAAGGAGAGGAAAGGGACATCAAAGGCCTGAGATGATCCCAATGATCGTCTCATAGTTTCCCAACGTTCAAACAAACACTTTGCTGGCCTTGAGCTCTGCAGTCAAATGATAATAGTCAATAAACAGTTTGTTACCTCTTTGGCCTCCAAACACTGGCTGGATACACTTTAAAGCGCCCGACAGATGGTCCTCCCAGGTGCAGCAGGACCTGATGGAAGACAGAGCTCACTCCAGCGCTACGTGGTGGCCCGTGCGTTCCCGGAGGCGAGAGGATGGTCAGGTCAGGAACTGGGGTGCGGTGCGGTGGGCTGCGAGGGCCAGTGAGGAGGACGGAATGGCTTCTCCTCCTGGAGAAAGAGGAGAAATGGCAAGGTGGAACAGTAGGTTATTATACAACACTCATTGGAGCCTATCTTGGTATTTGGGAGGAACATTCGTTTTTCCTAGGGGTTGAAATAATGTGAGCTTCCTCTTGTGAACCAGGAATTCCCTAAAAATGTAAAGATTCAGGGAAAGAAGAGTAAAAATGAGGAAGCGTGACAGGTTTATCAGAAATACAGTTGGTTCTGAAATGTCTCAGGATGGTGGAGAAAATGTGTAGATTTCCACACCCCAGTGCCTGACAATATACCAGGCACATGGTGTGCTCCTTAATGAATATGTATTGGATGAATCAATGAATAGATAAATAGAATTTATAGAAAATTCCATATAGAATCCCCCCCCCCCCTGCCCTCAATGATTGCTTACAAAACACATGAACAAGATGTTTAGAGACAAGTTAGAAAAGCTGTACCTTCTACCAAAATCATCCTCTGGGATTGCATCTTGAAAAACTTAAGCACCCAGAAAGTATGAGACATTGTCCTTAATGATCCATCTTCTGCATTCAACCCCAGTCTCTTTCTAGAGCAGTGGTTCTCAACCTTCTGGCCCTTTAAATGCAGTTCCTCATGTTGTGACCCAACCATAAAATTATTTTCGTTGCTACTTCATAACTGTGATGTTGCTACTGTTATGAATCGTCATGTAAATCGTCATCCGATATGCAGGATGGTCTTAGGCGACCCCTGTGAAAGGGTCTTTCGACCGCCAAAGGGGTCTCGACACACAAGTTGACAACCGCTGTTCTAGAGATTCTAATGTTAGTGTCTTTGGCGACCCCTGTTGAAGAAATTGATCCAGATAAAAGCCCACAAATCCCAGCTCTGCCATTTACCTGCTGTGTGGTAACTGTATTTCCAGTTGTGTGTGCAGGGCGATGTGGATGGATTCACGTGATCTCACCTGTTTGTGGAATCTAATGAACAAAATGAATTGGCCAACAAAAATGAGACCCAAGGCAGGGAGTCATGGAACCGACTGGCATACCTTGGTGTGGGGTTAGGGGACAAGAAGAGATAAACTAAAGAACTTATATGCTTATATGTGTAGCCCATGGACATGGGCAATAGGGTGGTGAAGACTTCCTTGGGGGGGGGGGGGTAGGTGCTGGGAGGGGGGAAAGCGGAGGAGAACTGGAGATATCTGTAATACTATCAACAATAAAAAAATATTTTAAAATGAAAAGAAAAAAAAAAAGATTGTGCTGTCAGCCAGTTAACCCCACTGTAGAAGCTCATGGGCATAGATTCAGAGGCAAAGTGTAAGTGACATTCACTGCTACCTGTGCTTGGTGTGGTGGGTTTATGAGTATTTTGCGACATTGCTAAATATATAAGGTCTTTGCTCCAATGTTCTACTCTGGGACCCTGTTAAGCATTTCTCTTTCCTCTTACATCACAGAGTGTGGGTGTTACAATGATCCTCAGCTCCTCGTGCTATTTATTCCCTTCAATTTGCTTCTTTTTTTCCTTCAGAATTGGCAAGAAAATGGCTGGTGTTCATTTAGTCCTTCAGTACATTTCTTTTGTGTGATCACTATGTTTTGGGCACAGTTTTCGGGTTTATCAGAATTGGGACAATATTCAAATTCTTCATCCTTTTACATGTTAATTTCTGCTTTCAAAAGCTGAACAAGATGGTAGGAAAAAATAAGTCAAATGAAGCAGAAATTGCTCATAGCAATGATTTAAGTAATCAGAAAGCATGCAGTGTGGAAAAGTTGGGTTTTTAAATTTTATAAATTTTTATTGTAAGCATTATATGTAACTCTTACTATAAAAGTTAAGAGCTTAAAAAGTAAATTAAAACCTATTTAACTTAGTTTTAGATCCCTAAATGATCATCTTTGTTTGAATTGAATTTATTTCTTTTTGGAGATTGTTTTATGCACATTTTTCCAAATTGAGGTTACCAGGTCCATGAACATAAACAGATTTATAATACTTTTACCTATTTCCAGAAAAACTAAATCCAGTTGATACTGTCACCCATGATTTCCAAATGAACTTATTTGCGCAAAGCCAAATCCTGTCGGATGAAAGTCATGTTATTCACATTTGCTGCTTTCAGAGGGATCTAAAACTAAGTTAACTAGTTTGAATTTACTTTTTAAACTCTTATCTTTTTATAGCAAGAGTTACACAAAATGCTTAAAATAAAAATATGCAGGTTAAATGAGTAACAAGTTCATTATTACCTACATAGACAATATTTTATATATAATGTGTTATTGGAAAATTAAAACTACCATAGTGACTTCATGTTTGGGAAACGTTCTGAAAGAACAAGGATTGCTTGTATTTTCATTTCTCCCCCTTTTTTATTTTTATTTTTTAAATATATTTTTTATTGATTAAGATATTACATATGTGTCCTTATCCCACGTTGCCCCCTACTCACCCCCCCCCCCCGCTCATGCCCTCACCTCCCTGTTGTCCGTGTCCATTGGTTAGGCCTATATGCTTGCATATAAGTCCTTTGGTTGATCTTTCCCCCTTACCCCCACCCTCCCCTACCTTCCCTCCAAGGCCCAACAGTCCAATCAATGCCTCTCCATCTCTGGATCAGTCCTCGTTCATCAGTTTATGTTGTTCATTATATTCCACTAATGAGTGAGATCATGTGGTATTTATCCGCTCTCCAGTTCCATCCATGCTGTGGCAAATGGTAAGAGTTCCTTTTTCTTATTCCTCTTCTTAAAGAATACCTTTCAGCATTTCATATAATGCTGGTTTGGTGGTGATGAACTCCTTTAGCTTTTTCTTATCTGTGAAGCTCTTTATCTGACCTTCTATTCTGAATGATAGCTTTGCTGGATAAAGTAATCTTGGTTGTAGGTTCTTGCTATTCATCTCTTTGAATATTTCTTGCCACTCTCTTCTGGCCTGCATGGTTTCTGTTGAGAAATCAGCTGACAGTCGGATGGGTACTCCCTTGTAGGTAACTGACTGTCTTTCTCTTGCTGCTTTTAAGATTCTCTGTCTTTTGCTCTTGGCATTTTAATTATGATGTGTCTTGGTGTGGTCCTCTTTGGGTTCCTTTTGTTTGGGGTTCTCTGCGCTTCCTGGACTTGTAAGTCTATTTCTTTGACCAGGTAGGGGAAGTTTTCTGTCATTATTTCTTCAAATAGGTTTTCAATATCTTGCCCTCTCTCTTCTTCTGGTACCCCTATAATTCTGATGTTGGTACACTTGAAGTTGTCCCAGAGGCTCCTTACACTATCTTCATATTTTTGGAATCTTTTTTCTTTTTTTCTTTTTCGGTTGGGTATTTTTTGTTTCTTCGTATTTCAAATCTTTGACTTGATTCTTGGGATCCTCTTGTCTGCTGTTGGATCTCTGTATATTATTCTTTATTTCAGTCAGTGTATGCTTAATTTCTAGTTGGTCTTTTTTCATATCCTCCAGGGTCTCACTAAATTTATCGGCGGTTTCCATAAAATTCTTGAAAAACCTTATAAACGTGGCCTTGAACTCTATATCCAGTCGTTTGCTTTCCTCCATTTCTGTCATTTGTGACCTGTTTCTTTGTCTCTGCATTTTTTATGTTTCCCTTTGCACTTTACTTCCGCAGCTCCTCTGAGTCTCAGTGTGCTTTTCTCTTTTCTTCTAGTTGTAGAATTTACACTCAGCCAGCCTTCCTGTAGTTCTGGATGATGTCTGTTTTGTCTTTTCGTTGTATTTTTGAAGTTGTTGTGGGAGGCAGCAATTTCCCGGTGTTTACCTATGCCGCCATCTTAGTTTTTCTCTTCTCCCCCTTTTTTAAATCCTCTCCCCAAATTGTCAGAAAGTTTACATCTCTCAGTGCCACTCACCTACTTGCCCTATATGTTTCCAGAAAAACCTAGATAAGAGCAAAGTCATATTGTAGACCTTTGGAACCAATTTCCTTTCAAGTGATGGAGAAGGGTCCTTGAACTTCATTGCCCCAGAGAGAAAAGTTGCAATATGTTCTTGACCAAAAAATATCTCTCTTTCTGCCCGTGTCCCAACCACTGGCATTCTGCCCAGATCTCCAGGTGAGCCCTAGGGTTGCCGGGAGCCTTAGCAACCTTAGCACGTGCACGACCACAACACTTGGCCAGAGAAGCACATGAACATGAGTGAATTCTTTCCAACTGAGCCTTTCTGTGATCCAGGGACACCAGAGGAATGTCAACGGTCTTATCCTTGTAAATTTTATGGCACTTGCCTGTAACATCCCTGTTCAAAATCAACTTGTGATTTCTATGTGTTGATTATAGGTTTGTGAGGATGAATTTGGGGAAAAAAACAAAAGTCCGGGCTCCCCTAGCTCCGGTGTATTTGGTGCCATCCCATCCACTTGGGAAACCTAAAGTGTGGCCAGTGCAAGGCTGAAGAGTCTTCAGAATCACTGTCACCGGGTGTCTTACAACCTGCTCAGAAGACCCCTCAACTGTAATGGGCAGCGGGGCACGTGCCCTTTCTTTCACAGAATAATTTTAATTCTATCTAAAGAGAAAAACAAGTCTGTTGTGGGCAGGACTGTTATTCACCCCCTGCCACTCTCTACATGTGAAAAAGAGGCCCACAGAGCTACCTAGCTGGTCCAGGGAGACAATCAGCCAGGGTGTTGAGTCTGGGTCTGGGACTGGCCTCACTCCAAAGCTGGCATGTGGAGTACCCCCTGCTGATTTTCAACATCCCTGCAGTGACACAAGATGGTCAGCAGGCATGAGCCCCATTATACCCCTAAGTGCTAATCTTGGAAATAGTGCTGGTTATGGGAGAGAAAAAGAGTGGTGATGCGGGAAGAAGGCACCGAGGGCCAGCAGGACGGAGAGCGGGCCTCCGGGATGCTTAGCTATAAAGGTGAGCCCACAGGGTTGTTCTCACCCACCAACCCTCTGGCCACTGATCCTTTCTCATCCTGAAGAAAAGTCTGTGCTTGAAGCTTTTCTGCCAATAGGTGCAGGAATGTGAACTCACACTGGCCGCAGGAGCTTGCACAGGGAGAAATTCTTGGAAGCCTTGTTCTTGGAATTCAAGCAAATTTTACGTCACGCACTATCATCTACTGGAGTCTATTTCAGTCTAAACATTATGTTTTAAACTACCATGTTTCTCTGATCTAATATATAATTATTCATAAACGTTTCCATTGATTTTATAACAGCCTTTTGGGGGAAACTAATTATAGGTCACATTCCATTTTCAGAAATACAAAAATGTGGGGACAGTGTATATCTTAGAGTTGAGGCAACTCGGTGAATTTTGAATAAGAGATGCGGCATATTTTTGGTAGGGCTGGGCCTGTCTTCTGGAATATTTCATGTACACATGGGGTTATAGATGAGTGCCTTGGCTGAGGGGAGGAGGGAGTGGGCTCTGGTCAGGGGTGGGAAGTGTGAGGAATGTTCATGCTCATTCTGGGTCTTTCTGCCCTCTCTGAGTTCTATGAGGGCAGCATTTCTCCATCTTGGCACCGTTGGCATTTGGGGCCAGATAATTCCTTGTTGTGTGAGGTGTTGAACAGCAACCCAGTCTCTATCTAGGAGTAGCATCCCAATAGTCTCTGGCTGTGACAACCAGAAATAGCTGCAGATGTTACAAAATTGCCCCTGGTTGAAAGCCATGATGCTAGGGCAGAAGAGACACCCCTGAAGAGGTGGGCCAATACAGGGCCGTTGGTTTCAAGGGTTTCTTTTAAAAATATGTTTTTATTGATTTCAGAGGGGAAGAGAGGGATAGAAGCATCAATGATGAGAGAGAATCATTGATCGGCTGCCTCCTGCACAACCCCCACTAGGGATCGAGCCCGCAATCCGGGCATGTGCCCTGACTAGGAATCAAACCGTGATCTCCTGGTTCATGGGCCAATGCTCAATCACTGAGCTACACCAGCCGGGCTCAAGCTTTTTTCTTTTATTCCAGGGGCCTCTTGTCCCAGTGTGTCCCCAGTAGGACACTTCTGTCATCTGGCAGCTGACTGTGTCTTTGGCCCGTTATCTGCAAAATGGCCAGACCCAAGGGTTTCTAGGGACCCTTCTAGGTGTGAAATTTTTCTCAATGGTTGGTAAGCTTATAAGATTTTAAAGAATAAATTGGAGCCAATGATAATGTCTATTTCACTGGGTTATTGGTGGATAGCTGCCTAAGTACTCAATAGATGCCAGTGATCATTAATTAGTATACTATTATGGTTAATTTCTTAAATAAAGGTGGGTCAGCTCAATCCATTATAAGAAGATAATGGGTAAATGGGTTCACTCTATACGACAATCTCTATATGGAAGTAAAAATGTTGGTGGGCTTAGCATGTTTTTCCAGAGAGATGGTGAGTTCAAGGTTTAGGAGGTCAAAGAGGGGGATCTTAAGGTCCCTTCCATTGACCTTTTCTAGGCTCTGAGTTGAGGGTGCCTCCCACGCCTGGTAGGAGGTCTCTCACCCCAAGGTCTACGTCCAGAGAGATGCTCCAACCCCAGTCAGGCATCTTCCCCATCAAGCTTGATAGGGCAGCTAAGGGTTTTGGAATGAACCATCAAAAGGTTCGTTGCTTCAGCCAAGGGCCTGGAATTGAGAAGCTGGAACAAATCTTATCTCAGCGCACTTTTGTGGAAGGAGCCCCTGGCGCCTGGGCTTCAGGTCTGGCTCAAGGCAGGAGCCAGAAAGCAGCATGAGGTGGTCAGCGAGACCTGGGTTTGAATCCCAGCTCTGAAACTTCTTCGCTCTAGGACCTTGGGCGAGTTTCACAAACACAGCGTCTCTTTACCTTCTCTCTTAATCCAGGGTAAACATGTGTACCTTTCGGGCTTCTGTAGGGATCAGGAGAGAGAAGGTCTGTGAGGTGGCCAGCAGCAGGCTGATGAAGGCAACGTCAAAGTAAATGTTGACAGCATCTTCTATCCTGTAAAATAAAACACGGTTGGGAAGAGTTTTTTGGTTTCTTGATCTGTAATAAGGAACTGGAACAAGAAGAGTTCATGAGTAACCGGTTCACTCAGCCTTTGGGGACCGGGGAGATGCCCTCTTGTCATTGATTGCCAGCCCATGTTTCCTGAAAATCAGTAGCGAGGTTCCAGTATTTCCCGGCACATCCTGGCAGAAAGCTACTGCGTATCTACCATGTGCCAGGAGCTGTGCTGAGCCCTTTGCATGGGTGAGCCCCTTCAGGCTTTTCATTTCATAAAGGAAAAACACCAAGGCGCAGAGACATTAAGAAATTCACCCCAAGTTTCTCAGCTGGTAAGAGGTGGAGCTGGGATTTGTATCTAGGTCTCTGCTTCGAGAGCCCATCTTCAGAACCATCCCAAAAAGGGGACATCTGCCCTCTCCTGGGAAAAATAAGTACAAAATGGACTAGAATGGCCTTTGCAACTGCTACATTGTGAGCGCCCTGAGCCCAAGGACTGCGTGTTGTCCTCTCCAGCCCCTCCCAGGCAGGAGCAAGTAGGAAGTCATGGACGAACAACTGGAAATCCAAGCACATGGGCCAGGCGTCTATAAAACGCAGGTGTCCCCTGAGGAGTAAGTGCATTGGATACTTGTCTTTGATATGGCGAGACCAGGACTTTCCCAGGACTTTCCTGGGTGGAGGGAAGGGCCCTGAAAATCAGGGACGAGGACAAGGTAGAGGAAAAGGCGGTGAGACATGGAAGACGGCTCCATGGTCTTACCAGAACAAACCATCTGAGTTGTTGATTACCAAGCCCTGGGCCTTTGCTGGAGGAGGTGGTGGTCTGTGGGCCACAGAAAGAATCCATGTTTCAAAGGACTCAGAGAAAGCTGCCCCTTAATCCATCACTTCCTTTCATTTCTTGTTCCCAATGGCCCGTAGGTCTTTGATTCCCTTTGTATCGTTGATTTCTTCCCAACTCTCGGCCTTGGTATTTAATCTTTCTTTTCAACTGTATAGTCCGCACTTTAATTGGAGCTTCTTACTTCACTGCCTGGGTTCCTGCCGTGACCCCTGCTTCATGTCTCTGCTTCAAATACTGCTCCCAGGTTCACCTCCCATGATGCTGCACCTGTTTCTGAACCTTGCCTTTCCCATCGTGTGTCTGAGCTTTCGCTCTCCAGTCCCTCTGCCTGATGTCTCCTCTCCCCCCCCCACCCCCCCCCCCCTGTGGGAAGTCTACCCACACTCTCCAAACCCAGCACATGCCCTTCTCCTTCGGGACTGTGTTTCCAACTGTTCCATCCATCTCTGTTGTCGTAACTCCAGCAGCCCTGGCGTGCGTCTACATCGGTTCCTTGGGCAATTAATCATTATCTTCCTCTTGTCTCCTCCTCGAGTGTTATTTATCTCTTGGATCATAACTTCTCACCTGTTCGCCTTCCTCTCCATCTAGTGAGGAGTTCTTTAAATGCAATATGTCTGTCTTGTTCGCTGAGTAATCGCTACCTATGAGGCAGCCTGCTGAGGGTTGGGGGACAGCCAAGAGGAATACTGGGTTTGCTCATCAATCACTGCTTGAGAGGAGGCCCTCAGAAATGAGTGTTTGCTGGCCCAACCCAGTTCAAGGCAGTTCTGTCACCAACCACAGGGGAAGCCAAGCCGGGCTTGCTCCTGCTTTTTGCATTGACTATCTCTTTGGTCAAAGCAGATGCCCGAGGAAGGCTTCCCTGTTAGTCTGGGCTCACAGGCTGCTCCTAGAGGCTCTACTCACCCATTCCAGAATCCACTCGCTGCGTTAGCAACCCCGCCGCCGCCGGTGACAGGGGCTGGGTGCTGTCCCCGTGCTGGGCGCTTTCCTGAACAGGAATGACCCACCCTCCACCCAGGTGGAGCCTAGGCCTGTCACAGGGAGTTTGGCTCCAGGCAGGGACAGAATGGGAAGCTGGCTTCAGAGAGAGGGCCCTTCTGTCACTTCTGTGTTTCTAAAGCTCACAGCATCCAGCTTCTATCTGTATTTTTCTTAGGAACAAAGGAGTGTGATCATTTCACAGACATTTGCTGAGCACAGTGATCATTGTTTCCCTAATGTCTACCCAGCAGGGGGCTGACACAAAGTTAAACACCATAGTCTCTGCTCTAAATGAGCCTGGAACTAAGAACTCAAGTAAATGTGCACTGCTGAAAGCAGGATGGCACGCATGTGGCCACAACACAATTTTGTGTCCGTGGCAGAGATTGCTGATCAATCCTAGAACGTTGATTCAGCTTCAGAATCCTTCTCAACACAGTGCACCAGGCAGAACCTATTACTGGATTGGATTTTGCCCCTGGGGTAAAATCAGCTCAGAATCTGTGCTTGTCTTTAAGGTGGTCCAAAGGCCACAGAGATAGAGGGTGGTGTCTCAGAAGAGCCAGCGTAGAGAGCAGCCACATCTGTCCAGTGCAGACTAGACCGGGGGACCCCTTTGCTGGCAGTGTTCCAAAGTTGCTGTTGGGAAAGCCCCTAGGATTGCTCCTTATGACACCTTCATGCTTCTGCTGCCCCCTCACGGCTCCTTCCTGTCTGAGTTTTGGAGGATTCTTCTTCCTCCTCTTTCCCCACAGGGAGCTGTTTTGCAAAGATTCAACTCTCATTCTTCTTAAGGTAATTTTTTTTTCCTTGCCTGTTCTCTCTATTGAAGAGCTGATTGAAATAGTTAAATCTTAAATCTTTATCTTCAGAGGTGTCTTTTTTTCCAAAGTCTAACTTCCTTTGGCCTTGGGGCACCTGTGTGATCTGAAACGATCTTTCCAACTACCCAGCATTCTCTGCTCCTTGCCTACAGAACCTCTGCTATGAACACAGGCTCTTATTCTAGCCTCGGCCCAAGGCGTGTGGAGCCAGGATGGGGAGTCTTGCCCTGATTCCTCCATTCCTTCTTTCTGCTTTGTCAGATCTTATCAAGTCTCGGAGTCTCAGCTGAACTGTCACTGCACCCGGAAAGTCATTCCCGACTTTGTTATTTCAGAAGAGAGCAAACCAGAAGAGAAGCTCATGGGTTGAGGTCCTGACTTTTATTCTTTCAGTCAGACAACAAACAGTGCCCGAGCACTCTCTATGGTTGCACAGTGAATGCCATACGAGCCTGCCCTCACGGAGCCTGGAATCTGGTCGCATTTCTATGGTTAGTTACCCCGATGTACATGTCACTTCTCTGCTATAAACCATTCCCCTTGTGGCAGGGACTGGGTCTCAATCATTGTGTCCTCCCACAGTCCTGTGTGTCTACTAGACGCTCCGCCCATTCTGAGTGGGCTGCTGGAGACACGGGTGACTATGCGGACCTCTGGGAAGCTCAGGGGGGGCTGGAGGGCTGGCAGGAGACGGACCAGTCGTGGAGGCTCAGGGAGGGAGATATCGGTGCTCTTTGCCAGACCCCAGAGCTGCAGGAGCGGGGAGCCTCAAACAGAAAGCAGTCGTAGTTAAAATGCATTAAGAGCACGGGTCTGAGTATGGAACTCAGCTCCTCTGCTTAACAACGACGAGACGAGACCTGAGCAAGTTATTTAATTGCTCTGCGCCGCAGTTTTCTCATCTGCAAAGTGGGTCTTAAAATAATGCCACTCCTATACGGTGGTTGTGAGGTTTCAATGAGAAAATGAGTTAAATGAATGTAAAGCACTTAAAACACTGGCTGTTACTTAGACTTCACCAGCAACAGGATTTTTTAAAAAAATATATTTTATTGATTTTTTTTACAGAGAGGAAGGGAGAGGGATAGAGAGTTAGAAACATCAATGAGAGAGAAACATCGATCAGCCGCCTCCTGCACACTCCCCACTGGGGATATGCCGGCAACCCAGGTACATGCCCTTGACCGGAATCGAACCTGGGACTCTTGAGTCCGCAGGCCGACTCTCTATCCACTGAACCAAACCGGTTAGGGCAGCAATAGGATTTATTGTGATTTTCACAAAGGGGCTGGGTCTCAATCATTGTGTCCACCCATAGTCATAAATAACATGCACTTTATTTTAGACAAGGACGGAGTCTGGAGGGTAAGGGAGTCATAGTTGACCCTGCCAGCCCCTGCCCTTTGCCCAGGGTGTGTATTTCTTGGTGCACTTGGTGGGGGTGGGGAGGAATAAGCCTCAACACCCCTCCCCCTGCCTGTCTCCATTGGACCCTCCCAGTCCCAGCGGTGTCCCTGGGAGGCTCCAGCCTTCCCGGATGGTGTCATGATTGGCACCCAGCGAGCCGTGCACTGTGATCCGGGTGTGAAATCAGCCAGCGGTTCCTCCGCCCAGCAGATGCCTTCAGCGGCAGTACAGTAGCAGGCAGAGGGCCGGGTTTCCTGGGGCTCCGCAGAGGGCTCTGAGCAGGAAGGTGGGGTGCCTGCCAAGGGGAGGCAGGAGGGAGGGCCAGGCTGTGCTTGCAAAAAGCAGGAGCCAAGCCCACACGTTTTATGAAGTGTTTTATGGTGGAGCTGCAGTTGGAACCCTGGTATTTAGCAGGAATTATCGGGCGTGATGGCCTTAGCACGGAGAGTCCCGTGGGGACGGAGAGAAGGCGGAATGCGAAACAGGCGCCCTGAGCGTCCTGGAGTGGGTGGCTGGGGTTCCGCACGCTGCTTACCTCGCCCTACTTACTGTTCTTTATAAATTCCTGTGATTAATTTTGTGCTCTTGGGGCATTCAAAGCTTAACTTAGAGACTGACCCGGAGTATCTGCCGGTTACTCGCTCTCTGTCTGCAACAGGGCTGCTTCGCCTAATGGAGCGCTTCAATTCTCCGACCGCCTCCTGTCCCACTCAGGGCAGCAGTGGAATCTGGGCCGATCAGGTGCTCAGGACTCGACAGGCTCTTCTCCGTAGAGAGAGAGGGGCAGCGAGCAGGCCCAGGCCCCTGGTTGTGCTGGTCACTGCCCCAGGTTGCTTTCTCAGTGCCCCACACTGAGGGCGGGGCCTCCTGTTCCTTTGGAAATTCAGCCCAGCACAGCGCCTAAGGCAGTGGTTCTCAACCTTCCTCATGCCGCGACCCTTTAATACAGTTCCTCATGTTGTGGTGACCCCCAACCATAAAATTATTTTCGTTGCTACTTCATAACTGTAATTTTGCTACTGTTATGAATCGTCATGTAAGTATCTGATATGCAGGATATATTTTCATTGTTACAAATTGGACATAATTAAAGCATAGTGATTAATCACAAAACCAATATGTAATTATATATGTGTTTTCCGATGGTCTTAGGGGACCCCTGTGAAAGAGTCGTTCGACCCCCAAAGGGGTCACGACCCACAGTTTGAGAACCGCTGGCCTAAGGAATGGATGTGTCTCATGTTTGTTTCTCTCTCACCCGATGAGGATAGCAACCAGGCCACAGTCTTTTGGAGCTGCCATGAAGCTACAATCTTCAGTGGCGGGAGTAGAATAGAGGTTCTTGACCAGGGCCCATGGGATAAAAGGCTTCAGGAGTCTGAAGTTGTAAACTATACTTTTCTGTAAGTGCATTTTCAGGGAGAGCCTCTTAATCCCACTAAACAAGCCCTCCCAGAATTTTGCCTGTGGGCAGAGTAGTGAGGAGATCCTCCTTGCTATTCTTAGAATTTACCAGCTTGCTTCTGCCCCAGGGCCTTTGCACCTGCTGTTCTCACTCTGAATACTTTTCTCCAAGATCCCTTCTGGTCATCCCTACTTTCTTTGTCACCGATTAAATGCCACCCTCTGAACTGCCTCATATAAAATAATGCTCTTATCCCACCCACCACTACATCACTTCATTGTTTTTTACAGTACTTACTCATATATGACATTATTTGTTTACTTTCTCCCTCCTTTAGTATTTAAGCTTCTATTGTGTCCACTGCTGTATCTGTCACATGTGCCAAGCCCAGAGTAGATACTCAGTAAATATCAACTGAACGGATGTGTGAAAGAACAAATTAATAACGGAAAATATTTGTGTCTCAGATGTAAAAATACATTTTTTTTAAATGACAGAAAACACAGGTCTGAATTCTCAGTAGGGCCACTTCTCAGGCGTGTACTTTGGTTCCCGAAGATGTCTCATCTGCTATGAAATGGTCACTGTGCACTGCAGGAGAAGTTTAGGCAGAAGTCTTCTAGGAATTTCACAACGTTGGTGCACCTATCATCAAGTTCATCAGTCTTTCGAATACACCGGATTGGTTGGTGTGTGTGTGTGTGTGTGTGTGTGTGTGTGTGTGTGTGAGAATGGAGGGCTCAGATCCTGGTGCACAGATGTTACAGATGTTATTATTATTATTAATTGTTACTATTTTGGTGCACAGATAATGGGTTGCCCTCATTCGAAGATGGTGTGCTGATATTACAGACATGCTAGTGTGGGTGTTTGTGACTTGTTTGACGTTCACAATGTGTCAGAGAAGGGCTGTGATGGAAGTCCCACTTGCATTTGGAGGGATTATTCGTTCTGGGGAAGATGTCCCAGGGCTGAATTGCAATGTCCGGGACCAGCATGGGCTACTGTTTTCCGATGTATGAATTCCTAGGGCCTCTGTGTCTGCGCCAGGGGAAGTAGATTTGAGAGTAGGAAAAGAGGTTCTGCATTTTCATCTAATTTTAAAGGAGAGAATAAGAGGTACCACACTCTTCCAGGAGGTGCACTCCCTTGGAGAGAAATAAACCCTGATCTCTTCTGGGCAGGTTATCTATCAGCTTGGTTTCCTGGGTGGAAACCTCAGAGTCACTTCAGACAGAGGTTATCTTTTGTCAGTATCTGTGTTGGGGGAGCTCAGAAGTAAATTCAGTGCGCAGAGCAGAGGGCCTCCCTGAGAACACCCTCTACTAGTATAAACAACCGCTTCTTAGTCTTTTCTAGTGGGAAGTTTATATTTTCCTGCATTAAAAGATAGATACCACTGTTCTCTTCCAGTATCTCTTCCAGATGCTGTTCTTTAGACAGCTGAGTCACCATTCCTCAAAATAAAATTTAATTATACAGCATGACATATGAATATAGCATTGTTTTCAAAGTCAAAATCTGAAAACAGAAAAAAAATGTACAAAAATACAGGGTGGGGGCAAATCAAATGAAAACAACCCGATTTCTAAGGTGGTTGAGAATCTTTTTGTGTGTTGCTTGTGATGCTTCACATGTGGGTTGTTTTTTGACATGGTTTCACAGATTTTCAATAATAGGACTATTTCAGAACTGTCTCTCCTCCAGGGCTGATAAGCCATTGGTGGTTAAAATACTGAAACATTTTCATACTTGTTGGTAAAGTGCCCCTGCCCCCCAAGTCTCAATTCCCTCTCTCCTCCCCCCGTCCCCCCCTCCAGCCCTTACCCCACCTCCTTGGGAGGCAGCACTAAAGAGGTTAACATGTAGCCCTTCAAGGCTGGGGTCTACTGCTGTCCCAGCCTCTATCCAGGTTGTTTGGGACCATTTAAAAAATATATTGATGATCTCCTCCCCCTTCTCAACCAAATGTACTCAGCCTATGTTTTATGATGTGCAGCAGTTGCTGGGCTCTGAGCGATTCACTCTAACATACATGCTACTGTTTTGCTTCATGAGCTGGTCCCTGCTCTGTGTGCTGATTTCCTGGGATTATGCTTACATAATTTCCTTTGACCTTAGCCTGCACATTGTAATCCGAGAGGGCATGTTGGGAGAATAAGATGGCCCTTATGTAACTTGTTACGTAAGAGTACAGAGATCAGAGACGCTCTGGAGTGTCTGCAGAGCTTTCTAAGCCTGAAAGTTCATTTGGACAGAGGTTTATGTTGTCTTTCAGTCACTGAATTCTTTACAAAGCATTCCCTTGTTTCTGAAATAGCCAAAGGGGAAGGAGAAACAAGAAGGGACAGTATAGCTATTATGTGGCAGGTGCAGTTCTTAGCAGAAATGATTGCATCCAATATAATCTATACTAATAAAGGGGTAATATGCTAATTAGACCAGATGTCCTTCTGGACAAAGCCACTGTGGTGGGGGCTGAGGGAGAGGCAGTTAGGGGCGATCAGGCTGGCAGGGGAGAGCAGTTAGGGGCAATCAGGCTGGCAGGAGAGCAGTTAGGGGGATCAGGCTGGCAGGGGAGAGCAGTTAGGGGCAATCAGGCTGGCAGGGGAGAGCAGTTAGGGGGATCAGGCAGGCAGGCAGGTGAGCGGTTAGGAGCCAGTGGTCCCAGATTGTGAGAGGGATGTCCAGCTGCCGGTCATCCCCCGAGGGGTCCAGGATTGGAAAGGGTGCAGGCCGGGCTGAGGGACCGCCCCCCCCCCACACACACACACACACATGAATTTCGTGCACTGGGCCTCTAGTCTTCTCTATAGTTCTCTTTCCCTTTCCTTTTGGAAAGGGAAACTGAGGCTTTCAGGATGAATGTGAGGTGCTGGACATCATGGAACAACAGAGTGGTAGCACTGGGCTATAACACCAGAGCTTCCATGTTCTTCCCATGAAATGTGTGTGTGTGTGTGTGTGTGTGTGTGTGTGTGTGTATGAGAGAGAGATAGAGATAAAGATAGAGAGAGAGAGAGAGAGAGAGAGAGAGAGAGAGAGAGAGAGACAGACAGACACACACTGGGGCACGGGGCATGGAGTCATGATGGACAGTTCTGTTTTGTATCCCATTCTCTTGAAGTTGCCAAATTTGTCCACCATCAAAAGTCAATTGGGAGCTCAGATCTTCCTGAGGACTTCGAGTGCCTTGGGGACCAGGCTGAGACCAGCCAGGGAAACCAAACTCTGTCCTGCACCTGGCTGTGCCCAGGTGACCTGGAGGCTTGGTGACCCAAACTTTGGACTCTCATGCCACCCTCTCTCCTTTACCTTTGAGCTAGGGCCAACCCCAAATTGCAGGTGCCATGAAGCTTATTTACCTGGCATGAGCTGCTTCTCTCTGCTCAGGGAAATGACACGTGAGTAGAGCTCACGTCAGGGTAAATTCTGCAATGGCCTATATAACAGATTCTCAGAGGGGAAAGCTTAACCAGGAAGCGCAAGGAAATGGGGTTCTGGTCATTAGGAGAGGAAGCCAACAGGGGTTTGTCATTAGGTATTTTGATAATTCCCTCTTATTTTTGGTTCTTACATTGAAATAGTAATAAACACATGGCAAAACATTCAAGCTCTGCCAAAGATGTGCACTGACCAGTGAGTCTCCCTCTCACCTGATGCCCATGGGCACATTCTCCTCGGAGGCCACCACTATTAACGTGTCCTGTGAACCTTCCAGAAATATTGTCTGTAATCTTTGTAGATACAAATGTAAGTGTGTAGTTTTGTATCTATCTATCTAATCATTCACCCATCTATCCTTCCTTTCTTTTGAACTTACGCTTAACTCTTGTGGTTGAAAAGTGTTAGAAATTCCTGAATTAATATCTTCCTCTTGGTTTGGTGTGTTAGCACCAGAACACCGAGGGTCTTGCATGTCCCCCAAGATCTTGTCTCATTTAAAATGAGGACTCGTCTTGATTTCAAAGCCCTCCAGCTGGTGATGGTGTCGCATTGAGTGGCATCCCACCAGAGCCCTCCCTGAGAGCTGTTTCCATATCCTGCCCTATCCTTCTCCTGGAGCCTCTCCACCTCTTCAAAGCAGAATGTAAGAAGATGCCATGTAGGATGGATGGTTCCAGTTAGGTGAGATTTCATGGAATCTGTGTTTCAGCAAAGGCTACCCTAATTTCTTTCTTTCTACAGAAGGGGCCTGGCCCCCAATTGTGCTCCCTGCATGGAGACTGCCTGTTTACATATGTCGATTGCTGGATGACTGGATGCTCCCATAGAGGGAAGTCAGCTTTTTCCCCAGAAAATTCGTTTCCCAGTTGAGTATGGCAAGAATGGGGGTCTGAAAAGTGGCTATGGAACCACTTTTTCTATAACTTCCTCCAAATTGCCACATGAGAAGCCAATACTCCACTGGGCCTTTTTGTGGGATAGTCACAAGTAGAAAACAGGATGATTCCCCAAAGAAACACCTTCTAGAGAACAGTGATGTGATTTGGAAGGTTCCCTCTTCCAAGACAGAAAAACCAACTGTTAGTTCTGTTCCTGGTCCTAGATCTTCTGGTTCTTTCACCTCGTAGAGCTCAATGTAGACTGGGTCCTAGCCTCTGCCTTTCACTAGCTATGTGACTTTGGGCAGGTAAGTCTTAGTTTGGAAAGTAACTATGTCTATTTCAAAGGATTGTTTTGTTTCTGTTGCAGGTGATAGAAACCTAACTTAATCTCACTCGGGCTAACAAGAGAAGGTATTGGCGTATTAGCTGAAAAGTCTAGGATAGCATCAGGCATAGTTGGATCCAGAAGCTAAAATCTTATGTCAGACCTCATTCTTTCCAGGCCATTTCCATGCTGGCTTTCGGCAGCTCTGGACTTGCATCTTAGCAGCTCAGAAACCTCAGCAAAAAAAAGAGATTTTCCTTCCCACTACTTCCCATAAAATTCTTAGAACTGTTCCCACTCCTGAATATTTGTGGCCATGGGAGTAAGGATCTTGATCTGCCAGGCCTGAGATAGGCAATGGGTCAACTCCACCCAAACCACAGAGTCAGAAAGAGAAGTTCTCTGGGAGAAGACAAGAGGCTACAACCAAAAGAGTAGTAAAGTGATGTTAAGTAAGCAAGAGCAGCAGGTGTGCGGAGCAGGGGTCAGCAACTACTCAACTCTCCCTTGTAATGCAAAGGCAACCATGACAATAAGTAAACAAATGATGGGCCTGGTTGTGTTCTAATAAATCTTTATTTGCAAAAACAGGCAGTGGGCTGGATATAGTTTACTGACCCCATTATAGAATGTTCTCACACATATTCCAGTGAGCTCAACAAATGACATCTAGTCCATTCAGAGCACTTAATAAATGCTGGCTATTTATTATGTATGCTGTAAGTTAGGATAATGACAATGATAACATTGATGATAGTTATAAGAACACTAATTGGGTAAAGGAGTTATAATGAGTTATGAGGAATAGTAATGTATTCCAGGATTATTTCTGCACTCTTAGTGGAGCTTCCACTCCACACACTCATAGAGCTGGAAGGAACCACAGAGGTATCCAGTGCCAATGCCTCATTTGACAGGTCAATCTTCAGCACATACGTGGAGTCAGATAATAAAGAATCATTGATTTTTTAGTTTTGGATCCACACTGGGTTGTGTGGCAATTTAGTGTTGGTAAGGTTCTTGGCACTGTTGTAAGCCAGTGGAAAGACCTGACTCTGGACCACCGTGTGCTTTATGACTTGAGAACGCCCTGCTTCTGGGATGACTCAGATGTCTGTTTTACATGAAGCTTACCACACACCTCTCTCTATGTTTGAAAACAATGAATAAAATAAATAGTTACTCATTGCCTCACTTACTGCCCTCTTTGTCACTGTTTCTATTGGCTTAGCATGCTGGCAGCCCTCTAAACAGCTAGTTTTCAGTTTGGCTGCCAGCTGGTGAAAGGATGCCCCTGACATCCCCCATCAACATGGACAGAGAGAGGCCTGTGGGCACTTTGGTCTACACACAGTGGGTCCACCCTATTGGCCAAGTTCTTCATGACTGGCAAAACCCTCCTGGGTTTTGGTTAACTAGTAGCCCTGCAATGATCCAGGAGGTAAATATTTAGAACCACATCTCTTTAGCTTTTATTATCCACCCCCTGCTGCCAAATTTATTTTATTACTCAGGGTCAATGACAAAATATTTTAATGACTCAAAAACAAGTCATAGATCCCAAGTACTACACAGAACTCAATAAACAGAATGGAACATTTGGGATTTGGTTTACCATTCCTCTAAGCCAAGAATCAGCAAAGTTTTTTTGTATAGGGTCAGATAGTAAATATTTTAGGCTTTGTGGCCATCTGCTGGGCCATGATTTATTTGCTGACTCCTGTTCTAAGCTCTAGATAGTTAGAAAGAGCAGACCAAAGATGGAGTATTTGAATTGGCTGCTCAGTTACTTGATGTCATCCTTAAAACTTGAGCTTTGGAGTTGGACAGATGTAGGCTTAGCTCTGTGGTTCTGCTGCTTACTGGGTAATTTTTAGGCATGTTAATTCTTTAGGTTTCCTCGTCTATAAAATGGGGATAATAATGGTCTCCTTTATAGACTTGTTTTGAGGATCAAGCAGAGAAAGTTACTGCAGAGCTACTATGCTCTCTGAATGGAAGTAGTGTACCCAGTGCTGTTATTGATAATCAAGTCTAATGGGTAAAAGAAACCACGCAATAGTGTACAGTTAAGCAACACCCATCTTGTAACTTCCTCTCATTCAGTAAGATGCCTTTTCATTTTGTTGATGGTTTCCTTTGCTGTGTAAAAGCTTTTTAGTTTGAATTAGTCCCACTTTATTTTTGTATTTGTTGCTTTTGCTTTTGGTGTCAGATTTTTTAAAATCACTACCAACACATGTCTAGGAGCTTACTGCCTGTTTTCTCCTAGGAGTTTTCAAGTATCAGTTCTTTAATACTGTTCAAGTCTTTAATACGTTTTGAGTTAATTTTTTGTGTTTGGTGTAAGATAGCGGTCCAGTTTTATTCTTTTGCATGTGGCTGTCTAGTTTTCCCAACACCATTTGTTGAAGAGACTGTCCTTTTCCAATTGTATATCCTTGCCCCCTTTGGTATAGATTAATTGATCATACAGGTATTGATTTATTTCTGCATTCTCTATTCTGTTTTATTTATCTTTGTATTTGTTTTTATGCCAATACCATACTGTTTTTGATCACTACAGCTTTGTAGTATAGTTTGACCAGTAACTCGTCTTCACCATCATCTTCTATGAGGAAAAATTGAGCCTGTGTCATATTTGCTTTGCATTATTGCTAAGACCCTAGTGCTAAAGTGTGACCGACCATCTTCCTTTCTCCAGAAAATGAGGCCTCACATCATTCAGTGAAAAATCTCAAATGAAAAATCCTTTTCTGAACATTTTCTTCAACCATAGAGTTAAGTTAAATGATCTGTTCCAGATCAAGAGCATCAACATGGCCTGAGATCCAGGGGCGAGGGGAGACTACAGGCCATAGGAGCTCTGGGACCTCGGCTAATTAGTTCCCGGTGACTTCATCCCGCTGCCCTTGATTTTGCATCTCCTGTTGCTATGGCTGAAGTTGGAAAGAATTTGGCGTAAAGCCACCTATATGCTCAACATCCTGGGGGGATATAATTTTTAATAACTTAGTTTTATAAGTTTTTCTGAAGAATTATGAGCTATGAGGTTGAGGTTGGTCTATGATGCCATAACTAAAGGAACATCTAAGGATTATATATTCTCATCTTTTTAAAAAAAATGTATTTATTGATTTCAGAGAGGAAGGGAGAGGGAGAGAGAGATAAAACATCAATGATAAGTTCCAGGATCTTGCAGCTGCCATATCATGGTGAGAAAGGATTGGACTTTCGATAGAGGCAGACCCGGGTGTGATTCTCACCTCTGCCTTTTCCTAACTATTTGACAACAGATAAAAGACTTAATCTTGTTTCTTCATCTGTAAAATGACTAATGATCACTCCTCACATTGTATAAAATATCTTCCTTAAGAGATCCTGGAAGGAACTGCTGTCCAGCCTGACCCTACAGGCTGGAGTCCAAATTACCAAATCTGCATGCCAGCCCCCCACTGTAGGCTTGTTTAAAGAAAAAGAAGAAAAAAAAAAAAAGGCTGAGGTCACTCTCAGCATTTAGCACATGCTGAGTCATTACTCTGGAGAGTTCTAATCCGCAGGTTACTGATAATAAGGAGATGTGCTGCGAAGACAATGAAAATCCTACTCCACCCTCTGTCATCCGCTAGCCAGTCATTGATTATTCCTCATGCGCCACCTCTACCTTCTATCAAGGAAGGTGAGATCCCAGGTCACTTGCCTTTATGTTTTCACACTTGTCCCTTGAGAAACTTTGCTCAAAGTTGTAAACTATGTGCATCTTTACTAACGACGTGTTTCACTCTGTTGAACCATACAATACCTACTTTATAGCCTGGCAAAAAATATATATTTGCTCTTTTGGGGGGATTTTATTTAGGAAAAGGAAAGCCCCCATCTGTACAATGATGAAACTAAATGAGACAGGGACTGCTAGCTCCAAAGGAGCCAGGCAGCTATGGACATCTTGCCTGGGTTTCTGCTGGTGCCTAAAGGTACTGCAGCTAATTAAGCCACTTGGTCCACATCCTAAGGACTCCCCAGTCTGGGGGACTGACTGGGAAGGCTCATTTTGGGAAGCTTCACGGTTGTTTTCCTGTATCCTTACCAGTTTCCCCTGAAGCCCTCATTAGCTGAGCTCAGGTTGGTTCATGGCTGCGTCTTCCCATGAGCGCCGGGGCCACCAAGCCTTGGACAGGGCAGCTGGAGCAAAACCACCAGCAGGGGACGACCAGTCCCGTGTGGTGCTGACCCGCACCTTCCTGCCAACCACTGGTTTTTCTCATGCAGGTGTTTGTGCTTTTGCTCTCATTTCTCGCTTCTTTTCAGATTTCCTAATCTTTCCAAACACTACCCCCTAAAACGGAGTATCACACAGAACCTGTAACTACAACTTACTTTAAAATCGATTTGCCTACTCATTCATTTACTCATTCAACCTATAATAATTGAGCACCTACCATATGCAAGGAGCCATGCTGGCTGTGGGGGAGATAGAGTCAAATAAATCAATATCTTGCCCTCAAAGAGTTTATGTTCTAGTGGGGAAAAGACAAGTAAATTGTGATAAATACCTTGAAAGCGGTCAGCCCGGGTAGAAATACCCTGAGAGAGTGCACAGATAAGCACAGGGAACCTGCAGGAGGGTACAAAGCAAACTTGGGAGTCAACAAAGACTTCCCAAGGGAAGTGGCACTTGAATTGGGTTTCGAAGAAGAAATAGAAGTTAGACTAAGAACTTGATTGGAGGAGAGGTGGGGAGGATGTGTTACCTGGAGGAGACCGTCTGCTTCAAGGCACACTGGAACTGGGGCCAAGTTCTCTGTGGCTCAAACACAGAGCGCATGCCAATGAATCTCCCCCAGTTTGTTGGAGCTGTGTGAAGTTTTCAAATGCATTTTCATGTTCTTCCATGAACCAGAGGCGGCTAGCAATTACTTCAGAATCGGCATGCCTACGGGGACTGGGCTGGCCAGTGTGTGCCTTGGCCATGGTGTAATCTTTATTTTTAGAAGAGGTCCCCAATTTGGGATGATCAAACGCCCCGCCCCAGTCTTCCACTCAGGCCTAGAGGTTTGCTGTTCCTTGGTGTCTTATTTCTGCTTTGGTGGTGAGCCTTTCCTTTCTGGAAATGGGCAAACCCGTTGGGTTGAGGCCAGCTTAGGTCTCTACCCTGGGGAGGATTTCACAAAAGTCCGGAGGTGTTATACTTAAGGCTGCACTCCTTAAGTATGTTCCGTGAGAGGTTCTCCAGTCATTCCACAGTGTGGAAGCTTACAGCACTGGGAACTTCCCAGGCCCTGATCCACATGGGCCATCTGGGACTTTCTTTTTGTAAAAAGCACAAGCATCATTTGTTGCCAAAGTGATCTACTAGAACACAACTGTAAATAAACTGTCTTAAAGGTGGTTTTGCACCATTTTAGTCACTGAAGACAAGGAAACTAAAAGTGAGTATCAGTTATGTTAAATACTGCCCCTGCTTTCATAAGTATTATCTTATTTAAGCTCTATAATGACCCAGTGAGTTGGGTATTATTGTCCAAGAGAGCAAATAAATGCCTTGTCCCAGCCACAGCTGGAAAACAGAGATTTTAACCAAGGATCCAATGGTCATATAATTATGTAATTGTATTCCACTAAACTGTTTTCTGGAAGCTGCTAATCAGAGCTGGTGTTTTCACTTGTGTTCCTGGGCAAAACAAATGCTATTGTTATTGATCCCTTCACAATTTTATCTTCTGCTACTTCCTCCTTTCCCCTTATGTTAGGACACCCAAAGGCCCCAACTGGCTCCATAGTGCCATTCATCTCACTAGTTTGGGTCCCTTGACCTGGAAAATGATATGGAGAAAAGATTCCTTTCCCTCACTATTTCATCTTGGATGTTTCTGTGAGTACTACCTCTCCAGTTCCAAGGAGTTGACTATGAACGAGATGGATGGCCTTTTGATGACTTAGTGGTGACTTAGCTGGTCCCAATCCTATTTCACCTGTTCAACTATATTCTCGTGGTATTGACCTGCCCATCTTAGAAATCTAGACTGATAATTGATCAAGCATGGATGAGGGTTAAGAAGATACCTATGTATGAATTGTGTACTGAATTTGACCCCTAACTCAGCTTCAGTAGTGCTAGAAAATTATGCTTTTGTAGCAGAGATAGGAAAGGGGGAGGTGAAGGCAAAGAAATGGTTGTTATTGTTGCTTTGTCTCTTGTCTCTAAGTCCCCCGTCTGCCTTTCGCTGGGAAGCTCCTGATGCCGTGACTGGGCTGTGACCTTGTGGTTGAGGCAATGATTTGTCTCATGGTAAATTCTAAGCTTATTCAGTCCTGGATATACTAGAATAGAATGGAGGCTTTATCTCTGGAACTAAAGCCTATTAATAACCCCCTTCCTCCCGAGAATTAGAGAATCACAGAAATTAACAACATTAAAGAATTTCTAATCCAACCCTCTCCTTTTAAAGATTAAAAGCCTGGCACCTAAAAGAATAAAAATCAACCAAAATTGATACCTGAACCCTATTGGTACATTCTTACAGTAAGAGTGTGTTTTTATCATTTCGTAACCCTTACTCTTCTGTCTGTTGACTATGCTCAAGGCATTTTACATCCATTTTATACTTATGCTATTTCTGACACAACCAGTTAGCAGCAGCCCTGGACTCAGACTCCACCCCCCACCCCCCAACACACACACAGACTTTCAGTGTCATGTTGACCACTAGTTCCGATCCCATCATGACTAGGGACAACTATGAACCGTGCTCTTTAGCTGGACCATCCGCCATTCAGGAAGAAGCTATAGGAAAGATGGATCATTTGTGAAGTCCGGAGTTCACTGGCAGGACCTTTCCTGAACATGTTCTTGTGATCAGGAAATGGACACAGTGGCTAAAAATGAACAGAAGAAGGAACTAAAGGCGATTGGAAGGTTTTGAACCTTTAGGTTTCCTTCTCAGGGTCTATGAGACACAGTTGTGTCAGAGAGAGATTCTGACTTCTTGGTCAGTGAACATCCTTCACATCAACCAGGTCCTGTAGGACCCAGCAAGGGTGGAGGGACAGGAGGGCTGTTGGAAATGCCCAGCTGTTTTGGAGATCCAGTCCTTTTTGCAGCAAAGATGGCATTCTTTAGGGAGCTGGGAAAATCCCAGATGTGGTCTGTCACAGCTGTAATCACCCCTTCATGGTGTCCAGTGTTCAGAGCTGACACCACTGGTATTTCCAGCATTGTTTTTCAAACACTCCAGATATCTTAGGGGAAAGCCCCTTCAACAAACATGATTTTTGTTCTCGAGGGTCTGACCTAGTATTCCTCACTAGGGCAATTTCTGGACATTGTCTCCTGTTGTCTTGGACTTGGGTAGCCGAGGACCGATGGGTGATGCTTGTCACAGACCTCACATCCTTCACGCAAAAACACACCAGTTGCTTTTAGGCTCCTTGGGAAATGTTCTGTTAGCACCACACTGAACCGTGAAGGAGGAAAAAAGAATCTGGTGCCAGATAAGAGGATGCTGAAGTGTGCAAGCTAGAGATCTGAGTCTGCCACCACATCTAATGAGCCTATTATTAGAGGCTCTTGGCAGAGCCTGGAAATCGAATGCTAATACAAAGCAGGTTCTGAGAATAGTTTAAAACTTAGCACCAGCCCCATGATATATTCCTTTTTGAGTCACACACACACACACACACACACACACACACACACACGAATACTTCCAGCTTGTCCTTGAAGGAGGACCCGTGAATTTGCATAAGAAAGAACAACAGAGCAGCCACTGCAAAATTAACAGCTGTTTAAATCTTTTAATGGAGAAGTTATGGCTGAAGGAAATTATAGGCTCATTGTTCAAGTTTCTAATTATCCAAACAACTGTCTCGTCACATGGCCTTACTTTGCCGGGCAATGGAGAGAGATCTGACAGTGCCGGGTTACAGAAACTTCCACTGCTTAGGAATTGCATTGCAAGATCTTCCATCCAGAGAAACTAAGATGGCGGCATAGATAAACACCGGGAAATAGTCGCCCCACACAACAATTGAAAATTAGCCCAAAGGACGGAGCAAACATCGTCCAAAACAACAGGAAGGCTGGCTGAGTGTAATTTCTACAACTAGAAGAAAAGAAAAGCACGCTGAGAGCCAGAGGAGCTGCGGAGGCTGAGTGCAGAGGTACGCGGCGGCTCGCGCGCGGAAAGGGGGTGGCACCTGAGGACTCGGCTGTCTTTTTGAATCACAAGCTCCCGACTGCTCTGATCTCCGGTTCTGGGAAGTCTCTGGGGACCCAGGACTCATACGGGCAGAGGCTGCTCTCTCAGGCGGCAGCGGGCGAACTTGGGGGCAGATTTCCCTCGGAGGTGCTTGCAGCCATTGCCGGGACACTGAGACGCGCGACTCCGGCGCGGAGAATCAGCCATAGCTTCTTTCCCCGCCCTTTTGACTCCCTGAGACCCCGCCCCACCCGGGCTGCGGCAGAGGCTTTTGCATGTGAATGCCCCAGAACTTTGCAACCTGATAATTACCTAACTGCAGCCGGGCCAGCCAGACCCGGAACTTCCAAGAGAAGGCCCAAGGCCCCGCAGAGGCTTGCATTGCTTCACAGCTGAGCCTCTTCGTAGTTCCTGCTGTGTGGCCTCAGGCAGGGGCTGAATTAGCACCTCCTTAGATCCAGGAGCCACTGTACCCAGTGGTCAGAGGGGGACCATTCTCCCACTTCAGACACAGCTGCTTCCCACAGCCAATTGGCCTGGAGGTCAATTCCTCCCAGTGATCCTACAACAAGCGAGGCACCAAGAGTGCACCAAGAGTGTCCACCCCAGGTAACTGGGGAGGCTGAGCCACTGGGCCCTACAGGACACCTGGCGCGCAGGCCACTCTATCAACACAGGGAAGCAGCCAAAATGCGGAGACAAAGAAACAGGTCACAATTGGCAGAAATGGAGGAGGCCAGACGACTGGATATAGAGTTCAAGGCCACGTTTATAAGGTTTGTCAAGAATTTTATGGAAACCGCCGATAAATTTAATGAATCCCTCAAGGAGTATGGTGAGACCATGGAGGTCATGAAAAAGGACCAATTAGAAATTATGCATACACTGACTGAAATAAAGAATACTTTACAGAGCTCCAACAGCAGACAAGAGGATCCCAAGAATCAAGTCAAAGATTTGAAATACGAAGAAACAAAAAATACCCAACCGAAAAAGAAAAAAGAAAAGAGATTCAAAAAATATGAAGATAGTGTAAGGAACCTCTGGGACAACTTCAAGCGTACCAACATCAGAATTATAGGGGTACCAGAAGGAGAGAGAGGGCAAGATATTGAAAACCTTTTTGAAGAAATAATGACAGAAAACTTCCCCCACCTGGTGAAAGAAATGGACTTACAAGTCCAGGAAGCGCAGAGAACCCCAAACAAAAGGAATCCAAAGAGGACCACACCAAGACACATCATAATTAAAATGCCAAGAGCAAAAGATAAAGAGAGAATCTTAAAAGCAGCAAGAGAAAGACAGTCAGTTACCTACAAGGGAGTACCCATCCGACTGTCAGCTGATTTCTCAACAGAAACCATGCAGGCCAGAAGAGAGTGGCAAGAAATATTCAAAGAGATGAATAGCAAGAACCTGCAACCAAGATTACTTTATCCAGCAAAGCTATCATTCAGAATGGAAGGTCAGATAAAGAGCTTCATGGATAAGAAAAAGCTAAAGGAGTTCATCACCACCAAACCAGCATTATATGAAATGCTGAAAGGTATTCTTTAAGAAGAGGAAGAAGAAAAAGGAACTCTTACCATTTGCCACAGCATGGATGGAACTGGAGAGCGGATAAATACCACAAGATCTCACTTATTTGTGGAATATAATGAACAACATAAACTGATGAACAAGGACTGATCCAGAGACGGAGAGGCATTGATTGGACTGTCGGGCCTTGGAGGGAAGGTAGGGGAGGGTGGGGGCAAGGGGGAAAGATCAACCAAAGGACTTATATGCAAGCATATAGGCCTAACCAATGGACACGGACAACGGGGGGGTGAGGGGTTGAGCGGGGAGGGGGGGGGGGGTAGAGGGTACACATATGTAATATCTTAATCAATAAAAAATATTAAAAAAAAAAAAAAAAAGATCTTCCATCCAGAGGACACTCAAATGGGAACAGAGGTGGTGCACCGTGTTGGGACACATCAGGCTCGGTGAATTTGGTCTAACCAAACCACCCCTGGGCTTGCCAGGTTCTTAGTGTTGGGATCTGTCTGCACAGCCACAGGAAGGGAGTATTCATAAGGGGTAAGTGTGCTCACTTGAAATAATTATTGTGTTTGCCCAGTGGGCTTACACCGTCCAGCTCCTGCCCTTTCTGCTCACCGCCAGGGAAGCAAACTGCAGGCCACTGTGACCTCAGCCCCCTGCCTGTATGTCCAGCTCTCCCCTCCCTGGGACTGGTTTTCTTCCTCTGGGAGCTGGGAGAGTCGTTGAAAGCCCATCATATTGATGGTGGTAATAGGGCCTGGCATGACTAATTTGTCACTCATTTGAGTCAGTGCTCAAAACCACATGGACACCAGGAGTCACATCTGGTGGGAGCTTTGGGCTCTAGTTTGAATGTACTACAGATTTCCAAACTGTGTGTATCGCATGTATTTGCTAAGCTCTGGACACACTGCACAGTTAACTAGGAGACCCCTCACTCGCTCCAGGTTTCTGTTCAGATGCCTCCTTATCCTCAATGCCTTCCTTGGCCCCTGATGCCGGAACGTCCGCCTTCCCCCCACAGGTCCTCCCCTCCCAGCAGTCTCCACTTGACATGCATTTATCCGTGTCTTTGTTCTTCCAAAGCGTACACCCCGTGAGAGCAAGGGCTTTGTCTGTTTTGTTGATTTGCGATATCCTGGGCTCCTAGAACAGCTTGGGGCCTGTAATAGGTGCCCAGTGGAAATTTGTGGAACAAAGGCAAGAAGGTACGAGGCTCGCTGCGGTGGTAGCTCAGTCTACAGCTGAAGAGCCTCGCTCCAGGGAGAACAAGGTGTCCTTCATAGCGGCTTCCCGGGTCTTATTTGCTTTGAGCAAACATTTATCAAGCACTTGGTACCAGGTGTTAAAGATCACAGTCCTGTCCTCCCAGAGTTCACAGCTTGGTGGAGGATGTAGACATTTAAATCCAATCCATGCTTTAAGATTCAACTCGGCATCAGCCACTCCTGGAGACCGTTCTAGAACACTCTTCCTCTTCTCTACAGCTAGGTTAGGTACCGTCCTTACCATTTCCTGTAGCATCCTGGGCAGACCTTTATCGTGGCCCATATGTGAAGCAGACCAGTAAGGTGCAATGCACTTTCTGTCTCTCCTTAAGAACAAGATTGCCCTTTACTCATTACCGAGTAGAGTGTCTGACGCAGGGTACACAATAAATACCGTTATCCTTCTTATTGCCATTGTTGCTATGCATATTCACTAACCAGCAATCAAATAGCTCTGTGTGTGTGTAATCTCATTTTAAAAACTATATCTGTTCTTCTGAAGATATATAAGGCTTAGATGCATCTCTATATTGTGTTATATAATGTTATGTGGCATTATATTTTATCATCTTCCCCAGTTCAGGGGCTCTGGGGATGCAGTGATCACTTAGACTGGTATCGAGCCTTTCCAGAGAGTTCTCAGGGGGCTCCCTGTGTCCCCAGATGCATGCTGGAGCCTTGATGTACTTTAAAAATTATATTTCTATTTGCAGAAGTTAGGAGCTCTGATCGGCCTGGAGCAGTTATTTAACTCTCTCAATAAATACTTGTGGGTTTTAGCATTTTGATGTTGCCACTTTGATGTGGCTGTTTTGATTTGGGGCTTCGGGGACATTTTGTCATGGCCTAAGAAACATGCCATTAAACACGCAGCAGTTTTGTGCAGCTAAGAGCTGTGTGCAACAGGCATCCAACCACATTGCTGGGTTGGGTGTGTATGTTAACCTAACGTGTGCATGTTTTCAATTTGACGTGGCCGTTTTGATGCTTGACACTCTCATTACATCAGATGGATCTCGCCAGAATGTTTGCTTTAAGTACCTATTGGTCTTACTTCAGTACCAACCGTGTGCCTGATTCTAGCTGCAATGGCAGGAGGGATTCCATGGAAGCAGAAGGCGGGATGACACCCTCGAGGAGCTCACAGGGTTTAACCAAGGGCTGGCTAATGGAATAGTCACCATTTCCGAACACATATGACCGCTATTCTTTGTTGCCAATTTTCTGGTTTAGAGCTTCAGATTACTGGCTGGAAAAATGTTTAAATGTATTAAAAGATCCCAATGCAAACATCAAAATATGGTCTAGCCACGTTGAAAAGACCATTTTGATCATTTCCCCCTGCTGTGTTGTAACAAGAACTTTCCTGTGTGTTTCACTGGATGCTGAGAGGACGTGGTATTTTTGCTCTCTGCTCAGAAAGGACCTCATCTGCTTGCTGTGAGCAGCCGTGTCCTATTTTCTTCTTGAAATGGTCTAAGTGATCATTAGCACACACATATGTTAGAAAGTCAGAGGTTGCGCAAAAACTAACTAAATGAGTAGAAAATTAGGGCATTAAGGGAACAGTAAGAAGCTTATATTTTGACTAATAATTTCATCTGGGTATTCTACCAGACCATGCGACATTATTCCAAATTTTAAAGCATTTCATTAGCAAATATATTAAGCAGCCTGTCATGTAAAAGTAAGTATATAGTTATATTTGGGTCCCTGGCCTTAGCTCTGACTAGAAGCTCAGTGTGATGTCTTATTGGAATGGTTGTGCACCTGGGTAGATCCCTGAGTTAAATCTCACCGACGTCCTGAACTTCAGTAGTCTTATGTGTCTCTTCTTCATATTCTCTGGAGAAAGGAGCCACCTGTGTCACGTGCCAGGCCTCTGCCATACACAGTCATGTTTGTTTCCACAAGGTTGGCAGCAAGCCCTTGTGTCTACACACCGCACAGCTAGCAGATAATGGAGTCCGGATCTGAAACCCAGGTTCTGTGATGGTAAAACCCATGCTATCTCCATTATAACCAGTGATTGCAAGGCTCTGTCATGTATCCAAAGACTTCAGCCTGTCTTTCTAGGTGTTAAAGACTATTTTTTCTTTTATCAAATGATGGCGATTGCAAGATGGCAGCTAACAAAAGTGTCCCAAGTTGTCAAAGTAAAAATGTGGCCTCTGTATCTCAATTTTCAAGCTTAAATCTCATTGGCCTGGGAAATGACAGAGCTGGGGGAAGAGGCAGCATGTGCGTTCTCCTGGCAAGGGCTCCATTGCAGACTCCAGCACAGCCTGGGCTCACTGGGGTTTATCTGGAAAAGGGCTGGGCTGCATCAAGGGACGAAGGTGATCACATGCTTCTTCTGACCACACTTCTTTGCCATTGAGTGGTATTGACTCTTGGACAGCTTAGCAGAGCCCTGGTCATTTGAATGATCTTTTAAAAACCAAAAAGGATTAAATTTTTAAAAAACTGGATAAGCCATCTTTTCGGAAAGAGAGACAAAACTTGGACTACCATCATGGATGACTTCTCTGTGTCTGGGATGGGAAGGCTTGAGCTCAGAGGCATTTTAATTTAGTGAGACTTAGGCTGTGCCTCTATGCACTTTGGAGCTTCAGATTTTAGAGCTCATCCCTTCTGCCCAGCAGTCTCTAACCGTGGCCTTCACTTCTGTGTTCCTGCCAATGACATATCTGGGTTTGATCTCCATTTCTTTTAGCCTGTGACCCTGGGCAAGTGACTTTCTGTCAAATGGGACAGGGACACTTGCCTCTGAGAGTTACAGGGTGGGCAGTTCTTAGAAAACCCTCATCTTGCCCTGGCCAGTGTGGCTCAGTTGGTTGGGCATTGTCCCACGCACCAAAAGGTTGCTGGTTGGATTCCCCATCAGGGCACATGTCTGGGTTACGGGCTCAATCCCTGCTAGGGGGCATGCAGGAGGCAGCCAATTGATGTTATACTCTCACATCGATGTTTCTCTCTCTCCCTCTCTCTTTCCCTCTCTCTCTCTCTTCTGGCCTTTCTTTTCTTTGTTGTGATGATCCAAGGTAATAGGGACAGAAGCACCTGGCAGGTAGCTCTTCGGTGGGACCTAGTGTCCTGGTTATCGGTGAACTGGAATTCAGGGTACTCTGAGTCGCTTCCTTTGTTTTTATTTTCTTGCCAATGTTTCCAGATTCCCAGGTGTGCCTGGGGGGGGGGGGGGGCGTTACTCCTACTCCTAGCTGTGCCCCTCTGACGGGATAAGGGAGGTGCCCAGCGGTCCCTAACCACAGCCTTCATTTCTGTTGCAGTGCCAACAACATGCCCAAGCAGGTCGAAGTGCGGATGCCCCACAGCCACCTCAGCTCGGAGGAGCCGCCCAAGCGCCGGAACCTGGGGCTGCGGCTGTGCAGCAAGCTAGGGAAGAACCTGCTGCTCACTCTGACGGTGCTGGGTAGGTGGCAGGCGCCCCCCACCGGCCCCTCTTCTCTGGCTCTCTCCTGGCTCCGTGGGGAAGCTGGTTCCTGCAGCCAGCCCTCCGACTGCTCCGCAAAGGCCCCGTTTGCCCAGGCCTCAGTGGTGTCACCGTCCCCCTCACCTGCCCTAACCACGTGTTCGCTCCTAGGGAGCCTAGTGGTCCTCAGATCTCAGTGTGCCCAGACACTGCCCCTGAGAGTGGCGGCATGCAGGTCCCCAGGGACCCCTCCTTGGGGAGACTCGGCCTTGGGCCACCTGGAGTAAGTCCTGGGCTCTGTATCTTAACAAACCAGGATTCCAAAGCAGGTGGTCAGCGAACTGCATTGAGAGAAATACCCACATCAAGACAAAGGCGACCATAAGACGGCATCCAAAACCTAACCTTCTCCAGACATTTCACTGACTTAATGTTCAGCACATTAGCTAATGAGGCCAGCATGGGGAAGGCTTGTCTGATGCTTCAATCTGAAGCAGGTCTGTCTCAAAAATCTTATTCCCCTGCTTCAGGCCTCACCCACGCCATAGTTGTTTTTTCATGTGTGACTGTTAATATCATTTTGGCCTTAGGTTTTCAACCAGGGTTTATTGAAAATGTGGTAAATTGCAGTTTCTTGTAATGACAACCACACCATTTCCTTTCCTGATCCCTCCCTTGTTCTTCAGCTCTCGCTTAGGCAGCACACAGAAGCAATGAACAGCTCACCTCTCCACCCCCACACACAGACGCACACCCTTCATTCCATGGCGCCTGCTTTGAGTCAGTCATCTTGGGTGGGAGTTTGCCATAGCTCAGTTCACTCAATAAAAGGAAACCGCAGGCCTGGTAGGGTTTTCCAAGGGTTACCCTCCACAAAAACACAAGTCATTCATCATAGGTCTTGAAGAAGCATAGTTTTCACCTGGAGAAGAAGCAAAGATCAGGCTTTGGGCCATGTCCCTCCCTTTGCATGCCAGGGGTTAACACGATTGGCCAAAGATCCTGGGACTCCCTTCCTCACTCCCAGCCTGTGGTGCTATGACCCGAATGGTGGTTGGCACAAGGACTGTTTATGTTGGCTGCCTGTCTGAAGAGATCTGAAGCTCTTCTTGTGGAATCCCTGAATATGCAAAACGAAAGGCTCCTGCCAGCATCTCTGCCCCAATTGTTTCCTCCCAGATACCTTTTTAGAGACCCTCCTTGATCTCCCATAAGAGCAGCAAGTCCAATGATTACATAATAGGCTATAGAAGTCAAGGACAAAAGTCTCGAGGGTAAGCCATGGGGAAATTATTGGAAATTAAAGGAATTAGAAGAAAAAAGGAAACTCACATCAGTCAATTAAATGCTCCTTTTACCAGGTATCCAGTTAAAAAAGGAAAGAAATACATTAAACCCCATGCCATGTGGCCAGGCCTGGGCTGAAAGGAGAAGCAATATCTGGCACTTGGATTGTTTCTACTACAATCTCTGACTCTACATGTGGATGATGGCCTTAAAAATGGTGGAGTCCAGTTGCCATGACATGCCTCCCATAAAGCCTTGAGAACACTCTCCTTGACTCTCCCAAAGAGGCCTTTTAGAATAGCTGGAGATACAAAATATTCTCCTACTAATCAACATCTGCTTCACTTATCTAGTGGTATTTTTGTTGCATGCTATTCATCATCTGATAATAGAGAAGTATGAGAAAGGTGAATGTCACTGAAACAAGTTCTTAAAGCTATTTATTTGACTAGAGTAAAAAACAATAATAAATCCAGATTTCCCCCCTTCCTTATAGGTGTCATCCTGGGGGCAGTATGTGGAGGGCTTCTTCGCTTGGCATCTCCTATCCACCCTGATGTGGTTATGTTAATAGCCTTCCCAGGGGATATACTCATGAGGATGCTAAAAATGCTCATTCTCCCTCTGATCATCTCCAGTTTAATCACAGGTAAGTCCTTCTCTGGTGCCTGGCCAAGTGGGTCCTACTCTTGCTCTGGCTTTTGGGTTGACCATTGAATATCAATTTACTTAAAGGGATTAATGTGATCATCTAAGTCATTTCACTTTAAGCCTTTGTTTTTCTGTCTCTAAAATGGGGACAATCAGCCCTAAAATAAGTTTGTCTATTGGTCAGTCCATCCATCTGTCCAGCAACAAATGATTAAAAAAATAGCCTTATGTTAAAAATGATGGTATCTGTAGTGCTTTCAATTTTTAATGTATACTTTTCTCGTTTTCTAGATTATAGTTTGTTCAGAAACTGATTAAGGTAATAAATAGGAAAGGAAACATTTCTTTACTACTTAATTGTGTGTAGAGGGAAACAAGTATTAAAATAAATGAAATACTAGATATAAAAGCTGTTTGACTTTTTCAGAAGAAAGTTACCCTTATGTATATCATGGTCACTTGTTTTGGCTGAAAAAATTATGAAAGAATCTTTTTCTCTCCATGAACGTATACGGGTACTCTCCTTCTTACCAAATGATATTCCTAGAACAGCACATATATTGTTATGGTTTAGAGACTAAGTGCTGAGTGAAGGGTGAGACTGGGCTTTGGTCTATATTTAGGTGCCAACCGGCTGGGTGACCTTAAGAGAGTCTTCCCTCTGGACTGTCCACCTTGTGAAGAAAGTGGGGCTCTGGTCAGTCCAAGAGATTCCGAGGCTAAGCCAGGCTGTTCTACGGTCTCATAGCTGGTCGACCAGTGAGGCCCGTAACTGGAAATGCTGGGATTGGGTTTCCAGAAAATCTTATCATTTAATTCAGCCCAGATTGAGTGAAGCTGTGCTTTCACCTTAAATGCTCCTTTCCAAAACAGACAAAATGTTCTCCATGCCTGTTTAACAGATTGTACGCTGGCCAACCTGGTGAGGAAGCCTAGCTTCCATTAACTAGAATTAGACTGTAGGTTGTAAGGAGAAGTGGGTCATAGGTGAGTCGGCTTAATCCAAAAAAGTTAATATCAATGACTTCCTCCCCACTCCAAAAATGGGTGCACTCTCTGTGTCGTTAAAGCAGGAACTGAAACTGAGAAGTAGAAAAACTAAAGAAACAACTGGAAAATACCCATGAAGGCTGGAATTTTTGTGACTGGCTGGGATTTCCTCCAACAATCACAGAGCCAAGCCCAGTAGAGATGAAGCACCCCTCTTTTTGGGGTGGCTTATGCATGTGTCCTTCAATCCCTACACAAGGTCAAGACTGGAAGAGGGCTGTGCTACATCAGTATTCCGGCTCCATTTCAATGACCAGTAACATAGCAAAAAATGTGGAGGCTTGACATAGGGCCACCAGCTTCCTATTTTCCCACGTGAGGACATTAAAAGCAACAACAACAAAGAAAGCAAGTAAAAAACTAGCATGCACCAGCACCATGCCTTCGTACAAGAAAGGGTATTTTGACACCAAATCAGTGGAAAGGACATCATCTCAGAATTAAAACTCGAATTGATTCAACTTGAACTCCACATTGCAGATGGATAAAAAGTAGTCACCGGCCAGTGTTTACACTCTGGACCAGAGGTCTCCAGCTCTCCCCAGTTCTGTCAAACACATCCTTGCAAAACGGAATTGCAAACTGTGGGGTTGACCAGCTAGCTAGTAGAAAGAGGTTTAACTTAGCATCGATGCATTTGAATAATAGGAAGCCAAGGTCTAGGTATGCAGAGATGGGTAGTTCTCAGAAACATCACCGAATTAATCCCTCTGGGTTTCTTTCCGATCCAGGGCTGTCAGGCCTGGATGCCAAAGCCAGCGGGCGCCTGGGCACCAGGGCCATGGTGTATTACATGTCCACCACCATCATCGCCGCGGTCCTGGGCGTCATCCTGGTCTTGGCGATCCACCCAGGGAACCCCAAACTTAAGAAGCAGCTGGGGCCTGGGAAGAAGAACGACGAAGTATCCAGCCTGGATGCCTTTCTGGACCTTATTCGAAATCTCTTCCCGGAAAATCTTGTCCAAGCCTGTTTTCAACAGGTAACGCCCAAGTTCTGATGTTCTCGCCTCCCACAAGCCCAGTTACACAGGTGCTAACTGAGAATCTGTTTTAATGAATCAGATCTGGAGAGTGATTTTCTTAGCATTTGATTATCTCTGTTTTAGGGGTGTGTGAGGTGATCTGGGGCAGGATTTGGGGGTTGGAGTCACGTGGATTTTTTAACCTCCCTGCCTTATTTTTTTTTTTAACCTCACAGTACCACTTCTCCTTTTTTTTGCCTTTCTTTCTTTTTTGTTCCCGCCTCTGCATCATCCAAGGGCACATTTTTATCACCTTTGCCCACAACCCTCTAGAGTTCCCACTGGTTCTTGATCTTGGCAGTATAGCCAACCCACATGCGGTGTGGTTAAAAAATGCATATGCTTAATGGAATTAAAACCTGGGAATGGGGTATTTTTTAAACTGTGGAAGTAACGCATGAGAATTGTGAAAAGTTTAAATTGTATAGATGTAAATAAAGTAAAAATGCAAGTCTTCACTTCCCTTCCATAGAGCTACTCATGTTGAGTTTGTGTGTGTATGTGTAAAATGCATGTTTGTATAATTTTTTAAAATTAAGCCTCACCAATGACATTTTTCCATTGATTTTTAGAGAGCATGGGAAGGAGGGAGAGGGAGAGGGAGAGAGAGAGACAGAGAAAGAAACATCTATGTGAGAGAGACACATCGATTGGTTACCTCCCTCACCCACCCCGGACAGGGTGGGAAATGAGTCTGCAACCCAGGTACGTGCCCTTGACCTTGGCCAGAAATCAAATCTAAGACCCTTCGGTTCTTGGGCCGATGCTCTGTTATTGAGCCACACTGGCCAGGGCTAATGTTTAAAATTTAATTCCACCCAAGTGCTACTGCATTATATATATATTGCTTTTGCCTTTTCATTTAAAAATGTTTTAGCATTCTCTATCTCCCTCTTTCTCTTCCCCCCCCTCTCTCTCTCACCTGCTCCCTTTTGTCATGATTGCATAGTATTTCTAAAGGATAAAATCCTAGAAATAAAAATGTCCTGCCAAAGAGTTTTATATTTTGAATTTGCTGGGTGTTGCAAAACGGCCCTCCACAAGTTTGCAGCGATGTATACTTCTACCAACGGCCAATAGGCACATGTATTTTTAAAACTGTGATTCTTAAAAACAGATGATTCTGCTGAGTGGAACCACTGAAATAGCTGCCTGGTGCCCACTCACCAGCCTGCTGTCTGGCCCCAAGGCCAGTTCAGGCTGGAATACACTGCAGTTCCCATCAGCTCCAGTGGAAACTAAATTAGAAGCAAGAAGCTTCCTCCAGCCATTTCCAGGGAATCACAGAAGAATGGCCTTAGGAAATAGGTCACATAGAGGAAAAGCCCGTATCCCCAGCTGCCCCCAAAATGCAATTGCCAACCACTGCTGAGCCTCCATTACTCTGGGTTGGGATAGGTCCTCCAACTCCCAATGCCACTTTGGTGCCACTGATAACAAGGAGCTATGCTAACAGGAGCCATTCCAGGCTGGGAAGCAGGATGGGGAGCGGATGGAAACAGGCTAAGGAAGGGGTGCTTACTGGCACTCTCTCTGTGTAATGTGCTCAGCCAGCTGCTTAGAAGATGAAATTACTTGCTTTGAACTCAAGTCTTGTTGCTTTAGTAACTCAGGATAGGTCTGCAGTTGGCTCCTGTGGTCCTTTTGTTCCTGGGAACATGGCTCTGTTGGTCATGGTTGCTCATGGAGTTCTGACTTTTTTTTTTTTTAATGCTTTTATTGATTTCAGAGAGGAAGGGAGAGGGAAAGATAGAAACATCAATGATAGAGAATCATTGATTGGCAGTCTCCTGCGTACCTCCTCCTGGGGATTCAAACCCACAACCTGGGCATATGCCCTGACCGGGAATTGAACCATGACCTTCTGGTTCATAGGTTGATGCTCAACCACTGAGCCACACCAGCTGGGCAATCCTGAATTCTCTCTTCATGCCAACACTGCCCAGACCAAGGGGCCTCCACCTACCTGTTCCCCACATCACACCCTCAGCCTGGGCTTTCTCCCTCCCTGAGCAAGAGCATGTGGCCAGGCTGGCAGAGAGCACCCTGCCACACTTCGGAGAACCCTGTGCCTGGTTCTCTCCTCTTTCAGATCAGTGCTCAGACAAGCATTGCCTAGCCTTGGGTCCAGCTGCAGCAGGGTTGGGCCATAGAATTTATCATGTAGCACATGTGGTGGAAAGAACTCAGTGGTGGTCAGGCCATCTGAGTTCAAGCCCCAGCTTTGCCAATAACTCTCTGATGTCAGACAAGTCACTTGAGTTCTCCATGCTTCCTTTTCCATATCTATTCGGGGTTCAGCCATCTGTTGCCTTCTACGTGCCGGTGCTGACATTCTAGGACCCCGCATGAGTTCTATTTTAATGCTTCCGGCGGTAGTGTTTCTCTGGGCTCAGATGTGGGTTTTCACAGCACTGGCACCTTTAAAAATAGGACGGCTGCCACAGACATCGAGGAATAGAATGAGAGGTTCTTGGGAGGCCATTTGCACAGAGATGCTTGGGGACACCGAGTAAGGCTTGGCATCACTAGCTAGAAGGAGCAGATGTCTCCCCACCTTACATCTGGATCTGAAATACAAGCCAACACCCCTGCTGTGGTGGCTGCTGGCGGCTGGCACATCTGGCACCCAGATGGAGATCCCAGCAGAGCCTGGCCCTGGGCGGACCCACACGAGTTGGTCTGTGCAGACTTTGTCCCATGGCAGCCAGGCAGGAAGGAGCTAAACAGGCAGATCACGTGGTGCTGGTATACCTTCCCCCAAGACCCTGCCCTCCTCTTCTCGACCAGGTTCCCTCTTGAGGGACTGGGAGGGTCAACCAACAGGGCCTCACAGTTATGAAGAATGTCCGTGTGGGACATTTGACCTTGTGCTGAGGGACAGAGCTTCACCAGAATAAAAGAAGCAGACTCCCCCCCCTGCCCCCCTGCCAACAGACACACACTTGAAGCTCATGTCCCATCACTAAAGCCTTCTGTCTGTAGCATGGTACCAATGCGTGTTATAAGCCCTGTAATTATCATGTGACGAGGACAGTCGTATCCCACCATCCTATATAATAAAGAGCTAATATGCTAATTAGACCAAACAGCCTAATGACCTTCCGGATGTCCTGGGCGACCTTCCAGAAGAAGCCAGGACTGCGAGGGCCGGCCAAGGCTGCAAGGGGCTGCAAGGACCGAGCCCCCTGCATGAATTTCGTGCATCGGGCCTCTAGTATGTGTATAAAAAAACAAAACAAAACTCTGTTAAACACAAATATAAAACGTTCCCTCATTTTCATAACCTTGTTTTGGGACTTCCTAATTGTTTTTTAACCTAACGGGGAACTTAAAAAACACAGAAGCAGCCAGGCTGCTGGTAACGTTTTAGACTGAGCCTCATCCCTCTGTGTTTCTCTCTTTCACTCCGTTAGATTCAAACGGTGACGAAGAAAGTCCTGGAGGCGCCTGAGTCCGAAGAGGAGAGCAATGTCACCACCTCTGTCGTCTCCCTGCTGACCCAGACTGCGACAGAGGCACCAGAGGAAATGAAGGTGGTTATCAAGAAGGGTCTGGAGTTCAAGGACGGCATGAATGTCTTAGGTAGGCAACCTGGTATTCATCTCCCTGGGGAAGGCATGCCTGCCTCAGAGACAATGCCCAGCCTCTTCTGCATCTCAGCAGCCCAGCATCCCTCACTCCCTCCGCAGGAAGCCAATGACTCTGCTGTCCGCTAGGTGGAGCCGGAGGGTGGTTGGAGGACCACTGGGGCTGAGAGTGGAGGGATTAGGAAGAGGGAGATGGGCAGCCGCAGTACCAGGAGGGGGCATGATGAGTAGAGGTCAGGGATGGGGAAAGACACAGGATAAACATGCACTGGACTCGATCCCTGACTTCCTGCGTGGTGTGGGCAAGTCACTTCCTCTGACTCTCCATTTCATGCAGTTACACATCCAATTCTTTCATTTCTTAAGCATTTTTGTTTGAGTTGCCCCCGTATATCAGTACCGTGCTAGGCATGGGGGATGTCCCACCCCAGCTCTCACAGTCTATAAACAAATGCAGTGCTATCAGGAATACAAAGTGTTGGTGTCAAGAGAAGTTTATCAAAAGGAGACTATCTTGTTTAACTTTCTGGAATTCTAATGAGCCCTTTCCCCTAGCCCGGAGCCTTCTTCGTATTCCATCCTAGAGGTTCTTGGGTTCTGTAGTTGGACAGACTGGGTTTGGGTCCCTTATGGACCACTCACTGGTTGTCTGACCATAGGCAGTTGCCTCGCTTCTCAAGTTTCATTGGTAAAGTGGGGATGGGATGGGCATTTCCCTTGCAGATCATTATGAAGGTTCAATGAGATTGTGCATGTAGAACACAATTGTACGTGCCACGGGCTTCATCCATGTGCGCTACCATCATTATTAAAGGTGAGCTGAGGAACCAATTCGATAAGGAAACACCCTCCACAGAGGAGAGAGTTCCCTATAATGTGAGTGACTCCAGTTTGCTCACTTACTCCCCCGGGGTCCCTACCTAATCCCCATCCACTATTAGAATGGCATCTCCAAGACAAGAAAGAGGGACATTGGCCACAAACTGGGGAAAATGGGGAATCTGGGTGGAGGAAGTATGTTGATCCATGCAAGCAAGACTTCTAAGGATTCGAGGGAGAGTTGTTTATGGAGAGTTCAGTGGTCCTTCCACTTGGCCATCTAGGAGATTGAATACCCTTGTCTCTTTAGTAGGCTTGTCAGATAAAATACAGAATGCCCAGTTAAATGTGAATTTCAGACAAACAACAACAATTTTTTTTTTTAGTGAATGGCCCAAATATTACATGGGACATACTGAAATTTTTTTAAAAAAATTTTTTTTGCCTTGGCCAGTGTAGCTCAGTTGGTTGAATGTTGTCCCATGCACCAGAAGGTCATTGTATATCCCCAGTCAGGGCACATGCCTAGACTGCTGACTCAATCCCCAGTAGGGGGCGTGCAGGAGGCAGTGGGTCAATGTTTCTCTCTCTCTCCCTCTCCCTTTCCCTTCCTCTCTCTCTAAAATCAATTAATTTTTTTTAAGTATCGTTGATCTGAAATTCAAATTTTAACTAGGTAACCTGTTTGTTTATTTTAAATTTGATAACCCTACTCCTGTTTATCCAGAATGGTCTGAAGAGGTGGGGGGAGAAGAGGTGGGATTGTCCAGCTACTTAAAAGCAGAAATGTCAGTAGGGATTTTTTTTCTTTTCCTTTTTTTCTTTTTCTCTTTCTTTTTTTTTTTTTTGGCCTGGCAGGAAGCAGGTTGGGTAAGTGTTTAGTAAGTGGGACTGAGGGTGGTGATAAGCTGACTTGGTTGCCAGGCAATGGAAGATAAACAAACACTGTTGACATCAGTGTGAGAAAAAGGAGGAAGGAGAGAGGAGAGAGTGGAAGAGTCCTCTGAAAAGGAGGGTTTGCAAATGTCCTCAGCATCCACCCCTGAGTAGCTCCTGTCTCCCACTGCCCAGATAGCTGTGACTATGTCAGGACCTTCCCAACTACCCTTGCTTTCCCCAACCCAGTGGTCAACATGGCTCCACAGTCTTCCTGGAGGAAGTTGAAGCCATGAGTAATTCCAGGGCTTTGGAGTGAATCATTCAGGAAACTTTCAAGGTCTTTTCCAGAGTCTCGGTGGATTCTGGGAAGTCACGCAACCTTTGACTACTGGGGAGTTTCAACACAACTCACTCCTCTCTCAATCCCAGTGACCAAGTCTGAGAGGGCTCTGTTCAAGTAAAATACCACTGTTCCAGAGTGAGTCCAGTGAGTCAGTGTTTCCAGAGGGAAATAATGAGCTGGACAGGGCTTTCGACTGCCCTTCGAGGCTCTGGAAAGCCAAGGGCTGTTAGGCTGCTGAGAAACTTCCCATTTACAAATCACGGCTGAAATAACGGTTCTTTCCATGTTTTCCAAAGATGGAGATGGTGAATTTCTTTGTGTTTTGTTTTTGGCTTTGGAAAGTCCCAAGGATCAAGCATTGCAATAAATAAAGATAAAACCCTGGCTCTGGCCTCACACTTTTTAAAAGATTCATTTCTTTCCCAGAAAACCTCCAGAGCACTTCTGGGCTGCACACGAATCCCAACTGCTTAAATGGCCTGTGGGAGAATGCTCCTTTAATCCAGTGCCTTAGGCTGCTCGGCCACGCCACGGCCCACTGATCGCTCCTTTACACAGCCCTCTCTCGTACTCATGGATACGGCCAGTTTCTGCTGACGCTGCAAGGGGAACTTTTTAATTCCAGTTCTTTGGGACTTTGAGATCTTGCTCATTTTCTCTTAAATTTTCCAAATGAGATTAACCAAGTAATAGTAGCTGCTGCTCTCGGCCAGAATGTTCAGATTACATGCACCTCACAAACTCCTCTCCATGGGCTCAAGAGAAGGGCCTGAGGATAGCCTGGATTCGATCTCATACATTGCTGCTGAGTTAGGCCACCCTCTCCTGGATCTAATTCTCATTGAGCCGTTGCCTTCATGGCCAGTAACTCCCTTGTAAGTCACTTTGTCAATCTTCTTGGCCAAGAGCTGAAAAGGGGAAATACTAAATGTGGAGGATTAACAACCCGAGTGCAAGTACTGGATTCTTTTTGCTGAAGACAGAGAGTTTCCAGTGAAGGGCAGCTGAGTAATCTGGCTTGATATGTGCTTGGTTGGGGTGGTAAGTGGACTTGGTGACTAGGGAAAAGGTGAAATCAGAGTTTCAGAGAAAGAATTCCTCTCTAAGAATCAGATGGTCGGATTATATTACAATTTCCCTGATAAAGCTCAAGACTTTATCAATAACTGGACACCATAGGAAACTGGCTCTCAGAGGGAGGGACTGGAAATTAGGCCTGCCAAACTGGTACAGGTTAGGGGTGGGGAAGAGGGAGAAGAGAGAGGGGAGAGAGGCTGGCCCATACTGCAGATCAGAGAGGAAAGTCAGATGGGCAGCAAGATCCTGTAGTCAGGGGACAGCAACATTGATTTATAGTCCTTGCAAGTTGTCAGAAGTGGAGCCCCAAGAGGAGCAATACTGGGCCAGGAGGGGGATTGGTGGGCACATGGTGATTGGCAATCAGAAATCCAGACAGTCCCCCGGCAATCATGGGGACGTTTGTTAGCCATGTAGTGCACCCCATCCCAGGGCGATCTGAGTGAGACTTCAGGCCAGACAGGCGGTTGGTGAGAAGAAAAAAGCCAGGCCTTAAAGGAACTAGTTTATAGGGTAGGTTCCTAGCACTAAAAACTCAGGCACAGGGAATAAGGCAAAAACTAACACAGAAATAAGACCCAAGGTTGAGTGTAGGAGTTGGTCCAGGCCTTACTGCAATTAGATGCTAACATTAAGAGATGGGGATGGAGCTCCTCAAATCCTCTGGTGGGGGTGTTAAGATTGACGCCAGACGCTGAAGTGGGGCTGGACTTAGATGTAAGTCAACTGATATCAAGTGAAGGGGGAAGGGCTGAGGGGCTAGGAAGTAACAAAGTCTAAATTCTGTCTTTAAGATCCGGGAAAAAATACAATTTTAAAAAGCATTCTTTATCATTTTGACCATGAAAAAAAATTATGATGAATTAATAACTAACAGCTTAAACCCAACAAACTAGGTCAGTTGGGGTTTCCCAACTGTTTTGGATTTCTCTTTGCTTTCCATTTGATTTCTCAACATTCCTCTTCCTTCTTACGTTGGGCAGTAGCCGTAGAAAAGTAATGTTTTGTTTAGGATTTTCCTAGAGTGAAACATATCAGCCATGCATTAATTTGGGATAACACCAAACCAATATAAACATGACCCTAGCAGAGGCTTTATTGGCTAATTGGTCTCTGCTATTCTCATATTGGCTCCAAAGTTTGCATTCTAATCCCCAAGTCCCAACAAACCATTTTTTTTCCAATTCATCTATGGACTAATAAAATCTGCTTACATATTATGCCGTAAGTGAGGAGGTGAAAGTAGAGAGTACTTTTTAATTTGGAATGAAAATGAATTCATTCTCTTTAAGGAGCTTACACTGCGGATAGTTGAACTGGCTCAGGTACAGTGTTGAGGGAAGCCATCATTATTGGGGGAAGGTATGACAAATGCTTTTGACATCTAATGCTTTTGTCTTTTCGTGCCTCATTCACAGGGTGGGTCGCAGGCATGAGCATGTGGCTCCATACATCGGGGATGGTAAAGGACACGCAAGAAGCAACACAGACTTAATAATGTTGTGTCCTTCTGTGCAATGTGATTCATCCAACAGGTCTGATAGGGTTTTTCATTGCTTTCGGCATCGCCATGGGGAAGATGGGCGAGCAGGCCAAGCTGATGGTGGAATTCTTCAGCATCTTGAATGAGATTGTAATGAAGTTAGTGATCATGATCATGTGGTGAGTAGGATTGTTCTTCTTCATTGTGGGGCGGTGGGGGATGAGGAGGTCTTGGGGTCCCCAGAAAATATGAGAGCCCTCCCAGCAGGAAAGAGTGGGTTGGGTGTGGACCAAGCAAAGGGCTCTCTGGAAGGACTCTGAGAAAGAGATGCAAATCTTTTTTAAAAAAATTAGCCCGTGGGCCAAATTCTATCTGCCATTTATTTTGTAGGGCCTGCTAGTTGAGAATGGGTGTTGTGTATTTATTTTGTTTGGGGGGAAAAATCAAGAGTAATAATATTCTACAATGCATGGACATTATATGAATTGACAAGCAGTGCCATACAGCCACACCTGTTTATTTGCATATTATCTAGGGTTGCTATTGTGCTAAATGGCAGAGATGAGTAGTTCTGACCAAGACTGGGTAGCCTGCAAAACCTGAAATATTTACTATTTAGCCCTTTCCATAAAGAGTTTGCTGATCCCTGTCCTGGAAGAGGAAAATAAAAGAGAGAGAGAGAGAAAGAGAGATAAGCTGGAAAAACCAATCAGTAATACTGAAGCTGAGCAGTATCAGGAAATTAAAATAAGCCCAAGATACCAGGGATATGGCATGACCCACTGCCCCAGTATCCTCATGTCCGAAAGCAGTGCATCTTTGACCCAGTTACTCATGAATCAAATAGAAGAAAAAAGAGGCAGTTCTCAGACCAAGCAAGCAAAAGTGAAATCACAGAAGATATATTAGAACTGTAAGTACTCTTAGGGATCTGGCCACTTCTGATTTTACAGAAGAGAAGACTGTGGCCTAAATACACTAAATTTTGATTCTTTAACATCATGATGAGGGTAATAATAAAAGCTATCATTTATTGATTTTCTTTTATCAGCCAAGAGCCAGGATAGGTGCTTAGTACCTATCAGATGTAATCCCAACAACCCTGCAAAGGTGAATTATTATTCCCATTTTACAGAAAAATAAGCTGAGGCTCACTGAGGTGAATGGACTTGCCTAAGATTATATAGCCAGGGAGAGCTGGAGTTCATCATATTGCTATAAAAATCCTTGATGGGAAAGTGGGTGGGGGTGCTTTCATTTGAATCATCTAAGCAATAACGCCTCCACTTTGTTTCATGTGTGTCTGTGGTCTATGTTCTGAAGTTTGGGGTAGCCCAGGAGATCATGAGTGTCCACTCCTTCACCAAGGAAGCCGTGCCATCTTCTGTTGCTGGAACCTTCTAGTGGTCCCGTATCTGACAGATTTTTACATGCATTTGTTTCAGACCTTTATGATGGTCCTATCTGCCTGACTAGGAAAATGAAACAAAACATGATTAGACCAAACCACATATGTGTTCTATTGGCCACAGGAATTCTGGGTGATGAACTCCCCATTTCTTCATGTCCCAGTCCTACCCACCTTCACCCTTCTGGTCCTCTGCCCTGTCTCTGTGATGTTCCATGACATTTTACCTTCTTTTTTCTTCTTTTCCTTGGTCCCTGCTCCCATCTTATAAAGACAAAAATCTATTCTTGATTTTTTTTTTTTATCTACACCTACCGGAACACACTGATGTGCCTGTAGTAAGTTCTTACGAAAACTTCAGAACTAAGTGGGCTAGCTGAAGCCCCAGGGTCTCAGATCGTAAGATGGTCTTCGTGATTTCATGAACCACATTTAATGCACCTGGCTTGTTCAGATCATTGTTTTACTGTGTTGTTTTCTATTGTACTGATTCTGCCACTTCTTCAGGCAATCCTAGGTTTCTGAATATTTCTTTTGTGTGAAGATTTAAAGTCACACACAATATGATGCTGTAAACATTTTTTAAAGTCTTTTCAATTCATTATGAGCTCACAGAGAATTTAATAAATGGTGTTACATAAAGCAGAATAGAACTCTTGTTTCCTAGACCTTATAGCAGAGTGAGCATCCTTGCCCTTAAAATGCAGTTCATTCAGATCTCTGTATTATGATGCCAACGACGTGGGTGTTGTATGAAAGCTCCTTCCTTCATCTATTCTATGCCAACGTCATTTCCACTGAGCCCCTGAAAGAAAGGGAATCTTCTAGGAAATCAGATGAGTCATGGGATAAAATGCAGCCTTTCTTCTCCCCAGGGATAGAGGTGGTGTGGATCAAGAAGTTTCCTAGTCACTGAAATCAGAAATCCTAAGGATTTAGCATCATATCCCAGGAGATGCAGAGCAATTGTGAGTCAGGAATAAGACCTACGGGATGATTTTTGACAGCTGTTAGTTACCTCATCTAGGCAGTCAGGAGGGTGTTACAAGATATGAGATGCCAATGCTGCACATTTCTTTCATTCTTAAGCTGCCCTGTCAGCAGTTGATAACAAAGAGTGTGAAAAGGTTCTGGATAAAAGAGCCAGCCATTCTTTAACTGACTCCCTCAAAGCTTAAACAGAGTTCTTAGTGTATTCTTCTCAGTGTGTTAGTAAGAATAGTAATAATAGCAAATTTAACATTGGAGAGATTATTATTATTCTAATAATTATTAAATTATAGCTTAGAGTAATTAACTTCTTGCCGTATGCAATTGTACCATTTCAATTACTGTATTGCACCTATTTATTACTGAGAAGATAATAATAATTATTATAACCATTATTTTTTAAATACCTTTTTATTTATTTCAGAGAGGAAGAGAAAGATTGAAACATCCATGATGACAGAATCATGGATCAGCTGCCTCCTGCACACCCCCAACTGGGGATCTAGCCCACAATCCGGGCATGTGCCCTGACCTGGAATCGAACCGTGACCTCCTGGTTCATAGGTCAACATTCAACCACTGAGCCATGCTGGCCAAGCTATAATCATTACTAAAACCATACTAAGACTTATCGAACTCCTGAATTAGGCTTACTACTATTCCAAGTGCTTTACATGCATTAACTAATTTACTTTTTACAATAATACCTAAGAAAAATAGGTACTTTAGTTAGCCCCATTTTCCAGATGAGAAAACTAAGAGGTTGGCTTGCTCAGTGTTGCACAGCCTAAGTGATAGGAGCTGCGTGGAAGCAGTACCTAACTCAGCTTCTGTCTGACTTCAAGGTTCCTCCTCCTACTAGTACTACCAGCTGTGTGACGTTAGGCAAGTTCAACACACTCTAACCCCCACCTCCTGATCTGCAAAATGATTGATTATAAAATCCACATCAGAGAATTTCTGTGAGAATTAAGTAAAATTGCGCCCAATAGTTGAGCTTTTTCTCCGTGCTGGCCCCTGTCTAAGCACTTCACATGCACTAGTATTTTTATTGTTATGTTATGGTTCCCATTACTATCATCAATTCAATCATAACCATTGTTTCTCTCTGTTATGAATTCTTTAAGAAGCCTGCAAAAATCTCTGATTCTCAGAAAAGAGAGCAAGAGAGTGAGAGACCCTTGATTTCGGTGTGATTTTCATATCCTCATTTTTTGCAAAGTTCTTTAAAATATTTTTTAATCTTAAAAACTTAAACAGAAATGGGAACTTTTTATAATCTCACCATGATAGAAACATAAAGTGAGAAGTGAAATCTTTGCTCACCTTTTCAATTATCCCTCTAAGTTAACCCACCACCATCCATCCATCCATCCATCCATCCATCCATCCATCCATCTGTTCTTTCACTCCACAAATATTTCTTCAATGCCAATAAAAATTTTGGGCACTTCTGATATAATGGTAAATAAGACTGAGAAAGATTCCTACCCTCATGGAGCTTACATTCTATTGAAAGGAGAGAGTGGGAAAAAATGAAAGGAAGGAAACAAAAATTCATATCGTAATCACGCTACAAAGTTAATAGTCTGGGAAATAGGATGGAGAGTTATGGGGAGGATGGAAGTAAGGAGTGAACTCTCACAGGTGGGGTCAGGGAGAGCTGTCTGGGAAAGTGACTTTTGGTGAAGACCCGAAGACTGAGAGAAAAGCAGCTCTATAAGAATCAAGAGGAGAATTTTCCAGGGGGAACAAACAGCAAGTGAAATACTTTTGAGATTCAAAAGGAAGGTCTGGAGTAGTTGGAATGTGGTTGGTAAGGGGGATGGCGGTGGAAGGTGGTGAAGCTGGAGAGGTGGGCAGCCCACAGGGCCCTACAGGCCACCGTCATGAGTTGAGCTTTTATGCATTTGCCAAAGGCAGTCCCTGGAGGGTTAGCAGCCTGGAGGCTCTATGAACGAATGTCTATTCCATTCTGATGAAAAGTTCTAACCTACATATGGTAAAACTCAGCAAAAGCCACACCTTGGGTAGCTGGAAAAGCTCTCCCTAAGTGGGCAAACTGGAGATTTGTGTTCTTTCCTGAGCCTGAGTACAGACAGTGCCTGTAAGTAATTGGAATGTATCTTTAACTCTTTATTGACCTACTCCTCCAATTCTGCGTTCTCTTGAAATCCATTCCAAACTGGCAGGCTGGCATTGCTGTGGGAAATGTGTGGGACAGAACCAGAATGGCTTTATGGCAAGACTGAGAAAGTTTTTTATTCACCGAAACGCAAACTCCTAAAGATTTCACTCCACTGACCTCCACTCCAAGTGTCTGGCCTAGTATCTGTCCTGTGCCCGAAAGTCCTGAGTGAATTTAGTGGGTTAAGACCCAGAAGGCCTTGAATAAACGGAAGCTAAAGTAAATGGTTTCCAAAGGCTAACCAAACAATATCTGCATTACTTCAGTTGCAGATCAGATTTTATTCCTTGAAACATTGGTTTCCAAGCTCGTCGGAATTACCTTGGGAACTTGTTTAAAATGTTACTGTCCCAAGGCCAGCTCCAGGAAATTCTAACTCAGTAGGTATGTGATGGGCTTGGGGAATCCATGTTGACACCAGGCACACCAGGTGATTCTGAAGCAGGTGTCTATGAAGGCACAGAGGCACTGACTGAGATCTGGGTATGTGGAGTGCTGTGAATGAGTTTGTGTTTGTGGACTAGAGAGCAGACCCTAAGGGAGGCACCTTGGTGGGAACCTTAAGATGACAAGGACTGAGGGACAAAGTGGGCAGAGGAAAGAAATGGATGATGAAACAGTAAGGAAACGACTCGACAGGCCAGTCCTGGGTGAACTGATGACTTTGAAAACAGTGCCCGGAGCTGAATGTAAACCAGTCTAAGGGCTGTGAGCTCTGTAGTCATTTCCTTCTCATTTAAAAACTGGTCCAACAATTACCAGGCATCAGTTGGCTCAGATCACTCACTGGAGCCCTCAGCTTCTCTATGCGTGTTAGTTTATGGCTTTGGTTGCTTCGGCTCAGAAGCTTCCAGTGGTGACCTTGGACCCCAGGCATTTGCCCTTTCTTTTCCATGCGGGTCGTTTTCAATGAGATAATTCATTAATATGGAAACCCAAGAACTGAAAAGCGTCAGATTCTGAGTGAAGGCTTCAGCTACGTGTTTTAAAAACAGGTGCAGGGAAGCAATGGCCCTAAAATATGTCACAAAACAAAGACTCTTTCCTTGTCCTAATTAGTGCTCATTCTAGTTCCGGAGCTCAAGGTGTTGGGTCAACTAGAGCCCTGCTTACCATATTTATTTCTCCTAACACTGTAGCTTCTGGCCTTTGAACACATCCCATTTATAGTGGGAACTCCTGTTTCTCCCAGAGAGCGGAGTGCTCCGAGGCAACCTGTTGCCTCTCTAATCCATTTGGCTCTGGTTCAGGCGTGTTCTCCAGGGGACTCCGTAGCTGGTCTTGCTTGGCAAAGAGCCTTGAAAACATTTTCTCTCCAGTCTACAAATTGTCCCCAAGGAGCAGGAAAATTGGATGGCACCCCAAACGGCTTGTATTTGTGTGTGTGTGTGTGTGTGTGTGTGTGTGTGTGTGTGTGTGTGTGTGGTTTTTAAAAGGTACATCTTTAAAAGGTGATGGGTGCTTTGGAAAGAATTAATCTCTTGGTTTATGAAGATAAATGCTTGCTGGCTTTATGGGAAGGCACATTTTGCTCAGTTATTTAAAATCTCAGGGAACAAGGAGCTGGCCCCCGAGTTTCCCCCACTGATCTATGAGCTGTTGTGACCACAGGCATGGCAGTAAAATGGCGGGAAAGCCAGGGGTTTAAGGACATGACCCCCTGATGCCTGCGGAAGCAGCCCTCACACATGGTCAGCCTCCACCCCAGGGAAAGGAGAAGTGGGGTTACCGGCAGCAGCTCGTCAGGGAGGAGGGCAGTCGCTATGCTAAGGTCCTAACGAATTCATTCAGTTACAAATCGCCTCTTTCAGGAGAAGGTTCCTCTTGAGAAAATATTTTGCTGGTAGAAACATCCACACTTGGGTGACAGTAGCCTGTGAGCTGTTTTAGGAAGCCTCAGTAACTCAGACTTGACTCTGTAAGCGTGGGTGATGAGAGGACATAGGTGTGTTTAGGGAAACGGAGCATAAAGGATTCCTGTGCAGGCGTCAGAGAAGTAATGGTGCTGGCAGGGATGGGGGACGATGGTTGACAGTGCATACATGTGCGTGTTCACAATGTAATCCTCCCAGAAACCCCTGGAGGTTGGAGGAGTCTCTCTAAGCCTCGACTGGCACATCTGTAACATGGGAATGAGTGACTAAGCAAGGTCATGCAGCTGGTCCGTGGCTGGATGCGCCCCGTGTTTTATGTAATTGTGTATATGATTCTCTTCTACTCCTCGCAGCTTTCCTTTAGCCTGGGAAGGGCTTGCTCCAGGCACAATTACAAAAACAAAGACAAAACAAAACACACAAAAAACCCAACCTCCCGAATCTGGCATAGGTGGTCTCTCCCTTTTTTGGCTCCCTTACTCCGGTTGGGAGCCCCATCCCAGGATTTCATTTTCCTCAGAGACTTGCTCTCAGAATTCCTAATAAGACAGCATCGTTTCCACAAACCATTTCCTTTAGTCAGACGGTGTTCACGCAAGTTCAAGCTCCAACAGCCCCAAATTGGGCAAGAAAAAAGGGATGTTGCCAAACGTGTGACAAATACACTTGAAATGAGAGAGAACATGATTAGCTTACTGAAGAGTGAGGACAACAATAAATTGTTCCCAAGTGCTCTTGATGATGATGATGATGATGATGATGATGATGATGATGTCAAAATGAGCTTATCTAGGATGCTTTGGTACAGGGTGAATTGTCTGCTTATCTACGAAGAGCTACAGTTGCTCATTAAAGGGAAGTGCTTTGGCTTGGTAGTGGGGGAACCCTAGTCATGCAGGTTTACAGATCTGAGATTCTCCTCTTTCTTCTTTCATGGTCTTGGGCTGGTTATTTAACGTTGTACAGCCTCAATTCCCTCATTTGACAAATAGAGATAATGATACATAGACTGTAGGATTATGGTAAGAATTAAATGATGTGATGTGTGTCAGGGCTCTGTTAGAGAGCCAGTGTTATCGTTAGAGTAAGTATGGAAAGGAATACTTTCAGACTTAGAAGTGATAAGCCACATTTCTCTCAAGGTACTGTTGGACTCAGATGATTTTCTTGTTCTGTGTTCCCTCTCTTTCTCCCTCTTAAATATATTTCCTATCTTCCAAGGTGAAAACAAAGCAGATTTACAAACACCAGTTCGTCATTTGTCAAAACTCTAATGAGCTTTCTGAGAAACTCAAAATTTGTTCCCAAGTCTCAAGGCAGGAGCTGTGGAAAGGCAAGTCAAACAAGACTCACAAAGATGTAGCCTGTGGTCTCTCAATTTTAAGATTGGTGCTTCCCTAAGAGATGGTAAAGCTTGTCTCTGCTATTCCTAAAAAAATTGCCTGAGCAACCAAGTTTGCTTTTGGATTTTTTATCAGAGCAGGAGCCACCAAATCCATGTGCCAGATTTTAGGTGATGCATTTAGTCTGAAGTAACATGTAGCATCTTCTGAGTTTCATGGCCCTTTTTCAGCAAAACTCTGAACAAATGCAGAGTTTACATCAGGGTGCAGCAACATAGGAAGGCCCAGATGTAAGTTCTGGATCCCATAATGATTTCTTCGGTGTTTTCTTTTCCTTTTATGTTTTTCAGGTACTCCCCGCTGGGTATTGCCTGCTTAATCTGTGGGAAGATCATTGCCATCAAGGACTTAGAAGTGGTTGCTCGGCAACTGGGGATGTACATGGTCACCGTGATTGTGGGCCTTATCATCCACGGGGGCATCTTTCTCCCCTTGATTTACTTTCTAGTGACCAGGAAAAACCCTTTCACCTTTTTTGCTGGCATTTTCCAAGCTTGGATCACTGCCCTGGGCACCGCTTCCAGGTAGAGAACCCAGAAATCACCTTTCTTTCTCTCTGCTCACTGTTTTACCCTCTTTGCCACTTCCTCATTTTTAAAATCTTTCCCAACCCAAAGTTCAATGAGAACACTTTTCATATCTTATTAAGATATTTGTTTGAAAAAGGTGAACACGTTGTCTTTTAGACTCCTTCTAGTAACTTCTGAGCTTTCTGATGAACATTTTTGCTGTTAGGCAACCTGTGTTGGAAACATGACTTCACATGAAATTTACCAAATGAATGCATGCTATCTATATATATAAAAGCCTAAGAAACTGTTAAGACCGGTTGACCGGTCGCTATGATGATGTACTGACCACCATGGGACAGATACCCAATGCAGGAGCTGCCCCCTGGTAGTCAGTGCACTCCCACAGCCAACCTCCCATGACCAGCCAACCTCCCATGGTCCCTACCCCCAGGCTGGCCGGCCCCCATCGGCCCCGATCACCAGCCAGGCCAAGGGACCCCACCCATGAATGAATTCGTGCGACCTCTAGTTAATCTATAATGCCTAACTTGCCACATGCAGCATTTAGTTATTAGTTTAAAATGTTCTTTAAAAGGGTATAACAAGGTGTTGTTCTATTTAAGAAATTCTGCCACCTGTGATTTGAAAAAAATGCTATCACAAAATATCAGTCTATTGGAGTAATTTTTTTTTTCAAAAACAGGAGAACGAGATTTTAGAGGATACAGGGTATGCTGGGTGAGAGTTTTCAAACAAACCAGAAGTCAGTCCAGTCTTTGACCTCTGTGTGAACCTTTAATGGACCTTTCTGCCACATTCATTTTGAGAAAATCGGGCTTGACATTGACTCGACATTCTTCACTACCTAGTTCAACCACCTCAGAAGCCAATGAGGGCCCAGAGATACTCAGAGAAAACAATTTTTTTTTATATCATCTTAGACTGAATTTAACCAAAACAAACAAACAAGTACAGATACATAAGACATGCCTGGTAATTTATTCTTTCAGTCTGTAGGAGTTGTTTGTATTTCCTTGGGTCATAAGCTAAGACTGAGGTCATAAAGCAGGTGGCAGGGAGGGCCAGCATTATCTCCGCAGCCATGTCGGCAGGCCGTTGTTGCAGATCCCGTGACCCCGCGCTGCCAGTGAGGTGGCGGCTCCGTGACACAGGGCGACTGAGCAGGCAGCCAGGTTTTCCTTAAGTGACCTAACAGGCACATCGCGGCGACTGTCTGGAAAGCCAAAGTACATTTCCATGTTGCAAGTCAATGAGGATTCGGGACTAGCAGAAGGCGGGGTTTCAGGAAAATCTGAGATCTACACAATCCTGGGCTCTAGGTTCTGCATCGTTTTCTAAGGTGAAAGGAAACATTTCAAAATTTTCTTTTGGGGGCCTATACATTTCCTATGGCAATATATCTCTATCCATAAAGATCCTCTCTCTTTGGAGAAAAAGTAAATCTTTTTTTTATTTTCGCCTCCAAACACAAAAACAATTATGTTGCGTTTTATTTTTGCTTTCTGGTTTATGAGCATGGTATGTGCTCCTTGTGAAAAGTTCAGACAGTGAGTAAATTTTTGAAGAAGACAGTGAATATCACTGAAAGGTTTAAGTGATAGTGCGCAGGCAGGCTAAACAGCCATCTCAGATGGTGAATAAGAAAAATTAAATTTATTTAAGGAAAAGGGGATAGGGGAATGGGGCTATCCAAAGGGTATTGGGGTCATGACTGCAGCAAAAATATACTTAGGATAGTGAAACAAGGAAGGGCATAGGAGAAGTAACAGCAGAGCCTGGGCTGGGCTGCTTTAACTCACTGAGAAGTCAGAGAAAAAGGGGCCTTGGAGACAGGCTCAAGGGGTTAACCCAGGACAAGCTGCCACTGCCCATTGCTCCCCTGGTTGCAAGTCTCATGGGGTCCCTTAGAGGTTGGGGGATACGTGCCCGTGGGGAAAGGGGAAGGGAGGAGGGAATGGCATGGGCATGCTCCTTGGAGAGAGAGTGCAAACTGGATCCTTAGTCCTGAGTATATTTATCTTTTTCTTGCAGGTGGGAATCTTAGGGGAGGTCTCGGGGGAGGGTCTAAATAGAATATTCATCAGCTTTCCAGGTGTGCTCTTTCAGGGTCCAGGTCTCCCCTGGTTGGTCAGTGGCAGGGCAGGGGATCATACGTCAATGTAGCTGCCCCTGAGGCAGCCACAGTGTCACCTGTCTAGATGGGCCTGGAGCTGAAATACAACTGAGACCCAGATGTTCTCTTTGGGGAGGAAAAGGCCAAGGGTTCTAATCCGCCTGGCCAATGTGTGCTAGGGGACCATAGGTTACGCTGGAGGCGAGGCTCTTGTTTTCCCAGGTTTGCCCCTTGGTAGGCATCCGGGGCTTTCTGCCCTGGTGAGCTTCTGTCCCTGGAGCATCGTCCTTGCTCCGCTCATGTCACCAGCGATCCACCACCCAGTGATCATTGGAGACTGAAAGACCTTGATTTGTTTCCCAAATTCACCACTTACTGGCTTTGTGATCATTGGTGGTAGGTAACCTTTTAGTTAATCTTTCCAGGTCCATAGCTTTCCAGTTCTTACTATACACAGATATGTAGACTGCTGTTTTCACTGGTCAACACATCATAGAAATTACACCTATCATATAATATAGATCTCTCCACTATTTAGAAAACTGCGTAACAGCACTCTGTATGTGCCACACTACAACCCCCATCACACCCCTTGATGTGCATTTAAGGCCTGTCTATTAAGCTGGACTGCGACAAGCATCCTTGTAACTGCATCTCCGCAAGGCTGTCTGATGACCCTCTCAGGATAAATTTCTAGAAGTGGAATGTCTGAGTGCAATGGTCAGCACATTGGTGGCTTAAAACATATCACCAGATTGCTCGTCAGGGAAGTGTATTAGCTGAAGTCCCACTACATGGGTGTGAGAGGATGCCTTTCACCGCCTACTCACCCGCACCGGCGGATATCAGTTACTTCAATGCTTTCCAGTCTCATTGTGAAAAGTGATCTCATTGGACTTGCATTTCTTTGATTACGAGTGAGAGGAAGCATCTTTCTGTGTCCTTATGGACCATCCCGCCCTACCCACCCACCCCCTCCCACTCTGTGAAATGTTTGTGATCTTAATTTCCTGTTGGGGTATTCATCCTTTCCTGATTGGTTTTCAACGCTCTTCATGTGTCAGAGTATTAACTCGTGTCAAATGTGACAAATAAGGTCTCCCTCAACTTTACATTTATCTTAAAATTTTACAATACTTTCTGCCAATAGAAATTTTTAATTTGTGTGTTGTTGAAGCGGTCAGTATTTTGCTTTCATATTTAGAATTTCAGTTTGCTTAGGTACATCTGCACAAAAGATTATAAAACATTACTTTATATTTTGTTCCAATACATTTATGGTTTTGATCTTTAGACTGCTTCAAAAATATTACAATTATCCTTTCTTGGAATAACTAGACATTTAACCCAGTGCCTTTACAAGACAAGCTGAATCTTAAAGGTATGTTTGTATTGAAATCAGACAAATGCTTGGATTATTTGACCAAAGCCACACAAATGTGAGGCCCCTTTCTCCTCCTTACCCTGTATTTCATGTGAAAAAAGAAAAAGAAACCAGTGTGGTTTTATTCTTCAGTTAAAATGTGGATGTGGAATTTTTTTTTTTTTAAGAAAAAACTTTTTAAGTCAACGTGACAGGAGTCACCTACTAAGAAGTATCTTTGCCCTCATAGCCAGAGGGGGAAAAACAGAGCCGCAGGACAGCCAGCGAAATATCCTTCCACCCCCTGGGACCTTGGACTGAGTGGGGATGTGGAGGGGGCTGACCTGCTTTTTTCAGTGATCACAGGGGCCGGTGTCAGGGAGGTGGACGGAGGGGGAATGGCCGGGACACACCTCTCTGCCTCCCTCCAACTCCAGTGCACACTCTTAAAACGAACCTGGGGAAAGACTCTCAAGTATCTGAGAGTTATTATTAGCAACATTCGAAGACTGTCATCAGCCGTTGAGGCAGTAGGCCAAAAACAATGTCTGGATGTGGAAGGACAGGAAAGGGTATGCTCAGGAATTAGTGTGACTTGGTTGGGTATATATGGATTGTTAAGGCACAAAGCCTGTCCAATATAGAAAGGGAGAATATCTTCATGCTTTATCAGTATTTTCCCTAATCTGTTTAATTATCTAAGGACCCCTTGGATGACATTTTGGGAACATAGATGAAATAATACAAATTAAGATATTCCAGTCCTCCCAAACGTGTCCTTAGAGTCATACCATTGATAATCCTGGCTGCCAGACATGGCTGGGCAGCCATTTTAGGTCAGTCGTGGTGTCCTGGCAACCCTTCGAAGGGGTCCCAGAAAGGGTGGAGTGGGGAAGGTGCAGGTAAGGGACTCTAACTTCTCATGAAAGCAGTGGGGACAGCAGGCCAGGTACCATGGCATCCCCACCTGTGAATGGAGCCAGACTCTATCTTCTCTCCCTGGGTTTATTTCTTCTCCCTACTTAAGACCAAGGAGGGGGCCCGAGACAGACCCCTCACCTGATATCACAAAGAACGTTCCAGTCAGATGACTCTGGCTTCTCTAGGTTGGTATTAGGAGCTTGTGGGTCAGTGGTTTGATAAGATGCAGGTGTAGGTGACCTGAGTTTTACAGCTTCCGCTTCCTTGGTTCGGAGCGGGCCACGGAACCTGCATTTCAGGTAGGTTCTCTGAAGGTGATGGTCCTCTCCCACTCCCTGAGAAACTGAGCCCTCAGCAGGTGACTGTGTGGCTTGGCTGGAGCCCTAATTCTAAAGAGTAAAAGGAGGAACTATGACTAAGGATATAAATTCAGGAGAGAAACACACACACACACACACACACACACACACACAAATGAAACAAAAAAATACAAAACAAGAGAAGAGGCTCTGCTGACATGGCTCAGTGGCTGAACATCAACCTATGAACCATGAGGTCACGGTTCAAATCCCTGTCAGGGCACATGCCTGGGGGTGTGGGCAGATCCCAAGGTGGGGCATGCAGGAGGCAGCCAATCAATGATTCTCTCTCATCATTGATGTTCCTATCTCTCTATCCCTCTTTCTTCCTCTCTGAAATCAATAAAAACATATTTTAAGAAAGCACACGAGAGAATAGACCACAAAGCAATCTGGTGGAACTCTGAGTATTCTGCATTGTTTTTCATGTTACTTAAATTTTGAAGCCAGTCCGCCTCCCCTCCCAGGCACCTCTACTCACATGGAAATAATATCCTGGTCTTTAGTAAACCTGATTCTACAGGTCTCTTGTTTTAGAAGATGCATGACCTTGTCAGGCATTCTGACCTTAGAGCTGGGTCATGTGGTCACGAATCCCCGTGACGCCTGGGAGGAGTGGGGGTGAAGTCACTCCATAGTGGGTCTTTGATTAGCTACAAAGTACATGCTTCTCTGCCCTATGTCGTTGGAGAGACTGTAGAGTTGGCCATTTATCAGGGAGTTGGAATGCCTGTGAGGGTCCCCAGTGAGTAGTTAGAAGCTTGGGTTCGGGCTGAATGGTGCTGAATGTGTTTGTCCAGCTTTTGCAAAATTAGCAGGCTCAGCTCAGGGCAGTTCCCAGGGGCTGGACGCAACCCACGTAGTCATCTTGTTGGAATCAGTGCCTCTAACATGAAATTATGGGTCATTCAATAATTCCTCATTCCATTTCACAGTTGACAACTGATTCTTTTCTGACTCTTTCCCCCACCCCCCTCTTCCATTCGAACTAAAGGCTTCAATATTAATCCAAGATGGAAATAGTGACCAAAGGAAAAGAAAACTTGCTGCTCTGAGTAGATCTCAAAACCCTGGACCAACGAAAATATTTTGCTGCTGATTAGCATGTTAATACGAGTGAATGTGAGCCTCCAAATGACTCGTTTTCAATTTGGCTCCAGACACTGCTTTTTTGCATGTCACGTTGCTCAACTAAAACAGAGGAACAAAAACGCGGTGGTGCCATTCCTGTTTCTTTGTTCTGCTTCTCCACAGTGGACCTAACCCTTCCCTCTCCCTCTCCCTCTCCCTCCTGTTCCCTCTCCTTCTCTCTCTCTCTGTCCCTCAGTGCCGGAACTTTGCCTGTCACCTTCCGTTGCCTGGAAGAAAACCTGGGGATTGACAAGCGTGTGACCAGATTCGTCCTCCCGGTCGGAGCAACCATTAACATGGACGGCACAGCCCTGTATGAAGCAGTGGCTGCCATCTTTATTGCCCAAATGAATGGTGTTGTCCTGGATGGAGGCCAGATTGTGACCGTGAGGTGAGTGGGGTGGGTGGGGTGAAGCCCCAACACAACCTTTTTACCTTGTCCCCTTCCACTCTAACTCCGTCTGACAGGGGCCACTTGAATTTCAGTTCTCCTGGCAGGAGAATGATGAAGGAAATAACACAGGAGAGGAATTATTGGCCACCTCAGAGGGAAAGGATTGTGGCAGGGGAGAAGCAGGCGCATACCAGTGCCTTCTGCTTGTGCTGGGCATGAGATTGCTGTGGAAACTTGATATTATTTGAACTTTAACAACCCTGTGATGTCGCCAGGCAGGTATTCCTACGCTCGTATAAATAGATGAGGAGGTGCAGGCTTCGAGGGGCTTGGACGTTTGTCCAAGGCTACGTCATTAGTAATGAGCTAGCAGGGCTGTGTCTGGGGCCAACGTTATCTGACTCTGGATCCAGTTTGTCTTTCATTAAAATATGCTCCCTTCAGCATTCCAGGTGGTGATGGATGAAATGATGAAATTCTGCAAGGAAGAGATTCCTCAATACCACATAAAGCATTTTATTACAAATAAATAGCAAGTAGTTTTGTTTTGAATAAAGCTATTGTTACCATCTGTATCATTTAAAAAATTTAGAAAGAACACTTTCCCAAGAGGTCATGAAAAACACACGGCTTCTCCATAAACTTAAAGATCATACCTACTTGCCTATATTAATGTATCCAATTCTCACAACCACCCTGTCAGCTTAGGGGGCTATAATAAAATACCATAGACTAGATGGCTAAACAATAGAATTTATTTCTCATAGTTCTTGGGTCTGGAAGTCCAAGATCAAGGTGCTGGCAAATTCAGCTCCTGATGAATGCCCTCTTCCTGGCTTGCATATGACCTTCTCCTCGGTGTTTTTGCCTACATGGTCTGTCCTCGTGTGTGGACAGAAATAGCTGACCTCTTAAGTTTCCTCTTATAAGGGCACTAATTTCATCATAAGGGCTCCACCCTCATGACCTGATTACCTCGTCAAAGCCCATCACGTTAGAGAGTGGGACTTCAACAAATGAATTTTGGGGAAATATAACTCAGTTCATAGCAGTACTATACAGGAGCCTCCGTTTCCTCATCTGTATAGTGGGAACAATAATCACATAGTCTAGGGAGGTTGAGAGCATTGTGCCTTGTACATAGTCACCTGTCAATAAATGTTAGCTACCGTTATTATTACTGTTATTGATACTAAATGAAATATAATACTCCTAGAACATGAAAGCAAATATGACAGCGACGTAGTGAGGGAAGACATGCTTCAGGTCAGAGTATCAGGCCTTTTAAATCATGTCCTAACTGCATGTGAGACTGCCAGCCCCCCTTGTTTTAAAACTCAAAGATGAAAAGGGTGCCTTAGTGAAGCCCCTTCTTTTGGAGCCAAGCAAAGATGATTTCTGGTCCCTGAGTTCCTGGCCTTGAAGACAACCACACCGCCCATCGAGTTCACACCATTAAATGAGAACATAGAGATGGGAGAATGGACCAGTGGCCAAGTGGTTGGGATTCATTAACTCAGAGTTTTTAATGTGGGGAGAATCAAGGGACAGCAGGAATAGCATGGCATTGGAATGAGGCAGGTGAGTGTTCAAATCCTAGCAGACCATGTTTGAGCTGTGGGACTCTATGTTTCTCCACCCATTGATCCATAATTTCCTGCTGGAGAGCAAGTACTACCATATGAACTTTGCAGAGCTATCTTGAGGTTCTGCTAATGTGTGTAAGTACCTTGCACAGCATCCCAGAACCAGCCCTAGAGATGTGAGCCAGGGAAAGGAAGGACAGGAAAAGGGACAAAGGAATGGAAGAGAGCTCACTGCTCAGGGAGCTTCTGCAGGACTTGGAATTGCACGGACACTCAGCCCATAAGGACATGATTGGGGTGGAGGAACTGAGGGGGACCCAGCTGCCAGGAAGTGTTCTCTTTGTAGAATTTGTCACACACAACCAAGTGGTAACCAGACAATGTGGCCATAGTGCACAGGCATGTGTAAGAGTGACTCATAACAGAAGCAGCTGGGGTTGTAAAGCTGAGGCCAGGACGGTTGGAACTTGGGGAGTTCCCCTTCCCTGGTGCTTTATCCGTGTCAGGGATGTGGCTGAGAATTCCCACCTTCCAGCTCTTGGGGTTTAAGGGAAGTTTTCATTGCAAAGCAGCCTCACCCTGTGGAGATTTCCCAATAAGAATAATATTGGACATTTATTGGGGGGGGGGGGGTTACAATGTGCCTGGTATCTTCTAAGTGCTTTTTATTTATTAGCTCCTGAGGACCCCGTGCGTGAGACCCCATGATTATCTCCTTTTCTCAAATAAGGAAATCAAAACACAAAGCGTTTCAGTTGCCTAAAGTCATGTGGGGAATAAGTGGCAGAGCTGGGATTTGAACCCAGGTCGTTCAACTCCAGAACCTTCAATGAGGATCACAGCACATTGCTACTTCCTGTGACCCAGATGGGTCCAGGGAAAATGGAGTTCCCTAAACCCTAACACCAACACCGTATTGGTGGGGCAGGGAAGAGCACAGATGAGTTCTGTAGATCCCGCCAAGGGAAGGTGTCTTTACTGTAACAGGCCTAAGTGTGGAAGGAGGACCATATGGAAGGATAAGGCTTACCACAAAATGTCCCAGGGCTTTCCTTTCCTCATATGTGAGATTAGATAAATTCAGGTCCCTCCCAACTGGAAGACCCCAGGATTCTGTGCTTGGTTACACTCACGGTCTAGACTTGGTTACCCCAGTTTAGGAGCCTGGCGGAGCTCCTCTGGAAACTCTAGAATGTTATTACTGCAAAGAAATCAGCCCCCCTTTCTTTCCAGCACCCACAAAAGCAAGTTGGGAATCTGTATTTTCAGAAGCATCCTTCCATTTAGAAATGACAGCTTTTATAAATGGCATCTAGAAAGGAGGAGACAAAGTCACTGCCCTTTGCTGAACCACAGAGGCCCCTGGAGTCTCCACAGGGAGCATGAAGCCTAGATTAACCCCTCTTCCAGAGATAACTTCAAAATGGCACTGGGCATGCCCTTGGCATTGCTTGGAAAGCAAATGACGAGATGCCTCAAAAAGAAACCTTCTGTTATTTCATTATCATTTCTTGGCACCCTCTGTCTGAATAATGGATTTTCCAGTCCATGATGAACTGTCCAGGCATCTGAAGCCTAATGTCATTTGGAATCTGTTGATTTGTTCCCCCGATGTCCACTGGGTCTGGATATTTGCTATTCTGAGTTCTCATGTTAACATTGGCCATGGTCTTCTCAGATTCTTGCCACGTAGTCCAGAAGTCTCTGGTGCTCACAGAGACATAAAGGCGTAAGCAGAATGCAGTGGTCTTCCTGTGGGAGCATTAAAGTGCCTTGTTTTTCTTCTTTAATATTTCCTTACCTGATTTTAGAGCCACGCTTATTTTATTTTAGCCTGTGATAGACTAGGCTACTTGAATATCAATCATGATGGGGATAAGGCTCCCACCCATGAATTTATAAGTTTCCATTGCAGTTAAGCAGAATCCAAATAGATCCCAATTCCTGGGTCTTGGAACTCTAGATTTTGCTATTTCTTGGGAAGAAAAGGGAATTTATGATTGCAAGGAACATGAAAGCTTAAAATTGCCAGAGATGGTTTTGCCAAGGCCATTTTCTCCTCCCGTGACCTGACCTTTTCTGTTCTCACAGCCTCACGGCCACACTGGCAAGCGTCGGCGCAGCCAGTATCCCCAGCGCTGGACTGGTCACCATGCTCCTCATTCTGACAGCCGTGGGCCTGCCAACGGAGGACATCAGCCTGCTGGTGGCTGTGGACTGGCTGCTGTAAGTGTTTGCACACGGGGTTCTTCTGGGGACGTGAATACTGCCTCCAGGGGTGAACTAGATGCAAGGTTGCAGCCAAGAGCTTAGCTGATCCTTTTTGCAACTCCCTCACTTCCCCCCCCCCCCGCCCCACCCCCTCTAACATTTACTGAGTGCTGATTTGGAAACCAAAGGGGAAAAAAAGGATTGAATCTTTGAGGGCCTCACAGTCTAGTGGAGGAATCAGATAGAAATTATAATGCAAGGATAGAAGCTTAGCAATAAGTAACCAACTACTACTGCACGCAAAGGATCTCAACCCATTATGTTGAGTGAATGAAGCACAAAGGAGTATATACTATATGATTCCATTTAGATGAAGCTCTATGAAAGGCATTATAATACCTTGCAATAGAAAGGGATCCTTGGTTGCCTGAGCCCAGGGGTAGGGGCTAGAGGATTAATTGGGAAGTTGGCCCAAGGAAATCTTTAGGAGTAACAGAGTGTTCCATATGCATAGGTGTGTATAGGTGTCTACATTTGTGAAACAATGCATTGAAAATTTACATGTATTGTATGTGACTTACTCTTCAATAGAGTTATTAAAAGGATAGTGACAGAGGCAACATCCCAGTCTAGGATGGGAAGGCAGAGCAGAGAGATCAGGAAACAATGAGCATGGCTACTGAATTTCAGTGCTCACTATATGCCAGCTACTCAACTGAGCGCTTTACATCTTCCTCTGACAACTGAAAGTTTGGTGGTATTACTCCCCAAGTTTAGATGAGGAAGCTGAGGTTTAGGGTGGTAATGTGACCTGGAAATGAACAGAGATTTTACCCTAGGGCTGCTTGGTTTTGGAGGCCACCACATTCATAACTATGACCATATTTAAGTTTATAATGGCAGTGATAGTTGAGCTGAATCTCAACTAGTAGGTAGAAGTTGCCCAGGTATACATACTGGTAGACGGAAGGGGAAATAGGACATTCCAATCAGGACAGCCCATACAAAGGCTCTGAGGCATTGTGGGGACCATTGAGTGGTTTAGTATTGTTGGAGCACAAGGTGTGAGGCAGGAAGTGCCAAAAGGTCAGGCAAGATGGACATCCTTAAAGGCCATGAAGAGAAGCTTGAACTTGACTGCACACATAGTCCAACACCTTTCTCAGTGAAGGACATTTTCCTAGTGTAGGGCATGCCCTCCACATTCACAAAGGTGGGCCAGTCTAGCCAGATGGTTCCCGATAAGGAGATTGTAATCAATCCTTGCTAAGGGCGCATTAGGGCTCTGATGTTCTGTGGGCTGTACACAGGTGCCTCCTGACCAGCCTTGGAGCTGTATGACAGGGGCTGGTTGGTGCCATTGACTTCAATGTCAGAGGCACAGAGTGGCAAGGGCTGGCACAGAGGTCCGTGGCTAAAGTACACATTTTAAAAACTGCTCCACATGCCAGTGGCAGTTCTTCTGACATGACTGGCATCGATTTTAAAAGCCAGAAGCCACATTTTATGGACTTGAGTTTCCTGGTGCTAAAATAAGTTCCTCCCTCTGATACTTTAAAGAGAGAACCATGCCCGTGGGTGAAAGGATGAAGGGCATCAGGGAAGACTAGAAGATAGCCTGGTCTCTTCATAAAACTTGCCTGCCATGGAGGTTTAGGTTAAAATGAGAAGTGGCTTCCTGGACATATTCTCCTTAGTCAGGAGATTTGTAAGGAAAGTTAGGAATCTTCCTGACTCATTCTTTTGTCACCAGAGAAGTTCTCTGGAAATGCCTTTAGCGGGAAGGTGAAGAGCATGTGAAATTAACTTTTATCTGTCTCTGCCCATCTCTCTCAGATGGTGGTGATGGGGAGGGGGCTCATGCTAGCTTGGTTGTTCTTCAAGCCCTGTCACAACCCCTTTCTTATGACATTTGCAGACAAGGCAGCCATGGGCAGCTGAGGTCTGGTGGTGGGGTACAGCTGGAAGCACTAAGGGAGAATAGGATTGAAGGAGACAAAGGAGTGGGGTAGGATTTGGGGAGGAAGACAAAGGGAAAATAACAACATTGGCAATGGTTTGGGGACAGAGCACACAGTAGGTGTTTAATAAATGCAACCACGGAATTGCTGCGTACATAACAACCAGGGCCCTTTCTACACAAAAGCAAAGACAGAGTGAGTTATTAAAATCTCATCTAGTTCTCCTGTGACTTTGTTTACTTAGTCCTTCACCTCTTTGTCCCTTGAGCCTCTCAAACCTGTGTTGTCATCAAGTACCCCTTGCTTACTGTGATGACATTGCCTAGTATTTTCTTGGGCTTATTTCTGAGGCCCCAAATTCACTGTTAGAGATTCATCTTTTAAAAATTATTCTTATAGAACCTGCCTCCCCCCAATTATAATGCAAATGCTTTTGACTGGGGGGAAAATGCACTAATGTTATCCAGGAATGAAAAAAAGGAGCTTGTATTTGTGGGTACCACAGCGTTTTTCACACCTGTTGACAATTAATTCCTAAAGAGCCCTAGTGTGTGTTTCACAGAGGCAACCAGGAATCAGAAGGGTCAGGTCTCTCGCCTGAGGCACAGGCAAGCTTGTGTGGCCAGGTCAGGGCCCTGCACCCCAGCCCACACAGCATCCTAGTTAGTACCAAGCAAGTCTAACAGTGGGAAGCTGAGTTGGAGAGGTCCAGAGTTGGAAAGGTTGGAGAAGACAGACCGATTAGGGTCATGGCTGGTTCTACATGCTAACCAGAGGATTTTTTTGTTTGACCTGTTTTTTTCCTCTTCCCAGGATTAAAACAAACAAAACAAAACAACACAAAAAGCCTAAGTAGGGACAAATGGGGTACAATCAAGGTCTCAGCCACTTTTTAGAATTCAAGTTTTCTCGTCCCAGGAGGTCAGCCATTGTGGGCCTGGGCTTCTTGGCAGTCAAGCCTGTTGGATAAGACTCAGATCATGAACCATCCAAGACCCTGCCTACTTTTGACCTAAATGCTAGCGAATGGAAAAGGAGGGCTGGGTCCTCCCAGATCACCCCACAGGTGCTCGCATGCTCACACTTGCATAGAGAGTGGGGCGCCCTCACTCCAGGTCTGAAATGCGCTAGTAGAAGGGAGTTGGCTGAATAACAACAACAATGATGACACGTTGGGATTAACTATATTGGTGACACTAAATTTGGTCCCAGGCTGGGCTGGAAAGGAACGAGGGAGTGAAGAGCTGTCCTCAAGTTCTGGGGTCTGCTCTCTAGTGGTCAGGGGAAGAGAAGAAAGAGGCAGGTGCCCGGGGTCCGAGCTCTACACTTACTCTCTGGACTTTGGGCAGGTGCTTACCCTCTGGACCTCATCGTGTGTATAGGGAACAATAACTTATCACTTCGAAAGCAGAGTCTAGAGACCCAGTGCCCTGAGTGTCCTCCTAGTTGTAAGACTCGGACAAGGATTCTGCAGGTGATGGATGTTTGCATACAAAAAAAAAAAAGCATGAATGTTCCTTTTAAGAAGAGAAGAAAAAGGAAGGGTAGAGGATCCTGGGAAAATGTGCATAGGGGTCTGTGCGTAGGTAGGTCAGACCTGCTTTGCATTAGTAATGGTGCCGCATTCTTTCCCAGCAGCAAGAGACGTTCCGGAAACACGCTCTTAGTCATGGGCTCCATGGCGGTTGGGTGCCCGTTAGTGTGAGAGTGGCGCAGGGGGATGAGTTGAGATCGGGGGAGGCTGCTCATTTCCGGGGTAGAGTGGGATGTTTGTTCCTCTAGGCAAGAATGATAAGCTTTCATAACTCTAGCAATTTTTCAATTTAAAACCAAACAAAGCCTGCAGTGACATTTAATGTGCCACGCTGTTTGCCAACTGCTGGAGATCAGCCACCCCATCACTGTCCGCCAAGCCCTGGGCGCTTTCCAAAGGGCAGGCTAGCTGCTCTGTAAATGTCATGGTGAAAACCAAGATTCTGGGCCCCAAAAAGTGCCCGAGTCCTAGGAACACCGGATGGGCAGGGCTGGTAAAACTAGAACCTTCCCCACAGCCCAGGAAACTCTTTGTGTTGGGAATCCTTGGCAGATATTTTTCAGCGGCCTGGCTGACACCCCTCTCACTGTGAGGAGACAGGATGGAGTGAAAACTGGGAGCCTGTACCAGGGAGAAGGGATAAATACCTGGGTCTGGCCACAGGTGGGAAAAGAAAAGCCACAGTAAAGTGAAAGCTGAGGGAATAATGGCCCATTTATCACATGAGGCTGCTGGTGAGGTCATTTCCGGGGACACCTTTATTAGTTTGGATATAGTTGAGATGGCACTTATAAGGAAGGCCTTAAAGGGCCTCCACCCTGCAGGGGATACTGTGACTCACCCCTGTTAGCATCCCTCCCTGGAAGAGATAGAGCAATGATTCCCAAACTTGAGCACGCACCAATCTCTCCTGGAGATTCAGAAGGTGGGGGGGGCGGGGGTTGAAGGGACCAAGAATGGGCATTGATAACAAGTTCCCAGGTGATGCTGATGATACTGTCCAGGACCTCACTTGCAGAAGCAATGGTCTAGAGACAGGGAAGGGGAGCAGGAGTTCTCGATTGTGCGTAGTCGAGCATCTCTATACTTTTCTGAGCACCAGTTGACAGGGTTGACAGTTCACGCATCCATACAATGAAAACTGATGGGAGGGACGCAGGCAGCTAGCTAATTTTTAGTGAGTGCTCCTTAAGTGTTAGACATTGTTCTAAGCACTTTACATGGACTCCTTTAAAAGTCGAAGCAAGTTTTGAAGCAGCTAATAGTATTATGCCTATTTTACAGGTGAGCAACTGAGGCTCAGAGAGAAGTAACCTATCCCAGTTTAGTGGATATTAAATGACTAAACTGGAGTTCAAACCCAGATGATCAGGCTGTTGTTCCTTGGGGGTTCCAGGCCTGCCAATTTGGGTTCTCACTTCTTATTCTGACACATGCACACAATCAACCTCTCTCTCTCTCTCTCTCTCTCTCTCTCTCTCTCTCTCTCTCTCTCACACACACACACACACACACACACACACACACACACACACACACATCTGGTGGAAAAGAAAAGCTATTCTTACATTCACCATATCTCTGAACATTCCAAGGGCTTAGGTTGAAGTCTTTTGCTCATTTTCCCCCTCCATCTTACCTCATCTCTAGTCTTTGTCAACCTCTGCATGGACTGTGACCCTTTTCTACTTAGTCCTCCCCTCCTCTGACAAACTGTCCCTGATTCAATGCAGTATAATTGCAGATCAGGGCAGTAGGGTGACTGTTCTGCACAGCAAAATCATTCTTTAATGGTTCACCAGGGAAATACATGCTCACGGAAAAACAAGGGGAGGGGAAAATCTCCAAAGAGTTATAAAATGAAAAAGGAAAAAAATCTCCTTCACCTACAATTGGATCATGAAGGAGAGCAGGACAGGCCAACCTGAAATGTTCCACTTGGCATGTGGATTATTTTCAGTTGAAGGTAATCAAGACCCAGCAGATTTAGGAAAAACTTTTTACCTCCCCCTGAACTGCTGAAAGAGTCTAGAAAGGGGGCCTGTACTAGGAAGAGAACTCTTACCAGAGATAACTTTTTTTTTTTTAATCTAAGAGACTAATCTGTGTGGCAGGGCAAACATCTGTTTACCAAACATCTGTTCTTCTCATCTTCCTGTGAATCCTCTTCCTTCCCTTTGAAACTCCAGCCCCAGCCCTTACCCTTAGCTCAGGATGGTATATGAGCCTCGTTGCTTGACTTCTGGGAGTCTCATATTTTTATGGGGCTCCCATATGTACAAAATTAAACTTGTTTTCTTCCTGTTCATCTGTTTTATGTTCATTTCATCATTAGACCAGCAAGGAACCTAGAGGGGAAGGAGGGACAGTTTTTCCACCCCTATAATCTCAAGCCTTGTTTCTCTGAAGTAATCACTGTTAATAACTTTAGATAGCACAAAAAATAAAAGTTTAATATTAGGCATCCCTTTTCTTAAAAAAGAAAATCCTTCAGCATTCCCCACCCCTAGGAATCTCTCCCTACATTCCCCTGGGAATCTCTCCTACTCATGTGTACCCCAGCCTCAGTCTCTCCCCATCGTGCTGGGCCTCCTTGCCCTCTGTCTGCACATCTTTCCCCAGCTCTCACGTCACCGCTCTGATTTCCATAGGTGAGGTCACTTGGCTCTCTGGCTCTCCCTCTTCTTTGTAGATCTTTCCCAGAGTCCTAACTTTTCCCCACCAAAACATCCAACTGATGTTTCCTAAAAAACAAACAGTTATTTTTCTAGACTTAATCTGCCCTCTTAAACTAACAATCCATTCCCCCACCACCCAGCCTCCTTCACACACCTGCCTGTCCCCTTCCCCCGAACCTGCCCATGTATGTCTTAAAGAGATAAAACATGGTACCAGCCCTCAAAGAACTTACAGTTTAGTAATGGGGACAGATATGGTCAAAAAATCCCAACAGAATGTACTAAATGTAAAAAAAGAAATGTATAAGACTTGGTGGAGGAATAAAAGAGGAAAAGATACTCCCCTTATTAGTTGGAATAATGATGATGATGATGATGATGATGATGGTGATGATGATAATAATAATAATAATAAAAAACAATGATGATGATGAGCAGCCAGGGTTGAGCATTGCGTTTGTGTCAGGCGCCGTGCCAGGTCTTTTAGATGCAGAGTTTGGCAGAGGACCTCTCAGATGACAAGCAGTTAGTTATTTTCTTCTCAACATGCCTGGAGGTGGGTATTACTTTCTCTGTTTTTCAAAGGACAAAGCTGAGCGGGGAAGGCTAAGTAACTTGCCCTGCCGGAGCCAGGATGGCAATCCCGGCTCGAATCCAAATCCATACTCAGCCAGTGCTTCTGTGGGCTCTCCTTCCCTCCCCAAACTCAAGTGGCTTAAGCCCTTGGAGTCCCAGAATTGTGCCAGCCTTCTCAGCTCTGGAGCCTCAGGTGACCCCTCTGTCACACTGGGCACCCTGCCTTCTGAGAGGCAGGCACGATGGCTTGTTTGTATGAATGTTAAGTTGAATCATATGAAACATTACAGGACTTATAGAAATGGCAATTTCATACGGTTCGACCCAATAGAAGGAAGCAGGTGAATATTGGGTGACTTTGCGTCCCCGACTCTGTTCTTCTGTGAGAAGCAGGACTTTCAGACAAGTCCATGTCCTCTTGCCAGAGGATTTAGATCAAGAGGTAGACAGGAGAGGCAGACACCTTGGCTTTTCTTCCAGGGAGCCAGACCCAGTGCCTCAGCGTGAAGCAGGTTATTCAAATCCCTCTCTTGGCTTTGGTTCCTGGTGGCTCCAAAAGCTGTGTCATCTGTCGTGAATCCAATCCAGTAAAACATTCTGCTCTCATCTCTCCTCCTTCTCACAGTCCTGACACAGCATCCAGACCCAAGGATAGTGTCAGATGCTCTAAAATTCTCTTTACCAAGTAGCCTAAAAGCTCCTGGGGTCAGCAGGGTTTCCTAAATGCTCAGAGCAGGTTGCAAGAGAAAATGAAAGTATTGGCCTGTGAAGGAATTTTCCACATGTGAACCATAAACTCTCATACCCTGCTTTTGGCCAGAGTCGGATTTCCCCAGAGTTGGCCAGATATTCCCCTGGTGGCCTCAAAGACAAAGCAAAAATTCTTTTATCTTCCGTCTCCCTCCATCTACCATTCCTTCTCTTCACCTTCTCAGTCATCTTCCTGAATATGTTGATTATCTGTAATGTCTCCCCACCCTCACCTCTTGGTCAATGTACCACTTATGGGGAGCTGACGTCTCTCTCTGCCTCTGTATTGAAGGTGCCCTTGCCTGTCAATATTTGCCTCTGGGTTGCTACAACCAAGAGACACTTCTTTTTCTTATGTTGCCTGAGCTTTAGGTAGTAGTGGGCATTGTCGATCACACCCTTATTTTTGAAACAAGCTTCCCCCAAAACTCTTCTACTTTCCTTTCACCTTTGCTGACTCTTGTTCCTTCACACATTCCTTAAGTGTTGTCTGCTCTTGTCACTCTACATTCTCTCCAAGAATTAAACTAAACATGCCCTTGGCATCCACCCATGGCCGCTCTAGGTGTAGACTTCCTATTCACTACCTGCAGCTCACATGTCCCTTTTGATCTTTAGTCCACACTCCAAACCATTTGTGGGCCATCTCCCCTCTGCTAGGTCAAGGCTCTCACACTCAATATGACACCAGAATCTTTCCCACCCCAATCAGTTATGACCCATAAATATGGTAGCAATGTCCACTGGAAATCCTTAACTCTTTTCTTCTCTATAACCAATCAATTCTCAAGTCCTGTAACTCTGTCTCCTAAATCTCAGATTCATCTTTCTTCATACCCACCACCTCTTCACTAAGTGGACTTTGCTCTGTCTTGTCCTTCATCAGTTCATTCTTCAGAATGGAACATTGGTGATCTTTCTCTTCAATGGCTTCTCATTACCCTTGGGATAAAGTTGTAACTCCCAAAATGGGCTGATAAAGCCTTACATGATTTGGTCAGTTCTTACTTTCTGCCTCTCATTAGCCACCCTGAATGCTCCTGAGTGCTTCTACTGCCTAGATTTCACATGTATTATTTTTCTCTTCTCTGTGGCTCATTGTCTCAGCTCCTATCTCCCCCTGAAAACATGAATAAAGATGGAGTCTTGAGGTCATTCACAAAATCAGGCACTTGTAGAGATTGCTAAGAAGCCCCAGTAAAAGGGTATGAGGGAAAAAAAAATACCTGATAGTAGTTAAGAAAAAGCATGGACTCTGGAGGCAGCCTAACTTGGATTCAAATACCAGCTTTTTCCCTGACCTGCGCTAAGATGTCTCACCACAGTCTTTACTGAAAATCCTTCTTCCTTCCTTCCCCGCCCCCACCCTTGTGTGTGTGTGTGTGTGTGTGTGTGTGTGCGTGTGCGCGCGGTTTTCCAGCATTCTTCTCTCTAGGATTTTTTTTTTTCCCAACTTTACATCCCCATGACTATTCTATAACTACCAATTTGTAATTTTTTTTTCCTTTTTTTTTTTTTAGTTTTACTGCTTAAAGTATTACAAAGGGTATTACATATGTTTCCTTTTTCCCCCCCGCCCTTTACAATCCCCTGGCCTCCCCTACCCCCCAGTGTCTTATGTCCATTGGTTATGCTTATATGTATGTATATAAGTCCTTTGGTTGATCTCTTACCCCCCCCCCTCTGCCCCCCTCCCCTCCCCAGCCTTCCCACTGCAGTTTGACAGTCTGTTTGAGGCAGCTCTGCCTCTGTATCTATTTTTGTTCATAAGTTTATAATGGTCTTTATTATCCATGAATTAGTGAGATCATGTGGTATTTTTCCTTCATTGACTGGCTTATTTCACTTAGCATAATGCTCTCCAGTTCCATCCATGCCGTTGCAAATGGTAAGAGTTCCTTCTTTGTTACAGCAGCATAGTATTCCATCGTGTAGATGTACCACAGTTTTCTAATCCATTCATCTACTGATGGGCACTTAGGCTGTTTCCAGATCTTAGCTATGGTGAATTGTGCTGCTATGAACATATGGGTGCATATATCCTTTCTGATTGGTGTTTCTGTTTTCTTGGGATATATTCCTAGAAGTGGGATCACAGGGTCAAATGGGAGTTCCATTTTTTGTTTTTTCAGGAAACTCCATACTGTCTTCCATAGTGGCTGCACCAGTCTGCATTCCCACTAGCAGTGCACGAGTGTTCCTTTTTCTCACATCCTCTCCAGCACTTGTCGTTTGTTGATTTGTTGATGATAGCCAATTTGACAGGTGTGAGATGGTACCTCATTATTGTTTTGATTTGCATCTCTCCGATGATTAGTGACTTTGAGCCTGTTTTCATATGTCTCTTGGCTTTCTGAATGTCCTCTTTTGAAAGGTGTCTATTTAGATCCTTTGCCCATTTTTTGATTGGATTGTTCATCTTCCTTTTGTTAAGTTGTATGAGTTCCCGATAAATTTTGGAGATTAGGCCCTTATCAGATATGACATTGGCAAATATGTTTTCCCACGCAGTGGGCTTTCTTGTTGTTTTGTTGATGGTTTCTTTTGCTGTGCAGAAGCTTTTTATTTTGATGTAGTCCCATTTGTTCATTTTCTCTTTAGTTTCAAGTGCCGTAGGAGCTGTATCAGTGAAGAAATTGCTTTGGCATATGTCTGAGATTTTGTTGCCTTTGGATTCTTCTAGAATTTTTATGGTTTCCCGTCGTACATTTAAGTCCTTTATCCATTTTGAGTTTATTTTTGTGTATGGTGTAAGTTGGTGGTCTAGTTTCATTTTCTTGCATGTATCTGTCCAATTCTCTAGGATTTTGAGTGTCTCATCAACATTTGAACTTATGGATGCGAGAACAGCTTACTCTTAAGAACTTAATTAGTTTTCCGGTTGCTGATCTTCTAAAAGAGAGAGTTATCAACCATCCTATTTTTTTTTAAATCAGAACTTGAAAAACAAGATTTGAGAAAGGTTTTTTCTTAATAGTTTCTTGTTCAAGAGGCACTTGGAAAGATTTAATTATTTTAGGGTAATAAAGAGAACCAGACAAAGTAATTTGGTTTTTCCAGGATGCATAATCACTACACATATTGGTCAGGAAGAAAATCGTGGCTGAGTTTCTTATCCAACAGCTGTGTCTGTGTATATGTGTGTGTCACCCTGGGGTGCAGGGGAAAGGTAGTGTTAGTTCCAATCCTTACAAAAAAACATGAATTTTCTATTATTGGAATTCATAGGTTGTTATTCTTTACTGTAGAATTCATAAATAAAATAAGTAGAAGTAATCTTTGAAGTGGAGTCTTTTACAAACAATTTAAATCAAGAATACTGGATGCAGCCCTAGCCAGTTTGGCTCAGTAGATAGAGTGTCACCCTGAGGACCGAAGGGTCCCAGGTTTGATTCTAGTCAAGAGCACATATCTCAGTTGTAGGCTCCTCCCCAGCCCGGGCCCTGGTCAGGGTGAGTGCAGGAGGCAACCAATCAATGTGTTTCTTTCACATCGGTGTTTCTCTCTGTCTTTCCCTCTCTCTCAAAAATCAGTAGAAAAATATCCTCAGGTGAGTATTAAAAACAAAACAAAAAGGAATACTGGATGCAGCTAGAAGTGTCTGGAGCCTGGGCACTAATTCTGAGATCTAGACACGTTATTTTCCTTGAGTCATTCCTTCCCTCCTTCTCCTCCTCCTTTTTCTTTGCTATTGTTTATTGGGTTCCTACCTGTCACCAGACAATTTTCTAAACAATTTATGTACATTTTCTCATTTAATTTTTACACAAGATTATAAGAGGAGTATGACTGTTATCTCTAACTGACAAACAGGGAAATTAAGGTTAAGCAACTTGCCTGAGACCAGGCAGAGGGAAAGGTAATGCCTGAACTCAACCCTAGGTCTCTGGTTCCAGACCTTGACCTCTCAACTACCATAGCATTCTGCTTCCTCACTAAAGATTTTCTGTTCTCTCTCTCCAGGGACAGGATGAGAACATCAGTCAATGTTGTGGGCGACTCTTTTGGGGCTGGGATTGTCTATCACCTCTCCAAGTCTGAGCTGGATACCATTGACTCCCAGCACCGAGCGCATGAAGACATTGAAATGACCAAGACTCAGTCCATTTATGACGACATGAAGAACCATAGGGAAAGCAACTCTAATCAATGTGTCTATGCGGCACACAACTCTGTCATAGTAGATGAGTGCAAGGTACCTTTCCCATTCATGGATATCGAGACGTGTATATGATAGTGCATGCTCAATTCCTTAAAATGAACACCAGAGCCCTGCATGTATTACTGTCACATTTATTTTTCTAAAGCATCATGTAACCCAAGCTTCCGTGAGTCCCAGATCATCTAACTCTGTGTCTAACATGGCTGGAAATCAACAGGTCTAACAGTGAAAGAGCCGATCAGTTGCTTCTTTCATCCATATGATGTGCAAACTTTCATTCTGATTCCCCCACCCACCCACTCCACAAATTTGATTGTTTTTCTTGAATAATTTGCCCAAGTATTTGTGGTCTCTAGGGTTTTGCTGGTTTTCAACTTCTGTATTCCTCAAGTGAAGCACCAAGAGAAATACCCAGAATCATTTGATTTATATAGCACAAGTTTTCCTTCCTGCTGTGAATCATGTATTGGTCAAAAATGGGCCCACATAACTGTGCAGCTGCTTTCGGTTAATTATTTTGGTGGGAATGTGAGTTGTGACCTGGCAGTCCCTTTGCTCCAAGTATGGGGAAACTTTCAAGTAAAGGATAACTATCCTTCAGGACGATCATTCATAGATGTCTTCTAAAAACCACTACATTTCACACACTGCCCGGCAGCACCCTCTTCCCTGAAGCATGGATGCTCTGGACTCTCCTAAGCCATTGGGTACTGAGTCTTCAAGCTCCATAAGCTCTTTCTAGCCTTCATTGTAACTAACTTGACATTGTCAAAGGCAGTGTCATGACCAGAGCGAAGCAAACTTGGAGAAACCCTGGCAGGTGAGCAGAGTCAGCTCTGAGGGTTGGGTTGCTAGAATGGTCCCAGGTAGCATTTGAGGAAAATTTGAACCCAACAGATATTTCTGATACCTTTTTGATTCCTGTTGATAAGATCTCATTTAATAGTTGATTTCTTTATGTGTTACCTCTGGGTCATTCTAAATATATACGATGGCTTCTGCCAGACCACTTAGGATGACACATAAGTAATCCTCTCTAATGAACTGCAGCATAGGTCCAGAAGTCTAATGGACCAGCCACAGCCTTTCGCTCCTCCCTTCTATATCAGGCCCATGTGTGAGTGAACCAGGGCTCTGATACAAATTAGGGACCCCATCCATCGGGAGGCAATTGCATAATTGATTGACTTCATGAAAATGACTTAAATTATTAGTAATTCAGATGTATCTAAAGAATATACTCAATTTTCCTAGAAAGTTAGTATTTCGTACATCTAAATAAATGTGCTGGATTATTTCCCATTAAAATGTTGGTTTGGATCAACAAGGATCAACATTCCCAAGGAATGGCTTTATGCTCTATTATACTCAATAAGTATTTATTGTGTGCCTTGTGAGGTTTAGTTGAGCAAACCCATCTCATTCCTATGACCATATATATTTTTATCACATTCATCAAGTGTTTATTGAGTGGCCATTATCTGCAAAGCCTTGAATTAGGCATGGGAGCACAGGAAAATGAATGTACAATTTTGAAGTGGTGATGAGTTTTGATCCCAAATGACTGCCATACAAGGACACATCGTAGTAAGGAACAAAATGAAATCGCATATTTTTTAATTTTGCAATTATGTATAAGAAGACTCCTAGTGGTTAATTGCCTATGCTGTGACCTTTATTGGGGCATTGTAAGAGGCTTAGCAATATTGTATACGATATGTATTGAAGAAGGTATGTAGGCATGGAGATATCCTTAGATTTCAGACTTCCTGGATTTTTATTTTTCTTAAAGAATATCAGGAGAAATTTGCTTCATTTGTTTTAAGCAAAACAATTCAAGTTCTAAAAAGGAGATGTTGGTCACTTGACCCTATGCTTTTAATTCAGGTAATCTTTTTTTTCTGGACAATTCCATAGAGATAGTGGCTCAGTCTCCATAACCTACTACCCAACCAACCACCTGCACACTTGTTGTTGAATGAGCAGTTAGATCAGGGGCGGGGAACATCCGGCCCGTGGGCTGTATAAGGCCTCAGAAATCATTTGGTTTGTCCCTGCCAAGGCATTAGGGCTGAGTTAATTAAACTATCAAATGTAGCAGGATAATTTTTTTAGTCATCTATGAGAGTTTATTCCAATACCGCCGGCAGTATGGAAGAGCAGCAGTTCACCCACAAAAATCTAGCAGGCTAATTTTTAAGTCGACAATTTTGTATGGCCTGCGAATGATGTTATAAATATCCCAATGGATCTTGGCAGAACAAAAAAAGGTTTCCCACCCCTGATGTAGATGGTCAAGTAGTGAAACTGAGCATGTCTTAGAAATGATGCTGCAGCCATATTGCTCTCATGGCGATTTTGGCAGTTTGGGTTTTTTTAGTGAGGAGATTGGGTTCAGCTCAGGGAAGGTGAGTTGGTCCTCAGACGTTGCTAGGTGAGGCAAATTGGCGCTCCTCACTCTAGACCAACTAGCGGAGTTGACACGGATGTGGGGAGGCAGCCAGAACTATGGAGATGAATTAGCACACTTTCCCAGAATATCTGAATCACATTGATTCATGCCTTTGAATGTCCTTCTGGTCCACGCTCCGTCTCCCTGTTTTCAAAACTGAGATGGGAGACATCGATGCTGACTGGCAGTTCCCTCCCTGGGTTTGCTTTTCTGTTACTCGGGTGGTTGGAGCAGGAAGGGTGCAATGGATCGGGGAGTGGAGTCCCAGGTTGCTTTTATCCAGCCAGAAAGGGAAATGCCAAAAAAGCTGCTCTCTCAGCCACTGTTCAAACACAGGCCCCAGCATCAAAACCACAACAAAAGGACAACTCCCTCCCCCAAGTGCTGTGTGGTTTTCCAAAGGCACCACACGGCGATGGAGAATTTTGCTCAGCCACGGATCTGGTTCCTCACTGAAAGCCAAATGGGCACATTCAAGGTCAGAGAGGACAGCCGCTTTCTCCAGGCAGACAGCGTGCTCCTTCCTGGCAGTCCCTCCTGACAGTTCACTGAAGGGGAAACCACTTTGCTGCAGCTCTGGTCAAACTTTAACCACATCAGGCATCGTTATGTCACCTGGTCTCTCTGTTTCCAATCGCTCGCTTTGGGAAGTAGTTTGAAAGTGACGCAATAGCGTTTGTATTTTAATCATCGTAACTGCACGGGAGGTGGTCGGTAGTTGCTGCTTGCATGGGGGGGCCTCATGGGGACTGGAGGAATGACTCCTTTTTATTTTCACTCGCTTGGTTCGTGAGGGGCACTGGGCTTTCTGTTCCCAGCATGTTGTGTGTGTCCATAACGCATGCGTTTCACTTCCACTCGGGGAGGAAGGGCAGATTTCTTTCACACATTGCTGCGTTTGTCATGTCTCCATGTTCTAATGCTTCCATAAATCCAGTCTCTCCATTATGTGGAATATCAGTCGTGGGTTTAAGTTTGCACATGACGTTGAGGACAGACAGATGGAAGGTAAGCTAGGAAAAATGTAGACGTGGAGGGGGAAACCTCCCATTCTGTGGAAGGGTTCAGTTCGCTCAGAGCCGGGGAAGCAGAATCTAGACAGTCTGCTGGTTGCATTTGATTAGTAAATGACCTCACGCTCATTTAATCCCCCCTTTTTATTTTTCATTTGTAAAACCCGCATCGCTTATTTGCTCCCCAGACCATTGTGCCTTCTGGTGTTAAAATTGGACATGTGTCAAATTCACCTGGCCTTCTTGCAACTGAACCTTTCACGTGCATGAGTAGAACTAGCTGCCTAGTTCTGGGTGTGTTTTTTCTCCGTGGTTGTATGGAGTAGCACATGGGCACTATTGTTTAAGCACTGCGTTCCTGTGTGATGGGTCTATAAGGAGTTAGACACCCCCACAGCCCTCAAAGCAGAGTAGAAGTGATCCCCCGAATCGCCTAGCGTCTCCAGTCCCTCAAAAGGCCCTCAAGGCAAATAAGTATTTTTGAAATGTTCACAAATCAGTGTTGAGACCCAAGACCAGCTCAACATCTGGTCGGAAGGGGCAACATTTAAAACCGATACCAAAGTCACGTGGTCTAAGCCAGAGCCGGTGCTCCTCCATGTAACCACGGGTGGTTCTCTGGTCCGTGGCCTGTAAGCTGGATGTTGATGATGATTATTTTCAGGTGACTCTGGCAGCCAACGGGAAGTCAGCAGACGGCAGTGTTGAGGAAGAACCTTGGAAACGTGAAAAATAAGGATGTGACTCTCAGCAAATTCTTGAATAAACTCCCCAGTGTATCTCATGGTAAAAGAGGATATAAACAAGCTTTCTTTAAAAAGGAAAAAACAAAACAAAACAAAAACACCTATATTTCTATGTTTACTTAATCTGTTAGCCGAGGCTTAGAGGACCTGTTGTGAGTCAGTGATAGGCATGGTGCTGTGTCTTTGCCAAATAATGCTTCGTAACCGTCTGATGTTCTCATGTGTGTTACTGTCGGAATGGATGCTGCTGGAGGAACCGTTTGAATTGAAGACACATTCTTGCCAGCTTCCCTTTTCTCTCAAGATGCAGGACCATGGATGCTCTTCTCCCAGGGGACGCGACTCAGGCTGTGTGGTACACTCCAGGGACTTGGGGTAATGAGCAGATACACAGTGTGTTGTTTCTCCAAGTATTCTCGATGCTTCGCCTTGTTACGCACAAGAGATTCTGTTAGGAGCCTCTAGAAGTAATTCTTTTTCCGTGTCTTGTAGGGTTTGCCCACGTGTTGATAAAAGCAAGTACCTGTCTTAGGGAACTGTGACAGTTTGTCTTCTGTCTGCTCTTTTAGCTCAGTGTTTCAGAGAGCACTGCGGTGGGAACGGACCCGTTGGAGGCAGCTGGCTGTGGAGGCCACTTAGCCTTCGCTCTGTCCCACCTAGTCTGTGGACACGCATTATTGAACTCTCAGAGTGTGCTGCGTAATTTGCTCTAAATTTGATAATGAGTTAGAATGTAATTTGCATAGAACCACTGTATATATTGACAAAAGTAAGGGAGCACAGTCAACATACATGTTAATCAAATTCAAGTATTCAAATTCATTGGCCTTTGGTTTGTATTCATCTTGTCCGTGTGAGATCATATTAATCTCTGCTTCACTTTCTTTGTTTTACCCATAAAATTCTTGTTTGGGTTTCTAACAAAAAGACGTTTTTTGATCTCCAAATCATTTCAATCATATACTCAGACAACCAAAAGGCCTAATCATGGTGTTCTTCTTACACATGGAGGACAGTTGTGTTGCCTGTGCCTCTTTTACTACTGTCTCTTGATAAAAACAAAAGATTGTCATTTATCTAATATGTAGAAAGCTTTTGTTATATTATATCAAAGCACATAAATCCAATTACAGGACACGCTGGAAGCAACGCCAACCTTCCTCCCCAGTCTTCTCTGTCAAAAAGAACAGAAAACAACGTATGTGCAAAATCCTTAAAAGGTGCCATTCCCATGGCAAAGTCAAGGCAGCCTTGAACCATGAAATGGGCACCACACAGATGGGACCTTTTCCAGGCTGTGAAAGTTTGGGGGAATAAGTAATATAACAGGAGCAGCACAGTGCCTTGCATGCTGTTGACACCCAACGAATCCTGAATGATTGTGTAGGTTAACTTTTTCAGTGTCTCTACTATCATTTTCTAGTGAACAACCCACAGTATTTTTCTAAAGTTTCTGGCTTTGGGAGTTTGCTGAGGACTTGAGCATGAATCACTGAGAAATAAAGCACATTGGAAGGAGTGTGTAGAACTTTGGTTCACATGTGGGAGGCAGGTGGTCTTCTGAGGCCAGCAGATGGACGGTGAGATGTTGATGAATCATGATAGAGTCTAAATTCTCTAAAGAAAGGATATTTATGGCCACCACATACCCTTTATTACCTAGTTCTTGTGACTTTTCTCTTCCAAATCAGACACCTTTGGAACATACAGATGTTTCCATTTTTTTTTTTTTTTGTCTCCTAACCCCTAGTTATTTTTGGATAAGGATCATTATTGAGCAGTATTAAGCAGATTTTGCTTTTAAAGAATGGCATTGGTCTTCGTTTTCATTAGCTGGACAGTGAGCAGGGTGGCCCAGGATGTGCTGAAATGTAGCTGTGGGAAACGTATCCCTTGCAGCAGGCACTGTGGGTCAGGGGGGCAGTTCCTGGGTGCACCTGTGAAACTGTTAAGGCTTGCCTATAAGTGGGACTTATGGAGAGGAGAAGGATATGGGCAAGGCACCTAGGAGCTTGTGGTTTTGCTATTTAAGGCCAGCTTAGCACACGTGTACAGGCTGACATGTTTCTTGATAGAGCAGTCTCAGGCTTATCTTCCCAAGATGCTGTTTGCTTTGTCTTCAGAGTTTTCCTAATTACCCAGTGAGATCATAAATGTCTAAGTGCACAGTTTAACAAAGCAGGTCTTTCTGGTTTGAGATTCGATGCAATAGAATAGTTCCATGAAAATACACGTAGGAGAGCATATTTATCTAGATTCAACAAATTATATTAAAAATTAATACTTTTTCAAATTCAAGACAAGCCTGAAAATCCAGGATTATATAGAGCTGACATATGACTCTGTCCTTTGATTTTTTTATTTTTTTTAGGCCTCATTCATTCTTCTCATGCTGTGCCCACTGGGGTTTTCCTTGCCCGGTATATGTGCCATAAGCAGAACAAATAGATCCAGAGTATACCTCTAACAACCTTTTCTAAATAGGATGTGTGTGATTTTCCAGTGATATACATAGATTTATAGTAATAGCTCCAACACAGATATAAATGCTTATAACCCACTAATATTTGATGATGCATAAATGTTATATTTATATGATAGACCAGATACATACACCGCATCCTATAAGGTCTGTTTTGTATTTTGTTGGTGTTTGTTGTTGTTGTTGTTTTTGTTAGACTCATTCACTCTTTTTAGGAAACAGAATTGTTTCAGGGGAAAACCAACTGAGCAGACGTTAATCCTTCTCTATCTCATTTTTGTCCATTGGCAGACCCAAGGGGAATCATCATTAGATCAACTACTTAGAATTCTGTGAATGCAATCCAATCAGTGGGGAAAATGGCTTATCTCTCCAGGTGAGGCTTTATCTGAGGTCTTGGAGGATGTGCGTCCCATGCAAAGGGCAATCGCCTTGGTCACACAGGTCCTCAATACAGGACTTCAGGGAGCTATTAGATTCAATTCCTTACTTGTTATTGGGTATGGGAACATAGCCTATAGTCTCATTTCCTGTGGAAGTCACCATGACGCCTAAAAGACAAATATTTACTTCTGTTCTCCAACTACTCGTTAGCAAGGATGTTTATGAAAACCTAAAGCAAGGATGCCAAGATGCCCAGCTCCTGGGTTTAGGCTGGAAGCTGAGAAAGGCTTAGGGGAAATTCAGTTCTCGGGGAGATATAGTCCTGGTAGATAATGCCAGGAACCCCACCACTGAGTGATTAGAGGGTGTCAGGTCCTTTCTACTTGTGTCATGAAAGTATGTCATTTTCATGTGTGTTGAGAGTCAAAAAGCCCTCCCGGAGTTGGGTAACTCATCTACTGGGTCCCCAAAAGGAAACCCTATCCTGCTATGCTTTTGCAAATACCACACTTCCTTATGTTCTCAACAGCAAAGGTAATGGTACGATATTTCACTTTTGTTAGAGTCAAGGCTCTGTATGCACTCCCTTTCCCCTGAATGCAACAGTCAACCCAAATAGGAACGCACATGCTCAGAGAGACTTCCCCGTGGTTCAGACTCTTGCTGGACAAGTCTCGGCAGCTCTTGCCTGGTTCCATGGCTGAAAGTGCTCAGCAGTTACACCCAGCGGAGGCAGTAGCTCTTCCCACTTCACTGCTCTCAAACTCTTGGGGCCATGCACTTGTCTGGGTTGCTGGTTTTGTTTTGCTTATTCTCCAACTGAACTCATTCCAAGCCAATAAAAAGGACCAAATGGGAATTTTCAGTTATTGCAATAACTTGTTCCTTGAATAAGAAGAGTAAGATTAAGTTTAAGCTAAGAGCCTGGAGTAATTCTGAAGTGAGGGTTTTGCAATTCTATTTGTCAGAGGAGATTAGTGGTCTCTGTATCTGTGGTAATTTCTGGCTAAAACCTAGAAGGAAGGCTACCGAGTGCCAAGCCAGGCAGGTGACATTATCGGCAGGTTGCTCTCCTTGAATAGAGTGAATTCAAAGCTGCCTACGATTTTCCCCAAAGAAAAGCCCAATTCCTCACTCTTTCTCCTCCTTTCTTCTTATTCCATGTATCATTGTTGCTGCGTAAGGAACAATTGTAAACGACCAAGGGTTGGTTTTAGAATAAGAGGACAGGGAATCTTAATAGAATAGTATCTCATTGTACAGCATAACACAGCCAATTCAGGAATGACAGAGATGGTGAGAAATAACACAATCGGACAGAGGAAACATGTGATTTAGACTGCCAGTTGTCAGCTGTATAACTTATACAAGTCACTTTAGTCCAAGCCTCATTCCTTCCCATATGTAAAGGGAAGGGGTTGGATTAAATGATTAAAAGCCCCTCCCAGCCCTAAGAATCCATGACCTTATGTTTCTCTCCTAAGAGGTTTACTACTATAAAGTATGACTTTCTATTTTAAGTCAGAGGGACCCACAATAATTACTAATCAGTTTGCATTTTCCTTGTCCCCTTTGGGGGCAATCAAACTCAAGCCTCTCTCTTTATTTGGTGGATTACAAGCTTGGAAGATGGCCATGTTAATCGACCATGTGGTGTTTTGAGACACAAACACACACACTTCTGTAAAACTGCTCTTTGCTTACACTCACTGTCCCAGTCAAAGTAGCGATTCAGCTCAGGGAAAATGCTGCCAGAGTCACCACGAGGGGACCGGACGCGTCTACAGCCTCACTCAAGCTCTTGCATCATTCCTGCTGTAGCAACAGAGCCCAGTCCTAACACCCAAACACAGTTCTCTCCAGACAGTCCTAATCGCATGCAGGAGCCTGTGGCAAATCAACCTGAAGAGTCTCATGAAATTCAGTGCAAGCCTTGCACAATAACAGCCCCTGTCTGTAAATACTTTCCCCGTCCTCCTGTAGGCGGACATGCATATCCACGCACAGGTGAGCCCGGGCAAGTCCTTTCTCTGGAGAGATATACAGGGCTATTTGAGGGAGTTCATTTTCCAGTTCTCCTCTTGGTTTGCATCACATCACAGGCAGAGAAGCTCTGTCCGACAAGAATGGAGCTGAGCTGGCTCTCACCCCTCTTCAATGCCGGGGGAGTTTCTGGGATTGATAGACAGCACTGCAAGATGCATGCCAACACGGCCTTTGAACACCCTTGTTGCACTTTCTGCTTCTGCCGCAATGGGCTACTGTTTGCATCCTTGCTCTTTGTCCAAACTTTTGCCAACTATGGAATGGGTTTAGTATTTATTGTGTGGTGAGCACCTTGACTACCAGAGAAGACTTCTGCTCTTTAGATTTGGGGGAACCAGATGTAAAACAGGACTAAAAGGATTGAGTTTCCTTTTTAATTTTTAGTGCAGAAGACCTGATGCAAGAGCAGCAAGAAAGACTATTTCTTAATTGACCCAAATATGAATCTATGGAAAAGTAAGAGAAGCCCCACGTTCTTATTTCAATCATTCTAAACAATATTCTGAATAATGATCTATCATTTTTTTACTACGTCCAGCCTTGCTCCACCTTCCTACCTCCAGACCAAGTATCCACTTAGATATTTTTAAAAATCCTTCTGATTGTTCTCAGCCCTTCTGTGCTGAGAATAAAACCTGCTGAGGGAACAGACCCCACTGCTTTGCAGAGTCGGCACTGGACCCAGAGCATGGGTAGCAACAAGTCCCCACCACCTCTGGAGACACCCCAGTTCCTGGGTGAGTGTTGGAACATAACAGCTCACTGCTGCCCTTGTCATCATCCCCCATGGAGACGGGGATGTGCAGCCAGAGCCTTGCTCCCTCTGGGGCCCCGTTTCTTCTCATGGCAACCACTTCGCCTGCCTCGAAACAGCCTGCTGCCTTTGGTAGGAGAGAAATGCGCACACTAGCCAAGGAAGTCGGTCTAGTGAGTCTCAGGTTTCTCCCCGGGGAGGGAGTTTCCTGAGATGTGTGATCAGAAAGCTGGCCCTCTGGTTGCTTGGTGCTCCGGGAGCATTCTATCCCTTGCCAGGAGCTCACCCTTCAGCATCCAGATCCTCCCACACACCCTTCCTTCTTCCCCTGGTGAACCTCAGCATTGTATCTCCATGTTGCACAGCACAGACCAGGTGATCTGGTCACTATAGAGATTTGTATATATATAAAAAAACTACTTTTCTGAGGATTTTTGTATATTGTTTTTCTATTTGTTTTCTACAGCTTGAGGATAGAGCTGGCAAACTGTGAATCTAATTTGACCTTGCTGCCAGCAGATATATTTTGGCTTCCTGATAAGAATCTATGTTACCAGGGCCAACATATTGCCCTCTGATCAGTATTGCATCCCAAACTCTCAGATTCCTCCAGCCCAACCTTACATTCTTTTTTAAAACAAATCCCCGGGCTTCTTTGCTATTATTTATAAAGAGCACGAGAACATGTATTTATAGTCCTGAATGCTATATGTTTAATATTGAGTTAGCCTTTAATAATGTTCTAGGTTTGTAGCTATTCTTCATACATCATAAAGAACTCAGTGCAGACTGAATTCCTCTATTTAGTATCTGTAATTTTGCAGACAGATATTTTCTTATGGTATTTTCTATATAACCACATATGTAGAATTACAACCAATTATAACCAATTGCACAAGAAGTTTCTACAGCAATTTAGAGCTATCAGTTGTTTCCTGAGCGTACAGCCACATTTTAAAAATGTAAGGACCCAGTCCTTTGCGATGCAATGAACAAAAGAACCATAAAGAACAAGCAATCCCCTACATCCTGACTTAGCTGGTTAGGCTCTGCATCTTAACAATTCATCTTTGTAACTCAAGAGATGGTGCTGGCTTCTTACTTTTTGACACCAGGCCTTGTTTTGCCAGCTAAGCATTCTAATTGTACTTTTCTCCAAGAAGATGAAAAATAAGATGATAATAGCGGGATCATGTCTATATCAGACTCTCCCATGCCTTCCTACTGACTTGTTTGAAAACTGGCTTGGGAAAATTTGCTTAGCAGAGATTGAGGGTTAGTGTGAGGAAGCACTTCAGGACAAATTTGTCTCAGTTCATTCTTGCCAAGCAAATTGGTGATAAATGTCAAAGTGTTGTGTGTCCTCGGGTGACTAACCATCCATGGAATTTCCCCAAGAGGCAAACCAATAACAACTTCAAAGGCAAAGAGGGTCTTCCTTCTGTCAAACACACTTTCTGATATGGTGGTAGGGCTAGTATTTTTGCCACATTTTCAGACATAGTCAGTTACATAGAAAGTGTACTGGGATATATTTGAACTTGCTCTTCATTAAGCAAACAGATTAGAAGTCCCCCTCAACTGGCAACGATTGTACCCGTGATATTCAAGTACAGATAGCTGTCAAAGCATGAAGTTCTTGTGTGTACACAGCAACACTTGGTTCACGCATGAAGAACAGTGCCTATGCACTTATGTAGCTATAATGTAGGTATCTAGGTGTAATTTCAGTGAAATGGTGCGTAGATGTTAATTTAATTTAAATGCTAATTTTGGCTGTTCATCTAACTGTAGTAGACTTGTTGATCGGTGTTTTGAAAACCCTTCTTTTCCTTCTTAGATACCTAGTGGTGAATGATTTCTCCTTTTCCTTAATGTGATTTGGGGGTGTATATCCGTGAAGAACTTACCTATGAATCCTTTGTACCGATGATTGTTTCCAAGTTTGTGTGCATCCAGCATCTTTGTCGCTATGCAATTCAGAGCCAGGGAGGGTTAGATGTGGGCCATGATTCTTCGTGGAAGTTCATCTGCCATCTGCGTGATGCATGGCGAAAGCAACTGTGGAACTTCTGATGGTCTACGCTTAGCTAGTTTAGAATGAGGACCTTGATCGACAGCCCTCCTCTGCTTGGTGGGTTGGGCTCAGAGAGACAACAGGTGAGTCTGCTCTGTGCATGGCAGCAACATGTCCTGATGTAAAGGTATGCCTCTCTGATTGCCACACGCTGATCATGATGCTCATGACCTCAAGGCTCTGGAGAGCCTTGTCTCCCTTGGTGCCTTGAGTCAGGACACAGGAAAGATATTTACTGACCAACTGCCATGCAGGCCAAACGCCACAGAAGCACAGTCCTGCCAGTAAACGTCTGTAGAAGGACCCTAGAAGCACAGGGGTGGTCAGTGTACAGCTTTGAGTTACAGAAAGGCAACTGATAAAGCACAGATCCCACATATGTGAAGGGAGTGTGACCTCTACCTATAGGCTCTGTGTGCATGTTTTGAGTGATTGAAGATGAGATTCACTAATGCAGTGATACATTTGCTGCCTAAAACACGCATTCTGTGTAATTATCCCTCCACGTAATGCCGTGGGGTCTCTAGTTCCTGTAAGCCCTTTCTCCTCTGCGAGTTCAGAGAAGAATGACCATGTGCCATTAGGAAGACTGAGTGCTCCCCTCTTTCCACAAGAGGAGCGAAGCCTAAGAGATCCCCTGAGGGCACAGAACACATTAATTTTCAGTGGAGTGAAAGGTCTATATATGGTAGACAGCCATATTTTCCCTGGGAGATGTGGCTTCTATAACTCCTGTCAAATTCAAGGGAGAAACCTTATTGAAAGAAAGCTAGCCTTCGGGCAGGATTCTCTCTGAAGATTATTGTGTGTCCAGAATGAAAGATGAGAATAATTGTTTCCCTCACATTCATAATCCCCATTATTAGTTTAAAGTCATGTAGCACAGAGCATCTATAGCACATAGTGTTTAAAGACTAATGAATGAAAAAAAGGTAAAAACTTCAACTAATTTTTTGGGTTGTTTCTTATCTATGGTACTAGGAGATGCCTTGTTGATAAAGCACATTTTGGGTAGTTGAGGTCTTTTGTTTTCACCTTAGGCTTTCTAAGCTTTCTTACAATGTGAACTGATGACTGTAACATTTCATGTGTAAAAATAACTGGATATTGTTTATATACTGGAAATAATCTGTGAATCCAAGATTTCACTAAGTGTTTTAACTTTTGTGTATATATCTCTCATCAATAAATGTGGATTTCAATTTCCCTTGGTTGTGTCTTGCCTTCAATTCACATATTAAACTGCTGTTGGTTTCCTAGTAAGGGCCTCCAGTGTTCCTTTTGGAGAAATGTGAGGATTGAAAACTGCGGTGTCCAAATGAATATTTTTCTAGGAAGCCTAGATACAGACTGAAGTCACATGATCTAAAGTTAGGGAACATGGTGTATAATCAAAATGACCCCTGTGGATCAGCTAGTATGGATTGATCCTCAAGTTTCAGCAACTTAAAACAACTAGTCAGACCAGATAGGTTATTTTTTAATCTCATTATTTTAACATCTCCTACATACGACAGGATCTATGCCAGTGATTCTCAACCTTCTGGCCCTTTAAGTACAGTTCCTCATGTTGTGACCCAACCATAAAATTATTTTCGTTGCTACTTCATAACTGTAATGTTGCTACTGTTATGAATCATAATGTAAATATCTGATATGCAGGATGGTCTTAGGCGACCCCTGTGAAAGGGTCGTTCAACTGCCAAAGGGGTCGCGACCCACAGGTTGAGAACCGCTGATGTAAGTTATACCCAGTGAAATAGAAGCACACAAACCCATTAGCCAGGGCAAGAACCAGAGCATCACCAATGGTTTCCCTTGACCTCTCACGCCTCCTTTAGCCCATTCATCTGCTTTACTCCCCAGAGGAAAGTGCAACTAGGAGTTTTGTGTTTATCATCCCCCTCCTTCTAAAAAACAGTAGTTTTATCTCACACGTATGCACGCCTGAACAAGCTTTGCTCATTTTTGAACTTTATAAAAAGGGGGCCATGCTGCATGTAGTCTTTTTGAACATGTCTCTTTTCTATTTAACATGTGTCTCTCAATTCACCAGGTTACAAGTGGCTGTGATTGATTCGCTTTTCACTGCCGTATAATGCAGTGTGTAACATACGCCACACTTAGGCTATTCATTTTCCTGCCAAAGGACATTTGCCTCATTTCCAGTTATTTTTCTATGTCAAACAGTGCTGCTCTGAACATTCTCCTGTATGTCTCCTGGGTATATAATCTAGGGAGGTTTTGACACATGTGCTGTTAGATACAATATTTTTAAAATTGTGTGTGTGCCCACGCGTGTAACTGCAAAGTGCCTATGCACATCTTCCCCCTGTTTGTCCATGGCTCCTCGGTGGGCCCATGCATGGACCACTGTTGAACCCCAGTGAATCCATACGCTGTTTAATGGAGTCTGTCTCTTTAACAGCAATACTGAGGCACTCAAAACCCGAGCCTTTTTAGGAAGGGAATTTAAGTCTAAAGCAGGCGCCTTCTTTCCTCAGGCTCACCGGGAAGGCCTTTGAGCACAGCTTGATGGCAGCCAGGGGGCCCAGTGAGTCTTTAATCTCTGAACAGCAGTGTGCTGGGTCTGGCCTGCTCCACCCGACTTCAGCAGGCTCTTTGCTATGATGTGAACAGTTGTTTGACAGAAAAAGTTACAGGAAGTACAAACCCCTCCACCTACGCCAAGAACCTCTTGCAGGCCCTTCAGCTGCAGCCCCTTGCTCCACAATGAAGGATCGGAGAGCTCTAAAGAGCAGTGTCTCTGAAAAGCTGTGTGGCTCCCACTCAGACATTGAACCTCCTGGGCATCCCTCCTTTCAGGCAGTGACGTAAACAGGAAGCCAGGATTCTGTACGTCAAAGAACCACAGGTGGCAGAAGGTTCCGGCACCCAGTCAGTGCTCTCCCCACTGACACCTCTCAGCCCAGACAGGAAGTCTTGGGTGGAGATGCCCACAGCATCTTTGACGTGAGCCCTGCAAGAACTGAAGACTGCGGAGTCCCTGGAAAACAGGCAAGTTTTTAACATAATTATTTACTTCCTGGAAGTTTTTTAAGTTCAGTTCATTCCTCCCCCCACTGAGGCAGTGAGGGGCCATATTTAATTCCCAGGTCTCTTTAAGCAAAGCGGAGCCGCAGCGTCAGTGAAGGGGCATATTTAATTCCCGTATCTTTTTTAAGAAAAGCTGAGCCACAGAGTCAGGCTTTAAATTCAGGAGTGTTGGTTGGGTCCACACCGCTTGTCCAAAAAGAGTATAAACAGAATAAAGCCGTCCAATGTAAATACTGTTCCTACACTCAAACGTTGAAAAGCAACGACTTGGAACTCTCACGAATTCCATAAAGCAGACAAATACAACATTATTGTGTTTCACCCTCTCTCTTTACTGGGTCAGAATGCATACATAAAATCCTAGGAGCTATTTTTGTCCATGATTCGGGGTAACCAGAGTTTAGCCTTCCAAATGTTGTCTGGAAAAACAGCATCCTCCAACGAAGGGAAAGGCAAATATAGAACTGCAGGCAGGGGTGGTACGCTCCTTTTGTTGCATGAGCTGGCCCTCCTGGAATTCTCCAACGGCTTCTGTCACCTCTCAGATGTTTTCCAGGCCTGGATAACTGACTGCTCCCAGAGGGAGGGGCCGTGGAATTTCCAAATTGCCTTCATCTGAGTGAAAAGTTCAGCTGGAACTCCATCTCCTTTCTCTAGAGTGGCTTACGCTCCTCTTGGTGGAGAGAAGAGAGGTCATAGACTTTCAGTCCAGAAGGGACCTCATAGGGTAAATATGAGAAATGTAGCCATGCCTTTTTGCAGCTGAGGAAATTGATACCCTAATTTAAAATGAATTAGAGGTAACACGGTGGCAAACCAAGATTGAGTACTGGTTCTGTCCCTTTCCTATCGACGGGCCATTGGATTGTGTATTTAACCTCACTTTCCTCTTCCGTGGAATGGGGCTAGTCATGCCTGTGACATAGGGGCTTTGATGAGAGAACATTCATAAGGTAGTTTGCACAGTACTTGGAATATAGTAAGGGTTAGTCAATATGAGCTGTCATCATCCTCATCAGTATTATCATAGCATTAGAGCAGTGATGGCGAACCTACGACACGCGTGTCAGAGGTGACATGCGAACTCATTTTTTTGGTTGATTTTTCTTTGTTAAATGGCATTTAAATATATAAAATAAATATCAAAAATATAAGTCTTTGTTTTACTATGGTTGCAAATATCAAAAAATTTCTATATGTGACATGGCACCAGAGTTAAGTTAGGGTTTTTCAAAATGCTGACACACCCAGCTCAAAAGGTTCACCATCACTGCACTAGAGGCACAGTGCACAAACTTTGTGCACAGGTGAGGTCCCTAGGCCTGGCCAGTGATCAGAGACTATTGGGGCTGTCTCACTCAGTCCCCATCAGGGCTGGGCCAGCCGCGGCCTGCTAGCTGCCAGCTTCCGGTCAGAGCCTGCCAGATGGGGGGAGGGACTGCGGGAGGCTTGCTGGCCAGGGGGAGGGACCAGAGGAGGTTGGCTGTGGGAGCACACTGACCACCAGGGGGCAGCTCCTGCATTGAGCATCTGTACCCTGGTGGTCAGTGCGTATCATAGTGACTGGTCGACCAGTCGTTCTAGTCGTTCAGTTGTAACGGTCACTTAGGCTTTTATATATATAGATTATTAATCACAACTTCTTAGTGACTCAGCTGGAAGAAGCCATGCTTCCTGTTTCCATGTTTGGCCTCTTTTCCAACCATATCACATAGACATGAACATGTAACCCAGAGCCCAGTTGGCCTCCCCCAAAACTCTGAGCTCTTGATAGACTCTTCTGACCCAGGTGGGATAATGCTGCCTTTACTCCTAGAGAGGCTCCCTACATGGAGAGCCTGTACTAGCCAATGCTCCAGGTGCCCCTCTACACTTTCTTCTGTTACTTGCCAGGGCTCTGATTCTTGGCAGTGAGGGAAGACACTGGATTCCTTCAGGGGAAGGAAGTGAATCTGAGCCTGGCCGATGGGCTCTCACAGGGCTGGGAGCCTGAGCTGGCTCTTCCAGTGAGAAACAGGACATCCAGAAGTGAAGCAATTCTTTTCTTTCCTGGAGAAGTCCCCCGGGGAGTCAGCCGCTCACAGCCATTGCATGCACTAGAAGAGGCGAATGTCATGAGAAAGGCTATTTCTGTGGAATGTGCTCAACCCAACAGGACCCTCCAGAACTCCCTTGGCTGGATCTATTCCCAGCACCACCCCCTTCCTGTCATCCCTGTCTCCTTTGCCCTGGCGTCTTTCACAAATGACATCCATTTTCTTCAACAGTTTTAAGAACAGAACTTGGAAGATACTTCTTGGAGCTTTTGGGGGGAGCTCATCCATTGCTATCCTCTCAAAGTGGTGTCCCTTCAAGGCATGACCACAATCCTAGGAGCCTGCTATTTATGAATAAGAGTAGCTATTGTCGCCGAAACCGGTTTGGCTCAGTGGATAGAGCGTCGGCCTGCGGACTGAAGGGTCCCGGGTTCGATTCTGGTCAAGGGCATGTGCCTGGGTTGCGGGCACATCCCCAGTGGGAGATGTGCAGGAGGCGGCTGATCGATGTTTCTCTCTCATCGATGTTTCTAACTCTCCATCTCTCTCCCTTCCTCTCTGTAAAAAATCAATAAAATATATTTAAAAAAAAAAAAAAAGAGTAGCTATTGTCTTAGGTAGAATCCCTAGAAGCAACACCTGATATGGGATTCAAGCGCACATGACTTTTTTTGAAGGAGTTCTTTTCAGGAAACCCTATAAGGGCATGAGGGAAGCAGGATAGGGAAGGGAAAGAGCTGAGCAAGAAGATAATCCCAGGGAAAGTCTAAGGTGTCTGCGCTTGAGGAAAGGAGACTTGTCTTTGAGCACCTGTGTAAGTCAGGCATGAGATGTGGGCTACTTATGGGAGGGAGGGGGGCATACCTTCTAGGGCAGTGGCTCTCAACCTTCTGGCCCTTTAAATACAGTTCCTCATGTTGTGACCCAACCATAAAATTATTTTCGTTGCTACTTCATAACTGTAATGTTGCTACTGTTATGAATCGTAATGTAAATATCTGATGTGCAGGATGGTCTTAGGTGACCCCTGCGAAAGGGTCATTCGACCGCCAAAGGGGTCGCGACCCACAGGTTGAGAACCGCTGTTCTAGGGTAAGGCAGGTCCCAGCTGCAGAGAGCCATTCTCTAGAGAAGGGAGGAAGCCAGGAGTTTTTAGTTGTCAATGGATCAGTTAGGGCAGGGATGGGCTGCCAAGGGCTGTTTGGTATGTATAACATCATTGGCCATACAAAATTATCAACTTAAAAATTAGCCTGTTAGCCCTAGCTGTTTGGGCTAGGTGGTTAGAGTGTCGGTCTGCAGACTTGATTTGATTTGGTCAAGGACATACACTCAGTTGCAGGCTTGATCCCTGGCCCCACTTGGAAAGCGTACAAGAGGCAACCAGTTGACGTGTCTCTCTCTGTCTCTCCCTCTCTCTTCCATTCCTCTCTCTCAAAAAAAAAAAAAAAAATCAATGAAAAAAAATATCCTCAGGGGAGGGTTAACAACAACAACAAAAATAAAATGGTAACAAGAATAAAATTTTTAAAAATTAGCCTGTTATATTTGGTCAGACATTTAATTAACTCACCCCTAATGCCTTGGCAGGGCCAGACTTAATGATTTTCGGGCCTTCTATGGCCCGAGTGCCACACGTTTCCCACCCCTGAGTCAGGGGATGGGTGCACCAACCTGAGAAAGGGGATCTGGAAAGAATACCAACAGCATTTAGTAAAACTTTCATCCCACACATGCCTACCATGGGCGGATTCTTGCAGAAATCATTAGGCCATTGAGCTCTCACAGCACTTCTGTGATTTGGGTGTTAATACCGTCCCTATTTTACAGATAATGAAATTGAGGATCGGAAACATACATACACACCTAAGGAGAAGCTGGCCCGTAGCTCTTTCTAGCAATAAACCTTTGTTTTGGGGACCATGGAGAATTTGCAGTTGTTGGTACTGCAAACAACCTCCTGATATATTAGGCAAATTGATCTTCTGCACTGGGGTTTCAGCTTGGATGTTTCCTCTCTGTTGTAGCCTCATTTGGAAACAAAATGAAACACTTCTCACGAGCCAGTAACTCTAGGATGACACCTATGGAAATGATACTAGTATATACTCACTGTCCTGAAGAGAGGGGAACTCAGTCACCAAAAACTTCCCAAGGCAGGGCGGAGGAAAAGGCAGCATAAAGGTTCTGGCAGCTGCCTAGCCGGGTTGGCTCAGTGACTAGGGCAGACCGAAGAGTTCTGGGTTCGATTCCGGTCAAGGGCACGCACTTCGGTTGCAGGCTCCTCCCCAGTTGGTCTGGGCCCTGGTCGGGGCAAGTGCAGGAGGCAACCAATTGATGTGTTTCTCACATGTCGATAGTTCTCTCTGTCTTTCCCTCTCTCTTCCACTCTCTCTAAAAACCAACCGAAAAATATCCAGTGAGGCTTAAAAAAAAGAAATAGGTAGTGCCAGCTGATAGAAGGTAGGAGTTGTTTCTCTAAAATTGAGGCCAGAGGAGTTATAGAATCTCTCTCCCCACCCCCTTCTCTCTCTCTCTCTCTCTCTCTCTCTCTCTCTCTCTCTCTCTCTCTCTCTCTCATATTTTTTTCTGCACCGTTTTCAAATTAGAAGTGAAATAAAAAGAAATAGCTGTGTTGTTGGAAGCTAAATTGATGTTTTAGTTGATAAAAAGGATAAAAAAAAAACTAATGCTACATCGTTACTTTTGCCCCCAATGGAATGGGTCTCTAGCTATCCTCTGAAGAGAGGGAAGTCAGGAGGATGGACTTGCCTCTTTCTCCTGCCGGGTTCCTGCTGTGGGAAAATGCTCATGCTGTGCAGTGGGCACATAGAGAGTGCTATTGTTCAACACTTATTGATCCTTTATTAGGTGGCAGGCACTGGTCTCCGTATAACTTGGGTAGAATCCCTAGAAGCAGCCCCTAGGCAGACCAGTTGTTAACCCTATGGCATTAGGTACCTTTATTAACCCCATTTCCCAGGTGAACAAACTGAGGCCTGAATATGCTAAGTAAGATGCCCTCATGCATAATGTCTACTCAGTAAGTGATAATCAGGGAGGAAAGAACACCTGTCTTTTATTTTTCTCTCAGCTACTTGGAAGCTGAAAGGCAGATTAATTTTGCAAGGATATTGTCATCACAGCACCACACACTGGCTCTGGCCCTGGACACAGCTCCCATGTTCCTGTAGCTGGGAACCTCTCTTCCCTTCTCGCCTATCTGTGTGCCATTTGTTCAAGATTCAAAGCCCCAGGGAGGAGGGTCCTTTCGGCCCAGCTTTTCCAGCTCAAGCTTAAGTCATGCTTCTGTGTTGCTCACGCTGAGATCAGTTGGTGTCTCTGACATTGGCATCCTAGGGTTCTGCTGGGCCTCTTCTCAGAGATACTCAGTCTCTGGGTTTCAGCTTCCTACACCTGCTAACCCGGGAAGCTCTCTACCATCTACTTTCTGTCTTCCAAAACCTGTCGGAATATCTGTTTCTGCTCATGTGACTTATCTCAGTCCTTTTGTACTGTGGGCCTGTGCTCCTTCAATATGTTTCCTCTCATTTGAGTAAGTCTTAGAAAAATATGTGAATATTCCATCTGTTGGCTTAATGGAGATGAAATGCCCCTTCTCAAATAAAGCAATAGTGCATGCTGCACCCCTTTCCAATGGACAGTGCCAGGCTAATGGTTAGCTGCCCCCTGGAACAGCCCTTGCTCATGGACACCATTGTACAATAAACTCTTTTTTAAAAAAAAAAATCTGTTTTATTGCTTAAAGTATTACAAAGAGTAGTACATATGTCTCCTTTTTTTCCCCCCTTGACCTTCTCCCAGCCTCCCCTTACAAGAAACTCTTTACACACCATTGCTCCGCTACCTAGCTAGAGCCACTGGGGCATCTTGGTGATATTCTGCTATTTAGCAGTAGGCCTGGGGAATATATTCCCAGCTTTATTCCAGGTCATGACTTGGGTTGGAAGTAACCAGACATCATATCCCCATTCAAATACTCCTGAAAACCCTCTAACATACAACCAATGAATTAGGTTCATTTTTTTCCTGTGTCTCTTGCTGTGATTCACCTGTAGTTATGCAACATATATGATTGAGCACCTTCTATGCGCCAGGCATAAGGACACTGCAGGGAGCATGAAGGTTGTATAGCTAGCTAGTGATTATTGGAAAGCCTTACAGAATTCTCAGAATGGTGTGGGCAGAGGGAGAGCAGACATAGTGGATCTGATTTAACTTCCTTATCCCCAAATCATATAACCATATAGGCTGGTGTGTGTGTGTATGTGATGTTTTGTTTCCTCCTGGAGTGGGCACCGTGAGATGCACCTTTGCAAGATTTGCTTCTTCATTTCCTCTTAATTCTTGTCTCTTGTCTCTGTTCCATGAACCTCATCTCCCTCTGGTGTTTGCATAATTCTTCCTTTCTCTTAGCACCCCAGCTCCCCCCCCCCCCCCCCTTGCAGGAATAATCAATCCCTGCCCATTTCAGCTCGTTGCCTCCCTCAGCTTTCCCAGCCTACCATGGTGGATGTCAATTGCCTTTCTCCTCCTAATCATCGCTCCGCAGAGAACGGTGGCTCTGTCCCTGTGTCCCCTGGACTCCCAGGCATGAGCCCTCATCTCTGGGACCTGGGGGGCGGGGGGAAAAATAGTTAGCTGCCCCCTGGCTGCCACCTTGGGTGGTGGCTGGGTTTTTCCTGAGAATCAAAAATCAAACGTGTCTCATCACCTCCAGGATTAATTTCCTTCAGAAACCTCCTGTCCTGACCTAAATAACCATTTTCTCTCACTCATTGTGACACTCCTCCTCGCAAAATTAATACCATGGACTTAATGTGCTTAAAGATCCACACCCATCTTTCCCCTGGGGTAATTCACAGACACCCTACTCACATGGGACAGTAAATATCTGGTCCACATCGTGTTTCCCTAAACCTTGGAGGCTGGAGGAAATCTCAGTGCATCCCGTCACACTGATATTATTTGAAATTTAACTCATTTGTATAATTCCTTCATAAATGTAGAGGATGCTTTTTGGAACAGAAAACATTTCCAGCATAAAAGCTCTGGGAATAAAGAATTTCCCAGAAGACAGATGTTCGGTTGTCTAGTTACCTTTCTGTAGAAATGGAGTAGACCAGCAATTTTGTGTTTTTAATGTGAAATGCTTTACTAAGGATCAATGAAAGACAGCAGAGAAGCCAGTCTCTTCTCTGAGTAGCCCTGGATTCTCTTAGCAAGTCCGTTTACCCACAAGAACACCCTCACTACCTAAAAGCAGTGTTTCTATGAAACATTTCATAGGCCAAAATGGCATCAAGAGAAGAAGAAGTCAGCATAGGACACATCTCAAGAACAGGTGCGGAAGATGAATGGAGATGAAAGCTCAGATGCTCACAGACACAGGTCAAAGCTAAGGCCGCTGACGCTGAGCTTCTGAGTGTAGTCCCGGGGACGGAGCTTGGGGGCCACTCTCTCTGCTCCGGGTCTCACAGCCTCTGTGACAACTCGCAGCAAAACAGGGGTTGAATGCTATTTTCACTTTTCCCTTTTCTTATAAAAGGGCAAATCTTCTTCGGATTTCTTTTAGTTAGTGAAGATGGGTACTCAGGTAGGTCTTTTGTAAAAGGGAAGTGGCTTACTGCGAACTTGCAAAGAGCAGGAGGCTACCTGTAATTCCAAGCCAAAACTGAGAGCCAGGATTTGGTATAGAATCAAATTTCTCCCCAAACGCCAAGCAGACAAGAAATGCGTGCTGCCTCTAGAACCCACTAATCGGCATAAGCTGACTTTGAGTCACAGATGATTTTGAAACTCATTTCATAGCGTGTCCATGCTGACGCCAGCCCTCTTAGGAGTTGTCGAGAAAACCATCCTGTGGAAAGGATCCGCGTGTTTGGGCAGGAAGGTATGGTGTAGGAGTTAGGACAGCAGGGCCTGGCTCTAAACTGTTTGATTTGGCATCTGGCTCTGCCACTTTCTATGCTCCCTGTGCCTTAGTTTCCCCATCTGTAAAATGAAGAAAATAAGGTACTTGATCTCACATGATTGTTCTGAATCTAATTTCGGTTTTCTTATTTTAGCAGTCGTATGTAGTGTTCTTTGTCAGGCACTGTTCCAAGACCTTCAAGATGTTCATTTGTTTAGTCTGATAACTCTGTAAGCTAGGCCCTATGGTGCATTTAACCACAGGGGTTAAATACCTTCCTTGAGTTAATACATGCGACGCGTTGAACAGTGTCTGGTAGACAGGAAACACAGGCAACATCAGCCGTCATAGCCAGATGGCCTCCTGGACATCCCTCAGTCATGGCTGTATCGCTCAGAGAAGGATGTGTAGCCAGCACACACACAGTGCTCAGCACATGGGACGAATTCCATGTTATGATTAAATGGCACCTATTTTTCCTTTCTTCTCAAGATCTTTGAATCCTTTTTCAAAATACAAGATATTGATTACAAAGTTGTACCCTGACCCTTTGTCCCACCAGACAGGCATCCCAGTCCCACTCCCACTCCACACTAAGCCTCTGGTGCAAGAGCACCCCCCTCACCTTCTTCTTTCTGGGTTTACTTGGAGGATTCAAGGACCAAAGTCAAGTGGCAGGACTCAATTACCACACGGCAGAGGGGGAAATTCTGAAGTGTCCACTAGGGGGCGCATTATCGACAGGCCAGAGAAGACCAACAAGATGGTTGAAGTAGCAGGGAATATGCAGTAAGCCCTTAATTTTGCAGACCTCGATTTAGTGGACTTAGGATTTGACAGACAAAATTTCAAACCCCTGTATCACATGTGAAAAGTAACATCCTCTTAATTTTTAAATGCTTTTAACCAATATTTAATTAACAGGTTATTTTTGTTATTCATTGCTTTGCTTTTTAAAAATATGTTTTTATTGATTTTTTTGAGAAAGAGAGGAAGGGAGAGGAATAGATAGATGGGAACATGGATGAGAGAGAAACATCAAACAGCTCAGTTGCCTCCTGCATGCCCCCCTATTGGGGATGGAGCCTGCAACTGGGCATGTGCCCTGACTGGAATCGAACTGGTGACCTCCTGGTTCCTGGGTTGATGCTTAACTGCTTAGCCACATAGGCTGGGCTTCACTGTTGTTGTTATTATTATTATTATTGATTTTAGAGAGGAAGGGAGAGGGAGAGAGAGAAACATCAGTGATGAGAGAGAATCATTGGCCACTTCTTGTATGCCCCTTACTGAGGATCAAGCCTGGAACCCAGACATGTGTCCTTGACTGGAATCAAAACCAGGACCCTTCAGTCCTCAGACTGACACTCTATCCACTGAGCTAAACCAGCTAGTGCCTTCACTGTTATTTTTAACAAATAGGCCATATGTTGGACAAAACACCAGCAATTTCATCGACATAAATAATTACTACAAATCTACAATGCAGTATGCATATTTAAATCCAAGAGTCACCACTCCTAAACAATGTTTGGGGAATGATTAGCTCATGATCACAGGTCTCGCAGTAATTGGTTGTGTTGTCTCATGGCTGACTTTCTGCAGTAGTTTTAACACTTGCCCACCAATGGGCCCACATGCCCAAAGCTACACCCTAAGCCACGCCCCAGCCGGGTGCATTTGTGTACTGGTGGTGACTGGTGAATGCAGGCATTTACTAGACCTATTCAGTATGAATTTAAAATTATAGTAATACATGTAGGAAACTTTTGTATAAAATTAAACTTTTCATACATACTTAATTTCAGTTACACAAACATGTTTAAAAACAGTAAACTAATTTGTCAATTTTTTAACATACGCATGTCTCATTCAGAAAGCCTACTTTATTATAGAATGGATTTTCGACTTTAACAGACACCACCTTGCCTGAATTAGTCTTTTATATTGAGGTTTTACTGTAACAGTTTCTGAAAGAACGTGAACTTGGAAAAATTCCCATTGATCTCATCCTTGGCTGGCCAGACTGACACATAGGACTTTGCTCAGTTAGCTTTTACATAAAGCTTGAGAAGGAGAAAGAAATCTCAAACAGGGGTCAGGAAGTCTGTGCCTGTGAAGACAGGACCAGCCCGGCACTGGCCTAACACAGAGCCCAGCATCACCGATGACTATAGCCTAGGCCAGAGTTTCAGAAGGTGCTCAGTGACCGTGGCCTCGGGGGGTGGATGAGAAGAGAGGCCAAGTGTGGCCAATCCTGCCCAGGGAGTGCGGCCGGCAGACCTCCCTGAAAATTAAAGGGGAGATGCTGTCTATGTTAACACTCTTCTGGGATTACGTTATACCTATTTGATTTCTCTATCTGCTCAGTGCAGAAAGTCCTCGATAAATAAGTAGTCATTTAATTTCTTTCAGAACAGTTGTTCAAGTCTTGCTCCTCTTTGCATTCCTCTGTCTTTAGTCTTAATCCATCTGACAGCTTTTCCTGACTTTGCTTTCTTCATTTCTTAATGAGATTTAAAGAATCCTGGGAGGCGGAGAAGCTAAAAGGAGACGCTCTTCCTGAACTCCAGTAACCTCGCCTGGAGTTGGCGTTGCCCTAAAGCCTTTAGTGCTGAAAACCCGTCTAGCTACCTCTGCGGGGAAAAGTTCCCAAGGTGTGGGCCCAGGATCTCTGGAGCGAGGCCCTGGAATTCCCACCCCATCTCTTCTCTCTGCCCACGTAGGAGCCACCCCAGAGCTTGGCTCTGGCCGCGCCTTTGTGTAGTGAGATGCTGGCGATAATAAGCCTGCATATTCCAAGCTTCCCCAGAAAACAGAGGGAACCTCTTTTCCTTTCTGATGGCCATTTGGGGGTAGGTTTTTAGGACCCAGATTCTTGGAAAGGTTTGCCAAGGGCTCAGAAAATTCTTGGAATAACCTTGACTTACTCTACATCATGATTCAGATTCTATCTGCATGCTTACTGTGTATTTGCTCAAGAAAAACATTGAAGATGGCAGGAAGGAGAAAGGAACACCTGTGTGTGCTTATCTTCCATGCATTTTACATACATTATCTTGTTTAATCCCTTGGCAGTCTTTCTGGCAGTAATCACTATTCCCATTTTATAGGTGAGGAAACACGCACAGGGCCATTCAATAACTTGTATAAGTTCATACAGGGAGTAAGTGGCAGGGGCTGGGTTTGAATTTGGGGTTTTAATTTAAAAGCCACCATTTTCTAACTAAACTTTAGCTGCCTTTCCTAAGGTTCTTGCCATTCCTCTTTCGGGAGTGAAGAAGAAGGAAGTGGTTTGGACTAGGCTGCTGGAAAAGTGTAGTCATCACATGGTGAGCAAGTAGTCTGCAAGCCTGAGGGGGTGGGGCTGAGGAGGCGGGTTAGTGGAGCCCCAACAGGCAAGCTACTGGTGTTGAAGGCCAGATGTCAACACAGGCAAGGGGTGGGGTTGGAGGCTGGGGCGCTGGTTATTGGGAAAGGAGTATGGTTTAGCCAGACTTCCTGTTCCCCTGACCCTTAGCCTGAGGCATCACAGCAAAAATTGTATTTATACATGATCTATTGCTGCTCTTTCAAATAGACACAGCATGTATAAGATTGTTTACAGTTTTTAAATTAATTCTATCACTAATATGTCTTTAAATGGTGAGTCTATCTTCACTTACTCATCCCCAAGCCCTTCCTGTGGTTTCTGGAAGCCTCAGAAGGGCATGCTGACCTGGTGTGCAGCATTTGGAGACATCTTTTGCTTTCAACAAATTCATTTACCAAGTGTCTGACAATAGGCAATAAAGCACATTAATTCAGAAACTTCAGACCGAGCTGAGTTCCTATCCAGGTTCTATCACTTTCTTCTACTTGTGTAGTTTAGGGACCATAATTAACTTCCTTGCACCCCCAGGTGTCTCACTTGTTAAAAATGGGGTAAGATTCCTGCTTCCCTACAAGGAGGAAAGTCTCAAAGACATGTAAATGGAGGCATCCATAAGCACTCAGTCACGGTAACTTTTGAGGCTATTGTTGATCTTGGCCTTCAATTGTGTGTTGGAGGTACAGAGCCAAATCATGCCCTCATGAGGCTCACTTGTCTCATGGAAGAGACAGGCCCGGGGCAAATTAATGAAATGGCAGAGTAAGATCTGCTTCAATGATATGTGGGGACAAGATGAAGAGATGGCATGAGAGGAGGAAATGGGCTTAGCCTGGGTAGAGGAGGCATGAGACAACTGTCTTGAGGTTCTGATCAAAGCATGGGTGGAGCCCCAACTTTGGTTTATCTGCAGCCACAGCTTGAATGGCCAAGATTTCATCATGGGATGCCAGCTAATCTGCTTCCTGGACTCCTTGCTCTTCAGTCTTACTTTGAAAGCAAACAGCATTTCTGTTAAAATCAAAGGGTTTCCCTTATAAGGAGACTTCCCTTCTGAAATATTCTGGTCTCTGGTACCCTACGTTAATAACAACACACATGTAAAAGCTGGTTAGAGTTCAGGAAACCGGAGGAGATGGTGTGGTGAAGAGAGAAGTTCAGTACCTACTGTGCGTATGGGGGAGATAAATTAATATTCACATGGGAATCAATCTTTTTGAGAACCTGATAAATGCCAGGCACTGCCATGAACTTATTACTTCACTTAATCCTCCTAGTGACCCTATGAAGGTTTTACTGCCCCTCCTTTGCAGATGAGAAACTAAGACTAGCTAGATGTGTTAGTAGGGTTGCACAGTTCAGTGGTAGCATCCCTATTAAAACCCAGGTTTGGCCCTGGCCAGTGTGAATCAGTTGGCTGAGCATTATCCCATGCATCAAGAGGTCACCAGTTTGATTCCTGGTCAGGGCACATGCCTGGGTTGCGGGCTCAATCCCCAGTAGGGGGCTTGCAGGAGGCAGCCAATGGATGTTTCTCTCTCTGTGTCCTTCCTTCATCTCTCTCTCAAATCAATTTTTAAAAGCCATATTTAAAAAACAAACAAGCAAAAAACCCCAAAACAACAATAATAAAACAGGTTTGCCTAATTCCAAAGCTCATGCTCTTTCTACTTACTACGCCAGGTAATCTCTGCAAAATGTATTTACACAAGATCTGGCTCCCTCCTTTTCCAATAACATGGAATCTATGAAGTTGTTTATGGTTTTCTAAGTTAATGCTATTTGCCATTATGGCCAAATGGTGTGTATTTATTAATCATAAACATGAGAAGTGCCCTCCAACACAAAAATCTTCCAACACATCTGTTATAGACTGGTGGCCCTCATGGCCTGGTCACTGGTCTCCTTGTAGTCACACTTTTTGCAATGTGACTTTGCAGTGCCTCCCATTAAGAAGTAGAATATATTTCCCAGCCTTTAAATCTGGGCTGCTCTTGAGACTGGCATAGCCAACAGTACTATATGGTGGAATGATAGAGTTCTGGGCTACGCCTCAGAGGCCTGTGGCATCTGCTGTCACTTGGCTCCCTGGACGAGGCAGCTGAAGGATGTGAGGGACACACAGAGACTGCAGTCACCCAGCCATACCAGCTGAAGCCATCGTAGACCAGTGTGTTAACCACAGACACCTGTGTGAGTGTTGTCATGCTCAACTAAGCCCCGCCCAGATCAGTAGAAGCACCTAGTCAATGGGTGGACTCATAAAAAATTATAAATGTACGCTGCATTTTGGAGTGGTTTTTAAGGTATCAGTAGTTAACTAATATAACCAAAAAAGTAATTTTCTCTTTAATTAGAGGTGGATGAATCCAGGGTATTTATTGCTTCATTTGTTCAGCACTTCAGTTTAGACTGATTGTTCCCTAGAGCTGCTGTACAGCTGTCATCTCGGGATCCCCCTTTATCATCATTTTAGGAATTCCCTTCCTTTACTTTGCTTTCTGAAGCTCACGCCTTCCCCTTTCTTGGCAGCTCCCTTGTTTTGCTGGAGTACATCCCTTGGGAGTTGCCTGAGAATGGGTGAGTAGGTTTGACGACAGTGCCTATTTAAAATGTCTTTATTCTACCCTTTCACTTAATGTGTGGTTCAGCTAAATTAGAGTTCTAGCTTGGAAACATTTCCCTCAGGATTTTGAAGGCACTGTTTCATGGTCTTCAATATGGCTATTGGGAAAGTCTGATTCTATTTTGATTCTTGATCTTCTATGCTTTCAATTTTTTCTCTCTCTAGAGCTTATAGAATAATCTCTTTTGCCTCCATTGTTATGACTTCTTAAAATGATGTGCTTTGTTGTGGCTCTGTTTTTATATATTACACTGAGTTAGATATTCATATTCTTCAATTCTGGGAAATGGTTTTGATTTATTTCTTGGATGATTTCTTTCTCATTTTCTCTCTTTCTGCAACTCCTATTATTTGCATGTTAGGTTTCCTAGAATGATTCTCCACTTTTCTCATCTACTTCCAGTTCTTTGTCTTCACTCTATTTTCTGGGACATTTCTACAACTGCATTTTCTAAACCTTCTATTGAGTTCATTTTTAAATCTGTGCTTTCATGTTTAGATTTTTAAAAGCTCCTTTTCTTTAGGTATTCCCTGAATGTTCTTGCCCTAGCAGTGTGTTCTTGTTTCATAGATACACAATCTCCTCCTATCTTACTGAGGTTATTAATGATGTGTTTTATTTTTAAGTTTTCTTCTCTGTGAATCTCCTCGATTTCTCATGTGTAAGAGTGAACTACAGAAAGCTAAGAGCCCGTGGGGTCCTGCTGAAGCTTGAGATGTGATCCTCACTGTAGATTGCTTTGCTGGGCTAATGTCCTTGGGGAACTATCATGTTAGTATCTTTACGGTTTTCTCTCAGGCTTATCAGATTCCCCAGAAAGACTGAACTTCTGCCCGGAGGATCCATGCTTGGCTGTTGATGTCTGGGAGCCAAGTAGCGAGAGAAGGCTAGGCAGTCTCGACATTCCTTACGCGTGGCTTCACTTGCCAATGCGGTATTTCCAGTGTCAACTGTGTGTGCCTTGTTTTCCTTCACTCAGAGACTCTTTATTTTGCCCTCTTCAGAGGATAAACTTCCTGTCACTTGCTGGCATTGGGAAAGAGCAGTCACTCAGCTACTTAGAGTGGGGAAGGAGACCTGGGGTTTTTAAGTAGACTTGAAAGCCACCCTCCTAATTTTAGTCCCGCCTTCTCTACCACATCCAGAGGTAGCTGATGCTGCCAATTCCTGGGCCTTGTTGGGGGTGGGGATGGGGTTCTGCGACACAAATACGGTTGCTTCTCAACTTTCCCCATTTACTCAATCAGTTACCGATGAGCCATCACTGTCCAGCTTCAGATTGTGTTACTATGGCCTCTTCCTCCATTTTCCTTGGCCCTGCTGGTTTATGCCTTTCGGAATACCTCTTACTGTCCTTTGAGTCTTGCATGAGGAAATGGAGGTATGTTCACTCTCCTCTCTTTACCTGGAAGTCCAGGAGTAGTTCTTGGCTTTAAAGAACTAACACTTCATATCTCATTTAGTTTGAAATATGTGGACCACACGCCTTTCATGGAATATTAAACTTCCTCCAAAAGAAGTTTCTCAAGTGATGGAAACCCATGAAGTTTTTCCTTTTAGAAAAAATAACGTGAGTGTGAAGCTTCAGCCACCTCCTAAACCTTTGACCTTGTGCTTCTAAATTACCCAGACAGGCAGATAATCCCAGCTGCGCCCCTCCCAGGTTCCCATCCCCCTTAAAACAGAGATTCCTGAGTCCATTTTCTTTAATGTTTCAACCGTAGCCTTTTAATAGTTTCCAATAAATGCTTTCAACTGGGAAATATACATATCATGCTTTCCTTGTTACTGGCCCATCAATAAATATACAAAAGTCAGAGGAAGGGAGTACTGTGAAAAATCAAAATAACAATGGTCACCAGACACATGCAAACAATAAAATATTCTTGGAAAACTCAAAGTGATTTACAAAAGGCATAACTATGACACAAAGGTGAATGCACCATTCTATTCTTGTTCGGAAGCACATTTTATCTTCTACAGAAGTGGGAGGTTTCCTTCCTCCTACTCCCACTAACACAGCATTGAATGAACATTGGCTAAGAAATTGGTCCTTGGTGTCATAGTCTTGATGTACAACTTTTTGAGGGGTTTTGTTGGAGAAATCTATTCTGCAGGTTAAAATCTGCAGAATATAGATATGAAGGTGTCTTTTGTCCCATTTTATTTTTCACCCAGTGCTAATTTAAAGGGAGCCCTCAGGAGACATAAAAGATTTATGATTACAGGAAAAATTACCTTTTAAGCTCTCAGCTTTGCAGGCTTCTCATCTTTCCTCTTTTAACTTTGCAAACAATGACATGCTGGCCCCTCACTAATAGAAGCAAGGCCCAGGTGAATGACTTAGCCCAGGTCATCTGGCAAGTCACTGGTAGGAATGATGTGTAGCCAAGCTGAGCTTCTGGAGTTACACTATTACGTCAAATGGGAGAGAATGCATCCTAGTCCATGAACTCCAGGCAATAGTACAAGTGTAGTGCACCTAAGAGATGGAAGCTCTAGACTTCCTTATTTCTCCTTCTCCACTTCCTCTCCCTCTTCCTCTCTCTCCTCCTATCTCCTCTTCTCCTTCTTTCTCTTCCTCCTCCTCCTTCCCACATTCTCTTCCTCCTCCTCCTTTCCACATTCTCTTCCTCCTTCTCTTCTTCCTCCTCACTCTCCCCCCCTTCCTCCTCCTCCTCCTCCTCCTCCTTCAGGTTCTTTTTCTTTTTGTCTGAGAAATATTGCCAGTTAAGCATATTAGTTTAGGCAACAGATAACTTTTTATAGAGGCCTAATGAAGGCGGTCCCATTTTATAGGAGCTCTTACTATTGAGATCTAATCTCTTCTATTATAAGTAGCCTTTGGAAGTCCCAGAATGAATGGGGCTTTCTGAAGTTGTGAATGAAGACCACAGAGGACTTGAGAACCAAGGGATAAAGCCATTAATCTTTTATTTGGCCATAAACCTGGTATCTGGTAATAAGACTGAGTAGGTAGGAAACCCTGTAACCTTTTGAGATTCCCCAGGCACTTAATTTTCTGAGTAGCACCGTCATTGGGGACAGACAAATGGAATGTTAAGGTATAAACAAATACGGCCATAAAAATACTCAAACAGGATCTACACTGCTCCCTCCCCCACTCCCCCAACCTGTGCAACCAGTGGCTACTGTCTATGCTCTTTCATGTCCACAGCTTCTCCTTGGTTACAAGAGGCCAGAAGGCACTTCCGTATTGTTTTTGGACATCACTAATGGGGTCAGTGAAAGGGGACACCGCAACAGTACGTCATGCAAATGTAATGTGACTTTTCATAGCCCTTCAAGGAGAGAATAGGTGGCCATTATAACAGGAAAGTTGGCGAAGTCCCTCCTCTCACAATTTTGGTTCTAGGACCAGACAGAAAGCCTTTGAGCCTCAGAAACTCAACTGCCTTCCTGGATCTTCTGTGACATTTGAGTGAGGGGAGTCTGAGTAGGGACTTAGCTCTGAGAGGAAGTCTTCCAGGGAACCCTCCCACATCTTCCTGATGAGCTGTTGGGACCCAGACCTTGCTGGTTAACACACTGAAGGATCACAGCACAAAGGGTAAAAGTGGAAGAAGTACAGATGTTTATTATGAATCAACTTAAACCCTTTTTATGCCTCTGACAAAGTAACAAAAACAAAAAAAAATCATACTAATTACAGGACCTCCAGGGTTTCATATTTCAAAAACACAGATAAATAGCTTACTACAGATAAATAGCTTGACCCTTTAGGCATTCTCAATAGCATTGGGAAAATTTCCAGGGCGTCTGTAGAAAAGGATGTATAACCAGTACATCCCAGTCCCCTATCCCCATGGAAAGCAATGCCTAGGGACTGGGCCCCTAGATGGACAATATGAACCCATTCAGATTTCCTTTCAGGAACCAGTTCCTCTTAGCTCTGGGGGGATGTCCTTAGCATGTGGCTGTCACCTGGCAGGTGGGGTGGAGGGAAGGTTGAGGATCAGAAAAATGCATTTATGGCTTTTGTTAGACGCCATCCATAGCATACCCCAGGGAGTGGGAGGCTTAAGTCAAAATCTTGCCGATGGTTAATTGGGCCCTCATTTCAGAAAGCAATGCTCTTTTTATAAATTGACTGACTTCAAAAAACAAAGCACAATAAACAAAAAGGAGTAGAAAATGTTATGCTAAAAAAAAAAAACAAAAACCCCAATGAAATAATCAGTAGCACATTGCATCTGTGAGTGTCCCAGCTCCCTGTATTGGTTATGTGTGATTTCTATCCAAGGTTGTGGAATAGGTGTTACACCCCAATCTTCATGTCCACGTTCTGTAGGTTCCGTGTCTCATCGGCTGTCATACACTGGTCTGGGGTCTCCGACGACTCCTTGTTTACCAAATGCACCATCTCCTGGGACTTGCTGGCCTCCCCGTTGAGTCCGCTTGGCTTTCTGTCCTCCACAGCTCCATTCCCATTGATCACCAGCTTTTTCTTCTGCCCACACCTGATAATGTAAAGATCATATGAGAAAAGGGTGCAATGGCCCAATCATCAGCATCATGGACATAATTATCACTACGGTTTATAATGGTCCTTAGTATGTTTCCTCCTACTGCCTTTTAACAGTCAGCGCTTCTTCAAGTGAGGTCCCCTGAACCAACAGTAAACTGTGAGCTTGTTGGAAATGCAAATTCTCAGCCCCAGACCTAGGAGTGGGGCCCAGGATCTGCGGTTAAAGCCCTCACAGGATTTCTGAAGCAGTGGTCACAGCTCAGGAAGCCAATGCTGTCATTAACCCCTATTACAGGTGAAGAAACCTTGGGGTCAGAAAATTCAGTAACTCGCCCCAGGTTACTCAACCCTTAGAGTATCTGACTCCCAAGTTCTAGTTCTCCTTTCACCATGCTACGCAATGGAAATGTTTGCCTCTATTAGTGCTTTAGCAATTTCCGCAGCCTCAGATAAACCATCAACATGATGATCGTCAATCATTCTGATTTGTGTATTCAAGAAAGTCCCATTAGGTGAATGGGACGAGATTAACCAAAGAACGTATATGCATATATGCATAGCCCATGGACACAGATAGTGTGGTGAAGGCTTGGGGTTGGGTGGGGGTTAGGTGGAAGAGGCAGGGGAGGGGGAGAACAGGGGATATCTATAATACTGTCAACAATTCAAAAAAGAAAGTCCCGTTACTTCCTCTCACAGTCAGCACTGTGTTGGCCTTGTCGGGGTATTACTGCATGTTCTGAGAAGAATGAAACAACATTTTTCTAGAACTATAGGCCGTATTGCTTTTTCCCGAACACTGGTTACCTTCCATATAACCCTGGTTATAGGCGGTTGAGCTACACAAGGCAAAAAGTTCAGCTACTTTAAGGTTTCTCACTACTAACATTTCTTAAGATTCAAATGCCAAAGGTTTTCTATGGAAGAGCATGACCTTGATCTTGTCCCTGTGTCATAGCATTGTCACAGCACCGCCTCGCCCCACGCAGCCTGACACAATCCTTCCTCTTTCCTGTAACACGATCGCGGCTGCACATCTAAAAGTCAGACTGTGCTTCATGGAAGCACAATTGCAGATCCTCGCAACTATAGGTGGGGTGGGGGGGAGGGGCAATGGGCTAGCATTTATTGGACACCTCCTGAGTGCCAGGCACTTCACATGTAACTTTATGTAATCCTCACAATAACCCCACAATGCTGCTCTTATTCCCATTATATGTCAGTGGAAACTGAGGCACAGGGAGTTTAATAACCAACTTGAGATCACACAGCTCGTAAGACAGAGTCAATAGTCAACCCCAGGCCTTTATGACCCAAAGCCTGGACTCGGCCCAGCTCTCTTCATGCTGCCAACCATCTGGAGACGGGGACACAGTATGAAGTCGGAATTGTTCACTTGGCCGCTGGATATTTGGAGTTGCCAGACAAAGCCTCTATTATTCATGATTGTGGGCCATTCCTGCTCAGACTGCCAAGGCCATAAACTTTAATCTCTTGTTTGGGGAAATAGAAATTATACCTCCTCTATAGGAGTTAGATCCTGTCTCCTTTGGCCGGATGTTTGATGAGGGCAGCGGAAGGATGCTTGACCAGTGCTGCAGACCCGTGGGACTGGGAGCATGGGTGCTGCCCACATACACAAGAACGGGGTTCGGGAGGCGTGGTGTTGAGATTTGACTGCCGTGTGACCTGGGGCAACGCAGGTACCCTTTCTGAACCTCAGCTTACTTCTCTGTAACATCAGACTAGTAATACTAGTAATACTAGTAATACTGCAGGAAAGGGATTTGTAAGCATAAAAAGCTTGGGCATGGGGGTGAAGTGAGGACTCATGTTCTTCACGCAGACAAAGCTGGTGTTGAAAGTGGAGGACATCTGACCTGTAGGGCTTGGACTTTGTCCTGCCCACGTTTCCCTGTGGATTTACGCGTCTGTTACCTGCCTGAGTTCTTTCAGGAGGGCAGGAGGATTCTCATAAATAACCCAGCCCAGCAGGCTGTGCTCCAGGCATCTAAATAAGCACTTTAAAAATTTAAGTCCTAATTTTTTCATTCTTCTTGGAGAAATTTTAACAGGAACAGCAGCACTGAAGGGACCTGGGAGGTCATCCAGCCCAGCCTTTTCATTGTGTAAACAGGAGACTGATCCCAGAAGTCAAGGCTGTCATCTGAGATGGCATCGCCAGCTATGGCCGAACGATGGTGTCTACGACTTAGATTTTCTGAGTCCAGAGGTCAGAGATCTCCACCAAACTCCACCTTGCCTTGAAATCCTTTCATTAGCTATGCACGCAGTGACCACATGATGTGGAAAGACCCAGGCTAGAGCCTTGCCAGGACAGGATGGGCAGACTGGGTGATGGGGTGAGCATGGGGTTGGGAGGGGGGGATTTACCTTTAGGGCACAGAGGAATTTCTTTAGGGGGTAATTTAACAAACGACCTTATGTCTCTTCTATCTGACAATCCTTAAAGCTATTTTAGAGCTGTATTGTGCTTTGTGTTAGAGCTGGGCCACTAGCCACATGTGGCTATTGAAATTTAAACTCATTAAAATAAATACAAATTTAAAATTCGCTTTAAGTGGCACTAGCCACATTTGGAGTGCTCAGTCGCCCCCAGGATTCGTGGTTGTGGATCGGGCAGGACAGATGTAGAATCTTTCCGTCATCGCAGAAAGCTCTGCGGGGCGGCTGTGTTCTCCAGGGTGGAACAAGGTCGGGCGAGCGGGGATTAGGGAGCCAGGCTGCAGTTAAAGGGCAGGCAGGACCGGCCACACAGAGGGTGGTGGTGGCCCGCTGGGGTCTACAGGAAAGAGGATTATCTCCTTGAGAGTGAAATCTGGCGAAGGCCTTTTCTGCAGTCGGTGTAGAAACATTCCTGAATCATTCCTGTTTGGTGAAGACTTTTCTGGTCATCATTTTTCTCCTCTTTGTACAAATCGGATAAATTCTGTAAGGGCAAGGCACCTAACTTCTTCCCTTCAGCCTCAATGACTGTATAACAACCCGACTGACTCCTAAAACCATAGTTTTCTCTTAAGGACAGTGAATAAAGTACAATTTTCATTGTAATTTGCAATTCAGGGACTCTGGTTACATGAAGTACAGCAAGAAAAGGTGATGTGGGTTATGATGGGGATGGAAAGAGCTAAGGGAATAACGGGACCCCCGCATGAGCACCTTTAAGATGACATGACTCACAGATGCCGTTGTCACGGACACCAGTGGCCAACCCTTGCACGTCAACTTCAGTGACTAATGCTTTTCCATTTTTATCTTTTAACCATAATTCACATGACAGTGCCTGGCACAGAGTGTGTGCTCGATACATGTCAGTGGAGTCCCAGCCAACAGGCCAATGTTGCCCCTGAGCCTCAAGATTCTTTTAGGGAAAGGATGACTTTTGGTTTTTAATCTTCTCTTTCTCCTCGCCAGGGTTGACGGTCATAGCCGCCCCACAAAAGATGTCTGCCGAGTAAAGAAATGGCTGTTGTAGGTCCCTGCTTTCAACCAAATTTTCTTTGATGAAAACAGGATTCTGTGTCTCTCTAAAATGTAATGCTCCAAGCAGAGAGGCCCAGCCTTTAAGAGGATTAGAAGAAGGCTGGCGATTTCAGAAACACAGCACACATGCAGGGGCCTGCGAAGCCATACCCGTCCTTTAGCTGCTTGGCAAATCTGGTTTTGATTATCAGATCAGGACATGGTAATTTACGGCGCCCAGGCAGCTACTTTCCTGGTGAGATACGTGCTGTGCTGGATCCCAAGTGTCCCTGTTTGCCCGTTGCTAGGGTGACTGCTGGCCTTGGGAGGAGGGGGAGGGTGCAATGGGGCCCCTTTTGCTGCTCACATGATGGGGGAGCGAAGTGTGAGCTAACCAGCTGCACTGCGGGAGCTCCGGCTGCTCTCAGGGACAGCCGAGATGCTTCTTTGAGGTCTCCCCCATCGACAGCACCAGGGGCCACGTTTCCATGGTGACGTGCAGAGCTCATGGACTGTACCTGTGAGCAGTGGCAGTGCATTCTAAGGCTTGGGGCAAAGGACTGATTTCCAGCAATAGGAAATTCACATTTAACTGAGCAAAAGTAACGCTAGAGAAAACAAGGACGCTGAGGGAAAGTATAAAGACTCTTTGTAAGGGGTCCCTCAAGTCACATTATTTAAATTCAACTAAAAATAAAAAAGTCTCTTTCCGTTTAGTCATAGGAGACTTCCAGGAGGGCTTTCAGATTTCCTTTCCTAGTTTTTGTTCCCCATACAATCAACTGCCACGACTATTTTTATCGTGCCCTCAAAGGTACAGAGAGCAACACAGCTCTTCGACTTTAATAGAGTACTTTTATTAACTGGTACCAGCGTCAGATGGCATTATTTAATTTCCTTGGATAATTAGAGATACTGCCTGGGCCCCCTACAGCAGTGGAATTGGGTATTTGCTGTTTTCCAAAAGCCAAAGAGAAGGATTCGATCATTTTATCCAGGTCTTCTCCCAACCCCGGGGGCATTTTTCTGGCCTGTTAGATGATTCAGTGATACAATAAAGGGGACCCTCGCTTGGAAATAAGATTCTTTTATCTTAAAGGACTCTCAAGAGACATTTCCAGAAGGTTTAATGTTCCCGAGCATATGCTCGGAGCAAAAACGCATCTTGAAAGTGTCTTAAACAGGAAATTGAGACTCGTATTTGTGGAGTATCCTTGTCTAAGTTCATTTCTTCTGTTGCTAGAATGACTATTTTCCTTCATTTCACTTGAAGTGGCTTTATTTCTGGAGCCTGGTCACAGCTCAACCACGAATATATGTTGTTTAAATAGCTGCTGAAACAATCGGCCTTGGTTGAGGGTTGGAGGGAGGGGAACCTTTGATGAAAACAGCCCCCATGTCAGTTCTAGGGACTTGTCTGTCCCTATTCAGACTTTCCTACAGGAAGTTCTTCATTATTTCATAGACCACACTGCCAGGGAGCTCTCCAAGGCCAAGATCTGAATCCTTTCAACTGCTGTGTCCACAAAATAGAAAACAGTGTCCTTACAAAATTAACACACAGACTCAATGCCTGTTTTAAGTAAGGGTTCTAGAAAGCTCCATGGGCCTCAGATAGAGATGACCAATCCCTGAATCTTTATATGGTGTTTTTGTGCATTGTGAATGCACTTAATAAATATTTGGTTTAATAAATCAATAAATCAATATATAGTTTTATGCCTTTTTGGTGAAGTATTTCATAATTTTCATCAGATAGAGTCTCCATGGGATTTAATCTCAAAATAATTAAGATCGCCCGGCCAGCTGGCTCAGTGGTCAAGCATCGACCTATGAGCCAGGAGGTCACGGTTCAATTCCCAGTCAGGGCACATGCCCGGGTTTCCGGCTCAATCCCTAGTGTGGGACATGCAGGAGACAGCCGATCAATGATTCTCTCTCATCATGATGTTTCTATCTCTCTCTCCCTCTCCCTTCCTCTGTGAAATCAATTAAAAATATTAAAAAAATAACAATTAAGATCCCCAAGAGATTCAACCACTATTTAGAAGGGGAGGTCCAGGTAATTACGTGCCAGAGAGGGCTTCTTCTCCTGTACCGTGTGCATGAATGCCTGAGGCCTTGGGCAAACAGACTCTGACACAGGAGGGGGGGTGGGGGGAGGCTGAGGTTCTGCATTTCTAACAAGCCCCCAGGGTGCTGAGCTGCTGGTACCAAGGGCTACGCTCTGAGCAGAAAGGACATAGAGCCCAAGTTTCAATGATGCCCTTCCAAGTCGAAGGTTCCGTGGAGCATCCCCTTACCTTCTTCGGCTGTTGACCGCGATGCAAACTGCGAGAATCAAAGCCAGGGCCAGGAGGGACGCCAAGATGATCAGCCACTCTGGTGGGAGTGAAGAAAAAGACACCCGTGACCTTGAGAAATACATTTTGTGAAAATAAACATGCACTTTATAAAATGGACCTGGCCCAAACAAGAACCACCATCAGCACTACAGATAAATTCGACCAAATAGCCCAGCCAGTAGGCAAATAGGAGAAGAGAGATTTTGCTACAGCTGTTTGTCCAACCAGCCTCTTGTGTTAATCTCTCACCATCAGTCAGGATTCCCAAGTCCCTCCAGGAGAAATATGTTTCCAAAAAAATGTAGAAGGACCTGTTGAAACTTGTAGATGCCCTGGGTGTAGTTATTAACCCGACGAAGTAAATGTATTCTTCCCTTAAAAGGAACTTTCCTTTCCTATGTACGAGCACCCACCTTACATTGATTAGAAGCAAAAATGGAGGCCATATACCAGTGAGTGGGAGAAAGGACAGACCTATAGACGGTTGAACTTGTGCACACTCACGGGCGGGGTAGGGGGGGTCATTTGGCAAAACTTGTCAAAAGCCTTCAAACTGCACATGCTTTCGATCCAGCAGTTACACTTTCAGGAATTTAGAGGACCTAGAGTTAGCTAGGAAGATGTTCATTACCGTGCTATTTATAATGGCAAAAGTTGAAAACAACCCAATATCCAACAATAGGAGTTGGTTGAATAAATTAGGGTTCATTCATTATATAATGTACTACAATGTGGGGAAAAATATGTAATGACATTGGAAAGCTGTGCCCCCCCATTTGTGCCCCTCTGAAGAGGGGGGGGATAGTATGCAACCCTGGGGAAACCCTTCCTTTTTTGTAATCCTAATCCCCCTTTACAAATGCTTGACTTTGAGCCCAAGTCAAGTAAAGCATTTGCTTCGAGTGACTTAAGTCTTGACACTCAGGAGAGCCAGCTGTCTCGGTCCCCTCACTGCACACGTTAGCACATTCTGAAACTTTGTCTGGGTCAGTGAAGACCGTCCCTCAAGAAAAAGCACTTTGGGGACCAGAAGAATGTTTTCACTCCACCCAAAACCTTGTCTGCAATGTGAGAGGAATGTTACACATGTCATCCCCAACCCCAGAAAGAAAGGGGAAACCGAACCAGGATAAGCAGGACCTGGGTGTGACATGGAGTCCCCTGGGCGATCATGCATGTGAGGAGGAAGCTTTCGGACCTAACGTGCCCCTGCTTTGGGACCTGGGATAAGAGAACGCCCCATCTTTTCCGATCTGTTACTGTCATCCATCTTTAGCTTGCAAAGAGGAACTATCAGTTTCAAGGGCTGGACATTTAGGAAAATGTGCTTTCAAACCGGTTGCTTCTTTCTTTCTGGGACATTCAGCGAGACCTGCTTTTAGCATCATTTTTCTTTGCCCTTCACAGCTCAAAACTCACCTGGAATTTGAGGTCTCCTTATAGGACCCGAGGTCGTGTTGGCATCACCTTCTTGACTCCCACTGGAGTGTCCTAAGGGGAAAGACAACATCTGTCAATCAAAGTTTGGAGGGCAGACGGAGGCTTACAGAGCAGCACCCGGGGCCGCCTCTGCGTCCTGCAAAGCTCTCTATACACTGAAGCCGCAGGCGTTTATGAAGGGCTACAAGACTCTCCCGAGAAACGTTCCGTTTGATGCAGGCCAATGTATTATTGAAACATGCTTTGTATTTGAAGAATGAACAGTTTCTCCTGCTAGAACACAAAAGAAGAAAACAAATAAAAATCCCAGACTGAAGGGAAGCATCACAAGACAAAGAATCCACAAGTTGGAGCAGGAGGCTTACCAGAATGAGAGAGGCGTCATATTCTAAAAGAAATACATTTTGTGAGGAGACTCGCCCAAATGAATACGCTCTGCTTTTTCTTTGTGTGTGGGGTTTTTGTTTTGTTGTTTTCCTTTTTAAAAAATATATATATTTTTAATTGATTTCAGAGAGGGAGGAAGGAAGAGGGAAAGAGAGAAACATCAACGATAAGAGAGAATCATTGATCAGCTGCCTCCTGCATGCCCCCTACTGGGGATGGAGCCGCAACCCAGGCATGTGCCCTGACCAGGAATCAAACCATGACCTCCTGGTTCATAGGTCGACTCCCAACCACTGAGCCAAGCTGGCCAGGCTCTTTGTATTTTATATGCTTCCTTTACTGCTCCCACTGAAATGAAAATATCCCACTAACATGAACTCCTACCGAGTGGGATTCCACTGCTGAATCCAGAAGGCCTCCAAGGGATAAAAAACAAAACAGGGAAGTCCGTGTGGGCAGCCAATGAATGAAGATGGCTGGGCTTATAGTGACAAGCTCTCCTAAAAGAGTCAAACTTCAGACTGTGCACAGTCTGATTATGGTGGTTATTTTAAATAGGTCGGCTCTTGCTTACGCAATCTCACGTTTTTGTTAAACTCGAGTTTTACCATATGTCTGGCCGTTTCAACATACCGCATGCCATGCTGACAGTGGCCTCTCAGTGGACAAACCTCAGAAAGAGACAAGACACTTTCTCCAGTTGCCTCCCAGAGTCTGTGGTCACTGGCCAGTGTCCACCTGCACAGGTCAGGGGGTCCTGGCCATCTAGACTGGAGGTCATTGGCCTTGAAAACCACCGCAGAGGGGCAGTCCCCCTCACTGGTCTTTCCCTGACTCACAGCAGTCTCTGCTATTTGAAAGGGAGGCCATGAGGGGCTCATAATCCCTTTATGTCTATTTTCCAAAAAAGTGCTCCCAGCAAGGAAAGATCTGGGTGTGTGTATACAGCCAGATGGAACCGCCTGTTTGAACAATAGACACCTGCACACAAGTCAAACAAAAGAGGCCGCTCCCGCCCACTTCAAGCAAAAGCCAAGAAGATGGACTAGATAGAGCAGGTCTCGCCTTGCACCCCAGAGGTCTGCAAATGCAGCTAGGGAAGGGCTGGCGTGGAAGGCAAGCTCTGCAAAGAGGAACACTGATACTGCAGTTGGAGATGAGATCCAATCCGAGATGTGTGCACAGAGATAATTCGACCGGCCTTAACCGTGAGAAAAACAGTCTGAGGCAGTGCTTCTCAAGCCTAATATAGGTGGAGCGGGAGGATCTTGAGTCAGTAGGTCCAGGATGGCTGGGGATTCTGCGTTTCCGACCAGCTCCTAGGTGGTGTCTCGGCTGCCGGTGTATAGACCGCACTTGGAGTTGTTGGAGTCTCTTGATTTTCGAGAGCATGCCTTTTAGTATCAGCTCCCTGTTGTTTCTAAGTTACTTTCAAATTCCTGATGCCTCGTGTTCTTCACAAGAACTCCAGGAGGTAATTGAGGCCAGTGTTCTGATCTCTTTTTTTCTAATAAGGAGACTGAGGTTGGGACAGGTTGACTGCCCCACCCCAGCGCTCCAGAGAGCCTTGGACTTCAGTCCTTACTTTGGAAGCATTTCTGATGAGCCCACTACATCCCTGTCCCCGTAGGTAGAAGGTTATTACTAAAACCACCATGGAAATGTCCATCTTCATTGCGCTTTAAGCGTGAAGCCTGTAAGCCTGGAGGCAACTCTACTTCCAATGTAAGTATGAAGGCAGGACAATAGCTTCTAAGGATGACCTCACTTGCATGGGGTGCCTGGACCGACGATGCTCGGGGTCACCTCGGTAAGACAGCACCAGCACAGCCTTTCGGCAGCCCCAGCGCTACTGGTCACCAGGACACCTGCTTCGTGGCAGACTTTTGCTGCCTGGAGTCACGTTTCCAGGAGTGTGGGGCCCAGCAGCGTGGTTTAATAAGCCCTTCCCGCAATGGTGACGCATGCTAAGAGAGTTTGAGAACCACTCTTTGAGAGACAATGACTCAAACATCATTCATTAATAATCAGCAGGTTCAATGATGACGAGAGTAAATGACTAACGCAGCTCAAACTCACCAGTTGGTCCAGATCTTTGGGTGGTATGGTCGCTGCGGTCGGAAGATGAGTCTCCATCTTCTGTAAGGAACAATCAGAGAAGGTTCAGTATGGTGTGTTCTGGTTACACTGCCATCTGCGTTTCCTTACGTCTGCCTTTTCATGCCCTTGGCTTTTATCACAAAGCTTAGCCTTTTAAAGGTAAGCAAAGGAGCCATGAATGGCTCCACAATATTAATTTCTATTCATTTCTTAATCCACCACTGATCAGTGGGCTAGAGATTTCATCAAAATTAGGAAATCTGGTCCAGCACAGACCATCAGGATGACCAGAGGAAGTGTGGCTTTGGTAGAAACCCAATAACTGTAACACGTGAACAAAATTATCATGATGTGTTCACAGGTCTGAGGTTGGGATTTGATACTATTTCTTTGAAATAGGGACTCTGTGTTTTGAATGATGACAAATGTGATCACTGGGAATGCATGTACTCTGTGGCTTAGGTCATGAGACATTTAAAGAGTATTCTCCGAGGCAGGAAATAGAAAAGGCTTTTAGTATGCATGCAAGATCTTGGGGTTAAATTCAAAGAAAGAAGTCAACTGCTTATTTAAAGAAAATGTCTGAAAATAAGTGAAAAGGAAAGGGGGAGATGATAGCTAATGTGTGACTAATGTATTCATGGTTATTAGAATATGTTTCAAATTGTAATATTTTTCAAAAATGAAATCTGCATTTTCAACACCAAGAATTAATATAATTCATCTTCTCAAATAGCCATCACCGAAAGGCTTTTGAATTGCTAAAATCTGGAGCCCCAGGTCAGATCTTGGATTTAGCATATGGAAACTCTTACTCTTCTTCCTCCTCCTCCTCCCCACACATTTTCCAAAACTATACTGGAATCTTAAAACAAAACAAAAAAGGACAATGGTTTCATAAAATGGCTATAGTTACCCATTATGAAGGTACCTATAAGGAAAATGCCATAGTCTGATCCCCACCACTTCCCATAAGGTAGAGGTAGGTGACCTGTAATCTAATCGCTTGTGTACTTGTATAGAGGAGACACATTGCTTTGTTCCTTGGCTCATGGTTAGAATAATGAAAAACAGAATTTGCTGAAATGCCAGGACCAACACCCTCAAAATCATCACCACCATCACCACCATCACCACCACCACCACCACCACCACCACCACCACCACCATCACCACCATCACCATCACCACCACCACCACCACCACCCCCAACAATAACACCATCACCAGCACCACAATTTCAAATGTTTTAATTCTTAAGGTTAAGCATAAAGACTGAGAAAAATTGGAAGAAATGAGCACTTTTTGAATTTTGAAAGAAAACAAAAAATGAGAGTTGGATCCCTTATTAATCATTTAATCCATGGAGGACCATGGAAATCTGTTGGCACCACCATGGAATATAGAAGAAATGAGAGTACATGGATATCAATTTTGTAGAAAGCATTTTATTTAGTAACAATAATCTATGTAATCTTTCTAGGCTACTGTAACTATTTAAATTGTCACTTAAAATTTAAATTCATTATGTTGCATGACGGGCCTCATTTTGCTAAGAAAAATTAGACAATGCTCTAAGGTTCACTTCTACAGAAAAATACTGAAAATGAGACTTGGAAATTTTAATGACTAAGGGTAGAACCATGTTGAACAAAGAACCAAAGGGTGTGAGGGGTTCTGTCTTGCCAATATTGCCAAGGTTTTTTCTAAGACTATTTTCCTTGAAGCTTGTGTTCAAGTAACCCTTGTGTTTAAGTAATCCTTATTTTATTTACTAACTAGAGGCCCGATGCACAAAATTTGTGCAAGAGTAGGCCTTCCTTCCACTGGCTGCTGGCACCAGCTTCCCTCTGGCACCCAGGACCCGGGCTTCCCTTGCAGCCCCAACTTCGTCCAGAAGGTCATCCGATCTAATCAGCATATTACACTTTTATTATTATAGATGCCACATTCACATAACTTTCATTATTACATATTGTTGTAATTCCATTTCATTATTAATTATTGTTCATTTCATACTGTGCCTAATTTTTATAAATTAAACTTTATCAGTAGTCCCTCCTTATCTCTGGGATGGGCAGCCAAGGAAAAAGGCCACACAAGTGACATTCTGGTTTTCTGTCACCACAGCAGTCATCTGTTTTATATATTGAGTTCTCATAAGATTTATTCTTCTTTGGGGAAGAGAGGGAAAGAACTTATGCTACAAAAACAAACAAACAAACAAAAATTACAGTCATTCCTCCTTATCTACTGGGAATACGTTCTAAGACCCCCAGTGGATGCCTAAAAAGTGTGGATAGTACTGAACCCTATATATGCCATTTTTTTCCTATACATACAAACCTATGATAAAGTTTAATTTATAATTTAGGCACACTAAGAATTTTTACAACAATAATAATGAAATAGAACAATTACAACAATATACTATAATAAAAGTTAAGTGAATTGGCGTTAGGGGGTAGAATAAGGGTGACTTGAACACAAGCACTGCAATGACATGACAGTCTACCTGATTACGGAGATGGCTAGTAAGTGGCTAAAGGGTGGGTAGCATATATAGTGTGGATACACGGGACAAAGCAACGATTCACAGGTGGAGACAGAGCAGGACGGCATGAGATTTCATCAAACTACTATGAATAGCACACAATGTAAAGTGCATGAATTATTTCTGGAATTGTCCACTTGATATTTTCAGACCACAGTTGACCATGGGTAACTGAAGCCACGGAGAGCAAAACCCTGGATCAAAGGGGGACTACTGCATGTTTAAAATCACTAATCTTTAATAGGCCTTCGTGGTAATAAGTACTTGAATAATCAGAAGGAGAGGATTTTAGTTTCTTAGCCAGAGTAGGTATTTTCCAGTTACTTTTTCTACAATGTCAGTTTTTTAACGCAAATGGAGAAACAAACAAAAAAGCAGAAGTAAGGAGGACTGTTTGAGAAAACAAATCTCATTCTGGGTCCATGTCCAACCTAATTGAATGTCATCTTCAGCCCTCTATTTGCCACTACAACAAGAGAGATATGCCTATTCATTAATAGTTGGTTCTATCATAAAATTTTAAGTGTGCATCATAATTAGAGATTTATCCACAAGCCCTTCACTAAAAGTAAAATTCACCAATCCATCACCAATAGGAGGTAATACTTTCAGAGCCAAGGTATTAATATATGGAAATTATTCACATGTTGGGTAAAACCTTACTAAATACGCAGCATATGTTATTAGTTGAATCAAATAAAATAGCTAATATTTAACTTCTTTGACCTACAAAACTATCAATTTCACATGGATCAACTTAATATATCACAAGACCAGAAACAAAGCAAAGAAAGAAATTCTGCCATAACAACCAAGTCACAAGAATAAATAGGTATGACATCAGCAAATGAAAGCATTCTTAATCTCAACTAAGTCTAAGTTTACTTGCACTAGAATGATGACATGATTAAAAACCCTTCCCAAGTCACAAATAAGCCTAATCACAGCTTACACAGAAAACGTCCCCTATAACATGAAAGTATGTGTTGTTTTTCTACATTACCTGGCAAGGGACCATCAACATTAACGTTGGAATCTCCATCAACAGTAACTTCAGTAACTCCAGAGGACTCAGTGTTAGCAGGGGTCACTGGGATGAGGGTTGTGTACTCCTTTGTGTCTGGGGAATGAGGAGTATAACCTCCCACTGAAGTAGCTGAGTCTTCGGGAAGATTTCCACCTCCGCCATCATGCCTATCTGTGTAGAGGTGGAGTCTATGGTGAACCGACATCTGTAAGGCCACCACCCATCGTGTGCTTGTCCTTAAAACATGCAATTACTGCAGAAGCTTCCCACTTGTTATTTGTGAACACAGAGAAAAGATAGTGTGATCTACACTATTGCACAGAATCTATATTTTGCAATTGAGAACACCTGGACATCACTCAACGGAAGAGATTTTGGTGATCGTAATACCTAGAAAAGACATTTGTTGTAACATCTACCTGGGTTGTTAAAGTGAGGATTAAGCCACTACAGTTGTTACCTTGAAGGCAACTCAGGTTCTAGATAATCTTGAGCTCTTACTCAATTGGACCCACCTATAATCAAGTGGAGGAAGAATATCTTTGAATTAAAAGGTAAATATGCTGTCTGTGATTGGAATAGCCAATGCAAGGATTCCCAGGCCTGAGGCTTTATTTTTTCCTTTTCCAGAAGGCACTGCTTCTTAATCACCAAATCCATGGTCCAGAGTATAAATGGCAAAATATTATAATTAATGCGAGGGAAATAGAAAGTAATATAATTCAGATCTTTATACCAATTATAAATCACAAATAAGCAATCTAAATCTAGAATTTAAGAAACCTGACCTTTAAGATTAAGACACATAGTTGCATTTCATGTACAATGGCTTCTAAAAAGTCTTCAAAGCAGAAAAATCAGAGGCCCATCACCAGCACACCTTCTAATCAGAAGTAACAGCACAACAGCCAATGAATGCACCTCCACCAGAGACACTGTGCAAAGACACCCGTAACTGAAGCCATCCTTACTGCTAGATGTTGGAGTGGACGTCATTGGCTGGCCTTTATCTTCTTCCAAGCCTCCATGTGATGTAGAGAAGCTCTGAGTATGACTCTGCTCTGTTTCAATGAGGGATGAATCCAGCATTAAGTTGAAGCCATAAAACAAATCCTGTTATTTTGCTGACAGGATCTAGCTATACATAGTGCTACACAGGCGAGAGCGTAACAATACCAAGGCTTGTGCATAACATTTTCATCTGATTGATAAGAACATACAACAGAATTCTGTTTTACTAGTTGGCTGTTAAGAGCCTTTGTTTGCTTTTCCATATAATCAACACAGATAAGGTGCCAAACATGAAGCCTGAGCCAAAACTATGTCTATCCCAGATCATCCTGACCCAATGGTAACATTGCTTCCAGTCACCAAGGAAAACCAGAGTACACAGACACAGAGGAAGAGTAATGTTTGAATCCCAGTGTTCCCATCAGCAATCAAGAGCACCCAGTTGTGTGTCAAGAAGTGGCATGATCGTAACCACGAAAGAGGAAGAAGTTCATCTAGTATAACTTGCTCCAGTAACTCAGATCAAATGTACAAAAGGAAATACGTTAGTCCCTCCTAAAGAACATTAAATTAAAGTTCCCATGTTACTCCATTATTAGGTTTTTGATCTCATCTGTGGATGAGGATTCTCATCACTATACTGAAACGCCAGGAAACGCTTGCCTGGGCAAACACAGGGCCCTCACTGTAGTCCATGCAATTTGAGGTTGAACCACTGCCCATATGTGAAATCGCTTTGATTGTTTTGAGTTAATTTCTTTTGTGTTCTTCTAAGAAAAGTACTGACCTCTGAGTTACAGGTGCAAGCACCCCAGGAAGCACACCCATAAGCCATGTCCACCACCAAGTAAACATTACAGCCAGAAGAGAAACATTCACCAAATCCCAAACCAAACATCAGAACAAAAGTCAACAGGGACATAAAGTGGGAATACAAGACCCTCGATTGGCGGGACCATTCTTTGGCTTCTCTGCATCCTATTTAATGCTTAACACTGTGCTGGTTACATTATTTTATTTTATTTATCTTTATTGTGGAAAGTATTACAGATGTCTCCCTTTTCCCCCAGTGACTGCACTATTGTCTGCGCCCATGGGTTATGCATATTGTGCTAGTTACATTGTTGACAGTCAACACATGCTTGCTGACTTTTTCCTTTGTCTAAAGGGAACACATAAAGAACTCTGTCCATTATGTGCAGCAAGCAGTGAAATAAGGCCCTCTTAATTCCGGAACTCTTTCATAGTCTGTCAAGAAATTATGAATGACTTTAAGCTGATATCTAGGATAGCCCTGTACATATAATGAAAATTAAAGCTGTTAGAAGTTTAGCATTGCTTCTACCAGATGTTTAGTGATAGGAAGAAGCATTAGAAAATGTTCTCATTTTATATCCGGGCCCTGCCACCTTTGTCAATTGTCAATAATACGCCTTGCCCCTCTTCTATAGGATGATGTGATTTCCCTATTTTCTATGACTGTATGTCCCAAACTTGTCTTTTCACCACCATTAAAACAATCCTATCCCTCTTCTGCTTTGATTGAAGAAAAGATGGGAATCAAAAGAAGGTGGTCAGTGCCCAGTCAGTGTGGCTCAGTGGTTGAGTGTCAACTTATGAACCAGGAGGTCACCCTTCAATTCCCGGTCACGGCACATGCTGGCATTGCAGGCTTGATCCCCAGTAGGGTGTTTTTAACTCACTCTCCCTTTCCCTTGCTCTGAAATCAATTTTAAAATATATATATATTTTAAAAGGGGCTGGTCAGTTAAACCATAGAAAAATCACTGTTCTAGTCGTGGTCTTGGATGACGCTATCATAACTACTTAGGGAAGGAAAATCAAGTTGAATGGAGTCGCACTTTTTTTTTTTAAACATAAAGTCATTGACTTTGGAAAGTACCAAGAATAAAGGAAAAATCACATTTAAAGACCTCCACCAAGAAAATATAGAAGAAATAGAGACTGAGCCACAAAGCACTAAATACACCATTCCACCACCAAGCTCTGGATCTGGGCCAGTGTGAGCAAGAACTGAAGCAGGAACACAAGTCAATAAAGGGCTGAGTGTCGTTATCCTTACGAGTTGTCACTGGAAGAGGTCCTGTCCTGTCCCAGTCTTCTGCCAAATGTGTGTTTGAATCTGCAGAAGGCTGAAGTGTTGTACTATGGCTGGAGTCCATATCTGAAGGAATTAAATCAGTGTTATAGTTGGATTTCCTAAACCACTACCTGCGGGTGGTTTATGATCTAGAGCCAAATTATTCTTATATTCAAACCTGGATAAAAGGAAAGAAAGCACATACTGATTCATGTCTCCAGAATTGGAGTAGATTATGGCTTCTTCAAAAGATCCCAAGAAGTAACTGACTTGCACTGACAGGTTGAGTTCTATGAAAGCTACAATTTTTTACTTATTTTTGCCGAGTCTGAAAGGACTCCAAATGAGCACATGATGGGCCTCTCAAACCTTACAGAAACACACACATAAACCAGTGTGGCTTGTCCCACTCCATACACATTGCCTTTCTTATAGACACATGGGATCTGACACGTGGAGAAAGGACAGTGTGCGCTGGTTCAGGCACCATTCTGTCACACACACACCCTTACTTGGCAAAATAACTTTTTTATCAGCCCTCTTCCCTTCTTTGGTCTCTTCCACTTTATAAAGGGAACATGCAATAAAACATAAACTCATCACCCACTACTACCTAAGTAGAAGCCACAGGAAGTGTTCAGGGGCAAGGAATAAGAAGCCATGGATATCAGTGAATCAGTCATCCTGTCAACACAGATATGTGGTGCCTTTGGAAATTAATATGTACAATGTTGAGCGGTACAGAAATTTCAGTAAAATATTTACAAATGCTTTTTTAATGATGATCACAAATCAATTCTGTTGAAATAACAAGTCCTGAGTGAAGTAAAGGCCAAATAACCTATAAACACCATCACTATTGTTGGCTTTCCGATTCAAAGTCCACCCACACTGCTGCCTCTAGAGAGATTTAATCAGTTCCAGATGACTCCAGAGGGGGGGAAAAATGGAATATCGGGCACCCATACCGACACTGGAGCCCTTACATACAAAAGAAAAGAAAAATCAAGATCTTTGGAGGAAAAAAATCCCAGATTTCAAAAAAGAGGAAAGGCTAGCTAACCCAGATCAAAACCCCACATGGCTATTTTCCCAGAAAGAGTCCTGTCTGTTGATGGTCTCTAGACACTCTTGTTTACCTTCCCTGTTATCAGTACAATCTTTCATGAGGTATCACACTGTTCTATAGTTTGAGCAATGTAATTGTCCTTGTCATGTTCATCAATTTAATGGAGTCTCCTTCTGTTCATCAGTATAGAGACTTAACACTGATTCTGAAGTTATTTCACTGTGGCTTGGTTTTCCATTAGTATTATATCCGAGCCTCCAGCAGCCACATGCATAAACATGTGTGAGGTCTGCATGTGGCACTTCAGCCACTCAACACGATGGCCACAGCCTAGCCATTCCAACTCATCTTCCTTTATGACAAATGGATCAGTTCACTCTAACAAATTCATTTCTTGGCTTTCCTTCCTTTATGCCTCTTCTTACACGAGTTTTCCTACAAAAACTTGCCCTGACTTTCCTTCTCTGACCTTCCAGGGTTTCCCCCCATTTTCCAAAACCAGATCCAATCCACCTTTCTCTGCTGCTCCCTGGCAGGTCCTCTGAATTTCTCTGGTGTTATTGTTGGCAACATTCATTTGACATCTACTACTTGCTCTCTCATACTGTTAGATATATTTTGGTGCTAAATGTTTTCTTTTACTACTTAATTTTAAGTTCCTTAAGAGCATGGACCATGAATTGTACATTGTTGTGGCTCCACAATGCCTTGCACATTAGTCAATATTTAATGCCAATGTTGTTTTTAATCACTAGTAATTTGGCAATATCTGTTCATTAGAATTTGGGAATGACACAGAGTTAGGGGGTTCTAAAGATACGAAACCATAAAAACTGTTAAATTCATTTTGGAGATAACTTTGTTCAATTCACTACCAAGAGACACGGTTATTGTGCTCTCGGAACGCATTTCAATAAAGTTCATGTTATGCATGCCCTTCGTAGCTTGGATCCAGATTACACAACGCTATGAATAATAATTCACAGCCCCATATTGGTTTTTTGATTTATCTCCTTTTTTGGAATGTTACATTTCTGTGACCAAGGCATTTTGTTAAATAACAAAACAAAACTTGAGTAACTCTTCATGGGTACAATAAGGAACATGGTTCTTTAAGTTAGTGAAGCCTGAGAAAAGGGCATCATCTGCTACCAACTCTTGCAGATTCCCTAGGGGAAAATGTCACCTGTTCTGATAAAGGAAGACTTCTTTTTAAATATAAAAGCTGGTCAAATAAAATCACAACCCTCCATTCCTACAGAACTATAACCAGTATCTTTTTTATTCTCTCCCTCTCTCATTTAATTCTGTTTTTTAATTGCTTATAGGTAAAGAAAATTGATGTTTAAGAAAACAGAGATTTCATCCTGTGTCCATTTATGAAATTCACAAACATTTATCGAGCGCCAAGAGTGGTCTAAATCTTAGGTCCCAGAGTGTCATATTTATCTCTAAATGTGGTAAGAGTAAACAATAAAATGTTCTGAGCTTTTTCATTTTTTCTTCAGAAGGAGCACTCATCAATTTTTTTACCTCTGAGATTTCTCTACCAGAGACAAGTTATATCTTTGAGTCTACAGTGGAAATAGTCCCTGAATCCATCACTTTACTCTTTTAAAAGCCCTGCACTTAGGAGTAAATGAAAAAGGACTCTTGAGACTGCTCCCTCTTCAGAGAAAATGACTTTCACTCCTATCATTTTAGGACCAATTCTCCTTTAACTCTCCTGCCAAATTCTTCACTCTCAGCTCAGCACTTCAAATTCAGATAAATGGGCATATCACTTCTACAAAGGAAGCAAATTTTTGAAGAAACTTCAATTTCCTTCTTAGGAAAGTAGAGTGGTCTAAAACCAAGGGCTTACTTCTAGGAAAATAGCCATTTGTAGGCTTTGCCAAAACATAATATAAAAAGGTTCAGATTACCCATTCTGCTTTCTGTTTGATGACCTCGTCCCATTGGATGTGAAAGTGGGTCCAAAAAATAAGTCCAGGAACTGTCCTCGTCACTCGGTGTTGTCGTTCTCTGATTTGGATGGGTGTCGTGGGCTGAGACTGGTGTGACCATGCAGTTCAAGCAATTGTCAAAGTGTTAGTTGACATCTGACCAGGGATACACTGATTTTTTTTAAAAATGTACTTTTTTAAATCTGAATAAGACAATGAAAACATCTCCCTGGTATCGAGGAAGTTGCATAAACACAGAATGTTTTAACAGGTATAGTTCATTCATGCTCCTTTTCTTAGCAAGCAGCATGTGAACTGAAGGAGACAAAAGCATTAATGACTTCTCCAGTGGACAGGAGATGAGTTACAGACATCAAGTGAAGATGCAAAAGTAGTTCTTGACCCATACCAGGTCGCCACCATCCCCCAAAGGAGGAAGTATAAGAGTCCAAGCACATGATGTCATTCCAAGACAACCACATCCTAGTGAAATGCACATTAGGATGGTAGTGAGTTAGAGAAGGAATCAGGTAACAGCTTCTCAGGAGATAAACATAAAAATAAGTGCCATTATCTCAAAAGCATGAATGAAATCCATTAGAAGCATTACATTTTTTTTTTTTTAATTTAGAAGCGTTACCTTTTAACAATGAGATTTATGGCATAAATGACATGTAAGAATTGTAGCACATGCTTTTGCTTCATCCTGTGCCAATGAAGAAGTATAGGTAGGAAAGATTACAACAGTAGCCCCTTAGCAACAACCAACCACACCACAAAGCCAGTCACTGAATCCGTTGCTCTGCCAGGAATGCATTCAGGAGTTGCCACACAGGAAGTACATTATGCATTATATTCCATATCGCATCGCCAATGGAAACATGGGGATATCGCTCACTGACACCAAGTGAGAATATCATTCTTAAAAGGAACTCACGTTCTTTTATAAGGCAGGGTGTATTTCAATGTTTCTGTGATGCACACAAAAGAATCATGCATAGGAGCTTGCAGAGTCAAGTTATCAGGCCTCACTTAGACATGGTGACAAGACTTGAGTCCAATTTGCACAATCCCACAATTCAAGAATAGAGAATGTATTTGTTTTATAAATCTAGGGGGGGATAACTTGTATAATCAAGGAGAAATCTCCAAACAGACATGGCAAAAGGGCCAAATGACATCAGACAGGTATTTTTATCTCTGGCTTCATTTCTTCAAACATTGGGGTTCTGACCATATGTTTCTTCATAAGCCCAGAATTTTATAGAACCATATGTAAAGTGTGGACCCATATCATAGCGTAGATTCATTTATAAAACCAAAGGGAGTATTTTATAAGATCAAAGTCTCTGCTACAACCTTACCAGGGAATGCCCCAAACTAGATCTGAAAATGCCATACACAAGGGCATATTGTCTGTGTCTCCTTTATGGGGATTTGTTACAAGCATTTAAGGGATGGCTCTGTGTTGACCGTACCATAACTTATTAAGGAAGCTTAACATCTTGTGACAATTCCTTCAAAATCTTATTTGTTCAATGTTCTCAATGTTCAACATGTAACCCAAGAGGAAGTTTCCACCCAAGCTTACTTGTTAAACCATCCATTACCAGCTGTCCCTGCTGTTGAATAAGAGTTCTTTGGGCGTTTGGAGAGATTCCCCATGCCCTCCATTTGCAAACCACTGCTCTTTCTGGGTAGATATTTCTGCTGTTGCACTACTAGGGTCTGCCTGGGCTGTGTGAAGACTTTCAACTGTGAGCCATTATTGTTCAATTTCCTCACCAACAGATATCTTTCTACTTTACATATACACGTGGGATAGAAGGCAGAAAAGAAAAGCAGGAGAGAAAGGGAGAGGGAGAGGGAGAGGAAGAGGGAGAGGGAGAGGGGGAGAGAGAGAAAGAGAGAGAGAGAGAGAGAGAGAGAGAGAGAGAGAGAGAGAGAGAGAAGAGAGATATCACTGGTAGTCCAAAAGGGATATTAGAAATCAAATGGCTCAATCTTTTAATTTTTCAGATGGGAAAACTAGGGCCCAAAGAAGATTTGATTTGCTCAAAGTCATATAGCCAGATTGGCACAGTCAGAACTATACCATGGATTATAAATTCCACTATTCTTATTTTACTAGAGTTTATGACTTCATAGATCTTGTCTGAGAGAATTGCTCAGATCATTCAAATCTTTGCGCCAGTGACTTTATTACAAGGAATATCTATATCTATATCTATATCTATCTATATAAAAGGCTAATTAATCAAAGTATCCCCTCAGAGTTCGACTGGGAGACCAGGAGTTCAATCACTCACTATGATGTATGCTGACCACCATGGGGTGGCGCAGAATGAAGGAAGGCTCCGGCCAGCAGCCAGAAGGCCCTGATTGGCCCTGACCCTACCTGTGCATGAATTTCGTGCACCGGGCCTCTAGTATTAACAATAAATGACAAAAGAGCCCAGTAGGAGGCCTTCTGAAATGGTGGTCATGTGACCCATCATCACATGCACTGGAAATGCACCAGCAGTGGATTTGCCCAACATGGAGGATGCTGGGAATGACTGGGATTCTCCTCCACTGGCACATTGTGAGGTTATACCTATGTGGCATCTAAAATTGCCACACTTTCAGCAAAACTAAATTTTCTAACAAAAATTTACTTTCTAACAAAATCTATTCAATGGAAGAAAATTATTCTCGCTAGTTTGGCATTATATACACAATAGGAATGTGTGACAGGTTTAAAATTTCAACCTTTGTTTTGTAATTGTCCAGTTTTAAAAGGACAAAATGAATAGAATGAAATTATATCAGGATGCCAACAGGGAAATTAGAAAGGCACTTACATTTTCTTCTAAGGCAACTAATAGCAAATTTTTAATTCTCAAGAAAAAGAGGGAGAGAACCAAGATGGCGGCATAGGTTAACGCCGGAGTTTGCTGCTTTGAACAACTACTTCAAAAGTGAAACTAAAAGACAGAACGGACATCACCCAAAACCACTGGAACGCTGGCTGAATGGAAGTCCTACAACTAGGAGGAAAGAGAAACGCATACGGACACTCAGAGGAGGCGCAGTGCTGAAGTCAAATTCTGAGGTGCGGAGTGGGCGCGCGGAGCGGGCTGGCGGTGGAGGGCGCGGTTGGCGTTTTCAATCGGGAGGGAGTCGCAGACTCTGAGCTCCAGATCCGGGCGAGTCTTTAGGGACCCAGACTCAAACGGGAGAAGCGGGACTGCCTGGCTTCGGTCAGGTCAGAGCGAGTGCAGCTTTCTCTCCGAGCTTTGCAGCGGGTGCTGGGACTCAGAGAGGCAGAGCCCCTGGGGACAGGACTGAGAGCCGCCATCACTGCTCTCTCCGGCCCACCCTGTTGATCCTGTGCGACCCGCCCTGCCCAAGCCCTGCACAGAGGCATTTGCCGGATAGCCTCAGGCAAACGCCAGATTAGCACCTCCCTAGAGGACAGAAGTTCTCTCACTGCCGACACAGCTGATTCTCATAGCCACTTGGCCTGGAGGTCAAACCCTCCCTGGAATTAGCTACAAGATTTAACTATAAGACTGCGCACAAAGACCACTAGGGGGTGCACCAAGGAAGCATAACAAAATGCGGAGACAAAGAAACAGGACAAAATTGTCAATGGAAGATCTAGAGTTCAGAACCACACTTTTAAGGTCTCTCAAGAACTGTTTAGAAGCCGCCGATAAACTTAATGAGATCTACAAGAAAACTAATGAGACCCTCGATGTTATATTGGGGAATCAACTAGAAATTAAGCATACACTGACTGAAATAAAGAATATTATACAGACTCCCGACAGCAGAACAGAGGAGCGCAAGAATCAAGTCAATGATTTGAAATGCGAGGAAGCAAAAAACACCCAACCGGAAAAGCAAAATGAAAAAAGAATCCAAAAATGCGAGGATAGTGTAAGGAGCCTCTGGGACAGCTTCAGGCGTACCAACATCAGAATTATAGGGGTGCCAGAAGATGAGAGAGAGCAAGATATTAAAAACCTATTTGAAGAAATAATGACAGAAAACTTCCCTCACCTGGTGAAAGAAATGGACTTACAGGTCCAAGAAGCGCGGAGAACCCCAAACAAAAGGAATCCAAAGAGGACCACACCAAGACACATCATAATTAAAATGCCAAGAGCAAAAGATAAAGAGAGAATCTTAAAAACAGCAAGAGAAAGAAACTCAGTTACCTACAAGGGAATACCCATACGACTGTCAGCTGATTTCTCAACAGAAACTTTGCAGGCCAGAAGGGAGTGGCAAGAAATATTCAAAGTGATGAATACCAAGAACCTACAACCAAGATTACTTTATCCAGCAAAGCTATCATTCAGAATTGAAGGTCAGATAAAGAGCTTCACAGATAAGGAAAAGCTAAAGGAGTTCATCACCACCAAATCAGGATTATATGAAATGCTGAAAGGTATCCTTTAAGAAGAGGAAGAGGAAGAAAAAGGTAAAGATACAAATTATGAACAACAAATATGCATCTATCAACAAGTGAATCTAAGAATCAAGTGAATAAATAATCCGATGAACAGAATGAACTGGTGATTATAATAGAATGAGGGACATAGAAAGGGAATGGACTGACTATTCTTGGGGGGGAAAGGGGTGTCGGAGATGCGGGAAGATACTGGACAAAAATCGTGCACCTATGGATGAGGACAGTGGGTGGGGAGTGAGGGCGGAGGGTGGGGCGGGAACTGGGAGGAGGGGAGTTATGGGGGGAAAAAAGAGGAACAAATGTAATAATCTGAACAATAAAGATTTAATTTAAAAAAAATAAAATAAAATAAAAAATCAAAAAAAAAAAAAAAAAAAAAGAAAAAGAGAGTTTATAAACTGGCCAAGTTGAAGCACACTTTGCAATTTGTAGAACTGATTGAATTTCAATATTTTAGAAAATATGTGTAATTTTATAGTAGCAAAAATATTTTAAAAATAAAACTTATTGCCCTAGCCAGTTTGGCTCAGTGGATAGAACATCAGCCTGCAGATCAAAGGGTCCCAGGTTTGACGCCAGTCAAGGGCATGTACCTTGGTTGCAGGCTTTTCTCAGCCTGGGCCCTGCTCTGGACGTATGCAAGAGGCAACCAGTTGATGTGCTTCTCTCACATCAATGTTTCTCTCTGTCTTTCCCTCTCTCTAAAAATCAATGGAAAAATATCCTTGGGTGAAGATTAACAAAAAAATAAAAATAAAACTTATTGCCCAGCCCTGTGGCTCAGTGGTTGAGAATCAACCTATGAACCAGGAGGTGATGGTGTGATTCCTGATCAGGGCACATGCTGGGGTTGTAGGTTTGATCCCTAGTTGGGAATGTGCAGGAGGCTGCCAATCAATGATTCTCTCTCATCATTGATCTCTCTCTCTCTCTCTCTCTCTCCACCTTTACCTTCCTCTCTGCAATCAATAGAAATATATTTTAAAATAAATAAATAAATAAATAAATAAATAAATAAATAAATAAATAAATCTTATTGTCTTCATTCTACCCTAGCACTGGGGTTCACTTGTTATCAGTTGGGAGGGAAAAAGACCTCAAAATCTTAAGTTTTATTTCCACTGACTAAATCACTGCCTCCTGACAAGTAATGAAGTTAGGAAAACCACTGAGTGCAATTATAAACAAGAAAATTTTACCCAAACATAATCTGTCGATTCAAAGTTTTTAAATGCATGCACACATGAGCATATACTACACACACACACACACACACACACACACACTACTCTATATGTCTTCTATCATTATCTTTATAAACAAAATGATCCTTTAAATACCCAGTAACACTACTGTTGTTTTCAACATAGGGGTTAACCGAGTAGGATTTCCACTGTAAAATATGAAGGTTGACTCTCTTCTAGGTGTAATGTTCTTATTCAATCAGACTTTTTACATTTATTTAACTATATGCAAATTCTTAGAACAAGAATAAATTAAATGTTTGGATCTTTGCATAATTTTTCCAATTTTTAAATAATGACATCCTTACTTCATATTTGAGTTTTGTACTATAATCAAAAAGAGGGTCATTTCTGTATAGCACTCAAGGGCTTTATCGGTTTTCCCCAGGGCCTTTTCTTAGACCTGTGACATAGCCACATAATTCTTTGAAATGTCTATTGTGCTGTAATATTCCCTTGATAAAGTCTAGAGGTCACCACCAGAAACTCTTTGTTTTGCAAGGTGCTGATAAAAGAATTGCTGAGGCTGGTGCTGCTTTCCCTCTGGGAGGTTCTGTTGTGTCTGGTTTTTCAACTACCCTTCAGTAATGATACTCCCTCACCCCCCACCACCACCTTTTGACAATAGGCTCATGAATTCCAAGCTTTTTAAGTAGCTTTCTGCTTTTTAAGTACAAATTGTCTAAAGTAATCTCTAAAATATAGTATTGGGTCCCAAAGAGGACTGGTACAGAATCCCATCCCGTTTTTTGTTTATTTATTCTTGCATGTGGTTTTTTTTTCATCTGTAATTATTTATTTTTTTGACAGAATCCCATTCTGAAGAGTCGACTTCTTGTTTCCTTCTTCTATCAGAAAACTCTGTTCTTAACTCACTCTGTAATCCTCATGCATTTAGCAAATCTATCAGGTAAGTAGTGAGGTGTAGGCGTGTTAGATGTATTCAGTGCAATATCCAGGACTTATTAACCTATGTCTTAGCTGATGTCTGAGGAACATCCCTCAAACCATGGATTCTCAAACCCCTTTGGCTTCTCCCTTTGGATTCTAAGTGGATGTTTCTTACATTTTTGCTTTAGGAATATCCAAGGCTATGAGAATGATGGTTGAGGCATAGTTTTAAAAATGCTACAAGCTGTTATCCTAAATTAAAGCTTCTTTTATTCCAAACATGTTAGGCATCTCTCCAAGAAACAGATGAAAGAAGAATATATACTTCCTACTTTTTTTGTCCTTTCCTCATCGTCTAGTAGTGAGTGAGACTTGAGAGTGTTTTAGAAAACCTGAGATATTTGCACGTAAGTAGAATTAATAGCAGAAAATACGTCCCCAAGTTACCCTGGGCTTAAAGACAGAGAAAGAACAGGCATAGTTTTCACATATAGACCATCTGAGCTATTAACTCTCCTCCAAGGAGTACAGGGATGCCTTTCTATAATGCAGCGAGGAAGAGAATGTGAAGAAGACACTGCATTCGTAAGAGACTTCATAGAAAATAGGATTCCAAAGATCATGGCACCAGTCAAGCTTTCTTTCAAGGCACCACCACTAAGCACCAACAGAATACACTCTTCACTATACATTTTCATAAACACATACAAGTCACCCAACCGGAACCTCTATGAATCTTTGACACAAAAATCTCATCTCAGATATTTTTCATGTTTCACTTTTTAAGTATGTTGTCTTTTTGGGCAACCTGGCAAGTTAGCATTTTTCTTCCAATGTCTAAAACTGGTGTGCAGATTTGACAGCTCTTCATGCTCTGGGGATTTAAAAAAATGTACTGTGTGGAAATAGAAGATGTGGCCATGTCTAAAAATAGTCTTCCCTATTCTGTGGAGTGACTTCACTGGCTCATCTCACCCAGAACTGCTGACCACCATCCTTCTTACTTGTGCTTGTAGAATGCTGGGTCGCCTCTTCGTCATGATGCTCATGATGAGTGAGAGGAGACTGTGCCTCCTGGGTCCAGTTTTCTCCATAATCACTGGTGCCACTTCTGTCCACATCTGTTGTGATGATGTTTATATACACTGTAAATTTTTATCAACCAAATTGATGGTTCTGTTCTTCCATTAAAGTACATGATATTTAAGAGTTCAATGCCTGAGCATCTACTATCAATACTTCTGAGTGACTTCACTAATCTCTCGCAAGGAAAGAAACCATTGGGCACGGAATTTCTTAATGATGACTTCTTATTCCACCATAACCACTTTCTCAAGGGCAACACCATAAACCATTTTAATGTATTCATTCTTACAATGGAGCAACATAAAATATCTTGTGCCCAGATGGTATGATTGATAAATGACCTCTAAGTTGAATTGAGTATCGTCATGAAAGTTCTCTAAGAATTTGTGATGAGATATTAACTAAATTTCTCACTGTGTCCTGTCAATTGACCTTTGCAGCATCATAGACTTTGAGGGAGAAAATATCTTTAATTAAGAACGCATATCCCATTACCAGTCATCCTTGTGGTTGTCTGAAGTGATACTTCTGGGTTTAGAAAGCCTGGGCTCCACTGGCTCCCATTCCGGTTCTGGGTTGAGTGGTCAGAAGCCCGTGGTGTGGCTGAAACTGTGGCAATGATGATGAAGTTATTAGGAAAATGGTATTTCTTGAGCCTTCACCACCTGTTTTGCACTTTCCCCCCTTCTTTGGTCTGTCCAGTGAATCATCTATACCAGTTTGTATAGATGGTTGAGTGGAAATGGAAGGAAAGCAGAGAGTGCCTTCGGCTTGGTCCAGCCATATTGTTAAGCATCTCAGTGTCCTTTGCATTCTGTCAGAGAATACTTTGGGGCCAGAACATGAGATCTTCTGGAGAAAGCAGCCAAAGAAGCTGCAGCAGGAAAAAGAAAGCTTTGGAAACACCAGCCCTCCACCGAGGATAACCAAAGACCGGCAGAGCGTTGCCCATCCATGCAGTCGGTAATGTCCCTTTGCATTTGAAAGCCCAAGGCATTTGTATCACTGGCAAGCGCATTACATATAGATCCTCAGGATGAAGGGGTAGGTACCTGGAAGTTATGCCATGATGATCACTTTATTTCATTTCTAGTTTTGGTGGAGAAAGAAATACTCTGGGCATCCGGAACTTTCCTATAGGTGATTCTAAGAAAGATTATCTACCCATAACAGCCACATGATTTAGCTATACACTTCTGAATATTTATCAAACACCTATGATATGCTCATCAAATACAAAGCATTTAACCAGCAAGCCATTCACAGCCATTGGTGGGGGAGTGGGGGAAGGAGACGACGGGGGGGAGCAGAGAACAAGATGAATAGATTCAGTAGGAAAACACCAAAAGGAACCAACTACCACCATCACAGCAGCTCCGTAGGGGGAAAAAAAAGGAAAGAAAAAGTCATATATCCACCAGTGCTCTGATACTGTCACCAAATGATAGGGCTAGAATAGGAGACACATCCAACAGAAGGATTATAACAAAATCAGAATCAATGTCTTTTGTGAAAAGGTTATTGGCAAATCCATCCTGTTCTTTCAAACTTTATATTGATACCCAAATAATACAAAACTCTTTTCAGAACTATACTACTATCATCTCTATTTCACAAGTTAAGAAAATCAGGTTTAGTATCATTGACCACATTCGCAATACGTATGGAAGAAGTGGCAGTTTTCACACCCTTACAGAAGAGAGAGGCATCCTGTTGAATTATGTGCACAGGTGCCAAGCAGAAAATTGAAATGAAATTGGAAAATATACCACAAAGATGAAAAATATCAAGGGAAGTTTTCCTCTGCGGTGTGATCATACAATTTATCTTTAGGTCCATCTGCTTGGATTGCCACCCAAAAAGTGTTTAGTTTCTCATGTTTCAAGACCACCTCTTTGTTGGTGGCCCCACCTGGAAGATGGGGCCACATCCTAACTCAGGAGAAAGGGTAATAATAAAGCTCCAGTGGTTTTGGTTATTTGGCTTTCTTCCTGAAGATACTAGAAAGAGTTTCCTTGTCTCATAGACTAACCTCTGCAGAGGTGTCCAGGCTAAGGAGTATACCATAATGCATTTAGTTTATCTCAAGTTTTTGTTCTAACAATGCAATATTTTTAGATGCTTTTAAGGCCTAAGCTATTTGGGGGGGGGGGGGGGGGGAATCTCTCCCTCCCTGAGTGCTGTCCATTTGGAGATGATACTCTCAGATTAGAATGGACAGAACCCAAAACAGCTCATGTGGCACCCTAAATGGACACCTTCTCTAAGGAAAAGCAGAGCTGTTAGGAAATCTGGTCCAGGATTCTCATGTCTGTTCGGCAATATCCTAGATCATTACAGGTCCGAATAGAAAACTCAGTCCTCTGACAGAATATTAGACCAATCATTGTATTTTTAAAGGACATTTTTCAGCTCAATTCCATCTCTTTTCTCAAAAAGTTTTATAGTTGTCACAAAGTTGAATAGTATTATGCAGTGGTTTCACTACTTGTTCTTAATAATTGGCACTGTTTTGTTAAAGCTCAGTTGACATTTGTCCTTTGCTTCAACGTCTTTCTGTTATATTGGTGCCCAATTTGTTTGTTAAAGCTTTGGATTTATTCCCTTGACCTCAACCAGGTTTTGATTAACTAAGACAATTCTTGAGTTCTAGTTCCCATTGTTTAAGCCTTTCTAGGTCTTTCTAAGTCTTTAATTTAGGATCATCTACAACTTTGATTTACTATCCTTCCAATCACATTCTCAAGTCCATTGCTTCAACAGACCATAAGTTCCTTGAAGGCAAGAGCTCTGGCTTTTTTCATATTTGTGTTACCAGCACCTAGCACAGTGACTACACAATGAATATTCATTGTAATATTTTACTGTGCCATTTTCTGACAAAGTTCAATAGTTCAAAAAAAAAAATCTGTAGCATCAGACCACATAAATAAACCAGGAAGAACATGAGGCACTAGGAATTTTATAAAACATGTTTTTCCCATTTCTCCTCCAAATACAGTTTGGCTTCCATTAAAAAATCTATTTCTTCCTTTAAAATCTCATCAAGGTATAAGCAAGGTGTGGTCAGAGGCTTATGCTCATTGTTCATATTAACTGTTTCCCAAAAGAGATACTATTGGGTATCACTCAGATTAATTGGTAAGCCTTGCATAAATGGTTCTACTGTAATTGATTATCCTTACTGGTGCTGGAGATAAAATCTTCATCATCATCAATGCCTGATCCAGAATGAATGGGGTGTTTGTCTCTTTCATCTTCATTTTCTTCAGTTGGCTTCCAGCCTGCTGAGATGGTATTTGAATCCGTACCTGTTGTGGTGATTTGCATTAGTAGCTGAGCTGGATCCTAAGTAACCCACTTGACAAAGGAAGAAAATCAGGCACAGAATGTACGATGGAATTCCCAAGATTATAAGAAGAAAGTGAAACATTTGGCGTGTATACCCCTAAATTATCATATCTTGGTCTCTGAAGCGAAACTATAGATCTAAAAACAATTTTCTATTATCTTTACAACTGGACATTCTCTTGAAGAAGTTAAAGAATAAATATAGACACAACCCAACCAAAGAAGTAAAAGAAATGAAAGGCCAATAAACACTCCCTCGGGCTTATAGAGACACTTATTAACTTATGAAGCCCATGCCATTAAAGCCAGGACTCCCAGAAGAGAATGGAAACATTTCACATGTGCCTATTTGCTTTGTCAAGCTACTTTCAAAAACCCTAGGACTCTAAATACATCAGTCTTTTCTAAAATCCCATAGTTGTATTCACAATTTGCTAATTCATTTTTATCTTCTCTAGCATCATATCAGTGTACTGTAAAGGCAAATGAAAGCTACACTGCAGTCCCAACAATACTTGAGCATACAGGGATGGAAAAGTCAGTTAATTAAGAGAAGTCATAGCTAGCATTTGTTAGGCAACCCTTCTGATCGTCTAAAGTGGACAGACGGTAGCCAAGATTTGGAGAAATCTCCCTCTTCTCCTTTTGGAAGCAATCACAAGAAAGATGGAAACCCTCCACCTCTTATCCATGGTTACTGCAGAAGACATCTCTTTACAAAGGGTTTCGTACATTTTGAATCAGATTCACACTATCTTTTTGAAATGAACATTTGTCTTTTCATCTGTTAGTATCTACCCCAAGAATAGTTTCGCTGATCAAAATTTGCTATATTTTGTTAGCTCTAGCTAGGCTATTGTATTTTTCCTCCTGAAAAGTAAAAAAATGTCAAATGCCTTTAATCATTGTAGAATACCATTCAGAGTCAAAATTTTGTCTGTCATCAAGAAATACCTGGCTCCTTTTCACAATCCCCTTATTAGCCTCCTCCTGGGCTATCTTAATTCTATAGAGTGGAAAGAAGAAATGCGCTTAATAGTGCTATAAAATCAAACACATAGATCTCAGAGCTCATGATCCCTCTAACATCATTGAAAACATTTGTGAAACCAGAATGGACTGTAGACTTTGACAGTATCCCCAAAGTCAATGAGAATTACTGAAGACTGTCAAGAAAACCTATGAAACGAGATAATAATAACGCATTACCAGCCATTACTGTTGTTGTGTGAAGATGGTTCTTAGACTCTGATGGTTGAAACAACCATGAAAACCAATCCTCAGCTTCTCGCCTCTTGGTTGTAGTTTTGGGAGTTGTACCACTAGTGCTCATCAAAGCTGTTGCAGCTATAATTGAATGGATTGCTGAAAGGTTAATTATCAGTTCCTAAGAAATAGCATTGCATATGCTTTTACTCTTTATCTACTCAAGAGAATTATCTACACTTGATATAGATGGAGAAAAGAAAGGAAAAAAGCACAAAAGTTCCATTTATTTCAGAGGCCCAAATTGGAGTTCATAGGATGTCAGAGATAGAAGGGCCCTAAATTCATCTAATTCATGCTGCTCATCTCAAAGATGAGAAAACTGTGCTGTACAGATCGTGACTTGTGTGAAGTCAGAAAACTAAACAACAGAGAGGTCTCAGGAGGAGCATGAGAGCTGTCTTTGAGTTTTGAAAGGCTATCATGTGAAAAAGGAATTAATTTTTTTGTCTGTGCTCCCAAAAGTCTCAATTTGGACCTGTGGTGAGAATTTTGGGGAGATGACTATTCCTCCAAATGTTGAATTTAAAAAAGTTAATAATCTGAACTTCCCAACAATGAGCTTCTTCATGAAGAATGTTGTGCCCCATCATCAGAAAGATCACTTAGGAGGAAAGTTGTGTGAGAGATTAAATGATTGGAAGTTTTGATGGAACTAGACCATTTAAGATCTCCAGATCTGAGCATCTAGGATTCTAAAACCCAGCTCTTCATCTTAGCCCTTCATCTGCTGCACATTCTATCTTGGCCAAGCAATATCATTCTCCAAGAATTTGGGATATGATATATCTGTGAGCAATTCCAGACACATAATCCCAAATACACAGAAGGATGACACAAGAAGTGAAAAATGGGGGGAAAAATGCCTTTCTGCTTTTTCCATTTAGAGTCCAAATCCTCTAGCAATCTTGCCATGGTCACGTTTTATATTGACACTATATTTTGCACAACAGAGCAGGACATTTTGAGTTCCAATTTTGAAAAGAGGAAAATCAATCAGGAAAGACAGAGATGAAGTAACCCAATGATCTCACTAACAAGACCAGAAGCAAGAGTCATGACTTGAAAACGATTAAAGACTGCCATTTCTGTAATCATGACGTGCAGCAGGAGAACATTAGATAATGAGGACAAACTGAAAAAAGTTCAAGCAGAGAGACTGACACCATCATTAAATTCCCAAATACAAAGGTAAGGTGAATTAGATTCCATTTTTCAGCTATCAAGAAAGTCCAGAAATGACCCGAGGTGAAACATTGATAAGACTATATCCTTCACAGTGTTTACCCTATGAAGATAAACATTTCAAACATTTAAAATTAGAATATTCTTTACTCTGCAATATCTACCCTTATTAGCCTCCTCCTGGGCTATCTTAATTCTATAGAATGGAAAGAAGAAAATCAATCCTCCTTCCCCCACCCCCAGCCCCTCTCTCCAGCATTATCTTAATCACTATGATATGCAGTCATAACATTGGCACTATTTTCCTTACTTGAGCATTTGTCAAAATAAGGGATATAGTTTATTCAGTGTCTTAACAGCTAAGCAAATGTAAAGGATGATTTTGATTACTCTCCTTCTGTAGAAAGAATACCTAATTATTTTGAAATATGACCTAATCCTCCATCAACGAAAGTTAATAAATGTAGACATGCTTGTAATCTCCCATTATTATAGTCTTTGAATCTTTTCCCACAAAAGCTCTCAGGTCAGAATACTTTGCAGGAGTTTAGGGTTAACAGTCAAAGATCCAGGGAGCTTGTTGGAGGCCTAGATTCTGATGTAAGGCAACAGGTCACTTCCTGCACTTTGCAGTTGAGGTGTTAGATGTCCGCATAATTATCTCAGGCCTACACGTTCCATCTGAAAATCAAGATTTTCCTCTATGATTATTGACTGTGATAATTAGCAGAAAGTAGGAGTATGCATTTTCTGATAAGCTTTTTTTTCTAGAGTGCTTGCTTTGAAGAATTCTTTTAAGGGAAGCCCCTCGAGAAACAATAATTCTGATTATTTGGCATGTTGATTAGGAGTATCGGATAGTATCCCGGACTCATAAATGAGATGGTACCAGGCCCTGTTCTCACTAACAATCACGACGGAGCATCAGCAGAAAATGATAACGGATGTCCTTTTCCTCAACACTGAAATACTTGGCATCAGGACAACAAATAAGCAGAAGGCATAATAGCTTACCTGTTGTTGCTGTTGTTTGATCCTGAGTCTCAGGCTGTGAATTATCAAACCAAGACCATATCTAATCAATGTGCTCCTGAGCCGCTGCATGGCTGTTGGAGTGCACAGTGGAAGTAATTGAATCAATCATGAAAACATCGTGTAGTGAGGTCTTTCTACAAAGCCTTTACTCTTAGTTCTGTCTATACATAATGTCTGTATCTATTATAGAATGAAGAGTAGAAAAGAAGGATCGAGGCCTGGTTTTACATTTCCACTCTCCTAAAGTCTCCTGGAATCCTATATATTAAAAGCCTAATATGCTAAGTTTCTGATCGGCCGTTCAACCAATCAAAGCATAATATGCTAATGATATACTAGGGCCGCTCAACCGCTCGCTATGACATGCACCAGGGGGCAGACACTCCGACCAATAGGTTAGTTTGCTGCTGGGGTCCGGCCTGGAGCCCTCCCGCAGTCCCTCCCTGGCTGGCCAACCTCCCGCATCCTTCCCCGGCCCCGATCACGCACCAGTGGGGTCCCTCGGCCTGGCCTGTGCCCTCTCGCAATCCGGGACCCCTCGGAGGATGTCAGGGAGTCGGTTTCGGCCCAATCCTGCAGGCCAGGCAAAGGGACCCCACTGGTGCACGAATTCGTGCATTGGGCCTCTAGTCTTAGGATAACGTTGGAAATGCAAATTCTCTATAGGTATCAATTCAGTGCTACTCATTCTTCAAATGGAATCCCCTGAATACAGGCTCAGGGAGAAATCAAGCAGCAACTTAATAAGCTATGATGGAAAGAGATTTTTATATGTACTTGACTGGGTGATTCAGCTATGCACTAAAGATCTTCAACACAGAATTTCATAAAGTTGCTTTTATTCATCTATTTTTGGAGTGTCTTAAGAGATGCACCCCCTTTTGGGTCTATCATTTTACCCAGGTAGCTCGTGATGACAACTGGCATTTGAAAGCTCTACTGACACTCATTAACCTCAAGTCAAGCTTTATACTTTATGTAAGTCAAGCAGGAACTTTGCAAAGGGTATGTGTTCAACGTGTTGAAATCAGATCTCAAGCATCCATCCATCACTTTCTGTAACTTTTAATTCTAATTCAGAATGTCTTTCCAGAAAGGAAAAACAAATTTTCTCAAGTTAAAAAAAAAATTCTGGACTCTGTTCAAATTAGAGAAAGGATAATTGGTAATATTTTACAATTTGAAATATTTCATTTGACTCTCAAGTTGGACTGAATCCAAAACATTTCCCTATAGGTGAAGAATGTCAAATAGCACCAGAATAAACATCTAAACCACTTGTGAAAATCTGATAAAAGCTATGACTTTTTTCTTTAAAAAACTGATCCTGCACATACACATTCTAAAATTTTTGCATATTATTTCAGGTGGTCTTGTATACTGTATGGCTGTCATTGACTCTACTGGCAGTCAATGAATTCCTGGTTAAAAACTTTGTATACAGGCCAAATGTCAACCACCTGCACAATATATTCTATGCTACCAAGGACACACTTGCTCAGAATAAAGAGTAGAGAGATAGGAGCCAATTTCACCAATGATGCCCTCAGATAAACCTGCGCATTCCCTAAAAAATTTGCAGACATCCCATTCTCACCTCAGAAACTAAATAAAGATGCATAACTCATGCTACCCTCACCCTATACCAGTGGTTGGCAAACTGTGGCTTGCGAGCCACATGCGGCTCTTTGACCCCTTGAGTGTGGCTCTTCCACAAAATACCACGTGCGGGCGCTCATGTACAGTGCGACTGAAACTTTGTGGCCCATGTGCAGAAGTCAGTATTTTGTGGAAGAGCCACACACAAGGGGCCAAATAGCCGCATGTGGCTCGCGAGCCACACTTTGCTGGCCACTGCCCTACACCAAGTAGAGGCCAACAGGAAGTAAACATACAGGAGCAATATAGAAATTGGCATTATTTTTTGTCTTCCTGAAAGGCGTTATCAGAGATTTGGGGGAAAAGGAAAGAGCTACTGCCTAGCCAGCAGAGTTTCCAATTCCCCCCCACCCCACCCAAGTAAGCCATGCCAGACCAAAAATATATATATATATATCAAAAACATTCTTTGACACCCAGAAAACAAGGAAATAGAGTGCTCCTATTTAGGAGCTGGTTTCCTGAATGAGTATAGGTTTCTGGATTCCAAAGAATTCCAGATCACAGATAGGAAAGGAGCTGATGACATGCCTCCAGGAGGGCTCTTCCAAAAATAACACTTACAGTAAAAGGGCTGCTGGCAATCAAAACCTACCCAGATGGCTGTTCTTATTGGCTTTCCCTACTGCCCACCCACTAAGGACCCTTAAGGAAGGGATGAGCCCGCCAAGCCAAAGAGCAATTCTAGGTACTCAGCCAACCCTCCTCTTGACCTCTGCCCTCCTGCACGCATTAGGGAGGATTCGCAATCACTCCCTCTCACCAAGTTCCAACTCTCAATCCAACAGTCATGACGTTTTCCTCACTGGGCTTAAAAAATGTGGTGTATTTAGGAACTCCCCACTGCTAACTTTTCTAGTTTGTTAGATGCCACTTTCAAGTTTCTCCCTGAATCCTATAGCATTTCAGTCACTCTGGGGTTAGCCCTGGCCTCACTCTAGTGGACAAGTGAGTCCCCCCCTCTCTCTCTCTCTCTCTCTCTCTCTCTCTCTCTCTCTCTCTCTCCCTTAACTACTAAAAGAAACTTAGCTAAGTGCTCTGGAAAGAAGAAAGCACAATTCTCCTCTCAACACAAATCCTGAGTTACGTTTCAGCAAACAGAGCACACTCCTTCCTTGCTTTCTGAACAGTGGATAAGCCCCATGAAAGTAGGTCCAACTCAGAGTCCTCAGGAATGGGGGCAGCGTCTGGCACAGAGAAGACCTCAAGTACTGGTTGAATGAATGACTAGCTTACTAATAACCCTTCCTTCCTTCTATATCACTCTCTAAGAATATGGTCTACTGGCTCCTAAGCATTCGAATAAGCCCATTACATAATAGATATTCAATATTTGTGGACTAACAGGCAGAAAAAGTACTAAAAGACGGGCTATGAATGTTTCTTAAATGTGCTGACTGGCTACCTTAAAGCACAGGTGAACTACTCCCTATTTTAGATAGTTACTAGCAACTGGAATGTTAACTTCGTCTAGTTCCCACAAGATATAGTTTGTCAGGATTTTCTTCTTTGGGAAATGGAAGTTTAGGGTATAAACATGACCTGCCTCCTGCTGAGACCAGTAACTGCTGCCTGCCAGCATCTGACAAGATGAGCGTGTGATGATAAGGACCTTCAGCAGGGCTACTTTAAGGGCAGGGAAATCAAGGAGCACCAAGTAGCCAGCAGCACGGCCAGCTTGGTCTGCAAAAGTTTCTCTCAAGAAAGGTTGTCTGTGGGACTACAAACAAGGAGTGACCAACAGCTGGCTCCAGAGAGCCAATATTCTGGGAAAACATGGGCAATTTGCAAGTGCCTGCTTTTTGAAATGCTTCAAAGAATCTGCAGAAGATGACCAGGACCCTAAACCAACGTGCACCACTCACTCAGCAAGCTGCTAATAGAAATTTAATCCACGGCTGAGCAAGCAACCTTACATTGACTCACGGGGTTTTGGAAGTTTCCTGGCTTCTGGGTGACACGGGATGGAAAGGGTCCTGTCTCGTCTCCAGCGTTCACAGCCCAGTAAATCTCTGCCTCATTCTTTGGAGAGCAGAGTTCCACCCCTCACGAGCCATCGCCAGGAAAAGAGCAAATCCACACCATACTAGGAAAGCGACTCAAGAGGAGACGCCCTGCCTGAGTTTGAATAATCTTCCACGGAAGGAACACAGCCACTCCGGAAGCATGTTTTAAAACAAACCCTGGGGGCAAAGCCAGGAGGAAAGCGAAGGAAGAGACAAGAGGGAGACGTAAACGCTTCCCAATGCAAGCGGAAGCACAAGGGGCCCAAACCCAGAGACCTCGAAGGCACTGCTTCCATATTCCCACCCTCCCTGCCCCAAGGTAATGAATGACCCTCACAAACCAGGAGCCTTCCCCTACAGCTGGCATATAAAACTCTTAAGCAGATTTCATGTGATCAGATAACTCCTCCAGCTATGTTTCCCTAGACCCGTGGTCGGCAAACTGCGGCTCTTTGGCCCCTTGAGTGTGGCTCTTCCACAAAATACCACGTGCGGGAAAACACGTACAGTGCCATTGAAACTTCGTGGCCCATGTGCAGAAGTCGGTATTTTGTGGAAGAGCCATACTCAAGGGGCCAAAGAGTCGCATGTGGCTCACGAGCCGCAGTTTGCTGACCACTGCCCTAGACCAAAAAACAAAGAAATTGTTCAGAAATCCTGGGTGATGAATATGACTGAGTATTATATAGTCAACAACATGAGTATAAATCAGGGTAAAATAGAAAAAAGATGAAGTTAAGAGAAACAGAAAGGAGCCAATGGCTTGTATGCACCTGCCGTGAGAGCCCCGCTTAGGAAAGTCTCACCCAGAGGTGGGTAAGAACCAGTGGGAAACATGCAAAACTGAGAGCCACTTCTGTATCAGGCTTGATGTCACCCTATCGCTGGGACAAAAGAATAAGGAAAGTTCTAGAAGAAAACTTTTGACATGGCGCTTCGTATCCCACGGTTAAGAAACACAGAGTTGCAGGTGAAGAAAAAAAGAGACTGTTGGCAGTCTCAGTCAGTGCACACGGCACTGACAGCCTGCACAGCCCACCTCCCCAACGCCGTCACCAGCTTCCAGACCGGAGACACGCTGCGTGGGCGTGCATATCACTCAAGAAGGACCAAGATGGTTTTGCCAATGAATCACTCGTGGGAAGCCCAGTGATTCGCTGTCCTTACTGGTGTCGGGGGTCTCCTCCGGGTAGTAGGACACTCCGGGACTGTCTTGGTCTTGGGTCGGGTGAGCAGTCGGAAAGTGGGTGTGGATGATGTAACTTTCTGGAGTGCTTCTTTCACCGTAGGACCCACTGCTGGTGTCATAGTCAGCAGTAGTGTTGTTGATGTCATCAGGGTTAGTTCTGTATTCGCCCTTCTGGGTGTAGCGGGTACCATCCCGGTTAACAATACCTGGGGGAGAGAGAGAAGGCCCTTTTAGGAGGTGGCAGCTGACACTTTCTGAGTATAGAAAAGACTGTGAATTATCACCTAAGATGGTGACTGTAAAGCTACTTTTCTTTTTTATTAGGAAAAGCAACACCTAAACTACCTGTCTAGTGGGGGGATGTGTGGCTGAAGCATTGAGAAGAGTGCACACTCCCCTGACCACTCACGCACCTGGAAAATGAAGAGGGGAAAAGAGATTGTGTTTGGGAGTTGCCCTCTTGGGATTCCAGTGCTGTGTGGCTCCAGGCAAGGTAGGTACCTCTCTGAGCTTCAGTTTTGTCATTCCGTTATGAGCATAATTAATATTGTGTGTAAAGTGCTTGCACAGTACTCAAAATATAGTTGGTGCTCAGTAAGTGATAAGTCTCCTGCCTGGTTCCTATTGCCCTTCTCAAGAACATGTCAACTTTGTGCTATTAGTTCCACCGATTTCCAGAGAGGATAAGAGGGAGGAGACACAGAGGCTATTAGCATCAGCAGGGAATATATAGTTGCAAACTCACACAAAAATTAGATTTTCTTCCTAAGGGTCCAATTTTGTCAGTTTAAGTGAATCCCTACTCCTGGATCAGAAATTATCATGCTTGAGTACTGACAAAGCCTCTGTCATCCTCAATGAAATTCAACCTTGAAATTAGGAAGCACAGATGTATATTAAGATCAAAATCGTTGGTTTAAACAAGAAAATGACTAGAACGGACAGGAGGAGGAAACGCAAGGATGAATTCATTCATTGTTCTTCCCTGAAAGTATTTGCCGCCTTCAAACCCGGGCTACTGACTGCCCAAGTGTGCATTTATCTGAAGTTATTTTCTGCTGTATTGCACTGGAAGGACTGAAGATTCCTTTTGTCCACCTATCTAGCTTGCCCAAGTGGAACTATTCATAAAACGTAAATTTAAAAACATTCCAAAGTTTCAGTCACCCTGATAATCTCTGCAGATGAGAATCTGATAAGGAAATATGACCAAAGTTGCACAGGTCTGGACTTCAGAAGACATCTGTGGGGACCAAGGAAGTGGGACATTTATTGAGCATCTACTATGGACCAGGCACGCATTAGACATATGCTTTCTCTTAATTCTCAGGGGGAAAAGTCATATATGTTGTTTCATTACCCAGATGAGAAATGGAGGCTCAGAAAGAGTAAGTCGCTCCTCTAAGTCCGCCCAGGTGGTAAGGTACTGGGATTCCACACCAGGCATGACTGAGACAGCACATCTCACACCGAAGGCCTCCACTTCCTAGTGCAAGGCACAGGCCAGGGACAAATCCCTCCCTAACAGTGGGGGCTGGGTTTGTGTGGTCCGGGAAGATTCTTGCCCCCCTGCCACTGTCACCACTATTCCTAGGCACACGGAGAGGTCTGGCTCTTAGCAGGCAGACATCAGGCCTCCTCAGCACTGTCATACTTCTCAAGAAGTGAGGTTCAGAGGCAATAAGATCAGAGATAATAAGTCGACCTCTTTGAAAGTTTTGTCTGGGACACTGTTTTCTACAGTGCCAGATGTCTACGTCCGGGGATCACTTCAAATAATGTTGAATCACATATCAGGAAGTTTATACCCTTTATAATTATCTTTCAATACTCCAGTTAAATCCAACACAAAATCGTGGGGGCTAGAATGTCCCTATCCTACCTCTTAATAATCCCCCTCTGTGAGAGAGAACACAGCTCGGAGCCTTCAGCTGCTAGAATTTAAGAACATTATTTAATTTCCCCTACATTAAAATTTATTTTTAAGGGTACCTTCTAATGATGTCCAGGAATGCTGGCCTTTCATTTGCAGTGTGTGTGTGTGTGTGTGTGTGTGTGTGTGTGTGTGTTTAATCATTCTAAGTAGAAAAGAATGGGTCAATTAAATGAAAAAACCAACAACAACAAAAATCAATAATAGTGCTGTGTACATAGAAGTGCCCCAAAAAAGTGAGAGTGGTTTTCAAATGACAGAAGTTTGAGAAACAGTGCATTTGGTAAACCAGATAGAAGTTTCAAGCCATCGAAGAAAAAGAGGAAGGTCTGGCTCTTAGCAGACCTGCTATTCTAGTCAGATATAAAACATTGAAAATGCACTTGATCCCTTTCCCAAGAACAAGGAAAGGCAACCAAAGTTGGAAGAGATACGTACTGATGGATACCTCTCCGTCGAAGGCATTGGTCAGGTTTGTGATTGCGGTACAATCTTCTCCTTGCGGTGCTAGGAGGTAAAAAAGAAAGAAGGCATGAGAACTCCAAAAAGTATGAGCAAAATCAATTCCCATTTCTTTTAGTTAATTAGGATGGAGTTTCATTATAACTTATGGCAAGTATTTTCCTTTTCTGAAATTTGGTGAAGTCTCCTGGGAACCTCTCTGGCCTTTGTGATGCATTTTTCATTTTTATTTTGCTTTACACATTTTTTTGGAAGCTCACTTGTTATTCTTCCCATCCCAACAAATTCATTCATTAACAAATACCTATGTTCTATATCAGGCATTGTGGAAGGCTGGGGGTACAACGATGAATAAGATAGGCATGGTCTTTCTCTAATGAAGCGCACGTTAGCGTTGCTTGTCAGCAAAGAGCAAGGAATAAAGGAATGGATGGATGGATGGATGGATGGATGGTTGGTTGGATGGATGGGTGAATGGAGGCAGGCAGGCAGATTGCTATCACAAGGAAGGCTATTATCACAAATATTTTAAGTGCCCTGCCATACACCACTTGGTATCGTAACATTAGACAAAAACACAAGTTGAACAAAACAGGGTTTGGTTGCTTCCCAGTTCCTAGGAGATCTTTTCCCATAGATAAAGGGATGTCTTTTACCTGCCTATTTCTTTGGCCTCATTGTGAAACTGAAGGGCAACAAGTTTTAGGAAAAGCCCTTCTTGCAAAGGCTGATTCAAAGATTTCTCAGAAGAGAGACTCTTCAAAGAGAAAGTTGCCTCCTTGGGAAGTACATTCCTCACCATCCAATGTAAACTAGCCCCTCAACACTCCCCCATGCCTGTCACTATCACACATGGTCTGCTCTCATTTCTTCTTCTACCGCTACCTAAAATTATCATGTTCATTTTCCTCGATGACTGCTCATGGCACATCTCCCAACCCCTACCATCTGCTGCACACCCACCTCAACATGAGTAGGAACCTTATCTGTCTTGGCCAGGATATTTATGGGGGCAGAGAGAGGCTCAAATATTTGTTGAATGAATGAAAAAGGAAAAAACGTCCATTCTTCTAGTAAACACACCTAAGATGGAAACCCCCAAATAGTCCGCAAATATAAACAGGTCAAAAAACATTTAGGTAAACCCTGAATGGCAATGCCATGAGAAATAATTAAAGGCAACTCCAGATAAATCAGTCCATGTATTCATTATTTTAGGTATTTACTTAACACATAATAAAAAGGAAGCCAAAAAAAAAAATGTTCTTGTCCCTGCTTTTGAGGAATTCACAAGATCATGAAGGGCAATAATAATTAACATTCTTTAGATTTTTATAGTTTTCAAAATATTTTTCCAATAAATCCCTCATTTAAGAATCAGGGCAAAAAGTCGATCTAGGTGATATTGAAGAGCATCTACCCAATCTGCCTGGGGCGGGGCGGGGGGGGGTGGGGGGAGAGACACCACCAGAACTGGCCTGACCTGTGACATGCTTCTGACATTGTTACATTATACAGGCCTAGACTCTGACCTTGGATTATGACTTCTTAATGGCAGGAATGGAAGAACACCCCGCTCCCCCCAAATTCAAACATAATTGCAGGTTACACTGGGAATTTCTAGGAGTTAAGTTGTAATAGAAGGGGGCATGATGTCAAAAACTCTAAGAGAGTTTTGTAAATGATTAGAGCATTTGTTCAAATGGACCCCCTTCATGCTGCAATTCACCTTAACTCCTATGAAGAACATCAAATCTGGCAGGCACACTGGCAGGATGGTGACCCAAATGTGCAATCAATACATTCATGCTCCCGTGTCAGACAGCAGGGCCTCATTAGAAGGCCTTTCATTCTGTTTAATGAGCATTGTGTTGCTGGGAGAAACAGGCCTGGTGGGGTCTTACTGAACCTAAAGATGTGTTAGAAAGACTCTGAGGTGAGCTTCCTGGTGGTCTCAAAACCTTGCCTCCACTGCACCAAAAACAGCCAAGGAAATGTTAACTATTCTAGCCCATCACTCGGCCCCAGATAGAAAGATACCTTCCTCAATGCCTGATACATTCTAGGTATCCCATAAATATTTGTTCAATAAGTGAGTGAATGAATAAACAAGTAAATATAGAATCTTCCCTAAATTTCTCCTTCAAAAGCGAAGCATTTTATTCAAAGCCAACTTTAAAAATGAACTCATTCAAGTGAGTCCTCTGTTGTTTACACAGAAGCCACCAGGCTCATGCTGGGCCTGCTCGCTGACAGATGAGGCAATAAAAATCACCAAGCCTTTGCAGGGTCTGCCTTATTTTCATTTGTAAACCACAGGCTGTGTTTTATGAAAACATTGCTGAAATTGTAAGCATGCAGAAGCTATCTGCTAAGATTGAGCTGGCTTTGGTCCCTGCATCCAGTTTGCCAGGGGAGGGGCGTGGAGCGCATCACTGGGGCCTGCTGGTAGTTCTCAGGCTGAGCTGGATGCAAGGATCTTTCCACTGAGATCCGCCACATTGTGCAGAGGTTATCAAGATCTGTAGCTCACTGAATATCCCCATCATCTGACTCTCAGCCAAGACAGTTTAATGAAAGCAGTTTATCTTTCGATAAACATTCTTCTTAACGTCTTCACTTTTTGTCTTTGTTGCTTCAACAAGATTAACTCTCAAGATAAGAAATATGGTCCCCTGCTCTCTCTCATTCCACTCTGCCCTGCACAGTGCTCAGCGCGCATAGCCAATCAACCAACAGACTTAAAAACTTCATGAAAAACTTATAAAAGCAGCCTGCCCATACCGAGTAAATTGGGAAAAGAGAAAAAGATAAATGTCACTCTGAACTTCACGACGTTAATACAGCCACTTTGCTATGCAGTACACCCCCCGGGACTTCTCAACTTTTCACCGCCCAGAGAGGAGGGAAGTGAACAATACTCTTCACTCACTTCTCTGAGGACAGGCCCAATCTCTTGGGCAAAAATAAGGACCGGGAGAAAAGTCTCTGTAGTAACTTGCCTAGATGGCTTCATTTCCAGGCAATAAAACAAGGTGAGCTTCTACCTTTTTGAATTAAGGTTCTTTTCAGCAAGTGACAGCCACTTGTAAATCAGGTGAGACAATGTGGATATGCAACAGCATAATTTATTGCAGGCATTCACTCAACACAGCTCAGTGGGAGACAGAGCAGGCAGAACCCAGAGACACTCTAAGGCAGTGGTTCTCAACCTGTGGGTCGCGACCCCTTTGGGGGTCGAACGACCCTTTCACAGGGGCCACCTAAGACCATCGGAGAACACATATATAATCAGATATTGTTTTTGTGATTAATCACTATGCTTTCATTATGTTCAATTTGTAACAATGAAAATACATCCTGCATATCAGATAGTTACATGATGATGCATGTAGCAAAATTACAGTTATGAAGTAGTAATGAAAATAATTTTATGGTTGGGGGTCACCACAACATGAGGAACTGTATTAAAGGGTCGCGGCATTAGGAAGGTTGAGAACCACTGCTCTAATGTATGCAGTCTGGTGCTAGCACTTTTCCATAGGGCCACGCCCCTCACCTAAAGCACAGTCTTCCCAACTCTTCCATGAGCTCTGGCACTAAGATAAGCTAGCTAGACCACATGTGGCTCTGTGTCTATTTCCTTATTTTTTGCATGGGGTTTTTCTCATTCTCATGTCATTAGAATGGACATTCTGGGTATGGGTATGGGACCTGGGTATGGGCCATGTACTGTGTACCCTCAGGTGGACTAGCCTCCTTTTGGTCAAATGCCATTTGTGTTCTTTGTTCATATGACAGGGAGGAGTAGTCTACATTTTTCTCCTGATTTTGAATGTTCCTCCATAGGTTTAGTGACCTGTATATATTTTTGATCACTCCATTTCAACTAACCAGCCCTGGTAATTTCTCTTTCTCCTAAACTCTAGATTTCCCCTCGGAATTCTCACTCTGATCCCTACTGCTCATGCAACAGTGGGTGGCATGGCATAGTCTAAAGCTACTGATGTAATCCCAGAATTTCTTGGATTAAAAAGCCATGCAGATTGTATATTCTACTACCATATATAAAATCTGTTTGTCTCATAAAAATAATGCCCTAAGTCATTATCTAACAATATCTGTGTTTGTCTCATACTGAAAATGTCTTCAGTCACTTGCCAGCTAATTAAAGACAGGAAGTCTGCCCTTCCTGTCTTTAAGGGAAACTGGCACGCCAGGTAGAAGTGTCAAGTTTACCTGGTGTCTTTATCATCCCCTTCACACAACCTCAAACCTTTTGGGGGAGCAGAAGGCTCGGTTTGAGAAGGAAGACATTTGATGGTTGGCATTCAAAACATTCACATTTATGGGTTTGACCCTTCTCAAAAGACCCTGAAGATTCACGATGCAAAGAACTCTTTAGTGTTGCTGGGGCCTGTGAATTAGACTTGCAAACTTGTGTTTTTAGGCCAGTAGTTGGAAGCAATCCCCTTAGACAGGAAGGGGCCTAGGCAGCAGCCCAGCATGCACATTTTAAGGTCTTTCCTTATTCTCTAATTGTCAGGCCCCCAACTCTTGGGTAGGTAGGGACACTCGACAAGGTCAAAGGCGTACCCGTATGTCCTCCCAACCTTCTCTCCAGCCCCAACATATGATCAATACCTCTAAGCTAAGCCAGTTGCTTTGTACTCCCATGCTGTCCTTGGATTCCTGTAACCCCACCATCCAAAACCCTGAGTGACTTCCCATCACACTGAGAACTAAACCCAAACTCTCAACCGTGGCCTACAAGGCCGTAGGTGATCTGGCGCCTGCTTCCCTCTCCGACTTCATTCCTTGGCATTCTCTCCTCTGATCGCCTGGCCTCCCTGCTGTTTCCGGAACAGGCCACGATGCTCCCCACGCTGCCTGGCTTTGCACCGGCTACCCGCTCTGCTCGTGGCTCCCTCCTGCATTTCACGCAGGGTTTCTCCTCAGAGGCTCTTTCCCTGACCACCTTCTCGGAAGAAAGCTCCCCTAGCACTCTGAAGCCCCTTGCTCTGCCTTCCTTTTTACAGCTCTTCTCTCTCCCTAGCTTCAGAGAAGGTATTTCATATTTATTAGCTTACTGTTTGTTGGCCTCCCCAGCTTAGCAGGCAAGCACCCTATAGACAAGAATTTTCTCTCTCCTGCCGATGTTCCCCGAACATCTGGAAGCTCCGTGAACCCCCACGCAAGCCCAGATTGAACTGCTCTTGGCAATGCTGCCACGGGCTTGCCTGCCAAAAGCGATCCCAAACACAAAGGCAATCCACTTGGGACCAACCTGAAGCGTTGTAGCAGTAGGTGTCGTACTGGGAGGTGTTGGAGGTGAGGATGTACACCCCTGTGTTGTTTGCGGCACAGATGGGGTTGGGGTGGATGCGGGGAATCACCACGTGCCCTTCTATGAACCCGTACCTGCAAAAGAAACAGCAGCGGTTAGCCACCTGCGAGGCCGTGACGGTATCTCATCCCATCCCATCAAATGACATGCCATGCAGCGCAACGCTTCATTCAACTCACCCTGAAGGGATGTTTAAGGTTTCAGCCAGTGAGTTATGTGAAATCCAAAAATAACAGCAGAGGCAGCGTGAGAGGGATCAAGGCTGATAGAAACAAAGTGATTTCACTTAGGGCTCTATAAAAGCTTTTTTTTTTTTTAAAAAGGGATTCGTGAAAGAAAATAGTTTCAAATAAAAGTTGTGGTCAAGTCAGTTTAGACGAGCAGAAGGAAGTCCAAGTCACAGAAGAGAAAAGAATGACCACTTTATGATGTGGATCCACGGTGGCTCCCATGACTTTCATACTTTTTCAGAAAATGCATAAAATGACCAGCTCCCTTACGATAGAATTAGGTGGCTGATCACTTCAGCCCACAAATGTCAAATCTGCCTCATTTCCCATCCCCACGTTTCTCTCCCCACCTCGCCTTTTCCTGTGATCCCTTCATTCCAAACTCCGTTACTCTCCACACGAAGGCTTGTTCATATGCCAGATACATGAGCATTTCACTTCATGAACATCCCAGGCAGAATTTCATTGCCGTTGGAAGTAAATTGACCGTCATTAAAATAGGAGTAACAGCGATTAAGTCAGTAGATAGCAATGCCTCATTTAGCTCAGGAATTTTCCAGAAGCATCACAGCCAGAGAAGCACTTAAACTGCTCTGCCCCAACCAAGGTATTTCTGGGAGCATGTTGGAGCTGGAGACCCTTTCAGATAAAACATACAGCACCCAGCCTCTTCCATCAGCATCATGGTGGCTACTCACTGCACCATTTCTCCGGAATATAAATGCCCCAAACAAAAAATTTGCAAGGGACGAGGTGGTGGCAGGGGAAAGGCAGAGAAGGAGAAGCTAAATCCAGTAGGTTTTTTGAAAAATGCAAAGCTAAGGCACAGCTTTGATCCTTTTAATCTCTCCTGACGATAGCAACAATAGTGCATGACCCTGCAAGACCCGTGGAAATGGCTGTGAGTTTGAAATTTCCAAGCACATAGAACTCATTAAGTCTATGTTGCAATTGCAGCTTGCATGACTAATTCCTCATCTAAACAGACAGACTGGTTTCTCCAAAGACTCCTTAGCTTGGTGGGGGGAGGGGTCGCAATTAAATGTCAGTAAGTTTCCATATATCTGAGAATTGCTACTAATCAGGGTGGGGCAGACAGCTAAGGTTTTCTCATAGCCTGAGTCTCTGCCATCTGTGCTATGGCACATAGCTGATTCATTGCTACCTAAGTGAAATTATGGAAATGCGTTTTGCAATGCTTACTTTCAGCTATGGGTGGAACCATAGATTTCTTTGGCACAGTGTTTCTCTTTTTCTTTTTTAAATGATAATACCTGGTGAGCCTACTCCCATCCCACCCTCACTGCATGCACCAAGTCTGTTGTACACTGACAATCTAGAACAGCGGTTCTCAACCTGTGGGTCGCGACCCCTTTGGGGGTCGAACAACCCTTTCACAGGGATTGCCTAAGACCATCGGAAAACACATATGTAATTACATATTGTTTTTGCGATTAATCACTATGCTTTCATTATGTTCAATTTGTAACAATGAAAATACATCCTGCATATCAGATATTTACATGACGATTCATAACAGTAGCAAAATTACAGTTATGAAGTAGCAACGAAAATAATTTTATGGTTGGGGGTCACCACAACATGAGGAACTGTATTAAAGGGTCGTGGCATTAGGAAGGTTGAGAACCACTGATCTAGAACCTACATTCCCTTTGTTAAGTTATTCTTGAGTTTTTGCCACATCACGTCGACGGCCAGTTTTGTGTGTCGCGGCCAGTTTTGGTGTCACACTGTACATTTGGGGATATTAACATTTACATGTGTGTGTATATTGCATGAGTAGGTTGCTGTTCACAGGGAGAAAAGAAATACTCAGCAAATCCGTGCATCATACCTGCATCTCCCCTTTGCTCTCAGTCCTTCCTTGGGGTTTGGTCATTAAAATCTTGCCCTGAGCTCAGGCAAAGTAGGACCTGAATCTGGATTCCTCCCCATGCCAGTGATGTGGCCCAGGGCGAGCTGGGGAACTTCTCTGAGCTTTTCTTGCTTCACCCATAAGTAGGGTAATATAATCTACCGTGGTGCCCTTCAAGGGTCAAGTGAGGGGTTGTGGACTCCAGCATCTGTGCACTCAATGATTGGGCAGTGGAAAGAGTAATAACTTCCCTCTTTTACAGCCTAGGGCAGTGGTTCTCAACCTCTGGGTCACGACCCCTTTGACGGTCGAATGACCCTTTCACAGGGGTCGCCTAAGACCATCCTGCATAGCAGATATTTACATTATGATTCATAACAGTAACAACATGACCGTTATGAAGTAGCAATGAAAATAATTTTATGGTTGGGTCACAACATGAGGAACTGTATTTAAAGGGCCAGAAGGTTGAGAACCACTGGCCTAGGAGAACATGTCTGTATTCTATAAGTAGGCCTTGTCTGCATTTCACAATCAAAATTCAGCTCACTAAATCCACTCCCTTAGTGGATTTCTCTTGCTGACCTAGTCCCAGCCATGTTTAAAAAATTAGTCTTGGGAATACAATCAATGGATGTGCTAACTGGTCTTCCTTCATTGCAGACCACAGCGCAGGGTGAGCAGCCAGCAGAGCTAGCTCCCTTTCTCTGCTCCTTTCATGTTCTCGCCAACATATCTCTGAATGCATACAGATGTCTTCTACAGCCGCTCTCTGCTTTAGAGCAATGCTGCGCGATACAACTGTCTGTGATCATGGACACAGTCTGTAATCAATGCTGTTCCATACAGGAGCCACTAGCCATTTGTGGCTAGTTGAGCACCTGAAATGTAGATTGCTGCAAGTTACTGTTGAAGACATAAAGGTTTTCCTTTTGAGCAAGAGCCTCCGCTACCGCTCATAAAGTGGGTATCTTACTCTCTAACCAAGGGCGGAGATTGATGTATTGAATGTTCCTGGTGTCATTCCATTGCAAAAGCACAGAAGGGGTAGCGGTGGACTGGGATGGAAACCGAGCAGTTGTTCGGATGACTTAGAGTGTGTCTAGTGGAAGCCAACCAAAGCATACACTTCACTGTGGCCTTCACCACAGCTTGCTCTTAAAGTGCACCCCTCCACCGAGGGTTTGAGGAAAGCTCCACGGAGCACGTGGTCTCCACAGAAGCCTCCCAGGAGGCCCTCCTGAGTCCCTCCCATTCTTTCCCAGTCGCTAGTAATTTGTCTTAATAATTTTCATGCCCCCCTTTTTTCAACCCTCTCAAACTAAAGCAACATAGAAGAGAAAGAAACAAACAGAAAGAGAAGGTTGCTTGAAAAATCTGCTTTAAGCCAAGTCTGCAGGGCCTAGACTCCGCCAGGCACATATTTATTTTAATCCCTGTTATTTGGTTTACGTTTTCTTGCGGTTCCGACAATAATATTGCACGTTTCTTCAAAGCCAGGAGAGCGCCATGTGGAAGCACGGCAGGCATTAGGATTCTGGCTGTTGACCCTTAATGGCCTCCTCTGGGCAGCCCCGCTATCATTTACAAGGGTGTCTTTAGAGGGCTTTAAATTTCCGCAGTCAGGCAAGTTCCAGATTGACGGGCCAAATTAATAGGTGAGGCCAATAGGCAATCACCCAATCAGATACCAGGGAGGAGCCTTCCCGGAGCTAAGCCCCACCCCCTCGGCCCAGACAGCCAGCACTCTCAGTGGGCTCTCACCTGCAGGTCTCAAACCCCGCTCGCCAGGCTTCCTCCATCTGGGCCATGGTGGGCAGGGTGCAATCGAAAGCCTTGCAGAGGTCAGCTGCCTCAGTCCGTGAGATGCTGTAGCGACCATTTTTCTCCACATGGAATACGCCTGCGTACCGGCAGGTTACATTCAAATCTATGGGATGAAACAAGAAATGTTAATATTCGTTTGCATACATAATGAGGGAGGGGTAAGAAGTTTGTTTTTGAGCAGCCTCGTTCAAAAAGCCAAATAAACTTCTCTACTGCTCCAACATTCCAAAGCACCATCACACTAGTGACTAGGCTCAAATCTGAGCTAAGACACAGTAAAGTCCCATCCCTCCGACTTCCTCTCCATCAATTGCTGCACAACAAACTCCTTTAAAAGCATATGATTGGGAGCGCTGCTAACCACGTTGGGTTTGGCGCTGCTTGCTTGAAATCGAATTTTGCTCAAACTCTTCAAATGTTGAATAAGCCTCAGTTTGTCTCTAATGGCGCAGCCACTTTAAAAGGCCATTTGACGGTTTCTTACAAAACTAAGCATTCTCTTACTATCTGATTCAGCGATCGCACTCCTGGGTAGTTCCACAAAGGAGCTGAGAACTTACGTCTACACAAAAACCTACACACAGCTGTTTGTTCACAATTGCCAAACTTTGCAATCAACCAAGATATCCCTCAATAAGTGAATGAATAAGTAAAAATAAAAAGCATATGACTTATGTCTGATTATTAAAGCAATACAAACTTGTTGAAAACTTACAAAATTCTGGAAAGGAAGGAAGTAAAAGCCAGTCCACCACTAAGAAAGCATGGCTAACATTTTAAACATTTTGTTGCATCTTCTTTTAGTTTGTTTTCTGAATATGTGTATGTGTGTTTCTAGTTAAAATAATACTAAATATACAATTTTAGATTTGGGAGTCTTTTCTCCCCACTTAATTTTATATTACGTGTATTTTCCCACAATCGTGTGGTCTTGCTCCCTTGCTTAGAATCTCCACGGGCTTCCGGCTCCACCCAGAATAAATAAGATCTTATCTGCTGATAAGATCTACGTGTTCTGGCTCCTATCTCCCTCTCTAAACTTTAAGTAGCTAGCTCTGCTCCAGGTACAGAGCATCCCTTCGGTTCCTTTGGGCATTCTGGGCTCTTTCCCACCTTCCAACATTCATATCTGCCTTTCCCTCTGTCTGGAATGTTCTGTCCTCGGATTATCCCATTCTTGTTTGTCAACTCCACATCACCTCTTAGCGTCCTTCCCTGAACACTCTAATCCAATTCTCGGCGCCTCCCTCACCTCACCTGGCGTTTGTGTCTTCACAGCAACGTGTTTATTTATTTGTGCATTTAGTTACTATCCATCTGCCCTTTCTGTGATGGAAGCTCCAAAAAAAAAGGAAAGGTCTTCCACTGGTTTACAGCTGTGTTCTAATGCCCACAACAGTACCTGACAGAGAGGGGATGCTCAACAAATATTGTTGAATGAATGAACGACTCATTAAAACATCTTCAAAAACACACTTGTAACATCTTGACAGGTAGGTCTGAGGCCTGATGTTTGCTCCCAAGAGTTAACGACATCCCCTAGGAAACCTAACTGCTATTCGTTGGTGAAAGTGATCTAAGCCAAGGACTTCTGGGAGTTTTGCAGATATTAATCTGAAATCTCAATAAGGAGCTGAACGATCGATCCTCTGGTTCCATAGGATCCTCTGTAACAATCTCAAAAGACTGAAAAGGCCTTCATTAAAATCTCATTATTTTTCTGGAACTGTTATCCCAGTGTGCACTTGAGTAAGCTCCAACACCGAAAGGTTACGTTATTGGCACCGTCCTGGTGAAGCCTAATTCCTCCTGAGCACTTCCTTGAGCCTCCAAGAGAGGAGGACTCCTGGATTCTTGCCGACAGTTCCTTGGGGACTGGTGGACCTTGTGCCAGACCAGGCATCACTGTGTTAGTTACGAGCCAGGTCTGGATTCCGACAGATCTGGCTTTAACTCAAACTCTCTCTCATGTGTGCAGGTCTGCAGATCATCAGGAAGATTCTGCATATTAATCAGCAAGAACATTGAGACTCAGAAAACTGAGTTGCCCAAGGAAGTGAGGATTTCCGTCTCAAGCCTGTAGTCACTTTCCAGAATCTCAGGTGCTTTGTTCTATACTCTGAGCCAATAGCCCAGGTAGGGGAAGCCCACTACTGCATTGTCCCTGGGTACCCGGAACCTCTGGGGTTCTGTGTTGCATCAGCTTCTGAGAACCCCGGCGGGGAGGGGGGGGGGCGGTGTTTTTAATGTGTATCTGTACATATTACTTATAGGTGGAAAAACTAAAGCTCAGAAAAAGTAAGCAACTTTCCCAGCTATTAAGTGGCAGAGCTGGAATTTCATCTTAGATCTGTTTAGATATCAAACCCATGTTCCAAACCACCTTGCCACTTGCCCTAGGACCTTGTGTTATTAGAACAATGTTTTGCTCTGAAGGAGAGAGGAACGCCTATGCTACTGGGACATGAGAGCAGAGAGAGGGTCAGTATGATTGAGCTATACAGGCAACAAGGACTCTCTCCTTCTGAGCAGGAAGCAGCTTCCCACCCCTAGAAAACAGTGTCAGACAAATGCAAAGTGTGGTGAAAGTGAACTGTTTAAACTTCTGTATGCCCTTTCCTGACGGAAAACAGTGAGAGAAGAAACAAGCAATGATGCTTTGAAAAGACATAGTAGTAAGCCAACTCAACTGGTTTTTGCCTTTGTTTGCATCATGAGCATGGAGGTGCTTTAAAAAACCTCAGAAGTAGGAGAAATGGAGAACATGTGTTATGGTGTGAGATTCATTCCTTTTTGCCTGTAACGGTGTCCCCCTTAGCCAGTCACACAGCACGTGGCTGATGAAGCAAAAGAAGCAGAGAGGAGGGAACCTTTTGAAATACTGTTTGTTTTTACGGACATTTTCAGCTTTGGCGTCTGTTGGCCAATCTTAGCAAAGGGAACCTGTCACACTGGGTGGCAGCCTTTTCGGGGGTCTAGCCACCAAGGAAAAACAAAGCGTCCCCATTCACTTCTTGGAGGCGAGGCTGGGAGGGGAGACTTCAGTAGATGGCAGGAGAGGCCCACTGCCTGTCCGTGCTCAGCCAGGCGGCTGCTGTCACTCCCGGTTAAAAAGAAAGGCTGAGGCGTGGCAGAGGTTTGGCGCTCCATGGCAGTTTCTGTCTTATTAAAATAGATTCTAGTTTGCTACCTGGCACACAGATATGCAAAGGCAACAGGAACCAATTCAGGTTGAGACTTTAGAATAAAACCCTTCGTGCCGCAGCCAATGTAACTTGATAGACAATACCTGCATGCATTGTGAGAGTGTGTCTGTATGTGTGTATGCAAGTAGTGGTGTGTGGTTGTGTGTACTCTGCTCAGCCAAGACAGGAAGAAACAGGTAAACTTAATCTTCAGCCCCAGGTTTAAACAAGGTCTGACAGACAGCAGGCATCAGCCAAGGGCTGCCAAATGAATGAAGAGATTCTATGCAAATGTGAAAATTCCACAACATACACTTATCTTAATCTCATGAAAAAGCCCAACTCTTAATCCTGACGGCATTCGGCCATCTGGAATTGCGAAGATGGTGCCAAAACTTCATTTCAGGTCAACTAGCTCATGAATGTTCACAGTTCCTTCCTTCTGGGTCCTTCATATGTTAAAAGGGACCAGACCTTCAGGGATGGTCCTTCCAGTCCTGATAACTTATGATGACTTCCCAAAGGGCTTCCTCAACACTTATGCAAACCAAAATTCTTACCCCAAAGGGTATTGTTAATAGTACCAACGGCAATAACACAATAAATACATCTTGTGTGTTTATTATGTATATGCCGGGCACTATTCTAAGCACTTTACAAGGACTGACTCATTTTACCCTTAAAACAACCCTAGGAAATGGGTTCCATTATTATCCCCACTTTCCAGATACAGAGACTGAGGCACAGAGAGGGGGGAAACATGCCCAGGTTCCCAGAGCTGGCAATGATGGAGCTGGGATTCAAATCCAGCCAGTCTGGCACCAAGAGTCCACAGGCTTATCCACTACTTAACTGTACACTTGATTTAAGGAACTTTTTATGGCCTCTCAGCCCCCAATGTATGGCTGCTAATATTCCCAAGGTCTAAGTAAAGTTAGAGCAAGGCTGAGGCGTGAATAGCCATGACCACAGATCACTGGCGAGCCCGTGTCTGTGGCAGTAGTACTGGCCATGCTGCAAACCCTGCAGACACACAGGACTCCTGAGATGTCTGTACGCCTCTCCTGAGAAACAGAGGCCCCTGTGATTAGGGATCTGCTGTGACTCAAGAGGCTTATAGCAACTGGCTGATGGGTCTTTCAAACAAGCCGTTCCAACTGGAAATAAATCAAGAACGTTTTCCGTTGAGCCCTCTGGTCTCCAATAAATCTCCTGTATCATGTAATAAATGAGCAGTCCCAAGTTCCTCCCTCTGAGACACCCAAAGGGCAACTTTAATGGGTTGAGGCCACTTTTAGATTCAGGGTGGAGGCCCTCTGGAGGGAGAAATGCCACCCGGGCCATTAAGGTGGCCAAGAGGACAGAGGGGTCACGGGGCCCAGCACCCAGGGATCTCTTCACCAACATGGGAAGAAGTTTATCAGTGTGAGCTTTTAGGAAGATTTCAAAAAGGAGCTCTCTAAGAGTGTCTATTGTTTAACCTACTCTGGCACCAAACTCACAGGAAGGTTGGTAGTTCAGTATTCTAACCTCTGTGCTATGCTGCCAATTATGGCAGGTTCTGGGTAAGGTCATTCTTACTTGGATAAGCCATAGCTGACCCATGACACCACTAATCTTAACTTTCTTTTCCACCAGCCTCAGATCAAGGGAAATAGGTTTCTTTAGTAAAATCACCCCACCTCGTTTCGAAACTTTGCCTAAATTCCAGGGCCTGAGACGAACAGCTTCTTGGTTTTTACCCCAGTTGTTTCCTGAGTAGAAAATCACAGGATCTGCTGGGAGTACAGCACTGTGTAATTTTCACCCAACTTGCCATTACCTACATCTTCCCAAACTTTCCTGAGAGGTGGGTGGGGTGGGGTGTCACACCGCTGGCTAGCCATGGAAGTTTTCAACCTGGAATCTGCACGCTGATTTTCAGGGGATCTATACAACTGTGAAATTATATGCAAAATTTGTGTGTACATATATAGTATGTGCATGTGTGCGTGTGTGTGTGTGTGTGTGTGTGTGTGTGTGTGTGTGTGTAGGTGTTTTAATGGGAACAACATCCTTGGGATCTCATTAGTTTCTCAAAGAAGTCTGTGACACAAACACATAAAGAATTAAAGGAGTCCGGCTGGTGTGGCTCAGTTGGTGGCCAGTTGTATTCCTGGTCAGGACACATACCTGGGTTGTGGGTTCAATCTCCAGTCAGGGCATGCACGGAAGGCAATCAATCAATGTTTCTATCTCACATTGATGTTTCTCTCTCTCTTTCTCTTTCTCTCCCCTGCCTCTCTCTCCCCCCCCCCCCGCCCCTCTCTCTCCCTCCCTCTCTCCCCCCTTCCCTCTCTCTCTTCCTCTCTCTAAGCATGTCCTTAAGTGAGGATTAAAAACAAAACAAAAACATAATTACAAGGATTGTTCTCTCCAAGGTCTCTTCAGTAATCAAATTCCAGGATTCCGGAATTTTGGAACTTCCCTGTGGGCTTTATGACAGCAGACGTCTCTCCTTCATCACCATGTCCCCAGTACCCAGCACAGTAGTGCATAAAATAGGCACATGTTAAACAAGTGAATGAATGAATGTTCTCTTTCTCCTCCTTCCCTGACAGGGCAAGCCCATGTGTGGGGTGCAAAAAGAGCCCCTCTCAGATCCATTCCCCACATCATGTCTGAAGAATCGCCAGCTGGGCCTTGTTGAGAATTCCCTATTGGACACTTAATATGTTCTTCAACCGAAAGCATTTGCTTCTGAGAAACTTTGCTGTTTTCCCTGGAAACAAATGTTTCAGAGACCAACTTTCAGTTTTGTAACTGGCTTTGTCCAAATTCTAAAAATGGTCTTCTCAGCGATGGGCACATCACGGGGCCATTTCTGAGGCCAGATCTCCCGAGGGAGGATGCCAGACATAGGGGTCTCACAGGAGGACCACCAGCCGATGATCTGTCATCATACTGTGCCAGAGACCTCAGATCTCCAAAACAGACTTCTCCAGATGGTCCAAAATAAACTAATTTATTTTCCAACACGCACCACCCAGATGTGTCTGGTCCCTATCTGTCATCTCAAGAGGGATGCAGCAGAATTAAATGTTTCTTTTCTACTGATTTGGTCTCTGAAGAAGTTGGTTTGTCTTGGAGATGGGGATAAAGCCAGTTCCCATGACTCAATGACTGTGCAGTTCTCATGCCATGATGACAACAGCGAGCATGCACTCAGCACCTACTCTAGGCCATATGCGGTTTTCAACAGTTTCCTTGTAAGAATTCATTTTATCCTCACAACAACTCTATGTTTTGTATTAGCCTCAATTTTTCACAGAAGGTAACTGATTCATTGAGAAGACATGAGTACCTGGAGCTAGTAAGCCGTGAGCCCGGGTTTCAGACTGGGCAGTCCAGCTGATCACCTCGCAGTGTTAAATTGGTCATGGGGCAGATGCTAGAACAACAGGAAACCCACTTATCCTCCGTGTGATTTTTTCTAATGGATTTTTAGAGAGAGGAAGAGGGGGGGAGAGAAACATCGATGTGAGAGAGAAGCATTGATTGGTTGCCTCCCAATGGTGCCTCAACTGGGACCAAAACTGCAACCTGGGTATGTGCCCTGACCGGGAATGGAACCTACCTTTCAGTGCATGGGACAATGCTCCAACCAACTGAGCCCAGCCAGGACTCCATATGGTTTTTAAAGTGTGGAAAGGTGAGCATTAAAAGAGAGCTCTGGAGAGAGGAATTTGAGCTTGTTGAATATTATTTTAAGATCCTATTTCTCTTGATTCCAGACCATAAGGCTTAAAAGGGCAGGGCCCTTTGCCCAAGAGCTTGGAAAGGTTCCCCTCACTGGTGGAACTGCCACATTCTCCCTGGGGAGAAGATTTTGAGCTTTCCATGTTCACCTGCTTTCCCCAACATTGGGCTGGCTACCTCGTTCTGATTCTACCTGTCCTCTTCCCACAATTCCTTGGGAATTGAGAATCCAGCCCAAGCTACAGCTTAGACCTCTTTCTTCCTTCACAGCCTGAGGGCTCTGGCCAAAGTCAGACAGGGGGAACGGAAGACCCTGAGATGCAGGGTTGGCCCAGGCCTGGGATGCCAGACCACAGAGTGCCCTGGTGGCATTAAGAGATGTCTGCTGCCCAATCTGAACTCTCACAGTCCCAGCTGAGACACCAGGCCAATCTGGAGCAGGGACTTCGGGTTGATCGCAACTGGCTCCATGGAGCTCCTGTGAGTCTGTCGCACGCAAGCCTCTTGGGCAGTGGCAGCCCAAAGCACTGATGAGTTTTCCACTTAAAAAAATTTTTATAGTGTTTATCATGAAATAGCCAGGATTCTGTTTCTGTCTTCTGATATGTTGAGTTCATGTCTGAAAAAGATTATGCAACTCACAAAACTAAAAGTATGATTCTCATCAAAGTAGGAAAAGAAAAAGTCAATTTCTTCTTGATTCCCATCATCGCTAATTGGATCATCTGTGTTTAAAGCCAGGAGGGACAACAGACAGCTTCTAATCCAATTCTCTTGAAACACAATAGAAAACAAAATCCAGAATGACTGAGCACGGTCCCCCAGCCAGTTCTGAGAAAAAGCTGGACCTTAGGGGTCCATGGTTGCTAAACTCCTGACTCCCCGACCAGTGCTCTTACTATACTGAACTGCTTTTATGAGAGATCAGAGCAAGCCATTCCCAATCAAGTTATAATCCACTGTCGTAACAAGACAAAGAAGGCATTCTGGTTTTCATTTATTCCATGGAGGTCTTTGGAGCCCAGAAGTTTCCATCTGGGAGCCTTCTTAGCTATTCCAACCCCTACTGGCACCCAGGCCCGCCCATCCAGAAGACTGGCACGCCTTCCTGCTGCCCCCATGCACTTGCCTGCATCCCCTGACGCCCATGTGATGGGCTCCTGGAGAAAGGCTCTATTGTTCAGCATCTACGTCTGATTGAGGCCAAAATCACACTCGGTGGCCGAATTGCCTTTGGCTTCTCAGTGCAGACCATGAGTCTGGAGGGACTCAGTCTCTGCCGGAGCTGCTCAGGAGGTGGGTGAGGGTTTAAGGAGCAGAGAAAATAGTCATGCACCATCATACCCAGAGAGTTTCCTCCAGAATGTCCTGGGTGCCTTTCCATTGAACTATTCATCTCGTAGCACTTAGAAAGGAAATGCACCCCAACTCCTTGGTGCCCGGCTGTAGCCCCTGACCTCTCTGCCTGCCAACATGGAACCAACAGGGATCCAGAGAAGAGCCCAATGGGTTCTCAGCACTACTCTGCCCTTCAGTCAAGGCCTCCAACAACTGACTAGACTCAGTGAAGCTCTTTGGTTGTTTCACAGTCTGCAGAACCCTGCCCCTGCCTCCTCCTGGGAGGATGGGACCTGGGGGAGGGGAGAAGGCGGGGAGAGCCTGTTCAGGCTCCCACTCCACACCCTGGGTCCAACGGTCTTTCTGGCAAAGGAAGATGTGCCCCAGAACTGCTACCTCAATGCAGGATTCTGAAAGGCCAAGTCGTTTTTGGTGAGTGAGCCTCCAGGAAGATGGCCAAGGGAAAGAAACCCCAGGGTATGCCCCTGCGTGTTGCCATAGCGACCAGGAAACTGCTCACTCTAGCCTTGCAACCTTTGCTTTCTTCTTTTTTGGCTCCTATCTGTTTAGCAGGTTGACTAGCACAAACCCAGGATGTGGTTAAATGAAACTAAAAAGCATCTCAGGGGCCTGCATAGGGTTTTCCTGTTGCAAATCAAAAACAAAAAAACACACAAAGGATCCCACTCCTTAACTAGATGTTTTTTCTGAGGCTGTTACAATTATGGATACATCACCTAATTCATGTAAAGATTTTGCTCAGGTCTGTAACCAGCATTTGGAAGAACTGGTTGACTTTTACAGATGAAGAAACTAAGGGACAAGAGATTCAGAGCCTCAATGTCTTACAGAATTTGAGTAAAATCCAGACCTGCACCAGATTTTCGAGGCAGAATTCTCTCCATTTTTCTCCCTGGTTGCTACGGGGGAAAGTGGCGGCTCTCAGGGAGAAGAGGTATGGATTTCAGACTGTTTCTCCCTCCCACCATGAGGTCGCAGGCAGAACCACAATATTTAGAAAGTAAAAGCAGAGCTGTCCCAGTGAGAGCTGGAGTGCGGGTGAGAGACAGACCCCAGACCCTCCATCCATCCACTGCTCATTCTTGCCCAGCCCCCACCCTACCCCACCCCACCGATGGTCCTGACACCCTGCACAACGGTTTAGGAGACTCAGTGGAACACTCTGGAAACCACCACAGTAGGTGCCAATCATAACAATGATAACTACCACTCCACAAGGCCTGCAAAGCGCCGGGGGCTCCCTAAGAGGGTTAGTCACCCCACGTGAGAGCCATGGAAACAGAGAGTCAGCAGGTTAAGTACTTGGCACAGGCTCTGCCGCTCAAGGCTGCAGCCCAAATGAAAGGCGCTGTGGAAAGTGCTTTACATGTGATCCAGGCTCGCCATTACTATTTTTGTGTTTTTCCCCCTTGGTCTCAAGAATAAAAGCACCTTACAATTTAAAGTTCTCCCTAAAGATTGTCCCTGGTTCACCCCGTAAGGAAAATATAGCAAAGTCTGAATTTCCAATCTTATTCTACAGGGACTGGGGCTGGGTAGCAGTGGGCTTGACAGAACTTACTGAACCAGAAACTGAGGTGATTGGCTGGCTGCCTCCTGCATGTCCTACACTGGGGATGGAGCCCACAACCTGGGCATGTGCCCTGGCCTAGAATAAAACCATGACTGCCTGGTTCATAGGTCGATGCTCAACCACTGAGCCACACCAGCCAGGCAAAACACACATCTTTAGGTTACCTCTTTCCTCTTCAGATACAGTGAAATGATGTAGTAACACAGCATCACAGCATTTTTTGCAACAAGTATTGCAAGTGACCATGGAAAGTTCTAGATTCCCACAAATTCTGAATGTGCTGGGCTCAAAAATCATCAAGTCTCATTTTAATAACTCAATCTCTCTCTGTTCTCATTCCCTCTGTCTGACTCTATCAGGTGCTAAAGGAAAGAGAGGTGTGTGTGTGTGTGTGTGTGTGTGTGTGTGTGTTCAAAAGGCAGGCTCTCTTTCCCAGTCCAACAACCCACCACCATTCCTTCTTCAGATATTTTTTATAAGCAACCCAAATATCTCAAAGCAGAAGCCCTGCAGAGGGAGAGGCTGGATTGTGGGTACATTTTGAAAAATCTGGGCCAAAAGATTGCCAAGATCAGTCCGGTTCCAATTGCCCTGTGAGCTAATAGCTTGTAATTCACACCTCTTCCCCAGCTTTCAATCTGTGAGATCTCTGTAACCACAGATGCCGGCCTCAAGTGCCAGGCTCCAGAAAACTCGACTTCTGACAAGTTTTTAAATCCTACTCAAGCCACAGGATTTGGACGAAAGTCTTTACCATTTTATGTTCATCTGGAGTGGGCCAAGCATAACATCCTGCTTTGAAGGAGTGTGGCCCATGAACAGAACCAGGAGGTTGATGGAGGAAGTTACAAATGACCCTTCTGTGAAGTTGTCAAAGAAAATAAGGTCTTGAGTTTCCTTCAAATTAGTGGCCATCAAAGATGGCAAGAGACCACACTTGGTGAAGGCCTAAGTGCCTTTCACCACAGGCATTTGAGAGGTGCTCTGGAAACATCAAGATGAGTAGGACAGGGCCTCTTCCTGTGAAATCGTTGCCTCCCAAATTGCCACTAGTCCGCCTAGGGCAGTGATGGCGAACGTTTTGAGCTCAGCGTGTCAGCATTTTGAAAAACCCTAACTTAACTCTGGTGCCGTGTCACATAGAGAAATTTTTTGATATTTGCAACCATAGTAAAACAAAGACTTATGTTTTTGATATTTATTTTATATATTTAAATGCCATTTAACAAAGAAAAATCAACCAAAAAAATGAGTTCGCGTGTCATAGGTTCGCCATCACTGGCCTAGGGCATGGCCCAGACATCAATTCAACGCATCTTCTAGAAGATGCAGATGTTAGATGTCAGACATGATCCTGGGTGCTGGGGAGACATACAAGGTCCCTGCCCTTAAACTGCTGACACTGTAGTATGGGGAGACAGACAGTATACAGGTAAATGATTAATGTACAAATAAGGCAATCTCAAGTAGTGATAGTGCCACACCGAAAACACCAGGCAATGCTACCATAGAGAATGACAGGGGCTGCCTGTCAGGCAGTCTCCGTGGTCTGACACTCACTCTTCTATGAACTTAGGGGCACATTTTACTTATTTATTATGGGGCTTTGGGTCAGATCAGCTCAGATACCTGGTGAAAGGGAATACTCCCCCCTCACACATTCAGAGTAAATGAGATTTGGAATTCCTTTTGCTTTCCAGGGTCCCTAAAGCGAAGTCTCCAGAATTTGGAGTTAGTAGAGGATATTGGAGACGTGGAAGGCAAAACCTGTGGCAACTGAATGACCCGGTTTCTAGGAGAAGAGCTCCATTTGAGTCATAAGCGGGTACAGAGTTGGTGGAAGTGGGGTGCCTCTGCCCCTCTGGGTCTTGGCCTGAACTTCTAGGAGACAAATCAGACTGATAGAGCAGCCCATCAGAGTACTACTGTGATGCGTCCACTCACAAGCCCTCCACGCCTCCTGGCCACCTGGTGTCTTCAGTATCCCTTATGTTATAGCCACGGGTAACTGGCGATAGCGGCTATGTACCCCCAAGGTAGTGTAAGCTGGCGTAGTGGCCATGTTCACAGTCTTTCATATCACACAGATTTGGGTTCACGTCCCACCTTGGGCTCTTGTGGGATGGTAGGCATGCCATGTTTCTTGACCTTTAAGCCTCTGTTTCTTCATTTGTAAAGTTGAGGCAATGTCTATATCATGAGATACTTTTGGGGATTTAATGACTAAATGCCTTTGAAACACTTAGCAAAGTACCTGACACTAGAAAAATGCCTGATATTGATAAATATGAGCCGATCACCTCAAAGATTAAAATACATTTAAAGCAGTTTAAATACCAAGTGTCTCATATTCTGACTTAATTCTTGGTGAACTGGTCAGCTTCTTGCTGTATCACTCAAAGACCTCCAGTTACGAGCCAGAAACCTACTTATCCAGATCCATGAGTTCTTACTCTACATAATATGTATTTTTACTAGATAATGGATGGGTGGATGGATGGATGGAGAGATGATAGATAGACTGTCTATAGAATAGTCTAGGAAGAAGCCTGTCTAAAGTCATAACCCACATAATCAAAGTGGGTTCCATCTTTATATCCCCAGTGTGTGATCTATATGGTATGGAGCCCAGAAGATGTTTCTTTGGGTTAGTGGGAAAGCAGTAGGCTGAGTCTAGTGACCTGGGGTCTAATTCTGGACTTCCCAGGGACAGGCTGTCAGTACTTGGAGACTTCAGTTTCTGTAGCCGACCAGGAAGAAGTTGGATTTGATGATCCCCAGGTCCCCAGCCAACCCAGCCCTCTCTCTATATATGGAGAAATCTATGTTTTTTGTGACTGTTCTCTCAACACTCCAGAAACCCCAGTGGCCCCCTCTCGCCTGCAGGGTTGTGGCACTTCACTGGGGAACCAGGCCAGCGGTGGTGTGATTAATGCATTAAGCAGAGTGGACTGGCCAGCACAAAGAAACAATAGACAAAACAAGAGCGAGTTACCAGCATCCTGCTCTCAGATTACACCAAATAAACGCCTCCAGCACATGCAGAGACTAGAACCTGCCCCACTGAAGCTGGAGGGAAAGAATGGTTTCAATTAAGAGGAAACCAGCAGAATTGCTGATTTCCTTAGAGAGACTTCCCCTAAATTACTACAAGCAGCCCCAGTGCTCCCTGCAGTGAATTTTAGCATCGTGAGCCAACTCAAACCATTCTTCAGGCGTGAGACAATCCTCAAGTGAGGCGCTGCTAAGCAGCCCCCACCGGCAAAATGGGGAGTCCAGACGCCCACCTCCAACTGGCTCCCTGATCATTGGTGGTCTTGGGGGTTCCACTGTCCTTACAATGAGGAGAGAGGGACATCCCCACCTCCTCCCTTCCTGAAGATAACTCCCAGTAGTTCTTAATTGTTTCAAGGCCCTTCGCTTGCAAGAAAAAAATCCAGATTCTTCGGAAGAGGAAACACCTTGATTTTCAAGGCCTCCAGTCCTAGGGATGGAAGAACAGGATTCAGCCCATGAGGCTGAACGGGAGGGAACTTGTGGTGTGATGTTAAAAGGAAAGGAGAGTTCAGAATTGAATTCTAGCCCCACCACGTAGGAGTTGAACCATTCATTCTTAGGCAAGTTACTTCACCTTTATGAGCCTCAGTTTCTCAGCCTGTGAAATGGCTCCAAGGAAATTCAGTCATTCATTTACTCAATGGATATTTCCTGGGTACCTCAAAGAGAGGTTTATGGGAGTTGGGTAATAAATATTCGTAAAGCAACAGCACTGACCTGGGTGTATAACATGTGCTTTAAAAAATGTCAAACTTTTCACTTCTCTCAAGGGAAGATAAAACCTTGGGAGGACTGGCCACAGCTCTCCCAAGGGGACCCCTGGGTTCTAAGTGACACTGTATTTATACCATGAAAAATCATTTGAGCTTTGATAATCGTCTGTTTCAACCTGAACAACAGTCTGCAGGCACGTTCTCATGAAGCTAAAAGCTAGATGAGAACCTGACAGAAACGCAAACACTCCCCTAAGGTGTAAAAGTCTTAGTCACGTCAGAGGTGCGGCTGGGCGTGGTCTGACCTTCCTTTCTGGAGAAGAGAGCAGAACTAAGCAGTTTAAGGAAATTACAGATATTTTTGGAAATGAGAGAGTTGAACACCCCACTGAGTGATCGATGGACATTTTATGCCCTTGGAGCTGATCCTCCCTCCACCCCCCCATCCACGACCAGAAAAATCCAAGCTTGGGCTTCTGGGGAAGAAGTGGACTCTGGGAAACTCCAAAGTTTCCAGACTGAGAAGGAAGCTACTGCATTCAACTGTCCCGAAGAGCCCCGCTCTCCTCTGAGGCCAGAGAACAGCTCTGTAGAGAAACACTTCACCCGAGAGAGAGGCAAATACCATCTCCTCCTCCTCCGGCCCCATCACCAACTGCCAGGACCAAAGGCAGGAAGAGGCTGGTCCTGCTGAGACAAGCAGCCTGGGAGGCGGACTGACTGTGCAAGTAAAGACAGGACCTGAGGCTGATTTCCCCATTCGCTTTCATGAGCTACTGCCATAGCCAACGTTTCCAGAGCAACCCAGGCTGCTGCTTTATCTGCTCAGCAACAGTTGTTCCAGTAAGCACCCGTGGGTGTCAGCACTCTGGTGCACCCTCCCTGCCAAATTAAATGAGGCTTTATTGGCTAATGTTTGGCCCAGAAATGGAATGAAAATATCTCCTAGGCAGCTGGAAGTGTTTCTTAAGAGCAGCACGACCACAGTCAGGGCTGACTGTGGAGGGGAAGGGTCCCAGGTCTAAGAACAACAGTGATCGCAATGATTGGTGATGAATGCTTACTCCATGCCAGTTACTCTGTCGAGTTTCATGCACGTGATCACAGCAGTCCTCACACAACCCTACAGGGGCAGGTATTATTACTCTCTTTTAAAGACGAGAAAATGGAGGCTCGGCGATGTTTACTGCTTAAACCACATAATTGCTGAGTGGCAGGATTCAAACCCAGGTCTCACTCCAGGACCCACACACTTTCTGAGCACTGGAGGCATTAGACTCAAGCCTCCCTGTGCATCTCTGACAGCCTGTGCTTGGCCCAGAGACCGGACTATGTGGGCTTGACGGAACACACTCAAATCCAGCCTGTAGGAGAAGAAAGGGAGCCTGACTGGGAGAGACACTGTTCTGGGCTGGCCTGTTTGAAGTGAGGCCTGTTTCTGAATGTGTTCCAGGGGGTGTGGAAAGCTCATTTGGAGAAGAAACCAAATGAGTTTTCCAAAGGTTTGAACAATGCAAACAATGCAGAACACAAGAGTGGCTGTTGACTTTAGCCTTCCAAACAATATAAAGAACAGGATACGCAAACAGATAATAGGGGACTTTCCTAGACCCTGAGAAACAGTCCTCAAGGAAGGCTGCGATTATCTGATGATGTTTGTTTGAAAAGAGTGTTGCTCCAAACATGTTCTAGAAGGGAGCCACAGGGAGAGCCTCCCTCTGCTCCCAGCAAGAAGAGTCTCAAGTACCCACGGCTTGCATTCCCAAATTCCCAAACCTCGACCAGTCCTCCCTGTCCCTAAACAGAGAGGTTTCCTCCTTGTCTTCCACATCCCTCCTGAGCGCTCAGACATTGCACGTCTTCAGCTTCCCTAGGTGCCCTCCCAAGAAGCCACAGGAGAGACTGTTTCCTAGGTGATGCCAGCCAAGGAGAAGGGATGGGAACTGGGTGGAGCACAGCCACGAAGAGCAAGGAGAGAATGAGAGAAGATACGGCCAGCTGGCTCACCCTCACTTGTTTTTAAGCTCTTATCTCTAGAATAGAATAGAAAGAACAGGATAGAATAGAATAGAATAGAATAGAATAGAATAGAATAGAATAGAATAGAATGATAAAGTTTTTTTAAAGTTGTAATTTTTTTTTAAGTTGAGTTGATCACAGCCTGAATCCACCATGGTATGTCACCATCTCATAAAACCAACCCAACGTTGAAATGAACACAGGCCTTCAGGAAAGATAATGGAGTCCCAAATTCAGTGCCCCCCGCCCCCCCCACCATGTGCAGGGTACTGTTCTAGGCACCAGGACCAGGGCATTGACCAAGGTAGGCAAGGTCACTGCCCCATTGGAGGTTGTGGGCCAGGGGAGAAGACAGACATTCATCAAGTCCACAGCATAGTAAGTGTTGTGACAAAGTGCAAGGTGCTGGCATTTAGTTTAAAGGGAAGACTTTCTCCACAAGGCTTTGCTGTCCCCAAGAGATGCCTCTCCAAGGCAATGTCACTTCCCCTGAGAACTGAAGGGATGGATTGGGACCCAGCAGGAGAGTCTACTAATCAGCAAGCCTCGTGGTCAGGAAATTCACCCTCAAAATAAAGCATACATCATTTCGGTTTAATAGAATCCATTTCCTCTAGCTCTTTCATTATTAGATTCTGAAAAGAAGCAGCCCTTTCCTGTGTAAGAAGCAATCACATCCTAAAGGTCCACATTAAACATCCCTTGGGCTCCTCTTCCCAGCATGTAGTCATTATAAATCTTTTAATGGTATTTAGAGGGGAAAAAAAGAAAGGAATGGAAAACAAATTTTAAAGTCCTGATATCTCCCTCGCCCATGCTGTTAGGTTCCTTAGCTAACTACAGGGAGGCAGGGGGCTGGCCCAGAAAACCCCCCTGTTCATTTTTTTAAAAAATATTTTTATTGATTTTTTACAGAGAGGAAGGGAGAGGGATAGAGAGTTAGAAACATCGATGGAAGAGAAACGTCGATCAGCCACCTCCTGCACACTCCCCACTGGGGTTGTGCCTGCAACCAAGGTACATGCTCTTGACCAGAATCGAACCCGGGACCCTTCAGTCCGCAGGCCGACGCTCTATCCACCAAGCCTAACCGGTTAGGCGCCCCCTGTTCATTTCTGAGCTTATTAAAATGTAGGATGTTGGATACTTGAGATTCAGACTCAAAGAACCTATGAGGAAAGAGTTTTCCTGCTTATGAAAGGGCAATTATTAACATAAATTTCAATCGTCCATTCTAGACTCTTTGAAGGCAAGACAGGTCCATGGGGAGCTAACATGGTGTGATGGCAGGGACTGCAGCTCTGAGGGTGGGAAACTAGGGTTCAAATCCAGAATCTGCACTAATTAGCTCTAGGACCTTGGGAAAGTTACTAAATTTCTCTCCTGTGCAGGAGGGTAATAATGCTAACCATGAAGTTAATGTGAGGGCTAGATCAGATAATGGAGCTGCAAACACTTCCAGCATGTTAAAACACGCTAGGAGTAGTTATAGGAAAGAGAAGCCAGCTACCTGCCTCGGGGTTATCGTCTCATACTTTACGGGAAGAGATGCCCATCCAAGGTCATCATGATTCATTTAAAATGGATCTTGCAGGTAGTGGTCCTAATGCATGGTGTAGCGCCAGCGGTGGGGAGCAGGGTTGCAGTAGTGAGGTTCTAATAAAAAATGCTCAAGTGTGCAAAAGACTATTTCTTGTAAATTGTAACAGATGTAAAGTTATCCCCTGATATGCTTTTTTGGGAGGAGGAAAAGAGAAAGTTATAGCTATTACGACTGAGTATACGCCACAGATCATCTAAGCCTCAACCTGCAGTGTGTCCCCCAAGTGAACTCTGCCCATGAGGTGTGTCTTCTCAGAAGGTTGAGGGTGTGGCTTAGAAACACTTAGCTTTGCCTTTTTCCCCTTAGCTGGTAGAGCCTATCCAACCACAATTCCACCACGTAGGTGAACACCCATTGAGGCCCTACTCTTTGTAACAGGCACTGTGACCAATGCAACAAAGTTCTTCTAACTGAATCCTGATTTTGTCTAAAATCCCAAACTTATGCTTCCAGGGAGGCGAGGCTCCAACTCTCAGCTCCATTGGATGGACCATGATGGGTCTAAATCAAGCACTGTGGTCAGAGAACTCCTTGTCAATGATCAGTTTGGTGTAGGCATTCCATGGAATATGACTCCTCTTCCAGTGGGAAATAAAAGGAAGTCAATTCTGAAAAAAGGACTTCTGGAAAAGCTATTCCTCCTTTTTTTAGGAGAGATGCTTGTGAATAAGCTTTCCTTCTTCCGGTGATGGGTGTTGTTTTGTTTTTCATAGGATGCCTGGAACTATGGGAGTCAGTTTGGGAGTGTGAAGGGAGCTAACCTATAGGAAGACACTGGGAGTGGCAGAAAACTGGGTCTTTTGATAATACTGAGCTCCTGGCATTGTCCCACCTCTACACTTCTTGTGGGAAGATGTCACTCTATGAGGGTTGATTGCTCTGCTACTTACAGAGATATTCAGCTGGCATGCACTGATATGGATATACTAAGAAACATGTGACAGATAACAATTTCATGGGGACACATCACGGTTTGATGCATAGATGGGTTGTAGCTTATGTTCAATCATGATAGCTATAACTCCCTATCTCTTCTACCCAAGAAAGCACATTTGAGTAAAAGCAGACAGATGTCATATTATCATCGGAGGGATACCTTTGAGTCTGTTCTCATTTGTAAGACACAGTTATTTATAACTGACCATTTGAATTAGCTGGTGCCCCTACTCTACCAATTGCTAAATATTGTCATTATTATCTATGCTTTCATCGAAAAGCATCATAAGTGATAGCTTTTGTTTTCTCACTGTATCTGTCCCACTCTCCTGATAGAATCCACTCTGATCATCCCTAAGTACTTACCGCAAACCAAGGAGATAAAAGAGCAAGGCCCTCGTACCCAAGTGGTTGGACATCCACATCCCAGGGTTCTTGCCTATTCCTCCTGCCTACACCCAGTAGATGTACCTGCTTGGCTGCTGGACATTATCCTGCACACCATCCCCTACACACACACACTCCAGCTACCAAAGTGCTCAAAACATGACCAAGAAACTGACAATAAAATGGAGGAGATATGACCCTAACCTAAGACTTAGCACTAAAGATTCCCAAGTAAATTATGAATCCCCCCGCCCCCATGGCTTACAGTAACTCCGATATCTCATGACACAGTGTTTCCCAGAGTTTGGGTTCCTTTGCTGCCCCAACATGTGCTGCTAAAAGTCTGAGTCAGCTTGGAGGTTCCCATCACTCTTCCCACCACTGTCTGTTGCAGGACAGACATGATAAACCAGTTGCTTACAGAATTTTGAGGAGTAGAGCTTTCTTCACTTGTTCTCTTTCTCAGAGGACTCAAGTGTGAGGCAGTTAGAAGAGGGGCTGCTCTGGCTAGATTTGCTATGGGGAGCTTTGACCCCACCCACCAGACTGTCTCCATGAAAGCTGATAGAATTGAGGGGTCCAAAAAGCAGGTCCCCCAAGGAACTGTAGAGATCTTGCAAAGATAGTTACTGCTATTAACCCCACATGTCTGGAGAAGCGCCCCCTGATGCTCTAGAGCAGATGAGGTCACCCTGTTATATGCTTTTTCAAGAACATGAGCTCTTCCTTCCCAGAATGCACTAGTATACCTCAAGTGTAATTAAATAAAAGCATAATTAGCTGTTTGCTCTGTCTTCCCAGATAGACTGTAAGTTCTATGAGAGCAGAAACTGAGTCTCTCGTTTAAAGTTGTATCCCTAGTGCCTGGCAGAACACCTGGCACATCTTACTGTTCAGCAAGTGTGTGTTGAATGAACAAATGAACCCTTTGAAAGCCATCAATTGTTGACTTGACTCACAGAATTGCTGAGAGCAGTTGGGAAAAAGCCAGGCCAGGTTATGCTGGACCTTCTGGTTTCAAAATGCTCATTAAGTCAAAAAGGATCAAAACAAACACCAAATATGGATGCACAAGGTACTGCATAGGAAACCAGATCCAACTACAATGGAAGTTCCAGGGGAGTGTATACAGTGTCGGCTCCACCCATACTGTTTCCCATTGTGCTACAAAAAACAATATGCTTTTATATTCCTCTCTTTGTCATTCCAAGTCTTCTTGCCCTGGTCGCCCCATTGTCCTCTTGTTTAGTGCTCTTCCTCTATCATCTCAAAGGATGGAATGGAAAGGCCACTGGATCGCAAGTCAGAAGACCAGGGTTTTGACTCTAGTTGCATGCCGTTGGGCAAGTTACTTGCAGTCTTTGAGATGACCTTCCCTTAGCGTTTCTATATGCCCAGTAGGCTATGCAATGTCTAGCACCCTTTCCCATTCTGATATGCCATCATCGTTGGCTTTTTTCACCAGCCCATGATAACTTCTCATTTAGAGTCCTTTTTCTCTTTCTCCTATTTTGCCTCTTTGGATCTATACCAGTGGTTCTCAACCTTCCTAATGCCGCGACCCTTTAATACAGTTCCTCATGTTGTGGTGACCCCCAATTTCATTGTTACAAATTGAACATAATTAAAGCATAGTGATTAATTACAAAAACAATATGTATTTATATATGTTTTCCGATGGTCTTAGGTGACCCCTGTGAAAGGGTCGTTCGACCCCCAAAGGGGTCGCGACCCACAGGTTGAGAACCGCTGATCTATACTTGGCGCTGCTGTAGGGGCCCAGTTCAGCCTGCACCTTTCTGAGCCCCAGCAAAGCATCTGGACACCCTCCCATTCTTGCCTCTAGCACTTTTACTGAGTTACCCCAGCAAGGGCATTGCGACTCCACTTGGCGGGGACCCCGGTCCCCTGCCAGCCTGTCAGCATCTGCATGCTTCAGGAAATGGCAGAACCAAGAAGCCGGGGCACATACCAGGTCCTCCTAGATAAGCACGGCCCAGGAGGGGCGGCAGCTGGGAGGAGATTGGTGAGCATTCCAAAGAATACAATTTCAAGGATTGGGGTCAACCAGCAACAGGAGACGGAGATAAAGGAGAAAGTTACCTTAAGGTAATAATAGGACCTTGTAGTTCTACATCACATGCTTCTGCCAACTAGCACAAAACACTTTCACACCAGCAGGCAAAGGTGGGGAGGTCTAGGGGAGGCAGAGGGATTAGTTCCCAGGTGGTTCACAGTGTATTGAAGCATCAGACAGATAAAGCCAGTAGCTTAGGGTCACACAATTAAGCTTTGACAGGGTGGGAATTAGAGCAGAGTGTCCTAATCTCACCCGGGGGCTATTTCCAATCAACGCTTGCTGGAGCCTTTTGTTTATACCTCGGTTCTACCTTATCTTCCCCGCCCAGGTAGTGGGCTTGCTTTTTCCTTTGGGGATGAGTAGTGGGAAACTTGAGCGGCCCACAGTGGGCTGGCCAGAGTTCAGAATCCAGCCTTCTTAACTTGGATGCTACCAGTGGGACCCGTGGGGCCAGTCTGTGGAATGCTGCCTCCAGCTGCTTTTGGGAGGCACAGAAGAGCCCTGAGTGGCAGCTGAGAATGCAAAGGCTCCAGGGCTGATAAAAGTTGTAATTAACGTGTGCACACAGCCCTTTCATCTTCAAAGGCTTCGCTCACATTAGCTGGTAATTCCTCCTATCACCCCTCTGGGTGAGGCATCATTTTTGTCTTCTCAGTTTGCAGATGGAGAAGCTGATGTGGAGAAGGGGACCTTTGCCAGGAAGTCTGGTCCTGGTTCACACAGAGGAGATTCCTGGCTCCCAGCATCTAACTTCAGTTGGGGTGACGATGGGAAAACAGTGGGAATGAATCATAAGAAAAGGCTCAAGAGACTCCACTCCTCTGGGTAGGAGACTGCATTTATATTGTTCTGGAAGGAGGTGGAGTCTACAGCATGACTAGTTGACTGAATTTGAGTGGCTAAATTCCCTGAGTTACCCAGACCTATCAGAAACATAACTTAGGAATGTTTGCTGCTCTTCTGTGATGACCTACGGGTGATCCCTGAGGTCAAATCCTCTATATTATGCCCGTGTCAGATATCACTAATGGATCACAGAACTCAGTAGCTGAGCTAAGGTCTGGCTTCTTAGCACAGTGTTCCAGGCAGCCTCTAGTAATCAACGGGAAATGTAACACGGGCTGTTGCTGCTGTAGGGCTTGTTGGGGATTCTCTTAACTTGCCACTCTCCAATCAGGCAAAGTTGCCCAAGTTCTATCTCAATCAATGTTGGAGCTGGCCTGCTTCTGAACTCTGTCTAGCCCTGTTTGAGGAGGGTGTCATGAGAACTTCTCTGTGACAGAAGAATTGGGTCTTGTAAGATGGAGCCAGTGTTACTTGATCACCTGGAATCTGGCCAACTCATCCTTCACTGTTCTTCAACACTCTTACTCAGGCTGAGCCCTCTCCTGACCCCAATTAAGCCATACTTTTCAGCTCCTCTTTACACTTCCATAAATTTCTCTCCTCTCTTCTCTCTCCCGTCTTCCTCTTCTTCCTCTTCCTCTTCTCCTTCTTCCTTCTTCTTCTTCTTCTTCTTCTTCTTCTTCTTCTTCTTCTTCTTCTTCTTCTCTCTCTCTCTCTCTCTCTCTCTCTCTCTCTCTCTCTCTCTCTCTCTCATCTTCTTACCCACATTCATCTGATCCTCAAATTCCACTCCTTCATGAAGCTGTCTCATACAATTGCCACTCACAGACATAGCTGCTTTTCCTCATCTTCTGGCACTTGATAATATATAATCTTGTGTAGTTCTTTCTTCTGTTTAATTTTTCTCCCACCAAATGGTAAGCTCTCTAAGGAGAGAAACAAAATCTTCTACTCCCACTTTTTTCCCCATAGAGCCAATCACAGAGTACTTCTTATTGAATTGGATTGATGAGTTCATCACCATGTTTACAACCAGGGAAACAGAGTCCACCAGTAAGGGAAGAACTTGCCCACAGTCTTCCTGTGACTAAGACGGAGAGAGAAATGCTAAACCCCTGCTGGCTACACAAGGGTTCTCACTTCTCCTAGAGGGCTCTGTCTAGGGGACTGGCCGGAGATACAGACGGCTGAACCATAGCCAGCCACCATCGAGAGCATTGTGTGTGACATGAGAAGCAAACCCATCTGCTATTTTATTTCAACTTCTGGTGGGCAGATTTCAGATGGATATGAAATGGGCACAACAGTCTGACTAAGGATTCTGAGTGACTGATGGAAGGTGAGAACCCCAACATGAGATTTAGTTGTTGATCAGTTTTGGCAAATTCCTAAGTAATACAGTCTTCATGACTCCCTTTTATTTTTTTATTTTTCCTGAGCAAGAGTTGCTCTGGTTTCATGGAAAAGAAAGAAATATCTTAGTGGAAGTCTGGAAGGTTCTCAGTAGAAGCAGCAACTCACCATCTCAAAGGTCCACCTACTCAGTGCCCTGGTTATGTGTGTGTGTGTGTGTGTGTGTGTGTGTGTGTGTGTGTGTGTGTGGGTGTGTGTGGGTGTTCCTTTGTTTTGTTATTTTCAGATTCCCATGGCCACCCATGGGACACTAGTGCTCAATCTCTAAGCACTATTTTGGCTGAATATGTTGGTTCTTTTTGCATCCACATGTGGCAGAGTTCCCTTGAGGGAAGCTGAGGTATCCAAGATGCTCATGGAACTTTGAAAGTGAAGGACACAATCTTTTCTCTTCGTCAGGGGGTGGCTTTTCTGGCCACTTAAAGCAATGCTGTATAATGTAGAGTTTAAAATAGCAGATATTACCTTCAGATCCTGCAGGTAACCCCAGAACTGGCTTCCTGCATTTTTAGCTTTGTGACTGAGGCTTACTAGCTGCTCTGGCCTGAGCTTCTTCACCTGCCCACGCCCCAGTGGTTGGGAAGATTCGGTGGCGTCCCCTGAGCAAAGTACCTCGTCCCTAAGAGTCATTCTCGCCCACTGGAGTTTAGGGTGAAACTGGGTGAATACGCTTGCTCTGACAGGGATTAATAATTCACGCCTGACATTTAATGCAAACAAGGCATCACCTTTTTTGGGGCACTGCATTGTAGTTGTGTCATTCTTTCCATTAAGTTTTGTGAGGCTTAGGTATTCGTGGGCCCACAGAGAATCCAACCCTCTCATTTTACGCATGGAAAATTGGAGGCAAATGGGGTGAAATGATTCGCTTGGCCTTACACAGTGAATCAATAACAGAGAGGAACTAACATAGAATAGCCATTTCTATTCTTGAGACACCTTCTATGTGCTCAACACTCAGCACTATGTGCTAAACATTGTCTAGAACTTAACATGTGCAACTGTCTGACTTCATGCTGTTCTTAAGTGGCAGAGAGGGGACCTGACCTGAGGTTTTATTTCACTGTCCTTCCTCCTTCTACACAACTCTCTTCCAAAGCCAAACCTTCTCATTCCCCTTCCACCACACTCAATATCTGCTGGTCTTTGGTATGGTCAGTATTAAACCCTTAAAAGAAACAACTCCCTGCCCCCCGCCTTTTTTTTTCTTTTAACATGGTAAGCAAAAAGCCAACATCTTTGCTCTGAGATCACTGAGAACATGATTTAGAGGCTTGGGGTTCTTTATACTTGAGGCCAGATTTGAAAGTAAGTGCTGGGACACAGAGGCAGACAGACCTAAAGGAAATCAAGATTTCTGTTCTTCTGGACAAAACCTAACAAGCCCCAAATTCCCCTGCCTTGCCTGACATGTCAGACCTCAAGAAAGATATTCTCAAATTGGAGAGTATGCAGAGAAAAGCAATTTCAAGGAAGTTTGAGGATCACTACAGGAGGCACTAAGATATTAAAATAAAAAGGTTTTATACTAGTAGACCAGAAAAAAAAATTAAAGGATGAAAAAGAATCACAAAAGGTCAGGAATGATAAAGATGTCTTTGCTGGTCAAATCTAGAAATTTCATTCATTCGGCCAGCCAGCCAAATATTTATTGAGCACCTACTAAATGTGGGGAACCGTGCTGACAGCTGGGGGGCTAGAGAGACACAACAATGTACATAAAGCATGGACTCTTCCTAAGGAGCATATATGTTCATGGGCCAATAAGAACAGATTGGCATACCCAGCTTAGAGGCATTCCTGGAACTTCTTTTTAGGGTGTTTATGAAATGTAAGGGAGAAGTTACCAGGAAACAATAGAGAAAGTAAAAGTCACTCAGGGTAGTCTAGAGGGATGTACCTGACCTCTAAGGCTGACATTGGGAAGACAGTCTTACCACTGAGAAGTCACTGCAAAGACAAACTTCTGGGCAGGAGGTGTCTGTGGAAGCATCACTTCCCCCTGAGCTTTTGTCTGCATCTGCGTGACTAGGGCTCCTGTGGGCACCCTTGTCTGTCCGTGTAGGGAAGTGGTGGCTGTGGGGCTAACTAACTCTGTCACATCAGCTGGTCTCCTGCAGGCTGTAAAATGATGCTCAGCTCTGCTGGTTTCTGCCTCTTGGACTGGACACACTCAGAAATGGCAACAGGTGTGGCTGGCATAGAGTAGATGCTCATTTAACACTTCTGGGGCGGGGGGGCGGGGCACTATAAAGACTGGACTGGGGTCCGGTCCTGAGCAGGAACACCTTCTAGGCCAGCAGCAGGAGATCAGGTACTGACTGCGTGGAAATGTCGTATCTCTCTGGTGTTTCAATTTGCACAGTGGTGAACACAGGTGAAGGGGCTTCCTAATCATCACTCTAATATCTTTGGGGGGTGGGGGAGTTCTTTGAGAGAGGAAATAGAAAAAGATGCTGCCTAGATCCATGACTGGTGTGTGGGTGCTTCTAGAAGGCACTGCAGACCTGCTCATGCAAAGAGATGCACTGCAATTGAGACAGCTGGTAATTTATAATGGATCTCTGTCTCCAGGCCAAACCCACCTCTCAGGGCAATGGTCCCCTGCTGGGCCAATAGAAGCCAGACCGGTGGTTTGGGCTGGGGCTGGGAAGAGGAGCTGCAGAATGCTTCCTGCTTCAGCTCAATCCCTTGCGCCCAGACAAGTGCAGCCTGATTCCTGGCGGTCTCCTCTCTGAGCTTCCCTCCCACCCTCATCAGTGCCAACTGGTAGAGAAAAGGCCCTGGAACCAAGGGCTCTTAAGCTGAGTTTGGCTTCTGTTTAGCTCATTTTCCAGCTTTGTCCAATCAAAAGTCAAGGGCCTAGATGAGGGAGAAATACCCATCAGCCATCTTCTCCTTTCATCCAGATGACAGGTCATGATGTGATAATGAGCCAACAACTCAGTTCACCCTCCCTTTCAGTCCCACCTCCTCCCCAACTTCCCGTCATACAGAAGAGAACAGAACTTCTATCCAGAGAGCGGAATGAATGAGCCGCTCAGAGTATGCATGGGAAGAAGTTTCCATTACGCCTTCTTTTTCATTTTTGAATTCCCAAGCCCCTCCTCTGAAATTGAATGTAAAAAGGAGGCCAAAACCAGCTCTATGGACATCAGGACTCTACCCACACCCGATTCCCAAATGGGGCTCATGAAAACAACCAGAATGCTACCAGGTACCCTCATTTGAGTCTCTGGGGGTACCCTGACATCTTGAGATACTAAGAGGAGCACAGTAATGTAGTCACTAAGAGCAGAAACCCACTAGCCAGACCACCCGGGTTTGAATCCCAGCTCCATCGCTTACGGCCCTATAGCCTTGGGCAAGTTAATTTCTCTATGCCTCAGTTTCCTCATCAGTAAAAGAGGGATAATAACAGAACTCCTTCTTAAGGTTGGTGTAAGGATTAAACAAGTTAGTAGACAGGAATATACTAGTATGGAGAAATATAAGTTAGTATACAGGACTATATTAAACAAGTTAGTACAAGGGAACGATTAGAATGGTGGCTGGCCCATGGATAGCTTTCTATCAACTGTTTGCTATTATTACTAGTATCAGTGATTTCTTAAAAACATCAACTTACTGCAAAGAAGCAAGTGCAAAAGGTACAAGAGCTCTAACTCTGAGGCCAGGGTGTGGGGAAGAAAGATGAACTTTCAGGCACCACGAAGGGAGAATGGCAAGGACACCACCGAAATGCTCAGAATTAGCAACCTGGGTGAGCACGCTCTCCCCGCCACTGGAGTTTTGCAATGAACCTTTACTCTCAAAAGCTGAAGACTCAGAGGATTTTGGGGGCTTGAGTTTTGCAAATCACCTCCTTGATGGCTCAGCTCCTCTCCACCCGCCTGGGACCTGTCTGCCCACACTTGCGCTTAGGAGGGGTACTTGCCCCAGGACACACCCGGACAGGTTGTGCATCCCAAACTCGGGGAGATCGGGTGCCGTGAGGTCCTGTTCCCCCACAACATCCCATCCCCATTCTGTGCTTGACTCCCTGTCTCCAAGTCTTACTGGGCAGATAGGCCAAGGATAGGCAGGACCTGCCCCTGTGGTGGGCAACTTCAGACTTGGCAAGCTCTATGGAGAGGAGGCCCGGGTCGTCATTGCCAGTGTGGCTCCCCATCAGATGCCATGCTTCCCTGAGATTTGCCGCGTTTAGTGGCTGCAGGAGACCCACACCAAGAAGGCAAGAATCCTCTGTGAAGCTGGTCTGCTGCTCCTTCAGCTGCCTCCACTGTCCAGAAGCAGCCATGGGAGCTGGACGGGTGTGGCCTCTCACCCAGGGAGTCTAACCTCAGGTAAGCATCTCCAAAATAAGCAGCCCTCTCAGCGGGCGGCTCCTGCCGAGGGCTCTATTTCGAGGCTTAAATGTGGGGGTTGGTGTCATCATCCTCCGGTCCTGGCTCAGAAATAGTAACCCTGTCCTTAGACATCCCAGCAAGGAGCCACCAAAACCACAAACAGATGGGTGATCTCCCTCTTTGGGCAGAAAGTACATGAGCCCCACGGTGGGCAACTGGCCAGCCAAGCGCCCTCCTTGGGCTTGCCCCGAGCAAGACAGCCATCGCCACCGTTATCATATAACGTGGACGTATTTGCATCTTAGGTGTACCGACCCTAGAGACGATAGAGTTATTTCTCTATTCTAGATGTTCATCAGTTCAACAGTTACTAGGAACAGCTATGGCCAGCACCGAGTGCTGGAACCATGAAAATGCCCCCTCACGTCAGGGGACTCCCACAGCACTGCAGGAGACGGGTAAGAGAAGATATGTCAGGTTTGGGTTTTCCCCTTTGAGGAGTCTGAGAGTCACTCGGACCCCGTGGCCTCCACAGGCTTCCTGCGTGATTTCACTGTGAAGCTTTAAGGCGAATTAATGGGACCTATGGGAACCAGATGCCACATTGTCAGAGCTGAGGTTACTGGGATGGCTGCCATCCTGTTACACCAAGGGTTCTCAAAGCGGGGCAACCTTAACACCCCCTAATTTGGCATTGTTTGTTGTCACGACTGGGGAGGGGGCGCACGCAACCAGAATCTACCATGTGGAAGCCAGAGATGCATAGTCAGCCATTACCCAGGAAACCCTATACAGTGGGGCCTTGACTTACGAGTGTCCCGTAAAAAACTAATGAGTTTTTTGAAATACCAGCTGTCTCTCGCCTGATTTTTTGCATTGAGTTGATAGAGTAATTTAAGTTAACGAGCTCCTTAATGAGCTTGGTCTCAGAACAAATTAAACTCGTAAGTCCAGGCCCCACTGTACTCGGCTGTGAGCTATGCAGAGGCGAGGACTGTCCCTCCCAACATTGACCCCTCCAGTCCTAACTGCCTGGTGCACTGAGTAGTCAGTGCCTGAACGTTGGTTGAGAACTTTGGCTAGTTAATTAGTTAACTTACTTGGGGGGGGGGGATAGATTAATAACAGGGTAACAGAAATATGCACACCTCTTTCTCACCCTCTCCTCTTTGCATATTAAAATCCTATCTTGTCTGCATTGGCGCTCCTCTCTGGCATCAATTCCTCCAGTCCTCCTTGCTGTGTCGCTGCTTGGCAATGATATTCCTATCCTCTAAAGCAGGCATCCTCCAACTACGGCCCTCGGGCCACATGCGGCCCCCCAAAAACATTCATCCGGCCCGCCTGCCAGGTGTTTTTGCCGCCGCTGCTGTGTGCATAGGAATTTGTTCATAGTTTTTTTTTTTAAACTATAGTCCGGCCCTCCAACGGTCTGAGGGACAGTGAACTGGCCCCTGTTTAAAAAGTTTGAGGACCCCTGCTCTAAAGTGTCCAGGCTGTCCCTCGACTGCACTCTGCTATCCACGTAGAACCATAAAGTCCTTGGATGCAAGGCCCATGTCTCGCACATTCAAGTCGCCAACGTACTCAACACATTGAGGGGCCGTACAGGACACCTTACAAATGCTTAAACGGTTGCCCAGCAATACCCCCGTGTGTTCAGATGCATAGACACTTAAGGGCCCGCCCACGTGTGTATGTCCACCTTAGCAAGCAAGAATCAAATATGTGGCATTTCCTGGTAACTTCCTATTTTGGGATGATCAAGAAGTGGAGAACAGAGGAATACTAACATTTCTCCCGCAAGTGCACCTTTCTGAACCAAACATCAACCTCATCAGCAACTAGACCAGTGGTTCTCAACCTTCTGGCCCTTTAAATACAGTTCCTCATGTTGTGGTGACCCCCAACCATAAAATTATTTTCATTGCTACTTCATAACTGTAATGTTGCTACTGTTATGAATCGTAATGAAAATATCTGATATGCAGGGTGGTCTTAGGCGACCCCTGTGAAAGGGTCGTTTGACTGCCAAAGGGGTCGCGACCCACAGGTTGAGAACCGCTGAAATAGACTGATTAAGGAGCGGTTCTCAACCTGTGGGTCGAGACCCCTTTGGGGGCCAAACGACCTTTTCACAGGGGTCGCCTAAGACCATGGGGAAACACATATATAATTACATATTGTTTTTGTGATTAATCACTATGCTTTAATTGTGTTCAATTTGTAACAATGAAAATAGATCCTGCATATCAGATATCTGCATTACGATTCATAACAGTAGCAAAATTACAGTTATGAAGTAGCAACGAAAATAATTTAATGGTTGGGGGTCACAACATGAGGAACTGTATTAAAGGGTCGTGGCATTCGGAAGGTTGATAACCACTGGATTAAGGAGTTGCGGAGCTGTGAATTTACTTATGCAAAAGGTCTTGCAAAGTTTTTGAGTTGTAGTCGCACCAAGCCATGCATTTGTTCGTAGAAAATATATAAACATTTAGTCAAAGTATCCACTATGTATCAGCTGGCAGAGCATTTGCATGTTTGAAATCCCAGCTCTCCTGGCACATTGGGAACACACACACTCACTGTGCCACACCCACAACCATGAACTTCAGAAGGCACCGCTTCCTTATTCTGGAAAATGGGGCTGGCTTCCCGCAGCCTTGCTGGCCAGCTCAGGGGGAGCACACGCTTAGGAACAATTTCAATTTCCTGAGTGAGTGAAAAGTGGGGTTTAAATGTAGGGGAGGAAGCAGCAGCCAACCCTGGTAATTCTAAAGAACAGTTGTGTGCTTCCCATTCAAGCAGCGACACAAAGGAAATTGAGTCATCAGTTTCTTGCTGTGCAAACCCCCAGAATTTCTCTGGGGCAGAAAAGATCCCCTTTGAGCCTGTGCTTTGTCTGGCAGCATCTGCCACCTGCTCCACTCCTTTTACAAGGGCCACTTCCCTTTTAGGTGCTGGGTGGAGTCAGCTAAACCGGAGGTGCTGGGGAAACACAACCCCAGCCCCAGCCCTAGCCCAAACCCCAGCCCCAACCCCAGCCCCAGCCCCAGCCTCAGCCTCAGCCTCAGCCCCAGCAAACTCCAGCCCCAGCACCAGCCCCAGCCCCAGCCTCAGCCCCAGCCCCAGCCCCAGCCCCAGCCCCAGCCCCAGCCCCAGCCTCAGCCCCAGCCCCAGCCTCAGCCTCAGCCTCAGCCCCAGCAAACTCCAGCCCCAGCACCAGCCCCAGCCTCAGCCCCAGCCCCAGCCCCAGCAAACTCCAGCCCCAGCACCAGCCCCAGCCCCAGCCTCAGCCTCAGCCTCAGCCCCAGCCCCAGCCCCAGCCCCAGCCCCAGCCTCAGCCTCAGCCTCAGCCTCAGCAAACTCCAGCTCCAGCCCCAGCCCCAGCCCCAGCCCCAGCCTCAGCCTCAGCCTCAGCCTCAGCAAACTCCAGCCCCAGCCCCAGCCCCAACCCCAGCCCCAGCCCCAACCCCAGCCCCAGCCCCAGCCCCAGCCCCAGCCCCAACCCCAACCCCAGCCCCAGCCCCAGCCCCAGCCCCAGCCCCAGCCCCAGCCCCAGCCCCAGCCCCAGCAAACTCCAGCCCAGCCAGGACAGACTACTTCCTATCACCTCCCTCTGTCAGGGGACCCCAGCCTGGATACCACAGGCTGATCTGAAATCTCACTTGGGTGTGCACGTGTCACCTAGGGCTCCACGCTGGCTTTCAGTTCAAGATCTTTGACTTTCATAGAGAACTAACTGTGTCATCCCGGGTCCTCAAGACCTTCCCTCACGGAGGCTCATAAAACCTGCTAAGCCCCAGGGTTTCCAATGAGCGTTTGCTGAGGCGGCTTTCCTGGGTCTTGCATCTAATGCTTACGAGGTCCACCTGAGAGCCTCCCTCCGTGGAGCCTCCTCCTTCATTTCCAGGTGGAGGGCATTGCCCTAACTTGTCTCAGAGACAAGAGGCAGCCTCTCCCTTTCCTCCAAGCCTGCCAATGAGAGCATGTCTAGAAGGGCGGCTGGACTCTGATAAGGCCCTGACTTATTTTAGCAACAAATAACTAGGTTAGTATCTCTTGACAGCTGTGGCCAAATGTGAGGGGAGACAGGCCAGGGCAGGGCAGCCAAGCGTCCACAGCCTGTGGGGCGGGGCGGGGGGGGGGGGGGTAGGGGGGGGGACAGGGGGCAGGGCAGGGAGGGGGCGAGAGAAGAAACTCACGGCAGGCCTCACGTTAGCTGGCCTTAGGGGTGGAGAGAGTGGGAGATCCGCACCGGACTTAAAAGTCAGCCAGAGGCAAAGCGATGGGGCAAAGGAGCTGAGGCATCGGAGTCTAACATGGGGGATGTGAGCCAACGGGGAACCCACCTTCACCACTCAGTAGCTGCGTGCCCTCGGGAAAGTCGTGGCATCTCCCTGGGCCCATGTCTTTCTCTAGAAAATGGAGCTAAATGTATGGAGGCTGTGGTGAGGACCTATGCTACCCCCTCGCTGAATGCCCAGCAGAGAGTTGGTGCTCCGTCAGTGGTATTTCCTGGGGACTTATGACCCCTACTTTGGGCAGAAGCATATGGTGCATTAGCTGAGCGTCAGGCTTTTAAAACTGGGGTGCTCCTGACTCTCAGGGACCCAGCAATGATCCAGGAGGCCCGGAAAGCCCCAGGCAGTACAGAACTTCCTCACTGAGCATCCACGGTGCTTTAAGGTAAGACTTTATCCATCTCATTATTCTCAGATTAAACTCAAACTGGGTATAACGTGGAGTCAATAAGAAACTGCGATGACTGGTTAAGACACTACTGAGGGCATGAAACACCAGTAGACCACACGCTGCCTGCCCATGGCAGGGGGTCGAGGTGGGGCTCATGCCAGTGGTCGATAGTGGCATTTCAGAGACCCTAACACTGTCCGAGAGAGGGCAAGCCATGCCTCTCTCTCTTTCAGGAGCTGTTTCCTCCTAGGGGAAAAGAAGGGGGTTTTCTGAAAGATCCTTGGAGTCCCGTCTCTGAGTCTCTGAGTCAAGAAATATTTCTTGAATGAATGAAAGGGAGCTGTCATAAACTAAGAATTTCATGCTGCCCAGCATCCCCTCCCACGTGGTGCAATTTGGGGGGAAAAAATGGAACCTTTTCCTACTGGCTGCCAGCCTCGAACACGCCCGCCTGGCACCCTGCCCGTGCAGGAAAGAGATGTCCAGTGTGTATCTGGGGAGGAACTGAATTAAGTGTTGCTAACCTCGGCAGGAATGGAGCTTTGCTGCCTTGCTCCTTCCTCTGGGAAAACACAGCCGACGCTCTAATGCCCATGAGGGGTGTCTAATGCTCAGAGGCAGCAGAGGGCACTGCCAGCCCCAAGCCCCAGAGCACTCAGATGCACCCCTCTTTCTCAACGCCAGGGGCGCAATTCCCTAGCAATGGCCTTTGGCCCTCAGCGAGAGGACGAGATAGATGTGTGCCCGAGGGCTCACCCCACCTGCCCTTGACCCAAGGCTACTTTCCTTCTCCCAGATATGACACCCAGTTCCAGGTATCTGTTCTCCAGCTCAGGATCTCTGGGTCCAATGTTGTTTCCCTCCATTTAGCCATTTCTCTACTTTTTGCTTTGCAATACTGAGGTTGGACCTTTCTTCCTCCCCAAAGCCCTGCCCCTTTCAAAGTTTCCTCTTTGTCTTCTGGAGGCCCCCCCCCCCCCCAATGGGCAACAACAGTGCCTTTCCTTCCCCCTCCTCTTTCTGCTTCTGCTCTCTCCCTCCCAGCCTGAGCCCACGGATAAGTCACGTCTCTCTGCTTTCCAAGACTTAGTTCCCCCCAGACAACCTTCCAAGCACATGGAAGCCAGGGTCGGGCAGCTATTGCTACCGGCACTTTCTGTGCTTCCTCCAAATGATGCTGCCCAAAGGGACCACGAACATGGGCGAGAAGGGTGCAGGAGTGAGCCTGCTGGTCTCTGGGAGAACCTCAAGGGTAAGGACAGCGTCCAATGTTTGGGGAGGGGGGTCCTTTCAAAGAATCAGGCAGACAGATTGGCAGGAGCCTGAATTCTCAGAAACAAAGCAGAAGATGTCACAGGAAGGTAGCATACCAGTAAACTTCCCCAGAGGCCCCTCTTCCCTGAGGCCAGGCCCAGGGCTCTCCCTGCACCCAAGTTTCCCTCTTCTCTCCCATCCCAAGCGCGTCTGACTTCCAAGGGCTCTTTGGCTCTCCAGGCTCAGCCACTGCTAAGGCCTTTGGCCCACCACAACCCTGCTTTCCCCGAATCCCTTTTTGATTTTGTCCACGCCGTACATAGAGTCTACATATTCTGCCCAAGCACAGGCTAGGGGGCCTGGGCTCACATCATACCAACCCTCTGGCTGCGTGACACGTGCAAGTCATTTAACCTCCATTTGTAAAACCCCCCACCCCTACCCATGAAACAGGCTAATAACAGGCCACTTCTCACTGGCATGAGGGCAAAATGACCTAACACATGTAAAGAATTTAGCACCGTTCCGGGGTAGCGAAATGTGCAATAAACGCTTGCTAGCGCTGTCATTCCTATTCGCATTCCTATTATTTCCAGCTCAGGAATCTAACTCGGAGATCCCCACTTCTCCGTAGTCTGAAGTACCCAGTGAGGGCTGTGTCTTTTACTTTCTTGGTACCCCCAGAGCTGGGTATAATAAATACTTGCTGGGTAGAATTAACCATAGGCTGAGCTGTCTTAATGACCCAGCTGGCACGTCTTAAAAGGAAAATTAATTTTCCTAGCGATAAGCAAATCAGCCATGTAATTATCTGTATGTATATAGACAAAGGCAAGAAACACCTGGAACTCGGCTTGGCCAGAATACCTCACACACAGCCACCCCTCCACAACCACAGACCCGGGCGCGATGGGACCCTGGCGGCCCCAGCTCCTGGTGCCCAGGCTCCGGTCCTCCTCCAGGGCTGCCAGGCAGGAAATATTCGCCTCATTACTGTCTGGATTTCCCCTAACTGATTGGCAGAAGCAGGAGTTGACAAGGGCTGAGCAGCTGGCCCAGTCATCGCCTTGCCTGCCGATTCACCCTCCCTGGCCCTGGCTGGCACCTCGTGGAGACCCAGGAGCTCCCCCGCAGGGCTGGTTCCAGCTCCCACTAACGCTGAGACAGTCCCTGACTGGAGCCAACTGTAAGAGCTTTGAAAGCCAGGCGCAATGGGCAGGCGCAAGAAGCCAGGGCCCCTTCCCGGGAAGCTCATGGCCACCAGTTCTCATTCATGCAACCGTGCCCAGGTCTGTGGCCACCGGGCTCACAGCCCCTGCCCTGCCCAGCCCTGCCCAGCCCTGCCCAGCCCTGCCCAGCCCTGCCCAGCCCTGCCCTGGCCCGCCACAGCCCGACAGCCCGGCCGGGCTCCAGCGCCTTTGGGGCAGGAGCCTGTGCGCGCAGACACCCGCTGCGCGCATCCAGGAGTACAGTTACTTTCCGCCTTGTGCTCTGGCTCCGGCGACCTCGCCCAAAACTGCGTGCCCGCCGGCAGCCTGCCCGGCAAACTTTCTTCTCTTTTCCGGCCCACAAAGCGGTGCTTCCAACCAGCAACCTCTCCGACAGCTTAGCGCAAACCCTAGCCCTCCTTAGCCAAATCCGAGCTGCAGCACCCGCTTTGGCTCCGGTCCCCAGGGTCAGCCCAGGCAGCGCGGCTGCCGGTCAGTCCAGACCCCCTCCTGTCACTCCCTCCCGCTGCCCGGGCGGCAGGCACTCACCGATCTTACCGATCTGCGCCAGGCTGAGCTGCAAGAGGCAGAGTCCCCACACGGCGCACCACCCGAACTTGTTCATGGTGTCGGAGCGGAGCGGACGGAGGAGGAGAGCGAGCGAGCGAGCGGGGCTGGAGCGTCCCGGGGCGCTGGGCTGGGGAACCGTAGAGAACTGAGCAAGGACGGCGGCCCGGACCTGGCGGAGGCTGGGGTCTGGCTGGGCAATGAGGGCGCCTCGGAAGTTGGGCGCCGTTTTTATTTGAGGGTTGAAAGTGACCTAAGAGGGAGGGAGCGAGCGAAGGACACACCCAATCGAGGGGGCTGTGACTAAGCAGTCGGCAGAGGTTTGAAAACGTACCAGCCCTCCTCTGCGCCGGCCCCGGGCGCCCTCGCCTTGAGCTAAGGAGATCGTCAATCGGGGTTTCCCGGGCGGGCGCCCGGAGGGCAGCAGGGGGGCCGGGGAGCTCCGGGACGCGCGGGCTTTCTTCTCCCGCCCGCCCGGCCCCTGGCTGGAAGGGAGCCTCAGGAAGGAAGATGACTGAGTCCTGAAACCTCGCCCCACTGGGCTCAGCACCTGGCCTCTGCTCTCAGCTAAGTTTCTCTCTGAATCTGGTGGGGGACGCTTCTCTCTGGGTTTCGCAGGCAGCTGGGACGGGAGCTGGGACCGTGGCGCTTCCCCGCCCACCGTGGGAAGGAGGGGTGGGGAGCTGTGGCTCTTCCCAGGGAGAGAGGAAGAGCTCACTCTTCTTCCCTTGAAAGAGCAGCCAAGTCCATCTGGCTCAGGAGCTTTGCTGTTCAGAGGAAGATGATGGTCAGCCATTGGACTAGCAATTGGCTCCCCTAACCCATGTGTATCCTCAGTCTCAGGCTGGATTCATCCACCATTGATGCATCCATTCACCCACACTCTTGCCCATCCTCTGGGACATTCTTCTATCCACCCATTCATCCATCTACCCATCTTTCCTTACATCCCTTCAGGGCCCACACGTCCATCCATGCTGCTGTCCCTCCATTTATCCAACTGCTCTCCCATACAACTTCTCATTCATCTTTCCATACTTTCCTCCCCCACATTTCTTCATAAACCTGTATCCATCTACACACGATCTACCCTCTTCTCCATCCGTCCACCTACATACCTGTTCATCCGTGTATCCATGCATCGTCCATCCATCATCCACATATCCACTCATCATTTTATCCATCCTCTCTCATCCACCCACACTTTCGTGTTCCAATTTATACTCCTATCTGTGCAAACGTGAATCCACTTTTCCCCATCCATCCTACCCAGTAATTCTCAACAAGGAAGGAGATTGTCATATTCTTCAGGGAGGCATTTTGAGTTTGAGAAATCATGTTTGCATTATCATTTCATATCTACTTCTAATATAGTATAATTTAATACCTGAAAATCAAAAGTGGTATTTATTGTTCGTGTGGACTGCTGAACGTAAATCTGAATGGACGTCTTGCCTGGTGGGTGAGATACCCAGAAAATGATAGTGGTTATCAGTGACGGTGGCCAGACCCTGAAGGAGCCATGTCACAATTTCTGAGGGAATGTAATCCCCTTCTGATTCTGTTATTTATTGAAAGAATTTGAAAAATGGAGAGAGAGTGCATTCAGCCATCTGTAGTTGATCAAATATGTAATGAGTGCTCAAAGGCATCAGGAGAAATAAGACCTGCCCTTGTTCAGGGACCTCACACATTGGTAGAGAATCAGACTCATGAGCAAGCTGTTACTACACAATACATGTGTGCAGAGTGCTATCGATCCTAGAAAAAAAGAGTTGCACCCTTTCCTGGGGAATATCAAGGGGGGCTTCACAGTGGAAGTGATATTTGAAGAAGGAGAAGGAAGTCTCCAGAAGAACCACAGGGGCAGAGCATCCACAGACAGTACTCTGTTGTGATCAATAGTAAGGATTCAGGAGGCAGAATGCCTGGGTTCACACCTTGCCTTGGTTGCTTACTAGTCCTGTGACCTTGAACAAGTCAATTATCCTTTCAGTGCCTGGATTTCCTCAAGTCTAAAATGGGGTTAATAACAGTATAATTCATGGAATTGTTAAAGACTGAATGAATCAAAAGTTTTGCATATATTAAGCACTAGACATATATGTGTATGTGCACATAGGAAGCGCTATGATAAGTGCTGTAATTACTAAAAGCAAAATTGTGAGTGTACGTGGAGACATGAAAGGGGATGGCTTGTTGAGGCAGGGGAGAGCAGTTTGGAGTGACTTGAACATTCGACCAGATGAAGAGTTTGAGGCACACAGCAAGACTTGGGGCTTAAGATGTAAGCAAGGGCCAGGTTGTAAACTGAAATGGAATTTTTGGACTGGAACCCAGATTCTTTGTCCGCCAGAATCGAAGAATGAATCCACGGACAGAAAGTGGTATAGCAAAGGGGGAGACTTATTGAAGAACAAGTACAGACTCCCACGTGGGGAGAGGGAAAGAGTCCCACAGAATGGACTCCCAGGTAGGGAGGGGGAGAACGGGTCCCATTGAGTTCTTTTTCCCTATGGCTTATAAAGGCTGCAGATCTTGGTGCCTTGATATCTCCTCTGATTGGTCACTATTCCCTTAGACTGGTTACTATAGTAACTCCTGGGCTCAAAGGTTGAACCTCACATGGGACTTGCAAGGTTCTCCCCACCTCCTTCCCCATTGTTTTCCTATTCCCTTTGGGCGTTCTTCTTCTCCTTCTGGATGAAGGCCTTCCTTCTCTTTATTTTGTAAATATAGACCTTTTGCTGTTCCCAGCTCCCTCATTCTATGGAAATATACCTGTTGCAGCTTTTCAGCTCCCCTATTCTATGGAAATATGCCTTCTGCTGCTCTGCAGCCCTGTGCTTCCTCCATGGTCACCTTAATTTCCAAAATTTCTAAAATTTCCTAAAACTGTCCTGCTTTACCCTGAAAATTCCTGTTTCAAAACTATACCCGGAAGTTTGAACTTGATCCCTGGAAATAGGGTGCCAATGTAAGTTTTATTATTATTAAATTGTTGTTGTTATGTTTGTGCTAAAATGCACATAATACAAAATTTACCAATTTAACCGTTCAGTAGCATTTAGTACATTCACAAATTGTGCAACCACCACCATTATCTTAGTCCGTGCAGGCTAAATAACAGAACACCACAGACTGGGCAACTTAACGGAAATTTATTTCCCACAGTTCAGGAGGCTGGGAAGTTTGGTACCAGGGTGCAACCTGGTTGGATTCTGGTGAGAACACTCTTCCTGGTTTGCAGATGGTCACCTCCTAACCTCACATGATGGAGGGAAGAAGGGAAGTAGGGAGGTTGGGGGGCAGGGTGTGATCTCTTGTGTGTCTTTTCTTATGAAGGTACTAATCCCATCCACATGACCTAATTACCTCCCAAAGGCCACACCTCCTAATACCATCACAGTTGGTGGGGAGCGGAGGAGTGTTAGGATTTCAACAGATGAATTTTGTAGGCAAACAAACATTCAGCTAATAACAACCACACTCTAGTTCAATGTTTGTTTTTGAGTTGGGGAGAGCCTGCATCCTGATAGGGAGAATGTTTGGGACTGAAAAAATCACTGGACCTACTGCTCCCCAACCACTCAGCGGACATCCCATGATTCAAGGGGTGGCCTGTCTGAAAGTGCCTCTGAGCCCCACCTGAAGAGCAGGCACTTTCAAAAATGCTGTTGGGAGTAGGAGAGTTGACCCTGTTGTTGTCAGGGTCATTTTCTTGAAACAATTGGAGGGCAAACTGGCTCCCAGGTAGATCCTCAGGCATTAACCACAGTGAGAAAACAGCCCTGCTGAATTCCAGACAAAGAGTCACCTTGGATGTGTTACCTCCAGGGCATTCAGCTTTTCTTCTTTGGAGGACGGGCGTGGAGCAGGGTGGATATGCACTAGAAACAATGTTTGTCCTGCTGCCTTTCCTGAAACTTGGGGGTTCCTTGGAGACCCCTCAAGAAACAAAGAGGTCAAACCAAAGGCTTAATTAAGCACAGGCTGTGCCTCCCTCCCCCTGTCCCCATCCACTCACATTCATCTTACACTACTACTGTGTGAGATTTCATTTTGACAAAGGATTTTACTTTTTAAACAAATACAAAAACTATGACTACTAGGTCATCTCAAACCCTGGTCCCTTCTGCGTGTGCACAGGAAGCAGTCAGCCAATGAAGAAACCTGTGGATAGTGCTTTGTAAACTGTAGAGGGACATGCAAATTCTAGGGATTGTAATTAGGATCATTCTCCCAGGGGGGGCTGTTCGCCTGGCCCGCTTCCCGATAGTTTGGTGAGGGACTGCGGTTGTTAGCCCCCACGCCACAACTGACTCATTGCAAGCTGACCCGGTGACTTACTGAGTCAGGTTGGCCTTAGGGAACTCCTGGATCACCTCTCTGAGCTCCTCTCTCATCTTCCTTCCAGTCCAGACACGCCACCCACACCACTGGCTCAGAGATTTTCCCATGCTCGTCTCTGAGCCTCCATACTGACTCAGTCCTTAAAGTGACACATTTTAGATATTCAATACCTGTTGGGTGTTGCACCAGATAAGCCAAACCATGGTGAAACGGAATTTTTGGAATGGAACCCAGATTCTTTGTCCGCCGAAATCGAAGAATGAATCAACGGACAGAAAGTGGTATAGCAAAGGTGGAGATTTATTGAAGAACAAATACAGACTCCCACGTGGGGAGAGGAAGGAGTCCCACAGAATGGACTCCCACGTGGAGAAGGGGGGAAGGGTCCCACTGAGTTACTTTCCCCCATGACTTATAAAGGCTGCAGATCCTGGTGCCTTGATATCCCCTCTGATTAGTCACTATTCCCTTAGACTGGTTACTATAGTAGCTCCTGGGCTCAAAGGTTGAACCTCACATGGGACTTGCGAGGTTCTCCCCACCTCCTTCCCCATTGTTTTCCTATTCCCCCCTGGGCTTTCTTCCTCTCCTTCTGGATGAAGAGCTTCCTTCTCTTTATTTTGTAAGTGTAGACCTTTTGCTGTTCCCAGCTCCCTCATTCTATGGAAATGTACCTGTTGCAGCTTTTCAGCTCCCCTATTCTATGGAAATATACCTTCTGCTGCTCTGCAGCCCTGTGCTCCCTCCATGGTCCCCTTAATTTCCAAAATTTCTAAAATTTCCTAAACCTGTCCTATTTTACAACGAAAATTCATGTTTCAATGACACGTGGGGAACTGAAAAAGAGAGAGTTTGAATTGATCAGGGCTGACAGGAGATCGTATTTGGAGAGAATCCAGGACACAATCAACAGCTGAGAAAGCCCACGGCTGAGCACCACTGTCCCTGTGATCAGCCAGTGACTTTACTCGAGTCAGTTAACCTCTGGGAGCTTCCGTTGTCCCATGCCCCAAATTAGACTGAGAAGACCTGCCTCACAGTTCGTTATGAGTAGTAAGTGAAAGAAGGCATCAAGACCTTTACAGGGGCGCCTGCCTCATCGTGGGACTCAAGGACCTGCCTCAGGCAGGACACGTCTGGGCCAGGCCAGCAGAGGACCTGTGGCTCAGGGGGACTAGAAAGTCCTGAACGAGAAAGTGGCCCCAGCCTTATTTTATAGAACAGCCAGCGATCACCCTATCCCGCACAGCAGGCAGCCGCACCGAGGGCAAGACTGCAGGCCAACAATAACAACAGCCGCTTACAGCCCACAGCCTCCACGGCCAGCGCTAATCGGTCTGAAGGGCAACCAGCTCCATCTAATCAGACTAGAACACTTTCATCCCCTAGCCTCCGCCCCTTGTGTTTTTCTTTAATATATATATATATATATATATATATATATATATATATATATATATATACATATATATATATATATACATATATATGTATATATATGTATATATATATATATATATTTCAGAGAGGGAGCGGGAGAGATAGAAACATCAATGATGAGAATCATTGATCAGCTGCCTCCTGCACACCCCCTACTGGGGATCGAGCCTGAAACCCTGGGCATGTGCCCTTGACCAGAATTGAACCCCGGACCTTTCAGGCCACAAGCTAATGCCCTATCCACTGAGCCAAATGGCTAGGGCCGCCCCTTGCGGTTTTTGCACATAAAATTCAACCCCAACGAGAGGGGAAACTGAGTCCTAACCGTCCCTGGTTGGGGCTCCATTCCCATTCCCTCTAATAAACTCCCCTCTTGCTCGCTGCATTGAGCGACTCCAATCTTACAGCCTGTCTTAGGCACTAGTCCATGTTCAGCCCTCAGTGCCTGACAGTTCTCTATCTGGCATATGTAGTATGCTCAGTAAGCACGCGTTACATAAATGACTTGTTCCTTTTCCTCCCAACACATTTTAGAGGGGGACTTCGGGAATCCCATGAGCCAACAGGTAGAACATTCAGACACCTGGACACTTTCTAGACAAATGCACGCAGCAGTGTCATAGCTGGGTAACGTCTTTTAGAAGACGCAGGAGAGCCACAGCCTGGTTCACGCTGGCAGACTAGTGTTTGTTTATTTATTTTTTTCTAAATATTGGGGCTTGCTGGCTTCTGTCTAGTAATAAATCTTATTCTTCTCCAGCAAAGAAAAGTCAAATCTACACCAAATGTGAGCAGGAGTGTGTGGCGCCTGAACCATGGGATTTGAGAATTATAAACATAGAAGGCCACTGGACTCTTTTAAAGGGACAGCATTCAGCTGAAACCGGTTTGGCTCAGTGGATGGAGCATCGGCCTGCGGACTGAGGGGTCCCGGGTTCGATTCCAGTCAGGGGCATGTGCCTGGGTTGCGGGCATATCCCCAGTGGGAGATGTGCAGGAGGCAGCTAATCGATGATTCTCTCTCATCGATGTTTCTAACTCTCTGTCTCTCTCCCTTCCTCTCTGTGAAAAATCAATAAAATATATTTAAAAAAAATAAAATAAAGGGACAGCATTCAATTCTGTGTCCCAGAGAAGGAGCAAAATGGCAAGGTAAAGAGAAAAGTGCCATTCCAGTTAAACTTTAACTCAAAGAAAAAATCCATTCTTAGTTCACTCTCACAGTGTGATTCTACATATGCAAATGAGCAGTGGTGGAAAAGTTCTCGGGAACTAATTATTAGTAACGTCTAAACCAGTAATCTGGTAAGCAATCTTCATGGTAAATGACGTTGAATGACTAATTAATCTCAAGCTGACCAACTGTGACTATGGAGTGGGGAAGCCTTAGAATTAGTAAGGCTTTCAAATTATGGCAAAGAAAGCAGTCGGTGTGACTGCTGCACCCCGGGAATTCCAAGGGGACAAGGCGCCCCTAGATTCTAGATGTGTCGGTTGCAAAACAGGTTTACGCAGACTTTCGGATGTTAAAATAGTATGCCGACGGGACCTGATCCCACAAGTCGATAGAAACTAATACAGAAATGTGATTTTTTTCGAAGACAAAATTTGAATTAATCATGTGTGACTTTATGTAGCAAGCTAATTGGGAGGAAGACAAATGAAACAGTATATTGTGTGAGATTTTATTTATTTATTTTTAAATATATTTTTATTGATTTCAGAGAGGAAGGGAGAGGGAGAGAGAGATAGAAACATCAATGATGAGAGAGAATCACGGATTGGTTGCCTCCTGCATGCCCCTTACCGGGGATCAAGCCAGCAATCCTGGCCTGTGCCCTTGACTGAAATCCAAACGGGATCCTTCAGTCGGCGGGCCGATGCTCTACCCAGTGAGCAAACTGTCTAGGGCTGCACTATTATTTAAAAGAGATGTAATTTTATTCCTTTTAAGTACGTGTAGTAACTAAAATTCTTATTTACTCATCTTGTCTCCTCTCCAAACAAATTGTTAGTTAAATTCCTTTTGGAAGGATTTTAAGGGATCTGCATAATGAATATTTAAGCATAATTTGTGTTGGTCACATCCATGGTTAATATATACAGGGGTGGGCAAAAGTAGGCTTCAGTTGTTCGTATGATAAATAATACAGTAATTAATGCATAATAATATAAGCGTAAACTCTGTTTGATGTATTCATAACTGTAAACCTATTTTTGTTCACTCCTGTACATGGTGACTAATATCCTTGGGGTTGTCTGAAACTTTCTTGTTCTCTTTTTTTTCATTCAGTATGTGAGTGTTAGGTGCTGAGAAAAATGTAACACTCTTGATTCTGTGATAATTAATCATCACCACTTCGCCACTGCTACCAACATAACCACCAACAATACCACCACCACCACCAACACCGCTATCACCATTATCATCAGCATTGCAACTAACCACCAGTACTCAGTACAGGTCAAGCCTAATGACATTTAATAGTCACAACAACCCCATGAAAAGTTCATTCCCATTTTACAGATATGGAAATTGAGGCCTAGGGAGGCAGGTGACTTACCCAGGGGCACTTTTTTTTTTTTTTTTTACTTAAAGGAAACCTTTCTTGCTATTAAGAGATGTAGAAATAGAAAATTCTGAGCCTTTCCTGATTCTTAATCTAACACAAATGCTAACTCAATGGTATCTTAGTTTTTACTGAATTTTATTCCAGTTAGTTTCTTTTCAGAAGAAAGATCTCCTTTGGAAGCTTTTGTTAGAGTTGAGGAGATAGAGAGAAAGTTGTTAAAGTAGAGGGTGGGGAATATTTATTGTCAATGAAAAATTAGGTTCCTAAAATAAGGCAACTTTAAATGTATAGACTCAGATCTTGAATACTTACCAGAAAAATTTAGGTTTGCATAGGACTGTGCCTTCATTCCTTCTACCATTGTGAGATAGCTACGTGACCTGAAACTTTCAGGTGCTATTAACAGAATAGTGTTTATTCCTCTGCAATTTCTGAATTGCTGGTCCAGCCCGTATATTATAGATCCTTCTCTGGACAGCTGATGCAAGTTGGGCCAATCAGAGTCTTTAAAAAATTTGGGATTAGAGTGTGGCTGAATATGTAAGACAAATTTGGAAGCTATGGGGTAAATATATACCTTCATGTGTATGGAGAAAGAATAATAAGGCAGAAGCTCGGAGAAAAGCAGAAAAACTTGAGTTCTGACACTTTTTTCCATTCTTGACCCCTGACTCCATTCTTGTCCCTGATTTCTGTGATGCACCCCGATGGCCTTCAGTAAACCCTTTTTGTTCTCCTTGTGGTAGCTTAAACTGGTTTCCGTTGCAACAAACAAGACTTGATGAACATATGAGAGCATCACTCTGTTTTACAGTAAACAGAGGCTCAAATGAATGGGGGATGTACCTATGTTTGGGTCTTGAATTCAGACTTCTGCCTCTAAATCTCAGGTCTTCTGGTTCCAAGTTCCATTCTCTTAAAACCACCTGACCTCTTCTACAACCCCTCCCTCATATTATCTAATTATACCTAAAGGATGCAATTATTTCTCCTTCACTGTGAAGAATCTAGACATCTCTGATGATTGCCCACAGTTGCATGGCATTCCAAATGAGTGGCAGGTGTTCTGAGCCTTGTCTTTCCAGGACCTCTCCAGAAAGCCCCTTTCTGTCAGAACATGCCTTACAGTCTATTTCAAAGGCAAACCCATTCAGCTGGCAAATGGTAACAGCTGCTTCTCTCGCAAACACCCAAAGGGCACAACTTCTGGGCTCCAGTGTACAGGCATGAGGTTGCTGCCAAGTTTTGACGGGGCTTGCCATCAACTCCTGTAGGGAAGGGAATGGGTGCTGACCTTGGATGTGAGGCCAGGCCAGAACCCATTCTATCGCTGGATACCGTTCCTCAACCACAGGAGACTGCTGCTTTGGAAGGCATTGGGTGGGTGAGAAAGAGACTCACACGGAACTTAATTAGGAGAGGATGTGATGCGGGAGGGGAAAGGAGAAAGATGAGAAAGATGACATAACTAGAGAAAGCATATGAGAGGTGAGGAAGTACAAAAGGCACAGGCAGGAATCCAGTATGACGTGAAGGGAAGTAAAAGTCTTCTAACCATCAGTCAGGAATTTAGTAGGCACCTATTGTATGCACTACATGGACTAGGCATCGAAGAAAAGCCACAGAGAACCTGGACCTTCCCTCTGTCTTCAAAAGATTATGGTCTAGATCAGTGTTGGTAGATGAGTTGCCTTCATTAGTTCCAGAAATATTTAATAACACCTGTCTGCTCCAGGCATTACTCTAAATACTAGGAATGCAACAGGAAAAAAAAAAGAAAAGAAACAGCCATATATTATGATCATTGAGGAGGTGAGGGGAGGGTGCAGGGTAACTTGAACAGGGTGGACAGAAAAGTCTGTCTGAAGAAGTGACTTTTGAGCCAAACTTGCAAAAATATGAGAGAAAGGTTTGCAAAAAAAACCACAAACGGTCACAGCAAGTGTAAAGACTTGAGGTAGGAATGTTCCTGGTTTGTTTGAGGAACAGAAAAGGCCCGTGTGGCTGGATCAGAGTGAAAGAGAAAGTCAGTGGTAGGAAATGAGATGGTAGAGGAGGGTGACGTCCAGCTCTTGTGTGGCCTTGCAGTCCACGGTAAGAAGTTTGGATTTTATGCTGTTTGCAGTGCACCGATTTTGGTGGGGTTCCCCTTATTTTTCAGCTCCACTTAGTTAGTTGTGACTGCTAAGGGCACTGTGATGAGACAGATTCTGAGACCTTACAGATCAAGTGGTAGGAGTTCAGTGATGGGTTAATAGTAATATCACATCTGTGGGATGGGGCAATGTTAACATGAGTAATCAATATTTGCCATCTCTGATCAGGATGAAATATTCAGTTGTATTAGCCAGAATAGTCCGGGTAGTGCTGTGGTAACAACATCACCAAAATCTCAGTGGTTTGACACAATCACTAGGTGACTTCTTGCCATGCTAAGTCTGCTGTGAGGCCAGACAGTTCCTCAAAGCAGCTGCCTTCTATGCAGTAGCTTGGTGATTCTGGGTGTTTTGATTTTATGGCACCTCCATTCTAACACAATCGCTGATAAAAGGGAAAGAGAACAGTAAAAGACCTCATACCAGTGATTAAATGCTTTGGCTCAGATAGAATATATGCCATTTCTGTTCACAACACACTGGCTAGAACTAGTCACATGACCCCATCAAATTGCAAAGAGGCTGGGGAAGGGTAATTCTCCATTACCTGAATGTGCCTAAAGATAGAGAAGAGCCTAATATAAGTAAGCAATAAAAATGTAGCATATAAGTCAACTTTAGAGAAAGTCCAGTGACCCTCCAAAGCAGTTTATAATAAGCTGGATGAGTAGTAAATAACGAAGGAGTTCAAAGAGTAGTGAGGGAGACTGGTGTACTTCAGAGAGGCTCTAGAACAGTGGTTCTCAACCTTGGCTGCACATTAGAATCACCTGAGAATCTTTTAAAAATCCTGATTTCTGGGCCTCATCCTCCGGAAATTCTGTTTCTTTGTTATGGGGTGGGGCCACACAACATTAGTAACAAAGAAACAGAATTTCCAGAGGATGAGGCCCAGAAATCAGGATTTTAAAAAGATTCCCAGGTGATTCTAATATGCAGCCAAGTTTGAGAACCACTGCTCTAGAAGGAAGAATCTCTGAGTGAGATCTTGATGGATAGTTTTGTTAGAAGGTCGCCCTCTAGCTCAATCCTCCTCACCTCAAGACCTTCTCTTTCCATGATCCACCCCCGTCCACCATCCAGAAATGGACTCTTTGCACTTATCTGGCTCTTCATAGTTACAATTTTGGATATAATATTATATGATACTAAAGAGCATTATTTGCTGTGTAACCTTGGGCAATTAACTCAATTCCTGGAGTTTAAGTTCTTTATTTAATGCTTTCTATAATTATTATGAAAATTAAAGTAATTATATATCTATTTAGCTTAACAGAATTTGGAGTACAGTAGGGTCCAGAAATTATAGTTATTATTTTTTTAAAGAAAGATTTTACCCATCAGCCATTTGTTGAATGTTTTGCTAGTGCCAGGCTCTGTGCTTAGCCCTGTGGATCGGTGATGAACATGCCCTATAGTCCCTAGTCTCCAATAGCATATAATCCATTGCTAATGTTCATTGTAAGAGAGGGAGCCATGGTATGCAGTTTTTCTCCAAGTTATTTGACTATAGACATCCCCTCCTTTTTTTTAGAAATTTCTCAAAAAATTAATGCAAAACATAATTTTGAAATCCCTCAAATAGAGTGTGCACAATTTTAATATTTGATCAAATAAGCAAGGTCTTATTTTCAACATATTGTGACAAGTCCCAATAGAGTACAATTTATCTCTATGTATATCTAAGTATAGAAAAAGGACTGGAAGAAAGAGGACATACAGATGCCCAATAGACATATGAAAAGGTGCTCAACCTCACTAATCATCAGAGAAATGCAAATTAAAACCACAAAGAGATACCACACACCTGTCAGAATAGCTATCATCAATAAATCAACAAACAAGTACTGGCAAGGATGTGGAGAAAAGAGAACCCTCATGTGCTGTTGGTGGGAATGCAGATTGATGCAACCACTGTGGAAAAACAGTATGGAGGTTCCTCAAAAAATTAAAAACGGAACTGCCTTATGACTCAGCAATTCCACTTCTGGGTATATATCCGAAAAACAAACAAACAAACAAAAACCCTAGACACTAATTTGGAAGAATATGTGCATCCTTATGTTCATTGCAGTAATATTTACAAAAGCCAAGATGTGAAAGCAGCCCAAGTGTCCATCAATAGATGAGTGGATGAAAAAGCTGTTGTACATTTGCATAATGGAATACTACTCTGTAACAGAAAAGAATGAAATTTTACCATTTGTCACAGCATAGATGTACCTAGAGGGGATGATGCTAAGTGAAATAAATCAGACTGAGAAAGACAAATACCATATGATTCCACTGTGTGTGGAATCTAAAGAACAAACAAAACAAACAAAATTGAAACAGTCTTACAGATACCGAGATAAGATTGATGATTGCCAGAGAGGAGCAGGCTAGTGGCGGCTGGGTAAATATGGTGAAGGGATGAAGAAGTACCAATTGGTAGTTACAAAATAGTCATGGGGGTGTAAAGCACAGCACAGGGAATGTAGTCAATAATGTAATAACTACGTATGGAGCCAGGTGGGTACTGGAAATATCAGGGGATCACTATGTCAAGTATAGGATTGTCTGACCACCATGAGGTTCACCTGAAACTACAACAAAATAATATGAAATGTAAACTGTAATTCAAAAATTACTATTAAAAAATACTATTGGAAGAATATGAGATGGGATTCTTGGTGAATTTTTTTCCTAAGTAAGTGAATGGTAGGAGACATATGGCACAAAAGGAAGATAAACATCTTTAAGCACTTTTTAATTATGAACATGTTAACCATAAATACAGACATACGGGTAGTGAGAAAAGTATAAATTCCCATGTACCCATCACCCAGCTTCAGCAGTTGGCAACTCGGCCCATGTCATCTGTCTGCCCCTCCTACTTCCTTCCTCGCCACCGGATTGTTTTGTAACAAATCCCAGACGTCATATCTTTTAATCTGCAAATATGTCAATGTTATCTCTAAAATATAAGGGCTCTTTAAAATAACATGACCACAATAGTTATTACATTATTGGTGATTTTAAGTTTTCACCACTAGAGGTTTGTGTATATATATGTGTGTGTGTGTGTGTGTGTGTGTGTGTGTATATATATATATATATATATATATATATATATATATATATATATAAATCAAACAATAATCTCATTAAAAAACATTTTTAGGCCGAAACCGGTTTGGCTCAGTGGATAGAGCGTCGGCCTGCGGACTGAAAGGTCCCAGGTTCGATTCCGGTCAAGGGCATGTACCTGGTTGCGGGCATATCCCCAGTAGGAGATGTGCAGGAGGCAACTGATCGATGTTTCTCTCTCATCGATGTTTCTAACTCTCTATCTCTCTCCCTTCCTCTCTGTAAAAAATCAATAAAATATATTTAAAAAAAAAAACATTTTTAGGACACAGTAAACATAACTGGTGTATTCAGTTGCACACACACACACACACACACACACACACACACACACTTGCTAAGTGGCTCTGAGGTCATCTCTAGGGAACCGCCCTGTCCTGAGGGCTGTCTCCACCGCAGGCTGGGTGACCGTGCCACAGAAATGGAGAGGAAATCCCGCCCATCCTCGCTGGTTCTGTGGGACAAGGGGCCCACGGGGATCTGGCCCAGTCTTACAAGCGCTGTGAGTGGCCCGCTCAGGTGGCCCCTGAAAAGTGGTGGGGAGGGAGGGTGGCAAACCTGCGGAGCAAGAGGCGGGGCCCCCATGTGGCTTCCTTCGGAGGAGGCCCTGTCAGTCCTCTTCTGCCAGCCAGCTGATGCCCCAGCCTTTACCATCTGCACTTTTAAAGCCTTATCAGTCACTTTAGCCGCTGGGTCAATTTATTAATTTATTTTTAAAAATATGTTTTTATTGACTTTAGAGTCAGGGAGAGGGAGAGGGAGAGGGAGTGAAAGAAAGGGGGAAAAGGAGAGGGGGAGAGAGAGAGGGAGGGGGAGAGAGGGGAACAGATGGATGTGAGAGAGAAGCAACAATCGGCTGCCTCCCCTATGCACCCCAACTGGGGACTGAACCCACAACCCAGGCATGTGCCCCGACAAGGAATCTAATGAACAACCCTTCGGTGCATAGGACAATGCTCAGCCAATTGAGGCACACCAGCCAGGGCTGGGTCAGTGAATTTAGAAGAGCATTTCTCACTAGCACGTTTGGCAAAGGCATAAGAACTCTGAATACTCAGGAAAAACCAGAGGGAAAACCCAAGAAAGCGAGGGTGTGTGTACCAAAGACATATTTGTTCCAGTTGCACCTAATCTGGCCTTCTCAGGAGCAAGCCCTGCCCCCCTCAGACGGATGGGGCTTTGCCAATGATGATTGGCACCGTGGACGTCATGGCTTGCCCTTGCTCATGGATGGAAAGCTTTTTTTATTGTGGCCTAGCCTTGTGGGGTAGGGGAGCCCCTCCCCAGGACAGTGGTCATGCATCTCCACTGACAACCAGCAATGGCCTTTCCCATCGCCTCATCTTGTGGACGCACAGCCCCATGTCCAGGAACCTGGGCCAGCTCCCCTCAGCGGTTCCTGTGCTGGGCCTGGGTGGATGAGGTCTGCAGGACGCAGAGAAGGATGGGAGTCCTATCAATGTCTCAGGCACTTTTCATCTTTCTCACTCCCATTCTTTCTTTTCTCTTTTTTTTTTTTTAAATATATTTTATTGATTTTTTACAGAGAGGAAGGGAGAGAGATAGAGAGTTAGAAACATCGATGAGAGAGAAACATCGACCAGCTGCCTCCTGCACATCTCCTACTGGGGATATGCCCGCAACCCAGGTACATGCCCTTGACCGGAATCGAACCTGGGACCTTTCAGTCCGCAGGCCGACGCTCTATCCACTGAGCCAAACCGGTTTCAGCCTTTCTTTTCTCTTTTAAATTGACGTGTTTCCCTTTCTTTCTGCCTCACCTCCTCGTCGCTCCACCTCTCCCCACTTCCCTTCATTTCTACTCTTGACTGACTTCTCCTCCCACCAGCCACACTTGATGCCCCTTTTAAAACTCCACTGTCTTTCCTTCACCTGGGTCTGCCCTCTGCCCCCTCCTCGGCCTGGGTTTGTCCCTTTCTCTTTCCCCACCCACAGAGTGTCAGCCCCTCGCAGTCTGTTTCGGGTCCCTCGTGTGTTTCCACTCTCATCGCACGCATTCTGGAAAGTCTCCCTCTGAGAGGTAGGGTGGCTGTGGGGTGCAGCAGCAGGACAGCCCTGTGTCACAGCTGTCCCTTCACTCGGAAGCAGTGACAGGCTTGTCCTGTTGGAAAGAGAGACTGACAGGGAGCTATCCCGTGGGGTGGGCGTGGAGGGTACAGGATATGTTTTGCTGTCTCGGTGGTTAAGGAGCGTTCGTCTCTAGGGAGAGAGACAGGGAGGACAACAAAGGAGACATCTATGTTACTAGTATTGGGAGGCACTGGGAGAAAGGCTTCTGGGGATATTTGCGGAATTTTGTGTGATGTGGCCACTTCAAGATAAAGTATCTGAGAATCAGAGAGGCTAAGTGGCTTACCCACAGTCACACAGCAAGGAACCAGCACAGCCAGAGATGGAACCTGGTCTCATGCCAAAGCCTTTATTCATTCCACTGCAATGAGGGCCTCGAGGATGGAGAAAACTGGCTCATAAGACTGCCTTTTTCTATCTTGTCACCCACCCCTCAGCATTTGTTTCTCTCTGTCCTTCCCTTCCCTCATTTGCATGTCATTTCCTCCGGGAAGCTTCATGGTGTGGACACTTTCACCTGCCCCAAGGACTTCTCCACCCACACCTTAGTGATGTCACAGGGCCTTGGGCAAGTTCTGGAAAACACTTCCTGCTGAGGGCTGGGTGGACCTTTGGGATCCAAGCTGTCTGAGGTCAGAGCCCGTTTCCTTCCCCCGGGGGATGCTGGTAGGAACCTGCATTCAGGATTTCAACCTCCAGGAGGCCTGGGATCAGGAGAGAATTGCAGTCTTCTCCAGGTGAGGCTAAAAGGTGCTGGCCAGGAGGAAGCTGAGCTGCATGAAGCCCCCCCCTAGGATGCCAGGGACCCCTCTCCTCAACAATGAACTAGCTGGTGTACAAGCACGTGATCCTGCCCAGGGCGCTCCATGCAGACCTGGTCTGCTTTGATTGACAAGGTGGCGCCTCTGCAATGTTGAAAACACTCTTGGCTAAACACTAAAAAAGAAAAAAATTACCTGGATCCCTCTTGTTATTAAAAGTTATTTTTGCTTTTGCATATTTGCTGTCTTTTTTTTTTTTTTTTTTTTTAATCACAGGTGGGCCTATTTTTCCTTTGTACACAGTTTCCCTTATGGTGTACACACCATTTTCTCTTCTGTTTTGTTCCTCTGGTAATGTAGTCTATGATGCTCATTTTTCAATGTAAGCTTCAAAATAATCACTATTTTAAAATTATGTCCAGTATTCCATTGATTAGATGTAGCAAAACATATTAAAATATTTCCCTGCTGCCGAGGTGCATGCACATTGCCTCCTCTGGTCCCCATGGTATAAGACATTCCAATGGGAGTTTTATGCATGTAACTTTTGTCATCTATCGAATTATTTCCTCAGAAAACTTACTGGGAATGGGAATGGTTATGAGCAGTTTCATTGCGATATGCAGTTAGTATTAAGTGTGGGGTCCCAGTGACCAGGTTAAAAACCCAGGTTTGGCACTGGCCAGCTGTGTGACCTGGGACAAACTTCTTAATCTAAGTCTCAATTTCCCCAAATGTAAAACAAGGCTGAGATGTACTATTCAACCCATAGGGTTGTAGTGAGAAGTGAATAAAATCATTGAATGAAATTAAATAATTGCTATCTCATGGACCTTAGCTATTACTAGTACTAGCTCGATTGACTATGTCTGCCACTAACAGGATTTTTCTCTTCCTTTAGACTATACTGATTCAACACCCTGTGACTGAAACCCAAATATTTTTCTAGAAGCAAACGCAGGCTGGTTTGCAGCCATCCACAGGTCAATGATTTTAGAACTCTCATCCATGTCACCCACTGCCTTCACCAAACTACCATCCATCTTGAGTCTGACATTGGTCATCTTTCGGTTCTTACTTGGTCTCTTGTAAGGTTCTTTAAAGGCCTTTGTGGGACCCCGGCTTCTTAACTTTGGACACCACACTCCAGATCACATCAGACATGTTTAAACCACCCCTTCCCCATCCTGCAGGAAATATAATTATACTAGAGGCCCGGTGCACAAAATTTGTGGAGGGGCGGGGGAAGGTCCCTCAGCTCAGCCTGCAACCTCTCCAATCTGGGACCCCTCGGAGGATGTCCAACTGCCTTTCACAATCTGGGACGGCTGGCTCTTAACCACTCACCTGCCTGCCTGATCACCCCTAACCCCTCTGACTGCCTGCCTGATCGCCCCTAACCACCTCTGCTTACCTGATCACCCCTAACCACCTCTGCCTGCCTGCCTGAACACCCCTAACAGCTCCCCTGCTAACCTGATTGCCCCTAACTGCCTCTGCCTCGCCCCGCACCCAGAACCCAGGATTCCCTCCTCTGGCCAGTCACAGGCACCTGGGACCCAGGCTTCCCTCCCTCTGGCTGGCTGCAGGCACCCAGGACCCGGGCCAGCTTTGCCTGGGCTGGCCACAGCCGCAGGGGACCATGGGCAGGTGGCTTCGCCCAGGCTGCAGGCGCAGCTGCTGGCGTCCAGGACCACAGGGCGGGCGGCTTGTCCCTCTCCGGGGCCACAGCCTGGCTGGTCCCCATTCCTCTCTCTCTGGTGTTGAGTGTCTGAGCCATTATGGCATGACGGCATGATGACCATTTGCATATTAGCTCTTTATTATATAGGATAGGAGCAGCGAGCCATATAGGAGCCATGGAGGAGTAGATATAACCTGATGTTTTATGTTAAACTAAATACTTCCTGATTTTGTTTTTGTGGTTTGGGTTAAGGTTTAGGGGCTCAATGGATAATGCTTTCCACCTTCCTTCCTGAGTTCAAAACAAATTAAGAAACACACTCAGAAGCCAGAGAGATGGAGATTAAGACACTAGCTTCATTACTAGGAAAAGCTGAAGAAAGGAATATGGCTCAAATATGTAGTCATAGGAAACTTTCTAATATTGCTCCTTGAAGTGAACTTGAAGTACACATCTCCCCCACCATCCCCCCAAAAAACCCCATCAGGCCTCCCCTACTTTCCACAGAGTGTGTGGCAGCCCAGAATGGACTTTCTATTGCTGCAGGTGGGTATATCTGAAACAGAGGGAGAGGGAAGAGCTGAGGGAGAGAATGCTCAATTTTTTTCAACTCACTGTCCAAAAAAAAGGGGGCAGGGAGTAAAAGGATGATTAGAGAAGTGAGAAGTACTTTGTGTTTTTTTTAAATACATATTTTTTTATTGGTTTCAGAAAGGAAGGGAGAGGGAGATAGAGACATCAATGATGAGAGAGAATCATTCATTGACTGTGTCCTGCACATCCCACACCAGGGATAGAGCCCACAACCTGGGCATGTGTCCTGGCCTGAAATCAAACTGTGACCTCTGGTTCATAGGTTGATGCTCAACCACTGAGCCATGCCAGCAGGGCTGAGAAGTACTTTAAGGGCAGGGAATGAGAGGTTTCTTCCTGGACCCAGTATTTGATCCCACGCTGACCTGCTTGATGGACATGATGGCAGTAGGTTCAGTCTCAGCATTTTGACTTTGTGCTGTCTCACAGTCACGGTGAGACCCTCTCTCTTCTTCCTTCTCTCCTGGCCTCCCCTATGACTCCCAGCCAGTCCCTCTTCCTGGGCTCTGACATTTACAGCTCTTCAATCATGTTTTCACAATGCGTTCATGTCAATTCATAATTCCACCCATCATAACACTCAACAAACAGACGAAAACAAAAATCCCAGTTAGAATTGGGCCAAGCAATCAGAAAATGTATTATTTCACATCGCAAGAAGGAAAAATCCTACTGTGGTATAATCCGTGACTCAGTGATATCGAACCCAGGCCCTTTCTGTCCTTCTGCTAGGTCAACTGCCTCTTGGCTTCATCCTAAAACTGGTCCCACTTGTGATCTTAAAATAGATGTTGCGATTCCAGGCATCCCGCCCAGGAACCACCTCACTCAGGTGGTTTACCTTTTATAAAGTAAAGATATCTGCTTTACCTTTTATAAAGTAAAGAAATCTTTCCTAAAATCCCCCTCACACTGTGTTGGCCTACATCTCTGAGCTGGAGAATATAATCACCATGACTGTCTCAGACCTAGTCATGGACTTCTGAGTAGGGAGGGTGGAAACCCTCACAAAACAGGGCTCCACAAAAGGCACAGAGACAATGGATGTTGGGTGGGCAGCCAGCCACGCCTGCTGTGCCTCAGGAGGCATTTTGTTCAGTGGTTATGATTTTAAAGAACCTCTCCTTCTGCTTCTGTGTTTTCATCTCTGAACTTCAATTTCCTCATCCGCCTTCTGTACCTTGCGAGGCTGCTGTGATGAACAAGTGAGATAACATGTAAACCTCAAAGTCCTGTGTAAACCTTGCCTCTGATGAGCATCTTTTCACATATTTGCTGTTTTAATCTGCTTGAATTTTCTTTTCTTTTTTTTAATACTAACAGATCATGAGCTTCCCCCAACACTGCCAAGGTTCGACTCGTTCCAGGCTTGAGCAGTTAGTTGTTTGCAAAAGCGAAGTAGCCCTCCTGAGACCCAAGGTGCAAACAGCTCATTGTTGGGAAAGGAGTTCCTCTTTGACATTCAAATATAATGAAGAAGAAAAAGGGAATAAAAATTCCAGCAGATTAAAACAGCAAACATACGAAAAGATGCTCAAGGCCACTAATCATTTGGGAAATGCAAATCAAAACCACAGTGAGATATCACCTCAGGTCCATCAGGGACCGTTGTGATAACACTGTCAAGGAATGGAGATATCACAACCTCTGTGCACTGTTGGTGGGGAGGGAAAAGAACACAGTCATAAATGAAAACAGTATGGTGGTTCCTCAAAAAGGTCTACGTAGAATTACCACGTGATCTACTAATTCCACTTCTGGGTATGTAGACAAAAGAATGGAAAGCGGGGTCTTGAAGGGATATTTGCACAGCCGTATTCATCGCAGGGTTATTCACAGTAGTTCAAAGGCGGAAGCGACCCGGTGTCCATTGGAGGGTGAGTGGTTAAGCGAAATGTGGTGTATATGTACAATGGAGCAATGGTCAGCCTTAAAAAGAAAGAAAAGCTGACGGATGAACCCTGAGGACATTATGCTGAGTGAAAAAAGATAGTCACAAAGAGACAAGCACTGTATGAGTCCCCTCATTCGAGGTATCTAGAGTAGTCAAATTCATAGAGACCAAAAATAGAATGGTGGTTTCCAGGCCCTGGGGGCGGGGCGGGGGCGGGGGAATGTGGAGCTGTTGTTTCGCAGGTGAAGAGTTTAAGTTTTACAAGACAGGAAATTTCTGGAGCTGGCTGCTGGTGATGGTTGACCACTGTGAATGCACTTAATGCCATTGAATGGTACACTTAGAATAGGTTAAGATGGTAAATTTTTTTGTTATGCATCTTTTAACACAATAAATTTTTTTAAAAAATTAAAGTTTGATCATATGCAATGCTGGATAGTATGGAGTGAAACAGGCACCCACCTCCCTCCCATAAACAGTAAATGGGACTTTAAGTTGGGCTTATTTTTTTGTGGTTGGTGATTGGGTAATATCTATCCACATGAAAGGCAGAGAAGGGAGGAGGGCTATTGGACCTAAAGAGAAGAAGCATATGCAATTGGACCAGAGGGGACTCCAAGAGCAGGGGTTGAGTCAATGCCCAGCAGGCACCATTCGCAGTCAGCATGGGGGGAGTGAGCAAACCATCCCTTGCCAGTTGAGTGAATACTGAGCCTTTCCGCTGCTGAGGGCCTCGGTTAGCTGTCTCTCTCCTGGCTGTCAGGTAAGGCCTCTTCCCTTCACTCACTGATCACCTTGGGAGAACTGCTGTGCCTGGAGATTCTGCTAAGCCGCCCTTTCCCACCCACAATAGGCAGGGTCGGCTAAGTAGCAAACAACCTTAACATTTTAGTGGCTTAACCCAGCAGAACTTCCTTTCCTTCTTTCTTCCTTCCTTCCTTCCTTCCTTCCTTTCTTCCTTCCTTCCTTCCTTCCTCCCTTTCTTTTCTTTCTTTCTTTCTTTCTTTCTTTCTTTCTTTCTTTCTTTCTTTCTTTCTTTCTCTTTCTTTCTCTGTCTTTCTTCCTCTTTCTTTCTTCCTCTTTCTTCCTCTTTCTTTCTCTTTCTTTCTTTCTTTCTTTCTTTCTTTCTTTCTTTCTTTCTTTCTTTCTTTCTTTCTGTTTCAATGCAGATATTCCTGGCCAAGCAGCATTCCTGGGCAGTCCTCCTTCCAAGCCATGACTCGAGGATGCAGGTTTCTTCCATGTGGTGGCTTTGCCATGCCCCAAGCCCCCCTCATGTTCTTCCCTGGGACCTCTGCATCTAGCCAGACGCAAGTCAGAAGAGAGATCAGGGGAAATGGCACAGGCCATTCCAAGGCCAGGCATGGAGGTAGCATACTCCATTGCCACTCACATTCTGCAGACAAGAGCTGGTCACATGGCAGCACCTGGATGCAAGGGGTGCAAGAAATGCAGTCGGTCTTGTTGGGTGTCCGTGGAGAAAATGAGATGGTTGGTGAAGACATATCAATGTGTCTGTGACAGTACCTACACGGACAACCCTCCATATAACAACCTGGAATATGTAAGCCCACTGAAGCAAGGAGTGACTCGGTACCTGGAAGAAGAGCGGTGATAAGCAAGACACCCCTCCCTGCCCCTCCTCCCCTCCCCAGCCCATACGTGGTTGGGCTTGTAGAGAACAGTCTCCAGATACTCCTACTCCAACCCCAACTGCCACTTCTGTTTTATTAATTTATAACCACAGAAAAAAATGAAGACATCAAAACCTATCTTCCTCCTCTTCCGCCTACCAGAATTTAATTACTGAGACCACATTTCCCAACAGTTACAACACTGCAGTGGCTAGAGGAGCTGAGAAACGGATGCCTGGCACCTGGTTGGCCCTCTCCATGGAAGAATCCCCCCTCCCCCACCTATCCAAATTCTACCCATCCATCCGGGGCACATCACAAGACCTAAGGACCCTTTCCTCGCCTCTCAGCCCATAGAGATCATAACCCTTTCTTACAGAACAATCATTATTATTGTACCATCGTTTGAGATTTAGTGATCATTTGTATTGAATTCCACATCTGAATGCAACAAATGTCTGCCAAGACACCTTGTTTCAGACGAAGGGATTCAGAGATGATAAGAGGAAAGACAGCCTCCGTGGAATATACAATCCAGCGGGAGAGGCAAACGAGCACACTGGGAAGCTGACTGTTCTGGGGCTGTCAGGCGGAGAGATACAGAGCATCTTGGAGACCCCGGAAGGGAGAGCGCCCTTCAGAATGAGAGGATGAGCTGGTGCTTTCGGATCTGGACTTTGAAGTGTGCAAAGGACTTAAACCAGTAGGTTCTGAGGGTGAGCATTCCAGCCGAAGACATGGAGGAGCAAAGGCACCTGGGTAGGAACCTGTGGGGAAGTTTCAGAACAGGCACGTGTTTCTTTGTGGCCAGAGATCAAGCTGGAAAGGTGGGTGTATCAGGGTTCTTGAGCTGCAAGTAATGAAAGTATGTTTCAAACTGGCTTAGGCAATAAAAATAAGTGTATCATGCACTGGAGGTCCCGAGGCAGGGGAACTCCAGGAGCAACTTGGTCAAGTTCCTCTCTTGGATTTCCTCTGCTCCCTGTTCACACCACCCTCGTGCTGGCCATCCACGTGGTTATGGAATGGCTAACTGCATCCAGGGCATGGGGAAAATATAGCTTTGTTCTCTTACCCGTCCTGAGCAAACCGCTACCCAGATCCCATGGATACTAAATGGCTTAGAACTGCCCATTCCTGACCCAATCGATGAATTGATGACAGTAGAACTGCCATGAATGGTACAAAGTAACTGCCTGAGCAAAATGCAAGGGAGGGAGCCAACCACAGTGACTCCTATAGTAAGTAGGCTTGGGCCAGACTGTGGACATTCTTGAATCTCAGCCTCTAGAATCTGTATCTACACTAATAAAAGAGAAACATGCAAATTGGTGTCACTCCACTATGCCCACCAGCCAATCAGAGAGACTGTGCAAATTAATCCAACAAAGATGGTGGTTAATTTGCATACACAGGCACGGAGCGAAGACTGAAGGCTCCGGCTGGAATAAAGACTGAAGACTGAAGAGGCTTGGCTTCTCCGCTGTGGCCGGACCAAAGGCCTGGGTCCCGGGTGCCGGAGGAAAACCAGTGCCTACATCCAGGGGAAGGAAGGCCTATTGCGCGAATCTTCGTGCAGCGGGCTTCTAGTCTAAAAAGAAAAGGCCTGGGGAGTTATTGATTGTTTTTCAGCAGGAGAGTAGACAAAACTGAGTGGAGGGCATCATTATTGGGATGGTTTGGTCAGAAATAACCAAGCAGGGGGAATGGATGTGGAATTAACATGTGCCCACTGTCACCACGTCTTCTTCCCACATCAGAAATGGCTCCCAGGAGAGGAGCTGCTATTCTCATTCACATCCTGCAGGAATGCCTGCTGAGACATAACACCTGGGGGCCAGGAAAAGAGAGTTTTCATGGAGAAACATTCCAGACAGGACTTACAGGATGATTGGAGATGGGGGAATTAAACATGATTCTGAAGTTGTAAATTTGGGTGACCTACACATGTATGTAGTGTCATGAATAGAAATATAGTCATCTAGGAGCGTCAGTGAGGCGATTTTGAATCCATAAATCAGATGCATGATGAATAGTTCTGATAATAATACTGAAATGATACTTATAATGAAGTAATAATAATAATGTAAATGAGCATATATTGAGCAGTTAATATGCGTCAATATTTACTAAGATACTTACTGTTGCTCTGATACATGTGCATACATTCATTTACTCCTTGCAACAATCGTATTATTATGCCCATTTTGCAGAGGAAGAAACTGAGGCACAGAATGGTAAACGTAAACCACCCAAGCTCATGTAGCTGGTAAGTAGACAAGGTAGAACTAAACCCAGGCAGTCTGACTCAGGACTCTGTTCTTTCAGTCATTAGAACAAGAGCTAATATTTATTATGTGACAGAAATTTATATACATTCTCTTTAATCCCCAAGAGTCAACCTGTAAAATGGATAGTATTATCCCTGTGTTATAGATGCGGAACCTGGAGCATAGAAAGGATGAGCAACTTGCCCAAAGACACACACTTTCAAGTGGCAGAGGTGAGATCCACATGGCAGGAGGCACAGCTGTAAGACATGCCCTTTCCATGGTGCCATGGAAGACAAGGGCATCCTAGTACCAGAGGCTCTAGACCAGTGATGGCGAACGTTTTGAGCTCGGCGTGTCAGCATTTTGAAAAACCCTAACTTAACTCTGGTGCCGTGTCACATATAGAAATTTTTTGATATTTGCAACCATAGTAAAACAAAGACTTATGTTTTTGATATTTATTTTATATATTTAAATGCCATTTAACAAAGAAAAATCAACCAAAAAAATGAGTTCGCGTGTCACCTCTGACACGCGTGTCATAGGTTTGCCATCACTGCTCTAGATCCCTTGCCTCATCAAAGACATTTTAAACTTCTAGCTTATGGACCAAGCCTTATGCCTCTGAGGGGCATGCTTGGTGAGGACAGGACCTGGCACTGGCACGTAGACTCCTGAAACTGATAGAATTGTGAAGTCTGTGGGAATCTCTGCATATAGGAAAGCGCTGAAACTACAGTGGGGGAACCTGCCCAGCCACGGCATGAAATTCGGGAGGGTGGGTGCTTAAGAGAACAAGCTCAGGTCAGACAGTCCTGAGTCCACCGCAGCCCTGCAGTTCATTAGCTGTGTGTGTGTGTGTGTGTGTGTGTGTGTGTGTGTGTGTGTGTTTGTGTATGGAGCGGGGGTGGGGGTGGGGGGGCGCGGAGGGGGGTCTGCTTATCCTCTGAGCTTCAACGCCCTCATCAGTAAAATGGGGGTGATAATAGCTGGGCTCACTCTGGGGAGCTGTCTGACTAGGATTGAACGCGATGAAGCAAGGGAAACACTCAGCCCATTGCCTAACGCACAGCAAACACTTACTACATGGTAGCGCTGTTGCTGCCATGGTTGGGACTATTACTATTTCAACGGGAGAATGGGGAAGGCAGACAGCCCAAGCCTCCAGGAGAGGGATTCCGCTGCTTCTCTTTCACAATCTCCCTGCCCCTTCGAAGCCTCCAAATGCCAGTTACTTTAGCCTCCAAGTTTCTCGGCAGCATCTCCCCAGCCCAGACAGGCAAAGGCCAACTGCGGCTCCAGGAGCAGCGGAGGGAGGGGAGCAGGGGCTGGGGGTGGGGATGGGAGGGGGAGGGGGAGAAGCTCGGCCACCCAAGGAAGGACGCTCCCTGGGCCCCTCCCAGATCCCGCCGTGTGGCCCCAGCACTGGCCCAGCCTGCTTTCTCCCCAGTCACATGGTTCTCATTTCAGAATGTAACCGGCAGCTGTTGGCAACTGGTTCCAGCTATTAATACTCTGAGAAGTGGCGGAGCTGTGAGGTCAGTGCTGGCACCGGGGCTGCTGCTTCCCTCTCCACACTGGGCGAGGGAGGCAGGAAGGCTGAGCGAACCTGGGGGCCCGGAGCCCTGGGAACCTAGCACAGGGCACTAGCTACCCAGAGGGGTTGTCAGGCCTTTCAGAGACCCCCAGCCCAGCCAGAGGAGGAGCAACTTCCCCCTCAGCAGCAAACCTTTCCCGGAGGCTTCTGGGATCCCGTGAGTCTGCAAGTGCTTGGTCATGGGACGTTGGAGATGACACAGCCCGTAATCCAACCATCCCGTTTTAGAGGTGAAGAAGCTGAGGCCCAGAGGGGTGTGGGACTAACTTGAGATGCCCCCTTGCGTCAGGGCGGGCCTGGGGCAGGCAGCCTGGCTGTGAACTGCGAGCCTGGGGGTGTTCCCTGACCCCGAATCACAGAGCCCAGCCGCACGCTGACCCAGAGAGGCCTGGGTCCTGTGATCCGGGCGCAACCTGTGACCACAGTCCAAGGACCACACACCTTTGAGAGAAGACTAGTTCCAAACAGATGGTGGGCAAAAGGATGGCAAAGAACACGGCATTTGGACACGGGAGCATGCTCACCCTACTGTGTGGAATGAAGAAGGAACGGATCCCCCAAGCAGAATGTACCCCACGGCCCCGTTTGGATAAAGAGCACACATACATGCACACGCAGAAAAAAGACTGGAAGGAAAAGTCACAGTTACTTATAGGAGACAGGTTTCCATTCTTTTGTCTCATCCCTATTTTCTAAGCTTTGCGCTTTGAGACTCTTTATTTTTGTAACAACCACGTTAAAAGGATACAGAATAAACAGACAAGTGCCAGGGTGCCACTCACCCTCCCTCCGCCAGCTCGGCTTGCCGAAGCTCCCAGACCAGACTGCACCCCTGGCACAAGGCGGGGGCGTTTTCCTTTCCGGTGAAGCCGAAACAAGCTCAGACCTGAGGCCAGGCAGCCAGGGCTGAGTCTCCCCTGTGCACCCGGAGGAAGGGCCAGACCCGGCCTCATCGCTGCTTCCGCTGTGTCTGGAGGTCTGAGGCAGAGGCCAGCCCGAGGTCTGTGTGGAGAGGGGCGAAGAGCGACATCAAGGCCAGATGGCCCTGCTGGGAACTGCCCCAGTCCCAGGCCTCACCCTCCAGGAAACCTCATGCCCAGTTTTATCTTTCAGACAGGCACACTGTGTTGCCACTTGCCCACTTTGATGCCAATGTCCTTGAGACTGAGCCACCTTCCTGGGTGGCTGCCTGCCATGGGGATTTCCCAAACTTCTTGCGAGTACAGCCCTGGGAGTGAGGGTCTTGTTACCCTCGCCACGGAGCTCAGCCAGGGTTGTTTGGACAGAACCACTGGCCCAGGCCGCATGCCAGGCCAGGACTGTGGTCCCTGCCCAGTGCCCTGGCTGAAATGCCACCACACACGCAAGGGGCCCCTGCATTAGGACAGCTTTCCCTGTCCCATTAGGGGAACCTTACATCTTCACACCTGGTGACAAATGCAGAGGGCTCTGGGCCCCAGGTCCGAGGGCGTGCGGAGCAGATGGACAGAGCAAGGAACTGAATCCCGGCTCCGCTCTCCCCGAGCCTGTCTCCCACCCCGGAGCCCCCGCTTCCTCCTGAGGGTCAGAGGTGCTGGCAGGATTCATAGACGCTAACCCTCCATCCGGGGTCAACAAGCAGCCGCCCTGAGCTACCTGGTGTGCTGTTCGGTTTTATATGGCCCTCGAGCCAGGAACGGCTTTTACATTTCAAAATGGCTGAAAAAAGTAAAAAGAAGAGGAACGTCTCACAAAACATGAAAATAAAGTGAAATGCCAACTTCAGTGTCCACACGTACCGCTTTGTTGGAGCACAGCCATGCCCTTTGAGTCCTGTATTCCCTGTGCCTGCCTGTGTGCAGCAGTGACAGGCTGTGACAGGGCCCCGCTGGCCTACAGAGACTGAAGTATTGACTGCCCGGCCCTTCACAGAGCGAAGTCTGCTGAGCCCTGACCCGAAAGGCCTGGTGCGTGGCCGGAGGTGAGCAAGCGTTGCTCTCCCTTCTCATCATCCTCTCTTCAATCCTCTCCACCAGGAGTCTTTTTGTCCTGTCCACATGACAAGGAGCAGTGCCGTTTTGGGAGGCTGGCGAATGAGGGGGGTCCCTCCTCACTGAAGATCATTCGGCTCAAAGTTGGAAGGTCGATGGTGAGGTTGGATCTTCATTCCGCCAGCAACCGGTTCCGTGACCTGGGTAAGGTCATTCACCTCTCTGAGCCTCAGTTTCCCTCCCCTGTAAAATGGGAGAATGGTAACAGCTAATGTTTATCACTTGTTGAGGGCTATACATTGTCCCAATCCCACTGTCACTTATCTATATATATAAAAGCCCAGTGACCGCATGGCAGAATGACCACACGACCAGAATGACCAGTTGCTATGACACGCACTGACCACCAGGGGACAATGCTCAATGCAGGAGCTGCCCCCTAGTGGTCAGTACACTTCCACAGCGGGAGCGCCACTCAGCCAGAAGCCGGGCTCACGGCTGACGAGCACAGCCTCTCCCACCTCTGTAGCAGTGCTAAGGAGCAGCGAGCTAAGCAGTAAGGAACAAGCAGGCAGGCGGTTAGGAGCGAGGGGTCCCAGATAGCGAGAAGGATGTCCGAGGGGTTCCAGATTGCCAGAGGGCACAGGCCAGGCTGAGCCCGCACCCCCCCCCGCCCCCCAACCCCCTATGCATGAATTTCGTGCATCAGGCCTCTAGTTTAATCATTACAGTCCTGTGAGGCAGGCACTGTCATCACCCCACCTACAGGCAAAGACACCTGAGGCGGCGGGAGGGTGAATGAGTCGCCCGGGTTTCTCAGTTGGTCAGAAGTGTTTCCAGACAGCCTGGTCCCTCGGGAGCTTAGACACTGCCTGCTTCCTAGGCGCTGGGAAATTCCGCCCAGATAAGGAACCTGGATGCTTTTAGCCAGCGGCCAAGTGCTATGGCTACGTACATAAACCCTATCTTGAAAGAAGAGGAAGGGATCCTGTTTCCAAATCTCTCACTAGTGGTGGCTTTCCAGAGGGTGTGGAAGCATCTGAAAGGAGAGGAGACGTCTGTGGTGACAGCCAGCCCTACCTCGCTCCAGAGTCGGAGACAGGCAACCCGCCCTGGTCCGAACGCCAGCGCAGTGTCACGAGGACCTGTGCTCAGCCAACCCTCGACTGATAAAGAGACGTCCCTTTGTCCTCGGGTGGTGGGGAAGCTGGTGGCCGCTCCCCCACCGTGGCTCTGGGCCTTGGCCCGCTCTCTGCTCTCTGCCTGTCTTGGCTGAATCGCTGAGGAACAGCCCAGGTTCCTCGGCCAGAAGTGCAGACCCTGTGTCCTCCCGGGCTGCTGAAGACACACCTTTCCACCCCGCGTCCCTCCCTTCCGTCCTCAGCACTTCCCCCCTCTCACCCGCGCTGGCACTAGGACAAGGGTTGGATGCTAAGGGTTGGGGCAGGCAGCGTCTTGCCCTTTTGTCTACAGGATCCTGGGTGGCTGGGAGGCAGGGAAGCTGGCACCAAACATGCAGCCTGCATCATAGGGTTAATGGCTTGTGTCCTACAGTTGAAATTCCTCCTCCACTTCCTGGCTGTGGGACCTTGAGCAAGTTCCTTAACGTTTCTGTGCCTGTTTTTTCTACAGAGCAAGACGGAGAGAGCACAGCCTGTACAGGGTTATTGCGAGAATCCAGTGAGAAAATACAGGCAAAATGCCGCTGGTAGGGCCTGCATAGTGCTCAGCACACATGGGCCACAATTATTTCTCTCCTTTTCAGCAAGTACTTCAGCTTCAGGTACCTCAAGAAAAGCGTGACACAGCTTTTCCCACAGGACTCCGTAATGTTCTGCACCTCAGTGCCTCCTTGATTCGCCCAATCTGTACTGAGGGCCTGCTGAGTGCACTGTTTTATGTCCTTTTTAAAATTTATTTATTTATGTTATTGATTTCAGAGAGGAAGGTAGAGAGATGAAAACATCAATGATGAGAGAGAATCATTGATCAGTTGTCTCTGGCACGCCCCCAACTGGGGATTGAGCCCAAAACCCGGGCATGTGCCTTCAACCCGGGACCCTTCAGTCTGCAGGCCCACGCTCTCTCCACTGAGCCAAACCAGCTAGGGCGGCACTATTTTAAACCTGGAGAATGCAAGGGTCTCACAGCCAAGGGGAGGGAAGAGAGAGACATGTCATCACGCACATACACTGAGCCAGGAGTGAGTGCTTTGAGACAGGTGGGCAGTGGGGAGGGGTCCCCTCAACTCTGGTGGTGGAGGGGGCAGGGGCCAGGAAAGACCTGCCATAGGAGAGAGAAGCTTGCCCCGGGTCCTGAATCATACTTTGTCCTTGGCAGGAGCAGGAAGGGCACTGCAGGCCTCAGGAACAGTGCTGGAAAGGTACAGCCCAGCATCCCCGGTCCACACCGACCCCTCCATGGGCCTCCATGAGGACCCGGCCTGGTGCCCGAGCCCGGTGCCCAGGTGCTGGGCCACGCAGGAGCATGAACGCTCCTTTGGCATCTAAAGCTGAGGCCATGGCTGCAGGCCTGGGCAGGAGGAGGGGACTTCTGTGGATGCTGGCTGGAGGGAGTGAAGAAAAAGTGCACGTTCGGGGCATGGCCAGGGCCCCTCCTTCCCAAAGCTGGTCCAGAGCAACTCCACCCAGAACCAAGCAGACATGCAGCCAATGGCCAAGGAGGCCCAGTGGGAACGGAGAGCAAGGAGGAGCAGTATCAGGCCAATCTTCCTAAGCCCCACACGGAGGGGAAGGAACCAGCGGGCCAGACTGGGCGGAGAGAATGAACCAGCCCAGAGAGGGGCATCCCACAGGCTAGGACGGGAACTCCTTCCTGAAGCCTCTGGTTGTGGGAAAACCACCGCTCTTTCCCTTCACAAGACCTGGGTGAGAGCAGGGCAGGGGGACTGATCCGACCTGGTGGATGGCAAGTCTGGCTGCTCCAATGCCTGAGATCCCAGCACGTGGCCTTTTCCATTCCTCCCTCCGCTCTGTCCTGCTCAACACGCAGCTCTGAGGGATCCACTCCGGGCAGGACATGGCCCTGGAGAGGAGGGAGCACGGGCCTGGGAAGCAGAAGCCCTGGGTCCTCGTCTAGGCTTTGCCCTTGACCAGCAGTGTGGCCTTGGGCGAGTTTCAACCCTCTCCGGGCTCCTGGGTCCTTGTGCACATAAGGAGACCGCAGGCTTGCTCCCCCTTGCCGTGTGCTCAGAGGAATTAACATGCTGTGGGAGAAAAGCATGAAACTGCTTTCACTGGGAACGGTGGTGCTTTCCGATGTCTACACCACATGTGAGGTTGGGGAGGGGCAGGGAATCGGTGGAGCTCACGGTTGCCTTCCAACATTGAGCACACCTCGCGTGCTTGGGGTCTGCCTCCAAGACAGGAGAGGGGGCAGCGACTTCAGGCTTCAGCCTGTCCCTCTCACCTGCTCCAGCCTTGTGATCGGAGTGGGACTCGGTCACGAGCTATGAAAGGAACCACTGGGGCAATAGAGCAATGTCGGGAGTGCAGCTCTCACTTCCTCCGTCTGCCCTGACCCCTGGGACCCACTGTTGTAACTGCCTCCCCTGTTGCCACTTGGCCTTCTTCCCGAGGAAGAGAAGTCCAGTTTCGTCTGCACTGGCAATGTTTAGAGCCAAGAGCTATGTTTCTCACCATCCTGGCATCTAGCGTACCCATGGGACACTGTCGTGGCCAAAAAGATAAGGCGGCATTGGAACGAGACGCTGGAAAACCTCCCGCAGGTGCATCTGGCCTTTCGCCATCTGCTTTTCCTCGTGTGACTGCCTGGGAGATAGAATTGGTGCCTGGAGGTTTAGGAGCCATTTTGCAACCATGAGGACAAGACCCACATGCTAAGAATGACTGAGACAAGGCCTTTGAGCTGTCCTATAACCCTGAACTGCTTACTTCTGGAAATACAACATTTCCTAATTGTGAAAGCCACTGTTTCTCCCCCCAACCCTTTGCCTCCGCCCCAGGGAGAGGTTAAGGTGGGGGTAGACAAGCACAATTATAACCAATACACCCTTTCCTCCAAGAACTAACTCAGTGCCGCCTTGGATGCCTTCTAAGACCCCCCCAGAGGACTCATCGCACTGCCTTGTTAGGGCTGGTGACTCACGTGCAGTCCCCACAAGACCATTTCAGGGAAGGCAGGCCCTGCACTTCTGTGTTGATCAACAGTGCATCCCCAGAACTGACCGTTTCTGGCAAACATCCCACATTGTGTAATTTTCTGGGACCAATGATAAAAGAACCCTTTGAGGTCTGGTTCTAGATGCAGCTAGCCCACCTTCCACCCAGGAACCATCATCTCCAGCCAATTTGGAACCTCCCTGGACACATCTTTGAAACAGCCAGCTTCTAAAATTGGGTTTCCTGAAATATGCAAAGCCACACGCATGAGCTCTGTAAGTGACTGCCAGCCTCTCCCAGAACCGCTGCCTTTTCCTAAACCCCACAGCCCAATCTGGTGGCCCTGCTCTTGCTACTACATGACCCAGAAGGCCACTCACGCAAACCCTCTGGCAGGTTCTGGTGCCGAGAAGGGGCACATCTCATATCACATGGTGGGCTTGGTGGAGAAGACATCAGTGTGTACAGGGAAGCATTCGCAGGCCTCCTTGTCAGGCGCTTTTCCTGTCTGAAGCATCTCGGTTATATTTAGGACGTAAAATTACTCTCTCTATGAGTTCTGGAAGGTTCTCAGTCTCCTCCTCCTCCTCCTCTTTCCTTTATGGTGACTTTCTCCTCCAAACCTGCTGTTTTCACTCTGCCCCCAAAATATTCACACTTTTTTCTATATCCAAGTGATCGAATAGCATAGCCAACTATATAACTACTTCATTTACCTTCCTTTTGAACAGCATGGCGAGTCTATATGTTACTGATGAGAATGCAAAGTCCATATGTATCCAGCAAACTTGGGGTTCATTTGTTCCAATGTTTGTTGACAGTCACTTGGGAAAAATCACATCTAATGGATCGGGGGGGGGGCTCAGTTTCTCTTTGTGGGTTCATACCTTCCCCTGCAGTTGGGCAGGGCCACGGGACCTGAGATCCGAACTGTGTCTCCTCATCCACCAGCTGAGTGGGGAAGACTCTGAGGACCTAGGGGAGCATGGATGGAGCCACAAGGTGGACGGAACTTGGTCCTCTTGAGTGGCTGTGTGAAGCTGAGACCTGCAGGTCTGCACTGGGCTCATACGGAGCAAGAAAGAAGTGCTATGGCACCAAACCAGTGCTTGGACATTAATCTGTTAGAGTACCTGGCAGTGTTTGCATGTTACTCCTTGTGTATCCACAGCATTTTCTTTAGTACCTCTATTCTAAAAGGCAGTCAGTTTGCTTTGCATGAGAGCTGCTTACCTCCACGCCTGTACCATGACTATACCGAATGCCAATGTTTAGGTCCACGGTTCTCAACCTTGCTGCTCAACAGAAAGTGATCGGGGAGTTTTAAAAACTCCCACTGCTTGGGTCTCAACCCTAGAGGCTGTGATTCAATGGATTGGTGGTGAGACCCAACTTTTGCTACTTGGAAAGAGCACCCCAGACATTTCTAAGGGCAGCCAGAGTTCAGAGTTTCAGATCAGGGGTTCTCAGAACACTAGAGAACACTTGTTCAGACACGAATTTCTGGGACCCACCCCCAGAGTTTCTGATTCAGGAGGTTTGGGGTATAGCTTGAAATTTTCATGTCTAATAATTTCCCCAAGTGAGGCTGATGCGAATGGTTCAGGGACCATATCCAGAGGACCACTGGGCCACACCGGTACATCCCCCTCAGTAACAATAACAATCACGGGCGGCATACTGAGAAACACTAGCCACTCAATGATTGAGGGTTTCACTGAATTGAACTGAAGACACACCGGCTTTAATACTTGATAAAACGTTCAGGCTCTGTTTTGTGACCGGCTGTCACAGAGGCAGCGTGCACCCCGAGCAGCGAGAGTCACCCCACCAAGCTCCTTCCTGGGGGACCACACTCAGCATCAACCTGCCAGACCTTAGTCCTGTGTCTGTGAGCCTCTGGGCTTTCCCTCCATTTATTTTGTGCATCTGTTAGCAAGATGTGGCCCTAAGGTATGAGAAAGCCTAAGAGAGATGAAAAAGAGCGGTGGTAACCCTTAGCATAAAACTGGATACAATTCAGCATACTTGGTATGGTTTGGTAGGTTATTTTGGGGGTCTGGGAACACTCAAAGACTTCTCCATGTGAGTCCATGGTGATTGCTTCCTCCCTTCATGTCATCTCAGCTTACAAAAGGTTTCATGGGACCCCTCTGCTTTTGGATAGCAGGGGGAACCTGTATTAATCTCTGCTGTCTACACAAAGGCAGCCATAGGCAATATGCAAATGAAAGGAGGTGAACAGATTTGACTGCTGACCATAATTTGCCACGCCCTGGGATTGGACAGGCTGGGGGCCAGGAGGGGGGTGGGGGGAGGGGGGAAGTCGAACACAGCACCCTGGGGACCTGGATGATGAGCAAGGGCCAATTGTAGGCCTGGGAGAAGAGTACTCCCAGTGGGACAGTTTGTACTGGAACAAGCCCTGGGGCCCTGGGTAAGGGATGCAGCACCTTGCAGGGCCAGATGGAGGCTGGGGCACCTGGACTGTGTTACACAAGAGTGAGAGAAGTATGGCTGATGTCACTGAGAGGGGATGCGTCTGAGTCTGGAGTTTGTCTAAGTATGGCAGGAAGCCGCTGGAGGGTTCTAAAAAGAATGGTGGTCTGAGAGGCCTGTTCCTCGTCTGAGAGAGGAAAGAAAATACAATTTCCCTATTTACAGAGCACCTGGTCAGTGCCTAGCCCGTGGAAGTTAGTAATAACGTCTTGGGTGTCCTTGACAAGGCACTGTGTCTCCAGAGCAGTGGTTCTCAACCTTACTAATGCCGCGACCCTTTAATACAGTTCCTCATGTTGTGGTGACCCCCAACCATAAAATTATTTTCGTTGCTACTTCATAACTGTAATTTTGCTACTGTTATGCATCGTAATGTAAATATCTGATCTGCAGGATGTATTTGCATTGTTCGCGACCCACAGGTTGAGAACCGCTGCTCCAGAGGTTCATCAAATCCAGGCACAGAAGGGACGATAGCAACCAGCTCTCACCTCTCCCATTACTTTAAAGACATATGTACTGAAACCCAGAGAGGTTAAATGTTTTGCCTCAGGGTCACTCAGCAAGTCAGCAGCAGAGCTGGGACTGGACCCCTAAGGAGAGAGAGAATGTCAGCAGAGAAGCTTGGCCTGATACCAAAGCATTTATTGTGGGAAGGGCAGGATGATGCTGGGTCCAGTGTGGTGATGTCACTTGGCCATCTCAGTGAGCACAGCCCCATCTGGTCTCAGTGCCAGAGTTCTGGGGAGAGACAGGCTGTGAGAAAAACCTGAGCAGCACAGATCTGCAGGCGTGGATGGAGCGGAGTGGTGGCCTGCAACTCATGGACGAAGTCTTGGGTGTGAGCCTTCTCCCAGGGGCTGTTGGCTAAAGACTCATGGACATGGGACTCCCCCTAGAAGAGGTCAGAGGTGGACATGAGGACAGTGGCAGACACCGAGTGGAAATGACAAGGGCTGGTTTATGAGTGCATTTGAAATACCCCCAAGAAAGCTCCGAACTCCTTGAGTGACACTTTGAGAAGGGCTGAGGTATGTAACAGGAGGTGAGACCAGTGAACTACGACCCTTTGCCAACCTGCCTGGCAGTCTCAGGAAACACAGGTCACATTTTATATTCATGCAAGAATACACAAATCCTTATCTTTGTCCATTCAGCAAAGACACCGCCACCACCTTCAATATCTACAGGCTCTTCCAAAACATTGGTTATTCTTGGAGCTAGTGCACACAGTATTAAAGACCCAGACCCGTGCGAAGGCAAGCTTTGGCCATGAGCGCACTGGTCCGGGCAGGACGGTGACAGTGGAAGGGTCACGCCTTTCATGTGGAACACAGCAGGCTGGGCAGCAGGAGGGTCATGAGCAGGGTCTTGAAGTCAGATCTCAGGAGACGCCTCCCAAAGTAGGGAAGGGGGGTCTCACCGGAATAAGACCCTGCCAGCCAATTCTCAGTTATGACTTCCTCTCCTTCCTGGACGAGGGCCCCCAGTCCTGCCTTTTGCACAGCAAAGCCACCTTCTATTTTTAGGTGGAAAAACCTGCTATGCAATGTACTTTCCAATTTTAGGGCTCTTTCCTGGGCTCTATTTCTAGTGACCGACTGGAAAAAAAGTGTACATATTTGAAATCTGGCCAGTGGTTTGAGAGTCCACTCCCCGGGGAGGGTTTGTAAGAGGCAACTGGTTCCAGACAATGACAGGGCCATGCTTTTAGGAGAAGGTCAGCCTGCGTCTTGCAGAGAAGATGTTCGCCTCCATGGCGCCAACTCTGCTACCTTCCGCCACAGGAAAATTTGAATCATGTTTTGTTTCTCTCAAAGGTGGAACTATGGCCTGTGGGGATTTCTGCTAATGAAGATGATGAAACTTTAGGCCGAATAAGTAAGAAAAGTCCAAGTTCCAAGAAAAGAACTTGCCGGCCCTTTCATGAGGTTCTCCCAATGGGTTCCATTCCCAACAGGAAATACGGATGTTGATAGAGGAGGGGCTTGATGCTTTACAGTAAACGAAACTAGACATGGGATGGGCTGAATGGGCTCTGAGTTACCTTCACTAAACAGGATCCAAGCCTGCATGGGAAAGGGTGGATGGAAGAAAGCCCTGGAAACCAACATCAAGTGAAATACAGGCGATAATCTTCACAGTGGGACTGGTGACTCTGAGGCAGTTAAGAGGGGAGGGGTCAGACCCATTGGCCCAATTAGACAGTTACGTAGCTGGCATTATTCAGACTGTCTGGGTCAGGCCTCCACTCCTAGGGGATGGAAACTGGGCTCGTTCTGGGAATGATGACTCACCTCTCTATAGATATGGAAATTGAGGATGCTCAGAGAGACTGTGGGACTCGCCCAAGAAAATGCAGGTGGAAGGCAACAGAGACAAGTGTTGAAGCTGAGCCATCGCCAACAGACTCTGGGCTTTCTCCACTCTCGCACCATGGGGCAGGCGCTCTGTTCTTCGTCTTCGTTTTCCTGTAGAGGAAAGCAAATGGAAACCCAGAGAACAAACCAGAGGGCGTCTTTCCTATTTCCTTATCCCAATGATCCTTCTCTCTAACCTGTCCATGCCGGGTGACCGAATCATTGTGTCCCAGAGGGACAGTCTGGCAGGTGTGGCTCTGCTTGGGCCTATGGTGTTGAGATCCTGCCCCTGGAGAGCAGGTGCTGTCACAGCTGAGTGTAAACAGCCCTTGGCCAGAGCACTTTGGCTTCCAGGATGCTGTTGGCTTTGGCCTGAGCAGCTCTGGTTCCTCCTCCCCTGCCAGTCCCTCTCATTATGCAGTGTCAGTGGCCCGGCCTCACATACACACTGGGCTTTGTTGCAGAGACGCATGCCAAAAGGGACCTGGAAATGGGAGTTGAGCTCCTGAGAAAATAGCATCTTTTTTTGGAAACACGAACACCGCCACATGGTGTGTGTCCACAGGGCAGGGTGAGGCAGGGCTGGAGAAGAGAGGGGAGACCCACATCCACAGCTGGAGAAGAGAGGGGAGATCTATATCCACGGGAGGATGTGGGGGACTGTGCCCAGAGCTTCAGGCCCAGAGCCTGGTACTGCTTATAGGTATAAAGAAGAGGCAGAAAGGGGATGGGGTATGGGGGATACTCCAAAAGGGTCCAGAGTTCCATTGCTACTAATTATGGCCATCATTTGTTGAGTACTTACTTCCTGTTGAGCCTTTACATACATATTCTACTTTTACAAAAACCCTGAGTGGTAGGTCCTCTTTTTATCCCTGTTTTTCAGATGAAGACCCTGAGTGTGAAGGCATTTGCCCAAACTCACAGCAGTAGAGAATGGCAGAGATTTGAGAAAAGATCTCGCAGATGACAAAATCCATATTTGACTAAGTACTTAATTAAGAACTCAGCCTTTGAGTTCTAGATGGCTCCCAAAACCAACAGACTTTCAGGAACAAGGCAGTACAGTGAATTTTAAATCTTTGCCGCCCCACAGTTAGTTGTCTGAATATCGTGCATCTAAATCCAGGCTGAGCTCCTCAGCGGGGCTACTGAACAGGGTTCATTAAATGCCGACTAGGAGCTCCGCCCACGACTGTCCAGTCCTGCAGACTTGCCAAGGCTGTCAACAGATTAACCACATTCAGACTAGATAAATACAAGGCACCTGACTGGGTGCACTTCCTGAATTTTGTTGCCTGTGTAATGTCAAGTCAGTATGGGCTGGTCCTAGTTCAGTGGTTATTGTCAAGGCTGGGTTAGAGTCGCCCACACCCCCAAATCCTATATTCTTCTTCTGGAGGAAGGCGGAGCTTTTTTGGTCCCTGCCCATGGGTTTCTCCTCCACACTCAACTCCACCCACCTCCATTTTGAACTTATAGGGGAGGAGCAGAAATAGAAACAGAGAAAAGATCATGCTCCTTTGTTTCTCAAAAAGAGGTTAATGCCAACTCAGAACCACCTTTTTCAGCATCATTTCGGCCCTTTGTCACTTAGCCTCAGCAGGAAGAGGCAGAGGGAAATGAATGGTACATATAGTACCTGGAAGTGGCTTAGTTCATGGGGCTACAACCAAATGTTACTGAGGAGCTAGGACATAAACCTAGGCCACCAAGAATGCAAATAGGCGGCCAAAGCAGACATCACTAGTCAATCACAGCACTCCTCTGAATCGGGATGTGACCTATCAAATGCTCCTCAAGGGAGTGCTCTAGGCAGCCATTACCAATCTAGCAGAGTAAATAAGATAAAACCTATTTTTAATGTGAACCAGTCTGTGGACACCTCATGGGCAGGGATCCTACCTTATGAAAGCTTTTGTCTCCCCTCAATGTAATCTAATGCAATGTCATCCCCTCAATGTTTGCTGAATGCACAAATGAATGTAGCTATTTAGACAGATGTGAAAAAAGTCCAGCACCTCAGTCAAAGGCAGAACAAAGAGAGGGCATCCCAAAGTTGGAGAGCTTGTACCCAGCGTCCTACAGAGCTGTTAGAGAAATAATCCTTTCTACCTGTGTCTTCCCTCAATTAAAATATTCTCTGGTGGTGAGTGAGCTTTGGCCTTGGTCAGTCTACCAGGTTTTCTGAAGGACCTCAGCAGATGAAACAAAAATGAAGGACTTCCCTACATTGCCTTTAAGGTCCCCAGTCACTCTTCTGAAAGTATACTTTATATCCACATGCACAGACAGCTGGCTTCCTGTCCTTTGCCTTCTCCTGGCTCCACTACCAAGCTGGGCTAGCTCAAGCCAGGCACCCCTCTGCTAGCTTAGAGTTCCACAGCAGCTGTCATCATCTGGTGGTTTTGATGCTGTAAGTGTCAAGAGTGGTGCTTCCAGAAACTCGCTTCCTATTTGGTTCCAGCTGCAACTCTTGAGGCAAAGCAAGTTCTGCATGGAGGGAAACATTCAGAAAGCTCGGACTGATGATGTCTGGACGAGCTCAGTCCTGTTAGAGATTTGATCATTTTCATGGGCTGTGCTAGAAGGCCCTGCAAAGATTACTGAATGTAGCAAGATTGCAAATTGGCAATCACCATTTGGGTATCTCAATTGGAGAGATCTGGGGGAAAGAAATCAGTTCTTTTGCAAGCTTTTCGTGTTTTGGTGAGGTTCCTGCTTCAGTTATGAGCAGCAGGGTTCTTCAGCCCAGCTCCTTGGTTGAGAAGACACATGACAAACCCTATTCCTTATATCCTGTACCCATGAAAAAACTCCAAACCAGTTCCAGTAACCTTTCCCATTAATCCTGGATGTCAACTCACATCCCTTCTCTAAGCAACACTCCAGGCACTCATTCCTATTACTCAGAGCTGGCAACTGAAGTGAGAAAGATTTACCATCGGATGGACCAAGGATTCCAAAGTAGAAATGAATGAAATGGGTTGAATAGTGACCACCCCTCCCCCAATTCATACATTGAAGTCCAACCCCTTGGATTGGGAGCTGTGGGAACCATGCCAGGTAGTCAAGGCCAGTGGGAGCACAAAGGCCTTGTTATCAATACATCAGAATGACCAAAGGCCGCTCTGGGCATGTGCCTAGACGGAATGTTCAAGGACCCTGAGCCTTGAAATCCTAATCAGGCCAAGATACCATGAGCATGTGCAAGGACACAGTACGCTGTGCCCTTCCATAGCAAATATGATTGGTGTCACTGTTGGCACGAAGCCTTCTTTGTCTAAATGGTGTAAAAGTAGGTTACTGACCAGCTAGTTAGCTGGAGTAGGCTGAGGTGGGAGTGAGAAGACGTCTGCAGGAGTATGGAGAGAGGGCAGCTAGGATGGAGTGTGTGAAGAAGTCTACTAGAGAGAGCAGCTGAGCAGGAAAGACAGGAGAAACTGCTGAGCCGGAGAGCTCAGGTACCGCTACGATGTGAGGTGGTGAGTCTAGGAGGCAGTGTGCGGCTGCTCAGATAATAGCTGTGGGGACAGAGACTGCTGCTGTTTTATGGGAAAGATACATACAAGTGGCCAGTGGCCGGCTGCCTGCCTGTATGGACTTTGCTGTGAAGACTGTTCTTGTCTGGCCCTAACCAGTTTGGCTCAGCGGATACAGCGTCGGCCTGCAGACTGAAGGGTCCCAGGTTCGATTCCGGTCTAGGGCATATACCTTGGTTGCGGGCACATCCCCAGTAGGGAATGTGCAGGAGGCAGCTGATCGATGTTTCTCTCATCGATGTTTCTAACTCTCTATTCCTCTCCCTCCCCCTTCCTCTCCGTAAAAAAGTCAATAAAATAAATATTAAAAAATAAAAGACTGTTCTTGTCTGATGGCTATATAGCCACTGGCTTCAGCAATAAAGACTCATTCTTATATATCCCTACAACTTCTCCATCTCCTTCTCCATCTCCCAAGACCCTCTGCCAAGCTCTGCCCAGAGCCAGTCAGACCAGCAGAGCTGTGTGGTGCTCTTGCTGATGGCTCTGACACTTGGCATAGTCGGCAGGACGGGAAACTGAGGCACGAGGATCCGAAAGATGTGCAGGTTCGAGCAGAGGACTCAGGAGCAGTGAGTCCCAATGCTCGGCCTCATGACAGGACTTTGGGGGTAAGTGCCCCGTCAGGAGGTCATTTTGACTGTGACACCCCTGAGGGACTTGGAAGCAGATCCCCAGAGCACTGCTTGGAGCAGGCGCGGCTTGGGAGAAACTAAACAAGAGAGCTAAGAGCGGCTCAGGACTTTCAGACTCTTCCAGAGACAAGGAGTCTGATTGAGGGACTGGCCGAGACCCCCTTGGGTTGGGAGGACCGGAGGCCGCATGTTGAACTTGTAGACTAAGGTTTGCTGGGCAGAGGTGTGAGCCCGGTTGTGTAGGGGTTAAGCTGCCTGTGTGCAGCAAACAACTTTCTCCCGTGCCAGGATGCATTTTAGGGAGATTGGGCAGGCTGTGTTTGTGGCTAGAGAGAAGAAGCGGCCACCACGCACAGATCTGACAGGCCTGCAGAGAACTGAGTAAGGTGACTCCTCTGCCACAGTCTGAGGTGCTGGTTATAGCGAAGGGCATGGGTCACCCTGCATAGCATAGAGCAATGCCCTACGTGATGGACTTGGCTGATGCATTCTCAATGGACGTGACTCCAGAGAGTCAAGGACAGTTCTGCTTTGTGTAGGAAGTGAATTTTAGTCACTCTCCCTCAAAGATATTTGTATAGCCCTACCGTGTGTCATGTTTGGTAGCACGAGATTGGGCTGCCTGATGCGGCCACAGTGCTAATAGTTTCATTGTGTAAATATGTTGTATTAATCTTTGACTCTTTTGCAGGTTTGAATGCAGCTGCAGCAGTTGCTGTAGACCTGTGTTGGCCTGCAGATCTTGGTAGTCTTTGGGAGCAACTGGCAAGTGTTCAGTTTCCCACACTGAGCGCCATTGGTATGGCCGTGTGTTAGCTGTCCTGGAAGGGGGTACCTGGGGTTGAACCCCAGCAGTAGAGGGTGCCTAGCTGCCAAGAGGGCTGTTGCCCAGGTAGGTGGAGAAGGTTTTGGTCCCAGTTATGAAGGAAAACTGGGAGCCGATGTTGATAGACAGTTGGCAGCCGAGTGGGCTGCCTTGCAGGCCTGTGTGACCATGCCCATGTCAGGGGTGGCACAAACCTCAACTTTAGGAAAGTGGGGGAGGCCTGTTTGGAACAGAGGGAAGCGGTGAGCACCAGGAGTTACAGGCCTGGTGAGGTCCTGTGATATGTGAGACCCTGTGAAGGGATCAAGCTCATGTGAAGGAGCTACTCCCTTAGTCTGTTCTAAGAGGGCATGTCACCCCTCCCAGAGACCATGTGTGGTTTAAGGATGAGTCAAGTAGGGGGAACCCCACAACAGGGACAGCTGTGACTGTCCATTTGAGTATAGATGAACTATATGTTTTGGTTAAAAAACTGGGAAGAGTAGCCCTTTGGCCATTAGAAGGACAGACCTATGGTTGCCACGATGGCACAGGCAATAGGCCATCACCCATGTGGGGCAGGAAAGCCTCACTAAGGGGTGGACCCACCTAGCCTAAGGGATTAGGCTAGAAGAGTATATACGGAAGTATCCTCACGCTGCACGTGCAGATAAAAGCAACAGAGGAACTGTTGTGAAGACCTTTGCCTAGGCAGAGAGGGAAGGAACAGACAGTATAGACCTAGCCATGGTCTGTTACTAGGCAAGGGCCCTGATTAACCCTCCCATTCCCTTGGGGAACCAGGTACAACTATAAGTATAGTCGCACCTCTTGAGCCAAACCTGGCAATGTAACAGTACCCTACAAGGGGTACAGGCCAGGAGGGATGGAACCCACAGGTTTTGCTATTATGGCTGGAGTACTGGCCATAGCATGTTACAGTTTGTGTTGAACTCTGAGTTCAGGGAACTGGTAAGAAGGCCAGAGCACCCCTAGAAGGCCATGTTGGTGTAAGGGGTGGAGTGTGGGAATCATGCCAGGTCCCGGATAGTCAAGGCCAGTGGGAGCACAAAGGCCTTGCTATCAATACACCAGAATGACCAAAGGCCACTCTGGGCATGTGCTGAAATGGAACGTTCAAGGACTCTGAGCCTGGGAATCCTAAGCAGGCCAAGAATGGGTGCAAGGACACACGGTACACTGTGCCATTCTGTAGCAAATGTGACTGATGTCACTGTTGGCATGAAGCCTTCTTTGTCTAAATAGTGTAAAAGTAGGTTACTGACCAGCTAGTTAGCTGGAGTAGGCTGAGGCAGGAGTGAGAAGAAGTCTTCAGGAGTATGGAAAGAGAGAAGCTAGGATGGAGTGTGTGAAGAAGTCTGCTAGAGACATATGCCAAAGGAATTTCTTCACTGATACTGCTCCTAGGGCAATGGAAACTAAAGAGAAAATAAACAAATGGGACTACATCAAAATAAAAAGCTTTTGCACAGCAAAGGAAATCATCAACAAAACAACAAGAAAGCCCACTGCATGGGAGAACATATTTGCTAATGTTATCACCGATAAGGGTTTAATCTCCAACATTTACAGAGAACTCATACAACTTAACAAAAGGAAGATAAACAATCCAATCAAAAATGGGCAAAGGACCTAAATAGACACTTTTCAAAAGAGGACATTCAGAAAGCCAAGAGACATATGAAAACATGCTCAAAGTCACTAATTATGTGAGAGATGCAAATCAAAATGACAATGCGATATCATCTCATACCTGTCAGATTGGCTATCATCAACAAATCAACAAACAACAAGTGTTGGAGAGGATGTGGAGAAAAAGGAACCCTCCTGCACTGCTGGTGGGAATGCAGACTGGTGCAACCACTGTGGAGAACAGTATGGAGTTTCCTCAAAAAAACTAAAAATGGGACTCCCATTTGACCCAGTGATCCCACTTCTAGGAATATATCCCAAGAAGCTAGAAACACCAATCAGAAAGGATATATGCACCCCTATGTTCATAGCAGCACAATTCACCATAGCTAAGATTTGGAAACAGCCTAAGTGCCCATCAGCAGATGAGTGGATTAAAAAACTGTGGTACATCTACACAATGGAATACTACACTGCAGTAAAAAAAAAAAAAGGAATTCTTACCATTTGCAACAGCATGGATGGAACTGGAGAGCATTATGCTAAGTGAAATATGCCAGTCAGAGAAATATAAATACCACATGATCTCACTCATTAGTGGAATATAATGAACAACATAAACTCATGAACAAAAACAGATCCAGAGACAGAGAAGCATCAATCAGATCGTCAAACCTCAGAGGGAAGGTAGGGGAGGGTGGGGTAAGGGGGAGAGATCAACCAAAAAACTTGTATGCATGCATATAAGCCCAACCAATGGACACAGACAACAGGGGGATGAGAGCATGAGTGGGGGGGGTGGGGTTTTAGGGGGATGAGGACACATATGTAATACCTTAATCAATAAAGAAATTAAAGATTGAAGAAAAAAAAAAGAAGTCTGCTAGAGAGAGCAGCTGGGCAGGAGAGACAGGAGAAGCTGCTGAGCCGGAGAGCTCAGGTACCACTACGATGTGAGGCGGTGAATCTAGGAGGCAGCGTGCAGCTGCTCAGATAATAGCTGTGGGTTCAGAGACTGATGCTATTTTATGGGAAAGATACATGTTCACCAGCCGGTGTCCGGCTGCCTGCCTGTATGTACTTTGCTGTGAGGACTGTTCTTGTCTGACAGCTATATGGCCACTGGCTTCTGCAATAAAGACTCATTCTTATACACCCATGACCTCTCATGGCTCTCTGTCTAAGACCCGGCATCCTAGGAGGTCCAGCCCCAGTCGAGGGGCTCAGAGAGGACACCTGTTACTAGTGAGCAGGGGATGAAGGAGGAGCTTGGTCTACGTTCCCAACAGCTAGTACAGTGGGCAGGGTTCGAGAAGAACCAGCCCTGGCGTAGTCGGATAGGAGAATTTAGAGGAACACATGGGCTCGCAGCCACTCAGACATACTCAGAATAACTCAGAGCCCCAGAGCTCGGGCCGGGCTCCTGCGGGGCTGTGCTCTGACAGGACCTTATTTGGAAACAGGGTTGTTGCAAATGCAGTTAAGAGGAGGTTATACAATTGAAATGAGATTATACTGAGGCATATAACTTGATCCAATAAGACCAGTGTCCTTATTTTTAAAAAGAGAGATTTGGTTATAGATACACCCAGGAGAGTACCACCTGGACATGAAGACAGCACTAGATAAGCCAAGGAAACTATTAGAAACTAGGAAAGAGGCATGGCCGAGGCTATCACAGCCCGAAGAAGGAGCCAGCCAGACAACACCTTGGTCTTGGACTTCTAGCCTCCAGAACTGTAACACAATACATTCCTGTTGTTTAGGCCACTCCCTGTGTGGTACTTGCTACAGCAGTCTTAGAACGCTTACACACAAGTCAAAGAGAATCTTGCCAATGGAGCACAGATTATTTCCAGGAGGTTCAAAGAGACAGGCAATTTAAACAGAAAGGCAACTTGAAAACCAGATAGACAACTTCTCTCCCCTCAGCCACAAACTCATTTCACAAATAAAGAAACCCAAACCCAGGGTTTGACGAAAGTCACTGAGCCATCTGGTCCACGGTCAGAATCAAGGTTAAATATTTTGGCCATCACTTCCCTGTGCCCGATTTCTATGCACACGTTATTTTGTCATTTGCTTACATGTACATCTCCTCTAATTCACCATGACACCTCAAGAGCAGAAGCAATAATCCTGGAATCTGGCATGTTGCCTCACATACAGCAAGCCCTCAATAATATTTGTTAATAATACGAGTTCATATTTCAGGATCTTCACAGGGTCCTCTCCATGCTGACCAAGAAATGGTGCCTTTCCAAAAACAATTTCCATGGTGGAGAATAGGAAGCGAGGCTCTCTATGTGTCAGGCTGTGGACAGCAACTCCCAATGGACAGATGAAGCCCTGTCCACAGCCAGCTGGGGCCAAGCAGCCTTCTGCTGACAATATGGTGCTCTGGGTGGAGTAGCCACTGAGTCTCGCCAGGCACCCATGACCTTGGCCAGCTTCTTTCCGCAACTACAAATTCATATCCCTTCCTCAGCTGAGGGTCTCATACGCTTCTTTTTAAAAACATACATTTTTATTGATTTCGGAGAGGAAGGGAGAGGGAGAGAGAGATAGAAACATCAATGATGAGACAGAACTATTGATCATCTGCCTCCTGCATGTCCCCTACTGGGTATCCTGGTCATGTACCCTGACCAGGAATCGAACCACGGCCTCTTAGTTCATAGGTCAATGCTCAACCACACCAGCCAGGCCTTATATGCTTCTTAGAGTCAGGGACCCCCTTATTTATCCCTGCACCTTCTATATTCCCATGTTCAGCTCAGATCATGGCAGATGTTCAATGAATGTGTATCGGCTTGAACCAACCTCGTATGCAGTTGCCTAGCTGTTGAGCGCAAGGAAAGGAAAATTTACAAGGTGTTATTTTGCTAAAACATACCTCTGAGAGGGATCTCGTACCTTGTTATTTGTAACTCTTCCCTTCCAAAGCTGCAAGAGTGTTGAAAGAAATCATTATCAAGATGACACTTTTCAGCACTTAAAATGTCTGCCCGGGTTTAGAGAACAAAGCTTCAGTTAGCCCAGTCTCTGCAGGAAAATCTCCCACGAAGCTCCCTGAGGATGTAAATTTTATATTGAACTCGGTTGTCCATAATAAACACGTTTGTCAAAGACAAAGATGTGGAACACATTTTATACAGACAGTAAGTTCTGAAGATCATGGTGATGACATTAAGTCTATTCCACGTTACCAAGTAGATGAAATACACTTACGGGGCGACTTCGTAGCACTCACATCTTACCTTCACAGTCAATTTTGGTACTTTTTATGGTTGAAATGGGTTCTGGGGAGCAGAATACAATCTGTTTTTCATTGAGCTGATAGGAAATCAGGATTGGCCTCCACGGCTCTGTTTATGACAGCTGTTCCAGACCTGCCTTGACCGAGAGGAAGGAGTCGCTGGGGTCCATTTGGTCTACAACATAACTGTGGGGCTCGAGTGCAAAATAAGCATGTGGCTGGGAAGCTGGGAATCAGCCCGTTTTGCTGCATGCTGCCTCACCCCACCGTGCCCTCTGGGGATGACAACCTCTAGCACACTGGCTACTCAGATGGGGGTGGGTGAGAGGCCCCTACCAAGTCAAATGCACCATGGCACTGCCAGCCCAGGGCAAGGACACACTACCATGCCCCTCTCCAAGACGCTGTGAGTGCATACCCAACCACAACACTCACTACACCTGTTCCCAGACCTCCCACAGGGAGCAAAAGATAGAATGGGGTCTCCCTGCCTACTGGCTAACTGGTAGCCACCTGGGCAAAGGATGGCAAGAGTCAAGGAGGGCAGGAGGAGGGCAGGTAAGGTCTGGAACACCAGGGGCTGGGGGTGTGGTCACAGGACCACTAGTGAGCTGAGCTCTAGTGTCCCATCATACTTCAGTTACAAAAGACATATTGAAAGATAACTTAAGAAATGCAAGACAGCAATGGTAGTGCGCTAAAACCCCAAGCAAGGCCTTCTGAGCATGAGTCTGGGGTGACTGCCCCGGTTGTTTGCCCATGAATCCCTCCCTGCCTAGGACATATGCATAGGGGCTCAGTTTTCCATATGGGTTTTAACAGACGTGTTAGTCACGTGTTGAGTGTGTACTGCTTTGTTCAATGTCCGGTGAACGCTAAGCTAAACTAGATCCTAAAATATTTGGTGTTCAACAATTCTTTTCTTCTTGTTTCTCCCAAAGAACTTAGAGGAGAGGTACATGACACAAATGCACTAACAAACACCACATAAATCACAGAAGTCACAGCCTGAGGTGCTGAGAGATCAAATGTTCTGTTGTACATACGTGGAGTTGAATGAATGACAGTTTTAATCATACCAACACAGACTTTATTCTGGAGTCCCAGGCAGAAATGGGAGAAGGGATCATCTCAAGTTCAAATGTGAGAAAGGGGATGAGGAGGGAGGTTTCTGAGAAAGATGTTTACTGGCTCAGAGCCTCAACTCACATCATTGATGCATATGCATCATAAAGCAATTTCGACTCTTCAGGGAGAATTAGGTAATGATGCGCCCTCAGTAACTATAAGAAAAATGAAGACATGCCTTAAATGTTGTGGTTAAAGGCTGGAAACCACAACCTCTCAGCTCCTTACTATTGAGACTTCTTAATAACAAAATCCCTTCCTGACTCTGTGTGTAATTGCCCGGAGAGGGGGCAGATGAGGCCCTACCATCCTAATGCCTATTGCGTTGGTTCACTGGCTCCCTGCTGCCTGAGAGCTTCGTGCCAAATGGCTGCTGGGAGAAGTCACACAGCCAGCGGATGGATGGAAATAGCCCTGCCCGCTGGGAGAAAGAGGATCTTGGAGCTCTCTTCTCACCCTCACGCAAATACCAGTGAAGCATTTTTGCACCTCTGCCAGTTGCTATAGAGACCGTGTGGGGAACACATGTAAATATTCGGCATGTGTAAGACAGGCGAAGGTCCTCCAGTGCAATGTGGTTGGTTCCTCTTCTTGACTTTTCTCGCTCTGGCCCAGGGCTGCAGTTCACAGCCACATCAGTAAGCCTTGTGGTTTCAGGCCTCAAACTTGTGAGGCTCATTTTTAAGAAACTCTTCTACCAGGAAGGACTGGGAAACGCCCCACATATCGGGACATGAGACCCAGGTTTGAAATGCTTTCCTATTATGTTCGTGGTAGCCGTAACTGACTCCGCCCCCACCTTCTCATCTGTAAAATGGGACACATACGTCCTGTTCTTGTGGGGAGAATGAGAGTGGACAAGCTTTGTAAAGATGAAAGCATTAGCGGTGTTTGGCAGCATTATTATGTAATTACTGTATACTGGGTAGGCACTGGCACGTAGCAACGTGGTTCATCACCAGAGTTAGAGGTTAGGCAGCATTGTTCCTTCTCAAGGTTTGGTGTGGCTGTCTCTACACCATCACTTTGCTCTGCTGAAGGCTGGGCTCAGAGGAGGAATCCTCCGCCATAGGGCTTTGCTCCTGGCCCATCTCCTTCCACTCTACTGGGGCCTCTGTGGGGATCCAGGGCACCATCTCCCAGCCTGACATCCACGTGGAAACAGAACGACTCAGCTGCCAATCTCTTCTGCCCTTTGAAAAACCCAGGTGTTTTCTTATTATACAAATACACACCCAAGACTTAGAGAAGCCGGCAGAGCCAACAGGAAGAACCTCCTCCTCAAAGAGGCGCGGAGGACCAGAGAGTACCTGTGAGCAAACCCTGGTTTGAATCCCAAAGGTGCCTCTTGAACTTGGGCTTTATGTGTGGTTTATTTTGGGGTGTGGGAGGAGGGGTGGAGCCAAGGGTTAGGGTGTTGTCCTGATGACTGATTGACTGCCGCTACCCATGTGGAGCCTCTCATCAGACTGTTCCTCTCTATCTCCTTGGTAACCCGACACGGTGCTATAGTGACAAGAGGAAATTGCAAACGGAATCAGTCAGCTGTGAGGAGCTGGGCCTCCCTCCACCCTACCAGGTCTCCATTCCGGAGTTCTGGGTTGGTGTTTGTGATGTATCATTCCGTCAAACGCACCAGCCACTCCAAATTCTGGCCCTCGGAAGAGGCAGCCTCGCCCACGTTTTGGATGCTACACACCCAGTCAGTGAGCGGATGCTGGAAGCCAGAGCCTGCGGGCTCCAACCATCCCAGCCCAAGCCCCACCTCTGAAGAGCAGAACTCAGCAGGCAGGAATGTGAGGACAGTGTGAGTAGCAAGGGCAGAGGGAAGATGAGTGGGGAGCTGAGAGAAAGGCAGAGAGAGCCCCGCCTGGTCAAGAATTCTCCAAATTCTCTTCCCTTGATATTCCACACCCCAAATCTCCCAAATAAAATACACTTACATCAGAATTTCCATGAAATTGGGAAGGGGAGACCAAGAGCATCTTGTGGTATTTTGTTTGTTTGTGTTTGCTTTGCCAGGAAAGGACGCAGAATTAAAGGGAGGCGTGAGAGAGGGAAGCTGAGATGCTGACAATAACGTAGAAGCAGCAGAGAAGTCATTATTCATTGAGTAAATATTGCGTGAGAATCCACTGCAGACCAGGCCTTGTTTTAGATGTTGGGGAAACTGGAGCAAACAAAATAGAAATTTCTGACCTCATGGAGCTTTAAGTCAAGTGAGAGAGGCAGAAAATAAAGATGAGAAATTTATAAAAAATGACAAGATTACAACAAACTATTATGAGTAAGTAAAATATATAGCGCACAAGCACACACACACACACACATACATAAAGCAGAATGGAGGGTAGGGAGTGTGGAAGGGATCTGCAACCTAGGATAGCATAGCCAGGAGAGTCCTCACTATGAAAGTGGCATCTGAGTCCAATCCTGGCCAGTGAGATCGTGAGCTGTGTTGGTACCTGGGGAAGGAACATTCTGGGCCCAATCAGGAAGCCAGTGTGGCTGACGCAGTGAGTGGGCAGGAGAGAAGAGAGGAGTAGGGAATGTGAGGTCAGATGGGGCCTTGAGGGCCACTGAGAATGGGTAGGCTTTTCCTGAGTTAACAACGAGACATTGGAGTGTCTTAAACAGAAAAGTGGCCTGATTTGACTTCTGTCTAAAGGATCATTGTGGCTACTTCATGGAGAATAGATTTGGGGTGGAGGTGGGGGGCTGCTGATACCCAGAGTCTTTGTTAAAAAGGGGACTTGGAAAGTGTTAGGTCTGAGACAAGAACACCCCCCCAAGCTTGCTGTTATGTTTTCGGAAGGGCTGAGAAAAACTGGAAATGGGAGAGTGTGGGTGTGATTCAGTGTTAATTAACGGTGTTCCCACACAACCTGAAATCATCTTAGCTGTCACCAGTGGTTTATCTCCCACCTCTTGGAAAGTGTGGTCTAGAGAGAAGCCAAACATTCACCACACATGGATGCTATAATTTATCCAGACCGTGGAGGCTCTCGGCAGGCAGCTGCTATTCAGATATGACTTAAGAGGCACTAAGCCTGACCCTCCTTCACTCCATCGCTTGGACAAAAACTCAAAATGTAAAATATTTCATGTAAGTGCAGTGGGGTCACTCAGGGACCCACATATTCTCAAACATGCAAAGATATGCAGCGTCTTTGTTTCCCATCAACTCTTCCTTGGAAACCCCAACCCCATGGAGCATGGAGGAGACTGCACCTGCACAGTCAGTCAGTCTCCTGACATCAGCACCTGCTTCTCTGGTTAGTGGACGTGTCATTACCATGTAGCCATAAGTGTGGGAATCAGCTTGGTGCCCTCTGTTCTCGATGGGCTTCCCTGCTGGGTGTCTAGGTCCTGTGCTAGCATCCCTCGAGGTGCTCCTGGTCTAGTTTGTCCTCTGGCATGCAATGGCATCCATAGCCACGGAACATTGACACCACCATTGTTCCTGGAAATCAAGCTCCTTGACCTTACTGGCCTCCACTTTCCAAGTTCAGGCCTCTGTGTTTCCAGGGAACCCCCTTGAACTCCCTGACCTTCACGTGGGAATGGAAGTGTAGGTCACATCGCTGACTACCAAGATCCCTCATTTGCTAATGCTGCACTGTCCTACTCAAGCCATGTTAGACACGATGCCAAGGCGAAAGTGGGGCTTCGGGTTGTTTTCAGCCTCCTCCAGGCTGTGTGTGGGAAAGTAGGCCATTTGTCCCAATACTCCTTAGTCTCCCTAAACCTTTCTGATTGCTTCTATAGTTCCGTCCCCAACAAGGCTTGGCCCCAAGAAAGAGGCAAGGTAAGATCTTGATGCGTGAAGTTCTTACCCTGTCTCCACCTCTCTTCTCCTTCCTGTACTCTCCTGAACAGGAAGAACAGTGCCCCTTCCCCGCTTCTTTGCTGGTAAAAATGTATCCCTGAAAAAAATTTTGTTTCCGTGATAGAATGGCACCTGTCCTTCCCACTTCCCCGGGGCCACGATGGTTGTGTCAAGTGTGCCTCAGAGAAGCAGACGTGAGGCAGAATTAAGAATGCAGAGGTTTATTAGGGAGCAACACTGGTGAAGATAAAAGAGGAAGAAGGCAGAATTGGACAGGGGCTCAGACCACAACACATATCAGAGGAAGTTTTGGTCAACCCGAGGGGGAATTCCAGAACAAAGATTGTTCATTAGAGGAGTTCATATTGAAGAGAAATGTCCAGGCCTACTAGCTGCTCTGTGCTCAGCCATTGGCTGGGGGCTGCCCCAGGAAGGGGGAGGCAGATTCTAAGTCGCTAACAGCTATAGGCTGTAAGCTGACTGTGCTTCTTACAATAAAACAGCAAGGCCTTTCTGGAAGAGAGACCCAAATGGCACCTCCAACACTGCCACAATGATGGGAAAGTTGCTAAAGAAAAGATTGATAGGGGACATCAATCATATCGGTTTAATATTTTCTACATAAGGTATGTATTAGCTAAGCCCTTAAAGTCATCATAATATTAGCATAACATGAGCCCACATCCTCTGCTATGCAAATGAGGCCTATGCACTGAGACCATAGCACAGAGCAAGACACACAGATTTGAGTTGTCCTGAACCTTTCCTACAGGGCTGGCATAATGCTTTAAAACCATGAGCATGGCCTTCACAGAGCTTTCTGCTTTTTTATGTGAGGCTTTCTGTAAATCCCAAAAATGCCCATTTTAATTCAGTGTTTGCAACCAGCAAGTGCCCAACAGTTCATCTAAACCCAAGTTTTTTACCAAGACAGCCTCTGTGTGCTGCCAGAGAAACTTCAGTGGTTTGTCGATAGCAAACTAATGGTGGTAGATGGCTAGAAATCTCGAGTCAAGAAACTTCCTGTGAGTCAGAAGCCAATCACCCAACTGTCTGTTCACCAGGTTTCCTTCCTGTGAGTCACTTTAAGAAGCTTGACTTCTTCATTCTCAGTCTTCAGCCCTTTTCTGGTTTAATCAATGTCAGCTGAAGCCATATTATAATTCTTAGAAGTGTTGATGGATGTGATAGCCTTTGGAAAGAAAGTGGTAGAGAGGAGATGAAAGAAAGCGAGAAAAGAATCTGCATGTGGAGGGAGGGAGAAGCAAAATAAAACAAAACTGGAGGAGACACCAAAGGACTTGAAATTTCTTGCTATCCCAGGAGTCAAAATATTGCTTAGTTTAGCCATAATTTATCACAAAGGCAACCAGTTTCCTGGGCCAGACAAAATGCAAGACTCCAGGAAAATTTGAATTTCAAGTACCAATTTTTAGTAGAATGCAATATTTCAGACATATCAAAATTTTTTCTTTGTTGATCTGAAATTCAACTCAATGTTCTGTATTTTTATTTGCTAAATCTGGCAGTCCTTTCCTGGAGACATTTCAATCTCACTACTTTGGGTTGATGAGGGTGATAAGATATCACACTGAAGAGGAAATGGAGAGGATAGCACCATCCTCCTACTTTCTAGCAGAAAGATCCAGGTTATTTGGACTTGATAGTTCCTTCCTTTGGGGACAGCCTCTGCCTTCCCTGCTCAGCTGAGCACTGAGCACTTCAACTTGACCACTGTTTCAAACCCATCAGAAGGTCACTGAAATTGTACTTGCTGTCCTAGACTTGGTATCTTCCATGACTCAGATAAACTTGGATCCCACAAATCTACTGAGACTCATTCTTGCCTTAATCCCCACCATGTTTGTCCTAGCAATAGAACTGAGCTTTTGCTTCGGTTTCTGCCTATATCTGAGGTCCTGAACTCTAGATCGTTCAGCTGTGGTTTTGACATTCTGCCTAGACTTTTACCATTTTTCCCTTTTAAGAGGTTGCCTTTAGCCTATACCAGCCGTGGGCAAACTATGGCCCGCGGGCCTGATTAGGCCCGTTTGAAATGAATAAAACTAAAAAAAAAAAAAAAGACCGTACCCTTTTATGTAATGATGTTTACTTTGAATTTATATTAGTTCACACAAACACTCCATCCATGCTTTTGTTCCGGCCCTCCGGTCCAGTTTAAGAACCCATTGTGGCCCTCGAGTCAAAAAGTTTGCCCACCCCTGGCTATGCCTATGGAGTGTTTTTAAACCAAACACATCACCTAGAACCACAATGCTGACTCTGCCTCACCATCTTATAGAATAGGGATTGCCAAACATTTCTGTAAAGGGCCAGATAAAAACTATTTGGGCTTTGTAAACCTTCAGTCTCTGTCACAACTAGTCAATCCTGCCATTGTAGCATGAACAGACATGCGTTCCAATAAAGACCAATTTACAAAAATGGTCATGGCTGGATTTGACTGACCCCTAATTTGCTGAGTCCTGTTCTAAAAAAGTCTGTGACCTTGTTCTTCCTGCCCAAAAGGTTCCACTTAGAAATAGATGTTGGCCTATTAGCTCATGGGAGCCACATCTTTTCTACTTGCCATGATGTTGACAGCTGCTCCGTGCCCCATCAAGGGACAGTCCTATTTTCCAAACTCAGTGTCCTAGTCTTGGGCCTGGCAGTTCCCAGCTTTCTTCTTTCCCTCTATCAGCCTCTACGGTGCCAGCATGCCTAGAGAAAATCCAACTTCTTTCTGCTTTTCTTTTCACAAACCAGTGTCCACCCCCTTTCTTTCCCTAAATATTACCTTAGTTTAAGACCTAGTTGGTAATGCTTTGGACTGGTTCTGTCTCTTCTTTGGACTTTTTACTGAGGAATCTTCATCTGCCTATTACTGCTGCGTAAGCCAATGAGACTACCTACCAGTGCAAGGCATTTGCTTGTCTTATAATAATTACAGAATTAGAGAAAAATCATTTCTCTCAGATGATTAACGCCCTCCCCCTCCCCCTCCGGCAGAACCAGGTAAAGGCAGCCAGTGCATGACTCCAGGGCTACATATGCTGTGCTTCAGTGTAAAGAAAAATCAACATTATCTATTTATTGTATCGATGCTTTTATTAGAAGCAATAATATAACCTTAGAAAGGCCTTATTATGGTATGAAAATGCAAAGTAGATTTCACAAGCAACCAAATACACGTGTACATAAATCCACTTATTCACCAGGGAAGGATTTGGGGACCTAATAAAAGAATTTCAAAAATGAAGTTTTAAATTAGAAAAGATAACAATTTTGAAAGAACTCTACACAAATCTTTTCAAGTAATGTTGATTGACACTGACTGCTGCTCTGGGTCACTTAGACCACCTTGTTCTACACATCCTTTTTCTTTGTGGGATACGTATTTCTCTCAAAGGTTGAGTGCAATTGAAGGCTTTTAAGCCAAATCCTATTTTAAATAGACAGATCTCTCTCTTTAATTTTGGAGTCTTCCTTTCCTCATTAAAAAAAATGTTTTCTATTTATTATTTTTTCATTGTAACAAATTTCCAATAACCATTATACCCCTAAATTGAAACTCCCTACATTTACTTAAGAAGAATGCTTTTTGAATTATCTGAATTCCTTCAAGCCAGTCAACTATCATTTAATTTTGTTAGAAGGGATATATACACTTGCTGCTGATCTAAAATCAAGCTGGGTTGAGATGGCATCTTTGAAGAGCCCCTTGAAACATTTAGGACTCTGACCACATGAGGTCAGCTATGAGGAAACCTGAGAAAGGCACCAGGGCTTATAGGTCTCTGTAAAATGTGATTACGCACTTCCCAACCACCAGGCAGAACTTTAGTTGTAAATTATCAAAGAGTAGGAAAATGATCCCATGTCCAGGTTACCACAGATGAATGGTGGCTTTGGGTCCTACGTAGAGTAACTGAGAAGTCAGAGAGCTTCATTCTCTAAGTCCAGGAAAGCAACAACATAAGAAGAGAAAGTATCAACCCACCTTGCTTCCTATGGACTTCCATAATATCATCTCTCTTAAGGAGATGACATGATGCAAAATTCATCCAAACAAGCACCCAATGGTGAGTTTTAGACCATTTTCTCTATCACAGAGACCTCCCCATATATTACATAAGATCACGGAAAAGGGGTGAGCAAATAAAGAACAGCTGTGGGGTAGACCACCAGTGGTGTCTGTTGCTGGAGCAATTGGGTTGTTCCTCTCATAGAGGCAAAGTGACATTACATTAAAGGCATCCTAAGAGACGTGAACTACCTTCATGAGATCTTGGATATTACTGAAGTTCTAGTTTAAGGCCAAGCGATTCCATTTTTAAATCCTGCTGTGACTCTCCAAAGAACATTTTCTAGTTACATGTAAAAGCAAGTCATTAAGATTTCAGCTTGCGTTTATTTCTATGTTTGGCACGCAGTTCATCAAACCTCAACCTCACCCTCTGAGCTCACAGCCCACAGATATCTCATAGCACTTACTAAAATGTGTAATGATTTGATATGTTTATTACTTTGCCACTCCCATCACTTTTACTATAAGTTTCATCTGCCTTGTTCACCATTTTTTTTTTTTTATGGAAGCACATGGCACCACGCCTGGGACATAGTAGTCACAAAAAAAAAAGATATTAAATTATTGAATGAGTAAGTCAGAGAATGAAAAGTTTGGATGGGTAAACTATGAGTCATATCTTTAGAACAGAAAAGGCACCTAGTACTATTAATATTTTCACCAAATTTTGTTGAGCCCAAAAAATTGTTTTTACTGCTTACCTGTTATCCAGTGGGGAACACCATGGAGAGGAGGCCAAGAAAGGTGCCTTTCCATTGACTTCTATCAGTGTTTGCACGGCGAGTTTGTCTACATCAATAGAACTGCTCTCTCACCAGCTACAAGAAACAGAGAGTGAATTGTCATTCATATTTGTGTTCTAGGACTCTGGTTGAAGGCAAAAGGGAATTCTGTCTTTCCAACTCTTCAGGGGTCTTCAAGGATCTCCAACTCCCCAATTTTTATTGCTGTGTGCTGAGTTCCCAGAGCTGACTCGGAGGGAGTCCCATCCTGAAACAGGTGGGCACCAGTTGCGTAAACACGGCCCCCAGTTTCAGGTGGTGGGCTCCTTGGACTACTTTCCCTCTCAGGCAGGAAAGCAAAGAGTAGAGTCTCTAGTGAATGGCAGGAACGTGGAGAGTGAGGGGTCTTCAGACAGGCCCCAGCTAAAGACTTTGAAGACCATGGAATAGCTATGTCTGTCCACTGCTCCTTTATCACAAAGGAGAAGAGAGCAGGGGAAAAAGGGTCAAGCTGAGAGTGGGAGGGAGTGGGTAGGGAAACCAAATTAGAATCATTCAAAAGAATGGCTGTAAGGTAGGAAAATTATGGCATCTCTGGAAAGTGTAGGTCAATAAACATCATTTCTGCTGCTATTATTTCTCCAACATCCCTCCTTTCTGTGGGTGCTTTTCTTGGCTGCTGCTCCCCAGACAATTCCCAGGGAACCTGGGTGGTGACAGTAAAGTGAGGAAAGGAAAAGACTGGGAGGCATTTCAAGAGCTTCTTCCCCAACATGCTTCTTCGTTTCCCTTATAATCCAGTTTTAGAAAGAAAAACTATGGGAAGAGATTCTTACTGCAGATGTCCACAGCCCATCAGCCATTTCTTCTCTTTGCTCAAACCTTAAAAACCTGTAGGGTTTTTACAAACTTTCTAGCAGAGGCCCTGTTCAGCTGATGATTCATTATAAAGAGAATTTTGGAAAAGTTTAGGATTTTCAGTCAATAGGTAAGACAGCTTCCTTGGAGGACACCTTCCTCCAGCCCTCAGTCTCTGGCCTAGTGTCAAATGGTGCTCTGCCTGAGCCAGGACAAAGAACTCTTCTGGGAGAACAGAATGCCCTGGGCTGGACTAGCAAACAGGAAAAAAGAACACCAGAGGAGAGGGCCAAGGGTGTCTGGCAAACCAGTTCTAGACTGGAGAAGGTTAATCTCAGGTTGCTAGTTCAAATCCCCACTGAGCTGAGGACAGGGAGAGGAGAGGATGTTAACTGAAGATGTATGCGTGTTTCCCTCACCGGATGGTTGGTCTCCGCTGAGGTCCAATTTCCAGGACTTGGTGTTGTCCCACTTACCCTCACACCTGCAACAAATCAGCCATCTGGCACAGGTGACGCGGGGCCAATTCTTCCAGCATGAGGAGATCTCATTCTGCAGCGGAAGCAGGATGTAAGGCAGGGCTGATCTCAGAGGGCCATCCCTTGGATGACTTCTCCTTTCTGTCTATATTCTTTTCCTAAGTGATCTCACCCAGTCTTTTAGCTTCAGCCAACACCCAAATTTACATCTTCAGTACCAACTTCTCTGTGGAGCTCCAGCCTCTCTATCTCCAACTGCCTCCTTATACCGTAATCTCCACGAGGATATCTAATAGGCTTGGACTAAACATGTGCAAACAGTATTTTGAAAGCTTCCACCACACCTGTTCCACCCACATGGACAAGAACTCCACTCTTCCAATTGCTCAGGCCAAACATCTTGACTCCTCTCTTTGTCTTACAACTCACTTCCAAACAGTAAACCTTGGTTGTCGCTGCCATGAAAGAGATCCAGGTCTCAACATCCTTACCACTGGTCCAAGGCACCATGGCCTCTCAACTGTACCCCCATAACAACTTCCTGATCGGGCTCCTTGCTTTTGCTTTCTATTCCCCTTTTCTTTCTATTCCCTCCCAGCAGCCTGAGTAAGTCTTAAAAGTTAAATCAGATCATGTCCCTCTTTCCACTCACAAGCCTCTATCTCATTTAGAGGCAAAGCCACAGCCCTTACAATGGGTCTAGGAGGCCCCAATGATCCCTGACTCCGATCTCTGCTGTCTTCTTTGCTCGTTCTCTGCCTGCCACACTGGCCCCTGGTTGTTCCTCAGACACAGAAACGGTTCCCATCTCAGGCTCCCTCGGTGTGGAGCATTCTTCTCCCAGGCACCCACATGGCCACCCCTCTTCTCCAGGTCTCTCACCTTTGGGTGAGGTCTTCCATGACCACTCTCCACACAAACAAAACCTTATTCTTGGCACCTGCTACCTCACATCCCTGCCTTGTTTCTCTTCGTCACATTTGCTTGTTGACTTGTGTGTTTTCTATCTTCACCAGAATGTAAGTCCCATGGGAACAGGACCTCTTTTGCTCACTGTTGTCTTTGCAGTGCCTATAATAATAGTAGGTGCTCAATCAATATTTGTCAGGGGAATGAATGCGTGAATTTCTGATCTACTTTCACTTTCTGATCCCAAGATGACTGTTATTCCCAGATTCAGCATTTCAGTTTTCTTAACCATAAAAGGATAGGGGTGAAGTTTGATGGTTTTATTTGAGGATAGAGTTTTTTAATGACCTTACAAGGAAGATGTTAAACTTTAAAAAAATCTGTAAAAACCCAATAAATTTTCCCATTGTGGCTAACACATTTGGTAAGATAACAAAGTCACATCCAGTGGGGAACCTGAATTTGGGAGTGTGTCAGAAACAAGGTGGGGAGAAACATTTTATCATTTATTAAAATAAAGATTAGCCTTCATTTACTTAGATAAATCTTTCTTCCTCAGTAGAGCATACCTACAGAAAAGTGCACGAATCCTAAGTGGATAGTGCAAAGAAAACCACCCAAAGTACCCACAACCCAGGTCAAGAAATAGAAGAGTACCAGCATTCAGGGCCCACCTCATGGCCCTTCCCACCGCTACCTCCTTCTTGCTTTTTAAAGGGACCGCTATCCTGACTTGTAGCACCATAGATGAAATTTGCTCGTTTTTGAACTTTGAATAAATGGAATCAGACAATATGTGTTCTCTTTGTAACTAGCTTCTTTCATTCCACATTATATTTATGAGATTCATCAATGTCATGTGTAATAGTGGTTAATTTATTTTCATGTGTACAGCACTTCATTCTATGAATATCATCATGTATTCATCTGTTCCACACTTGATGCATATTTGAGTTGTTTCTATCTAGGCAGTGGTTCTCAACCTTCTGGCCCTTTAAATACAGTTCCTCATGTTGTGGTGACTCCCAACCATAAAATTATTTTCGTTGCTACATCATAACTGTAATGTTGCCACTGTTATGAATCATAATGTAAACATCTGATATGCAGGATGGTCTTAGGCGACCCCTGTGAAAGGGTCGTTCGACCCCCAAAGGGGTTGCGACCCACAGGTTGAGAACCACTGTCTAGAAGCTTTTCTCTACAATCTACAGATGACATAGTATTGATTATTTTCCCCCTATGGTATGAGACAGGGGTTGAGTTTTAGTCATATTTTTCCATTTGGATATCCATTGGACCAGCATCATTAATTGCAAGATTGTCCTCTCCCCACTGCATTAGGTGACTTCATTTCCATAAATCAAGTGCTTACCTATGCTTTGGTCTAGACTCTTTACTCTGTTCCACTATTTGTCTATTGTTGTGCCCGTGCCACATTGTTTTAATTAGCACTTTATAATAATTCTTGATATGTGGTTTAATCCTCCAACTTTGTTCTTCTTTGAGGTGGCCTTGGCTATTCTAGGCTCTTTGCATTCCCGCCTTACTTTTACATGGAATAGGAAGGATCCTTAAAAGTAAAACATCTCATTTTGGTGGACCCTCATATCATCCAAGCCACCAGCTCTGAGCTGACGTCCTAAGACGCTTCATTCCACAGGTCGCCTCTAGTGTGGTTCTCACCGTCATACCAGGTGCTGCCTGGTTCACCCCCACTTCTTCTCCTTCCCTCTTTTTCTCCAAAAGGCACTGTGTTGGGTGTGCAGTAAATCAGTGCACACAATACCCTGGACGTTTCTGCTGCTTAGACTACCTCTACTGTTTCTAGTAATAAATGAAGTGTATTGTGTTCTTACTATTGTCAGGCACTGTGCTAAGTGCTTTGCATGCATTATCTTATTTAATCCTTCCTACCACCCTGGGAAGTAGGGCCTCTTTTACTGCCCCTTAAGGACTTACATCATTTCTTCAAGGATCCTAACTTCCCCACTCACTGTTCCTCTTCTGTCAGCTTTAGCATATCCATGGAACATAGCTTTTCTGAGCCAGAGGGGATCTGAGAGATGTTTGATTTGACAAATGAGGAAATTAATGCCCAGAGAGGGAACTAATTTATTTAGGGCCCCTTCAGCTGGTTAATGGCAGAAAAAAGATTAGAATTTAGGCTGCCTGACTCCCAGCCAGCACACTTCTCCCACACACATTTCCCAGTCACAGCATCCAGCCAACAGACGTCCTTGTTGCTACCCATTTATTTCCTCCCCATTTCCATTTAAATTTCTCCAAAGACTTATCTATGATGTTAGCTATTTTCACTTCCCATTTCCCTTTCTCTCCTTGACTAACGCCAACTCTACTTCCTTACTGAAACTACTCTCATCAAAGCCACACGCAACTTCTATGTTGCTGGACCTACTGGTCTTCACTCTCTCCCATATTACTGGACCGCTCAGCTAGCTTCTACCCACTTGGTTACTCCTATTGTTCTTGCAACACTTTCCACTTCTTTTGCCTATATCACTACACCCCCTCAGATTTTCTTCTACCTCATTGGCTATTCTTTCTCAACACCCCTCAGTTGGACCCACACCCCTCTGCCTACACATGAGATTTTAGAGTGCCCCACATCTGTTCCTTGACCCATATTTCTTGACCCACCCTCTCTAAGTGACTGGTATTTAGTCTTATGACACTAAATACCACATATGTGATGTTTCCCAAATTAGAAGTTCCAACCCTGACTTCTGAGTTCTAGACTTTAACTAGAACACACCCTCTCGGTTTGGATGTTATCTTAATTGGGTCCTCTATAAAGCAGAGCCTGAGGCAAGGATTAAGATACTAACAGTTTAATTGGCAGGTGAGGAAGGTATTGGCTGTAGCAAAAAATGGAAAGAAGACAAAAGAAGGTGTGATATAATGTGAGGAGCTGTATCACCATCCAGGCTTTCACCACACAGAGAGCTGCTGAAGGTCCCAGAAGGTCACTCAGAAGTTGTGTCCACTCAGCATGTAGAGCTTCTCTGAAAGAGTTGCTTGAAGATATTGTACCTTTGAGTTATCCATAGGAGAGGGAAGAAACAACTTCATTGTCTAGCTCCCACTGCACTCTCATTTCCCCTCATGTAAGGTTCACCCTCAGGTTGCTACCTCTAGGCTCCTGTTATGCAAAATCTGAACCCTTGTTGGCCTGTAGAAAGCCACCTTGCCGTGCGGTGTTCCATTTACACCTGAATGTACAAGACCAACCAACTCGGAGCTAATTGAGCACTGGCCGGGGGAGAGGAAGAGATGGTACAATATATGTGGCCCCAAGCAGCTGTCTATTACACAGATCAACATGAACACGGCCAGACAGGACTCCTGATTTCCTTCTCCCCACCAAACTGCTTCCCTCCTGCCCCATTTTTTTTTTTTTTTAAAGAAGGTTGTTGCTCTGTCCCTAATTTGCCTCAGATGGAGATTAAGTATAAAAGCCAACTACCATCCAGATATAACAGCCCACCAAGCAATTTCCTTTAAGAAAGGATAACACGAGAGGGAACTCACGTGTTTCCTGGCAACCCCAGTCCATTTTAAATGTCAGAAATGATGATCATCCCTGGAGGCTTTGGAGGAGTAGGCTGTGGCCGGATTTCAGTTGAGACCTTGATAAGCCACAGGAAGTCACACACTCAAGCCAAATTAGGCAGGTAGGGGTAGGGGTAGGGGACACTTGACATGTTCTTATAAACTCCAGGGAGGGAGCTTCTGCAGAAAAGCATGTTTTGGTGCCTGTTACCTTGCCTGAGCCCAACCTGGATTAAAGGCTGCTGCTAAGAGGGGGAAATGTAGCTCTAATGTTTGGGAATTTTCTTTTTTCGGGGGCTTGACAAGACAAAACCAAGAAGCATAAATGTCTGTGTTCAGCTCCTCTCGTGATCACCCAGTGTCTGACCCTCCTCCAGAGCCCAGCGCCTCTTAGCCCTCCTCCCCCACCCCCCCAACCCCAGCTTCGCCTTTCCCTCACCTTCTCAGGATCATCTGTTTCTAACACTTTATTCATATGTGAGAGTTATGTGTGGTTACTCTTCCCTGAGCAGTATTTTGTGGTTTTATGTGTATTAGCTTCACTAAATCTCCTAACAGCCCTGTGAGGTAGGAATCACTAATGTCCTAATTTCACAGAGGGGGGAACGTCGATACAGAGGAGTCAGGTAACTTGCCCAAAGTCACACAGCTCATATGTGACAGAGCAGAAATTCAGAACTGGGCAGCCAGGCTCCACGCTCCAAAAGAGAACATTATGCTGACTTTCTATTACTGACAAATACGCTTTAAACGATTCCTTCTTTTTTTTTCAAGACCATTGTTATTTGAGGAAAAAAAAAGCCTTCACTCAAAGAAATGAAACATTTAAATGTGGACTTCAGATAGCCAGTAACGGGGGGGGGGGGGGGTGGGGTGAGGGGGGGGCGAGGCACCACTGCCTTCCACATGCTCTTTATCCATGTCATGCCCTGTCACCCAGGCTAAGGGACATACAGGGCCCACACAGGAAGATTTATTACATAGAACAGCTTCATCTTGTGCAGGTTATTTCAAAGGACTGCCACTAACATTTAAGACATGGGATTACTGCCTGCCAGAGACTGGGCTGGGAGCTGCACATACCTTACCTATCTCCACAAGAGTGGGGCGGGCATGTGAACTCCCCTTTAGAGATGAGGAAGCTGAGAATGAGGTGGGATAAGTCACGCAACTTGCAAACAGCAGTCCTCCGTTTGGCTGAGCCCAGCCCCAGGTCTGTCTGGTCTCTTTTTACTACACAAAAATGATTAAAGAGTGAAAGCTTCTAGTTTTGTGTCCTTTATTTTTGGTCACAATGTCAATTTTGGCAAATGACAAGGTAAGAATAGAACCTTCCATTTCCCTCCCAGTTCCTCCCCCAGACGTTCACATCGTAGAGTATGGCGCTCCATCAGCCTAGGCACTCAAATGAAAAACCCAGGACTTGGCCTTCGTTTATCCCTCATCCTTCCTTCTTTATATAAGTTACCAGCAAATTCTGTCAATTCTATCTCTAAATGCACCCTGAGTCCATGTACTTCCGTCCATCTCCACCAGCAACCCCTGAGTCCAGGCCACTCCACCCTCTCCTCATTGCCCCAACTACATCAACAGTGCCTTCCCGTGTACACCCACTTCACCCTCAATCTTGTCTCCAAATAGAAGCTGTGTGTGACCTTACAAAGGTCTGAATTTGACCTTGCTCCTCTCATACTCTCCCAGCTGGGTTTGATGCCACTTTCCTGCTGTCTCGCTGATCCCTGGCCGTGGTGGGATAGGTCATGCTCAACCCCACTCAGGGCCTTTCCCCAAGTCCGTCGTTGTCAACTCCTCAAAAAGGTCAACTGATTCTGAACTAGACATCCTCCCTCTGTCAAGATTAAATGTATCAATCCATCCACTCAACGTCTGAGCCCAGCTCCTGGCACACAGCAAGCACTCAACTGATGTTAGTTCTTGCTATTGCTTTGACCATTGTTGTTCTAGTAGAGGCTTCACAGAGCATACCTAGGGGATTAGATTAGTGGAATAGGAAAGAGGAATAATATTAACATCTGGACCCCCCAGGAGCTTCTATGATGGGAAGGTAAGATAATCTTAGAAGTGAAAATACTGTGGGGCTTGTACATTCTTTTTTTTTTTTTTTAAAGAATTTTTGTGAGTTTATTTGAGCCAAACTGTTTTTTTTAAAAAAGAATTTTTGAAACCTGTACATTCTTTCTTGCCTTAAAAAAAGTTATTGCTGTTATTGTAACACACAATGACTACACGCCTAGTGGAAGCATGTTTTACCATAGCAATGCACATAGTTTGAAAAAACATAAGAGCACTGAATATGTTTTTTAAAGCCGTGCCCAGACCTGGTCTGATTGATTTTCTTGAATAAGTTTCACCTTGGCTCTTAAACAGTCTCCCATCAAGTTTTTTCTATGACTTAGCAACAAGTACCTAAAACAAAGTATGTCCTCTTTTTCATATTCGAGTATCCTTGCTAACAGTCTAGGAAATGACTTCCAGAAACAGGCAAAGAGGAAAAAGAGTGAAAAAAAGTTAGATTAGAATAAGCTATGGACCTTGTCCACTTAAGAGCTGCTTTATAACAGAGATAAAGGTGATGGTGTGGAGGCCTCACACCCAACAAGCTGCGAGGCTGGACCCTTCTTCTACAGATGGTGCCCTCGTTTGTGCACAAAGATACCCATCCCAGCCTTATTCCCAATATCCCAGGTCTACTGCTTGTGGGCCGCGTCAGTGAGCTATGGAAAATTGGATGGAATATCCAAAAGCCATTGAAATAATGCTGGCAAAGCAATTTTAAAACATGGGGCAAGCCTTACATGATACTATCAAGTGAATGAAGGAGGCCTGATACTGAGATGCATTGAAACTTGCCATTGTAGTAGCAACAGTGATTAAACTATCACTTCACTTCACACAGCTTTCCCAAGTGAGACAGGGAGAGGAGGCTTGGAAATGAACCAGGGGTGGCACCGTCGACCCCTACGCTCTTCTTCCTGAATTAATACTGGACAGGCTTTTCTTCTTTGTTCCAGTGTATTTTTCAAATGTCCTAACACTTGCCCGGCCAGCGTGGCTGTGTTTGAGCATCAACCTAAGAACCAGGAGGTCACAGTTCAATTCCCAGTTGGGGCACATGCCCGGGTTGCAGGCTCAGTCCCCAGAGTAGGGCATGCAGGAGGCAGCCAATCAATGATTCTCATTGTTGATGTTTCTATCTCTCTCTTCCTTTCTGAAATCAATATCCTATATAATAAAGAGCTAATATGCTAATTAGACCAAACAGCAGGACAACCGTCCGGAAGGATGTCCAGGGCTGTGAGGGTCGGCTGAGGCTGGGAGGGGCTGAGAGGGCCAGCTGAGGCAGCTGGGGCTGTGAGGGTCGAGCCCCTTGCACAAATTTCGTGCATTGGGCCTCTAGTGTGTATATATATATATATATATATATATATATATATATATGTATATATATATATGTATATATATATATACAAAGGTCCCAACACTTTTAAAAAACACTTTTGTTCTCTTTCAGTGTTTTCCCCGAACCGTCCAGGAGGCAGCCGCTGAGGGCCCACATCTTGCCCCTTCCCCCGCACATGTGTAAATAAAGCAACACCTCTGTCTGTAATTTCCCGTGGCTGTGCTTTCTCCTGTAAGCTGATACTCGGACCAGAGCCTGTGGGTGGGACGGGTATTGTGTGTTTTCTGTCGCAGCTCCTTTCGGCTGATAAACTAGCACTTAAGCGTTTCCCTTTTCCAAACCCCAAATGGCAAGTGCCTTTGTGGTGAGGTGGCAGTCCAACCGTCGTCACCAGCACAAACGGTCCGGGAGACACTTATTTTTAGTTTGCTGTCTAAGCAAGAGCGAGGGTGAGGAACCGGGGGCCTTGGGGCCCCAATTTCCAGAATCCAGAGCATGGAGCTCTTACCGAGAGAGTGAAGAGAAGCCACCTCCCTCCTCAGGAAGGCCGGGGCACCTTTTCTCTCTAGGGGCCAGAAAGACAAGGTAGAGATCTTGCCTCGAATGGGAAGCCCGTACCCCACTTTTTCCATGGTTTAATTTCATTGAGGATGCTATAAAGCAGAAACACGTTGACGCCCTTTGGACGAATGTCAATCCAGGCTGTCTTGGGCACTAATTATAACCAAGAGGTGGATGGTGATGAGCAGGGACTCTGGCCGACATCTCCCTCCTAACAGAGCCAGGATGGGGGCGCCACATCTTCTGCTGGTCGAGAAATTGGCCTGTCACCAAGCAAGGCCAATGAACTCTCTTCAGGGAAGAGCAGTCCTGAGTGAGGCGACACAGGGACTCCTGGTGGGTGGGAGTCCATTAAAGTCTCTTCCGAGGTCCCCAGTTTCCTGTCCTGTGCAAAGCCAGAGTCTAGCTTTTTATTTGATTCTGTGAGCTACTCTGTGGCCTTCTAATATGCATGTGTGTGGGGTCTGACATGTGTGTGAAGTTTTTTTGTTTGTTTTTTGCTTAAATTAGCTAACATGTGTTTTATTTATTTATTTATTTATTTATTTATTTATTTGGAACCAAGGAACTCCCTCTAAAATGAGAACCAAGCATATTTCACTCTGTGTGTGTGTGTGTGTGTGTGTGTGTGTGTATGTGTATGCAAATCTCTGCCTGGCTCTGGACAGAAGGGCAATTTCTCCTCTCCTCTTCCCCCTCCATGCTCACACAGACCTAAAGATTTTCAACGTAGGGGAACATGAATTCTCCCTCTTAAACAGGAAGTGTGAGATGCTGCATTTTATGAACGCACTGGGGATTTTTTTTTTTCTTCCTTCCTTTTTCCACGAATGCACGCCTCTTACTATTTGCTCCCCAGGGGCAGCCAAGCAACCTCAGCCTGATAGAGACCCTCCAGACGGGAGAGGGCTGAGGGCCTGCCCACTGCCCAGGTCCGGTGTATTAGCATTGCTGCTGGCTTTGCTCCTCCCCTGGTTCCTGAGCTGGAAAGCAGGCTCCGACATCCACCTCTCACAGACAGGCAGCTCCTAACGGAAGTGCGTCTGACTCCGTGATGGAAGTGTTGGTGGTCAAAAGGCGATGCTCTGTCCAAGGCCGTGCAGGAAGAGCTGGCCCCTCCCGCCCCAGCAAAGTCCGGCTCCTCATTCACAGTCTTACACAGAGGTAGGAGCAAATGTCGCAGAAGGATGAACAATGACACTCTTCTACCTCTACAGCTATTGCTGCTATGATTTCACACAGCATGGACAATATCTTTATTTTCCAAGGCATCTCTTACTTCATTTGCTGCATCTCATAATCCAGTAAGGAAAGAAGGGCCAGCAACATCAGTCCCATTTTATGGATATGGAAACTGAAGTACACGCCGGTCCATCACACTTGATGGTATGAGACTATTACTGACAATAACAAAGCTAGTCATCGACGTCAAATTAGCAGATCTGTCTCCCCAAATCTGTTTAGAGCACAACAAAACAAGAATAGTTCATATTGTATTGAGTTCTCTTTATGGGCTTCAATATTGAGTAGATGAGCCCTAGCTGGTTTGGCTCAGTGGATAGAGTGCTGGCCCATGGACTGAAGGGTCCCAGGTTCGATTCTAGTCAAGGACATGTACCTCTGTTGCAGGGTCAATTCCCAGCCCTGGTCCAGCCTTGTGCAGGAGGCAACCAATCAATGTGGCTCTCTGACACCGATGTTTCTCTCTCTGTCTCTCCCCCTCTCTTCTACTCTCTCTAAAAATCAGTGAAAAAATATCCTTGGGTGAAGATTCACACACACACACACACACACACACACACACACACATATTGAGTAGATAAAATTGTCCTTGCTTTACAGTTAAAGAAACTTGGGTTCTGAAAGGCTAATAATCTGCCTACAGCCACATCATCAGTAAGTGGCTGAGTCAGCATATGAACCCAAGCAGTCTGACTGGAGTCATGCAGTGGACCAGAAAGCCACATGTCTGTTCGCCCATTTTTGAAGAAAAATTCTAACAGCGTAAAGGCCAGACCCTTAGACTTTGTTTTGTTCTAATCCGACCCCCCTTTGTAACACTTCTCAGTTTGAGAGTAAACATCCCATATCCACGAGGGGCAGAAGTGGCTCTTCACGAATATTTTCAGCTCGGAATGAAAAGGTGGAAGAACTCAAAGGAGAAGGGGTCTAAGTCCATTCCACAGACCCAGATGGCTTACAGGGCTCGGGTAAACACTCAACTTGAAAATGCTAACAAAGCTCCCAGCCTCAGCCAGCCCACATGTGCAAGGCTGCCAGAAGTAACAGCCTAGAAAATGTCAAGGATCTAATAAGTCAATTTGCACTGAACCCAAGCGTGACTTCCTTCTACAGTTGTGTATCTCTGCCCTGTCGGTCTCCATAGCATGGCAGACACCGAAGTGTGACAGGAAACCCAATCGTCTACGCAAGCAACTTAACATTTTCAAAGCAGTGTGGTGGGGGTGGGGTGGGGAGGGAGTGAAAAGGGAGGGCAGATTGGAGACAAACATAAGATCAAAGGTTTGATAAGACGTGGTATCATTCAAATGACACCCACAGACACCTGAAAGATGCTGTGCTCACCTGAGCTGCTGGGGGCAAAGTGCTGAATTCACGGAAGTCGGTCATGGGTGGCCTCTACCATCTGTCGATGCCCTTCTTCCCTTAGAACAGTGGTTCTCAACCTTCTGGCCCTTTAAATACAGTTCCTCATGTTGTGACCCAACCATAAAATTATTTTCGTTGCTACTTCATAACTGTAATGTTGCTACTGTTATGAGTTGTAATGTAAATATCTGATGTGCAGGAGGGTCTTAGGCGACCCCTGTGAAAGGGTCGTTCGACCGCCAAAGGGGTTGCGACCCACAGGTTGAGAACCGCTGCCTTAGGTCTTCTCCTTCAGACCCTCCCCGCCCCACCTGCCATCCATCTCCAGAGAGGGGCCTCCCAAGCCTCTCCCACACAGCCCTGTCCTGCCTGGCCAAGTCACTGGGCCACTTTTTATTAAGAAGGGATCTGCAAGTGTGTTTCCCCCATGGCTTTTCATTCCTTCAAAGTATTAGCAACAAAACGAACACTGACAAACTAATTCATGATTTATATTCTGTTGGGTGATAATGGATATTAATCAATTAATACTGTAAGAGAACTTTTTAAAAAATATATATTTTATTGATTTTTTTTTACAGAGAGGAAAGGAGAGGAATAGAGAGCCAGAAACATCAATGAGAGAGAAACATCGATCAGCTGCCTCCTGCACACCCCCTACTAGGGATGTACCCACAACCAAGGTACATGCCCCTGACCGGAATCGAACCTGGGACCCTTCAATCCCCAGGCCGACGCTCTATCCAGTGAGCCAAACCAGTCAGGGCTGTAAGAGAACTTTTGAACCCTGACAATAATTAATGAAATTTTCTGGCACACTGGGAGGCTGCTGTGATAGACATGTTTAGTGCTTGCCTTTATCCTGTTCTCCTCTCCGGTTAGACAAGGTCATGTGACCATGGCCTATGCATCACCTATGGACCAAGATGTTTACTTTCCCATGAGAGATTCCTCTGTGGTGAGTCTGGTTCAAGAGTTGCTACTGGGGAGGCTGTCAGCTAGCTACCCTCCGAGTAGCTGGGCAGAGTCTCTTTTGAAGGCCAATTGGAGTGATCTATCTCTATCTGCCACACCCCATATTCCCCCATAATTCTAGGAGGATATTTGCCCCTCAAGGTAGTTCATGAAGGTAACATAACTCTATAAAGTACAGTGTGAAGAGCCCTTGGGAAATAGGCCATCTCTAAACCAGCAAAATCAGAAAGAAAATTATGACCATAACTGCATTAGCTAAAGGAAGAGGTGTGCCTAGAATGTGGGATTTCATTTAGTTTAAGAAAAATCTCTAATTGCACATCTGCAATAAGATGAGAGGTGCTTGCTGCGGAGGTCTGGTCACACTCTGCAATGAACAGGAATGCTGAGGGAGAGAGTATTGACCGGTAACTATTGGGAAGTCACTGCTGAGGAAAATGAAGCAGCCACGGGGAGGTGGAAAATGGCCTGGGAAAGCCGGCTTCTCTCAGGAGGAGGGAGTCAGTCCCTTCTCTTAGTCTGGGCTGCGAGTGGGTGTTTAGCACGTGGCATGAAGAAGAGGCTGGGATGGACCAGCTAGTGGAAAATACAAGATCAAACCTGAGAACGGGGCCATGTCCTGTTTGTCTGGTTTCAGACATGAGATAGTTCATCTTCAAAGATGTGTTTCATAAGTTACCACGGTGGTTTCCAAATGGAAGTTAACACAGGTCTGGAGAGCAGAGGGGAGAGCAAATGAAAGGGAAAGCCTGGGGGCTGGGCCATCCCCTACCCTGTCTCCAGTCCTCCTTCAAAAGAGCAGCCCATCTTTTTGTTGTTGTTGTTTGTTAATCCTCACCTGAGGATATTTTTCCCATTGATTTTTAGAGAGACTAGAAGGGAGGGTGGGAGGGAGAGAGGGAGAGAGAGAGAAAGAGAGAGAGAGAGAGAGAGAGAAAGAAACATCAATGTGGGAGAGACACATCGGTTGGTTGCTTCCTGCACATGCCCCAACCAGGGCCAGGGATTGAACCTGCAACCCAGGTACATGCCCTTGACTGGAATCAAACACATGACCCTTCAGTGCAAGGGCTGATGCTCTAACCACTGAGAAACACCAGCCAAGGCTAGAGCAGTCCACCTTACCTGTTTTACCTGTTAGAATTTTGTGTCAGGTTTATTTAAGAAAAGGTTCCTTAATGAAAATAAATGAGTCACTTAACAATGGTTTCCTAGGCTCCCCTGAAAACTACGGAAATAAAATCTCTCAGGGATTTGTAGTTCCAAAAGTGCTGCTCAATGGGCCTCTTGCTAGAAGGATAGATAGATGACATATGATAGATAGGTGAAAAAAACACACATATTCACAAAAATAGAACATTTAGAAGGATAAGAAATAAACATAATAGAGAATGTATTATTTTCTTCTTGCACCCAAGGGCTCATCTAGATTTCCCCTGAGGTAGGCGCACCTTCACTAGGGCATTCTCGTGGTCTTTCCTATCTGTGATAGAAAGGCTGTGGAGAATAGGGGGATGGCCTACCATTACTCGCAGATCTAAATCCATCTGTTTTTAATGGCCTTTGAGTCACTGACACTGTAGTACTCCTCACGTCAGCCCATTTCCTACTCTTACCAGGGCTCGGGCCTGGGAGTAGAGTGGATAATGAAGGTAGTTGTTTACTACAAGGTGGGAAAAGCTCACATGTCTTTTTCCAAACCAGGTGGAGTCTTCCTCACGCTTCCCTTCAAGCACAGATGAAATGCAATTTAAGCAAATCTGGGGGTTCAAAACTGAACTCTCTCTTCAATCACCAGTTTAGAACAGTGAGTGTAATTATTGACATTGTAGCTGATGAAATGCCCTATAGCTCAACTCTGAAAGTCAGTCAGACATATACATATAGTCACTGGTATCTGGGAAGATAACTAGAGAAGGACCATCCCTTAAGCGGATCACCCATGAGCAAAGTGGTGGATATCATCCGAGAGGAGATCTCCAGGCCTGAGCAAGCAAAGGCAAAATTCATTAACCCCCCAGTGAATCAGGAGGTCTGAGACAGGCACCCGCTATGTTTGTGTCACTTCTGTGACTCAGCTTCTATTTCAGCTGCTGATAAACAAAGGACTGTTTCCAGGTATGCTATGTGCGGTCAACCCTAAACTTGGACATTAATTATAGCCCTAAGTTACCAAGACTAACACTGCTCTGAACCACATTTGTTTCACACATATTGAATTAAAAAGAAATTAAAATTAGAAGCACGCACACAATAAAAAAAAGTCTGTGGGTTTCCCACCCAATCTGCAAATCTCCCTTCACTATCAGCGCAGCGCAGAAGTTCTGCTTCTGTTTTGACAGCTCCTTCCACCCCAGAGACCCACTCTCAGTACCATTTCCCCAATGTGTTTTCCCACCTCTTGTTCATTCACATTCTCTCCCCCCAACCCCCCACCCCAACTCCATTCCCTCCAAATTCCCATGTGCCGATCTGCCCTTCCCACCCCACCTCCAGATACATGTGCAGGCTTTGCCCCATGGCCTCCCCAGTGAGCAATGTATTTTTCTGGGGAGAGTAAGTACTGACTCATTGCCTCCTTCTTACCACAGTTTCCAAAACACAGTCTTATTTTACCCTTGTCTCTACCCAGATCTTGGTTGGTCTGGGCCACTGGGTATGAAAACAGGCTCTTACTAGGAGGTTCCCTCCTCATCTTCCTAACGTCTTTATCACTCCTCTGATGCCTGGTCTTCAAACATTCGGAAGATAGCAGTGTTTTAGGAATTGGGGCCCTTCAGGATCCATTCTTTCCTGTATCTCAGGCTTCTGGTTAACAAAAGAAAACACGCGTCCACTATGAAAATAAGACTCAAGATCCGTAGAGAAATGGCTCTGAAGAAGGAAAACAGACCACGGCAGTCAGGGTCATCTTAGCTTTGCCACCTGGGCAGGAAGGGGGAAACCTAACGATGAGCCATAAAGATGAGCCACGGTTTTATCTGAGTTTGGTAGCTAAGTGAGTTTTACTCCTGTCCTCCCAGCCCCAGAAAGAAGCAGTATGAGATTTACCCGTGAGCAGCTGAAGACGAAAGTTCTCACATTTCTATGTTAAGTGTAAGTACTTTTATCTCTTTATCAGATCCATGCAAGGCGGCACATTGAAGACTCAGAAGTGAAGGTGATGAATTACAAAAGAGAAAGATGCTATTCATCAAAACCAATCAGATTGCTCTCTTACTGCTCCCAAGTTCCTATTTTGAGCAGCCTGCCCTGGGTGTTCCTACCTCCCAACACTCTTTTCTCTGGATCAATCCTTTTCTTTTTTTAAAAAAAAAGTTATCTTTATTGTTGAAAGTATGACAAATGTCCTTTTTTTCCCATTGACCCCCGCCACCCCCACCCGCCCCTCCCAGGCCTTCACCAGACTATTGTCTGTGTCCACGGGCCATGCATATATGCATATAAGTTCCCCCATTTCCCCACCCCCTCTGGAACTAGTCTTTAGATCATTCCTCAGCTGGAAAAATCAGTTTCCCAGTGACTCAGAATTCATGTAGAATACTCCCCCACACTCCTACCTCTCTCATCAAGACCAAGCCTGTTCCCTGTGGATTTCCAGCGTCGACCCCCGCACGCCCTCAGGTGTCCCCTCTGCCAGGATGTGCATGGTTTTTGATTCAGGAAGCAGAGGGAAGCAAGTGCAGCAGCCTGTGCCTTTAAAACTCTACAAAGCCGACGAGTCGCTCTGTGCCAGCCTGTGCGGAGGAATTCACTGAGAAACTCTTTCATCCATTTTCCAGAAGAGGGAATGTCTTCTTGTCCTCTGGAACTTCTTCATGTCCTGATTTGGACTTCAGAGAAAATGCTATCTATCGGCTTTAGAAGGGATACCCATGCCTGCCCCTTGCAAGACCGCTGGCATAAAACAGACCAAACAACAACAACAACAAAACAGAGGGTGTGTGAAACAGTTCCTTGTGGGTAAAATGATGGTTCACGTGAAGTGATGCTGGTGGGACGATTGTTGGGACAGGGCCCTGGGGAAGCCTGCTTACCTCGACTGCAGGTCTCAAACAAGAATTTGCTTTGCATAGGGCTTCCTGATGGTGCACTGCAGATCCCCTAATGCCTTGCAACATGTGCAGTCCTATTTGGGAATTAGTTTTAACTCGGGGGAGTTTCTCAGGAGTACAGAAACCTCTTTCAGGGTTGAGCCATGAAGATGATGTAGCCCAGAGCTAGACAACAAAAATGATTCACGAGACCACAGGCAAATCAATCCCTCTTCGGATTCTTCCTTCCAGAACTGATGAAGGAAGCAGAGCTTAAGGAATCAGGACTTCCAGGATCAAATTATCTTCCCATCTCAACATTTATCAGATAAAAAGTATTTTGGCTGTGAATTAAGACTCTGAGGCTCTTAGTTATATCATAATGATATACAGATAAAGTAGGTACAGTCATTTGCAGCCTATGTTCTCCACCTGGGAAGGAAACTCCAAGGTGAGCCAACTTTTCTTTGAAGATTTCATTTATTCACTCATTCATTTATTCTTTCAAGCAATATTATGTATGTAGCCATGCAGATCTGAGGATACTAGTAAACAGTCATCAATACCTACAACTCCTCTTACTTCCTTGGAGCACATAGATTATATAAGTTCCTCTGCAGCCCCCCTCCCCATTTTTTCCTAAAACCAGTGGCTTAAGTGAGCCATTGAGAATTTCTATATCCCATACAGAAGACTTCTGAGGAAGGTTAATTCACCTCACCTATGTTGTATGCACCAAAGTCCTTAAGCACAAGCAACATAAATCAACCCTGGATTAACTGAAGTAGAAAATAAGTTTATTGGAAGGGTTTAGAGAAGTTCACAGAACAGACAGGAAGGCAGGAGAGTGAGGCTTGGGAAAATGCAAAGGCCAGAGCAGCTCCAGGGACATAGGAAATAAGAACTGTCAAGATCACATCTTAGGGCCTAGCCGGTTTGGCTCAGTGGATCGAGCATCAGCCTGCAGACCAAAGGGTCCCGGGTTCAATTCCAGTCAAGGGCACGTACCTTGGTTGCAGGCTCCTCCCTGGGCCAGGCCCTGGTTGGGTCGCATGCAGGAGGCAACCAATCAAAGCATTTCTCTCACATCAATATTTCTGTCTGGCTTTCCCTCTCTCTACCACTCTCCCTAAAAATCAAAGGAAAAATATCCTCAGGTGAAGATTAACAACAAATCACATCTTAGGAAGACATGCTGTGGATACTGCCAATGGTGTAGCCACTGCCTCCTTTTAACACACTGTAAAACAGGCCAGTGGAAAATGGAAACCAGTGTGCCCCGATGGGAAATGCCCTTGCCTCTGTGCGGGGGCCACTCCTCTCAGTACTTCCAAGGAGGCAGGGCTAACAAGGAAGGTGGGGTCAGCGTGGGCTCTTGTATTCTGGTGGTGAAGGCGGTGCTCTGGGCTGATGGGTGAGTTTTTAGGAAAAGGGCTGAAGGGTTGGTTGGGTCCACAGGTATTCAGCGTGGCTAATATGTGCTCAGGACAAGCAAGAACTAGGCCGGAGTCATGTTGGGGATTGGCCGAGTGGCTAAGGCAGGACCACATCAAGGGGCTGGAGGAGGAACCCCAGCAGGCCAGGTGGTGGTTGATAAGTCATGGCTGAAGCCAAAGAAACCAACAGGGTAGGGAGGCAAGGATGGGGTTGAGGTCAGAGGACAAGGCTGGGATTTCATCTACAGATGGGCCCCTTCTGACAATGGCCTTTGCCAAGCGCTGCTCTTATCAGGAAAGCTGGAAGGGGTGCCTTCTCTGGGTTAACCAAGTCCAGAGCACCCAGTATGGCAGTTCTGAATCTTCATCTACATATTATTCTTTTAAAAAAATATTTTTATTGATTTTTAGAGAGGAAGGGAGAGGAAGGGAGAGATAGAAACATCAATGATGAGAGAGAATCATTGATTGGCTACCTCCTGCACGCCCCACCCCCCCTACTGGGAATTGAGCCCACAACCCTACTGGGAATTGAGCCCGAAACCTGGGCATGTGCCCTTGAACAGAATCGAACTTGGGTCCCTTCAGTCCCCAGGCTGACGCTGAGCCAAACCAGCTAGGGCTACATATTATTCTTTAATCAAAAATACCCCAAATGTTTCATTTTGAAACGAACCTTCCAGACAGTGAGATATGGTAGAAGAGAGGCTTGATCTTTGAATCCAGCTCTTCCATGAACTGGCTGAGCGACATTAGGTAAGTCAAATTCCTCAGGGCCTCACCTTCCTGCTATCAAATGAGAAGGTTGGGCTAAATATTACCTAAAGACTCTTCCAGCTTCAGCTATGACAAGTCCACACAAGGGCTCAAGTGTATGCACAGGCACACCCACATGTGTACACATGTGAGCACATACATGCACTGTAGACATGCTCCAGGGGGTGCTGCACATGTACTCCAAGAAGGAAGGCACAGAACACTCTCCTTGCTGTCCATCTCCCCTTCTCTCACACTGGCTCTAAAAGAGCCAACTTCCTCAGAAACCACAGCTGTTGAAAGGCCCCAAGGGAGTTATAATTAATTTCTGTTTCCTAACATCCTGAATGCGGGGCCCAGGACAACTGATAATGGGGTACTTCCCCCAAGTTACTAACCACAAACTGAAAAGGTGAAAACCAGGCTACTAAGGTCTTAGCCAGTGGTGGGCAACTGGCGCCAGAAATAACAAGCCTGACCTGGGAGAGACCAGTTCACAGCTTAAGAACGCACAGTGGTAGCCCAGCTAGGATTTCCTTTATTCCAAGACAAACCACGTGGGCTCTGATTATACGCCTGGTTATGGCTTCAATCTCCTTTGTTACTCACATCATTATTCCCGAGGTTGCATTACACTAGTCGGGAGGGGCTTGGGGAGTCAGAAATTACTCATCCATTCTAACCGGCTGGCACTTACCAGCCTCTCCACTGAGTGATGAACGGAGTGTCCATGTGCCAGGCCTGCGCCAGGGGTCGGGAACATCACAGTAAACAACACTGCCATGGCCCAGGCACCCATGGGACTGACAGTCTAATGTGGGAGAGAGAAAATGCACAAATCAATCCGTACCTACAAGTGACATGAGAAAGGAAGCAGGTGCAGGGCATGGTGGAGAACAATGGGAGGCAGCAAGGGGGAACATATTTGCGTAGAGTGGTTAGAGGTGATGGAGAGGCCTAATGGATGACAAGGAGCCAAGTATATGAAATGCAGGGTCAGGTTGGAGTAACATGCATGCTCTGTGTATATGTGTGGCATGTGTGCATGTGTGTATGGTGTGTGTGGCATACATATGGGTTGTGTATGGGTGTATGAGGTGTGTTCATATGTGGTATGTATGTGTGTGGTGTATGTGTGTTTGTGTGGTGTGGGAGTGTGTGTGGTATGTAGTATGTGTGTTATATAAGTGGGGAATGTGGTGTATGTGCATGTTTGGAATGTGTGTATGTGTAGTGGTATGTGTGAGGTGTGTCGTGTGTGTGTGATGTATGTGGCATGCATGGCAGGTGTGGGAGGTATGTGGTGTGTGTATATGTGATATGTATATGTGTGGGATGTGTGCATGTGTGGGATATGTGTGTGTGGTGTCAGTGGGGTATATGATATGTGTGTTGTATTGTGGATGTGGGGAGTATGTGTATGTGGTGTGTGGTGTGTGGTATGTGTGTACGTGTTGTGATGTGTGGTGCGTGGGATGTATGTATGCATGTGGTGTGGAGTGTGTGGTGTGTGGAGAGGGAGAAGCACTAGCTTTACTGGCAGAGGGAGGAGTGAATTGGTAGAAAACTCAACTGATTCAAGCTGCTGAAAGAGTTCTATGTGGGTGAGGCAAAGAGGAAGACACTATGAGACAGGAATGGTGAATTTGGCAGAGCCAGATCATTCAAACCTTTTATAAATCTGATATTATGTCTTAAACTTTTTTTCTAAATTCAATAGGAAACAGTCCATTTTAGACAGAGGAATAACAATCTTAGTTGCATTTTCTGTTTATTTTGCTGATAACAAAATAAAAATAGAAGTAAAATTTGGAGCAAGAAGGCCAGGTAGGAGACTAGCGTAGTTCAGTCAAGAGATAGTGAGAGCTGGACTAAGTTAGTGGCTCTCTGTCCTCCAGGGGGCACTTGGCAAGGTTTGGAGACATTTTTGCTGGTCTTGATGGGGCTTGCTACTGGCATCTAGTGGGTAGAGGCCAGAGATTCTGCTAAAGATCCTAAAAACTCACACCACAGCCCCACACAACAAAGAATAATCCAGCCTCAAATGTCAAATGATGCTGAAGTAGAAAACCCTGGACTAGGTTGTGGTAGGAGAAATGGAAAGTAATTGGATTCAGGATGCATTTTTAAGCTGAAATTACCAGGAATTCCAGAGAGCTTAAATGTGGAGAGAGGAAAAATAAGACAAAGGGGCTTTCAGATTTCTGTCCTGGGTAGCACATCATGAAAATATGTTGGATGAATAGCTATCAAGATTTTGGTGTAGTAGAGACTCAGTTGCTTAGCTTAAAATTCTACATCTACTATTTATCAGTTGTGGGTTGAAAGATACAAGGGCGATTTGTGTCTCAATTTCTCCATCTATTTTTTTTTTAATATATTTTATTGATTTTTCACAGAGAGGAAGGGAGAGAGAGATAGAGAGTTAGAAACATCGATGAGAGAGAAACATCGATCAGCCGCCTCCCGCACATCTCCTACTGGGGATATGCCTGCAACCCAGGTACATGCCCCTGACCGGAATCGAACCCGGGACCTTTCAGTCCGCAGGCCGACGCTCTATCCACTGAGCCAAACCGGTTTCGGCTCCATCTATTAAGTGGGATGATGGTGCACCTACTTCAAAAATATGTGATGAGAATCAATGACTCAGTCATGTAAAGTGCTTCAACTAGATTTGGTATGTGGTGAACAGTTGAGTGTAAGTTACTTTGGTTGCTGTTATTGTTATTATTGTTAATATTATTATTAGAATTTGGACCTCATAAGAGCTATCAAGGTGGGACATGTGAACTTGGGAGCCATCAGCACAGAGATGACTATGCCAACAGAGATGGCATTTAAAGCTCTGAGATGAATGTGTAGACATAGGGAGACAATGCCCACGACTGAACCCTGGCACACTGTTGGTAGAATATTGAGGGATGAGAAAAAACACCCAAATAGTGATGTCAGAGGAAGTCAAGAGAGGGAAGCATTTCAAGAAGGGGATGCTCAACTGGATTGATTGAAAGGATCAAAAAATATCTCCTGAACTTCAAGGTCATGGATGACTTTGATGGAAACAAGTTACTTTAAGGAGTGGGATGGAAGTGAGACTGAAATGAGTTGAAGATAAAATGGAAAAAGATGTGAGACAGAATACAGGGTAAGAACCGGTGGAGGATTGCTCAATTAAAAAAGATGGGAATATTTTTCCCTTTATTTATATTCTGATGGGAATAATATGGTGGAAAGGGAAACACTGAGATATAGGAGGGAAAGGAGTTAGTATCGAAGTCCGTGAGAGGCTGAGAGGAGACAGGGCAGAGTAGCCCTGGGTTAGATGAGAGACACTCAGTGCTTTGAAACAGGAGGCTAGTCCAAGGTGAATAGCATGCAGCGAGGTTTGCAGTTTTTACTTTAGGGAAATAAAGGTAATGAAATGAAGTTAGTTCATGTTTGGTCACTTTTTTCCTGAGTGGAGTACGGGGGGAGACACGCCCAGAGACGAGTAGAAGAGACTGTGTTTTGAGTACAGAATTGTCACCTTGGAAACTGGGAAGGCTGGGCTGTTAGAGGGAAGTGGTGTGACTGCTACACATCTTTTGAGACTCGTGATTATGAATTTTAACTGAAACCAGTGACCTTCATTCTTTGATTTTTCTCCTACAATGTCCAATTGTTCAGATATAAGAATAGAGAAGATAGAAGGCAGGATGTTGGATTCATGAAAGAGTTGGAGTTTTGCCACGTGAATAGGACACAGGAGGAGATGAGGGAGTTGAGGGTATTTTCAAGAGAATGATTATAATGGTAGGCCATGAAATCCATGCTGGGATAAGATGGAATGTAAATTTAAAAATGGGGCTGATGTGTGGGGAGAGAGTAGTGGGCGTCAAAGGTTTTGTCTCTGAGTTAAAGTAAAATGATAGAGGAGGTAAAATGAAGTTGGAGGTGATGGTCTGAGAGAAGGGTGTTGAGATCTAGATTTTGAAGGTCGTCTACTTTCTGGAGAGCGCAGTGTCCAGGGAATGAATAGATGAGTGGGTGGCTGAGGTAGAGGGGAGGGGTTGTCACTGGACATGAGCAGATCAAGGAACCAAGGAATTAAGGAGCTGGACAAGTGTCCACCTGGAAGTAGAGTCACTGAATGACAACGGGATTTGACTTAGAGAGAAAGGCAGGGGTTTGAGTCCTCAGAGAATGAGGTCTGACCAGCAGGCTGGGCATTGAGAAGCGGGATGGGGGAGTGAGAGAGAGGGAGCGGAAGAGAGAGAGTAGTTACAAGGGAGCATACATCTTAAAGGGATAGGAGGGAACCATAAGATACTTCCACTTCCCCTGGACCTGAAGTACTAAGGGTAGGAGTGAATCAAGAGCCTCTGGTTGAGAGGCTTGGAGGTGAGTGGTGGACTCACAGGCTGTCAGGTCCCAGGAAGGCAACAAGGTGGAGTTCAAAGAAGAGGGCACCTGCTACCTTCATCCCCCCTCTGCCACCTTCCTCCCCATCTGCACACAGCAGTCTGTTACACAATATGAGGTCCAATGCCTGCTTGGTCCAAGCCTTTCCTCTCCTCCCCCCCCCCGCCCCCCCGCCCCCCCCCCCCCCCCCGCCATTCCCACTTCCAGAATAGAGGAGGCTTTTCAAAAGTTTACAGACTAAAAATAACCATAGATCAAGGCCATTAAGTGGCACCATGGTTTAAACAAAAGCCCCCACTTAGCGCCAATGTGGATTAGGTGGAGGCTGTTTTTATGAAATCCGCATTGTTTTTGAGAGCATCCCTCCCTCCCCAGCAACTAGGTTCAAAACAGACCTTACAGTTTTATTTTAAATACTCAGACTAAAAACACCTTACAGGTCTTGTCAGAAAAGGAGGACTTGTCCAATTAACCCCATGTTTGCTACGGCCTTTTAAATCTGATCCTCATGCTTACACATCATGGACACCCCAAAGCTGTTCCTGGCTATTGTCCAAGGTCAGGGATAGCAGAGTAATAAACAGTTTACATTTACTGAATGCGGCCTGTGTCCCAGGCATGGTTCTAGGGAACGTTCCTCCATTATTACATTTAATGTTCACAAAATCTGTATGGGTTTTCATGACATTTTACAAATTGAGAAAATGAGACACTCAAGAAATAAGGGACTTATCCAAGGTCTCCAGCCATATGGGGTGGAGATGAGACGGTCTGCAGATGTACAGTAAAGTCATAAATTCAATTTGCTGCTGGGAAAGTACTAGAATGTGAAGGGCTTAAATGAGCAACTCCAATACCTTAAAAAATATAAGAGAAATTGTGTTTGATGAACCATTTGGTGATATTGCCATGTGCTGAAAATATCCAGGGCACTGACTTCCCCTTTGTTGTCCAGAGCAGATACCACTGGCCCATCACTGAACAACCCCACAAGGCTTGATCCCTGACCTGCTCCCATCCTATATAATAAAAGGCTAATATGCAAATTGTCCCCTTGATCAGGAGTTTGACTGGGAGTTCTACCAGGGGCGGGCCAGCTGGCCAACCGTCCGCAGCCCCTCCCCCCAGCCAGCCCTGCCCCAACCGTCCCTCCCTCTCTGATCGGGGTTGGGGCCTGCCAGACCCCACTTGTGCACGAATTCGTGCACCCAGCCTCTAGTCCAGGGGTGGGCAAAATTTTTGACTCGAGGGCCACAATGGGTTCTTAAACTGGACTGGAAGGCCGGAACAAAAGCATGGATGGAGTGTTTGTGTGAACTAATATAAATTCAAAGTAAACATCATTACATAAAAGGGTACGGTCTTTTTTTTTTTTTAAATTTTATTCATTTCAAATGGGCCGGATCCGGCCCGTGGGCCGTAGTTTGCCCACGGCTGCTCTAGTCAGTTGATAAGTGTTAGCGCTTAAAAGGAAATCTTTCTACTTTTCCTTCTCTACATCCTCCTCCTTTGCTCCATTTTTCCTAGAAGCTTGTTCCTCCCCTGCTCCAAGTTTGGTTCTGCTTTGACTCTTAATCTCTATACTCTGCATATGGTCTTGCTCTCTTTCAAGTGTGACTCAGGCTGAGATTTGCCCCCAGGTCCCTCTGCCCTTTTTCTGGTTCCTTCTTCTCTCCACCCCATCATAAGCTGTCTGGACCAGTGATTCAGTCAGTGTGGATGAGGCATGTGGGGGGGGGAGGGTTAGAGTAGGGGCAATAGGATGGAAGAGGGAAGGTCTTGGTGCAGATTCACCTTCAGAATCTGCTCTGAACCCTCTATAAAAATGTCTGTGTGAATAGTACCATCCAGAGCCTTAGATGTGGTATCAGGTTCTGAAGATCCTGCAGCTGGAGACATACTACTGAATCACACATCCATGTCATTTCAAAGGACCCCAAAAGCCCCTCGAGTTTAGTAATTGAAACTGAAAACACAAGAAAACCTTTCCGTTTGGGAGGAAAGACTTAGTTATCTGTTGTGCATTGAAGATAGCAATTGGGGGGTTGAAAAGTAGTGGGTTCTACGTGGCTGCGCAATGCTGGGAAATCACTGGGCCTCGCTGGGCTGTGGCTGGGCTGTGAAGTGTGCTGATGAAATGTAGAACCTCAGTCCCTTTCAGTCCAGCATTCTGTGTCCACGTAGCCTGTGTTTCAGAGGTTCTTGTTCTTACCAGTTTTGCAGGACTACTAGCTGCCAGTGTCTCCCCAGTTACTCCCAAGAGTCACCAGGAGGTGGCCCACTTGCACTCGCAGGAGTTCTGTCAGTTTCCACAGGTCAGATGGCATCTTCTCTCTCTTTCCTGCTCTGGCTCTGCCCTCTATTTCATCCACTGCTATTTCCTGTGACAAACCTGAGTTGCTGGCTGTGTGGGGTCTAAAGTCTGTCATGTATCACCACCATCACAGCCGTGGGGTAAGCATATCCTCATGATGTCAAAGCCCCTTAAGGATATGTGCACTCCAGCATTGAAACCTGAAGTAGGGCTGCCACCCTCTGCCATCTGAACCCCGAGAGCACTTACTAAGAGGCGTGGTCAAATGACTGTGAAAACTTTAGAAGCATCACTCAAATTCTTGATGGCAGGTCACTCTCTTCTCCACTTCCACAAAGAACAGCTTGAGTTAGCTGAACACCAAAGAACCATATGATAGAGGACTGCTGACCTCATCTGTCCCTGGAAACCATTGATATAAACCCATGATCAGAGAAGCCAGGACAAGTTATAATTAGAACCGGGCGAGTCACAGCTCTTGGGAGTTAGCTCTGAAGTGTTCACTCATAAAACGGCACACCAGTTTGATGTCTACTGAGGCTCATTCTGGGCATCAGAATTCAGTCTCCTACAAGGTCCAAAGGACTAGCTCAGAGACGAGTAAGATTCATGGAACACAAGGGAATCTTTCTACATCCTGGGCCCAGCCTCCCCATGAAAACAGAATATCAGATACAGGAAGTACAGACAAAGTGATAACAATTTTTACTAGAAAAAAAGTTCCCTTCATCAAATACAATTTCTCTTTCATTTTATAAGGTATTATAGTTGCTAATTTAAGCCCTTCACACCTTTCCCAGCAGTGACCTCAATTTATGACTTTACTGTACAGCCTGGTGGATTCAGAAAGAATATGGGCTTTAAAATCCCAGCTCCATTACCAATTTACAGCTAATATGACTGTTAATGAAACAGTCAAACTTTCTGAACCTTAGTCCAGCTTATTTATAAAATAGGACTTTTATGAGGATTTAAAAAAACCCACAATAATGTATGCAAAGCACCAGGTTCAAGAACCCAATTATGATGGGTATCCAATCACTGTCAGCTTCCTTCCTTCTGACTAGAAGTCATCGGATGATTCTAGTTTCAGGCTTTCGGTCAGGTACAGAACACGCCCTTCAAAGTGCTAATGCTGTTTCAGCTCAGCAGACACCTGGTCTCAGGAAAGCCATTAGAAACCCCCAAAGTACTATATTTTTCTCCTGTGATGTAGCTCGCTTCCCACAACTTCCTACAACTTTATATTAAGTGAACCCAACACATGAGTCACACTACTTAACAAAAGCAAATTTGGGAGCCACACCCAAAGCAGAGGCTTGACTTTTCATAAGAACCTGTCAGTACCACCAAAAGAAGGGCTTGGGGGAAACCACAGTTTAAAAAAGAACACCAAACTTCCAAGCTACCTTCGAATTCACATGCAAACTCAAGAGCTTAGTTAATTTTTTTCAGTGAATTTCTATCATTAAATATCAGCTGAGAATCATTGGACAACATTCAAACTTTGGCTGAACTTCCTGCTTTGTGTGGGGTTGCTGTAGAAGTCCAGGGGGTGGTGGATATAGCAAGAGGGTCCAATCACTTTCAATTGTAGGTTAACCAGAAATATAAAATTAAATTTAAAATAGCACTCTAGAGAGTTCCAAAACGGCAGCAGGACAAGCGGAAGCTTCACTGACACTCTCCCAGGACCAAACTGGAATTATAACTAAAATACAGAAAAAACCATCCTGATTAATCAACTGAAGACTAGCTGGAGAGAACCCCGATAACCAAGGACAGAAAGTGGAGAACGCATAGAGACTGGTAGGGAGTGTGGAGGTGCAAGAGGGCTGCCTGGGTTCCCACAGACAGCAGCTAAAGTTCTGGAGGGATATCTCAGCTGTGAGGGATTCCCACTGAAAACCCAGGAATCTCAGAGAGAAGGTGGGGATGGGTGGGTGGGTAGGAAGAGATCAACCAAAGAACTCATATGCGTATGTGCATAACCCATGGGCACAGACAATAGGGTGGTGAAGGCCTGGAGTGGGGTGGGGACAGAGGCAGGCTAGCAAGGGTCAATGGGAAAAATGGGACATATGTGATACTTTCAACAATAAAGATTAAAAAAATAAAATAAAATAACACCCTACTTCTTGGGCAATTTTGAAATGATAACTTACTTATTGAAAGCATCTACCATAGCATTGAAAGTATGACTTTTTTCCCCATGAAAATTTTCAAGAATTTATTTATTATAAAAGTGCAAAAGAAGAAAGGGAGTCTGCTATCTGCCAAGGTCATAGGTGAAGAAAAACGTTGCACTTGAAATATAAATACTCCAAGTCTGTAGAAATCACTGGTGTGGTGATGGAATTTATACTACCTGTGTTGTATGGAAATCCTATCCAAGGAATTAACTTAAAAATGGTGTAGGCCTTAACCAGTTTGGCTCAGTGGATAGAGCATTGGCCTGCAGACTAAAGGGTCCCAGGTTCGATTCCAGTCAAGGGCATGTACCTTGGTTGCAGGCAGCATCCCCAGTAGGAGGTGTGCAGAGGCAGCTGATCGATGTTTCTCTCTCATCGATGTTTCTAACTCTCTATCCCTCTCCCTTCCTCTCTGTAAAAAAATCAATAAAATATATTTTAAAAAAAATGGTGTGGAACCATTGAAAGCCCTAGAAGCAGAAATTAAACAAATGATTTCTTTATAGACTTCTAAAATCCATAGTACATGGGCTTCCTGCATCATCAAAAGTAGTATAATAATAAACTATGACAGTAATTAAGAAAGAATCATGAGGCATCATGAACTAAAGAGTTAGCACCCAAAGAGCTGGATTTAGTATAACATTCTAAAAGACAACAAATAAGTATGTTTCAAATAAGTAAGGAGTTTTAAGAAAGGAGGAGTGGTAAATAAGATATAGCTGCTGAGAAAATCAGTGAACTGGAAGGTGAAATTGAGGAAACTACCTAGAATGTATCACTGAGAACAGATGGCAAATACAAATGAATAGATAGAAAATATGGAAGCTAGATTGAGAAAATCCAGCACATATAAAATAAAGCTGTCATGTTGCAAATTCCCATTGGTAGGATGTAAAAGAGTATTGCCGTTCCTCAAAAAATTAAAAACAGAATTACCATATAATCTAGCAATTTCATTTCTGGATAGATACCCAAAAGAATTGATGCAATATAAAATGGAATTGTATTGTTAGTTCCTCTTTCTGAGAATCCATTATTGGTGCATAAAAAATGCCTCCGATTTCTGGGTGTTAATTTTGTATCATGCTGCATTGCTGAATTCATTTATTAAATCTAGTAGTTTTTTTGGTGGAGTCTTTAGGGTTTTCTATGTATAATATCACGTCATCTGCGAATATGAGAATTTTACTTCCTCCTTTCCAATTTGGATGCCTTTTATTTCTTCTTTTTGTCTGATCGCTGTGGTTAGGACTTTCAGTGCTATGTTGAATAAGAGTGGTGAAAGCAGACATCTCTCTCTTGTTCCTGTTCTTAGGAGAAATGTTTTTAGTTTTTGCCCATGGAGTATGATGTTGGCTATAGGTTTGTTATATATGGCCTTTATCATGTTGAGATATAATCCCTTTATTCTCACTTTGCTGAGTTGTTTTTTTTTTAAATATATTTTTATTGATTTTAGAGAGGAAGGGAGAGGGATAGAAACATCAATGATGAGAGAGAATCATTGATAGGCTGCCTCCTACATGCTCCCTACTGGGGATCAAGCCCACAACCCAGGCATGTTCCCTTGGCCAGAATCAAACCTGGGACCCTTCAGTCTGCCGGCCGATGCTCTATCCAGTGAGCCAAACCGGCTAGGGCTCACTTTGCTGAGTTTTTATCAAAAAAGCATGTTGGATTTTGTTGAATGCTTTTTCTGCGTCAATTAATCTGACCATGTGATTTTTGTCTTCCAATTTGTTTATGGTGTATCACATTTACTGATTTTTGAATATTGTACCAGCCTTGCATCAGCCTCCAAGTTTGATGAAAATGCCAGGCCCCCATCACTGGGTTAGAGGAAAATGGAAATCACAGGTTAGATGTTTATAAATTATGTGCAGTACACAGACTCTGCCCAATCATACTGGAAAGAGTGAATGGGAAGTACAGTAGTCATATGCAGTGGTTTTGTCAGTAATTGTATTGTATAAATGTACAAATATTTGTACATTTTATTGTTTGGCAACACTTTTATTTTGCAAATCCTTTAGGCAACAATGAGCCCCAAATTTTTTTAACTGAACTAAAAGTGTATGTTCAGTGAAAAATTAGGTACTAATCTTCTGTGTCTCAAGACAATTGATGAAAGTGTCATGTGCACACAATAGGTTTGGCATTTAGTATCTAAATCCCTTGCTACCAAGGGTAAATATCCCTTATTTATTAAAGGGGGTCACAGCAATATCACCAACCACTTGACAATGAGAAGGGACAAGTGTGCCACTGAAGAAGCATCAGCATCTACCTAAGTCAGTGATATTTAAAGAAGAATGTGCCCACAATGATGGCAGCTATGGAATATGCATTTACAAAGCCCTTCAGAAACAATGGCTTTGCACGAAGACCAACTGCATATGCTCAATTAATTTTGCTTGTTTTCAACTTACAAAGTGGAGTAAGTGGTCGTTATTAACAAATGGGGACTGTTGCAAACAGTTTTCCAAAAGGGCCAATTTTACATACCACTGTCACTTGATACTTCCACTAGTAAATGAGCTCAAGTATTTCCTAAAATTGGATTCGTGGCTTTAAAAATCCAACTCATGGAATCCCAGGAAAGCTTCGGGAGTTCATCCTGTCCAAAATGAAACACGGCCTTATTTTGAATGTTACCATAAATGTAAGTAAAATGTTTCACAGTGATGATAAACGTGTTTGCTCTTCCACTGATCACCTAACTGCAAATTTTGGTGATGCACAGCCACAAAGCAAAAACAATGTTCCTACTGAATGAAAACAGTGGAGCAGAACTGTACTTAGAGTTGGTTGGGTACACACACAAGCTATAGATGTGTACAAACAAACAATACTGTTTTACCAATAAAAATAAAAGCTAGAGTTATCAAAAGTTATACACACACACACAGTAACTAAATAACTCAACTACTAAATTTTTGTGACAAGGCTAATGATGAAATGAACAAACAAAAAAAACACACTTGTCATAGTGATATGAGCTTTATCTCCTTGCTTCGAATAAGCAATCAGATTTTAGACATTTTTAAAGCTTTGAATTATTCTTTTGTGAATCAACCTAAGTGTCCTACATGTGTTGAATTTTTATTTATTTATTTGATTGAATTTCATTTAGAAGCCATCGGAAATCTTTAATGAAAGTATATGATGAATGGAAAGCTCCCTAATGCAGCTTTTGAAGCTTATTGTTTTAAAACAGGAGCCACAGCCATGCTCTAAGCAAAGGCAATGAACAACCATGCTGTATCTGAAGGAAGACACTTGAAAAAGGAAAATAATACTCATGTAGAATTCCCAGCATAATGTGGGAAAAATAAAGAAAAAGTCAGTTCCAATGACTCAGTTCCCTTGCTTGTAAAAGGAAAATATTTGTCCTAAAGTAGATCCCAAAATCCAGTCTATGGGGTCTTAGGGAACAAAGAGCCCCAATCCCTGAGAGTAACACTCAGAGACCTGCATTTAAAAAGACTCCCAGAGAGAGGAACCAAGATGGCAGTATAGGTAAATGCTGTACTCACTGCCTCCCACAACCACATCAAAATTACAACTAAAATACGGAACAACCATCATCCAGAACCACCGGAAAGCTGGCTGAATGGAAGTCCTACGACTAGAGAAGGAAGGATGAAAGCACGGAGATGCAGAACAGGTTGGTCTGGCACCCAAGTGGACCGCTTTTTAATTGGGAGGGAAATTGTCTCTGTAGAGACCGCCCAGAGGGGCAAGGGGTCCCAGCCCCACACCAGATCCCCAGCCCAGGGTCCCAGAGCTGGGAAAAGAATTCCCCATAACTACAGGCTGTAAAAACCAGTGCGGATTGGGGCTCAGTGACACAGAGGCAGCTGGGATCCAGCTGCTCCTCTTAAAAGGCCAGCATCATGAACTGAACTTACAAGGTCCTGCTTCCTCTGAACTCCAGCACCAGCAAGACTCTGGGGGTCACATTTGTCTGGCATCAGGGCAGGAACTTGAGGGAGGCTTTCTCCCAGACTGAAGTAGTTGCAGGGATCATTGTTCCTGTGCTGGGACCTCCCCTGGTTGCAGGTGTGACTGGTAGCCATTTCTGTTTGCTCCGCCCTGGTGATTCCCTAAGACCCCGCCTCATCCAATTTACAACCCCACCCAAGCTGCCTGCAGCAGCCTTTGCATATGAATGGCCTGTCTTTGAAAATTTCAAACAAGCTGCAGCTGGGTCAAGGAGCGCCAGCCAAACCTATCAATAAAAGGCCCAAGGCTTGGCACCAGCACTAGCCTGCCTTACTTCACAGCTGGGCCTTGTCTGGGCACTTCCAAACCGCATACAAAGAAGAGGAATCTGCATATCTCTCTGTAGCTTTGGCTGGGTAGCCCCAGGCAGTGGCTGACTTTGCACCTCCCTGGAGACCCAAGAGCCAGTGTATCCAGTGGTCAGTGGCAGACCATACCAGATTACAACTCTACACATCCATAAGCGACACACTCAAGGGGCAGACTCAGTGAGCACCAAAGACCCACTGAAGCAAGTTCTGCTCCATAGGGGTGTCTCTCACATAGCAGCTCTCCCACTGTAGTCGCAGCTGGTCCTCACAGCCAGTTGGCCTGGAGGTCAATTACTCCCAGTGACATCAACAGCAATCAAATCTCAACTACAACAAGACTGTGCTCATAGCCCACAGAGGAGTGCACCTGGAGTTCCCAGCTCAGGTGACTGGGGAGGCTGAGCCAATGGGCCCTATAGGGGATACCTACTACACAAGACCAATCTACATACAGGGTGTCCCCCCAAAATGTATTAAACACACTTTAAATAATTTATTAATTCCAACAGGTTAAATCTGAAAAGAAAGAAACATCAATCGAGCTATCAGTTGTTACATGTGTATACATTTTTTGGGACACCCTCTATTAATATGATTGACATGTGCAAGAAGTGTGTCTTAAACTGCCCTTTCTGCTTTCATTCTTCCTGGAGATTAAAGTGTCAAAGTAGATTTTTTTTTTTTTTTTAACTCAGCAGGAGAGATGAGATGTCTCATTAAAACTTGGATGAACTCTCTCTGTCACAGCTTATTTATATTAGTAGCTTTCTTCAAATCAATGGTTCCCACTAAGACGTATACATGAGTGTCTGATAGCCAAAATGCATTGGGAAATAAATGGAGACTCCTTCCTTATATTGCACACACAACAAACGTTGGCTGAACTGTGACAGCTGCTCTGAAGTGGGAGATTAGAAAATTAAACTTCATTGATAACTCCCATGAATCCCAAGTCAAAAATCAAAGCACAACCTTCTGTGTCACACTGAACCCGGAAAGCAGTGTAAGAAAGTTTTTTGAGCAAAAACTGCTGGAATCTGGGAGAATCTCTTCCTAGCAAGGACTGCCTTTGAGGTTCACTCCCAAAAGCAAGTGACCACTGGGGATGGTTGGTCTCATAATTTTGAGTGTTTAATGTACAGCAATCCCAGCTCACGAGCACTCATCCTATATAATAAAGAGCAATATGCAAATGGTTGTCATGCCCTCATGTCATCACAACCTCACACTGTAACTGCACAGACACTCAAACTAGGGAGAGACGAATGGGGACCAGCCAGGCACAAATGAGCTCTCCAGAAAGGAATGGGAACCAGCCAGGCTGCAGTCCAGGAGAGGGACAAGTCGCCCGCGCTGCGGGCCCTGTTGCCAGCAGCTGTGCCTGCGCCCCAGGAGAGGGACAAGCCACATGCCCTGCGATCCTGGGTGACAGCAGCTGTGCCTGCAGCCCTGCCCGGGAGAGGGACAAGCTGCCCTCCCCGTGGTCCTGGGTGCCTGTGGCTGCAGCCCGGACGAAGCCACCCACCCACAGTCCCCTGCAGCTGTGGCTGGCCTGGGCAAAACCAGCCCGGGTCCTGAGTGGCTGCAACCGGCTGTAGGAGGGAATTCTGGGTCCCAGGTGTGGGGCGAGGCAGAGGCAGTTAGGGGCGATCAGGCCAGCAGGGGAGCAGTTAGGGGTGATCAGGCCAGTAGATGATCATTTACGGGTGATCAGACAGGAAGGCAGAGGTGGTTAGTGGGATGAGGCAGGCAAGCAGAGGGGTTAGGGGCGATCAGGCAGGCAGGCAGGCAAGTAGTTAGGAGCCAGTGGCCTGGATTACGAGAGGCAGTTGGACATCCCCTGAGGGGTCCCAGATTGGAGAGGGTGCAGGCCGGGCTGAGGGACCCCACCTCTGTACACAAATTTCATGCACTGGGCCTCTAGTATAATCTATGGAAAAAAGTATATACTTACAACGGGCATCCTACATAAAACTAGAAAGATCTCTTCTCCTTGAGTGTACTGCTGGCTAATTACTTTCCGTCGTTAAGCTGGAAGAGACAGACAGTCCTGGGGAGATGCTTTGGAGGAGCACAGAGCACAGGAGCAGCGGATTTAATCATCTCTCACACTTCTTTTTCCTTTGTAGTTAAGTAGCAAACATTTCTTTCTCCACCTTATCTTTGTTGAGGTCATATCAGCAATTACCTGCCCTTCAACTTATGGGAAACCACATGAATAATTCATAATGAGGAAGAGCTTATCCACTTTCTCCCATGTTCCTTTGCCCAAGTGCCAGAAGCCGGTCCATCCTTGCTGCTTGACACAGTCGCTGCAGGAAAGAAACATCTGCACAGCATATGTTTCAAGGGACCTGGCGTATATAGCATACTGTTCTTAATATGTTTGCTCCCCTTAGCGCTGTGTGTTTTAACCGAGGTCACCTCTCCGAGAAAGGTTGTTTCCCCAAGTAGGGATTTTTCCCTGAAGTTAGGGAGGGGATGAAAACTCCTTAACTAAGTGCCAGGCGGGTAGTTAATCACTTTAACTACAAACTATCATGCTTAAGCTACATAATCTTTACTCCCTGGAATGGAGATAAGAAACGCCCTAACCTTTGTAATAGAAATTGACAGGATTAAAATCAACTGGTATAAATACGGATGTAACAAGACAATAAACAGCAGAACCTCTCTGGAGATCCAGACCAGAACTTGGCTGGAGATCCTGGCTGGAGATCCTGGCTAGGCTGCTGATCAACTGAACACTGTCTCCATGTCCTTCCTTCTTCGCCGACTCCGTCTACGCCTTTGGGAACCCCTGGACCTGCTGGGGTTGGACCCCGGCACCCAAGAATGATTGGCAATGAAATATTTCAAACATACAGAAAAACAGAGATAAATAAAACCACCCAGATTGAACGGAGGTTAATACTCCACTGTGCATGCTTAATATGGTTGTCATCGCACTCTTCAGTCGTCACTGCCACATTTACAAGAAGATTTGGCCCTGGGCTAGGACATGTCTGATGAACATACCCTTGCATGTAAGTCTCTGACATATTTCTCTGAAGTGGTTGCATAGCTTTCAGCTCCATGGTCTTCAGTTTTCCAGTGTGGCTCCCTCCATAGGGTAGGTGATGAGACTGGCTTTTTGCAGTGGCCACAGTCTGACTTTGGGACCACCACAGATCTGAGTTCCAACTCTTCCCACCAGCTGAATGAATGTGGGCAAGGGTCTTTACCGTCTCGTTTATAGAACTGGAATTATAATGCCTACCTTGTAGAGGTGATGTAAGTAAAGCGTTAGATGAGTAGCTGGCACATTGTAGGTGGTTATTACCAGCTTGTGTGTCTATCAGATGTTCCAAACAACCCTCAAAAGCTTGAGCCCCATCCAACTGAAGAATATCTACCAAGAACCAGCCACACACGGTGCAGATCATGAACGGCTCTTCATTTGTGGGCTCACTCATGCATGCCCCTTCTGCAACCTTCCAATGCCTCTTATTCTAAACCATGACATTTTTACAGAGTTTTGTAACACTTACCTTTACAGAAAGCCAAATTAGCCCATGAGGTAAGGGAGCAGTTGGCTGTAACCATGAAGCCCCCTAGTGACCATGTGCATTCTTTGGCTGTCATTATGTCCATGCATAGCTCTTCCTCTCCCTATCCTTAAGTGTACCTATGATTTGTCATTATAGCAAATTGCCTTTAAAAGATCACAGGGACTCAGTGGTTCTCAACTATGGCTGATCTTTGAATTCATCTCTGTGTAAAAAATTATCTATCTATCTATCTATCTATCTATCTATTATCTATCTATCTATCTATCTATCTATCTATCTATCGTTGATCCCAAGGCTACCTCCCAAGATATGCTGGGAATCTCTGGGACTGGGAGAGATGGGGATGGGTAGGATGAGGGTATGAGTAGTTAATGTTCCATGCAGGAGAGGCTGTTATGGATCCAGGGTTGAGAATCACACTGAGTTCACCACTTAAAATAGAATTTCTCTGAAGAGCAGTCTGAGATTTGGGAATTAATCAGGGAGTCTTTTGTTCCAATGATTTTGGAGGCAGGATGCTGCTATTCCAAGTCTTCTGTTGCAAATTAGGTCTTCCATAGGAATGAAGCATACGCACGGGCCATCCAAGCACAATGTAAATCAAAACACATGTCCACAGCTGGAGCAAACGCATTAGGGACATTTAATGGGATTCCACTGGAGTGAGTCGGTGTGACACCATGCCCAAGTTAACGAAAACAGCCCCCTAAAGAAAGCTCCATGAAAGAGAGCCAAAACACTGGGTTTATTGGTAATTCAGTGTTCCAAAACACACACACACACACACACACACACACACACACACACACACACGGTAAAATGCACACACTGTACCCTTTTGCAAACAAAAGCACACCAGATGCCAGGAACTGGCATGCGAGTACATTGTTTCCCAGACATAAAGCCCCGACTGGAACTGACCAGTGCTTCACATACCCCGCCCTCACTCTCCCCCTCCTCCTGATCCCCAACAGCTGTACGCTCTCAGGTACCCTGGCAGAGAAGTGCATCTGAAGATGGAGACGATGAAGAAATCACGCTTCTCTATTTATTAGTTTCCATGGTGACAGCAAAACAAAAGACAACAATAAGCGTTTCAAAGCAACAATAAAAGAAGCCACCTCTCTCTCAGGCAGGCCCCCCTCGGAGGGAAGGCAGAAGCTGTGCTGCTCTCTGTGAAATGATGGCCCGTGTCCTTCCCCCCGCCCAGGGGTATGGCTCTCAATGGGGCTGGCTACCTGTACACACACACCCCCGCAACCAAGAAGCTACTCCTAGAACGTTTTAATTTTTCTATTTTCTTTGGGGATCCTGTTGCTGAGTTTCACTTTAAATGAACTTCCAGAAATCAGACAGTGAAATCTCTGGGGATTTCTGAGCCACCCAATTCAAAGCACCATAACCAGGAACCTGAGTCGGGTCAGAATGCTGGCTGACCTCTTGCAACAAACAGGGACCCGGAATTTGGGCTTGTGAGATATTTAGCAAGTTCTGCCCCTCAGGAGAGAGTCAGCAGGGGAATGCCCTGGGTGCCTGACACGGGCAATGCCAAAGCCAGATCCCTCTCCCTCAGAGAAACCAGGGTCACCACGCCTATTGGTAACAGGGTAGAATACTCCCCTCACTGCAACCTCATTATCATTTGTCACCCTTGCCTTGCATTCAAGTGCTCTGACCCATGTCAATTGTGCCAGTTCGATTTCCTTTTCAATAAAGGCTCCAAGTAGTATTAACTCATTAGTTTCCACAACTATCCAACCCATTGACAGTATTCCCCTTGATTAACCTCCAAGAGCCCCCTCAGAAGAGTGGGAAATTAGAACAGTGAAAGCAGTGGTTCCAAATCACTCATTTTCTTTCTCTTTCTTTCTTTCTCTCTTTCTCTTTTTTTCTTTCTTTCTTTCTTTCTTTCTTTCTTTCTTTCTTTCTTTCTTTCTTTCTTCTTTCTTTCTTTCTTTCTTTCTTTCTTTCTTTCTTTCTTTCTTTCTTTCTTTCTTTTTCTTTCCTTCTTTCTTTCAGAGGGGAAATTCCCTCAGTGAATTTACTTAGAGCAAAAATGGCATCTTGGCTTTGGACTTGCCCCTACGTTCACTCATGTTAGTACTTTTTTCATTTAAGTTTTTATAGAAGGTAGGTCCTCTTTGCCTAAAAACCCAAGGGAAAAACCCCAATGCTTTAATTTACTCACATCCTGCTGTGCTTTCTCAGGTTATTCATTTTCATACCACGCCTTCAGATGCAACCTCCTGGTCGGAAGGAAAGGGGAGACAGGTCAATGGACATTGTCCCACACTGAGAAGGAGAGAACTTCTAGGTACCTCTTCCTGGTGGCCAACACCAGGGCTGCTCTAGGCTATTTCAAAACCTTAGCAGGCTCAATCCTAGAAACAGACACCATTTCCTTCCTAACCTGTCAGGCTCAGTGAGGCATAAAGCATAAATTAAGAATATTAACTGACAAAATCTGGTAACTCCCCGTTCCTGAGAACCCAAGAGGCAAACAGGAAGAGGTATCCTCAACCTTCAGGGAATGAAGACTATCTGGAAGGGGTGATGAGCTCTGCACGTTTAGAGAGAAACTGTCCTCTTGTTCTGGGGGTTCCCCTGTGTCCCTGGCTCTAGGAAACCATCTGACCACCAAGGTTGACAGTTGCCCACAAGAAAGCATAACCCTTGACCCACTTACAAGTTGGGCCTGTGGACTGGTTTTATTCTAAGGGTGATTTTTAATTCTTTTCTTCCTGTCTTATCATTCCACACTATGCCTCACCCCAGTCGGTATATGGAGGTTTATAGAAGCCACCAATGTGGGAAGAGGGGAGAGACAGTAAGGAGGGGCCATGATGCCTACATTGTCTGATTGACAAGGATAGTCATGACCTTGGGGGAGGGATGGTGGAGACTGTAGATAATACATGAGACATGACTATAAAGGCATTTTACTGTCTGATTGATGAAGCCAATTTCATTACTGTGCTGCCATACTGAATGTATATAAAACACAGGTTTAAAAAAAATTAGTTTTAAATTTTTTTAGTCCCAATTAGAGAATCCATGTCCATCTCCTCCTATGCAGCCCACTTGGCCACTGTGCAGCTATAGATAAAGCACATTTCCATCGCCCTCGAAGTATGGGAGCTCTGGCCACTGGCCACTCGTAATTTTGTCTTCTGAAATCCTTCTCTCCTCCTGAGTTCACACACTCAGAATCTGGCATTATATCCTTAAACTATAAAGTCCTCAACTTTATGCCCATTCGGAAAGCCTAAGCAAGCAAGGCTAGTTAATGCAGGAAGTGGCCAACTTACTCTGTGAGAATCTGATCCTCTCACTGCCCGGTAGCCAGGGATCTCGAGAAAGATGCTTCAAGTGGCAGGGAGCTCTGATGCTGCTTCTCGCTCTGTCTCTAACAGCCATGTGACGCTGGGAAAAGACCTGTCTCTTCTCTGGATTTCAGTTGTCTCCTTTATAAAAACAAAAAGCTGGCCACACAGTCAATCCCTTTCAGCTACATGTTCTATGCTGTGCAGCTGCAAGGTTGAATCTGAGAATCTGTGCATGCCAAAGGGCTTAAAAACTATGGCCCCTAACACTTAAGCACTCCACAAGTGGTAACTCATTTACTCCTCTCTAGAAGTCCATGAGGTAGGTATTCTAATTATGACCCCTATTTTTAAGGTGAGGAAAAAGGCATAGAGAGAGCTTGAACAGCGTGGCCTGTGTCCGACAGAAGTAGCATAAACTCAGGCAGACTGGCTCTAAGGGAAGTACTCAGGAACCACCAGAAATATAGAAAAATAGTTTTGAGGTTGAGCCTCCTAATGTTTGCATGCTTAGAAGGTGAGAGAGGAAGTGTGAGAATCAGTTAATCGGCCAGTTAACTGCATTTACAAAGAACCCAGACTAGAGCCAGACAATGTACTCTTTTTTTTTTTTTAAATATATTTTTATTAATTTTTTACAGAGAGGAAGGGAGAGAGAGAGTCAGAAACATCGATGAGAGAGAAACATCGATCAGCCGCCTCCTGCACATCCCCCACCGGGGATGTGCCCGCAACCCAGGCACATGCCCTTGACCGGAATCGAACCTGGGACCTTTCAGTCCGCAGGCCGATGCTCTATCCACTGAGCCAAACCGGTTTCGGCGACAATGCACTCTTGACCACCTGCTGGGTTCTTTCCTTACCAACAACAAAACACAAGTGGCAATGGTGTAAATGAGGATGATTCTGGCAGCAAAGCCCAAAATCACTTCGAGGTGAACTATCAGCTTGGGGTCTCTTTGCCACCTTGTCAGTGTATTGATGTGCTTCGGGGCAGGAAATGTTCCAATGATGCTGGATGAGGGAACACTAGAGGCCAGGCAAAGATAGCCACTCAAGTCTGGTTTTGAGAAGAAATACGCCTCCAGGGTCTTCAAAATACAGCCACTGAGGTCCTGACTGCCCTGCTCTGATGCCCCAGCATTGGCCTCCTCTAGTCCAGCAAGATCTTGGCAAAGGAACAGACACGTGTTCATTCATTTTGAAAACAGGCCTATTAGAAACCCTCAAACCCAACAAGCCTCTCTGGCAGGGAAGCTTTTGTCTGTTCCCTGCAGAAAGACAGTGATGGGAATGTATGCTATCTGGATTCTCGGCTCCTTGCACCAGGGCCCAAGGTTCTGAACACGGCCTCCTTTCAATACTCATTTACTGTAGAAGTTTCATGGAAACTTTACTGAGTGTTGTTTAGTTCAGTGCCTGCCGGGGGTTTTCCACCATTAATCCTCCTGGAGGAGGGTGGGGCTGAGCTAGGAACAATATAACCCTGGCCGCAGGGATCCTGATGCAACCAGCACTCCACAAGTTAACAGCACCTTAGGGGGTTAACCAACACAGCTGTGCAATGCGAGACAGCTTCAGACTGTCACCGCTATGTACTATAACCAACTTGGAGAGTTCTCTATATTGATACTTTCTTTGACCCTATCAACCAAATAGCTCTGTGGCATACTGGCTGTCATAGAATGAAATACCTCTCTTCCCCTGGAGCTAAAAGCATACCGAACTAAGAAGCGGTAGATTCTTTGCTACCATGTCATTGATTTACCTACTGTACTATGTGACCCAGGAGAGCTATGAGTCATCCCTCTTAACTTTCCAGCTAACAGAACAGGTTCCGTTGGATACAATCTCTTCTTTCTCTAGATTTATTTGTTCTGAATCCTGGTGCATTCCTAAGGCATTATTTCTTACTGAAGACAGCTCTCCCTCAGTGTTTGCTTAGTGATAATTTTTATTTGAAGTTCTTCCTGAGTAGTATGCTTGCCCTTTTCCAAGGCTTTATGTTCTTAGGAATACCTGAGTCACATGCTGTCAGAGCTCCAGCATTCATCAATCACAGGCAGGGGCACATATTTTTGTGTCTTTCTTCTCTCCCATGGGTCACTGAACGGTGTCAAAATTCTGATTTCTTTAGTTGAGCTCACAGACTATCTCTTGTCTTGTTTTCTTTCCTCTCTTCATACTCATTATTTTATTTCTAGGTAATGCAACAGATCATGTCTTCTTTCAAACACTAATCGAGGAATTACTGTGTTGGGCACTTTGCTGGATGCTGGGGGCAAAGTTGAAGATGGTCTGTCCTTGAATGAGATAAGAAAGGTCATGACTAGACAAAGCAGGAAGTGCTCCAAGGAAAGATCCTTGCAGGCGTGCAGAGCGGGGCTTGACCCAACCTGGAAGATCCCAGAAAAATCCATCCAAAAGCCAAGAAGAAGTGACGCTTGACCTAATTTTTACTTTAAAGGACAAGTAGCAGTCATTCCGGGAGGAGTCCAAACAACAGATGGACAGATGTGGATGCGGAAGAATGACATGACAAAGGGAGGCTGGAGAGTCATGGCCAGGGCACAAAGGGCTTTGTCCCTGGGGCTAAGACATTTGAACTATATCTTAAAAGTAGACAGGAGCCCCCAAAGGGAAGAGACAGCAGGACTGTAATATAGAATGGTATCATGAATCAAAGGACAAAATCTCTGCTACGTTCGTACACTGTGTGTACACTGTATGTTAGTAAGACTGTACGTTCCCATTCACTTCATCTTACACTGCGACTTGGCCCCAGTGACTGCCTACAGTGCATGGAGAGACTGATCGGAGCTTCGTGCCAATTCATGGCCCCAGCCTACCTCTCCAGGAGACTTACAGCAGTGACCACCTGTCCTCTGGTTTGCAGAGGGTTCCAGGAGGGTGGCCATCCTGGAAACCTTCCTAGAAAAGGAAGGACTTCTTTGCATAAGGCCATGAAATGAGGGATCCAGATAATGGACAGCAGTGGAAATGGCACTTGTAGCTGGGAAGAGAGCATGTGCGGAGACACAAGAGAGGCGGAGACACAAGCCCGTGAGCCCCACATGGTGGGAGAAGGTGGGAAATGTGGTGAAAGGGGCCAGGAGGTCCCTGGGTTCCCCGTTTCATCAGAACATTGCTGCACAGAAGATCACACATTTCCAAGTTGGAGAAGCTAAGGTAGAAAGAAATTGTCTCAGCACAAATATGAGGCAATAGCAAATTAAGAAGACAAATCACATGGTTTGGCTTGCTTCTGTTTCTAATCTCTGCTCTCCATGCCCACGAGCAGCCTGCCTGTCCTGCCCAGTTAGACATGCTCCCTTTGAAATCCAGAGTTCACAGAGCTTAAGGGAGTTTTCAGATGGAAATGTAATTACTTTCTTTTTTAAAGGCTCAAGCGAAGTCCTACTAATCATTTATTGTCACATCTGTAGCATAGCTCACGTTCACTTAAGGCTCATCAGAGGATCTGGAAACTGCTCAGGAAAAGAACCTGACTCCTAATGACCCCTGAACAATTCTTTTTTTCTTCTGGACACAGGCTTTTTACAATTTCCAAGAGACAGTTTGGGTAAACTTAATTCGGAATTTTATGAGTGTGTGGAACTTGTAGGGTTATCTCATTTCATGCACACAGGCCCCTCCTCCAAAACCCATACTTTCCCCTCATTTATATGTTTCACAGAGACCTTTTCCAGGAACATGAAAGTTTAAAACTTTCACTCAAGCTAAGGTTTCTGTTTTTATTAGGAATTTCACTGGCCCAGGATGTGTTACAGAGACAAAAGCAGTTTCAAAATTGCTGGCTCGGTCACGTTGACTGCAAGTGACTCTCAGCCTAGCAAAGAAGAAAAAGGTTTTTGGCTTGGCTGGAGTGGATCAGATGGTTGAGCATCATCCTATGTGCTGAAAAGTTGCCAATTCGATTCCCGGTCAGGGCACATACGTGGGTTGCGGGTTCGATCCCATTGGAGCATGTACAGAAGGCAACCGATGGATGTTTCTCTCTCTCTCTTCCCCAAGCATCCCCTTATGCTAGCATGTAACCCCGATACTCCCAACCCCAACTTGGGTGATATTTCCTATTTCACAGATGTAAGAAGACAGATTCTGGATACTGTCCTATGAATGTAGGTTCAGTATGTTAAATGCAATCGGTGTAATTCTGCAAGCATATACAGAAACGAGGATTTTGTAAGCACCATTTAAAACTATCTGAAGAGGATTTTTTCAGGTAACTTTCTGTAGCTCTTTTTATAAAGCAAAAGCCCTTTTGGGAAAAAACAACATCTCCCCACTTCATGTGTTCTAATTTTAGGTTTTCATAAATTAATTTCAAATTTCAAAAAAAAAAAAAATGCTGGAGGCCACCAGTCTTTTTCATTTGTTGAGTTAAGCTCCACACCGACCCAAGAGCCAATCATGCTTTGCTGTTACGCTTTCCTAAATAACAAACGGCATTTGAAAATGTGGGCTACCAAACAGAAAACTTCCCCGGAGTCAGCAGACAAGCCCAGCATAAGATCTCATGGTTCCAACTAACTAGCTCATAGACATTCATGTCCAGTTCTGCTTTTTCCATGGTCTTTCAGGAAGAGTCCAATTTCTGGTTAGGAACTGAGAAATTGGTTTGGTTTCTACTTCCGTACAGTAGTAGTGATGCTAAGATAGTATTAAGGGTGTTAGAAAAAGTGGCCTATTCTTGTTCTTGGTTTAGGCAATGGTGTGCTGGTAAATGTTTTAACAGCCAGCTCTCCGAGATAGAAATGTCTGTTTCATATATAGTCTGTTCGATGTAAGTCTGTTCGAAATTTTACTGACATACAAATAATAAAATACTCAGGGGATGTCCAACGGGGAGCGGGCCTAAGCCGGCAGTCAGGGGTCTTTAGCGCTGCCAGAGGCAGGAGAGGCTCCTGCCACCACTGCTACACTCGCCAGCCATGAGCCCGGCTTCTGGTTGAGCATCTGCCCCCTGGTGGTCAGTGTGCATCATAGTTCTGCTGTCTGCTCAATTTGCATATTAGCCTTTTATTATATAGGATAGTCATTGACTTTAAAATGTCTTTCTAAAGGTGAAATAAAAATTACCAAACCAAGATGTATAGGAATGTAAAATAGTGTTACTCGGTAGTCTTGATTGGTAACTTTAGGCCAATGCCATTAGCCAATCCTAACAACTAAGGAATTTCCTTTAATGCGAGAGAGGGAGAGGGAGGGAGGGAGGGGGAGAGAGAGAGAGAGAGAGAGAGAGAGAGAGAGAGAGAGAGAGAGAGAGAAGAAGAAGAAGAAGAAGAAGAAGAAGAAGAAGAAGAAGAAGAAGAAGAAGAAGGAGGAGGAGGAAGAGGAGGAGGAGGAAGAGGAAAGAAAGACATGAAACTTCAAAGTTTTCTTAAACAAAACAAACAAAAAGGTCAGACCTGTCTCTATTCGTATCAGATTTCTGACTGTTCATGTTACTCTGTGTTGTTCCTTGTCCAGGCATCTACTCAATACCATCATTTTTTTCTACTTGTTAGTCTTATCCTCCCCCTCACCTTCTCCTTAATGACTTTCCTCTTAAAAAACACAAAAGAAGCAAAAGGTCACTATATATCTGCTGTTCTCTGAGTACCGTGAAGTAGAACCTTTTGCTAAACAGTCATCCCCCAATTAAAAGAAGTGCAATTTTTCACTAATGAGAAAGCACGATTGATGCAGGTATACGTCTTCAGGTAAGCGGCTTTTGCTGTCTTATTTATAATGTGCACAAAAGACTTCTCTGTCTTCCAAATAACAGATGAGTCAATGCTACCATCATAAAATGTTGACATATCCACCCACTGCAAAAAGGAAACTGGCTTCAGAACATCTTACAGAAAGCATGAAGCTACTCTTGACAAATGGTAACACTTTTACTTAATCGGTATGTTCTCGAAACTCAGGCACAGAACTGCTCTCAGGCCCTTAGGAGAGAAATGTGTTTAGTGGATATCAGGCTGACACATTACGGGGGTCTGGAGGGGAAAGAGTGGGAGAAACCTACAAGGTATGAGCCATGTGTTAATATCTTTTATGAATAATTGTGTTGGTGATAGTAACAACACGGGATGGAGAAGTGAGGTGTTTCTAACAAAAACACATCCAAGAAACACAGAAAACAATATGAGAAAAATCAAGGAGATATTTCTACTTACCAAGCTCTGCTATCTGCATGAAAGAACTGTACTTTCAACCACAAAGACATTAACTTAAAAATATTTTATTAGACATTTCTTTTTCTATAACTTGTTATTCCAAAGTAAAAAAATTCCCTGGTCATCACCCAATAACTGAGGTGTTTTTCTATTTGGCCTTTAATTATTAATCCACACCAGCTGCCACCCACTCATGAATCAGAAGGTTAAAGGAATACATCATTCATTAGTATTAAAACCTAGAGGACACTACATGTCAGGTTACTGCGGCTTTAGCCTGACTTGTTTCTATATTATTTCTATACTAGAGGCCTGGTGCATGAAAACCTCTCATAGTCCGGAACCCCTCGGGGGATGTCTTCCTGCTGGCTTAGGCAGTTGGACATCCCTCTCGCAATCTGAGATCCCTCGCTGCTCCTCAGCACTGCCATGGAGGTGGGAGAGGCTCCCACCACAGCCGTTGCACTCACCAGTCGTGAGCCTGGCTTCTGGCTGAGCAGTGCTCCCCCTGTGGGAGTGCACTGACCACCAGGGGGCAGCCCCTGCATTGAGTGTCTGCCCCCTGGTGGTCCGTGTGCTCATAGTGACTGGTCGTTCTGCCATAATGGCTGTTTGGCTTTTATTATATAGACTAGAGGCCCAGTGCACAGATTCGTGCACATTGAAAGGAAATTAATTAGAAGGTGACTGGTGGGGTGGGACTGGGCGAGACGGGCCAAATAATCCCTGGAGCCAACCTCCCTCAGTCCCTCCCTGGCCAGCTGCACCTGGGGCTGCGTTGGGGCTCGAAGGGCATCTGCAGAGTGAGCGGGGTCCCTTTGGCAGGTGGGTCCCTTGGCCTGGTCTGCAGGGATCGGGCTGAAACCGCAGTGTGACATCCCCCAGGGGTCCCGGAGTGCGAGAGGGCACTCTGCAAAGTTGCTGTCACTTGGCAGCTCCTGCATTGAGTGTCTGCCCCCTGGTGGTCAGTGCGCTCACAGTGACTGGTCGTTCTGCCATAACAGTCCCTTAGCCTTTTTATACATATAGATTCCTAAAGGAGGTGCTACTGAGTTCAACAAACTGTTTTCACTATATGAACAGAGGGGCATTTCCTCAACCCATACATTTTTTTAATGTACTAAACTTTAAAATTTGATGTTTTTTAAAAGAGGAATCTCTTGTGAGGCTCTGGGGCCAGCCTACCTGCCTTGAATCCTGTCACTGCCGCTTGCTGGCTGTGTAATCTTACACAAGTTAGGTAAGGAGCCTTTTGTGAAGTACGGGCAATACCAATACCTATCTTATGTGTTGAAGACTTAATGAGTTAATAATACATACTAAGCATTCAGAACAATGTCTGGAACACAATAAGTTAGCTACTGCTATCATATTATTTTATTATATTTCCAAGGTGAGTATATACACAGTTTGAAGAGAAAAAAAACCCAGGTACTTATTGAGAACTAATTCAATAACTAGAAAAATATATATGGCCCAACTGGAGTGGCTCAGTAGTTGAGCGTCAACCTATGAACCAGGAGGTCAAGGTTTGATTCCCAGTCAGGGCACATGTCTGGGTTGTGGACTTGATCCCCAGTGTGGGGAGTGCGGGAGGCAGCCAATTGATGATTCTCTCTCATCCTTGATGTTTTTTGTTTTTTTTTGTTTTTTTTTTTTTTTGTTTTTTTTTTTTCATCCTTGATGTTTTTATCTCCCTCCCCCTCCCTCTCTATGAAACCAATAAAAATATATTTAAAAAATATGTACATATTTTTAAAAGCTACACCATCCTTTTTTAAAAAAATTTTTTTTATTGATTTTAGAGAAGAAGAAAGAAGGAGAGATTAGAAACATCAATGATGAGAATCATTGATTGGCTGCCTCCTGCATGCCCCACACTAGGGATCAAGCCTGCAACCGGATACGTATCCTGACTGGTAATTGAACCATGACCTCCTGGTTCATAGGCTGATGCTCAACCACTGAGCCACGCTGGCTGAGCTAGAAAAATATTAAAATATCTACCTAGAAAAATAGAAGTCTTGTAGAGAACTTCCCAAATGATACTTTAAAAAAATGTTTATTTTACCAGTTTAAGCTGATTGAGGGTAAGGGCCTTTAGCTATAAACACTCAGTGCCATGCACAGATACTTACCATTGTTGAATGAATAATGTATTTCAACATTTTCTTTTGTTTAACATTTTAAAAATCATCTAACCTACCAAATAGGAGGATTTATTTGAAATAAAGTGACAATATTCTCAGTATTACCTGTAGTCTAGGCAGTTTTCTACCTGCAAAGCAGGTATAATATAGACTGTCACACCTTTGTAAGGTGTCTTCCATGGCCCCCCCAAGAGACACCCTTGCATTGCAGTGGCACCCTGACCCCCAGAGCACAGGCCTGGCGGCTGAGGCTGACCGTGCCCTGGAGGGGCTTCATATTCCCTGGCCACTGTAGACAGATCTCTGCCACCCACCGGGCTGCCACTATTGGACCCTGACTAATAAGGTTGTCAATACAGATTGGACACTGATACAGTTGCCAATATATAAGCCTGGAGCCACCAGGCTTATATATTGGCAACTGTTCAGGTAATTTCTTTTGGTTCTAAATTTTGACCAGATTCGAAGATATTTATTAAAAGGAACATGTTCTGTATCATGATTTTATCCTTAGAGGAACTAAGCCCTTACATTTTTAAAGCTAATACTTTTCTAAGTCTGCCATTCAGAAGTAGAAGGTGTTAACACTTAACTTCAGGATTTCGGGTTAAGAATAGTTGCCTATAATGGAAACAAAAATCCCTTAGCACTTTCTGCATATAATTATCATAAAGGCACAAAGAGAACCAATACAGGGAACATACGAATTGACTTGAGTGCTCGTGTATAAACACATCTGTTATTACTGAAGAATAGGGACTTTCAGTTATTTCAAGTGGAAAATGCTATCTGTTAATACAGAACTACCTCAGCAGCAGCAACACAACTTAGGAAGTTGTATTCTGCAATGCAGTGTTTGAATCTTGGCACTGCACAGACCAAGGTTCAAATCCCAGGAGTGGCACTTCTGAGCTGTGTGCCTTTGGCCAAATTACATAATCTTGGAGTTTGTTTCCTTATCCTGTCTTGCAATGTTGATTGTAAAGTAGGATATATTTACCTCACAGAGTTAATCTCAATTCTAAACATGATAAACAAACACCACTGTGATTAATTTTTCCTTCTGTTTCCTCATTTTATAGCTAAGACCGTATTGAGGCACAGAAATAAGCTGTTTACTGAGAGTGCTTAAAAGACTCTTGATTTAAGTATGCAAGCTAGGGAGACAAAGTATGCACTAAATGCCAGTAGCTCTATTGAGAAGGATGGTAATTTACTATGTACCATTCTATAACTAACTTCCTGATAAATGCCATTCCCTACCAGATTGCTGGTGAGCCTACTGATGAAAAAGTGCAGAATAAGTACAATTTATGTAATAAAAAGTAACATCTTAGATTTATGTAATACTTTATGCTTGATCAACTGCTATGTCTAATGTCATTTAATTTGATCACAACAGCTGTATATTTTAAGACCTACTTTTTAGTGATAGGAGTAATAAAAAATTTCATAAACTAAAAAACATCAGGAAAAAAAAACAAATTATGTTAGCTGTGGCTGGGTGGCTCAGTTGGTTGGAGTGTTATACTGTGCCCCAAAAGGGTACAGGTTCGATTCCTGGTCAGAACACATACCTAGTTGCAGGCACGTACTAAAGGCAACCGATGGATGTTTCTTTCTCACACTGATGTTTCTCCCTCTCTCAAAGCAATTAAGACTTATCCTTGGGTGAGAATTAAAAAAATTTTTTAAGGTATGGAAAAAGGGAAATCATAACAATTATTGAATTTGCTAATAAGTTCTCAACTTTTAATAAAAGTCCAAGTGTCCCTTAACTGTACCTATCACAGATAGTAGAGGTTAAATTAGAATTTTAAAAGAATAGTCATTTTGCTAGAAAGAAAAAGGCTGCTAGGATTTCTTGCAGTAGATGCAAGTAAATGATAAAAATGTAAAAGTAAACACTATATGATAAACAAAAGATAGCCACTATTTGAGGCTAATAGTAAGTTCTCAAAAAACTTCTTTATTCCTTATAAGTTCAATTAAATGTTTTCAATTTTACAAATCTAGACCATACCTTCCCTCCAACCCTGCTTGTGCTCATCTCTTGTAATCAATGGAGACAGTAGAAAATAAATCCACAAAACCATTTTTAAAAATTTCATTGGAAGACTACTGCTTCTGCCATTTATAAAGTTTAGATGTCTTCTAAAATATACCACTGGCTGTACATAACGTTTGCATGGTGATGGGGGCCGTGGCGTATTGTTTGGTTTGGGCAACTGCATCCCTGCTGCTGCATTACCCGACAGCACACACACCTTTACATTCATAACCCACCACAGCAAACTGACACGGCCAGTACTCTTCATCTTTCCTCATCTTTAAAGCCACCTGACCTAGTGCAGCGTCATGACAACTCATGCTTTCATGTAGCAAAAGCCTGCAGCTGGTTCCTGACTGCTGCCCTCTCCGTTTTGACCAGACGAAGCTTAAAGAGATTCTGTATTGGTGCTTCTTTCTGCAAAGACCAACAAATGCTCCCCACTGATAATGTCACATTTAAATTAATGGTTCGTTCTTATCTGCCCCACGTTTGGTTCTTTCATTTAGTCACTTCACCGGAGGCAAATGGGTTTTCCATGAAAACCCAGATTTTTATTTAAAAAAATATTTTTATCCATTTTTAGAAAGGAAGGGGAAAGAGAGAAACATCAAAGATGAGAGAACCTATAACCACTGACTCCTGCACGCCCCACTCTGGGGATCAAGCCTGCAACCCGGGCATGTGCCCTGATCGGGAATCGAATGGTGACCTCCTGGTTCATAGGTCAATACTCAACCACTGAGCCATGCTAGCCGGGCTGTGAACACTAAGACTTAAATGCCATTTTAATTTTTCTCCCATACTCCAAGTACAATATATTAACTCACAGCACCACCTACCTTTCAGTAAAAGGCTAGGAAACTAGGTTTACTTTTTAGTGTAATGCCCAAATGGCTGGCTTATACAAAGTAGAATGTTAGGCTCAAAATGCAAAGAAGAAAAAAATATCTAAAAACAAGTTCCATATGGCAATATATATAAAATGCTTATACCAGTACACATACATTTCCTAGTAATGTCCAAACCCAGGAGTCTGGCCAGCAACATACTAGTAACTTCAATCTGACACAGAACAGTCAGTGCACAGACTGTGCCCCTGAAAGTTAACTGGAGTTGCAGTCAGGGAGATGAGGGCTGCGTTGACATGAATCTAATATTCACTGATATTCTCTGCCCAAGTGGAAACTGGAAGGTGTGGTTTTCCTTAGAAGTCTTCTCAATACTTTAGTCATGTTCCCTGTTTAAATGAGAAAAAGGATGACGAGGGATAAAATCTCACTTTTCTATCCTCCCACAGTGATGCCTATCAGCACCAAAATCTATATAAAACGTGGAAGAGGCTGCTCGGGCAGCACACTCTCTACATGATCCAAACCACAGGCCTTTCTCAAATCAGCATGATTCTTTGACTTCACACTGAAATGGGAATCTTTTTTCTGCAGAAACGACCATTTCCTTACATAAAACTAAGCAGTACAGAAATATTAGTCAGCATAAACGAGCATTTGTGCCAATAGCTGAGAAGTCAGTCAAACCATGAGAAGCAACTGATTACATGAAAAGCTTGGTTGTGATGCTCATGAATGGAAATGTCTTAAGTTACATAGGATTTCTCCTGTACAGTTCACAACCCCATAAGGCAGGCTGGGCTGAGGATCAACATCCATGTCCCCCACAGGGAACAGATGAATTGGGGATTATGCACCTCAGCCCATGGAGCACTAGGCCAAGAGGCATTTGGCGGTCCAGTGCTCTATTCCTTAGATATGCAAATTAGGAAAAAACCAAAACAATTTCAGTTAAAACTGACTAAAAAGAATTTAAAATATAAAAGTTTCTTTAAAAGTAGCAGTTGGCCACAACTTTCAAACGGAGTAATTGGATTAAGCATTTTCTTAACACAGGACTGGGGCTCTAATTGTTTTGGAGGCTCTTTTCCTAGAGCGTGAGGAGCTCAGCATGTCACACCCCACAACCGCACTCAGTCTTTTTTCAGGGGTTCACGGCAGCAGACACCACCAGGAGCCTCGGTGATTGGACAATCAAATTACCATCCCATTTTGGTGGGACTACCCTGCCAGTTATAGTAGAGTTGTTAAAAGAAATAAACTCTTCTAACCTTTATAATTAGTAAAGTTTCATATCATCAATGGAGTAACACAGATAGTTCTCACTTCATAAGCCTTCTTCTCTACCCTCTTTGCATTCCAAATCCATTATTTTCCTTATGCATTAGTTTTAAATGCTTCCTTTTTTCCTGTAGTGTCCCTCTGAGCTGTTCCAGGGAAATTACCAATGCACTTCAAGGTTTCACTAAACTTGTATGTCCAACATGTAGAATACAATGGACACTTCTACATTTTCTCACATCCTATTGCACAATACAAAACTGATCAAAATGCACTAAGAAACATTTTGTGTTCAAATCAACACTAATTTAAAATGTTTGGTTAGAAAACAGCATAATTTATTTTAATATACGTATTCCAATTTAGTATGAAGGTGAGCAGTTATTATTTCTGAGGTTTAGATATCTAAACTATAGTTTACCATTGAAACAAACAGATTTTTTGGAGTCTTTCTTTCTTTATTTTTGATTTTTTAAACGTTCCTTTTAAGTTCACAGTGTCACAGGAGTAAAAAACAAGACTGGTAGAAAGCACTCTAAAACATATGGCTTTATATACATAAAAATTCAATAATGTTGCCACCACCCCTAATACAATGTGATCTGTATTTACTTACTACTGTCCAGAATGAACGTCTGTACATATTAATTGTTCAAGTATATCTAGAGCAGTGCTTGTCAAAGTGAGGTTCCACTGCTAACTTAATGTGTGTTTCTTTGAACACATCCAATGTCAATACAATTAAATATAATTGTAACAATTTCTTGAATATGCTCTAAAGAGCCAAGTGTAATTTACAGTTAGTTTAACACCCCCTTTGTACAGCACCAAGGTTAAAAATGGATCTAGCTAAATGTTCTCTTTCTTTTATTAGTTACAGTTTGTTATTTATTTCTACAATATTAAGCCCACACTGAACTCTTGTGAAACTTCTACCTTAAATAAATAAACACTTCATCCACCTCATACTTAAATACCTAATTTTTTCCGTATAGTACATGTTCCTGGGTAACAGTTCTATCTTGGAGAACTAGGCAAGTCGGATAGGGTTCTCCAGGTTTGCTTTAAAACTTTCAAGAAACCTGGTGGCTAGCTCGTCATCGACTACTCGGCCGTCACTTGACATGGTGACCCTGATGAACTGCTGTTGCTGCAGTTTGTCATTCCCCTCTTCATCCTGAGTGAGCTTCAGCACAGATCGGAATCTCCCCACAGCCAAGATGCAGGCCTGAGGAGGGTTGATCACTGCAGTAAACTCATCGATGCCAAACATCCCCAAGTTGGAAATACTAGAGAAAACAAAAAGCTCTGAAGGTGGCATGTCGCCAATCAAAGAAGACTTTCCCCAAGCACACATTTTCACTTTAAAACTGTCATTCACAGGTAAACTGATTGTATACATAGAAAATCTAAAACTCTACAGATAAACTAGTCAGATTAGTAAGTGAATTTAGCTAAGTCACTAGATAAAAAGGTCAATATAAAAATTCACATTTTATTTATAAACAAGTTGCTGTAATTGGAAAATAAAATTTAAGAACACCATATACAATAATATCAAAAATATCAAGGAGCCTGCTCAATGTGGCTCAGTGGTTGAGCATTGACCCATGAACCAGGAGGTCATGGTTCGATTCCCCGTCGGGGCACATGCTTGGGTTGCAGGCTTGATCCCCGGTGTGGGTTGTGCAGGAGGCAGTCAATCAATGATTCTCTCTCATCATTGATATTTCTATCTCTATCTCCTTCTCCCTTCCTCTCTGATATCAATAAAAATATATTAAAATTGCTGAGGTAAATAAATCTATTGTATTTATATATATATTTAGATATCAAAAACAAACTCCAGATGTCACTCTATGAACACCTGAATGAGTTAACTAGCTAACCCTAAAGGGTTTCTACTAGCTTTGACACAAAAATTTGTCTGAAGAATATTTTCACACAATCTGTTATCTAAATAGAGTATGTGATATTTAGCTTAAATTTTTAAAAAGTTTCAGAAAAAAAATAAAACAGGTGACAGCTGTTTGATGCTACTTATAACTAAGAGTTTAAATTTTACCTGAAAGATCCTCCTTGGTATTCTTCAGGTAACAATTTCCCATCTCTTGCTTTCTTTGATAGAGCCTGAGAAAAATGCAGACCATGTCAAACAACACTGTATTATGCACAATTCAGGGTACTTGTCACTTGAAATATATGCACACAGGGTACAGTCTTATCTCTGAGATGCTTTGCTTTCACTTTATAAGATGTACATGTACTTTTCTCTAAAGTAAATTTTAAAATGAACAAGATAGGATACAGTCTAAAGAAGTTAAAGATGTAAATCAAAACTCTAGAAAAAGCCGTTTCCTTGAAAAATTGTGCACCTCTACTATACCAAGTATTTCGGTGTTTTCCATCTTGTCTATAAAACTTTTTTCTTATAAGATATTCGGAGAAGACATTCTTGTTAATCTAATATTTTAAATAAACTATGCAATGACAACAAACCTGGAACCAACATACCAGTTTTCATCTTTCACTTTTTCCTCTTTTTTATCCATAACACATATGTAATTTCAGACAGTTGTTAAAAAAAAAACCCCGAACTTTATATTTCACTTTCCCATATTAGAAGCATCTTTCTTGTTGCCAAGTCTTTATAAATGATTTTCAAATGTCTGTTTAACATTCTAAACACTGCATCTGCCAGAATTTACTTAGTCATTTCCCCAGTGTCATCATTTGGTTCACTGATTTCTTTTGAATGATTTCATATAAATTCTCAGAAGTGGAATTACTAAGCCCCAGAAAGTGGACATTACTGGTTCTTCATCCTACAGCTGAAGCATTTCCTGGATGAGCTAGTCTAACTGACACCCCACAAAGCATATAAGGATATAGTAATTTTATATCACTCTTGATAATACTGAGTTCTAAAAACTTAGATGACACGCTGAGAGTGAGTTTAAGAAAAGTCCTTTAAATTTTCCTCTACTTGCACTTGCAGTTAGCTGCACTTCTGTTTAAGTTTTATTTTTCAGTGTTTCCAAAGCACGGACACAGAGGCTCAGTCATTATTAATATATATAATAAAAAATTAATAATGAATTTACTTTATGAGAAGGGTTGATAAAATAAATCCTGGGCTTACTTAATGTTCTGTATTATACAGCTAACATAAGTACAAATACAATCACCATTAATAACTGTTTGATTTGAAACCATAAATGATTTCCACTTTGAAAAATAAAACATTCTTTAAAAATCTAAAAATAATCTCAATGTATTACTGTGACTTAATGCAATGGAAACAACTACAGATTTATTTTATTTGGATACAGTTACTTATGAAGCCATTTGAAACCAAAATGAAAACTGAAGAGAGAGACTTGACTTGTGCAGCCCGTGGAGTATCAGAAGCAGAGAGAGCGATCTGCAGATGTGCTTTTGCTGCCTGAAGCGATACAACGGTTCACATGACTTGCACAGACACATGTCATGCGGACTTGAGAGGCACTGCTTTAAAGGCAGATGATTTCCACATGTCCTGATGAGTTATTGCACTAACACAAATAAAAAGCATATTCATTTGAAAAACTAGGCTGCAAGCATGCATAATACACTTCTAAAAAATCTCTGTACACTCTAAAGACATCAGCAGGATATTCCTATCAGTGAACTCTAAGAACCTAAAATAAAAATAGAATCTGAGGAGGATTGATGGTTCTAAAAATTCCTAAAGAATTCTCACTGGATTTTCCTGGTAGTCTGAAAATATGAACTTAAAATCAAAGCTGGTAACAACTCTAAGCAGACAGCTGAAACAATATAATACAAGATGGCCAGCAAACATTTCCTTGGTAAATGAAAAAAAGGATCACTTATCTAAAAGAATCTGAAATTGTCAATGCTGACACTATAATATCTCTGATCAAAAACAAAGAAATTATTGAGGTTGTCAAAGCTGACCTACTGCCTGTGTTTCTGCTTATTCAATGGAATATTTTTGGTGAAATCAGATTCTTCTACATTAGAGCTACAGAACTGCTTCTATAAGAAAACACAGGGAAAATGAAGTACTTTTGTTTTTCGAACACTAAGCACTTTTAGTGGTCTCAATTCTAAAAAGAAAATGAATGAACTTTTAATAATATGATGTTAATAGTGAGGCCTATGTAGTACCACTTTTTTAGAAATACAGCTTCAGCTTTAACTATCTAAACTATCATCTTTAAAGTTGAATTCTAGACTTCGGGAAGTAATCATTCATCTATAACTTGAATACACCTGATCCTACTTTATCTGCATGTTATTTTTGAAATTTTGAATGTTAAATGTTCTTAAAATGGGTCTTATCTGCGCCCTGGCCAGGTGGCTCCATTGGTTGGAGCGTTATCCCGTACACCAAAAGGCTGTGGGTTAAATTTCCTACCAAGGCACATACCTAGCTTGCAGGTTCAATCCCCAGTTGGGGCACATAAGGGAGGCAACCAATCGATGTTTCTCTCATATCGATGTCTGTCTGTCTCTCTCTCTCTCCCCACCCTCCTTCCCTCCCTCTCTCCCGGAAATCAATAAAAACATATCTTCAGGTGAGGATTAAAAATAATAATAAAAAAATAAATAAATGGATCATATCTGGATAAAAACTTAAACTCCATATACACAAATGACAATCACTTGGAAATATACACACAAACACAACTGCATATACAAATACAAGTAATTGCATATAGATATATGCATATCAATCATCGAGTGACCAGATCATGTCAACGCTTTATCAGGAAGTAAATTCCAGTATTTTGAAAGCACAGTATTTAAGGCCTACCTTCACAGAGTCAGCAATTTCCTGTATGCCCTTGGCTGCAGCATCTTTTATGATTGGTGTAATTAAACCTCTATCTGTTGCCACAGCCACTGAAATATCAATAAAAGGCAGTTGCTTTGGGCCCTCTCCATCCCAGCTTACATTGACACTTGGCATTTGCTAGAAATAAGAAACAAAAATACATGTTACTAAAGAAGCAGCTTCAGACCAAGTTGAGTAGAAAAATAACTAAATTATTATGCTCACTGGAAAGTGAATATAGCTAGACAGAAGGAAATAAAAATTTGGTTTAAGAAATGGTTTGGATCTCTGTGTTAAATACCTTTTATATCTGGGATGAACAATTAAGCATACCATCTTTTCTGAAGCAAGCTTGAGGAAATTCTGATGCTGTACACATTTTCATCCCTTTATATCATGGTTAAAAAAGGCTCCCTTTGTTAAACCTTGTGGACGGAAGGGGCCACATGCTAACCTGACAGACTCAGGGGAGGCCTGCATAGCAGTCTTGCAGACTCAGAGACCTAAAGTAACCACAAAGGATGGTCTGAAATCAAACTTTAACTAAAAGCAGCTATGGTAGATAGTCACCTCCTTGGCTGCTATTTTCACTAACAAGGTCAAGTCAACATTTACCTTAATTGAGCCTGTCTTTTTGCATCTATGATAACATACCCTTTGAAATGTCTAGGTAACTTGTAACTTCCCTTTTTCCGGACCCCTTGGGGCACAACCTAATGTGCTGGGCACCAGGACAGACACCTCAAATTCCTTCATTATGCTAGTCATTCTTGTACCCACCTAAGTATGTGGCCATCATTTTACTTTTTATCCAATCCCAGGAGTGTCCCCCCCCCCACCCCCCCAGCCTTTGCTTTCTCCCGCCTCTCTAGTCTATCACCAATGGATTTCATGTAACCCACCTACGTTTCTTTCCTTTGATTGCAAAGTATAAATACAGATGTAACCCGCCATTCTCTGGAGCATTATCTCAATTCCTTGAGGTTCTGCTTCCCGGCATATGTCGACAGTTTGGCTCAAATAAACTCACAAAAATTCTTTACAGGTTTCAATCGTTTTTTGTTTTTTTGTTTTTTTACGTTAACAACATGATTGCTATAAAGTATTTAATGTTTGTTGTACTTCCTGCCCCAACATTTGACCAACATGACCTTGAGAAGGTAGACAGGGAAGAGGAGTGGTGACATTTACCCACTCACTCCTGAGGCATGAAGAAAGCCTGATTTTCTAGCACAGCCCTGGGAGGTACCAGCAGGCCATTCATAAATGACTTCCTTATTTAAGAGAGATTTTCTAGCTTCATAAACATATATGTCCTACATGTGAGCACGTCTATTTTTAATATGCATACAATACACTGAGGCTGAAAAACCAGATGAAATGGTTAAATACTTGGAAACAATGTAAATTGATATGTTGTCAAGTATCACAGCAGAAAATGATGCTGAAAAATAGACATAAAAAACAAATATCTCGCCGAAGCCGGTTTGGCTCAGTGGATAGAGCGTTGGCCTGCGGACTGAAAGGTCCCAGGTTCGATTCCGGTCAAGGGCATGTACCTGGGTTGCGGGCACATCCCCAGTAGGGGATGTGCAGGAGGCGGCTGATCGATGTTTCTCTCTCATCGATGTTTCTGACTATCTCTCTCCCTTCCTTTCTGTAAAAAGTCAATAAAATATATTTAAAAAAAATAAATATCTCTTCTCAACAATTCTTTGCTTTCTACAGAATAAGATCCATACCTCTCTTCTGTAATGTAAACATAGCCATCCACAACACAATTCCTCCTACCTACCTAATCTTACTTCTGACCATTCCCTTAAGATGAATTTCCCAAGTCCCTCAGGCCCTGCCCTGCCTTGCTGAGCTCATTTCCATTTCCTCACTCTTCACTTCTCCATCTTTTGAGGCTCTGCCCACTCATTCAACAATGCCACTAAGTCAAAATAAACAAGGAAGTCCCAACCTCTTAGAAGATTTAAAATATTTGAGAGATAATGGTAAAATAAAAGAGATAAAACCACCCCCCACTTGGCAAATAAATTTAGTTAGGAAGCTATCGTAAACAAAAACCTATGGGACGTAAGTTGTACCTGAAGAAAAATTTATAAACCTAAATAATCTTAATAAAAGATAATCATAATGAATTACAGATTCAAGTTTTCTAAGAAAATATCTCTTATCAAAATAAACCTGAGGATGTGAAGGAATACATAATAAAATAAAAAGGGAGTGATTGTAAGTATACAAAAGCGAGGCAGAGTTCAGAAAACCCCCAGGTACTGAGGACATTAACATAATTATAAGCAAACTTAAGTGACTCTAGGCCAGTAGTCAGCAAACGGCAGCTCGTGAGCCACATGCGGCTCTTTGGCCCCTTGAATGTGGCTCTTCCACAAAATACCACGCGCAGGCGCGTACGTACAGTGCGATTGAAACTTTGTGGCCCATGCGCAGAAGTCGGTTTTTGGCCTGGGTGAGTCTATTTTGAAGAAGTGGCATTAGAAGAAGTGGGGGGTGTCGGTCAGTAGGTCGGGCAACGGGAGACAGGGCTCAGGCGGGCCGCGGGATAAGCAACACGGGGGAGGCGTGCGCGATTCATGCACGAGTTGAGTGAGCCAGTCGGCTCCTGCGGAAGCAGTGGGCAGCCTACTGCGTGCAATATTGCGCGATGGGCTACTAGTTACTGTATATAATCTTAATTTGCTCTATCTCCTAACATCCTTATTTAGTTTATGGCATGAAATTTCTCCTTGTTTATCTATAAAAATCCAAAGATGTGACATTACTTTAGAAGTCAAAATTATTGGGATTTGCTACTTACTTTAAGGGTAACAGCTGCTGCCTTGATGATAAAATCATTTACTGACACTTTAATGTCATCTGAAAGAAAAACAAGCAAACTAAAATTAACATTCATAATAAACTTAAACATTGACCATTAGGATTTCAAACTTGTAAATTACTACACTGACAAGCAATGGTAAAAAACATGACAGGTTTTATTTGTTTGCTTATTCAATAAGATTCTCTGATAAGAAAAACTTGTATTATATGAGGTCCTGAACAACGAGTATTAACCATAAAAAGTTTATTTCTGGGCCTTGATTATAATTCTTTTAAATTGCTCAGATATGATACACAAGAACTTGCAGAAAGAAAAGCAACTCCTATGTCTCTGAAGATACAAATGGTCTAAGACAGGGGTGGGCAAACTTTTTGACTCGAGGGCCACAATGGGTTCTTAAACTGGACCGGAGGGCCGGAACAAAAGCATGGATGGAGTGTTTGTGTGAACTAATATAAATTCAAAGTAAACATCATTACATAAAAGGGTACGGTCTTTTTTTTTTTAGTTGTATTCATTTCAAACGGGCCGGATCCGGCCCGCGGGCCGTAGTTTGCCCGCGGCTGGTCTAAGATGTACTAGTATATAAACAGAATGATTCATTTTTTCCTCATCATTTTCAAATGTCCTTTTTCTGCATATGCTTTAAAATATACTGACTGTATTAGAACTGTGATACACAGTCACTTTATAAAATAAATATATATCTCGGGGATATTCAAAATTTTTTCACTAATGGGGTATACAACAAAAATTTTGGACCACTGCATTAGGTAAGATCTGCTTTTTAACTTAACAAAACAGGATACAGCAAATACCAAAGATGAGACAATGTTGGTGTACGTCCTAGTGTAATAAGTAAAATGAAGTTTTCTGTCCAGTTTTATGGTGAGTACATTTGAATTAATTTCCTTCCACATGATGATTTTAAGATAAAGCTGAGGTCCTCTCCCTCTCCACAGAGCTGCTATAACTAAAGCACTTGATTTATACTCTTGCTTTTCCCAGTGGGTATGGAAGTGTTGGAAAATGTAAACTACACTTGATTCTTTATTGCAAGAGCTTCTAGAAGATCAAGATCTAGTCAATGATATGTGGCAGGAATCACAAATCCTGTTATTATAGTATCATGGAATTTTGTGTGAACAAGATCTCATTCCAAAGGCATGCTGAAGCTTTCAGAAAGAGAGCAGATGAATTACCATAAACATAAATACTGCCAAACTGTCATGGTAACTGTCAGCTGCTCATTTAATTCACAGCTCTTCTAATTCAGATTTTCAGAAACATACAACTTTTCTGTTTCTTTAAAATCCCTTTAGGAATAGAAATAAAAATGGATTTCCAATGCTTACAGGTCAGAATTTCCTTATGTACATAAGTGTAAAGATTCTTAGCAAAATTTTAGAAAATGGAATCAAGCAAGTATGAAAAAATTAATGATTAAATGAGTTTTATTCACTCATTACAAGTAATCACTCATATAAACAAGGTCGATTCAACATTTGGAAATCAATAAAATTCACCATATTAATAGGCAGGAAAAGGAAAGGTTATCTCAAAAGATACACAAAAAGCATTTGACAAAATTCAACATCCATCCAAATGTGAATTTCAGTCTGAAAAAGGAAATCTATAAAAACCTACAGCTAATATTAAAGACTCAATACTTTCTCCCAAGATCAAGAATGAGGTGAGAATGTCTGCTTTTACTACTTATATTCGTCATGTGACAGAGGTCCTCAACAGCGCAATAAGGCAAGAAAATGAAATAAGATTCGCCCTAACTGGTTTGGCTCAGTGGATAGAGCGTCAGCCTGCAGACTCAAGGGTCCCAGGTTCGATTCTGGTCAAGGGCATGTATCTTGGTTACGGGCACAACCCCAGTAGGGAGTGTGCAGGAGGCAGCTGATCGATGTTTCTAACTCTCTATCCTTCTCCCTTCCTCTCTGTAAAAAAATCAATAAAATATATTTTTTTAAAAAAAGAAATAAGAACCATACAAATTGGAAATAAATGATACATTAGTTTATGCTAAAAATTCTTATGTCTCAGCAACCTGAGCTTTAATTGATTTTTGGGAGAAACATTATAAATTTAATAACCTAAAATGCACTTTGAAGGAGAAATTAAAGAATTAAAACTTGTATCAAGAAAACTAATACATAAGACATTTATAATCTAAAACCAGTTTTAAATTTTATATTTTCTAAAATGCTAAGGATAGCTTTATTTGAGGATCATATCAAAAAGTATGATATACGCAATACTATGGATTCAATTTATTATTTATTTATTTTTAAATTTTTTTAAAATATATTTTATTGATTTTTTACAAAGAGGAAGGGAGAGGGATAGAGAGTTAGAAACATCGATGAGAGAGAAACATCGACCAGCTGCCTCCTGCACACCCCCCACTGGGGATGTGCCTGCAACCAAGGTACATGCCCTTGACCGGAATTGAACCTGAGACCCTTCAGTCCGCAGGCCGATGCTCCATCCACTAAGCCAAACCGGTCAGGGCTGGAATCAATTTATTTTTTTATAAGAAATAAACCAATTGTTTAGCACTAATATATTCCAAGATGATGAAATTGAAATAAAAAGCTACACAATGTGGATTTTATAAAGGATTTTATGATAGTTAACATGCATATTGCATTAAGTAAATTCAACTTTACTAACCTTTGACCAGTTTTTGTCTAACTTTTAAAACAGCTCCAACGTCACAATCAGCAGTAGCATATGCATGAGGTACAGTACTTTTAGATTCAGTTAGCCTTTTGGCAATAACTCTTCGAATATTGCTAGCTGGGATTTCAGTGAATGTGCCCTGCACAAGAATAGAAATTTGTCCTTTAAACCATGTAAAATGAAAGGGGAAAAATAAATTTCATAACAGAAATCAGGTCTCAGTTACTTATAGTAATAATTAAAGATTAACACAGAAAAAGTACTACTAAAAATTCTTAGTGCCCTAGCCAGTGTGGCTCAGTTGGTTAGAATGTCTTCCTGTATACCGAAAGGTGGCAGGCTTAATGCCTGGTCAAGGTGTGTACAGGAGGCAATCCATCAATGTTTCTCTCACATCGAAGTCTTTCTCCCTCTCTTGCTTTCTCTAAGATTAAAAAAAAAAAAAGAAGAAGTCTTAGTATAAGAAAAATGTAAGAAACCTGAGGAGTGTAAAACTGTAGAAAAAAACTTTGTAGTATATGAGTATAGAAGAAAGTGGAAAAATTCAAGTTTCAGTTATGAATGAGACTTATGTTACTATGTTTGAGGTGATTTTAAAATATCTAACAAATCATGAAAAATTCCTCATGGATGTGTGTGTGCATGCACATGTATACACACACACACACACACACACACACCCCAGAGGTACCACCTATAAGCAATTATTGTTATAAACATCATCTATATCTATAAAAGGCTAATATGCAAAGTGTCCTTTTGGGAGTTTGATTGTTCGCTATGACATGTGCTGACCACCAGGGGGGCGGTGTGGAATGAAGAAAGGCCCCAGCCCCAGCTGGCAGCCAGAAGGCCCTGATCAGCCCTGATTGCCGGCCAGGCCTAGGTACCATACCCATGCATGAATTTTATGCACTGGGCTTCTAGTTTCTTAACACATTAAGCACTATATCAGTCACCAGTGACTGACACTATACTTTCCATCCAGACCGGTCAGTCACTGGTGCCGCCAGCATATCGGTGAAATCGGATATTGCGGGCAAAACGGAAAGGAAGACAAAACAGGCTTGGCACTTAATGTGTTAATAATACTCAAAGCAGCCAATAAATCAACAAAACTAAAAGCAATTTTTATTTATAAAAACGGCATAAAGTAGCCCTAGCTGGTTTGGCTCAGTAGATAGCACATAAGCCTGCAGACTAAAGGGTCCCAGATTCAATTCCAGCCAAGGGCACATGCCTGGGTTATAGACTTGATCTCCAGAAGGGGGAGTGCAGGAGGCAGCCAATCAATGATTCTCTCTCATCATTGATGTTTCTATCTCTCTCTTCCTCTCCCTTCCTCTCTGAAATCAATAAAAACATATTTAAAAAATGGCATAAAGTAGAAAAAGATAAGCCAATATACTGGATAATCTATCAAATTATTTGTATTTCAGCTTGTTATTTTTTTTAAAATCACATGAATACCTTATATCCTAGAAATTCAAAATGTGGAGTATGAATGAGCAATAAAATCTTCCTGTAACTTTATTGTAGCCTTTCCATTCTGTTCCTTGAACTTCTAACAAAAGCATGGGACTTAAATTACATCTAATTCCTTCCTTGTCCTTTACATCATCCTGGGATTGAGTTACAATCACTTCAGGATAATACAGAAGCAGAAAGTACAGCTGATTTCCTTTTTGATAAATGCTCTCTTACAGAATTAAACATTTTAGAAGGCAGCTATGCTCACCACTATACCACCAACGCAACCTAGAATTAAACATTTTAGGTTAACAAAGTACTTGATCAAACAGAATAGACAGTTCTCGGGTTACGTCGGACTTGATGTACGCCGTTTCTTGGTTACGTCGCCATCTCCCATTTATTTATATATAAAAAAAAAGTTCCGTCATTTGGACGTATGTACATATGTGCTTTATGTTTTTTATTATTTATTTACCACAAGTAAAGATCCAGAATTGTTATCTTTCTTCAAAATTTTTTTTACTGTTTCACTTCATTACTGCTGTGTATGTTTTCCACGTGAGTGACGTAGGTGCTTATGTAGGTGGGTTCCGACTTATGGCGAAAGTCGTGTTATGTTGCATGGTAGGAACGGATCTCTGACGTAACCTGAGGACCTACTGTAAATGCTCTCTATAGACTGTAAGAATTTGAAAGTGAGGTTTATCTTTCTAATCTGAATAACTTAGGTTTTAAAGAAATTAAGATTTGATTACACATAAAATTTTTGTATATGTAGTCATGTCATTAATGTACAGTAAAAAAAATCTGTTTCCTATGAAACTTGTACTATTTTCAATTCTTCTAAAATATTATATTAAATATATCTCTCCATTAGAAAACGTAGCAAAGGTTTGTCTCTCTGTCCGCCTGTTAATATTTAAAGTGCCCATTCAATTTTAAATAAGCCTGATTATTCTGCATTTCTTCTGATGGGAGGAAATGATATGAAACCTAGGAAAGGAAGAGAGACGCAAAATGGAGCAAATTGAAAACAAAAAGACTGTTACACTGAATATACCTCAGAAGAAAACGTGATTAGTCTGTGTGTTTGTCATAGTGAGCCTACCAACTTCCTTAGTCAAAAATTAAACCATGTCCACAAAAGGGAGCAAATGTCAGCCACTAATTATTAGCTAAACAAGACATGCAAAGTTTCGGGATTACAGAGAGTGTACATGGTACTGAAGTTGTGGAACTTGTAGTAAATTTGAATGGAATCATAATTCTGGTGTTCCTTTTGGAAGTCAGAACTGTACAAATAAATTTGGTTTGTGGTAGGAACTCTGCAAAACAAAGCACTTGAAGAGTTTTGTCTTTATCGCTTTTAGCTGCTATTAAAATAGATTGCAAAAAGTACTTGTAAACATACAGTAATGGTGCTTATTTTCTTTCCCACTTAAATCTGAAAAATAAAAATCTCCTTAGATGACATTACCGCTACGTTAGGCTGTCCAGGAGTTGAAATTGGTGGGACCATGGGCCGGGGATAAGATGGCGGGGCTGGGGCCTGTGCGGGCAAAGGTGCAGTGGGAGTTACAGGAGGGGCTGGGGTCGGTCTGGATTCCATGATCTTGCCCGTCTGTTTCAACTGGACAAGCTTGACAGCATCCCTGGAGATAAGAGGGGATTAGATAACCATGATGAGCAATAAGAACTATAATAAAACCTTTAGAAAAATGGAAGGGAGATGTGGAGGGAAGATACAGAAATATATACATGTCAGAAATACATAATGCAAAAGGAATTATTTGATCTAGACAAATGAGTCTTGTCTGCTGATTCATATTATTTGTCCAATCAGTACAATAATTGTACAGTTTCAAAAACCAAAGAATTAGAAATTTATTAACATACTGGCTATAGATAGTTATTTTAAAAAAGGAAATTAGTCTTTTCTCTCCCGGGGGGAGAGGGGCTATCATTTGGAATATGAGCAATTCATAAATTAAACCACACCCTCATTCTTTATACTTGTGAAATAATTTTCACACTTAGAAATTATGAAGTGTATTGTGCCTATGATTTTCATTAGGATATTTACTAAATCACTGTTTAGTGTTAATTACCTTGTTTATGGCAGAAAATCACACCGTTAATTTTGCTCACTAGGCTATCAGCACAACCTAATGTAATAAACCTAACCGACATCATTTAGGATAAAAAATAGACTAGTAATAAACTTGCCATTGTATTACTGTGTAAAATAAAGGTATCTTTGTTTTTTAAAAGGATATAGTGAAATTACTAAATATGTCAAGCCTTTGATTTTTTAAATAAGCATATTGCTTTAAAACATTAACTCAATTTAAAAATTTTACTGTTACTGCCAATAGAAATGTGGCACATATAACTACAGCAGCCTTATATTATTAGGTTTATATGCCTATTTGACTAATCTTTGTCTTCCCCACTAGAATAAATTTCAATAGATGAGGGAAAGACAAAATTTAAACAAATGGAAAGACATATCAGTGTTCTTGGAAGACTCAACATCATAAAGATGCCAGTTCTTTCTAAGTTAATTTAAAATGTGACACAATCCCAATACAAACACCAAGGTTCCCCTGCCAAACCCTGCCAGGGGGCTAGACGAATTGTTTAAAATTCATTTGGAAGAATTAAGAGTGTAGTATTAAAAAAACAGACAAAATAGAAAAGAAAATCTAAACAGAGACACAACTGTATCTGGAAATTACTTTGATACATACAAAAGTGAATAAAATCCAAACGGATAAGAATAAAATTGTTTTTAAAAGTATATTTCCATGTTTTAGAAATTTAAATGTGATTGCATGTTTATTTCATACAAACGTGAAACAACACAGTTTCACTCTCCTGAACTCTAATTTTCTGCATTTATCACCATTTCCAAGGATCTCACTTAGTTACCAAATTAGAACTGTTCTTCAGTAATGCTGCAATTATTCAGAAAACAACCCTTGCATAGCATACAATTTTATTCAGACAAAAGCAATTAAAAACACAAAGAAACAGTGTACTTTCTTTTAAATCATAGCTTGAATAAGCTCTTCTTTAAATACTTTGAGAAAATAATGATCATGATAAGTAATGAAATTGGTTATTACGAAAAGCACACACATACTCTTTGGTGAAGATCCCCCGAGGGCCAGTGGCTGTGCCCTGGCTAGCATCCAGTTTGTGTTTTGCCAGAATATTACGGGCAGCTGGACTTAAACGGAGCCTAAGGAGAAAACATGAAGATTAGTGGGATCAATTAATACGCATATTTGATTCAAATACACCCTAAAGTCAAGTTTTTCTGATAATTAAAAAAAATAAAAACATAAAGCTAAAATAAGTAAGTAAGTTAATCTGCTCTAATCTTGTTTCTATTACTATCAACACATTTTCACACAAATTTAATTAGTTACTATTTCAAAATATTATTTTAAAAAGAGTAAACATTCACAAGGAGAAAGCTTCTACTTTTCACGTGGTTCATTCCAATAAACATACTCACTGCAATGTCCCTGGTGACTGCTCCTTTTTGAGAAGCACAGGAGTCGGCGGCCCTGGGGTGGGGCGAGGCGCTGAGGGCTGTGAAGCGGCTGCTGGAGGACCTACATCTTTGGGAATTTCAACATGTTTCCAATCTTCTCCTTCTTCAACTAGCAAACCAATTAGTGAACCTAGCCGTATATTTTTAGATCCTTCTTCAACCTATATTTTAAAAAGAAAGTAACTGCAGAGATGGAAAGGCTCACGACCTCATGAATAAGCTTATTCCTTTGTTGGATGTTTCTGTGCCAGTTAGAAAGATCAGTTAATTTGAGCTAACATCTGTTTCCAAGACAGCCTGCCTCCTCTTCCCACTCATGACCTTCCTTTTTTTCCTTCCCCCACTAATACCTTCCTTTACCACTTTTCCCCTCCCAGTTACTAATTTCCTGAAATAAAGGGAAAATCTAGAATCTCCCTTTTTTCTGACAGCCTTTATATATGAGACATATTTATGACCATCTTCCTTCTGATTCAATCAGTACAAATCCCAAACAAAAAACTGTGTTATATATCGCAACTGTTTGTCTTTCTCAGAGTTCTATATAATGGCTTAGGGAATTCTAAGAACTCATAAGAGATTAATTCCCCCAATAGGTCCTATTTACTTTACTAAAATTAATTCAATGAAAAATATTTTCAGTAAGCTTAATCTAGAAAAAAAGAACATCCCACTGTATAGATAGAATTGATTAACAACTCTGGTTAATGTTAAGTGTAGTTCCCACCTTTTTCTACATATCTATTTACAAGCCTGAGAAATAAAACCGCATGAATTTTTTATAAGTACATCAGAAACATGGTGGTGTCTCAACTAACCGAACACATTTCCACAGACAATGCCAATTAAAAGTGTAAGATTGAAGATAAAGCTTGAGCTAAATATATTTTAAACATTTCAGTAGCATTAATTTATTTAAAAAGTTTCTTATTTACTTATTTTTAAAAAGTCCCTAGAAAACCTTCAAATGACAATATTTTGTAAGTTCAGTAATAGAAGAAAATGTCATTCCTTTAACATTTTCTATTATTCCCTTTCAATTACTATAAGTAAGGTTCATTTCAGATGTAATTTAATGAATAACTGAATGACAGGCTGCAGGATGTTCACTAACATAGTAATTATAAGTAAAAGCATAACTCCTAAAATGAAGCTGACATTTCTGAGAGATTCTAATTTTTATGCTGATCAGTAATGTGCACTATTCCTAAAAGAATAGGGCTTAAGTCCCAGGAGTAAGGACACTTTCTAATTTACTAATTACTGATGGAGAAGAAACAGAACAATGCTTTGATAAGGCAAAATATATATAAGAAATGGGTATTTAAAACTCAGTAAGAATGTTTAAAGAACTGCAAGCTGTGAAAAAATACTAAGAAACCCAAGAACACTTTTTTTTTAGTTCTTTGTCACATACTAAATAGTTTTACTTCTTTGGACTGCTCGTTTGTCCTTACTACGTCAAAAAGATGAGTTAAGATTATTATTAGGTTATTTTTTGCGTCTTCTAAAAATGCCTAATTATTTGCTTATGAATTGCTAACTAAGAATCACAAAGTAAAATGATGACTAATATTCTTTAAAACTTGATAGAAAAAAGCACTAAGTGATATAAAGTCCAATTGATGATAATTCCTATCAAAACTGAACCAGAAATAGGATCAATATTCAAGTGCAAAGAACATCACTCCAAAGCAAAGTACTTTTTAATAAATAGAAAAGTTGTATTGGAAAAATATCTATAGATTTCTAACATTTGAATCAGACATGATATTAAATCTGACACCTCATCTGTTTTTTATTTATGATAAATCATATAAATGGTTCCCATACATACCCTACCAATGGATACCTTCACAAGTAGGCAATAAGTATTTAGTATCATTCCAACATTTATCACATCTAAAAATCAAATAAAATTTATTTTTAACTACTCACATTTTTTTTCCCATTAAAAAATGACACCATGAAGCATGATACCCAAATATACTGGACAAGTGTATGCTACTACACAACTTGAATATATAACAGAAGTTAAAATAATATCTATTAGAGTTCCACTTAAAGTCATGGAAATCACTAAGTGAAGTTAAGATCATTTCTCTGGCTTTCTTTATCCCTGAGAAATAAGAGAACTTTGAGAAGTGTGCTAGCTTCCTGTAGACTAGTGTGCTTATGTTTAAAATTGGTGCAGACTCGGCAAAAGAAGAGTAAATAATGCTCTTTCCAAAGTGCTTAGAAACCAAACAAGGTGGCCTTTGTCACTGCTCCCGCTGGGCTAGCACTGGGACGGCTCAATTCCACCAGAGCACTTGGAGTTCCAGGACACTTCAATCAGCCAGTTCTTTTTCCACGCACCAGCTTACTGGATAAAATTCTCTCCTTCTCTTGTGTCACTGATCTCTTAATATGAAGTGTAGGATTTTTATACTTAGTCCTGATAAAACTGCTGGTTAATACTGAAATACTGGATCTGGAACCTGTCATTTAATGTATTAGCCTTCCCTCCAGTCTTTTAGGGACTCCCTCAGTTTTCATTCTGGCTCTGCTACTTGCTAGTTGGGTGACCTTAGAAAGTTGTCTCACCATGACTTTCTTCATCTGTAACAGAAATAATAATAGTAGCTACTCAGAGTTGTCATGAGAAATAAATGACTTTGAAATAAGATACAAAACAGTGCCAGACATCTAGTAACCACTACATAAATATAAGAGATGTTGTTGTTATTATTATTATTACTACTATGGTGTTGGTATTTTCAAGTTTTTGATTTTTTTATTATTATTTTTTAAAATATATTTTTATTGATTTCAGAGAGGAAGGGAGAGGGACAGAGATAGAAACATCAATGACGAGAGAGAATCATTGATCAGTTGCCTCCTGCATGCCTCACACTGGGAATCGAGCCCACAACTGGGGCATGTGCCCTTGACTGGAATCAAACTTGGGACCCTCAGTCTGCAGGCCAACGCTCTATCCACTGAGCAAAACCACCTAGGGCAAGTTACTGATTTTTAAAATAAAAAATATACTCAACATGGATCAAGACTGGACTGCAGAGGAGTGTCCTTTGGCAGAGGCTGGAAATTCACGCCTTAAGGCCCAGTATCAATAAGGCTGGAAGAACCGAAGAGTAAAGAGCAACATATGAAACAAAGGTGGTAAGGCTTCTGACAAAGGTGGTAAACTATTTTCCCACAATACTCAAAGGCTGAATTCTGTCCCAAGACATGAACCCCAGTAAGGGCCTTTTTACCAGAAACATCTCTGTAGGCTGACGTAAATCACCTGCAAAACAGCCACCTACCCTCATCCATGTACCCAAGGACAGTAGGTGAAGTCAAGAGACACAGTAACGTCAGCAGTATTTCCAACAGGGAAACTGTGTAAGGGAGTTCATTACACTTAAGTTCTAGTAAATACAGTGTTCTGATTCTGATATTAAAATATAATTAGTAAGTTTAACAATTATTTAAATATATTTCTGTTTAAAAGTAGAACACTTCAGAACTCCTAAGTGAGAACTCAGGAGCATGCGCAGTGGTTAGTGGAGATGAGTTAAGTAACCTGACTGGCCTGAGGGTGGAAGGAAGAAACAGGAGAGGTTACTGCCGGGCAAAACCAACAAAAGACTGCTTACATTCCTGAGTGTGCACTGAAACTGACTGAACTTCAAGGTGACTGTCTGGGATTATTTAAAGAGAATAGCCAAATAGCCCAACACCGGTGCCTCCGCTTCTTGCTGATGCTAGAACTTTCTGGACTGTGACCCACAACCGATCCACAGGAACAAACACTTCATCCTTAGGGACTATGTATTTAGCTCAGAACTAGCTCTTCTTGACCGTCCCCCACCCCCTTTATCTACAGCCAAAGCAAATTCTTTCAAAACAATGTATATCTTCTTCCCCAAACTGTTGTCCTTCAACTCCAGGACAGCTGCCATGTCTTCATCCAGCACTGCTGGTGGCGGTTCAGACTTTCTGCCATAGGACCTGGCTCTTTTTCTGGCTAGAATTTGGCTCAGCAAATCCTTTCTTTTAGAAAAGCTTTTAGAAATGTTTTTATTAAACAACTGCATATATTTAAACTAGAGGCTGGTGCACGAAATTTATGCATGGGTAGAGTCCCTAGGCCTGGCCGGCAATCAGGCCAATTAGGGCTTTCCTGCTGCCAGGAGGGGCCTCCCTTTGTTCCATGCTGCCCCCTGGTGATCAGTGCATGTCATAGCAAGCGACTGAACTACTGGTTGAACTCCTGAGGGAACGCTTTGTATATTAGCCATATATATATATAATATATATTTTAGGGCCCCAGTGCACAAATTTGTGCACCTTGAAAGGAACTGTGGGCCGAAAGGCTGCAGTGGGCACAGAGGCAGGTCTCAGCCCATCCTTCACGCCCCTGCCCGGCCCCTCCTGCCGCTGCCCCCAGTATCCTGTATGCCGGCAGCCCCACTCACACACTCCCACCACTGCCACTCACACACACCGATGGCACCAGACCCGCTTGCACCTGCAGCCAGCGCTGGCAGTGGGTGTGAGTGGGGCCATAACTGGCAATGGGTGTGAGAGTTGGCTGCCAGCCCCAATTGTCCCTCAGGAGCAGGGGGAGATGGAGAAGCCCTGAGGGGCGATCGAGGCCGGCAACCACTGCTCTCACCCACTGATGGTGCCGAGTGATTGGGGCCAGTGCTGGGCGCTGGCAGCGGGTGTGAGCAGCGGCTCCGGCACTGGCAATGGGTGCAAGCGGGGCTGGCGCCAGCAGCAGGTGCAAGCACTGGGTGGGACCCCAGTGCATGGGAGCAAAGAATTTTCAGTAACCACCAGAGGCTCATCTTGATGACAGCGACCAGTGCCCTGCCTTGGTCTGGTGCCCCCACTCACCTGCTCCACCATCCCACCACGGCCGACACCATGTTCCATGCATGCCCCCTGGTGGCTAGTGCACATCATTCGACCAGTTGTTCCGCCATTCGTTCTATTTGCATATTAGCCTTTCATTTATAGGACTAGTAGCCTTGTGCACAAATCTGTGCACCAGTAGCTCGCTGCCATCCTCCAGTAGCTCTTCGCCCGCTGCCCTGCCCTCCTGTAGCTCCCCCCCTCACAGCTTGCTACCCTGCCCGCTCCTATAGCTCTCTGCTGCCCTCCTGTACCTCTCCGCCACCGCTGGTAGCCAGAAGCTTGCTATGCCCTCCTACAGCTCTCCATCCGCTGCCCCACCCTCCTGTAGCTCCCTTTGGCACCCCCCCCACCATAGCTTGCTGCCCTGCTTCCTCCCATAGTTCTCCGCCGCCTGCTTGTAGCTCACTGCCCCACCCTTCTGCTGATCCGTGATAGCGTAATAACCATTTGCATATTATATCTTTATTATATAGGATATAGATTTAGATTTAAAGGAAATGACTGGTCTTGCTGGATCCACAAGCGTATTTTCCATAAAAATGCTCATGGAACAGAACATATAGTATCAACAGAAGACTGTCAACTCAATTATATTCAAGTATGTGAAATATTCTATACCAGTGATGGCGAACCTATGACACGCGTGTCAGAGGTGACATGCAAACTCATTTTTTTGGTTGATTTTTCTTGGTTAAATGGCATTTAAATATATAAAATAAATATCAAAAATATAAATCTTTGTTTTACTATGGTTGCAAACATCAAAACATTTCTATATGTGACACGGCACCAGAGTTAAGTTAGGGTTTTTCAAAATGCTGACACGCCGAGCTCAAAAAGTTTGCCATCACTGTTCTATCCCCACATTTTTATATTTTTATATAAATATGTATTTTAAATTATAAAAGTGTCTAAATTGTGAGAATGAGTTAAGAATGGTCAGTGAGTGTGACTATGAAACCTATGGACAAGACTTCCCAGGACATTTTACACAGTCTTGTCTAGAGGAAGGAGCTGAGCAGATGACGGCTTTATATACCTGCAGTCCTGGGCATCTCAGGGAGCAATAAAGATAGGATTTATCATTCTCCTGAGATAAGATAAAACATTCCTTCTTTTTTATTTTACCAACTACAAACTTCAAAATTGCTATTTCTAAGCTTTACCCTATTGCTTTGTTTTCAAATTCCATATCAAATAGCCTTCTCTCAGCACTCAGGCCAGAATGCTTCTCATTCCCCACTAGCAAACCCAAACACCAAGTACTATTGTTGAGGTTGAGACAGTTCTCTGTGGTCTGATCATCACGGGCTATTATTAAACCTTACCACTAAAATATTTTATACACCTGAATTTAAAATTATGCAGCAAATAGAACACTATAAATAAAGAGGTAAAAATAAAAGATAACTTTATTTCAAGGAACTTAACGTTTAAGAAATCTTCATCTGTTGTAAGCAATCAAAATAAAAACTTACCACTATTTTGGCCAAAATGCCATCATCACTTGCATCTAAGGTAACCACAGCTTTGTCGGTCTCTATTTCACATAAGGCATCTCCAGCACTCACAGCTTCACCTACAAAACAAGACTGGGTTTGTTTTGTTTTTTAAAATATGAATTTTAGTATGTGAGTTGGTGTGTGTATATGTTTGTAAAACATGAATACTAAATACCAAAATATTCAGTGTTTATTTCTAGGGTGTGGAATTACAAGTAATTCTCATCATGTATGTATGAATGTTTGCATGTGTGTGTGTAAGAGTATATATGAATATACAGTGAATAGCAATGAATGCACATCCTCCTCTGAACAAATCAATTCCAGACTCCATATTCCTTCCTTTATAATATAATTTGACTATTAATCCATGAAGAGAAAAGTTTTACAATTAATAGCACTTCTGGGTTAACATCGTAGGTTGAGTTCAGAAAATCTGTTGGCACTACAGAGCATAAATGTACAAATCATATTAAGCAAAAAGAAAGATAATCAAAGATACAATGAGGTCAAATAAGAAACATTTCTGTGCAACAGAAACAATAGGGAAACTCAAAAATGTTGAGCAGGACCTGACTGGCTGGTTTCTAGATCTAGAAGCAGATTGGGGGTAAAGTGTAGTAGTTGCTCTTAGAGTAAAGGGAACTAAAAGTGGCCTCATGAAGCCAGGGGACTCGAATCAGACTCTCAACTTAAAGCTAGGACTGGGTCAGGGTCCTTCTACTCATTATAATAGAATGCTGATAACAGAGGCGATCATTGCCTGCCGACTCGGACTGTGGCTTTAAGGAGAACTGTGGGTCTTGGAAGGTGGGTGAACAAAAACTCTGCCTCAATACCAGGAACAGAGCCAAGCCACCTTCTGGCTCCACTACTATACCTGCTAATATCTCTAATATCAATAGCAAAATCCCTGATTGGAGGATAGAGGAAGGGAAGAGTAGGGGACAGGTAAGGAAGACATTAAAACACAAAACCTTTCACTCAAAAGTAGGTTGCAAAACAAAGTTCAAAAACATATGACGAAATTTACTGCTAAGAAAGAAAAACCATGAAAACAGAAACTCATTTCAGATGCAATCCGTTCAGTGAGACCCACCAAAGATTTTAAAATAAGTATCTTGAAGATGTTCAGAGATATAAAAGAAAAAAAAGGACACATCACAAAAACAAGAAATAGAAAAAATAATAATGTACAGAAATAAAATAGTATCAGGTAGAATGAAAACACTAATTAGAAATCTTGGAAATGAAAAATATAGTCAGTGAAATAAAAAGAAACAATCGATGGGGTGTATTCTAGATGAACATAGTGAAGTGAGCTGGTGGTCAATTATAGATAGCATAAGAACTACCTGGAACTTAATATAGGCAGACAAGAAGATAAAAAATAGAAAAGGGGCATTAGACATAGATTGAGGTTGCAATGTTTGTTTAATGGAGTTCCAAGGGAAGAGACTGGAGGGAATGGTGGAGAAGCAATACAATATATGAAAAGATAACTACTGAGAATTTCTCAGAAATGAAGAGACTTGTACCCTCAAAATGAGAGTCCTGACTGAGTTTAGAATATGGCTATCTATGTGTATAGACTGGGTGGGGGGTACGGGAGCCTTGCAGCTTGTTGGAAATATTCTCTATCTTGCTCTAGCTAAATATATGTATATATAAAAATGAACTGAGCTTATGCTTTCTGGCAAGTAATAACTTGATAAAAGTTTAAACAGAAAAAAAAAGTATTAGAGTGTATAAACATGAATACACATAGATACACTGTAGAGAAATTGCATACTATCAACAATAAAAACACAATAATAAAAGCTTTCAGAGGAAAAAAATCAGATTACCTCAATGGGATGCCAGACTGAGAGCACACTTCTCAGCAGCTGCTATAGAGGTCAGAAGAAAATGGAGAAATATCTTCAAAAAGCTGAGGAAAAATAACTGTCTAGAATTTTACATGTGGCCAAACCATCATTTAAGAATGAAGAAAAAATATTCTTTAGACATATAAAGGCTAAGAAAACATCACCTATTGATGAGTTATTACAAACTACAGTTCATCAAGAAGAAAAGTGGACACAGAGGCAACCCATGGGCTACAAGAAACAATTAGCAGAGAAGTTGATAAAAATGTTAACTATTAATCATTTAAAAGGTTATTTCTGAGTGTTTATAAATGTGTAAAGCTGAAAACTTTAAAAGGAATAAGATGAATAAGGGAATGTTCAGATGATCATTAAAGCATGCTAAGAATTTGATAAAGATAGGAGGAAAAAATACCAAATAATTCTAGACTTCATTGGCAACATTTAATTAAATATGTTCCTTAAAAACTTAATAGTGTACACCAAAAACTGTGAAAAATAGAAATATCTATACAATTCAAAAAGCTGAAGAAACAGAAAATAATAAAAACGAACATCTAACTGAAGGCAGACACATGACAAGAAAAACAAAAAAGAATAAAAACAAAAAGGTAGAAATAAGTTCAAATGTGTCAGCAATAAATATAAATTGATTAAAACTACCTACCAAAAGCAGAGGTTATCAAAATGAATTTTAAAAAAATATATGATAAATGTGGCTTATAACAGACCTAAAACAAAAACAATAAAGAATAAGGAACAAAAGAAATATGTAACATACAGATCACCTATTAGGAAAAGGGGGGCAGGGCTTGCTTTTTCTTTGTTACGGCTTTCCACAATTTTGAGAAGTATCTGGTAATTAAACCCAAAGATTGTTAGTTCCTCTGATTCAAACAGCCCCTCTTTTCAAATAGCAAGACAAGATAAGCTACTTTCAAGGCTACATGCTTGCAAATACCTCCTCCCTGCTGTTTTTACAACTCAGGGATAATTAGTACAAACTTCCCTTTCCCACTGCACTTCAAACAAGCCTCTTTGGAAAGCCTCATAACTTTTGCTCTAAGCATGTTTTACAGGCTTGGAAAAATACTGCTATGACACCTCCCTAGGACATCTGTAAGGGCTGCCTCCTGAAGAACAAATAAAACAAACCACAGCCCCCCCTAATATCTGCTCAATTTCAGGTCCCAAATTCTCCTTCCATCCTTCCTTCCTTGTTGCTTAGCAACAGTCAGGGCTTAAAAAAGGAGGCTGCCCTTTGTTTTCTTGCCCTTGAACTAATTAACAACGAGCTGGCCCTTTCCCCTTTGGGGAAAGTAAAATCAACTCCCTCTCTCTTACTATCTCTTCTCTCGGTTGGGAGATCTTTCACAGCCCATATCACCAGCCAAAACCCTAACACACACCCCTCACACACACACCAAAAAACAGTTGGTACAACATTATTAATAGGCATACTCAATAGAAGAACATGAAGATAAATCTAAAATACTAAGAAAACAAATATACCCGGAAAGTTCACTGTACAGAAACTACTTCATTGCACACCAAAATTTTCACAGAGGTGGTTATAATACCTTAGTTAAAATAGTTCAGAACCACCAATATATACTGTATAGATGAAATAAACTCATCTGTTAGATAATATTTAGTGAACACCCTAAAAGAAAAGGTGCTTGGTCTGACTCCAAAGAGATTTTTTTTACTGAACAAACATTTATTGAAAACGCATTAGTGCACTGAAGATACAGAATTGAAGGGTGGGGGAGGAGTTAAGATTTCTGGCCTCAAGAAGCTTATTTACTTTCTAGTGAAAAGTTAATTGGAAATTACAATAAGATTAGGTGAACTCAGAATGCTATGGGTATATTAAGAATGGGCATCTATTTCAATTTTGGGAAGGTAAAGGACATCTAATCTGAGCCTGAAAAGATGAGGGGGAGATAATGAAGTAAATGGGCAGTAATCCAGGCAGAAGGCACAACATACCCAAAGTCCTGGAGGCAAAAGAAAACAGAGAACTTTGGAGGGTCTTCCTAACAGTAGCCGAGAAGGGTTGAGATATTAGGATGGTCAGGCAAGTAGGAATCAGCTAAAAGAAGACTGTTCGTTACATGTCATACAAAGAAAGCTACAGCAACAGATTATACATTCTTACTTCTTTATAAGACAGATGTTTTAGTAGTTAAAATAGACTGTACTTCAAAAGGAAAAGATCACACCTTTATGTTTCTGCTGTAACCATGGAAAAAAACTGAACCAGGCAACCTAGCAATTAAATACTTCTTCTAGAGACCTAGAAAAAGAGAAAATGTTTTATCACTTGAGCTCACCTATTCCATATTCTAAATATCCTTTAAGAATCACCCATAAACTCTACTTCAGCCATAGATCAACCTAAATGATTTTGTTCCTGTTCCTGAATTCTTATAGTTGTAATTTATTTGCAATGAATCAGAAATTGCATTATAAAATGTTATGTTGCTACTATTAAGTACTTTTTTAAAAAATTAGGTTTCCCTCTATCTAGCAGACTATGGGCATCTTCACAATAGGAACAGGACACATCTTAAGTATTTTATAGTCTACCTAATTCCCCAGGCTAGTACCTTACAGATAATGAGTTTGAGATTAAAACACTTTAGAAAAAAAAATTACAATAATTTCACACATCCTCATTTCCTCAGAAGGTATACAGCAAACTGTTGCATTTAAAACAGCATCTTATTATGTAAGAGCACAGTACTCTTAATTTATCATGAAACTAAGGTTCTATCTACCAATTAACCAAACATAATGTAAATGCCAAAAGAAAATTCTGAGATCCAATAATGAGCCAGGAAGATTCCAAATATACTCAGTGCAGCCTTGCCCCACAATTTCGCACTGTAATTAGAAAAGCTGCAAAGCAGAGTAGTTACAAGGAACTCTTCCAACTCAGACATGTTTGAGTCTAAGCTCTTGACCAAGTTACATAATCTCTCTGACTCTCAAAAAAGTTTTGAATGTGCAGCTATATTAAAAACAAAATCACAGAACTGGAAATGTTATGTTAACTCTTCACACACATTTTCAAATAATACTTTGCAACATCATTCCATGAAAATGTTAGGTGTGTTATTAATAACCATCAAAAACCAAGACTCATTCTACCTCCCTAGTCCATACCCTATTATTTCAAACAGATCAGTCAACAAATATTCATGTACAAGACATTATACTAAGCACTGGGTATAAATACAACAGTAAGATACGGTTCTGTCTATAAGTTAATAGTCGAGAGAAGATGAGAAGCTAGGACAGAGCACCATGGTCGGTGTGAGGTGACAGGCGGTTCCTCAGCAGCCATGTTGATGGCTGACTGGTTGCAGAAAGAGATGACAGCCTTGCAGTGTCCCTGTGCCAACTCTTCGTGGTGCAGATGAGGTGGAGCGGGCCCGGAGCAAGAGTGCGGGCCCCAGGAGGGGCCAGAGCAGAGGCCCGCCCGGGGGCCGCTCCCCAGCACCGAAGCCAGCGTCATCATCCTGTTCCTTTGTCCCGATGGGTAGCTGCCAGAGCTGAGGAACGGAGTATAAAGAGGCTTCCCTTTCTCTTTAAACAGTCTGGGTAGGAAGTAGAGTTTTGATGAAACACAGTTCATGGTGGTGTTTATGTTATTAATGAAACATATCCTGTGGCTTTTATAAAATAACTTTGTTCTGAAAAAAATTAAGAATAAAAGTCTTCATTTAAAAGATGTGTGTGGTAGCCCTAGCCAGTGTGGCTCAGTTGGTTGGAGCATCATCCCTTGCACTGAAGGGTCACCTGTTTGATTCTGGTCAGGGTACAAACCCAGGTTTTGGGTCCAATCCTAATTGGGGTGTATATGGGAGGCAATCAATCGATGTTTCTCTCTCACCTCAATGTTTCTCTCCCACTTCCTCTCTCTAAAATCAATAAAACAAAAAAAAATCCTTGAGTGAAGATTAAAAAAAAAAAGATGTGTGTAGTAGTTGTGGCAGGGGCGAGTTAGTTTTTATCTGTAAAACCAAGTAAATCAAACCTACTTTAATGTTCATTAAAGAAAAAAAATACTTTTGTGCTATGTTGAACCATCATGACAACCATGATTAGAGACAAAAGTAACTCAACTGTTTATTCAACAAATATTTACTAATTGCTCTTACGTGTAAGACATTGTATAAGACACTTCAGTAAAAAATAGTAAGTTAGACCTGCTTCAAGAAGTCCCTAATCAGAGGAAAGAAGAGTAAAAACAAACAAGCAGCAATGCCAATTCCACCCAATCAGTGCCTACAGCAATGTGGGAAGCTAGAGGAACAGCCCCCAGTAAGCAAGTCTGCCAACTCTTTTCATTTAATCAGACACAAGATATTATTTGCATGGCCCAAGACCCCAGGCAATCTGGCTCCTAGGCCATCTGAGGTTCTGCCTAGAGGGCTGAGGGCATGAGTAGCAGTTTGAGAAGGAAATGGCTAGGTAAAGTGATAACTCCCTTACACTCTCCTGACCTCTTATATTTTAGTAGAGGCACGGGTGCATGAAATTCGTGCGGGGGGGGGGGGGGGTTGGGGGGGTGGGGAGGTGGTGGGTGGGGCGCGTCGGGGAGGCCCTCAGCCTGGCCTGCACCCTCTCGCAATCTGGGACTGCTGGCTCCTAACAACTCACCTGCCTGCCTGATCGCCCCTAACCACTCTGCCTGCCTGATGGCCCCAACTGCTCGCCTGCCTGCCTGATGGCCCCTAACTGCTCACCTGCCTGCCTGATGGCCCCTAACCACTCTGCCTACCTGCTTGATCACCCCTAACCACTCGACTGCCTGCCAGATCACCCCTAATTGCTTGCCTGCCTGCCTGATTGCCCCTTACTGCCTCTGCCTCGGCCCCCACTGCTGTGGTATGACGACCGGAAGGTTATTTGGCTGTCTGGTCTAATTAGTGTTTTACACTTTTATTATTATAGATTGCACTGTTCATTACAGGTACCTGACCTACGTGGTGAATGGTTATTGTACTGGATGATGCAGACAAGAACATTTCCATCACCACTAAAAGTTCTACTGAATAATACTGTAACCCAAAATTCCATTCACCAATTTTAAAATAACGACATAATAGAAATACTAACAGGAGTAAAAAAGCAGTGATGGAATACTATTTACTAACAAAATAAATGAATTGTTGATACACACTACAATATGAAAGCACCTTAAAATCATGCTAAATGGAAGAAGTCAGTCACAAAAGACTATATATATCTATCTATATGTCTGTCTGTCTATCTATCTATCTATCTTATCTATCTATGGTAGTATATGTAGATTCTATTTACATATGTCCCGAAAGCAAAACTTTAGAGACAAAAAGCAGCTCTGGGTTAAGTCTAGTGATGTAGGAAAAGGGACTGCAACCAGGCAATACGTATCTTTTGAGGTGATGGAAATATTCTAAAACTGGATTGTGATGATGGTTGCAAAACTCTATATATTTACTAAAAGTCATTAAATTGTACACTTAAAAAAGGTAAATGTCATGTTGTGTAAATTATACCTCAATAAAGCTGTGTTAAAATAGAAGTATACTGAAAAAATTGATATTTGGGAAATAACCATTTCAAAAAATTTCCATTTTAGCACCACAAACACATTATAAAAACCCCCCAAATAAATAAAAATCAAAGCCTCTTCTAGCAGCAGATGTCAGATACCCATACAACTTCTAGTGGTACCAAGTGATAACACTTCAGTGACAAACTCCTTCAAGACAGCTTTACTTCTGAATTTTACACACTATATTATAGTTCACAACGAACACAACACTACCTAAACATTCCCAGTCCCATGACAGAAGGAATAGCCACATAAATGACGGAAGACAGGTAACAGCGAGAGCAGCAGCAGCGACCAGCACTGAAGAAGCACACTCCGTGTGTTCCAGACACCACGTGGCCAAGTTCTCCACGTAACTGTCTCAGCCTGGCTCTGTGCCAGTGTTTCATAAGATGCTCTTAAATATCTCAAGAAAGAAAATAATGTTTTTCATCCACTCAAAAATTCTCTCACCAAAGGGGCAACAAGAACATTTTCTTTTTTAAAAAAATTTTTAACAAAATTGACCTTTAATTAAACCGAAAATGTCAGAAGCACACTTTCCACCCCAATAACAAACTTGTGGGATTACATTAACAGCTCAACTCACCTTTCAAGAGATGCTGTGTTACCTACCACTTCTGAAGTGTTTTCTCTACTAATTTTATGATGCATATTCTTTACTTAATCCTCAGATGGAAATGAAGTATTCTAACACTCATTCTAAAACTACTTTTCAAACAGTCATTAGAGCAACAAAGATGGGAATAATTTATATGCTATATTATTTGCATGTTTTTGTGACTTAAAAAAACAAGAAAATGAAATTAAGTTATTAGAGAATTCTAAAGCCAGGAATATACCTTACATCTCATCTAGTTCAACTCATTCCCAGATATTTCATGGCAGAGTGGGAACCCCAGAAGACAAACCATGATTTCTAGGCCAGCATTCTTTTCACTGCACACTATTACCTTGCCTTAAAACACACACACGACTTTAGTAATAGTAGCTGTGAATAACAGTCTTAGATTTTCAAGAAAATTTAAAGACTGAACTGCTATCCATTAAAAGTTACATTAACCTTCTCTTCAAAACAAATCAGATTCATAATTAGATACAACACTTCCTTTTCATGAAAAAAATTTCAATTCTCTTAACGTTTAAAGGTCTAAACTCATTGTTTTAAACAATGGTGATCATACATTAATAAGATCTCAAGACAAATTTTAAACACATAGCTATTAAGAGAAAAAGGTATGTAAAAAGTTTGCTGCCAGAAAATAAATGATCTGAATACAGAATGACTGAACCAAGTTATTATAAATTATCAAGTACTAAACATACTTAGACATATACAATCATACCCATGTGTACAGCACATAAATGTTAAAAGCAAATTATGCTCAATTAAATCACAAAGGCGGTGAACTTAAAAAAGAAGCCAGTGAATTATTAAGAACCAAGGATTAATATTGTTCTCAATTATTTGTAGTGTATTAGCAAAGAAACATTCCTCCTCAGTTAACAGGACATGGAATTTTAAGAGCAATCTCCTTGAAAATGTGCTCCATGGGCTTAAAGTACATCTTGGCTTGTCCTATCTAAAATCGCACATTGTAATCAAAAGGAAAAAAGAACAGAATGATAAGACAATTTGTCTCTTGGCTCTTCATCATACTCTCCATATAATGGTTGTGAATAACTTATCAGATCACCAGTGAGCTAGAAGTCTGAGAGATAAATGTGGTCCAAAGAATCCTCTTATCTACTTGCCTATCAGTTCTCAAAGTGTGAAAAAATTTAATCTTTTATAGTAACCCCGAAAGGCTGTTCTTGTCTCAATTACTATTTAATGATACCAACACTCTATCATACTGAACATGGAAATAGCCAAAGCTCTGCAATTTATCAGGAAAAGGAAATTTAAAAATAGATTCCAAGTAATTACATTTTTTTTTATAAAGATGAAACTTTCTTAGATACTGATAACAATTTTAAATGATGGCAACAGCCATGCAGAGCCAAATACTCAATGTTCTTCCTATTGAAGCACTGGCTGTTTCAATTATATGACATGTCTTTCTCAAATTCTAGAAACAAATTTATGATGTTGAAACTAAAAGTTAAGTATAAGGACTAAAACTTGGGAGGAAAAAAACCTTAAAATATTTTACCATTCTCAGCTTATGGAAGGTTATAGGCTGAACCCAGAAAACTTCTGCTACACTAACATGGAAAAATTTTGTTTAAACAAACTTAACTAGAAGAGGAACCCAATTTACTGCATTTATCATGTACTATGTAATACAACTGATTTTTTAAAATTGTTTTATTGCTTAAAGTATTACAAAGAGTATTATATATGTCTCCCTTTTTTTTCTCCCCTTGACCCTCCCCTAGCCTCCCATGCCCCCCAGTGTCTTGTGTCCATTGGTTATGCTCGTATGCATGCATACAAGTCCTTTGGTTAATCTCTTACTCCCGCCCCCCGCCCCCCCTCCCCAACCTTCCCCAGCCTTCCCGCTGTAGTTTGACAGTCTGTTCGATGTTGCTCTGCCTCTGATTTTTAAAAATAATCAAATAACACAAGACAGTAGTAATGTACTTGCTCACCTTCCTTTTTCAGCCATTTCACAATGTTCCCTTCTTCCATTGTCGGAGACAGGGATGGCATTAGTATCTTAATAGGATCAGCTAAAATTGAAAAAAGGAAAGATTAGCCACAAACATACAATGCACCTTACAAAGCATCAATAGAAAGTTCAAGTAAATTAATATCAAATTCAATTTGAGAAAGAAAATATTCCAAAGTTGAAAAGACTCCCAACTGGTCAAACTAAGTATCCAGGAAATAGTATAGAAACATGAAATTCTCAACTTTTTAAAAATAAATTTTTTTGAATATTTTCAACTCCTTTCTCATAGTTCCCCAGTACTCTGTGCATATTTTTAAGCCAGATGTTTATAAGATTAAAAAATAGAAAAGTTGGTTTATGTTTCATTTTCTCCATCCCTTTTTGTTGATGCAAAAAAATATTTACAAATAAAATGATCAAAGAGAAAGACAAGAAAAAGTATCTAGGGTTCTGATAACCTACAACAAATAATCAAGATTAGACTTTAACAAACTGGTTGTGTTTTTATTTTCCTCTAATATTATATTATTCAAGAATCACAGGTTCTTGCTAGTATATGTGAAAGGAAAGGTATGCTTTGTCAAGCTTGACCAGGCAAGTGAACCTAAGTGGTTAGTTAAATTAACCTCAGATTGTGTTCCATACCACACCATTCAACTGGGGATACAAAAAGGTAGACTCAAACCAGGGTGACCTCTCAATGAAGCACAGCTTTTCCTTAGATATCAGAAAAGGAGATGCCCTATATATTTGCCCAGATGTGCTTCCCAATAGTCACCCACTAAACAGGACCATGTTCATAGAGCACACAGCTGCAAGATCACAATTTATATAAAGTTTATACTGATAAAATTGTTAACAGCATGCTCCAGCTCTAGCAGTAGCCATGGTAACAAATTATAGTCCATGAAATCTTTCATAGAACCTATTCTCTCCTCAGATTATTCAGCAATCAAAACACAACTGCGTAGCTACCATATTTCAAATGTGGACTATTTTACCGCTAATATTAAATGAAGTTAATTATTTTCTTTGGGAAACTGAAGGAATTTTACTATAATTTCAAATGAAGAGTTCCAACAGCTTCATGATAAAGGAATTCCTCTGAAGCATTTGGAAGGAAGCTTCTGTCCTTGTCCCTTTTCACCCCTTCCTCTCTAAAGGTCTGGGAAAAAGACCTGAGTGAAGACTTGCCTTTGTCTTTTCCTCATTTTCTTTTAAGAACTGCCTACTTGGAGGGGTACCTCTAGGTACATATATCACCTTTTCACTTTTTACATGAAATGAAAATGTTTACATGGCGTAATGAAAAACAAAGAAGCACATTTGCCTACAGAATGTCCAGCCAGCCTAAGCCTGAGCATTTAATTTTTGAGAATTAGGTTTTGAAAATGAAAACCAATATAAATAAACCTACAATCTAATAGCACCATGATAAGAGGCCAGCCACTCCTTGAAAGAGACAGCTTAAAACAAATCCCAGTTTGTTGCTTCTAAGAAAAAGGTCAAGGCTGGCATGATGAGAGAATATTTCATAGGCACATACATATTAAATTTATATCAAATAGAGTTCCACTTCAAAGAAGCAAAATAAATGGACCTCATTGCTTCTGAGTCCAGATTCTAATTTATGACAAACACTAAATCAATTTTCTCAAAACAAAGTCTGTCTTCAATATTTTTACATCTTGGTTCTAGCTGCCATGATACAATTCATATTTGTTTTATGATTTTTTCTGCCATTATAATCTCTCACCTAACAGACCTTCACATTTCCATTATTCCTGACATTAAGGACTATATTATAAAACTTCTGCATTTATTATTGTTTTCAAAATTACCACATCAAAAGCCACAAAATTGTTCCTATTTTAAAATAAAAAGAATATAATCATTCCTAATACAGCCAGCCTTGGATGAATTGAAATTGCTTCTCTTAATAATAATAAAATATAAAAACTGTGTAATAAATCACTACCCTTATTCTGAAATGAAGGTGACAAAAAACAAAGACAGACATTTTAGACATCTCCATTATTCAGTAATATCTTTTGATTGATCATACTGGCTTACTGTGGAAAGTAAAATGTGCAATGTATTTACTTTTTTAAAAATTCTTTATTGTTTAAACTATTATATATGTCTCCTTTTTTCCTCCATTTGTATTTTCTGATTAATCTAACCAATCTATCCTCAAACTGTCATGTTGGAAAATAATTTCAAACATAAGCATTAATTTATTAATAATGGTACATATTTCATTCTAATATATATCCTCTTTCAACTGGAACATTATACACATCTTTTTCAAATGTATTTTTCCAGTGGAAAAGTAATTATACAAGCATAATATCGGCTTTGAGTGACAGAGCTGCACATAATTAATATCCGCCCTTTATGGTTGCCATAAATTCCAGAGATAGTATGTGGGCTTTTCTAGGCCTCTCAGAATTTTAACCTATACCTAATATTGTTTAATCTTAATAGAAATCAAATATAGCTTCCCTTTTCATCCCAGTAAGCAGTACATTCTACCCTTCTCCTGTCAAATTGAGGAGGCCTTGAAATGTGCACCAAGTTATATTTCCTATGAAAAACTGGGCACACTCTTGGGTAAGAATAAAGGAAGTGTGGTCCCCCCCCCTCCTCCCCTCCTGCTGGTCATTCAGGCTATTTCAATTAGTAAAAACGCCACAATTAACTTTAAAAAATACCCCAATTTTTTGTTAGAATTTAATCCCTTTGAAGTCATTTTAGTGGTCTATTCCTTTCTATCAAGCTAACAAACTACACGAACGGCTAATAAAGTCTGTCCTTCTGTAGCAATTTAAAAAATATTCAAAGTAACTACAGTAATGCACATTTTCAGATTATATGTAAATTAAATATATATTATGATTTGATTTTTAATTTTTAAAAATATATTTTCATTGATTTTTAGAGAGAGAAGGGAGAGGGAGAGAAACATCAATTGGCTGTCTCCTGCACGCCCCCTACTGGGGATTGAGCCCACAACCCGGGCATGCAACCGGCGACTCAGTTCTTGGGTCAACAACTACTGAGCCACACCAGCAGGGCTATATGCTGATTTTAAAAGTAGAGTCTCTGAAGTCATTCAAACTGTCTTAATCTTTTTTCTTTTTCATCAAATGAATGACACAAAAAATTAAATTGTTTTGCTTAGCATATTGCTGCTTTACCTGCTACATCAGGCACACAAGCAATCTTTCAATCACTGAATTGTATAGCAGTTCTCTAAGCAATTCTTACATTTCTTCAAATTTGCTCTTCCAATCTTTCTACAGCATAATTCTGCCTTCCACATCAAATACAGTACACGGATAAAATTCTAGTTTCTTATTCCTTAAAGTATTTATTTTGCCCTAAGAGCAAAACACTTCTACTTCAGGCAAAATCAATTACGTGTATATCAAAGCTTTAAATTGATGATCTAGATCAGTTCTAAAAGTTCTCCAGATTTAAAAAAGAAAAGAAAAAAGATAATATACGCATACAAATGCAGATCAAATTGCTTTATGGCTAACATGAAGCAGATCTTAGCTCCATTATGCTGACTAGAGTAATTAAGGAAGTCAGCAGTTTATACAGGGTACAGCTCGAGAGTTATTCTGGCCCGTTTATACCACTAGAATCCAAACACAAAAATCATGAAATGCAGATAGACCAATGAAGAAGGAAATTACCCAGTACTTTCTTAGTATGGCTCCCTGTTCCTAACATTAATTTGCTTCTCTAATAGGGAGAGATACTGCTCATTTAATTACCTCTCTTTTCAAGGCAAGAACTCATTAAGTTTAATTGAACCCTTAAAACTTCCATACAAAGAAAACAATTCTGCCACCTGCAGGCTGAATAAAATAAAGCAGAATGGAGTAAAGGGGTAATAAAAATACATTGAAAATATCAATGGATGAGAATAGAAAATGCATGCATAACCGTCTGTATGAAAATAGCATTTATAAGTCTTGGCATGGTACAAAAACATGTAAGAGATGCCTCAAACAGTATATATGGCATAATCTAATTTCTACTACCTGCTCAGCTTGTACAAAAAGACTGAAAGGATATACTCCAAAATGACAATAATAGATATATCTAGATGGTGATATTATTCTAAGTCAGTGGTTCTCAACCTTCCTAATGCCGCGACCCTTTAATACAGTTCCTCATGTTGTGGTGACCCCTAATTTCATTGTTACAAATTGAACATAATTAAAGCATAGTGATTAATCACAAAAACAATATGTAATTATATATGTCTTTTCCAATGGTCTTAGGCGGCCCCTGTGAAAGGGTCGTTCGACCCCCAAAGGGTCGCGACCCACAGGTTGAGAACCGCTGCTCTAAGTGGTTTTCATTACCTTTGTTTTTATAGCCTACACTAGAGGCCTGGTGCACGAATGCATGCACTAGTGGGGTCCCTTGGCCTGGCCTGTGGGAACCGGCCCAAATCGGCTCTCCGACATCCCCTGAGGGGTCCTGGACTACTAGAGGGTGCAGGCCAGGTTGAGGGACCCCCACTGGTGCATGATTGGGGCCGGAGAGGTTGGCCAGCGGGGAGGGGCTGCGGGAGGGCTCCAGGCGTGTCCAGCCTGTCTAGCTCAGTTCCAATAGGCCGGGCCCCAGCAGCAAGCTAACCTACCGGTTGGAGTGTCTGCCCCCTGGTGGTCAGTGCACATCATAGCAAGCGGTTGAGCAGCCTTAGCATATCATTAGCATATTACGCTTTGGTTGAATGGCCGATTGGACACTTAGAATATTAGGCTTTTATTATATAGGATGTTAACTTTCTACAATAAATTTACCTAATTTCACTTTCTCCCCAAACTTATCTAACATCTAAAAAAAAAGTTTACTTTTGTTTTTGTTATTTTTAAACACAAACCCACAAGGTCAGGGAGAAAAGGAGGGGCGTCTCTCAACTACTGGCTAGCCTAGATTTGCTTTGCTTAGATAATCATACTTAGCCATTACTTACCCTAGAAACAATTAAAATTAAGAAGCACTTCACTACTGTTGTACTTTAATCTACCTGTCATAGTAACAGATATGCCAATCAGTGACTCCCAACTCATACTTCCTTTTTAAAAAGAAAATGTCCAAACCACAGCCTTTGAAAGAATCTGCCCTATGTGCTCTGGTATGATTAGCCTACAATGGGTCAACAGCTTCACTCCAGGGAATCTGGAATTAGATCAAAGAGGTAGTGCCCACTTAAACTAAACTGAAAGAGCGTGCGGCATAGGGCCTGAATCAGCATTAAGGCAAGACAAGCTGACATTATAAAGAAAGGAAAGCAATGAGTAAACAGATTCGCAAGTTTACCAAGAAAAACAAAGTAAATCAAAGAAAGAGAGAAAGACGGACATTGGGAACCATAGAAGAAATGGATGAAATCATCATAGTTCCCCCATGGACCAACAGCACTTCATATATGTGCTACCATATCCTTGTAATAAATCTTATTTTTACTTTGGCTATTCTGTTTGTTGCCACATTTAAACAATTCAAAGAACAGTATCAGTCTTATCAGTATTAGCATAGAAGCACTTAATAAGGATCAGGCCTAAAATGGTATTCATGCTTTGGCAGAAATACTGTACCATCAATTCTTATCAAAGAATCTGCCTGTCACTGAACTGCTAGCAAAAACTCAGATGCCGCCCTAACTGGTTTGGCTCAGTGGACAGAGTGTCGGCCGGCAGACTGAAGGGTCCTAGGTTCGATTCCGGTCAAGGGCATGTACTTTGGTTGCGGGCACATCCCTAGTAGGGGGTGTGCAAGAGGCAGCTGATCGATGTTTCTCTCTCATTGATGTTTCTAATTTTCTATCCCTCTCCGTAAAAAAAAAAAAAAAAAAAAAAAAAAAAAAAAAAAATATATATATATATATATATATATATATATATATATATATATAATCTACACTAATAAAAGAGAAAAATGGTAATTGGCGTACGGCGATACCTTTTTCATTGGCTAATCAGGGCTATATGCAAATTAGCTGCCAACTAAGATTGGCAGTTAACTGCCAACAAGATGGCGGCTAATTTGCATATGTAGGCACAATGCAGGGAGGCGAAAGGGAAAGCAGGAAGAAGCCCCCTGCCACTGACAGTGATCGGAAACCCAGGGGGGAGCTAAGAGCTGGGGGGCAGGGCAAAGGCGGCCCTGGGGCCGCCTTTGCCCTGCCCCCCAGCCATGATCGGAGAATCAGGCGCCTTTGCCGCCCTGGCCAGTGATAGCAGGAAGTAGGGGTGGAGCCAGCGATGGGAGCTGGGCACGGTCGAAGCTGGCAGTCCCAGGAGCTAGGGGTCCCTTGCCTGGGCCTAAAGCGAAGCCCATGATCGCGGCGCCCCCCGCTGCCACTGCAGGTCCCCGCTGCCTGGGCCGGACGCCTAGGCCAGAGGTGTCAGGCCTGGGCAGGGGCAGAGCCTGCAACCGCGGGGAGCTGGGGGTCCCCCGCCCAGGCCTGACACCTCTGCTGGAGGCCTCAGGCCTGGTCAAGGGGCCGATCCGGTGATTGGTGATCGGAGGGTGATGAGGGTCAACTCCTCTGGCTGAGGCATCAGGCCTGGGTGGGGGGCGGAGCCGGGGATTGGGGGGATATGATGGTCCCCTTGCCCAGGCCTGAAGCCTGGGTCAGAGGCTTCAGGCTTGGGCGGGGGGTGGAGCAAGCGATCAGAGGGAGATGGGGGTCCCCTGCCCAGGCATGATTCCTGGGCCAGAGGCCTCAGGCCTGGGTGGGGACCAGAGCCAGTGATCAGGGGGAGATGGGGGTTCCCTGTCCAAGCCTGACACCTCTGGCAGAGGCGTCAGGCCTGGGCAAGGGGCCGATCAGGCGATCGGAGGGTGATGGGGGTCAACGCCTGAGGGCTCCCAGTATGTGAGAGGGGGCAGGCTGGGCTGAGGGACACTCTCCCCCCCCCCACACACACCCAGTGCACGAATTTCGTGCACCGGGCCCCTAGTGTGTGTGTGTGTGTGTGTGTGTGTGTGTGTGTGTGTGTGTGTATATATATATATATATATATATATATATATATATATGTTAAAAAAACACACAAAAAAACTCAGATGCTTACAGGGCAGTGGTCGGCAAACTCATTAGTCAACAGAGCCAAATATCAACAGTACGATTGAAATTTCTTTTGAGAGCCAAATTTTTTAAACTTAAACTATATAGGTAGGTACACTGTTATTAACTTAATTAGGGTACTCCTAAAGCTTAGGAAGAGCCACACTCAAGGGGCCAAAGAGCCGCATGTGGCTCGCGAGCCGAAGTTTGCCAACCACGGCTACAGGGAATAATCAGGTGAAAGAAATGGGCTAGCAACATCTAATGCTTTCTTCTTTAGATCTAGACATGCTTTATGTTCATATTAAATCTGTAAAAACTCTCTTCCCTTCTATATACACAGTATCTGTCCTCTGCTACTTTTCCTGGTCTACCTTTTGTGTTCTGCTTTCTACAACAGATAAAGATACAAGAAAGAAATGACAACTAGAGGTGATGACATATACCAAGGCACATACAGCCTTGCTGGCTGGGAAGTAATAGTGGAAGGTGGTAAACTAGAAAGTAATTTACTACCTAAAGAGAACAATCGTTACTCAATTTTAACTAACTGTCACCATATAGACCAGTGATGGTGAACCTTTTGAGCTCGGCGTGTCAGCATTTTGAAAAACCCTAACTTAGCTCTGGTGCCGTGTCACATATGGAAATTTTTAGATATTTGCAACCATAGTAAAACAAAGACTTATATTTTTGATATTTATTTTATATATTTAAATGCCATTTAACAAAGAAAAATCAACCAAAAAAAAAATGAGTTCGCGTGTCATAGGTTTGCCATCACTGATATAGACCCTAAATTTAAATTTTCAAGAAAAGACAAACTATCTATCTATCTGGGATTAATCCTTGCCCAAGGATGTTTTTTCTGCCATTGATTTTTAGAAAGGGTGGGAGGGAGGGAAGAGACAGAGAGAGAGAAACATCCATGTGAGAGAGACACATCGATTGGTTGCCTCCCAAACCCGTCCTGACCAGGGGCTGGGAACCAACCCTGCAATCGAGGTACATGATGCCCTTGACTGGAATCGAACCCTCAACCCTTCAGTCTGAGGGCGACGCTCTAACCACTGAGAAACCAGCGAGGGCAAAGTTTCTAGTTTGTAAATGTTGTCAATAAATTTAATTTTCTCCTAAAATGATACAGGCCAGTTCATTGGCTGCCAATTTGCAATCATAGTGTGGACCTCTGTATTCTTCTGTAACTTTCCAGATTTTTAGTTTCCCCAGATGTTTATTTAACACCCACAATACGCAAGGCCTGTAGCTGTCTATTAGGCAAAAGCACTACAACGGTTGAGCCTCATTCACTTTTCTCCTCACGTTATTTTAAATTTAACATGTTATTTCTCAGGAAGAACTTAGAACCAATATTAACATCTTAGTTATTAATTAAATTCAAAGTCATGCCATTCAGTCTAAAAGGGCAGCGATGGAAGCTCTTCAAAATTAACTGCCTAGGCTAGTTTGAAAACCTGTTTACAGATGCTATGTCACGTATGTAAATACACATCTGGCACCTGGGCCTTTGCATCTGCTGTGCTTTTAGCCTAGGAGGGCTGCCACCTTCTTATGTTCTCCCTTACTATCCTCAACTTACCTCTCAGAGCTCACTACACACACTACTGAAATCATACCATTGTTCTTTACTTCCCCAAGAAGACTAGACCCACCTTAAGAATAAGGCCTGTAACAGCAGTTAGGGCTGCAGCTCCAGGAGCATGGCAAAACAGAAGCATGCAGGTGAAAAGGTAGGAGACAAATTTTGGCTCAGTATTTATTAGAGAAAAAAAAAAAGAAAATCCAAAACTTTCAAATAACTTGGAGCTACCCAACAACACAATCAGCTTCTGTGGTGGGCAGAACAATGTCCACAGCCCCCCTTCACGGCCACCCCATAAAAGATGGCCAGGTCCTAACAACCAGAACCGGTGAATATGTTACGTTACACAGCAAGGGCGAGTTAAGGTTTAAGAAGGAGCTAAAGTTGCTCAACAGCTGACCTTGACACGGGAAAGCATCCTATATTACCCACGCGGGCCCAATGTAACCACAAGGGTCTTTATATGTGCAACAGGGCGGCCCTAGGAAAAGAATACAGCTTCCTTGGGGTGCAGCGTCCTGTTCCTTACAGGAGATGCTCAAGCAGAGGTAGTGTTCACCGGGAGGGGGTAGGGGGAGGGTCAAATGTCACCACACATCAGATAAGGATCGCCTAAGTGAGTTTCTGAAGGCACGCGTCCTTCAACTGGGCTTAAGGAACACCTCTGAACCTGCATGAACACATACCCCTTTCTCTGTGGAGACGATCAGGACTAGAGCATCCAAACCATCCTCAAAAGGATCTGTTTTACAGACAAGGTTAAACACACTCTTCCCAGGTTATTTCCAACCCTGGGCTTTTACTAGTCCATGATTTCTCTAAGGCAGTGAGTCCGTCTCAAAGTATAAGCCCAACAAACACCAACACAAAACATCAAAACTCATCCAACCCCAGACAGCTCTCTGGGGGCTGTAGGAAAAGTTCAATAGTTAATAAACTGGGAGGAAAGAAAGTCTAGACACAGTTAAAAACAAAAGAAAACACTGTTCTAAGTACTTTATGAAACATTAATCTGAAGAAACTGAAATAAGTCGTTCCCGTCACCAAATCCTTAGAAATCTGAGTGTACACTCATCTTACCGTGTCGCTTTGTGTAACTTTTTTTTTTTTACCCCCCTGAGCCTAGGGTAGCCCAGAATGTAGGCAAATATCTACTGCACCTAATTTTTTTAGATTAAAATTCATTCTGTGTAGTGCCAGAATGATGACTTTCAAAAAATGTTAGTCCTAGGACCCCGCCCCACCCACGTGTAAAGAAAAAATAATGCCTTATGCATACACGGTTAAGTACCGGAAGAATTGTTAATTATGTCAATCATCATTAATAAATGCGTGTTTCCTATAATAAACCTCATGATCTGATTTCCCCGCCTAATTTTTCACTCTTTCACGCTCACGCTTGGCCGTACCTACGGCCGGGGCGCGAGAGGCGTTTACAAACCTAGTCCTTGGCCGGCGTCGTGCGGAGCGACCCGAGGGCCTCGCAGAGAAGACCTCCCGCTCCACAAACGCCGCAAGAATGAACGACAGCCCAAAGGGGCTTTTTGAATCTCAGCAACTTCGGCAGCTATTCCCTGACGGGGACGCCTGGCGACCCTAAAGGAACCCGAGACGCGACTGGGAAGGGGCCTGAGGGAAGGGCGTTTGGGACTTATCTTCGCGCCATTCCAAAGAAACAAACACCCAAATTCCAAGGCAAGGTCAAGGGAAGCCATACCAACCCGGGGGCCCCAGACAGTCAGGCTCTCCCAGCTCCCAAGGAAGCCCTTCGGCGCATGCACTTACCAGGCGGCCAAGTCAGCTGACCCCCGTCCCCAGAGAAGGCCCAGGGATCAGAGAGCCCGGGTAGGGAACAGAGAGCCCGAGTCCCCCCGCACCCAAATGCAGGCCCTCCAAGAAACAGCCCTTGCCTGACCCAGGCCCAGCGTTCAGCTCCACAGAGAAGCCGAGCGAGCCGCGACCACTCACCCCGCAGCCACTGCGTGCTGTGAAGCCATCTCCAAGCAGCCCCGCCGCCGGCAGGCCACCCAGCAGCCCCCGTAACCAGCCCCAGGCCTCGCCGGGCGCCGAAACCTAGGAGAGAGCGCAGCATCCGCCGGCCACAGCCTAGCCTCCAGGAGGCCGCCATCTTTCCGGCCTTTTCGCAGGCTCCCCACGGCGCTGCCTGCTCACTCAGTCTCAAGCCCCTCCCAGGCCCCGCCTCTCACCCGACTAGCCACGCCCCCTAAGTTCCAGTCGCGCCCTTGAGTCTCCGTTAAAGCCTCTTAGCCCCGCCCCCAGCCTCGTTGGCCCCGCCTCCCGGCCAGGCTGCAGCGCCGCAGGCTCCCCAGCCAGCGAGGCCCGCCCCTCGCCTGGTTCGCCCCGCCCCTGTGCTGTCCTCAGATCCGCCTGATTGTATTTAAGATCTCGCCTCGGTCGTCCAGGCGGGTCGCTGGGAGCAAGGGCGCGCGAATATTGGTTGAAGGCCCCTGGTCCCCTTAGTCTGGGCCATGTCTGACGGTCCCGCTCTGGAGGGAGACTGTTGCCGGCGGCGAAGCGGCGCGCAGGTAGGGGCGGGGCCGCCAGTGCCTTTTATTCCGAGGAGGCGAGGCGATGGGGGGGACGCGGCGGAGGCTTCCGGGCGGCTGGGGCGCAATCCCCACGCGACCCCCGCGCGCTGCAGCCCACGCTCTACCGGGCGACCTGCAGGCTCGCGCCGCTCCCGTGGCTGGGCTGTGTCCTACAGCGGGAGCTGGGCACCTGAAACGTTAAGGAAAGGAAAAATAACGGAGGAGAGTCTTCAGTGTGTGTTTCAAAGCAGCTTATCATTATCATCAGGAAGACAGGCCAGTCGCGGAAACTTGCAGCCCTGAAGTGAACTGGAGCAAAGACTGAGCTCTCTGGCGTCCCTGTGCGCCATGGCGACCAGCCGGACGTTCCCAAAGCACGCCCTAGGGCCTAGGCACACGGGGAACCTTCGCCTGGACTGGAGCTGTGCCTCGGTAGCCAGCACCTTCCCTCTGAGCAGTTTTTCTGCCTCAGTTTAGACTCGCAGCGGTTCTCAACCTGTGCATCGCGACCCCTATGGGGGTCGGACTAGGGGTCGCCTAAGACCATCGGAAAAAACATATATAATTACATATTGTTTTTGTGATTAATCACTATGGTTTAATTATGTTTAATTTGTAACAATGAAAATACATCCTGCATATCAGATATTTACGTTACGATTCATAACAGTAGCAAAATTACAGTTATGAAGTAGCAACGAAAATAATTTTATGGTTGAGGGCGTCACCACAACATGAGGACCTGTATTAAAAGGTCTCGGCATTAGGAGGGTTGAGAACCACTGGTTTAGAGTGATGATGAGATGGCCATAGACACGATTCTGCCCTAAATTAGGTCAAAGGAAAAATCCACCCTGGGACTGTGTATGCTTTTCATTTACTTAGACACATGCAGCAATTTTATGGAGCACCTATGTGCTCATTGGTGCAGTGATGATTAAGACAGATGGCCTAGGGCCGTGGTCTGCAAACTGCGGCTTGCTAGCCACATGCGGCTCTTTGGCCCCTTGAGGGTGGCTCTTCCTAAGCCTTCGGAGTACCCTAATTAAGTTAATAACAATGTACCTACCTATATAGTTTAAGTTTAAAAAATTTGGCTCTCAAAAGAAATTTCAATCATTGTACTATTGATATTAGGCTCTGTTGACTAATGAGTTTATCAACCACTGGCCTAAGGTGTAGGAATACCAGGCAAATAAACAACTTCCATACATTGTGAGAAACCTTGCTTATGAAGCAGAGATCAAATTAGCCCCCTCTTCCCTCCCCCATTATTCTTTCTTAAGGCTGAAGGTCCCAATTAAAAAGTAATAACCAGCCAGAGAGTTTGTGAAATACTTGGGGAGGTGAGCTTTTCCTCTACCCTTCTAGGTTCTTTTGGCTGGTCCTATAATTAAATTAACATGAGACAGATTAATAAGAGAAAATAACCAAATTAAATTACGTAGTACATAAGGGAACCCCATATACATAAGAGCCAGAGCACCTCCCCCACCATACGCGAGAGGTTCAGAGACAGAAAGGTAAAATGAGGCAGAGTTGACTTTCTGAGTTAAGGTAAGATGCCATGGAGCTTCAGAGTGTAGAGGAAGGTCATTCTTAGAATAAGAAGAGCAGATGTTAAGTACAGTGGGGCCTTGACTTACGAGTTTAATTCGTTCCAAGACCGAGCTCGTTAAGGAGCTCATTAACTCAAATTACTCTGTCAACTCAATGCAAAAAATCAGCCAAGAGACAGCTGGTATCTCAAAAAACTCATTAGTCAGGACACTCGTAAGTCAAGGCCCCACTGTAATTAGAAGCTTACCCTGCCTTATAAACAGGTCATGAAAAGTTATTTCTGGTAATAACGCTTATGGGCAAGGCCCCAACTTTAAATTCTCTAAGGGAGAAATAAATGTTTCTCTTGAGTCTGCAGGGTCTCGATTGGCTTCCGCTCAAAATTATTCTGGTGCCAACGTGGCACATCTTGGGGAGGCCTGTTCTGAACCCCTGAAGTTTCTCTCCAGGTATTCTGATGTCCTACTGCTAGCCTCTGAGCACCTCAGGCGGGCCTCGGGGGAGCTTCCTCTCACGTCCCCCTAAGTGGCTACCCCCAAACCTCACCATCTATCCTCATCCTCTGCCCAAGCCTGTTTCACAAATGACCTTGAGTTTTCTTCAGTGTTCTCACCCAAAGTTAATCCTTTCTTTTTAACTTCTAAAATACCTTCCAAGTCCATCTCCACCATCACTTCCTTGCAATTTCCTTTACAAACTCTTTCCACGGCTTCCTTACTGGTCTGGTCTCTTGCTTCCTTGCTTGCTTCTTACCACCTTCATCCTCTTCTTTCCACTGCTGTTGTATCGTAAATCAGCGAGTGAGACACAAGACGCCTTAATGAGCCAATTAATTAGGAGGGAGGTGTTTCTTCCAAATCGCTGAGCGAAGTCACACAGGAAGTTTCCTGCATTTATATCTTTTGAGCTTCTTTGCAGATTTTACAAAGAGCTCTGTGTGAGTTATTGTTACAGGCAGTTGGTAATCTTGGATACATAAAGAACAAACATTTGGCATAAGAATATGGGAATTATCACCAGTATTAGTCCATTACATTAGATGGCTAGCTTGCAAGGTCACACAGTTAAGTTTTTATCTTTTTCTGTTATTCAAACTAAAACAGTTATTTCATAGAATAAGAGACTGTCTAAAAATGACAGAGTTTACAGAACAAGGGACTATCTAACAATAGCAGAGAATTTCAAACAGCAGTTTTTATACAAGATGGAGGTTACTATGCTTCACTGCCACTGTAGAAATGTTGCCAACCCAAGATCTGGTCATGTCCTCTATCTAAAACTGCTCAGTGGTTTTCAAGTACCTAGAACATAAAGTCCAAACTCCTGTGCATCTGCCTCCCTCTCCCCTCCATTCCACAGAACCTAATTTAGAACCACTTCCAACTACTGGAGTTCTCTCTGTACCTACCCAGCTTATTCCCAGTCCATTAAGACTTAGCACACCCGTCCCCTCCTGTATGAAGCTTTTCCTAACTACTGCTCCCTCCCACCCAGAGCTTTCTGCTCCCGCAATGCCCAGGACCAGCTTGTATTGTATGTTGCTTTGTCACTTCATAACTGTTAACTTCTTTACCAGATTGTGAGTTCCTCAAGGATAAGAATTTTATTTTCCTCGTATTCATTTCTTTGGGGCCTTCCGTAAAAGTTGCTGGATGAATGAATGAATGAATGAATGAGAGGGCTCCATAATTAATACCAAAAGAAAGGTACATAGAGCAAATGCTGTGTCACAGAGTCCAAGGAAGGAGTGATCCTTGCTATCATGAGAGAAGGAATATAGGTGAAGTGGGTAGGGGCCCTGGTGTAAAGGCTGACAAGCAGGAATCTGGCAGCTAGAGCTGGGATTATTAGAGATCCAGCATAAGCAATAACAGTGCAAAGACAAAGTATTCTTGGCTGGCAAGAAAATGTCTTAGTTACCTATTGCTGCATAACAAGTATCCCAGAACTTAAGCTTAAAACACAAACATTGGGTGTCCCAATTTCTGAGGCTTAGGAATCCAGGAGAGTTTAGTTTGAGGTTCTGGCTCAGGGTCTGTCATGAGTTGACAGCCAGGCTGTCGGCTGGAGCTACAGTTCATCTCAAGACTTGACTTCAGCTAGAGTGAGTGTCCAAGCCCCTCATGTAGTTGTTGGCAGGCCTCTGTTCCTCACTGATTTTTGACCACAGGTCTCAGTTCTTCACCACGCGGCCTTTGCATAGGCTGTCTGAGTATCTCGAGCACCAAGTGAACTGAAGGAGAGAGGACAACCAAGATGGAAGCTATAGTCTTATAGCCTAATCCCAAGTGATATAGTACCATTCGGCAGTAGTCTGTTGGGCATACAGACCAACCCTGGTACAGTGTAGGAGAGGAACTATATACCATGGTGTGAACACCAGGGGGTCTTTAAGAGCCTTCCTGATGGTTGACATCCACAGCTAGGTTGAATAAGACTGGGAAATTTATGTAAAAAAAGTGGAAATATTTGAAAAGTTGAATTAGGGCAAGAAAGCAGAAGGACTTAGACTGAAGAGGGAGTGTTTTGCCATTTGATGATGTAAGGAGCGGAGTTCAATGATCAAAATAGTTTATTATTTTAGTACTAATAGTAGAGTGAAGGGTAAGCTGGAGAAGGAGAAATCGTAGGCAAGGAGACCAAATAGGAAAAGATCATCTTAATCCTCCCCAGATAGCAGTCTCTGAGAGAATTTTTACTCAACTGCTCCAAAATAAGGACAATGAAAGAGTGAAGTTCACAAAATTAATTACATTTCATTTTAAGGATTGGCTTTCATTCTGAGATTATCCTTTCTACTTTTCTTATGTTAAAAATGTACTTTATTACCCCAGCTGGTTTGGCTCAGTGGATAGAGCGTCTGCCTGTGGACTGGAGGGTCCCAGGTTTGATTCTGGTCAAGGGCACATGCCGGTTGCGGGCCCGATCCCTAGTAGGGGACGTGCAGGAGGCAGCTGATCAATGATTCTCTCTCATCATTGACGTTTCTATCTCTCTCTCCCTCTCCCTTCCTCCCTGAAATCAATAAAAATACATTTTAAAAAATGTACTTTATTTTTGAAAGAAGGTGATAGTAATTGTTAAGTATAATTAATGCTATCACTTGGCAACCTTATCTCAGTCCCTAAAATTTAAAAATACAACTACTGATCTTGAACCTCACTAGTCTGAGAATCACTGGTCCAAATTATTAATATAAAGAAACTGATACACAGAAAGGGTCACTGACTTGCCTTAGGGTCTTCTGATTTCTAGTTAGGGCTTGTCTAATGTGAAGAAGAGTTTTTAAGTGTGGCAACGGGCTTTGAGTGGAGGTGATGTTGCAAAGAAAACCAATATGCACATAGCGGACAATGAAACAAATGTGCAGAAAGCAGCAAAAACCAGAGACAGACAATGCTGACAGTTTTGCTCTGTCTGCATCCAGTCCCTTCCTGAGGCCAGTGTCAGGAAAAATTGTAAAGACTGAAATGAGCAAAAGAGGTCGCTAGCTGACTTGGGCCATCTTTGAGCTATTTTACAACTCTGAATTGTAGATTACTGACAGCAGTGCAGATGAGTATTGTTCATAGAGATGAAAGTTGAATTGTGGTAGCAGTTGTGACATCTTTCTGGTTCCCTCATTAATTGATGAGTTAAATAATATCCTTAACACAGGTTTATTTTACATTTGTATTAGAGTCCCCAAGAAAACCTGTCTGAGCAATACAAGCCTCTACTATGCTGAGAGTGAAACAAAAAGTAGAGGAAGGGATTAGAGCCATGGTTGGCTGTCAGGTATCTCAGTGACAATTGAGGTTGATTTCCTTAAAAAGCTAGATTGAAAAATTGGAAAAAGAAAATCCTGATTCAGAAACCTTAGACTTTAATGTCTTTAATATATACAAAACACTGTATACTGGTAAATGTTCCTCCCTCGCTTAGAGTAGGACCTCTACTCTAAGCAGTTGATTGTAATCCATCTTAAGATATGTCCTTCTAAATTCTTATTCTACTTGAAAACCAGATGTAACAATAATAGACAAGTTATGTCATTAACATTCAGGGGAAAACTAGATACTAAATCTTTCCTTCCTGTCAATTCTTGTTAAAAATATATATTCTGATTTTTAGTTTGGACAACTTAAATGATTGCATTTTTACCAAATATGTCTCTGTTGGTTCCCCTGCTAAGTGCTTATTCTTCTTGAAATTGTAATTTTGTGGGTTTGAACGATTGAATGAAATTGCATTAACAACAGCTGGCTTCTCATTGTTATTCCTGTAGAACGAAGCTGGCTAATTGCTATAATACCTCAGTACTGGAAAAGACAAAAGGGCAAAGGGAGACCCTTAATAACAGACCATTTTCTATAATGTTTGTAACTTGCTGTGAAAATGGGTGGTTCTAAGGATTGGAAAACTACAGGAGTCTTCTCATTAGCTGTACTTTACTATATAATTAAAATAACATTTGTATCTCTAAAAAAGGAAATAGCAAATTATACAGGGTATGGATAACTTGGCTAGATTTAGTAAGGACAGATGTAAAAAACCAACATAGCTTGACTATTCATTTTAATTCAAGAATTTTTAACTCATTAAAATGGGAAGGAAACTAACATTGACTGTGTCACATATTGTGCTGGGTGCTTTATATTCATTTGATCTCATTTTAACTCTCACAATGTTCTCGTTTTATGGATCAGTAAACTGAAACTCAAAGTCATGTAAGCATAAAATTATGTAATGTGGATTTGAATGTATGTCCATTTACTCCTAAGACATATGTTGGATCAGAACTTAAAAGTATGTCAGTATTCCCATGTTCTTAATTTTATATTTTGAATCTATTCCATCAAATTATCATCCTATATAATAAAAGGCTAATATGCAAATCAACCAAACGTCAGAACGACTGATTGCTATGACACGCACTGACCACCAGGGGGCAGACACTTAACGCATGGGCTGCCCCTTGGTGGTCAGTGCACTCCACAGGGGGAGCGCCACTCAGCCAGAAGCCGGGCTCATGGATGGCAAGCAGAGCAGCGGTAGCAGGAGCCTCTCCAGCCTCAGTGGCAGTGCTAAGTATGTCCCCTGAGGGCTCCTGGACTGTGAGAGGCCACAGGCCGAGCTGAGGGACCCGCCCCGCAACCAGTGCATGAATTTTCGTGCACCGGGCCTCTAGTTTATAATACTTACTTAAAATAAAATGTGTATATCTAATATTAAAAGGTGAGTGTGAAAAACTATGATTTCAGAAATCCAGTTAAGTAGCTGAAAATTTAGTCTGTTCAACAATAATTTGGATTCAAAGATGTTTTCATCCTTTTTACCCAGTACCAAGATTTTGTAGGCAAGCTTCCTAGCTGTGCTTTGCTGCTCAGTGGGTCTATTTTAGATAGAGGGAATAACCCCTTGGAGTTTCTTGTGTATATAGCAATTTTCTGTTAGATGCCGTATTTTGGGCATGCCCTAGGTTTTATCTGTTTCTAGCAGTTTGCTTAGCTATCAAAATTGAAGCTCAAGGTCACCAGAGTTCTGCAAATACCTTCAGGGAAATAATGGCTTTGGAACTCACTTTCCTTTCAGGTAGACTTACTGTTATTTCTTTCTCTCTTTTTTTTAATATGTTTTTTATTGATTTGAGAGAGAAAGAAGAAAACATTGATTGGCTTCCTCCTGCATCTATCGCCCCTACTGGGGATCAAGCCTGCAACCTGGGCATGGGTCCTGACAAGGAATCGAGATGGTGACCTCTCAATGCACAGGACATTGCCCAACCAACTGAGCCACCAGCTCAGGGTATTCTCATTTCTTTTATGGCCTCTACTAGTATGAGACCTTACTTTTTTGACAGCTCAACAATTTATTTTGAAATATTTTAAAAAATAATTTATGCAGCATTTTAGTTGTTTTCAAAGTTAAGGCTGTATATCATGCTGCCAAAAATGGGATTCATTGTATTTCTTTATTTTTGTTTCATTAATTTTAACTTTTAAAAACAGGGGGAAACATTGGTGTGCTTTTCCCTAAAAAAGCAATTATTAGACTTATATAAAAATAAGGCTCTTATTTTAACTAGACTTATTGTGCTGATTATTTCACAGTATATAGAAATATCAAATAATTATGTTATACACTGGAAACTAATGTGTTGTATATCAGTTATACCTCAATAAAAATAAATAAATAAGGCTCAGTCATCCCAATTGAACATATATATTTTCCTGAGCACGCCTATCTTCATAGAAATGTGATTGTTTCTGAGTAAATGGTTTCTATGTTATTTTCTTGACTTTATATTTCATAATGAGTATATATTGTTTTTATACTAAAAGAAAATAATATAGTCAATAGAAAAAATTGAACCAACACACAGAATATGAACATATAGCTGTTATAGTATATCCTATATATAGGGCCTTCCTGAATTGCTTTGTGTAAAGAAATTCGCTAGATGACAAGCATGTTCCTTTCAACACTAGATTTTTTTTTATTTCAGCCATCTCAATAGACACTTCGTGATATACTGTATACTGGACATTTCCCCACTTTGTTCTTGCAGCCTGTTTCAGTAATGGACTGTAGGCCTTATTCTGAATAATTCCAAATAATATAATAGATCCACTTTCTGAAAACTAAAAACAAAGCATGTTTTATAATAGTTTTCTCTCTGATAATACCCTCTCTGTGGTAGATTTTTCTTAAACTTCCTTAAATTGGCTTATTAATAGAGATACCAGCTACAATAGTGACTTGATAAAATAATGTCTATTTAAAAAATCATGTTCCTCTTTTTAAGGACAAGGAACACCCAAGATACCTGATCCCAGAGCTGTGCAAACAGTTTTACCATTTGGGCTGGGTCACTGGGACTGGAGGAGGAATTAGCTTGAAGCATGGGTAAGTTTTCGGCTGGTTTCATTTCTGGGAATTCCTCGTAGAAGTAGACCATGGGGAGCCTAATGCACATATGTCCAAAGAACAACTGATGCAGTTTTATGTGACACTGAAGGTATTTCATTTCCACCTGGAGAAGTAGATATTTGCGTAACAGAATGGAACAAGTATGCCCAAGTTGTAATATAATAAATACCTAAGGATTTGGGAACACAGTTTCTAACCAGAATAATCTGGTCCTCGGTGTTTGGAGTACCAACCTTAAATGCCATGCTGCCAGGTATGTTCCTATGTCTGGAATTGCCAGGGTAGACAGGCTGTGTCTTAAAGGTCCAGATACATATTTTAAAGCCACTTAAATACAGATTACTAACTCGAAATCCTGAAAATTACATGTTATTGAGTCAAAAGAAAGGCAATATGCCTTTCCAAGCACATGTATCATTATTAATGGAGGTAGCACCTGATGGCCCATGAGGCGCAGGACAAAACAAGAGCTTCTGAACTAGAAACAGGAGGAATGAATATTTTATAATACTTCATTCGATTATTCAGTGTCTTTCCTCCAAGAGGATGAAGAAATAAGCAACTTACTGACAATGAAAAGAGAGGTTAAGGAATCTCATTCTCTCAAGTGTTTTTTCTCCTGAAATGGTTAAGAATATTATTGTCTGGAGGCTGACTGTTAAACTGAGTAACTTGATTTATTTTTTTACTGTAATTCACTTACTTTAACAAAATTGGATTACTACAACATTTATATGATATTGAGTATATATAGCATTACTAGGAGACGGTGTTGTGTGAAAGAAATGAGATGTAAAATATAGTCAAGACATTTGGAACAAAAGGGATTTTATGGCACACTGCAAGATGAGATGATGCCATTGTAACTCATCTGATTCAAATTACCGAGGAGCTCATGAAATAGTAATTGAAGTGTGGGAAGTAACAGCAGGGGTCTTAGTCAACCACTGTCAACAGTTCTGTGTGGGGGATGCACTCGGTCCGGGAAGGTCACATTCCGTGTGGCGCATCGAACATTCATCTATGCCTCTTTCCTTACCATCAACCCAGTACCAATGTGTGAAGTCAGCATTGGGCAGGCTTTTGGGTTCTTTTGCCAAAACTTTTGAGATGACCTGATTCTAGCAAAGTCCTATGAAAACAACATTTGTTCTTATTTCATGCATTTAGGAGTTGAGTCCTAGCATTGGTTTCTCAGCTGTATTATTCTAAGCATTGCCCTTAGGTAACTACTTTTTATTTGTATAGGCAGAAGTAGTTTGTGTTCATGGTAATATTTGTTCGTGGGCATAGAACAAAATAGAGCTTTCTACCAAATTGAGCTAAAATAACCATTTTTAACTGGCTCTTTAGAAAAAAGAAAGAAAGAAAAGTTAAAAATAGAATGCAGATAAAGGGTCACTGCAAATCTAAAGAGGGTTTTAAAAATATATACCTATATATATAAAAAAGCCTAAGCGACCATTCGACTGGTAGCTATGACGCACACTGACCACCAAGGGGCAGACACTCAACTCATAGGCATGGAAACATGGAACAGACTGATGAATCTCAGAGGGAAGAGGGAAGGGGGAAGGCAGGAAGAGATTAACCAAAGATCTTATATGCATACTAGAGGCCTGGTGCACGGATTCGTGCATCGGTGGGGTCCCTTGGCCTGGCCTGCGGGGATTGGGCTGAATCTGTGCACTGGGCCTCTGACATCCCCCAAGGGGTCCCAGATTGCGAGATGGCACAGGTCAGGCCGAGGGACCCCACCAGTCCACGAATCTGTGCACCGGGCCTCTAGTATAGACATAAAAGACTATGTTCTTCCTAGAAGAATTTTACTAATCCATATACTGAGTTGTGTTCTCACCCTAAAATACTCACATCTTTTAAAAATTCAGTGGCTTTTATAGCACTACAGTCTATTTGTAGGAAAGTTGCGTTGTGAAAATTTGTCTTAGATTCTTAATGGCTGAGGAGCTCCTCCTGGGGTTCATAAGTGGAAACAGCCACAATTTTCTGGTCCTGTATTTGGAATCTTATTAAATTTGTGCCTTACATAGTAAAATAAGTAATTTGTACTAAAAATATTCCATTTTTTCCTGATACTTAAATGACTTCAGAAGCCCACATCAACTACTTTGTCAGCAATATTATTCTCATGTTATTAGGGAAAGTTTGGTTTTCTTTGTCTGATGCTTAGGAATGAAATACACACCCAATAGATTATGTTTCTACAGAAATACTGACAATAAGCTCTTTAGGAATATAAAATTATTTACTGATTCCAAGGTTTGGCTGATACTATTCCAGATTATGCTACTGATGTGTGATACCAAAAGATGTATGTAAAAGAGCTTAAGACACATATAAGAATTAAATCAGAAGGAGGAAATGGAGGACCAAGAAAATGACAGTGAGCAAGGTAATCCTAAGATACTCAGAAGCCATTGTGTTTAGGTTGGGTCCTACCATTCACATTTAGCATTTCCTGTTTTCTCGGCTGTAATATTATATGTCAGAGATACTAATCCTGTTGCATGCTATTAGACTTAAAGTTGATAAACCCATATATGGACAAAATAATTAAGGCATAGTAAGATTCAAATGACTAGACAATAAATAAAAATAGATGTATTATGGACTCTTGAGTTTTGTCTGTCTGCTTTACACTTAAGAAAGAGCAGGGAGTTTAGAGAAGTAAATTCCAAAACTTAATACCTTGAAATTTAAAATGCTTTTTGTTTGTGGCTTACAGCACCAAGTAAATACTTCACTTTTAGTCTTTGGCATATTTCCCTCCTAAGATAAAAGCTCTGTCATCTTTGCATTTTTATCCAGATATCTCCTTTGTAGGTGTAAAAATATTTTTTTCTAAAATCTATTTACCTAATCTTTTAATGAAAAATGTTGACCAAAGTCTAAACTAATTTCCTTTTTACAAAGGCAGTACTAAAAACAGGCTTGGTATACCAAATCACTTGAATAAACAGGATAAATACCCTGGGTTTTCCTACTTTGTGGATGGGTTTTATTTACCAGCAGACTGTTTTGTACTTTACTTGGCTCTGTTCCCAGGACTGCCTAAGTTTCTCCCACATAAGAAGACCTGCCAGTCCACTTCCCACTGGGGGTCATTGGACTCCATACCACGCATGATTCTAGAGTTTCTTCCATGTGACACAGGACAAAATATTTGGATCCCTGGTAGTTGTAAAGGGCCCCACTTAACTGTGTCACCCCCTGCCCACTCCCACTAGTTCTACAGCAGGGATGGGGAGGACCTTTCTTCTGCCAAGGTCCATTTGGATATTTATGACATCATTTGCAGGCCATACAAAATTATCTACTTAAAAACTAGCCTACTATACTTGGTCAAACATTTAATTAACTCACCCCTCATGCCTTGGCAGGGCCAGACCAAATGATTTCCCGGGCTCTCTAAGGCCCGCAGGCTGGATGTTCCCCACCCCTGCTCTAGAGCAGTGGTCGCCAACCGGTGGTCCGCAGACCACTGGTGGTCCGTGAGGTCCGGAAGGATGGCGACCCTGGTTTAAGGAAACCTTTGGAGCAGCGGCCGCCAACCGCCAACCACTGGTCCCAATGGTCCTCGAGGTCCGAAAGGTTGGCGACCGCTGCTCTAGAGGAATGGCACTCTATGGTTCTTATGCAATGAAGCTCTAAAGCACTAGCTACTTGGTGAAAACAGATGTTTGAATGTGCTTTGGATTTCACTGCCATCCATGATCAGACCAGGCCTTTATTTTCTAGACCTTAATTTACCAGTGGGCCATTAAAAAACCTTTCATTTCCTTACATCTTCATCAGTCCCAAGTCTGTAGGTTTACTAGTGACCCCAACTTTGACAGCTGGATTCAATAGAGGCTGTCGTCCTCATTTTCACTATGAAACAGTTAGTATTTATTCAGTGTCCATGCTTCAGGGGCAGAAGCTAGAGGAGCCGTTTGAAATGAATAAAACTAAAAAAAAAAGACCGTACCCTTTTATGTAATGATGTTTACTTTGAATTTATATTAGTTCATGCAAACACTCCACCCATGCTTTTGTTCCGGCCCTCCGGTCCAGTTTAAGAACCCATTGTGGCCCTCGAGTCAAAAAGTTTGCCCACCCCTGAGCTAGAGCATGCATGTGTTTCCTTCACTTGTATGTCTGGCCACTCTGATACCCTCTGGAAGCCACTGAAACTGATAAATGAGCCAAAGGATCTTTCTTGAGTGGGGGAGAGAATTTAGAGAAGACTTTGAGATTAATTTCCAAATCAAATTTGAGAGCACCTTGTGAAGGATAGGGTATAGCACAACATCCTATAACAGAGCGATCTCCAGATGTAGCCATGCCTTTTACACTTGTAACTTTTGCACTTGTTTTAGCTTTTATTTCCAAATATTTTCTTAAGGTAGATATGTTTTTCAAACAGGGAGCATACTGTTTCACCCCAAAAGTAGCCCTGTTAATGCTGCAGTTTAATAACCTGTAATTTAACGAACTGTCCAGCAGAGGTCTCTGAGCTTCATGTTTTCTAATGAGAGCGTGCCAGAGGGACGGACATCTACTCCTAGTGAGCATGTTTTCTCCTGATTGGATTTTAGAATAACTGCATTCCACATATGCTAGGATAAACTCTGCTCATTCATGCTTCAAGATTCACAATTAGGACTTGTGTTTTCAGATTGTATTTCTCCAACCCAGATAAAAGCCTGATTACCAATGATTTTGCCCCATGGAAAGAAATACACATAAAAAATATAGAAGACTAACGCAACTATCAACATTTTACGCTGTCACCAGCATTACAAAAGCATTAAAGTATTTGGTATTCTTTCTATATGACCTATACCATTAATTAAATCAAGCTGCTACTTGTATGACTTCATTTATGCAGAACATTAATGATTGGACTGCAAGGATATGTTTTTCTTTGTGCAAAAGCAGAGCAATAGAGTTAATTAAATACCAATTTCTATATTTTGTGTTACCAGCAATGAAATCTACATTGCTCCTTCAGGAGTGCAAAAGGAACGGATTCAGGTATGGCAAAGGGTTCTTTTTAAACCCAGACGTCTTTTCTTCTCTACCTAACTATTGTTTTGTGAAATGGAATTAGTTATAAAAGAAATGTTAGTTTTGAAAGGTGGTAATATGGTGATAATTTAAATAACTAATCAACAAACATTTGTTGAGTTGCCATTAATTTTTTTTAAGGTCCCAAGTGTCCTCCATGCAATCAGATGGTTTGAATCCTCATTCACCCTCTAGAGGGCAAAAGTGAACAGCACAATCTTAAGTCACATAATAAAAAGGGATGCTAACATTGTAGCACTATAACACCATCTTCATCAGGCTAGTAGGATAATCAGGTTGATGGTCTCAAATGTGTGAAGCTGATTTCTATTTAATGATGGCAAAGCGATTCCAATTTAAAGTCGTAAAACTTATTTCAAAAGTATTAATGCTAGAATAATACCTAAAATCTATTTAAAACAACCACATAATACTTAACATCTGTCTGTGGCATAATGCTTCATTAATAAAACATTTGTAACAAACCCTGTAGTTTGTCGTTTGTAATACACCTGAAAAATGAAAGTGACAAGTCAGAAATATGCACACATTACTAGGAAATGTCTGTGGCCCTACATAATTCCTTACAACTTTCAGAATAATATACCTTATTGAGATTAACATCTGGGAGTGCCTATTAAGCATCTTGGAATAAGAAAATTTTACTCTGTAGTATTCTTCCTTTTATATTATGAAATTATAACACCCATTTTAGGATAATGGTTTCTTTATATAGTCTCTCTGAAATATAGTTGTGAAATTACAGGGCTAAATTGAGAACTAAATTGATGAAATGACAGCAACATCATTGCATACATGTTAAATATTCCATATCAGTTTCTTCTTCGGATTTTAAAGGGAGATTTTTTTCTTTTTAGCTTTCTTTAGAATATTTTCATTACTGTAAAATATTTTTTATTCTTAAAATGGGTAAAATTTTTGAGAGAAATTACAATTATATGAATATTTAAAATTATGAGTTGAATATGTGTAATTATATCACTCTGCATGTGAGTGTATACTATATACAGGAATGAGCAAAAGTAGGTTTACATTTATAATACAAAGATAGTACAATAATTAATAAATAATAATACAAGAATAAACTCTTTTTCATATTCACAACTATAAATCTACTTTCCCCCGCCCCTGTATACATAAGAAAGGGGACATTTCTGATGATATTGTGTAAACTTTTTTTCTTTTTTGCTCTCTGTAAATAGCCTGAAGACATGTTTGTTTGTGACATCAATGAACGTGACATAAGCGGACCTCCATCATATAAGAATCTAAGAAAAAGCCAGTGCACTCCTCTTTTTATGAATGCTTACACTATGAGAGGTAGGCAGAAACGTATTGGATATAAAGAATATTTCCAGAGTAGGCTCCCCTAAATAATGCCGATTGCCGAAACTGGTTTGGCTCAGTGGATAGAGCGTCGGCCTGTGGACTGAGAGGTCCCAGGTTCGATTCCGGTCAAGGGCATGTACCTGGCTTGTGGGCACATCCCCAGTAGGAGATGTGCAGGAGGCAGCTGATCGATGTTTCTCTTTCATCGATGTTTCTAACTCTCTATCTCTCTCCCTTCCTCTCTGTAAAAGATCAATAAAATATATTAAAAAAAATAATGCCAATTATTGCTGCAGTTAACATTTCTTGGGTATCTACTACATACCCAAACTTTCAATGTGTTAACCCCTTCAGTCCTCGCAGCAGTCTATGTGGAAGGTCTATTATTAGTCCATTTTACTGATGAGAAGACAACTAGTGAGCATTTTGGGTCCAGAATTCCAACCCAGATCTGTGGGACTCTAGTAGATTGTCAAGTTGACTAAAGATTATGTTTGCAATCAGGTTCCCACTCTCAGTTTGGAGTTATACCTCCAGGAACTTGTAGTAGAAGTAAATCTCCTTTTGAAAAATGTACTGTGTGATAAAAATAGGAGTCTTATTTTCATTCCCCAAAGTTGTGATAGAAAACAGCCTATAAAGGTTGAACGTAGAGGACATTGTGAAAATAGGAAACGATAACTGAAGTACTGGCTCAGCCACAGCAGTGAAGTCATAGAACTTTGCTTTCATGAAATCAGCATTGAGTAAGTCACCTTGCTCTCTGTTCCTGAACATTGTCAGCTCTGACTGAGAGGATAGAACTGAAGGAGTAGCTTCTCACAGCATGAAGCTTTCCTAGCATAAAAGCTAAATAAACTTACTGACTCTTATAATATACAAGTCCTCTGTACGTAATTTCATTACATCTATGCCTTAAAGTCAACCCTTATGCTACCAAGGTACGTCCTGTGCTATGAGGCCTAACTTGGTGATCAGGGGTCAGGTGGTCCTGGGTTCAAATTCAAGTGTTTTTCCTACTGTCCATGAACCATGGGCACGTTTTTTAACTTCTCCGAGTTTCCACTGACCATTAAATGGTGACCTCGTGGTGATTGTGATGATGTGAAGAGATAACATAAAAAGGGGATCCCTAAGTGGGTGCCTGGCACATAGGAAGTCCTAAGTAGGTGATAGTAGTATCTCCATGATCATTATAGCTGCACTTCAGACCATCCAAGAGATAGTTCATGGGCACATGTAAAATATAAGGAATTGTTCTGAGGCTGGGGAAAGTGTAATTTTTTTTTGCTTTCTGACTCCTCTATTAGTATTTCTATTTTCCTCCCTCCCTCCTACCTTACTACCTGCTGCCACCTTATTCCATACCTAGAACAACAAGTGCATATATAAATGTGCGTTTGCACGCGCGCGTGGGTGTGTGCATGTGTGTATTTTTTCTTAATTTTAAGGTATAATTAAGCTTTCACCTCACATGTGACTTTTCTTTCCTCCCCAGGAGCAGGCGCAGTGATTCACACCCACTCTAAAGCCGCGGTCATGGCCACCCTTCTCTTTCCAGGACAGGAGTTTAAAATTACACATCAAGAGATGATAAAAGGAATAAGGAAGTGTACCTCGGGAGGGTGTTATAGGTATTTTCTTCTCTACTTTTCCTTAAAAAATTTGAAAAGCATTTTTCCTTTTTTTTTTATAAACAGGCTACTGATTTTTTAATGCATTTAATGAGATGTTGTGGAATCTGTGTTCAGTAATACCCCACTTGATATTATACTTCCAGATCTCTTCTTAGTGACACAGATCAGATGCCTCCCCCAACCCCTTTCACTGCAGCCTTGGTAAATGATTAGCAACATGAATAATGAAATGATTGTCAGAGTGAAATGACAAGACCTTGACTGAGACTTCTGTAGAGATGGAAAGATTATGTCCCTACACTGAAGCACCCAGAGAGCAAGGTATCCCCACCTTCACTATGTCTGCAGGAAGTTTCAGCCCCCGCAAAAGTTTTCACTTCATTTTTATTTGATTTTGTATTTCTAGAATCCTATATAATAAAAGCCTAATATGCTAAGTGTCCAGTCATCCAGTTGGCTGTTCAACAAATCAAAGTGTAATATGCTAATGATATGCTAAGACCGCTCAACTGCTTGCTATGACATGCACTGACCTCCAGGGGGCAGATGCTCCGACCAGTAGGTTAGCTTACTGCTGGGGTTCGGCTGATCGGGACTGAATGAAACAGGCCGGACACGCCCTGGAACCCTCCCACGGTCCGTCCCTGGCTGGCCAACATCCCACGTCCTTCCCCGGCCCCAATTGTGTACCGGTGGGGTCCTTGGATTGGCCTGTGCCCCCTCACAATCTGGAACCCCTCAGGGAATGTTGGAGAGCCAATTTTGGCCCTATGGTGGAATGACTGGTCGCTATGACACACACTGACCACCAGGGGTCAGATGCTCAATGCAGGAGCTGCCTCCTGGTGGTCAGTGCGCTCGCTCGGGGAGCACCGCTCAGCCAGAAGCTGAGGTCACAGCTGGCGAGTGCAGCAGTGGTGGCGGGAGCTTCTCCCACCTCTGTGGCAGCGCTAAGCATGTCTGACTGATGGCTTAGGCCCACTCCACCTAAGTCATCAGTCAGACATCCCCCAAGGCTCCCAGACTGTGAGAGGGCGCAGGCTGGGCTGAGGGGAACCCCCCTCCCTGAGTGCAGGAATTTTGTGCACTGAGCATCTAGTATGTTCATATTTATAAAAGTTTTATAATTATTTCCATTAAGTAGATCTCCATATTTTTATAATTTTTCAGCCTGGAAAGTGGCATAGATAGTATAGAACAAAGGCCTAGATAAAATCATAAATTCACTAGCCCACAAAAATGTAGTAGTTATTCATACATCTAGAATATAGTGACATGAAGAGACATGTTCTTGGGGCTTGGGTACAAGCTCAGCATTTTATTTGAATGTATCGGCATCCTTACTCCTGAGTCTTCATTTCCTAAAGGGCCTTGTTTAGGGGAAAGGGGTGCCAGTTTTTATAAAATGTCCTTACAGCAATATCTTATTGTTGCTGCATGTAATAGAAAGTACATGTTTAAACTAGTGTGCTGAGAAATTAATTTGATTTGATTGTAGTTAATATTTATTGTGTGCCTAGAGCATTCCTCAGCACCATGAAATACCTATTTACAAAAGTTAAATATTTATATTAAGAAAGTATACATACTAAAGAAAGTATAGCTGCCTTTTCCATATCTGGGTCTTGAAGGAAAGGCATTATGTGTGATATCAATTTCATCAGTATTTGGTTGCTTTGGTGAAGGAATAAAAATGAAAGAACATGAAAGGGTGGGTAGAGGAACAGAACACAAGAGACAGCTTTTGAATTCTGTGAGAGAAAAAAGACATGAGTTTTTTTAAAAGATGCCATGTCTTATGTATTGTAACATTCACATTTAGTATGTTCTTGTGAATGTTTCAGAATTTACAGAATACAATTGTTTTTGAGACGTCCTTTGTGATTTTATGTGAGCCTGGCTGGGAAATCAGGAACACAGTCATTATTGCAGCTCAAGGGGGAGTGATAGTTTATCAGAGTTTGGGGAGAATCCTGAGAGTCCAGTTTTCCAAAGAAGGAGTAAAGGAACATGGATGAAGAAAGAAAGGATTCTGATATTCTCTACTCTATTTTTAAAAGTCCATCTTGAGAAAAAAAATTTTGCATATCCAGCTCTTATCAGGGGAGGTTACCATATTCTATATAATAAAAGCCTTATATGCTAAGCGTCCAGTTATCCATTCAACCAATTAAAGTGTAATATGCTAATGATATAATAAGGCTGCTCAACTGCTCGCTATGACGTGCACTGACCACCAGGGGGCAGACACTCCGACTGGTAAGTTAGCTTGCTATTGGGGTTTGGCTGATCGGGACTAAGCTAGGTGGGCCGGACATGTCCTGGAGCCCTCCCACGGTTCCTCCCCAGCTGGCCAACCTCCTGCATCCGTCCCTGGCCCCAGTCATGCACCGGTGGGGTCCCTTGGCCTGGCCTGCACCCTCTCGCAATCCGGAACCCCTTGGGGGATGTTGGAGAGCCATTTTCGGCCTGATCCCACTCAACGCAGGAGCTTCTCCCTGGTGGCCAGTGCGCTCCCACAGGGGGAGCGCTGCTCAGCCAGAAGCTGGGCTCACAGCTGGCAAGTGCGGCGGCAGTGGTGGGAGCTTCTCCCGCTTCCACGGCAGCACTAAGGATGTCCGACTAGGGAGCAGGCCTAAACTGCCAGTCGGACATCCCCTGAGGGCTCCTGGACTGTGAGAGGGCGCAGGCCCCTCACCTCCCCCCCGTCTCCCGCCACTCCTCCTCCCCCTCCCAGTGCAGGAATTTCGTGCACCAGGCCTCTAGTTTAAATTGCTTGCCTTTCCTTTTGGAAGCAAATGCATGTATATGGTAGAGTGGAAAGAACACAGTTTGGTGATCATGGACTAACCTTGCTCTGTCCCTCATTTAACTGGTAAGGATTTGTGTTCCAGCTTTAAAGTGGGTGGCCTGGTTTGAATTAGCTTTCAGGTCTTCTTTTGCTGTGAAATAATTTTGCCCCTGAAAATATGTCTGGCTATTCAGCATATGCTAGAGGAAAATGTAAGCTTGTGGTTTTCCTGGCTAATATTAGGAAAGTTTTGGAACTAGCAATTCATTCTTTCCATATTGAAGGATATTTTATAACTATGTCTACTTTACTTAAATGAAGTAACGAGCAACTCCATACTGTTAATAATATTGGTTGGCCAAGTTACACATGACAGCTACTTAGCCTGTACCTGCCCTAACGTAGCAATTTCTGTTAATGCTGCAGCAGAGCTTTTTGATTAAGTTTAGCCATTACAGAGGGAGTGAAAAAGCAGATGTTCTATTACCAAGGCAAGAGAAATTCATGTAAAAAGGAAACATGTCTGAGTTTCGACTGGTTATAAATAACCTCAGGGATAGACTTAAACTTTACAGTAATTAAGTTATTTGCTTAAATATTATTACATGAATAGAAAGAAACACACATTCTAATTTCATTACATGTATGTACTTAATTAAACAAGGTGGAATAAATGAAGTTCTTAAGAATGTTCTGAAATGGTATCAGACCTTTAATAGTGCACTATTTAAGTTTCTTGCTAACCCAGTGCCACAGACCACACCTGTATTTATTGGTCTGAGACACTTCGGGTCCTACAGAGTTAAGTAAAATGTTTTGTATCTTTGAAAAATTCCTATTTCATAAGTAGTTCAATTGTTAATCCCTCCTTCAGTTCTGATTCTGAAATCTATCATTTCCCATTTCCTGTTGAATATATTTTGATTGCCTCTGCTACACGGAAATACTTGTATGATCTTGATAATTTTTTTTGTAAGGTTTTGGTAACCTATACAAATTTCTGCCACTTAGTCTTGGGATTGGAATAATGCCTGCTAAATTCCCAAAGCATCTTTTGATACCGATGTTTGTGCAAGATACAAAGAATTAACATGCAGCATCTTGTTCATAACTTGGAGTAGCTTTCCAGATACAAAGAGGATGTCTAACTGGTTGCTTGAAAAAACTGTAAATTTTACATATGAATGCTTTTGTTTTAATGGGGGGAAAAATGGCTTGTTTCATCCTGTAGATACGATGATATGTTGGTGGTACCCATTATTGAGAATACGCCTGAGGAGAAGGACCTTAAAGAACGAATGGCTCGTGCAATGAATGAATACCCAGACTCCTCTGCGGTACTGGTCAGACGTCATGGAGTCTATGTCTGGGGAGAAACGTGGGAGAAGGCTAAAACCATGTAAGCATAAATCAGAGAACATTTGGTTCAAGTCACCGCACTCAATGTGAAAGAGAACAAACTATGTCTTAAGATTTCAAATGAAGTGTGATTTTTTTATGTGTTATTGGTCAAATTGATTTAAATTTAAATATTTTTTTTATCGTTTCTAGATATTTGATTTGCATTGTGTATTCATTTAATGAGGAATATTTATTGGATGAACTATTATTTGGAAAGGCACTATGCACTTTGATACAAAAAAGGAGTCAGATCTTGTTCTTGGAGTTTAAGGCTGGAAGGGAGAACAGAACAAACCCAAGTTATATAATGGTTTGCTACATTTATTTCAAAAAGTGGCACATAGTAACAAACTTAAATTTATGTAAGTGGTATATTTAAATTTTCCTTTTATATCCTGAGAATTATTTAATATGGTTGCATGGTTCAAGATTGACCCTTTCCATGTTTTAACAATGGTGGGGGCAAAATAAGAAAAATGTAGCTTGAAACTGAGAGAAATTTCTAACCCAGCTAGGAACAGGGTTAACTTATGGAGAGGAGAAGTGTGATGATTGGGTTTGAATAACTCTGTTTCTCTATCGACCTTAAGTCCTTTTTGCCTTTTCTTTCATAGGTGTGAGTGTTATGACTATTTGTTTGATATCGCAGTATCAATGAAGAAAGTCGGACTGGATCCTACACAGCTTCCAGTTGGAGAAAATGGGATTGTATAAGCCAAATGGATGTTTATATACAGAGACAAAGCTTATCTTAACTGTTACTTAAATGAAACCTGACTTCTAAAAAATTGAACCTGCTGTCATTAATTTGCCACTAAATACTGCAGATGACCACCCTGAATATCTTCTGACACTGGATGGTATTTGCTTAAATTCTTGTCATTTTAAATGACAATGCAGTAGAATAAAAATTTTATAATGAATGTTTCTGTTTATTTTTAAATCCATAACAGCATAATATTTCCCTTTTAATTAATTCCCCTTTTTTATATACACTCCCAAAGAATTCCTCTTATTCTTCAAAGTTGCTGGTAATAATAGAATTCATTGGGAAATTTCCACTTAATTATGAGATGAGCACATTGCTTTTGCCAAAACTAGTGGTCAGTTCTCTGTATTTTACTTGACTTTACAGTAGCATGACTAGTGATCACTCCCGCCTGAAACATTTTTCTCTTGGCGTCCATGACACTGTGATTTTCTACTTCCCTCACACATCGCTTTGTGGTTCTTGAATTTTTCTCCTTTATCAGATTTCGAAATGTTAGGGGGCCTCAGGGCTCTCTGCCCTTAGCCATGTCTTCATCTACACTCCCCCACCCCCACCCCCGGAGGAAATCTTATGCAGTGTCCTAGCTTTAAGTATTATCTATATGCTAATGCCTGGCAGCTTTCAGCCCCGGCCCAAATATCCCTACATTCCAGACTTCTCTCCAACTCCTACTTCTCAGCATTTGGATGCCTAATTGGCATCTTAAACCTGCCAGTGCCTAAAACAATGCTGTTGACTTTTCTTCCCTATAAACCAATACCCTCCTGTCACCTCCAAACCTTTTCTGAATGGAAGTGCCAAAAACCTCTCACAGACTTCTGTTTTGCTCACAATCACTAAGGAAAATCCTGACACGTCGTAAGCCACTCAGTAAATTCCTGTCTCCTGGGTTCTTGGTGGAGGGTCTTTTCATCAGAGAAGAATCTCATTTTCCTTGTTTCTAAAATGGAGCTAATGAATGGGATAGCATAGATGAAAGAATAGTCATTTAAACACCTTTGTATGTTTCTTCACTGAAAATGCAGATTTTACAAAAACCTGATTTAAAGGTGGGGGAGGAGGGAATGGCAGGTGGCAGTCTATGTGCTACTTGGGTTTTATTCAGGAGAAAGTGATCTCCACACTGATTGCTGGGAGCTGAGGTCCAAAGGTGAATACAGACACAGCCCTGGGAGGGCTTATTCTCAGTGCGTGGCACATGGTGCTCAGTGTGTGTTTGTGGAAGGGGCAGCGGGCATTCTCCCCATGCCCTTCTGACTGTTGTTCTCTGGGTCAGTCCCCTTCTTTAAAAGGGGAAATGTTATGAATGGAGGATTAAACTGGTAAGAGATCTAGATCAAACACTTTTATTCCATTAAGTGCAGGACATTCCTCTCTCAGACTGAATAAGGGATTAACATTTCAGTCAAGAGTCCGTGTCAGTTGTTTCAGAAATGATTTTAGAGCCCTCTGTTCCCTCCCAGGTCTCTTTTTTTGGATGTACTTCAAAATAATATAGTTCCCCAGAGAATGTCCCACGCAACCAGAATGGCAAGGTTGTGACCTTGTGGCGAGTTTTATCTTATATTTCTGTGTGCTCAACGATTTCCCTTTCTGTGAAGAAAACTGAAGCTTTCATCAGCAGTTCTAGTCAGGGGGTCGAATGTGGGACTAGAAACATTTATAGCATTTTTCAAGAAGCAATTCAAATTCTCCCACCATGATGCCGTAAAACATGGCCACAAGAGCGGGAAGTTGGTTTTTATTTCCCTGATCTGTGTTTCTAATCACTGAATCCTCACATTTTGGATGATAATCACTGAAATAGGAGTCCTTTGTGATTAGAAATTAAAAGCAGTGCTCATCTCTTTTACAGTTCTATTGGTGTGATTTTATTGTTTGAAGGTATAGTTCCTGAAAATTATACCTGACCGAATGCCAATGTATAGTTTTTGTCTGTTTACTTCCTCCTTGTTTAAATTTCTGCAAGGTTTTCATTATCAGACTTCTAGAGGCCAGAAAATAAGCAAGCCAGTTTTTATCATGAATGCTGTATCAGTCTCCTCTATGATGGTTCTTGAAACTTTGAGTTAGAAGTAGTTAAAGGTTCAGAGGGTAAAATGAATTTATGTCATTAGATCGGCACCTCGCACAGGCCGGGTGTAATTGTGGTCATCCTAGCAGTCTGTTCTTTAGGAGCCCATGCACTGTAATAAGGACCTTTAAAAACAATCCTTTACATCTAATTCTTATAATAACGCTTGAAGGTATTACCCCATTTTCCAGATGAAGAAAAGGAAATTCAGAAGTCATATTACCCAAGTAAAATTTTAAATTTTACCAATGTCACTCAGTGAGCCCTCTGCACTTTCCTGCATTAGCTCAGCTTTACCTCACCAATATGATACTATTTGCTCTAATGGGTGTAAAGAGAATGTCCTCTTAGAGCAGTGGTCGGCAAACTGGGGCTCGTGAGCCACATGCGGCTCTTTGGCCCCTTGAGTGTGGCTCTTCCACAAAATACCGACTTCTGCGCATGGGCCATGAAGTTTCAATCGCACTGTACATGCGCGCCCGCATGTGGTATTTTGTGGAAGAGCCACACTCAAGGGGCCAAAGAGCCGCATGTGGCCCACGAGCCCCAGTTTGCCAACCACTGTCTTAGAGCATACGTGGGTTCCGAGACAGGCATTAGGGACTTAGGGCTCCAGCAGAATGTTTGATATGTCCTCAAAGAAGCATCTTTGGCTTTACCAACCAAATGTTTCCCAGAATTTCTTTGGAGACAACTTGTTGGTGATATATTAGGTTCCTTTTTTTATTGAACTGTATGATTAATTTTTATTCTTTTAAATATATAGAATTCTGTTATTTTACTTATAATTTTACTAAGTACCTTTTACTTTCCTACTTGATACTATTTTGTTGTTAATCCTCACTCTAGGATATTTTTCCAGAGAGAGTGGAAGGGAAGGGGAGGGACACAGAGAGAGAAACCTCAGTGTGAGAGAGAAATGTTGATTGGTTGCCTCACACACAAGCCCCGACCAAGGCTGGGGATCGAGCCTGCAACCGAGGTACCTGCCCTTGACTGGAATCGAACCTGGGACCCTTCAGTATTCGGGCCTATTCTCTATCCACTGAGCCAAACCAGCTAGGGCTTGATACTACTTTTTACTACAATGAGGGCCAAATAAAACCAAGGACTTTCTTTTTATAAACTAGAGGCCCAATGCACGAAATTTGTGCACAGTGGGCAGGGGCCCTCGGCCCACCTGTGCCCTCTTGCAATCTGGGACTCCTCAAGGGATGTCCTACTGGGACCCGTCGGGGGATGTCCAGTTGGGCCTAAACTGGCAGTGAGACATCCCTCTCACAATCCAGGACCCCTTGTTCCTAAATGCCTGCCTGCTTACTCCTTACCGCCCACCTGCTCACTCCTTATAGCTTGGCTTGCTGCTCCTTAGCGCTGCCGTAGAGTCAGGAGAGGCTCCCGCCACCACCGCTGTGCTCGCCAGCCGTGAGCCCAGCTTCTGGCTGAGTGGCGCTTCCCTTGTGGGAGCTCACTGACCACAAGGGGGCAGCTTCTGTGTTGAGCGTCTGCTCCCAGGTGGTGAGTGCGTGTCATAGCAACCAGTCATTCTGGTCGTTTCGGTCATTCCGCAATAATGGTCGCTGGACTTTTATATATATAGACTAGAGGCCCGGTGCACAAAAATTTGTGCAGTCTGGGACCCTTCGGGAGATAACGACCTGCTGGCTTAGGCCTGCTCCCAAGGTGGCAGAGGGCAGGCCCAATCCCTAGGTGCAGCCCCTGGTCGGTCTCAGAGCAGGGCTGATTGGGGAGTTGGGGCGCTGCCCCCTGTCATGCACAGAGCAGGGCGGATTGGGAGGTTGTGATGCCACCCTCAGTCACGCTCAGGGTAGGGCTGATTGGGGGGTTGGGGCACCGCCCCCTGTTACACTCAAGGCAGGGTCGATAGCGAGGTTGCGGCGCCACCCCTGTCAAGCACAGAGCAGGGTCAATCGGGGTTGGGGAGCTCCCCCCTGTCATGCACAGAGCAGGGCCCATCAGGGGGTTGAGGAGCTCCCCCCTGTCACTCACAGAGTAGGGCCGATAGAAGAGTTGGGGCACCGCCCCCTGTCACACACAGAGCAGGGCGGATCAGGGGGTTGGGGCGCTGCCACTGTCACACTCAGGGCAGGGCCGATGGGGAAGTTATGGCTCTACCCCATCACACACAGAGCAGGGCCCATGGGGGGGTGGTGCCGCCCTCTATCACCCACAGAGCAGGGCCGATCAGGGGGTTGGGGTGCCGCCACTCTCACACTCAGGGCAGGGCTGATGGGGAGGTTATGGCTCTACCCCATCACACACAGAGCAGGGCCCGTGTGGGGGGTGGGGGGGTGTTCAGGCACCGCACCCTGTCACACACAGAGCAGGGCCGATCAGGGGGTTGGGGCGCCGCACCCTGTCACACACAGAGCCGCAGGGCGATCAGGGGGTTGGGGTGCCTTCCCCTGTCACGCACAGAGCAGGGCGGATAGGGAGGTTGTGGCCCCGCCCTCTGTCACACACAGAGCCGCAGGGCAATCAGGGGATTTGGGCGCTGCCCCGTCACGCTGATCCCGGTGCTGGGAGGTATATTACCCTTTTACTATATAGGATAGAGGCCTGGTGCATGGGTGGGGGCCAGCTGGTTTGCCCTGAAGGGTGTCCTGGATCAGGGTGGGGGTCCCCATTGGGGTGCCTGGCCAGTCTGGGTGAGGGGCTGAGGGCTGTTTTCAGGCTGGCGGGTGACTGAAGCTCCCAACTGCTCCTTTTTTTCTTTTCTTTTTTATTCTGGGCCAGCTTTAGCTCTGGCTCCAACTCTGAGGCCTCTGCTGCTGAAAGCAGGTATCTGGTTTATTTGGGTTCTACAATCGAAACACTGTATCAACTCCAGCTCTGAGATCCCAGCTGGCTGAAAGCAGGTTTCTGGGGTTTTGTTTAGCTTCTATATTTGTAACAATGTTTCAAACTGCAAGCTCAGAGGCCGGCAAGGCAGGCGAGGAACATTGGTTTCCTCCGTCACTGAAGCAAGCAAGCCTCATGTTAGCTTCAAGCTGCCTGGCTGCCGGCCGCCATCTTGGCTGGCAGTTAATTTGCATATCACCCTGATTAGCCAATGGGAAGGGTAGCAGATGTACGGCTAAGTACCATGTTTCTCTTTTATTAGATAGGATAGTATAGCTGCATCTTAGGTTTGAAAGTTAACCAGTAAAGTGAAAATTTTCAATAATCATAAGTACCATAAAAAATCCTTTAAATCACCCATACAGTGCAGTACTATATATGTGATTTGTGAATTTAACCTAATTCCTTTCATTCTTTCAGGAGTGTTATCTATGGCTCTCAGTTAATAATAGTTTTTTCCTTTCTTGAGGCTATAGATGAAGCCATAATTGACCACTTATCTACTATTTGAGTGATGTGTTTTAAAATCACAATTTTTCTATAGGTTTCAGACTTAATTGCATCCATCACATTTAATATAATTAAGGAAAAAGGGATATTGTCCTAGTATAGAACCCCTGTAAGTTACTTTAACATGATTCAATACCACTGTGATGGGAACTCACTAGCTAAGATTATTTCTCTTTTCTCATGCATGGTTGAACTTTCCAATTAACAAACTTTTCTTTCCCGTGCTCTGAACATAAAAAGATTGTGTTTGTGTGTGTGTGTAATCTTACGTTCATTTAGGCTAGTATTATTTTATAAAAACTGAAAAGCAAAATGCCCTACCCCAAGGAAATACAATGTACTAGTGTAACAAGTAGTCTCTCGAAGCAGGCAGTTAGTTGTGTTGGTGTCAAATGTACGTCTCGCTAGTGGAAGCACTGATGACCATCTGTAAACTTATCGGTTTGATGCCAATGTTCTAAAAGAAACCACAAGGATACAACAGCAAGAAAAAATGGCGTAGACATCGCCAGGGCACTGAATGTTCCCGGGTGGGGAGCCTTTACCCTTCAAATGATAGCTGCAAACCTAGGATAGTAAGTAGATGTCAGTAGAAGTTGAATGAATGTTTCCTGGCCTCCCAGCAATAGTAAAGCAGATGGCTCTTCCAAGTAAAATGGAATGTCTGCCTCACCTCCCAATTCCATATGGAGAGAACTGAGCCTGGGAAGAATAACTGTCATGTTAGCTTTTATATTATAGACATAATTGGTCATGGTGCTGAGTGGAATAGCACTGGAAAAGTCTTAAATCCCTGTTTAGGACAGAATTAGGAGGGGAAGTTATAAATAAATAAATCAATAACATATTACATTGAAAAGGAAGGGAAGAATAGGATTATTAAATAGAGAAAAAAAGCTTATCTGGTATCTATTGAATGTCTTTATTTTTTTAGTCTTCCCATTAGCAAACTATGAGTCACTTTATTCATTAACTATATTTAATAATAAATAATAATTACATAAAATCTATAGTTTAGTAAACACATTGATTCTTCTCATCAACTTCTCAACAAACCCATGATTATAATGTTATCACCATTTGCCAAAAAAATATAAGCACCTGGTGAACCAGGAGGCAATGTTTTATCAACTTCCATACCTGTGCCCACACATAGCAGACAATCGAAATATTTGTTTTCTGAATAAATTCCCAAGTTACAAATGAAAATGTAGGTTCATGAACATTAACTTGCCCAATGCCTATAAGTGGTAGAGGTGGGGATTTATCTCTAAATTCCAGGTCTTTGGCTCTAAACTCTGTGGCATTTGCCCAACCTGGATAAGCAACTATCTCAGCTAATGCTGATCTATGCATTTGATTGGTTAATTCTTAAATTGTTCAAGGTAATGTACACAGGGACATTTTCAGGTTGATATATCTATTTTCATTGTTTATATAAATTTCGGGTATATTCTTTCTGACATTTTACTAAAACTAAAGTATGTTTAATATAAAACTAAAATATCCTATATAATAAAAGGCTAATATGCAAATTGTTCCCTCAACCAGTACTTCAACTGGGAGTTTGACCAGGGGGCAGGGCCACCAGCCAACTGCCTGCGGCCCTTCCCTTCCCCCCCCACTCTGCCAGCCTGGCTCAGTTGGCCCTGATCGGGGTGGGCCAGCTGGACCCTGCCCATGCATGAATTCATGCATTGGGCCTCTAGTGTTTAATAAAACATTTTCACAATACTTATATAGATGAATAACATCAAAATGTTAGAGTATTAGGATATTATTAAAGAAGCAATTATTTCCCTACTTCCCTCTACAATTCTTAAGAATGAGCTTATTTATACACGCTGATGAGCCTGCACATCCCTGTCTTTCCACTGGATTCTGGTAGTTGTTCATGGCTAGGAGAATCCTGGTAACCTCTGCCTCATGGAACTAGAAATGTGTTGATTCTGTTTTCAATTCAAACCTCTACGGGCTTGGCACCTAAGTGACACTTTCCAATGGCACTTTTAAAAAAAAAAGCCATTCCTTTTACAGGATATCAGGTATAATTCTGCCCTTTAAATTCCCTGGTGTTTAGCAATTATTGCAGTTCATTTAATTGCTTGGCATCTCTAAGTAGTGATCTTATCACACAATGGAATGAATTAACTCATTTTGATCGACATTCATTAATGTCATATTCAGCAATCCATGTGTGCTTTTTATAGCAATTCTTTGAAAAAGACTTCTTTTCTCCGTTTTCCTGAGTTTCAGAACCTATTGTAATTTTCTCCCTTGCCTCTTCTGATCCACTTACTTCAAGTGGCTGATCTCCCTTCCCAGCCTCCAATGACATGGTTAAAACCTTATGTTGTGAAAGCTGGCATTGTGAAAGATATTACTTTTGCCCCAGGGAACTTCATAAGAATTGCCATTTAGCACTTACAATCATTCTGACTCACCAAGCTTACAAAAAAGTGTGATTTTAACCCAGGCCTTAACTACTTCTAGCTGTTAATCTTCAATCATTCAATGTCATTCACATATTCTTCAGGCATTTTTCTTATTTACTTAAGAAACAAATCGCCACCTATAGTTCCAATATGAAATAAAAACATTACTGTAAACCAAATCCACATTACCTTAAAGTGTGTTATCGCTTGTAATCTTTTTTTAAAGCTTTCACATGCCCTAGCCAGTTTGGCTTAGTGGATAGGGTGTCAGCCTGCCGACCAAAGGGTCCCAGGTTCGATTCTGGTCAAGGGTATGTACCTTAGTTGCAGGCTCCTCCATGGCCCAGGTCCTGGTCAGGGCTCCTGCAGGAGGCAACCAATCGATTGTGTTTCTCTCTCTCTTTCCCTCTCCCTAAAAACCAATGGAAAAATATCCTTGGGTGAGGATTAACAACAACAACAAAAAAGCTTTCACACCCATGACTGAGGTTTTCCTACTTGGTTTCCTTTTCACCAATTCCTTCTGCTCATCCATTCTTAATTAGGGTGATTTTATTCATTGCTTTATTACTTTTTTCTCCCTTTGTCTTTTCTTGTTTCTCTTTCTTTTTGTTCTTTAAACATATATCTTTTGTTTTTTTACTTTTATCTTTCTGCCCTGGCATACTTTCTCTCCTGACACCTGTATTCTTAACACATTAGCACTTAGAGTATTTTTGCATTGACCTTGAGCAGAATCACTTAAACTTTCTTCTTTTTTTTTGGCTATTTCCTAAGGATCTTTTAATTCCTAATTTCAGCTATTTTTCTTTTATACTTCGTATTATTATACATATTGGTATTATGTAGTAGTAAATCGTTGTTTTCCCCTCATTCATTGAATCCACTTTCACCCAACCTCCTATTCGATGAAGTTCTGGCATAGTTGTCAATCACAATGTCCTGCCTGCCCTCTGGATGCAGGTATAAGCAACATGACCCAGGCTTGGCCAATCATGGCACACCCATCCCCCTGCCCACAGAGATAGTTTCAAGTATGAGGTTCCTGATTCAGAGAGAGCTGTCAGGGCCCTTCTCCCACACTGCCAGGCACAGGAAACCTGTCTCCTGCTGAAGAGATAGAAACCAACACACAAAGAGAAGCAGGAAAAGCTGCTATAGAAATAGTCTTAATAGAGAAGTATCTATAGAAAAAGTGACGTTCCGTACCTAGATCCAGCCAAGCCCTTGAATTCGCCTTCAACCTTTGAGTCAGAAGGGATGAACAAATATGCTTTTTTTGATTTATTGTTTCAAGATGGGTTCTTTCCTAACAGTCTTAGCTGATAGAAAAGCCCAACTAATAGATGCTATTCAATTACACAAAATAAAAGGCTCACTCACATTAATGTAGATGAGACCACAGTCTTTTAGGCACTTCATACAGGATTGGTAAATAGATAAATGATGTTGATATATTGGCATCACTGAAAGTGGTGTGGGTTCATACACATTTTTTCTCAACACATTGTGTTAGAGACATCGGAGCTAGCTCTCACAATTTAGAAAGCTGTAGAAAACAGGAAATCTGCCCAGCCAGCATGGCTCAGTGGCTGAGCATCGACATATGAACCAGGAGGTCAGGGTTCAATTCCCGGTCAGGGCATATGCCTGGGTCTCAGGCTCCATCCCCAGTGTGGGGTGTGCAAGAAGGCACCTGATCAATGATTCTCTCTCATCATTGATGTTTCTAGCTCTCCCTCTCCCTTCCTCTCTGAAATCAATAAAAATATATTTTAAAAAACACAACCACAAAAAAACAGACTTTATTTTAGAAAAAGGAAGTAGGAAATCTTGCGGGGGGTGGGGGGGAGCTGAAAATCTGCAGTTTTTACTTCATTACAAAATGAATAAATAAAAAGGCTCATTTAGTAACTTTGTAAGCCCTCGGTGTTTTCACTCTGCTGAGCTGTCTGGAATAGCCATGGATGAAGGCACTAAGAAGACAATTTCCTCCCCTCTCCCCCACCCCCCCACTACATAGAACAATGGATTAATGAAGGAGGCTTCAGATGGAATTATAAGGAAGTAAGTGCTTAACAGTGATACTAAGAGCAAACACTGGAAGAGAGCTAACTGCTTTAGCATTTTTATTAGTAATATTAGAGACCCGGTGCATGAAATTTGTGCATGGAGTGGGGCGGGGGGCCCTTCAGCCTGGCCTGCACCCTGCGGGATCGGGCCTAAACCGTCAGTCAGACATCCCTCTCGCAATCGGGATTGCTGGCTCCTAACCGCTAACCTGCTTGCCTGTCTGATCATCCCTAAACACCTCTGCCTCAGCCCTGGAATTAAGCTTCCCTGGGCACTCAACATTAGGCTGCATTTACCCACAGAGAGTGGTGATACTGCCACCCTCAAATGAGCTACCATTTGCTTAAGATGAGGAAAATCTTCTCCATCTATGTCTACTTAGCAAGGATGCCATTTAGTAGCTACACTGACACACCCTAAGGAGCTCAAACTCATGTCATTGACCAGGCTTCTATTACTGGTATTTCCTATAGGAGGTTTATAATCCACCTTGGTAATACAGCTTCCTCCAAAAGGAAAACATGAAAGAGTTAAACTGGTGTGGCTGCCCCAGCAAATTATTAAGACCCCCAGTAGTTCCACCAAACTCTTACTACCATTTCATAGCAAGGGCAGGACACTAAGGTGGCAATATTCAGTGGCTAGCTGAAAATATGGGTTTAGACTTTGGGAAAAACAGTATCTCAGCCGATGAGTGATTCATCCATCCATTCAGCCATTTATTTAGTCAACAATATTTGTTGACTACCTACTATATGTCAGGAACTCTGCAATATGTTCAAAATTTTCCAGGGAATATGACAGAACTGGTCTCTTTTATCGTGGTATTTAGAATCTGGTGGTATTGTCAAAGTGTTAATTGAAACCATAAGTATAGACAATCTTTCCAAGGTTTGAAGAAACACTAAGCTTTGGGGCACATTCTAACATGTAAAAAAGAGAAAATAAACCAGCAAAGGAAGTAGAGAAAGAGGAAATAGGTGGAAAACTAGAAGGGCATCACATTTAGTTTAAGATGTGAGAGTTTCAAAAGGAAGAAAGAAAATAAAATATCACCTACTGCTAAAAAATCAAGAGTATGACTGAGGGGGGAAAAGTATAGTATAATATTAAGAATATGGATTATAGCTTCAGAAAAACATAACTATGAGTCCTACCTTCACCACTGATTGTTGATATGACTTTGATGGGGATGAAAATGCCTCCAATAGGGTTATGTAAATGAGATTATATACAAAAATAGAGGTTTAGTTTTTCAGCTTTTTAAGTTTTGGGGGGCACCTTTGAATTTGCAAAAAGGAGAATTGGTGAATCCTAGGAAATTTGCCTAATGTCTTTAAAATCCAACAAACATGTTCATAAAACCTGCCACTGTCTATGTATCTCACTATGCACCCTTTCGCTGCGCACCCTTCTGATAAGACATAAGAAGAAAGATAATAAAGGGGAAATTTTGATAGTAATTTAGGGCCACCAACTAGTGCCCAGATGCCTCAAACTTTTCGCTGAGAGCATGTGGTCAGCCACACAGCTAGAAATTTAAGCAAAATATATACTCAGGCTCTCAGAACTCAGAACTTGGGGCTGAATTGACTCTGTCTTCCACAGCATACAAATCAATCAATCATCAGAGTCAGCCAAGTGAGAAGGCTACACACCATTTTCCTCTTGCCCTTACATGGACCTTAGAGGAAGGGATAGAAGTAGGGAACCTTTAAGAGAAACATCAGAGGCAACTGTAGAATGTCCTGGCAAACCCAGATCCAAAAGGGGAGATGGCTGAGCTTGGGAGGACTGAAAAATGGAAGCCAGACGTCAGAGGGTAAAGGAGAAGACCTAGAGACATATGCACAGACCACTCACTGGAGAAGTTTGGTAGTAAAAAGACAGAGACACAGGAAATTCCGACTGTGCAACTGTCAACTTCAGCCTAAGCCAGGGGTGGGCAACCTTTTTGTGAGTGCGTGCCAAAACCAGCAAAATCTCTGACTCAAAATTCTTCTGCGTGCCAACCCTAATTTTTTGAGAACATGTTACACCTACTTGATATCTCTTAAGGTGTATGTATGTGAAGAACCTTGAAGAAATAATAAAATTCATTTGAGCGACAGAAACACAGTATATGATGATGAAAATACATTTATTTTTTAATGTATACATGTACACTGATAGTCCGACAGAAAACTTTATGACTCCGTTTGATATTATCAGTAGGACTTTTGCTGCTGCATCACTGATGACAGAGATTTTACATCAGGTTTATATTTTGTGACCTTCAGAGATATGCACGAGCTATTACTTTCATCTGTCAGGCTACTCCTATTACGAGACTTAACAAAATTCATCACGGAGAACAAAGATTCACAAGCATATGTGGATGAAACCAAAACACTGGTCAGATCTAGGAAGGCAGGGAGAGTTAAGGCAGAGGCATAGAAATTGCTCTTCCCCTCTCTCGTCAATCCATGTCTATGGTCTTTAAGATAGCTTGTTGTATAAAATTATTTATTTATCTAAGATGCACCTACACTGAATTTATCTGAAAAATAAAAAAGTCGATATTAAGAAGAAAACTGTAAATGGAAGATTATAAGAGAGGGTTTCGCGTGCCAGCAAAAGTTACGGGTGTGCCATGTTTGGCACGCGTGCCAGGGGTTGCCCACCCCTGACCTAAGCTTAGACCATGTACTTAAACTAAGTCCTGTTTGATGGGTTGGTTTCTCAAGCAAGCCATCTGTCTCGGCTCTTTCCCAGGGCCTGGCTTTCTCAGGTTCCATAAGCAGAAAGGATCATAATCCCTGCTGAGATGTCAGTGGAGACGACTCTACTTTCTGGTACACCCAGCCTGCAGATAATGATCTTGACTAGAAGATTGCACAGCATTTAAGAGCAGTTAAGGTGCCAAGTCACACTGTCCTTTTCCCACCTGGGGAGAGATCATTCTTTCCATGCCTTGGCTTAAACAAATAAAGCAATCACTGAAAGTTCTAGTCTCTGCAGTAACGCCAGGTTTCATGTCACGTTCCGGGATGCACGTAGGGCAACAACTAGGTCATCTGTGCGGATTTAGCTTTCCCAGTTACTGACAGGCTATGAACCACTGTAGGGTCAGATAACTTTCTCGAAGAAGGACTGCACGGTGATGGGGGTCAAAGACTATGGTTTGACTCAACATTCTTAAGACGTCTGTCCCATTCAAATCAATTCCTGAGCAGCTTCTACTGTGTCACAATGGTCCTATCTTAGCCCCTAGTGAACACGGGGAGACTGGACCTTCCATTTATGCCCCTCTTACTTCCAATCCCTGCCCTAGTTAGGAGGAGTGGCTCTACCAGCCTGTGTCCACGTGGGTCTGCCTTTGATCTGCTGTGTGTGCATATATGCTAGCCAGGATAGTAAGGGAAATTGGCAGAATGGTCAGAAAGCATAATGACCAAATGTTTATGGTGCTGTCTGGCTGATGGGTTTTAAAGCCTCCTAAAGCTTGAGATTTCAAAATTTAGGTTAATCTGTGTACTACTCACCTCATGGTCATACAAAGAAATTTCAAGTGGAGTCCTTGCCAGAGCTGGGTACATTGTGAGTACATTGATACTGGGTATAGTTCATTGGCTGGCATGGGGCAGGTGAATCTCTCAGAGTGATAAGATGGACTTGTTCTACAGATTTCATCGTTCAATTTAAACAAAACATTCTGATATTAGGTTACTGGGCGGTGAGGAAAGGAATAAAACAAAGCATTATGTTTTTATTTTTTGTTCGTTCTTCATTCAACATGAATTTGTTGAGCCCCTGCTATGTGCTGGACACTGTACGAAGTGTTGGAAGTGCAATATGAGTAAAACCGGTCAGGTTCCTGCTCTAATGGAGCCAGAAGAAGTTGTCAAATCATTTTACAAGTCAATAGAAAAGTGTAAATGCTACAAAAGAGAGCTACGGGGTGCCATGTGAATGTAAGATAAAGAAGTTTGACCTGATTTTGGTGGTCATGATGATGGAGTAAAGGAATATCAAAGTTAATTGCCAAGAACGCAGAGGACATTCCCAACTCATCATACTTGGAAACCTCGGGAAAGTCTTAGCAATGGTGTCCCTCCTCTACTCTTCTTGAGTTGTTTAATGTTTCATCTGGATGGACAGGGAAGACTAAAAAGGATCCACATAGGTTTAGGAGATGTATTTGGACAAAGAAGTAATCCAATAAGAGAACATGCTCTATTATTATTTTTGTTGTTGTTATTGTTAATACTTACCTGAGGATATTTTCTCATTGATTTTTAGAAAGAGTGGAAGAGAGACAGAGAAAGAGAAACACCAATATGAGACATATCGATTGGTTGCCTCCTGCATGGGCCCAACCAGGGCCAGGGATCGAGCCTGCAATCGAGGTACGTGCCCTTTAATGGAAATTGAACCCGGGACCTTTCAGTCCTCCAGCTGATGCTCTATCCACTGAGCCAAGCCGGTGAGGGCAAGAACATGCTTTCCTGATTTACTAAATTCAAGGCAGTCTATACTAGTTGGTACCTCCTAAATTAAAAACTATCAGGTAGAATTGTAAGAAGTTGATTATATTCAATCTTTTTGTACCATAAAAGCAGCAAATTCAGGCTTTGGGTTAACTGTATAGAGACTTCAGATAAAGAACTTTAAAGTGTGATATTAAAGAACAGGACTGACCCGAAACTACACAATAGGAAACCACGCCCAAATAATACTTTTGCGGTACGAGTAAAGGTCCGTGGTAACAAAAAGGTGTAAAAGAGAGATCACTAGACCGGGTGTCAGGAGACTCTGGCTCTAACCCCAGCAAGGCCACTAACATTTCCTCTGTGATTTTGCATAAGTTGCTTTCTATCTCTGAAATGGTAGCTCCTTATCTGTGAAATTATGGGGTTTGACTTATGATATTTAAAGTTCCACCCCTTCAAGACTCTTCTTTTGCTACAAGAAGACTCAGAGTAAGGCAGCAAGACTCAGAGTAACAAGTTTCTATAATCCCCAGCTTACCTCCAACGCTTCTCTGTATGGACAGGTGCAGACAAGTGGCAATATGGCCCATATCTTTCTACTCATCGCTTGTGCTAGGCGCCATGTGGACAAGATAAGAATAGATTCACCTTTCTCCATCAGACAATTTGTGAGTTAAGAGCTCAGATTTGGATCTGAGCTCACTAGCATTAACCTTTCTCTACCTACGGGAGCTGGGTAACTTATTTCTCTTAGACCCTATTGTCCATCTATAAAGTGGGAATGACCATCACCATCCCTCTGGGTGTTCACGTGTCTGCCATATAACCTATGGAAGTAGATACCTTTTCTTTTTTTTTTTTTTATCTACATGAGAATATTTTTTTCCCATTGACTTTTAGAGAGAATGGAAGGAGAATTGGAGAAAGAAAAACATTGATGTGAGAGAGACACATTGATTGGTTGTTTCCTGCATGTGCCTGGATGGGGGCCCAAGATCGAGGCTATAATTGAGGGATGTGCCCTTGACCAGAATTGAACCTGAGACCCTTCAGTCTGTGGGCCAACACTCTTTTAACTACTGAGAAAACTGGCTAGGGCTATTATAGAATATTTTAAACATATATACAGGAAGAGAGAGTGATATAATGAACACTTAAGTACCTATCATCCCGTTCAACTGATATAAACTCATGGCCCATCTTCCCTTCCTTCAGTATTATTTTGAAGCAAACCATGGACATCATATCATCTGCAACTGTTTCAGCAAACATGTCTAAAAGATTGGAAAGATTGGAACTCTTTTTTGTTTAATATAAAACCAGCCCAATGGGGACCTTGTAATGAACTGCTAATAAGCAGTGACATTATCACAGTTCTTTGGCCTGATGACTCATAAATATCCAAATCTGGGTGACATGGTTTTCTTACTCCTAAACCCAAACTCAAACCTTGGAACCTACATCTCAAAGAGCACAAAAAGTCATACTTGTCAATATCAGAGAAAAAGAATCCAAAGATGTTGATGTCATAGAGGTCATTGGAAGGCATATCCCCATTAGTGTCCAGGAATCTTATTTAGATCACTTGAGTAGGAGGCAGTGTTCCAGAAAACAGCCCAGCACAGCCAATGGGCCATTTAGAAGGGCTGTTGTTTAAGGGGCATGATACCTTATAAAGTGACAGGCACGTACTGTTGCATTAACTTTACATTGACTATCCTTCTCTCACTCTGGCATTTGGTAGTTCACCTTTGTATCCCACGATTGGTGTGGGAAGTAGATACCTTTGTCGTTATATGAAAAAATGCTAGACTCAGACTCCTGGGTTTGAATCCTATAACCAATCCTTGGTCAGGTTACTTAGCATCACCTGCATTTCACTTTTCAATCTGTAAAAAATGGACATGTTAATTGTAGAGACATGTCTCAAAGGCAATAATCCATGTAAGCACATAGAGCAGTACATGACTCTTATACCTCAATGACAGTTCATCGTTATTATTATTAACTAGAGGTCCAGTACATGAAATTCATGCACGGGTGGCAGGGGGAGGAAGGTCCCTCAACCTGGCTTGTACCCTCTGGCGATCCAGGACCCCTTGGGGGATGTCCACCTGCCAGTTTAGGCCCTATTCCAAAGGGATCCCTGTGGGATTGGGCCTAAACTGGCAGTCGGACATCCCTCTCACAATCCCGGACTGCTGGCTCTTAACCGCTTGGTTGCCTGCCTGATTGCCCTTAACCACCTCTGCCTGTCTGCCTCATCGCCCCTAACCATCTCTGCCTTGGCCGCCGCCTGCCACAGCCCCTGCCACCGTAGCTTCGTCAGGAAGGTTGTCTGGAAGAACATCCGGAAGGACATCCAGAAGGTCGTTTGGCTGCCCAGTATAATTAGCATATTATACTTTTATTATTATAGATAAGTGGTAGCTAATATTTTATATTTCAGAGTACATATTATTTATCAAAAATGCCAACATTCAGCAGGAAACCATTATTGAGGACATGACTCAAAGCATCTGAGATATAATTGACCCAACGACTAGCTAAAGCAAACACAGATTAATTACTAAGCATTTTGTTTTCACCCTGGATGAAAACAGAGATAGTATTGTTCACCACTTAGGATCTGAATCCAAAGGAATGGGACTGGCAATGCTTTCTGAAGTCCAGCCTGGCCACTGGCACACACCTCCACTCTGCTGACCAGGGTGGCCGTGTGGCTGCAGCTGAGCCCTCGCATTTCTCAGCAAAAGGGCAAGTAGTGACCACACTTGCTGAGAGTGAGGTCATGATTCAGGGGTTTGACACTGTCAGGCAGAGCTGACAAAGACACACTGTTTTCCCTGACAGCACAGAATCATATTACTGCTCACACAAGCGTCTCACACCTGGGAAAGATGAAATTACACTGAGCTTAATCCTCCGAAACCAGCTCAGCAAGAAGTCACTTAAACTTTTGGGATAGGAGTTGTCTCCTGGCAAAGAAAATATTGCAGGGCAACTGGGCAGTTTTCATAATTAGAAGGGCCTGGCCTTGTCAGTTGAAGTAATCTTTGGTCCTTTATTCTCTTTAAAAATTAGACCTTGAGAGGTCTGAACACAGACTCTTTAAATGGGCACACAGGTCTTCCTCACTCACCCTTCTTAACTGAGGGCATCAGTCCTTCAGGGAGGTTACATAAGCATATTAGAGCAACGCAGATTGATACCAGACACTCACTAAAAATAGATATATGAATTCATTCCTTTCAGCCACACTGAGCCTTGCTGCAATTAGGGTCAGCGAGGATTATGTGCATGCCAGAATGTGTCAGTGAGCACAAACCCAGGGCTGTAACCAAAACTGAGGCCAGAAGGATTTCACAACCTTTATCTCTGGGCTTAAGTAACCACAAAGCCAGCCTCTGGGAAGGTGTTTAAATAAAAGTCCTCCAACAAGCTCTGCTGCACACCTTCCCTGGACGCACAATCTCTCCCACCGGCTGGTCCTGCAGGGAGGCCGATGATCGAACCTCACAGCAGAAGGTGGACAGAGCAGCCACCTCTCCAAGCCAACTTCAACCTGAGGCTCCTGCTTATCATGGCCACACCCTTCTCTCCTCTCCCTTCCTCAAGGACATAACTTAGTTTAGAGTTTTATAAAAATCTAGAGGCCCAATGCACAAAATTCATGCACTCAAGGGGTGCCTCAGCCCGGCTTGTGTCCTCTCACAGTGCGGGAGCCCTTGGGGGATGCCTGACTGATGGCTTAGACCCACTCCCCACGGGGAATGGGCCTAAGCCATCAGTCGGACATCCTTGGTGCTGCCGTAGAGGCTGGAGAGGCTTCCGCCACCACCGCTTCACTCGCCAGCCTGTGAGCCTGGCTTCTGGCTGAGTGGTGCTCCCCCTGTGGGAGCGCACTGGCCACCAGGGGGCAGCTCCTGTGTTGAGTGTCTGCTCCCTGGTGGTCAGTGCGTGTCATAGTGACCAGTCGTTCTGCCGTTTGGTCGATTTGCATACTAGCCTTTTATTATATAAGATTAAATCTATGAAATGTATCAATTGATCCTTCTACCAAATGCATCACAATGCAATAGTTTAAGATGAGGCGTGTCAACCCAACATTTTAAAAGTTAATTAAAAATAAAATAACACATGGCAAAAAAATTTTTAAAAAGGAAACACATGGCCCAGCCAGCATGACTTACTGGTTGAGCATCGACCTATGAACCAGGAAGTCACGGTTCAATTCCTGGTCAGGGCACATGACTGGGTCATGGGCTCAATCTCCAGTAGGGGGCATGCAGGAGGCTACCAATCAATGATTCTCTCTCATCATTGATGTTTCTATCTCTCTCTCCCTCTCCCTTCCTCTCTGAAATCAATAAAAATACATTAAAATATGTAAATAAATAAAAAGGAAACATGGTTTAAAAAAACTCAAAAGACACCAAAATCATACTATGAAAAGTATATCTTCATAATATTTCGCAGCTACCTAGTTTCCTTCCCTAGAGGCAATTGGTATTATCAATTCCTTCTGATTCTTCTAGAAGTGTTTAATGCATATTCAAGCCTATATGTATACGTTTCCTTAAACACACATGCACATACGATGGTAACAAACCCAACCCACTGTTGTGTACTTTGTTTCTTTCACTATATATTGAAAAAACATATAGTTGAAAAGACATATAGTTCCTTCCTCATCAGTACATATAGCACAGACTTGCTCTTCTTAAAGACATCAAAGAATTCTAGGGAGTGGTATGGACTTAGCCAGTTCCTTAGTGAAGGACATATTCTTATATGTACAACATCATGTCCATGTGTTAGTATCCCTGCAGAATAAACTCCTGAGAGTGAAACTGTCAGGTTAACAAGTGTGCACATACATAATTTTGATAGATGTTGCCCAATTGCCCTCACAGAGGTTGAGCCAATTTACCCTCCTACCAGTAACGTATGAGAGTGGATGTTTCCCCAAACCCCGGCCAGGCTAGTGTGTCATCAAACCTTTTACTTTTGCCAAACCAACAGTGACAATTTTATCTTACTCTTATTTTCATGTGCATTTCTCTTATTATAAGTAGGCAGAACACCTTCAGAAATGTTTACATGCCTTTTCTTTGGACTATCTGTTCACGTCCTTTGTCTCTTGATTTGTTGGTCTTTTTCCCCCTTATTTATTTATTTTTGACAAAATTGACCTATAACATTCTGTCAGTTTCAGGTGTACAACATAATGACTCGATATTTCTAAGTGTTGTGAAATGATCACCACAATGAGTCCAGTTAACATCCATCACCACACATAATTCCCTCATTGACTTGTAAACACACTTAGTAAATTAAGAAAGATTGACTGTATTGTGCAGAGCAAATATTTTATCCTAAGTTATTGTTTGACTTTTGACTTTGTGTCATTTCCTTCCCTGCATACTAAAAATCTTCTTTTGCATAATTAAATTTAGTAAGCATTTCTTTCATGGTTTCAAAGCAGTAGAAGTTGGGGGAGGCCATTAACATTCAACCCACCAAAGTCAAAACTGACTAAAAGGCAAACTCCTCAAGATAACCAAGGGCTTAGGTTTTTCTTGCTTTCCTTTCAACTCTGATCTCTGCACATCCTCTCCAAGCACATCAAGTTCCAGCCATGTAGATTATTTGTAAACAAGGCATCATATCTGTTCGTTTGTTTATACCTATAGACTATGGCATAGGCTATTCTATCTATTTGGAATGCATTCTTCGTCCTATACTTCAAATTTATCTGTTGGGCAAAATCCCGTTTCATACAAAGCAATTCAAGTATCATTCAATGTCCTCATTTGTAAATGGGGATAATGATAATGCTACATAGCACTGCCTTGAGAATTAAATGGGTTAATATTTGCAAAAGTATTAAGTAGCACCTTGTTGAGAACAGTACCCGATACACAAAACACTTATGAAATAAATAAAAACATATTGAACCCTGTGCCAGTTCAACCAACAGAGAATAATCCTCCAGGAGGTGGCCATGCTATAATTTACCTGCTTTCTTTTCTACCTTCTTTCCTAGACTGCAAAGTGTTGCAGGAAGTGGACAGACACTGTGCTTCCCTCAACTTTATCCCAAGCAGCACGTGGTAGCTTCGTTGAATCGATAAATGAATGAATAAATGCTTTCCCTTTCAAAGCTCTCACTTTAGTTTAAATAGAACATAAATACATAAAATAAATGTAAGAAAGCCCTCAAAAATAACAGTAAAGGAAGGTAAGGAGTCTATAACACAAGCAAACACAAAGAAAGCCCTTCAATGTGTGATTGCTAAAGAAATAGTCAAGGAGACCAGTGGAACAGAACAAAGGAACGTTCTTGGGGAGTTTCCTTTAAACCAGTGGTTCTCAACCTTCCTAATGCCGCGACCCTTTAATACAGTTCCTCATGTTGTGGTGACTCCCAACCATAACATTATTTTCGTTGCTACTTCATAACTGTAATTTTGCTACTGTTATGAATCATAATGTAAATATCTGATATGCAGGATGTATTTTCATTGTTATAAATTGAACATAATTAAAGCATAGTGATTAATCACAAAAACAATATGTAATTATATATGTGTTTTCCGATGGTCTTAGGTGACCCCTGTGAAAGGGTCGTTCGACCCCCAAAGGGTTGCGACCCACAGGTTGAGAACCGCTGCTTTAAACGTTTAAATCAAAGAACATGAGTTGTAGAGATAATTAAACCCAGGGAGGGGAAACGACCCACCCACCCGGCCACTTGAAGATCCTCTTTAGTATTAGGCAGCGCCACCCATATCTTATCAAACACATTCAATATACCCACATCCACCATAATTTTGGGACAAAAAAAAAACTTGAAAAGCATTTTCTAATTTGACTTTCTCGAAATTATTTTTTATGAGTAATTCCTTTGATTCACACTAGATTATGCCTTCTCAGCAATCATTGGACACCCATGAGAAATATTAAGAAAATCTAACCCACAAATTATTTCTAATTGTAACGAGATGCTTATAAATATTGAACTTAATAACTGAAGAAGATGACGTATGCTATAACTTGCAGCTATGTCATTAACATTTTAAAATTCTTATTTCACAATTCCATATTTAGGAAGCAAAACATTTCCTTCTCCTCTCTCTTTTTTTTTTTCCTCCTAGGTCTAAGGTATTTTAATCGGCTCTTGAAATGTTCTTGGGCCCCAGCCTAGGCACTATGCCTATAGTGCCTAATGGGCAAAGTAGCCCTGTTTGCTCAAAGGCCCAGAGACAAGTGCAATCAAGTTTTATGCTGAATGTGGCAAACTTATTTTCTCTGTTGAGGCTAAGTATTTATGTGGAAGATTAGTCGGATGCATACTTCCTAAGAGAACCAGCTGTTTTTGTAAGTAGGCACCCGTTGCAAAAAGAACAAAAAACCTGCTTTCCTGCAAGAAAAAGGGACCTGGGGGTGAGGGGAATACATCACTTTTCTCATCATCTGCCAGCAACGCCATGCCCTTCATTTCATCTCAACACTAGACACAAGCTATGGGGTCTAAAATACTATTTTCTATCACAAAGCCAATGATCACATCTTTTCCAGAACAAATTCTCACACGTTTTCCAGCTTCTTTGGCGCCACTTAGGACTTTTTCTCTTTTTCATCCCCCCTCCCCATCCCCCCATCTCCCTTGTGCTAGATGTTACATATTACAACCCTTGGTCATGGACATGGATGAAAGGACCCATCTATGAAGGGTGAACAGGAAAAGGTAAAAATAGACTGAGACTAGCAACATCATTTAACCTGAACCAGGTGGTGGGATGAGAACACTAGAACGGAATATCCAGAAGGACATGAACACGGTTTTTGCAGGCACTTGTATGAATGGCCCCATTATAAAGGAATCAGGGTTGGTGCTTTGCACAACTGTAGGGGGCAACATTCACATAAGGTCATGGTGCTTCCTGGAGTTGTGCACACAATTTCCATATTTAGGAAGTAACCCTTGTGATTCTAAAAGCAATGGTCACATGCCTCTCAGTTCCAGGGAAATAGGAGCAAAATGGCCAAGGAGAAGAGAGGGAGAATATTCTACCAAGTGGTGTGTATGCTACAAACATTTCAAACTGCAACTGATGTCATGCTCAACTCTTGATACACCTAAGATTTGCATAACCCGGGACTGGGGAGGTTTGGGGGGAAAACCAGGATTCCACCCCTGAACCCAAGCCAAATCTTCAATGACTAGAGACTGGGAACACTGCTGTTTTCCATTTTAATCCAGTTTCTCTTTCCCAATAGCATTTAAAGGACAAACGTGTTCTGTTCTGCAGCCCTGGATCTCTATTCATGGTTCAGTCATTACCCATGAGGACTTTATAAGGGTTATTGGAAGTTTAGCGTCACAGTAAATGTGGTGTAATTTACACAATAAAATCCAGTCCTTTGCTTAATCACTTACCTCACCGATTGGCAGATTTTCCTCATTTCTCAGGTCAAGGTTTTTACTTAAGGCCATAACTACGGAGTTGACATTGCTATGAAACACTTTTGAACCCCTAAGAATAAGACTTCTTGACTACACCTAAAGAGCAACTCGCCAAAAACAATGAATGGTGTTTCACAATCTGAGTGGGTGTACTTCACCCAACTATATGTAAATAAAGGAGTGGTGAGTGAATAGCTCAAAACTGGAGGGGCCTCTCCAGAAAGCTCAGCTACCAGAAGTCAAGGGAAACTTCACTCAAATCCTGTGACACTGGAATTTAGGCACAGCGAGGTAGCTGGGCCTGGACCAAGGGGAGGACAAAGGGTTCCTTTCTCTCTCAGGAGCTCACCCATGTCCATAGAGATGGGACGCCAGGAGGTGGGACTCCAGGGCAGATTCTGAATCCTCCTATGTAGTATCTATTCTGGACTTAGTTTTTCCCTATTTAAAATCAGCAGAGATGCCCTAGCAGGTTTGGCTCAGCTGATAGAGTGTCGGCCTGAGGACTGAAGGGTCCCAGGTTCAATTCCGGTCAAGGGCACATAACTCGGTTGCAGGCTAGATCCCTGACCCCTGGTTGGGATGTGTGTGGATGCAACCAATTAATGTGTCTCTCTCACACTGATGTTTCTCTCTATCACTCCCCCTCCCTTCCACTCTCTCTAAAAATCAATGGAAAAATATTCTCGGGTGAGGATTAACAAAAAACTAATTTTTAAAAAATGTATTAAAAAAATAAAATAAAATCAGCAGAGAATTATAGATAGTTATAGAGAAGAAAAGATCAATGCTGCCCATCTGTCTTGCCCTCTGGCTCATGCCAGGATAAAAGCCCAATAGGCCAGCATGGCCTGAGGGAGCAGAACCACCCAGGCCCAACCAGACCAAGGAAAGCAGGCATCTTGAAAGAGGAAAAAAATATTTGTAGATACTAGTGGAATCATTATAACAATAACAATTCACATGTCAGTAGCTAGCACTTGCCCACACTTACATGAACACAAGGCATTAGACTCTAGAAAATTCTGCCCACTTTGCAAGGTTTGCTGGGATGTTCCATAGGCATTTACATACAAGCTGGCTGTTTTCCATTCTAGCTCTGCGCTGACAATGTCTGGTTCCCAAGATTCCCCCCATGGTCTCCATGACAAACCTTTTGTCTGAGTCAAGGCTGTGTCTCATGGTGCTACCAAGCTGCTAGCCAGAAATGGGCCAACTTGGTAACTATCTTTTCACCTGGACATCAAAGCATACCGGTTCTCACGGACCCCCTTGTGAAAACACCTCCTTCTTGCCTCTCTCTGGGAGGGATCAGACAAGAGTCCCCAGGGGTCAGACTGGTCTCTTTGGGAACTGATATCTGAGATAGATATGATTCTTTTCTCTTTCTTCCTTGTCCCTTTCCCTACCCCATGCTTTCTCCGAGCTGTCCCTCCACTCATTCTGTTTCAATATATAAAAGTGAACCCCAATAATCTACATTTTAACTGGTCCCTCCAGAGACCAGATACCACCTTCTGAGAAGCAGCACTGTGTTCATGAATAGCCTGCTAGCTAAGGCTGTAAGTCACACCTAGTTCTGAATACAGGCTCTACCACTTACTTTGTCCTTAAGCAAGGGACTTAGTCTCTTTGTGGTCCAGTCTCCTCAATTACCAAATGGCTATAGTAATAGCACTCAGCTCATAGGGTGGTGGTTAGGATTCCACCTGATCATTCATTCATGCCTTTCTTGTATGAATACTTTACTGAGGGCCTGTAATGTTCCAAGCACTATTCTAGATGTTAGGGTTACAGCATATATCAAATATATAAAATCTCTGTCCTCACGGAGCTTAAATTCTAATTGGGGAAACAAACAATAAGCATAAAAATAATAGAATGTTGGGCAGGGATAAAGTCCATAAAGCATAAAGCCTGTATAGGGTGTGGAGAGTGACAGGGAGTCTATTTGAGAAAGAACAGCCAGGATGGGCCTCTTTGAGAAAGTAGCATGTGAGCAAAGGTCTGAGTGTAAAACATTAGCACAGTTCAAGCATAGAGTGTTTAATAAATGAGACCATTAATACATTACTTCCCAGGTTTCCATCTTCAAGACTGTGTACCTGGAAATACTATAGGCTTTTTATTTTATTTAAACAAAAATACATCTATGAGCAACATTAAAAAAAATTATCAGCTCATTGCACAGACATAAGCATTCTTATTTTAATTATTGTATCTCATTAAATCTTAGTTTCTTATTCCTGGTTGCCTTTCTACTAGGTGCCAGAGCAAGGTTCAGATCTGGGTGTTTTGACCACTGGTCCATTACCCAACAAGAGTCTGTCAGTCCCTGAGAAGGGCAACAATAGACTTTGTAGAGTGGAGCCACTGTATGTTTGCTTCTGTGGAATCTGGACTATAGATGGGAAGGAAGTAATGAGGAAGGGGGTGAAGCACATTCAGTAGACAGCACTGCACTTCACTGAGGAGCATATTCTATTGGTGGCGAGTAAGCCAGCATGATATCACTGCAGAATATTCAGCATAACTTCTCTGAGAACCACTGAAACCTGGTATTGCTGGCAGACAGACTTTTCTACAGTCTTTTCCTGGGGACTATTGTTCTATGGATTCTATCTTTAAGATCTTTGGGAAAGACTAAATTTTTCTCCTGGAGATTTACAAGATCTATTAACAGACTAGATTAAAGGCTTTAAGAAGTTCTGCAATAAAGAAATCATATTATTTATTTTATTTTTAAAAAATATATTTATATTGATTTCAGAGAGAAAGGGAGAGGGAGAGAGAGAAAAAAATATCAATGATGAGAATCATTGATCAGCTGCTTCCTGCATGCCCCACACTGGGGACTGAGCCCGCAACCCAGGCATAGGTCCTGACCAGAACTGAACTGTGACCTCCTGGTTCATAGGTCAATGCTCAACCATTGAGCCACACCAGCTGGGCATTAACAGTTACGTTTAACACACATGAAAGTGCTATAGATTTCGAAGGATGTTTTACAAAAATGTATTAGGACAGCATCTAGGTTATCCTACTATCATTTCACTCTTACCCCATTGCAATGTCCTTTCCTGAGTGGGAGGGAAGGATGGGGTTATAGCCAGCCTGCTGGGAAGTGCACATAACCCGCAGCCTCTCTTATGGGTGCCCAGGGGCACGCCCTTGGGAGTGTGTCAGGCATGTAGATCTTATCTGTCATGTCTGTTATCTGATGGCAGACATGCTGAACCAACACAAATTCCACATTTTACAGATGAGAACATGAAGGCTTAAGAGAAGCAAAAGAACACACCTAGGTCATTCAGCCAGAAGAAAACTCAGTAGAACTAAACCCCAGGCATTCTGTCTCTTGGCTCTGAACAACTTGTTCTCTTCAGAAGTACCTGTCTCAGGCCGGGTTTCCTGGAACAGAGCCTGAGATGAGAGTTCTACTTTAAGAGATTAATTGGAAAAGTGTTGTAGACCCCACTCAATCTAGGCTCCTTCTGTGTTACCCTGAAAACCACCAGTATCCCAGCGTGGAGCATGCTACCTCCTAACCAAACAGGCCTATCAAGCACTGTGCTTCTTTCTTTTTTAAATTATATTTTTATAGCCCTAACTGGTTTGGCTCAGTGGATAGAGCATCGGCCTGCGGACTGAAGGGTCCCAGATTCAATTCCGGTCAAGGGCATGTACCTTGGTTGCGGGCACATCCCCAGTAGGGGGTGTGCAGGAGGCAGCTGATCAATGCTTCTCTCTCATTGATGTTTCTAACTCTTTATCCCTCTCCCTTCCTCTCTATAAAAAATCAATAAAAATATATTTTTAAAATATATATTTTTATTGATTGCAGAGAGGAAGAGAGAGGGAAAGAGACAGAAACATCAATGATGAGAGAGAATCATTGATCAGATGCCTTCTCCATGCCCTCTACTGGGGATTGAGCCTGCAACCTGGGCATGTGCCCTCACAGGAATAGAACCGTGACCTCCTGCTTCATGGGTCAACGTTCAACCCTTGTACAAGAAAATAGACCTTGATTTTAGAGAGGATAATTCAGCATGCCTTGGATCCCTGGCCACCTAAAAACTGCCCCAATGGGGCAAGTCACTGAATCTTTGTAGTGTTTATCTTCCATTCCTAGAAGCACATGTATGTTGCCAAGGCATCCGGTGAATTGGCCACCTCTCATCAGGTTTGGATAACATGGTCTCATCATGACAGTGGACCGAGGTGACGTTCTGCATGATGGTCAGGTGGTGTAGGTTCCTTTGGACTGCATCATGACAGAGAGGGCAGAAGAGGACACAGCCCTGAGATGAAACTGTGAACGTATATAATTGTTAATGGCATACATATGTCAGCTCCTTCTGAACCTCCTTTCTGGTGGGAACTTAAAACTGGAGAGCTGACTGCCATGTACATTAGGATGTGTTCGTCTCTTCTAGTAAAAAGCAGCTGCATCTGGGGGTATTCGTTGGCTAAGTTTGCAGCAGTCCACTGTCGTCCCCAGATATGGATTATCCATCATATTCTGTTACATCTTTGCTCCTGACTCAAAATAGTTGGTATCTATGACTGTCTCCCTGGCTCTACTAATATTCCTTGAGGGGTTGTGTCTTATTCATCTTCATATCCTCAATAACTAGCACTTAGTAGAGGCTCAGTAAATATTTGCTGCATTAATTTTGTTGATTCCCCACACCCCCATGCACACCACCAAATTATCAAATGCATTTAAATGAGGGGCAATTCTTACAGGATAAAGAACATAGTCTGGGACTCAGACCTGAGTTCTAGTCCAGGCCACGCCACATAACTTTCAAGAACTATAAACCTGAGGTCATTACTCAACCTCTCTGAGCTTTAGTTTCCTCATTTGTAAATGGAGCTAAAGCTCCCAACTCAAAAAGCTGTTTAAGGATTTAATGAACTAATTTATGTCCCTGGCAGAGTTCCTGGGACGTAGTGGATACCCAGGAACTATTAGTCCCTTTAGTAATAAATTATTGTAAAAGGTCATACAAGGGTTGGCAGGGCTGGGCAATTGTCTGGGCCTTGATAAGGAATAAAGTCTACTGCCCCCTGGGAGTTACAGGAGTAACTTTGACTCTGCTAGTGCCATACACAGCTCTCAGTTGGAATCCTCAGTGGTCCCTGAAGGGGGCAGTGGGTAACATGTCCTAGGATGGGACCAACTGAGAACCCACCACCAACTCCTTCTGGGGCAGCCACCCCCGGCATGCTAATGAGAGGGACCTGTGTCAAAAGTACGCCTAGGTGGACAAGAGACTGAGATGGCCCTGAATAACAACAGGAGTGGCTGTACGAGGCAGTCCCTGTGCGGCTAACACATCTGTGTCTAATACAAGTCAGGGCAGAGCTGGTGCCTGTGGTCAAGTTTACCTCCTCCCCCTCCTGTCCTGGAGCGCAGTCATCCTAAGGCCTCTAGTCTCTGAGGGAAAATGCCCACAACACTGGAAATCAGATGACAAGGAGTCGCTGAACAACCAGCTTAATGGCCAAGGAAGGGAAAAGATGGGATTTAGGGGGTCCCAGGACTCAGGGGGTGAATGATTTGGATGCCTCCAGAGGAGAAAGGTTCACTGAGGGGCCAAGAGAGGAGAAGCCCTTCAAATGATGGCTCAGGCAGGATGCATTCCTGAGTCCATGACAAAGGTGGGTCCCCAGGGATCACAGTGGTCAGCTTCAGACACAGGAAAGAGCAGTTCTTTATATCCTCCTGAGTTCACCATTAGTTATCAGTGAAATATCGTGGGCAATGGGCTGTGCCTTCCTGCCCTTCTGATGTTAAGAGCAAAGTCAGGACATTTGGCAGAAATTGCTAATTGTTCTCTGGTATTTCTTCTCTCCTCCTTCCGAAGCAATAGGTCCCCACTCCACATTTTAGTTGAACTTGCAGCTACTCAGCTACTCAGACTACATTTCCCAACCTCCCTTGCAGCTCAGCTCTGCCATGAGACTAAGTTCTAGCCCAGTGGTTCCCAACCTTCCTAATGCCGTGACCCTTTAATACAGTTCCTCATGTTGTGGTGACCCCCAATTTCATTGTTACAAATTGAACATAATTAAAGCATAGTGATTAATCACAAAACAATATGTAATTATATATGTGTTTTCTGATGGTCTTAGGCGACCCCTGTGAAAGGGTCGTTCGACCCCCAAAGGGGTCGCGACCCACAGGTTGAGAACTGCTGTTCTAGCCCAAAGGATGAATGCAGCAAGTGTGCAATGTCCATGAAATGTTCTTAAAGACAGGAAGCATTCCCTTCTCCTTCCAACTGACTTAGAATGCAGGCATGATGGCTGGGGCTGGAGCAGCCAGACTGGGCCATGATGTAGGATCTTAATGTTGAAGTTAACATGCAACAAGCTTAAAGAATTTTTGCTCTTTGGAGACGCCATACTAGCTGGAAATGTATACCATGAAAGGGAAATAAACTTGTACCTCTTACTTCAAGTTTTTTTTTTTTTTTTTAATCACTCATAGTTAACCCAAATCTTAACCAATACAAGGGACTCCACAATAGTTTCAAAAGCCCAAATCCTCCATTTCCCTGGTGAAAAACCACATAGGTTAATGATACTGAGTAATATCTGTTGAATGCTTACTATGTCTCAGACACTGTCTTAAGCACTTTACATGCATTAGTTCACTTAATCCTCACAATAATCCCATGAAGTAAGTGCTATGTTATTCTTGTTTTATCGATGAGAAAACAGGAATGAGGAGAGTTAACCAGCTTGCTCAAGTTCACATAGTAAGTAGTAGAACTGGTATCTGAACCCAGATAGCCAGGCTCCAAACCCAGACTCTTAACAACTGTATTAACTAAAAGTTAGTCACATCAGAAGTCCAAATCAGAGGGGATTTGGTTGTTCCCTGTCCTGCTTTCCATTGCCCACCATTGTTTTTGTCTTTTATGACTTTCAAAATAGGGAAAGACATGCACTGCTTAATGTAGCAGTTTGAGAGGACCTTTTTTGAAACATGGGACTCCTATGGAAATGGAAGTGTGGGTGTGAATTGATAAAAAGGAGTCCTTTTATTAATTGGGTACCTCAGCTCTAAATTAATAGTCTTCAAATTTTCTGGAAGTCATACCTACAGTATAACATGTGGGGGCACACAATCCTCAAAGAGAGAGAGAGAGAGAGAGAGAGAGAGAGAGAGAGAGAGAGAGAGAGAGAGAGAGATTCACATATACTACTCTATGAACAGATTCTTAGGTGGATACTATAGTGATCTGTCCAGACCTCCTCTTTAGAGCTGTTGTCTCCATCTCCAGCATCTGGGAATATCACATGCTGCATTCCTCACTGGAAACTGCTCCCCCAAGGTCATGCCTTCCCAGGGGTGGTCTGCAGCCAGTGACTGACAGATGGGGATGCAAAGACCCAACTCTTCTGCCTTAATTCAGGGCTACTCCACAGGGCCGCCCCAGCTCTGGAATCCCTGTAGGATGGCTGAGCCTCTGTCGCGTGTGTTCAGGTCAGTTGCCCCTTCTGCCCAATCCTGCCCTCCTCATTTCCTTACAGGTGTATCACCTGAGACCACTCCATGATAAACCTGCCCGCAGCTCCACATTTCAGAGTCTGTTTCCGGGGACCCAATCATAGACAATTATGTGCATTGTCAAATATAGCCCCAAATGAAAACTCCAATTAGGATAAGGTGAAAATAAATAGAAAGAGTCTGGTATTTTCTATTTATACCCCAGAAGTTGCCTTGTGCCCCCAGGAGCTATGCCTGCCCACTTTGGAGATGATTCCCAAGGCTTACAGTTTAAAACACTATGCACATTAATCCCAGGCCAGGGATAGGGGCAGAGGAACTGTAGGAGGGTGGCAAGGAGGAGGAAGAAAGAAGGGAGACCTTCCCTGACCTTCCCCACCCAGTTAGGTTTCCTATTGCTTCTTTTCTGGGACATTCATCACACTTGAAATAACTTGTTTAGCCAGTGCTTCCCAAAGATTGACGATTAATGAAGTCAGGTTCTATGTCCATCTTGTTCATTGTTGTATACTTGATACTGAATAGTTCCTGGTATTCAGTAGGTGCTCAATAAATATTTGTTATTGTGAAGAAAAGATGTAGGGATGGGGAGGGTGAGAGAGAGAGAGAAAGGAACAGAGAAAGGGAGGGGGAGAGGAACAGATTCTATCAAGAGCCATTCATCCCTCATTCTCAGCTCCAAGTGGTACATACAGGCTGAGCCCTTTCCCAGCCATTTCCATCCAGCATGTCCTAGGGGCTGCCTTGAACCTGGAGGGCCCTCTGTGAGGAATATAGAGGGAGGATATATCCACTGATTCATGCAATAGATCCCATAAAACTTACTACTCATCAAGCAACCTGCTCTGCTCTGGAGACATAAAAGTGAGTGAGCACAGACAAGGTCCCCGACCTTGTGCAGCTCGGAGCACGGAGTAGACATCAATCAAACAAAAACACAGAATATAATGAGAGACTCTGTTAAATACTCGAATGGAAAGAAGGTGCATGCCCTGAAAATGACATAGTCTAGTGTGCATTGGGCGGGGGGGAGGGGGGAGAAGGGGGGTGGCAGGGGGGTGGGGGTGGTCAGGGGATGAGGATGGCAGGACACCTGGGTCCAACACAGCTTCCCTGGGGGAGAAAGTGGTGCTTGAGCTACAGTTGATGAATGTGGTTAGCTGGGCCAGTGTTTCTCAGCCTAGAAACCAGGGACATGTGAGATCAGGTAACTATTTGCTGTGTGGGGCTGTCCTGTGCACAGCACCATCTTTAGCAGCGGCCTTGACCTCAACTATTTCGATACGACACGTCCCAGGTGTGATAACCAGAATGTCTCCTGACATTGCCAAGTGTCTCCTGCGGGGCAAAATCACTCACAGTTTAGAACCAGTGAACCATGGAGGGGGCCGGTGCTTGGGAACTGGAGAGGGGTAGAAAGGGAAAGGCACGCCAAGGGCAAGGAGCCGGATCTGCAGAGGCCCCTGTGGGAGGGCCGTGCATCTGGAGGGGCTGGCGATGCACTCTGCGAGGCAGACAGGGCCAGACCCTGCAGGCTGAGAAAGAAGAGACAAGTTGTCTGCTCCCTGGTAAGGAAAACAGAAAGATGGAGAGAGAGAGAGAGAGAGAGAGAGAGATGAGAGCCTACCGGGCTAATGACAGGATCTCATGACTCTAATCACTGGGATCCAAAAATTAAGAAATAAGCCTGCACAAATCCGGAACTGTGAGACAATATTAATTGAGCCGGGTTAGCACATGTAGCCCATCCACCCCGCTCTCAGGGCTGACGAGGGGATGACAGATGAACCCAGAGTGGGGCAGGAGGACCTGCCAAGAGCTCCATTTAATAAATCAGCTGACACTCCCTGCATTTGCATTGCTAATGGAGGGACCTAAACCCCAGGTGTTGCTGCAGAAACTTGTCCTGAAGCTGCCTCCTGATCTGCAACTTCCCAAGAGACTTGGCAAAGAGCAGCAGGGTACTGGGAGGTTAGATCTGAAAGAAATGTGAAAATCAGCCTGGAGCTGGTGGGTAAACTGTCCCACAGATCCGGCCATAGACGTGCAGGCCTGGCGTCCTAATAAGCACCTCAAAGCCTGGGTCACAGGGCCCCTGAGGCAGAACTGCGTGGGGGTGGGACGCCAGGCATCCAGCCCCCAAATGCATCCTTCTCAGGCTGTTGAGCTCCCAGACAGGCCCCCAAAATTCACTCACTAAACAGCGGTGACCTCTAGTGAGTGAGAGTTAACCATATTGGATCAGTTTCCCTCATACATGTTGAAATTTTCATGTGTGTGTGTGTGTGTTTGGGGTGGATATTGGGGAATGCTGAATATCAGAATCGTCTAGGGAGCTTTCACATTCCCATCAATAGTGTACTGGGGCTCCAGTTTCTCATCATCCTTGCTCACACTTGTTTTTCTCTTTTCTTTTCTCTCTCTCTTTGTTTTATAGTCGGCATCTTCGTGATTGTGAGGTGGTACTGCCTCTTCAATTTTGTACCGGAGAGGGTGTCTCACTCATCTCACTGTAGTTAGTCTGTCCCCTGGTTACAAATCGACATCTAATGAGCCTCTGATCCTGACAGACGTGTTGGACATCCCACAGTGGGCTGGTGTAGGAAAAAATACCCCCTTCTGATTTGAATGAGAAGGCTGGCTCTGCCACACTATACCTGTGTGACCTTGGGCAAGAGACTTAACTTGCCTGTGCCTTAGTTTCCTCATCAATAAAAGGAGGATGACAATTATATTTACCTGATAGGGTTTCCAGGAGAATTAAGAGGTTTAATATACATACATATATATATATATATATATATATATATATATATATATGTATATATATATGTATGTATATATATAGTATATGTCATATATAGTGTGTATATATAGCATATATAATATGTATATATATACTAATCCACTATGTATGAATCTCTTAGACATAGTAAGCCTCTTATCTAAATAAGTGGTAGCTATTGTTATCATAGATTTCACCTATGAATGTAGCTGTCTTGTTTTTTAATACATTTATCACTTTGAAATAGCTTTAGATTTACAAAAATATTGCAACGTTAATGAAGAGAGTTCCTATGTGTTCTTCACCCAACTCCCTCTAACATTAACATCTGACACAACCATAGGACATTTGCCAAAACTAAGAAATTAACGTTGGTCCATTATTATGATCTAAACAACGTTATTCCCAGTTCATTGGTTTTTCCTTGATTGTCCTTTTTTTTCTGTGCCAGGATCTAAGCCAGGATATCACATTGCATTTAGGTTGTAGCTGGTTTTGTTTGTTTTTCTTTTCTTTTGCCTGAAGCGTGTTTTTAAACGCTGGAAATGGGATGCCTTTGGATGGGGCATGGTTCTCCATTCTGCCACAACCTCCCACCGCTGCCCGCTGCCACGCGCCTGCTTCCTCAGTCTGCATTCACTGGAGACCCGTGAATGTGTGAGCCTGGACTAGCAGCCAGCTCAGCCCTTCCCCTCGGAGGAAATGTAATTCGGTGACTAATTGTTTGGTGTCCCCAGAAATTTTCTATTAAAATTCAAATACTGTCAAGTAGCTAATTTCTGTAAATTAAATCACAGATAAACTTAGCAGAAACGGGTTGACAGGGAGGAAGGCCTGGTGGGAAGAGTTAGTGGAAGAGTCCCTGGAGGTGAAAAGGTGATGGGGGATAGAGGGACTTCTAAGGAAAGGCTGTCCAGGTGGTTTTTGTTTCTTAGGATATATTCTTTATTGATTTCAGCGAGTGCAGGAGAGAAATAGAAACATCAGTGATGAGAGAGAATCATTGATTGGCTGCCTCCTGAATGCCCTCTATTGGGGACTGAGCCTGCAACCTAGGTATGTGCCCTGACTGGGAATGAACCGTGACCTCCTGGTTCATAGTTCAACACGCAACCACTGAGCCACATCGGTCAGGAAAGGTGTTAATACTAGATTTGTCTTATATGTTGGGCTGGACCCTGCTAACATGGGCCCTGACTCTTCCTGCTCAGCTATGTTAACCCCTCACACCCCCACCTCCCCATCCACCCCAGTGCTCCCTGGCATTGGGGGTCTGTGGTGCTGTTTTGGGTCATTCCCCTGGCTCTGCCTCCTTCCTTTCTGGGATGTGGGAACTCAGATCCGTGGCGGTGGATGAGAAAGGCTAGAGCTATGGTCGGCAAACCGCGGCTCGTGAGCCACATGCGGCTCTTTGGCCCCTTCAGTGTGGCTCTTCCACAAAACACCACATGCGGACACCCATGTATAGTCGGTATTTTGTGGAAGAGCCGGTATTTTGTGGCAGGGCCACACTGAAGGGGACAAAGAGCTGCATGTGGCTTGCGGCCGCAGTTTGCCGACCACTGGGCTAGAGAAAACGCAGCTTCCGGAAACAACTTATTAAGGACCTGATTGCTTGTTTACACACTACAGGTCTCACCCTGGAAGCCCATCTGCATCCCTGCCTCCTGAAATGAGACTCAACAATGTAACTGAACTGACTTACTTTCAGAACTGAATGAATGAGTCGATGAAATATGGAGCTTCTGGAATGCAAACCTTTATTATGTAAAGGGCGGGCCTGAAGGGACCAAAATTCTGCCACCTTCAAACTGCTTTCCCTGTCCTGCCAAGAGTTTCAGACAGAAAACAAAAGCAAAAACAAAAACAAAGCCCTGCCTCCAGAAGGCGACCTGAGGATGCCCCCCTTAGCCTGATCTGAATACAGTACAGTAAACAAAAGGGCTTCGGGCAGGTGACACCCCTTGGTCCTGGGAAGCCCCTCCACCAACTGACTCTGGGACACTGGAAAGTCAGTCCCTCCCTCCATCACCTGGTTCCTCCCTCCCTCCAGGCCTTTAGTTACTATCATTCTTCTTCTCATTTCCCGGTCACACCTTTTTAACCTTCTTGTCCAATTTGTCGCCGCTAGGATACAATTCCATACCCAGATGATGATGCGTCAGGGATTCTGAAGCCCATCCCCTACTTTAGAAGAATCAGCTCATAGCCTCTCTGTTCCAGTCTCGGGTTTCCCTCAGGTCAGTCAGGAAGAGCATTCCATACCCTATGCAGGCAGGGACCACAAGCCTTGTCAGCAGGGAGAAGTGACTGAAGACATGCCTTCCCCCCTCATCGCCCCTAAAAGATGGAAGTCTCTGAGGCAGGACAATCAGCTAGGAAAATTCCTTGGCAAGTGGAATGGGGAAACGGAGGCAGATAGCTGAACAAACTGACAGAACAATTCACAGCCAGATCCAGAAGATCATCAGGGCAGAAAGCCCCGGGGACTTAGCAACAGACAAAACAGGTACCAGATCTCCTCTCCAGGGTGGCCTCTCCTCCCCTGGCTTACCGATGGCCATGCGGTTTGGACACCCCCTTACCTTTCCTCTCCAGAGATAACATCTAGGCCTCAGTTGGATTTCAGCCCCAGGTCCAGAAAAGCAGCAGAGCCAGGCAGGCGATGCCAGGACCAGCTGCAATAGCTCATGAACCCTTGCCCTGGTGCCGACCAATCAGTGGAGACCAGGACCCCGAAAGGTTACACCTGGAGAAACTGATAGTCTATTGAGATCCTTCCCTAAGACCTTCCCTAAACTTGCAGCCTTTAAAATCCTCAAGAGGAAGAACCCGGCATGCTCTCTCCCTCCTGGGAGCACGCCCATGCCTTTCCTTTTCCCCGGTTCTTCCCCCACAGGCATGCATCTCCCGGGACCCCAGGGGACATGTAACCAGGGGAGCAGTGGGCTGTGGCAGCTCTTCTCAGGCTACCCCCGTGAACCTGTCTCCAAGGTCCCCTTTTCTCTGACTTCTCAGTGAGCCGAAGCAGCCCAGCCCAGGCTCTCCTGTTGCTGCTTCTGTCCTACGCCCTTCCTTGTTTCACTGTCCTCAGCTTTAATAAACACCCTCAAAAAAAGGGGAGGGGGTCTGTTCTTTGGCCAGGGCAATGTCAAGTGCTAAGTAGAGATTTGAAAGTGAAAATCTGATGTCTAAATACAGCAGTAGCAGCAGCTGGTTTTTGTTGTTGTTTTGTTTTGTCCTAGCATTGATCCATACATATCTTTTTTTTTTTTAATTGCTGTTCACATTCAATATTATTTTGTACTCGAGGCCCCATGCACGACATTTGTGCACTGGGGGAGGGGGATCCCTCAGCCCAGCCTGTACCCTCCCCTTTGGGGAGTGGGACTAAGCCAGCAGTCGAACATCTCCCGAGGGGTCCTTAGCACTGCTGTGGCGGAGGGAGAGGCTCCCACCACCACAGCTGCGCTTGCCAGTCTGTGAGCCTGGCTTCTGGCTGAGCAGCACTCCCCCTGTGGGAGCGCACTGACCACCAGGGGGCAGCTCCTGCGTTGAACATCTGCCCCCTGGTGGTCAGTGTGCATCATAGCGACCTATCATTCTGCCATTCGGTCGATTTGCATATTAGGGTTTTATTATATAAGAAGAATTGGTTTCATATGTACAGCATAATAGTCAGACAGCCAGACACTTCACACCATGTTCCCCCTGATAAGCCCATGTAGGACACCATACATACTTATTACAACATTGTTGACTATATTCTCTATGCTATACTTTACATCTCTGACTATTTTGTAACTACCCATTTGTACTGCTTAACCCCTTCACCTCTTTCAGCCCGTCGCTTAACACCTCTCCCTCTTGCAACCATCAGTCTGTTTTCTATATGAGTCTGTTTCGATTTTGTTTGCTTGTTTATTTTGTTCATTAGATTCCACATATAAGTGAAATCACAAGGTATTCGTCATTCTCTGACTCACTTATTTCACTTAGCGTAATGCCCTCTAGGTCCATCCATGCTGTCGCAGTCATTTTTTTTTTTTTTTATAGCTGAGTAACATTCCACTATATGCATATCATAGCATTTTTATCCACTCATTTATTGAAGGGCACTCGGGTTGCTTCCATCTCTTGGCTATTGTGAATAACCCTCCAGTGAACATAGGAGTACATATATTCTTTTGAATTAGTGTTTTGGGTTTCTTTGGATACATATATAGAAGTGAGATCGCTGGGTCATAAAGCAATTCTATTTTAATTTTTTGAGATCGCTCCATACTGTTTTCCACAGTGGCTGTACCCGTTTGCACACTCACCAACAGTGCATGAGGGTTCCCGTTTATCCACATCCTCGCCAATACTTATTTGTTGATTTATTGATGATAGTCATTCTGACAGGACAATCTCACCCCAACTGAGCTACCCGGCCAGAGCTAGGCTCTGTTTTCTTAGAGTCCACATATAAGTGAACCCAGACAGTATTTGTTGTTCTCTGTCTAACTTATTTCATGTAGCATAACATCCTAAAGGGTTATCCATGTTGTCACAAATGGCAGGATTTCCTCCTTCTTTTCTGGCTGAATAATATTCCATCACACGCACATACGCCTCCCACGTTCTATACATATATGTATATGTGTGTGCATATTTACACACATGCACACACCATTTTTTCAATCTGCCTGTTGATGGACAGGTAGGTTGTTTCCAAATCTTGGCTACTGTGAGTAATGCTACAGTGAACCTGTAGGTGCAGCTGTCTCTTCAATGTACAGTATAGTGACTGTAGTTAACAATACTGTATTGTTAACAATACTGTGTTTGAAAGTTGCTAAGAGGGTAGATTTGAGAAGTTCTCATCAGAAAAAATAAATTGTGACTCTGTGAGGGGATGGATGTGTTAGCCCACATATTGTGTCACAACATGTACAGATATCAAACTGTCACAGTGTGCACCTTAAACTTACATAATGTTAGATGTCAATTCTATTTTAACAAAGCTGAGGAGGGAGGGTATGCACCCTGGCGTTCAAATCCTGCCTGCCCACCACCTCGGACTAGTCATGTAATGTGGGAGTTTTGTGTCTCAGTTACCTCATATGTAAACTGAAGATAATAATATTACCCCATAGGGTTGTCTTGAAGCAGCATAAAGGAGAGAAAGAAAGAGGGAGAGAGGGAGTGTGTGTGGCACGTAGTCTCTAGCCGTGTTTGTAAATGTGTGTCAGGAGAGAACATGGAACCCAGGCCCCCTGCGTCCAGATCCCTGCTTTCTGCGCGCACGGCTGACGGAGAGAAGCGCCCTTCTGCTGTGTGCCTTTCACAGATGAGCAAACGAAGCCCATCCAAATGGGATCTTTTGGTTTCAGTTTAGGAGATGACATTAAGGGCCATAAAATTTAGGAGATTAAAATAAAGAAGAACCTGAAATAAAAGCACAAAGAAGAAAAAACAGCCTGGCCAGACCACATAGAAACTAGACAGAGGCTCCACGAATAGGTGAGGGCTGAGAAGGTTAACAAAACAGTGAGCTCATTTCTGACCAGTAACCGGAAAGGACAAGCCATGTTGCCAACAACCGCAGAGGCCTGGCCGGCAGCCGGCCAACATGCCAACAGCAGTCTGGCCCAGCGGGCCCATGTGGCTCCGCGCTCCTCCACCCTCTCAGCTACCCCTGGGGGAATGCTTCCCTCAGTCCCTGCAGAAGATTCGCTCAGAACTCCCTGCTTCCCAGTTGGATCCCTGTTGGCTTATGTTCCCAGTCTCAGGCACGCCACCCCTGTGCACACTGATGAAGTGGGGGTGTTCAGAAGGAGCTGTCCACCAAGAGAACTGCCCCCTATGCTGTAGCACACTTCTGATTTTTCCAGAATCATGGTTTCTCTTCTCCAGTCATCCCCATGCACCTTGACTTAGGTCTCTCTCTCCCTCTCTCTCTCTCTCTCTCTCTCTCTCTCTCCCCCTCTCTCTCTCTCTCCCCCACCCACTCTCTCTAAGAAGGAACATGGACTTTCTGCTTCCACTACTGATCTAGCCATTCCATCTGACCTGAGCATGTACAGTCAGTGACCTGCAGAATGGCTGAAAGTCACATGGTGGCAGAATAAGACAGATAAGACTGCACAGGGGCAGAAGCTGCCAGGGATGGTGGTGGTGGTGGTGGTGGTGGTGGTGGTGGTGGTGCTCCAAGGTTTGTTACCTCTGACCCCTTCCAATATTGTTTTCTCCTTCATGAAGCAAGGTCTGTATGTCTCTAATCTACACACCTCCCTCCCCGCCCAGGAAGTGTGTGGAGCAAGTTCACCCACCTGTTCCCCTCCCGTGAAGATGAGGTCACCTCCTGTGTATCTGCGTGTTGCTGGCAGATTGCTTGAGCTCCTGTCTCCCTCGCCTGCAGGTGTCCCCTGAGTGGCCTCCAGTGGGGCAGTCACTCCGGAAGATGTGTAGCTTCTACCCCCTGGGAATGGAGCCCAGCTCCAGGTACCCTTGGCATGTCCCAAACCAGATCTTCTTAGCAAGCCCTTGCCATGAATTACCTCATCCCACTCCAAAAAGGCAGCTTGTTAAAGGGGCCATCTGGTGTGATGGAATCTCTATGCTTTGGTGGAATGTTGCTTATGGATAAATTCACATAGCAATAGCCTTTTCTGTGATGTTGTCATTTTGGTTCTTGCCAACCTAGTAGGTATGTACAGGTATCTCATTGTGGTTTTATTTGCATTCTCCTAATAACTAAAGATACTGAGCATTTAAAAAAATGTTTTTATTTAAGTTTAGAGAGAGGAAGGGAGAAGGGGAGAGAGATAGAAACATCAATGATGAGAGAGAATCATTGATTGGCTGCCTCCTGCACACCCCCCACTGGGGATCAAGCCTGTAACCCAGGCATGTGCCCTGACCTGGAATCAAACTGTGACCTCCTGGTTCATAGGTCAACACTCAACCACTACACCACACCAGCTGGGCAATGCTGAGCATTTTTTTTTTTTGTGGTTATTTGCCATCCATATAACTTCTTTTGTGAAGTATCTGTTAAACGATTTATCCCATTTTTAATTGGGTTGTTTGTTTTCTTATTAGTGAGTGTGAGAAGATAAAAGCCCTTTAGCAAATATGTGTTTTGCAAATATTTTCTATCAGACTATTGCTTGTCTTTATTTTCTTAACAGTAACTACCGAAGAATAGAAGTTTTTAATTTTGATGTAGCCCAATTTATGATTTAAAAAAATATATTTTATTGATTTTTTACAGAGAGGAAGGGAGAGGGATAGAGAGTTAGAAACATCGATGAGAGAGAAACATCGATCAGCTGCCTCCTGCACACCTACTACTGGGGATGTGCCCGTAACCAAGGTACATGCCCTTGACCGGAATCGAACCTGGGACCTTTCAGTCCACAGGCCGATGCTCTATCCACTGAGCCAAACCTGTTAGGGCCAAATTATGATTTTTAAAGGTTGATCATGCTTCTGGTGTTCTACCTAAGAAATCTTTGCCTAAGCCAAGGTCTCGAACCCTGTCAGATCCCTTGCTTTTCTTCTTGATTGAGAAGCTGTTTCTGATTCTAAACAAGTCATGTACCCTTTCTCGGCCTTAACGAAACCCTCTGTGCAATGTGGAGATTAAATGATAAGAAGACTTTTTCAAGCTTTTTGCAAGCAAGGGAACCTACTTTTGCCTGAGCCCATGCATGTTGCCCGAGCATATAAAACCTATATGTGTTCCTGGGACTCTGCCCTTCTGGAGGCAGGGGGGTACACCCGAGGTTCCACAGTTCTGACAAGCTCATTGCTGGCCCAGGGACCTCACTTTGAGTGGCAAAGCTCCAGAGTCCCCTCAAAGCCCAAGGGTGAAGTCCAGCTCTGACCATTTAAGACTTTGGATTTCTGCAGTGGAGGTCTTCCAAGAAGAGCAAAGTTCTTCTATATAAGTAATTCTTTCTTTCTCCTTTCTATCTCCCCCATTATAAACCCCAGTTAGCTCGTGGTTATACCAAGGCCTACGTTTGGGTCAAGTTCACAGTACTGTGGCAGAATCAGGTAGAGAAGAATGCTACCAGCAGCTGGGTACTAGCACCCATATGATAAAGTCAGTGTAACACTGAGAACTTGTTCTGTTGCATCAGAAATTCAAATCCACTTAAGGAAGAGGGGGCAGTTTTTTGGTTCATGTCACTAAAACGTCTGAGGTTATGCAGGCTGCAAGTGTAGTCTGATCTAGGTGTGTGAATGCTAACATGTCCGATAAGGAGCCTCCGAATTGGTTTCACTCCCAGGCAGGCTCCTTGCTCGTCACATGCCAGGGTAGGAAGGCCACTAGCTGGTCTCGGCCGATGTTCCATCAGCTTAGCACCACCAGCAGAAAGCATCTCCCGTTTCCAATAGTTTCAGCAAGAGCTCTACATTTGAGTTCTGTTGTTTTGCTCAGGCCACATGCCTGTCTATTGATGTAACGGTGACTGTGCCAGGTGGGGCTGTGGGCGGCAGTGATCTCATGGACCAGGCCTAGATGATGCTCACAACCTAGGGGGAAGTCAGCTTCCCTTAAACCACATGGACTTAAAGTACAGAGGAAAGGCTTCCAACGGATAGGAGAATGTTGTTTGCTGGATGGGCAAACGACAGTGTCGACTGTGGTCACTGGGAATTCATGCACATGGAAGTCTGTTTTTGTTTGGTGTTTGCTTGTTGTAAGGGGGGAAAGGAGATAAGAATCCGGAACTCTGGTTACTCAGGAGACCCTGTCATTGTGCCTTTGATACCACACCTCCTCTTTAACACTCAGCTTGGCTCCCATCTCCTCGGACTCCCTTCCCCCATTTTTGATGCATCCCCCATCTCCAACACCCAAAGGTTTCATTCTACCTTTCCCAGTCTGATAAATGTATTTTGATGCTAAAAATCTATATTTCCTAGCCCTCCCAGAATTATTGGGACTTGAAGTAAGAATTGCAACAGAGGACAATGCTTGACACAAAGAATTATACGTTAGAGATGGCATTTCCAGTGTTGGGAGCTTTTTCTTTTCCTAGGAAAGGAAGGTCTCTTAGGTCCTGCCAAACTACACAACTGGTTTTGCTGACCCATAAAACTGGCCAAGGTCACAGCCTTCTAGCCTAGAGCAATCTCCTGTCTGGGGGTGGCAATGCAATGGAAACAGGTGGTGTCCCAGCTGGGCTGATTAAAGCATGTCAGGGCTGTCTTGGGAGGGATCTCTAAACAGAAGGGCAGGTGGCACTCCTTGCCTAATTCTCAATGTAGAAAGCCTGTAAACTGAGACTTCAGGAGGGGAACATTCTTGCTTTGTCTCTGGCTGACAGAGAGGCTGGTTGGGGCCTGATACCATCAACTGCAGTCATCCGGGTGGTTAGAAACAACCCCCCAACTGTCAGTCTGCAAACAGGCCCACGTGACTCCCCTGCAGAGGAGAATGGCTCTCAACGCCCAAGAACTGGTTCTGGCCGGAGATGGGAACGTTTCATGTGGGATCGAGTTGATGTTCTATGATGTCAGGTTAGGCTGATCGGGTATTTTATTGAACGACACAAATGCCAGCTTCAGTAACAGTACCCCAGTGTCAACAGTGACTGCAAATAGACTGTCGTATAAAATGAGAGCTTACGTGCACAGCGTCCCAACCTCCCCCCTCCCGAGTGTGTGAGCTTATGAGACCACACTTGGCACCCATAGGCACCTCTCCCTCCTCGCCCAGCGCACACAATGACTCCCTTTATGCACCGCCCGGCAGCCTCCATGGGAAGGGCGCTCGGTGTGTGCGGAGTTTGACTGCAGCACTACTGTACGTGGTAATCATTAACCCGAAATGGCGTTTACGATGCCGAGAGGTGGTGTGTGCTGCTCTGCTCCCATCCGTCCAGCAAACACAATGCCCGGACTCTAAACAGGTAGGACCAGTTGCCGCCAGGCTCTCGGAGACACGATGTTCTGCGATGGAATTAGCCGGGCATAATGGGCCCATTGAGTCGGGCAGCAGGTGCTTTCCTCTCAGGGCCGCACACATCCCAGAGTTGGGCCTGGACCCCAGCGGCTGGCCTGTAGGTTTGGTTTCTAAACGGGCTTTGTTCCCTCACTGGAAGAGAACGCTCTCCGGGGCTCAGTGTCAAACCTTGAGCTTAAAGCTTCACTCGAATTCCCCCAGCAGGAGCCAGTGGCTGAGTCACCCCTTGGGCGACTTCATATCTAAGGAAGGTTTTATCGCCTTAGGGCCTTTTGTATGATGGGTGGTAAGGTATGGGAAAGTCATGCTTGAAGAGTCATTGGGGTCAAGTTGAGAAAAAAGGTGTAGAGAAATTAGGTAGTTTACTCAAAACACGCAGCCAGCTTGGGCTAAAAATGGAGGCAGGACAGGGCCTCCCAGTTCTTGGGTTTTGGCCTGTTTGGAGGTTGCTCAGTTCCAAGCCAAGCTGCTCACATGAGGGGTCCAGGTGTCACTCCTTCCTTGTGCTCCTACCACTGACTTGGGTGAAAGAGGAGAGGAGTGACTTAGAGTAAACTTAGAGCAAGAGAAAGTGGGTTCCAGTCCGGGCTCTGGGACCCGTAGCTGTGTGATGGTAGGTAGATCCCTTCACATGGATGGGGCTCTGTTTCCTCACCTGCAGTGAGAGAAAGCCAGGATAGATGATCTCCAGAGTCACCTGGACCATGAATGTCCATGGGCAGATGCTCTCCTCTTACCTGGAGTGCCTGGGAAATGACAGGGCGTGGGGTAGGCTGTGGGATGAAGATGCCAAAAGGCAAAAGCACCCCTGAAAATCACACCACTGCTTTGGAGCCTGTCCTTCCTCCCACTGACCCATCTGAGCCCTCTGAAAAAGGATACAGTGTTAATCAGGACCTAGAGTCCATTTTATTTCATCCTTCTCATTTTCAGACCCTGGGTCTTCAGCTGTACCGACTTGGGCTAGGTCACAAGAAGAATTGGTGGCAGATCTTCCGCTTTCCATCTGGCGCTCTTTCCACGGACCGTGTGGCCACTTGTGCTCAGTAGCTCGTACTTAGACCATCCCTCAATGGAAACATAGATTCCTGCGGACACCTGGTAATAACGCTACATCAATGATTGAGCTCAAATCCTGTGCCTCACACGTGACCTACATCAGCTCATTTCTTAAAATAAAAAAACCTGTGATCAGTATACCTGAAACTCATATAGTGTTATCTTTCAATTACACCTCTATTTTAAAAAACCACCTATGATAAGGGTGTTTTGATCAGTTTCACAAAAAGATGTGGGAAGTAAAGCTTTGAGGGTGATTTGTCTGAAGTCACAAGGTTTATGATTTGAACCCAAGCAGTCCCGCTGTAGGATCTGTTCACCTAACCATTACACCACACTGACTTGCTATAGGGGAGGCTGTGGGGCCATGGGTTCTTATTCAGAGTAATGGAAATATTCCATAAAGATGGATATTTTTTAATGACCTCAGCATTCCTGATTAGGAGACCGGTTGGCAAACAGGGCACCCTCCTTATGGGCTGCGGGCCTTCCTTGGTACCTGGGGCAGGGCCCAGAGGCAGAGCCCCAGTCCTCCTCCCATGCTCTTCAGCCTCGGTAAAAGGGCTTCTTCCCCGTGTGCAGCGTTGCCAGACATGTGAACACCCTGATCTTACCCGGTGAGAGTTTTCTAGGATCGGCCTCCAGATAAGAAAGCAGTGTGATCACATCAGCTCCGGATCCTGAAAACGCTTGCCCAGTCTAGGTCCTGTTTCAATGCCTGTAACAGTTGGGTGGGGGATGGAGAAACTGGAGTCATGTTCAAAAGTGACAAGAACTTTGAAACTCGTTTCTCTCTCTCATACTGGACAGTCATTCCTGACATAATCCTCAAAATCAAAAGTTGAAGGGTACTTATTTTCCAAATGGATGGGCAAAAGGTGGCCCCAGGAGGCTCAGCAGTTAGTTGGCTTCCTGGCTCAGGACCCTGGATGGAGGCAGAGAAGGAGACCGAGGAGCCTGATGTGTTGCCAAATGCCTCCTTCGCTCTGGGGTATCATGACATCAGGTCATAGAGTGTGCCTCCGATGACTTTCAGTTCTAGGAAAAATGCTTGGCTTTGTTGAACTAGAACTAGCTGACCTCAGGAGAGGCTACGTGGCCCCTTGCGGCAGGCCTGGGCTTGAGTCACTTCAGTGTCACAGGCAACTGACTTTAAGGTGACTATGGCTTGCAGTCAAAGTTCACAAGACACGGCCTCTGGATTTGTCTTAAATAGAGTGTGCCCTCACCAAATGCCACAGCCCAAATGCCCCTTCTTCTAGGAGGCCTTTCCTTAACCTCCAGTCAAGCCTACATCCCTTGTGATTCTCCCTAATAACTCTTATCACAATAGCTATTTAAATAATTTCTTATACAATTATTTATTTACTGTCACCTCTCCTGAGCTGTCAGCTGCATAGAAGAGACTAAGTAACGATAGATCATCAACACCTAGTTCAGTGCTGGTGCTTAGTAGGCATTGAATAAATATTTGTTGAATAAAGGAGGAGCAATGTAGAAATTATTACATCACAAAATGCATAGGAAAATATTGTAACTAGAAATGATCTTCTGTTTATTTCAACTCTGGAAAGCAAGGCCAGGAATGATAAAGTGACTTGTTCAAGGTCACATGGCTTGGTGACTAGGCTAGAACTAGAATCCAAGATCCTCTGCTTCAATCCACTCATTGCAGGCATTACTTTTAATGTCTGCTCTTGGCTAAAACTACATGAGATACTAGATCTTCTATGGAGCGTCGCAGCCCCTCTGCCTCCAACACAGCTGGAGTCCATTCACTTCTCTGCACACCTTTTCCATTACTCTAGGCCCAGCTTCATCTCTTGCCTGGAATTTCAGGCGCTTCCTCGGTGGCCTCTTAGTCACTACCTGCTCCTCTCCATTCCCTTCTACACACATGAAGCACAGTGATCTTTTCAAAGTGTGTATCATAGCATGTCCTTCCCCTGCTTAAACCCACCAATTGTGTCCTGAATGTAGCCACAGTTACTCCTACTCGCCCTTCGTCATCTGATCCTTAACCCTCTCCTTTCCTCTTCACTCTTCCCTTCACTAGCTACATTCCACCCATGCTGGTGTTTGGCTTCTGTTGCTCAAACATTTAAAGTTTGCAATCTCTTCAGCCTGGAACACCTTCTGGCAGATCTACACATCCTTCTTTTCACACAGTGTCACTTCTGACCATACTGCATGTAGTAACCCCTCGCATGCCACACCGCTAGCTATCATTATTTCATTTTGGTACTTTCACAGCATATATCACTCTCTGAAATCACCTTTTTTAAAAAAATATATTTTTATTGATTTCAGAGAGGGAGGGAGTGGGAGAGAGAGATAGAAACATCATGATGAGAAAGAATCATTGATCAACTGCCTCCTGCACACCCCCTACAGGGGATGGAGCCTGAAACCCAGGCATGTGCCCTTGACCAGAATTGAATCCGGGACTCTTCAGTCTGTAAGCCAACATTTTATCCACTAAGCCAAACCATCTAGGGCTGAAATCACCTTCTTTACCTGTTTGTTTTCTTGTATGTCACCTGCCAAATCATATTCTAAGGAAAGCCTTGTGAAAGTAGGAACTTGGTATTGTATGTCCAGCACCCATATATATTTACTGAATTTGTTGAATAGATTAATGTTTGCAACCACTTTTATGTCATTGGAGGTACTATCTTGGATTTGTTCCTCAAGGTGGTAGCAAAGAATTAACTAATATAAAATCCGAGAATATTTGCTTTGGAAAGGAAACCACTTGGATAGGACAAACCTCCCAAAATTGGCCAGCATCAGAACACCAGGAGAGTTGATAAAAATAGAGCTTCCTGGGAACCATCCAGTACCGACGGGATCAGAACATCCAGGGCTGAGTCAGGACGCCGCTGGCTACTGACACAAAGTGGGCCAGTTTGGAAAAGCACTGGGTGATAGGATCCAAAGCCAAGAACATGTTCTTACCTTTGACCTTGTATCTGCAATTCTGGGAAATAATCTTAACCACAGAAAAGACTTTGTGTACAAAGATATTTATCTCATCTTGTTTATAAAAATGAAGAATTTGAAACAATCTAAATGCCCAAAGGTAGGGGAAGTGATTAAGGAAACCATGATACAGTCACTTGATGGACATTAAAATTTTCATGAATATGTTTCAAGACTGGCTCAGTGGTTGAGTGTCAATCTATGAATCAGGAGGTCATGGTTTGATTCCCGGTCAGGGCATATGCCTGGGTTGTGGGCTCCACCCCCAGTAGGGGGTATGCAGGAGGCAGCTGATCAATGATTCTCTCTCATCATTGATGTTTCTATCTCGCTTTTTCCTTTTCTCTCTAAAATCAATAAAAATATTAAAAAAAAATATATATATATATACATATATTTTCCCTTGTTGAGGTATCCCATCTTGAAGGAGACTTCTCTTGGTTGAAAAGCTAGTTGGGACCAGTTGGATCAATAAACCATTAGAAAAACTCATGGGGTCAATGTCTTGGCTGAGTTATGATTATCAGGGCAACCTCTCCCAGCAGGCAGCTCAAAAGATGATGTGTGTGGATAACTGCAATATGGAAAATTGTATTCTCTCAGTCTCCTAATGTTCTAGTGCAAGTGTAGACAGGGAGCAGATCTTTGATTGTAGTGTCTCCAGAAGCTAGTTCAATAAAGAGCTGTTGAAGGAATGAGAATAAATCTCTGCATTCACCACACTATACACATATAGCAGTCAGGAAAGGACAATAGAGGTAAAGAGACAGAACAAATGTAAAGAGAGATGACCTTTTCTGACCCCAAATGAAGGTAAACTGAAAAGGGCTATTTATAAAATAAGCTCTGTTCTGGCCCCTTATTTAGAGATTGAAGTGGACTTTTCTCCTTCATCAGTGGTCCCTCTGAGTCTTGATATCTTCATCTGAAAAATGCAATGAATCTATCTCTTGGGGTTGCTGAATTAAGGATTAATGAGGGAACTTAATGTAAAGCACTAAGAAGGTCTTGGGTTTGTAATAAATACTAACTGAATATTATTATCTAAATTTTCTGTCCTGCCCTAACTGGTTTGGCTCAGTGGATAGAGCGTCGTCCTGCAGACTCAAGGGTCCCAGGTTCGATTCCGGTCAAGGGCATGTACCTTGGTTGCAGGCACATACCCAGTAGGGAGTGTGCAGGAGGCGGCTGATCGATGCTTCTCTCTCATCCATGTTTCTAACTCTCTATCCCTCTCCCTTCCTCTCTGTAAAAAAAAAAAATCAATAAAATATATATTTAAACTTTCTGTCCTAATGCTCTTGTCTGTAAAATAGTGAAAAGAATCAGATAAAGTAATGATAGCAGAATCTAATATTACAGTGCATCCTATAGGCTAAACATTACTCAAATGACTTTGCATTTATTACTAATTTATTATAACAACCCAGTGAGTAAGGTACTGTTATTCCCATACTGCAGATTGAGATAAATACCTGCTCAAGGTCATACAGCTAGTACTAGTAAATAGTGTAGCCAGGATTAGAACACAATTAATTTAACAGCATTAACCAGGGCTATGCTACTTCTTGTATATACAGATAAATAAAGCATTCAGCACAGTTTTTGGCATGTAGTACATGCTGATTTATTGTAAATCAATACATGTTGCTCAATAAATACTGATGGATATAGCTATTTTTGTATTTATTGTTTTCTTATTTATATTTTGAAATTGTGACTGTGGTGGCATTAAGAAATACTATATCTATTGTCCCTTTACCTTTACTACATCTATTATTTCTTTGGCTTTGGGCAGAAAAGCACTTACTTTGCATAGAAACTCTCAACTTGATAATTACAGTAGAATCGCATCACCACATGCATTTAACCCAGAGGAATTCAGCTCCCCATGCTTGGCAAAGGTAGATACAATGGAGATCACCCTTCTTTAATAGATGAGGAGAGAGAAGCACAGTGATAATGATAGGTACAATTATTGAAAGCCTATTATGTAGCAGGTATGTACCTTATCTCTAATTGCCATCATTACCCTGCAAGGCAGGTTATTATCCTCCCTTTACAAGCAAGGACATATGGACTCACGGGGTTAGGTAACTTGCCCAACATCACACAGCTGGTAAGTGACTGAGGCAGGATTGGAGCCCAGAGTTAGTGCTCATTGAGCCACACAGCTCTCTCTTTGGGGAGGGAAGCAGCTGTCTGCAAGAAGACCCAGCTTTCAGTTATCTAGTGAGCGTGGCAAGGCTCTGGCTTGACCGGCAATAATGATGATAACTGATCTCCTTCTGTTGGTCTCCTTATCTATCTCTTAGTTGGTGCCACATAAGGATTTTATGAAGGTCATGAAGTTTATAAATTATCTTGACCTTGAAAACAAGATACAAGATAAACGCCTAGATGGCCATGGCTTTGACCCAAATGCAGGACACATGCATCCACCTAAAGTCCTAGAAGTTAATACAGAGTGAGCAGGTGGTTTCTTTCACTTTATTCTTCTAGGTTGGCTTGCTTTCGTCTCAAAAAGCCCCAAGGCAGACAGAGAGATGGGAAACAGTCTTTTCCTTCTCAATAGACGGCTCTATCAACTGGTTGCAAAAGCTTGGGGCCCTCTCGGCAAGGAGTCCCTTCAACCCTGGGCAGCTGTGGGAATGAAGGTGTGTGTTTGCAAAGGTTTTACAGAGCCAACTGGGTATTATTGTTCCCCTGGTTAATTTTCTGGAAACAATCAGCCAATTATGAGTCAAAGGCTTCCATAGCTATGGTCCATAACTAATTGTATTTTTAAGATGTGTTTAATCACAAATCAGAGATTACGTAAGAGCCTAATTGATGTTGAGATTGGATTCTTACAGAAGCAAGTCAGCAGTACCATTTGCCCAGGGTTGAATTTTATAGTGTATTGTACTAGGATAACACGGAGGGGAGAAGTGACTTCTAACTAATAATGTATTAGACTCACACTCGGGAGCAGTTTCTTCTATCCATTAGGACATTGCACTAGGCTCACACTGAGAGAAGTGACTTCAATCCAATAGGGTATTGCTCTCGGTTCACACTGCCCTGATCTAGGCCTATTAGTTATTTTAACACCGTCACAGAAAAATCTCAAAAATATACAAAATGAACAGAATAGTATAACGAACTTCCATGTACCTATCACTCAGCTTTGACAATTACCAATATTGTGTCATCCTCCATCCCTTGCTCGATTGCCATTATTTTACAGTTATTTTCTAAGTAAGGCAATATTTACACAGCACAAATCTTTGCTGTACAAATTGGACCAGTGGAGTCATCCATTTAGCCCATGCATCTATCATGATTTAGAACATTTTTTATCTCCCAGCTTCTTTGTGTTCCTGCCCAATCTCTCTCCTCCCCCATAGCAACCACCGTTCTGATTTTTTAACAAGAAATCTTTAGATTAGCTTAGGTGTTTTAGAAGTTTATATAAACGGAATCATGCAGCCTGTACTCATTCGTGTCCAGCTTTTCCAGTCAGGATAATGTCTGTGAGATTCCTCCATGTTGTTTCATTCATCAGTAGTTCATTTTCAAATATTGCTAAGTAGTATTCCATTGTATGAGTACACCATAATTTGTTTTATTCATTCTCCTACTTATTTGGGTTTTTCTATTTGGGGCTGCTATGAATAAAACGACTATGAACACTTTTGTCCAGTGTTTTATGGACCTGTATTTTAATTTTGATTGTATACATCCTAGGTGTAAAATTTCTGGGTTACCACAATAGTTTTTGTCTAGATGGCTGCAATATTTTCCCAGCTGCCACGCCTACCACCTGGTGTCAGCCCCCAAAACAGCACCAGGCCATATTCCCCCCGCAAAGCAGAACTCTATCCATTTCAAACATCTTCTTAGGAAGCTCTTACAGTCTTTCATTGTCTTCAGAGTAAAGTCAAACCTGCCTGGCCTGGCATTCAAGAACCCTGACAATTTGACCTCAATTTTCTCTCCCCATGTTTATTTCCTGTATTTCCCTTGATGCTCTCTGGGAGCTGATCACTTAGTCTCTTTGATTTTAGACTCTTGTAGGACTGAGCCTAGAGAGCACCGCCTTGCTGGACTTTGTAACCCATGGCAGTGCCTGGCTCACAGTGGGACTTGAATGGGTAGTCAATGCTTATCGTGTGGTGCTCACACTTCTAACCGCAGACCCAAGAACATGCTGCCACTGCTGCTTTCACTCTACCTTTGTAGGAGGTTGGAGATTAAACCCGGTGAGCTTTCTCTGGATACTCAGGTTGACCGGGAATTTTTCCAAATCACCTGGGTCCAGAAATTCCACATGGCTCATGCCTTTGATCTGCCAATGATAGGGGACTGAGTGAAATAATGGAAAGAGCACAGGAATTAAGAGTCAGTTGCCCCAAGTTCTAGCCTTATTTCTACCATCCACGATGCAGCCTTGGGTAGTTTCATCTCCTGAGCCTATTGCCCCTGTTGGAACACTGGAATGGGGAGGAGGGTGAGGACTGACCTTGAGGATCACTAAAATCTAACCTAAAATCACCCAGTCAGATTGAAGTTCACAAAATAGTGAACTGGGCCTGTGGCTTCCCTTTGGTTTGCAGGCCAGTTTGTCCTTCCGTATTCATAGTCTCCTTCCTGTGCATTCAGTTCTCCCCAAGTACAATCCAACATTACCCTTTCCCCAGACCACCAACGCCAGCAGAACAGCACCCAATGGTGGCAAGAGTTGGTCTCCAGCAACATATTTGCCTGAAGCAGAGAGAGCTGCTTGAGAGTGCACTGTTGGTACAGGGCTCTCCACAGGTTATAGAAAAAACTGGCGAGAATCAGACTGTATTTTCCCTACAAAGGAAATAAAATCCCTATCCTTGTTTCAGAGACACGAATCACTTTCTAGCTCAGTGATTTCATTTTTTTGCTTGCTCATCTGTAAAATGGAAATAATAAAATATCTACCTCAAAGGCTTTCCCAAAAATTAAATAATAGGTGTAGTACACTTAGAATTATGATTAGCACATAGGAAAATCTCAGTAAATATTAGATAATGCCGTTATCATCATTAATGCCATTAGCATCATCTTAGGGGACACAGACAATCCTGAAAGATGGGGACTCCACACCATATTCTTCAAGGTGTTAAGATGCTTACCAAGTTTACCAAATAATTTCATTTCTTCACTCTTAAAAACACGTTAAAAATGCAAACAGTGTCTCCACATGTGAGCAGCATTTGTACTCTGTTTTCTTGGAAATGAAATTTTGAAACTAGAAAACTCACTTCTCTGAGTCTCCCAACCCGTAGGTCCCATCCATGGGTGTCCTCCATGGGTGACAACAGAAGTAAGCAATGGACTCCTTGTGCCACCTTGGGAAGAAGGGAAGTGACCTGGCAAACTCTCGGGAGGGCAGAAGCCTAATGCTCATGGACGTGCCCTTGACGATAAGGGAAAAAAGAAGTGAAGAGAAGAACAGAGTGGCCACAAACAAAAGCTAGAATTGTTTGAGGAATGGACCCTTTTCAGAAGCCTTCAAAGCCACCCTTTCACAAAGCCTGGCAGGGATACAGTATTGAGCCTGGGTGACAGCCAAGCTTGGCCTTAATTTATTATTGCCAAACTGTTTGTTGTCTTTATTTGCCAAGACTTACTAATTGAACTTTAGTTGGTCTGGCTGCCCCTCCAGAGAACCGGAGCTATTGTTATCTGCTCTGTGAGACCTTCCATGGAATGTGCCAAAAACTTGACCAAGTTGTGGCTGCCGTCCCTTCCTTGCCCAGGTTGCTCTATTTCTTTCAGGCATGTTGTTGTTGTTGTGTTGTGTTGTGTTGTGTTGTTCAGTTCCAACTCAGAGCAGCTGTTTAGATTGGACTGGAATGAAATTCACTGACCCAAAGGGAAGATTCCAGGTGGGAGGTCAGAGAGGTCCCCAAAATGGTGTGCATCCCCTCCTTGATTTTCCCTTGTGTCTCAGTGAGAGGCACCCCTCTTAGCTTCTGCCACACAGGGAAGGGAAGCTCCGTACCACTGGTCCTCAAAGTATGGTCCGAGGAGCACCATCACTATCTGCTGGGAATCTGTTAGAAATGCAAACTCTTGGACCCTACCCCAGAGTTACCAAAACAGTAACTTGTATTTTCACAAGCCTCTGGGTGATTCTGATGTTCACTAGAGTTTGAAATGGTGCTCCAGGCTAGGGTTCCTCAAGCTCAGCATTGTGACAATTTGGATTGGTTTATTCTTTGTAGTGGGGGCTGTCCAGTACATTAAAGGATATTTATTTAGCAACATCCCTGGCCTCTGAGACCCACTAGATTCCAGTAGCCCCCCCTTCCAGCTCTCCTCTCAATGTGACAACCAAAAATGTCTCTAGTCCTTGGCAAATGTCCAGAGATGAAGGAGGTAAATCATCTGTGGTTGAAATAATGGACAAACTGCTCATTTTTCTGGGCTTTTCATTCTCTGAATCATGTGACAAATGACTTTCCTACTGTCTGGGAGCTTCTTAGCATGCAATAACGATGAACACAAAAAGACACAACTACCTAACAGAAGATTTTGTTTTGCAATCTTTTTTTTAAAAAAAATATATTTTATTGATTTTTTTTTTTTTTTTTTTTTTTTTTTTTTACAGAGAGGAAGGGAGAGGGATAGAGAGTCAGAAACATCGATCAGCTGCCTCCTGCACACTCCCCACTGGATATGTGCCCGCAACCAAGGTACATGCCCTTGACCAGAATCGAACTTGGGACCCTTGAGTCTGCAGGCCGACGCTCTATCTACTGAGCCAAACTGGTTAGGGCTCGTTTTGCAATCTTGATAAATCTTCCTTTGAATCCATCCACAGGCTAGAGCACATGACTTTGACTTAAAGAGCTAGTTCTCTTGCTCAGCTTGCTTGGTATACCCAAGACAAAACAAAATCACCAGAGCTTGGGTTCTTCTCATCCTCTTTGGGTGTGCTACCCCCAGGGCAGAAGAGAAAGAGGGACTGAGTTCAGAGGTGTATACCTACTGTCTGGTGACATGAATAGGACATTTGCTAAATCTCTCTCACCTTCAGAATGGAAGATTTCCTTGTGCATTTCTGGGGAAAGTGTTTCTGAGCTCTCATTCTGTAGTTTCCATTATTGGGCTCTTAGTGTGTTGCACTTGAGATTTGCATTTGAAGGGCACCCAGACCAGGAAACTTGCTATTAGGCTGTATTCCCACCACTGTCACTTCAGGGTTTTGACACTGTTTCCACTAGAGAAAGCTGAACTTGATCAGCTTGAACTGACTCAGCCAAACCTAAAGTCAATTGCTCAAACAAATGTCAACTATAGGTCACAACAATTTATTTGCTCACTTGGTTTGGATCTACTGAGCACCTTCTAGATGCCAACATTGTGCTAGAGCCTTAGGATGTGGAGAGAGAAGCATAGAGCCACAAAATCCTCATCAGACAAAGGCAGGAGGCATTCCAAACAGAATGCAGAGTCCTTGACAGAAGGGGAAGCATGGAACATCCCCCGGGAAGGCTTCACTGTTGAATCCTCAGTGTCTGACACATAGTAGGGTTCTAATTTTAGTATATGTGCTGCCGAAGCGAGCACAAGGGTTCTAATAAAGATTTGTTGAAGGAATCTTAGAGGACAGCCATTCTACACAAACTGGGAACGTCAAAAAAAATCTAGCCAAAGAAAATTCTACTTAGGTTTTCAAGGAAAAAGCAAGGGTGAGCCATGCAGAGAGCGTGGGGAGGGTATTTCAGATAGAAATAGCAACAGGTGCAAGGACAATGGATGGGAACATTCATCATAGCCTTAGATGGACTTTAAGAAGGTGTGAATGAATTGTCTGAAGAGGTGATTTTCTGGTTGTCTACTGCCATTAAAAAAATTACCTCAAAATGTAGTGGCCGCAATCAATCATTTTGCCTCTACTATAATTTTGAGGGTAAGGAAGATTGAAGGGCTTGGCTGGATGGTTCACCTCAAATTCACTTGGCACCAGGAGCTGACAGCCCACTTCCCAGGTGGCTTCTCCATTGACCTCCATGGTGCCTGGGGCTCCCTGGCTTCTCTCCCTGTCCACATGGTGTCCATTCCCCAGCATCACTGGCTCCATGGGGTCTGCGTGTCTCATGACATGGCAGCCTCAGGAGAGTTGGGCTTCTTCCGTGGCAGCCAGAGCGTGCAGTGAGGGCGAACCTTTTGAGCTCGGCGTGTCAGCATTTTGAAAAACCCTAACTTAACTCTGGTGCCGTGTCACATAGAGAAATTTTTTGATATTTGCAACCATAGTAAAACAAAGACTTATATTTTTGATATTTATTTTATATATGTAAATGCCATTTAGCAAAGAAAAATCAACCAAAAAAATGAGTTCGCGTGTCACCTCTGACACGCGTGTCATAGGTTCGCCATCACTGCCCCAGAGCAAATCTTTCCAAAAGTGAGTTTTCCAAGAGGCTTAAATGGAAGCTTTAAAGCTTCTTACCATCTAACTTTGGAAGTTGCAGAACATACTTTTGATGTGTTCTAATGATTGAGCAAGTCACTGTGACCAGCCAAGATCCAAGAGGAGGAGAGAAACGCCCCCTTGCTTACTGGGGGAAGGGCTTGCATTAAAAGGAAGGAAGAAGTTTGACAGGAGTCATCTTGGAGAAAAGCTTCCTCAGTGTGTTTCGGGGGTAGAAGGAGTTCGGACTAGAGAATTGAGCCTGAAGGACTTGGAGCAGCAAGATAAGGAGTGAGCAATTTACCCTGGATTCTGTGAGAAGTCGAGGGAGGGTTTGAGCAGTGAGATGCAGTTAAGATAGTGGTGTGAGCAGATTCATTTTAGAATTATTCACCTCTGACTGCTCAGAGAATGAGATGTAATGGGATGAGACTGGAGGCAGGAAGGAGAACTGTGAGATCCCTGTAGCCCTAAAGAACAAAAGTGTTTTGAGGGTGGGGGTGCAAGCCGCATGATGGGCAGGGGTGTCATGGAATGAGAATATGAGGAAAATTCAAGTTACCAGAGGGCTTCTGACACTTTACTCTTTACCAGCAAAAATAGTCCATTTCAAAACGAGAGAAGAAAGGCATCATTTTCTATTCCTGGAATTGAATTGGGGGTAAATGGCAGCTGGCAACTGAGCTTGCCCTCAGAGGCTTAATGGCCACACCTCTTGGGGTTGTTAGGTGCTGCCACCGAGGAGAACAAACAGGATTGGTGTGAAGACCATTAGAAAAGGCCCTCGGAACAAAGCTTCCATTTGGCAGCTGTTGCTCAGGGCTGAGTGAAATAAACAAAAGGGTTTGTTGAGCAAACATGAAAGCAGCCTAATTGAAGCAATTACGATGAAATTAAATAGAGGAAGGTTTTATCCTCAAGTTCATGGAAAATTTTTCACAAGGTTGTCACTGGAATAGTCATTTGGGCCTTTTAAATAAAGACAAGCACAGGATGTGGGAAATTGGCCAATCTGACCCTTAGGAGTGGACCAAATCAAGTGTGGCAATGTGGACTCAACATGTGCCATTGTTTGGCCTTGGCTGTCCAATCTTGGGATGGGAGGGGTAGTGGGTTGGGATTGGGTAGGACTGGGGAGGGATGGGACAGAGGCAGCCACAAAGGGAACGATTCAACAAGACCAGAATCTCTTGGTTATGACATTACTCTGTTTTGTTTACTTCCTAACACCACTATCTGGGATTATCTTTTTGTTGCACACTTACTTGTTTCCTGTCTGTCCTTCCCATTTGAGCACACACACACACACATGCACACACACAACGGAACTCTGGTTTCCTTGTAATATAGCTTTGCAGATGCTACCTGGCTGGGTTTAGGCCCCTAATACTGAACCCCAAAAGCAAACATCTGTACCTCACCCATGTTCAGAGCACACCCTGACATCTCAGAACTATCTCATGGAGAATTTATGCCTGAAATCAATTCAAACAAGTACATTTATTTAATGAACAGTTACATAGTACTTACTACATGCCAGGCATAATTCCAAGCATTTTACAAATATCAACTTAATCCTCATAACGAACCTATGAGGTTCGGCTACTCTTATTTTTTTTAAATTTTATAACTTTATTTTTATTGATGACACTATTACAGATGTTCCCATTTCCCCCCACTTTGCCCACTTCCACCCAGCTCCCTTGCTGTCTTCTGGCCATCACCACACTGTTGTCTGTGTCCATTGGATATGCATGTATGTTCTTTGGTTAATCTCTTCACCTTCTTTCATCCAGTCCCTGCATCCCTTGTCCCTCTGAAAACTGTCAGTCTGTCCCATGTATCCATGCCTCTGGTTTTATTTTGTTCATTAGATTCGACGTATACGTGAGAACATACTGAGATCATATGGTATTTGCCTTTTTCTGACTGGCTTATTTCACTTCGCTTAGTAATCTCCAGGTCCATCCATGCTGTAGCAAAAGGAAAGAGTTCCTTCTTTTTATGGCTGTGTAGTATTCCATTGTGTAAATGTACCATAGCTTTTTATCCACTTGTCTACTGATGGGCACTTGAACTCTTTCCAGATCTTGGCTTTGTAAATAATGCTGCTATGAATAGGGGTGCGTATATTCTTTTTCATTGGTGCTTCTGGATTTTTTTGAATGCTTTTCCTGCATTTATTGATCTGATCATGTGACTTTTATTCTTCATTTTGTTTATGTGATGTATCGATCATGTTTATTGATTTGCAAATATTGTACCAGCCTTGCAGCCCTGGAATAAATTCCACTTGGTCATGGTATATGATTTTTTTAATGTATTGCTGGATTGGATTTGCTAATATTTTGTTGAGTTTTAGCATCTACGTTCATCAGGGATATTGGCCTGTAATTTTCTTTATTTGTATTGTCTTTACCTGGTTTTGGAATTAGGATAATGCTGGCCTCATAACGAGAGATTGGAAGTCTTTCCTCCCCTTGAATTTTTTTCAAGAGTCTGAGGGGATAGGTGTTAGTTCTTCTTTGAATGTTTGGTAAAACTAGCCTGTGAAGCCATCCCATCCAAGACTCTTGTTTGCTGGGAGTTTTTAAATTACTGCTTCAATTTCATCAGTTGTTATTGGTATATTAACGTTCTTTAATTCTTCTTGATTGAGTTTTGGAAGATTGTATGTTTCTAGGAATTTGTCCATTTTGCCCAGGTTGTCCAGTTTGTTGGCATATAGTTGTTTATAGTATTTTCTTACAATCCTCTGTGTTTCTGTGATGTCAGTTGCTACTTTGCTTCTTTCATTTCTGATTTTATTTGGGTCTTCTGTCTTTCTTTCTTGATGAGTCTGGCTAAAGGTTCATCAATCTTGTTTATCTTTTTAAAGAACCAGCTCTTGATTCCACTGATTTTTTGTTCTGCAGCTTTTGAATGAGATGTTCTGTAAATATCAATTAAATCCTTCTGACCTACTGTGTCATTTAAGGTCATCATTTCTTTTTCGATTTTTTGTCTGGAAGATGAATACAGTGATGATATGGGGTGTTAAAGTCCCCTACTATGACTGTATTGCTGTCCATCTCTCCCTTAAACTCCACCAAGATTTTATTTATTTATTTAGGTGCTCCTATGATGGATGTATATATGTTTTTAAGGGTTATATCCTCTTATTGGGTTGATCCCTTCAGTATTATGTGGTAACCTTCTTTGTCTCTTTTTATGGCCTTTGTTTTAAAATCTATTTTGGCAGATATAAGTATTACTATCCAGTTATTTTATGTTTCCATTTGCATGAAATATTTTCCCCATCCCTTTACTTTCAGGAAATCATTTGTTCTGAGGTGGGCCTCTTATAGATAGCATCTACTGGGTAGAAGCCATGGATTCTGCTAAACATTCTGTAATGTACAGGACACCCCCTACAACAAAGAATTATCTGGACCAAATGTCGATAGTGCCAAGGTTTAGAACCCCTGTTGTAGAAGACATAAAGACTATGTAGGTATAACTCAAAGCTTCAGACAATAATATTCATGCTATGGGAATTACTGCACTGTGGCTTAAATTAATCAACCCTTTAGCAGTTACCACATCTGTCACATATTTATTTGTCTGTCTTTCCCATTAGACTGTGAGCCTCATGAGTGTCGGGATCCACCCAAGTCTTTATGGTGGTTAAAAGCAGAGGACCTGGTTCAACAGACTTGGATTTTTATCCTATTTCTGCACTCACTAGTTGTGTGACTTTGGGCTATTACTTGACCTCTCCAAGACTCAGTTTTTTTCAGTTGTATAATCTGAATAATGTACCTACCTCACAGGACTGTTGTAACAAATAAACTAATCAAGAAAGGCACTTGACACAGTCCTGGCACAGATAGTCACTATTTTATTATTGTTATTGTTATCTCCAGCACTGGCCCAGTGCTCTGTGAATGTATGCAAGTAAATAATGAGTAACTGAGTCATCTTGTTTTGCTTTCCTTATTTCCACAATGGAGCACTGGCTCTACTAGCCTGACGTGAAGTGGTCGTGTAAGGAGGCAATGAGGTGCATGCCCCAAGGAGCCCCCTGATGCCATTCACATGGCACCTGTCTGGACCACCTTACCCAGTTTTGCTTCAGAAAAGCAGTTCTTTCTTCTAAATGGCCACCACCTGCCAGGACACTCTCCACCCCATTCCTGAGTCTTGGGCACGTCCTCTGCATGAGGAACCTCTCCCAGATATTCCCACTGCCTGTTAAGCAACATATTTTTTATCAATGTTCAAAAGCCTTTGGACCCCTCCCTAAATACCTCATGTGTCCCTGTCTAGTTCTGGACAACCTGGCAAAGAGTACACCCGTGAAGCAGTTTGCTAACTTTTAAAGTGGTGGGTGAGGACAAAGCTTTGACAACCTGATTTCTCACCATGTTTGCTTTTGAGGGAGGTGTTCCTAATGAAAGAAAGAACACCTCAACCTTCTAAAGAGCCCCTTGGTATATAAAGCAGGAGTCACATGGTGCCTGAGAATCACTAACCAACCAGGAAGACATCTGGTGAAGATAAAGTTGAGAAGGGGAGGGGTCAAGTGTATTTAACATAGAGTGCATGACTCCATTTATTTGGTTCCTAATGTGTCCAGAGGTTAGCAAAAATGTAAGGACACAAACAAAATCTGTAGCCATTCTCCTTATCAAAATGTATTTATAGGAAATCAATTGATGCCCTTAATCCTCATAACAACAACAAAAAAGCCATTATTTTCTTTACAGAGTTCGTCTTTATATTTGTCTAGAAACTTGCCTTCCTGATGACAATATACAGTAGAAATCAAGGCTAAGTAAGAACAAAGTGATCTGGACTTGGAGGAGATAGGATATGAGCAGCAGAAGGCATTAGGAACGGAGTTGGCCTTATTTTGTAAAAATCATGAAAAGGATTTCCCATTTTCTATTGTTTTAACATTAGGGACTTAGCAGATATTTCTACTTTGTTGAATTCCAAGCCTAATAATGAAAATAGTAAAAACTAACATATTTGAATGCTAAATATGTGCTGGATACTTTTCTAAATCATTCATGTTATAAATTAATTTCATTCTCTCGCTTCACAAAAATTTCTTGACCATGTATTAGGAACCAAGCACTGCTCTAAGTTCTGGGCATGAACAATGAACAAAACCCTCCAAGATTCCTCCCTTCATGAACCTTACACATTCTTGGGAAAGCCAATAAACAAATAAATAAGCAGGCTATATAGTCTGTTAGGGGACAGAAATTATTGCTATTAAGAAAAAAATAATAGTGGGTAGGGGATAGAACTGGGTGTGGGGAGCTGCAATTTCCAATCAAGCATTCAGTGAATGCCTTGCTGAGAAGCTGACATTTGACCAAAGACTTGAAGGACATCTCACAATTCATAAGACCAACCCCAAAGAGTATTGCTGTTGGGTGCTTTTGTTTGTTGTGTTTTGCTGAACCTTGGACCAGTTCCCCAAGCCCCTAATACATCTATATAAACCTCTACATTTTGTAAAATGATTGAGCCAGGGCCAGGCACCAAGAAGGCCAAGCATGTAGTCACCTCCACAGTCCCTGGTCTCCTTTCATGGTGGATCTAAGCCCTGTTGATTTTCCATACTACTTGGAAGAACTAGAGGTGCGACTCTGAGGGGGAATTGGCATCATGGGCATCTGGAGGTGTTTTCTCTAGACCCTTCTTTTCCAAATGGATCACAATATATTTCTCTCCTTCTTGCAATTGCCCTAGTCCCTAAAATTGGAATGTCTTATTGATAGAACTGATGTGTATGCTAACACTCAGAGCCTTCTTATGTGAGAAAAGAACAATAGGATCAGGTCTTCCAAGGACTCTGGGGAGTCCCAGCCCCTGAACCTACGAACTGCTCATGACGTTGCTTCTGCCACTTAGTCTGGTTTCAACCTAGGCTCTTATTTTCCAAGTTCTTTCAGACTCCTTCCCAGCTACCTGTCCTCCAACACTACCCACTGCCCGGCTTTCAGCCAAACCAGCTTTGAAAGAGGTGTTATCAGTCAGGAGTACTTTAGTTTGATTTTCAATCTGAAGCTCCTTTCTCACCTAAAGCTACTTGTGTTTTAGGCTTATTTTTAACTCTTTGAGTTGAATTTTAAGCATCAAGAAGCCAAGAAACAAGTAAGAAAAGCATTCAGACAGATGGCCCTTAGGAAACTTTGAAATCTGTCCATGTGATGGAGCACATCTTGGCTTCTCTGATTTGCATGTGACAGTATCTCCATCATGACACATAGAAAGATGACAAGAATAGAAGTGCTGGAAGTGCCCTTGTTTATAAAGAAACTGAATGGCAAATTCACTTCTAGGTTCTCACATAGGTCAGGATCAAATTCAGTTCTGTTTAGTCTTTTTACCAATAAGGACTCTTTAAATATATTTTCTCCATTCTCCATTATTTAGAGGATTTTCCCTCTCAAATATTTACTTAGTAATAATTATAATGAAAGCTATTAGGTTGGGGTAACTTTCAATAAATAGTCAGCGTGATAAATATCTCTTCTTTTTGTCTTTTCAGCACCCTTTTTCCTGGAAATTACCCCATCCCATATAATAGGTATTAAAAAGATGGTTCACTTTTCCCAATCCTGGAGTGGCCATGTGACTCAGGCTGGACAACTGAGTAACTGATGCCCCTGCCCAATAATTGGTTTGGAGAAGGTCCTTTAACTCAAGTCCATCAGAGATCCCCAGCAAGTTGTTGGAACTGTTGGAATGTATTCCTCTTTCTTTTCTATGCTTACCAGCTGTAAGGATCATGCAAGTTCAAGTTCAGAGCTGCCAGTGATCAGCTCTACTACCATGTGCAGAGAGACACCTAAGAATAAAACTAGCAACAGATACAGACTGATGAAGAGAGGGGAATAATGATCAATGGCCCAGTTCTCCCAAGACAGGGGTTTCCAACATAAGGAACCCTCAGTGTGCCAGACCAACCAGAATGGTTGGTCACGCTAGAATGGAGCCGTGGGATATAATTTGATCACCTGGATTTTGATGAGTCTGAAGACAGTCTACATACCACTTCATCATGGGAATCAAATAAATTAACTTCTTTGCTTTAGCAAGTTGAATGAGGTTTTGTGTTTTTTTTTTTTATCACGTGCAGTTTCCTGATCCCCAACTAATAGTGACATTTCCATTAATCTGTGGGGCTTTTTGTTAGAATTTCCATGACATACAATCAAAAAGCTCAATGACCACCATTATTTTTAAGTTTATGGAGCCCTCAGAACTCAGATTAACCAATGATTTCACCTTCTGGGTTTATAGATACTGAATCTGAGTTTTATTCTATCACAGATTCTTATAGTTTAAGCTTCACACCTACTTTTGAAAGAAAGAAAGGTGTCAAGAAGACTATAAAAGGCCAAAGAAGCATTTTACAAGAAGGAATTTGGGAAAAGAAATGGACTGGGAAACAACCTAAATGTCAATCAACAGTGAAATGGATAAATACATTTTGCTGTATGCATGTTGAATACCATACATCATTGGGGCAACACAAAAGTATGAATAAATTGCACAATAAAAAATTGAATAAAAGAAGCCAAACACACAATTATGATTACAATGATAGAAAATATAACAACGCAAGAAAGTAAATAGATTATTTTTATTTAATTTTAAAAGATAGCTTATGTTTGTTTGTTTATTTTTGTTAATCCTCACCTGAGGATATTTTTCCATTGATTTTTTAGAGAGAGTGGAAGGGAGAGGGAGAGACACAGAGAGAAAAACATTGATGTGAGAGAGACACATCAATTGGTTGCCTCCTACTTGGGCCTGGACCAGGGCCGGAGATCGAGCCTGCAACCTAGGTACATGCCCTTGGCCGGAATCAAACCTAGAACACTTTAGTCTACGGGTGGACGTTCTATCCACTGAGTCAAACTGGCTAGGGCTAAATGAATTATTTTTAAAAGTCAAAATACTCTTGTGGGGGCAGTAAAATTGAAAGGAAATCTAGGGAGGATTTCTGGGTGCTGGCAATGTTGTTTCTTGATCTGGGTACTGATTACACAAGACTGTTCCCTTGCGAAACTTCATTGATCTATATAGTTGATTTGTGCACATTAATATCTGTGAATGCTATCATTCAACAAACCATTTTTTAAAAAGCCAAAAATGAGGAAATCAAATGCTTTTGTTTTCATAATCATTTTCTCTGAGATAAGACTAGTTTGGAAGGCAAGAGCTAAACACTGAATCTCAGGGCTCTGCGTTTCCGAGCTCATTGATCTTAGATAAGTTATTTAAACTGTCTGTGCATCAGCTTCCTGGACAATAAAATGGAGATAATAATAGTGCTCTTCTCTTAAGGTTGTTGGAGTGATTAAATGAGATAATAGGTATAAGTGGTCTAGGCACTTAGGACTCAATAGCTATAGGTTATTGCTGTTGCTGCCATTTTTTTTCTATATTTTTTAATTGAATTTTTACAGAGAGGAAGGGAGAGAGATAGAGAGTTAGAAACATCGATGAGAGAGAAACATCGATCATCCGCCTCCTGCACATCTCCTACTGGGGATGTGCCGGCAACCAAAGTACATGCCCTTGACCGGAATCGAACCTGGGACCTTTCAGTCCACAGGCCGACGCTCTTTCCACTGAGCCAAACTGGTTTCAGCTGTTGCTGCCATTTTTTGCTCAATCTTCTTTGGACAATGAATGATTCTTGCTTGAAAAAGTAGAAATCTGAAATCATAATATATTTAAAAATATCATCTTGTTGCCTTGGCTGGTGTGGCTCAGTTGATGAGTGTCATCACATGCACCAAAAGGTGGCAGGTTTGATTCCTGGTCAGAGAATATACCAGGTTGTGGGTTTCATTCTCAGTCAGGGCATGTGTAGGAGTCAACCGATTGATGTTTCACTCTCACATCAATGTTTCTCTCTTCTCCTTCTCCTTCTCCTTCTCCTTCTCCTTCTCCTTCTCCTTCTCCTTCTCCTTCTCCTTCTCCTTCTCTTTCTCCTTCTCCTTCTCCTTCTCCTTCTCCTTCTCCTTCTCCTTCTCCTTCTCCTTCTCCTTCTCCTTCTCCTTCTCCTTCTCCTTCTCCTCCTCCTCCTCCTCCTCCTCCTCCTCCTCCTCCTCCTCCTCCTCCTCCTTCTTCTTCCCTCTCTAAAAATCAATTACTTATATATAATCTTGCCACATCCTTAGATTCTGAGACTTGATTTTTACAAAGTCCTCTTATCCCGTGTGCTTAATATATTAATATTCAAATGAAGAAGAAAATGGTAGATAGGATGCCTGTGAATTGAGAGAAATTCCTCCAATCAGTAAGGTCCTAGGAAATTGACTCCTATATTAGAATAAAATGAGCTTCCAATGGTCTTTTCTTCAGAGAGATGGCACTAAGTAAGTGCTTTGGAGAGAAGATTCTCTCGTCCTTGGTGTTAATGTACCAGCCATGCAGTGTACTTGCTGGGCTATTGCTACCCCTGGGATCTAACCCTTTCTCTGCTTTACCTTCTGGGAATTGTAATACCTTAAAAGTTGGCTCTGTTCTTCTGTTTTCTTGGACATTTGCCAAGCTAATCTCCCAACATTGAAGAGCATTATGAAAGTTAAGCTGCATGAAAAGGAATAATAATTTTGTTCTACCTATAAGGCTCAGGGTCAGTACTGCCTTTATAAGTTTGTGTGTGCTTTTTGGCAGATGCCAAATAGTTTCTAGCCACCATGACTTTACCTCCGCCTTACCACATCGTTGAGCTATTTATTCAATTTAGCTAGGTTAGCTAAGGAACTGTGCCAAAAATTGCTATTAGGAAAAGCTAATCTTATTTACCCCAAAGAAACGAAAGGAGTCTCAAAGTGGTTTTCTCTGAATTTCTTTTTGTCTTAAATAAAAATCTCACTTTCTCTTCTCCTGTTGAAGCAGAAGAAGGAAACAAAGTTCCAAAGAGGTTAAATCATTCAGTTCTAGTTGATTGGTGGGGTGAGAATGAGAATCCACCATAGCTATCTCCGTCTCTCAGATTTTAAGACTTGAATTTAAGTTGAAAAACAATGAGGTAAGTAAAGAGTTGAGAGTTGAGAATTAGTTGCAAATCATACAGGGATAAACGTTATTTGTGATTCTGTACTATGTTATATACAATCGAGGACACACTAAGTCCCTTTGGAGTATCTTAGAGGAAGTGGATGGAGATCACTATTGCCTGACACAGGAAAAGTTATCCCCTAAGGTGCTTTAAACACCAGCACTAAATCCTTTAATTTTTATCCATCTACAAAAGCTAAAGCAGGTTAACAAAGACTGTTGAGCTTCAGGGTGCAGACTGGAGCTGTGTGAAATTCCTTGGACCTGCCAACACAAAGTTGTTCTTAATTTTAGTAATTTGATGAGCATGCCCGAGGGGGCCCAGGCTGCTGGAATCAATGGCTACAATAGTCAGAGAGAGGGAGAGCTTTTCTCACCAGCATGGGGCACTGATGTTATGCCAGTTATGATGACTCAATTTCTCTACATCTGGGTGCCTTCTTTCTTCCATCCTGAATATAGACTTTCCTTTCCTGTTACTTTATTCATCTCAATTCTGTATGTATTAAAAAAATGTCCAAAGGTTATCTCTCCATTCTAACCAACAAATATTTCTTCCCGAGACTGAGTGTATAGAGATCTCTCTAAAACCAAGGGGGAAATGAAGCTCATCTTGGGAACCATCACTACTTCCTGTCCATGGGTGGGTTAGAGTGAGGAATGTTGACCCTATTTGTCCACCGGACATCATTCCATGAAATGAGGGAGAATTGCTAAATAAAATTCATATAGAAAACCAGTATGTATCCTAGAGCCTGAGCTCTAAGGCAGATAGTCCTGGATTGATTACAAAATGTGTAACTTCCAGTAAGCAATTGAACATTTTTTAGCCTCAGTTTCCTCATCTGTAAAATGAAAATAATAATAATAATAGCTTCATAGGGTTATTGTGAGGAATAAATGCGATCATGGATATAAGGCAGTAAGTGAACGCTGCCATTTTGTAAACATCAATTTAATATAGTCATCATGGTGTAACTATTAATTCTTCCAGAGGTGATTCGGTGGGAAAGAAATAAGAGAAATATCTCCATTTTGCGGGGGCAGAGTAGACTGTGTTGGAGCAAAGTGATTTCCATCAACCAGCCAATTTAGCCCCAGGTCAGGAGGGAGAGCTCACGTCTCCAGATTCTTCATCCTTTTTTTCTTTGACGTGGAGCCAAAACTTGGCTGGGGCTTTATCCTCCTGCTAATGACAGCTCCAACCCAAGTCCCCGAAGGCCAAACTAAACTCAACCACTTTCAACTCTGAAACAAGATCGTGTTCCCCATTTTTTTGTTTTCTAAATACCCAGTGAGCCAATTTCTGCTGTTATTTTTTTCCTGGGGATTGGCAAGATCTTATTTTAAATAGTCCTGCTGTGATGAAAAGGGCACTGGCTACGGATCCCAGATCCTGGGCTTCCTTCTGAGAGAGCGGAGCAGAGTGTCTAGAAGGTCGGATTTGGCCGTGTACCATGTACCATGTGCCCTGGTTTTCCAGGACATCTTAGTGTTTGAATGTAGTCTCACACTAATGAGTATTAGCACCCCTTTTCACTCCCCAAACTTCCCCAATTTGGACTTTAAAATATGTGATCACCTTAACTCTAGAGTCAGAATGTCTACACTCAAATCCTACACCCACTACATACTATTTACATGGCAAGTCACTTCATCATGCCTCAGTTTCCACTGCTGTAAAATGGAAATGATTATAATAATAGAACCCACCCTTAGTATTGTTGTGACATTTGATAGGTTAATACCTATAAAATGCTCAAAATAGCACCTATGTGCTATGTCAGGGTGACCCACTATTTTTAAAAAATATTTTTATTGATTTAAGAGAGAAAGGGAGAGGGAGCGAGAAATAGAAACATCAACGATGAGAGACAATCACTGATGGGCTGCCTCCTGCATTCCTCCCCACTGTGGATCGATCCTTCAACCTAGTCATGTGCCCTGACCGGGAATCGAACTGTGACCTCTGGGATCATAGGTTGACACTCAACCACTGAGCCACGCCGCCTGGGCAGGGTGAGCCACTATTAAGCTCTCACCAGCAAAACCAGTGGACAACCAGCCCCATTTAACAAGCTGTTAAATGAGAATGGGGTTTCTACCTTCCTTATATTATGTAGTTCTTTCAAGGGTCAGAAGAAATATTGTAGTTTAAGCATATGAAACGATTTATGAATTAAAATTCATTGTTATTCTGGGAGTATGAATAATGCAGAGGAATGGGTTATGGAAGAAAAAGCACCAAACAGGTTGACAGGAGCTGTGGATCCCTTTTCCTTCTTTCCTTTTCTTAAACTGCTCTTTCAATTTTTAAATTGGTTGGACATTTAAAATTTTTATTTATCTTCATATCCCACTCTCATCCCATAGATATAATCATGCCAATGTCTTAATCTTTTTGTATTATTGCAAAACAAGTATTGTAGTTTTGTGGGTTTTATATTAATTGCTTTATTATTATTATACTGGAAGCCCAGCACGCGAAATCACATGCCCGGCCGTGCTCGCAGCCCGGCCCACCTGCACATCAGCTTCCTGGTGACCAGTCTTTGGTCGTTCCACTGTGATGGTGTCATGACGGAGGGGATTTTATAACAGAGATTATTTCTTAATGTTTTTATTAACACTATTTTTAAGGTTCATCCGTATTTTCATGTGCACATGAAATCTTCTGCATCTATGACCAATACCCATAGCGTATGCCACATTTTATCAGTGATGGACACTGAGGCTGCCCTCAACTACCTGTTCCCACAAATAGCACTGTAACGAATAATTAGTTCATATATTCCTGTATTGGTCAGTTTTGCTGCTATAATAATAATCCTATATTAAAAAAGCATAATATGCTAAGTGTCTGACCGATTGGTTGACCGTTTGGTTGACTGCTCGACCAGCCACTATGATTCATACTGACCACCAGGGGGAAGACACTCTGACCAGTAGGTTAGCTTGCTGCTGGGATCTGGCCAACTGGGACTGGGCGAGAGGGCCAGACATGCCCTGGAGCTCTCCCACAGTCCCTCCCTAGCCAGCCAACCTCCCACAGTCCCTTCCCAGGCAGGAGGCCTCCGTCGGCCCCCATTGGAACTGAGCAAGATGGCCAGGCTGAGGGACCCCAACCGTGCACAAATTTGTGCATCGGGCCTGTAGTAATAATAATAATAAAAAAGAAACACCTCAGGGGCTTCCAACTACAGAGGTTCCTTCTTGTTGATGCCACATGTTGCCACTGCTGGCATCAGGCTCCTTCTGATTCCATGAGCCTTCCCGGATCCAGGCTGAAAGAACAGCCCTTATTGGGGACAAGCTCTACTCCTGGGAAAGAAAAACGAGCAGGCAAGCTGGAGGAAATATGCAAGAACTTTTGAAACTTCTGCTCCAATTAGCTTACGTCACTTCCGCTCCTATTTCAGTGACCAAAGCAAGTCAGGTGGCCAAGCCTGACACGGGGCAGAAAAGTATCATCTCTGACAGGCAGGCACTGAAAACCATATGCTGATGGGTGGGTTGGGTAGTCCTGCCAGTGGGAAAGGAGAGTAAATAATTGCAAACAGTAGTACCCCTTTGAGAGCTCAGTAAGCATTCCTTTGGGATTTATGGCCAGGAGTGGGATTAGCAGGCCATAATAGGTGCATATTCTTCGTTTAATGAAATACCCAGATTAAATAATCCAGATACACTGTCATCAGTGTAGTTCAGTGAAATGTGGGTGTTTTTTTAATCCAACTAACATTTGTATAATACAGTATCTAATTTTTTTTAATTTAATAGCTTTGGAGGAATGTTTTATTGCTTTAACTTTCATTTATTGACTTTTAATGACTTTAAGCATTTTTTCATTCTCTGTTAACTTTTAAGTTTTCTTCTCTGTAATTACCGTTTAGGTATTCTTTTTCCATTTCCTGAACGAATGCTTTCCTCTTCTAGTTGAGTATCAGGGTATCATATGTGCTATATATAAATGTCTTTCAATTTGAGTTATTACAAATATCTTCTTTCCTGCTATGTGTCTAGTAACTTGTCCATAATGTTCTTTGTTGAAAAAAATTCTTATTTGTGTTCAGGAAATCTTTTCCTACTCTTCGATTACAAATATGTTTCACTTTCTCCCCTTAATAATTGATATTTTATCTTTTACATTTAGATCTTTAATTCACCTGGAACCTCCTTAGATAGGGATCCTGTTATATTTTTTCCCAAATAGTGAAGCAGTTTTCTCTACTCCATCTATTGAGCAAGCTGGCCTTTTCCATAGGATTGCAATGTCCCCTCTGCCATATACTGGAATCCATATATACATGGGTGTGGCTCTCACCTCTCTACAATATTTAATGGATCTTTTCACCTATTCTTACACAAATACCAAACTATCGCCTTGTAATACATCTCAGAGGCTGTAAGACAATTTCCCCCTCTTCTAAAGTTGACTTCCCTTTTCATAGCTCTCTCTTCTCCCAAGACATTTTAGAATCCATTTTTCAAGTTCCTCAAAAAGCCCAACAGGTACCTGATAGACTTGAATTTATGGATCAACCTGGGAGCTATTGCTATCATTATAATGTGCGATTGCCCATTCAAGCCCATTGAATATCTCTAGTCTCCACGTATTCCGGTTAGTTTTGACGTTTTTCATTAGAATTTTAAAGTTTTCTCCATAGAAACAATGTGTAGTCTAGGTTAAATGTTTGTTGCTCCTGGGTATGTACCTTAATTTGGGTGAGATTTGGGTTCTAGATTTTACTCTGTCCCTGATTATGCTCTATGATTTTATGCATATCGTTCACTGCTTTCTGGTGTTGGTTTCTGTGAAGTTTCTGGTCCCTATGGTGCCACAGATAATAATAACCATGACAGACCCATATTACAATCTCAGAAAGTGCCGGTCCTTGCAGAGGGAGGTGACTTAGCATGCCTGGTACATCGTAGGCCTCAATGTATGTTAGCAACCACTGTTATGATGCCTATTTCAAGTTGAGGAAGTGAACACTCAGAGAGGTAAAGTAACTTTCCCAGGCTCACCCAGCTAGTAAGTGGCTGGTTTTGGATGTAAGAAGCACTGAAACTTGGAGGTGAGAGTCCTTGGGTGCAATATGTCCTACCTCAGTCCTTCCTACAGCCTCTGACAATTTGAGTCACCAGCTCCGAAATGCCTGCAGTGGGCTGGTTATCTTGACTGCCGAGCTCGTGCCAGGCTCCTGAGTATCAGAGGCCATGAGAAATGTCCAGGGCTTCATTGTGCACGTGGCTTCTAGAGTTACCATCAGCTCTGGCTGCATGCGTTTGCTTTTGCAGAACATCATTTTTCCTAGAAGTCCGATGTGTTCCTGGATGCCACTGGCTGATAGTGGAGTCAGATAACAGCCTGGGAAGGCAGCCGACATTTGCAGGACAGGAAATGGGTGCCATCCAGCCAGCTGGGCGAGAATGAATGCCTCTCTCTAACTGCACGGGAGATGGAGGTGGGGACCGTGGAAATCTTCAGGGAAGTGATGCTTCCGCAGCCACGGCAGGTAGTCCTGGAGCCTGTGAAGGCCCAGCCTGTAGCCAGAAGGAGAAGAGAATGCGGTGAGAGCCTTCTTTCTGGATCTTTCTGCTTCCAGGTTGTAGCTCCTCCACCAAGACCCTTCCAACTGCGAGTGATAGGGGCCCAACTCTAACTAGCTTCACAAAAACTAGCTTAAATGGCTCAGATAAAAACAGAAATGTCATTAGATTAATTAAGTCCGGGTTGTTGTAGGTCAGTTGGATCCAGAATGGCAGAATTCTTTCACCAGTCTCTCTCTCCCCTCCCTCCCTTCTTCCTACCCTTATTCCCCACCCCCATTACTCACCCTGTGCTTTAGACAAGCTCTCTCTGAAGGAGGAAATTATAACTACTGGCAGCTCCAGGCCTATGCCTTCCTCTCATTCAGCATCTAAATCAGTCCCTGCACAGGATTCTGCTTCTGCTTGTGTCAGGGGTCCACATACGAAAACGGAAGTTTGGGCCATGTAATTGGCTGACATGTAGATTATTATTTTAAAATACATTTTTATTGATTTCAGAGAGGAAGAGAGAGTGAGAGAGAGGCAGAAACATCAGTGATGAGAGAGAATCATTGATCAGCTGCCTCCTGCATGCCCCCTACTGGGGATCGAGCCCACAACCAGGACATATGTCCTGATTGGGAATCATACCATGACCTTTTGGTTCATAGGTTGACAGGAGGTGGGTATCACTGGCCTGGCTGACCTGTAGATTATAAAAACAGTGTTTTCCCCAAGGAAGTCATGTGGGGCCAAAAGAAAAAAAGAAATGGTAGGTGTCCATTGCCCATCTTACTATTCACAGAGCTGGTGGGCTGACTCCATGACCTGTTCTGTATCATTTCCTGCCATCCCCACCCTCCTACCATCCATCCTGTGCTCTAGACAATGGGTCATGTGCTACTCAAATCAAGTAACACTGTTTTCTTCACATGCCTGGACCTCAATGCTTGCTGTGCCTCTTCCTGAATGCCGTTCTTTTACAGTGTGGTCAGCTTCTCCCTAGAACTTGCACTGACCCTCCCAGGCAACTTAAATACCCTCTTACAGCAGTATATCTCTGATTACCTTTTTGTATAATAGTCAACATTTTGGAGGATTTGTCTCCAAATTAGACCTGAGGTTATTGAGAGCAGGAATTAATTCTTGTGCTGCTGATCTTTGAATGAGTAGCTGTGGTTCTATGGTAGATGATGTTGTTAGTTTACCAATATCCAACCCTCCTCTCTTCTACTGAGCCCTGACTTGCATTTTGTACCCAGCTAAATACTGACTTTTTCAGCCTTCTGTGTAGCCGGTAATGGGCATATGGCACAGTTTCTGGCCCCTGAGACCCACTGGGGGATATCTTCTGGGGTGGGGAACAGTCTCATAGAGCTTTCTCTTCCTTGTTAGGAGAGATCAGATGAAGTTGGCACCACTTTTTCCTCCTTCTTCCTGGCTTTGTTCACTTTATTTGGGGGACTGTAGCAGCCGTCTTGCAAACAGAAGGAAAAGGTCGAGTGTTGACGATCGAAGTTCTGGACCAGTGCCTGCAGCCAACCTTGCTCTGGATGTTAGGTCAACACAGCTTCCCCATCTCGGTGGCCTCCCTCCATGTGGAAGATTGCAGATTGCATATACCCTCAATGTTGTGAAAACCACTGTAGAACAGGGAATTGAGGTGGCGGTACCCAATCTGACTCCTAAGTTTGAGAAGTTGTGCAGTGCCTTAAAGGCACTAAATCTCATTAGTAAGTAATTGTGGTTCTTCAAGAATTAAAAGTTTTTTCTTTTGATGTATGTGTTTTCTGTTTTCTAACAGCTGCAAAGTTGTTAGCACATAGATGCTTATTAAGTCAAATGGACCTCACCACTTAATAATAGAACCGCGAGGGAACGTTCAGAGTGCCTCTCCTGAGAGGGATTGGGAATCTCTGACTTAAACATGAATAAACATTAAAGATTTACTTGTGCAGAGTGGAATGAGGAGGTAATTTGAAGAATAGTAGAAATGTTCTCTTTTATTCCTCCTCTTAGAAAGGAGAGTCTTCCTCTTTAAAAAGGAATCCTGGATGATTCTTTTTTTTATATATGCCAGATCATAATTGTCAGACTACTTACCACTGTGTTTATGTGACCACGATCTTAGGCTGCAGTTTTGTCTTGAAAAAGCTTTCTGGCTTCCTCATGCCTCCCTTTGCCCACTGCCACAGCTCTCTGAGAAACACACCTGCCGTGACTAAGAGGAAGCACGTGACTGTGTGCCTCCTTCTTTCCTTCTCAAACTCAGGAACCTGAGCGCAGGAGGACAGGGTGATGAGCTCAGGCGGCATTGGTGACTCCAGCTCTTACAGAGAGGGTATGTTTTCCTACCTGTCTGGTATAGATGGCTTTGTTTCCGACTGTAAACTCTTGTGTGAGCACTTGAATCAGCCTAAAGCCAAGCTCTTTATAAAAATTCAGCAATTATTTATTAAGGACCTGCTAAGTGACAAGCGCATCCTTTCCAATGACTAGTTCCGATGACTAGGACAAGCCTTGCCCTCATCATGCCGGGCCCTGCACCACTGCAGGGATGTGACTCACCCAGGCAGCGAAGACAGTGGTGTGTCTTAGGAGTTGTGCATTATGGCAGCCCTGCTACCAGCTCTTGCTCTTCAATTTCTAGTGAAGTGAGATCATTAAAGACCATTGAATACAGTGATTTGAAGCTTAGGCTTTGGTTCCAAATCCCAGCAGCCTTTACCTGCACTGTCACTCAATGCTCTGAGCTTCTTTCTCACTCCCTTGGACAACAGGCATTCTGGAGCCTCAGAGGATTATTGTGAGGATTAAATAGAATAACATATATGTGAAGAGCTCTCAGCACCACAGTTGGCACCCAGAAAAGACCTGATAAATGTTAGCCATTATTATCCTCATTATTGAAATTTATTTGATAAAATTAATATGCTGGGGGGGGGGGGGTTTCTAAACATGATCACACTTGAACTTTAATTCAATTCTAGTGATCATTGTGACAGAAGAAAAACAAAAAGGGCCCAGTACTGATGGAGATGGCGCTAGATTTTTGGCACTGAGCTTCATATGCGTTATTTCACTTAATAGTCAATGCAGTCTTTGAGCCCCATACTGTGGGGAAGGAGACTGAGGCTTCAGGAGGCTAAGGTATTTACTCAAGTCACCCAGCTAGCAAGTGACTCAGCTAGCTAGTGACTGAATAGGAGTAGCTCACCAATCAGTAAATACTCACTCAATTCCAACAGTGTGGCAGCAAGAGCTAAGGACTAGAATTCAGAGAGTCAGAGGACAGGCAAAGACAACTCCCACGGAGCACAAGCACAGAGGAGCACAAGTTCAGATTATTCTTGATATCTGGACAAAGTTTTTTTGCTATACCTTTATGCTGGAACATTTTCTGGTCAAACCTTAAAACTGAAAAAACAAACAAAAAAAAGCTCATGTTCTTTGTACAACATCTAGGAGTGGGGTGCATATTTAAAATTACAATTATGATTGTACAATGGGGTCCACCCAAACAAGTGAAACATTTAGCCACGCCCACTCAGTGGATTATGACACAGGCCAGGCTTGGGCCAGGAGCCCTGGCCCCAAGTGCAGAGGTGTAAGGAGCTGAGTAAGAGCACTGGGCAGTGGGATCTGGCTGGCTGGGTTTGAGTTCTGGCTCCACCACTTGTAAGCTTGAGTGAGTCACATAACAAACCTGGGATTTAGTCTTTTCACATGTAGAGTAGGATAATAAAAGTAATTCACAACACAGATGAATCTCACAAGCATCATGCTAAGTGAAAGAAGCCAGAACAAAAAGCTACATTCCGTTTTATTTCATTTCCATTTCCATAGTTTTTTACGTTTCAGAGATGGGATGTCTAGAGTTGGAGGGATGGGATTGACTAAAAAGGACAAAAGCTAACTTTCAGGATTAATGGAAATATTTGATAGCTTGGTTGTGGTTATATATATATATATATCACACACACACACACACACACATATATATATATATATGCATACACATATCCTATCTAATAAAGAGGGAATATGCTAATTGACCCTCACACTGTCACAAAGATGGCTTTGCCCACAGCCGATAAGGAGGGAATATGCTAATTGACTGCCCCACCCTCAAAGATGGCAGCACCCACAACCACAAGATGGCTGGCAGGGGAGGACAGTTGTGGGCAATTAGGCCAGCAGGGGAGGGCAGTTGGGGGTGATCAGGCCATCAGGGGAGCAGTTAGGCATCGATTAGGCTGGCAGGGGAGTGGGTAGGAGGTGATCAGGCTGGCAGGCAGAAGCAGTTGGGGCAATCAGACAGGCAGGCAGGCGAGCGGTTGGGAGCCAGCAGTCCCAGATTGTGAGAGGGATGTCCGACTGCCGTTTTAGGCCTGATCCCCGAGGGGTCCAAGATTGGAGAGGGTGCAGGCTGGGCTGAGGGACGCCCTCCCAGCCCCCCCCCCCCCCAGTGCATGAATTTTGTGCACCAGGCCTCTAGTATACATATATAAACATATGTATATTCTTGTCAAAACTCATAAAGTATATCTAAAAAGTGTGAATTCTACTGTATTTAAATTATATCTCATTAGAGAAATAAATATGGGTTACCACCATTAAATTAAATTAAATTGTACCTATAAGGCACTTGGATCAGTATTTGTTCTTCTTTCCAAGGCAGCTTGTTCAAGTATGCACATCTCTGAAAGCCAACAAGAATTTTACAGAATGTAGGATGAAAAAAGAAAATTTCTTTATGAATTCCTGTTTTAATATTTGTCACTTAATGGAAGATGACATTAGAGGTCCAGAGAAGGGTGTGAGTAGATGTTCGCCAGAGGTGGTAACGAAGGGAACTGCATGCAGAAGGAACAGCATGCATGAAGGCCCATGTACATGCATGTGCAATAGCCCTGTATAACCTGGAAACTACATCCAGGTGGCGGCGGTAGGAGAGTAGACTGCAGTGTGGTGGACCCAGGGAGAAAAGGAGCTGGAAGTCCTAATGGGTCCTCTTTCAGCAAATGCGTGTCTGCTCAGGAAAAGAGGACATCAGGTGCTGCACGATTGTTGGTGACAACAGAAGAGCAACTCATCATGTCCCAACTCAAGTGCCAAGCACTCACATTGGCAGGTCATTGCTCTGTTGTGTTGATGGGGCTGGACATGGTTCTTCAGGGTTTTCAAGGGCTCAACGGCAACTGGATTGACTTTTTTCCTAAATCAGGTCATAGTCACCAGAAACAGCATAAGGTAGAGGCCATTTGTTTGGATTCCAATAGTATGGTTGAGTTTTTTTGTGGAAATGGGGTCATATTTCTACTGTCTACAAGTTCACTGCTCAAGTGTGAGGTTAGGAGTTCCAGATTAAGAAATAACTATTTTTATGAGACAATGATGCACAATTTTCTATAAACTGAATTGTCAATAGAGAACCAAGAATTATCAAATATCTGAAATGTGCTAGGTGGTTTTTAACCTTCTCAACACCCTGCGTGATATTCAGATGCACACCTCCTGATTCCAACAGCAGCACCCCTCCCTCAACACCACCTGCCTCTAACAGTGGTTCTCAACCTTCTGGCCCTTTAAATACAGTTCCTCATGTTGTGACCCAACCATAAAATTATTTTCGTTGCTACTTCATAACTGTAATGTTGCTACTGTTATGAATCATAATGTAAATATCTGATATGCAGGATGGTCTTAGGCGACCCCTGTGAAAGGGTCGTTCGACCGCCAAAGGGGTCGCGACCCACAGGTTGAGAACCGCTTCAGATCTTCTCAGAGAGCCTGGGGTAGATCAGTTAGCTTCTAAGGATCCAAAATGAAAAGAAAATGACAAGAAGAAAATGGCTTTTTCTTTCCGTCCTCACACTCATTGAGGCTACTGACACCCAGACACCCAGAGTTCCAGGTTTAGATTTAACTGAGGAAAAACTCCCAGGCCTAGGGGCAAATGCAAGAACGTTACTAGACTATTGTAAGCCTGCAAAACCAAGAGAGACACCTCAGACATTTTGACTCCTAGTCTTAAATGGAAAGAAGGAGAGAAAAGAATATACGTACAGATACAGAAACACTTTGGAACCAAAGTAGACGGGAAAGAAAGCAGCAAAAAAAAAAAAAAAAAAAGAAATTTCCTCTTTCAGAACCTGTTAGCCCTCTCCTTTTTTAAGAAGAGGCTCTTCCCCATTTAACGACATCATTCTCTTGGTTCTGCCTTTGTTCTTTCATTCTTTCCACATTCCTTCATGTCTTCCTTTCATTCCTCTCCCCCCTTCTCTTCTCTCTTTTTCTTTCTTGTTGTTGCTCCTGTTTCTCCAATCTCTTTCTTAAAGTTCACATTAAAATACCAGCCTTAATCCCTGAGAAGCAGCTCTGTTTTCCCCGCCACTGCATTGCACAACTTGTGGTATGGCTCTGTGCCACCACTAGCTCTGCAGCGAGGCTTTACGTGGCCAAAGAACATCTTGTACAATGCCACTTTTTATCAAAACCAAATAGCATAACAATGCATACAGGGCCCCGTTCACATCGACCTCATAAGATTTCACTATGATAAAAACACTGAGGTTGAAATATAAAAGCCATCCCCATTGAACATAAATAACCCTGTTCTTCTCTGGCACCCTCTCCCCCCGCCCCCCAACTCCCCAGGTCGCTTCCTGAAGCCCCCACTCCTCTTCACTTGCTCACCTCCCCACCCTCTTGTCATCAAGTGCTTCCCATGGCCTCCAACTGTTCAGGTTTCACCAGTCTGGTGACCCATTAGGATGGGGTTGCACCACCCTGGGGTGGGGCTTGAGGGGAGGGAGGGAAAAGGCTTGAGTTGAAAGCCCCACTGAAGCTGGGTTTGACTTGTCGGCTATCGTGGTCTCCATGATCCTGGCAAGACGGGAATTTCTTAGAGATGAGTGTTCTCACTGTTCGAATCAAAACAAGAAAAGGGGAGAGGAACATCTGCCCACGTGACTAAGTTCCAGCCCCTGTTTCAAGAGTTGCCTGGCCCTGCTCATCTGCTTAGAGGTGTCCTTAGTCAGGGGCCTTCGAGGAGGAGAAGAGGAGTCAGGAAAGCACTGACTGGACAGCCAGGGTCAGTGACATAGGCCAGGTTGCCATGGCATTACATGGGCATGGTATTAGATGAGGGAGGCATCCATGGAGGATGGCCTTTCCCCTCACTGACCCCCTCCCAAATGACCCACAGCAGCAGGGTTGAAAGGAACTCAGAGCTCCCTCTGCCTTGACTTATCATGACCTTAATCTCCCAGGGAAATCATAGGGGTCCCAATAGGAAGTGGCCATGCTCTCTCCTTGAGCATGGAATCAAGGTCTTTGATGCTGGGTAGGTAGGAGGGAGGACTGGAAATTGAGGTGACTTGTTAAAGGCTGACAAGAAGGATAATGCCCCAATTAGAAAGTCCTTGTTCTTCCTCCTAAGACACAGGCTCATGACCAAGCCTTTCTATCTATCTAGTTTGTGAATATCATTCATTCATTCACTCATTCTTTCATTCAAGAAATAATCATTGGATTTCTACTATTCTAGGCTCTGTGGGTATAAAATTTACACAAGACAAAATCTCTGCTTTCATGGCAGAGAAAGAGATGTACAATGAATAAATAAGTAAAATTTTTAAAAATCAATTTAGATAGGGATAAGTGCTATGAGTCCCCCGCAAACCGCTCCCTTACCCCCCAACCAAAAAAAAACACAACAGGATACGGGAAAGAAACAAACATAGGAAATATGTGACTACTTTAAATTAGGGTGGACAGATGCCATCTCTGAAGAGATAATATTAAGATGAGACCCATGTGAGGAGACGGAGGCAGCGGAAGAGCATTCCAGACACAGGGAATAGCAAGTACAAAGGCTTGGAGGTAGTCGCAAGCCTGGCAAGTTGGAGAAACACAGAGAAGTTTCATTGAGGCTAGAGTGAGTGACAGGGGCATCGAGGGTGTTCCAGGAAGTCATGGAGGCAGGGCCCACCTCCAGGCTCCTTCCTGTCCCCTCAGCCACTGGGCCCATCCACAGTGCCCTGCCCCTTACACTGTGCCTGGGTCCATCCAGTTAAAGGGTACCTGGCGCTGGGTTGGAAAGTCTCTACTTTCTGTTGCATGGAGGGGACTTAGGGCTCCATGTGGCCTCCCCAGGAGAAACCCAGCCCCCTATGTCCTCGCCCAAGCACCAAGCACTGAGATTAGTGAGCGATTTCTCTGGGTGTCAGCCCTTGGGTGTGAGACTTAAACTCTTAATTCCAAGCCATTACGACATGGGTATCCAATTGCTGCTGATGACTTCAAATGGTTTGCTTGTGTGCACCAGACATTTTGTCAATGAAGGATTTCTCTCCTGGCTTTGGTTTCTAGTGAGTCTGGTGTTTGCTGAAACTCCAGTTTAATTTAAAAAAAAAAAAAAAAAAGCACAGACATAAACAAACACACAGATGAATGAGAGGATGAAAAGGGCATTGAATGCCTCGTTGAAAGTCTCCATGAAAGGGTATATGGGTGCGTTTAAGGAAAAGGAATATCAGAGTGTGTGAGTATTAGGGAGACTGTGAAGCTGCTGCAAGTGTAGGCTCTGGATTTAGCTGTCTAGGTTCAAATCCTGGCTCTGTCCCTTGCTAGCCGTGTGATCCAAGCATGTTACTTAGCATCTTTGTGCCTCAGTTTCCTCATCTGTACACTGTGAAAAGGAGCAGCACCTTTCGTGTGGTTGTGATGATTAAAGGGGGCCATATATGTGAGGTGCTGAGAGCAGTGCCTGGCAAATTATACTGTCGCAACGTCTGCTGACTGTTACCGCTAAAGGAGCCGCGTTGGCGAGCTCCCGGCTTTGCGCAGACAGCGGCTTGGTGCAGTTGAGCAGTGGGACCTCAGGTCCGACTGGGAGCTCAGTCTCTTTCTGGAATCAGACCACACTCCTCATCCAAGTCACTAAGCTCAGGGACACAGGCGTTTGGTCCCAGAAGGGAGTAAATCAAAAGGTGTACAAAGTGCATCGCACATACATCCTTCCTTCTGGACAGAAAAGCTCAAGGCCATAGTCAAGAGGGAGGGTCCTTCTCCGGCCTGAAGGAGAATGTATTGCACCTGTAAGTGAGTCCCTGGGCTTGGCACCTGGACCCACTGAGCTTATCAAGAGAAATCTTATCCCCAGAAAGTTATGTCTAGGTCTGTGCTTTCCAACTTTTAAAAAAGAAGAAAAACACAACACACAAAACGATTTCTAAAGCCACTGATTCAAATGAAATTTCACCAGGAGCCCCCCATAAAAACAACACAAGTGTTAGCCCTTTTCTCTCTGTGACTGTCCCGAAGCCACTGTAGGAAACACCAGTGCAGCCTTAGTGACCAAAAGCCCCCGAGAGAAGACATCCGCGTCAATTCCCTCAGTTACTCACCCTCTGGCACGTTTGTTAATTTCATATTAAAAATGATATATTAAAATAATCACATATGGACATCACTTTTAAAAGTCAGCCTTATAATGGAAAACAGTGGTCCCTGCTCTATTTCTGCCCACCCTTAAACTGTTCTCCCCCAATGGCAAGGACTTTTCAGACAGAACACTCACCATTCAGCGATTTCTTTGGAATTTCCCTCTCTGTCTTGAAATGACATGCTTATGCTGCTAGTTCTTCATTTTTCAGGCTTAGGCATTTATCTTTGACTTACTGTGTTGGAGTATTCGGACCCAGCCACCTTTCGTTTGCTCCTGTCCTATCCCCCAACACATACACACTTTCCCTCCCCTGTTCACTCACACATAACTACATCAAATGTTTGTTAATCCAACATTAACATCCCCAAAAATATTGTTCACTGATGAGCCACACGACATACCATGGTTATATTTCCTTTCTGGCGTATTTTTTTCCTGTAGTTAACAATGGCCTCATTTCTCATTTGTGGCTTTGTGTACTTAACATTCATCCCCCAAATTCACCAAAGCTATAACACTTCTCCCAGTGAAGTCAAATCCCTCCTGTAGTCGGAGGGTTCCATTTTCTCTTGTGGGGAACAGATTCCTCCTGGGGACCCTCAGTCCTCCTCCCAGTCTATGCTGGTTGCTCTGTAAGTCTGCTGTGCTGCTAATATTATGGTCTACTTCTCATCAACATCCTGAGAATTCCCTAAGCCTTGTCTCCTGGGCTGATCCCTGGTTCCCAGATTTCACGGCTTGGCTTAATCCCCCCTTTTCAGTGAAATGAATTCTTTTGCAGTGTTCCCCCAAAAAAGGTGCTTGGGAAGTGACTTTTTTGAGACCATGCTCACACGCTCTCTAGCTGGCAGGTCAGTCTTTTTCTTTACTGTAAACTCAATGGGACTTGTTAGACCCATGCATTTGGCTCTGTCTGCCCAAGACTTGAAGAATAGGTACATGTTTAACTCTATACATGAGGCACGATCCTCCTCCTCTCTTGTGAAAGGGTTCCTGGAGACATAAATATCTGGCTCTGGGGACATGGCATGCCCTCTATAGCAAGATAAGGCAAGAGATAATTAGCACTGTCCCTCACCTACCATCCATATTTTCACTTAGCAAACACTTGGAGAATAGTGCTGATACTATGTGCCCTGGACTGTGCTCAATGCTGGGACTTGTTTTGATTTGGGATGCATAATCCACATGCGTTTATTTTGACAGGTTCACATGGAGGCCTCGGGCCATATGGCAACACTAAGACTTTTCTTTCAAGCGACTCTTCTCAACTAGGTCAGCTTCCCTTATTTTAGTCAGCAGAAGCCAAACTCAATAGGTGAGCCTGCCAAGAGGAGGGCATAACAATGAACACCAGACTCTTGCAGGTGCCACTGGGCAAACAGTATAGAAGATCTATTGTCTAGAGTTTAGGGGCTCTGAGGGGTCAGGAAAAGCTTACTTCCCCTGCTCAGACAGAGAATGTTCCAGAACTTCTGTGCTATGCTCCATGGGAAGTCCACGGAGCTCCCAGTAGGTGGCCCATTCCTTCCTCATGAGCCCAAATGGAGGGGATCTCAGAGAAGGATAACAACACAGGACATAGTAACAACTGTGTACAAACAACAACAACAACAATAATCGTTGTTATTGTTGCTGTTGAAGCCAGAGGAAAATACCATTTTAATAGGGTGATTTAGAACACCAGCACTATGCTAAGGACTCAGTAACATTAAGTTATAACACTCACTTCTGCTTCACTTCCCAGAGATGTTTCTCATTATCAGTGAGTGAACTTCCAAGAAAGGGACCCAACCAAAAGTACTGGCTACTGTCCTTAAAAATGCATTTCTTTCCTGACCTTGCAACACCACTGTTAGACTTTATCCCAAGGAAATAATGAAAGATATGAAAGGATGAAAGATGTGAGAAAGGATATAATCTTAAAGATATTTACTGAAATACGGCTATAAAAGTAAAAACTAAAAATAGCCTAAACATCTCCCTGATTAAGAATTTTGCAGTACCCTCATGAAAGATGTTTATGATGTATACTATTTTGTACATGTGTACATACATATATACATATGTGCACATGTATATATATATGTATGTATATACACACATATATTCAGAAAAAGATAGTGAGAATACCAAGGAGTTAAGAATGGTTATCTCTGGGTTGATGGTATAATTATTGGTTGCTTTTTCCTTTTCTTCATTTTTTTTCTTATCTATATTTTCCACAATAATCCTACTTTGCTTTTGTAATAAGAAAACAACACTGTAAAGTATTTTAAATATATAGGATAAAGAACACCGGAAGGGCTTCAGTAATCTTGAAAGAGGCTTCCCCAAGAGGCATGATTGCCCAGGAGCCCGCTCTTTGCAAGCCTTACTCCAGAAGCCTATGGTTTCTGGCTTGCTGTAGCACATGCTTGAGCAGACAAGGCTGCAGGTGGCCGGGAGATTAGGTGTTGGCCTTGGCCACAAGGGTCCCGGCCACCCACGTAAGGCTGGTGAGTCAGGGCTTGCTCTATGCTGTTGCAAGAAGCATCCAAGCATCAAACCTGGAGTTCACAGAAAGGTCATCTCCCAGCAGAAGCCCTTATAAAGGTGACGATGTGGTAGAGGAAGCCTTTCCTTAGGGCAGATACCGGAAGCAACTCCACAGCCCTGAACTGCCTTTCACCTGCCTTCTAGTTAACGTTTAGCTTAGGTGCAACTATGCTCACGACCTGCCCCAAACGAACTGCTCATACTCAGAACAAGATATTGACCATTCACTGCCGTCTATTGATCACCAGCTATGCGCCAGACACTATGCTAGATTTGTCTACAGACATTGTTTCCCAATCCTTGCAAGTCTGTAAGCCAGACATAATTGTCTCTACTTTTCAAGGCGGGAACTCGGTGACATGCCCAGCATCTCATATGAAGGAGCCGAGCTGGGATTTGAACAGGGTCTGTGTCACTTCACACACAAGACTGCTTTCAATCCCTCTGCCCACAGTCTAACATCACCCATAGACTGCCTTGTGGTGGACCCTATTGTTTTTAGCTGTGTCAGGAACTGGGTCTCCCTTCCTCTGGGTCTCACGGAGTGCCCCACCACGTACTGTTCCATTGTGAATGAGGGACATCAAAGTTCAGGGCTAGTGAAACCATGTTAGGAAGAGTTGCAACTTTTCCCCCATCTTCCACCTCCCCTCAACCCCTGCCCCATCCTAAACGTCTATGGTGATATTCAAAATTCTTCCAAAGCTTGAGGTTATTTTCAGGCAGTGGTGGGGGAGGGCCCCCGGGTCTCCTCTGGTTGTTTCTTTACCTGCCTGTCCTGCCTTGACACCTGTCTTCCTTCACCTCAGGCCTCAAGGCCAGTCAGCCAGGGCTGCCTTTTGTCCCTGAACATTCCCACCTCCAAGGCTGTATACCGTGTGTGCACTGCCTGGAGTGCCTGGCACTGAGGAAGCACGCAATAAATAGTCGTTGAATGAGTCAACGCAAGGCAAATGGATGCATGAATGCCTTCCACTTCATCTAGTTAAGTCCTGCCCTTCCTCCAGGGTCAAGCTCCAGCCCCAGCATCTCTGAGAAGCCTTTTCCCCAACATCCCAGCCCAAGAGCGAGTGGTTCACTCACAACACGTAGAACACGTAAAACCACATGTTTGCCACTCAGCATGCGCTGTCTTAGACGTGTAAGGTGTTTTGTGTGTCCGTCACCATGAAGGCAGGGAATGTGTTGCATTATTCAGTGACGTTGGAGCCAGAGAGAACTGGCTTCCAGTCCTGATTCATCGCCTCCAAGCGGAGTGATCTTGAGAAGGTTGCTTAACCTCTCGGAGGCTCAGTTTCTTAATCTGTTAAAAAGGGACAATGCCCCACCTTACAAGTCAGTTGTGATGAGAGCTAAGTGCCCTTTCTCGCAAGCAGCAATGAGTCAAATTACAAAGTAATGTGTAGAGCATGACCCCATTTTCATAAATTTTGTAAATTTGCAGACTTATAGATTGTTTGTGTGTGAGTATGGATATAAAGTCTGGAAGTACACACACTTAACTATTAACACTTATAGTTAATCCCACTGTGAATATTCTATATAGTAGCTGTTTGTACGTAAAACTATGTAAGGCAAAAGCTGACTTTCTCAGTTACAATGGGTTAATCATTCAGTGGTAACTACCTCAAAATCTCAGTACTGAAAAGCAAGGTTATTCCTCACTTGTGGGAAATACATGTCCACTGTGCTTCTGGCTGGCTCTGCACATCAACGTCACTGAGATGCAAAGCTGCCAGACCACTGACATATCAAATGTTACCAGGGAGCCTGTTGAAGGGAAAAGATAGAGGGAGAAAGTCTTTGCTCATAGCTCTTGGACAAAGTAAGTGACATGGCCACACTGAACTTCTCAGAAAGGTCATCTCCCATCAGAAGGCCTTGTAAAGGTGAACTTCAAGTGTACAGAGAGGTGAAATCTTCTCTTGTGCCTGGAAGGAAGGAGAGTCCAGATATCTATGAAGTACTTGGCAGACTATGCCACTGACTTAGCTGTATGTCTCTACTCGAGATAATGCTGGGCACATTGTGGTCACTCTAGTAGTACAGATGGTTTAATGCCATGCAGTAGAATTCAGGTACTGTTTGAGGCTCTGGAGGAAAATATGAAAATGAGTAAGGCTTAGTCCATTTAATAAGAAGTTAGCCAGCGACAAATATACATACTCCAGCAATGACAGTGGGTACAGTGACACAAATGGTATAATAAAATTATAACACCCTATGAAAGTGTATTAGTTTCCTATGGCTGCTGTAACAAATAACAACATATTTAGTGGCTTAAAACAAACAGATTTATTAGTTTACAGTTCCATAGGTCAGAGGTCTAACACAGGTCTTGCTGAACCAAAATCAAGGTGCTGACAGGCTATATTCCTTCCTGAAGGCTCTTAAATTCATTTCCTGCTCATTCAGTTTGTTGGCAGAATTCAGTTCCTTGGGTTGTAGGACTGTCAACCCATTTTTTGCTGGCTGTCAGCTGAGGGCTGTTCCCAGTTTCTAGAAGCCACCACATTCCTTGGCTCATAAACCCCTCCTTTATCTTCAAAGCTAGTAATAGTGGGTCTAGTTCTTCTCATCTCTCTGACCCTCTTTCTTTCTTTTTTTCTTTCTTTCTTTCTTTTTTTTTTTTTTTACTTTCTCTTCTACTTTTAAAGACACAGTGATGAGATTTAGACTACCCAGATATCTCAGGGAAATCTCCCCTCTCAAGGTCCTTAATCTTAAACATATCTGCAAAGTTCCTTTTGACACATAAGGTAACATAATTATAGATTCCAGGGACTAGGGCATGGATATTCTTGGGGGACCATTATTCTGCCTCCCAAGGGAGTTTTAAAAACCATATATGTATAAATTGTATGTGTTATGAGTAGGTGTTTGTGTACATATATATCATTGTGATTGAGCCAAGAAGGGAAAGATTAATTCCCAATAGGAAGACAAGGAAGACCTGATCTGGCCAGAAGGAATTTACTCAAACTTGAACAGACAGCAGTGGGGGGATTGCAAGCTGAGGGTGGAACATGCATAAAGAAGACAGTGAGTCTGTGCCTGGTGTGTTCATGGAACTGAGAGTCGGCTAGTGTGACTGCAATGGAGGGAGTGGAGACGTGGGAGGTTAGGCAGAACATGAAGGTGAGGCGGCTTGACTTGGTGAGTTTGGCGAGGCAGCATGTTGCTAGAGATGAGCCCGTGGGGGCTGTGAGGTCAGACAGACCTCGGTTTGAGTCTCGGCTCTGCCACTTAGCTGTGTGATGATGACAAGTTGACAGACTCTGTGCATGTCAACTGCCTCGACTGGGAACAGAAACTACTAACAATAGTACCTATCCCATAGGGTTGTTGGGAGGCTTAATTAAGATAACATTCAAAATGCTTAAGATGTAATGAAGGGTGCTGCTATTAGATTCACCAGTCATGCCTTTCCTGCTGTGGTTGGGCCACCTGCACTGAAGGCACAGAATCTGGGAGAACAAGACAGGTGTCTGTAGGAGAATTCTGCCCAGCCTCCTCACCCACCTCCAGAGCTAACTCCATGGGTTGCGTGGGTGACTTTCCCACACACCAGATGCCTTTGTTCTGCCTCGAGGGGAGAGCCTGGTTTAGTCTACAAAAGCTGCCCACCCTGAACTTGCCCTGGCACTGCACTTAACCATGAGGGACAAAGGGACAGTATCAAGACCAATCCTCAGACAAAACTGTGTTCCCCTGCCCTGAAAAGGGGCTGGGCACCTCTTCAATTCCAAGATGATCTTACCAACACATTCTTCTATGACCCCAGGTCAGCCATGGGCAAACTACTGCCTGCGGGCCGGATCCGGCCCGTTTGAAATGAATACAACTAAAAAAAAAAAGACCGTACCCTTTTATGTAATGATGTTTACTTTGAATTTATATTAGTTCACACAAACACTCCATCCATGCTTTTGTTCCGGCCCTGTGGTCCAGTTTAAGAACCCATTGTGGCCCTCGAGTCAAAAAGTTTGCCCACCCCTGCCCCAGGTAGTGAGCTTGGTATGTCCAGATCTCCGTTTCTCAGTCTACACATTCTGGGCTCTACCTACCATGACGTGGGTGTTCCGCATAATTGAATTGGAGTCAAGTGTTTAGAACCCATCTTCAGAGGATTTGGGGGAGGACACCAATAGGAAGATAGTATGCATGCATGTGTACATTAATAAATATACTTCTCAGAATTGTTGATTCAGAAGCACTTTGTAACTCTAAGCTAAAAAGCAAATGAAGGAGGAGAAACACGTGTATCAGAATTAACAATAAGTTTTCAATTCTTAATTTTCTCTGCAGGGCTCTAGAGCTAGTACAAGCCCTGCTAAGAGAACAGCGCAGAACTTGAAGCTCTAATTGCCCTTGACAAGGCAGGCAGCAGATCAGAGGAATGCCTGCTATTCTCACCACCACAACCTCCACCCCAACTATGATCGTTTTTTCATATGGCCAAGGTGATAAGTAATAATTTCAGAAAATACAGATGACTAAACAAGAAGGTTCAGGTACAGACCCACCTCCTAGATAAAACCGTTGATATTTTGTAATTTCCTTTTCATTTTATACCCACACAAGCACTTTTCAATTTAACCAAAATGAAATGATGGTGCATATGCGATCTTGAGAAAATGAACATTTATTAAGCACCTGTATGTCACCTCTCTGAACTCTAGTTTCCTGCTATATATCTCACAAGGTATTTGTAAACTGGTAATATAAATGTAAACATATTCCATACATGTTAACAATTATCGTTATCATAAACCAGAATCATAATTATTATTATCTTGCTTAATCATTACAGAAACTCTGCCAAATGATTACAGATGAAAAAAAAACACAACAACAACAACTGAAGCTCAGATAATTAAGTCATTTACTCAGTCTACATAAATTATAAGGCGTGAATTCGGATTTGAACCCAGATTTATTTCATTCAAAGCCCAATATCAGTGCTGCCCCAAAAAGGTGAACGAAGAGAGAGAGCAAAGTTTCCATAGGGTTTTTAGTCTGGGATAAGATGAACCTTCTCAGTGCCATCAACTAAACTGATTTGTAGTCCATAGTTTCGATCCAGATTTTTGCTCCAAAAGTTCCCTTTGGATAATGACCTGCAAGTAAACCACAACTATTCAAGATGGACTTCCCAAACCCTGGGCACCACCAATCCTCCCTCACTGTCTTTATTTCCAATTAGTCAATTCCTTGTTAATAATAATAGCCCAACTATAAATCGGAAGTCTTCCAGTAACCAACTGGTTATTCCTAAACCCTTATCAATACTTTGAGATTGGCCATTGCACCCTGTGCTTCTCTAGACCCTCATTAGAGTCATAATTGAGAACTGACTTAAACAAAGTTCAATTTGTCATTCATCTGTACTTTATTAGACATACTTCATTCATTTGGTTCCCACAGGCCTCCTAGCTAGAGTGACTTGAACAGGAATCATCCTTCTAGGGGTCACCTTTGCTGCTCTGTCTCACACACAGGCAAACACATGCACATACATACACACACGCACTCACACATGCATGCACGCAGTGGGCCACTGTGAGTCATGTGTTTGAATATCCCCAAATCTGGCACCATATGCTTGGCCGGTCCAGATCACACCAGGGCAAAGGTTGGCTTGGCACACAGCTTGGCTGTCTGAGGGTTGTGGATCCAGGTGGAGTTAACAAAGGACGAACTGGCTTCCAGCTCTTAATGTGTTCCTCCTACATCTAGGTTGGTTGTTCCTCTTCAGTTCCTACAGAGGGAGCTAATGATGAAACTCAAGCAAGACAAGGGGCTTGGGGGCAGCAGCATCAGCAAGATCCTCAAGCTTACATGGCCTGCAGGATTGTGTGAGAAACTTCTCCCGGAAGAGCACCATTGCTAGTGTAGCTTGTCTACTGAAAGTGACAAGTGCCTGGCATTCCACCATTAGAACTTCATCTCTAGGATTACAGCTTCAGAGCTTCGGAAGACCCTCTGTTAAAATGCACATACTTGGGGAGGGGGGGAAGAAATAAAATAAGGCATATTGATCAGTAATACTTTCATGTAAATTATTGCATTGGACTCTCTCCTTATTTTACATGAACCAGGACACATAAGTTGGATGGGAGGCTCTCTGGAGACAAGTAAATTGGGGAGAAAGGCAGTAGGGACACATTGGATCCTGGGAAGGTATGTGTGAGAGCAGGGCTGCCTTCCTAACCTTGATTCCCACTGGCTGGTGAAGTGAAGGCTGCAGACACTGTTGGTGACCTTAGCCAATCCCTGGACTATCTTGGTGACTCAGCCACACCCTGAAGGTAATCAAGGTGACCTACAGCTTGGGGCATCTGGGTGCAGAATTAATTAATGACTATGAAGAAGCTTGAAACACAAGCCCACTGATATGCAAGGCATGGTTATTAAGTTATTAGGACTTGTTAATTATCATTTCAAGAGTTGCTAATGGAAGGGGGCACCTACCTGTTGCTCTAGATGGGGAAAACTTGAGGGAGCTGTGAAAAAGGGTGGGGACGGTGGAAGGGACAGAGGTGTAGCCCTCACCACTTGTTCTCAGCCTGTGCTGGAAAACCTGGTCTTTCTACTACCCATGGAACAATAATGGCATGTGTTAGGATATATGGAGAGTGGTATCTGTAATGGGTTTTCTGGGCTTCTGACTGGGCTGTTGGTCTTTTCACCAGGATCCTACCTGACAATTAGCTCTTGCAGGAATTGGGACTACCAAGCACTAATAAGAAGAACTGGTCTGTGGTGGCTCCATACCTACTGTAGGTAGGTGTGAAAAAGTGTTCTACAGACCAGGTAGGGAAGACGAACTCAAGAAAGGTGAGGCTAAACTCAGCCACTAGACAGGTGTGTGATTTTGTGCAAATTATTCCTTAAACTTCTTAGCCTCCATCCTTTCATCTAAAAAACTGGGGGTCACACACCCTATCACAGTTTTATCCTTCAAGGATTGATGTAAATATTGAATGAGACAACAGAATTCAAAGTTCTTTGTGCAGCATAAAATGCTAGTTGACTATTATCTCTATAATTATTATCTTCAGTGTCAGAGTCTGAACTGTATCTATGTCTCCCAGACACTTGTTTAGACTTCACTTGGGGATAGAAATGTCTTAAGTTTGACATATGAATCAATGAGGAAGAAGATGCCTCGGGGTGTTATGTGAGGAAGCCTTACATGACCCGTGTGTCTCACCCAACAGTCGGCCACAAGCACCTAAAATTTTGAGCAGTTGTCAGTGTTTTCATTAAAGAATTTTCCCTCCTGAAGGTTCACCTTTAAAGTGCTTACCTGAGCTTAGCCGGTGTGGCTCAGTGATTGAACATTGACCCAGGAATCAAGAGGTTGCAGGTTTGAGTGCTGGTCAGGGCAAATGCCTGGGTTGAAGGCTCAATCCCCAGTAGGGGCTGTGCAGGAGGCAGTTGATCAATGATGTTCCTTTCTCATTGATGTTTCTCTCTATCTTTCTCCCTTCCTCTCTCTCTCTAAAAATCAATAAAAACATATATTTTTTTTAAAAAAGTGCCTACATGACAGCTGACATACAATAAATAGATGGGGAGGTATGGCGGAATCCATGGTTATCTACCGGTAGATCCATATACAGTATATTTATCATCAGGTCAGCCTGTTCTCTAGCAAGACCCTGAGCTATGGGACTTGGGGGGAGTGATTTTGATAAATAGTTGGGAGAATTCAAGGAAGCAGGAGCCTTGGAACCAGCAATAGGATGCTGGGTACCAAAAAGTTTCAGAGAGGAGAATTTTGCAAAGAAGGGTGAAAAATACTATTGACGTTACTAAGACTTTCGTACCTTTGCAGATTGGGCCTTTTGTGCATATTTTCTCTCCAAATCCTCACAGCAGCCTTTCTTTTTTATGGAGAATAAACTGAGACTTAAAGAGCTTAAATGCCTCGCCACAAGTTACAGATCTGATACGTGGTGAAGGCAGGACTCAGATGCCAGCCTCGAGTCTCTCAGTCCTGCGTTCTTTCCACCACACCCTCATACCAGGCTTCACATTCTACCTGGAGGGAATACTCTTCTAATTTGGAGTTACCGCCCTACAGATTTTATCTGCCCTTCTTTTGGGGAGTGACCGAGAGGTTTGAGATGCTCAGCAAGCAGCTGGCTCCCATCCTCTCTTTTTCCTTTTGTAGGTCAGTGTGCGACCTGTTTCATGGCACGGGGATTGTTAATTATCAGGTAGTAAGGCTGTCTGTTAGTTGGCATCTGAACATTACTAAGGGCTGGGTGTTTTGCATGTGATATACGGTACTGTTGTCTGTATCGATGAGGTTTGTGTTGCTGGTTTGTTTTGTTTTGTTTAATCCCTTCACCTATTTCATCCAGCCCCCCAGCCCCACGCCCCTCAGACAGCTGTCAATCTGTTCTCTGTACCTACCGATCTGTTTCTAGTTTGTTTGTTTATTTTGTTCATTAGATTCCACGTATAAGTGAAATCACATGGTATTTGTCATTCTCTGACTTGCATATTTCACTTAGCATAATAATCTCTAGGTCCATCCATGCTGTTGCAAAAGATAAGATTTCCTTCTTTTTACAGCACAGTAGTATGCCATAGTGTAAATGTACCGCAGCTTTTCTATCCACTCATCTACTAAGGGGCACTTGGGCTACTTCCAAATCTTGCCTATTGTAAATAATGCTGCAATGATTTTTTTTATCCATATTGTCTTTTCTTTTTCTTAGATGATGTACATTTCACTACAATGGCTATTGATTTCATTAAATTTATCCCGCTTGTCATTTGTTGGACTTTCTAATCTGTATATTTCTTAAAATCTGGAAAATTCTTAGTATGTATCTTCTCAACATTGTTTTCTCCAAATCTTTCTATTCCCTCCTTCTGCAACTCCAATTAGATATGTTAGCTTTTCTTAGTGTATCACCAACCCAGTTTTTTCTTTCATCCTTCCATGTCTTTCTATTTTTTTTTCCAGATTTTCCATTTCTTGATCTCAATATGCTACATATTTGGGTAATTTCTTCAGATGTATCTTCAAGTCAATAATTAATCCTTCAGCCAGGAGATTTTGATTTCTAGAAAGATCTTTACTCCTATTACTGTTGTGTGTTTTTTCATTACTAGATGTTCTATTTGATTATTATTTAAATCTGCCTGGCCCTATTTATTCGTCATATTTTTACTATTCAATTTTTATGCTTTACCTGTGAATCAGGTAGCTTCATTTTGGGGGAACTATTTCTCATAGATTGTGGCTTGTTTTTTCATGTATATTGGATTTTTATTTATGTGATCATTAAGACATTACCTATGGGCATTCTTTGTGGTTGGTTTTAAATGGCAACTCACCAGAGAGGACTCGTGTTTGCACCTGCCAGTTACTTGAGAGAGTTCACTCAGGAACTACTTTTGACATTTGGGTCGGAGGGTTTTGTACCACACAGGTAGCCTGGGTTTTAGATCTAAGTTCATATGAGGGCGTGCTTGTAGATAGGAACTCTTCGAGGAAGCCATTCTCCTCTCCTCAGAGCCAAAACTGACACACACCCCTCTCCTCACCAGCCCTCTTTCTGGGCGGACCTTGTTTTCTTAGACATTGTTTCACTGAGGAAGTAGTCCTCTCAAAGTCTCAACGTTGTAGAATCTCTGTTCTGACTCCCACCTGGAGGATTCAAGCCCTGCTCCTTGTCTTCATTTGTTACAAGGGTAGTTGTCAAAAACAAAACAAGTAGGAGAGGGTGGGGGTAAGGAGGAGAGATCAACCAGAAGATTTGTATGGATGCATAGAAGCATAAGCAATGGATGCAGACAACAGGGGGTGAGGGTGAGGGCAGGATTGGGGGCGGGGGGACAAGAAGGGGTTAAAGACACATTTGTAATACCTTAATCAATAAAGGGGAAAAAATAATAAAATAAATGATTAGATAAACAAAAAATAAATAAATAAAAACAAAACAAACAAGGTCATAGGTTACTGGAGAAGCGTCCAGATGTAGTACTTAACTTCTCTTGGGTTTGCATCCCAATTTTGGATTTAGTATCTGAAGGGTTCTCTTCTCCCACTATCACTTAGGTTGCTTAAAAGGTTTTTGCTTAACATTTTACCTAGCATTTGTAGTTTTTCCTCCTTACTTTTTCAGTCTTTCTTTTTTCTCCCCCAGAAGAATTTTACACTATCCAGTCCTCTATATTGCTGAAAATAGAAACCCCCCTAATGTTCTTGCTCCCATTTTTTTTTCCACCTGGAAAACTCTCACTCATCCTTAAAGTCCATCCTTAACGTCCCAACTTGTCCCCTCTGGGGAACATTCAATGTCCCCTAGAAAGCAGAATAAGCTAGTCCATTGTCCGTGTTCTCATATACTTAAAACATACCTAGAATAAAGACCTCCCACATTTTTTATTGTAGTTATTTGCTTATCTGTTTCCTCCTACTAGTCTGCAAATTCCTGGTGGACTGTTTTAATTATCATTCTAAGTGGAACATTTAAAGAAGTGGAGGACACAAAATACACATATTTATTTGAATTTGAATACATACATGAATAAAACATCATTGTTTGCCAAATGAAGCCCAAACTCATTAGCATGTCACTCTGGTACCTCCACAATCTAACTACAACCTACTCTTCTACCCTTATTACTCAATTAATGCATTGTTAATTCATGTATAGTTTATCTACTAACTCATTTATTCACACATTTATTCGTTATCCAGGTATTTTTGGAGTAACTATTATGTGAAAGACTCTATGCCAAATAGTGGGAAAATCTCCTTGAATAAGACAAATATGACCTTCCTCTTCATAGAGTATGCTAGTAAAGAGGAACAAATATTAACAAGGAACTACATAAATATTTAATTAATTGTGATAAGTGTTATGAAGGAGAGATAGAAACTCTATGAGATACTCAGCAAAATGTGGTGATGTGCTGGTGGGAAGAGCATCCCAGGCAAACTGGATAGCTGGAAGGCTCTTAGGCAAGAAAGGGCCCAGTGAGTTCACCCACTCTTTCCTCTCACGCACTCTGCAACAACAGCAATGAACCAATCACTGTCCCCTGAAAGGTCTACAATGACGTCTGGGTTCAACTTGTCCCCTCTGTCTGACCGATCCTTATCAGTTGCCTATCTCCTAACACTTTTGTCAAAATACCAAGATCCCACTTCTTTCCCAAAGGTGTTACCCCGCAAGTCTCCTTTGGAATTCATTTGACTGCTCTTTGCTCCCACTTGGCATTTCCATGCTGGCATTTATCTCCCAAGTCAGCTGTCTGTGTATGTGAGCTACGTGAGGACGAGGGATACTTTTCAGCTTGGTAACTTTCTGCTGTGAAGAATCTCAGTTTGGCCACAGTTTATTTCTGTGGCGAAGTTACATCCAGCTTGTTGTGCCAGACCAGAAACCGCAATGACGTCAGAAAAGAACTTCAAACTGGTTTACCAAGAGAAGTGTTTTTTGAAAAATCAACCAAGCCAAACCACAAGTTCATGAGGTTGTGGACAGGTAGGCAAGGCTTAGGAACTTTTCAAGCTTTCTTAGCTCTGTGAACCTGTCAATTTGGAATGAAATAAAATGTCCTGAAATATTAATCTGCCCATGCCAAATAACACCAACTATCCAGCTCTCCAGGCAGAGAGTTGGGGTGGTATGTTTAACCACCTGCTCTTTCTATAAGGAATGGACTCAAAGAACTACCTGCCCCAAATCATGCTGGATTGGAGGACGAGGTGTCTGGGATGAGAGGACATTTAGGTGAGCTCAAAGCAAGAGTTAAAATGAAGACCCACATACCATATTTTTAAATATTTAAAAATTATAAACTAAGTTCACACAGTTAAATAAAGCATGTTCTAGCCTCCTACCTTGACAAATACACCTTGAAAACAACATAAAAGGTCAGGTTTCAATTTTGGAAGAACCAGCTCCTGGCATTTTCCGAGAACCCTTCTTCTTGTCCCACCCCTGATACCAACCTATACTAAAAGAGTCCTACATGCGCACATATGTAGATATCATAGCCCACACATCCAACCTCCACCATACCTCTCACAAATTGGTGCCTGACGACTAACTCTCCTAGAGGCACAGTGGTCCTCAGGAGAACAGACCTAGGGAAGAAGCCTATACAAACCCAACAAGCAAGTTCAAGATCATTTGAACAGGGAAATTATTGGGTTTAGAAGCATGTTCTTGAAGGAAGGATATGGGCTCCAGGTGAGCCCCTTCCTTTGCTCCCATGGACCCTTCACCTTATTGGGAGAAGCCTAGTAAGAGAAGAGCCACAGTGGAACCTTCTGAAGGGTGGGGCCTGGCTCAGGAGCCCCTCTTACTTGCATGGAAAGGGACTATGATCTGGGTGCTAAATAGTGGTAACAAAGAGGAAGGCAGCTTCTAATACTTGAAGGTAGTAAGGCCAATACATCTTAAAATATCTCCTGTATTTACACTCACTTAGATGATCTCATCCAGTTTTATAAATGTCAGTATTATCTCCATGCTGACAGCGCCCAAGTTTTTACCAGTAGCTCACACTTCTCCCTGACCCCAGACTTGTATATCCACCTGCCTACTTAGTATCTCCATTTGAAGGTCTGATAATCATCTCACTTAACATGCTCAAACCTGAGCTCCTTCCATTTCCCCTCTAGATCTGCCCTCAGGAAGACTCCCTATTCAGGTATTGATGACTCCATCTTTTCATCTTCTCAGGCCAAAATCCTCAGCATCCCTGTCTTCTCTTTTTCCTTATACACCACTACAAACTATGAAATTTAAAAAAACATTTTTTGTAATATGTTTTTATTGATTTCAGAGAGAGGAAAGGAGAGGGAGCAAGAGATAAATATATCAATGATGAGAATCACCAATCGGCTGCCTTCTGCACGCCCCCAACTGGGTGGGGATCTAACCCACAACCTGGGCATGTGCCCTGACCAGGAATCAAACCATGACCTCCTGGTTCATGGGTCAAGGCTCAACCACTAAGCCATACTGGTGAGGCAAATTATGACATTTTATCCTCAAAATATATCCAGATTAGGATAATGTATCCAATCATTTATCACCTTCACTGCTACTCCTTGTGGTTCAAGCCACCATCATCTGTTCCCTGGATTGTTGCAATAGCCTCTAGCTCAGCGGTTCTCAACCTGTGGGTCGCGACCCCTTTGGCGGTCTAACGACCCTTTCACAGGGGTTGCCTAAGACCATCCTGCATATCAGATATTTACATTATGATTCATAACAGTACCAACATTACAGTGATGAAGTAGCAACGAAAATAATTTTATGGTTGAGTCACAACATGAGGAACTGTACTTAAAGGGCCAGAAGGTTGAGAACCACTGCTCTAGCTGATCTTGTTTCTACCTTACACCCCCCATTTCCCCACTCCCCCATCACCACACATTTTTCTCAACACAGCTGCCAAATTCATTTTTTTCAAACATTAGAGTATGTTTGAAAAACATGCTCAAAGTATCAGCTTTGTCTCTCATTCAAAGTGAGACTTAGCAATAGCCAACCAAGCCCTGTGTAATCAGCTCAGCTACCTGCCTGCTTTCATTCCTATGTACCGCCTCCCTCTCCTACTCTGCTCCAGCCACATGGATCTCCTTTTATTTGAATACATCAAGTTGCCTCCTGCCCCAGAGCCTATGCTATCAGCTCCTAGTATATAGAATACAATTGTTTTTTGTATGTCAACCTATATCTTGTAACTTTGCTAAATTCACATTAATTTTAATAATGATTTTATGGATTTTTAAGAGGATTTCCTATGTAAGAATTTTTTTTCTCTAACGTGCAGTTTTTGGGAGGAAACCAAGATGGTGGCATAGGTAAACACCGGAAATTGCTGCCTCCCACAACAAATGCAAAAGTACAACTAAAAGACAAAACGGACATCATCCAGAATCACAGGAAGGCTGGCTGAGTGGAAACTCTACAACTAGAAGGAAAGAGAAAAGCACACTGAGACTCAGAAGAGGTGCGGATGTGCAGAGGTACGGAGGCACACGCGGCAAGGGCTGGCAACTGAGGATGTGGTTGTCTTTTTTAATTGGGAGGGAGTCACAAGCCCCCCAACTGCTCTGAACTCCAGTTCCGGGAAGTCTCTGGGGACCCAGACTCATACAGGGAGATACTGGACTGTCTGGCAGCGGGCAGAACTCGGAACTCGAGGGCGGCTTTCTCTCAAAGGTACTTGCAGAGATTACTGGGACACTGAGACACAGGGCTCCTTAGGGCAGGGCTGAGGATCAGCCATAGCTGCTTGCTCCGCCCTGTTGATTCCCTGAGACCCCACCCCACCCAAACTGCAGCAGAGGCTTTTGCATATGAATGCCCTAGCCCTTTGCAATCTGAAAATTACCTAACAAACTGCAGCTGGGCCAGACAGACCCAGAACTTCCAAGAGAAGGCCCAAGGAGAAACAGCAGCTTTCATTGCTTCACAGCTGGGCCTCATTTGGGCACCTCCAAACCCCAAACAAGGAAGGGGAATCTGCAGATCCCTTCGTAGCTCCTGCTAGGTAGCCTCAGGCAGAGGCTAAATTAGCACCTCCTTAGATCCAAGAGCTAGTGTACCCAGTGGTCAGAGTGGGACCATCCAGATTACAACTTCTCAGATCCATAAGGGACACACTCATGGGGCAGACTCAGTGAGCACCAAAGCCCCACTGAAGCAAGTCTTGCCCCAGAAGGGTTTCTCCAGCACAGAAGTTCTCCCACTGCAGACACAGTTGATTCTCACTGCCAATTGGCCTGGAGGTCAATTCCTCCCAGTGATACCTACAACAATCAAGGCTTACCTACAACAAGACTGTGCACACAGCCCACAAAGGGGTGCACCAACTGTGTCCACCTCAGGTAATTGGAAAGGCTGAGCCATTGGGCCCTATAGGACACCTAGCACAGAAAGCCACTCTATCAACACAGGGAAGCATAAAAAATGTGGAGACAAAGAAACAGGTCACAAGTGACAGAAATGGAGGAAAGAAAACTACTGGATATAGAGTTCAAAACCACACTTATAAGGTTTTTCAAGAATTTTCTAGAAACTTCCAATAAATTTAGTGAGATCCTCAAGAAATCTAGTGAGACCTTTGAGGATATGAAAAAGGACCAACCAGAAATTAAGCATATACTGACTGAAATAAAGAATATTATACAGAGTTCCAACAGCAGACTAGAGGATCGCAAGAATCAAGTCAAAGATTTGAAAAACGAAGAAGCAAAAAACACCCAACCGGAAAAACAAAAAGAATCCAAAAATATGAAGATAGTGTAAGGAGACTCTGGGACAACTTCAAGCGCACCAACATCTGAATTATGGGGGTGCCAGAAGAAGAGAGAGAGCAAGATATTGAAAACCTATTTGAAGAAATAATGACAGAAAACTTCCCCTACCTGGTGAAAGAAATAGACTTACAAGTCCAGGAAGCACAGAGAACCCCAAACAAAAGGAATCCAAAGAGGACCACACCAAGACACATCATAATTAAAATGCCAAGTGCAAAAGACAAAGAGAGAATCTTAAAAGCAGCAAGAGAAAAACAATCAGTTACCAACAAGGGAGTACCCATACGACTGTCAGCTGATTTCTCAACAGAAACTATGCAGGACAGGAGGGAGTGGCAAGAAATATTCAAAGTGTTGAATAGCAAGAACCTACAACCAAGATTACTTTACCCAGCAAAGCTATCATTCAGAATTGAAGATCAGATAAAGAGCTTCACAGATAAGAAAAACCTAAAGGAGTTCATCACCACCAAACCAGTATTATATGAAGTGCTGAAAGGTATCCTTTAAGAAGAGGAAGAAGAAGAAAAAGGTAAAAATACAAATTATGAACAACAAATACACATCTATCAACAAGTGAATAAATAATCTAATGAACAGAATAAACTGGTGAATATAATAGAATCAGGGGCATAGAAAGGGAGTGGACTGACTATTCTCGGGGGGTGTGGGGAAGGGGTGTGGGGGGTGCGGGAAGAGACTGAACAAAAATCGTACACCTATGGATGAGGACAGTGGGGGTGGGGTAAAGGCAGAGGGTGGGTTGGGAACCGGGTGGAGGGGAGCTATGGGGGGAAAAAAGAGGAACAACTGTAATAATCTGAACAATAAAGATTTAATTAAAAAAAAGAATGAGAAGATAAGTCACAGACTGGGAGAAAATATTTGCAAAAAACTCATCTGATAAAGGACTGTTATTCAAAATACACAAAGAACTCTTAAAACAAAATAAGAAAACAAATAACCTGACTTAAAAATGGGTCAAAGTCCAAGTCAAAGAAGATATAGGAATGGCAAATAAATATATGTAAAGATGCTCCACATCATAAGTCATCAGGGCAATGCAAATTAAAGCAGTAAGATACCACTACAAACCTATTAGAATCGCCAAAATCCAGAACACCAATAGCACCAAATGTTGGTAAGGGTGTGGACAGAGACTCTCGTTCATTGCCAATGGGAATGCAAAATGGTGCAGCCACTTTGGAAGTAAGTTTGGCAATTTCTTACCAAAGTAAATATATTTTTACCACATGATCCAGCAATCATGTATCTTGATATTTACTCAAGGGAGTCTACACAAAAACCTGCTCATAGATGTTGATAGCTGTTTTATTCACAATTGCCAAAAGTTGGAAGCAACTCAGATGTGCTTCAGTGGGTGCATGTAGAAACTGTGGTATAGCCAAACAATGGAACACTATTCAGAGGTAAAAAGAAATGAGCTATGAAGCCATGGAAAGATATGGAAGAGAGTTTAATGCACTTACTAAATGAAAGAAGATAATTTGAAAAGGTGATATACTATATGATTCCAAGTATGTGCCATCTGGAAAAAGCAACACCAGAAGAGGCAGTAAAAAGATCAGGGTTACATGTTATTATACCTTTGTCTAAACCCATAGAATGTACAACACCAAGAGTGAACCCTAAGGTAAACTATGGGCTTTGGTGATAATGATGTGTCAATGTAGGTTCATCAGTTGGAGCATGTATACACTCTGGTAAAGAATGTTGATGGTGGAGGAGACTATACATGTATGGGGGCAAGGAATATCTGGAAAATCTCCATATCTTCCCCTCAATTTTGCTGTGAACCTAAAACTGCTCTAAAAAACACTCTTGGTTTTTTTAAAAACAAACTATGTACAAAGTATAGGTACTTGCAAAATATATAGCCAAATGGTTCATATCCAGAGTATGTTAAAAATGTTTACAAAAAATCCATGTCATGAAAAATGGAACAAGTATATTAACAGGCAATTTGCAGTAAAGAAACATTGGAAAAGATGAAAAATATGTGAAAATGTGCTCAACCTCATTAATTTTTGTGGAATGTAACTTTTAACAATGGGATACCATTTCACATCCATCATATTAATAACAATTCAAACTAAAGGCATGCCAAGTGTTTGTGAGGACACTGAACAATGGTGACCCTCACGCCTGCTGGTGGGAGGTTTAAATTGACACCACTGCTTTGGGAAACATGCTGGCATTTTCTCGGAGCACAGAAGACACTCGTACTCTTCAATACAGCATTCTGGAGAAATTCCAACATGTGCACAAGAGAAAAGTGCAGCTTTTTCATAGGAACAAACATTTGGAAAGGTTTTAATTATCTATCAGTAGAAGAATGGATAAATTGAGACGTATGTATATTATAGAATACCATTTAGCACTTAAAATGAAGGTAAGAGAGGAGCATATGTGAATATTGGTAAAACTTAAATTACATAATGTTACAGACAGCATAAAACCACCTACATAAAGTTTTAAAATGTGCAAAACTTGGCTACTTACAACTTAGGGGTAGATACATAGGTAGCAAAAGTATAAAATTAAGCATGAGCCTGACCAGCATGGCTGTGGTTGAACATCGATTTATGAATCAGGAGGTCATCGTTCGATTCCCGGTCAAAGCACATGCCTGGCCTGTGGGCTCAATTCCCAGTGGTGGATGTGCAGGAGGCAGCCAATCAATGATTCTCTCACATCATTAATGTTTCTCTCTCTCTCTCCCTCTCTGAAATCAACAAAAAAAAATTAAAAAAAAATTAAGCATGAGAATTTAGGAGTGTATAATTATCTTTCAGAAGAGAAGGGAGGTAATAGGACTCAGGGTAGGGCACCCAGTGGTCTCCAACTGTATTTGTTATTTATTGTCATTCTTTATTTCTCAATAAGGAAAAAAACCGCATTTTTTAATGTCTAGAATATTTCACAATCATTTAAAAAATCCAGAAGGGAAAGTAAAATCAAAGTTTTTTAACAGTGATCATCTCTGGGTCTGTGAATTAATGTTGTTGTTGTTTTAGGATTTCTTTTCCTTTATTTCATCTTTTTGTTCAGAAGGGCATTTTTTATTGAATATGGAAGACTAAGATTTTCCTCCATCTGAATAATTTGAATGTGTGTATATGTGTATATATATGACATAGCACATATTCCTTTAATAATAACAGTGACAGTTGACACAATTGGAGAATTTTTTTCTCCATCAATCATCTAGAACATTTGGTGGAAAAGTGATTTTTTCAGACTTGCAGATGGTAATCTCATAAAGGTCTTGGCATGTATGGAATGACCTCACCGACGGTGGTTTCCAGGGTTTGGATAGGAACCAGTTTCTGGCTATTTCACCACCTTCGGAGAAGTGGAGGTGTTGTTCTGGGGGCCCCAGTCAGCACTGTATCTACTAAGAGGCCCTGCCCAGTCATGCAATTGTTTCTGAAACTAATGAGATCAGCAGCTTTTTACGAAACCATGAGTCATCTCTACTGGTGAGGATTTCCAGGAGCCTGAGGAGTGCCTTGAAGTGCTGGCTTCACCAGATGTGCTGGCATCACCAAGCCTTCTCCTCACACCGAGCGCCACATCCGGCCCCTTGCCAACGGTCACAAGGTCACCAACAGCCAAAAACACTCTTGGGCTCCAGATGAGGACCTGTAACATTAATGCAATCCCAATAGAAATTCCAGTTGGGTTGTTTTTCAGGAACTTGATCTAACATTTATATTGGCTCACAACTAATCAAGACATCATTATTTTAAGACATATTTAAAAAAACAGTAATAAAAACAGTGTGATCTTGGTTCAGGCGCAGACAAATCAGCCAATGGTAGAGAAGAAATTAGTGTCTAGATAAGTTTGATGACAGATAGATAGATAGGTAGGCCCACAGATAATTGAGAGGGACACTTGAGTAATAAATGGCATTGGGAAACTGGAAAACTGACTATTACAGGAAGAAAATAAAAACTAGATTTCTATCTAATTACATGGATTAAAAACCCAAATGTGAACAGCAAAACTATAGAATTAATAGAGAAAATGTAGAATACCTTTGTGACCTAGGAGTTAGTGAAGTTTCATAAAACTTCCAGAACACTAATACTATGACAAGAAAAAAAGAATGAATTTTACTATAACAAAACTAAGTATTTTTTGTTCCCTGAAGGACACCATGAACAAAAGTAATAGGTGAATAACAGAATAAGAAAAGAACGATCTCTAAAACCAATACCTAAAAATCTCAAGGAAATTCAATATAACCCTAATAGAAAAATGAGCAGAGGGTGCTAAAAGGCAGTATACAGAAGAGGAAATACAGAAGGTTATTTAGTATATGAAATGCACTCAAAATTATTAGTAGCCAGAGAAAAGCAGTTTGAGATAAGATATCATTTCATCGACAAGTTTCCCAAAGCTGGACAATGAAGCCTGGGTGAGGACAAGGAGCCACAAGAACCTTCATGCACTACGGGTGGGAGTTTAGACCCAGCAATTCCACCCCTAAGTGTACATCGTAAATGAATTCTTTACCAAATCCCATAAGAGACCACGTCCTGCAGTGTTATCACAGAGCCAGCAGAGCACTGGGGACAGGCAGCGTATTCATGGGTGGAAGAGGAGAGAAGTAAATTGTGGAGACACTTACCTTGGGCATTAAGTAGCATTGAGAAACAATGGATTAGGTATAAATATACAGTCACGCGTCGCTTAACGATACACTTTGAGAAATGTGACATGATGCTATTTCATGGTTGTGTGAACCTCATAGAGTGCACTTACATAAACCTAGATGCTACTGTCTACTACACACCTACAGATGGCACAGGCTATTGCTTCTAGGCTACAAACCTGTGCCACATGTTACTGCACTGGAAACTGTAGGCAGTTGGTAACACAATGGCAAGTATATGTGTATCAAAACATATCTAAACATAAAAGAAAAGGTACAGTAAAACTATTGTATAAAAGTGTTAGCTGTATAGGGCACTTGCCATGGGTGTATTTTGCAGGACTGGAAGTTGCTCTAAGTGAGTCAGTGAGTAAGTGATGAGTGAACGTGAAGGCCTAGGACATTCCTGGACACAACTTTAGACTTTACAAACACTGTCTTGCGAGGCCTACCCCTGATTCCTTCCAGCAGGATCTGAAATAGACCATCGAAGCTACCAATGCTGCTCCATGAATAGGGATGTGGGCTGGACTGATTGGAAATATCAAATAGAAACTAGCTGGGTAAGGTGTAGACTACAATAATAGTGACTTTCAGGTGGGAGTGAAAGGTGCCCTGAGGAGCAATAGTGAAAAGAAATCAAGTTGGGTACCACCACTGAATGAGTAAACAAATGCACTGCTTGGAGGGTCAACCAATGTGTCTGCCAAGTATCTGTCCTATCACTTTTTATCAAGGACACTGCTAATCAATCACAGCCCTCATGACTCTCCCCCTGAATCCTACCTGAAACTTAGAATTCTTCTCAATACAGTAGCCCGATTTTTTCCTTCTTATCAATTGAAGTATTACAACAGTGAAGCCTATCTCTGCCTTCATGCATTATTCCTACCTGGGATATTTACATGTTAACTGCTAATATATTTGATCACGAGATCAAAAGCTTTAGGCTAAAGACAAAAACTCAAGGTGGAATTCCCAATATATGGGATAGGAGATCTGGAAAGAGGTGCCTTTCAATCCCAACAACTTCAATGTCCTTTACCAAAAGATAGGATTAATGGCAGAGACCCATGTTTTAAACCTATGGCAGAACTCCAGGTTTTTCTAAACAGTCATAATAGCAACTATTTCACCACTTATGCTGGTCAGGCAATGTGTTTCAACCTTGGTTTTTCCTCTAAGGTCCCATGTACTCATCACTTTTTATGTTTCAGGGACCTGGCTATCAACAGATTTTATGGCAAATCAATTGGTTGCCCAATGGTCAATTTTCCTAGCAAAAAGATCTCCTTCTTTCCCAGCAGTCATGAATCCCTCTCTCCCACTTCCTCCAATCTACCCAACCAGAATGACACAGTGTGACTGACATGTAGACTAGTCCTCCCACGTATGTCCTAAGAGCCAGCTTCCAGGGAAACAGAATAACAGAACAGGTGGTCAGGGCCATGCCATGCCCATGCTTTGGAAAGCCACTGGAAATGACTGGTGGGTGAGTCATGTGGTTGTGTCACTGCGTTTGCTTACAGGGACCAAAGCTGTATTTGTGTCCATTCAAGCTTACAGATTTAGGGAAGAAACAATCTCAGGAAAAAGCCAGAGGCTCACATTACTCCAAATCATCCACAAAAGGTAGGTGCTAAGTTTCCTGAGGATGGAGATAGGATAGACTTTGAAATTTTATTGAAAAGTACCTGTCCCCATTGTAGTGGGCAATTTGCAAAGAGATGTTTACCTATGAAAAAAGGAGATTTTGTCCTTCCATATATCCAGGGGGGCAGGTGGGAGGCGATTCTAGGGCAGCCTTTGAAATTGCTGGTTGATATAATAGAAAGAACATAGAACTTGGTTTCAGAAAACCTGCCTTCAAGTTCTTCATGGCCATATAATCTCGGGTGAGTCTCTTAACTCCCCCGACCCTCCATTTTATCAACTGTAAAATGGTGACAATAATTATAGGGTATGAGATGAATCGTCGAGACAGCTTATGTGAATCTCCTGGTGTGATGTAGGTGCTCAATGAACATTTCATTCCTTATTCATTCTCTTTCCAGTTTTTTCAGATATAGGAAGTTAGGCTTGGAGAGATTCGATGATTTGCCAAAGAATTTCACGCATCAATGGTGAAGAACGGACATCCATTCTCTGTCTGGAAAGTGGGAGAACTGGAGCTCAAGTCTAGTTAGTTTTCTGATTTAAAATTTAATGCATTTTTTGAAAATTCTTTTTGCCTCCTCGCCTACCAACATCCGTTGGGACTGAGATTGAAGAGGGGAACACAAGTTCTTTGGATCGAGAGAGAAGAAAACTCCGACAGGGAGAGCTCACTGGGAGAAGCACTTCGCTCTGTGGTGGTGGTCTCTTCTCCAGCGAGAGAATGAGGCAGAGGCAGCACCTGGAGGGTCCAGCCCAGCATCACTGCATGTGGGCGCTCACAGCAGTCACCTGGCACAGCCCACCCAACACCATGTCTCTGTAAAAGCAAAACCATGTAATGACAACTCCCACGTACTGACTGCTTCTCGTGTGGCCAGTCACAGACCAAATATCCAACTTCACAAGGTGGTTGTGAAGTTGCAAAAGGGCATCACATATAAAACCCTTAGTAGAGCCCCTGGCATCTAGTAAGTGCTCAACAAACGGTAGCTGCTGGCACTGTATATACATGGTCTCATTTCATCTTTCCTTCCGAAGCCAATGACTATCCCACGCCTTTGTGAAGAGTTTTCTGGTTGTCGGGACCAAACATTAACCTTTCTCTCCTCTGTGCATGAATCCCTTACTCTGCACCACTCACACACCACATACATACTCCCTAAGACCAGTGCTATTTGTGGACATGCATGCATTCCTGCTGCAGGGGCTGGACAGAGTCCAATGTGTGGTTCCACCATTATTATTACTGGGACCAATCAGACTCAAGAAAAGTCAGTACCTCTCATGAGTCTTGAATTTTGTGTTTTGGGCAAAATTCTACTTCCTATTTCTAAGAAAGCTTACTCAAAGAAGAAAGGTTTGAACAGATGAATGAAGTTCCTTCTTTGAGTAAGCTTTCTTAGAAACAGGAAGTAGTATTTTGCTGAAAACACAAAAATAAACAGGTCCCTGGGGCATTGAGTATAATTTGAAATTCAAAAGTCATCAAATTCATTTAATAGAAAAAAGAATTTAGCCCTGTCCAGGTAGCTCAGTGGGTTAGAGTTGCCCCAGTATACCATAGTTGAGGGTTTGATCCCATTCAGGGCACATACATACTAAATCAACCAATGAATGCATAAATAAGTAGAACAACAAATCTCTCTCTCTCTCTCTCTCAATTAAAAAATAAAATAGAAAGAATTTACAAGTCACTTTAATAAATATAATTTAATTCATTCTCAAAATAAATAAATAAACAGTTTGACAAAATTATAAAGATTGAAATAAATGCTGGGCTAGATCCAAACTTATTTTCATAAATTTCTGGAACTTTCTATTTGGAACAACCTCAGAGATGACCCGGTCTAACCTGTTGATTTACAGATGAAGAAACCAAAGCAAGAGAGTTTAAGAAACTTGCCTAAGGGCCCATGGCCACTCAATGGCGGAGCTATGACTGGAACCCAAGTTCCATCTTCCTGCATTTTTCTATTATTGATCACACTGCCATGCATTACCCTGGTTATTGGGCTTCTCCCCCACAAAGCATAAGTTCCAACTTAGAATGCCTGCTTGTTCATGAGGAAGCTGGGGCTTAAAGAAGTTAAGTCAGTTGTCCAAGGCCACCCAGCTTGTAGTGAAGGTGTGAGATTTGGAACTAGGGTTGTTCCAACTAAAATGGTGTGACTTTTTACTCCATGAGTCTGTTTTTCAGTCCTGGGACTTAAAGATATCTCCTTCCCAAAGAAAGAATGGGCATCGGGGATGGAGGCAGCATGGTGAGGTAGTATTGGAAGTCAAGCGGGCTCTCACACTGACCTGCCATGTGAACTTGGACCTGTCACTTGACTTTGCCTTTACTCTGTCGTGGGCACTGTGGCAGCAGCTGGTGCAGTGCTAGGCGCCTGGGTTGTGATCAACACATAGCTAACAGCTGTTGAATAGGTGAAGCATTTTTCCCCCTGTACATGCCAGACAGCCACATCCTTTACTTTTTGCTTTCTCTCTCACGGGGAACCTCAGGACAGAGTCCAACATGGGCCCAGAATCCCGTGTACCCCCATTAAGGTGAGATGTGTCCTCAGGTCAAATTTAAGAGATGTCTTCTGTTTTCACAGCTTCAGCAGGGATCCCAGACTCTATCTTACGTGAATACACTGTTTGTTTTTCTTCTTCTCTGTCTGTTTGCCATTGGAAAAGTCCATTCATGCTGAATGACATGACTAAACAGTCAAGGAGAGAACAGTTGGTGTGTTTATAGCTCTTAGGTAAATACCACTTGTTATTGTCACTCTGAGGCTTTCAGAGAGGTGGCACCAGTCCTGGTCCGGGACTGTCCTCTTGTCAGTTCTGTCTTTCAGCAACCTGGAAAGACGGGTTTGAAGAAAAAGGGAGTCTGAAAGGGACTGGTGAGTAAGGGGAAGGAAGGGTATGAGAAAGAAACCGGGACACTGAACGAGACACAGAGAGTAGGGGAGAGAGAGGACAGGCATGCACACAACCGCGTGCACACGTGCGTGCGCGCACACACACACAGACGTGCTCAATGAAGCAGCACAAAGACGTCAGAGAGCTGATGATTTGATGCTTAATGGGATCTTTTGCCAGATACACACTCTCGTGTGCTCCTTCCTTAGCACTGCTAGGGACCTCTGCATGCATCATTTCTCAGCAGCTCTTGCCTTGTTCCTTCTGGCTCCACACCTGCTTCCACTAACATCTAGGATGTGCACTTTTTCCTCCCAGACGTGTCTGGGACCCAGATGGGAGATGATGTTAGCTGGATTAGAAGAATCAGCCTAAGAAGGTTGCAGGGCATCACCAGGAAGGCCAGGAGGAAAAGGACCCTTTTTGGGGACGTCTCTATGTTGGCGATGGAAGATCCATGTGATTATGAGAAACACAGGACTCAAAAAGCTCACATGTGGATGAAAGGATGCATGAACGGGAGCTCCCCTCCTAGCTAAGAGCCTGGGTGACCTTGAGTCTGTGCATTGAGCTCTCTGTGCTCTTATGATGGGAGTTTGCACCAAATGAGCATCTCTTAGACTAAAAAGTATTTGGATCAGACACCAAATACTCTTTGAATTTTAGTACCTGGTTAGAAACGATCAGGTATGACTTTAACTCAGGGGAAAATGGCTTGAAAACACCCCTGTTGGCTAGGTATCATTGTGCTCCCAGACTAACCACTCTAAATACTTCTCTTTGAGTTGTCACAAATTTAGTAATAATTCCTTTACTTCATTCAGTGCCTCATTCTTTTCATAACACTGTCCAAAAAAGACAATAGAGTATGATGATAAAGACCCAAACTCTGTTCTCAGCCAGACAGCAGTTCAAATCTCAGCTCAGATACATACCAGGAAGGTGAGTTCAAGCAAGAGTCTCTACCTCTGTGAACCTCAGTTTCCTCATCTGCAAAATGGAGATAACAGTAGTAACTGTCTCATGGGGTTAGAATGAGCATTAAAAGTAAAAAAAAAACACAAAAAACAGTGAAGTGCTTAGCACAGTGCCTTTATGTATAAACCATCCATAAATTATAGAATTATTAAATATTAGAATATCTCCACTCCATTCCCACAATACCAATAGGAAGTTGGTATTTGTCTCCATCTAAAAGGTGAAGAAACTAAAGAATAGAGAATTTGAGTGACATGTTCACAGTCTGAAGCCAGGACCAGAAAGAAAACAACCTGTATCTACCTGTATCCTTATGACATCTCTGAACTGAGCGTTCAAGGGGCTAAGCTTTGGGCAGAGCATGTAAAGAGAGAGGAGAGCTGAGATTTAATCTTGGGAAGCACACACAGTTAGAAGGATGGGGAGAATAAGAACTGAAGAGTGAGTACTCAGGAAAGCAGAAGAAGAAAACTGTTACAGAAAACAAGGGAATAGATCTTTTCCAAAAGTAGAGAGCAGGTCACCTGTGTCAAAAATCATAAAGTCAAATAAAAGGTTTGGGAATCTGAATATATTTAATTCAACAAATGTTTATGGAGTCACATACATACATTAGGCACCTCCTAGCTCTAGGTATATGTTGGTGCACATGGCAGACTAGGTCCCCGCTCTCCTGGAGCTTACTATTTGGCAGGAAAAGTAAAATACTAGAAAAGTAAACTAATAAATTAAAAATATAATTTCAGATAGTGTAAGTTCTGAGAAGAAGGTAAGAGGAAGATAATGCACTAGGAAGTGATGGGAGGCAGGTGAGCCACTGGAGCCAGTGTGATCAGTTAGCAAAGGCGACTTCTTGAACTGAGACCCGCATGACTGGACGGAGCCAGCCTCATAACGATCCAAAGTGCATTTTAGAAAGAAGGAACCGCTAAAGCAAAGTCCCTGAGGCCAGGATGAATTTGACTATGTCCTTTAAGGGCATTTTCAGTGAGTTGATGTGAACAGAAGCCAGATTGTGATAGACAACAACTGACTTATAGGGAAATAGGTTGCTTATGGATAAACTACTTATTCAGGAAGGTGGTCTTAAAAAGAAGAAAATGGTACGACTGCCTTTTAGAGCAGAGAGTGGGCAGTGCCAGCCATTCCTATTTGGGGATCTTGCCTTTCCCTTACCATTTCATGATCTCCCCCCCACTGCCAGTATTCTCAACCTGAAAGCCACCTCCTTGGAAGGAACATTCATATTAATGACTGTAGGGTATTTGTGGGGTTTGGAGATAAGAATAATCAAATCCTCCCACACCAAGACTTCACTGACAGCATCAAACTTGTTTGCACTGGTAGATGCTGTCACCATTCCAGCAAACACAGAGATATTTGCTTTGGGTCTTTATTTTTTTGTTCTCTATGATTCAGGGTCACCTTTGGTTTCTATGGCTAACTGGATCTTATTTCACTGTTGGTTAGTTTTGCTCACTACCTTTCCCACCCTTACCCCATCCTCCCAGACTAGATTCTAGAGTAGTTCTGTCCAATAGAACTTTCGTTGATTATGGAAATGTTCTGTATCTGCACTGTCCAATACAGTAACCACCAGCTGCATGTGGCTATTCAGCATTTGGGATGTGGATAGTGCAATTAAGAAACTGCATTTTTTATTAATATAATTTGAACTAATTTAAGCTTAAATAGCCACATGTGGCTAGTCCCTGTAGTTTTGCACAGATGGTTATAAAGAGTTAACATTCAGGAGAGGCTGGACAGTGTGGCTCAGTGGTTGAGCATCGACCTAGCTGTATTTCTAGCTGTACAGCCTTGACCAGGTTCAATTCCTGGTCAGGGCATATGCCCGGGTTGCAGGCTTGATCCTCAGTGTGAGGCATGCAGGAGGCAACCAATCAATGATTCTCGCTCATCATTGATGTTTCTATCTCTCTCTCCCTCTCCTTTCCTTTCTGAAATCAATAAAAATATATTTTTTAAAAAATCAGGAGAGTTTATAGTTCCCAAAGAAGTCACTTTGCAAGTTCATGGTGATTTCTGAGAAATGTGTTAATGAAAATAAGTAATGCCCAAGGCAGTGAGGGGATTTCTTTTCATTGAGAATAAAAGAAAAGGAATATACACAAAGTTGGCCAAGTTTGATGCGCATGAATATTTTCAGCATACTAATTTGGCCCGATATGAAAATATTGCTTCTTCTACATCAGAGAAGTAGTCTTTAAAGAACATCATTTCCATAAGTGTGTTTTATTTTAAAGGGTACTGGTTTCATAAAAATGTCTTTGATGAAAAGAATCTGTTGTTAAATGGGCTTGGGAAATTGGGAGCACTTTTCCTCTCTCATAGATTCACAATGCACATTGTCACAATAAAGGCTCTGAGAAATTCTAACAGTAGGTAACTCTGAAATACATTGTTTAACTCAGTATTAACCATGCAACTGTATGTGTATGTGCATGTGTGTGTGTGATATTAGTATCATGGCAAACTAGAGAATATTAGGGTTAAGTGTATGGACTTTGGGAAAGTCGCACATATTTCTAGCTGTTCAACCTTGAGAAAGTCATTTAACCGTTTCTGACCTTCATTTTTCCCTCTTTTAAAAATTGGGAGTAATATCTCTCTATCACAGCCTTCCATGAAGATCAAATGGATGTCAAGAATATATCACAGATTCTGGGACCAAGGGGATCTTCCCAAAATGGTTGGCTATTATTATTTTCATTATTATTTATGAAGTCAAGTGACTGAATGGCTGGGACTTTCTGGGCCCGGGAGAAATATGTTATGAACTGGTAGTGCTCACTACTGCTTTGAAATATTTTTAAGTATTGTATTGGAAGCTTGAATGCGAGAGCAATCTTTTCTACCTTCCTTTGTATATCCTTCACTAAGAATGTACACTCGGCATTGAATGCCTTCTTGCATTCATTCTCAACACAAAGCCAGAGGGGGTCTTTTTAAACCAGAAGTTGGAGCATGTCACTCTTCTGTGTCTCTCCCCTCGCCCTCTCCCCATCCCCCGTCCCATCTCACTCAAAAGAAAACCTAGAGCCTTCATTAATGGCCTCTAAGTTCTACGTGATCTGGTCGACTGGGGCCTCTTTTATGCTATTTCCTTCTATTGCTTAGTCTATCTACTCTGATAAACAGATTTTCTTGCTGTTCCTTGGATATGTTAGAAACACACTTACCTCAGGACCTTTGCACTTGCTGGTCCCTTTAATAAAGAATCATTTCCCCAGTTATTATCATGGCTCCTTCCCTTATATCCTTCAGATATTTACTGGAATGTTTCATTCTTAATCCTGCCTAAACTTGCAATATATCCTACATACTCCAGCACTCTCCTCTTCCTTGCTCATTTCTTGACTACACATGGGACATGCTCTGTTTTGTCCATTAGTGCTTCGTTTCTTGTCCATTTCCATTTGATAGAACATAAACTTCACAAGAGCAGTGTGTTTTGTCTCTCATTCTGTGCCATAACTCAGTGCCTAGGACAGTGCCTGGCACAGAGTGGATGTTCAATAAATAAATGCGAAAACTGCATAGGTTTTGTTGCTATAGACTACGTGCATTTCCTCTAAGCCCAGCTGTGGATGGCTTGTGGAAGCACGGAACACACAGTTACAAGATGGTCTATGTGGTTTTTATTAGTGCTTTCTGGGACCCAGCAAACAAAAAAACCAAAACAAACATATTTTGAAAAATATAATTCTTTCATAGAAGAGGAATACTCAATTTGAATTTAACATAGTTAAAAGGGCAAGATTTCTGATCTTTAAAAAATAGCTGTTATAGGGTCATTTCCTACAAATTGTCTACCCAGAAATCAGATGGGAAGAAAAGCAAGGTTTATGCAGACAGCTATGAAAAGATTAATCCCAATTCAGCTAAATTTGTGACCGTTTACACATTTCAGTGGTTCATAAGGCACAGCTTCAATGTGTTTTTATTAAACGCTGTATCTCTTATTGCAGAAATGAGGTTAATTCAGCTCTGATATTGTGACTGCTAGGTTGTTCTTCCTTTCAGACAGTAAGTGTTCATCCATTAGGTTTATATGGAGCATCTATTACACCCCATATAATTAGATAAACTCTTCACATACTTGGTTTCATGCAGTGCAATAGTAGGCACTTGACAATTGTTTCTTTTAAACTACAGAAGAATAATATGATTGCTTTCCCTCTTACTATTTTTCCTATCTTTTATACATTTGGAAAACATCACACTTGCAAAACTAAAATCTAACATGCATGACTCACCTTATCAAAAGATCCCTCCATATTTTTCAAAAAGAAAAAAATATATATAAACCAATCCCCAAATACTAAAACTTAGAATTGCTTTACACTTAAATAGCAATTTACATCATATAAACACATTCATAATCTTCATTGGTTAAAACAGGTCAAAGGTACATTCCTGGTTTCTTATACCAGACAAATCTCACAGTTCCTAATAAAGCAACAGAATTCTCATCCAACACATGACTTTCGGGAGCAAACGGCCTGTTTTGGTTTCATTTCAGCGAAGGTTGGAAGGCAAAGTAAGGAGTCTCACGATAAAATGTTCTTCTAATAGGGTCACATGTCCTTGAAGTTATGGCCGTTGTGCTCTTATTCCGGTGAAGAAATGATTCACATCCCAATTCTGGGTCTGGCCTCCCAATCAAAGGAGTCTTCCAGAAGACATTCATTTGTTAACTCAACAAATATGTATTGAGCACCTATCTCATGCTAGGTGCAGGGGGGAAATATTGATAAGATGTAGTCCCTGCCCACAAAGAGCTTACAGTCTAGAAAGGCAAACACTTTGAGAAAGGACTAGCTTGTCTACAGGAAAACTCATAACCTGGGTCTGCCTGGCTCAGAAGGCAAGTTCAAGAAGCTGTCGGTATGGCCCTGGGAGCCAGGGCCGTACTCAAGTTTCGTCAAGTCAAATAACTAGGCACCATGGATAACCTGAGTCTGGTAACGTCTTAGCCATACATCTCCTGCCTCGGGTTCCCATGAAAACTACATGTAAGAGTCTAAGCCTTTAGCTTAAGGAAGGTGACCATGTGAGCACCCAGCACAGACGAGCTTCTCAAGGGAGAAGCTCTGTGTCCCCCGCAAAGAAGGGGTTGCTTCACTTGATGCTGGCTTATCTCTGGGATTTTACTCTCCCTTTCAACACTGTGGTGGGAAGTATTCTGTTCACACCCCAAGTTGGCATGGCTCGATTACCTTGAGTTCTCCAAGTCACGAACAGCACAGAGAAAATGCATCAAACTCAAGCCAAGACAATAGAGAGATAATCTGAGAACTTAATACTCCGGCCTATTTAAGTAGGAACTGGGTGCCAAGAAACCGTCATTCTCAAGAAATAACACAATCTGCTAATTATCTGCAGAACTGTTCCCGTCGGTACTCCCCAGTCTCACTTACTACCTAGCAAAGATTGCTCTTCAACAGAGAAGGTGCAGAAAGAGCCAATTTGGAGGAATATAAGAAACTTACGGGGGAAGGGCAAATACAGAGAACAATCTAGTCACCTTAAGTGACAAATAAGCAAAGCCAAGGAAGGAATAGCAGAGAGAGGATTAGCAGGTGCCCCTCATATCTTCACACAATTCGGACGCACACTGACACTCCAACAGTCATGTGTTGACACCAATTCAAATATCTGGATGTTTAATTCATTCTGTGTGAAGTATAGTCAAATGCTGGGAAGGCCTCACAGTTCTTAGCCTGGCTTGGAAAACAAGGTGTGCCTTTTACAGGAATGTGTCGGAGCTGGGTTGCTCACTGTTATTTCTCTCGGTTCCCTCAGTAACTGTTACTTAACAACACGAAGTAACACCTTTGTGGAGATGACCAAGCCAGGCAGAAACAAAAATGAACTTGGTTGTACCTTCAGAAGGTCATTCATCTCACTACCCTGGTGTGCAAAGATCACCATTCCTAATGGTTGTCATTATAAGGAAGACAAATTGTTAATTCTTCTTACTCCCAGCCTTCTAGATACATTACAAACACTTTGCAATCTTTGACTAAGAATTGCTCACCTCTGCTAGATAAGACACGGTGGCAGGCAGTCCATTAGTTGATGAAGAGCACTCCCTCTTATTGGTACGTGTCTTCCGCCCCATAGTATTGCTCAAGAGAGGCAGGAGGGAGGAGAAAGCCAAGGACATGGGGATCCCAAAAGAAAAGTTGCAAAAGGGTGGATGTTCAAATTCATTTGCAAGGTGTCTACAGGCTCACAGGCCTCCCAGATTACAAGACCCAGTGATAAGTCCCCAGGTACTCCCAAACAACCCCACCATTGAAGTCTCCAACTCCTTACTGACTATAGCTCCTAAGCTCTTCTCTGTTTTTCTCTTTCATCCTTTTTTTTCTATGTCTTTTTTTCTTTTTAAACTTCTCTCTCTCTCTCTCTCTCTCTCTCTCTCTCTCACTCACTCTCTCTCTCTCTCTCTCTCTCTCTCTCACACACACACACACACACACACACACACACATTTTCTCTCAGCATTTCTTTCTACAATATAATTTTTAGTCTGCTTTGTGATCCCAGAGAAAATGTCTTCTTTTTGTTCTTGCTACATTACTTTGTTCAATTTGTCTGACTTTGTCTCTCATCTGGGGTTCTGAAAAGAAGTCCCTCTAGTTACTTAAGCCCACTTTCCTTAATATTTTAAAAATTAAAAAGAAGCTGGACTTTGAATCTTGCTTCTGCTTCTTCTTAGGGACTAAAAGATCTTACATATCTTATTCTTCTGAGAATAAGTCACCATTGTCATCTTGACTGGCTAAATCGGTGGCTCTCAATCAAGTGCAATTTTGCCCCCCTCCTCCCCACCCTCCGCCATGGGGGACACTTGAAAATGTCTGAAGACATTTTTGGTTGTCACAACCTCGGAACAGGAGTGCTACTGGCCTCTAGAGGGTAGAGGTCATGGACAGTGCCACACATCCACAGGAGAGTCAAATAATGCACAACAAAGAATTATTCAGCAAAAACTGTCAACTGTGTTCACTGAGAAACCATGGACTATAGGAATACAAGAGCAAACTCATTGCCACCTCCTTTTTCCCATGTAGTTTCTTAGCAATTGGGATAAAAATAACCAAGACTGGACCCTTTCTTAAATAACTAGAAGTGAGCAGAGGTGGTGATTGAAGTTTGTTCCACCAATCATCCACGGGGAAGGGAGGAAGACAGCCTTGGCATCAGAATCATTGCTGAGTGAGGAAAAAAAAAAGCCCCCACCCTTATGCTTCTGGCTGATTTACAGATTGCAAGTCATGTGATTATGCAGTGAGTACAGTCCTCCTGGATTTTTGGAGGTCCTCCTTCTCCACGCAGTGGCTCCTAAGGGTCAGGTGAAACTTCCCAGCAGCCTCCAGTTCATGCTGTCAATAGGAGACCCCGGATGGAGCTCGTCCTTGCGACCACGCCCACCTCCCTTAATGAGGCCATGTAGTTGCTTAGGTGCGAAGGACACACGCCACCTTTTCCTAAATCACTTGCATATAAAAATATTTAATGCCCTCCAATTTTTTCCCCCTTCTCTTGGCAAGAAGCATTAAGGCCGCAGACCCATTCTTCTTGCAAGTGGAAATGAACTTCACAATAAAGGCAAACACCCATCACAACCACATACAGCATCATAATTCACAGAAAACTGTGTACATTGGCTCCCCAAACAGGATGTACTTCGAAGTAACAAAATGAGTTTATCAACTGTAGTGTTCCTTCTTCCCGTTAGAAGTCGATTTTTTTTTTTCCTCCCTCTCTCCCTCATGGTACATAAATAGCAGAGAAAAGTCGTCTTGGACATATTTACATCCAGGAGTTCCCGGCTTGCTGGGATGTGGGGTCTGTTTTGGGTTGTGTTCCAAGGGTCAGTTTTCATTTTCTCTCCATCCACGTGCGTTCTTCCCGAATTTATACACCAGTCTCCGTCCGTCCACCCGCTCCAGGATCTCTCTTTTGTAGTAATATCTGTAACAGAGGACATTGGTAAGGTGGCTGCTCAGATGAGCCTGCCGGGGACTCCCTGGTCGTGCGGCCGTCTCGTGTGCGGAGACCAGCACCCCCTCACCTCATGGCCCGGCTGAGTTTCTCATAGGTCATGCTGCTGTTGTTCTTCTTTTTGCCCCACAGCTGCGCCACCGCCTCCGACTTCAAGAACCTGAAGATGCCCTCCGACCTGTCTTCCCACTTGATTAAGCCTGGATTCTTGTCTGGGTTCAGGAGGATGTCCCGGATGAATTCCCATAAGTGAGTCCCTCGCGGGTCTGAGAAGCAGAAAGGGGAGTTTAGTGATGGCCGAAGTCACAGCGAACCAGGCGCCAAGCAAGCATAGAGTTGGAACATCTTCCATCCGTCGGGAGATCCTCAATTCTCCCCCTGCCCACCCGCGAAGCCAGATCACAGAATTCCCAAATAGTGTACATATGAACAAGATGTTTGACAATGAACTAGCACAGTTTTTTTATTTTGTTTTTAGTTTGCAAAACAGGAAACTGGGACACAGAATGTAAGTGACTTGACCACGGTTACATAGTTAACTAGTGGCAAAATCAAGAGGAAAGGATAGGTGTTAGGTGGCCTATTTTTAGAGTATCTTCTAAGTATTGTTGACAACTGTTCTGGGATTCGTTTCAACGTGTTCCTTCCCCAGAAGGCAACTTTCAACCACTTTTATTTAGCAAGTACTTCACCCGTTAAATCACTCCAACCCAGCAACTGTGCACACCGACTGGGTTCTAGTATTGTAACTCCTAGAACAGATGGGGGTGAGGTCTCCCTGAGGTTGAGGGGGCCAATTTAAAAATGAAGGGGTAACTGTAATAAGATTAGCAAATTCAATTATATCCCCCAGTAGACTTGTGACACACAAACCCACCCACGCCTACCAGTTTGAGGGGCTCTGTGGGATGACCTGGAGTAGCAGATAAGGAAGATGGCCAGTTCCCTGCAATTTTTGATTACACCATCTTCATTTATTTCTACACAACCCCCCGGCCCTACAATACACACCTTATCTCTGATATTTTGTATACTTTCATAAGGTTTTATTATTGGGGGACATACAACCCCCAAGGAGCACAGTTGAATCTTAAGAATAAAGTCATTTCTTGGAACAACAAGTCTACAAAGGTAGGAAGCCAACATTCAGCAACAGCAAATAATACTGCATCTCAGCTGTTTCTCTCTATCTTTCTCCTCCCGCCCCCCGCCCCCGCTTTTTTTTCTGGAGAAAAGGAACCTGCTAACCCCATGCCTATAGGAAATCTCAGTTTTTTAAGAACAAAGAACAGAATGAGGCCATATATTCATTGGGGGTTCCTTCAGGGGGTTACTCTGCCAGTAAGTGTTGCCTCTATTTTCTCACCCTCCACAGTCTGAGTGAAGAATTGGAGGCAGCAGGCAGAGGCAACCTTTGTCTAAAAACTAGTGGCCTCCAATTATACCCAAGTTGAAGGACGTGCTAAGTGCCATCTGAAAGCCAGCCGACTTACTGTGCTTTTTGGTGTGGGACTTGGCAGGGTGGTCTTGCTCCTTCTTCACATCAGGTGACTCTGCTGAAGAGAAAAACAAGAGCTGTTTGATTTCCCTCTTCCCTTCAATTGTCATTTTCATTTCTTCATCTACCCGTGTAACCAATATTTATTGAGCACCTACTACATGCCTGGCACATTTCCAGTACAAAACAGAGAGGATAACTGCTCTGGAAAAAAATACTGCAGGTTAAGAACTGAGGATAGAAGAATGGAGATTGGACTAATTGGCAATTTCATATAAGGTGGTGGTTATAGAAGAGACCAGAAGGGCGTCAGGGAGACAGCCATGCAGAGAGCTTGTGCAAGAGTCTTCCAAGAATGAGAATAGTAAGTGCAAAGGCCCTGAGGTCAGTGTGAGTTTCTATGTCCACAGAGCAGCAGGAAGCCAGTGTGCCAGTGAGCAAAGGGCAGAGGGGAGGAGGTCCATACCATTAAGGCTTTGTGGGATCTTAGCCTGTATTCTGAGAGATCTGTTGAGCCACTGAAGGATTTAGGTCATTGAAAGGGTTTTTGTTTTTCATGATACAAAAATGTAAACATTTATAACAAAGAAAGACAGCTTTTAAGCCAAAGGAGGGCCTTTTTTGGCATGCAAGTTTACATTTTAATCAGCCTGACAAAGAGGCCATTGACTGGCCTGAGCTCAGTACAGAGGGCCACGCGGGCTATGGAAACACAGATTAGTTTAACAAATGACTCATTATGGTAACCCTGTGACTATCACCAGCGAGGAGATGACAGAGGCGGAATAAAACTTCTTGAAAAGAAAAATAAATGATCTAGCTGTGTGTGTGTGTGTGTGTGTGTGTGTGTGTGTGTGAGTCAGTGGGTACTTCCCATGTCCAAGGCAGATCTTAACACACACAAAAAGTCACACAATAAAAATCCACCAGTTTTAATAGAGTAGTCCCTAAATGCAAGCCAGTTTTGTTAAGAAACTGGGCCAGCAAAATGCATCACTTCTGCGTGTGTTCCATTGGGGCTTCTTAACCTAGGCTTCAGTACCGTAGGTGTGGCCTTCAAGGGCGTTTCAGACTGGCTGAAAATACATGCAAAGGGAGAGGGTCTGAAACATTCATTCAATTGTCAAGAGTGGGCCATTATTCAAAAAAAAAAAAAAGTTTGAATAACCATCGCTCCTATTTTAAGCAGTTAAGAAGAACAGCTACTGATGTTGAGCGCTTACTATGTAAAAGGCACGGAGCAAGGCATATTACATGACTCACTTTATTTCATTCACACAATAACCCTGTGAGGTAGGTACTATTAAGACCCAGTGTTTACAGCAACAAAGGAACTGAGACACAGAGAGGTCAAATGACTTGTCTAAAGTCATACAGCCTGAGAGGGGAGCCAAGATGCTAACACAGTCAGTTTGAACCCAGAGCCTTTACTATAACCACTAGTCTCTGCCATTTCTTAAGCTGGTGGCACATAACAGATGTGACAAAAGTCTCCCCTGCCGAGAATCAGGGCCAGTTCTCTAATTATGCTCTAGTTAGTGGGGAAAAGTAATTCCGTATTTCCCAGTGCGCAGGGACACACTCGCCTCTCTGATCACCCAGCCTGCCCGGACTCGGGGCTTCCAGCAGTTTCCCTGAGAGCCGTGGTAAGTTGCGGGAGAGGGATTTAATAAGATCTGGTCAGAAAAGGAACCTCTTGTTCTGGGTAAGAATTCCTCCGCTGGCTTTGTCAGCCAGAGACCCGCACCTGCCTTGTGTTTCTCTGAAATCCAGAAGGACAAATTCACAGGAAATGCAAGGAGACTTCACTCTCCCTCCCTGTAGGTTTCAGGGTGAGGTTGCAACATCCCATCAGGATGTGACAATATTGCAACAGGTCTGGCGCTCACCCCGGTTTCCAAGTATACATCACTCTGACAGGGCCACGTTGTTCTTCAGACAAAGAGTGGCATTTACCCAGCAGGCCACAAGCAAGGCTCGTCTTCAAATGGCAGGGCCTTTATTTCAAAGCCAAGGTTGAATTCAGAAAAAAAATACACACACAAAAACAGTGTCTCCCAGTTTATTGGCCCCAATCATTGCGTATGGGTTCCATGCTGGTGTCGAATCAATTACTTTGGGGTTAAGGTAACTTTGTGAATAAGACAGAAACCTTAGACCCTTCTCCCCAGAAAAAAATGCACATCTTGTTCACTTGTGAAAATCTGTGAACAATCCCAGGGGTTCGTGGCTCACTTGGGAGTCCATGGACTCCTGATTAAAAAACCCCAGGCAAAATAGACCATGAGATGTCAGCCATTTACCTAGGCCAGCTCTCTGTCCAGTTTGGAAAAGACCAAATAAAAATTATTCCCCAATACAAATGTTTCCATCATCATACGGAGGATTATGCAGCCCAAAGCTAAAGGAAACCCTCATTCTTCCAGCCTCCTTGTGCAGTCCCGAGCGTGAGGGCAAGCTCTGGAATCCCTGAGCTGTCTTCACACTAAAATCTTTTGATCTGAAACCTCCCTTTAATATGATGGCCTCTCCCCCTCCTATGCCCCTCACCCCCAATAAAAGTCAGAACCTTTGAAGGCAGCCATGTGGTTAGGTGACTCATGCTTATAAAAGGAGGGCTCGCTCTGGGGCAGTGGTCCAGCTTGGCTTTCTCTCGCTGGGCGCCCAGGCCTCTCAGGCCAAGGTCTGGCCAGGGCAGGGGCAGCACGAAGCCCCAGGTTTATGATGCAAGAGCCAGATGGTGACTTCAGCTAAGCTGCTTCGCAAGAAGAGAAGATTAGAAGCATTTGCATATGATTCAGCTGTGAGCCATTTCTTTACGGGATATACAAATTTCAGTGTTATAATAGACCGTGCCACCCTAGCTTTAGGCTCAGCAAGTCGGTGAATAAACACATCAGGCCCGAGTTGGCGTGATTGGCTCGAGGACTATCGGGCAGATCAGGAACACTGGCGGCAGCCATTTTATGAAATGGGCAGATGGCAGCGAAATCAAAACAAAGGGCGCTGCCCCGCCTGCCTTTATCACCGAGGGCATCAGTTTACCCGGCCTCGCCTTCGCTCCACGGGTAACTTGCATTAAAACATAGAAAGGTACTTAACTGCATTCAGTCTAATGGGAGCATGAAAGGTAAAGACTCAGACAAACGACCACACTCTCTCCTTTTTTTTTTTTTTCCCCCTGGGGGAGGGGCTCTGGGCCCATCCAATAGAATACACACTAAACTATACTGAAAGGAATTAATAATCAAATATCCTACTGGAGGGCTGTTATGCCAAAGAATTTGGCAACCCCTGACACTCAATTGGTTCTTTAAGGGATAATTCTGGTAGAAGACCTGAACTGATGATCTCATTTTCCAGCCTGTGTTACACTCTACACTCGTGGGGTAGCGATGAGGGGCTAGGGGGTCAAGGATCAGGGGAGATCATGGGGAGCAGATTTGTAAAGCCCATTTAAAGGAAGGCCTTTTCAGAATTAGGTGACTGTGAGTTTTCTGCCGCTGCCAATCTGAAAGCAGGAACTGGCCTCTGGGGCCCCGCAGACTCTGAGGTTCAGAAGTCAGGACACGGGAGAGGCCTGGCGGGGAGGGCAGCAGGGCTGTGATTATGGCTTTTAGGTTTCCTAGGCGCCTCAAGACCTACCAACCCCCCCAGGCTCAGGAAGTGGTTGGTTCCACCTTACTTCTGGTTGGAATCTTTTGCCATAAGCCAAAGAGCCAACCGGAAGGACGTGGGCGGCGACACCTTAGGAAGTGTGAGAGGAAGTCAGAGAGGGAGCAGGCGGGTGGTTTCCTCGGCTCTGAAACCTTGCTCAGGACGGGGTGGCAACGATTGCACAGAAATGTTACCTCGATTGGCTCAGTTCCCCCAGAAGGGCAGATCCAGGGTTGGATCTGTTTCTTAATTTCCACAGATATGTAGAGTGACACAAAGTATGGGTCACTGGGGGGAGGGGGAAGCAGAGAAATGAATTGGCCTCAGTTCTTAACCTCAATCCCAGAAGCACTGACACTGGCTCCCAGCCCTGTCCCGTTCCAGGGGCTTGACCGTACAAAACCTCAAACCAAAAGCTTTCATTATTTCAGTTCTCAAAAACATACTCAACAAAAGCAAAAAAAAAAAAAAAGAGGGAGGAGGGGTTGTTGTTTGATTCTGTGCTTTCTTCCCCAAACACTCATTTAAATCCAAGGTCTGAAGTTGTCCCAAATTCAATTCCAAGGAAGGGCAATTCACTTGCGACAAGTCTAAGCTCCGTTTCACAGACCCAGACAGATCCACAAGTGCGCACCCAGATTGCAGGTCAACGTGAAACCCTCTATTCATCTCCCCAATGCACTCAGTCCTACCTGGTACATGCCAAGGTACCTATTTGTAAATGGAGGGGGGAGCATAATCAGAAAGGCCCTCTCTCAGACTTTGAGCAGACCAACCCTCTCATTCAATGTAACCTTGATTGAGTCATGGATAGCCAACAGGTGCATCTAATCTTAACCAAATACAACTAACATGAACAGAATTCAAAAAGTGACTGGAGAGTCCTGATGAGCCAGGCTTCAAGAACTGACAAAATAATGTAATTTCTGGGGTTCTGAAAATTTCCAATTGCTCCCCCTCTACCCAAAGACCATTGCCACAGGTTCACGGACCTCCGTTAGACCTTCTTTCTCTAAAGCCAAATAGTTTATCGAAAATCAAATATAGCCTTCTGCCCCCATAAGTATACTCAAGTATGAATAATTTTATCAGACAGTTTCCCAAGAGCCGGTTTTTGTTGAAAAGAGAGTTTTTGTTATCACAAGAAGAGTGACGTGGTTTCACAGGAGACAAACACTTTTACCAGAGGCACCCGCACTGGTCATATTCCATGTACAAATATTGGCTCAAAAGCAGATCTTTTATGAATAGTAACTCTGTCCCTTTCCTCACTTTTTAATGAGAAAGACTCCAGCAAAATGGAAACATAGGATGTTGGCAATTCTCATTAACGCTCAGTAAGCGACTTCATGAGGCACACAGCCTCTGATGTCAGGACAACTTACCTACAGGAAGGTGATTGGTGGTTGTCATGGAGATCTGGGCTCGGCAGAATGTTTTGCTGTCCAACAAATCTGTAGCCATGAAAAGATAAAGGACATTGAGAGCCCCCTCTGACGACAGAACTTTTTGGCTATTAGGATAGCAAAATCAGAATGTAAAAGGGCGTGCAGTGCTGGGGAGTTAGTTACCTACTGTGCTACCATAGTTGGTGTCATATAAATAGTTTTCTTCTTTCCAGGTGTTCATGATGGAAGGGTCTACAAAGGACAGAAAATGGGAATGGTTAGCAATCATCATCCCTGGGAAGGAGCTTCCCTTTTCTAACTCACAGCTCATTAGGGAGGCATAGGAGCTAGGGGTTGGTCTCCAGAGTGTAGGGAGACACTGCTACTCCAGCCACCTGTTACTTTATAATAATGTTACCCTCTGTTTCTTCCAGTGTCCTGGGGAAATGGACTTTGCTATAGCTCTATCCATGTGTTCTGCACCTGTTGCATTGTGGGGGAAGTTGCAACAGTGGAATTCTAACCTAGACCAATGCTTGAGTTTCCTGGGAATTTTCTCAGACTGGACACGGCAGGGGGTGGGTTCAGGAGCCTGACCTTGTCTTGCATTCTACTAGACAGGGACCAGAATATTTTTACACTAGAAAAAGACATTGTTAGAGACAAATAAATTCATGATTAATGAACAACTTTTTTCAGTAATATGTTCCTGGGAGAATTAATGATGTTTCCATCAGAAAAAAAAAGTCTAGTCATTTTCATCATAGTGTCTTCATTGCTGCAATCCAGAGAGATCTCTCCTCAAGTTGGCAACAGCCCCCTCCCTCTAGGATTTCTCCAAATAGCTTAAGGGACAACATGAAATTCTCAAAACACAAATCCAACAACTTTTAAGAGTAGGGCCCCATTGCCTCATCTTGCAAAAGCATATCTCTCTCTCTCTCTCTCTCTCTCTCTCTCTCTCTCTCTCAGCAAGCATGTCTGACTCTGATTGACTCTTCAGATTTCAGATTCAAAGGAAACTCCCCTCTACCTACCCCAAATGCAGCCCAACTCCTACGCAACCCCCACATCTGGGCTAGTCTCCAACAGAAGCATTTTCTTTCCTGGCTGGCCGAGAGCTGCAAGATCTGGCAAGGAGTGCTCACCTCGCTCGTCCCTACCAGGAACTTCCTGCTTTCTTCTCTTCACAGATCACGGCTGCCCTCGGCTCCCCTCCTGCCCAGCTTCTGAATTTCTGGGCCGGGTGGTAAGTCACTGGCCGAGTTTCATTTTGTTTTTACAACATAAAAGGTATAAAACCTGAGTCACTGGCTAAGTCCTCTTGTTTACGACACAGGGATTTAGCTGGTATTTTAACTAATAGCTACGTGTTTGGGCACTCCAAGCCCAATCTCTTGGGGTTACACCCTCTCTCCTTGTTGGGTCACCTCGTACACCTGTTGTTGTCTCTGAAAACAAACTGAACCAAAAGGTTTGGAGGTGTCGGCCCCTCTGTGAGCCTCTTCTCCCCTCCTCCCTGGGCGGACCTTCTCCTCCACCCTTTGGCTTAGCTTTTCTGAACTGGCAACACAAGAATGTCTGGATGGTCAAGGAGGAATTATCGAGTTACTTGGGACCTCTGCATGCCATCCTGGCTATGGTGGGGCTATCTGCCCGGTCACTGTGGGGGTGGGGCACACCATCTCCCTACTAACCCCCTGTATCTGCCTCTACGACAGCCAGACCCATAAAGCACAGACCATCCAGGTAACCCAAGCCCAGGTCTGTGGGAGAAGGCAGAGCTAGGAAACGCTAATTAACATGCTTAGCAGCTATTGTTTTTGGCTTTAATAATAGTAGACTAGCCCCCTTATAAAAGAGCCAATAATTGCATGGGGCCAATTTAGGCTCTGGGTGGCTCACAAATCACTCCTAGGTGCAATTCTGCCCTTAATGACTGGCACGCAACCCTCGGGCAGGCCTGCAGGCTCTCATGGCTTGCAGCCGCACGGATGAGGACCTGGACCTGGCGAGCAACCCTGGAGCAGTGGCAGCTGCACAGTCTCATCATGGCCAGTGGACTTTCAGGGACTGGCATAGCTCCCCTTAGACCAAGAGGCCATAGGCCAAAGGTCAATGTACAAGGAAATCCGATTTGTGCAAGGCCACTGGGCAAAACTTCTTGAGGCAGTTATTGCCCCCTGCAAGTCTCCAGGGGTGACCGAAAGTCCCCAGGTGAGAGATTAGGATGGGGGAAAGAGAACAAAAATGAATAGGGATACCATGGGACTGCAGACCCCATTGAGAGCCCAGAGTAATCTTTCACCTAAATGCACAGAAAGCAGAAGTTGGGTTCCATAGCTGCCTTTGACATTCCTACGGAACCTCTGAGAGCCCTAGAAACCACAGTAAGTACAACAGCAAGTCTGCATCTTCGTCCTTTTTGTGTAACACTCCTACCAAGGGAGGGGGAGAGGGAGAACCATAGACCCTTCCTCTTCTCTCCCCTTGCTTTTCCTAACTTGGTCAAGTCCCCTGACTCTGTGGTGAGAAGGAGGCCCACATAGACTTTGCAATTTTCCCAGCTCCTGGAGCGGAGCCTGGATGATGTCCTGACCAGTAGTGGGAAGTAGAGAAGTGTGGGCAGAATTGGTCTCACCATCCGTCTAGAAATCAGAAATAGTTGGCAGTCACTGGTCCCAAGCCCAGGGGATGAGGCTCACAGAGGGTGGCCCCTTGGAGACAGCCAGGGAAGAGGCGTCCCTGGGTTTCCTGCCAAAATACTGGCTCCTTCCTGCTCCCACACTCCCTCGCACTCACTCCCCATTGTCCCCCCCCAGGGATTTGCCTACCAAGTTGGCTCTCTTTGCTACTACTCACCCGTTTGTTCAGTCTTGACAATGACATTGTGTGTGGACTGGAACAGGTCACTGCTGCACTGGCCTGTGAAGGGCAGAGTGGGAAAGTCAGAGCGGGCCCGCAGGGAGCCAAAACTTAAACAAGGACGGAGCCGACTTCTGGAAAGAGCTTCTGCCAGTCCCACTGCCTGATCGCCTGACCACCTCTGTTTGCTTATGGGAGGGGGCTTCCCTCTCTGGATCTACAAACTCAAGTCAGAACTTCCTGGTACGGGAAAATCAGTAGCTCGGGCACCCACATCGGATGGAATTCTGTGGCCTTGTCTAGGGAAGGCATCCAGTCTGGTGGCAATAGAACTTCAGAAGTCAGAAGATCAGTGTTCCACTAAGAACTGCAAGACACTTCGTCTTCCTGGGTCTTGGTTTCCTCATCTGTAAATTTAGGGGATTAAACTAGATAAAGTCATTACTAGATGGTATCTAAGGTGCTTTCCCAGCTAAGATATGACACTACATGAAAACGCAAATATAAGGAAAACCAGTTTAATTTAACTGGCTTTATTCTTCTTTGATCTTAAAAGTAATCAAATTTATTCTTATTGGACCCAATCTATGAGCTATGGCTGGGTAAATGCAGTGATTCTTCCCTTCTTTATGCCTTGCAATTCCTCTCTGGATGTGTCATAAGTAAAAAAGCATGTATATACAGATGAATAAAGGTCATAGGATTTTTCTCCCTAGCCCGATTATAAATATCTCAGGAGCAGGGGTCATGCTCTAACCTCTCTGGCCTTCAGTTGTCCCATCTGTAAAATGGGTACAATATTTATTGTCTCAGAAAGTCATTAAACGAATCAACTCACTTAGCATGCCTAGGATACGTCAACACTTAATAAATGTAAGTTAGTGGAATGTCTACAAAAAGGCAAACAACAATCAAAGGTGAGAAATCTGGTCATTAGCCACTTCCAGAGGCACCAGCAGCATCCAGAGGGACCAAACAAGTCATGGAACGTCAGAGATGGAAGGTCAAAGACAGCCACATCACCTCCGAGGACTCCCCACCTTGGGCTTCAATCAGGGCAAAGCTTTGAAGGTCTGAATTTAATTGGAGGTGGGAAGGTAAATATTTTTAATTCCTCAAGTGTAAGTCTGCTCTTTCTGAAGATTCCTGGGGATTATTTATAGAGCCTTGTTTGGTTTGGTTCTAGTAAAAGAAAATGTGCAACCATGTCTGTGAGGTTGGGGGCGGGGGGAGAAGGAAGTGCCCAGGAGCTGAATGAGGTCATCCAAAATGGCCAGCACCGAAGCCGGCTCTGTGCCCAGGCGGGGACCTGCTCAGCGTTGATGGCAGCTGTCAGGGACCGAATATGGCACATAGCCCTGGGTCTCATGCTTTCCAAAGCCCCAGCTACCTGCCTACATACAGGTTCTGCTAAGACAGACTTGACCATTCTGATGTGGACAGGCCAGCTCACTCTTGTTGTATATCACTGCTTTCCAAAATAGCCGTTGTTCTCAGAGGAGCCATGTTTTTTTACAGCCATTAGCAGGGCAACGTTATGCCCGTGTCAAATACATTCTGCAAGACAAGTTGTCTGCCCACTATGTCTTACAAGCCAGTATAGATTGTGTGCGTGTGTGTATAAGCTATCGCGATGCACAGTGTTTAAATGGTGGCTGGCAGGGGGCTAAGTGAGACCTTGAAAGAGAGACATTTGGCCTGGCCTGAATGGCTCAATGGTTGAGCATCAACTTGTGAGCCAGGAGGTCACAGTTTGATTCCCAGTCAGGGCACATGCCCGGGTTGCAGGCTCAAACCCCAGTGTGGCGTGTGTAGGAGGCAGCAGATCAATGACTCTCTCATCATTGATGTTTCTATCTCTCTCTCCCTCTCCCTTCCTCTCTGAAATATATATATATATATATATATATATATATATATATATATATATATATAATTTTTTTTAAGAAAGACATTTGGCTCTAAGGGCAGCACCAACTCCAGAAATCACTGCAGAAACTTCCTACACGTGTCCAGACCATTAGCTGTAACTCCCTTTTTTGTTGTTACTTAACAGAACTTTTAAGAATCTGCTGAAATATTGTAAGTCTGTTCCCCTTCCCTCCCAAAACACAAACATAGACCTAATTTTGCATATCTTCTTACTATCTTAGGTTCCACCTTAAGAACCTCGGTCTGGAAGTTTCGAAAAAAAATAGCCATGATGATCTTAGCAAGCAAGTAATTGGGAATTAAGCTGTCAAACCCTGTTTGCAAGTCAAAGAGGAAAGGTTTTCTGAGAGGAGCGAGTATACTGTGAATACCCTGCTAGCACATCTCCTGGATCATCGGCCACAGGAGAGAGTTAAATTACCCTGGGTTTGTATGGGTCTTGACACACTCGCAGCCTAGTTTTTCTGCTTGTTCTCTCCCCTCCCTTCTACTTCCCTGTCTTGGAAACAGTAATTTGGAGGTGAGACCATCCTTTGATGCCCCTGACTAGGATCCCTGCTGGCTGCAGAGGCTTTGCTCTTCTCAGCTGACTCCTAGCGAGATGGAAAGAAGGACAATCACCATTCCACTTGAGATGCTGCAAGTTGCTGTAAAGGAGCTGCCCCGCCGTCCCCGCCGCCCGGATGAACTCCTGCAAACTCATGTTGCACAGGTGCTCGCCGTTGATGTCGAACTCCTGGAAAGGGATGCAGCTGGCGTCCAGCTGGTTGGTGTCCAGCAGGTGCTGGAGCCACTCCCACACCTGGTACTTGGTCCAATACTGAGGATGGATTTCATGCCACTGGCCTCCAAAAAATCCACTGGAAACTGCAAAACAGGGGGTGGTTCTGAGTGACCCACGGTTGTCCCTGGGCATAATCCCAGGCAGGGGTGGGGTGGGGTGGGGTGGGGATGCGTCACTGGCTGCCGGAAGTCATGAGGATCGGATCACAACCACAGTCCCTGTGCACCAGAGGGGGCCGGAGCAGGAGACAAGCTCTGTAGAGGAGGCCCTTGGAAGTGTGGTCCTTTTTCTAGTTGTGATGGGGCCATGCATTTAGCCCCTGTGCATCTTGATGCCCTCTTCAGTATCAAATACTTACCCCTGGGAGCTGGATGAGGACAGGAGACCTGAAATACCCTGAGATCTTGAGTTTCTTCCCCACCTTCCCCAAAGTTCCATGAAAGAGAAAGCATTGCTGGTTTCAGCAACTTATTAGGTATTGTTCACCCCTACATAGTTCTCGTTCTCTCTTCTTCCCCCTGTCTCCCTCCCATCTCCTTCTCTCTCTTACACACGCATATACACATCCACATCTCAAATTCAGACCATTTTCAGCCAAAAGTGAGGCCAGCGAGTAAGGTTCTTTTCTCTATGCTGCCTTTGCTTCTCCTCACAGTGGTCCAGGTTCCTCATCCGCTAGCTGTGCTGACCCATCCCTGCCCCACACTGGTTACTATAGCTACTGTGAGGTCATTCCCTTACACAGTTACCTTAACTTAGGTCGCTTCCCATCATCCACTGAAATTAGGTACCAAACTGCCAAGCCACGCAGTGAGGCTCTTCACTAGCTATTGATTCTTCTATGGCCTTTTTTCTATGTTGTCCTTTCAGGCAAGTTTCTGTTCTACCAATCACTCCCTGTTGAATTCCTACCCAGCTTTCAAACTCTGACCACCCCACGAGGGACGTCATCACAGACTCCCATTTACTGTGAGGGCTGCTGTCCTGTGAATCGCCAGGAGACGTGTTGGGTATTTCTCATAATGACTTTTATCATGTTCTGCTTTCCTTTAGGAGTATCTAAGTGCTGTCTTATTCTCCTCTGTAAATTGTAATGCTCAAGGTCATGGGCCCTGTCTCATGCATCTTTGTGCCTCCAATGAAAACTATCTTAGAGGCCTTGCCATCTTAGGCACTCGCTATAGATTTCTTTAGTGGCATTTGTTGCTGAAAAAAAGAAAATAATGTGGGAACCTGAAAGAACTGTGAGGTGCATTCACAAGATGGTTAGTTCAAATGCCAGTGAAGAAAATTTCATTCAAGCCAATAAGAGTTGCTACGTTTAGTGTAGGCTAACCATCTGTGTATGGTTACCATCTCATGCTCTCTTAAGAGAACATCATCAGCCCAAAGTCCTAGGGGATGGAGAAGAGAGAGCCAGCCAGCCTTTGGGGGCATGTAACAGGGCTGAGAGGTCTTATGGTTTCCTTGTAAACAGAGATTGAGGGGGAATAGCTCTCTTCTGGAAAGGTGGGGGCCAGGGGCTAGGGCAGTGATGGCGAACCTATGACACACGTGTCAGAGGTGACACGCGAACTCATTTTTTCGGTTGATTTTTCTTTGTTAAATGGCATTTAAATATATAAAATAAATATCAAAAGCATAAGTCTTTGTTTTACTATGGTTGCAAATATCAAAAAATTTCTCTATGTGACACGGCACCAGAGTTAAGTTAGGGTTTTTCAAAATGCTGACACGCCGAGTTCAGAAGGTTTGCCATCACTGGGCCAGGGGAATACACTGTTGCCACCCACTAAGCTGAAGCAGGGGAAATCTAGCTGAACATGATACACAGATATTCCCACAAACTCAAGCGTGGAATGTGTAGCACAAGAAAACTGTCCCTAACTTTTGCTTCAAGGTCATCGTACACCAGTACTTCTCAAACCCTGATGTAAATATGAATCACCAGGGAATGTAGTTCAAATGCAGATTCTGATTACACAGAATCCTGAGCTTCTGCATTCCTAACAAGCTTCCACTGGATGATGATGATGATGATGATGGTGGTGGTGGTGGTGGTGGTGGTGGTGATGGTAATGGTGATTGTCTGTAGATACAGTTTGAGTTGCAAGGAGCTAAGGAACCCCTAAAGATTGGATTCCCATAATGCCCATGGCCTAGCTCTCAGGAGAGGCTGAAGGGGGAATGTTTCCAACCCAATCCCACTTTTGCTCACACCTTCAGAATCCATCCCCTGCTTCCAGATTTCAGGAGCACTAAGACCAGGAGGTCCAGATGATTTAGGCATGAAGGTGGCTGCTTGGGTAACAGCTGCCACTCACAGTGGGTACTTTATCTCTCATACCTCACGGCCAGACAAACGCAGCCCTACACCCTCAGCGTGGACCCTGAAGCAGAAGCCAGTGGTAGAGGGGAATGGGGACAAGGATTGGGAAAATCTAGTCCAAAAATTAAATTACATAGAAATATTTCCAGATATATAAACACACAGAGCTTAGACTGGATGTTTCCAATTCCTCTTCATTTTGGAGGTCTCACAATACACCTGTTTAAGGAGGGGATATTTTTGTGTGGTTCCACGAGTCTTTGTTCTCTTTTTTCTAAAATAATTGTGTTGTTATGATAGCGCAGCTCTGGGAGTGCAAACAAGAGGCAGTCGCTCTCCGTAACCCAACAACCGGCCTGCAGTAATTTCTTCTCTCAACTGCACATGACCCAGATGAAAGGATCGTTCCTGACAGTCCATCCTGTCGGAACTTGAAAGCACCAGAGAATTTTATATGAACTTGACTGGAAAATTCTCCCCATCGGCCAGTGGACTGGTCAGATTCCTGAAATTTTAGATTCCTAAGAGTTCAGGTCTGCTCGGTCTTTCAAAGGACTTCCCCCATCCCATCAATCATGACCAGGAGCTGGGCCTTCTGGGAGGCCTCTGGAAATTAAGAAATAAAAGTGGCACCTACATTCTACTCCTTGCTGAACAAATGGCCCCAGCTTTCAACTAAGCAAACAGGAAAAATGCTGTTTAATGGAGGGTCCAGTCTGAAGCCCCTTCCTGCTCTGTTTAGAGTCCTCCTTGGAGGTCCCACAGCAACAGAAAATGTCACTGCCCCGAAAAGGCAGCAGTGTGGTGGGCCAGGTGACCAAGCAAGGGAAGGTCACCTGTGCACGCTTTCAACCATGTTTGGCTGGGGTTCCGCGTTAAGAGGCGGAGCTGCACATGGACCAGCTGCAATTGGAGAGCATAATCCTTCCATTATCCTCCCACTCCTCCTTGGACTCTGCTCACAACAGGCCTTTTCCATTTTTTAGGGGAGTCGGAGCAGCCGTCTCTGGAGTGGAGATCAGAAGCAGGTGCGGGGGTAGGAGAAGACTCAGAGCTCCGTAAAGCCCCGCTGTTCACCGCCCAGCAGTCTGCCCAAACTGAAAGCCTTCACACGGGGTGTGGGGCCCTGATTCAGCAACCACTTTATTCAGTTTCGCTTCTACAGTAAGCCACGGGCTTGGTCACCAAACCCTCTCTAAGCCCCACCACCAACCCCTCCCTCTTCTAATCAATAGGTTCTAGATTAAAGCACCAAAGAGGGGCCCACGGTCTCCTGGAAAGTCTCTTCTCCCCTGACAAAGGTAGGTCACTGGAGCATGAAATAAAAAGTTGAAGCCGCTAAACTCTCTCCTCCTTGAATTCCATGCTTCCGTGCAACACACACACACACACACACACACACACACACACGCACACGCACACACACACACACTTTTTTCTCCTATCCTATCGGATATCCTAAGCCAAATACTGTTAAAAGTTTCAACAGGTGGCTTTCCCTTTGGGCATCTCCTCTACAACCCTATCTGCCAGGCTGCCCACCCAGAACCTTGAATCTTGGGAGGAAACCATGAAATCTATCAAGCGGGCTTCAGCCTGCAGCACCGGGGGCCTAGAGAGAACTCCAGCACGAAGACTTTCCCCCATCCCCGCGGTTCCTCACATCTCCTGCTGCATCTCATACCTTAAGTTGGAAAACGAAGCCTAATGAAAGTAAAGCAAAACCCCCCTGAGACTCAACACCCACAGGAGGGGGGCAGGGAGGGGCTTACCATTGCACATGGGGTAGCTGTCTGTCCAGGCGGGCTGCTGGTGGAGGAGGTTGTTGCTGGGGTTGAGATTCATTACACCACTTCCTTCCAGAATCATGATCTGTAAGGCGATCAAACAACCTGTTCAGTCAGTGCCTCTTGGACAATCGTCACCGGAGAGTACAGGTCAGAGAGTTAATTTAGGAAGAAAGGAAAAAGCATTTGCCCTTCCCACCATTGCCTCCAAAGCCTATTGCTACGGCCCCTTCCGTAAAAGCAAAACTCACTGGCGATTAAAAATTTCCAGGTTCAGTTTTCATATGCACAAGGCAAGTTTTTACAGCCACCCATTCATAAATGAATAATCTCCGATCGGGAATGAAGCGAAGGGAAAATGCAATACCTGCTCACAGGGTGCGTCTGGCCAGAAGCCAAGCCTTTTTTTTTTTTTTTTAACAATAGTGAAAATGCCAAAGAGATTTTGTTTAAAGTGGAACTGCAAACAGTGAAAATCCAAGCTGGTAGAGGCACAGACCTGGCACCTGCGTGGGAGTCCTAGCCCACCAGGCAGGCCCTCACCCGGGCACCCAGCAAGTGTATCTGCCATGGGTGGGCAGAGGTCAGAGGGCCTCAGTCATATTTCATCCAGAGCTCCTCCAGCATCTGGCTGCATGATAATATCAGGAATCCATTGGTTTCCCTGACAAGATACTGCCCCTCCCCTTCCTTCCCGATAACGAATTCTGACCAGCTTTCTCTCTCCTCTTAGACTATCATAAGCTCCGAAAGTGACCGAGCGGTGACTTTTTCAGTCTGAGGGCTCATTTTCTCAGTAAAGGGCCTAGGAGAAAAGCCTGTCTTCCATGGGCTTGCTTGAATTTGTTAAACAATGTACAAATTTTACACTTTGAAAATACTTCTTCACTTCTCCAGCATCTATCATGTTCTCACCCCAAGCCAGGCACCCTCCACCTTCAGACCTCAGCCCCATGTGAATGAATGAATGCTCAGTCATTCAAAAGGAGATCAGCCAGGTTCCAGAGGTGCTTGACCCTTACTGGGATCTGGAATGTAACCTGCACTCCCTAAACGTTGGGGTAGGGACAGGGAGCCAGCTTCATAGCAGCAGATCATGGAAAATTTTCTGCCTGTTTGGGGGGGGGGGGGGGATCTTGCATCCTTAAGTGTCTCCCAGGATCAAAGTGCCCACCCAGAGTGGTTCCAGCCCTCAAAACCCCTTGCTCTGATTTAGCCACTGCTCCTTTGGTTCTGTGGAGGGCCTGAGAGGGAGGGGAGGGACTGGGAAAAGGAATACAAAATCATTCATGTATTCATTTATTCAACAAAAATGTATCAGCCCTATAACAGTCTGGGCATTGTCTTAGGTACTGGGGACAGAGCAGTGATGAGGCGTTAATTAGGTTAGACAGAAAATTTTATGGTGATTATAACTAACTAGATCTGAACCTGCTCTTATCGTCATCACAGTTGTTTGGCAAAAATTGGGCCTGAATCCAGTCTATATAGAAGGTGAGAAAGGGCCTTGACTGGAGATTAAATTAGTTCCTACACCTTAAGCACTTGGCACACAATAGGGCACGGCTCCATGAAGGTGTCACTATGAGGGGAGACGCAATCTTTTTGGATAACCTGAACCAGAAACAGCCATGGGTTTCAGTTCTCTGACGCAAACACCTAAAGAAAGGGACTAAATTGATTTTTTAAAAATATGTTATTGCTTTTTAGAGAGAGAGGAAGGGAGAGGAAAAACTCAGAGAGAAACATCAATCCGTTGTCTCCCGCACGCACCCTGACCAGGGATTGAACCCACAACCTGGGCATGTGCCTGACTGGGAATCGAAACAGGATGACGCTCAACCAACTGAGCCACCCTGGCCAGGGCGACCAAATTGCTGTTTAAGTTCCCTTACAGAAACCTCTTTGATTCTTACCCTCAGAGAAGGAAAAAACAAAACAAACAAACAAACCAAAAAACAACTGAAAGCTTTCCCTTTTTCACAATAACTGGGCCTTTTCCCCTCCAACTTTTTAGAACAATCGCCGTAAAGCTAAGAAATCAGGTGAGGGACTTCAAGGCAAAAGAAAACCTCTCCGTCCCCAGAAGGGTGCCTGGGGAAGGGAAGGGGCATGGCCGGTCTCCTGTTTGCTCAAGGCCGGGCTTGGGCTTGTTCCTCGCCAAAATGTGCTCAACCACAAGCAGTAAAAAGGTTACTGTTTAACCCTGAAAGGGCTGAAGCTCAGAGCCCAGCCCATCTGCAGGGAGGAATGGGCCCTCCAGGCTGGGGGGATGGGCAGGGAAGACTTCCCTGAAACGATTATTTCACAAGGATCTGCCTGCCGGGCTGTTTCTAAATGGCCATTTCAGTGGAAGCAAGACCTGCCCTGGCCAATTCTGAGTTACCTCCTCGGTTGGCTCAGATCTGTCACCACTTCCCAAAAGAAAACCCCAGGAGGCAGGGTGGTGTAAGGGCTAAGCTCCCTGGTTTGGGAGCTGGGGAGACGCAGGCTCAGACCCTAGTTCCCCCGGTTACTGTGCCTGACCTTGAGCCGCTTCCAAGCCTCTTTAGCCAAGCACTTTCTGATGTTCGCTTTCTCCACCTGCAAAATGGGAACAACCCCACACTTAGAGTGCTAGGAGGCCATTGAGGCCATGCCCAGAGAGAACTTAGCGGGCAGCAAAAAAGAATTCAGTGAATGTCACAGGACAACGTGGACCAGTTCTCCCCTGGAGATCTGGTGCCACAAGCCCCTTTCCTCGGGGCAGACATCATTTCTTGCCATGACCTTCGGGCGCCATCCAGAACTCCTCAACCCACAGAAGAACCTTGAGGGCTACAAGGTCGCAGCTACACATCACCACCTGCCCCCCCCCCCCAAAGAGGCTGGCATGCATGAGCACTGCTCCCTGCTGGCACCCCCTTTCCGTAGGGAAAGCAGCCAGCACAGCGAGGGCCCCTTTTTTACAGGGCGCAGTAAATGGTTACTACTCATAAAAGAGTTTATGTGACTTAATCCTTAGTGAGTCAGAGTTCACTTGAGCTCACCCAGCCTTGTGAGAAAAGGAGGTCAGTGTCTCTAGTCCAGCATGTCACTGTAGGGACAGTGCCCCTGGAGCGGGCACAGAAGGCCCCGGGCTCACACAGCTGAAGGCCTTTCACCAAGCCCTACCCCCTCCCTCCATCCCCCACCCCAGGGCCTAGTCCTTCAGGTGTAAAACGAGGGCATTTGCACCCCAACAGCCTCAAGGACTGTTGTGGAGATCAAATGAGATCATGGATAATAAATGTGCCTTGAAATTTGTTTTTTTAAGGCATTATTATAACCAACACACCCACACTCCCATTTACTAATACAGAATTTCTGTGGTACCTTGTGATTCCTTTATGGGGTACGAAAAGCAATGTTTTTCATTTAAACGTAGGGGGATCGTTTAATGCCCTTCTTTAAGCTTCCTGCTTTACCTTCATCATCGCTTTTATTGTTTTCTACCAAAAGACAAATTAAAAACAAAACAAAACACAGCAAAGCATCTAGGATGCGAGGTGGAGACTTGGGATCTTTGAAGCCTGGGGTAGAATTCAGGCTCCATTCTGAGCCAGGTGACTTTGAGTATGTTAACTTATTTCTACCCTGGTTTAAAAGGGGGAGTCTGCTTTGAAGAATAAGTAGTCTAATGGGTTTAAAGGAGTCTAACCCAGCAACAGCACACGTGTCCCCAATAAAAATCAGTTTCCTTTCCTTTCTTTAAACATCCATTCTCAAGATATTTCTCTAACACACTTTACTTTTTCCAGGACTGAAGAAGTAAATTCAGAGCCTAAAGTAAGGCTGACTCCACCCTTCGAGTCAAAAGCAAGCTGGAGAAAGGACTCACCCCTCCTCATCTCTAGCTCAAGGGGGAATTCTGGGAGGTGGTCCTCAGTCATGTGCAGTAGGTGAAAAGCAGCATTTTTCAACCTCTGCATGACTGATGTCTTGGGCTGGGGTGGTTCTTTGCTGCAGGATCATGCTGTGCATTGCAGGATGTCTAGCTGCATCCCTGGCCTCTAGAATCTAGTAGCATCCCCAACCCCCAAAAATGTCCCCTCAAGCTAAACCATCCCCAGTTGAGAACACCGGATTAAAAGTAGAGCCTATGGCAGTGACAGCTCTGACTTTGATCTTCCTAGTGTGATGACCTTGGGCTGTCCTCTGCCCTTTGTGAGTGTCTCTATTCTCTCCTGGGAAACAGACATGGCATTACTACCTACCATGTAGGCCCGTGGGAGGATGAAATGAGATAGGGGACAGTAAGGCCCCAGTACAGTGCCTGGCCCAAACCAAGTAATCCAAGTCACGGTGTCCTAAATGGATGTTTAAGAAAATGCACTGGGTATCAGGGCCAACTTTGTCTATTCCCAGGTGGCATTCTGGAAATATAGCATAAATTGTTGTTTGGGCTACTAAAAATTACACACACACACACACACACACACACACACACACACACACACACAAACTGTAAATTGCATTTCAAACCCAAGGACTGAAATGCAAGGTAGGTTATCGGGGGGGGGGGGGGGGGGGTTCATCTCCATTCTCTTATGCCCCTTCACATATAAGAAAAATGGGAGGGACAGTATTTGGCTCCAGACTCCCATTCATCATCCACACTTTCACACTGACCAAGACGTTACCTCCGTGCAAAAGCTTCTAAGACGGACACTTTTGGAGACAGACATGTACAATTTCTTGGAAGAGGAGGAGCCATGCTCCTGCCCAGTAGACTAGAGCAGGGGTCCTCAAACTACGGCCCGCGGGCCACATACAAATACAAATATTGTATTTGTTCCCGTTTTGTTTTTTTACTTCAAAATAAGATATGTGCAGTGTGCATAGGAATTTGTTCATAGTTTTTTTTTAAACTATAGTCCGGCCCTCCAACGGTCTTAGGGACAGTGAACTGGCCCCCTGTTTAAAAAGTTTGAGGACCCCTGGACTAGAGTATGTATGGATGAGAACCTCACACCAGGCTTCCAGCCAGGACCTCCTAGGCAGCAGCCATCCTGCAAATGACGATGGGCCAGGAGGGCTTGGCCAACCTGAAATTCGTTTTTGCAGAAGCAGCGCTGTGCTGTGCTGGGGTGGCCCCTGCCTGCATGGTGGTGGGAGAGCGAGGCCACTCTCTGCTCCCCACTTTGTTAATGGGAAGTTTCAGGATAAACACAAATTCCCACACAGCCCCAAGTTGCTTCTGTGCCACCCACACATAGAGATGACCCACCACCCTGTGCCCACACCTCTTCTAGGTCTTCATCAAAGTTAGAGTCCCTTCCAGCCCCAGCTCTACCACCCCAGCGCCTGGGGGGCAGGGACCGCAACACTTGGCGTGATGCTAATGTTTAAGAGTCTCATATTTTGCCCGCCGCTCAGTGGCACACATGGGAGAGAGTGAGCCTGGCCACAGAGACGGGAGCTCACTGCCATCTGAGTTGAAAGAACAAATTCAAGGTGAGAGGAGCTTCACACCAGCCCGGTGTCTCTGTGTTTCTCAGGGCAGAGCCAGAGCTCATGCCTCAGATGGGAAGAGAGGGTGGTAAGCGAGGGTGGAAATCTCAATTCCACCAGCCAGCTGGCTGTGTTGACCTTAGGGAAGTACTACCCTCTCTAAAGCCTCAGTTTCCCCAGATGACAAAAAGCAGGGAGGGGATGGAGTTGATGTGCAGATTCAATGAGAATGTCTGTAAAATCCTCAGCATGTCATCTCGTACATGGCAAGTGCCAGGAAATGTTAGTGATTGTCACAGGGCCTGCCCCCCGAGTCTCCTTAAACTCTGGTGGTTTGAGTTGGAGACATCCTTGGAGCCAGGGCAGACTCATCAGAGGCAGGATGGTATAATGGTTAGCCCCCCCTCTCCCCCCGCCCCCCACCCCGCATCCCTCCAACTCAGGAGTCAGAGAGCCACAGTTCAAATCCTGCCTGGCTTTGCCAATTTGCTGAAGGGGCAAGTTTGGACAAGGAATTCAACTTCTCTCGGCCTTAGCTTCCTCATTTACGATATGAAAAGGGTTGTTGAAAGATAAAATGAGAGGATACTGTAAAATGCATAGAGAAGTGTTTGATGCATGGTAAGCACTTGTCAATGTTAGCTGCTTCTTATCAAAATACTTGTTATTTGTTGTGTTGTTTCTATTTTGTTGAATATCCAAGGAGGAAATGGAGGGCCAAGTTAATTTCAAGCAAGGCCTGTAGCCTCTTCCATCTACACAATCTACTAGCTGGTACCATGGAGCCTAGAGCTGGATTTTCCGCCTCCTCACCCCCCATTCGGGCTGCTGTGTGGATGCACCATTAGGCCGAGCTATGAGCAGCATCTCTCAGCCATTGCTCACAGAAGCCGTGCTATGCCCCCGTGGGCATGGTGCCTGCCTAGGGGACTGCAAGCCATTCCTCCTGCCCCCATTCCTCCCACAAGACACACTGTGCCCGAGGCTGCCAGCAGCAGTGGGAGGGCACACCTCCACAGACCCCGGGTATCGCTCTGCGTTGCACTCCCACACCACAGCTGGTGTACAGGTGCAAAGGAGAGCATCATGTCTAAATGGGAGCTCCTGCCAGAGAGTGGCCACAGGGCCCCTTTCACCCACAGGGCCCCTTCGCATGAGGAATGCTCAGTCACCACAAAGCATAGGGTCTGGGATTAGAGCGAATAGAGACAAGAAAGCAAGAGGAAGGAGGCACCACTGGGACTCTGGCAGGGAGCTGAGGCCATGTACCCCCGAACCCAGGAGGCTATGTCCAGTCTCAGGACTCCCATCAAGGCCAAGGATTGCTCAACAGGCTTTTCCTCTTACATGCCGAGAGAGAACCTCCCAGCAAAGACAAATACAGCCCAGCTGGGCTTGCTCAGCTGGAGGGAATGTCTTTTGCTCCATGGTGGGGTTACTGAGATCTGGGACTGAATGCTATAAAAATAATGATAATTATCATTATTACTAGAGGCCCAGTGCATGAAATTCATGCATGGTGGGGTCCCTCAGCGGCCTGCACCCTCTCATAATCCGGGACATTCCTCTCATAATCTGGGACCGCTGGCTCCTAATGGCTCACCTGCCTGCCTGTCTGATCACCCCTAACTGCCTCTGCCTCCCTGCCTGATTGCCCCTAACCACTCTGCCTGCCTGCCTGGTCGCCCCTAACTGCTACTGCCTTGGTTCCCACCATGGTGGCTTCGTCTGAAAGGACGTCCGGAATGACATCCGGAAGGTCGTTCAGCTGTCCAGTCTAATTAGCATATTATGCTTTTATTATATAGATTACCTTAAAGTATCTAGGGCTTACTGGACACTTAAAATGTGCCAGCTCTTTGTTAATAGTTTTAAATGCATTACCTCAGTCGAGACAATAACTCCATAAGGCTAATATTCAGATATTTCACAGATGGCCAATCTGAGGCTCAGAGAAGTTAGGTAACTTGTCCAAGGTTGCACAGCTTAGCAAGAATTGGAGCTAGATGAGAACTCAATTTTGGACTGTCAAACCCTGGGAATTTAGCCACTTTCTGCTGAGAAGAAGGTATTTCCCAGAGAAGAATGTTGCCCTCAGCTCATCCTCACCCCCACACCCTTCCATACATAGTCATGCATTCTCCCTGTGCCATTTGGGGCCTCACGCCTTTACCACACTTCTCCAAGGTGATAAAATTCCCTGGCCCATCAATCATGCAGGACCCTTATTGAGACCCTCTTTCCCTTTTGCCAGAGCAATCTCAGACCATCTCACATTCTAATATATCCAAGAGCTCCTTTCAGGATGAAAAGAATAGAAATCTGCCTTCATTTTGCCTCTCCTACAATATGCTTAGGCAGGAATATGCTAATGGTTCCAAAGCTGGGACAGTTTCATCCATGATACTCTTTTAGCCATTAAAGCAGAACTATGCACATATACATAGGTACACACTTACAGGCATACATATACACATACGTGTATACATACATACACACAGGATAGGGCAAATGTAGGTTTAGTTGTTCGTAGGGAAAACAATACAATAATTAATAAATAATAATAATACAAGAATAAACTCTGTGCTTTAGGTACTCACAACTGTAAACCTACTTTTGCCATATCCTGGCAAAATACTATCTCTATGACTCTATAAAGTCATTTTCTTTTATATTTTGGATTTAAACTGGTCCATAATTATTTGTGCTTTACCTGAATGAGACCTCAGGCCCAAAAGCACAGACTGGGGGCGCTAAGGGCCACAGAGCAGACTTGAAGCAGGGCTTGTGCCTATACCGTGGGGCCTTGACTTACGAGTGTCCCGACTAACGAGTTTTTTGAGATACCAGCTGTCTCTCGGCTGATTTTTTGCATTGAGTTGATAGAGTAATTTGAGTTAACGAGCTCCTTAACGAGCTCAGTCTCGGAGCGAATTAAACTCGTAAGTCAAGGCCCCACTGTATTCTCTGTCCCCAGCCCCAGAGGACTGGAATCAAAGCCATGGTCTGCTGTTGTCCCAGCTCCTGTATTCATTCAACCACACCATGCCCAAATTGCCACGAAATTGGGTAATTTTACTCCTCCAGCCAGAAGAGCAAGTAGGCATTTTGAACAATTGCTGTGGCAATGACAACAATATCCAGACCATTCTCGGTCCTTAATCAGTTGCCAGCAGGTGAAGTCCAAGTCTTTGCCTTACGGATGTTGCAACAGTGTCCTGACTTCCCGTTTCAGTATGACTGTCATTTCAAAGGAACTACACTCCCAACCAGGAGGGAAGAAAGTTCACATACGTGCGAAGTCTCGCTGAATGTAATACAGGCAAAATTCATGTTTTTCAAGTGAATCAAAATGTGAATCAAGCTTGGGGAATGTATTTGATCCTCTCGGGATGACATCACAGGCCATTTCATAACCCTGTAATGTGTTTTGAAGCAGACATTTCATGCTCCCAGGGGCAACATCTGAAGTACTAGTCCTGGCTTTCAAGCGTTTTCGTGAGCAATGATGCAGATTTGGGAGGCCAAGTGTCGATCCATTATAGATACACTTTACTGACTGTAAGCCATTTGGAAATAAATATACATATTATGCTGATCTTTATCATTCTTGGTGCCAGACTCAGACAAGACGAAGATACTGACAGCAGACAAGCACTGAAGTTGATTGAAAGACAAGATGACCGTACATGGCCTCCGGAGCCTTTATCAGTCCCATTCAGACGTAACAAACTGAGAAGAATAAGGCAAGCTTTGAATCTAAAGGTCACAGCGCCTTTCAAGATCTCAGTAGAAGCCAGGCTCTCCCCTTTTACCAAAACTGCACGTCCAAACCTGGCTTTGCATGTATTCTGTGGGGCCTGGGCTTTCCAAAGACCTTCCATTGACCCCTACAGGTCTATGGACACCAAAGATCTGTAAGAATTCTCTTTTGCACTCAGGCTGGATTGAAATTTAAAGAAGACTTTTTAGTGGAGTCAGGGTTGGGAGACACCTTTATTCCAGCCGACAAGGGAAGGCCTGAGAGATTCTCTTCTCTCTTGCTCGGCCTTGTTGCCTTGTTCCCCTACAGGGACACCAGAAGGGCCCTGCTGGCCCCCTCCTTCAGCAACTGATGTGGGAGCCACGCATTCAGCAAGGCCACCCTGGACCTCTGTTTGGCAATGAAGTGAAGAATCCAGCAAACTTTCTACAATCCTGAACTTCCATCTGTCTTCCCACTAACCCTCTTTCTCTATTCCAAAAACAAATGATCCCAAAGTAAAGAAAGTATAGCAAAACAAAACAAAACAAAAACGGCCTCACCTCTTATTACAACCAAAGGCCTTCGCAGGTCTTTGGAGAGGCAGAGGGACTGTTGCATCTAGGTCCTGGATGAGCCTTCTGGCCTTACTTTCCTCCTTAGCTAAGAGGCCACACAGGTATTTCAATAGACCACCCGCATCCTCATCACCTGAGGAGGAGTTCAACTTGAAGTTTCCTGGGATCTTACCCATGATCTCGGAAGCAGGACCTGCATTTTTACCAACCTCCCTTCACCAATGCTTAAGCCCTCTCATGGGTAAGAACTTCTGGTCATAGGTTCACTTCCTTGCCTTCCCTCATTTCCCACAATAAGGAGATCTCAGTCTTGAAGGAAACATCCATAAATGCCAGGAAATCCTTGAAAAAGTCAGAGACTACACATTCACTCCGGAGAACTTAACCTCCAATCTGTCTGTGTGATTCTATCACCACGTTGTCTGTCAACTTGACCCAAAGCAGGTCCCAATGCCCGGTACCACCTAGCCAGGAAATTCAGCAGGGCTCAGCTGCGTATGAGGATGAGTCTCTGAAGCCTGAACAAACAAACCCGGCCCCAGAGCATAGCATTTGCAGAGGATTTTTATGATGGTTCCTCCTACGAAGAGAATCTCGTGGCGGGCTGAGTCACCCCTTACCTGATCCCACCCCCACCTTAGCCTTTCAAAAGGTTACTTTAACCACCCTGGGTTTGAGGCCTCATATCCAGGAAAAGTGGGGTCTCAGCCTTTTAACCTTCAGGGGAGAGAAATGACCATCAAGAAATTCTTGTCATGCTACTATAAATATTTATCCATTTGCATACATATATGACATCTGTATACATATAGTGTCTACTAGATGCTGGGCACTATGCTGGGTGCTGGGGACAAAACACAGACGCTATCCTCCCCCGGTAGACTCTTCAGCAAGCACAGCACTTCCAAAACAATGGTAGCTCTCTCCAAAGTCATCTGAGCTCAGTCCCCACCTCCGGCTGGGGACAGCGGGGAGCAAGAGCAGAGAGAGACAGACAACCTTCTCTGGCATTTGGAAATGACCAACCTTGAAAAGAACTTGAACTACGTTTAAAAGCAGGACCGGTTCTCTTCTCTCCGGCAACCCCATGCCCTTGCCTTCACAAGGAAACCCTTACGCAGTCATCAAGTTGGCAGGCAGGGTAAGGCCCCGAGTTTCACAGAGCAGCCTCAGCCAAAACCAATCGCCACTGGGGCAGAATAATGCCGTCGGTTGTCTGGATGGCTGAATGTCTCTCCCCGAGACAATGGCGTGTTTATGTGTAGGAGGGTTAGGAGCAGGTTGTTAACATGAAACCCACCGTCAACAGAGCAGTGAATTCGGGTGCTGGCAGGGGCTTCTGTTATCATCGGAATACCCCCCAGAGGGTATAAGCCCTACCTTTTCATTTGAGTTGGCAGCAGAGTTATTTTTTTGCACCTGTTGCTCTGCTCCGATAACAACCAGTTAAGCATTGATTTGTTGGAAAATAAACAGGAAAAAAAAAGCAAAGAAAGGCATCTGCCCAAACAGCCTGAGCTGGTTTGACTGAGCATTCATGCCAATTTGTTTTTCCTATAAAAACCAAAATAAAAAAAACACACACAAAAAAACCAACACACACACAAAACCCTGCATTTTCATTTCAGATGCTACCCTCCCACTCCCTCGGAAGTAAGAGGGAATCAGGTAGGCCAGCCAGAGCTGGTCGGGCCTAGAGGCCAGAAGACACTGTACTTTTCCATTGGCTGGCTCTGTGGTGGCACTGAGGGGTGTCCAAGATCTGCAGAATGACATGGCCAGCCTCCAGCCAGCCCAGGGTAAGATCATGAATCAGATTAACATGGGCAGAGAAGGGGCTGCTGAGATAGGATCAAAACCAAACCACACTCCTCCAAATTGTCAACTTCCGAAAGTCAATATGGTCCTGGGAGTAGGTGTGGTCTGCAGGTTACCTCCTGAAACAGAGCCTGGGAGTGCCTGAACGCAGTCTGGCCTCTCCCACAGACTTCCTAAGTCCAGCCCTGGGCAAACAGTATAATTTGAAAACCCCAGTCCCCAGACCATAGCTTTCCCACTGGGGAAATGAAGTTACCCATACCTACCTCAAAGGCGGGCTGTGCAGACTCACCCATGTCCTGCCAAGTGACTTGAGGTCCCACGTCCCAGGTAGAAAGGACCTAAGCTCAAGGTGTGATTTCTGCATTAATCGGAGCATCACCACACTCTCATTTCTCATCACTTTGTCAATATCACATGATGAGCTCAAGCCAAAAAGGGCCACAGAGAGCTAAACAAATCACTCAAATGGAGATCATGACAACACCAATTAAGCAATGGCATCATCACCCAGAGAGCAGAAGCCTCTTAATATCTCTTTTTAAGCTTCGAGAAGAAAGCACGGGGCGTGGGCAACGCACGGTGTTTCCCTAGGTGACCACCTTCCCCAGCTGTCTCTGTGCCCTTGACCTTCATTGCCACCAGACCACTGGCTCAGTGGGGGGTCAGGGCAGTGGGGAAGGCCTCAGAAACACCGCTTCTCAAGGAGCGTTAAGAACAGGGTGTTCCAACAGGGGAGGGATGTGGCTGGCTGAGCATTCCCAAGCATTCTTGTCATGAGCAGGGTAGGGAGTGGAGTGCCTCAGAACCAAATCGGGCAGCCCGAAAAAGAAAAGATTTAACAACACCCTCAGTCGACTGAAAAATAAATAAGATCAACCGCGTAGGAATGCAGAAAGGGTGGAGGGAGGTGAGAGTGGGGGATTGGAGTCAGGGAGGGGCTGGGATGGACTGGGATAATGGATTTGACCATTTTAAGATTCACGTTTCGTCCCAAGGAAAGATCAAGACACTCTATCTAAGGAAAGGTCAACAGCTACTAATTTGGAATCTCAAAGACTGTATAATTACAAAACAACAACTCAAACTATGACAGTGATGACAGTTCATATTTACTGAGCATTCTCAGTGTGGTAGGAATTGAGCTAGGCTTGACAAGAATGACCTCATTGACTCCTTGCAATAACCCTGGACATCGGTACTAATATTATTCATTTTATAGATGAGGAGGCACAGAGAGGCTAAGCAACTTGCCCAAAGACACAGAGCTAGTAAATGAACTGGATTTATTATCATAAATATATCGGAGGGGGGTGTGCCACATAATTCTTCGTAGCTTTGAAAACGAATTCTTATATTTCTAAAGAGAGGGGATGTCTCTTAGCATTTCATACTTTTATTTTGGAAGTGGAGATTCCTTTAAGTACGGCTCCTATAATTTTCCCCCTACATGTGAGGAGGAGGCATACTAACCATCCTTGTGCCCTGGTATAAAAGTTCCCTCCAGCATACATCAGTGCAGGCGCTACAGGAGCACTGTTTCATGGCCACTCACACCCGTCCATCAAAACTTCAGCCTGGCTTCCTGCTGAAGGCCTCTGATTGACACAGGGGTGGGGCTTGGCTGACTGCAGCCGCCTCTGACTTCTTAGCCATGACCAAAGAGCGGGTATTGTTACTGAAACAATTAAGGGGGAACCAGGGCTTCTTTGGAAAAGCATCTGATGACTGAGCTGCCACGGGTCCTGATGACAGACCTGCCGTGTTGTGGACAGCACAGCGACGAGAGAAAGACCGTGGCTGTGTCATTCTAGGAGCCTGAATAAATAAATCCATCACGCCGACCCTCCTCCACCGAGTCTGCCACCCTGTTTGAAACCTTGCAACAGTTTGTAAAAACTTCGAACCTCCCCAGGCGTCTTCCATGGTCGTCTTTGCAGTTTAGGAAGCAAATAATATTTGAGTTTTCTTTTCTTTTCTTTTTTTTTTTAATCCTCACCCGAGGATATTTTTCTATTGATTTTTAGGGAGAGTGGAAGAGAGAGGGAAAGACAGAGAGAAACATCAATGTGAGAGAAACACATCGATTTTTTGCCTCCTGCACAAGCCCTGACCAGGGCCCAAGTCAGGGAGGAATCTGCAACCAACGTACGTGCCCTTGACTGGAATCGAACCCAGGACCCCTTGGTCCACAGGCTGACGCTCTATCCACTGAGCAAAACTGGCTAGGGCAATATCTGAATTTTTGCTCACAGATCAGAGGATATCCTATTTAGAAGAATTGGGGTGTTTTTTGTACCGATAATCACTAAATGACAGCAAGAAAGCTCAAGTTTCTTTCTAGTGCCTTCACACAAGAAGGATAGACTTGGCTCACTGTGTCCCATTTTCCCTCCCGGAACACACTTTACTCTGCCTCTCCCAGCTCACTGGTCTACGCAGTAAACCCTCTGGGAAATAAAAAATGCAAAGGGAAGAGAGTCAATAATATTGTCATAACTGTGCATGGTGTCAGGTGAGGGCTAGGCTTATTGAGGGGGGTCACTTTGTAAGGTATATAAATGTCTAACCATTATGTTATACGCCTGAAACTAATATAATATTGTATGTCAACTGTAATTGAAATTTTTAAAATTATTTTAAAAGCTGGGGGTGAGGGTGGGGGTGGGGAAGAATCACCTGCAAGGCAAGCAACTCCTCACCAGAAAGGTTTTCCAAGGAATCAAATTCCTTCCAGCTATTCTCCCCTTCCTCCAGGAAGTCTCTGGTGCTCAAACAACATTGGAAGATGCACCAACTCAAAAAACCCACAGCATCCTGCTGGCCAGGCCTCAGCTTTTCCCCGGCGCTCAGCCAGACGGGCCAGAGGAGAAGGAGCAGGGGCTGGCTCTCCACAGGAGCGTCCGGGCCTCGGGAGTAGTCACCTGTTGGAACAGTTTCACCGCATCCAGAGGCAGGCTCAGCTCCATAATTTGCAAAAGGGAAACACAGGGCCCCTGTTCACAGTGCATTGAGAATTGCAAGGCAGCGACAACCGGCAGGAAAGCGAGCACAGGGTCTTTCGAAGGGAGGGGCCCTGCGTGACGGCACAGGTTGCAGATCTGGACACTGGCTGGTCCGGAGGCCGGTCCCCACTTTGGCCTTCACCTGCTCTCTCCCCATGGGGGGCAGGAGGGAGATCTATTCTACCTTTGCCCCATCAATGACCACCTGACGTTGTTGGGGAAGTTAAACTAAATATGACACCAAAAAATAAAATAAAAAGATAAACTAAAGATGACATTGAGCGTGCCTATGAAGGCACCTGGCTTACAGCAGGCCCTCCACAAGAGTTAGCTGTTATCACCATGATTATTATTGCTGTTGCCATTATTCTCATTATGCTGATGTCCCACCGCAACTCTAAAGCTCCCCATAGGCAGGAACAATGCGTGGGAAACACATACTCGTGTTTTGACAGAGACCATCCATTAGCTGACGCTGCTCGGATGTCTTTTCATTAGCCCTGTGCGAGGGAATGCTCTCAATTAGGGGTTCCTCACCCTTGATTTATAACATAGACCCCATTTTTGAGGTCTGATAAAACCTATGGACCCCTCCTCAAAATTGTTTTAAATGGCAAAATCAATTACATAAGAGTAGAAAGCAAATTTCTATTGAAATACAATGATCAAAACACTTTTTAAAATAAGTGTGCGATATAACAAGATATGTACATCTTTATTAAGACATAAACTAAGATACTGTAGTGCAGGTCTAATAACCTCCATGAAATATAGGAGTGCTGAATGTCACTATTTGGAGACAATTTGTGACAAGCGTAATGTGACAGGAACATGCCTGTACCGTCTCCGGGTCACAGTCACAGTTACAGCTCATGCTACCGTGAAGTTTTGCCTACATTCATGTCACAGGAAAACGTTCAATTCTAGTTAGCTTGCTGAACATAAAAACAGTTTCTTCACATCCAAGCTCACAAATTCCCTGGATTCTCTCCATGGACACCAAGAGACCCTCGGATCCCAGATTAGGAACGCTTCCTGTTTCATTAACAGCAAAGACTGCTTGTTCAACCCAGACAGCTTCTAGAAACCACTTCCACGTGGCCAGAAGCCGCATTTGAACAAACTACAGGAGGCAGGCCCCATAATAAGTAAGTAAAGGCATTTTTTCTGAAGCCTCTGGAACACCCAGGGCAATGCCTTCACTGCGGCGGGCAGTAGGTATGTGGAAGCACGCTCCAGAATTGTAGGGGTGGGCAATGGTAGGTGAAGTTGCAGTTAGTCATGTGCACTGCCTGGAGGGGGGTCCGTTTCTTCTGGAGGCTCTTGCCTGCCAGGCATCCGGAGACAGGGATCAGAACGAGCTGTGCTCTCCCCTCCACCCCTCCCCCCGCCAAGCCCCTTAAGGTCTTCTGCACCCCCATGGGGTGTGGTTTGCAGCCAGCTCGAGACAGGGCTCAGTTACGATGATTTAGCCCATCTCCCTGCCACCCCCTTCCCCAGTGAAAACCTGTCGCATTTCTTTCCCAAGGTCACAGTGCAGAACCAACATCGATCATTTCAAAAAACAAAACCCCAGAATTATTCATACACTTCAACCCAGCAGGGATTCGCTGAGCACACTCATGTTGAGGCTCTATCCTCGATTTCCACTCCATATATTACCAAATATTTACTCACACGCATTTGTCTCGGGGCTTTCAGATTCTGTGTCTAACTTAATCGCGACAGCAGTCCTGTGCAGATGTCATTAACCCCATTTCCCAGGAAAGGAAACTTAGATCCTAGGGCTTATACAACTCACGCAGAGCCACTCAGCTACCCACAGCGCAGTCAGATTTGAACCCAGGTATTTTGACTAAACCTAATGTTCTTTGTACCCTTCCAGCTGTTTGTTTCCAGGCAACCAAAACTCATAGCCTCCTGCCCCTTTAATATACAAACAAAGTTTGCCCTTCATCTGCGTTCCTCAAGCCGTCACCTTCTGACCAGGGGAATTACAATGGAACCGAGGTGCTTCTAATTTCACAAGTGGACATAATTGAGACTGAGGCTGGATTTGGGCCAAATCTCACACCCACTGCAAAGACTAAATAAGTCTTGTTGGTAGTCGGCATGCAGACACGGCTGAAAACAGCCTCACCTTTTCGACCACACTTACCTGAGCCACCAGAACCCATCACTATCTCCACTAAGGGAACTACTGAAAAGGGTCCTGAGAGGGATCCCAAAGTAACCTCTACAAGACAGCCACATTCTCCAAGATCCTTCGTCATATGCAAAAAATAGAAGACCTTCTTCATGTTCCAGGAAAGACTATTCGGACAGTTAGAAGAAGTTTACATCCAGCTGAGAAAGAGCCGGGGGGACGGGAGGGGGGGTGGAAATTTCTCAGATCCATAATTGGGTAAATGACGGCTAACCCCCAAGATTGTTTGTGTCTGTAATATAGAGTGAGGGGGGAGTGGCAGGATATGAAAGTTTAAGTTCACCGCAATTACAACAGTATCACAGGACGTGTGCATCTAGATAAGGTCGTACAAAAGTAAGTCCTTGTGTTAAAACAGTGGGGTTAATGAGGTGGTCTATTAGTCTAATAATCAAAATACTATCATAGGCATTGGGGCTCCTTTTTGTCTTCGGCTTTGTTTTCATCAGAAAGCATGTTTTGAATGAACCTATGCTGGCCAGATTTTAAATAAGCAGGCAGACAACTTTAATAATAATGAAGATGCTTCTGAGAAAGGAAGGAGAGGGGGCTCTGAGGGTCAGCGTGTGGAGGAAGGTTGTAGAGAGAAAAAAAGATAATGTGGATCTAATGAACTACAAGAGGGGCCCAGCCCTGTAAAACAAACTGGAGACAGAGTGTGGTTAGGTGCTAGTGAAATCAATTTTTAAAAGAGTATTTTTACAACAGGTCTCTTTTAAAACAGGGCCAATTAAAACCCTGGGAGCCTCTTTACATGGGCCACCCTGCTTCACCCTGGTGCAGGCCTGGTTGCTGCAGACATAGGCTGAGGCCCTCTGGGAACACCCACATTCCTAGTTTGGCTGCCCAGTGGCTCAGCCAATCATACGCCCCTTCTGCTACCCCTAGGGTCTTCCTCTAGAAGTGACTCCCTGTCCATCCAATCTACCCAATAATCCATGGACTGTCAGTCAAGTGAGCTGATCAGCACCACGCAAGCTGAGTGGCTCCATGAGTGTCTGTATGTTCACTTTCCAACAGACGGCTTTGGTGTTTTATAGAAGACGTCAGTAGAGTGCCTTCTTGTGTACACCCACTGCTCCCTGTGGTCACAAAACAGTCAGCTTCATCCACCTCGACACTCCCACCAACCTTGGACACAGGAGGCAGATTGATCAAGATGGGATGCTGTCGTGGGAACAGACTCTAACACCCCAATAGAGGCTCCAGGTATCCCGTCTTGGAACCTCCACCTGTGTCCCTTAGCCAGCATTCTGAAGACCCCAAGGAAGCCATGTAAGGCTCTTACTGGTTTTCTTTCCTGTCTCATCCTGAGGAGAGAGGGCGTCTCTACCCCATTCTCAGCTTTCACAGACTCCAGGAAAACCTGCTGGCCTCCAGGCATAGGAAGGTCGTCAGAATCTAGGGGTTGGAATGGATTCCGCTGACCTTCCATTCTTTCCTGGTCATCAGACTCCAGGGGTTGAAATGGATCTTAGAGGCAATCAGAGTCAAGCTCCTTTGTCCTGATGAGAGACTAAATTCCAGAGAGGTGGAGTGTGTGGCTCTGAGCACGTAGCTTTGCCGGAGCTAGAAAAGCAGGCCTTCTGACTGCCAGTCCTGGGCGCTGTCCTGCGCACCCCCTGTCCACGCTGTGCTCCAATCACTCACAAGGTGAATCTGAAATTCTTCAGGGACAATTCTTAAAGAAATGTGTGCGTGTTTTTCCCTTCTGAAGTCCAATAAATTTTTTATCAAATAACTCTGAGGGATCCATTGAAATTTCTCCTCCAGCACATCCCAGCTTCCTGACATCGGTGCTATTCAGCTTGAACACATGCCCCATTCAATATGGTCACCATTCTCCCTACCACATTGTTTATTTCCTGCACAGCTTAATGGTCTGGCCCTTTAACACCCTGTCCAATTTAAATAAAAACGTAGCAGTCACATATTTCTAATAAGAGCACAATTGCCTATTCCTTAGGACAAATCATATTATTTAAAATCTTTTTAAAACTGCAATCAGAACACACTAAATAAAGTTTATCTTTCCCACCTCTGCAGTCATCCAACGGATTTAAGGGAATCCTGGCAAGATATGGCTGCCATCCTGACACTGTCTTCAGATGACGATCGGCTGACCCACTCGGCCGGTTACCCCCAGTAACCACGCCAGGGTGAGAACACATGGTCTCTAAACATCAAGCCTACAGTGCAGTCAGTACCTCCCGACCAGGGCCCCACCCACAACAGAAGTGATTGTCACTTTAATTCTACCAGAAAGCCATCTTTACAAGAGAAATGAGCTGAAACGCAGCAAAAGGGTGTCACCAAAAAATCAGGTTCCAACTTTATAGTATCTGGTTCCTTAAAACTGTGGCATTGCTTCTCCAGTGTGTTAGCAGGTTCTGCCATGGCTGTCACCCCACCCAGAGGCCTTTGAAAATCACCTCTCTTTGAAAGGACTTAGAAATGACTGCATCTGAAGTCGGGGGAGACTGAATAACCTTTTAATGACTTGTATAAATCTCTGTGTCTGTGTTTGATGCTTTAACATTGAACAAGATTCTTAGCGCTGGGCTTTCAGAAAAGCAAGATGGTCTCAAGAACACAACCCAGAGCTAAAATCCCCTAATTTGGAGGAGGGGGTGAGGGGTATGAGGAGGAAATAAAACAGTACAAGATTCACAAAATCTAAATTCCACTTCCTAGCAGGGAACAGTGGCCCAAAGCACTCACATTCTGACCTGAGACCTGCTATGAATTCCTTCCAGTTTCCAATTCACGAATTGAATGCAGTTGAGCAAATAGTTTAACCTCTCGGTTTTCATTTTGTCTCAGCCTCTCAGGGAGTCGAAAGGCATTGAAAGAGGATCTGGGTAAAGTTGGTGAATGAATGGGTGCATTAACACGGGATGGGAAGTGTGAAGGAACCAGGCTTCTCAGAGGTTCAGGAAGGAACAAGGCATTTCCATGCTGGGGAGCTGACAATGTATTTTTTAAAAGAAATAAGAATGTCACAAAAAGGATCGTTTGAATTTAACAAATAGAGGCTTATTAGCACAAAAAGAAAATATATAATTGAATTTGAGCTCTTTTGTACCTATGGCACCTGGATCAAAGGCATCACCCTATCCATAGCCACCCTAAGGCGGCCCAGTCTGGCCGCCATCTCACATAGTAACACGAGAGAACTTACAGCACAGTGGTTCCCTCAAAGTTCCTTTTTTTTTAACATGCCTTTGTAAAATCCTTTGGAAACATGGAAAAGGATCGTCTCCATTTATTCATTTTTTTCAAATGTGATTACAAACTCCCAAATGACCCTCATTTCTCGTTTCCAGGTTCCAAACGTTTTTAATATCTAGCCACATAAGCCATCGGCCACTGGTGTGGAAGTGGCGTGATCCTACAGGACTTCAGATTAAAAAATGGCTTTCGAGTTATTTGACAGTCTGAGGATTCTGGGCCTCCAAAAGAGGACCAGGGGGCCTTGTCTAAACTCCAAATGCAGCGATTAATGTCACTCTTCCAATCTCCGAAGAGCCTTTTCGGATAGTGTTGCTTCTCCGTGCATTTCTTCCTAACAACAGAACTTCATGGCTCCTGTTGGAAACTGGCTCTTCCTTTGACCTCGGAAATTAGCACACGTCCACTCATGATCCCTAGCTGCCCTTTTATACAGGGAAAGGCTCTCTCTGACCACATCCTCACCCATGTCTACAGAATCAATGCCTGAATTAGACCTTCCGTCTGAAAGTTCTCCGAATCCGCACACTCACTCTCTACCTGCCCCTAAGGTAAGAGACCGGCACACACACCTGTGTACATAGGCTCACAGAATTGTGCACTTCATCTAAAAGAGACACATGCTCCCTCAATACCAGGAGTATACTGAACCTTGCCAAAGGCAGATGGCGAACATGTCACCTTCCCAACTCAATGTTGTTATTTACCAACAAGGAGATTAATTCCTCACTGTTCCTAGCTGTATCCACCCTGGGGCCAATATTTCGGTTATTTTGTCACCTTGTGATATGGCGAAACTCTTTGCCAATTTTTTTTTTCTGGACAAAGTCATTTTTAGGCAAGCAGCTCTCCCCAATGCCCTTGCCTACCTGGGCTGCCTGGCCACTTTTCCCGGTGTGGCCAGGAACGCCCTTGCTTATTTCCAGCCATCTTCCACCACCAAATATACTAAAAAGGACTCTGCCTTTCCCTACAACTGAGTCAGAAAAATTACCAACAGAAGACATCTTTAGAACGTGAGAACCTGAACCCCAACAGCTATTGAGCCAACCAGTTCTGCACCGAGCTAGCTGCCTATTGGGTTCAGAATTCAACCCAGGGAAATGGCTTTGTCACACAGATGGAAGGAAACCAGGGGCTTCTAAATTCACAGTGACTAGACGTCCAGGCTGAATACAAGGAATTCACAGCGCACATCCAATATAGCCCACCTGCCCCCCAACATACACTTCTGTTAAGACCCAGTGAGGCAAGCACAGGTGAGTGGAGCTTACTTCCTGCCGGCTGCCTCCGGGAGTCTGCTTTAGTTTCATCTGTCTGATTCCAGCAGGCTTCTCTTTTCACTCAGGTGGTTGAATTCCAGATTACAAAGAAGGTTTAAAAATAAGGACTTACCTCATTTGCTAAAGATTCTGGGTGGGAAATCCAATAGCTGTGGCTAATGGAGGGGAGGCGGCCGGCAGCCGTCACGCCAGCTCCTGCGGGGATGGGGAACCTGGGCTGTTATCACGTCTGAGCCCTCATCAGAGTGAAGATAAATGCATATGACAATAATTTTAAATCATTTTGTAGGATGTTAAGCAATAAGCCACCAACCGGGAATTCCCTAAGTCACTTCCTCCTCTTCTGATTGGCTGCCGGGCCCTTTAAAAAAATAAAATAAAGGATTACAAACATTGGCTCATTTGCATTTGGCCAACTCACACGTTAGTGTTCAAACAAAACAGGTCTAACCAGGTTATGCCTGTGTCTCAGGAGCAGAGAGACAACCTATTAATGGGTGAGGAATTGATTTGGTGGTGACTGTTCTTTTCGGCTGTTTCAGGTGAAAAGTACCTGTGCGCTCCCTTCCCATCAGGAAGGGAGAATGTAAAAGCAAAGTGAGCAGAAATTCAAGTCTGGAGGAGACGATGGGATAGGGGAGTGACATCTGTCTCGTGTACTAACTTATATTTAGTCTCCTCTGCTTTGGCATCAAGATCTTTGCCCTGGCTATGCAGGTAGCAGGTTCTGAAGGGACTCCCAGCTAGGTACCCCCCCCCCCCACACACACACACATGGGTTCTCTTCTTAGGCACCACAATCACCTGTTGGGCAGTGGCAATTTCAATGGACTTTGAAAAGCCCCTCTCCCCCACCCCCAGGTAACAGCCTAGAGAGAAAGGTTAAAGGGGGGATCCCAGGAGAGAGGACCCCCTGCGTCCTTTCATGTGGAACAGCTGACTATCTGGTTGGTGGGTTATCCAGAATCTTCCCTTCCTCCTGACACTTACATGGTCTTTTTAACTATTTATTGGCAGAGGAAAATGCCAAGATGCTGAAACCAGAAATAAAACACCTTTTGGGCAAGAGCCCCCTGGGGAGGCTCTTTGGATTTTAAATACCCATGCAATCCCCGTGGGACAAGGGCCTGCTTCACTGGGCCCCCAGGGCACACAGGTGAGGGACTGTTCTTGGCACGAAAAACGTTCCCTCCCCTAACCATTAACTTTCTCCCAGGTCTTTCTGGCCACTGGCCTGGCATGAGCTAAGCGTCCAAGCAGATTTATTTAACTCACCAGGCCGCCCCTCTCTGGGAGAGGAAAGGGAAATTGAGTTTTGGCAAAGACACAAAGATTCTGTGATTGAAACCAAGAAGTTCCTTGTGTGAAAAAGAAAAGTCTGTGTATGAGCAAAGGCTGAATCGAACAAAAACAAAGTGGTTGTCATGTTCAGGTGAGTGGGCAGTAGTAACATTCCTTTTCTTGGTTGTTTGCCTAGTTTAATGCAACATGAATGCCAAGGTTTGTGACGGTGGAGAAGACTTGGTGGGAGGGTTCGGGTGGGTTTGGTGGGGTCTTGGAGCTCAGGCAGGTGGGGAAGGTTTTTGAGGTTAGGGATACCACTTAGGGAAACTCCGAAAAGCCCCTCTGCTTCCTTTCCTTCACTAAACATTCCCCACCATTCCTTCTCTTCAATCATGTCTTTCCTAAGGGCCTTGTTAAAACATAAATGTCTGATAAAAAACAGTAACTGTCATTATTGCCCATTATCACATTAGCCCCAATTAGTCTATCAGCTCCAGATCTGAGAGCAGGGCCTGAAGGAACAGCCTGGTGATGTGTGGGGTTTTTTTGTTTGTTTGTTTGGTGTTTTGTTTGTTTTTTTTTCTTGAGTGATGAATCAGGAGTAGCAACTGAAGTAGCACTCCACCCACTACAGGGCATGTGTGTGTGCATGTACGTGTGTGTGTGCGTGTGTGTGTGTGTGTGTGTATGTGTGTTGGAGAAGCAGGGAATTATTAGTGCCAGTGGAACTCCTTTACAGTTTTGTCTGAGATCAGCCTGAAGACAACAGAGGGCACAGAGGGGAGGTGGGTAGGGGTTGTGTGGCCAAGAGGTGGTGAACTTCAAAAGCAACTCCAAAAGTGACATCACTCTCTGGGCCAGTGCCAACCACCTTTAATTGTAAGCCCTTTATTTTCTAGCTGAAAAGTTCCAGTAACATCTCCATTTCTTTATCTTGCCCATTTTAGATCAGAGGACGGCTCCCTTAAGACACTCTTGAGAAGAATCATTTTGGGATGGTAGAGACAAAAGGGGATGGAAAGATGTCACCTCATACTCATGAGCCACCGTATTTGTGGAGTTTTTATGTCTATAAAGTACTTAACAATGTGTCTGGTATTTAGTGGGTACTTACTATTGGTTCTCTTCTTTACTTGGGACTTAGTTGAACTACCCAGAAGAAAAACAAAAATAATACCCCCCATCTCCTCTTCACTCCCCCCAAAAACTAGATTATTAGACATGTTGCATGCATAGAGAAATTCCTTCAGAGTATGTATGTACTAGAGGCCCGATGCACAAAATTCATGCAAGGGGCTCACCCCTCACAGCCATGGTGGTTGCCTCAGCCCTTACAGCCCTGGCTTTGTCCAAAAGGTTATCCAGAAGGTCATTTGGCTATCAGGTCTAATTAGCATATTACGCTTTTATTATTATAGACTAGTAGCCCATTGTGCGATATCGCATGCAGTAGGCCACCTGCCACTTCTGCGGAAGCCAGCGGGAACCACAGCGCACCACCAGGAGCCGGTGGGAACCGTGGCACACTGCGGGGAGCCGCACTGCTTCCACAGGAGCCATGTGACTTCCGCAGGAGGCGGAAGCAAGCCACCGGTGCCCATGGGAGCCAGGAGTGAGCCAAGCCGCTTCCGCAGGAGCCAGGAGGGACCCGGACCCACGCCGATTCTGCGGGAGGTGGGAGGGAGCCACTCTGCTCCGTGGGAGGTGGGCTCACTGTCTCCTCTCTGGGCCTGCGCTCGACTGCAGAGGCTGCAGGCCGGCCCCCCTGTCCCTGTCCGTGTCCGCTCCAGCTCCGGGGGGGCCAGCCCAAGCCAGGCGTGGTGGCTCACCAGCCCCCCTGTCTTTGCCTTCGTCTCCACTCCAGGCCTCACCTGCGTGCACACCCTCCTCTTGTCCAGTAGTGACCCATTACAGTGTCCCAGCCTAATTTGCATATTTCCTCTTTATATGTATAGATGAGGTCTTTTGCCCTATGATCAACTTCAAGAAGATAGTACTTGCATCAAAGATAGATGACAGAGATAGATAGACCAATGATAGATAGATAGATAGATAGATAGAATGGATAAAGTTCTGATATTTAACTGAGAATGCTAAAAGTTGGATTTGAGGCTGAGGACTTCTATCCCGTGAGTCTCAAATAGTCAACCATGTCTCTCATGGATCAGAAGTTTAAAGGTATAATCACAAAAATATCAAACACACCAGAGCCTTTATATCCTCAAGCCAAGATCAAGATAACACTGGGAACTGGAACCAACTTTACAGACCCAATTGCTCTGCAGAGAGATCTTCCTGGTCTTCCCTATTACTGCCTCAGACCCACACAAAAACATGGAGGATTTGAATGGAGTCCTGACGCTGGTTCCCATGGAGGAAAAGGGGGCGGAGCAAACCAGAGGAGGTTGTGAGCAGCAGCCTGGGGATCCTGCTTTTGGTTGGATTGTCTGCTAGAAGATATGCATTACAGAACCAAAGAAGCCCAAAGACCTTAATTCCGAAATCAAGGCCAAGACAAAGAATCACTCTAAGCCAAGTATCAAGCCCTAAGGGGTCTGAGTCTTAACACCAACACAGGCTGTGGTTACAAGGTCGATGAGAGTGTGTGCCTGCTTTGCAAGGAAGAGAATGCTTGCTTACTTTACACAGCGCCTTTTAGAAGCCCTATATTTATTTTTAAAAGCAAGTGTGTGTTTATATATGTTTCTGTCTATCATCCCCTACTGATGACATGGAGTTACCTCCAGGGCAGAACATGACTATTTAGTGAGCGACACCTACGAATATAACTGCAGGACTGACAGGAAAAGGACCTCTATCTAGTGTTGGGGAAGGGATTCCATAGAGCAGAAGACAGTCAAACCTCAATTCTCCAACATCTCCCATCTCAAACAATTCAGTTCTTGACCAAGTTGTTCACCAAAAAATTTCTCGGTTGCCAAACCAAAGTTCTGTTTTCTACCTGACCACCCTCTCATGCTGATACCATGACAAAAAAAAAAAAAAAACATCTCTCAGGCAACAAACAAGGAGATTAGCACAATTTTAAAACATAAAGAGGCCACAAGAGTGCTAATGTTGCTGAGGGTGTGAAAGAAGCGATGATCACAAGCAATTGAAGAGGTAGAAAAGCTGTTCAGAGGCAATGATATGTGAAAAAGTGACGATGCCAAGCCCTGGCCGGTTTTGCTCATTGGTTGGAGCATTGGCCCATGGATTGAAGGGTCGAGGTTTGATTCTGGGTCAAAGGCTTGGTCAGTTAGGGTTTGAACTGGAGGCAACACATCGGTGTGTCTCTTTCACATCAATGTTTCTCTCTCTTTTCCCCCTTCTTTCTCTCCTCTATTCTCTCTAAAAAAATATCAGTGGAAAAACGAGCCACTTTCTGATGCCAAAAACTGACTTCTTAAAAGACAGCCATGGAATGAGTCCTGAAAGTGATCCTTCTAAGGCTAGTAGGGGGAGGGTCAATAAATTTAAGAAAAAGGAGGGTTGTTGTTTTTTATTAATAAATTGAACAGTACATTCGACATGTATTGTATACAAAAAAAGGTTAAGACAGAATCATTTAGAATCATTCATTGAATTTACATTATTTCTAAAGGGGGAAAAATTCTTCAGTTTTTGGACAAATCACTTCTTGAACAGCCTTCAGAACCGAGGTCCCACTATATTATCATCCATTACTTTGGATAGAGTCAAGTAAGGAATTAAGGTTAACAAATACAATCTTGCTTCTTACGCTCCTACTCAACCACTAAAAGCCACATTTTCAAAATCTTTATATTTGGGCTTAGATTAGATGCCTGGCCCTTTTAAAATCCTCTTAGGAGAAGCATGGCACATAAAGGTGCCCCGAGTTCTGTTTGGGAGGTCTGACATCGACAGCTATCCTAACAGATTTGCGGGGCATCCTCTGATTGTGTCTTTGCCATCATATCCAGGCCTACGTGCTGAGCAAATCCTCTGCCAAAGGCACATACCACCGAACTGCTGAGGTGGGAGGCAACCTCAGTGCTGGAGTGGGGCAGGTGGCTCACCATGTTTGGAAAGAATGACCCACTGCGCGTGTACACACACACACAGACACGCAATCTTAATATGTCACCAATCTTACCTATGTACCAAAGATGGATTTTCTGAACTCCCTTTCATATTTTAATTCTTCTCAAGATACTTCCATTCATGCCTAACTTAGCTCACCTCTGTGATACTCCATCTGCCTCACCTATATCTTATTGTTCTCTTTGTGGCCTTGTCTTTCCTCACAAATCGCTGTACACAGTGCCCTGATTTAACGCCAACTTCACTGCCGACCTCATTTTCCATGAAACCATTTGGGATTCTAAACAATGTTTCCATCGGGTCTTTAGGAAGGCTCAGTTCTCATTCCCTAAGCGGGAGGGAAGGCCAGGCCAAAGTTGGCCGCTTCCAAGCAAACTTCCTACAGCCAGTATTTTCTTTTTTGTGTGGGAAAGAGTTTCTTGTAATTACAGCAGTTGTTTTTTTACACATTATTTTAGCAGAATTCCTTTCCCATGATCATGGAACCCCCAAATATAAAGCAGATTAGAGAGCTGTGGCTGCCTAGGGAATGGAGGTGAGTCAGCTGCAGTCTCCTTTAATCAGTCACCCTTCCCCTCACCCATCAGCGCTCAGCCTTTTCTACTATATCCTCCTTTGGACTCTGTGTCCTCGCTCCACGCTAATGGAGCATCAGAATCCCTTTTACAGGTTCTGATTCTTGAGTTTCTCACCACATAATGGGCACCTCCAGGGGTGGAGTGATCGCAGAGATAATAATCAATGTTGTGCCCATCACCAACCCTTTAGATGGTGTGGACTCCCATAGCATTCCACGACTGATAAACCAGAAGACGTGGTTGCTACCATCTCAGGAGACATTTTAACTGAGCTGACCTTGGGTGTGGGTCTCAGTGCTTGGTCTCTCACCCAGAGACCACGAGAGATAGCAAACTCTCACCCCATCTAGAAAATGCTTAAAATCACCATCTAAATGTCAAATGACTTGGGAGAACCTTGGTATTGGAAGACTAGGGGTGCTCAGAACCTATTTCTTTACCCTAAAAAAAACAGGCTGGCTCGGCTTTCTCAGAAATAGCCTGTGTGGTAGAAAGAACATAGGTTCTGAAGCCAAACAGACCAGGAAAAACTTGCCACATTTACTTAAAATGGAAGTCTCAGTTTCTCCATCTGTTTGTTGGGAATATGAATGTTCTCCTTTTGGAAAGTTAAGTGGGAAATTGCATAAAGCCCTTGCAGAGTGCCTGGCACTTGGTGGGGTCTTGGGAAATGTTGATCTCATCCTCCAAGTATAGAACTTAAATCCCAAAAGACCCCCTCCACAGTATATGAAGTCACCTACAGGTGGTTAGGTAACTCCACATTTCAAAATACAAAACAAGAGAAGGGGGCAAAAGTGGAAAAGTTCTAGGAAAAAGGAAGAGTAATCATGACCATTCACACATATATTAAGCTTTAACCACATCCCAGTCCCTAGACTAGGAATTTAACCCACATCACCTCCTTTAATCCTTACCAGACTCCATCAGGAAGGTACCATTACTATTCTCACATTAGAGATGAGGAAACTGAGCCCCACAGGCTTGATAAGTAACTTGGCCAAGGTCACACAGTGGAGCAAGTAGCCAGGGTTACTGTCATTCCAAAAGAAGATTTCTTAACCACAACCCTCTTCAAAAAAGAGAAGCTTAACAGCCTGTTGAAATTTGGACTATAATATCTTACACTGACAGGGAGAACCAAGCTGAGTTCTGGAAGGCAATTAGAAATGTAAATCTTTCTTAGAAGACTGATTGTAAAGTTGAAAAAAATGTCTGAAATGGGGAAATAGACATGTGGTGGATCTCCTAGGACAGTCTTCGGCCCTTGTCCTTCAACACCAAATATTTTAAACATTAAATGATTAGAATAAGAATTGAGGGGAAACCCATTGGAAGAAGCTGTGACTTGGTCTTGCCTGGGAAGTCATGAGACTCTTTTAACACAAAGGTCACCCTGTCCTCCTCTTCCCCCTCCCCTCCCCCCCCAGACCTCATGGCGCTGAAGCAGGTTAAATACCGCAGTGAGAAATCCTTCGGCACCTGGATCCAGAAACAGCAGAGGAATAGAGCAAAGAGATGGAGTGATGATGAAGGCATGAAGTATGAAGGTTGAGAGCAGCAGGGGACCCTTGTTGGGAGTGGGGCTGCCCCCCACTAAATCAGTTTCTCAATCCCCATTTTTCATAAACAATTGAGAGTGCCTCAAGAAAATGTAAAATGATCATCAACCAGATTCTGCTCCTAAATGCCCTCCAGATAGAAATCAGGAATTCTGGACCTGATTATTCCTCTGTAAAGAATGCATCTAGAAACCTCTTAGAAATGATATCAGAGAATTGACAAGTGCTGGGACTATGCAAACAAACAAACAAACTCATTTGCATAAATAAATGATCCATTGGGTCCATTCAAAACATACACACCTGTAGGCTGGTGGCATGTCAAGAAAGAAGCCCTTGGAGTTATTTCAGAATAATTCCATATTGGGGGGGAAGTCCAGATGAATCTCCCCACGTGTATCATGATATGTATATGATTGTTTCCCCTTTCTCTCCCCCACCCCCATTCTTGGTGACCACATGTGAGTTCAGGGTTTGGAATTAGTCATCCTGTTTTCCTGAACAAGGACTGCATATAGAACAGTCCCATTTTGAGACCTAGTTTCTTTTATGACAGGGCCCCAGGAAAGTTTTATGAGAATCCTGATTTAAGGTTGGAGGTTAATAGCTCTGAAATTTTGGGAACCAAAAAATATTGTGTAGGTGGGTGTACAGTAAAAGTGAAATAAGGAACTCCTCTGCAAACCCAGCCCCAAATCTACAGTCGGTTAATCTGAAAACTTCTGGGAGGACAGCCCAGCTGTGAAAGGGACCAGCCACAGTCTACCCCTTCCTTACAGTGGAAAACAAGGAGGCCCTTGAACTCTGTTATGCTGGAAAGAACGGGATGCAGAGGGCAAGGGTCAGGAGCCACCCCTGACAAGGTGAGTGTGCATGAAGGGCACGGTCAGCTTGCTGTGGACACTCTCCGCCAACACCAAAGTCCGACTCTGATGGACTTTTCCCATCAACACTTGAAGACTTCAAAGTCTACCCAGGGTTTACTGTTCTCAGATTCACCAGTTTGTGGTTCTCCATGAGTTGCCAGACCACTAGAGCAGAAAACTTCAGGGAGTCCCACCTTAGATCTCACAATTGTGTGTGGTTGTGGTGGAGGAGGTTACCCTTGGCAAATGTCTGAGATTTGCTAATCCCTTTTCTTTCTAGCTTGGCAGGTCACCTTAACTTGGAAACTGAATGGGCAGCTGGGAAAATGGGTTTATTAGGGGTTGGGTCAATGCGCTGAGAACTTGAGCCTTGGCTGGGGGTAACATTTGTGGAAAGGTAAGATGCCTAGGAAGCCACAGTACTGTGCCAAAATAAACACGATGACTGGGTATCCAGATCCACCATAGGTCACTGCGTGGCCCACAACCTCACTTGGAGTGGACTGTTCATTCCTCTGTCTGCAGATCCTCTCCATCCCGCAGAGCAGCTGGCATCGAGCACAGCAGTAGAGAAAGTTGCTGGGAAGGAGGGTAAAGTGAGACCAAGAAGGAAACAGGCAGAAGAGGGGGTTGGGGGTGGGGAGTTTCTGTATGTTTTATCCCAGTGTCCCCAAAACTCACCTTGGTAATATTTCTTATCCTTGTAGTCACAACTGTACCAGAATTTTATACACACATGCCCATCCCTTGGCTGCCTTCTCAAAAAGCAACTAGATCATTCCCTTGTTCACAAATCTTTGCCAACTCTCCCTTCCTTAGGGCTATACTCCTCAGAGGGAAGTACACCTACCAAGGCTGTGGCGCAAGATGATTTTAAATACAATTAATAATTTTTATTTTAACAGTTATATCATTCTGACATGAAAACAAACTTAGTAAAGTAAAAGAGAGAATCAATGTGAAAATCATTAAGTAAATAATAGATGTGGGTACACAGAGATTGCGAAAGTAGTGGCAATGAAATGTGAAGTTTTAGAAACAGTGGCTCAAAGACAGACAGGGCAGACTCCCTGGGGATGTGCCATTTACCCATCTCCACCAACTGCTCTTCACCCACGTCCTAAGTCCCCTGGTCTCCAACGGACCCATAAGCTACATCCCAGACATAATGGACCAGGTCGTTTCTGCACAGGTACCACCTGCTTCCCAGCTTCCTGCCCCTCCCACCATGTGGACTGTCCTTTCCTATCTTTGCTCAGTGGAACCCAACCTATTTCCTCATCAGTCAATCCCAATTGCTTCATCAGAATTTAAATCTCCCAGAACGGTGTGTTGGGACTTGGAGCTATTCAATTGTCAACATTCTACAAATATTCATTGAGCTTCTGCCGTGCCAGGCGACGAGAATTCAGCCTTAGGAGGAAAGAAAGGATGAAAATTCTGTTGTCATGAAACAAAGATTCTAATGAAGTGAGACATCAGCGCGTGTCCTATTCTGCTGTGTGGGGCCACTTTGGGGTGTGGCTTTACAGGGTCTTCATTGTCCTATCCCCAGAAAAGCCTGGCATGACTCCTGAGAATGGACATCGCTCAGAGATTGAAAGTCCAGAGTCGGGGCTCTGGTGTCTGGTCTCATAACCCACATATCCTGTGTGTCTATGACTCTTGAGAAATTGTTTCCTCTGTGCATCTCCTGAGATCCTCCCCATGTCCCTGCAATGTGTGATGCACACGAAATGGTTTCAAGGATGCCCCCACTGATCTTCCTGTCTTTCCAGAGGCCACACATTAGTGGTCAAGTCCATGGTTCCCAGTGGCTCCTCTGCCTTCATGGTGAGCCGCAGGGAGACACCTTCAGCCCAGACAACTCTGATTCCCAACAGGAATCAGACCCACAGAATATATTGAGCACCTACAGGTGCAAGGCTCTGTAGCTACTGCTGAAGAGAGGAGGACCCCCAAAAACTCTGGCAGGGATGGGAAAAGCCTGGACCCCTTTTCAGAAAGAAACAGTGCAGAGTTGTCCTGCTGTCCTCTCCTTGCAGCTCCCTCTCACCGTCTCTCTTCCAGAAGCACAGCCGAAACTGGCTGCAATGAGTAACCAACTCACCTAAACTTGCCCAGCTTTAGTACTGAACGTCCCATCTCCCGGGGAACTCCGTGATCCCAAGCAAACCAGAAAGGGCTGTCGATCCGGCTGTAGGTCACGTAGGCTGTGCTCCCATCTGATCTTTTCTAACCGCTGTGTGTCCTTGGGCAGTTACCTACCATCTCTGAGTTCCTATTTTCTCCTCTGCAAATGGAGATAACACCCTCCCCCCACCACCCCCCCAGGGCTGCGGTGGGGATAAAAGAGGGAATGTATGTTTAGGGAGTTGGCCAGGGCATCCTAAGTAGTTCTGTTCGTAATACCTTTGGAGGCTAGGCTGAGAACAGTGTAGAAAGATTGCCACAGTGGCAAAGGACCTATGAGCTGGTGTATGCCTGCTGAATATCTCTTTTTGGAGCCGACACGCCAAGGATCATGTAGCCACAACAGAGGTGGTCTCCACCGGGGTCTCTGAATGGCAGCAAACAAGAGACTGGCCAGCAAAGCAAAAGAAACCCACCATCCGCCCAGCTCTGTGTTCCTGCTTTTATCAGGCACTGACTATGTGCCAGATACTGTGTGTGCAGTTAGTCCTCACAACAGCCCCTCCACCTAGCAATCTAATCCCCAATTTCAGGGATGAGGAAACTGAAGCCGAGAGAGATTTAATAACTTGCCCAAGGTCACACTGCTGGGAAGGACAGACCTCAGTGACTCTAGCCCCAACCACCACCTAACCATATGCAGAAGCCACTCTCTCCCCGTGCCTCGGTAGAAGCCGACCACTTTCCCCCCGCCCCCTCCCCCCTTTGAATAGAAGGAAACTGGCATTTGATGGGGCACAGGGCAATCTGATCAGCCTTGGAGAGAAGAGGAATTAGCAGGCGAGTCCTTGCTTGCTGGGAGATGGCTTACCCTGAAGCCCTGCTGGGTTTCCCAGAACCCTGCATCAGTATTTACATAATCATATTACACTGCTCCTCAGCTGCAGACTGAGGAGAAAGCATAGAACCCACCCAGGCCTGTGAACCACTGAAGTTTGAACATATATTTTTTCAACAGTCTATTATGCAGACCCCTTCCTGCAAACTGTCCAGCACAGAGGAAAGGGCTCCTCACTTGGAAATAGACAGGCTTTCATCCCAGCTCTACCGCTGACAAGCAACGCAACTTCGGACAACTCGGGGCTCAGTTCTCCCATCTGCAAAATGGGCAGAATGTCCATCCAGTATCATCATCATCATCATCATCATCATCATCATCATCATCATCACCCCTTGTGAAGTACAGTGTGCTCGGCACTCCCGTCTTCGCATCAAATCCTCTCAAAAGCCCGTCGCTGCAGTTACTGTTTTCATCTGTATTTTACAATTGAGAAAATTGAGGCTCAGAGAAGGTCGAAAATTTGGCCAAAGTCCTACATCTAAAGTGGCAGAGCGGGGTCTGAAACCCAGGCGGTCCAACAGAAGAACCTTGCTCTCTACCCTCTCTCCTTCATTACCCTGTGTACTATCTCTTGTAACATGTTCTGTAAAGCTTTCAATGAGATCACACATGTGAACGTGCCCAACTCACAGGAACGTACCCATCCACAGTTCTCAGAGTCCTGCTTCTTAGTAGTGGCTGAAAAGGATAGCGAGGGACTCTGGGTGGGCACAGTCCCTCCACGGGAGCACCCCCTCCTTCCCTAACAGTATTGCCCTTTGCGGTGATAGCAGATTATTCAGCAGTCCCGATAAGCATCTGTGAACCTAAGAATGACTCAGCAACCCCCAGGGACCAAGGCAAGAGCATCTCACCACAGAACAAAGCCAGGCAGTAACCTGTGGCAAAGGTAATTACAGGCAGAGAGGCAGCAGGAGGCAAAGGGCTGGCGGGTTTATAGAACTTTGAAGATGAGTAAGAACCTCAAAGTCTTTGAGGAGGTCTACAGGCTCCACCAGGCCACTGGGGACCCAACTAGAACTTTTTAAACAGAAGTACAAGAAACTCCCCATTCGCCATCCAGCTACCACCTCACATGATCTCCTTGCCTTTCCTCTCTCCATAACTCCATGCCTAAATCCCCCAAGACTGCCCCCACTAGCCCAATTTTCTCAAAAAGGATGGGAGGAGGGCGTGATAGAATTATCAAATATACAGGAAACAGCAATGTGGTTGAAAAATGGAATTCACGGCTCCTCGTGGTGTCCTACAACTGGTTATAAATAGGTCCACTTCCTCGTTTATTAAATGTAGGCTATAACAATACTAACTCTGTAGGGTCATTTAAGGGGACTAAATTAGATAACACATGCAAAGGGAAACTTTTGTCAGTTATTTGATTTATTACTTCCATAATCTGAATTCTGCCTCCTCCTTCCCCGGTGCTCAGCCTTCTGTCTTTCACGATTTTCATTGATCACCATCTCCTCATGGTTCGTTGGGGTTGACTCCCTGCCCCTACTTATGGGAGCTTTAAAATGTGGCCAGATGCCGTAACCGGTTTGGCTCAGTGGATAGAGCGTCGGCCTGCGGACTGAAGGGTCCCAGGTTCGATTCCGGTCAAGGGCATGTACCTTGGTTGCAGACACATCTCCAGTAGGGAGTGTGCAGGAGGCAGCTGATCGATGTTTCTAACTCTATCTCTCTCCCTTCCTCTCTGTAAAAAAATCAATAAAATATATTTTAAAAAATAAAATAAAATAAAATGTGGCCAGTTGAGTTGGTGACCAACTGCAAACTCAGGTTCTTAAGTCTTTGGTTACCCCAGACTTGCCAGCAGTGGGGCCTGTGTTGTCCGTAATCAGGTTCTGGAACTTTCCAATGGCCCCTTGTTTTAGGTTGCAGAGGCTAGAGAGGCTCCTTCCCCTCCCTCTCAACTCCCCCTCCCCCACCCCCCCACTTTCTGAGAGTCTCACCTGCACATGGCACCAAAGGTCACGGGCTCTTTCCACGGAAATGCTATTTGATTACCTGGTGTTTTGCATGTTGTAACACCCAAGGCCTGATGTGACCAGGACATGTGACCAGCCACAGCTTGACAATAACAAAGTCACACTTTTTAAATATATATATATATTGTTGATTTCAGAGAGGAAGGGCGAGGGGGAGAAAGATAGAAACATCAATGATGAAAGGGAATCATTGATCAGCTGCCTCCTGCACTCCCCACTCTGGGGGTCAAGCCCACAACCCGAGCATGTGCCCTGATCAGGAATTGAACCATGACCTCCTGCTTCATAGGTTGATGCTCAACTACTGAGCCACATCAGTCAGGCCAAAGTCATACTTTTTCAAACTAACAACTTCCATCTTGTCCACACCCTTCTCCCATCTCAAACTACCGTCCCTCCAAACACAACAAAAATCTGTGCTATGCCATTTAAACATCAAAGCAATTTTTCCATATAGCCTCAGGCCGGATTCCTACCATCTTGTTGGGTAACCATTTCTCAGATGGCTCCTGCCTCCTGTGTCACAGAGCATTCTGCCTGTTCCGTACAGGAGCAGTGAGACAAAGCTGTTCAGTGGCCGCATGGCCAGTGGAGGGAGGAGGAGAATTTCATCATTAAAGCCCCACCAGAACTGATGACACCACGGTTGGTTGGGGACTGGGGAGGCAGGCATACCACTTGAGGGAGGGTATGTGTGCACAATCTTTACGGAGAGTAATTTGGTGGTATCTTATCAAAATGTGAATGTTCATATCCTTGAAAACCCCACTTCTCAGAATTTCCCCCTAGATATATGTACACAAGACCACAGAAATATTTGCTGAAAATAACACTAGAGCCCATCAATAGAGATAATACTTACATAAAACTGTGGACTACATACCATCTATATATATAAAAGGCTAAGGTGACTCGTGCTTGCAAGATACATTTAAAGCTCTCACTGGCACCAATCGCACACATGTGTGTTTCAATCTGTCATTGTCGATTGTGAATTTGGTTGACACTTCTATTAAAATATTTTTTCTAATTAATTTCCTTTCAATGTGCACGGATCCGTGCACCAGGACACTAGTCTATATATATAAAAGCTTAAGTGACCAAACGACCAGAACAACCGGTTGCTATGATGCGCACTGACCACCAGGGGGAAGATGCTCAATGCAGAAGCTGCCCCCTGGTGGTCAGTGTGCTCACACAGCAGGAGCACTGCTCAGCTGAGACCTGTCCCAGGCAGCCAACCAGCCTGCCTGCAGCTACTCACTCCCTCAGTAGTCCTGCAGGTCCAATCTCCAGAGAACGAACCATAGAACCGATGGACCAGCAGCAACAGCACAATCCCAATAGCGCCATCTGCCTCCTGGAAGTCAGCCGCCTCCCCTCCCTAGGAGCTCCGCAAGGATGAAACACTATAAAAGCAGCCACCAGGTGGCTCCCGACAACCAGCGCGAATGTCAGCAGGATGGATCCAGAACCCTGGCCTGCAAGGGCTCCCACAGCCAATCACATCCCCGCCTCTCCCCAAACCCCTCGAGAGCCCACCCGTGCACGAATTTGTGCACCAGACCTCTAGTGACGTAATATAGGAAGATAGAGTTACATCTATGTGTTATGATATTAAAAAATGTCCATATTCAGTAAAAAAAAAAAGTTAGAAACAAGGCTTATCATGTGATAGTATTTTTGTTTAAACATATATATTTTGTGTGTATCTGAGAGAATATACAGCAAAAAAATGAATATTGTTGCTGGGAACAGGGTTGGGAGGAAAGCTCACATTCTTTGTACAAATTTTGTCACAGGCATATATTTACCTATATTTATATCTATATGACTAAAATATCCTAACACAACAGATCTCTCCATTTCTCTCCCTGCCATCCCTCCAGCAGAATCCTCTAATAAAGTGTAATAGTCCCAAATAAACATGTACTCAGAGTTTTGCCATTTATAAAGCATTTTCACAAGTAAAACCTTCTTTAAATCCCACATCATCCCATAAGACTATCCTAGTTTACAGAAGAGAAACTCAGAAAGGAAACATGTTCTCTTCCACATCAATGGCTGGTGGTTGATAGAGCCAGGATGAGGAGCCCAGGTTGTCCGCCTCCAGCACCACTAGGCACCTTTCTAGCCCTCCCAGTGGATACCTGCAATATTTCTTCCATGGCCCAGATCACATGACGCCTGCCTCACAAGCCCTCTGGCACAGGTGAAACCCAGAATACCTGGGCATGGCTGAGAACGTTGAGGGTGGAGGAGAGAAAGGGGGAGGTGAAAGGCATGGTGAAGCGCCAGGCCCCATGGGATCTGGCACCTATTTTTTCAGCCTCATCTTCAGTTATTTCTCTCCTGTCATTCTACATATTGACTCCATTCAGGACCCCAAACAGGCCAGCCAACCTCCCCCCTCTTTCTCTTTCTGCCTATGCCAGGGGTGGGGAACCTTTTTTCTGCCAAGGGTCATTTGGATATTTATAACATAATTCGAGGGCCCCACAAAATTATCAATTTAAAAATTAGCCTGCTTTATATGGTCAAATGTTAATTAACTCACCCCTAATGCCTTGGTAGGGCCAGACCAAATGATTTCATGGGTCTTATAAGGCCCACAGGCCGGATGTTCCCCACCCCTGTGCTAATCCATTACGTGTGCTAAACCATTCATCCAGAGCACACTTGTTCCACCTGCTCTTCCTTTCTTCCCTGGCTCACTGCTACACATCCTTCAGATCTCAGCCCAAACATGGCTTGGCTTCTTGGGGGTGAGTGGGGGGGGAAGAGGGAGGTGGGAGGGGGCTTTCTTGATCGATTAGCTCACCCTGCCACCATTTCCTCCACTCCTAAGTTGTTGCCTCCCCTCTCCCTTGGTCTTCCTCTCTCTGGCACTTACTGCACTGCATTGTAACGGCTTCGTTGCTTCTCTCTCTCTGGCTGGACCAGCACAGTGGACCCCCTAAATGTGTAATCAATGAAAGGAGAATGATGCAGTATGTCTGTCACCCTACGGTAGAAGACAGGTACCAGACTTCAGCAATAGAACATAGCCTCACAGCCCTGGCAGGTGTCACATAAAGGCTGCTGCCTTCATCTACGGGGCCAGTTCCTCTCTGCCCCTGGCTGGGAACTCTTAAGCCTTAAATGACAAGACATGTGACAAAAGGCAGTGACTCTTGGGAGAAATGTTGTGAGAAATTTCTGGCAGGTTCTAACCACAATGTCTTAGTGAAAAAGCAGAACATCCTCAGGTTTACAAGGTGGTAATAGAACCGGAGGGCTGTGACCAGGCTCAGGAGGCCAGGAGGCCATTCCCTGCCTTCAGGCAAGGTTGGCTCGATCACAGACAAGTGGGTGTCTCCTTGCATGATTAGTAGGATTATATTGTTATTAATATTATTAGCAGTATAATAATGGTTCCACTAAAAATAAGCACTCAACATCCTTCCTGGGTCACCCTTCCCAGGAGTCAGCAGAACACAGAAACCGGTCTCGATCTCAGCAGTGTAGGTCTGACTGTGACCCCCATGTCAGCATGATTGTCCAATGCTAAGAGAAGGAAAGCAAGTGGGTTTTCCCTAAGACGAGGGCAGAGAAAATGTTCTAGGGGCAGGTTTGGGGTGCAGAGTCATTGGGATCACACTCAGGCATCTCCCCCGCCATTTACTCAACCCTTCCCCTGTGCACAGAGCTTTACAGCACACAAGTCCTCCCCACCCAGGATTTCATTGGGTCCTCACCACACCACCAGGTGACACGGGCAGCCAGGTTGTGGGAAGCTGAGGCTGGGACAGAAACGGATTCTGGGTCAGTTTCCTAGAGTTCTGAGTCCTACGTGAGTGTCTGGACTAGGATCAAGGAACCGAGATATTTGGTTACCAGTCGGATGCCCTCCACATTTTGACATCCTGCTTCTCAGTCTGGAAAGAAGAGAGGGAGGGAAAGGAACAACCCAGTCCATGTGCCCCACAGTCATGCTTTCAATAGGTACATGAGCACCTATTGTGTCCCAGGCACTGCTGCAGGCTCTAGAAATAGAGCAGGAACTACAACAAATTTAAACAAACAAAAGCCTGTCCTCATGGATGTTACATTCTGGTGCTGTATTTATTTATTTATTTATTTGTTTTTTAAATATCTATTTTACTGATTTCAGAGAGGAAGGGAGAGGGAGAGAGAGAAACATCAATGATGATGGAGAACCATTGATTGGCTGTCTCCTACACGCCCCGCACTGGGGATCGAGCCCGGAACCCAGGCATGTGCCCTTGACAGGAATCGAACCCGGGACCCTTCAGTCTGCAAGCCGACGCTCTATCCACTGAGCCAAACCAGCTAGGGCTGGTGCTATATTTATAAAGGGGCTGTCAGATGATACATGGGCCTGGATTTCACCATATTGACTCACCTAGTGACGAATACGCACCCTTTCCAGGTCTTTCAATCCTTCACAGACTTTACAGAAGACCTCAGCCCACTGCTACCCCGTTTCCCCAGGATGGGCGTAGTTGCAGGATCCAGTGTGACGTTAATCTCATTGTTGGGTTTTCATCCTGTTTATTAATAGTTTACGTCTATGCACACAAGTGATGCTAACAGTCCATTAAAGATAGTGATATAATCACTTTTAAAAGTCTTTTCATCAGTGAGTCATTTTAAACAAGGATCTAAGAGACTAACAGGACAGGTGGTCAATGGATGTGGCAAAGCACCTGGTGTCTGGGAGACTTGACCTGGGCTGTGCCAAGAGTGTGGCCAAGGGCAGCGTTGCATCTCAACACCCGAAAAGCTCGGGTCACCTTGTTCCTGGGCTTTTAAGCACCAGAATGGGGATATAGCCCAAAGGTTCACTGCTTAATGCTTTCCTTCATCCCACACCTGCCACCTTCGTTCCCCCACCCACCCTCCAGCACCCCTGGGCCCGCCCCACACTCTCGGGGAGAGAGGCCACAGGAGCTCAGACGGTAAACCTCCTGCCCTTCCGCCAGTGGCTATCTCCTTTATCTCAGTCTCCACACTTTCTCTGAGGGCAAAGGTCACTGGCGGGAAGCTCCCTCCACGTTAATTACCCTTCACTCTCGGAAGCCAACAAGCTCTCCTGCACTGAGTGAGGAAGGACTGCGTCCAGTCCCCACTGCTCCCGTCTGTCCCCGGCTCCATGGGGCCCTCACAGGCTCAGCATTGGGAGCACCTGAGGGGCAGTGCCAAAGTGCAAGGCACCTGGGCCCCACGCAGAGGCGGCAGCCAGACTCACTGAGAGATGGGGCCCGGAACGCTGAATCCTGTGCTCCTTCCGAGCGTCTGAGGGTCAGCTGGCTCTGGGAGCCGACCTTCTTGCTTGGAAACGCCTGCTCGGTCCCCTTCCCGCGTGGCTGAGTAACTGCCCACAGTTATCTTATCGGGGCAGTGGGTGCACTGCTTTAGTGCTTGGGCTTTGGCATCCCTCAACCCTGGCTTCAAATCTGGGCTGCCCAGGAGGAGGAAGTGGCTGAGGGCCAGGCAAGTGGCTTACCCGCTCAGCCCCAGCCCTCTCAGCTCTCAGGTCGTTTGAAAGACTCCGCCGCATTATGTATGTCAAGTGCCTTGTGCTGGGACTAGGAGCTAGAGAAATGCTGGCTAGGGTTGGTTTTTATCTTGGTAACTGAAAGGGTCTCAAAGGGTTTTGCAGGGAGACAAGCGGACAGGGGAAAAGAGGGAGCCCCAACACAATCCACACTGTCCAGGTCGTATCTGCCCCTTTCCCTTCGAAACACCAGGTCCCTAATGTCAGAGGCCGGGATCCTCGGCCTCTCCTCACCACTCGCCCTGTCCGATTTCTACCCGCACTGGACGTGTGGCCGAAGTTACCCACTCACAGCTGTGGGCAGGATTTCACCAAGAGAAATAAATGAGGATGGACCCCCTCCGACCCCCCCACCCCCTCGCGAGCTATCTAGGATGAGGGGTTTGGGAAAGCCCTGTCTCTTGGCTGCAGAGGGGGAGGTACTCCTGTCTCTCTTACACTGGAGTCCTTTTAACCTGGGACCAAGGAAGGCGAAATGACTCAGCCACAGTCTCACTGCCAGCATCATGGCTCGCACCACCTCACCCCACTCCACACGGAGGGCACGGCCAACAGTTCGGTGACGATGTTTGTCTCTTGGCCTCATCACTTGCCTGGGACAGTGTCCAGAGCTGGGGAATTATTCACCACTCGAATAAATGAACCAACTCTCCTACCGGGAGGAGAGCGTAGGGTTTAGCAGGGGCAGCGCCGCTCAGACTGTCATGGCGCAGGACTCACCTGGGGATCGTGTATGCCACGGAGGTGCCGATTCAGGGAGTTTGGGATGGACTGGGATTCTGCTTTCCTGGCAGGCTTCTGGGTGATTCTGACACAGCTGGCCCCAGACCATAACCTGGAGCCTGACCTCCTGGATTCGAAGCCCAGCTCTGCTACTCACCAGCAGTGTAGCCTTGAGCCAGTTACGGGTCCCAGGTTTGCTGGCCTATAGAGCAGGGAGGGGATGATAACAGTCAGTGTTTGATGGAGTTGTTGGGAGGTTTAATTCATTCACAGGTGCTAAGCACTCTGCCGAGTGCTTGCTACATACTAGCTGCTCCAAAGCTTTGGCTGTTGTCAGCAGGTAGAAGGAGAGCCTACCTTATAGCAGGGAAGGCAGTCCTCCTGCTTTCGGTCCTGGGCCCCCACCCCGGAAGAGTCAACACGTTTTCCTCCCCCATCCGGCTAGCTTGGCCCTGAGACCCAAAGGAAGGAGTTCACCTGGCCAAATGGCGGTGGGAGCAGCCCAGGACACTCCCCCCGACTCCCACCCCTGCCCCCGCCCCAGTGGAGGTGCAGCTGGGAGGGCTGGGTGGGTGGAGGGCAGGCTCCAGCTGGCGGTCCTTTGGGTGTTTCTCTACAAGCCTCTCAGAGCTCTCAGGAGGCAGGGCGTCTTTATCTCCGAGATCCCGAAGAGCCAGGAGGTAACAAAGGTGATGAGGTAACTGGGGAACCCTGATACCATCTGGGGAAAGGCAGGCATGTTTCCCAGAAGACAGAAATGAAAAGCTATCAGGTAGCAGGGGTAAGAAAAGTGCGAAAAGGGGAACCAGGTGCCCTCTGGCCGGGGGACCCTTTTTCTCTACTCTCAGCAAGCACCCCCCGCCACCACCACCCTCCTGCCCTAAAGCCACAGAAGCATCCACATCAGTCATACGAAGGCAGGAATGGCTGCCAGCAGCTGGAGCGGAAGTCTGGAACTTCGCTTTTCCCCAGCATCCAAGTCGTTGGAAGGAAAGTGATGTAGTTTAAGGTCAGGAAGCCCCGAGTTCCAATCCCAGCTCCAGCATTTACCAGCTGTGTGTATCCATGTGCAAAGGAGGGCTAACAGCTCCCATGCAGGGGGGTTGTGGGTAAGAGATACTGTATAGGAAGCACCTAGGACAGTGGTTCTCAACCTTCTGGCCCTTTCAATACAGTTCCTCATGTTGTGACCCAACCATAAAATTATTTTCGTTGCTACTTCATAACTGTAATGTTGCTACTGTGATGAATCGTAATGTAAATATCTGACATGCAGGAGGGTCTTAGGCGACCCCTGTGAAAGGGTCGTTCGACCGCCAGAGGGGTCGCGACCCACAGGTTGAGAACCTCTGGCCTAGGACAGTGCCTGAGGCTGACATTGGCAATTCCTGGGTGAATGACCGTGAGTGTCCTTCCCGACCTCCCCAGGGAGGGCTGGCCCTTCCCTCCTAGATCCCAGCCTGTCTGTCTTCCCCTCTCCCAGCTTAGCAGGTAGTGGAAACCGTGTCCTTCGTGTCTGTTTCTTTCCCCCTCTTCCCACCACAGGCAGGGGAGGGAAGGGAGACTGATTTATCTTTGATCTCCATGTCCGGCACCGGCTGCCATAACAAATGGCCCCGTCCGCACTTCAGAGCCTCACCATAGAGATAAAGGAAGCCTCCCTGGGTACCTGCCCCTTTGTCCCTGGGGCTCAGGCTTAGCTGGAGGAAAGGGCCTGTGGGGAAGGGGCCGTGGCCCCTGTCAGACCCTCAGTCCCGGGTTGTTGCAGTCCTGCCAAGACTGCATGTCACTTCTCCCTCGTGAACAACCTCCAATTGATCCCAGCTCCCCCCCCCCCCCCCTCGGCGGGTGAGGTCCTGGCATGTGCAGGCAGGGAGGCTCTAAGCTCTGGGTTGGGCATGTTCTCCATTGTTTCCCTCTCCCTCTCTTATCTCCAGCTAGTTAGTGATTAACTGCTCTTTGACGGTTTCCCAGCCTCCAAAGTTCCCCAGAAGCACAGGTGGCCACCGGGTTGGAGCAGAGGGCCTGACTCAGGGCCCATTCTCTCTGCAAGACCAGGAGCACCCAGAGGCACAGCCCCGGGGTCATGGGCCCAGCAGGGCGGAGCCAAGACATTTGGCAATGCAGTAACTGGCAGGGGTGCTGCTGGGAAGGGCACCAGGGAGAGCTTCTGCGGGTGCTGTTTCCTTGAAAGCACGTGTGTGTGTGTGTGTGTGTGTGTGTGTGTGTGTGTGTGTGTGTTTGGGGCTTGGGGGGGTGACAATCAGGACCTGGGAGAGAGAAGGTTGACTTTCTCTCACCACCTGCCTCCACCCCACTCCCAGGTTTCTGCACAGACCCTGACCTGTGTCGCTGGCATCAGATAAGAGCTGCAATCTGATGGTAGCGACACAGATCAGGGTTAGTACATGAGCTGGAGCAGCCCCCTGCTGCCCCCCCACCCGCTCCCCTACTGCAGGCCCCAAGTCAGGTAGGCCAGCAGGGACACCAGGACCTTCCCAGGGACATGAAGACCATTTCCTTTCAGAGTGTGGGCTCCGCCTTTTCCTTTCTTTAATGCCAGGATTTTTGAGTTGAGGTTTGGACTCCCTTAGATGGACTTTCAGGAAGACCTCTGAAGCCCTAAAAATATACACAATTAGCAAAACGATGGGGTATGTGCTCCTAAGTACTTGCTTCTAGAAATGGGCTTCCATGCTCAACCAAAATGATCTGAATCGGACCTTGTCACCTCTCAGCCCAAATCCCTTTTACCACTTCCTGTTTATTCCGTTGCTTGGGGGGTGGGGAGTGGAGGAAGACCTTTATCATGACATAGAGGCCCCTGCCTGTCCTTGTCCCCCTCTCCTTCGGCCCCAGCCTGGATCCCAGCACTCGGGCCCCTCTGGCTCCCTTCTCTGCCTCTAGCTTTCCTCCTGCTCTTCTCACAGATGCCCCTTCTCACAACTCAGGTTCAACTCCAATGCCTCACCCTCAGAGAGGCCTGCTCCACCAGCCCTGCCTGAATCGGCTTCACTCCCTCCTGCCCCCAGTTCCCTGCAGCACCCTGTTTATATCTTCATATCGCCACGAGGTCTTGCTTTGCTTGCTTATTTAGTGTTTAGAATGCAAGCTGCTTGGGGGCAGGACTTCCTGGCGCTCACTGCTACAGCTCCAGTGGCAGGGGCACAGGAGACCTCACACACCTTGAAGGATAGATGGATGAATGAAGGAAGGATAGATGGATGAATGAATGAATGAATGAATGTGAAACTTTCTCGGATCCTCAGGGGGGTTGGTTGTAAACCCCCAAATTAAGAACTATTGTTCTAAGTCAAACTAGAGCCTCTGAGACACTGTTTTTGTACAGCTGGCAAGCTAAGAATGTCCTCTACATTTTGAAATGATTGAAAAGATCAAAAGAAAGATATGTAGTAACATGCAAAAAATATATGAAATTCAAATTTCAGTGCCCATAACAAGTTACATCGGAATCATCCACTTGTGTATTTTCTATGGCTGCTCTCACACTACACAGCAGAGCTGAGCAGCTGTGCCAGAGACTGTCTGGCCTGCAAAGCCTGGGCCTTTACAAAGATGCTTGCCAACCACTGCTCTAACTCATGCCAAGAAGGGGGCTAGAGGTGGAATCCAATCACATACAGAAATGAAGGGAGGAAGGGAAAGAAATAAAAGTAAAAGAGAAGGTAGAAAGAAAAAGAGAAACAATAAGGAGAAAAGAAAAATAACATTGCAACCCTGGCCAGTGTGGCTCAGTTGGTTGAGCATGGTCCCATGCATCACAGGGTGGCTGGTTCGATTCCCAGGCAGGGCACACGTCCAGATTCAATCCCTAGCCATGGTGCATGAGGAAGGCAACTGATGGATGTTTCTCTCTCACATTGATGTTTCTTTTTCTAAAAATCAATAAAAACATATCTTTTTAAAAAAGAAAAATAACACTTTATTGAGCACCTATTATGTACCATGCTCTGTATTTGGTGTTTTACCTACCTTAGTTCTCAGCTCTAGATAAAACGCCAAGGAGAGGCAAACTCGTTGGTCAGGCAGCCTTCATTCCCAGATTCTGTGCTACCTCTGAGTACCTGTTGCTTGTTGACTGTCCAGCCCCCTCTCCTGTCATTAAGGCATCAGCTCTGATCCCTCTCCCATAGCATCTTCTGTTCCAGACATTTCTCTCTGCAGAGATCAAAGCTAGCTTGTCCCTTCTAGTCCCTTAAAGTCCTGCTCTCTACTAAGTGACGGGGGGATGAAGACAAGTTTTCTCTGTATTACTTTCACCACCACCCATGCTACCCAGCACGATATACGACACATCGTAGGAACTCAGTAAATATTTGCTGAAGGACTAAAGTAGACAATCAACCACGCAGAACCTCAGCTCGGTGAGCCATCGTGTTTCAGGGTAGAGGACCCCAGTGGGGGCACTTCTGTAAGGAAGATGGGTGGCATCAAGTAGATCCTTGTCAGCGATGTGGCAATCCCCCCAAAAGAGACCTGAGGGCCCTCAGCCCACTCCCCCACCTCCCTGCCCTGCTGCCCCTCCATGGAGCTGCCCCAAGCCCTGTCCCTCTGCTTGTCCTATCACTGCTCTAGGCTCTTGACTGATCCAGCAGTAAAACAAGTAACAGAATGAGTGTTGGCAAAGGTGGACAACACAGCAGAAAGGAGGGATTATAATTAGAAACTGCACACACCCTCCTCCCCCCCCCCCCCCCCCGTCATGGTTGCTCTAAAACAGGAGTAGGAACAACCAAGCCAGCAGGCTCCTTCAGAAACCTGTCCCGGTGACCTCCCTGCGTGATAAGAGGTGACAACACATCTTTCTGGTATTTCCTGTGAGTGGTGATGACTCTTCCTTTGGTGGCTGGTTTGAGAAAGAGGACAGGCCTCCTTATACAAGAGGAGAGAGAAACTCACAAACACTAGTCCTGGGAACTCACAGAGAGAGACGGGGAGGGTGTGGAGACGGGGACAGGTTTATTTCAGGAGAAATATGACTGATGCATTAGTGAAGCCAGCTGGAAGAGGCCTAACCCTAACGTGGCCTGGTTCCTTTGTTTGCTTCTGATGACACCATCGGCTGAAGACTCCCCATCCCCTTGTGCCTGCCCCGCATTTGCTAGAGCGGCTTCTAGTGACAAGTACCGATAACTCCCAGGGGGCCCCAAGACTGGAGGGGGGACAAAGACTCTGCGTCACAAAGTCCCTCTTTGCAGGCAACAGGAAGGTCCCCTCTGGAGGAGGAAAACCAGGCGGCAGTCCCAGAGAAGAAACAGGAAGATCAGTCCTCAGAGGCCGCGGGAGAAGAAAGCTGGCCCCGGGTGGACTGCCCTGACTTTCAGAAGTGACCCGTCTTTTCCAGGGTAGAGCAGGCCCTTCCTAAGGATTTCCCCATCTGCGCCTTCATTTCACAAAAGGCCCCGATCTCTTCCGGGGTGAGCAGCTGTTTTTGCACTGGTGAAATCCAGAAAGAAAATACAAATGTGTGCACAACATATTGCCTTTTTCTTGCAAATAAAATTTACTTTATTGAGGGCAGTACCAGGTTAAAAGACATATATCTCCTCACAACTTAAGCTCGCTAAAAAATCTTTTTAAAAAGTCAATTTTAAAATGAGCATCTTTAAACGCATGAAACGATGCTCAGCCTCACTAATCAGAGAAACACTATGTGAGAGGCTGCCCCATAGCCTCCAAATTGGCAACACCGAAAAGTCCAGTGAGAATGAATGTTAGCCAGAAGGTAACAGGAAAGAACGCCAACCCACTGCTGGTTCAGGACTGTGGATTGTTGTGAACCCTTTGGAGAGTGAGTTGTTAATTCCCGTAAAGAGGAAGGTACACATGCTGGTGACCCAGCAAATCCACCTCCAGATTCAAGTCCCGGAAACTTCTGCACAGGCTCACGACGTGACAGGACAAGATATCCATTGCGTTGCTGTTTGTAAAATGGACGAGTGGAAACAGTCATGTCCTTCGGTAGAAGAGTGGCTAAATTGTGGATAGTGTCCACATTTGTTGTTTCATTCATTCTTTCCTTTATTTTTCATTCAACGCATGTTCATGTGTTCTTATTAATGTAAGAACCATCTAGGAAAGTCTGTGAAAATGGCAGACTTCCTAGCCGCATCCTCAGAGTCTGAGCTTGAGTCTGGAAGGGGGTCTGAGGAAGGGGGCGCGTGCTAGTGTGACATGTGATGCCAATGCGTGTGGTCTTGGAGTCACGTGGTAGCTGATCATGCATCCTGACATTGTCATTCAAGATGGATTGCAAATCTAGACGGGCCACATGTGGTCTCTGGTTGCTTAGGGAGAGTCCTGCAAAGGCAGGATAGGGGACTCTATAGGACTCAGTCTGCTCGTATAATGAGGAAGCCAGAGCAGAGGATGGTTCAGTGTTTCCTTCCCTTTCTCACTTTCGTCCTCTCCCTGGAGGGGTGTGCTGCCCAGTAAGTAGGCAGTTTTCTAAAGGAGCCCACAGCACCACCTCTACAGTCAACAGCGCTCCTTTAACCAGAAATCCCTGTTAACGAACAGGCACCTTCGGCTCCTTCCATTCCCATGTGGTCCCTGCACAATCCTAAGGCATCTTCATCAGAGAAGCATTAAGTTATGTTTAGAGGCCATTTCCCAATGAACAGAGATAATGGGATTCTAATGACCTGAAAATTTCAACACACGCATGGTAGATTAACTATAAAACTCAGGAGATCTGATTAATTAGTTGACCGTTATTAAACTAGGTAGGGTTCAGGCAAACGTTGGCCAGATTCCCTACGCATACTTACTGTCTCTGTGGACAAGGGAAAACAGTATTGACCAAAAGTTCAAATAAAAACTTGATTCCATGCCATATCTTTTCTCATGAATCTTGGTCATTGTGGAGGCAGTGCCTGATCTAGAATCTTAGCCTTTGGGCCATTTTTAACTTTTTAATTGAGCCATTAAGTGCTGCTGAGGTGCAGGATAAAGTAGCATAGCTTTCGCAGCTCCAAGACAACTCAGCTAACAAGGACCTGTGGGTAGACCTGTATCCAGGCAGATGATGGAAAGATGTGCTTGTTCTGGTCTGTTTGCCCTGAGATCCATTCCCTACCCTTTTCCCCTCTCAGCCCTGCTACCTTTCTGCTCTCTTCCTTCAGGTCTGATGGCTGAAGGTGTAGAGGTTTCTCCGGCTCTCCTGCCAGCCAGCTCCAGCCTGGGTTCAGCCAGTGGAAATGCCAACAGGAGTCTGGAGGCAAGTGAGAGACAGGTATTTCTTCCCACTGCGGCCACTCCATTTCTCCCTCGACAAACCCAGCAGGGACTCTAGCAGCATACCTCCTCCTTTTCTCTCTTCAATCTATACCTACTAGTGACTTTCTGCTCATGCTAACCTGTTAATTACTTTGTCATCCTCTCTTTGGCTTTGCAGCTCTTCCAACACTAGTGTGACCCATCCCCTGCATTCAATTCTCTCTGTTGAAAACAAGTGAGTTCCTTTCTGCTTTCCTGGTTAGCCTCCAACTGATACCTAACTGGGCTCTACTTTCCAGCCCAGTCAATACTCTAACACTTACATCCTCCATACTCACCAACCAGTTTGCCCTTTGCAAAACCTGTTCATCTCACTTAAGCCCAAAGTATCCCTGAGATGTAGACAGGACAGGGATTACCATTGTCACTTTACAGAAGAGAAAATGGATCTAGAGATGCTAATGTGATATGACAAGGTTGCACAGCTAGTGAACTACAGACCAAAAGATAGGAGCCAGGTGTCTTGCGGGCTGGTGGTAATTTCCCTATGGCATCTGGGCCCTTCTCTCTCTTCCCAACCTCACCACCAGAAGACATTCTTTAGGGGTCAAAATAAGGATTCATTTGGGTCTCATTTGCATGTGGTGAAAAGGTGCTATAACTATGCAAATTGCACACCCAAAGGGGTTAGGGAGTATTCATTTCTATTTGGGGCTTTAGAAGAATATTTTGCATTTACATCAACTAGGCTTTGTCAGCATTCTGTAAATCCTAGATGATAAACACTAGCAGTGTTTCTCAGAGTTGCATTTGGAGTGGGGGTGGGGAGGGGCATTCTTGTTAAAAAACTGCAATTCCTGGACCCTACCCTCACCTACTGAAATAGAAATTTTGGGTAAGGGACACTGGGAAGGTGTATTTTTAACTAGCAATCCAGATAATTCTCATGAAAAAAATTTTTTGAGGTCACCGTTCCATGAGAAAGAGAAAAGTAGTCATTGTCCACAGATGAGGCAATATCAGCAAGGTGATAAGAGGGCTGGTTTCTGGCCAATCAAAAAAGGCCCAGCCCCTCAGGCTTCCATCCCCCTAAGACAGTGGTTCTCAACCTTCTGGCCCTTTAAATACAGTTCCTCATGTTGTGACCCAACCATAAAATTATTTTCGTTGCTACTTCATAACTGTAATGTTGCTACTGTTATGAATCGTAATGTATCTGATATGCAGGATGGTCTTAGGCGACCCCTGTGAAAGGGTCATGACCCACAGGTTGAGAACCGCTGCCCTAAGAGGTACCACTTACGACACCCAACTATGAGTCAGGCTTAGTTTCTGACACTACATGTACATGGTTCCATTTACCCTACGAGTAGAGATTATAGTTCCTATTTGATACATGAGAAATCTGAGACTCGGATTAAAAGGTGCCATTGGGTCCCCTAGCTATGACCCAAATTCCAATCCAGTTCTGCTTGGCTACAAAGCCAGGCTCTGTCGTCCATGTCACCCTTCCCAGAATGGAGCCTGCTTCATCTCCAAACAATCATGGGGATAATATATGCTGAGCTGGCTCCCTGAGGGGCATTCTGTTCCAGAGGTCTGAGTTTTTCCCTGCTTGCAACTGAATGAGATGCCAGTGAGCTGCAAAGGGGGCATGTGAATGGAGGCCCCCCTCCCCTGCCCCTTTCTAACCCTCCAGGTGCTAGGAAGGTCTCTTGGCAGATGAGGTTCCCAGTGGTTTCTTGATTGTCCTTCTCCATCTCCCCAAGGGCTCTTGGAAGACTCTTGGAAGAACGTTGCTCTTGGCCCAGAAGCTTTTGGTTTTGCCCCAAGCCAGTAGGAACCAATCAGAAAGCCTAAAGCAGCAGCTGTCTGCATTAATCCATCCAGGGAGGCCCCAAGGGAAGAAGCCCAACTGGTATTGTTATCACAAATGTTTAAAAAGTTACTGACATGAATGGGCAAGTGTGCAAGCACAGGGTGCTTGACATCTGGGTGATCTTGCATCATCTGAGCTGCCTTTGCTTTTTTCCAAGTGCATTGCTATACGTGTCTGGTCACCACTCTGTTGACACTGCTGTTTGGATCAGCTCAGCTAATGAAGCCTCCAGCTAGGGACTGAGGGAGGCAGGGCTGGGGGATTCTCACCTCTGGACTCAGGGCCAGCACAGCTGCCAAAGGCCCCTTCCCACATTGTGACCCTTCCTGGGGCCTGAGGGTATTTCAGCCTCTGTAATCCCTTCCCCTGTAGCACACAAGTTCAAGTAGAGAGAAGGCAGGAGAGGACGGCTAAGCCAGATCTTAAACGTTTTGCTCATCGTAACAACCCCTGAAAGCTTTCATTTATTTATCTTTGTGATGATGAATTATGGAAACAGGTGTATTGAGGGAACGGGGGTGAGGGTGGGTGTGCCTCAGTGTTGTCAACCTCCCTCCATGGCCCCCTTCCTCCAGGAAGAACGAACCCTGATCCCTTCTCTTCTCCCTGCAGGGCACAGCTGGAGGCCACCAGCTCTGAGGAAAATCGTATATTTCAGAAACAAATATGTGGTAGGAAGAAGGCATTAGTGCAGAGGATGTGCTAAGAAAAAAACAGGTTTTCTATGAACTGAATTTTTTTTTTTTTAATTCTTCTACCAGGAAAAAAGTGAGAAGCACATTGCAATTGACCAGAGGAGAGACGACTTTTTTAAATTTAATTTTTAAATTATTTTTTCCATCACCATTTATCCCCACTATGTCCTCTTCCACCTCCAGGCTCGGTGACTGGAGGCCATCTCCTCACTCTTCTCTGCTTTGGAGAGGAGAGACCCTGTGGCCATGCCCACCTCCCGGGGCCTGGAATTGTTTCGCGTGCTAATTGAACTCCTGGGCATGAAGTTCTTGGTGACATGCTAACTTCTGCACCAGGATCTGCCCCACAGCTGTCATGATCGCCTGAGCTTCAACAGGCCTAGTGTCCACACACGATCTGCTTTTGACTGGTTCCTGGCTCCGGCCAATGGCTGAGGCAGGCGGGCCTTTTTGAAGGGGGTCTTTTGGTCCTTTGTCCTGTAGAGAGTGCCTCATCTTTTTTGTACAGTTGCATTCTACAAAAACCAATTCTTCCTCTGGCAGGCGTTGGAGGTATTTCCTCCCGAGGGTGTCTCCTTTACCCCTCACCTGAGGGGGGTGGCTCATCCCTCTGGCTGGTGAGGTCCTCCATTCCGCCAGCCTTTCTTTGTGCTGTCCTGGTTTGGGCCTCCTCTTGTCCTCCCTCTGATCAGTGGGGACCAACATTTTTCTTTGGCTCTGCCCAGGGGCCTTACCTTTTGATATCCCGGGTGCCTGCTGCCCCTGGCTGCTCTGTCTACTCCATATGAGGTTATATGGCCCCTGGGCAGCTGGCATGTCCCCACTGGTTTTTTTCCCCTGGGAACCGCAAAGTGCCCAGTGAGAGGCCAAGAGGTCGGCAGCAAGCAGCACATCCGTGTGAGGGTCTTGCAGGAGCACGTTGGTGACGTCGTCTTGAATGAGCATGCCGGTGGTGTAGTCTTGCAGGAGGACGTCACTGTAACAGTCTGGAAGAAGCAAGCCAGGGGCGTGGCCTGGAAGCTGGCTCCCTGACTCTACCTTCCCTTGGAGCTCAAACTTACTGGCCATCTTTGTTGTAAGGCATGGCTCTTTTAGATCTTGGGCAACTGAGTTTGCAAGTGGTGAGGACCTTTGAGTGGGTCCTGGAGACCCTGATCTCTTCATATCCGTATTAGTGGTTTGAATATTGCCCAGCACGCTGGGTCCCACAATGACTTCCCAAGCAGGGTCCATCTCAGCCTCCTCTGCCTTCCTGGACTCTTCAGCCCTTGAAAAGTGGGATGATACCTTCTTTTCTAGTATCGCTGGCCTCTGGCAGGGATCTTCTGGAGTCTGAGTCCCTTTCTCCTGCTTTGCCTCCTTCCTGGCTACTGTTGAACTTGGATTTGACTTCGGGCTCTTTTTCTTAACATCCATGACAGTACCGTTCTGCTGGGTTTTTCCGTGGAGGATGGGTGTGAGGGACTGAGAAGACAGCCTCTTCTCTTTTTTAATCCGAGGGGCCGCTGAGAGCCCATGGCCAGAACCAGACAGTGTCCCTTCAATGGACTTCTGGCTTTTCTCAAATGACCCCTGGCTGCTTTTCCTTGCATTCACAGAGGTGGTGGGGAGGCGACCTGACTCTTTTGTTATCACCTCTTCTGAAAAGGCCTGAGGAGGTTTTCCCAAGGCCTTGGTGAACTTGGCTTTTGAGTGGACCTCAGGTACACAAGCAGCTGAACTGGGCAAAGGGGACTGTGGAAGGTGCAAATATTGAGCCTCATGTAGCTTGAGATTTATAGGCTCAAAGGCCTGGAGGGACAGGCCACACTCGCACCTCACCTGAAACTTTAGAAAATGTTCTTCCAGCATCTGTCGAGTGCTGGGACTGAGGAAGGAAAGCTCGCAAGAGGTGTTCACGTAATGTTCCCGACTCTCTGAAGTTGCTAGGTTTCTGGTTTCCATGTGAGTGTTGCCCTTGGGAAAAGAATGGTTGTCAGCAAGCCAGGGTTGATCCACTCTCAGAGGGTCCAAGTCCTGATCGATCTGCTCTAACTTCCTGACCAAATGGTTCTGATCTGTGCTTCTGGGTAAGCAAGTTCCTGAGTCACTCTTTGAGGGCTTCCAGTCTCTTTCTGACTTCTTTTTGGAGAGGATTCCCAGAGCCTTCACTACAAAGGTAGCTGAGTCTCTGGAGAGACCTTTTGGGCTCCTCTTCCTCCTACATTGCCGTAGACACCTACTGAAGTCTTTCCTTGGTTGGCCCTTCCCTTGGGACTTTCTCTGGTGCCTGGACTCCATCTTCTGTGGGTCCTGGCTGCTTTTACTTGCAAACACAGAGAGATGCAAGGGCCCCTGCTTATCTTGTACCTGACACCCCTGGGGGTTTTGGCCTTGAGGCTGCTTCAATTCCAGAGACACCTGGACCTTGAAGTGCAGACCGCCAGGCTGCTCATCTTCCACGAGCCTCTTTTGAAGATGTAGCTTCTGGAGATTAGGGCTGATAAAGTCCCTCTGAAAACCAGAAACTGACCCGGGGCCTTGGGAGACCTCACTATGCTGGGGAAGGTTGGGAGTGGGTTGGCTAAAGACGTCCTGAGAACTTTTGGTCACAGAGGGTAAAGCCTTCTCCCTTTTCTGTTGCTTCTGCAACAAGGAACTTTCCAGATGTTGAATTTCATTTGGGATGCAAGGGATATTTTTGTTCTGGGCTGTAGGGCAAGACACCCCAGAGGTCCCCATCTGGTGCAGAGAAGAAGGTGGTCGGATTGAGAGGGAGGATGTGAGATTCTGGGTCTGGGTCTGGATCGGAGCCAGAGGTGGGGGCTGGGAAGGTAGGGGTTGGGCCCCAGGAAGGGGCAAGGGTGGAGCCTGGGAAAGCCCTGCTGGTGCTCTAAGCTGCACTGGAACTGGGAAGTCGTTAGAGTTTCCATTGAATAAAACTGAAAGAGGCTGTAGGTAAGAAGAGCTCTTTGGAACCCAGGCAGTAGCCACCAGGGACTCGCTGTGCAGAGAGGGGAGACCCCAGAAGAGCTGGCTGCATTTCTGCTGGAGATGCTCCTCCAGGAACTTGATATGTGACAACTGCTGAGGACCAGGCACCTGCTCTTGTTTGTCCCTCAGGCTCCAGAAGGGTTGGGGGGTTGGGGTGTCCTGCTCAGCACCCAGGGACTTCCACATACTCCCCAAAGAGCGCAGGTGGCATTCTGGGACCATTTGTTTTGAAAGTGACCCCTCCTTTTCCTTCTCCTTCCACATCTGCAGTTCTGCCCTCTTGGTGAGCAGAACCTCCAGCAGCCTCTGGACTCCAGGGTTGACAAATGAGAGGCTACCAGGCTCTACCTGCCTGTCTGTGGGGCCTCCCCGGAATGAGGCCTTGGGTGGGTGGTGGGACAGGTGCTCTCGCTGGGACTTGCGCTGTGATGAGGTTGAGAGGTACAAGGCTCTGGCAGCCTCCTGCCACCAGGACAGGGCTGGAAGGGGACAGCTTGAGTGGCCAACGCGGGAGATGGCTCGGTTGGGCAGTGCCACAATGGAGTTACTGGGAGGTGAGCTCTTTACAATGGTACCCAGTGGGGTTCCCTTCAAGTCAGACTGGTCTTGATGTTCCGCTGACAGGGTGGAGGCCAGAGGTAGAGGACACAGTGTCAGAGGAGCCGGAGAAGCCAACGGGGATATGGCGGGAGCAGCATCTTCCGCAGGCTCCCCGCCGGGCAGGTGGGCTCCGTCCGGCAGGTGGGCTTCAGCGGGCGCTGCTTTGCACACCTCATCAGGAGAGTCTTGACAGGAGAACTGATGAAGGCCACCCTGTTCAGGGGGCCTCCCCAGGTGGCTGCAGGAGATGGAGGCACAGGCTGCAGCCAGGAGCAGGTGGGCAGGCCTGGCAGTGGCGGGCACCTGGGGCGCAGGGTCCTCCATGGCCCCCAGGCTGACTTCCCCATGCTCCCGCTGTCCCTCACCCCAGGGCCATAGCCAAACCCAAACCCATGGCCCCTCGCCCCCAACCAGGTGAGTCCAAGGCGGCCGGTAAGCCCCGGGGTCCATTAGAGATTCAGGAGAGAAGGGGGAGATGCTTTACCTTCCAAGGAGAGAAATGAGGCTCCGAGCCTCCTCTAGTTCTTGCAGGCACTCTCTGCAGGCTGCAAAGCAGGAGACTGGGTCACATGATGGAGCAGGGCCTGGTGGCCCTTTAAGAGAGACACCTGGGAGAGTGGACTCCGGAGCCCAAGTATCAGGGCCAAGGTCACATGAACCCTGGCAGTGATGGCAAGGCTTGTGACAGGAGGTGCTTTGTCATTTACAAAGTGCTTTCCCATCCTCTACATCCGTGGCCCTCTCAACATCCCTGAGGGTGGGGGGAGACAGGGGGCACCTCGGAGGAATCTGAGCGAAGGTCAACACCGTGCCCACAGTCGGACCTGGAGGTCCCACCTCCCCATCGGGCACTATTGGCCCGAACATCCCTGCTGGGAAGTATCTGCTTTCTGACCTCCTTCCCCAGCTCTGCCGTTGGCATCCTCCAGGCCCTGGCCCTGGGCCGTCGGGGACAGGACAGATGGAGGCCAACTCTCGGGCGCAGGGCTGAGGGGCAGCTCACCTTTCAAAATTCCACTTTTCTTCCTGCTCCTGCTCCTGCTCCTCCTTTTAGGCTCCATTGAACGCTGGGAGACAAGACACAAACGAGGGGCTGGGACCCTGTGCTCACCCTCCTCTCTCTAGACCAGCAGCAGGTGCTCAGAGTTCATGAACAATATGACCTTCTACATGGAACTACTGGGGCTCTCTGGGTTTCCCCCTTTTATTTTTGAAGTGGATCAGCATCATCGCAGGTTTTCTTCTTTGCAAAAAGGAAAGAAAGATTTTCTATTTGAGACCGACCATGGACTTCCTCCATCACTGTTCCTCCACCCAAGAAACACACCGAGAAACTCAGACCTGCAGGCCCGTCGGAGCGCCCTGCGCCACGACTCTGCTTCCTGCGGCCCTAGCCCCACCCCAGCCTCTGCTCCCCGCTCTCAGGGTCTCTGCCCTGCCCTCTGACCAGCCCCCAACAGAGGGGAGGCTCACCGGAGATGCCTGCTGTGGGAGGGAGGCTGGTGAACCAGGGCTCTGGGCCTGTCCCTCACAGCGACCCAACTCTTAGTATCCAATCCTTGGCCACTGGTCACTGCTTTTGGGGCTGTGCCCTAGAGCCCTCCACCACGCCTGGCCTCCTGGTCGGAGATCTTTGCTCAGAAATCCTCCCACCTACTCTAACCCCTGCTCCACATGACTTGTTCCTTGAAGGATGAAGTTTGATTCTCTCCTGCGAACAGGCATTCTGTCCCTTCCCGTCTGGGGCGTCTCTCTAGGTGATTCAGAAAAGTGGATATAAGGTTGGAAAAAAGATCACCTGTTTTTTCTGGGCCCAGGGTGCCTTACCTTCCTGCTGTTTCTATGTTTCGTTGGAGGTGGTAAGGACTGATCTCTCTCCCAGAAATGGACTGTCACAAGGAAGAGCAGCAGTCCACACAGGAGGCCAAAGATGGTATCCAATACCCAGGAAGGGCTGGTGTTCTGCCAGGTAGCAATAACACTTTTCAGAGAAAAGAGGGGGTTCTCCATCATCCGAATCACACTGCTGCCCTCAGGCAACTGAGCGCTGGGAGTGGCTTGTGGCCTAGAGGCCCAGGTTCGCATCACAGGGCTGTGGTCTGGTCACAAAGGGCTCCTGAGTGTGGGGGAGGGGGCAGGAGGGAGTCCAGCCCCTCCCCGCTCCAGGCCTCGCAGCTCCACCCCTCCACTCTCCTGGACCTTCTAGACCAGCGGTTCTCAACCTGTGGGTCGCGACCCCTTTTGGGGGTCGAACAACCCTTTCACAGGGGTCGCCTAAGACCATCAGAAAACACATCTATAATTACATATTGTTTTTGTGACTAATCACTATGCTTTAATTATGTTCAATTTGTAACAATGAAAATACATCCTGCATATCAGATATTTACATTACGATTCAGAACAGTAGCAAGTTATGAAGTAGCAACGAAAATAATTTTATGGTTGGGGGTCACCACAACATGAAGAACTGTATGAAAGAGTCGCGGCATTAGGAAGGTTGAGAACCACTGTTCTAGACCTTCATCAATTTCTATGTATTCCACTTGGAAGCCAGGTATTGCCTGGTTTCTGTGTCTCTTGGCGCTCTTGGCTGGAATCCACCAAACTCCAAATTCATAGCTTTTTTTTTTTTTTTTTTTTTTTAGTATATTTTATTGATTTTTTACAGAGAGGAAGGGAGAGAGATAGTTAGAAACATCGATGAGAGAGAAACATCGATCAGCTGCCTCCTGCACATCTCCCACTGGGGATATGCCCGCAACCCAGGTACATGCCCCTGACCGGAATCGAACCTGGGACCTTTCAGTCTGCAGGCCGACGCTCTATCCACTGAGCCAAACCGGTTTTGGCAATTTCATAGCTTTTGAAAGTCTGAAGTTCCCTTGGGAATTTGGGCTATTTCACAGGGATTGATACTCTCAGAATCTCCTCTGTCCTCAACTCCATTTTTTTTTTCACTGCACAAATTTACTTTTATTTATTTATTTTTTTGTGGGGGGAATATTTAAGTTCTACTCTCAGCAGATTTCAGATATGATGCAGTGTGATCAACTATTAGATCCCCAGGTCTTCTTCATCTTGTAACTGAAAATGTGTACCCTGTGACCAGCCTCTCTCTGCTGATTCCACCAGCCCCAGCCTCTGGCAGGCACTTTTTATTCTTTCTGTGAGTTCACATTTGTGTGTGTGTTTTACTTCCCCATGTAAGTGACAATATGCACTATTTGTCTTTGTCTGTCTGGCTTATTTCACTTAGCATAATGCCCTTCAGTTTCATCCACGTTGTTACAATCTCAACCTATTTTCCCCTGGTAATAAGTTTTACTTTCATCATGCAGAAGTAGACCCTTACTTTATACTTATCTAAGTATTTAAATTTGTCTCTATAATTTATTATTGTTTTCATCAACTTTTGCCGTTTTCCCTTGGAAATAATGATTTGTTATTTAAAATTCACAAAATGAAATAAGTATAATAAAAATATAAAAATTAAAGCTCCAAATGATATGTTTTATAATAGCATTTACACTTCTAAAGTTAGAAAAACTTCACAGACTTATGATACATGCCGTCTACACATACACACACATACATGGCACACACACATTTTGACAGACCAGTTCAGTAGTTTCACACTCAAGAATTAAGCACTTCCTCATTTTCTTTAAATCTTTTATGTTTTGTCTTGACCCTATCTGTTCTATGTGCCCCAAATAGACAGTCTCCATTCTCCAGAAGTTAGAAGCATGTATGTTACACCCAGAAGCCAGGAATGGGTTAGTGGTGGTCAAGTTCTGATCTTAGGAGTGGGCATTGGGACTGGGGGACAAAGGCTTGGGTGGGAGTCTAGTCTTAAGCAGTCCTTTCTTTTTTTTCTTTTTAAATATTTATTGTTGAAACTATTACACAGGCCCTCCTTACCCCCCAGTAACCCCCTTCAATCCACCCCCCACCCCGCCCCAGGCCTTCAGCACCCTATTGTCTGTGCCCATGGGTTATCCATATATACATACAAGGTCTTTGGTTGATTACCTCCCACCCACCCACCCTCTCCCGCCTTCCCTCTGAGATTCCTCACTCTGTTCCATGCTTCCATGTCTCTGGATCCACTCCATTCATCAGTTTATTTTGTTACTTAGGTTCCACATTTGAGTGCCATCATGTGATACATGCCTTTCTCTGACTTATTTCACTTAGCATGATACTCTCAAGGTCTCTCCATGCTGTCTTAAAAGGTAAGAGATTTTCCTTTTTTACTGCTGCCTCGTATTCCATGGTATAAATGTACCACAGCTTTTTTTTATCCACTCATCTACTGATGGGCATTTGAGCTATTTCCAGATCTCGGCTATTGTAAATTGTGCTCATAAGCAGTCTTTTCTGATATTCCTAGTGAGTTCTATACCTATTCACTTTTTCAGAGTATGCCCTGCCTTCCTCCTCCTGCCCCCTGCAGACCTCTGGCCTTGCCTGTACCACAGAGAGAGCGCACTTTGAGTCCTATAGGAAATTCCCTTGTGACATCACTGAATATCCCTTTTGGCAGCGGGAACTGGGGATTTACTTAGGGCTGGTACTTTATAATCACATCATGGTTACTTTTTCTTAATACTTGAAATATAGGCTTAAAAATAATATATGTTCTCTGTTGGTCATTTATAAAGCTTTAAGGAAATGAGAGCATTTCATGTATTTGGCTAAACTGTCATGAATGTTCAGTTCAAGAGCATATCTTCAGCCTCAGTGGTGGTTTTTATCTGTCTACAGTCTCTTCACCCTTTATGATATTGTCAATGGGTCATGACAGTCCCCAGTATGGACAACTAGGATACCTGGGGAGCATGGTGGGTCCAAATCTGGACAACTAAGATCAATGGGGAACATGGTGGGCCCTGATGTCTGCTTCATTTTTAGGGGGCCTTATAACTCTAACCCTAACCCCTAACCCAGCAAGGCTATCATTTAAAATTGAAGGAGAAATAAAAAGCTTCCCAGGGGGCAGGGAGGGGGGGAGCTTCCCAGGGGGCTGAAGGAGTTTGGTACCACCAAACCAGTATTATAAGAAATGTTATAGGGCTTGCTTTAAGAAGAAGAAAAAAAAAAGAAGAGGAAGAAGAAAAACATAGTTTAAAAAAATGCCAAGAAATATGTACCTGTCAATAATCATTTTAAATATAAATGGCTTAAATCCTCCAATCAAAAGACATAGGGTAGCTGAATGAATAAGAAAGCAAGACCCATTTATATGTTGTCTATAAGAGACCCACCACAGAAGGAAAGATACACAAAGACTAAAAGTAAAAGGATGGAAAAAAGATATTTCATGCAAATGGAAATTTTTTTAAAAGTTTGGGTAGCAATACTTATATCTGACAAAATAGACTTTAAAACAAAGGCTATAGTAAGAGACAAAAAAGGACACTACGTAATGATAAAAAGAGCAATCTCACAAGAGGATATAACTATAAACTTTCATGCAGCCAATGTAGGAGCACTTAATATGTAAAGCAAATCCTGATGGACATAAAGGGAGATATTGACAGTAACACAGTCATAGTACGGAATTTTAACACCCCATTGACATCAATGGATAGATCTCCCAGACAAAATTAAGGAGGAGACAGCAGCCTTAAATGACACACTAGATCAAATGGATTTTCTAGTAATTGATATCTTCAGAGCATTTCACCCCAAAGCAGCAGAATATACATTCTATTCAAGTGTACATGGAATGTTTTCCAGGATAGACCACATGTTAGGACACAAAACAAGCCTCAATAAATTTAAGAAGATTAAAATCACATCAAGCATCTTCTCTGACCATAATGGAACAAAACTAGAAATCAACCAAAGAAAATTATTGAAAAAGACACAAAGTCATGGAGACTAAATAACATGTTACTAAACAATGAATGGGTTAACAATGAGATCAAGACAGAAATCAGAAATTACCTTGAAACAAATAAAAATGAGAACACAACAACCCCAAATCTATGGGACACTGCGAAAGACGTCCTAGGAGGACGTCACAGCATTACAGGCCTACCTCAAGAAACAAGAAAAATCTCAAATAGCACTTTAATTTTATACTTAAAGGATTTGGAGGCGGGAGACCATAGTGACTCCCTATTTATTACATTAGAGCAGAAATAAATAGAGTTTAAAAGAAATACAAAAGATCAATGAAACCAAGAACAGGTTTTTTAAAAATTTAAATAAGATTGACAAACCTTTAACCAGACACCTCGGGGTGGGGGGAAGAGGACCCAAATAGATAAAATCAGAAATGAGAGAGAAGTAACCATTGACACCAGATAAATACAAAGGATTTTAAGAAAATATTAAAAAGAACTATATGCCAACAAATTTGACAATAGAGAGGAAATGGATAAATTCCTACAAGCATAATCTTTTGAAACTGAATCAGGAAGAATCAGAGAATCTGAATGGGCAGATTACAACTAGTGAAATTGAAACAGTAATTTAAAAACTCCCAACAAATAAAAGTTCTGGACTGGATGGCGTCACCGGTGAATTTCATCAAACATTCAAAGACCAACTAACACTTATTTTTCTCAAACTATTTCAGAAAATCCAAGAGGAGGGACAACTCCCAAGCTCATTTTATGAGGCCAGAATTACCCTAATTCCAAAACAAGATAAATACACTACAAAGAAAGAAAATTATAAACCAATATCCCTGATGAATATAGCTGCTAAAATTCTCAGCAAAATGTTAGCAAACCAGATCTAGCAATACATTAAAAAGATCATGCCCTGGCCAGTTTGGCTCACTGGATAGAGCGTCAGGCTGGGGACTGAAGGGTCCCAGGTTCGATTCCAGTCAAGGGCATGTACCTTGGTTGCAGGCACATCCCCAGTGGGGGGTGTGCAGGAGGCAACTGATCGATGCTTCTCTCTCATCAATATTTCTAACTCTCTATCGCTCTCCCTTCCTCTCTGTAAAAAATCAAATATATATATATATATGAAGATCATATACCATGACCAAGTGAGATTTATTCTGGGGAGGCAAGATTGGTAAAATATCTGCAAATCAAGAAACGTGATGCACCACATAAACAAAATGGAAAATAAAAACCACATGAGCATATCAGTAGATGCAGAAAAATACTTAATAAAATCCAGCACCCATTTATGATAAAAACTCAGCAAAGTGGGAATATGCCATTGGGAATAGAGGGCATATTGTAATAAATGTAATAAATGCCATATGTGACAAAACCACAGCAAACATCATACTCAATGGGCAAAAAGTAAAAGTGTTTCCCTTAAGATTAGGACCAAAACATGGATGTCCGCTTTCACCACTCTTATTTAACAAAGAAGTGGAAATCCTATCCACAGCCATCAGACAAGAAGAAGAAATAAAAGGCATCCAAATTGGAAGGGAGGAAATATAACTGTCACTATTCACAGATGACATGATATTGTACATAGAAAACCCTAAAGACACCACCAAAACAAAGTACCAGATCTAAGAAATAATTCTGGCAAGATAGCAGGATACAAAATTAATATTCAGAAATCAGAGGCATTTCTATACACCAATAATAAACTATCAGCAAGAGAAAGTAAGAAAACAATACAATTTACTGATGCTGTGCAAAAAAGAATAATGTACCTAGGAATATATTTAACTGAGAAGGTAAAAGACCTGCATTCAAAAAACTATAGTACATTGAAGAAAGAAATTGAGGGAGATACAAGTAAGTGCAAGCATATACCATGTTCATGGATTGGAAGAATTAACATCAATGAAATGTTCCTACTACCCAAAGCAAACCATAGATTCAACACAATTCCCATTAAAATACAATGGCATATTTCACGGATCTAGAACTAATATTGCAAAAATTTATATGGAACCCAAAAAGATCCCAAATAGTCTCACCAATCTTGAGCAAGAATAACATTAGAGATAGCACAATACATGATATCAAACTATAATACAAGGCCCTAGTGGTCAAAACAGCTGGGTATTAGCTTAAGAACAGGCATATAGATCAATCAAACAGAACATAGAGCCCAGAAATCAACCCAGATCAATTCATACTTAACAAAGGTGGCAAGAACATATAATGGGATGAAGAGTCTCTTCAATAGATGGTGTTAATAAATAATCTGATGAACAGAATAAACTGGTGAATATAATAGAATCAGGGGCATAGAAAGGGAGTGGACTGACTATTCTCGGGGGGAAAGGGGTGTGGGGGGTGCAGGAAAAGACTGGCCAAAATCGTACACCTATGGATGAGGACAGTGGCAGGGGGTGGGGGGGTGGTGGGGTTAGGGCAGAGGGTGGGGTGGGAACCGGGTGGAGGGGAGCTATGGGGGGAAAAAAGAGGAACAATTGTAATAATCTGAACAATAAAGATTTAATTAAAAAAATAAAACATAAAAAAATAGATGATGTTGAAAGAATTGGGCAGGTACATGGAAAAAAATATGAAACTAGACCACCAACTGACACCATACACAAGAATAAACTCAAAATGGATAAAAGACATAAATATAAGTCGCAAAACCATAAAAATCCTAGAAGAAACTATGGGCATTAAAATCTCAGACATGTCTCATAGCAGTATTTTTTCTGATATGTCTCCTTGGGTAAGAAAAAGGAACAATGGGACTACATCAAACTAAAAAGCTTCTGCACAGCAAAAGAAACCATCAACCAAATGGAAAGAGAGCCCACCATAGGGGGGAACATATATGCCAATGATGCATCTGATAAAGGGTTGATTTCCAAAATTTATAAAGAACTCATACAACACCAGGAAGACAAGCAATCCCATTAAAAAATGGGTAAAAGACCTGAATAGACACTTCTTCACAGAGAACATACAGATGGCCAATGGACATATGAAAAACTGCTAAACATTACTAATTATCAGAGATGCAAATTAAAATCACAATGAGACGTCACCTCACACCTGCCAGAACGGCTATCATAAATAAAATCAACAAACAAGTGGTGGCGAGGATGTGGAGAAAAGGAAACCCTGGTGCACTGTTGGTGGGAATGCGAGCTGGTGGTTTCCTCAAAAAATGGAAAATGGAGCTGCCTTTTGACCCAGGTGGCTGTCCACCCGGCCTCCCCGTTATGGATACTTCCCCTTTCCTTCGGTCACACCACGCCAGTCCTTTGTAAAATCTTTCTCAGACACACATTTGGCTCTCAGCAGCCTGAATATAAATTTAAGATCTAAAGCACATGTAAGGATACTTATTTCTACTCTTGGCTTTTATAGTGTTATTGTCTCTTATTTATTCATTGAACATTTATTGGGCATGGGGAATAAATGCATCATAGACCGTGGCTGCTGACGCCCTGAGAATTCACTACCTCAATTCTAGAGTCTGGCAAAACCATATACAGATGTTGTATTATAAATTTGTACCCCTGAAATGTATATAATGTTATTAACCAATGTTGCCCCAATCAATTTAATAAAAATTAAATAAATGAATGAATAAATAGTAAAATTTAAATCTTTTTCATTAAATTGAGGAAGAGGGAGAGATAGAAACATCAATGATGAGAGAGAATCATTGATCGGTTACCTCCTGCACGCCCCCTACTGGGGACAGAGCCTGCAACACTGGCATGTGCCCCAACCAGGAATCAAACTGGCGACCTTTCAGTGCACAGGACCATGTCCAACCAACTGAGCCCCACCCACCAGGGTGTAAAAAATTTTTTAAATGGAACAGAAACGTGGAGGATGAAGGTCTTCCAGAGACAAATGAGCTCTCAACAAGCAGACACAGAAGGGCCTTCGAGGTAATTGGCCTTTAAATGGGTTCAGAGATTCGAAAGGGGCTCCCGGTGTTCATAAAGAAGGATCTGGGTTAAGGCTGGGCCGTGAGCTGGAAGAGCATTGAGAGCAGCCACCTTCCTCGTCATCACGGGTATTTACTGAACGCGGACTATGCTGCCGAAACTACGCCAGGCCTCGACATACACGATGTCATTTAATGTCACAGCAGCCCTGGGATGTACTGTATAAAATCGTCCCCTTCTGGAAGATGATGAAATTGAGCCTCAGAAGAGGTGAGGTAATTTGCCTGAGGCCCCATGGTTATAAGGGGATGGGATTGGTTCGGGAATCCAACTCTGTCAGACTGGAAATCCTGGTCTCTTCTTCTGTGACAGTAAGCACTGCTACGGCGCTGACTGTTAAGTTCCTCTACATCTTATTTCCATTTCACACCCTGTGGAGGGAAATCAGGAACCTCGATTTCAGAAGACCATTTGTGTCTGGCATCCATGTCTTTAGGACAATTTCCTGTATTTGCTATGTTGTCCTCCCCTGTGAGGTGGGGACACAGTAGTCATGGGGACCAAATGAGATCATGCCTCCAGAATTTCCAAACAAACTGATTCTAATTGAGTCCTCGATTCTGAAGCTGACAGCTTTCAGGAGTATCTCTCATCACCCAGGTGTCCATGTTCGGAGTGTCCTGTGGGCGTGTCACTGATGTCACCAAGTCTCCAGGCTCTGAGCTGGCTCACTATCACCAAGCCTTCATGCCACAACAGGAAAATGATGAGATAGCGACTGGTGTTTCAGTAAGAAACGCCAATAAGTTTCTATCTCAGGTCCTATCCAGGAGACAGCGTCATGAAATACAACGTGGAGGCGAATTTGGCGTTAGGTAAATCAGGGTGTGAAGGTTAGCTCTGCCCTTTCCAGCTGTGTGACCTTGGGAGGGCTACTTAACCTCTCTGGGCCTGTATAAATAACTGAATAGTAATAGCTACTTCACAGCTTCGTTAGGAGGATTACTATATGATATAATGATGTCAAGAGCTTAACACAGAGCCTAGTCCATAGGAAATACTAAATGCTCATTATTATTATTACATGCAAAAATAAAAAAATAAAAACAGCAATCCCTACTATGAGATTTGTCTTATAGGAATAAACAATTATCTTAAAAGACTTTTCTTCCCTGCTGTCTTTAACAAATCAGTCAGCTCTTGGAGTCTTGTTCAGCGAGCGTGTCCGGTGTGCATACGTGCAGGGGCTTGGCACCCCAAGGCCAGCAGTTTAAACAAGGTGTGCTAGCCCGGAACGTGAGATGAGGCATTGGGAAAGCCGATTTGAAATGTGCAAGTAAAAAGTAATTTGGCAAGGAGGTAGAATCAGGAGAACTGACTCACCCTGAGCCTCAGTTTCCCTGTCTGCGTGAGAAGGGCGCTGGGCCCACATGCTGCTCTCTTGCATCTCTGACCTTCAGGTAAAGCAATCTGATTCTGACAGAGCCATCTTTGCTCATGCGTTCCCCCAGCAACTCCTAGTCCTGCGTGGCCTGGGAACGCCTGGTGCCCCTCTCTGGATGGATTTTGCGGGACTCATGCATGCCCACCGGCTAGGGTACATCTGCACTACCCACTAAGCCTTCCTAGGGCCCACCAGTTCCAACCTCTCCCAGCTCCCTATGTACTAGAATGTAACCACAGGAGATAAAATTCCTCCTGGTGTTCCCTGAAGAGAGGAGAAATCTCTAAACAAGGTACCTGTCGGTTTCCAGCAGAAACTGCCCACGTTGTTCGGAAAACAATTTTCCTTTTTTACTCCACAGCGTTGGAGAATCATTCTTTTTCAGGTTCGGGCAATAAAACTTGGCTCCCACCCCCTCCCCCACAGTGAAAGCTTGCTTTGGGGTTTAGGAAACATCGCCACCTGGTGGAATGACATTGAAATAATTCGACTGAGACCAATGGCTTTCTAGTCTCCAAAAAGGTGAAGTCACAGAATCCCATCAAGAAAGAGCTAGAAGGCTCCGTGGAGCTTGGATCCCACTTCTTTACTGAGTAATGGAAGTGTTGTACAGAGATGGTCTGTGAATGTCAAGGCTAGAACCCAGATCCACGGACCCTGTGAGAAATCCAGCCCTCTCCCATCTCTGTAACCGCCTCAACAGACACTTACCCCATGCGTTAGCCTAAAATGAATTCAGAATAAAGACTAGCATGGTCATAATCGTTTTCACCCTGCACGTTCCCGCTTGCTGTTCATCAGCTTCATGTGCTTGATCAGTCAGCTCGTCCTCCTAATTCTTCAGGCCAACAGGAAGCGTATGACATCATCGTGGGAGATGCTCTCACGTCTGTTTGGAATGTGGGGGTCCTGAAGGTAGTAAGGGCGTTGAGTATGAATAGAAATCCTGACTGTTTATGCAGAGGGTGAACATCCATTATTGTGCCAATGAAGCCATCTTATTATCGGCGCGGTCATTTCCGCTTCTATATTTGCATCTCACTTTGCTTTAATCTATTTAAAATTATTTAATCTTTATAAACACCCTATGGTGGGAATAACTAGTCATTACTGATAAGGAAATGGAGGCTCAGAGAAGTTAAGCAATTTTCCTGAGGCCACACAGCTACCAGTGAGAACACTGACACTCGAAAGAAGGGAAGACACTTACATTGAAGCTACCGTGGTGCTTGTGACACAGCTCTCCAGGGCTCTCCGCTGGGGAGGAGCAAGTTCACTCGGTTCTTGTTCTTCCAGCCTGGCCATTGCAGAAGCACCCAGTGTTCCCGTGGCCGCCATTGCTATTTGCTTGGCTGTAGAACACACTAGAACAGTGATGGCGAACCTATGACACGTGTCAGAGGTGACACGCGAACTCATTTTTTTGATTTTTCTTTGTTAAATGGCATTTAAATATATAAAGTAAATATCAAAAATATAAGTCTTTGTCTTACTATGGTTGCATATATCAAAAAATTTCTCTATGTGACACGGCACCAGAGTTAAGTTAGGGTTTTTCAAAATGCTGACGCGCCAAGCTCAAAAGGTTCGCCATCACTGCACTAGAAAGTCATATGACTTACATTTTAATTTAAAACTGGTGTGAAGAAAGTTTGCCAAATATCACCATGGCTTCTCTGAGAAAGAGTGACACAGCAAGAAGCACTCACTGTAGCAGCGGCCACGAGCCTGTGTCCATGGGACTAGTAAGAGGGCTTTTTGTCATTTACTACCCAAACCATTTCAAGTAATGCTTTTATAAATGCCCCGACAAAGAAGAGTCTTTGTGCCTCCTCGCTGTTTAAAAATATTTTTATTGATTTCAGGGAGGGAGAGGGAGAGAGAGATAGGAACATCAAGGATGAGAATCATTGCTCGGCTGCCTCCAGCCCTCCCCCTACTGGGGATCAAGCCCGAAACCCGGGCATGTGCCCTTGACTAGAATCAAACCCGGGACCCTTCAGTCCGCAGGCCGACGCTCTACCCACTGAGCCAAACCGGCCAGGGCTATGCCTCCTCATTTTATAAATACACCAAAACCTAATCCTCGGGCACTTCTCCTCTGTATCTGATCTCCCTCAACAATGGGGTAATCCAGTCTCATGCCTTCAAATGCCATCTACCTACTGGTGATTCCTAAATATGCACCCACAACCTAACCTCTCCATATGCATTTCGGACTCATATATGCAGCTGTCTACTCCACACCCCAACGTCTCGGGCATCAAACTAGCATGTCCACTTCAAAACTCTGGGTTTTCCCCAAACACTACAAATCAGCAAACATTACAAACCAAGCACCGCAGATCAAGGCTTGGTTTATTGTTTTGTTGACCTAGGGCTGGCAAACGTTATTCTGTAAAGAGCCAGATAATGAATGTTTTCAGCTTTGCGTTCATACAGTCTGTGTCTAACTTGCAGATGTGCAAAAATAACCATAGGCAACACAGGAAGCCAATGGGCAGGCTACATGCCAATAAACTTTACTCACAACAACAGATCGGGCCCACGGACCATGGATTATTGACCCCTGGTCGAGACTTTTAACACAGTGATGGAGAAATGTTAAAAATTCAGATTAAATTTTAACCTGTGTCTATAATCAACCTGTTGTGAATAGCGCAGGCAATTGAGTGCCCAAAATCCTGATATTCGAAAACTGTCTTTCCGTTCAGCAAAGACATTGCTCATGTCACAGACAAATGATTGAAGGCCTGACCTACAGCTTTCCCGTTTCACTTTTCTCTTACTTCGTTACAAAGGGAAATATCAACTTAAACTCATGTGAAAAACTACACTTCTTCATGGATTGAAATCATAGACTGGCTACACTCCGGATATAAGAGCCCAGAGCAAAAAAGAGCATTCTGTGGGAATCCAATGGCTATCAGGAATTTACAATAAAGAATATTTTATCATCTGGAGTTATTTGTAAATTGTGTTTACACATTATTTATGTGAAATAAATACTTACCTGAACACCACTTTCTTTATGTACTTCAAACTATTTGTTAAAATCTGGACGAGGGAACACGGGATTTTGCAACCTTTGAGAACAATGTGCCATAAGCAACAGTTGTTCTTCCCCCTCGCCCCCACCCCCACTTACCCTAGCCCTCTCCCGATGGCAGCTCAGAGAAGGTCCCCAAGGAACACAGCCCGCATTCCCAAGGGAGTCCCTTGTCTAGAAGCCACGGGATCTGCAGATCCCTGAATCCCCTTTGCAAACTGAGCCTCAGAGCTTCCCTTGGAGACATGCATCCTCAAGTCCCTACCTACCCCTCGTGGGAGGCAAATCCTATTTTCAAACCAAATCTGGGTACATGGTCACACAATGTTGGTACACATGGAAACTAATAATGTTGCAGGAAATGTAGGTCATATTCTCCAACTGCGTAACGTCTGCCCCCAGGACCAAGAAGTTCATTCGTGAGAAGGTTTAAAAACATTGACCGATAAAATTCATGAAGATCAATTACTTATTCGGACAGATTATTTGGACTGAAAAAATAATAAAAATAATTTCAAATGCGTTTCTATTGCTCCTGAGAAAGACAATGTCTGGCCAGGATGAGAATGGGGTGAATCTAAGTCTGTTTTAGGAAAATGCAGCCTAGTTCTAGGACCATTAAAGGCCTTGCTTGGGGCTGGGGGTGGGGGTGGGAAGGGGGGTTGGAGTCAAATAGTCAAGAACTGCAGCCCTGGAGTCGGGGAGAACTGGATATGCTTCCAGAGCTTCTATGACTTCCTCGAGTTTCATTTTGGTTTGGGGCCTTGTTTACCTTCCTACTGTCTTTATTAGGCTGTGAGCCCTCAAAGGCAGTGGCTGCGTTTCCTTCTCACATCCCAAATGACTGACATACTGCTCGTGTGTTGTAGGAGCGAGCATGGCACCGGGAAGACAGAGATTCTTCGTAATTATTGGGTGGTGGCTTCGCATCCCAGCCACCGCGCTGGGAGAGAAGAGGCGCCCTGGCACAGAGGAAAACGCAGCTTTGTGTTAGCTCTGTCACCACCAGAGCTGGCTTCAGACCCCGGCTCTGCTCCCCATGACCTTGAGCAAGCCCTCTTGCCAAACGCCTCCTGGCCCGCCCCCCCCCCCCCCCCACTTTTCCCCCATCCCCACCTGTACCCCTCGTGCGAAGCAGCCATCACCTCGGGTGTAATGTCTGGAGCAGCCTCCTCTTGGCTTTGCCTGTGTCCACTTCCATCCCCTCCGCAGTCGTGCCCCCACAACAACCAGAATGTGTTTTGACACAGCAAATCTCATCCTTTCAGTCCATCGCGCCCTCGTGTTCTTGGAGGTCATGTGCAGGCTCCATACGGAGCACACAGGCCCTCCGTGACCTGCTTCCTGACCTGGGGCCCGTCCAGCTGCCTGCCTCACACGCGGCTCTGGCCACACCTGCCCTTCTGTCTCTCCCTTACTCAGAGCCCCTCTCTGCCTCTGAGCCTTCGCTTGTGCTCTTCCTCCTCTCTCCCTTCCGACTGATCTTCAGTCCTAAGGCAGGACCTCCCAAAATTCGCCTCTGACTCCTCAGCCTGGGACACGGCAGCTCACACTTCTTTTTCACAGCACTGTCTCAAATGTATTTCATAAACTAGTTACAAAATCATGTGTTTCATGCCTGTTGCTCTTGGCTGGACCAGACACTTGGCGAGGCCAGGGACATGTGTGTCTGCCCCTGCAGGATCCCCAGCACCTAGCACACAGTAGGTGCTCAGGAAGTGCGTTGAATGAATCGCCGGAGAAGCTTTAATCTCTGAAACTGTCTCCTCATTTACAAACGGCAATAATGCCCACTTCACAGGATTGCCGTAAAGACTGAATCAGAAACACCATGGTAAAGCCCTGCCATGGTGTCTTGTATACGGTAGACAATAAATGTTTGTTGAGTGACTATAAGCACTCCAGCATATAAAATGGCACCTCTTGAAATGGGCCTAGTGTGAAGACGAGGCTGGTAATTAGAAACCTGTGAAGGTTTCTTTATTAGGTGATTAATGCAGCATAAACCTTGGGTGTTGAGGCTAAGGTATTATTAAGACAGTGCTGTTGATTGGCACTTGTCAGGCATGGGCCGTGGCCTCATGCCAGCTGAGGACATGCAGTACTGTTGTCCTAGGGGATGGGTTCACCAAGAGCTGGGAGGCGGGCAAGAAGGGGGGTTCTCTTTGGTTGGGAAGTGCCAGGGGAGTCCTGGTATACAAAGAAAGGCACAATGATGCTTCTAGGCTGGTGACTTCAAAACTCAGTCCAGGACTCTAATAATTTACCTCTTGCTCTTTCTCAGGAAGTTTGTAGATGGTGAGTTCAACCAAAGCAAGGAACAGAACGGCATGGGATATGGACCCAGTTGTTCCAACACAGAAACTGGGCGACTGAAATTGCTGGGGAGACAGAGAGGAGATGGGAAAACCCAGGAAGACAGTGGAGCAGCTGGCAGGAAGGGCCACTGATCAGGGTGGAGGATTCTGGGAGAGATTGCACCAGGGGAGATGATACAGCTACTAGACTATCTGATGGGAGGACTGTACAGAGAGAAGAGTGGAAGAAAAGAGATGGGAGAAGCTCAGCCAATGTGGCTGAGTGGTTGAACGTCATTTGATTCCCGGTTAGGGTACATGCCTGGGTTGTGGGCTCGCTCGATCCTCTGTGGGTCATACAGGAGGCAGTCAATCATATTTCCATCTCTCTATCCCTCTCCCTTCCTCTCTCCAAAATCAATAAAACCTATTTTTTAAAAAGAGTTGAGGAGAGATATTTAGAAAATGAAATGAAGGGAAAATGAGATAGTTGTGAATGCCACGGTGAGATGGGAGTGAGGGAGGAGAGGAGGAGTTGTAAAAGAAAATATATATACTCCTAGCACATTATGTGGCTCAGCTATGAGCACTATTTGTGTAGTTATTATGTAAACACTGACCCCAGACTCACCCCAAAATGGGGCCATTACTACCTGGAGGATGGGGAAGGGGGATTATATGTTTAGTGGTGAGAGTGGGCACAGGGGGAAGAGGGCACTGGAAAGGATCTAAGTCCTCATTTTTAATGGCAAAACTCAACAGACTCAATAAAATAAATAAACTAAATTAATAAAGCCATTTAAGCATTTTTTTTTTTTTAGAAACATGGAGGTACAAATCCAGAACAGCACCTGAGAGGCTGAAGGGTACAGGGAGGGAAGAAAGAGAGTTCGGGCCACTGTTGGCCATTCTAAGCCTATAGCAGCGGTTCTCAACCTGTGAGTCGCGACCATCGGAAAACACATATAGCATATCAGATATTTACATTACGATTCATAACAGTAGCAAAATTATAGTTATGAAGTAGCAATGAAAATAATTTTATGGTTGGGGGTCACCACAACATGAGGAACTGTATTAAAGGGCTGTGGCATTAGGAAGGTTGAGAACCACTGGCCTATAGGAAGTACTATTTGAACGTCTTAAACTATGAACACGTATGTGTTTGGTAAAACAAATAACAATACATTGAAAGTAACCAAGGCTGAGAAATGGCCAGCAGTGTTGGAGTCATTTATTTTTTCTATTTCTATATTTCTCAAATGGTTCTGGGTGTCCACCTGGCTCTTTCATACAAAAGAAAAACAAAATCAGCTTTTGAGACCTAAAGAAGAACACCAGGCTTGAACAGGAAGAGGAATGGAAAAGCCTGGCTTGAAGAGAATGTTAGAAGGAGAAAGCTTTCCATGGTGATGGAGGGTTCTGCTTGGTCCAGCGGAGCCCCTTCCTTCCTCTCCATCCCTGCCCACCAGCCCCCCATCCCTGAAGCACGTTAGCATCCAGGTCCCCCCAACCATAGGACCTTGGGGACTCTCTGCACCTCTGCCTCGCTGTGTCCCAGGGCTGAGTCAGTGGGTGACCTCACAGTCACAGGGCCCGCGCGCCTGTGTAACTCCCCTTCACAGCACCCAGCTCAGGGCAGGGGCAATTAGAGCTAAAAATACCTAATGAAGATGCAGAGGAAAGGCAGTAAACCTGTCAGGTGATGCACGTGAGCTGCTGAGTCTCGTAGACCGCTCTGAGTCCTCGCTCCACACCTACGAGCTGCTGGCTGGCTGCAGGACCCGGGCAGGGCACTTCCCTCTCTGTTTACTTGTCTGCAAAGAGCAGGTTAAGAGCCTCCATCACCGGGTTGTTGTGAAGGTTCCCTGAGATAACGCAGGGCTCCTGGCACACACTGCATGTCCAATGCCCAGCAACAACTTTGAGGACCTGCACTCGTTTGTGGCGTGAATATGGAAAGGTCACCACAACCGGTCAGTCTCGGCACACACGCATGCCATCGACGCACTCCACACGGGCACGTTTTTAACTCGTTTTTGTCTTTAACTGATATTTTTCTTTTCAACATTGTTCAAAGCAGTTCCTGGGACTAAAAGGCTTACAATAACTACAAAGAGGCAAACCAACCAACCAAAACAGCTCAGGTCCTGTTCCCAGAGGCGAGCACGTTTAGCCAAAACAATGCCACTAAATCCTGGTGGAAGATCCAGCTCACCAGCCAGGCAGCAGCCTGGCACTCGTTCTTACCTCAGTTTAAAAAATAAGCTCTGTGCCCAGCCGGTGTGGCTCAGTGGTTGAGCATCAACCTATGAACCATGGTTCATAGGTCATGGTTCAATTCCTGGTCAGGGCACATGCCCAGGTTGTAGGCTCAACCCCCAGTAAGGGCGTGCAGGAGGCAGCTGATCAATGATTCTCTCTCATGCTTGATGTTTCTAACTCTCTCTCCCTCTCTCTTCCTCTCTGAAATCAATAAAAATATTTTTTTTAAAAAAATGATGTAGTCCATTCCATTAGAGTCACAAAAAGAAATTTCTCCCTCTTCCCTTGCCTGGGGTCTCTCAGCCAGCTGAGGGACCCCCCCGCCCCAACCCTCCCACCCCCCACAAAAAAGTTTGGGAAGGCAATTCCAACTTGTTTGGAATCACATGACTGTTTGATTATTATTAGATAGGTGTGTTTTAGCCCCAAGAATATTTAGAGTTAAGTATAGAACTGATAAACTATTTAAAATCCATAGAATAATATTTTTGTGTTAAAGAATAATCCGTGTACAGTTAGAATTCTAAGAACATGTCATCTCATTCTATAGAATGGCTACTCCATCCCCTAGAATTGGAACCTGGTAATTTTGAGGCTTGGGCAACACCCCAGTTGTAAAATTGACTTGAAGAAATAAGCATATATTGTTACGTGTCACAGCTCATTTTCAGACACCCTGGGTGGACACAAGGTGGTCTACAGAAAAGTAAAAATAAAAAATAAGAGGTCATGAGGTGCCACTGGGTTGGAATTTGCTAAAGAGATTAATTCCCAAATCAATGTCTAGAACAAAAGAGTTTGGGTGCTTCCGCTGATGGATCAACCTCAGACTCTTAAGTTTCTTCAAAATATACAGTCTGGAGAAGGCGGGGGTACACTTCCCTAAAGCCCAGCAGGCAGGGTTAACGGAACAACGCACGTCCCTAGACAAAGAGCTGAAGGTGCATTTTTATTTTAATTCAGCCTTACCTTTTGGCACCACTGGGCACAACACTAGCCTTCCTTTGTCCCGATTTTGGAAAGGAGAAAGCTTTCTAGGGATCCATATCACTGGGGATGCAGCCCCTCCCAGGAGGCCCCTGAGACCCCTGGGCAGTGGAAGCTGCAGAGCTGAGTGGCAGATTCCCTGGACAAGTGCATTCCAGGTGCTCCCGCCTGACCAGGTTTGGGCATTTGCCCAAGTATATGAGTTTGCTCCCGACAATGTCTGCTCTCTCTCTCAACAGGAAAGACATGAGCCACAATTTGCATGAGGCCACAGAGGGCCATACAGGGCAGGTTTCCGGCTCTCTACCCACCGTCCTGAGGGTTGGAGAGGCAGGCTCCTCCACGTGAGTACCAAATAGCCACTGGCTGATGAATGGCCCTGCGGTGCGCAGAGCTCCGCTCCATCTATGAAGCCTGTGTCCAGGCAAGCGCAGCAGAGAAAGACAGAGACACAGGAACACAGCAGGAGGGCCCAGCAGCAAAACAGATCAGCAAGAACCAGAGGCCAGGAAGGGAGACACGGCCAAACAAGTTAGTCAGCATATTTGTCGGGTGGCTAAGGGAAGGGTTCTTAGGGAAGGCGGGTGCAAGTTTGATGACGTAGATCCGGTAGGGACTGACTTCCTCTTGGTCATATTCATCCACCCCAATGTGACCATCCCTGCAACCGTCATCACACTGTCACCTCTATCATCAGCACAAATAAAACTGAGTGAGTGACGATATGTGCACTGTGCTATTGATCACACTCAGCATGACCAGCCCTGTACCGATCATCACAGCATCACCAGCACCACAACACTTGAATAAGTGCCAATGTGTGCATCATGCTGTGTACCCTATAAAAATCAATAAAAACCTACAAAGAACGTATATACATATATGCATAACCAATATACGGACACAGAAAATAGTGGGATGAAGGGAGTCAGTGTGTGTGTGGTGGGAGGGAAGGGGAGGACATCTGTAATACTCTCAACAATAAAGATAACTTTTTCAAAAATCAATAAAAACTTAGATACAGCCCAGCCTTCTACTATTGTCATTATTACGATCATAATTATCATTAACTACAATGAATCAAATGCTTACCATGTACCAGGCCCTGCGTAAGGATTAAGCCTTACAAAACCCTGTGAGGTATTAACGCCCTCATATGACTGACAGGAAGACAGATTTAGAGAGGTTAAGCGATGTGCCTAAGATCACACAGCTAAGGTGTGGTGAAGCAGGATTTGAACCCAGACAGTCCAGTTTTGTGATGATACCTCTGTGTGGTGTATGTTGCCTCTCACTGCTTTTCCCAGTGGTTTTCAAATTGGGATACTTTCATTGAGAGCAGGAAGAAAATGTTAGAACTGCTATTCATTTTTGCTTATCATTTTATCCTTTAGTTTCTACTTTATGTTCTATAGTAAACTTCATTTACCACCATAATAGAGTTTATATTCAATTTAAAAATAAATAGTTCATATTATGAATACACACTTCATTTTTTGATTGAAAAAAATGTGCAGTCAAAAAATCTTAGAGACCACCCATCTGGACCAAACTAACATGGTTAACCACCCAGCTGGGCAAATGGAAAATTAAATCGGCCAGATCTGAGCTTACCTCTGGGAAAATATATTTCATGTGTATAATTCTGAATCATGATAATAATTGTGTTCTGCAGAATTAAATTCTTGGTTTCAACAAAAATTATAATAATGCCTTTTATAACAGCCCCACTTTAATTTTATCTAACAAATTACAAAGGCACGTAGGTTGGAAACAATAAACATAGATTCGCTGTCTCATACATGTTTTAATGAAAGAAATAGAGTCCCATCCCTTCCTGAGTCTTCTGTGAAATGTCTCGAATTTTTCTTCATTTACAAAGTAGATACCAGTATATCTATTTTTAAAGGTAATGCTTACCTCTTCGAGATAGTAATGTAATACCTAAGTGTGAAATGACACGATGTCTAAGATATGCTTCAGAAGAATCTGCAGTCAGGGAGTGGATTGGGGATCAGACACTGTCAGGGAGAAGCTCAGAAAAGGGGCCCCGTTGGCCGAGGAGTGATCATTCCTGAAGCTCAAAGATAGAACTCTATTTGTTTTTCTGCCAACTTCTGTGCATGCTCTAGTTCCATCATAGTTAAATGTAAAAAGAAAAAAGAAAAAGAAAAGTCACGACTTGATTTTTTCTACTGAGCACTGTCAGAACTGACATCTCACCTGAGAAATGAAAAGACGGATCCAATGTGGATCCGTAGAAATCACAGTGTTCCCTTCCATCCGTGAAATCACTCGTTGTCCAGTAAATGAGCATCCATTTGTTCGCTATTGTGCTGGAATCAACCTCACAGGAGAAATACAATTAAGAGGAGGACTACACTGGATCTGATTTTAAAAATCATTGCATATGTACTGTGCAGGGAAAAACTCAGGAAAGAAACCTCCTGAATCATTGAAATAAATATTCTTAGAGAACAACTTTGAGCGGATGTTACTGGTGTGGGTAAAACTCATAAAACTTTTCACACCCAGGTGGCCCTCCAGGGTAAGACCGTGGACTTAGAATCTGGTTGACATCTGGGTGTCCTCAGTCAGAGGGGCCTGATGCAGTTTGAAGGACCCCAGACAACATCTCCAGGGAAACACAGTGCCATGCAGACCAGGGCTCCCACGGGGACAAGAAGAACCAACATACGGTGAGTGCTCTGCCACTGGAATTAAACCACAGGACAGCCCACCCACATAGTCATCAAATAATGCAGAGAAGGCAGGAGGTGGCCATGCTCGCCATGGCCCATAGCTACTGAGACACCAGGAAATCTCTCCCGAGGGAAACATCCACCTGTGGGCCATACTGTGGCTCCAAGAAACCAGAGCCGCCCCTGCCAAGTGGCCTCCAGCAAGAGTCCTCCCGGAGTTCAGCCTCCGAGCGCTCTTCAATCCTTTGTGTTCTGACTAAGAGTTTCCACACAGAGAGCTCAATTCCAATTACACCCCGAGATGGTATCAGAATGATAGGTAAAAATAGGCCGGCTTTCTGGCAGGGCCGGAGCACACAGTGCCGCAGGGAGAACGGGGCAGATTGGGATCTCTGGCCTCCGTGATGTCTTCTTGGAGAGCAGCTGAGGGCACGGGAGGGAGCAGTGTTAGATGGTGCTACCAAGAAAGCATTGGGGGGATGCACAGCAGTGCTCATTGCGACATGGGTTTCCCCGGGAAGGGCGAGCACGGGTCCATGCTCCCTGACTCTGGGAGGTATGGATGAGCCAGGCTGATGTGAGAAAGCTGAAGTTGTTGGGTCCAGCTGGTGGGCTGTGTGGTGGCAGAGCCCTGCAATCACAGAAACTCAGGTGGGAGAGGTTTCAAAGGTCCCTGGTGCCCTGATGGAGGAGTCAAAGTGTGGTTTAGGGGGGTGGCTTTAGCACTTCATAACCTTCATCAGCAAACATCCAGGTCACCCCAAGTAAACACACAATCTAAAGGGAAAACAAGGCTTTCTCTGCAAATGCTGCTTCAAGGAAAACGCTAGTCAGCCCCGATGAAGAGATCAGCATCCCTAAGTCCCGGGAGAAAGCCCACGCCAGCTGTGAATGGCACCGCCTGAAAAGCTCTCCCTAGCCATTTGGTACTAGAGACCGTGAGCCTGAAAACATTCTCATTCTGCTGAAGCCAGCGATGAATTCCTTGAATCTTCACAAAGAAGGTTACCCTCGCTATGATAAAAGTTCTACTCAAAACCATGTTTCCACAACATTCTTTCAAATGGCCAACGATTGGAAATTGTGGAAGATTAATGATGGGTAAGGCATTCACTCGATTTGATAATGCTCAGCCATTAAAAATATTTTCGTATCAAGAATGAAGCAATACAAAAAGATGTTTATAATATTAAAAATGTTAAGAAATTGGGACACTGAATTCCATATTTATTATGTTCAATTCATATCTTTTAAGAAGACCTATTCTTAAAATTACTGGAAATGATCCTATTTGTCGGAGGCATCTAGAATTGTCCAAGTTATAGAGACAAAAATTACAATAGTGGACATCAGGGGCAAGGGACGGGGGTAATGGAGAGTTATTGGTTAGTGGGTGCAGAGTTTCATTTTGGGATGAAAACATTCTGGAGACGGATGGTGCTAATGGTTGCATAACAATGTGATGTACTTAATGCCACTGAACTGTATATACTTAGTAACAGTTAAAATGGTAAGTTTGATGGTATGTAAATTTTACTGCAATAAAAATACACAAAAATATGGCTAGAAGGAGATAAACTACAATTTAAGAGAAGCTGTATATGGGCGGAAGAACTTTGTGTGACTTTTCTTATTTCTACTTTTTTGTATTCTCTAAAATGTATACAATGAATATAGTTAGTCCACCATGGAAAATCCAATAAACCACATTTTAAAAAAACAAATGTAAACATGTGATTGAATAAAAAGCGTGTTCAATGTCTTTCTAAAGATGTGTAGGGTAACAATGATACACTTAGGTTAATACTCTACCTTGCCTGATATCTCTGCCCATTTTATAGAGGGGGAAACTGAGGCTCAGAGAGGTGCAGTGGCCTCTCAGGATCACTGAGAGTATCGATGATAATGACCACCGCAGCCTCGGGCTCTTTATGCTGAACGTGCCCAACGCTAATCACCAAGAGCAGAGTTTCTCCAAGGCGGAGAGAAAGAGCCCTTTCATTCACTAGCATCCCACGAGTCTCTACCTTCCTTAACTTTTTGGCTTTCATGGGAAAGAAACCATTCATTTTAGTTTTGTTTTTAAATCTTGGATTTAATCCAAACAGACAATTTCTTGGTGGATTTTGTAACCAGAAAACACATTGCAGCAAACATTCCCCACTCTGCGCTTCTCAGAATTGGGACCCTGGGGCCTTGAAACTCTGAATCATTAAGGGCTCAGCTATGCTTGGGAGGTGGAACAGCCTCGGGTAGAAAATTTAGACTCATCTAGGTTGGAATGACTTTTTATAGGAGAGCTATTAGCCATTTAATATCATAGTTTTGCTCATTTTCACCCATTAGAATATGGTGTTACCCGCAGCACCTGCTACTCCCACATCCTGGTTGATTTCCACTTTAAATAAGGCAGCGGAGAGCCCTTGTATCAAAGAGTCCGAGTGCTTCCAGGATGAAGATGGGTTTCACATCTGCTGTTGCTGTAGCGTCCCTTCGCCTAGTCTCCCGCCACTCTGATTCCCAGCTATCTTTCGTTTGCCCTGATTGCCATGGGACCTTCGCACTCCTGGAAATGAAAAATCAGGCAGTTCGTGTGAAGCGCGGAACTACTCATGAGTTCTTTGTTAAATGCACTGAAATAAAGGAAATTAATGCTGGTATCCAACACCTAGTAATTAAGGAGCAACGCCTCATTAGTAATAGAACGTGGAGCAATGAGAGATCTCGGCAGAGCCCTGAGAACCAGCTTGGTGAGTGGAGGAGACAAATAGATACCATGAGTCAGTCAAGGGTAGTCCACACTGAAAGCCATCGATCCAGGGGACACTCAGGGAATCAACACAGAACTGTGCTCTGAGTTCCCAAGTTCTGTGGAGGTCTCCGCAATGAGATGGGCTGCCTCGGGCATGAGCAACTATACAGGAGTCAGCGAAATGTCTGAACCAGCAGAGGGAACGGGCTTTATCTCCAATGTCAGCTCCGATTGGCAGCGGCTGCACGGAATGCTGCCTTGAGGAGGATCTGAGGCTACACTCCCACCAAGCAGGAAAAGCTGTGTCTGTGCGAACGTGTGGGGACAAGGGGGGTGGCAGTAACTGTGCCAGGCATTTGCCATCCCTTGCCCAAACTGTCATGAAAATTATTTTTCCAAAAAAAGGGAGGCTGCGTAGGTAAACTCAGTCTAAGGCAACATGGAGAGGAAGGTGAAACTTGCCGGGAGCAAACCAAGCTTTCCTCTGACATCTCCCTGCTCCCCCCCCCCCCGCCACCGCTCCCCCCCCACTGCCCCCCAGCCCCGTCTCCAGTACCCAAATAGCTCTCTCTTCCCTCACTAGTATTTCAGCCCTCCATTTCCTTCAGGGAGCTTATGACAAACCGTCTTAAGGTTGTACTCATTTCTTGTATTTTTCTTTAGTTAATTTATTTTAATTTTTCAGTTACCATTTACATTCAATATTATTTTGTATTCATTTCACACTGCACGGCAGAGTGGTTAGACAATCGCGTGCTTTACGAAGTGTTTGCCCCATTCTTGTACCCCCAGGGAGAGAATGGCACGTACACGACATGGGTACATTACAAGAGCTTTAGGTCAGGCTGACTTGGGGAATAAATCATGGCTCAGTCATTTTTGGCTGAAAAATTCAGCAAGTTGCTTACCCCCTCTATGTCTCACACTGTAACCAGAGGGAAGTAACACCTACCTCACTGGTATTCTGTGACCTCCACTAGAATGGGAGCGCCACAGAGAGGGGTTGCCAGGCTGCCCAATGTCAGGGCACCCCAATTCCTAAAATAGCCTAGAGTTGTGCATTGCTAATTGCACATGATGTTCTTGCCATGAGGATAGGGATTCTGTCCGCACCGTCCCTTGATCTGCCTTAAGTGCTTAGATTTGTGCGTGACTCCAAGTAGGAACTCAATAAATATGTGTTGGGTGAATGAATAAGACCTTTGTAAGAACTTATGTAAATAGGTGAAGGCTTTGGAGTAAGTGCTCAATAAATGGGAGTAGTGATTATTGTTCTTGATGATGTTGCTGAATATAATAGGAAAAACCTTTCCCATGAGCCTGGCTTTTAGAAATCCATGGGGTGCTGGACTTGAATGCCAAGGGGCATTCTCTCCCAAGCCTCCAGCCCCTGATGAGGGTGGCTTTTCTCAGAACCCTCCCACCGAGATGCTGGAGACTTTGCTCTTCTGTCCTGCTCGCAGCCCTCCCCGGCCCCAGTCTGACCCCAGGGTTGCTGCAGGACACAGGGGTGCCATCTGGCTGCCACCGGGGCAGCTGTCTCATCTTCGTGTAAAAATCAGGACTTTCCTCCTCTCTGCCTTTTCTTGGCTCCTTCCCTTGGCACCAGGGTCCCTATTCAGTGGCCCAGTCCTACTCAAAGGCCACAGCTCTTTCTTGGAAATGTCCTGGCCCTGAAAACAAGGGGCCCAAACACTGCTGCCAACAGGGCTGTTGCATAACAACAGCGTGGGGTTCCGGGTGACAGGAACCCAGTTTCAGAGAGGAGGGCAGGGACTCGCCTCTACTCTGGGGCAGGCCGTGTGGATGTTTAAGCGACCTCTCATTCAAAGGGATGGATTTGGTTTTGAAAGCCAGACCACCATCACTACACCCACAGGGACAATATCTTCTTGGAGGACAATATGTGTGGCTGCCGTCTTTGTATAAGATGAACAATGTCAGGAAGGAACCCACCCCAGAAAGATGACCTCCTCAAATGCCTGGGATTCCACTATTAGTGATTCACTCCTTTGGGCTCAGCACCACCCACGCTCTGGCCATGCTGGAAACCACGGATTCTCCTGGGAGGGGTAACACATTAAGTTCCTAACACCTGGAGTGAATAACTTCATCAGACATTTGTTTTTTCTCCTCATGGGAGAGATGTGTGGGTGCTTGGCCCATGGTGTTGGGTTGGGCCTCACAGGAGTGAAAGAGCAGGGAAGGCTTCCCAGGCAAATTGCGTTAGCGTCACCAACTTTCCTAGAGCTCGACCTGCCTGCTTCCTCCAAAGGCAGCTGTCTCTGTAGCTGGTGATTTTCTTAAGTTAATCACCAAAGGATTCAGAGGCAACCTGAATGCACACAGGCAAACTCCGTGCCCCGCATGTAATGGACATCTGACAAATGTCTGTCCACCCTGCCCTTCCCTCGAATGGAAAGATATATTTGTCTTGGGAGAAAGGGCTGGTCCGTGCCTGCCCCCTCATCTTCTGGGAAATACAGGTCAAAGAAATCAGGCTCCTGGCAGGCATTTCTCTGCCCACCAGCCCTTGGTCCTTGGGTCTTTTACTGCTGCTGTGGGAGAGACAGTCAGAGAGGCCAGGGGCAGGTGTCTAAGCAAATCCCTGGTGGGGACTTTGATTCCTGGTCCCCAGGCTCTGCAGGTGAAGAGCCTCTTGCTTGGTATTGATTCTGCTCTGCTTTCCAGCTCTGAAAACTCTCCTGCTCTGAGCCTCAACAGGCAGCCACTATGTACTGCATTACCAGCCTCCTTTGCCCTCTGCCCTCTAGTTACACTCGGCCCATGGGCAGTGCTAGGAGGAGACTGGGAGACAGCGGAGAGAGAGGCAGGCGATCTATTTCCCCCACTCCCTTCCTACTGTGGCAGTAGCCATGTCCCCTGAGTATAGTCACAGTTCCCATGTAGCAGTCCCTATCGCATGGCCCCAAAGTTCACATGGGGTCAAAATACTGCCTAGGGGTGGAAAGAAACTTCTCACTCTTGCAGGTCCCCAGGTGTGCAGCCATCTCTTACTAGCACCCTTTACTTCCCATTCACCAGGGTTGTTGTAAGGACCAAATGGAATCCGCATAGCAGTTTCTTCACAGATACCTGCTGAACAATGAAACGTATATGATGGCTATAACCTGACAGATTTACTGATGAATTCTATCATTATAAGAACAATTACTACTCATTCCTCTTAAAACCTTCCAAAAGTTACAACCTGAGGGACCACTTGCAATCTCATTTTACAAGGCCAGCATGACCCTGATACCAAAGCCAGATAAGAATGCTACAAGAAAAGAAAATTACATTCCAATATCCCTGATGAATATAGATGCAAAAATCCTCAACAAAACACTAGCTTCCAGAATTCAACAGCACATTAAAAGAATCGTACATCATTATCAAGTTTGATTTATCCTTGGAATGCAAGGACAATTCAACATATGCAAATTAATAAATGTGATACATCATATTAAAACAACGAAGAATAAAAGTTGTATGATCATCAATAGATGCAGAAAAAGCAAGTGACAAAATTCAACATTCTTTCATAGTAAGAACTCTTAACAAATTAAGTATAAAAGGAATGTAACTCAACATAATAGAGGCAATATATGACAAGCCCACAGGTAATAACATACTCAATGGTTAATAACTAAAAACTTTTCCTCTAAGATCAGGAACAAGACAAGTATGTACACTTTTGCCACCTCTATCAACATAGTACTAGAAGTCCTAGCCAGAGGAATCAGGCAAGAAAAGGAAATAAAAGTTATTCAGTCAGAAAGGAAGAAGTAAAGTTATATCTGTTTGCATTTGGCATAATCTTACATATAGAAAACCATTAAGGCTCCACCAAAACACAGTTAGAATAAACAAATTCAGTTAAGTTGCAGGATACAAAATCTATATATATAAAAGCCTAAGCAACCAAACAACTGAATGACCAAACGACCCTGTCAACAGGTAGCTAATGATGTGCACTGACCACCAGGGGGCAGGCACTCAGTGCAGGAGCTGCCCCCTGGTGGTCAGTGCACTCCCACAGCCAACCTCCCATGGCTGGCCAACCTCCCGCAGTCCCTCCCCCCCAACCCCCCACCACCCCCAGATGGCCCCAATAGGTCCCGATTGCCCGCCAGACCGAGGGACCCCACCCATGCACAAATTCATGCACTGGGCCTCTAGTCAATTTATAAAACTCTATTGCATTTCTACACACTAACAATGAACTATTGAAAAGAGAAATTTAGAAAACAATCTTATTTTTTAATCTTATTCAACCATAAGAAAGAAGGAAATTCTGCCATTTGCAACAAAATGGATAAACCTAGAGGACATTATGCTACATAAAACTAGCTAGACCAGCTGTGGGCAAACTACAGCCCGCGGGCCGGATCTGGCCCGTTTGAAATGAATAAAACTAAAAAAAAAAAAAAAAAGACCGTACCCTTTTATGTAATGATGTTTACTTTGAATTTATATTAGTTCACACAAACACTCCATCCATGCTTTTGTTCCGGCCCTCCCGTCCAGTTTAAGAACACATTGTGGCCCTCGAGTCAAAAAGTTTGCCTGCCCCTGAGCTAGACAGAGAAAAATACATATAATCTCACTTATATGTGGATTTTTTTTTTTTTTTAAAGTCCAACTCAGAAACAGAAAGTAGAATGATGGTTACCGGGGGCTGGAAAGCAAAGCAGATGGGCAGAAGCTAGTCGAAGGATTATAAGCTTCAAGTATAAAATGAATAATCTCTGGGGATCTGATGGACAGTTAATAATATTGTGCTAATATTGTGAAATTTGCTAAGACAGTAGACCTTCAGCATTCAAACCACACACACACACAAAGGTAACTGTGAGGCGATGGATGAGCTAATTAACAGGATTGTGGTAACCATTTCGCAAAGTATGTCAAATCATCACATTGAACACTCTAAATAAATACAATTTTATTTGTCAGTTATACCTCATTAAAGCTGAGGGGGAGGAGAAAACAAATTGAGGTCCCCGGAGACTCTGACCAATGGTCCTTCTGTCGTACGATGCCAGCTTTGAGTCTTGCTAGAGAAAGCTCCCCTTCCTGATCCACTGGGGACCCACCTGAGGATCCCAGAGGACTACATGTGGCACTGGCTGCTGGGAGCAGGGCAGCGTCTGCCGCATGCTCACAGCATTTAAGATTGTGAAAGACACCCTTTCAATAAAATCTAATGATCAGTATTCGCTTTTACGGCGTGGTTTATAAACATATACAGCCCTCATAAAGAGCAGCCTTTGCCAACCAAAGCTTGTTAAGTGCCTAGAGATTTTATTTCAGAGTTAACCTGAGTTCCTCACATGTCTCCACTAATGATGCCCCGTGTGACCTTGAGCCTCTCGCTTAAACATTGTGTGCCTTATTTTCTCTGTCTGTAAAAAGGGTATAATGACACTAGCTGCTGGATTATGTTGGCAACATGCTTAGAGATCCCCAGATCAAAGGTCCTCTGCCCAGACAAGCATGATGATGATGGTGCTCGCCATCATTAGTTTGTTGTTATTATTGTTGTTTGAGGTAGCCCTGGTGCAGCCCAGGAAACAGGGCTGCCTTCAGCACCAGGGGTGAATGACGAGGCAGCTTAGCGCTACAAAGGCCATTGGTACAGAGACCACCCATTTCATCGACACCACACGATAGCACCTCGCTAGGCTCCCCTTGGGGTGGGAGGCATTCTCCTCCCTCAGCGTAGGACCATGCCCAGAGCATCTCCAAGAGGTAAATATCTGTCTTCGGAAGAGGAGGCCAGTGAGCAGGACCCCAATTAAGGAGCCCTGGGACCATAGCCAGAAAGCTTTGGATTTGAGTCCCAGCTCCACCACCTAGAATCTTGTGGCCTTGAGCATGAGTCATAATTTCTCAGGCCCCCCATTCCCTGATTATAAAATAAGGATGTTTCACTAAAGTGATCTGTTGGTCTCCTAGTTCTGATTTTTACGGTTACCCTAAAAATCACAGCAAGGGATTCTTCCCAGAGAAAATCTTGCCTGACACATTTCTCCACAGTTCAATGACAGTGCCAGTCACGGCTCTTCCAACAGGCTGTGGTCCCCTCGCCCACACGCTCGCGGTAATGTTCTAAGTCTGCGATAAGGAAGTGTACTGAACTTGTTTTAACATTTACCAGCAAACTGGAGACTCAAAATTACAAATTCAAAGTCTATGTACCAGTGAACACTTATTGTGGTTTTCAAAGCATGCTCGTGCAAGACCACCATGTGCCTGTATGTGGCCTGTGTGCAAGAGGTGCCCCATCTGGGTGGATGAATTTGAAAATAAACCTCCTGTGCATGCACCAGGCTCTGTGGACACATGGCGTATAAGCAGACTCTACTCTGTGCAAAGAAAATGCATTCCTCCCCCCAGGTACGTACAGCCCCGTGCCAGAGCCCACGTCTTGAGGAGTGGAACATGGACTGGATTTACAGTCTCTGTACCAATGTACAGTCTCTGTGCCAATGGCCTTTGTAGCACTAAGCTGCCTCGTCATACAGGTTTTGGCCACCAGGTTTTTGCAGTATACACATTGCACAGCCATACACGGCAGCTCTGGCTCTGTTGATTCCTCAGGGTTCTATAGATCCCCCTGGCGAACCTCAAATGATTGATGAAAATCACCCCCACCCCCCCACCACCACCCCACCAGCTGATTTGTACTTGCTTTATAAAATATTGGCCACCCATAAAACTTTTTGTTTGAACAAACTGGGACTTTGAAAAGTTTGATAACTACTGTGCATATAAAACATAGAAATAAACAAAAGGAGCTTTTGTTTGGAGATATGTTGAGGCTCAAATCTGAAAAACATTTTCTTTGGACATAGTTTAAAGAAATAAGTTGAGTTGCTAAGAATTGTCAATCACCAAGAACTCAAAATTCTCCCCCCCCCCCCCCTACCCTGCTCTTTCTCAAATGAGTATACTTTCTACCTGGGATCCCTATTCCGGTCAAATAGAATAATTAATCTAATTACTCTCAAGTAAACTAAGTCAAAATTAGTGTTTTTAAATAAGAGTGTGTGTGTGTGTGTGTGTGTGTGTGTGTGTGTGTGTGTGAATGTCACCCTGTGTACAGTTACCTCGCTATCTGCAAATGTCTTGGTCCCATGTTGGCCTTTGGCTCCAAATGTAACTCATCTCAGCTGGTCCTTACCTGTGTCCCATGTAAGCAAATTTTCTGAGGTGCAACCATGTCCTCTTCAGATGCCTGGAAGCATGACCCACGTTCCAACCTCTGCCATGGGGTCCACACACATTCGGTCAGGGGCACGTGTAGGCCTCCCAGCTCTCATTTCTCATTTCTCTCTCTTCTATATTCTCATCTTCCTCTCCTTTTCCTCCTCTCTCTTCTCCTCTGTACCCCAACTTGATGCCACAGGGACATTCAGATGCCTAATCCTCAATACTCTTAGGCCTGGGGGAAATTGGAGTTCTGTCCTTACACCCTTTTCTCCCCAGTAGACGTACTATACTATACATTTCTACTCTATGGCAGCCTTTCTCTGATAAATAGAGAACTTACCTGTTCCTTAATGGCTCCCCAGACTATACTCTGGCATGCTTGTCACGGGTCCTCGTGACCTCCAGGCAGATTCTATCATGCCCCCCTGCCAAGACTCATCTTGCAAGATGGAGGGAGACATGAGATAGGCCAGTGGTCGGCAAACTCATTAGTCAACAGAGCCAAATATCAACAGTACAACGATTGAAATTTCTTTTGAGAGCCAAATTTTTTAAACTTAAACTATATAGGTAGGTACATTGTTATTAACTTAGTTAGGGTACTCCGAAGGCTTAGGAAGAGCCACACTCAAGGGGCCAAAGAGCCGCATGTAGCTCACGAGCCGCAGTTTGCCGACCACAGAGACAGGGCCATTAGCACTCACGCCTTACCCAGTTATATCATCTCCACCTCTCTTCTTCCCTGAGGACCAGAGGTTAGTAGTGAGGGAAGGAAATGGCGGATCACATCTGCTTCTGAAATCTTCCATCGGAACCCTCAGCACTTGAACTTAAAACTGTGCCACATCAGTTTGGAAGTTCCATCATGCCCAGAACGAGAAAAGGTCCTCAAGATGTGAGCAAGTGGAAAGTGGAGGTAACTCAGCTGAGATGAGTTAATTTGTCACATGCCATCCTGCCACAAACTAGCACTAGTGGACATAGAGAAGGAGAGGGCAGCCTGAAGGTGGGACAGCCTCTGGGAATGAGGACACTCTGGAGCAGAGTGAGAGCCAAGCAATGACACTAGTACTAGAAGCAGGATGGGAAGACTGTCAAGATATGTATCAAAAAAAATTTTTTTTTTAAAAAATGTGCATCCCCTACAGCCCAGCAGTTTCATTTCTAGGGGGTTATCTCAAGGTAACCAGATGAGCTCACGATGATTATCTACAAGGATGTTCCATGCAGAATTGTTTACAATGGAAAAAATCTTGGAAATAATCTCCATGTTCAACAATAGGGAACAGATATGCAAGCAACTATGCTTGCAATGGAATATCATGCAACCATTTAAAAGTTATGATCTAAACTATACTTATTGGAATGGATAGATATAAAGATCTCTGGTTATGTGAAAAGCAGGTTACTAGGCAAGAAGTAGAGCATAACTACATTCTTATTATATATACATAAGGTATATAAATATTAGCAATAGTTATTCTGTTCGGAGATGCTTTCTGTTTTACTCATCTGTATTTTCTAAATTCTCCACAAAGAACAAGAATTAATTTCAGCTGGAATGTGAAAGAGACAGACATCAAAATGTTTGAGGCCAACATCAAAATGACAGAAACAGAATCATCTGACAAGGATTTCCAAGAAGATATCACACAAATGTTTCAACGTGCAATGGTGAACATGTTTGAAACAAGTAAAAAACAGAAATGGAATTATAGGACTTAAAAATATAGTAACTGAAAATTTTTAAAAAACAAACTGAATGGATGGGCTCAACCGTGGGATGGAGGAAACAAAGAAAAGAAATAGTAGACTTGAAGATAGAATGATAGAAATAACTCTGTGTGAACAACACAATGAAATGGAAAAAAAAATCAACAGAGCCTCTGGGGCCGGTCAAACAAAAGATTTAACATTCATGCCACCAGAGAGCCAGAAGGAGAGGAGGAGGAAGGTAGGGTTAGAAGAGCATTCAATTAAATAATAGCTGAAAACTTCCCCAATTTGGCAAAAGACTTAAACCTCAGATTCAAGAAGCTGAGCAGCAAGCCCCAAACAGAATAAGACCAAAGAAAGCCATTCCAGGATACATCATAGTCAAACTTCTGGGGAGAAAAAAATTTAATTACAGTGGATTTCTCATTAAAAACTGGGGAGGCCAGAAGGAGTGGCACAGCATTATTCACATGCTGGAAGAAAAGAACTGTCAACTCAGAATCCAGCAGCAATATTCTTCAGGAATGAATGAGAAGTCAGAGACACTCTCAGATGCAGGAAACGAAGAGAATTTGTCACCAGTGGGTCTATCCTAAAATAATAGCTAACAACAGTTCTCTAAACAGAAAAAAATGTCGAAAGAAGGAATCTTGGGACATTAGGAAGAAAGAAAGAACATGGTGAGAGTAAAATTTGGCATAAAAGAACAGTCCTTCTCTTCAGTTTTCTAAATTGTGTGTGCTTGATGGTTATAGCAAAAAGTATAATATTGTCTGATGTAGTTCTAAATGTATGTAGAGGAAATATTTAAGGCAATTCTCTGTATAATAAAAGGCTAATATGCAAATAGACCAAATAGCGAAACAACCGAACAACCAGTGGCTATGACATGCGCTGACCACCAGGGGGTGTTGCAGAACATGGCGGGCATTGGCCACGGTGGGATGGTGAAGCAGGTGAGTGGGGGCACCAGACCAAGGCGAGGTGCCAGTCACTATCATCAGGGCAAGCCTCTGGTGGTTATTGAAAATTCTTTGCTTCCATGCGCTGCCACTGGTCCCAATCACTCAGCGCCATCAGTGGGTGCAAGTGGAGGCTGCTGGCCCCGATCGCCCCTGAGGGCTTCTCCACATTCCCCTGCACACGAGGGGCAATCAGGGCAGCAGCCACCGCTCACACCATCTGACCACACCAGCCCCGATCACTCCACGCCATTACACGGTGCGAGTGGGGCTGGTGCCATCAGCACGTGGGAGCAGTGGCAGTGGGAGCAGAACTGCCAGCAGACAGGGGGCTGGGGGCTGCGGCGGGGGTGTGGAGGATAGACTGAGACCTGCCTCTGTGCCTATGGAGCCTCGCAGCCCACAGTTCCTTTCAAGGTGCACGAATTCGTGCACTGGGCCCCTAGTTGTATTATAAATGGCAGAGGCTAATGAGGCTTAAATGGGAAATAAGCTTCTTTACTTGAATTGGTAAATGTCAATAGCACTAGACCAGCCGTGGGCAAACTACGGCCCGCAGGCCGGATCCGGCCCGTTTGAAATGAACAAAACTAAAAAAAAAAAAGACCGTACCCTTTTATGTAATGATGTTTACTTTGAATTTATATTAGTTCACACAAACACTCCATCCATGCTTTTGCTCCGGCCCTCCGGTCCAGTTTAAGAACCCATTGTGGCCCTCGAGTCAAAAAGTTTGCCCACCCCTGCACTAGACTGTGATAAGTTATCCTATATTAATAAAAGGCTAATATGCAAATCAACTGAACGGAATGACTGTTTGCTATGAGGTGCACTGACCACCAAGGGGCAAACACTCAATGCAGGAGCTGCCCCCTGGTGGTCAGTGTCCTCCCACAGGGGAACTCTGCTCAGCCAGAAGCTGGGCTCACAGCTGGCGAGCGCAACGGCGGTGGCAGGAACCTCTTCTACCTCCGGGGCAGCACTAGGGATGTCTGACTGACGGCTTAGGGGAGCAGGCCTAAGCCGTCAGTCGGACATCCCCAGAGGGCTCCTGGACTGCGAGAGGGTGCAGGCTGGGCTGAGGGACCCAACCCCGCCCCCCTCCCGAGTGCACGATTTTCATGCACTGGGACTCTAATGTATATATAATGTCATATTAGATCAACCACTAAAAGAGCTATCAAAATGATACAGTTGAAAACATGACAGATAAATTAAATGTAATTCTAAAAAATATTCAAGTAATCCACAGGAAGACAGACTAAATAGAGAAACAAAAAACAGAGACCAAATAGAAAATAAAAAATAAAACAATATACTTAAGGCTGTAATACCAATAATTACATTAAATGCAAATAGTCTAAATATAGAGATTAAATGAGATAGATTGTCAGAGTGGATTTAAAAACATGGCTCAGCTATATGCTGTCTGACTTCAAATATAATGATATAGGTAAGTTGGAAGAAAAAACGAACAGGAAAAGCTATGTGATGCAAACTTTAATCAAAAGAAAGCAAGGAATATAATTATATGATAAAGTACATTTCAGAGCAAAGAAAATTACCAGAAACAGAGGACATTACATAATTTTGAAAGAATTGATTCACAAGAAAGACGTAGTAATCCTAAAGGAGCATTCATCAAACGGAGCTGCAAAATATTTTGCCACCAAAACTTGAAAGGAGAAATAGACAAATCCCACATTATAGTTGGAAACTACAACACTCCTCTTTCAACTATTCATACAATGGCTAAAGAGACTATCAACAGAAACATGCAAGAACTCAACGACACCATCAACCTAAAGAAGCTAATCAACATGTATAGAGCACTACCCAGCAGCAGCAGAATACACACGCAAGCATGCATGGAACACACACAGATAGACCCTATGTGGGCCACTCAGCAAACCTCAACAAATCTCCAGGATACTGAGAAGTTCAAATCTCCTGGCGGGTCAGAGTCGGACACGGAAGCTCTGCCACAGGAGGAACAAGAGTACGACTCAAGTTCGCCCCAGGGAGAGAGGCAGAGGCGCTTCTGCAGAGATGCCCCTGCCACCTCCATGACTGTGCCACACACTGGCTCTGCCAGCACAACCCCTGCTGCCACTGACAATAGCTCCTTTGCAGTGTCCCCCTCCTCGTATTACCCTTTCAAGATCAAAGCCTGCTTTGGGGGTGTCTCAGTGAAGGAGCCTACGTCATGACTGCCCCCTCAGCTTCAAGAGGGGGCTGAGAAAGCTGGCATGTAGGTCCTCCACTGGGGAATCAAGGCTCAGAATGCAGAAACAAACCTAAAGAGATGTGCAAAAAGGATGGGTGCCTCCTACAGAATGAATGACCCCTACAGGCCTGCACCAGCCCTGTCCCCCAGCCTCCGCCTCTGGCCCAAGGCCTGGACTCCCAAATATCTGCATAAGGAACCCCGTGGCGCTCCTGGAGAGCTCAGCTGCTTTCCCAGCTTCCCCTGCACGCCTGCCCAGACCCAGGCGCACTCCTCACACAGGAGAACGCTTGGGTGGAATAAGTTACCAGTTAAAATGAACTCATTGCAAGCTTCACATTATCTCACCCTCCAATCTTGCTTGAGTGAATTCTTATCTTCAGGTCGGGGTTGTTTTTCACTAGAAGGGAATCAAACTCGGGCACAGGACCAGCTATCTGTCAGGAGGAGCAAGTAAGGGTGGAACAGGCGAGCGCACATGCACATTCACACATGACAGGGCTGTGCTTGCCGGCCTGAGAGAGAAAGACAAGTGATTTGTCTTTCTCTGCCCCAAACGCACCGTACAAGGTCCCCCTGGTCCCAGGTTTAAGAAATCACAGGCACACCACGTGGGCAGGCAGCAAATAGCAGCTAGAACAGCTCTCCGTATCACCCAAACTGCCCAAGTGCTCGCCCATCCATGAGACACTCAGGACTTCCGGAGGAAGGGGAAGACAGGTGAGGAGACAGGTGGAAAGTTGCATGGCTAGTGGCTAAGAGCTTTGGTGTCAGGCTGACCTAGGTTCAACTCCTCACATCCTGGCCACTTCTCACTGTGTGCCTTGGAGCACATTAATCTCTCCACATTCAGTTTGTTCAACCGTAAAAACAGGATCAACAAGGCCTTTCCCTCCAAAATTTTTAAGAGGATTAAAAGATGTCAAGTGTTTGGCACATAGTACGTTCTCAATAAATCACTGCTGTTCATAATGTGATTAAGGCAGTGTTTGGTTTTGTTGTGTTTTTTTTTAAAGTAGGGAATATAAAGGGCAGGAAGAATGCTACTATATTTGCATCCCCTTGAAAGTGGGGGGACTGAATTAAATCCCTTTAAGGAAAAAGCCATCTCCCTTCCCAGTGATGTAAATCCAGGTATGGAGTTGTTGCCATGGCATAGCACCGAGCCCTGGGGTGGGGTGCTGTGCCCACTGTAGCCACGTTTCCCAGGGCCAGAGCTGGGCTGGTGGCTCCGGTTGACCCAGCCACCCAACCATAGGACCTGGGTCCAGCTCTGGATCCAAGGTTTGGGGACACAGAGGTAGCCCACAGAGGAGGGTGTGGCCTGAGAACAAGGTGAGAACGCACAGGAGCCCCACCTCCTATGAGGGGAGCTCCCCTCATTAAAGAGGGGGAGAGAAGGACCTGGTAGGCTTGAGATCCCAGCTGAGTGAGCAGGTCAGGGCCAAGTAGAACAGGAGCCGAGTCCACGGAAACCTACAGGCTGAAAAGAGCAAGAGCCCTCTCAAGTTCATTGTGCAATTCCACACCCCAGGAACAACTGTTCCCTCAAAAGGAAGTGGAAGAATGAGTCCCAGCGATTGATTCCCCCGTGGAACACCTCTGTGGCAGCTGCCAATCAGAAGCCAGGTCAAGAGACATAAAGACCCCAACATCAGCTTCCAGCAAGTTCTGCCAAGTGGCTCCTGGGTTTGGCCACAGGGTTCAAATCCCAGCTCCACAGTGGCAAGCTGTGTGGCCTGAGGCAAGTTTCAGAGCTGATCTGTGCCAGTTTCCCATTGGCAAAAACGGGGAGAGTGATAATCCCAACCATACAGGAGTGCTGTGAGGACCAATGAGATAAGGTCTATTGAGTTCTTACAACAGTGTCCAGAACATACTGAGCATGTAGAACACAGTGTTCAATGTTAGTCATAATTATTGTGATTATCCTATATAATAAGAGAGAAATATGCAAATAGGCCGGGACATCACTACCAGCTCAGGAGGCTGCATCACAACCAGCTCAGAGCACGCCCCCCACCCCAGCGGACACCCACCACACACCAGGGCTGGGGGTGGGCTCTGAGTCACTGCAGCACAGCTCAGAGCCCGCCCCCAGCCCTGGCCGCAAAGCCTGCCCTAGGAGCAAGGCCCCTGGTGGGAGTGCAGTACCACCCAGCTCCAAGGCCACTCCCGCCGGGGGTTTGTGGGCAGGCACGCCACACCGCCTGCCCTGGGAGCCTTCCTGCCCTGGGAGCAAGGACCCCTGCGGGTGAGCGGTGCTGCCCAACTCTAAGGCCACTCCTGCTGGGGGTTCGTGGGCAGGCACGCTGTGCCACCTGCCCTGGGAGCAAGACCCCCAGTGGACCTATGGACCCGCCCAGGGGAGTGTGCTCTGAGCTGCGCCATGGCAGGACCAAGGCACCCAGCAGACCCGTGGACCCAGCCAGTGGGGTGTACTCCGAGCCGCTGCAGCCAGACTGACTTAGGCCCCCTACCCCTACCCCCCCCCCTGCTCCAGGGAGCGGGGGGGGGGGGAGGCTAAGCCATCAGTAGGACATCCCCTGAGGGCTCCCAGACTGTGAGAGGGGTCAGGCTGGGCTGAGGGACACCCACCCAGTGCAGGAATTTCATGCACCAGGCCTCTAGTCTATATATATAAGAGCCTAAGTGACCGTTTGACCGGTAGCTATGACCCTCACTGACCACCAGGGGTCAGACGCTCAATGCACAGGCATGGAAACGGAACAGACTGATGAATCTCAGAGGGAAGTGGGGAGGGGGAAGGGCAGGAAGAGATTAACCAAAGATATTATACGCATACTAGAAGCCTGGTGCACAGATTCATGCACTGGTGGGTTCCTCAGCCTGGCCTGTGGGGATCAGGCCGAAACCAGCAGTCTGACATCCCCTAAGGGGTCCCGGATTGTAAGAGGGCACAGGCCAGGCCGAGGCACCCACCAGTGCACGAATCCATGCACCAGGCCTCTAGTTATTAATATTAGTATCTGTGCTGCTCTCCTCCCATTGTGGCTGTCAAGGAAACAGCCTAGGAAACCACCCTTTCTGACTGTTGCAGGGCCTAGGAAATTGGAAGGGAATCCATAAAGAAGTTAGTGGCTCAGCTGGTGTGGCTCAGTGGTTGAGCATCAACCCATGAACCAAGAGTTCACCGGTTCAATTCCCGGTCAGGGCACATGTCCAGGCTGCAGGCTCAATCCCCAGTCAGGAGCATGCAGTCGATGTTTCCTTCTCATCAATGTTTCCATCTCTATCCCTCTCCCTTCCTCTCTGCCTAAAAAAAATATATCAATAAAAATATAATTTTTTAAAAAAAGGAGTGGACTGAAAAGACATAGGTGACCTCAATTCTCAGAGTCCATTCAGGAAGGCCAAGCAAAAAGGCAGCTCCTTCTTAGGCCAAACCGACGGTGGTTCCAAGTCCAGCTTAAACGCTCTGTGACTTCGGGCATGTTGCTTAACTTCTCTGAGCTTCTGAATCCTCATTCCCAAAACAGGGATAAAAACCCACCACGCCACCTTGGCAAATTTACTCCTGTGGATAAAATGATGCAGAAATGCACACAAAGGAGATTTTGCGTGGTGCCCAGCACCTGGTTGATCCCAGCAAATATTGGTTTCTTTTTCCCCCGTTCTCAGTAGAAAACTCCTCAGCTTCCGGCTTAAATATCACAGTTATGGATACAACCTCTAAGGTAAGAAGAGAAGTCTTCCCCATGTGCCCTGCCATCGTTTCTTCCTCCCCTCTGAATTCTACACGACCTCTGGTAATACAGTAACAGCTCACCCACTACTGACCTCCCCGTGTGGGAGGCCCAAGTTCAAAGTCCAGCTCCTTTGATGACTGGGTAACATCAGACACACACATGTTTCTTTGCTTCTCTGGGCTTCAGTATCCTCATTTATACACGAGGGATAACAATCTACAACAGCTAGTTTGCTGACTTAGTTCTATGGGTTCAAGCATTAATTATATAGAAAGGGGCCTTAAGTTAGCACCTGGCACATAAGTGTGGCTACCCCACATTTTGCATTCATCCTGTCATCTACTCCTCACAGTAACCCTACGTTCCCAATGTTCCAGCCTGAAACAAAGGCCCAGAGAGGTTATGGCACTAAACCAAATTCACACAGGTGCTGTGGCTAGCTTACACAGTGGTGGCCAGACAGGTTTGTGGTGAGCCACATGGAGAAAGCGCCTGGCTGTCCTTTGTGGAGAGCCAGTCCAGGGGACCCCAATGTGGGCTCAGAGCCCTGTCAGCAGCCCTCTCCCTGCCAGCATCAAGGCCACCCCTGGCTCTCGGGGAGCCCCACACATGCCGTGGGGCCCCGTTGCCCCGGGCGTCAGTGCCCACGGTTCATTTTCAGAAGCCGGGTGCATGCCAGTTTCACAAGGAGATTTTGCTGGCAGGCCCAGGGACTCTGTTACTGGAGACTGGATTGCCGTGAAAGAGACCCATTGTGCGTCCTCTCAATGAAGAATACCCCATTTAGAGAAAGAATTCAACTGGTCTTTCACAGAGAAAGAAGACAGCCCAGGTGGGGAAAAAAGTGAGAACAATGCAGATCTTTCACTTGATTTTTTACTTAACATCAAAGCTGGGTGACCAAAGGGGTTAAGCGCCACACAGCAGGGAGCCGGCTGAGGCCACACAGGCCTGAGCACAAGAAGAGGGAACTCTGGCCCGGGAGTCGGGACAGGATGCAGGCTCCAGGCCCAGCCCTGCACTGGCCACCTCGGCCCCCTTAAACCCTGCCCTGGCGCTGAGTCAAGCGGCTGGACTGGCTCAAGGCTCTGCCCATGGGGGTCGGTAGAAGGGCCTCCGTGCCCTGGGCGGTCTCACCTAAGCCAGTTCTGAGACGTGGCTGCTCAGGGAAATCACCTGGAGCGCTTTCTTAGTCCCAGCGTGGGGGCAAGGAGGAGGAGGGGGGAGGAGGGGGCGGAGGTGGGGAGTCAGATTGCATTGGTGTGGGGCAGGGCCTGGGCATTGGGAATGTTTCAGAGCTCCCCGGGTGAGGTGAAGGTGCAGCCAAGACTGGGAACCAGTGAGCCCCAGGGGCAGAAACTGTTTTGCCCACAGCTGTATCCAGACGGAGCACAGGGCCTGCTGACCCGTCCATAGCTGAGGGATGAATGGGCGCCTGGGCTGCGCCAGGACTTTGGGAGAAGCTGGCAGCTGCAGCCTTGCTGACGGCGGCTTTGTGCTATCGCTCTCTCATCTATTGGGATTTGGCACAAGGTTTCTTTCCTTTCTCTTTTTATTTTAAGATCGTCTGCCTTAAACACTTCTTTGAAAAAACCACTGGACCATAAAATCTCTGAGATTCTTTCCAACAGTGATTCCAAGGCCGTAAATCCCTGCGTGCCCTTTGAGAACGATCATATTTGGGGGATAAATTATCAGGGTGGACACATCCCAGGAAGGGCCCCTCTGCAGGCTGCTCTGCACCCCACCTGCTCCAGCCAAGCCCCTTGGTTCCCTGCAGCCCGTCCTGGCCTCCGGTGCTGCCTCCTACCTCAGCCTGCCCCTGCCTGTCGATGCTCCCCAGGGTTCCAGTCTGTTCACCTGTCACTTTAGGCCAGCGGTTCTCAACCTGTGGGTCGCGACCCCTTTGGCGGTCGAACAACCCTTTCACAGGGGTCGCCTAAGACCATCCTGCATATCAGATATTTACATGACGATTCATAACAGTAGCAACATTACAGTTATGAAGTAGCAACGAAAATAATTTTATGGTTGGGTCACAACATGAGGAACTGTATTGAAAGGGCCAGAAGGTTGAGAACCACTGCTTTAGGCTCATTCCCTGAGGGAACAGAACCACTCCCAAAGCTTCGGTGCGAGTTAGGATTGGTCGGTAGGTGACCCCGAATCAGTGTCTCTAGCCTGCCCCTGCCTTTCAGACTCTAGAGCCAGCGTCCCCCGGTGCCTAATGGGTAGCTCCGCCTCCACCTCCACCTCCCCGAGGCACCTCAAATCCAGCTGCCCCAGGAGTGAACTCGCTCCCTTCCTCACCCTGACCTGCTCCTCCTCCTGGCGTCCCTATCTTGATGGACAGCATCCCATCCACCCAGTTGCCAAACCAGGAAACTGGAATCTTCTTCCACCGCTCCCTCCCGCTTGCCTCACACCCGACCCCGGGAGTTTACCTCTAAAGCAACCGCTGGCTTCATCCTTGTCTTCCCTTCTAGTGCCTGGATCCTGCACAGCACGTATCTATCTACGCTCTGCCTCTCCGCGGTGCTAGGTCCTGAGCACAGGCCCAGCAATGGTCGTTCCCTCCTGCCCTGTTCTTCCGACTGAAACGCCCTGCTCCTCTCTACGTGGCAAACACCCGCTCACTCCTCAGAGCTCGGGTCGCACTGGCTTTTAAGCTCTCCCCTGCCGGCTTCAGGGCGTGCTTGATCAAGGGGCTCCTTAAATAGTAAACAGCAGACACCGGCATAGATTTGTTACAAGCTGCGCACGTCCCTAATTACCTTGCCTGTTTCAACTAATTTCATGCTCACAGCAGCCGGTGAGACAGGGACTACACTGATCCCGATTTTAGAAATAGGTAGACTGAGGCACAGCGTGGTGAAGCGCAGCAGCTGGGACTTGCACTCCCTCAGACGATGCTCTTCATGGCCGCCTCCTAAGAGCATGTATCTGGATACCCGTTTACCTGCCATGAGAAAACTGTCACCACATTTTTTAACTGAGGACACTGCTTCAAATAAAACCCTAGACCGACGCCCAAACTCCTGCACAGAACATAGGGGGCTGCAGATAGTAAGTAGAGAGAATGTAGGCCCCACGCTCCCCATGTCACAATCAGTATTGGAGAGGATGCTGAGGAACCCGCAGTGTTCCGAGGAGAAGAGTTTGAAAAGCAATGTCCTAAGACAGCGTTTCTGTGCCATTCTGTGGTTTTTTGACAAGACCCCTCCGTAGCCAGACATCGTTATGAGACTGCAGGAATGTCTGCAGACCAGCCACACAGTTTCTGTCTTGAAATGTCCACGTCGCATCTTAATGACTGAAGGCTCCCACGCTGTTTCCATGTGGCTGAAAACTCCATAGGTTTCAGCCCTTTATCCTCATGGGAGCATATTTTTTTCCATTGACTTTTTAGAGGGAATAGAAGGGAGGGAGGAGGGGGACAGAGAGGGGAAGAGAGGGGGGAGTAATATCAATGTGAGAGCGACACATCGATTGGTTGCCGGGGAGCAAACCTTCCCACCCTTGGGTCCTCGGGCTGATGCTCTAACCACTGAGCAACCTGGCCAGGGCTCAACACTTTGTTTTCTTAAGCCGAGTATGTTAACCTTTCCATAACTCAGGGCATCCCCGCTGGATGTCAGTTGGGCTGTGTGGGAATATCTGTGCTACTTAGAGCTATTTTCCCACTCTCTAAACGAGCCCGCACTTGAGCCCCCAGTCCTGTGTGTTGGGCTTTTTCTGATCCTATCACTATCAGGGTGTCAGGGGTCACTTCTGCGTTGTGGTCTTATCTCAAACAGCCTCTTCCCCCACCCCTCCTAATCGGCTCCTTCTAGCAGCTATGGATTTTGTAAACATCAAACTTGTCACCACTGTGCCCACAGTAGGAGCATATGTCTGAAAAGAAATAGGAACCGAAATAGTAAAACGAAGGCCCTTTAGGTCAGTGACTTTGCAGATTCTGTAGTGAGTTCTTAGGAGGCGTTTTCCCCTTCTCTTCATTCATTTGATATTTACTAAGTACACATTATATGCAAAAAAAAAAAAAAAATTGCGCTGGATGCTGAGGACAAGAAAGTGGATAAAGCATGGAGCCTGTCTTTAAGGACTTGCCAGTTTAGAAAGAGAGACAAGTAAACAGAAATAATAATACTGACATGGTATGAGCCTTGTAACAATGATATTCAGAAAGTATTTAAAACGCACTTATCTCTGCCTTGAGGAGTGGCAGCAGTCAGGGAAGTCTTCCTGGAGGAGGTGGCATGTGAGCTAATTCCTGAAGCATCTCTCAAGAAAAAGTCAACCTGTCCCACCACAACAGCCAAAGACGATAGACAGGGGAAAGGGCACACAGGCCAAATGCAAAGACAAGAAAAGATGAGAAAGCCCCGTGAGTTTTGAAAGTCCAAACAGCTCAGTCAAGCTGAAGCATGCGTGTGTTTGCAGAAAGGAATAGGGCGGTTAGCTGAATGGAATAAGAAGGCTTGGGAAGTAAATTGCTCATATATTTTAAATGCTTGAAGGAAAGATGACGCAAAGTTTTAAGGGCACATTAATAGCTCAGTTTATCACACCCATATGTATTCAATGAGCCAAGTCAACTGGCTGCAGGGGGGAAAAAAACACACCCTAGCTAACATTGAGCAATTCCCCTTTGCCAGGCACGGCTAGCACTTTACACATATAACCTCATTGCATTGTCCCAACAACCCTGTGAGCTGGGAACCAACATCACATTTATAAACGAGGAGACTGAGGCAAGCAGAGGCTCGGTGTGTTCCCAGGGACCCAGAGTGAGAAAGCGCAGTCTGCCTGCAGTGGTGGAGCATCGGTAGCTCAGTGGCCTTGGAATTGAAGCAGGTGAGCTGATGAGGTCCAGGACTGAGCGTGTGGGAAGGAAAGGAGATGGGAGAAGGAGGGAGAATGGAGAAAGAAAGAGCAAGAGCGTGAGTGGGAGTGAGCAAGAGAGAGACGTGCAGGGGTGGACGTGGAGGAGGAAAGAGGACGTCATGGCCATGGTTTCCTGTGGGAGGCCCTCTGAGCAAAGGTCTAGGGCTGGAGACTCCACCTAGAGACCCTTTGGCCCACGCCAAGGGAGAGTGGACAAAGGCTGGATTCCCATGGCTGAGGCCCAAGGCTACCAGCCACACAGGTGAGGAAAGAGCTGACCAGCAGCCTGAGTAGTGGGCGTGGGGCCGAAGCATGGACAAGACTTCCACCTCCACAACCTGGAGACATCAGAGCAGGTGGGGCCAGAGGAGTCTGAGCTGGGAGAGCTGTAGAGAGCAGCTGGTACAGACCCTTCCTTGTGCAGCTGATGAAGCTGAGGGGCTAAGTGATTCTCTCACAGATACTCAACATAAGTGTGTGATTTTTCTCTCTTTGCCTAAAATTACCCACCTGGTAAGGGAAGAGGCAGGACCAAAATCTGGTCTCCTGATGTCCTGGTATCCAAACGTTTGTCACCATCCCTGCGTTTCTACGGGGTCCGTTGCTCAGTCACGGTCTGGAGACTAGAAGTCTAGGGGACTGGCCTGAAATAAGTGGTAGGGCTTCGAGAGCAGGAGCAAGCGGTTCTCAACCTGTGGGTCGCGACCCCTTTGGGGGTCAAACGACCCTTTCACAGGGGTCGCCTAAGACCATCCTGCATATTAGATATTTACATGACGATTCATAACAGTAGCACCATTACAGTTATGAAGTAGCAACAAAAATAATTTTATGGTTGGGTCACAACATGAGGAACTGTATTGAAAGGGCCAGAAGGTTGAGAACCACTGGTTAGAAGGAGCTGTTAGTGGAGTAAACATTGGCCCAGCCCCTGAGGAACGGGCATTTGCCTCCGGGTTGCATTTGTGAAATAGAAGAGGAACCCCAATGTTCTTGCTCGCTCTTTTCTTGAAGAAAGTGGACTGTCACCGACTAAGCAAAGAGAAGGGAGACTTCTGGGGGGAAAAAATAAGTGAGGAAAGGCTGGGAGCCAGAGGAAAATGTTTTGTAAAGAAAGTTCACAATATATGGTCAATGAAGGGATAGCCAGCAGTGTGTCCTGCAAACAGGCTGTGTACACATAATGGCGACTCTGATGATTTCAGGAGCATCTTCTAGTGTTGGCTTGTTGGCTGTTAAAATCTGGTTGACAAAAGTGCACACTGTCCCCTCGTGGTGCCCTGCTTCCCTGCTACCCATTCCAGCCAGGGACCGCCAGACTCCCAGGGTACGTTCTGATCCCATCCGCGCTTGCACAAGTACCGTTTCTAAAATAATTGGACTCTCTCCCTAGTTTACAAAACACTCTGCAGTTCAGTTTGACTACGTTACCAGAAATGAATGCTGTACTATCTAATGAGCCCGGTGCAGATGTGTAAGAATCCACTAAAGGTCAAGGGGCAAACAGAATTTAAGGGGCAAAGTTCTGTTTACAGAATTGTACTCTACGGTCAGACAAGGTGTTGCGTATAAACGATGCTCCTCCATGCAGAGTCAGGCTAAGGGTTCCATGTTGTGAACACAATCCCCACAGAACCAAAAAATAATAAATGGATATGAATATGCTTACAAACTTTTTTTCAGAGCGTTTGGGGGCATGTATTGAGAGCAGCTGCCGTGTATGGAGAGGATACCGAGCTTTTGTCCATCCTCAGCAGGTGTCAGAGCGGGTGGCCCTTCACTGGGCAGACTGGAACGACCACATGGCCACGGGCAGCGATAGAGCCACCATGACCACCCCACGAGATTCTGACTCTCTGTCCAGCACAGTCACACGTCTGGTTTCAGTGGGTCGCGTGCCATCTGTGTTCCTCACAAGGTTGCCAAGTTCACCAGGTTGCCAAGTTCACTTCGTTCATGCAGCTCCTTCCCCAGTTTCCTGCCCCGTTTGCTTTTGGCGACTTAAGATGGAATAACGGACACTGAGGCTCACGTCCTCTTCTTGAATGTTTTCGTGCTGTTGTTGATGGATTTCCTCAAAACCCACGTCTCTGGTCTCCCCTGGCTCTGGTCTCCCCTGGCTCTGGAAGAGCCAACGATTGGGTGTGCCTTGTTTAGCCCCCACCCTCCATCCTCCGCCTCGTCCCCCTAGTCATCTGGCTGGACCTGATCTCTCTCACCAGCCCTGGGTCATCGCCCTGATCTGCTCACTCCAGCCTCATATCTGAGGGCCTGCACACCCACCAGAGGACTATCAGACACCACCCGACCCAGCAGGCCCAATGTCAGCTTCTGCGTTGGTTTACAAACCCCACCCAGGACACACTCCCTCCATCGATTTTTGGTTTTATTTCTCCACAGAAGCAACTTGAGATTTTCTCTAGCTTCCTATATCTCGTGATCACTTTAAAAACACTCTGATCACATGGAGGTGGGACCAATGGGAAAGCTTTCTCCTCTTCAGCCGGCCCTAGGGGAGGGGTTTGCAATCCTGGCTGCATGTGAGACTCACCTGGGACCCATGAGTCCACATAGGAATGAATTCATGTCCTACCACTAGCCAGCCCAGTACACAAAGAGTCAAGTCCCTTTCTTGTCCCTGTTTTTTTTTAAAAAAAAAAAAATGAGCAATATACCTCCTAATCCTTGCGGTTTCCTTTCTTACCAGCCAGAGAGCATTGTCTCAACGCATACATTGCACACTTAAGCTTCCTTTAAGTTGCCTCGGTCTAAGAAACAGCAGCAACAAAGGTATTATTTTCAGGCTTGGCATTCCCCCTAAGGTAAAGCAAACATCTCTTGTCCCTGTCCGCAGAGTTGGGACACGGCCGAATAAATTCTAGTGAGGAAGTAAGTATCTCGGACGCTAATCCATCGTTCAGCCAAAACTGCAAACTATATCCCTGGCGTGGATCCTGATTCCCATAACATGACCGTGGGAGCCATCGCTTACGTACAGTGGACACAGAGTAAGACGGACAGTGGATATTGTTGCGTGAATAAAGAAAATGCTGAGCAAAAGGTGCGATTGGTCACAGCCAGGTCTGGACACTCACCACACTCACCACACTCACCACACTCCTCAATACACCAAGACGTCCATTCCAGGGAGGCTCAGAGGCTGCAGCCTAACGCTGTGCCCTGTCTCCTATTAAATGTTAAATGCGTTTTCATTGATTTGGGTACATTAACATCAGCTGTTGCTGAGCTCTTACGCGCCGAGCACTGTACTCAATGCGCTGCCCGGGTCGCTTTAATTATCTCAGCAGTGCTCAGCCGGAGGCTCCTCATTATCTCCATTACACAGATAAGGAAAGTGAGGGCAACACGTTGAGCTGCATGCCTGAGATCACACGGCTGCAAAGGGATGGGGCAGCTTTCCAGCGCTAGCACCTTCTCCCCAGAAGGTAGCTGCCCCGCTCTCCGGAGACAAGGGAAAGCAAGGTACTGAGGCTGCATTAGCTGGATCCCTTAGGACAGTGGTCGGCAAACTGCGGCTCGGCAAACCGTGGCTCGCGAGCCACATGTGGCTCTTTGGCCCCTTGAGTGTGGCTCTTCCACAAAATACCGACTTCTGCGCATGGGCCACAAAGTTTCTTGTACGTGCGCGCCCACACGTGGTATTTTGTGGAAGAGCCACACTCCAGGGGCCAAAGAGCCGCATGTGGCTCGTGAGCCGCGCTTTGCCGACCACGGCCTTAGGATTCCAACATGGCCCACGGGGCAGTGTTTGGAGGCTGTTTCTAAAAGGGGGAGTTCAAGAAGCTGCTTCTAAATCCCGGAGCACCCCACCCAACCCTTAAGGAGCAGTATCCCAAAAATTTGCTAAGTAAAAGGAGATGGGAGTAAAAAGTGTGTGTTGTCAGTTCCCATAGCTCCAAGGCTCTAAAATGCCAAGGCCTGAGGGCAAGGGTGAAGTCAGGGACGCATCCCCCAGGTAAGGGTTCCGAGAGGACCAGCACGTAGGGAGGAACACACGGCTTCCGGTGAACTGTCCCCAGGGAAGAATGCATCCTTCTGGCGACTCCTCCCTGCTGTGAAGACCCAGGGGCCATGGCTGAAAATACCAGGAATAATCAGCACAGAACCAAATCTCCGCAGGAATGCTCGAGCAGGCATCTCTGGGGTGATAGGAAAGAGCCTGGGGCTGGCCGCCATGGGAACACGAATTTTGCTCCAATCAAGAACCCAGGGGCCAGGCGTGAGTGTGCACAGGTGCACGGATCAGAGGCGGCTACTCCTCTGCCCTTTCAGTTTGGAGGATTCTATCAGGGACCTCTCTCCAGAGGTTCGGCTTTCACAGGATGCTTTAATGGCTCCAAATGGGCACCGAGTCCCGACTTACTTACTCATGTGTGTTTCACAGTTTCTCACGCACCTCCCGTGACGGTCCCAGGCAAGCGTGGGGCTCTGTTGAAGATGAGTCGCTCCTGAGCTCCAAGGCATCCCCCCAAGTTCAGCCAGTTCGCAGCAAGGCATACTGAAAACAGGTGCACGGTGTGTGTCCCCGAGTCAGGGCAGCCCGGGAAATGTCGGGGGTCCTGGGGGAAAGAGGGTGGAACACCTGATGAGGCGAACCTATGACACGCGTGTCAGAGGTGACACCCGAGCTCATTTTTTTCGTTGATTTTTCTTTGTTAAATGGCATTTAAATATATAAAATAAATACCAAAAATATAAATCTTTGGGTTTTTTGTTGTTGTTTTTTTAAATTTTTTATATATTTTATTGATTTTTTACAGAGAGGAAGGGAGAGGGATAGAGAGTTAGAAACATCGATGAGAGAGAAACATCCATCAGCTGCCTCCTGCACACTCCCTACTGGGGATGTGCCCGCAACCAAGGTACATGCCCTTGACCGGAATCGAACCTGGGACCCTTGAGTCCGCAGGCCAATGCTCTATCCACTGAGCCAAACCGGTTAGGGCTCTTTGTTTTACTATGGTTGCAAATATCAAAAAATTTCTATATGTGACACGGCACCAGATTTAAGTTAGGGTTTTTCAAAATGCTGACACGCAAGCTCAAAAGGTTCGCCATCACTGGCCTAGAGCATCAAAAGGCTGGCATTTGGGATGTGCTCATTAAGAGTTAACTGAGGGATAAGGCTCCTCTAGCATATTCTTATGGCAGTAGGATGAGCCATATACAGGATGTTTTTATAGCCCTGAACAGTTTTCAAAGACAAGGCTGATGGACTCTGTGCTGCCAACAGTATTGTCCACTATATGGGCCATGACTCTTCTGAGGCAGGTGAGAGAAATCCAACTCAAACTAGCTTGAAACAAAAAAAAAAAAAAAAAAAAGGAAGGAAGAGTTCCTGGTTCGTCGAACTAAAAGCTCACACGGAGATTCAGGCATTGCTGGATCCAGGGGCTCCGGTAGTTACCAGGATTTGATCTCTGTGTGGATCTCACTCTCGAACCGTCTGCTGCCATGTGACGGACCCTCAGCAGCTCCAAGCTGACACATCCAGGAGAGAGAAATTCTTTTCCATTGCTCCAACAAAGATCCTGAGGTTGAGTCTTTCCGCAGCCTGTTGGCTGATTTCCAACAGCAAACACTCCCAAAAGTCCCGTGGTGTCATTTCTCCTTCAGCGACGGTCCCACCCAGACTCAAGGGGTGGAAAATGCCGAAGTTACAGCGTAAGAAGAGCATGTGAGCTGGGGTATCGCATGGAGCCATCTCTGGAAAATACAGCCCACAAGTTCCTGGCTTGCACATTCCAGTTGGAGAAGCCCTGCGCAATACCAACGTTAGGCTCTCTGTGCGTTTGGTACTTTGCTTCCCAAAGTTCCTAATATGTCCATCCATCGAAAAACCAATGCCTCACTTATAGCATATGCGCAGCAAGTATGGAAACATGGGATATGTTCTAAGAAATAGCCTCTTTTCCCTCATCTGTTTCTCCCCAGAGGCCTGGGAGCACAGCATCGTTTTTATGTACATTTTTTTTTTCATTAGAGTTGACATATGATATTATCTGACTTTCAGGTTTGCAACATAATCATTAGACCTTACAAAGTGATCGCCCTAGTAACTCTAGTGCCCATCTGACACCAAACATAGTCACTACCAGGTTGCTGGATAGATTCCCTATGGTGGGTAGCGTAGCATCTTTGATGGTTGACAGGCAGCCACAATGCATTCATCATTTCTTCCGGCCTCCTGGCAGGAAACTGATAAATATAAATCTAACTCCACAATGTCGTAGGCACTATGTGTTCCCACACAATCTAGTTACTGAGTAATAAATTTTTGAAACTATCCAATTCTTCTAATGACCATGTACATTCCCCAGTCCCCTTTACACGAGAAGGCTAAATATATAGTGAATTATTAGCAAGAGACGTGCAGGGGTCATCTGTCTTCTGCATCGGAGTATTGGCACATAGTTGGGTGAAGGTCAACAGTGAAATCTGAGCCCAAGAGCTTCTCGGGATCCCTCTGGATGAGAAAAGCAGCTCCATCATCAGGGAGATGGCCGCATCAAGAAGACTCAAAATCAAGTTTCGGCAGAAATGCCAACTACAAAGAGCTAGTTCTTCGGTGCTTCAAAAGACAGGGGATGCCTCTCCACAGCCATCCCAAAGGGTCTCCCAACACGGACCCCTGGAATTCTCCATTTAATCTGAGAAGAGTTCTTAAATCCTCTAAAATGCTGTACAGGACTAGCCTTATTCCCCACAGACGATTTTGCTCAAAAGAGAAGGACCCAAGTATCTGTCACAGCATGAGGAAAACATGAGGGAGAGTCAGAGAGAAGCCAGCCCTGAGGGGCCATTGCAGGGGAAGTCCTCCCAGCCTTCTGTGGTCCACGGGACTGTGATGCACACCTCCATCTGCATGCACACAGCCATCACCGCCCCCCGCGTGACTGTTCTCAGCCAGAGCGGCATGTCCTTGAGGAAAGGCAGGCATCAAAGGTAATGACCAGGGCAGGGCTCTTCTAGACGCATGTGATCAAGTCCAACGCAAATCAGTGTAAGAACTGTGCTGGTTTCCGTAACTTCAAGGTCCATGGGTACTGGATTCAGGAGTGCTCTTTCCTGGGGCTTAAACACTCTCTCTCTCTCTCTCTCTCTCTCTCTCTCTCTCTCTCTCTCTCTCACACACACACACACACACATTTTCCAACTCAGATTTACTTCTGTTTTCACATTAGCCTCCTTCCCTTATCCCAGTGGTTCTCAACCTTCTGGCCCTTTAAATACAGCTCCTCATGTTGTGACCCAACCATAAAATTATTTTCGTTGCTACTTCATAACTGTAATGTTGCTACTGTTATGAATTGTAATGTAAATATCTGATATGCAGGATGGTCTTAGGCAACCCCTGTGAAAGGGTCGTTCAACCGCCAAAGGGGTCGTGACCCACAGGTTGAGAACCGCTGCCTTATCCTGAAGACGTTTTTCTCCACCAGGTCAGGAAAAATGGCCCCAAGAAGCTCCAGGTTCATTGTCCTTCCTGTTCTTCCTCCAAGAGGAACAGAGATCCTCCCTTCCTCAGGACCATACCCATCCCTCGTGAGAACTCTGATCACCCTGTTTGGGGCCTGTGCCCCCTCCTGGCATCATTGCAAGGGCCAGGAGCTGGACCCTGTGACTAGCCAGGCTGGGACAGGGCAGAGCCATGACTGGAACAGGAAGGGGGTGACTTTACCAAAGGAATGCTGAGGGGCTGTTACCAAAAGAAGAGAAAAGGAATGCTGGGTGGGCAAACACACACACACACACACACACACACACACACACACACACCAGAAATCCCCCACAGTACCCACTGGCTAGCACTATGTAGCAAGAACTTTGCTAAGCACTTCGCTGATATCATCTCATCTAATCTTCTCGTCTGCATGAGATAAGCACTTGTTGCCCCGTCTTAGTTGCTAGGGTTGCCATAACAAAATACCACAAACAATGTGACTTAAACCACAGAAATGTACCATCTCAGCTCTGGGGCTAGGAATCTGAGATCTTGATGTTGATGGAGTGAGTCCTTCTGAAATCTCGGAGGGAGCATCTGTCCCGTGCCTCTCTTCCATCTCCTGGGAGCCCCCGGGACCCCTTGGTTTGTAGCTGGCATTTTCCTTCTATCTTCACATTGTCTTCCTGCTGTAAGAGTCTGTCTCTATGTCCAAACTTTCCCTTTTATGAAGACACATGGCATGAAGTCCCGCCCTCATCAGCCTCATCTTAACTTGACCAAATAAGGCTACATTCACAGGTCCTGGGGGTTAGGACTTTCAACATCTTTTGAGGGGACATAGTTCAGCCCATGACATCCCACCATTTTTATTACACGAGGAAACGGAGCCTAACAGGATTTACGTAACCTGTCACACGCCCCAAGCAGACTAGATGCTAGCGCCTGGGATCTTCACTCTGTCTCCATTCTTGTCCTTTTCCAGAAAACTGCTCTTCCATGCTTACCTTGTGGCCACTGGGCCAGCGGTTTGTGTGTGATTTTGTTCCACCTTCTAGACTGTGAGCTCCTGAAAAGCAGGGATTTATCATATTTATTTCTGTTTTCCCAACTCATTTAGCCAGGGGCTCCATCACTATCTCTCAGATGAACAGCAAGGTCAGGGGCAAATGCTGACCACTCTTTTCCGTGGATTATTTCACTTATGAACCAGATACGGCTGATCGTTGACCAGTTAATAAGAAAAGAAAGCTTTTCATTGGCCACTCTGGCTTCATTCACTCAACAAATATTTAATGAGTCCCTCCGGTGAGTGAGTGCAGTGCCAGACACTGAGGAAACAGATAAATCAGAGTCCACACCCTCTGAAAGCTTCGAACCTGGTAGACAAGACAGATGGGTCCATAAATCTTTGTATGGCAGTGTCTCGAGTGCAGACTGTCTTGGTGTCAGGAGTTCTTAGAAGTGTAATGAAGGCAGGCAAGCAAGGACTCGCACAACTTCTAAGAAGTTGGAGAAGAGAACCTACGAGCCAAGGGCCATCTTAAAATCCTAAACTTTAACATAAGAGAACAGCAGCAAACACTCTGCCCCTTCCTGCTGCAGCAGAGAGGCCGACAGAAAGGAGACTGTCGGAGAAGCTCCGCCCTGCAGCTTGGTCAAAGCCAGGAAGCCATAGACAAACCTCACCTGGGCTCCAAGGCCAGCAGACCTGGGTTCAAATCCAGCCTCTGGTACTCATTCGCTGGGCACAGGTAGGCAAGACTCTTAACTCCCAAGTCTTCGTTTGGTTTTCTATAAAATGGGATGATAATAACAAATGGACCCGGTTATTATGTGGATGAAGTGCAACAAATATGCAATGTACATCCTGTTACAGTGGCCGAGTCTCCGTGATTGTAATGAGAGCAGATTCTGGACACTCTGGACCTGGGTTTGAATTCTAAGTCTGCTCTAGGGCCGCCTTGGGGAGCTACCAGACCTCATTAGATCTCAGTTCCCACCTCTGTAACACAGGGAAAGTCGTCACCCACCTCCTAGAGCTGTGTGACAATTCAGGGCATGGGTATTACAGGGCTCAGCACAGTCCCTTACATGCAGTGTGAGCGGTTGCTCTAGTCTTCCTGTCTACACTGCCCTATGACTCTGTTTTTTTCCCACCATCTTGACCAGGGCTCCTAGAAGAGCTCTCTTTTTTTCACATAACATTTATCATTTTAACCATTTTTAGATGTACAGCTCAGTGGCATTGAGCATATTCACGATGCTGTGTAACTCTCACCACATCCATCTCCAGACATTTTCACCTTCACAAACTAATCCTGTGCGTCCGTCCATTAAGTTCTTATTTAATATAAGAAGTCCTCATTCCACCTCTCCCTGCCTCTCCTGGCAACCACCATTCCTCCTTCTCTCTCTATGAATTCAACTGCTCTAGGTACCTCCTGTCAGTAGAATCATACCCTAGGGGTCCTTCTGTAGCTGACTTATCTCCCTCAGACTAACGAGTTCAAGGTTCATCTTCCTGTTTCACAATTGTGGCATGTATCAGAATTTTACTCCCTGACCGTTTCTTTTCAAGGTCAAGTCCACATGTTGGTCCTGCCTCCAATGGAGGACACGCTCCCCTGAAATGGGAGCATGGGGACACAACAATGCACATGACAGTGACCACCTCAAAGGAAACACAAAATGCCTTTTTTCTGATTGCAAATGTAACGCCTATTCTTTCCTGTGGGACCTTTGGTGAAAGCTACAAATTCATCTCACCCCCTGCCCCTTGGAGGAGGGGTGTATTTCATGCAGAAAATTACCCTGTTAACCTTTGCACCCCATGGGGGGGCTGAAGCAACAGGCAGCACCACTGCACAGCCGTACATCTACACTTACCCCATCACCTGTCTTCCTCTGAATGCAAAGTTGAAAACAGTTGGCTCATAAATCTTTCCTAAATCCTCTTCATTCAAAAAAATTAAAAATTGTTGCTGTGGGTGTGGGAGCTGCTCCCTTGTGCTAAAAGGCTTGGCCTGAGACTCCTGCCAATCACGGCTCCCTCGCTGGGCTCCGGGAGGCTCGCTCTACTCCAGGCAGTGGGAAGGTGCCTACCCTACCCCTACCCCAGCTGCCACCATCCAAAAGATCTGCAGTGGTGTGTGTAGCAGTGGGAAACCAGAAACCACCAAAACATCAAACACACGGGAGTTAGTTAAATAAATTATAGCAAATGCATAAGGCAGAATAGGATGGAGGCCATGGACATCATGCTGAAGAACAAGACACGGAAAGGTGTTCAGAACAATTCCAGTGTGTGTGTGTGTGGGGGGGGGGTTAACTATAGGATTACTTCATTGTGGTCTGGTCTTACTATGATTTTTCTTCTTTTGGGGATTTGCCTGCATTTTCTACACACACAAAAAAAATACATATTATTGCCGAAACCGGTTTGGCTCAGTGGATAGAGCGTCGGCCTGCGGACTGAAAGGTCCCAGGTTCGATTCCGGTCAAGGGCATGTACCTGGGTTGCAGGCATATCCCCAGTAGGAGATGTGCAGGAGGCAGCTGATCGATGTTTCTCTCTCATCGATGTTTCTAACTCTCTATCCCTCTCCCTTCCTCTCTGTAAAAAATCAATAAAATATATTTAAAAAAAATACATATTACTTTGTATATTTGATTCCTAGAGCTGCCAGAACAAATTACCACAAACTGGATGGCTTACCTCAGAAATGTATTCTCTCACAGTCTGGCGGCCTGAAGTCTGAAATCAAGGCTGTCAGTGGGGCCACGCTCCCTTCCTCGCCTCTTCCCGCTTCGGGTGGCTTCCAGCCTTGCTTGGCTGGAGTCCCCGCTGACCACATGTCCTTCTCCTCTGTGTGTCTGCCTCTGTGAGTCTGTCTCTAAAGCCCCCTGCCTCTCCCTTGTCAGGACACCTGTGGCTGCATTTAGGGCCCACCCATCCCACCCACCACCCAGAAAATCCAGGAGAAGCTCTGCCTGTCGAGCCCCCTAACTTAATCACATCGCATCGTATTCACTGCTAACCACATGCTGTAACAGGCACAGCTCTGGGGGCTTTGGGCGTAAACATATCTTTTGGGGAGCTACCTTTGGGCCTATTCCACTTTATAATCAACAAAAACAAATGTTCTGTTTTCCTTTTAGATAGTCACTCCTTTGTGTGTTCGTATAGCCCAGAGCCCGGTGCCCGGTTCATGATAGACACCAAGTATTTGCTGAAGGAACAAGCACACTACCCAGAGCAGACGGTGTGTTCAGGATGAGAACCTGTAGGTGACTTCTTTCTTTTTTTCTTTTTTTGTTACTACGGTTTTCAGATACCATTTTCTTTTTTTCCCTTTTTTTAGCCATACTCTAAGCGTTGTCCCTCTAAAGCGAGGGAGCTAAAACCCCACTATAGCCCAATATTGTAGAACAGGAGCGGGGAGTCAGGTTTGCTTGGTTTGGAGAATCCCACTCCTCTTGGCCTCCTTCTGAGCAGTTTCTATTCTGCTGCCACCCAAGGCAACGTAGAACCAGCGATGGCGTTTTACGAGAGGTTCTTCCTGACCACTTGCCCTTCTCCCTTCTGGCACGGGGGAAGTTGGTGGGAACCCGGCAGAGGTTGGGCAGCTAAAGGTGAAATTTACCACCTAAGAATTCCTCCAATCCTACACGCTGCTTAGTCATTTGAGTTCATACCATGATCCTCTGCAAAGTCTAGCTCAGGAATAGCAAATAGATGTGCCTATGCTCTGCCTGCCCCCTATTCCCCACCCCCACTACCCACATACACACAGAAAACATTGCTAAGAGATCATGGCCCTCTTTCTACATAACATCAGAATCCTTCTAAACACAGCTCTTCAGGCAGCCACAGTCATCAGTTTAATTTGGTATGTGAGATAAAAGCGATTTTCCGGTCCTCGTCTAGCCTGTGTTAGAGGATATATCTTTGTCATCAACAAACATCTATTGTGCTCATAATGTGTACAAGGGTTTACAGTCTAGGTGAGGATTCAGGAAAGATACAGCAAAGGGTTACAAGGCAATGCCAGGTTACAAGGCAGTGCTAAGGGCCGAGCACAGGATGGGTGCGTGTTGGAGGTGCATAGATGTCAGTGAAGAAGCTGGTGGCCCTGAGAAGGCTGCTGGAGGAAATCAGACTCCAGGGAAACACCGAAGGGAAAACAGAATGTATATAAGTGGAGAAAGACGAGACAAAAATTCAAACTTGAAGGAGAGTATGATCTAAAGATGGGGACCCTTAGGAATGCATGTGCTGTCTTCAGGGAACAGAGATCAAATCATGTCACCAAGGTCATTCTGGTGACTTGAAGCTCAAATGTCACCCTCTCATGGGTCTGCCTGACCCAACTCATGGAGCTTACATTCTATAGAAGAGGGACTGGCCCACAGCGTGCCTTTGTGAAAATTACACAAAGGGTCCCCGCTGGGTGGACACAGCCCACGAGTGCTAGTTGGTCAGGGAGACCTCCCCAGAGTGCTACCTGGGTAATGGCATCTTCATGGGAAGTGTGGGCCCTTCCAGGAAACTCAGCTTAGAAGGCAGACTCTGGCTGGATTTCCACCTCGTCCCCCTTGCTGTACCCTGGGATTTGCCATCAACCTGTGGATTCGGAATGACACCAACAGGCACAAGGTCACATCTGGCCCAGGTTCCTTGTGCAGTGGGCAACCTGCATGGCTCTTAGTTGATGTCCTGGAGGTAATCCACAAGCAAAGAAATATATAAGTAAACACAATGTTAACTCGTAGAAAGTACTAGATAAAGGAAACTAATGTGAAGTGGGGGGGGGGGGCGGCCATATTGCATAATTGCAGCAGTCACTGGGGGTACTGTGGTCTATGGAGTGAGCCACACGGGCCACTCTGCCAGGAAGTGCGATGTGGGAGAGGGTGGCCAGGGAAGACCTCGCCTATGGAGGGGTAAGAAGAGAGGAAGAGATATGAGCGAAGCATCACAGGAGGGGAGGGGTCCACGGGACGTGGTGGCTGGCTTGGGGCAAGGGCTCTGAGGGATGAGTATTAAAGATGACTTCAGGCTTTCCTGCCTGAGGAACTAGGGAAATGATGGCGCCGCTCAATTCTGCCCAACTTACTGAGCCTGCCCGAGCAGTGGCACAGGGAACCCCCCTGAGAAAGAGGCTGAGTCCCCTCTCCTGGGGAACTGACCGTCTCCCCAGGATTTCCCAGGGCGTGTCTGGTGGAACATGAGCCGCGTGCTACGCTAATGGATATTACTGGAAAAAGTGGCTCCCAGGTTTGGGCAACGTTGGGTAAGCAGAACCAAACACGTTTCTTTCCTGGACGACGTCTTGGAGCTCCTACTAGGCCAGTGACGGCGAACCTTTTGAGCTCGGCGTGTCACCATTTTGAAAAACCCTAACTTAACTCTGGTGCTGTGTCACATAGAGAAATTTTTTTATATTTGCAACCATAGTAAAACAAAGATTTATATTTTTGATATTTATTTTATATATTTAAATGCCATTTAACAAAGAAAAATCAACCGAAAAAATGAGTTCATGTGTCAGCTCTGACACGCGTGTCATAGGTTCGCCATCACTGGACTAGGCTAATGTGCTCTGTGAACCTCACACGGGAAATGCAGGCGGCAGCCCGCCGGGCATGAGCTGCTGGGAGATGTTTCCCTTCTTCGCACGGGACTAGCGTCCCCCCCAAGAGGAGGGCTGCGCTCTAGACAAAGGCCCACCGGGCCAGTGTAGAAAGCAGAGTCAGACAGGGTGACGGGGAGGCCGAGCTGAGAGAGAGAGGGAGCCCCGAGGAAGACAGAAGGCTCCCCAACTGTTGGGGCCCACAATCTCTCTGGGGAAGAGCTGCCTGGGGTGTCCCCACGGGCCTGGCTTCACCCAAGCTCCAGGGTAACCTCTGAGTCAGCCTCTCTCAGGGCCCAGGGTAGCCTCTGACTGGCTAAGGTGGTTCCCTGACCTCCCGGGGCCTCCACTTACCCTTCTATAAAGTGAGGGAGCAGCGATTACCCTCGCTCTCCGGGGTGGCACCAGGCGCTGCTAATTACTGCTTGGCAGGGCGCTGAGGTGCTGACAAGCTCTGTCTGACACATTTCTCTGTGGCTTCTCCAGACACCACGCCGGCCGGCCTCCACGGGAGACCACGGCCCCGGCAGCTGGCTCAGCCCTCGGCAGCATTCGGGGAGCGAGCAGGTGTCTCCCCGGGTCTCCGCCGCCACCTCTGGTAGCTCCCATCGGAACAGGAGGCTCACCTAGCCTTCTGCCACCGCGTGGGCACTGTGGAGGTGGGCGCCCCACCTGCCGGCTGCCAACCTGGGACCCGGCTGCATCTGGGAGCCTCCTCGGGGCTGGGACACCCAGAGGAGGGGTCCCCGGCCTGGAGGCAGCCATGCAGTGTCCTCGCTGAGGAAGGGGGGTCCCCTCAGCCGGGGCCTTCTCTGAGCAGAGCGATGACCACGGCAGAGGACCCGCGCCCAGCCCAGTCGGGAGGAACCGGTGAGCGGAGGTAGGTGCTGAGCGACTGCGTGTGCGGAGGGAAAAGGGCACCCGGTGGGAGAGCAGACACTGGCATCCGGTGGGCAGAGCTGGCCTTGCCCCAATCCTTCCGCCAGGAGGAAAAGGGTACCTTCTTTCAAGTGCCAAGGTGACCCTGAGGCTCCGCTCCGTGCTGCTGGGGAGTCAGTAAAGTAACCCTGGAGTCCAGGCTGCGTCCACGGGACAGCTGTGCAGCGGGCCAAGCGCCGGCCTGGCCCTGAACAGAGGCCTGAGGGGTAGTTGCTGGGCCTCCCTGTGTGATTGTCATCGCCAGGTGGTCGCCTGCGAAATGGGCTCACAGCAGAGCTCCGCTCCTGCCGGCGGCTGCTACCGGAACTCACCCCTGCGCGTTGGACATTCCCCTGTAAACCTGTTGTTCCTTTTAATCCACATCTGGGTTATGGAATTTGTGCCGCCATGCTGTCTGCTCCTTCCGGAAGTACAGTATCCCCTTAGGTAGCAGGCTTTTTCTATCGTCCTTGACTCAAGGATATAAAACGCATAGGAGCGTGTTGAGACCCACGCCTCCAGGCCCATGCTGTGGAATCTCAGTTTCAAATGTATACCTTTTGCCCCAGCCGAGTAGCTCAGTTGGTTGGAGAGTCGTCCCGTATACCAAAAGGAGGTTGCGGGCTCGATGCCCAGTCAGGGCGCGTGTGGGAGGCCACCAATCGATGTTTCTCTCTCACATCCCTCCCCCTCTCTCGTTCCCTTTCTCTCTAAAAATCAGTAAATATATCCTCAGGTGAGGATTTTTTAAAAATGTAGACCTCTTAATTCCTGGAAATTGGGGATCTAGTCCCAAGGAAGAGATGAGATTTAGGGAATGATGTCCGTGGCTCGTCCAGCTCTGTTTCCAGCCCCCCGCACCCCCCCAACCCCCCGCCAACCCTCACCCTGACCCCCCACCCTCCGCCGTCTTTTAAAGCCATCACTGCCTTTAGCCCTAGTGTGTGTCTAAGTGACTTGTCAATGAGAGAGGAGCCCTGCAAAGAATCCCTGGCATGTCATTAACCTCATTCTAACGTGTAATTAGCCTAAAAGGCCTCCTTGCTGCCTCCATTGAGCGTTACATCATAAAGAATCAGGCATTTTACTACCTGCAGGACACCGGGAACTCTTTAAAGAGTTAATTATGGCTCCCTGGAGCCTGACCCCAAGAGCCCAAGACCCAGGAATTAAACACGGTGTCTTTTCAAGTGTCCATCTTCGAGGCAGCGTTCATCCACAGCGACTTCCTCCTTGGACTCTGAGCTTGGCATTGGTGTGAAAACAGACCCACCAAGGTACGCAGCGGTGGGCTCCCAGGAGGCGGTCATTTGACTTGGGCCTCCCTCCTCGTGTTAGCCAGTGTGTCCACAGATACCATCTGTACAGCGTCGGGCAGAACAGAGAGCCACGGGGAGCTGGAATTCTCCTTACCCGCCCGGTTCCACGGGGCGAATCCAGCTGGAGCCATTAGTGATCTCTGAGCTGGAGAGACCAGCAGCGTGGCCGGAGTTCAAAGGGAGTTCAGGCCTAATCTGGACGTTACAATCTGAGTCCATCTAACCATGCAGGCTCTGAGGACATTATTATCAGTCAAGTGTAATTATAGATAAAATAGTTTTATTAATCAGCTTCCTAAGGGGACTGTTTATCTGATGGCTGTACAGGACAGTGGGGGTGTGGGGGGTCTGTGCTGTGTGCAGTGGGTCTGCAGGGAGGCGAGTCTAGGGAAGGAGAGTGGCTGAGAGTATGTCTAGGAGTTCTGTGCATGACGGATGGAAGTCTTTGTGGGAGCATTGTTGGCCGGTGCGCGCATGTGTTTGCTCAGGTTCATGCAACTGGAATTGAAATTATCCCTGTTTTTCCTCTATCCCTTGAATTTGTCATAATTCTTTTTTTTTTTTTAATATAGACTTTTCCTTGCCCGCCCGGCATGGCTCGGTGGTTGGGCATTGACCTATGAACCAGGAGGTCATGGTTCGATTCCCTGTCAGGGTCCCTGCCTGGGTTGGCGGGCTCGATCCACAGTGTGGGGTGTGCAGGAAACAGCCAATTAATGGTTCTCTCTCATCATGGATGTTTCTGTCTCCCTCTCTGAAATCAATAAAAACAAATTTAACTATATATTTTTAAAAATAGACTTTTTATATTTGTACTTAGCTGGAGTCTATGGAGATTCCAATCACAGTGCCCACTTTAGCCACGAATTGTCAGCTAAATTTTGGAATCTCACTCCAGACCTATCTTGGCTTATCTTAAATGTCCATGACCATAAACCAGTTTGTCAGCTGTAAGGGATCCTACAAGGGTAGTGCCCCTCCTGAGTACTGTTTGGCCTGACTTGACGTCAATGCCACTCACCTGAAGGCAGGAGAAATGAACTCCTTGGGGCCCAGACACTAAAGGTATCCCCTGCAAAGTCACCAGTTCTGATTTAAACTTCACTCAATATTAGTGGTCAAGGCTCAGTTGGTTCCTCTACAGAGAGAGGTGAGCAACTGCCCAGAGACTGGGCAACAGGCACAGAGCCAGCCTGGTCCTCCCTGTCCGTGCCCCCCGTCTACTGGCAGCATTTGATACCCGGACCAGCCCTCTCTCGGCACAGCCCGTATCTGCTGGCCGATTGTGCAACTCACTGCTTGCTCTACTGAAACACTTGACCCCAATTGATTATTTCCTCCTTCGGGAGGCCTTGTGAAAAACCTGCCCTCTGCCTCAACACAGAGGTACTGCCTGAACTTTGCCCAAAGTGACAGCTGCACCCCAGAAAAACCCAGCAGCTGTTTCCTTCCCACAGAGGCAGGTGACGCCCACGCTCCCATGGGTGCTACAGAGAGGTGAACTCGCCAAAGCCCCACTCATAGAGCTCTGTGGAAAGATGCAGAGTGGGCCAGCTGAGATCTCTATGGTCATGTGGCAGGTCTGTCGGCCACTCTACAAAGTGGGCTGTTGACATTCCTGGATCTTCTTGGCTCCCAGAAGGACATATTGGAGCTCAGAAAACAGGTGTGGATGACGGAATGAGCATGTCACAAAAGCATTGCTCCATTTAAGATGATTAAGGTCTGTTGGTCAAACAGAGTGTCCTTCTCCTAACTCCCAAGGTTGATAAACTTTTGATAGATACCAGATAATAGACTGAAAGTGAACAAATGGATGGATGAATGTCTACTATGTGCCAAGTGCATACGCCTGTATTATTTCCATTAACCTAGTGAGCAGCTAATATTATTCTCATTTTGCTGATTAGAAAAGCGAGACTTGAATGAGTTTAATAATAATAATCAGAATCAGAAGAAGAAAAAGAAGAATAGCCATTATTCTTGAGAATTTAATATATGCCAGGCATTGAGCTAAGTACTTTTTATATTACATTATCTCATTTAATCCTCACCACAACTCTATGAAGTCACAATTTATTTACCCAGGTTTTTAGGTGAAGAAACTGTGACTCAAGGAGATAATTAGATGGCTACCATGTGACAGACATTTGAACCCACATCCATCAGACTCAAAACCCAGTGCTCTTTCCAACACTGGTTTTTCTTTAGCTACTGCCTCGTCTGGCTTTTGCTCTTAGAGCACATCATGGTTACCTGTTTCACTACTGCCCCACCTGAGGACATTCAGCTAAGTCCCATATCTCACTGTTCGTGGAACCAAAGAGATAGTTGTCAGCATAGAATGAAACCGACCTCCTCCATCTCCATTCCCACGCTAAAAAGGGATTAAAACACAATTTTATGAAAAGAGACACAGGGGAGAGTGACGTCCAGGACCAAAGAAGACAGTTGTCTTCACTTTAACTCCAATAGTTCAGTGACAATGTCACCTTGGGGAGTGAAACTTCCTAGTTGGAACCTCCCCATGTTTGCAAGTTTAAGGCTCAGGTGAGTCCGTGTGGATGTGACCTTTTAGTGAGAATGGCAGCTTCCCAAATTTGAGGGTTCTGCCCTCAGATTTATAAGTACCAGGATTTCTGATAGGATTTGATGACAACCTCTGGAATAAAGTGGTAAAGCAGAAAACTTCGTAATAGTGACAGACTGGAGTTTTATACAAAGCATAAGGCCTAGATTCTTAGACCATCTTGTGTTTACAACCAAGACTGTTTCTCTAAATTAGTTCCTGCACAGAACCAAACTCAGGGCAATTCAGTAAGTGCGTCAGATCTTTATACTTTGTAATGGCAGATTAAACTGTGGCAGATAGTACAAGAAGGCAGGCTAACAATAGTAACAATATTATTTTACAGTTGGTGGAAGAAGAAAACCCAGCCACAACCTCCATTAAGAAACAACAGTATGATCCTGGGAAAATATATAGGCAAAGAGAGAGAGCAAAATCTGTGTTTCTCACCGTGTCTCATCTTGCTGCCCTGTACACGCGCCCCTGAAGAGCAGACAAGATCTGAGGCCTCCTCAAACTCGGAGACCTTCCTTGTTCATAAGGGCTGATACCCAAGGCACCACAATTCAAAACTCCAGGGCAGCCTGGGTGACACATGAGCAGTCTTGGGCTACCCCACTCTCTTTCCCTCCTCCCACACACCCCCAGGTTTCCTCTTATTTTGAAAGAGCATCTCCTTCTGGTCATCCCAGACGTCACAGAGCATAGTGGGCAGTGGGGTGGCCTTTGCGTCAATCCTAGGATGGAATCCAGACTCGGCTATTTGTTAGCTGTGTGCCCTTAGGCAAATTATTGAAATTCTTTGAACCTCAGTTTCCCCTTCTGTAAAATGGGGATAATAACAGCTCCTATTCCGACAGTTGTTGTGCTTGGCACATAATAACCAACCATTTTTAGCAAGTCATTCCAATTTTTCATGGCCCAGTCAAGTGCCATATTTCACGGGAAGTTTTTTCTGGCTGCTCCGGCCCTTACTGACCTCCTTCTCATGAAATCCTATAGCCCCTAACTCGAAATTTGGCTTGGAATCATAAACTACCTCTAAATGTTTCCTCATGAATTCTCTGTTAAAATGTCTCTTACTTAAAGGCCACAACTAGGTCTTCGTCTTTTTTTTTATATACCTGGCAGTACCGGCCTCTCATATATATATATAATTCCATGTGTATTTAGCTGGCAGAAGGCGGGCGCTCAGTCTGGAGACATGGAAGTCAATGCGGCCGCACACATTGTCAAAATGCACGTGTGAGCGCTCCCACTGATGGGTGAGAAAACTGAGGTTCCAATAGTTAAGCTCACCCAGCAAGTCCAATGTCAGCTCACCCATAAGAAGACTGTCTTTAACTAAAGACTGATCAATTATCTACTGACAGCCTGACCTTCGTTAGTGTGATTTCCAGATTAACCAAGCTAATTAGCCATGGCTGGAGGGACTGGGTTGTTCAATACCCAAGATTTCCATGGGCAGCACCATTAGCACCGATCGCATGAGTCCATGTCATCTATTCCTCACCCCCTGCAACTCCCTCTGGAAGCAAACCCTCGTGCCTGCCAAGGGACTGGTGTTTAGCAGGAAAACAACTAGAGAAAATTCTGTCTTCAAAACCCCTCCATTCGAGTCTCTCAAAATCTGTGCCTTTGTACAACCACATTGCTTCAGATTTATTCAAGCTGACCCAAAACACAAATGCTTTGATTCGGTTAACTTCCAGAACCCTTACAGGAAGAAGGGAGTCTAGAAATAGTCATGTCCTTGTGTCTGCTCTTTCATGAGTGTTATGATCATTTAACCTAGTAACAACAAAATCAGTATTCTTATCCTCCTTTTCATTATGTTTCTGCCAACCATTGACTTTGCCATGCTGACCCACCACAATTATCTTAGTGCTGGAAATCTCACAAAGTTCCATTACTTCCATGAGACTCATAGCCAAGAAGGAATTATCAGGGGGGCCACCTCACTGTTGCTGTATACTGAATTAGGGTTCCTGGTTAGGAGAACAGACAGCACGAGCAGCTAAATGATGAGTTGGATATAGGAGACTGGGAAAATAAACCCAAATAGGAAATAAAGCAAACACACAATCAGCCAACAAGAATTGCTTGAGTACTTATTTGTGCTTTGGTCCGTGGTTACGTGGTTTAGGAGACAATAGGTTTATAACTTATCCTTGCCAGCAACTTGAGACGCCTAAGAAAATTGATATCTCTTCAACTTAGATTCTGATTCCTTCAGAGGTACCACATGACAACCTAATGGTGAGGCTTGTGGATTCTAATGCCAGCTGCCTAGGCTCAAATCCTGCTGAGTTCTATAAGATGTGTGATTTGGGGCAAGTTACTTAAACTCCCTATGCCTGTTTTCTCATTGGTAAATGTTAGATAATAATAATGGCACCTACCTCAGAGAAATTATATAAGGATTAAATGTCTTAATACACATAGCATGCCTAAACAGTACTTGGCACCTACTAAATGATCGATGTAGAGTAGCAGTTATGGTTATTGATTGTAGAAGGACACCATTATCCTACTTCCTATGGTAATGCTGAAAGGTGGCGTCTCAGTCAATATCTGCATGTCTCTCCATCAACCACAATAATTGCCATTTGGTGAGAACTTACAATGCACCAGAGATCACAGTAAGCCCTTCCAGATGAGGAAACGAGGCCCTGAAAAGCTGATGCCGCATCTAGTGGCTTCCAGGTGGCAGGTGCCAGGAGTTTGTTGTTACACGCAGGCACTGTTAGAAAGCTTTTTATTCTTAAACATCTGGATGAAGGGAGCATAGAAAAATGTAATTTCTGCAACAACTGTAATTCTAATAGTATCAGGATAATGGGAACAGGGGGCCTAATTCAAGGTCATATGTCTCACTACCACCCTGCAAATCTTTCCTGCTTAATGCCATCATCTATGAAGTTTTTACCTAAATGTATTTTTTTAACTCACTTTTGTCCTCAACCTCTGCTGCCTGCTGGGGTGGTGGTGAAGATGGCAGACTGGAGGAGAGAAGAAATGACTTTTAAAAATTGGCTTAGCTTAAAGAGGGCAGGTTTGAAAAGCATGGAATCTATTATATCTAACTAGAAGCCCAGCACATGAAATCACGCAGCCCTGCCTACCCGTGCCAGTCTTTGGTCGTTACAGCATTAGGGCCACTGGGTTTTTATAACATAGATAAGAATTGGATAGGAACCTTGGGCCCTCCCAGGTGACTTGTCTTTTCGTTCACTCTGCGGTACATGCATGGATGGAGTGTCTTCTTTGTCCCAAGAACCATACTGGACACCAGGGAGAGTCAAGGAAGTGCCAGAATTCCCCCTCTGCACTGAAAGGCAGACTGTGCCTGTGATGGCCACTGATCTTGAAGCAACAGAGAGGGAAGGGTCCTTTCTGAGGCCAGAGCAAAAGGAGAGGGGCCAACTGGATCAAGCGCCAGTGTCTATGGTGTGTTTTTAACATTGGGCAGGCCTGAGTTCCACCGGCTTGGCCACTGATAGGGGAAAGACTTTTATAGAGCAGACACGAAAGCAATGCAAGGAAACTGCTGGGTTGGCTATAGCTTTAAGCCATTGCCTAATTTTGGAAAGCCTAGTTCATTGTGATTGGTTGTTTTTAAATTCCCTTTTTTCCGGATACAAGTGCATTTACAATCGACTCTGGCTTGGGTCTCAGTTTGCTTGCATAGGCTACCAAGGCATTAGAACCAGCAGAGACTAATGGCCTCCTTGTTTGGTCACGGTAACAAGTGTCACAGGCCAGCACAAGGTAATAAAGAGCATAAGAGTTCTCAACACATGCCAGGTGTGAGCTCATTTAATTCACCCAACAACCCTGGAAGAGATGTATTCCTTTTCTTCATTTTTAGAAGAGGGAACTGGAATGCAAGGATGTTAAATAACAAACTTTCCAGTCTCACCCAGTCAGCAAATGGCAAGGCAGGGATTCGAACTTAAGAAGTCTCCCCCCCCGGAATCTGGTCTTAGTCGCCAGTAGCTCTCATAAGCCTAGTGTTACCTGTCATTACTGTGTGGCTGAGATACCAGAAGGAGGGTCCGCTGGAAATTCTAAAATGCTCCTTTTCTTCTGCCCGCCTCCTCCCTGTCCCCAACCCCCATCTCTTGTCTTTGATTGACATCCATAATACAAGTTTTTTACAAGCTTAGTGTTTGATATCATCCAAGATCTCCACTACAATCAAATTTAGGTTCTGTATGGTAATTAGACTTAATTAGAGTCAAATTCCTCTTTTATTTTGGTTTTATCTTAATCACCCCTTCCCTCCACTGTCCACAGGCCTGTAATTTCCCAGACTCAGAGATGCCGTACTATACATTCAGACCCATGAGACAGTTTGTTGTCATACACATTCAATGCCAGAAAACTTTTCACTCTGAAACTTTTCAGCCGCGACAGTGTAGAAAAAAGTGTAATTTCTCCAAAAGACTCTTTTCTAAAAACAATGGAAGAATATGTTTTCCTTGCACATCTCTCTACTGAGAAGAATGCTTGCGTGCATGCACAGTACAAACATGAGAAGCATTTCAGAAGCCTGTGACAAGATGGGAAGATGCCCAACAACAGTGAACGTGGTTATAGGACCATCAGGGTCCCCGAGACACAGAAGAGGAAGAGGCAGATCACAGAATTTTCCAGCTAATCTAGTTCTTTCTCAAAGGCCATCTAATCTAGTTCATTGCAAATTCTTTTAAGTACAAATTCTTTTGTTCAAATGAAATCTCATCCTGAAGATTTGTATAAAAGATGAGATGCTCTTATTGAAGCAGGGAGGAGAGGCCTAGAGCCTAATCCACTCCACTCTCATCCTCACCCCCCCCCCCCCCCGGCCCCCCTCACCCACCCCGCGCCCAACAGCCCTGATGGGGGCTCTGGGGAACCTCTGGGGGTTCCTTGGAGCACAGTTTGAAAATCACTATTCTTATCCAACCTCCTCCTTTTATCGCTGGGGAAAATGAAGCCCAGAGAAGCTACGTGACTTGGCTGAGGTTACACAGCAAGTCAGCAGCCTAGGCTGCTATCTTCCTTCAACTATTTTTCCATGATGACACCTGAGTTCTCAGATGAACTCCCTTTTGTTTCTCCGGACTGTACGTGTTTTTGTATTTGCATGTTTGTCCCAGTGCCCGGTGTTCCAAAGAAAACCTAACAAACCAGTCCCCGCTTTTACTCTAAAGCTTAGAGTCTGCACGTCGGACACATGTCTTGACTGCCCAAGAGAGCTGGAAGCCCAGAGCAGAAAGGCATAGGGTCATAAATTCTGTCCCGTAGCTGACCAGGGACATTATTTCACAGCCTAAATTAGGTGGGGTTTCTACTTTCTCAGGGAAATCCCCAAAATCAGGTAGTCCTTAGCTAGACACCTGAGAGCTGGCATCCAAGCCAGGTCCCACCTCGTGACACTTGACTGGCTCCCTAAATCTCTTCAATTCTCCATCGGTAAGGCGGGGGGCAAAGGCGGGGCGCGGGGTTGGAACGAGGGAGAAAGCCATCACGTGGCTCATCACATCCAGAGATGTTAGAAGTTGAATAAGTTCATGTGTCCAATGCCCTGTTGATGAGCGAAAAAGTGGAAGAAAGACCCAACAATGGTTCTGCAAGCTGGTTCCCCTCGCCTGGTCCAAAGGCACAGATTGGAGGACATGGTAGAGCAGGGGTCCTGTGCTCCATCTAGGAAAAGGCGATGATCATCATCGCTAACAAAGAGCTTATTCGGGGCTTCACCTGCATTACCTGCTGTGACCCTCAGAGCAGCCCAGTGGGTAGTACTATTCTTTGAACCAGAGTGATGAGGCTCAGACAGGCTGATTAAGTTATCCATGGCGACACAGCTAGAAAATGATGCACCTAGACTTTGAATCCAAAGCCATCTAGCTACAAAGCCTGTGTTCTTAACCACTGCCCCATCCTGCCCTTCCTCCTGGCCACACAAGGGAAAAGGGAAATGAACTCCTACTCAAAATCGCGAGGCTCCACCAAACCAGGGGGAAGGCTGGCTGCCTCTGAGAGCTCCCCCCCACGGCTTGCATGAGTGAGAATCCCCAGCCAACGCAGGGCTGGGCAGAGCACAGGGGCAAGAATTCTGGGCTTGTTTACTGAATCCCCTGGGCCACGAGGGAGGGTGGTGAGCTGGGCACAAAAGCAGGATAAAGGTAAACTTTCCGCACGTGAGAACCATCCCCCCGCCCCTCCGAGGAGCCGTGTCACACTGTATGTCACCGTCATCAAAGGGGCTGTGCGTGAACCTGAAAAACCAAACGGACCTGTCTGTAGGTGTTACTTATATCACAAGGCTGCAGGTGCCTTTATTTCCACCGGGCGCCGGTGCCGGGAGCACCTGCTTTCTCTTGCCTTGAAAGCCTCCTCTTCGGACCTAGTCAGCGCTGTCCTCACGTAAGCACCCTTTCTTTGCTTTTTTGGATGAATTGTAAGGGGTGTCAGGGCTTAGAGGCTGGGGCTGGGGGCCCGGGTCGGTGGGTCGGTCTCCAGCTCCAGGTTGCCAGCTCCCCTGCAGGTCCCATCAGTCACAGTGCCTCCCGGGAGCTGTGTGACTGGGATTTAACTGCTTGTCTGGGGGAGCAGGGGGGGACACTTCTGCCCCCACAGGCTGTGGAGCCACCCACCCCCTTCTCCACAGCCCCCACGCCTCTGGGATCACTTGACTACACCAAGGGGAACCAAGAGAACGCAGACAGGCACTCACTGCCCTACGCCTCCTAAAGCTATCTTTAGGAAGGAAGCCTGGGTTTTACACCCCAAAAATATTCAGCTTCAAGGAGAGCCCACCTCCCGCTGGCCAAACTCCTCCTTTCCCCATTGGCCAGCTCAGTTGCCTCTTGATACAGAGAAAATGCGCTGCCTTATTACAATTTGGGGATTTTTTTTTTTTTTCAGGAATTCATGTGTATGTAACAGCTTAAAAGAAACCCATTTTGCCCTCTCACGCCACCTTCGTATATAGAGAATCTTTCCAGAAAAGCAGTGATTAGGGTTTTTCCACTGTGTTCTCAGACCTTTTCAGACTCTGCTGTGAGAGGGTTCTTGTTCGTCCGCCCCCTGCTGGCGGCCACTGGTGGCACATGCTCCCTCTCTAACTGGCGGCTGGGGACCCACCTTTGATTGTGCTAAGCATTTTACGAACTGGAGAGGATGTCAGAGACCCTTAGGTACAACCTCTTCGTTTTACAGATGGGGAAAGTGAGGCCTAGACAGTTAGCGTGTTTTAGAGAGACTGCTTCGTGTTTTAGTCTAGAGGCCCCGTGGAGAGGGGCGGTTTGCCCCGCAGAGTGAAGGCTTACCTCTGTGGCCTCGTGTTCTCTGCGACAATGTTTTTCGTGATTCAAGGTGTTCTCCACAGGAGTTTGTGAAGTTTGGCTGTCTGGTTTTCTCACAAGCCCCCTGTATAACAAACTTTTAGACGCGTTGATGATGACTGATCCCCCCCGGAAATGAATATATGTGTTGTGCCCAGGGAATATATGTGTTGTGTCCTCTGCATATTTAACTAATTTAATTAAATCCTCAGGAAAGCCTGAGGATCCCGTTTTAGAGATGAGCTCAGAGAGGGTCGTGGATTTGTATGCACCACACCTCGTATGAAACAAAAATCATTTTGGCTGGCTGAGCCCTAAGACGGGGTCCCATGTTTCTTTGCTTGTGCGGGCAGAAGTAACATTGAGCCCCACCATGGGTGTGATCCAAAACCAACGAGCTTCGCATTGGAGCCCCTCGTAAACCATACGGCAGACCTCCTATGGGTCTCTGCTGCACCTTCAGAAAAGCAACCCAACACCCACCCCCTGGCGAACTCCCTGAGCAAGCCGGGGGAAAACGAGGACTTTGGCAAGACGTCAGCAAGGCAGTTCTCAGCCGCTCTGGTTTCTCCCAGAAGAGCAAACACTCAAGCACCCCACCCACGATCCTTTAATAGAAAGTGTCGACACAGTCCATTGGGTTTCCTTTCATGGGTCCCTTCTTGGGGGCATCCGAAGAGTGGGAAATGGACCTGCCGGGCCCGCAGGGCTGGGGACCCAGTGGGCACTCTGGGGTCACGGAAGCATCGAAGGAGGAAAACAATTTTGCTTCCCGATGAGACTGCTCAGAGGATGGGCTCAGCGAAGGCCCTTCGTGGCCCCCTTTCCCATAGGCTATATCCCGACGGCCTGGTTCTGCCCGGTGATGTTTTGGTGCATAAACAGCCAATGCGTCGATGCTTAAATGGGTAAAATGTTTGGTCACATGCCCAGAGTGAAGTTGATGATCTCTGCCAGGGTCAGGCAGGAATTTTCCTCCTCTGACAAACTGGCCAAGGCTGGGTGGTTTGCTCCTTCCCCTCTCGCTCCGGAAGGCTGGGCAGAGGTGCTGGTTGCGCAGGCCATGGGCACCGCACCTGCCGCTGCTGCCTCTGACTCGTGCAGGGCAAGAAGTCCCTCTGGCTGCACGGACCCTCCCCGGGCGGACGTGGTGAGTGAGCCGGCTCTCGGGAGGGCGAGGAAGCCCCTGGAGTCAGCGGGGACTTCAGCCTCCCTGCCTTCAAGGTCTCACTTTGAAAGGTACCTGCGGCCAGCCTTCCTCGTGCCTGGCAGGGAACCACCCCTGTGTGGATGTATTTGAACTTTCTCTACTTCCAAGGCAGCCAGCATGGGGACAACATGTGGGGGGAGCGGACTCTCACAGCTGTGGGTCTGATGACGGGCAGTAAGTGAGGGACCAGAGTACCCACAGGGCCTGGCTCCAAACCCAGGACCCACTGCTGGAAGCAGCGGGCACAGGAGGGAAGGGAGAAGAGGAAAGCAGGGGGCCTTCTCAGAGATAAACTTTTAACCTCTGTTTGCAGTAGTCTGATGAGCTTGCTTGACTGAAAGAGCACCCGCACCTATGCATCTGTGGGTGCGGGCATGTGTTTGGGTGTCGACCGGTCGGGTGGGTGCCTGAAGAAGCCATGGAGCCAGGGCCCGGCGTGGAGTCCACCGCCTCCGTGAGTTCATGTAGCAGAAGAGGAACTGAGGCTTGGAGAGGTGCACGAGGCATAATCGTGACTCCCAGCCCAGTGCTCTCTCCAAGATCACACGGCCGCCAGCCTCTGGGAGAACAAACACGCGCGGCCGGCCGGGGCAGCAGGCCCAGGACCCGCCCTGCACGCCCTCCTTGTCGAGCTGCGGACTCTAAGTCTAGCCCAGTGCTGCTCAACCTTTTTTTTTTTTTTTTTTTTCGTTATTGCCCCCACTAAGGAGCTTTTTGAGATAATTTTTCTTAGTCGTCTCCCCCCTCCATGAAATGTTAATGCCACAGAAATGCTGTAAGTCCTTAATATGCTGTGGCCCTTTGGAGGCTCATGAAACATAATAACATCGAAGATTTTTTGACACCAACTCCCCCACCCCACCCCCGCCATAGACCAAATGTTTCCCCCCTGGGGTCAATGTCACCCCCTGTTGGGGATGTATGGGCTACCTTCAGGGTGGGGCCTACCTGTCCCTGGGTCTCAATGTTCTCACTGAGAAATGGGGCTCCAGAATGTTGTGGGTTCGATTCCCCATCAGGATACATGCCTAGGCTGTGGGTTCTATCCCTAGTCAGGGTGTGCAGGGGAGGCCACTGATCAATATTTCTCTCTCACATCGATGTGTCCCTCTCCTCCTTTCTCTTCCTCTCTCTCCCTCTCTCCCTTTCTCCTTCTCTCTCTTTTGCTTCCTCTCTCTCAGTAAAATCAATAAACATATACTCGAGTGACGATTTTAAAAATCCTAAAAAAAAAAAAAAATCTTAAGAGCTAAAATGCTCAATTACCGCAAGGACCCTAGAGGGCCGAGGAAGCTGAGCTACTGGGCACAAAGCAGCCATTATTCCTGAACTCACACCTGGAGCACGCTGGCGAAGGGGCCAAGGTCTTTTGTGGAGAGCCCAGAGTTAATGAAACCCTCTCCTAAAACAAACAACTTCTGCTGCTTTTATAAAAGGCATTTTCCCCCAAAGTAAGAAATGATTACAGAAGAAAAATAACACAGTGTTCACGTGAGAGAGCCCTTTAAGGAAACTTAAAGGATGTAATTGGCCATAGAAGGAGTTACCAAAGGGAATCAGATACAGCCCTGTGTCCAAAACTAGGGAAATTACAGAGCAAGTGAGTGGACTGGTGTAAGGGGAGAAAAATACTTAAAGGAGGTAAATGTCCTATTGATCAAACATAGCCCTAATTTTTATATGACTCAACTGAATTTAATGGTCGACTTTTGAGAGCTGTTTGTCAGGTGTAGATGGACCGCTCACTCCTACTGTCGTATTTTGTAGCTGGAGGGTTTCTAACTGACTTTGCAGGCCTGGGGATGGTTTTCTCTGTTCTTCTATGTGGAGCCCACCTGGCCTTTCTCCAAACCCACCATGAAGTCAGGTCAGAGGTGTGCCATCCTCTTCCTCCGTTTTCTGAGCCTCTGGCCCAGAAAGGCAGGGATCCTTTTTCCCCTTGAGCCCTCACTTAGGAGAATTCCCAATGTGGATTCCAGGAAATGGAAGGGGCTTTGGGCTCCAGGGGCTCTTTTCTTTCTCATAACCCCTATCCCTTTTCAGCCTGCCTCCTGTTCAGGGTATAAAGCCAGCCAATCCGTGGGAAAATCAGAGTCCGAACGCAGGCAGCCTTGACCTCTGTTTGATATGGCTCCCAGGGGGAGATCCATGGGCACGATAATCCGCCTGCAGCATTAACCCTCTGTGGGCCTCGGAAGGAGGTTCCCCGTGGGGTCTGGCAACTCTTCATGGATGGCACAGAAAGGGACCTGCATGTGAGGCTTTGAACTTGGTTGCTTATCTATGTCAGGAGCATGGTTCTCATGAACATTTGATGATGATGATGATGATGATGATGATGATGATGATGATGATAGATTTGCCAACGCCCCCAAAGAATCGGTCTTTGGTTCTGGAACCACACAATCCCTGCCCCTCTCAGTACTGAGGTCCTACTTGGTACGTAAGAATGCGTGGGATGTCCTGAGGGCGACGTGACTGTGTTTTTAGAAAGGGAAGCTGATGGGCTGAGAGTGGAGGATTGGAAAACTTAAGAACTCTCTACATGCAAGGTAACATTGCCACCGACTGGCCCTGTGACCTGAAGCAAGCAACACAAGCTCCCTGGGCCTAAGCTTTCTCAGTTCTGGATGACAGAGCGAGGGGAGCGATGCACTAACTCAGTACTTTCCAGCACTCATGGTACCTACAGGAGGTGAATCTGGTCGAAGGTAGGCACACTCTCACGTGAAGAGGCAGAGAGTACCTATTATAGGATTGGTGAGCCAACAGGCAAAATCCAGGCTATTGTGTAAGCACCTACATACCCCTTTAATACGTAACCATTTAAAAATGTAAAATCATTTTTAGCTGCAGGCCATTCAAAAGCAGGAGGTGAGCTGGACTGGGCCTGCAAGTTGTCCTTTGCTAACCTCTGACTTAGGTGGTGCATGGATGAACAATTTTTATTTAAGTGCTTATGTCTCCATTTTTACGTATGTTCAGGAATAGTGACTTTTGGTGGATAATGGTAATATCAAGTTTTCTTTTTAAGTAAACGTATTTATGTTCAAACAAAAAAGGGGTGATTTTGTTGAATGTATTAAGTAAATTATGGTGATGGAAGACACATGACTCGCGTCAGGAAACACTGGGCTAGATGACTGATAAGCTACTGCCCATCTTAAATTCCCTGAGACCCAGAGCCCAGTCTCTGCTCTGACACTTACCAGCTGTGTGGTCTTGAGCTGCAGGGTCCCCTTCACAAAATGGGGGTAGAACCCCCATATCTCATCAACATTACTTCCATAAGAAGAAAAGAGAAGTGGGGCCAACACATATTTTTAATCCACCAGGTACGAATTCTTTTTTGTCTGAATTGTGGGGACATGGGAAGCAGCAAAGAGAAACTCGAGAGATGAGACTGGTGGGCAAGAGTGCACGAGAGTGGGGGGCCCCAGGCCCATCTCTTCTGCCCCCACCCCAGCCTCGACCAGACACCGTCTCCCCAGTGTCCCCTCTGCCAGTGTGAGCAGGGACGAGAGCATAGCCACCAGGTCTTGACGTCACATACACAAACCTGAGTTGTCACTCAGACTCCACCCCTGCCAGCTGGGTGGTGTGGGCACGTTAGCGGGAATGTCAGAGAGTCCCCTCCTCATCCATGATACAGGCCCCGCCTCAGAGCTCACGTTCTGAGGAGCCCATGAGGAATGGATGGAAGTCCTGAAGTACTCAGCCTGGAGTCCAACGCGATTGTGTGTTACAGTCACTGGTGCTCACTCTCTTACCCAAACCCCTGGGCCGGGTGTGCTGCAGAACTCACTCTGGTTCAGACACCGGAAGGTGACGGTGTGCATGCAGCAGAAGACAGTCCACCCCTCTCCAGGTGTCTCTTCTGGCTCCACTTAACCCCATCGACGTTCCTGCAGCACACCACATGAACATTGATCAGGCAGAATAACACACTGCAACTAGGGTTACAAAACTATATAGCACATATCTCATTTATATATGTCTATAGTGTGTAATTTTTATACATGGTCTGCATATGTATAGTGTATAGTTTATATACATATAGATGTAACATTTCTGTAACAGTATATAAAACTACATAAGATCAATTCACAACTGTTTTTTGCTCAGAAACGTTTGCACCAAAGACACACACACACACACACACACACACACACACACACACACTTTTGGTCTCAGAGCTCTGGGATTTCAGAATTGTAGATAAGGGTGTGTGAGTGCGCTCATTGATAGCAACTCTGGCCGTGTTTCCAGAAGCACATTATTAGACATTATAAGCCAGAGTTCAGAGGTCAGATGTGAGTGAATACGAGAAGTAACGAAAGAGGCAGTATTGGCTAATAAGAGCTCCCATCCTCAAATCCCCATTTTGCCACTTGCGGGTCATATTCTATGGGCAATTGTCTCAATCCTTCTGCCTCAGTTTCCTCATCTAGAAATGGTCAATCGTGGAAAGCACGTAGAGGGGGGCTTGGCTCCCAGGAGGCTGCCGGTTGCGAGTCTTTGCTGTCCTTGTTAAGCCACCGTGGCCCGCTGGGGTCCTGCAGTGGATTCCAGCAGTCACCGCCTCCTCACATCCTCTCCTGTCATTGCAGGGTGATGTTGGACTCAGTGACACACAGCACCTTCCTGCCCAACGCGTCCTTCTGCGACCCCCTGATGTCCTGGACTGACCTGTTCAGCAATGAAGAGTATTATCCTGCCTTTGAGCACCAGACAGGTAGGTACACCTGGGGAGGGCCATCTGAGCTGGGATGGGCTGGGGCAGGAGGTGGTGCTGGCCTGGGCTGGTGACAAGACCATGCTAGGGGCCTGGAAATGCCACCCCTCACCCGTGTCGAGGGCAGGGGGCCAGGGGAGGCCTGAGTGGAAGGAAGGAAAGCACTGGAACCTCACCCCGACCTGCCCAGTTCAGGGGCCTTGGGGCTCTGCTCAACTCTCGGAGCCTCATTTTGCTATTAAGTAACATGCAGGGGGTAATGGCCAATCTCCTGGAGTCACTGTATTTAAACACTGTAGTAGAAAGGAACCCTTAGCCTGGAGCCTAGTGTATTGTGATGGTTCCAGCCTCGTGGTTCTAGCTAACATTGGCTGAACGCTACCTGCATCAAAGAGAAGCCCTATGAGAAACAAACAATTGTGATCCCCACTTTAGAGATGAGGAAACTGAGGCACGGAGAGGTTAGGTGACTTTCCCACTGGCTCACGGCTTGTTGGGTTTCATGCACATTTACTGGAGCAACTGTAGTCTTAACTATCCCACTCGGTCAGCTCATGAATGACATCACGCTGGGTCGTTGATATTAACCCTGTTGTTGTTCTCTGAGATTCTATCTCCTTTATCCCTAAAGCAAGGGTGATGAGAGTTACTGTAAGGATCAAGAAGCCAAAGTGTGTAAAATGCATAGCCTGGCACAAGCAAGTGCTCAGCAAATATGAGTCCTGCGGTGGTCCCCCAGGCTGCCCTCTGCACCCTTCCTCCTCTCTCAGCTGGTTTTCCCCACTGGGATGCAAGGATGGGTCCTTGTGCAAATCCCATGCCAAAGGGAGGCCAGCTGAGCTTTGCCCCAGAAACCCTCTAGGGCCTCTGTCCCCAGGTGCTCGGGTGACTGCACCTCACAGCAAACCTGGCTGACTGCTAGCCCGGCAGGTGCACACCCTGCTGGGGAGGGCGGTGACGCAATTGCTGATCAGCTGTCAGCCCTCAAAGGTCCTTAACCCTGTGTGCCCTGCCCAGCAGGTCCCCACTCAGGGTCAGGAGACAGGGTCAGGGGGCTACACTCCCTGAGAGGGGAGGCCAGGGGAGGCCCAGCCTCTGAGGCTGCTGTGAAATGTCCGCCACCCCAAGGAAGCCCCTGCCTGCAGGCCAGATGCCAGGGCTGCACAGACAGCCTGGAGGCACTTACCTACCTAATTCAGTCCTGCACCCACTCCCAACCCCGGCCCCATGCGCACAAGTGCACCCATGACATCTTGCACCCTCGTCGGCAGGGTCCAGGTCATTGCATTTGAACCTGATTCACTCAGATACATATTGCAATTCTCCTTTGGGCCTAAGAAGCACCTGGTTTCTCAGAAAGGTGCTGGGAAATGTGTCTGATTTTCTCTCCTCAATATTTGGTGAAGAGGCTAAATTTGAAGGAGGAACATGAAGGCTTTCAGGGCGCTGTCCCCTCCCCACCTGTGGCACGATGGTAGGCCAGGTCCTGTCCTTCTCTCACCCATGCACATCGCAGACCTGCCATCCTGGAGGCCCTGCCCTGCCTGTTCTGCAATTGTGGACGTCTCCGCAGCAGCTTCTGTAGTCATTGGAGCCAGGCACCACCTTTACCTCTCAAGCCTCAGTCTTCTCATCTGTGAAACGGGGTTGTAATGGTGCCTCTCACAGAGAACGAAGTGGATGGGACACAGTCGGGCACATGACAAGCACATGTGGTTGTTTAAAAAGGAGGGATGAAAAGGTTCTAGAGATGGAGAGTGGTGATACGGTTGCACACCAGTGTGGATGTATTTAATGCCATTAAGCTGTACACTCAAAAAATGGTAGATTTTACAGTATGAATATTTTACTGCAATTTTTTTTAAAAAAGAGTTAACCTAAGTGATCACCAATGGGATTGCCAGTGCTGCTAAGACCCAGCAGTCTTAGATGCTGGCTCAGCTCTCTCCTGTCTGAGGACTCTTCATTCCCATCATGCAATGAGGGGTTAGACCAGGTCATTTCTAGGATCCCTTCCAGAAGCTTCTCTGATTCCCGCATCAGGCGGTATCACAGACGTAGCCTTCGTCCTCCGTCACCCATCGAGAGAATAGGAAGGAGACCGCCAAGGCAGGAGGCCAGTGGAAATGAAACGGCCTGCAGGAGCGATCCGGCTTCCTGGTGTTCCCCGAGGGAGCAGCCAGCTGCGGAGCTCAGTGGGATGTCAGACCTCCCACAGGCCGAGGCTGGTGGTCCCAGTGAGCGCCTGGCGCGCTGGGCGAGCCCCATCTGCGGAGGAGGGCGGAGGGCCAGGGGGTGCTTCCGTCAGGTTCTCACCCAGACAGACGACACACGGCTTTAAGTGTCTGCACATGCCCCCGCCGAGAGGGATGTGTCAGGAGCCAGCCAGCTCCACCTCTGGACACGGCTCTGCAGACCTTACGTGCTCAGAGGTCATCTCCTGCCTCACGGGAAGTTCATCTTGAATTCAGAGTTGTCCCAGGGCAGCTTCCTGTTAGCTTCTGCCACTCCCCAGCCCGTGGCCCCACATTTTCTCTAACATCGCTCTCCCAGCTGGAACAGCACCGGCAGATCCCACCCAGCGAGCGTGTAGCATAGCACCTGGCACCGGGTAGGCGCTCCCGGCTCATGGAAAAACAGCTTTTTCTCATCTCTCTTCCTTTTTCACGTTGAACAAAAGCAACACCGGTCCCACCCTTTCCAATGCGGAATCTTTGACGGGCTAGATGCTCTGAGACCAAAGGGAGAAAGAAATGGAGTGCCCAGCAGATGGGTGGTGTCCACGAGAGGGCAGGGAGGGACCCTCAGCCCCGTCGGGAAGCCCGCGGTCTTCACAGCCTCCCCACACGGCTTTAGCAGAGGGCAGCGGGGTCGGCGCGAACCAAAAGGTGACCTGCTCTTTGAAGCAGGACTTCTGGTGTCGCCGGACTGCGGGCTGGGACTGGACCATCAGATTGCAAAATGCTTAGAATTTCATGAACGCACCCTGGCCCTCCCTTCGGCTCTTAGAAGAAAAGAATTGCAAATACTGGAAAATTTTATCAAAGGGATGCTGCAAATATTTCACAAGCATAGGATATTTTCAAAAGATCACTTCTCCAAGCAAATTCCAGCGGCCAAGCATCAAACGAGTCATGAAGTCTCCTGGCCTCACCCCTACGTGCTAGAGTTCCATCCTCAACCTACACACACACGCACACACACTCTCTCTCCCCCGATTGCCAAGGTGGCCACTCCACATGTGGTACCCCCTGTGCTCTGGAATCTGGATTATAGTCTGCAGTAGAGGTTTCTAGGTTGGGCAGCTCTGGGGGTTCCTGGGAGGTCCCTTGGCAACCTGGAGTGACAGCTGAGAAGACCGGCTTCCAGCTCCTTCCTCTCCATCCCCACCCTCCGGGAAGGCTGCCGTGCTTTCATTCCGAAGACAGTACGGCACAGCGGTTATCAGGGCGTGGCTGCAGGAGCGGGAGGAGACCTCTATGACCTTAGCTCTGCCTCTTGCTCATGTGTGACCTGGAGTAGGGACTTCACCCTCCCGTGCCTTACTTTCCTCATTTACTTTGTAAAATGGGTGGCAGGATCTAAGACAGTGCTTCTCAACCTTCTGGCCCTTTAAATACAGTTCCTCATGTTGTGGTGTCCCCCAACCATAAAATTATTTTCGTTGCTACTTCATAACTGTAATGCTGCTACTGTTATGAATCGTAACATAAATCTCTGATATGCAGGATAGTCTTAGGCGACCCCTGTGAAAGGGCCGTTCGACCGCCAAAGGGGTCGCGACCCACAGGTTGAGAACCGCTAATCTAAGACCTCGCAGCGTGGTGTTGAGGACAGCATGAGAAAACGCAGAGTGGAGCAGTAATTGGCACACACTGAGCGCTCCGTAAACATGTTAGCGATTGTAACCCAATGGGACATTTTATTTGAAGAAAGGTGCTAAACCCACTGATCTTAGCTATCAGCTTCCTCCCAGGTGATCAGGGAGAAAGGCATTTGGGTTCCATGGGGGCTTTTCTAAGCAAGATTCACGTGCTGGGTATAGAAGTTTGAGAGCACATGCGAAAGAAAGAGTAATGATTTCTAAATCAAAAGCAGATAAATAAATACAAAGTGACTGGACACCCCAGAGGACCCCCAGGGGGAGGCCTCACGTTCGCCACTGCTCCCCTATCCTACACAAGTCTGAGCCTTCTGGGCAGCCGTGGCCCCGGGACCACTCGCGGCTTGGCGTTCCCTGTCCCACCTCCTAACTCCGCACACACCTCCGACCACAGCCCTTTGCTGACACCCCACCATCCCTTCTCCTCTTTTCTCCATCCAGGTCCTTACACTGCCCAGGTTTTTCGTTTCTTGTGTATTTTTTTCCCCATCTCCTCATCTAAATCATTCCACAGGCTTAGAAGGAAAGCCAAGAAGGGCTCTCGGACGGGGCTAGACCAGCTCCGGGAGAAAACCTGGAAGCAATTTATCATTTCAGGTTTCCCCGCAGAAGGTCCTTCCTTTCGGTGACAAAGCCGCAGTTGATGGTGCCTGAGCCGCCCAGTTCACGCACCGGCTGCCCTGGGCCAGAAACTCCCCCAGCTCCCTTTGCTCATCAATCATGCTAATCGTGGTCCAGCCGCCTACCTCGGCCTCCTCTGACCCCGGCTGTCTGTCTCCCCCTCCCGGCCCCTGGGCTCACTTTGTTCTGTTGTCCCGCGGCGAGACTGAGGCCCGGGTAGGGAAGGCCTCGTTTCCCTGACAACAAATGTAGCCCCAAAATAACAACGAATCTCAGGCGGCATATCAAAAGCTTACTATCGTCCAGATGAACAGAGCCAAGTTCTTGACATTCATCGTTTCTTCTCCTTTTCCCAGCAAACTTCCTAAGAGCTGGGCGCTATCGTGATTCCTCTTTACACAGGAAGGAAGCTGAGGTCCAGGGAGGTTAGGAAACTCTGTTAGGATTGCACAGCTAATAAGCTGAAGAGCCAGGACTGCACATCAGGAAGGGCCCTCCCCACAGCCCCAGCTCAGTGACTCCACACCGTCCTGCTCCTCCCATCGGAAGGTCCCGTTCTCTCCAGGTCAGTTGGCAGAGGCTCAGAGTGGACGGTGGGAACCAGAGTCCGCAGGTTCACGTGGCTTCACCAACTTTCCCACCCGTGCTCCCCATCAGCAAAGGAGAAAGGTCAAGCTCTCCGGCAGAGGATCCAGGGACCATAAATCTCTAAGCTCACACTACTTTTGCAATGCACAGACTTGGCATTCTGCTGCGTATCTATTTCGTTGTCATTTCTAAAGAGTCAGAATCTCCCCCCACATTTTTGTTTCAAGTGAGGCTCCAAGAAAGTCTTCAAGAAAATAAGCAGCATTGGCTCCAAAATGTCTACATAGGAAGGGCACAGGGGCAGCAATCCCTATGGAGGAGAAGGCGAGGGGACTTGCATAACAAAAGATGGAGGTGGGGGATTAGTGGGCCCACTCTCTGGCATTTCCGCTAAAGATGCACATATGGCCTGCTCACCCCGTCACCTGCTGTCCACCGGGGGCTTAGCCCTGCCTTCCCACCCGTGTCAGAAGCAAGGGCCCGGGGTATGTCCTGATCATGGAGCATTTACAAAGTCACACAGACTCACCTGTGCCCCATGTATTGAACAGCACTGGCTACCTTACTCATGTTAGCAGTACAAGGACGGATTAGCATGGTTAATAATATAATAGCCTTATTTCATAAAGAAAATGAACCCAAAGCTCTGGAAGGGAACAGAGGTGCTGGCCTACAGAGAGAGAGGAGAGAGAGAGAGAGAGAGAGAGAGAGAGAGAGAGAGAGAGAGAGAGAGAGAGAGAACATGTCAGAAGTATTTGGGGAAATGCAATTAGAGTAGTGGTATGGGTAGCCGGAATGTTAGCAAGTATAAATGGGTGGCATTTAATGAGCATTTACTGCATGCCTGCCCCTGTTGTAAGTTCTTTCTGTGTTTTGATTCACTTAATCCTCTCAAGGGCAGGAGAAGGAGGTCCTGTTATTCCTATTTTGCAGATAAATCCCAAGAAGTCAGGACCACTAAGTGTGAGACCACATACCTTCTCGGGGAATCCAAACAGCAGGAGACCCAGTTTCGTGTTCTAGAGCAGGGTTTCCACGCTGCCTTGTGGTGCTATGGAGGGGACGTTGTCTCATCCCTTCACCTCAACTCCCAGCAAAGCAGCGCTACTTTTCTTCCAAATAACTTTTAATTGGAAGGAAATGCTACTCAACTTACAAAAGTTGACACTCTTAGCACGCCCACTCTAAACAATGATCTCCAAGGAGAGGACTGTCCCAAAGCAGGTGAAGTTCTCCACCACAAAGTGACTTCCAGGGAGGCCCAGCCTGTGAACGAGTCTTCCTCGGCCTTCAGGGTGTTTGTTAAAAATGAAATCACTTGCCAGCACTTAAAAAAAATCATGCGATTTCACATAACAATCTGGACCTGGCACCACAGGGCCCACCTTCCCGCATGGCATGTCTCAACCTCCCCACGGGGGGCTCTTCGGGCATGGACATTACCTGCTGGCTCTGTGGGCATCTGAGCGTGCCAGCCCCGCTCCGAAAGCTCGAATCCTCCTTCTAAATGCATGTGCATCCCAGGCTATCACATCCTGGTCGGAATCCCTCCAGAATTGTCCCTGTTACGTCCCGAGTTCTTCTTCCCAACACAGCTGGCCCTTACACAAGTGTCCTGGCCTGCCTCTGACTTCCAAGGAGCTGGCCAGCCTGCTGCTCAGCAGTGGCCTGTGGACATTTGGATGAAGTCTACCGGGCACTGGATGCCATCCATCTCTAACCGGTAGATGTATGCAAAGGGCCTCAGACCTCAGCTTCTCCAAACAGTTTAGATTATTTTATGAATGGCAGACGCATGAAGGAAAACACTTTATATTTTCAAAAGATACAACTTATTAAAGATAACATGTTCTGTGAGTGTATTACCCCCCCCCCCTTTTTTTTTTGGCCCTGAGTTTATCTCTTCCAAGTAACCAAAGGGCAAAGCGTCTGCTTCAGGTCCTTCCCTTGGGTTGCAAATATTGTCATCACCAGTCTCTCCACCCTTTTTCTGATTTTTCAAACCTAGATGATATATCTGATACCTGCCATCATCCAAATCCTTCTTAGTTAGACTTCAAGGTGTGTATCCAGTTTGGTCCTCCTCAACCAAAGTGATAGGATGCAGAATGCCCACAGCCAAGGAGGTCAGGGTTAGCGTGGGGGCTGGCTCCCTTCCTGACCAGCTGTGCGGGTGTATTCAAAGCCATCGAACCTCCCAGAGCCTCAGTGTCCCCACCGGAAAGTGGAGGTATTAACCACCGGTCGTTCGGCCAGCCGGTTGCCCTCACTGAGCACCCACAGTGGGCCAGGGCGGGCCCCCACACCTCTGATCCTGGGAGAGCCAAGCAGAGGTGAGGCAAGCAGAGGTGGCCCCGCCTCCTGGGGCTCACCACGGTCTGGAGAGAGAGCGAGGGGGGTGTCCGAATGAGAAGGGCACCTGAGGGGGCTGTGCAGGGAGGGAAGCCTGGCTGAGAGGGGGCCTGCGCTGTGGCCTTGAGGAGGAGCAGGAAGTAGAAGAAGGCAGATGGGGGCCTCGTCCTGAGCAAGGGAGGCGCCTGTGGAAAGGTGCTGAGCTGGAGGCAACCTGAGGGAGCAACGGGGCCTCCTCACCCCTGCCAGCCTCACCGCTGCGGCCTCAGCATTGCCAGGACAGGACCGCGAGGCACACCACAGCCCAGAAGCGCCCCAGGCCCCCGAGAAGAGCTTTTTCCTCTCCGCTCCGGGGCTGTCCTGGTCCTGGCTTCCCTCCAGGCCGAGCAGCACACAAAGCCGGCTCTGTGGCCAGATGCAGGGGAGAGCTGAGGAGGGAGCCCTGCCAGCAGCACCTCCCGGGTGTCGGTGCCCACCCACCCCACCCAGGCATTTCTCCGAACCCTCTAGCTTGGCTTCCAGAAACAACATGGCCCTCTCCAAGGGCCAAAGAAAATAATGAGGGGGTGGAGGCGGAGAGGGGAGGGCATGGAGGCTCGGAGAACCCTTTCCATGAAAAGAAGCAGCAAGCTGTGCCCTCCACCTGCAGGGCACCTCTGTCAGCTCTCAGCTCGGAACCAGGACGGGAGAATGTCAGGCTCATAAAAATCTCTCGTCAGAACACCAGGCAAGAAAAGGGCCCTTCTTAGGTTGTCTCAAGTCAGAAATCAGCGGACAGAAAGCACACAGAGACTCAGGAGTGGCCGCACCATTGTCCCAGGAGACCCTGCTGGCCGCCAGGCACACCCCCCTGGCCAGGAGGCCAGCTCCAGCCAGCGGCCAGGGGGCCAGAGAGGCAGTGCCAGCAGGCCCCTCACTCTCCCCACCAAGGCATAGCGGGCATAGAGGCAGTGACATTGGCCTCAGCCACCTGGCACGGTATCGAGCCTTTGAGCCACGTGCACATCGAATTCAGATGAAAAATTATAAATACATTAAAAAAATTTATTAAGTTTGACTGCCCCTCAATCCACTCTAGGGGAGGAAAATCAACTTCTGGAAGGACTCGGAGCTTTAAGGGGAGCTTCCATTTCCGTCTTCTGAAATGCCCAATCCTACCTATTTGGGGGGATTTGAGGAACTTGGGAAGCTGGCATGGGGGTGTCGGGGAGCGGTACACCTCCCAGGGCAGAGAACCATCCCCTGGGGACAGTGGCAGCCAACGCAGCATTTAAGGGGGGGATCAGACACCCTCACTGCCATTAGCTCTGCAGACTAACTCGTGAGTAACCCTTTCTGTCGTCCCCGTGACCTGGGACGTCAGTGGTGTTGTACTCTGCTCCCCGCCTCTCTCCACGGGCCTTCTTATCTCTCTGGCTCCCCAACTGCCCCCCCCCCCTCGCTCCCTGTTTCATCTCTTCTCTGCACTGAGCCTCTGAGGACCAGGGTGATGGAATGGGAAGAGTAATGGCTTTCAAGTTCAGACTGGGGTTCAAACCCCAGCTCCGCCACACACTGGCTGTGGGATCGCAGGCACGTCCTCCGCGACCGTCCGCTTTCTCATCTGTGACCTCCCAGGGGACAGGGACCAAACTCTTCTTTTTTTTTTTTTTTTTTTTTTTAATATATTTTATTGATTTTCTACAGAGAGGAAGGGAGAGAGATAGAGAGTTAGAAACATCGATGAGAGAGAAACATCGATCAGCTGCCTCCTGCACATCTCCCACTGGGGATATGCCCGCAACCCAGGTACATGCCCTTGACCGGACTCGAACCTGGGACCTTTCAGTCCGCAGGCCGACGCTCTATCCACTGAGCCAAACCGGTTTCGGCGACCAAACTCTTCTTTACCCTGACTCCTTCCAACATGAGTTCTTGCTTTGCATAGAGCAGGTGTTCGATGATCATCTTAATAGAGGCACTAAACTCTCCCGGGCTCCGTTCTAAGTGCTTTGATATAGATTCACTCATCTGATCCACAGAACAGCTCTAGGATGCAGGCGCCGCCATTCTCCCCATCTTACCAGTGAGGAAGCCGGGGCTTGTTGTGGAATGAAGGGCCGCATGAATGAGTACGATGGCGATCGCGAGAATTATTTATGTCCAAGAGCCTGGCTGGGTACTGGTACCTCACCTCCTCCGTATCCTGTGTCCACCATCCTTTCTGTTTCTCCCGCATTGTACCCCAGGCCAGGCAACACGGCCTCCCAGAGAGGATGGCGCCCCCTCTGTCTGAGTGTGTACAGGGGGTCCTCTGAAGGAGGGAAGGGGCACTGGTCTTAGGATAGAATTTCTTTAAAACACCCTAGCAGCGGTTCTCAACCTGTGGGTCGCGACCCCTGGAAAAAATACATCCTGCATATCAGATATTTACATTACGATGCATAACAGTAGCAAAATTACAGTGATGACGTAGCAACGAAAATAATGTTATGGTTGGGGGGTCACCACAACATGAGGAACTGTATTAAAGGGTCGCGGCATTAGGAAGGTTGAGAACCACCGTGAAACAATACTGCAACCAGTGCCCCCGTTCCTCCAGAGAAAGCTGTTATGGAGACCCACAGTCTGCTGGTCTCTGGGCAACGTCGCGCCAGCCCTCGGCGCCTGCCTCCAGGTGGCCAGAGGCGGTGCCCAGACCAGGAGTGAGTGTTGGCAACTGTGCATAAGAGCAGAGCGAATCCAATCAGCTTCAGAGGGTGCCCGGCACACAGGAGGCATTTAGCAACTATCGAACGGACGGATAGTTTCCTGTGTGCCACACAGCCTCTATGTGTTAGCCCCGCCTGCAAACAGCCCTGTGTGTTGGGCACATAATCCTCATTTTACTGATGAGGACACTGAGGCTTAAGTTGCTGTGGACCTGGCCCCAGTGGGAAGCGACAGAACCAGGATTCGGACCAGGCCTGTCAGGCTCCAAAGCCTGTCATCTTGACACCATGTCGTCTGACACGGAATCACTGAAGGGCCTTGATCTTTCCTTCCCCTCTAACTCCCCTCTTTCTAGGCACCCAACTAGGCCTGGACACTCCAAGGCCACAGTGCCCCTGTCACTCGCTCTTCTGCCCTCATGTCCACCCGCAGGATGCAGTCCCCTCTGGTTTTTACTGCGGAATGGAAGGTGGCCTGGGCCCCAGCAGAACCCATTCTCACTCCCCACCACCCCAGGGCTGGAGCCACTTTCAACTCGTGGGCAAGGGATGTGGATGCTGATGTACCCGGGGCCGCCTTCGGGGACCTTCCCAAGGCTCTCCCAGGGGCGTCGTCCCTCACTTCTCTCTCCTCCGGCGCAGCCTGCGACTCCTACTGGACGTCCGTCCACCCCGAGTACTGGACGAAGCGCCACGTCTGGGAATGGCTCCAGTTCTGCTGCGACCAGTACAAACTGGACACCAACTGCATCTCCTTCTGCCACTTCAACGTCAGCGGCCTGCAGCTGTGCAGCATGACCCAGGAGGAGTTCGTGGAGGCGGCGGGCCTCTGCGGGGAGTACCTGTACTTCATCCTCCAGAACATCCGCTCCCAAGGTCGGTGCCTGGAGGGTGGGGTGGCAGCCGGGACCACAGGACCCGTCAGGTCCCTCCCTGCCCTGGGACTCCCAGAGCAAACCTCCCTCACTGGCACTTTCTGTTCGGCCAAATCCCATTAACCAAAACCTCTTGAAAACTGGAAGCTCTAGAATGACAGGATCAGAGGTTGTAGGTGAAAGGGAGCAGGATACGGGAAGGCAAGTTGGGTACATTTTTCAAAAGAAAAAGGGAAATTGAAAATAGCATTCAGGGACCACCCGGGCTATACAACAAAATAATGTATTATGTTCATAAAGACTGGCAGCTATCGCCTGGCTGGCGTGGCTCGACCTATGAATGTTGACCTATGAGCCAGGAGGTCATGGTTCCGGTCACAGGGCACATGGCCAGGTTGCCAGCTTGATCCTCAGGAGGGGGCGTGCAGGAGGCAGCCGGTCAGTGATTCTCTCTCATCATTGATGTTTCTATTGCTCTCTCCCTCTCTCTTCCTCTCTGAAATATATATATATATTAAAGATTGGCAGCTATAAAGGGTGGACACAAAGAGGTTTCTGCTTGACCTTTCATTACACAGAAAGAGAAGAAAACCAACTAGACCCTTCTCCTTCCCATTTCCGGGGGAGTCAGACGGTTGTTTTATTTGATCCCATTCCTAATGGTCCAGGACCAAACAGCCCGAAGGTGGCTCTAGGCGCATGACTCACCGCTCCAGCCTGCTCCGCAAGCGGACAGGGGTTTTGAGCACATATAATTCTGTGTCCCCGTGTGGCAGATAAAGGAACAGAGGTCCCGAGCGGTCATGTGGCTTCTCCAAGGTCACGCAGCAAAGGGGGCTGATTCATGGGAAGTCAGTACAAAGCCAGGGCTTTGGGATCAGGAAGATCTCAAACCTAGTCTGTATGATGGATGGTACACACCTCCACAGGCCCCTAGACAGGAGCTGGGGAAACGTTACCTGGCGCAGCAGACAGGGGCGCCAGCCGGGTAAATGACAGCTTGTCCTTGTCCGTGTGAATAAAACCAAGAGGCAGACAGTTTTACAAATAAAGGAAACACATCTCAGCTCAACTTGAGGAAAAGTCCTTTCTGAAAGTTAGCACCTTCTTTTGGAAAAGCTGCTTCAGAAGATACCAAAGGTAGGAAGCTCCCTGTCCCTGGAGATAATCAAGCAGCCTCGCAGCCCCCTGCATGGTGGGGCTGCTGTGGCAGGATTCCTGCTTGAACAGAAACCCACAGAGACCTTCGGGGTCGGGGGACTTTGCCCTCCGCCTTGATTGTCTCCCATCACGCCTGTCCGAGGGCAGGGGAGCTAAGGATGGTGGCCGTTGGGCACTGCTAAGCTTCTGCCCTGAGAGCCACGGCCCACCAGGAGCGTGGAAAGGACACGCAGACCTGCCGTCCATCGTTGTCCAGCCTCTGCCTCACTATCGCCCGTGACAGTGACCTGCCAGGAGCCGGGAGCAGAGGCTGCACTTAGAGTAAGCCCTCCCTGCACAGGGGCAAGTCAGCAGGTCACAGCGGCTCAGGGAGGAACCTGCCTGAGGGGCGGCCTGGCACACGGATCCCAGGCCAGGGAGAGGGTATGCCATCCTAGAGGTGAGCGCGGCCGGCATTGCCAGCCGTAGCCAAACGTCAGGTCGATCAAGTTCATCTCCAGGCCCCAGCAGCCCTGTGCTGAGGTCTCCCAGCTCGGACACCCCCCTGTCCTGGCACTTGTTACATAAAAACAAACACACACAAACCTGGTCCCATTACCTCAGGGTCTGAGCAGAACAAATAAGCTAAGAACCAACTCTTTTTGAAACAGGCCTCTTCTCATTCTAAGAAATGTCTGGAGCCAGGGGGCCACCTGGAACGGTGGGGTTCAGGCACACGGGGCCAGGGCAGTTATCATGCTGGGCAGCAAAGCCCTTGGCTCCACCGCCCTGCCCCCCTCTCGGATTCCTCCTTCAATGCTCCTCCGACAGGAGCACTGCTGTGTATTGAAATACATGCACCGTGGCCGACCTTTACCACGTCCCAGTCTGCCCAGGGTACATTGTTTTTACCTGTTATCCTGGAACACTTACTATTAGTGCTATGTTTCATTCTCCATTTTGGACAGTAAATTACAGGGAGAACTGCTTGTTACCTGGTTTAGGCCTTATCTTACCCCGTAGATTAGGGCTCTGGCAGACAAGGACACAAAACAAATGCTCCTCAACGGGAAAGCAGCCACAGGGAGCTCCGGGGCCCCACGTGCTGCCTGGCTCAGTCGGTTCAGGAGGACCGAAGGGCCCGGAAACATGGGACACGGGTCACTGGCAGGCGAGGTCAGCAGGCAGCAGGGTGGAGGGTGGAGGAGAGGAGCAGCCCCTCACCAGTCCCCCTCTGGTCTCGGCAGCCCCTTGGGCAGAGTGAGCTGAGGCACGTGGCTGACCAGAACCAATCAGAGAGCGGCACTAGCAATGCACAGTCACAGATGTGCCCTCCCTGTGCCAGTCACCTTCGTGAACGGAAGGTAGTCCTCACATCGATCCCCCAGCCAGAAAGCAGGAGTGCTTTGGCCTATGCAGCTTCATGAAAACATGGTCTGAAACTCCTAATCCACCCCCAACCCACCCATTTTTCAGACAAGCAAACAGGCCCGGCAGTGTCCCGAATCCTCATTCAATCCACAGAGCAGGTTGTGCTCTTCTCGTGGCCTCCTACGTCCATTTTCCCCCTTTGACCAGCACCCAACACGCATCCCAATCCCCGGGGAATTAGAGCCAAGTCATAGCCCACAGACTCTTAGAGCCAAACGGGCGTTCTGCGGTGGCTTTGCCAATGAGGACCACGAGCCCGGAGACTGTGGCTGGGCAAGGCCTCACAGGGGTCAGTGGCCCAGCCCAGCTCAGAGCCCGGGCCTCCTGGACTCAAGCTAGGACTCACTCCCCAGTGCCCACTGGGAAAATCTCAGAGGCTGCTGGGAGCGCACTGACCACCAGGGGGCTCTCTCCAGGTGGCCTTTACAGACAAGGTTGTCACCTCTCAGGGCTGGCTTCCCGTGGCCCTATAAAAACCAGGTGGTCTCCGAGATCCCACAGAGGGGACAATCCCTCCCCTTCTTCCTGGCGTCTCTGGGGCCTGGCCAGGGGAAACCGGGATTGCATGATATGAGCTGTGCTTTGCTTTTTCCTTCCCAGGTTACTCCTTCTTCAATGATGCTGAAGAGACCAAGGCCGGCATCAAAGACTGTGAGTAGCCCAGGCCCAGCTGCCCGGGGCTCTGCTGCGGCTGCTGTTGGGCAGGGGCCTGATCGCTTCTTCAGGACCACCCTGAGAGGGTGACGGCCTGAGACAACCCCAGCCCAGGAGAAGCAGGAAAAAATGGGGTGGACAGAGCCTGGGGCTGGGGCCTGTGATCTCCTAGCCTACCCCAGACTCAGTTTCCCTGTCTGAACATGGTGCGTAAGATCCAGAAACAGTGCATACAGAGCGCCTGGCATGCGCCAGCAGCATAGATGCTCCAAAACTGGTGTCCGCGAGCAACAATCATCCTAATGACTGACCACTAGAGGCCTGTGGTTGAATCCGAGCTCGCTTAGCAGGCCGAGTATATAATAATAAGGTGATGGAGGACCTCAAATGGTTTGGTTCATTCTGAAAATTAGACTCGCTGTTTTGCTCTTGCAGATGGAGGTTCAGGAAAGACAATTTTGTGGCTTTGATTTTTTAAGACGATGACAATGATGATGACAGTGGTGGTTGCTGTTAGTTGCTGAGCCCACGCAAAGGCTCTGGCCTGGGCACCAGGATGTAGGCCCTGGGCAGGCCCCTCCCCTCCCGGACTTCAGCTCATTCATCCGCAAAAAGACAGGGCGTATGGTGACTCCAGAGAGGTGCACGCTGAGGGGCAGACGGACAGATCGTTTCTTATAATTTATTTTTTTCTCTCCTGAAAGTCCCAAGCAGTCACCTGAGGATTCAGATGGTCTGGTTGATGAAGGGCTTTTTCTTCAGTTTGAGTGCAGGCAGCCAGGTGCAGGCACCACGTGCTGTGGGTTTAGGCAGGCGCCCTGTGCCCCACGGAACACGGAGCCCTCACAAGAGCAGCTCTGCATTCCCAGTGAACAAAGCTTCCACAGAGCTCCCTGGTGCTGGTGGAGCCCCTTCTCACCCATTTGCAGCCATCGAACCCCAGCTTTCACCACCCAGCCCAATCCTACCGAGGCCCAGGGGCCATTCCTGAGTCTGAGGCCCAAGGCTGGAGCCCAGGGCAGGCCCCTGCTCTCTTTTCTAAGCAGCCGTGAGTTTGACCTGACCACTCCTTTCTCAGGGTCAGGTCTCCACTATATAAAGGGGTGTCTATTTGTCAGCCTGCCTTCCTCACAGCATAGGAGGAGGAGGGGCTAGGAAGGAACACTGTGTCCCATAAGTTCTTTAGAATATATACTGAATATATAACTAGCCATAACTAGAGTCAGGACAAGAATACTAACAATAGCAGCTAGCTTTTATTGAGTGCTTACTGTGAGCCAAACCCTGTGCTAGAATCTTTACAGACATTGTTTCGGGTCATCTTTCCTATAACCCTATAAGGCAAGTCCTAGTACCATAGCCTTTTCACAGGGGTAGAAACGAACGCTCAGTAGGTTGAGGTGACAAAGTTAGAAGGTGACAGATGACCCGGGTGTGTCTAAATCTGAAGCCCTGAATTGCTTTGCTTCCTCGTCCATCTCTTTCTTTTCTTTCATTCATTCATTCGATAAACATCTATTGATCACCTACTATGAGCATGATATGAGCTGTGCTTCGCTTAGGTCCCTAGTGTTGGGTGCAAACTCTCCTGAAAGACGAATACTGAGTCTTCGGCATCTTTGCACCTCCCGCCTATTAATCACCCCCAAAGCGCCTAGCGTGGTGCCGCCTCCCAGAGAGGTGTTCAATCCATGTGCCCACTCGGGTGTGACTTGAGGCCTGCATGTGGCCTCTCCCTTCCTTCCTACAGCTGTGACTCCTTCTGTTCCAGATGCTGAGTCCAGCTGCCTGAAAACAAGTGGCATCAAAAGTCAAGACTGTCACAGTCACAGTCGAACGAGTAAGTGCGGAGACACCCTTTTCATTTCTAACTTCCTAAAGCCATTCACGAGGCAAGGCCACCTAGGCTCATAGGCTTTGAAACTGGCTGTTTACGTGGGACCCGTTATTTCCCGCTTAGGAGTCAGGACAGAAATTGACAAGGATTTTGATGAATGCTGTCAAATTCACGTTTATTTCTTTCTCACTTGGGAATGGTACTATAAGAATTAAAATGAGGAAGTAAAGACAGTGTCTAACCATGAAGAGGAAAGGTTTATTTGTCCTGGTCTATTGGTGGGAGGGCTAGGGGGGAGGTCTTCACACTGAAGTGCTCGGGGGCAGCAGCAGAAAAAAACACCAGGAGTTGGCAGTCCTGTTAGCCTTTCCCAGAACTGAGACACCTACCCAGTGCCACCCGCCTGCTGAGCTTGCTTCCGGCCACTTGATCTGTATTAAATCCTAACCCTCTACCTCCACTATGAAGTAGGCACTCTTATTATCCCATTCTACAGGTGAGGAGAGAGGTGGCAATGACAGAGCTAGGAAGAGGTCAGTCCACGCCCCAATCCCAGGCAGCTGGACTCCAGAACCAGCCGAAGCCACAGTACAGTGGAACAAGGGAAATACCAGCTTTTTGTGAAAAAATATAATTGTAGGATTGGTCCACCCGGACAGTTGTGGCTGTGGGAGCCTGATACAGCCCACCGCCTGTCAGAAAGAATGAAAAGATTATTTGACGGTCATTTCATGAATTCCCTAAGGATGGCCCCGTGGTGCCACAGAGCAGGGGCAAGGCCACGGTACTGCTCATCCGTGCGTCCCCAAATGTCAGTTTTGAGACAGATGTTTCCCAGCTCGGCGAGGTTCCGTCCTAACCCCACAAGGCAGCAATTCTCATGTTCTCATGGGTTCATGAGAAGTGGCACAACTCTCTTAAAATTTAAAAAAAAAAAAAAGTAAGTCACTTCCTTTCCTTCCGAAGGCCTCCAAAGTTCTCACCTCTGGGAATTTGTGCGCGACCTGCTCCTGTCTCCCGAAGAAAACTGCGGCATCCTGGAGTGGGAAGACAGGGAGCAGGGCATTTTCCGGGTGGTGAAATCCGAGGCCCTGGCCAAGATGTGGGGACAAAGGAAGAAAAACGACAGAATGACGTACGAGAAGCTGAGCAGAGCTCTGAGGTGAGTTAACGGCCACGAAATGCCACGAGCCCCCGGGCGGTTGCATCAAATGGCCAGCCCTAGGACGGTAAACTGCTTTTGCAGCCGTGTGTGTGTGTGTGTGTGTGTGTGTGTGTGTGTGTGTGTGTGTGTGATGATCCAAAGGTCATGAGACAACACTCCCCTTCTTAGTTCCAGGTGGGATTATGGTCTGTAAACGGACACGCCGTCCTTTCCATTCTTGGCGGTGTTCCCGGGGATCACTGTGAATCCGGCCACCACACACACACACACACACACACAGAACACGTTGGGAGCTGAATGTGGGAGGTTCTGTAGTTGAGGTGTCTGGGAAAGGTTTCAGTGTAAGCTGAGACCAGGGTGTGAAAATACCAGGGTAACCAGAGCCCAGGCTGTCCCCTGAGAAGAATGGGGAGAGTGTTTATGTTCCGGTGCTGGCCTGGGGTGCACGCCCTCCTCCCCCCCCCCACCCCCACCCCCTGGTTCTCGTCTGCTGTCTTTCTCAGGTACTACTATAAAACGGGAATTCTGGAACGGGTCGACCGAAGGTTAGTGTACAAATTTGGAAAAAACGCACACGGGTGGCAGGAAGACAAGCTATGACCGGCTCCATCGTCTGGCTCCTGCTGATGGATTTCTGTTTTAAAGCAATCACGCCGCAATAGACATTTGCAAGTCTTGGTTTTCGGTTTGTTTGTTTTTTAAACGTGCAAACATGCTGATAAAGTTTCTCCACATCTCCGCTTACATTTGGATTCAGAGTTGTTGTTGTCTCCTCACGGGTGATGGCAGCAACCCTTAAGAAATCCCACTGCTTTTTTTTTTCCCGGGGGGGGGCGGGGGTATCTTTCCTGGTACCTTGAGCAAACATGGCTTCCCTATTCGAGAGGCGCAGAACCTCAGCAGCCAGAGCCACGGGTGTAGCTCAGAGGAAAGGACCCAGCTCTGCCTTTAGACTCACCTGGTGCTCCCATCCCCAAAGCTCCAAAGTTTCCACACACTGAGCTGTGGCAGCTCACAAAGGGAAGAAGCGATTCGTTCGTATTTAATGTAACAGGAAGGGGTGACGTGCTAAGACAAACATGCTGTAGGTTTTACATCGTTAAAATTCCATAGAAAAGCTTCTTAATTAGTGGAAGGGCTAAGCCATCCAGCTGAGCGTAGGTTAACAAGACGTTTCTCAACCAGCACATCTTCATGGCCACTCATCAACCCTCCCACAGCATCCTTACCGAATAACACACCTACCATTAGACACATTCTTCATTCTTGCTGAGTTTATTTCCCCTCTTCTCCTGCTTGGGGCGGCCTGGAGGGGGTTGGGGGGGGGGGGCATCCGACAGGCAAAGGCACTTGCATCAATTTCCAAATCACGGCTGGTTCTATGACTCGAGCTGTCAACACGATGAAATCGTAATTCGTTGATTCTGTCTGTGCCCAATGGAAAGGTCCTGACAGCTCAGTCACAGCCAATGAAATTGAGTCTCTTCTGTGTTGCCTTCCTACCTGATGTGTCCTCAAGCTCCAAAACATATTTCCTTGACAGAAATGGCGACTGAACGCTCACAGGTTACAGGGTGCTCTGACAGTCTCATGGGCCACTGGTAGGGACGCCATTAGTGACCTCCAACTAGGTGGACGGCCGGGACTTCTATGTCACCAGAGCAGGAAGCTTCGTGTGGCGAGGCACTGCACCACAGTCCTGCGCTGAGGACCTCCATGCTTACAGTTTAACTTCAAAAGCAACTTGTGTGAGCCCAGCCAGAGTGGCTCAGTTTGTTCAGTGTTGTCCTGTGCACCTAAAGGTCACCAGTTCAATTCCAAGCCAGGGCACATACCAGGGTTTCAGGTTCCATCCCCGGTCAGGGCACATATGGGAGGCAACCAATGGATGTTTCTCTCTCACATTGATGTTTTCTCTCTCTCTCTCTTTCTCTCTCTCTCTCTCTCAGCATGTCCTCGGGTGAGGCTTTAAAAAAATAAAAAGGAACTTGTTTTTAAAAAAATGTGAATGACTGTAAAATAATCTGTTTTTGGACTCATGTGTTTCCCAGGTGGATATAGTTTGTAAACAATGTGAATAAAATATTTAACATGTTAAACTGTCTCTGTTTGTTAACTTCAGCTGGACATACCCAGCTAAGGTACATACTGGCAGCCTAACCTTTTGAGGACCCTTCCGTTGGTTTCGTAGCATAGGAGATGGGGATTTTTAAAGTGCCCCAAGATATGCAAGAAATACATGGAGTAATCCTACCTCCATAAGACAGAGGTCTCCTCAAAAAACAGCCCTAGCCAGTATGGCTAAGTGGATAGAACGTCGGCCTGTGGACCAAAGGGTTCCAGGTTTGGTTTCAGTCAAGGGCATATACCTCAGTTACAGGCTTCTCCCCAACTTGGGTCCTGGTCATGGTGTGTGCAGGAGGCAACCAATCGATGTGTTTCTCTCACATCGATATCTCTCTCTCTGTCTTTCCCTCTCTTTTCCACTCTCCCTAAAAATCAATGGAAAAATATTCTCAGGTGAGGATTTAAAAAACAAACAAACAAACAAAACACACGCAGGGGCTAGTGAGGCCTAGATACATTTTTGTGTGGTGCACACATACACAAAAACTCCTTTTTGCTTGTTATTCTGATTTTTATTCTGTGTCTTACTGTGAATTAGTTTCCTTGATTATAAATCAGGAGATTTACAGAAAAATCCACTTTTCCCATTTCTTAAAAAGCCAGACCTGGCAGCACTGGTTTCCCGGTGTCTGGAGCTGCGTGGAACTCTCCCTTTGGGCAGAGCCTCCAGGCACCGCCTCCCTCCGCCTTCCAGCCTTGCTCTTGCACTACTGTGGTTGGTTTGTTAGTTTCATGCATACAGAGAGCTTGCACATGTTTAACTTGGGTTCCCTGTCCTGGCCACCTAAAAAGGTAGGTACCATATTAATGCTCTGGATCAGAGTCCACAGTCCGGCTGAGAGTGTCCAGGAAACTGGAACGGAGGGAACAAGAGGGGCACTGGGAGCTTTCGGGCAAAGAGCTTGGCAGAACCAAGTAGCTCAGAGGACGGCAGGGACTGGGGTGGGGGCAGAGGAGGCAGCACTGAACAGGACTGGGGAGCAACGTCCAACCTAGGAGATGCTGTCCTACCCCCAGAGGGGGCATCAGGCAACTCAGAGAACTCAAACAATGAATCCCTCTGCTACTCCAGAAGTTGTCGCTTTATAAAACCATTAAATCCTTTTTGTATTAGTTTCCTAAGGCTGACCAAGACAAATCACCAAATTTGGTGGCTTAAAACATCAGAAATTGCCCTGGCCGGTGTGGCTTAGTTGGCTGGGCGTTTGTTTGGTGCACTGAAGGGGTTGCTGGTTCGATTCCTGGTCAGGGTACACGCCTGGGTTGTGGGCTCAGCCTCCGGTAGGGGACATGCAGGAGGCAGCCAATCCATGTTTTGCTTTCACATCGATGTTTCACTCTCTCCTCCTCCTCCCTTCCTCTCTCAAAAATCAATTTAAAAATCTTTAAAAATTCCGTTAAAAACCTAGAAATTTATTTTCTCACAGTTCTGGAAGCTGCAAGTCTGGTGTTGGCAGAGCCAGGCTCCCGCCACAGGCTCTCGGGATGGGTCCTCCTGGCCTATTCCAGCTCCTGGAGGCTTCGGTAGCTTGTGGCTAAAGCTCCCATCTCAGCCTCCCTCTCCATACGGCCCGCCCCTCCTCCTCCCTTTGCTCTCTGAGGACGCTTATCATTGGTTTTAGGGCCCAGCTCATCTCAAGACCCTTAGCTTAATGACCTGAAAAGACCATTTTTCCAAAGCAGGTCGCCTTCACACGTCCCGGACGTTGGGACATGGACATGTCCTTTGGGTGGGGGCCATCATTCAGCCCGCTCTGCCCTTTAAAATGAGGGGAATGAAGTATGGTAGATAGTTTAACTTTAACCCCGCTGTTTGGCTTCTGTACTTATTTGCTTTGTTTAACAATAGAAAAGTTATTTTGGTTTTCTGAATTATATAAATCATCCCATTCGATTAAATACCCTATTGATTGTAATGTGAAATCCCATTTGTAGTGGCCATACTGGTCTTAGAAAGCACATTTTCCCTTATCTGGGAAGGACAGCACAGTTATCCCAAGGTCAGAGGGCTCCAGTTAAGGGGTCCCTGTTGACTCAGTCAGTGTTCCAGAGACCCAAAACTGTCATTTAGATCACATGCCTAAGTTTAACCCAGGTTCCTCATTCCAGACCCGAGGGCTCTAGATAAAGTGTTTCTGTCAATTCAGTGACCCCCAGACCCAAAACTATAATTAACATGCTGCTTCTGCTTCTGTAAACTGCTTTTTTGCAAACCAGGTTCCTCATTCCAAACCTTGAGATGTAATCAATACCTTTGTGATCTTTGTCTATATAAGTCTGGCTCTGCCACCATCTTATCACTATGAGATTTGGGAAAGCAAAATGGCCCCTCATAGTCCCGGATTGCAATAAATGTGACTCTTTAATTCGAAAAAAAAAAAAAAAATGAGGGTTTTACTTAAACAGAGAGTTTCATAAGACAATTCATCCAAGAACAGAAAATACAACGGACTGTTTAAAATAGCACACTTTAAGCAAGCAATACCAAATAACTAAAAACAACAGAAAATGCAAAATTCGCTTAGCAAACAGTCAAATGAGAGAATACAGATCCCCTCCGTAAAAAGGATCACCATAGAGCGTTCCATAGCAAACTTCCCCTATGTTACTAGGAGAGAAGATGGTGGAGATAGCGAAGTAAAGGCAACTCTTTTCAGATACTTTTCAATAAAGGGGGCAATGACAGGAGAAGCCTGGGAGATGGAGAAGATCTGAGTGGATGCGTGACAGCAGGTCTGCACAGCAAGAGGACTGACACGGAAAGAAGGGAAGAACTGGTGATTCGAGAGAGGGCAGGGGTAACTCCTGAGGAGGCAGAGGACGGTGCGTGTGTGGGTCTGACCTCCGGTGGGAGCACAGTTCCCCTCTGTCAACGGGAAGGAAAGAAGAGCACGTGGCTGTCGATGCTGGCAAGCTGGGGATTCGGGTGGAGGGACAGATGGGGGAGTTACTCTATCCTTGGTGAATAAGGAGCTGAGAGGGCAGGGGGACACGTGGAGAGCTTGCTGAGGACAGAGAGACTAACTTCCGCACAGCGCCGAGGGCCCACTTGAGGTTTGTGGTCACGTGTGTAAAAGCCCAGGCAGCAGGGCTGTGTTTGGCTCCAGCCACAGTCATCTCAGCCCAGGAAGAGGCGTATTTTACCAGGCTGCGTCTGGAGTAACTAGGACTTTAAAGTATAAAATGTAAACACAGTCAGAAGGGAAAGTAATGGCATGAAGAGGGTGATGACCAGTGAAGTTTCCGGGAGTGTGGAAAACTGATGGGAGGGGAAATCTGTGCTAAATTGTTCAGATATGTTCACACACATGCACACAACAATCAGCTCCATGGGCAGAGTACACTTCCTCACCCTTTGACTTTGGGCTTAGCCATATGACTTGTGTTGGCCAAGGTCGGTGAGCATCATAAAAATCAAGGCTTGAGCCCTAACTGGTTTGGCTCAGTGGATAGAGCATCAGCCTGTGGACTCAAGGGTCGCAGGTTCGATTCCGGTCAAGGGCATGCACCTTGGTTGCAGGCACATCCCCAGTAGGGGGTGTGCAGGAGGCAGCTGATCGATGTTTCTCTCTCATCAATGTTTCTAACTCTCTATCCCTCTTCCTTTCTCTCTGTAAAAAAATCAATAAAATATATATATTTTTTTAAAATCAAGGCTTGAAACACCTGTGCAACTGTCATCCCAATTTCCCGAGAAAGGAAAAACTGTAGGTTTCCTTTTCTTGCATTCTTGCACTTTTGCCATCGTTGCTGGCTAGCCATCACCATGGCATGTATCTTAATGTCACTTAAAAGGGATATAATTAGATAGTGCTTCCTAGGAAGTAAAAGTTACCTGGGGAAGTTAACCTCACCAGTATTTATCTTTGAAAGTCACAAAAGAGGTCTCTACAATAAAATTCGAGGCACTCCCATGTGTCAGACTTTTACATACAAGAAACATGGTAGATACATGTGATTTTAACTATGGACTTATTTTTACACCACAGAATAGAACAAAGCAGAAACTTATCTCAAAATTTCTGTCTTTGTTTATAACCAATATTTAAGTCAATAACCTCTTTCCCATAGTCAAGTTATATGAATTTTTATCAGTTTATCTTATATATTATATTTCATACTATAGAGAGATATAACTATAGTGAAGCTACTATATTGAAAGTACTCACCAATACTTGGAAAGTGGGTACAAATGGATACATTTACTTTCTATGTGTAAAAATACAACAGTTTCCAAGTGCACTCAAACATCGGAGGAATTCAGGCAGGAGAGTCTGATAGAAGAATAAAGAACTTTGAGCTCAAAGACTGAGAATTTGTATTGCTAGAGGTCTCATGAAAGCCGAAGGTCTCAGGGCATTCCTAAGAGTGGTACAAACCAGTTTTGAAGATCTGAGATGAAGGGAATGAGTATTTAAGGAAAATAGGTTTTCACTTAGTATTCAGAATTTACCTTTGAAGTATTCCACTTGACTTTCGAGCAAACATGGGTTTTAAGAAAAGAACTTGAGGTTCTGAGCCCTTATTTTAAAAACTCATAAGCAGATGGGGAAGTAAGCTAATGAACAAGAGATCGAAGTAATTTTCAAAGGTGGGCAGTTTGCTATTTTTATAATATAATTAAAGTTCTGGTCCACAGGGTCTTAAGGCAAATAACATAGTATCCTCATGATATTGGTGTTTCCAATTTTAAAGGTAAGCATCTGATAACAGATGATATTCAGATTAAGAGTTTGGTGGGACCCGATAAGGGTTTAATTTCCAACATATACAGGGATCTCATGAAACTTAACAAAAGGAAGATAAACAATCCAATAAAAAAATGGGCAACGGACCTAGATAGACACTTTTCGAAAGAGGACATACAGAAGGCAGAAAGACATATGAAAACCTGCTCAAAGTCACTAATTATACGAGAGATGCAAATCAAAACAACAATGCGTTATCATCTCACACCTGTCAGAATGGCTATCATCAACAAATCAACAAACAACAAGTGTTGGAGAGGATGTGGAGAAAAAGGAACCCTTCTGCACTGCTGGTGGGAATGCAGACTGGTGCAGCCACTGTGGAGAACAGTATGGAGCTACCTCAGAAGACTAAAAATGGAACTCCCATTTGACCCTGTGATCCCACTCCTAGGAATATATCCCAAGAAACCAGAAACGCCAATTAGAAAGGATATATGCACCCCTATGTTCATAGCAGCACAATTCACCATAGCTAAGATTTGGAAACAGCCTAAGTGCCCATCAGCAGATGAGTGGATTAGAAAACTGTGGTACATATACACAATGGAATACTATGCTGCGGTAAAAAAAAAGGAACTCTTGCCTTTTGCAACAGCATGGATGGAACTGGAGAGCATTATGCTAAGTGAAATAAGCCAGTCAGAGAAAGATAAATACCACATGATCTCACTCATTTGTGGATTATAGAGAACAACATAGATTGATGAAAAAGGACAGACCCAAAGACTGAGAAACAGCGATCAGGCTATCAATCCCTAGAAGGAAAGTAGGGGAGGGCGGGGGTAAGGGGAAGAGATCAACAGAAGGACTTGTATACATGTATATAAGCCAAACCAATGGACATGGACAACGGGGGGATGGGAGCACGAGTTTGTGTGTGGGGGGGAGGTTGGGGGTTAAAGGGGGGGATGAGGACACATTTGTAATTGCTTAACTAATAAAAAATAAATAAATAAATAAATAAATAAATAAAAAAGAGTTTGGTGGGACATCCCAAGTTATATATGGAGCCGAAAGAAATCAAATACCACTCCTCTAGTCTTATGAACAGATTATTTTATTGTAAAAATGTAATAATTATAAATCGGTCTGCTGTAAAATCAATGCAGTATTAGCATAAATGTAATTCCAAGTTGTTGTTTTTATAAATCTGATCAGTTCCAAGCAGAAATAAGCATTAAGCCATGATGGTGTTGAGGTTATCTTCAAAAGACACCACCAAGGTGTTAAAAATGTGTTTTTCCTATTAGGAACTCAGAAAAATTAAAAATTCTGAGTGGCTTATCTTTATCTTTTCTTCATATATATAACAACCATATTTTTAAATAATAGGCCATGAGATGATATGTAAACATACTAATTTCACCAAGATGTTTTTTTCTTACCAAAGTTATATTTCTGCTAGAAACTTTCATTCTGATCATTTCAAGTGAAGAATCCAACCAATTGTCCAAAGCAAACACATGTTGTTGTTTTTTTAATGATTCTTAAGCCCTAATCTTCATCGCTCCCTTCATTTTCATTAAAAGTCATTATTACATTATTTGCTATGGAAACAGGATCATCATCTGAGAGACTTGCGTTTGCACATCTAGCACAGCAGAATCTATCCAGCGGTGAGTGGGTGAGTGGATTATGGGTGTGAATTCCATGTTTTGCTTCACAGGCGGAGAGCAGCTCGGCTCCAGACCAGGGCCCCGACCTTCACAGGTTCGCTTTCTCCCTTGCAGCCAGGTGAGACCCGTGCTGCATAAAGGTGTGAATCGCGTTCTGTTTTAAAAGAAGACCAACAGATTAATTAGCTCGCTGGGCAGCAGCAACCTGGTATTTATCTGAACTTTCATTTGTGCTCAAATAAAAATAACAACAATTCAGAACTCATTCACCTTAAACTGCCTTATATTGTCCAGAGCTAAAATAAAGAGTACGTGTTTTGCAGGTGAGTTCTTTAGATCTCAAGTGAGTTTCTGAACAGCTGCTTTAAGAAATCTAATAGCTGTGCCTGCGGAGAGCCATCCTAGAAGGAAACCACACGATGCCTCGTCTAGCCCAGGCACACACGCTCTGCCTCAGCCGGCCCGCTCTGGGCTCACCTTAGGCTTCTCGGCGTTGTACTTGTCCAACAGAGCCTGGATGCGGGCCCCATAGTCAGGATGGACATCGCTGAAGTTCTTGACCTGAAAATAAACGGAGACATTACCTTAGTCCCCCCCAGGACAGCGTCTGGTTCGTGGCGTTCACTCCGGGGAGAAGGAATGCTTCCTCGGGAAGTGGAACCACACAGCGGTCCACAACACAGAGTAAGGCTGGGGTCCGGTGCCAACGCTGACGGGCACTGCACAACCTGAGACAGGCCGTTCTTCTGCGCGTGCCCACCGCCCACAAGGTGAGTCAGATAGTGCACCTCCCTCACACACGCCCGTGAGAAAACGCACAGGAGGCAAGCTGCGCTGACTGCGTGCAGAGAGCCGACCTCAGGGAACACAAGTTACAGAGATTTGTATTCAGAAACGGGCCCAGACGCCGCCTGAATTTAAAATATACAAAGTCATGGCCACGTGCTGGGCAATTCCACACACACTTCAAGCAGGAATTCCCTGCTGGGCTGGGCCCCAGCAGGCAGCAGGATGAGAAGGGGCATCATAAATCCACAGGAAGCCTTACAGCTTCGGCACATGTGAGAAGAACTCGAAGAGTTTGCTCCTTACACGCTGTGCCCAAGTCATTCTCATCAAGAAGTTAAGATCCAACCTGCCCCAGCTACCTCACGGGGCAACTGTCTGGCTCTCCGCAGGAGATATGCCATATCCACTGGAGAGAAAGTAATCAGAGGCTGAGTGGGGCTTAGTTCCCATTTTCTTAAGTCCATTTGGCTCAAAGAAAATAGAAAGGACACTTCCTTTTACGGGTTCTCTCGCAGCTGCACTCTCTTCTCCAGCCAGCAGAGGCCGCCCTTCAGCTGCCAAGGTCTCACTCACCGCTTTCCTCTGGATGAACAGCTGGGCGTCCTTCAGGTGGCCCGCGATGTTCTCACACAGCCGTTTCCTCTGCTCCTCGTTCAGTACACTCGTATAGAACGTCCGCACCTGCCCAGCGAACATACACAGGGTGGGCGCAGTGGAATCACCGCGTTATCCCACGCAAAACTCACCCAGATGCCACTTTTAGGTGAAAAAGTGAGACTTTCCATTTGCGGAAGAATGGAAGTTTTTAGAAGTTAAGAATAATCTTAAATTACAGTTAAAACTGTCGTTTGTGTTGAGTTCTTCACTTTTTGTTTTATTTTAAGCAAACTAGGAGGAATTCAGTTGTTGATAATAGCTCATAACTGCTATTCAATAATGTCTTTTGTAGTCACTGCTAATAAATCGCTTATAAAGTATAAGGCATAGCCTACAGTTAAAAATCGCACCACACTCTTCATACTGAGAAGTCCAGACTGTGCAAATGATCATCAAATATCCAGTTAGCACAACCTTTGTTCAATTCACCCAGAACCAGAGGGAAAAAAGAAACTCATTCATTTATATCCTTAGTTATTCAAAAGCCAAGATTTCTTGGAGAAGATAGATGTTAAGTGATATTTTCCTTAGATTATTGGGTTTGCCGCTAAAATTAATAGTAATAGATTAAAACTGAAAACAGGAGCTAAGTGCCAGGCATGAGTTCTAAGAGCCTCTGCTCATTTCTGAAATCAAGCACGGTGGTGGCAAAACCGCAGCCATGTCACAACAGAAGCTATGAGGCAACGAGGAGAAAAGCTTCGAAAGCAAAAACAGATGGAGGGAGAGTAAGAGAGTCATGTGAACGGGACGCCCCACACCTCCACTCCCGCTACTGAGGCTCCCAGAGCTATTTTGAATCCAGCTCTAGTCCCTTAAATCTGCCAGCCCTGCCCGGATTCTGAGATTTGCTACCCTCAAGCTTAACTTGCCCATTTCTTAGATTGCCATGGACTCACTTCTTCCCCAATGGCCCCCACTGTACCTTAGGTGACATTTGGGAGAACTGAAATGAAGCATCCCTCGTACTGAGAGAGCAGAGTAACACAGCTCTCCCACTCCGCCCAGTAAAGGGACTGGTGTACGATTAGAGATGACTTCCCTGGATTCGACAGGAGACCTGTTAGACACGTTGAGAGGGGGAACTGGCAGACTCCCCTAGCAGACAAAGAAGGCGCTACCTGAGAGACGTTATCATCGTTGGCAGTGTTGTAGCGCCGCGCCTCCCCGGAGACGCGGGTGCTGCTCTCCAGGGCCAGCCTCGGCTGATGCTCCGGGGCACTGAAGCTGTTGGGGTAGTAGTTGGGAGCACCACCTTTAAAGGCAAACCACACAGATTCACTAAGGGGAGAAAAAATGAAGGGAGTCCACATACAATGCAATATGAAATACATTCAATTACATGTACAGTATATGTATACACACATGCACATACATACATACATGCATACACATACATCTACTTGTCATGCACATGTTATTTTTAATGCACCATATTTACCCACAGGCAATACTCAGATTCTTAGAGAATACTGCCATCTTCCAAACGTTCGCATGGGCTGCCTCACTCTAGGTCAGTGGTTCTCAACCTGTGGGTCGCGACCCCCACAGGGGTCGCCTAAGGCCACCGGAAAATACATATATAATTACATATTGTTTTTGTGATTAATCACGGTGCTTTAATTATGTTCAATTTGTAACAATGAAATTGGGGGTCACCACAACATGGGAACTGTATTAAAGGGTCGCGGCATTAGGAAGGTTGAGAACTACTGCTCTAGGTCTTAATGAAGAGATCTCAAATTCCCCTTGAACACGTCAATGATCGGATCTGTGAAATCTGATGCTTGTCAGTACAAATACATTTCTTCAGGTTTGATTTGACACCCCCGCCGCCCCCCCCCCCCCCCCCAATAGAAAATGAGACCCAAGGACACGTTCCAAACTTTAGGATTTCATGCGGGCTCAGGTTCGATTCCAACACTGAGTCACAGAATTCTTGGGAGCAACTCCAAGTTCCAGCTCCGCTCCTTCAATGACTGAGCCCTGAGATCTTAACCGCTGCAAAGCTACGCAGTAATTAGTGGTAGGTCAGGGATTAGAACTCTGGGTCGTTTGTCTCCTCCATTCCAGCACACACTATACTCCCATGACACAGCTCTGCTTTGCTTTTCGTTAAGGCTTTTGGATCCTCGAGTATCTCTCCTGTATTATTATGACTTTATTCAATTCTACTTCACTCTGACTTCTCTCCAAAGATAAATAAAATAGGAATTTTTAAAACTTTGATATATTCCTAGTATATCAGCATCATTTATCTGGACTTATAGGAAAAGAAGTGAAAAATATAATCAAAAAATTTTATGACTTCTGGAAAAAAAAAATGAAGCTCCCCTCCCCCCCCCCCCACCCTCCCATTTTGGCATATTTATTTTTCTAACTCCACTCTGCTTTAGCCGATATTAGCAGAAGCCTGAATTATCTGCGCACACAACTGCCTACAGGAGGGGCTTAGAAACATGCTAAATGGCTTGAGCAAACCAGTCTGGGGCTGGGATTTTACCCAGCACATTGCCAGAATACATTGACTGCCCAGAGCGGATAATTAAGAGGTGCCTCCTTTCACATCGATCAAGTGCATGCAGAAGGAGGGAGGACAGCACATGATTATGGAGCCCAGTCATTAGCTCCAGAAATGCATTGCAGGCCAACCACATCTCCATGGAAAGCAAAGTGCCCCAATAACCAGCCACCGCAGTGGTTTTCTGCATTAAGTGCGAGTTCTTCAAAATGTGCCCAATTGAGTAATGTTTAAGTTCTATTTCCAAATAAGCTCTGGCCTTTACTCAAAGTGGGAGTTGTCTTCAAGTCATTGACTCCTGGGAACAATTAAGCACTTTCACTGAGCTTTAAGAGCACAGCCCAAATGTTACACTTTTAAAACAAGGAGGCAAAGGTTGTACACACACTGTTTTCCACATGTATACCACTAGAATGGTAAACAGGAAGCAATTACTGCCCTAGCTGGTCTGGCTCAGTGGATAGAGCGTCAGCCTGCGGACCAGAGGGTCCCAGGTTCGATTCCGGTCAAAGGCACGTACCTAGGTTGCAGGCTCCTCCCTGGCCCAGGCCCTTGTCGGGGCTCGTGCAGGAGGCAACCAGTCGATGTGTTTCTCTCACATTGATGTCTCTCTCTGTCTTTCCCTCTCCCCCATTCTCCCTAAAAATCAATGGGAAAATATCCTCAGGTGAGAGAGAGAGAGAGAAAGAAGCTATTACTTACTAATGAAGTTCCAAAACATGCATGAACTTCTCTGACTCTTCACAAGTGAACAATTCTCAGTAATAGCCAGTCTCAATAACAAAGGACCAAAGGATACGAATGAAATAAAAAAAATCACTTTAGAAAAAAGATGCACAAGACAAACACAAGAAGTATCAATTACTTTGGGCGATAACACACTCCATACCTCTATAAACCTCAGAGAGCAGAAACAGGGTAACCCCCCAATGTAATCGGTTAGTGAGCATATAAACTTGTTAAATAATGGAAAAGGCTTAGTGATAATAGTAACAAGTGCAAGGCCCAAAATTATATATGCAAAACAATCGTAAATGTATAAAAAAATTCATAAAAGACTGGCAAGAAATGTAACAAAATGGAACCGTTGTGGCCTGTGGGGGTTGGGACCGCAAGTGGGTCTTTCTTCTCCCTTTTATCTTACAGTTTCCAAATTTCCTTTAGGGCACATGTAAAATCCTTATTTAGAAAAAATTAACTTTGTTTGAATATAGACACCTAGGGCTATAGATATAACTGAATAGTAAAATTTCTGAAAAGATCAATGTAAGCAGCCTATTACTAAAACACACGTCCTAAAAATAAAAATAAAAAAGGAAACCACGATCTCTACTAAACTGTGGAACATTAAAAGGAAAAAACATTCACTAAGCATTCTCTAATTAGAACAATAATTAGAAATAGATGCTATTTGTACATGGCACCCAAAAGTGTAACTTAAAGAGAAAAAAACCCATAAATGTGACAAATGAGCTCCAAAAACCAAAATGCAGCCGAGTCTCATCTCACCAGTTGATTTACATGAATTCAACTATATTCACTTGACAAAAAACAGTGGGGAGAACCCTTTCATTTTCCTCTGCATCCCCTATTTTCTAGCTCCCCCTACCCCCTCCAAGTTCTAGCTAGACTTCTCCTCCACAGCCCGGCAGAAGCTCAGAGAAATGAAAGCCAGGGTAATGTAAGGAATTGTCCACTTCTGAAGAGTCTTTAACACCTAACCCCTATGTTAGACGTGACTCTACTACAGTCACTGTGCAAGTTCTTCCTCCCTGCCTCTCACCACAGGATGGATAGCAAGGAAAGCCAGAGGTGGAATTCTCAATAAAACATACAACAGTATGGAGAGTCCTCAGACAGTTTAGACCTTTGCTGCTGGGCAAAAATTATGTGTTTGGCAGGAGTGCCTCTGTGAGCCCCTTCCTAGAGCCGGAGGTCCCGCGGGGCCAGGCTGGAAACCACTGTCCCACCCTCTGCTCAGCAGTGCCCCTCGCCCTCCCAGGGAGCCGAGAGTCTTAGGCCTACCCTGGTTGTCGACCACGCACATGGGGCCGTCACGCTGGTAGTTGGCCACTCGAGCACGGTAGGGACAGTTCACAGGGATCTGAAGGTAGTTGGGTCCCAGGCGGTGGCGGTGAGTGTCAGGGTAGGAAAAAAGGCGGCCCTGCAGTCATAAATGACACGGACACTGTGAGCAGTAACGAAAAGAAGCAAAATTCTACAAAATCAACTGTACACGACGGTAGGTATTCAATGTACATTAGTTAATATAACTAAAACTATTGAAAAACGTATTTTCTATAAAAGTCTCAGATGTTCTCAATGTCAAAGTGAAAAAAGTTATTATTCAATAGAACAGGGAACTCTTAGCGTGCCTCCAAAGAGCGGTGCCTGCTCAGCCTGTGTGGCTCAGTGGTTGAGCATCAACCTATGAACTAGGAGGTCAAGGTTCAATTCCTGGTCAGGGCATATGACCGAGTTGCGGGTTCAATTCCCAATAGGGGACATGCAGGAGGCAACCGATCAATGATTCTCTCTCATCATTGATGTTTCTATCTCTCCCTCTCCCTTCTTCTCTGAAATCAATAAACATATATTTTTTTAAAAAAAGAGTGACACCTGAACTGGAACCACACGCGTCCAGCAGCAGCCATCAGTCACTGCAGTCTGACCCGGGTGCAAGCTTTCACTTCTGTTTCATGATCACAGTCCAAAATCCAAAAGGACTGGTTTACTCAGTAACTGTTAAGTCAATTATTCTCCTATAATGTCTAGCCCACAGGAAAGTTTTCACTCTTTGTACACTCAAAAGGGCATATCGGAGAGTGAAGAAAAAGGACCGAATGCCTAGGTTCGTTACCAAGATGAATGGTTAAATTAACCCACTGCCTTTCACCACTGACAACAATAAATTTAGTTTGAAAAACCATGTCCGGTCTTTTTACAGATGGAAAAGCCATGTCCGGGTCTCTTCAAGCATCACCATTGAAGAGGAAATGAATAAAATCAATGTGACCAAGGTGTTATAATCAACTAAAAAATACTCCCTACTTTCAGTTACAGACTGAACAGCGAGTGCTTTCTATACCCTACAAATACCTGTGGCATTTTCTAACATAACTTCTTGAAGATTAAGGGACTAAATGTCAGTGTTAGCACACTCAGGGACTTTACCATGAAATGTAGTTTATACTGTAATGTCCATCTCAGAATGTTCCAGTCAGTCCCACAAAAGCTAAGGACCCAGGTTAAAGTTTAAGTGATGTTCTAGTTAATTCTTCATACAAAAGATCACACCAAATTCCAGGGTGTGTTTGAGTGTGTGTGTGTGTGTGTGTGTGTGTGTGTGTGTGTGTACCCGTGCGCATGCGTATACCTGCAGGTACTCCTGCCTCAGTACCTCCCGATCCACAGGTTTACCTGAAGCATCTTGTCAGGGCTGGGCTCAATGCCAGGCGGCATGTTGCTCGGGTCGAAGGCCAGCTGCTCAACCTCAGCAAAGTAATTGACTGGGTTCCGATTTAAGACCATTTTACCAACGGGGATAAGAGGGTAGTCCTTGTGAGGCCAAACCTAAAAATAATGTGATATTCACAATTACCAGACAACCAACTGAAGCAAATTAAAGCACCCACAAAAAATGACAGCTTTCAAATAGAATGAAGCCAGTGATGATAAGTAAAAATAATAATGTTTAATCCAATAAGATGATAAGAACTTAAGATAAGTGCATTGGTTAAATCTTTCACAACAGTGAACAGTAAATATTGACACTTTCCCTGGGCAAAAGTACATCAGCTTTTCAAAACTTGCTCCCTGCTAATAGCAATATATCAAGCCCTGGCCAGGTGGCTAATTAGTTGGAGCATCACCCCATAAACCAAAAGGTTGTGGGTCCAATTACAGGTCAGGGCACATACCTAGGTTGCGGGTTAGATCCCTGGTTGGGGCACCTATGGGAAGCAACCAATCGCTATTTCTCTCTCACATCGATGTTTCTCTCTCCCTCTTCCTCTTTCTAAACATCAATAAACACATATCCTCGGGTGAGAATAAAAAACAACAACAATGTATCACAAGCCACCTAGGCCAGGGGTGGGCAACCCCTGGTACGCGTGCCAAACATGGCACGCCAGTAACTTTTGCTGGCACGCAAAACCCTCTCTTATAATCTTCCATTTACAATTGTGAATCTTTGTTTTCAGTGATGAATTTTGTTAAGTCTCGTAATAGGAGTAGCCTGACGGATGAAAGTAGTAGCTCGTGCATATCTCTGAAGGCCATGAAATATAAACCTGATGTAAAATCTCTGTCATCAGTGATGCAGCAGCAAAAGTCCCACTGATAATATCAAACGGAGTCATAAAGTTTTCTGTCGGACTATCAGTGTACATGTATACATTAAAAATAAATGTATTTTTCATCACCATATAGTGTTTTTGTCGCTCAAATGAATTTTATTATTTCTTCAAGGTTCTTCACATACATACACCTTAAGAGATATCAAGTAGGTGTAACATGTTCTCAAAAAATAAGGGCTGGCACGCAGAAGAATTCTGAATCAGAGATTTTGCTGGTTTTGTCATGCACTCACAAAAAAGTTGCCCACCCCTGACCTAGGCGAATTCAAGAGCTTACAATCGGGAACTAGAAGCAAGATGCTGGGAAAGACTTCCCTGCCATGATGAGTGTTTGACTGGAAATTTGTTAAGATTAGGTACAAAGAGACTTAAAGAAGAAAACCGCTTAGTTGTTAACTGACTTACCTTGGTAACATCGAACGGATTAAATGGACAACTTTCTGCCTGACTGAAGGTCATCACCTGGATGTAAAAAGTCCAGGAGGGGTAGTTGCCTGTGGCGATGGCATTGAAGAGATCCCGGAGGCCATAGTCAGGATCTTCGTGGGAGAGTCTTGCTGCCTCTTCAACCGAAAGGTTTTTGATGCCCTGGTCCGTCTACAGAACAAAAGAAAACGTTCAAACTGAAACTTACTGGCACAGTTAGCGAACTCTAGTCAGTCAGGAATTCATTGTAGGATTCTGAGTAACACTACTCAGAGACTGGCCTTCCCTTCTAACTGGAATCCCACTGTTCAAATCTGACACAAATATGAATTTTTCAACAAGAAATTCTACTTAATCTGATTCTTTTAAATGTCTAGGGAATCCATCTCTGCAATTCATATTAAAATTAGTCATATCCTTCCCTTTATTATTCCATACTATTTAAATTTTTTAAATTGTTGACATACAGTTTATTTTTAATTTTCTCCCATATAAAGAGTGCTGTATTAATGTCTTCAGACAAGCCCCATAAAAACATTTGGCATAAAATTTATCATTTTAAAGTGTTCAATTCAGTGGATTTTTTTAGTAAATATCTCAAAATGGAGTTGCTGGGTCATATGGTAATTCTACATTTAATTTCTTGAGGAACTTCAAAACGGTTTTCCAGAGTGGTTGCTATTTGAATTTTTATACTCATGCTACTTTTCAAGTCAGAAAAAATCAAAATGTATTTTTTAAATGAACAAATAAGAAAATTAAAAAATTTTCTTTTTGCATGAAGAAATTTTTAAATTTTCTTTTAATAGCTCAAGTCAATTACGAGATTGTACTCAGCTAGTATTCCTACACCCCCATACTCTTCCTTTTTTTCTTTAAAGAAATTATAGAATCATAGTTCACAGACCTGAAAGAACTTCATTCAGTACAGCCACTCTGAAGCAGTTCTCTGACTATGAGTGGATAAAATTAGTATTCTGACTTTCCAAACAAGATCCAAAGAAGTTAAGTCACTTGCACAAGTGCTCCTATTATCTCATACCATACTGATCTTTAATAAATTTCCCACCTGTATCTTAATCTAAAGATCTCCATCACGCCAAGCTCCATGGAAAGACTTCCTTAGCAAAAACCAACTCTGAAAGACTAACCCATTACGACCACAGAAATCCCAACTCTCTAGCCAGAGGCAAGATTTGAACCCTTCCTACTATTAGAAATAAAGCCAGGACTTAAAAAATGGAGGTTCGCATCGGCAGATCATCCAGAGAGCTAACACATTAAATTGTGCAATAATATTGCAACACCTTCCTGATTTTAATTAAATCTGTTGGGCTTAGAAATGAGTTCTCTTAGGCCGAAACCGGTTTGGCTCAGTGGATAGAGTGTCGGCCTGTGGACTGAAGGGTCCCAGGTTTGATTCCAGTCAAGGGCATGTACCTGGGTTGCGGGCACATCCCCAGTAGGGAGATGTGCAGGAGGCAGCTGATCGATGTTTCTCTCTCATCGATGTTTCTAACTCTCTATCTCTCTCCCTTCTTCTCTGTAAAAAATCAATAATATATATATATATATATATATATATATATATATATATATATATATATAATGAGTTCTCTTAGTTCAGAATCACCAAGACATGAATCTATGTAGCTCTCAGGTTACCTCAGGCCCTCTGCTGAACAGACCCATAAGCAAGCCCATCTCTCCAGGACCATGGACAGCAGGTATTATTATCCCAATTTTATAGATACAAAACTGGAGCTCAGAGAAGTTTTAATAACATGCCCAAGTCACAGTTATCTAGAAGAAGGAAAATCTGAGTTCGGACTGGTCTAACTGCAAAGCCACCAACCATGCCAGCCGTCCCAGATACAATCATTTAGTCCAGTGGTCGGCAAACCGTAGCTCGCGAGCCACATGCGGCTCTTTGGCCCCTTGAGTGTGGCTCTTCCAAAAACTACCGGCTCTTCCACAAAATACCAACTTCTGCGCATGGGCCAAAAAGTTTCAGTCACACTGTATGTGCACACCCGCATGCGGGATTTTGTGGAAGAGCCACACTCAAGGGGCCAAAGAACCGCATGTGGCTTGCGAGCCATGGTTTGCCGACCACGGATTTAGTACTACTCTAACACTTCTTTTGGCAATGACAAGCCCATGGGCCATGTTCAAGCCAGTCACAAACCAACGTATGCCTTGCCAAAGATTATAGATCCAAGTCATAAGTATAAAGAGGAGTGACGGTTTTTCTGTTTGATATACCTACATACTAGTAAGTTGTTCTGGTAAATATTAAGACAGGACAGAAGAAAGCAGGTCTTTGTGAGGTCATTAACAGGGAGACGCCATCTGTCATGAGTCCACTTCTGTCTCTTCTTATTTTAGCAGGAGTTTTGGAAACAAATTCTTAAACAACCAGAGGTTTTCTAATAACCTTCTGGATTTCTCATGGGACACTGCTTATTCTAACAAATGGCAAGATTAAGAGAGAGCCCTTTAAAACATTTCCGTTAATTAAAAGGTTCTCAAAAACTTCCCCAAAGGTAACTGATCGTACGAAAGTAAATTTAAAAAACAGAATTTTTGTTTTCTGACGTTTGTAATTGATTTTACTTATTTTCCTCGTTCGCCATATACCCTCAATAAATGCTAAATACATGGATGGATGAATTAAAATGTTAGGAGAAATGTATTTGGAAAGATAGCATCGGATTTGGAAAGTAACGGTGAGCTAGGTATTGCCGACAGAATGCCCCACTTCTGCCGTAGTCCCCTACTGGACCCCAATATATATCTATGTTCAGAACAATGCCTAAGGGCTAGGAAAGGCAAAGCGTGATACTTCACTGTTTGCAAAGGCTTGACTCTAAAACTCCAACAAAGCACTCCAGAGAACTAGGCTCAACCAGATAGAAATCTCCATTGGCCTACTCGGGAGGCCTGTAATATCTTATTACTTTTGACCCCAAATAAAAACCTTAGATCTCCCCTCTCCAGGGAGAAAAGAATTTCAATGTGCACCTGCCCATACCAGAAAGCCAGCACAAAAAAAAACATTTTCCCAAATATGTATGGCAGAAAGCCCAGGGTCCAGAAGGAGAAGAAAGCTTGATAATGGACAGCAGCTGTGTCGTCTTCTAGCCACATGAAAAGGAGACTACACACAGTTCTTCTGACTAAGCAGGTGAACAGGTGGCAGAAAACAAAAGATTCAGGGTACTAATCAAATAGATAAATACTTCTCATCCTTGGGGGTGGAAGTAAGGGGAAGGTTGGAGAGGCCTTGATCTTTTGCATCTCTGCCTAACCCGCAGAAGTAACGAGATGTGGGTGGTGGGAGCCTTTTATCCCTTGCCCCAAAGGAAAGCATGTACCTTATAATGGAATTTGCAATAAATTGCCTCTCCATTCGCATTAACCAGCTTGAAAGTATGAGACCCATATCCATTCATGTGCCTGTGTCCATCTGGAATCCCCCGGTCACTGAACAAGAAGGAGACCTAAGGAACAAAAATATTTTTCCATTTAAATTAAAACATCCTAGGTTTCTAAGACACTCCTACATGTCCAGAAAGTCCCTAGCGTGAAACATACTAACCAAGTACCCACAAGAAGGGTTACCATTACCATCATTTATTTTTTAAAAAAAGACTTTTAAAGCAGAATGACAGATAAATCATTAACCTCTACAAAGAAACACTAAAATAAACCTGAAAACTAGCCTAACTTGCTATTTAAGATTTATTTTAATAGTAAATTTGTTTAGCACTACTTTCCCCTCATTTCCCTAATATTTCATACTAGAGATTTTAATCCTTAATATTACTAAATATCAATGGATAATGTTTCTAGCATCACTTAAGGTCTATGATCAGGGCAAGATTAATAAGATCGGTCATTATAAAATTATTCAAGATCAAGAAATCTGAGTAAGCCTCCCAAAAAGAAAGTCAGAAACCAATTCCAATGAAACAGTCAAAACTGGAGAAACGCACTCTGAGGCATGATCCCAGTTCCCTCCCAGGCGCCATATTGTGACCTAAGGGACAAGCAGTGTTCCCACCTGATGCAGAGACTCAGGACGCAGGCTCCAGAAGTCCCAGACCATGTCCGGGTCCTTCAGGTGCGTTTGAGGGTTTCTCTTTTGGCTGTGGATGAAGGACGGGAACTAAATGGAAAAAGAGAGAGAGAATAAAAAACAAATTACGCTTACAGGAATTATGGTATCGAATATTATTCAATGCCTGTTGCTAGGTTTATGGATTATAATTCCGAACAGCATCCTAGAATTTTAAACTGCTAAACCCTAACATTAAATTTACCCTCCTCCTGTTTCTAGGGCAAAGTGCATGTTTTTATTAATCTTCCATGCTCTGCAAGGAAAACTGGACTATTCCCATTAAGTCAGTGAAGACTAAAATGCCAAATCCAAGCCCAATGGTAACTGTCATAATTTGATCTTATAAGACATTAACTACAGAAAGATGTGTCTTAGAAGGCAATCCCTTCGACCGAATTCTCTTCTTCCTGTCTTTCCCAGGACTGCCCCTCAAATGCCAATCTATACAGAGGATTTGAAATCAATTTAAACCAACGAGCATTTGTAGAGTGCAAAATACACTATCACCTACCAATATGGCATCCCTGATGAAGAAAATGGGGGTGTTGTTCCCAACAAGATCCCAATTACCATCCTCAGTGTAAAATTTCACTGCAAACCCACGAGGGTCACGAACGGTGTCGGCTGAGCCCGATTCTCCAGCTAGAAGATTCAAATGGGGAAAATAAAGCAGAAGCAGAGCACTTTGCCCCCAAGAAGCCTAGAGTCATAAAGAAACGCTGATACCTAGCCTTTCCAATCCATTTCCTAGACGTAAATTAGGTGTGGAAGTGCCTAGGTTATTATTTCTACCACCCACCAGCTAAGTTGGTCTACAAATTAAACAAAAGAATTAATGGAGAGCAAGACAGGCATACCCCATTTTATTGCGCTTTCGCCTTATTGCACTTTATAGCACCGATGTTTCGATTTTTACAAATGGAAGGCAAGACCCTCCACCAGCAAAAAGACTATGACCGGCTTTATTGTGATAACTGCTTTATTGGGATGGCCTGGAACCGAAAGCACAATATCCGGAGGTCTGCCCGTGTATGTAATAACAGCTGAAAAGATTATTCATCCAACATAATGAGAAAGCTTTGTTCGAACAGGAAATTAAAATTTAAATTAAAATAAGGGGAGAGAATAATTATGAAGATAAGGTGGTGAGCAAAGAGAACACAAGTTAGAAGAATTACGAGTTTCATATTAAGAAAATGAGCTGACATATAGGTTCTTATTCTTGATTTCATTTAGATTTGCATTCCAAAGAATTTTAAAAGTGCTAAACAGATTGAACAGAATCACAGCATTGTGGTGTGTTAAGATGTAGCCTGGCAGATGTAATTCTCACTAGCTCCGTGACATGAGAAAAATCACTTAACCTCTCTGCAACAGAAATAATCCCTCTCTGCAAAGTAAAACTACACATTAGATTACAGCTAATGTCCGTAAAGCATAGGTGGTGTGGAGTTGATTCTCAAAAAAGGGCAGCTGTCATCGTGGTTACTGGAGCACCAACTCCATGCTTCCATCTGAGGCAACCACTTGTGGCAAAGTTCTTTCCAAATGGCACAGCATTGCATGGACTGACCCATGACCGTGGGAATCAAACCGTGACCTCCTGGATCAAGTGTGATTTCCTTAGACCTCAACAAAGAGATATATAAGTAACTTCCTACATGTTGCACGGTATTTTTTCTACTGTAACACGTGGCAATAATTTGAAGAAGTGTCTGTTTTCTGTCTTCTTAACAAGGTTTTCTTGAAATTACGTTACAAATGCCCCAAATAAGGTGCGGGAATACAAGTCCCGCAAACAGGCTGACTTACCAACAGTGGAGAATCGAACTGCAAGGGGAGTCCTCTTTCCAATATGCTCGAACACCTTCGCCTTGGAGTATTTGGTGATGTCGTGCGTGACCTCAAAGTAGCCAAAGGCCCCTAACGAGAAAGACACAGACATTCTCATGAGCCCGTCACTCAGACTATCAGGCCCTCAACAGGCATCTGGGCGACCAGAGAAACTGATGGGTTAGCCTTGAAACGGGCCTTCTGGGAGCCTCCAATATGAAATCAATTTAAACCAACAGCATTTGTAGAGCGCAAACTCCTGTATCACCTACCAATATGGCATTCCTGATGCTAGGCCAAGGGGAGGTGTCCAAACACAAAGTGACAGGAGTAAAAGTCAAAGCCCTATTACAGTGCTAAACTGAGGGCTGTGCAGCTGGAGCCAAGAGCAGGAAGACAGGGGTGGGGCTGGCAGTAACTGATCAAGGTGGCCCCAAGGACACAGGGCCTGAGAGGGCCTTGAAGTACAGGGAGGACCTAGAAGAGAAAAGAACAGGAGAAGAGAAGAAAACGCAGGGAAAGCAAGAATAAACACTTAGGAAGGACAGCACAGCGCCAAACAACAAACCGCACAACACACCCAAGTCACCATGGAAAGCCAGGCCAAAAAAAACAAATGAAAAAACTAGAGAAGATGGAAGAAGAGGAAATAAAAAAATCAGGGAAGTCCAAGTAAGCAGCTAAGAGAAAGACTGTTTCTTCCTTTCTATCAAGCTTCCTTTTTCCTATTGAGTTTTTAGCTTTCTTTTCAATACCACCTCCATCTTTTGTTTCTGTAATTAAAAGCAAGGTAAACGTTTTACAGATATTTTGAACAAAAAAGGAAAAATCACCACAAACCCACCATCCTAACCCAACTATCCTCAATTCTGCACAGTCTGTGCCATTGTTTATTCAGTTAGTGCAACATCTAAACGTAGTTATGCTATGTCCATGTCTGTATATCATATTTGTATTTCTTCACTAAACTGCGTAATGGCAGAAAAGGGAGATTACTTTTGTTTTCAATAAAACAAAGTATTTTATACATAATGTTCCATCCAGGGAAATGAGCATCACGTAACTACTAATTCCTATTTTGATGGACACCTTTTCCTTTCTCCCAGGGATGGAGATCTGGCACTTGTATGAAATGAGAAATCATTTTTAACGCCAGTGTTCTGAAACAACCCTTTGACAACAAGTGGACACAGCTCTCACCTGCTCCTTTAGCATGCACGACTCTCTCAGGAATCCTCTCCCGGTCAAAGTGAGCCATTTCATCGGTGAAAACCACATCCTGAACCAGGAGGGGCCCCTGGGGCCCTGCTGTCATAATATTAAGTTTGTCCCCTATTGGAATACCGGCCCCGGTGGTGAGGACATCAGGTTTCTAAGCAAACATGAAAGGAAAAGAGTGCAGGCGAGTCAGTACAAAATAAAAAGTGATAATAATAATAATTTTAAAAGACGGTCATTTGCACTGCCATAGGTACATCATTTTGCAATGTTCATACTTTCTACCCAAACTCTTTACATTTCTTGTGTCCAAAGTACTAAAATACAAGTCAGGCCATTGCCTGGAATTTATAATCAGGTCTCAGAAGTCCTTGAGAAATCTCAACCCCAATCTGCTAAGAAGTCTGCTCTGAAGAACAGGAAGATAAATAACCTGCGAACCTGCTCAGCTCCTGTTGCAAATCCAGTCATCAGGCTCCACCCCCAGCTAAGGATCCCCAAAGAAGGGATCATACGTTCTTAACACCGAGTGTCCAAACAAAGAGCGAGAAGGTGGTCTCTGAGAAGCCATGGCAGTGAGCGCGGTACTCAGCACTCACACATGCTTTATTACACTACGGATGTCACAGTGGGCCACCCTGCCCATATCCCTCAAGCAGTGTGTATCCCAGCTATCGGCAACACTTTTTTTTTTTCCTAAATCTTTTTTTTTAATAATTTTTATTGCTTGAAGTATTACAAAGAGTATTACATATGTCTCCTTCCCCCCCCCCCCTTGACATTCCCCCGGCCTCCCCTACCCCCCAGTGTCTTGTGTCCATTGGTTATTCTTATGTGCATGCATATAAGTCCTTAGGTTGATCTCTTAACCACCCCCACAAACCCTCCCCAGGCTTCCCACTGTAGTTTGACAGTCTGTCCAATGCTGCTCTGCCTCTGCATCTACCCTGTTCATCAGTCTATACTGGTCCCCATTATCTGTCCTAACCTCACTGGAGCCATCCCAGCCTCACCAGGGCCGTTTCGTCCTCACCTGGGCCGTCTTGACCTCACTGGGGCCGTCCCGACCTCATCGGGGCTATCCCTACCCCACCGGGGCCATTTCAACCTCACTGGGGCCGTCTTGACCCTGCCGGTGCCGTACATCGCCAGGGTCCTTTCGGCCTCACCGGGGCCGTCCCAACTTCACCAGGGCCGTTTCGGCCTCACCAGGTTGGCAACATTTCTTTTCCATTCCCCAAGTAGGAAAGGTCAACAGCTTTCATTGTCACTGAAAACAAACTGTTACTGGTAAGATGGAAAACAGTAGTAATTTTCTAAAGATGTCAAATGTCTCTGAAGAACAATAGGTTATTTTACCATAATCAAGCATGTTTTAATCCACTCAATTCTCCGATTTCAGCGACATCCGAAGCTGTCCCTTCTCTAGGGTGGGAGCAGCGTTTTTCTAAGCCCCACATGACCCTTGTTCCATCGTCACACGCTCCATCTCTGACTCCGACAACCGCCTCTCCACGGCCCCCTCACAGGAAGGCAGGGGAGATGTGTGGGTGAAACAAAGCTACACCACCTCTGTCCCGGGAGAACGACTCAAAACCGTCTGCTGAGGAAAGTTAACGGTACCGACCTCACTTACCCAAAAAGCACTACGCTCAGAATTTCCACCACCAGGAGCGGATAATATAACTTAGTGCGCATCCGTCCTGAACTTAAGATACAGTTAATATCTGCCTCTGCTCTAGAAGGCAAGACGGGAGGGAAGTCACTTAAACCATAATAGTACCGGGAGCTCTTCGGGAAAATGCACCGAATAAAAGTGATCTTGGGCCCAGCTGGCGTGGCTCAGTGGTTGAGTGTAGACCTAGGAACCAGGAGGTCACAGTTGGATTCCTGGTTAGGGCACATGTCTGGGTTGAGGGCTCGATCCTCACTAGGGGGCGTGCAGAAGACAGCAGAGCAATGATTCTCTCTCACCACTGATGTTTCTCTCTCTAACTCTCTCCCTCTCCCTTCCTCCCTGAAATCAATAAAAATATATTTTTTAAAAAGAGAGAGATCTTGGAATTTGAAAAATTAATAAAGAAGACCCTCACACCCACTAATACAATCCCCTTAGCTGCTAGCGTTCTGCTCCCAGTGAAATGGGAAGAGGTCAACTCGGCACCATGGAGAAATCCTGTGTCCCGCCCCCACAGAGCCTGGGCCCAACTTCCAGCCCTGCCAGTTACCAGATGAGCAGCCACTAGCTACTGACTTATTATTTCTGAGTTGCAACTTTTCACCTGCAGAATGAACAAAAAAATGACTACCTCCCAGAGTAAATACATGGATTAAAAGAGCTAAATGTCTGCAAAATGCAGGCCGCACACGTGGAAGCACATGTGTGTTACCACTTCACTGGCTGTGAGAAACTGACCCACAGCCATGACAGACGTGCAGGCATCCAGTCAGGCCCTCTCCCTACCCATCCAGCAGCAAACCCTCCGAACTGGACAACAGTTTAAGGGTCCACAGTCACCGCCAATCGCACCACTCTCTTTTGCAGATACACAGGTGCTAATACATGTGACACTGTACACGTCCATTTAAAACTTAAAGTAGAAAAATGAATCCGAAAAAGGAGTGAACTTGTGCAATTTAACCTTTAGTTTAAACTTAAACCTTAATTTTTCAGCCCCAGCTATCCGTGGAATCACCAGGGGAACTTTTTTCCTCTGTTCTTGGTGAGTTGCCAACACGAAATGATCACAACATCGCTAGTGGTTTTCAATAACCAGCAAGCATTTAGGATAACACTCTGGAAAATGAAATCGTTAAAATGCACGGAATAATAGCTATTGCAAACGAGGTTTTCTCTGTCTTGAGACTGTCTTTCTTAAATACGTCTGGGAGCGCTGAGAACTGGCAGGGTCCTTTAAAAAAAAAAAGTAGGGAATAAGAGGAAGAAAGAAAAAGAGGATCAAGAAATGAAGGATAATTGATCCACAAATGTAAAATATTCCTTTACTTTTTGTAATAGAAACTACAGTGGTCATAATACTCAGAAAGAAAATACAGAACAAAACATAAAGTGGGAAAAAAAACACACAGAATTGCTCATTTTATTTTTTGCAATCAGCCTCTCTTTTCTTACCTGGAGAAAACATATGAAGTGTTCTAGATTTCGACAAACAGAAATAGAAGCTTAGAAATGTTTATTCCATTACTCATCATGTGTCTGCCTGCCTCTCTCTCTCTCTCTCCCTCTCCCTCTCTCTCCCCGACACTATGACCCAGCAATTCCATTCCTAGGTAGTTCCCAAGAGAAGTGAAAGCACATGTGCACAGTGAATTAAATGATCAGTTACCCTTTCTCCATCCCAGATATCGGCAGCATCACATCAATGCAATTACTCAAAAAAAAAAAAAAATGCAGAGACCCTGCAGGCACTGTCTTATGACTCACTGACAGGAAAGAATGAGCTAAGACCCAACCTCTCTCCCAGGTAAAAAAAGGAGACTTCTTAACCCTTTGTACCCTTTAAGCTGCTGTAAACGCAAGTGGGATGGTTTCCATTTTGGACTCATGGCAGTTAACTGGTTAAAAAGGTAAGGCCTGAGACATGCAAAGCCTCCCATCTTTAAGGGAGCAGAGGCCACTAAGGAAGCCAAAGTATCCCGGTGGAAGAGCCAGCCCATGGCATTCTAAGCAGTGAGCAACGAAGTTCCCGGTTAAGTTCCAACCAAAGAGCCTGGGAACCCCTGCAGCATCACCTCCCTCCCCTCAATGTATTCCGAGAGAACGAGAAATAAAGATGTTTAAGACGGTCCAAGTCGTACCTAGGAACATATCCGATTCGACGCTCACTTATTCAAGTTTACAAAACTCCCAGTTCACTTCACAGCAACAAAATCTGACCACAAGGAAAGACGCCCAATAAATTGCTTCCACATTTGCTGACACTCTGGTTCCAACAGAGGATCCACCCAGCTTGGCATTCTGCGCCTGGGTCCTGAAGGAGGAGGAGAAGGCAGCATGGTGCACTCCGACAGGAGTTCCGACACGTAAAGCTTGCACAGTCCAATAAAAGTAAACACAGCCTGGGGAGTGAGGAGGAGGATGCGGATACAGCGCTGCCCATGTGAGCAAAAGCGTGGGCCAAGCAAGAGAGATTTTAAAAATCCATGACTGTCATAATTTTCTAACAGAAAGAATATTTTCATGTCAGAAAGTAAAGAGGACATAATCTTTAAAAAGAGATCATGTCCTTCCTTAAAGAGGAAGAGAGAGAGGGGGAGGGAGGGAGGGAGGGAGGGAGGGAGGGAGGGAGGGAGGGAGGGAGGGAGAGGCAGACAAACACATTATGAAAATCTATCCAGCCTTTCATCACATCACAAGAAAATGGCTGGATAGATTTTCACCAAACATGTTTTGTATGGTTTGGATAATGCAATAGGGTAAACTACCTGGACACAGAGGTAGACTATGTTTCCCAGCCTCCCTCAGGGCTAGATGTGGTCATGTGACAGAGTTCAGGCCAATGGAATATGAGAAGTGACCTGCACCACTTCTGACACACACTCCTCCATGCTCCTGACCCTCTGTAGCTAGACAGCGATGCCCAGGGCACTCTTAAAGGTCATGTGTCCACAAAGGGGTGACCTCCTTCAGCCCGAAGCCCTCAATGACCGCAGCTACTCACCCCCCTCCTCAACCTCAAACCACTCCGGCTCATCATGTAAGAGAGAGAAAAAGATGGGCACGAAAAGCCGACAGAATACACAGAGAAATACACAAATATTAAGTGGAGCAACTAGAACTCTCACGCTGATGATGGAAGCATAAAAGGGTACAACCACTCGGGGAAAAAGAAGTTAAGGTAATAACAAATTCCAAATTCTTGTTTCTGTGTTTACTTTTCCTCAGCACCACTAGTCATCAGAACAATGCAAATTAAAACTGCACTCGGACACCACTTCACACCCACCGGAATAGCTAGCAGGAAAAGCCTGGCCTGGCCAGTGTGGCTCATTATTGTTGAGCGTCAATCAGTGAACCTCCTGGTCATGGTTCGATTCCCAGTCAGGGCTCGATCCCCACTAGGGGTTGTGCTAGTGGCAGCTGATCAATGGTTCTCTCTCACTGATTATTCTCTCTCTCCCTCCCCCTCTCTGAAATCAATAAAGACATATTTTAAAACATTCACATACTCTATGACCCAGCAACTCTACGCCAACGTATTTCCTAAGAGAAATGAAAGTATATGTGCACAAAAAGACTTGCATAAGATTTTTCATAGCAGTTTTATTCATAATAGCCAAACACTGAAAATACCCCAGGTAACCAGCTCCAGGATAAACAAATGGTATATTATTCAACAGAATACTACTCAGCAATAAAAAAATAAATAAATAAAGTTTAATATATGCAACAATATGAATGAATCTGAAAACACTTTTTTAGTCTTAAAACACTTTTTTTAAAAAATATTTTTATTGATTTCAGAGAGGAAGGGAGAGGGAGAGAGAGACCGAAACATCAATGATGAGAGAGAATCATTGATCAGCTGCCTCCTTCCCACCCCCTCACTGAGGATCCAGCCCGCAACCCAGGCATGTGCCCTTGACCGGAATCGAACCTGGGACCCTTCAGTCCACAGGCCAACACTCTATCCACTGAGCCAAACCAGCTAACACAGTCTTAAAACACTTTTGCTGAATGAAGCTTTAACAAAAAGTACAAAAATCGAAAGTTAAAAAAGAAAATCAACAGTAGTTGCCTGCAGAGGGATTGAAGGAAATGCCTGGGAAACAGCATGAGGGAACTTTCCAGGGCAGTGATAATCTTCTATATCTTGATAAAGGAATAGGATTCACAGGCGTATATATCACAGAATGATCCACTTAATATTTGTGTATTTCTCTGTGTATAAGTATTTACCTTAAAAACATTAACATTGAATTCTGTTCATGTGTATGCTTGGTGTTCATGGGGTCAAGTCTACTGATATCTACAACTTACTCTGAAATGCACCCCCCAAAAGTAGGAGAATGAGTATATGGAGGGATAGACAGAGAGAATACACGAAATAAAACATGTATGTTCAGTATAGAATCCAGAGGGTAGGGAGATACACTGCACAATTCTTTCAACTTTTCTGAATGTTAGAAACTTTTTTATACTAAAACACTGGAAAATTATACAGGCTTTATGACATATGCAAAATTCCTCTTGGGGGGCACAGGGTGAAGGCCATTTCAAAAAAATAAGCTGTTTTCACTCAGAGCAGCGAAAAGGAGGAGTACGAAGACATTCCAATCGGGACAATTACACAGTGTATTACAATGCCACGGGCAGAGGAGACAGCAGCATTCCAACCGTGAGTCCCCCAAGTACAGATGTGCTTTGCGGGCCAGCTGTGTCTGACCTGGGCAAACCATGGAGGGTAACTCATCAGCAGCGTCTCAATGATCTAACAAACAGTTCATGATTCTCCCAAACCATGAAGACAGAGGCAAGCTAGTCTCAGAATAAAGGGGATCCTTTCAAAAGGAGTCAATTTTGTTCTATGTAAAACTCATTACATTGCCCGTATCTTTTGCAGTTCACCGAGTGTTCATGCAAACTTCTGTGTGAACCAAGATGTAGCAACCACTGGGTATGGAGAGAGTCCTGTCTCCAAGAGCCGAGGTGTGGGCTTGACTCTGCCACAACTAGGAGCACGTGCTTGATGAGTAAGACTCCAACTCTCTCGGGTTCGCTCTGATGAAAAGCTCATAAAAAACTCACATGACCTCACTCATATGTGGAACCTAATGAACAAAATAAACTGATTAACAAAATAGATCCAGAGATATAGAAGCATGGAACAGACTGATGAATCTCAGAGGGGAAGGGAGACTGGTTGGGTGGGTGAGGAGAGATTAAGTAAAGAACTTTTATGTATATATGCATAACCCGTGGGCACAGACAATAGTGTGGTGAAGGCGGGGGGGGGGGGGGGAGACAGGTTCGGAGTGAAGGGGGTCAACTGGGGGGGGGAGGGAGACATCTGTAATACTTCCAACAATCTAGATAAATTAAAAAAAAAAAAAACTGAACTAGCTACTGGCATACAATAAAGGCCAGGATGAGACGAGAGATTATGCAGGCCCTTAGAGGAGAAGGGCAGCCTTCTCGCAAACTGAAAAGTAACGATAAAGCAATCCATGAGCACTCAGCATGAATACCCCATTTCAGGACTAGTAACCCAGTTTTGAAAAAGAGCCCTAGGCAAGAGCGAGGGAAAGCTCAGCTCTAGTCCTCTCTCTGCTATGCACCAGCCACCACCAGAACTGGGCAAGTCCCTTAGACTCTCTGGGCCAAGTTGATAAAAGGAAGCTCAGAGCAGATGTGCTCTCATGTAATCCAACCTCCTCACAGATGCCCCTTAAGCCTCTGGGTACCGGCCAGGAATGCCTGACCCACCACCATTGGGTGAAATCCTACTCTTCTTTGAAGGTCTGATTCAGATGTCACCTGCTTTGGGAAGCCTGCCAGGCAAAGTCAGCCTCTCCCTTTACACCTTACAGATACCTATATAACTATCTTTATAAGAGCCCTCCCCACAGTGGAATAAATAATCGTCTGATTGTCTATCTTATCTCCCAGATGAGACTTGGAGCTTCACCACGTCAGAGTTCTGGCTTCACTGGTATTTGTACGCCTCCTCCCAGCACACTGCCTGGCACATGCAGGCTCTCAATGAATACGTGTGAAAACACACATGAATTAATCCCTAATGTCGCTTCCACCTCTCAAATGCTGGGCTCGATGTTTTCCCGATGCAAATGAAATCACGGAGGTAAAATTCCTTCCTTTAGTCCTTCAAATGCTGTGCGGTACTAAGTATCCGTCACCGTCATGGGTGCTGGGTTCCGCGAGAGCACAGAACACTGTCCCTGAGCCCACGGCAGCCCGCAAACACGAAAGCCTGTATCACTGCGTGAGCAAGGTCAAAACAGAGCCGGCCCCGCGCCCCGCCACCCCCACCCCCACTTCCTTCCTTGCAGCTGCAGCTCTCGGCCTCTCCCTCCACGCGCCTCCACTTCTCCCTGAAGCTGCGACCTCTGTCCTGCCTGGCAAAAGTGCAAAACCCAGAGCCAGCCAGCCAGCCCTGCAGGCCCGCGGGAACCCTCTCCCCTCCGCCCCGCGAACGCAACTCGGTCCGGACGGAAAAGCTGCCCCGGCCCCGGCCCCGGCCCCGGCCCCGGCCCCGGCCCCGGCCCCGGCCCCGGCCCCGGCCCCAGGCCGCGATCAGGGGTTCCGCCCCGGCACATCGCCGCGCTCGGGAATTCGGGGCCGTTACTCGCGGTCGCCCCGCTTTCGGAGGGCGCGGGGTGTACCTGCGCGTTCCGCTGCCCCTGCCAATGCTTCATCTGGTCGCTGGCTGGGTCCCGGGAGTCCCCCATGGCGACAGGCTTGGGTTGCAGAACGTTGCAGGAGGCCTCGGCTCACGCCACCTTCTGCAGCCAACGCGGCTACTGCCCGGAGCTCAAGTACGAGACTTCAGATTCGGCCAATCAGCTCCGCCCCTCGTCCCGCCCCCTCGGGAGAGCCTCCTCCTGATTGGCCAGGCAGCCAAATAGGGGCGGGAGCAGCGGGGTGAGGAGTTGGGGCTTCTAGAGCCTGGCCGCGACCCCAGGATTGGGTCAGGCTGGGGAGCGGTATGAAAAATAGGGGAGCCACACCCCTCCGGCCGCCAAACCCCGGGATTAGTGAGCCCTGGGCGGACCCCCGCTACGCGGACCTGGGTGACCTCTGGTTATCAGCGTCTTGCAGGCCGCCCTGGGACGCGGCTGCTGGTGGCCTGCCAGTTTTGGGGAGGCCCTGCTGGGTGGAGCTTTGAACTCTGTCAGTAGGCTCTCAGCGTTTAAGAAATCCTGGGGTGAATTCCCCCATGCAAAATGAGGTTTTGACATACATACCCTAATGTTAGTATTATCTGCAACTGAAGGATTGATGGGAATTTAGAATAAATGTCGACACTGATTCTGCAATTGGGCTCCTCTAGTAATCTTAGTTTCGGATGTGTCATTGCTTTTTCTTCGAGACAGACTATGCACAGAAAAACGTACCATTTTGAAAAACAGGAAAATGAAACATTGACAAGTTCTTCGTGGTCTTTATTTATTTTTGTTGTTGTTAATTCTCACCAGAGAATATTTTTCTGTCGAGAGAGTGGAAAGGAGGGGGAGAGACAAAGAGAAACATGGATGGACCCTTCAGTCCTTGGGCCCACACTCTATCCACTGAGCCTCACGGGTCGGCGTCTTGATGGTCTTAATAGTTTAAAATCATAGCAAGAAAGATCAGCCTTTTAGGGTCCCCTTTGGATTAGCAGTTCCCTTTTTTTTAATCTACACTGAGTGTCCAGATTATTATGACTACCTGACATTTGTAGGCAAAGTAGCTATAATTTCGCGCTGAAGTTGCTAAAGGGCCAGACCATTATAAATAGGGAAGCAGGTTGTTTACCACAACAGGAGAAGTGATTTTTTTCTGAAGATATGGGTAAACAATGCAATTTAACAGCCTTTGAACGTGGGATATATTTGAATGTGAGTGGCCATATTATTATGACCACCTGACATTTGTAAGCAAATTACCCGTACACTGCATCGTATGGGATATGGAAGCCGAAGGCTTGTTTGAACACCTTTGCTGTCTGCAGTTACCAAGATAAAACGTCTCCAATTCGCACAGGAACACAAGGATTGGACAGTCGAGCATTGGAAAAAAGTCATGTGGTCCGATGAATCACGTTTCCAGTTGCATCATGCAGATGGCAGAGTGAGAATTTGGCAGAAACAGCATGAAAGTATGTACCCCACATGCATGAGTACAACCCTTCAAGCTGGTGGGGGCAGTGTTATGGTTTGGGGCATGTTTTCCTGGCATGATTTGGGCCCTTTAATTCGTGTGGAACAACGTCTGAAGAGCACAATATACCTAAGTATCGTTGCTGATCAAGTTCATCCTATCATGTTGATGGCGTATCCCAGTGGAGATGGCTTCTTCCAACAAGACAATGCGCCATGCCACCGTGCTCGTATTGTGCAGGAGTGGTTTCAAGAACATGAGGGAGACTTTACCTTGCTGAGGTGGCCCCCACAATCACCAGATCTCAATCCAGTTGAGCATTTGTGGAATGAAGTTAAAAGAGCCATCAGGCAGCTGGTTCCGCAACCATCAAATCTCACAGAACTGGACAGTGCTATTCATCAGGCATGGTGTCAGATTCCTCGAATCACCTTTCAACAACTCGTGGAGTCAATGCCAAGAAGAATCGCCGCAGTATTGAAGGCAAAAGGTGGCCCAACGAAGTACTGATGGGGCGGTCATAATAATCTGGCCACTCGAGTTCAAATATATCCCACGTTCAAAGGCTGTTAAATCGCATTGTTTACCCACATCTTCAGAAAAAAATCACTTCTACTGTCGTGGTAAACAACCTGCTTCCCTATTTATAATGGTCTGGCCTTCTAGCAACTTCAGCGTGAAATTATAGCTAATTTGCTTACAAATGTCAGGTAGTCATAATAATCTGGACACTCAGTGTATACTTTTATTAATTTCAGAGAGGAAGGAAGAGGGGGAGAGAGAGAGATGAAAACATCAATAATGAGAGAGAATCATTGGCTGCCTTTTGCACACCCCCAACTGGGGATCAAGACAGAACCTGAGCATGTGCCCTGACCGGGAACTGAACCTCCTGAGCCAGGCTGGCAGAATCCCAGCTCCCCTTTTTTCAGTGACTGCTATGTGCTAGAGGCTGCTAGATGGTTGCCAGACTATCACTTGATCTTAACAATCTCATGATGTAAACTTTGTTGTTCCCATTTTAAATATGAAAAATCTGGTGCTAAAGAGGTGGAGGAACTTGCCTAACGCTTAAAAGCTAACCAAATGTCAGCGCTAGATCCTTGGTCTTCTGATTTCAGAACCTAAATCACTACAGTAGCCTGCCTTTCTAAGATTATTATGTGTCTTTAAGGAACAATATAGTTGAAAAGTAAAATATTTAATAAGTCATGGACTAGTTTGTCTTCTAAGTCAAATGGATTGAATTTTTTCTCCCCTCAGGTGCTAAGATTTATCTTTAAACATCTTGATATATAAATATACTATCATCTTTAAATTAAAAGTTCTCAACTTTTAAGTTTGATTTTTTTTTTTTTTTTTTTAGCCGAAACCGGTTTGGCTCAGTGGATAGAGCGTCAGCCTGCGGACTGAAGGGTCCCAGGTTCGATTCCGGTCAAGGGCATGTACCTGGGTTGCGGGCATATCCCCAGTGGGAGATGTGCAGGAGGCAGCTGATCGATGTTTCTCTCTCATCGATGTTTCTAACTCTCTATCTCTCTCCCTTTCTCTCTGTAAAAAATCAATAAAATATATTTTTTTTAAATCACACTACATATAATGGGTGGATAAATAGTAGTGTAAATTTCAGATGTTCTTGATTTTACCAAAGGGTGATATCATGATTCTAAATCAGTGATTTTCAACCTATTTCATCTCATGGCACACAGAAACTAATTACTAAAATTCTGTGATACACCAAAAAAGATATCTTTTTTGCCAATCTGACAAAAAAAAATAGGTATACTTTGATTCCTTCACACCAGACAGCTGTTGTGGTGTTGGAAGTTGTCATTTTTTTTTTATTTGACAATCTTAGAGAAAAGAGGTTAGTGCCCCTGACTAAATAGGCATTGCATGTTTTGAAAATTCTTGTGGCACATCAGTGTGCCATGGCACACCGAATGAAATAGCTGATCTAAATCATAAAAGCTTAACATCTGAGGTTCATTGGAAAAGCAGCCTACATATTGATCTTTAGTGCCCTATATTTTTCCTTCATTACACTCAACACAATTGTAAAGATGCTATTAGCTGTGTCATTTGTGTGATGTCTTTTGCTACCTACCTCATCCACACTGCCACTAGAGTGGAGACTCCATGAGAGGAGGGACTCTTGACTTGTTCCCTGTTGTATTCCGGGGCACCTATGTGTATGTGTTCCCCCACATCCCGCGTGGTTCAGGGTTCAGGATCTGGAAGAGGAGCCGCACACAAATGAAAGAGAAGAGACAAGAGATAATTTGAAAGTATTGGGGGGATAGGCGGGCAAGTCCTACTCAAGGGGAAGGACTTCCACCGGTGCCCAGGCCTCGCCAGCCTTTTATTCAACGTTGGTTACACATAAAGCCCTCAGTCAGGTAGGCAATTGCAGTAGCAGACAGACTATCTTAAAGGTCAGTAAATATTAGAAGGATTTACTCTGAGACTATTTGATCAGGAAATAGCTTGAGCCCCCATTGTCAGGACCAGACAATCGGTGCATAACTCAGGCCCTTGCCATGGGTCCAAGGTTCACCAGCGTTCTGGGATTCTTGTCTGCACTTCTCTGCTAGTGAAGACAATGGGCGTCCTCCTGCACACCTAGAATTGATTGAATACTCTATGCCAGGGACTGTTCTAAATTTCTTGTATACATTTGTTCACTTAACCCTTCCAACAATCCTATAAGTTAGGATTAACTTCTCTATGCCTCATTTCATAGATTAGGAAAATGAGGCATAGAAAAGTTAAATAAATAACTGGCCCAAGGTTACACAATTATTAAGAGATAGAACTAGGATTCTAGCATTGTCCATTCATTTCCAGGGTCCATGGTTTGTTTAATAAATAAACATTGAAAGAATTAAGCTAATCATTTTCTTTATTAACTAAGATAAATATCGACAAATAAAAAGTGACCTGGAGTCATGTGTTAACCTTTGTTCTTTATATAAACACTAGAGGCCCGATGCATGAAATTCATGCAAGAGTAGGCCTTCCTTCCCCCAGCTGTCGGCACTGGCTTCCCTCTGGGACCCGGGCTTCCCTCTGGCTGCCAGCAGGCACCCAGGACCTGGGCTTCCCTCGCAGCCCTGGCTGGAAGGAAGTCTGGTCTAATTAGCATATTACACTTGTATTATTATAGATTGTCCTGTGTTTTATTTGTTTTCTCTGTTTCCATTACTGTTGGTTTGGGTTCCTGAGGAATTATTTTCAGCGAATGAGAAATGGAGAGCAAGACACTCAGATCATGTCATATCTTGTATGTTGAAATAAGGCATGTGCTTACAAGTAACGACAATGAATTTATAATGGCTTCATAGGTAGAATTCTATTCATTGGCTCTATGACTATAATTTCCATATAGTTTAAATGTAAACACTTCTAAAAATCAGCCCTAGTTTAAAAATACATTAAACCATATTTGTTTAACTTCTAAAGGCAATTCCAAATGATTGGTTCAGTAAACAAATTTGGTCCCAGATATTTATATTTTATTAATATAAACACATAAGTATTTTTGTTGGTGTTAAATGGAATTGTTATTTAGAAAATTCTGTTCTCTGTTCAGAACCTAATAAAACAAAATGTACTGGTACAAAAGATAATATTAATCTTGATATCACTAAACCTAAAACTAAGCTTACAAAGTAGGCCATATAATAAATGTTTAAGAGAAAAGGTTGGGTAGTCAACTAGGAACCTTTATAGACAAATTTTCTTTCACCAGCATTTGGAAGAAAAAAAATGGAGAGAATGAACTAAGTCTTGTTGAATGACACGTATATAAAGCAGAATGAGGGGCAACAGAAACCTAGATAATTTCTTATTTCTGTTCAGATTCCACTCACCCTCAGAGGAGCTGAGAATATTCTACGTAATTCAATTTTATTCTCTTCCCAATGTCCCTGTGAGATAAAGTCAGGAGGAAGGAGGAAAAAAGAACACAATGTCAGAGAGAGAGGCGTGTTGCCACTCAGAAGCCCTTAGGAAAGGGCAGGTGGATGCCACCACCGCTGTGTGATTCAACCACTGTGACTGGGCCTGAGGAGGCAGGAGAAGGAGGTGGCATTTGCATTTAAAGGTGCAGCAGTGGCATGAACCCTCTGCTGAGCTATCTTACTTTACCATATCTTCACATCTTAGTCCTACTTTAATAAGAACAATTATTTAGAAGAAGGTAGGCCAGATGTCCCTTGGGGTCTGGTAATGGCCACAGTTGGAACTGTCCTGGGGGATGGGGGCGGGGGGGGGGGGCGGGGGGGGGGGAAGAAGGAGGGTGGATACATGTGCCTTCTCTCCCCCAGGCCGAATATTCTATGCCATTTGACCTGGGCATTTGAGAAAAAGTAAACACAGAAACAAGAACTTAGAATTTGTTAGTACCTTAACTTCTTTTTTATTTTTTTTTAAAAGGAATGTATGCTTACTAGTGGAGGCTTGGAAAATACAGAATAATCTATACTAATAAAAGGGTAATATGCAAATAGTCGGGACGCCCTCGCATGTACCGACCGATCAGCTGGAGGCTGCGTGCGCAGCAGGTGCGAGTGGGCGGGACTTACAGCATCGGGGAAGGGGCAAGGCGCAGCAGAGGCCTCTCCACGTGCCTGCACTGGAGGTCCGCAGGCCTCCCCTGGCTCTGACCTACCTCTTTGGGACAATCCATCGAGGAGCCCCGGATGGGTGGGCAGGGCCTACCTCTTTGGAGCGATGGATCGCGGAGCTCCCGCACTGTGACAGGCACAGGCCAGGCTCGGGGGGGACCCACTCCCACCAAGTGTGCAAATTTCGTGCACTGGGCCACTGGTATATATAATAAATAATCATCTATTGTGGTAATAGATATCTTTCTTAACCAATATGTTCTCTCGTGCATATGTAGTGTGTGTGGGTGTGTGTGTGTGTGTGTGTGTGTTAGAGAGACAGTCATAACAAATATGTAATTTTGTGTCCTGCTTCTTTTAAATTTTCAAAACATTTTCTTCCACCTGAATTTCATGTGGTACAAAAGTGTTACCCACTTGAACCTGTCACCTAGGTACTAGTAGAAGGTTCTTTCCATTCTCAGGCCAACCTCCCTTCCAAGGCAAATAAATGAGAGACACGTTATATTGTGTAGGGCGTATATAGAAAATTGTCTTTTACAGGAGCAAAAATATTTGGGTGTTTTATATGTAGTATAGCTTAGTGATCCAGTTTACACTGACAACTTTAGTTGTGAGGACATGCATTACATATGCCAAAGAACTCAACAGACAGCAGGTAGTTTAACCCTTGATTAAGCACAAAATGTCTGATTTATTTTTTTTAAATATGTTTTAAGAAGGTTCTTCATTTGTAAATTCAAGTTTGGTTGGCCCTTTTTAGTGTTTTTGCTCAATATTTTGAACATTTTTATTTTCTTCTTTTTGTAGAGTCTTTGAGCTTTTCTCTCAAATTCTTGTTTCTTAAGCAGTACACTTAGCTTGTACCTGTTCATATTCTCCTTATGCTTTTTGATTTGGTGCTTTCTTGCCATTTTCCTTGGAATCATAATGGGGTTTACTCTTTTTCTATGGTGTTCTTCAGACAAAGCCTGAATGGGGCCCAGTTTAGGCTACATAAGGAAGTGAAGTAGTAGCAGGAACAAGGAAAAGAAACCTGAGGAGGTAGAAGCCACTGAATTCAAACTTCACCTATGTCATAGCTTTGCCTTGAACCCAAGTGGTGTGATTTTTTGTAGGAACAATATTTTAAAAATATATATATTTTATTGATATTTTTACAGAGAGGAAGGGAGAGAGATAGTTTGAAACATCGATGAGAGAGAAACATCCATCAGCTGCCTCCTGCACACCTCCTACTGGGGATGTGCCTGCAACCAAGGTACATGCCCTTGACCGGAATCGAACCTGGGACCTTTCAGTTCGCAGGCCGACGCTCTATACACTGAGCCAAACTGGTAGGGCTGTAGGAACAATTTTAAGACACAAAGACAGAAGTTAAAAATAAGAAGGTATAAACTCAGTTAGACAATCAGGCTATACAGAGAAATGACTTTTCTTAATTCTCAAATATATAACAAAGTTTAACATATTCCCATTTATGAAACCCTGAGGCCATCTGACAAAAAGCATTGTAAGCTTACTTCATATTATTATCCCGGGGTAAGAAATGTTTGTTCCTGGCTTGTTTATTACTGTATAATTAGTTGATATTAGTTTAGTAAATATTGGATATTATCTTCAAAATAGGTACCAATTTTATGGCCGCCTTTGATGGTGTTTAGAACAATGACCTATCTTGCTGTTGGATCATGTGGTTTAGAGATTATCCTATTTGTTGTTCTGTTGACAGGAACCCTTACCACACAAGTCTATGTCTGAAGTTAATTAAGCATGAGAAAAGCATAGTACTTACAACAACACGCATTCCTTAGGCAGTCTGAGCTCCTGATATCCAAGGGTCTCTAGCAAAAATCAAATCATAAAGTAAACCTTGAACGAAGGAAAGTACCATGATGGCTGAATGGGGCTGAGGCAGCAGAAGCCCAAGATGAGCAAAAGGTGCCAAAAATCTGTCACACCACAGTGAACCCACTGGCAGCATCCCTGTTGGGAGAAGGCTCACCACAGGCTGCCTGGACCGGCCATTCAACATAAACTGTGGGGGCAGGGGAGGAGGTGTGTGGTTTGCACCAGGAAAGTGCATATCCCCGTACATCAGATTCCCCTCCAGTATTTTACTCTTTGCCCCTCCAAGCATACCAACGTGAAAGCCCTATGCCCTAAAAATGAAAAAAAAAATTACTTGTAAACTGTGAGAACATTATGTAATGTGAAACATGGTAGTTTATGAAATCAGCCATGTAAATTGTGAAACCAAAGTCAAAGTTCTATTTGTTCCATGCCAGTGTTTAAAAAAAAAAAAGAAAAGAAAAAGAACAGCACACTTTCAAAGATAGAAACTGAAAAGGAGAAAACAAGTATGAGTACAGACATGCGGGAGCCTTCCCGACACCATGCCCATGGCCCAAACATTCCACGCCCAACCACTGCAGCCGGCCGCTTGCCTCTGTTCGTGACTATATCTAGGGAATGAAAAGTACATTGAAGCATTGTCATTGTTGACAATGTTGTAGCGAACATCCCTTCCCTCCAGAGCATTCGAAATTTGTGAATGTGGAGCCAGGGACGCTGAATCATAGAAAAATGCAGATGTGCTAGTATGTTATACTCTTTAAAAAAGTATGTTTTATTGATTTCAGAAAGGAAGGGAAAGGAAGAGATAGATAGAAACATCAATGATGAGCGAGAATCATTGATTGGCTGCCTCTTGAACACACACACCCCCACCCCCACCCCCAGGACCAAGCCTGCAACCCAGGCATGTGCCCTGACCTGAACCGAATGTTGACCTCCTGGTTCCTAGGTCAATGCTCAACCACTGAGCCACGCTGGCCAGGCGTGTTATACTTTTGTGGATCTAAAGAAACAAAGATCTCGGGAGCAAGGCTACGCCTCCCTGAGAGAGCCCCAAGCCACACACTGGCTGTGAAGACAGCTTTAGCTGTGGGGGCTGGGCTGTAAAGGAATAGAAGGAACTGAAGAGATGGTGGTGAGATGATGGAGATTACAGAGCTGCCCTCATTAGGGAAAAACGGTGGGGAGGGAAGGAGAGGGGGAGGGGGGAAGGAGGGAGGGAGGGAGGGAGGGAGGGAGGGAGGACAGAAAAACAGAAATGGCAATTAATGTGGAGGGGGGGCAAATATATAATGATGGAAGGTGGTTTGACTTCGGGTAGTGGGCACACAATGCAACAATATACAGAGCATAGAAATCTACACTTGAAACCTATGTGATGTTATTAACCAAATAAAAAGGGGGAGGAAATGGTGATCAAGACTCGATCTCAACTCGGAAATGCTGAGGGAAGTACTATTTGCTGCAGCAAGGCCCAGGGAATGGTGGCTGCAGCAGGGGCCTAGCATGGAGAGCGGAGGAAGCAAATAGGAGACCTTTCTACTCAGAGAAATTCCCACTTAGAGCCACTTGCCTGGGAGACAGCAAAACGGAACATTGCGAAACCTGTTCTCGGCCACTGCAGTTGGTTAAGACCATGAACTTCGAGTGCCCCAGGTATGCGGGGCCCTCAGAGCATCTAACTAGAACCTGTTTCCCCACCAGTGAACCAGGGGCCTAGTTTTAACCAGCAAAGAGCCTGTGGATTTGTTTACTACCCAAGCGCTAGTTTTCAATGTTTACTTTGGAGCAGTTACCAACCCTTGACTTATCCCCATTGGCAAAACGACTCAGTGAATTATTGTCTAAGGTGCACTCCATTGCCTGGCAACAGAAAGAAAGAGAGAGGGAGAGAGAGAGAGAGAGAGAGAGAGAGAGAGAGAGAGAGAGAGAGAGAGAGAAAGAAAGAAAGGGAGGGAGGGAAGGAGGGAGGGAGGTGGGGGGAAGGGAGGGACTTTTTTAAATGCTAGGGATTTTTTGTTTGTTTTGTTACACAGGGCCATGAACAAGAAAGATAAGTGGTAATGTGTACATGACCTAAAGGTGACTGTAGCCCCAAAAAGACTAGTAAAACCAGATAAACTCTGCAAAGAACCAGCTAGTGCGCTCCAGTTCCTGTGCAGGAGGACAACTGGAGAGACAGAGGCAGATAAGAATGATAAGAATATGTGGCCTCCGTGAATGCCGTTTCTGGAATCCTAGCCACCAGTACCAGCCTTCCACCTCCATCCCAATGCCTTCGATCTCCTGGTGACAAGAGGGGAAACCTGGAAACCCCTTCCTTCTTGCTGGAGCTGTCAGCACCGCTGATAACTTGGAGCCCAGCTCCCTGTTGCCAATGGCATCACTGTATCCTAACATCTCTTCTAATAGACCCCATCCCTGTCACTACGGCAACTGCCATCTTCTCTCGTTTGGTTGCCATGGCCTCCACAATCTTTTGCTGCCCATCCTGGTACCTCCCCTGATCACTGCTGATGTGCCCACCATCTAAGGAGAGCAACCATCCATCTGGTTTTGCCTGGGACTGAGGGGTTCCCGGGGTTCAATGTGGGACTTGCGCCACTAGAATGGGGAAGTCCCAGGCAAACCAAGGTGTCATCCTACCACCATAGTGGCCACAGCTGCCACTACCAACCACCATCTTGTGTCTTAGACCTCAAGGTGAGAACAGTGGAATCAGGCACGTATTTCTGTCCTAAGAAAAACCCCTGGGGCAGCTTTCTCCTCCACTTTGAATGCCCTGCGGGGCCCCTGGAGAGACTCGCAACCCTTCACTTCCCGGATGGAACTCTGCAGCCCTGGGAAGTGGGACTTCCTCTCTTCAGTCAACTCTCCATGACAGTTCTGTGTCCATCCTGCCTCCCCACAGGGTGGCCTCCAGGCCAGATCTCGCCATCTCACCAATGCCCTTTGGTTTGGGAGGACCCGCACTGTCTCACCTGAGCGCTGTGGCCTGTACCAATAACTCACTGCAACTGTCGAATATGTGTGCACCAAGGTACCCTGCAGAATGCTGCTTTTTTTTTTACTTGAAAATCTGCCAACGTGTTATGCTAAATGCTAAATGGTAGGGATACTTCCAGACAATGATTATTCCAGATAACTTTCTTGAAAAGAAAGAAGTAAAATCTTTCAAGAAGTTTCTTAATCTCACCAGAAGCTCGCTTTTAAAAAGTCAAAATGGACATTAATTTGCTGGGTTTTGTAAAAGCCACATATGCTCATTTCAAATGCTTTGGAAAACAGAGAAAATCATATAAACTTAACCAAAACCAAAAATCATCCTAAATCCCACCAGTTGGGTGGCCGCCAATGTGTTTACAAGCAGTGCTGTCACGGATATCCTGGGTGAACAACTCTGTGTACTTTTGTATGTCTTCCCGTAGCTTAAATTCCTAGAAACTGAATCGCAAAGTTCCCCTCTCTTATGCATAAAACTCCCACACTGGCCAGACATTCCTCATACCAGCCTTAAAAGTCAGGCATCCAGTCTTTCCCTCCCCCACTCCCATCCACCTACTTTCGTCCACATCCTGCCACTGGCTAGTCTCAGGCGAGGCAGCTTGTTTCACAGGCCACTCGTGTTACACGCATGGAATGTGGCTGAGCAAAAAGTAGAAGTATTGTCTGTATGAAACAGGATTTCAAAATGGTGGCCTGAGAGAGAGGCTGTGAGAAATGACGAATAATAAAACGGGCACTTTTAAGTCCTAAAGTAGACGTCTGCGCCTTCTCAGAGGCCCCATTGAGGTCTCAGGTTTGACGCCTCGTCTTCGCTTTGAATGCTCATGCTGGGTAGGAAACATGTCTAAATATTTGACAAACTTGAGTGCACTCTCTTTTCTAACAGACAGATTCTTCATGGGGCAACTTGGGGCCAAGTGTCAAACAGATGAACTGGTGCCCACTGTTGGTCATGAAGGTTGACAGGTTCTTTTTGGCACCACAAATCAGTTAATCCTTGCAACAATCCTGGGACGGGTAGATGATATACCTGAGGCTCCGTGACTAGGAGGGGCTAGGAGGGGACTTGCCCGGGGTAGTGGGTGAGGCCCAGGGGTCTAAGCCAGGTCACCCTGACACCAAAGCCCCTGTTTCTTTCACTATTTCAGAAGCTTGTCACAGCCTCACTGCAGGCCATTTCCTCCACCCGCATGGTTAGGCCAGTGGTCGCCAAACTGCGGCTCGGCAAACCACGGCTCACGAGCCACATGCGGCTCTTTGGCCCCTTGAGTGTGGCTCTTCCACAAAATACCGACTTCTGCGCATGGGCCACGAAGTTTCAATCGCACTGTACGTGCACGCCTGCATGTGGTATTTTGTGGAAGAGCCACACTCAAGGGGCCAAAGAGCTGCATGTGGCTCGCGAGCCGCGGTTTGCCGACCACGGGGTTAGGCAATCTCCTTTTAATAATGCCCTCTCCCCTGGGATAAAGATGGAATCAAAAGAGAGAAAACTACTCTATTTCTTCTGGGCTGGACTCTTGACCTGTTTTTTTGTATTTATTTCTTGCATTTTTTTAAAAAATATATTTTATTGATTTTTTTACAGAGAGGAAGGGAGAGGAAGAGGAATACAGAGTTAGAAACATCGATTGCCGGGGTCCAACCCCAGCGGGTCCAGGGGTCCCCAAAGGTGTGGATGGAGTCGGCGAAGAAGGAATGACACAGAGACAGCGTTCAGTTGATCAGCAGCCTAGCCAGGATCTCCAGCCAAGTTCTGGTCTCAATCTCCAGAGAGGTTCTGCTTAGGATCTCCAGCCAGGTTCTGTGTCCATGGTCTCTTGCTAGGTTTTCCAGCCAGGTTCTCCAGGTTCTCCAGCCAGGTTCTGTAGCCATGTTCCCTCGCTAGGTTCTCCAGCCAGGTTCTGTCCAGGTTCTCCAGCCAGGTTCAGTCACCAGGTTCTAGTCAGGTTCTCTTGCCAATTTCTGTAGTCAGGTTCAGTCCAGGATCTTTTGCCATGTTCTCTCCAGCGAAGTTCTTCTGTCTCTAGAGAACGTTCTCTGTAGGTTCTGTGCCTAGGTTCTGTCTCTCTCTCTGTCTCCTAAGTTCTGTGTTCTAAGTTCTGTCTTGTTACAACTGTATTTATACCAGTTGATTCAATCCTATCAATCTCTATTACAAAGGTTAGGGCGTTTCTTATCTCCATTCCAGGGAGTAAAGATTATGTAGCTTAAGCATGATTGTTTGTAGTGATTAACTACCCGCCTGGCACTTAGTTAAGGAGTTTCATCCCCTCCCTGACTTCAGGGAAAAATTCCTACCTGGGGAAACAACCTTTCTAGGAGAGGCATCCCCTCCCTGACTTCAGGGAAAAATTCCTACCTGGGGAAACAACCTTTCTCGGAGAGGTGACCTTGGTTAAAACACACAGCGCTAAGGGGAGCAAACATATTAAGAACAGTATGCCATATATTCCAGGTCCTTTGAAACAGCAAGGATGGACCGGCTCCCGGCAAATTCCCCCTTTTTTATTTTTTAAAAGCAGGCATTAAAAAGAAAAACCCCAAATGCTCTCTTGTATCCATTTTAAGAGTAGGATTGGGGCTTTCTGCTATTACCTGAGTCCTGATTACCCCAGGGAGAACTTGCCAATCCTGCACTTTCCCGGGGTGGAAAGGCTGCAGTGGGGTTAAGAATAAGGCTCCTTGGGCCTACCTTCTCCCATGCCTTTACATTTACCTTTCGGGCACCTTTCCTTCCTCAGAAAAGCATGGATGTATTTCTTGTATAAAATGTTCCATCTGACTGGGAGTAACCTTAATTCCTCTGCTAGCAAGCATATGTGTTAAAAGATCAATACAGAGTCTTCTTTCTTTGGACTCAGTATGGCACATCTTCTTAATCTAAGAATCAATACAGAGTCTTCTTTCTTTGGACTCAGTATGGCACATCTTCTCAATCTAAGAATCAATACAGAGTCTTCTTTCTTTGGACTCAGTATGGCACATCTTCTCAATCTAAGAATCAATACAGAGTCTTCTTTCTTTGGACTCAGTATGGCACATCTTCTCAATCTAAGAATCAATACAGAGTCTTCTTTCTTTGGACTCAGTATGGCACATCTTCTCAATCTAAGAATCAATACAGAGTCTTCTTTCTTTGGACTCAGTATGGCACATCTTCTCAATCTAAGGTCTGTACTATCCACGTTCTTACCCTACTTATCCTCTGTAGGGGGGTTTGCAGCACCCTGGTGGAGTCTTATCCGTCCTAAATGTGGGGGTTCTCAATGGGGGGGCTTACCTATGGGAATCCTGTTTCAGGGGTTCCCAAAGGTGTGGACAGAGTCAGCGAAGACTATCCACCCTCTTCCAAAGGTGGAGTCCTATCCGTCCCGAGTGTGGGGTGCTTACCTACGGGTCCCTGTTCGGGCGCCATATGCTGGGGTCCAACCCCAGCAGGTCCAGGGGTCCCCAAAGGTGTGGACGGAGTCGGCGAAGAAGGAATGACACAGAGACAGCGTTCAGTTGATCAGCAGCCTAGCCAGGATCTCCAGCCAAGTTCTGGTCTCAATCTCCAGAGAGGTTCTGCTTAGGATCTCCAGCCAGGTTCTGTGTCCATGGTCTCTTGCTAGGTTTTCCAGCCAGGTTCTCCAGGTTCTCCAGCCAGGTTCTGTAGCCATGTTCCCTCGCTAGGTTCTCCAGCCAGGTTCTGTCCAGGTTCTCCAGCCAGGTTCAGTCACCAGGTTCTAGTCAGGTTCTCTTGCCAATTTCTGTAGTCAGGTTCAGTCCAGGATCTTTTGCCATGTTCTCTCCAGCGAAGTTCTTCTGTCTCTAGAGAACGTTCTCTGTAGGTTCTGTGCCTAGGTTCTGTCTCTCTCTCTGTCTCCTAAGTTCTGTGTTCTAAGTTCTGTCTTGTTACAACTGTATTTATACCAGTTGATTCAATCCTATCAATCTCTATTACAAAGGTTAGGGCGTTTCTTATCTCCATTCCAGGGAGTAAAGATTATGTAGCTTAAGCATGATTGTTTGTAGTGATTAACTACCCGCCTGGCACTTAGTTAAGGAGTTTCATCCCCTCCCTGACTTCAGGGAAAAATTCCTACCTGGGGAAACAACCTTTCTCGGAGAGGTGACCTTGGTTAAAACACACAGCGCTAAGGGGAGCAAACATATTAAGAACAGTATGCCATATATTCCAGGTCCTTTGAAACAGCAAGGATGGACCGGCTCCCGGCAATCGATGAGAAACATAGATTCAGCTGCCTCCTGCACACCCCCTACTGGGTATGTGCCCGCAACCCAGGTACATGCCTCTGACCGGAATCAAACCTGGGAACCCTCAGTCCGCAGGCCGACGCTCTATCCGCTGAGCCAAACCAGTCAGGGCTATTTCTTGCATTTATTTGCCTTTTTTTTTTTGTCTTCCAACCGTAAGTCAAATTTCAGTAAGAAGTAGGAGAGCTTCGGTTGAGATGGGTCCCTGTGAAAGCTGAGTCTAAAGAGGACCAAGCTTAGCCCTCACGGCATGTGCTAGAACAAGGAGGCAGAACCCAAGTTCAACTGAGGACTGAGGGACGGGCAGAGCCCCATCCTATTTTTAGAAGAAAGACATTCTCAGGATTGTGGAGTTAAAGATTGACTAATCCCTGGTTACTTGACCTAGGAGCTAAGCAAATGGAAATAGGATTGAAAATATTTTTTCAAAGGCCCCATTAAGCCCTCAGGTTAGACCGCTTGTCTTTGCTTTGAATGCTCAGTGCTGGGTAGGAAAAGATGGGTGTATTTCCAGAGAACGCATGCCTGGCCAACAATAAGAGCTTGTGATTACTTGGGCATTAAAGCCAACCTCAGACTCCTAAACCCATGAGATATCAAATGGGCTTGAAATTGATACAGCTCCCACAAGAACTTCCTCTTCAAAGCCTTTTTAAATATGGCCACATTTGCCAATGGACAAGGGCCAAATACTCCATTGGTAGCCAGAGTGACTGACCCAGGAGCTCACACTTCTGGCAAGGAAAGGAAACTTGTTATTCCTGCCTGTTGAGAAACATGTGCTATGGAACCATAGCTGCTGTGTAATGTTTCCTATGTTGCCTTATTCTAAATGAGTTTAAGTTGTTGTTATGTAGTTACTAGAGGCTCAGTGCACGAAATTTGTGCACAGGTAGGGTCCCTAGTGGTTGCCGGCTGCCGGCAGGGGCCTTCCTTCATTCCACGCCGCCTCCTGATGGTCAGCACACATCATAGTGAGCAATCAAACTCCAGGTCAGTCAAACTCCCGAGGGGGACATTTTGCATATTAGGCTTTTAGATAGATAGATAGATAGATAGATAGATAGATAGATAGATAGATTCTTTCCTTTTTCGCCATTCTATAGTAGGATATTGGAGGTATATTAGGGTATCAAACATCATCTAGCAGTAATTCATCCAACCATGTGGAGCTATTATCCAGATCTAACAGAGAATTAAACACCACCCAGGAGTCCTTCTGTCGAAGTTAAATCAAGCAATTTGATAAAGCTTTGGATGGATCTCCTTCGGGCGGGGCAGAGCTGGCCAGCAGGAACCAAAAGCACAGCGGAGAGTCAGATCCAATCTCACGCTGTGAAATAGGAACTGGAGCAGGGCCTCCCCTCCAGGAATGGAGGTGTTGTAAACTGCGAATACTGATGATACTAAAAACTGCATAAAACTAATAGCACAGAATCACAGCATATCATCAATTCAAAAGTATTTAGGATCAGCTATGGCATAAGAAAACTTGAAATGCCCTGAAATCTTATAAATCCTATATGAAAGAAAGTCGGTATTGATTCTCCCAAATTTTACAACAAATCATAAATTTTCAATGGCATTCCCAGTAGTAAGGTGATTTTAATTGATTTCAGAGAGGAAGGGAGAGGGAGAGAGAGATGGAAACATCATTGATCGACCACCTCCCGCACACTCTACACTGGGGATAGAGCCCCTAACCCGGGCATGTTCCCTGACTTGGAATCGAACTGCAACCTCCTGGTTCATAGATTGATGCTCAACCACTAAGCCACACTGGCCGGGCTTATTTAACTTTGAAAACACAGTTTTCCTACCTACTAAACAAAAGGTCCAAACAAGAGAATGAAGAATATTACTAATATTTAAATTCTTTCATTTGTAACTCCATGTTTACTAAAAGAAATAATGATTATCTTTGAGTCACTTTTGGAAGTTAGCTAATGATACATCAGTAATTGGTTAATCTGAATGTTAATGGAAGTCAAATGCCATGGTGTTGAACTTCACTTCTAAACACAGGCATCAGAAAAGCAAAAAGAGCCTTCACTGGTTTGGCTCAATGGATAGAGCATTGGCCCAGGTTTGATTCCAGTCAAGGGTACATGCCTGGGTTGCAGGCTCGATCCCCAGTAGGGAGCATGCAGGAGGAAGCCGATCAATGATTCTCTCTCATCATTGATGATGTTTCTATCTCTTTCTCCTTCTCCCTTCCTCTCTGCAATCAATAAAAATATTTTTTAAAAGGGAAAAACTATGACACATCTAATCATGACTTCTTTTGTTGAGAAACTAATATGTATTTTGAAACTCTCAATCCCAACATTGTCAAATATCACTTAATATGGAATGTGGTTCTAATGAGGCATGCTAAAGCTTCCTGAGAAAATCACAGTGGCTCCCAACTTTCCATTAGCTGGGAACTTAAAGAAGTGCAAATGTGTCGCCAACCTCAAAGACACTCGACACAAATGTTTTCAGTTCTAAAAAAGAAAAGTAATTGTGAACAAAATAGTACTAGCAAATACTGGGGGTAGGAGTTCTCATAGTTTGAGAACTAAGTTTAGGAAAAACAGTCCCCTCTCCTGCTTACTGGCTGGGTTGTGCTAAGGGCAGGGATGGCTTTTGTAACTCTCCCCACCCTTCCTGGGATGGGTCCAGCCCATTGGCAGCCTAGTTATGGAACATCCAGTTAAACTGGATCTCTGGGAGTGGAGCCGAGGTTGCACTTTCTCAATTTGAGAACAGTGTGCACAAGAAACACGATCTCTGCCTTCCCTTTAGTTTTCCTTGGATTTGATCGTATATCTGGACCCATGGAAAACTGCCACTGGCCCATGTGACTGCTGGTGGCAGCTGAGGCTAGGAGGAAAGAGGAAGAGAGAGTCAGGGACCCACTGGGGAAGTCAGTTATTATCAAGTAGGGCGGCATCAATACAATAGACATCTGTTCCATTGAGAAAAGATCTTTGTTTAACATACGGGGATTTAGGGGTAAGTCACGCTCTTTGGGTATATCATCAATAATCCAACCTGTAGATGGCGGATTGGAGTCTTGGAATCTCAACCTGACATCAACGGAAGCTGTCATTGCAGATTTTCGTTCCCTTTGTGGTTTCTCCACATGTGTGCTGGCTAGGAATTTTTAGATTCATAGCTTAAGAGCTACCAGCAGAGCTAAGTCTGAATTGGAAATGGAAGTCTGCTGGCTAGCCAGGCCTCAGTTGTTCAGCATTCAAGAGGTTTTTATTGGGCATCTACAGGTGCAGCCACTGGTGGGGGCGGGGGAGGAGGGGTAACAGTTAATTAGCAGTCAAGATCCCTGCCCTAGGAACTTATCATCTAGGGGCCAGCTTTCCAGGTTGCAGTAGTATCACACTGGCAGGAATCTGTCCCCAAAGGGCAATAGACTGGGCTTCTAGAACCACCCATCCCCCTCAAGTCATCAGTTTAAAAATAAAAGGTTAACAGAGACATAGAAGCATGGAACAGACTGTCAAACCTCAGAGGGAAGACAGGGGAGGGTGGGTGGGTGGGAGATCAACCAATGAACTTGTATGCATATATGCATAACCCAGGGACACAGACGATGGGGTGGTGAGGGCCTGGGGGTACTGTGCGGGGGCAGGCTGGAAGAGGTCAGTTGGGAAGAGGGGGGACTTATATAATACTTTCAACAATAAAGATTAAAAAAAAATAAATAAAAATAAGGGGTTAATATCCAAAATATATAAGGAACTCCTACCACCCAGTAGCAAACAAAGGACAAATAATAACCTGATTTTTTTTAACATGGGCAGAGGACCTGAATAAACATTTTTCCAAACTAGAGATACAAATAGCCAACGGATATATGAAGAGGTTCTGCATATGTCTAATCATCAGAGAAATGGAAATCAAACCCACAGTGAGATATCACTGTACACCTTTTAGGATGGCTACTATACAAAAGCAAGAGATAATAAGTGTTTGTGAGAGTGTGGAGAAAAGGGAAGAAACCCTTGTGCACTGTTGGTGGGAACATAGATTGGTACAGCCATATGGAAACCAGTAGGATCGTCAAAATATTAAAAATAGAACTACCATATATGATCTTGCAATCCTACTTCTAGGTATATTCCCAAAGGAAATGAAATCAGGGTCTCCAAGAGAAATCCACAACCCCATGTCCATGGCAACATTTGTACACCTTAAATACATACAGATTTTATTTGTCAAGTATACCTTAATAAATCCTGGGGGGATAAATACTTAGGGTCCTCAGAGATTATACCTGTGTATCTGGGGTTTGAAGCTAGTTAGAAAGCCATGACTAGAACCCAGCTACAGACTCCCAGGTTTACCCTCTTTGGTGATACTCTACTTTCCTGCTCAAAGAAGTAAAAAGCCTAGCTTCATATTTTCGAGTCCTCAAACCAGTAAATGTCTGCTGACACACGCAGAAATCAATGACCATTGACTCTGGCAAATGCAATACGCTATTTGTCTGGTGTATTTGCCAACTGCGGAGTACAGTTGTGACATAAAGTTGTTTTTCATGAAACCTTCTCTCTTTTTGAAACCAAAGTCCAACAGAAAGCTGAACACATGAGAAGTATTTCACATACTGTAACTTTGATTGATGGATGGATTTAAAAGGTAACGGTGCAATAATGGCATTAATCTCTTATGTGTATCAGGAAAGCCTTATGAAAGCTTACTTTTCATCATGTAATATTCCTATAAGTCTCTTTGTCAGGTTATTAAAAGGTCTTAGCAAATCCTTTGTACTAGAAGTAATGGGGGATTAGTAGTAATTTTAAAAATGTGTGAGACTGTGGCAAATTGTGAAATATGTTTAGGAGTAGAAAGACAGGCTAAACTGTCCTATTTATTTCTTCTTTCTGGCATCCAGTGGATTCAATATCCGTTAGCTTAAGGTACAAGATCAGTGATGGCGAACCTATGACACGCGTGTCAGAGGTGACACGCAAACTCATTTTTTTGGTTGACTTTTCTTTGTTAAATGGCATTTAAATATATAAAATAAATATCAAAAATATAAGTCTTTGTTTTATTATGGTTGCAAATATCAAAAAATTTCTATATGTGACACGGCACCAGAGTTAAGCTAGGGTTTTTCAAAATGCTGACACGCCGAGCTCAAAAGGTTCTCCATCACTGTACTAGATAGAGCAGTTGAATCCATAAGAAAATTGTCAAGGAGTCAATGTTCTAGTTGTCTCAAAAAAAGAATATTTTTAAAAGAAGGGCCAGGAAAAATTCTATCGACACAAAGCATCAAGGGTTCATAAGGAATGTAGGCAACACCTGAAATGTGTATTTTATGGGGCAAGGTGGTGGGGGCGGGAGGGGAGGCAAATGGAGAGAGAAGTGGGAGATGGGAGAAACTAAAGAGCAAAGAGGTCTGCCATACATAGCACTGAGGTTATGTCCACAAGCACCAGCTCTCCCAATCCAGTTGGGAAGGATACTGATACCATTTCTACATCATAGATGAGAAAAAAAATCAAAATTCGAACTGGTCACTTGCCCAGGGTTACATGAGTAGAAACGCAATGCCTGATCTGACTGATATTCCCCTGATTATAGTCCCACTAGCGGCCCGGTGCATGAAATTCATGCGGGGGGTGGGGGGGGGGAGTGGGGGATGGGGGGGAGGGGAGGTCCCTCAGCCCAGCCTACAATGATGCAAGTGTTCCACACCTGGCCTGGCCAGAAGCTCTCCGTGGCTGGGCACAGAACATTTGCCTCATCACCGGTGCGATGACACAAGCGTTTCCTACCCCCCACCCCCCAGCCATTCCATGCCGCTGCCCAGAGGCTATCCGCAGCCGGGGTGGAACGCTTGCCTCAACGCCACGGTGATGAAGCAAGCATTCCACTAGGCTGCCCACGCTGCCCACTCTCAGCAGCCACTCCCCCAGGACTGGGGGACTCCAGTGGGGCTGAGAGGACTGGGTGTTGCCATCTTTGTGGCAGCGTGATGGTTAATTTGCATATTACTCTTTTATTAGATAGGATGTGCTTTGCTCCACCTACACCTTGCTATTCTATCAGGTGTACCAGGCGTGGCAGATCCAATGTCATGTGTAATTCTCACAACAATCCCATGAGACAGTGTTCCCAATTTTAAAACTCAGAAACTGCCTCAGAGGGCTTAGGCCCTTTTCCCCAAGGCCCCGCAGTAAAAGAAAGAGCATATAGAAAACAGGTGAGTATAAATCTATGCCTTGTAATTTCACTGTTTCTCAAACAGATCATGAGGGACCTATTTTCAGAGGCCGACACATTCTCTTCAAGAACCTTTGCATTTTGTATTTTTATTTTCAAGATCACATTTAAAAAATTAATAGAAGCACATTTGGGATGGCCAAGTAACGCAATGACCGCTCCGTGCAGGCATTTGCATTCCTGATTATAAACTTGGTAACTTCTAATGCGTTTAACCTGAATGTGTTGTCAAACACGTGTGGCTGCCACTGGGTTGGCATGATCTCATGTCAAATAATAGCAACGTTCCCACATTTATACCTAGAGTTCTTTTTGTTGTTGTTGTTGTTGTTGTCAATTATAAGACCATACTTCAGCTGCCTCCTGCACGCCCTCCACTGGGGTTTGAGCCCTCAACCTGGGCATGTGCCCTGACCGGGAATCAAACCGTGACCTCCTGGTGCATAAGTTGATGCTCAACCACTGAGCCATGCCGGCTGGGCAAGGCAAGTGTCTTCTTCACATAATTTGTAGTTAATTTGGGGTGGCTAGGGCAAGAAGAGATTATGGTAACACCAAAACCTTCCAACTCACCCTTGGCAACACCGCTAAATAGACTTTGGTTTGACATTGTGAAAATCTCATAATAATACTGGGAGGTAACTTCACCGGGAGGTTAATGATGAGAGATTACTCAGGTAGACTTACCACCTGCCACATGCGCATCAGGTAAAGCCAATTGATGTCAAGATGTAGGGCACCAAGGACATGTCACCATAGTTTAAACAGAGGAAAGTGCTGGGTCATCACCTGGCATAAAGCAGCAAAGTGAACTCAAGTCAAGATGTTCTGTTGCCCTGATGGGCCATTGCACTACAAACGAAGGAATACAGTTGCTGTATACACAACAATCTGAGCAGCCAGAACGTTGCAGAGACCACTGGAAGCCATGCTTAAAAAACTGTATAAAACTGTATAGTTCATTCAAGCTTGTTTGCTTCCTTCTCATGTAATTTTTACTAAGTTGTGTAAATCAGTAGGCAGTGATCAAAAATAGCTTTTATTACATCTATCTCATAGAAAGAATTTCACAGTACATATTTGCTACTTTTGCCCAAGTGGAAGCATAATTTCGATCAATGAATTCTAGTATGAATCATGCACCCCTCTCCTCCTTGCAGACAGTGATGGGGAGAGACAGCCAGGCATGGGGTCAAGCAGAGACATCAATGAGCTCTTTGCTAAGGAATGGGGGAGGGGGGCGGCGGGGGGGGGGGCGGCAGCGGGGGGCGAGGGCTGGAGTTGAGTCTGGGGCAGTGGAGAGAGTTCTGCCTAGTAAAGCAAAAGGAATTATTTTTGAAGTTGTTGAGGTCAAGTGGTATGGGTCTGGCCTGTGGGGAAGGGGAGAGACCTAGAAATAACCGAGGGGATTTTGAAGAACAAAAGAATCTGATTCAATATTGTTATGTGTTGTTATGTTGCTCCTTTCTCCAAATATTCAGAAAATGTCTGATTCAATAAATGATTGTTTTTTTCTTGTGGGGTTATATACACCCCTATGTTCATAGCAGTGCTATTTACAATATCTGGAAACAGCCCAAGTGCCTATCAGTAGACGAGTGGAGAAAAAGAGCCATAGTACATTTACACAATGGAATACTATGCAGCTAAAAAAAGAGAGAGAAATTTTACCCTTTGAGACAGCATGGAGGAACCTAGAGAGTATTATGCTAAGCGAAATAAGCCAGTCAGAGAAAGACAAGTATCATCTGATCTCACTTACATGTGGAATCTAATGAACAAAATAGACAGACAAACAAAATAAATCCAGAGACATGGAAGCATGGAACATACTGACGAGTCTCAGAGGAAAGGGGGTGGGGGGCCTGGGAAGAGATTAACCAAAGAACTTATATGCATGCTAGGAGCCTGATGCACAAATTCGTGCACCAGTGAGGTCCCTCTGCCTGGCCTGCAGGATCGGGCCAAAACCGGTTCTCTGACATCCCCAAGGGATCCTGGATTTCGAGGGGGCGCAGACCAGGCCAAGAGACCCCACCAATGCATGATCGGGCTGGGGAGGGACGCAGGAGGTTGGCCAGCCAGGGAGGGGACCACAAGAGGGCTCCAGGGCATGTCCAGCCCATATTGCTCAGTCCTGATCAGCTGGACCCGAGCAGCAAGCTAACCTACCAGTTGGAGCATCTGCCCCCTGGTAGTCAGTGCACATCATAGTGAGCGGTTGAGTGGCCTTAGCATATCATTAGCATATCATTAGCATATATTAGGCTTTGATTGGTTGAACGGATGACCAGACACTTAGCATATTAGGCTTTTATTATATAGGATATGCATAACCCATGGACATGGACTATAGTGTGGTGAAGGCTTGGGGGGTGCAGGGGCAGGGTGAAGGGGATCAATGGGGAAGAAAAGGGGGACATCTGTAATACTTTCAACAATAAAGATAAATTTTAAAAAAAGAAAACATGACCGCTTTGCATGTCTGCATCGTTACTGAGCAGAGAGAGAAATATAGTGAAAGGTAATGTTTCCCTTAAACTTGACTCCAAGCCCTAGCCTAAAGCAGTGCTACTCACACCACAGTGTGACTGGGGTCCTCCAGGGCGCTTGTAAAGAGGGAGACCTGAGATTGTACAATTCCAACAAGCCCTTGGATGATGGTGCTGCTGCTGCTGCTGGTCTGAGGATGACCACGCCCTCCCTCCCTCTAGCCCAGGCCCCAGGCACCCTTCCCAGAGGGCCCCAGTCCACGTCCAGCCTGCACAAGCTTTGTCCCCGGGTCCATCCTCCAGATTACAGCCCATGTTGCTGGTGTACACAGCCCTGAGGCTAAGTTTGCCCCGAGGGGTCGTTATCTGAGGGTGAATGTTCAGAGCCCAGACATGCTGGGATGTCCATGATTGTGTTGTGAGATGGTAGAGGAGGGGGCATAGGAAGAAAAGAAAGGGGCGGGGGGGTGCCTGAGGAAAATGTGAATTTCAACTTGGCCTTCTAGGTTGTTATGAAGGTATATTTATCAAGATAGGAAGATAGTACAAATTTTACTTAATAGTTAACTAGTCAGACAATTGCTATGCGAGCCCCCCTCTTATCCCTGCCCTGCTCTGGGCCCTACACAATTTTAGGAGCAGGTCCTTACAAATGCTAGGGGCAGGTCCCTGCAAAGGAGGCTTGCTTCAAGCCAGCCCAACAGTCCTGTGGGAGCTGGAACCAGCCAGAAGGAAACCTCACCAGGAAGGGGCAGAAAGCCTGGCAAGGATGTGCTACCATCTGGGTTACATTGAAATGTTTGCAAGGTACCAAAATAGGATCCGGCTGTTCTCTATAAAAAGATGGCTTCCTCCCCCAGAAAACTCGTAATCACGTTAGAGAACCCTTAAACAGAGGCAAGTCATCCATTCACGATAGTTCTCTTCATATGCTGAAGCATGAGAGGAACGGTTGAATCCTCAAGCAAATTCAATTATGTCTCAAACATTGCAGGTATTGCACCTTACTTTAGCTCTCTAGCTCACAGAGAAGTGGCAAGAAGCAGAGGGAATTATCTAAGGTATTTCAGTAGTTCTGTACTTGAACTTTCAACATGAAGGGTTACGCTAAGATGACTTAAGCAGTCACACTTCTGTGTGCACAGAAAACCACAGTGCCAACTATTCTCTCCTTCACAAGGTCAGGAAGTCCTGAGCAGTCAATTTTGAAAGGTTCTTGCTTCTAACGCCATCAGACTCTCTTATTGGCTAAATTCCATGCCTGTTAGAGGCCAAGGCCAGCCATGTAGATTAGGGGCTGCCTGAAGTGTAGAGAGTGTTGACCCAGGAATCAGAGCCCCTCCACCCCCCTCGATTTCAATCTCTATTCTGGACTCTAACAAGCTGTGTGTCCCGGGGAAACCGTTAAACCTCTCTGTGACTCATTATTTTCACTCTGAGAATCCCGCTGCTGATGGAACCATTTGCTCTCATCAGAAGAACTGACGTCACGGAGTAAAAGAGGAGACACAAGTCAGATCTCACTCTAACTGGTGAGACTGTTGCAGCTAAGGTTCAGTGACTGAGACGGATTCCTTCTGAACTTGAGCTGCAGTATTAACCAGAAAGGGGGGGATGTATTGACTTGAACTCAGTGAGTCCTTGGACAGGCAAGGTGCTCAGGCGCACAGCCTTCCAGGTTCAAGATCAAAGAGGGTCTACCTGGCACTAGAGGCTGCAAAATCCAACCCTCCCAGCAGCCACCTGGGAAGAGTGAGGACAGGACGATTTACATTTTACGTGACCCCAGGGAAAGTTTGCCTTCTTTATGGCATGTTACCAACCCTGTCATGTGCCAATTTCCTTAAGGGGAAGCTGTGAGATTAGGTGCTGATTCACAAGGAACCTGAGGTCGGAAATGGCCCCATGCCCCTGGTGAAGGCTGGGCAACAGGACGAGCTGGTACGGATCCTTGTTGTATTTCGCTGTCACCGTGACACACGTGCCTCCTATGTGAGAGCTTGTATATCCTTCCTCTTGTATGTCCCTCGGGGGTATGTTACTGAATAAGTCCACAGCGTTATTCAATCAGGAAGGCTTTGGCTGACAGCTGGCGAACAGCGGTTTAAGAAACATTATTTTCAGATATTAAAAAACAAACACAAACCTGGGCGTGGGGGCAGCTGCCGGCATGGGGTCAGATGCTCAGTGATCTCTGGGTCGGCATCTCTTTGATTCTTCTGGCCTTTTCCTCGTGGTCACAAATGCCTTCGACAGCTCTAGGTATCCGGTTGAAGGCACCTGGTGGAGGGCAGGACGTGGCTCTGGGGGGGTACCAGCATCAACGTTTTGCTTTTTATGAGAAAAGCAAAATCTTTAGACCCAAACCCCCAATAGACAGCCGCCCACTTCTGATTGGCTAGAACTGTGCTGCTCGGCCGCCCCTCGCTGCAAGGAAGGCCGGAACAGCAGTATTTAGCTTTTGCAGCCTCTCTAGGGGAGTTAACAGGGGATAAGGCGACTGGGAGCAGCTGTCAGCTCAGCCAGCTGAGCAATTGATGCCTTAAGCATTTCCCCTGCAGGGTCCAAAATATCTACCCTGAGAATTCTTTGGCTTCAGGAACAATTTCTAGAAGGCCTCTATTAAATATACATGTGACCTAGAAGGGGGACACGTCATCCTCACACCTATGTCCTTTATCACATTAGCATTAATTTGTTTCTGAAGATTTGCTAGAAGTTGCCAAATATGAAATCAAGAGTTAAAGGAATAGCCCAGCCAGCATGGTTCAGTGGTTGAGTGTCGATCTATGAACCAAGAGGTCGTGGTTCAATTCCCAGTCAGGGCACATGCCTAGGTTTCGGGCTCAATTCCCAGTGTGGGGTGTGCAGAAGGCAGCTGATCCATGATTCGCTCTCATCATTGATGTTTCTCTCACTCTCTCTCTCTCTTTCTCTTTCTCTCTCTCTCCCTCGTCCTCTCTGAAATCAATAAAAAATATATTTAAAGGATTCCCAGATTTGATGACATCTTTGATGTAGCATTCACGACACGGGGATTATTTGCTTTCAGCCCTTGGTCCTTGACCTTTTACTTTAATTTTGCCTCAAGGACTTTCTTTGGTGGATTGGATTTTTGCCATGGTGTTATTCACAGCTGGAGATTCCGATTTGGTTGTTTGGGGGTAGGGTTCCCCCATATTTATGGTCATTATCTAGGTTTGAGGAACCACTGCTTTTTTTTTCAGGTCAAAGTTTGTTCTCAACATACAAATAAGTACGTCGACTACATTCCAGCTAGAGAACAACAGGTGGTGTGTTGTGCACACCATGCCTTGAAACAAAAATTGAAATTTTTCAACGCTCTTCAGTGGGTGCTCACTCAATTATTCGGCGTTTACTCATCACCTACTAGATTCCTGACCCTTGTGCTAGGGATATAAAGATGAATGATAGCAATCCCCTTCCTGGAGGAGCTGGGGCTGAAGGGGAGGCAGACAGGTAAACCGATAAATTACAATGTGATGTGAAATATGCTATTAAAACATTTCATCACACATCACAATAGCACAAATTGCCGTGTGGAGAAACTTAGATATTACGTAACCTTTGGTTCATTCATTATTTCCATGATACTACATAGAGCCAGGCCTTGTACTTCTATTTTTAAAGTGTATTGTCTTTATTATAACAAAGCAATACAAACTCATTTTAGAAAGATCAGAAAATGCAGACAAGTTTTAAAAAAGACAAATTTAATCTGTCATCCCATCTGCTTTATCTACCTTGAGCCCCATTAGCACTTTCGTATTTTTTGTTTTGTTTTGTTATCCTCACTGGAGGATATTTTTCCATTGATTTTTTTTTTAGAGAGAGTGAAAAGGAGGGACAGACAGAGGGAAGAAGAGAGAAGGAGAGAGAAGATGAGAGAGAGAACGAAAGAGAGAGAGAGAAGTGTGAGAGACACATAGATTGGCCGCCTCGCACACCTGCACTCACCGGGACCTGGGATCAAACCTGCAACCCAGGTATGTGCCCTTGACTAGGAATTGAACCCATGACCCCTCAGTACGCAGAACAATGCTTTAACCATTGAGTGCACCAGCCAGGGCAGCACTTTAGTATTTTAAGTTTTCTATTTCTATAAAAAAAAATGGAATCAAAACATACATGTTTTATAATCTCTTTTTTTTTTCATTTACTATATCATGAACGTATTTTAAGATAAGACATATTTCTACCACATCATTTTAAATAGTTACATATTATTCTATGACATGGATATTCTATTCTTTATTTTAGCAGTCAGCTATTGTTAAACAATACCTCTATCTTTTTACAATTACTAGCAATATTGCAATGGATTTTTTTGTTGCTAAATATCTGTGCTCATTCTTATTTCTTTATCACCAATTCCAAGATGTGATATTAGGTAAGGTTTGAAATTCTCCATCGGCAGTCAGATTGGGAGGCAATGGCCAGAACAGATGTCTCCCACCTTCGCTGCTTTCTGTGGTACTCGCTGCTGTAGACTAAACTTGATCCAAGAGGGATGCGCCAAAGGTCAGTGGCTTGTACCCCTGCAGCCAGCTGGAGGTATCTCCTCGCTGCACAACACAGGATGGTGATTGGTTCTGAAATGTAACATCTCCTTAAAGCCTGGTTGCCAGGTTGCCAGGGATAACTTGCAGAAAACCTCCCCACCTGTTTTCTGTTTGTTTTCAGATATTTTTTTTTCTGATATTGATGTTTGTATCTCACACTTTATTAGTGCTCTCTCGGCAAGGTTCTTCTTGGGCCACGTTTAGCTGTGGTTAGCCAAAACCACGGGCATAGTTCCTTCTTGAAAGTGTACGTGATCTTGGGCCATTCCACGCTGATCAAACAATGAGCGGCTTGCTTTCTGAAGATGCTATTCTTTTTCGAGAAAATGAGAAGCAGGATAATGATGTGGGGAATCCCTTTAACGACTAACCATCAGCCAGCACCTCCATGTCCCCACACAGCTTGCCTGGAGCTCCTGGCTTCCAGGGAGGCCCAGTTTATCAAACAGTAGAAACAGCCAGGAGTCAGATGGCAGATAACTAAGAGACATGGTCCCCAAGACTATACCCCAAGAGTTCCACTAGGTGCCCTTCAGTCACTGGCTTCCAGACCAAGTCTGAGAGAGGGCCGGACCACGTCTGAGAGAGGGCTGGTTTCATTCCTCTCTTCGACACTTGGAAAGTGAATTCCAACTAGGTGACAGATGAATTCCAATTACAGGACATTCTGGATTAAGCAAAACTATGAAAACAGTAAAAAGATCAGTGGCTGCCAAGGTGTGGAGGGAGAGAGGATGCATAGATGGAACACAGAATTTTTAGGGCAATGAAACTCTTTTGTCCGATCCTGTCATGGTAGATACATGACATTATACATTTGTCCAAACCCATAAAATGTACAACGCCAAGAGTAAACTCTAACGAACTATGGACGCTGGGTAATGAGGATGCGTCATTGCAGGTTCGTCTGCTTTAACACATGTACCACTCTGGTGGGGATGTCGAGAATGTGGGAGGCCTTTTCGGGTGGGGACAGGGCGTATATGGGAAATCTCTGTGCCTTCCTCTCAATTTTGCTGTGAAGCTAAAACGGCCCTAAAAAAATAGTCTTAAAAAAAAAATGACAGCAAAGACAGAGTTGTCTAATCAGTATTATTATATTAATTGCTTCTGAAGAATTTCAGAAAGCAGGTTGTAACATCAACCCATTCATGCCATATACAATGGCATTTACTCTTGTCTTTAGGGCGCCACAATCTGAGTCATCACTTTACATAATGTCACATTAACAATAAGCAAGAATAAAGAGGAGGGATTGTGTTTCTTCTGCTCCCTGGAAAAGAATTTGGGGCGTGAGGTCTTAAGGTGATGGGAAGGGCTATTTCATTTGCTCTTTTTCAATTGGGGACTAAGTGTTTGGGGTGAGTTTTCTCCGTTGCTGGCCTAAATGATGCATTTGGTTGCAATCTGGTTTGTTTCTATCTAATCTACTGGCTCTTCAATCATGCATTCTGAAGACAGAGTGTTGTTCTACATTGTAGTGTTTTGTGACTTTACAAACCCTTTGCCATCCAATCTTAACCAGCGAAATCGTGTGTAGCCCTACAAAGGCGAGAGAGACTTCTGGTTCTGAGGCATGAACGCTGCCTACTTCAGTGTAGCGCAGCTGCTTTTCGTGAAACAAACATTAATTGAGTACCTTTCTGCATTAACACCAGGCCAGGCTCTAGAGTCTAGAGCAGGGGTGGGCAAACTTTTTGAGTCGAGGGCCACAATGGGTTCTTAAACTGGACTGGAGGGCCGGAACAAAAGCATGGATGGAGTGTTTGTGTGAACTAATATAAATTCAAAGTAAATATCATTACATAAAAGGGTACGGTCTTTTTTTTTTTTTTAGTTTTATTCATTGCAAATGGGCCGGATCCGGCCCGCGGGCCATAGTTTGCCCACAGCTGGTCTAGATTAAAGGGAGAAGGTGAGGAAGAGCTATAAAACAGGAGTCCTGTCTTTAAAAGAAAACAGGCAAAGTGGTTGAAAGGAAGACAGACATACACCCATGAAATAATTCAATCACATTGTTGGGCATACATGACCAATGCCATTCAGGCGCCCACTCAACAACATCTTGAATGCTTCCCACGGGCCTGTGCTAATAGAAATGGGGTTATGCAGTTAAATGAAATCTCTGCCTTCGAGGTGCCTACAGTGAAATGGGGGAGGGGGGGGCGTGCGGAATCAGACAGGTGAACAACAGTTTTACTGCACTATAACAGGGGATGGTTACCGCAGAGGTGGGACCAGGGATCTCTGGAGAAATGGCCAATCCAAGTCTTCAGCAGAGAAAGTAGAAGGTGAGCCTTGGGGTGAGGGCATAAAGTTCGTTCATTAGATATGCCTAACAAAGTACACTTTTCTTAAATTAAATCTTTATTGTTCAGATGATTACATTTGTTCCTCTTTTTTCCCCCCATAACTCCCCTCCTCCCAGTTCCCGCCCCACCCTCCACCCTCACTCCCCACCCACTGTCCTCATCCATAGGACAGTCTCTTCCCACATCTCCCATACCCCATTCCCCCCCAAGAATAGTCAGTCCATTCCCTTTCTATGTCCCTGATTCTATTATAATCACCAGTTCATTCTGTACATCAGATTATTTATTCACTTGATTCTTAGATTCACTTGTTGATAGATGCATATTTGTTGTTCATAATTTGTATCTTTACCTTTTTCTTCTTCTTCCTCTTCTTAAAGGATACCTTTCAGCATTTCATATAATCCTGGTTTGGTGGTGATGAACTCCTTTAGCTTTTCCTTATCTGTGAAGCTCTTTATCTGACCTTCAGTTCTGAATGATAGCTTTGCTGGATAAAGTAATCTTGGTTGTAGGTTCTTGGTATTCATCACTTTGAATATTTCTTGCCACTCCCTTCTGGCCTGCAAAGTTTCTGTTGAGAAATCAGCTGACAGTCGTATGGGTATTCCCTTGTAGGTAACTGAGTTTCTTTCTTTTGCTGCTTTTAAGATTCTCTCTTTGTCTTTTGCTCTTGGCATTTTAATTATGATGTGTCTTGGTGTGGTCCTCTTTGGGTTCCTTTTGTTTGGGGTTCTCTGCGCTTCCTGGACCTGTAAGTCTATTTCTTTCACCAGGTGGGGGAAGTTTTCTGTCATTATTTCTTCAAATAGGTTTTCAATATCTTGCTCTCTCTCATCTCTGGCACCCCTATAATTCTGATGTTGGTACGTTTGAAGCTGTCCCAGAGGCTCCTTACACTATCTTCGTATTTTCGGATTCTTTTTTCATTTTGCTTTTCCGGTTGGGTGTTTTTTGCTTCTTCGCATTTCAAATCTTTGACTTGATTCTTGCGCTCCTCTGGTCTGCTGTTGGGTGTCTGTATAATATTCTTTATTTCAGTCAGTGTATGCTTAATTTCTAGTTGGTTCTTTATCACAACATCAAGGGTCTCATTAGATTTCTTGTAGATCTCATTAAGTTTATCAGCAGTTTCTAGAAACTTATTGAAAGACCTTAAAAGTGTGGTTTTGAGCTCTATATCCTCCATTTCTGTCATGTTTCTTTGTCTCCACATTTTTTATGCTTTCTTGGTGCACCCCCTTGTGGTATTTGTGCGCAGTCTTGTTGTAGTTAAGCCTTGATTGTTGTAGGTAATACTGGCGGGGATTTGACCTCCAGGCCAACTGGCTATGAGAATCAGCTGTGTCTGCAGTGGGGGAACTTCTGTGCTGGATCTCTAGGGCGGTGCTAATCTAGCCTTTGCCTGAGGCTATCCGGCAATGCCTCTGTGCAGGGCTTGGGCAGGGCGGGTCCCAGGGGATCTACAGGGCAGGCGGTGTGAGCAGTTATGGCTGCTCTCAGTCCCGTTCCCAGAGGCTCTGCCTCTCAGAGTCCCAGCAACCACTGCAAACCTTGGAGAGAAAGCTGCCTTGGAGTTCTGACCGAAGCCAGACAGTCCCGCTTCTCCCGTTTGAGTCTGGGTCCCTAGAGACTCCCCTGGATCTGGAGCTCAGAGTCTGAGACTCCCTCCCGATTGAAACAGACAACTGCACCCTCAGCCACCAGCCTGCTCTGCATGCACTCCGCACCTTAGTATTTTACTTCAGCACTGCGCCTCCTCTGAGTCTCGGTATGCTATTCTCTTTCCTCCTAGTTGTAGAACTTCCACTCAGCCAGCCTTCCTGTGGTTCTGGGTGATGTCCATTCTGTCTTTTAGTTATATTTTTGAAGTGGTTGTTCGAGGCAGCAAACTCCGGAGTTAACCTATGCCGCCATCTTGGTTTTTTCTACCAGTACACTGTTTTAACAGCAAGCATGTATGAAACAGACAAGAGCACTACGTGGTAAGGGAGTTACACATTACAAAGGGCTAGGACCACTAGGGAAGGTTTCATGGAGAAGCCAGGAGAGTGTAACCTCAGTTGAACCTTAGAAGGGAACTAGGGTTTGAGGAGGCAGCATGTAACCTGGTATAACATTTGTCGGGAGAAGGGGGCATTTGGTAATATATCTTTTAAAACATTTAAGTGCATAATCTGTGAGCTATAATCCCATGTTTAGGAATATATTATATAGAAATAATGGCATGGATAGAAAAAGATTTATGCACAAGGTTTATCACAGCATTGTAAAGCAAAGGAAGAAAGACAGAAAGATAAGGAAATACAGAAATACACAAAGAAAAAGAAGGGAGGGAGAAGAGAGGAAGGAAAGAAGAGAGAGGAAGAAAGGAAGGGAGATAGGAGGAAGGAAGGAAGACAAGCTCTTTGATAAAAGGCTAACCAAAGGAATCATGGTACACCACACAATGGAATACCATTCAGTCCTTAACAAGATATACTATACTGCACATACAGCAAAATATATTACTAATTTGGAAAGATGTCCACTATCTATTTTCACATGATATCTTGAAGAACATATGTATTACATTAACCCATATTTGGGGGAGGGGGAAGGGGAGTGTAGTGTGTGTGTGAGTTTGTGTGTGTGAGTTTGTGCAGAAAGATAAAATGTGTAAAAAAGAGAGAGAGATGTATGTCAAACTCAAGAAAAGATTCTGGAAGGCCCAACTATTAAGGACTAAACAAAAAACTTTCACTTCCTGCTTTGTATATTTTAAGTGTTGGGTTTATGGTTGTTTGTGGAGAAGCACGGGACTTGGTCAGAAAGTCTGTAAGGAGCAATTTCCGAAAGTCAGACCCTGCCTTGACTTTTCCAAACGAGTCTGAGCCCCTAGGTGTTTACTGGAATCTTTATGTTTAGACTTTAGACATCCTTGCTTAAAGGACACTACAGATGCACTGGCTTCTCAAGGATGCTTACCCTACTGATAGTATCTAATAGTTAATTTTAGATCAAGCTGTTGTTACAATAAAAACCTGAGGAGGCAGGCAAACGGGGCTGTTTGTTTTCTCTAGCCAGGCAACCCCTTAACCCTCTCTTTCACAGAAACATGTGTCAGAGTAATCATTCATCCCTCGCACAGGGTGTGCGGGTCAGCCCTGGCCGTTGTTACTTATTGCCATTTTATTTTTCCAAATACACATTGTTAACAAAGAAAAACATGTAAATGCTAAAAATGAAGTTGCTGTCCTAGATTCCTAATGTAAACTTTAAAAGCATCCCTTTTCTAACATTGGGCACAGTGATGATTTAAAAACCACAAACCATACACAGGAAAGATAATTATTAGAGAGCTACACCCTACAATGATCTTTGGACTACCCTGCGATATAAGTTTGGAGCGTATTAGCATCCATTCAGAAACTGAGAAAACGGATTAACAGTAATTGTTCATACTGATAATATGGTGATTTTCACATAGGAGGAGAAACTAATACCTAGTTAAATGTGCCTTGAACCCCATAATCTAGAGCAGAGCCCACATTTGTAAGTGTTACCTTGGTATCAGGGACTATATTTTTGGACCCTGGGGCATATGTTCTTAATGTGAAACTATCAGAATTAAAGTTAAATGTGGCCCCATTAGGACTGCCCCAAACCCCTGAGTCAGCCCCGCAGACAAAGACTGAGGTGGACATCACTCGATGTTAGATGTCTGAGATTTACTTTTTTAAAATCCTGGGGTCAGGAGGGAAAGTAGGAGACAGGGTAAACAAGGTTGGCTATACATGGATAATTATTAAAGCTGAGTGAAAGGTACAAGGGGTTCATTATAAAATTCTTTTTTGTGCATGTTTGTAATGTTCAGTAATAAAAAGTTTGTTTAAAGTGTATAACTAAGATCATTCAACTCAAGGTCAACAAATCTTGATTTTTTTACAGGTTTGCTGACCAAATGAAGCCAAGAAAACTTTCTGTGCTCTGGTATTTATCTGTAATACTAGAGGCCCAGTGCACAAAATTTGTGCACGGGGGTGGGGGGGTGGGGCGAGAGGGATCCCTCAGCCCAGCCTGCACCCTCTCCAATCAGGGACCCCTCGGGGGATGTCCGACTGCCTCTCACAATCCAGGACCGCTGGCTCCTAACTGCTCGCCTGCCTGCCTGATCACCCCTAACCCCTCTGCCTGCCTGCCTGATTGCCCCTAACCACCTCTGCCTGCCTGCCTGATCGCCCCTAACCCCTCTGCCTGCCTGCCTGATCGCCCCTAACCACCTCTGCCTTGCCCCGCACCTAGGACCCAGGATTCCCTCCTCCAGCCAGTCGCAGGCACCGGGACCGGCTTCCCACCCTCTGGCTGACTGCAGGCACCCAGGCCACAGGCGCAGCCGCTGGCACCCAGGACTGCATGGCATATGGCTTGTCCCCCTCCCAGGCCACAGCCTGGCAGGCCCCCATGCCTCTCTCCCCAGTGTTGAGTGTCTGAGCAGTTACAGCGTGATGGTGTGAGGGCATGATGACCATTTGCATATTAGCTCTTTATTATATAGGACAGGGGTCACCCATAATGCCCACTAATGTCTTCAATCCCAAGTGGATTTCTTGCTTTGAACTGGAGTGTTGTTTAAAAGGACTAAAACAGGGTTCCATTTTTAACCCTTTGGTGCTAAGTTAAGACATATTCCCACCATATGTGTAGCCTCAGTTGTCTTCAAATTAATCCAGCGCTTAGAAGGCTAAAGAGACCACTGCTGAGTTCTGAGGATCCTGTTCTTTCTCTGGTCCCAACTGCAATCCAGCTGTCCTGTGGGTGGGGCCGTCTATACTCATTCCTAATCCTGCGCCTCCCTGCTTAAAAGACATCTCCAGACTTTGGAAGGAATTCACCAATAGTCATAAGCTATTTTCCCCTAGATCTACCCACTTGGGATATTTAGAACTTTTCTAAAAATCCAGCTCATGAGTGAAGAAATTAGTGTGTGTGTGTGTGTGTGTGTGTGTGTGTGTGTGTGTGTGTTTAGCACAATGAACGAGAGCGCCACCTGCTGGGAACACCGGAACTTCCCGGACTGGCAAATGGCAGAGCAAGTTTCCTGGACTCCCTGCATTTGAATCGCCTGACACCCACCAGTTAGAAATGAAGACTCCTGGTCTCTAGTCCCATTGGATCTCTGCAGGTGGGGTCGAGAATCAGTATTTTTTTTTTAAACCAGTCCCCTGGCACTTTAAGGTTGCAGAGGCAAATGCCTTAGTTCCCAAGCTCGCCTGATAAGAAGCAGGGGAGAATGCTTGTTTACAATACTTTCCCCCAGTCACTCCTCCAGCTACTGAGTCAGGACCTCCAAGGAAGGAGGTGTAGTAAGAATGTGAAGTGAGTCTTAAAAGATGAATGTTTGGTAAATATTGCAGAGTTGAACGCCATACTTGACTCTAGAAATTCTCCATAAATAAGGAGCACACGTGCAGTTCATTGACAATGGGGATCTGCTAGTAGAACATCCAGATGTGGGGATTTGGCAATAGTCCCTGGGTTTCCTGACCTGTCGTTTTTAATTCAGCTCTGGAGTTTGAAGTTCCAGCCCATCCCTTAAAATTATTGCCCTTAAAACCCAGGCTCCCAATGGCTGTGTCTGTAATACCAACTAATAAATCAGTAATGCCAACTCTCCCCCCCTCCCCAGAGAGACCTGACCACCTCCCCACCCCCACCCTCACTTCTTGCTTTGTGAAGGGGTCAGATGGTGAACTTTCCCCTGTCTTGGGATTTATCTGGATTTCTTCCAAGGGCCCTGCCCTACCGCCACTGTCTGAGCAGACACGTAAAAGATGGCTGTTGTGTTTTCTACTTCAAGTTCAAGGAAAAGTCCCAATAGCTTTATAGCAATTGGGGGTGGGGAGAGTTCTCTGCCCAGTTAAGCCTGGGATATAGTATTAAATAAAAGATTGTGCATCATGTATATGCCATAGGGAGAAACAGAATGCAAAATTTCCCGATTTAACCACCAAATCTTTGAGGTCCAGGAAACAGCACCCGTGTCAGCATGGGACCTGGGTTGCATGGAATGAAAAGATGATGTCACGGTTTTCACACCAACAGTTCCTTTTTCAGCAACTGAGTGGTCTCCAAACCATGGCCTATTTGTTTACCTACCAGCACCTTTGCATTGCACAGAATAGTTCCCTCCTGGTGTTTGTGCCATTCTTTAAAAAACAAAACAAAACACTTTATTTTATTTCTTTATCTATGTATTTATTTGGAGGGGAGGGGAGGTAGGGAGAAAGAGAGAAAGATCAATTTGTTGTTCCACTTCACTATGCGTTCGTTGTGTTTGTACCATTCTTCTCTAGATTCGTCAACCTGTGTGGTGAGTCAAAGAACTGGCACTGGCCCTCGATCTGTGGTTTTTGAGCAGCTCTGCAAAGTATGTTTTGCAAAATAGCTAGTCTCATGTGCCTGTCTCTACACGCTGGCCAGGCATTTTTTCATGGCAGGGAGCTTGTCCAATGCACCTCCCTGGTAACTAGCACAGTTCCAGACCCAGGAGGTGTTCGATAAATGTTGGTTGAGAGAATGTGCCTCCAATGATCCACTAACTAAATTAAAACTTGACCCCTCTCCAAAGTCAAGGCCATGATCTACCTTTCTCATAACAGTGTTCTGTCTGTACTTACATAATTGGGATTATAACCCCTTCACTTTTAAGAAAAATTCTCGGGTCTTTTGCCCCCTACTCTCCAGAAACAGAATTGAGACCTTGCGCAAGGTAACATTTCTAAATGTTATTCCAAGCATGTGCCCTTATATAATTTTGGCATGGGCAAACCCAGATCTGTTTTTTCATTGCTCACTCCTCTGGGAAGTCTCCCAATATTTGCTATGGTTTCATCATGTCCTTTTTAACTTTTGCAGCTACGTGACAGTTGTTTTTCTCCAAAGATTATGTTTGGGCCAGGCCTGAATTAGGGTGACTCTGCCTTTTCTTTTAATATAATTTGCATTCTTAAGATTAAACACATTAATAGAAGATTGCTTTAATCACACACACACACGTATAAGAAGCCATGTTCTTTTTTTCTTTTTCTTTTTTTTAAAATATATTTTATTGATTTTTTACAGAGAGGAAGGGAGAGGGATAGAAAGTTAGAAACATCGATGAGAGAGAAACATCGATCAGCTGCCTCCTGCACACCCCCTATTGGAAATGTGCCCGCAACCAAGGTACATGCCCATGACTGGAATCGAACCTGGGACCCTTCTGTCCGCAGGCCGACGCTCTATCCACTGAGCCAAACCAGTTAGGGCTTCTTTTTTTCTTGATCCAAAGTTTTATTACTTCACCCACTTGCCAACTTCCCAAAAGATTAAGTGAAATCAATCAGTTGGTTCATTTCTAAGATGACTCAGTGTATCTTGCCCACTGCCTCTCTCTCTCTCTCTCTCTCTCTCTCTCTCTCTCTCTCTTCCTTTTCTTTCTCCTCCATTACACAACACACACACACAGACACACTCCGGGTTTACTTTGTACCTCCAGTTCTGGAGTAGACTCTAGACTACTTTGGGGAATATGTGGAAGACAAGAGATTCCAGTCTCACTCATCTTTTATAACCTTCCAGCCCCTTACCAGACTTTTTCATAAAGATTTTCTCCCTCCTTTTTTTAAAAAAAAATATATTTTATTGATTTTTTTACAGAGAGGAAGGGAGCGAGATAGAGAGTTAGAAACATCGATGAGAGAGAAACATCGATCAGCTGCCTCCTGCACATCTCCTACTGGGGATGTGCCCACAACCCAGGTACATGCCCTTGACCGGAATCGAACCTGGGACCTTTCAGTCCACAGACCGACGCTCTATCCACTGAGCCAAACCGGTTTCGGCTCTCCCTCCTTTTTTAATGGAGGAAATTACAAAACACATTTCAGGATGTGTCTCTCAAAGATAAGAACACTGAATAAGTATAACCTCACTACCATTAACACATCAAAAAGGGAACAATGATTTTGTAATAGTGAAAAACTAGGCAGTGTGCCTCTATTTCCAATTGTTTCATGAGGTCAAATGTTTATTGGTTTTTTTTAAATAAAAATAAAATTCCAAATAAATTCCCCATGTTGTGATTGGTTGATATGTCTTTTACTATCATGTCTTTTTTTCCTTATAATTTATTAATGAAACTCCGTTGTTTGTCCAGTAGCATTTCCCACAGCTGAAATTTTCTGAACAAATCCTTGTGGTGCAGTTTAGCATCCACGGGATTCTGAAAAGTGGCTGTGTTTCCCAGATAACCTTTTCATTTAATAAGTTTCCTACTTTCAAGGGGCAGCACAACAAACAGAAAAAAATAGCCGTGGCGGGGGTGGGGGGGTGGGGGTGGGGGAGGGAGGGAGAAGAAGGGGGCAGGGAAGACTAAACATGAGGGAATTTATTTCCTCTAAATTTCCACTAGAGGGCGACATTTGCCTTAATATTATATTTTCCCTAATAAGTTTCGAATTGCATCAAATTTGTTTTCACACTTTTGACAAGTTGAACCCAATTACCTACTTAGACTTCTTATCTCACTTCTACAAGATATAGTCACATCTTGTGTCCTCTGTTAATTTGGCCCCTGCGAACTTTTCCTTCCTATTATTTCCATTCTTGACTCCGTTCCCAGTTCCAACCACTAGGAGGCGATATTGCATAAATAAAGACTCTCAGAAGAACTATTAAGCCAGAACTGCCAAAAAGAAGGAAAAAAAGGGGGGGGGGGGGGCTAGTTTCACAGGGAAAGGGCCATTAATTTAAGAAGGAGACAAACCAGACATTTCGAGTTCGTATCCAACTCACGGCCCAAGGTCACAACTGCACAAAGGAGCCATTCAGGAGCACGAAGGTTGACTTGGGAGAAACGCGTGCACAATCTCCTTTTGCGGTTCCACAGGATGGGGCAAGTGCACGTTTGTGCACGTGTATGTGAATAGTTACTGGGCAGCGGCAGGACGGGCTGGGCTGGGCGTGAATCTGCTAGAACGAATAGCGCGCTGACTGGCCGTCTCGGCACACACCCTGAGACAGGTTCACAACAGCGCTGCTTGGAAGTCAGCACTCACCCTCCTCCCACGCCGAGAAAACCAAGTCCTGGGGGGACATACGGCTCGCCCCTGGGCGCACCATTTAGAGGTGGTGCATTCAGCCAGGTGTTCGAACTCAGGTCAGTGCTAGGGACACGTCTCCCCTTCTCATGCCTCCTATAATAACCACACATTCGCACCCGACAGCAGGCACTATTGTACAGATAGATGTAGCCGGGAAGGCGCGGACTCCTGAGAATCTGATCATTTAGGACCCTCTCCCCGGAGCAATACTCGGAAAACTGCGTGTGTAATTTCAAGTGAGGGTGGGTGGATCGCAGACCTCCTGCTGCCGGTCCATGTATCAGGTTCCAAGTTTAGGAGAAATTCTGTTCTGGACCGAGCCTAGATAGCAATGCAAAGAACCTGACGGATTTTGGGGGGCGGAGCGAGCAGGGGCGTCCCACCTCCTTCCAAACGCGACTGGAGTTTCGTCTCAGAAAACGGGAGGGGCTTGGAAGAAAGTCTGGGAGAGAAGTGGGGCGTCTGGGTTGGGCCCCCTCCCCCATTCTCCGGTCTCCCAACCCCACCCCAGACCCACTCTCCAAACGCTGGCGCCCGTGTTCGGCTGCGGAGGACTTGACAAAAGAGCTGCGAACGCCACCCCGGGGCGGCAGGAAGGCGGGCAGCGCAGAGTGGCTTTTCCTTTCCATGTTTCTTTAAATCGTCAGGTCCCGAGACTAACGTTCGGACTCCTTCCCCCCACCCCACCTCCCGCACGCCGTCTCGCTCTTTCTCCTTCCCCCTCCTCCACCGCCATCCCAGCCGCGGCGCCCGACTCTCGGCCTCCCGCCCCGCCTCCGCCTCCCTGGGTTTTCACCCGCCGCGGAGTGAAATCTACATAGTGACCGCCTCTCCGAGAGATCATTGGTTCAGCCCCTGCCCCTAGCGGCCTGTGATTGGTGGGCCGCCCCGACTGATTTGCATGCCGGCGGCTGCGAGGTACCCAGCTGTGAGGCGGCGCTCGCCCCGCAGAAGTTTGCCCGGCGCTTCCTCGCCGGCTCGTCCCAGACTCGCGCCGCGTGGGGCGCCGCCTCCTTCTGCCGCCGCCGCCGCCGCCGCCCTGTTCTCTCGGGGTTCCTTGTCTGCGGGCACAGACGCTCCGCTTGCGGGAAGTTGAGGTGAACAAGCGGGAGTGCTGAGGAGCAGTGAGGGGGCCATTCCTGTGACAGCGCTGCGTCCCGACGCCGGGCGCGTGAGGCCCCGGGCCGGGCCCCGGCGAATCTCGCCCACCTCCCCGCGGCCGCCGGGCGATGCGGCCGCCGAGTCCCGCAGCGTCGAGAAGGAGGGCGCCCCGGAGAGCCTAGAGCTTGTTTCTGCCACTTGGAGAAGGGAGCATGGAGTGGTGAGCGCCCCCCCGCTCGGCGAGGCCGCCCCCGGCAAGCTCCCCATGGCCGGGACGTACAGCTCCACTCTGAAGACGCTGGAGGACTTGACCTTGGACTCCGGGTATGGGGCCGGGGACTCGTGCCGCTCCCTCAGCCTCTCGTCCTCCAAGTCCAACTCGCAGGCGCTCAACTCTTCGGCCCCGCAGCACCGCGGGGCGGCCTGGTGGTGCTATTCGGGCTCCATGAACAGCCGCCACAACAGCTGGGACACGGTGAACACGGTGCTGCCCGAGGACCCCGAAGTGGCCGACCTCTTCTCGCGCTGCCCGCGCCTCCCCGAGCTGGAGGAGTTTCCCTGGACCGAGGGGGACGTGGCCCGGGTGCTTCGCAAAGGCGCCGGCGGCCGGCGGCCGCCCCTCTTCTCGGCCGAGGCGGTGCGGCGCCTGGCCGGGCTCCTCCGCCGGGCGCTCATCCGGGTGGCGCGCGAGGCGCAGCGGCTGAGCGTCCTGCACGCCAAGTGCACCCGCTTCGAGGTGCAGAGCGCGGTGCGCCTGGTGCACAGCTGGGCGCTGGCCGAGAGCTGCGCGGTGGCCGCCGTCAAGGCGCTGTCCCTGTACAGCATGAGCGCGGGCGACGGGCTGCGCCGGGGCAAGTCGGCGCGCTGCGGCCTCACCTTCTCCGTGGGCCGCTTCTTCCGCTGGATGGTGGACACGCGCATCTCCGTGCGCATCCACGAGTACGCGGCCATCTCGCTCACGGCGTGCATGGAGAACCTGGTGGAGGAGATCCGGGCCCGCGTGCTGGCCAGCCAGAGCCCCGACGGGGGAGGGGCCGGGGGCGGGGAGGTGTCCGCCGAGGCCCTGGAGATGGTCATCAACAACGACGCGGAGCTCTGGGGCGTCCTGCAGCCCTACGAGCACCTCATCTGCGGCAAGAACGCCAACGGTAAGTGCGCCAGTGGCCCCGCCGCCGAAGGGCAGGGTGGGAGAGACCCGGGGGGCGAATATTTTAGGAGGAAGCTGGTGGGCGTGCCAGGGCCTGAGAGAAAGCGTTTGATCGGTGGATGGAGGAGTTCATTAAAGGGCTCTGGCCCGAGATTGTGCTTCTGGCGACCGACGTGTGGAGGGTTGATCTCCACCCCGTGCCGCGTGTCAGTGTCACTTTCTGGGAGAGTTGAGCCTCCTGACCGAGCCATTTCTGAACCCCTCTTGAAGTGACGCTCTTTGCCTTGCTGGAGGGGACCTATAGGTGGCGTCTTTCCCGACAGCTGGGCACACTGTGGTTCTGGCCTCAGGGTCTCCCCAGCCTGTTCGTAGCAGCCAGAAGGTCCGAACTCTTAAGACCTGAGCCTTGGATAAGTGGGGTGGGAGGAAGGGAGCAGGAAGCCCCGGACCGGTGCTGCCTTCCTGGGCTTTGCTGGGTTGAAGGATGCGCCCAGCGTAGCGTGGTGGGTTAACCCTGTGTGCGCCCAGGGTGATGGAACCCGGGCATTCCTGGATCCTCTTCCCAGGAAGGGCACCATCCCCTGGCTCGCAGGGCCTGACTTTCCAAGCTGTTCCCACCCAAGTGAGCAATTGATGAAAGCCCTGTGTTGTATTAAATGCACAATCTTAAGGGCTCTTCTGACCGGAACAATAACACAGATGACCCAGTAAACCACATTATGGGGAAAGGGGGTGGGGGATGGGCGACTGCAGGGTGTCAGGACTGGGGAAGAAACCACTGGGTAGTTAAATTTCTCCGAAGGATGATGACATGGCTTCCTGCAAAGGGTGGAAGGGAAGCACTTGACCTTCTCCCTGGCAAGGTTAGGGTGTGACAGGCTCCACAGCAAACTGCCTACCAGACTCCTGTTTCAGGAGTCAGCAAACCATAAATTATTTAGAATGGTACTATGGCTAGTCATCCTAGCAATCTGATTGGAAGGCCATTTGGGGGGGCAGCTTTCAGTGGCAAATGAGCATTCAGTGGAAGAGGTCCGGTGGGTACTGGAAAAGGCATACAGGGAGTTACATTTAAACATGGTTTAGCATGAGCATAATAGCTAAAATTTAAAATTAGCACTTAATGTTTCCGTCTCTGTTCTTAGCACTTTATATGTTAACTCGGGTAATCCTAGCAACCCTCTTAGGTGGGTACCTATAGTATTATCCCCATTCTACAGATGGGGAAACTAAGGTACCCAGCAGTGAAGTAATTTGCCCAAGGTTACCCAGATGTTCAGTGACAGAGCTAGAACAGGAACCCAAGCAGGCTTTTAGCCACTGGAGAAAAGGAAGCAGCTTTGTTTTTATTAGTCCCAATTCCAAGGAGAGCAGTTGACTTCTTAGGCCTCGTTGTAGGACAGTCTGCATGTGTTAGCATGGCTGACTTGGGCTTTCCTTGGTTTTGTTTTTAATTCTGGCACGGCCAAAGGAGATGCCTGGGGTGGCAGAGCGTTTGCCTTTTAATTTTCCTCCTCTTAGGTCAGAGTTGAGGTCAGTCCAGAATCTCAGTTGATGATATCACAGCTGATAAGTTGTGCTTTGCCCTCCAGGGTTGTGGCATCAACACGGGGAACAACTCCCGGAGAGGAAGTGTGGAGGGCAGGGGGATTTCCATCCGTTGTCATAGCCCAGGGCACAGAGTTCTGAACTTTTGGCTGAGGGGAGGCCCAGGCTACAGTCAAAGAAGTAAAGACTCCTCGGAGAGAAGACCCAGGCCCTAACCCCATAAGCCACCATAAGCCAAACTAGAACAAAGGTGGACTGATAGGTGCCCAACAAACACATGCCCTTCACCCACCAGCTGGTGCCCTGCAGCTCAGGAGCTTCTCAGCGTTTCTAAGGACAGATCGTGGCGAGTAAGAGCAGTTGCCTCTCTAGGGTCCCCTGAAAATGCGGGGTGACCAGAAACGGCTGAAACATGGGTGTCTTCCACGAAAGGGCCGTTTCTTTTTAAATATATTTTATTGGGAAGGGAGTGGGATAGAGAGTTAGAAACATTGATGAGAGAGAAACATCGATCAGCTGCCTCCTGCACACCCCCCCCTGGGGATGTGCCCGCAACCCAGGTACATGCCCTTGACCGGAATCGAACCTGGGACCCTTGAGTCTGCAGGCTGACACTCTGTCCACTGAGCCAAACCGGTTAGGGCGAAAGGGCCATTTCTTATCTAGTGTCATCGCTCCTTGGGAGTTTCTTGACATGGGATTGTGACCCTATGATTTGACCTCCTCCCTACCGCTCTCCCCCACCCCAAGCAATCCTTCTTAAGTGATGCTAGTTAAGACAGCAGACTCTCTGAGACAGACAGCACAGCTCCCTGGATGATCCGAGCAAGCATCTCCCTCTGTGCGCTCCCTGGTCCCCAGGGAACTCCCTTGCAGGCGGGGTGACGATTCACTTCCACTTAGTAACATGGATGCTCATTCTTTACACATGAAAACCTGGAGGTGGCCTCTGTCACCAATAACTAGGCTGGTTTACTGAGTCTCTATAGACCAAGTGAAATGAATGTTTAGTAGCGGAGCAATGAATTACTTATGCCTGAAAGCTGACTTCAGAGGGGGAGCATCAACTGCTGAGGAAAGAAATGGAGCGATCCAAACCTCTGTTATACGAAAATAAGCCCAAGGCTTTCGGCAAAGTTCCCCACAGCTGAAGACTAAGTGGGAAATGGCTACACGTGGGAAGGAGAGTGCTGGTTCATCTTCTAGTCCAGTGGTTCTCAACCTTGGCTGCACATTAGAATCACCTGGGAATCTTTTTAAAATCCTGATTTCTGGGCCTCATCCTCCAGAAATTCTGTTTCTTTGTTATGGGGTGGGGCCACAACATTAGTAACAAAGAAACAGAATTTCCGGAGGATGAGGCCCAGAAATCAGGATTTTAAAAAGATTCCCAGGTGATTCTAATGTGCAGCCAAGGTTGAGAACCACTGTTCTAGTCCTACTGGTCTTCCCTTTAAATTATGTATTTATTGCTGTTGTGCCTGCTAATTCTATAGCATGGGCACATGCCTCTGGCTCACCTATATAGGGCTCTTAAACTTTTAATGTGTTCCAGCCAGGAATTTAAGGGCTCTACTCCATCTATGCCTGTCCATTACTCAGAGTGCTGGGCAAATATGGTTTTGCTCAGCCCGAGATGGGCAATAAAAGTTCTGTAGTGCTTATACAACATGATCTCATAGCGCAGCAGGGGATTATATGTCACTTGCTCACTTGGTATCGATGTCCATGTTCCCAGGGCAGTGTCATTAAATGATGATATCTTTGTGGCTTCCTTATGGGAGGTGGAGAGTCCACTTTAATAGAGCAGTCTTTATAAAGATGGAGTTGGCAGAGTACAGAAACTCCTCTCATTCTCTCTCTCTCTCTCTCTCTCTCTCTCTCTCTCTCTCTCTCTCATCCCTGTATTCGAGTTTGATGCTGGGCCTCACTTCTGGGTTCCTTCTGGGCCATTTTTTCTTACTAAGCTTTTATGAGTTTACAGGGCATTTGAGAAAGTTCTCTTCAATTCTGAAGCTCCGGGTTAAATGATAGGATTTTGGTGAGAACAGCCTTACTCCAGAACAGTAACCAGGATGTGCATGAGGGGCACTCTGTCAACGTGGCAAAGAGTGCAGATTTTGGAATCACAGTGAGGGTTCGAAGCTTATCTCTGCCACTTATATGAGTGACCTGGGACAAATGTCTTAACCACTCTAAGCCTCAATTTTGTTATCTGTAAAATGGGAGATAATGACAGCACCTAACTCAAGGTTTGCATGAGGATTAGGTGAGATCAGAGGTTTAAAGACCATAGCACATAGTAAACGCTCAATGAATAACAATAGTTCACTCAACAAACATTTATGGAGCCCTGGCCCTGTGCCCTCCACTGTTAAAAGTGCTGTGGATTAAGTGGTCCTCCTCTCATGAAACGTACAAACTAGTGGAGAAGACAAAAAATAAATAGGGATATGCTCTTTTATCAGTGTTACTTAAAAAAAGAAAAGAAAGCGAAAAGGCCAAGGTAGTAGGTCCTACTAAGTAGGATAATATGACTGGGACTAATTTAATGTCAGCCAAGGAAGGCCTCTCTGAAGTTTCATTAGCAATAGGCGATATATCAAAACTGCTGCTATCTCAGTACCTCTAGGCAAAAAATTGTGACTGAGAACGTTCCTGAACTATTCAGTTATCAGCTGAGGCAAATCCTAACAAATGGTTGCAGCCGAGACATAAAAGGGCTGCATCTCTAGCAGGGATGAAAACTCCTAGTGGTAGGACCCAGTTAGCGAGGAGATTATGGGACGGATCGCCACTGAGGTCATCAACAGAAGGACCAAGGGTTAATGGAGCTGCTAGTTGCTGTTTAATCAGTTTCCACATCTGGGTAGTCTGAGGGAGGAGGGCAGCTTCCCATCTCGGACTATTTTATTGAAGCCAAGGGTGGGGGGAAGGAGGGTAAAACTGAAACAGAGCAAGCTTTGGAAATAAAAACTTAACTCCCCTCCCCTCCCCCCGCCCTCCTTGAATGTCTGAGAAATGCAACTCAGCCTATGTAGTTAGAGGAACAGGTGGAGTTCTGTTTCCTCTAGGGAGCATGCCCTGACTCCACCCCCGCCGGGAAGAGCCACCTTTCCTGGCATCTCCATAGCACCCTGAGCGGATTCTGGAACCATTTCCTGCTGTGTCTGTCTCTCTCATCAGACTGAGCGCACGGGCGGGCATCGTGCCTCCCTGTGCCGCACACTGTTGGGCAGAGTGGATCCTCCGTAAATGTTAGGCAGTTGATGGCGCATCCCATACAAAATGTTGTTTAATTCCAGAAATTTAATTTGAAAGCACTCTCCCCCTTGGAAGAACCTTCCCTGTTTTCCACCCTGGCAGGGAATGTCATGTTCTTGATGAATAGAGTTAAGGGTGGGGTACCCAAACCACAGAGACATCATTCAGCCTTTTGATACCCTAATTTCTAGCAGGGTACCCCAGGCCAGCTGTGATGAGTAAATGTAAATGGTGAGGGGTGGGGGGTTCCTTCAGTGTGAGATGCCCAAAGAGGGGGTTTCATAGAAGTCTAATAGGCAAATGACAAATCCACAGGAGGGTTGAGTTGAAAATCAGAAGCAGTCAGTTCCCCTGAGAATAGCAATTCCAATCCCTCCTTGCCTGCAGAGCTGCCCCAGAGGGCAATTCTGCTGCTGACTATTGCTCATGAGAGGCGTGTCTGTGTTCCATCCCACCTGCCTCCAATCTGAGAATAGAACCAGGGCACTCACTGCCGAGACATGCCGGGTGCATCAACAACACCCAAGGGTCTGAAACAGGCCACAGCCACTTTGCTGCTAATCCCCGGGTTGGTTCTTACCCCACCTCCCCATCAGCATCTACCTCATAAGGTTTGGACAGTGGGTGGATGCTTTGGCTTCCGTTTCCACACTTGTACAGCTATAATAACAGGTCCGGTCTTTGTGCAACACCTCGGACTGTTTACCATCTCTGCTCTCGCCGGGCCCCCACAAAGATCCAGTGAATGGAATGGCCTCTCACAGAAGGATCTCCGGGAGCCCAGAATTCACAGCTCGGTCATGGCCGGGCCAGAACCAAGCCCCACATTGCTCAAGCCCAAGCCTGTGTTGGTTTTTGGTTTTTGTCGTTGTTTGTGTGTGTGTGTGTGAAGAATCATGAAAACAAAGGTGGTGAAGAGCAGGACAGCATTTGACCCTCTTCCAATGGTGGTGAGGGTCAAACTCATAGCAATAACAGGATTTATTATAGATCTTGTCAATGGCTGGCTGTGTCCGGGCCCTTAGCCTAAGTCCAGTAGCCCAGTGAATCTTCACAACCACAGTGAAGACCAGGCATGGGCCTTCCTCCAAAGGATGCTAGGCTGCTGTTTCAGTGTTGCTTGCTGGCCGTCCCAGAGTGCGCCCTGTAGGTGGTATTGATTTTGAGGAGCCATTGCTGTTGCTCCTGAGGGGGCATGGAGCTCTGCTGCCCAGGGAGGGCCTTGGTGTGTCGGCTGCTGGGTGATCAATAAGTTTAGTGAATGGAGAGACTGCAGACTCCACTGTGATCATCTTCTCCCCGAGGGGCGAGTCAGCTCCGGAAGGTGGACACACCCCTGGTCTCGGGAACTCTGGCTCTGGAGTTGGCAAAAAAAGCCTTTATGAAGGGGACTTTGATGTGCTCAGAGTCCGCTACAGTGTCAGGCCATTGGTGAAACCTCAGTGCTAGCACCGTGGGGAGAGAGGGACCAGCTGAAATGCTTTGGCTTTGAAGTCTGTGTTAGGTCCCAAAGTGCAAGTCACTCCATTTTTCGACCATGAAACGAGGGGTCAGGACGGTTGTGCTTAGAGCTGCTGCCGGTTTAGAGTTCAGAGCTCACAGTAAGAGTGTAATTCCTGGCTCCCTCACTCCTGAGCTGTGTGGCCCTGGGCAGGTGGTTTAACATCTGTGCTGGAGTTTCTTCCTCTGTAGTGGGATTTCTCAGCCTGGTCACTACAGACTGGATCGGTTGGTGTTTTTTTGCCGTGGGCCTGTCCTGTGCATGGTAGGGTGCTCAGCAGCATCCCAGCCCCTCCCCACAGATACCAGGGGCATCCCCCTCCCTCTTCTGCCTGTGTTGACCATCAAAAATGTCTCCAGACATTGTCACATGTGCCCTGGGGGGCAAAATCGCCCCTGGTTGAAAAACACTGCTCAATAGTAGGACTAGAAAGCATACCCAACTCAAGAGGATGGTTGTGAGGATTTAATGAGTCTCTGTAAGGGGCCTTGCACTGTGCCTGCCCCCATAAAATATTAATTCGAGTTATTGCTATATTTTTGCAAACTTATGTAGGATGCACTGGTCGTGTTTGCTCTTGCCAAAGAGGGAGTCTCCAGTGCAGGGGGAAAGATCGTGACCCGAATCCCAGGGTGACGAGTATTCGTCACAAGGCTTTCCTTGGTGACTAATAGGAGGAAGTGATGGACTCTGGAAAAAGCACCCTGCTCCTTTATGGCTCGGTTGCTCCCACAAGGAAGCAGCTGGCAGTGGGCCCTGAGATCAGGCCCCTCCCTCCGGGCCTGTGCCCTCCCCGCCAGGATGACAGCGACAGTGCAAACGCGAAGCCCCAGGCCCCAGGGAGCCGCGGTGGATATCGGACCCCGCTTGTTGCAGCTGCCAAGTCCGGAGCCACAGGACGGCAGGTGTTTTGTGTTTTGCTGGCCTGTCATGTAAACACACTCTGTGGTCGTCTTGCTTGTTTTAAAAAAAGGCCTAAATGGTTTTGCAACTTTGGCGGTATATTTGGAGCTGCATGCCGAACTGGGAGGAGAAGCTTAAGAAACACAGCCCACGTGAGCCTGGGAAATGCCACGCTGGCCACATTAATCAACCACTTGCCGACCGTCGGGGGGAGGACCAGCACGGGTCCTGCCCGTCGGAGTTGAGAGTCTAGTAAGGAAAGCATAGCACATACGTGGGTCCTTAACGAGGAAGCGTGTGATCCCTGCATTCAGACGCCAGGGGCTGTGCCGACAACCTGCCCTTCCTGTGTGCCACTGCCCGTCGTGGCGGCTTTTCATCAGCTATTTCATCTCATCTTCCCAAGCCCCTCTGTATGGTAGATAGAATGTCCATCCCATCGATGGGCACCTTGAAGCTTTCGGTGCCTGGAGAGCTCAGAAGAGAGGCAGGAGCCCGGGGCAGGTGGCTGGGAGGGAGTCAGGGCTGCTTTGGGGAGGAGGTGGCACGTGAGCAGTGGGATTGGGGCCGGGGGAGCTGTGACAGGGAAGGGAGATGGCACAGAGAACAGCGAGGCTTCCAGAAAGAGGCAAGCAGTGTGAGCAAAGACCTGGAGCCAAAGTGTGTGTTTTGGAAAACAGCAAGTTACCCCATTGGGCTGGGAGGCTCAGGCCGAACAAGGCAGAGGAGCAGGGCAGATAAGACCGTCAGAAGGAAAACTTTCCCACATCTTTTATCCAGATGTTGCGGAGCCTGCCAGAGTGCAGGAAGAGAGTTTTCCAAAACTTATTTTTATAATTCAGAAATGTAGTGTGTCTGCTCCCCAGCTCATCTTAACCACAGTCCCAGACCTCCCATCACCCCTCTGGTTGATTGAAAGCTTGACCTCAAAAATGCCCCCAGCCCGCTGTCCTAGCAACGCCAGTAAACGACAGAAGGCTTTCACCGAGCAGACTTGGGTGGGGAGGGCATGGAGAGCGAGGCTTCGATGAGCTCTGCTGCGTCTGCTGACTTTGGCTTCTGACTTGGCATTTCTTCCATGGCCCCGAACGTAGCATTTCAGGCCAATGCAACCCCAGGACGGGACGAAGCTCAGGGCTGACAAACTCATTAAATGAGGCCATTGGATGGACTTTGGCCAAAGCCAGGATTCTCGAACATGGAGGTGGGAAGGGACATAACGCAGATGCAGTAAGAGGGCCCCAGATACATTGATACATTCAGGTTCCAGTTTTGAGTTTTGGAAAACAGCAGCTCAGTTCTCAGAGAGGATTAGTCACTTTCTAATTCTCGGCGAAGGTGTTTCCAGAGCATTGATAATAAGGATCTCGGTCGTGCTAAATGTTCGCTGTTGTGGACCCACCTTGTAGCACGAGCCGCCTGGATTGGACTTCTCAGAATCCAGCAGAATTCCACCGACAAGAATAAAGTGTGAGAGATCGTCGTGGCTTAGCTCAGAACCTAGGGTGTTAGTCCTTTTCCTGACCCTACTGTTATAAAGAATTTTTCTTGTCACTTGAAAAGGGACATCTTGAACATTTTGCAAAAATACATCTGTAGTTGTTTGTGGTTCATAATTTGGGGCCCATTGTTTGCTTTCTCAAAGTGAGCCGAGGTTGGGGGGCGGGGTCAGGCCCACGATGGAAAAATTAACCAGGAAAGCTGAACTTGAAAATACCACAGATACAAGGTTAGGGGTGGGGGAATTTAAATTGGGCCACGAAGAGTCAAAACGGGCCTTTCAGTGCATGAAAATCATCCCTATAACTGAGGCCAGCCTTTTGTGGAAAGTTAAAAAAAAAAAACCACAAGAAAACAACTTAAGTCTCTATCTTTTAAAATATGAGAATCAGTATTTGCTGTTAGGAGAGTTGTTAATACACACAAGCCGAGGCTCACCCCCCACACCGAGTGGGTGTGCACAAGCGTCTGGGACAGTCGGTTCAGAGAGCGAAGAATTTGGATCCAAAAGTTCTGGATCAGAGCTTGGCCCCTCCATGACCCGGAGTGAATAACTGCATCTCCTTGGCTCTCTGCTCCTCTCTCTGTGGTGTGAAGAGGTTGGACCAGATTCTCCACGGGCCCTTCTGTCTCTGATAATGTTTCTAGACCCCACATGGACCCTGTGAAATCATTTCCCCGAAGTCGAGCCCTGTAATTAGTATCCTTGGGAAAGAAACACCCCAGATGGAGCTGGACGCGTTCTCCGAAGACCTGGCTGGGTCGGAGGACTAAGCACCATCCTTTTTATATTGGGATTAACTGTGATTATTGTACTTAGAGTCCCCCCCCCCCCTCCCCGCCCTTTGTCAGAAGGATGAGTTCTGTCTACTTTTGGCCGACCCAACACTTCGGGGCTCGACAGCTGCGCCCAGGCCCTGCAGGCCTGCGCTGCGGTGAGATTGGCTCCGAGGTGACTTCATACCGCCGGTGTTTGAAGCCCGCCTCCCCAGACTCGGGTATTTATAGCAGGGGAGCAGCTCAAAAAAAAAAAAAAATTAAGTATGCTACACCCTTCTTCATACCGTGTGGGACAGAGACAGGCATTGTGAGGCATTTAGAAGGCAGGGCTGTGGGGCCCAGCGGGATATTTTTAAATGCTGCTTGTTGCAGTTGGCAGGGCCACTTCTTCAAAGGGGAGGGAAGCGGGAGTGAGTGAGGGTGACAGGCCGCCAGGGCGTCTGAAGCCTGAGACGTGGAGCTCGAGGTGGATGGGCCCCGAGCCCTGGTCACTTCGCAGTCACCCAGGTAGAGCGGGGCCGGGGGAGTCCCCATGGCAGGTTCGGTAAAGGGGGTGGCTCCTCATCCCTCTTCCCCACGGAGCACCCATCCTCCGGGTCCCCGTGTTGAGAATTAAGAAAGTGGCCTGGAGAAGACAGGACATACGGCCCCACACAGTGGTTTCTGTGCAAACCAGGGCCTGGTGCTGCTGCTTTAAACGCATCTCGGCCGCTGAGTGAGTCAGGCTGCACGGGGGACCCCGATTGGAAGGAAGCGGCTCGCAGCTGTTCTGGATACAGTCCTCCCAGGACAGGCAGGCAGGCCAGAGCTGTGCGGGGACCCAACTCGGTAGCAGGTGTGAGGGCCCCTCGGAGTGGGGGGAGCTGCCTCTGAAAAGGCCACCCCGTGGCCCCGCCTGTCCGGTGGGTGCCTGTGCAGTATCCCAGGAAAGGCCACTGTGTTTCCCACCACATGGATCTCAGAGGAGACGGATGGTGGTGACAGCGGAAGGTTCTGGAGACGAACAGGGGTGAGGCCCCGAGTTTAGTGTGGGGTACATCTGCTTGCCCATTCAGCAAATCCTTACTGAGGACTGGCTGTGCACCGGGCACTCTTCCAGGTCTTGGTGATAGAACAGTGAATGAAAGAGACGTGAAGGCGAGGAGGGTGAGGCCGATGGGTAATGAGGAAGGGTAAGGCATGCTGGAGGCCTCACAGTGAGGCCAGCCAGGCCTGGTGGGTTCAGGTGGTGGGTGGGGAGAGCGTGGGGGTGCGGGGAGTGTAGTAGGAGATGCGATTGGAGAGGGAATGGAGGGGTGACTCGCCAGGTGGGGCCTCGTTGACCATCATGCGGTTCCTTGGCTTTAATCCTGAGTTCTGCTGGGAGCCACCGGAGAGCCTTCAGCACAGAAGTGGCCGGATCTGGTTGGCCCTGTAGCAAGCTCACCCTCTCTGCTGTGGTGGAAGTGGACTGTGGCATTGAGTGGCAGCAAGGTGAGCACTCAGGAGGCTTTGCAGTCATCCAGGTGAGACAGCACCGAGGCTTGGACCAGGGTGTCAACCGCTTGGACATGGGAGGGATTCGTAGGACACCAAGCGTCATGGTCTCAGCAGCTAAAAGAACGAATGGCCGTTGACTGAAAGGGGAACAGCCACGCGAGGAAGACACAGGATGGAGCCAGAGGCCCGAGTGCGAAGTTGGTTCCTTGTCCCAAACTTACTACAGAGAGAGGTCAAGAAGGAGCTCGGCCTCCGGGTCTCCTTGGCTGGGAGGAAAGGGCGCCTTGAACGCGCTTAATCATATGATGAATTGAAACACTGCCCTTCTCAGGCCTACCCAGGGTAGGCAGGGTCCGGCAGGGCTGGGTAGGGCTTGGGGCAGGAGAGATTTAATTTTCAGCCTTCTAATTCTTTGGTTGATGTTCTTCAGAGACTCGAAATATTGCTTTTTAGCTTCTTCACAGGCAGCCAGCAGCCTCTAATGGAGGTCATCAAATCTGTGGTTTCCTGTCATTAGCCTGGGGTCTGTTTAATTGGGTCCAGTTGTTCTGTGGACCCCTGGGACTTGGTGTGTGTGTCCTTCAGTTCTAAGAAGGTGAGATGCCTCTTTCAGGCGGCTTCGGATGCTTGGAGGTGAAGTCTAGGTCAGAAACTTAGCCAGGAGAGCCTTCGTGGGTGCTGGGAGAAGGCACGGGGGCCTGGGGCCATCTCGGAAAGGGGTTGGGAGTATCGAGGTGCTGGATGCTGGTTTGGCCTCGGCTGCTCAGAAGGGGAATGGTGACAGGGTGGCTCAGGGGTGGGACATGGGAGAGTTACCACTGCCTGACTGCCAGCTGCTTAGTCTCTGAACCACGTTTTCTTCTTCGGTTTAATGGGTTTACCTGGTTCCTATCTCACAGAGTTGTTTCAGTGACTTTTAACCCTGGATTCACATTAACTCTCTACACAGAGTTAAAAAAAAAAAAGTTGTGTGTGTGTGTGTGTGTGTATGTGTGTGTCTTAAGCCCTTGCCTCCAGAAATTCGGATATGAATGGTCTAGAATGGGGCCCAGACCATGTGGGTCGAGTTCGTGGGGAAGTCTGGGCTCAGGGTGCTCAGACATTTGCTGTTACTAGTGGTGAAAGAGTCATTGTTCAGGAGCGCTCATCTCTGCCCCACCCAGGGGGGTGACTGTCGCGCCCCCCACAGCTGTGCTGCTCTGGCTCGCTCACCTGGAGGGATCGCTCACCTGGAGGGATCATGGAAGAAACGCAAAAGAAGCCTGAATTGTTAGGTTTGCATGGAAAGGGCAGAGAAAGATCTAGAACAGTAAATACTGGTAAATATGGTGGGTACCGTTAACTCCATCTTTCAGAGGAAGCTGTGCCTGGAGAGGTGAACAGGCTCAAGGTCACACAGCTAATCAGAGGTAGAGACTAATCGAACCCAGGCAGCCTGACTCCAGATTCCCTAATCTCCAGCGTGCTGTGTCCCCCGCCACCCCACCCCTCCCCACCCCAGCCAGAGAAAGCAAGAAATCTGAGTTCTCAGCTCTGAGGGCCAGGGCATACCTACCATGAGCCTTTACAAAGCACCCAGGCACATGCCCTGTGTGTCTCGTGGACTCTTTTACTCCCATTTTATAGTTGCAGAAGCTGAGGCTCAGAGAAGTCCAGGGGACATCGCTAGTAAATGACAGCAGGATTCAAGCCGAGGCCCATTGGGCTCCAAGAGTCCTCATTCGCCCCGCCGCCTCTGTCCTCCCCTGAGTGGCCTGGGTGGGGATGAAGTGTATGCAGCGATTTCCTGAGCAGAGAAATGAATGGGTGAGAGGAGCTGAAGCAAGCCCGTCCCTCACTGCTTCTGAACAACCGAGCCATTTAGGTGCCTTAAAATAGTAACATCGCCCAGTGGGACGGCCAACCTGGCCGGCCTGCGGACGGCGGAGGCGTGGGTATTTGTTTCTCTGCGTGTTTTAAAGATAATCCTGGAAGCTTCTCTTCTGTGGGTGTGAATGAAATAACCTCCGAGAGGCTGTGTTGGCTGCTTAAAATAGTTCCAGGGGAAGAGCGTTTGGAAGCTGTTAGCTCCTTGAGTCTATTTCCTCTCGATTTATGACACCTTAGAGAGGGCTGGGCCTCTTCTTTACTCTTCTGGCTTTTCCTTTCCACCACATTTTAGCCCTTATGTCATCATAAGCCAAGGGAGTTTGTCACCAGAAAAAAGTGACAACCTTCCCTAAGTGATTGGGGGCCCTCTACACATTGAATTTTGTCTTTTAAAAAGAAAAAGAAGAAATGAGGCGAGGCCATTTGTGTTCGAATGGGCCATTTCCCTCTTCCAGCAGTGAAGGTTCCAAGATCACAGCCATGATGCTTGCTCTGGGGCGAGGAGGACTTATCCTTTGATTCATTCACACTCAGGCCTCTTCAGGGAAGTACGGGTTTTCTTGCAGCCTTTGCCGTGTGGTGCCCGGGAGACCTGACCTGCCATGTGTGAGGGGAGCGGCTGTGCCCAGTCCTGCAGCCTCTAGCCATGTGAGGCTCTTTCCAGTTTAACTTAATACAACTCAGTAAGGTTGAAAAATCATGTCCTTCGTCACACAAGTCACATTTCTAGTGCTTACTCATGTGAGGCCGGTGCCTCCCACCCTGGATGACACAGAAGCAGAACTTCTCCATCCGCACGGACAGCCCCGGGGGACACACGCGTTAGAGGGGGTCAGCGGGCGGCCACGGGGCCAGCCTCTGGGTTGTCCCAGGTCTCCACACCCCAACCATTCTCCAGGCTCGCTCAACGGCCTCTGTTTGCAGCAACAAAAAGATTCATGGAAGTGCAGACGAAGGCCATTGATTCTTGTGGCTCTAACCTCTGAACCCTTAACACGGGCTCAGGATTTATGGTTTCCAAGCTGCACGGCCTCGGGCAAGTCACTTAGCCTCTCTGGAGTTGTTTTCTTGTCAGGGAAATGGTGATTTTGTGAGGATTAAGCACAATGACCAAATATGTATGAAAGCCCTTTGCAGGATGCTGGCCACATCGTAAGAGCTTACATGTGTTACAAAGTTTTCTAGGCATTTTCTCCCTTGAGCCATACATACAGTATCCTCCAGATGGTAGACACGGTTGCTGTTTTTAAGAAGATGAATCGGGCTTCGGGGAGTCCTGTGGCTACTGTCCCTGCTACTGAGTAGGACTTGGACTTGAGTCCTGCTTTTTTCCCTCCAAGGGTCTTCTTGGCTGTTGATGGACCCTTGATAAGCCAGAGGATGTTGGTTTCAGTGAACTAGGAGCGCTGGTGAGCTCACTTTCATTCTGGAGCTGCCACCATGTGAGGTGAGCTCTTTTCCGAGGAGTTTGGCCTGAAGCTGGCCTGTCAGCATCCATTTGGACAGCTGCCACCAGCAGAGCCACTGCCCGAATTGGTGGCTCCTTGGAATTGGAATTTTACCCAAGAGGTTAAGGTTTTTAGTGCTTCCCATGCCCTGTGGTCTTTTCACATCCTTCGCTTTGAGGAATGAGCCCAAGAGAACCCTCAGTGGGATCCTGGAGGAGAGTGGCTTTGAAAGGAGTGTCCCCTGGGAAGAGAAGGACCAAGAGGGGCCTCTTGGATGGGTAGCGGGGTCCGAGAGATGTTTGCTCACACCGGGAACCTGACGTCAAACCCTGACTCCACTACTCACTTCCCTAGACTGTACAGGTAATTATTTAACCTTTCTGTGCCTCAATTTTTCCATCTGCAAAATGGGGATAATGCTAGAACTTGCCCAGCATGGTAGTTGTGAAGATTAAGTGAGAGGAAGTGGGGGGGAGGCATTTAGCTCAGGGCTTGGCATACAGCAGCCCCCAGATAGAAAATGTCGGTGTCACACTCATCATCCTTACATCCGGGCAATGGCATTGGTGTGTTTCCTCCTTCATGTGTTGTTTGCATTTTCTACCTGAGGATGTATTATGTGTCAATCAAAAGAAGTGATTCAGAGGATCTTAGCTCTTTCATGTGAATGTCTAAGTTAAATTGTGTACCATGGGCCTCCACATGGTCTTTTCCCTCCTTCCCTTCGTTTTTTCCTTTCCAAGGATGATGGGGGTGAAGAGCGTGAATCTGTGCAGTTGTCATTTTAGTACCTTACAAGGTAACCACCAGCCCGCTTTCCTCCTGCTGGTCTGGGCTGTGTCACCGGCACCACCCAGCCCAACAGTGTAATCAGAGCTGGATTGTTTCTATAGGATTAGTTTGTGGTGTGAAAGGCCCATGTAGTTAGGCAATTGCCACTCTTTTGCCCACACCCAGAATGTGCTAAATCTGCCACTTGCAATGAAAGCCAAATAGCTTGGAGCCATTTGTAGGGAATCTGACTATTTTCATCACAGCTGCTACCAGAGATGGACTTAAATCAGGGGGCAGCCAAGGCCATCGAGAAACGATGAGGTCCCTACTCTCCTTCTGCAGGTGGGTCTGCTGAGGGAGGTACCAGCCCCCAAGACGAAGGAAGGATGTGGAGCCAGGATATTGCATTATGTGTTGTCATTTGCATAACTTGGGCCCCTCTGCGGGACCTCCCAGGCTGACAAAACCGTGTCCTTTGTGCGGCTTCCCTGACGCTGACAGATCACTCCTGGTTAATGGGCAACTCGGACTCTTCTTCGAAAAGAGTTGCTTTGTTGGCTGGGCATGCTGTGCTCTCCGCCATGTCCAGCATGGCCCTTCACCCCTACAAAGAACCGTGTGTGTGTGTGTGTGTGTGTGTGCGTGCGCGCATGTGTGTGCATGCACATGCGCATGCATACATACATACATACCTGTTACATGAGCCCACACACCTCCCCCTCCTCCTTAAAATGCAGGAAATTATTATTTTTTAAATATATTTTTTATTGATTTCAGAGAGGAAGGGAGAGGGAGAAGGAGATAGAAACATCAACGATGGGAGAGAATCACTGATTGGCTGCCTCCTGCATGCCCCTACTGGCGATTGAGCCCGCAACTCAGGCATGTGCCCTTGACCGGAATCGAACCCGGGACCCTTTAGTCCGCAGGCTGATGCTCTATCCACTGAGTCAAACCAGCTCGGGCAGGAAATGCTTAAATCAGTCATTTCCAGGCCTCCCTGGTTGCATAAACATCTTGAGGCACATCTTCTAAAATGCTTGAAACAGTGCCTGGTATGAAGTGACGACTATTTGGAGTGTGTGTGTGTGTGTGTCAGGGGGTGTCTTTGGGGACCCTCCTGGTGGAATGATGAGAGACCCCACTCATATGTGAGGTGAGCACACCGAGTATTACAGCCGGAAGATGAAGAGGCTTTGGCGACACATCTGGGTTTACCCCGCTAAGCTGACTTTTTAAAGTGTGATACCGGGCAGGCCCCTCCGCCTGTTTGTTTTGTCCTTTGTTCTGACAGCAACACCTGCCTTGTGGTGGTGTAAAAGCGAAATGCAAACATGTAAGCAAAGCTGCTCACGAGTTACACGGGCTCAGCTGGCACTGAATGCAGGGGAGAAGAAACAGGAGCTGCATGAACCTTAGCAGTGAACTTAAGCAGGGGGGTCAATCAGTCTCAGGAGATTGCATTCAACATGATACAGTTTTTATGAGGTTAAATTTGGAGACTGTCCCGAAGGATGTCTCACCGGCACAGTAAGACCGTGTGGAGGAGAAAGTGAGGGGCTGGGAACCAGCGATGGCTAAGTTGTGTGGGGAGAGGGGAAGGGATGAGCTGGGGGCGGGAGGAGGCTGTGGTTAAGAGGTAGAGGCTGTCGAGGCCCTGGCTTTTGTTTTGGAGGTGAAGTCACATCGTGATAGTGTGCACCTGAGGTTAAAGTCCGACTGGTTCTCACTGGATCCGTGTATTATTATCATCATCATCCCGTGAACCCCCTGGATCACGCCAGGGGCCACCAGTGACGCCGCTGAGCTTCCCTGTCATCTGTGCAAAACACCCCCAGCCTGTGCTCTTGGGCCTCCGCCAAGTGGCCTCCACCCCGGGCCCTCAGGACAGCAGGGACGTTGAAGGTGCCTTGTTTCTGAGGTCGGTGCGGGGCTTGGGCACATGCTCCCGTGTGTGTCAAAAAGAGTAGAACAAAGACGGGGTTGTTTGTGCCCTCGCCGTGCCAGCTCTGAAGGCTTTCATTAGAATTGAGTTAAGGAACCTTCGCGTTCGCCAGGGGCCTGGCTTTCCCAGGGAAGGAACCCTGTGGGTTGGACCTGCTGGTGTTTGCCTTGGTCTGAGCTTAGACCTCTCTGCCTTCACTGCCCCCCCAACCCTCCCTCCCCCTCCCCCAGCAGCATGGCCTTGGCCTGTGGCTTTGCTTTACCTGCAGTTCCCTCTGCTGACGGAAAGGGGAAGCCCGAGGGCATTTGAGACACCGTCTGTGTGCTTCCAGGTCCCCCGCATCGGGGTGCAAACCATTCTTGTGACCTCCATTCTCTTCTGAATTTCACACAGGAGAGGAGGTAAGAGCACAGGTTTTTTGTTTTTTTTAAAATATATTTTTATTGATTTCAGAGAGGAAGGGAGAGGGAGAGGGAGAAAGAAACATCAGTGATGAGAGAGAATCATTGGTCGGCTGCCTCCTGCACGCCCCCCCCTACTGGGGACCGAACCCGCAGCCTGGACATGTGCCCTTCACCAGAATCAAACCTGGGACCCTTCAGTCCACAGGCTGATGCTCTATCCACTGAGCCAAACCAGCCAGGGCAAGAGCACAGGTTTTGAAGTGAGGGAGACCTGGCTTCAACTTGGGGACCCTTCACTGTGTGATTTGAGGTAGAGGCGTGATTCGTTCTTCCTGATTTTAAATTGCCGTGTGTGCAGTGCAGGATCTTAAGTGTCATTCAGCTTGATGAGGTTTTACCGGACGCACGCCTGTGTAACCTACCCAGGTCAAGATCAAGACCCACCACACTCCCATCCCAGCACAGGCCCTCACGGCCCTTCCCTGATTCTGACTTCTGTCGTCATCCCTTAGTTTTGCCTGATTTTTAACTTCTAGAGGTGGGTACATTATCAAACCTGTCTGAGCTTCCATTTCTTTATTTTTAAATGTAACATGGCAATCCTCGTGTCCCTGTGTTAAGAGAAATGAGGCAATAAACGACAGCATGTGTAAACTATTTGGACAACAGTTAGCACGTAATCGGGTAAAGCTGTTTGTTGTTTATCATTGTAGTATTCGACTTCAGAGCCTTTGCCTGCTTCTCACCTGGAGACGCAGACCTTTTGCCTGGTGCTGACTGGGGTTCCTGTGTGTCCCGTGCCCTCCGTGCCCTGGGACCCACCGCACACACTTCTGCGATTGTTCCATCCGTGGCTTTCAGGGTTTCTTACTGAAACCAGTTCTTCTTGCTTAATAAGGCAGAGGAAATGGGCAGGAAAGCAGAGTTCTGCTGCCCTTGCTTCTCTTTCAAAGAGGGTCTGTTTGCTCTATTAACAAAATCAACAGAGGCATTGCTGCAGAGCTGGCTGCGCTGGGCCTGCGCCCCGGGTGGGGGTGCCCTGGACATGGGATTTGCCCACGTGCCAGGTTTCAGAAGCAGGGCAGTAGCCACCTCTTCCACTTGCTAAAAACAAAAACAAGCAAAACAACAACAAAAACCAGTCCTCCACTGTGGTTGCCTAAAATGCTACTATTATAATTTATTTAATCCCTTAGGTCGAGGCGGGAGCATGAGTATCGAGTTGGGGGGTGGGGAATTTGGGGGGGGATACTTAAATGATGTGTCTCTTTGACCTTAATCTGAATGGTTTTTCTCGTGTCGAGAAGGTAGAACTTGTACCTGGTGGGTGTCAGTGGAGAAACAGGAGGCAGAGTGAGGTCATGAAGGCCAGTCCCCTGAACTGTGATGTGGTCTAGGGCTAGGTCTGCCCACAGGCCATGCTGCACACATTTCCAGAACACCTACTGGAGGTCAAGTGTTGTGCCAGCATACAGGTGAAAAGTCACAGTCCCTGCCCTTCAGGGAGAAGTTGGGGAGCAAGAATTAAAGCAGCATTTGTACTGCAGCCTTTTATGGGCTAAACTTGGAAGCCCAGGGCCCCTAAACCAGGTGGGGGCACAGGATTATCCCGGGCCTGGGGGTGGTGTCCGTTGGGTTGAGATCTGAAAGGTAAACAGAAATTAGCCCCCAGACATCAAACACATGAGCCTCCCATCAGTGTGACCATGGGACACTCAGGAAATACTTTCCCAAGATAACTTCTGTCCACCCCGTAAATGGGATTTTGTATTTACTCAGCTACTTGACACTTTTGCTAATGGCAAGACCATCGATTGTTAGCCCAGCAGCTTTACAGCCCCTCTGCCCTGTGCCGTGGAATTTTGGATACTACATGGGTGTGGTACGAGGCCTTCACGTCCCTGGGAGATGGGTCAGAGAGGCTGGCGGGAGATCCATTTGTAAACTGAAGATTTTATCCGTAAGAGTTTATGAGCAAGAGCGTAACCCTGCCACAGAGCCAGAAGAGAGCGAGAGAAGTGTGTTATGGAAGAAGATACCCGCTTGGCACCCCTCGCGCGGCCAGTCGTTGCGTATGGGGCGGGCACGCCAAATTTCTCCAGTTACCATGGGACCCAGACTGAGACAGGAAATCATGGTAGGATGGGAAAGGGTCCAAAACACACACGGCTGGTATACAGGCCGCAGTTAGAAAAGAGAGTCCGAGAACAATCTATCTATTTTCCCGAACGAGGACTGCGAGATCCAGTGGGGTTGTTTTTCCAAGACTCCTTACGTTTTATGGACCCGATTTTCAAGCTTTAATTTTTTCCACATGAAGCCACACTCAGGTTATTTGAAGTGACCCTTTTGTGTGTTTGCGGGGGGCACTTCTGAGGCTTGTTCTGTGTGTTTTCTAAAGCTTCCAAACTGAAGAAGCACCCATGTCCCTTCTGTCTGGGGGTGGGGGGTGGAGGGGGGACGCTTTCCTCCCACACCTGGAGGGCCTCTCCCTGGTTTTTCCCGGCCGTCCCGTAGCTGCGAGCGGCCGTGGAAACCCAGCGCCCCCTCGTTTTATGGGATGTGTGAGTGGAACGGGGAGGGGTCCGCGGTAAGGCGGCACTCCTCGCGGCTGGGTTTCTTGGAAATCTCTGCTGCCAAGTCCAGCAACTGAAACTTCTCATTCATAAAGCAGCACATTTTCATCCTGCCTGTGAAGTTGTTAAAAGAAATTGGAAAATCAGGAAGGGATCTGAACTTGCACTTTTGCAGATGTTGCTCTGGAAAAGTTCAGAAGGGGCCTGGCTGTTCGTAGCTTGGGAACCGCGCCAGGCCTCCAGGGGACCTCGGATAAGTCGCTATTGATAGCATTTTCCGCGAGCAGCCCCGATATATTTCCTGGGGAGTGCGCTAAACCGTTGGTGAAATGACAGTTATGGGGTTTATACGCCTGTACCCACTGACAATTCTCTCTCTGTCTGGCCAGGTATCATTTATGGGTTGAATTCATTTCATTGAGTTTATTGTCTTGACCACACACTTTGACATTATTATCATGGCCAGTTTAGGAGTGAGAGCTGGTGACGATGATGCTCTCTACTGTGGGTACAGTGCTTTGTGGTTTTTACAAGGTGCTTTCACATCCTTTCTCGTTTGATCTCACAGCCGTGATAGCTAACACAATTGGGTCTTTACTATATACCAGGTATATTGCTAAACACTTTACCTTCTGTCATCCTTAAAAAACACCCTTTGGCCCGGCCAGTGTGGCTCAGTGGTTGAGCGTCAACTTATGAATCAAAAGGTCACCATGCAATTCCCGGCCAGAGCACATGCCCGGGTTGCAGGCTTGATCTCCAGAGTGGAGTGTGCAGGCTTATTTAGAAGTCCTGAAGGAAGGTTGGCTGCAGGGCTTAGGGGTGTCTTTGGGACCCTGTTTTCTCTTGTTTACTCCCTCCACGGGGTTCTGCACCGGGGTTGGCCACCTTCTCCAGCAGCCTTTCCCTTGTGATTATAAACTGCCTGCAGCAGCCCCAGCTTTCAAGCCTAATAGCAAAGGAAGCAGGTCAGCTTCCGGGAGGGCTCAAACATAAGTCCTGATGCGAGTCTCCTGGGCTCTGATTGGCCCAACTTAGGTCAGGTGCCCACCATTGAATCAATGGGTCGCAGGAGGCCAGCAGCTGCTACCCACGCTGGGAGGGAGGACTAGGGAGCATTCATGGTCTGAGAACCCTAAGTGGGCTGCGGATAGAAGAGGAAAGGGTGGCTGCTGTGCAGACAAGATGCTGGGGCTGGGAGTGGACTGGGAGGTCCAGAGGGAAAAGGAGAATGGAAAAGCCAGTCTTAGAGAGAAACACATCTGCCACAGTAGGCTGGGCAAGGGGTAACTTTTTTATTTGAAGAGCGTTTCAACCGACCATTAATGAGAACAAGAGGCTCACAAATATCTTTTGTCACGACTGTTAAAGCAATTATTATTTATGGTAGTTACTGATTTCAGTGTATATTTGTTCTAAGGTAACCTTTCTTCTCTGGACGAAAAGCACTTCTTTTGAAGGCCTCTTAAATATTCAGATTATAGGGAGAGAGTCGTGTAGGTCCTAAATAGCTGGGGGCTGGGCTCATTTCGATCATGAAGACAGAATTTTAATACCTTAAATTATGCCAGATGAATTGAAGTGCCACTTCTCTTTTCTTCCAATCTGTCTCCAACTCAATGGCACCTTGACCTGCTTCAAGTTTTAGTGAGACCATTTGCTCCAAGCTGTGGGTTGTCAAACATTAGACAAGTTCATCTCACAGATTCTTGTTTTCAATCCGCTGCAGATGCAACTGGACGGTGTGACACCCTCAGAGACCACATGCTTTCAGGATCTTGGATGGCTTGGTGGCCAATTTGCTTTTTATTTCAGAACTAAGCCAGACAAGGAGGGGTGTTATTCAGTGTTCCTTTTGAAGTGCCTACAGCTAACTAGATCCAGAGAGTCGGAATGTTTAGCCAACAAGGGTTTCTTGAATGGCTGCCCTGTGGCCGGCATCTTGTAGGCACCATGGAGGACACAAAAGGGGCGGTTTCTACCCAGGAGCAATGCACGATCCTGTGGCAGTCATCCTAGGAACTGTTTATTCAGCAGTGACTCTGTGCTGAGGACTTGGCATACATTGTTTCATTTCATCATCACACCACCAGTAGGAGGGCAGAGGGAGCAACAGAGGCTTGGAGAGGGGAAGCCACCTGCCCCAAGCCACCCCGCAAGCACAGGGCAAAACCAAAGCCCGCATCCCTCACCCCAGTGTCTGGATGGAGACTGTCATTGCAGGATTTCTCACAGTCAGAAATCGAGTTCTCCCCTGATAGCAGCCTTCATCACTCAGGAAGCTGCAGCCTGGGAAGAAGGAAGGTTGCCTGGCTGCCGAGGCCAAGGCCTGTCCAGAAGGAAGGCCCTGGGTGGGCCTCCTGCCAGCCCGTGCGACCCACTGCTACTTCCATCTGTCTGACTTCTCTGACACCGAGCTGTTGTCTGCAACCCCGGCAGCAGTCAGATCCTTACTCTAGGACGGGGCAGAGTCGGAGTTGTCCAGGGCTGCTCAGGCCACCGTGATCTCAATATTTTCACACACTGTACAAGATGACACATTCGAGAGCACCAGCAGCGTGGGGGTTGGAGGTGTTAAACAGACGGTGAGGCGTTGGGTCTGGGAGGCCAGCCGGCAGACAGAGTGCATCCTAGCCATACACATACTCCACCCGCAGCTTGTTTAACCCACACTCGGCCAAGGGTGTAGAAGCAGAAAACACAGTCCAGAACCCTTCCTCCTGGGCAAGATCGCTTGGTTTTTAAAGTTTTGTTGTTTTTTTCTATATAGTTTCTCTTGGGAGAAATATATCTAGGAGAGAGGGAGGAGTAGAAGGAAGGGAATTTTTTGCCCCAGATTTTTAACAGGGTGTAGAGCCCCATGTATAGTATAATGCTATAGAGTTAGTTGAGAATTTACCCCAAGGAACGAGAGGTATACTCCTGGGCTGCGGATGGCTTTTTCAGCAAGGTCGAGGACTCCTGTCATTTTTGGGATTGCTCTCCCTCAAAGCTACCTGAGATTGGAAGGGAACTGGGAGGAAGTGAAGATGAAACTGAATGTACCTGGGACTGGCAGTGAGAGCCAGGCAGCGCCTCTCTGGCTGCTGTGGGGGATGGCGTCCTCGGGGGGCGGAGAGAATCTTCCCATCACCCACTAGCAACATCATTTTCTCGGTGCTTTATATACAAGGCAGCTGGGTAATGTTCCTCTTTATCCCTAACTAGAGGCCCAATGCACGAAATTCGTACAAGAGGCTCGGCACTCGCAGCCCTGGCTTCATCCTGAAGGTCATCATCCGGAAGGATGTCCGGAAGGTCGTTCGGCTGTCTGGTCTAATTAGCATATTATGCTTTTATTATTATAGATAACTGCCTTTGCTCTGAAGCCTACTTTATCTGAAATCCCTTGTCGCCACTTCAGCTTTCTTTGGATACTTGTTTGTATAATCTGTTTTTTCATACATTAATTTTGACTGGCTTATGACCTATACCAAGTGAGTTTTTCTGGTAAACAGCACTTTGTTGCAATTTTGTTTTTTTAGCCTCCTAATCTCTCTTGACTCGTGTGTTTAGATTATTTACATTTAATATAATTATTGATACATTTAGAAATAGGGTCTACTATTTGATGTTTGGTTTCTGCTTGTCCCCACCCTCGTTTTTTATTCCTCTCTTTCCCCATTCCTGCCTTTAGACTATTTAAACATTTTTTTAGTATTCCATTTTATCTATTTTTGACTGTATCTCTGTGTCGTGTTTAAGTGGGTGCTGTACGGTTTAACAAATACATACTTAGCTTTTCCCAATCAACTTAGAAATCAGTATTTTCCTGCTTCAAGTGCAGCACAGAATACTCACCACCATACAGATTCCTTTACCTCCATGTAAAAGCCAGCTTTGGAGGAAACCATTCTAACCCATCAGTCTGGCTAGTGTAGAGAGAAGCGGAAGACCTGGAAGGGAGGAAGTTTGGTTTGATCTCATTCATTCATTCCTTCATTCATTCACTATCAGCCACTCAGCACCACTTATCCATCATCTGAGGAGGCAACGGAATCCCCTCCCTTCTGAGTTGCATACGTCAAAGACTAGACTTAGCAGGAAGAGCAGTAATAGCTAACTTTTGAGCCCTTACTATGTGTCATGCGTTGTTCTAAGTTCTTTACAGGCATCTGTACTTATTCCAACAACCCTAGCTGTGAGTCCTCTACTTATCTGCATCTTATAAAGGAGGAAACTGGGGCACTGAGAGTTCAGCTTGCCTAAGGTCACGTCACTGGTAAACAGCAGACTTTGGACCCATTGATTTCCTCCCATTATCAGAGGATCTCGTTGGGGGAAGAACACTCTGGAAGGTACACAAACTCCCAGTCTGCCTTGGGGACCTTGAATTCTCCACCAGGTTCAGACCTTCCTCTGGCTGGAGCCGTTGTCTTCCCCTCTTCCTGTAAACATTGATAGGAGACTTGCTCTGTGCCAGGGGTTGAGCACATGATACCAAAGCTCCGAAAATGGACCTTGAGTCTGAGGTTAGAGCCAGAAGGGCCTCTACGTGTGGCCCAAGTAGCGCCCTTTTCAGATGTGGAGTGTGAGTTGGGAGGGATGACGTCGGTAGAGGCAGAGCCCAGATTGGACGTGGGCCTCCTGACTCCTGCTTTTGGTCTTTGCGCCTCCGTGTACCTTCTTGGCAGAAGGGGGTGGGAAGCTGAAGAGGGGCAGAGCTGGAAATTCTGATCTGCGACAGGGACAGCCAGCGGTCCCCACAGGGGAGCCCTTCCTGACATGCCAAGCCTCAAAAGGCTTTGGCGGCGGGGCCGTGCTATTTAATAACCTCTGGAGGCCGACCCAGTGGTCTGGCCGGATCCCACAGCCAGGCCGAGGTTTCGCATTTCCTGAAGAGGCAGAAATAGACTTGAGAAAGCACTGCTGGGTGGGGATCTTTGTCACTCTGGCACCTGTTTTTAATCGCAAGACCTAGTATGGAAATGGCAAGTAGCTATCACCTCCTCGACCAAACATACCTAGGTTGGGGGTTCAATCCCCAGTTGGGGGCATGCAGGAGGCAGCTGATCCATGTTCCCCTCTCACATGGATGTTTCTCTCTCCCTTCCTCTCTCTCAAAATCAATTTTAAAATCTTAAATTAAAAAAAAAAGAATGTTATCATCTCTGGGGCAGAATGACTATGATGACACTCTGAGCAAAGGGTGGCAGGGTCAGAGGGCAAGGATTGCCTAAACCAAGTCAATCAGCCTGAAGAGGTGTCATGGGTGACGTGTGTAACCTAACCACGAACAGGAGTGTTTTTATTAAACATCTGAGAACCCACACGGTGAAATACCAAGGCTTCGCCCACGTGTTTCTGACTGGAATAGCCCTGTTGTTTCTGCAGTTAACCTCTCTCCTGCATGATGATTCTAGAGCTGATACTGATTGCGACTGAGGGTTATTCCCAGATCTTTAAGTTCTTTCCCGCGTGCCTTTCTGGGCTTCCCCACTGAGGTTATTAGCGTATGGAGGCTGGGAATTGTGTCCTAAACCAGCAGTCGCCAACCTTCCGGACCTCACGGACCACTGTCCTGAAGGGCTCACACACCCTGGGTCTCACCACTGCCTGAGGCACATGTAGTCCTTGGTATATCCTTAATGTTGTCAACTAAGATAAGCCTAGCTGAGCCTTCTTTATTTAGTCTTGGAAACTTTGTGTGCAGTTTTTACTGTTGCAGTTTTATCACGTTCAAGTACACAGCGTATTTAAATAGCTCTATTCAGGGGCTCACAGATTATCTGTGAAGTTGGCTTTCAGCAGCACCAGGGGAAACAGCAACCCGGCCTTGCTATTTCCACCCTCCCCCACGTGGTGCATTAGTAGTTGATGATGAAATATTTGTGGCAGACACATGTTTGCTCCAGGCCCCTGACTTACGCCAGTGGGTTTAGGGGGAGCAAGTGAGCAGAAAGTTGGAGCGGATCCATAGAGTGTCTTTGCCTCCCGAAGGATCAGAAGGCCCAGGCCATCGGCTGGACTGGACCTGGAGTTGAGTTTAAAATGAAACCATTTCTAGGAAGTGAGTGTTTACCTACACTAAGGAGTTCTTGTCTATCCAGCAGGTTTCCAGTTAAAAGTATACAAGGAAGCCTTTTGCAGCTTTTCAGATACCCCTGTGACAAGCGTGACTGTGGTAGCCAGAGTCCGTGGGGCTGACCACAGAACACAGCCTCATGTAGGCTGCCCTCGGCTGAGGTGTCGCCTGTGTGGCTCTCCCCCCCGCCCCAGGGAGCGCCCTTCGGGGCCTGGAGCAGTAGTTTCCATCCCGCTGGGTGGGGAAAGCTGAGTGACGTCACCATGTTTAGCCCTGTTCTAACAAATGTGGTCACTTGGTCCCAAAGTTGGTTCTGGTCGTGTCAGGTGTTGGTCAAAGCAAAACATTTTTTCGTTAAAACTTTAACTGCAGATGTCTAAATAGCAGCTTCGCACTGGTTGGTTAGAAACTGCTGTAGAAACTGCTGGGAAAAATCCTACGCCATCTCAGGTGGGATTTTGAAAGGGGCTGCAGCAGGTGTTTGGAATTCGGCTGTAGGTTGGAGGCACTGAGATTCTGCCAGGCGGTATGGCAGCTTTTGTTATTGCTAATATGAAGGGAAACTGGATTTAAGGAGACCTGTGCCCTTAAGAACTGGACTGGACTCACCGTGGAAAAAAGCCCCAGGGCCATGGCTGGCTGGCATGTGCCCTGTCCTCTCTGCTGTGGCTGCTGAGCCGTGACTTGGGGAAGGGCAGGAGAAATGGAGAAGGGAGCTGGATCGGGACGAGACAGGAAAACGGGAACCCAGAGCTCGTCCCTGGAATCAGTCTAATTGTTTCCATTCCTCTCGTGAATATCTGGAGCTGTATTCCCCAAAGCTTTTTGGCTGCCCAAGCACAGCTTTCCATTGTTTCAGCGTTTCCCAGAGATGGGTTTGTGAACCTCAGAGAGCTAGATCTCAGACCCTCCGAGCTCCAGGTCAGGAGCGCGCTGGACACAGGTCATTTCAGATACTGATTTCTCTCCACTCGCAGAAGCCAGGCGGCCTGCACTGGGTGTGTGTACCCAGTGAAAGCCAGGCCCCTCAGACCACTGATTTTAGTTAGGACCTCGCTCTGGGGTAATGGGGCTCCTGGATCGGGGATCTGGTCCCACTTAGGTTTCCAAATGCCAGGCGAGCTTGTGCCCGCAGTTAGAGTGTCTGCCGCTCACGGGGCCTCCTGCAGACGCAGACTACCCAGAAGACAGGCTCGCTCCAGTGCAGGCCGCCTTTTAATGTGGAATTTTGAACTCTTTTGGCAGGGATTTTTCCAGTCTTCATTTTTTTTTTCTTTCAAAGAAGGGTAAGATAATACGTGGCAGCCTTTCTGGAGAAGTCATTTGGAGAGATGGGCTGGGACGTGGCAAAATGAGAATCATGGGGACCATGACGGGGCCAGTCATGCCTGTAAATTCCCCATCTCCCTCAGTCTCTCTGAGCCGAGCCCCTAAGGGCAGGGCCTGTCTCCCGGGGCCCCGCTCAGAAGGGCCTCACACTTACCTTAATGACCTGTATGCCAGTCACTGTTCTGAGTGCTTCACACACGTTACGTCACTTGCCAGTGTTGCAAAGCCCTCCTGCTGACCCTGTGTCACAGATGAGGAAACTGAGGCAGGCGAGTGCTCACAGTGGCATCGTCCCCACTGACGCGGCACAGCTGATACTATCGTCTGTGAGTGCGCGTGTGGTTCTGACTCCTACCTCCCGGGGCGTTTAAGAGTGTTGAAGGGTGTTTGCCTTCTCTAGACATCGCCTGTCAGAGGCCCTTGGTTACAATGACTATCTTGTTTACAGGGAAGGTAGGGCCTGTACTTCACCAGGGAGCTTCTTAGCCAGGAGGTTGGCTCCTCTGATGAGGCTGATAGTGACGCAGGTGCTGGCTCGCCTTCTGAGCCAGGTGGCCTGCAAGGAGCGAGCAGACACTTGAAAGAATGTGGTCAGACCACATCCTACCCAGGAGACAGCTGGGGTGCTCCGGAGCCAGCCAATAAGATGCTCCATCTGCGAGCCAGCCCTCCGCCGGGTGCGTTCGGGGTGTCTGGTCTTCCTCTTACTGCTCTTCCCTCTGCCAGCCGCTCTCCAGCTGCTGACCTCATTGCACAGAAGGCTCGGAGCCCCTTCAGCGAGAAAATGCTCCTGGGCTCCCGTGTACAGTGCTCCACTGACAGTGAGCTATTGTTAACCCTTCCGGTCCTTGGCCCATTTCCAAATCAAGAATATCAATTTGCCCTGGCTGGTTTGGCTCAGTGGATAGAGCGTCGGCCTGCAGACTGAAGGGTCCCAGGTTTGATTCCAGTCAAGGGCATGTACCTTGGTTGCAGGCACATCCCCAGCAGGGGTTGTGCAGGAGGCAGCTGATCGATGTTTCTAACTCTCTATCCCTCTCCCTTCCTCTCTGTAAAAAAATCAATAAAATATATATTTTTTAAAAGAATATCGATTTGATTTTAGTGGGTATGTGCCCAGTCCTCTCTGCTGTGGCTGCGAGGCTGTGGGTATATATTTGTTGTTGTTAAGAACATGGGTTTTAGAATCACTTAGGCTTGTGTTTGAGGCCCAGCTCTGCCACGTGCTAGGCAGTTTCCTCCTGGAAAGGAGAATAAACAGAAGCTGTGACACAGGGTTGTGAAGAGGACTCCGTGTTCCAAGTCATGAAGCACACGTGCGCAGCTGTGGCGCATAGCAAGTGCTCAGAACACGTGAGCTGTGCTGTGAGCACGGTCTGAGATAAAGGAGCACCTCTGGGAGGCTGAGTTTCCATAGGTCGGCTGGGAGAAGAAGAAGGAAAAGGGAAGTCTGAGGCCCACACAGCCATGTGATACGGGGGGCCTTTCAGAGTGGCCTTTTGCATCTAGAAAGAAGGAAGTACTGAGCACACTCCTCAAGACAAAAGCCAGAACCTGGTTCCGATGCGGCAGAGGCTTGTTCAGCCTGTGGAATGTCTGCGGTCCATCTCCCAGGATCCTCGAGGCGACCCCTGATGGTGGTTACCCTCCCCCACCCCACCGTGGAGAGAACGCGCCCAATTTTGCAGATGTGAACATGCAGCTTCAGGACCTGGGCAGCGTTTCTCACTTCTTAGTGAGCCTCTGAAAATGAGTGGGGGACGTGGGTTTCCCTGGGACCCCGGGATTGAACCCAACAGGCAGCTGGTCTGTGTGCATCGGCGGGCTCAGTCGATGCGAAGATACTTTCCAGGCAGAACCACCTGCTGCTGCCCAGGGTCATTGTGAGTCCCTTTCTCTGATGACTCAGCGGTTAAACATCCTGCCACCCAGTCGTAGCTGACTGCTCCCTCTCGGTGCTCGCTGCTTCCTTTACTCTAGGCTCGAAATGGTGCGAGTCCCCTGAGAGCAACCTCAGCCACTATCCCTGAAGGAATGCGTGTGCTCCCTCTCTCTTAAATATCGGCTTTAGAATTGCTGCCTAGGTAAGGTTCTCGGACCAGCTTCAGGGAGTGGCGGAGGGATGGGCTGGAAGCGGCACCTGCACGGCAGGCACAGGGTTTGCTTTTAGAAGTGGATTTGGGTGGGTTTGGAGCTGAGGACGGCTGAGGCGAGGCCTTGTCCACGCCCCCCTGCTGCTTGCAGGATTAAGCATCGCCTGCAGTATTTTTAGACCTCTCAGCGGCAGGTAAATTTAGAAGCACTGGTACTGTGTCGTCCTGGGTCTGTCGCATGAAGAGCTGTGGTCCTGCCCAGCTTCACCTCGCAGGTCACGACTCTGAGGGGCGAGGCAGCCCTTCAGGGGCCTGACAGGCCAGGGTGTGTGTGAGGCCTGCCAGCACCCACGAGGGTGCGGTCCAGGCTCCTGGAGCCAGCTGACAGGCAGGGGGCGAAGAAACAGTGTCTTCTCACAAGACAGAGGAGGTCAGAAACCCAGGGCAGTGCCAGGGATCGGCCGTGCATGGAGCCGCTGGGGAACAGAGAAATGACTTCTCCACGTGGTGTCCCTCAGGACTGTGTCATTGTAAGTCTGACTGTATCCTCCCTCAGGACCTACGCTGAGGAGAGGGACCACGGGGAACGGCCCTCCTTCCCAGAATATCACACCTGTGTGCACGCAGGGAGAGGAGCAGGCTTGGGACCTGCTGAGATTGGGGTATCTGTGAGATGCCCAAATAAAGTTGTAAGTAGGAAGTTCAACTTGAAAGTCATCAGTATTCGGATGAGCAGTGTTACAGGCACTACTCTAGAGTCCTTCCTGCTCTCAGCCCCTTCTATGCCTTATCTCAGTTCATTGACAAGCATCACACGCACACACATGCACACACGCACACGCAGATGCACAGGCATGGTGCTTATCTGGAGTCCTTCCTGCTCTCAGCCCCTTCTGTGCCTTATTTCATTGACAGGCATCACACACACACGATGCTTATAACCCATGCTTATGGCCCCTTAGAAACGAGAGTGGTGAACACACAGTGAGTAAGTCTCAGGGACAGACCCACACGATCTGAAGCTCACAGTGCCATTGTCAGGAGAGGGAGCGTGCCGTGTGTGACCGAGAACGTGTGCACGTGGGAGCAAGCCCGTTCCGTACAGGCTTCCCCACCCGCACGCCTCAGGGGAGCACGGCCAAGGAGGAGCGGAGAGGCCACCGCGGTCTCGGGTGCGTGCTGCCAAGTTGAGTGTGGAGACCCCTGATTTGCAGCCAGGGCGTGCAGGGCCTCTTCTAGATGGAGCTGCACGTATGTGGTGTCGTCATGCAGAGCCCACATTTTCTTTAGCCTGAGGTGTGTCTTCCATTGTGGAGGCCAGTTGTCCGTGCTTAGTGCTGTGCCAGACATTGTTCCGAAGAGCCTTACCCTGACCCGGCTGGCAGGCTCTGATGTCGGCACACGCGGCCAAAATTTCTCCTGAAAATCCCTTCAATGACCCATAAAGTCCACGGTGAGAGGCACCTGGAAACTCAGGCTGACAGAGCGTGTGGGCTGGTGGTCCCATCCCACATTCACTCGGGGGCCTATGCCCTAGAAGAGAATGGCAGCCCCAGTGCCAATCGGCAGAGCCACTGCCGCCTGGTGGTTGGTGAAGAGCCCTCTGCGGTTGCACTGCCTGGGTTCAGATCCTGACCCCAGCACTGCCTAGCTGTGTGTCTGTGGACAAGTTAGTTACTTGAACCCTCTGTGATTTCTCGTCTATAAAGTGGGAATCATGCCTATCTCATGGGTTGGTAGGAAGATTAAAGCAATTCTTTCATATGAAGTGATTGCAGCGGTGCAGGTACATAGTTCGTTTGATGTAAGTATTTACTACCAGTATTTTGTTTTCCTTCCAAGTGTTTATGTTGGTGTTCATGTAAGTTACAAGCATTTAAAGCGTAAATCCGCTGCAAAGGGTAAAGAGTGTGCTTTAGAGTGGGAAGTTCAAAACGAAAACCATTTGATCTGTTCTTCCTTAGACAGGACGCTTCCACACTGTCCACCCTTGTGTTCCCGGCAGTTGATTAAGATTGCCTTATTTTTGTTGCTGTTTTTCCATTTATTTTATTTATTTATTTATTTTAGAGAGAGAGAGAGAGAGAGAGAGAGTAGAAGGGGCAAAGGGGGAGAGAGACAGACAGAGAGAAACATCAGTGTAAGAGAGATATATCAACTGGTTGCTTCCCTTCCTGCACGCGCCCTGACCAGGGCCCAGGATTGAACCTGCAACCGAGGTATGTGCCCTTGACCAGGAATCAAACCCTTGACCCTGTGGTGCACCACCCAGCCAGGGCGATTACGATCACCTTAGATTCGAGGAGGCTGTTTCTGATCCTTTATCACAGTGTAAAGTGGCACGTACTTGACTGGTTAATACAAATGGAAGGTGGCCTTAGAAAGGAAACCTTTGTAAGCTGTCAGATGGGGCTGCCCAGTGTGACAGCCCCGGGGGTTGGTGACTGGCAGTCCTGTGGTTGGGCTCCGAGAAACTGCTCAGCCCAGCAGGTGACCCTGACACCTCTTCCTGTGCCTTCCTGCAGCCCTCCCTCCTGACAGTGAGCTGAGCTGACCCTGCCATCTTCCTAAGTGGGACAGTGGGGAGGGGGAGACGCTAACTGTGTGGCCTCTCTGTTTGGTTCCCATCTGAGAGCGTGCCCTGTGGCCTCCGCCTTCAGAGACCTGAGGGCAGGAATGCTGGGAAGGAAACTCATCCGAAATAAGTCTGCCAGAGACAGGAAATTGGGTTGGAGGTGTCTTATCGGGTGCTGATCTTAACCCTGCCCTTCCACAAAAGCACCAACACCCCAAGATGCAGAAATACAGATGTGGTTCCATTGACAACAGGGGCCTTGACAGCTGCCGACCCCAACCCCCAGAAGCCCAGAACCCCCTGGTGAATCTGCAATGCCTTCTGGGTAATAAACCCATCTGCCACGAATGTCCCAGCTTCCCTCTGACTGAGGCTTTGGGTACGGGGTTCAAGAGGTCCCGTTTCTGAGGCCTGGAGGCTCCGTAGCATTGGGTAGCCACAGGGAGCATCTTGATTTGCCTGCTGCCCTGATGTATTTTCAAGGCCAAGAACACTGAATCATTCAAAGGCCACAGCCCCACTGACTGACACAAGTTGGTGACAGAAGTAGCCAGCCCAGGCCAACCCTTGATTTCAGGCCTTGGGAGCCAAAAGGGCCTTCTCATAGCAGAGATTTTCATGCAAGAATTCCTGCTCTCACGTTTTCCCAGCGAAATGCCCTTCAGTGGATTTGAACCTGGTCATGGATTTGAGATAGGAGGGTAAGAGTTTAATTTTAGTAAAGAAGCTAGGGAGAGATTAAAATGCTGTCTGTATGATCTGAGAATGGTTATATAAATCATAGCACTTGGGTATGGTGACATTTATGCAGCCATTAAAGGGCACATTTTTTAATGTTTTTATTGATTTCAGAGAGAGGAAGGGAGAGGGAGAGAGAGATAGAAACATCAATGATGACAGAGAATCATTGATTGGCTGCCTCCTGGATGCCTCCTACGGCGGTCAGGGGGATGGAGGTGGGGGTGGGGGTGGAGGTTGAGCTTTTGAAACCTGGGCATGTACCCTGACCGGGAATTGAACTGTGACTTGGGTCGACACTCAACCACCGAGCCACACCTGCCAGGCAAAGGGTACATTTTTGAAGGAAATACAATGGCATAAGGAAATGCTTACCAAATATTCAGTCTGGTGGCAAGAGGGTGAGGACAGGAAATTCTATAAGCCATGGCCCAGTTCTGTGAAAATATACATATGTCATGCGTGTGTGGAAATATACCTACGTGTGTTACTAGTGATTATTTCAAGGGTTGGAAACACACGACTTTCATTTTCTTAACTTTCTAACATTTGCCAGGGTTTGTATCCTGAGCGTGGGGCATGTTGACATGTTTTCTCATGCTGCGTGGGCTGTAGTGAGGAGAAGCTGAGGGGTTCCGAGGACTCAGAGGTGGCGTCCTCCGGGGATCACAGCAGGTGGGTGATGCTGAAACAAGCATGTTCGTGGGAACAGCGGAGCTCGTCAGCCCATTCCTGCTCCTTGCAGCATTGAGGCTGGGCTTTCATCCTTTGCTGATCTGTGTGATTGAACCAGTTTCCTTGAGCTCATTGTTTATGCTAGCTTTCTGATGGGCAGGAAAAGTGCACACTTATGGATTTAGGTGTTTTTTTTTTTAAGTCTTGACATAGTCAAGATGAGCAGTGGAAGATCCATTTCAGGCCCCCAGGCCCATCTCTGTAATCCCTTTACATGAAAACACATTGGTGTGTGTGTTTAATTCATTTGCGGGCATGATGGGGTGGGTGGGTGGGTGTCCTTCGAGCAGCAGTAGCCACAGGAAAGGAGGCGTCTTTAGGAGCATATGGACGGCTGCTTCTGCCTCATGTCCTGCTTGACCACAGTGACCCAGGTGACCGACGCCGCTGCCAGAGCCTTCAGGTCTGGGGGCCGCTCCTCTGTGACAGCTTTGGAGGCCAGAAGACGAACCAGACAGAAATGGGCATCGGAAAGAAATCAGAACAGAATTGGACAGAAAGACGAGATCACAGAGACGTAGATAAAGTTCTTCATCCCCTCCCCTTCCCTCACGCACCCTGTGAATGGCAAAGATCGAAGACAGTCGCATCTACTCACTGGGATGAAAAGGAACACCCTTCTCCCCAATAGACGGATGGATGTGTGTATAAGTAAAGGCAGCCCAACGGGAAAAGAGTGTTTCATTCACATTCACTGACGGAGGAACCAGAAAGAGCAGAAGGAGAAACAAAAGGGTAGAAACATGGACAATCCTAAATGGGGTTGTTGCAACACAAAATCTCTTCTCATTGGGTATCTTTATTGAGTACCAAAAGTTTGTGCACATCCCCCAGCCCCAACTTCCTTCTCTGGAAGGATGAAGAAGCTAGGACAGCGGTTCTCAACCTGTGGGTCGCGACCCGTTTGGGGGTCGAACGACCCTTTCACAGAGGTCACCTAAGACCATCGGAAAACACATATATAATTGTATATTGTTTACAGTAGCAAAATTACAGTTATGAAGTAGCAACGAAAATAATTTTATGGTTGGGGGTCACCACAACATGAGGAACTGTATTAAAGGGTCGCAGCATTAGGAAGGTTGAGAACCACTGAGCTAGGAGGAGATGGATGAGCTCTGACGATGCCCAGTTACGTGTGGCAAGCCCAGGACAGAAATGAACGGGACCAGATCGTTTCCTGAGCACGCCATGCCGGATGGCTCAGCCTGCTCTCACCCTGCTGTAGATCGTCAAGCAAATTAATAGCATGCTAATGGTGCCTCTCAGGCTCCTCGTTTATATTAATGAGCTCCCCTCCATCCGATAGCCAGTGATTTATAGCACCGGACAAACGCGGAGCCTGGCTGCCAAGATGGTCTTTTATCACTCTTTCTGGGGTGGAGCCGCCAAGCCTAACCAGCTCAATGGCGGGGTTTTGTAATGGAATTCCAAAATGTAAATTCGAGAGCATTTCATTCTGATGGTGGCTTGGGAAACTGAAAGGCCTTCCGCATGTCTCCCACCCCCCAGAGCTGAATGCTGACTGATTTGGGTTTCCACAACTTGTGAGACAGGAGTGTGACATGATTCTTAATGCGAGGGCATTTGTGCTGAGCTAGCACCGCCTGGGCCTGCCCGTTAGATTCGGGGGGCTGTGTCAGTAGCTCCTCCAAAAGAAAACAACGTATTTTTTAAAGCCATAAAAGAAAGCGCTTCCTTCCCTTGAGGGCACATGCATCCTTTCCCTTCACAACCCCCAACCCCAATGAATAGGCGGCATAGGGCGCTGGCTGTGCGGGCACCATGGCACCTGTCTTATTCCTGTCTCCTTTAGTCATCCCAGTGGTCCCGTGAAGGAGGTAGTACTATTATTCCCATTTTACAGAGACGGAACTGGAGCACAGAGAGGTTAAGGAGCGGGCCCCCCACTTCTGAGAGCGAGTAAGTGGTGGAGCCAGGATGCCAGCCTGGGCAGACTCTGCTGCCTCCCGGATCGCCTGCCCCTCTAACTTACAATGTAAAGAGCAAGGCAGGGCAGGATGGGGCCCCCGGATGAGCAGACTCAACAGGCCCGTGGCACCAGGACCCAGAGTGTAGTTGCTGTGGGTTTGAGCCGAGGAAAAGAAAAGCCGGTTGCCAAGGCAAAGCGCCTTCCCCCTGAAGGCTTCAGGCAGGGCTCATTACTGGCCTAAAACGTGGTCCCGTTGGGAGTGGGGGGCTGGCAGCTCCCTGATGCAGCAAGACCTGCAGGGCTGCCGCTTCCTTGGGCTTTGCAAACAACCACCTTCATTGTTTTCCAGGACTATCCCATCAGGACTTTCCAAACACACAGTCCTTCCAAGCATGGGAACCCGATCCCATCCGAGATCCTGGCTCGAACATCACAGGAATGTCTTGCTTAAATGATTATTATATATATATATATATATATATATATATATATATATATATATATATATATCTCAACTTGGGTTCATTTTCTGTGGTCCATGACCACCGTGGATAGCCGTGCCCTAGCAACGATCCGAAGACGGCTTATTTTTCATAAGCAGTAGTCTGGAAATTTAATTGCTATGCCATTCCTGCCTCCCAGCACAGGCCCCTGCTCAGGCCCTTCTCTTTACCAACCTTGACTTTGATTCTTTTAGTTCTTCCTATTTTACAATCACCAGCCGTTCCAGAAAAACATCTGCTAAAGAGATCCATCCCCTGTAGTGGGAATTAAGTACATATTTTCACTTCAGACAGTTTTCCTTAATGTTTTTTCTGCATTGCACGGTGCGGAGGATTAATGCAGACATCCCCGAAGAGCTCCCAAGGAACCTGAAGCTGCATCTTCAATCACTCCCAACCGTTCAAGGGCCGGAATTTGAAAGAGGGTGAGGAAGTACCGAGAATAGAATTAGAACAGGATTCTTTATTAATTGAAACATTTATGCAGGCCTGGTTGCATGTAGGAAATGCTAAACTCTTTGCTTTGATGTGCCCAAGCCAAACACTTTTTTATGGGAAGACCAGAAAGTAAAGTGGCTTTTAAACGTAATTGGTTTAAAGAAAGAGAGAGATGAGATTCCCATCCCCACCAAATTTCCTTCTGTAATTTTTCAAGGTAGAAATTAAGACCTGAGTTTGATGTGAAGGGTACGCTATGAGTGGTTGAGTCTGGTCATTCATGTGGCAGTGAAGTGTGGACATATGTTCCGTGATGTGTATGGGTTCTGGCTCCGGTTCGTACACACCACGTGTGATCTTGGGCGAGTCCTTTAGCCTCTCTGAGTCTGAGGGAGATGGAAACAAATTGACAGACTGCTTACACTCACCTTGAAAATTCTCCAGTGTGGTTGTGCTGTCATTTTAAGGTACTCCACTCAAAATCACATTATAAAACATTAACCGGAATGTGGCTGCCATTCTTTACGTTGAAACATAGACACGAGTTATATCTGGTGACCAGTTGGCAGGGTTCGGACGCGGAAACACAACTTATCGGCTGACCCATCAGCAAGGTGTTAAAAAGCATGTAGTGGAAAAGACTATAGAGGGAGCAGCACAAGGTACAAAGGCTTCAGAGAGGCAAGCAAATTCATTCCTAAAGTTACGGAGCACCTGCCATGTGCCAGGTCCAAGGCTAACAAGTGAGGCTGTAACACGAATATGTACGTAAAGTGCCAGAACTAAACCCCCTGCCTTGGTGAAATACGGTGTCCCCCTTACTCATAGGGATACATTCCAAACCCCCAGTGGATGCCTGAAACCACCCATAGTCCCCAACCCTATATATACTGTTTTTTCCTATACATACATACATACCTGTGATAAAGTGTAACTTACAAATTAGGCACAGGAAGAGATTGACAACTAGTAATACCATAGAGCCATTTTACCAATACACTGTAATAAAAGTTACGTGAATGTGGCATTCTTACGTAACATAAGTGTTACGTGAGCACAAGTATTGGTGGCTCCAATAACCGAGACAGCTACTAAATAACTGACCGGCCAGTAGCGGTGGCAATCCTGTGTGCAAACGCTGGAAAAATGGATGATTCACCTCCCGGGCAGGACAAATCGGGATGACGTGAGCTTTTATTATGTTACTCAAAACAGCATGCAGTTTGAAACTAACGAATTGTTTATTTCTGGAATTTTCCATTTAATCGTTTCGGTGGCCCGCGGTTGACCACAGGTAACTAAAAACACGGAAGGTGAGCCCATGGATAAGGAGGACCACTGTACTATTAAAAGGTGTTTCCTGCTCATGGTAAAGCTAAATCATATCTATAATAATAAAAGTATAATATGCTAACTGGACCAGACGTCCTTCCAGATGAAGCCGGGCTGCTAGGGAAGCCCGGGTCCCGGGTGCCAGAGGGAAGCTGGGGCCGGCAACCGGGGGAAGGAAGGCCTACCCTTGCACGAATTTCATGCATCAGGCCTCTAGTCTATGAATAAAAGCCTAACTTATTGAAAGTCTTCTTAAAACTTATGAGTGGTAGTAAATTTCTCTAGGTCTTTGAGTAAGTCAGAGTTGTTCAGAAGTCCAGGCTGTTTTGTGTTTTTTTTCTTTAACATTTTCTTTGCCACCTCGCTGTAATGGAAACCTGCCTGTGTGCAGAGGACATCACTGTGTCCCCCCTTGTCCCCTGCACCCCTCCCCGCCTTTTCTAACAGTGGCTGCCTACTTCCCCACACCCTGTGTACACGGGGCCTGGATGTAGGTCAGGATTCTCCCTTGCTCTCCTTATTGTCGTTTCCAGACCATTTTCCCCTATTTCCAAGGAAGTCCTGGCTACAGTCCTCTCGTAGATGTCGCGGCTCAGCCTCCTGTCGTTGCTGGGGAGGGAGCGGGGCTGTGAGATAAACAGAGGAATGCAGCCCTGCTGATGAGCCCAAGGACTGGAGACCAGGGTTCCAGGCAGAACGAAGTACCTGAGGTGAGGCCTGTTTAGATTTGCCTCCAGCCCTCCCCAGATCATGAGATCTAGAAAATATGTGGGCTGGGCTTGGGACTCAGCACATTAGTATGCATGGCCCATGTTTTAGACATGTTATAAATCTATGGAGCTCAGATTCCTAGTGTGTTCATTGGAGTGGTGCCTTTGTATTGCTTGTGTAAGTCCTTAAGAGAAACAAAACCCCAAACGTGCATTAGCTTCAAGTAGGGATGTTTCTTGGGCGGACCATTTTGCCCCACTGAAAGCCCATTTGTGTAAAGTCATGTTAAAAAACAATTTAAAAAAATAAACACAATCAAGACCAGTTGGAGGAACAGTTTTCCGTTCTGTGTGCCGCCCTCAGGGAGCAGGGAGTCCTCTCCATCCCAGCCCGTGACCTTCCAGAGTCCAGCTGCCAGTTTGACAGCCCACGTGTGCCGTGACAAAGGGTCTCCCCACTGCTCCTTCCAGGCCGGGGGGGATGGGGGCGGGTGTACAGACCCCTTCACCCCAGTGTGAGAGGCCAGTTGGGAAGCAGAGGCTGGTCCACTCAGGATGAAGACATCAAAGCAGATTCTGACCTAATGAGACAAAGACCCTACTGTCTGTCCTCAGGACCCCCAAGTTAGCTGGCTGTTAGGAACGCTTAGCCCGTTTCCTTGGGGATCACTGTGGCATTGACTTGGATCTAAGCTCATTGACATGCACACAGGACGAGAGAACCAGGTCTCCTGTGCGGGGGGCCGGGGGGCCAGGAACCACGGCCCCTTTCCATTGGGCAGGGGAAGGTTCCGGGTTTGCACAATGGCTGGAAGATGCTGTTTTCCTCAGTTGGTCTTAAACACATGTTAGTCTCCTACATCTTAGAAGGAAGAATACGAACACTTTATTGGGGGGAAATGTGTAACTGTTTCCATTTATAGCACTTCAGAGAGTGAACATGGGAAATAGCGTACGTTGGTCATCTTAGCTGTTAGTCCTGGCTGTGGAATTCCCGGGGACGCTCGCCCATTTGTGTTCAAGTCGCAGGTATTCCAGCCTCTCTGGCACACACTTTCCGTTTGTTCCACTGTTTTCCGCTGAAGCCTTTCTGAAAGGCTTACACCTGTCCTTGAGGGTGTATCGATGATTCTCCCATCGGCCGCATGTGGGTAATGAGCTGCTTAAAATCTCTGCTTTCTCCGACCGTGATCACCTGTTACACAGAAGCACCGCCCCTGTGAAGCTCAGAAGGGGTTTTCCTGGGGTTACGTGGATGGGCATGGGCTGCCGGGGTCAGGGAGGAATTAGATATCGTCTCTGCTCCGTGGGCACAGTGTAACCCTGGACTCCAGCTGCCATCTGCAGAACACAAATTGTTGATCACAGCTAGGACTGAGCAAATCCAATCCCACTCTGCAGATACATGCCCTCGTCCAGTTGTTTCTCTACTTTAATCGTTTTATGATTTCCAAATTATTTTATGATTTTGCCTGCATCTAAATACCACTTCACTATATTGTGCTCAACATTTCTCTCTAAATCAATTTTTTTTTAAATCCAGCCTTTTTCTGAATAATAATATCTCTATAATGACAGGTTTGATAGGCTTGTTATTTTTTTTCCTAACACATTATGCACATTGCTATTAAAAATTTTTAAATGTTACTCCAGGTACCAATGGATTTCCATATATAGTGCACCGAGGGTAATATTTCTTCAGTGGTTTTGTTTAAGTGCTGTTTTTCTTCAGTCACTTAGAAATGGCTTTGGGGCAGGGGGAGTCAGAAGGTCTGCATTTAGAGTATACATAAGGTACAAGCCGCATTCTGATTTCAGAAATGCAAAAACTCAAGAGGAGGACACATGCATGAGCACCTCATGGTCCAATGCAGAGGTGTGGGATTCACCGGGGGCTCTCTGGATACAAGCAATGGAACAGTTACAAGCGTTGTTCTAGATAGAACCAAAACCAAGATTAGAATAGAATCATGTATATGTTTAATTTTCCAATGTAAAACAAGAAAAGAGGGCTAAGAAAGTGCTTCATTCAGTCTGACAGTCTTTCATGGCTACTTATACTAGTATGTATGCCCCCTTATGTGAGTATATTTGGATCTCTCTCTCTTTCTCTCAAATAAGCATAACTTTCTTGCCAGCCTCAGATGGAGCCTCTTTGCCAGCTGCCCTAAGCAAAGTGTAGCACCTCACCCAGGCAATTCCTATTAATGTATAATCCCATCCCATATCCTCAGACCCTGTTAAGCTATACATTTGTTTTTTGAAGGGTTGTCAGTCGCTAGTTTTTGTCTGATATGGTTCAGTCATTGCAAAAAATATTAGAGCCACACAGAGAGAGCATGTGTATTCCATGATCCTACTCCTGAGAAACACCCAAACTTCAGCAGTATTCATTCTATCTTGTAATTTTTAAAATATTTTTCTTTCCTTTTTAAAGTATGTTTTTATTTTATTGATTGGAGAGAGAGCGATCGAGATCGATTATTCCACTTATTTATGCATTCATTGAATGATTCTTGTATGTGCCCTGACCAGGGATTGAACCTGCAACCTTGGCATATTGGGACAACTCTAACCAACTGAGCTGCCTGGCCAGGGCCATTTTAAAATATTTTTTTAACTGTGGTAAAAACATAAAATATATCTCCTTAACCATTTTTTTAGTGTACAGTTCAATAATGTTAAATATATTCATACTGTTGGGAAATAGGTCTGCAGAACTTTTATCTTGCAATTCTGAAACTGTATACCCATTAAACAACCTTCCCCTTCCCTCAGCTCCTGGTAACCACTCTACCTTCCATTTCTATAACTGTGACTACTTTAGATTCCTCATATAAGTGGAATCATACAGTATGTGTCTTTTTGTGACTGGTTTATTTTACTTAACATAATGTCCTCGGGTCATCCATGCTGTAGCATGTGACAGGATCGCCTTCCTCTTTAAGGCTGGATCATATTCCATTGTATGTAATACCACGTCTATCCAGCCATCAGTGGACATTGGGTTCCTTCAGCTTCTCTGCCTTTGGGAATAATGCTGCCGTGAACATGGATGTGCAAATCCTATCTTCCAGACCCGGCTTTCAGTTATTTTACATCTATACCCAGCAGTGGGATTGCCAGATCACATGCTAGTTTTGTCTTTAATATGTTGAGGAGCCTCCATACTATTTTCCGTAGCATTAGTACAAGACTGCTCCCCAACAGTTCACCAGGGTTCCAGTTTCCCCACATCCTCTCTAATAGCTGTTATTTTCTGATTTTTTATAGTAGCCCTCCTGACGGGTGTGAGGTGGTGTATCTCATTGTGTATCCTTCCTGTCTTTGTATGTCTATGTAGCATGCGCCTTTAAAATATAAGTGTGATCTTATTATATGTGCTTTCTTGATAGAAAATGGCCTCTTTCTCTTGCTATATTTTGGTAAAAAGCTATTAGCTTGCATAACTATTTTAACTCTTAGTGACCAGGGAATAATACAAGCTACAGCAGAAGACTAGGTTCCGTTCCGTTTTGTGTTTTTAGACCACATTTTTTAACCGCCATTATAATGAATCCATTTTTTAATTAATCTTTGAGTAGGAAAATTTTTAGACTAAAAACTTTTCAGTGCCCTAGTGTTTTTATTCACACATTTTCTGACCTTAGGAGAACAGAAATGGAGTGAGCGAACATTGACCTGTTTGTTTGCTGGCTCTCACTGGCATGCTTAGCGAAGTGTTAGTTTGTGAGCAAGCGTGGACACTGGTATTGGGAGAAAGTCTGGGATGAGGGCTTTGGGGTTTGTAATGTTTAAGGGAGTAGAGGGAGCGTTTGGGGGGCCAGTATCAAAAGTCCATTGTGGGGTCGATACAACTGATTTGCTGTGATTTAGGAGTCCCGCTCTAATGTCTTCAGGGACGAGGCCATTCATCTCTGTTAATTCGTTTCAATGACGATGTTGGAGGTAAGACTATGGGGCATAGTGGGGCTTACAGTCAGCTGCAGGCCTGCCTAAAAGCTATTCAAATTTAAACTTTTTAAAAAAAAGCAAAGCTGTGTGGGCCAAGCAACACACTTCTGGCCTGAATTGGCCCCATGGGTTCAATTTGACATCCGCTGTGGAGCTGGCTCTTTATGGGATATTCTTTGCTTTGGGGATCAGTGCACCCTCTCTCAGGTTTTAGTTACCTGCCCCCGGACCCCCTTGTTCAGGCCCCATGGCCTTGTGCTCCTGGCTCATGCCCCTCTGGCCAGCCTGCCAGGAGGGACTGTGTCATCAGTTGATAAAGTCATTTGTATGGAGGGGACAGCTTGGGGTCAGGGTGGCTTCCCGTTATGGCCTGAGCAGAGTTGGTTTGTGGGATCTCAGAAAGGCCCTGAGTTTCCTCGAGGTCCTGGAATGAGGCCTCAATAGATTCCAGCTCGGCTGCTTACAAGTTGTAGAGCTCCAGGAGGAAAGTTGCTTTGCCTTTCTCAGCCCGCAGAGCTGAGAATTAGATAATACCTTGGAGAATGAGATAATAATGACAGTGATAAAGGGGTTGCCATGAGAATGAATAAGACAATGTAGGCACAGAGCCCAGCCTAGTCAGCCTGACATCAGCATTAACCATGGATGTTGGGATTTAGAGGCATTGTGGGTGTATATGGTGAACCCCTAAACTCAGTTGCAGGGTGTTAATGTTGAAGTGCACTTAATTTTTCCTGGGGAGAAGATCATGAAAGGTCATGACCTTTCATTGGATTCTGAACGTGGAACCAGAGAGAGTGGGGACCCCGGGATTAAGGGAAGATGAGAAAGACGCTACAGGACTTTCAACTGACAAGCAGGTCCCCTGTACCTGGAATACAGCGTTGTGTTTGGTTAGCTCTTTCCATCCTCATCTGAACTCGACGGACCATAGATTTATGCCATCGACCCACTTTCTTCAAGGGCAGAGCCAGTTTTCCAGGCTGTGCCGATGTCGAAATTGGAAAAGCAGATCTCATTCAGCCCATGTGACCCCAGTAAAAATGGCCATGTTGCTGGGTTCCCATGTGAAGGCAGGGGTAGGGATGGGTATGTGATGAATAACCCCAGAGCGACGGTCAAGGTCACTGCTGATGTTATGACCAGATGCAGAGTGTCCAGAGGAAAACTGTGCTTCATGTCAGGGCAATAAAGGGAGCATTTCCAAGTATGTGCTGCTACAGCCCCTCCCTCCACCTTCCTCGTGCACCCGAGGAGCGATTTTGCTGCAATACAGAAGCCTGGCTTCTAAGGCAGTAGCCTTGGGAACGTGGCTGAAGGTCATCCTTCATTGTCATCCCCCTGCGGACCTGTGAGTCCCTAATCACCCCCTCCCACCTCACCCTCCTCCTGGGCTAAAAACATGACTGAGAAGACTAATGACACAGTGAGAATACAGCACACCTGGTGCTCTGTCCTTCTGTTTGCTTCTTTCAGACCCGATCAGAGCGTTCAGAACTTGGAAGCAGCGCATGGCTTTCTAGGGTCCCAGCTATTGGAGATCTTTGATTATTCTTGCACTAAGGGCAGCTCCAAAGAGTACCCTTATCTCTCATTCATTTCCTTGTTGATACAATGGAGCGTTTTTAGATGATTGAATAGAAATTGGTGCCAAAAACGTCAGTGGGTTAAAGGATAGATAGAGGGACAGACGGATAGATCAGTGATAATACAAGTAAGTATAGCAAAATGATAGACTCTGATCTAGATGTGTTCACAACTGTCGACTTCAAATGATTTCAACCTTGCTGTATGTTTGAAAATTTTAATCATCAAATGTTGGGGGAAATTAGTGGAAATATTTGTAAAACTTTTGGAAAATGACAAAAGAGAACTCACAGATTTCTGAGTCTACCTCTCCCCTTGCCCCCACCTCGTTTCCCCATTTTGTTCCAGCTCTGCCTTCTTTGTGGCCTGTTCGCTTGATTTGGGCTCTGTAGGGCACATTCTAGGTGATGTGGACACGATAGTGAGCAAGACGGTCCTCTGGCTGTGGAACCGCATCTTCCTTTCACTGTTTTGCAGGGAGGACAGACAAGTGCTAGTGAGAAGTTTTGGAAAAAGAAAAACTAAAAGGAAAAACACAACAATCATGGAAACACAGAGTGAGGAGGGGTTTGAGCAGCTGTGTATTGAGGGCTCAGGAAAGACCTCTCTGAGGAGGAGATGTCTGAGCTAAGACCTGAGAGAACAGAAGGCAGGTGGGGAAGAGCCGGTGCAGAGGCCTGGAGACAGGCACAAGCTGGTGTATTTGAAGAGAGGAAGAAGGCCGGTGCACGAGAGAGAAAGGCCTGACTAGAATGTTACTCTGACTGCAGGAGACAGTGGGGGGGTGGGGGTGGGGTGGGGGAGAACAGCCTGCTGGGAGGATCTCTGGGTACCAGTCACAGTGCATATGATGGATGGGGGTCCAGAAAGGCAAATAAGGCACGGAGAGGCCCTTGTTTGGGCAGAGAGGCTGTGTGTGTTGTGGTAAAGCTTTGAAGAAGTGTCTCTCTTTGGTGACTGGGATCAATCAATCATTCATAATTGCAGAATTTCCCCACCTCCATCCCAGGAGGAGATCAGTTCTGTTGGTGCATATATTTTTTAAATTATCATGTGGTACAGTTGGCCTTGGGGGATATACAGTTCTGTGAGGTGTAACACATGTATACACTTGTGTAATCACCGCCACAATCAACATATAGAACAAAATCCCCCCAAAGCTCCCTCCTGCTATGCTTCATATTCAGTCACACCCTCCCCCCTCCCCACCCGGCAACCACCGATCTGCTCTCATCACTGAGACTACTATGTGCATGGAATCCTGCGGTATTTGAAACTTCCTTCTTTCATGTAGCATGATGCCCAGGAAGATGTTTTTAAGCCTCCAAGGGGACATGTTGAGGACAGTAAATGGCTGTTGGTTTACTGGGAGTGAGGGAAGGGAAGAGGCAGCCTGAAAATGGTGCGGGGTGGTGAGAACCAAACCCTGGAGTGGGACACCCAGGGGCCCCGGGAAAGGATCGTGGGGGGCGGACAGAGGGATGCAAAGGGAGAGTGTATAATGTTGCCTTCTGTGAAGGTGCAATGGACACTCCTGTGATTTACCCCCAAGAAACCTTCAATACTGTTGGCTATGGAGTTGAATTTATTTGGGGGGATGTGCCAAAAGGCTGAGCCCCTCCCCTCCCCCAGGTACACGTGGGCCAAGGACAGAGGCTGCCCATGGGGTTCCAGTCATCCCAAATAGAAGCTGCAGTGGGGGTGGGAGGGAATGGGGACAACTTTAGGCTTAAAGAGGAAACTGGAATAAAAGGATCGGAAGAGTCATTGCCTCACTGTGTCCTGGGTCCACGTTCCTGAAAAGCAGTGAGAGGCCAGCTGGCCGGGTGCTGTCGTCTAGGGCTGGGCGGGGCTGGTCAACTCTGCCCAGCTCCTGAAAAGCCTGGATTCCCTGAGAAAATCTAGCAGACTGTGCCCATGTAGCAGGACCAAAGAGCAGAGAGAGGAGCCCTGCCTTCCCCCCTCTGCTGTCTCCGGCATCCATCCTGCTCCGGCCTCCGAGACGGCTTGTACAGTACAAAGCCTTGTGTGGCCTTTTCATTGTCCATTTCTGTGCCTTCCTGGTTAAGAGGCCTGCAAGATAATTAGAGGAGGGGGAAGGGGGAAGGCCAACCTGTGTGTCTGTTGGCAAGGATGCGTTGCCATGTTCCTTGGTCACCGCCAGAGCAGAGCACATGCCGGGTCCTGCTGCATAATGAGGAACCCCCGGGGGACCCCGAGAGTGATCGATACACCCGCCTAGCTCTGGGGCGGGAATAATGAGCTGTGCGGCCCTGCCAGAGTCACCAGCCAGCCTCGGGGAAACCTCCCCTCTCCCACCGCCCACTCCTGCAGCAGCTGCCCCCTCCCCACCCGGCACCCCCGCTGGGTTTCCCTTTGATTGGCAGCGGCCCTGTTATTTCCGCCTGGGCTGCCTGACAGCCCCTCGGCCTGGTCTCATTATGCCGGGTCTATTCTCGGGCCACCTCAACCCCAGGAAGGCTTTATCAGATTGTCCGCCTGACCGTGACCAGATCGGCAGCACCTGCCTCCCTGGCTGAGTGAGAAGGGAAGGTGTTTATACACAGCAGAGTTGGAGTCTGATTAACTGACCGGAGCCCTGGGCTGAGTGTCAGTGATGAAAAATGGAGTGGCCTCGCCACCCAGCCTCATTAACGCCCCTCCCGGGCCAGACAGTTTCAAGAGGCCTGCGTGCAGGCACCGCGCCGGCTGCCATTGTTCAGGGTCCTCAGGGACAGGTTTCTGGCTGCACAGCAGTGTTTCTCCGGTCCACCTCGCACCAGTGTTATTGTCCTCTGCTCCCCACCTTTCCTGTTCCATCGCCCATTCCCTGATTCCAGCTCATCCTTCTCTAATCTACCCTTCGTGTGGCCTCTCACCTTTGTCTTTCACACTCACACCTCCCTTCTAGTGTCAGCTTCCTAGAAGCCATCCTGAATCCCTGTATATTCCGTTTCTCAATGAAATCTTTGCTGCTGCCTTCAGGCACCCAAGGGTGTGTCTGGTTTTACAAAGAGTTCCCATAAGGCAGCCCGGACATTGGGGCTGATCCCTCTGGAAACTGCCGTAAATGGCCCATCTTGATAGGAATGTTAAGTCATTGAGGTCCTTTAGGGTTCCATTTGGATCATCTGCTCATTGGTCACGAGTGGCCTGAGGAGGTCAGAGTTTTCCAGAAGCCAGGCCATGGCTGCCCTCCGGCCCTCCTGCATGCCAGGCCATGGCCCATTGTCTCATTTAAGGTCAGTGTCCCTGGGCTCAGTTCAGTGCTTCTATCCCAGAATCGTGAACAGGGCCCTTCTGCTCCGCATGTGGCCTCTGGACCAGCTGCAGCGTCCGCTGGGAGCTTGTTAGAAATGCAGGCTCCCGGGCCCCACCCGGACCGCCTGAATCGGCGTCTGCGTGGTAACAAGATCCCAGCGACTGCGTGTACGGCAGAGTTTGAGAAGCTCTGTACCAGGACATGATAAATCCAGGCAGGGAAGCCCTCCTTTAGATTTGCCAAGACGGAAGAGAACTCAGCAACTCCCATAAAACCGGCGGGCGAAGAGTTCTCCCTTTCTTCTGGCTCTGGAGGGGCCCTCGCTGGGAGACAAGAAAACCAGTTTGAAGCGTGTTTGCTGAGAGTAAGGAACCAAACAGCATGTCGGGCCCGTGGACTAAGTTTCCTATTAGCAGCTTCTCCTTATTCTCGGGGAAATGTTTTGGTGTTGAAAGACCACGTTAAAAAAATAGTTTCCTCCAGGGCCACCTTGGATGGTACCCTCTAGGCTGGGGGGCACTTAGAGACGATTTCCCGTCTTGACCCAGGCCCTAAGTCACCGCTGGTTGCCTTTGGTTAAGTTTCAAATTTATGAAGCTGGAATTTATGGGATGGTATTTTTTTCCTCTCTATATATTTTTACTCTTGCTAAATGGACAGAAGCTACTTCTTTAATCAAAATAAAACTTTTAAAATAACTTTTATTATACAACTGATTTCTCCAATGTAGACAATTAAAATATGGATCAGTGCCCTGGCCAGCGTGCTCAGTGGTTAGAGTGTCAGCCCGCACACCAAAGGTTAGGAGGTTCATACCTGGGTTGCAGGTTTGAAACTGGCCCTGGATGGGGCACATGCAGGAGGCAACCAGTCGATGTGCCTGTATCTCTCTCACATCAAAGTTTTTCTCCCTCCTCCCTCCTTCCACTCTCTCTAAAAATCAATGGAAAAAATATCCTCAGGTGAGGATTAACCAAAAAAATAATAACAATAAAATATGGATCATCAAATAGAAGCATACTGAAGTCAACTATAATTTCTCATCTTTTGGGGATTGTATTTTTAAGATGTTAATGTGCCTATAGATATTCGCTTTACAAAAACATCTTTCATACTGTTTTTATAACCTGCTTTTCATTTAATATATTATAAATAGCTTTCCAAGTTAATACATCTAGCTTTTCTCCATATTTGTTTTTAATGCCTTATAAAATACTTCATTATATTGGATGTTCTGTGTAACGAACGGATTGATGTAATTCACCTATTGCTGGGAATTTTGGTTACAGCTTTCTCTCTGTTATGTCAACACTGCCATGAGCTTCAGCGATAGCAAAATATTTGTACATTGTCCGGATGATTGATTTAGGATAACTTTTTGAGTACCTATATAACAGTGTTATGTTTAGACTGGAATAGAAACACACAGTTCTGGAGAACTAGAAGGTTGACCGGGCAATTTGTCCCAACCCTACCATGTACCTTTGTGCCTTTGAATAGCAACTACAGGGCCGGACGGCAGCCATGGCCTGGCTTCTGGAAAACTCTGACCTCCTCAGGCCACTCGTGACCAATGAGCAGATGATCCAAGATCATTGCCCTTGGCTGATGATCTGTTAGAATTAGGCGGCGCACCTTCATTGTGGCAAATGGCTCTTGGGAATCATCTGTTTTTTCTTAAGGAAGCACATTCCTTGGGTTTTGGGGCTCAGTATCTTGCCTGGCACGCAGTCACAGAAGGCCAGGCTAGAATTGGAAAGCCTGCTTGGCAAAGCATTGGTGATCGCCACAGGATTGTCTGCACAGAGGGCCGGGGCGGTACAGAGGCTTTTCTAAGTGGTTGGAAAGCATGATGTATGTACGTATTCGAGCCACACCCTGGATCCGAGAGCAGATCCAAGGCTTGGGTGTGGGCAGCTATGCTAAAAAGGGGAACTTGAGGTGGTTTCATGCCAGAGCAGAGCTGGGCGCCATCGTCCAAGAGCGGAGTGGCCTCCACACCAAGGGGCAGATGGGATTTGAGAGCCAACTGGGTGGAACTAGGGTCGACTGAGTGAGAAGGTCTAGGAAACGCTTGCTAGGTGTGCTCACAAGGGGTGTCAGAGCCTGGATGGAGAATCTGTGGCAGAGATTGTTTTTCCCACCCAGGTCTGTGGGGAGGGGCAGGACAACTGTCCTAAGCCTTTTGACCTTAGGGCCCTATTACTAACCTAATAGGCATGTCTAATGGGACCTGCCCACACACCATGATCCCTCAACCCTTCCAGACAAGACTACATTAAGCCCTCCACTACAATGGACAATTTAAGCGACTTCTACCCGGCCAGATACTAAGGGGAGTACTTGATGTCATTACTCTAATCCTCACAACCACCCTGTTGTATAAATGAGGACAGGCTCAGAGACTTTAAGCAACCTACCTCAGAAAGCTGGCCGGTGGACATCCCCCAAGAGGTCCTGGACTGCGAGAGGGTGCAGGCGGGCTGAAGGACCACCCCACCCCACCTCAAGTGCACGAATTTTCATGCACCTGGCCTCTAAAAAATATATATATAAGATTCTTCATGGAATTACATGACAGAACACATGCAGAGGACATAGTGGCAGTGAGCTTTTGGCAGAGGCAATGCTGATGGGTGAAACAGTGCCCCATCATGCTCATTCTCCCCCTATAAGGAGGTGGCTGGTGCGTTTGTCAGGTTGCATGTTGAAGCAGCAGGATGATGCCTGGCTTCTGTTTAGTCTTCCCCACTGACTGTCGGAACATGAGGGAGAAAGCACATCTTCTCCCCCCTCCCACGTCCATACCCATGGAGCTGCAGTTTTGTACGTACTTTTCACAAGCCCTTGTCAGACATTAGACCACCCTGGAGGTTAACTGTGGTCTTTGAAGACCACTGCATGTCCCTAGCGGCCGGGATCATTGGGCATCTTCCCAGCCTGTTTGTGGTGGTGGCCTGACTTCGTACACATCTCCTATGTGTTTCCAAGTTGGCATTGATTTCTCCTGCTTGGAAATGCCAGCACACGGCCGGACGTGCACAGTGATTGAGTGCTCATGAAGGCGCCTGTGAAGTGTCCATTCCCCCTCGGGTACTGGACATGTGGGAGACCTGGCAGGCAGTAAGCTGTGTTCCGACAAGCTCAGCTGCTAAGGATACTGCGAGAAGTCATAAAGAGGACAAGATTGGGTCCGCTGTCTGTCCTCAGGGGCTGGTGACACTCAGCCATTCCCTCAGGGCATCAGAGCACATTGGCCTGCCTTCATTTCCTTATCTGTGAGTTGGGGTAATGATTATTAAGTAGAGGGCTTAGTATCAACCAATCCCTAGGAGTTAGGTAACAGTCACTTTTAGATTTAATCATAAAATACTCAATGTCTCACCAACTCACTGTTCTCTTGAAATACCAGGGTCATGCCATGCTAGAAGGTGCCTCGGGGGGTGGGGGCTGTTAAACTTGCGTTTGAGTAACCAAGGTCAAATTTAGTATTTCAGAGACACTCTTTATGAGACCCTGGATCAACAAGCGTTGTGCATCCAGGTTGTTTCATTTGAGCCTTTAAACACATCCTCAGCCAACTGGACATCTCCTGAGCCGGCCCTCACCCAGTGGTTACAGCTCTCGGGCTAGAGTTAGAGCAGTCTAACAGATCCAGGGTGATAGATTTATCCTGAAAGCTGTTTTTCATCTAGTTTGTGCCACTGGGACAGCACTCACAAAACTGCCTTGCAGTGGAATCGCTCTGACAAGAATCATTTGAGAATCTCAGGATCCTGTGGAAATCAGGGTGAATTATCACACCCCCATGAGCCTCTCTGCTCACTTCCTCTGACTGTTCTGGTAAAGGGTGGAAATGCAGATCTGCAGGTCAGCGTTATCCTGGATCTGAGAGTTCATTGGGTCACTTCTGAAACCTCTGTGTCAACCAGACAAGGAACCACGGCCCCGCTGCAGGCTGTTGTTTATTATTGCAGGCCTCCAATTGTACATCCTTCTTGCCCCTTCCCTCCTGCGGCCGATCAGGCTAATTTGATTTGACATCCTGGCATTCGAGATCTGTCAAGTTTGTAACCCTAAGCAGTACTAATATTGAAAGCCATACTTGAAATTTATATAATCCAGATGTGCATGCCAATAAAGCGGAGAGATGAAATGACAGGCTTGTGTGGGGGAGGGACATGGGGGTGGGTGGGAGAGAGTGTGTGTGTGGAAGAATCTTTCTTGTTGCCCTATATTTTTTCCACATGGTCTATACAACCAAGAAGGATTTTGTACATTAATATTTTCCCTTAAGAATAGTAACTGGATTATAAAGTATAGCTTTAAGTAAGTACCAGCATCAGTTTTATTTGCAGCCAAGAATAACTAATTAAGTTTTGGGGAGCAGGAAGGCGGTCTACTTTAAATGCTTTTTAAAACTTTCCAATTGGTCGGGACCCTTCAACAATGGGGTCTTGGGAATTATTAGTCAGGCTGAGTCGGGAATTTTGACATGGCTCTCATTAATGTCAAATATTTTCTAGTTGAACATGTCATTTTTCTTATTTGAGGGCTTTTGGCATCATTCAGAAGTCCCCTCCCTAAGAAACAAAGGCTTTGACCCTGAGTGGTCAGTTCAAAGCCCTCCCACGTTGGTCGTGCGCAAATGCCATTTGTATTTCCTGGAATCTCAGTGAGTAGCTGCACTAAACGTGGAAAGGTCTCTGTTCAAGTGATTGACAGTGGCCTTACTTGGAAGGTTGAGTGTCTCCTCTCTCCACCACTCGGCAGGAGCCCCCTGTGTCACCTCTAGCAGGACAGTCAGGCATCTTCCCTGGCCATGGCCTTGCCCACCTGTGAAGATGATGAGGCTATTCCCAGGTGACCCCATAGGGGCAGGTTTATGTAGCCGATCTCACAAGCATTTCTGAGTCGAAAGTTTTGGTGTTCTTGTGGTGCATAATTAACAACTACCTTTAAGCAGACCCACTAGGCCAGGGAAAACTGGTCATACAGGCTAGTAAAAGCCGACAGAAAATGAGACAGAAAGGGAAGCCCAGAGTTGGAATCCACATAAGAGGAGGTGACTTCTGGTGGACTGGGCTGTTGCACTGGCCGGTGTGGCTCAGCTGGTTGGAGCATTGTCCATGCACCAAGGGCTGTGGGTTCCATTCCCAGTCAGGGCACATACTCAGGTTGTGGGTTCAATCCACGGTTGGGGCATGTATGGGAGACAACCGATCTCTCTCTCTCTTTCTCTCTCCTCCTCCTCCCTCCCCTCCCCCCTCTCCTCTCTCTAAAATAAATAAAAATAAAAATAACACATGGCCACAGTTGGTACCTGTGTCATCTGTGACTATTGCTAGGCAGGAAATCAAAGATCCGGGTACTCCTTCAGCCTCTGTCAGGGCAGAATAAAAGGAAAAGATGCCCAGTGTTCAGGAGAAGCTTCTGCATGCCGTCATCCCCACAGTTTCCCCTTCACCGAGAAAGTCTAAGGTGAAGTTTTTGAAGCAGGGATGCGAGGGGTGTTTACCAGCTTTTCTTTTGTCAGAATCTATAGCCCTAATTCCAAGAGGGTGAGACGATGCCTGCATCTCGGACTCCCCCTTCCTCCCGCCCCCCTCCAGCAGAGCCTCAGCCTGTGGGCCGCAGCCCTGTGGGCCTTGAGTCAGGAATGCTGCCCTGGATCCAGGCCAGAAAGATTCCAAATGATGGAATCTGACTTTTCCTGTTGGGTTTTGAGCTGAGGGAGTCAGGGTCGGGTGTGGGTAGGCCTGCATGGTTTGTGTGCCTCACGGAAGGAGGGGAAGGAGGCTCAGGCCCGGGGAGCGGAATGAGGGATCTTGATGGGGCTGGGCCAGTGTGGAGTGCAGGTGAGTCACTGCTCTTTCCCCTCCACAAGGCTCAGAGTGCTGGGCCTGGGGCCCCAGGCAGGATCAGACAGTCAGGGCTGCTGGTCCAGTCCTCCGCACTGACATCATCGCCCACCAGTCTGGAAGGACGGGCAGCCTGTGGAGAACACGAGAGCAGGCGGGACGTGGAAAAGCAGGAAGGGTTTCCAGAGCAGGAACACACCAGGGATGGCCAAGGCACGCGTGCACGGTGTTGGGGTTCTACACTTGGACCTCAACGAGAACTCAGTGAGACCTACCTGTCAAAAAAACATAAATAACACCTTTTTCTTTTCTAATGTTATCTAGCTGAGGTGCACTGTGCTCTGCTTGCTTGATTAATGTAAATCCACTGCCTGGCGCAGGGATGCAACAAGAACCAAACCAACCACAAGGGTCACGGCACTGATAAAGGGCACCGTGAGAGCCAGGCTAGGAGGAGCTGGGGTCGTGGGGAGGTGGCTCAGAGCTCCCATGCGGAAGTGCACAGACCCCGTTTGAATCCTGGCTCTGTGGCTGATTAGCTGTGACCTTGGCCTCTCTGACCTTCTGTTCTCCTACTGTACGGTGGGGTGAAGGTGCCGCATCATCAGTTGGTTTGAGCACCGCGTGCTCCCAGCACAAAGTAGGAGCTTAATAAATGGGAGCTGGGAGCTGATGAGGTCATCCCTTCTCCCATAGCAACGGCCTGTTGCGGGGTGATGCCCTTCATGCAGCTGAATGTGTGTGACTTCCTTCCTCTTTTCTACATCGTTGCTCCAATACTGGTGCATAAGGGGGTGTATGTTCTTAGGAACTTTGACCTTGAAGCCGGACCGTGAGGCCACTCTCAGTTCTCTCCTCCTGCCGGCTCGTTGTCAGGATTGGGTCTTGTTCCTCCATCTCCTCCAAGATCTGCTGGTGCCACCCAGCTCTGAAGCCCACCTCGGGGACCACCGTTCAGATGGACGGAGTCTTTCCAAGAAAGTGTGAGCTCTCGGGGATAGTGTTATCTGGGGTCACGTGCTGGCCTTTATGCGGGGAAGAGGCCAGCAGCTCCGGCCAGCTCTGCCCCTCCCATGTCCCTCTCCTGTTTACTCCCCAAAGCAGTGAATCTAGAGTCAGCCGAGGTTCCCAACAGAGACCCCAGGCCTCCAAACACACGCTCAGGCCTAGACTGCCTGAGTGTTCCTTCCAAATTGCAACATGGCTTCATTCCAAAACAAAACAACAAAAGCAGACCCCGAGCGTGTCCTGGGCTCACTTCTATAAAGCATCATGACCCTTAATCAGGGAAGGAGAGGTCTGAGCCCTGTGACAGACAGAAGTCAGGCCGAAAGTACTCTCTCCCTCCCTGCCCGGGCCCAGGAACAGTAAAAATAGTGAGCAACCGTAACTGCTAAAAATCTTGGGGTGTTTACTTAAGTACCTGCCTGGTACTGCCATTTTACATATAGTAAATTATTTAATCCTCCTAACAACCCTGTCAAAGAATGCTATCATTGTTGTTCCCCTTTTACAGATAAGGGGACTAGGGCACAGAGCAGTTAGGTAACTTGCTGAAGGTCACACAGCTAGCAATGTCCAAACCAGCTTCAGAGCCCAGACAGTCTGGAACTAACCACAGGCCTGTGCCTCTCATGATTGTTGTAAGTTATAAAATGTTGTAATTATAAAAATAAGCCATATCCACTAGTGGTAAAATGGCATAGAACAATACATACGCCTTATTCCAATGTCAGTTTCCTGCTTTTGATCTTGTGCTATAATTCTCTAAGATGTAATCATCTAGGGAAATTGGGTGAAGGGCACACAGGACCCTTCTGTGTGATTTTTATAGCTTCCAGTAAATATAATTATTTCAAAATAAAAGGTTCCAACAAGCAAATACACCACTGCCAACTCCATGCTGAATTCTGACCGTGTGCCAAGCACTGTGCTAAGCGCTTTACATTCATTATCTTATTTAATCCTCCCAGCAACCCAGTGAAGCGTGGGTGCTTTGTTATCTTCAGTTACAGATGAGGAAACCGAGGCTTGGCAAGGTTAAATAAGGGGTATCAAGTCAGCAGGAAGTGTGAGGCCCCTGGGTCTTAGTCACTCCAGAGCACGAACTCCTGATGCTTCTTTGGAAGTAAGAATACTTAGAGGGTGGGCCAGGCGGAGGGTACCCACCGAGCCCGGACCTCCTTCCTCTGGATCCGGAGGCCGGAGGTTGGACCCGCGCCGGGCACCTTTCTGGGCTTCAAGGGCACAGGTGCGGTTTGGAAGAGGGAGCACTATCCATCACCAGGCAGGATGGCATCACTGATTAGCATCTTCATTTCCATCAAAGGTGTCTTGAGACAGGGTGTCGTCAAGTTCAATTTCATCTGAATCAGGACACTGGCAAGGACTTATTTTTTATTTCTGCCCTGGGCTGAGCCTGTCTTGAATAATTCAGTGTTCATCTACTTCCAAACACTGAGCTTCTTTTCCTTTTTTTCTTTCTTTCTGTATTGCTTTGCTCGGGTCATGCGGTTGCTTGTTTCTCCCTGTGTCCTCCCTGAAAACCCGCCTACCTCTGGTTCCAGTAACGAGCATTGATTGAGGAAAGAGAACCAACCCTGTGTTTGTACTACAAAGTAGCACAAGCTGCCCATAGTCTAGGGACGGTCCTCAGGGCAGAGGCTGCACCTGGTGGCCTGTGGGTATCTTTTGACCCAACATTCTTTGGAAGGGAGAATTCTTAGGCTGTCACTCAAAAATCCAGAGAGTTCCAAATCTGGCAACAGTCGGCGGAAGCCGAGTAGCATCTGTCCCCTTCAGATAAGCAAATGTTCTCCAGTTTGCTGTAGGCCCGCATCCCCCAACTTCACTCATTTACTTGTGTGCCTGGCCCCCAGCATCTGGTTGTCAGCTCCCGGCATAAACGAACAAGGAAACCTCTTTTCTTCCAAAGGAGCCGCCGATGAGATGCTTCAGGGGGTCATTAGGCCGCAGCGCTCCTCGCTGGGTGTGGATGCAGCCGAAGCCGCGGGAAGCTGCTCGCTGGCCATCCTCCTCTGAGGTCGGTGTTGCACCGAGTCTTAGTTAGGGCACTGGGGTTCCAGAGAGAGCTCAGCTCTGCACCAACACCCCAGTTGTGGCAGAATTCCTGGAAAAGTGGTCCGGAGGATGACAAGCTGACTCCGGGAGTTGTGGGCCCCCATGGACATCCGTGGGGAAGGAGCTGGCTCAGAGCATGTTCGGGTGATGTGGAGTGTTCGCTGGGGTACCAGACAAGGAGTCAGAAGATGTAAGTTTTGGTCTGGCTTTGCCACTTGCAAACCGGGCATTTGACTTCCAGGAGCCTTGGTTTCCTCATCTGTAAAATGGGGATCATGTCAAGGGTGCCTATCAACAGGATCAGGTCCCTTGCGCCTGTGAAGATGTGTCGGGGAATGTAAAGTTGTCTTGGTGATGGGACGGCCATGACGTGCTGGGAAGAACACAGTCTGTGCTGTTCGACAGTGTGTAGGTTGAGCTGGAGCCCACGGGACAAACCCTGCCCTCTGAGAACCGTCTGTACAGTGCAATGGTTTAAAAACAAGCAAAAGACAGACGATGTTTTATGGCTCATAGAATTTCTATGAAGTTCAAATTTCAGTGTCCATCAATGAAGTCTCCTTGGAACACCGCCTCACCCATTTACACTGTCACGATGCAGTAGCAGAGTTGGGTCGTTGTGACAGAGACCCCCACTGTTGTGATGGCCCCCAAAGCATAAAATGTTTCCTGTCTGACCCTTTACCGACCTCTGGGATAGATCACGGGGGAACAGTGACTCAGTTCCCCTACTTCCTCCTTGTTTCTCCCACCACCCAGACTCAGGTGCTGCTGCAGAGAGGTGACCCAGGGAACATTTACAGACGTAAAACCCTGGGGACAAATCAAATCCGCTGTGGCCCTCAGCAGATCTGCCCTTCATGACACAGCCAAGCATTTCTCTCCCTTTAACTGGCGTGCAGCAACCCTCCCATCCTCCGGCTCCAGCTAGGGGCACTTCCTGATGAAAACCACAGCATGTTTCATAAAACCAAACCCCCTTTTAGCAACAACCACAGAAAGAGAAGAGGCTGCTCCTGACACAATGGGCAATTCTCCGGCGCATGAACCACTGAACGTGCCTGGTCGCTTCCTCCCCTCGGCCGTGGCTGACAGGTGACACGGAGGACAGCTACTGCTCCGATAAGCCTTCGAGGGCAGCGTCGGGCCTGAGTTGTGTCCCCAAAAAGACATGTTGAAATTCCAAGCCCTAGTACCTCCGAATGTGACCTTATTTGGAAAGAGGGTCCTTGCAGATGTGATTAGTTAAGTAAGGCTAGGTCCTGGTGAGTAGGGTGGGCCCCTCATGCAACATGACTGGCATCCTTATAAACAGAGGGAAATTTGAACACAGAGTCAGAGACACAGGGAGAACGCCACGTGACCAGGGAGGCAGAGAGGGAGCGATGCTCATCTATAAGCCGGGGGATGCCAAGGATTGGGGACCACCACCAGGAGGGAGGACGAAGCCAGGAGGGATTCCACCCGGCACCGCAGAAGGAGCATGGCCCTGCTGACACCTGATCTCAGACTTCTGGTCTCCAAAGGGGAAGGTATTACATTTCTGTTGCCTAAAGCCACCCAGTTTGTGGTATTTTGTCACAGCAATTCTAGGAAACCCATACAGGCTACTCGCCCACCCTTGGCTCAGCCTTCTGATGCCTTTCAAGACCCTTGGCACTACCCCCATCCTACAAATGAGGCAGTAGAGGAGCCACAAGTTTCAGTGAGCTGCCTGAGGTGCTGGCTCGTGGCCGAGCAGGATTCAAACCCCAAGCCTCCTGATTCCAAGCTGCTGCAGTGGATTCCCGGGGAACGGCGTTCCTCTGGCTGCCCGGAGCACCCTTGAGGAGGAAAGGGCTGGTTCTCAAAGTGTTGACCCCTCCTGCCTCGGGTTTCTCATTCCAGGAGTTCTGGGGAGAGTGTTTCTTGGCTGTGGTCACCTGAAGGTGTTTACTTGAGCAGGAAGAAAAGTCAGCTGCTAATTTAAAAAAAAAAAGAATGGGTGGATGTGTTTGGCTTTCATCTGGGTCTACAGTTGTAAATTGGGCAAGAAGTGACTATCACTTCCTTAGCTGCCTTACACTGCGTCATCTGAAGAATGCGCCTACGAGATCCTTGAGGAGATCCCCCCCATAAAACCCCCACGTGGAAGGCGAGTTGCAAGGGAAGTCCCCATGGCCTCCTGGAAAGCATACGAACTGATGCTTCCTTCTTTGGTAGCAACTGGTTGGCCAAGCTCTTGTGTAACAGGCACATGCAACCAGCCCCAAATGCTCCGGAGGTGCTGGAGGGCAGTTCCCTTACACAGCCCCCACACTGGGGAAGAGCTCCAGGGAAATCTTACCCCTGGAGTCTGGGATGGTGCTTAAGGTTGTCTTTCTCTTTCTTACGCATATTTTCAAACGTACGGACAAGTATAAAGAGTTGTGAGAAGGCCTCCAGCTCCCCATCGCCCGAGTCAACAGCGTGATTTTTGCCCCTCGCCGATGGCTTTGTCCTTGTTGTGGCTGAAGGACGGGCATGCGTAGCCCGTATCTCATGTCATTGTACCCCTTCCTGCGGTGGTTTGCATCTCTAAATAAAGGCGGCGTGGTTGTTTCAATAACCACAACATCATTGCTGTTCCCGACGCACTCAAAAGGAGCTTTATGTTTATTTTTTGAGTAGCTCTCTCTGCACTGTTGTGTCCATTTATCATTCACAGGGACCTCTGGTGTCAGGGCTACCCAGTTTGTGTTCAGAGTTCAGGTCCAGGGTTTCCAAGCTTATACGGATGGGAACGTGGGCTGGGAGACAGGAAGTGATGCCATTAGGGGTGGGCAAGAGGCTGAACTTGGGGTCCAGGAAAGAGAATTTGTGGAAGTCCCCTCGGACTGCAAGTCAGCAAGACTGAGCCCAAATGGGGAGTCCCTGGCCAGCTGAGCCTGCCCCCTTCTGCGGTGACCCAGGTTTCTCCATGGAATTCTGCCGGGCTGGCTGGCTCTGCCAAGGGCCGCTGCCCCCCGCCCCCCGGCGTTGGAGGACTTAGCATTCATGACATGTGCTGGCAGCACCCGGTGTGTGCTCCTGCTTGCTGCCAATAAAGAGAATTGTTTCTTTCTCAGAACAGTTCATTGACACGGAGAGAACTTCCCTTTCCTACCTCCACCCGCCCCACCCCCTCCCCAAAAAGGGGAGGGAAACGCTTTTTGGAATTTGATTTTAGTGGGCTCACTCAAAAGGAGCTTTATGTTTATTTTTTGAGTAGCTCTCTCTGCACTGTTGTGTCCATTTATCATGCCTCGCTTCCAGCCCTCCCCGCCTCTCCTGTACTCTGCAAACCTAAACTCCATCAAACTGCTCCTAACGACTACCACATGTCCACAGAGGACTTGGGGGGGCGGGGCGGGGGGGTGCGGCAGCGGTGGGGGCTGGGAAACGAAGAGCTCCTCCAAAGAGCACAGTAGCATATTAAAATTCAATGGCTTAGTCATCAGAGTTTTCAGCCCAAGCACGGAAGAAAAATAAATGAATGTTCTGTAACAGTCTTGTGGACCTCAGAGGAAGGGGGTGGCAGGGGAAGGAGGCAGGGAGGGAGGGGAGAGGCGGTGGTTTTTAGAGAGAGGAGTTCATGCCAGAGAGAACAATTGGGGCTTTTGCTCAGAAATAACAAGACACACTGCTGTTTTCCTGCTCCATAGAGGCACACAGTGTCCGCCCGGAGGGACCCTGATCGGCTGGCTCAGCTCCCACAGGAGGCACCTGAGGCCCGGGCAGGAGCCATCGCTTCTTCACGGTCCCATGAGGAACGGGTGGTAGAGGTAGGGCTAGGTCCCGGCCCTCGGCGCTTCTCAATCAGTATTTTCTCCTCCTCGCTCGGAGGGCATCGCCCTTTTGCTGGTAGGTCAGCTTGGAGTTCCTGGCGAAAGGGACCCCTCTGGGGTTTAAGAGCTTCACTGCTTGGACTGAGAGCTGCCACAGTGTCCCCGAGACACCAGGGGACCCACTGGTGACTTCAGACTGTAGCAATGCTGGCACGGCCTTTCCCCACCCATCTTCCCTCGCAGCCAGAGTGGGGAGTGGAAAGCGAGCGTGGGAGCCGATTTGCGCGCTCAGGTTGCACGGCTGGAGAGGGCCTGCCTCTGAAACTTGTTGCCTTCTTCTGTTCTTCCGTCCCGAGCCTCCCTCAGGAGCAGTAGGCCAGCTCGCCCTTTCCTTTGTTCTTAGGTCAAGCAACTGAGTCAAAGGATTTAAGGGGAGTTGGTGAGGTCCCGCGTTGATCCGTGGAAAAACTGGCTCTGCATCTCCTGGTTCCCGGCCCTGCCGGCTGGCTAAAATCCCTGCTTCCGGTGGCCAAGGACAACGAAGGGCAGAGGGGCTGTGACATCTGTAGGCTGAGTATTTAGAGGAGAGCAAAGGCGAGCCCTGGATTCTGAGGCTGAGGCTGAGGCGGGAGGGGTCTGGTCTGGAGCCTCAGGTCTCACCCTGCAATGCCAGTCCAGCAGAGGTGCCCATCCGCCCAGGGCACTAGCCCTAGGCACACCCCAAGCAGATTAGTGTCCCAGGGGGCACTGAAGAGTGGCCAGTGCATGACACCCTCCACTGGGCCTCTTCAGGGAGAGCCCTGTAGCTGACTACTGGCTGTGAGTTTCTATTTGGTTTCTTTGATCAGCTTCAGGACAAAAACTGAAAGAGGTGGAGAAAGTGACCAACGAACTCAGCTAAAGGCTGGTGCTTAGCTCCCACCCTGGGCTGCTGCTGAGCTCAGTCCACCACCCTGGGCCCATCATCCCCGTGGGCTGGTTTTGTCTCCCGTGGCTCCCCTGTGAGTTCTCTGCTGGCTTCGGACGTGCTGCATTGGGCCCTGCTCTGTCCCGGTTTCAAGGCCTTTGCAAACCCAGTGAGATGGAGCTCGGGCAACACGATGTGGAGGGCAGCGCTTGGTACCAGTGCCGCGGGCCGCTGGGGGCTCACAGGTGAACACCACTCGCGAGAGGCGGCAGGAAGTAGCATGGCATTGGTCTGGCAAGACCTCTCGGAGGCTCTTGAGAAAACAGTATTGCATTATTGTCACCATTAATAACAGCCCTTTCTTTGAGCCTTGCTGGGACAATGCACCAAACAAAGCTGAGAGGAAGAAACAGTCCTTGCCGGGGGCGCCTTGTGATTTATCAAGGCTGGCGGAGAAGAAAAATGCCCGGGGGAGAGGCTGTGGGGAGGGGCTGGGCTGGGCCTCACAGCCGCTGGAGGTAAAATTGGAAGATGCCCACAGCCTCACTGTGCGCCTCTGTTTGCGTTGTTGCAAGAGCACCGTGTCTCCAGACCCTCCTTTCTTGTCTGTTTCGCTGGATCTGAGCCCCATGAAAACAAAGAAAAGAGGGAACCCAGTTAGGCCAGCTGAGGTCTACATCTTGCCTCCCTCACAGCAGTGTGACCTGTGACCTTGGGCAGGTTCCTTTATTTCCGAGCCTCGGGTTCCTCAAGCACCCAGATCGGAGATCCTGGGAGTACAAGCCCTTGACATCACTCACGGCATAATAGCTTCCAAAACCGGATGGCATGGAACCATGGCTGGTTTGGCTCAGTGGATAGAGCATCAGCTTGCGGACTAAAAGGTCCCGAGTTTGATTCCGGCCAAGATCACATGACCAGTTGCAGGCTCCATCCCCAGTAGGGGGTATTGCAGGAGGCAGCTGATCAGTGATTCTCTCTCATCGTTGATGTTTCTATCTCTCTCTCCTCCCTTCCTCTCTGAAATCAATGAAAATATATTAAACACACACACACACACACATAACCATATCAGATGGCAAGAGTGGTGATGAAGGAGGACTTTCTAGAAGTGCCTTTGCACCCCCGAGAGGGAGAGCCCACGCGCAGTGCTTGGCCCTCAGTAATGCCACCGTTTATTGAAGGCCTACTGAGTGCCAAGCAGCTGACCCGTTGCATGTTCGGCCCTCCTTTACTTCCCAGTGAAAGAACGGTCACGAGAACGACCGCCTTCATGCTTTTTCAGATGAAGATATGAGTCTGTCTGGCTTTCTTGTCAGGTGCCGGGCTCACCGTACCAGGGGTGGTGTGGTGGCATTCGGGGGCTGGCAGGGCCCTGTGAAAGCCAGCAGCCCACCCTGCTAAGTCGGAAGCCCTGCTATCCTCCAGAAATGCTGGCAGCCAGGAGCTGCAGCTGTGTGGCAACAAGTCTGATTTAATTTGGGGGGTGGTACAGGCAGCACTGTGAGGTGTTTGTTAAAAGCCAGAAGAATGCAGCTTATTCACCAATCTGTGAAAATGCCTGTGCGTTGGGTGGGGGGTAGGGGGGTGGGGCTCGAGCCAGAGGCGCCTGAGTGATAGTGTTTGAAAAGAGTGACAGTGATGACAGTGATAAATTTATCATAATGTCGGTTAGGCAGGAGGTCTGAGTGGATTAACTCATTACAGCTAAGTAGGCATCAGTTTTTCTTGAGGCCTCTTCTCTCCCGGGGTTTTGATTCTGTATCTGACCCTCCCATCCTCTCTATTAATCTGTAAGACGGGAATCTAATCATTGTTTGTCAGCAATCCTTATCTTCCTTTGTGGTCTTTTTTATCATCAACCTGGTTTCCCAGAGGAAAAAAAAAAGTACATTTTTTTACATAATGCAACTGATATAAATACCAAAATTCCAAGGGAGTGGGGAGGTTGTTTTTTTTTTAAGTTAAATTCTTCTTCAAGTGCATGAGAAAAACAGGCCACTCACTAGAATCCTAAGTATCTGTATGTGTACCTCTCAGGCAAACCCGGACTTTCAGTGTCCACAGTGATTATTCTGTGTACTCAGCTGGTGTGTTGGCCATTCCGGCCGTATATCATTTTCCACATTAACTTACATCTTTTCTCTAGAAAATCTCTTAGGTTATTAAGCCTAGGTGAGAGCAATTGAGACAGAAGATGTGCGCTGCCTTATGACACATCATTTGAACGTAGGCGCACTGTAAGCTCAGCCAGGAAAAGGCGTTTGGAGGAAATGTGGCTGTGGGCCTCGGTCTCCCCTCAGCTTTCGTGCGGCCTTGGGCAGGCCACTTGGTCTCTGCGGGCATCTGTTTTTATATCTGTGAGATGAGGGGTGAGGATGTTTAAGAAAACCCATGGAATAAGTCACTAGGATGGAACTCTTCCCAGGAGGCAATGCTGGGCCAAATGTCCCTTTAGGAAAACTATTACTGCCTTGTTATCCGTCCAGATTTATCCCTGAACATGCCAAAGGGTATTTCTGGATGGGGTTCTATGGGGGGGGGGGGGTGCGCGCGGGATCTGATCTGGGGATCTTGCTGCCTCCTCGGGGCTCTAGAACTGTGGTGTGCACTGGGGTGCCCTGTTCGGCGACCCCGCATTGAATTACACAGTGATCAGCAGGGGGGACCTGGCGAATGTATTATTCAGCTGTTAGTACACCGCCCTGCAAGTCCAGGCACTGTATCGTCTGGGACCCGATGGATTATTGAATTCAGAAGATCCTCATTTTGTACTGGGCTTGCTTCTCCCCGTTCCACCTGACCCCGGTCCTCATGGGCTCCCCAGGCCTCTGGGGGTTACATGGGGACGCCTCAAAGCGCCCGATGGTGGGTGTAATTCCGTCCACTCTGCACCTGGGCAGAGGCACCGAGCAAGCAGTAGCTCCCAGCCTTACCTTTAGCAAGGATCTCTTTTCTTTTCCCAAGTTCATTATGGAGAAGCCCTCTGGGAATTCATTGACGAATGCTCGTTCTCTGGGGTGCTGAGCTTCGGAGGTCAGCGGTGAACATGACCCTGTGACCCAGCGAGTACTGAAAAGCCACCCGATGGTTATATTCCTGAGTATTTGAATGTCACCATTTTGTAAGGCTCCAGGCTAGAGCCCGCCTGCTTAAAGAGAGTGGGAGACAGACAGACAGACAGACAGGGATACCCTACAGATCCTTGAATGTCAAAGCAAAAGGCTGAATTTGTACATGCCCAGAGAGGAGAAGTCTGCTTGTTTCTGGGAAGGAAGGGAGCAGGGGTGGGGGTGGGGGTGGGGGGGGATACAGTAGTGATCAGTAGCTGCCGGAACAAGTGACGTAAGGCTTATAGGACAACATGGCAATCCCTATAGTATGCCGTGGGACTTCATCTTTAGATGAAGAGTTGAGATTTTTATGGGACAGAGCAGGTTGGGGTTTTTTGTTTGCTTGTGTGTTTTTAAATATATTTTTATCGATTTCAGAGAGGAAGGGAGAGAGAGAGATAGAAACATCGATCATCGGCTGCCTCCTGCACGCCCCCTACTGGGGATCAAGCCCACGACCCTGGCATGTGCCCTGACCAGGAATCGAACCGTGACTTCCTGGTCGACACTCAACCACTGAGCCACACCGGCGGGCAAGTTGGGGTTTTTTGTTTGTTTGTTTTTAAAATATATTTTATTGATTTTTTTTTTTTTTTTACAGAGTGGAAGGGAGAGGGATAGACAGTTAGAAACATCGATGAGAGAGAAACATTGATCAGCTGCCCTCTTGCACACCTCCTACTGGGGATGTGCCTGCAACCAAGGTATATGCTCTTGATCGGAATCGAACCTGGGACCCTTCAGTCCGCAGGCCGACCCTCTATCCATTGAGCCAAACTGGTCAGGGCCAGGTTGGGGTTTTTAAGGGGAGCCCTGACACGGGAACTTCTGGGGTCATTAGAGCACTGCCTGAAGGTCCCCAACAGAGTCTGGGTGCTGCCTCAGTTCCCGCCTCACCTCCCAGGGGGACTGGGGCTCACTGGGAAGAGTGAGGCAGCGGGGCCCACGATTGGGCAGGATGCATTTTGGAGGGACGTGGGCTTCACAGGGTTGCTAACAACCCTCGGGTAGAGGGTGTCCCCTCTGGGCAGCAGGTCCGTCTAGGCTAGAAGGCAGCTGCTTGCCAGCCTCCTGGGTTCTGTGGCCAGGTGTCCTGGTGTGAGGGTGAGCTTGAGCCAGGGTCCCAGTGGCTGTGGAAGGAAAGAAAAAAAGTAACTGGCAGATAGTTTTGCTGGAGACAGTTGGGGGCTTTTCCTGAACAGTGCTTTGAGGATTGATCTTAGGACTGTGCTAACACAGTAGCTACCGGCCTCAGGTGGCTGTTTAAATTTGCATCTTGATTGATATTGCATAAAATTAAAATTTTAGTTCCTCAGCAACATGACCGTAGCCAAACACGACTGGCGGGACCACTCACTGTGTTCACACAGACACGTACAGAAAGGTCCAGGGGTTCCCTGATTCTTCTGGGCGTGTGGACGACAAGCCTGCTCTTTCCTGGGCTGCGGCCTGTGGCCCCTTCTAGTCTCGGGGCTCTTCTTCTTCTCCTGGGTCCCAGGGGCCCCTGGACACTCGGGTGCTCTGATGCTTTCGACAAGCACCCATTCTGCGTGCTCCCGTCATGTGCTTCTCCTCCGAGGCCAAGGAGCCAGGCCTTCCTGGGCCACTCGTGGCTCTCGGGTTCGTTTTTTGGGGGGGTTCTGTTCTATTCTGGAACAGCCGTCCCCCGTGTGTGTTCGGAATGGACTCGGCTGACTCAGGTCAGCATGGACAAGTCAGTCAGAATGGAGGGGTCAGTCTCCAGACCTCTCCTCCCCAAAAAACCAGACCAGCTTACGGGACAAGGGCCTGCTGCTCTTCGCACTCGCTCTTAGGGATCATTTCATGCGTGGGCAATAATGACATCTTGTTGTGTATTTAGAATTTTTAAATTTCTTCAATAAGTTTGTGGGTAGGCAGCCAAGCTACTGAGAAGGCATTGGGTTACCATGAGTGGCCCCTGTATTTGGGGGAGCCGTGGTGTGGGAGCGATTCCAAGCAATCCAAGAGATCTTGGGCGGCAGGCAGAGCCAGGCCTGTGTCATTCTTGCAGGCCCACAGCCGTGACAGTTGGAGAAACGGAGAGCTCACCAGGGTGTGATTTTCCTTGTGGATCGCCCGTGGCTCCCCCCGTGTCATCCCCTCCGGAGTGTGTGTGTGTGTGTGTGTGTGTGTGTGTGTGTGTGTGGTAAGACTGGGAAACAGACCTCGAGAAACATTTTTCACTTGGGGGAGAAAAGAAGGAATCGTTGGCGACTTTGCCGTGAGTGCTTGGAACCTGACACCAGCCTAGTTTTCCTCCTTTGAGCCTCCAAATGTCAGACCGTACAGGTTGCCGACACCGTGTCCCATTACCGACTCAACTCTCTCCCCACCCAGCCTCCTTTTCCCAAACAAACCCCTCACATCTCGAAGGTCAGAACCCCGGACAGCTTTTTACACAGCCACCATATGGTGTTTGCTTTAGCATAGATCCACAAATGATGTGTTATTACAGCGGAGGTGCAGAAAATTATATGACAAAAACGGGTTTGTTTCTCCGCGAGCAACCCAAGGCTGAAATGCTGCAGTATTCCTTCATGCCTCACTCGGAAGGCCAAAGGGAGCCTTTCCCAGAACCGGGAGGGCATTCACCGGGGACCAGAGGGGGGGAAATAACACTGCACTGACCACCAGCGGCTGGGCAAGTGGTTTATTTTCTGTCTGTGTTTCATTAAATTCGCGTTTTCCATGTGACGGTTCCCCGTGTGATTTATTTCTGCTGTAGATGTCCCCGTACCCACCCCACCCCCACCCCGAGATTTTAAACTGACTGCAGTGTGGGCATCCCAGCTAGTGGAAACGCGCCGATTGGATTTCACGAGGGAATGGGAATGAGTGTTGGGTTATCGCCAGGGTGGTTGGCAGGGACTTAATGCCCACCCAGTGGGTTATACCATTTTGGCCGAATAGTGTGACGTCCTGAGGATTAGGGCGATCCGTAGGAAATGATCGGGAGTTGGGATTCACTTAAGGAGGCATTGGCTTGTCCTTAAGAACAGTCTTCCCCGCTCCCCCAGTATGGCTTGTCCCAGAAAAAGAATGTGTCTAATTTCTGCCTCACTTTCCTCGTTTTTAGAAAAGCAACTTGGGCCCTAGCTGGTTTGGCTCAGTGGATAGAGTATCGGCCTGCGGACTGAAGGGTCCCAGGTTTGATTCCGGTCAAGGGCACATGCCAGGGTTGTGGGCTCGATCCCCAGTGGGTGGCATGCAGGAGGCAACCGATCAATGATTCTATCTCATCATTGATGTTTCTATCTCTCTCGCTCTCTCACTTTTTCTCTGAAGTCAATAAAAAAATATATTTTTTATAAAAAAGCAAAGAAAATCTTTAAAAAAAAAAAAAAAAGAAGAAAAGCAACTTGGGACCACACAGCAGCTTAGAGGATCTTGAACCCTGACTGTCCTGTCCTTTCATTCTGAGGAGACCATGCCCCAAACTCTTCTGGAACCCTCCTCTACGTGCATCTGTCCCTCTTACTTCCCAGGGTAGGGAAGGAGTGGTGGGACAGCGAGGTGTCAAGGTAACCGTGGAGCCAGAATGGGGCTCAGTCAGGAACGTCTCTCCTGGCCCCTAGGTCAGAGGTCAAGTTGGGGTAAAAGTCATGTAATGGAAATAGTGTTGGAGCCTAGAGAGTGAAGTGTTTAATCCCATTCGACGTGAGCAAATCTCTGAGCTTCAGTTTTCTCATCTGTAAATGGGGTTAATTTTATTTCCCTGCTTGCCTGAAAGTTGAATGGGATGTTATGTATAGAAGTACATTATACAAAATATCATTTTATACCTGTGCGGTCCAGTAGGGTAGCCACTGGCCACTTGTGGCTATTGAAATGAAATTTAATTAAAATTAAAGTACAAATTTAGCTTCTGATAATCACTGGCCTTATTTCAGGTGCTCGATGCCACGTGTGGCTAGTGGCTCTCATAGTCACCTCTGTAGACGAACGTGGGGAAGCAGGTGGTTTAGTAGAAGATGCCCCTCATTCTGGGGGCAGAAGGAATGGGGGCCTGGGAGCTTGTGGTCATGAGGAGGGGGGTTCAGCTTGGGGGGTGGGGGATCCAATTCCAGGCTCTGACAGCCGCCAGCCGTGGGACTTGGGCAAGTGACCTCACTTTCTGAGCCTCAGCTTACTCCGCTGTAACCTGAAAAACAGAATAGTACCTTCCCTGTCCGGTGGTTGTGGGGTTCATGAAACCATCAGCTGGGTACCTGGCACTTCTTCAGCGTCCAGATGATTCTCCAGTCATTTAAGGCGCGGCTTGTTAAGCTGCGGGTGCTGCTGTCACTATACCGCGTGGGAAAATCCAAGTCCACCGGCCAGTGCCCTTAAGATCCACGTGAGCAAGGACGGGCGAGCTTCACCAGGGGAGGGTGGGAGGAGGTAGTGTGGTAGTTTGAAGGCCGAGGGGGCGATGGCGAGACAAAGCAGTTTTATCTCAAGTGCCCTCAGTACCAAACAGGAGCCTTCCTTGAGGGAGTGGTGACAGCGGCTGATCCCTTCCAGGGGAGGGCCAGTGCTCCCGGGCAGGAAGGAGCCCAGATAACCCAGGGCTTTTGGCTTCCTTGGCGGCCCCTGGAATCAGTGCGGGCAGCTTCTCTGCGAGGGGCAGGGCAGGGACGTGGCGGATCATGAGCACCGCTCCCAGATCTCCTGAAGGAAGCCGGTGCAGTGAGGCCCCTGACGCCTCCTGGCCCAGGGCCACCAGGTGCCGGCGATGAAATGGGAGACTGTGCAGTGGTGCTCCCAGGCCTGGAAGGCCCTGGGCGGACACACAGGCGGGCGGGCGTTGGCTTTAGCAGCGGGCGAGGCTTGTTGTCATCTGGGAAGAATGCTGAAGAGATAACTGGGGCTGGGGCTTCCCTAGGGTGGGGATGGCCATTGGCTGTGGAGGAGGGAGCTCGGGGGAGGTTTTTGCCCCGTGGCAGCTGCAGAAGCAGCTCTTCCTCTTGTGGACTGAGGGTGGATTCGGGTCCTGAGCTGGGCGTGGGCAGGTAACAGCTGCCTGGAGTGAGGCAGGAGGGGTCCAGGGGTTCAGGGTCCTCTGGTCCCCAGGAGGGCCCCCCGCCCCAAGCCTCCTCTGACCCAGGCACTAGGTTAAGGAGGACTCCTATGATTGCAAATTGTAAAAATATATCTGAGTATAAGGTGGAAATAAAAAAGGAGGATTATTAGAAACAGATGGAGCCCAAGGGCAGGAGAGCTGAGCCTTGGGCTGGTGCTGGGATCAAGGACCGGAAGCACAAACACACACACACTCACACACGCACACACACACAGCCTCTCTCCCTCACTCCTCTCGCTCTCTCTCTCTCTCTCTCTCTCTCTCTCCTTTCTGCTTTCTTCTCTTCCATGAGCTTCTTTGTGAGCAGGGGTATATTGTGGTTGGAGGCAGGGGATGCCCTAAGTGCAGAGGTTAGGAATCCAGTTACTCCTGGGTCCACGTTCTCCAGGAAGGGTCAGTGGCCCACCCGTGGCCCAGCTGGGGCTGGGGTCATGCCATCCCAATGGTGCCCTCCCACTGTGACTGAGGAGTGGTCATTGGGAGCTGCCCAGACCCCAGGAAGTGCCTACTCCTGAAGGGAAGTCAGCTCCAGCAGGCGGAGAGGTGTGGCCACTTCCAGGAATAAACCAAGCGGGAGTGTTAAAGTCCCGCTGGTGTACGGTATACCTTACATCTGTGTGGTGCTCCAATTGGAAGAACATAGTCACCTGCTTGCATTGCACTGGGTCCTGGGGGGTGGGAGTGGGGGGGGGGGTCTTATAAAGATGCATATAATACGAGATAAAGTAAGTGAAGAATTCTCCTTTCCCCCTTTTGGTTAGATCATGCGTTTCTTACAGCTCAGAGAGGGAATGTGGCTGCCCGCAGGTCACCTGACATCCTGCTGTGGCGGGGGGGCAGGGGGGGGGAGGGGTGGACACCTGGTCCACTGTGAGCGTGAGGGGAAGGAGGACAGGGTACCTGAGCTCAGCCCGTCCCCCCAGCAGCCCCTTGGTGCTTGGGAGGATGCAGCATGGGGTGCGTGTGCATGTGCATATGTGTGTGTGTGTGTGTGTGTGTGTGTGTGTGTGTGTGTGTGTGTGTTTCCGGCTGTACTTCTCTGTGCATCTCCCCCGGGGTTCTCACAGGCACAGCAGAACACTCAGCTGTCTGAGCAGACACCTCGCCCATCACCCAGCAGGCATGATTCACTCGGGAGTGAAGCCCTCTGAAGTCAGAGCGCGGAGCCCACGCCCACCAACACCGCCTCTATTTTGGTTTTGGTTGTCATAGAAGAAGGGTGGAGCCATTCTCCTGGTCTCAGAGAGGCTGCTCTACCTTCTCTGCCACAGCCAGGCCCGCCCCTGCTCCTAAGCCAGGGTGGAATGTTCATCTCTTAACCTACCAGCTTCCACTTGCCCACGCCGTGGGCACCTTCCTCCTTGGTGTGACGTCAGAGGTTCAGAAGGGGGGAAGCATAGAGATTAAGAACATGCCCTTTGATGTCAGGTGTGGGTCCTCTTCTGCCCCTCATCAGCTGTGTGGCTTTGAGTCAGTTGCTTAACCTCTCTGAACCTGTTTTCTCATCTGTGAGGTGGGGATGGTGGCTGCTACCTCTCCACGTTATCCCGAGAATTAAATGAGTGGAGGGGGATTTGCAGAGGGCCTTGCACGTGGTCAGAACGCAGTCGCGGCAGCTGCAGTTTTATTCAGGGAGACCCCTGCTCTCTGGGCTCCAGGAAGATGCTGGGGTTGGTGCCGTCCCTCCTAGAGGGGGAATCTCAGTCAAGGTTTCTGGGGCTCGGGAAGCACTGGTGTGGAGACTTGAAGGGTGAAGTGTCTTTGCTCCTCCTATCCCAGAGCTAAGTGTCCTCCGGCTGGAGCAGAGAGCTGGCCCTGGGGGTCATTTGAGAAACCGTTTCAACCCTGTCATTTGAGTCTATCAAGTCCCCTTTCCCACAGGAAACCCTTGCTTCTTTGGGCCAGAAAGAAGGGGATTCTGGATTCACATTTATCGTTTCTTTACTGGGGAGGTATTTACTGTACGTGCACCACGGGCTGGGCATTTTTCGTGGGTTCTGGGAGCAACCCCTTGACCCCTGTGAACCCCACAGCCTGGTGGTGCTAAAGGACTCGCACAGCTCTTTACGGAGACCAGGGGGACCCGTCTTCCCACTGAAACCGTCAGTGTCTCCTTATTGCCAGTGGATGAGATGCGGGCTCCTGGTACCCTCTGCCTCCTCGGACCTCGCCCGGCTCCCCACTCCCCACAATCCCTCCTCTCTCTGTTCCAGGGCAGCTTGCTCCTTCCTGCCTTTGCTCCTGCCTCTCGGTGCCTGTGCTTCCCAGGTCCTCTTCCAGGGCCAGCTCAGGTTATCACTGAGTCCTCCGGGACGTCATCCGGCTGCTGAGAAGCTCTGTCCCCAGCGAGGGCTCACCTTACCAGCACCCGCCAGCTCTGGATAGCAGGGCTGTGAATGGCTTTCTGCTGACGGTGTGCCGTGACGGACACTTACAAAGTATTTCCCCGACTGGGACAGACTCTGAGTTCGGTGTTCAGGTGGGGACAGGTGCAAACCGCTTTCCCTTTTCAGAAGGTCATGGGCCTGCCCTCGAGCCAGTGTGTGGGCCTGAGCCGCACAGCCCTGTTGTATATTAGAGGATATTCCCAAAGTGCGTTCCATCCCCTGGGCCGTTAAGTTGGTTGTTTTGGTAGAATCTGCTTTAAGTTCTCACCCAACTATGGAGATTTTGGTGTAAAGCTAGTATTTCACCACTTCTTACCAGCTCTCCCAGGCGCTCCTGGGGACCTGTGTTAGCCTACAGTGTCCACGGCTGCAGGTCGGGGGCCGGACTCCGAGATGTGTCCCTCCAGGCACGGCCTTGCAGGTCTGAGGCCGAGCTTCCGTCCCTGACTTCGCAGTGGTCCCGCTGGTCCCAACTCCCGTCCGTGGCCCACACCCGCAGGTGTGCGAGTCCTGCCACCTGCACGTATTGTTATATTTATGTAGCGCACCATTGTTTTTAGCGTTTTCTATATAGATACCAGGCCATGAGTACGTCCATGGTTTTTGCTGTTGAAATAGCCCCAAACTCACTGTGTCCCTCTTTAAAAAGTTGTGCATTGCGTTCGTTGATCAAAACCATGCCTGTGAACGGAGTCACCTGTTTTGCGTCCTGAGCGAGCGGAGGGGGGTGCTGTGAGCACACAGAGGCCTGAGCCTGCCTGCAGGTCCCTCTGGAGGCGGAGCCACCTCCGAATTGGCGGGGCCACAGTCCCAGCTCACATTCTTTTTCACAATTCCTCCTTGGGGTCACAGCTGTCGTGGTTTCTAGGGATGTGGAAAGGAAATGCAGTCATAATTAAAGGTAGCGAGGAAGTTTGTTTTGTTTTGTTTTGCAGTTAACCCTTTGAGAAGATGGCCCATTGCTCCTCAGTGTCCCCTGTGTGTGGATTTGGGTTTTCCCACAGCGGGATCCTAAGCTGAGCCACCCCACCCCCACCCCCCACTGCATCCCTTCTGTCTCCCTGTGCTCGTGTGAGCACCCAGCACATACTACATGCCTGTCACCTTGCTCACATTTAAGTTTCTCTTCCTCCCCTGCACCTCTGATCCTATTTCTTTAAGTACAAAACGATGCCAAGAAGCGCTTTTCCCGCGGAGTTGTGGGGAGGCCTGATGAAATGAGGCGTGTACAGTGCTGAGCAGAGGCGTCTCAGTGCTGCTCTGAGTGCTGGGGAGAGGCAATGGCGGCAATTTCTCAGCTTGCTCTCTGGCCCAGTGGACCTGGAGTCCCCGTGACTGGATCTCTAGCGTTCATCTCCCGCAGAACTGGCGAGGGGGCGGAGGTTGCGGTGCTAGGAGAAGCCTGCCGGGCGGCCGAGTCGGTGGCTGCCACAGCTCCACCAGCCAGCAGGCCAGGCTGAGTCACACAGGAGGCCTTGGCCCGGCTTTTTAAGAAACCGAGCTGCTGGCAAAAAGTCATTTGTTGAGCACTCCGAGGCTCAGTACAAAGAAACTCACTTGTGTAACATAGATGTGGGCTTTGTAAAACCTAACGAAATCAGTGCGGCCTTCTGGGGCGGCAGGGCGCAAAGCGGGGTGCGATGGCTGGGTGCGCGAAGACGGGGAACAAGGTTTAGGGAGAGGAGATTCGCCTTTTCCAAAACAAACAAGAAGCCCTTTTGTCCCAGGTTGGACGGGAGCCTGCCCAGCCTTGGCCACTCCTGTTGAACTTGTTTAAGAAACCCACATAATTGCCCGACTGGTTTCTCACTCTTTTGTTTGGCTGGAGAGTCTCTGTTTGAACAGAACTCTCTTCTTTGAGGAAGGGAGACGGGGCTGAGAACCAGGCTCGGACTCCTGACTGGTCCAGGGCCTCCCACCCACACCCCTCAGATCCTCCTGGAGCTTGTGCCAATCCCTGAGATGGCGCTGGGCACGGGGCCCTAAGACTGACTGCTCCAGCTTCCAGTGTGTCTGGCGGGGAATCTGCCACCCAAAGGCTGGATCCTGAAGGTGTGGGTGGGACAGAGGCAGCCTCAGGCAGGCAGTGCTCTGGGAGCATTGAGGACACCCACTTGGGGTGTTGGAGGGGGGAGCAAGAAGCCTGGGGTCTGTCCTTCACTGCCACTTGTGCAGGAGGGCTGCTGAGGGACACACATGGCCGGGAACGGACAGCAAAGACCAGTCCACACCCCACAGGGTGTGGGGCCGCGGGATGAGAAAGGCCCGTGTGCTCTGTGCCTGCGGCATCGCAGGGTGAGGTTCCTCCCCGCCTGCCTTATAGCCCACAGCGCACAGTGGGACTCTCGGGGACAGCCTTACAGGGGAGCTCACCAGCGCCCCTCAGCCCTCAGCCCTGCCTGGCTCCCAGATCTTTTAACCAATTCCCTACAAATAAAGCCAAGCACAATTTAACTCTCAGAACGAAATCTGCTCGGAGGAGCCTCTCTGTCCCTTAGGAGGAAGCGTTCTGCGGGGAGGGTGACTCCTGGGAATGGAACGGGTGTGCGGGAAAGCGCATCGGCTCTGGGACCGGCGGCACAGGCACCGTGCAGCGAGGAAACTGGATGAGTCTGAGTCGGGTCTGACTGTGGGAAGTTTCCGTGTTTATCACGTATGAAAGGGAGAGGACACCCGCCAGTCACTGGGCTGTTGACAGTGATGATAACAATAGGTAACTGCCTGGGGACCGGTGTCCCAGACCCCGTCCAGCGCTGTGTGGACTTACCTAATGTTCACAGCGCTCTGATAAGGCAGGTCTGAGGATCCCAGTCTTACCGATGAGGACATTGAACCCTAAAGAGGTTAAGCAGCATGCCCAAGGTCACCCGGCCAGGCAGGTGGGGGTGGGGAGGCTGGGGCGGGGGGGGGGGTGACTGTTGAGACAAACCCAGCCGGACACTAAACCAGCTCTTAACCCACGATGCTGGGGAGTGGATGTAATCAAATGGGTTGATCTGAACAAAAGGCTTAATAGAGGCACAAAGTAAGTGCTCATTCGGTTATAATGAAGGCCACGGGATGCCTGTTTCCTGAATGCTTTATTATCCTGCATTTTGTGTGGGGGGCCCAGCTGTGGATTCTTCTGGTCACATGCTAGCAATGTGCAGGGTTGTCCGTCTCTTTGTGTTGCTGGTCAAACCGCTGTTTATCTGCTCTTCCCACCGCCAGCCAGCCTCGGCCAGCTTCCTTGTCTCACACTGAGCTTTCAGAGGTCAGGGGGAGTCCTGATAGATAGTCCTCTTATCTCCTGGGTGTTTTAGAGCTATTTATTCATTTAACAACCCGAAGGGATTTTTTAAAAAAAAGAGAAAACACCTCTTTTGGTCAACAGTGACATCTCCGGAGGTCAGCGTCTGGCTCCCCGGGCAAGCCTGGCCTGGCCTCTGGTACCCCGGCCGGCGGCTAAACCGGAAGCCAGTCTGGCTTCCCTTGGTGTCTCCAGGGCTGGGCAGGGCCTGGTGGAGGGCAGGCAAGGGAAGAAACAGGTAGGGGGGCCATTTGCAGTGCTACCCTCAGAGCCAAAGGTCTGGGTCCATCCGTCCTCCAGACCGGCCACTCCCCTCCTAGGGTACAGAAGGATCTCAGGCACATTCAGGAGGGGTTTTCTAGGGTTGTTATAAAACAGCGGATGTGCTCTGCTGAGTCACTGCACCTGTACCTGGGCTGGGTGTGTCCTGGCAGAGAGAGCCCGGCTCTGGGCAGCTCAGGGCTTCCTTGGGGCCGGACTTGATGCTTGACCTCAGGGCTGTCCGAGGGCTCAGGTTCCCACCTCTCAAAGGCCGAGCCTGTGCCAAGCACATTCCATAAATGACCGTATTGGATCTCCATAGGAGCCTGATAGGAGCAGATGTCGTTGTTCCCGTTTTCACAGATAATCATCCCGACAATGGAGATAAGGCTGGGATCTGTCTCCCGGGATTATTCTTGGGAATTAAATGAGGTATTATGAATGGGAAGCATTGCGCAAGGGTGACAGATGTGGTCGGTGCTCATAGATGGTAGTGATTTGTGTTGTTAGGGGGAAGAGGCGGGAGAAGGGGACCAGGAAGGGGAAGGGGGAGCGGGAAGGGGGAGAAGGGGGTTTTGGATGAGTGGAGTGGGGTTGAGCAGTGTTAGCTGATGTGCCTGAGGTCGTGAGGCTAGTCCTTGGCAGGCAGGACTTGAAGGGGGTTGTATATCACCCCGCTATTCCCGTTTGGTGCCTGCAGCTTCCGGTGCTCTTGAGAAGCCAGGGTTGTCACATGTGTGAGGCCACGGGCGTGTGACGGCTCCTGCAAAGGTACCGAGTTCCACCTGGTGTTTCCCTTCCTTCTGCTTCCTCCTCAGGCTCCCTGATGTGTGCTCCCTGTGAGCTGGACCGGGCAGGGGGCGGTGAGGGGTGAAAGGGAAGCTGGGGGAAGGGGAGAGGCACCCTAGTCCGGGAGAAGCCAGGGCACCTTCCTCCTGGCCTTGGTTCAGCTGGGGTCAGGCTCGTGAACGTGGCCGCGCAGTGTGACCTCTCTGGGCCCCAGTTTCCTCTCCTGGAAAATGAAGGTGATGGTTGTGCCCGTCCTATAGTGAGGACTGACTGGGGCGGGGCCCACAGGAACCACTCAGCTCAGTGCAAAGACCTGCTCACAAGCCTGCAATGACTCCCTGGATCCGTCCCACAGCCTTCTGACCCCAGCGCAGTGGCACTGGCCCGGTGTTCCTACCCCTCCTGCCACCTCTGCTCCCAAAAGGAAGCGCTGTGGCCCAGCGACAGCTCCCGCTCCTGAACTCTGGGTGGAGGGGCGCGTGGCAGGCAGGTGTGTGCCGAGTCATCACCACCACCACCCCGTGTGTCAGGTACTGTGTACTGAGCCCCCGAAGTCATCATCTCACGTGAAGACCAGACAACACGGTTCCAAGAGTCACAGCCGCCTGGGAATTCCTGGGGATGGGAGGTGGTGTCCCCTTGGTTCAGTAATTGCCTGAGGTCGGAGGGCGTGGCCAGCTCTGACTCACCGTGACACAGGGACACCTCACAGATGTGCAGTCCTAAGGAGAAGGCAGCGTCACACGCCTGAGTGAACCCTGGTTTCATTTCTGAAAGGCCGTGCGAAGTTGTAGCCGGGGACGTGGGGATTCCAGAGCCTGGCTAAGGGGCACCGTGACTGCTGAGATTCTCTCGTTTGTCCACGCAAACAAGGGGCTGGGAGGCGAGATCCACCAGGGATTCTTGGGTTTTTTTCCACCTGTGGATTCTTCACAGGACACCAAAGAAGGGGTTAGCTTCTCACCGGCCTTCGCGGGGCGGGGCATGGCCTGTGTCTGACTCAAACTCAGCCTTGGCTCTTAGAATGGGTACCTGTTAGAAGAAAGATAGCCAGAGTTACAGTCTCTCTGAGGAAGAATGCAGGATTGGCGGGATCTTTTAAAAGCAGTAATAATGACCCACATTGGCGCTCTGGGCGTGGGGACACAAGACAAGCCTGCTGGCTTTTTTCCTGTCTCAAGTCTGGCCTCCCAGAAAGATGCCTAGTGCTTCATGATATCCTTCCAGAACCCCCTCCCCCGTCCTCCATCCCCCGTCCCCCGTTTCTTCAGGCCTTCCCTGGTGCTTGGGCAGCAGGGTGTCATCTGGGTGGAATTCAGAGGATGATGGAGACACCCTTGGACTGTCCCTGGGTAGCCGCCACCGCCTCTCCCCACCCTCCTCCCCTGGGAGTGCACATGGAATGTTTGATAACACTCTGCTTCTCCTTGTTAGGCTTTCTTTCTTTCTTTTTTTTATTTTAGAGAGAGAGGAAGGCGGGGGGTGGGGGGGGAAGACATTGATTTGTTGTTCTGCCCATTCACGCATTCACTGTTACTTCTTGTATGTGCCCTGGCGGGGATCGAACCCGCAAGCCTGGCGCATCGGGATGATGCTCTAACCAACTGAGCTACCTGGCCAGGACTCCCCTGTTAACTTCAGAACAGAGAAATTAACTCGCCCCCCCCCCCCCCCCGTGAAGGAGGTTCCTAACCATTACTCCCACTACAAAGACGAGGAAACTGAGGCAAAGAGAGGTGAAGTAATTCGCCCAAAGGCCCACAGTTCCTGGTGGAGCAGAGGCTAGAACTCACACTGTCTGGCTCTGGAGTCCTTTTACCTGGAACTCGTGCAGAGAAAAGGCAACTCTGGCTGCAAAGCCTTTTCTTCCCAGCAGCTCCCTCCCTCTCGGCCCCAAGCCCCGTGACCTTGGCCTCTCTGAAGGTGTCACCCAGCGTTGAGGAGCAGGGTCCTGGGGCAGGCGGGGGCGCAGGAGATGAGCAACCGAAACCCTGCTCGGTGCTCTATTACTGTACCGTTAGGAACCCTTCCCGGTCTCTGATTACCCGGCGCTGACAGGGGGCCCCCTGTGCCTCTGCTGGCCAGGTGGATGGGCGGATCCTGAGTCCTGGCGTCCCGCTTGGAGAAGTTCCTGTCAGCAGCTTGGTTCCGTGGCAGGCAGATAAAGTGGGTTCTTCGGAAACTGGGGCGGGCGGGGGGGGGGGGGCGTTCTTTGAGAGCTCGCTTGGCTCTAAGCTTTAAGTGAGGGGGTGGGGGCCACACAGACAGCCTTTTCCTTCTCCTCTGTTCTCAGAAGCCCAGCGGGGAAAAGGTCTGTAATGAGTAGCAATTGAGGTGATGAGGATTTTCTTAAGAATTAGCAAGTCTTCTGCTTCCATTAACTGTCTTTTGTGGTGAGGAAATTGTGTAACTGAAATCAGAAACTCTGCCTGACTACTAAGTGCTAACTCAGCCCACCAGGCTCTGGCCTCTTTATCCAGTATTGTCTCTCTCGCCTCGTGGAGATGGACAGCGTGTTTCTCTGGGGAAATGGTCAGTCCAGACTAGAATGCCTTCCTGCCCTTTGCCCGGCAGTGATCCTTGCCCAGAGGCGGGGTGAGGTGGGAAGGGGTTCGAGGGGAGAGCTCCTCCCACCCCTTGTCAGAGAGCCTTACCTGGTACCCTGCACAGGTCAGCGCTACAGGAAAAGGCCTGTCTTGCAATCTGTTTGGGTGGTTGTTCTTTGCTGGCAGGAAGCCCAGGGTGAGAGTGGATGAGATAGGACAGAGGTAGGAACCTGAGAGTAAATTCTTGGTCAGCTCAGCCTCAGGTTAAACTGCTAGACACGCTTCTAAAAAGCTCTGTGGGTGGGAAAGCAACCAGGAGCTGGGTACAAGGTGAGGCAGCCAGTCCCCCCAACTCCTTACAGATGCCTTTATTCCGTAGATGCTCTGGGAGCGTCTCCTGGGGACCCGCACTGTCCTGAGCTCCAGGAACATGGTGATAAAGAGGCCAGACACAGCCCTGGAGCTTCCAGTCCAGGAGGGAAAACAGACGCCAATGATCACAATAGGATGTGATGAGTAATGAGACCAGACACAGCAGTCGGCCAGCCGCGTGGCTTCCCTGCCTCTGCTCATTTATAAAGCGGGGCTCGGACCGCCCCTCGCAGGCTGTTGTAGGCGGAGGGAATTGTATCTGTAAGTCCTTGGCATATGGCAGGTACCGGATTAAAGTTTATATGAATGCACGGGTGAATATGAATAGGATCCTAGGGTAATTCTTCACCCATTCAACAAATATTTATTGAGCACCTTCTACATCCCAGGCATTGTTCTAGATGCTAAGACTATAGCAATGAATAAAGCAAGCAAAAGCCCTGCCTCAGGGAGACTACAAAATATTCAGGGAAGGAAGAAAATAAAATAATGTAGTAGAATGCATTGTGGTTTTGATGGTGAGTTGATGCTATGGGGAAAAAATAATGCAGGGGATGTGACAGGAGAGAGCTTGGGAGTGGGCAGATACCGGTCAGGGAAGACCTCACTGAAAAGTGACATTTGTGAAAGACCCTAAAGAAGGTGAGGGCGCTAGGCGTGCAGGGACCCGGGAAGGAGCATTTCAGGAAAAGGAACAAGTGCAAAGGCCCTGTGGCCACTTCGTGCCTAGCATTTTTGAGAACTGCAAGAACTGTAGTGTGGCCAGAGATGTGGGGGTGTGGGGAATGACATGGGGCTTTGAGCCCCATTTAAAGACCTTCTCAGAGTGTAGTGCTGGGGGAGAGGGGGAGGGCGCAGAGGAGGGCTTTGCATAGGGAAGTGGCATAATCAGGATTGGTCTCCAGGTTTTACAGGATCCTTCTCTTTGTTCTGTTGGGAATCGAGCACAAAGAAAGAATGAGCAGTAATGGTCTCTTGGACCAGGTAGTATCAGGGACCACAGGAGATGGATAGGAAGATGGAAATTGGCCTCCTGGGGGAGGACCGGGTATTTCTGGTAGGAGTGGCCTGCTCTGTCCCATCCTGACCGGGCTTCTCAGGTGCCAAAGGATGGTAACCACAGCGCCCTGACCCCGGGGATGCCCCGGCTTCCTGCTAGTCCGCCTTGAGAAAGCCAGGAGGGCTCAGAAAGTCAAAGGCAGACTTTTTCTCGCCACATAAGATGAGAGAGACAGACATGCAGGGAAGCTGGAGCTGGCCTGGCTGTGGACGGCGGTGTTTGCAGGATTTTATCCCTTTGGCTGAGGGCTTGGTTTCACTGCGTCTTCTTTCGGCCTTTGCAGTTGTCACATCCTTTCCCCATAGACAGCTGCAACTTAGGGAAGGGACCGGAGATCCCAAACAACCTCTAAGAGGACCCCCTGGCTTCTCCACTGTGCAGACTGGGGTCTTCTTGGGGCGGGGGCGGGGGGGGGGGCGAGAGGGGGAGAAATGTCCCCATTTAAGCCAGCCTGAACGGGGCAAGTACAGATTTATATAAATGATCATTCAAAGGACATGTTGTGCTCATCAGAACACTCAAATTACTCAGCAAAGGAATTTATAGAGATAACAAGAAAACAGATAGAAAATCAGAACGTCCAGCTATATCAGGAGGGTGTAGTCATGGTCATCGGTATAAAACAACCAGTATTGAGTGCTTACTCTGTATTCATGAGCCCATTTAATCTTCGTAGCAGCCCTATAGAGGTGACGTGGACTCTAGATTACAGATGGGAACCCCCCCAACACAGACACACGCCCACGCCCACGCACGCGCACACGCACATTCAGTAACTGGCCCAGAATGATTCAGAGGTGGATGATCTGTCCCCAGAGCCCCCCTGCTCTTGGCCATGACTCCGTAAGTTAACACTAGACAGCTTGCTTCCCTCCTACAATTTAAATGATTTAAGTCTTGGTGTTTACATCCAACTTTCTCATAAACTTGAGGATCACAGATAATCGCTGCCAAAACATTTCCACGGCAGGGAGAATCCGAATCACGGAGGGGAGGGCTTCCCGGCTGTGTCTGACAGCCCAAGAGGCAGAGGCTGTCCAGAGTGATTAAGGCAGAGGAAGGTGCTAATCCATCAAGGAGAGGCGCTTGCAGCCCCCGGGAATTCGTTCCTCTCCCCCTCCTCTGCTCTTTGTCTCTTTACCCTCCCTGCTCCCTCCCAGCCCTGCCAACAGGCCTGATGTATCCGCATCTCAATCACTACCTCTTCCCCTGGAGACCAAGGCCTGGCCTTGGGCCCTGAGGCCTCCCGGAATAAATCAGTAAATTAAGGGGAGGGGTGCAGGGAAAAGATCAAAAGAGAACGGGTCCTCCCTGCTGCCCGCTACCTATAGTCTGCTGCTTACTCCATCCTGAAGACAGAAGAAGGGTCCTTGAAGGACGCTGCCCTCAGGGAAATCTAGGGCGACAAGGCCCTTCTCCAGCCCGAGAAATGAGCTCTCTGAAACCCAGCAGACGAACCAGCCCAAATCAGGAAGAATGTTTTTTTCATAAAAAGTCCATTACGCCCAAGTCCTGCTCTGTCTGCCCTTCGCACAAGGCAGAGGTAGAAGACAGGTGTGCATTCGCCAGACTTCTAGAGCAAGAGCAAAGCAAGGAGAAAATTTCCATATGTTCTCGGTAATTTCCAAATGAGTTTTTTCAATTTCAGGTGAAGAGACTGTTCCAAATGACCTGTTCTTTCCAGGGAAATAACTCTATTTTGATTTCTTATGTTCCGTCCCCCTCCCCCGCCCCCCAACCCCCTTTTCTCTGGCCTCTGTCTCTTTTCCCATTTTTAATCTCCCTCTGCCAACAATAATCTCCAGGGACTCCCCACTGGGGACCTCCTCCCTTCTCTTCATTGCACTGTGGGCACTTCTTTCCCCTCTGGAGGCGGCCTGCCCCTGGGCCTGGCAGCAGAAACCAGATGCTCCTCTTGCTCTGGCCACACAGCTCTCCATTCAGGGCTCGGCTGCTGGAGGGTTTGCGACAGGGAGGGACAGGCTTCCCTCTGTCCTCCCGGCTTTGTCTGTTACCTGGGATGCAAAGACTATTCCCTTATCTAACAGCTGACCTCCTGCAGCTAATTAGTGCCTTTAGCTGGACTGAGCAGCCTGGGTCAGGAAAAGCTTTGCAAAATGGCAATTAGTGATGGATTGCTTGTCGCTGCTCCCTAGGAGTGCTGTCAGCAGGACCCGTGGTGTGTGGCTTATGGGCAAAACGCAAGCCGGTCCATCCCCGCTCTGGCCGGGCCCTGGATGACTCTGATAGGCAAATCCTTCCAGGCAGGTGGGCTCACAGGCACCCGTTCCTTTTGATCTTCCGCTCTGTCATCTCCTTCCTGTGGGGCTGGTGAATAAAGGCTAATTCATTAGCTACGGAAGGGCCCAGCATCTTTCTCACCTCTGATGATGACAACAGAGAGTCCGCTTATTGGTTTATTGAACTTTTGCCATGTGTCAGGCATTGGGCTTAGAGCTTTATGTGCATTTGACCTTTCAGCTGCCGCCATAACCACTCGCAGTGGTTCTCAACCTTCCTAATGCCGCGACCCTTTAATACAGTTCCTCATGTTATGATGACCCCCCAACCATAAAATTATTTTCGTTGCTACTTCATAACTGTAATTTTGCTACTGTTATGAATCGTCATGTAAATATCTGATATGCAGGATGTATTTTCAGGGGTCGCGACCCACAGGTTGAGAACCGCTGCGTGACTAGAGAGAAGACACCGTCTCCATTTTACAGATGGAGAAACTGAGGTCTACAGGTTGAATAACCTACCCCGGATCACAGTCCAACAGCCAGTTGACAGCAATCATTTCTTTCCCCAGAAGACACTTATTGAGCATCTGCTATGTGCCTGCCATTGCTTAGATAACTCCCCTGCCAGAAGGAGTTTGCCAAGGAGGAGAGTGCTGGGCAGGGAACCTTACCCTGTAACCTGGGCCTCCTCAGACAGTCGTCACCTGAATGGCCCCAGCGCTTAGCACTGCGTTAGGAAGCGATTACATGCACAGCACCTTGGCCTTGTTTTCTGAGAGGCAGAGCCAGAGCTGGCCGTGCAAGTGTTCCCACGGGGCTGGCACTGTGCAAGAGGAAATTGCATCTCTCCTCCGGCGGGGGAACCAGCCCAGTGCCTCCCTGGGTGTGCATGGGCCTCACCTTAGTAGTTAGTCTTGTTATCAGTGAAAGTGACCCAGGAATCTCCCTTCCCTGATGGGGAAGCCCTGGGTGATTTTTACAGGGTTCTGACGTTCTGGTTACAGCCTCTGCTCTAGATAGGCCAGGGAAGGGACAACTCAGAGGTTCTCAGCAGCAGCTATTACTGGTTCCCCCTGAGATGGAGCCCCCGTCTCTTCCCGCCTGCCTCCCTGAGTCAGAGCTCCACAAATAGCTCCGCAGCGTGATTTCACTCCGGAAGCTCTCACAGCCTGACTCAGGGCCCCTCTGGGCACCTCCCCCAGGAGAGGCTCTCACCTGCCCCCACCGCCGCAGGGGAGGGGCCAAGGGAAGGGGAAACCCCTTGCTGGGGCGAGTAGGAAGCTGAGGAAGAACCTGCACCCCGCCAGGCTCTGCTTCAGGTGCCCTGGGCCTGCCGAATCTCTGGACTTCTGAAAGGCAGGGTCGGCTTCAGATCTGGCACCGTTCACCTTTGGGAAGGAGAACACTCCACAGATCTTCAAGTACATGGTTAGCCAAACATACTGACCTGAAAAAATGTCCACAAAGTATAGGATCCAGTGTTTAGGGGGGAAATAATGTCATTATTATCCTAGCTGTAAAAAAAAAAAAAAAAAAATCTGATATGTTAAATATATGCACACAAAAAAAGACTTTTGAAGAAAAGATATACTGTATTAATAATAGTTATCTTTGGGAGGTGAGACTGTAGGAAATGTTTTCTTATTCATTTTCCCTTTCTGGCTTTAAAATAATAATCATACCGAGAACAAACTGATGGTTGCCAGATGGGAAGAGGGCTGGGGACTGAGTGAAAAGGGGGAGGGATTAGGAAGTACAAATTGCCAGTTATAAAAACAGTCATGGGGATGTGAAGTGCAGCACAGGGAATATAGTCAATAATATTGTAATGACTGTGTATGGTGCCAGGTGGGTACTAGACTTAGCTGGGGGAGGGGGGGCACTCTGTAAGTTATATAAAATGTCTGCGCTGTACACCTGACACTAATATATTGAATGTCAACTGTAATTGAAAAACAATTTTTTAAAATGAGCTGGGGGAAAAATTATATTTACCTTTGTAATCTGGAGAAAGGGAAAAAGGATTTGGGGAAAAAATCCTAATGCACCAAGCCCAGTGTCCTAAAGGCTGTCAGCCTTGTTAACTGTCTAACGGCTACTCAGAGGTGGCCTCTAAATGCATGAATCTACGCTTCATCCAGCAGGTATCAGCTGCCTCCCCAGCCTCGGAAGGAGGAAGTCAGCTCCACAGGGTCTCCCCTCTCACCTGTTTGCTTAGCCATTACGTCTTTTAGACCCAGCACGGTGCCTGACCCCCAGTAAGGGCTCAGCAGAAGTTTGCTATTTTGAGTGGCTATGTAAGTGAGTAGATACGATGCCACCAAGTGTTACAAGTGTGTGAGAGATGAGCGGCTGCAGATTTCCATGGGGGCTGAAGGGAATTAGGGAAGTCCACATGATGTTGCTGGGACATTCTTTTTTCTTTTACGGACTTACTTATTCATATTTAATAATATTTAATGAGCCTTTTTATTTTAGAATAGTTTTGGATCTACAGAAGAGTGGCAAGAATTTGACAGCAAGTTCCCAAAGACCCCAGGCCCAGATTTCCCTGTTACCATCTTACATTTGTCACAACTCTTTAACTCGCTCTCATGCTTGTTAGGATTGCCTTAGTTCTTACCTATGTCTGTCTGTCTGCCCAGGATCCCACATAACGTTTAGCCGTCCTGTCTCCTTCGGTTCCTCTGGGCTGTGACAGTTTCTCACGCCTCCATTGTTCTTGGTGAGCTTGAGGGGTTAGCTGAGTCCTTGCTGAGTATGTGGTAGGATAGACGTCAATTTGGGTTTGTCTGGGGAGTTTCTCGAGATTAGGTTGGGATTATGGGTTTGGGAGAGGAAGCCCACAGAGGGAGGTGCCCTTCTCACCTGGCCGACATCATGTTTGCCAGGCCTCTTGACCGGAAAGATACTCCCCCCCCCCCCCCACCCCGCTTTCTGGCCCTTCCCTTCCTACTGAACTCCTTTGGATGAAGTCACTTTGCACATCCCAAACGTCAGGGAAAGGAGGTTATGCTCACCTCCCTGCAGGAGGATGCATCTACGTAAGTTAGTTGGGATTATTTTGTATGAAAGATTTGATTGGCTATTCAGTCAGTCCATCATCATTCATTACATGGATACATGGACATTTATTTTATACTTTGGTTATAATCCAGTACTTGCTATTTATTTTGTGGCTCAAATTGCTTCAGCTTGGGCCGTTGGGAGCTCTTTAAGTTGACCTCTGCATCCCTTGCCATGCCCCCATCGTTTGGGGTTATTGTTGTGTGTGTGTGTGTGTGTGTGTGTGTGTGTGTGTTTTGTTGTTGTTGTTTGAGCACTCTCTTACTTTTGGGCACCACGACATGCTCATCTTGTATATTCCTGCCCCATCTCTAGAATCCGCCATTTCTCCAAGGGGCTCTGGGTCCATTTATTGGAGAATGATGTTGGAAACCAGACCTGGGCCTGAGATATGCTCATTGCTGCTAGGGTATCCAGGACATTTCTTTTGTAAGAAAATTTTCAGAAATTAGGGAAAGAAGAGCCAAATATATACTAAAGTTTTGTAATAAAAATAAGAGGGAAGGGGCTAGAAGAGGCAGTCAAATCAACAGCTTTAGGTGGACACCACGCAGGGTCCCTTAGTCCCTGCCTTGGGACAGGGTGGTGGTGGTGTAAACAGTCCAATAAATGGCTACCGATGCTTTAGGGAGGGAGCAACCATCATCCAGGGGTCCTGAGGGGACAGGCTTCCCCATCATCCATGCACTAGACCTTCCCTGTCCACCCTGCGGCTCCAGGGACCATTCTCAGCCTGTCCTGTGTTCCAGGCACTGTCCTAGACTCACTGGGCCCTCATAGCACCCTGTAAGGCACTGTAGGTATTGGTGGCCCATTTTACCACAGAAAGGCCCAGGACTTGTCCGGCAGCCCTGGTGAGTAACTGACCCGGCATTTGAACCTCAGTGTGGCCCTCGGATTCTCCTTCACTGATCTGTGCTGCCCCTTGGGGTGGTTGGAGAACTTGTGAGCTTCGAATGCAGGAGTGGACTGTGGTGTCCCCAGGTTCACAGGCCCAGCCTCTCCTTTCTCTGATCAGAATGGTCGTCACAGGGAAATGTAAAAGCTGTGTGTGTGTGTGTGTGTGTGTGTGTGTGTGTGTGTGTGTGTGTGTCAGGGCTGGGGGTTGGGGGGTAAATATGGAGAATGGGGTGTGACTATTGCATACAGGGTTTCTTTGGGGGGGGGGGAGGGTGATGAAAATATTCTGGAATTAAATAGTGGTTATGGTTTCACAATTCTGTGAATACACTAAACACCTCTGAACCGTACATTTTCAAAGGGTGAACTTTATGATATGTGACTTACATCTCAATGTGAAAACACACCAGTATTGACCTATGTGTGCTGGGCCCAGGTTCCCTACAGTGGCGCAGGGAAGGGTGTGGGCTCCGCTGCTTACCAGCTGTGTGATCTTGGGCAAGCTGCTCACCTCTGCAGTGTCAGTGTTCTTACGCTAAGACAGGACACCATCACCCCCAGAGCCCTTCTCCGGTCCTCCTCTCGACAGGACACCATCACCCCCAGAGTCCTTCCCCGAGTCCTCCTCTCGCCGGCTCCCGAAGGAGGCGGTTGGTTTTGCTCACCATTCCCGTGGGACAGCCCCTCCGTTAAAACCGCCCCTTCCAGAGCTGGGCCCCCGGGTGGAGGACAGCGGGCTCTGCCAAGCCATTTCCAGTGTTTACTTGAAATAAAAATCAAATCGGCAGTGGCTTCTTCTAAATCTTGTAGTTAATGGCAGTGTCACGGGGCTTCTACGCTCAAAGCACTCGGGCAGCACGTGTGTTTACTTTTCAGACGGACACTTTCTTCTCTGTTTCTTTCTCCCACTTCCCGCCTCTTCTCTGTCTCCCTCTCTTCTTTTTAAGGCAAAGGAGGAGGAACGCTGGGGGCCAGCAGGGTGGGCGCTGCGGTCTGCAAACCCAGGGCGGCGTCAGAGCTGTTGTTTACAGACTTCCTGGGACCCTGCAGACCACACTTCAGTGCTCTGTCCTCTGGACTGGGACCAGGACCAGGACCAGGACCAGGACCGCGCCAGGGAGGGTTGGGCTGGGAGGCCAGACGGACACGCCCGCCCTCTCTCTGTTCTGCTCTAATGTCTGCGCCAGAGCAGCCAGCTCCCGGCTGGCCTCTGCCCTGGGGCGTCTGCCCTCCCGGTGGCCGTCTCCTCATTCCCTGTGCGGCTGGAGGAGACTGTGTCCCCGATACGTTTTTTTTTTTGTTTTTTTTTTCTTTAACTTGTAACATCTAAAGCCAAAGCCATTATTTTGGTTTGCATTAATATTGAGTGTCCAGTTTTTACAAAGGCTTAAAGCTCAAATACATGTGTGTTTTCTGACCATGGTTTTCCCTACTTACTAAGCATCAACCAAGTTCTCACAACTGGAAAGATAAGATGACAGTTATAGCTTCTGCTCTTCATAAGCTGGCCATCTAGTGAGAGGTTGTCGGTAGCACTGACCATTCCCTCTCGGAGCCTGAGTACCCTGGGAGAAGGACAGAGGGCCAGGTGTTAGACCATAACGAGCCTGTGGGGACAATGGCCCAGACAAGAGCACCCTCTGTGCCCGGCACTGCCCTGAGCTCACATCTGTGTTGTCTCCTGGATCCTCACTCTTACTCTCAGGAGTAGGTGTTATCCCCATTTTACAGATCTCCGCCTGTAAACTGAGGCTGAGAGAAGGTGTCCCGCGGCCGAGGCTACGCAGCAAGTAACGGAGGAGCCCGCTGATGCTCACAATCGCTGCACTGTGGTCAGAGGAGCCACTGGGAAGAAGGTGGTGACCAGTCACTGGGTAGAAGGAGGAGGGACAAAAATGGGAGAGACACCAGGGTTGCAGCTGCAATCATGAGCCTTTCAGAACTCAGAAAGGGGCGTGTGGATCATCCTCTTTTCTTCCAAAGCAGCGGTGGGACGGTGGGATAGGCTTACTGATACGTACACAGGATGGGGTGGGGGGCGGGGGGGAGTAGAAGCTGCAACACAACAGCATTGAATTAAATAAGAACTTTCTAGCAGTCCGAGCCACCCATGGGCCCTCTTAGGACGAAGTGAGTGCGTGTTCAGTGGGACTGTGCCCTCAGATAGCTACTTTAGGGTGTGTGAGGAGTGCCAGAGCCCCGATCAGAGGGGCTATATGTACTGGGTGGGAGTGGGGGGAGAACAGGTGACACAAGGGCAGCAGATTAAAGATGGGCAGTGGGTGCACGAGTGCGATTGGAGGCTGTGTAGGTTCTGCAGTCCTTCCAGCCTTGGCTGTATTAATACACGGTGTGTTCTGCTCGTGTACTTGGGGGCAGGGGTAGGGGAGGTGTTATCTGTGCATGTTTGAATCAAGCCCTAGGATGGAGACGTTAGCTTCTGAACCTTAGCCAAGAAGGTTAAAAGGTTTTGATTCTTCTTCACCTTCGCCATCTGGCAGGCGGCTCGAGAGGTGGACGGTTAGATCTCCGAGGTGACATATTGCTTCCGCCTGGGTGTAAGTTGGGGCATGCTGACTGGTCAGTGATTCGGGTAATGAGACATGCTGGGGAGTGAGAGACCACTTTTTTGTGCACCGCACTCACCCAGCCTCCACCTGGCAGGCACGACCCCCCACAGGGGCATCCGCTGCACAGCAGAGGTGGCAATTCTGAGAGCTAGAACCAGAATGGAGGCCACCCAGGCAGGGGAAACACCCCCTGGAAAGGAAGGTTAATCTGCCCAAGGCAGGAGAGTGTGTGTGAGTATGTGTGTGTGTGTGTGTGAGTGTGTGTGTGTGAGTGTGTGTGTGAGTGTGTGTGTATGTGTGTGTGTGTGAGTGTGTGTGTGTGGGGGGGAAGGTTTCACTGGCAGCAGCCTCTGCTTACAGTGGTGATTGTGGGGGGAATGTAAATAGAACGGGGTGCTTCAAATGAAAAAGTGAGAAAAGGATGAGGGAGCGGAGGGTTTCGCGGTGGCAGCGTGCCTTCCCCTGTCAGTGCAGCTCAGATCCAAGGAAGATGCGGCCCAGCTGTCTTGGAAGGACATGCCCTGTCTGCTCTCGTCTGGCCTGCTGCCCGCGGCCTTCGATCGGGGAGGGGCCGGGAGGGGGCTCTGCCCCAACAGGCTGATTCAGTGTTTCCACTGGGTCCCAACGCGGCCTTGGTGGGCAGATCGCACGCCGGCCTCGTAAACTCACTCTCTGCTTGTCCGTGTGACATTTACAGCCCTATGGGGAGCTGGCTTTTTAATGAGCCTAATTTGAGACTATAAGTAGGAGTTTGTAAAACAAACAGCGAGGGAATCCGGCCAAAGCCCAGAGTTGCCGTTGAAGCACACAGGGTCACATCCAGCTCCGCAGGCAGACCCAGGCCCCGGGCCCAGGCAGCGGGACAGAGAAGCCTGAGCCAGAGACCTTCCCGTTTGGGTTGTGGAAAGCCCTGGAGGGGCCTGACTTTTGCCTGGAGGAGAGGACTTCTCCCCAAGCCCTCTGAGATGGAGGGGCTGTAATCCAGACACCTGTGAGGAAACCCCCACATCTTCCTGCAGCTCTAATTCCATTCTGGGGAGACCTGGTTTTCAAATTAAGAATGAGACGAGGATACTGCTGTTACAGGGCCTTGTTCAGGTCACCGCTCTAGCAGGCCCAGGTGGAAGATGGGGTTCCTCACCTCCCACGCGATGCTTAGGGCTTGCTTTGAGGGGTGGGAGGAGAGGGTGGGCTCTGTAACCTACCCTCTCATCCCATTGTCCATAACTAGGTTGCATCGCAGTAGGGAGCCTGGGGAAGGTGGTTCATATCACGTAACCTTCCCTACAGGAGGAGAAGGAATGGCACTGGATAGGTCACTGAGTGCGTCAGCACAGTTTCAAGCTTCCGGTGACTTTTCGTATATCTTAGCGGAGAAAGGTCATGGTGTCCTTCAAGATCCTGGGAAGGACGCGGCGAGGTTCAGAATGTCCCCATCCTGGGAACGAGGGTACTGCCGGCACCTCCTTTCTGTCAATGAGCCCCCTTCTCCCCTTCAACTCCCTCCCGTGCTGCGTGACGTCGCTCAGCCATGAGATGCCCGGGAGACTGTTGGCGTCTTGTAATCTGCAAGGTCCCGCTGCGGCTCTCGGAGGAAGCAGGGCTTTCTGACACATCCTGTTCCTTTCCCTCCCTTGCCCATGAAGCAAGCCCTCTCTTCAGACTCCTTCCAAACTTCTAGTACCTTCTGCAGGCCCCTCCTCCAGCATTGGGGAAGGTTGCGTTTTAATTCGTTGCGTGTTTTTCCTCCCCTCTGAGCAGGCTCCTGGGTCTTACCTTTGCATCCCTAGCTCCGCGCTCCATGTAGCGAATGAGCGTATGACGAACCCTCGGCTAAGGGAATGAATGATGGGAATTGCAGCGAGAAAATTCCCGGAGCCTACTCAGAGACGTGTTGCGAGTTTGACGCCATCAGTCAACCTTGACACAGAGGGTCCCGGGCCTTGGAGGATGTGTTCTCTGTGTCTCGGGTTTGCTAACTGCCTGCAGGCCGCCCACTCTGTGCGGCAGGCGGGTATGTGCGGGTGCGCGCCATGTGAGTTACGAAGGGGGTGATGCCACCTCTGGGCCCTGGTGTCTCTGGCGCACTCAGTGCTGGGGCGTCTATTCTGGCCCAGAACTTGAGGCACGAGTTGTACACCCCCCCCCTTCCTGGGTGAGTTCCCTCTTGGAGCCCGATAGATGGAAATCTACTGACGGCCTCAAGTTGATCCAGGAACATCACCAGTTTTAAAGGTGGTCAAACATGGCTTCCGCTTATTTAGGCTTAGGAATGATCTCTTAATGAGTTTTCATTCCGAAACATATCATCTGCTACTTCTGTCTCTGATGTGTAAGTGCTTAGAGCTTAGCGAACAGGAATGAGCAGCGTTACTGATACGAGAGCCCATGCGGCAGCCTGGGTGGATTTGGGGCTGTGAGATCCACGGCAAAGGAGGAGGTGTGACCGCCTCCGTGGGCTCTGTCACCTACCCTCCCACCCCCTTCCCACATGGCTGCCTGGCTTCTCTGTCTAAATGTACGCACGGCCCTGCCTCTCAGCTGCTGAAGCCCCTGCAGGGGGTCCTCATTGCCCTCAGGACAGAGTCCCAGCCCCTTAGACTCTGTGACTGGCACTGTCCACCCTGGTCCCTCCTGGAAGGCCTGTCAGGCTCCACCCATCACTCAGAGCCTCTCCTCTCAGTCCCTGCAGGAACCTTCCTTGGACACTGAGCCCAGGTGGTCTGGCTTAGAGACCCTTCCCCTTGTACTGACCCTGTCGTAGTCCGTGCAGTATTGAGCTGGCTGGTGTGCCGTCTGTCACGAGATTGCAGACATCACTTTTATGTCCCCAGAGCACAGCCACTTCTGGTACATTATTAGGTCATCAAAATAAACAGTTATGGAGTAAATGAGTGAGTGAATGACTGCAGAGTAAATGGCCCATCTGTGCTGAGTAAAGCGTGGTTCTTTTTTTTTTTTTAACTGATTTCAGAGAGGAAAGGAGAGGGAGAGAGGGATAGAAACATTAATGATGAGAGAGAACCACTGATCGGCCGCCTCCTACATGCCCCCAGCTGGAGACCAAGCCTGCAACCCGGGCATGCGCCCCTGACTGGAATTGAACCCGGGACCCTTGCGTCTGCAGTCTGACGCTCTGTCCACTGAGCCAAACCAGCCAGGGCAAGCATGATTCTTTACCAGCATAGACCACCGTGGCCTTTAGGAAAATAAGAGGGTAGCTTGTCCTGGGCCCATCACCCCTCCTGATGCTAATAAGTAATTAATAGGGCTGTATCCCACAGCCACTGGCCCCAGGACTCAGCACGGCCATTTAAAGGACAGTTCCATTCACTCCATGCTCTCTGGGTGTCGGGTATTTTGCCAGATGCTTACTTTTAATTCTCAGTCCTCTAAATCAGGAGCTATTATTAGGTACAAAGACACAGACGAGTGGATTTTGGCTCAGAGAGGGTAAGAAACTCGTCCATGGCCTCACAGCTCATAAGAGGCAAAGCTGCGTGTTGAGCCCTCACCCCTCTGACTCATGCTGTTAAATCATCTGATGGTCAGAGCCCTTTGAGATGGAAACCAAAGCCGTGGAAACAGGTTCCATTTGCAGAAGGGCTCCAGCGCTGTGCAGTTCTGACTAACGCATTCGTGCTCTGGTAATATACACCTTGGCCATCTGCCCCAGACCTTGTGGCACTTGTATCTTTTTCAAATAAAAAACCCCAAGGAGTTTCTTGTGCTCATTGTGGGTGCCTGTGCTCAGTGACTCCTCTCCAGCCCGCTGGGCTGACAGTTGGCCCACTACTCAGTTTTTCCTGCCGGCAGCCCTGCTCCCTAGCCTGGGGTGCAGCCCAGGAGTCACTCCCAGCACGAGCCTGCTTCCTCTCCCACCTCCCGGCCCACCTGTACTCCCTCTCCAGTGCTGGCTGTGGGAGGCTCCTTTTCTGCGCCTGGTGATTCTGGCCATGTGGCGTGAGAACTTCCCCCGCCCTACCTGTTCTCAGATCCCAGCACGTGGCAGGGGTCGGAGGTGCAGGTGGCCGCGTGGCTGTGTCATGATCACACGGTCTCGGTGCAGTGAGCACACAGCTGGGCCCGGAGGTGGCAAGATGCCACGGGAAGTCCCACTGCTGATGCAGCCCCGAGCCAGCCTGAGTCAGCCCCACCTGCCAGGTGAAGGGCTGCCTCTCAGAAGGGCCAGTTCTTGGCATGAGGCATGTGGACAAAATTTCACCTCCTGGTTAGCAATGTAGAATGGTGTCTGCCCAGGTTTCTTCCAAAAGAATTACCCTTGTCCCTTATCTTATTTTTTTAGTAGTATTTCTATAAAACAATCAGATTTTCCTTATTTGCTTCCATGAGCCTGCAGTAGTTGTAACAATGCCTTTACTTGTATTAAAACACATTTTTCATTTGTGTTGAGACATAGTTGACATAGAGCACTGTAGAAGTTTAAGGTGGACAGCATAAGAACTTGACTTTCATAAATCATTATTTAATCAGTAGAAAACAGGATGAAGAATAATGGAGGGAAAAACTCATCTAAAATTCTCCCATGAGAAATAGCTATCTTTTATGTTCGATGGATTTCCATTCTGGCTCTTTACAAGTAAGTAGATTATAGTGTGTGTGTTTTTAACATTCCCTTTTATATATATATAAAAATTTAATTTCCAGTCCTAACCGGTTTGGCTCAGTGGATAGAGCATCGGCCTGCAGACTCCAGGGTCCTGGGTTCGATTCCAGTCAAGGGCATGTACCTTGGTTGCGGGCACATCCCCAGTGGGGAGTGTGCAGGAGGCAGCTGATCGATGTTTCTCTCTCATCGCTGTTTCTAACTCTCTATCCCTCTCCCTTCCTCTCTGTAAAAAATCAATAAAATATATATTTTTTTAAAAATTTAATTTCCAGTAACTAATTATCTGCCATACTAGAAATTGTGGACATTCCTTCGCTCTGAAGAAACATCCTATCACTCTCTTCTTCCTCTAAATACATCATTCCCATCCCCCATTTCCCTTACTGTAATCACTTTTATACACCAAGATAGCTCATTCACTTACAGAGGTTAGGAAGCACAGTAGTGCCAAACCTTTTTACAATGCTGGCACCGAGGGAACCACTCTTACCTTGTGGCAGTGTGCATTGGTGGGGAAAAGCCTGATATTTTAGGATGATGACTTTACCCATCTGTCTCCATCCTCACATCTTCCATTTACTGTGTGTGTGTGTGTGTGTGTGTGTGTGTGTGTGTGTTTTGAATGTGTTGCCTTTATACCATAGTGGCTCAAGGTTGCCCTTGGCTCACAGGAATCACTGTGCGTACGCGCAAACACACACACACACACACACAAGTTGAGGATGACATTTGACAAAGGACCATAGTCACGTGGTAGATTTTTCTTCTTTTAAGAGGCAGCAGTTCTAAGACTCTCGCTTCCTGAGTCACTCAAATCCCTGATGTGTTGGAGCAAAACTTTGGACAGAGGCCACCAGAATCTCTTAAAAAGTGTCCTAAGCCCCTTGGAGAGCTTTTCCCGCGGGAAAGAGCTCAGTAGCTGGCCGCGAGCTTCCTGCTCCTCGCTGCCCCGTGTGGTGTCTGTGGCCAGAGCTCACCTATAGGTTTAACTCCTGGCATTGAGCTGCTCGGTGACCGGCTTCATTTCACTCTGGCAGGGGAGAAATGGCCGTGGGCACACAGTGTTCTGTTCATACTTCTTTCTTCAGAAAAAAAAATGAAGCGGCAATCTGTGATCCCTACTAGCTTGTTCTTCTACAGCCCCCACTGTCACCCTCGGGATCTATGACAGGCTGACATGTACTTTAATTAAACAAATCACCAAAAGCCAAGGACCCAGTATTTGTAGTGGGGATTCTGGGGTCACTGCCCCCCCCCCCGCTTTGTTGGGCTGTTATACAGTGTTTCAGTGGCCCCCATCTGCCCTCTAAATCCTCACCCTGCTTGGAGCCCCTGGAGAATTGGGACAGCCAGCCCTGAGGTCGGAGGTCAGAGGGGCTGCCAGTTGGAGGGGAAAGAGGCAGCCCCAAGACCAGCTCCCCAAGCAGGTCCACCCCCATCAGGCCCGAGACGGCCAAGGACCCAAAGGGAGGTGAGGTCCAGCCCAGTATCCGTGGTGAGGTTTGCCTTTTCCCACCTTTTTAGAGAGAATTGGGTGCTGGCAGTGAGCGTGTTGCCTTTGCGCTCGCCCTGGGTTCTCTGGCCCGGACTCCCTGGCAGTCTCAGATGTGCATTGTTACTTACTGTTTCCTGGTGAGCGCTCGGCCCTGGGCCTGACTTAACTGAAGACCACCTTTAGCGCACGTCTTTCTGATCGTTTGCCAGGGTGAGGTGTCACCCAGACCTCGATTGTGTTTGCTTCCCATTTCCTGACCTTCAAGAAGGGGGGAAGTGCAGTGCTCATCGGACTGGGGGCGGGGGTGGGGGTGAAGGAAGTATTCTGTCCCTGGGCTCGAATAGGGGGAGCCCCATGGGAGAGGCAGTGTGGTGCAGTGGTTACCATTGTGGACCCAAGAGTCAGACAGGCTGGGTCTCACTCCCGCCTGCACCCTTTGCTAGCTTTGTGCCCTTAGCCCATCTAAACCTCAGCGTCCCTCGTTGGTAAATAGGGCAGTAATATACTACCTGCTAGCTAATAGTAATAAAACCACTGCTAGGGTCTTTGTGGCGGCTCAAATGCCAGTTCCTCCATTCCTGGCATAGAATACTCCTAAGCGTGTGCTAACCCCTCCCCATTCATTATGAACCCGCAGTTAAAACCTGCTTCCAATCTCAATTTAGATCCCACCCCACCCTTCTCCCTTCCTCCCAACATTTTCTCCTCACTTGAACTCTTGGGTCTCACTGTAGAGTGGTCCCATGCTCGATTATTTTTTTAAAAATTTTTAAATATATTTTTATTGATTTCAGAGAGGAATGGAGAGGGAGAGAGAGATAGAAACATCAATAATGACAGAGAATCATTGATCGGCTGCCTCCTGCATGCCCCACACTGGGGATCCAGCCCGCAACCCAGGCATGTGCCCTGACTGGGAATTGAACCCTGACCTCCTGGTTCATAGGTCAACACTCAACCACTGAGCCATTCCGACTGTGCTCAGTTATTCTTGATGAATCATTTTTACATGGATGATTGACAGCTCACCAGTCAGGCATATTTCATTCCACTGCCAGGCTTTTCTTCTTATTTCCTTCATCTCCCCCTTGTCTCAACGCCCTCCCCCCAACACACACACACACACACACACACACACACACACACACACCAACTTCTTTGGATTTGGAATCTCAGGAGAAATTCCATTCAGTGAGGTTGTTTTAGAATCAACAGCCCTTCTATTTCACTTGGGTCTCTCTGAATAATGTCGGCGCTTTAAGTTTTCAGCACTTTGTATGACTAACATACAACTGAGCATTAGACATACTATATATAAAATTGCAGATCAGAGAATGGAAACGCTTTTTAAAAAAAAAAATTAAAAGAGTTGGATTGTGTGGGCTACTTGGAAGCCGTTCAGTGGGGCAATATAACTTTTATTTTCAGAAGCTTATGGATTGAACCCCGCCCAGGCTTCCAGTTCCTAAGAAAACTGGCAGAAGACGCCCCGCCAAGTTTCCTCACCAGGGCCATAAAGGAGTAATCCTCCGCATCCCGGTCTCATTCTAAGGAAGCAGGAGGCTGGCGTGGCCTTTGCTGTCCTCACAAATGAGGTTCCCTGACCTGGGGGGAGGGGGGGGGAGGGAGGTGGTATCTGGTGGGAATTGTGGGGGGCAGGGGCAGGAGAGGGTGCTAGCCACACAGGCCTGCACAGGTAGCTGGGCCCACTGCAGTCACAGTGGCCCAAAAAGAACGTTCACAACTCTGGGGACAGAGCCGGTCATGGTATGTTGAGTTGAGGGGACAGTTATGTTACAGTCTTGATGGCTTTTGATGGCTGCTCAGAAAAGCTGAACTATAAATCGATCCAGTTTTCACACACACACACACGAAATATTTTCTTTACATTTAACATTGTGTGCGAGTAGGGGAGGGTGTTATAGCTGTTTGGGGAATTAAACTGTAAGAAATGGTAAAAACAAGATCTGGCCTATTCGTTCCTGTTGTTGACAGCTCAGAAGGTAAATGAAGGGGTGAAAGGGGGGCGGGCGTGGAGGGGTAGACGGTAGAGCACACAGAGGAGCCAGGGGAGTGGGGGGTCCCCAAGCTGCAGGAGGCTTGAGAAGCCATCGAGTCAGCCCCCAGGCTGCACAGAGGAGAGAAAGAAGCAGCGCCTGTTGATAGGCCTTCGGGCTAAGCCCTGCTCCTGGAAAACCTTTGCGCTCAGAGTCCGGTTTGTCAGCCTGTGTGCAGCCCATCTGCTTCTGGCTGGGTGCTGGCTTGGAGAAGCCAGCGCCTCTGCAAGCTGAAACCCAGGTTGAATTCCTGGTTGGCAACCACCAGCGAGAAGGCGGGGTTCCCAGGGTTCTGCACAGCGGGGCCCCATCTAACTCACTGGCGCCCCCTCTGGGCGCTGGTGGAAAATCACCCGTAATTGTTGCTTTTCCACACCCAGAGCTGGAGCCGAGCCCAGGGGCCAAGGCTGGGAAAGCAGCGCTGAGAAACGCAGTCAGGTGTGCAGGTTCTCCGCTCGACTGGCTTCCTGGGAGGTGCTGGGAATTTCCCCGTTTACTGGCAGAATCATTTTCATTTCTAAATTTCAGAGAAAGAAATGAGAGCAGCATTGCTTCACTGTGGAAGGGAGTTTAAGCTTCTTCCCAGGGGCAGTGGGGAAGGCCTGGAAGAGGGCGAGCTCCAGGGGAAGGTGCCCGGAGGGAGGAAAGGATGGCAGGGGGGGAGACTGGAGGCAGGAGACAGGTGGAGGCTGCCCCAGCAGCCAGGGGGGCAGACGTGGCCGGACTGGGGCACAGCGGGGACAGGTACTTGGAATTTTAAGGGAGAAAAGGAGCAAGACTTTGTTGATTGGATGCGCGGGAGCAGGGAGGGAGTTGATAAGGATGATGACTCACAGGTCTGTCGTTGGACAACTGGGCAGCTGTGGCGCTGCACTCGCTGTACTCGGAGAGGCATGGGCCGAGGAGGAGGCAGCACTTTGGGGAATGAGATAATGAGTTCCCAGATACAAGGGTTGGGCAACCAGGCTGGGAAGAACGGAGTGATGGAAGAGGATGGTTCTGTGTACACGCTGGGAAATGTGGAGGCTTCGCATGCAGTCGGGGCACACGAGGGCGGCACTGTTTCCTCGGAAAGGCTGGGTTTGTGGGAGGAGGCACAGGGTGGCTGGGTGCGCTCACTGCCTCACCCTCGGGGCTCCATCTCACCATCCTGACCTGAGCAATGCGTGTGGGGTTCTCTGTAACTTACACAGCTCAACGGGCCTTGGTTGGGGGTGTCTGTTTGACTGATAAAGGGGTCAAGAGAAACATTCCAGCATGCTTTCTTTTTCATCATGACTAACTAAAATAAGCAGTTTTTTTCCTAGGGATTTTACTAAATAGAAAAAAAAAAGGCCCTTCCTTTCTTTTCCTTTTCTTTTTTCTTGGAATCTCTTTTTACAGTGACTTTGCCCCGGGTCTGCATCACACAGCTGGGAATTTGTGTGGGGCAAGGAAGGCCTCGAGGTGTTAAGAGAATTTTAAATCAAATATTTTCCATCTCCAGTGAGAACTTCTGAGGAGCGGGCTTATGTGGGAGAGAGGAGAATTTCAATTGACGTAAAAAAACACTTTCTTAAGGAGCGGGTTTGGAAGACAAACTGTGGAACTGCTTGTAGAATGAACAGAAGCAGACAGCCTTCTCTCTCTCAAGTTTCAGGGGAGACTTCCAGGGACCTTGGCCTGAGGTGCCTGTGGACCCATTAGAAGGAAAGTCATATTTCTGGGTCTTTGAAGTTATCAAACCAAGACCCAAGCTGAACCCCTCTTTTTGCAGATATTCCAGTGCAGTTTAACTAAAGGACATGGGGAGTAGCACATCATTTTATTTCAGAAATCAAGAGATTGACATTTTAGCCCCAGGTCAGTTTGCGACCCTCCATAACTTAGGGCAAGTCACTTAACTTTGGGGAGCCTTGGACTTCTCACCTGTAAGATGGGTAGGATGGGTACCTCACAAAGTCTTGGGGGCTTCTATGTGATCATGCAGGTAAGTTATCACAGTGCCTGGCACAGAGTCAGCCCTCACTAACAGTTATTGAAAACGAGACTGTTAACCATGATGACTGCCCTACCAACCTCCCCGGAGGAATACGTTACTCGAGGAATAAAGCACTTTGAGGAAGTGCTTTTAAGCCGCTTAAGACCAAAAGGTACTATGCAAAAGCTGTGCTGTTATCAATTATTAATAATCGGTTCATAATTACTTTTGCCACAGTATTAAGTGAAAATCCCCGTGGGTGGGTGATGACTGGGAACATGGGAACTATTATTAATGGAGCTGCCAGCTCCTGTTACTAGATCCATTGACAGAACATTTCTCTCTGGGAATCCTTTGACAAATCAGCTGACTTTCCTATTCCCTTGCTGTAAGCACTGCAGATGTGACCCACATGTCCCCTGTGTGGTTCCTGGAGATTAGTAACAGAGAACAGAGGAGGAGCCAGCCCGCCCGGGGACAGAGCCTGCAGGAGCCTTCCCGGTGTCGGGCTGTCCGTGGGGTTAGCTCGCGGTGTGTGTGCGTGATGTTCTCCCTGGTTCGCTTGTCTGAATGTTCCCAGCTTTTCCTAACGGGCACTTCGCTCCCAGCGAGAGTTTCTGCTTTGGAACAGGGCAGGGGGGATCCCAGTCATGCCCTCCTCCGCCTCCCACTGGAAACAGCTCTGAGGAAGTGCTTGGCCAAGTCAGTGAGCCGGATGTGATGGGAGGGGCCGCTGCCATCAAAAGGGGCAAAGGGAGATGGGCAGTGCCTAGCGGCAGTGAGGCAGCAAGGAGGGCAGGGAGCCGGGTCAAGGGAAGGGCACGCTGGGAGGGCAGGGCTGACCGGCGGCTGAACCTAAGAGTGGTCAGGATCTGGGGGAGGAGGAGGCCTGCCATGTGCGTTTGACCCAGGAAAGGGACACACAGGGCTCAGCACGGTAGGAGAGCTTGGGAGGTGTGCTCATTGGATCCGGGCTTTCAGAGGGTTGAGTGTGCATGACCTAGAGTCGGTCAGAACCAGGTTCGAATCCCAGCTCTGCTACTTAGTTGACAAGTTGTTCAGTTCTCTGCACGTCCATCTCCCAGTGTGTAGCATGGAGACAGCAGTGCCTACCCAGTTGAAAGAAAAATGAGAGAGTGTGAGCAAAGCCTGCATCCCCAGCACACGGTGGAGATGATAGCACTTCCTCTGAGCCACACGCTGTCCCAGGGTCGATGGGCAGCAACTCAGTTCCCCTTCAGGGCCGCACTGCAAGCGGCGCACGTTCCTCATCCCCAGTTAACACACGCGGGGGCGGTCGGAGGCACAGAGAAATGAGGTAACTTGCCCGGTTAAGTGACAGAGCCCGGCTCCGAGGCCCTGTCTCCATGGCTCTCCTGCACGCCCCGCGGCTGTCCTCATCCCCGTCCCATTTCTGGGTTTAGAATAGGGAATTCTAATGCACATCTGGCCACATCCCGGGGCCTCCAGTTATCTCAAGGAATTTGAACACATTTCCTCAAAACTGACTGATTAAATTCCTGTGGGTTTTTTCCTTAAAAAAAAAAAAAAAATCAGGGTGGGTGGACAAAGAGGCATTGATCAAAGAAACAGCCGTCACTAAACGGTGGGAATGTCTGTGACCACATGCTCGGAAGAACCCACATGTCATTTTAAGCCGGGCTGATTTTGCTTGTCTGGTGCTTTCTAAGAAGCCACACAGTGAGTCGGAGAAATGTACCGGCTGTCCCCCCGGGGGGCTGATGCTGACAGCTCGGCTCCTCGGCCGCTGAAGTGCTAATGAAAAACACTAATTGGGCTTGGCCAGCGGCTGGGACAGGACGGTCCCTTCAGGAGGGGAGCAGGCAGCATCTTTCTCTGTGGTTTCTCCCAGGGCCTCTGGTGGCTTGAAGAAGGAAGGGGGCAGCACAGGAAGTGAGAGGCTGGGGCGGTGCCGCCCGTTAGGCCGCCAGGTGGAGGTTGACCCTGACACAGCCGTCCCCCGAGCTCTGGGAAGACAGAGCCAGGCCTCCTTGTCACCCCGGCACCCTGAAAGTCGCCCCGCACCGGGACCGGGCGAGGCACTCTGCAAGTGTTCAGTGAGAGCAGAAGCGAAGGCGTGAATGAGTTCCCGTGTGGCCCACCAGCCTCCGTAGCCATTCCCTGTGCAGCTCCCCGTCTCCACTTGGCTCAGTGCCACCTGCGAGCTGGCCACTCCTCGCCCTGGCCCTGCAGCGCTGTCCACGGTGAGAGTCGGCCGTCCCCAAGTGGAGCCTTGACCTCTGCCACTGACCCTGCTCTGCTGAGAGCTTCGCTTTGCTTCCCTGAGGTGACCTTCTGTCTTGTCTGTCTTGTCTCCCCACAGGTGTCCTCTCGCTGCCGGCGTACTTCAGCCCCTACAACGGCGGGTCCCTGGGCCAGGACGAGCGCGCCGATGCCTACGCGCAGCTGGAGCTCCGGACCCTGGAGCAGTCCCTCCTGGCCACCTGCGTGGGGAGCATCTCCGAGCTGAGTACGTGGGGCACCCCCTCCAGCTGGCTCCCGGGGAGAAGGCGAGGATGAGGCTGGCTTCTGGGTTCCGGCCTCCTCCATCTTCACGCTTCTTGCCTTCCCTGGAAGCTCGGTCCTCCCGGTCCAGAGGTCGCCCACTGGTGGCCCACGGTCCCGTGTGGTTTGGCCGTGTGGGGCCTTCATCGCACACAGATGATCTGGGGACACTGGGCCCCACTCCTGCGTGGCAGCGACGGGGGAGGGGCTGTGGGCAGCTAAGCGGACATGTGCCCCCTACGTTGTCACGTACCTCGTTATTCTAGAGGTGGCCTGTTTCACTCATTTATTTTACCTGCCAGCCCCCAAAGTAGTGAATTTACCACCTGTATTGTTTTTAAAGGAAAGCACCCCTTAAACCTCAACATGGGAAAGGGAAAGTCAAAACAGAGCCGCTCTGGGTGAAGGAGGGCACCTCAGCCCTTTAGCAGCCCTGGCACCGCCAGGACCTCAGGGCTCTGCGGTCAAGGTCACTACCCAGTTATTTGAGAAATCAAACTGCACATTCTTCGTCCTTACTTCTCCCTCACTGTGTCCTGAGGCCACGACCACCCGGCGGCAGCCACACACCCAGGGGCCCTAGCGCACGGCTGGAGCAGATGGCGCTTCACTCAGCCTTTTCTATTTATAATTTCTTGGAGTTTTCTGGCCCCTGAACAGTGAATGGCAAACCTTTCTATTTCTTTAGGACGCAGCTTCCTCCCTTCTTTCTTCCTCCCCTTCCCAGGATAGGAAACAAGGTGCCTGGCTCCAGGTCACAGAGCAGATCAGCACTTGGGGCCGGGAGGGAAAGGCAGACGTCCGGCTCTGTCTCCTGGGGGATGGCAGGACGGCCACCTGGGTCCGTGCCCCTCGAGGGACGTGCGGGAAGCGGGCTCGGTGTGTTTGGTAAACCCTCCCGCCCCGAGACAGGCAGGGATGCACTCATCCTTCAGACCATCGGAAGGCACCTTGGTTTTATTTTGCATTTTAAACATTGAGTACCTACTGTGCGCAAGGTACCCCATGGAGCACCTCACTCACATGATCTCATTTACTCCTCAGAGCAGCTCAGCAAAATGTGTCCTGGTGACAAAGGCTCAGAGGAGCAGTGTGACTTCCCCCAAGTCAGGCAGCCAAAGGATCAGGGCGTGGGCTCGACTCCCGACACGCCTGCTGGTTGCAGAGCTATTTCACGTGGGACGGCGGCTCCCTGGACGTGGCTAGCAGCCTTGCCGCCAGCATTCGGGCAGCTGACGCCGAGGCTGGGCCCTGAGCCCTGAGCCTTTGTCCTTCCCTACGCGGCCTGTGTCCATTGCAGGCCAGGGGGCACTCAGAAGCCTCCCTCAGGGGACGGCTTGTCCTTACTCCTCACTCCGGAGACAGAGTCCTGCGGTCCTACCTTCTGAAGCTCGCTCAGCTCTTAGTTTTCCCCGTGCACCACCTCCACGGCTACCAACTCAGCCCCGACCAGGGCCATTTAAAACACAAATTGGATTAAAACACAAATTACCCATCTGCTCAGCATCCCCTCCGTGCCTGCTATGGTTTCCAGGCTCACTCAGTGAAATCTATATCCTCATTGTAGCCCACGATCAAATATTTGATCTGGCTTTATCTAGATGACCGTGCTCAGCCTGATTCCCAGCCTCGTGGCCACGTACCTCGCACCCCGGGGCCTTTGCACTAGCTGTTCCCTGTGCCTGTGACCTTTCCCCCTTAATGCTCTGCAAGTCTCTGCCCAAATGGCACCTTATTAGGCCTTCCCTGAGCACCCTGCGTGGATGAGCACCCACTCTCATTCCTCTGTCTCTTCTCTTATGGCTTTGGTTTTTTTCAAAGCCTTGATCGCCACTTGACATTTATCATCTATTCCCATGTAAATAGTTTGTCACCTTTCATCTGGCCTGTCAGCTTCATAAGAATAGAGACTCTGCTTTTCCCCTTCTGTCCTGTAGCCCAGTGATCAGAACAGTACCAGATGCCAGGGGTGTGTGTGCGTGTGCACATGTGTGTGTGCACATGCGTGTGTGCACGTGCATTAGGAGCGGTCCACATCCTGGCCCCGCTGCTCCTCAGGGCAAAGGGAAGAAGCAGCCCCGTAGCCTCTTTTCACCGAAAACCAAGCAGTCCGTGTCGTGCACCGAGTTGCCCGCGCTCCCTCTCGCTCTGAAACCAGGGATTTTGCTCATCCCGCTGTGAAGGAGGGAGGAGACAAGGTGGAGGCAGATATTGCAATTCCTCTCTCCGAGACTAAAGATCTTAATGAGGTTAGCGATACTTGGCACCGAGCACCTTGTACCTAAAACCTTACCCCAGGTTTAACAGGCATCAGCTCCCTGCACTTTGCCAAGCCCAGCCTGCCAGGTAGGTCAAGAAGTTTCTTTCTTGCATCAGGTCCAGCTGCACAGGAACTTGGGCACCTGTATGTTCCTCTGTCCCTCTCTACCCATGAAAATGTCAATGGAGGGAAAATAAGACACAAACAAAACAAAACCCCTCTTTTTAAAGGCAGCCAGATGGAGGAGCCTGCTGCACTCCAGACTCTCTGCTGGCTTTATTGGTGTTATTGGATGGCACATAATGAGGGTGGGCAGACCACAGTGAAACCTGCAGCACCTCTGATCAAGGCTCTCGTGATTAACTAGCAGCGAGGGCGGGCTTTTCACGCCCCGTGGGTGTTTCTGAGCTTCAGACTGAGGTTTCATTGAGCTTAGGATCAAGTGATTCTCAAGTCCAAGAAGTTTCCAGAAGCAGCTCCGAGTGTCCAATCTGGGCCCAGGCTTCTCATACTAGCTGGGGGTTTCATCCCCCCTGCCCCCTGCTGCAGACGGAAACTGTAATAAAACACAATAGCAATAAATGTCCAGGAAAGTAAACTAAAAGACATGTAAAACGCAAGCCAACTTTTTTTATTATTATTAGGTTAGATAGGCATTGCTATGGAGTTGTTGCTGCTTTTAAATTTCTGAAATTTCTAAAATTAACTTGTTGTGACCCAGTAACAGTCTGCAGACCACGCTCTAGGTGGCCATGGCACAGCAGCCGAGGGCAAGTGGTTGGAACACAGGGCCCCCAGTTCCAGGCCTGGCTGCTTCACAGGCTAGTTGTGCAACTGGGACAGATCATTTCACTTCTGTGAGCCTGTTTCCTCATCTGTAAAACAGAAATGCCTCCCCTAAGGGGTGGTTGTAAAGACTGACTGAGGTTTTCTCTCTCTTCATGTCTATCACGAAGCCTAGAAAATCTCAGGGGGCCGGGAGGAAAAGCCCTCTGGGAGGACAGCCAACGCGAGCGGCTCTCTTTGGCCATAAATGAGGGGTGCAGAGCAGTGTGCGTTTTTAGATGCCCGATCGGGATTGTCTGGTTGTTGAGAGAGACTGATGACACGTAGCTGGGCTTGGAGCCAAGAAGTGCAGGGACCCCCATCTCCTGCTGCCTCCACGGCCTTCCCGAACCTTCCGGGCCTCCCTGTTCCAGTTAGGGAGCCCTTCCGCGACGCTCCCATTTCTTCCTGGATTTTTTTTTTCTTGCCTGCATTCTGGCTGGAATTGTGTTACCAACGGTTTCTGCACCAGTAACAAGAAAACAATCATAAACGTGATTAATGATGACGACGTCCACTTTGTCTGCCTCGGAAATGCTATCTCCACGAGATTTCTCTGGGATGCAAAGCGCAGGCTCTGTGACTTCTCCTCCTCTTGGCCCCGTGGTCCTGCCAGAAGTGATGGCATTCGGGTCTGGGGAGGCGGGAGCCAGGTTTCGGCTCATGGCAGCCGACTCAGCTGGTACAACGAGCTGTGCTGAGGCGGCTGCGGGGTGGGGGGGTGTCGGTCCCGGTTTCTACCACCCAGAGCCCGGGGGCAGGGCTGGGAGCTGGCATTTCAGGACCCGGCCTCCTGTCCTGGGAAATGTGGGGCAGCGCTTGACTGCACACAGAGGTCCTGGGAGGAAGAGCCACGGAACGGCCCGCAGGAGGGCGGGATGACAGGAAGAGGCCGGGAATCGTGATGGGGGTGTAGCTAACCTCTGTCAAGCACTTACTCTGTGCTGTGCAGGATGTTGAGTGCTTTCCTCCTGTTATTTATTGGGATCCGCACAACTTTGAGGTTTGCTGTGATGACTCCCGTTTTGCAGATGAGGAAACCAAGGCTCTGCTCAGTAATGCGTGTGAGATTGGAAGTAGCAGAGCCCTGACTTGACTTTGGGATCTATGCTCTCACCCACTTACCTGGTGATTCTCAGACCCCACCAGGCAGTAGATCTGCCAGGGGGACTTTTACAAAGTACAGGTGCCCGGGTCCTGCCCCAGACCCATCAAATCAGAGTCTTGGGGATGGGAGCCATTTGTCAGTAACTTGCTGCCCTCCACCCGCTGGGTCAGGAGGCACAGAGCCGCAGGGACGAACAGCCAGGCGTGTGGAGAGGAGTGAGGACCTTGGGGTAGGGTACACGCTCTTTCCCAGTGGAGATCAGTTCCAGGGGTGCCATTGTCCCTGCTCAGATAGAAGCCACACATCGTCGCTATGGCTGTCGTGGGAGAACTGGGCGACTAATGAGCTCAAATCAAGCCCCTGCCCCAACATTGTATGTTGAAATGAAACAGGTGCAAGGCTATTTCTTCATTCTCTAAGTGTTTGCTGAGCACCTCTTATACAGTAGATCCCAGGCAGGGTGCCGGGGACACCGTGGAACGGAGTACCAGACTCTCAGAAGCTGTCGAGTGATGATAAATTGAATAAATGAATGACTTGGTTCTGCCATACATTGAATGACCCTTTACTTGCCAAATTAAAACCTGCATCTTTCTCCCCCCTCGGGGTCAGCCATGTCCAGCTGGAAGGAAGCTGGCCCCCAGGGGAGGCGCCTGTGTTCCCAGGCCTGGAGGATGGAAGGGCGCCACTTGTCCCAGAACCGAGGGGCCCGCAGGTGCCTGGGGCTGCTTCACCCATCCTTTCTCAGCATTGTGGCCGCACACAATGATGGGAGCTTCCTGCCCGGGCTGGGGGGATATTGAAAAGGCTGGACTTGGGCAGTAACACAGCACAGGACGTGGGGCCCTGAGACCCCACAGCCCAAGCCACAGCTCAGCTCACAGCCTGGTTTCCAATGCAGACCATTGCCTAGCCACCTGACCTTGGCTAGTGAACCGCAGCTGGGTGGCCCCCCTGTGAGCAGGCAAATGTGTGGGGTCAGTAAGTGTTTGCCGCATGAGCCTCCATTTCTTCACCTGTAAAGTGGGGATAATGTGTGGCCCCAGGATCACATCAAATCCTCTTTCTAGGGAGGTGAATGCTGAGCACATAGAGCGTGCTCGGCGGATGGTGGTGGTGGTGCTTTTGCTTGGCGCGAAGGGGATGGAGGCAGCCTCCTGGCCGAAGTGCCTGGCCTTGCACCAGGCAGCACGGGGCGTCCCCTGCGTCTGGCACTGGTTGTGGGAGGCTGGGAGAGGGGGCCCAGAAGGACTCCCTTGGTCAGAGAGCTGGGGCGAGGCCCGTGGGGTGTTGGAGAGAGTGGGGATGTCGAAAAAGAAACCACAGGGGCCTGCACTGTGGAGGGCGGGCCGCCAGGTGTGTCGTTGCCTGTGTAGGCAAGACCGAAAGTGAAAGGGAAACTGGCCACGGTGTGTCTGGGTGACAGGTTCCGCCTCCGCCCAGACTAGACCGTAATTACGAGGCTTTAGCTACAAGCCTTCTTGGGAGAATGTGGGCCATGAACTCAGACTTCGTTTTCTCTCCTCCCTTCTGCTCCCCCTGCAGGTGACCTGGTGTCCCGAGCCATGCACCACATGCAGGGGCGCCGCCCCCTGTGTCCTGGCTCCAGCCCCGCCCGTCAGGCCCGCCAGCCTCCCCAGCCCATCACCTGGTCCCCCGACGCCCTCCACACGCTCTACTACTTCCTGCGGTGCCCACAGATGGAGTCCATGGAGAACCCCAACCTGGACCCCCCGAGAATGGCCCTGAACAATGAGCGGTAGGGATCTTCCTTGGGCTGCACACCTGGTGGGCCGGGTGCCTGTGTGTGTGGACTGACCGGTGGCTGCCTCCCTGCCTATGAGGAGGCGGCTGGCACCGACGGGGGGCGGAGGGGGAGCGGGGCCGGAGGGGGGGGGGGCTGGGATGCAGATGGGGAAGGCCTGGCCCAGGAGGCAGGGGATTGTTTGACCTGGGCTGATGTACAGGGGTCAGTGAGGCTCAGAATGTGGGCTTTGGCCTCGGTCTCGGGTCTGCCAGAATATGTCCCCCTGTTCTGCTTCCTGGCTCTCTTCCTGGGCTCTTGAGAAATTCCGTTGCCTCTTTTCTAAAGTGGGGTATTCACACCTACCAGGAAAGGTGGTAGAGAATCACGTGAGCTGGTGCTCTGAGGAAAAGCCCTGTGGGCAGGGTCTGGGCGGTAACTGGCCTCCGTCAGTGTAGCTGCCACCTCTTTGGATGGCAGTGATGTCACCGTTAGGGATCTTAGGCACGTTTTTTGCTCCATCCACTCATTTTACAGACGAGACCTTGTGGCTCTGGCAGGTGATGCCATCGGCAGGAGGCTAGTGGTTGAAGAGCCCCAGGATCCTGGCCTGCTGGCTGCCACTCTAGTGTTTTCTCTATGGCATTCCAGCCCTTTCCTGGCCTGAGGCAGGGGGTCCTGGGGTAGGGAGGCCTGGGTAGGGGGGCTTGGGGTAGGGAGGCCTGGGTAGGGGGGCCTGGGGTAGGGAGGCCTGGGTAGGGAGGCCTGGGGTAGGGAGGCCTGGGTAGGGAGGCCTGGGAAGGGAGGCCTGGGGTAGGGAGGCCTGGGGTAGGGAGGCCTGGGGTAGGGAGGCCTGGGTAAAGAGGCCTGGGCAGGGCCGCTCAGAACAGATACACAGGTTGTGTGCTGCACAGGAGGCCCAGCGAGGGGTGTGAGTGCGGACACACGTGGGGCCATGTCAACCTAAAGACAGGACGCCTCTTCTGATTGATGTCCCGAGTAGTCTTTCTTCTCCAATGTAGTATGACATTTCTTAAAATGTGGTCTCAAGTGTTATCTGGGCTAGGAAAACTGCTGCTCATACAATTGCTAATACCGCTATTGATATTACTAATATAACCACTGCTACTGACAATAATAATTAATAATGCAACGACTTTCAAATACCACTGCTAACTGTAGCTCGCATCACAGAGCACAGATAGAGACAGATAGCATCGTAAGGGTTTCACTTACTAACTCACATTTCTCCCGCGTGTCTGTGGGTCCATGGGGAAGGGGTGTAAGTGTTCCGAAGAGGGGCTTATGTGATTGAGTCTGCAGCCTAATGAGGGAGGCAAAGGACAGGAGAGAAGGGGACAAATGAGCACAAACCAGCAGACAGTGGCGGAGGAGGCTGGTGCATGGAAATGTCCTAGGTCGGCCCTCAGACCCTGCAGCCGGCCCGGATCCAGGCCGGCTCTGCCGCTGACCAGTAGTTGGGCGGGTCATTTGGCTTCTGTGCCTCAGCCTGTTCTTCTTAGCATGAGAGTAACAGCGCCGCCTCAAGGGGCATTGTGGGGTTCATTGAGTTAATACACGTGAAGCACTTAGAGTAGTCAGTGCCTGGCGCACAGTATGTCAGCCGTCGCCATCTTCGCCGCCATCGTATTCAGGAGGATGTTTGGAAAGGCTGGAGCCGGGGCTGGCATCGGGACAGACTGGGACTGTAACCGGGCCGAGGAGACAGCCACAGGCAGGGCGGCATGGGCGGCGAAAGTCCCGGAAGGACTTTGCTTGTTTCAAAGTGCATATTTCATGACAAATGGATCTACATTTTAAAAACGAAAAAATTAGGTGTGTTGTTGTTTTTTAAGTCATCACTAATACTTGTTTATCGAGGTAAATGCTTCTTGGGGGGCTTTGAGCACCCTCAGAGGCGCCCTGGCTGTGATCGGAGCAAGACTCCTTACCTCTGAGCCGCAGTCTCCTCCCGTGTAACGTGGGGATCTGAGCAGTGCCTACTTCCCTGGGGGAGTCCCCTGTTCTGGGGAATGCCCCCGACACAAGTGAGGTACACAGCGTGGACAGAGGCGCCTCTCTGTTCCTTTCCAGATGCAGTGGGTTGGGGGGGGGGGTTCCCCATGAGCACTTTACATAACTAGGAAGCGCCCCGGATAGGCCGTGTGCTCAGTCTGAAGAAGGGGGCTCGTTAAGCTTTTGCTCAGCTTGCGAAAGTGTTTTCTTATCAGATAATAGAGATGATGGCACTGGTGGCTTCATTCTACTGACTGGCTCCCTTAAATGCCATTTCAAGAAGATTTGCAACGTTAAGCTCTTTTCTCTTTTCCTCGTCTCCTTTTTTGCATTAAATTTCCATCTGTTTTCCCAAAATGGCAGTAAAAGAAAGAAGAATAGCTGTTGGGTGACTTAAGGACTTGTTTGCATGTGTTCCCCAGACTGGCCCACCCAGTAAACCCTGGAGTGACTTGTTTGTGGTCTGCAGTGCACCCAGGAAGGTGGCCCTCCTGCTGCCAGTCATTCTCCATCAGCCTCAGAGTGCCTTCCTCCTCCCGAAATCGCCTTGCTTAGTATTTGCTTAGTTACTTGTCACTAGAATGTAAGTATCATGGGTCGGCCTTGTCCCCACTGTGTCCTTAGCACGTAGAACAGTCCCTAGCACATAGTAGGGCAGTAAAATATTTTGTTCCGTTAGTGAGATAGGCTGTAGAGCCTGAAGATTGGATGCTTTGGGGTCAACGACCGTAATACGGGGTCTCTGCTCTGCCGTTTACCAGTGATGTACTTTGGGGAAGTTCTTTAACTTCTGAGGCCTCGGTTTCCCCAGCTTTTTAAATGGAAAGTAGCTTGACCTACTTCCAGAGGTTTTTGTGGGATCAAATGAGGTCATGTATTTAAAGGACGTAGCACACAGAGTAAACTCTTCACACATGGTAGCTGCTATTGTTGGTATAATTACTTTTCACAAACCTATGGAAGCACTAGAATAACTAAATCTTGTTTAATGCATAAATAACCCAAAAGCAGTGGTGACTTTAAATATCACAAGCCCTCAAAGGCAGGTTTCCCCTCCCTCTCATATATGCCTTCTTCAGTCCCTGCCCTCAATTCCCTCTTCACTCAGCCCTGGCAGTAGCCGGGGCCAGAAGACGAGGTAGACCAGATGTCACAGAGGACGAATGCAGTGAGGACTGTTTTGGACAAACACATGCACAGACTGTAGGTTTATCATAACGCACCACCCAAGGATTTCAAAGAACTAAAAACTGGGTTCTATCCACCTGTTGGTTCAGAGGCCAAGAGTGAGTGGAGCGCTTTCTGAAGTTTCGGGTGATCGGGCCCCTTTCTAGTTGGCTTGGCCACAGACCTACGCGTGGTGGGCTGTCCTTGCCCAGTGTTAAGCTTGGGAGTGATGTGATCTGGTTTATTTTTGCCTGGGCCAGAAGCATCTAGACCAGGGGTGGGCAAACTTTTTGACTCGAGGGCCACAATGGGTTCTTAAACTGGACCGGAGGGCCGGAACAAAAGCATGGATGGAGTGTTTGTGTGAACTAATATAAATTCAAAGTAAACATCATTACATAAAAGGGTACGGTCTTTTTTTTCAATAGTTTTATTCATTTCAAATGGGCCGGATCCGGCCCGCGGGCCGTAGTTTGCCCACAGCTGATCTAGACAAAGCTTTGCAGTTTGTAAAGCACTTTAGATGCACAGCTGTCTAACAGACCCTCACATTAGCTCTTGGAGGGAGCCATTGCTGTCATTTACAGGTGAGCAGACCGAGGCCTTGAGAAAGGGTCAGCAGGGCACCCAAGGGCCCAGCGAGGAAGAGGCAGATGTGAGTCCAGGCGGGGAGGCCTGGTTATAATAACACAGTGAATTCGCACGATCCAAGGTGACATACCCTCCCGCCGCCCAGGAGCGAGAAGGCAAGATGCTGGAAGCCGGGTCTCTCGGTCAGCACCCCCTCGACCCAGCATGGCTGGTGCAGCTCAATCGCAACGACTCAGAGCCTCCTCTCCAACAGACTTGAGTTCGCTGGTCCTGGGTGGCCAGCCTGAGGGTGGGCATCTATCTGTCCAGCATCCAAAAAGGAACAGGCCAGGGATTGGGGCAGACAAAGGAAGTGGCGGTGCCAGGTAACGGGCTGGAGACGGGACAGGATCCTGCCCCCCCCCCCCCCCCCCCCCCACTGACAAGTGCCCTGGGAAGCTGCCCGCTGCATATGACTTCCTGCCCCATTGTTGGGCCCACCGGTCCTCGCAGGGGGAACTGCCAGGCCCCGGGGCCTCATTCGTTTGGAGTGTTTTTCTAACCCGGCAGCAACAATCCCCTTTGTCTGCAGAACTGCTGGAAAATCCCTGTGCAGAGAACTGAACTTCCTTTCTTAAGGAAGGTCCCTTCGGAGGCTGAGGGGTTGGCTTTCCAGACGTGAGGCTGGGGCCGAGAGCTCCCTGCTCCTGCTGCCTGACAGGCAGCTCTTAGCTTTCCTCCTCCCACTAGACCAGCCGCCTCCGACAGCCGTCCGTGCCCCGCTTGCTACTTGAATATTTGAGATTTGGGGGAGAAGGCTCTTTAGGGGTCCACGTGCACCCCGACTTCGGGGCCCAGCCCAGCCTCCCATTCCCGCTGACATCGGGGCTGATGGGGCTGTGGATGCAGGAGCTGGGGTTTGGGCGGAGCGGGAGGTGGGCCCACTGGGGGGAGCCTTCTGCCCCCCCCCTCCCCCCCGCCCCCCCGCGCAGGCTCAGCATTTTGTGGGGGTCAGTGTGGTCTCGTGAAAGACCCGAGAATCTTTTTTTTAAGAGTCAGATGGGCGAGCTATGTGACCTCAGACACGTCTCCAAACCTCTCGAAGCCTCGGTTTCCACGTCTGTAAAATGCAGACCAATGGCGAGTCCTGCCTCGCGGGGTGGATGCGTGAGAGGGCCGTTTGTGCACAGTGGCCTCGTGCTTACCCGGCACATCCAGGCCCTCCGCACCTCCCAGCAGGGGGCGCTGCTGCCAGAAGGCCATGCCGGGGTCCTGCGTGAGGCTGCGGCTGGGATGTGGGTGCAGAAAGCAGGGTCGGGGCCCAGGAGCGCGCACCATCTTCTCCTCTTTCTCTGGTTGGTTGGGTCAAAGCCAGTTGTTGCCATCGGGAATTTCCCCCCTTCACTGTGCATCTCTGTTAGGCCTCCAGAGGCCCATGCCCCTCCTCCTTCTAGAAGTTTCTGGGGACTCTTTACCTGACAGTGTGACTAGGTCATCTCTCTGCCTTAGACTGCGGGATGTGGGGAAGGCGGGTGCTGTGTGATTTCACTCAGTGAATCCAGGCAGGAGTTCCGACCCGGAAACCCTAAGCAAAAGCCTCAGCCGCTGCGCAGCAGGCGTCGGGGGTAAATGAAGCCGCCCAGCCCGCGGGTCGGTCCTTGCACGCCTGCCTCGTTGGCAGAGGCGGGTGCTGGTGACAGTGCCCTTGGGGGGCCGTGCGTTTGAACAGGTCGGAGGCCTTCTGTCTGGCTGCCATATGGTGCGAGAGTGTGTGGTCTCTGCCAGCCACCGCAGACGCCGGGCACGGCTGCAGGAGGCCTGTCTCCTGCGCATGGCAGCAGTGAGCCCCGTAGGTGAGGTGTGGCCTGCGGGCGGGGGGAGCCGCACCCCAGCAGAGAGGAGAGAGGCCTGCATTCCAGGTGTGTGGGCAGCAGCGATACCCGGCCTGCTGGACCAGCTGCTCGCCCGCCCAGCCGCTGAGCTGGGAGCTTTGGCCTGAGAATTGGGTCAGGGGCCCCGGACCTCACAGCACCCACAGCCCTCCCTGCCGTGTGAGAAAGGATGGGGGGGGCGTGAGAAAGGGTGGAGGGGCAGTGGCCTGCGTGCCATCTCCCCTGGAATCTCTACCATCCCGCCCACATGAGATGCCACCCTGGAGTCAAGCCCAGTTACCAAATCATGGCTGTGTCCCCTCCACCAGGGCCCAAGGGCACAGGGACATGTGCAGAACCACGTCTGCCCTTTCCCTCCTGAGAGGCTCGATCCCAGCTCCCCGCTGCCCTCCCAGAGGCTGCCTCGCCGCCCCAGGAGGCCGTGCCCCGCAGAAAATTCTCCCATGAGGTGGTCATCTTTTTGTCTGGGCAGTGTGTGTGCTTTTTCCTAAAGAGAACCACTTGCCAGCACCCAGGCCGACTCAAGCCTCCAAGAGTGGAAGACAGAGCGGCTCCCCATTTCACGAGTTCAGGGGCCTGACCCAGAATTCTGGAGTAAGAGCAGACCCCCCGGAAACAGGGGCAGCCGAGGGCGCTGCCCCGGGAGGGTGACCTGAGCCGCACCTTTACACACTCGGAGACTGGGTTTCACGTGGGCTGCTGTGCTGAGGGGGGGAAACAGCAGTGAGCAAACAGTCTCTGCCTTCGGAGAAATTGCAGCCCGGGGAGGCAGCAGACAAAAGCCAAACAAATAAAATAATAATAAGATGGGCTGAGGGCTGTGAGAATGCCCTTAGCTGGAGGGCGAGTGGAGACCTCCTCCCGGGTGGGCAGGCAGGGCCGGCCTCCCACTGCCTGGCACTCTGGGTGCCCTCACACCAGGGTGACCAGATGGTCCGTTTGCCTGAGACGGCTCTCGTTTCACCTGCTGCCTGGTGGTGTTGGTAGTAGCACTCCTCGTCCCTCTCAAAGGGGCCCATTAGGGTGACAGATTATATAATCACTGTGCCTGGTGCTCCTCCCCCTAAGAGGAAGGCGATGGGGCAGGTGCAGGCTGGAAGGCAGGCCGATCGGCTCGCCTAAGTGGCAGTGGAGTATATTGTTGAGGGGCGGGCGCTCTGCCTGGGACCACATCCCAGCTTGGCCACTTACCAGCTCGGCATGACCTCGGGCAGCTTATTACACCTCTCCGGCCTCAGTTTCCCCATCTATCAGATGGGGACAGTAATGGTACCTGCTTCATACCGTAGATAGGAGAGGTAAATGAGCCCAGAGGTTCAAGAGGCTGAAAACGGTGCCAGGTGCTCAGTAAATGCTCTGTAAACAGCAGTTGTTAGTGTTTGTCTGTTATTCCTGGAGGCCCAGGGGCCAGTCCAGGATGTCCCGATGGTCACACACGCGACCTCCCATTCCAGTGCTCACTTTTAGGCTCCACGGGGGCCTGAAGGGCAACCCCGGGAACAGGCGGGGAAGTCACAGGCAGCTGGTCCCGGCTTGGCTGTATTCTAAATTTATATCCGTGTGCGTATGTGGACGAGTGGAGGTTTATCTACTGCCTCTAATCTGTACCAGATGAGCTTTAATAAGAAAAGCGTATTTTCCCCACAGAAAGCCCTATGCTCGGCTCTAAGAGAAGTCACCTGTCCTCAAACGGGGATGGTGGGGGGGCGGGGGTTAGCTCCAGGCTCTGAGGCAGCGGCGGCTGGAGGAGATAGGCCTGGGGGTCAGAAGAAAGATGCCTGCCCAGCTCTGACACCAGCTGAGCCAAACCATTCTGGTTTACCAAGCAATTCTAGAAGAATAATTAGTCCAATATGTGAATTGGACTAGAATCGCTTCCTTTGTTCTGGGCGTGCAGTCTGACTTCAGTGGGACAACGTTCGTTTTGTTCTCCGTGGACGTTCCGGCTTGTGTTAGGCCGCGGTGGCTCTCTGGACCTTGACCTTCCCAGAGAAGTCTCTGCCTGTGCCATCATTTGGGGACCGTGTGGCATCTTCGCAGGTTCCGCCACACAGCCCGGCCCAGAGAGCACGGCGGGAGGGGCGTGGGAACAGCAAGATCCGTGAGAAGGTGACTGCAGTGGGCAGTCACCCCCAGGCTTGCAGTGGCTCCCACTGAAGGTGGGGCCAAGTCATGGGAAGAATTGGGAGACATCCTGGCCGCCCCCTCCCTGATCTTCACCTGCAGCTGCCTGGCTGGTCCCTGTGTGATTCTAAGTGTGCTCATAGCTCGGGCTGGGCTCAGATGGTGATGGGGAAACCTTGTCAGGGAGCCAGCCTTAGGCATCCTGGACCTCCCCAAACCCTCCTGGCCTGGGAGCCAGGCCCGCCCGCACCCCAGAGCCTTCTGTGCTCCCAGCCAAAGGTGGGAGTTAAGAAACCACAGCCCAGTTTTCTCAGGGCTGAGCTCCGCCAGGTCTCAAGGCCCTGCCCAGTCAGTGGGCACATCCGGGGCCTGCCCCAGTATCATACACACGTCCTTGTGGGCGGGCACAGAGGGCACACAGCTGCTGGCCCAGACTCGGCCCGCCGGTGGGGGATAGAGGCACAGGGCCTTATGCCTGGGGCTCGCGTGGCCCATCTGCCAACCTGACTCTTTCCCCAAGGCCCCTGCCCACCTCCCCCAAAGAACAGAGCCTCCTTTGAGCTGGAAATCAGAGGCGTTTCCTGTTCTGTGTTGTTAAGACACCGCTTATAGGACTGTAATCCCAATAAATCATATGCTTGCTGAGTGGGGCAGGGTTTATTTTTTTTTTCCAGGCTGCAGGGACCTCTTAAAGCCAAGGCCTTAAGAAGTTTATTCTCTTTCCATTTTTTAAAGAGGGAAAATGGCTTTTGCAGACCTGGCCCTGTGGAAGGGCCTTATGAGGCCATGGGCTTGGTAGACTCAGGCTCATCAAAATGATTAATTTAAGGAGAGATGAAGAGACATCGAGTCATGACGTGTGGGTCTGGTCTCCATGTTGCTGCTGAGCTGGCTGTGACCTTGGGCGAACCGGCTTGTGACCTTCGAGGCTGGGCGTCTCTCTCCTCCCCTCGCCCTCTGCATGTCGAAGATTCTTGTCCATCTGTGTGTTTCCTGGATTCCCACCCCCATGGCAATAGCTGCTTTTTTATGCACAAAGACAAGTGCTACCAGTCGATTGCCTTTTAAGTGGCTCTGCTTGTCATTGCCGGGACTGAGCGCATGTGTTTGCATGAACGGTGGGGCTCTGTAGGTTAGGCCGCCAGTAGCATTTGGTGCGCGCAGGAGGGGCAGGCCCCACGCAGTAATTCCACACCCACCCACGGGCACCTCGCAAGTTCAGGCCCCTCGGCCCGAGGCGGGTCCTTCCCCGGTGCGGGCTTCTTGGTGGCCAAGGCCGTGTGCCTGCACCACCAGCAATGGTTTCCAGGTCACAGGCCACATCGCGGGCCCGTTTGTTTTCTTCCCTTATAAGGTGGATGGTGTAGGTCAGTGGTCGGCAAACTGCGGCTCGCGAGCCACACGCAGCTCTTTGGCCCCTTGAATGTGGCTCTTCCACAAAATACCACGTGCCCGCATGTGCGATTAAAACTTCGTGGCCCATGCGCAGAAGTTGGTATTTTGTGGAAGAGCCACACTCAAGGGGCCAAAGAGCCGCATGTGGCTCGCGAGCCGCAGTTTGCCGACCACTGGTGTAGGTGATGAGCAGCTTGCTGGCAGGCTTTCCCTGTTTATACTTGCTTGGGGGCCTGCGGGGACAGAATTGGCTGGACCTGAGCACTTCATTGGACCAGATTCCCATAACCTTTTGTTGTTGTTGTTACTATTATGTACTTTGTCTATCAACAGACACTAAAATAGCAATAACAGTTAACCTTTACCAAGAACTTACCATATGCCAAACACAGACGTATTGCTTGTGAGGTGGTCCTAGGAGTTGTACCCATTTTGCAGATGGGGCACTGAGGCTGAGAGAGGTGAGGGAACTTGCACTGGATCCCCACCCAGGAGTCTCCCTGCAGAGGCCATGCTCTTGGTCACTGGACAGTCTGTGAAGTAACAGCAGAAGGGCTCCACAATGGAAAATAGAAACACTGTCCTCCTGTAAACAAAAGGTGTGGGTTCCATTCCTGATCAGGGCACACACCCAGGTTACAGGTTCGATCCCTGGTTGGGGCGTGTACAGGCAGCAATTGATCGAAGCTTCTCTCTCACATCCATGTTTCTCCCCAGACCCCTTCCTTCCTCTCTGAAAAATCAATAAACATATCTGTGGGTGAAAAACACCCTTCTTTAGTAGAAAAAGAAGCTAAGGAGAGTAATGATCTGCCCCAGGCTGCACAGCCAGTTCACAGGACACTGGAACTTTCTCCCAGTGAGGATGCGGCAGAGAAGGCACACGTGTAGGACCCTCAGATGCGTGCAAACCATGCGCCATTCCAGGGCGAGCTAGACCGCGTGCCCACAGGGCCCGAGTCCAGCCCACACCCATTGCTCCTGCCAGCCCAGGGCAGCCTGTCTCGGATCTGCCACGTTCATCTAAGGCAGCAGTTCCGCCAATGGGGCCGGGGAGCTTGGGGTGTCAGACTTTCCGGGAGCTCAGAGGGCCAAGATTATTTTCATTATGACGTGTTACTTGCCTTTCACTCTCAGTTTCTTATGAGGGTTCAAGAGTGTTTCCGGAGGCATGTGACACGCAGTTTTGTTATTTCTCACTGACATCTGATGGGATCTGAGCTGGTGTATTCAGATGTTGTAACATTTTCTCAGTTTCAATTTCTGACACAGTAGTTATCAATAGGATAGCACGAACAAGAGCTCTTGAGGGGCCTCCATCATTTGTAAGAGATCGAAGGGGATCCTGAGACCGAAGCTCTGGGAACGGCTGCCAGACCGGCAGGGTGCCTTCACCCTGCCCTGCTCTCGGGCCCTGGCCCTGCAGACACGTGCACGCTGGCACTGAGAGGCTTCGCCGGGCGCAGCCGAGGGACACAGCCTTTTTCTTTGGGAGGGAGCACAGCAGAGACGCTGGGGAGGACGCAAACATCAGCCATCCCAGCCTTCTCCTCCGGGGCCCCTTCACCCTGGAGTCAGGGCGCAGCTGCGGCCCAGGGAGTTTTTATGGGGTTTTCCAGAATGTCCAGTGAAGCAGGCCAGCGCTTCTCAGCATGCCCAGTGGGCTTGAAATTACCGGAAAGGAAATAGTGACCAGGAACCCACAGGCCAAGGGTAGCACGTTACCGAGAAAACCCATGAATTGCTTGTCATCTTACTTTCCAATGGACCACGGGCCCGGGGGGCGGGTAGGCCAAGGAGAAAGGCCTGAAGAGGTCAGTTTGGGGGCAGGTGGCCACCAGTCACCACCCCAGAGGCAGAGGAACCACCTTGACCCAGGGGGTTTCTGCATGTTGGGAATATTAATCAGTGTTCAGTTCAGGAAGCAGAAACCACCCTAGGTGTTTCAAGCAGGAAGAGATTTAACACAGGGATTTGGGCACCAACAGAATCACCGGAACGGCTCAGGAGCAGGCTCGAGGCTGAGCCTCCAGGAGTGACTCTGAGGAGGACACAGCTTGTCCGCGGGTGAGAACTAGAGGCCAAATGAGCCCGTCCCCAGCGTCTGCCACCGAGGTTATCGACGCTGAATTTTTTTCATGTGCCAGGCTGTGAGGGGCCCGAAACAGAATGAATCGCGGCCCCATCTGACTAGACTTCACGATTTCCCAAGTTCCCTCTGGATTTCCCCGCATGCGGCTGGGAGATGCCACCTGAGCAGCTGCACTTCGGGCTTTGTCTTGGCTGCTGGCCACGATGGGGAAAGATGGCTGGCAAATCCCCCAAGTCTTTTCTCATTTACACTTCATTCCCGGTGCTGGTGGCTTAGGTGAAACCTTCCCCTTGGATGAAAAGGACTGATGCGTACAAGTGTGCCTTTGAGCTTGCCTTGCAGCATTATCATGGGAGAACTGTAAAACCCAGAAATATTTGAGCGGGAATTCAAGTGGACACTTGTAATCAAACAGGGGTCATTCACAAATGGATTGTCAGTCCTTTTAGAATCTGTACGTTCCCCGTGGATTCCTGGCTTCCCACTCTGACGCGTGAGCATCACACCCTTGGAAATCATAGGCCATTCTTATCTGGGCAGAAACAGGGCTCGGTCCCAAGCTGAGAACTTGGGTGCCCTAGACTGAGCTCCTGATGCTCAGCCTTCAGCAGATGTTTCCTGGGGGCCTGTGTGCGGGCTGTGCTGGGCGTGGCTTGGAGAAAGCAGGGATGAGGGAGGCTCTTCCCCAAGCGGGAGCCTCCGTCAGGAGGAGACGCATTGGCTGTCGGAAGAGAGTTGTGAGGGGCCCTGGAGCAGGAGGGGACTGTTTCCTCTGGAGACAGGGGTCTGGGGAGGTTTCCGGAGCTGAGCCTTGAAGGATCAGTGGTATCTGGATGGGCAGAGGTGAGCTGGTTCGTGCTCAGGAGGAGGCAGGAACGGGTCGGTGGGCTTGGAACCCTGAGCGCCCGTGGTCTGGTGTGTCCTGGTGAAAGGCAAGAGCCTGGGCCTGACCCTCTCTCTGCTGCCTCGCAGGCCCTTCATGCTGCTGCCCCCGCTGATGGAGTGGATGCGCGTGGCCATCACCTACGCAGAGCACCGGCGCAGCCTCACCGTGGACAGCGGCGACATCCGGCAGGCGGCGCGGCTGCTGCTGCCCGGCCTGGACTGCGAGCCCCGGCAGCTCAAGTACGGGATCAGGGGGAGCGAGGCGGGAGGGCCCCGGCTCCCGTGCCACCCCTGGCCACCCCCTCCCTCGTCTCCTGGAGCCTGTTAGAGCTGTCGTTCTGGGTGCCTCTCCTACAGCCGTGGGTCTGGTACCCAGAGCACCCTTGGGTTAGGGCAGGCGAGCTCTCACCGTCTGGCGCTCTGGGATATTTGGGGGTGGCGGCGGAAGTGGGTCCTCTCCTCTCTTCCTGTAATTGCCATTTGCTTGAGCACGTCCTATGCAGGCGCTATGCTGGGCCCTTCCTTTTATGTGCATCACTCGGTCCTTATGGCAGCGCTAGAGGGAAAGGGTATTATAGTGCCCATGTGACAGGTGGAGAAGCTGAGGTGATTTGCCCCTAGGCACCCGGTCAGCCAGGTGGCCGTGCCCCGATTTGAACGGAGGTCCATGTGGCCCCGGCAAGGGCTCTTCGTTTCCTTCTGATGTGCCTCTCTTGGGTGGGTCTCCAGGCCCCAGGGAAGGTCCGTGTGGCCGTGCTTGGCCCGTGAGAGCCTTGCATCTTTTGTTGCTGTTTTTGACCGGCCCAAACCCTAGTTTTGGCCTCCTCTGTCTTCATGGCGGACGCCCGCTCTCCTTCTGGAAGTTACGCTCTCGACACTTTGGCCTCACACGGCTGCAGCCGAGCTGCCCTCTGGAAGCCCGCGGTGCCCTGCGGAGGTGCTGGGCTTCCTGGGAGTCCCCTTGGTAGGGTGCTCGATGGCACTGGGGCTCTGGCCGCTCCCTGTCATTTCTTCCGTCCTCTGGCCTCACCAAGAAGCCTCGAGGGGAGAGACTGTAATGCTCAGAACTGGGACTTGGCCACCACCCCGGCGAGGCCTTCTCCGTGGCCCCAGCCAGGCCAGCTCCTCGGGCAGCCCCGGGAGATCATTCCAGAGGGCACATTGTTTCCCGGCCATGGACCGTTCCCCGGAGCTCAGAGCACTTCTGTAACATGGCCATAGACCAGCAGGAGTGTGTGTGCTCGTGTCACTGAGCACGACCAGGCCAGTCACTGCTGCTCCGCTGGCCATTCCCGGTCCTCCCCACCCACCCCGTCCGCCCGCCCGCCGGGCACAGCTGTGTCACGGCTCCGTGCGAGTCGGTGTCCGGGCAGAGCGTCCCCACACGGCCACGCTCACACACGCCGGTCTTTCCTGCGCAGACCCGAGTGCTGCTTCAGCTCCTTCCGGAGGCTGGATGCCCGAGCGGCTACGGAGAAGTTCAGCCAGGACCTGGGCTTCCGCATGCTCAACTGCGGCAGGACGGACCTCATCCACCAGGCGATCGCGGCCCTGGGCCCGGACGGGGTCAACACCATGGACGACCAGGTGCGTTCGGAGAGCTCCTCTGTGCGGGCAGCTTGGGGGGGATGGGAGGTGGGGGGCGGGCGGGGAGCGTCTTCCTCTCGAGGCCCGGCCTGTGGCTTCAGGCACACCTGGGCTTGGGCGCCATGTCACAGCGTGGCACGGGGACAAGCTCCTCTCTCAGCCTCCGCACCCTCCCCTCCACCTCGGGGATCACGGTGCTGCCCCGCAGGGTCACGGCGGGACCTGGCCCCTGGCACATGGCCAGTGCTCGGGAAGCGGTCGTTCTGGGTGTTGTTGTCCACATGCTGACGACGATCCCTGGAGTCTGTTAGTCAGCACCTTTCGGTTTAGCCGCTTCATGCTCCTCAAGTAGGGACGGGCCGACCCAGAAAAAGGAGCTTCTCCCACAGGGCTCCGGGCCTGCCTCAGACTCGAACCCGTGTGCACGTGTGCGGGGGAGGCGCGTGCGGGGGAGGCAGCCAGGCGTGTGCGGGGGAGGCGTGCGCGGGGGAGGCGCGTGCAGAGGAGGCAGCCAGGCGCGTGCGGGGGAGGCAGCCAGGCATGTGCGGGGGAGGCGTGTGCGGGGAGGCGTGTGCGGGGGAGGCAGCCAGGCGTGTGCGGGGGAGGCGTGTGCGGGGAGGCGTGTGCGGGGGAGGCGTGTGCGGGGGAGGCAGCCAGGCGTGTGCGGGGGAGGCGTGTGCGGGGAGGCGTGTGCGGGGGAGGCATGTGCGGGGAGGCGTGTGCGGGGGAGGCGTGTGCGGGGAGGCGTGTGCGGGGGAGGCATGTGCGGGGAGGCGTGTGCGGGGAGGCGTGTGCGGGGGAGGCATGTGCGGGGAGGCGTGTGCGGGGGAGGCAGCCAGGCGTGTGCGGGGGAGGCGTGTGCAGGGGAGGCGTGTGCGGGGGAGGCAGCCAGGCGTGTGCGGGGAGGCGTGTGCGGGGGAGGCGTGTGCAGGGGAGGCGTGTGCGGGGGAGGCAGCCAGGCGTGCGGGGGGTGAAACGACGCCGAGTCCCCGCTGCGGCGGTGGCGTGTCTCCGAGGCCGGTCCTGCGTGTCCCTCGGCCTTGGTGTTTACAGTGACCTGTGGGCAGACAGCCCCGCGCCGTGATTAATCTCAGGCCATTTCTGTATCTCTGGGCACGAGGCACGGATTTACGAGGCCAGGGGATGTTGTCTACACACAAATAACCTAATAAATAACAGCGCGGGCTCCAGGCAAGCGCTTGCCAGGATCCAGCTGAGGAATAGCTCTTCCCACCGCGGCCTCTGCTGTTACCGGCCCCGGAGAAGGGTTCGGCCAGGAGGCAGCCGTGCGCCACCCGCCTGCACCCCGGGAGGGCTGGGCCTCAGCTTCCGGGAGAGCTCGAACGTCTCAGGAGCACGAGACGTTGCGGTAAAGCATCTCCACCTCCCAGGAGACGCTGCAGAGGGTGAGCTTCACAGCCCGGGTCCTGGCTTTCGTCCCAGCCCTGTGTCACTCGTGTGAGGCTGTGGGCACGTAATCCCCCTCTGCCCCTCACCTGTAAAATGGGACAAGAACAGAGCCTCCTAGCTGGGGTGTCATGGCGACTAAATGAGATAATGCATGTAAACCGCTCACAGGGTGATCGGCGCGCACAGGGCTTGGGTGGGCGGGGCGATGGCCGTTCAATGTAGCAGCAGTGATAGTGCTGTGTTAATTACTTAGCCCAGGCAAGGTAATCCCACCTGTAGCAAGCAATTTGTACAGAGTAGTTCATACTCTTTACCCCCACCCTGTGAGGAATGCTCTTCCCATTCTAAAGATGCAGAAACTGCCCAGCCCTGTGTCACTCGTGTGAGGCTGAGCGCTGGACCATGCACCAAGAGGTCACGGTTCCATTCCCAATCAGGGCACGTGCTCGGGTTGCTGGCTCAATCCCCAGTGGGAGGAGTGCAGGAGGCAACCGATGTCTCTCTCGCTCTCACCCTCTCCTTTCCTCTCTCCAAAAACCAATAAAAACATATTTTAAAAGATTAAATTTAAAAAAAAGATAAACAGGCACAGAGGGGTACAAGTAACTTGCATACAAAGTTTACAGCTCCCCGAGGCAGAGGAGGCCTCGCACCTGCGTCTGGCCCCACGGCCTGTGCTCGTGGAAATGCCCCTCCTTGCCCTCCCGGTGCCGCGTGCCCAGCAGGCCCAGGGGAGGCCAGCACCAGGCACAGGATCGCTCGGATGAGCAGCAGGGGAAGCAGGACCCTTGGATCTGTGGTTCTGAGGCAGAGGCCTGTGGAATACGTCCCCCTGTTCTGCTTCCTGATAGTTTCGCTTCTGCCTTTGGCTCCCGTAGGGTATGACGCCGCTGATGTACGCCTGTGCTGCTGGGGACGAAGCCATGGTCCAGATGTTGATCGATGCTGGAGCAAACTTGGACATCCAGGTGTGTAAGCCCCAGAGCCACACCCAGGCCCCTAGCCCAGCAAGAGAGCACCCCAGGGTCTCCATCAGCCGCAGAGTTTTGAACAACTGGGTAGAGGTATCTCAGGACTGGAAATCCAAGGTGCATGGCAATCACAGTTAGCAAAGATTTGGGCTTTCTGAGAGGAGGGTGCTAAGTGGGGGAGTTGAGAGGAGAGAATGGCCACAATCCTGCTGGTGCCTTTTACCTTTTATCAACCTAATCCAGGAGTGGGCAAACTTTTTGACTCGAGGGCCACAATGGGTTCTTAAACTGGACCGGAGGGCCGGAACAAAAGCATGGATGGAGTGTTTGTGTGAACTAATATAAACTCAAAGTAAACATCATTACATAAAAGGGTACGGTCTTTTTTTTTTTTTTTTTAGTTTTATTCATTTCAAACGGGCCGGATCCGGCCCGCGGGCCGTAGTTTGCCCATGGCTGACCTAATCCCTATCCCCAAGTGCTTCTGGCTCTGCCTTCCTCTGAGGCAGGGGTCCTCAAACTTTTTGAACAGGGGGCCAGTTCACTGTCCCTCAGACCATTGGAGGGCCGGACTATAGTTTAAAAAAAAAAAACTATGAACAAATTCTTATGCACACAGCGGTGGCAAAAACACCCGGTGGGCCGGATAAAGGTTTTCGGCGGGCCACATGTGGCCCGCGGGCCGTAGTTTGAGGACCCCTGCTCTGAGGCATCAAGTGCTCCCTCTGCCCAGGGCAGACATCACTAATTGAGCATCCTTTTGAGCCTTGTCCATAGGGTGCTCCAGGGAGACATTACCAATGGAATGTGGAAAGCACCCGAGTTAATTCCTAGTCACCATCCCTGCAGGGTACCCCCTTCGCTCACTCAGGTGCCTGTGTGACCTGCCCGGGAATGTCACTCACCCAGAAACATTGATCGTTTGTGGTATTTTCCCAGGTTCCTAGCAACTCTCCCAGGCACCCCTCCATTCACCCCGACAGCCGGCACTGGACTGCGCTGACATTTGCTGTGCTGCATGGACACATCTCTGTGGTTCAGGTGAGCTCCTGCCAGGTGTGCAGTGCCATGGGCTGGGCCCCAAGCATAGCCTCAGCCTCAAGGAGTGAGCCGTTGCCTCGGATCTGGGATACCAGAGGTGCTGCTTAAGTACCTGGTCGGCAGGCAGAGCCCCACCTGGTTTGTCTCGAGGAGAGGACTTAGTGTGAGGATAGGGGGACAGGGGCCGGGGGGCGGTTCAGGAACAAGGCCCAGGTCCAAGCAGTCCGGGCCTGCCTGGCATCTCCATGTCTCTGGGTGAGTCTCAGGGCCTGTTGGAATCTGTGCCCATGTGCTGTTCTCTCTCCATCATTATTCTGATCCCTCGCTTTTTCTACGCCCTCATGAACTCCCACAGAGCTGCCTCTGTGTCACGGCGCCCTCCCAGGTCTGCCTCTCCCCGTTAACGGCCCAGTGTGCCACTTTCCGGAGGCAAGACTCACCTGTCGAGCCAAGCCCTGTTGTTGGCCACCTTGGCTCAGTAGCTGGGACAGGTGTGGATTCGGGCCTAGAAGGGGAAGCTGTGGCAGAGCAGCATCGAACCCAGCCACATTGCCGCTCGACTCCCAGACTCCTTTGCTCCTCCAGGATTTGACACTCCTTCCCGGGAGGTCATGTAACACCTTCGCTGTCCACTAGAGTGTGAGTCCTCTGAGGGCAGGGCCATGTCCAGCCTCTTCACCATCGTCCTCGCAGCCTGGCCTGTAGGGCACTCGGTAACGGACGGGTACCAGGCCGGCTGCCACATCTGCCTGCTTCTTGGTTGTGCCTCCTGAGGACCTGAGCACAGGTCCAGCCTGGCCCAGGCTTGCCTGGTCTGGTGCCCAGTTTCGCCCCAATGGGCAGTGCCCCACTCCTGCCGCCTTGGTGCACGGGCTCTGGCACTGGTGCCTGACTGGTTTCTTGCTGACGGCACCCCAGCTCTGCACACACTGCAGTGAAGGCTGGGGTCAGCCTGGCCCCCCCACCTGGTCTCCAGGGGAGAGGCAGGCGGGGTTTCCCCAGACTCTGCCAAGCACAGGCTCTGAGGAGGGTTTGGTCTCCAGAATCCTTGGGTGGAGGCGGGGAGGTGGCTCCCTCCAGAGCGGCCGGTCAGGAAAGGTGAGGAGGAGCTCAGAGTCACCTGGTGGAGTCGTGCAGACGCCAACCCTGCCCAAGGCAAAGCTGGCCCAGCTCAGCTGGAACGGCCTGGTATCTGTTAACCCTGCCCCGTGGCCCCTGGCAAGGCCTGCCCAGATTGGGGAGGCCTCCTGGTGTCCTAGGCAGCAAGGAGGTCCCACAGCCCCACCAATTCCCAGCCTCGGGGAGCTCACTGAACCTGATGAGAACGCCGAGATTCACCGGTCACTGAGCCCCTGCAGAGAGGGCGCCCCATTTCACTCAATCCCAGCAATGCTGCGAGCGGTCCCCTCCCATTTCCCGGATGAGGAAGGCTGAGGCTCAGGGTTGAGCTGCCTGCACTAGCACTCGGCTCTTTCGGACTCTGACCCCCAGGCCTCCCCACATCTCTGCTGCCTCCCAGAGCCCCCATTTCCCTCAGTACTTTCTGTGCTGCTCATCTGCATGAGTTCTTGGAGGGTCACTGCAGGAATAGCTCAGAGGTCCCCCAGCTTAGGGGCTTGGGCCAAGGCCGCAGGGTGGAGGCGAAGATTCTAGAAACATGGAGCCCTGAGGGGCACCTGGAGTTCTGCCATTCTGGTTCCTCGGCTGCTGGGTGAGCTGGGTGGAGCCCGACCCCACAGCCTCCTGAGGCACATGCCCCCTAGTCCCCCGCCCTTACGTGTCCTCCCTGTGCCCCGACAGTTGCTGCTGGACGCCGGCGCCCACGTGGAGGGCTCAGCGGTGAACAGCGGCGAGGACAGCTACGCGGAGACGCCCCTGCAGCTCGCCTCTGCGGCTGGTAGGTACATGCTGCCCTGCCCGCCCAGCAAGAATCCCCAACTGCCCCTCCCCATGTCACCCCCACACATGGACCTTGAAGCCCCTCCGCTGGGCCCTCTGGCCGCATCGCCGTGCCCGATGCCCAGGCGGGTCTGGCACAGTGCAGTGCATGGTGGGCACGTGCTCAGTCCGCCTTGTCCCTTAGGGAACTACGAGCTGGTCAGCCTGTTGCTGAGCCGAGGCGCGGACCCCCTCCTCAGCATGCTCGAGGCCAACGGCATGGCCTCCTCCCTCCACGAGGACATGAACTGCTTCAGCCACTCGGCGGCCCACGGCCACAGGTACCCGCTGGGTTCCTGCCCACCGTGATGGGGGGGCACAGACCAGGTCTCGGGAGCCTGGATTCCCCAGTGGGGAGCAGAAGAGCTTGGCTGGAGATCTCTCCAAACCAGAAAGGGGATCCGGCACAGGGGCCCAGAAGCGGGAGGGTCCCTGGCAGACCTGGGACTGGAGCCTGGGACTGTGGGGCCGCCTCTGGGCCTCGGCCCTTCCGTGCCGGTGGAGGTTTGGAGCCAAGTGGCTCCCGACGCTCCCACCCAGCAGATGGCTCGGCCACGCAGAGGCTCCGGGGGCTCAGGGGGGCCACGTCCTGCCCAGGGCAGATGGTGGCCGGGCTCCTGGGGCCACGCCTGCCCAGGGGTGACGGGCGGCAGCAGGCTGAGGGCAGAGCCATTAGGCAGCGCCGGGGAGGGGGAGACAGGAAGGTTATTAGAAGGCTGAGGGCAGGTGGACGCCTGCTTCCCGTTCCAAACACTGTTCTCAGAGCCAGACTGTGCCCTCACTGCGGTCTCCCCCCACCCCCAGGCTTTCCCTCTGCACCTGCTGGCCCTGCCCCCACTCGCCCCCTAAACCAACCTCACCCTCAGCTGCCAGCTTGCACATCACGGCCTCTCTACCCACCCAGCACTGTATTTCCCCCACTGCAGCCTCCTCACCTGCCTCTCACTCTCTGGAGTGCCCCTGGTCCTGCAGGAGGTCTCCAGGCCGTGAGCTGGGCTGCCTGGCACAGCCTGGCCTCCATCAGTGGGGAGGGGTGAGAGGAGGAAGTGAGCCCCCAGGTGACCTTTGTCCTGCCCCTGCCCCAGCCGCCCCAGGCCTGAGCCGCAGGATGTGACGGGACGAGCCTGGGGCCTGGGTCTCCACTTCTGCCCACTGTGGCCTCCAGGTGTGTGCATCTCCCCTAAATGAATGTTCACAGGACCTCCCAGGCTTCAGTGCCAAGTGTAGGGGGACGCGCTCTGGCAGGTCTGACACTACACATTCGTACGTGAACGAATTCTGTACGACATTCGTCTTCACATTCTTGTTAGTGGGAGGGAGTCCGTATGAGCGCGGCTGCGCTGCGGACACCCCGTGGAAGGTGGACGCTGTCTCTGGCTGCTGTGGTCAGGCTCGGCATTGAGGCTGTCACTGGCCCAGGTGACCTCCTGGAGAGGGTGCTCGACGCCTTGTTCTGCAGACAAGCATTCAGGGCTCAGAGAGGTGGAACAACATGGTTGAGGTCACACAGCCAGGACAGCAGGCCCTCCAGGCCGCGGGGCACTCGGTGGACACGTCCGTGGCGGGACCTCATCCCCTTGGTGCCTGGCCCACAGGAACGTCCTGCGGAAGCTCCTGACGCAGCCGCAGCAGGCCAAAGCGGATGTGCTGTCGCTGGAGGAGATCCTGGCCGAGGGCGTGGAAGAAAGCGACGCGTCCAGCCAGGGCAGCGGCGGCGAGGGGCCTGTGCGGCTGAGCCGGACCCGCACGAAGGCCCTGCAGGAGGCCATGTACTACAGCGCGGAGCACGGCTACGTGGACATCACCATGGAGCTGAGGGCACTGGGTGAGGCCCGGGGCGCGCACACACACACACACACACACACACACACACACACACACACTCACACTCACGTTCTGCTCTTCAGCAGGCCTGCAGGCCAGGGCCCACGAGCAGATAGGCCTCAGGGCAGCTGAGTGTGGGGCGGTGTGGCCTGCCCAGGCCTGGTGTGGGCGGCCAGGACGGGAGAGGCCCTGGGCCCCAGGCAGTTCCTCTGCAGGGACCCGTCTTGCCTCGAGCCCTCGGCCTCCACTGGCCTGGTCAGGCCCTGGGAGGGGCAGCACTGTGAGCCTCATAGGACCAGGTCAACATTTCTGGTCAGCTAGACGCTCTCCGGCCCCTCGCCAGCCTCCCTCATTCCCAGGTTTGCCAGGCTATGGCTGCTCCTCCGGGGACGCCGGTCACACAGACCTGGGCGCGTCATAGCCGGCCACCTTGGCCATCGCTGATGATGCTCATCTCAGGCGACTCCGTGCAGGAAGCACAGCCTGGTGCCGCTCACCGTGAGCCCCCAGCACAAGACGGCGTGTTCCTGTCACGGGGCCACACACACACACACACACACACACACACAGTGCGGGACAGAGAGCAGGAGGCCGGGCTGCCATCTCCCAGCTACTCGGCCAGGGATCCTCAATGTAAAATGGGGTGGATCACACCCCCTGCAGTCAGTCAACCGAGGATGCTCATGCCACTTACAGCGGGTCCAGAAAAGCCATCGATCCCTCTGACCCACGGTTCTCTCTCCAGTTACCGGGCACAGTGCTAGTTTTGTCAGGACCTTCACAAAGCAGTTTCACCTGCTGTGGCCCCACCGACACGCCTGATGGGATGCGCACTCACAGCCGTGCCCTGGGCGCTGGTGGAAGCGTGTGATGGGGCAGGGTCAGCTCAGGCTTCAGGCAGGCGTGGGGCCCGTATGTCCTGCTTATAATGAATGCGTCCTCCCCCGGAACTCCAGGCCCACGGGCAGTGGGACAGTGTGGCCCCAGGCTGAGCTGCAGACGTTCAGAGCCAGGTGCCTTGCATTTGGGCTGAGGACCTGGATTCCCTCTGACCCCTCAGGGCGGCCTGTCAGGGAGAACGGGCGCTTTCCTTCCACGGCTGCGCTGAGAGGGTGCTCAGCACGCAGGGTGGGGCCCAGGCCCAGGTGGGGTGCTCTCGCTCATCCCAAGGCAGCCTGCCCAAAAAGGGGTCATGTGGGGCGGGCTCGGGGGTCTGGGCGGGAGTGCTCGCAGGGAATGACACCGGCCCTTCTCCCTGGCCCAGGCGTCCCCTGGAAGCTGCACGTCTGGATCGAGTCCCTGAGGACCTCCTTCTCCCAGTCGCGGTACTCCGTGGTGCAGAGCCTCCTGCGGGACTTCGGCTCCCTCAAGGAGGAGGAGTACAACGAGGAGCTGGTCACCGAGGGCCTGCAGCTCATGTTCAACATCCTCAAGACCAGCAAGGTGAGTGTCGCCGGGCAGGCCCCACCCCAAGCTCAGGAGGCCTGCGTTCCAGAGCCGGCAGCCCTGAGCCAGACCACAGGTCAGACACGTAGACACACAGACTGACCACGGGCACACAGACACGGGGACACCCCCACGCACACAGGTGCACACCTGCCCACACCAACTTGCGCTGCCTGGCTGCTGAGGGCAGAGGCCACGCATTTGTCTGGGCTGGAGCCTGGCCAGAAAAGCAATCGGGGGAAGCAGTGGCGAAGGAATAGGCATCATCGAGCCAAGGCAGATCCAGAAGGAACAAAAGACAGTGGCTGCTCGAATCCTGGGCTTTTGAAATCAGCTTGACGTACACGCCACCGCGGGCAGGCTAACGGGCTCTCTGCCTCCCACAGAACGACTCCGTCATCCAGCAGCTGGCCGCCATCTTCACGCACTGCTACGGCAGCAGCCCCATCCCCAGCATCCCAGAGATCCGCAAGACCCTGCCGGCCCGACTAGGTGAGGCCCCTGCCTCACGGCCCTTCCTCCTCTCCCTCCCTCTCCCCTTTGTTCTCCTTCCCCAGGCACCAGGGCCTGGCCTGTTCTTCCCTTTGAACCCCCTCGCACCCCGGAGGTGGGCTCCTCGGTCACTCCCTTCTTTCTTTCCTCGGCACAGATCCTCACTTTCTGAACAACAAGGAGATGTCAGATGTGACCTTCCTCGTGGAGGGCAAGCTGTTCTATGCACATAAAGTCCTGCTGGTGACGGCTTCCAACAGGTGGGTCCAGCCCCTGGGTGACCAACGTGCATCACAGAGCCCCCTCCGCCCGCCCACAGGAGCCATGGGGCCAGGAGCACCAAGGTCGTCTTTATTCGAAAACAAATATTCTGGAATGGAAAGTCAGTTTTCTGGCCACAGGTGTCATGGTCATTCCTGTGGGGACAGAGCAGGGCTGGGCCCAGCTGTCAGCCGGGAGATGTAAAGTGTCACTCGCTGAGGATTATTCCGGGAGCACGGCAGTAACTTCTAAGTCGCTCCCTCTCCCGGTGACCGGTCAGGTGATGGATGGTGCCGTCGCGCACAGTGACAGGAAGTCACGTCCGCCTGTCTCGTCCCCTTGCTCCAGGTTCAAGACGCTGATGACCAATAAATCAGAACAAGATGGCGACAGCAGCAAAACCATCGAGATCAGCGACATGAAGTACCACATCTTCCAGGTGGGTGGGTCTCGGTGCTGCACGCTTTGGGGGGCAGCCGCGAGTCAGTCGCAGCCTTCCACCGCAGCCCGTGTCCTGCTGCATCAGTGGCCGGGCCGGAGCGTCCAGGCCACGGTAGCCGTTCCATGGTGGAGTGGTAGCTTCAGGGCCTGGGCACACTGACACGTGTGAGAACAGGCGTGGCCCGTGTGCGAGCCCTCGGGCCTCAGCGAGCTCCCGCAGCAGGGAGGTGGCCCAAGCGCCTGCTGGCAACGCAGAACCTGGGGCGGAACCCCGACCTCTGAGGTGGGTGGTGGTCACACGGGTGGGGACTCACGGTGTCGGCTGCATCAGTCCCCCGAGCCGTGCTGGCCGAGCAGAAAAGGGCATGAGGAGTCCATCCTGTGGTGGAGATCAAGGGCAGGTCTTCTGATCTCTGCGCTTTGGAGAACAGCAGAGGTTGCATAATGGAAGCTCCACAGCTGGCTGCCAGGCGAGGTCGGGAGGAGACAGGCTGGACTGAGAGCTCCTTTCTGGAAAGTGGCGGCTGCAGGTCTCTAGACTGAGGTCCAGAAGCAACGAGTGTGGGGGTCCTGGCCCTGCACAGCACAGGCTCGTGACCTAAAGGGAGAGGCCCGTCTCCCAGAAGCCCCATCTGAAATGGTCGTCTCCCTCGTGCCCTCACTCGTCCGGGTGCTGGGGAGACGGCAGGAAACAGGGCCCCTGGGCTCCAGGAGGCAGGGCGTGAAATAGTGGGACAGGTGGGGTTGGGGAGCAGGGGGCCCTTCCCGGAGCACCCCGAAGACATCCTCCCTGGGGAGTGCCAGGCTGTGCAAACTTCATCCACCTCTGCCTGCGGCCACCAGTCCCTCAGCAAGGCCCCAAGGGAGCAGCTCTGGTCTGGCTTCTAGGGACTTGCATTCTAGTGTCTTCCAGGCACCACAGATGGCTGGGCCTTGTCAACACCAACTCTCCACATGCAGCTGCCTTCCAGGCCAGGAGCGAGCTGCAGCTCCCAGCCCACGCCCAGGGGCCCTCTGGCTGAGGGGCTGCCCTGAGGCTGTCTTTTAGCAAAGAATCCTGGGAGCTCTCACCTGCCCACCTGGGCCTTTTGTTTTGCCCTGATAGCCAAGCCATCTGGCTGGTGCCCAGATGGTGAGGGGCAGGCACCACGTGCCGTGGGAAGACCACCAGGGGAGCCCCACTCCTCAGTGGGGAGGGACTTGTCTCCCGGGCCTGCCCTGGGCTGACATGGGGCTGGCCAGGCCCCCTCCCTGCTCCTCACCCCAGAGGCTGGGCTCCTTCCCTAGACCCACTGGTGCCTCCCAGCCTGGGGCCCGTCCTAACAGAGCTGTTTACTCACAGGCTTGCCAGTTCCCTGCTGGAGCCGTTTCTTCAGCCAGCCAGGGACACTGTCCTTCCAGCTGGGACCTCCCCAGGCTGCAGCGTGAGGGCAGGGCTGCCACTCCGACCTCACAGAACTGAACGGAGCTCCCCCGCTGGCCCCATCGCCTCGGGCCGACTCCGGAAGCTCTGTGCTCTCTTTGCAAGGGAACAACTCCAGGAGGGCGCAGATCTGGCGCTACCTCCACGAGGAGTCCCAGCACAGACAGGGGAGCCGAGGCCGGCTTCTGCTACCCTCAGACCCACCTCCCTCCGTCCCAGCCCCGTATTTAGAATTTAGGTCAAAGGAGGGGTGATCAGCATGGTACCTGGTGCACTGGGGGGACTCTGGTGTGGGAGTGACGGGGCCTGAGTGGCCTAAGCCACGCCAGCTTCCCTCCTCGGGCCTCAGTGTCCGGCTGTGACTAGATCTTCCCTCCTGGGCGCGAGGAACCCTCCCGGACGGGAGTCAGGAGAGAAAGGTCTTGGGCTGACTTCTGAGGTTGCTCTCCAGCGAAGATGCACACTGGAGTCTCAGCTTGAGCGGGAGTTGGAGGATCTGTGGACGGGGCCGGGCTGGGGTCCACAGGGAGCAGCCGGAGTGGCACTCAGGGGACATGGGCACTCAGGTCCACTTGGCGTTCACACACCTCTTCTCGCTGCAGATGATGATGCAGTATCTGTACCACGGAGGGACGGAATCCATGCAGATCCCCACCGCCGACATCCTGGAGGTGAGGCTCTGGCCCGCTCGGTCGGGCACGGGACCCAGTGCCCACCTGTCAGGTCTTGAGCCCACTTTCAGCCTTTGGAGAGATGAGGGGAGGAAGGTGGCCTCTGTGAGGCCCTCCTGCTTCTCCACTGGTCCTGTGTGTGACAGGAAGGGCCCTTCTGAGAGGCTGGGGAATGATGCACCCATGGAGCCTGACCTCCTGGCCACACCTGGGGGTTAGGAAGGGACTCCCAGTGGGGGTGGTCGGCCCTGGAGGACTAGAAGATGGCTGGGCCTCCCCCTCACCTCCTCCCTCTTAGAAAACGGGCCTGTTGCTGCCGGGGTACCGGGCTACAAGGCCATGTAGACAAAGCGTGTAGTTTAGCGTTGCAGACGCCCAAGGTCAGAAATCCCAGCCAGCATCTGTCCATCCTGCACCACGGGTGTCCCAGCAAATACTCAGCTGGCTTAGAACAGCCATAAACCAAGGCCCTGGGAGTGTCCTGCTGGTGGGGGCGGGCCCCGGAGGTTGGTTGCACACAGCACCTTGCTGTTCTGTGATGCCTGGGCCACAGGCCCGGCCCCACGTGCCCAAGGTGCTCTGTCCCCACAGCTGCTGTCGGCTGCCAGCCTGTTCCAGCTGGACGCCCTGCAGCGGCACTGCGAGATCCTGTGCTCCCAGACCCTCAGCGTGGAGAGCGCCGTCAACACCTACAAGTACGCCAAGGTGAGGACCCGCACGCCCTGCCCTCCGCTCCGCCCCGGCTAGGAAGCGCAGGCGCCCGAGGTCACCGCTGCCCCGTGGGGCCACATGCAGCGCGGGGCCTGCGTCAGATCCAGTCCCCGGGGCCTTGCTTTTCTCCTCAACTTGGTCTCTAATCTGCCCCATCTCAGCAAACAGCATGACCTCCGGCTCAGACTCAGGAGTTACATTTGATTTTTTTAAAGAAAAACTCCCTCAGCGAGGCCCTCTCCCTCCACTGTTTCCACCATTACCTCTCCGACTGCTGTGCTGGCCTCCCCTCCACACATCCTGGCTCACCCACAGTCCCCCGCCTCTGTCACTCCTCTCCTTAAACTGCCTCTAGGCAAACAAAATCCTACCCTCACCAAGGTCTCCGAGGCCCCTGGGGCCCTGCCCACATGTCTTCCGGCCGCCTGTCTCCCCTCAGCTGGTTCCTACTCCAGCGCTCTTGCTCTTGTGAGAACCACCCCTCCTCTGGGAGCTCCTTCCCGCGCTCCGCTCCTCACGAGGCAGCTGCCACCCACCCGCTTCCTCCCAGCACTGACTCTGTGGCGTTTCCTTGCTTGTTTGGCTCCTTGGCTTCTCTGAATCCCCCAGACTAGAGCATCAGCCCTAAGAGAGCGTTGCGGAGACGTGACCTCGAACCTGGCGCCCAGAGCGGTCCCCCTGTATCTGCCGAGTTAAAAGAGTTACTGAGCATCTACCTCGTGACCCCTCATGTCCAGCCAGCAGTGGACCGTCCCTGGCCTTAGCAGGGAGCTTCCAATCCAATGGGGATAAGGCCATTCAACACCATCCCCGTGGGACACAGGCAGGAGACCAGAGACGTTCCCGGTGGTGCATCTGGGATTGGAACCCAGTCAGTCCAACCTGAAGGAGGTGCTTAGGGAAGGAATTCGATAAGGGGGTGTCACCTCAAGCTGCAGAGACAGGACATGCTCCCCCCCCCCCCAGGCCTTGGCCTGGGGGGGAGGGGCATGCGAGGCTGTGGTCTCACCCCTTCTCCCTGTCCCCACAGATCCACAACGCCCCCGAACTGGCTCTGTTCTGTGAGGGCTTCTTCCTGAAGCACATGAAGGCCCTGCTGGAGCAGGACTCCTTCCGGCAGCTCATCTATGGCCGCAGCAGCAAGGTGCAGGGCCTGGACCCGCTGCAGGACCTGCAGAGCACCCTGGCTGAGCGCGTGCACTCCGTCTACATCACTTCCCGGGTGTGAGGCGGGTGGGGTCCGCACCCCCAGCCCCATCTGGGCTGGGATAGGCTGGGAGCGAGTGCTCCTGGGCATCTGGACAGAGTGTAGCCAGAGCCTACGGACGTACCAGGCCCCACTGGGCAGGGCTCATTCTAGGACCTCTTTCCTCAGACATCCTCTGGTGTCTGTCTGCCCCTGGGTAGTTAGATGTGCCCTGTGCCCACCTGTCGCTAGGCAGCTGCACCCTCAACCCCTCTGTCCCAGAGCTGTTTGCTCAACCAGTAACGGGCAGAGGGCAGCTGTGGCCAGAAGGCGGAGCCACTGTGTACTCACCTGTGCACCCCTTCTCCCCTCGCGGTGGTGGCTGATCCTGACTCACCTCTGCTCTGAACAGCAGACCCCGGACCTCGGTGAGCTCAGACTGGCTCCTGGGCCTCCTATGAATGTATAGAAGATACACTCTGTTTGGGCCCCAGGCCATCTCATTCCAAAGCCAATACTTTTCCTCAATATCCAATCTCTGAACTTCCTCAAGGTCATGCCTTTGAAAGGCTGGCTATGGGCCGCCTGGGGGCCTGCACAGAGGGTCACTTTGAGTTCCGTTTTCTTTGGTTTCTGGGCCTCTTTTGGGGACCGCCAACCTGCTCAGTTAGCGGTAGAAGGCAGTTCCCCAGCTGATGCCTTCCGAGCTTTCCCACGGAGCCTGGTGGCCTCGGCTTCTGTTGTTGCTGCTGGGTTTAGGGCCTGACACCCCAGGCCTAGGGTCAGGCTGCCTCTGTGGGCTCAGGAGGCAGAGCCCTAAGGGTACCCTCAGGCAGATCTCTCAAGTGAACCATCCTTTAATTTGGACTGGGAGCTGCAGGTGTCGGGGGGCCAAGGGACGGGGCACTGCAGGACCAGGGAGAGGGGAGGGCTCGGGGGAAAGGGCTTCCCCTCTCCTACCTGCCGACACCTGCAGGCTCCGGGCTCTGCTGGGGCGGAGACGCAGCGTCAGGCCTGGACACTCGTCATATTTATGGACCAGACACTGGGGGGCGCTCTGGACAGCCTACTCGGGTGTAGCCTTCCTGAGCTGTCCGGCCGCACCTTAGAAACTATTTATTCACCTAAAGTCCTGGGCACTCAGGTGGCGCCGCGGTCGCCTGGAAAGCCGCCGGGGCTTGCGATCCTGGGAAATATTTTCGACTCGCTGCTTGAGCTGGATGTACAAAGGAAGAGGCGTATTTTATTGCTATAATATTGTATGATACTGTAACTGTACATTAATGTCACTATTGTAAATGTACCATGGTTTTATTAACAATAAACCCCCCTGAACAATGGCCTTGGCCTCATCGCTCCGGGGGGAGCTGCTCAGAGTTCAGAACTGGGAGAAGCCCACGTAGGAGCAGGACCAGAACCCAGAGCCGGTTCCCTGGTCATTCAGGAAGAAAAAACCCACCAAAAGCTCTGCAGTGCCCCCCCCCCCGCCCCCACTCGCCTCACCCAGGACCTGAGCCTGGGTCCTGCCCTTGCCAACTCCATGGCATGGAACAAGTACAGGAAACCCTCGATTTAAAGGAGAAAACTTCTCATCCGTGTGTCATGTGAAAATTAACATCCTGTTAATTTTAAAATGCTTTTTAACCAAGACTTGTTTATAATTAAATTAACAGGGCTACTTTTTTGTTATTCACTGTTACTTTTAACAAATTTTAGCGAATAAGCCATATGTTGGAAAAAACACGAGTAATTTCACTGACACAAATATTACATACCTACAACTATAGTCTCCATGTTTAAACCCAAGAGTCACCGCTTATAAACAATGTGCAGCAAATGCTTAGCACGTGACCACACCGCATCGCTTACAGTGACTGGTTCTGGCGTTCTGTGGCTGGCTTTCGGCAGTTTCAAGGCGTCCCGCCATGTGCCCCATGCACTAAGCCACGCCCCAGCCGGTGCGTTCGTTTACTCGTGGTGAAAGCGCACACTGACTAGGCCTATTCAGTATAAATTTAAAATCAAGCATACATACAGGGAACTTTTCTGTGAAACTGAACTTTTCATACATTATAATTCTACAAACATGCCTATGTAGTAAAAAAAGATAAACTGATTCGTCAATTTTTTAACATACGTGATCAGTAAACCTACTTTCTTATGTAAAGGACTTCCGGCTTTAAGGGACCCCCTCACCTGAATCTGTCCCTTACACCGAGGTTTTCCTGAACTTCCTTTGCTAGGTCTTAGTTTCCTTCTGTCAAATGAGGCAGCTGGTAACATAAGATGGTTCCCATTTGTTAAGCACTTATGTGCCACTGACTGGACAGAGGTGTCTGCCTGGAGGGACCAGGGCCTGATGACAGTAAGACACCTACAGGGGTTTAGGGGTTTTTCTGATCTCCCCTGAGCCCAGACCCCCTCCCCTAGCCCCAGTGTGGGAGCTGTTGTTGGGGTCGTCCTAATAGTTGCTTGTAAACTCTTGCATAGTTCAAACCTGTGGGCCCAGTGAGGTGGGGCAGGCCTTCTCCATCTTGGTCTGGCCGGATGTAAGCACCTGTCCCTCCAGAATCTGCTGAGCCACCTGGTAATGGAGAGAGACAGTGAGCCGGTGACTCGGGCCCAAGGGTTTCCCGGACCCAGTTTGTTTCAGGTGACAAGTCCAGGGTCCCTGCCTGTAGAGGAAAGCAAATTGCTCAGGTCACTGGGAATACTGACCGAGTGGCTGTGGGAATGGGGGGACAACATGAAGACCTCCTGGGGTCTATACCAGGAAATGCCCCTTTCCCAGCTTTACTGGGTTTGGCCCAGATGGGGCAGCTAGAGGCCCAGCCTGGGCCCTGGCAGTGGTAGGGAGAGGGCCCTGCATGGACACATGGCGCCCTCTGGGGGACAGGGGGAGGAGGAGCGCTCACGACACCACCCTCCGGGCAGAGGCCCTGTGCAGGAGGTTGCCCCTGGCCCAGCCCTCCCCATCGGCAGGGGCTGCCCTTCAGGGGTCTGCATCCACCCTCCCCACAAGTCCCTCGCCCAAGGCAAGACCTAGGAGGCTGGTCCTGGATGGGGCTCCGCCATTTCCTTCTCTCTTTTGGACGGAGGGCAAGTTAAAGCAAAGATGAGATTACAAGGTGTAGGACCCCTTTGAGCCAGCAGGAACACACTCTTCTGAGAGCACTTAAAACAATAATTAGGGGAAAATCAGACATCCTCCCAAAGGACTAGGCGGCTCTAATGGGAATGGAGGTGGTCACCTCACCTTCTCCTGGCGGCCAGGCCTCCTACCAGGCACTGCTCCGAGTGTGGGGCCAGGTGCCCTCCAGCAGCTCCAGGCGCTCAGCCCAGCAGGCTGGGGAGGAAGTGGATTCTCCTCGCAGGAGTTCTGGGAAACCAGGGGCTGAGCGTCTGTTCTCTCTACGGAGGGATCCGTCCTACTGCAGCCGTCCCCCGGGCAACCAGCTCGCACTTCTGCTGCTGGAGCCTGGGCCTCCTCATCCAAGACGGGCCCCAGTCCAACCAGGGCCCCAAGGCCAACACTGAGCCGGCCTTCCTCCACCTGGGCCCGCCCGCTTTGGGGCTCCCTTTTCCTTTCAGTCTGGGCGGTCTCCTCAGAGCCCCCTCAGGCAACAGAAAGCCCCAAGCCTCCCCTTTTCTGCCCCCCCCACCCTCACCCTCTGCAGAACCCACACACTGTAACTCTAACCAATTGTTTACAGAATGACCACACCCCCTCCGCTCTGGTCGGAGGGCCCGAGGGGATGCCAGCCCCACCCCTCCTCCAGGCCTGAGGCTGGCCCAGGGCTGGCGGCTGGCGTAATGGCCTCAGATAATGAGTCCACAGATAATGAGTCCACATTTTCCAAGGTGACAGTCACTCACTTCCTCCCCTCCCCCAGCCTCACAGCCCCCTGTGTCCTCTCCTGGGCGCTGGGGACTGCGGGCCAGATGAGCAGTGGAGACACTGAAGCAGGCCAGCACCGGCCCCTCCAGCCCCTCCCGGCTCCACTCGCAGGGATGGAGACCACTTAGGAACCTCCTTTGTTGGGGCATCTTCAGCCCCTTCCCGTCCTGGTGACAGCATTCATTTCACAAGTGAGAGTTCCTGAGATGGCGAGCTTTACAGACGTCACTGTCTGGGGGCCAGATGGCGAGGCCTGGGGAGGCGGGCGTGCTCTCAGGTCTGGAGGAGAACCCAAGATCACGGCTGTGAAGTGCAGAGACCTGTTTAGGGAACATTTGCTTTGCAAATACAAGGACCAGGACTGTGCACAGCAGGCGAAACATCCGCTTGCTTTCTGTGTGCAAAAGGGACGGCCATCTGAGAAGCAAAGCTGCTGGAGGATGTGCGGCCGGACGGTCTGACTGCGAATGCACGCTCCTTGCTCCCCAGGGGGGCTCCTCTTCTAGCTCAGGTGGCGGGTGCAGGACAAAGCCGGTCCTATTCAGTCGCCAGCACTGGTGGTAACTGCAGCTCCCCTGCCGCTCTGGGCCGCAGAACTCCAACGTGGCGCGCACTTGCTGTCTGCCAGGCACTGTTCTCGGCTCTCCCCTCACCCCGGCTAAGCGCGTGCTGTCATGGTCACTCCCGTTTCCAGATGTGGACGAGGCAGCGGGGAGGGGTCACAGAAAGGGTCAGGGCAGAGCCAGTGTCAAAGGCAGGCAGTCGGCTTCGGGGCGCCTCCCTGCACCTGGCCCAGCAGAGCAGCCCTGGGGACGTGGGCCGCGTGGCTCAGCCCACCTGGGATTCTGACTCTGCTTTCGGCCGCTCTCCCAAGGAGATCCTCTTTGACAGGCAGGCTCAGGCACGCTAAGAAAAACGGATCAGAGTTCTTTTCATCTCTCCTCTCTCAGCAAACGCAGACTTCACGGGGGTCTTCAGGCAGGAAGCGGCAGAGCCAGGAGACAAAAGGCCCCTTGGCCACGGACACAGGCGCAGGGGACAGCGTGCTCTTCCCCTGTGGCCGCGAGTCCCCGGGCCGCGTGTCTAATCCTCTTGGATCCAGAGGCTCCCCTTCACTTCCCCGTCCGTGCGTTGGCCGTCTAGGACCCCCGTTACGTGTCAGGGCTGAGGAAAGAATCTATTTTGACTCACAAAAGACCTAAATTTATGAAAAAGCACGGAACATTAGTCACCAAAGCATAAGCATTTTTTCAGGTAAAAATAAGAACAGAGTAGAAGCTGGAGATGGATGTGGCCAGGGAGCCACAAAGTAGACACAGACCACAGCACCACTGAGCTGACTGCCTGGGCGACATGGAGAAGGACCAACCCTACAGAGGCCTCGGGGCCGTTTCAGTAAAGTACCGGATTTGGGACCGGAAAGTAGATGCCGTCAGACGTACCAAAGTACGTGTGAAGCCGCCACATGTGTCCCCGACAGAGGGAAGGGACACACCACCTGACAGGAGCTGGGGGAAGAGGCACAGCCGGGTGGCCCCCGGGCACACACCACGTCCCTCAGCGACCAGCGAGCGCAGCCGGGCCAGCCACCTGCCCCACAGGCTCCTGGGATGTCAGCCTGGGCCGCTCTGCCCCACCTCGGCCTCGATTCCAGCGCCCCCACAGCCTCCCGGCAGCCAAGACCCCCAGAACCAACAGGGCCAGACGCACCGTCCCCTGCGTGGAGCCAGTGAGTACCACAGGCGGCAGCTTTCTAGATGTTATTTATTAAAAACAGACCCTCTGTCCCTCTCACCCTGGCCAGGGAAGCAGTCTTTCCCAACGTATTTCCCCGAATAGATGAAGCAATAAGTTTGGGGACTCGACAGCCATAGCCACCCTGAGTCAGGAGGTCGGGCACTGGCGGCCACCCGCGGGAGCCAGGAGTGACGGCAGCACCCCACGGCCACCGGAGGCTCCCGCGGCCCAGGCCGGGGGCCGGGAAAAGTCCATGACGAGGCCCGCGCTCCAGCGGCAGCCTCCGGGCATCACCACTCAGCGCACTCAACGCCTGAGGAGGGACGAGAGCCGGCGTGGCTCCCACACACGTGGGAAGGGAAAACGCCGGACCCAACACAAAACATGAACTTATGGGAAAGGCAGGCCGGGCTGGGAGGAGGCAGACCCCGGCAGGGACAGAGGGTGGCCCCTGGCGAGGTCCGAGCCGACCCCCTCGGCAGCGAGTGCTTCCAGCCACGCCCACGCGGGCACCGAGTCCCAGGCTGGCCGCGGGGCTGACGGCCCACGCTGCCTTCCACGGGGCCGCGGCCCAGTCCAGCCGGAGTCGGTTCAGAGAGTCAGGGTGTCTCCTTGCGAGTCAGCTGCTGAGGCCCAAGCTTCTTGCCACTATTTCTTCCGTTTCAGTTTCATGTCCTTTCTGTGCTTCGTGTCTCTGTTCTTCAACTTTTTGTTCTGTTTGGGCTCTTGTTTCGCTTCCAATTTCCTTTTCTTGTCACTGGAGGGGAAAGAGCAGCAGTAAAGGACAAAGAATGAAAGGTGCACAGGCAGCTCTGCTGGGTCTGAAAAGGGGTCCCATCCCCTGAAACAGCGAGAGACCCAGGCAGACACGGATGTCCCTGCAGGCCTGTCAGCACGCCCGGCAGCGTCAGGGCCCGGGGACAGCACAGCAACCCGGCCCCTGCCCTCACTGGGCTCTTGTGGGTGAAGGGACAAATCCACATCTCTTTCTTTTAATTTTAGGGAGACATCAATGTGAGAGAAACATTGATCAGTTGCCTCCTGTACATTCCCTGACCAGGGATTGAACCCACAACCTAGGTATGTGCCCTGATTGGGAATCGGACCCACATTAGGTGTATGGACAACGCTCCAACTAACTGAGCGCCCGGCCAGGGCAGAAATCCACGTCTTAGTATCAGAAGTCTGCGTTCTCTCGGAGTCCTGTACGCTCCCCTCTCCCAAGACCCCAAGAAAACTCTAAGGCATCGCCAGGGAGATTCCCTCCCACCACTCACCACTCAGGATCACCCTGGAAACCAGACACGTTGTCCCAGGGACCCTAACACAAAGCGTGAGACTCCAGGCAAACCCTACACAACTTCCTGAGGGGCCGCTATTATTTTATTTTCCTGAATAAGAAGAAAGCCCGAGGAGCACCAACTCGGGTTACACATCTCGGTGGCGAGCGGGTTCCTCGAGGACAGATCAGCCCGGGTCACTCCTCCCTGCCCCTTAGGCTCGGGCACAAGTACCTCCCTATGCGGGAGGGTGAACAGTGCCCTCAGGGCCAGTAACGTCACCTGAATGAAGTGACCACTCACGAGGGAAAAGGGAAGGAAGGCAAGGCCTCTAAGAATATATAGTGACAGAGGTCAGAGTTTTACCTCCAAAAGCACAAATCTGCATGGACTCAGCCCTCAAGCACGGAGCTACCGCCCGGCTCCTCACCGGCAGGGACAGCCCAGCCAACGGCAGGAGCGGCCACGCTCTGTAAGCCTGGACCAGCCTTCCCCGGGCCATGCACGCCCATGGCCGTCGGTGCCAGTCAGGGCCTCACTCGAGGCCACAGCCATCGTGGGCCCTGCTGCACCTGCCACTCTGCCCAAACCGGAGGCCAGCACACGCTGCACAGGCTCTGCGCCACCTCAGAGCACGTGGGAGTGAGCCACACCGACCGGCTCCCTCGAGACCCACAACGTGCGGAGACGCAGAGCGAGCATCTAACTCCTGGGACCCACGGCTCCCAGTCACAGGACTTCCTCCTTCCACGTTTCCAAATGAACTGTTCAGGGGACCAGCCGGTAACTGGCAATGGCACGAACTCACCCCACACCAGCCCCCAACAGCGGTGGGAGCCTCATCTCTAGAGGCCCCGGGCAGGGAGGACACGTTCTCTCCCACGGAAACTCCAACGAAGGTGCCAGCCAGAAACCGTGGCCATCCACAAACATAACCCTCGCCGAGACGCCACGTGGAACAGAGGTTTCCCAAGAGTGGCCCCGGGACACCTCGGCTGCCCAAGACCCTGCCAGGGGTGCCCAGGCCCAAACTATGTTCATATAATGCTAATTCATTATCTGCCTTTTTCACTTCTATGCTCTCACAACTGTTCAGTTTTCCAGAGGCTACAAGACATATGACAGCATAAAAGACTGCAGGATCGCCAGATAAATGCGAAGGTAAAACCATGCCACTTTAAAACCACCAAAAATCATGAATCCAGTATTGGACCATTAATTCTAAATGAACACATTTTTTAAATTTCTCATTAAAATTTCTAGTATCGAAAATATAAATAGCCCACAAACCCTTTGGGATCCTTCAATAGCTTTTGTTATAAAGGGACTTTAAGACCCCAGACCTTGAGGCCCGCTGGCTGGGAGGACAGCGCAGCAGCTATAGCCACGGGCTCCACGGTGGACAAGCCTGGCCCCGCGCCGGCCCTGCCCCTTACAGCTGTGAGCCTCCTGGGAAGTTACGATACACCTCCCGGCCTTGGTTACTTCATCGTCACAGCAGTGATGGTGACAAACATCCACCCGTGCTGTTCTGTGGGTGACGGACGCTGCGCTAAGCCCACGGGCAGCGCTCAGTCCCTGGCAGCTCTGGGACTGTCCCCTCCGACTCCCCGCCGTCCAGGGAACACGAGGGCTGCTGCCTGGCCTGTAGCAGGTGCTACCAAAGCCGCCCCCGCAGAGGAGAGAACCGTGACTTTTCTCTCAGAGTCTGTTCTAACCTCTCTCCAAAGGAAAGTTACTAGAGAAGCACAGAAGCCAGATGTGTCTGTCCAACGGGAGGCCCCACCTTTTCAGGCTGACGATCGAAGCGTTCTGCCCAGCCTTGTTTAAGACCTCATTCCACTCTTCATCGTCGCCACGGATTATGTATCTAAAAAATAGAGAAAATATCAGAGCCGGCTCAAAAGAAAAGGGGAATGCTTACAAGAAAACAGGACAGTGACAACATTCCCGTCAGACACATCCTGCCCCAACGCCAGGCCGAGCTGCATCAGCGTTGAGCAGCAGGGCCCAGAGGATGGGCACTGCAGGGGGCAGAGGACAGGCACTGCAGGGCCCAGAGGACAGGCACTGCAGGGGGCAGAGGTCAGCGGCCCACCAGCTGGGCCACGACAGGACAGGCCTGCACCAGAGGCGGCACCCAACTCCTCCCTGACTCTGATTAACTGCCCACCAAAGAAGCCTCCTGTCAGCCCACCACCTTCTTGCTCACTCCCACCTCCAAACGTGCCGCCTACCCTGGGACTGTGCCTCTCCCGCCCACCTCGCCCACCTCGCCCACCTCTGGGGGATCTAGCAGTCCCGGCAAGTCAAGGTTTTGATATTGCACAGCTGGCAGCAGAGCCTGGAACCCTGCCCAGCGACCTCCTGGCCACCTCCCCAACTCCCGTGTCCAACAGCCACCATCAGCAATGGCCCAGCAACTACAGGACTAAGGCCAGCGAGGCACAGCGAACAGTGAAGGAGGAGGATTTTAGCTCTCAGTGCTTCTAAGGTGACCCATGAAACACAGCTTCCAGGGCTCCGGGGCCCGGGTGAGGAACAGGAGACCTGCGGCAGGTTCTCCACACGCCAGAAGCCAAAGCACAGCCTTCGCTGCCCCCGGGCAGCAGAGGGCCTTACTGAGAGAGGTCCATGTCCTTCAGCTTCCCCACTTCCTTCTTGTGTTTCTCCTGGAATTCCTTTGCTGCTTCATCCTGCGGGCAAAGTCCCAGAGACAGAGCAGGTCAGTTAAGCAGGGGACCAATCGCAGAGTATCACCCCTATGAGCAGACACCTCCTACTCCCACGCAGGAGGCAGCCCTTAATGCACGCACAGGGTGCACCTGAAAAGCCTACAAGGGCCAACGAGCTCACAGCAGCAGCTGGCCTGCGTGCACACACAGCCTTCAGTGGGAGGCAGAGCAGGCCCCTGTGTGCTCAGCACATCCAGGGCAGGGGCACGCAGGGAGCGAAGGTCGCCCACACCCAAGATCAACACCACCAGCACGGTCAGCGCCGCGGACTCCCGCTAAAGGGGACGGGGCTCCCCCTCAGCGCTCGCAAGGCCTTCGGCAGCGGCATACCAGGTCATCACTCAGGGTCTTCATCGTGGGCTCCATGACCACGTCCTTCACGGCCACCATCTGCTCCTCAATGGCCTTCTCCTGCACCTCGTTAAACAGCTGCAAAGACAACGGCCAGAAAGCAGAGATGAAGCAGCAGCAGGGACCCCGTCCTGAGCACAAGCTCAACATAGCTGAGGCAGCGTGTGTTCACGGCAAGAGTATAAAACACAGACTGCACGCCCTGGCTGGCTTGGCTCAGTGGATAGAGCGTCGGTCTGCGGACTGAAGGGTCCCGGGTTCGATTCCAGTCAAGGGCACATGCCTGGGTTGCAGGCTTGATCCCCAGCAGGGGGTGTGCAGGAGGCAGCCGATCAATGATTCTCTCTCATCATTGATGTTTCCATCTCTCTCCCTCTCCCTTCCTCTCTGAAATCAATAAAAATACAGTGGGGCCTTGACTTACGAGTGTCCCGACTAACGAGTTTTTTGAGATACCAGCTGTCTCTTGGCTGATTTTTTGCATTGAGTTGACAGAATAATTTGAGTTAACGAGCTCCTTAACAAGCTCGGTCTCAGAACGAATTAAACTCGTAAGTCAAGGCCCCACTGTATACATTAAAAAACAAAACAAAAAAACAACACAGACTGCAGATCCCCAGCTCCCAGCAGTGGTCCCCCTGGAGAGAGCACTGCAGATAGGGCTGCAGATCCATTTCGCCAGGGTGCGTGCGTGTGTGCGTGTACGCATGCGCCTGTGAGAGACGATCTGCAGCGTATGTAAGATCTAGTCATCTTGGGGCAGGGAGCAGGTTGTCACATTATTCCAAATGGACCACAACCCGCCCTCGGCCAAGGGTACCTTCACGACTTTGCGGATGATCCGGTTGAAAAGCCCCATCAGCTGGCCGGCGGGCAGCTCGATCTCCTTTTCCAGCTGGTCCACAGACTTGTGCTGCAGGCCGACCCCCAGGAGGAGAGCCTGGAAGATGGAAAGTCCTGGAGAGGCCGCAGGGCAGGCCCTGCCCATCCAAGCACTGAGACAGGGCTGCCCTCTCTGGACCACAGTGATCAACCCCCACGGTGATTCTGGAATCTTCTCTTTCATCTCGTTACTGGAACTACTGAGAAGTGGTCCCTCTTCCTAAAACCCCCAAACTGACTTATCCTGAAAACAGCTGCTTCACAGCTGCGCTGAGAGGTGTGGGTGCTCCCGGCCTCCGCTGAAGTAGAGAGCGAGCCACGGCAACAGGGCCCAAGGATGTGGGCTCGAATGCAGCCGTCCTTGCCAACTGCGTGGCCGGGCTCAGGACTCAACCTCAGAGCCCGTGTCCCTGCCTGCACCACAGGGAGAGGAGACCCCCTCCCACCCCCTATCAGAACCTCGAGGAGTGCAATGCACAAAGTTACGTCAAAACATTCGACCGGACATCCCGGCACACGGGCAGCAGGTAACCTACCGACTGGGCAGCGGACAGGGCCAGGTCCCCCAGCTGGTTCAGGAAATACATCCGGGAGATGGCGGGGATCATGTCCATGATGAGGTGATAGTCGACCATGTTCCGTGAGTACATCTCCAGCCTCTTCAGGTCATAGGGCAGAAAGAGCGCCTCCAGCTCCTCCCGGCGCAGGGCTGCAGGGGCGAGCCAGGCAGGTCAGGGCCATCCCCAGGCACCCTAACGCTGCTCCTCCGCCGGCCTTCAGCCAGAGCAGATCGGGAGACCAGCCTCCGGGGAGCGCCTGCCCCCCGATGTAAGATACCGACCGCCCCAGGCAGCCCAACCCTTCCCTGGGCCACGCAGGTAGGGGACCACTGGCGTGGGCCTTTACGCGGAGCTCCACGCCAACACAGCAGGTCCAGGGAAGCTCGGGGCCGCAGGGTGAGAGGATCTAACACCCTGTCCCACTTGTCACTTGCCAGGACCCGCCTCACAGGAAGTGTCCAGCTCGAGGAGCAGGTTTGTCAAAATAGAATTGGCAAAACAACGTGCACACAGTTAGCAACAGAAAAAAAAAAAGCCCACATTAATGTGAGCCTTCCTATTTCCTGGTATTTTATATATTCCAACAGAATTTGTCATCCCCAGCACACGTCCCTGTGCGGGCCACAGAAGGCTGGCAGCACGTCCTTTCACAGCTCCACACCTGAGGACACTGCCTCAGCACCGAGCGAGTTACCTGGTGCACAGGTTTAAGTCGGGTTCCAGGACTCACTAGCTGAATAGCCTTATTTGACATCCCTGAAGTCAGATGTCACCCCCGAGTCCTGTTACTTAGACAGCTACCGTGGGTGACGGTGCCCAAGGCAGAGGAGGGCAGCAGATGCAGGCCTAGGGCCGATCCCTCCATTCCCAGGCCCTCCCTCTTCTGGGACCACCACATCCACCTCCTTCCACACAACCCACGACCAGCCCTGTGCCGTCCTGCCCAGCTCACCTGGCGGCGAGGGCTTCCCGATGTTCCTGTTCTGAATGATGTTCAGAGCCAGGGGAGGAGCGAAGGTACTGAACTGGTAGGACAGCAGAGCTAGGAAGCGCCTGCGGAAATCTGTGGGGTGCAGCCACAGTCAGGGGTCCGGAAGCCTCCCCTTCACCCCGCATCAGCCCGCCGTCTCCCTTCCACTCAGACGCACCTTTCCAAAAGGCCACCAGCCAGGCCCCCTGCTCAGCCTCGCTCTCCTCAGCCAGCGTCTTCAGCATGACGCACGAGTGTTCTCCCGTCAGGTCATTCTGGAAAAGACAGAACGGCACCAAGAACCCCCTCTGAGTAGCCGTCGCTGTTAAAAGGGTAAGAGCTCGGAGGGAAGCATGGTGCTCCCACGGCCTTTCCCTCTTCCCCAGCGGGAGAAGTGCCCTCGCCTCCCATTCTCACGGGCATCACTTCCCACACTTCCCAGCAGATGCCATGGCAACGGAGCAGAGCTGCCCTGGACCACGGAGGTGAGCCACTTGCTCACATCAGGTAGATGATGAACGCAGAGTTATCACAGCTTAAACTCCACGCGACCCAGTCAACGTGTTTCGGTGCCTTACAGCAAAAACTTTACGTGTGCAACCCTGAGTTTCCATGCTGGCAACCAGTTTGCAAGAACAGCCTCTTTAGGTGCTAAAACGGTGACCACAGGTTTTCCCTTTTTACTACAGAACAACAAAGCCCAGACCATAAAAATATCTAATGGATCTCAACATCCGTGTAACAAAACGCCAGCATCCAGTCACAAATGGCAGCACACAGCACAAGACCATGCTGAGGCCGCACTGAGCTCAATGATCCGCGTCTTGTAGTTGACTCCAAGTGTATATCCCAGCCTCAGCCTCTCAAAGGGGCACCACCCTACATACTGGCTTTGCACCCTCCAAAATCAAGCCTCCAGCACCCCTTCCTCTTTGCCGATGACCTCCTCTCGCTGAGAACACTGAAGCAATCAGAAAAGAACTTCCTCCTTTCCACCCAAGTCAACAGCAGCCAACCCTTCCGCACCCACACTCCCTGCCTTCCCCCTTGGGAAGGATGAGGTGGCCACCTCTCCTCCTCCCTCCCGGTCCTACCCCCTCACCTCCTCAAGGCCTGTATTCCTGCAACCAGACTCTCCCTGTCCATTATAATTCCTTGCGTGGTTTCTGCAGGATCCTCCCCTGCAGCACACGGACATGTTCCAGAAGCTCCCATCTGATAGGCCCGCCTACCTGTCTCCCTCCAGCTGCCCTGTTTCTCTGCTCCCTTTTGCTGTGCGTGTGACGCACCTGCTCCGTCCGCTCCCTCACCGCCCACTCTCTCCAATCGTGTGGGTCCCTCACTCCAGTGAAGCTGCTCTCAGTGGGATCACTGATGCTGGGAGGTCCAACAGCCAATTGCTTTTCATCTTAACTGTTCTCTGAATAGCAAATGACTCCCCTTCTTGAAGCACTGGTTAACCTCAGCCTGTGACACCGAACCCTGACTTTCTCCCCGGCTGTTCCTCATTCCTCTAAACCAGTGGCTCTCAACCTTCTGGCCCTTTAAATACAGTTCCTCATGTTGTGACCCAACCATAAAATTATTTTTGTTGCTACTTCTTAACTGTAATTGTAATGTGGCTACTGTTACGAATCGTCATGTAAATATCTGATATGCAGGATGGTCTTAGGCGACCCCTGTGAAAGGGTCGTTCGACCACCAAAGGGGTCGCGACCCACAGGGTGAGAACCGCTGCCCTAAACACTGACTCCAAGCACTCACCCTCTTGTCTCCACCTTCAGTCCCTACCTTCATAGCTGTCATTCCTTATTCACTCACTGAACAGAAGCACCGACAGCACTCCATATCCGCGGGCTCCTCACCTTCAGATTCAACCACCCACCCATCAAAAACACTCAGAAAAAAACAGTTACACTGTCAGGGTTCTGGCTGGGTAGTTGAGTCACACACTCTCCCCTCCCATAATAACCTCTATGCTCTGTCATGAACTCTTCCCTAAAACTACTTTTATCTTTTTAAAGAAATCCAGGGAGGCCCCAGTTACAGGCTTCCAGAGCTCGCTGAGCAAGTGCACGAGGGCCTCGGCTATGTCACAGGCAGGCACGGAGCCCCAGCGCAGCGGGGAGAGCAGCGCAGTGCCTGTCAGGGAGAACAGCTGCTCCCGTGGCCCTCAGGCGGGGGCACCTGCTCGGCACACGGGGGCACAGGGCTCTGCAAGGACAGGCCCATCGCCACTGTAACCACAAACCCACACGCCCCTCTGCTAGGCGCCTACTCACCGGGGTCTGCCTCAGATAGACAGGAACGAACCCCGCCCGTTTCCAGAACCTGCAAAGATGCAAAGGGAGCAGTCACTGCGCGCCCTCTGGGAGCAGCTGGCAGACCAAGCTGGGAAGGGCCAGGAGGGCAGGGAGTCGACGCATGTCCGACAAACACCCAGGCGCACAGCCCACAGAACCCTCATTCTCAGATACGGGGGGGGGGGGGGGGAGGGTTGACGAGACAGGCAAACCCTTACTTGAGGAGCCTGGGGGTCAAGCCATAGGACACTCCCAGGTAATCTAGGCGCTCTGCAGGCCTCTCATTCAGTTTGAGGAGCAAGGGAGGCAGGTCCTTCCGGGGAGTGACGACCTCTTCCAACAAGCTGACGGCCTGGAGGAGGCAGGGGAGCCGCCCGGCGGAGGGGGGCAAGGTCAGTGACCTCCCCGAGCACTGCACTCCGGGCTCTAGACGGAGCGGGAACAGCAGGACAGGCTGCCTGGCTTGTTCCCAAGGTTCTCAAAATAGAGGAGCACCAGTGAGCCCAGGGCTCATCCTGAGTTCACCGGCCCCTGTAAGCATGCACTGCTCAGCATGCAGAAGAGCCACTCGGCCTAGACACGCCAGCAGGTTCACAGACAGACAAGGTAGGTCCTGGAGGTGGGGCTGAAGGTCCAGGCCTGTCACTGGGAAGTGACACACCTCTGAGCCTGACCATAAATATAACCCCTGCCCCACACCCGCAAAGGGCACATGTGAAATTCCAACGCGTGTGTGCAGAAAGCGTTCCAGCTCCGGGTTAATCACGCTCACCAAGAAGGACAGATTCCGAGGCCGGGCCTAGGACTGAGACCCGGGAGGGGTCGTTTGAAGCTGAACCTGCATCAGCATCACCTGGGAGCTTGTTAAGACCACGTTACGGGGCCTCGCCCGAGCGTCTGACTCAGGAGGTCTGGGCAGGACTCTAGAATTTGCATTTTTAACACGTTTCCAGCTGATGCTAATGGTGCTGATCTGAAGATCGCAACCGTAAGGCTCAAGCAAGCAGCAGCTCCTCCAAAGCTCTATGTGCCTGCTCCACGCACAGGCCCAGGCCACTCACTAGCCTCGACGGTGCTTCTGCAGACCCGGGAGGCCTCCAGGAACCAGCTCAGCCCAGAGCTGCTTACCTCGCTGCTGACGGTGTGAATTTCTTGCGCCGTCTCAACGACCTTCTCCTCCAGACAAGGGAATCTGCCTTCGTAGTACATCTGCAGCAGCTGCAGAGCTCGGCTGCCGTAGCCCATCTGTGAGTAAGCACGGAGGGAAACGGGCAAGGAAGAGAGGTTCTAGTCCAGTGGTCGACAATCTTTCGGACCTCACACACCACCAGTGGTCTGCAGAACACTGGATGGTAACCACTGGCCTAAGCCCATCAAGAACAGCCCATTAGCCCTGACCGGTTTGGCTCAGTGGATAGAGCGTCAGCCTGTGGACTCAAGGGTCCCAGGTTCAATTCCGATCAAGGGCATGTACCTTGGTTGCGGGCACATCCCCAGTGGGGAATGTGCAGGAGGCAGCTGATCGATGTTTCTCTCTCATCGATGTTTCTAACTCTCTATCCCTCTCCCTTCCTCTCTGTAAAAAATCAGTAAAATATATTAAAAAAAAAAAAAAGAACAGCCCATTAGCCATCCGAGCATGAAGAAGGCTGGCTGGGATTTCTGGCCCACAGATCAGCAAGCCCAAACCTGATGTCTCCCCAGCTAACTCAGGGGTCCTCAAACAGGGGGCCAGTTCACTGTCCCTCAGACCGTTGGAGGGCCGGATTATAGTTTTTTTAAAAAAAAACTATGAACAAATTCCTATGCACACTGCACATATCTTATTTTGAAGTAAAAAAACAAAACGGGAACAAATACAATATTTGTATTTGCATGTGGCCCGCAGGCCATAGTCTAAGGACCCCTGAGCTACCTCCTCAGTGGGGATTTCTAAGAGACGGGAAGTGATTACAAAAAGATCTGGTTCTCAGGTCCCCTGTCCTCACAACAAAGGAAGAGCGAGCACATACAATCATCCTGTCTGCCCCCAGCCCCAGCCGACACACCCCACAGCACTGGACTGCCTGCCCCTTGACCAGCTTCCCATTCACACAGCCACGTACACCTGCCCTAACAAGCCGCAGCACAGCTGCCGAGAGGAGGGAGGACACGTTACCCCTTGATAATCCGGGTGAACAGCAATGCGAACCACCCTTCCACCGGAAAGGCCACCGAAGTCTGGATCTTGGAACTGTGTGGGAGACACAAGCCAGCACCTTAGCGACACAACACCCCCTCCGACAGGGCCGGCTTCGCTCACACCGACAGGCCAGGGGAAGCGCATCACCTGTTCGGACACTGTCCAGGGAATCAGGTCTCCCGAAGCCTTCTTGCCTCGAGACAGGCTGTTCAAGATGGACTGGCGAGAAATCTCTCCCTCCAGGCACACCTGCGGGGGAAGCAGGGCAGTGCAGACAGGAAGGCCGGCCCCCGCCCACAGCCCACTCACAGAACAGCATCAGCGTCCGCTGGTCTGACCAGGCCAGCTGTTTCCACTCCAGGTCAGGCTTGACCCTGTAACTGGCTCATCCACTTCCAATGGAAGCTTCATCACTACACCCGTGGGTGCCTGACACTAACCAGGCAGAGTACCGACATCTTCCTGGTGTGTGTGTGCACACACCCACCAAGACACAGCTCACGCAGCTCTGCACAGAGAGTGCAAGTTCCCCGTGACTCGGGTATCTGCCAGGAGGACGGTCACACACAACATGGTATGTGCATATAATGAAATACAATGCAGCCTTTTAAAAGTCTACAAATTATAGATATTTGACACGCTGCAAGAAAATAAAGGCAGATTACCAAGCACTATGATCCCATGTTTATGGGAAGGAAAAACGGTACAGAAACGCATGAACACATGCCAGGCATTCAGAACACCGGTTTTCCCAACCTGCCTTCTAACGTTATAAGCGCCATGCGCTTTGTACCGAAGGAGGAACACAAACAAGTTCTGTCCCAGGAGGAGCCAGTGCCGACTGTCACCGCCCATGAACCGCGGGGCCTTGGCTCTGTCTGTGGTGCTTTCTTTCGATGCCCCCTCATCGCCTGCCCCATACACCCAGCAAGCGACAGCTCCCACCGCGGTTACTGAGCCACTGACCCCCACACCTGAGCGCTGCCCACATTCAATGCCCCAGGACGCCTCCGCTCTGTACCTGGATGACGGCCAGCACCTCGGGAAGGGCGTTCTGGGTAGGGGGCACGGGGGGCAGGAGGCAGAAGAGATGGTGAGCAGGTGCATCGGAGAGCATCTGGAGATCGTTGGGGGAGTTCTGTGGGCAAAGCACGGGTCAGGGAGAACCGCTCCTCTGCATGTCCTTTACTCGGGGTCAACGACCTTCCCTAAGCCAGTGACCGGCCAGACCCAGCACAGCGCCCCCCGCGTGTCTTGGGCAGCCAGCCCGAGACCCTTCGAAATGGCCCGAATGGGACTCAGCCTCCAGTGTCTGCTGTCACCTTCCACGAGCGCTGAGGCTGCAGGGGGGCGAAGAACTGCCTAGCTGGCACTGTTTCTCAGATGGGAAGGGAACTTCCTCCTGAGAGAGCCTGTCACCACTTCTAACACCAACTCTTCAGCCTTCCGTGAAAGGGGGTTCATAGAAATGACACCTAGACCCTCAAAACACTTCCAACGTGCCCTTTAGTTTATATGGCATTCAAATATCCCGCCTTCTCACTCACTGCTCCTTAAAAATAGCCCAGAGGCACACAAGACTGGTCTCAGGTCAGACAGCACCAGCAGGTCCCAAGCGCTGTCACGTGAGCCCGTCAGCTGAGCAGACGGCAAGAAACAGAAGCCCCTGCTGAAACGGGCACTGCTTCCCACCTCCCCAGGTCAACCACAGTGGCGCTGCCGCCCTCCAGCAAGGTCGCCGGCCCTTGCCAAGGTCAGGACAGTGAAGTCGGGTGGAATGGTCACCTGAGCACTCCACTGGGTAACAGAAGGCGTGGAAAGCCAGGGGAGAGGGGACTGTCGGGGCTGAAGTTCGCCCGGGGGCGGCTGCAGCTACCTTATAGTGAGAAGCCACGTACAGGGCCATCAGCCGCTGCAGGAACACCTCGGAGGCCTTGTGGTAGCAGAAGAGGGTGTCTCTGTTAACATAGTAGCTGGGACAGGAGTTAAGCAACCAAAACAAAGCAAAGAGAGCCCCAAACCGGACATCCCACTTCCGAGGGTCACCTGGGAAGAGGAACCCGTGTCCTGAGCAGAAACACGTTAGGGAAGGAAAGCAGGAAACTGAGAGTGTTCCCTAGAGCAGCAGCCCACGAAACGAAGGGCCAAAACCCGTGTGGTTCTTTCATCGCCCCCTCCCCTCTGCAGGGCAAAGGGCCCCGGAGGATACAGCTCGCAGGCTTCCGGCAAGGGGCAGCCCGACACGATCCGAGTGATGTTGAGGCAGTCCAGGCACAGCAGGTCGGTCAGCCACTTCTCCACCGCGTCCCCAGGGGCGTATCGGATCGACTCCTGCAGGGAAACCTCATGCAGCGTTCGCGCTGCTCCCGAAACACACACAGTGAGAAACAATGATTAAATACGCTTTGTCTAAAAGAGCGGGGCAAATGTTCTACTTTATCTTTGTCACAGCGCGCCCACGCAAACCTGGCTGGAGAATGTGAACTGAGTGGTTTTAAGCTTTTCTGGCGGATGTGCAGCTTTGCCATACACAGTCCCAAAGGCTCTCGCTAAATCAATGCAGCCTTGCCCCGAGATGGGGACAAACACGGGCCCAGCCACCAGAAGGCCCGCGAGGCTCCCATCTGGTCACTGGCTGGCCACGCTATGGAGAAAAGCACCTCCAGCCTTGGGGAGTGAACCTGATTGTGGGAGGGTTTGGCACCACCCATGACGTCACAAGGGGAAGGGCCCAGCGAGAATGAAAAGGACTTGCTGTGCGCTGCAGGGCATTCAAGCTGCAGGTACCTGAGGCCAGCCTGGCCGTGGTTGTGGTCTTGTTCTCAGCCGTGGTGCTGATCTGGCTCTGGGCACTCTGCTGCCGGAGCTGCTGGATTAGCTTGAGGGACAGTGACCGACCAGTGCCCTCGTAGCTAGGAGCAAAAGCAAAGGCCATCAGGCACAAGGTCCCAAATCCGTTCTCCGGGGGGGAACAAGGACCACTTTCCTCATCCTGCAGGAACAGCAGACTCCTGCTCCCCAAGGACGGCCCTGCTCACCTCTGAACCTCCTGGACAGCACAGGGCACCCAAGGAGGCGGGTGGCACAGTGGCTCCCGTCCTGGCACATCTACTTAGTAAGTACTCTGTTAGCCTCGTCCTCACAGGGGACTATGCTACACACCGCACAGGACGGGCTATGGATTAAATAAGGACTGGAAAAGCTATGTGAGTAAAGCCTCTGGCATAATGAAACCAAGGCTGTTAAATGGTCAATTACTCAGAGCTGCTGTGAGAAGTAACAGCCTGAAGGAACGAAGAGAACATCCAGTTTGGAAAATCAAGATTAAACAAACCCACCACCCAAGCCATTCTTCTGATTACTGCTTTTACTTAAAAGGTGACATGAAACAACTTGAAGAAAATTGGGGGTGGGGGGAGAAATCATCTACAAACTGATCACAGAACCAGCACTTTTCAATCCTATTTCCTCCTTGCCTTTCGTCGCAAGCACAAGTGACCAGAGTACAGACGGCTCAGCAGGCTTTCTTTCTTATTATTACACTAGGGGCCCGGTGCACGAAATTCGTGCACTGGGTGTGTGTGTGGGGGGGGGGGGGGAGTGTCCCTCAGCCCAGCCTGCCCCCTCTCACATACTGGGAGCCCTCAGGCGTTGACCCCCATCACCCTCCGATCACCTGATCGGCCCCTTGCCCAGGCCTGACGCCTCCGCCAGAGGTGTCAGGCTTGGACAGGGGACCTCCATCTCCCCCCGATCACTGGCTCTGGCCCCAGCCCAGGCCTGAGGCCTCTGGCCCAGGAATCATGCCTGGGCAGGGGACCCCCATCTCCCTCTGATCGCTTGCTCCACCCCCCGCCCAAGCCTGATGCCTCTGACCCAGGCTTCAGGCCTGGGCAAGGGGACCATCATATCCCCCCAATCCCCGGCTCCGCCCCCCACCCAGGCCTGATGCCTCAGCCAGAGGAGTTGACCCTCATCACCCTCCCATCACCAATCACCGGATCGGCCCCTTGACCAGGCCTGAGGCCTCTGGCAGAGGTGTCAGGCCTGGGCAGGGGACCCCCAGCTCCCCGCGGTTGCAGGCTCCGCCCCTGCCCAGGCCTAACGCCTCTGGCCTAGGCGTCCGGCCCAGGCAGCGGGGACCTGCAGTGGCAGCGGGGGGCGCCGCGATCGTGGGCTTCGCTTTAGGCCCAGGCAAGGGACCCCTAGCTCCTGGGACTGCCAGCTTCGACCGTGCCCAGCTCCCATCGCTGGCTCCACCCCTACTTCCTGCTATCACTGGCCAGGGCGGCAAAGGCACCTGATTCTCTGATCACGGCTGGGGGGCAGGGCAAAAGCGGCCCCAGGGCCACCTTTGCCCTGCCCCCCAGCTCTTAGCTCCCCCCTGGGTTTCCGATCACTGTCAGTGGCAGGGGGCTTCTTCCTGCTTTCCCTTTCGCCTCCCTGCATTGTGCCTACATATGCAAATTAGCCGCCATCTTGTTAGCAGTTAACTGCCAATCTTAGTTGGCAGTTAATTTGCATATAGCCCTGATTAGCCAATGAAAAGGGTATCGCCGTACGCCAATTACCATTTTTCTCTTTTATTAGTGTAGATTTTGTAGTACTCATTATTATAATGCTTAGTACTGTGTATATACACACACTTCCTCTTACTCAAATGCTACTTTTAAAGAATGACCAAGAAATTGGAATTGTGAAGTATTTTTTCACCCTCTACACTCCACATAGCAAAACTTTCTTAAAAGAATTCCATTTACTAAAAACAAAAACAAGAATAAACATAACAAAACTAAAAACTTTTGTGCTTCAAAGGACATTATAAAGAAAGTGACACACACAAAAAAAAAAACCACAGAATGGGAGAAAAATTCTGTCAATCATATATCTGATGAGGGACTTGTGTCTAGAATATATAAGAAACCCTTACAACTAATTAAAAAACACAGAATTAGAAATGAGCAGAGGACCTGAATAGCTATTTCTTCAAAGATATCCAAAGGCTAATCAGCGCCTAAGCCGCCCACATCGCCAGCCACAGGAAACGCACTGAAGACCCTATGGACACCTCTTCGCACTAAGATGGCTGTAATAAAAAGGACGTAGGACAGATGCTGGCTAGGATATGGACAAACTGGGACCTTCATACCCTGCTGGTGAGAGTGTAAAACGGTACAGCTGCTTTGGAAAACAGTCTGGCAGTTCCTCAAATGGTTAAACAGAAAGTTACCATTTTACTCAGTCACTCCACTCCTGAGGTAGATGCCCAGGAAAACTGAAAACATGTCCACACAAAAGCCTGTACAGCAACGTTCAGAGCAGCATTAGTCCTCACAGCCAAACGATAGAAACCACCCGAGTGTCCATCAAAACAAGATGTTTATAAACACACAATGGAATATGATTTGGCCATAAAAAGGAATGAAATACTGATACAAACCTTTTAAGGATGAACCTTAAAAGCATTACGCTAAGTGAAAGAAGCCAGGCACAAAAGACCACAGATTGTAGGATGCCATTTATAAGCCATGTCCAGCACAGGCAAATCTACAGAGACAGAAAGTAGATTCGTGGTTCCCTAGGGCTGGGAGAGGGGAGGGAGGGTTGGAGGTTGACAGCTATAGAGCATGGGGTTTCTTTCTGGGCTAATGAAAACATTCTAATTCTGACTGGTAATGATTGTACAACTCTGTGAATATACTAAAAAACAACTGAGTTATACACTTTAAATGGGTAAATTGTGTGGTATATTAATTATATCTCAACAAAGCTGTTATCAAAAAAAGTAAAGTCCACTTTATTTAAATATTTTCAGTGTCAGTAAAGCAGTCACAATAATAAATCTATAATAGAATTATCTTTGCAAGATGTGACTAACATGTCAAAATATTTCCAATATTAAAGTTATGTATTTACTGACCTGGAAAATTTCAGTTATGGAAAAAAGCAAACTAAAAACAACATGTAAACTATGTTTACGTGCTTGTTCAAACGCAAAGGTAAAATAAAGGCACAGGAAATGCACACGGAAAGTCTGACAGACGCTCTCTCCAGACGGCCAGGTCGCTGGCGGTTTTTCTTGTTGCCTCCCTGTTTTCCCTAAATTTTCTATAGCAAACATGAACTAAGTATTTCAAAATTAAAAAAAAAAATCTCCCGAGCCATCATAAGCCCACTGGCTTATGCTGATTGTAGCTACTTTAACACCACGTTTTGCTATGACTCTAAGGCAGGGGTGGGCAAACTTTTTGACTCGAGGGCCACAATGGGTTCTTAAACTGGACCGGAGGGCCAGAACAAAAGCATGGATGGAGTGTTTGTGTGAACTAATATAAATTCAAAGTAAACATCATTACATAAAAGGGTACAGTCTTTTTTTTTTTTTAGTTTTATTCATTTCAAATGGGCCGGATCCGGCCCGTGGGCCGTAGTTTGCCCACGGCTGCTCTAAGCTATAAGACATTGGTGTTGCCATCCATATACTAAAAACCTGATCAGGCCTACAGACAGGAGGAGACACTCGCACCCGAGTTCTTCAGACGTGTGCGGCCCCTTTCATGTCCGACCAGAGTGAGCTACTGCAGATTACTAAGAGGTCAGCTCCCATTCGCAAGAGTCCTAGGAGACTGAAGCAGCCCCAAAGACTCTGGCATCGGGAACAGACTTACCCACCGGGCCACATTCGTTTCGGGCCACTGCAAGAACCTACATCAAGAGCGATGGCTGCACCCCAAGGTGCCTTACCCGTTGATGGTGGATGCCATGAAAACAAGGTAGGGGCCCAGGAGGCTTTTCACCAGGGGGAGGGGGATGGCAGCAGCTTCATCAATCACAACAAGTTCAGCCTGGCCCAGTTTCACGGCGTCTGCGGGATGTATATACTGGGGGAAAGACACGTTTGTATCATTAGCCTGGCCACCTCGTGTCGCAGCGGTGGTCCCTGGTGAGGCATCATGAAGGCCTCTCTTTCCTCTCCCCCTTCCCACTCCTTTCTTTCGTTCCTCGTTCCCTCATTTCCTTGGCCAGGCAAAAATGTACTGGGCTTGGAATCGGTCATCTGGGTTCAAACAGTTCAACGCCCAATTGTGTGACCCCAGACAGGCTACTTACTCACAGGCAGCCTGATTCCTCCCCTGCAAAATGGAGGCGACACCTAGCTGATGGCTGCTGGAGAGGAAAGTCAGGTAAATCTGTGGGAGTCTTTGCCCAGGGCCTGGCCTAGTGTGGTAGGTGGTGCCTCCCTTTCCTGTCTTCTCATGCCTCCCCCAAGCCTCTCTCTGGTCAGTGAGCCAGAGGCACTGCTCGGCCCTAGCGGTGGCCAATGGGAGGATGTTGATTTCTCAAGCACCCACTATGGGCTGGGTACCGTGCACCAGGCTGACACCATCATCATAAAGGCCACATCTCCTTGCACTAACAGGATACTTCTAAGACTTATCCCTATCTTAACACACACACACACATTCACACGTTTATTTATATTATTAGCTTGGCCACATAATGCCACAAACTTGCCATAAGCTTGATATCCTTCCTTCAGTCTTATCAGGGCTTCCTGCTATTTTTAGTTTGCAAACGGGCATGAGGAGAGAACCTGCATAACCAATTAACATAAACAAAGGCAGTCGGCAGCACTGGCGATCAGGGCAATGCTGAAGGCAACAGAGATCCCATTCCACAGGCACAGGTAAACTTAAACAGCTGTAAGCACCCAGTGTTTGTGAGGACTTGGGGAAACAAGAACTAAAAAAAAAAAATTCCTGGTGCCCCAGCTGGTTTGGCTCAGTGGATAGAGCGTCGGCTTGCAGACTAAAGGGTCCCGGGTTCGATTCCCATCAAGGGCAAATGCCCAGGTTGCAGGCTCGATCCCCAGTGGGTGGCATGCAGGAGGCAGCCAATCAATAATTCTCTCTCATCACTGATGTTTCTCTCTCTGCCTCTCCCTTCCTCTCTGAAATCAATAAAAAGATATTTTTTTTAAAAGCCTGGTGTGAAGGTAAATTTAAAGAAGAATTTGGCAAAATCCAAGAAAGCTGGAAAGCTACATAACCCCTAAAACCCAACCATCCCACTTGTAGAAACATAAATAAACTGCAGTGTATACACACAGTGCTTAACATCAACCAGACCTACAAGCTTCGATCTGGACAAATCTTAAAAACAAATGTTGAGTAAAAAAGGCAAGCTGAAAAAGGACAAGTATAGCATGTTACCATTTATGGATACATAATTATGTAGTAAAGTATAAACACATGAATTGAAAGGAAACACACCAGTCTCAGAATAGTCACTAAGGGGCGAGACAGAAGAGAACGGGAGGGGGAAGGGTACAAGAGGGACATCAACTATGTCTGTGATGTTTTAGATCTTTAAAAATATATATATAAATGGCTTTTAAAATATGAAACAAACACAGCAAACAGGAAACCGTCAACATTTCTTAAGCCGGATTGCCGGGCATCTGAGTGTTATGTTGGTCTCCGTGTTTTTCTGTACGTCTGAGGTATTTCATTACAAGTAACATTCGGTAACTGCTTGGCTCGAAGATGACAAGTTGACGGGTCAGGGAGGCAGTGACCCCACTCATTTCTAATAGCAGGATACACATCCCCAACAGGGCCCCATGTCTTGGATTTGTAAAGGCAGAAAGCAGTCCCCTAGAGGAGGCATAGCAGACTTAAATCTAATATTCTTTGTGGGTTGGTTTTTTGTTTTTTTGTCATTTTGGTGTTTTTGTTTTTTGTGGCTTTCCCCCCCAATTTCCAGCACAAAGGAGGAGGCCTCACAGGGATGTAAACGGAGCCTCATAAAGTTAGGTCACCAATTCTGTGTTTAAACTCCCGTCTGGAGACAAAGGTCTCTGGTAACGCAAGAGGGCCTGTGATTAAAAATCCAAGGACCGGCAAGGGCTGAGCCAGGGCATTTTAGGGAGAGGTTTTCCTTCTTTGGTTTGTGTGTTTTTCTTCAGTTTTAACAGGGCTCTGCATTTTCATTGCCTGCAGCCCGTCCTCCACCCCAACATCAGTCTTTCCTCCTCTCAGCTGAGGGAATCAGGCAAAATGGGAAGAAATGTACAGAATGAGAGATTCTAGAAAGAGACCTTCTACGAAAAAATTAAGATCCTTAGGTAAAAGGCAGAAACACTTAACATCATTTATAATCTGGACTCTGATAAAAAGGCATGCCAGCCAGCTGGTTTGGCTCAGTGGATAGAGCATTGGCCTGCGGACTGAAGGGTCCCTGCCCAAGGGCATATGCCTGGGTTGCGGGCTCCATCCCCAGTAGGGGGTGTCCAGGAGGCAGCCAATCAATGATTCTCTCTCATCATTGATGTTTCTATCTCCCTCTCCCTTCCTCTCTAAAATCAACAAAATATATTTTTTTTAAAGGCACGCCTCCTTCACGGGCATAGCTCCCTAACAGGCAGAAAGGTCAAGGGCATAAACTGCCAAGTTTGCCTGCCTGCTTCCCACCCACCCAGCCCCAGCGATAACCAAAGAACCTCCTCCACCAGGGGCCTGTGGGCCTCCATCCCTTCTGCAAGCCAGTCACACTGATGCTTCTCTGCGATTTAACAAAACTGCGGCCTCCAGACAAGTGCCGACCACTCAGGCTTGCAAAGCCCTGGAGGTTTATAGAGCTTCCAGTGAAACAGTTTAAAAGGGAAAATAGGCCACTCACTAAGACTCAGAGTCCATTTTTGCAAAGTTCTTTTTCTTTGAAATGGTAAGGTTGCTGTTCTAGCTACTGATGCACCATTTCAAAATCTGCTGTAACGAAGCAAAATCAGAACTGCTGTCAGAACAATTGTACTTCTTTCAGCAGATCAGCATCTTCATCCCACTCACTCAATTTTCATGGGTCAAACTGCAACTTTCCAATCTGGCTACACACATATGTTAGTCCAGTGGTTCTCAACCTTGGCTGCACATGAGAATCACCTGGGAATCTTTTTAAAATCCTGATTTCTGGGCCTCATCCTCCAGAAATTCTGTTTCTTTGTTACTAATGTTGTGGCCCCACCCCATGACAAAGAAACAGAATTTCCGGAGGATGAGGCCCAGAAACCAGGTTTTTAAAAAGATTCCCAGGTGACTCTAATGTGCAGCCGAGGCTGAGAACCGCTGTGTTAGTTTGTTTGAAAGTTTTTCTTTAGAAGAGGCTAAAAATCTGCAACAGGTTTACCCTAAAACAACCACCGTCTAAAAGACATGGGTTACCCAGGACATAAATGACCATACCAGGAAACACCCTGGAGCCATTGAAGCCAGCAGGGCACCCCCACACAGCAGAGTTGGGGAGCGAGCCTCACCTGAACGGTCTGCCTGTGTTCTCGGAATACGTTCACTCTGATCACTGCTTTGTTGAATTCGGGATTTAAAGACTGAATGATCTCATAATCCAGATGCTCCTGATGGGGAAGAGTGAAACCAACGGCAAGCGTCGGGAACAAGCTTTAGAAATGGAACCGTAAGAAAGAAGCATGCATTCTAAAGACTCCCCTGGATTTAAACTCGGCACTCAGCCCAAATTCATTCTTATCCTGACTTCCTACCTGATACTGTAGCGCGTCAAATCCTTTAAATACAAACTCAAACAGAGTGTGGAGGTTATCGGGGCTTGGGGAGGTAACAAAGATATTGGAGTACCTAGTGAACAAAAGAAGAAGGCATTTAAGTAACTAGGAAATCTAAGAACTGTTTGGGGAACTTAAGAAAAAAAGAACACATTTTCGTTTGCCCAAGTCACACAGGTAATAATCAAACAATGATGGAGATGGGGGTGGGAGGTAGGGGTGGCCGGGAGGGAGAATCAGGAGGAAAGTAAAGCAACTCCGGACATGAGGATTTTTTCCTCCCAAACGAAGGAAACCACGAAGTCTGAAGGCAGCATGTCCCGCAATTAGCTACCGCCACGTGAAAACGCACTAAGAGGCGCTGTGCGGACAATCCCTCAGACTGCAACCCCTCCCGGTCCATGCCCTGGGGTGAGAGGGACGGCACCACACTGACCACTAGCTGTGCTGAGCGCGTTGCCAACTGGGAGGCCAGGGAGCTGCACTGGCACTCGGGCCGAGGCCGCAGCACACCTGAGGGTGTCCTGTGGCTGTACAGGTGCTAACAACTACGGGGCCGACAGGTACCCTGGGAGCAGCAAGAGGAACAAAGGACTCGGAGTCAGGAGCTGAGTTCAGCCCAGGGCTGCTGGCTCTGACTTGCTCAGGATCTTGGCAGCCACTGGGACGTTTCTCCATCTATGCCACGCTCAGAGCGACTGGGAGCACCACAGAAGATGGTGCGTTCGGAGAACACCGTCTCCTAGGTCCACTGCTGATGTCTGTGAAGCCGGAAGCAGGTACTCTGCTGGCAGCTGCATGAGCCTCCCACTCAGGGCAAAAGACAGAAGTAACATCGCACGCAAGGCAGCTCCTCAGAAGCAAACAAGATCCTCTATTGATCAAAATCATTAAAATGTCAAACCTGTACTTTCCTCAGTCAGCAACGCTGGTCATACACATTCTCATGTCCTGGGAAGTTTAAAGCTTCTCACCAGCAGTCCTTTGCTTTACTGTTTGTTCAACTTTAAAGTGACCACAGAGGCCCTGGAGTGTGTCTGTCTGCCTGCACATGTGTGTTTGCGCCGCTGAGAGTCGGGGATGTGCTGCTGTTTCCAGGCAGGAGCCCAACCCCCAGAGAAATCACCAGGAGCCCGCTGAGCCCTACCTAACCCGCACACTGCTCCCCGGAGCCCAGAGTTCCTAAAGGTGGGGACTCGGGCGCCCTTACCCAAAAGCCACTGCCCCAGCAATAGCCAGTCCCAGGGCTGCCGATTTCCCCCTCCCTCGGGCAGCCGTGAGAGCCACGGTACTCCTCAGGGTCTTTTCAGAGATCCCCTCGATGAATTTCAGGACGGCTTTGGCCTGTGGAAAGACAGCATTAGGTGAGCTGAGAAAGGCGGAGTTCCAGCCATCAACCCCCAGCCCCTGCAGAATCAGGCTGATGCCAAGGCCAAATAAAAGGGGGCAGTTCTCACAGGCCTCAACTGTTCCTGGGGGGCTGGGGGCAGAGTAACCCTGGACTTCTGTTGTGAACCCAGACAAGACGGAACAGCCCTGCTGAGTCTGAGCAAGAGAAAGCGCCTTCCCCAGGAAGGAGCCAGGCCTTGACTTGGCGTGTTGCTTTCTGCGAATTAGTTACCCTCTGTGCTAATTATTCGGGGACAGGGAACGTCTGGATGCCACGCACCTGGTCTAGGGTTCTGCAGCAGTCCACCAACACGCCCACAGGCTGCGTGTCCTGCAAGCTCTCCTTCAGCTCCTTCAGCTCCAGATCAGAAGGACCGAGACTCTCATCCTACCAGAGGAGACAAGGTTTGCCGCTGCCCCAGGAGAGTTTGACAGACAAGGCGGCCTCCCCAGATTCTCAGACCCTGGCCTACTCACCGGGGCCTGGGGAGGGAGGGCCTCAATACTGGCTGCGTGGGAGGAGATGGGCAGGATGTTGAGCTGGTCATCAATGACGAGACACTTCTTACAGGAGGCCAGAGAAAGAATAAACCTGAGGAGCAAACCACCACAGTGAGGTGCTGGGGGGAGAGGACAATGTCTACACAGCAAAGTGTGGCTAATCATTTGGCACCAGGATCTGAGAAAGTCAAAACCCAGTCGGACAGCAATGGGAAGAGAGCTCCTCTCCAGGGCACCTGAACATACTTCTTTTTATTTTCTTAATTGGTTTTCGGAGAGGCAGAGAGATAAACCTCGATCAGCTGCCCCTGCATGCCCCTGGGGATTGAGCCTGCAACCTGGCCATGTACCCAGCTGGGATCAACTGACAACCCTTCGGCCCAACCAACTGAGCCACACCAGCCAGGGCCTGAACACGCTTCCTGCAGCAGAGAAAGCCGAGAACTCTCTCGAGAGAGACTGCTTACAAGCATTCCTCTGTGCACAGCCGCCACCGTTCCCTGTGCCATTTGGCCCTTCCCACATCCCCTCACCCTTTAACACTATGGTGTCCCAGGGCTCCCTTAAATGGGGTCCTCCAAACCCACTGCCCTGTGCTCACCGCTCACAGAGAAACATGCACAAATGGATTTACCTGCTGTCACAGGAGGAAAAAATAAAGAAAAGGGAAGACAGGAAGCTCCCTTAAGAAACAGAACTAAAGGAGAAAACTAAGATGGCGGCATAGATAAACACCGGGAAATAGTCGCCCCACATAACAATTGAAAATTAGCCCAAAGGACGGAGCAAACATCGTCCAAAACAACAGGAAGGCTGGCTGAGTGTAATTTCTACAACTAGAAGAAAAGAAAAGCACGCTGAGAGCCAGAGGAGCTGCGGAGGCTGAGTGCAGAGGTACGCGGCGGCTCGCGCGCGCGGAAAGGGGGTGGCACCTGAGGACGCGGCTGTCTTTTTGAATCACAAGCTCCCAACTGCTCTGATCTCCGGTTCTGCGAAGTCTCTGGGGACCCAGGACTCATACGGGGAGAGGCTGCTCTCTCAGGCGGCAGCGGGCGAACTTGGGGGCAGATTTCCCTCGGAGGTGCTTGCAGCCATTGCCGGGACACTGAGACGCGCGACTCCGGGCGCGGAGAATCAGCCATTGCTTCTTTCTACGGCCTTTGACTCCCTGAGACCCCGCCCCACCCGGGCTGCGGCAGAGGCTTTTGCATGTGAATGCCCCAGAACTTTGCAACCTGATAATTACCTAACTGCAGCCGGGCCAGCCAGACCCGGAACTTCCAAGAGAAGGCCCAAGGCCCCGCAGCGGCTTGCATTGCTTCACAGCTGAGCCTCTTCGAAGTTCCTGCTGTGTGGCCTCAGGCAGGGGCTGAATTAGCACCTCCTTAGATCCAGGAGCCACTGTACCCAGTGGTCAGAGGGGGTCCATTCTCCCACTTCAGACACAGCTGCTTCCCACAGCCAATTGGCCTGGAGGTCAATTCCTCCCAGTGATCCTACAACAAGCCAGGCACCAAGAGTGCACCAAGAGTGTCCACCCCAGGTAACTGGGGAGGCTGAGCCACTGGGCCCTACAGGACACCTGGCGCGCAGGCCACTCTATCAACACAGGGAAGCAGCCAAAATGCGGAGACAAAGAAACAGGTCACAATTGGCAGAAACGGAGGAGGCCAGACGACTGGATATAGAGTTCAAGGCCACGTTTATAAGGTTTGTCAAGAATTTTATGGAAACCGCCGATAAATTTAATGAATCCCTCAAGGAATATGGTGAGACCATGGAGGTCATGAAAAAGGACCAATTAGAAATTATGCATACACTGACTGAAATAAAGAATACTTTACAGAGCTCCAACAGCAGACAAGAGGATCCCAAGAATCAAGTCAAAGATTTGAAATGCAAAGAAACAAAAAATACCCAACCGAAAAAGAAAAAAGAAAAGAGATTCAAAAAATATGAAGATAGTGTAAGGAACCTCTGGGACAACTTCAAGCGTACCAACATCAGAATTATAGGGGTACCAGAAGGAGAGAGAGGGCAAGATATTGAAAACCTTTTTGAAGAAATAATGACAGAAAACTTCCCCCACCTGGTGAAAGAAATGGACTTACAAGTCCAGGAAGCGCAGAGAACCCCAAACAAAAGGAATCCAAAGAGGACCACACCAAGACACATCATAATTAAAATGCCAAGAGCAAAAGATAAAGAGAGAATCTTAAAAGCAGCAAGAGAAAGACAGTCAGTTACCTACAAGGGAGTACCCATCCGACTGTCAGCTGATTTCTCAACAGAAACCATGCAGGCCAGAAGAGAGTGGCAAGAAATATTCAAAGAGATGAATAGCAAGAACCTGCAACCAAGATTACTTTATCCAGCAAAGCTATCATTCAGAATGGAAGGTCAGATAAAGAGCTTCACGGATAAGAAAAAGCTAAAGGAGTTCATCACCACCAAACCAGCATTATATGAAATGCTGAAAGGTATTCTTTAAGAAGAGGAAGAAGAAAAAGGAACTCTTACCATTTGCCACAGCATGGATGGAACTGGAGAGCGGATAAATACCACAAGATCTCACTTATTTGTGGAATATAACGAACAACATAAACTGATGAACAAGGACTGATCCAGAGACGGAGAGGCATTGATTGGACTGTCGGGCCTTGGAGGGAAGGTAGGGGAGGGTGGGGGCAAGGGGGAAAGATCAACCAAAGGACTTATATGCAAGCATATAGGCCTAACCAATGGACACGGACAACGGGGGGGTGAGGGGGTGAGCGGGGAGAGGGGGGGGGTAGAGGGTACACATATGTAATATCTTAATCAATAAAAAATATTAAAAAAAAAAAAAGAAAGAAACAGAACTAAACATTCCTGCATGTAGGAAAACACGTGCTTGGCTATGAAACTGAAACTTCTCCCACAAACGCAAGAAAAAGGCCTCACGCGCTACTTTCACAGGCTTCGGGGGAGCACAGCATAACTTCCTGTCCTCCTAGGAGTCAGTCTCAGGAGGCCCCGGGGTTCATCGAGGCCAGGATTTCTCAACCTCAGCACTACCGACATTTTAGACCAGATCATTCTTTGTTGCTCTGTGGCTTAAGCTGTTTAGCAGCATCCCTGGCCTCTACCCTCTAAATGCCAGCAGCACCTCTACCACACACCCCTCCCCCAAGAAATGACAATCAAAATGGCTCCAGGCGTTGCCAAATCCCCCCGGGCAAAACGGCTTTGGGAACTACTGCTTGGTTGAGAACTAATGCTCGGGGCCACCGTGTTTCTCAAGGTGTCTCACGGGCTGCTAACGTGTTCCCTGTAAAAGGGCCCTGTGGCCAGCAGCCCGTGTTCCCTGTAAAAGGGCCCTGTGGCCAAATAAACGTGGGAAAGCATCCGCAAGCATCCGTTAAAAAGGTCCCTGCTGCTGCAAGACTGGCCGAGGCTACAACAGGCTAATGTGACTCTTCATAAAGGAGAAGCAGTGTGAGCATTCCCCAGACATACTGGACCACAAAACCCTTTTGTCAGAAGGTCCCTCTCAAAACACCAGTGTTCACCCTGGCTGGTTTGGCTCAGTGGATAGAGCCTCGGCCTGTGGACTCAAGGATCTTGGGTTCGATTCTGGTCAAGGGCACATGCCCCGGTTGCAGGCTCAATCCCAGTAGGGGGCATGCAAGAGGCAGCCAATCAGTGATTCTCTCTCATCACTGATGTTTCTATCTCTCCCTCTCCCTTCCTCTCTGAAATCAATAAAATTAAAAAAAACAAACACTAGTGTTCTGCAAAACGCATTTCGGGAAACAGTGACCCAGACAGATCACCCCTTTGACAGATGAGCTAGCTAAGAGCTGGAGAGGGGGAGAGGGAGAGGGACTCGGTGACGGCCGGAGCGAGACAGAATCCAGGCCTCCTGGCCCAGCTTCGCACTCGCTTGCACTGCTTTCCATTAGTTTCACGGCTGCTGCTGTCCAAAGTCTCACCATTTGGGCTCCGGTACCACCTCCCCTCAGACAGAAGCCCAACTCTCAGTTGGGTCCAAGATAAAACATCCCTCCCACGGTGGCTCCCCACAATAGAGGCCTGAGAAATATGCGAAAGACCTACCTCTCATTAAACCTTCCCACCACGTCCTGATGAGCCTCCGTCCTGTATCTTGAATGCACGTCCTAGGAGAGAACATCCATTAACAAAGGCATCCGCAGAGGCCGAGGCGCAGGGTCCACACGGGAAGAAGCTCCGTCGAGCAGCCCTGGGGGAAAGGAGGCGCCGGCGATGCTGCTGGAAACCAAACCCACTTCTCCATAGCCCGATGCGCTGAACTGGCCAAAGCTCTCTGCTGGAACTGGGATCAGACACCAAGCGCCATGCTCCTTATTCCAACAAACTGCCCCTCACCTCATCTCTGACCCTGTCCACATTTTATCCAGCATCAAAAAATGCATCCATTCGTTCACTAAAAATACATACGAACAATGCCAGCCATGGCCAGACATGCTGGGCACACACTAGTGTTTAGTAAGCATGACCTCTGTTCTGGAGCTTACAGCCCATGATTGGAGGGAGACAAATGAGCAAACAGATACAAGTTTTGGCAAACGCTACAAATGAGCAAACGGGGTGCAATGATAGCAAAAGGGGGCGGGGGATACTACTTAATGGGGTAGTAAGGGAAGGGCCTCTGAGGTGATAAGCAGGCAGCCAAGTAAGTGGGCACAGAGTGATTTGTTCATTCACAAATATTTAATGAGTGCTTACTACAGACCAGGCACGCTTCCAGGAAGAAAAGGAAGGCCCTGCTCTTATGCAGTTTAAAGACAAAGAACGCAGGTTAAAGGAGGACTGACAAAACCCCCTATTCTCAACAGGGTGTGAGAAGAGACCACACTGGGGAGGTGATATTTGAGCAGGGACCTGAAGGAGTGAGGAAGTGAGCCATGCAGACATCGCCTGGGAACAGTAAGTGCAAAGGCCTGGAGGTGAGAGTGTGCTGGGCATGTCTGAGGACTTTCAAGGCGGCCAGAGGGGCTATAGTGACAAGTAAGGGAGGAGGAGTGGTGACAGGAAGCAGGTACTACGATTTGCGCAAAGTCATTTCACCGGATGAATGCAGCTCACAAAACCCTGAGGCCAATCCTAACACCATTTCCGAACAGCTGGGCAGTGAGCAGGACTCCAAACCTGCTGCTCGGAACACCCACGTGGCATCCGATGAGACGTATCCCGCCCCCGACCACGTCCTCTGCTTTGGGAGTAAACTACCCCTCCCAGAGTCAAAGTTCTTCTTAACAAGGGGGGGGGGGGGGGGGACACTGGCAAATGGTCCTTCATTCTCCACTAGGATAAGGGCCAGTGAAGAACTCTGTCCACAGCCCCCTTTTTTGTAACACACAGATTTAGTCACTGGCATGAGTCTGCTATTACTATTTCAGAAATTTAACTCTCTGACAGCTGCATTGCCTCTGAATCTCACTGGAATAGAATTTGCAAATGCCCAGCAGCAAATGCAAAATTCAGAGACTGGAGTTAGCTGCTCAACAGGAATTCTTCAAAGTGGTCTACAGTAAAAATGATTGATTTGAACCCTCCACGATTACAAAACAGATACTTACCATGGTCATCGTGTACAACTGCTTGAGGGAGTTCATGGTCCGTAGGAGAATAACCACCAGCCCACCACCTTCCACTGTTTCTACAGTCCTGGCCAGCAAGTTTGGAGTTAAAGCTTCAAAATCCTGGAAGAAAGAGATTTTAGAAAGGGCTGGTCATGCAGAGTTGTACCCACACGGAAGCTTAACCAAGGGCCAGGTGCTGAAGTAGGAGGAGGGCTTCAGAGTACAGGCTCAGGATCACACCCCTCACTCAACTCGCCGACAGACACACACACACACACACACACCCTTACCCTTACTTAGGGGGACCACAGAAGAGAGCCCAGCCCTGGAGAATAGGGGTACCTGGTTTTATATGTCAAAAGTATTTCTAATAATCTCTGATAACATACGTTTTGGACAGCCATCCTCCAGTCCTCACTGATTCAAACTTGAATTTCAGAAACATCTCATTCATTTTGATGTTTCTAGATGGAAACTGTAACTGACAAAACTCAACTACACCACATGGGGGAGCCATTGCTTAAAGGAGCCATAGTCACTGCCACTGGTAACACTGTTACAGTGGTGAGCTTAACACTCCCTATGCGTCAGTAATCAAGAGTATGAGGCAAAATGCTTTTTCCTGGCCTCCAAGGTGGGATGCAAGCCAGCAATGGGTGGCACAACCCACTGGAAGGCAGAGGGGGGGAAATTAGAACTTCTAGTCATGATTTTCTTAGTTTATATTTTGTAAGGTCTGCTTTATAATGTATGTAATCATAATAGTACTTGTAAACAAATAGATACCAAAATGTGGGGATTTGTGCTTAAATGTCTTTTTTGTGCATGTGAATCAAAGAATAAAACAAAGACCATGAGAGCTCAAAACAAAGACAAATGTGAAAGTCTATTAACTTGCCAGACAAAATAATACATACCAGTGAAGAAATTCACCAGGTAGTTCTGTGTGTGTGTGTGTGTGTGTGTGTGTGTGTGTGTGTGTAGGGGAGTTTAAGGACTAGAAGGGGCAGGAGAGAGTTGGTGGGGGTTATGCCAGTCAAGCACTCTGGACAGGACATGAGCGCACAGGTCTGTACCCAGTTGGTTAAAACAAGTCCAACTTGTCACCAAAATTTTCAGTTATTTCCCATAAAGACCTGGAGTCACTTGAAGGTCACAGGGCTTTCTTTATCAGCTTTTTAGCCTGTTAGAATCAGTTGTGACAGAACATCACTGCCAGTTTTGGTATCACTAGACAAGTGCCACTTTAAGTAGAAACTGTTCTCTTAATACGGGACGAATTATCGTTTGTTTGAAAGTGGCCAAGTGTTCCGCTGATAATACTTGGGGGAGGAGGGTTCATGTGAATCTTCTCTCTTGCTGCCCACTGCCCTCCTGGGGAACCAGGCAGCCCCCACCCCCCATGCTGCCTCCAGGCCAGGCCGGAGGATGCCACCCACCTGGAGAACACACATGCCGAAGGTATTGCCCAGGATCTTGTGGGTCTCATTGTAGTAGCAGTAGCGAATGTTTGTGGCGGCGACAAAGAGTTCAAAGGGGTCGTCTTGCTTTATGTTCAGTGTTCCGTTCTTTATTTTTTTCTGTAGCTGACGCATTCTTTTCTTCCGGTGACTGCAATCACCCCCCACCCCAGGAGAGCCAGTTAACCAGAGGGGCTAGAGAATTGGGAGCGAATGATCACGGGCTTAGACCCTCAGAGCTGGGAGGGAACCTGGAAATCCAGGGCGGATCCCCGCCCCTGAAAGGGGAAGAAAACCGGAGCCGCACTGCAGCAGAGCGGTTTAGAAGCTGGGCTTCGGAGGGAGACAGAGGCAAGCCTGTGTGTGAACTCGGCCGTCCTGCTCTGTCACTTTAAAAGCACGGCGGTGAGAGCACCGAAACCTTTTGGCCAGAGCCAGAGCTTGAAACCAACCTCAGTGGCCTTGTTACTGCTTCAGCTACAGGCTGCCCTCCCCAGAACACCTGGGAAGGCGTGGTGAGGGCCGGCCCATGTCTTCAGCTTTCCTGAATGAACCCATACTTCCTTCCCACACCGTGGGAGCAAGTCCCCAAGGGCAGTTCTAACCGAAGACAACACTGTCAGGGGGACAGGCAGTGCAAGAGGAGACAGGCGCTGAAGAGGCGGGGCTGCGGGACCGAGGAAAAGCTCCGGGAAGGGGGCAGCATTCCCGGGCGATGGCAGAGGCAGCGGTGGCAGCAGGTGCGAAGGCAGGAAGTTCCACCACAGCAGAGAGCAGCCAGAGCTGGAGACAGGACTTCAGAGTCAGCATCAGACAAGCAGACTTGGGAATAAAGGAAGAGGCCCAAGGACGGAATCACACACACATGCTGGCTGGGCTCAGCACAGGAGAAAGTAAGATCAAAGGGCCCTGACCGGTGTGGCTCAGTGGATAGAGCGTCGGCCTGCGGACTCGAGGGTCCCAGGTTCGATTCTGCTCAAGGGCATGTACCTTGGTTGCGGGCACATCCCCAGTACGGGGTGTGCAGGAGGCAGCTGATCGATGTTTCTCTCTCATCAATGTTTCTAACTCTCTGTCCCTCTCCCTTCCTCTCTGTAAAAAAATCAATAAAATATATATTTTTTTAAAAAGATCAAAGGGAAGAGACGAGCACAGGAAGGTGGTCTGAGTAAGAAAAGAAGGGCATTTCTGAGGTTATCTGCCAAGTGACAGCATTCTGCACCCCGGACTCCTCCACACACAGAGCTGTTGGTAGAACTGCCAAGTTTCTACTAGGTAACCGACCCACCTCCCCTGCCTGTGGCTGGGGGGAGCGGGGTCTTTCCACAAGAATTAGGGAGAAAGACTGATTCTACATATAAAACTCAAGTCTGTGTCTGCAACAGGGACAACAGAAAACAGAAAGCTGCCCTGGACAGCGTGGCTCAGTTGGTTGAGCGCTGTCCCATGCACCAAGAGGTTTGCAGGTTTGATTCCCAGTCAAGACACAGGCCCAGGTTTCAGGCTTGCTTCCTAGTAGGGGGCATGCAGGAGGCAGCCAATCAATGTTTCTCTCTCTCTCTCTCTCTCTCAAATCAAGATAAACATTTTTTTTTAAAAGAAAGAAAACAGAAAGCTGAGCTAAAGTGGGAAAAAACAGAGCAGACATGCAGAGATGAGAGAATGAGCAAAGGCTGGGAGCACGGTGGCTCTCCAGCCCGAAGCAGAGCAGAGGTCTCATCCCCTGAGGGTCATGAGCTGTCCCCTCTTCTCCAATACACTCCCTTGGTACCTAAGTGTGTTTGTGCTGGAGGTCTGCTATTTACAGCCCCAAGTCTTAAGTTCACAGCTTCAAAAAAACAAGATTAGGCAGTACCAGGTCAAATACAGCAGTAAACTAGCGGAGGAAGAGCTCTGAAAAGAAGGAGAAGGAGGAAGAAACGTTATCGCATTGGGCGTCGGGTCATCAATGATATCCAAGAGCACAATTTGATCACGAGGGTGGCCAGGAAGTGCAACAGGCTCTGTTTCAAGCTGTTTGGCAATAAGAATGAGAAAAAATGCTAAACCGAGGGATAAAGCTGGGTATGTAGCTTTTTATATATATATAATGGAGAAAGCTGAGCATGTTTAACAGGAAAAAGGAGAAAGTTTCAAAGGGGGATAGAGTGTCCAGGAGAGGAAACGAAGTGCAGGTCCGGAGAGCAGTGTGAGAAGAGATCCAGAGTAGACCAAGGGGTTTGCTTTAAACATGGGATGAGGGACACCCTTAGAAGCAAAAGGGAAGGAAGAGGGAGAGCGAAAAATTGAGGTAAGAAAAGGCAATTAAGGGAGCTTGCATTACATGGGCTTAGGAAAGTAGGAAGAAAAATCACATGCAGAAAGCAAGGATCTGCACTGGGGACTTAAAAGAGCATGAAAATGATTTGAAACTTATTGTCAGGACTGAAGGCAGACACCAGCTCTAGTATTTTCTCTAGTTGGAAATGTCCTCAGAGACAGCACCTCCACTAACAATCCCAGTAAAACTCAAGAAATCATTTCCTGCTCTTCCGGGGATGGTGACTTCAGGTGCTCACCGTGGTCCAGCATTTGACACACCGTCGGAGGCTGTCTGACAAGACAGCCTCTAACAAAACGAGGCTGTAACACAATTGTTTACTTTACGTCAAGAAGGTTGGGAAAGCACCAACGTCTGCTGTGGTGCGTGCCGTGAGCCCTAACGTTCTAATGGGGCTGTCTAACACGAAAAGCACGTCAGCAGGGTCCGCGGTGGATCCACGTGTGCTAAATGCGCCCATGACAGGATCAAGCGTGCTTTCCTTACTGAGGAGCAGAAAACCGTTGTGAAAGTGTTGAAGGCACAAGCACAGAGTCAGAAAGCTAAATAAATTTTAAAAACGGAGCTTTTTTGAGTAATAGAAACAATCAAAAGGCTCAAAAAAAAAAAAAAAGTAAAGAAATCATTTCCTGGCACTTAACTAAGGAGCAGGAATCGTAAGGAGCACCGGGCATCAAAGGGCCGAGCTTACCTGCTAAAGCCCAGCTCTTTCTTGTAACACCACAGCACCGAAGGCCGAGCCTTCACGGTTGCTTTGGACAACATGTGATGGAGTATGACCACCTGCCAAAGGAAAAAGTCACAGAATCTCAGAACCAAAAGTGACCTTTGAGTCTGCCGGGCCCAAGAACTCATTTGACAGATGTGGAAACTAAACTGAGGGCCAGGGAAGTGCCCAAGGTCACAAGGCAAGTAGTGCTCAAGATGGGACTAGAAGCCTCACACCCTTAACCTTGTGCTCAGTCCACCACCCAAAGCATCTAAAGTCGTTAACCTGTCTGCTAATAATTCTAACTATAGAGTATTCATCACTTACAAATAAAGAAAGAAAGATTCCCCAGTTGGCGTTTTACTTAAAGAAAACCAGTCAAGCCCCTAGCCGGTTTGTCTCAGTGGATAGAGCATTGGCCTGTGGACCTAAGCGTCACGGGTTCAATTACAGTCAAGGGCACATGCCTGGGTTGCGGGCTCGATCCCCAGTAGGGGGCGTGTAGGAGGTAGCCGATCAATGATTCTCTCTCATTGATGTTTCTATCTCTCTCTCCCTCTCCCTTCCTCTCTGAAATCAATAAAAAATATATTAAAAAAAAAAAAAAAAAAAGAAAACCAATCAAGCCAGACCAGTGTGGCTCAGTGGTTGAATATCAACCTATGAACCAGGAGGTCAGGGTTCGATTTTTGGTCAGGTCACATGCCCGGGTTGTGGGCTCAATCCCCAGTAAGAGGTGTGCAGGAGGCAGCTGGTCAATGATTGTCTCTCATCATTGATGTTTCTATCTCTATCCCTCCCCATTCCTCTCTGAAATCAACAAAAAAACTTTTTTTAAAGAAAGTCAAGGGACCTTAATGTCACTGTGTGCTAAAACCCCAGAGGGCCTGTAACATGCTGACTCTTGGGGACTGCACAGCAAGTCAGAAGCATGTACCAGGTCTTACCTGATCTTTTCCTCGATCTCCAACCACAACAAAGAGAGACCTTTGCCGCTCAGCTACCCCATTCTCTATGAGAATCCGGATTCGGTTATCTACTTTCTTCCGATGCATGGTGAGTACTATCACTAAAACAGAATGGAAGGAAGCACACTGGCATGAGCACCAGATTCTGGGTGAGGAACATTAGCTGCTGCCTCCCGTGGGGCCAGGGACTGTACTAGGCACATTTATTTATAGGTAACATTGTGCTCGCTTCGGCAGCACATATATTTATAGGTAACATCTTAACCCTTAAACAGCTCTCTAGGGAAGACATCACCCTCATTTTTTTAAAATTAGGAAACTGAGGCTTGGGAGGTGAAGAAAATGTTCCCTCAACGTGGAAATCAACAGGAAAGCTGTAATTTACAAGTATATGGAGGAGCATTTTAAAAAATCAGAAACAGCCCTAGCTGGTTTGGCTCAGTGGATAGAGTGTTTGCCTGCGGACTGAAGGGTCCCAGGTTCAACTCCAGTCTACTGGGGTACATGCCTGGGTTGCAGGCTAGATCCCCAGTGGGGGCGTGCAGGAGGCAGGCAATCAATGATTCTCTCTCATCATTGATGTTTCTAACTCTACCTCTGCCTTCCTCTCTCTGAAATCAATAAAAATATATATTTTTTAAAAATCAAAAACAATGTTCAAAAAAATAGTGACTATACTATATAATGGTATATCTATGGGATATAATAAAGCAGTTTTCAATAAAACTTTTTCAAAATCATTAAAATTATCTACAAACTAGAGGCCCAATGCATGAAATTTGTGCAAGATCAGGCCTTCCTTCCCCTGGCTGCAGGCACCAGCTTCCCTCCAGCTCATGGGACCCGGCTTCCCTCACAGCCCCAGCTTTGTCTGGAAGGTCGTCCTGAAGGATAGCCAGAAGGATGCCTGGTCTAATTAGCATATTAAGCTTTTATTATTATAGATATGGATATAGATTCTCATGACAGAATAACATGGCAGGATTAAGTATGATACTGCGTTTTTTATGCATATACATAATACATAGAGGGGGTAAAAAATGCCTGGCCAGTGTAGTTCAGTGGTTGAACCAAGAGGTCACGGTTGGATTCCCAGTCAGAGAACAGGCCCAGGGTTGCTGCTGAAGGCTTGACCAGTGGGAGGCATGCAGGAGGCAGCTGATCAATGATTCTCATCATTCATGTTTCTATCTCTCTTCCCCTCTCCTTTCCTCTCTGAAATCGATAAATAAAAGCATTATTTTTTAAAAAGAGAAAAGAAAGAAAAAGACTGGAAGAAAACACCAAAACATAAAGTAGCTATTTCTAAATTTGCGATGGCGGGTGATTCTTATTTTGTTCTTTTTTTTTTTTTGAGTTTTGCTTTTTAAAATGCACATGCCAGGCAGACCTCAAAAGTTACTGTAATTACATATAATAAAATATCACATCATTACCATAATAAATTCACCAAAGAAACATCGGATATGTTAATCACATTTATAACATGAAATTTTAAATGTTACTTAGAAACTCCAGTGTCTGCTACATTCTAAATGTAAAGCTCATTAATGGAACCTTAACCATGCCTTTACTGTCCTTGTAATTCCCCAATCCAAACATAGACATTAGCAGTTCTATTTTACTATAAACCTATGTCGCAATCAGTGGTTCCCATTTGACAAGGAAAGGAGCAAGTATCCCAAGGAAGAAAAGCTGTGGCGACAGGACGCACACTCAAGTCTGCCTGCCTGACTCGGAAGCCTGAGGTCATTCCAGTTTTTCTAACCTGCCCATGTGGACTGCTGAGTTATAATCCATCAATAATAGTTATTGGGACTGCTTTTTGCTCGTTACCTGGGAGGCCCAGAACAGTACCAAAGTCTTGACTTCTGATTAAAGTCTGAGATTGCTGTTGCCATGAAAGGCTTAATGGAGGAGGAAGGCCTTGGAGGAGGAAAAGGTGATTATTTTTCATTCACTCATCTGTCGTCTGACACATACGCACGGCATCCATATGCCAGGCACCTTCAAGGAGCGCTAGTAAACAAGTCCAAGTCCCGAATGCGACTGCTGAGCGCGGAGCATGAAATGACTGAGCACCGGCGAGCAGCTAAGCGTGGGAGGCCGTGGACTCACACTGCCTCCGCTCAGCGCCCAGCGCGGCAACCAGGTCCGCCCGTGCGGGCGTCAGGGCCTGTGGGCGGGTCCGCGGAGGCCGACGGGCTGCCCCCACCCGATCACCTCGACTCCCCCACCCCATCACCTCGACTCCCCCGGCCAGAGGTCCCCAGCAGGTGGAGAGCGAGCCCGGCAGCCCCCGAGAAGCGCGCCGTGGCTGCCTGTTGGGGAGGAGGCTCCTGTCATCCAGGAGCGCCGGGCCGGGCAGAGGCAGGGTCTCCTCCGGCCCACGGACACCGGCCTCGGCACCCAAGCCCGGCCGCCCCGCGAGGAGTACCTGCGTCCCGAGTCTGGCGAACCCCAAATAGCGGCGAGGCGGAAGCACGTGGAGGAGGACGTGCTCCCGAGCAGCTTCCGAGGACGGCGCAGGGACCGCCCCCCGCGTTCGCCGGGCTCCGCGACGCGCCCCGCCCCGCCCCGCCGGCGCCGGGAGGCGGCGCGTGCCCGAGGGGGCCTTTCTCCGACCTGTCCCTGCGTGATGACGTCAGGCCCGGGAGGCGGCGCTACCACCTCGTTGGCGAGCGCGGCTCTTCCCTCTGCCAGTGGCGGCTATGGCGCGGTAGATACGGTAACCTGCCCTCAGATGCCGCGCCCGCGGCGCTGCCCTGTGCCGGCAGCTGGTGCCGGGCAGGTCCGGGACTCCACTTGGTAAGTAGCCCCGGGTTTGCCTAACAGCCTGGTTATGCGAGACCTTCTGGTTTCTGGAATCTGCGTAATTTACCGACCCTCTTATTTAAATACCTTCGCATTTTACTGACAAGATGAGGAAACTCCATCCGCAGACCTTTCCCATCCATCTCACGTAACCCAGCCCCCGCCGATGACCTCAGCCTGGACTTGTTTCACACCCTCGGCGGCCGCTCCTTCGCCGGCTCCCTCGAGGCCCGCGGCCACCTAACGCGGGCGCTCTGCGGAAACCAGCTCCCGGGTGCAGCTCCCACCACTCGCCCAAGCACATGGCTACAAGGGTCACCCGTGCCTTCCTTGGGCCAGGTCGTTGAACTTAACAAGTTCAACTGCTTGATACTTCTCTTCGGACACCTCAAATTCATTGTCTGAAGCCGGGCTCGTTTCCCTTGTTCCCTGAAACGTTCCCCAGATCGACACTTCTAAAGCCGATGCAGTCAGCGCCATCACCCATCAGTCCGACTTCTTTACTCAGCGAAGTCACCATGCCAGGCACAAGGGACAGTAACCACTGTCCTGTCCCTCGTGAAGCTTCCGGTAGGTTTTAAGTGGTATTAAAACTATACATTGAGTAAAGTGATTAAAGGTACTGCTTTAAAGGTGGACATGAAGTGAAGACCCAAACTTGGTGAACATCTTGGCAAAGCAGCCAGTGTGGCCAGTGAGCAAAAAGAAAATGATAGATCAGGCCAGGTAATGGGCATGTGGGCCAGATTTAGGCTTAACTCCAGGTGTGACAGGAAACCACTGCAGTTTGGGATACCGGAAGTGACAATCTGTCCTAAAAGGCTCGCTCTGGCCACTATGCAAAAACCATAGCAAGAGTAGAAGCAGGGAAAACCATTACAAGCTACTGCAGCTAACTTCTAAACTGGTATCGGTGATAGTCACAAGTGCTAGGTGACTCGATATATTTTCAAGGTAGAACCATGTGGATTTGCGTAAGGACTAGGTATAGGGTATGAAAGGAAATCAAAGACGATGTCCCGAGATGTATTTGCTCTGAGCAACTGGATGAATGTGGGCTAATCAAGAGATCAAGTTGGCATACTCACCACATTCAAATGAAGACACTGTGAATGGTCTTGAGAGTTTTGGGACCTAGACATATTTCACACTAAAATGCTAATTGTGTCAAAATCATGAAATTAAAAGGTCATCTAGGAAAAAATATTAGCTAGAGATGATGTCTGATAACCAAGGCCCAGAGAACTCAGCAAAGTACAGATATAAAATATGTAGAATCCATTCACCACCCTCCACACTGTGTCCATTTAGTACAAGAGTTACGTTAACAGGCATCTCTTGACCCGTACATTTTGTTCTCAACACTGCACTGAGTGTTCTTTAAAATGGCATTTATTAGGAGGCCCACCATCCTTCCCCCTATACACACAGCTCAAAAATCTTCAATAATCCCCACCTATTCTTACAAAATAAAACTTAACATGGCATGTAACTATGAAGACATCTATAGTGGCTTGTGTGCTTCTTCCATCTCTCAACTAACTCTGTATTCACTTGAGCCAGACAGCATTCTCAGTCACTGGAGATTGGACCTTTGGACATGTTTTCCTCTCACCTTCTTTGCCTTATTCTTCAAGTCTTAGTTCAACATCCCTTTCAATGAAGTCTTGCCTGATGGTTTTGACTAGGTTATATCCTATCAGTCGTGGCCTTAAAATCTACCATCAACCATGCTCCTCCATCGTGGCATTTGCTACACTTCAATGCCACATCAGTATCTTTAGACAGTTCAGTGAAAGAAGGAACCACAGTGATTTTGTTGCCATGAGTGCTCAGTGTTTGGCATGCCAGTCAAAGGCTACCCCAATTTTCTCAATGAAGATTTAGTTCAGTGGCTTCCTAATATAAACACAGGACTTAAAGAAAACTAGTACTTAGAAATAACACAATAGTAAAAATTGGCTTAATAGATTAGGTGAACCTTCACTATGTAAACTCAAAACAACCAGTCTTCTGCATGAGACGATTAGGCTTCAGAGCAGCTGTCAAAAGTATTGAAAGCCTGTTGAGAATAATGTAGTTCTGCCCTCTTAGAAATCAAAGCTACCAAAGAGATGTCTTTAGCTTTTCCTCTCCTAAGTGTAAGGATTACATCTTTACTTAAAGGTTTGCTGAATGGTATATACAACTAAGGCAGACTTCACTCAAGGACAATAAGGAATCAGACTTTAATGATTTAACCTAATGTAATTAAAACATTCACTAGTCTTCTCCAGTATTTTTGTAGAATTCAAAATTGGAAAAGGTGTGGAGATGAGCCTTAACAATTTACTTTCAGTTTCCTGAGGGTTTTCCTTCCCCATTACCTCTTTAGAAGGGACAAGCGCAAGGGCAACACCGACTCTTTTAAATATAGTTAACAAAACTTACGAGGCTTAACAAGAACTCAGTGAGTTGGGAATTCAGGAGCTTAAAGATGAAATGAAGGGTTTGAACTCAGTGCTTCTCTGTATCCCATTTCTCCCTAATTAGATATATTATTGAAAATAAAATGAACAATACAAATTTCCTAAGACAATTAGAAGATTGACTACTCAACTCCCTTCTACATTTTATGAATTGGTTGTCAACAAAGCACCTCAGTTCATGAGCCTTCTGATAAAACACATTCTCATGTCTCCTGTAAGTGGGTAAGTCTCCCATGTTGCATATATGAGGCAAAACAACTATACAAGCTAACTGATCAAAAGAATATTGAAAGGATACTTATTTTAGTATCAAGACAACAATGATCAGGAAAAACTCTTCCCTATTCTTTAAGGATATTAGGATCTGAAAGTTAAACTGCCCTAACGGAGGCAATCCATGACATTCTACCTTAAAGCTTTAAAAAGGTCACATTATCCATGTGAGATGGCTGTATCTGTGCATTTACAAAAATTCTATGTATGGAGTCTTGCTATACCAAGAAACTACAATGACTCATGTGACAATCATTTCCTTGCAACTCTGCTAATATATGCATTTGACCAAACAAAAGGCTTTCTGCAGACAGGACAAGTATATTAATATATTAAGACAGAATACTTAGAACTAAAACTCAGATCTTAATGAAACCTTTACAAAGTTCTCTGCCTCATACTGAGGTATTCCTTTATATAGGAATTCCTTTATAACATATAGCCTGGCCCCAGCCAGTGTGGCTCAGCGGTTGAACATCAACCCAGAAACCAAGAGGTTGCGGGCTCCATCATCAGTAGGGGCAGTGCAGGAGCAGCCAATCGATGATGTTCCTCTCTCATCCATGTTTCTATCCCTCTCCCTCTCCAAAAAAAATCAATAAAAAAACAAATTAAAAAATATAGTCTGAATTGAAGCATAAACGCTTTACATTTACACTGCAATGGTAGAATGCCAAAAAAAATACACAGTATTTCAAAAAAACAATTCTTTAAAAAACATATAAATAAACAAACACCTTTACATATTCACATCTACACTAATGCATAGAACTTTGAAATCTAGAAAGTTTCTCCCCATCCCATGTCTGAACTGATTGAGATCACTGTATAAAGAACTTATTTACTTCAATTTTGATTGTAAATATCATGAAATTGTTTTCTACACAGATAGCAAATTTAGTTTTATAGAGGACTGTAAGCATACATCTAGGGATTACCCAATAAACCACAAATATTTTATATAATCCCTCTAAAATACACCTAACATATGGTTGTGGTACATCCCAGGCAGATGTCATTTTAAAGCACACAAGGGGAGGTGCCAACAAAATAAATACTCATTTGCAAATGTAAACAGATAACCCTCCAATATGATGTACCACAACCACAAGAGAAAAGTCAAGAACTTACTTTATTTTAAAATAAACATTGAAGATCCCCCCCACTTCCCACCACCCTACAAAACTTTTGCATGTGGAATGTTCAAGAGCCTATCCATTTTAGTAGGTTAAAACCAGCAAAAACTCCAGTTGTCTAATGATGAATGTTTGAGAATAGTTTTGTGCTGAGCACCTACTGAAAAAAATTCCTTAGCTAAAGGCTGAAAACAAAATGTAACGTCCGCACAGAAAATACCATTAACTTAGTAGCCTTTGCTCAATAGGTGGGCTTAGTTCCCCATGAAGTCAAAGTGGGATATGACAAGCAGCACTGTTCACAGGCACACAGAACTAGTGCTCAAACTGCTAGCACATATTCCAGCATGGTACATAAACTACTAAACTGTCAATCTCCACCGAAATCTGTGACTCTCCCTGTGCATCTAAGGGAAGGAATCACCACTTTGAATATAAATTCCTCCAGGAGAAAAGGATAATTAGGGTTAGACAAATTTAAGTACAAGTACTATTGAAATAGTTGCTGGAGATGACCATAAAATTTGAAACACAATGCATGACTGAACAGCTGCTAGCTGTTGAACACCAGTGTTTCAAGATGCAACTTTTATAAACATGTTTTATTTGTTTTGCTTATACCATCAGAACTGAAACTACTGACTGTCATTTCCCTAAAATAGGGAAATCAATCTAACACATACTGGTGCTTTTCAAAAGATAGCAATTTAAAAGGGTGGTAGCAGCAGGCATTTGTTATCTTTTAAAAACCTTCAGGCTGCAGGGAAACGGCCAAGAGTGTTATGATTATCCATTACAGATTTCCATCAGTACCTGTACCACTTCAGGTGACAAAACAGCAAGATCCAGGGATTAGTGACAGACAATGAGCATCGTAAGGAATGATATATATTACCAATCCTTACAAAAGTCATTGTCAAAGAAAATGTTATGTGTTCAAAAGGTATCTAAATACTTCACAGTAAGTACAGAAGCGGCGATCCAGATTACATCCCATATTTGTTGCATATTTTTCAAAAAGTGCCAATCAAAGCCTAATATTGCATTTCGGCTTTGTCTTATACAGTGTCAGCTGTTAGGAAGCAATTTACATGTGTTTTTAACCACAGTCATTTGGCCAAGGATGAATAGTGCTGTGTCAAAGCTGGTAGCCAACCTTATATATGTGATTAAGGGCCCATGCGTGATTTGATGTGCATCTAAACGTTCAATGCTCCATTTAACTGGAAAAGTTGTGAAGTGCAGTTTTTTTGCCAAACCAAACTCCTCCTTCCATCTTCCTTTCATGGGAAATGTTTTTGTCAATTACCACTGAATAATGCTAGGGCTGATTTGTAGACTTTATCCAATGTCACAAGTCAATCTTGCTTTTTCCAAGCCACTTCGGTTAACTATGGAGATATTATCACCCTGTAAAGTATATTATGTTTTACTCCTAAGCAAGGGTGAGGAATCTGAGTATCATGTGCAAGGCTCAAGATGACGCTTAGGACAGAACATGCAGAGTAAAAATAGTTTCCTTCCATATCCAGGTAATATAAAGCTGACAATTGTAGTCCTGTCTTTATGGGATGAAAACAGTCCCTTTACAATAAGTTTTCTGAAAGGGAGAACAAATAGATAATAACTCTTCTGGTAACATATTATGGTACACTGGCCAGTGTGTTTTTGGCGATTAAACATAATCCTGTGACTCAGATTAATTCACTTGCTGAGTGTTCATTTGCGGCATCCCTCTGTTGGGTCTTGGGGGCCCTCCACGACCTAGAAGACAAAAATGGCATTTGGTTTTTCTTTCAAATACTTTTTGTTTCGCCTTCAAGCAGATTTTCATCTGAAGTCAAGAAGCATGTGGGGAGCTTGTCACCACATTATTAGGTTTAAGAGGTCAATTCTTCAGTGTTCAAGTTTCACCTGTCCTGGAAGTTGTCATGCCCAAATCTGCTCATGTTTTCTGGCTAAAAGGAGAGTAGAGCTAATGGAGTATTCCACCAGTACTCATTCATTCATTCATTCAACAAGTATTTATTGAGTGCCTACTATGTGCCAGGCACTGTCATCAGGCGTTGGAAATAGATACAGCAGTGAAAACAGACAAGGTACCTGGCTCTCATGGAGCTTACATTCTAGTGTACACTCTAGCTTATTACATTTCAGTAGTAAGTAACATCATACTATCAAAATTAATAAAAGCACCAGAATGAAAAACAGACCTTATTACCTAAACTTTTAAAAAGAAACTACATAACATTGAAAATTGTATAATGACTTGTAACAGATAAAGTAACTTTTTACATGCTGTTAAAACAGATTTTTAGCTACCAGTAAACTCAACTTTCATAGAATATGCTACAAGGTGAAAATGAACATAACGCACATTCACATGCAAATATCCTTTGATATTTCAAGTCAATAATTTCCCAGTGATCCATTAATTTTTTAAAAATGCACCTTTTGCTGGCCAGTTTCTATTAGCATTAAAATCAAAGTACTTTATAATTCCTCCGAAATATACATTTTATACATGTGATGGCCAAAATCTAGAGGAAACCTATTCAATTTACATCCTTCCAATAAGAGAACCATTTAGAACTTCAGATCAGATGAAATGCTACTTCTGTTACATAGGTTGACTTCCTGCCCAAATAGTACGAAGTAGTTTTCCTACAGTAATAGACAAAACCAAAAACTCTTAAAAGCTGTATTTTTAAATATGATTTAATTAGTTAGGAATTTGGAGGTTTTGTTTAAGTCAGAAACTAATGGGTATTTATATAATAGTGGTCCAAAAGGCATTGAAATTTTAATTAGTTCTATGACTTCTAAATGGTTCTCTAAATGTAACTATGGCTTATCTGGCCATTAGAGGGTCTCTGGCCCTAAAATATAATATGCATGTTTCAAAAATAAAAGAGGAATAATAAATTTATATAAATGTTCAATCTCATTCCAAAAATGTCTTACAAAATGTTTCAGTAAGTACTTCCTAAAAACATTTAGCAGGTTTTAGGACCTGAAAAATAATTTGCAGTTGGAAAAACATTTTCTTCTGAGGAGGAAAAATGTTCTAGTTTTTGAGACAGTTTATAGTAACAGGGACAGTCATTCAAAAAATTAAATTTGGGTTCAAGATAAATTTTAGAAACAGAGCATTTCATTTAATCCTTGCAACAAGTCTGGAAATGATAAATGTATTCCTAACAAGTAACCTACATGCAGATTATGAACAGCTCTTCCAAGGCCAGAACAGAAGCTCCACTTAGGAACTAGGATCACCACCACAAAATATTACCTCGTGGGGCTCCCCGTGGTCCATTCTGCCCAGAGCCTCGCTTGAAATTCTGCTGATATCCATCCTAAAAGACATGCTAGTTAGTACTGAAGAGAAGAGACGGTAATTTTTAAATCCTCAGCCATCTAGATTCTTAGTCAGATACTTGCAAAATATAGAACTCCTTATTCTTTTAGACATTTCAATATAATTATTATTCTGTATTGTTATACTCCTATTATTCTTAAGAATGTTCAATGAAATATTTTCTCTGCTCTTAAAAATCGTTTTTAACAGATGTTCTTAAAATGAGTACCTACACTGAGTACTAAAAAAAGCAAAAGTCGTCATTCTCCATAATGAACTATCTTTACCTTGTACAAAGGTATAAAATCAGCCCTAGCTGGTTTGGCTCAGTGGATAGAGTGTCAGCCTGTAGACTGAAGAGTCCTGGGTTCGATTCTGATCAAGGGCAGATGCCTGAGTTGTGGGCTCAATCCCCGGTAGGGGGTGTGTAGGAGGCAGCCAATCAATGATTCTCTCTCATCATTGATGTTTCTATCTCTCCCTCTCCTTCCTCTCTGAAATCAATAAAAATAATTTAATAAAAAAAAACCCACAGGTATAAAAATCAGCCCAAATTAGTTAATCAAGTCCATCAAGAAACTACAGCCAAGCCAGTATGACTCAGTGGTTAAGCATCGACCTATGAACCAGGAGGTTGAGGTTCAATGCCGGGTCAAGGTACATGCCTGGTTTGATGGGGGGCGGGGGGGCGGGGGGGGGGGGGGCGCACGTGCACGCCCGCACAAGAGGCAGCCAATCAATGCCCCTCTCGCTCCCTTCTCCTCTCTGAAACCAATAAAAATATATTTTAAAAAGAAACTAAATCAATCACTTCCATTGGTATATTTCAGTCAGGTTTATATTTTAAAACAACTTTACCTACCCGCTGATAGCCAGAGTAGTCCCGGGGAGCACTGAACTGAGACTGTGTGTAACCACTGTTTGGAGTGTTAGAGAATGAAGGGCGGTAACCATCATATCCTCCTAAAATTTAGGACAAGAGAATAATTTTCTTCTCTAATTTCTAATCACTAACTTGACCCAATCTGTTTATATATTTCTATGAGCAGTAATTAGATCAGTGGTTCTCAACCTTCCTAATGCCACAACCCTTTAATACAGTTCCTCATGTTGTGGTGACCCCCAACCATTAAATTATTTTCATTGCTACTTCATAACTGTAATTTTGCTACTGTTATGAATCATAACGTAAATATCTGATATGCAGGATGTATTTTCATTGTTACAAATTGGACATAATTAAAGCATAGTGATTAATCACAAAAACAATATAATTATATATGTGTTTTCCAATGGTCTTAGGTGACCCCTGTTAAAGGGTCGTTCGACCCAACCCCGCCCCAGGGGTCACGACCCACAGGTTGAGAACCGCTGAATTAGAAGATGAAATTTTCTCTCATCCATGCACATACACACATGAAAAGACAAAAAAAAACAACCAGAAAAATATCCCTAAGGTCTGATAATATATGAAAAGCAATTATCCCTTATTGGACAATAGTAGGCATGGGTCTGACACATAAAAAACTCAATGTCAATTTAAATGACTGTATCAAAATATACAAGTTTTTAAATTATAAAGGAGATTAATACAGAGAGATACATATCTTTCCCAAAAACATGACTATTTCTACGTATTTTACAAATCAGGAAAGGGCATGAACTTGTGTTGTTAATTTTTACCTCTGAATCCATTGGCAGGGCCCCTGTATCCGTTCATCAAGCCTCTAGCACCACGAGAGCCTCCACGAGACACACCACGACTGTTGTAATAGGGCTGACTGCTCCGAGGAAACCCCGCGTTCTGCTGGGGAGGCTGCTGGTGGTTACCAGTCACTTGATGGGGTTGGTCCTGGGAACCATGGTAAGTGCCAACCACTATAATAAAAGAGAGGGAAAAAACATGTATACACACATACACTACACACAGCTCATTACAATTTGTTCTCCCACATGCTTTCTGGCTTAAGAAGTGTCTTATACAATCTCCTCAAAGTTTAATTCTGTCTTTAAATAAATTTGCATATTAATAGGGAAAACTACATATTAATAAGTCCCTGCCTTGCTCCTACAACAGAATAAAAATCTCCAACAATTCCTTATCTCTGAAAGCACACAACTGTGTGAGCACACAATTCTATCCTTCCAAATGATTTAAAAAGCTATCTCATTAAACATCTGAAAGGCATCGCCTATTAGCACAAGAGACTAATTCAGAAGATCTCACATACAGAAACAGTAAAATTATCATTTTATAGCATTTAATGATTTCTTTTCATTATAAAGTTCCTTCGTAGTTGAAGCTTTCATTCTTTTAAATCTCCCTCAAATTTACTGACAACTTACAAAAAACTGTTTCCATAGCTAAGCTACAATATTCAGTCAATTACAAAGATAAACCAGCAGAGGCCTTTAACCTGTACCCCCTTAATTCTTGATTCATTTCAAGCACTTTTGAGTGCAGCCAATTCTGAAGACAGTTAAATGATACACCAGCATGCAGTCAGCTAGAATGAAAGGTCTTAGAAGGCCCACTACTCTGCACCCGTCCTCCTCCCTCTCTACAGTGGGGGATCTAGGAACCTTCCAATGTTAAATACTGAGGCACATCTCTGCTATTATGCCAATGTTCATAATTTTCATAATTCACGGGGTGGGGGAGGCAAAAAACGGGGTGCTAACTAAACCTTTGGGAGATGAGGAAAGTAGAGACCACAGGAAGGCCTACACCCAGGAACAAAAACAACAGCCTCTAGCTAGCCCAAACCTCCCTTGCTTGGGCACAAAGGTGGCGTGACTCTCAAACATCTTTACCTGACTTATTTTATATACTCAAGAAACCCTAAGTACATTTTAGTTTATAGAATTGTATTTTTCAATTAAAAGGGTAGGAAATGTCTAAGGAAGGAAGGATCATGACTCCTTTTTCAATTATGGAATGGAACAAATACACTGTTATTTACAATGTGATCTTTAGATTAATTACCTTTTACTGCATTCCCAAAATTTAAAATTACAAGCAAATTATCACCAGTACAAGTAACATTGTCTATCTAAAAAGATTCATTTTTATGTGGGTAGAAAGTAGGTCAAAGAACCAAATTTTCGACTCACTTTTTATCACTAAGAATTAATGTTGGTCAAATCTCACTGTAAGAAACTCAAAGCAAAACAATTAAAGAGTGATCTTTATTTAAAAATACCAGGACTCCTTTTCTCCTTTAATTCAAATTAACAACACTTCTGGAATGATGGGACACACTGATTTGTTCAACAACTATCGAGTGCTCTCAACATGCCAAACATGTCCTAGACATCAGGGATGTATCAGTTACTAACGCACAACCTTTGCCCAGATGGACATTTTAATAATGGGAGATAAGTGAATAAAATACACTTACAAGTGAAAACATCTATATAGTATCAGGTAATAAGTGATGAAGACTAAACCATAGTAGGATAAATAAGTGACTAAAGTGAGTGTGAAATATTTAGACAGGGCAATGAAGGGAGGTCTCTGTAAGGTGCTATCTGAGCAAAAACCTAATAAAGGTCAATAAACAAAGCCCCATAAACATGAGTGGAAGAAAGTTTCAGGCAATAAGGAGGAAAGTGTACAGGCTGTGAAAGAGCAGAGAACCTGCTGTGTTTGTGGTTGGTATGGAAGGAAACAGGATGTACAGACAGTCCTCGGGTTACGACGGACTCGACGTACGTCGTTTCGTGGTTCCATCATTTCAACATATGTGCTTTATGATTTTTATTATTTATTTACCACAAGTAAAGGTAAGGAATTGTTATCTTTCTTTTAAATTTTTTTTACTGTTTCACTTCATTGCTGCTGTGTATGTGCTCCATGTGAGTGATGTAGGTGCTTATGTTGGTGGGCTCCAACTTAGGCGAAAATCGCGTTACGTCGCACCATAGAAACGTATCTCGGACGTAACCCGAGGACCTACTGTACACAGGATCAAGGCAGGGACCAAGTCATAAAGGACCTTATAAACCAAGGACTTTGGATTTCTTTTCTAAATAAAATGGGAAGTCACTGAAAGGTTTTGAACAAGAGAAAGATATCTGATTTACATTTTAAAATAATCACTCTGGGCTACTGTGTGAAGAACAGACTGGGCTAGAGGTTTAAGTTTAAATAAGCAAAATATATGGGCTGATTTTGCTTTTTTATTGAAAATGTCTGAATGTTATGCAGTTAATCTTTATAAATAATGTCTTTTAAAATGCTAACGAAAGGTTATCTAGCTCAAGTGCTTCAGTCAGTGAAGGCAAGTTACAATGTAAGAGCAAGGGAGTTTGAAATGAACTGGCACAAGGGGTAAAATTAAGCAAATCAAATAATATGTAGTAATTACTTTTCATTTCATCACACCATCTGAAAAAAATGGCAAAATAGCAAGCATGTCAGCACAATGTCAAAAGGCCCCAAATTTACCTGCTCCAAACCAACTTATGAATGCATGGCAATGAAATAATTAAAGGAGCCTGAGAGCAAGAAGCCCAGTTATTCAGAAGCTGAGCACATATAGCATAACTGGCAAATTTCTATCAGATTATGACTGACTTAACCTCCCTGCTGATTAGTAAATGCTGAGTACTATAGGGCTATGTAAGGATTTATTACTGAAAAATCTACCATGTTGATCCAGGTATAACAAGAAAATTTCAGTTACTAAAATCGAAGTAATAACAACTCCTATGATTTTAGCAGGGTTTGCTATAGTTTGTTGTGGGATCCCAATTAAAGTCCTAGAAATTAAATAACCATAGACCTAAAAAGATATTTCATGTGTTACAAATTTAACAAGTCTAAAATATCTTTATCTACTTTATTACTGTGACAGGTATGATAACAGGCCAAATTACAACCATACTTTCCAACAAGGACTTTTGTTTCAACCAATCAACCAAATGCAGCCACCACTAACTCCTTACTGCTTTCTGGCTTTGTATAACTGAGTGCTGAGTATCATGCCAACAGGCTTTAATAAATTAGCAATTAAAAGCAAATTTAATCATAATTTGAGTAACAAGTTTAATTCCACTAAAATCATATAATAAAAAAGATACTATGAAAGCTCACTGACCAAAGGAAAATGGGTATAATACTGCACGTTATTCACATATAGCAAATACATACTCAATTTAACTCAGGGCCAAAAATCCAAAATCCGTAAGGTCTAATGCTAACACAAAACTTCCTGGATGCGGCCACTCTGAAGTCTGAACTGTCCTACACTGTCAACACCTGCATTGGGAAACATCCAGGACGTGATGCGGGGTACCCTACCTGTTTGAAGCTGTTCTTGCTGAAGCTCTGTTTGCTCTACTTGGTGAGGCTGACTGGTAAAGCTCTGGTTATAGCTGGCCTGGTACTGATTCTGCTGTTTTAAAGTTTCTGGTTCATTAACAGGAGGAACTGGGGCATTCATATTGAACACCTGTAAGTAAATAAATGATTAGTTCATCCAGTTATGCTAATAATTTCCTCACTTTTAACATGGCAGACTTTAATGCTGGTTTTACCTCAAATGTAAAAAAGTCTCAAACATCACACACACACACACACACACACACACACACACACACACACACCTTTCATTTAATGCACTTCAATGTGGGGAAAAATATATGCCATCCAGCACTTAAAGAAGAGAATTATGAATGGGGATTTTAAAAATCTAAAGACATATAATCAATAGCCTTGGAAATGCTATTATAAATGATAAATCTGTATAAAGACATAAACCCCTGATACAATATCAGTTATACAAATTAATTCTATAAACTTCAACTTTAGTTGAATATTTACTTGTTATTTTATTTTTATGATATTTTCAATCACAAGTTAATATTTTTAAGTATGTAACACTATGAATTTTCCTATGAGCACTGATTTAACTCTATCCCACTGATTATTTTCCATTATCATCATTTTCTACAAACTACAATTTAGAGATGTTTACTGAAGAAATAGGGTGAAGTATCAGACTGCCTGAAATTTACTTTGATATGCTTCAGTAAACAATTAAGTAAATATAGCAAAATTTAAACAACTGTTAAATTTACGTAACAATGTTTATATATAGATATTATTTTGGTCTGTTTTTCTGCATGTTTAAAATTTTGTTAATCAAATCAAAAGGGTGCAGCTGTAAAACACATAACTCCTAAGACTCAAATCTACCACTGGAAGCAGGAAAATCAGAGTTTAGGTTCAATTAAATATACCCTACAGTTAGGGTAGATGCAGACTCAAGCACAAAGTTAAATAAAGACTTTTTGTTGAAACTCTAGCATAATAGTACACACTAGGTACTCAATGTTGGTTGAATTAATTTGCCTACCGTTTGCATGGATTGGAATGGAGCTGCATTTACATTGATTCCACTGCTATGTAAAGGTTTGCTTGTCCCAGCCTGGAACACTTGGGGCTGAGAGGCAGCAGGAAGGGATGAGGATGCTGTAGTCTGGTCTGCATTTAAAGAGATTGTTGCCTAAACACAAAGTGAATAGATGCACTTTAGTGATAAACTACACTTAGCCAAGGCTACTGCCCATATGTGTATTAACAAACTCAACCATTTCATGAAATAAAAATGCTGTAGTACATGCATTAGGTCCAAAATGAAAGTCACTATATTAAAAGTCATTTACCTCTGCCCAATTCATGAATAAACATCTCATCAAGTTTATATGACCTGGTAACAGAACTTGCCTGAATCTGATCAAGTGGTTCCTTTTGTGGTCGTTGCTCTGTAGCATGAGAAGGCTGGTACAAGGGTTGAGATGCTGTATACCCTTCACTTGTGGATGATACCAAAGGAACCTACACAGAGATAAAGTAATCAAAGCTTCTTTGTGTTATAAGCCAACTCAGATACATGCAAGGCTAAAAAAATGCACGTAAGTAGACTATAAAACCTAACCACTACAAAAAATACATGTATTATTAGAGCTCAAAGTTAAACATTAGTCCAGTTGTAAGGTCCCCACAAATGCTTCTAAAATGGTAATATCTGCACTAAATTTTAGAATTATGTCTAAAAGCATCTTCTTTCATTATAATAAACTATTCTAAAGAAACAAGAATTAGAAAAAAATTTTATACATCACCAAGAAAAATAAATGTAGTCATGGAAATAAAGCTACACATGCCCGATTTGGACACTCATAAAATTCATACCTGACTTTCATAAGCTAAGAAACTGACTAAAGAACTGGCTAAAAACAAACCTGCAAAAATATTTCTATCACTCTCACCTGTGTAGCTTCGGGTTGTACGGGAACTTGATTAGGCTGAGCAAGTCTAGATTCAGAATGAACTGAAAAATTGACCAAAAAAATAATCGTTATACAAAATTAAATTTTTTCAAAGATGTCTAAATACCTTTTACTTCGTAGCAAAAGGCAAAATTCTATAGCCAGATTCTAAATAAACTGCTTAGCAATCATGAAGATACTTTGAATTTTAGCTTTCAATTTCAAACACAATTTAGTATTGTGTTTACTGATAGTCATTATTAATCAACTCTCACAATGGTTTTCATTCTGTTTTACAAAGGTAAAGATGTTAGTAATAAATATTAACAAAGAGGTAGAGAGCAGCCCTAGCTGGTTTGGCTCAGTGGAAAGAGCATCGTCCTGCAGACTAAAGGGTCCCAGGTTCGATTCTGGTCAAGGGCACATGCCCGGGTTGTGGGCATGGAGGAGGCAGCCAATCAATGATTCTCTCATCATTGATGTTTCTATCTCTCTCTACCTCCCCCTTCTTCTCTGAAATCAATAAAAATTAAAAGAAAAAAAAGGTAGAGAGCAGAATAGGTAAGAATCAGTACCAGTGTTATCCATGAAAAATGCTTATAAAGCATTAACTATAAAGTAGTATTACTCTTAAGACCTTAGATAATATTCAGTATTATTTTAACACTAGAGGCCCAGTGCACGAATTAGTGCACCAGTGGGGTCCCTAGGCCTGGCCTGCGGGATCAGGCTGACACTGGTTCTCCGACATCCCCTGAGGGGTCCCGGATTTCGAGAGGGCTCAGGCCAGGCCAAGGGACCCCACCGGTGCACGATCGGGGCCGAGGAGGGACTGAGGACAGCTCCAAGGTGTGCCCGGCCCATCTCGCTCAGTCCAGATCAGCTGGACCCCAGCAGCAAGCTAATGTACGGGTCAGAGCATCTGCCCCCTGGTGGTCAATGCACATCAGAGCGAGCGGTTAAGTGGCCTTAGCATATTTTTAGCATCTTATGCTTTGATTGGTTGATCAGACGATTGGACACATTGGCTGATCAGACGATTGGACACTTAGCATATTAGGCTTTTATTATGTAGGATTATCAAGTTTCAATATAATCTCTCAAATGTTTCGGCACAAAAAGTCAAAGTGTAAGTATACTTTTAAAAAGCCTATATTCAATTCAGTGTACATATTGCCAACTCCACCATCTTTCCATTCCCCTACCAAACATGATTATAAATAAAAAATACAGGATCTCACCCTGCCTGGTTGAGTGTTATCCCGTGCACTGGGAGTCACCCAGTTTGATTACCAGTCAGGCCATGTGCCTGAGTTTTGGGCTCAATCCCCAGTAGGAGGTGGGCAGGAGGGAGCCTACTGATGTTTCTTTCTCCCTCCCTCCCTCCTTCCCTCCCTTCCTCCCTTAAAAAAAAAAATCAATGAAGCATATTTAAATACATTAATTAAATAAAAAATACAGGATCTTTGGTTAGTCATTTAAAATTGCCTGTTCTTACTGGAGAATCTAATGCAGCGGCCACCAACCAGTGGTCGGTGCACTACCGGTGGTCCGTAGACTACTGGTGGTCCATGAGGTTCGAAAGGTTGGCGACCACTGATCTAATGGACTCAGCATTTATCTACCTGAGTTACATGAGTGCTTCAGCACAACTTACTAGCTTAGAAAACTCTGTATTTTCTTCCTCCGGTGGAGCTCAGAAAATGAATGCCAATAACTCTAATTCCTTTCTAGCAGGCCTAACACCTAACCTTCATCTTTTTTCTAACTCTTGGTAGAAATGTGACCAAGCTAAAACCGGTTTGGCTCAGTGGATAGAGCGTCGGTCTGTGGACTCAAGGGTCCCAGGTTCGATTCCGGTCAGGGGCATGTATCTGGGTTGCGGGCACATCCCCAGTAGGAGATGTGCAGGAGGCGGCTGATCGATGTTTCTCTCTCATCGATGTTTCTGACTATTTCTCTCCCTTCCTCTCTGTCAAAAATCAATAAAATATATTTAAAAAAAAAAAAAAGAAAGAAATGTGACCAAGATGAGCTCCCTTTGCTTGGGAAAAATCCCAACGACCTTACCAGATTAACTGTCATTAAACAATGCTTTTACTCAGCAATGCTTTTTATATAACGTTTAAAATTATACATTAAATGTGTTACTTTGCATAGTTCCACTTTTGTGCCCTTAATGCTGACATGCTCTGGGAAGAAAACAAGACTAAAAATCACTAACAATCCACTTAACCCAATAAAGGTACCAACTCTACTTAGTGCTGCTGTTTCAAATAATGGTGTAAGATTAGTGTTGAGTCTGAAACTTCAACTGTCTTTTTATCTTCACCTTTTCTCTTAAGCATTCCCTTACCCACTTGACTGTTAAAGCTCATTTTCAAAAAGCTGCAAACATTCTTCAGAAAAAAACACCTCTATTATTTTTTATTCTGAGATTAATCTTGACACTTAAAAAGTCCAAGCAAAATTTCATTTACATAAATTACAGAAACAGGCCGAAACCGGTTTGGCTCAGTGGATAGAGCGTCAGCCTGCGGACTGAAGGGTCCCAGGTTCGATTCCGGTCAAGGGCATGTACCTGGGTTGCGGGCACGTCCCCAGTGGGAAATGTGCAGGAGGCAGCTGACCGATGTTTCTCTCTCATCGATGTTTCTGACTCTCTATCTCTCTCCCTTCCTCTCTGTAAAAAATCAATAAAATATTTAAAAAAAAAATTACAGAAACAGGAAAAACTGGTCTATAGATTTATAAGTCAGGAAGTAATTACCATGGAGCTAGGGGGAAGGGTAGCCAGTGACTGAAAGGTGACAAAAATAGGCTTCTGGGTACTGATAATGTTCCATTTTTGAGTGTTGATGTCTTCAGTTTATGAAAACTCGTCAAAATGTACATTTGTATGTACTTTTCTATTTTTATATACCAATAAAAAGTAATAAAAAAGCCCAGCGGCGTGGCTCAGTGGTTGAGCATCAACCTATGAACCAGGTTCCCGGTTAGATTTCTGGTCAGGGCACATGCCAGAGTTGTACGCTCGATCCCCAGTAGGGGATGTGCATCATTGATGTTTTTCTCTCTCTCCCCCCTCCCTATGTCTCTGAAATCAATAAAATATATAGATTTTTAAAAGTATTAAAAAAAATATAGAACTACAGATATCATTTGCATTATAGGAAAAAATGTTTCTTATCAAATTAAAAGGTAGATCTAAAAGTTAAGCAAGCATTAAAAGGAAAAAAATAATTTTACAAACTTTACAAAACCTGAAAGCATTGACCCTATATTTATTTCTCACATAAAAATATGTCATTACTCACCTGGAGGACAAACCAGCTGGGGCATGTCCATGTTTTGTGTTGGATTCATAGGCTGTGCAGATACAATGGCAGGATCAAGTGTCTGATTTTCAAAATCCAACATTGAATCCTACAAGGGAGAATACAATGGAATTAAGTTAAATAATGTAAGCACTTAGGTACTCTGTTAGTGTTTCATTAAACTGCACATACCTGTATGAAATTATAAGGCCCCTGCATTTGTGCCATAAGGTCCTGTACTCGCTGTCTTCTCACAAGGGGATCTGCCTGAGCCACGGGTGTCAAAGAGTGGGGCTCTGGTACTGAAGGAGACACAGCCTGAGGTTGCTGCTGGAGCGAATTTACCACCTAAAGGGAGAAGGGGAGGGGAGTGGATTGGTAGAAGGAAAGCGCTCCATTCATTACCATCAGGACAGATCCCTAAACTACATACGCTATCTATACTATAAACAGAATAGATTTTAATGTAGTTATTCAAACTGATCACAATTATGTCAAATTTAACATTCTGATCAATATTAAAATTCTAATGTGCTGTCATTCCACATGATTACCATGTAGCATTTCACAATTACTTTATAGACTGGTTTCAAAGAAAGACTACCAGTTATTTATTTCCTAAAAGAATGCCTTTTGTGTAAACTGCTAAGCCTTCTATATTAAGTAAACCTATATACCTATATTAAATACATATCTCAGTAACCAATGTGTAGTCCGCACTCAAAAAATGTTATTATTATCAAGCTTTGAGTTCCCACCGTTCCATCCTCTCAACCAATATTACAGGTCAAGGTCCATCACTTCACTTAAACTGCAACAAAAGCCAAACCTCACTTTCCCTCTGTGTCCTTTTCCTAGCTCTAATAATTTCTCCTGGTTATCATTTTTAATAGTTCCCTGCTCTACTGGAAAAAATCACTAAACTTTATTACATCAAATGTATATTCTGCCTGGCCAGGTGGCTCATGCACCAAAGGGCTGCAGGTTTGATTCCCCGCCAGGACACTTATGAGAAGCAACTGATTAACGTTTCTCTCTCACAATCAGTCTTTCTTTTTTCTTTCTCTCTCTCCCTCTCTTAAAAAATAAATCAATTAACATATCCTCAGGTGAGGATTACAAATTTTTATATATTCTTCTGTTTGACTTTTTTAAGCCAGGGGAAGTCATACCTGTTAAGCCTGAGCAAGTCATAATCTTCCTTTATAAGGAATATTGAGATAATAGAACCTGGTAACCAAACAACCTTAAGGTGAAGGAGAGGAGGAGTCTAAGATGACATTTCAATATAGCCCCTGTGAGTAGGATTTTTCTAAACGTTATCCATGTGGGAACCCAGGTTTTTATAGAGCAACCTAATAACAAATCACATACTTTAATACACTAACCTTAAGTTATACATGGTTATAATTTTTTGAAACTGGATCAGCATCAGTGATTCTATTAAACTTCAACAGGGATAAACAAATCACCTTTTAAACCTAACAGTCTTGTGTAAAGAGGTTATTACAATAAATGTACTAAGACTAACAATCTTAATTTGCTCTTAGGAGACATAAAAATGAATCAATCTTGTAACAGAACTCTTACCTCGACTGTTTCAACTGTCCACTCATCTACCTGTTCCTTCTCACCACTGCTGAACTGTGTTTCGGCCATAAATTGTCTATTTACATACTGCAAAGCAAAGTAAATGTTTGAGACCTCTGTTTGAAAGGCAGAAAGGGAAAACCAGCATTATATAAAAATCATACCTCTGTGGATTCAACTTCACTTGGTTCAGTGTATTCCTCTGCTGGCTCAGGTTCTAAAGATACAAGAGTATAAGGAACCTTTTTAACAGTTTACCATCACTTAATCTGAATTTATTTATAAACTTATAGTTAACAATAAGTTTCTATACTTTATCATTCTTACAATAATGTATTTAGGAAGAACTTTCTTTACTATTTATTCCAGAAAAAATTATTTCAGTTTTAATAAATTACTTCAGTTTCAGTTTTACTTCTGGGTCAGGTATAATGTCAATTAAGAGCTACTATGTTAAAACTTCCTCCTGTTCTTAGAATTCATGTTATAAAGCAGCATACAGATTATGGTGGTGGCAAAGGAAAGTAAAACCAGGACTGTAAACTAAACCTCATTCCCCCTCAGTACTCACCAGCTTCAGCTACCTGGTCTTCAACAGCGGGTGCTGAGGCTGCCTCTTCCTCCTCACATAGCCCGTTCTGGTGGTTGTGGGTGCTATCAAAGTAGTTTGACTGGAAAACACGCTCGACAATTTCCTTTAGAGCTTTATCTAAAATTAGAATATTATAATGTTAAGACTATTTGAGGTTGCCTGACTTGAAGATTCAACATCCTACAAAATATTGTAAGAAAAAAATCTCACCAACTGTTACTAAAACATATAAAAACATTAAATCCCATCAAGAACAGAAATTTATTATAGGACAGGGAACAAAAGCTCCTATTTGTATTAAACTTCATGGATTTTGTGTTAGTTTTTTAAATAGCTGATAATTGTCATTTATTCATTCAATATAGCATCTAATTAATTTTAGTCAACATGGTAGGCACTGGGGCTAGAAAAAGATATGTAAAAAAGATACCGTATCTGCCCTCCCTAACTTTACAGCCCAATAAAGAAGAGTTATCAAACACAAAAAACAGTCAAATTACATCTGTGAAAAGTACTACACCGAAGTACAATGGATTGGACCTACTAAGAGAGACCACCAGAGGCTTCCCTGGTATAGGTGCTGGAAGAGCTGAGATCTGGAAGATGAGTAGTAGAGAAGTGTTTCAAGGCAGAAGCAACAGCATTTACAAAGCCCTGTACAAAGAAGAAGCGTGCCAAATACAAAAAAAAAAAAATGCAAGTATGCACTGTGGCTGAACCACAGGGAATAAGAAAAAGCTCAAGAAACTTTGAGTCTAGAGAGACTGGTAAGGGCCCTATGATACAAGGTCTTAAAATAAATGTATATAAAATGTAATTAAAATAAAGCCAGTATAAGATTTTAATGAGGCATAGGGGGTGGATTCAGTTAGAAGACTGCATTAGGTAAGAGAAAGGCAGGAAAGTAGAAGAGAAAGAGAAGTAGACAGATTCAAGATATTTAAAAGGCTAAATTGTCAGAATTTGGTACTCTAGGCCAGTGGTCGGCAAACTGCGGCTCGCGAGCCACATGCGGCTCTGTGGCCCCTTGAGTGTGGCTCTTCCTAAGCCTTAGGAGTACCCTAATTAAGTTAATAGCAATGTATCTACCTAAATAGTTTAAGTTTAAAAAATTTGGCTCTCAAAAGAAATTTCAATCGTGCAAGGGGCTAGACCCTCGCAGCCCTGGCTTCATCCAGGAGGTCATTCGGCTGTTGGTCTAATTAGCATATTACACTTTTATTGTTATAGAAGATAAAGTGTCAGCAATACTCACAGGTTGTTCCACATACAGATTTTTCTTTGCCTTCCAGCAAGTCCCACAGATGAATGGAGGCATGTTCATACTGTTCATTCAACCTTATAATAATAAATAGCTAATTAATTACCTTTCAATTGTCAATTTAAAATAACATTTAGAAACTTCTATCAAATACCACCATACCTCAAGCTCATGTCCCGTTCAGGGTCTGCTAACTTGTAGAATTCATCCAACAATGACAATTCCTCCTCAGACAGTATTGGCACACCATTCAAACCCTGTTTCAGGTCAGTTCGCACTTCTTCATCTCCCAATTTGTCCAAAACGTACTGCAGCTCAAGTACAGTTTTTAAACGTTTTTGTTCAGCTTCTTCTCTCATAAGTTGCTCCCGTCGTGCTGTTTTCTTTATTGTTTTCTGAATCTGCATAGGAATATAAACGTAAGACATCAAAAGAAGTTTTCTTAAAGACTCTTTTAATTCAATCCATTTCAGGTCCAATGTACATAAGATGTATTTCACTCAATGAGTTAAATGTGACCCCATCTAACAAAGAGAGTTTAATACATGATCTACTTTAAGCAGTTGTTAGAATTTCAGAACACATCTTTTATATTACTGAAGGTATTATGCTACTGAAATGTTACCAATAAAATGATATATTTGGAAGTTGCTTCATAATAATCCAGCAAACAGGGAGTAGGGAAGTAGGTGTGCGTATACTGTACCAAACATAATTGCTAAAAACACCAGTTAAAATAAAAGCAAAGGAGGACACAAGTATTTTCATTTGCATAGTGATAGTAGCTTCAGAAATAGATTATTTATTAAATTGTATAGTATCAGAAAAACAAGTTGGGCAGAGTTCATGGTTCATCAAGACTGAGGCTCTGACCTAAGCTAAGGGGAACAAATCCCTACTTGAATGTAAATTAAATTTCCTTCGGTTCTGAAAGATATCATCAAACTTTAATTGAATTTAATAAGAATATTAAGTACATGAAATACATTAGTTTTGCATGAAATTTATTAGTTATGCATCAAATACTATTCTAAGCACAACCTTCTGATGAGGTAGGTAGTAGTATTATTACTGCCATTTTATAGATTAGAAAACAGAAGCAGAGTGAGAGTCTTTTCCCTCTCCTCCCCCTTGTCTCATTCTTCTCTTTTTATCCTACTGGTTCTGTTTCTCTGGAAAATCCAGACTGATCAAGGAATAGAAAAATTAAGTAACCCATTCCAAATCATACAATTATTAAATAAAAATGGCAGGATCAGTAGTCAAACCAGTCTGGTTCCAGAATCAGAACTCATAATCTTTGTACTGTACTGCCTCTCATCCTATCTATACTAATAATAGAGGAATATGCCAATTGTCCAGGACACCATCACAGTAGTAGTAACGACCAAACAGCAGGCTGCGTGGGGCGAGAAGGCCAGCAGGGGAGTTAGTGAGGAATGACCAAATGACTGAACAGCAGGCTGTGTGGGGCAGCCACACCAGCGGGGGGAGGGGGGGGGGGTCGCCAGTTCGGAGTGACCAGGCTAGCAGGCAGAGGCGGTTAGGGATGGTCAGGCTGGCAGGGGGGGGGGGGGGGCAGTTAGGGATGATCAGGCAGGAAGGCAGGTGAACAGTTAGGAGCCAGCAGTCCCGGATTGGAGAGGGTGCAGGCTGGGCTGACGGGTATTGTCCCCCACAACCCCCACCCCCCTGTGCACAAATTGCATGCACCGGGCCTTTGGTCCTCTTATAATAATAATAGGGTAATATGCAAATGGGCCAAACGGCGAAATGACTGGTCACTATGACATACACTGACCACCAGGGGGCAGACACTCAACACAGGAGCTGCCCCCTGGTGGTCAGTGCGCTCAGCCAGAAGCCAGGCTCATAGCTGGCGAGCACAGTGGCGGCAGCTGGACATTCCCCGAGGGCTCCTGGACTGCGAGAGGGTGCAGACTGGGCTGAGGGACAACCCCCAAGTGCCCAAATCTCATGCACTGGGCCTCTAGTCACATAATAAATTGTTTATTCATTTCATCAAATTAGGGACAACTTTATATTCTAACACTTAGCCTTTGTCCAAATACGTTAACACAAACTCAGAAAGATTAATTTTCTGGTCTCAACTCTGAACACATTATTTGACTTTGTATTTCATTTTTGTCCTGTTCCTAAAGGCTTTTATCATATCAAAAGATGTTTGGGGGTAAACACCATTTTGTTGGATCAAGAGCAATGTATCAGTCTGCCACATTCCTTAAGATCCCTAATGGGAAAAATAGTTACCAACTATATAAACAAGCCCATTTTCTGATACTTAAGGAACTTGTAAGATGGTCATTAAACATGAAGGAATATATAAAATAAATCCCTACCATGCTTATATATTTTTTAAACCAATGAAAACCTTAGGGTAACTATTACACAAGTTTGTCATATCTGAAAGTCAGTCCTTTTAAAAAGGCATCTACCTTTCATGTGTTAAACTTTACAAAACTGGAAAGCATCTTAGATATAATTGGATCCAACCTTTTCACTTTGAAGAGCTTATCAATAGTAATGACAAAGACTAAAAACAGAGAAACAAAATTTTCTGCCTTCCATATTTTTAGTATTTCATACACATATACCACCTTTTACTTACATCTTGACTTAATGCCATGAAACTCCTCTGTAATTCTTTTGCAAACTCCAAGTTATTTGTGACTTCCTGGTACTTAGATACAGCATCCTAAAATAACAAAGACAAAACACAACTTTACTGGAAACACAAACACAAAATTAATTTTGTTGTTAAAAATATTGGACACATAATCTTAAATAAAATGTAGCATCTTTACCAACTGATCTTGATTAAGCCGTTCCCCTTTGTTCATTCGCTCCTGGTAATCATCAAGCTTGCCCTGTATTAAAAAAAAAAAAAAGTATATTCCATATTGGAAGTATATACTAGCTTAAAATAACAAAACCCACATAATCCTAAGTCTGTCTCAAATCTTGCCCTAAATATGCTTTTTCGATATATTCGTTTGAATTAGTACATAAGTGAGCTAAAAATGAATAGAAATACTCCAGCCACTGCTAAATGGTATCAAATATTATATCATAAGCCATTGACAACATTGTTTATTCTTTAGGTTTCTAAAAAAAAAAAAAAGTATAGATCAGACGACCCAGACACATGGTTCCTCCAGCCCACATGGGTGAGGGCCACAATTTGCTTAGGAACCACTTATACCCAAGTGAGCCTATCAGATATTTTATAAGTGTTAAAATTTTTTGTCCCTCCCTCCCCCTGCCAAAGAATTTACATAAGTGATATAAAAAGAATTCACGAGTAATATAAAGTTGTATTTTTCTGAATAGACCCGTGTACCTATTATTGTCGATGTGCCTCATCCATTTTCCTTAAAAACATCAGATACTTCAAGCTATCATATCATCTGTAGGCAGTACACTAGTCAGCAGCTTTCCTTTGTCATTTTCTCAAAAAATGGAATTAAATGTGCGAGAGTGGGGGCAGAAAATTAACCTCTGGTCATCATTTTTTTTTTTTTTTTGCTAAGATGAAAACTCTGGAGGTTTCCCAGGCTACTACTGTTAGTAAAAATCCCAAGGAAAAGATATTCAAGTAATGTAGCCTAGTCAAGAATTCAATTATTGTTTTATGGGTGAAAAGAGAAAATACCATAACCATTTTACCCCAAATTAAAAAGTCTACCACAATTTGTTAGTTTTACTGGAGGTAAATAAAACCAAGATGATCATCAAAACTTAAAGGAAGATGAAAGTGTCTAATTTTATTCTTTTATGGACTATTTTATTTCACATAGTCAATAAGCCTCCAGATAAACAGGTATAAAATCAAGTTTATTAGGTGAAAAATCAAGTTTTTTTACACTGATCTGACAAGCCTAACCCCAGGTACAAAAGATATGCTCAGCTACCTCAAAATACTCTAAAAACAATTCAAAATAATATAATTTAAATAAAAATTTTAAAATTCTCCCCCTTCATCTAGATTTCTACTTATTCCCTCTCCTCTGACCCTGAACCATATTTTTTCGTTTTTAAAAGGGTAGGTTACTTTTAAGAAATAAAAAACTAAGCTAGTTAAGATTTGCTTTTAATTTCAACTTAGGATGTAACAGTATTATAATCAGAATTCTTCTATTTAAAAATATATGGATAATATAACATATGCCCATAGACGGAGTCCCTGAAATTTAGTACAAGTACACAGTTAAAATACGAGGGAGAAGGAAAACTGTTACCTGGCATTTATTATCTTCCCTTTTTATGGTATTATACATTTTTCATGGAAATTGTTGCTGAATCTAGAAATTAATTCACACTGAGTGTACTCTATATCCCTCATAGGGTAGAGTTTTATATACCTAAGCTTAACTTTATCATTGAACTAGGAGCCCGGTGCACAGATTCATGCACATTGAAAAAAATTAATTAGAAGATTCATGTGATAATTACGTTACTGCAAAAAATTACATATCAAAACAGTATATATAATATAGTATTATAAAATTAAAACGCGCATATGATTAGCGCCCGCCAGAGCTTTCTATGTATTGCGCATGAGCGAGTCAACGTTTATTTTTAAGCTGCCAGTGCACATCGTATGTACCGGCCGGTCAGTGGGTGGGTGGGTCACTTAGCCTTTTCTATAATAATAAGTGTAATATGCTAATTAGACTGGCCGGCCAGACGACCTTTTTTTTTTTTTTTTAATATATTTTATTGATTTTTTTACAGAGAGGAAGGGAGAGGGATAGAGAGTTAGAAACATCGATGAGAGACAAACATCGATCAGCTGCCTCCTGCACACCCCCTACTGGGGATGTGCCCGCAACCAAGGTACATGCCCTTGACCGGAATCAAACCTGGGACCTTTGCGTCCACAGGCCGACGCTCTATCCACTGAGCCAAACCAGTCTTGACAAAGCCAGGACTGCGAAGGCCATGGCTACAAGGGCCAAGCCCCTTGCACGAATTTCGTGCATCAGCCCTGTAGTATATATATAGATGTTTTGAGAACTTCAAACATATATGCCAATCAAAATAGATGTCAAATCAAACTCCTAAAAAAAAAAATACTTATCCTATAATAATAAAAGCCTAATATGCAAATTGTTCAACCTGGAGTTTGACCACTCGCTATGACATGCGCTGACCACCATGGGGCAGCACGGAACATGGCAGGCGTCGGCAATGTGGCGCTGGCAGCAGGCAGCAGTGGAGGTGCTGCCAGCCCCAATGGGCCCCAACGAGAACAGGACCACAGCAGGATGGTGGAACAGGTGAGCGGGCGGAGCCAAACCAAGGCAGGTGCAAGTGGGGGCCCTATCGCCCCAAGACAGCAACCAGCGGCAGCGTGAGGGGGAGGGGACGGGGCCGCCACCCGGCTCCCTGGTGCTGAGGGAGCTGGGCAGGGGGCCCAGCTCTGGTCAATCTCCCAGCAGGCGGGATGGTGGAGCAGGTAAGGGGGCAGCACCAGGCCAAGGTGGGGTGCCAGGCAGGGCTGTGGGGCTGGGGGCACGAGCTGGGGCCTGATCCCCACAGGCCACCCTATGTGACCCCACCTGTGCATGAATTCGTGCACCGGGCCTCTAGTATATATATAAAAACAAATATGATACCTGAATGATAGAATTGTAAGTAGAACTACTTTACTTTTCCTTGTTTTGTATACTTAGATATTCTGCAACGAACATATAATTTGTATTATAAAATTTTAATTTCATGCTACATAAAATGTTAAGATTGACACATTTCAGGATAGTGTCAAGACTTACACCTATAAAAATTCTTAAATATGAATCTATACTAACCTCTAGTAGGACAAGCTATCCTGTGATAGAAAAGCTCCAATTTTCTACATAATAATGTTAATATTCATCCAATCCAGAGGTCTGTGGCAGATCCCATTTTCCAAAGATGGCTACCATATCTGCAGTCCCACATACTTTCCTACAATGTGGTGTTGGCACCACCCCATTAAGAACTAGTCCAATTCTCCTGTCATTGAATTGAGTGGGCTTCAAACAAAACAGTACAGTAAAAGTGATCCTGTATGACTTCCAAGACTGAGTTATAAAAGCAGTGTTTCTTTGCTGGTCACTAAAAACAATCATGTTTAGAGCCCAAGTTATTATATAAGTTCAATAAGCCTGAGGTTGCCATACTATGAAGAAGCCAAGCCATGAAGAGAGGTCTTGTACAAGAATCTGGTCAACAATGCTAGTGTTAGGAGTCATCCTAGACCAGGCACCAGACATGTGAGTAAACAAGCCTTAGTTCCCCAGTTGAGAACCCAGCCATCATGGAGAAGATACCAACCCCAGTGTGTCTGAATCACTGAAAGGCAGAATCCAGATGCATGATATAATGATGTTAAGTTTTAAAGCAATCTCTCATACAGCAGTAACTGGGAACAAGGTTAAAAAGGAAATGAAAAGCAGTTTACTATGTGAAACTCAAGCTTCGACGTAAATCTTCATGGAATACCATCATTAGAAAAGTATGTAAAAAGACCTCTGTGCAGCCAAAATAAAGATGTATGATTCTATTAAAGCTCATACATCAACTTATTGTGATTTTATGTTACTGTACCATGTTTCTAGTTTTTTCATTATAATTTACTTTTTTATTGATTTTATTTTGTCAATCCTCACCCAAGGACAGTTTCCAATTGATTTTCTTAGGGAGGGAGGGAGGGACATTGATGTGAGAGAGATATGTGATGTGAGAGAAACATGATGTGACAGATTGGTCGCCTCCCGCATGCACCCTGACTGGGGCCCGGGATACAACCTGCAACCCAGGTACGTGCCCTTGACTAGGAATGAAGCATGGGCCAATGCTCTAAACCCTGAGTCAAACCGACCAGGGCATTTCATAATTTAAAACCCAGTGTGGCTCAGTGGTTGAGTGTCAACCCACGAACCAGGAGGTCACAGTTCAATTCCCAGTTGGGGCACATGCCTGGGTTGTGAACTCGAACCCCAGTAGGTGGCATTAGACGGATGGGTTAACTACTCATATCATCCACATAAAATATATATTAAGCATTTTTTTTTTTTTTTTTGGAGAAGGGCTGTTTTCCTAGCATAAAGAGAGAACTTCATCAGAAAGACTACCATAATACTGATAATCAAAACCTGCCCTCTTAGAGTCTATCTTAACCCTTTGCGTGCCAACCAATATCCTAGGAACTATGCTAAAATTGCCAAGGCATTTTTGCTGATTTTATAGCAGTTTAGGAAAAAAATTATGAATCGCAAGTAAATGAAGTTACATATTCAAAAACTTAAGGAAACCTTTACTACATTTGTTTTCATCTTTAACATATATTGTTTGCTGATTGTATTATAAAATACTAGTAGAAAAAAAAATTGAACAAGACATATAATGTTAAAATAGAGGGACACCCTTCTCCAATATCTTCCACAAAATTGTCATCTTCACAGCAAGAATTGATATATTTAGCAATATCATCATCACTAATAAAAGCAGACTTAGAACTGGACGCCATTTTGAAGATTTAGGGCTACAACATCTGAGTAAACTTCATAAAATCGTAGGATCTGTAAAAAATTAGGCAGTGGTCAATTTTAGAACTACAAACATTCGGCATCATAAGTTCTCTGCTCTTAGGTGCCATCTGTCAATAAAGAGTGAACTACTAGCATCTAATAGTGACACTGCAGGAGCAGAGCGATAGCGCTCCCCGCACTTTTGGCGAAAAACAGGAGTGCAATCGCGCTCCCCAGCACTCTAGGGGTGAAAATTCAACTTACGGTTCCTTTTTCAACTACTTAGTGTCCAGAATGTATTAAAAATTCATTTACACCACCACATGTGAGCAAGACAAAGATCAGGTCATTTCCCTGATTACCCAAAGATTCTGAAGCAGGGAACCATCTGATAGAGATGTGACTATACCCGGTAAATGTCAAAACACTACATCCTCATGTGGTACTAAGAAATGATTACCCCAACAAGTGCTGCCCAGTCCCAATCTATCGTTTTTTCATTACCTTTAATAGTTGACAAATAAAACGAAGTAACAGAGATGAGAGACCAAAAATAATTCTTCAGCTAGACAACTGTAAATCGTCATAACAAGATTTAGGAAAAAGAGACAACTCTGAAAATTTGGCTATCCAGGAAAATATGTAAATCCTATTTTCAATTAAGGAGGGAGAAAATCTCCAAATTGGGATACAAGAGATACTTAAAAATGAAGTCTAAAATAACGAAAGTAGTAAGCGCACCTAGCTACACTTTGTATTTTGTCTTCATTCAAATAAATCACTTCTACAGTACTGAAAGAACCTGTAGAAAGAAATACAAACACAAAAGATAAATATTTCTTTTCCTTTCAACTTTCCATAACATTCAGTGGCTTTTCTGGATACCATTTCAAGTCCCCACTTCTTGTACTCCCTGTTCTTCACCTAGAAACATTAGTTTTGACTTTGTCCACATATCAGTAGGCAGCTGGCTGTGCCGCCTGTCCACTCTCCACCAATTAAAAATTAGTTGCTGGTAAAATTCATTAGAAGTCAGGAAACAAATGTTTCCTCAATTTTTAAAAGAACCGGAGAGAGAACATATAATACAATCCATAGAAGATCCATACCAGCTATCTTCAAATGCTGAAGTCCTATCATGGAGCAGAAGTCTAAGTTGTTCCAGGAAACAAAGTATATATTAAACAGTGGTGGTATACCTCAAACATTAAGAACATGTACAGCTCAGCAGGTCAACCCATGAACCAGAAAGTCACGGTTAGATTCCCGGGCAAGGCAAATGCCTGGGTCAGGCTCTATTCCTCATTAGGGGTTGTGCAGGAGGCAGCCAATGGATGATTCTCTCTCATCACTGATGTTTCTATCTCTCTCTCACTCTCCCTTCCTCTCTTTGAACTTTAAAAAAAAAAAAGTGTCCAAAATTGAAAGATTTTCATTGAGAAATGAGCATTCCACATGCCCTAGAAAACTTATTAATGCAGAAGCTGAATGAACACCTACCTATCCAGATAGCAGGATTTCTGAATACTAAAAACAGTAAAAGGATGCCAAGTTAGAAGCTACCTAAGGTCCAACAGTAAGATAATTTTTCAAGCTGGTAAGTAACAAGGAGTTTAATCTGACAAGACTTTTTTGTCCAACAAAAAAAAAAAAGGAAAAAATGATATAAAATAATCCCGTAAAAACCCTTATTCCTTGTCCATGGCTGTAATTATGCAGTTAAGTGTGAATGAATGGAAGCAGCTGACCCTAGCAGGAAAACAAAAAGTTCAATGTTAAAGAGTCTCAGCATCATCTACTTTGAATTATATTTTAAAAGTCTAAAGCATACCCTGGCTGGTTTGGTTCAGTAGTTTAGAGCATCGGAGCCATAGACTGAAAGGGTCACTATGTCTCTCTCACATTAATATTTCTCTCTCCCTCTCCCCTCCACTCTCACTCTAAAATAAATAAATAAATAAATAAATAAATAAATAAATAAATAATCAATGGGAAAAATATCCTCAGGTGAGAGTGTCTATATCCTATATAAAAGGCTAATATGCAAATCGACCGAATGGCACAAAGACCAGTCGCTATGACTTGCACTGACCACCAGGGGGCAGATGCTCGATGCAGGAGTTGCCCCCTGGTGGTCAGTGCGCTCCCAAAGGGGGAGCACCGCTCAGCCAGAAGCCAGGCTCACAGCTGGGAGCACAGCAGCAATGGCGGGAGTCTCTCCTGCCTCCACAGGAGCACTAAGGACCCCTTGGGGGATGTCCAACTGCTGGCTTAGGCCCGCTCCCCCCAGAATGTCGTGCACCTGGACTCTAGCATATATATAAAAGGCTAAGTGACTGACTGGCTGGCCAGCCAGTACATATAATACACACTAGAAACAAAAATAAATGTTGACTCACACATGCACGATACATATAAAGCTCCTGCTGGCGCCAACCGTACGTGTTTCGATCTATCATTGTCGATCATGAATTTGGTTGTTTTTGTTGACATTCTGAAGCTGAAAGAAAGCAGCATCATCAACAGAACATGTCTGAAGACCAACTATTGGCATCTGACATTGGCCTCCCATCTAAGTTAATTCAAAGACAGTGTACCATGATGCCAGCATTTGCGATAACTATTAGTAAATCACAAGGACAAACTCTAGATAGGGTAGGAATATTCCTAGCTGAACCCGTTTTCAGACATGGTCAGTTAGTTATATGTTGCTTTCTTTCAAATTCAAAGAGCATGTGACGTTAACGTTGTAAATACTTCACAAGGGAAATTAGTCAAGCACTCTGAAAATGTTTTTACTCTTAATGTGGTATACAGGGAACTATTAGAATAAGTTTAATCAATTTATCAGTCACTGTTTTTTATCAGTGTTGTTTTTTTATATCATGTTTTTGTTGTTTTTAATATCATGTCTGTTGCTATATATTATTTATTAATCAATTTATGTATTATTTTCATATACATTTTACTAATTTTCTTTCACCTCTGACACTTCTATTATAGAGAAAGGGTAAATAGCAATATTAAAATATTTCATATTAATTTCCTTTCAAAGTGACAAATCCGTGCCACCAGCCCACTAGTATAGAGTGTGAGTGTGAGTGTGTGTGTGTGTGTGTGTGTGTGTGTAAAGTCTAAAGCTGTGCATTTGAAAAGCAAATAATCATTTATAATCTTAAAGGTTATATAATCTTTTTAATTAGTTGCTTCAATCCAGCTACTCATTTGAATAAGTCAGTACAACCAAATGATTTACTCTCACTGTAAAAAGGTGTGAGTTGCAATTTATTTAAAATTAATACCAAAAGGTTTTTTCCCAATGAATAAAGTATATTTCAGTTATTTCTATTTGGATAACAGCATTAAGGGGCAAGCAATGAAATTTCTAGTAATTTATAATTGTGCAGATACCAAGAATTGGCAATTTCTTTCTTCCTAAGGCTATTCACAAATCTTGCTTACACTGTTAGCTTTTTAAAAATATGTATGTATATACTAATTTCAGAAAGAAAGAGGGAGAGAGAGATATAAACATTAATGATGAAAGAGAATCATTGATCAGCTGCCTCCTGCATGACCCCACTGGGGGAATGAACTCATAACCCGGGCTTGTACCCTAACTGGGAATGGAACCATGACCTCCTGGTCAATGCTCAGCCACACAGGCCAGGCACACTACCTAGATTTTAAAATAAGTGTGCTCTGCTCACCTACTCACACATGATCTCACTCATTCATGGATAATAGAGACCATTATAAACTTTTGAACAATAATAGATACAGAGGCAGAGCTGCCTCAAACAGATTGTCAAACTGCAGCGGGAAGGCCGGGGAGGGTTGGGGGGCAGGAGGGAGGGGGGGTAAGAGATCAACCAAAGGACTTGTATGCATGCATATAAGCATAACCAACGGACATAAGACACTGGGGGATAGGGGAGGCTAGGGGACTGTCAAGGGCGGGGGGGAAAAAGGACACATATGTAATACCCTTTGTAATACTTGAAGCAATAAAAAAAAAAAGAAAAAAAATCCTTTAGGAAAAAATGCTGTTTTGATTAAAAAAAAAAAAAAAAAAAAACACAAGTTGCCCTAAGCCGTTTGACTCAGTGGATAGAGCGTTGGCTTGCAGACTGAAGGGTCCCGGGTTCAATTCCAGTCAAGGGCATATGCCTGAGTTGAGGGCTTAAACCACAGTAGGGGGCTTGAAGGAAGCAGCCAATCATAGATTCTCTATCATTGATGTTTCTCTTTCTCTCTGAAATCAATAAAATACATTTAAAAACACACACACAAGTTCAACAATAAAGATTTAAGAGTGAAGATGAGGGATGGGGGGTAGAGAAACAATAAATAGCTCTATACAAAAAGCATTTCCCCCTCATAGATTAATCCATTTTAACAGGGTTTTGCTGGTGAAGCTACAAATATTTCTATGTGACTTCATCAAATAGCAAATATTTATCATATGCCATGAGACACACTATGCTATTAATAGTCTCTACCTTTACCTATTTTGAAGAACATGAGGCAATATAAAAATGTCAAAGAAATATACAGACGATAGGTAGCAAAGGAAGTTAAAGGAAACAGACTAATTTAGCTGGGCATGGTCAAAAAGCACACCTGCCCCTTTCCTCGGGAGATATGAAATTCTGAATTCTGCCCAATAAAGTCTATTTCATCTATGGTTTTTTAAAATATATTTTGATTGATTTCAGAGAGGAAGGGAGAGGGAGATATAGAAACATCAATGATGAGAGAGAATCACTGATGGCTGCCTCCTCCATGCCCCCTACTGGGGAACAAGCCTGCAACCCAAGAATATGGCCCGACTAGGAATCGAACTGTGACCTCCTGGTTCATAGGTCAAGGCTCAACCACTGAGCCCTGTGGGCCGGCCCATCTATGTTTTTACACTTATATTCTACCCACCAAAAACACTGGTATAGCTAGTGTTAAAAATAAATATGCAGAAGCCAAGCAATTTACAATTCCAACTTGAGCTAAACTCTCCGACTACTCCTCGCATTCTTCTCTGCAACATACATACTACTCATTTACTCCAGAAAAAGGAACCAATTACTAAAAATTATCCAGAGGCTTGAATATAAGAATTAAGATAGGAAAATTGACATGCCTCCTCCTACTTTTTACTGGTAAGGCTTTCCCCAAATTTTCTGCTCTACAACATACCAAGCTTGAGTAAAGACTAGTAAATGTTCATTTGGGGCTTACCTATGCATAAAGAGAAACTTCAGAGTTCAACTTAAAAAAGTTCATTTCATTACACAAAGTCCCAACAATACAGGACGTTACCTGTACTGCTAGTCTGAGGACCTCATTATCTGGACAGCCTACAAACACTAATTCAGCGGTTCTCAACCTGTGGGTCGCAACCCCTTTGGGGGTCAAACGACCCTTTCACAGGGGTCGCCTAAGACCATCCTGCATATCAGGTATTTACATGACGATTCATAACAGTAGCAACATTACAGTTATGAAGTAGCAACAAAAATAATTTTATGGTTGGGTCACAACATGAGGAACTGTATTTAAAGGGCCAGAAGGTTGAGAACCACTGCACTAATTTAACAATGAGGTGTTAATAAAGGTCTAACAATGAAGAAATGAGAAGCTTTTTCTTTTACTTTCAGCTTTTAAAACAAAAGAACTCTAAAATTGAAGGATTTGAAGTAAAAGGCTTTACTTTACTTGGTTCTACATAAATTTGCCCTAACCGGTTTGGCTCAGTGGATAGAGCGTCGGCCTGCGGACTGAAAGGTCCCAGGTTCGATTCCGGTCAAGGGCATGTACCTTGGTTGTGGGCACATCCCCAGTAGGGGGTGTGCAGGAGGCAGGCAGCTGGTCGATGTTTCTCTCTCATCGATGTTTCAAGCTCTCTATCCCTCTCCTTTCCTCTCTAAATAATCAATAAAATATATTTTTTTTAAAAAAGTAAATTTATGCTGCAGAGCATTACAATTCTAATTCCCCCATAAAACATTACAAGACACCTTAATATTCACCCATTCCAAGCCAGGCCATTTCACACAAGTATCTCAATTTCCTCTCCTGTAAATGAATTGGATTAAATTGTAAGATGGCTTTAAGCTTTTTAAAAAAGTCTTAAATTCTGTAACAGAATGGTAATAAAATAATGGCCATATTGTTTTAGGTTAACCTTTCAAAAGTATTTACTAATTTTTTAAAAGATGAAACACTACTAATCTTTAATTCTAACTGTAATTTAAGAAATTACATAAAATTATGACAAAGTGTATGTTTAATCTAAGTCACACAAAATGTATTTTTATACCAGTATCTGCCACATAGGAATTATCCTACCGTACAATATTGTGGCTAGGTTAAAACAACCCATTCTCCTTGTAATATTTAGGATTCTGCCTTGATCCCAGAAAAAGATACCCCTATTATCACATGAGGGAATTCACATCTTCTTTTCAAATTCAAATTTAAATACTTCCGTATGGCACACACACAGGCAGGCAAAGAAGAACAAATTAGGCATTATAAATGCCTGTTTTTTCTAAGACAAGATAAATGCAAAACCAAGTAATCTTGTCCTCTGCATTGCAGAGGAATAGTTCATGCAATCAATGAAGAACACATCAGAGACTTAACTGTCAAGAAAAACTTCAGATGTTAGCCCCCAAAAAAAGATTTTACCTACAAAATGGTTAATGTTTTTATTTCAAATACTTAAAAGAAACTCTGTACAACAGCTGCACTGAAAATTCTAAGTAGAGATACACTGCATGCTCTGGTAAGAAATGTTAGCCTAACAAAAGCATCCTTTTTCTGATTATTATTTAACTGCAAAGATATAAAGATCAAGGAGACTTTAGGGAGTGGCATGAAAATCAGCACACTTTAGCCAACACATCTGGTCACATATTGGTTACATAGATGTCAGGCTGTTTTGCAAGAGAACATTGGTTAATCTTTCATCTACCAAAGTCACTAATGTATATTAATCCCATTATATTTACAAAGTGTATAGCAATTGTAAATATTATCTATTAAAACACCCTTTATTCTGCATCATATTTGATTACATCTCACCATATAAATGATTTCTCTCTACAGTTAAAATTAAGACTTGATTTCAAAATATCATCTTGCAGCCTTAGCTGGTTTCGCTCAGTGGACAGAGCCTCGGCCTTCGGACTGAAGAGTCCCAGGTTCGATTCCAGTCAAGGGCATATGCCCCAGTTGCGGGATCGATACCCAGTAGGGGGCGTGCGGGAGGCAGCCACTCAATGATTCCCTCTCATCATCGATGTTTCTACTTCCCTCTCTCCCTTCCTCTCTGAAATCAATAAAAATATATTTTTTAAAAAATAATAATTAAAGTTATATAAAAAATCAACATTCACAGCCTAGGGCCCAATTTTATACCAATAAACTGATGAAAACTAGGCAATCACTCAAAATTCATTATTATTTATACTTTAATCAGTTAAAAGATTTGTAAATGGAGTGTTACACTAGATTAATTTATAGCTGCGTTTCTTCTCTCTGCTAAACATTCATGTAATTATTATAAGCCCAAATTTCAAAAACTACCAGGCCATTTAGTTGCATTACATAATAGGATGGTATTTCATCAATGTTAAGTTTGCGTTCTCACTGAACAGATGCTTGGGGTTTCCTCTAATGACTGGGCTTACTAGGACATTAACAAATAACTTTCTTTTTTAAGTAAAGTGAAATAAAAATTGCAATTATGCCTTAATGTAAGTGATACTACATATCTGGTAGTCATTTTTGTCAGGATACTTGATTTTTAGAACCCATGGAAAAAGTCATTTTGTCCAGAAGACAAATACAGCTCAAATATCAGTTGCTAAGTAGACTGAAGTAAAAAGAAATCCAGTTATACACAGTATCTTACTTTATCCCCTAACAGTTTCTAAACGAAGTTCAAAACCAGTTTGTAAAGTAAATCCTATTTTAGGTGTATTAAGAATGCTCACTCCCTATTACAAAAATGAATCACTTCAGTCCTTTCATACACCAAAACATCTAGATATAAAAAAGTATTGAGTTTCTCAAAAGTAAAGCGTCAAGTTTTAATAGTAATTAAGTCACATCAATACTGACAATTTATTTCACAAATACGTAGCTCCAAGTCTGTGAGTTATCAAAAAGCCTCACTTAACTGTAATTTGACCTTTCCGATATCTAGCACCCAAAACACTTAAGACCAGAAAAGATATGAAATACATTTGTTACTTTGTATACTTTCTTAAATCCCCATTCAAGGGAATTTTTCAGTACTTACTAGCCTAGTCTATAACCGCCGTAATATTTACATTACTTTTTCCTTTGTAACTTGGGAGGAGGGGCAGAGAGGTGGGCAATGTACAGCATATAGTAATATCAGCCTATGCAGGAGTGACCTGTCATGGTTCAGGCACTCCTAAGGCTTATAAACTAGATTTCTATTTTTTTCCAATACACTTGAACACTAGTCTCTAACAGTCACTTCACAACTAAGCTAGCTGTTTATTTGCACCTTTATATTAATACCTTTGAAGAATTATTTTTAGTCATTAAAATATAAATGTCTATACTTAAAATATTACATCATTAATATTTATCTTTTGATTCCTAAAAGGAATCAAGATTTCCTAGGAAATCTGAAAATGAAATCATTCAAGCATCAACCATATTAACAGATTTACTGCTTTAAGGGGTTTTTAAGAGATATCTAAGTCTCAATTTCAAATAGAATGCCAAAAACTAAATCAGATGGCCGACTCAGACCAATACTGGCCTTGGCCATGGTTATTCTATTACATATTTGAATGTAGCTACTTTACAATTAAAATACTTTTGTTGCCTTATTGCTATTCATAAATCTATGACTGCAATCATTTATAATAAACACTTGTTTGACAAAACAAAGGGTCAGAAAAAAAGATAGAAATCCATAATTAGAGAGCATCTCTCAATTGAATATAATGTCCAAGAAATCCAAGTAAAATTCCCAATACTGATGAGACAAAGTATCAAATATAAAAATATTGTTTTAAAATTCAAAAAAGTAAAATGAATCATTAAATGAGCCATTAAAATAAGACCTATATATCATCAGCTTTCTTCAAGCCCAAATTTCCCACAGCCCAAATTTTAGCCTCATCATCTTAAGTAACACTATTAGATGGCTAGCAAAATAAACATTTTTAAATGACTTCCTCAAAATTCAAGGTCATAATCAGTTTTACTAGAGACAGACCAGCATAAGTTATCAAATCAAAGTTATTTTTCTTTTTAAGGTAAAAGACAAAAAGTTTGCAAAACAGTCACTGATGTAATTACCCCTTTTCTGTACTGAATCTGTTTCTCCCTTTTCACCTCCAATCGTACGAGGGGTGAACTGCATTCCCTCCGCCTAAACCTTCCCTCTATAGACACATGCACACACGTGTGTCCCCCTGAAACAGTTGATACACTGTCCTGGGCTGAAAGCATAAAACAAAAGGTTGCCTTGAAGATGAAGCTCATGGTGTGCTCTAGAATGACTAAATATTGAATCCAAAATACTGTCGGAGTGGCTCTGGGGTTTTTTTTCTTGTTTTTTTGTTTTGTTTTCGGAGGGGGTCGAGGAGGCCAGCCGGGCGGCTGCCGGTCTCTCCCTCCCCCTCCGCTTTCGCTTTGTGCTCACAATGCAGCTCCAGCAAAGCGCTTCCCTCTCCCCGCAGCCGCCGCCATGTTAGCCGCGTCTCCATGTGCCCAGAGACCTAACGATCCCCTGGACACCCAGGCCCACCCCCCAACGGATCCCAAGCGGTGCCGTCTCCCTCCCGCCCCTCCTCAGGGTCCCCAGGGGACAGAACGCCGCCCCCGGCCGCGTTCTCGGGACCCAGTTGAGCGGGAGGCTCAGGGGGCACCTAGACAATTGAAACAAAGAAGGAAGCGTAGGGGAGCCCATCCGATGGGGGCGGGGGAGCAGACGGGGACCCGCTCACCAGGGGCTGGACGAAAAGCTATTCTAGTTCACCATCCTAAGCACACTCCCTCCCTCGGGGGACGGGGGGCACTGAGCAGGCCTCGAGTGCACAGTAACGGAGTGGACACCCCCGGCCGGAGGAGGCAGGCCGCCCGACTCCACGAGGCAGGCCGCCTGCCGAGTCCTGAGCCCCCAGCCCGGGATCGCGCTCTCCCCGCTGGCCCTACTCCAAGAATTCGGGCCTCGGTGACCGGGAAAAGGGCCTCAGTTACATCTGGCGACAGGGCAGATCCCCACCCTAACACTGTCCACTCCCAAAGGCTCCGAGGCCCCGAGGCCTGGCCCACGGCAGGGGGGCAGTAGCCAGAGTCCACGAGTCAGGTGACAAGCACCGCCCCTGCCAGCCCGTTTTCTGGGCACGAAGCTCCCATTGACTGTGAACTGGAAGCGGGGAGCGGGGGGGGGGGGGGAGCAAGCGGAGGGGCAACGCCGGAGACCGAGACGGAAGGGTAGAGCAGTCAGGGTCGGAGCATCAAACCCTCCCTCCCCCGCCAACTCTCAGCACCTTTTTCTTCTCCAGGTTCCGAAGTTTCTTGTCGATCACCCCGAGAATCTGTTTCATGGCCTCGGTCTGGACGGCGCCGGTCCCGGTGCCGGTTGCGGGGTGCTGAGAAGCCGGTGCGGCGGCCCCGGCCCCCGCCGCAGCCTCGCTCCCGGAGGACCCCGACGGGGGCGGCGGTCCGGACGACTTGCTGCCGCTTCCGCTGTGGCTGGTGGCCGAGGGCATCTTGAGACCGTAAGGGGAGAGAAGAAAAAGCGGGAGGAAGGACAGGGCGGCGAGTCAGGCGGCGGACGGGGCGAGACGCGGGACAAAACGCGCAGCGGGCGGGAGCCTGCGCGCGCGGTGGGGGCGGGGCGGCGGCGCACGCCGCGAGGGCAGGAAGGGACGGCAGGCGCGCGCGCGACCCGCCAGCGGGGCGCCCGGCCCGGCCTCGCGCCGCCCCCCCCCCGCCCCGCCCCGCCCCGCGCGGGCCGCCGGCTCGGCCTACCCGCCCCGGGCCACCCGGGCTCGCGCTGGGGGCGGGGCCAACGGCCGATGCAACGGTCTCCCCGGGGCAGGGCGGCGGGCACCGTCGCCTTCCGAGGCAGGGAGGGGAGAGAGCGTGGGGCTAGGAGGCGGAGAAGGGTGGAGAAGGGCCCCGGCAATGACCGCGGGGCAGGGATGGGGAGGAGACTAGAAGACCAAGCTCCTGGCGAAGGTCTAGCGGGGCCGGAGGTACAGGGCACCCGGGGCAGCAGCCCTCTGCCCCTTCTACGCCTCGGTCCGGGGTGGCGCTCACCGTGCGCGCGAGGAGGCCGCTGGAGATCCCGAGCGGGCAAGGGTTGCGGTGCGTTCCGGGCTGTGTCGTGCGCTCCGAGGGCGCAGGCCGCTTCGCCCCGTCCCCGCTCCACCAAGAGCCGCTGCTAGTGAGACGGAGAGCCGGGAGCGGGCGGGACTTAGCCAGCCAGCCCTCTGGGGCCGAGGGGGCGGGGGAGGCAGCGGGCGGGGTCCTTCGCGACTGCCCCGGCTGCCCTGCGCGAACGCCTGTGGGGAAGCTCCCTCCCCTCCGCCCGCCCGGGCCGCCAACCAGCCCTGCCCAGGTGCCGGCTCAGGGAAGCGGCCGGTCTGGACGGCTCCGGGAGGCTACCGGAGCGGTGCCTTGAGTTTTGAACGAAATCGAAGCTGGGGTCCTTCAGGCGAAATCGCTTGACGTCCAAACGGGGACAATAGGTGTCAAGCAGCTGGATCTGAGGCCGCTACTGTCGAGTGTAAAGCCCTTATTGGGTGGGGGTGGGGTGGGGTGGCAGAGGTTTCTGCGACTAAGGGGTGCGTGGGGTGGGTGGTGCAATCCCAGCGCCTAGAATTCCTTGTGTGTGCAGACCAAGCCAACTCCCACACCCCAAAAGGTCTTGAGAAAACACAACTTTCCCTACAAAACAGTCACCCAGTAACCTAGGAATTCTCTAGAACACGTTGGAAATGAGCAACATGGGTGGCTTTTTAAAAGTCTTAAAACTCCAGGCTCATTAAAAATAATTGTCAGCTGCCTTAAGAAGACATTTATCCAGTCGGCCCGAGTATTGCGATGTAGACCTTTTCCCTTGTTTTAAATGCACCAGAAACTTTTAAGAGCATGTTTAATGAAATAAGCAATTTTTTTTTTCCTCCAAGAGAATTACTACAGTCTTGTAATTAACCCAGGAGCGGGGTGGGTGTGGTTGAGGACAGTGAACAGAAACTGAGCCTAGTGCTTGGAAGGAAATGTATTAAAAGGAATATAAACAGTGGGAAATTAAGCAGCATAATGTATGACAGCAGTAAATGAAAAATCCCATGGAAAAAAAAAGAATTTAAACAGGATTCTACCAAACCCGTTGTTTGGAGACTGAAATGAGTAATACCGGCTGGCAGCAGTACATGCTGCGGGAGCCTGGAGAAGCCACCGCAAGCCCGTGGCCTCAAGATACTTCAGCTGCAAAGTCTGTCCATTCATTCAAACCTGTGCTGTCACATGACTCTGTGTTAAGAAGGCTTCACTGCTAGGGATTGGGAACAAAACAAAAATATCTTCACGGAGCTTACATTCCACGCGGGGAGAAGCTAAGTAAATGCATGTGAGATAGCGAAGCGGCAGAAAAAATAAACAGGGCGGTTAGGAATAGCCTTGCAGTAGAGTGACACGCAAGCTAACACTGAAGGAAGTGAGGAAGGCCAAGCAGTTATCTTGAAGGAAGCATTTTCCGGGCAAAGGGAGCACCAAGGGCCAGGTCTGACACCAGTGTGTGTGTGTGTGTGTGTGTGTGTGTGTGTGTGTGTGTGTGTGTGTGTGGTGGGTTGAACAGCCAGGAGGCAACAGCGGCTACAACAAGAGTAGGAGTTGAGGTTAAAGACTTAAAAGGAGCCCAGTCTTGAAAAGCCTGCTAGGCCATTGTAAGGGCTTCGGCTTTTGCCTAGTGAAATGGGGAGTCACTGCATGCATAGTTTTAAAATATATTTTATTGATTTTTTTACAGAGAGGAAGGGAGAGGGATAGAGAGTTAGAAACATCGATGAGAGAGAAACATCGATCAGCCGCCTCCTGCACACCCCCTACTGGGGATGTGCCCGCAACCAAGGTACATGCCCTTGATCAGAATCGAACCTGGGACCCGTCAGTCCCCAGGCCACGCTCTATCCACTGAGCCAAACCGGTTGGGGCTGCATGCATAGTTTTAAGCGAGGAGTGACATGACCAACCTGTGTTTTAAAGAAATCCTCTTGCTGCAATATAAAGAATTTAGAGTGTGCATTAGAGAGGCAGGGTAGAGCAAGAGCAGACCCTGGGAGCCCAATTTGGAGGCTGTTGAAACAATATAGCCCGGAGATAGTGGTGGTCAATGTCATTATGTTACAGAAAAGGTGCTGACAGGTCCTTGGATGCTTTATACATTGTGACTCTAGGATGGATAGGGTTTGCTAACAAGTTGTATGTTAAGTGTGAGAGAAGCCAAAGTTGATCTAAGATTATTCAAGATTTAAGCACCTGAACTGTCTGCAAGCCCAGAGGCTAGAAAAGACCAGAATTGTTTAGCTCCTTGCAGCTTTTAGTGTACTCATACTGACCACTATCACTATCAAAATCTCAGACCCCACCAGACTTACAGAATCTGCATTTTAACAAGATCCCCAGCTGATTTATAGGCATACTAAAGTTTGGTGTGTGGTGGTGGTTGTTTTTTTTGTTTTGTTTTGTTTTGGAGGGGAAGGGGAGAAGCACTTCTTTATTCCTTAGGACTTGACCAGTATCTTTCAGATCAGACATGAAATACTCTAGCAGGCAGATTCTCCCCAGACCTACAACCTACAGAATTAAACTCTTGGGGGTGGAACCCAGCAACCTTTGTTAACAAGCCCGCCAGGGGCCTCCGATGCATGCTAATATATGAGAACCATGGACTTGGAGACCTCTATTGATCCGGGTTAAGAAAGACCTGCCTTTACTTGGCACATTACGATGCAGTAGCAGTTATACAGCATAAAGTCTCAGGGTCAGCTAGATTAGGCTTTTCAAGAAAAAGGAAAGATTGTTGAGAGGGAGCAGGATAGCTAACACACACAACCAAGAATCTCATTTGGGGGTGTCCATCTCACAGCCCAGTATATCAACATAGATTAAGTTGTACTGCAGTAACAATCCTGAAAACTCTGTGACTTAAAACAGGGATTTGAAAACTATAGTCCCTGGGCCAAGTGACCATCAGTTTGTGTAAATAATGTTTTGGGGGGACACAGCCATATGAATTTATGTACATACTAGAGGTCTGTTGCATGAATTCATGCACCAGTGGGGTCCCTCAGCCTGGCCTGCAGGATCAGACCAAAACCGGCTCTCCGACATCCCCCAAGGGGTCCCGGATTGTGAGAGGGCGCAGACCAGGCCGAGGGACCCCACTGGTGCACAATCGGGGCCATGGAGGGATATGGGAGGTTGGCCAACCAGGGAGGGGAGTAACCGTGGGAGGGCTTCAGGTTGTATCCAGCCCATCTCACTCAGTCTCAATCAGCCAGACCCCAGCAGTAAGATAACCTACCGGACAGAGCATCTACCCCCTGGTGGTCAGTGCACGTCATAGCGAGCGGTTGAGCGGCCTCAGCATATCATTAGCATATTACGCTTTGTTTGGTTGAACAGACGACCAGACACTTAGCATATTAGGCTTTTATTATATAGTATTACCACTGTTTTTGTGCCACAGGAGAGCAGAGTTGAGTAGTTGTGACAGAGACACTATGATGTGCAATACCTAAAACACTGTTTATTATAATTTTAATTGATTTTAGAGAGGAAGGGAGAGGGAGAGAGAGACAGAAACATCAATGATGAGAGAGAATCATTGATCAACTGGAATCCAGCCCACAACCTAGGCATATGCCCTTGACCAGGATCGAACTGGTAACCTCCTGGTTCCTGGGTCAATGCTCAACCACTGAGCCACACCAGACTGGGCTACTGTCTCATTCTTTCCAGATGTTTACCAATGGCTTAAAACAAGTGCTACATACCCATCCTGGTTCAGCAGAGGATTCTGCTCATAGTCGTCACTTATACATTCAGAATGATGGAGATACCATATCTCAAGTGTTGCTGATTACTATGTCATAAGGAAAAAGGACTCAGGAATATCTGGAATGTCATATACTACTCCAGACAGATAGACTTGCCTCCTGTGTGCCCACACCTCAATGGCCAGGAAGACTCACACGACCCCGTCAAACTGAGAGATGCTATTCTAATCAGATACCCAGTAGGAAGTCAACTGAACCAGAAATATTTGATGAATGTACATATCTGTCCTGCTCTCACTTCCTACAATATGGCATCCTGATCCTGTTTCTTTGGTTTTTCTGACATTCTTGTGGTTGTTTGTTCAGATCAGCAAGTCCCGGGAGACCAATAAACTTAGGGCAAAGCAGTGTCCTGCCCAGCCCAATGCCATGGTCCCAGCAAACCAAATTTGTCTATTTCCTACAGGACAAAAATAGGACTAAAGCTATGTTTGTATAAATTTCTAGTACTTACTTTTTTTTTTGTTTAACCTTTATTGTTGTTAATCCTCACCTGAGGATATTTTCCATTGATTTTTTTTTTTTTTTGAGAGAGAGAGGGGAAGGGGTCTAGAGGGTAGAGAGAGAGAAACATGGATGTAAGAGAGGCACATCAGTTGGTTGCCTCCCGCACTCGCCCCTGACCAGGCCATGGATGGAAGATGCCCTTGACCTGCAACCAAACCCAAGAGTCTTTGGTGCATGGGCCAATGCTCTAACCATTAAACCACATCAGTCAGGGTGGGTTTGTGTTTTTTTGTGTTTTTTTTACCTTTTTCTAATCTAAAGCCATGTAGTTCTTAGGGTCATTATATCACTGAAGAAATAGAAAAATTAGTTTTCCCAGAAACCCAGTGGGAGCACAGAATATGTCTATAAACAGAAAACACTTCTCCAAAACCCTTGGTATTAAAGTTCTATCCATTATTAATATATTTAATACCACAAATCTCTCAAGCTGACATTCACTTGTTTAATTCATTAGACAACAGCAATCCGAAGTCTCCACAGTCAAGCGAAGTGAGTAACTGAACAACTTATCCTGATCGTTTTGGCAAAATAGTTGAGCTGCTTCAACTTGAGTCGCCCAATAAACCAATATTGAGTTTATTGAAGCAAAGAAGGGAACTTTTCTCTGCATTATAGTAACTGCCTTCGTGCGTCAGATCGACAGAGACCTAGCCTCGGTGTGAACTATGTTGTTCAAACAGCTAAGGCTCTTGTTTTTCAGTCATTTTACAACTCAGCAGTAGACATCTCTATCCTAATTTTTCCAGTACTTCCTTTTTTTTAATGATAAATGTCATAATTATTTATGTGTTCATAAGCCACCGTTAGACTCTGATATTTTCAGGGGAAGAAAGCAATTGTTTTCACCTCTGTATCATCAGAAGCAATAATGTGCCTGGCACAAATGCCTTGTCAGTAAATACTGCCTATAAAAAATAATAAATATTGCCTATATTAACATATTGGTGTTATATTATTACTATTGGTCCATACTGCCTCTTTCCCCTGTTACATTGTGCTTATCAGCTGAGGTAGCATTCTTTTCCACTTGCGTTTTCTTTTTAAACATTTTTTTTATTGATTGATTTGAGACAGCGAGAGGAGACATCAATTTGTTGTTCCACTTATTTATGCATTCATTGCTTCATCCTTGTATGTTCCCTGAGTGGGTATCAAACCCCACAACCTTGGTATATCAAGACGATGCTCTAACCAATTGAGCAATCTGGCCAGGGCTCCGTTTGCATTTTTTATGTCTAACTTTTTTGAATTTTAATATTATGCTTAGAAATACTTTTTGTATTTTATAGAGGTACAATATGTCCAGAACAGTTTTTTCAGATTTCACAAAATACTGTTGTTTCTTTCCTTTTCTTTTTTTAATATTTTTATTGATTTCAAAGAGAGATAAACATCAATGATGAGAGAATCATCGATCAGCTGCCTCCTGAATGCCCCCTACTGGGGATCAAGCCCGCATCCTGGGCATGTACCCCTGACCGGAATCGAACCCGGGACCCTTCAGTCCACAGGCCGACGCTCCATCCACCGAGCCAAACCAGCCAGGGCAATACTGTTGTTTCTTATTGAACACTCTTAGAAGTTATGCACTATTTTCAACATAAAAGCAAAAATAGTTTGACCAGAGGCATTAAAATGTTCCATATACTTACTTATGTGAATTGTACATTCTCTTGATGCTTCTCTTTCAGTGGTTCTCAGCCTGTGGATATTTTGCTCCCACCCCACCCCCCCTACCCCCGCTGCCCAAGACATTTGGCAATGTCTGCAGGTATTTTTAAGTTGTCACATCTTGGGGAGGGGGGGTTGCTATGGGTAGAGGTGAAGGATGCTTCTAAATATCTTGCAATGCACAGGGAAACACAGAATAGTCCAAATAATAATGCCAATAATGCTGAGGTTGGGCAACTCTGAGACCAAAAATGTAGTCAATTGTTTCAGCACTTTACAAGTAAAATTACTGATATGACACTGGTAAAAAAAGTTTTGAGAAAGAAAGTTTTTAAGAAGAAAGGACTCAACACAACTATAAACAGAAAAGCATCTTGCATCTTGGCAACTGATGCAAAATCATGGTCTCTTCCAGGTAATATGTAGTATAAACATTTATTTCTCCCAATAATACATACAACCCACTGTGAACAATAATCTTCTGAGAAAAAGAATTTCTTTCCTTCCAAGTGACAACTGCTCCACAAATTTTAGAAGAAATAAAACTTTCTGTATCTCAAAGTTACGTACTAGGAGAATATATAAGTATAAAGGCAATTAGCTTGTCCAGGATTGTTTCTACAACTAGTCGAGATGTGTCTTATTTCAAGACTAACCTGCACACCTACCAGCAACTCCGCCTACATGAATAGATTTATCCTTCAGGTGTTAACACCTTTTTTTAACCTTAAGACTCAAGAACTTGATTTAAAGGTCTCCTAAGCACTAAACTGCCATGTTAAAGACACGAAAAAGGTTACAGAAAGACGCAGGTCCTGTGCCATTGATTTCCTCTTGTAGGATAGATTTCAGGCGCAAGGCTCACCACCTTCAGAATCACTTGGGGCACTTGGGAGGATGAAGATTCCTGGATTCCACCCCACATGTTTTAAAAATCAAACTCCCCTTTGCACATTCAAGTCTGTGATTCTCTGAGGCTCCATAGAAGTGGTGCACTTATTTTCACCAGAATAAGTCCCATAAGTGTTCAAACAAAAATCCCTCTTTTCGTGGTACCCTCTTTCAGCCTGGGACATGCTGTGGGGATCTCTGAAGCAGAACATGGTAGGTGGGAAAGGACAGCAAACTGGAGCTGCCGGTTCAGGAAAGAGCTATCAGATTCCAAACTTTTGAGAGAAATGTGCTGAGGGAAGAAGCCAAGCGGAGTGTTGAATGGAAGGTGAGGGGAAGGGAAAGTGACTCAGCAACTCCGTGGCTCCTACTAATGTACATTATACTTGAAAAGCTGATGCCTAAGAGAACGGAGCAGGAACCAGAGCCCGGGGGCTGAAACTTGAGTGCGCTTCAGAATGACCTGGAAGGCCTCTTAAGGCACCGCTGCCTAGACCTTAACCCCTGCGTGTAGGATTGTATGGATCTAGGCAGGCAAATAATTTACATTCCTTACAAGTCCTCTAGTAACATTGATGCTGCTAATCTGGGAACCACATTCTCAGAAGCCCAGGATAAAAGGTGTTTTATATATACAATTTTTTTTTGGAAACTATTGGAGCAAGAAAAGAGAAAAACAGGTAGAAAAACTTTTTAAGTAATCAAAGGTGACAGTAGTATAGTAATCATGTTTTATGCTGCTACTTTTTATTTTGTATTTTCCTCTTCAGGAGGCCAGAAGAGAAAAAAGAGAGGAGGCCATTGGACAGGCTGGTCATACAGGCTCCAGGAAGACCATGGCTTCCAGAGGACAGTGAGGGAAGGAACGAGCAACCTTTTCTCCAGACGCTGCTTGCCTAAACCAAATGCCCTGGCAGCCCTGTCACCCTCAAGATCACGTTCCTGGGCATTCTTTGGAGTTCGACCGGGTAACACACACTTCTGTTGTGAACGCCATGCTAACATCCACTGAAAGTACGTGGAGGCCAGTTCCTTAGGACAGTGCAGGCAGAGACCAAGAAGAGGTGATAATGTAGCAAGAAATACATTTGTGCCACTTTTTCCACAGGAAAAAAATTACAAATCCTAAGGATATTTTTAACACCTTTGTTTTTTGAAATTGCAAGCGTGATATAAGCTTATTGCAAAACTAGAGGCCCGGTGCATGAATTCATGCATGGGTGGGGTCCCTCATCCTGGCCGGCGATTAGGGTCAATTTGGGTGGTGGTGGTGGGGGAGGGCAGCCAGCCAGAGGGAGGGACCACGGGAGGCTGGCCAGCTGTGGGAGGTTGGCTGTAGGAGCGCACTGACCACCAGAGGACAGCTCCTGCATTGAGCATCTGCCCCATGGTGGTCAGTGCGTGTAATAGCGACTGGTCAACCGGTCATTCAATATATACCAGTCCTAACGGTCACTTAGGCTTTTATATATATAGATAATTCAATAAAAAGTAAATTATTTTAAAAAGTAAAATTTAACAGTTCAATTTGTTGTATATTAGCTTTATCGAGATATAATTTACATACCATAAAATTCACCCTTTTAAAGTGGACAATCCAGTGGTTTTTAGTATAGTCACAAAATAATGCAATCATCAATTACTATTACCTAATTTTAGTGCATTTTTATCACCCCCAAAATTAATATGTACCCATTAATAGCCACTTGCCATTTATCCCTTTTCTCAACCCCTGGCTACCACTAATCTAATTTCTGTCTCTATGGACTTGCCTATACTTTATATAGATGGGAAGATATAATATGTGGCCTTCAGCCCGACTGGTGTGGTTCAGTGGTTGAGCATCAACCTATGAACCAGGAGGTCATAGTTCAATTCCCCGTGAGGGCAGGCGCCTGGGTTGTGGGCTTGATTCCCAGTGTGGGGCATGCAGGAAGCAGCCAATCAATGATTCTCATCATTGATATTTCTATCTCTCTCTCCCTCTCCCTTCCTCTCCGAAATCAATAAAAAAAAATATATTTTTAAAAAAATATGTGGCCCTAGCCGGCTTGGCTCAGTGGATAGAGCGTCAGTCTGTGGACTGAAGGGTCCTAGGTTCGATTCCAGCCAAGGGCACATGCCTGGGTTGCGGGCTCGATCCCCAGTAGGAGGCATGCAGGAGGCAGCCCATCAATGATTCCCTTTCATCATTGATGTTTCTCTCTTTCCCCTCTCCCTTCCTCTCTGAAATCAATAAAGAAATATATTTTAAAAAAAAAATATGTGGCCTTTGTATCTGGTATCTCATTGTGGGTTTGATTTGCACCTCTGAGTATCTTTAAACAAGGGTCAGCTTCTTACCTGCTTTGGGTGGCTTAGATGTGATTTTACCAGGTAGTAGAGGAAACATAATTATATTTCAAGGTCTCAATTTTAAGTTTACAGTGAGAATTACCACAGCTCTGTCCTACCTGGTTTGGCTCAGTGGACAGAGCGTGGGCCTGTGGACTGAAGGGTCCCGGGCTCGATTCCAGTCAAGGGCACATGCCCGGGTTGCAGGCTCGGTCCCCAGGAGGGGATGCGCAGGAGGCAGCCGATCAATGATTCTCTTCATTGATGTTTTTATCTCTCTCTCCCTTCCTCTCTGAAATCAATAAAAATATATTTTTAAAAAAATAAAAGGTCAGGACTACTCAACAACAGGGCCAGTGGAGCCTGGTGCTGGACCGACAGTCACAGGAGGCAAAACCAGTGTGAGGAGCGTTTCCAGCTTCATTTACTACGACAATCTGAACCTTTGGGATCTGAAGTTATTGCACGAGGGAGACAAGTAGAAGGCTCCAAGTCATCTGATTGGAACATGAAGAGGAATGTGACCTCATTTTGAACCCCACAGGAGTGAAACAGGATATGTCGGTTTAATCAGATTTGCATTTTTAAAAGATCATTTTGGCGGCTTTATAGAAAATAGATTGGAAGGAGGCAAATATGGGTGCAGGAATACAAGAGGCCACTGTTGTTAGCAGTGATGGTGGCTTGAACCAGAGACTTGCAAAGATATGGAGGGAATTGAATGGATTTAATATATATTCCATACATGTTAGAGGGACAATAAATAGAATGTGGTCATTGATGGAAGATGAGGGGGGTGTGGGGGAGGAGGAGGAGTCACTGGGACACCTAGGTTTCTGATTTGTACATCTCAGCAGATGGTAGAACTGTCCCTATGGGGAGCTAGCAGATGGAAAGTTCAATTTTATACATGTTACATTTGTAGACCTTATGAAACTTCCCAGTGAAGTACTAAGGAGGTATCTGAGTTAGGTCTGGAGTTCAGAGGAGAGATCTTGGTTAGACATTTAATGTGGGATTCGTTGCCCTCTATATAGCCTTTGGAGTCATGAGGTGAGAATACGTGAGATTTATTGAGATATGAAAGGAAAGAGAAGATGACCCAGGACAACACCAACATTTAAAGGTTATGTCAGTGGGGAAAGGCAGTATAGGAAACTGAGATGTGTAGGAAGACAACCAGGAAAGCGTCTCATCACAAAAACCAAAAGAGGAGGTGGTTTCAAATAGTCAACGATGTTCAATGATTCTGAACAGGCAAGATGGAGTCTGGGAAATCGGTTGATTTTAGTTGAGATGGGTTATGCTAAAAATATTTAACAACTAGTATGGGTTGGCCACAAACCCATCAGAATGGATGTGAGCCTGATTGGGAGTTGGGTGAGAGAGAGTCGATGTAGACAGCTCTTCCAAGATGTTTGCCTTTGGGACAGAGTGATGGCTAGAGGTAGAGGCGGGGAAGCTGCTCATTTTTGAACATGCTGGCAGAGACTTGAGCATGCATGAATGGCAAGCGCAGACAGAGGGAGAGGCCACAGTTAGCATCAGTAGACTGGAAGGAAAGACTTTTATAGATATGGCAGCCAGAAATTGAAGGAATTCTTGCATGACAGTTTTTTGGTTTTTTTTTTCCTGTGAAGTAGGAGGTGAGAGTTATTTTCTGAGAATGAAGGGAGATGTAAGAAGTCAGAAGTTGAATAAATGCAGGTAGATGAGTGGAGTGGGGCCTGGAGATTTGCATTAAAAATTTCCAGGTAATGTGGATGGTGCCAGTTCAGGGACCATGCTTTCAGAGAAAAGTACAGAGAAAGTGTATGGTTACTCCTTAGAGCAGCGGTTCTCAACCCGTGGGTCGTGACCCCTTTGGGGGTCAAACGACCCTTTCACAGTGGTCGCCTAAGACCATCGGAAAACACATATATAATTACATATTGTTTTTGTGATTAATCACTATGCTTTAATTATGTTCAATTTGTAACAGTGAAAATACATCCTGCCTATCAGATATTTACATGACGATTCATAACAGTAGCAAAATTACAGTGATGAAGTAGCAACGAAAATACTTTTATGGTTGGGGGTCACCACAACATGAGGAACTGTATTAAAGGGCCGCGGCATGAGGAAGGTTGAGAACCGCTGCCCTAGCGGAACACCTTCATCTCCCAGTTGCATCATAGCAGAATTCTCCTCACAGTGTCCCAGCTCCATCTATGTATTCCCCACAGCTTAACTTCTATGCAGTACCCAGTGAGGGTTTTTTATTTCTTTTAAAGAAAACCAAACCATTTCAATCAGGTGCTTAAAATTCTTCAGTGGCTTCTTTAGAATAAACAAAACCCCAAGTTCTCATTTGGGTCTATCAGACCTTCATGACGTGGCCTCTGGATATCTTCCCAACCTCCTCTTCTACCTGTGCACTCTAGTCATACTGTCACCTTGCTCTTCCTTTAGTCATACTGTCACCTTAACACCCACCCCAGGATCTTTGCACCTACTGTTCTCTGGAGTGTCCTCTCAGGCCTTGGTTCTCAGCTCACCTGGGTCTCTGCTCAAAAGTCAGTGAGGCCTTCCTAGGTCGTTGCATCTAAAATAGCACCCCCCCCCCGCCCCGCCCTGTCCTCTTATCACCATTATGTTCCGTCCCCTTTCCTGGCACCTATGACCTGACATGTATTAAATAACCATGTGCCTGTTTTCTGCCAACCCCACCAATCCCCCAGCAGGATATAAACCCCACAAAGCCGTGGCCATGATCTGACTTGTCCATTTTGCATCCCCAGTGCCTATAAAAGCACCTGTCACAAAGCTGATGCTTATGCAATACCTGATTTATTGAAGGTTGATGTCAGCCATGATTGGGTTTTGCCAGAGTAGTAGCCAAAGGTCAGAAGAACAAAGTAAATGAAGATATTTGCAAGACTAATTAAAATGCTAGGCCATCCGATCAAAGCTGGTAAGGAACCAAGGAGATGATGACAGGAAGAGGATTAAAGGGTACATTTTGGAACTAGATATCTCAAAAGAGGTTGGAGAAGGATCATAATGGGAACAGCTAGTCAAGGAAACTCTAATGCAAGACTCTGTAGTCGGGAATGGGATGCTTGTGTTTATGATTTTGGAGGTGAAGCAGTTTCAAGGTGCACAGGTTCTGTATGTAACCGGGGAGTCAATGGTAGAGGACAAAGGAGGTCATTGGATATAAGTTGGTCAAGAAATTGAGAGGCTCAAGTGCTAGCCATCACTGGACTTTGAAGTGACTCTGGATGAGCCTGGTCCAAAAGATTTGCATAATGAGAAGGGGGGAGGGGTGGTATAACCACAAGGCATTGAGCCTCAAAGGAGTAGGAGTTTTTACAAGATGGTGGGAAAGAAGTAATGGTCAAAAAATACTGATGGAGAGAAGTGAGAACAAGGAGTAAATAGTGAATAGCCCTAGATGGTTTGGCTCAGTGATAGAGCGTTGGCCCAGGGACCAAGGGGTCCTGGGTTCAATTCCGGTCAAGGGCACATACCTTGGTTGCAGGCTCCTCCCCAGCCCGGGCCCTGGTTGGGGCACGTACAGGAGGCAAACAACTGATATGTTTCTCTCACATCAATGTTTCTCTGTCTTTCCCTCTCTCTTCTACTCTCTCTAAAAGATCAATGGAAAAATATCCTCGGATGAGATAAGTAAACAGAAGAAGAGAAACATAAACAGAGGTGCATACAGATCTGCCACCACAGAAGGCTGCTTTAGAAGAGGTTTCAATTAATGCATGAGGTACAGAGAACATTCCCAGAAGATGTGGAGGATAAAGGGAAATATTTGCTTACCACCGAGCAGCTGTTCCATAGGGTGCATTGGCGAGCAGGGGGTACGTCTGGGGATGGGGCATTAGAACAGTGGGGAAGTGATGCAGGAACAGGAGGATGGAGTACCGTGGAGATGCTGCGCTAGCGCAGTCATTCTCAAGCTTTAATGTGCATCAGAGTCCTGGGGCGAGCTTGTTAAAACACAGATTGCTAGGCGCTGCTCCCAGAGTTTTTGATTGAGTAGATGTGGAGTGGGGCCCGAGAATTTCCAGGACAAGTTCCCAAGTGATGCGGATGCTCTGATCCAAAGACCACACTTGGAGACCGTGGACGTAATGGAAGACCTGTGACTGGTGTGGCCATGACGACAGGGATGAGCGTGCAGAGTGAATCCATCCCCACCATCTCCCAGAACCCAGGACGTCGAGTTCTGGGCTAATGGACAGAGGGCTTGGCTCCATTCACTCTAAGAGCTATCAGCTCGACACCTGTGGCCTGAGTACATTCAGCCCAGGGGCAGTGTAAGGATCTGGTCTTAAACGGTGTCCGCTTAATTCCAGAGTATATACCATGGAGTCCAGAAACCTTTATTATGGGACCTAGCACAGAGCAGCGCTACCTCGCGAATGGAAGGATATTTATGTGAAGTCCAGTGGAATTGGAGGCTGGTCTAAAACTGCATCCCAGGGAATGGTTGGGGGTTGGATTGTGAAGTCTCAGCAGTGATATAATCAGGCGTCTGGCTCCACTAGAAAGTACTGATAGTGCCTGAAACAACCCAGGACTGCCAGGCATGGACAACTTGATCAGAACAAGGTGACTGACGTGGAGCTGCCAATAAATCTCAGGTCTCAGATTTCACCGGCTGGATGATGTAAACGAAGCCACAATACCCCAGTGTGAACACGCCTCATAGACCCAGACCCCCAATCTTGCTTCTCCAAGACCTTACCTAGTTGACTAGCAGGAATTCAAATAGTTTCCAGCACTTTCCCTGAAAATATTTGGGAGGGGCTGGGGAGCTGAAATTTAGGATCCTCATTAAGAGTTGGCTTGAATTCCAGGAATGTTTTCGAACCTTAACTCCACAGTTTCAAAGCTCCCAGCCCTAACTTCGTTGATTTGAAGATGATCCAGTGCCTCTCAGGTTTCTCCCTCTCCTAGCGTTGGTGAAGTTCCCAGGGAAAAATCCACATGTCCATGAATCACTGCTGGCCACCGTTTGCTGCAAGCCTGCTAATCGAGGGAGAAGTCACGTGTACCCTTTCAGGCAGAAATTCTAGCTTGTGAGTCAGAATAAAGCTGGAAGTTCAGTGTGAAAAGAATGCAGAAATGCACAGAAAGGAAGTGGCATTTTCAGTTTGGAGTCTATCCAATTCTCTGGAGATTGTAGGTGGGAACCTGCACCCCCCCCCGCCCCCCCCGTGATAAAGAGGTACGAAGATCTCTATAGGGTCTTCAGAGGATGCTAATGACTCACAGTCATGCTAACTTTGCCTATGAGTCTCCATGAATAAAGCAAAAACAAACCTCATTTCTATTACTTCTCAAGATGAGACTGGACTGGTTTGGGGTCTTTCCCTTTAACTGGGCTGTGGGAACAGAGTGTGGCTACCCATAAACACCTGTGTGTATCCTGGCTCAGGGCAAGGGCAGGGCAAAGGCATACAGAGCCAGGGACCTAAGAGGACATAAAGGATGTCTGGTGAGTCCTCAGCAGCTCTAAAAGTGTTATGCCATGTACCCTCTGGGCATGCTAAAGTTAACGAGGAACTAGGGCAAGTAAGCACAGCTTGGCAACAAAATCTCCTGGAGTTTCGTGGATTAAAAGTCCATTTATTCAAGTAAATATTTATGACACCTGAGCAGAATCACCAGGGGCACTCCCCCCGCCCCCCAAGACACACATCTTTATTTTTTTTAAACCTATTTTTATTGATTTCAGAGAGGAAGGGAGGGAGAGAGAGAGAGAGAGAGAGAGAGAGAAACACCAATGATGAGACAGAATCATTGATTGGCTGCCTTCTGCACACCCCCTATTGGGGATCAAGCCTGCAACCCAGGCATGTGCCCTTGCCTGGAATCGAACCCAGAACCCTTCAGTCTGCAGGCTGACGCTCTATCCACTGAGCCAAATCGGCTAGGCAACACACATCTTTAAACATTTGCTTTGCACAGTCCTTTGGAGGCGATTTCTTTCTTTCTGTACGCTATGCCTGAAATATAGACAACAGAAAAAAGGGTGAATGATGGCAACTGTATAGGGCTCCTATGGCAAACGGGATTGTTTTTCCAAAGTCCCAGGAAAGCGACTCCAATCACACATCCTCCATAACTTTTCCGTAGACATCACTAATGAAGCAATTACTAATTCAGAGAATGCTAAAGAAATAAGCCCTAAGTTGAATACTTTCTTAGACTTAAAGAAAAATCTAGTATGAAGTACTGCTAGTCTAATTCTAATGGAAAGGCCTAAGTAGAAATAAGTACGGCTGCCATTGATTGGCCATTCACTATGTGCCAAGCACTTCGTATGTGTTCTCATTCAATCTGCACAATGATCCCGTGAGACGGGTGTTGTCCCCAGGAGAGGATGGAGACTCAGAGTTTAGGTGACTTAGTTACGCTCCAGACCTGCAGTTTCGGTCAGAGTAACTGAGGCTTTGCTTGATGGCGGGCTTAAAATCCAGAGGGCAAGAAAAACAGTTTTAAAAGACATTTTAAAGCCCCTTCCTCCTTTAGGAAACTTTCTTTACCTTTCTCTCCCTAGCTCCGGCTTGGGTGGCAAGCTCTCCTGTATGGTGGGGCATTACCCTGTGGCAACCTCGCAAGACTTGTCTGTGAGAACCCTCACTCTCCTTCCACTCCTGTTTAAGGATGAAGGCGTGCCCCCTGCCGTGGTGCTGGATGTGAACCCAACTTCACAACTTCAAAGACCAGGAAAACTCTCTCTTCTCCTTCGCCTCTTCCCCACCCCGCCTCTTCCTTTCTAAAATTAAGCTTCTGCTGTCTCTCTAGGAAAACAATTCTCATCTGACACGAAAACTTGACTACAGCTTGGCTTCCAAGGCTTTGGAGCTGAAAGTCAGACTGAGCTGCGTGAGCCTGATGTTGGCTACGCCCGCTCCTGGACGCTGCCTGCTCGCCCCGCCGGAGCCTGTGCTGTGCACAGAAGTTTCTGCGCAACACTGTCACCGAGGGGGCTCAGACACACTGCCCACGGAGACTCTGGTAGGCCAGAGCTGATGCCTGGACCCCACGGGGCTCTAAGCGAGATCTCCCTGGATTCTGCGAGGCACAGCAACTCTGCATTCTCCACGCGTGCCTTCGAGGAGGCTGAGCCAGCGCCTTTCCATGGATCAGGACTTGGACGCAGAAGCAAGCCCACTGGCCCACCTTCTACGCGTGGGGAGTTTCTAGCACAGTGGTATACATTTTTTATTTCCTATCCCACGCGCCCAAGGAACTGTGAATGGTTCTTTTTAAGCAAAACTACCCTCCTTGCTCATTTTTAAAAACACAGTTCATGAGTCATTCTTCCTACTTTAGCATTTAGTATAAAGAATATTCAACTGAAACTTGCGACCAGCATTGTATTTCTGGCCTAGTCACAAAGTGACAACTGCCTCTGAGGAAGCCAATTGGGGCTGTTTGGCTGGGTGACCCCTCTGATTAGATCATTTTCATGATGGGTTGTCTATTGTTGCATGACAAACAATCACAAAACCCAACGGCTTCGACCAACAACAAAAATGTTTAAATCTCTCCTAATCTGTGGGTTGGCCTGGTTCGGCTGGGTGACTCTTCTGCTCCTGTGACTCTGGTCAAGTGGGGCTCAACTCAGCCATCATGTCCAAGATGGCTCACGGGCAAGTCTGGCAGCCTAGAGAGGATGGCCGGAGGGCTGCACTCGGCGGGCATGCTGGAGGGGCTGGTACTCTTTCTCTCTCCACATGGTCTCTCCCAGAGAATAGCCAGACTTCTCTTCATGGTGGTTCAGGGCTCCTCCAGGAGCAATGCAGAAGCTGCCATGCTTTCTCCAGGTTTAGGCTCTGCACTGGCTCCCTATCGCTTCCTTCCTCTGCGTTCTATTGATTGAAGCAAACAGCAGGGTCAGCCCAGATTGGTTGTGGGAGGGGACTCCACGGGGTGTGGCTCCCATGCGGTTCCCTTGGGCCAGTTCCGAGATCAGCTACCACGCCTTCTAACGCTCACATTCTACGACGTATCTTTCCATCCAGCCTCTCTTCTAGTTTGTACTCCTTCTGGAACTGGACAACCAACAGGCCGGGGCCGCCTGTCACTACTTGAGCCAATTAAGCAGAGACAGGGTGGAATCACAGATGAGTGTTCATTCCAACAATGCCAGCAGTATGGGAGAGCAGCAGGTCATCCACGAAAATCTCACCAACTCCCCATAAACCAGCTGCTTATATTGAGCAGAAGGACAGAGATTACAGGGGGAAAGTAGGCAAAAGGAATGTGAATGAGTATAATGGTTACAAGTTATAGGCAATGTGGGCTGGGGGGTTGTAAAGGGCGGGACTCTATTGTTGTTCATCTTTCCATGATAATAGGCAGTTCTGGGATACAGAAAATGGACGAATTCCAGGTTAACTCCCATGTCCCGGGGCATAAACTCTCAGCCGGTAGAAAGCGCTTTCTCTAATCAGAACAGAACAGTCACGGTTAACAGCTTGGTCAATATTTTTGCCCCTAACACTCCCTCACTCTGGGGGCCTTTCAGTATGTTATCTAATGTAGGATTTTCACATCTTATTTAGTGGTTGCATTAGAGTGAAATATATAGGGTGCCCCCCCAAAAATGTGTGCATAAACTTTGAATATTTATAAAGGCAGTGTTTATTAAAATCTATTTCATTTTCAAAATTGAGCTATCAGCTGTTAAAGTGTGTATACATTTTTTGGGACACTCTGTATATGAACATTTGTGTATATTTATGTTACAGACGGAAATAGAATATTGGGGACTAGCTATTAGTTATAAGAAATACTAAGTTTTAGTTTCTAGAGTTGTCTATGGAGCTGACCCCTGAGTTTTGGGAAACTCGCCACAATAGGTTCTTCATGGCTTTATATGTAAGGCAAATGTTCACCCACTTGTCCCCAAGAAAGCGATGCAGCTCACCTTAAATCTGCACGCTGATGCCACGGATTGAGATTGTGTGTTCGGTTTCAGCGGTTCTCAACCTGTGGGTCGCGACCATCGGAAAACACATATAGCATATCAGATATTTACATTACGATTCATAACAGTAGCAAAATTACAGTTATGAAGTAGCAACGAAAATAATTTTATGGTTGGGGGTCACCACAACATGAGGAACTGTATTAAAGGGTCGCGGCATTAGGAAGGTTGAGAACCACTGGCTTAGTAATGCAAATTGAGCTTGCCTTTAGCCAGCCTGCGACTTTGAAGGAGGAGAAATGGCTTTTTAAAATTTTAGTGATTTCCTTAGGACTGTTCAGAGAGTAGGGGGAAGGGCTGTGGACTATCGTGACTGCCTCATCTGCGAGGTGGGGTCTGCCTCTAGCATGGGAGAACTTGCGGGTGAAAGCTGAGTCCTTGCACGGAGCAATACTTTAGGTTGAGCAAGTGGTGGGTTGATTCTAGAACCTTTCCTGATCAAGCTTTCCAAGTAATTGCCAGGGAAGTGGTGAGGGCAGCACTGAATCCGCATTTCCTGGGACTGCCCAGGCAGTCTGAGTTCCCACAGCGACGACATGGAGCAGGTCCCATGACATCACAGAGAATGGGCATCTGGGAGGGGGGGTGGTGAGCCTCACAGAAGGGTCTTCCGGGATGTCCAAGTCCTTTATAGTTGACTGTTAAGAGATGTGACCTACATTATACTCCAAACTGGTGAAGTGGAATATTTCAGGTCTATTTTAAACTTAATCTTTTTTTTTCATTAATTTTTTTGTATTTTAATTAAGCATCAGCAGAATTCCATTTGTAATGACATATTGAATATTTTTATAAGTAACAATACCAACCTAGATAAATAGGCTTTCTTCACATTAAAAAAAAAAAACTTTTTCTTTTTAAATATATATATATATATATATATTTAATTTTTTAAAAAATGTATTGTATTTTGGACGAAAGGAGCCACATGCTAACCTGACAAGCTCAGGGAAGGCCTGCATGGTGGTCTTGCAAACTCAGAGACCTAAAGTCACCACAAGGGATGGTCTGAAGTGAAACTTTCACTAAAAGCAGTGATGGTGGGTGGTCACCACCTAGGCCGGTATCGTCACTGACAAGGCCAACCTTTACCTTAACTCAGTGGTTCTCAACCTTCCTAATGCCGCACCCCTTTAACACAGTTCCTCATGTGGTGGTGACCCCCAACCATAAAATTATTTTCATTGCTACTTCATAACTGTAATTTTGCTACTGTTATGAATAATAATGTAAATATCTGATATGCAGGATGTATATTCATTGTTACAAATTGAACATAATTAAAGCATAGTGATTAACCACAAAAACAATATGTAATTATATATGTGTTTTCCGATGGTCTTAGGCGACTCCTGTGAAAGGGTCGTTCGACCCCCAAAGGGGTCGCAACCCACAGGTTGAGAACCGCTGCCTTAACTGAACCTATTTGTCTTTTAGCATCTATAACAACACACCCTTGAAATGTTTGGGTAACTTGTAACTTCCCTTTCTTTTTCTTTTTTAAAAAATATTTTTGTTGATTTCAGAGAAGAAGGGAGAGGGGGAAAGATAGAAACATCAATGATGAGAGAGAATCATTGATCGGCTGCCTCCTGCACGCCTCCAACCAGGGATCGAGCTTGCAACCCAGGTATGTGCCCTTGACCAGAATTGAACCCAGGACCCTGCAGTCAGCAGGCAGAGGCTCTATCCACTGAGCCAAACCGGCTAGGGCATAACTTCCTTTTTTCTGAACCCTTTGGGACACAACCGAATGTGCCTGGGCTCCAGGACAGATACCACAAATTCCTTCATTGTTATCATGTTAATTATTCCTGCCCCCACCTAAGTAAGTGTCTATCATTCTACCTTTTATCCAATCCCAGGGGTTTCCCCTCCTTTGCTTTCTCCCGCCTTTCTAGTCTTATCACCAATGGATTTCATGTAACCCACCTAGTCCCTTCCTTTGATTGCAATGTATAATTACAGACGTAACCCTCCATTCTCCAGAGAATTATCTCAATTCCCTGAGGCCTGCTTTCTGGCATTTGTGAACAGTTTGGCTCAAATAAACTCACAAAAATTCTTTACAGGTTTGAATGTTTTTATGTTAACAGTATTGATTTCAGAGAGGAAGGGAGAGGGAGAGAGAGATAGAAACATCAATGATGAGAGAGAATCATTGATCGGCTGCCTCCTGCACGCCCCACACTGGGAATCGAGCCCACAACCTGAGCCTGTGCCCTGACCGGGAATCTAACTGAGACCTCCTGGTTCATAGGTCAACCACTGAACCACGCCGGCTGGACTTAAATATATTTTTATTGTTGATAGTATTACAGATATCTCCCATCCCCTCCCCTTAATGCCCCTCTTCACAGGAAGTTACAAAAAGAGCACAGAGAGGTTTCATGTACCCTCAGTTGGCCTCATGGTATCTTCGTACATGACTATATATGTATTTCATAAATTTTCTTTAATATGTTGTACTTATAATTAGAAAAGTCTTTTTCCAGTTATTGAAAGTGTTTTAATTATCCTTTTGTTCTCAATTAGGTCAGTGCCCGGCACATAGTAGGACATCCATAAATGTTTATTGAATTAATCAATTTGTCTACATATGATGCAAGAGACGGAAAATTTCAAAGCCATTATCATTTCTGATCATTGGCGATGATAGGAAATGCTCAGCAATTCCTTTCCGAACAAATCATGAAAGTTATGGCTACTCAGACAATCAATTCTCCTTTTGCAATTATCAGGACCTCCGGAGTCTGACTTACTCTGATCAGCTGAAAACCAGAATAGAGTTTCAAGCTTCGAACCCTAGACCAACAGCCAAGATGCTCTTCCGGGTCCCAAAGTCTGAGCTCAGTTCCTTATACATCAAAGACCAGGGGTCGTGGTGAGTTAACTGACTTCCTTTTTTTTTTTTAATTTTTTTTTTTTTTACTTCAGAGAGGAAGGGAGAGACAGAAACATCAATGATGAGAAGGAATCATTGATTGATTGCCTCCTGCATGTTGGACCGAGTCCCCAACCCAGGCATGTGCCCTTGACGGGAATCAAACCCAGGGCCCTTCGGTCCGCAGGCCAATGCTCTATCCACTGAGCCAAACCAGGCAGGGCTTCACTGACTTTCTAAACTTCACTTTCTTCATCTATACCTCCCCCTTAGAGGGAGATTAAATGAGATAATGTAAGTAAAGTTTGCATGATGCTAGACACCAATGACCACTCAAACATTAGATGCTGTTCACATTCCCTTGTGTCCAGATTTAGCCACAATCCCAACAGTTCCTCCTTGCCCTTTTGCCTGAACTGGACGTTTGGACAGCAATCCCAGCTTGCACACTTCGATGATGCATTACCAGACTTGCAGATCTGGTCAGCAACCTCTGTCCATTCTCTGCTACGGTTTAGAATCTGAGGCATTTCCAGGGCGTTTCCTCAGAGCCCAGCGCATGCTACATCTCAGAATCATCTTTGTCCTTAGGGCAGCTGTCCAAATCACTACCTTGCTCAGAACCCAGAACCGTCGCAAGTCACTGGGGATCCTTCCAAACTCCTCTTCAGCCTTTCCTGTCTGCTCTTGTCCTGCCCCACCCCCATCTTCTCTACTGACCACAATCTAGCATGTACACGGACAGTCCAAAAGTAACAAAAAGCATAAGAAGTTTCAGTTCTTTTCTTGCCCAAAGCACAGCTGGTTGGGAAATATCTAATTAAAAATAAATGATCCTGGGGTTTCGTATAATTGATGCGGAAGTACGTGCGCTGCTAACCAATGTTTGCTTGTCTGCTTTTGTTGCCTGGAGAGGAGGAAATGTTGGCCAGAGCTCTCTGTGCCTCAGAGACTTTGGACCAGCCTCTCTGGTTTCTTTCACTGATAACTATTAGGAGGAGCCTCGCCCTTTAATGTGGCCCTGAAAACGTTCAAGTCCTAGCCCTGTTAATGATACTCCCTGTGTGAGCACGGATATTAGCTATACTAATAAAAGGGTAATATGCTAATTAGACCGGACATCATTCTGGACATCCTTCCCAACGAAGCCAGGGCCAGAGGGAAGCCAGCCAGGTCCCAGGTGTCTGCCGGCGGCCAGAGGAGGGAAGCCCGGGTCCCGGGTGCCAGAGGGAAGCCGGTGCCGGCAGCTGGGGGAAGGAAGGCCTACTCTTGCACAAATTTTTGTGCATCAGGCTCCTCTAGTAGGATAATAAGAAGCTAAGAAAATCCCAGGAATAAGGAAACTAAGACAGTTAAACAGCAGTTTGCAGCCACCTAGTAAATCCTATCTCCCCTAAACCAAGGACACTTACTAGTAAATATTTTGTACTTCCCTTCTCAACCAGAGGGTGAATAGCTTAAATCACCCCACTCAGGGAGACAGATAACAGGCACAAATGTCATTACTGCCATTTGCCAACCACACCCAAGGACAGACAAATTAAGAGGATAAATCTCATTTTGGCACAGCAGCATAAAGCTGATGTATTTTCCACTGATCTGCCTCGAAACCCTCCCCTAAAAGCCCAGCCTTAAAAACCCCTGAAAATGAAGGTCCCAGTGGGCTCTCCCTCCAGGGAGCATGCCCGTGCCATTCCCTTCCCTCTCCCCTCCCCTCACAGGCACGTAGCCACTAACCTCTCAGGGACCCCATGAGACCTGCAACCAGGGGAGCAATGGGCAGCAGCAGCTCCTCCCGGGCTAACCCCGTGAACCTGTCTCCAAGCCCCCTTCTCTCTGACTTCCCAGTGAGCGAAGGCCCATCTGGGCTCTCCTGCTGCTTCTATGCCCTTTCTTGTTTCACTCTCCTAAGTACATTTTTGCTGTGGTCAATAAATTTTGCTTGCTTTCCTGGACTTTTGTCTTATGATTGAAATCTTTCGTTCAAGAAGACAAGAACCAAAGTCTCCTTGTCTCTCTGGTAACATGGGCAAATTCTTCTAAGCCTCAGTTTTTCCATCTATAAGATAGGCACAGTAATAGCAGTAGTCGCTACTAAAAGAAAATTCGATGATACACATAAATTACTGGCTCAGTGCCATACGGAATAAGCACCCAATTGAGAGTTAGCTCTCTCTCTCTCTCTCTCTTTTTTTTTAACCACAGCTCAGATGGTCCATCTATAACAATAAAAGAGTAATATGTTAATTATACCAGACAGCCAAACGACCTTCCAGAAGACCTTCTGGACGAAGCCAGGGCTGTGAGGGCTGAGGCAAGCTGCTGTAGCTGTGAGGGCCGAGCCCCTTGCATGAATTTCATTCATCGGGCCTCTAGTAAATAATAAAACAATAAAAGCTGCTACCATCAAGGTGGACTATGGCAAAGATAGGTTCACACAATTAGGCGACTTCGCCAGGAAACTTAGGGAAACTCAGAGGCTACAGATTCATAAGCTTAGGCATCTTTTTTATTTATAGACTAGGGGCCCGGTGCACGAAGATTTGTGCACAGGAGGCGGGGGAGGCCTCTCAGCCCGATCTGCACCCTCTCCAATCTGGGAGCCTTCAGGGGAGCCCTCTCCAATCCGGGAGTTTCTGTGTCTTTGTAATCATATGAACAAATTGTCTGAGACCCCCAACCCAGTTTGGTTTGTTGCTCACAGAATAATAGAGGCATTTTTTTTTTTTTTTTTTTTTGCTTCATTGGTGGAGAGTTCCTGGAAGTTTTAGGATACCTTCCCTTTAACTTTTCCTAGACACTCTGATTTTACTTATGTCTCTCATTTTTGCTTTCCCTCCATCCCCCACTGCAACAGTAACTTGCTCCAGGCTCACCTTGCCCTAGAGCAGTGGTTCTCAACCTTCTGGCCCTTTAAATACAGTCCCTCATGTTGTGACCCAACCATAAAATTATTTTCGTTGCTACTTCAGAACTGTAATGTTGCTACTGTTATGAATAGTAATGTAAATATCTGATATGCAGGATGGTCTTAGGCGACCCCTGTGAAAGGGTCGTTTGACCGCCAAAGGAGTCGTGACCCACAGGTTGAGAACCACTGATCTAGTATCTAGGAGATCCATCTGCCACCAGAACTGCAATTCCCAGCATTCCTGGTGCTCCCTGCACTCTGGGCTTCTGCTTCTGGTCCTGGGGCTGCCATCAGAACTGCAATTCCCAGCATTCCTGGTGCTCCCTGCACTCTGGGCTTCTGCTTCTGGTCCTGGGGCTGCCAGCAGAACTACTATTCCCAGAATTCCTGGTGCTCCCCGCGCTGCAAGCGACTGAAGGAGCCACGGTCCCCCTGAAGGAGCCACGGTCCCCCAAGCCTCCGGCTCTCCTGCTCTACTCTCCGCTCGGCAACCAAGGGAGTGACCGAGGGAGCAACCGAGGGAGCCATGTCCCCCCAAAGCTGCCAGCTCTCTCACTTCTGCTCTCCGCCTGGTGCCTGTGTATGCAAATTAACCCACCATCTTTGTTGGGTTAATTTGCATATTCACCCTGATTGGCTGATGAGCGTAGCAAAGGGACAGTCAATTTACATGTTTCTCTTTTGTTATATAGGCTGTTGCTGCATTTAAGAAAATCATGGCAAAGTATACATAACATACCATTTTAACCATTTTTATCTTGGGCATTTTTCAGAACTGTTCACAACCCTTGTAAAATGGTCAGTGACTAGTTAGAACTCCTTATGTTTCAAGTCACATAAAATTCATTTAAGCAACAAAGGGAGTTTACTGGTTTAACTGAAAGGACAGTGGTATCTGACTTCAGGTATGTTTTGACCCAATAGCTCCAGTGACTTCTGCTAAGGACTTGTTTCTCTCCTTATTTTTCCTCCGCCCTCTGCTGGGTGGGCTTTATCCTCACAAGGTAGATTTCTGGCAGCTCTGGGCCCTCCAGTCTCAGTAATGAAGTGACCACCAATCCGATCAGGCCTCTCTAGCCCTTATAACCAGAGTCTCTTGTGATGATCCATCGAAGGAAAGGAAATGTTGTTCCCCAGTTGTCCCAGTATCTCCTTGTGCCTAGTTAGCTTTGATTGCATTGTGTGTCTATTCTGGAAAGCCCGTGGAGATCAAGGGGCCTTAAGCCAATTTCACTCCACCCTATAATTGGAGCTGAGCTCAATCCCACCCAAACCACATGGCTGATAGTGGGGGAAGGGTGCTCCTCTCTCAGTAAAACCTGGGCCATTAGCAGGAGAGAAAAGGTCTGTCACAATCACCTTGTCTTGCCCCCCAACCCCAGGAGTTTCCACCCACCATAACAAACAGACCGATTTCACATGTTTTCTCTCCCTCATCCATATTCCAGAAGACTCTGCTGCCTCGCTGGTACTCAGACCTCATTCTCCATTCATACGATGGATGACAGGATAATGGGACATGGATAAATAGTCACTGATCTTACAAGCTGAAGTTTTCGACTGCTCCAGAATGAAGGGGTCCTTCCGTGAATTTGAAATACAGCAGGAATTGTCAGCCCATCCCCATAAAAGCTGGTCAGCCTAGGTGCCCTGAAACTCACCTGTGAAAATCTCACTGCCTAATGAAGAGGAAAAGTCAGCTTTAAAACCTAAAGCCAGCTTTCGACTTTCCATAAGCAAAGTCTAATGGATATGGCCTTAATCTCGTTGCACTCTGAAACCAGAAAGCATTTTGCATTTTTACCAGGAATGTGTATGCCATTACATGAATTGAGCTGGTCTTCTGCTAATCTTTTCAAATCCACAGATTTCTCTGGAACAAGAGACTTTTGGCTACTCTGATACACTTTTCTCATGTTCTCTCTCTGAGTTGCAGTGCTGCTTCTTCTTTTTAAAAAATATTTTTAAAATTAATTTCAGAGAGGAAGGGAGAGGGAGAGAGAGATAGAAACATCAATGGTGAGAGAGAATCTGATTGGCTGCCTCCTGCACGCCCCCACACTGGGGATGGAGCCTGCAACCTGGGCACCTGCCCTGACCAGGAATCAAACCGTGACCTCCTGGTTCATAGGTTGATGCTCAACCACTGAGCCATGCTGGCCGGTCTCTTCTCTAACAGTTTTAATCTCCCTAGGCAGAAGGATGCATCAGAAAGTCTATGGTGAGGATCATGAGAACATAAATATAAAAGCAAATTACAGTAATAATTTTCAAAATACCATACTATCTTCATTCCCCTTGCTATCCAAGTGCCTTAATGAATATCCACCAACTCCGACTTACAATAAAACTACAGCTGCCCAGGAATCAGAGGCCCACTCCTTTCCACAACCCGTCCTCTCCCCATTGCAGTGGTGATAACAGCTGAGCTTTTTGAAACTTTCCTATGTGCTATGAGGATTATCTCATTTAATTCTCACACCAGCCCTATCCCGCCAGTACTGTTACTTAAACCTGTTTTACTGACAAGGAAACGAGGCTTAGAAAAAAGACCTGCTCAAGGTCACACGTCTTATAAGCGATAGAGTCAGGAGTGTGAAGCTTGGTTTTTACCGACGAGTCTCCACTGCCTCCCAGCTGGTCACCGTAAATGCAGTGGTTACATTCCTGGAATGAGCTAACCAACTTAGCCCAACTGGAGGAGGGGCAGTTTTTCCAAGTCCTTTCCTACCAATTGAGATGCACAGTGAAGTCTGAGTGGATTGGTTTATGGCAAAACTACAGGTGGCAAATTCAACAGATTTCATTGCTTCTAGAAATCTTGGCACTCGTGGCAATGAATGATCTTAAGTGAAGATACCATCTTAAAAACAATCAGTGTTTCAATTAAGTTATAGGTTAATAAATCACTGTTCTGACCTTTATTTTCCCCTTTGCCTTAACTTCCCCATCTACACGTTGTCCTTTTATATTTGATGATTTGGTTTTTTAAAGCTTGTGAACGAGGTGGAAAGAGTTAGTAAATCCAATGAACGAATCAGTGAATCACTATTTAAAAAGGGAAATTTGGTGTATATATATATATATATATACCACTTTGTAGTTTTGTACACAGTCTTTACCATTAACTTTGAACTCTCCAGAAATCAATTCTTCTAAGTTCCTCTTTGTGCCACCAGGATCTGTCACAGCTCATTCATTCAACAAATAAAGTTTGGGATCTTTAGAAAAAGTGAGGACAAAGACCTTGCTCCTAAAGAGCTTACAGTGTGACGGGTCGAGCCAAGTCTATTGGAAGAGCTCAGGAAATGTTGGTGGGGTAAGTCTCACTTATCTCCACACAGAAACTTGTGTGGAAAATTTAAGATTGTTTCTAGTTGTTAGAAAGACTTAGAGAGGCAATATGTCCTGTTCGTGGCGGCTCCTTAGAAAGGAAAGCTACATATTCCAATCCAGGAAATGTGGATCCCAAAGGCCTTGCTTTTTCTGCGACATTCACATAAACCCCATGAAGCAAGTGGACACTGGCTTTTCCCATCTGCCCAGCACTTCTCTGAGCAGCCACCAAGGCTCCAGGGCAGGACACAGGTAAAGCACACGTTTTCCAGCCAGAGGCCTGTGTATTCCTGCGCTCGCCAAGCCAATTGCTGCATAACCATCCATCCCCACACTTGGCAACGTTAAGCAACAGCCATTTATTACTTACTTCTCACCATTCCCCGGTTTGACTGGCGAGCCTGCTGCCCCATGTGGTGTTGGCTGGGTTCACTCACGTGTGGGCTGAGCTGGGGGGCCTGGGCCGTGGTGACTGATGACCTTCAGCGGAGGTGCTTCAGTTTTCCTCCTTCCACGTGCATCTCATCCCGCAGGGCCTCCCCATGGGGCCTTTCTCCGGGAGTGTGTCCTGGTCATTATGGTATGAGAGGGCGAGCAGAGGCTGCTGGTATTCTAGAGGCCTGGGCTCAGAAGCCCTAGAAAGTCACGTCTGTCACTTGCCTGGGCCAAAGAAAACCACCTCCGATTCAACAGGAAAAGAAATAGACTCCACTTAGCGTGGGAGCAGTAGCGTGCTCACACGGGCAAGGAAAGACTTACTGGTGATCATTCTGCACATGGGATGGGAAACCCCTTAATGCACATCAGAAGCCTTCCAGTGAGCAGATTCTTATGTCCTCTTTAAACATAGGGAGCCCCAAACAACAAACACCTGACTTTAATTTTGGGAAAAGGAAAGAACAGGTGGAAACTTTTGTGCCATTCTTAAGAAATGCAAAGTCCTATACCAGACACCTTTGATAGATGAGGAACCGAACTACCATTACCACACCAAGAGTAGCACCAATGGGACCCATCGCATTTTATTTATTCCCCCAAAAAGCTGAATTTATGATTACCAATAAACAACAGGTGTTTCTTAGAGGTCAGACAGGTTGGGGTTTCAGTTCATCCCGATAAACTAAAGGGCACTTGTGTGATGTGGAATACACTTATCTGTTATGAACAATGACATGTTCACGTCTTTTATGCATCTCTGTCCATTCATAAAGTGACCACTCCTCTCCTGTTTCTTTCCTGGGATCATAGTCTAATTGTGTGCTTGGTGGATTTGTCTATGGGCCTCAGGGGTTAGCTGTGCATCATTCTCTCTTTCTCTGTCTTTATGGTAGTCCAATATCCATAAGTTTACCAATACTGCCATTTAGCACATTCTTGATGTTTTGCAACCATCATATCTAGGTCCAGAATACATCTTCTCTTAATTCTCCTTTTCTTTTCTTTCTTTCTTTTTTTAATCAAATGTTAGAACTAACTTTCTTGGTTCCCTCAGGGTATAGACCTGGCTGGAACAGGGGCTGAAGGAGGCTGCTTGGAGCCTGGTGGCCTGATCAGACTGGTTTGACAGGGCTGAGGAATCTGTGCGACTGTCTGTGAGGACTTGGGCCCCGCTGCCTGGAAACCCCACATGTTTGCAAAGGGACTGGCCCTGGAAAGGATCAACTGGCTTTTGATAATTGGGTAATCAGTATGATCTCTCCTAAGATTCTGGAATAAAAAACATCTACATTTACTGAAAAACACTGTTGCTTTTTTTTTTATTGCTTAAAATATTACAACGAGTAGTACATTTGTCTCCTTTTTTTCCCCTTGGCCTGCTGCCAGCCTCCCCTTCCCCCCAGTGTCTTGTGTCCATTGGTTATGCTTATATGCATGCATATAAGTCCTTTGATTGATCTCTTACCCCTCAACCCTCCCCAGCCTTCCTGCTGTAGTTTGACATACACTGTTGCTTTTATTTTTAAAATATATTTTTATTGATTTCAAAGAGGAAGGGAGAGGGAGAGAGAAAAATAGAAACATCAGTGATGAGAGAGAATCATTGATTGGCTGCCTCCTGCACGCCCCCTACTGGGGATCAACCCGGGCATGTGCCCTTGACCAGGATTGAACCCGGGACCCTTAAGTCCGCAGGCCAACGCTCTATTCACTGAGCCAAACCAGCTGGGGCTACACTGTTGCTTTTAGATGACCGACAATATTTGTAGAACCATGACTTAATTCGTATTTACTTATTTTTTATTTGACAGAAAATGGTCAACACTCTAAATGTTTAATTGATTCCTTAATCAACCAAGATGGAGGCCCACTTTCATTAGCCCCATCTTACAGACGAGAGTATGGAGTCTCGGTGTAACCACTATGCTGTACACCTGAAACCAGTACAAAATTGTATTGAATGTAAACTGTAATTGAAGAAGAAAATTTAAAAACCGTATAAAGGCTCAGAGAAGTTACACAATTTGCAAGAGCACACATGTAGTTAAGTTGTAGAGACAGGATTCAAACTCTGGTCTGTTTGACCCTAGAGTCTGTATGGCCTAGACCCGTGGTCGGCAAACTGCGGCTCGCGAGCCACATGCGGCTCTTTGGCCCCTTGAGTGTGGCTCTTCCTAAGCCTTAGGAATACCCTAATTAAGTTAATAACAATGTACCTACCTATATAGTTTAAGTTTAAAAAATTTGGCTCTCAAAAGAAATTTCAATCGTTGTGCTGTTGATATTTGGCTCTGTTGACTAATGAGTTTGCCGACCACTGGGATAGACCATGCTCGTCACTAACGGAGACTCTGGCCATTTTCACTCCACAACACACAGAGCAAAGGCAAACCAGACTTGTGGGGAACAACACGAGTCTCAAGAGCAAGAAGCATCATCAAAGAAGCGGTCTGCACAAGTGGAACCAATTCTACAAAACCGCTAGGTAACATCTCTCACAGAAATAATAACAACCCTACCCCGTCTGGCCCATTTTTCACAAAGAGCTGACTTACCAACCCCTGTGAAAACCTGCCGTGGGCCTCAACAGTTACTAGTATCTCCAGAATTTGTTCACACCATTTCCTCTTGCCTGGTGCGATCCTCAGACCCTCATTTTTATCTTTCCAGGATATTTTTTTCTCCCTTTGCTTCCCTTTCTTCGCCCTCCATTCTGGCTCTCCACACTTCTGGCTAGCTCCATTTCGACATACCCCTTGGGCTCTAGCCAGCATTCCACCTTGGCAATGATCTTAACATTGACCTGTTGAACTGCAGGTGCCAGGGGTGTGGCTCCCTACCTGTGCCTCGGGCTCTACCACACAGGAAACATCGCTGCCAGGGCAGCAGAGGAGGACACCGGTTCCCATTCATATGAAACTATGTTGTTTATAGAACATTTGAAAAAAAAAAATCCTTTAGTGCTTATGGAAGAAGACAGAACAGGTACTATTTTTCTCTCTATTTTTAAACATCACAAACATCTTAAGTACTCAAAAGAAATACAGAGACATCTATGAACACTGCCCAAATTTGACACATTTACATGTATTTTTCCTTGAATAAATAAAATGTTACAGATATAATTGAATACTTTCCCTTCCTTCTTCCCCAGAGAACACACTGTCTTTAAATTGGGTTGAATCATCCCATACAGGTCTTAAAATTACTGTATCAATAGTTATCTAGCTCTCTGAATCCACTATGGATAACATTATTTTTTGTGTTGTTAAAACTTCTACGAAATATCATACAAAATATCCTTTGGCAACTTGCTTTTTCAAAGATTTGTTTTTAAGAGTTATCTTTGTTGAAACATGTATCTAAGTTCATTCATTTCACCGACTAGAGTCTCCCTCTCTATATACACTATACATATGCATTCACATATATTACTTTTCTGGCTTCTATGGATAGAAATTTACAAACTTTTTGTTTTACTCCCTTTCAAAAGCTACTGCAGTGACCAATGTTGTACATCTGTTCTTGTAGACGTGTGCCAGAATTTTCTAGAGCCAATTCCTGGAAGTGGAATTGCTGTGTCATAGGGTATGTACAGAACTACAATTTTAGAAGACACTGCCAATTCCTCTCCCAGTGGTTGTACCAATTTTACATTTCCATCACCTGACTTAGAAAAATTTCCATTTCCCTTTATCCTGGACAACTTGGCATTGTCAGATGTTTTGATTTTTTTTTTTTTTTTTTTTTTTTAGCCATCTGTCCACTTAAAATAATTTATTGTTTTACCATGGGTAGATCTTTTTTTAAAAAAATATATTTTATTGATTTTTTACAGAGAAGAAGGGAGAGGAATAGAGAGTTAGAAACATCGATGAGAGAGAAACATCGATCAGCTGCCTCCTGCACACCCTCCTACTGGGGATGTGCCCGCAACCAAGGTACATGCCCTTGACCGGAATCGAACCTGGGACCTTTCAGTCTGCAGGCCGACACTCTATCCACTGAGCCAAACCAGTCAGGGCTACCGTGGGTAGATTCTTAAATTAATTTCTTTATTATAATGTCCACTCAAGTTTTCTATTTCTTCTTGACTTAATTTTGGTAATTTATAGTTAAAAAACAACAACACCCTGTTTATTTCACTTGCATTTCAAATATCTTGGCATAAAGTTGATTATAATATTTTCTTGTTATTTTTAAATTTACTGTAATTATGCACTCCTCTTTCTTGATATTGTTTGTTTATTTCTTCCCTCTTTTTATGTCAATAGACCTCACTAAAGGATTCTCTATTGAGTTTTTGGTGTTATGGATATTCTTTCTTATTCCTTTTATTTTGTTTTTTTTAATATCTGTGCCTGTCGTTAGTCTTCACGCCCCTGTGGTTCTTTTCCTAACTGCTTAAGTTGCTTGATAAATTAATTTTTAATCTTTCTTTTTTTCTAATACATGCACTTAAGGTTATAAATTTCCCTTAAAAACTGCATTAGTTTTTTGATATTTAATTTTTTGGTTGTAATTTTGTTCTGAATATTTAATGTTTATCATATTTATAATTGATCAAGCATTTATTTATAAAAGTGTTTTAAATTTTCTACTTATATTAGAATACAGTATGATGGGGTATTTGGTTATGTTTTTGCTAAAGACTTTTTATTTATTTATTTAACATATTTTTATTGATTTTAGAGAGGCAGGGAGAGGGAGAGAGAGATAGAAACATCAACGGTGAGAGAGAATCATTGATTGGCTGCCCCCTGTATGCCTCCTACTGGGAGCCCACAACCTGGGTATGTGCCCTATGACTGGAATCAAACCTGGGACCCTTCAGTCTTCCGGCTGATGCTCCATCCACTGAGCCAAACCAGCTAGGGCTAAAGCCTTTTTAATTTTGTTGTATTTTAGACAGTTAATGCAGTTTGAGTGATATAAACTATTTTATGTTTGTTGAGACTTTTCTGTGATCTAGTTTGGGGTTACTTTTTGGAACTGCTCCACGTGTGCTTGGAAAGAATGTCTAATATTGAATTATTGAGAAAGCGGAGGTTCCTGGAGGTTGAGCGACTTGTCTAACAAGTGGCAAAATTCATGTAGACCCACCTTCGTATGGGAACGAAGCAGACTAGAATTCGGTTGGTTCTGCTGACCGTTTCACTAATTTTTCTGGGGCCGGCTTAAGGCACACAAAAAGTTATTGGGTATCTAAAAATATCTCTCAATAGTAAAACAGGTAAAATGAGTGTTTTGCCCTTATGTTTGGTGCTAAATAGAAAACTGACTTCTCCTGCACCTTGCATGCTCCAGTGCGTGCACAGAATCTCATGATTACTATGAAGAAGTGACACGCGGCAGGTGATGTGCTGAGAGGTAGATTAATGACGGAACATGGAGGAGACCGCATCCGCTTTCCCTTTGTGAGATGGTTATCCTATCCACAGAGCCATCCTGGAGGCTTCTTATGTGAAATTTCAGGCTATGTGCCCACCCATCCATCCTTCGATACGTGGCAGTTTTATGGCTACGCTTGGAATTGTAATTGCTCAAATTTCTAGCCTGCCGCTTCAGTCCTCCAATCATGCTTCTTATTAATAAGGCTGAGATCCAAGTGAAACAGTCTGTGGATAGCTCACAACCCATTGTTATGGTAAGGAAACGAACACAGCCCATTGACAGGGAAGAGTGTCACCGTGTCATCTCTGTGCATGAAAGACAGCCCAATTTTCAGTTGGGGAACAAAGCGTATATTTGAGGGTGAAAGGCTGGTGAAATCGCTTGGCTGAGTAAATGCTCCTGCAAGCAGCGATTATTGCCTCATCACTCAAAGGTGAAAGAACAAGAAAATAAAATGGCACAGACTGCATCCACCAGGTAACAGATGAGAGAAAAAAAAGAGGAGGAATATAGTTTGAAAGCTAGGAAGTACTCACATGGTCTTCTTAGACCCCCTGACAAAGAGGACATCTGTACTAATTTTGGATTGTGCAATTGTATTGAGCACTCACACCCCATTAAAAATAAATCAGCATTAAGATGGGGTGCAATTTAGATGGGACTCAGAAAGAAGCATTTGCGAACATTTCCATGGCTGACACTGCAAAGTGAGGGCCAGACCAAGGCTGGAATTAGTAGTCAGTGTCCACTTGTGTCAGGCCTTGCACTGACAATTTGCATACTACATTATTTTAAATTTTACTTACGGCTCCTTTGAAGAAGGTTTTAATATCCTTCATTTACTGGACATATTGAAGCTCGGAGACCTGAAGCGATTCATCTAAATTCACAGAGCTAATAAGTGGAAGACCTGGGATTTGAACCTCAGTCTGCTTGGCTATCACTCCACATTGCCTTTAAATGAGAGGACGTCTGTAATTTAGCAGTTTAAAAGGTTTAACGTGTGATTACGAGGCGTCCATTCTGGAGCGATTCCTCTCCCACCTCCCTGAGCCAGATGTCTTTCCCTGTCTAAACTGTGCCATCCTGCAACCCCCTCCCCCCCCACTACGCAGTCGTCACCATTTAAAAATAGGACTTGAGCCCCCCTCGCCAAGTCTCACCTCCTGTCCTGACCTGTTTCCAGGCCCGCACACTCATCTGGGTTTCAGCTCCGCCTTCCCCCACCCGCCCCTCCACCTCTCATCTCTGTTTCTTGCCTCAGGACTTTTCTCCATTTCTTTCCTCCCTCCTAGCCTTCGAGAGCCCGCATGCCGCATGCCGGGCATAGCTTTCCCGGCCAAGGACAGCATTTTCATCTCCTCCCTGGCTGTGTTGCCAGTGTGCCTTAGGCCACTCTGGCTCAACTCCATTCCTGGGGCGCCCCGCCTCCCACCCCCTCCCGCGCCGGTTCAGGGCAGCCTCCTACCCCCTGCCCTTCCATTTCCATCCTTCCTGAGTGGAAAGGCGCTGAGCAGCTCCCAGGTGCCAAGCACTCATCCACGCTCCGGGGGTGTAAATGGGCCCAAGGAGGTCAGGGGGTTGTGATAAGAGACAAACAAGTAAACAGATCAGCCACGCCACGAGTGTTGATCCCGGGCGTCCACGGGTGGAACGGTGAGGCGGTCCCCACGGAGGCCCCAGGGAGGACTGGGTGGCTTCACAGACAAGGGGAACACTTACCTGAATCTAGGAGAGTGAGTAGGCGTCCCCACATGTTCCCACGGCTGGGTTGCTATGGTTATAGGTAGAGTAGGCGACCGAAATGGAAGGAGCAAGGCGGGAAGAGGAGGTGGGAAAGTCAAAGGGAGGTTCCCCCGGGACTTCTCCTGTCTTCCACCCCATCCTAGAAGGTTACAGAACAACTATATTCTCCACTAGCGTTTCATTCTTCCGTTAGCAGGGAGAAACTCCTTCGCTTCTTTCCCTTTTGTGAAAACAAAATAGTGCTGGTGGCAGATTATGTGAGTAATTACCTTTCCTGGGATAATAGCGACCGTTTTGTGTCGGTGACAAGTGGCCCTCTCACCGGGCACGGCGGTCTCAGCTCCGGATCGCGCAGTTCGAGGCGCCCCCTGCTGGCGAGAGCCGGGAGTTCACGAGCCCATCGCCCTGGGTCCGGGGCTTCCTCTTCCTTTCCTCCAGGCAGCGTCCTGGAACCCGGAGCCCCGACAGGCGAGAGGTTCAAGGGGGACGTGGTCCTGTTTCAGTGGTTTGGCTGCGTGAGAGTCACCGAGTGCGGCGGGAGCTGGTCCTGGGGGGTGGCGGCCGTCCCCCAGCTCTCTGCTTCTGTAGTAACCCGGTGGTTAGAGTGGAATCTCCTGAGGGCAGAGGTGGGGGTCCTTTGGGGGTGGACTGTATGTCCCCCAGGGCTGCACTCCCAAGGGGGCTCACAGCCAGACCACCGGCAGTTCTCATTTTGCGCCCCCATGGAGCCACATCCGCCAGGCTGCCCCAGGATGGGGGGTGGGGGTGGGAGTGTGGGTGGGGGTAGGGGGGGAGTAGGGGGTGGGGGGATGGGTGGGTGGGTGGGTGGGTGTGGGTGGTGGGGTGGGGCGCAGCTTCTCAATAACTGCGAGGGCTGGAGGGCGGCCAGCCTTTGCTTGAGATGGTGTATGTAGTCGGAGCCTCAGCTCACCAGCCAGCTCCTCACCCGCAGTTTGGTTTGTTAAATCCTCACCTGAGGATGTTTTCCGTTGATTTTTAGGGAGAGTGGAAGAGAGGGGGAAAGACGGAGAGAGACATCCGTGTGAGAGAAACACATCCATGGGTAGCCTCCTGGGCCTGGGAGGAGCCTGCAATCAAGGTCCCTGCCCTTGACCGGAATCTAACCGGGACCCTTTGGTTCACAGGCCAAGCGTCTATCTTCTAAGACAAACCAGCCAGGGCATTTCCCTTATTTTATGTGTAAGAATGCGAAGGCCCAGCAACATGAAGTAACTTGCCCCGATTCTCAGTGGTGAGTAACAGAGCAGAGAGTCAAAGGCTGCTCCATTGCACTCAAAAGCCCCTGACACGGGCTGCCTTCCTGCCATGGGCTGCCTTCCTGCCATGGAGGAATTCCTCGTCCTCCACGGATAATATTCCCCTGAGAGCAAAGGACGCAATGCACCACATGCTGAAATCAAGAATCGGTTGCATATGAACCCCTTACACATGTTATTTCTGTTTGCATTGGCCCTCTGTATTAGTGATGGGCTGAATTGTGTCCCCCCTGCAATTCATATGTTGAAGTCCCAACCCCTCAGAATGGGACTGTATTTGGGGACTGACCCTTTGAAAAGATGATTAAGGAAAAATCAGGTCATGTGGGTGGGTCCTAACCCAGTATGACTGCTGTCTTGATAAGACCAGAACATTGGAATGCAGACAGTCACAGAGAGAAGACCACGTGAGGACACGGGGAGATGAGGGACCGTCTACAAGACAAGGAGAGGGGCCTGAGAAGATAGCAACCTTGACAACACCTTAAGCTTGAACTTCTTGCTTCCAGAACTGTGAGAAAACAAATTTGTTGTTTCAGCCACCCATTCTGCGGAACTTCATGGCAGCCCTAGCAAACTCGTACAGTATTTATAGCTCTTGTTACTGGTAGCATTTCTCATGTTGTCAACAAAGTAGGTTTCCATAAAGAATAAGCAGGTCCTACAATATTTCTTTACCAGAATTGCTTTTTCCTGGGTGCAAGGAGACTGGAAAATGGGAGAGAGGTTGGTGCTATGAAGAAAGACATCCTGCATGGTTTCTTTCTTTAAAATAAAAAATTCTTTATTGTTGAAAATATTACATATGTCCCCTTTCCTTCCATTGACCTCTCCCAGGCCACCCCCGCCGCCCAGCCCAGGCCTTCACCACCCCTCTTTTCTGTGTCGCATGCTTTCTTCTCCATCATGGTCTTATGCTTAGCTCCATGAAAAGCATTAAGATAGTAATCTTTATTGAACGCTCTGAATGTGAGGTGCTCCACAAACATTTCATCCTCACAACTAACCTCGGAGGTGGTGGTTATCATTCCCATTTTGCAGCCAGGAAAACTGAGCCATCAGGAGGATAAGTAATTGATGGGGCTTTACAGAGCAAGTGGCAGTAAAGATCCATGCTTTTATCTCCTACTAGAGGCCCGGTGCAGGAAATTCGTGTGTGGGTAGGGTCCCTAGGCCTGTCCAGCAATCGGGGCTGATCAGGTTCCCTGCCTCCCCCTTCCCTTGCCACCCACATGCGGCCACCGCGTGGTTCCCCCACCTCCCTGCCTCCCCCTTCCCTTGCCACACACGTGTCGCCACCACATGGTTCCCTGCCTCCTCCTTCCCTCGTCCCTCAGCGCCCCCCTGCTGCAACTGGTCGCCCGCCATGTTCCACACCACTCCCTGATGGTCAGCGCATGTCATAACGAGTGATCGAACTCCCGGTCTCCTGGTCGAACTCCCGAGGGGACACTTTGCATATTAGCCTTTTATATAGATAGATGATTTTGACAACTATGATTCACTGTCACCCCTTCCCCATTGCTTCTCTAACCTTCCCTGTTAGGTATTACAAACCGTAGAATAGGCAGAAAGGCTGGGTCTTGCCACTCAAAATGTGGTGTTTGGACCAACAGCAGGCGTTACCTGGGAGTTTGTTAGAACTGCAGAACCTCAGCCTCACCCCTGATATACTGAACCAGGATCTGCATTTTATCAATGCAGGGCCAGCTAGCTAGCTTGCAGGGCTCAGTGCAAAATGAAAATGCAAAGCCTCTAGTTTAAAAATTAGTAAGAATTTCAAGACAGTGGCAGCAGAGCATTAAACTGAGGGAGAGTGGGACTATACAGGTCTCACACCCATGGGGCCAGCCCTGCCCCGAGGTGATGCACCAAAACTCTAAAGTGTGAGAAGCATCACCCTAAAGGATTGAGGTGCACCCTTTCACCAGGGGGGTGCTTTTAGTTTTATTTTCTCTTTTTGAATTTTATCTTAGGCACACAAAACATTTACATCACGTTCCTTAATATTTCCATTGGTCTGACCATAAAATAACATTTCCCCCCAAAAAACTGCAGGGAAAATTGATACTCTTGGATGATGCACTGACCACTTCAGAAAGTACATGCATCCCAGCTCAAAGGCCTGGGGTGAGTCCATCCTTAGGTGCAGGCTACACAGGCCTTTATTAATAAACCAGAGGCCTGGTGCACAGATTCATGCACCAGTGGGGTCCCTCGGCCTGGCCTACGGGGATCAGTGGACCTTCGCACGGCTGCAGCCTGGCCTTACGTGCCAGCTCATTGGGCTCCAGCCTTCTGTCTGTGTCAATCCCGCACAGCACAAAGTAGTGCACAAAGCGGCAGATGGCCAGGGAGGAGCCTGAGCCCGGGCTGGGTGCTCCGCCACTCCCGCTCATCCCAGCCCGGCGTCTGGCACCCGTCTGTCAGCTGAGCGGTGCTCCCGCTGTGGGCGTGCACTGACCACCAGGGGGCAGCTCCTGCTGGCCGGTCGTCTGGCCTGCCGTTAGGCCTTTATATATATAGATGTATCAACAGAATCACTTCATACAAGTTTCATGCCCCTTTCTTGCAAGAAGCTGAGCATTCATCTAGTATCACTCTAGACCATTTATTCACGCTCTCTAAACCTCATTCTTCGCATCTGTAAAATGGGGAGAAGAACAGTACCTACTTTGGAGCATTACTGTGAAGTTTCAGTGAGATAATACATAAAAGTAAGCACAGGGAACGTTCCCTGGTGTATGTTACGTGTTCAGTAAAAGTTACCTTATTATTACGTCCTGGAGATTAGGTTCTTGTTTCACTTTGAAGAAGGCGGAAATGAGACAGAGAGGGAGTCACCAGGGAATGTGCCCAGCTCCCAGGCAGAGCCCCAGGGGGTGGTGTCTATTTTAGTGAGTTCATCTAGACCGGGGTCTGGTCTTCATTCTCCTGATTTAGAAACCTGATTTTGCCAGCACCCCAAGAATGCAGCTATAATTGGGGGGTGAACTTACAATACTGGACACTGGTGGTGTGTGTGTGTGTGTAGAAAGAGAAAGAGAGTGGGAAGGACAGGAAAAGGAGAAAGAGGAAAGGGATTAGAGAGACTCAGCAAGTAGAAGTTTAGAGTCTGGTGAGAATGACCTTTATACTTTTCAGCGAGAGAAACTAATTCTACAAAGAGCTTGAAGGTGTTTTTGGAGGAACAGTAACACCAGCAGTGACAGGACGGTCTCAAGGGACTGACCAGGTTTCAGCGCTGACAGACACGGTTCGCCTTTGTGGCTTGCATTTTCTGAGAATCTGGAGCTGGGTCTTCAAACCTCCAGGGGGCACTCTAAGCGTCAGCTCTGGGAGCTAGGTAATTTCCAGGGCTCAGTGCAAAATGAAAGCTAGGCAAGAGCCTGTCTGACTTTTGGATATAAGCAAACACCAGGGACTTTTGGAGAGAACCTGGTGGGAAGGTGGGTGGGCTGTGTTCAGGAGAGATTGGATTAGTCTGGGCATGTGGGAGCTCAAGAGGTGTGTTTGAGGACATTGCTAGGAAAATGCTTTTATTTCTCAGATCTACAACTGAACATGATAATAGGGGGTGAGCAAGCGTAGGATTGCAGTTTTTAAGGCAGAAATTATTACCATATTAAATAGGTATATATTTTTTAATTCTTTGCATTTGGGTGAAAATTAAAAATTGTCTTTCACCTACCCCTGGGTCCTTTGAAAAGATATTTAATGACCTATTTAAGATGATTAAAACCACTATTTTCATTTTTTAAATTCATGTTTCAAAAGATGAGAAAAGGGACATTTCCAGTAGCAGTTATTTAAAATACACTGACAGACCCAAAACCTATCGATATGAATACTTCTAAAATCTGCCATTAATACACCAATAAGGAATGACTGCATGAGGAATGATTGCAAATATGTGAAGTGTTTCTTTAAACAATCATTATTCCTATAGCCTTCACGTAAACCTAGTTATAATTACTTTTAAGACACGTAAGACATAAACAGGCAACAAAGGGCACCTCTGGCACCAACTGTTCTTTATCTCATCCACTAGAGGGTACCTGAGGGCTGTTCAACAGAGGTACTCAGCACTCAGGAAACCAGATTTAAAAACCTGAGCTAGAAACCGCAGACCTAAAGCACTACATATAATGCTATTATATATATATATATATATATATATATATATATATATATACACTTCTGATACATTATTAACCCAATTCTGTGTGATAAAAAATAGCCACATGTTTTGTCTTCTAAGTTATAGAGCTTTGACACTTCTGTTGTAGATGGATGCTCTCGAAAAATAAATTTTGGATCTTGCCTAGGTAGGAGGGTGCTCTGTATTTTACCATATACTAAACACCAGGCATTTCCTGGTGAAATTGGGGTATTTAAGTTTACAAAAATAGGCTGGCAACTTTATTATCATAACCCCAGAACTGTGTCTCTGTTGTGTGTAGTTAGCATGTTACGTAATTGGGGTCGTCCTGAATAGTCTCCTGAAAGAGGCTGAATGTTATTTTTCCTTCTTGAGGTTCATCTTCTAGTTCTCACTCCCGGCCCATGTTCCAGTAAGAGCAAATGACGGTGCTGCAAATTAAAATTAAGCATTGGAAAGAGTCCAAGTGGCCCGTAGGAGGCAGTCGGAAAGCCTACAGTGGTGTGTTAGGGCCATGGATATTTATAGGAATCAATTCGTTATGGTATGTATAAAGCGTAACACTAATGCAGTAGGATTAGGAATGCATGCACAAAAATGTGCTGACCGCCCACGAAGGAGCAGTCCTGTGGCTGATGAATGGGAGAGAAATCCTAGCTCTTGACGAGTATATGCTTTGGTGTGGGGTGGTGCAGTGTGTGTGCGTGTGTGTGTGCGTGTGTGTGTGTGTGAAGAGACCCATACTTGAGTATCTAGAGAGGGTAAGGATTGTGGTCACGAGAGCTGGAGCCAGAAATTCAAGCTCTCCCACCCCTTTGTTCTATGACCTCGAGTAAATTATTCTACCCGTGTCCGAGCAAGAGCCTTGGTTTCCCCATCTGTCAAATGGGGACAGTCATCTTCCTTAATTTTACTGTGAAAATTAAGTGGGGTCATGCAGCACCTGACACCGAGCGCTGAGTATGGAGCTCAGTGAATGACAGTCATGCGTGGGTTTTGTGACGGTCGCTCCCTGTGTCTCAGCCGGCCACCCCCAGGGTGAGATGCAAGCACTGTTCCCGGGCGACAATGTCTCTGGTCAGGCAGCTGCAGCCGCCGGCAAGGCCAGTTCCCTGGAGAAGCCAGCGGGTTTGGCTGCCTGGCATGTGAAAATCCCTACGGAGGGTCTCGCCTCCCGTGGCGTGGCCTGCTTTCTGCTTGTGCTTTGGCTGCGTCAAGGTCCAGTGGTCAGAGCGGTCCTCTCCACGGGAAGCCGTCCGTGGTCCCCAGACGGCAGACAGAAAGCCTCTCCACTGAGGAGCGGGCGGGGCCGGAGGCAGAGGAAGTGTGTCTCCAGCAGAGCTCCGCGTGATGACAAATCCAAGGAATCTGCCGAACCGAGAGTCAAATGGAGTCAAGAGTCCAGCGAGCTGAGGTCAGAAAGCAAGACAACGGAATCCAAACGGATTGCCAAGCCAAGGGGGACAGTCGCTGTGCTGGAATCCACGGGGTAGAGCAGGGCTGGGAGCGCAGGGAGGACCCCCTGTTCACCAGCTGCTCTTCCTGATCCTGGGAGCCTATGTGCCAACGAGCTCATTTCCCAGGCCGGTCAACGATAAAGAAAGAAAGAAAGAGCACAGGGCAGTGTAAGAGGGAGCCCGGGGGAGGCTCTCTCAGCTAAGGAGGTGCTCTAGCAGGAGGAACGGCTAGGGCAGGTGCCCCGAGGCCGGAATGACAGAGAAGCCTGTGGCCGGAGCACAGTGAGAGACGTGAGGCGGGAGGAGGTGAGCTGAGAGGGGTAGGCGGGGGTCGGGGGAGGGAGATGGGGGTTGGGGGGGGGGGGCGGGGGCGGTGGCCCGCAGGATCTCCTGACGGGCCATCCTGAGAGTTTGGATCTCATCATCGCACTGGGAATGGCTGGAAGTTGGAGCTGGAACAGGAAAGCTGGCAGGGTCTACGTTACGCTTTAGAAAGACCACTCTGCTGCTGTGTGGAGCATGATTCATGGTACAGGAAAAGTCTTGGATCCAGGAAGAAGCAGGAAGCCTGGGTCAGATCAGACACACATTCCCATGAGCGGGACCCGTGGAAAAGCTGTGTAAATTCCTACCCCTCCTCTCCAACCCTGAGGTTGTACTTCTATTTAAACCAGGCCAATAGGCAGGCCTCTTAAACTTCTTTGCCAGAGCGCCTGGGTCCTGGGGCTTCTTTATTCAGATTTCCAAATACGAACAGATCAATCTGAAATTTTAAGGAAATGTAGTAGCTTGAGGTTGCCAAGATGGGGCTTCTGTTATATCTCCTTCTGTTTAAGTTCAGATGAGGAGAAAACAAACCTTAGAGATTTTTATTTATTTTTATTTTTAAATATATTTTTATTGATTTCAGAGAGGGAGAGAGAGATAGAAACATCAATGATGAGAGAGAATCATTGATCGGCTGCCTCCTGCACACCCGCTACTGGGGATCGAGCCTGCAATGCAACCTGGGCATGTGCCCTTGACTGAAATTGAACCTGGGACCCTTCAGTCCCCAAGCCAATTCTCTATCTACTGAGCCAAACCAGCAAGGGCTTTTTAAAGTGGTGTGTGTGTGTGTGTGTGTGTGTGTGTGTGTGTGTAGAAGTAGATTGATTTAAGTAGCATTTCAATTAGATATGACTTGGATTAGTTATTTAAAGATATAGCTTAAAAGTATATACAAACACCGCAATAGCTACAATGTATTGAGTCCCTATGGAGGGCTAAAGGCTTTCTAAATGAAACAAAACAACAGTGATTGAGTCTTTTTCTTCCTGCTGTGCATTTACAAAGGACTTTGGTTTTGGGACTGATCCACATGGGCTAGAGGAAGGTTACGGAAGTATTTCTTCATTTACTTCCCTGCAAGTATATGAGGTGAGTAAAGTTGTATACCTGGTAAGCTTGAGTAAGAAAGCCAGGATTTGAACTCAGGACTATCCAAGGCTCAGGGTGGGAACCCTCAACAAGAATCACACAGGTCTGGTGCAGAGAATCAGGGTGTGAACCATGGTGCCGAGGGCCTTGGATTTGAATTCTGTCCCATCATTTACCAGCTAGCTCATCTCGGGTTGGTTGCTTACCATCTCGGAGCCTGTGTTTAGCTCCTGCTTCCAAGGTTGCTCTGAAGATGATGTGAGACAGGCAGCTGGACCTGGCAAATGGAAGGAGTTCAGTAAATGTTACTTATTATTCTACCCGACTTGTGCTGGCCTCTGAGCGGGGTGGCATCTGTCTGAGCCAGTTTCATTGCCAGCGTCAGAAACATATATCCTGCCGGGGAAATGTTCCACATAATAGACTGTGTCCGCTTAACTCACTCCGAACACCAGGCCTCTGAGAAGTGCCCCGGACGGCGATATCACCCAGCTGCATGAGTGGGTTTGATAGCTTTTCCGAAGGGCTGGCATTTCAGTTGTGCAACTGTAACGGCTTCCTGGCAATAGAAAAGATTTATTTTTTGGACCCCAATCAACCCGCAGCCCCATTTCTCAAACTCCAGCTACATCACAAGATGTCAAAGTCGTGCGCTATTAACATTGGGTCGAAGGTGCTAGAAGCATTTTGCAGACGTAACGAAGAACCCATATTGCCCGAGAATGCTTTGCGATGCCTTCTGCCCCAGCCCTGCTTGCCCTTTAAGGTCCAGACGGCAGGAACATTCAGCAGCAAGCTCACCTGGAAGGCAGTGGAAGGACAAAGATGTGGGTTTGTTCAACTTTGCAGGAGCCTGGAGCCTGGGGCTGGGTAACAGATGCCTCCCAGCGAGGCAAAGGGCCTCATAACCATCTTCCCCCAGACCCAAGGAGGACAAAAGAAAAGATATGCCATAATTAAAATTTTTTAAACGTAATAATTTTTTAATGTGATGATTGCCTGGCTCTTAAAGGGGAAACAGGAGTGGGGGTGGCGAGCAGAGGAAAAGGAGGGATTTCCTCACATTCAGAGGCTACTGTTGTCAGCGAGGTGAGCTGTTAAAAACTCACTCCTGGTTTGCGGGACCAGATCTCTTGACCTGAAAATGAAGAATTATGTGCTTGCTTCAGTCGGGGTCCCTGCCAACCAGTTCGTTCTCACTTATGTTGAAGACACCGAGTCAGCCTAACACAGGGCAAGAGCCACATCCTCACGGGAGTTTCCGTGCCTTGCAGCCGAGCGTCCTCATGGTCCCCTAAGGCTTGGTCCCTGAGGATTTGGACAGGCCTGGTTCCAATAGTGGGCCAGCCACGTGGCTACATGGATGCCTCCGGTAAGCCAGTGACCGCAGTTTCATCCTCTATAAAGTGGAACTAATAAGAGAACCTACTTCAATAATATGTGTAATGGGAAAAAAATAGTATTTTAAACCTAAATGAGGACACTCGGCTGCAAGGCACGGAAACTCCCGTGAAGATGTGGCTCTTGCCCTGTGTTAGGCTGACTCGGTGTCTTCAACATAAGTGCGAACAAACTGGTTGGAAGGGACCCCGATTGAAGCAAGCAAACAATTCTTCATTTTCAGGTCAAGAGATCTGGTCCTGCCCTAACCGGTTTGGCTCACTGGATAGAGCGTCAGCCTGCGGACTCAAGGGTCCCAGGTTCGATTCCGGTCAAGGGCATGTACCTGGGTTGCAGGCGTATCCCCAGTAGGAGATGTGCAGGAGGCAGCTGATCGATGTTTCTCTCTCATCGATGTTTCTAACTCTCTATCCCTCTCCCTTCCTCTCTGTAAAAAATCATTAAAATATATTTTTTTTAAAAAAGAAATCTGGTCCCGCAAACCGGAAGTGAATTTTTAACAGCTCACCTCACTGATAATAGTAGCCGTCTTTGTTTCTTTAATTTTCTGTCTTTAAATTGGGGCAAAAATGGTACCTCATCTCATATAACTTATGTGAAGCTTAAAGGAGATATTTGAGAATTCAGTAACAATGGTCTTATATCAATGGTATACCATCCTAGACCATGTGCTTTGTGAGTTTTATTGTAAAATTTACATGTATATTTGATGCAAAAAACTTGGAAAACATTTAAAGAACACAGAAAAGCAACACCCCCTCCATCGAAAAGATCATCAGGGTTAACATCTTGGCTTCTGTCTTTTCATTTTTCCCCCTCCTAAGTGTGTGTACCTCTTTGTTCGATCTCTTGAAAATGGGCTACTGTTCTATAGTCTGCTTTTTTTTTTTTTTGCTTTGTTTTTTTAACCTAGCAATAGACTGTGAACTTTCCCCCATGGATGAGTTGCTTCTTAAAATAGATGTTCTACTGGAAGCAGTCATATCCTGGACCAGCAAGTTCATTACTATTCTTCTTCTTAAAAAAGAGGGGGGGGGGGGTGCCTTATGGCCATCCAAATCTGGAAAACACTGACATTACATTTCCTTCTTGGAAAATTAATAGCGCATATTAGCATGTTAAAGGCTCTGGGAGGCTCTCCCATAAAGAAACTGCTTGGCTTTGATTAGATCAGTGTTTCCCCAAACTAATTTAACTCTGCGGAGCCATTTATTCTCATAACTCCTATTAATGTCTCAGGAATCATTTGGGGAAACACTGTTGGCCGCAGACTCCTTAAGAACAGGGAGCATGTCTTGCTCACCTTCATGCTTCCACATGGTCTTACAATGGGGTTTTTAAGAAATTATGAAAAATGGGATTGGATTGACGAATCCACTTTCTCACCAACAGCCACACATGTGTGAACTGGAGGCCAAGGTTATAGGCTAGACGTGTCTCACGGTGTAAAGCTAATTGGCCCCTTTGGGGATGAACCTGTGAACTTGGCCTCGTTAGCACCCGCACAAAACAGCTGAGTTCGTTTACTAGTATCTGGTGCCTTGAAATTGTTTTCTCACCCAGATTTTCATGCTGTCCTCCAGGGGGCGATGCTGGTTCGTCAACCTCCTGAGAGCCTGAAGCCTGGGCCAAGAAAAGCTTGACATGGAGGAGAAAGCAGATGAGAGCAAGGAACGAGGTTGGGAGTGGACCGATTACTGAAAACCAGGGGACACACGGTCAGGTTTGCAGTTGGCATGGAGCTGAGGTGCAGCCCTCCACGTTGTGTGTCGGACACAAGGATTTAAAAATCTTGCTGAGCCAGGAAGCCAAGAATAAATATCGCTAGCGTTTATTGAGCACCAGCTATGGGGCTGGCAATATGCCAGATCATTTCATTAATCATTTCTTTTAATTTCCTAAACAGACCTACAGAGCAGGGCCTGCAGCTAGAAGTAGTTGAACTGGGAATTCCACCCTGGCTCCTAGGCCTGGCACTGTTATCTGAGTGCTTCCCTAGACTGAAACAAAATATTTACCCAGGCCAGGGAGTGCTTATCTGTTTGCTTTTCATTTTATTTGGATGGGCCTAGTCACACTTCATGAAATTAAGACCAATTTATTTTTATTTTTTTTTGGGGGGGGGGTAGTAGTTTTTGTTTTTAGTTAGCCACATGCTAAATACATGAATTATAGTCCTGGGATGCATTCTTAGAACATTGAGTATAATATTTAAATTTAAAATAACACTTATCCCAGCCATTGTGGCTCAGTGGTTGAGCATCGACCTATGAACTAGGAGGTCACGGTTGGATTCCGGGTCAGGCCACCTGTCTGGGCTGCAGGCTCAATCCCCACTGGGGAGCGTGCAAGAGGCAGCCAATCAGTGGTCCTCCCTCATCATTGATGTTTCTATCTCTCTCTCCCTCTCCCTTCCTCTCTGAAATCAATAAAAATATATTTTAAAAAGTAACATTTAAATCAGAGTGGTGGAGGTATGTTTTTAAGAATTCTTCTACTCTATTTCGTCCTGTGCAAGGTGAAATCAGCCAAACGGAATAGCTCCAGAGTGGCCAGTTGAAAATTCAGTTGTGATTCTGAGGGCTTCCACCGTCCTGCCATACTCCCCACTTGCCACCTAGGACACGTTAACATTGTTTCTTTAAATGCCTCCTTCCCCCAGTGGGCCCCGTGTTTCTTGAGGGGAAGAACTAGGCGCTTCATTTCTGTATTCCTAGGACCTAGAAAGTACCTGGTACCTAGTGAGTCATTAGTGAAGTTTAAATGAATGAGTGAGCAAACGAACGGAAGGTGTTTCTTGCAGAATTGCTATCAGAACATAAACCGAGGCAGGAACCCAGGGAGCTTGGCCTAGATGTGAGGAAAGAAGACCTGGGGGAGATATGAGGACTATCTTTACATGCGTGAAAGGCTGTCGTGTGGGCGAGATGGCGGAACGAGATTGTGCCTCTTCAGGTGGAAAGCCCGAGGAGGCCAGTTCCTTCAACAGGAAAGAATCCAAGAGCTGTCTACAAATAAAACGAGCTACCTACTGGACAGTGGCCTTCCCCTCTCTTCAGCCAGAGGTGGGATGGCTGCCTGGTGGGACTGTGGGAGAAGGGGTTCCTTCATCCAGTTCAAGGCTGAATGAGGGGGTTACAGAGGCTTGTGGCTGTGTGCCATGCCCAGAACAGTGATGGGTACATACAAGGCACATAATATTTGTTGAACAAATGAATAATATAGCCTTCGACTAATTGAAGACTCACTCAGCAAATGCTTATTACATTTTTCTGTGCTAGATCCGTGCTCAACTGCAGAGGATGCACTAGTGAAAAGGGTGACTCAACTCCCATCACGAAGGGGGAATGTGCCATTCAGGCTGGGAGCACAGGACGGAGCTGCCCTGTCTAGGTTCAAAACCCAGTTCTGCCAATTGCTTTACTTCTATGTGCCTCAGTTTCCTCATCTATAAAATGGGAATGAAGTAGTACCTACCTCACCTGGCTGGAGGGGCTCAGTGGTTGAGCGTTGACCTATGAACCAGGAAGTCAAGGTTTGATACCCAGTCAGGGCACATGCCCGGGTTGGAGGCTCGATCCTCAGTGGGGGATGAGCAGGAGGCAGCCAATCAATGATTCTTTCTCATCATTGATGTTTCTACCTCTCTTTCTTTCCCTTCCTCTTTGAAACCAATAAAATTATATTACATAAAAAAAGAAATAGTACCCACCTCAAGAATTTTGATAATTAAATGAATAATACTTGGGCATACTTATCTACACTAATAAAAGAGAAAAATGGTAATTGGCGTACTGCGATACCATTTTCATTGGCTAATCAGGGCTATATGCAAATTAACTGCTAACTAAGATTGGCAGTTAACTGCCAACAAGATGGTGGCTAATTTGCATATGTAGGCACAATGCAGGGAGGTGAAAGGGAAAGTAGGAAGAAGCCCCCTGCCACTGACAGTGATCGGAAACCCAGGGGGGAGCTAAGAGCTGGGGGGCAGCCATGATCAGAGAATCAGGCGCCTTTGCCGCCCTGGCCAGTGATAGTAGGAAGTAGGGGTGGAGCCAGCAATGGGAGCTGGGCACGGTCGAAGCTGGCAGTCCCAGGAGCTAGGGGTCCCTTGCCTGGGCCTAAAGCGAAGCCCACGATCGCGGCGCCCCCCCGCTGCCACTGCAGGTCCCCGCTGCCTGGGCCGGACGCCTAGGCCAGAGGCGTTAGGCCTGGGCAGGGGCGGAGCCTGTAACAGCGGGGAGCTGGGGGTCCCCTGCCCAGGCCTGACACCTCTGCCGGAGGCCTCAGGCCTGGTCAAGGGGCCGATCCGGTGATTGGTGATGGGAGGGTGATGAGGGTCAACTCCTCTGGCTGAGGCATCAGGCCTGGGTGGGGGGCGGAGCTGGGGATTGGGGGGATATGATGGTCCCCTTGCACAGGCCTGAAGCCTGGGTCAGAGGCGTCAGGCTTGGGCGGGGGGTGGAGCAAGCGATCAGAGGGAGATGGGGGTCCCCTGCCCAGGCATGATTCCTGGGCCAGAGGCCTCAGGCCTGGGCGGGGGCCAGAGCCAGTGATCGGGGGGAGATGGGAGTCCCCTGTCCAAGCCTGACACCTCTGGTGGAGGCGTCAGGCCTGGGCAAGGGGCCGATCAGGCGATCGGAGGGTGATGGGGGTCAATGCCTGAGGGCTCCCAGTATGTGAGAGGGGGCAGGCTGCGCTGAGGGACACTCCCCCCCCCCCCCCACACACACACCCAGTGCACGAATTTCGTGCACCGGGCCCCTAGTAACAATATAATGTTCATGATGATCATGGTACACACGTTCTAACAAGGGCTGCGGATACATTACTGTCCTGTGATGGATGCTCTGGTGGGTATGTCTGGACAGGCTAATAATTAGGCACCCTATCAAATCAATGTGCTCTAAATCTTTATTCAGCTTTCATTAGAGGAGAGGCTGACCACTTTGGGGGCAGAATTGTGGCTCCCCCATCAGGTCCCTCTAATGCAGCTACACCGGGGTGTTGGGACCCAGTCAGGAGGGGAGAGCAGTGAAAGGAGGCCTGCTGGCATCAACACTCAACCTTACACCAAAGTCTGACCAATGCCACTCAGGGCCAAACCTGCAGTCCCCACTGGCCCATCAAACCCTTGGAAGTTAAACAGACAAGCCACCCTCCAGTATTCATCTACTGTCTCAGGCATGCCCTTTGGGGGTGTTACTCTTACCCCTGAAGGACTTGGCAGAATATTCTTCCCAACAACGCAGGGTACTTTCTGAGTAGATTCTAGGAGAGAGAATTTTTCTGATCTCATTACATTTCCTATGATTTTTACTCCCTCTTATTGATCAGCTGGCCATCTCTTAACCCCACCCTGCTGACGGAGGCTGTCCAGAGTGCCATAAAGACGCCTCACGGGGAACTGAGCCCTGACTGCAGGGTGAAGGAATGCTGCAGGGGGTGTGGCTAGCTGTGCAGAGGGAACAGCACATGCACAGGCCTGTGGTCCGCGAGAGCATGGTGCTTTTAGGGGGCTAAAAGCAGTTTAGTGTGGCTGGCCCATAGGGTATCGGGTGTGTAACGTGGGGAGGGAGAGTGAGGAAGAGGCTGGAGACATATGCAGGGGCAAGATGGTGAGGGCCTTGTAAGTTGTGTTAAGGAGCTTAGACTTGATGCTGACCACAGGGAATCTCTGAAGGGTTTTAAGGAAGGTGGTGCAATGAGCAGGTTTGCATTTTAGAAAGAGCACCCTAGCTATGGAGGGAAGAGTGTGTGCATGCTCCAACTCGCTCCAGCTCACTCCAACTCGAGTTCCTGGTGCAGGGATGGTGCGGTGGGTAGGGCCGGAGCAGGGAGGATGGTTAGGAGGGTGTTGCAATACCTCCTGCAAAGAACATGCGGTCTATCTATAATAATAAAAGCATAATATGCTAATTAGACCAGGCATCCTTCAGGATGACCTTCTGGATGAAGCCGGGGCTGTGAGGGAAGCCCGGTCCTGGGTGCCAGAGGGAAGTTGGTGCCGGCAGCCGGGAGAAGGAAGGCCTACTCTTGCACGTATTTCGTGCATTGGGCCTCTAGTATATATACAATAGAATATTTCTGCAAAAAAAAAAAAAAAGAAATCTTGCCATTTGCAACAACATGGATGGACCTAGAAGATTTATGCTAACTGAAATAAGTCAGATAGAGAAAGACAAATACCATATGTTTTCACTTATATATGGAATCTAAAAAAAATCCACACAAAACAAAACAGACAAATACAACAAAACCAGAAACAGACTCATAGATGCAACTGATGGTAGCCCGAGGAGAGAAAGGTGGGGGTTTGGGTGTAAAAGGTGAAGGTGAATAAGAGGACTAAACCACCAAGTTATTAAAAAAAACACACACAAAATAAGTCACAGGGATGTAATGGCAGCATAAAGAATATAGTCAATATTATTGTGATAACTTTGTATGGTGACAGATGGTTATTAGACTTATTGTGTTACTCACCTCATGAGGAATATCCATGTTGAATCACTACGTTGTACACCTGAAACTGATCTAATATTATATGTCAACTATGCTTTAATTTTAAAAAAATGCATCTTGGATTTTTAAAAATTAGATTCCATCTCTGGGAGAGCAGGAACTGTAATTAAGTTAACACTCCGTTTGGTGGCACAGGGCTTAGCATAAATGACTCCATTTGGGGCCTGTTGTCTTGTTGCCATTATCAAAGGCTCTCTTCACTTTGTTTATTTGCTTAGTTGTTTACTGCCCTTCTCCCTCACTTTAACCTCATGAGGGCCAGGACCATGTCTGTCTGATTCACCTGTATCCCAAGCACCTAATGCAGTGCCTGACACGTAATAGGTGCTCAGCAAATATTTGTTTTAAGAAGGACAGTAAAAAAGAAAAAAAAAGCATTATAAGGTTTTCTCCCATTTGCAGCATCCTTTTCCGCTTTTGCCGGTTCTATGACATTCATCTTTCATCACTTTTTGCTGTAATTTCTCCCATTTCCTGTTTTCATGGGATAGGGTAGTATGAAGTTGAACATCCATTTTTGCTTTTTTATTGTTTTTGTTTTCTTTTCTTTGCTCTGCTTACTGCTCCTCGCATCGAAGAACCAGTGTTGAGATTTAACTCTCTAGCCCACAACAATTTTTTTTTCTTTTCTGAAACTTTCTCAGTTGAAACTCGACATTGAGCTCTGTTGATCTTTTCTTTTTTTTCTTTGTTATTTATTGATTTTAGAGAGAGAGAGCAGAAGGGGAAGAAAGAGAGACAAATTTGTTGTTCCACTCACTTATGCATTAATTGGTTGATCCTTGTATGTGTTCTGACTGAGGATCGAACCTGCAACCTTGGTGTATTAGGACGACGTTCTAACCAACTGAGCTACCTGGCCAGGGTGGTCTTTTCTTATCTTTTAATATAAATAAGACATTTCTTGTCAATGCAGAGGAAAGCTCTCTGAGAAGATAATTTTAAAAAATATATAATTTTACTGATTTTAGAGAGGAAGGGAGAGGGAACGAGAGATAGAAACATCAATGATGAGAATCATTGATCACTTGCCTCCTGTATGCCCCTTACTGGGGATGGGGCCCACAACCCAGGCATGTGCCCCTGACCAGAATCAAACCTGGGACCCTTCATTCCTCAGGCCGAGGCTCTATCCATTGAGCCAAACCGGCTAGGGCTGGGGAAGTAAACCTTGATAAGCACCAAAGAGTTGATCGGCAGCACTTTTACAAACCAAACAAGACTCAGGTACCCTCTGCTTGAAATGTCTACCAAACCCAAATTGGTAGATTCTGAAGCAAATACAACCCTACAGCAAACAGAATTTAATTAATCAGGCACTACGTAGGCACTCTATGTGAAGTAATCACGCAGTAATAGTATGTGTTGTCAAAAAAAAATCTGCAGAATGCTTTCTTACAGATGACTCCCTGTGTAAATGGAGGAGGTGGGGCCCTTCGGTGACACATCTCTACACACATTTCTGCTTCATTTCAACCCAGCAAGATTATAATCGCAAAAAGGAAAGACACCTTCATCTTAACCTTAAGCTCTGCTCCCCCATCGATAGAGATTCTTTGGATGAAGGCTGCCGCCACCATATCGCCCGAGAGCCTCACGTGCTGGATTTTTTTTTTTTTTTTTTTTTTTTACTTTGTCATCTTGCTTATCATTTACACCTAAGAAGTGAGCCCAAAAGATGATTGAAACTTTTGATCCAGGAACTAGCTCCCATGTTTGTTTTGCTTTGCTCTAATCTTCAGAGCTGTATATCATGCTGACAGGCCCCCGATTTTTAAAACACAGATTTTCCTTTGGGCTTCTCCCACCCCCCCAGTTGCAGTGGAAATATTTTCTCCTATCTTCCATCTTCTGAAAAAAGTAGGTGTAACAGTCTAATCAGCCTTTACCAACTTTTCTGCAAGAACAAGGCAGAAAATATGAAGATATAAATCAAGAGTTGTTATTATTGTTTATGTAGTAGTGATCTATGGCACCACTGGGCTCCGTGTGTTACATGGCCACTTTGAAAACACAGAATGCCGCGCAGGCACAAGCGATTTGTTTCTGAGCCCTGTGCTTGGATGTTTCTAATAAATATTATTCTGTCTCTGATTTTACGATATCAACAAGATACCCAGGCAATAAAGTATTTTCAGCTTCCTGGTGTTACATTGTCAAACAAAGATAATGTCCCTGAACTTCAAGAATGGTAAGTAGAGAAAGCATTCAGCATGAAATAACTAAATATTTGTAAGTCATCATAATAACCAGGGTAGTTTTGTGCCTGGGAGAATATCTGGAAGGGTGTATTCTATCAATTATATGAAGCCAGGTTTTTCTGGGTGGAGAAATCAGAGGTGATTTTAATTTTCTTTTTCTTTTTTCGCTTATCTATATTAATTTTTTTCTAAGCGTGAATGTATATTACTCTTGAAATAAAAAAATCCTTTTCAAAGAATAGTACATAGGAAGAGTTGGCAAACCTAGGTATAAAAATGGAATGAGCAACATTCTTGAAAGGAAAATAGGGAGAGTAGCTTTGGAGAAAGTGAAAATCTGGTTTATTTTTTTTTTAAACAATATACATTTTTATTGGTTTCAGAGAGGAAGGGAGAGGGAGAGAGGGATAGGAACATCAATGATGGGAGAGAATCATTGATCGGCTGCCTCTTGTGCTCCCCAACACTGGGGATCGAGCCCGAAACCCAGGCATGTAGCCTGACTGGGAATCAAATGGGACCTCCTGGTTCATAGGTCAATGCTCAACCACTGAGCCACGCCGGCTGGCCGGGCGGACTTGTTTTCTATTAATTTCTGAGTTCAAATTGTGCACATTTACTTTCGCTTTGATGAAAACACCTGTCGTCCACCCCCACCCCGGAAGCTAAGCCAGGCCACTATGTCTCCATGCCTCACGCCAGGAAAAGCAAGTGGCAAACCCTTCTATTTCCCAGTTGAAAAACAGGCTTCTCACTTGATTCCCAGCGGGCTCCTACTCCAGTTCTATTTCACCTGGCTCCTGATTCCTTTGTTCTTCTGTCTAAAGCCATGTGGATCCCCTCAGCACACCCTAAAGACTTGGTCTGAACTCAACCTTCCAGTTCTGAAGAGTGGTGAATTCACAGCCCGAAAACCCATGCAGGAGCTCCCATGCCCTCCCATCCTACCCTAACTCCTCCCCCCACAGCCTTGTCTCAGGATGACCAAGGAAGATGAGATTTCACCTCTTTCTACCTCATCTTGTCATTTTATTTGGAACTGAAGAGCTTAGGCCAGCGGTTCTCAACCTGTGGGTCGAGACCCCTTTGGCAGTCGAACAACCCTTTCACAGGGGTCGCCTAAGACCATCCTGCATATCAGATATTTACATTATGATTCATAACAGTAGCCACATTACAGTTATGAAGTAGCAATGAAAATAATTTTGGGTCACAACATGAGGAACTGTATATAAAGGGCCAGAAGGTTGAGAACCACTGGCTTAGGTGAAATGGCAGAGCAGGCTGGACCAAAAGGTAGAATGTTGTGGCGTTTAGATTAGTGGCCTCTGGTCAAACACCTTGGAGGTATTCAGTGGTATGAACCAGAATGACCACTTCCATCCACTGGCATGGCGGGTGTCTGTCCTGGCTGCTCAGTGCCCGTGCCTCATCAGTTGTTAAATATTTTGACATCATTCTCAGAGTAAAACTGTAGTTTTGAACATTGACGGACAAGAGGCCTGAATCTGAGTGTGACTTAGGGCCCGTGACTTACTGTCTCTAAGCTTTGGTTTCCACAGGGGAAAACGGGGTTGCTGATAACGCCCTGCCGCTCCAGAGGGCCGCTGTGATGATCACATGGCCCTAGCGGACGCAGAAGTCCCCTGTAACTTGTGAGAGACGGTGCACAGGCAAGGAAGGATGATAAAAAGAATCAATAATGATGATAACAATGTTGGTGGTGAAGGTCAAGGTGATGGTGATGATAAAGAATAAAAAGAAGACAAACCTGGGAACACCCAGGATGCTCCTTTTCTGGCTCAATATGCTACAAACATTGCTCCCTGGCTCACAATTCACAGTAACAGTCAGACAGAAGCATATGAACTGGCCACATCAACCCTCTCTGGTTCATGCCGTCATAGCCCCCAGATTGTTTGCAGGCCTAGTGCTGATAGGCACTTCCTTATGTCTCTGCGCATCCTAGATTATAAAAGCCTAATATGCAAATTGTCCCCTGGAGCAGTTGTTTGACCAGGAGTTCCACCGCTCACATGCCCCGGGGAAGCCCCCACACTCAGGTGCCCCGTGCCCATGAGGAGCCTGCCCTGAACCGGCACGGAGTCTTATGGGTGAGCCTGGCCGCAGCCACTGGGACCTCAGGGGCTGGTTGGGCTCCACATGGGTTCACATAGGAGACTGTCTGCGAGGCTGCCCGGGAGAGAGCACACTACCTACCTGGCTTCCATGCAGTACTGCTGGGTGGCCCAGAGGCCCATGCTGTGCCCCGGCCTGTGGAGTCTGGCCACACTCAACGCATCTCCACAAAGGGACTCGGGTGCCATGACTCAGGCGGAGAAGGGCGCACGGGGGCCCGGGGGCCCAAGTGCTGCCCAGGGCCCAAAGGTCAGCTTCCACACCAGACACTCATGCTTTGATCACCAACCAGGCTTAAGTGTGGTCTAGGGACCGCACTTGTGCATGAATTTTGTGCACCGGGCCTCTAGTTCATTCTATAATTTATTTCACACCCTGGCTGGGAAACCCTTCTCTGTTGTAATTTCCAGCATCAGGATCAAATCTTTTTTATTTATTTATTTTTATTGATTTCAGAGAGAAAGAGAGAGGGAGAGATAGAAACATCTATATATATATAAGCCTAAGCAACCATTACAACTGGTCGACTGAATGACTGGTTGACCGGTTGCTATGATGTGCACTGACCACCAGGGGGCAGACACTCAATGCAGGAGCTGCCCTCTGGTGGTCAGTGCGCTCCCATAGCCAACCTCCTGTGGCCAGTCAATCTCTCGCGGTCCCTCTTCCTGGCCAGCCAGCCCCGATTGGCCCCGATCACCAGCCAGGGCGAGGGACCCCACCCACGCACAAATTTGTGCACCAGGCCTCTAGTCAATGATAAGAGAGAATCGCGCCCCCTATTGGAGATTGAGCCCACAACCCAGCACGTGCCCTTGACCGGAATTGAACCCAGGACTCTTCAGTCCACAGGCTGATGCTCTATCCACTGAGCCAAACCGGCTAGGGCACAGACAGCTCTTGATGTCCATTTAATGATCTACTAGGACTTGGAGCCCGCAACATGGAAATGTGCAATTATCCCAGTCGGTTCCTTCACCCCCACACAGCATAGCCTGAGCTGGATTCTCATGTGCCCCCTTCTGATACATGTCCCATGATCCCCAAACCCAAGTGCCTTGGGTGAGCTGTTGGTGTGGCCAGGTGGAGTGAGTAACTGGCTACTTCCTTCTCTCCTTCCCTCTCTCCCTCCTTCCCTCTCTCCCTCCTTCCCTCCCTTCTTGTTCTTCCTGCCACCCCACTCCCCACCCCATGGAGACTCTGGGTTTGTGCTGAGTCATGGGAGAGGCTTCTGGCTGACCTTGACAAGAGCCCCCACGCTGCCCTCAGAGAAGGTGCAGAGAGCTCCATGGAGTCCATTCCAACAGCGGCAGCACATGCTGGCAGAATAATTGCTTCCTATCATTCATTCAGAGCAATGGCTGGGTGACAGGGAGGTTTAAATCCCGTGGCCTTGAGGGAAAAACACACTCCAGAATGGGTTCTCTGCTTTTGTTAATTGTGCAATAAACATACTTCCTGCAGAGGAGGCGCCCTCTGTCCCCTCAACATAGTAAATGGCCTCTGGGATCTTCTCTCCCCTTTTCCTTTTGGGAACAGGTGCTTACAAGTTACATAGCAGGGCCCTAGCCGGTTGGGCTCCGTGGATAGAGTGTTGGCCAACGGACTGAAGGGTCCTGGGTTCAATTCCGGTCAAGGGCATGTACCTTGGTTGCAGGTTCTTCGGCCCTGGTCGGGGTGCATGCAGGAGGCAATCAATCCATGTGTCTTTCTCACATCGTTGTTTCTCTCTGTGTGTCTCTCCACCCTCCCTTCCACTCTCTCTAAAAACCAGTGGAAAAATATCCACGGGTGAGGATTCACAACAACAACAAAAAGTTACACAGCATGTAAGATAGTGGGGAGCCAAGGCTTAAACACCCCTAAAGCCCTCTCATATACAGAGAGAGAGAGAGAGACCAGGACCTCAGGGTGGGATGAAGTGGGAGGGAGTCGTTTTACAATGGCTTCGAAGTCACAAAGGGCCTCGAATTCCACTTTCTACAATATCTCTACATGAGCTTTGGCATATCGTCGCAAAAAACTCACCGACAGGAGTCAAGCATGAAAATATCAGTTTCCACTTGATCCAGGTTGGGCATTGCTTGATATCCAAGGAGACTCTCTCTCTCTCTCTTTTTTTTTATGTTCTAAGCCTTAGAATCTAAGGCTTTTTTATTTTTTAAAATATATTTTGTTGAGTTTTTACAGAGAGGAAAGGAGAGAGATAGAGAGTTAGAAACATCGATGAGAGAGAAACATCGAGCAGCTGCCTCCCGCACACTCCCCACTGGGGATGTGCCCTTGACCGGAATCGAACCTGGGACCTTTCAGTCTGCGGGCCAACACTCTATCCACTGAGCCAAACCGGTCTCGGCCAAGGAGACTCTCTTGATGAGAGACACCGGATATGACCAAGAAGTAACCACACTGACTGGCAGGAGGAGCTAGCTTGGGCTTCCATTTACTGGAGTAATTATGCTACCTGGTTGGTAGATTGGACCATCTTGACAGTTCTGTGAAGCTGGTACTGATATCAGCTCCATTTCACAGATGGGGAAACTAAGGCCTTGTTCAAGGTCACAGCTAGAAAACAGTGAAGCTGAGATACACATCCAGGCTGGTCTACCACCGAAGCATCTTTCCATCCTTCCGTTATCAATGACAGCACAGCCCATCATTTTACAGCCAACCCTCTTCATCAGTCATGGGTTCCTGGGATCATCTGGTGGCATCCCTCCCGGCCACGGTCCTGCCGGAGCTGTCAGGTGGGGCTTAGGTTTATGCCTGGGTTACAAATCCTCTAAAACTCCCTCTGAGAGTCCGAGGCATCTGATGCCTTGACAGCCCTGGGTGACATCATTTTAAGTTAGCCTGACCTCCCTGAGCTCATTTCTTTGTCCCGGTCACCTCTGCTTCCATCAAAAATAACAGGTTGCTGATCAGATGGCTCTCAGCGTCCCTGCTCAGACGGTGGACTCTGAATCTGCACTCAGAGGAGGCCACTCAAGTTCAAAAAAGCCCTCATGCTCTGTATTTTGACAGGTTGAGAAATCCAATCCATTTATTTTGAAAACCCATTAAGCCCAGCCAATATGGGATATTTAGAAAGGCCAGAATTTCGCTTCTGGTCAGAAGGTCAGTGCTGTCATAAAATAACAGCTAAAGGAAGTGGAACAAAACATATTTCACTGTACGGCTATAATTCCCAAACATTCTTTAAAAATGTACTTTCAGTTAAAATAAGACAAAACAAAAACACGGCACATTGAATTGCCGGAAATTGCCACCACTCTAAACGCTTTGTTCAGAGGCTTATTCAATTTTGTGTGCCCAGTTCTCAGACCAGCGACAGGCACATAGTCAATGCTCAATAAGCGTTCAATAAACGGGCCTCAAAACGGTTTACTTTGCCACTTAATGTATTTTCTAGACATTCGTTTTTCTTGTTCCCAGTGGCTGTTAAATTAGCCTCAAGAAAAGAAGACCTGATTTTAGTTCTCCGGGGTTTTGAAAAGTGAATTTCAGAATCAGTAAGTTTGACTCTTCTTGGCATCTTGAATTATATTGTTGGTGGTACAGGTAGCAGGGTCTTATGGTCAGACTCTCCAGAGATAATTCCTTTGATCCTTTCAACCTTGTGAAGGAGCCATGGGAGATGTTATTATTTTTGTTACCCCCTAGGAAGGGTGCGTGAGTGCAGACCATTGACTGAAAGAAAATAACCTTACGATTAGGTGACCCTGAACACAAATGATGCTCAGAAGATGGTGCAAAACCCTCTTGTATTTTCCCACTGAGTTATCTCCCAGTCTCTATACTGCCCCCTTTGGTGGGTGTCTTGGTGACCCCCTTTTTGCACCTCCTCTCCCTCTTCTTTTACCTCCCACAATCCCCTCTATCTTCTCTACCCCATCTCTCCGAGCACCACCCTGGAAATTCACCAGAAGACCCTCAAGCTTCTAAGCATAGCTCCTGCCTTCGCCCTAGTGGGATATACCAGGCCCTAACCCTGCATCCAAAGATTAGGTTTATAGCCAGAGGGAGCAAACACATGACCTGGGACCAGAGCGGACTCCAGGAGTCTGGGGGTACAGCCAGTACAGAGGGCTCCTTTGCTCTGCCTGAACTGTGAACCCACTGAGAAGAACGAACAAAGGACAAGCTGATGCAGGTAAGACATCACCTCAGTGAGAAAGTGGGCTCTGGGGACTATGGCTTACAGTGGCAGGCCGACAGGGTTCCTAATGCAGAAGCCAGAGTTAGAGCCTTACCCACACTGGACTGCGGTAGGCAGAACCCTGTGGGTAGGTAGCTCAAGAGAGAAGGAGGGGGGGGGGGGGGGCGGCGGGGAAAGGCTCTGTATTCTGAATACCCAGTTCCTACTTCCAAACCTATCAACCAGGTACGTTATTTTTCCCCACTGGGGAAAGACTGTGCGAAGAGGGGGAGAGGCCAGGTGTTACTCTCATAGCTGTTTCTTCTCATGAGGAATCGGCAAGAAAGGAACTAGTTTCCCTTAGCACAGCATGTTTTATTGATCCCCACCATTTTCCAAAAGTTGATGAAGCAGGTAATGTTTAAAATGAGATTTTGCATAAAAAACACTCTTTCTGGCATTTCTTGAAAAGTGAAATGATTTATCAGCAATGAACCTGTGTTCCCACGTGGCAACAATCGTTTGGAGCTGAGTCATGCCTTGTTGCCCCTTGAGGGGGGCTGCGTGCTTTAGCTCATCAAGGACCCCCAGTCCCTGTTGCGCAGATATCGTTTGCTCTCTCCAATTTCACTCATTTGTATTTCCTGCCTGATCCTTCCAGGCATTTTAGTTTGTTTCCTCTGCTCTACCTGTGAAAGTCTAGAGTGGAGTATCTAAAGCACCTCTTATCCCACCCGCCAATCTGTAGGCTATTCCTATTCTTTCTCTACAGACTTGGCATAAATCAGAGAGAAAGATGGTTGCTATGACGGATGGATGGGTAGGTGGATGGGTGGGCCAATGGACTGATGATTCATCTCAGAGTTCTGAGAGCCTCTTCCATGTGTTTTCAGAAGAAAACATTTTGATTTGTTCCACATTTAACACCTACAGTCCAAATATCAAGGCTGAAAAAGCAGAGGTTTTCTATTTCCAATAAAAAGGAAGTATGGGCCCAGCCGGCATGGCTCAGTGGTAGAGAGTTGACCTATGAACCAGGAGGTCACAATTCCATTCCTGGTCAGGGCACATAGCCAAGTTGTGGGCTCAATCCCCAATGTAGGGCGTGCAGGAGGCAGCCGGTCAATGATTCTCTCTCATCATTGATGGTTTTATCTCTCTCTCTCTCCTTCTCTCTTCCTCTCTGAAATCAATAAAAACACACAACTCCATATATAAATATATATTTTAAAAAGGAAGTACGGAAGAGGTTAAGGACATGGGTGTTGTAGCAAATGTGATCCTTATCAACATCTCTGAGACTTAGTTTCTTCATGTATAAAGCGATATTTATAATAGTACCTTTCTCAAAGGTGGTTGCTATTAGAGTGAAGTGAAATAATTTTTGGAAAATCCCAGTAACTCAGTGCCTGGCAGATAGGAAGCACTCGGGATATGCTACCCTTCATTCCATTCAGAGAAATCTGCTTCTTATCGAGCACTTACGACATGCTTAGCTCCATCGCAGGGACAGGTGTGTGGAGGGTGGGCGTCTGAAGAATATGGCTCAGAGATAAAGTACAAGGACCTGCTGTTGTAACCATAATGCAGCGTCCTTAGATGCATCTTGGTGAGTTGTTGGAGCGGGGCAATGCTCCTCTGGCTGGAGCTGTTGAGAGATGGAAGAACAGGTGGAAGGAAAGAGGAGCTGGGGAGGAATTCCAGGAAGGGAAGCCACCAGCAAAGGAAACGAAGCAGCCACAGGAAGGCAGGAGGTGGACAGAGGAGTAGCTGCGGGTCAACTTCCTTTCACCCCAAATCCAGGGAACTCCGGAGAAGCAGATTCTGCACTAAGTACTTTCAGCTGAGTCCTGCCCCTCGCTGGCTCTTTTATTTTATTTTGTTTTCATAATCCTCACCCGAGCATATTTTTCCATTGATTTTTAGAGAGAGTGGAAGAGAGGGTGGAGAGACACACAGAGAGAAACAACGATGTGAGAAAGACACATGGATTGGTTGCCTCCCATTGGTTGCTTTTAGCCAGGTCTGGGAGCCTGCAACCATGGAGGTACATGCCCTTGACCGGAGTCCAACCTGGGGCCCTTTAATCTGTGGGCCAACTCTCTATCCACTGAGCCAAACCGGGTAGGGCCCTTGCTGGCTCTTTTACCTGGCCTTACTCACTGAAACCTTTCAGAGCCTCAGTTGTTCATCTATAAGCATTCTGTGACTCTCATTCGGTATTGTGATGCTAATGAGATTGCTCTCCTGGAGGGCCTTTGTGAATGGAAAAGATCTGCACAAATACAAGGGCTGGTCGCTGATGGCTTTCCCACCTGGCAGTCACAGCGGGCTGTTTCAAACACTAAGTGCTTCCCTACTGTACATGGAACCCAAGCCTCTTACCCTGGTCCCTAGGACTGGGCCGCCCACTCACCTTTGTTTACCACCTTCCAGCACAGTGGTCTCCTGCCCCACCGAAGGCAAAGCTAATCCTATGACCTCAGTGCCTTTGTGATCTAGTATGTGTGGACGGAAGGGGCCACATGCTAACCTGACAAGCTCAGGGAAGGCCTGCATGGCGGTCTTGCAAACTCAGAGACCTAAAGTCACCACAAAGGATGGTCTGAAATGAAACTTTCACTAAAAGCAGTGATGGTGGGTAGTCACCACCTAGGCGGGTATCTTCACTGACAAGGTCACCCTTTACCTTAACTGAGCCTGTCTGTCTTTTTGCATCTATCATAACACACCCTTGGAATGTCTGGGTAGCTTGTAACTTCCCTTTTTCTGGACCCCTTGGGGCACAATCTAATGTGCCTGGGCGCCAGGACAGAAACCACAAATTCTTTCATTGTTATCATGTTAATTGTTCCTGCCCCCACCTAAGTATGTGTCCGTCATTTTACTTTTTATCCAATCCCAGGGGTTTCCCCCCCTTTACTTTCTCCCGCCTCTCTAGTCTATCACCAGTGGATTTCATGTAACCCACCTTCATTCCTCCTTTGATGGCAATGTAAATATAGATGTAGCCCACTATCCTCTGTAGCAGTATCTCAGTTCGTTGAGGTTCTGCTTCCCGGCAATTGTCGACAGATTGGCTCAAATAAACTCAAAAAAATTCTTTGTATGTTTTCTTTTTACGTTAACATTACTTGGCGGAAACTCCTGGCTGGCTCCCTGTTTTTATTCAGGTCTCATCTCTGAAGCCATCTTCTCAAAGAGGCTGTCCAAGGCCACTCAATCCAAGGTATTTTTTAAAAAAATATATTTTCATTGATTTCAGAGAGGGAGAGAGAGAGAAAGAGAGAGAAGCATCAATGATGACAGAGAATCATTGATCGGCTGCCTCCTGCACGCCCCCTACTGGGGATCGAGCTCGCAACCCAGACATATGCCCTTGACCGGAATAGAACCTGCGATCCTTCAGTCTGCAGGCTGATGCTCTATCCACTGAGCCATGCCAGCTAGGGCCCAAGGTATTTTCTACTCCCACCGCACTCCCCACTCTCCAGCTACTCCCTCTCGCCTTGTTTTATTTTCCCTGTGTAGTTTCTCACTATCCACATGTACCATGATCATTTAGTGTTCACTTGTTTGTTGGCTGTTCTCCACCCTCCCCCATATAAGTTCCTTCCAGAAAGATTTAGTGAGTTTGTTCACAGCTCTGCCTCAAATAGAGCCTGACACTGAGAAGTGCTCAGTAAGAATTTATTGGCCAAGTTGAACTACAGTCCCCCTCCCCCAACACTCTCCAACAAACAAGTCCCATTCATGGGGGGAATATTTACAATCCACCACAGACTTCTCCACCAGGAGAGTTCTGAATCATGTGGCACTCACTTAACTCCTGCTACATGTGAGAATCGTGAGTACTGAGTCAGAATATTACCAAAAAGAAGGCAACACCAGAAGTTCGGTCTGTCTACTTCAACACCGGTCAAGGGAAAGTGCATCAAACTCACAGTTGTGTGGTCAGACAAAGACAGGGGCAATGGACATTTAAAAGGAAACTGGTGGGCGGTGAGTGGGACTCTTAGAGCAGCAAAGCCAAGGGGGACCGAGCAGGCCTTTGCCGGAATGGGCAGGCAGTGGCTGCTTGGTGAGGTAATTTGTGCCTGGCTAGCCCTGCCCACAGAGATGTCTGTCCCAGGGAGGTGTTGACAGATCTGTGATGCCCCATGGTGTTCTGCAAACTGCGGCGGCAGCTTAATGAGCCAGTCAGCCACGGAGTGCCTCCCACACAATGGCAGCGTTTGCAAATTGAGCAGCTGAACGGACATACTGGAAAGCAGAGTTGAGTCGCGACCAAAGACCTTCATATCCCGTCCACTCCACATGTCTCTTTGACCTTAACTCCTAACACGCCCCCTTTGTTCACTTTGCTGCACCCACACTGGCCTCCTAGCCTTTCCTCCAACTTACCAAGTCCGTGCCTACCTTGGGGGCCTGATTTTGTTCACCATTTTAGCCCAGTGCCTACCACAGTGCCTGCCTCACAATTGGAACTCAGAAACAAGTTGTTGAATGAATGCATGATGGATGGATGGATGGATGGATGAATGAATAGTTTCTCAGTGGCCAGATGCATGTGAAATAATAGAAAACATATATATCGGTCTCTGTTGTTGGTTTCTCACACACAGAGATCCTAAAACTTATGTAATTTCTTAAGTGATAAGAGCAGTAGGAGCATCTTTTGTTCTAATATTTTTCTTTGACCCCAGCTGCTGACACAAAGCTCCTAAATTCCTTGGACTTGTCTGGGGTGATAGGAGTGTCTTTTGTTCTAATCAGGTGACTCTGGATGGGCTCCAGGATGGGCGCTGGTCACCAAAACACCTTGCTATGATTAGAAGCTTGAAACTTCAGCTCTATCTCCCATCCTCCAGGAAGGGAGAGGGACTGGAGATTGGGCTAATAATCGATTATGCCTATGGAATGCAGCTTCCATCAAAGCCCCCAAAGTACAAAGCCAGTCAGTCAGAAGCACCAGGGACAACCTAGACCTTGAGATTGGCAACTGAAGTGGGGACAGTCTTGTGGAACCAAGCCCTTAACTTGTGGGATTTGACCCTGAGTCCAAGTAGACAACTGAAGTGAACTGTAGGACACTGGCTGGTGCCAGAGAACTGGTTAGTGTGGGACTAAACCCATACATCTGCTGTCAGAAGTGCTGTGAGTGTGGCATTAGGGCGAGAGTAAAGGGAAACAGTGTTTTTCCTGGGCAAGGCAGAACAGCGGACAAAGTAACGCAGGGCTCACATGTATGCGAGAGTAGCAATTGTTCAATATGACATTAAACCAAAGGATTTGGATGGAAATCCTCATTAGGTAGCAACTAAAAGTCAAAGTCAGCCACCCCCTTTCAAGTAGCTGTGACAGAGTTGAGACTGAATATTATCTTCCGAAGCAGCCAACTGTTGTATGCAGAGGAAGGAGAGGGAGGGCCCCTGAGCCCAAATCAAGTGCATCAGAGACTGTAGTGTCCCTTCCCTAGATCCCAGATGCTCACACAACATGGCCTGAGAGATTAGGGCTGACCTTTCTGTGGTTCCCCGACGCCACTATCTAGTTATCTGGCCCAACCTGCAGCCTGGCCTTCAGGAGGCTGAGCCACAGCCTGACTTCCCAGGGGCCCTGTCACTTTTCCATTAAAGCTACTGCCAGTGCTTCAGGAAATGTCCCACCAGCCACAGGACATTGGAGTGCTCTTGGTATCCAGAACCGGCACCCATCAGAACCAGCACCCATCCATCAGCCACCTCCAGCTGTTTTGGTGCCATAACAAAAGATGTAACATTGGCAATGTGTTTCCTGCTGATTGACTGGAATGAGTCTTCTGGCTTCTTTGATCTCCCCCTCCCACTAGAGGAAAGAAAAGTGATGATTGGCGGCTAGGTCCCAAAGGGAGTGGTCAGACACAGAAGAGGCTCTCAAGCTCTTTGAATAGAGAGATCTCAGAAGGGGGATGCCAGCTCTCTTTAATGTTTGAACTTGCCACGTGGAACGAAGATGACACTTAAGTTTCCTGTGATTCTGGAGAGCACAGCACAGCAAGAACCAAGTGATGGTCCCACAGAGACAGCCTTTGAACCAGTGAAAGGAAGGCATGCCCATCAACTGGAACTTTCTAAAAGTGAAATGGGCCACCTCGTCAGGCAGTGAGTCTTCAGTCCCCGGGGGAGTTGAAGACTGCCCTGGGTATGGGTCACAGAGTCCATTCTATCATACATGTAATGAAGAACATGTCCTAGGCCCGATGTTCCTGAGATAGGTCTGGATGCTGGGAGTGCGGGAGAGGGATAATCTAATATGACAAGGAAGTGAAAAGCCATCAGTAGCTTAATATGTAGGTTTTGAGCACTTATATCCACCAAGCTCTGTATTAACTGCTTTGTATGCATGTTACCATTTAATCCTCACAACAATCTTGAGCACCGAATCCTATAATTATCATCCTGTTAGAGACAGACTGAGAGACATTAAGTAACTTGCTCAAGGTTGCACCGCTAGGAAGTGCAGAGCTGGGACTCAAACCCTGGCAGTCAAACTATGATCCTTTCTGCTATCGTAGCCTCCTCACCTCTGCCTTCTCTCTCTCTCTACCTCCTGACTCCCTCCTATCAGAGCATAAAAACTATTAGAGCGTAAAGAAGAGATTTCTCCTAAGAAAGTTCATAAGAATGGGCCCCAACACAGAATAGCAACTCTAATAACACAAAATGCCTAAATCGGGGAAATGACTACATTTGAGTACCACTTGCAAATCAACCCCCCGCCCCACCCCCACCCCTACCCCCAGAGAGCCTTCCCACAAAGTGATAACCAGTTTTAAAACGCCCACATCCTCTGGCCTTGTTCAGGCAAAAATCCCTTTTGCCTTCATTTGCATTGTTCTTGGGAGAAAGCAAGCAAGCAAGCTGTGAAGTCATTCCCCTGAGGAGAGTCAGACTCACACCTTCACCTCGACCAGCTGACCAGCCCAGCGTGACTTCGTGGGAATTTGGCTTACAAGCCCAGATTATTTAGTCAACTCCCCCCCCGCCCCCCCCCACCACCCCCCAGGAATGTAGACACTTGATCCTTTGCAAGAAAATGACTGCTTCACCCAGTGACAAGAAATGAAGGTGCGTGTCACCAAAAAGCAAACAGAAAACTGGGAGTGGTGCTGGGTTTTTTGGTTTTTTTTTTTTTTTGAAGGTATAGTTGACATAAAATATTATATTAGTTTCAGGTATGAAGGTCTAAAGCATAATGATTTGATATTTGTATATATTGCAAAATGATGAGCACAACTCATCACTATATAAGTCTAGTTAACATCCATCACCAGGTATAGTTACAGATTTTTTTCTTGTGATGAGAACTTTGAAGATCTACTTTCTTAGCCACTTTCAAACATACAACACGGTATTGTTAACTATAGTCCCCATGCTGAATATGACAGTCCCTAGGACTTGTTTATTTATAGTTGGAAGTTTGTACCTTTTGACCACCTTCAACCATTTTGCCCCTCCCCATCCCTGCCTCCGGCAACCATCAATCTGTTCTATGCATTTGAGTGGCTCCCCCCCCCCCCCCCGCCCCGCCCCCCCCCCCGCGCCCCCCCCTCCGCCCCCACATAAAAGTGAGATCACCCAGTATTTGTCTTTCTCTGACTTATTTCACTTAGCATAATGCCCTCAAGGTCCATCCACATCATTGTAAATGGCAATATTTCTATTTTACGGGTGAATGATATTCATTGTATGTATGTACCACATTTTAAAAACCATTCACTCATCAATAGACAGCTTGCTTCCATGTCTTGGCTATTGTAAACAAGGCTGCAATGAACCTGGGGGTGCATGTGTCTCTCCGAGTTAGTGTTTTCATTTCCTTTGGATACGTACCCAGAAGGGGAATTGCTGGATTGTATGGTAGTGCTATTTTTAATTTTTGAGGAACCTCCATAGTGGCTGTATCAATTTACATTCCTGATATGTGTTTTTTAATATGTTTTTGTTGATTTCAGAGAGAGGGAGGGAGAGGGAGAGAGAGAGAGAAACATCCGTTATGAAAATCGTTGATCAACTGCCTCCTGCACTCACCACACTGGGGGAATGGAGCCCAGCTACTTGTACATTCCTGGTGTTTTAATGTGCTTCCACCCCATTTGACCCCCAGCTCTGGGTGGCAGTCAGGAGGGCCTCTGGGCCGCCATCATTTGTCAAATCAATTTCACCCCAAGATTCAAGGAGGCCCTAGAACTGTGAAATGTTGCCTTCCAACCACATCCAGAGAACCACAGAGGATTGACATGGGCCTAGGTCATTTCCTAACGCATTTCTGCATGCCCTGCAAAGGAGTTCATCCTACGGATCGGAGGCTCTTAAAATCCCGGAGTCCCAGTATGACTCAGAGATCACACTGTATCGTTTCTTTCTCACTGTGTCTTCCCTTTAACCACCTCATGAGGTGCCTACTTGCCTGTGGGGCCTGGTTCTAGTCTACAGGGCTCCTGCTCAATCCCAGGCCATCATTCTCCACCAGGGCCCTGGGGCGGCCTGAAGAGTCATGACTTTTGTTTAGTGGGTGGATGATAACAGCTTTCATCTTGATGAAAGATCGAGACCAAGCAGCATGTGTGTGGCTCTTCCCAGGGACCCCAGGCTGCTGTGGCCCCGAGCTGCCAGGGAGGAGAGAGAATGACTTTGCAGCGTGAGGGCTATCCGTCATTAGAACAAGGCCAGCAGCAGTGCTGCCCTGCCCTGCCCTTATCGGAGCGGGAGGCCTCGCTGGATTCTATTAATTGCTGAGTGCTGTTGGGTTTGGCAGATACAGGAAGCAGTTTACATGGCTACACAGCCCCCTGGCTCACAGGCCCTCTGAAATGGTATTGTTGCAGCGGGATAATTGTGATTAGGGGCAGTTCCCCGAGGAAGACCAGGCCTTTGATGATTGAGTCATTTCCTCCCCACTCCGCTTCAGTGCGATAGTGCGGCTCACCCCACAGACACACACCCTTTGCTGGCCAGAGAGGCCCACGCCCCACAGTGAAGTTCCTAAGCAGGGGCAGCACCCCCCACCCGTCCCTGTCGGAGCTGGGGCCGTGGGAGAAATGGGAGCTGGTGGAGACCACCCTGCCTCCAATCCTTTTGCAGGCAATGGTGACAGGCAACTTTGCTGATGGTCCCAGTTGTAAGTGTGTCTCCAATTCCTGCAACAGCGTGTGCTTTGGAGCTGGGGAGACCAGGGTGTATGTTTACGGGCTCGTGTGACTTTGGGAAGTCCCCTCTGTGGGCCTCAGTCTCCACATTTGTAAAAAGTAGTGATAAGAGAATCTACCCCCAATGACTGCTGTGAGGATTAAATGTGATTACTTCGATATTTAATAAATGTTTAGTGTTTAACCAGCAGTAACTGTTATTATTATTGTTGTTGTTTCTGTTGTTAAGGATGCTGCCTCCTCTCCCCCTACCCGCAGCGGCAACGGTGTACTGAGGGCCAGGTCCCATTGCCTTCACTTGGTGAAGGCAGCCCCCTCAGAGGGGAAGGCTGGAGAGGCGGAGCCTGGCTAGATGGAGAGGCCTGGAGCGGGTAGATGAGTCTCAGCTTCCTCCTGGGTCCAGAGCTCCCCAGGAAACAGAGCCCATCTCTCTCACCCCGCACTGGGCATGCGGTCTCCATACCACTGGGTGCTGCCCTGGGCCAGCCACTCTGCCCAGGGTTTTTAACAGATCAGCCTCTCGCAAACCGCGCCGAATCACGCTTATCTCAGCGTCCGTGCACATGGGTGGGAACAGCATTGGCCCTAACAGGGGACTCCGCCCTGTTACTGGAACCCATGAGTGGGCCCTGCAACTGGCTTCAGATGTGAGTGGGGGTGGGGAGAGGGTGCTGGAGGCGGCCCAGCCTTGCACAGGGGGACAAAAGCTGAGAGCTGACAGCATGGGTGGGTTTTAGAGGCAGATGCCCTGGGTTCCCACACACCGCTTACTAGTTGTGTGCGCTTAGGAAAGTCACTTTTCCTCTCAGGCCTCAGTTTGTTCATCTGGTAATGGGGATAAAAATACCTCTCTCAGAGTGCTGTGGTCAGGGTGAAATTAGGTCTGTATGCAAAACATCTAGTATCATCCCTAACACAGAGAACATGCTTAATAAATGGTAGCCGACGGAAGTAAGCCAGACAGGCCAAGGAGAGCACCAAGCACCACCAACAGGCTCTAGACTCCAAAAAGGGCAGACATGCGCCCCCTGCCCCAGAAATGCTTCCGGAACCTCGTGTGCTTTAGGAACTGCTGGCCGGACAGTGTCCCCAAACATTGGCAAGATCCAGCAAGTTCTTAAGGGCAGACGCCATGTTTGTTGGTTTCCCACTGTCCATTCAGTACCAGTGTGTTTGTTACCTGTGGCTGCTGTAACAAGTGACCACAAATTTAACAGTTTAAAACAATGCCAACTTATTATCCTACCATTCTGGAGGTCAGCAGGCCGACGTGGGTCTCGTGGGGCTAACGTGAAGGTGTTGGAGGGCTGTATTCCTTCTGGAGGCTCCGGGAGGGAATCTAGAGGCGGCCCAAATCCCTTAGCTGGAGGCCCCTTCCGCCATCCTCAAAGCCAGCATCGTAGCATCTTCCAACTTGACTCTGAGTCTCACCTGTGAAGACCTTGTGAGTGCATTGGGCCCACCTGGGTAATCCAGGATACTCCCCCATCTGCTTAGCAACTGTAATTCACCTATAAACTTAATCTGCCCTTGCTACATAACACAACAAACCCACAGGTTCTGGGGATTAGAATATAGGCAATTTGAGGGCGCCATTACTTTGCCTCCCACAACTGGTATGAAGCAAAGTGCATAAAAGTCCAATACTAACACTAACTAGACACCTATTTCGGATTGAACTTCTTGTTAAGGAAGTCCAGAGTACCTTGCAATCCACCCCAGGATACGAAATACTCACCGGTGAGAACAGTCATGAGTGCATTACAAGCGATTACAACCTGGAGGGTGGTAATGGGGTATAAAGCCCGTAGGAGATGAAGAGCCTCTGGTCAATGCTAAATCAATCATAATATTTATTTAGCAAATATTTTGAACACGAATTAGGTGCTAAGTGCCAAGGAGGCAATGCTATTCCTGCACTCCAGGAAGCTGAAGGCTCAGGAAAACCTGTTGAAAGAGGTAAGAATGGAAGGGGGGCGGGGAGGGTCGAGAGAGGAGAAGGCCAAGGCCCTGGGGAGAGGAGGGTGGTTTGAGAGGTAGTGCCCACAGTGGTCACAAGCACAGAATCTGCAGCCAGGACAGTCTGGGTCCCGAGCCTGGTCCTTCCGTGTACGAGCTGTGTGACTTTTGGAAAGTTTTAACTCTTCTGTGCCTCAGTTGTCTCATTTTAAAATGGGAATAATAATAGTACCTAGGTCATAGGGTCATTGGGAGAATTACATGACTCAATATATTTCAAGTGCTTAGAGCACTATCTGGCACATTGCAAGTGTGAACTACTATTATTGTCCACTTTGCCCTAGCTGGTTTGGCTCAATGGATAGAGCGCCAGTCTGTGGACTGAAGGGTCCCGGGTTCGATTCTGGTCAAGAGCACATGCCTGGGTTGCAGGCTTGATCCCCAGTAGGGGATACACAGGAGGCAGCCAATCAATGATTTTTCTCTCATCATTGATGTTTCTATCTCTCTTTTCCTCTCCCTTCCTTTCTGAAATCAATAAAGATATATTTTTAAAAATACATATTATTTTCTACATCTTACCCTTTTCTCAGTCTTAAAATAGCAAGCAAGGAATGAGATATATTCCAGCAGATATTAGACCGTGAAGACAACCCATGGTCTCTGGTATGAATGTTCACTTAGGGGTGGAATTCTCAGTTTTCAACATTTTTTAAAAATATATTTTTGTTTTCAGAGAGGCAGGGAGAAGGAAAAAGAGACAGAAACATCAATGATGAGAAAGAATCACTGGTCAGTTGTTTCCTGCATGCTCCCTGCTGGGGATCGAGCCCGCAACCCAGACATGTGCCCTTGACTGGACTTGAATCCGGGACCGTTCAATCTGCAGGCCCATGCTCTATCCACTGAGCCAAACCAGCTGCGGCTTCGTTTTCAAATTCTTCCAAGTTTGGAGGAAAAGGTAGGGTTTTTTTTGTTTTTTTTTTTAATATATATATACTAGAGGCGTGATGCATGAAATTCATGCAAGAGTAAGCCTTCCTTCCCCCGGCTGCCGGCCCCAGCTTCCCTCTGGCACCCGGGGCCTGGGCTTCCCTTGCAGCTCCAGCTTCGTCCGGAAGGCCGTCTGTAAGGATGTCCAAAAGAACATCCGGTCTAATTAGCATATTATGCTTTTATTATTATAGACATTTTTACTTATTTCAGAGAGGAAGGGAGAGGGAGAGATAGAAACATCAATGATGAGAATCATTGATCAGCTGCCTCCTGCATGCTCCACACTGGGGATAGAGCCTGACACCTGGGCATGTGCTCTTGACCAAAATCGAACCCAGGACCCTTCCATCCACAGGCTGACGCTCTATCCACTGAGCCAAACCAGCGAGGGTGGAAAAGGTAGTTTTTACTGATGGCTGATAGGTGATAATTTGTCTTCAAGTAGATTTCTGCATGACCCCCAATATAACAGCTTGGACTTGGCCTGAGGTGACCCAACCTTGGCATTGCTCTTCATCAGCCCCTGACCCCTGGCTCCAGATACTGGAGAGTGGGGAGCAGGCAAGCCAGCAGTCCCAGGTCCAGGCTGGAATAGGTATGGGGGCCCAGATTCACTGAAGAAAGGTCCCCTTCGGCCACTGGAATCTTCTATCACATAGATCTAAACATATTTTGGTTACTGGGCATCCGAAGTGCCCACTCTTCCTAAAACTCAGGGCTAATGATTGATTAGTGAGCAAACATCTCCATTATCATGGAGGGCTAAAACTAGATTTGTTTAAAGCGTTTTCTCTTTGGAGGTGCAGTAATTGCTCTTCGATCCGACAGGAAGTCCTATTGCTCAAAAGGAGCCAGTGTTATCAAGAGAAAACACATCAGCGCCTGTCCTCTCGGGAAGGGAATTGTGAATAATCAACAAGGCTCCTCTCCAGCTGGCCGCGGGGCCTTTGCGCAGAGCGTACAGGTCAGGGAAAGTTGAAGCAGGCAGTGCTCCAAGGGGAGGTGCAACGCCAATCCCTTTTTTCCATATTTTTCTCTCCAGGGGACAGGCATTCCCCAGGGAAGGAGGCTAACCTGGGTAAATTGTTCTGAAGCCATCAGACAAGTCTGATTACACCACTCTCCTACGTGAAACCCATCGTGGGCACCTCCGTTGCTTTCAGGATCAAATCCAATTCCTCAGTATGGGGTACGAGGCCCTTCATCAGCTAGCCTTGCCTCGTCCTGCTTTGTCTGTCATCATTCCCGCCCACCACCCTTCTTCCCAGGTCTTTCAGTGCCTGGAAGGTGCACTCATCCTGCCAAGAGCACCATCTCTGCACATCGTTGTGAGCTTGGTATAAGGCATTGCCCGTGAGCCCAGCCAGTGTTGCTCAGTGGTTGGGCATCAACTATGAACCAGGAGGTCATGGTTCAATTCCAGGTCAGGGCATATGCTTGGGTTGCCGGCTCAGTCCCCAGTAGGGGGCATGCAGGAGTCAGCCAATCAATGATTCTCTCTCACCATTGATGTTTCTATCTCTCTCTCCCTTCTCTCTCTTCTTCTCTGGAAAAAAAAAAAAAATGACATTGCCTGTGAGCCCAGGAGACCAGATATACAGACAGGAGAGGGAAATCCTATAAAAGTCATGAAATGAATGAGATAGCCCTGAATGTGACAAACTTCCCCGAACCAGTCCCACAGCCCAGCAGCTGATCTCATGTGGCTTTCTGTGTTCTGGTCCTCGTCTACATGCTTCTTGAGGACAGGAGAAATTTCCAGGACCCTGGGGTCTCTCACCAGAAGATAATATTGAGGCAACATTGACGATACTGACCGTGGGTATTTAGTAGGTGTCAAGCTGTGCTATGTGCATTATCTTATGAATCCTCACAAGGACTCTAAGAGGTAGGTATTACTATCCCCCCTTTACGGATGAGAATGTCAAGGCTCGCCGAGGTGGCCATTTGCCCAGGGTTACACAGCAGGAAGTGGTGGAACAGCCTCAAATCCAGAAGTCAAAGGCATACAGCTCCCTATGTGTGGACGTGCGGACATGTACACGGGGGGTCCAGGCCGCAGAGCTGCTCCAGGGCCGGGGGTGGAAGGGGTCCAGCAAAGGCAGGACAGACGTGATCAGGATGGGGCCTCTTTTGTTTGGCTTCACTTCAAACAAAGACAACAGCAGGGAAACCGAAGCCCCCCACTTCCCTTCTCTGAAGACCAAAGCCAGGCTAAAAATAGGAGTCAGGAAGCATTTGATCCCAATGTGCCAAATGAACGTAAACATCCTGCCCGCTTTGCCATCAGGGAGTGCCTGAGAGCAGCTGCTACAGAGGCCAGCCAGGTCAGCCCGCTGCCAGTGCCCGGCAGACCCCCTCAGGCTGGCACGGGCCTGGGTCTGCTGGCACATCTCCAGGGTTCTTAGAACATTGGCCATCAGAGCCTACAGGGTGCTTAGAGATTATTGTGGCCAAAAGAATGCACCTTGCAGACCTCCAACTACAGGAGGCCCCAGCGGCTTGCTCCGACATCCATCCATCGCTGCGTTTACTCCCAGGCCACACTTCCCACGGCTGCTCCCAGAAGCCAGCACACAGCAAAGGTGCTAAGGCAGGCCTGGGGGACAGCGGGCTCCTCCGACAGCGGTCTTTCGTTCAAGGCCTCCCAGATGGCCTTGCTGATCTCTCCTTAGACTTAGGGCAGCCTAAGATGCTTCGACTTAACCTTCCTCCTCTCTTCTTGGCTCAGAGTCAGACTTGCGTCGTGGTCTGTGGGCTCCCCGAGCCCTTCTCAGCTTCTTCCTCACTTTTGCTCTCAGACATTTCTCCTCATAACATCTTTGCACGATCAACCCCCTCTTGGCATCTGCTTCTTGGAGGACCTGGACTAACTCAGAGGTTATCTACTAATGGCCTCATCTTGGAGTGTTATGGTTGAGAAAACCCCAAACTCAGAGAGGCAAAGGGATTTTTCTGGGATCACACAGTAAACGCTTGTAGAGGAGGAAATGGACCTCCCAGCTTTCAGGCGATATCCATTTCCTTTACACCAGGGGTCCTCAAACTACGGCCCCGCGGGCCACATGCAAATACAAATATTGTATTTGTTCCCGTTTTGTTTTTTCACTTCAAAATAAGATATGTGCAGTGTGCATAGGAATTTGTTCATAGTTTTTTTAAAACTATAGTCTGGCCCTCCAACGGTCTGAGGGACAGTGAACTGGCCCCCTGTTTAAAAAGTCTGAGGACCCCTGCTTTACACCATATGTGTTTGGAATTGCAGGGGAGAGAAGTGATGAGATTTGTATGAGTTTCTTCAAAATAAGTTCCCGCACTCGTAGTTCCCTCTAGCTCCAGAGCACAGAGGGAAAGACAGTGTCTATCTTATCCGCTGATTTGTCCCAGATACTCCAGTCTCCAAATCTGGGCCCTTAACCACCCTGCCTGCCCGACGGAATCCACGTGAGAGCGCCATTCAAGTGAGAGGGGTCCTCATTGCTTTGGCGTTGGGGGCAGGGAGAGTGGAGGAATGCCTGCCAGCAAACATGTGTAGAGAGCAGATTGGAAGACAACTCGAAGGGGTGGGGATCTTCCCAAGCAGAGAAAGGGGAGCATCAGCCTTTGCCCAGGGCCCTCTCCCTGTTGGGGCCTAAGCTGGCCTGTCAGGAGGCTTCCTATTCATTTCTTCTGCACCTGGGCTGGAGCTGGGCTGCCTCATGGCTTCCATCAGGCTAATTGCCACCGTCTTTCCAGTGACACTGAGCTCAGCTCCTGATAAGGCGCTTCCTTAATAGTCTCCCATTTCCCTGCTGACACCGGAAAATGGGCCTGACTTGGCAGTATATTACTGCCCTGAGTGAGGCAGAGCTGTCACACCCAGCCTCACAGCCTGAACCATTAGTGGACCGAGGATCAATAGTGTTCAGGCAACCCTTGTTTCCCTGAAAGCATTCATTTGGCACGTTTGCTGTTTGTCAGGCAGTTCCTTTCTCGAACGTCCCGTGGCCCATGGCCCTGGCGCCTGCGTCTCTCCTCCTCCTACAGAGTCTGCAAGTTGCAGACAGCATCAGCTTGCTGTCTTCAGAAGAAAAGAATGATAAGACTGTACCAGGTTGTGATGAACGACAATTTTTGTTACAATCCTTTGGTTGCAAGCAACAGAAATCAACTGTGGTGAATGTAGGCAAAGTAGGACCTGATAGGAAGCCATTTCAGAACTCAGCAGTAAGGCTAGACAAGCACCAGCCAAGATTCTTCAGATTCAAATTCAAGGGAGAAAAACATCAGTTTGGTCTAGTTTGAGTCACTTGCTTACCCTTTGGCCAAAGGAGGGTGGGGCAACTCGATGGTCTGGGCCTAACAAAGGTGAGTGATGCTGTCAGAAGAGGAGAGGATGGATGTGGGTGAGGCAAAAATACAGGAAGTTCACTAGGTAGACAGACCTCTGGGGATGTGGGCCCCAAGGTGGTGCTAATAATGATCCAGGGTCTAATTCAGACCCCTTTTAGCCTTCGCAGCTCTCTATCAGGCCCGTGAAAAGTGCCTGGCACTGGATACGTGCTAAGTAAGTGATAGTGCTTGAATTGTTGTTTTTGTAGCATAATCTGAGCACTGGGCAACCTGGTGGAATGCTGGAGGCATGACCTAGTTAATATCTTGACATGTATGAAGAATCCTGCTGAGTGTCCTGACCCACTCTTTTTAAAAGATTGTTTAAAAAGTCTAGCCCTGACCAGTTTGGCTCAGTGGATAGAGCGTCAGCCTGCGGACTGAAAGGTCCCAGGTTCGATTCCGGTCAAGGGCAAGTACCTTGGTTGCGGGCATATCCCCAGTAGGAGATGTGCAAGAGGCAGCTAGCTGATCGATGTTTCTCTCTCATTGATGTTTCTAACTCTCTATCCCTCTCCCTTCCTCTCTGTGAAAAATCAATAAAATATATTTTTAAAAAAAAAGTCTAATAGGTAATGGAAACAACGGGAGACTTGGGAAGACTTGGGCGGCCCTGTCTTCTCCTCTGAGGAATCACCAACCTCTGAGTTAATCAGGTCCTCCAAGGAAGAACTTGCAGCCTCTGGAAAGGGCTGTACAGGAGCACTATGGGCCCTGCTTCTCAGTAGAGGTTGTTAAACAGAACAGAATTTTATCCACATGGGATACCTTAGACATCTCCCAGCACCATCACACAGAGTTTGTATTGTAATTGCTTATCTACTTGCCTAGATCACCTTCTAGATGGCCAGCTCCTTGGAGATGGAGGGCGGGGACTTGGATCTGTTCATGGCTGTATTCTTGGGACCCAGCATGGGGTATTGGCACACCGTATGCGCTCAGAAAATAGTTGTTGAATGAATGAATGAACAAATGACAGGGGTGTGATGACTTTTAAAGGTCACCGGTTGGCTAATTGCATATGTATACTATATATACATACAGAACCAGAATAAAGTCTCCCGGAGCCACTTTTGGGGGATGTGGAACTCATCTCATAAGGTGCTCGTATCGGAAGCCCTGCAATCCTTGCTGAATGTAGGGGATAGAGGGAATGGAAGGGCTAACAGGGGAATTCATGATTCAGAGATGAGGCCTGGAGGAGAGGAAATGGAAGGCAGAGAGCAGGGGTGTTGACAGGAAATTTCTGTGGGGATTCAGGGATACATCCATTGCCAGGAACTTCATTTCGTTCTGACCTAGAAACTGCTGACCAGAGGTCTCCTCCTGACTCAACTTCCCATAGGTTGGAGGCCGGGAGACTGACCTAGGCTATACTTTCTCTCCAAATAGAAAATGCCCAACACAGGACATGTCAAAGGCGATTCTTGACTGAAGGCCACATGCAAGTTGAGAGAGCAAACGCTATAGGAATTCAGAGGCAGAGGAGACCATAGTAACCAGAAGTGGTCAGACATGGCTTCATGGGCAAGACGAAGGGTTCAGGTTGGTGTCCTATGATAGGAAAGATTTGGATACATGGAGACAAAGGAGCACCATGCAGGGCATGGAGTCTCAACAAAGCACAAAAGTATAAAAGTACAGGGTGTGCTTCTGAGGCAGAGATCCTTGCAAACAGGAAAATGACTAGTCAGAGAAAAGGTGAGACAGGGAAGCTGAAATTCAGCCAAGGAGGGCTGTTAATTTCAAGCTAACGTATTATTTTGGGGTCATAGTATTTGTAAGCATTACCTACATATGAACGAATGAACAAATGAATGAGTGAGTGTTAACAGGAAGGACAAAGATGGCTCTTTTGCTGTTTGAATGGCCCTGTCCAACCCAGGGCCATGGATGACTAAAGGCTTTTAACAGCCTCCTAGGTGAGTGGTGCACCTGGACGCCTGAGGGCTGGGAGGTTGCCCCTGACCCGCCATCCAGAACTCTGGCAGAGGAGGCAGCCAGACGAACACAAACTGCGCTGGAGCTTCTGGGGCAATTCCTACAAGTTGAATGAAGGTCCCCAAAGATCTTCTCTCTCCCGTCAGCCAACAGAGGGGTTCAGCCAAGTAGGTTAACCCCGTAAGTGAAGTAAAATAGGCTGTTTCTCTTGGGTGAGATTTTAAGGACACTGGGAAGGCTCCCTGTCCTCCAACTGCTCGCCCCATCCCTTAACTCAGTTGGAGAAGGCCTGCAATTCCATACTCCACGCGTCATGTCATCTCTCGGTGAGAAGCTGTGATCCCGCCCATTTAAAGCTGTTGCTATCCATCCATTACACCTTCCTGTAAATGAAGGATCCGGAAGCCGGCTTTGACAGGGAGGCTGGAGAGGGGAAGGAAGATGTAACCTGAAGCCTAGAGTTGGAAGATCACCAGGGACACTGGTGCTGGAGGGAGCGCGAAGAGGAGGAATCCTGACCATCTTCACCAAGGGCAGTTTTTGCAGAGTTTGAGCAATGAATCCCGACAACAGGTAGACTGACAGATTCCAGTTACTGACCAAAACAATTCGCACACTCGGTCTGATGACGGCATCAGTCAGATGATTTAAATGACCACACCAGGCAGCCTCTAACACGTAGGGGAGCTTGTCTCATCTTAACATTAGCAGGTTGCAGCGCCTCGTGACAGCTGCCTGCTACACAGCGTGAGTGATGCTGTTCTCAAGATCCCGAGGAGGCCCAGGGAGTTCAGGAGGATGGAAGTGTTCATTCTTATTATAAAATCCCCTGGGAACCACAGGCTGTTTAAAGGATCAGCGTGTGGGCCATTTTTCTGCGGAGGAACTTGCCTACAGTCGCATGCTACATATTTCCTGGTCATAATAGTTTGGAGAAAAATATTGCTAAATGGCTGCATAAACAATTTTAATTGGCCTGAGCTCCCAAAATGTGCTATTTTTGTTCTCCTGCCAAGCTTGCTTTTTTTTTTTTTAACTAGCTAATTATGCCCAGCATTTAACTTTAGGCAAAAAAACAGGAAACAGGGCATTCATTACTCGAGTGACAACTTTTCAACAAGCCCACATTTCAACATCCATTGTGTAATTTCCTCTCCCCAGCTTACAGTTAGTTGTTCCATCAGGCCTTTGGAAACAAACAGCTCCTTCAGCGAGGGCTGGGAGGGCCTTTGTTCGGTGTAAATGCTTTTCCTATCTCCAACGCAGGCAGAAGGGCTCCTATGAGTCACCCATGTCCAGGAGGTGGGTCTCCCACTCTGTCTGGGCTCCTCGCAGAAATTCCTGAACTGTGGTTTCTGCTGGCCTGAGTTTGCTACCCCATTGGGCTCTCCCATCAGGAGCTGAGCTGTGTCTGTTGTGTATGCATGACCCCAAGGCTCCTGGGGAGTTCAGGCCGCTCTCAGAAGGACCCTGTCTTATCCCCTGAGGAATCACTAAAAAGACATGACTTCTGCAGTTTGCCTTTGCGACTCCTCCCCGTGAGATGTGAAGATGTTTCTCTAACCCCTTGGACATGAGCTGATCTTGTGTCTTGGCTTGGCCAATAGAAGATGATAGATGTGATGATATGCTATCCAAGCCTAGGCTGCAAGAGTCCTTACTTGGTTTTGCTCTTCCTCTTATTTCTCTGCCTGCCCTTCATCATGGGAACAAGTCTTTCTAGCTTGAAGGAGGTTGAGACATGGGTAGCAAAGCCAGGTCAAGGCTGTAGATATGTTAGAGAGGTCAGCCCAGCCAAGATCAGCCAAGCCTCCTGAGCCAACCTACTGTTGAGTGTAGGTGCATGACTGATCTGTGCTAAGCCCAGTGAAATCACCCAGCTGACCCATAAACTCACGAACAGAATGTTGATTGCTGCCATGTCACTGAAATTTTGTGGTTTGTTTTGCACCGTGATTATGGTGATAGATAGTACATGCCGTGGGGCTATGTTGAATGGATGGATTACTAGCTAGTAAGTCAGGAAATGCTGGATCTCCTCAGGCACAACTTGGCCTTAGCACAGCAAAATGTCAAGCTGCCACCTAAGAAAGGTATCTACTCACCGAGGCATGTGAACACTGTTCTCTAGGAGGAGTCTGTGGGGAGACGTCCGGACGGCACCCATTTTCAGTCCAGCAGCAGCCTTGCACCACTGGACCACTCTGGGGTAGCGTGATGCCATCACTCTCTACTGGATAAAGTTTAAAGGGACTGAGAGAAGTTGAGTTGCATTTCTGATCATCAGTTATATGTCATATTGTTCATGTGCTAGTTATACTAGTTGAATTGGATTTCTGTCCCTTGCAACCCAGAGTCCAGGTTCCACAGATTGGAGCATTTGAAAGGCTGCAATGCCTTCCTGGTCCTTTCACAATGACACATGGCTGAGAAAGGAAACTACAAGCTCTGAAACATGTTCAAAGGGCCAGGTGGCTGTTCCCTATGTCAGTCTCCTCACCTTACAGGAAGACCTCCTCCCCGAGCTGGCATAGGCCTCGACCAAAGGAGGCAATGCTTCTCTGACATGAACCTCCTTTGCCAACACCTGTCCCTTCGCTAAAGGCCCCAACCTCCAGTATGTTCAGACTGATACCAGCATTCCATGGTCCCACTCTGTACACGGCAGCTAAAAGATGCTCCATACCCTTGGCTTTTTTTCTTATTCCTTTACACACTTCTGTTTCAGTTATATATTGCCATGTAGCAAACTACCCCAAATGAAATGACATAAAAAGCCACCAGTTTTTTTCTCTTCATGTATTCTGCAGGTCAGGAACTTAGAGACGGCATGGGGAGATGGCTTGGCATTGCTCCTGCATATCTGGGCCTTCAAATGGGAAGACTTGAATGGCAAGGGTTGAAGTCCTCTGGAAGCTTCTTGGTTCACATATGGCTGGTGCCTGTGCAGGGTTGGGCTCGGCTCGGACTGTCGACATCAACATGTGACCTGTCCACGGTATGATGGCTTCATAGCAATCAGACTTTTTATGTGGTGGCTCATAATGGGATGAAAATTGCTTGGCCTTTTATGATTTACCATTGGAACTCTTGTTTACCTTCACATCTCTCATCTTTCACTCCCTATTGATTAAGACAGTCACAATCCTGCCCAGGTTCAGGAAGTGGGGACATAAATCTCATTTCTTGATGGGACAATTGTCAAAGAATTTGTGGCCATATTTTAAGACTGCTATACCTTAAATTTATGTATCCATTGTTCCTGTTACTAATATTCTTTACGTTGTATAAGAAGTTTTGGGTTACAAGGAACAAAAGATAATTGATGCTAACTTAGAAAAAAAAAAAAAGACATGGATAATCCTATATAATAAAAGGCTAATATGCAAATAGACCAAACGACAGCACAACCAAACAACTGAACAACCAGTCGCTATGACGTGTTCTGACCACCAGGGGGTGTACACGAAACATGGCGGGCATCGGCCATGGTGGGATGGTGGAGCAGGTGAGCAGGGGTGCCAGACGAAGGCAGGGCACCGGTTGCTGTCATGGGGGCAAGCTTCTGGTGGTTACTGAAAATTCTTTGCTCCTGCATGCCATGGTCCTGCCGGCGCTTGCACCCACTGTCAGCGCCTGGAGTCGCTCGCACCCACTGCCGGCACTGGCCCTGCTCGCACTTGTGTCTTGGGATAAGATCCGCCCGGTGCTGGTCCCAATTGCTTGGCACCGTCAGTGCATGGGAGTGGCAGTGGTGGGAGCGGAGCTGCCAGCAGAGGGGGGACCAGGGGCCGTGGTGGGAGGGGCCGAGCAGGGGTGTGAAGGATGGCTGAGACTTGCCCATGTGCCCACCACAGCCTTGTGGCCCTCAGTTGCTTTCAAGGTGCACAAATTCATGCACTGGGCCCCTAGTTTATTATAAGGATGCAATGCTATCTCACAGAATACCTGGGCAGTGATGTCTTAACCCTGAAGGTCTTCATGGATTGCTACTAAGGGAGAGCCTGAAGCACTGTGGCATGCCTGTCACACATAACAGTGAGGAGGCCTAAGTATGGGGCTGGTTATATCTCTCCCAGGTAAGACTGGAAAACGGAGGGTCTAGGAAGGGCTGCTTAAACACACGAGTCATTCTAGGGTGTGATCTTTTAGATCTTTCTTCACCACTCGAACCCTCAGGCTGACTCTGGCTAACCCTAGCCTAGCAGATTCAATCATTCTTTAATTCAACCAATATTTGAGTCTCATAGTTGTGACTCAGCACAAGACATTCAGGAGCCTGATAAGATGAAAAAACACTCTGACTTGGGCCCCAGGAACCCTGATTCTGCCAGTTACTCTCTAAGTGACTTCGGTCACATAGTCAATCCTCCCTGGTCAGCCTCAATTTCCCCATCAGTCATATGAGAGCCTTGACCTTGAATATCACTAAGATCCCTTCAGAACCTCCAGAAGCAAGATGATTCTGGCACAGCAGGCACTCCTAAAATTTCAATCCTCAACCTCAAGTTTATTTTCTGTCTTTTGCCTTTATTGCTGGCTGGCTTACTCTTGGTGTAATTTATTTAACTGAGCTGTACTGAGCAGTTTGGAACTGAGTTTGCATGAATCACTGTCCATAAAATCAAGTTAAGTGGATTTCATTCCGCTCAGCGCACCTGTGTATATACTGGGGGAAAAGAAGCTGGATTTTCTTGGCTCCCTCAGACCACTGCTAGAATTGCTTCTTTGCAGATATAGCATTCCTCCTATATTTATAGTCCATTGTTATAACAGCCTCCTTCAGAGACCTGAAAGTAAAGTGTTGGATGCAATTTTTCCTTCAGATCATTTTATATAGCTGTCCTGTTTCTCCATCCAGCAGGAAAAGCTGACATTGATTTCCTCAGTTTTATCAGCGTTGGCAAATATCAGATTCAACTGAATCCAATCATTCAACAAATATTTATTGAGTGTTATGTGAAGTCATCCTGAGCTAGGTATAGGGGTAGGTAGGGGTTCAGGGAAATGCGGTGCTGGTCAAAGGCCCTGCAAGCTATGTGAAGTGCTAACGAATAACAATGAGAGAGAATGTAGTTTCCAGGCAGAACACGGGAAATCGGGTGTGTTGGGTAGAAGAAGAAGCCAAGCAAGGTGAGTGATTTGGGGGGGATTGTGGAGAGTCTGGGGAGGATATTGAGCATTGAGCTTGGGAGGGGGATTTCTGTTAGGCCCACCACCCACATTCGCCTCGTCCCCATCCCCAACCGACATAACCAGCACCAGCATCATATCATTTCATTTCATCATTTTGTAAAAGGATGTGATAAGAAAAAAAAAAAAGAAAAGAGGTTTTCAGTGGAGATGAGCATTCATGGAAAGAAATGCCCGAAGGGTCTGCTCTGGTGCTTGTGAAAATACATCTCTGGAGCCAATGGGAGGGATTGCCAAGAGATTTGTTTTGTTTTGTAACACAGCCAAAAGCACAGGCAGACTGCGACTAAAACGGCGGTGTGAGGGACCGGCTGTTCGGAGCTGTGTCCTTATTTCCTACCACAATAGAAAGTGTGCAATTTTGACTCTGTCCCAGAATAAACATTTTACCATTTCCCCGGCCGGCTTCAGGTGATTTTGGAAAATTCTATTCCATTCGCCCTCCAGGACTCTGGAAGACATACTGGGATGTTAGGGAAGGGCGGGGCCTCCCGTCCTCTGACGCGCTAGTTTATCGCCCGTACAGTTCTTTGGAGGAAAAGGAGTTGCTTTCAAGGACTTTAAGCTCTGGATGCACCTGTGCTTGTATCCAGGCAGAAAACAAAATTTGCTTAATGGTTCTGATGCTTGTGCTGTCTTGGGATAAGACACGCCCATATTTCCACCAAGTAACCATTTGGGGAACTTGAACCCCCAGATTGTGCTGGAGGCCGGACAGCGCCACCTCTGTCCTGGAGGAGTAATGCAATGCTCTACCTGCAGTGCTGTCCGCAGGAAATAGAATTCGAGCCATCTGTAATTTTAAAATTCCTAGTAGCCACATAAAAAAGGTCAAAGAAACTACCTAGGTTATTTTTAGTAATATATATATTTGATCCAATATGTTTACAATATTATCATTTTGGCAAAGAATCACAATCTTTTCATGTTAATCATGAAAATCATTAATGAGACACTTTACTTTTTTTTTCATGCTGAGTCTTCAAAACCTGGTGTGTATTTTATACCTTAGCATTTATCCATTGAGAGTAGCTACATTTCAAGTGCTCAGCAGCGACATGTGGCTAGTGACCACTATATTGAAGAGTATAGTTCTCTACCACTCCTTCTACAGACCCTTAGAATCTGGGAGTTCTTTTCTTTTGAACTTTGTAGGCAATAAAGAGGCCAACCCTTTGACTACGAATAGCTCCCTACTTAGTGGAGCCCTATTTTTCTGACTCCTGGTCCTATTCTTTTCCAACTATGCCACCCTGTCAGTAATGACAATGACCATGTATTAAACGCTTATCGTGTGGCAGGTGCTGTGCTGAGCACTGTCGCTCAATCCTTTCGTAAAAACGCATGAGGTTTGTGCCATCAAAGGTGCATATTACACTTAGAAGCCTTCATCATGGCCTGTAAGGCTCCTCTCCAACCTCACGCCTGCCCCTCTTCACTCCATCACTCTCCTCCAGCCACACGATGTTCCTGCTATTCTGTGTGAAGATCAGCATGTTCTAAACTCCAGGCCTGCAATCCTGCCCCCACGCTCCCTTAGCGATAAACTCTTACATTATATTGTTTTCATAGATCTTTCCATGGGTTTTCTCAAAAGCCCCTATAATAGGCTTTGATACCTCCTTTGAAATTAAAAAAAGCTAAGTCTTGATGAACCAAAAGCAATTGTTCAAGGTTACATACATTTCCATAGTCATATATATGTTCATTTTTTGTTTCAGAAAAAAAGAGTTTTTAAATCTCTATGTTTGTGCCAGGCACTAGGATAGGTGTTATGTGAGATAAAAAGATAAAACAGGGGGGAAAAAACACCTTCATTTCAAGAAACTTACAGATTAGTAGGAGATACTAGATAGGAACACAAATATCTATAATACAAGGTAAAAATTTGAAGTGTCATATGCAATAATCATACATATGTGCAAAAATTTCATTAGAACTAGTTTCATCTGTATATACAATGGAAAGTACCCAAATAACAATGGTTTAAATAAGATAGACAGTTGTAGCTTGTCATATTAAGGAGGTCTGGACATTAACAGGCCTCTGACTGGGGTCATAGAGATCCAGGCTCCTTGTATCCTGCTCTACCACCTTAGAATGTGGCTTCCATTTTTACGGTTCAGGTTGGTGCTGGACCACTAGGCACTCTACCAGGCAGTAGGAAGGGCAAGGGGAGGCGGGCAAAATAGAGCACTTCCTGGCTGAGTCAATTTCCTCCACGCATCCTTCCCAGAGATTCCACTTTCATGTCTAGTTGTATCTCACTGGCTGACATGTGTTCTGTTGGCCTCAGTTAATTGCAAGAAAAGATTGGAAGTGACATTTTTTTAGGCTTATCTTTTATCACACCAAGTAAAAATGGGGTTCTATTCTAAAGAATAAGGGGAGGCCCAGCTGGCGTGGCTCAGTGGTTGAGCGTCGAACTATGAACCAGGAGGTCTCAGTTAGATTCCCGGTCAGGGCACATGCCCGGATTGCAGGCTCGATCCCCAGTGGGGCATGCAGGAGGCAGCTGATCAATGATTCTCTCTCATCATTGATGTTTCTATCTCTCCATCCCTCTTTCTTCTTCTCTGAAATCAAGAAGAAGAAGAAGAAGAAGAAGAAGAAGAAGAAGAAGAAGAAGAAGAAGAAGAAGAAGAAGAAGAAATAAGGGGAGAATGGATATTTGGAGAGACCTACATCCAGTCAGCCATGCATGTCTATTGGAAATACTTTTCAATAGTAAAAATTTGGAAATACTGTAAATATTTAAATACATGGTTGGTTCCTTAAATAAATTGATTCATGAATACTATGCCTTTAGAAGAATATTGAACGGTATGGTAAAGTGTTTATGGTACTATATTGAGTGAAAAAGAAAGGTAACGAAACCCCCCAGAAACGTGCCGTAATGGAAACGTGTTTTTGCCAGCGCAGTTTTGCCATTTCCTTCTTCAGTTTCTCCGTCTTGGTATTCCTTTGGGAACTAGCCCTCCCTCCCCACTTCCTGTCTTGGTGGGACTGCCCATGGGGTGCCCCACCCTCCCAGGCCAAGGGAGGGCCGTGTCCCCCAGGGAGGCTGCTCAGACGCTCTCTTGGAAGGTGACTCCTGAGTCAGAAGACGCGAAGACGGAAAGCACAGGCACAGCCCCAAACAGCGCCTTCAAGAGACCGACCCTGGTGTCTAGTATCTCAGAGACCCAGTTATTGAGCCTTTCCCTTCAATTGCACCGCACAGTGTGCTAATACTTTTATTTTCTGAACTTTCCTACGTCTGTTTTTGTTGCCTGTAACCCAGAAAACCCTCACTTACACAGGGTTCCGTAGTGACTGTGAGTGCTTTATTCTTAACAGCTTTTAATCCTAAAAGACAGACTCATTTCTCCTGGCCCAACTCCCCCCAACCCCAGAACCTAAGTCCCTTCTCTTCCTTTTCCTCCCAGAGCTTCCTGGGCCTCGGGCGGAAAAGGGCCTTTGTCAATGTGCTAAGCTTTACCTTGAGGGATGAGTGAGGACACCTTTTAAATTACCTATAAAACCCTTTGATTCACTCAGCAGAGGTTGCCATGGGCAATTTGCTAAGCTTATTGATTATTTTCTGTTTAAATTAAAGTTTGATGTCCTGGAACAGGCTGCGCAGTGCATGGAGTTAATGGAAAAGTTGAGATCCAGGGGAGAGACACTCGCCGGGGAAATGGAGGGTATTCAAGGGGAAAACAGGGAGTCTCTGAAGAGGAGATTGTCAGCGCCAAGTTGTAGTAAATATGATGGCGATAAAAAAAAAAAAAAGATAGAGAATAGAATTCTTTTATAGAGAAGGGCAGCTTCCTGGACAGTTTAAGCCTCAGGGAGACAGTGAGAGAAAATGTATTCATCCCACAGTTTTTTTGTTGCATGCCTGTTATATGCCAGGCATAGTGGGCACGAGGGAGAAATAGTGTAGAAGTGCATGATCCTTGCCTCTGTACTTTCAATCAGTGATTCTCAAGGTGTGGCCCCTGCCATGGCCCCATCCCCATTGCCCGGCATTGCGTTAGACATGCAGCTTCCAGGGCCCCACCCTAGACCTACCGAGTCAGAAACTGGAGGCGGGGCTCAGTCCCTCCTAGCGGAATCCCATGCACGCTACAGTTTGAGAACCACTGCTCTACACTCATAGACCTCTGCCAACCAGGGAACTTGGTTTGTGTTATTATTGCCAACATCTATTGAGCATTTATCATTGCCAGGTGTTGTATTAAGCATGGCATGTGGGTCATTTCATTTCATCTTCACATCAACCCTTTTCATAGAAGATGAAATGGACCCACACTGGAAGTAAGTGGGGTAGGTTAGAATTCAAATGCAAGAGCTTAACCCAGCCGTGGGCAAACTACGGCCACACTCAAGGGCCCGTTTGAAATGAATAAAACTAAAAAAAAAAAAAAAAAAGACCGTACCCTTTTATGTAATGATGTTTACTTTGAATTTATTTTAGTTCACACAAACACTCCATCCATGCTTTTGTTCCGGCCCTCCGGTCCAGTTTAAGAACCCATTGTGGCCCTCGAGTCAAAAAGTTTGCCCACCCCTGGCTTAACCCCTTTGCTCTACTGTCTCCCAAACACCAAATTCCCACAAGAATGTGACTCATTCTGCCCAGGTCAAAGTTGATCTTCACGTAGAGACAGAACCATGGTTTCCCCCAGATAAGCTAGATTGTGCAGTTGGGTTTCGGATGCTTGAGGAAGAAGAGGAAGTCAAAAAAGGGCAGCAAGTGTGCAATGGACTGGGCAGGAGGAAGAGGACATGTTGGGCTGCAAGGAAAAGCCAGGCCAACAGCCCCACATGCACAGTTATCCTCATCTTAGGGGAAGCTGGGATTCAAAATCACCAAGCATTGATCAGGTATGAGAAAAATCTTGTCAATTGGGTACAAATAAAACTTCATGTCATGATGCCTAATTCAAGCCCTCGAACTCTTCCACCAGTGGTGTGTCTTAGTTTCACATTGTTGCTATAACAAATTACCATAAACATAGTGGTTTACAACAACATGAATTTATTCTCTTACATTTCCGGAGGTCAGAAGTCTAAAACTCACGGTGTTGTCAGGGCTGTGTTCATTCTGGAGGCTTCGGAGTAGAATCTGTTTCCGGTTTCTGGAGGCTGCTTGCATTCCTTGGCTTGTGGGCCGGTCTGACCTCTGCTGCTAGTCTGACATTTTCTCTCTATGACTTCGAACCTCCCTCTTACCTTACAGGGCCCCTGGTGATTATGTTGGGCCCACCTAGATTACCCAGGGTAATCTTCTCGTTTCCAAACCCCAACGTAATGAACCAGCAAAGTCATTTTGTCAGGTAAGTTAACATATTCACAGATTGTGCGAATTAGGATGTGAACATCTTTTTTGGGGGGAGGAAGTGAGGATCCTGCCTATCACACTTTGTAACCTTAGGAAATTTTATTTTCTCTCTGAAAGCCTCCAATTCTCCCCAAAATGGGGATTATAATAATGCTTGTTCTATTCTTACAGGGCTGTGAGAGAAATGAGTGTGTATGTCATTTCAATCACAGAAGCAAATATTACTATTGCCTCAGTTTCCTCACCTGACAAATGAGGATAAGAGTGGTGTTCCTTTTTCATTCCCTTACAACAGTGGTTCTCGACCTGTGGTTCACAACCCCTTTGGGGGTCAAAAGACCCTTTCACAGGGGTCGCCTAAGACAGTGGTCAGCAAACCACGGCTCTCAAGCCACATGCGGCTCTTTGGCCCTTTGAGTGTGGCTCTTCCACAAAATACCACGTACGGGCGCGCACGTACAGTGTGATTGAAACTTCATGCCCCATGCGCAGAAGTCGGTTTTCGGCCTGGGCGAGTCTATTTTGAAGAAGTGGCGTTAGAAGAAGTGGGGTTGTCCGTTGGTTGGGCTACGGGAGATGCGGTGCAGGCGGGGGAGGCACGCGCGATTCATGCACGAGTTGAGTGAGCCAGTCAGTCAGCAGTCTCATGTGCAGTGGTTAGTGCTAGCCGAGTCCGCAAATCGCGCGTGGGTGACAAAAGTACCTACTGGAAGCATAAAATTACCTGAATTTTTCCAACCAGCTGCAAATCCTACAGGTATTTTTGTCATCAATTTAAGAATTGTAATTCCTTTGTGTTGGTGGCTTTATTATTATACAATGAAACATTTTTTAGGTGCCCTGTTTGACACGACTACAAAGAAGAAGCAAAGAAAAAGGAAAGACGAAAACCGTGAATTTAAAGTTGCATGGACCGAGACTTTTGCGTTTATTCAAAACTTAAATGGCCTTCCGACCTGTCTTTTTATTTTTTTAATATATTTTATTGATTTTTTTACAGAGAGGAAGGGAGAGGGATAGAGAGTTAGAAACATCGATCAGCTGCCTCCTGCACACTCCCTATTGGGGATGTGCCCACAACTAAGGTACATGCCCTTGACCGGAATCAAACCTGGGACCCTTCAGTCCGTAGGCCGACGCTCTAGCCACTGAGCCAAACTGGTTAGAGCGCTGATGGGATGACCATAGACATGATTCTTCCCTAACTGAGGTCAAAGGAAAACCCATCCTGAGCCTGTGTATGCTTTTCATTTACTTAGACACACGCAACAATTTTATGGAGCACCTATGTGCTCATTGGTGCAGTGATGATTAAGACAGATGGCCTAGGGCCGTGGTCGGCAAACTGCGGCTCTCGAGCCACATGCAGCCCTTTGGCCCCTTGAGTGTGGCTCTTCCTAAGCCTTAGGAGTACCCTAATTAAGTTAATAACAACATACCTACCTATATAGTTTAAGTTTAAAAAATTTGGCTCTCATAAGAAATTTTAATCATTGTACTCTTGATATTTGACTCTGTTGACTAATGAGTTTGCCGACCACTGGCATAAGACCATCGGAAAACACGTATATAATTACATATTGTTTTTGTGATTTATCACTATGCTTTAATTATGTTCAATTTGTAACAATGAAATTGGGGGTCACCACAACCTGAGGAACTGTATTAAAGGGTCGAGGCATTAGGAAGGTTGAGAACCACTGCCTTACAAGTATGTATTGCGTACTTACCCTGAGCCAAGTCATGTTCGTGTTGCCTTGGGAAGAGATTGGCACAGTGTCTGCCCTGAAAACAACCACGCTCAGGAAAAGGTAGCTGCAGTAGTTGTGTAAGTCAGTTCAGTTTTAGAGCCTTAAATACGTGTCAGCAACAGACAGAGATGAGGCCAATTCTCTTGAGGAGCCGACCATTTGATGACTCAGATCATCATGCAATGTTTAGACGAGAAGCAATAAGCTCAGCTCCCAAGATGCTCTGGTGATCGTGAACTTCGGAGTCTGTCCCTGAGCCAAGGGAGGGTCAAAGGAGCCTGTCCACAGCCCCTGGGTAGGTGAGGGGGTTAGGACTGCATGTGCCCACCGGAGGCTGTAGCCGCCACTCCCCTGGATCTGCATTTGTTGGTGATCAAGGGAACAAAAAGCAGCAGCGGGTCCATCAGAAGAGAGACATTAAAGTTGATTAAGTGAGCGGGCCAATTAGCGGCTGGCTTCATGCAGTGCGGAGTTAATTAGCCTCCACAAAACAACAACAGCTGCTTTCGTGGAGGAGCAGGAGGCCCAGCAGAGGGGAGCCATGGGAAGAGAAGTGATAGGGCTGGTGCTTAATAACTTGGCTGCAGTGAGCCCTGCCCCACTAAAAATGCAGCACAAAGCCCTGGGCAGACGTCCCCGCGCTTCCAGACAGCGCAAGGGCAAAGCAAAGACCCTCCCAGTGTCCTCCCCTGAGGGAGAGGCCAAACTCGGACCCCAAGCTGGAGTGTTTTTTTTTTGAGACTGTTTAGCACAACTTAGTTTGCCTCCTAACAAAAATCACTACTCTGCCCATGTCAGCTTGGTCCTCAACTTCATAATCCACCTTGTTTCCTAAAGGGGCTCTTTTTTTCCTTATTACAAAAGTAATACATATTTATTGGGCAACATTGGCAAAGTGTAAAAACATGCAGAGGAGAAAATAGCCTCTTCGCCCCGAAGTTGATTCTTTCATTCATTAACCATTTATCGTTCACCTCCTGGATGCCAATGCTGTTCAGGGTGTTCACAGCATACGTCGGTTTTGTCTTCTCTCCATGCAAACACATGTGCTGTTTGGTAAATTGGACATACTCTGCATGGTCTTTAATAACCTACTGTTTTTAGCAACATGTCATGAGCATTTTCCCCATCTCATTAAATATATTTTTAAACCACCAGCCTCTATGGTCCCACTAATTAAGCCATATTTTAGTTGTCCATTTATGTATGCCTCCTGCCTCCTCTTCTAACAAAGTTCTTAAAGCAGAGACTTTTTTTTTTTTTAACCACTAGATCCCCCATGCCTCGATCAGAGGCAGGCATGCGGGAGGCACTCATTAAAAACGTGATGAATGAGGAAGCACATGAGGGAACCGCCCCCTCTATGGGCCACTGAGGTTGCTCCCACTCGTTAGCTTATGAAAAAGGCTATCACTTACGATCTGGGTTCAACTACAAGTGACAGAAAATGCCCCAAAGCGGTGGCTTAAATAAGATAGAGGTTTATGTCTCTCTCTTTTTATTTTAAATATATTTTATTGATTTTTTTTTTTTTTTTTTTTTTTTTTTTTTTTTTTTTTTTTTTTTTTACAGAGGGGAATAGAGAGTTAGAAACATTGATGAGAGAGAAACATCGATCAGCTGCCTCCTGCACACTCCCCACTGGGGATGTGCCCGCAACCAAGGTACATGCCCTTGACCGGAATTGAACCTGGGACCCTTCAGTCCGCAGGCCGACTCACTGGCTGACATGTGCTCTATCCACTGAGCCAAACCGGTCAGGGCTTATGTCTCTTTTGACGTTACTCCAGGGCTGGTATGGCATTTCGCTCTCCAGCAACATGGACTTCATCTCCAAAGTCACCTCATTGTGCAAAAGGGCTGCTAACGCTCCAGCCAGGTTCCTGCCAAAAGGAAGGAAAGAGGACTTGCAGTCACTCTGTAAGGATTCTTCTGGGAAGTTCCTTATATCGCTTCTGTTTGGTTCTCATTATTCAGAATTTGGTCACACGATCATAAAGGTGATCTTCATTATGCAGCTCATACTCAGGGGTACTCTTAATGAGGAAGAACGGGAAGAAAACGGGCAGGGGGGGAGACCATTAGTGGGCATGCTGCTTAGGCTCCTGGATTGACCCCAGCCTCTCGAGCTAGCTCTTTCCTAGTGGGACCCTTAGTTTTTCCAAATGGGGATCCGGTTATCCGTCAGGCCAGTCTGGTTTCTTGGACTCAGGCCTGGGACCAGTGTACTAGTGGGGAGAGGGTGGGGTTCTGAGCCTTCACCTCCTTGCTGTCAACTTCGTCTTACCAGCTGATGTAGTCACCACCAAAGATTCACTCAGTGAAGATGGGCCCTTCCCCGGAGGATGTTTTTCCAATTAGTGCCAAGAGGAAGTTCCAGCTGTGAGGACAGGAACTGGGGGGTTTCTGAAAGGCAATGATTATTGGTAACAATCCATCAAACGGCCTTGTAGGACAAGGGAGAGAAAGCCAGCTCTCAAGGATGCTGTATGGGATGAGGATGATGAGCCGCCGGTAACAGGAGGCAGTGGGCTCAACCGCGATGCGGCCAAGCCCCTCAGACAGTGAGGGGCTCTGTAAGAAGGTTTTACTGCCCGCAGTAAAAATCCTGCCAAAACGCATTCAGGACCGTGTGGGGAGACGTGTACTCATTATTATGCCCCTAGCAGCTATCACAGGAAACCATCTGGGCTCAGATGGCCTATAAATTTGCAACTTGCAGTTGGGTGGGCTACAGGGAATCGACCAGGCGGGAAGTCAAGGTGTGAAGTGGATCTGGCAGGTTCCGCACACGGGGCTGGCTCAGAAAGGCGCCATTCCTGGCAGTTGCTTTTCTTTGTAAGTTTTTATTGTGAAATATATCACACGAGAAAAGCGCACAAAACATAAATGTGCACTCTAACAAATTGTTATGAAGTGAATACATATGTAACCTGTACCCAAGTCAAGAAATAGGACGTTGCCAGCCCTCAGACGCCTCCCAGGTACCCCTTTCTAAACACAAGGGCCTCTTGCCCCCCAAAGGTCATGCTCCTGACTCTGATGAGAGCAGTTTCTTTGTCTCACTGTACCATTGTCACCTTAAGCATTCACCCCAAAGTGGCATAATTTACTGTCCATTTTTGAACTTTATATTGTTGTACAGAATCAGAGAGTCTATCGTCTTTCGTGTCTGGATTTGTTCTGTTGTGCCCACTGTTGCCTTTTTAACATGTATCCTTATTGAGTAAGATTCTAATATCTATTTCCGTTCCTGAATATGATCCCACTTATCTACTTTACTGCTGTTGGACATTTTATGGGTCCGAGGCATTTGGGTTGTTTTCAGGGTGCGGTTATTATAGATAATGCTGTTATGAACATTCTCACACACAGATCCCTGTGCGCATATATACGAGTTTCTCCACAGCTCTGATTCTCCAACTTCAGCGTATGTGGAAATGGTCGGGAGCTTGTTAAAGTGCAGATTCCTGGCCCTGCTCCTTAAAGATTCTGATTCAGTAAGTCTAGGGTGGTGCCCATATATTTTCATTTGCAACAAATTATTAGGTGATAATGAGGCGGGAACACCCCTGCAACACCCCTTGTGTAGCACTGGAGAGCAGCGGTTGGCACACTGTGGCCCACAGGCCAAGCCTGGCCTGCCATCTGCTATTCCATGGCCCATGAGCCATTTTTAAATGGCTGAAAAAATAAAAAAATTTTAAAAGAGAGAGAGAGAGAGAGAGAGAGAGAGAGAGAGAGAGAGAGAGAGAGAGACTATTTCATGCTACATAGAAAGTATATGAAATTCAAATGTCAGTGTCCAGGAATAAAGTTTTATCGGCACACAGCCATGTCAATTTCCTTTAGCGCGCCTGGCAATGCTTTATGTAACGCTCAGGAGAGCGGAATAGCTGTGACAGAGACCATTTTACTTTTTGGTCACAGAATAAGTTTGTTCAGACCTGATCTAGAATGCATGCTTCTGGGTGGAATGACTGTGTTGAAGAGTGTGCACTGTAACACCTTTCCCAAAAATGCCAGTGTCTACGGTGGCTGCACCCCTGTATGTTACTGTCAGCAGTGGATGGAAGTTCCTGTTGCTCCACATCCTTACCAGCACTTCATTTTGTCAGATTTAAAATTTTAACCAATCTGTTGGTTGCGCCGTGGTATCACATTGTGGTTCCCATCTGAATTTCCCGATTATTAACAGGCAATAAGCACATTTTCAAGTGTTTATTGGCTATTTGGATTTCCATTTTAGGAAATGCCTGTGCAAATGTTTTGCCCTGGTGGGGTTGTCTGTCCCTTTCTCTCCACATTCTGGACACAATTCCTTTGCCATTGATGTGTCTTGTAAGTATCGTCCCCTACCCTGGGGCTTGCCTTCTCACCGTAGGATGGTGTTATTAAATGAGCAGAAGTTTTTAATTTTAACATAGTCAAACTCATCAAACTTTTTTTGTATGTTAGGAAACCTTCCCTTACCTTGGGATTATGAAGATATTGTCTTGTGTTATCTTTTAAAAGCTTTATGATTTTACTTTTCACACTTATGCCTTAGTTTATCTGGAATTGACTTTTTGTGCCTGGTCCGAAGCAGGAGTCCAATTCCATTTAACGGATGCTTAATTTTTCTAATACCACTTATGGGAACACCACCATTTCCCCACTGTTCTTTGGGACTACTTTTGTCATCCAGCAAATATCCATATACATGTCTGTTTCTGTTCTTTTTTACTGGCCTATTTGTCTATCCGTGTGCTAATGCCACGTACGCTTTATTACTACAGCTTTATAGTAAATTAGCTAACGGGGGTCTTCCTACCGTGTTCTTCTCTTCAATAGTGTTTCAGTTGTTTTTGGCTCTGGATGTTTTTCTCCCTTTAATTTGTTCACGAAAAAACATGAAGTTGATGGACAGTAAAAATTCACTACTGACTGGTGGCAGGGCCTATTAGGACAACCTCTTTGAAAAAACTATTTGGTAAAACTCTGATTATTGAACCCTTCTCTCCCCTCCTCCCTGAAAAAAAAAAGAAAGAAAAAAAAAGACATATAACTCACTAATTTCATTCCCAGAAATATATCCTAAAGAAATTAAAATTCAAAATGGGGAAGTTTTTGACCCCAAACTTCAGACTCAGTGTCAGATCTACAAGCTGAAGGTACAATAATGAGGAAACTCCTGCCTTCCAGAACCTTCATTGCCATCCAGCGTGGCAAATGTTCAGGTAGACGTACAGTCTGTACAAACAGTGTGTCCACCAAAATGTTTGCCTCAGCATTACTGAAAACAAATGTCAGGCAGCAGAGGAACAGATAAGCAAATGATGGCACATCCACATGATGGAATATTACAGTTATTAAAATGAAGACTGTAGCCAGGGCCTGGTGGCCCCGTTGGTGGGAGCTTAGTCCTGTACACCAAAAGGTTATGGGTTTGATTCCTAGTCAGGGCACATACCTAATTGCAGGTTTGATCCCTGGTCAGGGTGCATACAAGAGGCAACTGATGGGTATTTCTCTCTCACATAGATGTTTCTCTCTTTTTTTCCTCTCTCTAAAATCAATAAAAAACACACACATCCTCGGATGAGGATTTAAAAATAAATAAATAAATAAAATAAAGATTGTAGCAAGATGGATAAATGATTTTAATACAATGCTAAGTGGGGGGGGGAATCACACAGTGTTGCAAAGAAAATATAATCATATCTGAGGGGAAAATAAATGCATTGGAAACATAATGAAAGGAATATGTTATAAGGATAACTACAGGCCTGGTGCACGAATTCGTGCAGGTCCCTCGGCCTGGCCGGTGTTTGAGGCCATCGGGGCTGTCTTGCCCAGTCCTGAACGGGGCTGGCCGGCCGGCCAGGGGGAGGGACCACGGGAGGTTGGCCAGCCATAGGAGGTTGGCTGTGGGAGCACACTGACAACCAGGGGGCAGCTCCTGCCTTGAGTGCCTGCCCCCTGGTGGTCAGTGCGCATCATAGTGACTGGTCGACTGGTCGTTCGGTCATTTGGTCGTTCAGTCACTTAGGCTTTTAAATATATATAGATAGTAGTTACAAATAGGTCTGATCCCCCCCCCCTTTATCTATTTTCCAAATCTTTGACATTGTGGTTGTATAAACTTATAATAAAAATATAAGTAAAAAAAGTTACTTCCTATTACCAAGTGACTTCTTATTTTCAATACTTGGCCCGTGCCAGGCAGTATGCTAAATGCTTTATACACGTGATCTCATGTAAGCCCCAGAGCCCTTACAGGATGGATGGTTTAGGCTATTACCTCCTCATGAATCAGGGGAGGAGAAGGAGACTGCGGCAAGTGAAGGAACTTGCCCCAAGTCACACAGAGGGGAGGGGCTGACGCGGGGACACGTAGCTGCTGGTCTGTGGTCTTAATCACTGGACCAGCCCGCCTCCACTTGCTACAGAATGGTGGCATCTTTCGGAGCGAAATGGGTTCAAGGATGGTTCAAGTGCAGTTCTGCCTACAAGAAAGGAGGTCATTAGCCTCTAGACCCCTCTGGCCCAGTGATTCTGATTCTTACCTCCATGTCACACTAACTAGCTAGGTGACCTCAGACAGTGACCGAATCCTGCTGAGCCCCAGCGTATTCTTCTATCAAATGCAATAAACGGAGCCCTCCTCATAGGTTGTTGCATTGATTAATGAGATAATATATATCCCGTGTCCTACAAAAGGGAGGCGCTTGTTAATTTCATTCCCTCCACCCGAGGACACAGGCAACTTTTAAAAAGCCCCAGCCTTTTCCTGTCACTTGGCCTCTGGTTATTGTCCTGGGTGTAATGGAGTGGAAAACTCCAGACATGGCTCCCTCTGACAGTGAATTTCTAATCTCAGAAAACTTAATGGTTTTTGTCAACCCGATTGTCCAGTGAGAGCGGATTAGGGGAATGACTTCCCTGTCACTGCAAAGTGGGCTTGCTTCACCGCGGGTTTCCTGCTGCTGGTGGGAGGCGCGATCGATACAACACAGACCTAAAAACTTACCTGTGGTTTTGGAGCGGAGGACAATGGTGGGGCGTTCCATTTAAGTGCTTCAGCCATTTCCAAGGAGACCCAGGCGTGATGCGCATTAAGCGGTTTAGGCTGGTGACCCGGGGCTCCGTGGTCTGAGGGCCAAAGAAATGGAGCAGCTGCTCCCTCCTGACCAGTGATGAAGAGGCGCCTCTGGCTCAGGCTGCCTTGGTCCTCTCAGCTCCAGTTTTCCTGCCTGGGGAAGGAAGGTCCATTAATTACTGTCTGCGCCAGGCAGGGAGGACGGCCTTGCTTTTTCTGCATCGGGACTTCCCAGACAGAATGCGCTGACGCCCAAATGGAAACTTGGTCCCAAATCCCCCTGCCCACCGCCAGCCTGCGGCCTGGGGCATCTCGTGCCCAGGCTACACACTGCGGCAGACAGAACTGAGAGACAGACCTCAGAGGGAGCATCCGCCCGAATTGTCACCTAGCACACCTCCTGCCCTGTCCACAGAAGCTGCCTCAGGCCTGGAGGGCAAAGCAAAGCCCTGTTTTATCTGAGACTCTTAAACCACGTCACTTCCTCAGACGTCATCTCTGACCTTTCAGACTAGGCAGGCCCCCTATACTTTTCCTTCATGATATTTATTCATTCTAATTAAAAATAAATCAATAGCTACATCCATGAGAACAGGAGCTCCACGAAGGCAAGGACGTTTGCCTGCTGTGTTCATGGCTGGTCCCCATTTTGTGCTTACACACATTTTTGGCACACAGTAGGTGCTTAGTAAGTATTTGTGGAATACACTAATGAATAGATCTATATAATGACTTGTTTCTGACCTGTCCCCCTATTTGACTAGATGCTCTATGAGAGAAGGAACTGTGTCTTATTCACCTTGTGTCCTTAGCACCCACAGCAGAATCTGGCACATAATATGCGCTCAATAAACACTGAAAGAATAATAAAGTACTTAAAATTTTGTTGTTGTTGTTGTTTTGTTAATGCTCACCCGAGGATATTTTTCCAATGATTTTTAGGGAGAGTGGAAGAGAGAGGGAAAGGCAAAGAGAAACATCGATGTGAGAGAAACACATTGATCGGTTGCCTCCTGCATGAGCCTTGGTCGGCTGGGGAGGAGCCTGCAACCAAGGTACGTGTCCTTGGCTGGAATTGAACCCGGGACCCTTTGGTCCGCAGGCCAACGCTCTATCCACTGAGTCAAACTGGCTAGGGCAGTACTTAAAAATTATTATGTTGAATTAATGATATTGCTTTTTATTTTTGTAATTTATTGATTTTGAGAGAGAGAGAGAGAGAGAGAGAGAGAGAGAGAGAGAGACATCCATTTGTTGTTCCACTCCTTTATGCATTCATTGGTTGCTTCTTATATGTGCCCTGACTGGGGATTGAACCCGCAACCTTGCTGTGTCAGGATGATGCTCCTACCAACTGAGCTCCTGGGCCAGGGTCTAATGCTATCACCCTTAATTATTTAAGTGAGAAATCGCCATACAGTTATTTTAGGAAAAGAGTAAAGAAAAAGACACATCTTTAATTAATATCACCACACGTATGCAGCTACTTTAATTATTTTGATGTTTTTCCTTTCAGAGTTTCTTACTTGTGTCTTTTACACATACGTTCAGTTGAGTTATTTTAAGCACACACGCATCAGCTGTCCGGGTGGCAGGGCGTTCTGTGAACTTAAGAGCAGGAAGGGAGGCTGAACAGACAATGTGTTCCTTATTGTTCTACTTAACTGTTGGTCCTACTCTGGGCCTGAGAGCATCTACTGAGAAGCATTGCTCTCTGACGGCCACCCCTGGGGTCAAGGCAAATCTGGAAAAAAAGTTGCAGGCTAGAAATAACCCACAGGAAAGTGGCTTGTATAAAAATATAAGCCATTTTATGTTCACAAATCAGGGAAACTTGCCATGGCCGAGGCTAAACGTAAAGTGGTTAGCTATACATTGCAGCGGGCTACGTGGCTCAGGGTTCATGGCTCAGGGTACATGGCTCAGGGTTCATGGCTCAGGGTTCATGGCTCAGGGTACATGGCTCAGGGTTCATGGCTCAGGGTTCATGGCTCAGGGTACATGGCTCAGGGTTCGTGGCTCAGGGTACATGGCTCAGGGTTCATGGCTCAGGGTTCGTGGCTCAGGGTACATGGCTCAGGGTTCATGGCTCAGGGTACATGGCTCAGGGTTCATGGCTCAGGGTTCGTGGCTCAGGGTACATGGCTCAGGGTTCATGGCTCAGGGTACATGGCTCAGGGTTCATGGCTCAGGGTTCGTGGCTCAGGGTACATGGCTCAGGGTTCATGGCTCAGGGTACATGGCTCAGGGTTCGTGGCTCAGGGTACATGGCTCAGGGTTCGTGGCTCAGGGTACATGGCTCAGGGTACATGGCTCAGGGTTCATGGCTCGGGGTTCATGGCTCAGGGTACATGGCTCAGGGTTCATGGCTCAGGATTCATGGCTCAGGGTACATGGCTCAGGGTTCATGGCTCAGGGTACATGGCTCAGGGTTCGTGGCTCAGGGTACATGGCTCAGGGTTCGTGGCTCAGGGTACATGGCTCAGGGTACATGGCTCAGGGTTCATGGCTCAGGGTACATGGCTCGGGGTTCATGGCTCAGGGTACATGGCTCAGGGTTCATGGCTCAGGATTCATGGCTCAGGGTTCATGGCTCAGGGTACATGGCTCAGGGTTCATGGCTCGGGGTTCATGGCTCAGGGTTCATGGCTCAGGGTTCATGGCTCAGGGTACATGGTTCAAGGTTCATGGCTCAGGGTACATGGCTCAGGGTTCATGGCTCAGGGTACATGGCTCAGGGTTCATGGCTTAGGGTTCATGGCTCAGGGTACATGGCTCAGGGTTCATGGCTCAGGGTACATGGCTCAGGGTTCATGGCTCAGCCTTTTTTTATCTGGACCATTTTGTGACAATCAACCCAGTTTCTGTCTTTCGGCCCCTGGTGACGCAGTGCCAACAAGTGTCTGCGACTGTCATTATTGCAATGAGAAAGCCACTGTGTACTTTCAAAAACAAAACAAATCAAAACCCTGTTCTGTTATATTCAAAATACATTTCTAAACGTTTCTAGGGAAAAGGTTCTATCTCCCTAAGAGGCAGCCTGTAGTCGCAGGAAGCTCTTAGTTTACAAGCAGGGAAACGCATGCGAACTTCTTCTTGATAAATAAGGAAGGCAGGGAGTTGAATGAACAAAGTACTCGTCTGTTGCTGGGGGACCACTTTTGGGGTGGATACAGAGCTGGGGGACAGTCCCAGGGGGAAAATGCCAAACCAAAGCCGAAGCAGCACCAGGAGCAGGGATAGGTTCCCGGGCTGGACCCAGCCTGGAGATCCGGCTCAGCCGGTGTCACAAACAGGGGGAAAGCCAGACCAGGAGCACCAGTGCTCAGAATCAGGTTGCCACCGTCAGATTCACAGGCGCAGGAGGCCCGAGGCTGGGCGGGCAGGGCGGGAGAGAAAGGTGGTCTGCCAGGAGGCGATCGACCTGGCTCCTCACAGGCGGTGTTTGCCTCGTTCTGTGTGTTTCTTGGCTCACAGTTCAACCCCTTTGTACTCGTAGAATCTGGACCTCAAAGCATTAGGCAGAGAAGGTAGAAAGGGGGTCAGCCGGAGCTAAGAGACCACATCAAAGTATGTTCTGGGCTGAGCACCCCACGGGGCGGGGGGCACATGGTGCCTGGGGCACTCACTGGGAGATCTAACACGTGAGCAGAAGTGAGAGAAAATGGGAAACCAGACAATGAGCATTTGAAGGCGGACAAGGACAGAAAAAGGGAAAACCCCCGAGGTGAGGTGAGTGTGGTGGGAGGTAGAAATTCAAGTCTGGCAATTACTGCCCTTGCCCCTCAGTGCTGTGCCCCCAGAAACCTGTTGGGGGCACATGGGAGAACAGGCTGTGCCAGACAACCCAGGCTTCCTCCCTCGCCCCCCACCCCCACCCTACCCCCCTCCGTTTGCCCACACTTTTTTTTAAACAAGTTTTGAGTACAAAATGTCTCTCCACAGACAGGAAGAACTTCAGTAATAAGATGCCCCGAGTTGGTTATGACACGCAAGCCTCTTGCAGAAAGACAATATTTTTTATGTCATCATAAAACTGCCCGGCTCACCTAGGCCTGCTGTGAAAATGATGGCTCTGAAGTCAGAGGGGAGACAGAGCAGCCGACCTGAAGCTGAGGCAGAAAGGAAAGTTGGGTACGAGCCCCCTCCCAGCCTTTCTGCTGTGCCCAAGTTAGCAGGAAGCAACACCCAGCAGTTAGGGAGGAAAAGGAGAAGATGAGTTGGGCGTGGGGGCGTGGGGTGGGGGCGGGGGGGGGGCTGTGTCTCTGGCCTGTCCCAGCCCTGTCCAGAGGAATGAAGCCCTGAGAAAGGGTCCCAGAGACAAGTCTTCCCCCTGGGAGGTGGGGGAAGTGTGTGGGGGGAGGGCATGCATCCATGTGCAGCTGCCCAGGACCCTCTGCTTAACCGAGCTCCTCACCCTAGCTCCTGCCTAACATAAGCGAATGCAGGTCTGCTGGGCTGGGTCCTCAGGGCATGCCCTCAAATAAGAGGTACCGCAGCGCCTGGGCTCTGGAGACAGGACGGCCTCTGCCCAAATGCCACTCTGCCATTTCTGGCTGAGTAGTCACTTTGGATGACTGCCCATCTCTTAGCCTCTGCTCCCTCTTCCGGGAGTTAGGGAAGCGAGTACCTGTCTAGCAGTGCTCTGGGGCCTGGAGGACTTGAATGCAAAGCACCACCTGCAAAGCTCAAAGCATTGTATGCAAACATATTCCACGGTGTCCCACCCAGAGCCTCCTTGACGTGTGCAAGCAACGTATCCTTACAGAGATGCCTTCCTCACACAGGGGCTTTCTCACCAGGCCCAGGAGGCACCCAGATGAATAAGGCAGGTGCCTGCCCCCCCAGGCACGCAGTGAGCAGGGGACACAGGGCTCACAAACACCTGATGAGAAAGTGTCCCAAAGCACAAATGTACAGCTTTGGGAGCTGTCCGGAGAAAAGAGTGTCCACCTAGGGGGTCTGGGAGTCCGCATAGGATCCCGGCCTTGAAGAGTGGACGGGATGTTATTGGATGGGCAGTTATTGGCCGAGGAAGGACATTTTAGGAAGAGAGGACGGCACGAACAAAAAGTATGGTGATTGGATACGACCTGGAATACTGGTAACGCAATGAATGGTCTGAAGGTCTAGAGAAGATGGCCCATGATGGAGAGTGGAAGAGAAGTGGCTACTACAACTGAAAGTGGTCAGCTAGAGCTGTGCTATCCAGGAGGACTCTCTGTAACATGGAAGTGTTCTATATCTGCACTGTCCAATGTGGTAGCCAATGGCCACCTGTGGCTATTGAGCACTTAACAAGAAGTTACTACGATGGAGGCACAACATTTTTAAAATATATATATATGTATATTTATTGATTTCAGGAAAGAAGGGACACCATGGAATATGTTTGCATACAATGCTTTGAGCTTTGCAGGTGGTGCTTTGCATTCAAGTCCTCCAGGCCCCAGAGCACTGCTAGAAACATCAGTGATGAGAGAGAATCATTTATCCACTGCCTCCTGCACGCCCCCTACTGGGGATCAAGCCCGAAATCTGGGCATGTGCCCTTCACTGGAATCAAACCTGGGACCCGTCAGTCCTCAGGCTGATGCTCTATCCACTGAGCCAAACCAGCTAGGGCCAACAAATTTTTTAATTTAATTTCATTTAATTTCATTTAATTTAATTTTAATTAATGTCAGTGTAAATCTAAAGAGCTACACGTGGCTAGTGGCTACTGTATTTGACAGGGCAGCCGTCAAACATGGTAGTATTGTCAAGTGTGTGGAGAGAGCCCTCAAGGCCCCCACCTTGCACTCCTATCCACAGCCCATAAAATGGGAGCTCCCACACAGGCCATTGCTGTGGTTGTGCAGTCAAGTGGGTGAGCCGGGCTGAAATACAGCGTGTTTCCTGCTTGCCACACTGTGCACCCTGACATGGCTGTGTCTGCTTAGAGAAAAGAGCAGCTGTTTCTAATTCTTACAGAAGTGTCATATGGGCTAGCAGCAGCTCTGCATCCTCTAAAGCAGTGGTTCTCAACCTTCCTAATGCCGCGACCCTTTAATACAGTTCCCCATGTTGTGGTGACCCCCAATTTCATTGTTACAAATTGAACATAATTAAAGCATAGTGATTAATCACAAAAACAATATGTAATTATATATGTGTTTTCTGATGGTCTTAGGCGACCCTTGTGAAAGGGCCGTTCAACCCCCAAAGGGGTCGCGACCCACAGGTTGAGAACCGCTGCTCTAAAGGTTTTGTCCTCAGTGGTCTGTCTGCAGGTGGAGTCAGGTTTCCTCTCTGCTCTTGCTTCCCAGAGCTGCTGGGCCCGGTGAGCACACCTGGGGCACGGCCCAGGCAGGGGACGCAGGGAGCTGCTGGCTGTTACGCAGCCATGCGCCCATGAGGTGCGGAGGCCAGGTCCTCCGTATGTCTGTTGGCGTAAGGTTCTGTTCTGCTGCTGTAACTGGCAGTTGAAAGTGTGTTCTCCATAAACATCAGTAGGCTGGGGAGGTATCTCCACAGTGAAACCTTTTTTAAAATATTTATAAATGAAGTCTCAGGATGCTCTTTGGGACAGAAGAGCAATAAATTACAACTTACTTTGTGCCCCAAAGTATGCCAATTGTATATCTTGTTAAGTCCTCACAACAGCATGGAGGTGAAGGGCAGAGGTGGAGAGAGAAAGCAGCTTGCCTGATAATGGGCTGAGCCGGAATTCAAATCCAGGTTTTCCTAACTCCAAAGCTAGGGTCCTGCATGCTGTCCCTTTGGAGAGATTGTCTTGTTGTTTTTTTCTTCTTTAAAGCACTTTAATCACACAGTAATCACTGGAATCTCATAAAACACCACATTCCCATGATAGTCTGGGCCTCTGAATGGCACACATACAACTAACCCGGAAAGCCTACTGTTTGAACTGCCCTGGTATTGAGAAGACCTTCAGAACCCCAAAGCAATAGTCCGGCCATCTGGTCGCCCAACCCCAGCTCAGCCTAAAAACCTTCTGCAGGGTGTCACCCTAAAGATAACCCAAAAGGTCTCACAGCTTCCTGGTTGTTCAAACAACAACTGCAGTAGCAGGAATTGAGGCCCGAAGATCAGGGGGGTAGAAATGAGGAAGGAAATGGCATGTTAAATGACTATTTCCCCTAACTAGCCCTGTTCTTTCTAGATACAGCCTGAACTTGCATAGTTATAGAAGACTGATCTGATCAAATGTGGAAAGTTTTCTATCGATTTTAAGACTGTTCAAATCTCTATGTACTTTGAAGTCTGGGGTACAATGGAATTCCTAGATTTGGTGCTTCTATCTCTGCTGGGCTGGTTTAACACGGACACCCCCTCAGGAGGCCTTTCCCAAGCCCCTGGGAGAACTGTCCTAGGCAAGCAATAAAGACGTGTCGATGTAGCTCTCTGCCCTTCCGAAGATCTAATCCTAATACCGCCCCCCGCCCTTCCATTTTGTCCCTTTCTGGTTTCATCAAATCTGCTGTTTCTTTGGTTCTTTCTCTGCCCCCTCTTACCCCCACTTGTCTATTTCAGATCAAAGGCGTTCCCCACATCCTCACTTCTGGATTTGCTCCCTGGAGGGCAAAGCAAGGGTGACTCCCCTCCTCCTTGCCCAGGTACACCCGGCACTGCTCAGTCGATGAAAATCTCCATTCCTCGGAGCCCTCAGACCTCAGGCTCTCACGTTGCCATCAGAGAAAGGGTTTAGTTTGATGTGGTTAAGACTGTCATCACTGCCTCTTCAGACTCTCAGCCCCAAACCAGGCTCCTGCTCATCGCCCTCACTTTCCATTTCTCTGGAAATCTTTCATCTCTTTACCACAAACCCTCACAGCCTCCATCCAGGCTGAGTTGGGGGCCAGGAGGGTGGTACATTTCCTTTCTCAGTTGAAATACAGGCTGCTGTGGCTCAGTCATTCCACTCTGGGCTCATTACAGAGAACAAGAGAAAGAGAAAGCAAGAGTGAGGGGCGCTGTAAAGACTGTTGTTACATGGTTTCCCTTAAGCCCCAGAAATAGAAAGCCTGACTTCCGACGGGCAGAGCCCCTATGCAAACCACCAGACCACACTGCCAGATAAGAAAAATGTGAGATTGTGTCATACTTCCTTCATCGGCTCCTGTTTCTGAAAATGACCCTGCACTTCAGACAGCCTCGCCATGATCCCAGGATTTAGAGAAGGTGGAAGGAGGAGGACAGAGGGATCAGACATCTCTCTTTTCTGGTATAAATTTATTTTCAACCGCAGAAAGAAAGGAAAGGAAAGAAAAGACTACGAAAGACTAATTAGGAGCTAGGTTTATTATTTGCATATACAAGAGAAAGAAGCAAAGTGGACGTCAACCGGCATTGAGAAGGGGAACCCGGTAGCTAAAGAATGTGTCCTTAGCCCTAGCTGGTTTGGTTCATTGGATAGAGCGACAGCCTTCGGACTGAAGGGTCCCAGGTTCGATTCCAGTCAAGGGCACATGCCCAGGTTGCTGGCTCGATCTTCAGTAGAGGGCGTGCAGAAGGCACTGGATCCATGATTCTGTCATCATTGATGTTTCTCTCCCTCTCTCTTCCTCTCTAAAATCAATAAAAATCTATATTAAGAAAAAGAAAAAGAATGTGTCCTTGGCCTTTTCAATTCACGTGTGGCCATTTATTGAGCGCCTACTATATGCCAAACTCTGTGCTTGGTGCTGCACATTCAAAGACAAGACACCTACTTGTAGAATGAGACGCCTGAACTAGATTCCGATTCACCTAGATTCCAGCTCCTGTGCTCAGCACCACCTCCACCACCAGGGAAATAATTTTGCTTCCCTCTCCCAGAGCAGCCTGCCTTGTCAGCCGCTGTAGGAAGAGTGATGGCTGGGGTGTTGACAAGCTCCTAATTGGAAGGTAGGAGGTGCCGCAGAGATCAGCTATAAAAGATATCTTTGGACCAGGGTGGGCTGCGAATGCTTGGAAGAGACTCAGGGGTGAGGTCTGGTGAGCTGTCACCCTCAGATAAAGCCCAGCCCAGCAGACAAACAACATGGGGGTAGGGGTGCGAGGGGTGGGGCGAGAGGCAGCTGACAGACGAGGCCCACAGGGGGACGCAGCCATTCCAGGGGGTGGCAGCAGTAGCATGCGCACCAGGACTTCAGGAGTCAGTGGGCTTGCTAGGGAATGGGGCACAGGGAAAGGGGAGCCTGGAATGGCCCCAAAGCCCAGGATCAAAGAGGCAGGGCCAGGGGAGCAGCTGATAAGAGTTTTGTGGTGGAAACAAGGGAAAGGAGAGACGGGAGTCAATGTTATTCAGCCAATAAAGAACAACCATGTCTGACTGGCTTCTGTACACCTATCAGGGTCCCAGGCCCTGAGGGTTCAGAAGAAGAACCAAGTAAGATTCGAACTTCTAACTAGGAGGTGACCAAATGCATGCAGTGAAATTGTTGCTGGGTAAGACAACATTGGCACCTGCACAAACTCTTGCCTCGAAGTGTCTCATTTAATCCACTCCACCGCCCTGCAGGTGGGTGCCGGGTCCCTGTTTTAGCAATGAGGGTGCTGAGGTTCTGAGAGGTTGCATACCTTCTCTAAGTTTGTCCAGGGCTGTGTGAGCCTCCGAGCTTGCTGTACAGCCGGCAGCGGGGGGAAAGGAGTAGATACTTACTCGCTGATGGTGCAGGAGAGAAGTGAAAAGGGTGGCGCCGTGGGAGGGAGAGGGAGCTACGCGTGAACAGGTGAGAGATGGTTCTTGGAATTGGAGGGCCCGTGGGGGCTCGTGCAAAGCTGTGGATCCTCAGACTTCTCCACATTCTGAGCCCGAGCCCGAGGGTCTGAGCAGGATTGGGGCCATCCAGCCTTGCCGTCTGGCACAGCAGAGGACCTCCCCTGGAAATCTGGAGATTCCACGCAGAGCGCATGCGGTCTGAGCGCTCACTGCAGGAGCGAAGACTCCACCCATCAGATAGACAACCAGGCCGCAGGGGGCCCAGCTCCCCCAACCATGGGTTTGCAACACACTCAACAAACAGCAACTGGCCTTGAGCAGAAGTGGGAAGGATACACCCCATCAGCCCGAGGCCTTGCTGTCCACCGGGACCTGTGAGTGTCCAGGCGGAGAAAGGAGGTGGCATAGGCGCCAGGAACTAGCAACAGGTGTGAAGAAGGGCAATTAGCTGAGGAGGCAGAGGAGTGACAGCCTCGATCTGATTGGAGAAGCCACCGAATTACATCATCTGTGTGAGCAGGCTTGATTAACTCACCGGTGAATGGAGACTTGCAGGGGAACTCTTTCTTCTTCTTCAAGGAGCCAGAAAAAGTGGTAATTAGGCTTGTCTTTTAAAATAAAACTATTCAGAGGCTTGCCCCTTGGTCTTCCGGGCACTCTGGCTTCCCTCCCGAGAGGGAGGAAGAGCGTCTATTCATAGGCCAAGACTTGGAGAGTCCCGCCCTTCCCCCCCACTTCCCATGTGTCAGATGCTCACTGTGTGAGCTGGGTGGTGGCTAATGTCTTTGGGAACTGCTAATTTATCCGTCTAATTTGTTCCTCTACGCTAGCCACGAAGGGAAATTATTCTGTTATTTTGTTCCCCCAACCAGGCTAGTGTTTACCATGATCTCACCAGCAACTCTGTGCACACGTATGCGTGTGTGTGTGTGTGTGTGTGTGTGTGTGTTATAAAGAGGTGGGACTGCTGCCCTTGCTAGCATTTTTTTAAAAATATATTCTTATTGACTTCAGAGAGGAAGGGAATGGGAAGGGAGAGATAGAAACATCAATGATGGGAGAAAATCATTGATTGGCTGCTCCTGCATGCCCCACACTGGGGATCAAGCCCACAATCCAGCTTGTGCCCTGACCAGGAATCGAACTGTGACCTCCTGGTTCATAGGTCAATGCTCACTCACTGAGCCACACTGGCCGGGCCTTGCTAACATTTTTAAACACATTCCAGTTGTGAACTGAGGGCAGGGATCCTAATGCAGCGCTTCAGAGAGGCCTTGGCCCCCAAGGAGGTTACGGCCCAGGCCATGCAGCTGTGTGCCCGTGTCTGTGCAGTGGTCGGGCTGCCAATGAATATGTGTCCTGTGATATGTGTCCTGTGTCTCTCCTTTAGGCAGGTTTAAGATTTGAAATAACTTCGGCCTAATTTCCTCTCTGATCAAACGGAAGCCTGGCTACCTGCCCTAACTTGGGACCGGGGCGGGGGGCGGGGGGGGAAGGGGGGTGGGCAGGTAGCGACTGGGGTGATTTCTGAAACCCAAAGGAATGTGAGACACAGACAGAACGCTCCCCTTCCCAGACCAGCAGGAGCATCCAACTGAGCCGCCACCGCAGCTGCGATGAGGACAGCGCCGGACACGCCGGCTGAGCGTTTGGAGAAGTGGGCCGCTCCTCCACGTGTGTAAACTAAACTGGTACACAACGAAGAGAAAAAAAAGTTGGGCAGGAAGCAGCCTTTTCAACCAGTGGAGAAACCGTTAGAATCCATCCCTTTGCCGAGATGCCAACGCTCCGCCGGCCCCACCCAGCCACACTATCGAGGACCCTCACACTATCAGAAAGCCCAGGGCTATTTGTCCCTAGTTTATCAAGGACCTGGGGAAACATTTCTCTAACTGAAGATAAAGAACTCCCTGCCCGCCCTCCATTCTACTTCTAGCTCCTACCAGAGAGTTCCTCTCATTTTCTTTCAGGAACAACAGTTCTGAAAAGAAGCTATTTTTCATCCTGGACCTGAAGGAACTGGGGGAGAGGCAGGTAAGATGAGTTTCATTCATTCATTTGTCCATTCATTCCTTCCTTCCATAAATATTGATTGGGAACTTGCTACACGCTAGACATGGAGCATGTAGGAGCTTGCAGGCGTTGGGGGAGCCAGAGAGCACTTAACAATCACAGAACGTGGCGTTTATACAAATTGTGATCCAACCTGGGAGTGCGATCTTCTAGTGGTGGGTCCTAATGTGGTCACGGGGGTCAGGGGCACTTCCCTGAAGAAGCAATATTTGAGCCGAGAGAGTGTGTTCAGTACTTTGCTGGATTCCGCTCTTGCCCTCCAAGTGGTGTTTTCAGGATGAAAAGGAGGACTGAGGGCCTGAAAAACTTGCTGCCATTCCCTGCCGGGCCTGTTTCTGCTACCAAGTCACGATTATGCGACCCCCGTGAAGGTTAGGATGGAAATGACTTATTGGAGTGATAGAGGAGCCAGCATAAACCTGCCAGGACCGCCTTCAAGATTCAGTTCGCTTTGCAAAAGTTGCCAGATAAAAGATATTTCCAGATGGAGGGCCATGCAGGAAATACAAATGGAATGTTTTTTAATAGTTCTTCCTTTGCAAGCTATGGCCCCGGGCAGCCTTCTTCAGTATGATGGGAAGCAGTGTCGCCTGAGAGTGTGAGAGAAGCTGAGCTGGCCCTGGGCCTTTGGAGAGGGGCTGTGGCCCGAAGGGGCGTTAAAGATGCTCTGCTTACAGGAGACCCCCCCTTCTTCCAACCCCCACCCCCCAAAACAGAACCTGTGCCGGCTACACTCTAACTCCCAATTCTCAGAGAGGGCAGATAGATATCTATAAGAGCATGGCGGTCCTTTAAGGATGTGGCTTTACCTGGTAACAAACTGCACCCTTTCCGCCCCCATCCTTGGAGCCAAGAGAGCTCCACAAAGAAGGTCATCTGGAAGTCAGGGACCCAGCCCGCTCACAGAGGCCGAGGGGGGCAAGGGTTGACATTAGGGGACGTGAAGAGCATCTTTGAGCTCATGGGAATGGCTTCCCCATAGCACTGGCGTTGTTAAATGGGTCGATAGATGAACCTGAGAAGGTTGTGAGCTCCCTGAAATGAGAGGTAAACTTCTGTATGCTGGCACCGATGTGTACCTAGGGAATGGTCTGTGACCAGTTTTTTTATTTTTATTATTATTGTGGTAAAATACATGTAACGTAAAATTTACCATTTTCACCAGGCCCAAGTTCAGGGACACTAAGCACATTGACATTGTTGTGCAACCAGCACTGCCATTCATTTTCAGAACTTTTCCAAAAAAAAAATCTCTCATTTTTTAATTTTTCAATTACAGTTGACATTCAATATTATGTTAGTTTCAGGTATAGCATGGTGGTTAGGCATTTATGTATCTCCAGGAGTTGTTTTTATTCTCCCAAACTGAAACAACACTGTACCCCTGTACCCACTGAACAATAACTCTCCCCTCCCCCTGACCCACCCCCAGTCCCTGACAACCACCATTCTACCTTCTGTCTCTAGGACGTTGACTACTCTAGTTACCTCATATGAGTGGAATTATACAGTCTTCGTCCTTTTGTGACTGGTTTATTTCACTTTGTATAATGTTTTTAAGGTTCATCCATGTTGTAGCATGTGTCAGAATTCCCTTCCTTTTAAAAGGTGAAATAATATTTGATTGTCTGCATATGCCACTTTTTAAAGAATCCACTCATCTGTTTGTGGACACCTGGGTTGCTTCCATCTTTTAGCTACTGTGAATAATGCTGCTGTAAACGTGTATGTAAATATCTGTTTGAGTCCCTGCTTTTAATTCTTTTGAGTATATACCCAAAAATGGAATTGCTGGGTCATATTTTTAATTTTTGAGGACCGTACATACTGTGTTCTGTGTAGCTGTACCATTGTCACCAGCAGTACACAAGGGTTCCAATTTCTCCGCATCTCCTCCAAAACGTCTTTCTTTCTTTCTTTCTTTCTTTCTTTCTTTCTTTCTTTCTTTCCTTCTTTCTCAACAATAGCCATTCTCGCCCTAACTGGTTTGGCTCAGTGGATAGAGCACTGGCCTGCGGACTGAAGGGTCCCAGGTTCAATTCCGGTCAGTGGCATGTACCTTGGTTGTGGGCACATCCCCAGCGGGGGAGTGTGCAGGAGGCAGCTGATCGATGTTTCTCTCTCATCAATGTTTCTAACTCTCTATCCCTCTCCCTTCCTCTCTGTAAAAAAATTAATAATAAAATATATTAAGAAAACATTCTATTTTAAAAAATAATAGTAATAGCCATTCTCTAATGGGTATGAAGTGGTATCTCATTGTGGTTTTGATCTGCATTTCTCTAGTGATTAGTGACCATTTATATATCTTCTTTGGAGAAATGTGTCTATTCAAGTTTTTTGTCCATTATTTAATTGGGTTGTTTGGTTTTTCTGTTGAATCGTAGGAGATCTTTATATATTAACCTCTTCTCAGGTATATGGTTGGCAAATATCTTCTCCCATTCCATGGGCTGCTTTTTCACTCTGTTGATAACGTCCTTTGATATTGAAACATTTTTAACTTTGATGTAATCCAATTTACCTATTTTGTTGCCGTGTTTTTGGTGTCATCGTCACAAAGTCACTGCAAAATCCAATGTCATGTAGATTTCCCCCATGTTTTCTTCTGAGAGTTTTAGAACTTTAGCTCCGAGGTTTCTAAGAGGTCTGTGAACGGCAGTGCATGGGCCACCCTCAATGCTGACTCTGGGGAGACCTTCCTCCCCAACGTGAAGGCCCTCGGGTCTTGGTGAATGTCAATGTGAATCTTGGAATTGTGAAATTGACAGCAAGGACGTGATAGTTGAAGCCTTTGATTGAAAAGGAATTATTGAGGATCTCCAAATTTATAGCAATACCCTGGGAGCTAATGAAAATGATAATCAAGGCCTCTCTTCTCCAGGAATGTAAGGCACTTTTGAGGTAGCAAGATGCTGCTCAGACATGAAATCAGTGCGCTTCAAGACAGAGTCCGTGAGCACCTAACCAGGCCCTATAGCCAAGAGCTATGAGAACTCAGGAAAGGATCAGCCACCATGAGCTTCAGGCAACAGAGAAACCTTCAGGTTTGGCGGGGTCCAAGATGATGGACACGTTTGGGAGAAGCAGAGAGACTGGGGAGGATTTTGAACTAACTGCGGCAATGATTGCCACTTACCGAGCACTTTCCCTGTGCCAGACACTGTGCTCTGCCTGCCGCACACATTATCTCAGTTACTCCTCCTAACCTTACATTTATCACTGTCTCCATTTTATCGTCTCAAGCACTGAAGCTCAGAGATTTGCCTAAGATTAATTACCCAGATAGTAAGTTGTGAAGCAGAGACTCGAAACCAGGTTTATTTATCTCCAAAGCCTCTGTTCTTAACCGGTCTACCATTCGGGCACCAAAGGTTTGAAACACAGGCCATGCAGACATCCCAGAAGGAGAAAACAGCATAAGACAATGAATCAAGATGGACATGAGCAGGGTGTCTGAGATCAAGGAGGACCAAGCTGCCTGGTTGGGAAGGCTCAGGCTCTAGGGCTGAGGGGTATAAAGCTGAATTGATGGAATGGGCAGGATCACAGGGCACCTTTAATGGGAGTACAGGGGATTGGGTCTTAATCTGCAAGAAAGACAGGGTCATACATCGAGCTGCAGCTCTAACCTTCCAGTCTATCTCTTCCCTTTAGAAAAAACTAGAGGCCCGATGCACGAAAATTTGTACAAGAGTAGGCCTTCCTTCCCCTGGCTGCCAGCACTGCCTTCCCTCCAGCCCCAGCTTCATCAGGAAGGATGTCCAGAATGACATCAGTAAGACATCCAATCTAATTAGTATATTACCCTTTTATTATTATAGATGAGAACATTGAGGTCCCAGTAGCCATTGCAAGTTCTTGACCAGAGTAGTGACAGTGAAGAAAACAATATCCCAGAGCGGTTAGCTTGGCAATAAGATACATGAAGGGCAACTGCAACTGAAGGGAAGCAGAAAAAAGCACACAGCTCCTTTCCTGGTTTTTGCTAAAGGGTATTTCTAGGGCGCATCATAGACAAGACTCCTTCCCGCTGAGGTTTGAAGCTTTGACAGGTGAGTGTCCTTAGGAGGGTCAGAATCACCTTCCCCACCAGGCTCCATCTTCTCAGCCAGCTTCCCAGAAAACAAGCTTCCCCAGAAGCAGCCCGGCCCCTTCCTTCAGTGGAAGGCCTGTCTGCAGTGCAGTGTCTCAGACCAGTAAACCCACCCCGCCCTCCCGCTCCAATTCTGAAGAGCCAGTGGCCAGCACAGTCTCCTGATGCCCTCTGTTTATCACCTTCCTGAGCATGAGGCCGGGCCAGGCGTCTGTAAGCCTAACCCTCCTTACCATGGGAGTCACAGAGCAGGTAAGATCGGGCGAGCGTGCCCCTGGAAAGGAGGCTGAGCCCTCATTGCAGCAGAATTCCATTATCTACCCATGTCCAGCCAAGAGAGGCCTGCCCTGGCTGACTGTCCTCCTCTGAGGTTCTCTGCTTAATTAATTCTAATAATAGCTGCCATCCATTGAGCATTGTATTAAGCATTTGACATGCATGATCTCATTTTATTCCTACAACCCTGTGATGAAGATATAATTATCCCCATTTTACACGTGACAGAACTGAGGCTCAGAGTAGTCAAATAATTTGCCTAAAACCATGGAGCTAAGAGAGCCAGGACTGAAACCTGAGTCTGTCTATTTCCATAGCCTGTGCCTTCACCCCTGTGGTCGAGTGCGTTCTACTCCCTGGTTCACTGCAGCCACGTCTCCTGTGGGCATGCGGGCCCTACAGCGGAGAGCCACGCTTCGAAGAGTGGCCTCATTGCTCCTCCACACCCCCGGACCTGAATGTTCCTAAGAGCCAAGAGCCTGATCTTTTCCCCAAACTCTTGGGCCCAAATCTGAAAGCTATCTGGGCCCTTATCTTCTCCCCAAAGTGATACTTGAGAAAGACAAGGGATCTTCCGGGTCCTTCGTAACTTTTACCCAGAGAATGTAGTGCTTTGGCCACGGGCAGCGGGGCTGCCATTTGTTCATTCATTCATTCATTCATTCATTCATTCATTCTGTTCTCTCCAGGGCCTGGCATGCTAGGCACATTCTAGGTGCTAAAGATGCAACTGAAAACAAGTCATAAAGAATGTTGAGCCTCATGGAGTTTATATTTTAGCCAAGAAGAAAGGCCAACACACACACACACACAACAACAACAACACAACAACAACAACAAACATATGTGGTAAAGCGGAAGTAATAATGACACTAGGAAGAAAAATAAAGCAGGATAAAAGATTTTTTAAAACTCTTATGAGGATAAAACATTTGAACAGAGAACTGAATGAAGAACGTGGGAACCTTAGGATGGTCTAGAGCAGTGGTTCTCAACCTTCCTAATGCCGCGACCCTTTAATATAGTTCCTCATGTTGTGGTGACCCCCAATTTCATTGTTACAAATTGAACATAATTAAAGCATAGTGACTAATCAAAAAACAATGTGTAATTATATATGTGTTTTCCGATGGTCTTAGGCGACCCCTGTGAAAGGGTCGTTGGACCCCCAAAGGGGTCGCGACCCACAGGTTGAGAACCGCTGATCTAGAGGCTAAACATCTCTAATAGAGGAAAGAGCAGGTGGGAAAGGCCTCCAGTAGGAGCTGTTTTGTTTTTTTTTCAATAAATAGAAAAAGGGTCACTGTGGTTCCAACAGAGACAAGGAGGAGGTTGTGGTGGAGAAAGTATGAGGCCTCCTAACGCCACAATCCGAGCGCGGATTTCTGGGGAACTGTGGTGTGTCATTCAGGTGGGGCTCTCTGAGTGTCTAAAGAAAGGAGATAGTTTGCATAAACAAAGGGCACAAGGGCAGCTCAGTGAGCCAGCTCCCCCAGCTCTGACTCCCCCTTGACCTCGGAGCATCAAATAAATTCAGGGTCCAATGCCCAAGAGAGAGATGAGGGAGGGTGTAATGGTGGCAGAGCTGGAAGAAGGAGCTGTTGACTCTATGCCTCACTTGCCTTGTCCATCCAAGGGTGTCTGAGTTATCGGTGAGTGTTCAAATATTTTAAAGCTGGAATATGCAAAACCTCCCCCAGAAGCTTACTACGTGGCAATCTCCTTGCGGGCACCTTATTTGTTTCACTTCACAGAAATGTAATAACAGCTCCATGAGACAGGTACTCTGATATGCCGACTTTACAGATGCAGGAGCTGAAGTCCAGAGAGGTTGAACAGCATGTCCGTGGTCAAGTATGAAGCTGCTGAGGTTAGAGCAGGGGCAGGGGAAGCCCACTCGAGAGGCACCTTAGAGATCCAAGGAGCAAGCTGGGAAATCCCATTCCTGAGCCCCCCTCCACTAGGATGCTATGCACTTAACTCTGCTAAGACCTCACTGTGAAATTGTGACATTTGTGTCAGTTACTTCAGCACTGGATTTTGCCTCTTGTCTTCGTTGTAGAAGGTGATTTAGGACTTACTGGAAGAGGGAAACCAGATGAATGAAATCAGGGATGTGTCAGAAGCGGGCAGTGTGTGAGGGGGAAGCCGTGAAGCTGTCAGCAGCCTACAATGGGCACAATCCAGTGTTTCTGGCTGAAAACTGTGGGTTCACCAAGCCTGGGGCCGGCTGACGGCCTGGGCACACCACTGCTCTTTCTAAAGCGCCTCCATCTCAGCATGCTTTGGCGGACGTCCTGACTCGCGGAGGGATTGTTGCTTGCTGATCCAGCCGTGATTACTTCTGAAAGATGGAGTAATGACAACAGCTATCATTTCTGAGCATTTATTATACGCCGCCCCTGGGCAAAGCATTTCTCCACACATCGAATCCTCTCAAAATTCCTGTGAGGTGAGCTGGCATCCCAGTGGCCTTGCCCTAGTTCTAGCCTTGCTGAGTGTTATGATTGCTTTCATGAGCAGGTAGAGAAAATGAGATTCAGAGGGGTGAAGCAACTTCCCCCAAATCACACAGCTGGTCAACAGGTGAGCTATGCCTGCCTGACACCTATGCTTATTTTTCCTAAACTCAGTTGATATGGATTTTCTTTGCATTTGGGGAAGAGGGTCTCTTTTCTACTAGATAGGAAACCTGATGGATTTATCAGTAAGTTACTAAGAGGTTGAACATTCTGTGAAACATGTCCATCCACCGGCCCTGAAATGTTCTGACATACGTTTGGGAGCCAGATGCCTGTGACAATTGAGGAGTGTAAGAATTTTGCACGGGAACTGAAGCCATATCAAAACAAAGCTTTATTTTTGTTCCTATATGAGCATGTCACAGCTAACAGGTATGTGAGGCAACTTGGCTTCTAACGTTTAGGAAAAAGAATAAAAGAAGTAAATTGTCATTCTTGGCATTTTCCCAATGACATTTGCATTTTTATTTCTATTAGAAGTCCATTTTCGCAAAGAAACGTCGCCTTAGTCACTGGAAGCTGCTCTTCCCTAGAAAACAATTGTAAATGTAATAAGTAAAAAGAATAGAAAATGTCATCAGGAAAGAAGTGAGCCACCTGGGGTCAGGCTCATCATGTAGACTGATCTGGTTTCCTTCTGACATTCGTGTTCCGGAAGGAAAACTTAGAAAATTTCTATATTTAGGGTATTTAAGAGTGGCAAGGAGTGAGGGGAAGGGAAGAAGGAATTAAATTGCAATCCCACTGGGTAGGCCTCAAGCTTGGATTTCCCCAAGAAAGAAACCGTTTTACACGTTCCGGTCGCCTCATAGTTACTGAGTCCCTCTTTTGCGTAGGGTATAAGGTTGTTGTGGAAAGATATAATAAGGTCATGATGGCTTTAAAATTATTCTTAATAAAAGCGCCTTTTGAGACTTGATTCTAAATGTTAAGCTTAAATTTGAGCAATTCAATTGCCCGTTGAATAGAAATGAAATCCCACCGGTCGGCAGTTATTTCTTCCAACCACTGTGTGTGAAATTGAAATCTGAAGATACCATTTCAAATATTCGCCTTCTCTAAGGAAGTTCTCCCCAAAGAGTTGTGAAAGATAAGAAACTGACCCAAAGTCACAGGCAGTAATCACTCTTTTTTCTTTACGCACTCAGGTCAAAACAGGAGCCGATTATTCAAAGGAAACTTTATGCCCCAAAGTTGGTTGTTCAGAGGTTACCTCCTGGAACCCAAGGATTATATTTATTTTAACAACTAACTTGAGCCCCATGCAAAACAGTAGCAAGGAGGTCAGCAACTTATCAGATTTAATAAGAGCAAGCAGTTCCAAGAGTATCACCTACTCACCAAGGTAGTGAACATTAAAATGGAAAATGCTTATGTTTTGTTGAGCAGCAATCAGAGGTGAGGTAAAGGGACCCTGCTCTGTTTGCTTTTTAAAAATAGAAAACTGTTTTTAATTTGGGTGGGAAATTCTTGTCTTCAAATTTAATTTCAAGCTTTATTTGTGTATTTATTTTTTGACATGTAAATGACATACATTATATTAGTTTCAGGTGCACAACATGATGATTCAGTGTTTGTAGATATTGTGAAATGGTCACCGCAATAAGTCTAGGTAACATGTCATTATACATAGTTACAATTTTTTTTTTCTTATGATGAGGACTTTTAGGATCTGCTTTCTTAGCAATATTCAAGCACACAGTATTAACTACAGTCACTATGTTGTAAATTACATACCCAGGACTTATTTATTTTATAGCTGGAAGTTGGTGCCTTTTGACTCCTTTCGCCCACACACACCAACACCACCCACTGGCAACCATAAGTCTGTTCTCTATATCTATGAGTTAGGTTTTTATTTTTTATTTTTAAGATCCACATACTAGTATAAGTGACATCATACAGTATTTGTCTTCCTCTGTCTGATTTATATCACTTAACATAAAGCTCAATCCACATGTTGTCACAAATGGCAGGATTTCCTGCTTTTTTATGGCTAATATACAACACTAGAGGCCCTGTGCATGAAATCTGTGCACTCGGGTGGGGGGAGAGGGAGACCCCTCAGCCTGGATTGTGAGAGGGCTCAGGCCGGGATGCAGGAGGGTGGCCAGCTGGGGAGGGACCCCGGCCTGTCTCACTCAGTCCCGATCAGCCAGACCCCAGCAACAAGCTAACCTACTGGTCAGAGCGTCTGCCCCCTGGTGGTCACATCAGTGCATGTCATAGCGAGCGATTGAGTGGCTTTAGCATATCATTAGCATATTATACTTTGATTGGTTGACTGGACAACTGAACACTTAGCATATTAGGCTTTTATTATATAGGATTTTCTTTATCCATTCACCTAATGATGAACATTTAGATTGTTTCCATATCTTGGCTATTGTAAATAAGGCACCATGTTCATTGGGGTGCATATATCTTTTGGACTTGCTGTTTCTTTTATTTTTTATTTTTATTGATTTTTTACAGAGAGGAAGGGAGAGGGATAGAGAGTTAGAAACATTGATGAGAGAGAAGCATCGATCAGCTGCCTCCTGCACACCCCCTACTGGGGATGTGCCTGCAACCAAGGTATATGCCCTTGACCGGAATCGAACCTGGGACCTTTTAGTCCCCAGGCCGACGCTCTATCCAGTGAGCCAAACTGGCTAGGGCAGGACTTGCAGTTTCTGTTTTCTTCAGATAAATACCCAGAAGTGGAATTGCTGGATTCAAGCGCTTTTTAAATTCTCCCGAGGATGTCTTTGCTCTAACATAGCGGCTGCCAGTTATGAGCACTTAATATACGCCAAGAGCTTTCTATGCATTTAATCTCATATGTTATCGCCCCCACTCCACTGCAAGTCTGTGTGCCACACTTTGCACGCAGTCACTCAGTTAGTCCTCACAACAACGGAAGCAGTAGGTCTGGCACCCCCATTTTATAGATGAGTTTCAATTCCTGCTGCAAGCCCAGGTTCACACAGGTGGAACACAGGCAATCTGACTGTGGAGCCACGGCCCAATCCTGGCTCCTCAGGCTCCGGAACTTCCCTAGGCCACACTGGCTGTTCAATAAGAGCCTGCATCAAGCCCAGACAGTGCAGTTCCCAAGTCCTGGCATTTTACCACCACACTGACATGTAGGTTGCAAGGATGTAAACCGCCGATCACAACCTATACGTTCGTTTTCATTTCTGATCGTAGAGCGGCAGTTCACATGTTTGTCACAGAATTTAGGCTGGCCTAAGGAGTTCTAGGGGTTTCCCTTTGAAAGACAAGGATCTAAAGAAAGATTGGAGAAAAAAAAAACAAAACACCCAGAAGAATCTGATCAGGAGAATGTCATTTTACATACTAAGGCTTGACTTGGACCCAAAGCTGCTCGCAAGGCTTCCTTTCCACACTCACACACAGGGACGGATTTTAACTGTGCCCATTAGGGACCCCAGCTTTGGACATGCACACGGTAGTGAATTCTGGTTTTACTTGTAAAAAGTCAGCGAGGGTTTGGCTCTGGGCAGGGAAAAGGAAATGTCCAGGGATTGACTTCTGACTTCGGTCACAACATTTCAAGGCGAACTCATCTAGGCCCTTCATTGCCATCTGTAAAATGGGAGTAAAATGACTATCACTGTGATCCAGACGCTTCATTATAAAAACACCTTACAGCGTCTGAAAGTACTTGGCAGTTTCCTCTTTACAAGACTGGTGACTGGCGCGTCATGCACAAATGGGCCTTTAAGAATAATTTCTGAATGTGATCCTTTTGAAGGAACTCTGACATGGCCCAAGGGACCCAAAGTTGTTCTATACAGAAGGGCAGACTATTAGCTTCCTCTCCCCTTCTGTATCTCCCCCCTCTTCCTAGAATTTGCCCTTGAGGTTAGAGGGGAAAGCTGAACTCCAAAATCAAGTCTGGCTTTTTCCTCTTCCCCTGACCCAGGGCAAAATGGTCCCTTGATCATTCATTGCTCTCCATCAGCGGAAAGGCACTTTCTCTTGTGCAGAGCGTATGGCTGGCATTTTACGGGGGCGGGGGGGGGGGGCGGGCAGGTTAGCCGCAGGAGTCTGGTTTTTGAAAGATGCTGAGGGAGGGAATTCGGCCGCCAGCAGATGGAGAGGAGAGGAGACTAGACCAGCGTGGTCCCTCCCAACCACCCTCCCTCTGGGATTAGCAGCCCCGGCGGCGCTCAGGCAGACCCGGCCCGCGCAGTCCTCGCTTGCACAGCTCCAGTCGCCTGTCTGGAGAGCGGACACACGCCCGCGGCCCGCAGAGCCGCGCTGTCCCGGGCACCCGCGCAGCACAACCGCGGACCTGGGACCTGGGACCTCGAACCCCGGACGGGCGCGGAAGCCACTCCGGACGCTTGCCTTTCTGTATGTGCTTATTTCACACTCTTGCCTTTTCTTTCTTCCTGAGCAGCCCGCTGGTTACTTTTATAGCCTTCGTTAACCAAAAGGGAAGCGAAGAGGGGAAGCCCTGGGAATGATTAGAGGCAGCCCAGCCGCCTCTCCAAGGAGAGAGGTTCACTGAGCGACTCCCTGTCCCCAACGCTGGCTCCTTTAAGAAGCCAAGTCTGTCCTGCTGCTGCTGCTGCTGCTGCTGTTTGTATTGCAAATCCCCAGGAGCCCCATTAAAAAAAAGAAAAAGAAAAAATGGGGGTGGGGGCTACCGGGCAGCTGTCCCTTTAAATGTGATTTCCTTCTATTGTATTTGAATCGTGATCAGGAAAAGGAAATGAAACCAGAGACAGAGGGAAGCTGAGCGAAAATAGACCTTCCCGAGAGAGGGGGGAGCCCAGGGAGAGAGGCGCGATCCCCTCCCCGCCCCCAGGCCGCCGCCCCCTCCCTGCCCTCGGCGGCGAGCTGCGCGCCGCGCCCCGGGGGGAAGGTGCGAGGGGCTCCGGGCGGCCAGGCGGGCGCGCACCATCCCGCGGGCGGCGCAGAGCGTGCGACCGCGCGCGAGCCGAGCCGGACCGGACCGGGCGGCGGCGGCGGCGGCGGCGGCGGCGGCGGCGGCGGCGGCGGCGGCGGCGGCGGCGGGACCGGGATGGAAGGTTAAGTCCTGAGCAGCAGCAGCTGCTGCAGCCGCCAGGGCCAGGCTGCGCGCCCCGGTCCCCCGCCTCGGCCGCGGCGCCCGGCAGACCGGTGACTCGCTCTCTCTCTTTGGCGTTTGAAGGGAGCGCGGTGACTGTCCTTGAGCGCGGAGGGGCGAGCTCGCCGCCGGAGCGCCCCGGCCAGAAGAGGCGCAGGAGCGGCGGCGCCCGAGCACCCGAGGGGGTCCGAGTCCCGGCCGCCGGCCAGCACCGAGCCACAAAGGGAGCGCCCCCGCCGCCTGGCACGCCACCTCCCTCCCCAATGTCCTCGGCCATCGAGAGGAAGAGCCTGGACCCGTCTGAGTAAGTGTAGCGCCCCTGCCACCGGGGAGCGCGGCGCCCGCGACCTCGCGCCCCTGGGTGGCGGGGAGCGGGGCGGCTGGCGCGAAGGCTCCAGGTGCGCGCCCGCGGCGTGCCCTTGGCTCCCTCTGCCTCGCTCGCTCGGGGCTCTCCTTGCTCGCGGCGACCCTGGGGGGACTGGGAAGGGTGCTGGGCGGCGGGCGGGAGGGAGAGGGGGTCAGCCTGGCGCCCCTGCGCCCGTGCGGGTTGCTCCCCTCTCCCCGGGAGGCTCCCAAAGCCACCGCGGGCCAGAAAGTTTGCACCGGAGCGGGCACCGGGGGAGCGCGGAGGCGCGCAGGTGCAGTCCCGAGAGCGCCGAGGGCTTGGTTCTGCGCCCTTCGCCCCTCTCGCTCCTGCTCGGGACCCTTTCTCTTTGTCCATGTGGTCCTGGAAAGGGGGACATTCCCAGGGGGGCTTCCCCAGCGCCCGACAGCCCGCTTCCCGGCCTCCTTCCCGGTCCGCAGGTGGAGCAGCCCCCAGCAGAGCCGGGGACCGGCGGGGGAGGGGGTGTGAGCGTCCACCTCGGAGCTCGCTCCGGCCGCCGGAGGGGAGGGGAGTCCTCCGATGGGGGCCTGTGAACCTGGGAAGTTAGGGCACAGTTGGTGTCTAGGTGAATGTTTCTGGGGATCGGAGCCTCACAGCTTTCATCACAGCCTCGGAGGGGCTGGGGTCAGAGAACTGGAGCTCTCATGCGCTTTTGCCGCATCTGCTTTCTGAGCCTCTTACTGGTTGGAAGTGTTTCCCTGCGCCCAGCCCCTGCGCCTCCAGCCCGTCCCCTAGTGTTAACGCGGGGGGAAAGGGTTGTTTAAAACACCGTTTTCCCGTCCGCGCAAATGCCCTTTTAAGATTCATTAGCTGTCTGGTTTTGAGAATTTTTATTCCTTTGAAGTCCCCCATCTAATCCTTTGAAGGGATTTGTTACACAGACCAAAGGAGCTGGTTAATGACTTGTCCATTTGTGCTTTTAAGAGGCATTTGTTTTGTTTTGTTTTCTTTCCTTTTCCTGCTTTAAAAGAATTGTGCTTTCCTGATTGAAGTCTCCCCTTCCCCCCCCCCACCCCCCATTTCAGCCTTCTGTGGTGTTTATATACCTGGGTTTTACCCTGGGTTACCAGCATAAAAGCTCAGCATGTTCTCATAAAACACAGGAAGTGCCATGATCCAATGAGAATATAAACATCACTATTCAATCTTGAAGGTTCAGGCACCAGTTCTATACCGAGTTAGGTTTGTTCTAACAAAAAACAAAACAAACAAACACCCAGCTTCCTTATAGTCTCAGGAGAAAAATAACATTCCTTTTCATACATATGCGGACACTAGGTTTAAAGGGTGGTTTGGTCACTCCACCCCCCCCCCCCCCCCCAACAAACCTAGAATTCAAACTTAGCTATGAGTTCTCAGAGGCTGGGCAAGACCATAGTAATACAATAAGAGTGAATTGGAAAGATCAGCCGAATGTAGCCACTAATCCTTTTATTAGAAGATAAATCTGGCGGTTTCAGTTCCCTGAAGGAAGTTTGCCCTTTTCAAAGTTTGTGTTTTTTCACTGAGATTAGGAAATTGAAACATTCTAACCTTATAACACAGCAGGCACCTACTGAAGGATGCTTACTCCATCCTGTGCCTCACCCTTGGCCCAAGGAGGATAGGCACTAATGGAAGATGGACCAGCTTGATGAAGAATTACTGCAGCACATCCCCTCTTTCTCAGAAACTGTCAGGAAATTATCCCAGAAATCCTGGATGAGGTGCACTCAGGTGTAATATTCAGATAGGTTCTAGGGGGATTATGAAATATTAATTGGAAGGTGAATCCCACACAGTTATTGGCTTGGAACATCCACCAGAGATACGGTATTGTCATTAATTATAGGAATAGATAGAGCCAATATCTTATCCTGTCCTTTCCTATCTCGGGCCATCACAATAGCTGTTTTGCTTAATATCTCTACTGTAGACCACTATCCTACCAGCTTCACTGTGTACTTACTCAAAGCCAAGTTGGGTCAGTGTGACCAGCATCGCCAAATTACAGATAGACACCTGCCTAGGCATATGCAAATGAAGTGTTTAGACAGAAAGACAGCCAGAATCCATGAACACGGGTTTTCTCTACTATGCGGTCGGTGGCCCCGGCACCTCCCTGGGAGTAACAAGAGAAATTCATTTTAATTCCAACAGTTTTTGCACTGGCTAAGTGCAAATTCTCCTCTTTCACAGTTGGCTGGCAGCATCAGCATCAAGGCATCCAGCGATGTTGAGGTTCCCTTAGTGCAGTGGTCGGCAAACTCATTAGTCAGCAGAGCCAAATATCAACAGTACAACGATTGAAATTTCTTTTGAGAGCCAAATTTTTTAAACTTAAACTATATAGGTAGGTACATTGTTATTAACTTAATTAGGGTCCTCCTAAGGCTTAGGAAGAGCCACACTCAAGGGGCCAAAGAGCCGCGTGTGGCTCGCGAGCCGCAGTTTGCCGACCACGGCCCTAGTGTTTCTGAAAGCCCCGGGTAAGACCAGGGACTGTGGAAAGAGAAGAGATGCAGTTCGGAGTTGATGCACAGGAAAAGGCTGGGGACATTATTTTTTTTCAGAAGGAAGAATGGAAAGTCTTATTTATGTCTAATCCATGGAAACAAAGAAAAGCAAGTCAGGCTTCGGAGAACTCCTAAAACTATTTTAAACTCTGGAGTTTTTAGCAGAAAACTGGCTCGGGTTTCACACTTCCTTGTCCTAAAAGGAAATAATCTCATGAAGGATCTTGACACTCCATCTACCAAGTGTGGGCTTGGTTTCGGTTTTCCCACAAAGTCACAGGGAGGGGTGCACGTACAGACAGAGCCACCTGAAGCTGTCACAGTGTGTCACCAACACGGATGACCTGGGCCTCATAGTCCCTAAGTGTAATGGGTGCTGAGCTCGGTGGGCACAGGCCAGTCACGCCATAAGGCCACCTGGTAGGATAGTGCCAGTTAGGAGATACAGAGTTATACCCTCAAGGTACCCAGGGGTAATTTCCCTTTGGGAATTTCCCAGTTGGAAGCAGGTCTATTAAAAAAAAAAAAGTACAGAATAGATACTTTAAAAGTAGATTCGTGTTTGAGTAAGGTTCAAAGAGCGCTTGTTAATTATTACAAATCAACAGGTATTGGGTCTTTCCTGTGTCCCATTTGGTGCTAGAATCATTTCTTCTACTCTTTATTTTCCTTTGGCAAATAACGTCATCTATTTTAAAATGTAAAAACAGAAGTATTCAGATTCGAGTTAAGCAAAGTCAGAAGCTGTATGACTTTTTAATGAAAGAACACATACCGCGAGCTCACTGCTAACAACTGCCTGGATGGAGATTTTAGAGTCTAATTGCCTTCCACTCCCTTGAAAATAATTGTTGCCTTCTCCCCGTTTTCTTTTCTAAATCAACTTTATCCAAATCAGTTTTGCTGTCGTAAAGCATTTCACATGCGGGAAGGTCTAGTTGATGTCTTTATAAGTTTAACAATGGCCTTAACGCCTGGGATTGTTCTCCAAGGATTCGTTAGGTAAGAAGGACGGAATAAGGAATTTCTGTAACAAAATAAAATAAAATAATGAGACTTCCTGTCATGTCCTGAGGGAATTTGTATCTTGAAAAGAAAAACTAAAATGATCACTTTTGGTCACTTTCTTCCTCACCTCTGCTTTTGTGCCGTCGGGAAGGACTTGAGGTAGATGGCAGGTAGATTCCATAGGAAATTTGCAGGTTTTTAGCCTAAATAGTCAGCTGTCCTGGCAGTAAGCAACTGCTCGGTCCAAATGCCTCCTTTGGGGTTCAGCAGTGCACTTGGGTCCTGGTATGAGAGGAGGGAAAAGAAGGAGAAATGTGGAGAGAGGAAAGGAGAACAGGAGGGGAGAGTAGGAAAGAGAAGGTGGATTGGAGGTGCGAGAACGGTGCTGGGCTGGGGTAGCGGGACAGTACCACCTACAGTTGTCTTGGGTGCCTCTTGGTGCCCTGCATTTACTTCTTCTTAAAAAAAAAAAAAAGATTTCAGAGAGGAAAGAAGAGGGAGGGAGGGAGAGGGAGGGATTGGGAGAGAGAGAGAGAGAGAGAGAGAGAGAGAGAGAGAGAGAGAGAGAGAAACATCAATGATGACAGAGAATCACTGATTGGCTCCCTCCTGCAAACCCCACACTGGGGATGGAGCCCACAACACGGGCATGTGCCCTGACCAGGAATCGAACTGTGACCTCCTGGTTCATAGGTTGACACTCAACCACTGAGCCACGCCGGCTGGGCTGCATTTACTTCTTAAAGGGTCTCCTGTCCTAACCCAGGGCTGGCAGGGCCCCTCTGCAGTCCAGCCTGTGGGTAGGTTGTCCTGTCCTTTCTCTATGTCACCGACAGACCATTGAGTGAGGCTCCCTGTTTGTTGGCCCAGGGTGATTCCTGACCTTGGGTGCTTGTCTCACCACCATGAGTTCGTCCCTAATGCTCGGCCTTCTTCCTAGGGAGCCCGTGGATGAGGTGCTGCAGATCCCCCCGTCCCTGCTGACATGTGGAGGCTGCCAGCAGAACATCGGGGACCGCTACTTTCTGAAGGCCATCGACCAGTACTGGCACGAGGACTGCTTGAGCTGTGACCTCTGTGGGTGCCGGCTGGGCGAGGTGGGGCGGCGCCTCTACTACAAGCTGGGCCGCAAGCTCTGCCGGAGGGACTATCTCAGGTACCCTCCTCGCCACCCTCGCCACCCTCGGGGCCCTCAGCAGGGCGGCCGGTGTCCACAGACATCGGAGTCTGGGTCCGTCTGCGTCTGCGGGGCGCCTGCCAGAATGAGCTCAGGCTGCAGAGGCTGTCTCCGCGGCCCCCTGCAGAGAAGCAGTTGGCATTTCTTCCTGTTTGGGAAGCAGGTTTCCATCCATTCCTACGGGGGTAAAAGACAAATAGTTTAAAGGCAAGAGAACGATAAATGCAAAATTCAGAATACTTCGTAAGTGTGAGGGTGGGCTCTTAGGAGCTCTTGTAATGCTTCAAAGCATCCCTATCGGTTATAACTATTCCTTTGTATGACTCCAATGTGATGGGAGGAGAAACTTAAAAATAGGAAGCATGTTCCCACTATGGCGCTCCAAGAATTTGACTGTCACCGTAGAAAGGCCCTGAAGTCGGTTGTAGGTTTGAGCCCTGGCATCACTGCTTTCTAGCTCTGTGACCTGGGTCAGTTACTTAACTTTCCTAAGCCTCGATTTCCTTATCTGTAAAATGGGGATAATAGCAATACCTACTTCCAAGGAGGAGGTGAGGGTTAGATGGGGTAATACACGTAAGGTGCCTGACTTGGTGCACAAATATCAAATAGATGTTAGCTGCTCTTGTAACTGACCCTCTTGACGTTGCCACTAAGACTTCTCCTGCTGCCTTAGCTGGTTTGGCTCAGTGGATAGAGCGTTGGCCTGCAGACTGAAGGGTCCCTGGTTCCATTCCAATCAAGGGCACATGCCCAGGTTGTGGGCTCCATCCCCAGTAGGGGGCGTGCAGGAGGCAGCCAATCAATGATTCTCTCTTATCATTGATGTTTCTCTCCCTCTCCCTTCCTCTCTGAAATCAATAAAATACACATATAAAAAATAGATATTGTTATAAAAAAGGACATCTGTCTAAAGAACAAAGAGATGGGAGCATGGAAGGGCAAATAGGACCTCTACTGAGACAACCACTGAGGACCTCTCTAAGGCTCCAGATCATATATACGATTGGCCATTTGCGCCTTCCAGCACTCAAGAAGTGCCTTTGCCCGGAATGTTCTAGAATTTCCAGTTTCACATTAGCTGCTGTGGAGGTAGCCCTGTGCCCTCTGTTGTCAGATCTGCTCAGCTGTGTAGCTGTCAGTTTTTTGCCATCTTCCTGTGGCAGAGGGTCCGTGGAGCATGCAGCCCTAATACACGAGGACCACCCAACCCTGCGAAGCTTGTTTAGACTCCAGTGCCCTTGGCTGCCAGGCCAGCTCTTCCTCCCCAGCCCACCCTGCCGAGCATTTTACATTAAAAAAAAAAATTGCAGGCAATTCCACAGTGAAGAAAGCTTATCTGCTTACTGAGAGGCTGATAGGATAAGCTTGCCTCCCCCTAAATTCCCTGATAAAGTCCTTGCAAATTTGGTGATTCAAAGAAAATAAGTAGGGTTTTCAGTGATCATGATTACCTTTTTGGTCAATTTCTTATAAGTAACAAAAGGAAATAGAATCGGGATAAATAGAGACCTGATTTTGCTGGCGACTGGTTTGCCAAGTCGATGCAGAAGGCAGACGAGCAAATGATTCCCATTGGGCCCCCTGACTACATCCCTGTCAAATCATTTGAATCTTATTAAATGAAGTGCCGGGAGAGTGAGGTCAGAAGAGCCGGGGCTTCTCCTATCTCTACGGTTTTATATAACATTCAGGAATAAACCCGGTGCTGCCTGGCCTTGTTAATCTTTTCCATTTTTAAAAAGGAGAGAAAGAAATAGTCTGGGAGAACCCAGTGTTAATTAACTTGTGTCTTGGTGACATGAAATAATTCTTCTCCCTGCTACATTCCTAGGCAACATGTTAATTAACTGTGTTAGTGCAGGCGGTTCCAGCCATCCTTTAATATTTATATTATTGTTATTAAAATGGGCAGGAGAAGGCTTAAGACGTGACACCTCTTGACAGAGGAGAAAAATATTTTTATTTTTGCTTCGGGATGGCCCTTTAGCCACGAACTTGTTTGGAAGGTATCTGTCAGTGTCTTAACAAGGGCATGCTGGGGTGACTCAAGGGGTCCTATGCTGGGGTTCAGGTCTTCCCACTGGGATAACTTCTCCCGAGGATCTCCAATGGCCTACTCGCCAGTTAGTCTTTTCCCGACATTTATCCTCAAATATTCATGAGACACCACGCGGGGCCTAAAGCCTGCACTGTCGTGTTGTGTCGTGTCGTGTTGTGTTGTGTCGTGTCGTGTCGTGTTGTGTTGTGTTGTATTGTTGGGAACCTAACAGTAGCTGTTACTGTGAGTGCTGGCCCACATCCCTTCTGGTCTCTTTTTACCAATTTTTGTGTGCAGGGCGTCCACCAACCCAGTGGTTTCACTGTCAACAGCCAGCACCTGCATCTGTTACAGCCAGAAGCATGCCCACTCCCCGCAGACGCCCAGATCACCCGAACCAATGACCTGCGCTGGGGGAGCACCAAGACCCCGCACCCTTGCCTGGTGCCTGGAGCCAGGGTGACCTGGAGACATAACTTACACCTCAGAGTCCTCTTGCCGACTGGCCAGAGCTCCCCCTCCCCGCCCTAACCCCCCCCCCCCCACATCCAGGGACTCAGCCCAAGATGCTGTTGTGTGCACCTTGCCCCCTATCCCAGTGGTTGGCCAACTGCGGCTCGCGAGCCACATGCGGCTCTTTGGCCCCTTGAGTGTGGCTCTTCCACAAAATACCACGTGCGGGCGCGCACCTACAGTGCGATTGAAACTTCGTGGCCCATGCGCAGAAGTCGATATTTTGTGGAAGAGCCACACTCAAAGGGCCAAAGAGCCGTATGTGGCTCGCGAGCCGCAGTTGGCCGACCACTGCCCTAGGTAATTGGTGCTAAGGATCCCAACGTAGGTGGGCTCTCCAGCCTGAGGCCCCAGTTCGCAGTGCCAGCGCTGAATGCTCACGTTAGATGTCAAGTCCGAGTATTTTTACTCGGAGCAGAATCTCCCAATACCTGAGCTGGAAGGGGCTGCAGCGGCCTTCGCTTCCAGTCCCCTTGCTGCCCAACTCAAGACGCAGAAGCCGGGAGAGAGGAGTCCTGTGCTCCGGGGCACCTGGCGTGTTAGAGGCGATGCTAACTAGACCTGAACTTGTCTCCCAAATGTAACTCCTTCGGCCTTCCCTTCATTAGCTGCCTGATGTGTCCTGTAATTTACCCCCGACTTCCCTTTAATAAACGCTGTCCTTCCTTAAGGGTCACACACCCCAGGCGGTTGGCTCCATTTCACGCACACTGTTTTGTGAGTCGTTGAGCTTTGCTCAGGCCCAAACTCAACTTACTGAACAGTCAGGAAACCAGAATTGCCTTTCCACTCTGTGACCTCCAAGATGGCGGTTTCCTACCGCTCCGCCATCTGCTACGCTGGGATAGAATGTTCTCCCGCAGTAATGAGTTCACTCACTCCCCGGTGGTGCCTTGAAAACGCCCAAGCTCTTCCAATGGGAAGCGGGATTCGGAGGGAACCGAGCTGGCCCTGGCTCTAGCAGGGAGCTCTCTGCCCTCAGACCAGGTCTGCTTCATCCCGTTAAATTTCGCCCAAACGTTTCTTAATTTGTCAATTGCCCTTATCTGCCCTACAACACGGTACCGATTGATCCCCTGCTATTCTGAAGTTAATAAGAACTTCCAGTAAGAACAAGCACTTACCTAAAATTGTCCTAAAGGTTTTATGTGAAAAGGACCTGCCAAAAGGCCACGCTATCAGGCACGTGTGAAAATGACTTCTGTGGCCAGACTGGTGCAGTTGGGAAGACCCGAGATGCGTTAAGACACAATCATTGTTGGCTGAGCCCTTGACCGTTGGTGCTGTGACATACTCCCTTAGATCCTCTAGCAGCGGAGTGAGGTGGATGCTATGCTCACTGCCCTTTCACAGCTCACAGGAACCAGAGGTCTCCCCAGAGTCACAGGCGCTCAGGGGGACTCCTGGGCTGACTACCCCTGGCTCTTCTGATTGCAGTACTTGGGATACTCATCCACGCTTGCTGGCTGCTTCCCTAACTTCCAGAATCACCTGTAAGTGCTCGTTAACACACAGAACGCTGGGCCTCACCCCGCCAACGAGGGTCTCAATCAGGGGAACCTGAGCATGTGCATTGCTGACACGTTCCCAGGGGATGCAAATGCTGGTGGTCCCAGGACTGCACTCGAAGAACCAAGGCACTTGGCTCCCCTGTGTGCATCTCCCACATTGTCACTGGATAGTGCTTAAAATATTCAGAGACGGGTCTAGTGAAATATTCATTGACTGGTCTATGGAGACGTAGGAGAGAGTCTATTTCAATGTCAGAAGTTTCTCCAAAGATTCATGGCAATGGGGCAGCAAGGACCTTGAATTAAGATCTTCCGTTCACCGTAGAGAGATGCTATGTGTCCTCTAGGTCTCCGAGGCTGATTAACTGTACCACGTGCTTTCTGTCCAACCCCCTCTGTCTCCCAGAAGCCGGGGGCCCCGTGGACAGTCATGTGCAGGTGGCCTTGGTAGCTTATAGAATTAGTAGACATGATAGAACTTGAGAGCCTCTGAAAGATGCCCATTTCGTTACATTCTTGGTCAATTCTCTGTCAGCGGGTCCCCCCGGGGTTTACTGCAGCTTCTCTTCTAAGATGCAAGTCCCCCTGGGAGGGGACACGGGATACATACCTAACCTCTGAACTTAGATCACTTCCGGCGAGTCTTTTCCACAGAGGAGGGCCCGGGGCAGCCTAGAGGTGTGTGTGTGTGTGTGTGTGTGTTTTGGGGGGGAGGGGGTGCTGCAGGCAGGGAGAGAGCTCAGAAGAGGGGCCAGTTATGCCAAACACAAACGCCACAGATTACGGTTTCATCCCAGAAACCGCAGGAAAGGCTATGCGCGTCGGTCACCTGTGTGAGCCCAACTCCTCCTTGCTTCCTGACATCTTGAAAATTCAGCCTCCTCCTCAAGCCCTTTCTTCCAGTGTCTCTGCCAGTCTTCTCAGCTTTTCTCTCTTTCTCTGCCCCCTTCTCCCCCAGGCTTTTTGGCCAAGACGGTCTCTGCGCCTCCTGTGACAAGCGGATCCGTGCCTATGAGATGACGATGCGGGTGAAAGACAAGGTGTATCACCTGGAGTGTTTCAAATGTGCCGCCTGCCAGAAGCATTTCTGCGTGGGCGACAGATACCTGCTCATCAACTCCGACATAGTGTGCGAGCAGGACATCTACGAGTGGACTAAGATCAATGGCATGATCTAGGCATCTCTGGGAGGTGCTCCACTGAAGTCACTGTCTCCAGGGGGTCTTCACTCTTAGGCGCTTTGGGGATGCGAGGGCGGGGTGAGGCATTTCTTAGCGGGTGGTAGACCCCGACTGGGCACACGACACAGCATCTAAGTGACATAATGCAAAAAATGATACCTAAATGTGACAAAATGACCGGCCTTGAGGGAGGACGTATGGACCGTAGCCACAGCCTACCCATAATAACTGACATGATTAGCGAAGGCAGGGAGCGTTTGGGGAGGGGGCAGCATCTGGGCCATCATGACGGAACTTTACATCTACAGATAGGGAGTTGTGGGAAGATGCGCTATGACTTTGACCCTTGGCGACTAGAGGTGTGCAATTGATTTCTTTACTTCCTGGCTTCCATGACAACCCTGTTCCAATCACTGTCCTCCACACACGAGAAGGATAGGAGAGCAGCCACCCTTTTCCCCTCGGCCACCTTCCCAAGGCCTTAAGCTCTGGACCCAAGGGAAGCAGCATAGAGACACATTTCAGTTGAAAATGGGAACTGCGACTCTTAACCACACACTTATTTAAAGCGACACTGATGAATCCCTGTTTTCAGATACCTTAGTTTTGAGGTGAGGAGTTCCACAGATTGTTTCTATACAAATGTAAATCTTAAAAAAAAAAAAGGTTGTTCCACTATTTTGTTATTTTAGATTCTATCAAAGTATTTGTTGTGTGTAGTTAAAAAAAAAAAACACAAAACAACAAAACACCAAACCTCTGCAGACAATAAAAACGACAAGACTAAAATATAGTGTTGTTTATTTGATAATGACTTAACGACTTGGGATGGTGGGGAAATGGCTTTTTATATTGTAAAGGAGAAGTAAATAAGCAAGTTACTTTTAGGTCAAATAAAAAGTTCCGCTTATTGCTGGGGTTTGTACGAGGCAGGCACATTTCTATATTACTAGCAATTATGTAACAGGTCATCATGTAGCTCAGAGGGATGGGGAATAATTAAACTGTTATTGTGAGACGCGCATTTCACTTCAGCATTGTACGAAGTAAACGGAAGATCATTGCCTTTGGGAAACCTATAACCTAGAAAGGACACAAATGCATAAAACAGATTCCCTTTGGGAGAGCAGGTAATTACCTAGTTTGAAATGTGGCAAAGATGCTGAGCTTGACACTTCGATTTTCCCAGACGGGTGTCTCAGGGTATTTTATGACAAGTGGTTAAGAGGACCTCACTTTGAGGATTTAAAGCAGGCACCTTCCTTGGATTTTTTTTTCCCCATTCACGCTATTCTGGTCTCCGAGAACTGACTCTGAGCGCCACCTGCTGGTCGTCACCTCTCAAGACTGTCCCAATGAAAGACCAACCTAGGTGGACATTCTTTTCATTTGTTCAATAAAAATTGGCAAGCAGTCTTAATATGTTTAGTTATTAAGACATCAGAAACAGGCATCTATTTCTACAGTTAATTAACTATGATATTTCTTTAGAACTTCCATCACTAAGGTTTATTTGATTTCTTCTAGAGGAGAAATAATTAAGAGATGGCTCTCTTGGTCTGTAAAAGTGGTTGGGAAATCTGGCTGCTTAAGGTGGCCTATTTAAAACAAATCTAATTACATTGCATTTCAACTCAGGTGGCAGTAGGGTGCTGCCAGTGAGGGGATATTTGTTCTGAACCACCAAAGGGGCCCTGACCAGTGTGGCTCAGTTGGTTGAGCATGACCCCGTGCACCTGAGAGAGGTCACTGGTTCAATCCCCAGTCAGGGCACATGGTGGGGTTTGGGGCTCAATCCCCAGTAGGGGGGGGGTGCAGGAGGCAGCAATCAATGTTTCTCCCTCTCCCTCCCTCTCTCTCTAAAATGAATAAAAACATACTTTAAAAAATAAATCAACAAAGGGGATGCGGTTCTCAAATTATAATCAGAATTCAATCCACTATTTTTAACTATACCAACATTAATTGTAATGACAATAGCAATAGATTTTAGCTATGCAACTATTTTATAAGCAGTATTAGGTGAAAATAAGAATGTTTCTTGCCTTGGAAGGGTAAACTTTATTCATAATCCCTGAGGCAGTACAACACACAGAAGATTAAATAACTCAGCCAATACCCTTGCCATCCTCAATAAAGCAGTGATGAACATTTTCCTTTTGTCCATGGCACAATCTTGCAGAATTGAGAGTCCTTGTGGTAAGTCATCCCAGGAGCCCAAATGCCTAACCCACAACTGACTTGAGAGGAAGGACATATAAAGAGACTTCTGGAGAGAGAGAGAGAGAGAGAGAGAGAGAGAGAGAGAGAGAGAGAGAGGAGAGAGAGAGAGAGGCTTCCAGGGGACCAGCTCCCAGAGTCTACCCTGGTGATTTTTGCCCGAGTGTGTAACCCAGGTGCCCTAGACCAGAGTCAGGAGAACCAGGCGCCTGCCCCCTTCCCTGGTCCATGCCTTAAGTCAGCAGTTGGCCGAAACGTTTGCTCCCTCTCGCCTCAGTAATCTTATGCCCAGAACCGGCTTCCTGTCATTGCTGTCTCTAATATTACTACTGCTTCTCGGGGAATCTTGAAATTCCACAGTTAAGATAGAGCAGTGGCTCGGAACTTCACCGTCTGAAGACCTGGAGTTGAATAGCAGTGGCAGGACTGTGTTACTTAACGAACATTTATATAACCGTTACCATGTGGCGGGCACTCTCCTAGGTGCTTTACAAATAGTGACTCCTTTAACCCGCGTAACAGCCCTGTGGGGCCGCTTCTATTCATTACCATCCATAGTTTACTGTTGGGGAAACTACGTAACTTGCCTAAGGCCCTATAGCTAATAAATGGCAGGGGTCGGCTTTAACCGAGGTAGGGCCTTCACCTTGTGCTCTGCTGACTCTCTCTCTCTCTCTCTCTCTCTCTCTCTCTCTCTCTCTCTCTCTCTCTCTCTCTCTCTGTTGGTCGCACTCACCTGAAACTCAGGTTTATCATCCGCAGAATACCAGGTTATTTGAAAATATCTGAGTTTGGTCTAACCAGAAATGTAACCGAAGCACAATAATACAAGACTAACACCATAATGATGAGATGTAAAAAGAGCTATGGAAACACGCATAAGGGAACAATTAAATTGGCCCGGGGGTGGCTCTCTGGAGTAAAGTGGAAATGACATTTGAAATGACCTTGGACCAGGAAGAAGGTGACACTGGCAAGGGCAAAAACTCAGAGACCTTGACCTTCAGAGCAAGGTGCCAGGTGAGCCCAGGGTTTTCACGCTGACGTTTGTCACAAATCTAAGTCAAAACCCAGGAATCTCTGAGGGGCAGGAAGAGGAAGCAAGGGAGGTAAAAGACAGACCTGGAACATCTTTTTATGCCAGGAAGTAAGGAAGTGTTCAAAAGAATAATATAGGCATGGCAAAGAAGCCAGCTTGTAGGGGCTATCAATGGCCAATTCTGGAACAACTTGACTACCGAAATAATTAAGGACAATGATGAGCTAGAAACCACTGGGGTTTCGGGGAGAGATAATTTGTGAGTTAATAACAAAAATAAATAAATGGAGCGAAGGGAGGGCTCTTACTTACAGCAGAATCTTGGGCTCCAACTGGTAAATGTGAAGAGTGCGTGGGAGTAGGAAAATCATTTTGCAACTCTCACAGTAAGACGACAGAATCAAACAGGAATCATCAATAGCTGCTACAATTCTACAAAGAAAGAGCCAGCTACTCAGATGTTCTTAAAGCGCCTTCCCATATGTTGCTTATTAGTTGCCAGGGGAGGGGGCAGTAATTACACAGTGGAGACCTGGATTGCACCTTGAGCAGGTGGTCAGTGAGGGGCAGATGGACACGGCGTGCCCCCAGATGTGACACCCTGCCAAGGACACCGCGTCACTCTCTTTAGTATGCCGGCTGTGAACGCATCACCCGGCTCTAACTATGAGACACATTCCCAGACAAACTCAAAATCACGAACTTCGTACTTAAAAGGGCCGGGAGCGGACTCCATTGTTCAAAAAGGTGAACATTGTGAAAGGCAAAGATGGCTGTGTTCCCGATCAAAGAAAGCTGAGGAGACCTGACCGCTAAAGCCCACACCCAGCTCTATGCTGGATCCAGGGCTGGAGCGGGGGACATTTCTCTGAAGGACATCCTTGGGTCCGTTGATAAAATTGGAATGTGAATGGGTAGATTTGTCCAAAGCATAGCTGGTAAATCCAGCAAAGCCCATACCTGCACTGTGGTTCTCTGGGGCGATATCCCTATTATTAGGAAACACACTCTGAAATATTTAGGAGTAACAGGTCATGATGTATATAACTTATTCTCAAATGAGTGAGAAAAAAATTCATGTGGGTGTTGTGTGTGTTTGTGGTGAGAGAGAGAGGGAGAATCAATGTTAAAGCAAATGCGGTAAAAATGTTCACAGGAAGATTCTAGGTAAAGGACACACAGGTGTGCTAGTTTCGTTGCAGTTTTCCTGTAAGTTTAAAACTACTTTCAAATAAAAAGTTTGTTAAAAATTCAGGAATTTGGACTATTTTTTTCTTTTTTTAAAATATGTTTTTTGTTGATTTTAGAGAGAGAGGAAGGAAGAGAGAGACATCAATGTGCGAATGAAACATGGATCGGCTGCCTCCTGCACCCCCCCTGCTGGGGATGGAGCCCACAACCTGGATATGTGCCCCGACCAGAAATTGAACCTCTCAGTACATGGGACGATGCTCAACCAATTGAGCCACACTGGCCAGGGCTGAGCTTTTTCTTGTTTTGGGTTTTCATTGCAATGAGGAGAAGAACAAGGAGGCAAAGAGAGAAAATATATAGTTTGGAATTCAGTAATATGCTACTATTCATTTCTCATAATTTCAATGTACTTTGACCTTAGAAGTGAAGGTCATGCGTCTCAAGCAAGTAATTCCCCCTCAGATACACACGCACACAGGGTGTTTAGGAAGATTCACCGCGTGCTAATTTCTGAAGCAGGTTATTTTGCAACCTTATAAAATGAGCTTACTGCCAATTCTGCATTTCCTTTGTAATTAGGATCAAGATGTAATCATCTGGCTCTGAAATGTGCATATCAGAGGGCCAGGCATCGAAGCTATAATATTTTATGTCTCATACCTAGATCTAAGAGTTGAGTTAAAAGATGTTTCAAAACGCCGAAGTCATTTCCGTTCTCTACCAGTGGCTGTGTATAAATTCTCCCAGAAAGTCATCATTTCTCTGAGTTAATAGAATCTTTGAAGCTAAACAAGTCAATTTCCATTGTCACATTGTGAAGCTTTTGAACTGAGCTCACTGAATGATCGATCCTATTTGATGGCCACCTTGAGGATGGCTTTGTGGTGAGCCTGAGAAAGCCCCCGGCAGCAGCCCTGTGGACCCCAGCCTCCCACCCTGCCCCATTCCCTCTCATTACTTAATGAGCAGCTCAAGGCAAATGCCCCCTTACATATGCAGTAGGGACCACAGATATGAAGGCAATGGAATATCATAGAAAGAACACTAAAATGGAAATGGGAATTTGATTTGGCCACTAGTTAGGGGTTTCTTTAAGCAGACACCAGTTTCCTCATTTGCACAGAATTCAAATCCTAATATAACCAATGTAAGTATAATGTCCAAGGCATTTGCCAACCTGGAATCTTTTCATTGCACTTCATGTTACCTGACAAAATAGGAGGGGGTATAATGTAGAAGAGCAGTTTTTAGAGACAAATGGGCTTGGGTCTAGTTCTAGCCAGTCTTCTCATCTGTAAAATGCAGATAATAATACTTACATACATTAGCATATTCTTGCAAAAAATTATGGGTCATCTATGTAAAGCAACAAGACCAGCTCCTGGCATTCGTGATGCCATAAATATGTGTTGAGCATCGTCTACGTGCCAGACACTGTTCGTGGCAACGGAGACACAATGGTGAGCAAGACAGGCATGATTCCAGTTACTATGGCACTTATATTCTCGTGGGAGGAAGCAGAAAATAAATGAGTACCTAAAGAAATGGACATGTTTATTTTAATGATAAATGAAGTTAAGATGCAGAGTGACGTTTTCATTCTGGAACTGGGGGGTGGTCAGGGAAGGCCTTGGTGAGCAAGGGCCTTTGAGCTAGGTCCAGATGACAGGAAGGATCCAGCCATGGAAACATTTGGAAGCAGAGGGCAAGTACCAAGGTCATAGGCCAAGAGCGAGCATGGGGAGTTCACAGAACTCCCCGACGTCCCAGAGGAGCTGGAGAAGACAAGCCATCCTGAGGCCAGATCATGCAGGATCTTGTAGGTCTGGAGATGAGCTCAGATTTTATTCCGAGTGGAATGGCAAGCCTTTGGAATCTTTTAAACAGGAGGGTGACATACCACTCTGATTAGCGTTTTAAAAGATTGCCCTGCATGGATACATGGAACGGACTGACAGCTGTCAGAGGGAAGGGAGTTGGGGGAGTAGATGAAAGAAGGTGAAGGAAGTAAGCAATATAGATATACTAGGAGAGAGAGAGAGAGAGAGAGAGAGATGTAAATAGCAAATATTACGAGAATAGGACTGATGAGTACTGGACTGAAAATTTAAAACACTGCTTAGAATTAACATCACTATGTATCTTATCTGACCAATAGAAATGCTTTCCTTCTATTAATGTAATTGTTCCCTTTCCTGTTCTCATAAACACCCCTGCCTTTGTCTCCTACTTGGAACACTATTTGGGTTTCTGCCTTAACGAAGCAGTGCTCCCTGAATAGCTATTTTTTTAAATCAAAAATTAAAAATCATTGCTTCTCACTTTGGCCTTTTCTTTCTAGGTTAACACATAAAATTTCTATAAGGAAACATAAGAGAAAATCTTGCAACCTTGAGCTAGGCAATAATTTCTTAGATGCAATATAAACAGCATGGATCACAGTTTTTTTAATTGATAAAATGCACTTAATCAAAATTTTAAAATTTGTCTTTCAAATAAACCACTAAGAAAATGAAAAAGCAGCCCAACCAGCATAGCTCAGTGGCTGAGCATCGACCTATGAACCAGGAGGTCAGGGTTTGTTTCCCGGTCAGGGCACGTGCTCAGGTTGCAGGCTCGATCCCCAGTGTGGGGCGTGCAGGAAGCAGCATATCAATGATTCTCTATCATCATTGATGTTTCTCTCTCTCTCTCTCTCTCTCTCTCTCTCTCTCTCTCTCTCTCCCTTTCTCTCTGAAACCAATATAAATATATTAATTTAAAAAAGAAAATGAAAAAGCAAGGGACAGACTGGAAGAAAATACTTGCAAAGCATGTATCTGATAAAGGACTTGTATCCTGAATATATAAAGAACTCTTACAGCTCAATAACAGAAGACAACTCAACTCAAAGGCATAAAAGATCTGAATAGACACTTGGCGCTGAAGAAGTTATGCAAATGAAAGACTCCTCAGCAATAAAAAGAAAAAAAAAATACACCTACTGAAATATGCAGCATGAATGGATCTTGAAAGCATTGCACTCAGTGAAAGAAGCCAGATACAAAAGACTCCCATTCACACAAAGGTCTAACAAAGGGAAACTTACAGTGACGAAGTCAAAACAAATCAGCGGTTGCCAGGAGCTGGGGTATGGGGCAGGTGGGCAGGGTGGAGAGTGGGCAGGGAGCACAGATTCACCTCCGAATGGCATAAAGGAGCCTTTGGGGACGATGTACATGTTCCATTTCATGACTGTGGCCACAGTTACATGAGTGTACATTTGTTAATGTGTTGAATTGAACACTTAAAATTGGTGAATTTGATCACATGTAAATTATGCCTCAATAAAGCTTATTTTTTTTAAAAAAAACTGAACATGGTCTCTTGTTGGACAGGACTGGAAATAGAAATCTGAATAGATTTCTTTGCCCTTTGACCATACACAATACATAATCACAATACACAACAGCTGTGTGACATTGGCGATAATAACGGATGATTACAGGTTGTTATGAGGACCAAATTAAATGATGAACGGAAAGCCATTTGAACGGTGCCTGACGTGGGATTCAGTCACCAGCCCAGAGACACTCTCAGCCTCCTGTCTTTGCTCTGACTCAGTCAACAGCCTTCTCCACAGCCTTCGCTGCCCACTCCACAAGCTTCCGTCAGGGCTTGTTCCCGGGTGGTTTTCCTACAGGGAAAGTTGGCCCTGAGAGTGTCCAGTGCCCCAGGTAATTTCATTTTCAGATGTCAAAATTACATTGTGCATTATGGTTGAATCTCGCATGAGTTTGGTTCGCATGAGTCATCCCCGCCCCCTATCCCATCACCTCCAGGGCACAGATAGGATCATAGGTCTAGACTTGCAAGGCCAAGAACCTCATCCCCTAACGTGAATGAAGGAGGCACAACTGAGTGGACGCCCCTGGCATCTCTTCTGGACCATCATGCTCTAGTGGTAACTCAAGATGGTGGCAATAAATGCCAGAGGGGAGATCCCCAGTGCTATACTCTCCTGTCTTTAAAAATAGTTTGGGATACAAGAAGTAGAGTTTACCTTGTTTGGCGGAGGGGGGGGGGGGTAGAGTGAGGGAGGGAATGTGTCAAAGAGGGAGGGAGGGACTAATGAAATATGATTTCATTTTCTTGGAATAGGCATAACTCTGGCTTATTCTGTGTGGCTATTCTGGTTTATAAATGATATTCTCTTTTTTTGTTCTAGGGTGGAATTCCTGACCTTGACCTAAAATAGACGTTTTGGTTGAATTCTCATTCCCAGAAAGAGCAAGTAGCAAAGAAACAATAAATTCTTTTCTAATGCTTCCTAGTTATATCCTTATCCTGGCACAGGCAGAATAGGGTGCTGCAGCAATGGGAGGGAGCTGCTGGTGGCAGGTGTTGATAATATAGACCCAGCTGTAGCCGGTAATATAGACCCGACTGTACGCACACGCGGGTTCCCGGCACACCGATGGCTCGGCCCCAGGTCCAATAGCTGCAAAGGAAGCAATCGCTAGAGAGGAAGGAATTGTGGTCTAAATGTCGGCTAGTGTAATACTAACTCTGCAGCCGAGACCTGTATAAGTCGATCAGAACAACTCCGTGTGGACCCGTGACCACATTCCTGGATGGTTTCCATGAAAACAAACCAATACCACTGCTGAATTTATCTTTGCTCCTTGGACATTGGCGTAATGTCTTCGTTTGGCCCTAAATTCATGAATCCAGGAGAAAGGCTGGATTTGGGGATGTATTATTGATGAATTTTTATTTAACCATTATCCCTTTTTGACCGCTTTTCCAATGTATTTTTCTGTAGCAGAAACAAAATACAGTTGAAATCATTTCTTAAAGTTGTAAAATTGGAGTCATTTCTGCCTACCTGCTTCACGGGGTTGTTGTGAAAATAAATAACGCGTTAGAACAGCACGTGTCACATAGTAAGTGCTATGTAAACGGTGGCAATCATTATTTCCATGTTCCCACTCGGAGAACGAAGCCCTAGATTAAGAACGAGTCAAAATGTTAAATTTGCCAAACTCACCTTAAAGGTGAGTGATTTTTATAGGAAATGTGGCACCAAGATACTTGGGAAGGGAGCCAATGCTGCTATTAGTGCACATTATCAAACGAGATCAGAGACTCAGAGAATTGGGACCTCGAGGGAAAGACCAACACTCCCCTTTCCTAGATGCAGGAAAGGGGATCCCGAGAAAGAAGCCACAGTAGCAAACCTGCAGTCATGACCAGCAGCCCACAGTCCCTGCCCAGGGTTCCCCAGAATGCTGTGCTGTGGCTAACAAGACGTCCTCTTTATAAAGGGCTTCAGGAAAGCTAAACGCTCTACCAACCAGAGATAGTGCGAGCACTCTACGTGGACAAGTAAAGTCTGAGCCTGCTCATCTGTTCCCCTCACGGAAGTGACAGCCGCGCAGGCAAAACGCCTTGTGATTGGAAAGATAAGAGGACCCAGCTCACCAGACCTCCTGCGATGACCGACGGACTCCTCCCAGCTGTGATGCCTGGGAAACAGGTAACGTGCGCAGCCAACAGAAACACATTTAAAAGGAGCAGAAGCCAGAGATGCTCCACGTTGCAAAGCCACCCGATATTCAGATGCGCTCTCCTGAGCTGTGTCTCATGCCAGCATCCTTCTTTTTAAAGAGACATATCCGTTTCAGTCAAGGTTTTTATTTCACTTTCCCCATTCCTCACTGCCTGGACGAGGGGAAACACACACACACACACACACACACACACACACACACACACAGAATTAGCAGCTCCATTACTCTTTAATTTAATGCCTTTGATCAGGGCGACAGCAGCGAGAGATGAGAGATTTCCGGGGGAACGGTGGTTAGGCCACACTTTCCATGAGCACCGGCTGCAGCAGCCGGCTCTGCCATGGTCCTCTCAAGGTAATGCCTTGCTCCCCATTGTCATTGCATCTCAGCATCAAATTATTGGAATTCCGCACGCATCGACAGCACTCCGAAGGGCCCTGCCAATTTGTGCAGCTCGCTCGGAGGAGAGCTTCAGGAAGCATCACTCATTTATACGACGCCCGGGCTCCCGCTGTAAATTCAGGGCGCAGGGCGGCCTGCAGGGGCGGCCCTCAGCTTAGCTCTCTAATCCCGTAACCCTTTACCCCCAGCTCCTTCCCACAAACATGGGCAACGACTCCCCGGGCTGGTGTCCCGGCTCTGGGAGCTGCTGTTCCTGCAGATGGAGCCGGGGCTGCCAGAGGCGACCTGGAGACAGAGCCAGGTATCTGGCTTCAGACCGGCCTTGGGGTGAGAGCCCCCAAAGCACAGCACACAGCGCCCCCTTCCAACATTTCCATACCGCTGAAGTCTGGTTAAAATGCACATCTGTCCACACTAGTGAGGCGGCTGATAATGACCCACCTTCTGTTGGATGGGGGGAGGGGGGGGGACGGAGCCATTACCAAGGGAGTTTGGGGAGATTTTTTTTTTCTGTTCAGCCATTTCATATAGGAGGAGGACACAAATAAATCCTCCCTCTTCAGATCATGGCAATTTTTATCTATCCCATAAGCATAGCCACTAAAATCTATTAGGAGAAAATGTGGTAGTCAAATGGGAAGGGGAGATTTTTTTTAATGACCTAGGAAAAAGTCTCACACAACATAAATGAAAAAAGAAATGTTGTCTAATCCCAAATCTTATATATATGCTTTATGTGTGCATGTGAGTATGCATACACATACACATTTAACGGGAAGAAAATACGTTAAAATGAACAGTGATCATTTTGTTTTTATCTTTGTCTATATTTTGTAAAAACAAACAGGTGTTACTTTTACATCCAGGAAAATAAATGCTGTTTAGAAAGAAAATTGCCATCAAGGGTGTTTTTTAAAAGAAAAGGACTATTTTCAAAAGGTTCACTACACCTCAGCCCATAAAGCCCCCCCCCCATTCTGAAAGTAAGGGGTTCCTGACCGCTGCCCCCTGCTTAGAGAGGCTGCCACAGGGGGTTCTCCAAGCACAAGTCGGGGGTCCAGTGAGAAGTTGGTCTAGCAGGACCATCAGTAACCACATCAGTCCAGAGAGAGAGAGAGGTAGAGAGAGAGAGGGAGAGGGAGAGAGAGAGAGAGAGAGAAACATTGACCTGCTGCTCCACTGATTTATGCTTTCATTGGTTGATTCTTGCATGTGCCCTGACGAGGGATCGAACCCACAACCTTGGCGTATCAGGACGATGCTTCAACCAACAGAGTTATCCAGCCAGGGTGAATTCTCTCCTTTGAATTGATCTACCCAGAGAAAATAGCGAAGGCAGGAACAGAGGGGAAAGAGGAAGAGGGGGAAAGGATGAGCCATTTGAATGGCTAGAGGTGGACTGCTGAGGAAGAAATGCAGGACTCGATCGCTGGAGCTGCTGCGGGCCCTGGACGAGCTTTCGGTTCTACGGTTCCATGCCAGGCAGATCCATAATTTCTATTTTTCCCGTGAGGTCTTGGTGGTTGTTTTCCTGGGCATCTCGGAGAGAAGCATGGCCAAGAATCCTGTTTCCCTTAGCACCGTGGGTATCCTCATAACCATCTACTAATATTTGGGGTCAGATTGTACTTTGATCCTTCTAATCACACGAGACAGAAACTTCAGGCTATCAGGGCCCTGAAAATAGGCAAATAGGTTCCATAGGTCATTTTATTCTCTATTAAGGACACTACCCAAACCAAGGCTACCACCAGCCCATGTGGCATTTTATACAAATTTGAAAAAGCCACCCCTCCCTCAAGTTAACACAAAAGTTATGTTAGTTATTTCTCAATAATAACAAATACTAGGTAAAAGTAATTGTATATAAATTGTACAAATAAGTGATTGATTAAACAATAATGGAAAATTCAAATGTTTAATTATAATATTAGGAACTTAAGTCACTGGGGCCTAATAATTTGTTGTAAGATAGATACACATCTTTTCTTGGTAGAAATAATTCTTTTGGTAGTTTTAAGGCTTACTTTTTATTTTTTTAATAGCTCATATGTTGTAGAAAGGATCACCAGATTGGTCATCTTTCTTATGGTTTTGAGGACTTTGCGTTGGTTTTAACATATTTAATTTTGAGAGGCCACATTCTTCACTGATCAAGGTATTGGTCAGATTAATTGTACCTTGAAAGTTTCAAAATAGTTTGAAAATGGATCTGGTACATTATTGTCATAGACATATTGCAACATTTTGTTGAGCGAACACTAGATTGTACAAAGACAACTTTAGGTTGTAGTTCTTTATACATTGATGAATGAGGCATAACGTTCTTCGATTTCAATTGTACTTTTTTTTTTCCAGCGTAAATTTTTATCTGTAGAATTAGCCAGTTGGATCAGTTTAGATGGTGCCAATTTTGTTGGCAACATCCAAAGCATCTTAGCCAGGAGCCAGTCAAACATATGCCCTCTTCTCGCCATCAGGCCTGATCAGGGTGCTGACCTTGGCCACCTCAATGTCATAGAGCTTCCTCACAGCCTGTTGGCTCTGGTGCTCGTTGGCCTTGACACCCACAGGGAACACACGTGTGTGATTGTCTTCTCTCTTCGCCACGGTGGACGCGGTGGTCAGGGGGGATGTGATGATGGCACAGTGGGCAGGCTTGTTTCTCGGGAGCGCTCTTCCAGGGATATTTGGCTGCCTTCGGAGCCTTCGTCTTTGGCCTCGGAAGGTGGGTGACACGCGGATCTTCTTTTTTGTGTGGCTGTGGACGCCTTTCAGCACGGCTCTCTTTGCCTTCAAAGCCTTTGCTTTGGCTTCCTTCTTCGCTCTCGGTGCCATCTTCATCAAATGCCCAATGGACCATTTTTACCCGTTTTGATAGTAATGAGCTCTCTGGAACCGTGCGCCTCCGGGGACCCGGCATCCGGCACCACCGGGAGCTTGTGGGGAAGGCACCTTCTCAGGCCTCACCTCACAATGACTGAGTCAGAGCGTGCGTTCTCCTGAGATCCCTGGGTGCTCTGTTCACACGCGGAAACTTGAGAAATACCGATCGAGGCTGCTGGCAAGGCCATGATGTCTTTCAGCAATGCCAACTGTTCCTTTAAAGATAGTAGAGAAGAAAGAGAAACAGATTTTGGATAAGTGGATCGTCTGTGGAAATAACATCTGAAACGGACCTCCCTCCCTTCGCTGGCATTTTCACATTGGGAGAGTTGGAGTCAATGTCAAGTCACTGAGACGTGTGTATCTGCAATAACATCCGTTTGTAGTGGTCATAAATTCATTTTTCTTGAAAGGTTTCTTTAGCCCATGACAGGCTGTCAAGGGAATAATATACTGACTTCTGGTTCCCATCTAATTTTGCTTATCACACTCATTTTACCTTCATTCCAAATGAGTCCTGAGCAGTGCACTTTCCCCCCCTCTTCCTCCCTCCCCTGCCCACCCCCCAGGGGTGCCACCTCTACCTCCCTCACTTTTAAGCTCCAAGGGCCTTTCCTTTGCCTTTATAACTTGTTTCCTCAGTCCATTCCCTCTTTGAATTACTTATTCCACCTCCGTGATTTTATAAATAAATGTTCACTTATAGTTGGAGTCTTGGCTCTGAATTCTTCCCTAGCTAGAACTCAAGTACCAAGACTGCTGAATCCAGGTCTGGTCTGACCACACAGTCTAACACCTGGTGCCCTTCATGCCGCTGCCAGCATTTCCTCGTCTTAAAACAGTAAAAGGGAGAATTTTAGAGATAGAAGGAACCCCAGAGATCATCTTGCCCAATGTTCTTATTTTACAGATAAAAAACACACCCTAAAACTCAGAAATCAAATGAAGAGATCAAAGATGGCAGTGGAGTAGGTGCAAGCTACACTCATTGCCTCTTAGATACAAACTGGAATTACATGCAGAAAATAGAGCAACTAACCTGAATAACCAGCTGAAGGCTAGCTGAAGAGAAGTCTCATAGCGAGGATGTACAGATCAAGCCCCCTGGAGGCTGGTGGGAAGGGTGAAGGGGCTGGCCCTGCTTCCACAGGTGGCCGCTGAGATTCTGGAGGGATAGCTCAGCTGGAAAGGACCCCTAAGAAGAGTGAGGCCTCAACTGCAATCTGGGTTCCCTGGCCCCCTGAGCAGTGCCTTTGAAAGAGAATATTTCAAAGGCTTGCATGCTCTTGGCTTGTGCTTTAGAACCTGTTTGTGTTCACATCAGCAGCAGGCACGGCAGACTCCCTCTAATGACGTTTCAGTAGCAAGACGGCATCTACTCAAGTTTCCCATCTCAGATTCAACAGTGATCTTGAATTTTATGTTCCATAAATGCATTCTCAATATACTCCACCACTTGGCTAACGCAAAAAGAGTAGTTATATAATTTCTCAGATGATATAAAAGTGCTGGCAAAATAGATGCTTGCTGCCTGGTTCAATACCGAACGTAAAGAAGATGCACAACAAAAAGTATAGAATGCCCTGGAATTATTTTTGAGGCTCTGTGGCAATCCATTACGTCTCTACACATACCTGTGGCATTGCTCCATCCAATTTTTCTTTAGATTCGGTTTTTGTAAGTGGTCTTCTGAAGATACACATACCCTGTCTTTTGTTTTGCCGTTGACTGGACAACCCCGTTTGTCCAAATGGTCACATCTGAAATGTTTAGTTTTTTTGGAAATCCACCAATCTAATAACTCCCAAATGGCTTATGCCAGGAGTTGTATCTAAAATAATCAAATATTTGCATTTCTTATCTTTTTCAAAAGCAGGTCATGCATTGTGCCTGCTATAACTTCATTTGATTTTACATTTCATGCCGTACAATGTGTAATATTATCTGTTAATTGGTGTGCCATTATGTAACCCAATTTTGTGTAATCTCCGCCAAAGGATGACAGTTCTCATCACTGGGCTCACAGTTCTTTGGATAAATCCTCCCCTTCCACGCGGCCTTGCCAAACGCCGAACGTGCAGAGCAAGTGCTCCAATGTGGTTTCTCCTCCTCACGGCGTCTTTGTTACCTGCATCTCTCCCAGGGAACATCCCCAAATCCCACTTCGACTTTTTAACACTACCGTTAAAGTGCATTTGCCTTCTTTTTAGTAGTAATGTGATGCATGCTGCCAGTTTTTGCTCACAGTTTCATTCTTCAGTTTATTTTTCATCCCCAAGGAATTTGCCACATAGATAAAGCACGGAAATAACGCAGGTACATTAATTTGGAGTTTTTGATCATTAGTAAGAATGTATGAATAAATAATTTCTGAAATTTTTCTACCTGTATGGAGGGTAGTTAAACTTGATTAAATTTGATGATAGTTAAATTTGTTATACAAAACAGACAAATGTCAACGAGAGTGTTATTAATATTCAAATTTTTAAATATTCAAATTATATAGCCAGGTACCTGGATATATCCAGTTGAACGTGTTTATTTTCTCTTCCACTTTTTCTCAAAATTAACCAGTCATGATTGGCATAAATATTGATGGTAAATTCCCATCCTAGTTCAGCAGTCTTTGCTGCCCTCATTCTCAAAAAAAAAAAAAAAAAAAAAGCATTCATTTTCATTTTCTTCTTTGTGTTCTGATTTTGAAATTAATTTTAAAAATTCTTTCATAATAGCTGGGCAAAAAATTAGCATTTTATTTTAGAACCTACATGTATGTAACATACAAAGCATATAATTAACTAGCTGCTAAATATTAAGTGTTAATTTTCTTACTAAAAAGATATCTGTAACAATGAGCAATTGCTATTATGTAATTGCCAGATCATTAAAAGGGGAATTTCTAACTTATGTGCATATAATTTATTTTGTGGATTATTTGTGCACATGTAGAGTGATGGTTGTAGGTTTGCGTTGGGAAGTCAGCAGCTCCTTCTGAGTGCAGCCAGTAACCAGCAGATGGCGTGATGCAACCTGAAACGCTACATTAGCTGGGCACTAACAACAATGGGGATTTTTAAAAATCATTTTTGAAATCCTCACCTACCAGCACATCCATTCGAAAAGCAGTTTCTTGTTCACAAGCAGAAATACTTTTAGAGAACGTGGGTCTGTTGTTGGCTTTGATGAGTAAAAGCAGAACAAAACGTGTGCAACCTCTTAAGACACTTTGCTGCCATCTGCAGGGAAATTGCGATAAATCTGCACTCGCCCGTCCCCGTGACACCCAGTAGCAATAAGCCTGCAAGCGGGATCAGGATGGCGCCCTTCCTTAAGGAGCATGGGTGCAGGGCCCCAGCGAAACAGTCAGCTCCAGCCATCCGTCTGCCGCCCACGGGAGCCAGCTGGTGCCACTGGACACAGGTCGGCGTTTGCTCCTCGGACGACAGGAGAGGTGACCTTCTTGAGTGGTGAGGTCTTGTTTTTAAAAACCACAAATCTCAGCGTGGACTCTGGTGGGTTGAGTGTCCACAGGGACAAACAGGCCTTTAGCTGACATGAGAGTCCCTTCAGGGTAAGACGTCACCGGACTTAAAGCTGAAGAGTGAGGCATGTCCATGAGGTCCCAGTGGAGGAGACGGGCCAATGGACCATCTGAGGCTGGAGTTGGCATCCTCTCACAGACACCAACGGGGAACTGTCATTGCTGGAAGTGGCCAGCAGAGTCCCTGGCTCCCTGGAAGCTTGGCAGCCCCGGGAAACCCCAGGTCCACAGGCCCTGGGCCCCAGGTGGGTGTGAGGAGCTGGGGGCCCAGGCGGGGAGGGGAGAGGCAGAGATGGGCGGGAAGACTAGGGCCTGGGTTTGGTCCCCAAAGGCAGGAAACAGGGCGGGGTGCACGCAGCCCCCTCCGCAGGGTCACTTTTGAAGGTGCTGGGGAGAAAAGGCCGGCAGGGGTGCAGGAAAGCCCAGACTTTTCTGTGTGAGGCTGGCCTGTCCACTTGGCCTGGTCCCCCAGCCTTCAGACCAATTCCCTCCTCTCAGGGCCTGTCACCAGGGGCCCTTGTCACCCATTCGAGAAGCTTCTGTGGCCAGTTTCTCGAGCTCCTGCTTTCTGAGAGCCCGCTGCTTGCCCAAAGCTCCCGGGGCCCTGGGAGAGGCAAGGACCTAGGAAACAAAGCAGAGGTTTCCCAGGATCCTGTGAACCCCGAGGGGGAAGAGGGCACAGAGTCCACCCTGCAAAGCCCTGGCCTGCCCCTCAGGCCACGGGGCCTGGAGTCCCCATAGCGATGGTAACCAGGCTAAGATGCTAATCTGAAACTGCTGCCTCTTCCAGCTGCTCAGTAAGACAGTGATGGGGGAGAGGAATACGTGGTGGGAGGGTGGGGGGCGGGGGGGAGAGTCCCAAGGTGAATGTAGGGGTGGGGTGGGAGTGGGAAGGCGTGAGCGGCAGACAGCAGGCCCATGTTTCCCTCCCACTCTCTGACATGACTTCCACACCTTTTCGTCTCTCCTCCCACAGACCTGGGTCTCCTCCCTCTCAGCTGCTGCAGGGCTTCCTGTAGACAGGAAGACAGATAAACTGCCCCTGGTCCTATCAGGAGCCAGTATTCCTGCTAAGCCCCAGGGCCTCCCCACTTCCTAGTCTAGGACATCCTCCTGCAGTTGACCTCCGTCCACTGCATCATTCCTTTTTCCCTCTCTATGGGACCACTTTCCAGCAAATGCAGTCATGGCCGGGAGAGTGAACTGTTAAAAATCCACTCCACGGAGGTACAACTTGGATAGAAAATGTACCCGTTGTAAGTGTAAAGTTAGAGTGTTGACAGAGGTCTACACCCTGGCTGAGTCCAGCTCTGCCTGCTTATGCGTGCGCCTGCTGAGGTGCACCCGGGCTGTTTCTGTTGGCTATTGTGAATAAAAAGTTCAGTGAACATTCGAGTCTAAGTCTTTGTATGGACGTATGCTATCATTTCTCTTGAGGAAATAGCTACAGGGGAGTAGCTGGGCCATAGGATAATCTGTGTTCTAGTTTATGAGGAACTTCCAAACTATTTCCCCAAGTGGTCGTACCACTTCCCTCGTGGCCTATGAAAGTGCCAGATGCTGCACTTAGTATGGTCAGAGTTTTCTCCCCAGCTTCAGCTGTTGTGTGTGAACAGAGTATGTTCCTTTTAGTTGTAATTTGCATTTCTCTGATGACGATGTTGAGCATCTTGCCGTGTACTTATTGGCTACTCATCTATTATTTATTTTGTGAATTTTCCTATTGTATTCACTGTCTACATAGCACCCCCAATGTGTCTAATTAAACAAAGTACATTTATTGTCTCCATTTTTAAAAAAATATATTTTATTGATCTTTCACAGAGAGGAAGGGAGAGGGACAGAGAGTTAGAAACATGGATCAGCTGCCTCCCGCACAACTCCCACTGGGGATGTGCCCGCAACCAAGGTACATGCCTTTGGCTGGAATCGAACCTGGGACCCCTCAGTCCGCAGACCGACGCTCTATCCACTGAGCCAAGTCGGCCAGGGCTATTGTCTCCATTTCTGTGGGTCTTCTGCTGAGGGCCTCGTAGGCTTCGTGCGCGATCCAGGTGTGGGCCAGGGCTGCAGGCTCACCTGAGGCCCAGTCCTCCACGCTCACGTGGCTGTTGGCAGAAGTCATTTCCTGCAGCTGTAGAACTCCTGGTGGTTCTACATTTTACCAGCACTATCTGTTAAAAACACCATTCTTCCCCCAATTACCCCGGCACTTTAATACTTGAAAAACAATAGCCCTTATGCACATATTATTCTATTGATTCCTATTAAATCTACACATACTTAAAACTACTTCACTATACTGCATGTGTATGTTGCCTTAAAGTCAGGCAGATTACATTCGTCAGCTTTGTTCTTTTGGAAGAATTGTTTGGCTACTCTGTGGCCTTGCAATTCCTACATAAATTTTAGCATCAGCTTGTCAACTTCTGGAACAAAAACAAGCCTGCTGGGATCTGTGAATGCACCCACGGATTGCTGACAGCTTCCCAGAGCGCACAGGGGAGGTGGTGTCAGCCAAGAAGTAAACCCGCCTAACTCTTATCAAAACTGACCCTTTACGGGAGTAGCTCCCTCACGCTTGACAGGGCTGGTGTCCCCATCTCCTCCTGCTGCCCCTGGTCCGATGTGAGAGAACAGCTTACCCTCTGGCACCTCTTTAGGGAAAAGGATTAGGTGATTCCTGAAAGCCTTTACAGTTTTCAGGATTTAATGTTCTCCATTAGTGGTTCTCAACTCTGTGTACCCGAGAAACTAAAAAAACTAGCAACACCTGTGCCCTGCCCCCAGGCATAGAAGATGCAATTGACTTAAGGTGGAGACCACAAGCCAATTATATAACATCAAGCACCCGCGATTTTACAAAAGGTCATCAGATGATTCTGATGTGCAGACAGGCCTGGGAAGCCAAGATCAGATCACTGATTTAAAAGGACCTGGTCCTGGTCAGACCGACAAAGCTACGGTCTTGTGCTGCCCTCTGGTGGTCAGATTGCGCACTACAGGCAGTTTTCCACATCTAAGTGTTTCCACCTGGGGCAGGAATATTTAATTAAGGACCAGCAGAGAAGAGGAAGAGGAAGGGTAGAAAACAGGAAGGAGAAGGAGAAGACCTGGCTTCCCCATGACCCAAGGGTGAACAGACTCACAGGCATTTCCCTCCCCCACTTTCCCCTTCGACAAATGAAATGCCCCCAAGGGACTAGTTCCTGGGGGCAGTCACGTATATCTGCATTAAGCATGAAAAATCTCCCTCTGGGTCCACACGCTAGCTAGACCCTGTAAGACGGATTCAGACGGAAAAATGCTTAGAGGAGCTCCTCTTTTTCTCCTGTAAGCCAAGTGGGAGACTGGAGGGGATGAGATGATCTATATAAAGGTCTGGAAAATGGATCTCAACTTAGCTTTGTTTGTTCACCGGTCACTGTCACTTTGGGCAAGATCGTTTCTCTGAGCCTCGGTGACCACTGGCCACCTCACAGCACTCTTCTGAACACCAGAGTGTTTGCGGACAAAAACTCTGTCAGGGTCCTGGCACTGTAACAGACTCCAGACTGTCCAAACTCCAGGCCTATGCGATGTGGTATAGGCCAGGGTCGCTCCCTCCGTTGCAATTCTGGTCCCGCCTTTACTGCTTCTTTGCGTGGACCCGGGCGCACGGTGAATGCTAGATAAAGGCTAGCCGCATCCTCACCGCTGTTATCGCCACATCACCACTGTGGCGGTGGGTCCGAGCCTCCTGCTCCGTCCTTGGCAATTTCCCCCGCATCCCTGTGGAACTGCATGGACCTACCATATCACCCGCCTCTCCCTGGGTGGAAAACAAGTCGTTCTGAACTTCCGCAGCTCAGCATTGAACTTCCGATCTAGATCATAAAGTACCGGCTCTTCCAGTCTCTTCCAGTCTCGTCTGATCACCAAGACTGCTTTTCAGGGTTTTCTTTTAAGATGAATGTAAAATGTTAAAAAATAGTAATAAGCCAAGGGGAGGGAACCATATCGCTGGAGCTGGAGGGCACAGCCATTGCCAACCCCCAGCTGGTGGAATTAGACACCCTAATTTCTCTTTTCTGCCCCTTCCCCAATCTCCTTCAATGGCTTTCCACCGGCTGAACCATCTGGAAGCCGGGTGACAAGGGAACCAGACGAAGGAGCTCACAGCCTCCTGGGGCCGAGGGCAGAGCGAGGGCACAGACTGAACTTTCTCTTTCTCCCAGAGAGTGTTCTCCCCCCGGGACTCCCCCCAAATAGCCCAGCATTAGCCCACCCAAACCTGCGTGTCAAGTGTCCCTCACTCAGCCATGCTCAGGTCTGCCACGGACTACGGGAAGGACAGTGGGCAGACTGACCTGTTTAATCCTCAACAGGACACACAGTAAGACCCCAACCCTAGTGGCTCCCCAGCCCCACAGGCTACCGAATTGGTGGATGGCGCCCTGGCCTGTGTTACATCCTTGCCTCTCCCAGGGCCCCGGGAGCTTTGGGCAAGCAGCGGGCTCTCAGAAAGCAGGAGCTCGAGAAACTGGCCACAGAAGCTCCTAGAATGGGTGACAAGGGCCCCTGGTGACGGGCCCTGAGAGGAGGGAATTGGCCTGAAGGCTGAGGGACCAGGCCAAGCGGACAGGCCAGCCTCATACAGAACAGTCTGGGCTTTCCTGCACCCCTGCCGGCCTTTTCTCCCCAGCACCTTCAAAAGTGACCCTGCAGAGGGGGTGTGTGCTGGAAGTGTCTCGTTTGTATCCAAGGGCCTTTAATGTATGGAGATGACAGAGTGCCCCCATGGCAAAGCCCCTGCCATGGAAAGAGTTGTCTTACATTTCCCTGGAGAAGGGGCACAACCAGGACACGCAGGGCCACAGCGGAGCATCAGGCCTTGGGCAGGAGGCAGAGCGGGAGCAGGGGGAAATTTTAGGCTGGAGCCTTTATTGGGGTCTGCACTGGGAAGGCAGGGCAGAGTAAACAGTTTGGAAGAATAAATGTGGGCTTTGGGGTACAGGGGTGCTCTCTAGTTGCCTGGTGCCTGGCCCTGGGATGATTGAGAGCAAGGGATGTATTAGCTTGGTGTGTGAGTGTGAGATAAAGGGGGTGGTTGCTTGCATATGAGAGGTGCACACCCAAGTAAGTTGCTTGCTCTCTTTAGGAATTAGCCGTAGCAGGCTAGTCTATTCCCAGTCAGCATCATTTTTAGGATGCAAAACCATAAAATACAGAAAATAAACATCGTTAATATCATCCTGTGGAGGGGGGAGGGAAGGGTAATTAATATTAGACAAAATCATAAAGCATTAATGATACGGTGAACTGAGGAAATGGAGTGGGATTATTGGGGGGGGGGGTGGTAGTGGTGGAAGTGGGGAGGATCGTTTCGCTTTTCCAAATAATTGGGAAGAAACTTCCTCCAGCACATGGAAAAATTTGGAAAACAGTGATGGATGGATGGATGGATAGGCTTGAATAATGAACATTTATTGAATCTCTAGCTTCATTGCCATCCATAAGCCACCTGGTTTTTAGCAATTCTTAACTGGTCCACCATCTCACTTCGGGTAAAGTAAATGACCTGTGTGAAGTACAGGTCCGACTGCAGTCCCCAAAGCCCTTACGCCTTCCTGCCTTTGGAAAAGCAAAGAAAAATAAGAAATCAGGTAAGGTCAATGATGTTCTCTCTCGCTCACAATTCATGACACGCCTCCCTCTCCCACTCCTGCTTTAATGCCTGCTTGGCAAAGGCGATCCTGCTCAATTACGCCCCGGGGTGGTGGTGGTGGGGGTGGGGTGTTCCACTCACCCTGTTACATCTGGGTGCTTACCCCTCCGAGATCAGACCTTGGCAAAAACAAAACAAAAATCCATTGACTATAGACTGTATTGCTCCAATTGCCGTAAAACAACCAGGGCGACCAAGTGACAGCGGCTGACCCTTAGATTCAGTCCCGGTTCACCTTTTGGGGTTAAAGTGATGCGCTCCTGCCCCTATTTAGTGGAACGTGGCTGGGAGCCGCCTCGCTCTACGCAAGGGACACGCGGATCGAGGAAGGTTGAAGCGGGGACAGGAAGGGTTTCCAGGTCGCAAAACGAAGAGAAGCAATGGATTTGGAGGCCAAGGGCGGAGAGGATTTAGCGTGAGATTGGGGGCGAGGCTTTCGAGGATACGAGGTGTAAAATTTCGCATGAGGGGCTGGAGGCTGAAAATTTTGGAACAAAGGCTGTAGGGGGCCCGGGCCGGGCCAGTTTAGGGACCTGAGTGGGACCAGCGACCTCAGGTTTGCAGAGCTCGCGCAGCCTGGAAGAGCCGGGATTCAGGGCGCAGAGGGATCCCACCGCGCGGGCGCGAGCCGGAGGGGCGGTGGGCGGGGCCTCTCTTGGTCCCGCCCAGAGTCCCGCCCAATGGGCGGGGCCATCCCCGGCAGTTACATAACAAACCTGAGTGAGTCGCTGAGGAGCGGCGCCCGTGCCGGCGGCGGGGGCGGGGCCTAGCCAGCCCTGGGCGGGGCCAGGCCTGCACCGGGCCAGGCAAGATGGCGGCCGTGGAGCCGGAGTCCGCGCCTCTGACCCTAGAATCGCTGCCCACCGACCCCCTGCTGCTGATCTTATCTTTCCTGGACTACCGGGACCTAATCAAGTAATGGGGCGGCGCGCGTGGCAGGGGCGGGGTCACAGGGGCGGGAGGAGGCGGCGAGGCTGGAGGGACGGGGGCCCGGCTCGCCGACTGGACCCGGACCCGGACCCCGCGTGAACCAGAGGTGATGCGGGGCCGCCCTCCTGCAGGGCCAACCAGGGGGCCGGGGCGGGATGGGGGCAGTCAGGGCCCCGCCTGGAGGTCTTCCGTCCGGGACCCAGCCCCGAGGAGCGACGGGAGCCCTGTCTCCCAGGCCTCGGTGAGGCTCATTTCCGGGGCGAGGGAGGTACTGCTTCCCTCTGCCGCCCCCAAGACCCCCGCAGCCCGCACCCCACACCCCCCGGCCTGCACCCGAGGTGCCCCAGCCCCGGCCGCTTTGGAAAGACCCTCTCTGGCCCGAGCGCTCTTCTGCGCAGCGGCCCCGGAATAGGCGGGCAGGGCGCCGGCGAGGAGGAGCCAGGCGACCCCCAGACCCCAGGTGCGACTTGCGCGCACCTCTGTACCTGGCGGCGCGCGGCGACCTCTGGGACTTCGCTGCCGCAGACATCGTTCTGCTGCCAGCCTTGCTCCTCGCTGTGACAGGTTGCATTTTGTGTCTTGGTGCTGACTTCCGTCGGCGCGATCCAGGTGACCGCTGTCTCTCCTGCACGCGCGCTTTGGGTGGCCCAGATCACTAGCATCTGCTCCAGAAATAAACACCGCTGGCCGCTCGGGGTGGTTCGATGCCCAGTTCCTTCCGCCCAGTTCCTTCGGCGCTGGACACTGTCTGGGATGGTGGCAGAAATGGCGCTGTTTACACCCTTGACAGCTGGTGGCATGGCTCTGTCTTTTTTTGTGCTGCCACGTCTGTTGAGGAGGTGAAGTCGCCCTCTTAAGGATGGGTAGGCGAGATTCAGGGTTTTTGTTTTTGGTGTGTTTTTTTGTGTGTTTTTTTTTGGATTAACTATTGGATTCTAGCCGTTTGAGGATTGTGCCCTGTGTTATCAGGGATCGTCTCAGAAATATAGCCTTTTGGGAGCTGCTGGTCGCTGTTGGTTGGTCTAGCTAAGGAGTGACAGAGGGGCAACTCCAGTTTCTGGCTGTAACACTTATTTTTTCCTGAAAACCAAATTTTTGTCTACCCGGGCTTGTACTGAAGCAGAGATAAAGTTTATCTTTTCTTTGGGAAAAGCTGATCCGGCTGCAGACTGTCTTCATCTGAAATATTCTGTTGCTATAGCCTCTTAAAAATCAAATGCAGACACACACCCTTATGGTCTATGGACTACATTGTTGCAGGGTGAACTTTCTAAGACAGATCTTCCTGTCTTTCTCCTTAAAAACTTAGACGCCTCTTGTTTGCAGACTATAATCTAAATTTCTGGAAGCATTTAAGACTCTTAGCATTTGGCACAGTGCACTGTAGCCAAATCAGACTTTGGCCAGCATACGTCATGCTTGTGTTCTGTGGCGTCAGCTCTTGACCTTGCCCCGCAGTGCCTTGTCCCCCTTCCCATCCTGGCAGGATGAAATTTCTTTAAGACCCCCTCACTTTGTTCCTTTCTCTTAACTTCTTTCTCTGTTTATTTGCCATGCCAGATGGGTTGTACACTTCTTAAATGTAAAGACTGTCTTGTTTATCTTTGTAATCATCATGTATTCATAGATTTTTTTTAAAATGCCTGTTGTGTGCCAGTCTATTAAATGTCTTGGATACAATAGTGAGAAAGACAGATAAAGGCGCCTCTCATGAAGCTTACAATCTAGTGGGAAAGATGGAAAATAAGTGCAAATACAAGAGATACTAAGTCAGGGGTCCTCAAACTTTTTAAACAGGGGGCCAGTTCACTGTCCCTCAGACCGTTGGAGGGCCGGACTATAGTTTAAAAAAAAAACTATGAACAAATTCCTATGCACACTGCACATATCTTATTTTGAAGTAAAAAAACAAAACGGGAACAAATACAATATTTGTATTTGCATGTGGCCCGCGGGCCGTAGTTTGAGGACCCCTGTACTAAGTGCTATGAAGGAAATAAATCAATTACTTTGTTAGGGAATGAGAGGGAGAGACAATCAATTCAAATCAGAAGGGGCTACCATATATGCAGGATGCCAGAGAGCAGTCCTGGCAGAGGGAACAGTGTGCTCAGAAGCTGATTGGACCACAGCATGGCCTGTTGGAGGAGCTAGAAGGCTGGTGTTGCGGGAGGTAGGGAGTGACTCAGGCAGAGTGACTTGAGAAGAGACTGGTGAGCTCATGCAGGACCTTGTGAGCCAAGGTGAGGAGATCAGATTTTGTTTTAAATGCTTTAGGTAGTAATCAAAGCTATAAACAGATGTGACATGATCCCTCCATAAATGTTTATGAAAGTGAGCTGAGTTGAATACTGTATTAGGGTTCTTGAGAGAGAAAAAATGTGTGTGTGTGACTTATAAGGTATTGGCTCATGAATCTTGCAGGCTGAGAAGTCCTACTATCTGCCATCTGCAAGCTGGAGACTCAAGAAAGCTGGTGGTATAATTCCGAGGGCTGAGAGCTGGAGAGCCGATGGTGTAGATGCCAGCCTGGGTCTGAAAGCCTGAGTGAGAAGCAGGGACGCCAGCGGCAAAGAAGACCCCTGGCTCAGCTCAGGCTGTCAGTCAGAGAGCAGATCTAGCCTTCCTCTGCCTTTTTGTTCTAGTCAGGCCCGCACTGGATTGGATGATGTCCACTCACATTGGGGAAGGTCATCTGGCTTACTTAGTCTACCAATTCAAATGCTAATCTTTTCCAGAAACATCCACACAGGCACAACACAGAAATAATGTTTAATCAGCTATCTAGGCATCCGTTGGTCCAAGCAAGTTGACACACAACATTAACAAAAACCATTGCATTTTATCCACAGAAAAGTTTCCAATGTACTGCAGCTTCTTTCCTAACTATATTTCTTTTAAGAAAAACACAGCTCAACTTTGTCAAGTGTCCTGTTCATTGCTAAGCTCTGAAGTTTTTGGTACATATTGCTGAACTGGATTGGGTTGGATTGGATTCATTCATTAGGGTCATTTTGTCATAGTTTGAATCTTCTTCTCCATTCCAGGGTGATTTATTATGTACCAATCATTCTTAACCCTCAATGTGTATCAGAATTGCATGTGGCACTTTTTAAACGTACATGTGCCTGAGGTAAAGATCTTGCCCCAAGCAAACTGAGTCAGAATCTCTAGAACAGTAGTTCTCATCCTTGCTGTGCATCAGAATCACCTTTGGTGCTTACTTCAGAGATTCCTTTATGTTGTTTAACTCTTGGGACAGTGGAGGAGAAGGCTCAAGAAAGGAGGACTCTGAATTACAAAACTGGACAGATTCAGTGTTTGCAAATGTTCGTTTGGGCATCTTGTGAGCTTGGCAGAAAAGGGTGAGGTTGACTTTTGTGTACAATCTGAAAATTGAAGAAAGTTTTTAACATGCCCTGCTCGTGGCCTTGACAAACCCCATGTGATTTAAGATTCCCTTAATTGATTACCATTGCCCAAGTGAGATCTTTGAATACTACTTTCTATAACTTGTGATTCCTCTTCTGGAAAGATAGAAATCCATTTTCCTAATCTTAGGTTCATCCTTTTTGCAAATTAAATATGTAGTGTTGGATTTACAGGCTAGGAACACTGTTGTGTTAGCACACAGTGTAGCACTGGCCGGTGTGGCTCAGTTGGTTGAGCGTCGTCCGGTGCACCAAAAGGTCTTCAGTTTGATTGGGGCACGTAGCCCAGGTTGCGGGTTTAGTCCCCTGTCAGGGTGCTTACCGGAGGCTACCATCCATGTTTCTCTCCCCCCTCCCTCCCTCTCCCTTCCTTTCTGTCTAAAATTAATAAAAACATATTTTTAAAAAGAATACAATATAGAATATAATATGTATCAAGGAATTTATTTGTTTCTAACATTGCATGCTTTTGAGCAGTTGATACTAACTCGAATAGCTATGGCTATTGAAATAGAATTGTTATGACGGTGGCACTTAATAGATGGGCTCGCCAATCGTTGGTATAATTAAAATGGTTTTGGCTGCAATATTTATATCTTTTAAGAAAAATTGGAACAAAACAAACAAAAGTCTTGTGTATTAATATAAAATGTCTCACAGATCTTAAGAATACACACACTGAATAACACTCTTCCTGTGTGCAGAAATGATTATCGTCACAAGGAGTGGAGGAAGGTCTTTGATTTGAAATTAACTCCAATGCTTTATATATTTTGTAGACTTCCATAAGAAAATTACCATTGTAGAGATTTGGGGGTTTATTTGTGAACTCAAATAGTTAAGATTTCAGTACTCAAAACGTAACTAGCTAACACATTAAACAGATTTTGAAAATATTGTTTTGTAATTATAAGGGTAGAAAGTGGAAAATGGGAAAAGCAAAAGGAATAGAATAAATCTTAATATTGAAAATTTTCATCTTGATTTTTAAATTCTTTTCTTTTCTTTTTTTCTATACTAACCGTGAATCTGGTTCCTGTCAGTTGTTGCTACGTCAGTCGAAGACTTAGCCAGCTATCAAGTCATGATCCTCTGTGGAGAAGACATTGCAAAAAATACTGGCTGATATCTGAGTGAGTATTCAGGAAATATGTATTCTTGACACTTGGCCCCGGGCTTCTATAACACTGGTCTGTCCTGGTTCTCCTCTCTAACCCTTCTCTCTCTGTCTCCTTTGGTGGCGCTTCTGTGCCTGCCACTACGTGCTGGTGCTCGCCCAGCCTCTGTCCTTGGCCCGCCGCTCTCTTCTCTCTGTGAACTCTCCGCATGCACGGTGGCGGTGTATAGTGACTGCGTGTGTGCTGCTGACTCCCAACCTGGATGGCCTCCCTGACATCCCCACTGAGCTCCAGACTTGTTTGCGTAACCTTCTGCTGAACCTTTCCATCGCATGTCCCACAAGGGCTCACTGAACTCAGTGAATATTAATAAATAGACAGAATAAAAGTGTAGATAACAGAAGGTGGGAGTTGGGAAAAGTGAAAGAAAAAAGTGCTACTATCTTTTTCTTAGATTGAGGGGAATTGAGTAGTGACTGAAGCTGTAAAGCAAGAAGTAGAGGTTTAAGTGTATTATTGAAAGTTGCAACTACTCGGCAGAACTGAATATTAATAACAGCTATCAAACATTGGGAGGAGGGGGAATGGAGAGGAGAGAATTTTAAGTATTGCTATATCCTGATCTTTTTTGTTTGTTTGTTTTTTGTTTTTGTTAATCCTCACCTGAGGATATTTTTCCATTGATTTTGAAAGAGAGAGGGAGAGACAGAGAAAGAAACAACAGTGTGAGAGAGACACATCAATTGGTTGCCTCCCACACACACCCTGCCCAGGGCCTGGGGATCAAGCCTGTATCCAAGGTATGTGACCTGGCCCTTTAGGCTAAGGGCCGACGCTCTATCCACTGAGCCAGACCATCTAGGGCTATCCTGATCTTTTACTTTAGGGTATCAATACATAGATGTGAAATTGATAAATCAAGAATTAGGGGCATAGACATTTAGAATTACAGAGATAACTTCCAGAAATAACTAAAGTTTCCTTTGAGAGGTTGGGCTTCATAAGTTCATTGGTACTTGATTGGTTTTGATAAATATGTATGTATATATTATTTACATTAATGAAAAAATACTCCTCCCCCCAAAAAAACAAAACACTCTGAATTGTCCTTTTCTCCATCTTTGAACCTGATCATCCTACATTCCTGGTTTTAGGGGCAGCATCATCCATCCACTTGAGCTTCTAAGCCCAAACCAGGAATCATCCCACATCTCTTCTCTCCTCTTTCCCTTCCTCTTTCCCTACCTCTCTCCATCCCTCTCTCCCTCCACTTATTCAATTACTGAGCCCTTCTGATTTTAGCCTCTATATTTCTTGAATCTTTCTACTCATTCATCTAGCTACCAGTTTGAGTTCAGTGCATCATCTGACTAGGATTACTGCAAAACCCTCCTAACTCATCTCTGAGCCTCTAGTTTACACCCCTCCCACACCATTGTCACAGTTCTGCTCTTTGAACTACCCTGTTAAAACCCTTCAGTGGTTCTTCATTTCCTGCAGGATATTAGCATGTTACCTTAAGCCCTTTGTGGCTCTCTTATCTTGTATCACTTCTACCTGACATTGTTCATTCTCCCTGATAAGACTGCATTAAAAAAAAAAAAAAAAATAGCCGAAACCGGTTTGGCTCAGTGGATAGAGCGTCGGCCTGCGGACTGAGAGGTCCCGGGTTCGATTCTGGTCAAGGGCATGTACCTGGGTTGCGGGCATATCCCCAGTGGGAGATGTGCAGGAGGCAGCTGATCGATGATTCTCTCTCATCAATGTTTCTAACTCTCTAACTCCCTTCCTCTCTGTAAAAAATCAATAAAATATATTTAAAAAAAATAAAAATAAAAAAATATATATATATATATTGATTTTTTTACAGAGAGGAAGGGAGAGGGGGAGAGATAGAGCTATAGAAACATCGATGAGAGAGAAACATCCATCAGCTGCCTCCTGCACACTCCCTACTGGGGATGTGTCCGCAACCAAGGTACATGCCCTTGACTGGAATCGAACCTGGGATCCTTGAGTCCGCAGGCCGACGCTCTATCCACTGAGTCAAACCGGTTAGGGCAAGACTGCATTTTTGAGGGCAAAAAGTACGCCTTATTTTTAATGTCCTCAAGTGGCTAAGTAGACATTCAATAAATATTTATGGAATTGTATTAAATCTAAATGTTGAATTATGTGATTACTATGGTGCTATATGATTCTCTGGCTGATCCAGTGTAGATAAATTAGGTTAATATTATTGTATCATTAGATTCCAAGTATTTTCTAAAATTGAACAACTAGCCCTGACTGGTTTGGCTCAGTGGATAGAGCATCAGCCTGTGGACTGAAGGGTCCCAGGTTCGATTCCGGTCAAGGGCATATACCTTGGTTGCGGGCACATCCCCAGTGGGGGGTGTGCAGGAGGCAGCTGATCAATGTTTCTAACTCTCTATTCCTCTCCCTTCCTCTCTGTAAAAAAATCAATAAAATATAAATAAATAAATAAATAAATAAATAAATATTGAACAACTACAGGTGACCCTTTAACAGCTTGGGTTTGAACTACACGGGTCCACTTATCTACAGATTTTTTTCAATAACTATTGTAAATTTATTTTCCTTATTATTTTCTTTTTCCTAACTTACACTATTACAAGAATATACTAGTATATAATACATATAACATACAAAATATATATTAATCAACTGTTTATGTTATCAGTAAGGCTTCCAGTCAACAGTAGCTATTAAATTATACTCTGATTTAAAAAAATATATATTATTTTATTGGTTTTAGAGAGAGAGGAAGGGAGAGGGAGCTAAAGAAACATCGATGTGAGAAACATCCATTGGCTTCCTCGAGCCCGCAACCTGGGCATATGCCCTGACCAGGAATCAAACCAGCAACCTTTCTGTGCCCTGGACAACGCCCAACCACACCAGCCAGGGCTATACTCGGATCTTTTTGTCTGGGATGCAGGTCAGGGAGGTCTGCACCCCTAACTCCTGCATTCAGGGATCAGCTGTACATACACATTTATAATTGGTATGCTTTTTTAGAAGTAAGTTGAGATTCACACTCCATATTTTCTTCACATATTTTATTGAAATTAGAACATTTAGAAAAAAGGTAAGTAGAAAGTAAGAAATAAGTGATTCATAATCCCACTATGCCAGCAATAACTCCTGTTGTTAAATTTTTTGGTGTCACTATTTGCTAGTCTTCATTGGTAGCTAAAATAAATGGAAAAGAAGGCAAAAGTAACCAAAAATTTCCATGAAGTTTGTTGGTAAATGTCTAGAATCTGTACTAATTTTGTTTCAAAAGATTTTAAATCTCATTTTTGTAATCTGTTTAGGGAAGAGAAAACACAGAAGAATCAGTGCTGGAAATCTCTCTTCATTGATACTTATTCTGACGTAGGAAGATACATTGACCATTATGCTGCTATTAAAAAGGCCTGGGATGATCTCAAGAAATATTTGGAGCCCAGATGTCCTCGGATGGTTTTGTCTCTTAAAGGTCAGGTGAACTACCTAAGATGCTAAGAAAGTTGTTTCCATCACAAAATAAAAGGCAGAACCAGGATTTCAAACTCAGGCTCATTTCAGAGCTATGGTCTTAATAGCAGTTGAAGGGAGAAAGGTCCTATTCATCCTGTTATTTAAAATGTCTTAAGACCTTAGAGAGCTCGTCCAATATTAGGACATTTGGAATATGAGAATGTAGAGTCCACCTTGTAGACATTTCTCCTTTCAGGTACAGAGTTACCAAGAAACTAGGATACAGAGCAGCTGCTGCTGCTTTTTTTTGTACTCAATTTGGTATTGCCAGGCCTCCATGCTCACTTCTCTGTATCTGGTGATTGGAAGTGAGGTTGTTGTCGTCAGAGAATTCCTTGAGAGCCCCTGTTTTACTCTCAGGTGTCAGTTCTCCCGGGGCTTTGCCATGAGTTGGAATAGGATAAAGGCTCTTTGATATCTAGAATGCAGGGGATTTTAGGAATGCCAGGCCTATGAGTTTTAGGACTAAGTCAAGAACCTCCTACTCACCTCAGTGGTCATAGTCCCTGACTCATTTTCAAGGCACCTCAAGGAAACTTGGAAAGCAAGTAAGTATTGGGCTTGGGGAAATTTTTATAAGTATCTTGAAATTATGATACATTAATATAGGGTGTCCCCAAAAATGTATACACACACTTTGAATAATTATAAAGCCAGTGTTTATTAAAATCGATTTCATTTTTAGAATTGAACTATCAGCTGTTAAAGGATATATGCATTTTGGGGGGGACACCCCATATATCTTTTGTTAAAATCTGTCGAATGGTATGTATTACATATCTTCAAATTTCATATTTACCTTACATGTTGGCTTAAATTTTTAGAGTTGGAGGGATTTTAGAGATCACTTAGACCAGGGGTTAGCCAAGTTTTTTTAAAATGACCAGATAGTAAATATTTTAGGCTTTGAGGGACAGACAGATGGTGTCTTCTTTTAACTATTTAACTCTTGCTGTTGTCGTGGAAGGCAGCATAGGCAATACATAACAAACAGGGCTGGCACTTTTCCAAGAAAACTTCATTCGCAGAATCAGGCGGCAGGCCAGGGTTTGGCCTGCAGCCTAGAGTTTGCTGATGCCTGATTTATACCAGTCCCCTCATTACAGGTGAAGGGACAGGCTCAGAGAGTTCAGGTGACTTATGCAAGGTCACATAATGGTAAGTGACAGAGATGGAACCCTCAAGTAGGTTTCTTGGCTCCAGTAACCTTTTCACGGTCTCCTCATCCAAGCAAGCTCGGGAGCAAGGAAAGTAAATGAGTATTTATTGAGTGCCAGTAAAGCATTTTACTAAGCACTTGGAGCTTCTTCAATCCTCACCGCAATCCCCTCCGGTAGCTGGCATCTCCCATTTCACAGGTGGGGAAACAGGATTAAAGAGATGAGCTAACTTGCCGAGTCAGTCAGTAAGCGGCAAAGCTGAGCGAGCGTTCACCTGGTCTGGCTCCCAGATTCTCTTGGAGTAGGTTGCGTCTCTAAACATTGATTTCACTGTCTTGTAAGCATATATTTCTTTATATTTTTCTTTTGCCATATTTGTTTGTTTGTTTCTTTGTTTGGTTTTTGGCTTTTAAAAAATTTCTTTCCCTCTTGCTGCCTCTTTTAAGAAATTCGAAGTTTCTTATTGTTGTATGGTCCAGGCAGTTATTCAGTTTGTTTTGTACTAAACTTTTTAAAATAAAGTTTCCATTTTGGAGTAATTTGAAATTACAGGAAAGTTGCAAAAAATATTACAGAGAATTCTTTTTTTTTTTTTCTTCAAAATATATTTTATTGATTTTTTTATAGAGAGGAAGGGAGGGGAGAGGGATAGAGAGTTAGAAACATCAATCAGCTGCCTCCTGCACACCCCCTACTGGTTATGCGCCCGCAACCAAGGTATATGCCCTTGACCGGAATTGAACCCGGGACCCTTGAGTCCGCAGGCCGACGCTCTATCCACTGAGCCAAACTGGCTACGGCGAGTACAGAGAATTCTTGTGTACTCTTTACCCAGTTTCAGTTCCCCCTAGTGTACTGCCTTCTGGGACATTTGTCAAAGCTAAAGTCTTCATTGGAAAATTATTATTAACTAAACTCCAGACTTTATTCAGATTCAATGAGCTTTTCCAGTAATGTCCTTTTCAATTCCTGTATCCAACCCAGAATACTACAGTGCGTGTGGTTATGTCTTCTTAGTGTCATCTGGTCTCTGGCAGTTTCTCAGTTTTTCCTTGTCTTTCATGACCTTGACAGTTTGAAGGAGTACTGGTAAGGTACTTTGTAGAATGGCCCTCAAAGTGACTTTGTTTGAAGTATTACTCGTGACTAGACTGGAGTAATGGGTTTTCAGAAGTTACTGCAGAGGCACGGGGCACCTCTCATCACTTCTCTGAGGGGATGTGATATCCACACGCTCTCACTAGAGATGTTAACTAACCTCCAGAAACATGCACAGATCATAAGTGCACAACTCAGTGAATTATCATAACGTGAACACACCCATTGTAGCACCCTACAAGTCAAGAAGAATAATCTGTCCCTAGAACCCTCCCTCTTTCTCAGGGGTAAGCATTCTCCTGATTGCTATTAGCACTGAGTAATTTTCTTTTTGAACTTTATGTAAATTGTATGATTAAGTATGTATTTTGTGTGAATTATTTCCATTTTTTGTAAAATTCAACTGTGTTGTCTCTAACAGTAGTTTTTTCATTCTTGTTGTGATATAGTACTCCATTATTTGAGCAGACCACATTTTATAGGTTTATTTTGTTGATGGATAGTTGGGTTCTTTCTAGTTTTTGGCTAGTACCAATAATGCAGTGTAAAGAATTATAAATAATACAAATGTAAATCATTTTTTATGTACATATGAGCGTATTTCTATCAGGTTAATACCTGGGATTGAGTTTACTGGGTTGTAGAATGTGCTTATATTAAACTTCAGAAGATACTGTTAATTTTTAAAAGGGGTCCTACCACTTTACATTCCTGCCAACACTGTAATGTTGTCATTCTTTGTATTTTTACCTTTCGAATGGGTGTGTAGTGATGGTTTTAATTTGCACTTCCTTGAATATGTACATTAACAACAGTTTTATTTCTAGCTTTCCAATCCTTAGATGTTATTTATTTCTTGCCTTATTGCACTGGTTAGGGCAGTGATGGCGAACCTATGACACACGAATTCATTTTTTGGGTTGATTTTTCTTTGTTAAATGGCATTTAAATATATAAAATAAATATCAAAAATGTAAGTCTTTGTTTTACTATGGTTGCAAATATAAAAAAATTTCTAAATGTGACATGGCACCAGAGATAAGTTAGGATTTTTCAAAATGCTGACAACGCCGAGCTCAAAAGGTTCGCCATCACTGGGCTAGGGCCTTCAGTACAGTGTTGGAAAGATATGATGATGTGAGCATCCTTATCTTTCTGTTTGCAGAGAGAAAGCTTTCAACATTTCTCTGATGATGTTTGTTGTAGGCTTTTTGTACATGTTCTTTATCAGATTGAAGCAAGTTACTTCTGATAGTAGTTTTCTAAGAAGAGTTTTTTTTTGTTTTTGTGTTTTTTGATAATTGAATTTTTATCAAATGTCTTCCAGTCTTGTGATTATCATGATCTTTCTACTTCATTCTGTTAATTCACTGAATTACATTGCTTGATTTTCTGAATGTTAAACCATTACTCAAATAAACTTACTATGGCTGTAATGTATTATCCTTTTTATATATTATCAGATTTGATTGGCTAGTATTTGACTGGGGTTTTTACAGATGTGTTCATGAAAGAGTTTGGCCTGTAATTTTTCTTTCATAAATGTCCTTGTCAGGTTTTGGTATTAAGTACTGGCCTTGTAAAACAAGTTGGGAAGTGTTGCCTCTTTTTCTGTTTCCTGGAAGACTTTATGTAAGCTTGATCTTATTTCCTGCTTAAATGATTAGTAGCATGCATGAAGCCAATCAATCCTGGAGCTTTTATTGTAGGGAGGGTTTAAACTAAGGATTCAATTTCTTTATTAGAAATAGTACTACTCAGAGTTTTTACTTATTTTCATGTCAGTTTTGATAAGTTGTGTTTTTCTAGGAAATTGTCTACTTTATTTACATTTTCCAACTTATTGCCATAAAGTTTTTCATAATACCTTCTTATCTTTGTAATGCTTGTTGGATGTGTCGTAATTTCACTTTCCCATTTCTGGACTTATTTGCACTTTCTCTCTGTTCCTCTTGCTCAGTCTTGCTAGGTAGGGGCTGGTCAATTTTAATAGTTTTTTCAAAGAACTGGCATTTGCCTTTGCCAATTCATTTCTTATTTCATTAATTTCTCTGATTTCTTCGAATTTACTGTCACTTTTTTCCTGACTTGAGATGATTGCTTAGATAATAAATTTTCAGTTTTTCTTATTTTTTTTCAAATGCTTTTAGGGCTATAAATTTTCCTGTGAACATAGTTTTAGCCTCATATCACAAGTTTTAATATGTTGTATTTTCATTAACATGCAGTTCAAAATATTTTCTGATTTTTTTCCTTAATCCATGGGTTATATAGAAATATATGGCTTGATTTCCAAACATGTGGGGCTTTTTAAGTAATCTTTTTTATATAATTTATATTTTAATTCCACTGTTATTAGACAATATACTCTGTGACTCTAGTCATTTGAAATTTGTTCTCTGGTCCAGTGTATAATCTATCTTGGTAAATGTTCTGTGTACACTTGAAAAGAGTGTATATTTTACCATTGATATACAAATATCAGTATATATATATACACACACATAAACATTTACATATATATATAAAATTAGGCAAAACTTGTTAATCCTGTACTCTTGTTTATATGGGGGGCTACTTGTTCTATTACTACCAGAGGCATGTTGAAATTTCTCACTGTGGTAGGCAGAATTCTGAGCGCATTCCCAAGATTCCCATAGTCACTGTTATATGCATGGTATAAAGTCTCCCCTGGCATGTGAGTAGACTGTGGATATAGTTTATTTCAGCTCTGTGGGTGGTCATGTTATGTGACAAAGATGAAAGGGTTTTGCAGATGTAATTAAAGCCCCAAATTTGTGGATTTGAGGAAATGATCCCGAGTGGACCTGACCTGATCAGGTAAGTCCTAACAGGAACTGGACCCTTTTAGAAGTCGAAGAGATTCACAGCATGGATATTTCTCCTGTTGGCCTTGAATGACCAAACTGTCATGTTGTGGAGAGGCCAGGTGATAGGGAATGACAGGCGGCTTCTAGGAGCTGAGGCCTCAGCTGCAGCTGCAAGGAACTGAATTCTGCCAAGAACCAGTGAGCTTGGAAGGGGACCCCAAGCATGAGATGCATAAGATGAGATAGCATCCCCAGCGGACACCATCATTTCAGCCTTGTGGGACCTGAGCAGAGGATCCAATTCAGTCACGCCCAGATTTCTGACCTACAGAAACTGTGAAATAACAAAGGAGTGTTTTAAGCTGCTAATATTGTGGCACTAGAAAACTAATACATCTGCTATGATTATAGATGTATCTCCACTTTTCTTCATTTTAAAAATTATATTTAGAAGCTGTGTTATTAGGTACACAAAATTAGAATGATAATATTTGTGTAGTGAATTGAACCTTTTTGCCATTATAAAAAGTCCTCCATTACCTCTAATAATGCTATTTGCTTTAAATTCTAGTTTGTGCGATTTTAGTGGAGCTATTCTAGCTTTCTTTTCTCTACATCTTTAAGATGTGCCTCTTATATGTGATCATGTTTGTTTTTATCTAATGTCAGTCTGTCTTTTAACTAGATTATATACTCTATATTAAATGTGATTACTAGTATATTTGAATTTAAATATACTGCTTCTATATGTTTTTTTTTATTTGTGTCATTTGAGTAGGTGTTTCTATTTTGCATTCTTCTTACTTTTATTCTGTACTCCTGCTTTTTATTTAATTAAAGTTTGTTTTAAAGTAGTATGTTTACCATTTTCTGGACAACGAATCTTAAAATATTTGAACTCCAGTTACCTTTGTGTTACAGTTTTTGTGATTTTAACTTTAGTGTATTTTATGTCCCTGGAAATGTTATTATTATTTTATTTATTCAATATTATCTTAGATTTATCTTTTCTGTTGCTCTTTATTGTTTCCTGCACCTTCATGATTCCATCTGAGATAATTTTTCTTCTGCCCGAGAATTCCTTTGTTTTTTGTATGTTTTTTTAATGAGGGACTGCTACTGCTAAATTTTTTCATATCTTTTTTGGCCGAAAGTATTTATTTCATCTTCACTTTTGATGTATATATTCACTGGACATAGAATTCTTGTCAGTAGTTATTTTTTTGAGCACTTTGAAGATACCATTCTTCTGGCTTCTGTTTCTATTGAGAATTTTGCTGTCAGTCTTATTCCTTTGAAGGTTCCTTGTGTGGCTTTTCCCCTTCTCTGGCTGCTTTGAAAATTTCTCTGTCTTTGACTTTCCACAGTTTTCCAATTGTGTGTCTGGATATGGTTTTCTTTGTAATTATTCTCCATGGAGTTTATAGTGCTTCTTGAATCTGTGGTTTGGTGTCTTCATCAGTTTTGGAAAATTCTCTCAGTCCTGTGATATTGTTGAAAGCATTGCTCAGTTTCTCAGCCACTCAGCCTCAGGTTTGCTTTCAGAATTGGCAATTGCCTCAAAGACAAGGTGGCTCCTTTGGAGGCCTGGCTAACCTCTCAGTTTCTCTCGTCTGGACCCCTCACCCCACCATGTCTCACTGTCTTTGAGGTTCTCCAAAAGCCTTGAAATCAATTTTGTGTTGTTTAGTTTTTCTAATTCCTCAGCAAGAGGTTTGATCCAACAGCCTGGTGGACCATTGCTGACAGTAAACCTCTCTTCTTGGTGTTTGTGACTACTTCCTACTTTTTAAAATTAGAATATGTGGTGGGCTTACCAACATGCACAATTGAATTTAAGTTAATGACCACCTCACAGCATGAACAAACACCAAAGTTCAGTAAGAGATTGCTTTAAGACTCTTGAACAGCGTCAGTGTAGAGAACTTCTGGAGATTGTTTTTTAATGAGAAGTGTGGGTATATTAGATGAAGAAAAATGAGATGTGCCCTGATGGATTTCATTGGCGCATACTTTCCATGTTTTACTTAGTGCCAGTGTTTTCCCTACTGAATTTGCTTGCTCAGGGCTTCAAATGTCAGCCAGTCTAAAGTGATAAGTTTCTCTGAATTTTCAGTTCATTTCCCTGTATTTCAGTAATGCATTTCGGGCAGGACTCACTTGCTCTAAGATTGTTTTGTTGTTTAGCAGGAAGACTGTATTTCTTCATAATTCGTTTTTTTGTGCATTTGCAGAGGGTGCTCGAGAGGAAGACCTAGATGCTGTGGAAGCTCAGATTGGTTGCAAACTTCCTGATGATTATCGATGCTCATATCGTATCCACAATGGGCAGAAGTTAGTGGTTCCTGGGTAAGATGCTTGCTGTTTCAGTTATTTTTAATGATACAACTTATTTTCTAGAAAGAAAATAAACTGTAGTTATAGTTGTTCTTAGTAGATTAAAGTAGTATGGGAGTTCCCTTTTCTTCCTTGTAGCAATCCATAAGACAAAGTCTACAGCTTGAATTTGACTTTACCAAAATAAATGTGTCTCATGAAAACCTTATCTTTATCAACACCTCCTTAGAATGAAATGAAATCTGTTTGGATGTGGGGGCAATGCGACATAAGGGAAATGCATGTGGAGATACATTTTAACGGAAACTGTTCAGCACCCTTCAAGTGTTTATCTTGTTTACAGCCAGATCATTTGTTTTGGAGAGCCTGGCACAAATTCCGTGTATCATACATGTAAAAATAAGAATTTGTTCAGAACTACATGTACTAAGCTAAAAAATATATAGTTTTGTCCTATTCAAGCACGGCCTATAATTAAATGGCCTATTTTAAACTTCTAAAAGATGAAGTATTCATTGTGGAACCTTTCGGGAAAAGCAGACCACGTATTTAGTAGCTGTCAAATCCACTCACAGTTTTAAAAACGATATGCTTTGAACGGGTCTACTCCTTTTGTTTTTTTATGAAATTAAGCTATTTCAGAGACACTGCATTTGTGCAATGCCAATGACAATTTAGGGAGAACTTTGCATTGTTCTTATTGGAACTTGATGTCTCTGTGTGTGAAGAATCATATGAGGCTCTGTTTCCATTTCAGGTCTGAATACTACCTTTCAATCTCAGTATGATCACCTCCCACATTCCCTGTACTCATTGAATCATTTCTGAAATATGGGCAGTTAGGACTAGATAACCCTAAGTTACTGGCTTTTTTTTTTTTCTATTCTATTTTCCTGTCAAACTGAAATTTGACAAAATTGAAAAACTGTCACACTTCAAGAGCATAGCCTATAATTAGAAAATTTTATTAAAAGAGTTGCCCAGAAGTGACATGACTAGAAGGTCATGCATTTCAAAACAGGGATTTTTAACTATCCACAGCCCAATGGTGAGATGTGGGATAGGAATCTCATTAAGGACCCATACCTGTGTTATTCTCATGCACATGCAGTGAGATGAATTTAGATCCCATGCATTCCAAGTTAATGAAAATTTGGTCAAGGTTTAGGCTGATTAACATTTATACTGTCTAGTAGGGTAGAGTAAGCTAAAGGTCGTAACAGCATAGAGGTATCAGAGAATTTATCCCTTGAAACATTAAATTAGTCATACACGTACATATAGCAAAATATCAGCAAATCAGTTTATCATGGCAAGATAGATTCCTGAATGCAATAAAACTATTTTTTCTTTTTATAAAGCTTTTAGACATTTAGGCTTTTAGTTTAAATCAATCTTTCCACTCAAGAGTTTGACTGTAATATATAAATTATAGTGTTTTGGGCATTTCCGGTTTAGAATCGACATGTTAACCACTTCCTATAAAGTTGTCAGTGTGAAATTATTATTCATTAAGAAGATGAAGCACAGATGTTTGTGTGGCACTGCAATTGATTACATTTTTGAATCTGTTCTCAGGTTATTGGGAAGTATGGCGCTGTCCAATCACTATCGTTCTGAAGATTTGTTAGACGTGGATACAGCTGCTGGAGGCTTTCAGCAGAGACAGGGACTGAAATACTGTCTCCCTTTAACTTTTTGCATACACACTGGTTTGAGTCAGTACATAGCAGTGGAAGCTGCAGAGGGCCGAAACAAGAATGAAGTTTTCTACCAATGCCCAGTAAGTAGGAAGTGTGTTTTAAGTGTGGCTTTAAGGTGTGTTCTGATGAGAGTATAAATGTGTGCATTAGGAATTTTCAGGGTTGTTGAATGGGTATAGGGCATTATGTAATTTAATTAGAGACCTATGTAGCCAGACACAAGTGGCATGGAATGCCAAAAGAAAATATTACCAGTGGACAAACAATGCGAACTGTGGTTCATGCAGAGACAAAGCTGTGAGTTGTGTGAAGGCATTTTAAGTTTAAGGAAAACTAATGAGCTTTTTGTTGAAGTAATTAATTATAATATACATTTCTAACTTAAAAATACAACTTTTGAACATCATTTGATCCAAATGCAGTAGGAATTTTTTAAACTCTTCAGTAGGTATTTGAGTTGTTGAAAAATGAAGATCCTTTTTAGAAGATTTTTGTTATGATTTTAGTATTTTGTTTATCTTATTTGTTCAGTTTTCAGTAATTTCTTAGTAACAACTTCTGCTTTCATTTTTACCTGTGAACTTTTAACTTAGAAGAGAATTTAAAATAGGAAATACTTTTCATAGTTATCTGAAATATGTGACTCCATAAAACATTTAAAATATTTTAAGAGCCTTCATAGCTTTTAATTTTTCTAAGCATTTTCACGTCTTTTATCTCATTTTTGACTTGATACCTCTAGAAGGTTATAAGATGATGGCTTGATCTCTTTATTTATAGAGAAAAGTGACTAACGTAGAATTCTTCAGGTTTCTTGATCGAATCCAAAGCCTTTTCTCCTAGGATAATTAGTTGTATTTCTTCTTACCTTAACTTCCTAATTCTTTTCCTGCAGGACAGTTTTTTTGGTTCATTGTCAACAGTAATAGCAGTAAATAAGCATTTAACTGGACTTTATAGAAAGAACCTAAATATAGAAATCTTGAAGCAGGAGCTGACAAGTGTGAGGAATGTCCAAGAATTGGTTAGAGCACTTAAGTTATTTTATATCTGTTTTGCCTTTTCTTCAGGGAAGAATACAAATAATGAACAATGGGAAATTAAGAAAATGTATTTTTCTTATTCTTTTCTTCCTTCTTTCTTTCTCAGAACCTAGTTAATATTAGGTGATTCCTCTTGCCTTGGAGTCTTCGGGGAGTACAGGCATACCTCATTTTTTGTTTTGTTTTGTTTTAAAATAAAAAATTGTGAATTTATTCAAAACAAAACAAAATACATGGTGGAGAGTATTTTTCTTAATTAAAATATTCTTTTTCTCACTTAGGACCAAATGGCTCGGAATCCAGCTGCTATTGACATGTTTATCATAGGTAGGAAAAAAAAAAGTTTTATTTTTTCCTTTTTCTGCCTGTCAAAAATATTAAGTTGGTAGAAACATTTTAGTTACTTAACCAGCTGGCAATTTTATACTTGTATTTTTTAAGGCTTGTTGGTTTAAAAAGTACTATATCTAGGCACTCGTTAGAATAGCCCTTATACTTTATTGAATTTGGTTTCTATTTGGAAAAAAGCCATGCCCTATACAATGTTGTGCTCTTAGGACTCTGCTATGGAACACTAAAATATATAGAATTAATATGAGTAAGTATATAGTTCCCTTACATGCACTTTCCATCACTCATATTAATACATAATTAGAGATGTTGATATATAAAATTACTTTGTACTTTTTTTTTAAATGTTGCATTTTTTTTAAAGATTTTTAAAATTGGTTTTTAGAGGGAGAGGGAGAGAGAAACATCAACGTGAGAGCGAAACATCGATGGGCTGCCTCCTGCTCGCCCCTTTCTGGGAATCAAGCCCACAACCCAGGCATGTGCCCAATTGGGAATCAAACTGGCAACCTTTTGGTGCATGGGATGATATCAACTGAGCTACATTGGCACAGGACAGGACAGTGCCGATGCTATAGTAAAATACTGATAAATAACACTAGATACCTCAAAACAGCATTCTTTGGAAACCAGTATGAACTGGGCTTCATGACCTCCTGGCACAACTAGTTTTTCTAGGCCGTAAAGGGGTATTTCTCAATGGATTTGAGGACAATTTAATTTGTCCTCAAGTGCTGCTCACCTCTTTGCTATTTGTTAGGCTTGTTTTGCTTAGATTTTGCTCACTTAAGAAAAGCTTGCTGACTATCCACTCAGCTTTTTAAAGGCATTCCTGGCACATGTCAAACATCCCCAGAGACTAATAGTAAAGGGGCCTTGCAAGCTAAGGCATCTGTATGTAATTATTTCTCCTAATTGGAAGCTTGAACAGAGTCTATACCAGTGATGGTGAACCTATGACATGCGTGTCAGAGGTGACACGTGAACTCATTTTTTTGGTTGATTTTTCTTTGTTAAATGGCATTTAAATATATAAAATAAATATCAAAAATGTAAGTCTTTGTTTTACTATGGTTGCAAATATCAAAAAATTTCTGTATGTGACACGGCACCAAAGTTAAGTTAGGGTTTTTCAAAATGCTGACACGCCGAGCTCAAAAGGTTTGCCATCACTGGTCTATACTGTGGCATATTCTAGATTTTGTGGCACACTTCACAATGTAAGCTCTCACTCCTACGTAATAAGTTATAAAAAGCTTTGACACTTAGTCCCTGGCTGTCAGCTCACCCTGACTCATGTGGTCTGTGGTTTCTAAGTTAGTACTTGCCGGGTTTTGCTCCTACTCAATGCCCCTTTGGCGTCTTCGTGTAGCACACACTTTAAGAGGTGACCATCATGGCTCTGGTGCATGGTGCTACTGAGTATATGCACCAAAGGCTGCCTGAGCTCTGAAGTAAGCTGCCTGCTAGGCTCCTGGAGTTTCTTGCTCTCGGTATGGTGCTGGTCTGACATAGTATGGAAGAACCCACTGCTGCAGCAGAATACTGAGATCTGATAATACTATTCTGGTAGTTGGGATTTCCCCTGGAATAGGAGAGCGAAGCGAAAGATTTGAGCTCAGATGGGAAGTTAGTGCTGGGAGGAAAGATGAGAAAGCAGTTCCTTTAGGATGCCCTGATAAAGCCCCAGTGCTATCAGAGAAGCTCCAAGATGCAGGCTTACTTTAAAGGTAAGAACCTTGAACATATAAATTACATCGTGATTCAAATAAGTTTGATTTTCTTGGAAACTGTCCTCATTTTAAAGAACACACTTTGTTCTAGTATGTATTATAATAAATTTAGGTTCATTGAAATACACTATGCCAATTTCTTTTTTATGTAAACCATGAAATATGAAAAATGACTTTAAAACTCTACAGGAAAATTACTAGTTCTCCTGACATAAAATTGTACCTTCTTTGAATGGTAATGCCTTTGTTGTTAATGTCATTAAAGACAGGCTTCTTAGTATCTTGCTCCAAGTAAACAGATGATCAGTGCTCATTTTGAATACAATAACATTTAATAAGTAGGGAGTTAGAACGGGCCATTAGTAGACATTAAGAACCAACTATTGTAGTGTACTTTCTCTCAATTGATGCCCTTCAAATCTTAAAGCTCTGTACCCTCAGACCCAAGCCTAAATAGTATCTCCTATTATTCTCAGAGCAGAATATGAAGTAAATACTGTAAATTTAGCATCTGACGTTTAGCATGGGGAGTATAGGAACTGGGTTGATAAAAATAAGATTACAGAGAAATGCATTGGGCACCACTGGTTAAGGGACTACTATATGCTAGTCACTGAGATGTGTTAACAGTACGGGGAGCTGAGAAAGTTACATTGTATTATCTAGAGGGGCAGGCATAATTTATGTAAACGCTTGTTACTGTCCCAATCACTAGATCACAGATGTATGGTCCGGACTGGACTGTTCCAGTCATTCTTTTCCGCTTCGAGCTGCTCACTGAGAATATGGAGGACCGCTGTGCGTTTGAATCTGTAGTCACCTCAGCTACTTTGGGATTGGTCTGATGCCCATAACTCCTGTGAGATGTCCAGACTGAGCATGAGTCAGTATGTACCTGGAGCAGGGTGTTCCCTGGCTGTTCGAGGATGGGTGCTGATATTGTTCCTGTAGTTTCTTCCTAGATATAGCCATGTCTTCTTTGTTCAAGGAATTACAGACAGAAAGCTTTTCATTCCTGTACCAGGACAAAGTGAAGTTTAGGAATCTGTTATTTAATTATATATAAGTGTAAAAAGTACTTTGAAGTTAGTTGGAGGATTCCCTAGCAAGGTTGTTAGGAATAAGAGGGATAGAGTCGAGACTAGAAATTGTCCTAATAAAGGACTAGAGAGGAATTATATCTATAAATATTTCTGGGTTTGATATCACACCTTATGCAAAGAGAAATTACAATTGTTTCCTTGTTTCTTGCATGGATTTTACAAAAGCTATTTGTCCTTTCCCCCCTTTTCTGGTTTACAGGTGCTACTTTTACTGACTGGTTTACTTCTTATGTCAACAGTGTTGTATCAGGTGGCTTCCCTATCATCAGAGACCAAATTTTCAGGTATTTCACTTGGGGCTTTTTGGAATGGAATGATTGTAATAAGCAAAAATCATCAGTTACAGATCATGAGATGAAGTTTCCCAGGAAGGTTAATAACAGAACCTCTCATCATCATAAATCTATTCTATTCTCATTTTAAGGCCAAAACATCCAAACACTTGAACAGCCAGTATTTTTCTTATTTTGAAGAATCAAACGAAAAAAACTGATTTGATGTAGAAATTATGTCTTTATAGTATTTATATAGTTTCTTTTTAGGAAAAAAAAAAAGCTGTTTGCCAATTAGTAGATTTAGTGTGAATAGCAAGTTAGTAACTATTAACTCCTAGCAAATATTTATTATCTCTAAATGGAACATCTAGATATTATAGATAGTATTAGAGGTCATATTGGCTTATAGTAGCCTGGTTGGCAGAAATGTTAGATTAAATATACATTAGAGGCCCCTATAATAATATACTAACACATTTTTATTATCAGAACCACTGTTTGTAGGTATAGCTGGGTTTTCAGATGGTCCCCTAAATTTCCTCAACTCTGAAAATGGAGATAGACTCTTTTTAGTTTCCAAGTAGATTACTTTACTGCTACCATCACTGATCTGGAGTCTTCAAAGCTTTCTGGTTTGCTTATGATTTCTAGTTTTCTTCTAAGCTTAATAGGACTATACCTTTAAAATCTCAACTGTGATTTAAATTTTCAATGCTAAGCTATTTTGCATTGTATCTTTAAACCTTTTATCTTCTAGAATTGAGGTTAGTTGACTAAAAAAATGTTTATTTTTTTTATTTACCTAGATATGTTCATGATCCAGAGTGTGTAGCAACAACTGGAGATATTACTGTTTCAGTTTCCACGTCGTTTTTGCCAGAACTTAGCTCTGTACATCCACCCCACTATTTCTTCACATATCGAATCAGGTGAGAATTTCAAAGGGTCGCCTTTCAGTTAGTAATGGGCTGTATCCTCCGGATGTGTTATTATTGCCCCATTTGATATAAGATATAAAACACATTTTGAAAGGCAGCTTCTTGCTGATCCAGAGGAAGGTGGGTAACAAAGTTTCTACAGTATAGTCAGGTTTTTTTCCCTGCTTTTACTTTTATTTGTATTTATTGATGCTGAATTTACTCTGGGGCCATAAGTTTTCGTTTCTCCAGGTCTTCTGGGATATTTTTCTGGTGTAGGAACAAGCTGCTCTTTTTCAGTAGGATCATCTCACTGTGGCAGGGAGAGCTTATGTGTAATCCGCCCACAAGCGCTGTAAATTCTGCTCCACGTACCTAGATGTGCTCCATGACCAGAGACTCTACATCTGCACCCTTAAGTTCAGCATAACTTCTGCATTTTTAAACATGTGTAGCAAAATTCAGCACTTCACGGCCATGGACCCCGTGTGCAGCCCCACTGTTTGGCCTGGGCACACCTACCAACTCCACCATTGTAATGACAGAATGGCACACATTGCTTCTGTAAAGCGACATTCTTCAGATACTTGGTGGCTTTTAAGATATGCATACCTTTGGTGGCATGAGCAGTTTCACGAGTATTATTAAAATGAACACGAAGATTTTAACCTTGATTTGCATGATTTTGTGGGGGTTTTTGGGTCAAGTGACTAATGAACCATTTTCAAAGGTCACTTCAGGCTGCTTATGGGAAGAGTTAGTGCAATATAGTTTATAAAATATCTTGAGTTTATATTAACCCCTAAGTTGTTTCTTGTAAATACAAGTATTGTGCCAGGTACTTTTCAAGGTGGACCACTAGGTTATAATCATATGGAAAGGTCAGAATTAGAGTTGTAATGTTTTTGGAAAGCTACCAAATTGCCCAAGGTAATATCATGCTTTTAAAATTTAATCTGGTCTGTGTATGTTCAATTAAAAGTCTAGTACATATTTATTGAGTGTTGAGCCCTGGATTTGGTGAAATAAAAAACAAATATTACCTAGTAAATTCACTCTAATTAGAAATACTCTCTGCTATGACATGAAGACAACTCATTGATCAAAGGGACTAAGGATACTTTGTCTTTAGATATATTTTTATATACTTTATGATGTTATATATAGGAATGTATACTTACCAGAAGCATCATAGAATTTTGTATTGTATATAGCCTTTGACGTGTCTAGTTACACATGCACAGATGTTTGTTGTTTAATTTAGATCTTGCCTAGGACTGAGACATGCTTAACTAATGATACCTACATATGCTTGTAGAGTACTTAAAATGAAAATAAGAGACCGAAGATTCCCAGAGGAAGGGGGGGAAATAATAGCATTGGGAAGCAGAGTTAAGGTGATCCCAGTAACAGTAGTGACATTTCGCTTTGAGCTTTGTATATAGAAGCTAATTGAGAAAAGGGAAATGGGTTGCATAGCCTTGTAGTGAATAAAAGACTGTCAGTTTTTAGAACAGAAGTTTTTCATGGCACTGTATCTAGAAAGCGTTTCCCATACTGATCTTTATTTGAACAACAAAAGAGTGTTGTAAGCATGGAGTTTGTGAATTTTTATGTTGCCCTTTCTGTTGTTGATCCTCACTGAAATCAGGCGCGGAAGTTGAATGAAAGCCTTCTCATGGGGGAGTTAGCTAATCAGGCCACTATCTTTGAGAACTTCCGGAAATAGATGATGAACACAGACTTTGGGGTGTGTTTCTTAACTTCCTTTGGAAATTCCCTTTATGTTCTTTTTTTTTTAAAATCAATAAGATTTTTTAAAAAAATGTATTTTATTGATTTTTTACAGAGAGGAAGGGAGAGGGGTAGAGAGTTAGAAACATCGATGGGAGAGAAACATCGATCAGCTGCCTCTTGCACACCCCCTACTGGGGATGTGCCCGCAACCAAGGTACGTGCCCTTGACCGGAATCGAGCCTGGAACCCTTCAGTCCACAGGCTGATGCTCTATCCACTGAGCCAAACCGGTTAGGGCTCCCTTTATGTTCTTAACCCAAATGTTGTAGCTCTTAAACAAAAGAAACAAAAAAAGGCCTGATTTGTGTCTCTACTGTCCCATTTCCTTCTCCAGGATTGAAATGTCAAAGGATGCACTTCCTGAGAAGGCTTGTCAGTTGGACAGTCGCTATTGGAGAATAACAAATGCTAAAGGTGATGTAGAAGAAGTTCAAGGACCTGGAGTAGTTGGTATGTAATGCAAGATTTAGTTTATACATCAGTTGCATCTAAGAACTTTTGGAGAGCATATATGTGGCACAGCTTAGAAATGCATGATGATGTTGGTGGATATGACTGCATCTTTTTAATAGCTGTGTTTACAATGTGAAAGGTATCATAGATTCTGGGTTTCTCCTAACTATAATACTTTGCTTCACAAATATAATGTGTAAATGTCATTCTATCAGTTTAGTACCTTTAAACAGAACTTTTCTAAAATTATAGCACAGGGATTGAGTTTACATTCTGTGAATCACCTGGGTTCCTTGCTTTTCCTTCTTAAATTCTTTTATTTCCCACTGAATAATTATTCATTGTAATATTTTGTAGGCATAGAACAGAAAGAGAAAATAAATTTTACATCTTATCTTCTGCAATTTAGGGGAGAAATGTTAAAATTAATAACAGATTTTTTTGTTTGTGGATTTCAATCATCTCTAGCTTGATTTCCATTGACATTGTAATTATCTTAAGTTTCTGAACCCTTAGACTCTTCAGATTTTGTATTAGTGCTTCAGAAAAATAACATTATTTAAGCTATGTACTTCTGTTATTGGTCCTAAGCATGTACAGAATTCAGTTTAGATTAAAGTTGCTCTAATTTATTGCCATGAATAAAGTCATATTCTGCATGTTTGTTTAAGGAATTTTTCCTGAATTTATTTGGGGATCTAGTGCTAAACAATTTTATTAAAGCTGTATTTCTTTTTCAGTAATTTGGTCCCTTGGAGTAAGGACTCTCCTTTGTGACTGCCATTTTTTCTGGGCTAAATGCTTAAGCTGCATGCTCAGAATTTTATGTTTTAGTCTATTGCTACTTTTAAACATTTAGATTATCCTTATCACTGTTTAAACTAGTGTCTGTGACACTTATTACCCATGTCTTAAAGATGGTGTCTAAAATGTCTCAAAGCATTTTGGAAAAAAAAAATTCTTTTTTTATTTTGCTTTATTCTCCTAGAATTCCCCCACCCTACCCACACACCACTATAGAGAATTAGAGGGACTATCCAAAAAGTCAAAATACTCGTAATCCCATCACTATTAACATTTTGTTGTGTTTCCTTTTTGATTTTGTTTATAATTGTGCCTTTACTTTAACATAGTTTACATACTCCCGTAGAGGACATATCTAATTTGCTGTGATGGAGAACTGAATTTTATGCTTTAATTAATCGTTACTGTTTTCTCTGCAGGTGAATTTCCAATCATCAGCCCTGGTCGGGTGTATGAATACACAAGTTGTACCACATTTTCTACAACATCAGGATATATGGAAGGATATTATACTTTCCACTTTCTTTACTTTAAAGACAAGATCTTTAATGTCGCCATTCCCCGGTTCCATATGGCATGTCCGACATTCAGGGTGTCTATAGCTCGATTGGTAGGTTAAATTTCCTCTGGTGCTGATTTACATAACTTTTTAGAATTGACTCCACAGAGGGTCTTTGTTGATTAGCCAGACAAATAGTTTATAAATTGTGTTGCAAAGAACCCTAGGAATTTTGAGGAAGTACCTTGGGGAGGGTGGGATATGTGAACATGTGGGGGGGAGGCAGACAAGAAGTAAGTGAGGCTCTGTACTCTTCAGTCAGAGTAACTCTGCTGTTACCTGATTTTGTTAGTTTGTTTTTAATAGCTTTATTTTTTAGAGCAGTTTTAGATTCACAGAAAAATTGAGCAGAAGGTACAGAAATTCCCCATATACCCCCTACCCCCACACAATATTTCCCACTAGAGCGGTGTCAGTGTCACAACTATGGAGCTTACATTGACACATCATTATCACCCAAAGTCCATAAGTTACATTCGGGTTCACTCTTATTATATATTCTATGGGTTTGGACAGATGTACAATGACATGAGTCTACCATTAGTAGTCTATAGAGTAATAATTCGTTTTAAATACATCTGTCGCCTAATGAGAAACATCACACTAGACCAGTTGATACCTGCTTTCTTTTATTTCATTAAGACAGGGAAAACAATTTCTTACAGTGTTTTTGCTAAAACTCCCATTTTGTAAAATAATACAAATATCCTATAGAAATTATTACAAAGGATTTAATGGGTAGACTCGTACTTTTACTAGTTTCTCTTTGGGATCATTTCCTAAGTCAACTAGGTATATTTTTTAAATCTCATTTTTAGGGTTACCTTAAGGCAGGTTTAGCAGTAACCCCAATCTTACTGGCTATAAAATGATTAGAGAAAATTATGAGGCTCTAGTTATACAATAGGAATAAAATATGAATTGTATACCCAGAATGTAATCAAGTTGTAGGCATCAAATGTTCACCAAAACCCTCTGGCTCCTGGGTGACCCTGATGGGAAGCTCTAACATAAGTCTGGGAAGATGGACATGATATGAAGCTGACCCAGAGTTCACACATTCACAACTCCAGTTTGTAGAAGGAAGGATGATGAGGAGACTTAGGCCTTCATGCTTGTGGTGTGTCTGTGGAAAACAGCCTACAGTCTGGGTCTGGAAGTGAAGTTTAGCTTCCCTCCCAGTGGAGGTGTGCTTCCTACTGTTCATTTCCAGTTCTAGGAATCTGCTACTTATGGCAGTCTCCATGCTGACCAGCCCAAATTCTGTATGAGATTGTAATTATCCTTAAATGTTTTAGATGATTTATCAGTGAAGTCATCTGGGGCTGGAATATGCTTTGTGCAAACCTTTTGAAATATTAATTTCTTTAATATTTGTATTTTCTGTTTCTTGTCCACTTTTGCTAATTTTGTGTCTTTTAAGGAATTTGTCCATTTTGTCTAAATGCTGAATTAATAGGCATAAAGCTACCTAAATATTGATAATCCTTTTAATGGCTGGAAAAGATATAGTCATATGTCCTCTTTTGTTCTTCATATTGGTAATTTATATCTTTTGTTCATCAGTTTAGCTAGGGGGTTATCACTTTATTGATCACTTAAAGGAACAATTTTTTCTTCACTGATTTTCTCTATTGTTTCCTCATTTCTATTTTCATTGATTTCTACAGTTATCTTTATTTCTCCTTCTTACTTTGGGTTTAATTTGCTTTTTTCCCCCTAGCTTCTTAAGGTAGAAGTTTAAATTATTGATTTTAGACCTTCTCTGTAAGCACTGTTTTAGCTACATTTCATAAATTCTGACATTATGTTTTCATTACCATTTGATTCAAAATATTCTCAGATTTTCTTGTAATTTAGTTTTGATCAATGACTTATCTAGAAATGTGTTAATTCCCAAACATTTGGAGATTTTCTAGTTATCCTTGGGTTGTTGATTTTTAATTTTGTTATGTTTAGAGAACTCATTGTGTATAATTTCAATCCTTTTAAATGTTTTATGGCCCAGAATTATGGTCTATCTTGGTAAATACTTGTGTATTTGAAAAGAATGTATATTTTGTTATTTTGGGGAATATTATTCTATAAATGACAGGTTGAACTGGTTGATTGTTTTTCAAGTCTTTTATATATTTACTGATCTTTTTTTTTTGGTCTTTATTCTCTGAGAGATGATTGTTGTAATCTCCAGTTATAATTAAGTTTTGTCTCCTTCTCTTTAATCCTATCAGATTTGCGTCATGCATTTTGAAGCTCTATAATTATGTGCAGATATACTTAGGATTGTGCCGTCTTTTTAATGAACTGGTTATTTTATTGTTATAAAATCTTTATCTCTGAAAATGCTCCTGTCCTAAAGTTGCTATTATTCCTGACATAAAACGTAGAGTACTGAGATTTATTGGCGCAGGTAGTTACTATTGGGTCAACTTGATCCCGTTGAGGCTTTTTAAAATGTTTGTTAGGGTGGGTATAAAGTAGTCTTTACTTAAGGACAGTCATTTCAAACTTTTTGGTTTCATGACCCCCTTAAGCTTTGAAAAGTTATTGGAGATTCCTCAAAAAATTAAAAATGGAACTAAACCCTATGACCCAGCAATTCCACCTTTGCGTATTTATCCAAAGAAATAAGAGACACTAATTCAAAAAAATATATGCACCCCTATGTTCATTGCAGTGTTATTTACAATAGCCAAACTATGGAAGCAACCTAGGAGTCCATCCATAGACGAACAGATAATGAATATGTGTGTGTGTGTCACCAGTGGGACATCCTTAGCACTGCCACAGAGGTGGGAGAGGTTCCCACCACCGCCGCTGCACTCACCAGTCATGAGCTGGCTTCTGGCTGAGCGGCGCTTCCCCTGTGGGAGTGCACTGACCACCAGGGGGCAGCTCCTGCGTTAAGCATCTTCCCCCTGGTGGTTAGTGCGCATCATAGCGACTGGTTGTTCTGCCTTTTGGTTGATTTGCATATTAGCCTTTTATTTTATAGGATATAAGATTACTCAGCAATAAAAAAGAACGAAATCTTGCCATTTGCAACAACATGGATGGACCTAGAGGATATTATGCTAAGTGAAATAAGTCAGACAGAGAAAGACAAATGCCATATAATTCCACTTGTATATGGAATCTAAAAACAAAACAAATGAACAAATAAAACTAAACACAAACTCATAGATACATAGTGGCCAGAGGGGTGAGGGGTGGGAGAATGAGCAAAAAGGTGAAGTGATTAAGTACAAACTGCCAGTTATAAAATAAGTCACAAGTGCAGCATAGAGTATATAGTCAATGATATTGTAATAACTATGTATGATGACAAATGGTTACTAGACTTATTGTGGTGGTCACTTCATAATGTGTGTATATATATACATATATATATGTCTAATCACACTGTTGTATACCTGAAGCTAATATAAAATTGTATGTCATCTATAATTAAAAGAAAGTTATGAGGACTCCAAAGAACTCTTGCTTATGTGGGTTATATTGATATTTATCATGTTAGAAATTAAAACTGAGAAGTTTTATAATATTTACTTACTCCTTTTTTAAAGTTTAAAATTTTTAAATTTATAATTTAAAATTATAATAATAAACTCATTACATGTTTAACCCTCTCTTAACTATGTTCTTACTTATTTAGAGTTCTAGTGCCTTCCCAATGACAAATAATAATATAAAATCTTTACCTGCCTTGTGGAAAATGTTTTTTTCTATCAGGGATGAGAAAACAATAAAAAGGAATGAAAATTCTGGACTTATTTTATAATCAACATGAAGAGGCAGTGGGGGGGGGGGTTGTACTTGTATTTACCTTTCCTGTTTAAATATTCATTTTTTAAAAAGATTTTTTTTTTATTGACTTTTAGAGAGGAAGGGAGAGAGAAATAATGTGAGAGCAAAACATTGATCGGCTGCCTCCTGCATACCCCCTACCAGGGATCGAGCCCACAACCTGGGCATGTGCCCTGACCAGAAATCGAACCAGCGACCTTTTGGTGTACAGGACGACGCCCAGCCAACTGATCCACACCCGCCAGGGAAAATAGCAGTTTTCTTGATATGGAAATTGAATTGTTCTCCTTTTGTGTGCTTTAACAATATAATTGGGAGATTTAATCTTTTCTTTTGCTTTATACTCTGCCACTTTAAAATATACTTTTGGTTGGTCTTTTCTTGGTCTAGGTGGTTTATTGTTTGTTTTTAGACTCTTTAGAGGTTCCTACTGCTGATTTATTTTCATTTTTGTCTGTGTTCCTCTTTCCATCTGCTGTTTGGTATGTACAATTTTATTTGTGATCATCAGCAATCCTCTTTAGCCATATTGATTTTCTTTAACAGTTTTTGTTTTCTTCTTCATTAAGATAATAATCATACTACCTGAATTTAATGTTTCATAATTTTTTTAATCCTTCCCTCCTTCCCTGGTCCCTTTTTCCCCCCTCTTCTCAAATCCCTTTTGGACCTGCTGTGGATTTCAAAGTCTTCATTCCCTCGATTTAAAGAAATATCCAGAGATTAAAATAATGGATTATCTTATATTTACATATCTTTGATTGTTATTGTTTGTGTTATAATAAATCCCAGTGACTATTCCTTTGACAAATCCTAAAAGACAATACCTTTCTCCCACATCAGTAAATTTGTTCACTCAACAAATATTTACTGAGTACCTACCAAGTGCTGAGGAAAATGCAGTGAATAATACAATTAAAATCTCTGCCTTGGAATTTACATTACATAGACAAAGGTTAGCAAATAAACACCATATACTTAGATCAAGTAGTAATATATGCACTGGAGAATAATCAGAATAAAGGGGATAAAGGGTGTCCTGTTGAGTTGTATAACATAAAGATGTATCAAGAAAGGCTTCTGTGACATTTGAGTTGAGACTGAAGAGAAGTAGAAGGAGCCCTTGGATGTTTGGGTGAAGGGTGTTCCAAGCTAAAGAACAGCAAGTGCAAAAGTCCCGACCCACGAATGTGCGTGGTATGTTTGAAGAACTGCCAGGAGGCCAGTGTACTGGAGGGTGGGAAATGGGGCAGAGTGGATGGCGATGAGATCAGAAGGGTAGGGAGGGTGCTGCATCATGGTATGTCACAAAAGCCTTGGTTGAAAGACCGTCGCTGACACCACATCCAAAGCTTCCCGACATTCCGCACATTACCAAGTAAGATCTTGCTGTTCAGAATTCTGTTCGATATAGCGGCTCCTCTCATTGGGTCTTCAAAAGTGAGAAAGTTGACAGCAAAGTAAGCCATGATTGATAGAGGAAGCACTGCTTAAGAGGGAGTTTGCAGGTGATGTTCAGCTATTGCACAGTTAACGTCACCATTGCCCTATGCTGAGAGCCTCCGACAAGTTAATGTACAAGGAGAAGCTACCGATGGTGGTTGAATGGAAATGATGTGTCTTTATGGTAGGAGCTCAATAGAAATCATAGACCTCTTGTTGACAGTACATAAAAAGTACCAGTAGAGGTCATGTCATACCTTGTTAATATGTTCACATCTTTTCTGTAAGCATGTAGATTAAAAATTGTTACTGAAATCACTAATACGATAAATTCAGTAAAATTTTACTTTGAGTTGCTAGGAGTGGTCTGTTTGCTACATTGTATCTGAATAACAACTACCATGTAAAAATAAGTACTATATTAATGAAATATATTTACCATGAAAACTACATTGAGCATTTTAAAACATGTAATAGGATATACACGAATCAGTATGTGCATTATGGAAATGTGCTGTTCAAGTCAAGATTCATATTTGGCATGTCTGGCTGTTCAGAGTCTAGATAAATGAGATATTTGCATTAAATGAGTTGAAAAAACTGATGGAAGTTCTTATCAAAAGACTGTTTTCTCTTTCAAGGAATTGGGTCCTGATGAGTATGAAGAGATGGAAGATGCAGAAGAGGAGGAAGACGATGATGATTCGGCAGATATGGAGGAATCTGATGAGGAAGACGAGGAGGCGAGGCCCCGGAGACTCTTCGACGTCCCCATTCGCAGACGCCGCTACTCTCGCCTTTTTTAGCAAAACTCCGCTAATGGGAGCACTGGAATGAATCCAGCCTGTCAAATAGATTTCTCAATAATGTAAATAACTAAATTGTTCTCAGCATTATAGCAAGAAAACTAGCATGAAATATTGTTCCAGGCCCTGGGTTCTATGCAACTGATTCTTAATTAGGAATTGGATTGTTTGCGTTTACTTTATATGTTTTGGGGCAGAGGAGGAAATGAAATCTTTTTTTTCTCTCCTAGAAGTCAATGGGGGAATAGTTCTCTAGCTAAGGAATGGCTATCTCTTTGTTTAAACATTTTATACTTATAAAAATGTGGAAGTGGAAAGGAATTGTTTTGAAGATTTAAATATAGCAGAAATACTTACCCAAGGATAGAAACTGACGAAAAATTCTGTGAAACGATTTCTTGCAGTTGTGAGTTATTTAGAAATGAACATAATTTGTAATTAGGCTAATCCATTTAGTGGTGCCTATATATTTTCTACTCACAGGGAACTAATTGACTAAATAGCTTGAATGCTGGTTGTTTTGTCCTTTCTTAGACAATCTGCCCTTGAATTTAAAATTTGTATTACTATAACCTTGAATTTAAAGTCTTTAGCACTATAACCTTGACTTTGAATTGAGTCTTCAACTCTCCCACCCTTGAATTTAATTTAAAATCTTCAACACCGCAACCTGGAATTTAATTTAAAGTCATCAACATTAATAACTTTATCGTATTGTTCACAGATGCATCATTTTTGAAATGTAGAGTGTAAAAGTATGTATTGTGTTTATTAACAAAAAGTTCTTCACAGTGTCTCATGTCGTCTACATTTGTAAATACTGCTTCTGTTTGTTTCTCCTTTATAAAGTTGACTGTCTGACTTTGTGATAAGTGACATGAATTTTATGTTGAGATTAAGTATGTTTTTCTGAAACATGAAATTTTTTTTGTAATTATATAATTGGAAGTTTGGAATGAAGTTCTCCAAGTGTCAAAAACTCACATTTTGAAAACAAATTTTGGTTCTGCTGCTGTATTTTGTATAATTGCCTATTTTCCATGAACTAATATTAGTAGCTTTTGTTCCTAAGGTGGAAGAGGAGATGGAAACTGTTGGCCTGTTGCTAGGGGCCCATTCAGAAGCCACCCTTCCTGGCTTTACCCTGTCAGGCGCCCCTCTTTCCATTTTTCCCAGGAACAGCTCTTTTGTAGAGAAAACTGTAGGAAGAGGGAGGTGTGTAGACAGGGTGAAGCAGCTGCTATCAGAGACCATGAAGTCAAACTTACCCTTTCATACTGGCACATGTCAAAATGTTCTGAAATGGAGTGAGTAGTTTTTCCTGTTTATTTTTTTAGAGCATTATCTGGTTGCTAAATCCTATTATGCCTATCCTTTTCTTTTTAATCAACCCACTGATTTTTTAAATTTTATTTTTATTGTTGACACTCACAGATGTCTATCCTCCCACCCCCCCTTGCCCACTTCCACCCAGCCCCCACCCCCCCATTCCTTCTGTCCATCACCACACTATTGTCTGTGTCTTCACGTTCTGCATGTATGTTCTTTGGCTAATCCCTTTACCTTCTTTCATCCAGTCCCCTCACCCCCACCCCTCGGACAGCTGTCAGTCTGTTTCATGTAGCCATGCCTCTGTTTCTATTTTGTTTGTCAGTTCATTTTGTTCACGAGATTCCAAATACAAGTGAGATCATGTATTTTTAAACTTTCCCGATAAAGCAAGAATTTAAAACTAGTTAGTGTTGGGAGTTAGAGCTGGCCCCTGGATCCCTTGCCCTGTGTATGTTTCCTTTTTCTGGATGATCTTTCAGTTCCCAGAGTACTCACAATGCCCAAGTCTCCCCTGCAACTCCACCAATCCTTGCTTCTCAATGCTCTAGGCTTGCTTATCCTCTCATCAAATTCACATTCTCTTAGTATGTTGAATGAATGACCTCTAGTTCATACGAAGGTATTAATAACAAGCTCAGCTTTTTTATTTCATTGGCAAAAACATGTCTTCACACATAAATGGGACCTAATAGTTGGTCAGACTTTTGATGAAGCCATCTTTATCTCTGGCTCTGGGTTCGCTTGAGAACACCTATCCATTTGTGTAATGCTTCAAGCATCAGGTTGAAATGGGTACCTAACAGCTTAAACAGCTTAGGGGATTTTTCCTCTGGTGACAAGGCCGAGGTAACAATCCAGGGCTGATATGGCCTAATGGTGTCAGCATTCCAGATTCCTTCCAGTTTTCTGTTCTGCCACCCTTAGCACACGGCTAATCTTGAAGGTCATCTCATGGTTGCAAAATTGAAGCTGCAGTTATAGTGTGTTCCAGGAAGGATGATAAGAAAAAAATTTTTTTAAAAATATCAAACATAAGATTAGAGAGGTAAAGCAGCCATGTCTCCAGCACGATAGCTAGAGAAGGGGCGGGGGATGCAGGAATTAACAGAGGCAGCATAGAGACCCAGTTGTAATGGCCCAAGTAAGGCTCCCTGAAGGTCTGACTTAGGGCAGTCAGGAATAGTGGAGAGGCTGTGAAACTGAGATAACTAAATGGTGAAATAGACTGGAGTTAATAAGATGCCAGGGAGTAGGAGAAATCAAAGTTGATTCCCAGCTTTCTGGCTTCATTTACTGGGGCAGCGGTTCTCAACCTGTGGGTCACGACCCCTTTGGCGGTCGAACGACCCTTTCACAGGGGTCGCCTAAGACCATCCTGCATATCAGATATTTACATGACGATTCATAACAGTAGCAACATTACAGTTATGAAGTTGCAACGAAAATAATTTTATGGTTGGGTCACAACATGAGGAACTGTGTTTAAAGGGCCAGAAGGTTGAGAACCACTGTGGGGAGTGGGGGGGTCAGAGAACATTGGAACATTGGAAATGAGTTCAGATTTGGACACATTTTGAGTTCAAGATGGCTGTGCTGCATGTAGGTGGAGATGTCCAGTGGTCAGCTGGATATGAATATGAAGATGGAGAGAGTGGTCAGGACTGGAGAATAAATAGCAACCATCTGCACACAAAGTGGACGCACTATAGCAGTGGTTCTCAACCTTCTGGCCCTTTAAGTACAGTTCCTCATGTGACCCAACCATAAAATTATTTTCGTTGCTACTTCATAACTGTAATGTTGCTACTGTTATGAATCGTCATGTAAATATCTATATGCAGGATGGTCTTAGGCGACCCCTGTGAAAGGGTCGTTCGACCACCAAAGGGGTCGCGACCCACAGGTTGAAAACCGCTGAAATAGATTGTGTGCATAGTGGGAAAGAATCGCAGACTAAAAGGTCAAAGAACTGGAAACAAAAATCCGGAGAGATTGGCATCTCAGAATCCCGCGAGAGTTTCCAAGAGGGAACAGCTGATAGAATGCATATGAGAATGCATCTGAAAGAGCTTTGTAAACAAGCTCTCATTGGAAATGCATGTTCAGCTGGTTTAAGCAGGTGCCAAATGAAGCTCCCTTCCTCTAAGCCATCAGGGGATCATGGCAGGAGGAACACGTCACGATCAATTACGATTTGCCCTGCTTGAGTTTTACCTTGGCCTTCCCCTTCCGAGTCAGCATAAGCAGCCCTGAGATGCAATAGTTCCTTACCCTGATCCTCAGAGAGTGTCTCGTGGTCGCCAACCGCGGTCAATCACTTGGGAGAAAGACTTGTACTATTGGCCTTTTGTTCTCCACTCGCCGCCCCGCCCCCACCCCCCGCCCCCCGCCCCATACCACTCTCTCATTGATTTCAAAGAGGAAGGGAGAGGGAGAGAACCATTGATGGGCTGCCTCCTGCATGCCCCCTGTGGGAGATCGAGCCGCAAGCCGGGCCCATGCCCTGACCAGAATCCATCCGTGACCTTCTTGTTCATAGGTCAGGTTCAACCGCCCAGCCACGCCAGCCAGGGCCAATGCAAGCTTTTAAACCCGTAACAGAGTTTTATCTTAATCTAGCCCTGGCCTTGCGTCTTTTCTGAACCTAAGCCGGTGGCTGCCCAGGGTACCCGGGCCGCCTGCGGTGCCCCCAGGGGCCGGCAGCCTGCAGCCTGCGCCTGTTGCGTTAGTAACCGGGACTCCCGGACTGGGGCGGCTGGGCGGGGCCGGAGCCTGAGGGGGCGGGGCCAGCGCGAGGGGCAGAGTCCCGGGCGCCCGGGTATAAAGGCGGCCGTTCGGCACGCACTGCGCGGCGCTGGAAGCGGGACCCTGGACGCGCTGTAAGGTAAGGCCTGGCGGCGACGAGCCGCGCGCGGAGCTCGGCGGGCACGCGCGCCCCCGGGCAGCTGGGCCCGGGCCGCCCCCCGCCCCAAGCAGGCCGTGCCTCTCCCGGCCCCCTTTGCAGACCTCCGCGCCTTGGGGACGGCCCCCGCTTTTTCCCCAAACCCCGGGGCCGGTGTCCTCCCGAGGCCCTGCCCTTCCCCCACCGGAGGCGCCTGGTTGCACGCTGTAAGCTCCCCAGAGAGCCTGGAAGAACCCCGGCTTTCCCTGTTGACCACAGAGAACAAGGGGGGGGGGGGCGCAGGCACTCTTCCCGAAACTCTTCCCCAAATTCCGCGGGCCGTGCCCTCCATCCCCTCGGGAATATTCTCCTCGAACCCTGACCACGGAAGGGAAGCCCTTGCAGTTTAGGGAAAAGAAATTGAGCCTTGAAAGGAGGTTAACGCCGTTCCTAAATGGCCACCGACATTCTGCTGTTAACGTACAGGGTCTCCATTTTGAACTTTAACAAACCGGGCAGTGCTGAAAACCAGGCATTTTAAGTCCAAGTTTGGTGTGAGGTTTTGTTTTGTTCTTTTTTTTTTTAACGTTATTTTTATTGTTGACACTGTTACCCATGGAGGTTTTGTCTTCCTGGGCCGGCTGGGGCTGCGCTCTAAATAGAATCTGACAGCCGACTGTTAAATGTTCAGTCGTGATGTGAATGGTTGTGAAGGAGAAGCGGGCTCTTTAGGACATTGGAAAATGTGCCTACTCACATGTTCCATTTCTCTGACACGTAGGAGCCTTTTGATGAAAAATAATGGCTCCTCCGCTGGCCACGCCCCCGCCCCGGCGCCGGGCTCGCTCTGCCCGAGGGGGGTTGGCGACTCCAGGTCTGCAGCGCCAGTGCGGGCTCCGGGCCCCCTGGCCAGGTCCATGGCCCAGGCTCCTGGCCCAGGTTCCGACAAGGTCCATGGCCAGGGCTAGAGCTAGATGAAGACCTTTAAGAAAAAATTTTAATTGCTTGTTTGAGAAACGTGGATTTGTTGTTCCCCTTACACCTGCTTTGGTTGATTCTTGTCTGTGCCCTGAATGAGAGTCAACCCTCAACCCTTTAAAACCTAGGAAAGTTTATGGTGTCCTTCGATTTGTTATTAGGAAACAAACAAACAAAAAGAAACTGCAAGGCTTAGATTTCCCCGTGTGTTGTTCTTTTACTATTATATTAAAATGTATTTCAAAAGTTTTTTGTGCACCTGCCAGCCTCACACTGGGCCCTGCTGTTTACTGGTTGGATAATCCTGAGTGAACTACGTACTGTTCTTTTCTGATCAGTAAAACCACAGAGCTTACTTTATTAGGTGTTACAAGGACTAAATGAGATAATTCATGGAAAGGGCTCAGTTTGGCCCCTGATATGTGGGGACCAAATGTGGCTGTTCATAGTTCAGTTCCCCATGTTCCCCACTGGGGACAGCTTACTCCCGTTCTCCACGGCGGGTGGGCACCCAGAGGGAGGTGGCAGTGTTCCCCAAAATGTGGGGAAATGTATGACCCCCAAAGCAGACAGGAAGTTGCCTTACTGTGGACCAAACATGCTTGAGATTTGTGGCTTCTGTATTTTCAAAGTAGAAACAGGAGATGCTGAACTTTCTTGTAAGAAACATCCCATTAGGCTGAGTGGCTTGGAAGATAAAAGCCCAAATAGAATGGATTTTAGGAGAAGGCAGTGGTTATCTACTGGAATTCATCTTCAACAGCTCCCAAGTACAACCTCTTAAAAGGATCACATTAAAAATCCTGGGCCAGCTCCTAAACCGCAGCCAGACAGTCACAAACCAACCCAAGCCCAGAGGTGCTTGAGTTTTTCTAAAGAAGATGATGTTTTTTGCCTGCCCCCCATAGCTTCATTAAGTGATTGACTCCACGAAATATCTTCATTAAATAGCTGGCTCTGCAGTTATAATCTAGAGAGCAGGGCCATGAGTAGACTCTGGAAAGTCCTGGAACACATTTCCGAGAAGGCCCTGGTAACAGAAGCTTCAGGTTTGTGTGGTTTAGGGAGGTCGGGGGTGGTTGACTCTGGCAGTAGGACCTCAGAGTGTGAGGGGCTGCTCAATCTGATGTGGGTTTTTAAAAATATATATATTTTATTGATTTTTTACAGAGAGGAAGGGAGAGCAATAGAGAGATAGAAACATCAATGAGAGAGAAACATCAATCAGCTTCCTCCTGCACACTCCCCACTGGGGATGTGCCCGCAACCAAGGTACATGCTCTTGACCGGAATCGAACCCGGGACCGTTGAGTCCCTAGGCCGATGCTCTATCCACTGAACCAAACAGGTTAGGGCAATCTGATGTGGCTTTTTGTTTGTCTCTCCCTACTGATGTGGCAAACCTCCAAGCCCTTGACACTGCTAGTCACCAGGTAATGTTAATAAGTTATTAGTTACCAGACCCTGGTGAATAGAAGTGTGATCCACCCAACTGTAGCTTTGCAAATCATCTGTTGCCTTGGGACAGGTAACTTCATCCCCCAGGGCCTCCATTAATGAACTATAAAGTAAGAACATTGGGTTTTATCTTTGAGGACTCATCTAGTCTTAAAGTTCATCAGCTTTTGAGGCCCCAGGCTCCCAGGAACAGTAACTGTACTCTTGGGCATCTGTGAGTCTCTTCCCTGGCGGTCTCCGTCTAGCAAGCGTATCTCGGAAGCTGAATTCACAAGAAGTCTCCCCACTAGAGAGTAACTGTGGTGAAGCACTCACACCTGGTCTTAAACACTGTCCTACCATGTACCAGTTTTGAGGTGAGTGCATTAGTTTAAAATTGGGGCTGAAAGAGATCACTGCACACTTAGCAGCTTGACACACCAGTGTGACTCTTACAGTTTGTAAATAAGAGCCTCACCAGGTTCAAGTCAAGGTGTTGGCGGGGCTGTGTTCCTTTCTGGAGGCTTTTTGGGAGAATCTGGTTCCTTCTTTCTACTTAGCACAATTACAGTCCTTGTGGTTGGAGGACTGAAGTCCCATTTCCTGGCTGAGTGTCAGTTGAGGACAGTTCTTAGCTTTCATAGGCCTCCTGTTTGCCTCAGCTGTGGCCCCCTTCTTCTTTCTTAAGAATCAGTAGGAGGTGAACTCTATCTCACTCTGAAGCTCTTGCCTCTTCTGTTTTCCCGTATCTCTGAGACTGCTGCCTTCCTCTTCCTCTTAAATGTAGTCACCCAGCTTATTTTATGCATTAGAATCATAGGAGGTGACATACGGGAGAACCCATGAGATTCATTGGTGGTAGATTAGGGAGGTGAGAGAAAGCAAAGCTGATTTACCTTGGTGGGTTGAGGATGGTTAATAATTAACATTTACAACACATAGGGATGGTATTCAGGGAACAAAATAACAATGAGGAATGGTTCTGTGGCTTCATGCTCTGGTGTGTGCCCTAAAGGGTGCCCTAAAGGGTCTGGCAAAGGAGAATACTCCAAATTCCAAAGCTGTGTTATCTTAGATACAAAAAAAAAAAAAATACCCACAAAAACACAAAACAACAAAAAACAAGATAGGTTCCTTAAGGTAAAGACTAACCTTTGACAAGGAAGCTGTAGGCCTATGACATGACTACCTGCCATGACCTGCTTTTAATTAGGAATTTTTATGTTCAGACCATCCTGTATGGTTACTTCAGTTTCTGAGTTTGTAGGGCCTGCCACGCAGGACTCCACAAGCTTGTCAGGTTTAGTACGTGGGCCCCTTTTTTCCACAGACAATTAAAAATCTCCGTGTGTCTTGACTTCTTAGCAGACAAAAGAGGGTTTAAGGCATTCCAGCCCTCCCTCCTGTCCCCTGATGCCCACTGCTAACATCTAGGCATGAATGTAGTGTGTGGACTAGTCATCAAAGTTACCTGAGTAGGAAATAGGCCTCTGTCATCCACCTTCAGCATAGTCAGCTTTTAGTGGAGAATACCAACAGCATGTTGCCAGTCGGTTACTGAAATTCCCAGGGCAAACAGGATTAGGAAAGATGGGAAAGAGGATGAGAACAGGCTGTGTATGTGGCCAGCAGCACATTCCCAGGAAGATCCGCCAGTCACAGCCAGACAACGGGAGGTGGAGACAATCCATTTTTTAAAAATAACCCAATAGGAGACAGTAAGACCTAGGCTAGGGGTGGGGAGACTATTAACCCCATAGTCCTCAGCCAGTGAGGAACCGGGAAGGACTCTCACACACTAGGGATAAATTGCCTGTGATCCCTGCTGCTCTGGTGTGCCTGCTCAACCAGACACCCAAGACTGCATTAAAGGTCTCATTTTCACCGGACTTCATGCCTCTAAGTCCGTTATTTGAATTGGGACAGGTGAGCATTTCTCACACCTGGAACTCCGTTTACTTCCCCAGAGTGAAGAAGGAGGTGTTCCCATTACGCTTGCTAAAGTGGGGAGCGGAAGCTTCCAGCATGCTGAGCTGTTGCCTCCTGTTCTGCTCCCGGGTACATGGTGGTGCCCTCCAGAGTCACTCGTTTGGTTGATGCCCTTAGAGGCATGGCCTGGAGAAGTGGCCTTCACTAGGCTCCGGCGCAGCCAACAGCACTGGGTGGAATGACAGCAGAGCAGGGATTGCAGTTGCTGCATTAAGTACTTTCCTCACATTCTCAGTTGACTGAACAACCTCCATGGGGAGAGCAGTGCTGTTCCCACTGCTTGGAGAAAGGGTCCAAAGCTATTATAGGTTAGAGCTGGGGTGGGGCCCGGGCATCCTGACTCTGGGCCCTGTGTGCTGTGACTCCCCATGGCTGCCCCTCTCACCAGGATCGACAGCCTTTCTTTAGTAAGCTGAGGTCTTAGGGCAGGAGAGGGGACCAAGTGCTACCCCCTCTGAGAGCATCCTTTGCTTCGTGACACCCCACCTGGTAGATTCCCTGTGTTTTCTTGGCCTGCTAGCTCCTTCCCCATGTTCCTGAAGCCCCCAGACCTTTAATTCCCGGTTTCTGAGATAACCAGTCAGTAGTCAGTCATATGTTGGTTCATGACGATTCTTTGTGTGTCTTCCTTCCAGATTCTGTAGACAATGGGAAGCAAAGGAGGGTTCACCCTGCTCGGGCTCTTGATCATCCTTTCTGTCCTCTATGATTCAGGTGAGTGGTCCGGAGGGACATGGATCTCGACCATCTGGGCCCCCTTGGCCACACGCTTCCTTTTCCTTAGGCCCCAGAAGACTGAGCTGATGCTACTGGCCTCAGCCTGGCTTTGGTGGCTTTGCCTTCCAGTGTTACAGGTCCAGGGCTGTGTGACAACTCCTTCCTGTGTTACAGGCTTGCCCCCAGCAGAGTGCCTTCCCAGGTTACAGCCATTCTGGGTTACAGAGCTGCTTCTGGGGGTGGGGGTGGGGCGGAAGGGATACACTCAGCAGCTTAAGTTTCTCCCTCTCATCACAAGCTGCTGGGACACCAGTGGACCCATCTTTAGAGAGCTGTGCTCTGTCCTTCTGCCCTGACCTTTATGCACCGTGATGAGGATGGTGCTCATAGTAACAGCAGTAGCAGCTAATGCTTCTAGCATTTCTGTGCCAATCACTGTTCTGAACACTTCACAGGTATTTACTTATTTAATCCTCACGCCAACCCTATGGAGTAGGTACTGTTTTTATCGCCATTTTACAACTGACAATACTGGGGCCCAGAGAGATTAAATAGCTTGTAAACTATCCCACAGAAGTGGCATAGCCCGAATTTGAACCCAAACAGCTTGGCACCAGACCATCTGCTCTTAACTCCTTCATCGCCTGGCCACCCCTCCCTGGCTCCTGGAGGTATTGGTGTGTTTCTGAGTCTTAGCCTCTGTAACACTAGGAACACCAGTGTGACTTGCTTTTTGTCATCATAAGGACCAAGTTTTTCATTTTCTGCCTGTGTCATACTGGTACCGCCAGTTTTGTGGGGGGAGGTGACAGAGAAGGAAATAGTGCAGTGAGCAAAAGGAAAAAGGTATCTGCCATGTTGGAGCATGGCTTACATATTAGTCGCTCTAGTGGCTACCATATATTGAATGCCTATAGCGTAGTAGGGACTGTGCCACGCCCACTCTCATTGCATCCTTCCAGCCATCCCGTGAGGGGTTAGTGCTGTTAAACCCATTTTATAGTTGAGGAAGCTGAAGCAAAGAAGAAACCAGCCCAAGGACACATTTGAATGTGCTCTCCCTTTGGGGTGGGGTTGGGGGGAGGAGGGCGGAGAGACAGGGGAGAGAAGTGATGACTCCTCCCCTTACCACCTCCCTCCCCACCTCTGCTGATTCTAGCCAGGGTGGGTTGTAATGTGGCTCACCTCCATTACAACACTACATTACTGTCTGGATTCTTCTAGCCAGTGTATTTTCTGTAGTTAGAATAACCTGGTCATGCCCCTTCCAGAGTTCTGTTTATGGCACAGGCCTGGATCTGGGGCCGTCAGCTGTTCTGAGACAGGCCCCTCATCCGAGACTCAGCATCTGGAGCAGATCCTTCTACCCAGGCTTAGCAGTGAAAAGATCCAACAGTCAACCGCTGTCTTATTGCTGGTCCCTGACCTGGGTCTCCCCCGTAATTTGTGCCATTTTCTTCTCTTTCCCACTCAGGATGATTAGAAGAATGACGTGGTTAGACCAAGCTCTGGTTTCAGAACTGGCAGCCGTGGCTTGAGGCCAGCTCGCCCACTTAGTAGCTGTGTGAACTTGGGCAAGTTGGTTAACGCCTTAGTCTTAGCTTCCCCTGGAAAACATGGTGATGGAGGTCACGGAGCCCTCCTCTTCTAACAGACTGAGCTTCACACGTGGGTGCCCAGATATGTGAACACTGAACCAGTGTGTCAGCTCTGAGCACTTCTACCCACTGAGGTCCCAGACGTGAGCTTCCGTTCCTCTGTCTCAAGGATAGTCAAGAAGGCCAATGAACTCTAGCTCTAGCCAGGAGAAAATTCGAGGCCATGGGCAACCAAAGAGCCAGGCTAGAACAATCCCTCCCTCTTCCGTTCTCTCCGCTCCTGCGTGAGCACACATCAGGAGCAGAGAAGGGAAGAGCAAAACTGCCTCTTGTCCCTTCTCATGGCGGCTCCCCTGTCACACAGGCATGACAAGCAGTTCCCGGGGGAAGAGGCAGAGTGGGATAACGGAGGCCTGCCCCAGGCATGGCAGACTCGCCTTACCTGGCAGAAGGCCAAGGGGAGGAAGCAGGTCATCGTCTCTAATTAGAAGAGGGTGTGTCCGCATGAAACAGGAGCATCGTCTTGCAACACTTCTCTGCCTCTCCCCATGACAGATGTGCAGTAGGACCTATCTTGTTCTTGTCAGCGTTGATATAAAATGGAGAAGGAAAAAATAATCCAGCAAAACCTGAGTCTAGCTAGCAAAGAGGAACCCTAAGAACATGAACAGGAGCAGAATTGATTTTCACATCAGAGAACCAAAGGCAATTTGCATCCGATGTAGCCGGTTCTTGTGTTCAGTGTCACTGCTAATGTCTGGTTGCCCCAACTACCTGGGCTTAAGGTGTGCGGCTGCTGTCTCTTCCTGGATTATGTGGGCTTCTGGCGATGGGTCAGCCACTGAGCAGGGAGCAGCTTCAGTGAGGGCACCTTACCCAGAGGTTGTCATCTCTGCAGAAGCCAGAGAGAAAATAGTTGAGGTTTTGCAGGCCAAGAGACAAATTCAAGGATATTCTGTAGGCTTTTATATAAATAACTAAGGGCCCGGTGCACGAAAGTCGTGCACTGGGTGTGTGTGTGGGGGGTGGGGGGGAGTGTCCCTCAGCCCAGCCTGCCCCCTCTCACATACTGGGAGCCCTCAGGCGTTGAACCCCATCACCCTCCAATCGCAGGATTGGCCCCTTGCCCAGGCCTGACGCCTCTGACAGAGGCGTCAGGCCTGGGCAGGGGACCCCCAGACCCCTCCGATTGCTGGCTCTGCCCCTTGCCCAGGCCTGATGCCTCGGCCAGAGGCGTAGACCCCCATCACCCTCCGATCGCCTGATCGGCCCCTTGCCCAGGCCTGACGCCTCCACCAGAGGTGTCAGGCTTGGACAGGGGACCCCCATCTCCCCCCGATCACTGGCTCTGGCCCCCACCCAGGCCTGAGGCCTCTGGCCCAGGAATCATGCCTGGACAGGGGACCCCCATCTCCCTCTGATCGCTTGCTCCAACCCCCGCCCAAGCCTGACGCCTCTGACCCAGGCTTCAGGCCTGGGCAAGGGGAGCATCATATCCCCCCAATCCCTGGCTCCGCCCCCCACCCAGGCCTGATGCCTCGGCCAGAGGAGTTGACCCTCATCACCCTCCGATAACCAATCACCGGATCGGCCCCTTGACCAGGCCTGAGGCCTCCGGCAGAGGTGTCAGGCCCGGGCAGGGGACCCCCAGCTCCCCGCGGTTGCAGGCTCCGCCCCTGCCCAGGCCTAACGCCTCTGGCCTAGGCGTCCGGCCCAGGCAGCGGGGACCCGCAGCTGCAGCGGCCCCGTGATCGTGGGCTTTGCTTTAGGCCCAGGCAAGGGACACCTAGTTCCCGGGACTGCCAGCTTTGACCGTGCCCAGCTCCCATCACTGGCTCCACCCCTACTTCCTGCTATCACTGGCCAGGGCGGCAAAGGCGCCTGATTCTCTGATCATGGCTGGGGGGCAGGGCAAAGGCGGCCCCAGGGCCACCTTTGCCCTGCCCCCCAACTCTTAGCTCCCCCCTGGGATTCTGATCACTGTCAGTGGCAGGGAGCTTCTTCCTGCTTTCCCTTTCGCCTCCCTGCATTGTGCCTACATATGCAAATTAACCGCCATCTTGTTGGCAGTTAACTGCCAATCTTAGTTGGCAGTTAACTGCCAATCTTAGTTGGCAGTTAATTTGCATATAGCCCTGATTAGCCAATGAAAAGGGTATCGCCGTACGCCAATTACCATTTTTCTCTTTTATTAGTGTAGATGAGAGAAAACAAATACAGATTTTCAATTGACAAAATTTGAAATGTTACAATTGAGTACAGTTATTTGTAATACAGACCTACTAATGGGAAGAATGGAATTCTTTTTGGGAGAAGAACATTTTGCTTACTTGGGTTTCAGAAATTTGTGTTCCCTCTTGTCCAATTGGTCGCAAGTATTCATCTGTTAGTGCTGACCTGTAATGAGATGTTCCGTAGTTCATCTTTGAAAATGTCTTTTCACACAGGGAGCTACCACCAAATACTGACTATTAATCCATGAGAATGTGATTTCATAGAGCATATTTGTTGCTGGGAAGGCATTTATGGAATTTTGTTAACTTATTCAATTTCCAGTTGAAATGGTTAATTAGGACAGTTATATGGATTTTTAAATACAGAAATTTCCTTTGCACTTGCATCAGCGTCCAAAGACTATTGCTAGAATTGTAGTTTTGTCAGCAGGGGACAAGGGGATCTCTGCACCCTCAGTTCTTGTCTTGCTTATGGGGAATAATTCAAACAAGAGACAACAACAGCCAAAGCAGACGAGGATTTATTTGTAGGAAAGCGATACACTCAGAGAGGACCTGAGCAGGCAATTTAGCTGGCTGAGACCAAACACACACACACACACACACACACACACACACACACTAATAAAAGAGAAACATGCAAATTGGTGTCACTCCACTATTCCCACCAGCCAATCAGACCGACTATGCAAATTACTCAACTAAGATGGCAGTTAATTCGCATACACAGGCATGGAGCAAAGACTGAAGATGACTGAAGGTAGCGGCGGCCACGGAGCTGGAGCTAGCAGGAGGTTTGGGTTGCTCCTGGCGACGGAGGAAGCCAAGCTTCCAGCCAGCCCTGGGCTCCGCTCGAGGAGCTGGGGGGAAAAAAAAGGTGGGCTAGGAGCAGCTGAAACGGAGAAGCCAAGCCTCGCTGCTGCGGCCAGACAAAAGGCCTGGGTCCTGGGTGCCGGAGGAAAACCAGTGCCAGCAGCCAGGGGAAGGAAGGCCTATTGTGCAGTGGCTTCTCTCTGGCCCCAGCTTTGTCTGGAAGGACATCCGAATGAGGTCCAAAAGAATGTCCGGTCTAATTAGCATATTACCCTTTTATTATTATAGATCTTTAAGCTGTAAGGCTCCTTCATCTAGGTTGGGAGTGGGGAACCTTTTTTATGGCGAGGGCCATCTGGATATTTATAACATCATTTGCTTAATATAATTCACTTAATATAAATTTATGTTGCTGTGAAAGAAGCTCCTAGATGTATTGAATTTTGAGTCTCACCTGTGGTTGCCTTGGCAGGGCCGGACCACATGTGGCCTGCAGGCCAGGCGTTCCCCATCCCTGATCTAGATCTACGCCACCGTTTAGCTCCCCTGGTGGAGGGGCTCTGAATCTCTCCAGCTCACATAGGCGCTTGCTGCCTCCATTGTCTATTTTCAGTTTGTTACATCTCTTATTTCCTCTATGTCCCAGCTTAGAGGTCCGCCCAGAGGTCAGCTGCCTCTCCCAGCCTCTTCCAGCTTATATCTTTCTCTCTGCCTACTCTTAACAGTCTGAGCTTGGAGAAATTTACCTGCTGCAAGTGTGTGTGGGAAAGGAAGCATGCTGGCCTCTGCCCCGTGGTCATGGAGATGGTGGGCTTCCTCCTGCAGCCAGGAGGGCAAGTGAGTGCTGGTCTACCAGATTCTGACGGCTCTTCTTCCTGATTCTAGGTCATAGCCTGCGGTGCTACAACTGTCCCAACGCTGTTGGTGCGTGCACTGTCACCACCAACTGTAGCGCTAATGAGGATGCATGTCTCTATGCCAAAACCGGTAAGAGCCTCCCCCTTCTCTCTTTCCTAGGGGTAATGGGATGATGGAAACCTGGAAAAAATATTGGGCTACTCTATCCTCATTAGATTTGTATTCAACAAGTAATAGGTACCATTTAATAGCATCAGCTACATGTAGCACTAAGCATATTTTATATGTTTTTAATTGAATGCTTCTCACCTACCACTCAGGGTAATGTTTTGTATTCTCAGTTCTTAAATGAGGAAACAGAGGCTCAGATTAAGCAACAGACTAAGGACAAGTAACCAACTCAGAATTTGAATGTGGGGATCCGTCTATTCCAATGCTTATTCTCTTAACAGCAATGCTGGCTGCCTTCCCGTCTTTTAAGAGCCTCCCGGGTGTCAGAGTCTGAGCAAGTGTCTAGGGATGCAAAGATGAGGAAAGGAGATAAAATTATGGCAGAGGCCTGTTTATTAGCTGTCAGAAATGTGAAAGGGGAAAAGCGTTCCTGAGTGTGACAAAGGCAGGTGCCACCCAAGGTTTGTGGCCTCAGAGAGCAGGACACTCAGGGAAACGGGGTTGGGGACTGCTAGGACTGCATTTCCCATATTGGTCAGGCTCTAGAAGCTCTATCTCCATAATCCTATTCAAACAGGATCTAGGAAGTGGTGGACAGAGGAAAGAAACAGCAAAGCCGTGCCCTCTTCTGTGCTTGGTGGATGTGGTTCTGGGTTGAATCTATGTGTGGAAATGATACTGGCCAGGAACGGCTATTTCTGGGTCTCCTTAGGTAACGTGCAAGGAAAAATCCCCCAGACTCACATCTCTAAGAGATAAAAATAAAAACGTCCTTCAAGGTTATATCTCTCTTTTACCCTCTGCCACAAACTCTTCACGGTGGGAACATCAAGGAATGTTGAACAGCTCCGGTAAACTCATGAAAACCTTGGGAGACCCGCAGGTTCAGAAACACCCCATAGAAAGGAAGGAAGATCAATTTCCCCAGAAAGGAGATATCCTTCAATAAGTAAGAACACATTAGAATTACCCTGTCTGAAAAACAGGCGTATCTGTTAATTTTTTTATTTTATTTTATTTTTTTACAGAGAGGAAGGGAGAGGGAGAGGGATAGCAAGTTAGAAACATCGATGAGAGAGAAACATCGATCAGCTGCCTCCTGCACACCCCCTACTGGGGATGTGCCCGCAACCAAGGTACATGCCCTTGACCGGAATCGAACCTGGAACCCTTCAGTCCACAGGCCGATTGCTCTATCCACTGAGCCAAGCCAGCCAGGGTGTATCTGTTAATTTTGATATAAATTCCTGGAATGCAGATCAAGTTTCAAGCCCCCTATACAAGGAACTTGATTCTTTAGAGGCACAGTTCCTTGGCCTCTGGAGTACCCTATCAATTCATTGTTAGCGTAGAAAGCATAGGAAGGCCTCCAGAGAGAGAGGGAGAACATAGTCACTCGCTTCACAAATATTCAGCACCAGTTGTATGTGAGCAGAGACCTGGTTCTTTCCTAACCTGCTACCAATAGGTTCTTTATAAAAGGTGTGTGTTTGATGGTAGAGGTGGACTAGAGCCAAAATATTTTTTCCAGCTCTCAAATTCCATTCATTGTTTCTTATCTCAATTATTAGGCTTTTATTTTAATTTTTTCCAATTTTATTAATGTAAAAATCGGGCATATTTAAGGTGTACAAGGTGCTGATTTGATGTCCATATACATCATGAAATGGTGACCACAAACAATCTAATTAACACATCCATCACCCCACATAGTTACCTCTGTTGTGTGATGGAGAACACTTAAGATCTATTCTCTTAACAAACTTCAAGTATACAATACAGTATTATTAACTATAGTCACCATGCTGCACACGGTCCTCAGGACTTACTCATCTTAGAATGACTTGTTAAGCTCTAAAAATGCTTGATGTCAACAATGAGGCACACTTTCCTGGAAAGGCCAGAGTCCAGGACACTGACTTCACCAAATGCTGGCAAGGATGTGGAGCAACAGCCACGCTCATCTACTAGTATTGCTGGTGAAAATGGAAAATGGTGCAGACAGTTCGGTAGTTTCTACAAAAAACTAAACATACTCTCACCATATGAGTCAAACATTGTGTTCCCTGATATTTCCCCAAACGAGGTGAAAACATGCATGCCCACCTTGACCTGCATACAGATGTTGGTAAGTTCTATGTGTAAGTGCCCAAACTTGGAGCAACCAAGATGGCTTCAGTAGGTGAATGAATAAATAAACGGGCCCATCCAGACAGTAGACTAAAAAGAAATGAGTGATCAAGCCATAAAAGGCATGAAGGGACCTGAAATGTATTTCACTACGTGAAAGAAGCCAACCTGAGAAGGCTACACCCCCGCATCATTCCGACAACAGGACATTTTAGAGAAGGTAAAACTAAGGGGACAGTAAGAAGTCAGTGGTTGCCAGCGGTTAGCTGAAAAAAGGGAGGGGTGATGAAGTAGAGCACAGAGTTTTAGGGCAATGAAACTGCCCTCTTTGATACTATAACAGTGGGTACATGTCACACATTTGTCAAACCCCTTAGAATGTACAAAATCCAGAGTGAACCCAAGTGTAAATTATGGACTCTGGGTGGTAATGATGAGCCCCTGTAGGTTCATCAGGTGGAAAAATGTACCAGTTTGGTGGGGGCTGTTCATTGTTTGGGAGGTTGTTTGTGGTGGGGGTGCCAGGGAGCTGTATGGGAACTCTACTTTCTGCTCAGTTTTGCTGTGAATCTAAAACTCCTCAAGGATGAATCTAGTTTTTTAAGAAGGATAATGTGAATCTTAATTATTTTCTTCTCATGAATGTAAGTACCCTTGCTTAAGCTAGACATCTTAAAATAGATATATTCTCTGAAACATCCTGAGACCCGGGTACACACTCCCACCTCTGTTTCCTGTGGTTCGCCCTGCTTGCGGGAAACTGTGCTTACTGGTGCCGCGTTTCAAAGCAAAACCCGGTTCACTGGTTGAGCTTTTAAAGAGAGAAGGCAGAGTGGCCTCTGCAAACGTCTCTAGAAGCAGAGTCCCGGGCCCAATGGCTTGACAGTTGGGCACATGTGAGTGACATCCACAGGCAGCACACGCTTCGTTCTCTAAAACCATCTTGCCCAGAAAGTAGCCCCGATTATTACAGAAATTAATCAGACAGAGGCCTCAGCTTCAGAAGGAGCCCTGAGAAGTGCGCTTCACAGGCAAGGCTCTGTAATTACAGAACAGAATGCCGTCCCCAGCCCTGGTCTCCATTTATTACAACTTCATACGTACTCGACCGGTGCGGCTCAGTGGTTGAGCGTTGACCTAGGAACCAGGAGGTCAGGGTTCGATTCCCAGTCAGGGCACATGTCCGGGTTGCAGGCTCGATCCCCAGTGTGGGGCATGCAGGTGGCAGCCAAGCAATGATTCTCTCTCATTGATGTTTGTTTCTATTTCCCTCTCCTCCCTTCCTCTCTGAAATCAATAAAAATATATATTTTAAAAAACAAAAACAAAAAGAAACAAAACAAAGTAAGGCAGATACTAACAGAGCATCTAAATTCCCCTCCAGCTCTGGAGACATCAGCCTGGGGAGGGCACACTGTCATAAACACCAGGCACTGCATTAGCGAAGGCGTTTAACTACTTTAGCCACCCCCACACCCCAGCTGTAAAATGGGAATGCCTATCTCCTGAGGTCAGCGAAGCACTTAGAAGTGAGAACGGGTATCATAGTGCTGTGCAGATTCTGTCTAGAGGAGAGGCAGGTACTGGGTGTTCATTGAAGCACTATTTACTGGCATCCTGGCCGGGTCCTGGAAGTTTAAACCCTGTACAAAAGTGTCTGACGACGGTGTCACGTGATCCTTGCCGTACCGGCCTGCTGAACACAGGCACCCTAGGACGGTTGTGCGCTGCTGCTTGGTGAAGGTAGGCTCAAGCCAAATCTTCAAAGAGAAGGTGTGCCAAGCAGAGCGAGAAAACCCCTAACATCCCAGTGACTTGGATGTAATCCACTTTTATTTGGGTGATTCTGGTCGTGGCTTTGGTGAGAGACGCACTCTCATAAGGTTGTTATGGAAATAAGATAATTCAAGTTAAGTGCTTGGCGCACTGCAGGACACTTAGTAAGTGGTTCATCGGTAGCAATTATTAATAAAATTACTCTCTGTTCTCCCCAAGCTGTTAGGCTTCCCTAATTAAAATCTGTTAGCTTTAATGCTTTCCCAGTTCCAGGGCCTGACTACTGTTCCGTAAAGCAGCATCCTCTAGTACAGTGTTAGAAGCATGCACTTAAATATCTATGATCAAGCACGTAGAGCCGTTGGAACACTCTGCCAGACTCTGCCACTTAAACTTCACTGTGGGTCTCAGAGGTTTTAAGCCGCCTGTGAAAAACAGCCAGGAAGGAGTTGGGTGGGGTGTAGTCTCAGTGAGTCACCAGGGTGGGGCAAGCGGAGCTTATCAGGATTTGGCACCTGCCTGCACCTCTGCAGACTGTGTGGCGAGAGTGCTCGACACAGGAACACTGGCAGCTGTCCCTGAAGCCACATAATTCAGTTTTCCCCTCTGTGTGCCCTGGTGCCTTTTGGGCTGCTGGCTCTTAGCTGTAGCTTAGGGTGAACGTTTGTGAATGAGTGAATCTGTGTGTGGGCCCTTTAAGAAGGTGCCTGGGTTTCCAGCAGCCCTCCATCTCACCAGATGGAATCCCCGCTGATTTTTACAGCCAGATGTGGTGGAGAGTCCTCTTCCCAGCACTGGTGCTCCAGGCTGGGGGACCTGGCGTGGGGCTGGGACCCCTCACCCCTCATGGGGGATCTTTGCAGCCAAGATATCCCTCCGGATTCTCAACTGCTGCATGTGGGTGTGAGTCCAGCCTGTTTCTCGACTCTGTCCTCCTATCAGTCTCAACGTGGCTTCTTCTTTATATCCTTAGTTACAAGAGCTCCATTCACTAGTCTTCAGATAGTTCTCCAGGGTGTTTGTTCTATAATTTAGTGGTTATTTTGATGTGTTCATGGGAAGAGGCAACCACAACATCATCTACTCCATCATCGAGACCGGAATTTCTCATTGTAGTTTTGATTTGTAATTTCCTGATGACTAATGATACTGAGCATCTTTTCCTGCGTTTATTGGCCATTTGTATATCTTCTTTGGAGAAATATCCACATCCTTTGCCCATTTTTAAATTGGATTATTTGTATTTTTATTGTTGAGTTGTGTTTTATGTATTCTGACTAGCCTCTTATGTCAGAGATATGATTTGCATACCTTTTACCCTCTTTTGTGTATTTTTTTAAATATATTTTTATTGATTTCAGAGAGGAAGGGAGAGGGAGAGAGTGATAGAAACATCCATGATGAGAGAGAATCACAGATCGCCGCCTCCTGTAGGCTGCACACTAGGGATCGAGCCCACAACCCGGGCATGTGCCCTTGACCGAAATCGAACCTGGGACCTTTTAGTCCGCAGGCCGGCGCTCTATCCACTGAGCCACACCGGCCAGGGTTTTGTGTATTTCTTGATAGCGTTCTTTGAAGCACAAACGTCCTTAATTTTGATGAAGTCCAATTTATCGATTTTCCTGCATATTTTTAAAACTCAGGCTCTTCCACACCAACACCTACGGGCGTATGTCATTACTGTCCGTATGAATATCATTGTGTGGAGCTCTACAGTAATTTTTTCAGACACTTCTTTTATTATTGGGCTGGTTTTAGAGTTTATTACTGTTACAGATAGTCCTGCAATGACCATGGGGAGGCATATATCTTAACCTTCTTTACAAGTAATGTCATAAAGTCTAGAAGTGAAATTGCTGGATCGGTGTGGGTGTGTATTTAAAAATCTTCATAAGTCTCTTAAAACATCAGTATGATTGCCTGTTGCCTCCCTTCCACACACAGTCCTGCTGGCTCTGACGAGACTTTGGTTTTAGGGGAAAGTTCCACTGAGAGCTGTATCGTCACTTAATTATTCCCCTTTGCAACCCAACGGGGATGCCCATTCTTGCCCACATGTCTCTACGGCCACAAGGTCAGTTCCCAGGAGTAGAATTGAGGCTCCAAGGCAGGTACGGAACTTGACCCACTTGCCTGCTTACCCTTGTGTGTGTTTCTCCCACAGAGACACGGACAGTCTACCGGTGTTATAGGTTTCAGAACTGCAAGTACGAAGACATCGCAAAAGAATACGGAGGGAGCCATCTAAAGTACGAATGCTGCCAGAAGGACCTGTGTAACAGGAGCGGGGCAACGAGCACAACGGGCACCATGGCTCTGCTGGTGGCTCCGCTGCTCACAGCATTCTGGAGACTTCTTATCTAAATCAATACCAGGAGAGAGTCTCCTAACTCCCTGCTTCTGTGTATTCCTTCTCTCCTTTGCTGCCACAAAAGCTTTCTATTTTCTTACTGGATCCTGTTGGGAGAGACCAAAACTAGCTTGAGCAACTTGGATAAGAGAGAGGGAGAGACCTGGAAAACCAGTCGTGTGTGCAGAGAAGGCCCCTCTGAGGGAAGACGTGTAGGAGTGAAGCATGTGCCATGACAGCTAGGTCAGTTCCGTGCTGCCTCCTGTGCTCGGTGCCGCAATAGCTTGACTAGATTCTCTGCAATCGCCAGCTGTGTCCCCGCTTGTTTCTTGGATGATCAGTGCTTTTGGGGGGCGGGGGTGATGGAGGAGAGGGGGTCTTTTCATCAGTGTCTCTCACAGGGGATGCTTTCATCCTCTCCTTCTATGGCCCCTGTGTTGCCACATAGGCATGAGGAATGTTCCAGATGTGGGCTGTCAGGGGCAACGGGATTCTAAGTGCAGAGTGATTGGAATGACGTATTCTCAGCTAGAAGGTGTCTGGCAGAGCAGGAGGTAAGCTTTCCAGGTGGCAAGGCATCGAAGCACCAGGCCTGCCCTTTAGAGAGGTTCCAGTGGCTGAAATCTGAATTTTCTTCTTTTCCTAAATTTTGTATGGGCTTTGCTGTCTTTCCCTAAAAACAACTTAAACACGTCAGTTAATGGTGTGTTAAAGCTATTCCCCTCCCTTTTCATTGGAATGATGACATATTTTCACTTTGTCACAGAGTTCAAGACTAAATATTTGGACATTCTTTGTGACAAGTGATTTACAGTATCGTGTTGCTTATTTTGAGTATTATCAGTGAGAAAACCCTCGTGTGTGTGTATTGGGAGAATGCAATGGGAAGATGTCACCTCGAACAGCAGCAGGCCCACAGCGAGGTTCTACCTGCTGACACAAAGCCTGTTGGCTGCTAGCTGCCGTGGCACAGATCATGCGATGTTCGTTTGTAAAGGCTGTTAGCGTCTTCACAAATGTCAAGACTGAGCAGCTCTACCAGTTTCCTAAAGAGAGACCCCTTTTCAGGAGGCAGAGGTTTGCCTTTTGTGTGTGGGGGGGTGCTGGTGAATAATTCTCAAGATCTGGTAGATTTAATAACATTTATATTCTTATAACCTTGTCTGCTTTTAACAGCATGGCCTGACTTGCCAATGAAAGTGAGATTTCTTGATTAACATTAAAAAAAAAAAGCCTTGATTATGTAATCTGTGTGATAAAGCAGGAATGAATGATGCCTTTTTGAAAATAAAATATAATCAAATGCATGCGTGTGGTCATTGGGCCCAGAAGGATAGCAGCATGTGCAACATGCCCAGTGACAAGAGAGGGCGTGGGCAGTGCCAGTTTTCTCCTGTTGATGCCACAGACAAATAAAGACTTCCTCATCCAAACCTGCATTCCCTTGGTGCTCTGTCCTCCCTGTTGGCTCAGTGTTTCTTCTTACATCATCTTCATTCTGTTCCAAGACAAAATAGTTGTGACTCTGTGCTTCACAGGACATTTTCTGCCTGAGGAAGTACTGACCATGCCACTAGCGTATAGGATTATTCACCATAAAACTTTTCTAAACTGAAGCTTCCTGTTTGTGCACACTTACATTATTTTGGAGTAAAATAAATGACCCCAGTACTGCTAGGTGGGTGTCTATGTGGGTCTCTTGTAGGTAAGGATGTCCTTTCTCCCAGCATCTATCTGGGTCCAGAGCCTGTGGGATGGATGGGGGCACAGCATGCACCCTGCAGAGGGTGGGTGCACTGATCTGGGGGTCAGGGTTCTGGGATTGTGGAGCGGCGAGCTTCTTTTCTGTGATGAGCTCTGCTAGGTGTGCTGCCATTCCCATCCTCGCTATTATTGGCTACATGCAAGTTAGCCAACGCCAGTATGTTGGGCCTATATATACAATTAGTGCTTATGCTGGCTCAACTCACCCCACTCAGTCTGGCAATGTATTTTACAGATATGTCAATATCAACCAACCTGGCCCTTGAATGTGTTGGTGTGATATGGTGCTGTGGCCAGAACTGAAGCCCAGCATTATAATTCATAAACTCGACTAGTATAGCTTAAAGGGGACCTGGCCCTGAATTCTTCAACAGGGAATGTCGTGGTCGCAACTGGAGGGCTTCCTGTGTGCCGGCCACTATTTGAAGCACTGTGTATACAACTTCATTTTGCTCCGTAACTGAATAGTATTGCCAATACCCAAATCCACCAGGGTTTACAAATCACCTATCTCTACTTATTTTACTGACTGGCACTGTGTGCCTGGGCAGCTGCCCAAGGAGTAAAGTCCATGTCATGCATAACTCCCTCAGACCTGTGTTGCTTGAACTGCTTTGAGAAAGTTTCTGTTCTTTGTACGTAAACATCACTGACCAAGATAACTACTAGAAGAGTTAACTGACAATTGCTACCTAAGCCACCCTTTTCCCTGAGCTATGGAAGAAGTTGGAAAAGCACTAATGATTGGAATGGAAATAACATATACATTGTGAGTAAAGCAGCTTTGAGATTTTTTAAAATTTAGATTTACAATAAGACCTCTCTACAATAGACCTTTACTTAAATGCAATCCATTTGCAGCACAGTGGTAAAGGGCCCCTTTTCACGCCCCTCTTACTGACTGGCTCTGAGGCCTTGCGCATGCTACCTCATCACTCCAACCCTCTCGTCATCAGTTGTAACAATGGGACCTGCCATAATGTCATTGGCTTTTTAGCCACGTGGCCTCTGCTCCCCCTCCCTTCTGATAACAGAACCGCAATCAGCTGCTGGGGAGTCGCTTCCACCTGGAAGTGCAGTCTTGAGGGGCTGTTTCATGAAGGGGGTCTGGCCGCCTCTAGCCAGAAGTTGGGCAGGGAGGGTCTCTCCTGCAATTTCAGTCTTGAGTGGAGTTAGACAAGGACTGAAAATCCTTTTTGGTTGAAGCCGTGAGTCTCCCAGGAAGGCTACAATGAACAGACAACTTAGAGAAGCTTAATCAGAGTCGGATTCTGTTGCATAAGAAGGTGGGCAGCTCCTGGCATTGGTTCAGCTGCTCAACACCATCTCGGTGGGTGGATGGCATCTTCTGGGTCTTTCCCTCATGGTCACAGAGTGAGCTCGGACTGCCAGGTCTAAGGCAGGAAGAGGAGAGGAAGGGGAAACTTCAGTTGTTTCTGTCCCTCTTACTAGGAAAGTAAAATTTTCCCAGAAAGCTGCCAGCATGTCTTCTGGCTGGAAATGCCTCATGGCCACCCCCAGCTGAAAGGGAGACTGGCAAAGCTGTTTTGTTTTTTCAGCTTCTATAGGGAAGGCTGTCGGGAATAGGGTTGAAAACAGTCATTGAGAACAGCCGGCCAACTGAAGAGGCCATTGGTTCCCTCCTGCTACCCGGATTCCTAAAGTTGCCCTGGTCTCTGAACCCTCAAAACGAAATTCTTTTTTTTTTTTTTTTTTAATATTTTTTTATTGATTTCAGAGAGGAAGGAAGAGGGAGAGATAGAAACATCAATGATGAGAGACATTGATCAGCTGCCTCCCACAAGCCTCCTACTGAAAATTGGGCCTGCAACTGGGTATGTGCCCTGACCTGAATGGAACCGCCACCTCCTGGTTCATAGGTCGATGCTCAACCACTGAGCCTCCCGGGCCGGGCTCAAAACCTACTTCTTAAGCTTTCAGTTCCATAAACTATCTCATTGCCCTCTGTATGAAATCTCCGGATCAACCTCTGTTGCCTGTGAGCAGAAAAATTCTGAGAGACCGACCCTCTAGGTCCGGGGTCCTCAAACTACAGCCCTCGGGCCACATGCAAATACAAATATTGTATTTGTTCCCGTTTTTTTTTTTTTTTTTTTTTTTTTTACTTCAAAATAAGATATGTGCAGTGTGCACAGGAATTTGTTATAGTGTTTTTTTAAAACTATAGTCCGGCCCTCCAACGGTCTGAGGGACAGTGAACTGGCCCCTGTTTAAAAAGTTTGAGGACCCCTGCTCTAGGTGTTACTGCCAGGATAACTTGAGAACCCAATGTAGTAACTGGTAAAGTGAGTGTTAGCAACAATTGTTTTACCCAGGGTTGCACAGCTAGTTGATGCTGGTTGATTAGACTAAACTCAGCTCTCTCATCTTCCAAGCCCCTGCACTCTCCATTCCACTCCTGCCTCTCAGGCTTCAGTCCATTAAAAAATGTGCTGACTCTGCGAGTGCCTGGGAAAACATCTGCCAAGGGAAATAAGAATAAGGGCGGGGATGCATTTTTTTTAGAAAGGTTCTTGAAATAGTGGGTGTTGTGAAGGGAAGTAGAAATGTGTGGGCCTTCAGCTCCTGCCCAACACAATGGTGAATTCAGATGAGGAATAAAGACTGTTGGTGCTCCTCACATAGCCAAATCCTTGAACTGTGACACAAACAACTTCCAGTTAGAGCCTGCCCTCTGCGAGCAAGAGAAAGCCAGCCAACGTGAAGGTGACCCTGCCCTGAGAGCCAGAGGAACTGGTGGGAGGCTGTAGGAGGGAATGGCCAAGAGGCAGGGAGCTGGGGCCAGCCCATGGGTTTGAAATTCCAGTTCTGATGCTAACCAGTCCCAGGGCCTCAGGCAAGTTACTCAACCTTACACGTGTCTCAGAAAGTGGGGAAAACAGCGACTGTTTAGGTTCCTTGGAGTGAGCAAACGAGTTAAGTGCCCTGCTTGCTTTTGATGTCACTGTCTTCTGCCGGCCAGCAGGTAATCAGCTTCTAGGTGTAGGGCTTGCTAAATTACCTGGAGTGGGTTCAGTTGTCAGGGAGGGACACCCCCGCCCCTGCTCCACTGACCTCATCCATTTGCCAGGGCTTAATGGTGAATGAAGGAATCCACATAAAACCATCTAATAATCATAGTCACCTACTATGTGTCCCAGGTTTTGCTTATACATGTTTCATCACCTGCATCAACTTTGTGTGGTAGATCTTGCCTGCATTTTATACCTCAAAAAACAGATTCCAAGAGCTGACACAACTTTCCCAGAGTCACAAAGAGTCCTGGATTCAAACATGACTTTTGTCTTCGTATGTTCACGCTGCTGTAACAAAAATCCCATAGACTGGGCGGCTTAAGCAAGAAACATTTATTACTCACAGTTCTGGTGGCTGGGATCTCCAAGATCAAGGCTCTAGTAGATTTGGTGCCTGGTGAGAACCCATTTCCTGGTTCATGGATGGCGGTCTTCTCACTATGCCCTCACATGGTGGAAGTGGCAAGAGAGCTCCCTGCAGACTCTTTACCAAGAGCACTAATCCATGGGTGAGGGCTCTGTCCTCATGACTTAATCACCTCCCAAGGGCCCCCACCTCCTAATAGCATCTCACTGGGGCTTAGGTTTTCAACATAAGAATGGGGGGCGGGGCAACACAAATACTCATTCCATAGCAACTCTGCTGTATGAAGCCACAAGTTCTACATGCTCCTAAAAGCTGTCCCAAGCCAAGGCAGGCATGGCCAATTGTGACATCCCCTTAAAGAAGCAGAGAATCTGGTTAAGGTGTGGTCGTTGGCATTCTGTCCAGGTGCAGAGCTAAAGTGATGGAGAGGAAGTGAGACTTCTAGGGGAGCAAGTGTACTCAAACCCAAGTTCACATACCCAACACACAGTAATACCAATCTGTAAAGCAGTGAGTATGCAACAAGGAAAGAGTTTATTTTTGAGAGGCAGCAAACAAGGAGACAGGGTTTTGGAAGCCCAAATCCATTCCCCAAGAGGAAAACGAAGACAAAGGGTTTGAAGGGGGACTTTACAAGCAAAGAGAGAGGAAATAAGCGATTCTAAATCTAATAAATGATGGCATATTACTAAGCTATTAGAAAAGACGAGGAGGAGAAACCAAGATGGCGGCATAGGTTAACGCCGGAGATTGCTGCCTCTAACAACCAATCAAAAATACAACTAAAAGACGGAACGGACATCATCCAGAACCACAGGAAGGCTGGCTGAGTGGAAATTCTACAACTAGGAGGAAAGAGAATATTATATCCAGACTCAGAGGAGGCGCAGTGCTGAAGTGAAATACTAAGGTGTGGAGTGCGCATGGAGCGGGCTGGCGGCGGAGGGCGCAGTTGTTGTTTTCAATCGGGAGGGAGTTTCAGACTCTGAGCTCCAGATCCAGGCAAGTCTCTAGGGACCCAGACTCAAATGGGAGAAGCAGGACTGTCTGGCTTCGGTCAGAACTCGAAGGCAGCTTTCTCTCCAAGGTTTGCAGCGATTGCTGGGACTCTGTGAGGCAGAGCCCTTAGGGAGGGAACTGAGAGCAGCCATAACTGGTTGCTCCGCCCGCCCTGTTGATCCCATGCGACCCGCCCCGCCCAAGCCCTGCACAGAGCCATTTGCCAGATAGCCTCAGGCAAACGCTAGATTAGCACCGCCCTAGAGATCCAGCACAGAAGTTCTCCCACTGCAGACACAGCTGACTCTCATAGCCAGTTGGCCTGGAGGTCAAATCACCCCTAGTATTGCCGACAACAATCAAGGCTTAACTACAACAAGACTGCGCACAAAGAGCACTAGGGGGTGCACCAAGAAAGCATAAAAAATGCGGAGACAAAGAAACATGACAGAAATGGAGGATATAGAGCTTAAAACCACACTTTTAAGGTATTTCCATAATTTTCTAGAAACTGGCGATAAATGTAGTGAGATCCTCAAGAAATCTAATGAGACCCTCGATCTTGTGATAAAGAACCAACTAGAAATTAAGCATACACTGACTGAAATAAAGAATACTATACAGACTCCCAACAGCAGACCAGAGGAGCACAAGGATCAAGTCAAAGATTTGAAATGCAAAGAAGCAAAAAACACCCAACTGGAAAAGCAAAATGAAAAAAGAATCCGAAAATACGAAGATAGTGTAAGGAGCCTCTGGGACAGCTTCAAGCATACCAACATCAGAATTATAGGGGTGCCAGAAGATGAGAGAGAGCAAGATATTGAAAACCTATTTGAAGAAATAATGACAGAAAACTTCCCCCACCTGGTGAAAGAAATAGACTTACAGGTCCAGGAAGCGCAGAGAACCCCAAACAAAAGGAATCCAAAGAGGACCACACCAAGACACATCATAATTAAAATGCCAAGAGCAAAAGATAAAGAGAGAATCTTAAAAGCAGCAAGAGAAAGAAAGTCAGTTACCTACAAGGGAATACCCATACGACTGTCAGCTGATTTCTCAACAGAAACTTTGCAGGCCAGAAGGGAATGGCAAGAAATATTCAAAGTGATGAATACCAAGAACCTACAACCAAGATTACTTTACCCAGCAAAGCTATCATTCAGAACTGAAGGTCAGATAAAGAGCTTCACAGATAAGGAAAAGCTAAAGGAGTTCATCACCACCAAACCAGTATTATATGAAATGCTGAAAGGTATCCTTTAAGAAGAGGAAGAAGAAGAAAAAGGTAAAGATACAAATTATGAACAACAAACATGCATCTATCAACAAGTGAATCTAAGAATCAAGTGAACAAATAATCTGGTGATCATAATAGAATCAGGGACATAGAAAGAGAATGGACTGACTATTCTTGGGGGGAAAAGGGGTGTGGGAGATGCGGGAAGAGACTGGACAAAAATCGTGCACCTATGGATGAGGACAGTGGGTGGGGAGTGAGGGCGGAAGGTGGGGCGGGAACTGGGAGGAGGGGAGTTATGGGGGGAAAAAAGAGGAACAAATGTAATAATCTGAACAATAAAGATTTAATTAAAAAAAAGAAAGAAAAGACGAAATACTGTCACTTGCAATAACATGGGTGCATCCTGAGACTAGCACGCTAAGCGAAATAAGTCAGGTGGAAAAGTCACTCCTATGTGGATATACAACAAAGCAACAAATGATCAAACAATTGGGAGGCGGACAAAGGAGAAGAGGGTTGATTGAGAATGGCCATTAGAGCCAACCCATGTTCCTGCCAAATTTCCCAGTGCTGTGGGAGACTCTGGAAAAGGGACCCTGCTATGGATGGTAATAAATCTGAAGGGAGAGTGTCTTCAATGAGATGCAGTTTAGTTCTCTTCCAAACACATTCATTATCAGGAACGAACAGGCAACAATCTAACCACTGGAAGGAAATCCTGCCGAACCTATCCCGAAGAGCCCACACCCTTTCCTTGGTACTTTGCACCAAGATCTCTTACATGAGTAGCCAGGATTAGTCAGACTGAGGGGAGGCAAATTCCCATGAAAGCCTTGGCCTAACATGATCTAATGATCATTGGATTCAAGGAATAAAGATGGGTAGGGACCAGTTTAGGCTGCTGGCCAGTCAAGATCTGAGTCAGTACCAGCTGAGAGAGAGAGAGAGAAAGAGAGAGAGAGAGAGAGAGAGAGAGAGAGAGAGAGAGAGAGAGAAGAGAGAGGCAGCAAAGGGAGTCTGATATCCAAGCTAGATGTCTTTGGGCAAGTTGTTTGACGTTTAAGAGAAACAGGCTGCCTCCTGCAGTTGCTTGTGATGACCAGACAGAAGACAAAAGGTGTGTGTGAAGCACTTGTAAACTTAGAAACTGTCCAAACGTACAGGGCTTGTCTCACACTGAGCAGCTTTTTCTTCCCATACTAGCTGGTCCAGCCCAAGGTCCTGTAGTGCTGGACTCAATAAATAGCTGGGAGCTTTTAAAAACAGTGTTATAGCCTGGCCTGTGCGGAAAGCAGTCGATCAGTGATTTTCATCATTGATGTCTCTCCCCCCACCCCTTCCATCCTCTCTGAAATCAATAAAAAAAATATTTAAAACAAAACAAAACAGTGTTCTGGGAACTGGAAGGGATCAGAATATAACACCCCTAAATATGCCATTTTGGCACAGGGATTATATTAATCGAAGGTAATTGAGAAACAGAGGACTCAGCCTAAAAGAAGGGCATAATTTTTTTTCTTCCTATAAACGGAGAGGAAAACTGAAGTTTGTTTTCTCGCAGTTCGGGCCAGCTCTCCACTTGGGGCTGTTGTTTGATGTCATGTTTGGCTGTGACAGTTCCGGAGAGAGGCTTGTGGAATTTAGGGGCGCTGGGGAGGACAGGGGGCTGAGCCCGGCTTGGGGCTGGAGGCGAAGGGTGCTGTGGTGGAGCGGAACCAAGGGGTTGGGCCGGGCATTAGGACGCGCCTGAGGGACTTCACACTCGCGCCCCACTGCGGGTGCCTGTCTCACTCCAGGGGCGCGGCCTGCCACCTGCCAATGGGCGTGGCCACATTCTGGGGCGTGGCCAACCGGATCTCAGAGCCCCGCTTGTTGGGGGCGGGGCTAACACGAAGGGGTGGGGCCGAGCCCCTCGGGGCGTGGCCTGTGGAATGTCAGAACCCGGCCACTCGAGGCAGGCGCGGGTCTCCCGGCGCGGGGTTCCTCCCACGCAGCCTCCCATTCAAAAGATGCCGAAGGGGCGGCGCGGCCGCCAGAGCCCCACGATGAGCCAGCGGCCGGCCCCGCCCCTCTATTTCCCGTCCCTCTACGACCGCGGGGTCTCCACGTCCCCGCTGAGCGACTTCAGTATCTGGAAGAAGCTCTTCGTACCGCTGAAGGCGGGCGGGCCGGCGGGGGGCCGGTCCCTGCCGCAGGCGCCCCCGGCCCCGATGCCCCTGCCGCCACCCCCGGGCCTGGGTCCCCCCAGCGAGCGCCCGTGCCCCCCGCCCTGGCCCTCTGGCCTGGCCTCCATCCCCTATGAGCCTCTGCGCTTCTTCTACTCGCCGCCGCCAGGGCCCGAGGTGGCTGCCTCGCCCCTGACGCCTGGCACCACGCCCTCCCGGCTCGTCTCCGCCTCCCACCCCGAGGAGTTGTGCGAACTGGAGATCCGCATTAAGGAGCTGGAGCTGCTCACCATCACTGGGGACGGCTTCGACTCCCAGCGCTGTGCGTGACCTCCCCGGGCAGCTGGGGCCACCCTTGGGCGGCCTTGACTCCATTCTTGGCTCCATGTCCCCCTACCGAGGTCCCCCCCAAATGTGGCCTCGGGCTCAGGCTCCAGCACCCAGGTGTCCCAGATTTCCAGCTGATCCCCAGAACCCAGATTCCCCCCATCCTGGATTTCAACCGACTCTTTTCCTCCAACTCCATCCTCCCTCCATCCTGAGCCCTTCCGGGAATCTGGACCCTGAGCCCCCAAACCTGGAACTCCACCCACCACCAGCCTCCTCCTGAACCTTAAGCCGCTTGCACAGTAACACAACTACCCCTGGAACTCTGCCCACCGCAGGCAGCCCCTTTTTCTAGAGACTGAGATTTAGCATTTATCTTCAACTGGGATCCTGGGCGGGAGGTGGGGGAAGTAAGGGCGGGTTGATTGGAGTGTCTTAGGGGGCAGATGGGAATTGTGCAAGACCCAGGAGGCCCAAGGACAATGCTGGATGATAGCTTCCCTGGGACACTCCCAGCCCCCTCCACCTCCACCACCCCCACCCCGACCCCCACCTCCACCCGTAGCCCTCTCACCAGGGTCCTGAACTCTGCCATCTGATCTTAGGTTTGAAGTCTCTGGGATCTTACTTAACCAGGAGACCAGGTGTGCTGGTGAGGGTGGGATTCCTGGAGCATGCAAGCTGCTGTGGGAGAGTAAAATCATACCCAGTCCAATTCGACTCCCGGAGGACCTATTTGCTCTGTAGAATGTTCAGTAGCCATAGGCTGTTCTGCAGACTTTGTTTTTCCCACCACCTGTTCCGACTGTGGCTAGCACTTGAAGGCCAGCAGATGGTTCTCAAAAGACCATCCCCATTACTCTATAAAATTGCCCCCACCTCCCACACAGGGAAGCGGGTATGAAATAACCCAAATGTTTAGGTCCATGAGGCAGCAGGTCTCTAGAAACAATTCCTAGAACACTTGGACTTTTCTAAGTCCTGGATTTCGCAACTACATATTCTCCACTTATACATGTTTTGGATCATAGTGGATTTGGGGCTCCTGTAGGGAGCACACAGTTGCATTAGCAACGTTAGTAAAAGCCCTTATCTCTACTCACGCTAAGTGTGTCTTGCTCTCCTGCAGATAAGTTCTTGAAGGCGCTGAAAGATGAGAAGTTACAAGGACTGAAGACCAGGCAGCCTGGAAAGAAGTCAGCCTCTTTCTCCTGAGGCGCTGCCCACCAGAGCCTGGGCAGCCACCTCCTTAGGTGTTAGTGCTTAGATAATGTGTCCTGTTCGTTGTCATTTCAAAAATTGTTATTTTCTGTTCTGTATTTACTGCTGTTCTTGTTGCTCCCAGCATGTACTCCACATACAGTGCCCACGTGGTAAATCTCATGGTGTGTCTCCTCTCTGTGCTGTGGCTGGGGGAGCTTTCATGGGGTCTGGAAGCTGCTGCCCTGCTGGCGTTCAGGGGCTCCCAACACCAGGGAGGGGTTCCCAACACTGCCACGTCAGGAGGGAACTGGGGAAAACCAAAGGCAATATATATTTGGTCCCGTTGCCTTGTCCCGGCTCAGTGGGGCTCTTGAAGGACATGGATGTGTGTGTTTTCCAAGAGCTTTATTCCTTGGAAGTGTTTCATTTTTTAGTGGTATTTGGACCACAAATCTTTTTGATGATCTGATCAAAGCCGAGGTCCTTTCTAGAAATTAACTTAAGAAGTAGTTGAGAGCTGATTCTGTGCCAGACACCCCCCTGCCCCCAGGGCTCTTGCAACCCGGGATTGGGGAGACACAGATGCTGTTATAAATAGGGAAATCATAATATGGTATCACAGATGATAACATACTAAGTGGTGGGGGAAGAGTAGGGTAGGGATGGTCAGGAGGGTCAGCAGAAAGCAGGGTAGAATTTCAAATAGGGTTTCCGGAATGTTAATGTGTAAGCAAGGTTTGAAGGTGGTTGAGGGTGATAGCCATGTGGCATCCTGGGAATGTTCCAGCAGAAGCGCCAGTACAAAGGCTGAAGGTGGGAGCCTGCTGGGATGTTGGAGGGTCTGCAAAAAGCCAGATGGCAGATAAACACAATTCACCATCTTAAATGGAGGAGGAGTGAGAGGAGAGTGGAAGGGCTAATGCAGAGAAGGTCCATTCATGCGGGACCTTCCAGCCATGGTAAGGCTCTGGGTTTTACTCCAAGTGGGAGGGGGCGTGGGTAGAGGATTTTCAGCCAGTGAGAGACAGGATCTGACTGTGCTGCTGGGTTGAGAACAGACGAAGGAAGGAAGCAGGGAAAGCAGTTTGGGCTGCAGTAATTAATAATCCAGCTGAGTGACAAGTGGCGGTGCAGCCTCATCTCCCCTTTCCCCTTTGCGTGGTGAGAGGTGTCTGTGGGGCACCTGCTGCCACCACCAACCACCCTCCCCCCCCCGCCCACTTGCCAGGTGCTGTCTCTCTGGTGAGGAACAAATGGGAGGAGTGAGATCTCTGTGACACAAGCACACAAGTAAAGAAAAAATTATTTTGTGAAACAAATCTTCAATCAAGTATAACATTTAAAAAATATATTTTTTTATTGATTTCACAGAAGAATGGAGAGGGAGTGAAAGAAACATCAATGATGAGAGAGAATCATTGATTCGCTGCCTCCTGCACGCCCCACACTGGGGATCGAGCCCACAACCTGAGCATGTGCCCCGACTGGAAATCAAACCATGACCACCTGGTTCCTAGGTCGAAGGCTCAACCACTGAGCCATGCTGGCCGGGCGCTGGAGACATTATTAGATATTCAAGGTCATTACCCCCTTGAGGGTGGCTCTTGTGTCTCTGAGGAGTTCAGTGCTTAATTTCTCCATAAAATTAAACCAAGCAATTAGCACTGAGTATTTGCTGGAGATGGTCAACCTGGGAGGTGATGACATCATCGACAGCCAATGAGAAGGCTCCATCTGAAGTGCGAGGGTGCTCCCCCCTCCTGACACCAGGATGGTTGACCCAGAGGGCCCTGAGGACTAGTTACTGGCAGGAACAAGATGCCCAAGGCTCTGGGAAGCTCCAGGCACAGGAGCCGAGCACTCGGGCACTTCTGGGCATTATGAATAGGAACACATTTTTTTTCTGTGCCAGGCAGGCAGAGAATCTGGCCCATTTCACACATCGTATTTCCACCAAGTGCTCAGAAAGCCAAGAGTGCAGCCTGGGCTCTGTGGCCTCTCCCATTGTTATAAGGGTTAGCCTCTCCCATTGTTATAAGGGGTAGCCTCTCCCGTTGTTATAGGGTGTGTTAGCCATAGAGACGCCAGGCTGCCCTATAATTAACATGGCAGGCAGGCAAAGGCAGCCACAGCAGGTGGCAGGCTGCCAGCCCACAGGCCACCCTCTAAGCCAGCGGTTCTCAACCTGTGGGTCGTGACCCCTGAAAATACATCCTGCATATCAGATATTTACATTACAATTCATAACAGTAGCAAAATTACAGTTATGAAGTAGCAACGAAAATAATTTTTTTAAAATATATATTTTATTGATTTTTTACAGAGAGGAAGGGAGAGAGATAGAGAGCTAGAAACATCGATGAGAGAGAAACATCGATCAGCTGCCTCCTGCACATCTCCCACTGGGGATGTGCCCGCAACCCAGGTACATGCCCTTGACCGGAATCCAACCCGGGACCTTTCAGTCCGCAAGCCGACGCTCTATCCACTGAGCCAAACCGATTTCGGCCGAAAATAATTTTTATGGTTGGGGATTACCACAACATGAGGAACTGTATTAAAGGGTCACGGCATTAGGAAGGTTAAGAACCAACCTTCCTAAGCTAAGCAGAGATCAAAACCTTCCGAAACACCCCAAATTCTGAGGCTGTGCCCTCCATCCCCTCGGGAATATTCTCCTGGAACCCTGACCATGGAAGGGAAGTCCTTGCAGTTTAGGGAAAAGAATTTGCGCCTTGAAAGGAGGTTAACGCCGTTCCTAAATGGCCACCGACATTCTGCTCTTAACCTAGGGGTCTCAATTTCGAACTTTTTTCTTTTAAATATATTTTATTGGTTTTTTGCAGAGAGGAAGGGAGAGGGATAGAGAGTTAGAAACATCGACGAGAGAGAAACATCGATCAGCTGCCTCCTGCACACCTTCTACTAGGGATGTGCCTGCAACCAAGGTACATGCCCTTCACCGGGATCGAACCTGGGACCTTTCGGTCTGCAGGCCGATGATCTATCCACAGAACCAAACTGGTTAGAGCTCAATTTCAAAATTCAATAAACCGGGCAGCGCTGAAAACCAGGCATTTTAAGTCCAAGCTCGGTGTGAGGTTCTGTTTTGTTCTTTTTTTTTTTTTTTTTTAACGTTATTGTTATGGTTGACACTGTTACCCATGGAGGTTTTGTCTTCCTGGGCCGGCTGGGGCTGTGCTGTAAGTAGAATCTGACAGCCGACTGTTAACTGTTCAGTCGTGATGTGAATGGTTGTGAAGGAGAAGCGGGCTCTTTAGGACATTGGACAATGTGCCTACTCACATGTTCCATTTCTCTGACACGTAGGAACTTTTGATGAAAAATAATGGCTCCTCCTCTTGCCCCACCCCCGCCCCGGCGCCAGGCTCGCTCTGCCCTCAGCGACTCCAGGTCTGCAGCACCAGTGCGGGCTCCGGGCCCCCTGGCCAGGGAGCTGGGCAGGCCTGCCGGCCAGGTCCATGGCCCAGGCTCCTGGCCCAGGTTCCAACAAGGTCCATGGCCAGGGCTAGAGCTAGATGAAGACCTTTAAGAAAAAATTTTAATTGCTTGTTTGAGAAACGTGGGTTTGTTGTTCCCCTTACACCTGCTTTGGTTGAGTCTTGTCTGTGCCCTGAATGAGAGTCAACCCTCAACCTTGGCCTAGGCCAACGCTTTAACCGACTGATCAAGACCTTTAAAACCTAGGAAAGTTTATGGTGTCCTTCGATTTGTTATTGAGAAAAGAAAAAGAAAGAAACTGCAAGGCTTAGATTTCCCCGTGTGTTGTTCTTTTACTATTATATTAAAATGTATTTCAAAAGTTTTTTGTGCACCTGCCAGCCTCACACTGGGCCCTGCTGCTTACTGGTTGGATAATCCTGAGTGAGCCACGTACTGTTCTTTTCTGATCAGTAAAACCACAGAGCTTACTTTATTAGGTGTTACAAGGACTAAATGAGATAATTCATGGAAACGGCTCAGTTTGGCCCCTGATATGTGGGGACCAAATGTGGCTGTTCATAGTTCAGTTCCCCATGTTCCCCACTGGGGACAGCTTACTCCCGTTCTCCAAGGCGGGCGGGCACCCAGAGGGAGGTGGCAGTGTTCCCCAAAATGTGGGGAAATGTATGACCCCCAAAGCAGACAGGAAGTTGTCTTACTGTGGACCAAACATGCTTGAGATTTGTGGCTTCTGTATTTTCAAAGTAGAAACGGGAGATGCTGAACTTTCTTGTAAGAAACATCCCATTAGGCTGAGTGGCTTGGAAGATAAAAGCCCAAATAGAATGGATTTTAGGAGAGGACAGTGGTTATCTACTGGAATTTATCTTCAAAAGCTCCAAGTACAACCTCTTTAAAGGATCACATTATCCCTAACTGCTTTGGCTCAGTGGATAGAGCGTTGGCCTGCGGACTCAAGGGTCCCAGGTTTGATTCTGGTCAAGGGCATGTACCTTGGTTGTGGGCACATCCCCAGTAGGGAGTGTGCAGGAGGCAGCTGATAGATGTTTCTCTTTCATTGATGTTTCTAACTCTATCACTCTCCCTTCCACTCTGTAAAAAATCAATAAAATATATTTTTTAAAAGATTAAACAAAAAAAGGATCTCATTAAAAAATCTGGGCCAGCTCTTGAACCTCAATCAGACAGTCACAAACAAACCTAAGCCCAGAGGTGCTTGAGTTTTTCTAAGGAAGATGAGGTTTTTTGCCTGCCCCCCATAGCTTCATTAAATGGTTGACTCTGGGAAATATCTCATTGAATAGCTGGCTCTGCAGTTATAATCTCCGAGAGAAGGGCCATGAGTAGACTCTCTGTAATAAGAGGCCCTCTGGAAAGTCCTGGAACACATTTCCAAGAAGGCTCTGGTAACAGAAGCTTCAGGTTTGTGTGTTTAGGGAGGTCTGGGGTGGTTGACTCTGGCAGTAGGACCTCAGAGTGGGAGGGGCTGTTCATTATGATGTGGCTTTTTGTTTGTCTCTCCCTACTGATGTGGCAAACCTCCAAGCCCTTGACACTGCTAGTCACCAGGTAATGTTAATAAGTTATGAGTTACCAGCCCCTGGTGAATAGAAGTGTGATCCACCCAACTGTGGCTTTGCAAATCATCTGTTGCCTTGGGACAGGTAACTTCATCCCCCAGGGCCTCCATTAATGAACTATAAAGTAAGAACATTGGGTTTTACCTTTGAGGACTCGTCTAGTCTTAAAGTTCATCAGCTTGTGAGGCCCCAGGCTCCCAGGAACAGTAACTGTACTCTTGGGCATCTGTGAATCTCTTCCCTGGCGATCTCTGTCTAGCAAGTGTATCTCGGAAGCTGAATTCACAAGAAGTCTCCCCACTAGAGAGTAACTGTGGTGAAGCACTCACACCTGGTCTTAAACACTATCCTACCATGTACCAGTTTTGAGGTGAGTGCATTAGTTTAAAATTGGGGCTGAAACAGATCACTGCACACTTAGCAGCTTGACACACAAGTATGACTCTTACAGTTTGTAAATAAGAGCCTCACCAGGTTCAAGTCAAGGTGTTGGCGGGGCTGTGTTCCTTTCTGGAGGCTTTTTGGGAGAATCTGGTTCCTTCTTTCTACTTAGCACAATTACAGTCCTTGTGGTTGGAGGACTGAAGTCCCATTTCCTGGCTGAGTGTCAGTTGAGGACAGTTCTTAGCTTTCATAGGCCTCCTGTTTGCCTCAGCTGTGGCCCCCTTCTTCTTTCTTAAGAATCAGTAGGAGGTGAAATCTATCTCACTCTGAAGCTCTTGCCTCTTCTGTTTTCCCGTATCTCTGAGACTGCTGCCTTCCTCTTCCTCTTAAATGTAGTCACCCAGCTTATTTTATGCATTAGAATCATAGAAGGTGACATACGGGGGAACCCATGAGATTCATTGGTGGTAGATTAGGGAGGTGAGAGAAAGCAAAGCTGATTTACCTTGGTGGGTTGAGGATGGTTAATAATTAACATTTACAACACATAGGGATGGTATTCAGGGAACAAAATAACAATGAGGAATGGTTCTGTGGCTTCATGCTCTGGTGTGTGCCCTAAAGGGTGCCCTAAAGGGTCTGGCAAAGGAGAATACTCCAAATTCCAAAGCTGTGTTATCTTAGATACAAAAAAAAAAAAATACCCACAAAAACACAAAACAACAAAAAACAAGATAGGTTCCTTAAGGTAAAGACTAACCTTTGACAAGGAAGCTGTAGGCCTATGACATGACTACCTGCCATGACCTGCTTTTAATTAGGAATTTTTATGTTCAGACCATCCTGTATGGTTACTTCAGTTTCTGAGTTTGTAGGGCCTGCCACGCAGGACTCCACAAGCTTGTCAGGTTTAGTATGTGGGCCCCTTTTTTCCACAGACAATTAAAAATCTCCGTGTGTCTTGACTTCTTAGCAGACAAAAGAGGGTTTAAGGCATTCCAGCCCTCCCTCCTGTCCCCCGATGCCCACTGCTAACATCTAGGCATGAATGTAGTGTGTGGACTAGTCATCAAAGTTACCTGAGTAGGAAATAGGCCTCTGTCATCCACCTTCAGCATAGTCAGCTTTTAGTGGAGAATACCAACAGCATGTTGCCAGTCGGTTACTGAAATTCCCAGGGCAAACAGGATCAGGAAAGATGGGAAAGAGGATGAGAACAGGCTGTGTATGTGGCCAGCAGCACATTCCCAGGAAGATCCGCCAGTCACAGCCAGACAACGGGAGGTGGAGACAACCCATTTTTAAAAAATAACCCAATAGGAGACAGTAAGACCTAGGCTAGGGGTGGGGGGACTGTTAACCCCATAGTCCTCAGCCAATGAGGAACCGGGAAGGACTCTCACACACTAGGGATAAATTGCCTGTGATCCCTGCTGCTCTGGTGTGCCTGCTCAACCAGACACCCAAGACTGCATTAAAGGTCTCATTTTCACCGGACTTCATGCCTCTAAGTCCGTTATTTGAATTGGGACAGGTGAGCATTTCTCACACCTGGAACTCCGTTTACTTCCCCAGAGTGAAGAAGGAGGAGTTCCCATTACGCTTGCTAAAGTGGGGAGCGGAAGCTTCCAGCATGCTGAGCTGTTGCCTCCTGTTCTGCTCCCGGGTACATGGTGGTGCCCTCCAGAGTCACTCGTTTGGTTGATGCCCTTAGAGGCATGGCCTGGAGAAGTGGCCTTCACTGGGCTCCGGCGCAGCCAACAGCACTGGGTGGAATGACAGCAGAGCAGGGATTGCAGTTGCTGCATTAAGTACTTTCCTCACATTCTCAGTTGACTGAACAACCTCCATGGGGAGAGCAGTGCTGTTCCCACTGCTTGGAGAAAGGGTCCAAAGCTATTATAGGTTAGAGCTGGGGTGGGGCCCGGGCATCCTGACTCTGGGCCCTGTGTGCTGTGACTCCCCATGGCTGCCCCTCTCACCAGGATCGACAGCCTTTCTTTAGTAAGCTGAGGTCTTAGGGCAGGAGAGGGGACCAAGTGCTGCCCCTCTGAGAGCATCCTTTGCTTTGTGACACCCCACCTGGTAGATTCCCTGTGTTTTCTTGGCCTGCTAGCTCCTTCCCCATGTTCCTGAAGCCCCCAGTCCTTTAATTCCTGGTTTCTGAGATAACCAGTCAGTAGTCAGTCATATGTTGGTTCATGACGATTCTTTGTGTGTCTTCCTTCCAGATTCTGTAGACAATGGGAAGCAAAGGAGGGTTCACCCTGCTCGGGCTCTTGATCATCCTTTCTGTCCTCTATGATTCAGGTGAGTGGTCCGGAGGGACATGAATCTCGACCATCTGGGCCCCCTTGGCCACACGCTTCCTTTTCCTTAGGCCCCAGAAGACTGAGCTGATGCCACTGGCCTCAGCCTGGCTTTGGTGGCTTTGCCTTCCAGTGTTACAGGTCCAGGGCTGTGTGACAACTCCTTCCTGTGTTACAGGCTTGCCCGCAGCGGAGCGCCTTCCCAGGTTACAGCCATTCTGGGTTACAGAGCTGCTTCTGGGGGTGGGGGTGGGGCGGAAGGGATACACTCAGCAGCTTAAGTTTCGCCCTCTCACTACAAGCTGCTGGGACACCAGTGGACCCATCTTTAGAGAGCTGTGCTCTGTCCTTCTGCCCTGACCTTTATGCACCGTGATGAGGATGGTGCTCATAGTAACAGCAGTAGCAGCTAATGATTCTAGCATTTCTGTGCCAATCACTGTTCTGAACACTTCACAGGTATTTACTTATTTAATCCTCACGCCAACCCTATGGAGTAGGTACTGTTTTTATCGCCATTTTACAACTGACAATACTGGGGCCCAGAGAGATTAAATAGCTTGTAAACTATCCCACAGAAGTGGCATAGCCCGAATTTGAACCCAAACAGCTTGGCACCAGACCATCTGCTCTTAACTCCTTCATCGCCTGGCCGCCCCTCCCTGGCTCCTGGAGGTATTGGTGTGTTTCTGAGTCTTAGCCTCTGTACACTAGGAACACCAGTGTGACTTGCTTTTTGTCATCATAAGGGTCAAGCTTTTCATTTTCTGCCTGTGTCATACTGGTACCGCCAGTTTTGTGGGGGGAGGCGACAGAGAAGGAAATAGTGCAGTGAGCAAAAGGAAAAAGGTATCTGCCATGTTGGAGCATGGCTTACATATTAGTCGCTCTAGTGGCTACCATATATTGAATGCCTATAGCGTAGTAGGGACTGTGCCACGCCCGCTCTCATTGCATCCTTCCAGCCATCCCGTGAGGGGTTAGTGCTGTTAAACCCATTTTATAGTTGAGGAAGCTGAAGCAAAGAAGAAACCAGCCCAAGGACACATTTGAATGTGCTCTCCCTTTGCGGTGGCAGGAGGGAGAGCGGGGGGCGGAGAGACAGGGGAGAGAAGTGATGACTCCTCTCCTTCCCACCTCCCTCCCCACCTCTGCTGATTCTAGCCAGGGTGGGTTGTAATGTGGCTCACCTCCAAACAACACTACATTACTGTCTGGATTCTTCTAGTCAGTGTATTTTCTGTAGTCAGAATAACCTGGTCATGCCCGTTCCAGAATTCTGTTTATGGCACAGGCCTGGATCTGGGGCCGTCAGCTGTTCTGAGACAGGCCCCTCATCCGAGACTCAGCATCTGGAGCAGATCCTTCTACCCAGGCTTAGCAGTGAAAAGATCCACCAGCCGACGGCTGTCTTATTGCTGGTCCCTGACCTGGGTCTCCCCCGTAATTTGTGCCATTTTCTTCTCTTTCCCAGTCAGGATGATTAGAAGAATGACGTGGTTAGACCAAGCTCTGGTTTCAGAACTGGCAGCCGTGGCTTGAGGCCAGCTCGCCCACTTAGTAGCTGTGTGAACTTGGGCAAGTTAGTTAACACCTTAGTCTTAGCTTCCCCTGGACAACATGGTGATGGAGGTCACGGAGCCCTCCTCTTCTAACAGACTGAGCTTCACACGTGGGTGCCCAGATATGTGAACACTGAAAGAATGTGTCATCTCTGAGCACTTCTACCCACTGAGGTCCCAGACGTGAGCTTCCGTTCCTCTGTCTCAAGAATAGTCAAGAAGGCCAATGAACTCTAGCTCTAGCCAGGAGAAAATTCGAGGCCATGGGCAACCAAAGAGCCAGGCTAGAACAATCCCTCCCTCTTCCGTTCTCTCCGCTCCTGCATGAGCACACATCAGGAGCAGAGAAGAGAAGAGAAAACTGCCTCTTGTCCCTTCTCATGGCGGCTCCCCTGTCACGCAGGCATGACGAGCACTTCCCGGGGGAGAAGAGGCAGAGTGGGATAACGGAGGCCTGCCCCAGGCATGGCAGACTCGCCTTACCTGGCAGAAGGCCAAGGGGAGGAAGCAGGTCATCGTCTCTAATTAGAAGAGGGTGTGTCCGCATGAAACAGCAGCATCGTCTTGCAACACTTCTCGGCCTCTCCCCATGACAGATGTGCAGTAGGACCTATCTTGTTCTTGTCAGCGTTGATATAAAATGGAGAAGGAAAAAATAATCCAGCAAAACCTGAGTCTAGCTAGCAAAGAGGAACCCTAAGAACATGAACAGGAGCAGAATTGATTTTCACATCAGAGAACCAAAGGCAATTTGCATCCGATGTAGCCGGTTCTTGTGTTCAGTGTCACTGCTAATGCCTGGTTGCCCCACCTACCTGGGCTTAAGGTGTGCGGCTGCTGTCTCTCCCTGGATTATGTGGGCTTCTGGCGGTGGGTCAGCCACTGAGCAGGGAGCAGCTTCAGTGAGGGCACCTTACCCAGAGGTTGTCATCTCTGCAGAAGCCAGAGAGAAAATAGTTGAGGTTTTGCAGGCCAAGAGACAAATTCAAGGATATTCTGTAGGCTTTTATATAAATAATGAGAGAAAACAAATACAGATGTTCAATTGACAAAATTTGAAATGTTACAATTGAGTACAGTTATTTGTAATACAGACCTACTAATGGGAAGAATGGAATTCTTTTTGGGAGAAGAACATTTTGCTTACTTGGGTTTCAGAAATTTGTGTTCCCTCTCGTCCAATTGGTCGCAAGTATTCATCTGTTAGTGCTGATCTGTAATGAGATGTTCCGTAGTTCATCTTTGAAAATGTCTTTTCACACAGTGAGCTACCACCAAATACTGACTATTAATCCATGAGAATGTGATTTCATAGAGCATATTTGTTGCTGGGAAGGCATTTATGGAATTTTGTTAACTTATTCAACTTCCAGTTGAAATGGTTAATTAGGACAGTTATATGGATTTTTAAATACGGAAATTTCCTTTGCACTTGCATCAGGGTCCAAAAACTTGCTAGAATTGTAGTTTTGTCAGCAGGGGACAAGGGGATCTCTGCACTCTCAGTTCTTGTCTTGCTTATGGGGAATAATTCAAACAAGAGACAACAACAGCCAAAGCAGAGGAGGATTTATTTGTAGGAAAGCGATACACTCAGAGAGGACATGAGCAGGCAATTTAGCTGGCTGAGACCAAACTGAGTGCCCCTGATATTGGGGAGTTTAGAGGATCGATACGCCTAGATTGGCATGCCCCTAGTCAAGGAGCTAGTCACACCCTCCCTCGTATCTCACATAGGCGCTTGCTTCCTCCATTATCTATTTTCAGTTTGTTACATCTCACTCTTATTTCTTCTATGTCCGAGCTTAGAGGTCTGCCCAGAGGTCAGCTGCCTCTCCCAGCCTCTTCCAGCTTATATCTTTCTCTCTGCCTACTCTTAACAGTCTGAGTTTGGAAAAATCTACCTGCTGCAAGTGTGTGTGGGAAAGGAAGCATGCTGGCCTCTGCCCCCTGGTCATGGAGATGGTGGGCTTCCTCCTGCAGCCAGGAGGGCAAGTGAGTGCTGGTCTGCCAGATTCTGACGGCTCTTCTTCCTGATTCTAGGTCATAGCCTGCAGTGCTACACCTGCCTCAACCCAGGTGGTGCGTGCACTCTCACCACCAACTGTACAGTTAATTTTGATGCATGTCTCTACGTCAAAGCCGGTAAGAGCCTCCCCTTTCTCTCCTAAGGGTAATGGGATGATGGAAACATGGAAATACGTACCATTTAATAGCATCAGCTACATGCAGCACTAAGCACTTTTCATGTGTTTTTAATTGAATGCTTCTCACCTACCACTCAGGGTAATGTTTTGTATTCTCAGTTCTTAAATGAGGAAACAGAGGCTCAGATTAAGCAACAGGCTAAGGACAAGTAACCAACCCAGGATTTGAATGTGGGGATCCGTCTATTCCAATGCTTATTCTCTTAACAGCAATGCTGGCTGCCTTCCCGTCTTTTAAGAGCCTCTCGGGTGTCAGAGTCTGAGCAAGTGGCTAGGGATGCAAAGATGAGGAAAGGAGATAAAATTATGGCAGAGGCCTGTTCATTAGCTGTCAGAAATGTGAAAGGGGAAAAGTGTTCCTGAGTGTGACAAAGGCAGGTGCCACCCAAGGTTTGTGGCCTCAGAGAGCAGGACACTCAGGGAAACGGCGTTGGGGGCTGCTAGGACTGCAATTCCCATATTGGTCAGGCTCTAGAACAGCCATGGGCAAACTACGGCCTGGGGGCCAGATCCAGCCCGTTTGAAATGAATAAAACTAAAAAAAAAAAAAAGAAGACCGTACCCTTTTATGTAATGATGTTTACTTTGAATTTATATTAGTTCCCACAAACACTCCATCCATGCTTTTGTTCCGGCCCTCGGGTCCAGTTTAAGAACCCATTGTGGCCCTCGAGTCAAAAAGTTTGCCCAACCCCTGCTCTAGAAGCTCTATCTCCATAATCCTATTCAAACAGGATCTAGGAAGTGGTGGACAGAGGAAAGAAACAGCAAAGCCGTGCCCTCTTCTGTGCTTGGTGGATGTGGTTCTGGGCTGAATCTGTGTGTGGAAGTGATACTGGCCAGGAACGGCTATACCCGGGTCTCCTTAGCTAGGTAACATGCACCAGTTGTATATGAGCACAGAGAAGTGGTTCGTTCTTAACCTACCGCCAATAGGTTCTTTATAAAAGGTGTGTGTTTGATGGTAGAGGTTTGGGAGGAGCCAGGAAGAGTAAAGTAGACTAGAGTTAAAATATTTTTTCCAGCTCTCAAATCCCATTCATTGTTTCTTATCTCAATTATTAGGCTTTTATTTTAAATTTTTCCAACTTTATTAAAGTAAAAATTGGGCATATTTAAGGTGTACAAGGTGCTGATTTGATGTCCATATACATCATGAAATGGTGACCACAATCAATCTAATTAACACATCCATCACCCCACATAGTTACCTCTGTTGTGTGATGGAGAACACTTAAGATCCATTCTCTTAACAAACTTCAGGTATACAATACAGTATTATTAACTATAGTCACCATGCTGTACACGGTCCTCAGGACTTACTCATCTTAGAATGACTTGTTAAGCTTTAAAAATGCTTGATGTCTGCCCTAACTGGTCTGGCTCAGTGGATAGAGCGTCAGCCTGCGGACTGAAGGGTCCCAGGTTTGATCCCGGTCAAGGGCATGTACCTTCGTTGCGGGCAAATCCCAGTAGGGGGTGTCCAGGAGGCAGCTGATCAATGTTTCTCTCTCATTGATGTTTCTAACTCTCTATCCCTCTCCCTTTCTCTCTGTAAAAACATATATATATATATATATATATATATATATATATATATATATAGATATATATATTTGAAAAAATAAAATGATGTCAACAATGAGGCACACTTTCCTGGAAAGGCCAGAGTCCAGGACACTGACTTCACCAAATGCTGGCGAGGATGTGGAGCAACAGCCACGCTCATCTACTAGTATTGCTGGTGAAAATGGAAAATGGTGCAGACAGTTCGGTAGTTTCTTCAAAAAACTAAACATACTCTCACCATATGAGTCAAACATTGTGTTCCCTGATATTTCCCCAAACGAGTTGAAAACATGCATGCCCACCTTGACCTGCATACAGATGTTGGTAAGTTTTATATATAAGTGCCCAAACTTGGAGCAACCAAGATGGCCTCCAGTAGGTGAATGAATAAATAAACGAGCACATCCAGACAGTAGACTAAAAAGAAATGAGTGATCAAGCCATAAAAGGCATGAAGGGACCTGAAATGTATTTCACTACGTGAAAGAAGCCAACCTGAGAAGACTACACCCCCGCATCATTCCGACAACAGGACATTTTAGAGAAGGTAAAACTAAGGGGACAGTAAGAAGTCAGTGGTTGCCAGCGGTTAGCTGAAAAAAGGGAGGGGTGATGAAGTAGAGCACAGAGTTTTAGGGCAATGAAACTGCTCTCTTTGATACTATAACAGTGGGTACATGTCACACATTTGTCAAACCCCTTAGAATGTACAAAACCCAGAGTGAACCCAAGTGTAAATTATGGACTCTGGGTGGTAATGATGAGCCCCTGTAGGTTCATCAGGTGGAAAATGTACCAGTTTGGTGGGGGCTGTTCATTGTTTGGGAGGTTGTTTGTGGTGGGGGTGCCAGGGAGCTGTATGGGAACTCTTCTTCCTGCTCAGTTTTGCTGTGAATCTAAAACTCCTCAAGGATGAATCTAGTTTTTAAGAAAGATAATGTGAATCTTAATTATTTTCTTCTCATGAACTTAAGTCCCCTTGCTTAAGCTAGACATCTTAAAATAGATATATTCTGACCTTACAGTAAGACAGATAGTAACAGAGCATCTAAATCCCCCTCCAGCTCTGGAGACATCAGCCTGGGAGAGGCAGGGCACACTGTCATAAACACCAGTCAGCGGCCAGGCACTGCATTAGCGAAGGCATTTAACTACTCTAGCCACCCCCACGCCCACTCCCGCTCCCTTCACACACAGTCCTGCTGGCTCTGACGAGACTTTGGTTTTAGGGGAAAGTTCCACTGAGAGCTGTATTGTCACTTAACTGTTCCCCTTTGCAACCCGACGGGGATGCCCGTTCTTGCCCACATGTCTCTACGGCCACAAGGTCAGTTCCCAGGAGTAGAATTGATGGCTCCAAGGCAGGTACGGAACTTGACCCACTTGCCTGCTTACCCTTGTGTGTGTTTCTCCCACAGAGACACGGACATACTACCAGTGTTGGAAGTTTGAGAACTGCAACTACGAATACCTCTCAAAAAACTTAGGAGAGAAGACTCTACAGTACGAATGCTGCCAGAAGGACCTGTGTAACAGGAGCGGGGCGACGAGCACAACGGGCACCATGGCTCTGCTGGTGGCTCCGCTGCTCACAGCATTCTGGAGACTTCTTATCTAAATCAATACCAGGAGAGAGTCTCCTAACTCCCTGCTTCTGTGTATTCCTTCTCTCCTTTGCTGCCACAAAAGCTTTCTATTTTCTTACTGGATCCTGTTGGGAGAAACCAAAACTAGCTTGAGCAACTTGGATAAGAGAGAGGGAGAGACCTGGAAAACCAGTCGTGTGTGCAGAGAAGGCCCCTCTGAGGGAAGACGTGTAGGAGTGAAGCATGTGCCATGACAGCTAGGTCAGTTCCGTGCTGCCTCCTGTGCTCGGTGCCGCAATAGCTTGACTAGATTCTCTGCAATCGTCAGCTGTGTCCCCGCTTGTTTCTTGGATGATCAGTGCTTTTGGGGGGCGGGGGTGATGGAGGAGAGGGGGTCTTTTCACCAGTGTCTCTCACAGGGGATGCTTTCATCCTCTCCTTCTATGGCCCCTGTGCTGCCACGTAGGCATGAGGAATGTTCCAGATGTGGGCTGTCAGGGGCAACGGGATTCTAAGTGCAGAGTGATTGGAATGACGTATCCTCAGCTAGAAGGTGTCTGGCAGAGCAGGAGGTAAGCTTTCCAGGTGGCAGGGCATAGAGGCACCAGGTCTGCCCTTTAGAGAGGTTCCAGTGGCTGAAATCTGAATTTTCTTCTTTTCCTAAATTTTGTATGGGCTTTGCTGTCTTTCCCTAAAAACAACTTAAACACGTCAGTTAATGGTGTGTTAAAGCTATTCCCCTCCCTTTTCATTGGAATGATGACATGTTTTCACTTTGTCACAGAGTTCAAGACTAAATATTTGGACATTCTTTGTGACAAGGGATTTACAGTATCGTGTTGCTTATTTTGAGTATTATCAGTGGGAAAACCCTCGTGTGTGTGTATTGGGAGAATGCAATGGAAACATGTCACCTCGAACAGCAGCAGGCCCACAGCGAGGTTCTACCTGCTGACACAAAGCCTGTTGGCTGGTAGCTGCCGTGGCACAGATCATGCGATGTTCGTTTGTAAAGGCTGTTAGCGTCCTCACAAATGTCAAGACTTTGAGCAGCTCTACCAGTTTCCTAAAGAGAGACCCCTTCTCAGGAGGCAGAGGTTTGCCATTTTTTGTGTGTGTGAGTGCTGGTGAATAATTCTCAAGATCTGGTAGACTTAATAACACTTATATTCTTATAACATTGTCTGCTTTTAACAGCATGGCCTGACATGCCGATGAAAGTGAGATTTCTTGATTAACATTTAAAAAAAAAAATGCCTTGATTATGTAATCTGAGATAAAGCAGAATGAATAGTGCCTTTTTTAAAAAATATATTTTATTTATTTTTTACAGAGAGAAAGGGAGAGGGGGATAGGGAGTTAGAAACATTGATAAGAGAGAAACATCAATTTAGCTGCCTCCTGCACACTCCTTACTGGGGATGTGCCCGCAACCAAGGTATATGCCCTTGACTAGACTAGAACCTGGGACCCTTCAGTCCGCAGGCCGACGCTCTATCCATTGAGCCAAACCAGTTAGGGCAATGATGTGTTTTTGAAAATAAAATATAATCAAATGCATGCGTGTGGTCATTGGGCCCAGAAGGATAGCAGCATATGCAACATGCCCAGTGACAAGAGAGGGCGTGGGCAGTGCCAGTTTTCTCCTGTTGATGCCACAGACAAATAAAGACTTCCTCATCCAAACCTGCATTCCCTTGGTTCTCTGTCCTCCCTGTTGGCTCAGTGTTTCTTCTTACATCATCTTCATTCTGTTCCAAGACAAAATAGTTGTGACTCTTTCCTTCACAGGCCTTTTTCTGCCCGAGGAAGTACTGACCATGTCACTAGGGTATAGGATTATTCACCATAAAACTTTTCTTTGTCTAAACTGAAGCTTCCTGTTTGTGCACTTACATTATTTTGGAGTAAAATAAGTGACCACAGTACTGCTAGGTGGGTGTCTATGTGGGTCCGTTGTAGGTAAGAATGTCCTTTCCCCAAGCAGCTATCTGGGTCCAGAGCCTCTGGGATGGGTGCGGGGGCAGCATGCACCCTGCAGAGGGTGGGTGCACTGAACTGGATGGGGGTCAAGGTTCTGGGATTATGGAGCGGGGAGCTTCTTTTCTGTGATGAGCTCTGCTAGGCGTGCTGCCATTCCCATCCTCGCTATTATTGGCTACATGCAAGTTAGCCAACCCCAGTATGTTGGGCCTATATATACAACTAGTGCTAATGTTATGCCCAGATTTCAAGATCCCCCAAGACAGACCACTAGGGAGCCGAGTTCGATATAAAATCATAGAGTCTTTTATTCAAGCCCGGGACTTGGTCCCCCCCATGCCTCCATTACTGGATGCAAGAGAGAGCCCCGAGTCCCAAGGGAACAAAGAATTTATAGGGCTTGGGGTCGGGGGGTGGGGGCACACTCTGACCACTGATTTGGCCAATTCCGGTTGGTTGAGTGAGGGCCGGGGGCTAGTGACGCAAGGGCAGGGTGCAGCAAGGGTCTGCTTACACAAAGACGGGGGTGGCTAGCATACTCTTGGCCTTGGGCTAGTTTCCCCCACTTTCCCATTGGCTGAGATAAGGGCAGGCTGAGTAACTGATACATTCAGTGGCTTTTTCTTGGAAGAGGGGATAAGGACACAGCTATCAGTCCTGTTCTGTCCTTTCACTCATGCTGGCTCAACTCACCCCACTCAGTCTGGCAATATATTTTACAGATACGTCAATATCAACCAACCTGGCCCTTGCATGTGTTGGTGCGATATGGTGCTGTGGCCAGAACTGAAGCCCAGCATTATAATTCATAAATTCGACTAGTATAGCTTAAAGGGGACCTGGCCCTGAATTCTTCAACAGGGAATGTCGTGGTCACAACTGGAGGGCTTCCTGTGTGCCGGCCACTATTTGAAGCACTGTGTATACGACTTCATTTGCTCTGTAACTGAATAGTATTGCCAATACCCAAATCCATCAGAGTGTTTACAAATCACCATTCTCTACTTATTTTACTGACTGCACTGTGTGCCTGGGCAGCTGCCCAGGGAGTGAGTAAAGTCTCTCTGTGTCATACATAACTCCCTCAGACCTGTGTTGCTCGAACTGGCTTGAGAAAGTTTCTGGGAGAAAACAAGATGGCGGCATAGGTAAACACCAGAGTTTGCTGCCTCGAACAACCACTTCAAAAATACAACTAAAAGATGGAACGGACATCATCCAGAACCACAGGAAGGCTGGCTGAGTGGAAATTCTACAACTAGAAGGAAAGAGAAAAGCATACCGAGACTCAGAGGAGGCGCAGTGCGGAAGTAAAATACTAAGGTACAGAGGCGCACAAGGAGCAGGCTGGTGGCTTTACTTAAATGCAATACATTTGCAGCACGGTTGTAAAGGGCCCCTTTTCACGCCCCTCTTACTGACTGGCTCTGAGGCCTTGTGCATGCTACCTCATCACTCCGACCCTCTCGTCATCAGTTGTAACAATGGGACCTGCCATAATGTCATTGGCTTTTTAGCCATGTGGCCTCTGCTCCCCCTCCCTTCTGATAACAGAACTGCAATCACCTGCTGGGGAGTTGCTTCCACCTGGAAGTGCAGTCTTGGGGGGCCGTTTCATGAAGGGGGTCTGGCCACCTCTAGCCAGAAGCTGGGCAGGGAGGGTCTCTCCTGCAATTTCAGTCTTGAGTGGAGTTAGACAAGGACTGAAAATCCTTTTTGGTTGAAGCCGTGAGTCTCCCAGGAAGGCTACAATGAACAGACAACTTAGAGAAGCTTAATCAGAGTTGGATTCTCTTGCATAAGAAGGTGGGCAGCTCCTGGCATTGGTTCAGCTGCTCAACACCATCTCGGTGGGTGGATGGCATCTTCTGGGTCTTTCCCTCATGGTCACAGAGTGAGCTCGGACTGCCAGGTCCAAGGCAGGAAGAGGAGAGGAAAGGGAAGCTTCAGTTTCCCGGAAAGCTGCCAGCTATTTTCTGGTCATATCATCTGGCTGGAAATGCCTCATGGCCACCCCCAGCTGAAAGGGAGACTGGCAAAGCTGTTTTGTTTTTCTAGCCCCTGTGTCTATAGAGAAGGCTGTAGGGCAGCAGTTCTCAACCTGTGGGTCGCGACCCCTTTGGTGGTCGAACGATCCTTTCTCAGGGATCACCTAAGACCATCCTGCATATCAGATATTTACATTACGATTCATAACAGTAGCAACATTACAGTTATGAAGTAGCAACAAAAATAATTTTATGGTTGGGTCACAACATGAGGAACTGTATTTAAAGGGCCAGAAGGTTGAGAACCACTGCTGTAGGGAAAGGGTTGAAAACAGTCATTGAGAACAGCCAGCCAACTGAAGAGGCCGTTGGTTCCCTCCTGCTACCCGGATTCTTAAAGTTGCCCTGGTCTCTGAACCCTCAAAACCGAATTCTTTTTCTTTTTTTTTTTTAATATTTTTTTATTGATTTCAGAGAGGAAGGAAGAGGGAGAGATAGAAACATCAATGATGAGAGACATTGATCAGCTGCCTCCTGCAAGCCTCCTACTGAAGATTGGGCCTGCAACTGGGTATGTGCCCTGACCTGAATGGAACCGTCACCTCCTGGTTCATAGGTCGATGCTCAACCACTGAGCCTCCCGGGCCGGGCTCAAAACCTAATTCTTAAGCTTTCAGTTCCATAAACTATCTCATTGCCCACTGTATGAAATCTCCGGATCAACCTCTGTGGCATGTGAGCAGAAAAATTCTGAGAGACCGACCCTCTAGGTGTTACTGCCAGGATAACTTGAGAACCCAATGTAGTAACTGGTAAAGTGAGTGTTAGCAACAATTGTTTTACCCAGGGTTGCACAGCTAGTTGATGCTGGTTGATTAGACTAAACTCAGCTCTCTCATCTTCCAAGCCCCTGCACTCTCCATTCCACTCCTGCCTCTCAGGCTTCAGTCCATTAAAAAATGTGCTGACTCTGCGAGTGCCTGGGAAAACATCTGCCAAGGGAAATAAGAATAAGGGCGGGGCTGCATGTTTTTTAGAAAGGTTCTTGAAATAGTGGGTGTTGTGAAGGGAAGTAGAAATGTGTGGGCCTTCAGCTCCTGCCCAACACAATGGTGAATTCAGATGAGGAATAAAGACTGTTGGTGCTCCTCACATAGCCAAATCCTTGAACTGTGACACAAACAACTTCCAGTTAGAGCCTGCCCTCTGCGAGCAAGAGAAAGCCAGCCAACGTGAAGGTGACCCTGCCCTGAGAGCCAGAGGAACTGGTGGGAGGCTGTAGGAGGGAATGGCCAAGAGGCAGGGAGCTGGGGCCAGCCCATGGGTTTGAAATTCCAGTTCTGATGCTAACCAGTCCCAGGGCCTCAGGCAAGTTACTCAACCTTACCTGCCTCTGTGCCTCCGAATGTGGGGAAAACAGCTACTGCTTAGGTTCGTTGCAGTGAGCAAAGGAGTTAAGACAAGTGCCCTGCTCGCAATAGCCTCTGTGAGTTTGATGTCACTGTCCTCCGCAGGGCAGCAGGTAACCATCTTCTAGGTCAGTGATGGCGAACCTTTTGAGCTCGGCGTGTCAGCATTTTGAAAAACCCTAACTTAACTCTGGTGCTGTGTCACATAGAGAAATTTTTTTGATATTTGCAACCATAGTAAAACATAGGCATATTTTTGATATTGATTTTACATATTTAAATGCCATTTAACAAAGAAAAATCAACCAAAAAAATGAGTTCGGGTGTCACCTCTGACACGCGTGTCATAGGTTCGCCATCACTGTTCTAGGTGTAGGGCTTGCTAAATTACCTGGAGTGGGTCCAGTTGTCAGGGAGGGACACCCCCTCCCCTGCTCCACTGACCTCATCCATTTGCCAGGGCTTAATGGTGAATGAAGGAATCCACATAAGACCGTCTAATAATCATAGTCACCTACTGTGTGTCCCAGGAGCCTACTGTGTGTCCCAGGTTTTGCTTATACATGTTTTCATCACCTGCATAAACTTTGTGTGCTAGATCTTGCCTTCATTTTATGGCTCAGAAAACAGATTCCAAGAGCTGACACGACTTTCCCAGAGTCACAAAGATTCCTGGATTCAAACATGACTTTTGTCTTCATCTGTTCAGGATGCTGTAACAAAAATCCCATAGACTGGGCGGCTTAAGCAAGAAACATTTATTTCTCACGGTTCTGGTGGCTGGGATCTCCAAGATCAAGGCTCTAGCAGATTTGGTGCCTGGTGAGAACCCATTTCCTGGTTCATTGATGGCGGTCTTCTCACTATGCCCTCACATGGTGGAAGTGGCAAGGGAGCTCCCTGCAGACTCTTTACCAAGAGCACTAATCCATGGGCGAGGGCTCTGTCCTCGTGACTTAATCACCTCCCAAATGCCCCCACCTCCTAATAGCATCTCACTGGGGCTTAGGTTTTCAACATAAGAATGGGGGGCGGGGCAACACATATACTCATTCCATAGCAACTCTGCTGTATGAAGCCACAAGTTCTACATGCTCCTAAAAGCTGTCCCAAGCCAAGGCAGGCATGGCCAATTGTGACATCCCCTTAAAGAGGCAGAGAATCTGGTTAAGGTGTGGTCATTCGCATTCTGTCTAGATGCAGAGCTAAAGTGATGGAGAGGAAGTGAGACTTCTAGGGGAGCAAGTGTACTCAAACCCAAGTTCACATACCCAACACAGTAATACCAATCAGTAAAGCAGTGAGTATGCAACAAGGAAAGAGTTTATTTTTGAGAGGCAGCAAACAAGGAGACAGGGTTTTGAAAGCCCAAATCCATTCCCCAAGAGGAAAACGAAGACGAGGGGTTTGAAGGGGGACTTTACAAGCAAAGAGAGAGGAAATAAGCGATTCTAAATCTAATAAATGATGGCATATTACTAAGTATCAGAAAAGATGAAATATTGTCATTTGCAATAACATGGGTGGATCTTGAGACTAGTACGCTATGCAAAATAAGTCAGATGGAAAAAGTCACTCCTATGTGGATATAAAAAAAAGCAACAAATAATCAAACAATTGGGAGGCGGACAAAGGAGAAGAGGGTTGATTGAGAATGGCCGTTAGAGCCAACCCATGTTCCTGCCAAATTTCCCAGTGCTGTGGGAGACTCTGGAAAAGGGACCCTGCTATGGATGGTAATAAATCTGAAGGGAGAGTGTCTCCAATGGGATGCAGTTTAGTTCTCTTCCAAACACATTCATTATCAGGAACGAACAGGCAACAGTCTAACCACTGGAAGGAAATCCTGCCGAACCTATCCTGAAGAGCCCACACCCTTTCCTTGGTACTTTGCACCAAGATCTCTTACATGAGTAGCCAGGATTAGTCAGACTGAGGGGAGGCAAATTCCATGAAAGCCTTGGCCTAACATGATCTAATGATCATGGGTGTGAAGGAATAAAGATGGGTAGGGACCAGTTTAGGCTGCTGGCCAGTGAAGATCTGTGTTAGTACCAGCTGTGCATGTGTGTATGTGTGTGTGAGTACATGTGTGTATGTGTGTTGTGTGTGTGTGTGTGGCAGCAAAGGGAGTCGGATATCCAAGCTAAGATGTCTTTGGGCAAGTTGTTTGACTTTTATGAGAACCAGGCTGCCTCCTACAGTTGCTTGTGATGACCAGACAGAAGATGGAAAGGTGTGTGTGAAGCACTTGTAAACTTAGAAACTGTCCAAACGTACAGGGCTTGTCTCACACTGAGCAGCTTTTTCTTCCCATACTAGCTGGTCCAGCCCAAGGTCCTGTAGTGCTGGACTCAATAAATAGCTGGGAGCTTTTAAAAACAGTGTTATAGCCTGGCCTGTGCGGAAAGCAGTCGATCAGTGATTTTCATCATTGATGTCTCTCCCCCCACCCCTTCCATCCTCTCTGAAATCAATAAAAAAATATTTAAAACAAAACAAAACAGTGTTCTGGGAACTGGAAGGGATCAGAATATAACACCCCTAAATATGCCATTTTGGCACAGGGATTATATTAATCGAAGGTAATTGAGAAACAGAGGACTCAGCCTAAAAGAAGGGCATAATTTTTTTTCTTCCTATAAACGGAGAGGAAAACTGAAGTTTGTTTTCTCGCAGTTCGGGCCAGCTCTCCACTTGGGGCTGTTGTTTGATGTCATGTTTGGCTGTGACAGTTCCGGAGAGAGGCTTGTGGAATTTAGGGGCGCTGGGGAGAACAGGGGGCTGAGCCCGGCTTGGGGCTGGAGGCGAAGGGTGCTGTGGTGGAGCGGAACCAAGGGGTTGGGCCGGGCATTAGGACGCGCCTGCGGGACTTCACACTCGCGCCCCACTGCGGGTGCCTGTCTCACTCCAGGGGCGCGGCCTGCCACCTGCCAATGGGCGTGGCCACATTCTGGGGCGTGGCCAACCGGATCTCAGAGCCCCGCTTGTTGGGGGCGGGGCTAACACGAAGGGGTGGGGCCGAGCCCCTCGGGGCGTGGCCTGTGGAATGTCAGAACCCGGCCACTCGAGGCAGGCGCGGGTCTCCCGGCGCGGGGTTCCTCCCACGCAGCCTCCCATTCAAAAGATGCCGAAGGGGCGGCGCGGCCGCCAGAGCCCCACGATGAGCCAGCGGCCGGCCCCGCCCCTCTATTTCCCGTCCCTCTACGACCGCGGGGTCTCCACGTCCCCGCTGAGCGACTTCAGTATCTGGAAGAAGCTCTTCGTACCGCTGAAGGCGGGCGGGCCGGCGGGGGGCCGGTCCCTGCCGCAGGCGCCCCCGGCCCCGATGCCCCTGCCGCCACCCCCGGGCCTGGGTCCCCCCAGCGAGCGCCCGTGCCCCCCGCCCTGGCCCTCTGGCCTGGCCTCCATCCCCTATGAGCCTCTGCGCTTCTTCTACTCGCCGCCGCCAGGGCCCGAGGTGGCTGCCTCGCCCCTGACGCCTGGCACCACGCCCTCCCGGCTCGTCTCCGCCTCCCACCCCGAGGAGTTGTGCGAACTGGAGATCCGCATTAAGGAGCTGGAGCTGCTCACCATCACTGGGGACGGCTTCGACTCCCAGCGCTGTGCGTGACCTCCCCGGGCAGCTGGGGCCACCCTTGGGCGGCCTTGACTCCATTCTTGGCTCCATGTCCCCCTACCGAGGTCCCCCCCAAATGTGGCCTCGGGCTCAGGCTCCAGCACCCAGGTGTCCCAGATTTCCAGCTGATCCCCAGAACCCAGATTCCCCCCATCCTGGATTTCAACCGACTCTTTTCCTCCAACTCCATCCTCCCTCCATCCTGAGCCCTTCCGGGAATCTGGACCCTGAGCCCCCAAACCTGGAACTCCACCCACCACCAGCCTCCTCCTGAACCTTAAGCCGCTTGCACAGTAACACAACTACCCCTGGAACTCTGCCCACCGCAGGCAGCCCCTTTTTCTAGAGACTGAGATTTAGCATTTATCTTCAACTGGGATCCTGGGCGGGAGGTGGGGGAAGTAAGGGCGGGTTGATTGGAGTGTCTTAGGGGGCAGATGGGAATTGTGCAAGACCCAGGAGGCCCAAGGACAATGCTGGATGATAGCTTCCCTGGGACACTCCCAGCCCCCTCCACCTCCACCACCCCTACCCCCACCCCCACCTCCACCCGTAGCCCTCTCACCAGGGTCCTGAACTCTGCCATCTGATCTTAGGTTTGAAGTCTCTGGGATCTTACTTAACCAGGAGACCAGGTGTGCTGGTGAGGGTGGAATTCCTGGAGCATGCAAGCTGCTGTGGGAGAGTAAAATCATACCCAGTCCAATTCGACTCCTGGAGGACCTATTTGCTCTGTAGAATGTTCAGTAGCCATAGGCTGTTCTGCAGACTTTGTTTTTCCCATCACCTGTTCTGACTGTGGCTAGCACCTGGCCACTGAAGGCGAGCAGATGGTCTTTGAAAGACCATCCCCATTATTCTATAAAATTGCCCCCACCTCCCACACAGAGAAGGGGTATGAAATAACCCAAATGTTTAGGTCCATGAGGCAGCAGGTCTCTAGAAACAATTCCTAGAACACTTGGACTTTTCTAAGTCCTGGATTTCGCAACTACATATTCTCCACTTATACATGTTTTGGATCATAGTGGATTTGGGGCTCCTGTAGGGAGCACACAGTTGCATTCACAGCATTAGTAAATGCCCTTATCTCTACTCAAGCTAAGCGTGTCTTGCTCTCCTGCAGATAAGTTCTTGAAGGCGCTGAAAGATGAGAAGTTACAAGGACTGAAGACCAGGCAGCCTGGAAAGAAGTCAGCCTCTTTCTCCTGAGGCGCTGCCCACCAGAGCCTGGGCAGCCACCTCCTTAGGTGTTAGTGCTTAGATAATGTGTCCTGTTCGTTGTCATTTCAAAAATTGTTATTTTCTGTTCTGTATTTACTGCTGTTCTTGTTGCTCCCAGCATGTACTCCACATACAGTGCCCACGTGGTAAATCTCATGGTGTGTCTCCTCTCTGTGCTGTGCCTGGGGAGCTTTCTCACGGGGTCTGGAAGCTGCTGCCCTGCTGGCGTTTAGGGGCTCCCAACACCAGGGGAGGGGCTCCCAACACGGCCACGTCAGGAGGGAACTGGGGAAAACCAAAGGCAATATATATTTGGTCCCGTTGCCTTGTCCCGGCTCAGTGGGGCTCTTGAAGGACATGGATGTGTGTGTTTTCCAACAGCTTTATTCCTTGGAAGTGTTTCGTTTTTTAGTGGTTTTTGGACCACAAATCTTTTTGATGATCTGATCAAAGCCAAGGTCCTTTCTAGAAATTAACTTATTCAAGAAGTAGTTGAGAGCTGATTCTGTGCCAGGCACTCTCTGGGGCTCTTGCAACCCGGGATTGGGGAGACACAGATGCTGTTATAAATAGGGAAATCATAATATGGTATCACAGATGATAACATACTAAGGGGGGAGGGGAAGAGGAGGGTCAGGAGGGTCAGCAGAAAGCAGGGTAGAATTTCACATAGGGTTTCCGGAAGAGTTAATGTGTAAGCAAGGTTTGAAGGTGGTTGAGGGTGATAGCCATGTGGCATCCTGGGAATGTTCCAGCAGAAGCGCCAGTACAAAGGCTGAAGGTGGGAGCCTGCTGGGATGTTGGAGGGTCTGCAAAAAGCCAGATGGCAGATAAACACAATTCACCATCTTAAATGGAGGAGGAGTGAGAGGAGAGTGGAAGGGCTAATGCAGAGAAGGTCCATTCATGCGGGACCTTCCAGCCATGGTAAGGCTCTGGGTTTTACTCCAAGTGGGAGGGGGCGTGGGTAGAGGATTTTCAGCCAGTGAGAGGCAGAATCTGACTGTGCTGCTGGGTTGAGAACAGACGAAGGAAGGAAGAAAGCAGGGAAAGCAGTTTGGGCTGCAGTAATTAATAATCCAGCTGAGTGACAAGTGGCGGTGCAGCCTCATCTCCCCTTTCCCCTTTGCGTGGTGAGAGGTGTCTGTGGGGCACCTGCTGCCACCCCCAACCACCCTCCCCCCCCCCCCCGCCCACTTGCCAGGTGCTGTCTCTCTGGTGAGGAACAAATGGGAGGAGTGAGATCTCTGTGACACAAGCACACAAATAAAGAAAACATTATTTTGTGAAACAAATCTTCAATCAAGTATAAGATTTAAAAAATACATATTTTTATTGGTTTCAGAGAGGAAGGGAGAGAGAGAGAGAAAGAAACATCAATGATGAGAGAGAATCATTGATTGGCTGCCTCCTGCACGCCACACACTAAACTTGGGCATGCGCCCCCACCAGGAATCGAACCCTTACCTCCTGGTTCAGAGGTTAACATTCAACCACTGAGCCACGCCAGCCGTGCTCAAGTATAACATTTTGATACTTGGCATCTAGATGCCATTGTGCCTTCACTATGCCAGCAGCAGCGGTAGGTCATAGCCAGAGAATGTGTGAAGTTTGGGCTTCTGGCAAAAGGAGGATGAAAAGGAGCTGGCCAGTGAATCAGATGTCTTAGACGTGCTGGAATGTTGTTCTCAAGGGAACAGGAGGGGTGGGATGTAGTTTACTGTCAGTGGTTCTCAACCTTGGCTGCACATTAGAATCACCTGGGGATCTTTTTGAAATTCTGATTTCTGGGCCTCATGTTCCGGAAATTCTGTTTCTTTGTTATAGGGTGGGGCCACAATGGCGGCAGCAGGCAAGCAAGCTACCAAGGACAGGGGTGTAAGAGTGAGCACCTCCTGCCAACCCAGAACTTCTTGGGTGGGGCCACAACATTAGTAACAAAGAAACAGAATTTCCAGAGGATGAGGCCCAGAAATAAGGATTTTAAAAAGATTCCCAGGTGATTCTAATGTGCAGCCAAGGTTGAGAACCACTGAGGGGTTGGCTACAGATGGCAATAGAAATGGTTCATCTATATTAACAGGAGGCCCCATCTGTGCAATGAGGGTGCAGACACCGGTGAAGAGTAAATGTGGTGGTGGGAGCCCTGGAAATTGCACACACGTGCCCCAAAGTCTGCAGCGTCCTCCAAGTGCTCATGCCCTGGGACATGGTCCGGGTGGAACCTGGCAAAGGGCAGCGCACACACGTGACTCTGGGGGTAGTTGTTAACCAGCTCCAGCTGCTTGTGGCTCAGCCAGGAGGGCGGGCACAGTGTCAGGTGAGAACTCTTGCTTCCTAAATCAGCAATGAATTCAAAGGTTTCCAAACACAATTCAGGCCAAATAAAACAAGCGGGACGGTCCCTCAGAGTCTGCAACTTCTGCTGTACGCACAGGAGTCCAAGCACCTTGGGCGGGGACTCTGGGCTCTGCCTCCCTCCCCAGGAAGAAGCCGGAGTCTTGCTGCCCAGGCTGGTGGCTGTTAGAGAGCATCTTGTTCTCCCAGAAAACTCCAGGCTGGCCAGGCCAGTGAGGGGCGGGCTGGAGAATCTTAATGAGAACAAACGAGGCATCAGGGACACCCAGCGCCGATATCCAGTGGGCCTGTGTCCCATCTCCTCCCCAGAGTCCCAGTGGAGACACTGCTCTCACAGGGTGGTTGGGTGGGGGACAACACGGCCTGTTCCCATTTCCTCCCCAGAGTCCCAGTGGCCTCCGCTCCACCCCCCACCATGCTCATAAGATTGGGCACACTCTGTGCTGAGCACAGAAGGAGGCCTTGGCATGAACAACCTCATTTAATTCTCACCAGCGTCTGGTGAAGTAGGTTTGCCATGTTTTACAAGTGAGGGAACAGAGGCTCCACGAGATGAAGGGCCTTGCCCAACGACACAGAGCTAGGGAAAGGCAGAGCCAGGCCTGGGACGGGGACCGGTTACGGTTCCCCCCCGGCTCTCTCGCTGGGTGAGGCACAGATTCGGGGGAAGCCCAGGTGAGCCGTCGACAAGAAGTACCTGGCTTGATGCTGGTAGGGCGTGGTTTTGGGGTTGGCTGGGTTGTTTCCCACAACTTTGCAAGTGAGAATGGGGTTGGCAGTATTATGCTATTACAGCCAAGGTCCCAGGAATGCCCGTACCCAACCCTATCACCTATCCCCTCCTCCCATGGCTGCGGTCCAGGTCCTGTTATCAGGACAGTGGGGAGGCAGGTCATGTGATTGTCAGGCCCTCCTGAACAAAAAGGATGTTTGACAGATGGAAGCAAGAAGGGTCGCCATTGAGAGAACACCATATGCAGGAATAACAGATGAACGCAGGGGCATGCCCGCCAGCCTGAACAGCTCCCGAGAGCCAGTGGCTAAATTTTCATGAAATGTGTAAGCCGGCTGTTAAGTCCTGCCATTATTAAAAATTACACTTTATCAACTTACAATGAAGCTTTATTTAAAACTAAGGTAACAGACACTCAAAATCCACCCCGTCCTCAGTATTTTGCTACATCTTACAATGACCTATGTCCTTGAGGTTATTTCTCTTGGTATCTGTATGAGGGTGGGCTAGGGCGCCTTACTTCCTAATAATGTCCTGCTGGTGACAAGCAGCTGGCTGCAGCGGGAGTTGTCATGCCCGGAACTTGACAAATGCACCAATTAGAGTCCTTCCTTCCCCCACCCGCCTCAGCCGAAGCGTTGGTTGTTAAACATTTACTAGCACTCCACCAGCTAAACAGGAAATAAAAGTACCGCTTTGTTGATCACTGAACTAAAGGTGAGCTGCTTCGAAGCCTGGCAAGTTGAGCTGAAGGTATCAATGAAGCTCCTAGTTCATGTGCCCCCTCAGTCCACACCTGGAGGTGGGGAGCACCTGGCCGGCCGGGTCTGCTCAGGAAGGCAGGCTTGTCCTTGCATGAGGCCCTCACGGAGCACCGGTGCACTGGCTTACAGATGGAGTGAGCCTGGCCACTGGTGAAGCAGGGCCCAAGGAATGTCCTGGACTCTGACCAATCAGATTAGCAGCCTCTACTTTCGGGAAGTTAGGGTAGAGGGAGGGCAGAGGTGCCAGCCGGCAGGGGTAGGACTGAGGTCCTTCTGAGTTCAGGATGGGATCTCAGAAGTGATCTTTTCCTCGGGGTTGTTTAGTGACGTTGAGGACGGGAATCACGGACAAGCGAGATTGTGCCTGGAAGCTGAGTTATTGGTAAGCAAGCACAAAGCTTACAAAGCTGCCAGCAGGGGAGGGCAGGGGTCCCGAACAGGGTTGCTAATGAGGCTCCTTGGTCTGGGGGGATATAAACCTGCTAACCAATAAGCCCCCCTTGGTTCTCAAGGCCCCTCGCTTCTTTCTGCCTTGTTCTTCCCCTGGCCATGAAGCTAAGCCACTCTGCCTACCCCCTTTCCTGTCATTTCCCCGTTTGCATATCTTTCTTTTTTAAAAACTCTGAGAACATCGCGCTGTAGCCTGACGTTTGGCCTTTAAGGTTTGGCCAAGCTGCCTGTTAGTTATTTTTCATGTGAAGTTAGTTGCTAGTTATTTTCTACCTGATCCCTGTCCTTTTCTGTCTAGGTGTCTCTCATTTCTCTCACTTCCTCTCCAGGGGCAACTGTTTTGCCCAGCATGGATTATGAAACCTGATAGCGCATGTAGCCAGCTATTAATAGCATGACCCTTTCATCGAAGATCTGCTAGTCCGAGAGAAAGAGAAATGTCAAGTGTGATGGGAAAACCTCCAACTACCTTATCCACGTGATCTGTGCCCCACACTGTGGCCAAGGGGGTCAAGCAGAGGCCTGGCTCCTTGGAGAACAAGGAAGAGAGAGCTGGTCACCACTTCCAGGCTTTCTGTCTCCCTGGAGGGGAACACCAGGGGGTGCCTCATGGAACACAGCCTCTTTCCTTTCATCAGTGTCTTGATTTTGTAACCAACCAGATACGCGACCTTGGGAAAGTTATCTGGCCTCTCTGAGCCTGTTTCCTCATCTGAAAAATGGAGACACTGCTCTCACACGATGGTTGGGTGGGGGACCACAAAGTGGTCGTAGTGACACTTCCCCCGACAGGGAGTCATCATCATTATTATTTTCCAGTGTGTTTAGGACACATCCCTCACTGTTGAGCTACTGGTGCCTGGAGGGGTGGAGACCACAGGATATGAACTGGAGGGAGGCCCGATCTGCAGGTGGGGAGAAGCCTTGAATTTGCAGAGCCCAAGAGTGATGGGGGGGGGGGGTGGTGAGCTGACTCTTTGCTAGGGAGGGCCAACCACATTTCTCCCAGGCGGCATTACAAAGCCCGCAGCCGGCAGACAAGGCCAAGGGCTCGATCTCCCCGGAGCTGGTGCCCCAAAGAGGGTTTTAGTCATCACCTGGTCCTTTCATCCCGTCCACACCAGAGCATCAGCACATCCAAGAAGGTAACTGTGCAGTGAGGGAGGGAAAGTGACCAGAGAGAAATGCAGAAAATGCATCGATGACACAGCTGGTTGAGAGGAAAAGGAAGGCCACTCGAACTAGCTGCTAAAATCACCAGAGTGGCCAGCAGCAGGGTTCTTTGTCTACAAGCACAGAAACTACTGTAAGAGCAACAAAAAGGAGGCCTCCAGGCCCTAGAAGGAAAGAAGGAGGTGCTGCCGCTGGACAACTCAGCTCCAACTAGCATCCCTTGGAGAGGAGCGGTGACTGGCTTACCTGGCCCACATGTCCCTGTCTGTCCATTTGGGACAGGCGGCCAGGGTCCTGTGATTGTAGCCCCACCAGAGGCACCAGGAGCCGGGGAGCAGCTACAGACAAAGACACCACATGTCCCCTCATGCCAACCGGCACCAGGGCCTGGAAGCCGCCAGGAGCCTGGGCAGCTTTCCCTCTTACCTCCTTCTTGCTACATATACCTGTTGCACCTGACGCCTCTCCTGTTTTTTTCCCACTGGGCTTCCTCATAACTTAGCCACTAAGTGACTCATGGGAACCATGTTCATTTCCAGAACAAACTCTTTCTCAGGTCCAGTTCCTAAGAGAAGAATGGAGTGACTCACCCAGCTGGCTTCCAGCTGGGTGACAAGTTCAGGGAGAGTTGGGAGGGAGCGGCAAAGGCCACATAATCAGCCGATGATTCAACAGGGGCCTGAGGGACAATTCTTCCGAGACGTGGAAAAAAGATTAGCTATCCCGTCCATCCATTCACAAACTCACCCAGGACCATCACTCTCATCTCGGAGTTTATCTGCATGCAGCACAAACATTCTGTCACCGACACAGTGCACGTAAATGAAGCCTTCATTCATGTACTCATGCGTTCATTCATTTATCCATCCAATTGCTTTTTTCAACAAAGCTGGTTCTGAACTTCTCGGAGGCCCTTAATTCGCGTGGAAATGTGCATGATAACTCCCGCTGCCCGGGTGGTTGGGAAGTGACCAACTGCTCAGCTCACCACCTGACACACAGCCGATGCTCACCATCATTTTGCCCCTTTGGGTTTGCGGGACAAATTTGCATCAAGGTTTCTGGTCTTGAACACAAAATCCTCCCGTTTCTCTCGTGGTGGGATCCACCAGGTGGCAGCATGGATGTAGAAGAGGGATGGAACAGCCCCTTCCCTTCCCAGTCCTCTCACATCCAGGACTGACATCGGGTGTTCGGTATTATCTTCTAGAAGAAAATCCAATTTAGAAACCTTCCGGGAGGAGGAGACACTGCTGTGATTAACAGCCTTCGTGAAAGATAAACACAAGTGCAGCCCTGCCTTTCTCAGGGGCTGCAGGTGGCTGCCCTTGGGGAACCGTGTGTTATAAGGAAAAGTCTCTCCCAGAACCAGTTTCAAGGTGAAAATTCCAGTTCCCAGGAGTAAGCAAGCTGGGCTGAACTCGGTAATATGTTATTTGTGTTGACATGCTTGGCCTGTGATAGCAAAATACCACAGACTGGGTGGCTTGGACAATTATCCCTCACAGCCCCGGTGACTGGGAAGTCCAAGATGAAGACACCAGCCAGTTCAGTTCCTGGTGGAGCTCTCTTCCTGGTTTGTAGACGGCTGCCTTCTTGCTGTGTCCTCACATGGGAGGGCCAGAGTGAGCCTGGTGTCTCTTCCTCTTCTTGTAAGGACATTCATCCCATCAGGAGGGACCCTCCCTCATGACCTCATCTAAACCTACAACCCCAAATCTCAACACATTGGGGATTAAGGCTTCAATGTGTGAGGGTGGGGATGGATGGGGAGACACAATTTGGTCCATGGTATTATTTACAATGAATTCCTACTTATTCCTCTTTCTTCTGTTATTTTTCTTTTTTTATTAATCCTCACCTAAGCATATTTTCTTTCCATCATTTTTTTTTTTTTTTTTTTTTTTTAGAGAGAGTGGAAGGGAGGGAGGGAAGAGAGAAACATCGATTGTGAGAGAGAAACATCAATGTGAGAGAGACACATCAATTGGGTTTGAGGGATTGAACCTGCAATCCAGGTACCTACCCTTGACTGGGAATCGACCCCAAGACCCTTTGGTGCACAGGCCAACGCTCTAACCACAGAACCATCAGGGCTCTTCTGTTATTTTTCTACTGAGTTCCTATTACTCAGTAGAAAAATATAGTCATGTATTGCATTATGGTGGCCCCATACGATTATAATGGAGCTGAACATCCTGTAAGAAATGGAAGCGCATGTGCCTCAGGAGTGACTTTTTTTCCCTCTGATGGGAGCAATGTCTCTGGGGCTTGGCGACGGGTTCCCTCTCACTCACAGCACCTCGGTTTTGGGTGCACAGATTACATCCCAATCAGCCAGCCCCAGGCCGGTCTCACACAGAGGCAGTTGTCCCACCCCTGCTACCTATTCCGAGGGCGCCGCAGCCCTCCCAGTCCTCGCTTGGTCTTCAGAGAACATTGCTGTGAACTCTTTGTTGAACACCTCAGACCCCACGCAAGGACACAGGTCCACAGGAGACACCCCAACAAGTATTAAGTGTCCCTGCCACTTTCGTAAAAGCTTCCTGTGGCCGTGGGGAGCCAGCCTGTCCTGTACTTTGAAAATATCTTCAGACTCTAACGATGCAAAGCATAGATGAGTTTTCTTTCCTCTGTCAATTCAATGCCAGAGAGAAGCCTTTGTGCCTGATAGGGTCAGTGAACCAAGAACAAATTTCCAAAGTCAAAATATTAAGTCCTCAGTTCTGAAACCCTTACATGTTAAAAATCCCTCTTCTTAAGGAATACCACAAAATTCCTTAATCTGATCATGCTCCACTATGCAATAGCCAGAACCACATTGCCATGACAATCCCCTATGTTCCTTTTTCTCTCCATCGTTATTTCTTACTAGGAGCCTAGCACGCGATTCGGCTGGCCCTTCCTCGCTCTCTGACCCTTGAAGTAGCCATGGCCGCTGTTGATCAGGCCCTTGCCTGCCCCCCCGCACCCCTACGCTGCACACACAACCTCCTCCTGTCTGGTCAACCCGTTACAGCGTCCCGGTTAATTAGCATATTTCTCTCTCTCTCTCTCTCTCTCTCTCTCTCTCTCTCTCTCTCTCTCTTATGGTGATCTATGCCTTACCCAGCCAGTGCTCTGCGATATTTCCAATCAATCCAGCCCATATCCCTGTTCATGGAGCAGCATGGTCTATTTCTGACCCTCTCAGAAGGAAGCAGGGAGAGGGCTTGTTGTATAGTGTTTATAAAATCTACAGTAGTGGCCAGTAATATCCTAGGCCTTCATGTTCACTCACCACTCACGACTCACCCAGAGCAACTTCCAATCCTGCAAGCTCTATTCGTGGTAAATGCCCTATGTACGTGCACACCCTACACCAGCTGTGGGCAAACTACAGCCCGCGGGCCGGATCCGGCCCATTTGAAATGAATAAAACTAAAAAAAAAAAAAAAAAAAAGACCGTACCCTTTTATGTAATGATGTTTACTTTGAATTTATATTAGTTCACACAAACACTCCATCCATGCTTTTGTTCCGGCCCTCCGGTCAAGTTTAAGAACCCATTGTGGCCCTCGAGTCAAAAAGTTTGCCCACCCCTGCCCTACACTGTGGATCGAGCCTGCAACTGGGCATGTACCCTGATTGGGAATCAAACCGGGACCCCCTGGTTCATAGGTCAATGCTCAACCACTGAGCCACGCTGGCCGGGCAAAAAGCAAGCTCTTTAATATGTTCAGCAAAGGCCCATCAGAGTCCAGAGCAAGCTCGGGTAGCCCATTTCAGAGACCAGGTAACCAGGAGTGCTTCTACCTTCAAGCGTTTGCCAGAGCTCTTGGGCTTGGAGGAGAGGTTGGTGGTGCAACTATCATGCTAACAGAACTTTATTTCGGGTCCAAGGTGTCAGATGGCTTCTCCATCAATGTGGGTTTGTTCATGTGCAAACACAGACACTGAAATGTTAAGATAAAGTACCCACTGTGCAAACCTGCATTTGTCATGAGCGCACCTCCCAGATGTCAGAGAGAGATCCAAAGCAATTATGTGTCCAGCTAACCATCTGTGCGCACGTTACAGGTAACAGGCCATTGACCTCCCCCTCACTAATGTTCCCATGACTTGGTTCCACACGCCTTCCTAGGCACATTCTTCCTGACTTCCAGTCACCAGCAGAGCTCAGGAGGTGGATGCACGACGTTTACGCACAGACGTCGGAGGTCGTCCTTTGGAATGCTTTGCTCTCCTGCTTCTGGAGGGGGGCGGGGCAGCAAGGAGAGGCTGGGTTTGCCGTGTGTCTTTCCCGGCTCCCTGGGTCTGTGTCTGTCTGCCACTCCTGGGACTGAAATAGGCACCAGCCCTTCCTTTCACTTGATCATTTCATTTGTCCTGAAAAATAAGAGCAGCCAGGGTCCAGGAGGAAAGAAAAAAAAAAAGAGTAGAGCAGAAAACCCTTCATTCCTGGGCCCCCTGCTGATTCTCTGCAATGATATCCCACCAAAGCTTTCTGTGGAAACTCCAAGTTTATTTCTCATCTCTGCAATGAGACTGGCTTTTAGGGGTGTTTTTTTGCACATATTTGAGCCCTCTTTACAGAGGGACAGAGGTGGACAAAATAGCTCCTTTGGTCTCTCGATGATTCCGTAAGTGCTTGCAGAGAGCGCTTCAGTAGATTCAACTCCCGTGAGGGACACCCTGCATTGCTGCCTGAGCTGTCCACGTCTCAATGGCGCCACAGAAGCCCCACAGTGGCTCTCCGTCAGGCACAGGGCCTCCTGAGAACACCGAGTTGGTTTTTATTTGTCTAGTAGAGGCCCGATGCACGAAATTCATGCAAGAGTAGGTCTTCCTTCCCCCCCAGCTGCCAGCACCGGCTTTCCTCTGGCACCTGGGACCCGGGCTTCCCTCTGGCCGCTGGCAGGCACCCAGGACTTGGGCTTCCCTCGCAGCCCAGGCTTTATCCGGAAGGTCGCCCGGTCTAATTAGCATATGATGCTTTTATTATTATTATAGATTTTGGTTACAGGCCCTCTTTCCTGTACTCAAAATCTCCTTGGCCTCTTACTCAATATTCTGCTTTCCTAGATTTTAGCTTTGAATACAGCCCATCATGGCCTCTTGGAGTCCTGACCACTCAGAGTCTCTGCTGCTAAGAGACTGTTTCTTGGTATTTCCTACAGAGAATCCAGTTGACCTCCCACACGCGGAGCCACGGTTTTTGTGGCTGCTCAGCCTATGGATGTGTGTAGCTCTTGGGTTGGTGTCTCTCTTGTCCATGCAGCTTAGGCCAGAGGCTGAGCATGGAGCGTAACACATGGTCTCTGGAATGGGCTGAACATCGGGCAGGCACTGTGAATGCTGGGGAGCAGCACCGAGTGGGAGGGGCAGGTGGTCTGGGGAGTTTGTGTCCATACCACGTCATCCCTGGATTCCCTGGGAGCCACTAACCTGGATGGGACTTCTTTCTGTTCTGAGAAAGGCATGTGAGCCAGCATTGGCTTTTTGGCCCCATGCACACAGCCATGGGTAGGCTGCTTCTCTGGGACCCGTGGATGGCCCATCGGCTCATGCCCCAGGCTGGGCCAGCCTCTGAGACCACACAGGGTCTGCCACGCCTGCAAGTGTACTTTACCAGCACCCAGCAGACCCTGCTGGGTTGTGAAGGGGGTTCCATCTCACCATCTGGCCGAGGCAGAATGAGAAGCAGGCGGGTTTTGGGGTAGGAAAGCCTTTGCCATTTTATTTCACAATAAAAAATTCTGACAGCATAAAAACACTCTGTTCCCGGCAGTGGCCAAGGATGTACAAAATTAATTAGAAAGCAAAGCCTTAAATGACAACAGCTACCGCCAGAGCGCCTGTTCAGTGCCTGTGTTTGCACCATGTGTCTCGGGGGGTTGGTAAGGAATCTCAGTCTGGGTTACATACCCTTCAAATCATTGACAACAATACGAGCAGCAAAATACAGCTCCAGGGGAGGCGGGCTTTGGTGGGCACTTCCACACCTAGGAAAAAGTCTTTGTGGTTTTTTTTTAATGTTATAGAATATAAAAATTTTATAGAACATGTGACAAATTAGTTCTGTGAATAGAAGGTGCTCACATATTTTGCTTGATAAAACTAAATTAGGAAGCTAATGCTTTAGTAAGAATACACTTTTCAAAGCATTTTCACATATATTAGGCCACGCGTTCCTCACAAACACCACGGGAGGTAGGAAGTGCTGATGCTGTTATACCCATTTCACAGGTAAGGAAACAGAGGCTGGTTTATAGTGAGTTGACCTAGGCCTTGACCATTTATTACACCTTTTTCAAAATCCCCAGACAATGGTACTCCTCTACTGTTTGCTATAAACCTTCTCTCATTTTGTGTGTGGGTTGAGGGTGAGTTTAGATGCGGAGGCTAAAGCCAACAGCAGTTAGCATATTAATGCAGAAAGAATCATTGGACTTTGATATCCAGCAGGGCTGAAAATCAACATAATCTTGCCCTGCTGTGGGTTCAATGGCTCAAGGCAATTCCCTAACCTGATAATCCTTTTACTGTTTATCAAACGTTACCTTTGATATGCCTGTATGCATTGCTAAAGGGCAAATGTGTATTCAAGTAAATAAGTACCAGACCAGGCTAGAAGTTGGTGTGTCTCTTCAAGAAAGAGGCTGCCCCTGGCCTCTAATGCCTTCTAAATTCATATTTCTTGTATAGCATTTTCATTTGTGCATCGGCCCCTCCTTCAGATCCTGAACCCGCTGCGAAGGTCATGGCATTTAGACATCAGGCACAGATGAGGGAAAATAAAGTGAGGCCACGGTTTGGCCAAGCTCAGAGAACGAAAATAATTAATTTCTAGATTTCATTATATAATGGCTTTCACTGAAGTGTGCGTTTGACCTATGGAGACAAATTCTGCCATTTCCGAATTTCCCCCTTTTTTTGAAACCTGCACAATCAAAGCAACTTAATATCCTCTAAAAGAATTTGCTTCCAGCACTATTCGTTCTATTTTGTAAATATTCCTTTCCAAAATGTTAGCACTTAACACAGGCTAGGATTCTGTAACTGTTCACCTTAAGAAATCAAGAGACCTATCAATTCTTGGGAACACTCATTTATTACATTTAGAAGGGCAGAGCCACAAGAATATCCATCTCCCTTGAAGCCAATTTTGTTTCAAAAGACACTGCCGAGAGGCTCACAGTTTTCTCATTCCTGTACGTGTGCAGCCGTGAGCCACGTTCATAGCACCTGAGCTGAGCTGATGCATTTTGATTTACAAGTATTTGTTGTCTGCTGAGCAAGACAGTGTGCGCACTGGGCCTTGGTCAGAAATCACGTCTGAGGCCCAGGAGCAGCATCAATAGCACTGGTGATGAGTGGGGAGTGGTTGGGGCGGGTCCAGCCAGTCCGCCCAAGTTTCAAGCTCATACATTTTCACTGATATGCATGCCAAGGATGCCTTCCCCTCTCTGTGGCAATATCTGTAGTGACCGTTCACCTGCTGGCTGGCATCCTAGGACCTCTGGTCAATTCCAGTCGGTAGCAGGTTCCTTTTGAAGGTCCTGTCCATTCATGCTCCCTCCTTTGGGTACTAGCCCCCAACAAAAGCCCTCATTGAGAGGGCTGGCCCAGGGAACCATGCTCGTATTACATGACTTTGCCTTCTTGTTGTAGCTGGTTGGATAGATACCTGACTCAAGGAAAGTCCAAACTACTTTCTGGTGTGTGGCTGAAGGAATGGATTAAGTTTAACTTCTGTTCTCACCTTTGAAGAGAATATCTGTTATTTTATTTATTAAACACTGAATACCTGTGTGTTGTGTAGAGAAAAAAAGCAGCTTATTTATCTGTAATCAATATTTAAATCTTTGATCCATTTCCCAAATTTCTGCCTGCTAGAGAAGCATTTCCTTTAGTCAGGTGTTTAAATCCCTTTCCCCCTCCATCTGCACTCTCAGGAGTTGTTGTTGTTTTTTAATCACAAATCTAACAATATTCTATCTGTTCTTCCATCAAGATTGCTCAGAAATTACATGTCCTTCTGTTGAATTCCTAAATTAACAAATGCACCATATAATTTGTCTTGGGTCCAGAGAATTGAGTCTTACATAATCCAGTCTGATTTGCTCCACTCGGGCTGCCATAACTAAGTACCATAGACTGGGTGGCTTATAGACAACAGACATTTACTTCTCACAGTTCTGGAGGCTGGGAGTTCAGAGAAGGGTGCCAGCATGGTAGGGTTTTGTGAGAGACTCTGCTGGGTTGCAGACTGCCAACTGATTATTTTATCCTCACAGGCAGAAAAGAGGGCATCTCTTTTATAAGGGCACTAATCCCATTCATGTGGGCTTCACCCTCATGACCTAAGGACCTCCCAAGGCCCCGCCTCCTAATACCATCACATTGGGGGTTAGGATTTCAACATATGAATTGGGTGGGGAAAGGGCACAAACATTCAGTCCATAGCACACCATGGAAGAGGCAATTCCCGCTCCAGTAACACTGCCATCTCAGATCACAGGTACCAGGACACACAACGGACGTGTAGACATTTTCCTAAACCTCGGGATTGCCTCCCCAACACAGAGCATGGAATCTGCTGCCTCCCAGTGACAAGCTGTCATGGCCGCTCTGGCTGCCTGTTTGGGTCCATGGCATTGAGAGGAATACAGCCCTAGTCTTGAGCAGCAGTTGAGAACACCAGTTCCTTGGCAGCATTCTCTAGGAAAAGCCAAAATGCATTTCTTTTCAGACTGCAGGAAACTCACATCAAAACGAGTTCCAAAAAAATGTTTATTATGCTACAAAGGCATTGTCCTCTTTACACTTTATCTGAAGTTCTTTACACATTCCATCATCTGTTTTCCTTCACAGGAACATAGGGAATGTCTCAGATGACCCTTGTCTATTTTTTAAACCTCCTAGCATAGTTCAAGAAACCACAGACAAGCATGCGGGCAGCATGGTGAAATGGGAAGCAAGTTGGGTCATGAATCAGCAGGCTTGGGCTGGAGCCCTGGGCAGGTCACTCCGCTTCTTGGGACGCTGCTTCCTTCTCCAAGGTCACCGCCGTCTTGCGGCTTCTCCAACTGTCTGGAGGGTCGCGAGGACCACAGAGCCTCTGGGCTCTCATGGAACTCTATTTTAACTTCCACGAGGCACTTCTGAACATCTGCCTTTTCTCTGAGCCAGCTTTCCAGGTATGTGTCCCATCCATGAGGTCAGAAGGCTCTCCAGAGAAGGGACCCCATCTTGGTCACAGGATGTCAAACAATGGCGGCTGTCAGCCCATGGGTGGGAAACCATGGACAGACGGACCTCTTTTCCATTTAAGGTTTTCCTCCCATGTACTTTCTTGAAACCGGTGGTGTCTAGTTTAAGGGAGGGGCTGATTAAGCATGCTGCATGTTTAGTTGTCTCAGTTGACTAATCCAATATTTCATGGGTTCTGTAAAGACTGCAACGATTTGTTTCTCAATCTCTTAGCAAGCTGGGGCCGCAGGCTCGTTCTCTGTAAGTTGCTGGCACATCTACAGCTCAGACATTGTCTCTGAAGCATGTGCATATATTTTAATTACACCAAGGTCTTAAAACTTCATTTCCACATATAACATTTCCAGGCATTTACCAAGCAGACAAAGTACTGGGCTGATGTCATTGCACTGATGAAAATATTAATATTATTGATAAGGCGGGACAATGTAGCTGACTCTATCAGACTCATACCATTTGCATGAAAAGGCTGAGTTTCTTTGGCTCTTTGTTCATTCAAGTGCATTGAATACCAATTGAGATAGACTTAGGCATTGTGTTAATCTGTCAATAAAATCTTACACTGTCCATAGGGTTTTCCAAGCTGATTTAGGTTTTGGATTACAACAACTAGCCATTGGTAGAAATATACCATATATATATACACATGGAAATTACAAAAATACATTTTATTTATAGCTGATTTTTTTTTTTTTAAGTAACAAAAAGCTAACACTATGAAAGATCAACCAGCATACCAAAAGACTACCTAACATCATCCGAACAAGAGGCTTGTTTGGGAATTCCATAACACGTCCTCTCCGGAACATCCCAGAAAGAGCAACTGGCCATTGGGAAATAAAAACCGCTTCTTTGAAAAGTCTGTGCTTTGACCGTCGAATCTCTCATTCTAATCAGTTCCACTCCTACTCTTCTCTGGCTTTGAAATTTCCACCTTCTCTCAGTAAAGACCAAAGAAACTCGTGAGAACGGAAAGACGGGCTCGGGGAATGGAGACAGCCGAAGCGAGATGGGTGTTGGGTGAAGGTAGGATAGGCCCTCGTTCTCCAAGAGACGCCAAGTGGGCCCTCAGTGTGATGAGGGGACCCGCGCTTTCTCCCCGAGGCCACCTGAGTGAGGTCAGCAGCTGTTCGGCTTCGCGCTGACTGTGCGGCAGGTGACTCGGGGCTGGGAGGCGCTGCCCACCCAGAGCTCTGGAGGCCGGCTCGCCCTGGCAGGGCAGGTGATTCGCAACATCACCCTCACAAGGTCAGCAGCCCGGCCATTTCAGCGAATGTCCTCCAGTGTCCATTAACCACAGGGGGTGGGGGAAGGAGGGGACTGGCTACCTCCAAACACTTTTTAAAATGTTATTTACATTTAAACGTAAATCAACCGATTTTCAACATTCAGAAGCTTCGATAAACAGAGGCTGCAGGCTGGGGAGACTGGACCCACGCTTCCTGCTCCTAGCAGGCATCAATTACTAGCTCCTTTTGTGTCACTCGGCAGCCCAGGCTGGATGTCATTGTTGAAAAGACAGAGATGTTTCTCATAAAATCAATGATGTATCTCTTATCCCAATAGAGAGAGAAGCTTCATTCTCAGGCCACCTTCATTGCAGGGCAAAGAAAAAGCGCCACCAGTAACTGCTTTTCTTCTGTAGGACCCTCAAAGCTCTTAGCACTGCTGCTCTTTCAGCTGGATCCCAGGTCACAGGCTACTCCGGTTCCAAGATAACAACACCTTTTCAAAAACCTGTCAACACACACCAACCACTCCCTCTCATCTTCTCTCTTTCTTGGCTTCTGCTTACTGGGGAGTGGGGGAGAGGTACAGTCATTGGCAGCACTGGTTTTCATCCGATGCACCTGACCTTGAATAGGAATCTCTAAAAGAAAAGGACTCAGGTTTCTTGCCTGGAGTCAGTGCCTCCCTTCCAGACTGGAGGTGATCTTAACGAGTACAGTCATGGCTGAATGAGAGAGAGTACAGTCTGGTGCGCCATCACATGCCTGCATTGCCTTTAACACAGAAACAGTTAACATGCAGGAGTCACCAAAGATAGAGCTGTGTCCTCCACCTTCTGGCGACTTGTTGAAGTGTGGCATTGGACAGGAATCTGCAGATTAGTTAGCGTCTCTCCCGACTAAGGCTCCGTAGGGAAATACACCGGCAGTTTAAATACAACAGAACAGCAAGCATACGGTCCCAAGCAGGGACTTCTTGACATACAATCAGTTGAACAGGCCGAGAATCCAGTCGTTCAAGAGTTTGCTCTGTTTCCCAGAAGCCCCACGGTTCACCTCTTCAGAAATGAAGGCTGAGGAAGACTCACCCACTGTCTATGCCTCAAGTCCCAACGCATTGGGCTTGAGAAGCCCGAAGACTGTTTCCTCAGAGTCTGGAAGCCCCCGGGGCTAAGGCCTTAGACCTGGAACTCGAACATGTCCGTCTGCTTCTTGGCCAGCTTGGCCACCTCTTCCCGGATGGCCTTCACCAGGGCCGCCGTGGAGATGTTGGTCAGGGGAGTGTCGGGAGGGTCGTTCTCTGCCAGGCTCTGCTGGGAGGCCGCCGTGGAGGGCACAGGGCCCTGCTCCAAGCTGGGGTGCAGGCCGGCCGGCTGGCTGTACTGCCGAGGGAGCCTGGAGGGGGAGTTCTGCTGGTAACGTGACCGGGGGTAAGCCTCGATGTACCCTGGGAGAGGGACCTGCAGAGGATGTTGGGAGACAGGGGAGGGGCCTGGGATTAGGAAGGGGCTCAAGTCATAGCATGCACCTGACACTAGAGGCAGGAGGGGACTGAGGGCAAGGGAAGAGATTCGGAAGAAAATGGAGGCCACATACCACCGTACAGATCCAAAACCTGGAGTCGGATTGGTTAGAAAGTAGGCAATTTGAATATTCTCACTGGATACGCTGGTGGGAACATACCCGTGTCTACATACGAATCTAGGTGGCTACCTTTTTAATATAAGCAGGATCCAGCAAACAGAAATGTTATAATCCAAAATTTACAGTATTTTGGAGGTATCTGATGGGGGAAATAACCCTACAAGCCACCAGGGACCATCTTACAGATGTCATTTTAGTATAGAGAGGCATAATAATGATGCTGAATCATTGGCTAAAGACAAATTCAATTATGCTCCTCTTTTAAAGAAGAAGGCGGAAGGATAAAATTCATTCCAGAATTTTAAAAGTGCAAGATGGCATATATTTTAAAACATTTTAGAAATTCAAGGGGTAAGCTCTGATCACCAGGAAAATTAATATATGTAGAATGACTTCATCCCTGATGATGTCCCTTAGCTGAGACGTCGCTACAATAAGAACAGACACTAACTCTGAGGTTGAGTTGAACCTGTAGGGGTGGCAAGTATGGACCCAGGACTGACCCAGGCCTTGGGTGTCACCATGTTTCCTAACTCTAGAATGCTGAGACCAAACCCTAAAGTGGCATACAGAACTGGGTGACCTCAGGGCCAGCCCAGAGAGCCAGTCTTTCTTTCTTTCTTTTTAATTTAAATTGAGACAATCTTTCTTATCCATGTTGGATGGACTCACACAAAGGGGGCTCCCCACTCTAAGGGCCATCCATGTGCGGTTTTTTCCCCCTTGGGTTTTTTTGTTTGTTTGTGTTTTCCACTTAGCAGCCCTTGACAGGTGGCTCAGAGGCAGGTTTGGGTGTGAAGATCTGTGCCACAAACTCCTAGTTGTAATGACGGACAAGACAGTCCTTGGCTGAAAGTCACGCAGGAAGCTCTAGGAGGTACATGCAAAGTAATTCAGTCTTGAGTTCCTACTACTTCATTTTCTGGCATTTCATGTAAAAATTTTCACAGAATTTTAAAGCTAAAAGGAACATCTTTAAAAACACTTTGGAGCCAGACAGAGGCAGGTTGGAATCCTGGCCTCAGCACCTTACAAAAGCTGTGCGGCTTTAGATTAGGCCTGTTTTCCTCATCCGCAAAATGGGACGCATCCTGGGACTAATAACCCCTGCCTGATAGGATGGCTGTGAAGATTAAGTAAGATCATATAAATAAAATACCTTTCATGGTGTCTAGCACATGGAAAATATCCCCCAAATGGCAGCCATTATACACATTTCTCTGATTCAGGAAGAGGTAGAACCTGGCAGGTCTCAAGCTCCTCTGTCAAAGGACAACCCACCTTCCCACGTCGCCTTTAAAACGGCTGACTTTAGCCATCTGGCTGGTGGGAGGAGGAGTGAGATAACGACACACTCGTCTCAACCTCTCACCCCTTTTCTCCCTGAAGCGTGTCAAGCAGGTAACGTTGTGGGGAATCAGCAAGAGTCTCACCGAATCGGCCCACTGGCTCGGGAGTTCGTTCTCTCCTGCATAGGACATCCAGGCCTGGCTCCTGTAGGACGAGGGGGGCGTCGGGATGAAGTAGCCGGTAAAGCCCGGTCTGTTGGCAGCTGGGATGGCGAACACTGCGGGCACCGTATTGCCTGGCATGGAGGAGATGGATGGGAGAGATTAGGCCAGCACCCCACCCACTCAGCTGACATTTGCACAAGCTGAGGAAGCTGGGAAACAGGGGGCGGGGCGGGGAGAGGGAGGAAGACAGGTCTGGTATTGGGGGAGTTGGTAATGGGGGAGCAGCAGACCTCCACCTGTAGCCTCAGCCTCGGTCACTACCCAGTCAGTGTGAAAGGCCTGATCTGCCGACTCAGCCTGTCTTTCTAGAGAAATGATCACTCAACTCCCCTGGCTGAGCCCTCACCAACTCCCCCACCCCCAGCCCAACACCTCAGACCTGCTGACAAAGGAAAGGGCACCTCAGTGTCCAGGTGTCGCCCTCCCAGGAGGAAGGGTATTTTTAAAGAGCCAAGAAAAGAAACCAAAAGCAATGGATTCCCCCGGTGACATTTCTGGGCACAGGGAATGCTTTAATAAGCGTTGACGACTGGGTGCTTGCAGGTTTAGCCTAAAAGGTAAGGTCTGAATAAACAAAACACCAATCAGGGCATGTAGAGACCTCCACGTTCATTTCAACGTTGTTGGTAATAGTAAAAAACTGGACACAACCAATACGTCCCTCACTAGGGGAAAGGATCAACTGTGGCAGATCCGCTAAGAGCAGATCACATGGCAGTTTAAAGGCATGAACTAGATCTATGTGTCTCCAGCAACCTGGAGAAGTCTTCCACACAATGCTGAACCAAGTGAACAAAGTGCAAAAGGAAATGTATAGCTTGATAGCGCTGGTGTAGATGTAAAATATATAAAGCATTCATATATGCCAGCCATTGTCAACCGGTGTGTTACAACACACGGGTGTGCTATAAGAATGCTTAAAACATGCAATACCTGACTATTTAGTCGGGAGCACTGACCTCTTTTCCCTTAGATGGTCAAATTAAGAAATGACGACAGCCAACACAAAAATAGCTGTCTGGTACTAATGAATCAAAATCAGCAAAATACGGTTTTTTGGTGTGCTGCAAAATTTTAGTCATTAGTTTATGTGTGCCACGAGATGAAAAAAGAAAATTGCTGATATATACTGTTATATACATACATATGTAGCAAAAGGTTAATACCCAGGATTTAAGACTATGATTACCTCTGTGGAGAAGGGAATTTAGATGGAGATGGATCGTTGTATCTGTAATGCTTTTAAAAATAAATCATTTTTAAAAACCTGAAATCTGGCGAAATGTTAACATATACCCTGACCGAAGCATATCTTAATATTTTGTCAGATTTCAGATGTTTTTGAAAAATAAAAGGAGTGGCTCTTGGATTCCTGAGGGCAGCAGGTAGAAGGTGTAGTGTGGATGTCGGGGTGGAGGGGGTGAGGTTGGGACCAGGGTCCGATGCAGGCTTTTCTTCTCTTGCCCACCTGAGTAATTTAATGCTGACTGATCCAGCTGCGCCACGGACACGGGGCCCCTGGACACCTGGGTAAAGGAGGCGCTGTCGTGCAGATGGGCCGGCTCGGGCCCAGTGGACTCGGCCATCCTGGTCTTGCTGCCAACGTCGGAGGTGGACCTGGGTGGGCAGAGGGGCTACGTTAGCCGCTTCTGGACCACGGCTGGCTGGGCAGTCACCTTGGGGAACCCCAAATAACAAAGGGAGCCAACACGCCCAGACCAGTAACAGTCATCATGGTGGCCCAAGCTGGAGACATTTTTATTTTAAATATATTTTTATTGATTTCAGAGTAGAAGGGAGAGGGAGTGAAAGAAACATCAATGATGAGAGAGAATCATTGATCCGCTGCCTCCTGCACGCCCCACACTGGAGATTGAGCCCACAACCTGAGCATGTGCCCCGACTGGAAATCAAACCATGACCACCTGGTTCCTAGGTCGAAGGCTCAACCACTGAGCCATGCTGGACGGGCGCTGGAGACATTATTAGATATTCAAGTTCATTACCCCCTTGAGGGTGGCTCTTGTGTCTCTGGGGAGTTCAGTGCTTAATTTCTCCATAAAATTAAACCAAGCAATTAGCACTGAGTATTTGCTGGAGATGGTCAACCTGGGAGGTGATGACATCATCGACAGCCAATGAGAAGGCTCCATCTGAAGTGCGAGGGTGCTCCCCTCTCCTGACACCAGGATGGGTGACCCAGAGGGCCCTGAGGACTAGTTACTGGCAGGAACAAGATGCCCAAGGCTCTGGGAAGCTCCAGGCACAGGAGCCGAGCACTCGGGCACTTCTGGGCATTATGAATAGGAACACATTTTTTTTCTGTGCCAGGCAGGCAGAGAATCTGGCCCATTTCACTCATCGTATTTCCACCAAGTGCTCAGAAAGCCGAGAGTGCAGCCTGGGCTCTGTGGCCTCTCCCATTGTTATAAGGGTTAGCCTCTCCCATTGTTATAAGTGTGCGTTAGCCATAGAGATGCCAGGCTGCCCTATAATTAACATGGCAGGCAGGCAAAGGCAGCCACAGCAGGTGGCAGGCCACCAGCCCTCAGGCCACCCTCTAAGCAGAGATCGAAACCTTTGGGCTTGTAGAGTGGGCGGTGACCTCATATTTGGCAAGGATGGCAGACAGTGCGGAAGGACATGGGAGGAGACTGCTGGTTGACAGAAGAGATGAAATAGATGCTGGGCTTTGGCAAACGTATCACAAAGGGTGGATGTGGCGCCCTGCCCAGCCAGAACCCTGGGGAGTAACTGAGGGAGGGTGGCTGCTGGAGGCTCAGCAGTGGGAGGTGGGTCTCCCTTTCTTTCTCAATCCCTCCCTCCTTCTCTGGCCTGTTCACTCCCCAGCCCTGGCCTGCCTCATACTGTTCCCAGCATCTGCGACTCCTTCAGAAAACCCTTCCCAGGAGAATGCCTGCACCATACACTTGCTCCCCTTTGAGGAATCCCGGAGCCTCTGAGAACAGTTAGGGTACTGCTCTCATTTTACAGGTAAGGAACCAGGGACCAGAGGGGTGAAGCAGTTTGCCTGGAGTTACACAGCAGGTTACTGGCAAGTCAGATGGAACCCTGGTTTGCTGCTTCTCACCCGACCCTGAGCTCGACCCTGAGCTCGGCTGGGGCCAAGGGGTGGGGTCTACACACAGTGGAGATTCTTAATCACTGGGATTGAGGGCAGGGTTGCTTCTGAGGAAAAGCCATTTATTTTTCTTTACTGTTTTCACAAAATTCAAACCTGTGGTCCACAGACAGGGTGTGACTGGCATGTTGGGAGAGGCTAGGTTCGGAAGGCCAGGTCAGTGGCCCGTACATACTCCTGGGACCAGTTGTTTCTCACAGCCCTGGACATGATGAGTATTTCTACCTCTCCTGGTGCTCACGGCCTTTGTGTTTCTTGTCTATCTCTATTAAAAACAGGTGCTGCCCTGGCTGGTTTGGATTAGTGGTTAGAGTGTCAATCCACAGACTGAAGGGGGGTTTGATTCCCAATCAGGGACATGTACCTGAGTTGCAAGTTCAATTCCCAGCTCTGGTCGGGGAGTGCAGGAGGCAACCAATGGATGTGTCTCGCTCTCATCGATGTTTCTCTCTCTTTCTCTCTCCCCCTCCCTCCCACTCTCTCTAAAAATCAATGGAAAAAATATCCTCGAGGGAGGATAGACAACAACAACAAAAACATGTGCTTTTCATATCACAGAGCAAAGTGAATATGCCTCACAGTGGACATATCTGAGTTCATGTGCTTTCAGCCTCTCCCTCTTGGAAGTCACGAGTTGGGGTGAGCGCTTAGACACGCTGCTCCCTGGCCTCTGGGACACCACCCCTAATAACAAAGGGGCTTTTGGTTGTGCACACATAGCAGGAGGCAACCAGACGTGAGGCAGCTGCTGTGGTGGCCCCAGCTGGGGTCATTTTTACATGTTCAAGATCAGAGACGGAGCTTTCGGGGCATGGGGCAATGACACTGGGTTTCTTCAATTGTGGCTTCTTCAGGACTTTCTATTTACAATGACAGGAAAGTCTGTTAGCCCTCTATGGCCCCCACATCCTTCATGGTACTCAGGTGCCCCAGGCACATGGCTGTCTGTATGGGTGATGCACCAGAATGGGGCACGGCATGAAGGAAATCTGTCAGGTCGGGGTACACAGATCCAACTCCTTCCCAAATATTCTAAACAAAGCAAACACAGGAAAGCATTACCGCCTGAGAGAAGCGACCGCTATGGGGCCAGTCCGTGGAGGTACAGGCGGAGGGGGAGAGCCCATGACCATTTCAGGAAGCTGGGAGAACCTGTAGGCCTGTGAAAGAAACAAGCAAAAGAGGGAGATCTGTTAAAACCCAGGGTCAGCCAACACACAGATTCTTTTTAAAATGGAAGCAAATTTCGGAGGGGCAGGCTTTTCTTCCTTCCTCAAACTCGCCCCTTAAGATATTCCTGAAGATGTTCCCCAGCCCCCTCTTCTATCTCATCTCCTATCACTGTCCCCTTTGCTTAGGCCACTGTGGTCACGGAGTCCTTCAATAGTTCTTTGCAAAGGTGCTCTTGGCAATTGAATACTCCCAGTTCTTTCCCGCCTGGGCTTTTGTACATGTTGCTCCTTCTCCCTGGTGTGCTTTTAATGTTGCCTGTTTATTTATTATCTGCCACCAACCTAGAGTGTAATGAGGGCAGGGACATTGTTGCCAGCTAGCTCCTTCAGCCTGGAACAATGCCTGGTATATCAAAGACAATCCATAAATATTAGATGAACGAGCCAGTGATTGCATTTTACTTTCTCACTCATGGAAATGAGGTTTAATGGGGGGAAGCAATGGGCTTGGAATCAGGAGGTATGGGTGGAGGGCCTAGTTTGCTGATGAATAGACTTTATGTCCCTACGCAAGACAGGTGATCTCTCTGGGCCTCAGTGCCCTCTTCTGAAATGGAGAAAAGACGCCTTGCTCAGAGTGGTACTGCGAAAATCAGGCAAGTGAGTGTATGTGTGAAGTATTTTGCAGTCTATAAAGCACTATTCAAAGTTCAATGAATGGAACTGTCACCAAAGTGAAGACTTTAATCAACACTTGAGGAGGGGATAAGAGGACAACGTCAGTGATAGGGTCAGAGAGCCAGGCCACAGCCTTCTTAGCAAGAGCAAATCTAGAAATGCTCTCTGGGGAGACAGAGCTTAACTTGTGATTCTCATTCATCTTTTTCCTTAGGTACCATGGCCTGCCAGATCTCTCGATGACCAGGGGACAAGATTAAATTGAAGGCATCAGGACCAAAGGCAGCAGTAGAGGGAATCTTTAAACTGAATGAGTCTCCTCCCTTCAGCATTATGGCAGATTGTATACTTCATTAGGGCCAACCCACTAAATAACAACCTGATCCTGGATAAAACATACCTTTTAAGCACAGTGGCAATTGCAAGATGTAAGAGGAATCTCAAGGACTCCACTCCACCTTTCGTTTTTGCTTACTCCTCACTATTTCCAGTTCTGGTTTCAGCCCATAGTTCTATTTTAAGTTTGCTGAGGTGTGTGTGCGCCTGTCGGGGCGGGCGGGGGGGGGGAGGGGGGGACCTGGTGAATTTGGCTCTTCACTTACCTGCACGATGACAGTGTGGGGACTTCCCCGAACCCTTAAGTTTTGCTGAGAATTTGAAAACCATTGTCCTGATGTCCTTCCCTCTTTGCAATCCATTATTATCAATAAACCAACAAGTAAGGACATACCTTTCCCAAAAGAGCGAAAGGGGTTGATAGTGCCTCTTCTCTTTTCTGGCCTCTCACAGCCAGCAGAGACAGGCAACCTATTTTTGTCCCTGGTTCGTGGAAGGCTTGTTCTCTAGTCAATACAGTTTCCAGCCAGGAAAAAGCTTTCTATGTCCATGGCTGTCCTGTACCAGTTCACCAGGAGAATTGATGAAAAGTTCTGAACTTTGGACAAGGACTAAGGGAATTCCCTGCTTTGGAAAAAAGTATCCAGGTACACAGCAAGACTGTAGAAGAGATCAGAGCCCCCTTTGGGCTGTATCCTCGGGGCCTCAAACAGGCAACCTGGGTCCTGGGTCCTGGATCCCACATAGCATCTTCCTACATCCCCTCTGTGCAAGTCCCCCCCATGGTTCAAAGTCCTCCAGGCTCTCATACTGGCTTCCCGTCTCATGTATTTGGAACCTGGCTCCCTGCTGGCTGCTTCGTGACTGGGATCCCAAGCACGAAGCTACTGCTCAAAACTGTTGCCTGGGTCCAAGTTTCATGATGGTGGCACAGGTTGCCCAGCTTGGTGACCAAGGACACCGTTTCTTGGAATCTCTGCCCTCTCCTAGGAAGGAGCTCAGAGATCCAGGACTCCAGGCAGCCTTTGTAAATACGTCTTAAGGAGCCTGGGTATGACTAGAGTCAGACACCCTGGGACCGAAGTTTGGTTGTAAAGTAGAGGGAAAGAAGGGGCACAGTCTGCTCCAAGTGTCAGTCCTGATGCCCCTGGGGAGGGGGGTGAGAGAGGGGTCAAGGCCAACCCCTCTAGCAATCCCAGTAGAGAGTGAGTCCAGGTGAGACCCACCTGTGCTGGTCCCTCCTGTGCATGTGCATGCATCCAGGAAGAGGAATCTGGTCAAGAGCAACGTCAAGGGTAGCACTATAGGGGTAACAGTCAAAGGGGGTGCCGGGAGCCAGTCCATGCTTGCTGTTTCAAGGGACCTGGCATATATGGCATACTGTTCTTAATATGTTTGCTCACCTTCTTGGCACTATGTGTTTTAACCAAGGTCTCTGAGAAAGGTTGTTTCCCCAGGTAGGGATTTTCCCCTGAAGTTAGGGAGGGAATAAAACCTCCTAACTAAGTGCCAGGTGGGTAATTAATCACTTTAACTACGAACAATCATGCTTAAGCTACATAATCTTTACTCCCTGGAATGGAGATAAGAAACGCCCTAACCTTTGAAATAGAGATTGATAGGATTGGAATCAACTGGTATAAATACAGATGTAAGAAGAGAGAGAGAGAGACAGAAATAGGCACAGAACCTACACAGAACGTTCTCTAGAGACAGAAGAGTTTCGCTGGAGAGAACATGGCAAAGGATCCCGGACAGAAGTTGGCCTCAGAACCTGGAGACGGAACCTAGCGAGAGAGCATGGCAAAGGATCCTGGACTGAACCTGACTACAGAAATTGGCAAGAGAACCTGACTAGAACCTGGTGACTGAGCCTGGCTGGAGAACCTGGAGAACCTGGCTGGAGAACCTAGCAAGAGACCATGGGCACTGAACCTGGCTGGAGATCCTAACCAGAACTTCGCTGGAGAGCCTGACCAGAACTTGGCTAGAGATCCTGGCTAGGCTGCTGATCAACTGAACGCTGTCTCCGTGTCATTCCTTCTTCGCCGACTCCGTCCACACCTTTGGGGACCCCTGGACCTGCTGGGGTTGGACCCCAGCAAGGGGGAGGCCTGTGGCTAGAGGAACAGGTCAGAGGTCTCAGGCTTTTCCTTAGCAGGGGGAGGAGCACGGACAGGCCAACGCCAACCCACCCTCATTGAAGGCCCTTGTCCAGTTCAGAGTGGGTGTGCCAATCTCTCCGTACCTGTTGACAGCACTGGGTTTCACCGCATGGTACGCCTTCCACTGCATGTGCTGACCCTGAGAAGACTGCGCCAGGCAGAACAGGTGTCCACCGAAAGCCACACACAGCTATAAATAACTTCACACCCTGGTAGTTCCGTCAGTTCACCAAGAGCTACTGATAGAATATCTGAGGCTTGGCAGTCATAGAAGGTTCAAGTGGAAAGACAGCAGGAGACACTGAGACCACACCCTTTACCTTAACAGAAGGGACACTGAACCCCAGAGAAGTAAACTGTCTCGTCAAAATGACACGGCCAGTTCAGGGCACTGTCTTGCAATTCTGAGCTAAGGTGGCATGGTACAGCGGCAGGAGTTTGGAGTCAAAGATGGGCTTGAGTCCTGCTTTGATCCTTACCAGCTGTTTGACCTTGAGCAACTTACCTTCTCATTAGGTGATGAAGGTACTAGTATAAAATCTCCATTTCAAAGGCTGTTTGAAAGACTCATTTCACATGTTACAGTAGGTACTCGGTAAGTGATATTCCCTTCCTTCTGAGACAGGATTTTTAAAAAATATATTTTTATTTATTTCAGAGAGGAAGGAAGAGGGACAGAGAGATAGAAACATCCATGATGAGAGAGAATCATGGATTGGCTGCCTCCTGCAAGTCCCCCACTGGGGATCGAGCCCACAACCTGGTCATGTGCCCTTGACCGGAATTGAACCTGGGACCTTTCAGTTTGCAGGCCGACACTCTAGCCACTGAGCTAAACCGGCTAAGGCTGAGACAGGATATTTTGACATAGTAATTGTAGCAACTAAGGTCCTCACCGCCCTCCCCACTCCCCCCCCACCCCCCCACACACACACAATTCTTAAATCCAGGGCTCTTCCCCTGCCCCAAGCAGTGAGGGCATCCCACCTTCCTGCCCCAGGGAAGGCCACAGCCAATGAAGATGGTCTAAGAGCCAGTTCCTATTGGTATTTCAAAAGCCAGAGCTATTGAACTGCAAGAGTTTAGGATTCTATCAAAAATCTAAGCCCCAAAGTGCTCAAGGTCTAATGCTGATGCCCAAACAAGAGATTTGGAAGAAGTGAGGTACATTTAGACTACTCTGCCCCTAGATTAGGCAGGGGCAGGGGAGGGGGAGGAGAGGACACAAATACCATAGCAATGTTTGAAATCTTAAAGACAAAGGACCTGCACCCACTTTTAGGAAAGCCCAGGAACCAGCAGCAGCACAGAATTCACAGAATTCCCCCACCTCCCCCAGAACACATGAGCATGGGAGGAAGAGATGGAGAGATCTGGAGAGAGCTTATTAGCAGGAGGACCAGGGCACAGCTGTGTTCTACCTGGACTATCACCTGGAGACTAGCGGAAACAAGGACTTCTCAGGGACACCAGCCAGAGCACGAGATGAGGACAAACTGGGGCCAGATACTAAAGCCTTCTCCCCACCCCCTCAGCATGGTTTGGAACCCCAATCCCAATAAGCTTAACCAGGGATATGGAGGGAGACTGCCCTGAAGGACGGTAAGCTTCTGGCATGTGGAGAAGATGACATAAAAATATCGAAGGTTATGTGTCTTACACACCTAAGTTTATGGGCTGAAATAAGTATTCTCCGGACCTCCTCTCTCCCTCCTTCTCTCTTCCCATGGAGCCCTCCTGTGTAGACTAAGGGTTTTTATTCACACGAATGATGTTTCTAAGCTCAGAGGGGCATGCATTTGCCAGATGTTGGGTGCTCAGTTGGTTTTCAAAAGGAATTTCTCAAGGCAGTCCAAAGGCAAAGATCCCTTGCTCAGGCTGGCCCGGGAATGACAGTGACCCACCTTCAATGACTCCTGAGTTGGGACAATGCCCCATGAGAGTCACCCTGGGGAGGACCCTCTCCTGATGATCCAACTCCATCAAACCACCAATGACTTTGGTGTAACCAGAGGTGAAGGGAACTCAGTAACAACTGACATTGAATTTCCCACCTACCAGGACAGATGGAAACTCAGGACAGATTCAAATTGATTTGGAGAAACACGAGAAATGTAACATTTTTTGAACACAAGAAATGATCTTTATATCTCACTATAAGCAAAGGTTTGGGAGGGGTCTTTTTATTTTGTTTTGTTTTTGAGGGGAGAGGAGGGAAAAAGAATGTAAAATTCTCAATTTCATCCTAATAGACATGTCTTCCTTACAAGGGGCAATGAAAGGAATGGACAAAATCCCCTCAAACTGGGTACGCTTCCTTTTGAGAAGATCACACTGAAGTTTTGGAGATGTGAGTTCTCAATGGAGCCTGGAGGGCATCCCTATGACTGGCCTGGCCACAGGGTGGAAAGAGAGTGGGCCTTGAAGTTAGACAGCTCGAGGTCCTAACCCCAGTTCTTCCCGTTATAGCTGTGTAACCTTGACCACTTTCTTTACTTCTCCAAGCCTGTTTCTTCATTGAGTAATAATACTGTCCTCATAGGATGGTTGTTCGATGATAATAATGTCGACACAGCACTTAGCTCAATGTCAGGTACACAGGGAGCTCAACAGATGGCAACTGCTATTATTATTATTATCATTATTATTAATCATTATTATTGTCAGTTCTATCTGTAAAGCCTCTAGTAATTGTAGAGGGAGATGCCTTCACCTGCTACCTTTCATGGAAACCCCTTCTCAGACACCCAAGGGAGGCTGAGGGATGTTTTCACTCCCCTTGGCACAGACCCATTACAGCTGGTAGCCAAATTCGATTGGTCATTAGGTGTCGAATCCAATTTCTTCAGAGACTTAAGGGGTAAAATATGGTCAAGAGTCTCCTAAAATGCAGGGCAGAAAGAAATCCCTCACAGCCAGCAGTCGCCTTTTCCACGATATAAACGCCATCAGAGTGGCCCTGTGCATTTAAAACCACCAGCCTCCAATTATCCTCCGGCAGAGCGCAGAGCCCGTGCTTTTGGGAAGCTGAAAAGTAATCACCGTTATCCTTCTAAATTGCCATCTTTCCTATTGATTTCCTCATTATCATAGCGCAAGGGGGCTCCACAAGAACTTGGGTTAAGAACCATCATTTTGACTTGTAGGCTATTGTGCATTGGAGGCTATTTTCTCCTTTCATGAAAATAGGGGCCACATGAGCTGTTAGCAACAAAAAAAAAAAAAAAAAAGAAAGAAAGAAAACCTTAATAACAAAAGAACTGCCTTTGATATCCTATGGGTTGGATGGCCTCCCTCTGTTGTGTTATTTCTCAAGCCTTTTCCTTTTTTTTTTTTTTAGTGTTGTCATTTTTAAAGTATATCATGCTGATGCTTTTGCCAACTGCCAACTCCATATTATGACAAAGGGAACCATCTAAGTGTTTATATGTCCCACCATGAAATTTTTAGAAGCTTTTGTTAAATCGAGCATAACGGATGTGGTTTGTGGCATCTTCTTGGCCACCATTTGTTTTAAGGCTCATCCTGTTGATTAAGCTTTTCTCTCTGAAACCCAGATCTCTGCATGGACTCCCAGAATCTGGCCTCCAGCCAAAGGCATCCGCTATTCTTGAGAATCATCTTCAGACATAAGTGCAGCTTCTCTGGAACTCTGAGTTGGGGCACTCAGAGCACGTGCTGAAAGGAATTTCACAGAATAGGAGGAGAAGACATCATCTCAGAACTGTTGGGGGAAAGGAATATAACTAGTAGGACCCACTGCAAAGGAGAGGATATTTTTTATATTAATGACTAGCATTTATCGAGTAATTCAATGTGCTAGGAACCATGTAAAGCACTTTAATTAATATTGGCAAATGACTACTGGATGCTGACTAGGTGCCGGGACTGTGCTAAGCACGGTACCTGGATTTCATCCTCCCTGCAGCCCTCTTGTCCTCACCACTTAATGACTGAGGAATCTGAGGCTCAGAGTTGTGGTCACTGGCTAAGGTCATTCACCTGGAGAGTGTCATTCTACTCTGGACTGGGGGGTGGGGAATCCTGGGACATGGAGCTCAGGAGGGATGAACCAATGAAACTGAAGTCAGTGTGAATCACTATAGAATGGATACAGGTAACTTTTCTCAGGGGACAGACACTTAAGAGGTAGTAAATACAGGGTGGGGCAAAAGTAAGTTTACAGTTATTTGTATGAAAAGTAACACTATCATGAATAAATAATAACACAAGAATTAAGTGAGTGTTTTGAGTACTCACAACCTTAAGCCTACTCTACCCCCACCCCGTGTGTGATAAGATTAGTGTTGTCTAAATCTCAGTGAGGAGGTTCATTCTTACCTCATAAAAGTGGGTACTAATTTAATGCTCAATTAGTAGAAAACTGTAATATGACTACCATGGGAAAATATATCAAGGTGATAGGTTTGTAAGGTTGAGTGATAATTTTTTAAATTTTCTGAAAAAAGGATTGGGACTCTAGATGATGGGAGCTGGGCCAGTGGTGGCTCCAGAGTTGTGTCGCTCTTCCGGAAGGCAGTGCTTCTTGACCATAGCCAGCAAGGTTCCCTGACAGGAGAGACGAAGTCGTATTCCTGAGATCTGGACATGGCCCTAAAGCCCTGTTTTAGTTTAAAAATGACATAAGAAATTTTGCATTACTCCACCCTTCTCTCAGAAAATGGGACGCAAAAAAGATGCCCTATGTTCATCCTGTTTCCTTTATTGACTGTTCTCTCTGGATTTGCATATTGCAGACTAAGAAAGATGACTTTGACACCCACCAGTTCTTCTGATAATGTCTCACTTTGCCCAACTTGGCTTTTTCTAATGAAAAGACCCTGTGGACCAGCAAACAAGTATTCTGGCCCATCTGGCTTCTCCTTGCAGGTTTGTGAATTAATAATTGTTCTGAGCTTAATCAGCATGAGTCAGAGTTCCTGCATCTGACCACGCTGGAGCGAATGGACAAAACAGAAATTCTGTACCTGCAATGATGATGACCTCACTCAAGCATAGCCTCAGAGGTTCAGTTTCAAATAAACTTTGGTCTCTCCTGCTAATGCTTAATCAACAGGGGAAGGTTAGGCTGGAGAATGACATGCTAGGAATGACATGCTCACATATTTGATGTTTTCACAAGGCTCTACAAGTCCACAGGCTACAGAAAATGAGAGAAATGATATGAATGGCAATATAACGCAGCACGAGGCAGAAAAACAAGCTGGTTAAGAATATGGGCTCTGGCGCCATACTGCCTGGTCTTAGGCCCTGGCTCTGCCCCTTTCCGGCTGTGTGACTTGAACAAACTGTAATCTCAATTTCTTCATCTGTAAAATAGGGATAAAACTAGTACCTGTGTCAGAGGCTTGTAGTAAGAACTAAAAAAATGTGCTAACACACACATGACACCTAGATCAGGACCTCGCAACAGTGAAACACAACAAATGTTAGCTTTTATTATGTAATTACATGTCACTATGACAATTTATAAAACTCTATTAATGAGTAATCCTTGGGGATAGGCCATGAAATATTACAAAGGTGGAATCTATACATGTACAAGGCATCGTCTATTATGGTGTATGGCTTATAAAACTAAGTCTTTTTTAAAATAAAAAGATATGTGTAGATACTATGATAATGAACACAATGCACACTAATTAAAATTGTTGTTTATTCATGGAAGCTTTGGTCATTGGGTGCTTTCTCAGCTACTGACGTGCAGTTACCAAATAATGAAATAAACATGACTGACACTTCTATAGCATTTACTGTGTGCCTGCATTCTCCTAGTATCTGATATATATCAACTGGTTTACTCTTCACAATAACCCTAGGAAGTAGGTTATTTTCATTTGCTAATTTCATCTGTAGAGAAGTTAAGTGACATCCCCAAGTGACAAAGCCAGTGAGTGGTAGAGCTGGGATTCAGGGTCCAGCCCCCTGCCTCCAGAGCGTCTGCTCTGACTCACCACCCTACACAGACCCCTAACATGCAGTTCTGCAATGTGTTTGACATTGAAAATGGGTCCTCACACTTGGAAATGTAGGAAACCATCAGTGCACAAGAATGAGGTCAGCCCTTCACAGGTGGGACAATAGCAAAGGAAGTTCTTTCCGAAGTGTATTACAGTTGGATATTAGGGCAGGTATGTCCAGAGGACTCAAAGGCTTAGGCCTGGATCATGGGTGGAGGACAGGATGAGAGTCCAGCAAAGTCCCATCTCCAAATTCCAAGGTGACATCACTAGACGCCCCCCGTTGGAGACCCCTGTTGGAACACCTGGGGCAGGACTGACCTGATAATAGCCAGCGGGCAGGATGTCTGACTTACCGGCCGGGGCAGACTGTACTGGTACATTTCTGGGCGGTAGGTCGGCACCCACTGCACCCCAGCTCTGGGCCGCGTCATGGTCCCCGGGGCGCTGGTCACCACCTCCGAGTAGGGCAGGTGCTGTGTTGAGCCGTAGGCCTCTTGGTGCCGGCTTTGGCCTGCGTGGCCCGCGGATGCTAAGCTGAAGGCCTCCTCCAGCAGCATGTGCATCTGCTGCCGGACCTCGTCGATGGAGGGCTGGGAGCTCAGCGTGGACGTCTCAGAGTGGCCCTTCACCTGTCGCGACCTGGCGTAGCCCCGCGGCTCGTTAACTCTGTCAATGTTGGTTTCCTCTATGATTTCAGGCTCAGTCTGTGGGATCAAACAAATGCCCACGGATTTGTTAGTTCACTTTCCTTTTCATTTATGTTGCCTGTAACGTGCTCTAAACTGTCCAGGTTGGACCAGTGATATCAGGCATGTGTGCCCTATCCAGGAATTCACATGATGGGTAGTCAGCTATCATTGTATCCGTAAGACCACACTCAGCTATCCCTATGCACTTCACTTATCCAGAGATCGAGCAGTGCCACGGCTTTACTAATGAGCATAATGACCTTGAGAAATGGCTTTTCAATGATGACATGAATGGTATTTTCTAAAACCTTTTAGAGACATTCTCTGCCCCTATGCCTGTTAGGTACGAGAATCTAGAGCAGGGGTGGGCAAACTTTTTGACTCGAGGGCCACAATGGGTTCTTAAACTGGACCGGAGGGCTGGAACAAAAGCATGGATAGAGTGTTTGTGTGAACTAATATAAATTCAAAGTAAACATCATTACATAAAAGAGTACGGTCTTTTTTTTTTAGTTTTATTCATTTCAAATGGGCCGGATCCAGCCCGCGGGCCGTAGTTTGCCCACGGCTGATCTAGCGTGTTCTGCAGTCTATACTCCAAGGCTTGGCACTCTAGATTCTAACTCTAAATGTCCTTGGTCAAGCCACTGGTTAGCAAATTGCTGGCTGCCTGATGCCAATTTCAGAAAGAATAATAAAACCTGCCTCTAGATCACCGATGTCAAGGTGTGCACACTGAATCAGAAGCTCCGGGGGCAGAACACTGCATCTGTACCTTAACAAACCCACCCAGAGATCCTGATGCCTGGTGAAGTTTGAGACGCAGGATCTAGAATGTTCTCCTGCCTTTCTCCAGGGAACCTTTCATTTAGGGAGTAGCCATAGTATCTACATGGGCAGAGAGCTAGGACTTTATCAGCTTCCAGAACAGGCTGCATGGACTGTCTTGTGCTTGCCTGTCAATGAATGCTTATTTTCATGGTTGATTTTTATTTAATGGTTGATTTTTTTACAGAGAAGGGAGGGAGAAAGAGACAGACAGACAGACAGACATCAATTTTTGTTGTTCCACTTATTTATGCATTCATTGGTTGATTCTTGTATGTGCCCTGACTGGGGATCGAACCTGCAACCTTGGTGTTTTGGAATGATGCTCTAATCAACTGAGCTACTCGGCCTGGATCATGTGTGGAGGCTGTTAATGAATGCTCATTTAACAAGTCTTCATTTGTGGCAGATTTTGGTCTGAGACTGGCTTTTGTGACCACCTAATGGTGAGGCTGTGGGAGAGTAGTTAATTCACAACCATTCCAAGTGTGCCTGTGGATACCATTGTGGATGATCATAGGATAGCTTATGAAAAATCCCAAATTGGGAAAGAGCTTGTAGCATCTGAGAAAGAGAAAAGTGTACTGTTATGGGCTGAACTGTGTCCCCACCCCAAATTCATATGGTGAAGTCCTAACCACCAGCACCTTAGAATGTGACTGTATTGGGAGACAAGGTCTTCACAGAGGTAACTAAGTTAAAATGAGGTCATCTGTATGGCCTAATTCAGTATGATCTCTAAGAGGAAATTCGGACACAGACATATGAAGAGGGAAGACAGTGTAAAAACAGGGAGATCATGGCCATCCATAGGCCAAGGAGAGAAGCCTAGATCACACCTTCCCTCACGGCCCTCAGGAGGAACCAATCTGCCAGCACAGCACTGACTTGATTTCAGACTTCCAGCCTCCAGAACTGTGAGAAAATAGGTTTCAGTTGTTTTCGTTGTCAGGTTTGTATTACTCTGGTACAGCAGCCTGAGCTGATGAACACATGGACGATGTGGCTGAAGCCCTGGCTGTCAGGAGATGGGGCTGGAGAGGCAGGCAGGGGCCCGATTACAGACCGTCTTAAAAGCCATGGCCAGAAGGTTCAACTGTTTTCAAAGGGCAGTGGAAATCTCTGGAAGAATTTTGAGCAGAGGAGAAGTGTGATTGAAATTCATGGGAGGTCAGTGAGAAGACTCTTACAGTAATCCAGGCAAGAAGAGATGGCAGGATCTTGGGTGAGATGGACACGGACAAAGATGTGGGTGAGTTCACAATATACTTTGGAAGAGTGTTGACATGATTCAGTAGATGAGGTTAGATGAGGTGTGGGGATGAAGTTAAAAAAGGAGTCAAGGCTGAGACCCTTTATTGAGAACAGGTATCTTGCTACAATGGGTCTCCTAATGCTCTCTGAGCTGCCCAAGCATAGGTCTTCCTCTGGGCCTTTCCACTTGCAGTTCCCTCTGCCAGGAATGTTTTACCCCCCCCCCCCCCGCCCCCGAGGGTCAGCCTGGCTGGGTCCCTCCTTTTAGGTCTCTGCTCAAAAGTCATTTCCCTAGAGAGCTCTACCCTGGCCAACCTGTGAAGAGCACCTCCTGCTATTCTCCACCACCTTGCCTTGCTTTATGCTCCTCTATGGCATTTCTGACATTGCAGAATACAGCAATGTGTCCACATGATTATTATCTGTCCCCTTAATATAAATTCCATGAAGACAGGGATTTTGTCATGTTTCCTGTTGTATCTCAGAATGGCAAATACCAGGAATTTAAGAAATCAGCCGATCAATGGTTCTCTCTCATCACTGGTGCTTCTATCTCTCTCTCCCTCTCTGAAATCAGTAAAAATATTTTTTAAAAATACAGCCTGGAGAATTTCTGCCCAAAAGTCTTCATTAGTAAAAGACGTTTATGTGTCTAAAATGAATGAGACAATTTTATTTAAAACTAGAGGCCTGGTGAATGAATTCGTGCACCAGTGGGGTTCCTCAGCCTGGCCTGTGGGATCGCACCAAAACCAGCTCTCCAACATCTCCCAAGGGGTCCCAGATTGCCAGAGGGTGTGGGCCAGGATGAGGGATCCCACCAGTGCACGATACAGGCTGGGGAGGGATGTAGGAGGTTGGCTAGGTGGGGAGGGATTGCAGGAGGGCTCCAGGCATGTCCGGCCTGTCTCGCTCAGTTCCGATCTGCTGGACCCCAGCAGCAAACTAACCTACCAGTCAACTGTCTGCCCTCTGGTGGTCAGTGCACATCATAGCGAGCGGCTGAGCGACCTTAGCATATCATTAGCATATTACACTTTGATTGGTTGAATGGACGACTGGACACTTAGCATACTAGGCTTTTATTATATAGGATGGAGTTGAAGAGGAGGAATGAAGGACTCTTGAAGCCATGTATTCTAGAATTTCTTGAGTTATGAGCCCCAAAGAAGATCGATGTCTTACACAGTCCTCCTTTCCAGGATACACACGTGTGTGCAGTATCACATTGCTTCACCCAGGCACTTCATTTCTGAATCACAAGAATTTGAAGGCTCTCTCCAAAATGTGCCTCAAGGCAGTGATTTTCAGCTCAGTGTCAACCACAGTTTCACCCAGCAAGGAGAACAGATTCTGAACAAACTCCACCACTTCACAGCAAAGGCCAAGTAGGGGTTTCAGCGAGATAGATTTCTGGCCCATCTGGCCATGATGGATGGCTCTGGCTCCAGGCCCATTTTTCTCCCCAACAAATAAGGTCCTTTGGGCAACATAAAACAGTGCTGCTTCTCTGCCTTTAATGCCCGCTTGGGCTGCTTAACAGCCTCCTGGCAAGTGCTGCCTGTCATTGGGAAAGCAGAGACATATTTACAAAGCTGCTTGTGGAAACCAAGCTTCAGGGAGTTTCTACTTCCTCTGTGGGGAGAGGAGCTCTCAGGGCACTGGGGCGCTCAGCAGTTCCTCCTGAGCCTGCATCTCAAAGCTTCTCTGACCATAAACTGATACTGCCTCTCAGAACAGGGAGGGGGTCAACTTCCCTTCCGCCACAGGTGTGCAAATGGAATTTTAAAAACTCTCAGCAAATTTTCTAATTTCACTCTGATTGCTTTCCAAAGGATGACCCACAACCACGTTGAAGCTGGAAGGACATGAAAGCAGCACGCTGTTTCTGCATCTTAGGTGAGGGGAAATGACATTACAGGGTCTCTCGTAGATTTCTAAGCACAGGGGCACTTTTTATCGCACTGAGATTAGGGGTGGGCAGTCAAGAGTAAAAGAACGTGTTTCCATGTCCTCGGCAAGTGGACAAGTCTCAGCATTACTCACTGCTCCCAAAGCAAACCTTCTCCATCCTGCAGGAGGAGCTTCAGGCTCCGTCCTCTTGTCTTTCCCCCTTAACCTGCTGCCTCCACAGAGCGGTGGGAACTCAATTACAGACGAAGTCCCCACGTCCCATTTAACTTAAGTTACAATGACTGGCTGTCCAGTGTGACCTTAGCGATCACCTTGGCAGTGTGGGGGTACTGGGGGGAAGGTCTTGGCACCCTTTGCAGAGCCCTTCTGTAGTCCCATCATGCTGGAGAAAGGCACCAGTTGAAAAATACAATCTTCTCTTTGGCACGAAACAAAATTCATATCAGTTCTGAGATGTCGAAAGTGTTAGAATGGAAAAGAAACAGAAAAAAAGTGTATCCCTCTCTCACCCCCATAGATTCTGTTAGCCAGAGTGTGACAGCTCATTTAATTCTCACAAGGACTCTATAAGCAGGTACCATTTGTATCTCTACTTTATAGATGGGAAAGTAAAGCACAGAAGGTGAAGTAATTGGCCCAAATTCACACTGCTATACTGAGCTGGAACTTGAATGCAGCCCAGCTCCAGAGGCTAAGAGCATAACTGTCCCATTATGTCCCATAATTCTGTGAACACTGGGAATAATCTATGAGCCACTGTCCATTAATTAAAAATACCTTTTAAAAAGGAATCAACCTGAAAATAAACACAAAACAGTGGCTTCTCTCGTGGGAAGCTATTTTGCTTCTTGGTTTTGAGGCGAGTCATCACCTGCTTTTTCTCGTCTTCTTAGCTGAGTGGGCACTGCAGGTGGCTGGAGACGGAGGGTCAACCTTGAGAGTCAGCACTGCTCCATAACCAAACAGCCTCTCCCACCGCCAACTCCCACCTGCTTTTTCTCCTTTTGAAAAATCCACAGACTCACAGAACCCCTCTCTGTCATTCTCTCTGCCTCTGAAACACAATCTCTAACTTCAGCCAGGGCTTCCCAAGCCCCCCGGGGAATAGTGATCATTGGCTCATCACCACGCTGATCCTTCCCTTTACTGAGGGAGGGTCGACGCAAGATGAGAGGCTGAAATGGAGGGAGGACTGACAGGGAGGATTATGTGGTTTTGCCCCTTAAAAAGCCCAACCACCAATGTTCTTCAAGTACGGGGCCCTGTGTCTCGGGGGGTCTAAGCTGGCGCAGCTCCATTGGTGAGGTCTGACTGAGTCAAATCAATCCGCGTAAGCCTCCTCCTCCTCCTCTTCCTCTTATCCTCGCTGCTACAGTGGTTGATACAGGGTTGGGCCGTTGACCTATAGTGGCTCAGTTATAGTAAAACCTATAAATCTTGTTTCACATTTGGGAAGGGAAATTCTCTTCTTGTGTTGGTCAAAGCAGCATGTATATAGATGTGAGGCCCGAGCCTGTGCAGCCATTTCCCACCAGAGAGAACCAACCTGCAGACAAGGCCAACACACGAAGAGGACAGTGCTGCCCGAGGCAGAGAAATGAACCGGAGCCCCAACCACACCATGCCCGGAGTCACGGTGCCCAATACATTCCCTTAATGACTTCAGATAGTTTGAGTTGGGTGAGCTTTCTGTTCTTTTAGCCAAAGCATCCTAACTGAAAACCACCATTTAGACTTAACTTTAAACTGTAGTAACATCCTCCTGTCTATACTCCTCCTAGGCCAGTCAAAGCAAATGTTTATATATAGTTCAGAGTTATAAATCTGGCCCCTATTTTCAGGTCTCAGCACCGGAGTCACCTCTTCTGGCCGACACACTTGTTTGTTCATTTGCTCAGCAAAGACAGACACTGCATCTCCTACGCGCCAGTTCCTATTCCGGGTGCTGAGGTTTCCAGCATGAATAAAACATGATTCCTGTCCTTGAGGAGTCCGATGGGGGAGTAATGTACATAAACCTGCTTCCCAGCTGGAAGACAGGGAGTGAGAGCTTTGACTGGAGTGAGTCCCAGGAGCGACTGGAACAGAAAGGACAGGCATCTAAGTGAGATCCACGGAGATAAGGGGTCGGAAAAGATTCTGGGGGAGATGATGTTCAGCCGAGTTCTGAAAGCAATGCCTGGACAGGCGGTTCTCACCTGGGGTAGGGGTTTGCCCCAGGGTACATTTGGTAAGGTCTGAACATATTTTTGGTTGTCACAATGGGGAGGTGCTACAGACACCTAGTGGGTAGAAGCCAGGGATGCTGCTAACCATCCTACGATGCACAGAACAGCCCTCCAGACAAAGAATCATCCAGCCCCAATGTCCATAGTGGCGAGGTTGAGAAACCTTGTCCTGAATGGAGCAGATTGGAAGGAATGTTCTGAGCACGTGCAAAGACACACATGCACAGACGGGACTCCACACAACGAGTCTGGGAAGGGCAAGTGGGGTGGAGCCAAGAGGTGGCAAGCTTTGGTAGAAGGGCAGGCCAGGGCCAGCCAGACCAGGTGAGTCCTGAGGCAGAAGCTTAGAGTTTGAGTCTATTCCCCGAAGCTGTGGGAGCTACTGAAGGATGTTATACGAGGGTGTATGGTTTTGAATTCCTCTGGCAGTTATTTGACGGCTTCAGCAGGTGAGTACTGGGGACTGGAACCGGCGGAGGCTGTGGGACAGACGGGCTCGAACCTTCAGAAGGACTCCCTGCTCCCACCCCAGGTCACTGCCACAGCAGAGTGTGTGTGTGTGTGTGTGTGTGTGTGTGTGTGTGTGTGTACCTGTCTGTCCATAAAAGTACCTTGGACAAGCACTAGAGCTAATCCATCTTTCTCTTCTCCACGGAGCCTCCCACAGGTAGTACATGTGGGGCTTAGATGCTAACGCCAGCGGAGAGGTAAATATTATCATGTATAGTACAACCTTTGAAAATCCTTAAAGGGGCCACACAGTACACATACAAGGCTCAGGGACACAACCTTATAAAGAAATATGCAAAAAAATAATATTTAAATTACCTTTTTCCTTTGTCTTTCAGGGCCTATGCTGTTGAATTTTCCTATGTTCATTGCAGATATGATGCAATGATTCCACTGCACTCAATACATGTTTGCTGGAGGAAATGAAAGGGAGAGCAGTTCCCAAGGGGTGTTCTCATTTGCCTGCTGGCCTCTGGCTCCTGCAGGGGTTTGGAGGCCACACGTGGGCCAAGGAGAACCAGGGTTGGGGGACTAGCGCAGAGAGGACAGACACTGTGCTGTGCTGCTCAGGACCGTGGAGCGCGCTCCCCCAGCTCCGGGCGCACTGCCAGCTGCTCCGCTCTCGACTGGGAATTGACCTTGTTACTCAGGACAACTCTGCATGGCCATGCGAGCTCCAGAGCTCCCCGCGGGGCAGCCGAGACCTTGGAGTATCTGTGCATGGCCCAGCTTTGAACTCTGCCCAATCCTGCTTCCTTCCCTTCCCCTACAGGTATTCATACCAAGAGCATGCTGGCCTGTAATCAGCGGCTACACTGGTCAAGAGGCGGGGGTGGGGGGGGAGGCTGGTAAAGAGAAGGAGCAGGCAGCATCCAGATCCCAGGAATCAGAGAACGAGCAGGCAGATGGCACTGTGCGCTCACGACAGAAGGAAGCTGCTTGTCTCCTGCCCGGTGGGAAACTGCCCGCACTGGGGGAGGTCCTGGGCCTGCAGGGAAGGCCTGGCTCTGAGTGAGGCCGCTGGGCCATCCTGAAACCTGGCCTGCTCCCTCCTAAACCTGCCTCCTGCCCCTCTCCCCCCACCACTTGCCGTCTTTGCAGGGTTAACAAGTGTCTTTCTGGGCAGCCACCAGCCAGGTGAGATACTGCCTACACCCAAAGGCTCCCTTCACTACCAAACACCTCCACCTCTGCCTCAGGCTCAGTGAGGGACCCTGATTTCCGATGATCATGCATTTCCTTTGGATTAAAAGCCTCTGTTAAAAAATACAATGCACTATAAATTAACTTAAGATAACAGATGAAGCCAGGGCTATTAATAGCTGAAACAGCTGGCAGAGGTAGGAAATTGAAGGCTGAGATGGGAGACACATGCAACACGATTCTAGGTGGGATGATGAGGGGGTGTCGTCACGGTGGGGGGAGTGGGGTCAACACAAGAGCACCTAGTTCTTAGGGCAGCAGCAGGTTGAGGCGAAGGACAAAGCCTCCAAATCCAACCATTTGCCTCTCAATGAAACTAGAAGTTGATTGTACCTTGTACGGGGAACACCATGAGCTGCCAGGACATTCCTGTGCTTTGCCCTGGCCTCTGACCGTCATGCCGAAGCGGTAAGATGCTGGGGGAGGGTGGGAGTGGGCGAGCAGGAGAGAGTCCTGTTACTAATGGGATTTACAAATGTATCCAGAAGGCCCCAGACTTGCTATAGGCTATTGCAGGAGTGGGGGGGGGGGCGGGGGGGACGGGGGGAGGAACTTTCCAGATCATATTTCATCCCCTTGCAAATGGAACCCATCAAAACAACTATTCCAATTCCTTGGCCTCCTTCCACCTGCTCACCTGGATCAAAGGGAAACCGGCTGCATTGTCAGCCCAGAGAGGCCAGCAAGACAAACACCCCATCACACACAGCACAATGCGCCCGGCCTTCGGCAGGCGGCTGGGGCCTGAGCGCTGAGCGATGCTCCCACCTCCCCCTTTGCTTTCCTCCACCGATTCCCCCAACTGCTTCCCAATACTGCCTCATCTCCCTCTCATGTGGTGCGTGTTGAGGACAGTGGACGGGCATTTGGAACCTCTCTGCAGCATGCACTCCTGTAGTGCGGAGGCTGACGGTTAAGCTACGTGCACGTCAGGCCCTCCATGAGGCAGTGGCCGTGGTTGAAACATCAGCTTCTGGTAATTACGTGCACTAGTGTGCAGTCTGGGCTGCGGACATGAGGCAGCGCCCACCTTTCTGCTTCTCGTCAGACCCAGGGCAGCTGCTTCCCTATCTTCCTGCTTCGGGCAGAAGCAGTGGCCTCTCCTCAGGAATGTTCTGGAACATTGCTCCAGCCCTCTGACGACTTAAGGAGCACCCAATTCCTCACAGTCATGTTTTGTCTATTTAAATGGCTTCATGTTTTCTGCAGCTGAACCTTCTCTGGTGTAGCACCCCTTTTTGTGTAGATTAACATAAACTTTTCAGATGGAAAAGCAGCTGGTGTTCCCAAACATTTCCCTGAAAGAACGCCTCTGGGATGAGAACCAATGACTGGTTGCCGTGGCAGAGCCTTCGATCTCCCTTCTGAGGTGCATCGATGCATCCATCATCCTTCTTAATGGTCTCAACCCACTGCCCACATTTTAGGGTCTGAGCTCACCATTCTGCCTCAAGTGCTCTCTGAGTGTCTGCAGGGCATGGAACCTTGGACAAGGTGCCCAGAGAAACCTAAGGGCAGGAGCTTGCAAAGGTGTCTCGTTCTGGGACATCAGCGTTCATTTGCAAAGCTGTAAGTCAGACAATCCATTCGGTCTCCTTCACAGCCAAGGCACATAGCTGACCCCATTCCTGTCATAGATTTTTAAACTCGAAACACAGATGCGGGTTGGTGTTTTTTTTTCTGGGGAACGATCGAATTAATTACTTGCCCTTTGGAAGCAAAGTCTGATTCATCAGCCACAGGCAGAGGTTATTAATTTGGCCGACGGGGGAAAAACCACTTGGGTTTTTATTCTGCCCCAGAATTCACATTTGGGCCATTTTCGTTCCCTCGCTGCTTCATTGTTTTCTATGAATTTCATTTGGAAAAGAATATTTAAAAAACATTTTGAAATACAGATTTCTTTTTTGCTTTTAAATATTAGGCTGACATGATCGCTTGTACCCACTTTATGCGCTGGGAGGAATTCATGTCAATGCCACAATTTAATTTGATGATGCGGTCTGGCCATCGAGGAGTGATCAGTCTTGGATATCTTTCTAAAATCATGCATTCTTCTAAAGGGGGTGTTTCCTCCTAGAAAATTACTACCCAAATGAGCCACAGGTACTGCCAAGAGTGTGTTACATCCCTTAGTTGTTAGCTTGAGTAGGAGGTTGAGAATTCTTGCAAAACACACTGATTCCCAAAGCCCTTGGAGCTAAGAGGCTCTCCTGTACAGGCCCAAAGAGGAGCCTGTGGAAAAACCTGGAACAGTCCAGGCCTCCACCAGTCCTGGCGCTAAGATTTGCTTGTGGAGCACGTATTTGTGTTTGTTTTTACATGCAGGCTTTTCGGTTGGGACTCTAAAGTAGTCAACTTTGGGAAAATTCACAATTGAATCAATCTCCCAGGGCTTTTGTTTCTGCCATGTCAAGGAGCAGGCCCCCCTGGTGTTTCCTAGTCTGGCAGCAATGACTGGAAATCCTGGCCCGGCTTCAAGTTCCCCAGGCCCAGCAGAAAGACTGACATGCTTCCAACTGAATGACCTGCTCACTGCTGGGCTAATGGGTTCCTTTGCCAGGAGCGCCTTGACATTTCTGGAAAATCAAGAGCTCCGAGAATGAATGCATTGTTTAAAACGATGACTCTTCTCTTTTTCTACTTAACCTGCTGGTCCGTTTTTTGCTTGTGTGAATTATCCATGCAAGAATTCTTAGGAAACCTGACATGAAGCCTCTTCGAGAGATTCAGAAATACAGAATATTATGTTCTATATTTAGGTGAGGACAGATGTTTAGTAGGGTGGGTGTAGACAGAAGTCACAGTGCATGGTGATTAAGGAAATGGGCTTTGGAGGTGGGCAAATTATGTGGCTGCTCTGTGCCTTGGTTTTCCCATCTGGACAATGGGCATAATGAGAGTACCTAACTGACTATTGACTTTTCAAATTCAATTAGACAACACACATAGAAAGACTGAAATAGGGCCTGATCTACAGGGTGCAGTCAGTAAATGATAGCTACTTTTCATATGATTAGAATAAAAAACACAGAAGGAGATATAAGAAGCAATTTCATTCTCATAGTCAACAATCTATATTCTTAAAAATCGTTCCCTAGATGATCATTTTTCTTAAGGAAGTGTATTCGCTTATTATTTCTGAGATCATATGCACACTGCAAAGAAATGTATATATTTTTAAAAATCTATTAGTGCCTTCCTAATGTAATCTATGATTGGGATATTTATACATGTTTGTGAGGGGTGAGCAACCTCCTTTTAAAAATTATCTCTCTCCTTCCAGGTAATTTACTAATAAGACATTCCAAAAGTGAGTACTCACTCTTGGCACAGTGGTTAAAAAAATCTGCAATGTCTCTTTTCAAAATACGGAAACCTCTGGCCTATTTCCTCAAATAGTAAAATTTATGTGCCTCGAATCTCACAAGAAACCTATAAATACTAAACCTGAGATAACTTAAGAATCCTGTCATACCTCAGAGATGCCCTAGGGCCTAGCAGAAGAAAAAGCACCCCCAGCTACAAGCAGCCAGAAAGAACATGCACTGTTGGTAGGGAGAGATGAACAGGAAAAGTCCAATCGCCAATATCCAACCGCAGGTTGATTATTCAATTGATGACTGAGTTTAGTACAAGAAATACTTTTATGAGGAGAAAGATTAATATTGAATACTTTAATCTGGAGGGGAAAAATGATTTTCCAAAAGCATCTAGAATTTTATAAAATGAAACCATCAAACTGTCTTATATTAAAAAAGGAAAAAGAAATAAGAGAGAAGGATATCACCACCAACACAAACATCAAGTTTAAATATAAGGGAGGTAATTAGAAATTCAAATTAGGTAGGCGATCTCTGATTTTAATTGGACCATTAAAGAACTCCATTTTTAGCTACTGTAGAAAACAATGACCAATCCTGAGGGGGGGAGGGGGAATATTCTTGCCATTAAATTAGTACGGTATGTTTAAGAAATCAAGTGTCATTTTCAAATGACAACCTCACAAATTATGACAAAGCTTTATCCAGACATATTTCAATCATAGCTCTATTACAGAAAACTTTTTATTTGTAATAAGAGAAACATTTTAGAAGAATGGGAAAGAAACACTTTTCATAAGACCTAAGAATATATTCAAGACCATTTGAAATTCCAGGACTGGGTGAAGCTTACTGAATATCTCAGCAGGGTATCGTTCACGTGAGCGCAACTCAGCGGGTGCAGTGACATGCGACAGGATGCACAATGTGACAGGAGGCACCAAATCATAACTGGTCATCTGGGGAAGTTTGATGGGATTAGCAGAATTTTTGCAGTTTGGAGATATCACTGCACATCACATGTACTTCATCACATGAAATCACCCAATCTCCCTGTTGACACTTCGCCGTGTCCATGGCAAACTGAGAAGTTATGCAACCAACAAATCCAACTCCTCAGCATTGCTATGGATGACAAGCAGCCCGTCCTCAAATGAGTCCTAACCCGTGGCCATGGTTCATACTAAGTTTCTAAGAACAGAGGGGTAAAGAACGGAGTGGAGAATCTCTGCGTTTAAGGCCAATACTGAACTATTTCTAAATGACCGCATTTGGAAATCGAGACCCTTGTACCAAGCATTCTTACTCTGGCAATTCCAAATAGTCTTACTTTGCAAATAGGTAATAAGAAATAATAAAACAGAAAAGATTTTACTGCATTTTTAAATTCCACAGCTATACACTAAACTGAAACATATGGGATACTCTATCCCTTTTGCGTTCAGGGAAAGAAAAGCTTGGCCCAACAGAGACTTACATCATATCCGCTGTTACGAATTCCACGGCGGGGTCGCTCCCGTGTCACCAGGAGGTCCATCTCCGTTTCCCCCGGACTTGGGCTATTCAGAGACTGCCGGCTTCGGTAGACAGAGTTCTTCGTCTGTTGCCTGTAGAAAATCCAACAACTGTTATGATGCAGCAAATGCCCTGACAGATGGAATTCTCCACTGATCCAAAATACAGGCAACCAATGAAGGGTTTGGTTGGATTCGCCTCACAAATCTCAGAATTGACGGCATTTGCTCCCCAGTCACCAGGGGCCATAGAAATAGTGGAATAAAGATTTTTTTTTTCCAGATGCTGTAACCATTTGGCTGAATTGTAAATGCTCTTTCATCTGGTAACTACAATCAATTGCAACACTGCAACCTCATCTAAAATCCTGCTGATGGCTAGGCCAATGGCTTCCCCTTGACCCTTGAAAAGAGCTAACACTGGAAGAACAAACTTGCTTCTGTTGACTGTTGACTCAGCAGCCTCCTGTTCTTATTCATCTTTCCGATTCTGCAGGCAGGGCTCCATGATGTGTTAATAAACCCGGAGGCTAATGGGATGCTTAATACTGCCACTTGGATAGACTTTCTTTTCTACTTTCACCACAGTGTTTCCCCTCTGGCCTAAGGAGTTATAAAAACTAAAGGCAATTTGGGGTTCCTCTATCCATTGGTCCATCCGTCCATCATACCTAATATTTACTGGGTACCTACTATGTTCCAGTCACCATGAAAGGTGATGAAGGTCCACAGTGAGCGAGACAGAGCTTACATTCCAATGAGAGAGACAGATAAACCACATGATAACTTCAGAGTGATAAGTGCTCCCTAAATAGTGTAAGCCCCTTGCGTAAGAAAAACAAGGAGATGAGAAGCACAACAAAACCGTTGTGGGATGTAAAGTACTGCATAGGAAATACAGTCAATAACTATGTAATAACATAGTTGTAATAACTATGTAAGGTAGCGGCTGGGTGCTGGAAATATCAGGGCGAACACTTACACAGCATATGATTATCTAACCACTATGCTGTCTACCTGAAACCAACACAAAATAATATCGAATAAACTGTAATTGAAAAAATGTTTAAAGCCAAAATAAACACACACACACACACACACACACACACACACACACACACACCTGTTCATCTAGACTTCAAAAACGTGACACACACTTCAATAGCGGATAACTCAATTTTGAACATGAAATGTATTTTAATAAACACTGCCTTTATAATTATTCAGTGTACTAGTATGTATACATTTGGGGGGGGGGGTCACCCTATATATGTAATATTCATATGTGTGTGTTTAATCAACCATAAAGCATAGTATAGTTGTCAATAAAAGCCTTATATTAATGTTCAGAAAAACAACAAGGGGATGTGACCGAGGGTGATGATGATGGGGGACAACTTTAGGGAAGGCCTCCCAGGAGAGGTGACAGTTCAGCCGAGACCTACAGGCAGCCACATGCCCACCTGGGCACCCAGCACATCAGTCCCAGGGAGCAGCACGTTCAGAGGCTCTCCTTGGTTCCCCCTTGGAAACGCCGACATTTGCCACCACTGTCCTGTTTCCACTTGTCATGAGAGGAACTTTTTGAGGAGGAGGGAAACCACAGCAACGAAGGAGGGTTGTAGCTTTGCTTTGCTGTTTCCACAGGAAGTAACACAAGTGGGGAGTGAGGCCCAGTGGGGACAGGGGACTTTCACGTGATCCTTTGAATGACAAAACCACCGATTTCCTTCTCATCCAACAAGAAGTTTCCCTCTGTTAATAACTTGCATTTCAGAGCATCTACCTTGAGCGAACTCCCCAAATACCACCTATTTTACGTCTTGATTCTAACAGTCTATCTACTCACGGGTTGAAGGTAAAACAGTTGCTTTATTTGTTCTCAGTGGCTCTGTGGGAAACCAGAAATCTGGCAGGTATACACGCCTTTTCAAGATCATATACCCAGCATGTCAAAGCATGGCAGTCACACCCTGTTAGTCTAGAACAGACATTAGGACTCCCAAAACAAAACACTACCCTTGCAATTAGCCCAGGGAATGACACAGACACCAACAGACCTACTCCCTCACCACGAGGGCTTACACCTATTTAGAGAGCACCTGTGATCTCTGCTTGCCTGGTACCCATATGCTGTTCTCTGTGGCATTTGCTTGCCCCAGGGGTTGGCATGAGAATCAGGCTGTACAATCACAGCATCCCACCCCCGTGGCCACACTGATTGGTCAGAGGGAGTTGGTCCAAGGACACTGAATCCCAGGGCTTTTGCTAGAGCAACCAGGAAACAGGCATTCTCTCAGCATTGAGGTTTCTAAGAAGATAGCCTACAAGCCTAGAGGTGCTGCTGCCGCTAAGAGGTAAGAGCCTGCCTGAAAAGGAGCCAGCAAAGAGTGAAGAGAGAGCAAGATAAATATGGGAGACATTGCATGATCCCTGGGATCTAGCCACACTGGAAGCCTTGACCTTTCAATTATGTTCAGTAATAAATTCCCTTTTACTTAACCTGTTTGTGCTAGATTTCCATCACTTGCAACCACAAGAATCCTGACTAAGGTAAGAGTTTAAGCCCGACCATAATGAAATGTGCCCTAGAGTTGTCTGCAATGAGGGGCTTTCTTTAGGAATGGAGCACAACTTTGTAAAACAGAATCCGTCCTGAGTGAGTCACACTTTGAGACCCCACAAAGCTCTCTTCCTTGACCTAATTATAGACTTTATTTTAAAGTAGATTTCACAGCTGCCCTGAGATTGCCAATTAGCCCATTTAGAAAGGATTTACTAAGAAGGGTGGTTGGGGATAAAACCCTAGGATTAGTACAGTAGGTTATCTTGGAAGCATTAGAAATACAAAGTGAGATTGTGGAAGCCCCTTCAGGAACCACGGAGGTGGGTGAGAGCTCAGATGCTGAGTGCACGCCAGCCGCCTTTAGGATACAAGCTTCGAGGCTGCTGGTGAGTATGGCCCGCAACTGACCAGACCCTCAGTGTGCAAGGTGTGCAAGAAACTACTGAGAAATACTTAGGCTCTTAGGTAGAGAGGTTACTTATTTTAACCAAATAGAGTTCCAAGGGGTGTATTCATTTCTTGTTGTTATTTTGCTATATTCTTTAAAAGTCAATAAATTTGGATACTTGTGAACTTGAGAAGTTTGTTTTTGTGTTTTTTTTTTTACCTCTGAAAATATAGGGGGGTAGATAATAATAAATTTTATTTGGATTTTTAGGAGCTTTTTAATCTTACTATAGTTTAAGAACGCAGTCCCCAAACTGTGTTCTAGAGAAAATGTGGTACATGTATACAATGGAATATTACTCCACATAAAAAGAATGAAATCTCACCATCTGCGACAGCCTGGATGGATCCAGAGCAGCGGTTCTCAACCTCTGGGTCGCGACCCCTGTGGGGGTCGAATGACCCTTTCACAGGGGTCGCCTAAGACCATCGGAAAACACATATGTAATTACATATTGTTTTTGTGGTTAATCACTATGCTTTAATTATGTTCAATTTGTAACAATGAAATTGTGGGGTCACCACAACATGAGGAACTGTATTAAAGGGTCGCGGCATTAGGAAGGTTGAGAACAACTGATCTAGAGGGTATTATGCTAAGTGAAATAAGTCAGATAGAGAAAGACAAATCCATATGATTTAACATGTATGTGGAGTCTAAAAAACAAAATAAATGAACAATCAAAACAGACTCATAGATATGGAGAACACACTGATGGTTGCCAGATGGAAGGGGGTATGGAGGATTGAATGAAAAAGATGAAAGGGTTAAGAAGTAAAAAAAGTACAGCATAGAAAATAGTCAGAAATATTGGAATAAATATGTATGGTGCCAGATGGGTAGTAGACTTATCAGGGGGATCACTTCACAAGTTAGAGAAATAAATGTCTAACCACTAGGCTGAACGCCTGAAACTAATATAATACTGAATGCCAACTATAATTGAAAAATTAAAAAAGCTTCAACTGAAAGTTTTATTAATTTCTCAAATAGCTTCCAAGTTAAGTTCTCATTGGCACATGATCTTTGATTCCTTTTCTAAGTATCAGCAGGAAACCCAGAAAAAACAACTTCCCACCCTGTCTATAAAAGACTGCTGAACTAAAAGGTCTCAACATGCTAAGTAAACTCTAAAGATGCCCCCAGACTCCCCATAAAATTCCTATCTTCTCTTCTTTCTACAGTTATCAACATGGTGACACCTGCATTGTGGTCCCTGTCACAGTGTGGTTTCACATCAATAGCTTCCTGTCCCTCCCGAGCATAATGAGAAGCATGTTAAACGAAGCACTGGTTTAAAAATCCCTCGTTTCTTTGTTGAAAATAAATTATGTCAATTCCGTTCAAACAGTTTAGCCTCACCTCCCAGCTGGATTTTGTGTCTCCCATCCAAACCTGTCACATGGTCAAGTCTGCTTTTAATAAACACCCACTCAGGCAGGGAAAGGTCCTGTCCCACCCAGTCTGGGAAGAGTGTGTCTGCCAAGGCTAGGGGGCGGGTCAGAGCACTGGCATGCTCCCAGCCAAGGGGCTGTCACCAAGGAGAATGTGTATTTGAAAGCCATGGTCTCAAATCATGAAGGAGTGTTTCTGAAGAAGTGCTTCAGGGAAGGGAGGAAAAGATGAAAGATGGGCGTGCACAGCTCTGCTAAAACCTCTCTTCCTTTACCCAGGAGGTGAGATCACCCTCTGCTTAGCTGGCAACAAAGCTTGGAAGGATGATCATTCAAACCCCTGGGCCTAACCTTCCCTCGGGAGGCCGGGTCCCCTGACAGACTGTTACAGCACCTCACATTTCAACTCCCATCACACTTGTGCGAAATAAACTTTTGAGGTGGTTATCTTTCTCTCCCACTTCGGACCTTAAGCGCAGCAATTGGGCTGTCTGGTCTGCCATAAAATGTTGAATAAGTTGAATGGATGAGTGAATAAATGAGTGAGAAAAAGCAACACGATTGTGATGGTATTCAGCATTTTGCGTGGTGGCTCATACATAGTAGGTGACACTAAAAGTCAAAAATACATGACCAAATCTATGAATTAAAGAGATGAACCCAGCATGGAGCTCCGAGTAGCTATGTGGTAAATACTTACTGCAGCTGAATGAAAAGGTGAGGCATGAAATTTGCTTTTCTTATGCAAGAGCCTCTAAAATAATTGAAAAAATACCATGTCCTTTGATCTGGAAGTTGCATAACCAGGTAGGTGATAATTATATCTTCACCCAGCTCTGAAACAGCTAACGTTTGAAAATGTCACTAAGCTAAACGACAATTATGGTTGTTTGCCCAAGTATTTGTGGCTTCAATTTTATTCTCTTTCAGACTCATTATGGAGCACATGTTCGCACAAATGAGGATGGTCTGGCTCAGCGGCCTTCAGAGATGACAGTCCTAAGCCAACAGATCAAGGGACCAGGACTGCATTGCCCAAGGCACCCGCTACCCTCATCCCACCAATGGCGCAGCGACCTTCAAATAATTCCCTTACAGACTGCACCTGTTTTTAGACTCGGCGAATGGGGCGCACAGTTCTGGGTCTGGATCCAACACGTGCTCGACTTCCTTTTGGGCTTTCTCATACATCTTTTTTCTTTCCGTCTGAGCCTTGTTCGTCTCCACTGCAGGGAAGTCGTAATACCCCTTCCTCTTGGCTTTGAGGCGCAGCTTGTTCCGATAGTGTTCGATGTCTGACTTCTGCTTCAGGGCTTTGTTCACCTGGGGAGAGAGATCGTCTCAGGTCCACACCTGACCCTGCACAGTGGAGGGTCACAACTCCAGGAGAAGTAATCCTAGGCTTCATGTCCGGGCCTTCGAGCCAGCCATGACCCAACTGTGATCCCTTCCAATACCAGCTCACGATGGTGGGCCACAGACAATGTGGAGTCTGGCCCACACCTATGTTGCCTGAGACCTTCCACCAAAGCCTCCTAGTCCCTAATGTACCTGAGTCTGTTCAGACATAGGCCTGAGTTCGCTCTTTTAGCTTTGTGGCGTGGGCCTCGATCCCACCTAAACCTTTTTGTCCCCCCTGCTTGAGAGCCTCTGACTGAGCAGCCCAGCTGGATCTTGGTGCCCAATTCTAGGTTCAGCCCTGAGGAACCCAATAATCTCCCTTGGCCATTCAGTTGGTGCCCACCTGGATAAGACCGGCGGTTCCTGAGGAGGCTGAATTGAGATGAATGGGGTGGGAAGGGGCAGCACACACCCTGCTCCCAAGGTCTCTCCACACTATCAATCTGCATTTGAGTGCTTATTTTTGTCAATTTCTATTTTTCTCAAGAGATAAGGAATTTTGAAGCCTTGTATGGCCACCAATGCCAACCAGTTTCTGCTCTAAAGGGCAAAGCCAGTCTGGTCTTCTAAAAAGGAGCATACCTTTTGACCTTCAAAGATACAAACAGCCCTAGCTGGTTTGGTTCAGTGGATAGAGCATCAGCCTGCAGACTGAATGGTCCCAGGTTCGATTCTGGTCAAGAGCACATGTCTGGGTTGCGGGCTCAATCCCCAGTAGGGGTCATGCAGGAGGCATCCAATCAATGATTCTCTCTCATCATTGATGTTTCTATCTCTCTCTCCCTCTCCTTTCCTCTCTGAAATAAATAAAAAATATACTCAAAAAAGATACAAACAGATGATTACGCTAAATAAACAACAAAGGATGAAGATGTTACACCCATGAATGAAACTGAATGGTGATATCTGCCTGACACTTACTGGATGACATGGAGAACCATTAGTGCTGTTTGTAATCAGACTTGACTATATTAATATAACCATGTGTAGTGCTGTTATTATGCTTTCTTTAAAATAATCTTTTTTAAAAAATATGTTTTTATTGATTTACGGAGAGAGGAAAGGAGAGGGAGAGAGAGAAACATCGATGAGTGAATACTACTGATCGGCTTCCTCCTGCACGCCCTCCATGGAGGATTGAGCCAGCAACAGGGGCATATGTCCTGACTGGGGATTGAACCTACAACCTTTTGGTGTATGGGACAATGCTCAACCAACTGATCAATGCTGGCCAGGGCTAAAATAATCTTTAAAAAAATTTCCTGTAATTCATAAAAGGAAAATTCACCTGGTGCATATATCAACCTACACAATATGAGGACCAAGGTTCACTATCTTAGATATTTTAGTTTTACAATGTTTGAAGAAATAATAACTGGAAGACATTTTTTCCCCTAACTTTTGCAAAGATTTCCCCAATTGGGGCACTAATTCTATTTTTAGACTGGAAGAATTTAACAAGTCTTCATTGTTCCTTCATTCTGCTTGCCACTGCAAAAACTAGTAAAGAAGGAAGTTAGGGTAACATCCTCTGGTCCAGGAATCCCATTTCTGGAATCTCAACTAAAGCAACATTCCATGAGAGGTTCAAAGTCAGAGATGAAAGTTAATATCACTAGCAGTCAGACATACCAGGATCAGGTATTTCCTGATATGATGCCCACAAAAAGGCCTATCACCCCTGTGGTAATGCCAAAAATTACATAACCTTAATCCCGTCACAAGAAAACATCAGACAAACTCAGACTGAGAAACGTTCTACATGACAAGTGGCCAGTACTCTTCAGAAGAGTCATGGTCATGAAATACAAAGAATGGTCACAAAGAATGACTATCCCAGACTGGAAGAGACCAAAGAGACAACTAAATGCCATGGAGGATCCTTGGTGGATCCCGACATGGGAAAAGGACATCAGTGGGAAAACCAGTGAAACTCAAAGAGGTCTATAGTCAATAGTTAGTTCCCTGGGTTTGATAATTATTCTAGGGTTCTATAAGATGTTAACATTAGGGTAGCTATGTATAGAGTGTATAGGAGGCCCTGTCTGGGTAGCTCAATTGGTTAGAGCATCATCCTGATATGACAAGGTTGTAGGTTTGATTCCAGGTCAGGGTACATATGAGAATCAACCAAGTGGAACAACAAAGTTGATATTTTTCCCCTTCTCTCCTTTTCTCGTTCTCTCTCTCTCAAAATCAATCAATAAAAATTTTTAAAAAGTGTATAGGAACTCTGTACTATTACTAAAACTCTATTTTTAGCTTAAAATTATTTCAAAATAAAAGCTTTTAAAATTATTAATTGAAGTGATATTTATAATAACCAAAACCAAAACTGGAAACAAAAACATACCTGGAAGGTTTGAACAATGGGAGATGAGTTTTTTAATCCATGGCATACCTTCTCAACTAAGTCATTAACAATGATCATCAGCAAGACAAGAGCAACACAGCCAACGTCTAACATGCAAGATGATGGGATTCGAAAATATAAGTGAGTTTGATCAAAAGCTTGAAGAAAAGGTGTAAGAGTGAAAATAGAGGATATGCTAGAGTCGTGAAATTACAGTGATTTTTCTCTCTTATTTTCTGAACTTTCTGTGTTGCTATGTGTTCTTTAAAATAATCTTTGTGAAAACATCATTCCCTATATATGTTACAATTTTTTTTCAGACTCTTAGGAAAATTAATGACCACATGATATCCATAGAAATCCTTCTAACAGCAGGGAAAGGGTTGTTTCCATCTTACTCCAAGGAGTGAAATTCATTTCAAAGCCTATAGAGTGGGTACATCCCTGTTCGAGTGACAGGAGCCTCTCCAGTGCCCTCTCACATTAAGCCCCTGGCAACTGGCATCCGATAATGAACAGTTTAGGAGCGTTATCAAGAAAGGTAAGACTGTATGTGGGGAGGAGTTTCTGAGGTTTCTCTTCAGAACTACAGTTTTTAAAAAGCCCCCTCTAGACTTTCTAGAATGAAGGTAAAAAAGATGCTCTGAAAACGTCACCTCACAAATTTGTTTTGGGTGACTTGTGCCCTGATTCATTCCACGGAGGCCTGTGCACGCAGAGGTGAAAACGACCGAAGGAGCCCTATTACCTGCCCCCGGTGTTCCCAGGTGGTGCTCCTGGCTGCCTGGCCTCTCTCCCATTCTGGGTGCTCGGGTGCTCACCTCACCGTTGAGCGCTGCGGCCTCCTGGCTCCGGTCCGGGGTGGGGTGCACCACGGGGAGGGCTGTGGGTTTTACTGCGATGAGCTGCACGGATCCAGAGGACGAGTCAAAGGGATCAGCAGCCGCCTTGCCAGAGCTGTCAAACAGGACTGCGCCTTCCTCTTCATCACTTGCGGGCACTGAAGCACAAAAAAGTACATCGGTTTTATGGCCGGAGGGGAGCCTCAGGAACATGGGGGATTTATGTGTGATGCTAACAGCCCAAGGACATTACTTGACTCAAAACGACCTCAGAAACAACAGTGTCTGGTTCTGCGCCAAGGGCTCGCTGCTACTCATGCATTTCTTTTAAACGTAAGGCCGACTGTGTTATCCGTGGGTAGGAAAGAATTTTAAAAGTCTGAATGTAAATGGTAAAAACCATTTTTTTCAAACTTGCGGAAAAAAAAAAACCTTAAAAAAAAAAGTAAAAGTAAATTTTTTTTCTCCAAGTTTGAGTCAGAGATGGAAAAAATGTTTGCTATGTTTGCAAGTTCGCCAAACGTGGAACTGTTCTTAAAATATGACAATCCATTGAGTAACAGCATTCGGTTCAGTCTCTGCCACCAGAGTTACCCATTTTTGCAGGATGTTAAGGTGATGAGTCTTCCCTGGTCAACCAGCCATAGTAATTGCAGCTGACACTTTTTCCCCCTAAAGGCTGCTTCTCAATGATTTGAGTTTCAGTTTCTTTCGTTTGTGTAAAACAAAAGAAAGCTAAGAAATAACCCACCAGAGAAACTAATTTAAAGCTACAGACAACTCCCCTAATTAAAAAGAGCAATTTTCACCCACACTCTTTTGCATTAATTCTCGCCTCTGACGGATGATAATTCTACTGTGATTGCTGCCAGGACTAAGCCGACAGGAGGAGTTCCAGGGCCAGTGGTACTTGCTGATTTACCTCTCCTTGAAGCATCTTCCCATGAACTGACTATAAGAATGACAGTTTGTTGAGCATGGCTGGGAGAGAGATAAATTAAGCCCGTTCAAGCAACTAAACCAGCAGGCAATTTAGGAACAAAATAGGTGTTATTAAAATACGAATGTAATAGAAGTGTATTTATCTTTCCTCCTGTCTGCTCAAGGGATGGGGATGTTATTTAAATCATTGAGAAACACATAGTTTGTATCATTCTGCCGCTTGCCATAATCACCGAACATTTGTCAAATTAAGCCAAGTAAATTGTGGCTAAAACGCTTCAGAGTCTAACAACGGCTATAATTGGAGTATTTTTCGGTTCTGTGGACTTACTGGCAAATAGCAGGCCACCAAACTGCCAACGGCAGAGGACAATCTCTATTTAGACATGTTACCGGATGCATAGGAGTTTTGTGGGGCACTCCTGTCTGACCCCCATTATCTCCCACCTGGACACCTGCTATGAACACCATCTATGGTAGCCAGCCTCCCAGATGGCGACCTCCTCAGAGTCACAGACGCCATAAATAGGACCGACCTGTGTAACCACAAGGAAATTGCAGAAATGACCGTGTGCAACTTCCACAGCTAGGTCATGAAGACACATTGTGGCTTCCACCTTGCTCTCTCTTGGACCCCTTACTCTGGGAGAAGCCAGCTGCCATGTTATGAGGACATTCAAGCAGCCCTACGGAGAGGTCCATGTGGCAAGAAAATGAGACTCCTGCCAACAGCTACGTATGAGCCATCTTGTAAGTGGATTTGGCAGGCCCAGCCAAGTCTTTAGAAATGACTATAGCCCAGACTGTGACCTCATGAGATTCTGAGCCAAAACCACCCAGCTAAGCCACTCCTGGATTCCTGACCCACAGACATCATCCAACACCATAAATGCAGATTGTCGCTTTTGGTTACTAGGTGTGGGGGTGATTTGTTACGCAGCAATAAGTAACTAATACGCCTCCTAAACGACTCCCTCCTCCAAGCTTCCAGTCTTGTCCTCCTATCCCTAAAATGCATACTCCCCCAGCAGCCAGGATGGATCTTTTTAAAAGACAACCAGGTCACAGTACTCCCTTGACCAGAACCCTCTGAAGGCCTCATGTCTCTCAGAATAAAACTCCAGCCGCCCAGGTTCTGTACAATCTGGTCCTGGCAACCTTACCGAGCTCATTCCTCCCTCTCCCCTTCATCCCCTCTCCAGCCACAACAGCTTCTCGAACACAGCAGGCTTGTTCCCACCTCGGGGTTTTGTATTAGCTGTTCACTCTGCTCAGAAAGCTCTTTCCCCAGGTCTTTGCATGCCTCGTTCCTTCTTAGTTTTCAAGTTGCTGCTTGAAAAAAGACTTTCCTTGTCCACCCGCCTAAAACAACCTGCCTCATCACCCTGTTCTATCTTCTCCACAGCATGCAATGCTCTTTATTTGTGTGCTGACACTAGACTATGAGCCCCATTCTTGCCCATATTTTTAAAGGCAATACCGATTGCCTTTAATAACATCTCCTAGGTAGCTGGCTTTCAATAGGGATTTGCTGAATAAATGATGAATAAAGGAATGACTAAAATTTCCTGATTTGGAAAGGAGATGTTAGTACCTGCAGAACAGGTAAACATGCAAAGAGATGGTACTTAATACTTTTATTGCTTCTGGGTTGTGACATCCTCACTCCCTGCCCCATGGACAGGATAAGGGGAGGAGCATAACTCTGAGGAGACAGAGAAAGGATGTACAAACTGCAGTTCATTTTTCATTCTCACTGTCAGAATGGTCAGATTCAGATTTGCACAATAATTCCTCTTGGTTTAAGAGAAAAATAATTAGTGATCCTCCCCCCACCCTCAAAAATAAAGACTATATGGAAAAATACATTAAAGGGCATTACATTAAATATTAATACTAAAATGCTGTGTGAGTCCAGCAGGTTCATGGGAATATTTAATGCATAATCAGTCCCGAAAGAAAAAGCACCAGAGAATTCTAAACAAAAGGGCCACCGTTAAACTGCTGGAGTGTCCTAGATACCACCGCCGTCATCCCAGTAAATGCCGCCATGCGGATCTGGTTGTGTTGGTCTGAACTTCTGCAAATCAGGCTAGGAAGGGAGATTTCATTTCTTGATGTTTATTTTACACTGGCATGGTGGGGGAGGGGGCAAGCCCTTGCATTTGAGGCAGAAAATGCTCTTGAACAATGCACGCTCTTTCTTTCTGGAATTTCCCTTAAAGCTCAGAGAAGATTTATAACTAGCGTCACCACCCTCTGGTGTTTATCAGAGAACAAGCAAGTCTTCACCTCTCATTGAGAAGGCACAGAAAGAATTAAAACTGAAGCTGTGTTTCTGAGCTAATATCTGACCTGCCTCTCAGTGTCTTAAAGGAAGGTGTGCAATTAAGGGTTTATGGAAGTTTTTGCTTTTAAATGACTGAACATTTAAATATATATATATCACGTCCTCATTTTGAACTCATTTTGAACTCATTTCCCGGAAAACACTTTTTCCAAGGTGACATCGGTTTTTTGTTTGTTTTTTTTTTAATTTCAGAAAGAGGAAGGGAGAGAGTGATAGAAACAACAATGATGAGAGAGAATCACTGATTGGCTGCCTCCGCATGCCTCCTACTGGGGATCGAGCCCGAAACCCAGGCATGTGCCCTGACCAGGAATCAAATTGTGACCTCCTGGTTTATGGGTCAACGCTCAACCACTGAGCCACACCGACTGGGTGATATCAGTTTTAATTCAAAAGTTGAAGTGTCTGTATTTGGTTGAAAAAAATTCCACATTCTTTTGCTTTCAAAATCCTAGCTGTCATCTCTGTCTTTCCCATTTGTATTTAAACATCGTCCTGAAACAGACTCGAAAGCAGGGAGCTAATGAGGCCATTGAGCTACAAGGACCCACCCAGCCGCGTTCCTGGAGGGATAATGTCTTTCCCTTTTAAAGGTCTTATTTTCGGGAAAGTGGAAGATCACAAGGTACAAATGCCAACAAAACTGGTGGGAACCAAACAGTTTCAGAATGACAGCCTGGAACATCAACATTTGTTCACTAACCTTAGTAACTCTAACCTCTAGAATGGATACCGTGCCATAAAACAATAGTATCTGAATATTCCACACAATAGTCCATTCTCAGAGACCACAGTCACACATTAAAATACCTTTCCCAAGCTGACAATATACCTTTTTATATTTCTCCACAATTTCAATTTTATTTCTTTCCTTCCTCCTTCCCTCCCTCCTTTTCTCCCATTCCTTAGGTTCATCTTCCAATCCAATAAAACACACTACTGATTTTTTTTGGGGGTAGACTATAACCTAGCATTATGATAAAGTGGAGCCCTTTGATAAAAAGGACAAGTGTAGGTTCCGTTGAAGGTCCATCCTAGAATTCTGATGTGCTTCAGCACCTGTTTTCATTAAATGTGCTGGTGCTATCGCTTCTATTTGAAAATTTCAAACGGAAACCTCACTGGGTGGGAACCAGTGGTAAAACAGAAGCCACCAACCCTGAAAATTCACTGGGCTGACTTCTGGCAAAAAGACAATGCAGCGAAGCACTGGGGACCGGGAGAAAGGATGGCGTTTAGATAAAGCTACTGCATGCAAACCTCAACCTGGCCGGTAATTGCTTTCTGCTTGTGCACCGTCCTGTTGTCATTTCTGAACCTGATGTGTAAACAATCACAGTGACCAAAACAGAATAAGGAGGCAGGCAGAGGAGGTGGCAGAACAAGGATGGGGGAGGTCAGCAGGGACATTTCCAGCATGTCAGTGTCTCCCCGGAGGCGTGGGGAGCGATGGGATCTGAAACCGGCCCTGCTCCTCCTTGTCTATGAAATAAATGCAGGGGACGGGGAAAGGCATCATGTTGTACGTGTGTATTTACTGACAGAGGAGTCTGTAGGCTGCACATTCTTTTGCAAGAAAAAGGCCACAGAACAGTATGTACGTTGATCCCGTTTTACAAAACAAAACAAAGCTACGCAACAGAAAACAAAGATATGGTGTGTTGTCATATGCGTGGTAAAAGGCCTGAGCGACACGCTATGCTATGCAAGGCCATTTGAGGACTGGGGTAGGTGGTGGGGGATCTGGACGAGGGTGGGCTTTGACTTGACCTTATATATTTCCAGGAAGAATATAAAGGAAGGCAGGCAGGGAGGTTGGGAGGGAGCAGAGAAGCAGAGGGCCCCTTGATTGGGTGGCGATGGCAGTCTCTGCACCTGGTTAAAACAACCTTCCCCTGTGCCTTCACTGTCCGTTGTCTCTGCGTGGCCTCCCTCCCTTCCTCCCTTCCCGCTTCGCTCTTAGAACCCCGCCCTGGGAAGGAAGAGAAGAAAGTTGCTAAGTTCACGTCCATCTTCACATGTCGGAGCTCAGGCCCTCTGTGAGCTGGGGTGGCTGAGAGCGGATTCTGGGCAGGACTTCTGGCCCCAGGGAGGACAGATGTCCCAGGAAAACCCACGTGTCACAGACTGTTTCTAGTGTGGATAGCAGTCTCCGTGTTACAGGGCAGGGGAGTTCAGGGGAAGAAAAAACTCAAGGATCAAATCAGCATGACATTCTAAACAAGTGTTTTATATGATAGCTGGGCATGGGGTCCATTGTGGCATTCTTTTCTTTTCTCTCTCTCTTCTTTCTTTTGTCAGAAACAAAGAAATAAGTAAGCGACATTTGAAAGCAAAGGAATATTCTGGCACTAGCTTCCAGAAAGAGCCCCTGCCACACCTCATCCAATTCCTCTCAAAAGGAAGCACAACTAAGCAGACTGCCAGGTGGTTGGACCTCCCCCTGGCATTTCTGTAGGACTCTGCCTGCGACCCTTGGAACTCCTAAAGCAGCGGTTCTCAGCCTGTGGGTCACAACCCCTCTGGCGGTCGAACGACCCTTTCACAGGGGTCGCCTAAGACCATCCTGCATATCAGATATTTACATGACGATTCATAACAGTAGCAGCATTACAGTTATGAAGTAGCAACGAAAATAATTTTATGGTTGGGTCACAACATGAGGAACTGTACTTAAAGGGCCAGAAGGTTGAGAACCCACTGTCCTAAAGGAACCTTCCTTGATCCGGGTGGCAGAATGGGGTACTTGAATCTGGTCTCCAGGAAGCCGGCATCACTCATGGAAGGACCGAGTGGAGAGGAGGATCAGAACCAAGGTGGGACTGGGAAGACAGGGAGGCTGCACCCTGGGGTCCGGCAGATGTGAGCTATATATAGATGGTGCCACGGCACAGCCAGGTGGCCCCAAGGACTTACCAACAAACCCCAACACCAAACCTTTATAAGGAGGAAGATCTGTTTGAGAAACTCAACCGTTAAGCTTCCCTGGAAAACACAGGCAGGAGCATAGGCTGATGTCTATGATAATATTTATCACTGTGCTGTTTTTCCTGGGAGAGGGGGATTTGCAGCATCTGGACTCACTGGCCGAGAATGAACCCCTGGAACCTATCAGGGGAGTCGGGGAAAGAAAACAGGGGGAATCTCCAAGACAAGCAGCATTTCAGAGACCTGCCACCCAAGAGGACCTGGTGCTAGAAATGTCAATTCACCCCAGAATCGAAAAATCTCTAAGCAAACATCAGTTCATTCTGCATTAGAGTTTTTTAAGGCCCTGCACAATTCCGTAAGAACAGGAGCCTGGGTAATTCAGAGACGGGGGTCAGGCAATACTCGAACAGGTAGGTAGGAAACTGACTTGTGGTCTTTGTAGGACAGAACAGGAAGAAGAAATGAGGGTGGCACACGGGGGTGTGTGAGTGTGTGCAGGCCTGTGTGCACGGGTGTGTGCACGCATATGTGGGACAGGCTCGAGGGCGGTACTTGGCAGGGAAGGCTTCTCACCATTTCTCTTCCGCGCCTCCTCCTTTGTCGCTTTCTGCTGTGCCGGTACATTCTGGGGCGAGCGCCGCCCTGAGCTGGGCTTCCCTGATTCGTTGCTGATGACAGAGCCATTCTCACTGGGTGACCTGCTGGAGGTAACCATAGCAACAAGGAGATGGTAAGTTTTGACTCGCACAGCCCCCTCTCAAGGTTATTTTATTTGCACAGTTTATGTCTGTAGCCTTTCTTTCCGGTTTTATCTACAAAAAAAGAAATGATCCGGAAATTTAAAAAAACACCCGTACTGCAGCCAGGGTTACGTAGCTGGCTGTCCTGAAGTGCGCTGACCGGTGCTTAGCTCGGCAGAGAAGTTCAGTGAGCGCAGCCCTCAGTCCCTATCTCTTTTTCATTCACCGCCAGTGACTATGGAAATGGTTTAAGCATGCCCTCTTATGAAAACACAGCACTTCGGAGATGTTGCCGAGTGGCTGGCTCACAGGGCATCTTCAGGGACATGTAGGGATCACAGTTCTCTTTGGCTATTCTCTATACAGAATATACTTTAGCTACTGAAGATGAAGTCACTCCACCATTAAATTCTTCACTCTAACTCACTCTCTCTCTCTCTCTCTCTCTCTCTCTCTCTCTCTCTCACACACACACACACACACACACACACACACACACACATATTCTTAACTGTGCTAACTGCTAACTACTTTCATCTGAAACTATCAATTTGAGCTATTTTCATTCATTCAGGAAATGAGCACCCACTGTATCGGGCATTGTGCCAGGTATACAGGTATAGAGGGCACGTATAGAGGGAGGTGGCCAATCAGCCCTGGAAGCCGGAACTCCCCCTGCAGGTAGTGGCTTTCCCCACACGCCGGAGCACCTTCTCTTTTTTATTTATTTATGTTTAAAATTTAATTTTATTTTTATTGATTTCAGAGAGGAAGGGAGAGGGAGAGAGAGAGAGAGATGGAAACATCAATGATGAGAAAGAATCAATGATCAGCTGCCTTCTGCACGCCCACACTGGGGATCAAGCCCGCAACCTGGGCAAGTGCCCTTGGCCAGAATCGAACCTAGGACCCTTCAGTCCGCAGGCCAACACTCTATCCACTGAGCCAAACCGGCTAGGGCAGCACCTTCTCTTTACAGTCTCTCCTACAATGAAGCAGCTGTGGCAAGCGTTTAGACAAGGGAAGCCACAGGGCCTTCTCACCTTCCCTAGGGCTGGACTCTGGCCTTCTGGACCCAGAGAGAAAATGGGCTCTGGAGAGCCCCTGCTGGGTTCATGCTAAGTGAGTTCACGCTCCCTGGCGCCTTAGACCATGCCAGCCTGTGGGTGGGCTGAGCATAAAGACCAACTGCCTTCAGAGACAACAGGGAGACAACAGGGGGCAAGTATCCAGAGGCCTCATCCAACCCCTTGTTCATCTATTGTCAACTGCCCAGATTCAGAACCTAATGGCATCCGACCCCGTTATCCATGGAAATTGACTGGATAAATGCAGCACTTGCTAGTGGACGCTCCTCTTCCTCCCTCCTCATCCTGTGGGAACTTGGAATTCTCAGTTCTATACACTTCCTCGTACTTCAGCACCCCAAAAATCATGAACACTGGAAGTGCCTGCTCACGCCATGCATGGGCCAAGGTAGAGTCTGCCAAGAGCAGAACACATAGTCCAGGTGGGATGTTCCTGTCGAAGTTACACAGATGAGTATAAGTTTGGAAAACGTTTACTCTATTCCTAATGCACGTGAGCACGTCAAAGGCTCAGGTCTGCCCTGTCATAAGGAGACTCATCGCATTGTGTTTAATTCAGCATTCCCTAGTTTATTTTGCTATAGATCTCTTTTTACCATAACAACTTCTTAAACTCTGACTCATCCACTACCACTTCCTCCAAGGTTCACATCAGCCTCTTTGAACTTCTTGTTCTCCTTTAAGCAAATCAAAAAGTTCCTGCCTCCGATTTGCATATACTGTTCCATCTGCTTAGAACGTTCTTCCTCTAGATAGCCTTGAGGCTCAGACATCATTTCCATCAGGTCTTTCTCAAATGTCCCTCTATCAGAGAGGCCTCCCCTGACTTCCTGCTAAAAGAGCATCATGGCCCCCTCCCCAGCTCTCTGTGTCCTTACCATGCTTCCGTTTTCTTCTTCATATTCACCACCACTAGACCTGCTATGTATCTCTTTCTCTGTTTGCTTATTGTCTATCTCTTCACTAGATTGTAAATCCCAAGAGAGCATGAAATTTGTCTAGTTCACTGCAGTATCCCAGTGCCTGGTAAACAGCAAACAATCAATAAATATCTGTGAGGTGAAGGGAAGGAAAGAGGGAAAGAGGAAGGCAGGACGTAGCTTTTCCAGCCATTGTGGTCTCGTGGCAAGGGAGAAGGGGGTTGGCAATGGTAGTTTGTTAAGCCAGCCAACAGGGCTTGCCTTAGGGCTCATTACCTCTTTACAAGGCGATTGCAAAGTCCTTCTAGTGAGTCTCCCAGCCTCTAGCCTAACTCTGCCTTCCATCTTCCACATTACCACCTGAGTTATCTTTTAGGATGGACATTACTGTCATCCTGAAGAACTTTCCGTGGCTTCCCATTGGCTAGAGCACAAATTAAAACCATCTACAATTTTAATCTGTCTTCTGGTTTCATCCTTCACTACATCCTGGCCCCCATGAACTCTAAACTCAAGGAAACTCACCATTAAGTGAACGTGGCTGTGCCTTATCTCTCCCGGCTCTTTTTGACTGGATGCCTTCATCTCTTTCCACCTATTGACACTCCACACACCCTTCAAGGCCCAGCTAAAACACAACCTCCTCCACAATGCCCTCCCTCATCAGGATTAAGTTCTTCCTCCTCTCTTTTCCACAGCACTTTGTTCAGACTCCACTGTGGGCTTCTGCAGATCATGCTTGGATTCCAGCTATTTATCTCTCTGTCTCTCCATCACAAGATTCTTGGGGTCAGGGATCAATCATAAACCTCTTTGTAGTCCTCCCAATGCATGTCAATGAACTCTCTTCATAGTGAAATCTCAATAAATGGTCATGAACTAGAATCATAAACCACAGAGAAACTGCCAGATAAACTACAACTACGCATGCTAAATCGAAGCAACTGCTTTTACCGTAAGTTAAAACGTGTAAGGGTGGCATCAGTGCCAAATTCATTATAATAAATGTAAGAGCTAAAGCCCTGCTGTCATGGTTAGTCTGCAATACAAAACCTGACAAAGGGTGGCTCAGGAGAAGCAGGTATTATGATTCTCCTCATCTCCTTCAGTCTCCTTTTCAAATATCCAAAATGAGCGTGAAGGGGAATTTGTAAAGAGAACAGTGGGATTCACTTGAGGGCTTTGGTTCCTCTCACCATCCATCATTTCTCTTGTTGACACGGAGAGGCCACAGTTGGCCCCATGCCTACCTCTTCCTGGTTTCGGTGGACTTGGCCGTCTTGACGGTGCTTCCGTCCTGGGCGACGTCCCTTTCCTGCGAGGCAGGAGCATCTCTGACAGGGAGCGGGAGGACCACCGTCTCCTGCGTCACGGGGATGACCTCCTCGTCCGCCCCTTGCTGGCCCAGGTGCTGTTTGGCATAATCAAAGCCTTGCACAGGCTGCAAAGAGGAAACAGATCCACAGTCACATTTCTGGTAAAGGGTGACTCTAACAGCGGCTTTAGGAGAAGTCGGGCGGGAAAGCGCATGGGTCAGGACCCTACTTAGCTTTCCAATCAACAGGAATTCAGTCATCTCCATCATCGTTTGTCTCTGCAAAGTCAGAGTCCGTGTGGATTCCTCCAAGCTTCAGAATCTCTATAGAAGACTTACTCGGAAAAAATGAATAGTGAAAACAAGATGCAAATAACGTGTGTGAGAACACACTTCATTTAAGGATTTTTAGGCCACTAACTTTAAGTCTCTGGATATGACTAATTAGAAATTCTTAACTGACACGTTAAACAGGTCCTTTCATCTCCTACCTAGGAATATTCCATCATCCCTTAACTCCCGTACAATAAAAGGTGCGTGACTTGAAGTCACTTGACTTGCCAAGTAACTTGAACTTTGAACATCAATTTTCTCATCTGAGAAATGAAGACAATCCTATCTGCTTCACCTCCACCACGCGTCAGTATTAAAGGGGAATGAATCACAGATCTGAAAACAGAGCGAGAGAAACATGCCACCATGTGGCATTTACGGAATCACCATTTAATCCAGAGCACTGCCTAAAGCAAGTTGGCTGTCCTACCGTTTGCTACGGAGACATTAGTAAGGCTTTTACTGCACAATGTCTGAAAGCCCAAGTGAGCAAAACCCAACAGACATCTATTAGTGCGCTAATAAAAAACCAAGAGGCCTGTTGAAACAATTCCTGGGAGTGTCTCCATCCTGCTTTATGCTCCAAAGGAGCACAATACACATTTGAAGCAGGACAATGGGGTGGTTAGTAGCGACAGCTTCGAAAGCAGACTGCCTGGGTTTAAATCCCGACTCTGCCACCTATCAGCTGGGTGACCTTAGGTAAGTAACTGAGATTCCCTGCACATCAGTTTCCTCGTTGGTAAAATGGAGATAGTAATAGTGTAAACCGGATAAAATGTGTCTGGGTGTGAGAGTGATATGCAACCATCCTCGAAGGGATGCGGTGTGGATTAAATAAGTAAATTTAAGTCCGGCATTTAGCTAAGTGCCTGGCACACAGTACATGCTCAATCAGTATTAGCCAATATTGTTAGCCTTGCTACTAAATCTTAGCCCAGATGGAATGGACATCAGTGATTCTCTTCACGAAAGTGTGGGGGTGAAACTCAATCTCCACCATTTGAGTTCTAACAGAACTTGATTTGGTCAGAAGCTTTTCCTTCAGCATCTAATTTAGCTGAGAAATAAAACAGGAAGGCTCCAGCTAGATTTAATAGTCTAGGACTGTGGCCCAACCGGTCAAATCTTGCAACCGAATCTCAGAACAGAAGGGAGTTTTATTGCTAAGCCCAGCAAAGCTTCCTTACTTTAAGCTGTCTATAGTTTTGCCACAGACAGTTCCCCCAATTCCCTGGGACAGTCTCTCTGGGCAGTGTGCTCACCCACCCGTCTTCTCTGAGACTCTCACACTCTGACCCATGTAGCCCGCCCTTGACAAGCCACTGACATTCTATGCCAGGATCTGGGAATGTTTCTGCACGAGTGTTTGTCTATTCATTTCCCTCCCCATCTGTGGGGCCACATGAAACAGAATGGAGCTTTTGGATGACTGACAGTGTTCTTAGAAGCTCTTACAACCAACTGGTCACCAACTGCATTCAACTGAAATGTTTCTAGAAGCTGACCTTTGCTCTCCAAGTCCACTGTCTTACTGACTCCTGCCTTGGTCTCAATACTTCCATTCTGCTCCTTTGCTGGCCTGCCCTTAACAAGCCTCCAAAGTTATTTCCCTTGAACCACATCAGGTCATTAACAATGATTCATGGCACCTAATCTCTACGGCAAGGCATTCAAGGCCCATCCCATTCTGGCTGAACCCACCTGCCCAGCCTCATCTCCTGCTGGCCCCTTTTCTGCAATACTCCCTCCCCCGCCCCCCCCCCATTATCTTATTTGATTTTGTCCCAACTATAGTTATTTAGCAGTGGCTTGTGCCAGGGGTTGTGCTTGCTGCTGGAGATAGAAAGATGAATAATAACTGTCTCCCTACCCTCAAGAACTTCACAGTTGCAGCTTCACTTGCTATTACTGGTACAGTACCAAACACATTACATAAACTTGTCATTTATTCTCACTACAGTTCAAAGAGGTAGGTATTCTTATAATTCCCCATTTTAAAGATGAAGAAACTGAGGTTCAGAGAGGTTAAGCAACTACCCAGGCTCACACAGCTGGTCTGTGGAGCCAGAGCCCAAATACCTAACCACTGCTGATGATTCTTCCCACGGCCTCTCCTTTCCTTCTGCTGCCTGCCATCTTGGTTGGGCATCTCCTACTGTACTTGGCCTTGCTTCTGTGCTGAGACTCCTGGCATGTCAGTGAGTAGCTGGGCGTCTCCAATGGCAGCCAAGACTTCCCAAGAACCAAGTGAGGAGGACAAGCTGTCTCTGGCTCTCTCCCTCCCTCACCGCCCCCGCCCCCCCACCTCTCTCTGGATGTGGCTCCTCACCCTTCACGTTGGGCTGAAGTTCCCTGCTGGGTCTGGGCTGATAACAGGTAAGCAGAAATAAGGAGTGACAAGAGGTGGTCATAGTTATTAGGTTAATAACAGCCCCTGCATATGTTCAGTACTTAGAGCCTGCAAAACGCTGATACTTCACTTTGTCCTCACAGAGTCCCATGAGGTAAGCAGGGCAAACATCACAGTCTTCATTCTACACGTAAGCAAATAAAAGCTTAAAGAGGTTCAGTGACTTGCCCAAGATCACAAGCTAAGTGGTGAAAGACTCCTAGTCCCTTACTCTTCTGACTGACAGGGTAGTGGTCTTTCAGCCTTCAATATAGAAATTGCTAGAGATGAATTCCCCATTAGATACAACTAGCGATCCCCAATCCCTTTAACACATCATCATGAAGTCTTTATAGTTACTTCACTGAATTTTATAAAACCATCCAATCAAATTATCTCTAACAATTTCAAAAGTAGACGCATTACCCAGATATCTTAAGAGGAAAGCACTGTAATAATAAAAGCCAACTTGTACATAGTATTTATTATATACCAGGAGCAGCTCACAGTAATTTACATAACTCAATCCTCACAACAACCTACCATCCTCCTTCCACAGATGGGGAAACTGGGGCACAAAGAGGTTAAGTACAGGTCATACAGAGAGTATGCGAGAGCGGGGAAACAGTTGGGCATCTTTGGGGGTGACTGACCTGACCTGAGCAGATGGCCATGCCAACCTCTGCAGGCCCCCCGAGCTCCATGTACACCTGGATACGGCCCTGACTAGTGTCTCCTAAGTTGCCTGTCCCTCAGAGCCATGTTCCCTTCAAGTATATGAAGAGGACGACTGGGAAAAGGCTGTGAACTCAATGACAAAGAGTAAAGAGAAGCGAGCGAGGAAGAAGGAGGTGACTGCCTGGCCCTCCTGCGTTTATCATCCTCTCAACATTCTACCTGCAAAAGCCCAGTTGACAACAATGGTGATGGGTCTGTCTCTGAAGGATACGGACCTCACACCCTGGCCTTAGCGCCCAGGACCGCCATATCACCTCCTGTTAGCATGTTAAGTCTATCACTGAGTCTCAGCCACATCCCCAGTGCCCTCTGGCACTGTGGCCTGTATTCTAAAGACACAGTGATGTCCAGGAGACTAGGAGACCACCCTCCTGGCCTGTGGACTGCTGGCAAGGGCTAACTTTCTCATTCCACCCCGTCCCTTGGCATTCAATGCATTCCGCTCACACACAGGGCATGAGAAGTGATGTAGGTGGCTCTCCTCTTGCAAACACTGCAGTGTCGCTGGGTCGCAAGGTCAAAAGGATGTGGTAAGAAAGATTTCCACCCCCTGGTTCCCCGTGATCAAAGGGCTTCGGCAATCAAGGTGCACAGTCCAGCCTCATTGAGGGAGAAAACAACCAGCATCACCACACACAAGTGAATTCAATCATCTCGTGCAACAGAGAGTTGCCTGACTTTCAACATCAGCACAATGACCGGGTAGGAACATAAAAAGGGGCTACGAGAACCCACAAACATTAATCTGTTCCAACTTCAGGTGGCTTGCAAGTCAGAAGGTATGCTGAAATTATGTGCCAGCCAACTCATCTTGGCAAATTAATCAAATGTTGGCTTTACCTATAACACAAAGGTGGCATTTACGACCTGAGTGTGGCATGTTTTGCATCCCTGGACTGGGCTGCAATTACATTCTGGTGATTACTGCTGTGTCTGAGAGGCTCAGGTTGTAAGCAAGCTCCGATGGAAATGAAGTACCCCTACTTGGAACAGTTTCAGTTTTCACTGCTTGGATCGTTACCAACATCGTGATGCATCTGGGAAGCAGCTTGCTTTCTGTCAACAGAATCAGAACAATCAGGGTTTGGCTCTTCAGTATCAGGGCGTCTGCTCAGGCTGCAGCTTCTCAACCAGTGAATTGGTTTAATAAACAATCAAATTCATTTGATTTCTCTGGCTGAAGTGAGGGTTGATCACCCAGCAAGAATGATCTCCATGACATGCATTCCAATGGATGTGCAATTCCATTCACCGCTTTGTTCCTGCGCAGATGGACAAAGCTCGGGAGCTCAGAGCTGGAAGGGGATTCTACCTGCCAAAGCCCAGGGTTCAGAGAGGCGTATAAAGTAAAAGAGCCCAAAGGCTCAGACATGGGCCTCAGTCGCCCCTCTGCTGAGAGTTATGTGACTTTGAACAAGTCCCTCAGTTAAAAAAAAATTATATATATATATATATATACTTATTTCAGAGAGGAAGGGAGAGGGAGAGAGAAATGGAAACATCGAAGATGAGAGAAAATCACTGACTGGCTGCCTCCTGCACACCCTACACTGGGGATCGAGCCTGCAACCCAGGCATGTGCCCCGACCGGGAATCAAACTGTGACCTCCTGGTTCATAGGTCGACACTCAACCACTGAGCCACACTGGCTGGGCCCCCACAGTCTCTCTTTAGCAATAAAATAAAACCTTCCCTGACTACCACCCACCTCACAAGGTTGCTGCGATGAGCAAGTGAGGTGACAGACCTAGAAGAGCCCCACAAATTGTAAGACATTTAAACATCGGGTATTGGAGGTTATTATAGTTCCTTTACAGAATATCATGGAGGGAGCTACGTGACTGGAAAATTAGCCTTTGGAATTTCCTCCGCCCACTTCCCTTCCAGTCAGCAGAGTGGCCAGGGCAGGCCTGTGGAGGCTAGGGGAGTGGGTGGGGCTCCTGGCCAGGCTTCACTGGAGCCACTGGAGTTTGACGGCGGATTGGCCGAGGCTCTGCAGCTTGCCCATCATGGCAGCCTCTGAGGATAAGCCACTCTGGCCAATGGAAGAAGGAATATTTTGAGGGTCTAAGGTGCCCCAAAGAGCCCTGTGTTATGAGCCAAGAGACCTAATTCTATCAGTTCTGCTATGTACTAACTGTGCGATCTGTTTTTTTTTTTAAATATATTTTATTGATTTTTCACAGAGAGGAAGGGAGAGAGATAGAGAGCTAGAAACATCAATGAGAGAGAAACATTGATCAGCTGCCTCCTGCACATCTCCCACCGGGGATGTGCCCGCAACCCAGGTACATGCTCCTGACCGGAATCGAACCTGGGACCCTTCAGTCCGCAAGCCGATGCTCTATCCACTGAGCCAAACCGGTTTTGGCAACTGTGCGATCTTAAAGGAGTCACATCTTTGTAAAAAGAGGGTGTCAGAGATGAGGTCTACCTAGATTTCTGTGCCTCAGTTTCCTCCTCTGTAAAACAAGGGCCCTTCTGCTAGGATTGCTGTGAGGATTAGCTGCTCTACGTATAGCACTTGGCGAAGAGTGAGCAGGAGATAAGCATTAGCTATCGTGTCCTGATTATAAAATTAAAGGGTGTGCAATAAAGTAACTCTACTTACCAATGCTTAAAAATGGTCACAATGGTAAATTTCGTTATATACATTTTCCCATAATTTTTTAAACACTAAAACACATAAATTAACGAATAAAGGGTCTTCTTCAAAAGCAGGGCTTGTTAGGACGTTTCTGAAGGTACTTCAATGTCTCCAAAGCCAAGAGAGGGAAGACAGGCGGAGACACCCTGTAGGCCGGGCTCCTGCTCCCCTCCTCCCCGCTGCCACCGCGTACCTTTGCTCTCTGAGGCAGGTTCATCACGGCGTCTGGCTTGAAGTCGTTCTTGTTTTTCCGGCAGAGCACGGCAGTGATGATGATGATGATGACCGTGACCACGGCGATGGGCGCCAGCACAGCGGCGATGATCCACAGGTTGTTGGGTGGGTTCTTCACCACGGCTGCGGGGAAGAGGCAGTGGGAAGCACATGACAAGGAGCACTGGGAAGGGGAAGGCCACTGGAGAGAAATCTCCCTCCACCCCCCAGTTCCAAGTCGTGGGGTGGTTAGGAAGATTTGGGATCAGAAAGACTCTTGCCTTGGGCAAGTGACTCAAGGTCTCTGAGTCTCAGTTTCCGAATCTGTAAAATGGGGCTATCACACTGAGAGGCACATGTGGTGCTTTGGTAGCTGCTCAATAAAATGCTAGCCTCCTAGCCACTATGACTAGGAGGAGGAGGAGGAAGATGGAGACATGTCAATTTTCCTCATTGGTGATGTCCATGAATCAAAAGAGAAGAAGAGAGAATAAATCTGAGCATTAGAGTAGTGCTGGAATCAGGAGGCAAAGGCCACAGAGAGAGGACTCTAAATATTGTTGTGAACTCACCCTCTGAGTGAGCAATGATTAAAGTGTAACCAGTGGAAACCTCCCTTCCACCTTCCCAAATGGCTGGCTGGGAAAACTTGGAAATGCTTCAGTTTAGTCAAAAGGATCCAGCTGGCCGGCTGGTGTGGCTTAGTGGTTGAGCATCAATCTGTGAACCATGAGGTTAGGGTTCAGTTTCTGGTCAGGGCACATGCCCGGGTTGCGAGCTCAATCCCAGTAGGGGGTGTGCAGGTGGCAGCCAATCAATGATTCTCTCTCATCTTGATGTTTTTATCTCTCTCTCCCTCTCCTGCCTTACTCTCTCTGAAATCAATAATGTATATATATGTGTATATCCTATATAATAAAAGGCTAATATACAAATTGTCCCCCCGGGTGTTCAACCAGGAGTTTGACCAGGGGGCGGGGCTGGGTGGTCATCTGCCTGCAGCCCCTCCCCCCAACAGGTCCGGCTTGATTGGCCCTGATTGGGGCAGGCCGGCCGGACCTTGCCCGTGCACAAATTCGTGCACCGGGCCTCTAGAGTGTGTGTGTGTGTGTGTGTGTATTATGGTTTTTTTTTTAAAGTTGAATGACAATCTAAAGGAATTACCTTTACCCCTGTTGCAATTTGGCTTCCATGCAGATTTTCATACAGGATAGAGTAATGTGCAGTTAAAAGGAGAAATACCCCCTCCTTGATAGTTCTAATCCATATTTTAAATAGACATACGGCCAATCTGGTTTATACATCAATATCTTGGCAAGTCTGGTTAGCATGAGTTGACCCTCCTGATCCTGCTGAACTAGACTGGCAGAGCTGAGGACCAGGCTCTGGAATATAAAGACCCGCCGGTAAGTGCCCCATGGTGAGAACCTTCCCCAGGGAGCCAGCCCGCCTGTCTCTCTGACTGCAACCACCCCCTGACTTCAACTGGTGTCGTGACAGCCAAGATCTGCCTCTCACCAGGCAGCACTTAGGTCTGAAGTGCTGTTAGTGCAAAAGAACTTCTTTTCCCCAGTTTCTGTCAATTGGTGATTAATCACATTATTAACTTCTGAAAACAGCTCATTAGATAATGTGCTTCTGTTGACATTAAACATTTCATTGCTGCTGCTTTTAGTAATTCGGTATTTATAGTTTTATGCCTTCAACGTTTTTTAAAGCTTAGACCCGCTGTGAAAAATACCAATATGCCTCTTTTGGGGCTTTGCTATTCTATCCCAATAAAGAAAAATGTATAGTGCATTAGAACATGATACGCTAAACATACATCTAATTTTTTTCATTAGCAGGAATGAAATATTGACATGTGTTCTGCTCTTACTCAGCTTTATGGTTTTGGTGGATACGTTCCTTCTCAGAGCAGTCTGTAAAATCCTTTCACCTCTATTTAAATGAGGAGAGAATTGATTTATCTTATGTACATTAATAAATTGATTTAACAGTCAAAGAGACAGTAAAGTGAGGTCAACTGAAGTCATCCAAACACAATATATTCATTGGCATAATGATCTAGAACTACAAAGTCATGTACAGAGGTGAAAAGGAACAAATGGTTATTTAACTTGCAAGAACTGCAGTAGAGAATGGCAGGAAAAGGAGGCAACGCTCTGAGCCTCTACCGTGCGGGAGGCACTGTGATAGGACCTTCGCCTGGGGCTCTTCTTATCCCCAACTTCCAGGTGAGCAAACTGAGTCCCAAAGGGTGAGGTGCTTTTATGAAAAATCGTTTCCCTGAAATACACAGTTGAAGTCAGTTCTAAGGTCACACACACACACACACACACACACACACACACACACACACACACGTATTTGTCAGAAAGAATGAGGTCAAAGGATCCACATAATCTAAACTAAAAATAAATTGTTCTTACATGGAACAAATGTTGAAAGGGGAAGAAATCTATTCAAAAACGTTTCCTGCTCATTTTTTGTGGCTGTGAAAGCTCGTGACTGGTGTGAGTGGGCGGGGAGGAGGGCCGAGCCCAGGGCCCAGCAGCTGTGAGTGCTCCGCCCACGGTGCTCTCCTGCCCAAACCACCCCACGGCTGTCATTCCACTCGGGGTGTGGCCCGCGAGGCTCATGGGGGGCTCTGGCCTCACTGCTGCTTCCCTCAGTGACTCCTGGCTGGTCTCACACCCACCCCTCTGCCCGGAACCTTGTCCCCAGACATCCTCAGGTGGTCACTCCAAAGTTACTACTTCAGTGATCCTCTTCTTGACACCCTCCCCCCAACAATTTAAAATCACAACCATTATCTCCTGGACATCCCCTAGCCCTTCCCTGCTTAATTTTTCTCCATGGCACTTACTAGCATCTAACATATTATGTGTTTTGTTTATTTGATCTGCCCACTCAGGAATGTGAGCTCCACGTGGTTGGATTTTGTCTGTGTCATTCATGGCTGCATCTCCAGTGCCTAGGAAGTTCCAGGCACATAACAGGCGCCTAAAAAATGAATTTGTTGAAAAATGAATGATCGTGAGTTCCTTGCTTTCTGTAAATGACATTTTTGGGATAAATGCCTGATGGTCCTGTAAGATAAACCCGTTCCTGCTCTGGTCTGGGTCTGTGTGGGGAGAGTTTTTTCTCCTCCATCAGCTAGATAACCACTATGAAGGCCTCTCACTCCAGATCCTGCACAGGGAGCAGATGAAAACCTTCATAGGAAACGCAGACGCTTCTTTAGAATTCCCTGCTGCCTCATCACCTAGAGGTGATGGGGGTCGAGTGTCACTGCACGCTCCACTGAGGGGCACTGCACACTGGCCCAGAACTGGCCATTTATTTTATTTATTCGTTAATTCTCACCGGAAGGTATTTTTCCATTGATTTTTAGAGAGAGCAGAAGTGATAAGGGAAAGGGGGAAAGAGTGAGAGAGAGAAACAGGATCTGAGAGAAACACATCGATTGGTTGCCACCTGCACGGGCCCAGACTGGGAACTGGGACAGAACCTGCAAACCAGGTACATGCCTATTAACCGGAATCAGGCCCATGACCCTTTGGTGGGCAGGCCAATGCTCCAACCACAATGGTGTGGTGACTGGGGAGTGGTGATTGTGGTGTGGGGAGGGGGCAGGTATACCAGGGCATAGAGGGGATAAATGGTGATGGAAAAAAATTAAATTAAAAAAAAGAAGACACTGGACCAGAATGTTAACACCCCCCTCAGAGGGGCAAGGTGTTCATTCAACACTGTGACTATTCAAGGTGCTGACCTCAGATTCGCATTGCAGGCTGGTTTCAAAACCATTAGGAGAAAATTGGATTTAAAACATCTCTGTTCCTCTCTTCACTGGCCTCAGCTTCTTCCTCATCCAATCCTGGGCATGGAGGCATTTCCCACGGTCTGTCCTCTAGCTATCTCTCTCCCCGTGGACTCGGATTGTCTCTGGTATTTTAACTCTATCCTGTATCCGGGACATTCTCAAAATCTAGTGTTAATTTTAACCTCTCTCCTGAGATCCAGGCTTGAATTCCAACTTTCTTAACTTCAGCCGTCAATATCCCATCAATACCCCCTCAATATTTTATCAGCACCTCCTCGATATCCCCAAAGCACCCCTTAATATCTCATTACTTTAAACTAAACGTGGCCCAGACAGAATAAATTACTTCTCCCTTTTAAAAATGCCTTTCCTCTCCAATTCCCTTCCTACTTTCATTACCAGCACCCTATTCCGTGAATTACTATATGGGTTCTTAACCTTCAAATCACCTTTCCATCTTCATTCCCTCTCCTTTAGTCCTTCTACCTTGTGGATAAATGAGACATTCACCCACCACTGAGTAAGTGCTTAGTAGGTGCCCCAGGATTGTACTAAGCCCTTTCCATGCAATAATTCTCTCCTTTAGTCCTCTGAGTAGCCCTACTAGGTCTGATTTTTATATTACCACTTTACAGATGAGGAACATGAAGGTCAGGGAAGGTCATTCATTGGTCTCTGAGCTCCATAGCTACAAAGTGGAAGAGCAGGGGGTGGGGTGAACCCAGGTCCGCCTTAGTGCAAAGGCTCTGCTCTCAACTGCTCTGCGTTGGTGTCTTCCAACTGTGTGCCTCCCTCGGGGCCTGGCACAGGCATTTAGCAAAGGTTGGTCTTTTGCCTTCACAAGAACAGAGCCAGGCAGCTGTTGGGGCTGGATGTCCAAAGATAAATGAGATGTGGTAGCTGCTTGTAAAGGGCTCAAGAGGGAGAGCGCGGCAACAACTCGTTTGCTCAATGTGATGAGGGCAATGGAAGCCCCTGGAACGAAGAAGGATTGGGGGAAGTGGGCTCTGCTTCCGGGGCTGAGGAAGGCTTCAGGGGAACAGGGAAAGTGAGGGGTGAATGCTCCTGTGTGGCTGAAGCATTAGGCAGGAAGGAGAGAAAAGCAGGCGGTACAGCTGGAGAAGCAGCCCGGAGACCAGGTTGGGAAGTGAGCTGCACATTGGCGGAGTGCCTGCTGAGAAGGGCTTGGGAGGCCCCTGTGACAGGGTCTGGATTTTATTCTGTGAACAGCAAAGACCCATCCGATATACACCTTTTAATGGAGTAGATGTAAGATCAGAATCAGTGTTTCCCAAAGTATAGTGATTCTAATTGCGGTATGGACGGTGCATGAATGACAAAGTGACTGAGGCTGAGTTATCTGGGAAGCACCTGCAAAGTCCGAGAGGGCATAACGATGGAACGGAGAAAAGGAGAGAGGACTGTGAATCATGGTAGAAGGGAACTGAGTGGACCAGTGGACTCGGAGGAGACAAAGAAGCAAGGCTGAGGGACAGCAGCTTCGGAGCCAGGCTAACAGGGTCTGGAGCCTGGCTCTCGGAGTCGTAGCCACACCTCTGGGCAGTCCCCTAGATGGTCCCTGGACTCTCACTTCCAAAAGGCTCCATGCATCTTCTCCGATACGATCTCTCTCCCACCTGTGCTCTCATACCTTCCACTGTTCCCCTTCAACCGCCATCAGCCAAGTCCCCTCAGCCTCAACCACTCCCCCTGACAGTCCATGTGCCTCTTGCTCTACATAAAACCAGCTCTCGCTTTTCTGCCCCTTCCCCAGGCCTTCAACAGAAGTGAGGAGGCCACAGCACTGACAGGTCAGAGTAGAGGATGGACTGGGACAGGAGAAGCGACGCAGAAGAACAGACAGCGAGCCAGGCAAAAATCCCCAGCGAAGGAATCGTCTATGTACAGTCTCCTTCCCCTGCCACCAAGGCCGGACCCTCTGAAGCAGTACACGCCTCCAAGCCCATCAACTCCTCCTCGGGTTTCTGCACTCCGGGTTATTTGAACTCCTTGCTTTTCAAGCACACCTGGTGCTTTTCACTTCCATTCTTTCTCTCATGCTGCTCCCTCTTTCTGGAAAACACACCCTTCCCCTCTCTCTGCTGAAATCTTAGCGTGTGATACAGCTAGGAACATGTTTGCAGTCAGACAGGTTCATATCTTGGCGACCTTGGTACTAGTTCTGCAGTACTGACCAAGTTAGTTAATTTTCTGAGCCTCGGTTTCCTCATCTGTAATTTGCAGCTGAATAAAGCTGCCCCACTGAGAGGAAAAAGTGAGAAAGTCTATATGAAGCAATGAAAATAGCAGCTGCACCTTAGACGGTTTGGCTCAGTGGATAGAGCGTAGGCCTGTGGACTAAAGGGCCCCGGGTTGGATTCAGGTCAAGGGCACATGCCTGGGTTGTGGGCTCAATCCCTAGTAGGGGGCCTGCAGGGAGCAGCTGAGCAATGATTTTCTCTCATCCTTGATGTTTCTATCTCTCTCTCCCTCTCCCTTCCTCTCTGAAATCAATAAAAATATAACTTAAAAGAAAATAGCAGCTGCCACAGGGGAAGGTATTCAAAGAGGCAGCTATTATTTTTAATTTCCCTTCTCTGTTCACTCTTTTCAGATGCCCCTTCAGAGCTAACCTCCCTGGGCTGACGCCTGCATCACACTGCCTGCCCCCTTGTAGCACTTCCCTGCAGTCCACGCCTCTGTATCCTGCATTAGCTCCCTCTCTGCTCCTTAAAGGCAGGGCCCAGCTCTTGGCCATTTCTGTATGTCTTCCAGCACCAAGGCAGTTCACGTAGGACTCTACAGATACTAAGTGAACCAAATTATCTTCAATTCCCCAGCGGACAACTATGATCTCAGCTACGGTGATTTCTCTAGCTATTCACTGAGGAGGAAGAGTGGGTAGAATCTGGGTGTAGCAATATCATTACTATCGTTCTAATATTGAAAACATATCCCTTACCCAAAACCTATTGCTTCAAACACAGCTGATGGATTTAAAAAGCTTCTAGTACAGAAATGTTTCTCTCTGGGTCCGTTAACAGGAGCTTAGGGAATCACTTTCATTTGCAGGAAACATTTAATGGCGTTAAAAATAATGAATGGAAAGACTATCCCCTTACGGTCAGCTTGCAGGAGGACAACGTGATGCAAGGTCAAGGCCATCCTTTGGGAGTCAATGGTGCTCAGGATCTTGGCAGCCGCGGTCCCCAGCAAAGGCTTCCCGTTGTACAGGGTGTAGTAAGTCAGCTCCGCTGGGTCCTTGGGTCCCGGCACCCGCTGCATCTTCACCATCTTTCAGGGAAAAAGAGGCCATGTTTATAGGGCACCTTGCACAGACCCTGCAATCCCTCGGGCGATCAGTAGGCTCTCTCCTGGCTGCTGAAGCCTTCCGTGGCCAAGTGGACCTACAGTGTACATTTCAGACATCAGCCTTAATGTACCTCCCTATCACCAAACCCGTAAGAAGCCCTGCTGTCGCTGGCGGGGGAGACAGGGAGGAGGAAATATGAACATCTGGGCGGCACAGTTTGAGGCTGCAGAAGAAAACGCTGAAATGGAGATGTCTTCCAGCCTCCAGAGAATGCTGGCCTCATTTAAAAATAGGCCTGCACATTAATTCAGGGCGTGTCAGGTTATTCTCAAGCAAGATTTCTAATTCCTGCAAAATTATACTATGTTAGTACGGTTTTGGTAATATTATTATGTTTAAAATCCTTCTTTCTTGAAATATTAATTTTTATTGCATGTAATATAATTATATTTAAAATAGTTTTTCTTGAAACATTAATGTTTACTGCCTTTAACATTATTACACTTAAAATCATTTTTCTTGAAAAAATAAAAGAATTGGGGGGAAAAAAGACAAAAAACAAAAAAAACAAATTCCTGCAATTGCCAGAGAGGGGTGGGGAATGAACTTATATGTCCGTAATTCAAAAGTCCGATGATAAAAGCAGTACCTGGAGACTCAAAGTTCTTTTTCTAAAATAACCTTTGTTGCTTTTTCCCATGATACAAGTTACACATATTCCCTACAGAAAATCTGAAAATACCGAAAAGCATCAAGAAATAAAACAAAATTAAAACAGTCTGTACTCCCTCCACCACAAGCTAATGACTATTTTCATTTTGGAGTATTTGCTTCTATTCTTTGTTTTCTCCCACACAAACCTCTGATTTATTATTTTACAAAATTATTTATAGCACTCTCTCTATAGTATAACATACTGCAATTTTTACTTGTATCTTTAAATGACCTTAAATATAACAAAAGCATAAATGTCAATTCCTACATTCTAACTCAGACCTCATACATTTATTTAGCGAATCCTTTATTGTTAAACACTTAAATTGTTAGTCATTTTTCAGCACTGTAATTAACGACTGGAAATCATTGCAAATACGTAAAGCATACATTTTAGTACTGACATAATGTTCTACTGTATGCATGCCTCATACACGTTAACTAAACTCCATTTTGAACACTTAGATTGCTACCAACTTTTCACTATTATAATTAACAACTAATAAGACATTATGGTACAGTATAGTGTCTTTCCAAAGTATAAGTTACAGATTATGAGTTTTACAGGATATTGAAAGATACTACAAAAAATGTTTACAACAGCATTGTTAAGAGCCAAAAAACTAAAAAGTCAAAATTCACTAATAGAATGGGTAGTCTACTATTCTACTGTTCTAGTATGGTACAGTCACATAATGAAATGTTATAGGGTAGTATAAATGAACTCTGGCTATTTGCATCCATTTGGCTGAATACAAAAGTCTGACGTTGAGCAAAAACAAAACAAAACAAACAAAACACACACACAAAACATAAAACAAATCACAGAACATAAAATTTGAAAACAGGCAAAACCAAATGACGTACTGTCTAGGGATACACGTGATTGGTAAAATATATACAGAAAATACAGGCACATTCAATTCTGATAAAAGAAAGGAAATGTGTATAGTAACAGAAGACACATAAAAAGCTCCTCTGGTAAAGCTAAGAATAATGTTCTCATCCCTTGAGTCGTGGTTCTTTTTATTAGTGGTCTTTAAACTCTACATGTTTTTATACCCCTTGGTATATATGCTATATATAACAATTAAAAATAGATATTACTACAACCCAATTAAAATGGGTTTAAAAAACTCTGACCGGACAGTTCACAAAGCAAGGTAGACAATGAGCATATAAAAAAAATGCTCAGTGGAAAAATTCAATGTAAGCCCTGAGGCACCACTATCACCCCTGAGAATGGCTAAAACGAGAAGTGTTGACGGGAATGCGGAGTGACTGGAACTCCACATCTGGCTGGTGGGCGTATAAAATGGTACACTTCGGGAAAGGATAGGGCAGCTTCTTACAGAAGGAACATCCACCAACCCACGAACCAGCAATTCAACTCCTATTATATACCTAAGAGAAATGAAAGCATAGGGCCAGAGAAAGACCTGTAGAAGAATGAACACGGTAGCTTTGTTTATAAAAGCTAAAAATTGGAAAAAGCCCTGGTATCCATCAACAAAAGAATGAGTAGACTGTAGTATATTCATACAATAACAAAAATAAACTTCCAAATAAGCAACAACATGGATGAATCTCATAAATACTACGCTGAGTCCTGGCCGGTGACTCAGTTGGTTGGAGTGCCATCCTGTACACCAAAAGGTTATGGGTTTAATTCCGGGTCAGGGCACATACCTACATTGTAGGTTTGGTCCCTGGTCAGGGCATGTATGGGAAGCAACTGATCGATGTTTCTCTTTCTCTCTCCCTCCCTCCCTCCCTCCCTTCTTCTCTCTCTAAAAGTCAATAAAAAAATTTCCTTGAATGAGGATTAAAAACATCAACAAAAACACTGCACTGAGTCAAAAAAGCTTTATACAAAAGAGAACATATTGTAGGATTCCATTTTTATAAAATTCTATAATAGTGTGGAAATGTAGATATTACTAAAAACAAGGGTCTTGCCCTAACTGGTTTGGCTCAGTGGATAGAGCGTCGGCCTGCAGACTCAAGGGTCCCAGGTTCGATTCCGGTCAAGGGCATGTACCTTGGTTGCGGGCACATACCTAGTAGGGAGTGTGCAGGAAGCACCTGATCGATGCTTCTCTCTCATCGATGTTTCTAATTCTCTATCCCTCTCCCTTCCTCTCTGTAAAAAAATCAATAAAAATATATTAAAAAAAACAAACAAGGGTCTTGTTGGCATTTAAATGTAGAAACCACATAATATGTGGAAAGGCGATTTCTGTGCTACTGGTCTTTCAGAGTGTCTGGTTTGCCAATATCCCTTGGGACTCATCAAGAAGGGGCTACGGGACGTAGCCTTACCCACACTCACGGGGCCAGAGCGCCTCTGCCAGGCACCTTACGGGACCGTTTTCTGGACACCGTCTGAAAAGCACTGCTCTCCCCCTTTGGTCTCCATGTTTACCTCTCTCTTCAAAATGAGTCTCTAGGAGAAAGTCCGTGACCATCTAAAAGGTTCTTGTCTAAATTGCTCACTCGCCCTCCGGAAAGGGCAGATCCACTGACACTTAGAAAGCACCCATTTCCTTGCACCCTCCGTAACACTGGGTAGTACCACTCACTGATCTCTGGTAGGTGAAAATGTAATCTTGTGGTAGTTATAACTTGCATTACTTTCATGACAAATGGAGTCAAACATGTGAAAATGTTTCTTGGTCCTGGCCGGTGTGGCTCAGTGGACAGAGTGCCAGCCTATGCATGGAAGGGTCGCAGGTTCAATTCCCAATCAAGGGCACATCCTGGGGTTGCAGGTTCGAATCCATCAGGGTGTCTGCAGGAGGCAACCAACCGATGTGTCTCTCTCACATCGATGTTTCTGTCCCCTCCTCCCCTCCTCCTTCTCTTCCCTTCCACTCTCTGGGGAAAAAAAAATATCTTCAGGTTGAGGATTAACAAGAAATAAAAAATAAAAAAAATGTTTATTAGTGAATTTCCTCTTTGGATTCACTTTTTCAAATATACCTACTAGAGAAATATCTTTAAATTCTAGACCTCGGGAAAATGGCGGCGGTATAAACGGACGTGTCCTGTGCCTTGTCCTGGAGCAGATAAGGGTGAGCAGCTGAAACGGGTAACATGCAGCCCGAATAGGCAGAGGATTTTCAGCTGAGAAACTGTCTGCAGCTAGGAAAGACCGAGAACCCCCAGGAAAAAAAGGACGGTTGGAGACTGCGGCTGAAGCCTCTCGTGGTGCGCCAGCTAAGCAGCGGAGACTGCGCCATCTTGGGTGGTTGTTGCTGGCATCCAGAGACCAGCTACTAACCTGGAAACAAGGGATCGCAAGCAGCGTGACTGCGTGAACTCAGACGAGCACTGCTTCTTCTCACGGAAAGGTTAGACATCCCCTAAAGGTGCGGTTTGCAATTCGGGTTGGAGAGAGAACCGAGCTCGCGCGCGGGGCAAAATCTGCGCCCAACAGAGTCCGCAGCCGTTGGGACCAGCGTGACCCGCGAGTGGGGAAGGGGCCCCACAGGGCTGCTGGCAGAAAGGAACGCTAAAAATAAGCCCATAGCTGGACTGGATATAAAAAAGCAGCCTTGGACTTTGCCAATCTGCTGGCTGCTTGGTGCCAGGGGCGAGTGGGCGCGCGGAGACTGCGCGCAGACCTGGAAGGTGGAGGCTTGCGAATTCGCACAACGTATCAGGCTCTTGTTACAGTTCCCCTTAGATCCATGCATTTGATTATTAAACCCAGTGCATGGGATTCCCCAGTTGGGGTCATTCGCAGAGCCTGTAGGGGAAAGTTCTTTTTGCGGATCCTGGGAAACAGCGGGCAGTAACAAAGAACCAGCTCTGGGCAGTGGTCTTTCCCAAATCAGTTCCAAATACCACAGAGAAAAAAAAACAAAAAAACCCTACTGATAGAGAGGACTTATAGCCTCGGAGGTCAATCCAGACACACTGCCACCCAGAGGCAGAGCCACGAACTGTCTCTTCTGTGATCACAAATAAAGGCAGTCTGGTAAACAAATACAACCTGCCTTAAAATCAGGTCTGTGGTTTACTGCACGGAGGGACAGTGTATCGCAGGGAAGTTCAACACTCCCCTGAATGCCTGGCAGGACTAAGGCGTGCCAAAAAGAAGAGTGGAAGATCTGAAGCACCTTCACTTCCGAATATTTTTATATATATATATTTTTTAATTCTTTTTTCACCATTTCATTAAGAACCTATTTTATTATTTTTTTATTTTTTATTTTTTTCATCACTTGATTTTACCTTTTTAATTACTACATTTTTTAACCAGTATTATTGCTATCCTTTTACCATTTTTTCAAGTGTCATTTTTTTTTATTTTTCTTTATTTTATTTTGGGATTAGTGTTCTACACTCTATTTTCATCATTCCTTTAGCATCATTTCTCTCTATCTCACATTTACCCTTAAGCCAAAACTCTCCTCCTCACTTTTCCCCTTTTGTTGTCCTGTTTCTCTTACCCTATTCCTGCTTTGGATTTTCCCTATTCCTTCTTTCTACCCACTGTCTAAATTTCACCCTACTCATATATCTAATTTCCAATCCCTCGCTCTAAATTCATATACACCTCTCTCTTATCTTTCTTCACTATCTAATTTTTTTTCTCTGTCGTTTTGCTAGTGTTTGCTTGATTTTGAGTATATTGGGGTTTTTTATGCTTGTGTGGGAAATTGTTTTGTTTTTCATTTTCATTTTTCTGTTTTGCATACTTTTTCTTTATCTGGTTATTTTTGTGCTTCTGTTTTCCCTTGCCTCGCTTGATATTGGTGGTTGTTTGTAGTTTGCATTAGTCTCCAGGGATCTGCTGCTGGAGTTCATTGAGATTGGTTGCGGTTCTCTTGGAGTTTTCTCCCCATACAAATAGCCTCTTCCCCACCTCTATTTCATTCTCTTTTTTTTTTTTTGTCTCTGTTTTTTTTTCTTCTCTCCCTTTTCCCAATCTCATTTCGGCACTCCTTTTTGTTTTTTATTTTTCTCTTTAATCTTTTTCTCTTTTTTCTTATTTATCCCCTAATTCTCTTCGCTCAGGGGGTCACCTTTATTTGGGGTTATTAATATCGTGAATGCATTTAGTTCGGTGCCTTGTACGTTGTGCCTTGTTGTGTTGTATTTTGTGCCTTTGAATCAGCACAGCAGAGAGAGAACTACATAACCAAACACCTTTAGAAGAGAAATCATGGTGAAACAAAGAAACAACCCAAATATGAAAGAAAAACAGGCATCATCAGAAAAGGAAGTAAACAAAATGGAGGCAATGGAGGCAAGCAACCTGTTAGAGAAAGAATTCAGAGAAATGGCCATAAGGTGGATGAAAAGAATGGAAGACCAATTCAACAATATGTGTAGGAACCAAGAGGAAATGAAGAAGAACCAAGAGGAAATGAAGAGAAACCAAGAAGAAATGAAAAATGACATCACTGCCATAAAGAACTCAATAGAAAGCATCAACAGTAGACTAGAAGAAGCAGAGGACCGCATCAGTGAGCTAGAAGACAAGGTAGAAAAAAATACCCAAACAGAACAGCTTCTAGAAAAAAAAATTAAAAAGCAGGAGGAGAGCCTAAGAGAACTCTGGGACAATGCTAAACGAAACAACATCCGAATAATAGGGGTGCCAGAAGGAGAGGAAACTGAGCAAGGAATAGAAAACCTGTTTGAAAAAATAGTAACAGAAAATTTCCCTGATATAGGGAGGAAAAAACTCACACAAATCCAAGAAGCTCACAGAGTCCCAAACAAAATGAACCCGAAAAGACCGACACCAAGGCACATAATAATTAAATTGGCAAACACCAACGACAAAGCAAGACTCTTAAAAGCACCCAGAGAGAGACAGAAAGTTACCTACAAAGGATCCCCCATCAGACTAGCGACCGATTTCTCAACAGAAACACATCAGGCAAGAAGGGAATGGAATGAAATATACAAAGTCATGCAAAGGAAGGATCTGAATCCAAGAATACTATACCCAGCGAGGCTATCAATCAAAATTGAGGGTCAAATCAGGAGCTTCACAGACAAAAATGGTCTACGGGAGTTTATTACAACCAAACCAGCAATGCAAGAAATGCTAAAGGGTCTGCTGTAAATAGAAAAAACAGGAAACAAAGAAGGAATGCAGCGGTAAAGAACAAAAATGGCGACTAACAAGTTTCTATCATAATAACTTTAAATGTAAATGGATTAAATTCCCCAGTCAAAAGCATAGGGTAAATGAGTGGATAAGAAAACATGACCCATATATCTGCTGTCTACAGGAAACCCACCTCAGAAAAAAAGACGCACACAGACTGATGGTGAAGGGATGGAAAAAGGTTTTTCAGGCCAATGGAAATGAAAAAAAAGCCAGGGTAGCAATACTTATATCTGACAAATTAGATCTCAAAGTGAAGGACATAAAAAGAGATCAAGAAGGCCACTTCATAGTACTAAAGGGAGCAGTCCAACAAGAAGAAATAACTCTGGTAAATATATATGCACCCAATATAGGAGCACCCAAATACGTAAGAAATCTTCTGGAGGAGATCAAGGGAGAGATTGACAGCAATACAATCATAGTAGGGGACCTTAACACCCCATTATCTCCACTGGACAAATCCTCTAAACAGAAACTCAGCAAAGAAACATCAATCCTAAATGACTCACTAGATCAGATGGAATTAATTGACATCTTCAGAACATTTCACCCCAAAGCCACAGAATATACATTCTCCTCAGGTGCACATTTGTCATCTTCAAAGATAGACCATTTATGGGGTCACAGACAAAGTCTCTTCAAATTCAAGAAAATTGAAATCATATCAAGCATCTTCTCAGACCACAAAGGCATAAAACTGGAAATCAACTACAACAAAAACAATCCAAAAAAATCAAACACATGGAGACTAAATAGCATGCTATTAAACAATGACTGCTGAAACCGGTTTGGCTCAGTGGATAGAGCGTCGGCCTGCGGACTCAAGGGTCCCAGGTTCGATTCCGGTCAAGGGCATGTACCTGGGTTGTGGGCATATCCCCAGTAGGAGATGTGCAGGAGGCAGCTGGTTGATGTTTCTCTCTCATCGATGTTTCTAACTCTCTATCTCTCTCCCTTCCTCTCTGTAAAAAATCAATAAAATATATTTTAATAAATAAATAAATAAATAAACAATGACTGGGTTACCAGTGAGATCAAAGAAGAAATAAAAAACATCATGGCAACAAATGACAATGAAAACACAACAATCCAAAACCTATGGGACACAGCAAAAGCAGTCTTGAGAGGGAAGTTCATAGCTCTACAAGCCTACTGCAAGAAACAAGAAACAATGAGAATAAATGATCTAACTCTACAACTCGAAGAGTTAGAAAGAGAGCAACAAAAAAAGCCCACTGTAAGCAGAAGGAAGGAAATAACAAAGATCAGAGCGGAGATAAACGACATAGAGACCAAAAAAACAATACAAAAGATCAACAAAACCAAGAGCTGGTTCTTTGAAAGGATAAACAAGATTGATACACCTCTAGCCAGGCTCACCAAGAAACAAAGAGAGAGGACTCAAATAAACAAAATCAGAAATGAAAGAGGAGAAATAACAACAGACCCCATAGAAATACAAAGGATTGTTAGAAAATACTATGAACAACTCTACTCCAACACACTAGACAACCTGGAGTAAATGGACATATTCCTAGAAAAATACAACCTTCCAAAACTTAACCAGGAAGAATCTAAAAATCTCAATAGGCCAAGAACTATGGAGGAAATCGAAGCAGTAATCAAAAAGCTTCCAGCAAACAAAAGCCCGGGGCCAGATGGCTTCACAGGGGAGTTTTACCAAACATTCAAGGAAGAACTAAAACCTATCCTCCTCAGACTATGTCAAAAGATCCAAGAGGAAGGAACACTTCCCAGCTCATTCTATGAAGCCAACATCACCCTAATCCTAAAACCAGATAAAGACAATACAATGAAAGAGAATTATAGGCCAATATCCCTCATGAACATAGATGCCAAAATCCCCAACAAAATCCTAGCAAATCAGATCCAGCAGTACATCAAAAAGATCATACACCATGACCAGGTAGGATTTATCCCAGGGATGCAAGGATGGTACAATATCCGCAAATCAATAAACGTGATACATCACATAAACAAATTGAGAGAAAAAAAACACATAGTCATATCAATTGATGCGGAAAAAGCATTTGACAAAATCCAACACCCTTTCTTGATAAAAACTCTCAGCAAGATAGGAATTGAGGGATCATACCTCAACATAATAAAAGCCATATATGACAAACCCACAGCCAACATCATAATCAATGGGCAAAAACTAAAACCATTCCCCCTAAAACCAGGAACAAGACAGGGATGCCCTCTCTCACCACTCCTGTTCAACATAGTACTGGAAGTACTAGCCGTTGCGATCAGACACGAAGAAGAAATAAAAGGCATCCAGATTGGAAAAGAAGAAGTAAAACTGTCCTTATTTGCAAATGACATGATACTGTACATACAGAACCCTAAAGACTCCATCAAAAAATTATTAGACTTAATAAATGAATTCGGCAATGTAGCAGGATACAAAATTAATGCTAAGAAATCCATGGCATTTCTTTACACCAATAGTGAACTTACAGAAAGTGAAACTACAGAAGCAATCCCATTTACCATTGCACCAAAAAAATTAAAATACCTAGGAATAAACTTAACTAAGGAGGTAAAAGACTTATATGCTGAAAACTACAGGACACTGAAAAAAGAGATAGAGGAAGACATAAACAGATGGAAGAATATACCGTGTTCATGGATTGGTAGAATCAACATCATGAAAATGTCCATACTACCCAAAGCAATTTATAGATTCAATGCAATCCCCATTAAATTACCAATGGCATATTTCACAAATCTAGAACGAACGTTCCAAAAATTCATCTGGAATAAAAAAAGACCCCGAATAGCTGCAGCAATCCTGAGAAAGAACAAAGTAGGTGGGATCTCAATACCAGATATCAAACTGTATTACAAAGCTACTGTTCTTAAAACAGCTTGGTACTGGCACAAGAACTGACATATAGATCAATGGAATAGAATAGAGACCCCAGAAATCGACCCAAACCACTATGCCCAATTAATATTCGACAAAGGAGGCAAGAGCATACAATGGAGTCAAGACAGTCTTTTCAATAAATGGTGTTGGGAAAATTGGACAGATACATGCAAAAGGATGAAACTAGATCATCAACTCACACCATACACAAAAATAAACTCAAAATGGATAAAAGACTTAAACGTAAGACGGGAAACCATAAAAATACTAGAGGAATCCACAGGCAGCGAAATCGCAAACATATGCCGAAGAAATTTCTTCTCTGATAATGCTCCTAGGGCAATGGAAACTAAAGAGAAAATAAACAAATGGGACTACATCAAAATAAAAAGCTTTTGCACAGCAAAGGAAACCATCAACAAAACAACAAGAAGACCCACTACATGGGAGAACATATTTGCCAATGATACCACTGATAAGGGTTTAATTTCCAACATTTACAGGGATCTCATGAAACTTAACAAAAGGAAGATAAACAATCCAATAAAAAAAATGGGCAACGGACCTAGATAGACACTTTTCGAAAAAGGACATACAGAAGGCCGAAAGACATATGAAAACCTGCTCAAAGTCACTAATTATACGAGAGATGCAAATCAAAACGACAATGCGGTATCATCTCACACCTGTCAGAATGGCTATCATCAACAAATCAACAAACAACAAGTGTTGGAGAGGATGTGGAGAAAAAGGAACCCTCGTGCACTGCTGGTGGGAATGCAGACTGGTGCAGCCACTGTGGAGAACAGCATGGAGCTACCTCAGAAGACTAAAAATGGAACTCCCATTTGACCCAGTGATCCCACTACTAGGAATATATCCCAAGAAACCAGAAACGCCAATCAGAAAGGATATATGCACCCCTATGTTCATAGCAGCACAATTCACCATAGCTAAGATTTGGAAACAGCCTAAGTGCCCATCAGCAGATGAGTGGATTAGAAAACTGTGGTACATATACACAATGGAATACTATGCTGTGGTAAAAAAAAAAAGGGAACTCTTGCCTTTTGCAACAGCATGGATGGAACTGGAGAGCATTATGCTAAGTGAAATAAGCCAGTCAGAGAAAGATAAAATACCACATGATCTCACTCATTTGTGGATTATAGAGAACAACATAGACTGATGAAAAGGGACAGACCCAAAGACTGAGAAACAGCGATCAGGCTATCAATCCCCAGAAGGAAAGTAGGGGAGGGCGGGGGTAAGGGGAAGAGATCAACCGAAGGACTTGTATACATGCATATAAGCCAAACCAATGGACATAGACAACAGGGGGATGGGAGCATGAGTGTGTGTGTGGGGGGGGAGGTTGGGGGTTAATGGGGGGGATGAGGACACATTTGTAATACCTTAACTAATAATAAATAAATAAATAAATAAATAAATAAATAAATAAATAAATTCTAGACCTCTACAGCTCCATATTCATGAAAGTGGCTCATCTTTTAAAATAAGCAGCTCCCAAAAGGAACGTCTCTGCATGTAGAGGGAATGTTACTTGCGAAACTCGGGCACGTTGTTCCTGTCCCTCAGGGGAGAGGTGGGGAGAGTGTCCGTACAACCAGTTAGAAGGTGAATGAGCTTTCAAATATCTAATAACTTCACTCCATTTCAATTTATTAGCAAATCCTTCTTAGCAAGATTTCTCCAAGGGTAATGTTAGAAGGTGATCTACAGCCCCTGCAAATCAGGGATTTGCAGAAATCAATCCCTACTTGCTTCGCTCAGACCTTTCTGGCGACTAGAGGGGCCGGGCACACTGGGTACTCAGAAGAGAGAGACGCACATCTCACTGGGGGCCCCTTTCAACACAGAGAATGTTGTTAGATTGTTAGCTTTACTAATCACACCAAGATTGTAGGTGTGATTAGTACATCATTTGCCTCCCACTTCAGCTGAGGCAAATCCCATGTCACTGTCCTCTGAGCGACTTCCTTTCTGCTGTTTGGAGAAGTGTGAATTACAGGGCTTACACAGAACCCACTGAGGGGAAATCACCAGCCAGGCACTGCGAAATTAACCAGCGAAATTAACTGTCTCCCTTTACCTCAGGACCAGGCTGTCACAGGCCACAGAGACCTTTAGAAACAAAGCCCCATCCAACAGGACAAGGGACGGAAGTCACCCACTGTGAACGAGAGGCCTGGAGTCGCCCTCGGGGCACAGCTGACTCCACAGGAGAGGGGCTCTTTGTACTCACAAGACCGCCTGGGGCATGGTCTGCAGACAGATTGTGGTCATGCCTGTAACTTCCTTTCAAACGCTTCCTTCCTCGCTGCTTCTTCATAGACAGTGCGATGCCATGCATGTATGTTTGGGTTTCCTTACACCCACCGAGTGGTGAATTGACAATCAGGAGTTCGCACCCCAGGACAGTGGGCTAGATTCCAACTGGGAATTCCACTCGGGAGGCAGCTACCAGGAGTGCCCTTCTGTAATGTGTTATCTTGCTTAATGGGGCTTTGTTACTTAGCATAACAAACGTTAGAAATGGGTTCTCCTTTGGGGAAGTTAGGGCTATGCAAGACATGTGGATTGGCTAGAATACGCTAGAGACAGTCTCACTCTTGCTTGAACCAGGTAAAGAATCTAGAGGCTTAGAATCCCCACTTTGGGGATGGCTACTGTCTGCCCTTAGGGTCCCGAGGAGCAGACTTGAAGAGTTGAGTGTTTATAGTTTATTTGAGAGATGAAAGGAACTGGTGGGAAGGTGGGCAGGTGATAGGGGTGGGGGGAGGGAGCTTAAAAGGGTGTGTTAGTAAGCCAGTCACCACACTGGGTAATGAAAGCTTAATTCTGTGGGAAAGCTCTGGAAGTGAAATCTGAAATCTGTTAGCTAAGAGACCAGGGAGCTGGGGTATTTATACCCCCACCCCACTGGTTAATTAATCCCCAGGCACTTCCGGCCGCCATGGTGTGGGCTAGGTGGGTTCCTGCATCTCAAAAGCAATCCTTCCATAAAGGTTCAGAGGTGGTTGCTGGCACTGAGAGAAACGGAAAGGGGATCTGGGCAGAGCACCAACAGCGTCTGCTACGGCTCTTTAGCCTAAATCCCCGTGTGGCCACGTGTCCGTTATAAGCCTGCAAGGCTCTACTTGTCCAAACTGACTAAATTAGGAAAACAGAACCCAGTACCTGCAATGCCGATGGGTGGCTGCCATTCACAGCGGTGGTGGTGAGAGGGCCTGGGAGTTCATCCAGCCCACGGAACAGGTTGCTGAGTAGCCTGTGCCTGCTTCCTTACAACTGTCTGTTGAATAAACCTCTGCATGCGTGCAGCATTTGTTCCGAAACCTCCTTTCTAGTAGTGAGAGTAGCTAATTCTCACCCGTCATTTTGATGTTATGACCCCTGACCCCGCACCCTGAGAACAGCGCTGATTAAATGGCTCGGTCCGTCTGCAGTGTCCCTGCTCCTCTGCACGCAGCATGATGACTTAGTCTCAGGCAGCACATCCCTCCTCCCCCAGGTACGAGAAAACCCCAGAGGCTTCGTGCACACCCACCTGCACAGTGTAGCTTCCCAGGGTGGTGGCCCGTTTAAACCGCCGGCCTTGCTGCTGGGACATCATGAACAGCTGGGCCAAGCGCTGCTCCATGACCCGGGCGAAGCTCTGGTTGTGCAGACCCACCAGCGAATTGTCCACGCCCTGCAGCACTGCGGGTGCAGAAGGCATAGGGCTGTTCAGCGGACAGGCTCCCTGCTGACTCAGAACCACAACCCCCGCCACCCCTGCCCCAGCCACAGGGCGCCATGGGCCCTACCTCATGTGAGGGCTGGTCACCTTAACCTCACTTGGCCCTCACAACAGCCCCAGGAGGTAGGAATCACTATCCACATGTAATCACTTCCAGATGCTGGAAGGTTAAGTGACTTGTCAAGGTCACAGCTAGTAACTAGAAAAGTGAGGGTTCAAACCCAAGCAAAGCCTGGACTCTCTCCTCCATGGGCTGAGACATGTCTAACGCTGCTGTGGTAAGTCCAAATATTATTGAAGATTACGTGTTGTTAGAGTCCATACGGGAACACAGCCTAGATACAGGTCTGGCTAACTGGATTTTCCACTGGTTCCCACTCAGAAACTCGGGCTCCGGGCTACCCTTATTTTATTTTTCCTCCTCAATAGCTTTGTGAGGAATCTAAGCTCCATCCTGCACATCGGCCCCTTACAACCTGGCAAACCACCCTTTTCTATGTCCTCATCTCTACCTCCTCTGTGGTCACTTTGAGAGCCACCCCAAAGCTGCCCCAGGCCCTCTGGGTACTCTTCCATCTGAGAGCAGGACAGTGGGACAGAAAGAGCGAGCTCTTGCCAGTGTGAAACTTTCAGCAAGCAACTGGCCCTGCCTGCGTCCAAGTCCTCCTCTGTAGAAAGGGCGTAAGTCCACATCACAAAGATATTCCTAAAGAGATCTATGGGCGAAATGAGACCAGGTGTATAGGGAGCTTAGCACAGTGCCCAGCGCAAGGAAGGCACACGAAGCTCCTCTTGCCATTGTCCTCCACGGCGGAGCTTCATCTACTCCAGGGCATCTGCAATCAACAGGCAAGGCGTCGGTGATGGAATTCCAGGCAGTGGCTGGTGCATGGGGAAGGATTTTAATGAACACCAGGGCTAGGACTGCCGTGGCCACTTACTATGGGAGTGACTGGTGGTCTTTTGCTGTCAACCCCCCAAATCTAGTCTTTCCTCCAAGTCCCTTGGGAAGCACACTTCATCCCAAACACACAACACAGCCTTCAAACACAGCCATCCTGGAAATTAAAAAAATGCTAAAAACAATCCTTATCTTAAAGAAACCAAAACTTACGTGGGCTGGGGAGTTCGATCTACCACGATCCAGTTAAGGACCATTAATGGCAGCCATCTACTAGGATATGGACACAGCTTGGGTATAAAGAACGTGCCGTTATGATCGCATTCTGCTCAGGGCCAGAACAAGCAACGGACACTGAGATACAGAGAATTATTTCTAACTGATTGAGAGGGAAGTAAAGCCCACAGCTGAGTCTCAGAAATTACTTCTTTGAGGCCATAAATACCAAATAATCCCCATGGAGGGCATAAAGCAGCTCTCTTTCTAGGGCCCTTGTGAGGGACTCCCAGCTCAGCTGTCAGCGGAATTCCTGCCAACAAAGAGAAAAGGCTCAGGTGCTGTTCCCACTGGGGCAGGCCCCACAGAGGCCCCTGGGAATGCCCCCAACACAGCCTACCCCCGGGCCCCAGACAGAAGAGCCCCTGCTCTTGCCGATTCAGAGCTGCCCCTCTAGTAAAATTTCATAATCAACCGCTGAAGGATTACTTCTGAGTTGGCCTCTCCTGACCAATGGGCAGAGTAGGAGAGAGGACACAGGACACGGAGGACTTCATCATGGGTTGATTACTTTGTGAGAATCCCAGAGACGTCAAAGAAAGGGATAGCCAGGTGATGAAAAGGCTCCAGAAGTAGATAGCAGTGACGGTGGTACAACACTGTGAAAGTATTTAATGCCACTGAATTGTACATTTAAAAATGGCCAAAACGGACATGTTCATGTTGTGTGTATTTTACCACAATTGTAAAAGTTGTGTGTGTGGGGAGAGGGAGGGGGGGCGGCGGGGGTTCCAGGGAAGTGTAGGAGGTTGTGGGAACCTCCCACAGGGTTACATGGAATCAGCACCTGGACAGCTCCCAGTGCCTCCTTGTTCTGTGTGTAAAGAGACTACGTCCTTAGGAGGCAGCTGGGCCTAAAGTTCCAATGATCAGGCCTGGTTCAGCTTCCTGTATTCGATCGGAACTGTTTTATTGGTGGTTGAATCCGACACATTCAGAGCCAAAAGGACCTAAATGTTCATCTCATATCTTCTGATTCTAAGGGTGAGAGTGTGACACCCACAGGGTCTGAGTGACTGACTCAAGGACACACTCAGTTCATATGTAGCAGAGCTGAGGCCAGAAGAAACCCTGAAATTGCCCCAAGGCTGGTTTCCCGCCTCCCCCTCCCCCACAAGCACTAACTGATCCAACTGCCTCAAGCACTGTGATGGAGGCCACTTTTTCTTCTGATCTCCAACAGCCACAACAGCAATAAGAAATGAGGGTTACCTAGGTAGGGGGACAGGCGTTAGGTCCTAGGAGGATCCTGGGAACAAGACCATGTGTGTAGTTTCTTATTAAGGTTATGTCACTACAGTAGAGGCACAGGCACATGAGGGCAGGCTGAAACAGGAGGTCGTCTCGGACATGCAGTATTCAAGAGTGGACGTGCTACCATTCAATGTAAACCTTAAAGTTAACAGAAGGGGGGAAACCTCTGCAAATTAAAAAGCAGCATTTCTGGTGGAGAAAAGCAATGATTTTGTAAATGTTACATAACCTGCTGGTTTGGACAATGTGTTGCTGGGTTAGCATTGTCTCTCTCTTGGGCATAAACTCTGGTGAGGTTTATTTTTTAAATTTTTAAACACATTTCTTTAGTTTGACTTAGCAGGTAAAAAAAAAAAAATCTCTGCATATCCTTGGCTCCGCAGGAGAGAAAGAAAAGCAATTTTCTGCAATTTAGGAGAGGTCTTGAGCAGGCCCCCTCACAGGGCTGTGCTCCTATGTCCGTGGGTAGGCAGTGGCCCATCTCGCCTGCGCAGTGTGTGGAGGGAGGAGACGGGAGGGAGGAAGCGGGTTTTAGGTGGGCTTGCTCGCCCAGGCACATCTTCCATGACTTACAGGACCTCCCTCTCTCCCTCCTTGTTATGGGCGGGACTGTTTCCTTCCAAAATTCAGGTGCCGAAGGCCTAACCCCCAGACCCTCAGAATGCGACTGTATTTGGAGCCAGGTCTTTAAAAGAGGGAATTGAGGTAAAATGAGATCATATAAGTGGACCCTAATCCAGTATGACTGTGTCCTTATAAGAAGAGGAAATCAGGACACAGACACACACAGAGGGAGGACCACGTGAAGGCACAGAGGAAAGACACCCATCTGCAAGCCAAGGAGAGAGGTCTCAGGAGAAACCAACCCTGCTGGTACCTTGATCTCGGACTTCCAGCCTCTAGAATCGTTGAAGCCCCCACCCACCCCAGTCTGGGGGCCTTTCCACGGCAGCCCTAGCAGACCACTACCTCCCCTCCTAGCCCTTCCGTTTATGGCTGGCCTGCTCACTTTTCCTCCTATAAACACCTGCCTTCTCTCTTTGCTGCCAATCCTCACTTCGTGGCTTTTCAGAACTACTGTCAGGCTTTTGAAAAACAAGAACTGTTTTTGCTGTTTCATAAAGCTCAGCTGGGAAATGTCAAGGGGAAAAAAGAAAATGCCACCCAAACACCCTTCTACTTCCACCCACCCTCCCTGTCAGGACACGCCTGGGATCCGCAGGATTCGTGTGGGCGTGGGCCTCGTGCCCGGGGAGAGAGGACAGTGCACGTTGGCATTCCCCTGACGCCCACGGGCATTCTGTAGGGCAGTGCAGAAAGGCCTACAGTCTTGACACAGACAACCATTCACATGGACACGCCCTGGGCATCCACAGGTAAATGCTGTTCCTTCTGATCGGTCCACTTTCTGCAAAGAGGGGGCCACTAGCTGGGCCTTGCAGCTTGCTATTTTAAATGACTTATCTAATGTTCATCTTCAGGGTGATGTGTGTGTGTGTGTGTGTGTGTGTGTGTGTGTTCTCGTTTCGGCTTACTCTGAAGCCCCCACCCACCCCAGTCTTGGGGCCTTTCCACGGCAGCCCTAGCAGACCACTACCTCCCCTCCTGGCCCTTCTGTTTATAGCTGGCCTGCTCACTTTTCCTCCTATAAACACCTGCCTTCTCTCTTTGCTGCCAATCCTCGCTTCTTGGCTTTTCAGAACTACTGTCAGGGTTTTGAAAAACAAGAACCCACTCCTGGTTCTGTGACAGTAACTCCCTGACTCATAGGACAGGATCAAAAAAAGGATGCCAATCCTATCACCAAGTAACATGCAGTTTTAATTTTTTTAGTTTTTTTTAGTTTTTTATCTTTTTGACATGAAGCTTAAAACAAAACAACAACAACAACCAACCAACCTGATAGGGTGAAAGGGGAAATAAAATAAGAGATTACCTGTAATTACCCAATAGTCTCTGGTTGTCTCCGATATGTCAAGGTTGGGATATTCCAGCGCTAAAACAAGTAAGAAACACACCAAATTACTGTCACGCGTTTATATGTAAACACTGTGACGGGACATGGACATAGGTGAGTCCTGCTTTATCATCTGTAGGAGTTCTATGACATACAGGCCCGAACGGCCTTGCTGTTCAGAAATCGAAAATGCTCAGTAAAGAGCTCACTTTCAGATGAAGAGCTTCCTAGGGTCTGTGGATTTCTGCTTTTTCAGTTTTTCCATCAAAACCTCCTTAGTGGAACCTGTCTTAACTGGAGCCTTCTCTTGTAAAATATCCAACCGGCACTACCATTTTTAGGAACGATTCTCTCTCGCATGTATTTTTCCAATGTCAAGGGCTAAGTTGAGCAGCCAAGTGCTGGTTAACTAACATCTTTTGACAGGTGCAGTGACCATCAGCGTTAATACATGTAAAGGGCTGAACACAGTAAGTGCTCAGCAAACCTTAGCTGTTGTGATTATCAAAATATCAAGATGAAAGAAAACAAATTCTTCACTTGCTGCCAGGTGACATGATGCCTTCCTTTATGACACCACCTTTTCCATTAAATCCAGTTATCTTTCCTCACTGCGCGGAAATTCACAAAAGCTTGCTATTACAGAAACGTTAAAAAAAAATTCAGAATGACTATCTTGTGCTAAAGTATAGCCACACACATCCTCTCCTTTGTTTACAGAATCAAAAGCAACCACGGAAGGACATAGAAAGGATTTTGCTAATATCTATAATAATACAAGCAAAATATGCTAATTAGACCGGACATCCTTCCTGATGACCTTCCAGATGAAGCCAGGGCTGCGAGGGAAGCCCGGTCCCAGGTGCCCAAGGGGAGCTGGTACTGGCACCCGGGGGAAGAAAGGCCTACTCTTGCATGAATTTCGTGCATCGGGCCTCCAGTGTGTTTTATAAAACGCTTGCTCAGTGACCTTGGGAAAGGATCAATCGTTAGATTTAAGAGCACAGATCTTTACTTCCTTTGGGTACAAGTAAGTGTCTGGAGACAGAATGCAGGCCGCATTGTCATCGAAGTCTTATGCCTGCTGCACGGTGGTGAGGATTATGTAACTGAGGCATTAACGGAAGACGAGTCCACAGGGCTATCTGCTCTTCATCAAGGGAAGTCACGATGTGGATGGCAAATTAGCTGCACTGATATCTATAGCCAGGGCCAGAGCTGACAGCCCCGGGACATTTGCTGATGGTAGAAGCGGGGGAAATGATAGCAATCCGTATCGCCGCAAGGGCAAGTGCCCCACCAGGCGGGCTTATAAACTCAGAGGCAGACTGCTTGAGTTCAAACTCCATGTCTGACCAGCCGTGTAAGTGTAGATGCTTTATTAAACTGAACAAACTTAGTTTTCTTATCTGCAAAATGGTGCTAATAATTTTGCACCTACCTCATAGGGTGGTTGTAAGGAGTAAAAGAGATAAGAGGTCTGTGAAGAACAAAGGCATCCAGCAAGTGCTTTTTTTTTCAATATGCAATAATAATAAATTTGTCATCAATTCTATCTTCGTGTTAGCACATATCCCAGTTGTTTTATGACAAAGGATTTAGTATGCAGCCTGGCACCATGGATGTTTGCACGGGGAAACCGGCAGAGTCCCAGCGTGACGGGGACATACTCACGTTCAGCAATGGTGAGCGGCGGGTAGGTGAGGTAGAACCCCACCAGCTCAGCTGAGAGCTGGCGGAGGAGGCTGCTGGCGACGGTGCCATTGAGGAAAGAGCTCCGGTTGGCCACCACGTACACCAAGGTGACGGTCTGGGAGGCATTGGACGTGCTCACAATCTGAATCGACACAGGAGGAAAGGGGAGGGAGACATGCCAAATAAGATGAGGGTCTGTTTCACGGAGGCCGCGGGAGAGGACGTTTCAGCAGAAGTTGAGGGTAGGATTGAAAGGGAGGTGGGGAAAGAGCGAGGAAGAGACAAGAATAACAGCAGTCGTCACTCACTGATTGCGGGCTGCGTGCCGGGCATCGTGCGAAGGGCAGCTTATCTCATTTAACCCTCACCACCACCCCGGGAGGTGTCTCTAATTAGGGTTCCCTTTTACAGAGGAGCAAACAGGCCTGGAAGGGTCAGGGGGCTTGCCCAAGGTCACACAGCTAAGAAGTGACGGAGCCAGGATTCAAACCTGGGCAGTCATTCAGGTTCTAAGCCCTGCTGTGTATTTTCCCCAGGGGCTAGACTGTCTCACTTCTACAGCACGGATATGTTCAATTTAAGGAGGACTCACGTGCTCAGATAGAAAAAGCTCAAGTAACATTTGGGGGGAATTTTTAAGTTGGAAGGACAGGAAATGAACACCAGCCTAGTACCAAACAGTGGCTGAACCCGATTACACAGAAATTCAGAAACATCAACAGCTTCTTTAGAGAGTGATTGCATTTCCTTGTGGCCTATGAGTTCAATATAGAACATGCAAATATAAGTATGAGATGGTGTGTTTTTCTTCTCGCATTTTGTCTAAGTCGGTCTTCTCGTTTCTGGAAAACGAGATTTTCTGGGTCAGGGTATGGACAAAAATATCCCACAGATGAGATTTGAAAAACAGATGCAGTAGGAAGTCATTCCACTTGGTGAGACAGCCTTTGTCTGCTCCTTCCTCCTCCCCATCCACTTGCCACCCCCTCTTGTCCTGCTCAGCACCCCCAGAGGCAAGCCCTTGTGGACCAGACCACCCCAGTGGGCTCCTTTGCCCTCTGGCTTCAGCTAAAGGGAGGTCAGGGCCTGGTCGGGTAGCTCAGTTGGTTGGAACATCATCCCATGCTCCAAAAGGTTGCAGGTTCAATTCCCCATCAGGGCACATATGGGAGGCAACCGATCGATGTTTCTCTCACATCAATGCTTCTCTCTCTTCCTCTCTCCCTTCCTCTCTCTCTCAAAACAAAAAAATCAATAAAAAACATATCCTCTGGTGAGAATTTTTTTTTTGAAGGGGAGATCAGGAGGATGTGGAGAGAGAGAGAGATCAGAACATTGGTGTTGGGGCCTCCATCCCTGTGGGGTCAAAGCTCCCGTTAGGCAACTCAAGCCTCTGACTTCCTGTAACTGTTCCTTTCCCTGCCCCCTCAGCCCCAATTGTTCCTGTTTCGGGCACTGCACCGTCCCTGTGGTTTCCCTAGTGCCTGTCCAGGCTTCTGCAAAGGGTCCCTTCTATTGAACTCTCCTGAGTGTGCCCTTTCTTCCTGCCAGGGGCTGGCTGCTCTCTGACTTTCCCAGGCCTCTGTGTGTTCAGACATACATAGGTCTGCAACTTTCCTTTTAACCTTACTTTGAAGAAGACGGTCAAGAATATCTTCTTCACGTTATTTCCCACCTTTCCCCATGCATGGAAGTTCCTTTTAAATTCTCTTATATAGTCACGGAGTACATAATGTAGTCTCATCATTAATGACCTAGAGAGTCGACACTGCTGGTCAACTCTTACAACTCTCCTCTCTGCGAAGTGTTTTTAGAATGTGGTTTTAGCCACAGGTATTTATGCCTCGTTCTCAACTTACTAAAAAGAAAGCCACTTCCTTCTCAACAATTCAAAAGACCTCACTGTACTGTGACCCATAAAAGTAATTACTAAAATAACTTTACAGCCTTTATCTCCAACCTTTATCTCTATTGTGAACATTTTATTTTCCGCTTTTCAACAAAACCCACTGGGTCCCCAACAGCCTGCAGTACGGGTGCCTCTGTGCACACTGTACTTGACCAGGTAATTATGATACCGTTACAATAAGCTGTTTATTAGTAACAGGAAAGGAGTAAAAGGGAGGCTAGAAAATCTAGGCATCCCATGTATGCAGCGTTGCCAGAAAGCTGCAATTAACATTCTCCAAGTCTATCCCCTGCAGATTGCTGGGGAAGGGACTGGACAATAGACACATGCCCAGTAAGGTCTGGGTGCCATGGGAAGGTGCTTACCTGTCAGTCACACCTGGGAACAAGTCAGTGGCTAGAATAGGCATGGCCACTGCAAGCTGGAGAAGATTTGCTACTTAGGCTCCTGAACAAAGGAGCCTCCCCGCCCGCCCCCCGCCCCCTTGCTGCTCGAGTCTAACTCCTGGCTTGCAGGGGCTCCCACACCCTGCATTCACCCATGTGGCTCACGGCCATGTGGGATCCACACAATAGACTGATGGACTGAATGTAGCCTGATGCTACCTCAGACCCCACTCCACCATGGAATGAAAACTCTGGACACCGGCTTTGCTTTTAGTTCTATAAAAGCCCCAGCTGCTCCGTTTTCAGGACTGAGTTAAGGGACATGAGACTTTATATAATTTGAGGAATGTAACTCCAGGAAAAGAAGCCTTTTGCCACATTTCGTCTTCCTGTGGGGACCTCCGGAAATACTCATCCAGCAGCATCCCAAGAATGCCAGTCCCATTGCAATGGAGGAATCCCGTGTGTGTAATCCTCTGATAACGATTATACCTTTTAAAGCTAAGAATATTCTTATGGAAGTATAACTGACATTGACATTATATCAGTTTCATACATTTTTATTGTGGTAAAGCGCATACATTTGAACATTTTAACCATTTTAAGTGTACAGTTTGGTGGCATGAAGTACATGCACATCATTGACTGGCTGCCTCCTGCACGCCCCCTATTGGGGATCGAGCCTGCAACCTGGGCATGTGCCCTTGACCGGAATCGAACCTGGGACCCCTCAGTCCACAGGCTGATGCTCTATCCACTGAACCAAACCAGCTATGGCTGCACCAAAAATTCTTAATTGCGTCAACTGTAATCTACCCTCTAATATCAACCCTCTAATATCAATGCTATACAAGTAAAAGAAAATAACTATAAGTCACATTTTCAATAGTTCTCTAAACAAATTAATTAAATATTTACATGGTCTTATTCCACAGAGAATCCAAAGTGCTTCATAAATTATATTTAATACAATGAAATGGAAAGTTTTATTTACAAAACCAGGTTCTGGAAAAACAGATGAAAGACAATCCCAGGGGAATGGCTATCATACAGCTCTCTATGCATGACGTAGGGGCTAAGAGGGCTACTAAACCTAGACAACAACTTTGTCTCTGGGCTTCCTGTCAGCCAAGGCAAGAAGAGAAATGGGGTTAAAATAAACCAATTCACCTAGTTAGCCATTCATTTCTAGAGCTGGTAAGGAGGACCTATGTAATGCTTTCAACAATAAAGATTTTTTTAAAAGAGCTGTTGCCTGGCCAGCATGGCTCAGTGGTTGAGTATCTACCTATGAACCAGAAGGTCAGGGTTCGATTCCTGATCAGGACACATGCCTGGGTGGTGAGCTCGATTCCCAGAAGGGAGCATGCAGGAGGCAGCCTATCGATGATGCTTCTCTCCCATCAATGTTTCTAGCTCTCTAGCCCTCTCCCTTCTTCTCGCTCTAAAAATCAATAGAAACATATTTTTTTTAAAAAGCTGTTGATACTCTCAAGAGCATTCATAATCTACTTAGATACAATTTTCAAATTGCCTGCTGTAGTCTTTTCCAAGAAAAGTCTCTTACTTGCTAAAGCCAAGGGCCGCTTTTTTTATCTCGGCGTCCCTCCCAGGGCCTGATGGCTAGCAGGTGCTCCGTGGGTCTGTGCTTCCTGAACAGAGCATATTGTAGCTCTAAGCGGGTTCTACCTATGAAGTTCCAAATCCCATCAGAAAAAAAGATCTCCCACCAAAAAGCTGAGTCACACTCCTTACATAAATCTTAAGTCTGTGACACGTTTTTAGATCTTAGTCTAAAATAAACCAAATCATAATGAGATACTTGCACTTTGGATTGATCTAGAAAAGGAAAGCTTCTCATTCAAATTAAATTGAATGCTTTCTACATCATCTTGGCTTTGCTGATAATTCACTTATGCTAAATGTCAATTTTAAAACCACTGGGTTTTATTGCAAAGGCTTTTGGTTTAGTGAAAACAGAGACATTGGCATGTTCAGTTAGAGAAATTTGGTGGCTGGATAAATACCATTAAGAAGCATCTGTCTTGCCGAAACCGGTTTGGCTCAGTGGATAGAGCGTCGGCCTGCGGACTGAAAGGTCCCAGGTTCGATTCCGGTCAAGGGCATGTACCTTGGTTGCGGGCGCATCCCTGGTGGGGAGTGTGCAGGAGGCAGCTGGTGGATGTTTCTCTCTCATCGATGTTTCTAATTCTCTATCTCTCTCCCTTCCTCTCTGTAAAAAAAAAAAAACTCAATAAAAAAAAAATATAAAAAAAAAAAGAAGAAGCATCTGTCTTTAGTGGGATGGTATCTATACAACTGCAAAAAAAAAAAAAAAAAAGGGTCTGAGAAAGGCTTTTGATAGCATATCTACTGAAAATCCAGGAAACTCAAATACAGTAAACCAGGAGTGGGATTTTCCTGGGAAATAATCCATGTGTTTGTCAAAAGTTTCACCAAGGGCCCCATTTCTGCATTGCGTTGATACTAGTATAGCATGATGAATCACAGTATGGGCTTTGGCTCAAGTCTTTGTTCTATTTTTTACCAACCATGTGACCTTCTGGACGTTTCTTACCTTTCTCTCCATTTCCTCGTCTGTGAAATGGTGATGATAAACTTCAGAAGGAAGTTTTAAGTATTATGTAGCAAAACATTCATTAAACACCTAGCACAGTCCTGGCACATAGGAAGCCCTAAATATACTGTGTGTGTGTGTGTGTGTGTGTGTGTGTGCGCGCGCGCGCGCGCGCGCGCACGTGTAACGTAAGGTGACTGTTCACATGGATATTTGTAAAATGACTCAATGAAAATCACAGAATAGGCACATCTTAGTGATTTAGCTATTTAAAAATGATTCATTTTCTATGAGACATCTGACATATCTTATATAGTATATTCCAGTTCAATTTTTAAAAATAATGAATGTATTGGAAAGGCCTGAGGCATCTTCATGTGGGAAAATAGGTATAAAATCCCAAACCATAGCAGGTAGAGAGCGACACCGCACCCATATCCCAGACAGTCTCACCAGTGCCGGGACTGACTCAACTCCGTGGCCCCAGAGTGGCACCGTCTCCTGCCTACATCACACGCCCAAAGCACAAAGTAACATCCACCCCAGGAAGCTTTGAAACGGGGGACCAAGTCACCTCTTGCCAATATCTATCTGCATTATGACTGGCCTCCGTCGACCACACGGCTCAAGCGCCCTCCTCACCTGAGTCGTCAGGTTGCTTTGGGTACTCAGCACCTTCCTCTCGGCATCCTGGAAGGCCTTCTGTAGCCTCTGCTCCATCGTCTGAGCAAACCTGCAGGACTGTATGTTGTCGGACTGGCTCACAAACTGAAGCACTAGAACGAGAGTCATAAATCCGCACTCGGGCTTAATAGCCGTCGTAATATAAAACCACAATTTTTACATCAGAGCAATCAGGCAAAGAAGGGAGGCAAGGTTTGGCTGTAGTTTCAGATGTGGCTCTTAACATGATTTATAACCTAGAAGAATTGAAAGTGTGATGAGACCCAAGGTCCGCCCAGTGCAAAGGATTTTGTGGTTTCATTTGATTGGAATATGGAGACATCTGCTCCAAGATACTTTAAACAAATAACCCAAGGCATCACAATGCCTTCTGATTCTTTGGAGGGGGAAAATAATCAAATAACCTGCATGATTAAGTTGACTGAGTCTTTCCATTTCAACGGTTTCTCTATGCTTGTGGTTTGGAATCAGCAGGAACCTTGGAAGAAAGATCCCAAGGCAGAAGCTCAGAGATTCTAGTTCAGTGGCATCTGCAATGTGTTGCTCCAAAGCATAGATTTTATGGCTACTTAGCTCTTATCAGTACCCATAATACAGAAAAAAAAATAAAAACTACAGTACTTGGTGCACAAAAGTACCAATTATATACGGTAGGAAGACAGGCTCCTGTGAAGAAATATTTCTAGTAAATCCAGGAAAAAATTAGGCTGATGTGCAGGGCACTTGGGCATTTGATTAGCACACCCTTTGGGGAAGGAACAAGAGATGACAGAGCAGTTAGCAATGGAGTTTTTAAACGGGTGTCTTCTTGGCACTGCCCCAGGTCCCAGAACTGACAGAATCCTTTCGTCCTGAGTTACTTGCCTGTTTTCAGCTGGAAGTGGCCTGCAGGCTGGGGATGCCACGGGGAGGCGAGAGCCGCCACGGACTGCAAGCTTGGGGTATGCTGCTTCAGATCTGCAGTCACGTTGCTGACCCCATACACACCCAGCATGTCGATCACCACGGCAGGCAAGTACACCAGCCTCCCTTTGGTAGCATAATAACCAACTGTGACGTTATGAGAATGTTCCAGAATGTCCACCTGCAAAACAAACGGACCCACAGAACTCAGTGCTTGTTTACACTTTAAGTTCTTGGCGTTTCCTAGGACCATTTAGCATGGCTGGGGAAGAGGATGTTCTCGTCCAACAAATATTCTAACAACCCTATCAAGCAGACGTAGATTGGCAAGTCTCAAAATATCAGAATACAACAAAATATCAACTATATTGAAACTACATGGAACAGAATTAAATCTGCGTATTTTTGATTCCTTAAGTGACTCAGGATAATCCTGTGAGCACCGATTTTCTCCCAAGATGGCAGGCAAAACAGATTTCCAGGAAATGGTGTGCTAAAAAATAGCTTTATTGTATTTCTCATCATTTACGGAAATTAAAAGGCAGAAGTGAGAGAACAAGTGGGGGAACTTTCAGGACAGGGGTCAAACAGTATATGAGGTGACTTCCTCTCTCTAGAAGCTGAGCGAAGGATTGTTTAGAGGTCACCTGATTCGTGACATGTAGTTGGTTCAAGATTGAGGTGGGGGTGGGCCATGGAGAAAGTTTCTCTTACAGCTGAGTCTTAAGAGATATGATAATCTGAGCTCTTCTTAACCCAATTGGAAGGTTTAGAGACTTTAGATTTTACTATTAATTTTTGCTTTCTTCGGGTTTTATATTAACAAGTCAGGGTGTTCTTTTGTGGTTTTTTAATTTTCTTTATTGATTAAGGTACTACATATGTGTCCTTATTCCCCCATTGCCCTCCCCTACCCCTCCTCATGCCCTCCCCCTCCTGGTGTCTGTGTCCATGGGTTAGGCTTATATGCATGCATACAAGTCCTTTGGTTGATCTCTCCCTTTTACCCCCACCCTCCCCTGCCTTCCCTCTGAGGTTTGACAGTCTGATCGATGCTTCTCTGTCTCTGGATCTGTTTTTGTTCATCAGTTTATGTTGTTCATTGTAAGTCAGGGTGTTTTAAACACCCACTTTCCCCCTTTATTTTGGCATCTCCATTAGTAGTGTCACACGCATTTGCCCAAGGGATCAAGAAAACTGGTTTTGCAACAGGCTGGGTGTGCCTCTGGTTCCTCCACACTTTGTTCCCAAAGGTGGTGCTCCAGACTGGGGGGGGGGGGGGGGGGCGGCTTTAGGTGACTGATGGTTGCCAGAGGGGAGGGGAGGTTGGAGGTTGGGTGGAAGAGTTAAAGGGGTTAAGAAGTATAAATTGGTAGCTACAAAAGAGTCACGTGGGTGTGAAGAACAGCAAAGGAAATATAGTCAATGATATTGTCATAACTACGTATGGCGCCGAGTGGGTACTGGAAATATCGGAGGATTACTCTGTGAAGTATATGATTGCCTAACCACTAGGCTGTACACCTGACACTAATACAAAGTAATACTGAATATAAACTGTCACTGGAAAATAAAAAAAAAATTTGTTTAAAGGTGGCTTTCGGTGGAACAAGCTACTTTTGGATGGAGCATGGACACAGAAGTAGGGATGCCAGAGAGAAAGTGACTCCTGCCCCTGTCCTTCTCAGTACCCTAAGGACTGAGTCTCAGTTTGGGGAGTACTTACTTTTAACACCCCTCTAATCCTTACAATCACATTTTTGCCAACCATGTCTAGCTTGAATTTAACAAGCTGCTTCCATTATTCTCACTTTTATGATTCCCTTTTCTTAGGGACTTCCATTTGTGGTGGTAATATCAAACATCCTTTCAAAAGATATGTATTGAAGTTCTTAGAAGGGAGCCAATTAAAAAAAATACATTCTGTCACAGCAGTCTGTGAGGAGATGCAGAAAAGGCAAAAACCATGAAGGTCGTTTGCAAATGAGAGAAGTTTAGTGGAACCTGTATCAGGCAACCAATAGAAACATTCACATTTTTCACTCTCTCTTTTTTTAAAAAAATATATTTTTATTGATTTCACAGAGGAAGGGAGAGGGAGAGGGAGAGATAGACACATCAATGATGAGAGAGAGTCATTGATCAGCTGCCTCCTGCCCGCCCCACACTGAGTTTCGAGCCTGCCACCCTGGCATGTGCCGTGACCAGGAACTGACCCATGACCTCCTGGTTCATAGGTTGATGCTCAGCCACTGAGCCACGTTGGCTGGGCCACGTTTTCCACTTTGAAATAACGTTTCTGCCACAGAAACCACAGATGCCTCACATGAAATGCGTTTCTTTCTTTTTCTTTCTTTCAAAATTATATAAAAGAGACTGACAACGGCCAGCAAATTATGTACCAAACCTTATTCCTAGTCCTTGGTGTGGTAGTGGGGGGAGAGGGCCACCAAGCCAACTGCAGCTGCAGAACAAAACATCAAAGGAAGAGGCCAGAGCAACAGTTCCAAGAGTTGCAGAGGGTTGCCCACCGACTGCCAATTGCATTTACTGCTTTAAAACTTGGAATCAAACCAAAAGCGTGTAAAATGAGGCTTCCATCACAGTGAGCAGTTGTTAAATAGTACTTGGCATTAGAGTGTTTGGAGGAAAAAAAAAGTGTTTACTTCCCCGTCTGCTGCTGGCAATTTGAGCAAAGTTGGACTCAATTACAAGTCAGAGTAATTTTTAAATGTCCTGAAATAAATCATTAACTATATACAATGGCGGGGAAGATAAAGGAAGAAGTAATGGATGATTTCTGGAGAATTACATGAACAATTACTAAATACTCTTCCCAGACAATGGGATAAAGGACCAATTAAAACAGTATATCCAGGCTTTAAGAAAAATCTGGACATAAGGCAATTAGCCTCAATTTTCCACCTCAAGATTTGACCTTTTTCCCCAACAACAACACATGAACTATTTGCCAAAATGGAAAAAAGAAAGATGCTCCGTGGCTATGGTACCCAGGAGGGGAGGAAAATGATCTGAACCTATTCTGGTCCCCCGAGGAAGACTAGACCGGATTAGACAGATGACAAAGCAAGGGGCTTACGTGAGCCGAGACGTCATTCTGGTGGAAAGCCTTGCGCAATGCCTGCGTGAGCCCTTTGGCTATACTGAGCTTCAAGGTTTCACTGATCTGCGCTCTCCTCTGCGTCAGAAAGAGAACTGCGAGACAAAACCGAAGTACGGTCATCAGGGTAAGGCAGCAGACGCCCCAATACATGAGCCCTCCTCTCCTCCCCGGCCAACACCTCCCACAAGTTCTGCACGAAGCCGGTGAGTGCAGGTCCAATGAGGGCAGAGCTGGGGTAGCAGCTCTGCAGGCCCCACTCACGTCCTAAGGAAAGAAGGCCCTCGCCAGCCGTTTGTGCGGAGAGACAGCCATCATGCCGGTGGCACTTCATTTCAGACCAGCGCTGCTTCTGACTTGGAAAGGGGGTGCTCAGTAGGACCTGCCCCTGGTGGGTCTGCATACAAGGGAATTCCCTCAACAGCATCCCCAAGAGCTGACTTAGGGGCAGGCGCTGAGCTAGGTGCTGCAGGATGAGTCAGGAAGGCAGGCCCCACCCGACAAGAGCGACAGAGACGGGGATGGAGACCAGGGCATTTGTGACTGACTGACAGGTGCTATTTGAAGGGAAGCCTAGGATGCTATTGGAGGTCCCAGGAGGAGCATCAGCCCTGACTTGGGCAAGGGTGTGGGGACCTAGGAAGGGTTCCTGGTGCTTCTGCTGAGTCCTGAAGGATAATGGGAGTGAGCCTGCCAGGGGGGGAGCCCACTCCCACCCACTCTTACCCACTCCCAGAGGAGGGAGTGTGGTGCCTTGAACTAGATGTGCAAAGGCACAGGGGAGAAGAGGGACATATTTCAGTGTATGTGTTTAGGCTTGGTCCTGAGGGCAACGGGAAGGGAAGGGTTTTGAATAAAGGCATGCATTTTAGAAGGTTCCTTTAACTGCAGACTGGAGAACAGGCTGGTGGGGGGAGGGGGATGGAGTCTGAAGGCAGAGAGATAAATTTGGCCATTTGTTGCAGAAATTTAGGTGAGCGATCGTGACAAGGTGAACTAGGGAAGTGGTAGCTGTGGTGGAGAGAGTGTTCCAGGAGAACTGGAAGGAGCTGGTGACTGACAGGGTGTGGCTGGGGAGCCAGGGGGTTGGTGAAGACGGGAGGGGGAGAATGTTCCAGACTTCTGCATCCAGGCGGTTGAGGTTGTCACTCAGAGGAAGTGGCATAGATTTGGAGAGCAAGGGGGAGGGAAAGTGGGAAACCAGGTGGTCTAATTTCTTGAGATATAGGAAGAGATACTGTACTTTCTGCTATGCCTAGTATCATATCCGTAACATAGGATATGCCTCAAGAAATAATTTCATTTAGTTCTTTGTGGGGTGGAGAGGAAGGTGGGATGTGGGCATTCGACACTGGCATCCTCTTTCAAATACTGTGCCTGATGCTTTTTGTAGCAAACACTACCACACAATGAAAAGGACCCTGTGCCTTCTTGGTCTGCTTTGCTGCCACTGAGAGGTGGGGGCTGAAGAGATAGCACCCACCACCCAACATTTTCAAGGCCTCCTTTTTAACATCAAAAGAAATCCCGGGTGCCCACGCCGTGTACCGGAGCCGTACTGTTAGTACCTGCTGATGGAGAAAACCCATGACACAAAGCCTTTCTGAATTCCGTGGTGCTTCCCGAAGTTGTCTATTTACTAACACATCATTCATGCCTGGGAAACATCACTGCAGGCAAAGCTTGTGCTTCCTCAGACCCCTGGCCGAACTGGTTTCCGAGGGGCCTCTGATTTCAGGACTGATCCCGAGTCTAGATGGTGTCACAAAACTCTTGTCTTACCCTCCGTCACTGGATAAAGATCAGGGGTTCCCAACCCTGGCACTATTGACATTTTGGGCTGCTGAACTGTTCTTTGTCGTCAACCATCCTGGGCATTGTAGGATGTTTAGCAGCCTCCCTCGTCTCTATCTCATCAGGTGCCAACGCACCCTCCCTGCCCTTCAAACCCCCCCTCCCCCCCCCTACACATCTCCAGATGTGCAAATATTCCCGGGGGAGGGGGAGCTACACTGCCCCTGGTGAGAACCACTGATCTCAAAGAAATCTAATAATTCTGTTGCCTCTCTGAAGCCATCATGTGCTTGCTGCTCCAAGTCAAGTCAGGAGAGTGGAGTCTTACCTGTCTTCACCAGGAGTTTACTGGACATCTGACACTCCAGGTTGGACGCCATTTTGCCAGTTGTGACCACAGCCGTCGACACAGCGGGAAGAGCCGCATTTGGGTTTTCTGCCAGCAGAGGCGGCAACCGCGTGGCCCTTACTGGTGCGGTGACGGACGTCAAGGCTGCCGTGATCGTCAGCGAGCGTGTGGTGGACGCCCTGGGCAGGTCTGGGTGGGTGGGGTTTGGGAGGTTCGTGTGCATGGCTTGTGGCTTCCTGGGGAGGTGTGTTGTGGACAGCAGGCCGGAGGCGGTGCCCGTGTTCCCTTGCATGGCTGTGTGAGTGCTCGTGGTGTGTGCTGATTTTGCAAACATGTAGGCTGGCGTGAACGAGGCGGCTGGGTGGCCTGCCCCTGGTGTCGCCTTCGGGCCCGGTGCCGTGTTGTTTGTGACATGTCTAGCTAGAGCAGTGGTCAAACTGCTCTTGACTAACCCAGAGGCCACGGCCGAAGGGCTGCTGCCAGGGCCCTTAGCGACCAGGGCTGCAGACAGTGCCGCCGGACTCGATTTCCTCGGGAGCAACGTGGATGCTGCTGCAGCTGCTGTTGGTTCTGCCTTGGGCGCCACTGCGAAGTCCACTGTAAAGAGAGAAAAAGCAAAGTTTGTCACTGGCCCACAGTGCCCACATCCCTTGAGGTGATGAATGGATGTAACTGATGGGTTGGCTGGGATGAAAAGTCTCTGTGCCCTGAAATGTAGGCCACAGAGCTTAGGCTCATTAAGTCAATTAAGCACAATGAGAATGCCAGTTATAGCAAAGCTATGGTCGGTAAGAAGGACACTTAAATTCTGAATACTTTCAAAAACACCAAGTCGGCAGAGGATCAAGGGCATGACTATTTGGGGCTGCTGAATCTTTCACCAGCGTGGAAGGGTGTGTCTGCTCCTGAGCAAAGCTGGGTATCTGTGTTGAGCTTGAAGATGCTTTGGCCACAGGAGCGGTCATACCTGTTTTCTGGGTACCAGGAAACAAACTTCCTGCATTAGTGGCTGCACCTGTCCATTTCTTGGGGCGCTGAGAAGGCGGAAGCACTTTGGATGGGGTCCTGAGTGAGACCCTGGTTGACAGAGGAGATTCAGCAGTAGAGTGATATCGCAGGATACTCTGGAATGGTGTGGAAGCATGTACCACAGGAAATGGGTAGAAGTTGCTGGAAATTTTGGAGCTTGTATCCATTCCATCTGAAAACATCTCCTGCAAGCCAGCTGTGGAAGGCAGACTTGGAGAGGGTAGCGAGAGAGGCCATGCTGGATGGACAGGCCACTGTACCTGGGGATGAGACGTGACTTGTTGACTTGTGGATGGGTCATCTTCAACTTCAGTTGCTTGGAAGTCTCTGGGATGGTTATTACTTGTAGACAAGACAGCTGTATGGTTTCCAACCATGGTAACATCTGACTGTTGGATGGGCTGGTTGGTGCCTGTATCAAGGATGGAATCCTGAATGCCAAAGCCTTCTGCAGTTGCTACATGCCCAGCAGTGTCTTTGAGATTCTGGGGGTCTATTGTATTAACAGCTGAAGCTAAAACACTGGGGGCAGGAGAGGAAGCTGAGTGAGGTTTCCAATTTGTGGAGTTAATTGTGTGCCCATTTATAGCATAATTTGTTTGCTGCAGCAAGCCAGATATCGTTGGTTCTGTGGAGAGGGATCCAGTTTCTGCGGAAAGGGAACTCCAGAACACATCTGTGACCGCTGGCTTTTTCACGCTTCCCATTGTGGGGAAATCATAGACCTCAGTGGAGGAGGGAAGTGCCGTCACCTGTTTGGAAGTTGAAACTGGCAGCTCCGAATGGACCGTCGCAGCTGCGTCCGTCTCTGGCTTGCTGCTGGAAAAGCCGGGAGATGGGGAAACAGTCTGGACAGCTCGTGTGGAGGGGAGAGAACGTGGAGGTAATTCTGAAGCAAGGTTTGTCCTTGGCGTTGTACGGACAGTGGATGAAATAGGATCAGTGCTGAAAGCAGAGGTGAATCCATTTAGAGTGTGAAGACTCGGAATCTCTTTACTTCGGAAGGTCTGGAGAGCAACTGTCAAACTTGCCCTTTCGTTTTTCCTTGGGACAGCTGTCCCGCCACCTTTTTTCTGCAGCGGGAACGTCCAAGTGGCAGCAAGGAGATTAGGAAATGTGCTTGAGAGGAGGAAGTCGGTAGTGGCAGCAGGAGGGTGTCCACCGTGGCCCTCTCCCTGAGGAGTTGGCATTCGGGGCGGGGTGGATGGAGAGGCATGGTTACCTGCCGGCTGCAGGACAGTGGGAGAGTCTGCTACTGCGCCCTTCGAGGGTGATGCAGGAACCGCCCCAGAAAGGAGGGCTTGTCCTCGGCTGGCTGTGGTGGGAGGCAGAGGAGAAGGCACCAAAGAGGAAGATGTGTGTTCTGCAGAAAGGACGGGCCCTTCAGAATTCTCTGGAGCTGCTGACAGGTGCAGTGGGTTAGCGGAGTCCTTTGCAGTGGCGGGGGCTAGTGTCCTGTGGGTCATTTCCACCGCCCCTGACTCTGCGGTCTGGAAAAGTGAGGGCACAGCCCCACTCTTCAGAGCTGGCAGCGACGCCCCCTTGTGCACTGTTTCGGCCACCTCCGCTGTGACTGGCTGGGTGGATGCAGGTCTTGATGCCGCTCCCAAGCTTGACCAGGAGGGAGTTCCACGGGGCAGGTGAAGACTTCCAAGTGCTGGGGGAGGGGGAGACCGATGGGCCAAGTCTGACCTGGACCTCAGAAACTCTGGTGTGGGGGAGCCTGCTGCGCGAGGATCCTCCGTGGGGGGCAGCGCCGAATACTGCTTTGTTGAAGATCCAGAGAAACCTAGACGGGGGATGCTTATTAAATCCCGGGCATTTGGGGATGGAGTGTGGTTCCTTTCGTCAGCAAGCGGGTTTCGGGGTTTAGCCACGCTCTGACTTGGAGCTGTCTGGGGGACTAAAGGCGCTGTGGTGGGTCGCCCAGCTGGCTTAGAAAAGATGATGGGATGAGGCGAGTCAGGAGCCAATGAAGGGGCTGGAGGTGAAGGGAGAAGCGGGAGGATGTCTGACCTCAGAGAATGTCGTTCTGAGACGGAAGGAGCCCCTACCCATACTGGCTGAGACGGGAGGACAGGGCTCACGGACGTCCCCGAGGGGACAGTGGGCAATGCGGGGAGCATGCTAGTGTGAGGCAAACCTGGCACACCGGCTGCTTCTCTTCCCCCTGGCGGTCTTGGCTGGACCGGCGACTCGGTGGAATCCTTGGAAGGCTCGAGGGAGGCACTATATCCGCTCCCTTGGTGAGGGGAAGCGGAGAGGTCCCCGTGAGCCCGAGGCCTGCGGTGTGTCTTGGGAGGAGGTGTTCGGGTGAACGGCAGCACGCTGGTGTTGTCAGGGGTCGGGCCCAGCACATCCTTGATTCTATCCACTGCGGAGGAAGACTGCACTTCGGAGAAAGGCCATGTTGGTGAAATCGGGGACCATTTCCCGGGAGGAAACGACTCCGGGTTTGGGGTGACAGTTGTCTGTAGGTTGTCTGTTCCTGTGAAACAAAACATCAAGTGGTCAGACATCAGCCAGTAAGTGCCTGCGGTGGTAGGTCCTAGAGAGACGGCGTGGGCAGGAAGGCGCTGCTCAGACCTCTTCCACCCCTGCAATGAGGACGCATTAAACACTCTCAAACAATGCATTCAGTAATTAGAAATATGCAAATGCTGCAGCTGACCTACAGGGCAGGAATGGAGACAAACTGTCCCTGTGAAGTGATGTTTAAGCAAAGATGTGGGACACACTTGTGTATTTTAAATCTTTTTTTTCTACACCACCTATGACAGTTGGACTGGGAAACTCACAATCTAGAAAGTCAAAGACAAATGGGGCTCCCTGCCATGGCCAATGATACAAAACAAACCTCATCCGAAACCCAAACCGCCCAACGAAAGGACCATGTATCCAAATGCAGGTCTTTGCTTAGGGCCCTATCGCATCTAGAGCAGAACAACTGGGGTTGCCTGTGTTTGGAGAGATGGCAGCAAGGAGACATGCGGTCTTATTGAATATGAAAGGATTCCTGATGCTATCGTTCATGCCATGTCAAAAGCGCAGGGGATTTCTTTCAGGTTAGGCTACTTCTGCAAGAAAAACTCTTCCCATCCAACCCAGGATCAGAGACAGCCCCTCATCAGCTGGGGTCCCTACGAGCAGACTCACTCTCCCTGATGGCCTGATGAATTGAGAGGCCATGTTGAGAAAGCCCACGCAACACAAACTGTGGTGGCCACTGGAGCTGCAGAAGTCTCTGGGAACTATGAGTGGCCTCTCCTAGCAGAAGGTGGCTCCAGCGAACAGCCGGCAAGAAGCCAGGGCGTCCCAATGCTGCCTCGGTTGCCTCCTGGGTTCCTCGAAACTACTCCTGTAACCCAGACAATGGCCGTCCTTTCCCACTCAGCGCTGTTCCGTTGGCTGCTGGAGACCCCCAGGAGAAGTCAGCCTACGTTTCCAACCACCGTCATGAGACCCTCCTCCTGTCCCACTCACTGCCCACCTGCGGGTTTTCCTACTTGCAGCCCTTACAGAAAAGCAAACCCAACCACCAATAGCTCTTAGATGTAGGAAACTAAGCCAACCAACTAATAAATATTAATAAACACCCCAAACCCCTCCTCCTCGTCTGCCAGAGAAAGACATCTGCAGCTTTCTATCAGGTCCCAGAGTCAGACTGCCTGGATTCAAATCCCACTCCTCCATCTGCTAGCTGTGTGGCCTTGGACAAGTCACTTCACCTCTCTGGGCCTCATTTCCTCATTAGTAACATGGGGGCAATTACAGTACCTACCTCATGAAATTCTCTTAAGGATTAAAGTGAAGTGATACACTTAAAGTCCTTAGGACAGTGCTTAGTGCTCCCAAAATGCTAGCTATTGGTGGTGTTGCTACTGGTATTTGTTCAGCCCAAGGTAGGCATGGACGCACTCAGAAGCTTCCTCAGAGAACCCGATGCCAGTTAGAACTCATTGTCACGATCCCCCACATCTGTGGGGGCCCTTAGAGTCTGCAGAATATTGTCACACCCTAATCCCACCTCGAGGAAGAGGAAAGGTTATGACCCCCATTTTACAGTTGAGGAAACCAGGGCTCGGGGGGAGCAAGTGCTAACTTGGCCCAGGTCACACAGAGAGTTATTCTATAGTCGAGTATGTCTCACTTCTTTCGACGTCAGGCTCAAGTCTCCCCAGTGCTGTGTGTGGGAAGGAGGTCTTCCTCCACCTTCCGGTCTGGGCTGGGCTCTGTCCTCCCAGAGGGACCCTCCCACCCAACCCCCCCAGACCGGAGCCCACTCAGGAGCTCCCTCTTCCTCCTGAGTTGGATGGTGTGTCCCTCTTTGGCGCCGCTTGGGCACACATCACTGAGCACAGCTCCACATCACAGAGACCTGTCGGGCTCTGACTCCCAGAGGGTCAGAAGAGATGGAAGAAGCGCCATGGCTATGCTGAGGCATCCATCCCACACCCCGCAGTTCTGAAGCCTGGCGCCGGGGACATTCTTGCCTAAGATGAATTCTCTTGGGGCTTTTTAAAAACAAAATGCACCGGTTAATAGAATCAAATTGCCATTCCTTGAAGCACTGCCAGCAAATAAGAAGATTCTGTTTAATGCTTTGACATTCAGTGTTTTTGTGTTCACAGAGGTTTTCTTTTTGTAAGAAGTTTACGGCTTTCAAATCCTTTGTGAAACAGGCTTAGAGATCAACTTGACTTTCCCCCCATTACATACAATGTCACTTTCATTTTTTAAAACCTCGGTTAACGTGATCATGACAGAAAATTTAGCAAAGACGGAAAAGTAGAAGGGAGAGAAAAAGAATCCCAGTCCTCCCTCCGTGCTCTCCACATGCGGGTCCCAGCACACGGAGAAAACCAGGTTCACACTGAGGTGAACTGCGCGTGTGGACTTCATCCTTGGAAAAGCTTTGGTTCGCTTGCTTTGCAGACTTGTAACCACACTGCATTCCCAACTCTGCACCTGCTCTTTCTCTTTGAACAGTATATTACAGCATATTTCCATACTGGATGAGGACGCATATTATTTCCACTAAGATGTGGTATGTGTTTTTGTTTGTTTAAACATCCCCCAACTGTCAAGGTGCAGTTGTTTATAAAAGCTCAGTATCTATAATAATAAAAGCATAATATGCTAATTAGACTGGACAGCTGAATGACTTTCCAGACAAAGCCAGGGCTGCAAGGGCCAAGGGCAGCTGCCGTGGCTACGAGGGCCGAGCCCCTTGCATGAATTTCATGCATCAGGCCTCTAGTTATAAATAATGGCCTCATCCCCTTCCAATGTTGTCATCACAAACCCTCCGTGGCAGGTGGGACAGACACAATGACTTCCTCTTAGGGTCTTAGACCCCCCCCCCCCCCACACACACACACACACAAGTTCACGCGCATCAGAAGTAAACCAATGGGACTTGGAGTTCTCTCTCCTCCCCCTTTGCCCTGGCACCCTTCTGATCTTTCTGATGGGGTCACTTGGAAGTTTAAAAACTTCATCCCACAAGATGGCATAAACTCAACCTAAAAAAAAAACAAAAAACACCCACAACTGACCACCAATAACTGACCTCCATAACTAGGACAATCCTATTAGCAAACCTTTCCAAATTTTCATATTAATTTTTACCATTTCATTTCAGTGGCCTTCAGGGAAGCTGAGGCCATTAAAACCCATTAGGCAAGAAAGACGGGAGATGTAGGAAAGTCTGTACCTAGAGAAACGCAGTCACAGGGGCTTAGAGAGCTGGGTAAAATAACAGCGCATTATCAGGCTTCACACCATGATGAAAGCTTTAGACATAAACCACTGCTCAGTAATAGTCCCAGAATTAAGTTATCATTCTTCCCACAATCTTTGAGTACTTTCCCTTTATGCTTAGTGTTATAGCCAATTATCTCCCTTATTGGGATAATCACTTAACATGAATCCCACAAATACGTATTGAATGCTTTATCTGATGGTCACCCCTTTACAAAGGTTAACAAACTGTAATTCTCACAGAAAAGGTGGTTGATGCCACTGTTTAGGCAGTGATGGCCTAAACAGAGGTGACACGCGAACTCATGTTTTTGGTTGATTTATCTTTGTTAAATGGCATTTAAATATATAAAATAAATATCAAAAATATAAATCTTTGTTTTACTATGGTTGCAAATATAAAAATATTTCTATGTGTGACACGGCACCAGAGTTAAGTTAGGGTTTTTCAAAATGCTGACACGCCGAGCTCAAAAGGTTCGCCATCACTGGCCTAGTGTGTGGGATCTGGGGTCAGAGCTGATGGGTTCATAGCCTGACTGCCTCGCTCCAGTTGTGTGAACTGAGACAAGTTACGCGCCTGTCAGTTCCTGCTTCCCCTTTTCTAAGGTGAGATAGCAATAATCGCTGTCTCACAGGCGATTATTTGAGGCTTAAAGGCATTGATCCGGGTAGAGTCTTTGGAACAAACACACCCTGGTAGGCGGTCAGCAGTCAGTAGATGTTATCATATTACCATCAAGGAGCACAGAATCTAATTAAGAGGTGTTGGAGTCATCTTTGTTCTAAATTATGACAAAAAGAAATTCTTAGACTCCCACTTTTGTCGTGTATAGTATTCTATCTTCTTGGGAACAGTTCACATTTCTTACGATGAATCCCTTTTCTCCGACTGTAATTCTCCACCGTACCTGGGTAATTCCGCTGGCTTTCTTAGCTCTAGCAAGACTCCTGCATGAGATCTCTCCCCTGAAATCTGCCTAGTTCTACAAGCAAGCACATGGTTTTGGAGATAACTATTCAGTATAGTGGCAAAGTATTCGCTTTCCCATTAAGATTCCTTACAAATCTAATTATAACTCTAGCTGAGATGCTGAGAGGAGAAAGTAGAGAGAGAACAAGAGCTTCTCATATATTCTCATACATGTATATGAGAATACTTTTTTATTGCTTAAAATATTACAAAAACTAGTACATTTGTCTCCTTTTTTTCCTCCTTGATCTTCCCCCAACCTCCCCTACCCGCCCCCCCCCCCCCAGTATCTTGTGTCCATTGGTTATGCTTATATGCATGCATATAAGTCCTTTGGTTGATCTCTTACCCCCTCAAACTCCCCCAGCCTTCCTGCTGTAGTTTGACAGTCTGTTTAATGCTGTTCTGCCTCTGTATCTATTTTTGTTCATCAGATGAGAATACTTTTGATAATTAATCCAGAAATGAAAAAACTACACAAATTAAAATATAAAGGAGGAGCCACTATTGAAAAAGGCACCAGGACTGGTAATATTCAACTGAGTTCTATCTAACTTTTAAAAAATAGGTAACTCTAATGTTATTAAATCAATTCAGGCCTTTGAAATATATGATAATGTTCCCAATTTGTTTTATGAAACCAGTCCAGCTTTAATATCAAAATCCAATAAAGATATATGAAACAATAATCAAAATATGTAAATGAATACAGGGCAGCCAAGCAAAAATGTGTGTGTGTAGGGGAGAAGATTGTAATAAAAAATAGGAACTTATGTGTACTCCAGGATCACATTTATGCAATTACACAAAAATTATGTATTACATACGTAAATAATAAATTATTCAATGCATAAATTATCAATAGATAACACTTTTATAAAGTCTGTGACAGTCAACACAGACACATGTACCAGCACATACACGAAACATACATACACACAAAGGGGAATGTAAGGCTTTTCACTGCATTTAAGGGCCAAATGGTCTGATCCTAGGCCAAACTCCGAACTCTTAATGTATTCCTGAAGGTTATCATTTGCAACCCCAACCTTGCACCATCTACAATGTGGCTCACAACAGGCAGGGACCTTCTCATTCATTTTGTATCTCACAGGGTATTTCGTGAGGTTGAAAAAAAACCAAACCTGTATTAAGGACATCCAGACAGCCTGACATACTCTAAAACTGAGAATAAGCAAAGATAACCATGCCAGAACACCTGTTTCAATAAACACTGGCCCTAAGCAATGATTTGAGGAGGAAAAGTTCTGTATTCGAAACCATTCAGGAAATCTCTTAACAGGAGAGTGACAGCGCAGACAGTACGAAAGCCGGGTAGTAAACAAAAGTCTTGTCTAACCTAGAAAACCCCCAAACTGGCTGACTGTGGAACTCTTTCTCCTTTTCTTTTTCTGCGTGATACCAGTTAATGTCCCCAGGAGCCGCTGCTCTGAAGAACACCTTGAGGAAATTCTAGCGTTGGTCATTTCAGAGTTTCAAGTCGTTGCCCTTGGGCCATTTCAGACACAGAGGAAACCCCGAGAAGAACTGATGCGTGGGCCGGATTCCTTACGGAAGAAGAAAACATGTTCTTTGTCATTATGCGGTTGGCAAATTCTGCTCCTGTTTTCTTGTTTCACCGTGCATTTTATCAGACGTACGCATGACCTCTTCCCTGGATGCGCATCACTTGAGATAGCATCGGGGTGAGCACCAGAAAAACTGGAAAGTGCTTGTTGTAAGTGTCAGGGACCATCATCATTATACTGGTTGGCTCTAATGCCATCTTGGGCATTAAATTAACTTAGGTAAAATGATAATATCAATAACTTGATGGTTTTCCTAACGGGAGACATACAAGAAAAATGCTCTACTGGGAAAGGCTGTGTGATACTTCATGGATACTGATGTTCTTACAATCAGACACTAAAAACCTGCAAGTGTCCATGTGGGAGCCAAAAAAAAAGCAGAATACAAGTATTAATATTAATAACAAGTATTATTGTTAACTCTTAATGAATATTCATTGATGACTGATTTAGGCATAAGTCTATGAATATCACTAGTTCAGGATTTGTTAATACATATCCTTATAAAAAGAAATGATGAACCAAATTCTAGCAGGACTGAATAATGATTAAACAAATTGACTCTAAAATTTTAAAAATGTTTATTTTTCAAACCTTTGAGAAGCACCTAAATTAAAAAAGATGGCCAATATGTTCATAGTAAATAATGTCATTTAGCCCAGCTGGTGTGCTCAGTGGTTGAGTGTCGACCTATGAACCAAGATGTCTCAGTTTGATTCCCGGTCAGGGCACATGCCCGGGTTGCAGGCTCAATCCCCAGTGGGGGCCGTGCAGGAGGCAGCCAATCAATGATTCTCTCTCATCACTGATGTTTCTATCCTTCTCTTCCTCTCCCTTCCTCTCTGAAATCAATAAAAATCTATTTTTCAAAAATTTCATTTATACTTTATTTGCCTTAATGTTTACCTATGTGGCCATAGCAACATAGCATTTATTTTTAAAAATTCTATAATTTAGACCTTTCTGAGACTACAATTTCTTTCACTTGGTATACATTAATAAGATCTATCTATATTCAGTTTCAATGTATTCAATTAACAAAAGTTCCATTTCTATCTCCCAGTGCTTCCCTAGTAATAAACAAAATCACTAGACATGATTTTTCAGTATCGGCGATGGATTTTCCTTCATCATTCCAGTCTCCTCCAGGCCTACCTATGCCTAGCAACAGTGTTTCAAGATGCCTGGCTGGAACTAGGGGTGCCCACAGGAGGGAGCCAGGATGCTGGCTCTCTTGCCACGTGGCCTATCCAACACAGATTCCAGGAGAAGCCTGGGACACGGTTTGGTGGGAGTCAGGAAGGAGAGGCCACGTGTGTCTACCTAACTGCCACCGACTTGAAAGACAAGAGTCCACAGTCTAAGCCTTCTTTCTACCGTCATTCAACTAGCACAACCTACACCAGACAGTTAGTCCCATATTCAAAGCGTCCAGCCTACCTAAGAGTGAATTCCCTAAGAAAAAGCGCTATGCACGTAGCAATAAGTGACTTTAATCAGTGCCAGAAGAATGGGGAAAAATGAAATTCAATAAGAAAGTTAAAAATTATTTTCTAGCCTTAATTTGAATATTGCTGAACAATGGAACTGACTTTGTAGTAATCAAGTAGAAAGCGAAAGAATAACTTTATTCTATGAATCCAAAAACCAGAGAATGTCACAGTTCCTGGGCTCACTGCCACTATACACAGGACAAAAGCAGAGCCAATGCTGCCTGAAAAGCAACGCACAGAACAGATTAACACAGAGTAGTCTCCAATATGTAGTCGATTCTGCTGTGATTTCATCTAGGTCAGTGAACACACAGATAAAATTAATGGATGATAAAGTTCATACTGAGGGGAGTAGTAGAAAGCTCACCCATGGGCCTGGGATCTGGAGTCTGACCGGGGTTCTCCCACCTGCTCCCTTTTGGATGTTAAGCAAATCACTTTGCCTGACTGGGTCCCCGTGCCCCCGCTCAGGAACATGAGAGGATAAAATCAAGTCAACTCATAAGAGCGCCTCAATTACACTATGATTTAAAACAAGAAAGGGATTTTCAATCGTTTTATCACCCCTAGACCATAGTTTAATCTTGCCCAGCAAAGAAAAAAAAAATTTGCTACATCTTTTAATCTCTAGATACCTCCCTCCATTCCCTTTGTTCCCTTACAAGGCATCTGATAAAGAACCTGGGCCCCTTAACCTGGGGTGTTCCCAAGGCCTGCACAGGGCAGATGCACACTCAGATGCTCTCTACATTTCCTGCAAATGACAGAAATGGAAGTATTTAAGTTCTCATTTTCATTCATTTATAATATTGTAAAATGGGAAGTACTTAACAACAAAAGCAGTCTGTATGAACGGCGCCCCGCACTCTTCCTCATTCGCCGAGAGCGCTACCCCTTTCTCAGGAAGAATAAAATGGAAGGGCCCCTTCTCTACTAACACCAAGGATTCTTGTTACTAGGAAGCCAACTTTGGGCTCCTAAGCATTAGAGATAAGCGTTTTATCCCTTGCCCAGTCTTTGCAAGTTCCCTTCATCCTTCTATTTGCATTCCTCTCCTTTCTTTCTAGACCTTCAGCTCCCTTACCTACACAGCTGTCACAGAAGGTGGCCCTGTCACGTGGAGACTGCAGCAGTAACTCTTCCAGGAGGCAGCCTTTCAGCAGAAATAATAGACATATGCCGCCTTAGAAGCTTAAGCCCGTCTCTCCTGGGGAAATGAACTCCAAGAGGCGCCTTAAAAAGCAGCAGCATGCAGGAGAGGCAGGAAGGGAGAGATGTTTCCTAGCATCGTCGTCGAGGAAACAATTCTGCCACCAGCCATTACAGCTGGGTCGTCTGCAGAAATGAGTGTTCTGTAGGCAGAGCAGATGTTCCAAAAGCTGTATCATTTGTAAATATAGATGAGAAATGTGAATTAAAGATGTGACCTCACTCAATATCATATTTGAGAGTAACAGCAATGAGAACATTGAATATAATTGGAGCTAAGAATGCAAGGATCTTTTTTTCCAGTCCAAATATAACTGCAGAAAACATATTTTGAAGAAGTAAAATAACTCTCACTGTTGCCTGCCACCATCCAGTGCAAAGTGAGCCAGTCTAATCCTGAGGCTCTTAGATAAACGTGGCTGATTCCACATCTTTGCTGAAATAACTGCCAATTCTTCGGCCACAGGAGACATGAACGGCTGGATTGGATGGAGGTCATGATGTAAAAGGATGATTAACTAGAAAGAAAAGGCGGAGGAGAGCATTTTCATTCCCTTCAAATTTCAGGGACTTAGAAATAATGGCTTGAAATATCCCATCCCACTAAGAAAGGTAGGAGGAAAGCTGGTAGACATCGGGACCTCAACTTTTATTTTTGCATTTTCAAATACAGTTTTATTGTACCAATGGAGAGTCACATTCTGCTTAAAAATCCAAGAGGCTTTTTTCAAAAGATCCAGTGGAAAGGAAGGGAGGAGACACAGATGAAGGGAGACCAGCAGGAGGTTCAGAGATTAAGCTACAGTTTCTTCTTAACAGAACTATTCACAAGTGATGGCAGATATGCACGCCCATACATTTTTTAAAATGCTAGGATGATGGGAAGAGTGAAATGATGACGATTTCCTGACTGTTTGCTTAGAGTTTCTATTGTATCTTCTTTACCTGCCATAGTCTTTTGTTTTAGATGCTCCAAGGAAAAAATCACATACACGGACTCCATGGTATTATCAATTTCACCTTTATTTTTATTTTTTAAATATATTTTTATTGATTTCAGAAAGGAAGGGAGAGCTAGAAACATCAATGATGAGACAGAATCATCTATTGGCTACCTCCTGCATGCCCCCTCCTGGGCATTAGTCCTGCAACCTGGGCATGTGCCCTGACCGAGAATCGAACCAATGACTTCCTGGTTCATGGGTTGATGCTTAACCACTGAGACACACAGGTCTGCTCAACTTCACCTTTAAATCAATCATTCACAGGCAGAGTTTAAAGCTATACCTGATTGCCTATCCCAGTTCTGACAGCACTCATAATGCTGGACTCACATGTTCAAGACCTGTGGCATCCCCTCCTTTTACACACACCAACCTGACCTCAGCAGAACAAAAATCCATATGGAGAAGTTATTCTTGTGCTCTTCTCCCTGCCTTGTTTTGGTTTCAGTTCTGGGATTGCCCAGGCTGCACAGCTGGTGGTAATGGCAGCGAGGAGATCAACTTTGTCATGAGAGTTTTTTGTTTTCATTCAGACTCTGCATTGGGCATCTGCCTCTTGGCACTTATGTGCGGGCCCTGTGGAGCCTGGCGATGATCTTTGAGGCAGTAAAGTGCCACCCACAGGACAGAGATGGAAAAACACTTTTTGGGTTTCCTTGAGATGGCTACTTTGTCTTGCTCCAGAACCCGGTGAGTGCTCCTGGATCCTCCTCCGTTCTGTCAGGATCTGCAATCCTGGAAAAGAGGCCCATTTCGGGGTGGAAGGACTGATGCCCTCCTCCTCCTACAGCTGAGGCTCTGGTCATCTTTACAGGATGTCCAGCAGAACCTGAGAGGTGGTTCCAGTCATCCTGGATGCTCCTCTTCCTGGGGTTCCCCATTTAGACATGTTTGTGCCTGGTCCTGAAGCTCTGGGAGTGGGCCCAGACTTCTTGCTTAGAGATAGCCAATTGGTTACATTACAAAGGTGGGTCACCTCCAACAGACTGGCTGTCTGGCCTGTTGTGAGGATTCTAAGCATAATCCCAAATCAGTAGGTAAGTGTGCTGGGATCAATTAGTTACATCTGCTATGGAGGCTGTATTGTAGAATGGAAATAGGAGTGGACAGATATCTAGCATCCTGGACAAATGAGCTCTAAGGTTTCTGCCAGCATCTAGCCTAGCTCCATTCATTTTCAGAAGATAAAACCAGGGCCAAGGGTGGCTAAGTGACTTGCCCAAGGGTTATCGGCACTGGGCAAGTCTTGGCTTCCCTATGACAGTGTTCCACCACCAGATGTACCATGTTACTTTTCTGAAGCATCAACTGGGAGACAGAGAAGGGAAAATGAAGTGAGGAGGGCAAAAGGAGAAGGTGAAACAATGATGAAGGGACCAAATGGAAAAGAGGAAAAGATGAGCAGGACTTGGCCAGCAAATGGGTGTGACTTCCAGGCTGCAACTGGTACACAAATAAGCTCTTTCCACACCTGGGAAATCAAAGATACTGACGCTTCCTCACCACCCACTTGAGAAAATCTACTTGTGTAACACACACACACACACACACACACACACACACACACCCCTCCCAGTTCCACCCCTGAGCTGTCATAGCCTTGGCTGAGCACACCACTGGTCGTGTGAATGTGGACCAAACGCTTGGGCCCAGAATGGATAACTGGTCTGAGCTGGTTTAACTGAACTTTCCCCCAGGAATCTGAAACTGGGCCCTGCAGACACTTGTCATTCCATGTTGGGTGCTTGACAAGGGATGTGATACCAAGCAGGAAGCCATGTTTGGCACACATACACACCACAACAGAGAATGCTGATTGAAGAGAGAGAGCGAGTAGAATGAGACAGATACAAGGAGCAGCAGGGGCAAGAGACCATGTGACCTGGAGAGAGAGAGTCAGGGAGGTGAGGTGCTCCAGTTCCACAATTTAGGGGGACTCAGCTGTACTCTGAACCACTGGGTTTCATGAGGTACCTCATGCTTTCCAAAATATAGTCAGCCCTTGGCTTCAATTAGCTCAGGTGGGTTCTGTTCTCTGTAAGCAAATATGACCACTAGTTAGGCCAACTGAACCCTGGTTGGTTATCATTGTCTATGAACACAGTAACCCTGCTGTGTGTGTGGGGGGGGGGGGAGAGATGAGAAGTGTTTCCCTATTAAAAGCCAAATGTTCTCAGAAAATCCAAATGAATATGCTCACCATTGCAATGTTATAGTACTGACTTTTATCCACCAAGCAAGGCATTTAGGCAACAGATCAAATTAAACAAGATAGCGGCTACTTAAAATCTACTTTGATGATTAGCTTCAGAAATAAATGTGGAACAAGTTTATGTTATTAATTTACTACCACACATATTTCATGCACAACAACCCTAGCGTTTGGGCTGCAAAATCCTGAGAACATGGCATCCATTTGCTGTTCACAAATTACTAAAAATCCCACATGGTAAAGCCTTTTAAATCAACTGCAGGGGAAAATCAGTGTCTGATCAAGATTCTGGGCCTGTAAAATTGGCTGGCGGTGTGTGAAGAGCTCCTAAAACTATGAATAAATAAAGCACCAGCAAGTGATGAGGCAAAGCCTGTTGAAAGACGACTCTAGAGTTTCCTTGTATGAAGGCAAATGATATGAAGTCGGGAGAAATAAACTCTTTTAAAAGACAATTCACTTTTGTGGGGATTGGATTTTTGATGAAATCCTCCACAGGTGGCACAGAACATGAGAACGTGGAGATGTCACCACAACCAGCACTGGTCAGTGCAGGCCTGCAGAAGTCACGAGGCTTGTAAAGGATTCATTGGTCCATGGCTTGCTTCCAGTACACATTCTGGGATAAACCAATTTTCCAAACTAAATTTTTCACTGTTTCAAAATTTTTTTGGTGATTTTGCATAAAATACCACTCTAATTTTGCTGAGTTTATTCTCCCTTTAGTTTTAATGTTTAATCTCTAAAGAGATAAGCCTCCAATGCTTTTCTGGATCCTTGAGAAAAGATATTTGGAACAGCGAGGAGCAGATGTGCAGCTCACACTGCAACACGACTCACCCTGTCTAAGGGAGGTACCCTTGTAACTGGTGCAGAGAGCTGTAGCTTCATCTTCCTTGTCACTTACCTCCTTGGACACCTACCTGTCCAGAGTCCTTAGACTTGGGCATAAATAAAATAATATGAAATAGTTGGGGCAGTTTTGATTTTCATTTTCAGCAGCAGAAAGCCTTGTGCAAGGTAAATGACCAATAAACAGACATCGTTTTGTCCAGATGTAGAAGACACCTTTTTGAGCATCTGTCCAACACATGGTCCCTTCTCTAGAAATGCCCTCTCCTGAAAACATGAGGTTGGTTCGCTACCAACTCCAATTCTGATTGTCCCAAGAGTGAACACCTGCACCAGGGGAAGCCAATCACCCCTGGCCTCCCAGCAAACAGGGCAGCCCTGGGCCACAGAGCACTGCCGCTGGTTGTGCGTGGGACACTGGGCTCCACACTACCTTTTCAGGTTGGCTCTTTGTCCCATGGCTACAGAGAAAGTTTCTAGATAAACATATAGGAGAAGACCAGAGAGAATGAAATGAGAGAATTTGTGGGGGAGAAGAAAGGAGGAGAGAGAGGCAGAGACAAACAATAGAATGAGAGGGCGGGCCCTGGATCGGATGGTTCTTTTCTCATCATGCCCATCTGTACTCTCTCTTCTCACCACAATGTAACCCTGCAGCCTTCCAATAAGACCCCCCCTCCACACCATCTCTGATCCAGCTAGTGTGAGAGATACTAGCAACCAAAGACGATGACCACCCAAACCTTGTGTATGACTCAAGCCACCTCCACCTCATCTCCGTGAGGAAAAATGCCCATCCCTCCAGGGTGAGATTCCACTTCTCCACCAGAGGATTTTCTGTTGAGCTGGAAAATATTTGTTTTATTTTCTTTTTACCCTATTTTTGTAGTTTATCTGTGAACAGCCCAGTACAATCCCAAACACCTCATAACATCTGGAATCTGCTTTTTTTATGATGCCTGATGAGATTGTTATTATAAATCTAGAGATCAAAAGGAGAGCTTCCCAGCTGACACTTCTGAGCACTGTGTGGGGAGCACCTGGGAGAACGTGCTGCCTATGCTCTCTCCCTCGTGCCTGAGGTCAACTGCACCCCATGATGAGAGCACAGGGCAGGGTCACAGCCAATGGGTGCGATATTCTTGGTGTTCTTTTCTCTCTTCGGTCTCAGTGGGTATGAACAGAGAGCCTCGGAATCTGACAGACCCAGATGAAAATCCCAGCTCTCCACTCACCTCACTGCGACCTTGGGGCAAGTCACTTCACCTTGCTCTGTGCCTGTTCTCTCACCTGTGAACTCCCTTCCTCGCATCACTGACAGGGCTAAAGGAGACAATGCATTCAAGGGTGTAGAACAGTGCCTGGTACCCAGTGACCATTAAAAATAATTGGGTGGCCCAGCCGGTGTGGCTCAGTGGTTGAACATCAACCCATGAACCAAGAGGTTACAGGTTCGATTCCTGGTCAGGTGGGAAAGTGAGAGCTAAGACAGCTGAGGTGACTAACCTAAGCTAGAAAGGTTAACAATGTCTTCTAGCTGAAGTTTTGTTCCTTTCGGGAAAGAAATGAAGTATACTGAGGGCCCGCTACTTAACAGGGTTTCACATGTTACCGCATTCATCCTCCCAACACTCGGAGTAGCTATCACCGTCCCCATGTATCCGTCAGACTTCCATTGCACAGTTTAAGCCAGTGTACGCAGGAAAGGGCTTACCAGGGATGATGAGTGGCTTAAGGGTCTTATTGGGAGTTCTGCAGAAACGGCTGCTAGTGACAGAGCTTCCAAGAACACACCCAATGTCACCAAAGAATTGGGATACGGCCGAAAAGGAGCCGACACGGCCATGCCTGTGCTCGCCTGGAGAGACGGCAGCTGCAGGAATGTGGCCTCTGCTCCTGGTATCGTGGAAGTGCCTCTGTTTGGCTGACCGTCACTCACACCTGGAACCCTGCCTGTACTGGAGCCAGAGAACTGTGATTTTTAACTTCCTAGCTTCTGAGGCCCTGGAAGGCACACTTGGAAAGAGGGTAGAGGATGCTGACCGGTGTGGCCCAACGGTTGAGGATGGATCTATGATCTAGAAGGTCACGGTTCGATTCCCCGTCAGGGTACATGCCCGGGTTGAGGGCTTGATCCCTAGTAGGGGGTGTGCAGAAGGCAGCCGATCAATGATTCTCTCTCATCATTGATGTTTCTCTCTTCCTTCCCCTTCCTCTCTGAAATCAAAATATTTTTGTTTTTAAAAAAGAGGATCGGGGAATTGGAGTTTCCAGTGGAAACTTCCTAGAGTGAGACTTGAACTCAGGCTGGGTGACTCCTAAGCTGGTGCTGTTCCCACAGAGCCAGGCTGCCCCCACTTACTCTCCCTCCTGTTTGTTTCCATGTCTTGGTTGCTCTTGAACTCGGCTTCGCATCTGGCCACAACCGCTCCACACCGACTGAGTGAGGCTTGAACAAATGCCACGGCTGACTCTCAGGAGCAGCCGATTCAGGAACCCCTGCAGGGCTTCCTCCTATTTCTTACCCCCTAGGAGCTCAGGGTCTTCACCCCCACTATGTACTGTGATTTCCATAAGTACCTGGGCCTCCCTCTCCTCTCTGGCCATGCCCGCATCCTCTCCAGCATCACCTCGCCCTTGCTCTCATGGCTGCCTGCCCCAGTTCTTGGAGATCCTCTTTCTGGTTACTTTAGAGACAAACAGTCCTGGGATTCTGAAAACAAGCCACTCTGTACAATCGGGCCAGTACCTACGATGTCCAATAATACAAGGTCCCTCTGTAGCTTTGGGGCCCATTGTGATCACCAGTTTGCTATAAGCTATCAATTTCCAAAACCGCCCTCAAAACCCTGCTATTATTTGATGCTGCATACAGAATCCCACCCCCACCCCACCCCCGAGTAAACCTGGCATCAGCACAGCCATTTCTGAAACAGAGAAGCTAGTCCCCCGGGTGCTAAGGGGAGAGAATACAGAACTTCCCGGTGGGGAGTCACTTCTGCTTGCCTCCCGTTTGTGAGGATGATCAGAGCGACATTACCGAGGGCCCAGATGGCAGAGGTGGCCACCTTCATCCCGGACACAAATCACCCCAGGCCCTGGCTGTACATCCCAGCAGCAGCAGGTGTGCGCTGCAGAGGAAGAGCTCCGGCAATTAAAAAAGTGACATTTTAATGGATTACGCACATCAGTTAAGGCTGTAAATCATACACCGCCTGCCTTGGATGGGATCCCAGGCACAGGCAAGAAGAGGAGGCAGCATCAACACTATGAAAATTTGATCGCTCCTTCTGACCTTTCCATACTTCACTGTGAAAACCAACATTAACCTTCACTTCCAGGGAGGCCTCTTTCTGCTGCTTAACAAAGGCAATAGTTTGTCTCGGTAATAACACGTGAGCTGGCTCGCCTTTGTACGTCCTGCACGTCACCAGTTACCTGATGGGGTCCCATTAGCCCTGGAAATAAAGTAAGTGGTCCTTTCTGCTGACGGCGTGAGGAATGACAAGGGGGCGCAGGCGCAAGGCTCGCTGGAGGTACCAATCCACAAACAGAGGCTAAGGTAGGGCCTAGAAGATTGCTTTGTTGCTGTTTTTTGTTTTTTCTGTTTGCACAACATGCAGGGTAGGTTTGGTCTTAAAAAGTGACATTTTAATGGATTACGCAGATCAGGGTACGAAGATAAGGAAGGAGTCCTTGTCTGAAAAGACTGTGGGAAAGAGAGACGTGCCAACAAATCATTAGAAATACAAGGCGGTGAGCGTGCAAAATGTTAGAAGAGCGATGCGATGGGCACGGAATAGGTAGGCACCCTGCAGTGGGGTGTCAAGGTCACAGAGAAGGTGGCCTACCTCACTGGTCTCACTTTGGAAAACAAGTTACCCTCACTGGCTGTCACTTCAGAGTTAAACTCTCCCAAAGAGATAACAGAATCAAAGAGCTGAAAGGAGACCATATGCCCCAGTCCTCTCATTTTACACATGAAGAAACTAAAGCCAGACGTTAAATGACTTGTCCAAAATCACACAGTGTTACAGACTAAATTGTGCCCCTTCCCCAATTCATATACTGACACCCTAGCAATGTGACTGTACTTGGAGACAGGGTTTTTACAGAGGTCATTAAAGTTAAATAATCATAAAGGTGGGGCCCTAATCCAATAGAACTGCTGTCCTTGTAAGAAGAGAGAGACACCAGGGATGAGCACACACGGAGAAAAGGCTGTGTGAGGACACAGCCAGGAGCCAGCCATCTGCAAGCCAGGAAAAGAGGCCTCAGGAAAAACCAAACCTGCCAACATCTTGAATTTGGACTTCCAGCCTCCAGAACTGTGAGAAAATCAATTTCTGTTGTTTAAGCCACCAGTCTGCGGTATTTTGTTACAGCAGCCAGAGCTAACAAATACGCACAGCAAGGAAATGGGCTGGCCTCAGGCAAAATCCCAGGATTCCACTTTATTTGAACACCACTCTTTCCCTTTCTCATTCAGCCAACAAGTCTCAAAAAAAGACTTGCATGTTGGTGGTGGCAAATGTCCACGTGCACAATAGAGATGCGACATGGCATGATTGAGATTTAACCTTTCCTCTTTTATCTGCAAGGAGCAACGTCGAGCAATTTATTTCTCCTCCTCTCCTGATCTCTCCTCCTTTTGAAGATTAGGCATCTAATGGGCAGTGCAGTGATAAGGATGGGCTGAGAGCAGAGGCCAGTGCCTGGGCTCCTCCCCCAGGGAGCCACCGTGCTTTGAGGTTAGCGCTTTAGCAGCATGCTACGGTAGATAACGTGAACTGTTTTACTCAGTACCAAGTCCAACTTCTTTCTAGCATGCAGAGGCTGGGAAACCCAAAACTACGCTTCCCAGATGCCCTTGCAGCTGGGTTTGTGTGTGAATTAAGTTTCGGTGAGTAGATACGCATTGCACACGATTTTAATCAGGAGTGAAGCCGGGTGCAGTGGAAGGCAGGGTGCACCGCATCTGTTTTGCTGCCGTGGGTCATGGCTACGTCACTGTAATTCTCCAACCCTCAGCTATGAAGCAGCTTCGTGACTGTGCAGAGGCCCAGTTCTTCAAGGTGGTTTTAGAAGTTATTCCTGAAAGTTCAGCCTGGTGTCTCTTCTATAGCCCTCCCAAATAGTCAGCAAGGTAATTTAGTACTAACACTTATAAGAAACCTCACTTCTTCATGAACTAGCTAGAGTAGATTCAATTATCTGCAACTGAATATGATAAAGAGTCATATATCAATGCAATAAAATTTAGCTTGTAAGGAGCCATGGCTTGTGCTAACGAATGAAGAATAAGAACTAGTAGTGGAGTACTTACTCTGACCAATACTCTGACCATACAATATAACCCTCAAAAATATCTTGAAAAGTAGGTACGAGTGTTTCTATTTCATAAATAAGGGCTACGGTCACACAGCTGGTAAGTTACTGCCAGGGATCAGGCTGAGAATCCAAAACTGTCTACACCCACACAGCTCACTGTCTACACCACACAGCTCACTGTCTACACCACACAGCTCACTGTCTACACCCACACAGCTCACTATCTACACCACACAGCTCACTGTCTACATCATACAGCTCACTGTCTACACCCACACAGCTCACTGTCCACACACACACAGCTCACTGTCTACACCACACAGCTCACTGTACACCCACACAGCTCACTGTTTTTACACCCACACAGCTCTGTCTCTACACCCACACAGCTCACTGTCTACACGACACAGCTCACTGTCTACACCACACAGCTCACTGTACACCCACACAGCTCACTGTATACCCACACAGCTCACTGTCCACACCCACACAGCTCACTGTCTACACCACACAGCTCACTGTCTACATCCACACAGCTCACTGTCTACACCCACACAGCTCACTGTCTACACCACACAGCTCACTGTCTACACCACACAGCTCACTGTCTACACCCACACAGCTCACTGTCCACACACACAGCTCACTGTCTACACCCACACAGCTCACTGTCCACACACACAGCTCACTGTCTACACCCACACAGCTCACTGTCTACACCCACACAGCTCACTGTCCACACACACAGCTCACTGTCCATACCCACACAGCTCACTGTCCACACACACAGCTCACTGTCCATACCCACACAGCTCACTGTCCACACACACAGCTCACTGTCTATACCCACATAGCTCACTGTCCACACCCACACAGCTCACTGTCTACACCACACAGCTCACTGTCCACCCACACAGCTAACTGTCTATACCCACACAGCTCACTGTCCACACCCACACAGCTCACTGTCTACACCACACAGCTCACTGTACACCCGCACAGCTCACTGTCTATACCCACACAGCTCACTGTCCACACACACAGCTCACTGTCTACACCCACACAGCTCACTGTCCACACACACAGCTCACTGTCCATACCCACACAGCTCACTGTCCACACACACAGCTCACTGTCCATACCCACACAGCTCACTGTCCACACACACAGCTCACTGTCTATACCCACATAGCTCACTGTCCACACCCACACAGCTCACTGTCTACACCACACAGCTCACTGTCTACACCACACAGCTCACTGTCTACACCCACACAGCTCACTATCTATACCCACACAGCTCACTGTCTACACCACACAGCTCACTGTCTACACCCACACAGCTCACTGTCCACACACACACAGCTCACTGTCTACACCACACAGCTCACTGTACACCCACACAGCTCACTGTTTTTACACCCACACAGCTCTGTCTCTACACCCACACAGCTCACTGTCTACACGACACAGCTCACTGTCTACACCACACAGCTCACTGTACACCCACACAGCTCACTGTATACCCACACAGCTCACTGTCCACACCCACACAGCTCACTGTCTACACCACACAGCTCACTGTCTACACCACACAGCTCACTGTCTACATCCACACAGCTCACTGTCTACACCCACACAGCTCACTGTCCACACACACAGCTCACTGTCTACACCCACACAGCTCACTGTCCACACACACAGCTCACTGTCTACACCCACACAGCTCACTGTCTACACCACACAGCTCACTGTCCACACACACAGCTCACTGTCTACACCCACACAGCTCACTGTCCACACACACAGCTCACTGTCTACACCCACACAGCTCACTGTCCACACACACAGCTCACTGTCCATACCCACACAGCTCACTGTCCACACACACAGCTCACTGTCCATACCCACACAGCTCACTGTCCACACACACAGCTCACTGTCTATACCCACATAGCTCACTGTCCACACCCACACAGCTCACTGTCTACACCACACAGCTCACTGTCCACCCACACAGCTAACTGTCTATACCCACACAGCTCACTGTCCACACCCACACAGCTCACTGTCTACACCACACAGCTCACTGTACACCCGCACAGCTCACTGTCTATACCCACACAGCTCACTGTCCACACACACAGCTCACTGTCTACACCCACACAGCTCACTGTCCACACACACAGCTCACTGTCCATACCCACACAGCTCACTGTCCACACACACAGCTCACTGTCCATACCCACACAGCTCACTGTCCACACACACAGCTCACTGTCTATACCCACATAGCTCACTGTCCACACCCACACAGCTCACTGTCTACACCACACAGCTCACTGTCTACACCACACAGCTCACTGTCTACACCCACACAGCTCACTATCTATACCCACACAGCTCACTGTCTACACCACACAGCTCACTGTCTACACCCACACAGCTCACTGTCTACACCCACACAGCTGTCTATACCCACACAGCTCACTGTCTACATTCATGTGACTGTTCAGTTGATTTCACTGACAGGACTTTAACTATTCTACTGTCTTCACCAACATAACTTCACTCTTCCAGAAAAATATTAGCCAGGAAGATAAACGAGGCAAATAACTCCACTATTCATTTCGGGGACTTACCCAAAAAATCTACTTAAAAGTGCCCAATTTTTCAATGCATAGCATCAAATGACTATTGACACTCCAAGAGCCTTTGAAATGATTGGCTTGCTGTGTTCGCTTGTTATAAAGTCTTCAACTATTATATCTTGATCTTCGCCCAATCCTAATTAAGACACCCTAAACACCTCATAATTTACTCTCCTCCCTCTGAGACGCTAGGACTCCATCAAGGCAGTGTTCCCTGGACTGACGCAAGCAATAAACTCAGCTTGGCCTCAGCTGCAGGGAACTTGGGGGCATTTTGGGAGCCAGATCCCCCCATGTTCTCTCCACTATACCTTGATGTTTCCCACTTGAGGGACTGCTGCACCAGCAACGAGGTATTTCCCCTAGAAAGCAAGCTGCTCATGGGTTTGGCACAGGACACCAAGCAGTACTGGATCCTGTTCCTCCCAAGCATCACGCCTCCCGGGCTCCGTCTGCTCTACATCAGGGCCCGACGCTGGGGGAGGCGGGACTCCTGCAAGAAGCTGGACTTTGGCACGGTGGGTTTATGAGAGCAGAACGCCAATATCAAGTGAAGTCAAAGTGCAGAAACCCTCCAAATAGTTTACGTTCCTCTAATGGGCCAAAACCTGGGTGTTTTCATAGTTTGAATGTAGCAGATATTGTGATGAAGCAACCCATAAGCTTGACAAAATGTGGGGTGACTTTTTAATGCCAGCGCCTTGCAGTCCCATCATGTGTTTTGAATCAAATCTAGGTAAACTGAGGCTGCAGCTGAAGGAGAGTAGTGAGCGGAGACAGTATCATAATGCTGCATCTGGTCTTCACTTTGTAGCTCATAATGCACTTTTACACACAGCTCATTTACTGTCCCATCAACCCAGTGTGTCCTCATTTTACAAACAGAACAACAAAGCGTCCCTCCCCTGTAAATAGCCAACTAGGGAATGGTAGGGCCAGGACCCATGCCATTTCCTAACTTCAGATACAGAGCCCTTTCCAGAACACATCCACCTTTGGGCAGGGGAGCAGAAGATTGCCTGGGTTCAAATCCTGGCATTGCCACTTTTAAACTGATAACCGTAAACTTCTTAACTCCCTCTGCCTAGATTTCCTTACCTGTAAAATGGGGGTAATAGCAGAAGTCACAGGGTTGTTGTGTTGATAAATGTCGCATGCCATAATATAAGTTTCCCTGAATAATGCCTAGCTCAATAAATGAGAAGCGTTCCATAAATATCAGCTATTATTATTGTGGTGGTCGGGCATTCGAATCTTTGCACTTCGCCACTGAAGTATTCTGTAGTCTTGGAATCTTGTTCCCAGATCCCAAAAATCTAGCCTCAAAAAAACCAAACCCAGAAGTGTATCTACAGGCGGGAAGGATCACAGAGCAGACTCCTTTCCACTAATTGTTACAAATATCGCTACATTAACCTCCAAGAGAGCACAGATGGCGAAAGAAAGGAACTGACCCCACTGCTTTGCTCAGACCGGAGATGACGCGAAGGTGAGCAGACACGATAGGTGAAATCTCAGTTTGACGACAGTGGGAATAAGAGATCATCACAGGGAACGGGGGCGGGGGTGCAGAGCAGGAGTGAGAGATACCATGGATTTACAACTTACTAAAATTTACAATTGATTTGGAATCCAGTGTAAATCAAGCACAGGATATTATGTAACAGGGATAGGAGAGGGAGAGAGCTTGTGTTGGCAGCAGAATTAAGCTGACTGGCAAGGAGAGACAAGAGACAAGGAGCTCGCCCTAACTGGTTTGGCTCAGTGGATAGAGCGTCGACCTGAGGACTGAAAGGTCTCGGGTTCGATTCCAGTCAAGGGCATGTTCCTTGGTTGCGGGCACATCCCCAGTAGGAGGTGTGCAGGAGGCAGCTGATCGATGTTTCTCTCTCACTGATTTTTCTAACTCTCTATCCCTCTCCCTTCCTCTCTGTAAAAAATCAATAAAATATATTTTTTTTAAAAGAGAGAGAGACAAGGAGCTCAAAGCTACAGAGTTTCAGGCTTCACTGGCTAAAAGCACAAGGAATAGGGGTTCGCTGGAGAGTCTCCTGACAACCAACTAATGAACTTGGGTGAATAGAACGTGCCCTTCAAAGAGTTTTGTGCTTAGGGTGTTTTGTTCTATAATTTACAAACTTATTATGAGGGAAGGATACAGAGACCTGAGGGTGTGTGATAGAGAGAACGCTCTGACTTCAATGTCCCAGGCACTACAGTTAGAACCTTGATTCCTCCACCTATGAGCGCTTTCCTTCACCTCTCTGCACCTCGGCTCAATCACCTGCGATGATGCCTATTTGATGGTCTTGTCATGAAAATGAAATGAAATAACAAGTCTAAAGGGATTCACTGTCCACAGTAGGCAGGTAATACATGTCGGTGATGGTGAAGATAGAAGGCATGAAACTTCTTACATCCGATGAGAAAAACTTACATGACTGAGGAGATTTCAAAATAACAAGTTTTAAAGCAGTTTTGAGGGCAGAACTTGGGTGAACGCTGTTTGAGACGAATAACAAAAGTGGGTGCGCTCTGATGAGTGTCCCTGCTGCTTATCAGAGCAGCCAAGCCAAGACTCAGCGAGAAGAAGTAAATAATTGAAGGGTTATATTCACAGAATTGAGAGGTGAGAAAAGCTTGGAATAAACACGGAAAGCACTACGGGAAAGTGAACCAGTTTCAGCCCTGCCATATTTGAAACTGTCAAATAACTTTCTGGAAGCCAACACAAGAATTCCCAAGAAAAGGAACTCTCAGCAATAACGTTACAAACACACCCAGACATACTTCACTTTGTATAATGGGGATATTACTGACGGTGTGGGTTAGCAATAAAGTAAGTCAGAGAAAGTAAAATACCATATGACCTTGCACAAGGACTTACATTTCCTGTGCCTCAGCTGTCCCATCTGTAAAATGGGGATAATAATGGCAGCCACCTTGAGTTGTTGTAATTATTAAATGAGTTAATGCAGCTAAAGTTATTGAGATAGCACATGACACATAGCACTAGATTAATGTTAGTAGTTGTGAGTATTACCAATTACATATAATATCCTCCACACATACAAGTCCCCCAAATCAGATAACTTTCTTTCTTGATAACTGCTGGTTATTCTCTTCATAGTATTTATTAGTATCTGAAATTACTTATATCTGTTTATCTTCAGTCTTCTCTCACAAAAACGTTATCTCCATGACAACAGTGACCCCCATCCTTCTTGTTCAATACTCCATGTCTGGTTGCCCGGGGACATAGCAGGCTCAATAAACGTTGCTAGAATAAATGAACTGCAATTACCACTGTCCCTCACTATTTAAATTATTTCCATTTCTGAGATTGAAAAAGCAAGTTTGCACAGTGAGAGATACTGTGTTATACACATCTGTTTGATCCTTATTCTCTGATAGCACCAGTAGCAAGACTTTGGAGAGCAAAGGTTTTATCTAAAAATGTATTTGTAGCTCTTTGATTCCTGAGTTAGAGTGACAAAGGACTTTTGCATTTGAAAAGAATAGCAAACAAAAGTCTCTCTTTTAACTCCCTGGAAAATTTTCTAAGAAAATAGGCCTTTCCAACAGCTTCTATCTCCATTGTCTTTTTTTGTTCCTGTCCCTCTCCTCTTTGTTGCCACCCCTTATCCTGACACTTAGAGCAAAATTTCCAGGAGCGATCGAACAGCAACGTGCCAGCACCATGGACAGCAACATGTAAACTGGCATTTTGAACACCCCCCGTTTTATGGTTCAGAAGATGAGGATTGCAGGTGTCCAGAGTTAAGGAACACCCCATATAAATTCATTTATTTTGCTGTGAACTGCACTGTGTTTTAACAGAATAATTCATGCTTTTTTGTTTGCTTGCTTTATCAATAGGGAATGAACTGTAAGGAAACTACGTGACCTATATGTACCAGTCGCTGTGTTGGAGGTTTCATGCATATTTTTATCTTATTTCGTTCTCATGTCAACACCACGAGAGTCCTGGATTTAGAGCCAGCCAGAAAGCTCTAGGTTTAAATCCTGACTCCACCTTGGAAAGTTACTTAACCCTGTAAGCCTCTTTCCTAATCTATAAAATGGAGATGGTATCTCCTATTGGCCTGAAAAATCCAGTCTAAGACTCCTCTTTATGAGAAGTCTCGGTATTCCTATCTGTAATATTGAGGTGATAACTGTGTCCTGTAGGTTGAATGGGAAGTAGGAGTTAGCACAGCACAAAGGTAAGAATGAACGTGCCAAATTTGGGAGATAGTGAGAACACTACCCTGATACCAATGAAGAGGAAGAAACAGAACACAGGGGTTGAATATGTGGGTGGGGAAGGGCAAGAGCCAAATTTCAAAGGGCCTTGAAAGCCAAACCAAAAACTTCAGCTCTCTCACAAGCCTTGAAGAACCTCTCCAGTGGCCAGGATCACATTTTCCATTTCTTTCTCCACCCCTCCCCCCACTTACACTAGCTACCATAGAGCTACCACCTAGTAAGGGTTTAATAAGTGCAAATGTATCGAAGAACGGTTTCGATGTAGCTAATGGCCTTGGAGGCATCCAAAAAGATTACAACCTGCAATTATGGGCTAGCTCTAATAAGAGGAAATGGAAGTGAGGTAACTCTGAGGTCCCACAATTTGGTCCAAAACATAACTGCACAAAACCCAATGCAGAGATGGAAATGTTCGTTCTGGTTTCGAGGAAGAGGAAGCCTCTGCCCATGATATTCTCTTCACTTATTCCATCAACAGCTCTTTAGGGGAAACCCAGCAGGAGCGGCTGGGAGCGGGAGCGAAGCCCACCTCGGCGGGTTTCGCTCCCTTCTCTGCTTCGCTCCAGCCGCAGGAAGCCCTCTTCTTGCAGGAATCTTCCTGCAACGGGCCTCTAGTCTATTATATGCCAGGCATTGTGCTAAATAAGCCATAGCGCTAAGACAGATCCGGAGCCTACCTTCAATAAAGTTTACACTCTAGAATGGGAATACAGGTGCCCCTCTCTCCAAAACACCCAAATAAATGAACTATAAACATCCCTCGCTAGCTAAACCTATGAGAGTTTGGATACAAGTCCAGGTAGTGAGGGATGCCACCCAGTGCATTAGTTGCTCTCCAGGCTTCATCCAAAGAGTTCTCTTCAGTAGTCAAAGTTCAGATGGTACTGATTTATTTAATAAGTAATTAAGTCTAGACAGTTCCTGAGTTTGGAAAGAGAAGCCTACTTGCTGAAACAGACTGATAGAGAAAACAACCAAGAGGCCAACCTGGGGGGAAAGAGAGGAGGTTCTCTTCTAAGCAGCAGAATGGCCAGTGGGAGTTGGACTGTCAATTGTTCAATGTGGTGGCTCGGGGGTCGGCGGGGGGGGGGGGGCGCAAAAAAGTCTCTAAGTGTTCCTATCTAAGTTATAAGATCTACCAAGTCTAGTCAACCACATACACTTCCTCACAGGAGTCTGTGTGCATCACCAGGGTGAAGAATCAACCCTCCTCCCTCCTTACCCTCACAGTTAATGTACGAAGAGGTCCAGCAGCTCCGAGTGGTGGTCTTGTAAGGAGTGCACTGCGTGTGAAGAGTCCATCCCCTCCCATGACCCCTTTGCAGAAAGGGAATGGGCACATGCTCACTCTGGCAGATTACCTCCAGAGAGGGCTGCCAACAACCCCTCCCCTCCCTGCATGCATGTGCTCCATCAAGATGTGGAGTCTCTTTCTCCTCCCCCTGAATCGGCACTCGCCGTGCCATTGCTTTGACTAACAGAATGTGATGGAAGAAATGTTCCAGGACTTCTGAGCCCAGGCTTGACAAGTCCTGGCAGCTTCTGCTTCTCTCTGGGAGGAAGCCAGCTACCACGTAAGAAGTCGAAGAACTCTGAGACCTCCCTGCTATGTGGAAGCCAAGCTAGCCATGTGGAGAGACCATGTAGTGGAGACTTGAGAAACCCATAAATATATGGCCCCAGTTGAGCTATCCAAGCTGGCCCCCAGTGGTATAAACCATCTCAGACATGATGATCCATATACAAGTCATAGCCACCGTGGCCTGTGGATGGGACACATGAGGAAAAGGTCCAGCCAGCTTGTTCCTGGGTAAGTCAAACCGCACATTGTGTTCCAATTGGGGCACAAGGCACCACTGAAAATACTTCTCTCAAAGTGGCCACCAGGCTCTGACTAACAGAAAAGGTTGAAAAGACGAAGGAGCTCAGAGGAGGCCTGGGCCAGGCCTTGTCGGGTGGTAGTGGAGACAGACGGTGTAAGGGCAGCTTCCTGTAGAGTCCCTATCCTATCTAATAATAGACAAACATGGTAATTGACCGTACCTTCACTATGCCTCCCATCGGCTAATCAGCATGATATGCAAATTAACCACCAACAAAGATGGTGGCAAATTTGCATATACCGGCTGGGAGGGAAGACTGAAGACACCGTAGAAGGAAGCCAAGCAACGGAGCCGAGGTAGCAGAGATGGGCGGGAGAGAAGCGGCAGAAACGGGCGGGGTAGCAGTGGCAGGGACGGGAGCGAAGCCCTATTCTTGCAGGAATCTTCCTGCAATGGGCTTCTAGCATAATACTAATACGTTTCACATCAGACTCAATCCCATTAATAAGATAACTTATGGTATTAAAATTAATCTTTATTAAGGATTCACTAGCAGTCCAGGATTGTGTTAAATGCTTTCCATACATGGTCTCATTTAATCCTCAAAAAAGGATATCATGAGGTCACCATTATTAGTATCTCTGGTTTATATGTGAGGAGATCAAGGCTCAGAGAGATAATATGACTTGTCCAAGGTCAAATAGCAGAACTAGGATTTGAATCCAGGCCAGTCTGGCACCGTAGCTCAAATAAACGTCAAGATCTGGCCACTGCAAGTGCAACAGCTGCTACTTCAATTGCATATTTAAGTCCTAATAGACTTTTATTTTGTGTCCATACATTTATTCAATACAAACTTCATTGGTAATTTTGAAGTAAGGTTCAGTAAACATAAAATGTGTTATGCTCTTTTTAATTATTTTTTGTTGTGTTATTTTTTATATTTTAATTTTCAAAATTTATTTTTGCAACATAAATGGGGTAAAAAGGAAAGTTAATAAGTAGATTGCAATCCTCTACCCCTAGAGATACCAAGAAAGAACAAAACGAAGAAAACATGTGTGGAAGAAGTTTTACAGTGCTCTGGAGTTCTTACTTCAGACTGCAGTAAAGATTCTAATTCCTTTTTTATTATTTTGGAGAATGGAGTGATGTTTCTTTGAAACTGAAATCATACCTAAATGTTGTCACAAGACAGCTGGGCTTTATATGGGCTGCTATAATAACATTTTAGTTTTCTCAAAAAGAATGTTGCTTGCTTATGCATCAAATTATACTAATACTAGAGGCCTGGTGCACAAAATTCATGCACGGCGGGGGGGGGGGGTCCCCTCAGCCCAGCCTGCACCCTCTCCAATCCAGGACCCCTTGGGGGATATCTGACTGCCGGACATCCCTCTCACAATCCAGGACCACTGGCTCCTAACCACTCACCTGCCTGCCTGCCTGATCGCCCCTAACCCCTCTGCCTGCCTGCCTGCCTGCCTACCTGATTGCGCCTAACCACCTTTGCCTGCCTGCCTAATTGCCCCTAATCCCTCTGCCTGCCGGCCTGATGGACTCTAACTGCCCTCCCCTGCCGGACTGATCACCCCTAACCGCCCTCCCCTGTCAGCCTGATCACCCCTAACTGCTCTCCCCTGACAGTCTGATCGCCCATAACCACCTCTGCCTCAGCCCTCATCACTGTGGCTTTGTCCGGAAGGAGGACCAGACGACCAGAAGATGTCTGGTTGACCCAGTCTAATTAGTATATTACCCTTTTATTAGTATAGATATTTAGGGGTGGCGCTTTAAGCTACTTGTTGAATGCTGGGTTGCTTCAGACCTTATTGTTACCCACCTTGTGCTGGGCAGTATTCTAAGTACCGGAGACACAATGGATTTTTTAAAAAAGTCTTGCTCTCGTGACATTTAGGTGGGGAAGAACAATTGAACAGGACACAGAAGAGCTGAGTTCTATGAAGAAGAGAAAGTAGGATGCAGCGCTGAAGAGAGCCAAGCTACCTTAAGCAGAGTAGTCAGGGAAAGCTTCTCAGAGAAGGTGACACTGGAGCTGAGATCTGAGTGATAAGAAGGAGGAACCATGGGAAGATCTGGGGAAGAGATTCAGGCAAAGAGAACACTGATTACAAGGGTTCTGGGGTAGGAATGAGGCTGCTGTGTTTAAGGAACAGGAAGAAAGAGACCCTGTCTGGAACATGACACCCCAAAGGAAGAATTACACGAGGGGGGATTAGAAAGGAGGCAGGAGTTAGATCATAGGGTGCCATGGTTACCATAAGGATTTTGAGTTTTATTTTACTGAGATGGGAAGCTATTATAGGCTTTTAAATGAGAGAGTGACAGAATCGGAGTTGCATATTTGAAAGACCACACTGGCTATATTGTGAAGAAGGAATTGCAGCATTGGGGGAGATGAAGGCAAGAGCAGAAGCAAGACAACCTGTCAGGAAATTATGACGGTGGCCTGGTAAGGTTCATGGTCACTGAACATGAGGAGAGGCGATGGAGATGCTGAGAAAGGGATGGAATTGGAAACCATCCCTACTGAGATGGGAAAAGCATGTCTGGGGTAGCATTTAAACGTTGTGCTTTGGGCATGTCAAGTCAAGATATGTATTAAATTGGAAAGCAATGTTGCAAAAGGGACGGCTGCTGCTGCTGCCCCCTGCGGCGCTGTCCTGGGGTCCCTACTTCACAGATTAAAAGCAGGCCACCCACTTCAGGGTTGTCTGTCTCTCTGAAAGGTCAGCTGACAGTTTTAAAGTGACGCCTGCATTTTAATTTCTGGGAAACAACATTTCTCAAGGGCTAGATGTGTATGAATGTTTTTTACAATCAGGTATAGTTCTCCTTTCTTTGCATTTAATAAAGAATGCATTTCTTTCCTATCAGGATCACTCTGGCTTCAATGGTTGACTACGATGAAAAGCGATGCGACTGTGGATGCGGATAAATTATTCACAGCACTGCCCACCCAACTGCACATTCTTTCCTCTTGCAGGAGATTTGCATGTCTCTGCACCTTTGTTCAGAAGCCTGACATTCAGCTGAGCACGCAGGGGAGATGCACCAGGCCAAAGTGGCTCTTCTCTGGGACTGCGACACAATCCAAATGAAATCTGGCTTTTGGGAAAATGTCCATTTTCACTGGCCACTTATCACCCTTATTCTGTAAAATACAATTCCTTCTTCTGTAGCGCCAACAGGAAAACCTAAGGCACTTAGGAACTCTTTGAAGTCCAGAAAGCCCTCCCGTTGCCAATGCCTTTGAAGAGAGCCTGCAAAACCCGATTTACACATCTGTGGCCAGTAAGTAGCTCTTTGGCTACATGTTCGTTTCCCTCCAGCAGGTCTAGCGAAGGTAAAAAGAGCATGCTGGGACTTAGAATGCCCTTTTGTGTAAGCTTTCCAGGGATTCTCTAAAACAGAACTACCCAACACCATGCAAATCCCCAGTCTTTGTGTTCGTGGAATAATGGGTTTATGTTCCATGAGTACATTTGGCTTTTCCACTAGAAAAGGAAGAATATCTGTCAAATCCATTCGTTCTGGTCTTTTTGGTAGGTGGTTCCTTGCATTGGGTTCAGAATAAAATATTCTGAACCCAATACAATTGTTTTTATTTTAATATCAGGGGTCATCTTCTACAAGAAACAAATCCAATTCTGATTAACTGAATACGTCTGAGGATTTAAAGAAAGGTTTTCAGGAACTCACAGACGCAACGTGGAAACCAGGCAGGTCTGCAGGCTCTGGAAACAGCTTCTTTGACTTTGCTTCTCACCCCGACTGCATGATGGAACCATCAGGGGAGATTTTAAGGCTTTTAAAGGAGATTGATGTCTTGACCCCATCCTCTGAGGTTCTGATTTAATTAGCCTGGGATGGGACTACTCTCGTCAGAGACCTGCTGTTAGAAATGATGCTCTCCTGTCATCTACAATCCCTTAGTCATGCTGTCCAAGACTTAAATCCCAGGAGACAGAGGGTACCATTGGCTTAGGTTGATTCATAAGCCTGCCCCTTGGCAAGGGGAAGACAGGGCACCTGGTGACCAGCCCTGCCAGACCGTGGCAACATCGGGGAAGAGGTAATTCCCTAAACAGAGACTGTGGTGCTATTCGGAGAGCAAATGGAGGTTAGGCAGCCAAAATGTCAAGTCTCCACCATCGCCACCGCCACATACAAAGGCATAATTTAACTGATACACAACAATGACACACAGTCCCCATGACTCTGGAATCTTGTGTTTTATCACAACCATCCTTTCAACAGAGCAGAAACTCAGAGAGATAGCTGTGCGATGCCCCTGGCATCATGAATATGCACCAAGACCTTCTGTCAACACTTTCACGAACTGGAGGTGCAGATCAGAGAATGAGGAATCCTGCTCTTCCTACCTCTGAATTAGAAATCATGACAACTGCATGGACTCCCACTAGGAGAAAACACTGTTTTCCTGATGGTGAACATGAGCTGCATCATCCCCCCCTCCCACTCCGCATTATTCCTGCAAATATTACTGTTAACCCAGCTGAAACAGTTACTCCAAACAGCACTGAGAACTAGCCACCGAGTGATTGGTATTCGTCTGGTGACAGCACTGCGGGCGGAGAGAATAATGAATAGAGTATGTGGGATAGCGTCTGATAGGAAACGAAGTGCCCGTGCCTGGGACGATCAAATATAACGTGGCTAAAGAAGCAGAACTAACACAGTGACCCCTGCAGCACAATTATCATGGCTGCTGACATCTCTGAGACTGTTTCAGTGTTTGAAAAGAAGTCAAGCTTTCTCTGAGAAGTCTAAATAACAAAAGGTAGAACTGTGTCCATGACTAGTACCTGTGTGAAATTCTATTTGGGAACAGATGCGAAACACAGAGATGAGGAGAGGGAAGGGGAGGGCAGAGGAGGGCAGGGAAGGGCAGGGGAGGGAAGGGGAAGGGAGGGGACTTTTGTAAATCCTGCCCCATCCTAACCATACCCTAGCCTCCATTTCTCTTCATTCCAGGCGTTCTTAATCCAGGGTCCAAAGACACCATGAACTCACTGACATTAGATGGGAAATTGTACATGTATGTGTCTCCCCGGCAGAGACACCACAGGCCCCATCAGATATTTGAGGTTTGGAGACTTGACCCCACAAATGTACAGAAACTTTATCTTTTTCTCCTTCTTGCCTATTTTGACTACCTTCCTGGACCTCATCCTCTGCAAAACGATCTTGTCTCCAAGCCACGTGAACTTCTAATAGAAACCAGATCTCTCCTCCAGTACCTGACTGCCAGTCCTCTTTTTCTTGTCAGTGGTCTGTCACTGGTCAAAACTGGAGGGACCAGCAGCCTCAGATGACTTCACGGGCCAGCCACTTCGAGGAGGAGTGTCTTTAAAAGGGGTTTGACACCATCTTGTTTTCAGCCAGCTACAGCCCTCAAAAGTTCCTATTCCTTAGAGAAAATAGGCTTTTCTATAGAAAAATAAAATATGCAAAGCGTTTTGTTGGGGAAGAATATATTTTAGGGCTTCTGTTTTGGTTTGGGCTGCAAAAGTACTCCCAGATTCCAAATCTAGGACATACAAGAAAATAGCCAAGTGGGAACTGCAACCAGGCAGTCTGGCTGGTTGGAACGTTATGGATTGCGTGTTCCAGATCCTTCTCCCCACACCCCCCAAATTCACCTCAGCCAGGCAGTTTCCTATGTGTTCCTCTACAATTTGGTCTTGCCTTCTACTGCAGCGCCATATGAACAGTAAAGGCACCAAAAGGATCAAAAGCCAATGGACCCGCTGATGGCCAGCTAACAGTTTTCACGTCGCAACCCATAAGAGATGAAAATACCCTTGTCCGTGTGACCTCCAGAGCAGGACTCCACAAAGCTTCTCTCCATATTTTTGCTGCAGTCATTCATCACACACTCTAAACACGTGAATTTAGCACCTCGTATATAAATCAGACACTGAGCCAGACATACACGTTTCAAGTATGAAATGGTTTCAGCCTTCAAGAATCTCAGAATCTAGTTGAGGAGTCAACCTACCCCGTAGCTGCAGTACAAAATAATAAGTGAAATGACAGATAGGAACAAAGCACTAAAATAGACAGGATGGAGCAGACTGGTTCTCTTTGTTATACAAGTAGCAGATCCTTGCTATTCAAAGTGTGGTTGCTGGACCAGCAGGGTGACATTTCCTGGATATCTGTGTGAAATGCAGAATCTCAGGCCCCACCCCAGATCTACTGAAGTGGAATCTGCATTTCAGTAAGCTCCCAGGTGACTTGTAGGCGTACAGAGTTTGAAAAGCTCAGTGTTAAATGTCAACAAAAAGACAGGCACCTGGGTCCCTGCTAATTTACCTAATGGTGTCTACAATGAGAATGTGCCAGGAATAATGAGTGGGAAAACATTTTACATCGGTTAGAATGTATATGGATTTGGGATTTAGAAAAAGTTGGGTAAGTAGAAGGAAATTAAGTAGTTCTATCAACTCTCACACCAGACTCAGCACCGTCATGGCCTGGGCCTTGGGTAAGAGTGAGGGAAAACAGTCCATGCTCCCCAACATTCTTAGCTGCCCAATTACCCGTCCTGTGTTGTACTATTGATGGCAAAAGTGGTACTGGAACCCCCTTTCCTGACTTGCCCTGGGAAGATGTAAAACTTACTAGTCAAAGAGACCTGGGCTTGAATTCACACTTTGCCACTTATCCTCTATCTGTGCAACCTTGAGCAAGTCACTTGATTTCTCCTAATGTCTTTCAAACGCTGCATCTGTAAGAAGTAGTAACTATCTCAAAGATGGTTATGAGATTATATTGAGATAATGGTTATAAACTGTCTAGAATAGATCACTGAGTGCCTGGCATATAGCAAGAATCAGTAATGTTTGGTATTTTCATTATTTTCAGCTGTTGCAGTAGTGCTGGCCAGTTGTTCACCAAGCCCATTTTTCTTCAGACTTAAGCACATATCTAGATGTTTTCCAGACCTCCATTCTTTTTGGAGTGGCCATGCAATGTCTTGGCCAATGAAATGGAAAAAATACATGCCACTTCCAGCCTCTTCCATCAAAAGCTCCTTTGCAGCCTTCCCCTCTCTCCCATGTGATGTTGGATAGAGTAGCTTTGAAAATCATGGCATAAAGATGGCAGCATCTCCATCAGCCTGGGCCCCTGAATGACCATATAGGGCAAAGCTACATCACCAACATTATAATTACCTTCATTACTGACTGGACTGTACGTGGGTGAGAAACAAATTCATACTGTGTTAAGTCAGCAATTTCAGGTTGTATCTATTATAGTGGCAAGTGTCACCTAACTACACCTGGCCAGTACAACATCCAAATTTTTCATTGTTTACCTACAGTGATACTGGGATGATTTAATAGCATAGCAAATGTGGGAATGCATTATAAACTGTGAAGTGCTATGAAAATGTATAGAGAGATTGGAAAAAAAAATCAGATCTGGAGTTACGACCAAGTTCAAATCCAAGCACTGCTGCACACAGAGTGGGGGATCTTGCATAAATTATTCATACCAGCTGAGCCAATCTAGAAAATGGAGATATGAGCTCTTAGGCAAGTATGATGGACTGTTATAGGCGAATGCATCATAGAAATAGAAGCTGTTATTCTAGAGGCAAGATGACTCAGTGGTTAGGAATTGGGCTTCCAGAGTTCAAACATTCAATCTCCTACTTCCTATTGAATAACTTTAGGCAAGTTAATGTATGTGCCTCAAATCCCATTTCCATAAAATTGAGATAATTATAGAATCTACCTCATATGGTTATAAGTATCAAATGACTGGATATGCATAGAGCTCCTAAAAGAATATCCAGCACAATTAATAAATGTTGATGTCTCAGGGGACAGCAAAGAGAAGACAAGATGCAATGAAAATGAAAAAGAGGACAAGTTTTGAAAGATGATTCTAGATTTAATTTCCAAGATTTCAACTACACCTAAGACACAGAGTCCTTACTCATCAGCAAGCTCCCCAACCAACCCCGATCAACTGTGGATTCTAATACACCCGACCTTGGATGTTCAACTTCAGACCATTACATCAGTCTTCCTATTAGTTCAGAGGTCCTCGCCCTGGCTGAATATCAGTGTCACATGAGAAAACTTCTGAAAATGCTGATGCCTGGGCTACAGCCTTAGTTAATTAAATCAGAATCTCTGAGGATGGAATCCAAGGACCACTTTTTTTTTTTTTAAGTTCCCAAGTAATTCTAAAATGCATTCATAGTCACAAACCAATGCTTCAGCTCATGGACTTTTGAGGGCAAGGGAAGAAAGAAGAGCTTCCAAAACTGAAATGCTAGAGCTTTGTTAGAACATCGTATTTCTCAAAGTCCCAGGGCATTTTCTCAGACATTCGATACATGGTCAGGCCCTTCTGTGTGCTAGCTGCTAAGGAGACAAAAGCAACAGATCACTGCCCCTGCCTCCAGGGCTCATTATCTGGCAAACTGCCTCCATCTAGAGGACTAGACCTCTTGGTCAGTACATATCACCTTCCTACCGCACAGCCCTGGCCCCCAAAGCAATCTCCATGGTCCACAAGAGTCTGGTGGATGATCTACCGTTGGACTAAGAAATGGTTAATAACCTTCTCAAATTACTCTGCCCTTGCTGGAACCTGACCTCAAAACTTTAATATCAAGCAAAACAACCAGCCTTTTCATTATTAGATGTTATCTTTTCCCCATTAGCGGGACTCCTAAAGGTCAGACAGAGCAAAGAAATGCACCTTATTTATGACTGAGTGAATAATCAATTACTATGGCGGTCCATGTGATACTCCCTGATATTCATCATGGGCAGGCTCTGTTGAAAATGCTCAACACCACTTGCTCTCATGGGCCCACAAAGTGTTTGATGGCCAGGTAGTGGTTCCAATAAATGAAATTGTTAGGTACTTATGGGCTAAAGTAAGTCTTGGCTAGAAAAGGGCTGAGCATCCCTGCTCCATCATCAGTAGACAGGTTTCTTTGACATACCTAATCACCGTCAGAAACTGAGTTTTGCAGGCAGCTCCTTGGTTGAGTTATTCAGAGTCTTTTTTTAAATCTGGAAAGGCCTTGACATTTGAAAGATGTTAAAAGAACTGCTAGACATAGGCAATGATTCAAAGGATAATTTGTCCTTCATGAGATGACAAAGTAAAAAGCTGTTATGATATCTCTTCTATCATTCATTAGCCTTTACTAAAACACTGTTCTCAGTATACCACTTAATATAGAAACATAATTAAATTAATTATAATTTCATACATAAACCCAATGTGTAAATAGTTCTTTTCTTTTTTTCCCCAACAAGCTGAGTAGCAACATTGCCCAAGGGTTTCCTAAAAATTCAAATGTCTTAAACCAACAGAAACAATAATAAAACCAAGCAAGGTATGATCCTAAACCAACCTTAAAAGACGGAGTTTCTCAAAACCTTTGTTGGCTTCAAAGGGCCAATTGGCAAGATGACCAAATGTCCTTCCTTCGGTCCAAGTTTTCCAATGGACAGGCTGAGCAGGACAGGAGCCTTTACCTGAGGATGGGAAGCACCAAGGCTCCAGGAACCTCTTGTCCAGGAACAAAGTAAGCCCACATGCATGCCAGCGGGATGAATTCTACCTTCACTGTGTCTCTTTCACCATCTATAAGTGTCATGCCACCATTCTCTATCAGCTATTCCCTCCAGATAAGTGTATCCAATTCTTGGATACTCTGCCCACCCATATCACCCCAAAGTCATTCTACTCAAGGTTGGGTATTAATTTCCCAAAGGGCACCCCAGAATGTAGGATTTTACTGCACAACCTCCAGTTCTCTTATCCACCCCTCATTTAAGGTATTTGTTACTACTCGACTCCCAGGAAAATTTCTCCAACCCTCTTATTATACAAAGGACCTCATATTCTAGCACAATAGTATTATTAACTAGGTTAGTTTATAAAGGTAAGGCCTTGGCTCCCAAACCAGACAGAGGAACACCAGAAGCAAAGGATGGAGAGAAAGGAAGAGGAAGGGAGAGGAGGGGTAAGGAGGAGAAAGGGAGAGGAAGGGAGGAAAGAGAGAAGAAGGCAGGAAAAAAATAGAATGGGGGAGAAGGAACAAAAGGAGAAGATGGGGAAAAGATGACTGAGTAGTGGTTTATCTCTCTTATGAAAACAACAGAAAAATACTGAATATTTAAAATCATTAATAATCAGAGTCTGTCCCAATCATGTTAATCTAATACAAACTTTTAAAAACTCTTTTATAATGTAGCATATCAAAGAAAGTCCTTAGATACATATAATTACTAAATATGTGCCAACAAGGAACTTAGTGAAATTCAGCATTAATTTTAATTGTTATTTTTAATGGTGCAGAATTGCCTTCTTAGCCTAATGGGAAAAATAAGTAAAGTTATTATGAAGTATTAGCTTGATACCCGAAGGAAACAAAACAACAATGCCCCATTGCCACCATCTCTATTTAGCCTAGCTCTAGAAATACTAGCAGATAACCATTCGAGAAAAAAATAAAGTGCAAAAAATGATGAAGGGAAAACAATAGAAGTATCAGTATTTCCAGATGACATATTTCTATTCCTAGAAAATTAAAGTAAATTAACCAGAAAATAACTTGCTCAAAATTGCGGCTATTAAATAAACCCTCAAAAACCAATAATCTTTGCCTATATCGGCGCCAGACAGCTTAAAAATAAAGCTAGGGAAAACGCTATTTGCAATGGAATATAAAACATTAAATACCTGCATATTCATTTAACTTGAGATGCACAGGACTTATAGAAAACTGTAAAACTCTGTTAAGAGAAATAAAGAAAACGCGAAGAAATGGAGTGATGCTCCCTGCTCCAAGAGTCAATGTCCAACTTCCTCTGAGAGAAAGAGGAGGCGGCCTGGGGACTGGGCACTGTGGGGGATGAGGGATGAACCCACGGGCTTGGAAGGGACAGTTAAGGGCTTAGTGATCGTTCAGGCACCAAAGATAAATATGTGCCCTGCGTTGACTTATAAATTAATTTAATATCCACTAAGATCTATTGGAACACATTCTAGAACCAGACAAGTACATAGCAAACCTCATCTGGAGGAATAAGGAATAACAGAGACTTTTTAAAAAAGAAATGAAAGTAGAGCCGTTCTACTGGATTGTAAACTATAAATCTGCAGTGATGCTGCATTAAAAACAAGCATCACTGGGCTGATGTACACTTCAGAAACAGAATCCAAACTCTAAAAGGCAGGCAGTAAATGACATATTAGAAGCAATACAAAAATGGGGAAAAAGAACGACTGTTCAATGCCAACTTAAATAAAAATAATTCGTTGTACCTTAGGTCCTAGTGATGTAAAATAATAAATTTCAAACACAAAAAGAATCATGTATTAAAACTATCTAAATTATACTAGAAATAAAAAGTAAAGATGAGGGAATCTTACTATTAAAGAAATAAAAGAGCCCTGACCGGTTTGGCTCAGTGGATAGAGCATCGGCCTGCAGACTGAAGGGTCCCATGTTCGATTCTGGCCAAGGGCATGTACCTTGGTTGCAGGCACATCTCCAGTAGGGGGTGTGCAGGAGGAAGCTGATCAATGTTTCTAACTCCCTATCCCTCTCCCTTCCTCTCTGTAAAAAATCAATAAAATATATTTTTTTAAAAAAGAAATAAAAGAAAAAAGATTCATAGGTTTGAAGAATAAATTTTTTAAAGTAATGCAGAAATATGACAAGCATAACTGATAAAATGTTCACTATTCAAAATAGCACATATAAGAACTGATATGAATATATATAAAAAGTCCAGATTCTAAGCGGGCCAGAGAATATGGTCCACTTAACTGAAAAACAATCTAAAAGGGTATAGGGAGGAGGAGGGGGAAGTAGAGAAATGTACCAGCACTAGCTAGTAAGACAAACAAACTAAAACAACTTTAAGACATTGCTAACAGATTAAATTAAAATAAATACAAATGGGAAACCTTAATGCTGATACAGTTATAATATGGGGGGGGGGGGGGGAAGCAAGTTGCTGATGGTAGGTTTAGTGGAGGATGGTGATAGTACCATGTCCTCTAAGTAGCAGCAAAGGTGAATTCCTCCTTCCCTGTGATATCCAAGGAGGTAGCTGGGCTTCTGATGGGGGTGGCACATGGCTGCCAGGGAATGGAGCCATAAGCACTCCAACCTTGCCAAACCGTGGCCCATTCCAAAGTTTTGCACAGAATGACAAAGAGATCACAGGAAATGGCAGAACCAGTAACTTTCAAATGGGCCATATGGACTCAAGCAATGAGCATCTTATGTTGCTCATGTGCACTAAAGACCAGAGATCCTTCCCCAAAATTTACGGGTAACTCCTTATAACTCTGTTACAACCTTAAAGATAAAAGACAACACCCAAAACATGGTGTTCCCATATGACCCAGGAATTACACTTCTAGGCATATACCAAAGAGAAATGCAAACATAGATACACATAAAACCTTGTGCCCAAATGTTCTTAGCAGCATTATTGAGAATAGCCTAGAGGCGGCAACAACCTAATTATCCATCAATTGGAGAATGGTAAATAAAGTGAGGCATATCCACACAATGCAATATTACTCAGCCATAAATGGAATGAAGTGACACATGCTACAACATGGAAGAACCTTGCAAACATTATGCTAAGTGAAGAAGCCAGTCACAAGGAGTATATATTATATGTTTCTATTTATTAAAATGTCCAGAATAGGCAAATCCATAGAGACAGAAAGTAGGTTGGTGGTTGCCTAGAGCTAGGAAGGTTAGGGGGCTGCTAATGAGTTCAAGGTTACTTTTTATTCTTTTTTATTTTCAAGGCTACTTTTTAGAGTAATGAAAATGTTCTAAAACTGTGATGACTGCATAGCTCTGAGAATCTACTAAAAGTCACTGAATTACTTACTTTCAGGAAGGGTGAATTTTATGGTATGTGAATTATATGTCAATAAAGCTCTTAAAACACACATACATACACACCATTAATATAAACCTCCCTCCAACCCTGATATGTGAAGGCTTATGGCCAAATTTAGCTTGACTTAGAAAAATAGGCTAATAGAATGTTTGTTGTAGTCCAGACTTGCGCAATAAGTTCCTGCATGCTAAACATAATACAAGTTTTGCAGGAGACAGCTGATTGATGTTTCTCTCTCTTTCCCTCTCCCTTCCTCTCTCTAAAATCAATAAAAATATATTTTAAAAACACGCGTTTTAAATGGCGACCTTACTATAGTCCTCAGCCTCTCTTCTCCCACCCATGCTTGGTCTTGACACTCCTACCTTTTCCCGTTCCTTTTTATCTCTTTTGTAATTCTCAATCAAAATGGGACCAGCATCAGCTCCTGTTTTCCCTCCCAACAATTCTGGGGAAAACGCATACCTCAATTCAATTCCCACACCTAGGGTTATGCTCTTAACAACAGGAGGAAAGGTTTGATAATCACAAGATCTCTCTTTTATGACAATTCAACAGAAAGCCTGCTTTTATCCCCCAACGCTGCTTTCATTTCAGATTTTCTAATTCAACTCTTCCATTTCCCACTGATTCTCCATTCTATTCCTGGCACTTCCTAGCCTTTCTCTGTGGTTCAGCCACTTCAAGGACCAGCTTGTCACCTGTGCAGCCCAGACCCCCTGCCCACCGCTGCCTTACTTCTGGGTCAGATGTATTTTCACTCTTCGCCAGTCCTCTCTCAACCTGGATGTCCCCCAAGCTCATTCCTCAACAAGCCATTTGTAAATTCCACATTCTGGCTTTTTTCCTAATGCTGACCCATCACAAATCTTCAAGAAGAGGCCAGGTGGTGGCTCCTGGGTGGTCTGTGGATGGCTTCAATGCTCTCTGGTCTTGCTCAGAGCTTTCCCAGTCTCCACATGAGCAGCTGACGGCTCCTACCCCAAGGCTCCCAGCCCATCCAAGTCCACAGAAGGCCATCACTTCCACGCCCTCGGCTCTGCTTCCTCTCTACTCAAACAAAGGCCAAGAGGACAAAGACATCATAATGATCGCCACTGAAAAGAAAACGGAAGTTTTATAGATTTTGATATATATATAATCATATACCTCTGTTATTTACTAACTGGGTGACTTTAAGGGGTAAGCTGCTTAGCCTTGCCTAGTCTCAGTTTTCTCGTGTGTGAAAATGGGGTTACTAATATTGTGAGGATTAAATGAGATAGTTCAAGTAAGGGCTTGGGACTGTGGTCGTTCTATCCATATAAGTCAAAATCATCGATTATCCTTTACATGAAGGACAAGACAAAAATAAAAAACATATGGGAAAAAGCCATTCCTCTCTGTGACCAGCTCTCTACAAGGACAGAGGCGGAGGCCTCCCCATCCACCCTCCCTTGTTGCTATGCAGCCTTCTGCAGGCAGAGCCTGTTAGCTCAGAAAATGTGCTCCGCGTAGTCATAACAGCTCTGCAAAGCCTGAGAAACCTCTCTCTCTCTCTCTCTCTCTCTCTCTCTCTCTCTCTCTCTCTCTCTCTCTCTCTCTCTTCCTCCCCTTAACCAGTTCAGCCAGACCTGTGTCTTTTCCAAGACAAAGCCGCAGTCCCTACAGACACAGCGTTGCAGAAATCTTTGCCCACAGTGAGGGCTGCAGAGCCAGCGGTGCCTGTCAGGACAGAATAAAACACCTCTCAGAGCCCCGTTAGCCTGGCTTCCACGGCAGCTGCAGCCGCAGGACAGCAGGTGGTAGTGCCATGATACCGTGTCATCAGTGAGTTCAAGGTCAGGGGGATCCGCATGCCGCTGAAGACAATGCGTTTAATGTTGGAATCAAAGTCCCCTCTGTGCCCTTCTATTGTGGGGAAGTAAATCCCAGAGGAAAACTCAAGCCTTGACCTTCTATGTGACAAACCAACACGCCCTCTGGCTGGATCTTGGCCTACCGGTCCGAATGCACCCACTCATCTTGCCTGTACGGCTCCACACTATGCACTGCTTTAGTAGAGCAGGTGCCCTGTGCCCCTGGGGCTGTTTCCCGGTCCCATGAACTTGGACAAAGCTGAAATATGTTTCCGCAGTGACATCTGTGCATTCAGCAAACATATAGTATGCACCTACTGTGGGCCGGGAAGTGTTCTGGACGAAAGGGATAGACATGATCCTTTGAGGGGCTCACAGTTCTGGCCCCCAATAGTTCCCAAAGCAATAGCACCTTAATGTAACTGGAAAGTGAGGAGGGCTTAGCCAAAGAGAATTGTGTGCATATGGAGAGGGGTGTGTGTGTGTGTGTGTGTGTGTGTGTGTGTGTGTGTGTGTCTCCCTGGGCATCCCACACAGGAATACTCCTCCACAAATTACTCATCACGGTGCCCTTCTAAAACCCCGCATACACATCTTACATCTTGAATGTACTGTGTTCCATCCCATTGGGCAGAAGGTCAGAGAGAACATTTCTGTGAGTCATACCTCACTGGACTGCTACATCTTGTTAAACATACATTCACACTCTCTGAGACATCTGAGACAGACTCCCCTGGGCTTCTGAAGGGAGGGGGTCAACCCCAATCTACCCAGTCCACACCTCTCTTCCCCTTGGGTTAAGGTCCCACCAAGGAAGCTATAGGGAGACTTCTCAAGAGCTGATTTTGCTCTCATCTTAGTTGACGTGGCTAACATGTTACTGCTTTGGGCCTGGTTGCCGACTCTGAGCTGCTAAGACCCCAGCCCCCTAGGCTCCAGTTTGCTGGCCTGAAATCTGGAATCTGCATTCATTCATTCATTCATTCACTCACTCAAATCACATATGTATTGACCTCCCACTCTGTGCCTAGCACTTTCCAGGTGCCAGGGATACAGAATTGAACCAGACACACAGATCTGCTCTCATGGAACCTGCATTCTAGCAGAAAAGACAGATAATAGATAAGCAAACAAGAAAGGAAATAAATAAGACAATATTATGTAGTGACAAGTTTGGTGAGCAATCAAAACAGGGCAATGTGTTTCAAAGTGACATTTGGAAAAGTTATTGTTAATAGGGAAGGCCAAGCTGAGGTGACATCTGAGCTGAGACCTGAACCATGAGAAGGAGGCAGTCATGTAGACACTGGGTGAGGGGGGACGGGGAGGAGGACAGGTAGGTGCCAATAGTACTGAGGAGTCTGGATTTCAGTCTAAGAACAATGGGAATCCATTGGAGAGTTTTAAGCAAAAGAATGACACGATCTGACTCATATTTTTAAAAGATCACTGCATTAACAGTGCTCTGGATTCTGGCCCTATAGAATCTACCTGTTCCTCCTTTTCTTGGAAGACCTCTCTGAACTTGACTTTTGGTTTATTAACCCTGAGGTTCTCTCTGATCAACATCTGGCCTCAGGCTCCCTGCTGTCCACAGAGAGGAAGATGAGCCTTCTCAATGAGCACCCACTCCCCATTCATTCATCTGAATGCCTTATTCCCTAATCAGCATGGTCTGCGTGCTCAAGAGCCGAGTCCCCTGATTACAGAGTAAACTTCTCTTTCAACAAAACTGCAGCTTCTCGTTCCCTTCAAAGCCACCAGCGTGGCAGCTTGCCAATTTCAGAACAGTAATAGATTTCCTGAGTGGCATTCACACTCATCATCTCTCACTTGGGCTGTCACTCCAACCGGTTGTGGGGTTTCCAGGTTTTAGAAGACCACTTGGGGAATCTAACGCAAAGCTTCTCAAGGAGGGATGCACACATCTGGGGAGTTTCTGAAGGTCCCAGATGTGCCCAGGCCCACCCCAGACTTATGAATCACAAGGGGGTGGAATCTGTATCTTATTAAATTCCCCAGGCAATTCTGAGGTGTACCTGCACCTCTGCTTAAGATCCACTAAACTGGAGGCACATAGGCTATATTTGCAAGCTCACCACTGCAAATTCTTTTTTTTTTTTTAAACAGGCTAAGTAAAAAGTGAATAAAAATGCATCCATACACAAAAAGCCACAAAACCAGAAGAAGCCAGACTATCTCTTCCTTATATGGATCAAGGCTACATCAAGGAGAAGAGAAGGAGAGGATTATGGGTTAGTGGGTACAGGCAGCCCTGACCCTCTGCTCAGAAAATCACTGTGGGAGAATGAGACGTGCCTGCTTCTTCACCCTCATTGCTTTCAATGTTCACACCTGCACAGAAGCGACCAGCAGATCCACACACTCAGGGTCTTCAACACCACATACCCTGGTACATATTCTGCCAGACTTTCCATTCCCTTGGATATTCCCCTGAAAACTTAAAATATCTGCACCAAGCCCAGCCGGAGTGGCTCAGTGGTTGAGCGTTGACCTATGAACCAGGAGGTCATGGTTCGATTCCCAGTCAGGGCATATGCCTGGGTTACAGGCTCAATCCCTAGTAGAGGGCATGTAGGAGGCAGCCGATCAATGATTCCCTCTCTTCATTGATGTTTCTATCTCTCTCTCCCTCTCCCTTCCTCTCTGAAATCAATACAAATATATTTTCAAAAATATTTGCACCAAGTAATTGCAATTCTTACACTATTCCTCACACTAGAGCAGTGCTCGCCAACCGGTGGCCCAGGGACCACTGGTGGTCTGTGAGGTTTGAAAGATTGGCGACCGCTGCACTAGAATGTTTATGAAGATGACAGGCCCTAACGTCCCTGACCTGAAAAAAAGCAGAACCTGAACAAACTGAGCAGCAATGCCATTTCATTTGGCAGATGTTTACTGAGCACCTACTCCGGGCCAGTTTCTATGCCATACACTTCACTTATATTATTTCATTTCATTGTCCAACCCCCTCATCGAAGTGCTTATCATTCTCTCTCTTTGAAAAACAGGCAAGGTGGGAGGCCAGAGAGGTTAAAGGGCTTCCCAAGGCATAGTGTTCATGCCAGCGTGGACCACTGAACCCAGACTCAAGTCTAAAGTGGGTGGTCCACCATGTTGCTCTTTTTGTGAGAATCTTGTGTATGGCAGCCACCATGTGGGACATAAAGATGAATCATGGATGTTCACAACAGCATTAGTCACAATAACCAAAACATGGAAACAACCCAAGTGTCCATCAACTGATTAATGAGTAAATAAAATGTGTTCTAACACACATGGACTGTTATTCAGCAATAAAAAAGAAATGAAGTCCTGGTATTTTCTAAAACATGGATAAACCTTAACAATGTTTTGCTAAGTAAGAAAAGCTACACACAAAGGCCACGTATTGTATGATCCCATTCACATAAAATGTCCAGAATAAGCAAATCCACAGGAAACAGAAAGGAGACTAGTAGTTGCCTAGGACTGGGAGGAAGGGGGAATAAGAAGTGACTAGTAGATATGGGGTTTATTTGGGGGGTAATGAAAATATGTTAAAATGAGATTGTATTGATAGTTGGACAACCCTGTGAATATATAAAAACCACTGAACTGTACACTTTCAATGGGTGAACTTTATGACATGTAAATTATATCTCAATAAAGCTGTTATTTAAGAAACACCAACAACCAAAACTCCACTCAAGGCCCATTTCTGCTCAGACCCAGACGCAGCCAGAGCACGTAACGGTTCCCTCTTTCAACATTTACCTCCATATTCCTGGGGCCGTTTTAAAAATTATTTGTTGATGTTCCTATAACAGTTTAAAAAGGAAATAAGTTTAGTACCTTCATTCCACCCAGGACCAGGGAGCAATAAAGCATACTCACAGAAATTACAATAGCACAGAAGCCAGAATTATGATCATGTAAATGCCATATTTTAGCCGGGAAGAGTTCATTACAATATATATTTTTTTAAAGCAGTGCTGGGAATGCTAATCAACACTCACAAAATTTAATCTTCTCACTGCAAACATGATGTTTTCTCCCAAGTTTTATTAATAGCACCTATCATTCACCAGCTGGTGAAAGAGGAACACGGACAGGCAGGGACGCAGGGGCGGAAGCGCAGAGGAAGATAAGTGCTCCGTCAACACACACCATTCCAGGTAATGTCATAGGCGTGGCCCAGGTCTGGGGTGACACAGGTGCCACATCAGGTGCTAGATGTAACATTCTTTGCGAAGGCTTGGGACTTCCCCATAACTCCAGTGAATTGACGGTAATTTCTTTCTGATAATTTTTTTTTTTCAAAATGTGTGACACCTTTAGAGACCACTGGAGCCACCCTGGGTGTCGACTGCCTCACCAAAACTGTGGTGCCATGGAAACTACTGACAGGAGGGAAATGTGAAATTGTATCCCCTTGTGAAGCTCCCTAACGTGCTAAAACCAGCACTTCTCTTTGAAGAGCTGAGTGTAATACTTGCCAATTGATCTGTTTGGGGATCCAAATGGCTTTGCTCACACTGCCATAGCCCCCCTCCCCCCCGCCCCGCCCCCCCCCCCACACACACACACACACACACTGGGCAAGAAAAGCTTTGGCACTTAAAAAAAAAATGATTAAAAACTCCCTGCTATTTATAATGATGGAGAAATGTCACTGAGAATGAAATGTTTTGTCAGTGGGAAATGTGGCAGTCTGGAAAAGGCTGTAGATACACGTGTGGAATTAACGTGAGCACTCAATGCCCTACTCCAAGAGAGCTCGAAAGACACTTTTCTTGGTGTGTTTGGGCTTTTTTTTCCTTCTTTTTTCTTTTATAACTGCAGGACTTTTCACGTTCTCATTCACCTGAACTCTGGGATAGTCTGAGACAAGCAAGGCCAACTCCAGATGTGACACCTCATTCACTACAGGGTGTCACCGTATTTTTGCCTCGCACTCTCGAAATAAAGCCAGCACCTCTCACCCCACAGCAGGTTTTCATTGAAGCCGATCTAGAAACAAAACCCCGAATCTACTACACTGTCCAGACAGAGAAAGCGGTGACGAAAATACACAATGGCAACACCGTTCTCAGATCTGATATTAGGATTCCGCTTTGTGTCCAGGTAACCAGAGACTTCATGGCAAACTGCTCAGCCGGCAGCCAAGACCCTTCATCTTGGTCTTTACCAGCCTCTCCTCCTATGTGGACCTTCAACTCGAACCAGGCAAACCTACTAACCTCCTGGTGGCCTTGCCATGTTCGTCGCTACCACTAACTTAATGCAGCACGTCCCACCCCAAGCTTCCCCTTCAAACGCTAACATGAACCTTCCATTTGCTCCATAGTCACTCTCTCTGCTGGACATACTTTTTATCTTATTTTTATTTTTCCCATCACCATTTATCCCCTTTATGCTCTCGCCCACCTCCACCCATCCTCCTCCACCCCCACAATCACCACACTGTTGGACATGCTTCCTTATTAGAAACTAGTGACCCAGTGCGTGAACTCGTGCACACTGAAAGGAAATTAGAAGAAATATTTTAATATCGCTATTCGCCCTTTCTCTATAATAAAAGTGTCAACCAAATTCACGATCGACAATGACAGATGGGAACACACACGTGCAATTGGCACCAGCAAGAGTTTTATATATATATATATATATACACACACACACACACACACACACTAGGGGCCCGGTGCACGAAATTCGTGCACTGGGTGTGAGGGGGGGGTGGGGGAGAGTGTCCCTCAGCCCAGCCTGCCCCCTCTCACATACTGGGAGCCCTCAGGCATTGACCCCCATCACCCTCCGATCGCCTGATCGGCCCCTTGCCCAGGCCTGACGCCTCCGCCAGAGGTGTCAGGCTTGGACAGGGGACCCCCATCTCCCCCCGATCACTGGCTCTGGCCCCCGCCCAGGCCTGAGGCCTCTGGCCCAGGAATCATGCCTGGGCAGGGGACCCCCATCTCCCTCTGATCGCTTGCTCCACCCCCCGCCCAAGCCTGACGCCTCTGACCCAGGCTTCAGGCCTGGGCAAGGGGACCATCATATCCCCCCAATCCCCGGCTCCGCCCCCCACCCAGGCCTGATGCCTCAGCCAGAGGAGTTGACCCTCATCACCCTCCGATCACCAATCACCGGATCGGCCCCTTGACCAGGCCTGAGGCCTCCGGCAGAGGTGTCAGTCCTGGGCAGGGGACCCCCAGCTCCCCGCGGTTGCAGGCTCCGCCCCTGCCCAGGCCTAACGCCTCTGGCCTAGGCGTCCAGCCCAGGCAGCAGGGACCTGCAGTGGCAGCGGGGGGCGCCGCGATTGTGGGCTTCGCTTTAGGCCCAGGCAAGGAACCCCTAGCTCCTGGGACTGCCAGCTTCGACCGTGCCCAGCTCCCATCGCTGGCTCCACCCCTACTTCCTGCTATCACTGGCCAGGGCGGCAAAGGCACCTGATTCTACGATCATGGCCGGGGGGCAGGGCAAAGGCGGCCCTTGGGCCGCCTTTGCCCTGCCCCCCAGCTCTTAGCTCCCCCCTGGGTTTCTTTTTTTTTTTTTTTTTTTAATATATTTTATTGATTTTTTTACAGAGAGGAAGGGAGAGAGATAGAGAGTCAGAAACATCGATGAGAGAGAATCATCGATCAGCTGCCTCCTGCACATCTCCCACCGGGGATATGCCCACAACCCAGGCACATGCCCCTGACCGGAATCGAACCCGGGACCTCTCAGTCCGCAGGCCAACGCTCTATCCACTGGGCCAAACCGGTTTCGGCACCCCCTGGGTTTCAGATCACTGTCAGTGGCAGGGGGCTTCTTCCTGCTTTCCCTTTCGCCTCCCTCCATTGTGCCTACATATGCAAATTAGCCGCCATCTTGTTGGCAGTTAACTGCCAATCTTAGTTGGCAGTTAACTGCCAATCTTAGTTGGCAGTTAATTTGCATATAGCCCTGATTAGCCAATGAAAAAGGTATCGCCGTACGCCAATTACCATTTTTCTCTTTTATTAGTGTAGATATATATATACATATATATATATATATAGAGAGAGAGAGAGAGAGAGAGAGAGAGATAGATAGATATAGATATAGATATAGATATAGATATAGATATAGATATAGATATAGATATAGATATAGATAGATAAAGCTTGATTAATTAGATCTGCTTTCTGATTTATCTAAACTTTTTCCAGCCCAGTGAAGCAGCCCAACTTCTCTTTCAGGTAACTGTCAGCAACACAGCAGTAAATATCAACACAAAGCAGATTATTATTGTAGATCACGCAGGGAGAACAAAGGATAAAATATTTAACCGCAGCAGTTTGACTATATTCTGCGCAGTGAGAAAACCTGAAGTCATTTTCAAATAGAAATGTGTTCCCTAAATTATCTATCCTAAACTTCAGTGTTCTCCATCCAGTTTTTACAGACAATTGGTTTATTCGACAGTTCAAGATAGTCTCCCGCAAAAGCCCAAGGGGAGAAAAGCCGATTGATTCATCCTACCCATAGAGTGATTCACTCTCAATTTAGGAATTGGCTAGACTCTACAGAGCTCAGACACTTTTCAGATTCTCCAGAAAGAGTCTCCGCCACCTCGGCTCAGCCTGGCAGAGGCTCAGCAGCCGCGAGCCAGCAAGGAGGTAGCTGACCCTCCCCTCAGCACTGCGTCCTGATGTAGCTCCAGAGTGAACTGCCTGGATCCACAAACCAGCTCTAATGCTCATTAGCTCGGTGATCCCGCACCAGTTGAGACGTCTTGATTTCTCAATTTCTACATCTGCAAAATGAGGTCACAATGCTATCTACCTCCCAGGCCTGCTGTGAAAACATAATGAGACGATTCACATACAAGACCTAGTATGTCTGGCGCATGGTGAGCCACTCTATAAATGTTGGCTGGTTTTATTTTTTGGCTAGTTGGTTTTTTTTAACAAGATCATTTATTTAGCAGTAGTAACACTTGGGCCCTTGGGGAGAAGAGGTTGCACAGGTGTGAACCACTTAGTTATTCAGGCATGAGGTATAAAATGCCTGGGGACGAACAACAGTCACAAGACACAGCAAACACCTACAAGATGCCATTTCGGTGATCCTGGACGCCCTGCGTTGAGGGAGGCAGCTTGGCATATGGGAAGTTTAGAATCAAGCATTTGCTCAAATCCCAGCTTAGCACTGACCTGCTATGCAGCTTCGGGCAGGCTAGTTAACCTCTTTGTAGCCTATTTATAAAATGCAAATGCTATCAACTACTGTGCAGTGTTGCTGAAACGAATGGAAATAATATGTGTAAAGTTCCTGGCACTCCATAGATGCTCAATACCTAACAGATAGCATTATTACATCAGCCTGTCGAGTTTTCTTTCCTCTTTACTGAAAGGGTGGTCTATAAGAATGTTTTGTTTTCCTTTTTTACTAAGCAAAAAAACAAACAAACCCAATTTCTTATGAAAACATAAAGTACAACTATTTACTCTTTAGAGATATGGAGACATGTATATATATGGAAAAAAACCCTCCAACTTAATTTTAATGCTCTTTTTTCACCTGTTTTTAAATATCCCAGCAAAGCAATTTCACTGTAAAAAATTTTAGAAAATTGAGATTAAATAGAAGGAAGAAAATGAGTCTCATAATCCCATTGTGCAAAGATGACTATGCGTGGCATTTTGGTCTCTACCTTTCCCGACTGTTGTTCTCTGCAGGTAAACACATACATGCAAATCCATTTTTAACAATCCCATACAGCAAAGACCAGCAATCCCATTTCTCTCAGTGTCATCTCTGCCTGTACCAATCTTTGAAAGGAACAAAATGTACATACTTAAGAGGGTTTTTTGTTTATGTATTTATTTAGCAGGAGCACATAGATATGGGAGTTATTTTTTAAAATATGATTTTAATCAGTTCAGAGAGAGAAAGGGAGAGGGAGAGAGAGATAAAGACATCAATGATGAGAGAGAATCATTGATCAGCTGCCTCCTGCACGCCCCACACTGGGGATCGAGCCCACAACCTGGGCATATGCCCTGACCGGGAATAGAACCATGACCTCCTGGTTCATGGGTTGACACTCAACCACTGAGCCACAACAGCCGGGTGGAAATTATTTTTAATTAAACATCTTTGCCAAGGCCTTCAGCCTACCAAATATGCATACATCTCCCTGCAACCGACAGTACAGAAGCACATTCCAGGCAGACAAATGCACACACATTCACAATGAACGCCCAAATCAAAGGTACTCAATATTCATGTATTCAAGCAAGCCTAGGACATGATTGAATGTATCAGCACTCACATACCATGCTATGTTTTTAAGCCAGCAGTTGGCTCCTATAAACCAGAAACCCATTAACCCACCCCTCATATACATATACACAACCATGTGCATCCAACAAATAGAATTTCTTTTCCAACACATATCTCCATCCTCACAATGCCAGGCAGCCAATTTTGGTTGGGCTGCGCTTTGTGATTGGTTCTGGAACACTTCAAAATCACATTCCTATGTGCTCAGCCACCTCCTCCACACACCTCATCTCAATCTCTGTGGGTCCACCCCCTCGAATCAAGAGGTAATCCTGAAAAGCCAGTTTTCTAACTCTACTCCTGGAGCCGAGGTCCCTCCCTGGGGCCTCCGAGCATTTGGGATTAATTATCTGCTGCATTTGAGAGATTCAGGTAGCCCCATCCTAGGTAGACATTTTAATCACTATCTTTGAAAGGAAGTGCTCTCATGAAGAGTAGGGAGTATGATGAGGAACACAAAAGATACACTGTGCTTTGCTAAGGGAGAAAAGAAATAAAAATAAAAGGAGCATGTGGGACAATGGCTATTTCTACAAGCTGAACAAGGGAAAAGACCGATGGATGGTTCGGATGCAGGTCATGAATCAGAGTCAGTTTTCCATATCATATCCTCCAGGACATGGATTTTCAACTCCTCACCCCTTTTATAGTGACAAATAAAAGGTAATTATGTTATGCTGCTGATAGGGGCATTGTTGCATTTAGCAAACCCTTCTGTGATGAGCATGATAAGACAGGATTTATGGGAGACAGAGCACAACCAAGTGGCCAAAGGCAATGTGACGTTAGATGGCAGATCCGTTTGGGTAATGGCTCCAAATGTGTATGGTCATTTCCAAAGGAGTGGACACAAAACACCCTTCAGAAAGACCTGCTGTGCCCACCTCCTCTCCCCAAACACACAGGCAGATGGAGGAAGCAGACTTCTGAAGGAGTATAGTTCCAGATGAAGACAGATGTGAATCCCTCCTGCACCCAGACAAGGTTAGAATTAGCTGTATCTGAGTTAAATGGGTGAAGCCCAGCATCCTTTAACACTATTATCAATTCAAGCTGCTATAAAGTTGAAACAAGCTCTCCACCAGCAACCAAATGCCCAAATTTATAAATACAGTCCATTTCAGCAGCCCAGCTCACAGCAGCTGGTAATTACCATCAAAACTGAAGAACTGAGGATTATTCAAAAATAACAATGTAAGTAATAAGCATGTTGTTTAAAAGCTTGAAACTGCTCATCTTGCCACTCCTACCACCCCAACTGTCACTTTCAGATGCCACCCTTTCCCAAAGTCTAAGCCTTGTGCTCTCAAGTTAAATGCTATTCATTCTATGCTTTCCCCACATCTATGCAGAACTTCCCCTGGGGGACAAAAGCACCCAGCGGGCACCTCAAGCCTCATCCCAACCACATTCAGCAGGACAGTGACACCTGTCACTTGAGCAGCGAAACTGTTAGTGAAAAACACACCAGGGTAGGGGCCAGCTATCCTTTTTCTTTTTTGATCACCCTCTTTTTCAGAGTCTGTGCTCTGAATACTACCAGTCTGCCGGGGTCCAACCCCAGCGGGTCCAGGGGTCCCCAAAGGTGTGGACGGAGTCAGCGAAGAAGGAATGACACGGAGACAGCGTTCAGTTGATCAGCAGCCTAGCCAGGATCTCTAGCCAGGATCTCCAGCCAAGTTCTGGTCTGGATCTCCAGAGAGGTTCTGGTTCGGATCTCCAGCCAGGTTCAGTGTCCATGTTCTCTTGCTAGGTTCTCCAGCCAGGTTCTCCAGGTTCTCCAGCCAGGTTCTGTAGCCATGTTCCCTCGCTAGGTTCTCCAGCCAGGTTCGGTCCAGGTTCTCAAGCCAGGTTCAGTCACCAGGTTCTAGTCAGGTTCTCTTGCCAATTTCTGTAGTCAGGTTCAGTCCAGGATCTTTTGCCATGTTCTCTCGCTAGGTTCTGTCTCTAGGTTCTGAGGCCAGTTTCTGTCCAGGATCTTTTGCCATGTTCTCTCCAGCGAAGTTCTTCTGTCTCTAGAGAACGTTCTGTGTAGGTTCTGTGCCTAGGTTCTGTCTCTCTCTGTCTCTTGCTGTCTTGTTACATCTGTATTTATACCAGTTGATTCAATCCTATCAATCTCTATTCCAAAGGTTAGGGCGTTTCTTATCTCCATTCCAGGGAGTAAAGATTATGTAGCTTAAGCATGATTGTTCATAGTTAAAGTGATTAATTACCCGCCTGGCACTTAGTTGAGAGGTTTTATTCCCTCCCTAACTTCAGGGGAAAATCCCTACCTGGGGAAACAACCTTTCTCAGAGAGGAGACCTTGGTTAAAACACATAGTGCCAAGAAGGTGAGCAAACATATTAAGAACAGTATGCCATATATGCCAGGTCCCTTGAAACAGCAAGCATGGACCGGCTCCCGGCACCGGTCCTGCAAACGGAGCCAACAGCAATTACTCTGGAGTCTGCTCAGTGCCAGCCACCAGCTGTGAGCATCCAGAACAAGCCCACTCTAACACAGCTCCCCTCGGATGCCCTCACCTCCCTGCTGCCAGCCGGTCCTACCTTACCAAACTGCGCCTTCCTTCAATTGAAGGTTTTGCCTGAAGTTCATCTGGTTCTTGGATCTCTTCCTAATTAGGATTTTTTCCTAATTAATCTAGAGCTATCATCTATCCCCTATGACCTGAAGTCACTCAACCGCCCAAATTCATGAGCGTACCTTCAGTCTCACACCTAATGTTTGCAGATCCTGGGGCAAGAATACAAGTGAAGGCCCTTAAGTTACAAATATAAATATTTAAAAGTTATCAATGAGGCTGACAAATTACTACATAAAGGATGTTCTATCCTATCTTACTATTGATTCCTTCATAATGACCTAGAGGGCCAGCTTCGAATACAGAATTCTCACCCTGGCCCTTGGCCCCTGGCCCTCAGCTGGCCCCATCTTATTTTCCCACCCCCAGCTCCATCCCACACCACAAGCAGCCTAGTGCTAATGGAAATGCTGAAATCCTTCTATCTCAGACACTGTGAATAGTTACTTCTTTGTCATTTCTTGGGCCTATGGGTACATACGCTGGTGCCATAGTCTGCCATTGGGAGTAGGGGGTGAGGCCCACGCAGGCCATGGAGGTAGATGTGGAGAGGGAATTACAAGGTCCTGGGTATCCAGAGTATGACACATGTTCTAGATACCAGGAGAAATGTCATGGGCTCTGGGTGGGCCTGGCCCATTAGCCCTGCATATCCTCTCTCCTCATGGAGATGTACAGGCCGAGAAGGGCTAGTGAGTCCCCACTGCCCAGGCCTCAAGATGGTACCACTCATTTTTGTAGGCGTATCCTATTCCTCTTTCAAAGCCTACTTCACAAGAGCTCACTACCTCCAGGAAGTCCTCCCTGACCCCTCCCCACCAAACCCAGTAGTCTCAATAAATGGTTACTAAACAAATGCTGTGGAAACACCAAGATGAGCATGGATTACCTGTAATACAGACTGAGCTTGTGTTTATCAGTCTTTACTCCCAAAAGAGATTTAGATTCTTGTGAGCTGCATTAAATCAAAATGCCATGAACTCCTGGGTTCATTACCAAGTAAGTATATGGGAATCAGGTAGCAACTGAGCAGTCTGGTAAACTAGGCCTCCTCCTGGCTAAGAGGTCCAGATGCTTTTGTAACAGGATCTTAAAGGCCACTTGTTGTAGTCTCAGAGTTGTTGAGGCTCCACAAGGCAAAACCATTCAACAGGCACCAAGGACCCTCTTATCTTGGACCACCTTGGCAGGATTGGCCAAGAAACTGAGTTGCCAATTCCGCCAGCTTGAGCCCAGCACCCGCCTCCTGGCTCTCTAAGAGAGGGAGAAGAATTCAGTGGAAGCGCAAAGGTATTTTCTATGGGGAAGAGTTACCAGTGTACCGCATATTTCAACACACCCCACACCATCCCCTGGAGAGGGGACTGACATTCTTTCCTCACTTGGAAAAATGAGAAGCCTGAGCAATGGGAGCCTCAGAGAACCCTCCAAAGTGCCTCACGATGAGCCAGCAATTGTGCACCTGCCAACCCAGAAGGTCCTGATATCAAACTACAACTTCAGGTAAGATCATTGCTCATCTTTGACCCTGACCTTCCTCTCCCGCACCCCCAATTCCCCTCATTACAGCTGCTAAAGGAAGGATGAGGAAAAGCAAGAAGTAGAGATGAAACCTATCAAACATTTCTCTTCCCCTGTGCCTGTTTCCTGTCCAAGGGAGACCTCGGCGGTGAGGGTTGGGGGGGGGGGCTGGTTCATTGAATGTTTAAAATAGATTTTTAACAAATTTTAATTGGATTTTGATATTACATTGCACCAACATTTTTAATACATAGGAAAAGAGGCTATTTGTTTATTATCTGAGAGTGGGTAGAAAAGCTAAAGGACTGAAAGGGAAAGATACAAGAAAGAGCCCTATGAAGTTCAGCATGCTCAATAAACCAATATATCTTCATTAACTCACATGTATAAAATACCTAGGTTACTAAAGGCACGCACAGACCATATGACATTTTCATGACACACACCCCCACCTCCAACACAGTATCAGTTGCCCTTGGGGGAGAAATAAATCTGATCACTGATTTCAGTTTTATAAGACTGAGAAAGTCATTTAGTTCCCTGCTCAAATTATAAGCTACCTGTTAAACTGATTTTGGTTTCTCATCTTTTCATCTTAAATCCACATCTGTGATAAAGACGATCAGCCAGGGAAAGAGGAGTCCCCTCGTCAGGACTGGGTACCTTTATCTTCCGTCACTCACTGGCCTTCCACTTTTGCCAAGAGAGGTCTTCTTTATCCCGACCATCACTGGCAAATCAGACGGGTGAGCTGGCGAACGTTTTTTGATAGTGTTTCAGCTGAAATGTTTGTGAAGTAAAAACATTTTTGCTCCCTAAAATCTGTTTGGAAAAACTGATGGATATTTTTCCCTACTGCTTCCAACATGTAGCTTACAAAATGAACTCTGAAAAAAAATGAAGATAAGCACACCAATTATTTAGTCCAGAATTAACCAAAAACCTTGTGACCTCAGTGATTTTTCCAGAACCTTGTGTCCATTTATTTCAAAAAAGGTTCTCAGAAGCATAGCATTTGTAAATAACTTGTCTTGCTGCTCCTAAATTATCCAGACAACATTTAAGGAAATCATCTCAGATACAGCATTTCCCTGCCCATGATTTTTCAGAACCAAATCTAACTAGAATTCCAGTAAGAAGTTAATTCAAATACTCAAAAACCATAAGCCAAACAAGAAACAGATACTGAAATGTCTCTCTATGGTTGCTTTAACCCCTACATGAAGCCTGGATTCCTTCTGGCTTTCTATGACAGTGATGTCCAAAAGAATTTTTAGTAATGATGAAAATATTGTATAGCTGTGCTGTCCAGTATTATAGCCACTAGCCATACGTAGGTAGTGGGCATTGAAATGTGGCTAGTGCAACCAAGGCACTGAATTCTTCATTTTATTTAAGTTTACGTAGTTCTATAACGTTTATTTTGTTGGCAATCCAGAGAATTCCCTTGGAGAATGAGTTCTCAACACTAAACACTAAACCTCTGCTTTGCCAAATGGTCTTTAAACCTTTTTTTGTTTGTTTGTTTTTGAATCCTCACCTGAGTAGTGAGGATATTTTTGCATTGATTTTTTTAAGAGAGTGAAAGGTGAAGGGGAGGGAGCGGGGAGGAGAAAGAGAAACATCGAAGTGAGAGACACATGCCCTTGACTGGGAATCGAACCCAGAATCTCAGGTGCGCAGGCCGACACTCTAACCACTGAGCCATGCCAGCCAGGGCTTTAAAACTGTTTAAACAGCAATGCCTTTTCATCTTATTTCTCCTTTCTTTTCAAAACATACCAGTATTTCTTCTACGGCAATGCCAACGCTTTAGACATTAGAATGTCTTTCTAAAATGAATTAAGGGGAAAAATAAAATATACACCCATATACCTTCTTCAACAGCATCCACTGAGCACAATTTAATTTTCCCTGCCGGTCTCAGGGTCACTGTTATGAACACAGGCTATCAGACTCAGAAGAAACACATCAATTACTATAATGCATCTTAATGCAATGAAGCCCTAAGGGTCACTGGGCTCTATGGGGCTATTTAAGCCTACTCCCGGCACAGATTTTTATAGCTTTCCGTCACATCTGTTGACTAGCTATGGATGTCAAGCCCAATTACTGTCAGGGTGTCTACCTATGTTTATGCATTGCCTCACTTGTTTCAAAAAGGTAGTTAGTTGCCTGTGTCAACAGTAGCTCCTTTTCTCATGTGATTTGTTGCCTCTGATTTGCTAACACTGGGATACTAGAACCGGAGTTAGCTAGAAATGTAAAGAAAGAATAGTTAGGGCATGAACAAGGGTATGAAGAATTCTCAGTAAACTTGTTTGAATGCCAGGACTTCTTCATATCTAATTCATCAGCTCAGAACCTTTTCTGCTTACTGCTTGGTTCCAGGCAGACAGCTTTCATAATAGCAGATAGTTCAGGTCTTAGCTCAGAGGGATCCTATTCTTGCCCTTAATTATTATTTGACTTTTTATTCAGTATGACTTGTCTCCCCAAATAGAATGTAAACATTTTGGTAATGGAGGAGTAAAAACCTTGGGGAATGGAGGGAGGGAAGAAAATGTGCTTATCTTATTTGTATTCCCTATAATATTTTGCCTGGCACTGTTCACCTAGAAAAGATCAACTGAATGTTGAATGAACTAATCCTGTGTTTTCCTTTTGAGTTTGTTTTCATACAGCTTATGCATAATAAAAATGGTTTTCAAAGTTAAACATTACTTAAAGCAGAAACTGCAGGTGCTCAACAATGTTTAAATATTAATATTTCTTAGCTATTTTTATCTGGTTTGTTAAACTTAATCGCCTTGGCCATATTCAATTATATTCATGATAATGATCATATGCCTGTCACTTCTGACAACTCCTGCTTTTTGAGCCCCCAGAAGTGATCCAGAAAGATTCTGGAATTCCCTAAACAAAACAGAACTGAACTAGTGAAATTCCAGAAATGAACCGAATACTCTAGGAACGTCTCCCCAGCATCCCTGTGTAAGGGGGGAAACAATTAGATCTCTGATTCTAGATGCCTTCCGTATTCCTATTAATGAGGCCTAGGAGTGAATCAGCAGTTTCAGCTAGCCATACCACATTGCTGACTCATATCTGAACTTACAATCAACTAGAAGCTCCCCCTGTGGCAGTCTTACTTCAATACTAACTATTATCCTCCATTCCCCATCCTTGCCAGTCATCCTAGGATTTGGAGGAAGCTGAAGCTAAAACCCTCTCCAGAAAAATTTAGAGACCTTCCCATCCTTGCAGATGTTCTTTCCAGAAATAATATGACTCCTCCACAAAAAATCTCAGTTTTTCACAGCTCTGCAACTCACGCTCACTATCTCATTTTCTTCATCTATGCTGTGACATTTGCAAGGATCCAGCTTCCACCTGAAAGAGCAGTGCCATCCTATGTGAGCCACTCTGAGAACCCAAGTGATAGAATAGACTCATCAAAACAATCTTAAAAGTGCAGGTCCAGCTGGAAAGATATCTGTTTAAGTGTAAGCATGAGTCTCTTTAGGCCAGGTTTAAATCACCGGGATGGGCAGTAGGAAGAGTGCAGGAAAAACTCCCATTTTATAAAAGGATTAGACAGAGGTTTGGACCCCACCACCTACCTCACTCACCCCAGCCTCCAGGTCCTTGCAAAGCATCTAACACATCGCGGAGTCATCTGGTTATCCAGGTGGAGATAGTGTGATGACAAACACCCGATGTTTGTGATTTCGGTGAGAGGAAGATGCAACCATGAGATCAGATGGAGATGGTATTTCAAAAACGCCAGGAGAAAGGCACATGGGCAGACATGTGCCCGGGCAAAACTGGGCACATGCCCAACAGCCAATCACAGAGAGTCACAGAAAAATGGTTACTGCTGGACTTTCTTGATAAGAACTAAGAGTTAAAGGATGGCACTAAATGTCTCCTCCTTGGCCCCAGTGGTCTCATCTGCTTGACTCTGCTTTGCCCCACTAACCTCCAGTCAACGTTTGGTGAATAAATGAGAATCGCATTCTGCTATTTGAAGCCATCACTCAGTCCACCATTACTGACACTGAAAAGTGAGCCCCCAAGAAGTGAGGAACCAGGATCCATTTTACAAAAAAAAACAAAAAACACTTAGAGATAACATACAGTAGAAATGTTGAAAAACAAATGTATTGGTTTTAAACCTACTATGAAATAATAATACATGTTCATTATTGGCATTTGAGGGGAGAGGATAAGAAGTAGAAGGAAGAAAAAAAATACTCATAGTCCCACCACCCAGAGACAATTACTGTCAACTTTGTAATCCAATTTAAGATCAAATTTGAGTTCTCCTTTTTCAGAAGAACCAAAAATTAATTGCCTCTGTAACATTTGAAGGTTCATTCTTTGATAATGAACATTTACATTGCTAAGTGTGAACAGAGGTGAGTAACAATAAAAAAAATGTCAGCGTGAGTTACTAAGAAAAAATTATTAGAGCCAAGTTGCTTCTTTTGAAATAGTTTTCAAAGGTGTTAATACATTGAAATTACCTGAGCACGGCTGACCTTGAGGAGAAATTTCATAAAGACAGTACCTGGAAATCTATGAAGGTTTTCTCTTTTCTCTGAGCAGCTGTGTCTTGAATTTCATATACAAGGGGTAAGCAGGGGGCCACAAGAAAGCACCTCCAAGCATGCCAACATTTTTTTCAAGCACTGAAGTAGACCGGGAAAGTAATAACCTAAAAAACTGTCAAGCTAGTTCTGCAGTACAGAAGTATAAATAATATCTGACTCAACTGATCCTCATCACAGACCTGCAGCCTCCTTTACTGTAAAATATCCTGAACTGTGTCTCGATCCAGGACCAATGTGACATTAAAAACATCTTCAAGTCAAGACAGATGCCAAAAACCTATCTCGTGTCAAGTCTATAGGGAGAACTACATGCATTGCCACTGCAGCAAAGAAATGTATTTTAAAAGACAAGCGCACACAATATTGAGGATAAGGCTCAAGAATGGGAAGGACATGCAACTCTGGTATTTGTGTTTCAGAGTCTATGTTTATAGCTGCAGCACAAGCAATATCTATAACTAGTGGAGTTTTCAGGTCAGAAATATCTATAGAAAATGCTTCTTCCGATGTATGTTTTTAAAAGAAATTATTATATAAAAGAAACTTCTGGAAAAATGGTTTTATGACCTTGTAATTATACTTTTGGTTTCACACAACAGTCATATGAACAAGACACCTTAGAAATGCATCTTCCAGCCCAGCGGGGCCTTCAGATGACTGCAGTTCTGGCCGATATGTTGACTATGAACTCATGCAGAACCGGAGTAGAACCACCAAGCCAGGCTGGTCCTGAATTTCTGACCCACAGACAGTGTGAGACAGAAGCAAAGTCTATCATGGTTCCAAGCTACTAAGTATTAGGCTATTTGTTGCAAAGGAAGAGATAACTAATACACCAACCAACAGCTACGTTCTCCTGTTCACCCTACAGCAGTGCCTAGCACAGAGTAGGAGCTCCAAAAATGTTCAATGAATCAATGAATTTTTTTTTAACTGACATTTATTGAATCCTGATCATTCCAGGCACTGTCCTAAAAACTTTATACCTGTTACCTCATTTAACCCTATGAAATAGGAACTATTACTCCCCCCATATTAACATGAGAAAAATGCTTAAACAACATGCTCAAGGTCGCACAGGTGGCAAGCAATGGAGCCAGGATTTGAACCCAGGAATCTGAATCCATTTCATAGCCATTATGCAAAATTACTTTTTGGTGATCAGCTACTTAAGGAAGGAGACTCACATCATTCATCTCTGTATCCCTCATGGGACTCAATGCCTCAACAATAAATATGGAGTAAATGAATGAATGAATGAATGAATGAATGAATGAGCATGACCAGACATCCCTTTCACACTTGATTACAAATCCTTTTGATAACTGACACAAATTATTTCTTACAGTCTTGATATTAACCAGCTTGTGTGTTCCTTCTGGATTACAATCAAATTCTAAATATAAATTGAATTTCATTCTTGAAAGGCACTGAAATTTCACTGAACAACTGCTGCTATCCAACTTCTCTCGGGTTCGCTCCCCTCTACTGTTCCTACTGTTCTGCTGGCTTTGTCTCCTCCACCAGCACCCCCCCCCCCCCCCCCACAACAGAGGTTTGGAGATAAAATTAGAGCTGCCAAGGAATGGTGCCTTCATTACCTCATCCTCCCTTCTCCCTCCCCCAAATCCAGCTGGGAAAACCGCCTGCTCTGCTATAGGAAGATTCGGGGACCACTACCTATTTCTATATCCCTAGACCTCTCTCTTACTATTTCACCATTTATTTTGGCCAGCTCTGCAGCAGGCGCTGTGTGAGACTCATACTTCCAGGAGTTGACAGACCAAGGAGAAGAGCAGAAGAGAACATAGACAGCTACAGAGCAGTGTGTGTAGCAGGGAGAGACCAGGCCCCAGGACACTCAGGGCACGGAGAACACCATGAACCCGGGGCCTCACCATCTGCACCCTGAACTCAAGTTTCAGTTCGTCTTATTTGGAACAGGCCTAGTTGTTAAGAATTTCTTCTTAGTGCAGAGTGTCATGTATTAGCTAGTGAAATGTGTTCTTTGACAGGCTTAATTAGTACATATTCTTTACATGCTTTACTTTAATTGCAATATTAATAGCTGCTAGAAGCAAGGACATTTGGTTTTTTAATGAATTAATTAGAACTTCTAATACATGCACATGCCAAAACATTCGAACAATACAAATAGACAATGAAAAGTAAGTCTCCCCATCACCCTCCAGACCTCAAGTTCCCTTCCCAGAAATAACCATTGCTACCGATTACTGGTGCCTCTCTCCAGAAATATCATATTTTGATATTTATGAATATCAAATATCAAAATATGAATAGACAAATTTTACACGTGAGAACAGACAATGTACTCATCTACACCTTTCATTTCTGCCGGGAGCCGGTCCATGCTTCCATCCTGGAACAGGATTCCCCTAGGTAAGCCCCCCCCCCCCCATTGAGAACCCCACACTCGGGACGGATAGGACTCCACCAGGGTACTGCAGACCCCCCTACAAAGGATAAGTAGGGTAAGAAGGTGGATAGTACAGAACTCAGATTGAGAAGATGTGCCATACTGAGTCCAAAGAAAGAAGACTCTGTATTGATCTTTTAACACATATGCTTGCTAGCAGAGGAATTAAGGTTACTCCTAGTTAAACAGAATGTTTTATACAAGAAGTATGTCCATGCTTTTCTGAGGAAGGAAAGGTAAATGTAAAGGCATGGGAGGAGGTAGGCCCAAGGAGCCTTATCCTTAACCCCACTGCAGCCTTTCCACCCCGGGAAAGTGCAGGATTGGCAAGCTCTCCCTGGGGTGATAGATCAGGCCTCAGGTAATAGCGAAAAGCGCCAATCCTACTCTTAAATGGATACAAGAGAGTATTTGGGGTTTTTTTCTTTTTAAAGCCCGCTTTTAAAAAATAAAAAAGGGGGAATTTGCCGGGAGCTGGTCCATGCTTGCTGTTTCAAGGGACCTGGCATATATGGCATACTGTTCTTAAAATGTTTGCTCACCTTCTTGGCACTATGTGTTTTAACCAAGGTCTCCTCTCTGAGAAAGATTGTTTCCCCAGGTAGGGATTTTCCCCTGAAGTTAGGGAGGGAATAAAACCCCTCAACTAAGTGCCAGGAGGGTAATTAATCACTTTAACTACGAACAATCATGCTTAAGCTACATAATCTTTACTCCCTGGAATGGAGATAAGAAACGCCCTAACCTTTGGAATAGAGATTGATAGGATTGAATCAACTGGTATAAATACAGATGTAACAAGACAGCAAGAGACAGAGAGAGACAGAACCTAGGCACAGAACCTACACAGAACGTTCTCTAGAGACAGAAGAACTTCGCTGGAGAGAACATGGCAAAAGATCCTGGACAGAAACTGGCCTCAGAACCTAGAGACAGAACCTAGCGAGAGAACATGGCAAAAGATCCTGGACTGAACCTGACTACAGAAATTGGCAAGAGAACCTGACTAGAACCTGGTGACTGAACCTGGCTTGAGAACCTGGACCGAACCTGGCTGGAGAACCTAGCGAGGGAACATGGCTACAGAACCTGGCTGGAGAACCTGGAGAACCTGGCTGGAGAATCTAGCAAGAGACCATGGACACAGAACCTGGCTGGAGACCCTGAGCAGAACCTCTCTGGAGAAAGACCAGAACTTGGCTGGAGATCCTGGCTAGGCTGCTGATCAACTGAACGCTGTCTCCGTGTCATTCCTTCTTCGCCGACTCCGTCCACACCTTTGGGGACCCCTGGACCCGCTGGGGTTGGACCCCGGCACATTTCCATTTAATGACATATCTTAAGAGTCCATTCTACAAAGGTACATGTATCTGTGTTCTTTTTAATGGCTGCGTAGAATTGTATTATATGAATATAATATGATGAACTAGTCCTCTAAGGATGTTCAATTAGATTGTTTCCAGTGATTTGAGGCAGTTCAATGTTTTCCTTCATATTGAAAAGAACAGGGAATAAACAATAGTTCTTTCCATTGTGGCAGTTAATGAATAAATCACAGCTTTCCAAATTAAATTGATTTTAGTTTTCCTTTTTTGTTGTTGTTGTTTTCTGAGATCATCTTTAATTTATAAAGTCCGTAACCCTAGGTAGCACTGATCTTATCCAATTTTATATTTTACTGGAAACCCAACGAGTACAAAATTAAGAATTTAGAAGGTTCCTTTACAAAATGCCGTGTTATCATCACAGCAGAAATGCTTTATTCATATATTATACAGGGTGTCCCCAAAAATGTATATACACTCTAACAGCTGATAGCTTAATTTTGAAAATTAAATTTACTTTAATAAACACTGCCTTTAGAATTATTCTAAGTGTGTGTATACTTTTTGGGGGACAACCTATGCATGTGTGATAAGACTACTGACTTACAGTGCCTCTGTATAACTGGTACCAATTCCACTTCCTCTTTTAGGAAATTGAGGAAATTAGTCTTATCATCAACTACTTTTTTTCCACCAAGAATAAAGATGTAATTTAAATATGCTGTAGAAGTTAATACTGCAGGACCTCTTCAGGATCTGTACATAAAGATGTATTTGAATAGATTTGGCTTTCTTTTCAATTCTATGGGTTTTAAGTACTAAAACTATCATTCTGAAAAGAATCCATAAATTTCACCAGACTACCAAAGGGGCCCAAAAAGGATAAGACTACTTTGACTACTAATGAATTATAACCAATGTTGGGGTACCAAGCAAAATCAACAACTTTGAAAAGCACAGCATCTTTCCCCATCCACTGTTTACACCTTTAAGATTTCCTGGCATATCTCATTAGCAGAAGCTGTTTCCAAGTCAGGTGTAAGAGGCGCAGTAAACCAAGCTCATTTATTGGGTTCTTTGATGTGATATTTTGAGATATTTCTCATAAAAATAGTTTTCTCTCAAAAAGCATTTGGCTCCAAAGCGGATCACTGGATGATCAAAATCTCTTGCATCAACTTTATTATCAGATGTGCTGACTGTCTCACTGTTTTAAGAAAATACACCTGCAGCTTTGTCTTTTCTCTCCATGCTACCAATTTTTAAAGGTATGTGTTCATTTGAATGCTTGAAGGAACCAATTATTTATTACTCTTTGACTTGACTATGTCCTTGATAAAAATCAGGCAAAATATTTTGTTAATGAAAACATGGCTTTAACTCTTTTCGGTCCAACCTCGAGGCTGACTCGACAGACCAGGCGCTAGGAGCAGGTCCAACGTCGAGCAATAAGAACATTAAAAAGTTCAACATTCAGCCGAACCGGTTTGGCTCAGTGGATAGAGCGTCGGCCTGCGGACTCAAGGGTCCCAGGTTCGATTCCGGTCGGGGGCATGTGCCTTGGTTTTGGGCACATCCCCAGTGGGGGGCGAGCAGGAGGCAGCTGCTCGATCTCTCTCATCGATGTTTCTAACTCTCTATCCCTCTCCCTTCTTCTCTGTAAAAAAATCAATAAAATATATTAAAAAAAAAAAAGTTCAACATTCAATCCCGTCAATTAATTTGGACCAGACTGTTTGAATTCCAAAACCACAAAGGGTTAAAATGTGGCTAACTGAAAAGAAGAGCTGCATTCATGCCTTACAAGAGTGCTCTTAGCTTGTCATTAAACAGTCATTTTCAATATCACACATATTTTAACAAGTCGCATAAAGACAACTGCGTTAGTTCGATGTAGATGCTATCTAACTCTGAGCCCAACTTCAAGAGCTTCTCTACCACGCTGTCCTTATCAGTGAATTAACCAATTGCTTAACAGGGGGGTTGGTTTTTTAGTCAATCCTACAGAATAATGGGTAGATTCATCTTACAACATGGTGATGGGGTGAATAAATAAAGGGATTCAGGACCAAATCCCTTGCATGAATCACTAAGAATATTTAAAAAGATGACAGTGTTTAACACTATTTAAAATTATCTTAGGTATAGCCCTGGCTCAGCTGCTTGGAACAGCGTCCCGTGCCCATACACACACAAAAAGGTCATGGGTTCACTTCCCAGTCAGGGCACACACCTAGGGTGAGGGTTCGATCCTGGGTCGGGGCTCGTCGGGGCATCGCTGCTTCTCTCTCTCTTTCTCTCTCTGCCTCTGACACTGACGTTTCTCCCTCTCTCCAACCCACTGAAATGGGAGCTCGGTGAGACATGGGGTCTTACTGTCATGCTCGTTCATTGTTGTAGTCAAACCGCTAAAATCGTGCCTAGCGCATGCAGAACCTTGATTTCTGCAACAAGGTGGTGGAGAAGACTCTTCTAATACAAATTCGTTTATGGAAAAGGACACAATTTTTTTAAATTTGATTTAAAACATGACTGAGGTTGCAATTAAGTAAATTGGAAGCCAGAAATGGAAGGAAGTATAATTTTACTGTGCAATGCAGAGCTGGCACTTGCCCCATGGACATCAGCTGACCAAAGAGCCTGGGTTCTTACACACTGCCTGGTAGGGGACCAGCGAACAACGCCGGGGGGGGGGGGGGGGGAAGGTCATGGCCACAGGCCAGGTCAAACACCCCTTTCCAAAATGCCACAATCCTTGAATGGAACAACCTCAGGCAATGAGGCGGGGGGCGGGGGGGGGAGAACACCTGTCCTTCAGGAGACTTATTTATATCGGCCTGGTGCACAGTGAGGCAGAGAAAAGAAAAAGTCTCCTCTGAGACTCTAACCAAAAGCCCACACTCATAACTTCAGGGCCAGAGTTCACACTTGCTTGGAAGCATCATCACCAGCACCACGGAGCTGAAAATGTGATTAAAGCGGCACTTGGCTGTCATTATCCTGCGTCTGGAATAGATGCAAATCCTTTCTCTCTAGAGAAAGACATTTCAAACAGAGGACTCTAATAATTCCCACAGAAAAAGTTTCAAGGCACAATAAAAAAAAAAAAACACAAAAAATAAGAGTAAGTCACTCTAAGTGAAAGTTATCCAAAAACTGGAGATTTTGCAATGATCAGATATAGAATATATAAGTAAGTTTAATATGAGTAAAAAAATAATAGAGGGGATTAAAAATATGATGAAGACAATTGGCTAAATAATTTTTAATGAGCTAAATAGAATTTCCTAAATATAAAATATAATAATGAAAACAAAAAAATGTATGTAATATATTGGACATAGTCAGAAACAGATTTTATGAACCTTAAAGCAGACTTGAAGAAGTTACCCAGAATGTAGCACAGAGAGACCAAAGTAAAATACATGAAAGGATTTAACCTGCTCTTTCTGGAGCACAGAGTGAGTTTTAACATTTATCTAACCAGATTTCCAGAAAGGAAAAAAATAAGGAGACTGAGGTAGAGGCAATATTCAAAAAAATAAGGGCTAACTTTTTTTTTTAATGAAAGACGTGAATTATGAGCTTGAAGAAGTGCCATAAATCCCCAGCAGAATGAATTAAAAAAAATCAGTATCTAGACATTAAAAATGTCAGCATTTAATAAAATTGAAGAAATCAAAATCAAGAAGAGAATAATAGCAGCCAGAGAGAAAAGGCAGGCCACTGACAAAGATTAAGCTGACTTCTCAGCCTCAAACATGAAAGTAAAATTATGTCTTCAAAAAGTTGACCATAACTGTCAATCTAGAGTAAGCTGAACTATCATCTCTCAAGACAAGGCCGAGAGAGACATTTTCAGGCAAACAAAAATGGACAGAAGCCATGAATAACAGATTCTCACTAGAGGAATTTTAAAGCAATGTACTCAGAAAGAGGGAAGGTGATTCTGAAGGGAGATCTGAGCTGTCAGAAGGAATAGCTAAGCAGTGAAGTGTGAATGCGTACAGTTGAACAAGTCTTTGAGTCCAGCCTGGGTGTGTTTTGAGACTTGACCCAAGCTATGCAAGAAAAGGGAGGGGAGCTGGGGGCTTATTACTTACACAAAAAAGATGAACTCGACATGGCTAACCATAAATTGCTCAACTAAGAAATGTTGGACATAATTTATTCTTTCATTTTCATGCAAACTATAATGCTGTAATTTAATACAATTTCACAGAAGAGAATTCTATATGCAAATGAAAATTTTCAAGAGAACAGTAATTTCACCAAATCCTTTTGAGAGATTATCCTTAGGCCCCTTTTGTAAACATCTTATTCAATAACTTCCACCTCCTGGCTGAGACTATCTGAGACTGGTTCTCTCCCAGATGAGTGGCACATGGTGATTCAAGTCTCCCAGGCCCATAAGCTAACTCATAGAGACTCTCCTTCTTGGTATTAGCATCCATTCCAGAAAGGAGGGAGAGAGACTGGGAAAGTCCAAAACAAAACCAGTTCAGCATGGAGATATTTTTCAGCTCTAAACCACTAACTGACCAGAACATGTTCAGAAATTACCAAAGTCATCAGCATACAGTGGATCTGATGGTCCTATGCAAAACAAGAACTGTAATGTCTGAGCACCCCAAGTACATCTTTTTCTTTTTTTCTTTCATTTTAGTTGTTTAAAATATATTTTTATTGATTTCAGAGAGAGGAAAGGAGAGGGAGAGAGAGAGAGAGAGAGAGAGAGAGAGAGAGAGAAACATCAATGATGAGAGAGAATCATTGATCGGCTGCCTCCTGCACGCCCCACACTGGAGTTTGAGCCCACAACCTGGGCACATGCCCTGACCAGGAATCGAGCCCGAGGTTATATCTTGAAGGACCTTCAAATTCCTGCACGTTGATCACGGAGAGGCATAAAGGGATAAAGTCAATAGAGGAAGAGTCCTTCTGACCCCATATGGTGCTTTCAGGAGCTACAGCAGAGTAATGAGCATCTTTTGACTGACAACAAAGACTCAAATACCTAGGTCTCTGAGGGATGTTTCTGGAACTGAATCCAGTCAAAAACTTCAAATGATAATAATTCTAGAAAGTTACATGGAATCAAATAATTGGCATCATAAGTTCCACTTGAATGAGCTACCCTCTCTGTCACGGAACGCGTGGGTGCTCCTTACATCCCAGCCTTTTCTTGGGTGTGCTGGCCAGCGTGGCCCCTGCTAGAAGCAGCAGCCTTCCACCTATCACCCCCAGGAAAGGTGACCTCTCCAGTCTTGACTCCCTCCTCCTGAAGTGTCCCAGCCAAAGAAAAGACAAGACCTAGGTTCAAAGGTGTTCTGTGATAGTCCAAGCATTAGATAAAGAGAAATGGGGGTGAAGACCAGGAATAGAACTTTAAGTCTGGGTCTTAACTGGCTGCCAGTTGAATTTTCTGTTCAAACAAGACAGTTTAGTGAAGCCAACAGCCAACAGTCAGTAAACCATCAGCTTAACTAATATTTCCCCAGAAATGAGCAGTACTTTGACTCAATTAATCAAATTTACTATCTCTCTTGAAATAGTATGGCTCCTTCTAAAATGATCCATCTGAACCAAAGTTTTGTCCAAAAAAAAAAAAAATTAAGAAAGGAAAAAATATCTGCCCAGTTTGATACCAACAGCTAGCCAACAGTGGACAAACAGGGACAGGGACAGCGCAGGGGAGAGTGCCTGCGAGAGAGGTCAGCAGGTGGCAGTGGGCCAGCCATGCAGGCCAAGTTCAGAGAAAGAATCCAGAATGCAAATCAGGAACCAGGGGCCCCTTTATCCAGCCTGGGCACACCATGCGGGGGAGGGGCAGGTGCTCTGCACCCACACCTGGCCGGGAGCAGCAGGATGACTTCCCAGCTGACCCACTGACGGGACAAGAGTGGTAATAAATCGTCAGATCTGATCACTGTACGTGCAGGAACTGGATGGGAAAGGGCAAGCAGGGTGAACATCTTCTCGGGGTTGGCAAAGGCGAGCCTTACCAGCAGGAGGTGGGAAGTTGTAATAGTTCTTATTTACCAAGGGTTTGCTATGTGCTGTGCACTGGACAAACACTCTCATCCTCACAGCCATCCTGTAAGGTATGAAGTGTAATTCCTTTACAAATGAGGGAGGGTTCGGAGAGGATGCAGTGTGTATCTTTCGTCAGTAGCAGAGCTCAGAAGTGTCTGCGGCTCTACACCTCCGGGTCCATGGCTCTTCAGTCTCCATCAATAGAATAAAAGGCTGCGTAGGAGAGAATTCGCTCTCACTGCCTGCCAGTGATCACGCTGCTTGAATAAACACCCTTTTCTCTTCCGGCATCTTCTCAATATGTCATTTTTTTTTCTTTTTTTAATCTAGGCTAAGAGGAGATAAAAGCCTTTTTCCATTCACATTCACAAAAGGCCACCACCCCAGAATAAATCTACTTTGTCAAGCTCTAATCCACTTTTAAAATAATACATATACATAAGAGTGCTCTGAAATTGTTGATGTGCTTTAAAAATGGAACATAGTGTTATTAAATAATTACCACACTCATTTATGCAGGCCAACTCATCTGAGAATATTTTAGGACTAGAATGTTATAGACAAAAAAAAAAAATTAGTGCTGATACGGCGAGACAGCTAGAACCACTGCGCAGAGTCTTACGTCAACAATTCTGGTGCATAAGTAAAACCTTCTTCCTTTCACAAGCGAAATGTCCATTTTCCAGAGGATACTCTGTTGGAATTGAAGGATTCCTGGGGGGTGGGCCAGGTATTAAGGCACCTGGGTTCAAATCCCAGCCCTGCCCCTAGCTAGTTGGCTGTGGGTAGGCATGATACCAGACTCCTTCACTTCCCCCCTTTCCCATCCTTCCTCCCACTTCTCAGTTCCTCCTCTGAAAAGTAGTTTGCGGTACCAATTAAGAGTGAGGATTTGGGGAGCCAGATTGCCTAGATTTGTGTTCTGCCTCCACCATTACCAGCGAGTGACCTGGGTCAAGTTACCTAACCATTCTGTACCTACCTTCCATCATCTCACAGTGCCTACCATGATGGTTATTTTTCATGTCAACTTTTCATGTCAATGTTTCATGACTGAACCATGGGGTATCCATACATGTGCAACCATAAGTTTCTTCATTTTCCTTACTGGGGCAGATGTGTGATTTACAGCGACATGGTAACTATGGTGAATCTACGAAAAACTACAAAGAAAGGATTGATGCCAGGGTCTCAATTACAGCCCAGTTTGCTTTCTCATCTTTGGTCTTACTGCCTCTTTCGAAAGCAAATGACTGCCCCATCCCTACTCAGGTGGACTTTGCATTTAAACAAGTCAAGACACTAATACTCAGACATGAGCACTCAAGAGTTAATTAGCCAGATACAATGCAATTCTTACTGGGCAAATCAGAGAAACACCCTTGGAAAAGCTAAAAGGAAAGGGCATATATATCATTCTGTGGTCAAGGGAACAGGCTGAAAGATAAAAATCTTGAGCTTTCCCAAGTAACCTTTTATTTGCCCAGTTTCCAGAAACAGCGCAGCTTTTCCTCTGACCATTTCTAGGAAATAAAACACCAACCCACCACTGACATTGCAAGCTGACATCACTCCTTGAGTCTTTTCAAAATCAAGAGATGACACGGGCAGTTTGTCAGAGCGACTTTCTTCTGGGAACCAATCACACACGCGGCTGTATATATTTCGGTGGCTTTCAAATTCAATGCCCAAATGGCATTTTTAAAATCTATTTACCACAAACTATTCAAGCGACCTAAAGAATCTTTTCAAAAATGCCCATATTTTCCATGCCTATAAGCTGAGATCACAAATAGAGGAGGAAAGGTACTTTCCACTGAGAATCTCAGCAGCTTGACAGAGGGCAACACTGTCATTGTGCCCACAAAGGACTACAAAAAAAGTTCCAGTTATGAAACCTCATTGGGACTGGATTCGCAAACACCTTTCCAAAGAAAAGTCATCGCAGGTGATCTCCAATTGTAAGTCATCATGAGATTTCCCTGGTGCTACTTCAAAGGTTCATTCCACAAATATTAACTGGCCACCCATTACGTGAACAGCATGGTGCGAGGTGCTTGGATCTACTAAACAGGAACACCTTCTGCTCTCTCAGAGCTGCTTCTGACTGGGTCCAGGTAAGTCTGATCCTAGGACACGACAGAAGCTGCCTATGGGACCCTGCAGGACGCTGACATCCCAAAGGGCACAGCAGAGATCTGGGGAAATTGAGACAAAAGCAGAGCAAGGGCCCAACCAGCGTGGCTCAGTGATTGAGCATTGACCTATGAACCAGGAGGTCGTGGTTCGATTCCCGGTCAGGGCGCATGCCCGGGTTGCAGATCCCCGATGAGGGGTGTGCAGGAGGCAGCCGATCACTGATTCTCTCTCATCATGGATGTTCCTCTCTCTCTCTCTTCCTTCCTCTCTGAAATCAATTTAAAAAATAAATTTTTTTAAGCAAAGCAATGGCAGGTGTAAACAGTTCTAGGAGAAACTGCTTCCAAGTTACAGCACACTTTGTTTATAAACATGAAACTATGCAAAAATAAATGGAAATGGAAAACTACTTTTTAAAATCAAAGTAGAAATAATTGGCCAGATCTTACCTAACAAGTTGTCAAAGCACACCCTCAGGATAAGTTCAGGCCTTTCAGAGGTACAATTTTCCTACATGCCGAAATTTTTTGTTAATCAAGGGGAAAAGGCTCAGTTACATAACATTCATCCCACCTACATTCCCCAAACATGACATATTACAAATAAGAGTCTGTTCTAGCATCTCCCAAAAATATCTTGTGAAAAAAATAGGCAGACAGAGAAAGACAGAGAGAGAGAGAGAGCCAAAAAAAAAATCTCTTTTTAGAGATATATAATGAACATTAGCATATTACATATTATAAGTCCCACATATCTATGTTCCTGTATTGGACATAGTTATAAACACTGGGACTACAGCAATGAATGAAAAACAAAGTCCTTGCTTGCATGGAGTTGACATTCTAATAGGGGATGTCAAGCAATAAATAAGTGCTAAGGAGAAAAATTAAGCAGAGAGATATCAGAAAAGGGAGAACATTGGGTGTGGGGGTTTTTTATAGAGAGAGGCCAGCAGAGACCTCATTGACAAAGTGACATTTGAGCAGAGACTGAAGGGAGAAAGCCATGTGGCTTTCAGGACTAAGAGCATTCCGGGCAGAGGAAGCAGTATGTGCAAAGGCCCTGGGGTAGGAGTGTGTTTGACAAGTATTGGGTACAGTGAAGAGTTTAGTGTCGACTGGAGTGGTATAAGCAAAGGGGAGAGTGATAGGAGACAAGATGGGAGAAGAAGCCAGAGCTAAATCAAGTAGCTATTTTGGCTCAAACCTGGAGTGAAATAAGATGCAATTAGATGTTTCAGAGCGGAGCTGTAAGATGATCTAACTCACAATTTAACATGTCTCTTGCTGTTGTGTTTTACACAGAATAGATGATGGAGGCAAGGGTAGAAGCAGGGAGACCAATTAGTAGACAACTTCAAACTTCCAGCAGACAAATGATGGTGCTTTGGATCAGGGGGACTGCAATGAAGGTTGTGAGACATGATCAGAATCTGGAGATATAATGAAGGTAGAACCAGGTGCATGAGGGAAAAAAGAGGTCAAGGACAACTCCAAGATTTCTGGCCTGAAGGATGGAGTCACCCAGGGAAGTGGAAATAGAAAAAGAAGAGGTCTGAATTCCGAGCTTTGAGGAAGTTTTATGTTTAGAGGTCAGGAAGATGTGGAGGAATCAGCAATGGTTGCTGAAAAAAATGAAGAAATAATGGTATCTGGGAAGCCAAGCGAAGAAAGCATCTCAAGAAGGAAGAAGTGATCCTTCCTTAAATGCTGCCGTGAGGACAATAAAATAAGAAATTAAAATGGATCACTGGGCCCTGGCCAGCTAGCTCAGCTGGTTAGAGCATCCTCCCGATATGCCAAGATTAAGAATACAATCCCTGCCCTGATCAGTTTGGCTCAGTGGATAGAGCATCGGCCTGCGGACTGAAGGGTCCCGGGTTCAATTCCAGTCAAGGGCATGTACCTTGGTTGCGGGCACATCCCCAGTAGGGGGTATGCAGGAGGCAGCTGATCGATGTTTCTCTCTCATCGATGTTTCTAACTCTCTGTCCCTATCCCTTCCTCTCTGTAAAAAATCAATAAAAAATATATTAAAAAAGAAAAAAAGAAATTTCTTTCAAACAAAATGGACCACTGGATTTGACAAAGTAGGAAGCCACTGGTGAACTTGTGGACTGATAAGAATGAAAACTCAATGAGAGTAGATTCCAGAGAGAGTGGGAAACTCAACAACAACAAAACAAACAACCCGATGAAAAATGTGAAAGGACTTGAATAGACATCCTCCAAAGTTATAGAAACAGCCAAAAAGCACATGGAAAGATGTTCAATATCATTAACCATTAGGGAAATGCAAATCAAAACCATAACAAAATACCACTTCACATCTACTAGGGTAGCTAGGGGAAAAAAGCAAGCAATATCAACTATTGGTAAGGGTGCAAGAAAATTGGAACCCTTGTGCATTGCTGGTGGTGATGGAAAATGGCCCAGCCACTTGGTCCAAGCCTCCAATAGTCTGATATTCCTCAAAAGGTGAGACATGGAATTACCGTTTGACCCAGCAATTCCATCCCTACAGATATGTCTGAGTGTATTGAGAACAGATATTCAAATACTTAAATATGAATGTTCATAGCCCCGCTGTTCACAACAGCCAAAGGCGGAAACAACCCAAATGTCCAAGGATGGTTAAATGGATAAAGAAAATGTTCTATATACATACAGTAGGATGTTCTAGGCAATAAAAAGGCATGAAATTCTGATGCACACTACATTATGGATGAACCTTGAAAATCTTACGCTAAGTGAAATAAGGTCAACATATTGTATGACTCCATTTATATAAAATATACAAAATAAGCCCTAGCCGGCTTGGGTCAGTGGATAAGGCGTCAGCCTGCAGACTGAAGAGTCCCAGGTTCGGTTCCGGCCAAGGGCACATGCCTGAGTTGCGGGCTCGATCCCCAGTGTGGGGCGTACAGGAGGCAGCCAATCAACGATTCTCTCTCATCATTGATGTTTCTATCTCTCTCTCTTCTTCTCCCTTCTTCTCTGAAATCAATAAAGAAATATATTTTAAATATATATATACAAAATAAGAAATCTATAGAGACAGTCCTGTGCATAAACAGATAACAGGGGATAAAAAGTATCTCTTATTCCTCTTTTTTTATGCAGAAATGACGATGGAGGGACCAGGTCTGGAGGCCCGCAGGGGAGCACAGGCGTCAGATGGTCAGGGGAGCACCCAGTGAGAGGAAAGGACAGCAGAGAGGCACAGCTGCCCAAATCTGAGCTTTGGAGTCAGAGTCCCACTCCAGCTGAGTGATCCTAGGCCAATGAGTCTCTGAGCTACATCATAAAAAATGGGTGGAGGGGCCATTACCTGCCTCTCAAGGATGCCACGAGGATTAATGACGAGGATTAATGACGATAAGCACTTTGCACTCAGCTTCTCGCGTATAACAGGTGCCCAGTGTAAGGAGGCAATCGTCACTGTTAGCCAGTCAGCCCTGTCAAATGGGCCAAGTGAAAAGTGGTACAGCCAAAACCCCACCAGCTCCAGGTACCCAACCACCTGCGCGCCAGGATGGCTGCCAGAAATCTCAGAGCTAATACACCTTGCTCTCACTGACAGTCAGGGACTGCATCCGTCAAGATGTAACTTGACCGCTTTAGCTCAAGCGTAAATGAGTGTTTCTAGCTCCTAGGTTTATATGCCACAAATAAAGGCCCCTCCCCTTTCTATAAAACAGTACAGTTCACAAAAGCTGCCATGTAGCCCAGTATCACGTTTTTGACTTTTGAAATTTTTTTAGACTTACTGAAAATTACACAAACGCTACAGAGAGTTCAGTACCCTCCAGCCAGCTTTCTCTTACATAACCACGATACAAACTATCAGCTACTCCACAGACCTTCTTTGAAAGCTGCCAGCCTTGCCTCTGATTTTCTTTTTCTCCTGCAGGACCCAATCCTGCAGTTCGTTCTCAAGCCAATGAGACACTTCCTTCTTGACATCTGCAGAGAGACCTGGTCAGGTATTTTGTAGGATGTCCCTCAGCTTGGGTTTGTCTGGTATTTTTTCATGATCGAGTGAGGTTGTGCATTTTTAGTGAAAATCCCCCAGATGTGATGTTTGCCCTTCTCAGTGCATCAGAAAAGGGGGTACACGTCGCTACACCTCCTTACTGGTGCTGTCCCCTTTGACCATTTGGCTAGGGTGTTGTCTTGCTGGGTTTCTCCACCCCTATGAATGTGACATTCGGTGCAGAATGAAACAGAATTCCAGCCTTTCCCCTGATCATATGGAAATAAGTACATGTTTTCATCCACATTCTCACATCTGTGTGCCGCTAGATGCAATCGAGCCCAGCACCCAAAGGGTTTATTCTTGTTTCTTCTTTTAATCATAGTCTAGAATATTTTATCCTCAAATATGTTTAAAATACAAGAATTTTAGCTACATCCTCAGCCCATAGCACCTGCTCCCTTGCTCATTCACAGCCACATCCAGCATCTCTTCACTCCCTAAGGGCCCCCAAACCCTGTATCAGAACTCGGGTATCAAAATTTCTGCCCATGATGAGCTCATATTCAAGGCTCTTTACAACCATCATCTCTATTTCCCACTACTTTGAAGATAGGTGTTAATTAGCCGCTTTTGAGAGAATGAGGAAAGCTCAGAGCATTTAAGTACTTTACCCAGATCTGAAAATGAGTAAGCGAGAGAGCAGAAATTCACACTCAAGGCCATCTGAGGCTCAGCCTTCTGACACAATACCAACCTGCAATATTAAGTCTGATCAGTGTGAGAGGAAACAGCTTCTCTGCGATCCAACTCCCCAAACACTAATAGAAAGGTATAATCCTATCATAACGACAACCACTTTTTCTATGCTGTGTATGTGGTCCTTCCCTGGACCTTTTCTTTCTAAATTCTGTAACAGCTATGAGATGGGCAGCATGTACCCCATTTCACAGAGGTCAGACACAGCAAATCACATGCCCAAGATCAGAAACCAAAACCAAATCCTAAAACCTAACCTAAATCTGACCATACCTCTAATTTACAGAAAATACAACACAAAGACACTGTCAGCAAAATCCAAGCTGAGAAATCCTGTAAGACAAACCACCTAGTTTCCTTTTCTTTGCACTTTTATGTGAAAAAAATAGAGATAAAGCACCGATCGATCAAAAGAAACTTAAGACATTTTTATAAATCGCAAGATGTGGACCTTATTTGGACCCTGATTCAAACTGTAAAAACAAAAAGAAAATGTATAACATTTTTATTCTATTGGGAATGTAGCCAGAAATCTGATATTAAAAAATTATTAATTTACTCAGATGTGATAGTGATATCTTGGTTGCTTTTAAAAACTTCCTATCTTTTACAGATTCATGTTGAAATATCTATGAATGAAAATAATATGACATCTTGGATTTTATTTAAAATGGTATTGGGGAAGAGTAACAGAGGGTACTACAGTTGAAACAAATTGGGCATTCGTTAATAAATGATGGGTTCATTATACCATCCCTCATATTTTGTGTATATTTGAAATCCTCTATAATAAAATATTACCCAAACAATGTCCAAGATCACACGTACTACAAATGAGGGGCAGAATCAGGACTTGAACTCAAGTGACTCAAGTTCAAATGCTGTCTTCCTCCCACTCTTGCTGCTGCAACTGATGTCTTTCCTATATAGTCATCCCATTTCAAATATTATATTCCAAAAGGAAATGCCACAACAAATTATTCATATACACCCGAAGTTTCTTCTATGAAAGCTACAGTACAAAGCACAAAATAAAGCTGTTAGAGAAACAAGTATTAGCAGGAAGATCCCCTGATACACCATGGTGACAGAGAAACACTTTCAACACCTGCACTTCTTTTGCTGCAAATTCAGAGAGAAAATCAGCAGAGAATGGGCCAACCAAGAGAACCAAGAGTCCCCTAAGTGACACATCTTTACAATAGACCTTGAGGACCAAGAAGAGCTATTTTGTAAGAAACAGAAAAGATTCTCTCTGCTCTAGATAATAAGACCTATGAACACTTTAAAATGTGCCCTTGGGTTCATTAATTCCTCCTAGGCTCCCAAAATTTCCTTGAGATAAAATTAGATCACATATTAACATCCCTACCCTACACAGGATGCAAATGAGATATAAAGAGGTCAAGATTTTATACCTGGACGGGACTCAAAGCCAAGATTTCTTTCATTCATTCATCCATTCATTCATTCATTCAACAAACACTGACTCCCTGCCCGCTTTCTATTCTAAGTGCTGGATATACAGAGATACTGGAGACCCAAGGTCTCTGGACTAGAGGGGCTTAAGCTTCCCCACACCCTGCACAGAGTCCAGGAAGGAAGCACGTCTCCAACCCCTTCTCCCACCCAACCCCCATCCTGAGTCCCACAGACATCCAGGATTCTGCAACAGCAGGCTGGCTGTGGGTGGCTCCTACGGGCACTGTGTATTTAAAGCTTGAATGAAGATCATCCTTATCCTGGTTGAATCCCTTCTGTATGCCCTTCTCATCAGCATCCAGAGCAGGGTATGTACTTCCACATGTAATAAAAGATCAAACCAGAAAAGGAATGGTGCCAACTTTACCCAAGATAAATGAATCACATTTATGTCATTCAGCTAATATTTATTGAGCACTTACTATAAGCCAGGTACATGGGTGACCAGATTAATGAAAATAAGACAGTCTCAGCAGTCCAGGAGCCTCCATTGAGTAGGGGCTATAATCACATACATAGTAGCCAGAGGGACTGTGTTGTTTGTGCAATGTACCATTGGGTTTTTCAACACCAAACAACTTTGCGAAGCCATAAGCTTTTCCTTGTTTTTAATGACAATGTCCACTGACCTCCATCTCACAATAAGCCACATGTGTCATATACTATAAATTTAACTCAGAAAGAGGAGGGGACCTGGGGAGGTTGAAAAGGGTGTATTATAATTGATCAAAATATAAGGACTGGTATCTCATGTTTTAAAGCTTACTTTAAAAGAAACACATGTTTAGGGATCACATCCAGCTGGGGGGTGGAAGTGGGGAAGAAAAGTCTCAAGGTGGATGGAGCTTCTGAGGAAGACGTGGAAGGAGTCAAGAATCCTAGCAGGCAAGTTGGTGTGGGAGGGCATTCCTAAGTGGTCCAAGCAAGGTGACAAAGGGCAAGAAAAGGGCAAAACACACCCTGGAAACTAAGGATGCAATGCATTTGGAGGAAGCACACAGGGCAATGGCTGTTTATCATATGTGTGACTGAGGGTCACCCGGGGACGCTATGGACCATCCTGTACCCACTCTCAGGGATTCTGACTCAGAAAAACCAAGGGTAGGTCCTGGGAATCAGCAGGTATAGGTGGATCCGGATGACACTCTGGGAATCAGTAGTGCAAGAGGCATGGTGAGAGAGCTGGCAGGAGAGGTAGCCACGCTTAGCTCTGGAACACGTACTTCACAGGGCCGGGACTGCATGGACAAATGTCATACCATCACTGTGATCAGAGTTACATTTGAAGAGTGTGAATCTCGGTCTGGCCTGTGTTGCTCAGTGGTTGAGTGTCGACCTATGAACCAGGAGATCACGGTTTGATTCCTGGTTAGGGCACATGCCTGGGTTACAGATTTGATCCCCAGTGAGGGGCATGCAGGAGGCAGCCGATCAAGGATTCTCTCTCACCGTTGATGTTTCTATCTCTTTCTAAAATCAATTTTTTAAAAGAAATTTTTTTTAAAGAGTGTGGATCTCAAAGTGTGGTACCCTGTTCAACAGCAGCAGCACTAGGAACTTGTTAGAAATGCAGATTATCAGACCCCACCTCACATCTACTGAATCATATTGGTGATGGTGTGTGATGGTCAAAACCACATTAAAATTCCCACCAATTCCATTCCCGGCTAACTTCACATTATTATTGTTATCAACCCTTCCTCCCCTAAAATGTGGGTGGTGTGCTGCAAACCAGCTTGTACTTGAGTGACTTACTAATCTGCTCTATAAGTCACTAACCTGACCCGAAAACCAAGATGGCGGCATAGGTAAACACCGGAGTTTGCTGCCTCGAACAACCACTTCACAAATACAACTAAAAGACGGAACGGACATCGCCCAGAACCACAGGAAGACTGGCTGAGGGGAAACTCTTCAATTAGAAGGAAAGAGAACAGCATACGAGACTCAGAGGAGGCGCAGTGCGGAAAATACAAAGGTGCAGAGGTACGCGCGGAGCGGGCTGGCGGCGGAGGGCGCAGTTGTTGTTTTCAATCGGGAGGGAGTCTCAGATTCTGAGCTCCAGTTCTGGGCGAGTCTCTAGGGACCCAGACTCAAACGGGAGAAGCGGGACTGTCTGGCATCGGTCGGAACGCTAGGGCAGCTTTCTCTCCGAGGTTTGCAGCGGTTGCTGGGACTCTGAGAGGCAGAGCCTCTGGGGACGGGACTGAGAGCAGCCATAACTGCTCCCTCCACCAACCCTGTTGATCCCGTTCGACCCACCCCACCCAAGCCCTGCACAGAGCCATTTGCCAGATAGCCTCAGGCAAACGCTAGATTAGCACCTCCCTAGAGGACAGAAGTTTTCCCACTGCAGACACAACTGATTCTCACAGCCAGTTGGCCTGGAGGTCAAATCCCCCTAGTATTAACTACAACAATCAAGGCTTAACTACAACAAGACTGCGCACAAAGACCACTAGGGGGTGCACCAAGAAAGCATAAAAAATGCGGAGACAAAGAAACAGGACAAAACTGTCAATGGAGGATATTGAGTTCAGAACCACACTTTTAAGGTCTCTCAAGAACTGTCTAGAAGCTGCCAATAAAGTTATTGAGATCCTCAAGAAATCTAATGAGACCCTCAATGTTGTGATAAAGAACCAACTAGAAATTAAGCATACACGGACTGAAATAAAGACTATTATACAGACTCCCAACAGCAGACCAGAGGAGCGCAAGAATCAAGTCAAAGATTTGAAATGCGAAGAAGCAAAAAACACCCAACCAGAAAAGCAAAATGAAAAAAAGAATCCGAAAATACGAAGACAGTGTAAGAAGCCTCTGGGACAGCTTCAAGCGTACCAACATCAGAATTATAGGGGTGCCAGAAGATGAGAGAGACCAAGATATTGAAAACCTATTTAAAGAAATAATGACAGAAAACTTCCCCTACCTGGTGAAAGAAATAGACTTACAGGTCCAGGAAGCGCAGAAAACCCCAAACAAAAGGAATCCAAAGAGGACCACACCAAGACACATCATCATTAAAATGCCAAGAGCAAAAGACAAAGAGAGAATCTTAAAAGCAGCAAGAGAAAGAAACTCAGTTACCTACAAGGGAATACCCATACGACTGTCAGCTGATTTCTCAACAGAAACTTTGCAGGCCAGAAGGGAGTGGCAAGAAATATTCAAAGTGATGAATACCAAGAACCTACAACCAAGATTACTTTACCCAGCAAAGCTATCATTCAGAACTGAAGGTCAGATAAAGAGCTTCACAGATAAGGAAAAGCTAAAGGAGTTCATCACCACCAAACCAGTATTATATGAAATGCTGAAAGGTATCCTTTAAGAAGAGAGAGAAGAAGGAAAAGGTAAAGATACTAATTATGAACAACAAATATGCATCTATCAACAAGTGAATCTAAGAATCAAGTGAATAAATAATCTGATGAACAGAATGAACTGGTGATTATAATAGAATCAGGGACATAGAAAGGGAATGGACTCACTATTCTTGGTGGGGAAAGGGGTGTGGGAGATGCGGGAAGAGACTGGACAAAAATTGTGCACCTAGGGATGAGGACAGTGGGGGGGTAAGGGCAGAGGGTGGGGTGGGAACTGGGTGGAGGGGAGCTATGGGGGGAAAAAAAGAGGAACAAATGTAATAATCTAAACAATAAAGATTTACTAAAAAAAAAAAAAAAAAAAAAAGTCACTAACCTTTACTGTTTGACCAAGGGTCTGTAAATGTATTAAAGTGATGGTGTTCAGTCAGTATTTCTCAAACTTGAATGTGCACACGAGTCACCTGGAGATCTCGCGAGAATGCAGATCCTGAATCCGTAAGTCTGAGGTAGGGCCTAGGTACAGTGATGGTGAACCTTTTGAGCTCGGCATGTCAGCATTTTGAAAAACCCTAACTTAACTCTGGTGCCGTGTCACATATAGAAATTTTTTGATCTTTGCAACCATAGTAAAACAAAGACTTATATTTTTGATGTTTATTTTATATATTTAAATGCCATTTAACAAAGAAAAATCAACCAAAAAAAGTAAGTTCGCGTGTCACCTCTGACACGCGTGTCATAGGTTCGCCATCACTAGCCTAGGACTTCGCGTTCCTAACAAGTTTCAAGATGAGCTATTGCTACTGGTCCACAGCCCACACTGGGAGTAGCAAGAAATCCTATGATTCTAGCAGTTTAAAAGCCCCTGTGTTAGGACACCACCCCCTACCAGCTGGGCTTTCCTCTCAGATCTGGTCCCCAGCCCCTCTGCCCACACCCCGTGTCTTCCCTTTGTCCTAGTCAGCCACTGAGTCAATACTTCCAGGGGCACAATCCCGAGGGGGAGGAGGGGCTTTCTGTGCCCATCATGTCCACAGAGGGAGTTAACGGCCCTCCCCAAGCACTCTCCATGCGCCTCCAGAGGGGCTTTGGCAGTCAGCAGGCTCTGGCTCATTTGTTTGCAGAGCTAACTATCCATTATTTAAAACAAACGATCAGCTTGAGTTGTGTTTGGGGCTGCAAGTCAACAGTCATTCCTCAGGGCTGGAGGGGCCCCTGTTACACTCCCGTGAGTCCCACCAGTGGAGAACAGTCAAAATCCCAGCTGAGACCACTGCACTGACTCGGTGGAGGCCCATGACGCCTGCAGACAGCACACCCCTAACTCACAGGAGCGGGGTGTCAGCCTGCTGCACACTGCGCCAGGTGCTGCTCCATGAGCTCATCAAATAGTTCGTGGTTATGAAACGTTTCAGCTAAAAAAAAAACTGCAGAGTTGCAGCTGAAGTCTTCGCTGTAAATATTTATTAACTGCAACCATGAGACACAGCTTCTCTATCACTTCAGGATCCGGTTTCTGGTTTTCCCTGCAGGGAAGCTCAAATCCCACTCCCTCCATCTCTCCCTAAAAAGGTATTTCTTGTGCTCGCTTCAGCAGCATATATACTAAAATTGGAATAATATAGAGAAGATTAGCATGGCCCCTGGGCAAGGATGGCACGCAAATTCATGAAGCGTTTCATTTTTTTTATATTTTATTGATTTTTTACAGAGAGGAAGGGAGAGGGATAGAGAGTTAGAAACATGGATGAGAAAGAAACATTGATCAGCTGCCTCCTGCACAACCCCCACTGGGGATGTGCCCGCAACCAAGGTACATGCCCTTGATTGGAATCGAACCCAGGACCCCTCAGTCTGCAGGCCAACGCTCTATCCACTGAGCCAAACCAGTTAGGGCCCATATTTTTTTTTTTTTAATTATTTCTTAGTTAAAACACTGTTGTATGAAAATCCACATGACCTCTATAAGAACAGCTCCACTAAAATTAGTAAAAGGTTTCTGAGATGTAAATTAAGAGTCTTACCAGGCTCTACGACTGTAGGTTTTCATTGAGCATGCAAAATTCCGTATTTAAAACAATGTCAAGTGTGTGAAAATAAAATGTATAATCGCCTGATAAGAATGCCAAAAAAAAAAAAAAGAGTCTTACCATTTGAGTTGGATGAGTGGGGAGTAGCTTTGCGGATGCTTTTCCTGTACATGAGATCGTAAAATGATTTAATCACTGGGGAATATTTATCACAATACTGTCAGGCAATGCACTGTAAGATTTATGCAGCTAAAAGCTCGATATAAAGAGATTGCTAAGATGTTTTGGACGTATTGGCCCAGCTCCAATTTTATTACATGGAGGTTTAATATTATAATACGTTCTCTTTGAAGGATCAGCCTGCCTCAATTGCCTTCTTCTGCTGAAAAAAAAAAAAAAGCCATTCAACAAATTTTATTTAATTGTACACTTAACAAAGGAGAAAAAAAATAGCACCATCCCAATGACTCTCTAAGGAAGGAGAGGGGAAAAGTCTAAGGAATAATAAATCTAAAAAGATGAGGGAAAACAGACTGAGAATAGAAACACTTTGCGCCTCCAAAATGGATTCAAGAACCACCAACATATCCGTAGTGTAAGCAGAAACCATCAAGTATAAAGATGGGCTAATGAAAATTTCAAGGTATGATTACAATTAGATAGCTATGCACCAAACCCATTACTCAGTTCTCACAAAGCTTGCCGCTCAGCACTGAAGCAATAATAAAATTTTTAGGTTGCCCATTTTTATTTCTATGTTGAGAGGCAAATGTAAGAGAAAACCATCAAGGATGTAGGGCAAGCTCCTGGCATGGAAGATAAGAGACCTCAGACTCTCAGAGAGTCTACAGTAGAAGCTCAGATGGGGCACGTGGCAGTTCCCCGGGGCTTCATGTAAAATTCCGTTTGCCATTATTTTCCTGGATCTCCATGCAATGCTGTCCCCACCCCTCTGCAGGCCTACTAAGGGCTGCTTATACTTTTGAAAAAATACAAACTCTCCCCATGAATCTTTTCATCGCTGAGCCCCGACCCAGACAACCTCCAGCACAACATTCTTGGACCCATATACAGCAGAGGCCCAAAAAAGCCAATTAAAATTTCCAGTGGGACAGAGACGTGTCCACCTTCTCCTCTAGTACATCCACCCCGTGCCCAGAGCGCGAGCCGGGCCACTGGAGTGGACTCAGTATCTCTGAGTAATGAAGGAAAGATCCCACAAGCCACTCGTCATATAAAGCCATGATGAAAATTCTGAGAAAGGTCACCGGCCATGTCAGTTCATTTATTCAACAAATATTTACTGAACTCCTAGTTTGGATGCTGGTTTATTCCAATAAACAAAACAGTCCCTGCCTTCAAGGAGCTGAGAAAGCAGACAATAAACAAATAGTACATGTCAGGTGGTGAACGTTGCCATAGAGAAAAGCAAGGCAGGATAAGACAGATGGGGAGCTCCCTAAAGTAGGACGATTAGAGTAGGAGGAAATTTCTGGCGAGCATTTGAGCAGAAACCCGAGAATGTAAAAAATGCAGGCGAGAGATGATATAGGGAAAGCACACAGCAAATGCAAAGACCCAGCAATGAGGCCAGATGCAGAAACAGCAGATGAGGTCGAGGAAACGGCTAGAGGTGGGGAGCAGATAGTACCAGGCAATGTTCTTCAAAGTGGGGGTTATAGCCCACGTGTGAGTCACGAAAGCAATTTATCAAGTCACAACCTGCACCTTTAAAAATGAAACAGGACAGAATCAAACAGAAAGTACCTGTGTGCACTGCCTGTAGTAAGACTGAGCATTGTGTGGTGAAACTTGGGCGCTGCATGTATGTGCATGTGCTCACATACATGTGCGTCTGTGCTGAGGCACAATATAAAGTATGCGTCTCACAGTGAGTTGTGGTCAAAAAACTTGAAAACATGCATGTAGTACAGTGATGGTGAACCTTTTGAGCTCGGCGTGTCAGCATTTTGAAAAACCCTAACTTAACTCTGGTGCCGTGTCACATATAGAAATTGTTTGATATTTGCAACCATAGTAAAACAAAGACTTACATTTTTGATGTTTATTTTATATATTTAAATGCCATGTAACAACGAAAAACCAACAAAAAAATGATTTCGCGTGTCACCTCTGACACGTGTGTCATAGGTTCGCCATCACTGATGTAGTACTTTACAGATCTGCACTGTGCAATATGCTATCCACTAGCCATGGGTGACTATTAATTTAAATGAACAAAAATTAAAATTTAAAATTCAGTTGCTCAGTCACGTGAGGCCCATTTTAAGTGCTCGGTAGCCACATGTGGCCAGTGGCTAAAGTGCTGGACAGAGCAGCCATAAAACATTTCCAGCAGAACAAGGTTCTCCCGAAGAGCACAGTTGCGGGTCATTCTCTCTCTGAGTTTGTGACCCCACTGTCCCCCGAGAGAATTATAAGTGTGCCCAAGATGACCAGCTGAATGGGTTTTCTGAATAGAAGGCTCTGAATTTATACTCTCTCATAATCCAGCTGGCATCCAGCTGCAGATAAAACCAAAATATACTGCAAGTCACCCTGACACCTACCAGCCACATGCATGGGCTGGTACGGATGCGTCTGCCTCGACTGCCTTCTCCACAAAGCGACTATTAATACTTGTTTTGAATTCTAAAACCCCAGAGGAGGGCACTTCAGGAATGGGCAGCTGACCAGTTGTGATTTTAAAAAATCCATGTCCTGGCCTTGTAAAAAGGGCTGAAACCAAATCCAGTGGAGGCATCGCACTCCCACGTGGGGCTCTAATGGTTACCAATCAGTGTTATGAGAAATCCCGCAGGCCGAGGAGGCAGGGACACATCACATGGAGGGCTTTCGGGACCCCTAACTCGGGTACCCACCCCACCTCAGGATCGGTGCTCACGCTGTGTTGTCTGCGGTTGGTTGATGCTGGGAAGGGTCTCTTAAACGTGTTTGCAGCTCCTTCGTTCTGGCCCTCCCCAATGGCAACAGTGTAAGGAAGCCTATTGCTGAAAGGGTCCTATCTCGGGCTCTGACTTGCTGTGTCGCTTAGAAAGGCTAAGTGGCTGTGCCAGCTTGAACTGTATGGTCCAGGGACAGAGGACAGGGGCGTGGCTAGTCCACTGGGTTCCCCAAACCGATGCTGCTCCCTCTTAGACCCAGCAGGAGCAATGCTCGCCTTACGGGCACAGCTTCCACTGCCGCAGGACCTTGGCCCTTCCTGCTGCATTCCGGATGATGGACTTGCCTTCTGGGTCCAGATATAGGCAGGCAAAGAAGGATCCCCAGTAAGCATGTTACCGAAGGATAATACATCCATACATTCGAAAGCCAATTTCAGAAGAGGTAGCCTGACACCTAAGACTGACAATAGAGTGGAATATTTGAAATTGGGATGGTCTGTGAAAATCCATCATGTATGGGCATCACATTCAGGCAATCCAGGTGCATATTGTGCAATCCAGTGTCTAATACAGTGCCTAGAACATGGTGGGGGCACTCAATAAATATTTTTGAATGAGCAAATAAGTGAGTGATACAGTATAAAATATATAATGTTCTACACCAGTGGTTCTCAACCTTCTTAATGCCACAACCCTTTAATACATGTTGTGGTGACCCCCAATTTCATTGTTACAAACTGAACATAATTAAAGCATAGTGATTAATCACAAAAACAATATGTAATTATATATGTGTTTTCCAATGGTCTTAGGCGACCCCTGTGAAAGGGTAGTTTGACCCCCAAAGGGTCATGACCCACAGGTTGAGAACCTTATCTGTTTACAACTTCATTTGTCTTTTTATTTGGACCAGGAAGCAGGGAAAAGTAGACTTGCCTTACCTAATATTTTGCCAGTCTTATCCATAATGCACAGAGGAATGAAACGATTCATTGATTTGATTATATTAAATGTCAGGTGTCAAAAAACACCATAAAATTTTAAAGGCAAATAATAAATTGGGGAAAATACTTGCAACATGATAAAGACTGAATATTATGACTCTATAAAGAGGTCTTAAAATTGACAAGATATAAAGTACCTTAGGAGAAAATGGACAACAGATATGAATAGATTTTACACACATACACACACACACACACACACACACACACACCACAAATAACTAATAAACGCATGAAAAAACAAAATTTAACTTCTCTGCTGGTGATCACATTAAAACAATAATATAAAACCATTTTCAACTATCAAACTGGCAAAGGTCTTCTGTTGTTTTGCTTTTTTTATATATATATATATTTTATTGATTTTTTACAGAGAGGAAGGGAGAGAGATAGAGAGTTAGAAACATCGATGAGAGGGAAACATCGATCAGCTGCCTCCTGCACATCTCCCACTGGGGATGTGCCCACAACCCAGGTACATGCCCTTGACTGGAATCGAACCTGGGACCTTTCAGTCCGCAGGCCGGCGCTCTATCCACTGAGCCAAACCAGTTCTGGCTGTTGTTTTGCTTTTTAAAGACAATACTCAACACTGGCAAGAGTGTGGAGAAATGGGTTCCCTCCTACACTGTTCATACACTTATGAAAGGTAGTTTGATAACATGTGCCAAAAGCCTTAAACATGTGCACTCCTTTTGATCAAATAATTCTATTTCAGGAATTTATTCTAAGGGAGTAATCAGAGCCATAAGCAATTATTTATGTGAAAGTCATTCATCAGATGTTTATGGTAGGGGACAGCAGAAGTCACCTATAAATCCATCGGTAGAAGGGCTGTTAAGTGAACTATATGACTAGCCTATGATAGAAACTATGCATCATTTTTTAAAGTCTTTTTACAATAACCAAGAGAAGAAACCCAAACATCCATCAACTTATGAATGGATTTTAAAAAGTGGTGTACACATGCGATGGAATATTATTCAGGCTTTACAAGGAAGGAAGTCTTGTCACATACTACAACATGGCTGAACCTTGAGGATGTTTTGCTAAGTGAAATAAATCAGACACAAAAAGACAAGTACTGTAGGAGTCCACTTATAGGAGGTATCCAAAGTATTTAAATTCATAGACAGACAGTAGAATAGTTGTTACCAGGGGCTGGTAGGAGAGGGAAAGGGAAGCTGTTTAATGTGTACAGAGTTTAAAATTTGCGAGATGAAAAGACTTAGGCCTGTTTCACAACACTATGGATACACTTAACACGACAGAACTGTCCACTGCAAAAGGGTGAAGGTGGTAAATTTTATGTTACGCATCCTTTACCATAATTTTTTTAAAAGCCCTTCTACAAGATTTTCTACTCACGCATGGATTATCCATTTTGTAAATTGCCACACTATAAAATACACTTCATGCTAAATCCATACTGCACATAGCTTAATTTTGGTGTGATTCTGAAGGCACTTAAGGGTGTTGCAGAGCTCATTTATAATGATGGTCTTCATAACGACCCATTACAAGTTTAACAGACTTCTTGGCTTGTGTGCTAATGGAAAGTAGCAGTTAATAAAAATACTAGGTAGTAGATTTGCTGAATTAAGAAATTGTAATGTCACAGATGCTTTGCCAATGGCTATCTCAGAGTTTTCTAGGGCATTTCCAGGGCATTTCAAATATTCTGTTTCCAGAAACACCCAGATCCCAGAGATGACATGTCCTCACACACACGTTCTTTGTCAGATCCCTGCTCTGCTTTTCTTTTCATAAATGTAAACATGCTAACAAGAGGCACTGGACATATACATGAATTCTCACCCTCTACAGCAGTGGTTCTCAACCTGTGGGTCGCCACCCCTTTGGCAGTCGAACAACCCTTTCACAGGGGTCACCTAAGACCATCCTGCATATCAGATATTTACATTACGATTCATAACAGTAGCAACATGACAGTTATGAAGTAGCAACGAAAATAATGTTATGGTTGGGTCACAACATGAGGAACTGTATTTAAAGGGCCAGAAGGTTGAGAACCCCTGCTCTACAGCAAGGCAGGCTCAGCAGACAGCCCAGCAAAGATGAGTGGGGCATCTGGACCTTTGGACGGTGCAGAAGTCCTCACCAGCAGTTTGTTTAGATGAACTGTTTCATTATATAATTTTATAATTTTTCATGATAATTGTCATGTTCTTTGTTTTCCCGGTGCCTGAAAATGTTCCTGGCCTGTTAAATTAGGATAGGTTAAAATTTATCCAATAAATAAGTGAAGATACTCAATTACATAGATTGTACTAGAATATAAAGTAAAAAGACTAAAGCAGAGGTAGAGAACATTTTTTTATGCCAAGGGCCATTTGGATATTTATGACATCATTTGTGGGCCATACACAATTATCAACTTAAAAATTAGCCCGCTGTATCTGGTCAAACATTTAAGTAACTGACCCCTGATGCCTTGGCAGGGCCAGACCAAATGATTTCACGGGCCCTCTACGGCCTGCGGGTTGGACGTTCCCCATCCCTGGACTAAAGTCTTAAGAAGTTTTCAATAGTTACCTGTTACGCTAAATGACAGCATAACAATCCTAGCTGCACACATTGTTAAGGGAACACATCTTCTCCTAGAATTGATTATTCTAAATCCAGGTCATGTTCCGGAGACCACTCACTCTGCAGAATGTTAATAGGTATTCTTGATAAAAGGATTCCATGTTCAAATAAGCTTGGAAGATTCTAGGGTTCACAAAGCAAAATTGGTTTCTTTGCCGCCAAACTTCTCAAGCTCTAGAACAAGCATGTCAAACTTGCAGCCCTAGCCAGTTTGGCTCAGTGGATAGTGTCGACCTGCGGACTAACAAGTTGCGGGTTCGATTCCGGGCAAGAGCATATGCGTGGGTTGCGGGCTCGATCCCCAGTGGGGGTGTGCAGAAGGCAGCCGATCAATGATTCTCTCTCATCACTGATGTTTTTTCTCTCTCCCTCTCCCTTCCTTTCTGAAATCAACAAAAATATATTTAAAAAGAAAAAATTAATAACGAGGCATGCCGCCCGCTGGCTGCGACTTTGACATGCTTGCTCTAGAAAGTGAGGGTGAATATTCATCTCTAGGAAGGTGGTTTCCAATACAGCATTTCCCTAAGCCACCTGAAAATGAAATTCTTTGACATGCGGAATCTCATGAGACTCATGTTCCCCTGAGTCAACTATGGAAAATCTGCATACTCCCTCTTGGAAAGCCTTCAGTTATGCCAGGATTGTGTATGACCCTGGTAATGGAGTGTATCAGTTAAGCCTATAACTAGAATCAGACTACCAGGGTTCAAATACTATCACTGTCACTTCCTAGCTTGGGCAAGTCATTTAACCTTGATCCTCCCCTGGTGGGAGAAGGTATCAACTTCCTAATCATGGTGATCTGCCTGCCATGCCATCAGTCACAGAGCAAATGACCGCACTGATTAATGCAGCAGCTGGGTAAGTGGAGGTCTGTTAAGACACTGCTTACTACACAACATTATATACTTCAGTACCAATACTAAAGCAAGGCCGCACCCAGAAACACCACTTCCTGCCCCACGGTAGAACCTAGCTACTTTCCTAGCAGAGTCCAGCCCACACAGTCTTATTTATAGCAAGTCTGCAAGGATGTTAGCAATTCAGGGAATGCCTATATTAGCAAATTTAGCCAGTCTACTTAGTCTGCAAAACAAGCTCCAAGAACAATACATGTAATTCTTTTCACAATATGGATATAAATAATAGGAGTTACTCATATAATAACCCAAGAAGACAAGTTTCCAATACCCACTGGACATAATGTTGGATAAATATCATAGACTTTTCTTTCTGTGCAGTTCCTATAAAATATTCATGTAAGAAATAGAACATTAGCTGATTTAAACATCATCATTTTTATTGGCTCCATCACAGGCTTAGAAACCTTTAACTTTAATGGAAATTAAATGCTTTGCATTTAAGATGTTTCCTACTCTGTCCTTCCAACATTAAAAAAGCTAGAAGCACCACAAAGCAGGAATGAGAGTGACGCCACATTTCAGACCTGCAATTGTAAAGAAAAAGGTGTTTCACCTTCAAGGTCAGAAAAGACTAGGCAGAACAAGATGTCTTATGCGCGACTAGAATAGAAGGCATGGTGGAATCCCAGAACCCTCTACCCCGCCCCCCCCCCCAAAAAAAAAAAAAAAAAAAAAAAACAAGAAAAGACTCAAATGGAGGAGATGTCCTGTGGGCATTACAACCATCAAGCCTACGTCTGCACCTTGATTTCTCAATAACCCTCAGTGACACTCAATCTGTGTGTGGGAACACTGCCTTACTTCATACAAATGAAATGTTCCGGAAAATGGGAATACACTGAATGCCGCTCGAAAGCACTAGAAGACCTTCTCCTTAAAAGGAAAACTATAACACACTCTGCCTTGTCATTGAAAAAAGTTACCTGCACTTGGATCCCTGCCATTTGAATTTCACAAACCAATAGAATGAAAATTAAATATAAATAAAAATGAAAACAAAACAAAGCAACTAAGGTTAGGCAATGAGCCAAAAGTTTACAATTTTTAATTTTGTCAAGTAAAGCCTAGCCGGTGTTGCTCATTAGTTAGAAGGGTCTCAGGTTCAATTCTGGGTCAAGGGCACATACCTGGATTGTAGGTTCTATCCCTGGCCCCAGTCGGGGCACATGCAGGAGTCAACCAGGCAACCAATCAATGTGTTTCTCTCACATTGATGTTTCTCTCTCTCTCTTTCTCTCTCTCTCTCTTTCTCTATCTCTATCTCTCACCTCCCTCCTTCCCTTCCACTCTCTCTAAAAAAAATCAATGGGAAAAAAAAATCCTCGGGTGATTATTAACAAATAAATAAATAAAATAATTTTGTCAAGTGAAGACGTTTAAATATTAAAATACAACAACAACTACTACCACAAAAATCCCACCACCCATTAGCAGAGAGGTTCACAACCCTGGCTACACCAGAGAACCTTCTGGGGAGCGTGGACCCCACCCCAGTACCAGGCCCACCTCAGGACTCTGATCAGTTGCCTCGGGTGGAGCCAGGACACTACTCTAAATGCTCCCCAAGTGTCCCAATGTGCAGCCAGGTTTGAGGATCATCATCATTTCATAAAAGAAAGGACATTTTAAAACCAAACAAGGAAGGCTATAATTTCAGGTTATGGGATGGCTATTAAAAATAAATAAAATTAGGCTTATGAAAAACACACTATATTAACTTTGTACTTCTCTTTTCAGCTCTAACAACCTAAGAACAGCATTTGGGGACATCTGGTCTATACCAGCAGGCTGCACTATCCATTCCTTATTCTACTAGTATTTGCAGCCCATTAGAGCTTGGCTTGTGCCCTCTCCACTCCACTGAAGTAGCCCTTTTGAAGCCCATGAAGGAATCTTGTGTAGCCAAATGCAATCACTTTTCCTCATTTTGCAAACTTTACACCTTTGCAGTCTTTCATAGAGTGAGCTAGTCCTGCCTTCTTCCAACTGTCTTCCTCCCGGCCTGGCAAACAATTCACTATTCCCCTAAGTTCTGGCTTCTAGTTTTGCTCCTGTTGCTCCCCTTTCTCGGAACTCCCTCCTGCTTCTTCATAGACCCACACCTACATCTACTTCAAGGACAAAGTCAAATGCTACCTGCTCATACACCCATCCGTGTTCCATGCATGGGCCCACAGGGAACCCAGTAGAATTGAAAATGCAATATTAATTTCAAGGGGTGAGACGAGGTCATAAACTGAAAAGCCAACGTCAACGTCAAAAGCCATAAAGATTGAAAACCTTGGAAAGCAGAGCTCGAGATGCACTGAGGCAGGTGTTTCAGAATCAAGATGGTTAACAGTGTCCATTACAGAAAGAAATCTGCAACCAGAACTAATCCAAGTACTGCCTCTAACTCGCTGGTGACCATCATTACTCTTTGCGGGGGTGAGTTCCTAGGCACTGCCTAGGAACATGAAATTCATTCTCTCATTTAACCCTCAAAACAACTCCGGGAGGAATGTACTGCTGCCCCCGTTTACAAATGCAGTACACACCAGCAACGCAGCTAAACGACTTGCCCAAGTGCACCCAGCTAGTACATGGCTAAACCAGGGTCTGAGCCCACTCCTCTGCATTTCCAAAGCTTGTGAGAAGTCGCTCTGCTACAACCCACTGCCTCCTTTAATGGCAACTTTTCCTTTTCCAAGAAATGAGGGGGTTGTCTTAGTGATTCCCATGGTCCACACTCCAAATCTAATATTCCACAGTTCTGTGAAAAAGGATCGGGGAGGCAGAAGTAAAGACACAGCAGAGGGCCACGGGCAGAGGGAAATAAAAGACAGAAAGGCAGCAATAACAGACAGCGGTGCATGAGAAAAGACAAAATGGCCTTTGTGGCCCCCACTAGCCCAGACTCCCTTGGGTTTTTTCCTGGCTGTTTTAAGCCTTTTTCCTACTCTGAGATGGGTGTTAGGTAACTGTATCCTGTATTGAGTTTTCCTTCCCAATCTCATCCCAAAATGCCCTGGGGGCTTACAGAAAACCACTATGGAAATAGAAGTACAGGGAAGAAAAAGAAAAGATGTGAGAACACACTGGAAAAGCTAGCTTTGGGGGTTTTCATTTAAAATTGAGAAAGAGGATTATGATAATGATCAACAGAAGTCATTCAAAAGGGGTGTTTTCCAAAGAAGGAGAATAAATAAGGAGAACAAAAAGGAAAAAGCAAGCAGAATGACCTTGATTTAGCAACTGATCTTTATTGATTTTCTTTCACCTTCTTGATTCTGGGAAAAGTCACAATCCAAAGTGTGTGACATGAGAGCTCTACCCTTAATGAAATTAGTGGATTCACAAAAATGTCAGTGACGGGCAAAGGAGGAGGGGACTGTCTTGGAAACAATGCTACCTTCTTTCATCTCCAGGAAAATCTGCAAGGAAAACGAGAACTCGATGGAAACTTTCAGGACCGTAAATGTCATCCAACTTACTTTCCTACAAACAGCCCTTCAGAGAACATTAAATTATGAGCCACCCCCTTCCTGACCTCTGATAAGGGATTCTGCAAAGCCATCAAACCAATACTTTAGCACACCAGGGCCTTTAAAAGTCTAGGGTTTCACTAGTGTTGGCGTTCACACGATTTGGTGTCGGTGAGGGAGGCACCGTTTTGAGATTCACAAACTCCTCCCCAAAAAAAGAAAAAACAAATGAATACAGATGCTATGATCCCAGACCCTCAATGCCCACCCCTCTCCCCCCACCCCCATCATCAGTCACATTTTATCTAACCTCTGACTATTAGGTTGTTTTAAAGGAGAAAAAGGTTTCCCACAATAGCAGCTTTTGGCTTTTTTCAGAATCCAGTTTAAGGACAGGACAACTGCCTAATCTCTAGGGCAGTGTCTGAGGTGAGGCAACCAACTCGTTCACAGAAGAAAATCTGTAACATCTTAGACTTGTAGAGATGGGATGCAGAGATGAGAAGAAGAAGAAAAAACTTGCTTACACAAGGTATCTGTGTGTAAAAACTTTCCTAAAGGTTTAGGAAGCTCTAAAATGGACACGGACGTTTAGCTTTGGAAGACATTAGAAACCACTGAATCCATTTTTGCAGATGGGGAAACAGAGGCAAGTGATTAGCCCAAATCCAAGGCCAACAGCTGGTAAACTTCCAGCTCAGAATTTAGTTCTCCCCTTCCCGTTGCCCTCCAGACGTTATTGGTTAAAATAACATCCCTCCTAGCTCAGTTATTCCGTGTTTTGGAGAACATGCTGCAAGAGACACTTTCAAATCTTTCTGGTTTGTATAAAACAAATATCTGTTCCTTACTTAGAAGAGAATTCATTGGGTTGTGCGGTTTTTCTTTCCTGGAGAAAGTACATAATTAGCTGAGTGAAATTTCTATTATCTTAACAGCTCTTACTAGTAAGAAGAGAACAGTCTTGTTTAGGAAGATGGGAAACAACGAGCTTCTTGGGCTTAGAAGGTGAGACCCAATAGGCAGGGATCATTGAGAGTAAGCTCAACAGCTCTGACTGAAAACAGATGAAGAGTTTGGGGACTGAGGGGAAAAGGGAAAAGAAAAGATAGAAAGACTAAGGGTTTTTAGAGCGGGCCGATGAACTTTCAGAACAAGGACACAGCATGAACTTTTTAAAGCCATTTGCCTTGCTGCAGTATAAATCCTTCAGACTCCCCAACCATCATTAATGTCTTCTTAGCAAAGCCCACAAAAGCAAAAACAAACCAGTGGGACTACATCATGCTAAAAACTTCTGTCCGGCAACAAAATGAAAAGGTAATCTACAGAAAGGGTGAAAATATTTGCAAATCACATATCTGATAAAGGGCTAATATCCAAAATATATAAATGCATACAAATCAATAGCAAAACACACACACACACACACAAAAACACAATTCATTTTTTTAAAAAGGGGAAGAGAAACTGAATAGACGTTTTTCCAAAGAAGACATGCAAATGGCCAACAGGTACATGAAAGATGCTCAACATCACTAATCATCAAAGATATACAAATCCAAACCACAATGAGATATGATTTCACACCAGCTAGAATGGCTATCATCCAAAAGACAAGAGATGTGTTGGCGAGGATGTGGAGAAAAGGGAACCCTTGTGCACTGTTGGTGGGAATGTAAATTGGTATAGTCACTATGAAAAACAGTATTCATGTGCCTCAAAAAGTTAAAAATAGAACTACCAAATGATCCAGCATTTCCACGTCTGGGCAAATAACCAAAGAAAACAAAATAACTCTCTCAAAGAGATATCTGCACACCCCATGTTTAATGCTGCATTATTCACAATAGCCAAGACATGGAAACAACCCAAGTGTCCATCAATGAATGAACAGATAAAATATGGTGTATATGTACAGTGGAATATTATTCAGCCATGAAAAAGAAGGAAATCTTGCCATTTTCAACAACATGAATGAACCTTGAGGACATCACGCTAAGTGAAATAAGTCAGAGAAAACCAAAAACTGAATTATTTTAATAATAAGTAGAATCTTAAAAAAAACTAAACTCATAGAAACAGAACAAATTGATGGTCGCCAGTGGCAAAACACTTATCTCTTATCTTTTTGATACCTACTCTAGCTGGTGTGGGTGGGGAGTGGCAAAATAGGTAAAGGTGGTCAAAAATTACAAACTTGTAGGTGTAAGATTAAAGTTCTGGTGGGGTAATGTAAAAAATTTAAAGCAAAAAAATAAAGTCTTTTATGTACTTGGGGATGCTGAGTTCAGCTGGATTGTTTGGAGAAATTAAGAAAAAGGACTAAACTCCACATTATCTAGATGGATGTGTGAAGAACAAGGATAAGAGTCCCTAGATAAACTGGGTCGTTCACGGGAGCAGAAGCTCAAAGGCAGAGTGAGAGTAAAAACATAAGCCCCTGAGGACAGTGCATGACATTTAAGTAGGGCTTAAGGGGCAAGAAGACCTCCTCTGACACTTGGGTATATGAAAGCAGAGATTAACCAAAGAATTACAAACATGAATGAATGAATGAATGAATGAGAATCAGAAAAAAATGCAGCAAAGTAACTGCTTCCTGGAAAGTACCCTGATCCTTTTCAGTTAGGTTTGTGAAGATTCAGTGAGAGCTAATCCCTTCAGTGCAACATGGGGTGAGGGCCGTAAGAAAGAAGCGTGCAGGATGGAGAGCCCCCCGGAATTTCAGGCCTCCTGGAATTTCAGGGCTCTGGGGGCTTTGCTCTCTGCCAGATTACGACCCGGCATCAGCAAGAGTGAGCTTGTACGCCAGCCCCCTATCTCCGTCCACCTGTCTGTGAGACATGCGAGGTCATAGGATTTGGATCAAAGATCACTTGCAAGCAGAGACACCAACTGGAAAGCCAATGGGTGCAGCAGCCGCCCCTCCTCTGCACATGTACATCCGTGTGGCCATATGGCCTGTGCACGTGTGCAGCATAAGTGGGAGCCCACAGGAGCCCCCTCCCCGCCCAGTCATTCTGAAAGTGAGCCCAGCAAATTAAAGCAACACTCAGCTACTAACAGAAACGGGAACAGCGAGAGTGTTGAGGTCCTGGCATTCTGGATTCTATTTTTCCCTCTTCTCTGCATGCCAGTGTGGAGGGAAGTAACGTGGTTTTCTTATACCCCCTCTCCACATACACACCAATTCTAATAAAACTGTAACTGTGTTCCAGAAGTAGAAGAGGATCATAGTGATCATTTTTCTGTCTTTGACTGGTATAGTAATGAGTTAGTTTTGCTCCAATTGCCAGGATCACGCAAGTATCACACACAGGTCATAATGAATCTTCCTACTTGGAGAAACGATCAACCCCCCTGACAGCAGGCCAGGTCCGTAGCCTACTGACAACAGGGCCTCCCTCTTCTAGAGCATGGAGCAGACCTATTCCTAAGTAGCCTTTGGTTCTTTAGCAAACCAAGCCTATAGGGGGATACCAGGAAAGACATTACCAGAGGGTATTTAATCTGGAACTTTTTTTTGTGGCAGTTTCATTTGAATTCTCTGTTACTCAAAACCACTGCTTAATAATTTTGTAAAAATAAATAAATAAAGGTGTAGCTCTAAATCATTTTGGCTATCTTGTCATGTTTTTCTGTTATCTTCCTACCCGCTCCTTCCACGAACTTAATTTAAGTTTTCCTACTACACATTTTGGCATCGATGCATTTATGATATATTCTACTTAGAGCAATGGTTGGGTGACCCTCTATTTTCAGTTCTCATTCTTCTTTTCTAGACTGAAAAACGCATGAAGGCAAGAATATTATTCTGTTGACTTCTTTCTTCATTCCTATCCCCAGGGACAATTGTTGAACAAAGGACTTGATATAAACCAAAAGAAAAAAATTTTTTCTCTAGGCTGTTATTTTATCTGATGTTAAATGAAGGTTTTATTAAACTTCCTTCACCAAGTAAATTGTTTTTATGGTGCCTCACCCAGCTTTTCACCTTCCCATGTGTGCAAGAGATTTAAAGGATCCATTTCACCCTCCCTGAGAGTCTGCAAATATTAACTTCATTTAACAACAAACAATACAGGACACGTCAGAGAGCTGACACTAAGGGCCCACATTGAAAATAACTGTCACTAATTTCTTTGCTTGGGTGCATGACACTGGTGATGCTACCTCTCAATGAACATAGAATATCTATATCAGAGTTTATGAAATCTGTTTTCATCGGGCCCCTGAATACTAAGGAAATTCTTTTCTCCCAGAAAAATACAAGTGAACTTAAACATAAAATTTTAAAGACTTATAGACACACATCCCTATGGCAGTGTGTTTCAAAGTATGGATCATTACTGGGTCATGAAATCAATTTAGGGGTTCATGACCCGCTTCTATGGGAAAGGAAGAAAGGGAGGAAAGAGAAGATTGAAAATGAAAGGAAAAGAAGAGGAAAGGGGTAAATAAAAGTATTATTTCCTGGCACTTTTTTTCTTTAGTTGTGTGTGTGTGTGTGTGTGTTTGTGGGTGTGTTGGATCAAAATGTAAACTGTGGGTCTTACTGTGCATTGCCTTCAAAACAATGTAGAAAAGACTACCCTAGGGCTCATGGACCCCCACTGCAAATGATTAAGGATGAAATTGTTGCCCTAGCCCAGTGGTGGGCAAACTCATTAGTCAACAGAGCCAAATATCAACAGTACAATGATTGAAATTTCTTTTGAGAGCCAAATTTTTTAAACTTAAACTGTATAAGTAAGTACACTGTTATTAACTTAATTAGGGTACTCCTAAGCTGGCCTTTGCTAAAAACGTCCTCAATCTGATTGAGGTACGTTCGCTGAGGTCGACCCCTTCCAACTCTCCTATCCACACTCGTCTTGTATACTTGTTTCATCTATCTCCTTTCGTTCATCCTCTCTATATGTCCAAACTATCTCAACATACCTTTCTCAATCCTCCATACTACCATCTTCTTTCACTCCACAACGTTCCCTAAAATTAACTTAATAAACTTTACTTAAAGTTTTAAGTCAACTTCGCACTGTACGTGCGCACCCGCACGTGGTATTTTGTGGAAGAGCCACACTCAAGGGGCCAAAGAGCCGCATGTGGCTTGTGAGCCACGGTTTGCCGACCACTGCCCTAGCCGATTTGGCTCAGTGGAAAGAGCATTGGCCTGTGGAACAAAGGATCCGGGGTTCGATTCTAGTCAAGGGCATGCACCTTGGTTTCAGGCTCCTCCCTGGCCCCGACCCTGGTTGGGGCTCCTGCAGGAGGCAACCAATCAATGTGTTTCTCTCACATCAATGTTTCTCTCTTTCTTTCCCTCTCTCTCCCACTATATCTAAAAATCAATGAAAAAATATCCTCAGGTGAGGATTAACAAAAAAAAAACAAACAAAAAAAAGGAGGAAACTGTCACCTGACTTTGTTGCCAAGAATCTCAGAAGGGACTACTACCTCCCATGTGAGTTTTATTTTATATATATATATTGATTTCAGAGAGAAAGGAAGAGGGAGGGGGAGAGAGAGAAAGAGAGAGAGAGAGAGAGAGAGAGAGAGAGAGAGAGAGAGAGAGAGAGAGAAAGAAAGAAATATCAATGATGAGAGAGAATCACTGATTGGCTGCCTCCTACACACCCCACTGGGGATCAAGCCTGCAACCCAGGCATGTGCCCTGACTGGGAATCGAACAATGACCTCCTGGTTCATAGTTCGACACTCAACCACTAAGCCACGCCAGCCAGGCGCTCATGTGTGTTTTAATCAGAAGAGGGACATGTGCCAAGACAGATGTTTGAAACAGAATGCTGAGTCTGAAATAATCCAAGAAATTAAGCTGGATGAGCACAGGGTACAAGGACCTGCATCTAAATGAGGACACCAAATGGAAGAAAGCCGATGGGTCCGGCAGCCACAAACCAAAGGCCATCAACTCAATGATGCAGAAGCCAGGTGGGTGTCAGGTGAGTGAAGCATACCTGGGAAGGTGGGTGTGTGACTAACTAGAGAGGGCATTCTCCATTTAAGGGTCACAACTGCCCCCCTGTCCAGCCAGCTGCTGCTCGGGAGAATGGGGGGGGGGGAGAATGCAGGAGTCAGGGGGTGAGGGCTTCTGGTTTTCCATGATAAACCAGAAATCAAGAGATCTTATGTACAATGTCCTGATTTTTAATATAAGCAAGTAAAGCCCAAAGAAATTAATTCTTAAATATGATGCAAGCTAACGCTGTGTGTCAAAGAAAACATATTTGTGGGCTGGGTACAGTGCTCAAAGGAGACATACTTTGTTTTATGATTTAGGAAGACCTATGGAGGATGGACCGAGGTGGATGGGGCCAAGGAAACTAAAAAGGAGGCTCCGGAAATCAGCCAGATGGGAAATCCTAGGGGCCTGAGTAAATGGAGGAGGAGGCAGGCACAGGAAATATTAAGGAGACAGAACTGACAGGACCAATTAGAGGTGCAGGCTGAGAAAGGAAAGAATCTAGGATGACTCTGGTGTCTGGCCTGCGTGGCCAAGCAGACAAAGGCTCCATTCACCAAGACCTGGCTCACAGCAGGAGGACCAGGGAGGAGATCAGGTTGGGAAACAGCTGAGTGTGTGAACTGGAAGACTCCGTCAGAGAGAAGAACAGGCTGGAGTGCAGCAGAAACACTATTAGAGATTTATCACTGTGAACTGTCTAGACCTAGATGTTGGTGTAGCTAGAAGACAAGAAGGCTAAGATAGAACCGTGGGGCACACCCACACTTAAAATGAAGAAGGTGTTGCCATGGGCAGGTAGCTCAGTATGTTAGAGTATGGTCCTGATACACCAAGATTGTGGGTTTGATCCCTGGTCAGGGCACAAACAAGAATCAACCAATGAATGTATAAATAAGTGGAACAACAAATCAATATTTCTCTCTCTCTCCCTCTCCCTCTCCCCTCCTTCCTTCTCTCTCTCTCTCTCTCTCTCTCTCTCTCTCTCTCTCTCTCTCTCTCTCTCAAAAAAAGTAAAATGAAGAAGGTGCCACGAAAGTTGGTGATTGAATGAGACTGTGTACTGGCTGACCGGAAGCAGGTTAGAAGGCTCAAGGAGAGCCATGAGCATTTGGAAGAGCCATTTGGGTAAATGAGAAATGGTGCTGATGAGAAATCCATAAAGGGATGGTAAGTGGCACTGATGACCCTGCTGAGATGAGCACTGTTGGACCGGCTGACTACAGAGATGCTGGAAACAAGAATCATAAGGGCACCAACCTCCCAGGGGCATTGTCATATATTCATCAGCCTGTGGATTGAATGAGAGGAAGTGAATAACTGAATAATCCCAAGGCTGAGGGTATGCACGTCGAGAAAGACGGGGGGGCTGGGGCTTAGCTGGATGAATAGGAAAAAAGAAGCATGATGGGGGAGATGGACTAAGCTAAAAATCAGAGGTGGAGGGAGCTGAAACCTCTGAAAGGACAAAAAGTAGACTAGTGGGAATAAGGGAGTGAACACAAGGATTACGCTTGCATGATAAGAGGTTGTGGACAGAGAATGGAATACTAGAGTCTGAGACTTCAGAGGGGGTGCAAGCCCCTCGGGTGGTCCAGGATATAACCATTGGGAAAGAGTGGCTGAACTGAAGTGAAAATAAAGATGGTTCCAACTGAGAAGTCAAGAAGCTTTGAAAGTGGTGGGAGGAGTGGATGGGCTATCCACGTGAGTCCTGATGTTGCTTGCACTGACGGCAGAATCTGGAATGGGGAGAAAGACTTCAAGCACATCAAATCCTCCATAAGTGAAACCAGGTATCCATAAGGTCAGAAGGTAACAAGAAGAGGGAAGGCAGAGTCTCGATGAAAAAGGCGGCTTTGCATGAGGGTGAACGAAGAAAGGTAGCAGGGAGAAGTAGAAAAATTCAAACAGCTTCCCACTCACATTCCACAGGGTGCCAGAGAATAAGCAACCTCATTGCAGAACCCAAAATACCAGCTCGTTCACCCTGCATCTTCCTCTCCTCCCACTTACAATCCATTCTCCCCTTTTTCCCTCCCCAGGGAGGCATAGGGGCACTGCTCCAGCCAGGGAGTGGTGGACAAGAACACAGGATAGTAGGGGTTCCGGGTCTAACTCCATCATTAACCAGAGGAGTGACCACGAGCAAGTCATTTAATCTCTGGATGCCTGAAGTTACTCATCTAGAAAGTGGGGTTTATGAGACTCACTCTCTTCACCTCTGGTTGCTGTTAGAAAAATATGAGCGTCAAAGCCAGGAAATGTTTTAAAGGGCAATTTTATTCCTTAGTCCTATGTAGAGTAAAGCCCAAGAGGTTGCCAAGTCCTGAAATAAAAACTTCAATACTACTAGTGGTTACTTAATCTGACCAAGTAATTCCTTTTTGGGTCTCAACCTCTTCTCTGTGAAATGAGAGGGATGGATTTAGATGCTTGTTTACCTGTCACCCAGTGTTTATTTTGTTTTTGTTTGCTTGCTTCTGAGGGATTCCCCCTGAGCTCCAATGCCTAGTCCTGTCTCTTTGGCCAAGATTCCCCCACCTCGGCCCACCTTATTATAGATACTTACAACTGTGCCCTAACACTTCACAAATGGGGTTTATAACACTTACTCCCTTCACCTCTGGCTGGCTGTTACAAAAATATGAGAGGCAAAGCCAGAAAAGGTTCCCAGCAAATGTTTAGAGAACAGGTGAGTGCCGATGGTCACTCAGAGGCAGTTTCCCTGACAAATGGGCTGGATGAGAGTAAGAGTGAGTCTTCGGATGAAGACAGACACTGCACCTGGCACACAGTAGGCACTCAATAATTACCGTTGAAGTTTTCAGACCAAGATGGTGGCGTAGGCAAACACCTGTACTCGCTGCCTCCCACAGGCACATCAAAATTACAACTAAAATACAGAACCATCATCCAGAACCACTGGAGAGCTGGCTGAACGGAAGTTCTACCATTCGAGAATTGAAGAAGAAAGCACACTGAGACTGGTAGGAGACACAGAGGCACAGAATGGACTGGTCCAGCACCCACATGTGACGCTTTTTAATCAGGAGGGAGACTGTCTCTGTGGAGGCCGCCCAGAAGAGCAAGGGGTCCCAGCCCCACACCAGACACCCAGCCCAGGGTCCCAGAGCTGGGAAAAGAATTCCCTGTAACTACGGGCTGTAAAAACCTGTGCAGGTTGGGGCTCAGTGACACAGACACTGCTGGAGACCCAGCTGCTCCTCTTAAAAGGCAGGCACACAAACTGAACTTACAAGGTTCTGCTTCCTCTGAGCTCCAGCATCAGGGCAAGGCTCTGGGGTACACAGATACATACGAGGAGGAACTGGATTGTCTGGCATCGGGGCAGGAACTCGGGGGCAGCTTTCTCCCAGATGGAGGTGCTCACAGGAGTCATTGTTCCTATGCTGGGACCACCCCAGCCACAAGGCTGACTGGTAGCCATTTGTTTGCTCTGCCCTAGTGATTCCCTGAGACCTAGCCCCATCCAATTTACAGCCCCACCCAACCTGTGTGCAGCAGCTTTTGCAAATGAATGGCCTGTCCTTGCTCAGGCTAAAATCTGTCAAACAAGCTGCAGCTGGGTCAGGGAGCCCCAAACCTATCAATAAAAGGCCCAAGACCCAGCACCAGTCTGCCTTGCTTCACAACTGGGCCCCATTTGGGGCACTTCCAAACCCAATACAAAGAGGAGGAATCTGCAGATCTCTCCGTAGGTCCTGCTGGGTGGACCCAAGCAGTGGCTGACTTTACTCCTCCCTGGAGACCGAAAGCCAGTATACCCATTGGTCAGTGTCAGACCATACCAGATTACAACTCTACACATCCATAAGCGACACACTCAAGGGGCAGAATCACTGAGCACCAAAGCCCCACTGAAGCAAGTCCTTCTCCATAAGGGTGTCTCCTGCACAACAGCTCTCCTACTGTAGTCGCAGCTGGTCCTCACAGCCAATTGGCCTGGAGGTCAATTCCTCCCAGTGACACCAACAACAATCAAGTCTCAACTACAAGATTGTGCACACAGCCCACAAAGGGGTGCACTAGAGTGTCCACCTCAGGTGACTGGGAAGGCTGAGTCACTGGGCCCTATAGGACACCTACTACACAAGGCCACCCTACCAACTCAAGTAGACATAGCAGCTCTATCCAATACATAGACACAAACATGGGAAAGCAGCCAAAATGTGGAGACAAAAAAAAAAAACATGTTACAAATGAAAGAAATGTAAGAAAGCAAACTACTGGATACAGAGTTCAAAACCACAGTTATAAGCTTACTCAATAATCTTCTAGAAACCTCTAAGGGACTTAGTGAGACTTTCAAAGATCTTAGCGAGAATGCCAAAAAAATGGAAAAGGACCAGTCAGAAAATAAGCATCCACTGACTGAAATAAAAAATAATATGGGTATTCAACAATAGACTAGAGGATCCCAAGAATAAAATCAATGATTTGAAATATGAGGAAGCAAAAAACGCCCAACCAGAAGAGCAAAAAAGAAAAAGAATCCAAAAATATAAAGATAGTGTAAGGAGCCTCTGGAACAACTTCAAGTGTACCAACATCCGCATTATGGGGGTGCCAGAAGAGAGAGAGAGCAAGATATTGAAAACCTATTTGAAGAAACAATGACAGAAAACTTACCCTACCTGGTGAAAGAAATAGACTTACAATCCAGGAAGCACAGAGAGTCCCAAACAAAAGGAACCCAAAGAGAACCACACCAAGACACGTCATAATTAAAATGCCCAGGGCTAAAGACAAAGAAAGAATCTTAAAAGCAGCAAGGAATAAGCAGTTAGTTACCCTACAAGGAAGTGCCCATATGACTGTCAGCTGATTTCTCAACAGAAACTATGCAGGCCAGAAGGGGGTGACAAGAAATATTCAAAGTGAATAGCAAGGACCTACAACCAAGATTACCCTACTCAGCAAAGCTATCATTTAGAATTGAAGGTCAGATAAAGAGCTTCACAGACAAGAAAAAGCTCAAGGATTTCATCACCACCAAACCAGTATTATATAAAATATTAAAGGGTATTCTTTAAGAAGAGGAAGAAGAACAAGAAATAGATAAAAACAACAAAATGGCAACAAATACATATCTATCAACAATTGAATTTAAAAATCAAAATAAACAAGATATCTAATGAACAGAATAAACTGGTGAATAAAATAGAATCAGAGGCATGGAAATGGAACAGAATGACAATTCTCAGAGGGAAAGGTGGGGAGGGGAGGAAGAGACTAAACAAAGATCTTATATACATATATGCATTACCTATGGATACAGACAATAGGGTGGCGAAGGCCTGGGGTGGAGCGGGACCTGGGTGGAGGGGGGCTATGAGGGGAAAAAAGAGGGACATCTGTAATAATCTCAACAATAAAGATTAAAAATAATAATAGTAATAATATTAATTACTGTTGAATAGATAAATGATATAAGAAATCTATTGGAGATTTTTAACTGAGTATATAGCTGCAAGAAATTCTCAACATCCATCTCAGATTCGGTCTTCTGGTATTAATTTATGTGAATTCCATAAAAGGTAGCTGCAAACCCAAACATTATATACAATATTGCCGGCATGAGAAATGTAGAGATCACCAAGGGCAGGGAAAATGATGAGTCCCGCAGACAAATTCATAACTCACCAAGCTCCAAGGGCAAATTCAGAACCATATCTCATGGCATTTAAATTTTACTTAGATGCAGCCACCATGTGGCTCAGAACTACGCGTTTTTAAAGGGATGAAACAAGATCAAAAGCACAATTGATTCCATCTCCTCTGTGTGTGAGTTTTAAAGAATTCCATAAAACGCTTGAGAATTCTTGCCAGGGTACTTAAGTTTCAAACACTATGGGGGTCAAAACACAATCTATTCTATTCTCATTATCCCCAAATAATAAAAGTTTGGAAATAAATGTCGTTTGGTGTGCATCTCAAATCTGATATGAGGAGCCCTGGCTGGGTAGCTCAACTGGTTACAGTGTGGTCCCAATGGGCCAAGGTTGTAGCACATACACGAGTCAACCAATGTTTGCATAAATAAGTAGAACAACAAATTGATCTCTCTCTTTTTTTCCCTTCCTCCCTCTCTACAATCACTTTTATTTTTTAATCTGAAATGAGGAGACCCAAACATGGGTATCCTCATGGCCACAGTCATGCTCATACCCGCTTTGTGGCCAGAGATTATTAGGAATTAGTGGCTGTGAAAGGCCTCTGGAAAGCATACTATATGTGTCTATCAGATAAAACTGCTTCATTGCATCCTCAGGCTTGGGATGTGGCTCGCTGGGCAAAGGGGCAGATACAATCATGCAGAGCAATTAGCATACCAGTGGACGGAAGGACAGACCCAACATCATTATGTTGTGTGGTCTGGGCAAGTTACATTGCCTTTCCAAGCCTCAGTTTCCCAGTCTGTAGAATGGGAATAATTACAGTCACATCTCATAAAGTGGCTGTACAGATTAAATGCCATCATCAGGCACCCAGCAGTGTCAGGAACATGACTGAATAAATGGAAACTACGACATCATGCAACTTACATGACACAGAGTTGTTCAGTGAAGACAATTCAGATAAGAACAGTGAATAAAATAGAATCAGAGGCATGGAAATGGAACAGAATGACGATTCTCAGAGGGAAAGGGGAGGGGTGGGAAGAGATTAAACAAAGATCTTATATGCATATATGCATTACTTATGGGTAATTTTATTGCACAATGTCCATGTGCTGTGGTAAGAATATATTTCAGGAGCAAAATGCCAACTTCACTTTTAAAGCTTCTGTTGCTGGTACATGATTCACTAAGACCTGCTCTGGTGAAAATCAACAATTCAGAAGTTCCCTGAGGACCTCTAGCACCCTCATAGAGCATGATCACAGGCAGACATTCAGCAATCACTACCCGTTCAGGCAGGTTCTTAGCATCAGAGACCCACCAGTCCATTCCCACTGTAACCCAGAGTAAGGGAGATACTGAATTCGACAGCCCAGGCCATGAGGAATAAAAAGGAGATAAGCTCTTTTAACATTTATTCTCTGTACCACTTACTTTGCACCTGGGTATTTTACCTTCCATATTCAATTAGCTATTTTCATGCAATCATGTCCTTGTGTATTTGCCATAAAAGAACTATCAGTATCACTTTGGAATCCTCACCTGGCACTGGCTTTCCTTAACCCATCGTGGATGTTCAGTAAATATCTGATTGGTTGACTTCTCCATATTTATAAGTATCGCTGACTCTTAAAGACATGCTGTACCTGAAAGGCCAGAAACTAATAAGACTGTCAAAATTACCATTGAAATATATGACATTATTGTCAAAATAATAAAAATTATTTTCCTGTTAATTAATACTCAATTCATAGCATATTATTAAACATCCTTCTTTGTGATGGCTTAAAATAAGCAACTAACTAGTGAGGAATCTAAAGTCAGTCTCCTATCAGCATGAGGAAGGTTAGCTCTCCCCAGCAAGGGTTGGCTTTATGATGCTATGAGCCAAAAAGCTGAGCCCACGGGCAGATGAGCCACAAAGAGGAGCAGGAGTGTTACAGCCTGTGACCAAAACATGGCCACACCCTTCTTCCTTCTTCATCTTTGTCATTCTGAATTCACTAAACTGGAGAGTACAATCTGGAACCATTTCCAAGGTTTAAGAAGAGATTGTTTTTAAATAATAAGACCAAGGTAGGCACAGGTGACTCAGAAGAGATCTCATCCATCAGCATGCTGAGCCAAAATAAACCCGGGGGTCGGGGAGAACAGATGGCCAGTGGGCAGTGGACAGAGCAAGGGGGATTCAGACGATGACCCTCTGGATGGCATGCCACCATGGGAGATGCCATTTGTAGAAGGTGATGTCCATTTCACCAGATGGTCATCTCACCACCTGGAGTCTCAACCACCAGTAAGCTTGGTGACTGGTGAGAATTTTCTCTCACCTAAACAGAAAAAAACTACCAGAAGATAAAAACTGCATCTTCTGTAACCTTTGGGTTTAATGAGTATAAAATCCTGGAAAGGTAATGACATTTGAGTTATTTTCTAGAAGCTGTTCTTTGGCTTCATGACTGTAAGCCAAAAAAAATTTAGAATAGAGAAGTGTTCTCTTCCCTCTTTCTCCCCCCCGTACCCCCAAAAATTTTAGGATATTATAAACACTAACTGGAGCTGAAGAAACACACTGGTTGAAAATCACTATACTGAAAGAAGTAAGTACATAATAAGCACTTAGTAATGGTAGCTTTTATGGTTGCCTGGGGCTCAAGAGGATTCATTCCTATAACCAACAAAGGCTGTGGAACACCTACTGTGTGCCAGGCACTGAGTAAACAGCAGTAACCAAAACAGATTCAGTCCCTGTCCTGCTGGAAACGACATTATAGTGATTTGAACCCAGGTTTCCTTGTCTCCAAGACCTGTTGCTTGTTAAACCAGGGATTGCAACCTCAAACGCCTAAAGGGGTCACAATGGTAAAAATAAATGAATTGTGTCGGATACCAGCTGGCTGTTCTCCAAACCGGTTCTCCTCCACATTTCCCAGGTAGGTGTGGGCAAGTGACGGAGCCACATTAAACCAAGGAATGTGGCCAGACTGAGGCATAGTCCTTCCGGACCTTTTCCCCTTCTATCTGCTGGACGCAGACAAGCACAGCAGACTTGGAAGCCAATACATGACTGAAATGGACCAATGTGGTCAATCATCTGATTGTTTTGGAAGAACCTGGAAATTCTGATTTTTATGGAAAAGCTCCTGCCCTAGTTGGTTTGGCTCCATGGATAGAGCGTCGGCCTGCGGACTGAAGGGTCCAGGGTTCGATTCTGGTCAAAGGCCCATGCCCCAGCAGCGGGCTCGATCCCCAGTGTGGGGCGTGCAGGAGGCAGCCGATCAATGATTGTTGATGTTTCTATCTCTCTCATCATTGATGTTTCTATCTCTCTCCCTCTCCTTTCCTCTCTGAATTCAATAAAAATATGTTAAAAAAAAGAAAAGCTTCTGACTTTTCAACGATTTTTATTTCTATCTGACAAGTGTCTAATTTTTGAAAACACATCTGTGGACAGAAGTCATTCCTCTGAGCTGTGACCCCTGACCTCTTAATCTAGTGACTGACACAACAGTAGCTGTTTCATACATGTTAGTCCTCTTATTCAGAAGTCAACATATCCACAAACTAGGACAAATCTCCAATGAAACGTAAGAGAAGAATCTGGCAAAATTTTTCTCTTGCTACATCCCCAGGGAAATTAAAAGAATAAATTAATTGTGCTATTTTTATAGGAAAAGACACTGACCCTCTATCAGTGGGACACTTGGAACTCCATGTCTAAGGAGAGAGCTACACCGTCAATGCTCCCTCGCTCTGTCTCCCAGGGCCAACACCACCCTTCATGAGGGCTGGCCAGGGTTAGGGACATAGTCCTATCAGGCAGAGGATGGGGAACATCGACAGAATTGTAATACACCAAAGCCAAGACTCCCAGGGCTCTTCCCAGCTGTGCAAGGGAAAACAGCCAACCAGATGGGCCTTGAGACCTGTGAGGACGTCTGACAGGCTGGCAGAGGTGGTAGTCCCAAGACTACCTTGGCTTTTAGCATAATTACATGAACTGAGAGTGGCCTTGTGGTCATAAGTAAAAGCCTCCAATCAAGACAAATAGTCTATAGTCAACTGAAAGTGGTCTAACGGGCCACCACGTGGACATCGCATCTCTAGCTCGGTCTGTAAGATGGAACCGATGCCCTCCAGAAAATGAGGTCTGACATCTTACAATTGGTGAACGGGTTAATCACATGTCACAAGTGAGACCTTATAGCCAAAGGAAATTGCAGTGTTTTAGAAAGCATCTCTATGTGCCTACTAGACTGCACACTTGGGAAGACATACCTCAAGGTACTCCAGGCTGTGTGTGCCTAACCTCCACCCTCTCTTCCTTGAAATCTTATTCCCTCCCAACTAATTATTAACTCGCCTAATTGACTGGCCTATTAAACCTAAACTTCAAACTCCTGAAGACATCCTGCACTTGCTGCGCCAGCTGTCTTGCATCCAGTCCGTGGATGGACAGGATCATATTGGCGCTGAGCCAACCATGCACATCTCTTCCCCACTCCGTGGTCACGCTGGTAGCTTGAAATCGGCCATGGCGGGAGTATTTATACCATGGGAATTGGCCAACACTATAAATCAGGCTGCATTGTTTTTCACAGAGCCAGCTTACCAGCACACAAACCTGTTCTGTGCTGCTGTGAGGGAGGAGACAAATTTGGGAGAGCGTGCCCTAGCCACACCACCTCATTTAAAACTGCTCTCTACTGTTCTGGCTGTTTTTTCTCAGTGGTTAGAGTGGTCAGCCTATGGACCCAAGGGTCGCAGGTTCAATTCCCAGTCAAGGGCACACACCTGGGTTGTAGGTTCAATCCCTGGCCCTGAGTGTGGGAGGCAACCAATCTATGTCTCTCTCACATCCATGTTTCTCTCTCTCCTTCCTTCCCCGCCCCCCCCCCTCCTCCTTCTCCTCCTCCTCCCTTCCACTCTCTCTAAAAATCAATAAGGGAAAAAAATCCTCAGGTGAGAATTTCAAAAATAAAATAAAGCTGCCCTCTACTAAAGGCCATGGTTGAAGGGAAATCATTTTTGTGCCACATGACCCTTCTCCTCTGGCCTCTGCTGATCAGATGAGGGAAAGACTCCTCACTCCACTGGCCAGACTATGGCAGCCTAATCTTCCCTCCTGGGAAATACAGAACTGGGACCAACACAGAACTAGATGGTGCTGAAAAGTCTTGCCAGCCCTGACCAGTGTCGCTCAGCACCAAAGTGTCAGCCAAGCACCAAAGGGTCAAGAGTTCAATTTCAGGTAGAGGGCACATATCTGGATTGCAGGTTCACTTCCCACTCATGGTCAGGGCCCGTGCAGGAGGCAACCATTCAATCTGTCTCTCTCACATCAAAGTTTCTCTCTCTCTCTCTCTCTCTCTCTCTCTCTCTCTCTCTCTCTCCCCATCCCGCCCTCCTTTTTACTCTCTCTGAAAAGCAATAGAAAAAATATCCTCTGGTGATGATTTCAAAAAGCAAAAAGAAAAGGCGTGCCACCCTGGCTGCAGCAAGCACCACAACAAGCAAAAGCCCCATGTAAGGTCTAGTTATGGGGAACCCAGACGTTAGAGAGAAGTCTGCAGAAAAAGACAAGGATGGAGCCAGCCTGCGGCAAAAGAGAGAGGCAAGAGGCCACCAGATCTGAGACATACCAGTAACCCCAGCCTCTTACGGCGAAAGCAGGTTGTGGGCTGTGGATTCAAATTGCCGGGGTCAAATCCCACCTCTGACACATAAATGTGTGACACTAGATCAGCGACTGTTAAATTACTCTGTGCCTCAGTTCCCTCATCTGAAACATGGGGTCATAAAAGAACCTACTTCATAGGGTTGTCATGAAAATCAAATGAGCTGGCACAAGTAGTAACTGCTCAAAAATGTTAGCTATGATTTCTCTCAATTAATTAGTGTCCGCATGGCCCAGTTATATTTCATTCCTACACTGAATATGTCACATGCGATCCCCCTGTGGTCTTAGGCCCCGTACGTGAGCTAGTTTTTTTTACTTGAGTAGCTCAGTCATCTGTCCCCTGAATCACAGAATAATGTGAAAATCCCTGGACCACCGTGTGACCTTTAGCAAATTCCTTCCTCAACCCTCTCTTAAGAGTGAGTTGAGATTCAAATAAGGAAAGAGAGTGAAAACTTCAGCAACTATGAAGTGCTATAGCACACCCTGGGGATTAGCATCCCTGTAGGGGAAAGTAATCATATTACATTAGCCATGAAAATTGAAAAACATTTATTTAAAATGCTATCTTTACTGTTGGACTAGAGACAAGAAATTCTCCACCCCACTGGAAAAAAAAAAGTTTTTCGCTTCTGTAGGATTCACCAGGTTGATTTGTGTGTTCACCTCCAGTGCTAATAAGATGATAACAGGAGACTGCCAAGGACAGCTCTACACTGCCGATTTTTTAACGTACTGGTACTTTCATCCAGTTTAATTATATTCAAAATAATGCTCAGAATCCAGATCCTCCTATTCTGTTCAAAACAAAGACTCATTATTTGACAATGTCCGTAGGTTTAGAGATATTTTTGCTCAGCTCTTTCCAACAAGGATTTATAAGCTGTGCAATTAATTTCAATGCATTTTCTTCTCTGGCTTCAGAGCTTTCTTCAGCTTTCCTTGGTTCACTCTTTGGCCTTTGGCAACTAGAAAGGCAAGTGGCTGAGAAGCAGCATTCATTAGCAAGGTGGGAGGCAGAGGGGTAGGTCTGGGAGTCCTGGTTTCATTCTGACACTTACTTCCATATTTCACATCAAAAGAGTAAAGTTAGAAATATTCGAGACCTTCCTATTTCCTGGTACTGCCTACATACCAAAGCCATTTTGTGTTTCTGACATCAGGAGATTTTAAATCTAAGAAAATACTTAACATATATAAATCCCTTCTCCTGCTTAGGACGCGTTAGGCAGTCTGCCTGAGTGGACACAGGGCAGGTGCTGCAGTGACCTTGGGCTAAATGCTTGAGGCGGCCACTTGACCTTATTTACATCTACATTAGTTAGTTTCAACACATTGTTTAGCCTCATCCTGGCTGGTATTTAAGAGGGTCCACAATTTTTCTTAAACATCTGTAGGAGTATTTCTCAGGGAAGGAAGCCCAGCTGTAGAAAAAGGAGGAGCAATGGCCTTAAGGAGATATTTTAACTCTGTAGGTTTGAATTTGATCTGTGGTTTTAAAACAGTCTTCTTATATAAAAAAGGCTGTTTTATGTTTCGGAGAGAAGTTCAGATTCTCTTATGACAAAATGTACTCAGCATGGAAAGAGGGCCATAACACAGTGTTGAGTGAAAACAGCCAGGTACTACATATTGTACCCTTTCACTGTTTAAAAAAAAACTAAGTGAACATATATGTACCCTTTCCAGTGTTGCTCAGTGGGAGAGCACTGGTCTACACACAAAAGGGTCTTGGGTTTGACTCCTAGCCAAGGGCACGTATGTACCTTCATTGCAAGTTCAATCCGGGCCCTGGTAGGGGCACGTTTGGGAGGCAACCAATTGACATGTCTGTCTCACATTGATCTCTCTCTCTCTCTCTCTCTCCTCACCCCCACCCCAAGCCCCTGCCCCTTCCACTCTCTAAAAATCAATGGAAAAAATATCCTCAGGCAAGGATTAACAACAATAAATGATGTGTATATAAATATTTGTATGAAAAAAGGTCTGGTAGGACCCATCATACTTGCTTGACAGCACAACTCTAGGGAAAAGCAATGGAGCCAACAAAGCCTTTGACATTTTACTGTATATGCTGTGTAGTATCCTATATAATAAAAGGCCAGCGACCATAAGTGTAACGACCGGAACAACTATTCAACCCGTGGCTATCAGGTGCATTGACCACCTCTCAGTCCCTCCCTCCCCACACCAGCCCTCAGGCTCCGATCACAGCGTGGCAAAAGGGGGAACCACGGCGCACTGGGGGGTGGCAGCGGGGCAGGACTGGGAACTGGCGAGCGGGCAGAAGATGGCCCTGATCCCAGTCTAGGCCTAGGGACCCTACCCACGCACGATGTCGTGCGCTAGGCCTCCAGTTTAATTTTAATTAAGTACATATTACTTTTATAATTTTTTAAAAAGCCAATGAAGATTAAAGATAAGCCACTATTTACATGGGCTTCAAGTTGGAACCATGTCAGCAAAATATGGGAAAACTGTTCCCTTTTCAGAATGAGAGTACTCGACTGGGCTCGCCATTAATGGAGGAAGAGGTAAGAAATGCAGTTGGTCTAACCTACCAAAACATCTGCTTAGAACTCATAAACACACAGCCAAGGAAATGGGGAAAGGGAAGATCTTGAGGCTCTGATGCATGGATGACAAAACTAACACCCTGAAGAGTGAAGTGACTTGATAAACAATAACCAGCCAGGGAAGACGTGTTTTCTGAACGTATCCAAGGCAATTTCCCCTCATCCAAGCTTTTCTCCTCGACCTAAAACCAACCTTTTGTCAAAATGTCTAGGAAGTATCCACTGGCAACCCTGAGAATGATGAAATGTACTAAAAAGTACCTGATCCTTTTTATTTCACTAAGAAATCCTTGAGCGATCTTCAATCTCATCTATAAAAGCATAGGCCTAAAAGGAGAAGTAAAACTAACTCTACACAAACACTTCCACGAAACAGTAAAGAGAACTTCCCCGCTATTTTTTGAGACCAGCATTACCATTATTAGAAAACATTTCTGCCGAAATCGGTTTGGCTCAGTGGATAGAGCGTCGGCCTGCGGACTGAGGGGTCCTGGGTTCGATTCCGGTCAAGGGCATGTACCTGGGTTGTGGGCACATCCCCAGTGGGAGATGTGCAGGAGGCAGCTGATTGATGTTTCTCTCTCATTGATGTTTCTGGCTCTCTATCCTTCTCCCTTCCTCTCTGTAAAAAATCAATAAAAATATATATTTTTTTTAAAAAAAAGAAAACATTTCTGAAAAAGCAAAGCTACAAACCAATATCTTTCATGAACATAAGATGTTAAAAATTCCTAACAAACAGATTAGAAAATCAGACCCAACTGGAACATGCATCATGACTACACAGACATGTATCCCAGGAATGCAAGGTTGGTTCAACACTCTAAAATCAACTGTATTTTAAAGACAAAAAACAAAACAAAACAAAACAAAAAAAAACTCGTGATTATTTCAAGAGAGACAACATTTGACAAAATTCAATACCCACTCATGATAGAAATTCACAGCAAACTAGATATTGAAGAGAATTTCCTCAACCTGACAAAAGGACCTCTACAAAAACAAAACAAGTCTGGTCAAGACAGCAGTAGGTAAATTTGGTACTCACATCCTCCCACAACCACATCAAAATTACAGCTAAACTACAGAACCACCATCATTCAGCACCACATGAAATCTAGCTGAACAGAGGTCCTATCACTAAGGATATACAGAAGCCACATCGAGACTGGCAGGAGGGACAGAGGCATGGGCAGCACCACACCCACATGTGGTGGGTAAAAATCGGGAGGGCTATCTTGGCTGCTGCAGAGGTCACCCCTGAGGAGCGAGAAATCGCAGAGCCCCACACCAGACACCCCAACCCAAGGTTCCAGTGCTAGGAAGAGAAGTCCCCATAAGTTCTGGCTGTAAAAACCCGCAGAGAGTGTGGCTGAGTGAGACAGAGGCTGCTGGAGTCACAGAAGTTCCTCTTAAAGGGCCCACGCACAGACTTCCTTGGACTTGCTCCCTCTGAGCTCTAGTGCTGGGCAGCAGCTTGAAAGGTGCCAGGGACATACTGGGAGAAGCTGAATTGTCTGGCCTTGGGGCAAGAGTTGGAGAGGCAGCTTTCTCCCAGACAAAAGTGCTGACAGAGGCCACTGTCCCTTTTTGAGCCCTTCCCAACAGACCCGCAGGCAGGCAGGCACCATCAACCCGTCTAACATGTGCGCCCCACCCTGATGATTCCCTGAAACCCTGACCACCCAATTTGCAGGCCCACCCAAGGCTCTTCCAGTGGCTTTTCCATACAAAGGGCCGGTCTTGGCTCATGCTTCAGACTTTCCTAAAATCTCTCAAAGCTTCACATATGCTGAAAACTATACAACATTGGTGAAAGAAAAGAAAGACTACCTAAATAAAATAGAGAATGATATGTTCATGGATCAAAAAAATTCAATATTATTGCCCTAACTGGTTTGGCTCAGTGGATAGAGCATCAGCCTGCAGACTGAAGGGTCCCAGGTTCGATTCTGGTCAAGGGCATGTACCTTGGTTGCGGGCACATCCCCAGTAGGGGGTGTACAAAAGGCAGCTGATTGATGTTTCTCTCTCATCAATGTTTCTAACTCTCTATCCCTCTCCCTTCCTCTCTGTAAAAAAATCAATAAATATTTTTTTTAATTCAATATTGTTAAGATATCAATCTTCTCCAATTGAGCTAGATTCAATAAAATTCCAATCAAAATTCCAGTAAGTTTTGTGGGGTTTTTTTTAGAAAGACTGACAGGGAGACACTAAGATCTATATGGAAAAGCATAAGACCTAGAATATCCAAAAAGATTTTGAAAATAAAGAAAAAAGGAGGATTCGCACTACCTGATTTCAAGAGTTACTATAAAGCTAGAGCAGTAGAATTCAACCCAGGGCAATTTGCCCCCACCCCATCCCCCGCCAGGTGACATTTAGCAATATCTAGAGACATCTGGGTTGTTACAACTGGGGAGAGTCAAAGTTACTCCCATCTACTAGGCAGAGACCAGGAATGCTGCTAACCATCCTACAACGCATAAAACAGTCCCCAACACAAGGAATTATCCAGCCCCAATGTCAACAGTACCAAGGTTAAGAAACTGAGCTAGAGAAAGGGACGGGAAGTGACAGAAATGTTCTATATCTGGATTGTGGTGGTGGATCCACGACTGTACGATTCTGTCAAAACTCATCGTGCAGCATACCTAAAAAGGGTGAATTTTACTGTATGTAAATTATACCTTAATAAACTTTACCTTCAAAAAGAAAAAAACTGGTGGCTCATGGGTGTGTTCTCTCTGTAGAACATGACATTTCAAAAATCTGAATTCGTTGGGAACGTTTGACAACAAGATTTCAAATAAAGGTCAAGCCTTTCTTAAGAAGTAAGCATGCTGGCACCCTGCGCCCCATTCTCTTGCAGGCTGCAGCTGAGTGGTGACAACCTCTTTAGCCAAGGCAGGTACCTGCTGTCTTGCCACATTCCCTCACTCAACCCAATTCACAGAGGTACGTTACCAACCTGCCTCTCCCCAGTGAATAACGGGTTCCTGTCCTGGGCTCTAGGCAGCTTGAGGGAAGGAGCTGAGCAAGCTTGTTCTCCACAAATCTCCAGTATCTAATGAAAAGGTTGGCCTGGCATATGCCAGGTGATTGATAAATATTGCCAGATAAGTATGACCCCTTTGCCACCTTCCCACCAGCGACAATAACTGACATTCACAACACTCCGATTGCTACCTGCTCCTTTGGTCCTGGAGTCCCCAAAGTCACCACCCAAGGCAGTCATCCCGAGACCTAGAATAATGTGTCCCTCTGTGTGTTTAGAAATCCCTTGTAATATGTTGTCAAGCCACAAAAATGTTTCAGGGTCATTCCACTATTCATTTTTGTCCAGAGAAGAGTAGAGTTGTTTAAAAAAAAAAAAGAAAAAGAAGAAAGGAAAACCACAATAAGGGTCTGAAGTTTAATGAAAATGAAAAACGGAAGGGTACACATTCATTCTGAATATTCTCAGATCATATTCTAGTAATTTAAGACTTGAGATAAGTAAGCTGAGAAATTCTGTTTGTCATTTGAATTTCAGTTTCTCCCACAGTGATATTCAGTTTTAAGGAAGGATGTGGGGCAGGGAGGGGATATTTTGACTTCTGCTTGATGTCAATATTAAAAATACAATATATCTGTTTCCCAAATCTTTACTTGGTGTGTGGGGTGGGGAAGGAAAGAGAAGCAAGGTTTGGGACATCTTGCAAATATTTCGAAGCACTAATAATTAATATTGAGAGTAAAAATTATAAGGATATTTTACTGGGTTGTCTACATCTGAGGGAAAAAACAAATTAAACTCTCTTTTTTAAAAAAAATATATATATGTACATATAATTGATTTCAGAGAGAGGAAGAGAGGGATGGAAACATCAATTATGACAGAGAATCATTGATCTGCTGCCTCCCACATGCCCCCCATTCAGGATCGAGCCTGCGATCCCCACCCCCTCCCCCAAATGTGCCCTGATGGGGAATCAAACGTGACCTCCTGGTTCATGGGTTGACACTCAACCACTGAGCAACACCAGCCCAATAAACACTTGTTATGTACATCATTAATGTTAAAAAGTGAGATAGTATAATAATTTATAATAAACATAATTTAATTATATCCCGTCATACCCCTCTCTTGATCCACCTCCCCTATTACTCTGCTTTCCTTTGTAGATAAAAGACTTTAAGTAAGGTGGGGTTATTTTTCTGTCTCTTGAGTTCTCTTCTTCCTTTCTCTCTTGAACTCATTGTAGTAAGATTTTTTCTTACCGCCATCCAACCTACATTTACTGTCACTTGCTATTCAAAGTGGGGTCAATGAACCATGGCATCATCAGCCCATGCTTGCTAGAAGTGCAGACTCGTGGGCCTTATTGCATGCAGATCTACTGAATCAGCATCTGCACGTTAAGAGGATCTTCAAGTGATTTACATGCACAGTAAAGTCCGGAAAGCACTGGGCTAATTTCTAGGTCCCACGAGAATGGGAGCTGGTTTCCACTCATTATTGTAACTTCAGAAAGCCGAGGCACTCAAGATATACTGAATGAATGAATGAATGAATGAATGACGAATGAACGAACCAACGAATGAACAGATATGCTGTGCACCTGTTTCAAACGGACTCCCCGCTGATGATGTGTGCAAGGCTGGAGAGGGGCAAGAAAGACATCCAAAGTCAAAACTATCTCCCCCATATATTGTGCTAAATTAGAGATTCCCTGGTATCAGCACATCCTTCTTTCAAAATGCAAATATATTCCCCAAATTAAGCAGTCCTTCACAACTTACTGTGGATTACTTAAATGAGATAATAATTCTCACATCTAACAGAATCAGCCAAACAGAGGGAACAGGAATGAAGGAAAGCTGAAAACATAGTAAGTGCCTGGCCATTGTAGCAGGCCAGAGGGAAACAAAGATAAATCAAGAACTTACAAGGTGGTAGGAGAAGCAGAGGGCCCTTCAGGGGAGGACCAAGAGGGTGACGTGCCTGCCAGGAGAGCCTGGGAAAGCCCCAAGACGGTAAAAGTGTCCACAGTAGTCCTCCCTTTAGCAACCCATGTTCTGGCCACAAAGAACCCTTTCTTTCCTTTTCCTCTGCCTGAAATGTTACCATCATCTGCCAACACCTACTCATCCATCAAAGCCCCCACTCTCCCCGAATTCACTGTCCCTCACTTTCTTAGATCTGATCACACATATCAGAGTTCAAGGGCACATATCACCCTCTCCATGAGGGGCTTCTACAAGCTACCATATCCTTACTCACCTCTGTATCCCCTGCCCCAGCACAGCACCGGGGCACAATATCTGTTTGGTCAGTTTCCGCCACTTTAGAAGAACACGAGCACTCACTGAGCATTTAGTATGCACCAAGCACTGTTTTAAACACTTTAGATGTAGTAATTCATTTAATCCTCACCACAACCCCATTAGATTGGAGCTCTTATTATCCCCATTTTACATATCAGGAAACTGAGGGCCCTCACATAAAGGAATGAGCACCGTACCTGCACCTATGGGCAGACGGTAAATGTTGACTGACATGGAGTGGATGGGTGACCAGCAGTTGAGAAGATGAGGAAGTCAAATTTGAATTTACTCTTGTGTCTGGAGCCCCAGAGGGCAGAGGAAAATAGAGGGTGTCAGCGCCTGCTGCTGTAAAGAACCTTCTTTCCCACACCAACCTGCCACGTCCGAACAGAAGTGACCGCCTGGGAGCCAGGGCTCTGTGGAGATGGAAGTCAGGCGAGCACTGAGGGAGGACGCTCCAGGCAGCAAAGAAAGGAAAGAGAAGGAAGCCCGATTCCTCAGCAACATTCAAGCAGAAGAACTTGCGGCGGAGCGGGTGGAGGTGGGAACGTGCTGCAGGGGCCGCAGGACGCGAAAGCTCTGAACAACTGCTACAGCATCTTCCAGAAACAATCTATTTTTACCCATTTTTCAACAGAGGTAAATGTCTAGCTTAGCTTTGCTTAGGCAACCAGGAACCGCAGTGATGCAAGGGACAAGCCTGCAGCAGGATCTTAACGTGACGGGTTTGGCTTCTCGTACTACTCAGCATCGACCATATTCTGTCGAGGGTGGCAGCACCAACCTGCAGTTACCCCTCAGGAATAGTTCAAAACCGGGTGGTTGGTTGAAAGCCAAAGGTCCCGGAGAAGTGCCATCCATTCTTCTCCTGCCTCCCTCCTGACACTGCTTCTTCACAGAGCCCCCTGGGACACCCTGCATTAGGTCCAGGACTCGCCCACGCTGCCCCCAGTGGAAATCAGAGAACAAACGAAAGCGGGTCGGAGGCGAGGCAGGGGGCCCAGTGTGGAACTCGCCCACTGAGAGAGAAACAAGTCGTGAAACTGAATCGGGGGCGAACACGCTGGAAACCCGTAGCGCCCAGCGGTCGGCTCTGGATCCACACTCAGGTGAGCTGCACCGCGGGAATTGTTCATCAGGGTGACAGCAGAAAGAGCACCCCAAAAGTACAGAGGAAGCAACAAGTCACTCCAGCGAGAAGGGGGGAAGCAGGACTTTGGGGAACAACATCAACTTTAGTGATTTTTACTGTCACTTGCATCATCTTTCCTAGTGATCCCCATACTGAGGGAAAAAGGAAAAAAGACACCCCAGCGAAAACCGAAAGCCGTGGATGGGAAGTCCCCTGAGTCTGGCAGCCTGAAAGAAGAGGCAAGTTCGGGTCACAGAGGTTCCGAAGGTCAATGTACAGAGGCCGGAAGGGAGATCAGAAACGCAAAGCCAATCAGCGGGCATCACCTGACATCAGGCCGAAGAGGAACAATGCACACATCCAACTTTCACACCTTACAGACGGTTGGACAGTATCTGCATGCAAACAAACAGCATCCAAAAGTTAGCGTCTCGTGACCTGATAGGTTACAGAACTATCAAGGATCTGCTTCCTTTCGAATAAGAGCTCAGGGTGGTTCTGAGCCAATGAACACCAAGTGATTTGCATGTGTCTGCCTCAGGACTTACCTTTTAACCATGACACCAAATTCACACATTGAAAACTGCTAGAAGAGGCACATAAATTGCGGGTTAAAATTCTCCAGGGGCTTTTCTCGGGTCTCTGGCACACAGGCAAAGATGGCCAAACTCTGTAGCCACTCTAATCAGGACAGAAAATTTCTGGGCAGTCGGTCCCTTGCACACATAGACACCTCATGTCAGTGACATCTCTTTAAATGAAGCAAAGCAAAACGGGCTTTGAATTAAGCTGTTGAGGATAAGAAATATTTTTAACCTGAAAGACGCTTATCTAAAAGCGTGAGTTCCTTCATCATTTAATCTAATTTGGGGGAAGGGGTACACTTCGGGGGCGTTGGGGGGAGTAGTAAATAGTCCTCATTAGCCCTTGCTAAAAATCACAAAACCATAGGATCATATTAGCTGAAGTGGGAACTATATCCCTTGATAAACGGAATGTACCAAGAGCCAAGAATTTCACCACAAACAAAAGCCTGCCCTTCACAAGTGCCACAGTAATCATTCTTATTTCAAAGACACTTGCTGACTGCACAGTGTACATTTAAAGCACATCAGCAGGATAATCCGCCCCGAATGGTAGTTACAACAGATTTCTCAAAATCTTCCAAGGAATTACAGAAACCTATTCCCTGAGGATTCCTGGGAGTCTGAGAGCCACGCGTGATTGTGAACTAACCTCCTGTACACAGTGGATTCCATGTACTCGGTCAGTGCCTGGACCCCTCTGTAACATGCAAGCAATTATTGTAGGTACCTCGCTCCCCAAAAGAAAAGGCCTCTCCTGTCAACACAGGGGAAACTATTCGGGAAGCCACATGGAAACTGCCTTCAACTCTGGCCATTTCAGGCAATTAAAACAAAGCGGACACCCAACAGGGGGCCCAAAATATAGCGGACGTCCCCACCCCGAGATATGTCCTACGAAAACACTCCCCTTTAAGATGTGCTAAGCACACCAGGCCTTTATCTCAACGAAGCGTGCCGGCGGGACCACAGGGCAGGACCTGCAACTTGTCCAGGAAGAAGGTCCGAAAGCACCTCTTTTTACTTCCCCGCCCAGCCGCGCTTTCCCGGGAGGCACGGCTCTGTGAGTCCCGCCCGCTGTGGCAGCAGCCAAGGGCGGAGGAAATCCCAGCGCCGGGGCCGCACAGACCTCTCCCTCCACGGCCGCCGCGCCAGGTGCCAGCCCTTTAGGGCGGCCGGGCCCTCGCGGAGACCTCCCCGAGCGCGCAGCGGGCGCCGAGTGCTTACCCGGGTGCGCCCGGCCGTGCGCGGGCAGGGCCGCCAGCAGCAGGAGTCCCAGCAGCAGCGGCGGCGGCGCGTCCAGGGACCCGGCGGTCCGGGGACCCCGCGCGCGCCCGGAGCCTCTCACGCCCGGGCAGCACGCGACTCCCGCGCCGGCCGCACCGAGCCCGCGCGCCCCGGGCCGGCCCCTGCGCTTCCTCGCCGCCGGCCCAGCTTCCCGTGGGCCCTGGGGCTTCGCCTCCTGCCGAGCCATGGGGACGCTTCACACATCCAGGCCGCCGCCTCGCTCCGCACCGCGCCCGGGAGCCCAGCCTTCGGCGCCCTGGTCCTCACCGGGCATCTCCGGCCATGGCCCGGGCGCCGGGGGGCGGGAGCGCCGGACGGCGCCACTTGCTCGCTCGTCCTGCCGCGCCGGGGCGGGCTCCGGGAGGCGGCTTCACCCGCGCCGGGGCCGGGGCCGCATGGAGCCGCGGTGGGAGCGCGCCGGGGTTCCCACGGTGCGGTCGCCGCGCGGGGCCGCGAGGATGGGACGGACGCCGCCCGGGCCCCCCCCCCTCCTCGGCAGCGCCTACTGGCTGAGGGGGCGAGGCTTCCAAGAGCGGGGGCTGGCGGCCGCGGGGCGCACGAGGGACCCTCCTTCCCACCGCCCGCGCCGGCCTCTGCGCCCCGCTCTCCTCGCCCTCTGGCTCGTGCAGGCTCGGGTTGGGCTCCGGCTCCCGGGCGGACGGCGCTACTGCAGCTCAGAGCGGCGCTTCATTGACAAAGAAAGCACGTAGCCACCGGACCCGGCGAGGCAGGCGAGGCCGGCGCGCGCGCGCATCCCCGCGCGAAACCCCTGCGCGTCCCCCGCTCCCGCGCGCCCGGCTGGCCGCGGGCGGGGAAGGGGACCGTGGGGCCGGAAAGGGAGTGGGGAGTGGGCTTCCCTCCCCCTCATTTCCCCGCCCGCCCCCCATCTAGATAGAGGAGAAGAGATGGGCAGGAGAGGACTTCCGGTCCCGAAAAGGGAGGTAAATGGTCCTCGTCCCAGTGCTGAAGAGGCTGAAAGCTCTGCAACCAGGATTTCTGAAAGCCCTTTGCTGGGCGGAGGGCGCGCTTTGTGCTGTTTTTCCCCTACTTCTCCGGGGAGCCAGTGAGCACCTGCGTGCCCGGTTCGCCTCTGAGCAACTGCAGCAGCTGTGTCCTCGTGGCAATAACATGCTGGGTTAAACACATGATATAAACATTGTGCACTGCACGATGGGGAGACCAGGAGAAAGCCTTCTCCGAAACGTCGCTTTCCTCAAGGAGAATTAAGCAGGCTACCCAGTGGGACAAGGGGCCCCAGAGGCAGCCGAAGGGCCCCCTTGCCCTTCCCTCCTCAGGTAGATGGCCATAAGGAAGTCACCCAGGTCATCGGCGCTTCCTACATCTCTCAGTCAATAAATACTGAATGTCCACTGCTTGCCAACTGAGCCCAGGGGATCAAAAACTCACGCCCCTGACCTGATGAAGTTCAACTTTATTCAGTGAATAATATTATTGGCTGCCTATTGTGTGTCAGACACTGAGGACAACAGCCATAAACAAAACCCCCTGCCCTCCAACTGCTGATATTCTAGTGCAGATGATACCGGCAGGAAACAATAGATAATATGTCAGTAGTGATCAATGCTTTGGAGGAAAAAGAACGAAAATCCAGGGGGCAATGTTTTCATGTTAGATAGGCTTGAAGGAAAGCCTCACGGAGAAGGTGACATTTGAGCAAAGACCTCAAGAAGGTGAGGGAGGAAGCCGGGCAGAAAGAACATTCCAAATAAAGGAGACAGCAAGGTCAAAACAAAACCCAAAGGCGGAGCATGCCTGGTGTGCGCAAGGCCCAGCAGTGCAGGAAAGAAGGGACACCATAGTTCATGGAAGACACACATCTTTTACATGTTAACTTTTCAGAAGTCGGGTGTGTCTTATAATACATCTAAGACTTACTGAAATATAGTCATGCCTTGTTGGGTTATGAATTAAGCTTGCTGTTCAATGGAATTAGTTCTGCTGTTTCTAAGAAACTTACAGTCCAGACAAGGCAATAAAACAACTCAAAAAATCCGTTTTAGACATTCATGAGAAAGCCAGTCCATGGCCATGATTCAGGCAACATCACGAGACAGAAGGAAAGGTCCTGGCAGCGGTCTGCGATCCCAGGCACAAGAAGGCGAGGGTGATGGTGGCAGGCTGTCAGGGCAAAGTGGCACTGAAACAGGGCAAGGTTTGGAGCAGCTTAGGTGTTGAGAAGCAGAGAGCGCTGAGAGAGACGAGTGCTGGGCAAAGGGGTGGGGAGAGAGTCAGGAAAAGGCATGTGTGGGGCCCCGTGGCTGCTTGTTTGAAGCCTAGAACTCTTATTAGAGAGAATTGGGAGGGAAAGAAGAGAAGGAATGTTGGGACCCACTTGGGGAAGGCTTTGGATGTATTTGGGCTTTTTCCCCAAAGGGAAGGGGCGGGAGCAGGGAGGGAACGTGTACCAGGCTTGGTTGGTAGCAGCTGAGGACACAAAGGTGGGTGTGATCAGAGGAAATATAAGCCCTTTAGTGTCACAGCCTTCCTTCACCTCACCTCTTAGCTGCACTTAGACCATGGGGTGGTGATAGGTATTGATAGGACAAGGTGAGCGAGCCCCAGACAGGAAGCTGGAGGTGCTGTCTGGATTCATATGGCAAAGACAGAATGTTCCTGGCCTAAGACATGGAAAGATCCAGAAGGGGAAAGGACTTCAACACAAGGGAGTCTGAGGTTGCACCATGACTGTGTACTTTGAGCAGTTAGAGCAGTGGTTCTCAACCTTCCCAATGCCGCGACCCTTTAATACAGTTCCTCATGTTGTGGTGACCCCCAATTTCATTGTTACAAATTGAACATAATTAAAGCCTAGTGATTAATCACAAAAGCAATATGTAATTATATATGTACTTTCCCATGGTCTTAGGCGACCCCTGTGAAAGGGTCGTTCGACCCCCAAAGGGGTCGCAACCCACAGGTTGAGAACCGCTGGGTTAGAGTGAGTGGAGAGAGATTTTTGGAAAAACTCCCATGGAGCTGAGAAAGAGCAAATGTGTATCTTAGAAAGGTTTCTTCTGTGTGGCAAATGGGATCTTCCCTTCAACATGATTTCCCAGACTTAGACAAGATATAAATGGCTTTCAGTGATTTGGGTTGCTACACTGGTGTTTCATTTAATTTTTCTCCCTGATGATACTGCCTCAAGGTCAGACACAGTGAGGGGGGCAGACACATACAACAGCCACTGAGAGGGACCATGTGGTGAGTACGCAGCAGAGGGTGTGCAGATGGCCCATCATCGTGGACAAGTGGGTGAGGGGGGCTGTTTCTGCCGGGAGCAGGACGAGAGGTGAGGAAGGAAGGTAACATTTAAAGTTGGAGTTTACTAGGCTCAGCAAATGGCAAGGTAAAAAGGCATGGACGTTTGGGGCATTTTGCAAGGAAGGGTGAGGTGTCTGGGGAGAGTGGCACAGAGGGGACTTGGGGAGACTCTGCTTCAAGGCTGGAGACCTAAGTGGAGGCAGATGTGCAGAGGCTGAGTTTGTGCCTAACCCTCATCCAATAGGAACAACTCTGGAAGCATTTCTACTAGAGCAGGGAGCTTAATGAGACAGCTCCTGGTCCTTGATTGTGGAGTCTGCATACAATCTGAAACTTGACTACTTCCATTTAAATTCAGGCTCTACCATTTGCTAGCTGTATAACTTTGGGAAAATCACAGATTCTCTCTCTCTCTCTCTCTCTCTCTCTCTCTCTCTCTCTCTCTCTCTCATCTATAACACGAAATGATGAGTACCTACCTCCCTGGGTTGCTTTAAGGATTGAGTAGATACATGTCAAGCTTTTAGAAGTATACTTGACACATAGTAAGTGCTCAATCTTATCCTATATAATAAAGAGCTAATATGCAAATGGTTGTCACACCCTTGTGCCCTTGTGCCCTCGTGCCCTCACAGCAGGGCCAGGGGACCTGAGGCTTCACTCCCTACCCTGTGGGGCTTGACAGAGGTGGGGCCAACGGGGTCTGGGTCTCATGCGCAGTGGGGACTTGACTCTGGGTCCCGCAGTGTGCCCCAGACCCTGACAAGGAGGGAGATTTTCATATACATTTTACTAATTTTCTTTCATCTCTGACACTTCTATTATAGAGAAAGGGCAAATAGCAATATTAAAATATTTCCTCTAATTCCCTTTAATATGCACGAATTTCATGCACTAGGCCACTAGTATCTTTATAAAGCATGGTGCCCCTAAAGTGCTATGGTATATATTTCAGACATCTTAGATTCCTTAAAAAAAAAATTTTTTTTTAAAGAGGCAGAAATTTAAAATAAGACTCTCAACATGGTTTTCCTTGCTTTCGGTGCCCCTGAGAAAACACTTCACAATGTTATATGGAGCTTGCACTGGGCCCTTCCTGCATCTCACTGCCAGGACTCAGAGAGGACTGCTTCCCGTAGTATTGTGGGTGTCCTGCAGGCAGGACCCACTCTGGAGCACAGGGAAATGCAGTTGAATTAATCATGCCAGGGGGCAGCAGGGAGCTGTGTGGGACCACTTTACAGCAGAGTGAGTGGCGTGATCAAATGTGGATTTGGGACCAACCAAAGGACTTGTATAGCATGCATATGAGCATAACCAATGGACACAGACACTAGGGGGGTGAGGGCATGTGGTAGGGGGTGGGAGCGGCCGGGGAGAGGTCAATGGGGGGGGAAAGGAAACTCATGTAATACTTTAAACACTAAAGAATTTAAATTTTAAAAAATGTGGATTTGGGGAAGATCATTCTGGCTACCTCATAGAATAGACTAGAAGAGGGATGAGACTAGAAAGAGGAGGCCCACTACAGGGTTGTTGCAGAATTATAGGTCACCTTGATTTCCCTTTCCCTTGTTTCCCAACCTATTTTCCTAAAAAAGCTTCCCAAACGCACATCACAGCCCATCTCAACAAGGTGGTGCCAGCACCCATTAGGACCAGCCCTGAGTGCCCAGGTGGGCAAGGCTGATCTCAGTTCTTGCTGTGGCCCCTACAGCAGCCTACAGATGAACTGCTTGTTGATTTGAACTGGTCTTTTTTTTTAATACATATTTTTATTGATTTCAGAGAGGAAGGGAAAGGGAGAGAGATAGAAACATCAATGAGAGAGAATCATTGATTAGCTGCCTCCTGCAGGCCCCACACTGGGGATCAAGCCTGCATCCCAGGCATGTGCCCTCACTGGGAATCTAACTGTGACCTCCTGGTTCATAGGTTGAAGCTCAACCACGGAGCCACGCAGCTGGGCTAAACTGGTCTTTTGTTGGTGACGTTTCAACTCCCCAGGTACTGGCTAAATATTCTCCAAATCCTCCAGTGGAAGAAGGCAATTCTTTAACCATCAAGGGCTAATTTGTCTTAGTATTTCTGTTGCTTCTGGGGCTCATGTAATAACAGAGCAGGGATTCCACCCAAGCCTTGGAACTATGGTACCAACTCTTTGCCTTCAAGTTCCAACTTAGCTGTGTTAAGCTCTTTTCTCGGGCTCTGTAGGGTGGGCATCAGGATTGGCCATTGAAAATCTCAGTGACTTGCAGCCTGGGTTTCAGTCCTAACTTTATCACCTAATGACCTTGGGGAAAATTTTAACTTCTCAGTACTTCTCTTTCAGAAAATCGGAGATATCTATCAAAGATATTAAATAAAAACTTATGTCCAAATACTTGCATAAAAACATGTGTAGCAGCATTCTTCACAATAGCCAAAAAGGGGAAACCTAAATGTCCATCAACTGGTTAATGGATAAACAAAATGTATTACAACAGCATACTATTCATCAATAAAGAGGAACAAAGTTCTAGAAAATGAAGAAAAAACATTACAATAAAATTTTTAAAAAGGAACCAAGTTCTGAAACATGCTACAACACAATGAACCTTGAAAGCATTATGCTAAATGAAAGGAGCCAGTCACAAAAGGCCAAATATTATCTGATTCCACCAATATGAAATGTCCAGACAAGGCAAACTCAAAAAGACAGAAAGTAGCATTAATGGCTGCCCATGGCTGGGGGAGGTAAAATGGGGAGTGACTGACTGCAAGTGGACACAAGGTTTGTTTTTAGGGTGATAGAAATGTTCTAAAATTAGACTGCGGTGATGGATATCTAACTCTGTAAGTATACTAAAACTCATTGAATTGTATACTTAAAACTAGTTAATTTTATGTTATGTAAAACTTATCTCAATAAAGCTGTTAAAAAAAAAACTGAGCCTGGCATAAAGTGCTCAATACATTTCTGATGTTATATAGGCTTCTTAAGCACATAAAGGGAAAGATATTTATATTTAAAATTTCATTATAGAGTTCTATTATTTTTGAAAGGTCTATAAGAAGTATAATATAAACAACACATTCTATCAAGGATATTAGCTCACTAGCAATAAATGCCACCTCTCCAACCAACCAATGCCCCTTTTCGTTGGCCAAAACACTTCTGTTTTATTAGGAAGTCCAATTAAGTGCATCTTCAGACCAGATGAAACTATCACCCCATTAGGGGCATTATAGTAACATGAGGGGGGGGGGGGGGAGGAGGAGGAGGAGGAGGAGGGGGAGGAGGGGGAGGGGGAGGAGGAGGGGGAGGAGGGGGAGGGGGAGGAGAAATTGAGGACATTCAGCTCTTGAATGGGGGTGAATGAGGAGGCCATGAAGCAAGATCTGGGCATATAGAAAAAAGATGTTTTGGGGGAAAAACAAGAGTTAGTAAGGGCACCCAGGTAGAGAAGTCCATTACCCAAGTTTCACAAATTTTAATGTGTATACGAATTTGTGGATCTTGTTGAAAGTAAGATTCTGATTAAGTCCGAGGTCACCCGAGAGTCTGCATGTCTAAAAAACTACTAAGTGATGCTGATCCTGATCGATAGACCACACTTGGAGCAAAAGACATTAGGTCATTGAAGACAGGCTTATATCTCATCTCAATAAATGAAATTCTAAATAATCAAATCCCTTTGTTTCCATTCTTCACTTCCTGTAGGAAGAGCATTCTTCCCCACCCACCGCTGTCTGATTTGCACTGTCTTCCCAATTATTTTCCCCCCATTGACATTCGGCTTGGCTGTGTGACTTATTTTTGGCTAATGGAATGTGATGGTAGTGACTGAGTGCCAGGTCCATTCATAAGCTTTAGGAACCATTGCAAGGTCCAACTCTGCATCTTTTCCCTCTTCCATTAGGAGAACAAGTCCAATATTTATTCAGCCCAGATATAAAAATGAAGAAAACCCATGGACCACACATGGTCTTTGGCCAGGAACAGAGCTGCCACCAACCTGGGACCGACATGTAACAAGAGCAAGAGATAAGGTTGTTGTTTTCGCTACTGAGACTGGGGGGGGGGGGGGGGGGGTCATTTGTGACTGCAGTATATAACCTAGCAAAAGTTGACTAATAAATTCTCTCAGCTATTAATGAAATAAGGCTAAGTAGGAAATAGCAGAGCTAAAATAAATGTGTATTTTAGAAGTTATTAGATTTCCTAATATATCCTCTTTATGGATACCAAGAATATATAGAATGAGGTTGCAGGCTTACAGTAAACCTTGAGATTCTCTGAATGCAAATTATCAGAGAATATCAGCCTTGGAATGACAGTTCTGGCTCAGCCATTCTTCTTGTGAATTTGAACGAGTCACGGCCCCTCTGCTGTCCACATAAATGAGGAAAGTGAAGTATTAAGTGCTTTCTGGGGTTCTGTAGTGATTTGCTGAATCTGGCTTGTATCAGCGTATTAGTCAATTGTTAAATTTTCAGGAATTATGTGAACCAGTTGTTAAACACTAATTATTGAAAATTGAATTACATAACATATTGTATTAAAAACAAAAGTAATAAATACAACAAGCCCTTGCTTTATGTGATTCCGATCTGCACAGGTTTTAGTTAAAATGACATCAGTCTGCAACAATGTGGTTCAAATGTTAGTTACCACAGTCTATGTATTTTACCACGAGTGATTGCATGAAGTACAAACTTTGCCATTGGCTCTTCAGTCCATAAATCACTATATAAATAATAAATGCACTTCATGATCAGTGACCAATCACATCACTTCTTTCAAAGATGACCATTGGTGGTGATCAATTGCCGCTCACATGTTCTTCAGTTCATGCACAGAAGTTTCCTTTGCTGGACAGGAAATGATCCATACATTTTTTGGACTATGTGGCAAGTCTACATGGCAGTGGAAGAATGGATGGATGAATGCCTTCTGTTGATTCTATGATAAACCAACTACATCTAAGCAGTTCTTTAAGAATTCACTGAGGCTTGAAATCCTTTCTCACTTTTTCAAAATCTACTTACAAAAGTTAGAAGAATTTCACATTACATTATCAATCTTCATGCGACATGGTCCACACTGCCACTATTTCTACTTTACTGTCTTTTAAGTTCTTATAGGACCAAACTTGAAAGAAAAATTACTAGAGAACTATTTCTCCCCCTGCTGGTCATACTATAATATAGCAATACTGTCAAAACTGAAAGAAAACTCAAAGGATAAACTATTCCAGCAAACTGGCTATCCAAAAAATAACTTCGGCATGCAGATGCACACAAAGGAATACTATACAGCAATGAGGATAAACGAACCACAACTACACACAACATGGGTGTATCTTACAAATAAAATGTTGAACAAAAGAAGCCAGACACCACAGTGCATATATATATGTTATGCTTCACTTAAAAGTTGACTGAGATATCAAGAATATATATTCTCCGTGGTGTATGCTAGAGTGCTCCCCCCCCACAACAAAACATTCCTACTGATGCTGCTTCTCAAATTAGATCCTTGAAGTGTGAGGTGGTATTTGAGAATATAACTCAAATTCACCTACTATAACCACATTCTTTTGAAGTCTCATGTTTTATATCTTAAAATTTCATGTGAACTCCCTAATTTTCCTCCACGCACTCTTAACAGAAATATTTACCTCAAACAAATTTAAGAAAATATTTCAATGAAATGGACCATGGGTACCGCGTGGCTGCAGTACTCAGACTTCAGTTTTAAAAGAACCAGCAAAGCTGGGGTATGGTGACTGGGACAAAGAGGTAAAGGGATTCAGAAGTACTTAGAGAATAGTCACAGGGGTGTAAAGTGCAGAATTGGGAATATAGTCATTAATATGTGATAGCTTTGTAAGGTGCCAGTTGGTAACTGGAAATATCAAGGGGAACACGGTGCAAAGTATATGATTGTCCAACCTTTTAGGTGTATACCTGAAACCAATACAAAATACTGAAAGTAAACTGTAATTGAAAAATAAAAAGAACTAGTGGAAAGTAAACTAGTTAAACAGCCTGATTCATATCCCAGACTCACCATTCACTAGCCATGTGACTTTGGGAAACTTACCTAGATATTTTGACCTATTTCCTCATTTCTATAATGAAGATAATATCATCTATCTCACACAAATGGTTTTGAGAATTAACTGAGAGAAGTTAGGTTCTAAATGCTACTAGCCAATCCCTTCCCTACCCTATAAGCAGTCCTGGGTTGGAAAAAAAGTCAACAAGCTGTTTGCTGCAATATATATATTTTAATTCAAAGTGAATCGACAGTAATACACCATAAATTCTTATTTTGACACTCACCAAAATAGTCACCTGGAAAACCCGCTTTTTGTGACAAAGTACAGAAGGCTTGGTCACATTTAAATCACTGAGAACTAGAGAGAAATACTATCGCAAACCGTAATAGACATTACATCCATAAAAATTTTCCCAGTCCTTATTGTAATATTGCACAGTGCAATTGCTACATGGCAAACTAGTGTAGCATAGAAAAGCAAAAACAAACAAACCAAAGAAGGAAAGCCACAAGTCTAAGATTGTTAAACAGTTAACAGTTCAAACTAAGTAATCAAATCTATCATTGGTTCATTAAAACAAATCCTCCTACACCTTGCAGTGTATGATTTAACTTTTACTTAACGCAAACAAAGTTTAAAATAAGTAGTAGAGATTTTTAAAATGAAAAGGCTTTGCTACTACAGTAACATACTTAAACACCCTGAAGAAAAAAGTAAACTAAATATCAGGATATTTGATAAAAAATAATTTGTAAATTAAAATAGTATGCAAATATGCAACTTGAAATTCATGCAGTGTTTTATTTAAGAAAGTATTAAAAAACCAAGAAAACTGGTAAAAATGGCTTCAATGAAGGTATAAATCCAAACCTTTTTTGTCAATATGCTTTAGGCTTTAACAGGATTTTAACATTTTTCATTTTTAAACACATAAAAAGCCCATGATTAGAATCAGTTCAGAGTGATGTACTTAACTGGGGTATGCCTTTATCAAGCATTACTATTATATTATGAAAACATGGAAGTTTATCATTTACTGTCCACTTAACAAGACCATCGTAGTCTTGGAACTGAAAAACAGAAAATAGGACATTTCAGGGTAGTGAAAATGGCCCTGAATAAAAAGCAAACTGCGCCAGTTTTGTACCTGTTGCGGTACAAACATCAGTCGATCCTTTGCACCTGTTTCTGGTGCATCCGCTGCCAGCACTGATTCTTTTCCAAGAAGTGAACAGATACCAGTAATCTGCTGGACCATATAAATAAAATTAGAAGGCTGTGGAGGACAACGACGTTTACTTAAATAGTGACTCCATAAATTTGCCATCTGTAAATAATCTTTTAAATTAATCTTAGGCTACTCTTTTTTATGTGTAATATATACATATTTCTATTTATATAAAATGCATAGAATTGATTACTAAAAACACTGAAACTTGTGGGGAAAATTAAGTCCTTCATTTTCAGTGTGACTAAAAATGTACTGCTGGTTTTTATTTTATGATCTAATACTGTAAATTTTAAAATCAATTTCAGGCACATTTATTTCACTGATTATTAAATAAAACACTGCTTGTGTTAATGGAGTAAAGAAAAGTTTGTCCATCATTAGCTTATTGTCAACACTGTACTAGAGCTGTACTAGTGGTATGCAATTCATTTATCAAAGAAATGCTATAAATCCAAAACATTTGGAGAGCTTTACACTCAAATGCTTTGTACTGTTTATTCCAGTAAATGCTGTAAGATTATATTCCAGATTTTTAAGGAAAAAAAGTTAAGTCAAGCCTGCAAGATACAGCTTTCTCAAGTGTCTACAATGCCAGTATGAAAATAAAAAATTAAATTACATTGATACATCCAAGTTTTTATATGCAGTGATGAGCACAAACATTAATAGATAAAATACTGATGCAATTAACACACCCAAAATAACATATGCAATTATTTTCCATCATTTACAATACAGTAGTTACAATGACACTCCAAACAGAAAAGCAAAGTAAAAAATCAAAACCTCAACTTCTATTTCATGTAATTAGACTTATACAGAAATTAGAAGGCTAAGTAACAACTAGTTAATCACCTAATTTCACAGCTATCTGAAGTGGCAATCGTTATATAGCAGCTTATCTATGATACATTCAAGATAAATGATACAATTTATTACTTGCCCATAAGCTAAAACACAGCCTGTTTAATACCTTTCCTTACATTCCACCTCTACACTACAATATACTTGAGGTCTATGCAAAAAGTAGCTACCTTTTATATAGGAAATGGATGATTAATTCTTTGGTGCTGTAAAGCAACTTCATTTAAACATCACCACCATCACCAAAAAAACGAAAGAGAGAGTAAGAAAGGAAAAACCCAAGACACACTTCCTAGGAAGAAATGCATGTAATTTCTGTCCCTGACGGAATGTATTAAAAATAAGCAAACACCACCAACAAGCAAACAAGTACTACAATGTAAAAATACTTTTTAAAAAAACCAAAACCCTCACATGCATAAATGAAAAATTGCACACAAAGAACTCACATCTTTTCAAGCTTCAACAGTAAATATTTTGCTACTACTTATTAAATACTGCATGGTTTTCCCAAGCTAAGATGAAACCACATCATGAATCAATGAGCAATTTGCATTTTCTTTCATTATCTACTCAAAGTCATGCCTACTGCACCTCTAAATATTTTATTAAATCCAATTATACAGCAAACACTCCCAAAATAAACTTAGATTGTATAGCAGTTTTACTTAACTGTATATAAAATGCTGTATTGTGACAGATATCAACTATCCATTAGATACTGAATCAGTTTTTCTTAAGCACTACTAAATGCTTGCTTTTCTTGAAGCTAGATCATTCTGAAAATTCAGACAGCAGAATTCAGCTATAGCGAACATGCTGCCCTCTTAGTAAGGAAAAAACAGCTACAACCTGAAATCATACCACACACAACCAAAAATGAACATTACTCTATCAAAAGAAAACTAAAGAGTAGGTCTGACTTTTAAGTGCTGCAGTCCTCAACATTTATATATAGGTAATAACATTAACAACCTCAAATATTTAAGGCACTATGTGTGGGAACGGTTTACAATGCAGCTGAGATTATTAGAACAACATTTAAGAGCAAAGTCGAGGCAACATTTTGCCCATGCAAAGACACATGCAAATGTAAGGAACAATAGCTCAATTTCTTAGGTAAGTGACCCCACATTTATACACTAAGACACAGATAATACAATTCACTGGTATGCTGTAATTTTGACATATGTGCATCTGTTGCTCTAAGTCTGTACACAGAATGGCTTCCCAAATGTGGACGTGTCTTGCACTAGTTAGAAGGCAATTTTATAAAAAATAGCAGGAGCAAAACTGGACTTCTGCTCCCATAAGTCACCTGTCTAGAGTTACTACATAAGAAGATAACATGACCAAAGACAAGTTATACCAAATGTGCAAAACACATTAAAAGTGAGTTTGTTTTTTTTAAAGCTCAAAGTTGTTTAAATTGCACCCAAGTCTACATGATTCAAAAATAAGTTTCTTGTGCCATGGCTAATATTTATTAAATACCATGTTTTTATTTTTAATCAAATGTTTCTATCATTGAGCTTCTTCAATATACTCCTTTTGAGTTTTCACATATATGGATACTGGCTGAGTTTTGTTGGACTCAATGGAAATCCAGTATATGCAGGTGATGCTGCAATGTAAGAATGTGGTGGGAAGATTGGTTTGTACTGAGTCTGATGAATAGTTGGGGACGGTAACAGGCGGGGATTTATGCCCACTGGGACCTGGTGAACTATGCCACTAGGATGGGATATACTGTAAGTTGGATGCTGTAACATAGGTCTTGAGGTACATGGAGAGGCTAAGAGGTGGGCCACTGGTGCAGCACTCGTGAGGGTAGCTGATGATGGGTATGGAAGTAAGGTAGGCTGTCCTCCAAGGTGTGTACTTCCAGCCAGATGAGCATGCACAGCTGTGTGATTGGGACTTCCATGAGAAAGAGTGAATGGATTACTGGTAACACTAGTAGGGATATAAGCTTGCTGTCTTCGATGTCCGAAGTTTCCATTCCATTCTTGATGCCCAGATCCGAAGTGCTGAACCTATCCAAAACAAACAAGCCAACAAAACACACTAAATACATATTTATAAGTTAAAAAAAGAAAAGGATAAGGGAGATTACAATAGACTGTGACTGATATCTCATAGAGGATCTCTCAGATCTTAGAGTGTACTAAGTATAAATCAAGAGGGGGAAAATGATATTATATATTAGTACTAACATTGTAATACTTATTACTACATATTATTATATTAACATTGCCACTACCACTGCTAGTAGTATCACTATCCCCTCACCACTAATAGCTACCATTTGAGGAATACTTATCATGCATAGAGCTAACATTTTACATACAAGACATTATTTAATTCCAAAACAACCCCATGATATAGCTATTGTTCCCGTTAACTGTGGTCCAGATTTGCTGAAGAGACCTGGCTAAGGTAATATTTGGCAAAACCAGGATTTGGACACAGATCTTACTCCAATAGCTGTGATCTTTTCTTTCCCCAAGTTTAGAAACTCACTGGTGAATAGATGGAAAGTACTCAATAAGACATCATCTCTCACTATCACCATGACTAACACATAAGAAATGTAGCCATCAATCCATTAATGTGCATTCCGATTTAAAGGGTCTAAGAAAACAAACACACTAAAAATTATATTTAAGAGAATCTAAGAGCTTCATTCTTCTGAGGCATTCAATTTCTGTGGATAATCTGCTTAATTTTCCTCTATCGGGCTTATTACTCTTTAGTCACCTAGGATAAGGAAAGGGGTAAAATTTATTAAGATTGCAGTTTCAGAATCTTTTCCCCCCAAGTGAAATACGGCTGCATTGAAATTCCAAAGGCTCTTTCTTACAAATCCACAGACAAACGTACCTGACTGAAATTCAAATGCTGGGGCTGGAATGCTGATGTCAATTTCTGCTGACGAGTACCCACTGTGGAAGGCTGGTTCAATCTTCCAGGAGCACATCGTCCTTTTATTAATGGCTGGCATATAGAATCTAGCAATGAGCAAAATGTTAAAGCATTAATGCTTTTTCCTTCTCATATAAAAATTAGAAAGGTCTTTAGATATTTTACACAATAATGATTTGCGAAACTTAAAATAAAAAGGAAAGGGATCTGATGATTTCCAAGCACTGGATGACATAAAAAGAGATTTCTTTTGTGCAACTTGGCAAGATCAACTTGGAAATTCGGAGATGACTTTTGGTAATACTATTCTCTGTGTTCCGAAATTAAGACCTTTTAGCCATAGCCGGTTTGGCTCAGGGAATAGAGCATCGGCCTGTGGACCCAAGGGTCCCGGGTTGAATTCTGGTCAGGGGCACGTACTTCAGTTGCAGGCTCCTCCCTGGCCCAGGCCCTGGTCAGGGCTTGTGCGGGAGGCAACCAATCTATGTGTTTCACACCGATGTTTCTCTCTGTCTTTCCCTTTCTCTTCCACTCTCCCTAAAAATCAATGGAAAAAATGTCCTCAGGTGAAAAAAAAAACTTTTCAGAGAGATGAAAATTAAAACCACAATGAGATATTACTTCACACCTGTCAGAATAGCTACCATCAGTAATCAACAAACAAATGCTGGGGAGGATATGGAGAAAAGGTTCGAAACCCTAGTGCAGTTTGTGGGAATGCAGACTGGTGCAACCCCTGGGGAAAACGGTATGGAGTTTCCTCAAAAAATTAAAAATGGAACTGCCTTTGGACCTAGTGATCCCACTTCTGGAAATATATCCTAAGAAACCTGAAACACCAATTCGAAAGAATATATGCACCCCTATGTTTATAGCAGCATCATTTATAAGAGTCAAGATCTGGAAAGAGCCAGATGCCTACCAGTAGATGAGTGAATAAAAAAAACCTGTGGTACATTTACACCATGGAATACTGTGCCGCTGTAAGAGGAAAATCTTATCTTTTGTGACAGCATGGATGTACCTGGAGATTATTATGCTAAATGAAATAAGCCAGTCAGAGAAAGACAAATACCATATGATCTCACTCACATGTCGAATCTAATCAACTAAATAAACTGATGAACAAAATAGAAACAGGGCCATGGATATTGGAATAGACTGACAGCTGTCAGAGCAAAGGGAGGAGAGGACTGAATGAAAGAAGGTGAAGGGGTTAACCAAAGAACATATATGCATAATCCACAGTCACAGACAACAGTGTGATGGCCAGGAGGAAGAGGGGGCAAAGGCTGGGTGGAAGTGGGCAAAGCGGGGGGGAAATGGAGACATGTGTAATAGCTCTGACAATAAAAAATTTTTTTAAAAAAAGACCTTTTAAGGGACTATCAAAGAAATAGAGAGGACTCAGCTTACCTGTGTTTGCCATATGCTCATCGGCATTTAATCCATTCTCTAGTCCCATTGGTGGCACCACAACAGTACAGACAGCTGGCTTGGTTTCTGTGTTGGAAGAGGGCACCAGTTCTGTGTTCTGATGAGTGTCCTCTGCAAAACTGCTCTCTGCAAACGGACTGTCATGTCCCGAAGAGTCTGATGTTGGAGAGCCATCCACAGTATCACAACCACTTTCCTGCTCTTCATCTGACATACTACAGTAAGAAAGTTATTCATACTTTTATGAATAATATGCATTTCACATTAAATGTAAAGTTAAATGATATCCAGGCTCCAGCAAATTGGTAACCAACTTATTCAATTACTTCATATCTAATTACAACTTCTTCCTTGGTCAATAACATTTTTGCCATAAATTTTTTAGACTCTCATGTTAATTCTCTCTTCAGACTGATAATCCTAATCCTGTCCTGTTTAGGAACCTCCTTTTAGCACTGGATTTTCTCTTCTTTCCTTTCCCATTTGATCCTTAGTAACAGTTCATAAATCCCACTTTATAAATTCCAGAACTTTTCATCAAATACCACAAAAGCAGCACTCTTCTGGATAATTTAAATGACACGTACAAACATTATGGATATTTCAAATTAAATTCTAATGTTAAAATACATCTCTTTAGTGGTGCCTCGTGTTTTTTTTACTCACTAGTTATTTGAAAGGTCTTCCCCCACTCCTCTGCAGGCCTAGCAAGAATCCCATTATTTCTCATCTTTTCCTGACCCTTTTGGGCCTGACAATCTCTCTCCTCGTGATTTCCACGGCATTTATTGTCTTAATCATTCAATTCATATTTAACATTTTGAAGCATATCTCTCTATAGGTATATTTTAGTTACATATTTGTATTCATATATCTTATACATACATTTATATATACTTGTTTTCATATGTATGTACATATTTATGTATATGTGTGTATAGTATCAACTTCCAAACCACATTACAAGCAATTTATAAGAAGATGTGGGAAAGTTACTTTGTCCTCCACAGAGCTTTGGTTATAAGTATGCAATACCTGACTAAGGAAAAAGAGGAGACAAATGTATAAAATTAAGACCTAAAAGTTATTCAAATTTTGTTTTTACTTAAAAAAATATCCTAAAAGTTAAAATCAAATATATTTCGCTTAAACTTTTGTGGCTGTGTTAGCGTAGTGGTTCTCAACCTTCTGGCCCTTTAAATACAGTTCCTCATGTTGTGACCCAACCATAAAATTATTTTCATTGATACTTCATAACTGTAATGTTGCTACTGTTGTGAATTATAATGTAAATATCTGATATGCAGGATGGTCTTAGGCGACCCCTGTGAAAGGGTCGTTCGACTGCCAAAGGGGTCGCGACCCACAGGTTGAGAACCATTGTGTTAGCGCATCATGCTGGCTAGAGGAAGCTTACTACTCTAGTGGCAATCCATGTTCCTGGGCAAAAGGAAGGATAGGCAAGGAAATACGGATGGAACCATGCTAATCAATCACCAATGAGAGAAAGAATCACAGCAGATATTCTACTGACACTGGGTCATCACTTTATTATGCAAAACAGTCTTGTTTTATTTTGACAAAGTGTATGTTCTTATTCAAAATTTAAGTTATAATAACAGTGTATGGAGCTAAAGTTGAAATTTGTGGCTTTTTACCCTTTTAAAACAGATGATTCTTTTAAAATCTTTATTATTTTAAACTACAAAAGAAATCATAGGCTTTTTAGTTGACTTCATATGTATTATTTAACACTATTAAAATTCCTTTACCTGTTAGGTCTCTTGCAAGGGGATGGGCTGGACTGCCCTGAGGAGCTGGTGCTCAGAGTACTATCAGGACTACTTAGTGAGCACATCCGATCGATATTCAAAGTGCTCTGGCAAGCTTCACAATCTAGACTACCTTTACAACTAGTAAGAGAGAAGGGGAGGGAAATAAAAAAATGAGAAGATATTTGTCAGGTAGCCAAAATTTAATTCATCTAAGTATATGAATCAGTGAAGAGTAACGTACACAGACAAAAGCTTATAAATACAGGGAAATGCTATAACCATGTTAAATACTACTTAGGAAGTTTACTCCAAAGACACGAGGTTACAGAAAGTTACTGTTCACCACACCAGGGGGCGCCACCGTTATTATTTAAGGATGCAGCATCAACACAGGCAACTGCCCTGGCACTTACTCTCTGAGAGAATGTCTCTGTGTCGTCTCTTCTTCGTCGGTGTCACTGCTGATGGTGATCACACTCACTGCGGGACTTGGGGAGTCAGCTATGATGATGGTTTGCCGCTGCTTGTCTGAAACTGATGAATCAGAGTCCTGCCTGACAGATGTTTCACAACAATTTCTTGCCTCTACTGAGTTATGATTGTCCCGTGTTTCTATACAATTCACTTCCTCGACATCTTTCCCATTTGCTATCTTTGGAGAAATAAATGCTGAATGTGGGATATTGGTATTCTGCAATGCATTACTCCTGCAATCAAAGAAATAATGTGTCATTTCTACAGTCAAAATATGAACATGACATTTTTCTAAGAAATCTTGTTAAAATGAGTAATGTGAATTTTCACTTGGTTCAGGATCATGTATATAACACACTAACATACAGATAAGTTTTGTAAAATATAAAATATTATCTCTAGAAATATTAACGTAGGTTGCATTTATTACATTCAAATGGCCATTTTTTTTTTTTTGGTAAATGTGATATCTGTGTCTAAAATGGTCTAAAATTACAGGTAGGTAATATATCAAAAGGGCAATAAAGACAGTCTTACCAACTGAAAGCATTTATTTCCTCTCTTCCTGGCTCCCATTCCATTAGTTTTACCAAAATACCTCTGAGAAATTGAGAAGGGAGCTGGCTTAGTGTTTGTAACAAAGCTATCAAAGAGGTCATTTTGAATACAACAGAGTGACCCTTTAGTGTACATGCAAAATTTATCTTAAAGATTAATTCTCAAAATGCAGAGCAAAGTTAAAATATCAACACCAACCTGTTCTGGCACAGTTTGTTTTTCTTGGTAGTGGCAGGCTGAGGCCAGACAACGTGTGCAATGCCCACACTAATTGGCTGAGGAGCCGATAAAGTTATCTGATTGGTTAGAAGAGGTTGCGGCATCACTGAGCTATAATGACTGCTGTGTGAAATCATTTTCCTAAGGAGAAAATTTTAAAAATTGAATCTCTTTTTTAACAAGAACTATTTTTCAAACTATTCACAAAAAAGTACTTTTGTTTCTAACTTACCCCCAGTCTCCAAGCCTTTGTGAACCAGCCACACCCTCAGAAGTTAATGTAGTGGTAGCAGGAGCCAAGGGTGTTACTTGCTGCCAGGCAGGTACCAGCATCTGCTGTGTTCTACCAGACCATGTCTGCTGCACCAAAAACAAACAAACAAGAAAAAAGAGAAGGAAGGAAAGAAGGAAAGGAGGGAGGGAGGGAGAAGAAAGAAGTTATAAATCATTCATCATTATTAGGTCCTAAAATCAAAAATACATTAAACAATCATCTAATAATTTAAAAGTTAAAGTCAATAATCTACAAAGGCTTGAATTCCTATCCAGATTATTTTCATTGTTTCCCAACATCACAGACTGATACTTTACAAATAGATCAGTACCCCTACTTGAGTATAAGAAGAACAGCACATATGCAGAAAGGATGAATTATTACCAACCTGAGAAAGAACTCCTGGTCGGATCTGGAGTGGCTGCACAGCTGCGGCCTGAGTTACAAGTGGAACTGTATTATCTACCCTTATTGAATAACTAGTGGGTTTACCATGCGTTGTAGGAATACCTGTGAAATAGAAAAGAATAGTTCTCAAACGTAAGTTATCTGGAGAAAGAATTTTTCTTCCTAAACTCTTATAAATTTAAACAATTGTTTAAATTCTGACTTAAATTGTAAAACCATCTCCTACATAACATTTTCATTAACACTAACAAAGTAATCTATTAGGAAAGCAATGTACACTTTATCTAACTTCTGGTACATTCTTATAAAGCAATTTGTTGCAGCAGTTACTTTCAATATAGGTTGGCAGATTGTTTGATACAATCCATTTTAGATAAAAGTGATCTTAGGTATATTTGATTGGCCATTAGAGAAAAATGTAATTGTCTTCTTTTCCTACTGAAAAATAACTTTACAATTTTATTGCATGAATATATTTAAGTGTTAACCCTAAAGAGGAGGGTACTATGCTAATAAGTAAAATAAGTCAGACAGAAAAAGACAAATACCATATGATTTCACCCATATGTGGACTCTAAAGAACAAAATTAATAAGCAGACAAATAGAAACAGACTCACACATATAGAGAAAAGACTGATGGTTGTCAGAGGGGAGGGGTTTGGGGAGCTAGGTAAAAAGGTGAAGAGATTAGGAAGTAAAAATTAGTAGTTATAAAACAGTCATGGGGATAGGAAGTACAGCACAGGGAATATAGTCAAAAATATTGTAACAAGTATGTATGGTGCCAGGTGGGTACTGGAAATATTGAGGGGATCACTTTGCAAAGTTATGTGATTGTCTAACCACTGTGCATATACCTGAAACTAATACAAAATAACACTGAAAGTCAACTATAATTGAAAAATAAAAAATTTAAAACTCCAAAGGGGAAAGTTTATTTTGTTGTGTTTATTTTCTGCACAGAGGAGTTTATCTTACTGCCTGGGTGTTCTACCCTCTGAACTCCACCTAAAGAACTAGATCGGAATTAAATTTAACAAAGATCCTCAGATTATTTTTATAAACTGACTTTCTTGCCCCTTCAAAAAAGCATGTCTTGATCAGCAAATTACCCAAGAAAAGGACTATAAGCACACTCAGCAATGTAGATATATTGCAGTATAGACAATCTCATAATTCACTTTAACAAGGATTAAAGAACAGCAAATTCTCAAATCCCAACAAAAATCACACTGCCCTTAAATTTTCCTCATAATTAATATTTTAAGAAGAATTCTCCTATTATCTTCTCCCCTGAAGAGGTCTAATTATTTTTATCAAGTGTTAACATTTGTTGAATCTAGGGTAAAAGGTATATTCTTTTTTGAACTTTTCTATATGCTTAAAATTTTTATAATACATAGCTGAGAAAAATCAAGTAAATAAACACAGTAAAACCTTTCAGAGTACTGACAATATAATGATGTGGGTATTTTCATTTTCATTATTAGAGACCAGCCGCGAGTCACTGTCACAGGAACAGTCCACCACTGGACCACAAGCTCATCTTGCGAAGCAATCACCTAAGTTGTTGTTTTTTATATTTTTAATGATACAAACCTTCCTCTCAATAAAACCTTATATGAAAACTCAATATATATATGATAAAAGTAAAGCTACATGGGTAAAACAAAAGTGGCTATATGAAGCAGGGGGTCCCGCGGGGCCGACGGAGTCCTAACGAAGCATGCCCAACTCCAGAGACCAGGTTCAGTGATGCAGGTCTGAGTTTATTGTGTAAGTGCAGCAACATATATAACATTCCAGACCAATCAGAAGTTTACACCATCCTTAGGGCAACCAATGGTAGGAAAGATCAGGGTACTATGTAGGGGCTCTAGGGGGCTTGCTCAGGCGGGCGCTGCCTCTTCCCGGTGTGCCGAGGAAGCTTGTATAGGTGGAGTGTGCTCACGCCATTGCATCCGCCACTGCACTGAGATAAACCTCCTGAGCTCTTCCCACAGCTATAGAGTTGACATGTTTTCATATCTCTTGTTACCAGCCAATCAAGGCAACATACATATTTTTTTGGTGCCTTGTTAAGCACTGTGGTAGATTTTTAAAAAATGTTTAAATTGCTTAAATTCTTAAATCAAATATAAAATTCAAATAACCTTCAGAATCCAGAAATATTAAGAGCTAGAAACGACTAAGACAATATCTATTCAGCCTGTTTCCTTTGATTAAGACTGAAACAGGTTAACAAATGTGTCTATGATAACACAGCAAATCGGAGAAACAGAACTATATCCCAGGTGTACAGACTTAGCAATAATTTTTACTTACACCACACATACCTAGACATACAGTATTAACATCATGTTTCAAAGGGTTAGTTAGGGCCCCAGTTATAATTAACCTCTTGCTTTAAGATATAACTAGATCTTAGCAAGAATAAGATGCTATGAAAGGACTAGGAAGTAGGGTTTTATTCTCGTTATTCCAATCACAACACCTGCTGCTATCACCCACTAAGAACCACTAAGAAATTCCCCTTTGAGAACTTATGGGCTCTTCAAAGGAATTCTGCCACCCATCACACTTGAAGATTTAATTTGATATTTTTATCTACCTAAGGGATTTGATTTAGTCAAAATCAATCCTTTTAAAAAACAAAAATCTAAGATATGGTTCAAGAACAAGACATCTGGGACAGAATTCCTTTGACCAAAACTTAAACAGGCCAACCCATAGCTTTCAAGCTCATTAATTTCTACTTAGGTATTTTATCGTGCTAGACTCTACAGGAAATACAACTGTCATATGATCCGTTCTGTCAACAATGAAATGTCACTGGTCTAAGGGCTACTGACAAGCTTAAATTAAATTAAAATGTAGCACTAATAGTAGCAAAAACTGTACAGTATATTTAAGAAATAATTAAATTTGTTTAAGAATACATGCCTAAATTCAAAGTGTAATTTAAATGAAAGAATACCTTGGATAGCTGGGGGGCAGATAATCAGTGTCTGCTGAAAAGCATCACCACAACCAAAATGAGCAGTTCCAGCCTGCAGAGGAATTCCATGGTGCACAACCGAGTGTGCAGATGTGGTTAATGCCTGAAATGAGCAATGTACGTGGCATTATACAGAGCAGTCTTCTTGTTGCTACACACATGCTTTATAAGAGAATTAAAACACATTTCTTAAAACCTTAATTCTATGATAAAAATGGGTCCAGACACTGACTTTACTGAGTTCTACTATTCATACAGTTGTGGCACAGAGGGCAAGTAGAGGATATTGAAAGAACGAAAGGTGAGAAGAAACAAATGTATTTGGGTAGATCTGTTCCAGTTGTTCCCTGAAATATTAGATATTTAATAGAACAGCCATAGAAGACCTCACCAGCACTGTACCTTCTAACTGCTGACATGAGACTTCAAAAGCAAAATGAGCAATCATAAAAAAATATAAATTCTTAGATGCTTACCTGACTTCTTAACGTGCCGAGTTTAGTAAAACTCGCTGCCAGATTAGCTGTACTATTTGAAGAAACTGGTCTTAAAAATGAAGTTTTATTGTGATTGTTTGTGTCACATGAATTTGGGTGAGACTTACAAATATCCATAATATGAAAACAGGACTTTACACTGCAAAACAAAAACAAAAAAGTGGAGGGAGATGTCACTGCACTATTATTTTAAATGTATAGAATAGTTTAAAATCAATGTACATTAATTTAAAAATTATTTCCAAAGGAAAAAGATTCTATGACTTGCACTTAATCTGCTTATTTCCAATACTGTTTCTACCAGAAAATCCTACAAGATTTAATTTTAAATCAAGCAAAAGTGTTATCTTATATCTGCAATATTTTTTAAGACAAAAAAGCAACAATAAGCATTTTTTCTTGTTAGTACACTATAATTTTATGACCCCCCCCCTAAATAATTTTTCCTAAATTTCTAGATCTCCACATCCCTAAATTAATGGTACCAATTATGGAGTTATCATGTTATTTTCAAAGTGTTTATATGTGGAAACCACTAGACATTTCTTAAGTATGGAGGGGTGGAGATAGTAGTTCAACTTTATAAAAATACCAATTTTACCTGGCCAGTATGGCTCAGTGGTGGGACATCAACCCATGAACCAGGAGGTCACAGTTCCATTCCCAGTCAAGGAACATGCTTATGTTGCAGGGTCGATCCCCAGTATGGGTGTGCAATTTTAAGGGTAATCCACAAATAGCAGATATCAGTTATCCCTATACCTTCTTCATGCAATCTTTCTAAAATATTAACAGATGATGTTTTAAATGATATACTTTATCCCTTCAGCTTATTAAAATAAAAAAGGTCTGAGGTTCAAAGAATTTGCAAGATCCACCTAAGGTAATTCTGTTAAGGCCTTCTCAATCTGAGAATACATTTTTCTCTACTGCCCCATTAAACAAAAACCTCCTTTCCTTCCACAACACAGGAGAAAAGGGGGAGGGGAGGAAAGCAAATGGTATGAAGGGAAATTGAAAACAGAGTTTGGGGGACTCAAAAGAGAAATAACTGTTAACATTTCCTGCTAATATATATATATATATACACACACACACATACATACACATACACACACACACACATACACACACACACACCTGGTTATTAAGATAAGACTATCATATAAAAACAAAACAACTCAGTCATTTCCAATATAGTGTTTTGGAAAAAGAACACTGGAGTGCAATTGAGATTTATGGTCTAGTTCAACTCTGCCACTTACCAGCCCATGTGACCTTGGCCAAGTTAGTGTGACTTCTTTTGACTCAATTGCTTATATTTAATAAAGAAATTGAATCGTATTTAACACACTAATTTTTTATAGACAGTATTATTATTTTCCCAGAATCACTTTTAAAAAGATTTTAAAGTAACATACTGGTTGCTATGAGGAAAATCTAGAAGATGTTTCATATTAACAAAAGGATGGTTCAACGTTTCAGCTGGAGTAATTCTTAAATCTGCATCGATCAGCAACATTTTCTTTAACAGACTAACAAATTCTCTTCTATCAGCTTTCTCAGCCAAAAGATCACTTCCTTCCAAATCCATCACTGTGTTCACCTGCAAAATCAAAATTTCAAGTCATCAAATAAAAATAAGCCATAGCATATGCTAAAATTCCAGTTTAAAAAAAAAATACACCACAACATAGAAAAAGAATGAAGAACTATAATTATTTTGAAACAAGAAAGAACAATTGAGCTTAACAAATTCTCAAAATGTTTTCAAGCATCAAATAGGGTTCAAAGAAGGAAATAGACCTTTTCCCTAAACAAATCCTTTTCTAATGTGGTATAAAGAAAAGAAATTGGTTTGCTAGGATTTTCCCTTATAAAGAAAAAAAATATTTTTTAAACTAAATAACAGGATTGTATAAATTACTTAATAAAGGCAAATGCAACTTAGTTCCTGGAAGATTAAAACCTTAAAATCAATTTTGTCTGAAAGGGTTAAAAACAGCAAGCATTCCATAGTCATTTAGAAAATGATATTTTCATATTCTTGACAATCAAGCCCAACACCTTCAGCATGTAAGATTCACAACTGTGACTGTGGTACTCACATGCACTATATCATCCAGACTGTTGAATATGTACTTTCTGGCTTCTTTAGACTTCATTCCTGTCTCTGCCTCATGTTCTTCTAGTGTCTTATTGAATATACCAAAGAGGGAAAATAGTATGTTATTACCCATCACTTGTAAATTCTTTATTTCTTTAATTCTGGCATATTTAGTCTAATATATTGAATATTCTAAGGCAGTGGTTCCCAACCTTTTTTTGGACATGCCCCACCTAAGCATCTCTAAAATCCTGATGCCCCCCTGTGACATATAATTCTTATTATTCAGAAAGTGAACTCCCATTTACATGGAGAAGGCCTAAAAGGCCATTAACTTAATCTAAACAAGCTTCCAAAGAACAACATGGCATTCATGAAAGAGAAAAATAAAAGAAACAAAGGACACAGTTGAAGTACTGAGGAAGAAATCACTAAGAAATTGTTAAAAAAAATATTATTATTAATATGAAGTGATATGAGACAAATAGCAAATAAAGTTTCAAAACATGTAATAGCCCTAGCTGGTTTGGCTCAGTGGATAGAGCATCAGCCTGAGGACTGAAGGGTCCCAGGTTGGATTCCAGTCAAGGGCACGTGCCTGGGTTTCAGGCTTGATCCCCAGCAGTGGGTGTGCAGGAGGCAGCTGATCAAATGGTTCTCTCTCATTGATGTTTCTCTCTCTCTCTCCCGTTCCCTTCCTCTTTGAAATCAATAAATATATATATATATATATATATATATAAAAATTTTTAAACATAACAGAGAACTGAAATACATAAATATGTTACAATATATATTTATGTACTGTATATGAGGTCCCTAGAACCATAAGAAATGCAAAAAATTCACTGTTAATAACTCATTCTTGAATTTCCCCCCTTAAAAATCAAATTACCCCCCTGTGGGGCCTATGTCCCACGTTTGGAATTACTGTTTTAAGAGAAGTAGTAGTTTCAAAAGGAATAACTACCATAAATGTACGTTTTTTTAAGTACAAAAAAATTAAAAGAGCTTGGTTCAGGTAAAAAAAAACAAAAACATATACATACAACAAATTCCTTAAACAAAATAATTACGAAGTTAATATTACATTGAGGATTTGTTGATCCCCCAAAGATCCAGGAATAAATTCAGTACTTGGGTTATGTACTAAGGGGTTAGATTCAGTGCTTTTCCTATAAAGCTTAATAATGTAGACCTGGATAAAGAAGATTAAACACACAGAACACAAGTAATTATACTCATAAAATTTTTTTAAAAATCATTTAAGATGAGTTAATAATTATGTTGCCAGGTCAGAGAATGAGCTAAGTCATTCAAAAAAACGGCTTTCCCCTCCTTATGGGGCGGAGGGAGGGGTATGTATGTCAAAAATGAAAATTAAAAAGAAGGAAAAATGCAATAAAATAAAAATAAGCATGGAGGGCATTATCTATGCACATGAGACAATGTTTTTCTAAATATATATATATATATTTAAATGAATTACCTTTAATCTCCAACCAGAATGAGAAATATCTGTTTCTCTGCAAAAAAATCTTGTGGATTTTGTACCCACATTTAACAACTGTTCTCCTGGTAAACCTTGAGTCTGAGAAATGTATCGAATCTGAAAAATAATTTACAAAACATCAGAGTTTATTCTTTCATGCAACAGATATTAATTGAATACCTATTAAATATCAGACATTATGCCAGGTATCAGGTCAAGAATTAAATGATATAGTCTGTGTCCTCGAGAAATTCACAGTCTAGTGGGGAATACACAAGTCAACAATTATAATGCAGTTATAAGTATCATATAATTATTATAAATATCATAATAAATGCATGCTTTATGTAAAGACACAGAAAGGAAGGGATACCTAAAAATAATTCTAGTTCCAGAAAGTTCCAGAAGAGGTAATGCTCAAGTTGGGTCTTAAAGAACAAATAAGAGTTTGTTAGCCCTGGAGGAATGGGGAAAATCTAATCTATTATTGTTTGTGTTAATGTTATAATAAGAGTAAATACGGAAAATCAGGAGAAAATGCCCACACATTCAGAGTGGAAGCACAGAGGTTCAATAAGGGAGAAATGGCAAGAGATGACATTGAACTAGAGGCAAAAGGATTTTATTTACTCCAGGAGGTAATAATAATGGGAAACCACTGGAGACATCTAGGCAGGAAATCGACGTTACATTTTTAACATCTAAGGATGGTGAGAAGCTGAAGCCAGAGGAGAGATGAGGAGGGCATGAGTTGAGAGCCTGTAGGGACAGAAAGGAAGGCGTGGATTTCAGAGAGACTTAGATTGACAGAGGCTTGGTGAATTATGGCTGTGGGAGCACTGGCTTGACTGAGTCAGTAGCAGAAGAGAGATGAGCACTCTCAGAATACTGAAAAGTTCCCGCCTCAGGGCTCTGAACTTAATATCCTTCTGTTTGGAACACTCTTTGCCCAGACATCTGTATGGCTCATCTTTCACTTCCTTCAGCTCTCAGCTCAAATGTCACCTTATTCATGAAGCCTCCCATGACCCACCAATAAATAATAAGCTCTTCCCTCTTCAGTAACCCATATCTTCCTTACTCTGTTGTATTCTTCTCCACCATGCTTTCTAACAGCTGATACTCTCCATGATTACTTTCTATGTTCTTACCCGACTCTCCATGAGAATGTGAAGTTTCATGAAGAGAAGAACTTTGCTTTGTTAACTTAAATATACACCCATGATAATGTCTGATACATAGTAGGCCCTCAAATATCTGTTCCCCAATTTAATGGCTAAGCAGCACAGGGGATAAAAAGAGGCTTAACTCCTCTAAACTGTGTTTGAGAACACAGGATTCTCATTTTTTAAACCTCAAGGACTCTGCTCTATCAATTAATCCATCCTCCCCCTGCATCTTCTATTTGTTCCTCTCTGAGATCATTCCCCTCAAGTTACATAAATGATTAATATCTTCTATCCCCCTCAAAATTTCCTTTAACTATTTAAAATTCTTTCCTCATTCACTTAAGGGTCTTAAAATAGCCTATATCTTATTTCTCATCTCAACGCACTACAATTTGAATTTTACTATCGCTCCCATAATATGGTTAAGACAAGTAATGGCCTGTTAATAATTGACATATTTAATAGCCCCATATTAATCCTTTTTCTACCGTGATACTATTACCCATTACCTTTTTACTTAAAAACTCTGTTCCTTCCATCTCCACATTTTTTCTGGTTCTCCTCTTAATTCTTGACACTCTTTAATTGCCTTCCTCCATATGACATTGCCTTCCAGAGTTTTATGTCTTCTTCCTTCCCTCTACAAGCCCCAAGTGTCCCTAGTTTTATATCTAAATCTAAATATTTATCTCTTGCTCTGGAGCTGTAGATTCAACTGCTTATTGAAACTCTCCAATCAGCTGGCCTTTAGGTACTTCAAAGTGAACATATTCTAAACTGATTTTCCCTAAAATCTGTTAATTCTCATGTCTTCCCCCTTTGATAAACAGCAACCCAACCACACAAATCAGAAACTTTGTCTGATTTATGCCAGACAAGTCTTTCTCCCCCATTACCCTCCCCAACATCCAAAACCGTAGCCATTTTACCTCATTGGCACTTTTCTTAACTGCCCCTCCTCCCCATCCCTATTTCAGGTCTTCTTCAATTCTGAGCTATGCAATTTCACATTGCCTCCCTAATGACCCCATCCATGCAGCCCCAATTTATTATTCACACTGCTAAAGCACTATTACTTAAATGGACACAGTCCAATAATATAAACATGATGCAAAAAAAATCTCCCACGAACTTTACAAAACTGGTTTTTGAGCCTGTGGACTCAAACTTTGTTTATGAAATGCACTTAGTGTTTATAAAAGAGTTTTTAAAAATCAAACACAGTTTTGAGATCTTGAATTTAAAATCCACAAGATCTCAGGTCTCGCCATTCTATTTTTAAAAGATTTTCCACATGTATTGTGTACCTAAAGAAATGCATTCTTAGTAGTGTATTTTTTTTCTTTACAATCTACCAATTCTACTAGATTATCTTGACAGCTCTGTTACCTGGTCATACTCCAATGCTCCTGGGTAGAGCGGCCATCCAAGGAATAATTCTGCAATCACGCATCCCAATGACCACATGTCTATGGCTTCACAAAATGGCAGCCCCAATATAATCTCTGGAGCTCTGAAATTAAAAAAAAATAAAAAATCAGAATGGGTTTCCTACAGTAGGTCTCAACCTTCTGGCCCTTTAAATACAGTTCCTCATGTTGTGACCCAACCATAAAAGTATTTTCGTTGCTACTTTGTAACTGTAATGTTGCTACTGTTATGTATCGTAATGTAAATATCTGATATGCAGGATGGTCTTGGGCGACCCCTGTGAAAGAGTCGTTCGACCGCCAAAGGGTCACGACCCACAGGTTGAGAACCGCTGCTTTAAAAGTATCTGATTTCATCTGACATTCTAAGGAAAGTTAATAAATGACAGAAAAAATACCTTCTATTTATAGTAACTCTTCACTTTTCAGAACTCTTTGAAACCTAGTCATAATCCTGAATTAAGCTTTAGAAGGTGCACTATGTACAATATTGCTATGATAAAATATCTACACTTACACTTCATGCTTTTATTAACATAACATGAAAAAGCAAAAAGCATACGCTTGGTTTTGAGACTACAGCAGATTAGATATAAAACACTAGAAAGAAAACTGGCAAACTATTAAATACATGCACTATGACATCAACAGAACTGAAAACCAGACGTTGAGAGATAAGACCAAAACAAAATAAAACCCCAAAGGCTACAAGTGAATCTAGACTTAGATAATATTTCAGAACAGGATAATAAATATTCACATAATTAGAGACATTAGTCATCCAAAAGAGACAAGACCAAGTTCCATGTATTCTGCTTTAAAAGGCAAAAAAGTAGGCTATATCAAAACAGTTAAAAAGCATTTTAGCACTTAACGAGCTTTGATTATTTAGAAAATGTATTCCATGAAAGATATCATTCCCACATAAATTACGTTGCTATTTCACATAGCTTTCCCATGAGAAGATTAACAACCTATGACAGTCTCCACATAAAGCTATGTAACTCCAAAGTCATACATTCATAGTTTACTAGATTTGCATGTTCGTATTTTCTACTTTAAAAACAATCTCAAATTTACAGAGATGTTGTAAGAATAGTATAATGAAAATTTTTTCCTGAACCACTTGAGAACAATTTGCCAAATAAAATAACTATATACTTTGTATTTCCTACAAACAGGAATATTCTCTTAAATAACTACAATACCATCATCAAAATCAGGAAATGAACAGATACATCTCTACATCTAAGCCTCAGACCCAAAATTTGGCCAATTATATTAATAATGTCCAAGTCAGAATCATGCATTGCATTAGGTTGTCTTATCTCTTTGTCTTTTTCTTTTTTAAATTTAAATATATAAATATATATATTTAAATATATTTTTACTCATTTCAGAGAGGAAGAGAGAGGGAGGGAGAGATAAAACACCAATGATGGTGAGAGAGAATTATTGATTGGCTGCCTCCTGCATGCCCTTTACTGGGGATGAGCCTGCAACCCGGGCATGTGCCCTGACCAGGAACCGAACCGTGACCTCCTGGTTCATAGGTGGATGCTCAACCACTGAGCCATACCAGTCAGGCTCTTTTAGTCTTTTTCAATGTGAAATAGTTCCTTACTTGACCTTGGCTAAGACATTACAGACGAGTTATTAAAAAATGTCCCCCTTAATGTGGATCTGTCTGATGTTTACTCATAATTATATCTGGGTTATAAATCTTTAAGAGGAATATTACGGAATTAATGTTTTCTCATTATATGCTATCAAATGGCATATAATTTTGATTGTTCCTTTACTGATAATGTTCACTTTGATTACTTGGTTAACATGGTGTCTACTAGATTATCACCACTATTTTGTGTGCCATAAAATATTATCATTTTCTATGTGTATCATTACATGTAAAAGACTGGGAAGCAATACCTTAAAGCACTTATAATCTAGATGAAACTGTCAGCAATGTCAGAGTTCTACCAGCTAGTCTTACAATAAAATAAACTCTAAGAATTGAACTATGCATGAAAGAATAATATATCCCTCAGCAATGAAACAAGCTTACAATTTTAGTTACTTCTTGTTTCTCAAATTCTTCCCCTGAGCTAAATATACTTTTCTATAAAAATGATCATAGCAGGGATTGATATGTGCAACATTCTTAAAATAAATTTTCTGTTCTCCTAAAGGGAGTTCTTCCACTTCCTTTGCAATCTACCTTAACTCCCTTCTGAGCACCAACAATGTGGCAGTGCTAAGGATACAGAGGGAATAAACATCATTTGAACTTTTGCAGAACAGGCAAGGCACACACTGAACATGTCTAGTGAATGGAGACTATAAATAAACCTGTTTACCACTCTATCACAATTAGCAGGCAAGTGTCAAAACCACAAACAAGCTCAAAAAATTAGGCCATATGCTAAAAAAGGCAATCTCTACCTTAAATGCTGCTGTTTGTTTGTTTTTTTGCCATGTGCTTTCAATGAAATTTATCATTATTCATTAAGACCAAATCCTTTCTACTTTTTCTAAACCTTGAAACACTGACATAAAATATAAAATGGGTAAGCTGAAAAGAAAACTTTTTTTAAGTGGTAAACTAAACTCTAGATGGTTTGCAGGACTTTCGCTAGACCCCAGAAGGGAATGTTGGCAGTAGATGCCTCAAATAAAAACATAGTGAAGCACTGTCACTCAGAAAAGATGACGATTAATGGAATATTTTATTTATGTAACTTTTATTTACTTTTTAAACTGAAAATTCAACTACTGACAGAAGAAACCCAGCCTTGTTAGACCGGACAGCCGAACGACCTTCCGAATGTCCTTCTGGATGACCTTCTGGACAAAGCCAGGGCTGTGAGGGCCAAGGCAAGCTGCGGTGGCTGAGAGGGCTGAGCCACTTGCACGAATTTCTTGCATCGAGCGTCTGGTGTTCTTATAATAGAGAGAGGTGCTTTAAGTTACCACGGAAAATGCCATTAAACTATGAATTCATGTGATGATTTCATGGCTATCATAAAATGGCTACTAACTTAGTTTTCCACAGACAGAGACTATATCAGTTAGGCCAACAAGAGCATCAGTATGGTACTGCTAGTCTTTAGCTTCTTATGACTCTGGAGCAGGGGTGGGCAAACTTTTTGACTCGAGGGCCACAATGGGTTCTTAAACTGGACCGGAGGGCCGGAACAAAAGCATGGATGGAGTGTTTGTGTGAACTAATATAAATTCAAGTAAACATCATTTTCATAAAAGGGCATGGTCTTTTTTTTTTTTTTTTTTTTTTTTTAGTTTTATTCATTTCAAATGGGCCGGATCCGGCCTGCGGGCCGTAGTTTGCCCAAGGCTGCTCTAGTGACAGAACAACACAGGTCCAGTCAGGTCTAGCACACTGATCAAACAATTTCTGAAATGACAAAGCTGATGATTCTCTCAGGTAACGTCCCTCAATAAGACTGCAAGGTGCAGCTATCTAGGCTTCTCTTGATGATGCTCCGATACAAACATATATCTACATACTTCTCTAATTTTGACAATAAGATACCAGAGAAAAGCAACAGAAACCTGAAAATAGTAAACTCAATAAAGATAAAAGTACTAAAATAAGGATGGTCTTCTCTGAGATAAAGATGCAGAATGAGATCAACTAAAGGACTTGTATGCATGCGTATAAGCATAACCAATGGACATAAGACACTGGGGGATAGGGGAGGCTGGGGGACTGTCTAGGGCGGGGGGATAAAATGGACACATATGTAATACCCTTTGTAATACTTTAAGCAATAAAAAAATTAAAAAAAAAAAAAAAGATGCAGAATGCATTTTTTTAAGTAACAGTTTTATTAAATTATAATTGACATACCATATAATTCACCCATTTAAGTGGTAAAATTTAATGGTTTTTAGTATGTTCACAGAATTGTGCAACCACCGTCACCCAGCCTTGGTAGGAAAAGATGTTTCTCATTTTTATCACCCCAAAGAAACCCTATATCCCTTAGCAGTCACTCCTCATTTGTCCCAAATTTCTCCATTCCCAGGTCATCACAAATCTACCTTCTGTCTCTTTAGATTTGCCTATTCTGGACATTTCATACAAAGGAAATAAAACAACATGAGGTCTTCTGTGACTTGTTTCTTTCTCTTGGCATAATGTTTTCAATGTTCAACCACGTTGTAGCATGTATCAGTACTTCATTTTTTTTTTTTTTAAATTAAGAATGACAATGTTAAAGATGGGAGTGTCTTTATTTTTTAAAATATATTTTATTGATTTTTTACAGAGAGGAGAGGAGAGGGATAGAGAGTTAGAAACATCGATGAGAGAGAAACACCAATCAGCTGCCTCCTGCACACCTCCCACTGGAGATGTGCCCGCAACCAAGGTACAGGCCCTTGACGGGAATCGAACCTGGGAACCTTCAGTCCGCAGGCCGACCCTCTATCCACTGAGCCAAACCAGTTAGGGAAGTACTTCATTTTTTACTGCTGAATAGTATTCCATTGTATGGATATACCATAATTATTTATCCATTCATCAGGTGATGGACATTCCAATTGTTTCCACTTCTGGGCTATTATGAAAAATGAGAACTTAAGCAAGAGAAGCCATGTCAGTTCACCAGCCTACTGAGCAAGAATACACTCCAGTGCTAAAGATGGTCAGAGCACAGTCTATACACCAAACACAGTACATATTGCCTAGGACAGAACTAGCCAGTACAGAAATGCCTTTGATGGAATATACAGTATATTCAAAAGGGAAAAGAAGGTACTAGTGTTAAAAGAATTATTGATTTTTCTACTTTGTTCAATGAATCAGGCTTTATGAGTTAATCTTGTACAGGTATACCCCTTTATCAAACTTCTAGAGCACTAAAATAATAAGAACCCCCTGTCCATATAATGGCAATCCTATATAATAACGCAAATCAACCGAACTGTGAAACGACCCATCGCTATGATGCGCACTGACCAGCAGGGGACAGACACTCAATGCCTCCTAAAGGGAGTTGCCCCCTGGTGGTCAGTGTGCCCCCACGGGGGAGGGGGACACCACTCAGCCAGAAGCCAGGCTCACAGCTGGTGAGCACAGCGGTGGTGGCGGGAGCCTCTCCTGCCTCCATGGCAGCACTAAGCTGTCAGTCGGACATCCCCCTAGGGCTCCCAGACTGCAAGAGGGCACAGGCTGGGCTGAGGGACCCCCCAAGTGTACGAATTTCATGCATTGGGCCTCTAGTCCAATATAAAAGAGCATGGACCATGGGTGCAATACCCTTTGGGTAAATTTCATAAGAACGTTTTATTAAACTGGTACTGAAATATTGGGAATTGGCAGAAAGGCTCTGGGAAGACAAATTTTGGAGTCTGATAAGGAAGCACTGATTTCAAATACTGAAAACCATCTAAATAGAACTAGATTTGAAACACTCAAGAGTAGATACCTCGCTCTCCCTCTAACAGCAAGTAATTTATCTGAGCCTTAGTATCTTCATTTTTTAAATGGGATTTTACCAACCTTATATACTCCAAAGATTATCTAAAGAACTAAGTAGCCCTAGCTGGTGTGACTCAGTGGATAGAGTGTTGGCCTGCAGACTGAAGGGTCCCAGGTTCGATTCCAGGCAAGGACACATGCCTGGGTTGTGGGCTCAATCCCTAGTGTGGGGCATGCAGGAGGCAGCCTATCAATGATTCTCTCTCATCATTGATGTTTTTATCTCTCTCCCTCTTCCTTCCTCTATGAAATCAATAAAAATATATTATAAAAAAATAAAGGACTAAGTAAGAGAATGTGTGTAAAATATAAAACAATATATACATTCCCCTAAGTTAGTCATGCTCCCACTTTCCTAATTCACACCTCTCTTCTCAAACTACCACCTCCTCCCCCATCCTCATTCCTGATTGTTTTCACTGCATCCTACTTTACTGGGAACAAAAAAAGATGGAATTTGAAAGAAACTTCTACATTCTCCCCACATGTACTAGCCCACTTGCATCTGTCAGTGCTTCTATCTAAGGCATCCATGTTCACTTATTGAAGTATACCACCAATTTCCCACTCTCTCTCATCAATATCTCTCCACATACAAAACCATCCCACATCTGCCATCTTGGAAAAAAATCTCGTTTATACACTCTCCTTCAGCCATAACCCTTTTCTCTGTTCCTTTTACACCAGTCCTTCTTGAAAGCACTGCTTAGAAAAGATGCCTCCAATTCTGCCTCTAACTTGAACTCACTCAAATCACCATCCCATCATTCTACCAAAATAGCTCTTGTCAAGGTCACCATCAGCCACTGCATCACCACATCCTTAATTTACTTACTTGCAGCATCGACAAAGCTGATTATGTTCTCCCTGCACTAAACACTGTCTGCATTTGGCTTCTGGAACACCATTTAGTTCTCCTCTTTACCTCTCTAGCACTCCCCTCTCAAATTCCTTTCTACTTCCATCTCATTTCCACAACCTTTATAAATTCTGGAGTGCCTCCAGGCTCAGTCTTTGGATATCTATCATCTCTATGTACATTCACTTTCCTAAGGCAATATTATCCAATCACAATTTTAAATACATACCCACCACTATTCATAAGACTCCCAAATGTGTATCTCCAATCCAGACCTCTCTCCTTAATTCCAGACTTATGTATCCAACTGCCTATTCAACATCTCTTCTGAATATCTAGCAGATATCTCAAACTGATCATATCCAGTGGATTTATCAACCAATGGCAGCTATTAGCAGTCATTCAGGAATGCTAAGAATATCTTTGTTAAATCAAGTACATGAACCAAGCACGTTATCAACCAAGAGACATTTACATGTTAGCCACTTTGTATCTGGGACAGTGTTTTGACTACATAATAAATACAATTTACTGAACTTTAGTAGTAGGCACCATGGAAATAACTGTTAATGCATTATGTCATTTAAAGAAGGTGTTCTAAAAACAGATTTCTGCATTGTTCTTCTGCTCCAAGATTAAAAATGCTATGAAATAAAATGTTCCATATAAAACAGAAAAACCCCTTAGCCAACCTACAGAATCATAAAAAATAATAAACCATTGCTTTTGAAGCAACTAAGTTTTGGAGTTGTCACAGCAACAAATAATTGACATACTGCCCAAAGTACCCAGAAAGTGATGTAGTGATTGAGATTTCAAATGCCTGATTCCAAAAGCCTTTCTTTTTTAATAGAAAAGTTCTATTTTTTTTTTCAAGTATTTTATTGATTTTTTACAGAGAGGAAGGGAGAGGGATAGAGAGTTAGAAACATCGATGAGAGAGAAGCATCGATCAGCTACCTCCTGCACACCCCCTACTGGGGATGTGCCTGCAACCAAGGCACATGCCCTTGACTGGAATCGAAACCAGAACGCTCTATCCACCGAGCCAAACCAGCCAGGGCAGAAAAGTTCTGTTTTTTATTTTTTAAAATATTGTTGAAAATATTATGTCTCCTTTTTTTCCCCATTGACCCCATCTAGCCTGTCCCCGCCTTCACCATACTATTGTCTCTATATCATACCACCTCAAATTAGAAAATCCTGTGTCCAAAAGAAACATAGAAAGCCAAACCAACAGAAAACCTAGAAATGGACACCAAAGTCAGTTTTAGCAATTCAATCAAAGTTATGCCCTAGATTTATTTTCCACAGAACAGGGAAATACTAAATGACCTTATTTCCTAATAATCCCGTAACATGAGAGACCACTCTGTGCCCTTTTTCTTTTTTGTCCTCACCTGAGGATATTTTTGTCCATTGCTTTTCAGAAAGAGGTAAGGAAGGAAGGAGAGAGAGAGAGAAACATCGATGTCAGAGACACACATTGACTAGCTGTCTCCCACACTTGCCCCAATCATTGCAGGGATCAAACCTGCAACCCAGATGGGTACTTACGTACCCTTGACAGGAATCTAACACAAGACAATGCTTTTACCTCTGAGCCACACCTGCCAGAGTGGTATGTGTCTTTTTTGATTAACTGGTCTTTAGCTTTCTAAGACAATCAAAAGAAAAAAGTATTTTGCTGCCATTTTTTAAACCCACTTTTCATTCTGTATAATTCCCTTAAAAATATATAACAGCAATAGCATCATGCAGTTACATAACACTATAAACTAAGTAATCCTCTAAATGCTTTATAAATATTAACCCATTTGATATTCATATCAATCCTTTTAATAGATAAAGAAACAGATCCAAGGAGAAGTAACTTGCGTAAGGGTCACAAAGCAAGTACCAGGTACAGCTGGGATGCAAAGCCAGGTTTTATAGCTTCAGAATCCATACTTTTATCTAGTCTATCTTAAAATAATTCCTAGTGTTACTATAACTATCAGACTCAGGTTTTTATCTACTATAAGCTTTCCCACTCAGATGCTATACTTACCATTGTGTTCTCTTTTTTTTCTTCATTGTGTTCTTTTTCTCTTTAAAAATATCACCTTTTGCCGAAACCGGTTTGGCTCAGTGGGTAGAGCGTCGGCCTGCGGACTGAAAGGTCCCAGGTTCGATTCCGGTCAAGGGCATGTACCTGGGTTGCGGGCATATCCCCAGTAGGAGATGTGCAGGAGGTAGCTGATCAATGTTTCTAACTCTCTATCTCTCTCCCTTCCTCTCTGTAAAAAATCAATGAAATATATTTTAAAAAAATATATCACCTTTGATTTTAAGACTCATCAGGAAATATAAAAACACTTATGTGAAAAGAACTCTAGTTGACATTTTACTAAGCCATATTCCTGGTCTTTAAGCATTTACTCATCTTAACCATAAATAATCTTTCATATTAAATACACAGATATCTGCTGGATGCCTCTTAGTTAAAATAAGGCTCTTATTTTGGCAGCTACTGTGTTCCTAATGATGACTGTGTGACATCCTTTTGCAGACACAATTAGGAAATGAGTTAAACAGTGGTTGTACGGTCTACTAGCTCACAGGTGTGATTACTCATAAATACCAATTCAACATCATGCACTCAATAAATTTTAACAAATCATAACCCTATACTTAGCAGAAGACAGCAAAGACCTAAAGTGGTTGCAAAATGCAGGTACAGGTAAACATGTGTTTGTACAAGCATAGCAAATCTTGGAAAGGTTACATACCCAAGTTTTATTGGCAATTATCTCTGGCAAGGAGGAGGGAAAAGTATGCATTTGCACACCATTTGTTTCTAAAACAAACATCTCCTATTATAAAATAAAAAATTAATGTTTAAAAATTATCAGCCATCAAATTAGACTAAATGATCAGGGATTGGTGAATCTTCTTTATTTCCTTTCGTTATAAGAAAAAATTTCTCACTAGAAAAATGTTCATTGAATTTATTGGGGTGACATTGGTTAGTGAGAATTTCTGGCGTGGGAATGCACTGCCTCAGGAGGGAAGGAATACTGGAGGTGTTTCCCTCAGAGGTGCTATCATTGTGTGTAGGTGATACCATGAAGGAGATCCTCCTGAGAGAACAGAGGAACTTACACCGGAGTACCTCCAAGAATCCCTCCAAATGATAATGCAACTAAAATGTATAGTATTAAAGAACATTTTGACAACTGGAACTTTAACAGAAGGATGACTGTTAAAATACACTAATGAGTTTAATCCAGCTTAATCAGTACTCTTTTCAATATCCTGCAGAATGGTGCTTTTTAAAAAACCAACAAAACCTCAACATTCTTATTAAAAGGCAAATAGATTTCAAAAGAAACAATCAACCATTTTTAGAAATTTTTTCTTTTTAGCCAAAACCGGTTTGGCTCAGTGGATAGAGTGTCGGCCTGCAGACTGGGGGGTCCCAGGTTCGATTCCGGTTAGGGGCATGTGCCTGGGTTGCGGGCACATCCCCAGTGGGAGATGTGCAGGAGGCAGCTGATCGATGTTTCTCTCTCATCGATGTTTCTGACTATCTCTCTCCCTTCCTCTCTGTAAAAAAATCAATACAATATATTTAAAAAAAAAAAAGAAATTTTTTCTTTTTAAAGTTATGGTTGTTTTTAATGTGTTGCTTTAGGCAATAATATCACTACAAAACACTGGGTATTCACACAGATTGTACTTTATGACTAACCGCAACTACTCAACAACATGTGGAAATGTAATCAAAGTACAGGCTCTTAGAATAGGCACTCATTCAAATGTAGCTCGAGTCACAGGCTAAAAATATCACAATTAAAAATATCCTCATTGCAAGGCCACTTAATCTTTGAGTATGTAGGACAATGATCCAGATCAAAACACCAAGTACAAAGAACAGCAGTAATAATATTTTCAAAACCTATTAAATGTTAAATCTGAGTGGTGGAGGATAGGAGACAGCAAAGGTTTAATATGCATTACCAATATACAGATGTATAGCTTAGAGTCCTATGCCCAAAAAGATTGATACATCAATAATCTGCATATTTAACTAATTAACAGCTAGGAAAAATGTATTTCATTTATAGACAGCACCATTTATTTCATGTCTTATATGCCAAGAACAGTTACAAGATCATTCAAAATTCTCATGATAGGAAAGAGAAAACTGTTAACACCTATCAAGAGAGAGAAACCAAGAGCTGGATTGGTAGGGGAATATGAAAAGTATCTGTAGAAAATAAAAGAAAAACATGTCAGTAACTGAGGCTGAATGTGTGTTCTTTATAGGTTGGCTTATATACTATTAGATGTAGAAAAATCACAGATCATATACATAACTACATTATTAATATCTTACATTTGTATTGCATCTGTACTTCACCACCCATTCAAGTATTTTATTTTATGAGGTAACAAAGATATATTTTGTTATCACAGTTCTACAGGTGACTAGGAGGAAAGTTGGAAACAGCCCAGATTTTCTTAAATTTTTTTAAAATGTTTTTACTGATTTCAGAGAGAGGGGGAGAGGGAGAGACAGATAGAAACATCAATGATGGGAGAGAATCATTGATCGGCTGCCTCTTGCACACCCTCTACTGGGGATCAAGCCCACAACCGCTGCATGTTCCCTGACCGGGAATCAAACCCTGAACTCTTGGTTCATGGATCAACACTCAACCACTGAGCCACACGGGCCAGGCAGAATATCTTAAATTTATTTGACTATGAAATATATTTAAAATTATAATGTATTATCAGTAGATGCCAAAAGAAGCTCATAATCTATAAGGTGTGATTCAAATAAATCAAACAGAAATTATTTAATTGCAATAAATGATTCATTTTTGTAACCCTATAATTATTAAAATAACAAAAATGTTTATGAAGCCCTTATTAGAAGTCATATTCCATTCATTATTTCATTAAATTCTAACAAAATCCTCTGAGGCAGGTACTGTATTATCTCATTTTAGAGATGAGGAAACTGAAGCACAAGGTCTCTCAGTGAGTGAGTAGTGATGCTTATATACAAAGTCTGAGTGAGAGACCAAGCTCCTCCACACCATGGAGATAAATCATTTCTATTTTATGAACTACTGCAAATGTGTTACGTAATCACATGACCACATACCTGTGCATTAACAAGCAGGTAGAAGATTAGGCCCTGATCCATTGAGCGATCTCTAATACAACCTGGTGGTGCTCTGGAGCACACCATTTCTTAATGGCAAATAATCTCTTAACAGCTAGGCACACAGTATTCTTCTGCTTACTTTTCCTTGTAACTTTTTATACAGTATTGATGTACCTTTAGACTTATAGGAAAATGCAAAATTAGTACAAAGAATTTTTATATACCCTCAGATTCCCCAACTGTTAACATTTTACCACATTTGTTTTCATCACTTTGATAAACACACACAAATATAATTTTCTGAATCACTTGAGAGTTAGTTGCAGCCACTGTATCCCTTACTCTAAATACTTCATCCAGTTTGTACTTCCTAAAAACAAGGAGAGTCTCTTGCTTACCTACAGTGTATTTGTCAAAAGCGGGAAATTACTATTAATACAATACTATTATTCAGATTTTTCCAATTGTCCTATATTGCTGTCCTTCAAAACAAACAAAAATTTTAAAATTAAATAAATCCCAGGCCCACGACTCTTTAGCTTCCTTTATCTGGAATAGCTCCTCAAGATTCCTGTGGTTTTCATGATATATTTTCAAAATACTAACTAGTTAGTTATTTTGTGGAATGTCCCTCAATCTCTATTCAGTGTTTCCTCACAACAAAGTTCAAGTTATCTATTTTCAGCAGGAATACCACAGGAATGGCCCTAGCTTATGCTTAATTTTTTAAAAGTGTAAATTAGAAAGCATATTACTACTATCAACTTTTTCAAGGAATATCTATTAATACTTCCCAGAACAAATTGTTATATGCTGGTACAATCAAATAAGGAAAGATTTTGTACTATCAGAACAGTGAATTCAAAACCCAGTTCTGGCAGTTAGTTATAAAACTCTAGGCCTTAAGGCATGTTATTCATTCATTTGCAAATGAGGAATACACTTGTGGTTCCAGATTATTGTAGCAATAAAAACAAGTAAAGCCCTGCCCGATTTGGCTCAGTGGGTGGAGCGTCGGCCTGCAAACTGAAGGGTTCAGGGTTCGATTCCAGTCAAGGGTACATGCCTGGGTTGCGGGCTTGATCCCCAGTCGGGGGGGTGTAGGAGGCAGCTGGTCAATGATTCTCTCTCATCATTGATGTTTCTCTCTCCCTGACCCTTCCTCTGAAATCAACTTAAAAAAAAAATGTAAAAAAGTAAAGCCCTGGCCAGTTTGGCTCAGTGGATAGAGTGTCTGCCTGTGGACTGAAGGGTCCTGGGTTCGATTCCAGTCAAGGGCACATGCTCAGGTTGCGTGCAGGAGGCAGCTGATCAATGATTCTCTCTCATCATTGATGTTTCTATCTCTCTCTCCCCTTCCCTTCCTCTCTGAAATCAATAAAAATATATTTTTTTAAAAAAAGTAAAAAGAGCCTGGCACATAACTAATCTCCCTTTCAACCAAAAAGAATCTGAAATTGAGTGCTTGAGTGGTTACCCCAAAGTTGCAGGGCCGATAAACAAAATGGTGCCAAAACAAAAACTTGGATTTAGCCTGTAAGTCTTACTAATATAAGCAATAAAATGTGCCTCTACAGCCCTGTTACTATTTATGCACGTGTCTTATCTATTAAGAACGTACGGTCCTTAAGATCAGGAGCTGCCTCCCAGTTGGTTTTAGACTTCATACAGCCCGTGGCAGAGTATTTTACAAACCAGTCACTCCTTAAAGATGTGCTCAATGAACACAAAACATGCAATTAGACACAATGCTTCCTAAAATGCATTGCATTTTAATATACATTTAAAATGAAATTCTCAGATATCTGATAACCTACAAAACAGGCAACTTATGAACCTAGACAATTGGAATTTAAAAGATTATGAACATATGAAACACCCACACATACATATTCTCTCAACCTAACCCTGAATAATTTTCTACCAGAACCATTAATCCCAACAAATAACCATTCTAAAGAATTGCCAGGAATCTCATTTAGAAGCTTTCAAATATATTGGATTATATTCTGCCTAATAAAAGAAAAATGGAAGGTTACTTAGTAGCTAGTGTCACACTAATATCCCCAGCAAGAACTATAAAAGCTAAATCACACACACACACACACACACACACACACGGAGCTGTGTGTATGGCCTACAGGTCATAATGATGAAGTCAACGCAGGTTCATCAGTTATAACTAACTTAACTTACCACTGTGGTATGGGATGTCAATAATGGGGAAGGTTGTATGTGTGTGGAAGGAGAAGGGATATATATGGAAGTCTGGTTTTTGCTCAATTTTGCTGTGAACCTCAACAGCTCTAAGAAATAAAGTTGATTAAAAAAAAAAAAAAAAGCTGTGTGAAGTCAGAGATCAGACAACAGCTAGGACTTAAGGGAACAAAATCCCAGAGTAAAGAGAAAACTTATTAAAGTGAGCCTTACATTTCCTCGAGGTAGTCACCAGCAAACAGTGAGGCATAGAGGCTGAACAAAAAGTAATGGCCTAGAGCCTGCAACTGTCCCACTGGGCTGGGAAAACAAAACTGGAATTCAGAACCTGCCAAGGAAGAGGGGCCTTGGCAGATACTCCAGGCTTTTCCACTGAAACCACAAAGGCCTACAACCCTAGGAATAAGGGCAGACTGAAATAGACCAGCCTCACTTGGAATAACATGATCTACATACTCCACCTGGCTTCCAGAATGAAAAAGAATGATCTCTGGAGGAAGGTACTATCACCCAGAGTTCTTTGCACAGCAATGTCCAATGTTCAAGAAAGTAGATGAAATGCTAAGAAATTTCACTATAAAACTGGAATCTACATTTTATTTTATTAATGTGAAAGTATTACATATGTCCTCTTTTATCCCATTAGCCCCCCCTGTCGCCCCCCCCCCCCAGCCTTCACCACCCTATTGTCTGTGTTCATGGGTTATGAATATATGCATATAAGGTCTTTGGTTGATTACTTCCCACCCAACCACCCACCCTCCCCTGCCTTCTCTCTGAGATTCCCCACTCTGTTCCACGCTTCCATGTCTTTGGATCCACTCTGTTCATCAGTTTATTTTGTTACTTAGATTCCATATATGAATGCGATCATGTGATACTTGTCTTTCTCTGACTTATATCACTTAGCATGATACTCTCCAGGTCCCTCCATGCTGTCTCAAATGGTAAGAGATTCTTCTTTTTTACTGCTGCTTAGTATTGCATGGTATAAATGTACCACCGCTTTTTTATCCACTCATTTACTGATCGGCGCTTGGGCTGTTTCCAGATCTTAGCTATTGTAAATTGTGCTGCTATGCACACAGGGGTGCATACATTCTTTCTGATTGGTACTTTGGGCTTCTTAGGATATATGGAATCTGCACTTTAAAACAACAAATTCTTGATTTCTAGATACCATTGCCCTACTAAGGCTCCTTGGAGAAATGGCTGATTTTATGGTTGAGGCAGGGAAAGTATAAGGTGAGCCTAAAAATCTTCCTGTGCCAGAAAAATTACTCAGCAATAAAAACTAAAATAAAAATGATCTACTGAAACAAAATATTGTCATAAAACTACTATGTTGAAAGAAATAAACCTTAAACAGAATAGTACACGCTGTATCATTACATTTACAAGAAATTCTGGAATAGGAAAAAATAATGTGGTTAAAAACTCAGATCAGTAATTACATATGGAAGGGACGAGAGGGACAGACTAGCACTGAATGGGAAGGGACATGAGGGAACTCTCTAGGGCAGGGGTCCTCAAACTTTTTAAACAGGGGGCCAGTTCACTGTCCCTCAGACCGTTGGAGGGCCAGACTATAGTTTAAAAAAAAAACTATGAACAAATTCCTATGCACACTGCACATATCTTATTTTGAAGTAAAAAAACAGAACGGGAACAAATACAATATTTGTATTTGCATGTGGCCCGTGGGCCGTAGTTTGAGGACCCCTGCTCTAGGGTGATGGTAATGTTGCATCTTTTTAAAAAAATATATGGTTTTTATTGACTTCAAAGAGAGGAAGAGATAGAACCACTGTTGAGAAAAACATCCATCAGCTGCTTCCTGCACACCCCCTACTGGGGATAGAGCCTGCAACTTGGCATATGCTCTGACCAGGAATCCAACCAGCGACTTCCTATTGCATGGTATGACACTCAACCAACCGAGCCAGGTGATAATGTTGTATCTTGATAGAACTTTGGGATACAAAGGTGTATGGCATTTGCCAAAACTCACTGAACTTGCATTTCACTGTATATAAAACTTAGTTCCAAAAAAAGAACAATAAACACTGAACTACTTTGTGAAAGACATGCTCAAGTGTTTCATAACACAGTGTACTGATATCCACAAATTTACTCTGAATTACTTCATTATATAAAGATGAAATGATAAATGGAGAGATATCTATGATAAAGCCAAAGTAGCAAAATGTTAATTGTAGAATCCAGGTAGTAAGTGCATGTTCACTGTACAATCCTTTAAAGTTAGTTGTAACTTTGAAAAGTTTCACAGTAAAATATTGAGGAGGGTGGTATTTAAAAATAGGCCAAGCGAATTTGACACACACACACACACACACACACACACACACACACACACACACACACCCTTAGACACGAAGTCCACTGATTAAACTGAACACAAAGAAAAAACTTAAATGCAGTCAGAGAAGAGAAAAAGGACATGTTAACATCAAAGAAGTCAACTTTCTGTTTTTAAAAAATATATAGTTCTTTATTGATTTCAGAGAGGAAGGGAGGAGAGAGAGATAGAAACATCAATGATGAGAGAGAATCATTGATCGGCTGCCTCCTGCACGCCCCCGTACTGGGGATCGAGCCTGCAACCCAGGTATGTGCCCTTGGCCGGAATCGAACCTGGGACCCTTCAGTCCGCAGGCTGACGCTCTATCCACTGAGCCAAGCCGGCTAGGGCAAGAAGTCAATTTTCTATACATATAATGGAAGCTAGAATGCAGTAGAATAACATCTTTAAAATGTTGAAAAATAATAATGCCCAAAGTATACCTAGAGGACAACCTACTTAAAAAATAAGTTGTTGGACCCTAGCTGGTTCGGCTCAGTGGGTGGAGCATTGGCCTTTGGACCAAAAGGTCCCGGGTTCAATTCCGGTCAAGGGCATGTACCTTTGTTGTAGGCTCCTCCCCAGCCCAGGCCCTGATCAGGGCTCGTGCAGGAGGCAACAATCCATGTGTTTCTCTCACATCGATTTTTCTCTCTGTCTTTCCCTCTCTCTTCCACTCTACCTAAAAATCAATGAAAAAATATCCTTAGGTGAGGATTAACAACAACAAAAAAGGTTGTCAGCTTTTTTTCTAGAAGTGCAAAGGACCAGAAGCAGTACTTTGAAGATCAAGTAGAAGGACCTATACTGTCAATTATGCTAATGACACTGTGATACTGGTGTTAAGAATAGACAAAATGAAGGGGGGTTAAATGATGATGGAAGGAGACTTGACTTGGGGTGGTAAACAAACAATGCAATATACAGAGATGTACTGAAAAATTATATACCTGAAACCTATATAATTTTATTAACCAATGTCATCCCAATAAATTCAATTAAAGAAATAGACAAAACAATGAATAACAGTGTCCAAATATGGACCCACACATATAAGGTCACCTCGTTTGATGAAGCTGTCACAACTGTGGAGTGAAATAATAAATATATGGTGCTCAGTTAAGGGATATCTATAAGAGAAAAAAAATGTGCCTTAATCCCTACCTCATACCGCATGCAAAAATCAATTTCAGATGGATGAGAGATCTAAATGTGAAAGGTAAAACACTAAGACAACAGAGAAAAACATCATAGCAAAGAAAGTTTCAATAAAAGGAAGCACTAACACAAGCTGAATGAGAGAGGTCCAGCCAGATGGGGACTTTAAAAAATAATCCATCAAATCTGGTGATTAACAAACATGACATCAGTGTCATTCAGGAGAAAAGCTTCAGAAAGATGAGGGGAAATCGCTGGAGGAGGAGCATGGTAAAGTGGGGAAGCAGAACTGAGCTCAAACCATACTCTGCAATCTATTAGCTGTGTATCTCTGGGCAAGTTGCTTACCATATCTCAACTTCCCTATTTGTAAAATAAATATAATGTCATTACTTATCATGGGTAAAGGGTAATTATGAAATATTTCTAGCACAGTGACTAGTACTAAGCAGTATAAGTGTTACTATTATATGAACTCTGTTCATTTTTACATTCTCATTTTCCACATAAGAAAAGCACCTACCAATATAACCTATGACAGAGAAGACAAGGGGTTGGGGGAAGGTAGAAAAGGGTAAAGAGGGATAAATAGTGATGGAAGGAGACTTGACTTTGGGTGGTGAACACATAATACAATATATACAGATGATGGATTACAGAACTGTATATTTAAAACCTATATAATTTATTAGCAAGTCACCCCAATAAATTCAATTTAAAAATTTTAAATGTAGTGCAGAGTGATAAAAAATTAAAACTTTATTTTATTTTTTGCCTATTTAAAGACAACAGTGGGAAGAAAAGGACCTTTTCACACACTACTAGTGAAATTATAAACTGGAATAGTACATTTTTGGAAGGAAATTTAGCAGCAGCCATCAGCAAAATGTATGTATCCTTTGACCTAACAATTGTCCTGGAAATGTGAAAATGTACCTAAATGCCCAAGGGCATACAAGAAGGTTCCCTGTGGCATTATCAGAAAACCAAAGAAATGTACATCAGAGAGGACTGTTTAAATAAAATATAAAGTACATTATTAAAAAATTATAAAACACAACCACAATATAAAGAGGAAATTATTCCTGCTTTACTTCCTAGACTTCTCTATCATTAAATTTTTCTTACAGTGAACATTCTCTATTACAACTTTAAAAACATTAAATAAAACCATTTTTCATCTAGTACACTGGTTTTGGAGTATATTCAAAATTTTTTTTAATTCAGTGTTTTCTCTCAAAAGAAACATGTTATTTTAATGTCAAAGTTTAACACATATTAGATTCTCTCTCCTAAGTAATACAATCTCATCATACCAGCTGACGCCTAAATTATTCACTGGCCACTGAACTGGCACTCTCCCATGGCAGCAGGCACTCTGTGAATAACATCCAAGGTGCTGAATTCCATTCACAGGAAAATGCTAAAGATTCAGAACAAACAGGCACTTACATTCTGAAGTGTGTGAGGTAAGGACTGACATCTAATCCATGAGATCATTACATCCGATTAAAGTACATTCATGAGACCATATGCACCTTAAAGACATAGCCATGTTGTTCAAGGAAAAACACTGATAACATCTAAAAGTCCAGGCTTTTACTCAATGTAAAAAAAAAAAAAAAAAAAAAATCACAAAAGTGATTCTTTTAACCTATGAATAACTAAGTTATAAGCAATTCTAGAATATAGTCCTTCAAACCTATTATAAAATTGCAAATCAGCCCAGTTTATATGGCATTACATATATTACATATTTCACATCTACAATCTACAGAATTAACAAACTCACTTTTCTTTAATCCTCACCCATGGATATGTTTGTATTAATTTTAGAGAAAGGGGGAGAGAGAAACATGGATTGGTTGCCTCCCATATATGTCCCACTGGGGGTCAAACACACAACCTAGGAATGTGCCCTGACCACTAGGAATGTGCCCTGACCAGAAATTAAACCCGCCACCTTTTTGTGCACAGGACAATGCTCAACCAACTGAGCCACCCAGCCAGGACAACACACTCATTCATTCATTCACTTTTGTAATAGAACATTTATTGGGTAAAATACAGTTCCATAATATATTTTTACTAAAAAAAAGTGTTTATTTCTTTAAATTTAAGGTCACAAAAAGTAACATCACAAAAATATCCATTACCTATTATATCAAATACTCCCACCTTAAATACCTTAGGTACTCATGGGTATAAGCAGGACCCAGTTTTAGAAGGGAAGTTTCCTGTGATTATTGAAAAGAGTTCAAGGTGAGGATGGACAAATAAACAAGTTACAATGTTATTAAAAGTAATGCATGTGGCCCTAGTTGATTTGGCTCAGTGGATGGAGCATCCACCTGTGGACTGAAGGGTCCCAGGTTTGATTCCAGCCAAGGGCACATGCCAGGTTGCGGGCTTGATCCCCAGTAGGGGGTGTGCAGGAGGCAGCCGATCAGTGATTCCCATCATTGATGTTTCTCTCTCTCCCTCCCTCTCCCTTCCTCTCTGAAATCAATAAAAATATATTACACACACACACACACACACACACACACAAAAGTAATGAATGTGTTCAGCTTGTCTAGCTTAGTGGTTGAGCATCGACCTATGAACCAGGAGGTCAGGGTTCAATTTCCATTCAAGACACATGTCCCATTGTGGGCTCGATCCCCAGGAAGCAGCTGATCAATGATTCTCTCTCATCGTTGATGTTTCTCTTTCTCCCTCTCCCTTCCTCTCTGAAATCAATAAAAATTTATTTTAAAAATATGTTCAAAAATTTTGAGGGACAACGAACCAAACTCTTAGTAGAAAAATGGGCAAAGGACATGAACAGGTAATACACACACACACACACACACACACACACACACACAGAAACTAATGAAACGGGTTACCAAAATGGGTTGGGTAGGAATGCTGTGGAATGGATGGGGGCAAGGGGATGTCACACTTCTGAGATAACCTTTTGGTATAGTTCTTATTTTTAGATCCATGTTAATGTTTCACATAATCAAATAAATAAACACATGGAGGACCCAGAATGAAGTACAAATAAATGAACTTAATTATATTTTAAATAAATAACATAATCATACTGAAGGTGGATAAGAAGAGGCTTGGGGAAGAACTAACCTAAATAACTCTGATCAACACAACATTATGACCACATACTCCAAGTCTAAGGCTAAGAGGCTAAAAACTATAAATAAATGTTGTACTCTAGTTGGCAAATTAGCAGTGGTATAGGTTAGCAATTTCAAAACTACTTTAAATGTATTCTAGAATAGAGCAAATAAGTAACATACGTGGATAATGAGAGTCAAGTTTCCCAGTATCAGAAAAGGCATTATAAGGGAAAAAGCTGGTGTGCCTCAATGGTTGAGCATCAACCTATAGACCAGGAGGTCATGGTTCGATTCCCCAGTGAGACACATGCCCAGGTTGCAGGCTCAATCCCCAGTAGAGGGCATGCAAGAGGCAGCCAATCAATGATTCCCTCTTCCTTCCTCTCTGAAATCAATAAAAATATTTTTAAATAAATACAGGAAAAAGGAGCCCTGGACAGGTACCTTGGTTGGTTAGAGCATGGTCCCCATACACCAACGTTTCGGGTTCCATCTCCAATCAGGGCACATACAAGAATCAACCAGTAGATGCATAAATAAGTGGAACAACAAATTGGTGTTTCTTTCTCTTTCTTTCTCTCTCTCTCCCCTTCTCTCTCTAAAAATCAATAAAAACATATCCTCCGATAAGGATTAAAAAAAAAAAAGACTAGTCATTCCTATTTCCCCTCTGGAGGCTCATTTAGGAGTGATCTCTCCCCAAAAGCCTTCTCTGAACCCTCAGATTGGGCTAAACGCCCTCCTCTGGGTGGCCGTAGTACTGTGCACACACCAATTCCCTAGCATTTTGAGACAAACTATTGTTTTCCATTAAGTGATAAAATCATGTTTTAATCACCACTGTACCCTTAGCACCTAGCACAGTGCGAGCAAACAAAAAGGGCTCAACAAAAATTGTGAGCGTGAGTTCGGACCTGTCTGCTGTATAAGCCTCAGTTGTCTACTTATTAAATAGGAATGCCACCAACTGTCTTACTCAACTCCCAGGGACGAGACATGAGAAACAGAGCAGGAAATATACGTAAAATCACTTGGAAAAATGATGCAGGTTATGTATATAGTTATTTCTATTTATAAAGTAAGTCTGTATAAAATATCAGTTATTGCCCTAACTGGTTTGGCTCTGCGGATAGAGCGTCGGTCCACGGACTCAAGGGTCCCAGGTTCGATTCCGGTCAAGGGCATGTACCTTGGTTGCGGGCACATCCCCAGTAGGGGGTGTGCAGGAGGCAGCTGATCGATGTTTCTCTCTCATTGATGTTTCTAACTCTCTATCCCTCTCCCTTCCTCTCTGTAAAAAAATCAATAAAATATATTTTAAAAAATATGTATCAGTTATTACTTTGGCGGGGGGGTCATTCTATGTACCTTAATTTTATTACAGAAACACTGTCTTTGAAACTTAAGGATCTAAAAAGGCATGAGGGGGTGAGAATGCCCTAAACAAAAACTGATAAGCCTACATTGTTACCTTTACATGCCTTTCTGTCAGCTATTACATGCAAAATAGAACACATTTTTTTACTTCAACAGTTGATGATAAATTACCTAGTATTAGTACAGTAGCAAAGAATATAACAGCTTACTTTATAGCCCACTTTCTTGTCTCTATATTCTGAAATGACTCAGAACCACAAGCTAAAATCTATATTTAAAAAAAAAAAGAAAAAAGATATTCATGACCTGAATGTTGCCACCACACCTCATAAATACAGCACCTTCTGCTGCTAAAACCTTTTATGCATTCAACAGCCCTATGTGTTCTTGACAAAAACCACACTCAAGCAGCTGAATTTAGAACATGCTGACCTTGAGCAAATCAATGCCCTTAGCATGTACTTCTGGCTTCTATCACCACAAGAGCTAGACAGCCTCACCATCTATAGTAGTCAACAATTTCTGGCCACTGTCCCCTGTCTATTTTAAGATATCCCTACTACATTTCTGTGTTGCACAGTTCAAAGAAATAAAAGAACACATGAACCTGTGTTTAAACACAAATAATTTACCTTGGAACCTGGGGTATATGTGTTCCTACTGTGATTAGCTCAAAAAATATTTAATTTGGTAAGTTTCCACTTCCTCCTTTCATTTTTCAAATACAATATATTTTTAACAAAGAGTAAAAAAAAAAAAAAAAATCAAGAATAAGACACTTCCATTTATTGCCAAACCAGATTTATAAATAACCTCACTCATAAATTAAGCCAGATTTGGCAATGTTTTCAAATATAAACTACAAAAACTATTTAAAAAATAATAGTTATGTGCTTTTCATGCAAAATTATACTACATATTAAAATAGTACCTAAGGAATATACTACATTTTCACCAATCTACCTTAATGTTTACTAACTCTTCAAATTCTTGTATTTAATTGACAGAAAGCCCATTTCAAACTTTTTGTGTGTTTTTTTTCCATTGTTTTTAATCAATCAACATCAGGTAACATCAAACAAAATGCTAGCACTAGTTTTTGTTTATTACAAATAAAAACTTCACTTTTTTCTAACTCTGAACACAGAATCTATAAGTTAGCATCACAATTGTATAGCTTCTGAAATTCAGGTAAATTATTTACTTGAAAAAATATATATAAACAAATCTGAAACTACTAATTATACTTAGCAATTATTCATAGCTTTTTTTTTCATTGCCAACAGATACTAACATTTGTGCAAAGGCCTAATGCTAGCAGAAACAAGTATCATAAGATATACAGCATTTTAGATTGCTTTGTAAAGGATTTCCTTTATTCTCTTGAAACATTTTATAAAAAGATAATGTCAAGTATAAAAATTAAATAAAGCTTTTTTTTCCTACTCTGATCCAAAAGATTTCAAATAAAGAAAAGGAATCTATGTTTCACATGGACTAAATCTGATATGCAGAATAATGCAGGAAAATGAAGTCATTCACTAACAAATGAACTAAATATACAGCCCAAGCAGATGGAGCCTGGTGTTTTATATAATACTAGCGGCCCAATGCACGAAATTCATCCAAGGGACGTGGCCCTCGCAGCCATGGCTTTGTCCGGAAGGATGTCCGGAAGGTCATTCAGCTGTCCAGTATAATTGGCATATTACGCTTTTATTATTATAGATGCTGACTACTGAAAGCTCTTAAGACAAAATCTATGGAGTATAAAGGGGAGCAGGGGAAAACACCATTATTATTCTCATGCTGGTAAATAAGATTTTAAAATAATATGTCCAGAAAAAAATTAACTAAAAGCTAATCTTATATTTCATTAAATTGAAAATGACAAGATTTCATTTTTTATGCTGCATTATATTCCACTGTGTGCACACTTGTGTGTGTGTGTGTGTGTGTGTGTGTGTGTGACATCTTCTTTACCCATTCATCTAACGATGGACACTCAAACCTAAACTGATCTTATGCTGCTTTCTTTATTTATCCGAAGCAGTCTTTTTTCATCACATATACACACAAAATTATTTCATTTAGCATAACTTCAACATTTATTTAATAACCAAAGAGTAATTGTCACTTACCTGTAGTACCGAGATTGTAGGTATGTTGAACAAACAGTCTTCGACACGTGACTGGCTGACCCAAAGTCTATTACTTTAACCCTGTAAGGCTGCCGAACAGGATCCACCAACATAATATTCTCTGGTTTGAGATCAGCATGAATTAAACCAAGACTTTTCAACTTTTTCAGTGCAGTGGCCACTTGTTGAAGAATGGGTCGAATTACTTTTAGTGGCAGGGGACTGAATTTATTTTGTTTCAGAAAGTCATACAAGTTTTGTTCCAGCATCTCAAAGACTAAACAAGTATGGTTACGGTGCTGAAAACATTCATAAGCTCGTACAAAGTTATACTCATCAGCATTTTCAGTACTGAGTCTTGCTAATATGCTCACTTCTATCTGCCCTTGACGTGCATAAGAAGGATGATTCTTCAAAATCTTGATTGCTACGATTTCATTTGTCCCTCTTTTCCAGCATTTGACGACCTGGCCAAAAGTGCCTCGACCAAGAAAATCAAGGACTTCATACGTGTTTTTCATGGAGCATAAGACTTCATGCTGTACTAACTGATAGTCACCTTCTCCAGTGGTGCAATTCTGTTTTGTTCCTGTAGTAGTTGTCACAACTGTCACTGGATTTCCCATGTTAGTTTGCAACATTGCAGGAAGTATGGACAATTCATCGACAATCTGCATTGCGCTGTGATTATCCAACTCCTCACTCTTGCGCTTCAATCCACATCGCTGAGGGCCTCCTAGGAAATGTAACCTAGGTCTCCACGCCCCAATCGGAGGTGCTTCCACTTGAGCTTGCTGCGCCTGAGCTGCTATTACCTTTGTAGCACCCGCAGTGTTTTTTAAAACCACAGCACTTGTCTGCAATGAAAAGTTGTGTCCTCGAGGTCTGTTAAATGCTATCTTTGTCTGAAAAGCACTACCCTTTGTGAGAGGATGAGAATTTCCAATGTTTCTACCATTCACGTAGGTCCGTGGGTAGTTTCTTTCCTGGAATACACAACTGCTTGGCTCTACTTTGAGTTTCTTCACACTACAAAAGGCACTTGACTGAGTTTGATAAACATATGGTGGGTAGACCAAGACTTGTGAGGCCATACCTGCAAAAGAAAGAGAAAAAGGACTTATTAATTACAGAAAGTTTAATTTTAACCCTCATAAAGAAAACTTTTAAGGGTCAAATCCATAATTTATAAAAAATAATTAAATTCCATCAAGATTTTTTTCTCTTGAAGATGATTGTCTTATTACATCTGTATTTATACCAGTTGATTTTAATCCTATCAATTTCTATTCCAAAGGTTAGGGTGTTTCTTATCTCCATTCCGGGGAGTAAAGATTATGTAGCTTAAGCGTGATTGTTCGTAGTTAAAGTGATTAACTACCCGCCTGGCACTTAGTTAAGGGGTTTTATTCCCTCCCTAACTTCAGGGAAAAATCCCTACCTGGGGAAACAACCTTTCTCGGAGAGGTGACCTTGGTTAAAACACATAGCGCCAAGAAAGGGAGCAAACATATTAAGAACAGTATGCCATATACGCCAGGTCCCTTGAAACATATGCTGTGCAGATGTTTCTTCCCTGCAATGACTGTGTCAAGCAGCAAGGATGGACTGGCTTCCGGCAGATGATACGCATTTCAGTACCTCTACTTTAGTTAATGCTTCAGCTACTTTGAATGTTGTGTAAGTCATTCCTGTACCTGCACCCATAAAAATAGATTCAGAAGCAGAGATGATGAAACTCACAGATAGGAATTTCTAAGCCCTGGCCAGAGTGGCTTTAAGAGCATCATCTCATATACCAAAAGGTTATGGGTTCAATTCCCAGTCAGGGCACATGCCAGATTGCAGTCTCCATCCCCAGCAGGAGGCAGCCAATTGATGTCTCTCTCTCTCTCACATCAACATTTTTCTCACCTTCTCCTTTCCTCTCTCTCTCAAATCAATAAAAGCATATTTTTTAAAAATCACCTAAAAGGCATTGTTTTAAAGACACAGGTATGAAAATGTGATCAGTACTGAAGATTTATAAAGACCTACAAGAAGTAGTAAGTGAAAATAACAACAAAAAAACAAAAGCCTTTAAAGACAGAAAAACATATTTTTTACCTAAAGAAAATCTCAAAAATGTTACCTCATAAAAAACTGGGACAAAAGACCAAAGCATTAAATTTGTAGCCAACACTTCACAAAAACAAAACCACAACAAAAACTAGCAATACAACCAACAAAAAAAAGTCTCCTTGGTGAAAGTTATTTTAGGGAATATTTTCACTCAATTGGAAATAAGCAAATAGCTACATTATATCAAAGTAAACCTTTGAGATTCTGTTTATATAAAAACCTTCCATTCAGATTTCTTTTCTGTACACATCTATCAACTATGCTTCCAGGATATATTAAAAACAAGTAGACGCAGGTGCAGTTCACTTTCAAAAGTGAACTTATTACCACTCTTTAAAGGGAGACAGAATGGAACAGGAAATGAAATATACAGATAAGATTGCTGTATCAGGTACAATGTACCAATGCTTCTCTAATCTGATAGCTTCAAAGCTAACAGAGCTAGAGGGTCACAATATGTAAAAATAGTAATGTTCTCCACAGTTAGGGTGGTACTAGGTTCACTAATGGGAGGATGCATTTTTAGTCAAATTACACAATTATAAATCATAGTCTACAAGTGACCTCAGCATGTTATGATCAGCACCAGAGACAAAAAGACTGAAAAATAATGGAAAAAAAGAAGTGAGCATGCTAAGAAACAGAAAACACCACTGCGCATGAGCATGCACACATACATGCTTCTTGATCTATTACCAGATCCCCATCCTATTCTGTCTTTACCTGGATCCAGCCATCACTCAGAGCCCTCACTTTAGCTTCCTCATCTAAATCAAACCCCCAAAACCTGACCTGCCCATATCAACAAAGAATTACACTCTGCCCTAAGAATATTATTAACCTCTTCTTTTGATTACCTCCTACCACACAAATGCCCAATATTCTTTGATAAACTCTAGTTCTTATCCTTCTAGTAAAATAGATTCCAAATTAACACTTCTCTTCCGAGATCAGACGAGATCGGGCGCGTTCAGGGTGGTATGGCCGCGTTCAGGGTGGTATGGCCGTAGACAACACTTCTCTTATGTAACACAAAAGATGCTTAGCAGCAAAAGAATCCAAAATTCTTAATCTAATTGCAGTGGCTCTCAAATCTTTTTCCTGACATATCTCAGGTACGATGAGCTTTGAAGAAGTAAAGTACTTTTTGGGGGGAGGTAGTAATCAAGTACTACACTTTTGTTAAAGAAGTAACCCATGTTAGGGAAGGTGATTTTCACCAAGGCATTTTTATGTACACAGAAAATGAATAATTAATTTGATCATTCCAAGAAAGGACTTTTACACATCACTGCAATGACTTTCAACCCTGCAGAATACCTTTTTGAAAATAACAGGGCCGCCCTAACCATTTCGGCTCAGTGGTAGAATGTCGGCCTGAGGTCGGAAGGGTCCCAGGTTTAATTCCGGCCAAGGGCACATGCCCGGGTTGCAGGCTCAATCCCCAGTGTGGGGCGTGCAGGAGGCAGCCTATCAATGATTCTCTCTCATCATTGATGTTTTTCTCTCTCTCTCGCCCTCTCCCTTCCTCTTTGAAACCAATAAAAAAATATATTTTCTTTAAAAAAAGATGCCTGCCGAAACCGGTTTGGCTCAATGGATAGAGCGTCGGCCTGCGGACTGAAAGGTCCCAGGCTCGATTCTGGTCAAGGGCATGTACCTGGGTTGCGGGCATATCCCCAGTAGGAGATGTGCAGGAGGCAGCTGATCGATGTTTCTCTCTCATCGATGTTTCTAACTCTCTATCTCTCTCCCTTCCTCTCTGTAAAAAATCAATAAAATATATATAAAAAAAAAATAAAATAAAAAAATAAAAATAAAAAAATAAAGATGCCTGCTAACTTGAGGAATCTCGTTTTCTTTATTACAAAAAAAATATTTATAGCCCTAACCGGTTTGGCTCAGTGGATAGAGCGTCGGCCTGCGGACTCAAGGGTCCCAGGATGGATTCCAGTCAAAGGCATGTACCTTGGTTGTGGGCACATCCCCAGTAGGGGGTGTGCAGGAGGCAGCTGATCGATGTTTCTCTCTTATCGATGTTTCTTTCTGTCCCTCTCCCTTCCTCTCTGTAAAAAAATCAATAAAGTATATTTTAAAAATATATTTATAAAGTAGAGTTGGTAAGTTACTGCTTTTGCTTTCAATTTGTCCTCGCTAATTAGAAAACTCTCCCTCAGGCCCCCTGGAGTTCCCAGCACTGTCAGCTTCAGCCTACCAACCAGCACAATCTATTTTGCTTTGTGGGGAATGGATCTCCCATAGCACAGGCTTCCGAGCAAAAATCCCACAAGAAAGCTTTTCTTTTAACAAGATACAAATAGCACAAACTAAGAGCAAAAAATTGAAAAATCTGACTTCATTAAAATTTGAACTTTTGTTTAGTTATCAAATGATACCAGAAATAAAGATAAGCCACAGATATAGTGAAGATATTGGCAACACATATAACTGACAAAAGATCTAAAGATTTCACACTGCTTGGCAAAATTCAGTAAGAAAATAGGTAAAAGATACCAACAAGCAATTTACAAAAAAGGGAAATAAAGGCCAAAAGACTTCTTAAAAGAAAATTCTCAACCTCAACTAGTAATAAGGAAAATAGTAATTAAAACTATGGTAGGATTCCATTTCATACACATCAGAATGACAAAATATAAGATAATACCCAATGTTGGAGAGTGAGGCATAGAGACTTATATACTAGGGTAAGACGTACAAACACTTTAGAGAGCAAAACTGGAAATGGTCATAATCTAGTAATTCTTCTCCCAGGTATATATCCTGCCTACGGACAGTCTCATAATAAGTACAACAAAACAGGCAAAATAATGTTCACTGCTACAATGTATATAATTACAAAATTTTGAAATAACCTAATTATTACAAAAGGAATTGTCAAGGTGCAGCTTTTCATACAACACATACAATACAAGTGTGTTTTATACCACAAACATCATATATTTACTAGGGGCCTGGTGCACGTAATTCATGCACTCAGGGGGACCCTCAGCCTGGCCTGCGCCCTCTCACAGTCCAGGTGCCCTTGGGGGATGTCTGACTGACAGCTTAGACCCTCTCCCGCCACTGTGGCGCGCACTGACCACCAGGAGGCAGCTCCTGTGTTGAGCATCTGCCCTTTGGTGGTCAGTGTGTGTCATAGCAACCGGTCATTCCACCATTTGGTCAATTTGCATATTAGCCTTTTATTATATAGGATTTATATACCACAAAAAAGAAAAAATACCAATTGTAAGGGCAAAACATTTATTTTAAAATGTATCACAATTTCAAAGCAGTTAAAATGTAGGAAAAGCTATGCATGTTAGAATTAATCATGTGCAGCAAAATGAATTAGCTGAAATTACACATATCAACATGGATAAATCTGAAAACAATGTAGGGGGGAAAACAAGTTGCAGAAGAGCATGTACCGTTTATTATAAAATTAACAGCGACAAATCTATGCTGTGCTTTTAGATATAGTAAGTATGTGGTAAGGTATAAAAACATGTGTGGATATGATAAAAATGCCAGAAAGAAAGGAAAAAGACTTCAATTATATGTACTGTTATTTTGCACCCAGGATGGCAGTTGCATGAAAATTAATTCTATTACTCTATACTTTCATAGCCAAAATTTACATTATTTTTATTTTATTTTTTCTATTTCAGAAAACTTTTGCAAGTTGTTTTATTTACAATGCCAACTTTTAAAAGGTCACTAGACCTTTTAACGGGACAATAAACTAGGCAGAAATCGCTTTGCAAAAAGAGGGAAAGCCCAAAATGCCACTGTTTATAGAGAACCCACAATTCAGTTTTATCCAGAGCAACAAAAAAAGAGACTTTCGATCATACTGGAAGAAACTTAGCCATATGTTTGGAATCTAAACCCAAACTACACATGCAATGAGGACAATATTCTGCTAATACAATTGATTTGCACTTGTCTAATGTTTGTCTTATATTTATATTAAGAATTGAAACAAAGCACTGCACTAGTATTTGGAACCATCCTTACAGTGTTACAGTGCCAGGCACAACTTTTCCTTCTCTTCACACCACTGGTTCTCTTTGCTGTACCTGGGCTTCCTCTTCTTCAGTAAAGGCCCTTTTGATATACAAGGTCTTGTAAATCTCTTCAGGAGTTTTCCCCTTGAGCATATTGGCAGCAGTTTTGCATGTAACATCAAACAAACCTTTGATGTCTAAATAGTTTGTAGCCAGAGTAAGTTCAACAAGTGTTCCTTGGTCAACTTTGAGGAATTCGTGGTCCCAAACAGGGATATCATCTGTTTGCTTTTCTTTGTTCTCATCATCCTCAGGAGAAGGGTCATCCTTGTGGTGGGTGCACCACTGAATGACCTTTTTTAATATTTTGCATTAACATTTAGTAGAGGAACTAGGTCATCATCACCTTCATCACGCATTCCCAACTCTTCTAACATGGTCTTGATAGTCACAGATTGTTTGGCAATTTCAATATCACCTTCAAATTTCTCTCCATCAGAACGCTGCAACTTCACTGAAGGCATGGTGCTAGTCTCAAGGAGAGAGCAGGCAGAGGCTGACGAGAACAGCAATACTGGGGCAGCATCAGCAGACTCAAGAGAGAAAGCCACTTACCATTATTTTTAAACTAGAGGCCCGGTGCACAAAAATTTGTGCACTTGGGGGGGGGGGGGTCCCTCAGCCCGGCCTGTGCCCTCTCGCAGTCTGGGACCCCTCGGGAGATAACGACCTGCTGGCTTAGGCCTGCTCCCGGTGGCAGAGGGCAGGCCCAATCCCTAGGTGCAACCCCTGGTCGGGCTCAGAGCAGGGCCGATTGGGGAGTTGGGGCGCCGCCCGCTGTCATGCACAGAGCAAGGCGGATTGGGAGGTTGCGATGCCACCCTCAGTCACGCTCAGGGTAGGGCCGATTGGGGGGTTGGGGCACCACCCCGTCACACTCAAGGCAGGATCGATGGGGAGGTTGCGGCGCCACCCCGTCACGCACAGAGCAGGACCGATCAGGGGGTTGGGGCGCTGCCCCCTGTCACTCACAGAGCAGGGCCCATCAGGGGGGTTGGGACTCCGTACCCTGTCACGCACAGAGCAGGGCCCATCAGGGGTTGGGGAGCTCCCCCCGTCACGCACAGAGCAGGGCCCATCAGGGGGTTGGGGAGCTCCCCCCTGTCACTCACAGAGCAGGGCCCATCAGGGGGCTGGGGAGCTCCCCCCGTCACTCACAGAGTAGGGCCGATAGGGGTGTTGGGGTGCTGCCCTCTATCACCCACAGAGCAGGGCTGATCAGGGGGTTGGGGCGCCGCCACTCTCACACTCAGGGCAGGGCCGATGGGGAGGTTATGGCTCTACCCCGTCACACACAGAGCAGGGCCCGTGGGGGGGGGGGGGGGGTTGGGGCACCGCACCCTGTCACACACAGAGCCGCAGGGCGATCAGGGGGTTTGGGCGCTGCCCCCTGTCACGCTGATCCTGGTGCTGGGAGGCCTCTCGGCTCCGCTGATCCTGGTGCTGGGAGGCATATTACCCTTTACTATATAGGATAGAGGCCTGGTGCATGGGTGGGGCCTGGCTGGTTTGCCCTGAAGGGTGTCCTGGATCAGGGTGGGGGTCCCCACTGGGGTGCCTGGCCAGCCTGGATGAGGGGATGATGGCTGTTTGCAGCTGGTCACACACCCTTCGGGGTGGGGGTCCCCACTGGGGTGCCTGGCCAGTCTGGGTGAGGGGCTGAGGGCTGTTTTCAGGCTGGCGGGTGACTGAAGCTCCCAACTGCTCCTTTTTTTCTTTTTTTTTTTATTCTGGGCCAGCTTTAGCTCTGGCTCCAGTTCTGAGGCCTCTGCTGCTGAAAGCAGGTACCTGGTTTGTTTGGGTTCTATAATCGAAATACTGTATCAACTCTAGCTCTGAGATCCCAGCGGGCTGAAAGCAGGTTTCTGGGGTTTTGTTTAGCTTCTATATTTGTAACAATGTTTCAAACTGCAAGCTCAGAGGCCAGCAAGGCAGGCGGGGAACGTTGGTTTCCTCCGTCACTGAAGCAAGCAAGCCTCATGTTAGCGTTAAGCTGCCTGACTGCCGGTCGCCATCTTGGCTGGCAGTTAATTTGCATATTGCCCTGATTAGCCAATGGGAAGGGTAGCGTCGTATGGCTAATTACCATGTTTCTCTTTTATTAGATAGGATGAAGTGGGGAGGGAGGATCTACCAAATAACGGAACCTCTTTAATTGTATCTTTTTAATTTCAAAAAATATATAACCAACCATTTTAGACATTTTATTAGCATATTCAATTAGCCATACTCTATTTCATTCCATTTATATTTCAATTTTTTTTAATTCAAATCAAGTAAAGACATTTAGGAACAGGAAGAATTTAGCAATAAACATTTTTTAAAAAATATTTATTGTTTAAAGTATTACAGATGTCTGCACTGACCCCTTCTAGACTGCTCTCTCCCGCCCTCCCCCCCAATCAAATAAACATTTTTTTTCATCAATGAGCTCCCAGCAAGAGGCAAAGATATGTACATAGATAACAACACTGAGGGCAATAACATAAGGATGCAGGTAGCAAAGAAAAGGGGATGATTAACATGTGCCCTAAAGGAACACAAAAAGGGTTCAGTAAAAAGTTAACCTAAAAGTTAAATTTGGAAGGTGGTGGGAAGAAGTCTGCTATGTAGGAGAGGATATTCCTTGCAGTACAAACCAACAGCACATGTAAGGACAGAGACTAATGAAAAACATGACATACTGGCTAGAACAGCACCCACAATTTATGGTTGGCCAAATCGGACCCAGACTATTTTTGTATGACCCACAAGCTAAGAATGGTTTTTACATTTTTAAAGGGTGTTGTTGTTTTTTTTAAGTATGCAACAGAGACCACATGTGGCTTGCAAAGCCTAAAATATTTGCCAACTAACCCTGAAAGTAAGTTTGTCAATCTCCACACTAAAACGTAACTTGCCAGTGGAGAGGGAGCTAGAGAAAAAGATGGTCCTTGAGAAGAAAGACAACTTTAAAAAGACATCATAAAAGAACCTTGTCTTCCAGGCTGAGCCACAGTCAAATTAAAACACAGAATCATATTTGTATTTTTAAAGGATTACTCAGGCAAAGCTGTGAAGGATAAACTAGAAAGGAGTAATAATGGAACCGTGGGAAGATTATAGTAATAGTCCAGATAAGAGCTGATCAGAGCCTGAGCAAAGGCATACACTAAGGGGGTGAAGTCCAAAGTACTGATTACCAACAGGTAGACAGAGGAAGAACCACAGAACTTGGTGAGGAGTAAGAAAGGAAGGAACTGACACAACCATGTTTCTGGCTTTAAAAAAATGATCACTAAATAATAACAGAAAATGTATTTTTAAAAAGCAGAAGGAGAATTTAGAGGAAAAATTGAACTCAATTTTAGATGCTGAGTTTGAGGTGCCTGGTGACTTAGCCTGAGTTCCCTTAAATGTAGAATCTTAAAGAAAGACCTATATTCAGGGAGTTTACTTGGGAAGTTATCTCACAGGGCAAAAGTGAGGTATCTGGAGAATAAGTCAGAAAAAAAAAAGCAAATAATAAATGTAAAGGAATGATAGAATTAAAAATTTCCCATTTGGCAACAATCATAACTGATTCAAGCAAGAATGACCAATGGATGCAAAACCTAGTGGGTGAAAGTTTGAAAAACGAAGTGTTTTGGGCGACAATTCAATGCGAGTCTCCCATGTTTCTCCATGTCCTGCAAGCAGAGACCCTGACTTTGTTCTGGAGTCACTTCTGAAAGGTGTTCGTACACTGAACAGCCTTGGAAGTAGAAATAGTGTTTTCCTCCTGAGCAAAGGGCAGGCTGTCTAATGTCCAGTAAGATAAAGGTAATGACTCTTTGGGTAAATGTCAGGCAGGCTTACTTGGCCCTTATATAAAATTCGAGTTTCCTAAACCTGGGTTCCTCTCCTACAACGTGACTCCTTTTGTGCAGGGGAAACCTGGTCCTGTTCACATCACCCAGTGGGAACCGAGTTGGGGGACAAGGCAAATACTGACATACTGACTACACTGCTATTACTATGAGTAAGAAAGTCCTTTATTTCCTATCTGCTGCCAGCATCCATGGCTAATTTGTTATCTTGCAAGACCCTTCAGAGTTCTTGACATTTATACAGCTTCAAAATACACCCCCACAAGATAGGTATTAATCAAAAAGAAGAAGCCAACAGATGCCACCTTTACCAAATGATCCATGTTAACATCATGTGCCTCCTGATATGATGAGCTAGCAGCAATACACTTCACTGTGATATTTCTAAGCACAAGAAGACAAATCCAAATTGAGGGCCATTCTTAAAAAACACGTAGTGTTGGTCAAAATGTCAATGTCAGGGAAATAACACAAAAACTGAAACACTTTACAGATTACAACAAAACTAAGGAGACATAAAAACTTGTAGGGAAAAATTGGGTAAAAGGATATCATGTCTGTTACTCTAAAAAAAATTCAGGGGGGAAAACAATATAAAGAGAAAAGGTAAATGCGAATGGGGTAAAATGTTAATGCTTAAAGAATTTAGGTTAAAGATATGTAAGAATCCTTTGTACTATTTTTTAACTTTTCTGTAGGTCTGAGCTTTTGTCAAGTGATAAACAAAAAGAATATGAGTGACAGGCATAAAACAATGGTTTTTTTGCACAAGGCTGCTCTTCGAGGGTTACACACTTGGAGATGAACTGCTGAATATGTTAGGCAAGCCCAAATCACCTAAAATCTAGAATGATCAGGCATACAATGAGTCCCTGGGATCCATCTTCTGCCGTCATTAATAAAAAAAGTATTCATAAGCCGTGAAAGAAAATCTTTTCATTTAAAAGTATTACTTAATTCACAGTAGCTTTTGGAACTTTTGGTTATTATGTAATTTTCTCATCAATAGAGACTAAAATTAGAATTTCACTATGCGGTCCAATAAATTTGATAATAAAAAGGCCTTTTCATTCTTGAAAGGATAGAAAACGCCAGTATAGTCTATACAGGGCTCTACAACAGGATTTAGAAAATGGAACTACATAACTAGCAATATTCAGATAATAAAAAGTAATTTCTAGTCACACTATTTTATTTCTAAATTTCTTTGTAATTTGAGAGCATATTTACAAAAGACAAAGTAACATGTCTTATTAGTATAAAAGATGGGATATATAATAAAATAAGCTTTTAGTGTGAATAGTAAATGAGTTTAACTCTTCACTGGTCATTTAAATCTCAGTATTTTAAATACCTATATCATTAACAGGTTGTTTTACCAGTATTCTATCCAGGAAATTAGTTACACTAACACATTTCACATAAGAAATATTTTCACATAAATGAACCACCACATGCTGTAAAACTTCATAAAATAAACCTGCTGTCTGAGATGCCCACAAAACATTTATTTGAAAACACTAAAGTCTTGGGTATTTTCCATCAGCATTGTGAACAAAGCATCTCGGGAATGTGTCGACTGTAACACAAAATCAGCATGTTAAATAACAAGCTTCCTCTGACTTAGCAAAAAATTCTAGCTTTTGGAACAGAAAATGACCTGTTGGGTATTTCAAAGCTGCTAGAAATTACCCTGCCAATATAAATCTTTATTTAAGAAAGGCTAGAAGGAATTAATTAAAAACAATATTCAAGGACTATTCTTACCACAGCATATAATTCCCTAGAATTTTCCAAACCATATAATATCAAAACTCAGAAATGGAAATACTGACTGAAAAGCTGACTAAAAAGTTCACTCAAAGCACTCTCTTCCTTGAAATAAACTTTAAGCTTAACAATTCAAATCTAGTTTATAAAACTTAAGTACAAAAGAACATTTTATTTCAATTCAACACAATACCAATGTCTACCAGTAGGGGTGGGGAATGACTGCTTTGCAGATATTTCAAATAAAATAGGATGCTATGATAAAGCCAGAAAAAATAAGTTTTATAACTTTGGGTTATGACAACTCCCTTAACAGAAAGCCAAATAATTTCCTTTCTACTTTATAGGAAATATGTCCCCAAAACCACCACGAGCCTTGGTCGGTTTGCCTCATTGATTAGAGCGTGGGCCTTCAGACTAAAGGGTCAAGGGCACATACCTGGGTTGTGGGTTTGATTCCTGACCCCATCCAGGCGGAGGTGGGGCCAAGGCAACCAATCAATCCATGTGTCTCTCTCAGGTGGATGTTTCTCTCTCTCCCTCCCCCTCTTCCACTCTCTCAAAACACCACAAAATTTTTATTTACTTTAAAAATCCATGTAAAGATACGTATGAAATATTAAAGACGAAGAAAGCAAAGGTCAAATAATCCTTATCAGACCACCTCCTAAACCAATCTACTTTTTCCCCCCTTTTAATCCTTAAAGAAGGATATGTTTTTATTGATCCTTTTAGAGAGAAACATCAATCAGCTGCCTCTAGCAGGCACCCTGACCAGGGGTGGAACCCCAAAACGTAAGTATGTGCTGGAGCTGGTACAGAACCCGCAACCTTTTGTTGTAAGGGAGGACACTCCAACCATCTGAGCAACCTGGCAAGGGCCTAATCTACCCTTGAAACAACTCAAATCAACAGGGGAAGTTCAATCCTAGATTAATAATTTGATCAAATGTCCAATCAATGTTTCTCTCTCTCCCTCCATCCATCTCTCTCTCTCTCTCTCTCTCTCTCTCTCTCTCTATCTCTCTCTTCCCATTTCCTCCCTCCAAAGTCAATTTTTAAAAAACTTAAAGTTTCAAACATAAACAACAATAAAAATGAGTAAGGCCCTGGCTGGATAGCTCAGTTGGTTAGAGCATCAACCCAATACACCAAGGTTACAGATTTGATCCCTGGTCAGAGCACATATTAGAATCAACCAATAAATGCATAAATAAGTAGAACAAAAAATCAATTGTTTTTTTCTCTTTCTCTCTGAAATCTATAAATTTTTTTAAAGAGAGAAGTGAGTGAGGACACAAAAGAGGAAATACAGAAAAAGAAACCAATTTGGAAATAAGGTAGTCAATTCAGATTGAGCTACCTGTTGGGGAGAAATAATGAGATCATAGTTCAAAAGATGAGCTAAAAGCTCATACTTGAATAAGTTATAGTAGAGATTATGCAATCATCTGGAGAAACACATAAGCTATAAATGAACAGAAAAATACTGCCAAGGGCTGAGAAGTGAATAGAAATTTAGATAGGGGCTATAGTACACATTTAATAAATTTGGAAGAAAAAGAAAAGAGAAAAGAGGTCCAGAGACTTAAGGAGGCCCAATTAAAAGATGGCCACTTAAAATCTCAGATACCTTTTTAAAAGGTTGAAGAAAAAAAAGACCAAGGAATAAAAAGAGGGGACCTGACATTACTGGAGAGGCTCACAATGCTGAAAAACATAATTCAGTATGAAATCCACAACAGAGAACGGGGTAATCCTGGAGGGAAAGGGATGTTGCTTTCCTGAGAAAGTAGTGAAAACACAATGTGTACTGGTAGAAGTTACCTTCAGACATAGAGGGTTGGAAATCTGCAGGAAGTTCATACCAATCGGCCTGTATGAGGGAAACAGACTCATCTGCTACAAGTAAAAGAGGTGAGGAGTAGAGTGGGTTTTGAGAAGTCAAATGTGTATATGACACATTCACAAGCACCTGGTCAGATACTTGTCAAGCTACTCATAAAGATTTTCTAGCCCTGGCCGGCTTGGCTCAGTGGATAGAGCGTCAGCCTGTGGACTGAAGGGTCCCAGGTTCGATTCCGGCCAAGGGCACGTGCCTGGGTTGTGGGTTCAATCCCCAGTAAGGTGTGTGCAGGAGGCAGCCGATCAATGATTCTCTCTCATCATTGATGTTTCTATCTCTCTCTCCTTCTCCATTCCTCTCTGAAATCAATAAAGAAATATATTTAAAAAAAAAAAAAGATTTTCTACATGGAATAAGGGAATAGGTAGAATGTAGCATGCCTGCATTTGGTTACTATTATAATAATAACTAGAGGCCCAGAGCACAAAAATTTGTGCACTCGGGAGGATCCCTCAGCCCGGCCTATGCCCTCTTGCAGCCTAGGACACCTCGGAGGATGTCCACCTGCTGGCTTAGGCCCACTCCCTGGGGGGATCAGGCCCAAGCTGGCAGTCAGACATCCCTCTGGCAGCCCAGCAGCCCTCGGGGGATGTCCCCAGCAGGGAGCAGACCTAAGCTGCAGTCGGACATCCTTAGTGCTGCTGAGGAGGCGGGAGAGGCTCCCGCCACCACCGCTGTGCTGGCAGCCATCAGCCTGGCTTGTGGCTGAGCAGAGCTCCCCCTGTGGGAGCGCACTGACCACCAGGGGACAGCTCCTGCATTGAGCATCTGCCCCCTGGAGGTCAGTGTGTGTCATAGTGACCAGTCATTCCCAGTCGTTCTGCTGTTAGGGTCAATTTGCATATTACCCTTTTTATTATATAGGATAGAGGCCTGGTGCTTGGGTGGTGGCCGGCTGGTTTGCCCTGAAGGGTGTCCTGGATCAGGGTGGGGGTCCCGCTGGGGTGCCTGGCCAGCCTGGGTGAGGGGCTGATGGCTGTTTGCAGCTGGTCACACCCCCTTCAGGGTGGGGATCCCCACTGGGGTGCCTGGCCAGTCTGGGTGAGGGGCTAATGGCTGTTTTCAGGCTGGCCACACCCCCTTTAGGTGGGGGGGAGGTCCCCACTGAGGTGCCTGGCCAATCTGGGTAGGGGCTGAGGGTCGTTTTCAGGATGGCTAAGCCCCCTGGCGATGGAAGCTCCCAACCTCTCCTTTTTTTCTTTTTTATTCTGGGATTTATTTACCTTCTTTTTTTTTTTTAATATATTTTATTGATTTTTCACAGAGAGGAAGGGAGAGAGACAGAGAGTTAGAAACATCGATGAGAGAGAAACATCGACCAGCTGCCTCCTGCACATCTCCCACTGGGGATATACCCGCAACCCAGGTACACGCCCTTGACCGGAATCGAACCTGGGACCTTTCAGTCCGCAGGCCGATGCTCCATCCACTGAGCCAAACCAGTTTCGGCTTTACCTTCTATAATTAAAACTTTGTAGCCTTGATTGGAGCTCAGAGCCAGCCAGGGCAGGGCGGGAAGCTTGGCTTCCTCCATCGCCAAGGGAAACCCAAGCCTCCTGCTCACTCCAGCTCTGTGGCCATGGCCGGCTGAAAGCAGGTATCTGGGGTTTATTTACCTTCTATAATTGAAACTTTGTTGCCTTCAGTGGAGTTCAGAGCCCACCGCGGCAGGCGGGAAGCTTGGCTTCCTCCATCACTGGGGCAACCAAGCCTCCTGCTCGCTCCAGCTTCGTGGCTGCCAGCTGCCATCTTGGTTGGGTTAATTTGCATATAGTCTCTCTGATTGGCTGGTGGGCGTGGCTTAAGGTGTAGCAAAGGTATGGTCAATTTGCATGTTTGTCTTTTATTAGTGTAGATATATTTGATTCCCCAATGTCTATTAGGCACTTTAGGGATACAGAAATCTTTTTTTTTTTTTTTTAATATATTTTATTGATTTTTTACAGAGAGAAGGGAGAGAGATAGAGAGTTAGAAACATCGATGAGAGAGAAACATCGACCAGCTGCCTCCTGCACATCTCCCACTGGGGATGTGCCCGCAACCCAGGTACATGCCCTTGACCGGAATCGAACCTGGGACCCTTCAGTCCGCAGGCCGATGCTCTATCCACTGAGCCAAACCGGTTTCGGCCAGAAATCTTTTAAGACATGGTTTTCGACCTGAAGAAACAGTTCAGATACTATTTTACATTTTTAAATGTAACCTTTTCCTAAAATGTAATATTGTTACCTTCTAATAGGTTATAAATTGAGGTATTTCGTTTTCTTCAAATCAGAGTAAAGGCAAACAATTTTACACGTTTAAATGTGAGATGCTTTAAAGAGATTTTGCAAATTACAGAGTAACCACTAGAAATACTTTCAGAAATGCCATGCTAAGCTTAGGGCATTTTACAAGGCAAACATTTCAACTATTTTGTACTCAAAAGCTATTGGTAAACCAATTGTGTTACAGTCTTTAACACCCTAAGTTTTGATACAGAATTCCATTTTAAATATACATGTATAAAATATTAAAATATTACCAAGTTGTCAAATTTCAGTTAAGAATATATCATATAGCCCTAGCCGGTTTGGCTCAATGGATAGAGCATCGGCTTGCCGACTGAAAGGTTCCAGGTTCAATTCTGGTCAAGGGCATGTACCTTGGTTGCGGGCACATCCCCAGTAGGGAGTGTGCAGGAAGCAGCTGGTCGATGTTTCTCTCTCATCGATGTTTCTGACTCTCTATCCCTCTCCCTTCCTCTCTGTAAAAAATCAATCAATTAATCAATCAATCAATAAATAAGAATATATCATATAGAATTATAAGAGGAACGAAATACAATATTTGCCCTTTGCATGACTCTGCTTTAAGAACCCCAAGTTAATTGTATTTTTGATTTACATAAATTAAATATACAAACAATATCCCTTCTTTTTAGTGCTTTCAAATAAGTTATAGCTAGTAATTTCAATATTCTTAAAAGTACCTTAAAATTGAACTCTTTCTATACCCTATTTTTCCCCTTCTATTTTCTTTCCACAGGTCAGCACAGAAATGAAAAGCACTACATCCCAAATTTAGAAGAAAGGTAATAATATAATTTTAGAAAGGCAAACCTATTAGAATTTTCTCAGGCAATGAATTATGCCCAGAAGGAAAAGAACTGAATTATTAACTATATATGAGAAATATGACCTTTTCCTTGATTTATTTAAAATTTTATTTACTGATTTTGAGAGCAAGAGAGAGAGAGAGAGAGAGAGGGAGGAAGGGAAGAAGTAAGGGAGGGAGGGAAAGAGGGAAATAAGAGAGAGGAAAAGAAGGAGAGGGAGAGGGAGAGGGAGAGGGAGAGAGAGACAGACAGAGAGACATCAATTTGTTGTTCCACTTATTTATACATTTATTGATTGAGTCTTGTATGTGCCTTGACCAGGATTCGAACCTGCAACCTTGGTGTATGAGAATAACACGCTAATCAACTGAGCTACCTGGCCAGGGTGATCTTCCCCTTGATTTAAATTAATATATAGCATGTCTTTGTAAGACCTTTAGACTATTAAACTGGTTATAATTTTATTATCACCAAAATAAAATTCATAGAATTTTTAAATAGTTTTCCTCTTTTTTTTTTTTGGTTTTGTGGTAAGAGTGGTGACACAACATTAAGAAACTGAACTATTCCTGGTAACTTTAAATATCTTCTATTTAACAAAATGAAATGAAGTCTTACGAAATTTGATTGTGCTATATTTAAATGATTATTTTCCTCAGATATAAAAGAAAATTTCCAGTACTTAGCTAAGTTCACCTACTACTTGCTCAAAGCAGGGATTGTGTCTTAACTCCCTTCATTCATAGCACAGAACTTTCCACTTACTGACATTCAAAGATGTACTGGATAAAACAGTTTTCATACAAATATTTTATAATTTTTCTACCCAACATTAACATTTTTTTCATTTGTGGTCAGTCAGTGATCCAGCTATAACGAAATACTTAAAGTATGCTCAACAGGTTAAAAATCTAATATTTTTAACCCAATACTATTCTTAATTAACTAAAATATATGAAACTACAGTCCTGGCCGGTGTAGCTCGGTTGGTAGGAGCATTGTAGGATCAAGAGTTCAATTCCAGGTCAGGGCACGTACTCAGGCCGCAGGGTTTGATCCCCAGTCTAGGCATGTATGAGAGGGAACCCATCCATGTTTCTCTCTCCCCCTTTTCCTTCCTCTCTCTCTAAATTCAATTAAAATATACCTTCAGATAACTATTAAAAAAATAAACAAAGTAAACAATAGGAAACTACAACTAATATACTGCAGAGATACTTGTACCTTCTCCACTGAAACTGATTATAAGTTGGCCCAAAATATGTTTTTGTTTTGTTTTGAGAATGTAGTGAAGCGTGGCAGCATAACCTATAATTTTCCATTTGTCACTATACTCTATATAATATTTCCATAGAAATTGTAACATATTATATATTTAAGTCCTCAGAAGCATTAATTTAAATTATACGTTAGAAGAAATGTCTCTAGAAAGTCAGGTTCAATTTTCAATATGTTATCACTTTATCTAACTTATTAACTATTTAACACTGTAGCATTATATATCTAAAGTCGTATAGTTTACCCAACCTACAAGACTCTCGTTGTATTATTAAACAGATAACACAGTCAAAATACATGCAAATAATTTTCAGGCCTTTAAATAACTGCTTTATAAGTAAACATTTTCTAAGCAAGTTTGCTATTTTATTTTTAAAAAACTGTAAAATAGTTTTTAAACTATTTTTTAAAACAGTAGGGAGAAATTGAAGAAGTCAAAGTTAATGTAAATGTTTTTTAGTAAGTCAAATACTTTCGAAAGATTTCTAAACTGTAATAATTGGCTAGTCATATATGGCCAAGTTTCACATTGTTTATCATAGCTTAAAGACAATTTTCGTGATAAGTCATATGTAATCAACTATAATTTATAATAAATGGCTACAAAATTTTAAAGAGGAGGGGAGTGACTCATATTGTGTTCATGTGATTATTTCAATATCTATCATAATTTTTTCATACTAGAAAAGATGCTTCAGCATTAACAATTATGCAAAAAAAAATGTATCTGACCACCCCTGCCATCCTTTATTTTCTTTATTTTTTCCATCCTTTATTTTCAAGGTAACCAAGAGTTATAACCTAAAGGATCCATCTTTCACAATTTAGGTCCTTACCTTTAGGAAAAAGTACAGCTCAAATGACCAAAGTACTTCATTTTCCTTTATTATTATTCTCTAAATCTCCACTTCTTTTAGGTGTAATCTTTTTGTTTTAAAAGAAAATGACAAAACAGCAAAAAAAAAATACAATATAAAAAGTGTATCTGGAAACCTACTCTTTAAAAGAAGAAATGTTTATCTCAAAAGGTAAAAATGAACTGTGTGACTGATATCAGAGAGGTCAGGGTTTGAATTCAGTTTGAAAACCCTAGATTTATATATGATGTGCATCTTAATTTTATTATTTATTATAAGACCAAAAAAGTATTCCAATAAATCAAACCCGTTTTAATAGGAATAATATGTTCTATGCTCGTCACCCAAGTCAGGCCTATAACATAAGATTTTCTTTTAATTGGATAGAAAGCTCATATTCCCTAAATTCTACATTAAGCAAAAAAAAAGTCTTTTTGGATTGAAAAACAAAAGACACAAAGTGGAAGGGGACAGGATTTTAAAAATTGGTCGAGGATGATAAACAGATACTATTTCACAAGACTGATCACTTAGCAGGTGTCGTGGCATTTTTTTTTTTTAAGCCTCACCCGAGGATATGGGTTTTGTTTTTTACTTATTTTAAAGAGAAAGGAATTAGGGGGTGGGGGTGGAGAGAGAGAGAGAGAGAGAGAGAGAGAGAGAGAGAGAGAGAGAGAGAATATGAATCTGAGAGAGAAACATGGTTCGGTAGCCTTCTGTTCTCACCTAACCAGGAATCGAATCTGCCACCTTCGTGGAAGACACGCCAGCCAGCACCTGGCCAGGGTGTCACAGCATATTCTTAATCTTTTCCCCAAGCTGCCACAATACTTAATTGACTATAACTAAATGAACTTTGGTTGCTAGCAACTTCAACATTTAAAGTGAAAACAGATTTCTAAGTCTCCCAAATCCAACCACACCAATCTCTTCCCCCCACTGTGGCCCAGCTTTCTCTACCTTTCCTGCCCCACTAACTTACTTCCCTCTCATCACTCTCCCACAGGGAAAGAAACAAACAACTATCACTTTTAGAATATTAGAGAAACTGTTTGGGTCAAAGTAATAAAACACATTTAAGGTAAAAGATATTGTCTTTGGTTTGTTTCATTTCAATGCCTTTCTGTTGGAAAAAGACAGCTGACAAAAGTGTTGATTTGGGGGCCATTGCAGGGTAGCTCTGTAGGTTAGAGCATCATCCCAATACACCAAGGCTTTGGGTTCGATCCCCAGGACACATATAAGAATCACCCAATGAATGTATAAATAAGTGGAACAACAAATCCATGCGCCCCCCCCCCCCCCGTGTGTGTGTGTGTGTGTCTCCCCTTCCTTTCTCTCAAATTAATCAATAAAAAATGTGTTTCAATAAAAACGATATAAATACTTTAAGTACTGATTATTTCATTCACTACTAAACATAGTAAAGTAAGACAAAGTAAATCAGTTAAATGACTTAACTATCCCAAACCACAAATGGCACCCTAAAAATACAGTTATTTTCAATATCCATCCAGTTCTTTTAGTTTCCACATAAGTAGTAAGAGTAGAGGCTCTAAGTCCCTTAGGATAACAGCCGTGCGCCTCAGAATCAAGGCAATATGCTGCCTTTGTGTAGTGACATATGGCCCAAGTATCAACTGAGGAAAGCAGCCTGAACTGCTAAAGAGGTCAAGGTCTAATTTGACAAAAACTTGGGTAAAATATATAACATACATCCTCTATCTCTATTCTAGCTTGGTCCTAACAGTGACTTAGATAAGGTCCAAACCAACAGCTATGTCAAACCTACAGAATCAGCACACTAACATTGGGTGTTTTTCACCAAACCACTCTTAGTTACACCAAGTCAACCAAGAGAAGTGGACTGTATTTGGTTGTAAGTTGGTCACATTAAGTGCTCTGGCTATCCTAAAAAATTACCCTGATTTAAAACTTCTCCTCCGAATACATATCCCTATTCAACTCCAGGTGCTAAAAGGTATTAGGCAAGACATACTTTTTAGCCCTAACCGGTTTGGCTCAGTGGATAGACCATCGGCCTGCGGACTCAAAGGTCCCAGGTTCAATTCCAGTCAAGGGCATGTATCTTGGTTGCGGGCACATACCCAGTAGGAGGTGTGCAGAAGGCAGCTGATCAATGTTTCTCTCTCATTGATGTTCTGGCTCTCTATCCCTCTCCCTTCCTCTCTGTAAAAAATCAATAAAATATATATTTTTAAAAAAAGATATACTTTTTAAGCAGCTGGACAGAACCAGTAGGACATTTAAAATAATTTCTTTAGGCTTACATTTGTATCATACAGAAAGGGTTAGCCATGACAAAGCTTTCAGCAAGTAGTGTGGGGCGAGAGAGAGGCAACTTTTAAAAAGCAATACAACATACTGGTAGATTCTTCCATTTTAACAAAGTTCTAGTTTGTCTACAAGTAACTTCCAAGTTAAACATGTCACATTAGAAATCTCAACTTCAGACACTAGGAAATTAGGACAGCTGCAAACCCAGAAATTGTATATGAACATTTCCTTTAACAGCAACAATATAATCATTATATAGCAAGTTATTTTGTGTCCGAGGCAAGAATAACTCTAAAGAGGTATTTTAAATATGGAGAATTTCAAAGTTCCTTAGATCAAACACCCTTAAATCTATATATTGCTACCTACAAATTCAAATGTTAAGTTGCAATTGGACGACATTTTTTGTCTCTGAATTAACTACCAATAATGCAATTCTAACTGACCATATCATCACTCTTAGCGAACTACTAGACTGAGAACAGCAAATTAGGAAAGTTAACTCCTTTACCTTGCAAAATTAACTTCAAAAGTTACCAAAGTAAGTCATTCAGACATTCAAATGGAAAGTAACAGCCTTAGCTGGTTTGGCTTAGTGGATAGTGTCCGCCTGTAGATTGAAAGGTCCCAGGTTCAATTCCCGGCAAGGGCACGTGCCTGGGTTGCAGGCTTGATCCCCAGTAGGGGGCATGCAGGAGGCAGCCAATCAATGGTTCTCTCTCATCATTTATGTTTCTATTTCTCTCTCCCTCTCCCTTCCTCTCTGAAATCAATAAAAATATTTATTTAAAAAAAGAAAAGAAAATAACATGCAAACAAGTATTTTCATTCAATGAATGGGAAGTAGTATTTCAGCACTCTGAAATTTACATTTGTCCCATACTCACTTCCATATATAGGTGTGTCCCCCAAAAATGTATACACAGACTTTGAATAATTACCAGTATAAAGGCAGTGTTTATTAAAATACATTTTATTTTCAAAACTGAGCTATCAGTTGTTAAAGTGTGTAAACATTTCTGGGGACACCCTGCGTATGCCTTCAGTGTTCATGTATGAAATATTAAAAACAAAAGCTGAATAAAGAAATGCACTTGACAACTGTGGCTATTTTAAATTGCAAGGGGGCTTTCAATTCCTCATGTTAAACAAATACTTATATGCCCTGCCATACTAGCTACAGCAACCTACCTCTGTAATTTGCACCTTATTTATGGCATCCCATGACGAAACATCCAAAAAATTAAAATAGTATGATCTGAAGCTTCTTTTCAAGCATGTTTACAAGAATTATCATCTCACCAAAACCACCCACTTTTATGTGACTCTAAATCTCCATGCCTAGAAGCCAATGACTGGTTTACAAGCAAGATAATGACTAGTTCACTGGAAAAGGTATTATGACAATAAACTAAGACTGGCTCACCATGTTATGATCTGGCTTGCCTAATATGTACGTTTAGCTACTGTAGTCAGCAATGTCCAAATATAAAATTGAAACGTTTAATGGCTGGTTCTGTTCTAGATTTCAAGCTCATCTTACCTTTTTAAAGCATGGTTTTAAACTAAGACTTTTTTTTAGTAAGTATTTTCCCTAGAACAGAAAAAAAATTTACGAAATTGTTATTCAATTTTCCCATGACAAAAAATAAAATGTCCAAAATCTCAACTATTTCAACACACCTCTCTACCTTAACACAATTAAAAACAAATAAGTTTAAAAAAAATAAAATAAAAATAATCTTCAAACAGGTTAAACACTATATCCCAAAAATAAGCTTTCAAAAATTTATGAATGCACCCATAAGTATGCCATGAAACGCCTTGTTGGACGAAATGCCTTGCCGATTTAAGCATAAAGAACTTTATTTGGTTGGTTACATTTCAGTTATTGTTAAATGACATGAAGGCATAAGGTACCAAACAAAACTATGAACATGTCTTTTTTTAAAAGATCAGTCCTATTTTATTTACTTAAGTACTGTTTAATCATGACCTATCAAAACCTTATCATGGCTCATTGTATAAAATTAGCACTGAGCTTGCAAACATAAGCAGAATCCAGACTTATCAAACATATGGTGAGGCTTTGCCCAGCTTCTGAAAAATTAAACGAGAATGCAGGATCAACATGTTTTAGTTGGGAACAAACAAAACCCACCGGCTCTGCTCAAAACTTTCCATCAAAAATATGATCAAAGGGGGGGAGGGGGGAGCTCTTAACATTTTAGAAAGCCCAGCACTTAAAACTTTAAACAAAAATATGAAGTGGCTCGATTAGTACTTCCACTTCAGAAGCTACAAATAACAGGCAAACACCTAAAAATATTTTTAAAAATATTTATAAAAAAGAATTCAGCCGATCTCAACTACTAGAAGGCAACACACACAAGCACAGGCTGGTGGTTCACCAGCTTCCCTTCCCGGCCCTGTGCCAGAGAGACATCCAAGTTGACAAAAGAATTGACCGTAAGATTTCCCTGCAAACTGGACGATAACCCGAAAAACTTCACCGCTGCTACTAGGAGCTCTTTATAATTAGAAGCAGCAGCGACCCGACAGGTGGAAAAACAAATTCTGAGCGGGGCCGCCAGCGGTGGTGAAAACACGGCTCAAGGACTGGACGTGCGAGGACGACGTTGTCTCGGGTCCAGGTCATTCACTCACACACCCTTCACTCGCGCAGAAATAAGACGGGGAAACAACAGGCTTCGCCCAGAACCACGTACCATGTCAAACCCGCCTGGTCCCTCCCGACGGGAACACAGACATGCTCGTCGCCGGTCCTGCCGCCACGGCTCCCGGCGCCGCGAAGGGGAGCGGGCGGCCGCCGCCGTAACGAGACGCCGGCAACAGCCCCGCCGCGCGGCCGCCACGCCTTCCGCGGGCCGCGCAGGGGACGCGGGGCGGCGGATCACATTTCTCCTCCCCAACGATCACACGCACTCGCGTCCCCCGAGCGGGCACCGTCCACACCCGCCGCTCGGCGACGCTGCTGCCACCGGCCCGGGCCCCACGGCCAGGTTGCGGCCATCGGCCGGGCGGGCGGGCGCTCGAGTGGCGGGCGGGCGCGCGTGTGTGTGTTGTTCCCTGAAGGAAAGACAAGGTGTCCGCGGCGACGGCCTCGGGCTGCGGTGGGGGGAGCGGCGCCCCGTGAGACTAAACACAACTCCGGTTGCTGGGAAGAGCCGTTGCGCAACCTTGGCAGCGGCGGCCCGGCCCGGCTTCCCGGAGGCTGCGCCACGGCGCGCCGACCCCGCGCGCGGCCCCCACGCTCGGCGGCCTCCGGCCTGGGGCGGCCCGGCCGCGAGGGAGACGCCCGCACTCGCGAGGGCCGGGGGGTGCGGATGGGGGTGCAGAACGCGCGGCGGGACGCGCCGCTCCGGGGTGTTGGCGGCGGGGTTCCCGCGGAGGGGCCCCGGGCCCCCGGCCCGCCCCGCCCCGCGCCCTTACCTTCCTAGAGGCCGGCGCTCTCCCCTCTTCGGGCGGCCGCAGCCCTGAGCATGTCCGGGGCGGGTGCGGGGCCGTGCGGGGGACGCGGAGCCAGGCGCTTCAGCGGGCGGCACCACCCAGCCCGGGCTCAGCCCCTCTCCGCGGCCGCTGCCATCTTGTCCTGGCGGCTGAGAGGAAACGGCGAGACACCCTCCCTCGCCCGCGGCTGCTGCTGTTCTGGCTGCCGAGCGCCGGGCCCGGCTCCCTCATCTTCCTCCCAGGGATCTGGGTGGGGTCGGTTGGCGGGGGCGACGGGGGTGCGAGGCCGACCGGGCGGCCTCCGACTGCGGGGCCTACGGGAGGCGCGGGGTGCGGCGCCCGCGGCGGGCGGGGCCCATGCCTGACGCCCCTGCCGAGAGGGGCGGGGGAGGGCGGCAGCCGGGAGGCGAGGGCTGCGGGGCCGCCGCTCGGGCTCGTCGGGTCGCGGCGCGGCCGGCCGTCGTCACCAGGCAGCTGCCGGCGGCCGCCCCAGTCCCGGGCCCCTCCTCCTCCGCGCCCGCCGGCCTCCGCCGCCTCCGCAGCGCCACCGCCCGCCCGGCCGCGCAGCGCGCTGAGCCCGGGCGGCCCCGCTCCGCTCCGCTCCGGCCGCGGCGCCCGCGAAGCCCCTCCCCGGGCCCGCCCGCCCGCCCGCCGGCAGCCGCGCCCTGGGCGCTCCGGGCCCGCCTGGCGGCCGGCGGGGATCCGACCGAGCTCCCTCGCACCCCGGCATCCCGCGCCCCAAAGGCAGCCTCCGGCAGCGGTGCCGAACCTCACCTTCCCGGGGCCCACTCCGCCAAAAATAGGGATTTTTAAAAAATCCCCTAACCCCCAAAGCAAGCATGAAAAAGCGGAAGCAGGGTTTTCACAGGCCTTTGGAGACCCTGTAGCCAGTTTCCCGTTCTACCCCTTTCGGATCTGTTTGGGGGGGTTTCTAGGGTCGTCTTTTTTGTTTTGTTTTGTTTTGTTTTGAAGCTCCAAAAATAAGGAAAGGGGGAATGCTCAGTCGGGTGAACAATCCCCATTTAACATGGGTCCTTCCGCTTCCCCGTCCCAAAGAGGCAAGAACATGGTACCATCGGGGTGGAGGACAGGCGAGAGGGCCCCCTGGAGACGTCCCAAGAGCCCCTCGAGGGTCCAAGGCCAGCAAACGCGAGGCTCACCCGCCTCGGTGTGGACACGTCTCCATCGGGTTGTGATTCCACTCCCAGAGATGAGCTTCCTCCCTCCCGGAGACGGGGAAACCGACAGAATGGCCCATCTCAAGCAACGTAACGATAGAACTGTGGAATTTTAGACATGAAGGAACCTGGAGGTCTTTGGTACAAGCTCTTAAGCGAGGACAGGGGTTCCAAAAGCTGCGGGTGACCTGCCCAGGGTGACACGGCAAAGCCCTGGTCTTTCCCCTTCCGTAGGCAACAACTGACCAGAGAACCTGTCCTCCCGAGGATGGTTGTGGCCTTTTAAATGGTTTCCTTTTGTTCTGCATTAATGTGTAACTTTGGGGGAATGGAACACCCTTCCCTGAGCAGTGGAAATGCCCTTTGTTCCCTCCGTAATCTTCACTGGAAGGACTGAATCTAGCACATACCTATGCGTCCGCAGACATTTTCTTCCCCGCCTCCCCCTCCCCAGACTTTGTGTTGCAGAACTGGGCAGGGTAAAGGGAGTGGCAAATCGGCGCATACTTAATGCTACTTTTATTCTCGGCTGCTTTCAAACTGGGAGGAGAATATTTTGGAGGATGCCTTAAAAAGAGATAAGTATGCCCTGAGGCGGTTGCAAATACGCTTTTCAAGTGACAGTTGTTTTCTTCACGTTAGGGAAAATAACCACTTGAAAAGTCTTCCAAAATAGAAAAACATTGAGTGCCTCTCAGAGAGAACAGCACGTTAGCCATTCCTTTTTACTTAGTATTATTTATCTTTGATATTTTTATGTTTTTATTGATTTTTAGAGAGAGAGAGAGGAAGGCAGAGGGAGAAGGGAGAGAGAGAAACATCAATAGGTTGCCTCTTGCACACCCCCCTCCTGGGGATCCAGCCTGCAATGCAGGCATGTGCCCAGTCTGGGAATGGAACCAGCAACCGCTTGGTGCATGGGTCTATGCTCAACCACTGAGCCACACCGGCTGGCCTACTTTTGATTTTTTTAAAAATATATTTTATTGATTTCATAGGGGAAGGGAGAGAGAGAAACATCAATGATGAGAATCATTGATCAGCTGCCTCCTGCACGCCCCCTACTGGGGATCCAGCCCGGAACCCTGGGCATGTGCCCTTGATTGGAATTGAACCCAACACCCTTCAGTCTCCAGGCCGAGGCTCTATCCACTAAGCCAAACCAGCAAGGACTACTTTTGATTTTTTTAAAGCAAGAGTTAAAAGAATAGAGAATAAGTTAAACAGGAAAAATATTCCACTAGAACTTCAACTTTTCAGAAATTTTGCAAAACACTTCTCTAGATCACCTCTAATGGAAGGCTTCCGATTTACCTGTTTTGTGGCATTGCTACATCTATGTAGAAGCTGAAAATTGAGACTTTCCCCCCTTACTGTCCCTGAAATTGGTACTTGAAACACCAGGACACATAAATTCCAGGAAGGGATTCTGTCTTTATTTCATTTTTTTAACCATTGCATTGCCAGTGCCTAAAACAGTGATTTATACTTGTCTTTAGTAAATGTTGCTAAATAAGTAAATGAACACTATTAATTCAAGTTGTCCTCTAAACCTATCATCGCCTAACAATCTCTTTACCTCCAACCTCTCCTCTTTAATCCATTCTGAACATCAACATCCAGAAATTTTTTCAAAACCCCTGATTTAGTCATTTTATGAAGTTTTTAGAAAAGAAAAAAAAAAAGAAAAACAATTTTGGTGCTCTCTCTCCCAGGGCAAGCCCATGCCTTTTCTCCCCTTCTCCGCCCCACTCCCACCCCCACCCCGGACCCTTTACTTAGCTCTCTCCTACACTCCCAAGGGCCCTTATTTTTATTTTCTTTTTAGGGCCCTTATTTTGTCTCTAATTTTCTAAATAAACTTTCTCTTGTAGTTTGAAAAAAATTGAGTTTTCATAGTGTTGTTTTTTTACATGCAAGATGCAAAATCCGTGTGGGGGGGAGGGTATAGAGATTAGAAATTTTGAAAAACTGAAAGACAGTTTTTAGTCAGAGTGAGGATGAATCAAAGCAGACGAGGGTAGAGGGAGAAGCAAAGGCCAGATTGTGATTTATGAATTTATTCTACAAGCAAAGGAAGCTATTGATTTATGAGGGGCACAATATGATCAAAGAAGACATTGGTGCCCTGGCCGGTATGCCTCAGTTGGTTGAGTGTCGTCTCATGCACCCAGAAGTTGCTGGTTCGATTCCCAATGAGGGCACGTACCCTGGTTGTGGGCTCAGTCCCCAGTGGGGGGCAAGCAAGAGACGGCAGATTGATGGTTCCCGTTCATGGGTCTTCCTCTCCCTCTCCCTTCTTCTCTCTCCCTAAAATCAATTTTTAAAAACTTAAAAATTAAAAATAAAAAGATATTTGCTTTGGGTGTGGGAACCACCTATTTTTCACTTTTTTGTATTTTTAAATTTTTCCTTTCAGTAACTTTCAATTTCATTCAGAGTAAAAGCTAACAGCCTTACAATGGACTTTAAATGCTCTATGAGACCCTAGACCAGTGAAGGCGAACCTTTTGAGCGCGGCGTGTCAGCATTTTGAAAAACCCTAACTTAACTCTGGTGCCGTGTCACATATAGAAATTTTTTGATACTTGCAACCATAGTAAAACAAAGACTTATGTTTTTGATATTTATTTTATATGTTTAAATGCCATTTAACAAAGAAAAATCAACCAAAAAAATGAGTTCATAGGTTCGCCATCACTGCCCTAGACGGAACTGGCCCAAAGGGAACTCACCTGCTCTTTGTCTCCTTACTCTGCAACCTTTAATCAGACTCCACTGTCACTCTGGCCTCAGGCACCTGGACCACTCTCTCTGCCTGGACCATGCCAAGTATTCACCTACATCCTTTTCAGGTCCTTACTCAGATGTTACCTTCTTAGTGAAGACTTCCTCAGTAATAATCGCCTACTTATACACATTAAACTCCTTGTTTTTATCTTTATCTTTATCCTTAGGGCTTACCACCATCTAAGTACTATAGTATAGATTTTCTGTACCCTCTGCCCACCAGAAGGTAAGCTCCCTGAAGGCAGAACTTCGTGTTCTGTTGGCTGCTCTATCCCCAGACTCTTGTTGTAATGTGCCCCGCGAATCACAGAAGGACGCCTCAAGAAGTCGAATTAAAGAGTCATATTTATTGCAATCCGGGACTATGAGGGGCCATTCCCCAAATCTCATAGTAATAAGATGGTCGCAAAACCAGACTTCTATAGGCAAAGATCACAAAGGTATGACTACATCCCAAGGTTTTGAATGAGGAACCTGATTTGCAAAGAGCAGTTCACAGAAGCAGAAGCAGCACGTTATCTAAATTACAGTTTGGGGTCTCCGGATCACTGAATTGACAGAAACACATTACCTGGAGCCCTCGGGTCTGGAATGAGGAACCTGATCAGACCTAAGCATGTGATCTAAATTACAGTTTTTGGGTCTCCGGATCACTGAGTCAACAGGGACCCCTTAACTGGAGCCCTCTGACCTTGGGATAACTGTGCTGTCCTTCCCAGGTAAGGGAAAATGTGCTTTCTAAGACCGGTATGACCACAACCCATGGGATATTCACATAATCAATAGGGTATTTAATCGAATGGGATGATTTATATAATTCAGAAAATCAACATAACCTGTCTATTGTTAAACAAAGCAAATAGGTACATAAGCCAAACAGCAGGGTTAAAGGTAAACTATAGTTCCTACCTGAGATGATTGCTCACTCTAGCATACAAAGGAACTCAATAAATATTTGTAAGATGGAAGAATGAATTTTCTATGTAAAGCAGCATGAAATCCTCCATAAACTCAGACTGCAATAGTAGCAATTGCACCCAGGTCTTTCCCCAACCCCCACACCCCAAAATTAATGTGTCCCAAGGCCAGTCCTCCTTGTACTTACTTACCTTGTGTTCCTCACTGCTGTCGTTCTTCACTGCACCACATATAGGTGTGGTACAATACAGAAAAAAGGCCCTCCCCAGCCTTAGCAGATGATGCTGATGCTTCTCCAAAGAAAAATGTTGGATTTTTTTTTTTTTTAATCTGCATTGTTGAAAAGATGTTGGAATGTTGTCAGGGTGCCTGAATCTTACCCCAGACTCCATTTCCTTAAGGAAGTTGGTTTGTTGTTCTCCAATCCCTAGCTATCCTTACCTGCCATTGGGGGCTGGTGGGGAGGACCAGTCAACCAAAAGAAGCTTCCTAACTACAAATCTCCAGCAGGAGAGGTTCAGCAGGGGGCTTCTGGTTCCTCCATCCCAGGAGGTACTCACCTTCCCATGCAAATAATTTACTTTCTCCCTAGAGATCAGCTTTGTGTACCTGGGCCTCAGGGAGGGGCAGCTGGAATGGGAAAAAAAAAAAAAGGTTAAGGAGTGTCTCACTCTTACCTACATTTGCATAACTGAAAGGCCCACTCAAGTAACTCTTTGTAGCCCAAAGATCTGTTTCTCTTCTTTAAAAAAAAAAAAAAAGTAACTGCCCAGAGGGAAAGCTGGGAGGGTGGGTGGATGGGAAGAGATCAACCAAAGAACTTGTATACATACATGCATAACCCATGGACACAAACAATAGGGTGGTGAAGTGGGGGTGGGAAGGTAGAGGGGAAGAGGAACAAAAAGGGGGCATACGTAGTACTTTCAACAATAAAGATTTATCCCAAGAAATCAGAAACACCAATTAGAAAAGATATATGCACCCTATGTTCATAGCAGCACAATCCACCATAGCTAAGATTTGGAAACAGCCTAAGTGCCCATCAGCAGATAAGTGGATTAGAAAACTGTGATACATGTACAGAATGGAATACTACACTGCAGTATAAAAGAAGGAATTCTCACCATCTGCAACAGCATGGATGAACCTGGAGAGCATCATGCTAAGTGAAATAAGCCAGTGGGAGAAAGATAAATATCATATGATCTCACTCATTTGTGGAATATAATGAACAATATAAACTGATGAACAAAAATAGAGCCAGAGGGGGAAAAATATTCTAGAATATAATAGAAGAAATCCTGTTATTTGCAGATTTTTAATAATTTCCTACAACCTTTGTGATATCATGTTAGTACAGTTTTGGTAATATTATTATACTTAAAATCCTTTTATTCTTGAAATATTAATGTTTATTGCATGTAATATATGTAAGATAAAAAACAATAAAGATTTAATTTTAAAAAAAAGAAACTATTCCCTTTAAATTCATAAAGATAAAAATAATCTCATCATAACCTGAAAATTCATAAATGTTATCTTAACCTAAGAGTTTTGTATTATAGTCAGCAGAGAGCAAAACTCTCAAATAGTAAATAAAATTCATCCTTGAAAATTATCCAAATTGCCCGTAAAGTATAATGTACACTGTGTTGTGTATATAACCTTGTACAATAATGAGTACATATAAATGATCTGCTACTTGTCAGTAGTCCTAAAGTAGATTTTTTACAGTTCACCTCTTAGAGCACTTCAGAAATTTAATGAACCAGACTCATCATCTTAAGACGCAATCTAGCCCTAGCCCAGGGGTGGGCAAACTTTTTGACTCGAAGGCCACAATGGGTTCTTAAACTGGACCGGAGGGCCGGAACAAAAGCATGGATGGAGTGTTTGTGTGAACTAATATAAATTCAAAGTAAACATCATTACATAAAAGGGTATGGTCTTTTTTTTCAATAGTTTTATTCATTTCAAATGGGCCGGATCCGGCCCTCGGGCCATAGTTTGCCCACGGCTGCCCTAGCCGATTTGGCTCAGTGGACAGAGTGTCTGCCTGTGGACCCAAGGGTCCCAGGTTTGATTTCGGTCAAGTGCACATGCCTGGGTTGCGGGCTCCATCCAATGTGCAGGAAGCAGCCAATCAATGATCCCCTCTCATCATTGATGTTTCTATCTCTCTCTCTTCCTCTCCATTCCTCTCTGAAATCAATAAAAATGGATTTAAAAAAAAAGTTGCAGTCTAGTAATCACTACTCTCTTTGCTACTGTCTTTTTAAATTAAACTTATTTGGGTGGCATTGGTTAATAGGGTCATACAGGTTTCAAGTGTACTTTCTATGACACGTGATCTGTATACTGCACTGTGTGCCCATCACCCTCAGTCAAATCTTTAATTTCTTTCTGCATTTCTGCAAGAGGTACCAAGAGGTACAGACACTGTCGATGTAAGAAACATCCAGCCGGCTGGTGTGGCTCAGTTGTTGAGCATAGACCTATGAGCCGGGAGATCACGGTTCTTTGATTCCCAGTCAGGGCATATGCCCAGGTTGTGGGCTCAATCCCCAGTGTGGGGTGTGCAGGAGGCAACTGATCAATGATTCTCTCTCATCATTGATGTTTCTATCTCTCTCTCCCTCTCCCTACCTCTCTGAAATCAATAAAGATATGTTTTAAAAAAATATATCCAAACCTGTAAGAATTTTTTGAGCCAAAGAAGCAAAATCTCAATGGATTGAGAAAATACTCTTGAGAATGGCAGTTTTACCACTTATTTTATACATCAGAATAAAAGGGGAAGAAATAAGGGGGTTACATGCAATCCATTGGTGGTAGATTAGGGAGGCAGGAAAAAAGCAGAGGGGGGAAATCTCTAGGATTGGACAAAAAGTAAAAGGAATAGACACACACTTCTTTTACAGGTGAGTATGGGATAGTTAACAGTTAACAATTAACATGATAACAATAGCAATGGCCTTCTGTGGTCTCCAGCTCTGGTGGGAGATTGTGTCCTGAGGGTATGGAAAAAGGAAATTACACAATGATTTAATTGGATCATTGTCCACAGGCATCAGCTCATGGAGAGAAAAGGCCAGCCAACACCCACAGTGTTTCGGTTGTTCTCTCTCCAGAGCTTCTGGAGATTAATTCTCAGAAGTTAAATGTACTTACAATGCAATATAACAAGCTAGAATAGTTTTTATTTTATTATGATGATTTTTTGTTAACCCTTCCCCAGGGATATTTTTCCATTGATTTTCAGAGTGGAAGGAAGGGAGAGAGACTGAGAGAGAGAGAAACATCAATTAGTTGCCTCCTGCAAGTGCCCCAATTGGGGCCAAGGATCAAGCCTGCAACCAAGGTACATGCATGCCCTTAACCGGAATCGAACCCAGGACCCTAGTCATAGATATTTCCCTGCTTTGCTTTTCCACATTTATGTAATCTTCCTTAATTCCAAATGTATAAAAGAAACTGCTAATGACATTCTGGGAAGCATTTTTCTTAATCTTGTTGAGACCTCCCTACCAGGAGTGTTCTCTGTTTGGCTCCAATGAACTCTAAAAAACTCTTCTAAAAATGTTCTACAGGTTTGGACATTCTTATACCAACATTCCTTTCTTCCTTACTGCTTTATTCCTACCTACCTGTGATGCCCTTATATTACACTCCCCCTACACACCTGTCTTCTCCCTCCTCTGTATGATGACACTCCCTTAGAATTGCTTCAGATTATGCTCTGGCTGCCAAAAGTGCCCACCCTGTGACACTCCTATTTCCCCCCTAGCATCCAGATATCCTTAACATCAAAACTGCTGCTTCTTTCTTTGATCAAAATATGCATTCCAGAGAAACCAAGATGGCAGCATAGGTAAATACCGGAAATTGCTGCCTTGCACAACCACTTCAAAAATACAACTAAAAGACAAAACGGACATCATCCAGAACCACAGGAAGGCTGGCTGAGTGGAAATTCTATGACTAAAAGGAAAGAGAAAAGTACACTGAGACTTAGAGGAGGTGCGGAAGTAAAGTGCAGAGGTACAGAGGCGCACGTGGAAAGGGCTGGCAACTGAGGACTCGGTTGTCTTTTCCAATACGGAGGGAGTCTCAAGCTCCCAACTGCTCTGAACTCCAGTTCCAGGCGAGTCTCTAGGGACCCAGACTCATACGGGGAGAAAATGGACTGTATGGCATTGGGCAGAACTTGAGGGCGGCTTTCTCTCAGAGGGGCTTGCAGTGATTCCCGCGGGACACCGAGACCCGGGGCCTGTTAGAGCAGGACTGAGGATCAGCCATAGCTGTTTGCTCTGCCCTGTTGATTCCCTGAGACCCCACCCCAACCAAGCTGTGCACAGAGGCTTTTGCATATGAATAGCCTGGCCCTTTGCAATCTAAAATTACCTAACAAACTGCAGCTGGGTCAGAGAGACTCAGAACATCCAAAAGAAGGCCCAAGGCCCCACAGCAGCTTGCATTGCTTCACAGCTGAGCCTCATCTGGGCACCTCCAAACCCCAAACAAAGAAGAGGAATCTGCAGATCTCTCCATTGCTCCTGCTGGGTAGCTTCAGGTAGAGGCTAAATTAGCACTTCCTTAGAGATCCAAGAGCCAGTGTATCCAGTGGTCAGAGTGGGACCATCCAGATTACAACTCCTCAGATCCATAAGGGACACACTCAGGGGGAAGACTCAGTGAGCACCAAAGGCCCACTGAAGCAAGTCTTGCCCCATAAGGGTGTCTCCAGCACAGAAGTTCTCCCACCATAGACACAGCTGATTCTCACAGCCAATTGGCCTGGAGGTCAATTCCTCCCAGTGAAACCTACAACAATCAAGGCTTAACTACAACAAGACTGTGCACAAAGCCCACAAAGGGGTGCACCAAGAGTGTCCACCTCAGGTAACTGGGGAGGCTGAGCCACTGGGCCCTATAGGACACCTAGCACGGAAAGCCACTCTATTAACACAAGGAAGCAGCCAAAATGCAGAGACAAAGAAACAGGTAACAAATGACAGAAATGGAGGAAAGCAAACTACTGGATATAGACTTCAAAATCACACTTTTAAGGTTTTTCAAGAATTTTCTAGAAACCGCCGATAAATTTAGTGAGACCCTCTATAAATCTAGTGAGACCCTCTAGGATATGGAAAAGGACCAACTAGAAATTAAGCATACACTGACTGAAATAAAGAATATTATACAGAGATCCAACAGCAGACTAGAGGATCCCAAGAATCAAGTCAAAGATTTGAAATACGAAGAAGCAAAAAACACCCAACCAGAAAAACAAAATGAAAAAAGAATCCAAAAATATGAAGATAGTGTAAGGAACCTCTGGAATAACTTTTAGCATACCAACATCCGAATTATGGGGGTGCCAGAAGAAGAGAGAGAGCAAGATATTGAAAACCCATTTAAAAAAATAAGGACAGAAAACTTCCCCTACCTGGTGAAAGAAATAGACTTACAAGTCCAGGAAGCGCAGAGAACCCCAAACAAAAGGAATCCAAAGAGGACCACACCAAGACACATCATTAAAATGCCAAGCACAAAAGACAAAGAGAGAATCTTAAAAGTAGCAAGAGAAAAACAGTTAGTTACCTACAAGGGAGTACCCATATGACTGTCAGCTGATTTCTCAATAGAAACTATGCAGGCCAGAAGGAAATGGCAAGAAATATTCAAAGTGATGAATATCAAGAACCTACAACCAAGATTACTTTACCCAACAAAGCTATCATTCAGAATTGAAGGTCAGATAAAGAGCTTCACAGATAAGAAAAAGCTAAAGGAGTTCATCACCACAAAAACAAATTTATATGAAATGCTGAAAGGTATCCTATAAAAAGAGGAAGAAGAAGAAAAATATGAACAACAAATACATATCTATCAACAAGTGAATCTAAAAATCAAGTGAATAAATAATCTGATGAACAGAATAAACTGGTGAATATAATAGAATCAGGGGCATAAAAAGGGAGTGAACTGACAGTTCTCGGGGGGAAAGGAGTGTGGGGGGTGTGGGAAGACACTGGAAAAAAATCGTACACCTATGGATGAGGACAATGGGGGGTGGGGGTAAGGGCAGAGGGTGGGATGGGAACCGGGTGGAGGGGAGCTATGGGGGGAAAAAAGAGGAACAACTGTAATAATCTGAACAATAAAGATTTAATTTGAAAAAAAAGAGAGAAAAAAATGCATTCCCCAGCCTACCCAGTGTGGCTCAGTGGGTTGAGCATCGACCTATGAAAAAAGAGGACACAGTTCAATTTCCAGTCAGGGCACATGTTCAGGTTGTGGGCTTAATCCCCAGTAGAGGGCATGCAGATGGCAGTAGATCAATGATTCTCTCTCATCACTGATGTTTCTACCTCTCTTCCTCTCCCTTCCCCTCTGAAATCAATAAAAACATTTTTTTAAATTATCCATTCCCCAAGTAAATTCAAGTTTAATCTTAGGAAAATATGCTATTTAAAACATACTTCTACTAAAATAGCCAAAGCAGCCCATAGCCCAAAGTCTTTGTTGGAATTAGAAAAGGTACTTTGGTTCCATTTGTCAGAAAATTGTCTTAATATATTACTTTTGTTAAGGCAACACACTTTTCTGTCATATGTCTGAAAAGTGTCATCGTAAACACACAAATCAGTGATTTATGCAGTGTGACTCATGCATGGGCAGAGCAACAGCCCATTTCATATAAACCTTCTTTTTTTTTTTTTGTCCTTTGACCCTCCTGGGAAGTGGGGGGAAAGAGACTGGACAAGGAGGAATTAGCAGACTGCTCAATTACCTGTGTGATTTTGGGTACATTTTATACTTCCCTAAGTCTTTTTCCTCATCTTTGAATTTGATATAATAATGCCTAACTTGCAAAGAAGCTGAGAATTAAATGAGATAGTTTATGCAAACCCGATATATAGTAGGCTCAATGTAAAGGTTAGGTGAATCTAAATATTTAAGAAGGTCTAATTAGTAAAATTTCAGGCTAATTGGAGAAGATATTTAGTGCCACATTGCTCTAAATCTATGTCCACTTTGAGATCAGCCACCAAGAGCAGGGAGAGAAAGGGAAGGGTTGAGCTATAAAAGGAAATGCTTGCCTTTCCTCAAGATTTCCCTTCCTCTTCTCTTTCCTACGAAAGCAAGTCACTCTCATGCTTAAACCTCTCTTCTTTCAGTTGTTACTCTACTTTGAAGGGACATATTATTTGTACATCTGCGGTATTATCGTCAACCAATTTAAAGTTTCCTGAAATACCTTGTGCTCAGGGGTTTCATGAGTTTGGATCATAAATTAGAGAACATACAGGCATTTGAAATCTTCCCAGTCAGAACTGATGTTAACTGTAGCATCAGATCATCTTTCATCTACATTGTTGTTCCTTAAAGTCTCTGTGCTTTAGTTTCCTCATCTGTAAAATAAAGAAAACAGAATGACACATTCCTCATAAGTTTGTTCTGAGGATTAGTGAGTGAATGGCTGTAAAGCACTTGGACCAATTCCTGGCACAGAAAATGAGTTAATAAATGTTGGTTATCATCATCATCATCATCATCATCATCATTAATCTTATTTTTTTCTGTTCTTTCCCCCTACAGTCCATTCTCCACACAGCAACCAGAAGGATTATATTACATATAACCCAACTTGTACATCCCTCCATTCAACAAATATTAAAGGATTACTATGTTAGTTTTTAAAATATGTCCACAAATTATTGGACACTTCTCCCTTCAAGAAGTGGACCCTAGTTTCCCTCCTTTGAGTGTGGACTGGACTTGGTGACTTAATTTTACAAATAGAAAGAAGCAGAAATAATAGTGTGCAACTTCAGACACTAGGTTATAAAAAGTACTATGGCGTCTGCCTTGATCAATCTCTCTCTTTCATCATTTCCCAACTGCTAGGTTGACAGTAGCCCAATGGAGAAATGAAGGCACTGAGGCCTCTGGCCAGCAGCCATATGGAAAAGCTCTAGCTTCAGTGAAGCTTTCAGAGGACTGAAGCCCTGGTTAACATTGACTGCAACACCTTAAAGACTCTGACCCACAACCACCAGCTTAGTCCCTCCTGAATTCCTGATCTATTAAAACTGTGAGCGCCCTGGCTGGTGTGGCTCAATTGGTTGGGCATCAAAAGGTTGCCAGTTTGATTCCTGATTAAGGCACATGCCCAGGTTGTGGGATCATCCACAGTAGGAGACAGCTGATCGATGTTTCTCTCTCTAAACATCAATAAAATAAAATAAAAACCCTGTGAGATACTAAATGCTGGTTTTAAGTCACTAAGTTGGGGTAATATGTTCCATGGATAACTAATTAAATCACCCAGTATGTGATAGTGGGGATACAATGATGTATAGAACAAACAAAATCCATGTCCCCATGTGATATTTACATTCTAGTGGGGCTGGCAGAATATAAACAAGTAAAAAATTTTAAAAAAAAAGTCAGGTAGCAACCAATTGATGTATCTCTTCTCTCTCTCTCTCTCTCTCTCTCTCTCTCTCTCTCTCTTTCTTTCTCTCTCTCTCCCTCCCTCCCTCTCTCCCTCTTTCCATCCTTTCTAAACTCTCTAAAAATAGCAAAGGAAAAAATAGCCTCAGGTGAGGATTAACAACAACAAAAGAATTGAAAGAAAAAACCACTATTGTAAAAAATACTGTGCTCCTATTAAAAATATACTCATTAATGAACCTTAACTCAAGGATTTAAAGAACAGAAAAATACCATCCCTTTTTCATTTAAGGGAAAAAAGTTAATCAGTGGCTAAGGAAAAGGAAATGTGCTTAGTAGAACCAAGTGTGTCCACTTTAATTCAGTCTCTCTCTGTTGGTCACAAATGTTTAAAGAATGAATTGACTTTCATACTGTTTTTCTAAAATCCTCTATTACATTAGTTATGCACACTCAGCCCTTAGACAACCTGTTCAATGCCATTGTTGCCACAGTACTTAGCTAGAGTTGACATAATCCCAAAATTATGAGCACCAATCTAAGCAAATTAGGATGTGTTGCTTTTCCTGTATTTGCAAAACAAACCCAACATTTTAAAAATACAGCCTAAAACTGTTTCAATTTTTTAAATGAAGAAACAGATGACAAGCTTAAGGAAATCCTAGATAGATATTTATAAGTTCCAAGGATATAGTTGTTGAACTCCTCTCTAAAACAAGCCTTTTCTAAAGAAGTATTATTAATTAAGCATGAGTGCATGAGCATATGCAGGAAATTGTATTAAAATCTTACAAATCAGGAAACCGTACAGAAAATCTCTTGGTGATTGTGTGTCTTGCAAATAGATAAACATCTTTCTAAATGTTAGTGTTCTTTAAAATTCTCCAAAATTGGCATCAGAGCAGGATGGCACCATTGAATACATGACATTTTTGCTTCCTTTTTTGTCAAAATGAAAAAAATATTTTGAAAAGCAAAGGAAATTAATTTATAAACACTGAGTGTAGAATGGTTTGAATTTTTTTATTCTGAGTCACAGGATGAAAAATAAACTAACTCATTAGTGTTATTTAATTTGCTACAGCAAAAGTTTGCTTAAGATTTTGTAGATCACACCGCTGTAATGACAACAAAAGTATCTATAGTTTAGTAGGGTTTAACTTCTTTTTATTCCAACCCCGATCTTACTCGGCATTTATTGTCTTCCCCCACCCCCACCCCACCCCCCATCTAGAATCCCCACCCCCAACACTTGTAAATAAAAGACCTCCTAGTCTGCCCAAAGCTCTGAACTACCAAGGTTGGGTTTAACTTCTTATCATATGTAGCAGAACAGTACTATTTGCTGCTGAAATACTGGGTTATATTATTGCTTTACATCTGCCTCTAGGAATTATGTTACAAAAGGCCCAACTTTGCCCTAAATGGTTTGGCTCAGTGGATAGAGCATCGGCCTACAGACTGAAAGGTCCCAGGTTCGATTCCAGTCAAGGGCATTTACCTTGGTTGCAGGCACATCCTCAGTAGGAGGTGTGCAGGAGGCAGCTGATGGATGTTTCTAACTCTCTATCCCTCTCCCCTCCACTCTGTAAAATATATATGTTTTTTTTAAAAAAGGCCCAACTTTGCTTATGTTTCTCTTTGTTTCTATGTTTTCAAGTTCTTAATGTAACATGCTGTTAAGAATAGCATTCAGGAAAAAATACATTACTGAAAATGACGAAGTATCCAGCAGAAAAGAAATTTGCTCACGTAGTGGACAAATACTAATAAGATTGTTTTATTTCATAGGATCATCATTGTAAAAAATTTAATATGTCCTTACAGATAATAATTCACTCTATTGTAAAGAAAAATATCATATTAAATAAGGAAACTTCAACTAGTAATCCTCACCTGAGATTTACACAAGCACTTCTTTCCTGTATACCATGTACATTCATAATGTACAGTAGGAGGTGTGCAGGAGGCAGCTGGTCAATGATTCTCTCTCATCATTGATGTTTCTATCTCTCCCTCTCCCTTCTTCCTGAAATCAATACAAACATTTTTTTAAAAAAAGTTCAATTAGATAAATTATGCATATCTATACAATGAACTACTGTGCAGCCATTAAAATAAAAATTAAGCAGATATCTATGTATTAATATGGGACAATCACCAAACTATACTGTGAAAAAAAACAAGGTCTAGAATGTAGTTAACATGCTTTCATTAGTGTAGCATATATTTATAGATATATGCATATATGCAAATACATAGAATATTGCTGAAAGAATAATAACTGTTCTCTCTCCAAGAAATTACCTGAATAAGTAGGGACCAAAAAAGAAAGAAGACTTACTTTTCACTGTATATTCTTTTCCATATTTTGAAGCAATTGCTAAGAAGGATATGTCTTTGATTTCTCAAAGATTGGTGACATTGACTTAAGGATTTCAGAAGAGACTGTCAGCTACAATTTTCAGTTACATGAGAATCCCCTGAATTATGAAGATGGGGTATGGCAGTAGCTGATGGCTTGGAGAGAACCAGGCAAGTTTTTAAGAAATCAATTTCCGCCCTGGCCCTGTTTGGCTCAGTGGATAGAGCGTTGGCCTGTGGACTCAAGGGTCCCAGGTTCGATTCCAGTCAAGGGCATGTGCCTTGGTTGCGGGCACATCCCCAGTAGGGGGTGTGCAGGAGGCAGCTGATCGGTGTTTCTCTCTCATTGGTGTTTCTAACTCTCTATCCCTCTCCCCTCATTTCTGTGAAAAATCAATAAAATGTATTTAAAAAAAAAAAAAAGAAATCAATTTCCATTCTCCTTTATGGAGCTCTCTTCTTTTATTTTTCAGTATTATTTCCTTAAAAAGCTTCTACCCTCTATTGCATCCCCCAAAAATACATTCCTTTAATCCATATTGTAACAGAGCAGTTTTCCAAATTTTAAAATTGTAAAGACTCATTCTAAGTCAATATATTTTGCAGAATAAATTTAATTTTCAATATACATTTACACTGAATTTATATAGTTATCTATATTTACTAGTATATTTACTTTTTTCAAGTCAATTAAGGGGAATAACGAAGTCATTTTGAGGTATGTGAAAAACAGAAATCAGAAAATTCTGTATAATCATTTGTCATATATCTGCCTCTGTCTCCAATTCATTTTTTTCCCCCAATTCATTTTTATACTTTGTTTTGGTTGTATAGTATCACAGTACCCATCACACAAATATATAGTTACAAGGAGTAATAAGTTTTTGTTTTTATTGTTGTTTTGTTTTTTGAATTTAGAGGAAGAAGAAGGGAGAGGGAGAGAGAAACATCAATCGGTTGCCTCCTGTGCATGCCCCAACTGGGGATTGAATCCGCAACTACGGTATGTGCCCTGACCAGGATTTGAACCCTCAATCTTTCAGTGTATGGAACAATGTTCTAACCAACTAACCACACTGGCTAGGGCTCAAACATGTAATCTTCACTCATCTCTTTTTAACTTCTTGTTTGGCCTTTGCAAATAATATAACCTACAGTCTCAATGATATGTTGGTTCCCTTTCTGCCACTCAGTTCATTAAAAGCATGCCACCTGTAAGCATTTGCAATTTAAAAAGTCATTTCCCAATTAGTCCATTCCATCTTAGCATCACTCTGTAGTTCTTCTCTTGGCAAAAGGTACCTAAAATACCATAGCATTTTTTTTTTTTTAGCATGAACGTGATGGGGCTGTGCAGCTGGCGTGGTTCAGTGGTTGAGCATCAACCTATGAACCAGGAGGTCATGGTTCGATTCCCCATTGAGACACATGCCCAGTTTGCGGGCTCATCCCCAGTATGGGGTGTGCAGGAGGCAGCCAATCAATGAGTCTCTCTCATCATTAAAGTTTCTATCTCTTTCTCCCTCTCCCTTCCTCTCTGGGGAGAAAAAAAATACACACACACACACACACACACACACACACACACACACATACACCATTTGAGACAACAGTCCAATTTGTTGAAACAAGTGCTTGTTCTAAATTCAAATGTTTATTACTGTTTTTATAAATGTTGCAGAAATTTGCAAAGGAAGCTTTTTTATTTGTTGATTGTGAATTCTACGTTCTAAACTGTAAAATAGTTAAGATTCAAATCAAAAACAGAACGTGAAAATCAGCAGTAATTGAACCAATTTAGCAAACATTTATTAGGACTGCTTACCAAGCCTCCACTTAAAATAGAAATTTCCAGCTTTTACGAAAACTGCACATTTTCAGACACTGAGCCTGTCATGTTCCTTCTCACTGAAGCACACAATTCCCAGGAAATGGCCTCAGAGAGCTCTAAAAGCACGAGAAAGGAAAATTTACATCATCCTTTCAGTGGTACCCTACCAAAAACTCAGAGATAAGTTTGAGTTTGTTTTCCTGTTGAAAATAGGCTGGTTGCAACAGAGGTGTCAGATTGCTTCTCTCCGTGTCAACTTCAAGTTCAAATTTAGGAAGTCATGCTGCCATCAGAACATGTGCAAATTAACAATAGATTTCTAAGCTGAAAATACCTTTTAACAGATCTAAATTTTGCCTCGGCTGTTCTTTTCCCATCTCATTATAGGTGCTCTGTAAAAGTCACGGTTACTCCCATAGTTCACTGCGGATAAAATAACTTACCAGAGTCAACATTTGTAAGAAAAATTTCCAAGAATGACAGAGAATGCTTGGCTTTCAATGTTTTGAATACTCTTAGCCAATAGACAGTCTTTCCATGAAATCTTGGAGGGAAGCAATTGTTGATTCCCTATTACAATTATTTTATTAAATTAGGGACCTTGTTTAGCAAGACACTAAAGCAGTGGTTCTCAACCTTCCTAATGCCGCGACCCTTTAATACAGTTCCTCATGTTGTGGTGACCCTCAATTTCATTGTTACAAATTGAACATAATTAAAGCATAGTGATTAATCACAAAAACAATATGTAATTATATATGTGTTTTCCGATGGTCTTAGGCGACCCCCAAAGGGGTCGCGACCCACAGGTTGAGAACCGCTGCACTAAAGGAATAGGACAAGAGACAGATAAGTTTTGATGAGCAGCAAGTGTGAAGCAGGCAGCAGTATTTGGAGAGGGAAAGAACACAAGAGTGAGTAGTACCCACCATGGTAGAAATGCTTAGGAGTATGAGATGGTTCTGGAAGCTGTATGAACTCCCTGGGAAACTTAAATAGGGCAAAGTACGTTTGTTAAAAGCTGGAGCTTTTTGACAGCCGGTGTCGCAATATGCCTTCTCTGTTTCTCAACTTGTGTGGGCCTGATCCGAGGAAGCAAATTTGAGGACCGTCATTTTCCCCACTTTGTAAGTGGTTTGGTGATGAAGAAGGCAACAACACCAAATGGTACCCAGGGGACCTGGAAGAATTCATGAGCCTCCCTGGATTACTTACTCTCCTAATTTAAAAAGGCTGTCAACCTATATGGTTGTAAGAAGTCTTTTTCAGCTTTGGGCTCCTATGTGTCTTTTTGAAATTATGTTATGAAGGGTTATAGTATGTTTACTGCCTGCTGAACACTAAACAGAACTTTCTAACATCTTCACTGACTTGGAACATCTGTAATTCTGATAAGAAGCCTGGTATCAGCAGATCAATTATTCTTTCTTCAGGTATATAACAGATTCATGAACATGAATGAAGAAAGGCATAGCCATGCTGAGAAGTCATTACTGTAGTAGCTAGTAAACTAGTTTGTTCTTCAGATCTGAAGTACTTAACTGTAATGAAGAACTTATCATTTAATTGGATTTTCTCTGATTAGACTGTGTTATTTATATTTGAAACAAATACAAATATTTTGTATAAACAAAATAGTGGTCATGCCTCCAAAAAAATCCTCAAGTGAAAGTGTTCAAAGTTGCTTCTATTTTATAAAAAGTCCTAAGTCATTATCATTTCTCATTCTTTAAAGCCCATGTAGGTTTTACTCCCCATAAAATCCACACCATGGCCCTGGCTGATGTGGCTCAGTTGGTTGCCAGTTGTCCTGTGCACCAAGAGGCTGCCAGTTCCATTCCCAGTTAGGGCATGTGCCTGTGTTTCAGGCCTGATTCCAGGTAAGGGGTGTGCAGGAGGTAGCCGATCAATGTTACTCTCTCCTCCTGCCACCCTCTCTAAATATCAATTAAATATCTTTTTTTAAAACAAAACAAAACATAACCTTCCATCAAAAAGATTTCCCCCTACTCTGAATTCATTCTGAACATAGAGATGTTATCTCTCAGCATAGCACCTAATTATCCTTGTGCGTTGGTTTAAGATTTAAAAAAATTATTATTTGATTTGGAGCAATTATTGGTTGTTTCTTATATATGCGCTGATTGGGGATTGAACCCACAAACTTGAGGTATTGGGTCAACACTCTAACCAATTGAGCTACCCAGCCAAGGCTGGTTTTAAGATTTCAAACTCTTGGAAAGTGGAATCATTTCCCTTGCTCTTCAAAGTTTAATACAATGTTAGGCACACTTTCACAGGGTTTACTTTGTGTCAGAGACACTGTAATAAGCATTTTATAATATAATTCTCACGATCACTTTCTAAGAATAGATTTAACTCTCCTCTTTTTAGCCATAAGGAAACTGAGGTGCACAAAATTGAAATCACAACACAATGAGCAAGTACTAAAGCCAGAGCTTCCAACAAGGCAGTCAGATGCCAGAGCCCATCCTGTTAACTACAATGCTATAGAAACACCTATAAACACTGGTGGCTTTGGAAAAACAGTCAATGGTGCTTTGTTCTATTATGAATGACAAATATGTTTACTCAAACCAGAAACCTTTAAAGAATCACATTTTTAAATAATGAATACAAATAAAATATTCTCTAAATTAGTTCATAACTATTACATAAAATTTATTACAAATAAATAAGGATCCTAAATAAGTCTTTTGAAAAACTTGTATTTATTCATATTAATAGAGATTAAAAATCAAATCCCAGACTCTCTAAAATGTTTTTGTGAGAAAGCACTACTAAATGAGAGAAATAACTCTTATGTTCAAATACTGTAAAATGAAATACCTAAGCTGACCTTTGTTTCCAGAATGTTAGTGAAAACTTAAATAAGGTGAACTTACAATTCCATTTGTGTACACTGTGGTTATTGGTAGAAAGGGTAATAATAAAATAAAATAAAATAAAATAAAGCATGACCCAGTATTGCATATTTCTAGAAGCTTGTTTCTGCAACACATTTTGGTCATGTTCTATTTTTATACAAGCCTCAGGGAATCAGGACCGGGAAATATGTCTCTAAGGACACAAATCAGAGGAGGTTGTTCTAAAGTCAACAAGTACTCATGGAGTCTTTTGTGAGCCAAGGGATGTACTAGGCACTTCGGGCTTTACGAAAAGAAGCCTAATACCTAATTTTATGTTAAAACAAACAAACAAACAACACACACGCACAAAAACACCCAGAAACTTATGGTTCCCAAAACCCAAGTTCCCTTTTCATCAGGTGCCTTCCATGTTGTCAAGTTTCACCAAATGAATAAATTTGTTGCCGTGCTTACTAATGTGGCGGTCACTACAGGCCAGTGTAAAAATGGGGCCAGAAACGAGGTCCTGTGAAGGTTTAGAATGCTGTGATGCTAACTAGCATGGAGAGTCACCTAAAATTTAAATATATACAGCATATGACTTTCGAGCATTTCAGAGAACAAATTGCACTAAATATATTACTCAAGAACCTTAAGTTCTACTATCTTTGAATCTTTACTATGCTGGCAGCCATGGCTTCCTCAAGTCAGCCAGGCATAGGTGTCACCTTGCTCAGCCCTACCTAAAGGCTTCAGGAAGAGGAGGGAAAACAAGAGAAGAGAGGAGGAGGAACAATTATCAGGGACTTAACCACTGAGTTTTTGGGGTAGTTTGTTAAGTATCATTATTGTGGACTGATATACTGAAATACTGGTATTTACTGCTCCTGTTACCTTGAGGCATAAGCAACACAGTCTGAACCAGCTTATCTGGTTTTTTTTTCTTCAGTATCCAATTTCAGACATGCCTCTTTTCACCCTTAAAGAGAAGGGAGATTAGATAGTCAGTTAATTGCCAGAGCCAGTTAATTCTAGCTCTTAAATACCTTTGAACAGCTAACTTAGGCCATGGCGGGGGGGGGGGGGGGGGGGCAAATTAAATAATTGATTATCCCTTGGTGCATTAAAAGGGCTAGAATCAGACCAAGAGCTAGAACTTCTGAATAAGAGAGTAAGGATATAAAGAGGGAAATATGAGTCTTTTAATTATAAAATGATTTTTTAAATCAATTCTCAGTATAGTAACAGAAATATTATATCAGAGCATTCACCACACATAGCAGCAAGCAAGTCCTAACTCAGGCTAAAATTTAAGTGTGACATAGAGATCAAATAGGCTAAAAATATGAGTTGAGGCTGTGTAGCCTAGCTAAAAACATCAGTCGGTAGAGCTTCTTTTGTTAAAATGGAATCAGGAAATTTATTTTGTAAATGACTCCAGTTTCATGTGTTTGATTTTATTTTTTGTTCTATTTTTTCTTATGAAACAAATCTAACCTTTGGCATTGTAAGTTGGGACAACCCGTTCACAATTTGGCAAAATATATTGAGAGTGTTTTAAATGTTTATACCCTTTCACCCGGTAATTCTGCTTGCTTTTGGCAATATAACCTAAAAGAGAAAAAATTATAAGTGCATGAGACTGCAGCCCTAATTATGAGTGCTAGGTTAGCAAACAGTGTGAATGAGCAATAGCAAAAGGCATGAGTAAATATGGATTATTTTGCAACCACTAAAAATTATAAATATGGAAACTATGAAGCAACTTGGAAAATAGCTGAGATAATGTTACTTAAAGTAACCAGGATACATATGTATATATACACCATGATTCAACTATTTTAAATTATATTTTCAAAAAGACAAAAGGGAAACACATGGAAAAATAAAACAATCCTATATAATAAAAGGCTAATATGCAAAGTGACCAAACAGCTGAACGACCGGTCGCTATGACACACACTGACCACCAGGGGGCAGACGCTCAATGCAGGAACTGCCCCCTGGTGGTCAGTGTGCTAGCAAGTGCAGTGGCGGTGGCGGGAACCTCTCCCACCTCAGCAGCAGCACTACAGATGTCTGACTGCTGGCTTGGAGCGGGCCTAAGCCATCAGTCGGACATCCACCGAGGGCTCCTGGACTGCAAGAGGGCACAGGCCAGGCTGAGGACCCCTGCCCCGAGTGCATGGATTTTGTGCACTGGGTCTAGTATGGGTCTAGTATGGTTATATAGTAAGATTATGAAGCTTTTGTTTTATTAATTTTGCTCTATTGTTACACTATTTTGTTTGTGCTGTACATAAAAAAAAATGTGTAGTAGTAGAAAAACCAACTTTATTTCAGCTGAATTAAAAGGACAGGGTGGTTAAATTGGTAGTTAGAATGCCTTCAGTGGTGAGTAATAAAAATTATCAGCAGCAGCATTGTAGCTAGCTGTATTGAGCATTTACCATTTTCCAGGCACTTAATTAAAGGCTTTTACCTGCAATTTGTATCACTAGTCAATATCTATCTATAAAATTAGGTTGACCTATGAACAAGGAGGTCGTGGTTCAATTCCTGGTCAGGGCACATGCCTGGGTTGCAGGCTCAATCCCCAGTAGGAGGCGGCAGATCAGTGATTCTCTCTCATCATGGATGTTTCCATCTCTCCCTCTCTGAAATCAATAAAAATATATTTTTTAGAAAAACTACCTAGTTGACACCTCTTCTTAAATGTCTTGTAGGTATCTCACACTATGTCCAAAATGAAACTTCTGATATTCCTTCCCAAACATGCTCTACCCACAGTATTGCTTGTCTCAGTTGATGACAACTACATCCTTCCAATTCCTCAGGACAAAACCCTGGAAGTCATGCACCCAATTTATCAGGACATCCTGACAATTCTACCCTCAAAATATGTTTAGAGTTTGACCATTTATCACTGACTCCACTGCGAGTGCCCTGGCCCAAACCATCTATCTTGTTGTTCCCAGATGACTACAGTAGGCACCTAACTGACCTCCCCACTTCCACCCTTGCACCTCCTCCAGTCTATTCTCAACACATGGGAAATATTCAGAAGGATCCTTTAAAAACCTGTCAGATCATGTCTCTTCTCGGCTCACAACCCTCCAATGTCTTCCATCATACTCAAAATAAAAGTCAAAGTCCTGCCCTGGCTGGTTTGGCTCAATGGATAGAGCGTCGGCTTGTGAACCGAAGGGTCCCAGGTTTGATTCTGGTCAACGGCACATGCCCAGGTTGCGGACTCAGTCCTCACTGTGGGGCATGCAAGAGGCAGCCAATTAGTGATTCTCTCTCATCATTTATGTTTCTATCTCTCTCTCTCTCCCTTCCTTTCTGAAATCAATAAAAATATATTTAAAAAAAAGTCAAAGTCCTAACAATGGTCAATAAGACTCTATATCATCTATGTTCCCCTCGCTTCTCCGACCTTATCTTTTACTCTTCTCCCTTTTCATCACTTCATCCAGCCATAGCACATTAACATCTTTGATAATCACAAAAATATCAGTCATTCTCCTTCCCTAGTATCTTTGTATTAAGACCTAGCTGTTCCTCTGCTTGGAATACCCTTCACCCATATGTCCATATGGCTCACCCCTTCACTCCCTTCAAAACTTTGCTCACATGTCACCTTCTCAATAAGACAACCCCTGACCATCCTGCAGCAATGCAGCCTGCCCTTATCCTCCCAATATACTAGCACAAGTTCTCTCTTACTCTATTTTTTCTGTAACAATCATCTTTTAACATGCTACATACTTTATTGTATACTAGTGTCCTGGTGCACGGATTCATGCACATTGAAAGGAACTTAATTAGAATAAATATTTTAATATTGCTATCCGCCCTTTCTCTATAATAGAAGTGTCAACCAAATTCACGATCGATAATGACAGATCAAAACACACACCTGCAATTGGCACCAGTGAGAGCTTTATGTGTATCGTGCATGCATGAGTTACCTTAGCCTTTTATATATATAGAATAAACTTGCTTAATTAGACCTGCTTTCTGATTTAGCTAAACTTTTTTCAGCCCAGTTAAGCACCTCAACTTCTCTTTCAGGTAATTGTCAGCAACACAGCAGTAAATATCAACACGAAGCAGATTATTATTGTAGATCACCCAGGGAGAATAAAGGGTAAAATATTTAACTGCAGCAGTGTTTGACTACATTCTGTGCAGTGAGAAAACCTGAAGTCATTGTCAAGTTCCACCATTTCTTCTTTTCAGTCAGGTCAAGTTTCTAATCTTTCTAAATCTCTATTTTCCGGCAAATGAAAAGAAAATAGGATTCTACCAAGTATCCTATCTACTAGTATCTTCCTACTCCAGGACTTCTGTGAGGATCAAATGAGATGAGGCACGTGAAAACGCTTCATTTGATTAAACTGTAAAATGTTTCCACCTGTCTATAAAGCAAGTCGGGTTCCTGGGCTGAAGAAACTGCAAGGAGGCTGGTCATCGCTAGGGAGAGGAAGCCGGGTGTTGCTATGTGATGTCATTACCCAGTGACCACAGCAACCATTTCAGGGCTGGGCTGGGCTGTGGGCCGCATTTTCAACCATGGGGTCTTGGCAGCATTGGCTATGATTTGATGGGGTGTTGCTCTGGGGTGGTGGCGGGGCCTGTGTCCCACATGGGGGAAGCCAAGTGTAGGTTTGTCGGCACCAGGTCTGTGGTGCCGTTTATTTTTAAATGGCCAGTGCACATCATGGTAGCTCCTGCATTGAGCGTCTGGCCCCTGGTGGTCAGTGCACGTCATAGCTACCAGTCAGAGGGACACTTAGCCTTTTATATATAGAGATTGCTTACATCCCTGTTATAATGTAAGCTCCATGAGGGCAGAGATATGGTTTTATTTTCAGTACCTGTCGATGAAGAAATGTAACCACATTGCTGCCCTTTGGCAGAACTGGGAATTTTCCAGAAGGCGTAATCCAGAGCCACTATGCTACACTACTACAACTAATCCAGTTTAGCTGCCTGGGGAAAACAGTAAAGCTAGGGCAGATACTCTTGCTATTTTCTTCTAAAATTCTTGTTGAATCCAGTTGGTCTAAAAAATGGGAATGGAGTATGATGAATTAAGGGAACAAAGAGCAGTAAGTCACTGGAACTTTCGTCTTTTCTAGACCACAAAGACTGCCTTGACTGGGAAGACAATTCTGTCTTTCTCTTCAGCTGGGAGGTCTGAAGACATTAGAATACCAATGTGTTTCGTGGATACTATGTAAATGTCTCATTCCTCATATGCAGACCCTAAGTGACTCCAAGAGCTAATCCACCATCTTGACATCGAGGTGAACCCAGATTCTTGACATCCTCTCCTACCCCCGGGGTGAGATGTGGATATGTGCACTGAGCTCTGGGCTGATCATGGAATTCCCATTAATTCTCTCTCTGGAGCAGGACACTGTTGATGTTCTTAACTCTGGCACCAAAGCCTTCCATCACCTTTGATCATCCACACATTCTCCCAGCTTTTAGCTATAAAACAGAGCCTAGGGAGTGGCGGGTGGAAGAAATGGGAATCCATTCATCTTGCTGCTGCCCTAGACTGCTTTCTATATGTAAGTTCCCTATTAAACTCCTTAAACTGACCAGCTGGACTTGTCTGCCTCCCAGTTTCTTCAGCATTGGGGGCTGCGATGCTTAAATGGCCCTTTCACAAAACACTCACCAAACTTCCAATTTATTTAATAAATTTGATTATTCTGGATACCTCTATAAGTGGAATCATACAGTATTTGTCCTTTTTGTGATTGGCATATTTCACTTACCATAATGTCCTTGAGATTCATCCATATTGTAATGTGTGTAAAAATCTTCCTTTTTCTTTTCTTTTCTTCTTTTCTTTGTTAATGCTTACTCAAGGATATTTTTCCACTGATTTTTAGGGAGAGTGGGAGAGAGAGGAAAAGACAGAAACATGTGAGAGAAACACATCGATTTGTTGCCTCCTGCACAAGCCCTGAGACCTTTTGGTCCTCAGGCCAATGCTCTAGGCCTGATAACAATGAGCCAAACTGAGCCAAACTGGCTAGGGCAAATTTCTTCCTTTTAAAGGTTGAATAACATTTCATTGTATATATACAGCATATTTTCTTTTCGTTTCCTTTTCTTATATTTTTTATTGATTTTAGAGAGGAAGGGAGAGGAAAGATAGAAACATCCATGATCTGAGAGAAGCATGGATCAGCTGCCTCCTGCATGCCCTCTACTGGAGATCGAACCTGCAACCTGGGCATGTGCCCTGATTGGGTATCGAACCTGTGACCTCCTGGTTCATAGGTCAATGCTCAACTACTGAGCCACACCAGCCAGGCTTCTTTTCTTTTCTTTTTAAAAAAAATCTTTTCACCATTAACCACTTCTAGCCGGAAATAAGAGAGAACTCTTACCATTTGCAACAGCATGGATGGACCTAGAGAGTATTATGCTGAGCGAAATAAGCCAGTCAGAGAAAGAAAAGTACCACATGATCTCACTCATATGTGGGATCTATAAATGAACCAAATAAACTGATGATCAAAAATAGACCCAGAGTCATAGAAGCACGAACAGACTATTGAACACCACATTTTCTTTATCAGTTCATTCACTGAGGGACACTTCTGGCTATTGTGAATAACGGTGCTATGAACATGAGTGCACAAATATCTCTTCAAAATCTTTTTTTCAATTCTTTTGTAATATAACAGGAAATGAAATTGCTGGATCGGTATAATTATTTTATACTTTGAGGAACTATCATACTGCTCTTACTAGAAGCTGTAGCATTTTACATTCCTGCCAGCAATGCACAAGAGTTCCAATTTCTCCACATCCTTGCTAGGACTGATTTACTTTTTTTTTTTTTCTTTTTTAAATTATACCCATCCCAGTAAGTATGAGGTGCTAATTCATTGGGGTGTTAATTTGTATTTTCCAAATAATTAGTCATGTTAAACATTTGTTCATGTCGTTGTTGGCTATTTGTATACCTTCTTTGGAAAAATGTCTATTCAAGTCCTTTGCCCATTTCTTAATTGAGTTTTCTGGTTGTTGAGTTATGTACTGGATACACTGTTGATTGTGTCCTTTGATGCATAGAAGTTTTTAATTTTTTAAAAAATATATTTTTATTGATTTCAGAGAGGGAGAAACAGAAACATCAATGATGAGAGAGAATCATTGATCGGCTGCCTCTTGCACACTCCATACTGGGGATCAAGCCCACAACCCAGGCATGTGCCTCAAAAGGGAATCAAACCATGGCCTCCTGGTTCATAGGTCGACGTTCAACCAATGAGCCACGCCGGCCGGGTTCAAAATTTGATATAACTGCAAACCACCTGGGTATCTTATTAAACTGTAGACTTCAATTCAGTAGTTTGGGGTGGGGCCTATTTTAAGAAGTTCTTTCTGACAAGTGCTGATGCTGATGCTACTGGCCTATGACCCCAAACATAGAATAGCAAGATGCTAGGGCAGTTTTTTTTTTTGTTTTTGTTTGAATGGTCTGAGTTGTCTCACTATGAAGTCCAATTTCCAGCCCAAGAGAAGGGGGAAAGAGAGGAAGTGAAAGGAGCAACTTCCTTTTAAGAAGTGATTTGGAAGCTGCAGAAATATACCTCTGTTCCCATTCCATTAGTAAAAACTTAGTCATGTGGCCATACCATGACTGGAATAAGCTATGAACCTATTGCTGTGAAAAACGGGAAAACAGTTTTGGAGGATAACTAATAGTCTTCCATGAATCTTATTCTAAGTCAGTTTCTTCATCTGTTTTACCAGGGCCTTTATGCCTCTAATATTTTGGGTTTTGTGACACCGAATGTCCTCAACTGTATAAATCTGGATTCTGGGTTTACTTATTGCTGCTTTCTTATAATGTAACAGGAAATTTTTTGATTAACAGGATTTCAGGTGTGAAGCTACAAAATTGAAGAAACTCAGGGAGTTGAATTTCTGTGTCGGAGAAAAAGGAGAGATTTAGGAGTCTGGAGAGAAGATTCCAAAGGTTGTAAAGCTGAAACCAGGCAAGGCTGCCTGAAAAAAGGGTCAGAAGGGAGAGAAGGTATCTGGTATATCTCCTCAAGAGATGAACTTGAGGAGAGAACAGAACTCTTTAGTGCAGTTATTTATTAAAGTTTACTCTTTGTTTTACGATGTAACCCTCCAATCCATTTTCTCTACAAAAATCTTCCCTCTATGGATTTTCTTCTTGAGATACGAAGTACTGACTCCTAGCCTAAGGGCAGCACAAGGCAACAACAATGGCTGTTACTGGTTATATAATGTAGTAGGTTCAGTTATCTTTGACACTCACTTTAAAAATGAAAGAAAAATAAAACACATACACACACACACACACACACACACACACACACACACGGCTGAGAAGTTGAGAAGCCTCCCAGCCTCCCCTGTCCTCATGCTTACCGCAGAGCTGAGCTGGAGGAGGAATACGTTCTAATTTACACAGGGGTTTGGAATTTCAATTATTTCACTGACTGGCCAATTTCATTACAGAAATGAAACTATTATTGGAAATAAAAGTGCTGTGGGAACTTTTAATTTTCAAAGTGACCAAGAAAATTATGATCTTGCACAACATTTCCTCTGAGGTTTAAAGGGATAGTGAAGGGAAAGAATGAAGTTGCTTTTTACTTATACCTTATTTTGAGTGTGACCCATTTAATAGGATAGTTACAAAAGCATGTATGTGCATACCATACATTCTGTTCTACACTTTCCTTTTTTATCAAAATATAGCTGGGTGGCTGTTCCATATTAGTATATATAAATTTATGCATTCTTTAAACAGCTGCATAGTAGACCATTATAAGGATGTGCAATGATTTATTTTAATTGTTCCCTTTTAGGGTGTTGTCAATATATTAGTAACTCTTTTTTTTTTTTTAAATATATTTTATTGATTTTTTACAGAGAGGAAGGGAGAGAGATAGAGAGTTAGAAACATCGATGAGAGAGAAACATCGATCAGCTGCCTCCTGCACATCTCCCACTGGGGATGTGCCCGCAACCCAGGTACATGCCCTTGACCGGAATCGAACCCGGGACCCTTGAGTCCGCAGGCCGACGCTCTATCCACTGAGCCAAACCGGTTTTGGCAGTAACTCTTAATCTGTAAAGAAAAATGCAGAAAAAAATTTAAAGCAAACACTTGAATGCTTCTATTGTACTTAAACACACACTTTCTAAGTATCTATTTTATGTGGAAGGTATTCCCATTTTAGAGAAACTTTGTAAAAACACACACACTCATTGCTAAGCTTCATAGTAATCCACATCACACTTAACTATCCACTGGATGACTGTTATTAGTGATTGAAAGCTGAAATTCTGAAATTGAAAGCATTCAATATTAGGCAAATAAATTATAATTAAGCTAGGGGCCCAGTGCATGAATTCATGCACCTTGAAAGGAACTGTGGGCTGAGAGGCTGCGGTTGGCACAGGGGCGGGTCTTGGCCCATCCTCCGCATACCCACTCAACCCCTCCCACCATGGCCCTCTGTCTGCCGGCAGCCCCACTCCTGCCACTGCAGCTCCCACGTGCTGATAGCACCAGCCCCCTCACACCTGCTGATGGTGCGGAGCGATTGGGACTGGCACTAGGCGCTGGCAGCGGGTGCAAGTGGCAGCTCCAGCACCGGCTGCAGATGTGAGCAGGGCTGGTGCCGGCAGTGGGTGCGAGAAGCGGCTGCTGGCCCCAATCGCCCCTCAGGAGTAGGGGGAGGTGGAGACCTGCTGACGGTGTCAAGCAATTGGGGCCAGCACTGGGCACTGGCAGTGGGTGCGAGCAGCGGCTCCGGTGCTGGTAGCAAAGAATTTTCAGTAACTACCAGAGGCTCGCCCCAATGACAATGACCAGCACCCCACCTTGGTCTGGCACCCCCACTCACCTGCTCCACCATCCCACTGTGGCCAACGCCCACCATGTTCTGCACGCGCCCCCTGGTGGTCATCACACGTCATAGCGACTTGTTGTTCAGTTGTTACACAGTTCGGTCTATTTGCATATTAGCCTTTTATTATAGGATTTATTCTGGAACTTGGCTGAGCCACATAAAAACATTTCCTATTATACTAATTTAATACTACTGAGGTGGGTATAAGTCCATTATTTTATTATTTATTTATTTATTTATTTATTTTTATATTTTTAATTGATTTCAGAAAGGAAAGAAGAGATAGAAACATCAATGATGAGAGAGAATCATTTGATCGGCTGCCTCCTACACATACCCCATTGGGGATCAAGCCCACAACCGCGGGCATATGCCCTTGATAGGAACTGAACCTGGGACCCTTCAGTTCTCAGGCTGAAGCTCTATCCACTGAGCCAAACCGGCCAGAGCATAATTCAGTTATTTTATTTTATTTATTTATTTTTAAAGTTCCTTCTTTTTAAAATTCTTTTTAATTGATTTTTTACAGAGAGAAAGGGAGAGGGATAGAGAGTTAGAAACATCGATGAGAGAGAAACATCGATCAGCTGCCTCCTGCACACCTCCTACTGGGGATGTGCCCGCAACCAAGGTACATGCCCTTGATCAGAATCGAACCTCGGACCTTTCAGTCCACAGGCCAATGCTCTATCCACTGAGCCAAACCGGTTAGGGCAATTCAGTTATTTTAAAAATAACTTTTTGATTGTTTAACAAAGTTTTGTGCTTATTATATATTGAACACTGTTCTAACTTCATTACTAGTGTGAACTTATTTAATCCTTGTAGGAAGTATTGTCATTATCACCAATGTACAGATGAGGAAACTGAGGCCTAGAGAAGTCAAGTAAGCTGACCAATGTCACATCGCTAGAAAGGGACAAAGCAAGGATTTGGATGCAAGAAGTTTGGCTCTAGACCTCATGATGATAGTCACTACACCATATTATACCCCATAGACTGCCTGTAAGTCTATCACATCTATGCAAAGAGTAAGACTCATGGAGTGCTTTCTTAAAGCAAAACTAGTTTTCAAAGCTGTAATCTTCAATACCATCATCATCAACAAAATTGGATGATGAAGGCACACTACACCAAAGACACCCTTTTGGCATTGTGGATAAAAGAGATACAACATGGCCACTTTTTTTGGAAGAAATTTAATCTAATTTCCCTGTTGGGTCAAAGGAAATTGCCAGGGCTGACCAGCAGACCCTGAGCGACGGATGAATGATTATTACTCTGACACAATGTTTGCTGTGAAAGAGAGGACTAAGAGACTGCCTGGCTAAAGGAACCAGCCAGCCTCCATGACCTGCCTCTCCAGACTTTTATTGTAACAGCAGGTTGAGATAAAGTTTATCTTTTAGATACAATCAGTAGGGTAAGTAATCTTGGGAGGACACACGTGTCTGCAGTGTCCTTTAAGCAAGGACACCTAATAAGCATAAAGAATAAGCATAAAACACCTGAGGGTCTGCACGCGCACAGACTTGTTTGGAAAGGTCAAGGAACAATTTGCGGCAGCCGCCTTTGGCCAAACTCCCCTAAATCAGAATTCCAATAAAAAGGGCGAGCCACCTTCAGCCCACTTCCCTTTTTGGAATTCCCTCCTTACATACTTTCCAACCAAGTTTCCTGTGCTCCCCCACAGGAAATTGCCAGAGGCAGTATTCTAGAGAGTTACCAGGTCAGTTCCAAAAGAAAAAATATGAAACCTGATCATTATATCCAAATGAGGAAAAATAAGAGAAAACCAGGATGCAAATTCATTCAGCTTGGGACTGGAGGAAAGCTAATATGTGAGATGGTTCAAAGCAGACTAAAGCAAAGACATCTTGAATCCTTACCTGGGTGAGTTTACGTGTTGGCCACAGATTGTTACTAGTGACTTTTGGTGTGGGTGTGGTGAGAAGAGTCAAAGAGTTAAAGAGTTAAACCAATAGGGAAAGGGTCCTATGTGCCCATCCTATATGATAAAAGCCTAATATGCAAATTGACCAAACAGTGGAATGACCAGTCTCTATGATGCGCCAACTGAATACCAGGGTGCAGATGCTCAATGCAAGAGCTGCCCTCAGCCCGCAGGCCAGCTAAGACGGGTGCCAGCGGGGGGCCCCCCAATTGTCCCACTGGTGACCCATGGAGGGAGGTGACCGGTGGCAGCAGGGGGTGGGGCCGGCCAGTAAGTGGTTCAGCACTGCCCCGCCCACCCCCAATCGCCCCACCAGTAGCCCCCTGCAGGTCGCCCCTGATTGCCAACCAGGCCTAGGGACCCTACCCATGCATGAATTTTGTGCATCAGGCCTGTAGTCAACTATATGGGTAATCAAGGCTCCAACATATTACTTCTGAACTCCAGGTAGTACTCTTTTAACAGTACACACTAGAAATTTATAGACATGATTGGCTAATTTTTAAAAAAATATTTTTATTGATTTGAGAGAGGAAGGGAGAGGGAGAGAGATATAGAAACATTTATGAGGAGAGAGAATCATTGATCAGCTGCCTTCTGCACACCCCACACTGGGGATCAAGCCTGCAACCCGGGCATGTGCCCTGACTGGAAATCAAACTGCGACCTCCTGATTCATGGGTTGAAGCTCAACCACTGAGCACACTGGTCGGTCATGATGGGCTAATCTTGATAAGCATTCAACTGAGAGAGATCTAAGAAGGGAAAACTCAGATACCTACAGAGGCCAGGCTGGTGACTATAAATGAGTGTAGCAGGTCAGGGTAGTCAAGTTAAGAGTGCTTACTCCCTCTGACACCATTCAACAGCCCCTCTGGGTGCAGCAGCTTAGAATTTTATTGTTTAACTATTTCATGCCAATAGTCATTGTGTATGCAGTAAGCAGCTACTCTCTAGGGAAAGTGATATTTAGCTGAAAAGTCAAATAGCTTAAAGAGAGATTAAATAAACATTCCAGTTTTATTCTTTAAAGATTCTAAGGGGAAGTCAGGAACATAAGGGTTGATGGGTCTCCAACAAAGGATATGTTTACTACAAAGGCAGAGACAGCTGGATTGCAGGTTCCTCCCAGCACTTTGTTTCCTTAGTGTATAAACAGACTTCATACTTATTTTCAGAGACAGAAAGGAAGGGGGGAAGCTAAAGAAACTGGGTCAGACCACAACCAGTCTTAGGTGGGATGGGGTGGGGGAGGAACCTCAGGAAATAGAGCAGGTGGTGACAGCTGTGAGGAGTAGAGGAATGAGTGCTGAATCCCCAGGGAGCCTGCTGAAAGCAAGAAAGAGAGTTAGAGGGAGGTGGCCTAGAAGTGGGAATAGAGCTGGTACCTTTTTTTTTTTTTAATATATTTTTATTGATTTCAGAGAGAGGAAGGGCAAGGGAGAGAGAGAGAAACATTAATGATGAGAGAGAATCATCGATCAGCTGCCTCCTGCATGCCCCCTACTGGGGATGGAGCCCGCAACCCGGGCATGTACCCTTGACCAGAATTGAATCCAAGGCCCTTCAGTCTGCAGGCCAATGCTCTATCCACTGATCCAAACCAGCTAGGGTGAGCTGGTACTTCTTAACAGCCTTGGGAGTGGGGTTCTGGAAAAGTGCCCAATGAAAACACTTTTAAAGCAACCAAACTGGAGAAACTATGAAATTCTGCCTGATTGAATAAAATTAGTTAAAGAAAATGAGTTTGCTGTAAATGTTTAGATCATTTGGTTTGATTTCCCCAAGTTGACTCTCCAAAGGCTGCCACCATTTACATTACATCGTATTCCACTTGTCTTTGGGGGTTCACTTGTAGTCAAGTAAGAAACAGCACTAGAATAGCTCAACCATTATTTTAGCTTTCTATCTATCTATTTATTTTTACCTTGTCTATTTAAAAGACTTCCCTAAATTGATTTTCTTCATCTCCTACATATATAAAAAAATTTACCTTCATCTTATCATTCCCAAAATAAGCTTCTTAAAAAGAAAGTAATGGCCCTAGCCTGTTTTGCTCAGTGGATAGAGCATCAGCCTGTGGACCAAAGGGTTGGAGTTTAATTCCGATCATGGGCACGTCCCTTGGTTTCAGGCTCCTCCCCAGCTGGGGCCCTGGTCAGGTCACATGCCAGAGGCAAACAATTGATATGTTTCTCACACCTATGTATCTCTCTGTCTTTCCCTCTCACTTCCACTCTCCCTAAAAATCAATGGAACAATCTAGGTGAGGATTAACCAAAAAAATTAAAAATTAAAAATTTTAAAAAATAAAGTAATGAAAAGACTTACAGAGGATAAGAAAGAAGGTAATGAAATTTGTTAGCTTTGCAAATAAGGAGTCTTCAGGCCTGTAATCTAAACATTTTAGACTTTTATAATATTTTATTGCTATTTCATTTGGGTTTTGTTTGTTTCTTTTTTTTTTAATTAAATCTTTATTGTTCAGATTATTACATTTGTTCCTCTTTTTTCCCCCCATAACTCCCCTCCTCCCAGTTCCTGCCCCACCCTCCGCCCTCACTCCCCACCCACTGTCCTCATCCATAGGTGCACGATTTTTGTCCAGTCTCTTCCCGCATCTCCCTTTCCCCCCCAAGAATAGTCAGTCCATTCCCTTTCTATGTCCCTGATTCTATTATGATCATCAGATTATTTATTCACTTGATTCTTAGATTCACTTGTTGATAGATGCATGTTTGTTGTTCATAATTTGTATCTTTACCTTTTCTTCTTCTTCCTCTTCTTAAAGGATACCTTTCAGCATTTCATATAATCCTGGTTTGGTGGTGATGAACTCCTTTAGCTTTTCCTTATCTGTGAAGCTCTTTATCTGACCTTCAGTTCTGAATGATAGCTTTTCTGGATAAAGTAATCTTGGTTGTAGGTTCTTGGTATTCATCACTTTGAATATTTCTTGCCATTCCCTTCTGGCCTGCAAAGTTTCTGTTGAGAAATCAGCTGACAGTCGTATGGGTATTCCCTTGTAGGTAACTGAGTTTCTTTCTCTTGCTGCTTTTAAGATTCTCTCTTTGTCTTTTGCTCTTGGCATTTTAATTATGATGTGTCTTGGTGTGGTCCTCTTTGGATTCCTTTTGTTTGGGGTTCTCTGCACTTCCTGAACCTGTAAGTCTATTTCTTTCACCAGGTGGGGGAAGTTTTCTGTCATTATTTCTTCAAATAGGTTTTCAATATCTTGCTCTCTCTCATCTTCTGGCACCCCTATAATTCTGATGTTGGTACGCTTGAAGTTGTCCCAGAGGCTCCTTACACTATCTTTGTATTTTTGGATTCTTTTTTCATTTTGCTTTTCTGGTTGGGTGTTTTTTGCTTTTTCGCATTTCAAATCTTTGCCTTGATCCTTGCGCTCCTCTGGTCTGCTGTTGGGATTCTGTATAGTATTCGTTATTTCAGTCCGTGTATGCTTAATTTCTAGTTGGTTCTTTATCATAACATCGAGGGTCTCATTAGATTTCTTGAGGATCTCACTACATTTATCGACGGCTTCTAGACAGTTCTTAAGAGACCTTAAAAGTGTGGTTCTGAACTCAATATCCTCCATTGACAGTTTTGTCCTGTTTCTTTGTCTTCGCATTTTTTTATCTTTTCTTGGTGCACCCCCTAGTGGTCTTTGTGTGCAGTCTTGTTGTAGTTAAGCCTTGATTGTTGTCGGCAATACCAGGGGTGATTTCACCTCCAGGTTAACTGGCTATGAGAGTCCCTTGTTTGTTTCTATCAAAAATTCTACGCATAAATTTTAGGAAAATAAGAGTATATGACCACCATAGTTATCTTATTCCATATACCACAATTTGGAAAATAACAGATTTATTATTTTAGAGGGCAGCAAAGAAAGAACTTCAGACAGTGAATGATATCAGAAGCATAGTTCTTTATTTGAGAAATGTAATAAACTAATACATTATGGTCTAAACGAATTCAAATAAAGACTTAAAGTAGACTAAAAATTTCTGGTAGGAAAGAAGATATTTGCAGGTTTCCTTAGTGGAAAAAAATTCAGTGGGCCTCTAATTAATGGTCAATTACGTATAAGTAGATTTGCCTAATAAATCCTCTGTTTCAGAGTTATCCATAAGGTTGCTGTTTTTTTAATCCAAACTCTCTTTTAGTTCACTTTAAGGCACAGTATGGCTTATTAAGTAATTCAATTCTCTAAATAAAGTAAATTATATTGTAATGGGCTACCAAATTACTTAATATACATGGAATTGCCTTTTTAAAATTATTATTTTAAAAGGGTACACATATTGTTATCAAAAGCCTCTGTAACTATAGTTCAATACTTTAAGATAGCTATTGAAATAAGCAATTTGGTAATTGCCTTTTGAAAATAAATTTAAACAATGCCTTTTTAGTTGTTTAGCAAAATATTTATCACAAATAAATTATACTCAAAATAAGTATGTGTTAAAATATAGATATTCGTTAAAGATATTTTTTTTTCTTGGATAAATTTACCCTCTCTAACAAAATGATTCCAGAATGTGGCAGGTGGGTGGTGCATGAAGTCTTACAGCCTAAGCAAAGCAAACTTAGGAACAGATTTTAAAAAATAGATTAAGTGTTTTCTAAGCTACTGCTTGCCTACACTAGCCAGCTGAAGGCTTTAAATAATGTAATCCCTACAACAACTGCCAGCTCCAACTGGAAGCCTTAAACAAGGACTGGAATCACTGAGGACTCCAACAGGTGCAGCCTAATAGTGCTCCCCTAAATCTGCTACTGCACATGTGTAGGACACTATATTCTTAAATTCAACAGGTTGCTAATTAAATGAATTCAAATGCCTCTTGTTTTGTCCCATCTTCCACTATCATATTACCTAAGACATTTCTCTCCCTCCCCACCGCCCCCTCCCGCAGAGAAATACTTAGCACAATGTGTGGCAGGTACTGAGTTTGCTTTCAGTGTTACTTTTCTAAGCAAGATCCATATATATATATATAATTTTTTAAATTAATTTCAGAGAGGAAGAGAGAGATAGAAACATCAATGATAAGAACAAATCATTGATGGGCTGCCTCCTGCACGCCCCCAACTGGGGATTGAGCCCACAACCCGGGCATGTGCCCTTGACCAGAATTGAACCTGGGACCCTTCAGTCTGCAGGCCAACACTCTATCCACTGAGCCAAACCAGCTAGGGCACAAGATCCTTCATACTATAGATTAAGTTTTGGAAAGAAAATGAACTAATAAATTACTTTCTTCCTATTGTTATTGCTCTGTCTAACTTTTCTATATTAGTACTTGCTAAGTACCATTAGAATTGCTCAGATTTTTTCCTTTTATACATTTACTAGTGACCCAGTGCACGGATTCGTGCACATTGAAAGGAAATTAATTAGAAGGCAGGACTGGGCAAGATGGGCCGGACATGGAGCCAACCTCCCACGATCCCTCCCTGGTATCTTCAGAGTGAGCAGGGTCCCTCCAGCTCTCTGACATCCCCCGAGTGGTCCTGGAGTGCAAGAGGGCGCTCTGCAAAGTTGCTGTCGTACAGGGTGTGGAACACAAACGCAAGTGTACAGTAAACCAGATTCTGGCCAACAGTGCCCCAGCAACAACATAACCCATGGCCAAAGATGGCATCCCATGGCCCGGCGAGGAATCAGGCTCCCTCTTCTCTGGTTTTGGGGTGCATCACCCGAGAACCGCCACTGCCAAGTCACTGCAGCTCAGCAGCTCTTGTGTTGAGCATCTGACCCCTGGTGGTCAGTGTGTGTCATAGCGACCAGTCAGATGGTCGGACACTTAGCATATTAGCCTTTTATATAGAGAGAGATAAGTTGTATCAGAATGTACTTGTTGCTTATGTATTCAAATATATTTACAGATAAAATTCACACATACCTTTTATATAATCAAATTGAGAACTTTACTATCAAGTTAACTTGAAAAACCAAAGAAGAAAAGACCACTATTATACCCTCAATGATCAAAATATTATGAAATTATAATAAGATCTTTGCCAGACATGCAAAAAGGAAGTTTAAAAACATATACAAAAATTAACTTTGCCCTGCGGGTGTGGCTCAGTGGTTGAGCATCAACCTATGAACCGGGGGATCACAGTTTGATTCCCAGTCAGGACACATGCCCAGGTTTCTGGCTCGATCCCCAATGTGGGGCATGCAGGGGGCAGCCGATCAATGATTCTCTTTCATCATTGATGTTTCTATCTCTCTCTCCCTCTTCCTTCCTCTCTGAAATCAATAAAAGTATATTAAAACAAAAAAATAATTAACTCAAAATGGATTAAAGGTCTAAATATAAGACCTAATAATATAAAACTCCTAGGAGAAAACACAGGGGAAAGCTTTAGGACATTGGATTTATAATGGTTTCTTGAATATGATACCAAAAGCACAGGCAACAAAAGCAAAAGTAGACAAATAGGACTACATCAAACTTTACAACTTCTGTACATCAAAGGAAACAATCAACAGGGAAAATCAACCTACAGAATGGGAGAAAATATTTACAAATCATATATCTGGTAAGAGGTTGATAGCCAGAATAAATAAAGAACTCTTCCAACTCAACAACAATAAAAATGGGCAAAGGACTTGAATAGACATTTCTCCAAAGAAGATATACAAATGGCCAACAAATATATGAAAACATATGAAAATATACTTAGCATTACTAATCATTAGAGACTTGCAAATCAAAACCACAAAATAACACCTCATACCTATTAGGATGGCCACTATTAAAAGAACATAAAATAACAAATATTAGGAAGGATGCAGAGCAATCAAAGCCCTTGTGTTCTGTTGGTGGGAATGTAAAACGGTATAGCCACTTTGGAAAACAATATGGAAGTTCCTAAAAAAAAAAAAAATAGAGCTACTATATGATCCACCAACCCCACTTCTAGGTATAGATCCAAATGAATTCAAAGCAGGCTTTCAAAGAGATATGTGCATACCCATTTTGACTGCAGCATTAATCACAGTAGCCAAGAGGTTAAATAAAGCAACCTAAGTGTCCATCAATGGATGCATGGATAAAGAAAAGGTGTTATACATATGACCTAGCTATTTTACTTCTGGGTATTTGTCTAAAGAATATGAAAAGACTAATTCAAAAGGATATATGTATCCCTATATTCTTATGTTCATTGAAGCATTATTTACAATAGCCAAGATATGGAAACAACCTAAGTGTCCATTGATGGATAAATGGAGAAAGAAGATGTGGTGCATATATAATGGAATACTACTCAGCCATAAAAAAGAAGGAAATCTTAGCATTTGCAACAACATGGGTGGGCCGTGAGGATATCACACTGACATAAGTCAGAGAAAGACAAATACCCTATATGTGGAATCTAAACAAAATAAAACAAATGAACAAACTCATAGATACAGAGAACAGACTAGTGGTTACCAGGGGGGAAGAGGGTTTGAGGGAGGGCCAAAGGGATGAAAGGCATCATTTATATGGTGATGAATGGTGACCAGACTTACAGCAGGGAACACGAGGTAGTGTATACAAATATTGTACTATAATGTTGTATATCTGAACTACATATAACCTTGTATAGCAATTTTACCACAATAATAAAAGACCAATCTGAAAAAAGAGAAAATGTGGTATCTACATACAATGGAATATTATGCAACTTTAAAAAAAAAAGGAAATCCTGTTATATGCTACAACATGAGTAAACCTCAAAGACATTATGCTAAGTAAAATAAGTCAGTCACAAAAGGACAAACACTGTATGATTCCACTTATATGAGGTATCAAAATCATAGAAACAGAAAGAAAAAAGATGGCTATGAAAGGCTGGAGAAAAGGGAAGGGGGAAATTAATGTTTAATGGGTATAAAGTTTCAGTTTTGTAAGATGAACAAGTTCTATAAGAAATCTGTTGCACAACAATGTGAATATACTTAACACTACTGAATTGTACACTTAAAAACAGTTCAGATGGCAAATCTCATGTTACATGTTTTATCACAATAAAAAATAAATAAACATAATTAATAAATACAATCAAGGGGGAGTGTCCCAATATCTGCCTTCTTGCCCAAATCCTTTCTCTAATACTTTTTTCTCCTCTAAGATTTACAGGATTATTTTTTTATTTGGTAAAATTTAAAAACCAGAATACTTGTGAAAACTGTAGACTGAAAACTCATGCTAGATTCATTTTGCCACATATATTTTTTTCTCTGTCTCTCTCCTCCTACATATACACATATACATATAACATATATACACGTATATATGTACATAAATAGCCCTGGCCGGTGGTTCAGTTGGTTGGGCATGGTCCCATGCACCAAAAAGTTGCCAGCTTGATTCCTAGTCAGGGCACATGCCCAGGTTGTAGGCTCCATCCCTGGTAGGAGGCGTGCAGGAGGCAGCTGACTGATGATGTTACACTCTAACATCAGTGTTTCTCTCTCTCCCTCCCCCTCTCTCTAAAAGTCAATAAACTATTCTTTAAATAATTAATTAATTAATTTACAAATCTCTATTTATAAAAGCCTAAGCAACCAAATGACTGGTCACTATGATGTGCACTGACCACCAGGGGGCAGACACTCAATGCAGGAGCTGCCCCCTGGTGGTCAGTGCGTTCCCACAGCAGGAGCACTGCTCAGCTGACTGGGGTGAGTGGGGCCAGAATGAGTAGGAGCACCTCCTCCCCAGATCCCTGCAGGCCACGCCGAGGGACCCCACGTCTGCACGAATCCATGCACCAGGCCTCTAGTAATAAATAAGATTCCATCTGTACATTGATTGAAACACATTTGGGAAATCCCATCTCCATTAAAATGGATCAATAATTGTTCATCTTGCCCTAACCGGTTTGGCTCAGAGCATCGGCCTGCGGACTGAGGGGTCCCGGGTTCGATTCCGATCGGGGGCACGTACCTTGGTTGCGGGCACATCCCTGGTTGGGGATATGCAGGAGGCAGCTGATCGATGTTTCTCTCTCATGGATGTTTCTAACTCTCTGAACCTCTCCCTTCCTCTCTGAAAAAAATCAATAAAATATATTTTTTAAAAAATAATTGTTCATCTAGAATCATTTAGAAATTGTCTGGGTATATATAGGCAGCACCTTTCTATATGACTACTAACCAGTGTCTACATGAAAATGGTAGGTTTATTAATCTATTGTCAATTGGACAAGAATTTTATATTATTTTTCCAATTATAGTGGTGGATTTTCACAGAAAATTTTATTCTTTTTTTCAGGCCTCCTTTGGGCTAATAAGATACATTTATCAAGCAGTTGGCTGGCGCTATGGGTGCATGCTATGATTAAGGAAGCTAGCAAAGATAAATGAGCCACATTGGGATGAAAACTATGACCTCATTGACAAAGAGTTCCAACTAACCAGCACAGAGATAATAAATACATACTTCTTGGAACTTTGCTTTCTCTCTTTTTCGGAAGTGTTTTCTCTGTAGTCACTGAAGTATAGAGACATTTTATTCTCTCTAAGCTTCCAGCAGAACTCTTTGTGTCAGGGATAGCACACTCCATGCTTCTGTGTAATATTACCAGTAAACAACTAAATGATCATCACAGAGTCTAAGTATTTGTTGCCTCATAAAAGGAATTTAGGAGTCTTTGGACGTAAATCACCACCGAGAGTATAATAGTTGTATTATACTGTACAGAATATTATTATACCAAAGATTATGAGGCATACATACTTTACTGAGAGTCTTTTGTAGGCCAAATTCATGTCCTGAAAACAGACATGGCATATTAGCTAATGTAAATTTATGGAGATTGTAGATTTCCCCCCTAGAAAATGAATACATCTTTTATACAATCTCTGGGGTAAAGGACAAATATGAAACTGTGGAAGCAAAGTACTAAAATATTCATTATTTTTCTGTAACAAGTTTTTAGAGTTGGTAAAATCTGTTTTTAGGCCACCTGGTTGAGCATCGGCCTATGGACCATGAGGTCATGGTTCAATTCCCGGAGAGGCCATATGCCTGGGTTGCAGGCTTGATCCCCAGTGTGGGGCGTGCAAGAGGCAGTCAATCAATGATTCTCTCTCATCATTGATGTTTGTATCTCTCTCCCTCCCTCTCCCTTCCTCTCTGAAATCAATAAGAATATTTTTTAAAAATCTGTTTTTAAAAATTACTTCTATTTCAAATGAATCATTTGCTGAACAAACTCACATAAAATGTAAGGGAACACATACACCAAAAAGGTTTTGGGTCGATTCCCAGTGAGGGCACAAACCTAGGTTTTGGGTTCAATTCCCAGTCGGGGCAGATATGGGAAATAATCGATTGATGTTTCTCTCACACTGATGTTTCTCTCTCTCTCTCTCTCTCTCTCTCTCTCTCTCTCTCTCTCTCCCCCTCCTTCTTTCCCTCCCTCCCTCCCTCCCTCCCTTTCTCTCTAAAATCAATGGATGTATCCTTGCATGGGGATAAAAAAAGAAAAAGGTAAAGGAACAGAAAAAGAAGACATAAATGAATAATTTATCAAATTGTGGTTGTCTCACACTTTAGGATGCAAAAATCAGAAGTTATTCAGTCTAAAGGAAAAAGGGTTAACTGTAAGAACTTGTATAATTTTAAATTAAGCCATTTCATAACTGAGATTTTAGGAGTGGTTACATCAGTGTCCATTTGGTCTCTCTCTCTCTCTCTCTCTCTCTCTCTCTCTCTCTCTCTCTCTCTCTCTCTCGGTGTCTCTCTTCTTCCAGCTTCAACTTTTCAAGTAAGTTACATGTGACTGGATTAATTTATGTAGAGTTTATCTATTGGATAGACTCTGATTCTAGGACCCATCCCTGAGAAAAGCATTTCCTTCTTCTCTTAAGAGGAAAGAAGAAGCAGGACAAAGTCTATATCACGCCAATTAGTATAGGCCCCACATTTTTTAAAATCTTTATTGTTGCAAGTATTACATATGTCATCTTTTCTCCCCATTGACCCCCTCCAGTCCATCCCTCACCCCTACCCCAGGCCTTCACCACCCTATTGTCTGTGTCCGTGGGTTATGCACACAAGGTTTTTGGTTGATTACCTCCCACCCACCCTCCCTCGCCTTCCCTCCGAGATTCCTCACTCTGTTCCATGCTTCCAAGTCTCTGGATCCACTCCGTTTATCAGTTTCTTTTGTTAGATTAGATTCCACATATGAGTGAGATCATGTGATACTTATCTTTCTCTGAGTTATTTCACTTAGCATGACACTCTCCAGGTCCCTCCATGCTGTCTCAAAAGGTAAGAGATTCTTCTTTTTTCCTGCTGCTTAGTATTTCATGGTACAAATGTACCACAGCTTTTTTATCCACTCATCTATTGATGGGCACTTGGGCTGTTTCCAGATCTCAGCTTTGTAAAATTGTGCTATGAATATAGGGGTGCATACATTCTGATTGGTTTTTTGGTTTTCTTAGAATATATTCCTAGAAGTGGGATCACTGGGTCAAATGGCAGTTCCATATTTAATTTTTTGAGGAAACTCCATACTGTTTTCCATAATGGCAGCACCAGTCAGCATTCCCACCAGCAGTGTACTTTTTTCTACATCCTCACCAGCACTTGTCATTTGCTGATTTGTTGATGGTAGCTATTCTGACAGGTGTGAGGTGATACTTCCTTGTTGTTTTAATTGAATCTCTCTGATGATCAGTGACTGAGAATTTTTTCATATTTCTCTTGGCCATCTGTATGTCCACTTTGGAGAAGTGTCTATTTAGGTCCTTTTAGGCCTCACATTTAAAAATATATATATATATTTATTGACTTCAGAAAGGAAGGAAAAGGGAGAGAAAAATAGAAACATCAATGATGAGAAAGAATCATTGATTGGCTGCCTCCAGCATGCCCCACATTGGGGATCGAGCCCATAACCCGGGCATGTGCCCTGACTGGGAATCGAACCGTGACCTCCTGATTCCTAGATCAACACTCAACCACTGAGTCATGCTGGCCAGACTAGGCCCCACATTTTTAAAAACAAAAAAAAATATCCTCCTGCTCTGGTCAGTGTTGCTCACTGGTTAGAGTATAAGTCTAAGTACTGAAGTGTCTCAGGTTCAATTCCCAGTCAAGAGCACGTACCTGGATTGCTGGTTCAATCCCGGGTCCTGGTTGGGGCATGTGAGGAAGGCAACCAATAGATGTGTCTCTCTCATATCAATGTTTCTCTCTCTCTCTCTCCCCTTCCATCTCTGCCTTCAACTTTCAAGGGCACATGCCCAGGTTGCGGGCTTGATCCCCAGTGGGGGGGCATGCAGGAGGCAGCTGATCAATGATTCTTTCTCATCATTGATGTTTCTCTCTCTCCCCCCCTCTCCTTTCCTCTCTGAAATCAATAAGAATATATTTTTAAAAATATCCTGTGGTGCCGAGGCCGGTTTGGCTCAGTGGATAGAGCGTCGGCCTGCGGACTGGGAGGTCCCGGGTTCGATTCCGGTCAAGGGCGTGTGCCTGGGTTGCGGGCATGTCCCCGGTGGGAGATGTGCAGGAGGCGGCTGATCGGTGGTTCTCTCTCATCGATGTTTCTGGCTCTCTGTCTCTCTCCCTTCCTCTCTGTAAAAAATCAATAAAATATTTAAAAAAAAAATATCCTGTGGTGAGGATTAACAACAATAATAACAACAAGCATATATATGCATATATGCATATATATGGGTATATATATATATAGATAGATATAGATATAGATATATAGATATATATATCCCAACAGAAATGAAAATATTATGTACCAATATTTACTACAATGGAAAAATGTATGCATTTTGAGTTATGCTTGAATACAAAAAGGGACTGTGAGAAAAAATGTTTTTCAAAGTGGTGAGATTATAATTGGCTTTTTTTCTCTCAATTTTCACAAATATTGTTGTTCTACTGCTTTGACTAATTTAAGAAAGTTTTTAAACAATGAATATAATTTAACAATGCCCTGTTTTTCTAACTGATCAGCTCTAGAATTTTACTTTTAAAATCCTTTTCAACTCAAGCAATAGAGTCAGATTAAATTTAAGAAATGTGTAAAAGATGTGTTTAATTAACATTCTAATAGAAGATGAGTAAATAGTCATTTCAGGAAGTTTCATCATGTACATGGAGAATTCATTACTTGAAAGTGTTATATTTTGCTGTGGCCCGTTTGGCTCAGTGGATAGCATCGGCCTGCGGACTGAAGGGTCCCGGGTTCGATTCTGGTCGGGGGCATGTGCCTTGGTTGCGGGTACATCCCCAGTGGGAAGTGTGCAGGAGGCGGCTGATGGATGTTTCTAACTCTCTATTCTCTCCCTTCCTCTCTGTAAAAGATCAATAAAATATTTTTTTTTTTAAAAAAAGAAAGTGTTGCCGAAACCGGTTTGGCTCAGTGGATAGAGCATCAGCCTGCGGACTGAAAGGTTCCGGGTTCGATTCCAGTCAAGGGCATGTACCTGGGTTGCGGGTACATCCCCAGTGGGAGATGTGCAGGAGGCAGCTGATTGATGTTTCTCTCTCATCAATGTTTCTAACTCTCTATCTCTCTCCCTTCCTCTCTGTAAAAAATCAATAAAATATATTAAATAAATAAATAAAGTATTATATTTTTAAAAATAGCAGGTATATTTGTGTCCTGCTTACACACACTTTTAAAATATTTGTTCATCCCTCTACATAGCTGTAGTCATGCACCTATTGACTTTTTTGTAAGTGGGTCAAAATATACAAAGCACACTGGAACATTAGGAAAATATAGCTCTGAGGGTCAGGAGGTCAGGTATGCTTAATGTATTTATAGCAAGTGGGTATATTATATCAAGTGTAACATACACTCATGCTTTTATGACCAATTTTAATGGGCATGAATTTAAAATTAGAAATAACTATAGAAAACTTAAAACAATTTTTAAAATTCCACTCAATTGGTTAACAGAGCTTTTGCTTTATTACCAGTGATGCTTGATTGAGTTTTTCAGATTCTAAAGGACCAATATTAGCATTCATAGCCAGAAGATACATTTCTAAGTGTTCAGAATGATGGATCAGGAGGAATATATATTTATCAGAGTACCTAATTACAATGATTGTTCAGCAATTTAATAACTGTCGCTTATGTTTCTAATAAAATTAGTGTGTACGTTATAAAAAATCAGTTCCTTAATCATATGGTAAGTATGCTTGGTGTTAAGAATTCTGATTAGTATTTCTCATGATTTTCAATAAGGAAGTAACGTTCTTAACCAAATTTGTTTAATCAAGTGGAAATTGTATTTGTCTGCCACCTGGGGGATTCATGGAAACATTGCAAGTAGCAAAATTCACAGTAATAAAATATTACAATATATATTAATAGTATTATATTTGTCTTCTGAGTGGTGGTGGCTGAAACTTATATATGTATACATGTATATATGTGTATGTATATATCCTATATAATAAAAGCCTAATATGCTAAGTGTCCGGTCGTCTGTTCAACCAATCAAAGCATAATATGCTAATGACGCTCAACCACTCACTATGATGTGCACTGACCATCAGGGGGCAGACACTCCGACTGGTAGGTTAGCTTGCTGCTGGGGTCTCGCTCATTGGGACTGAGTGAGACTGGCACACCCTGGAGCCCTCCCACGGTTCCTCCCTGGCTGGCCAACTTCCCGAGTCCCTCCCCGGCCCTCTCACAATCTGGGACCCCTCGGGGGATGTCGGAGAGCTGGTTTTGGCCTGATCCTGCAGGTCAGGCCAAGGGACCTCACTGGTGTACGAATTCGTGCACCCGATCTCTAGTATATGTATAATTGTAGTCAATAAAGTAATGACAAAAATCAACAAAATTGAATTCTGGATTTCAAGTGACAAAAAAGTTTCCAAAAGAAGAGAGTGATCAGTTTCATCATTGCTGATAGATCAAATAAGATGAAGAGAACCAGCCCTAGCTAGTTTGGCTCAGTAGATACTAGAGTGTCAGCTTGTGGACTGAAAGGTCCTGTGTTTGATTCTAGTCAAGGGCATATGTCCAGGTTTTGGCTTGATCTCCAGTAAGGGGCTTGCAGGAAGCAGCTGATCAATGATTCTCATCATTGATGCTTCTATCTCTCTCTCCCTACCTCTCTGAAATCAATAAAAATACATTTTTAAAAAAGGGATGAAGAGAACTTAAGACTGACCACTGCATTTGGCAATTGGAAGGTCATAGGTGAACAGAACAAGAGCTATTTCTGGGTATTTTATTGTTTTTATTACTATTATGTGCATGTCTTTTCATTTATGATGTTTTTCTAATTCATTACTGCTGGAGCATAGGAAACTATTAATTTTTATGAGTTGATCTCTTACTTGACTACCTTACTGGATTTTATTATTATTTCTAATAGTTTGCCAATTGATTTACTTTTATTTTTTAGGTAGAAAGTCATATTGTTTGAAACCACTGACAGATTTAACTTACTTTTCATCATTTATACTTCATTTGGCATTAGTTGGGATCTCTAGTGCAGTGTAGCAGTAGAGTTGAAAGTGAACATAACTAATTTTAAATGATTTGCTGTAGATTTCTGGGAAATATTTAACAGATGCAGAAGTTTCCTTTTATTCCTAATTAGAGATTTTCCTTCTCTCTTTTTTTTAAAGCTTTTTTTCTTTAGATGTGTTGATTTTAGATGTAAGGATGGAACTCTCAATCATGGTGTATAGGGATAATGTTCTAACCAACTGAACTACCCGGCAACGGCAAGAGATTTTCCTTGTCTTATATTATAAATGTGTGTGGAATTTTACCAAACGCTTTTGTATTTTTTTTTAGCTTGAATGAACTGTACTTGTTTACTTATTTAAAATATTTATTGTTCTTTGTAATACTTTAAGCAATAAAATAAAAAAAAATAAAATATTTATTGTTGAAAGTACTACATGTTCCCATTTTTCCCATATTGACCCCCTCCAGCTTGCCCCCGCCCCAGGCCTTCGCCACTCTACTGTCTGTGTCCATGGGGTATGCATATATGCATATAAGGTCTTTGGTTGATTACCTCCCACCCACCCATCCTCTCCCACCTTCCCTCCAAGATTCTGCACTCTGTTCCATGCTTCCATGTCTCTGGAGCCACTCCATTCATCAGTTTATTTTGTTAATTAGATTCCACATATGAGTGAGATCATGTGATAGTTGTCTTTCTCTGACTGACTTATTTCACTTAGCATGATACTCTCCAGGTTCCTCCATGCTGTCTCAAAGGGTAAGAGATTCTTCTTTTTTACTGTTGTACAGTATTCCATGGTATAAATGTACCACAGCTTTTTTGTTGTTGTTAATCCTCACCCAAGGATATTCTTCCATTGATCTTTTAGAGAGAGTGGAAGAGAGAGAGAAAGACAGAGAGAAAGATCGATGTGAGAGAAACACATCGATTGGTTGCCTCCTGCATGCACCCCAACCAGGGCTCGGGCTGGGGAGGAGCCTGCAACCGAGGTATGTGCCCTTGACTGGAATCAAACCCGGGACCTTTCGGTCTGCAGGCCGACATTCTATCCAGTGAGCCAAACCAGCCAGGGCCGCAGCTTTTTTATCCACTTATCTACAAATACTTTTTAATAAATATCTGATGATAAATTTTCTTTTTTAAAATTTAGTATGACAACATATTTAATGGACTTCTTAATGTTAATCTACTCTTATGGATAAATCTATCTATCCTGTATTTTACGTTTTCTTTTTAAGCTCTGTTCTGTGCTGTTTTCAATTTGTTGATTTTGATTTTGGATTCTTCCAGTTTTGTTCATAAGTAAAATTGGCCTTAGGATCAAGTAATAAAGTACCAATTTTGGTATCAGAATTATTTTCAGCTCTAAAATGACGTTGGGAGTTAATGAAAGCAATGAACTAAATAAATTATTAAAATATTAAATAATTAAATCCCCAAGCTCCAGTGATGATTTTACACATTTCAAATGATAGCTAAAATAAAAATTTTATTGCTTTTTAATTCATTCAAAAGTACCCAGTGGATTCAATCCACTTGGAAAGTAAGTTATTAATACAGCTAATATCCGTGAGAAATTGGCACTGTGTTCGGCCTGGTGCTGAGGTACATAGCCCTCTACTATGACCCTTAATGACCTCCACCTCCTTTCTTCCATTCCCCTGCGTAATCCTCTTCTCTTGAGAGGGTTCATTGGCCAGCTTCTAATGAACCAAATATCATACAAGTGATGGTATGTCGCTTCTGAGGTTGGGCTATAAAAGACAGTGGTTTCTGTCCTGGATATTTACTTTCTCTCTTTCTTGGACTGCTCACTCTGGGGAAGGTCACCTGCCATGCTGTCAGGTATCCCTGCAGAGAGGTTCATGTGAAAAGAACTGACGGAGGACTCTGGCTAACAGTCAGGACAAAAAAAAAAAAAAAGGAGGTCCCCAATCTCCCAGTCCTGAGGAATAGAGGCCTATATTAGTCTAGTCAGGTTTTCAGATGAGACTTCAGACCCAGCCAACAGCTTAGCTACAACCTAATGAGATCATTTACGCCAGAGGAACCCAGCTAAGCTGGACCCAGATTCCTTTACGTCCAAATTATTTTGCAAACCCCCCCCCCCCAAAACTATATATGTCAATACATACCTATGAAATAAACATGCCAAAATGTTAGTCACTGAATCAAGGCAGTGGTTACACGGGTGTTCATTGTATTATTCTTTGAACTTTTAATTCTTTAAAGGTTTTTATTAAAAATATTGAGAAGAAAAAATGGCATTTGAGTGAAACTTGGCATGTGAATATGACTCTCAGAGAATAGTGTCCTTATATTAGTTCATCATAGACAAACTCAGAAAACAGATGAAAAGAGAAAAATTGACACAACCTAGGTACTGTATATAACATATACACATATACTGTACATCCTATTTAATGCACGCTATTTCTGAATTCTGCTTTTTCACCTAACCATACCATGGATACCTTTCTATCTTTACTGGCTGCATGACATTCCATTGTGGAGATGCCTGGTGATTATATTTAACCAGCACTGTTGTTGGGGGGTGCAACAAACATCTGTTAACATAAATCTTTTGCTCATGTGTCTCATTACTGGAAGGGGCAAGAATTTCAGGCTGTGCAAAGGGCAGAGGTGGAAATGCGGGCAGAGGCGGGGGAGTGAAAAGAATAGGCGTGTATGGATGGAAAAAGTTGAGTCGTTTGCTTTATCTGGGGCGTGGACCACGTAAGGAGCCATCTGTTGAGGATCCTTGGACTGGAGAGTTGGAGAAGACTTGTTCTCACTGAATCGTGGGCCATGCCAGGTACTCTTCTGAGCACCTTTTCATGTATAACTGGCTAAAATGGCAGGTGCTGTTGTTATTCCTGTCTGTAGGCAAGGAAATGGAGGCACAGAAAACTTAGATCGCCCAAGGCTACCCATCTAGTGAGAGATGCAGCCGGGATTCGAGAGAATGCGGTCTGGCCAGGGCCTGAGCGCTATTCCGCCCATTTTCCGCCCATTTTGCAAGCCGAGGAGTCATGGTGAGATGCCGGGCTTAAAACCGGGCCTTACTGACTTCAGAGTCTTAGACACAATGGTAGGTGGTAACAGCATACATTAAATATGGCCTTGACCTGTCCCTCTCGTCCCCTAGGAGCGTAAAAATCATCAGCTGAGGCTTTAGAAAACCTCGATAGATAGCTTATCTCCAAAACACAGAAGGCAATGAACATTCAGTATTGCTCCTGAAGATGGCCAGGGCCTGAACTTAACTGATTGGCAGTCAGGATTCGACGGTGAAGAACTGGGACCCACAGCTTGATAATTAGATTCCAAAAGGCGCGCGGGCCTTCCTGCAAGTTTCCCGCCTCCTAGCCGGTAGCAGCCAGTTCCGCAACAGTGGCCGCAGCCCAGCGCCGTGACGTCATCCCAAGCCAGGAACCCGCCCCCGGGATCTCTGCTTCTGCGCGGCCGAGTAACCGGCGAGTTGCGCTCTTAGCCCCGCCCACTGCCCCGGAAGTTAATACCGAAGCCACGCCTCCCCTCGACCGGCTGGGGCGCAGCCATTTTAATTCATAGCTGAGTGGGCGGTGGCGTTTCGTGTTGGCCGTCTGGCCCTCCTGGGCAGGGGGTGACTTTATTGGTTTGGGGGTGGTTTTTAGTTTAATTTTTCTTCCCTAGCTTCACATCTCGGGCCAACTTGCGCGTTCTAATTATCTGAGATCATGTCAGGAGACGCCGCCGCGGAGCAGGTGAGGAAGGAGAGCGGTGGGGCCTCGTGGCGACCTCTTCTCTCCATGTCTCTGTTCGCCCTGATTCTCCAGCCATGTTCGCTTGAGGAAGGGGACCAGGGGGCACGGAGTACAGAGAAATGGTGGGAATGGGGCGCAAGAGCTGACTGAGATTTACAGTTATCTTTCGGCTTTTCTGTTTTAGGCATTAGTATGAGCACATTCGGTTTAGACAGTAACGGGGAAGCTGCTTCCACCAGTTTAGGTTCGTGGGACAACCTCGGTTGGATGCCTTCCTTTCATACCATTTCGGTAGGAATTGATTGTTGAAACATGTACTCGCTGATATCGAAAAACTTGGCAGTCTTCCCCCGCCTCTTCTCCGATATATATATATATATATATATATATATATATATATATATATACACTGTACCCAGAAATAGGTTAATAGCCTGAGAAATAATGTGAGGTTAGACTAAGCTGGGAAAATAGACGCGTGCTCGAGCGAATGAGGGAAACAGCCTGGGAGCAGAGCAGAGTTTTGCGGGGTAAGAGTTGGGGATTTTGTGGCTTTCTCCCACTTCCTTCTTTATCTCTCCTGTTTACATTTCATTTTCGTTCGCACGAGACAGATATTGCAGAATTTGGTAAGTCGAAACTGAGAAGTCTGTTTCGGCCCCTCTAAATAAAACCATCGGTGTTCATCCTGGATATAAGCGATGTTTAAATATTTCAAAATGAACAATTTTAGATAATTTGTTTCTTTTGCTCATTATTTAGAATTTTGTGGGATAGTGTTTACCTTTTAGTTTGAAAGATGGAAACTGATATTTAATGATAGATGTTAGTTTTTTCAATTTAAGTTTTGGTATATGTTTAGGGAAGTAGTTTTTGAAATGGGAGCTAGCTGGCCTGCTGTCTCAATTTTCTGAAATTTCCCATTGCCATAGCAACGAGATACACTTAGGTTTTCATTTTCAAGTCCCCAGCTTATAACCTGGAGGTGGTCTGTGTGACTAAATTTTGGGAAAGTCTGGCTAACTGAATTTTGTGTTTGCTCATCGACTGATTTCAGTCCTAAACTCTTGGCAGTGTTTACTTTTTACATGATGCCCAAGAATGCAGTCTTATAATTAGTGTATCAGATCTGTTTATGCATACTTACCTTTTTTCTGGACTCATTTTTTTGTTATCTGAGATTCAAGGGAGGAGTAATATACAGAGGTTTCATTGAAAGTTTCCAGAATTCATTGTTACTTCTTACATTTTTCTAAAATTGTAAGGACACTGAAATGTTGCTGTGACCTCAGATTTTTCAGAACTGTGGTGTTTTAAATGGGAGAGATGTTGGTGAAAATTTACAGGGGGGGGGGGAACCTCATCCAAAAATTTTATTGTTTAGAACAGAAAAAAGTTAAAGTGCAATGAACACCTACAGTACAATTATTCACTTAAAATCAACAGTTAAACATGTTGCCGTATTTGTTTTATCTCCCATACAAATTTGTCAACACATATTTCAGCATTACCATTATTCAGCATCAGCCCCACATCATTCAGCACTAATGCTTTTACATAACCATCATGCCATTTTCCCACCTAAGGAAATTGATATATGATTTATAAAATCCAGTCCATATTCAAATTTCCCCAGTTGTCCCAAAATGTGATTCATAGGGTTTGTTTGTTTTGTTTTGTCAGAATCTAATCAAGGTTCACATTGTATAATTTGCTTGTCTCTTTGAATAGTCCCCCAATTTTTACCCCCTTAGGACAGGGGTGGGAAACGCTTGGCCTTCGGGCTGTATAAGACCTGCAAAATAATTTGGTCTCTACTTTTAACAAAAAAAAAAAGAAAAAAAAATTGGTCTGGCCATGCCAAGGCATTAGGGGTGAGTTAATTAAATATCTGAGTAAATATAGCAGGCTAATTGTTAAGTTGATAATTTCGTATGGCCCTTGAATGATACTATAAATGTCCGAATGGTCCTTGGCAGAAAAAAGGTTCCCCACCCCTGCCCTAGTATGTCTATTTGAAGAGTCCAGGACAGTTTTCTTCAGAACTCTCATATTCTGGATTTCTTTTATTTTTGTGTATGCAGTGTCATTTAACTTGCCTTTTCATCTTTTGTATTTCCTGAAACCTAAACTCAACTTTGACAATATTTTTGGATAGAAAACTTTATAGCATTACATAAAAAGGCACTTATTTCATGCTAGATTGTTCCACTGTTAGTGATGTTTAAGTTTGATCACTTGGTTAGGGTGATACTGCTGTAACTTTTACAATGAGTAAAAGATTATTTTCCCCTTTACAGTTAATAATCTGGGTTGATATTGTGTTCCTCAGTAATCTACCTAGTTACTTATCAATTGATAATCGTTGAATAAAGCAGTTATTACATTGGAGATAATCATTGAATAAAGCAGTTATTACATTGGAGATAATCATTGAATTTTATTTTTTTTTGGAAAAGCAAGCAAGAATTTGACTGTAACAAAAACACTTAGGACAGTGAAACAAGGAAGGGCTCAGAGGAAGCAACAGGAGAGCCTGGGCTGGGCTGCTTGACTCACTGGAAAGTCAGAGAAAAGGGGGCCTTGGAGACAGGTTTGGGGGATTAGCCTGGGAGGAGCTGCCAGTGCCCATAGCTCCCCTGGTTATAAATCTCCTGGGGTCCCTTGGAGATTAGGAGGTAGGTGCTGTGGGAGAAGGGGCGGGGGGGGATGGCACAGACATGCTCTCTGGAGGGACAGTGGGCTGGGACCTTCTTCAGGGGTTTCAAAAGCTAGGCCTTTAGGGGAGGGTCAATAGAATATTAAGCGTTATGCTGGTGAACCAAAAGGAGGTTTATTCTCTTACTTTGTCCTTGGGTATGGTTGACAAATGTCCCTGATTGGATTTTTGTTATCTGTCCCTGAGTAGGGTGATTTAAGCTATTTACCTTCTGGTTGGGGAGACGTGCAAATCATTTACTCCCCTGAGTGTCCTTGGTTTAGGGAAGATAGGATTTACTAGGTGGCTGCAAACTGCTGTTTAGCTATCTTAGTTTTCCTATCCCTTAGTTTGTCCTGGAATTTTCCTAGCTTCTTACTATACTGTACCATTCTTCCCTCAGAGATTTTCACCCCTAAAATCTTTTAGGATTGAGAGGGAGGATGGTCTGTCTTTAGTAGTTGTTTCCTGCTGAAAATGGTTTTTTAAAAATTCTAATATTCTGTCTCTACTTACTGGCTCATATTTTTCTGTAAAGAAGTTTCCTCTTTTTTTCCCTTTCTCCTTTTCAAAGATTATTGAATATCACTGTGAATTTATAGGTTTCTCTTTATTTCATGTTTTCAAATCAGTTATAACCATTTTCTTTTGGATGTTCACCTTGTCCCAATTTTAATGGTAGCTCCTATATCTTTTTCCTAGCAATCTAAAAAACATTTTTTTGCATCTCATTACCAACAGAGTCATCTTCATATAATATTTTCTTCAGTTTTTTAATGATATATTTCAAACATTCAAAAAAGGAAAGAATGGTATAATGTTCCTATCATAGAGTTCAACTCATGGCAAATCTTGTTTTTCTCCACACTTTCACTTGTTCTTCCCACCTCCATTATTTTAAAGCAAATTCTAAAAGATACCTTAAAGAGTGAGATGATTAATTATGGATTAACTAGCTTAACTAGCTTGCTTTATTAAGTGTAAGACAGCAGTCAGTGAAAATTCAGAGGAAAAGAGGGGTGCCTGAAATGATGGACAAGAAAAAAGAGATTAAGTAAATGTGAAGAATAATAAGAAAAAAATCAAAACCACTCTGAAACATGGATTTGCTTTGGAAAGGTGTCAAGGGATGGAATAGACAAAGAATCCTGCAAGATAACGAAGTGTGGGTTTCTTTTAGCCTTTTAGCATTGAAGCTTAAAAATGTTTGTTGAATAAACCCAATATTTATAATTTGTTACTCAAAATATGGATGATCATTTCATTTCTTTCTTGGTACTGAATCTCTGGATTTGTGCCCTTTGAAAGTGGGAAATGATTGTAATCAAAATCACTGCTAAGGTTTATTGTAAATTTTTTTACTCTTGTAAGGAAGTTAGTTTGCATTTCTAGAGTTATTTAAATGATCTTCCAGTGTTTGTGGGTATTCTAGAGTTCATGTTGACTGTCTTTACCAGTTTAATGGTGACAGGACTGTGTGTACTAGTATTTAGGTTCCCCCCTACTCCCAACAAAGTCCTTTGTGGAATTATGGCTATAGTCTTATTTTGTAGATACTTTTTTTAACTGCTCAATTCAACTTTTGATCTCATTCTTTCTTAGCTCTGCTTTATATTGTGTACTACTCCCTGCAGTGTTTAGTAGACTGTTGTTTAGAGTTCCTCTACTGAGTTTGAGCTTGGATTGAAGGTGCTTCCTTACTTACTGTTGCATCTTACAAACCTAGGAAATACATATGGGTGTTAAGTAAATGAATGGATTAATTTGGACCAAAGCTATGTGTTATACGTTACAAAGTCTCAAATAATTTAATCTGTTGAGAAAACAAGTACATAAATAATTAATACAACTAAAATATTTGGGGTGTAAATGGATGGTTTATAAAGTTTTATTGGATAAGAGGGGGAGAAATGTGTTAGGCCAGGTCAATCGATATGAACCTTTAAGTCCCTAAAATGTTTCTACATTCTTACCTTTTGGAAATAAGACTTCACTTTTTAAACAAACTATATATAGCCTATTCTAAAATTAGAGGAAGGCTCAAATATAAACAAAATGATCCTCATTTTGGAAAAATGCCCCTTATTTTGGAAAAATGTTATGACTTGAAGAAGCTCAAAGGAATTGCCACTTCAGGGCCATAAGACAATATTTTACTTTTGGGGAAAAATAAGCTTGTGGAGAGATAGAAAATATGAAAAATGTGTGTTCTGTTGTATACTTATCAATGAGGAAAGGAAGATGAAACACCCACAGTGTTGAAACCTGAAGCCTGGTTTATTTTGTTGGGTAATTACTAGTACTTATTAGCAGTTAAGAGATAACAGAAGTGCCAACTAATTTTATTTTATTTTTTAAATATATTTCTTTATTGACTACAGAGAGGAAGGAAGAGGGAGGGAGAGATAGAAACATCAATGATGAGCCCTGGCCGGTTTGGTTCAGTGGATAGAGCAGCCGTGGGCAAACTACGGCCCGTGGGCCGGATCCGGCCCGTTTGAAATGAATAAAACTAAAAAAAAAAAAGACCGTACCCTTTTATGTAATGATGTTTACTTTGAATTTATATTAGTTGACACAAACACTCCATCCATGCTTTTGTTCCGGCCCTCCGGTCCAGTTTAAGAACCCATTGTGGCCCTCGAGTCAAAAAGTTGGCCACCCCTGGGATAAAGCGTCGGCCTGTGGACTCAAGGGTCCCAGGTTTGATTCCGGTCAAGGGTGTGTGCCTTGGTTTCGGGCACATCCCCAGTGGGGAGTGTGTAGGAGTCAGCATATCTTATTTCTCTCTCATCGATGTTTCTAGCTCTCTGTCCCTCTCCCTTCCTCTCTGTAAAAAATCAATAAGATATATCTAAAAAAAAGAAAGAATCATCAATGATGAGAGAGAATCATGGATCGGCTGCCTCCTGCATGCCCCCCACTGGGGACCGAGCCCGCAAGCCAGGCATGGCCCTTGGCCGGAATCGAACCAGGGACCCTTCAGTCTGTAGGCTGACGCTCTATCCACTGAGCCAAACTGGCTAGTTAATTTTAAAGCCAAACTGAATGTGTGTGGGGTGGAGGGTAGGAAGAGGGAGGGAAAGGGCCAAGAATGTATGTTAGATAATGTTTTCTTTGAACCCAATTATTTTTATGTTTTTAACAACAAAATCTTTCTGTAATAGCATTTTCTACTTTTCCCCCTCTTTTTTTGTGTGTTTTTTTTTTTAATTCTCACCTGAGGATAATTTCCTATTGATTTTTAGTGAGAGTGGAAGAAAGAGAGGAGAGCCACAAAGAGAGAAAAACATTGATGTGAGAGAGACACATCTATTGGTTGCCCCCTGCATGTGCCCAACCTGGCCAGGGATTGAGCCTGCAACCAAGGTACTTGCTGTTGACCAGAATCTAACCTGGGACCCTTCGGTCTGCGGGCTGACACTCTATCCACTGAACCAAATCGGTTAGGGCCCCCTTCTATTTTTAAGTGATATTTATTTAGTATAGCAGTTTGGGCAGGCAAATATGATTTGGTCTTTATTGTTAATGTTCATTAACATATGAACTATCCTACATAATAAAGAGGTAATATGCAAATTGTCATTACAACATCGCGTGTAATGATCCATCAGCAGGAGGGCAGGGAGCGAGCTACCTGGGGTGGGAGAGCTATGAGCGATGGTGGGTGGGGCGGCCAGCTGAGGCAAGTGGCAGTGAGCTACTTGGGCACGGATTTGTCCTCAGGGCCACTTGTACAGAATTTTTGGCAATGATTGTTTCTAAGAGATTGATCTGTGTTTACAGAACTATTGGTTTTTCTTAGAGGTACAGCAGAAAGGTACTCTTAAGAGAGATTGCTTTCTCTCAGTGTTAGGATTACAGAAGTTTCTGGGAATACCAGAGTTGACATACTGGATAGACCAGTGATGGTGAACCTCTGACACGTGAACTCATTTTTTTGGTTGATTTTTCTTTGTTAAATGGCATTTAAATATATAAAATAAATATCAAAAATATAAGTCTTTGTTTTACTATGGTTGCAAATATCAAAAAATTTCTATATGTGACACGGCACCAGAGTTAATTTAGGGTTTTTCAAAATGCTGACATGCTGAGCTCAAAAGGTTCACCATCACTGGGATAGACCTTCTGGGACAACATCTGTATTCAGATGTTTGTGCCTATTAAGTGGACAATTGCCAAAAACAGTTCATAAATTTAAGGTCTTCTGTCATTGTCCCTGATTCTCTTTAAACAAGACTTACCTGTGAATTTGAGTCGTTCTGTTTTGCAGGATAGTTGGTAATAATGTGAGAATTGATCTAAAAAAGAATTTGAGTTGGCCCAATGTTTAAACTATTTTTAGATTAGTAGATATTTTATAATAAGCAGTAAATACTGAATAAAGCCAGAAGGCAGAACTATGTTCTGATTGGTATTTTTCTGTTCCACTTAGTTTATCTGATGACTTAATATCTTGGCTACTCTTGGTTTAAAGAAGCTACATTTTTCAAATTCTAAAAGATAAAGATTTTTATTTGTAGTTTGTAGCTATTTGTTTCCTAGGAGATAAATAAGCAAATATGATAAGTATAATTATTTGGATCAGTAACCTTTAGCCTATTTTTTTCTTAAGTTTTTGGATTGTTTGCATGTTTAGTAGATTTTTAGTTTTTGAAAGGGTTGAAGGGATTATATGCAGGATACATGCTCAGATTCATAACAAAGTCATCTAGTAGAGCAGAGCTCTGTTGCACTGGTAAAGGAACATAGGACTAAGCAGGCATCCAGTCCTAATGTTACCTGTCACATAAAGTGCTATATTCTCTAGGCATATTATTTGGCTTAGTTAGGCCTGTACTTGCACATGCTTTTTATTGACTTTTATTTTTATTTATTTATTTTTTTAAAAAAATATATTTTATTGATTTTCCACAGAGAGGAAGGGAGAGAGATAGAGAGTCAGAAACATCGATGAGAGAGAAACATCGATCAGCTGCCTCCTGCACATCTCCCACTGGGGATGTGCCCGCAACCCAGGTACATGCCCTTAACCGGAATCGAACCTGGGACCCTTCAGTCCGCAGGCCGACGCTCTATCCACTGAGCCAAACCGGTTTCGGCTTTATTGACTTTTAGAGAGAGAGAGAGAGAGAGAGAGAGAGACAGACATCAGTGAGAGAGAAAGATTATTGATTGGCTGCCCCCTGCACACCCCCTACTAGCAATCCAACCCGCACCCGAGGCATGAGCCCTGACTGGGAATCGATCCGGTGATCTCTTGGTTTCTGGGTCGATGCTGAGCCACACTGGCCAGGCTACCTTAGTCTACTTTTGAATTTTTATAGTTTACCCATTAAGAGACTTCAAATGTATAGTATAGTATGTGCAGTTTTCTTAATGCTTTAGCCACACACAAAAAATAACTTAGGTCTGATGCCACTTTTTTTTTTTAATGAAACAGCATTTGGAAAACATTTATTTACAGAATAGATAAATCAGGTAGTGCTTCTCAGAATGGAGTCCTTGATTCATTGCATCATAATCATTTAGGTGCTTTTTAGATGTATAAGTGCTGTACCCCAACTTCAGACATACTATAACTCATTCTGTAAGTGAGGTTCATAATATTCTAGATGAGTACCACAGGTGATTTTTGTGTAAATGAAAGTGTGCAAACCACTTAATAGGGGTTGAAGATACCTGGACTTCAGAAGTTGTTTTTGAGTAAATTCCTTTTTTGTTGTTGTTTTACATCTTTTTTTTTTAACTTATTTATTTTTCTTCTTGAATACATTTCTTGATAAAATTAAGTGGGGAGAAAAGTTGCAATTTTTTTGAGAATGGTTAGGCTTTTAATAGAGTGTTTTACTGATTTTCCTCCCTCTACTATAGTCAGTCATTACCCTGAACAGTGGAAAATTCTGAAAAAAACAGGCTTGAGACTCATCCTCTGCTTGTTCTGTTGGTCATGGTCAAGAGCTTATATGGGTTTAAATCCTTTACCACCACTACCCCATACTTTTGACACTTACACTTGGGTTAAACTTTCATTGACCTGTATTTTAATATAATTTTGGTGTGACCTCTAGAATAACACCTTCTTCATTTACCACAAAGATAGCTCTTTAGAAAAAGAAGACTGCCTTTTTCTTTCCTGTCCATGTTTTACTTCCCTAGTGCCGTGGTTGGCAAACCGCAGCTCTTTGGTCCCTTGAGTGTGGCTCTTCCACAAAAATACCACGTGCGGGCACACACGTACAGTGCGATTGAAACTTCGTGGCCCATGCACAGAAGTCGGTATTTTGTGGGAGAGCCGGTATTTTATGGAAGAGCCACACTCAAGGGGCCAAAGGGCCGCATGTGGCTCCCGAGTTGTGGTTTGCTGAGCCGCAGTTTGCCGACCACTGACCTAGTGGGATCGGGAAGAAGAAATTAGATTATTCTTTCAATCACAAATATAATAGTTTGCCACTTCCCTCTCCCCAAATTAACAACTTCCCAATATAAGTTAAGCTGTCCTATAGAGAGTGGTTTATAGTTTTAATAAAGCTTGACTTAGCGTTTTCCCGGGGCTATATGACATCCACAATTGCTTTTCCATTTTCCAACTACATAACTGGTTTTGTAGTTATAATCTTCCAAAACAATCTATATGTATAAAAGGCTAATATGCAAAGTGTCCCCTCAGGAGTTTGACTGGGAGCCCGGGAATTTGATAGCTCACTGTGACATGTGCTGACCACCAGGGAGCGACACAGAACATGGTGGGCGACCGGTGGCGTGGTGGCGGGGTGCTGAGGGAGTGAGGGAAAGAGGAGGTAGGGAGGCGGGGAATCTGACCAGCCCTGATTGCTGGCCAGGCCTAGGGACCCTACCTGTGCATGAATTTCATGCACTGGACCTCTAGTATAATACATTGAAGCAGGAGCAGATAATGTCTTTGATTCAGCTAGACCAGTGGTCGGCAAACTCATTAGTCAACAGAGCCAAATATCAACAGTACAACGATTGAAATTTCTTTTGAGAGCCAAATTTTTTAAACTTAAACTATATAGGTAGGTACATTGTTATTAACTTAATTAGGGTACTCCTGAGGCTTAGGAAGAGCCACACTCAAGAGGCCAAAGAGCCATATATGACTCGTGAGCCGCAGTTTGCCGACCACGGAGCTAGATAGAGAATCACACAAAAAAGTAAGTCAGTGCTGTTGTTTTCATTATTTTCTTTTTGCTTTGGAAACATTTTTTAAATGAATTTATTTAAAAATGAATTAAAATAATTTTTAAATTTTATTTTTAATATAATAATTTTGATAGAAACAACGCTCATTTTAAAATAATTCTTTGTCTCCTTAGTATTGAAGAGTGAAAAGTCATTCTTTACAAAGTTTTGAGAATTGTTGCATGGTGCCTGTGAGGCCAGTATCTTAAGTTCAATTTCTTTGAGTTAGCTTCACATAACAAACAAAAGGTTAAGCATGGAAAGTGAAAAGACAACTCACTGAATAGGATAAAATTTTTATAAAATATATATCTGAAAAAGGACTTGTATCTATAACATAGAAAGGACTATTGCAATTCAGTAATAAAGATAACCCAATTAAAAATGGATAAGAATCTGAATAGATATTTCTCCAAAGATATACAAGTGGCCAATAAGGAAATGCTTAACTTTATTAGCAATCAGGAAAATGCAGATACTTTTCACATACACTAGGATGGTTATGTTCATCAAAAAGTAAATAACAGGTATTGGTGAGGAGATGGAGAAATTGAAACCCTCATAACACTGCTGATGAGAATGTAAAATGGTTCAGTAGTTTTGAAAAACTGACAGCTCTGCTGGTGTGCTTCAATGTTTGAGCATCTACCTATGAATCAGGAGATCATGGTTTGATTCTCCATCAGGGGACATACCTTGGTTGTGGGCTTGATCCCCAGTGTGGGGCCTGTAGGAGACAGCCGATTAGTGGTTTTCTCTCATCATTGATGTGTCTATCTCTCTCTCCCTCTCCCTACCTCTCTGAAGTCAATAAAAATACTTTTTTTTTTTTTTAAAAAAAAGCACATCATTAAATTCACATTTTTTTTCTGATTTTTGTACTCATTTGAAATTGTATATGTTACTATGTATATCTGTATACTCCATACAGTTGCATTGGTTTTCTGGTTTTTAATATTGTACATATCAAAGAAGTTTCCAAAGTCCTACTAATATCATCGGTAATGTGTATGCCTTGGAAACTAGTCCAGTTTTTGTTCTGTTTATTTGATTTGGGGCCCATCCTACTCCCCATTAACATGTAGAGAGTGATAATGGAATTATAGTTTATTACAAAGGCAAAAGGTAGATTTTAATAGAGTTTCTTATAGTAATATGTTCTGGGACACATAAGCAGGGGACGGTGGTTCTCTTGCTGTAGTGATCAGGGTTCTGACCTCATTCCATTATAAATAGGCACTGGAAACTTGCTGGAAGTTTTTTTAAAGTGATCTATTCCTCTGATCTGTCAGTAGATTCAGGAAAAAATAATAATACAACTCCATTCCATTTTTTTTTTTATATTTTTTATTGATTTTTTACAGAGAGGAAGGGAGAGGGATAGAGAGTTAGAAACATTGATGCGAGAGAAACATCGATCAGCTGCCTCCTGCATACCCCCTACTGGGGATGTGCCCGCAACCAAGGTACATGCCCTTGACCGGAATCGAACCTGGGACCTTTCAGTTCACAGGCCGACGCTCTATCCACTGAGCCAAACCGATTAGGGCATCCATTCCATTTTTTAAAAAGTTGATTTTAAGAGAGAGGGAGGAAGGGAGAGAGAGAAAAAGAAACATTGACTTGTTGTTCCACTTCTTTATGTATTTATTGGTTGATTCTTGAGTATGCCCTGAGATCAACAAACCTGTGCTACATTGGCGTATTGGGACAATGCTGTTAACCAACTGAGTTACCTGGCCAGGGTATAATCCATTCCTTAAGGAGGGGCAATCTCCTTGTAGATACTACTAACACACTGTCCAGTTTTCAATTTTACTTTGCCCTATATCGCAATATGATAACCAGGCCAGAAAACAAAGACATTGTGCTGTTAGCTACCCAAATGGTTCATAGCTGTAAGGATGGATGACTTTTTTTTTAATTTTAATTTTTTTTAATCCTCACTGGAGGATATTTTTCCATCGACTTTAGGAAGAGAGAGGGAAAGACAGAGAGAAATATCGATGTGAGAGAAACACATCTATTGTTTGCCTCCTGCACGAGCCCTGAACAGGGCCTAGGCTGGGGAAGAACCTATAACCAAGGTACGTGTCCTTGACTGGACTCGAACCCAGGACTCTTCAGTCTGCAGGCCGACACTCTATCCACTGAGCCAAACTGGCCAGGGCTGGATGACTTTTTATTGTGAGAATTAAATATTAAATATGTCCATAATGACCAGAGTATACTTTTAGTCATTTTGGATAGCTTCCATTGTTAGTTAATGCACTTGATGGAGAATTATCTATATAGATTATTTTATGGACATTTGACTACATCCTTGATCAGAGGAAAATAGGGATGTAACAGATTTTATAAAGAGCTGAGCCATGGTTCTGTTAGCAGTTTTATGTAATTTAATTATATTTCTTATGCAATTGGGTTATTAGTTAACGAGGAGTGATGATTAATGCCTGACGTAGATGTTTTTTTCACATTTGATCTACAATATCCTTTGTATGGGTCCTTTCCCCCAGGTGTCTGTGGATAGAATTTTATGGGTTCCCTGAACTTGGATGGGTAATATAAACCTTTTCTTTTCACGAATCTCAACTCAAATTTAGCCTTTTCTTTAATCATGAATATAGGCAAGAAACCACAGTAGTAGTGTTAGCAACAGCTATGATTGGGACATAAATATTCAACATATTGCTGCATTCATCACTAGACTCGCCACTGGATCTTGTTATTTAATGTGTTAAGTATCTATTACTACATAAGACTTCGTTTTAAAAAATATTTCAATAATATTTTAATAAAATTGGTTTCCTTTGAAATCCCTCAGAGTTTATATATTTAAAAACATTATTCTGAGAACGGGTCCTTAGGCTTCACATAGAACTTCACTGGAAAGTTCTGTGGCACCAGTAAAAGTTAGGAAGCCCTGGAAGCCATGGTTTTCTTTTATTTTTTTTCCATCTCCATTTATCCCCTTCCCGCTTCCACCCCCACCCCACCCACCAATCACCACACTGTTGCTCATGTTTGTGCGTTCTCTCCTTTTTATTTTTTGCTCAATTCCTCCAACACTTCCCCCTTATAACACTGCTCCCCCCACCCCCGAGCTGTCTCCCTGCTCTTAATGAGTCTGTCTCTATTTTGCTTGGTGTTCAAATTGTTCATTAAATTCCATATATGAGTAAAATCATATAGTCCTAGTTTTTCCTCTTACTGGCTTACTTCACTTAGCATAATGTTCTCCAGGTCCATCCATGCTGTCACAAAGAGTAAATTTTTCTTCCTTTTTAAGGCAGAGTAGTATTCCATTGTGTAAATGTACCAAGTTTTTTATCCACTCATCAACTGATGGACAGTTGGGCCGATGAACATAGAGGGGTGCATATATTCTTTTGAATTAGTGTCTCGGGTTTCTCCAGATAAATTCCCAGAAGTGGAATTGCTGGCTCATAGGGCAGTTCCATTTTTAATTTTTTGAGGTAATTCCATACTGTGGAAAGCCATGGTTTTCAACTGAGGCTGCACATTGGAACAACCTAGAGAGTTAGGGTTTTTTTTGTTTTTTAAAATAATGATGTTCCAGTTCCCACTCCTAGTATTCTGATTTTATTGGTTGATGGTGGGGCTTGCACGTCTTTTTAAATTCTCTTTCTCCCAGTTGATTTCAGTGTGCTGCTAGGATTGAGAATCACTAGTGTTAATGGTATCTTACAAATTAAGATCCTGTTTTAAAGTTTGTTTTTTTCAAGACGTAAACTCTTGAAATAGGTCTATTTTGTTGGATCCCAAGTGCCCCTTCAACATTGTCTAGCACATACTAGCAAATATTTCTCAGGTGAATAGTAAAATTTCAGACACCAAAAGAGTATACAGTGTAAAGTGAGTATGTTGTTGTTGTGTGTGTGTGTCCCCACTTTTTTTTAAACTCAATATTACGGAGAATGTTTCATGTTGCTAACTATAGACCTTGTTCTTTTTAGTGACTACAAATTTCATAATAATATTTAGCCAGGTTTTTTTATACATGATTATTTAAATTATTTCTGGTCTTATGCAACAATATAAAGCTAGGAGCTAACTATTCTTCAGTATACATGTGCAGTAGGATACCTTGCCAGAAGTAGAATTCAGTGTCAGACATTCTTAGTAAATTTTGATCAGTATTACTACTTGCCCGTCAACGATGTGAGAATGTTTCTGTTTACCCTTGCAATGTTAATTATAAAACACTTTTGATCTCTATTTTATGGTTTATATTTCTATTTCTTCTTTTGTGTTTTCCTTTGTTAATCCTCATCTGAGGATATTTTTCCCATTGATTTTTTTTTTAGGGAGAGTGCAGGATCGGGGGAGAGAGACACATCTATGTCAGAGAGGCACCTTGATTGATTGCCTCCTGCACTCTCTCCAACCCAAGGGCCAGGATTGAGCCTGCAACTGAGGAATGTGCTCTTCACCGGGAATTCCACCAAAGACCCTTTATAGTCCTCAGGCCAGTGCTCTAACCACGGAGCAACTGACCAGGGCTCTTTTTTCTTTTGAGTGTTTACAGTTCATTTTTTCTATGAACTGTTTGAATACTTTTGTTTTCTTCCTTTCCATTTTTTTTAAGTTGTTGGTCTTTTATTGATTGAACTTTAAGTTTTTTTTAAAATATATTTTTATTGATTTCAGAGAGGAAGAGAGGGAGAGAGAGATGGAAACATCAATGATGAAAGAGAATCATTGATTGTCTGCCTCCTGCATGACCCCTGGGAATCAAGCTTGCAACCTGGGCGTGTGCCCTTGACCGAAATCGAACCCCGACCCCTCAGTCCACAAGCCGACGCTCTATCCACTAAGCCAAACTAATACTTTGCCAGTGTATTAGGGATATTTTTAAAGTTTGTCTTTTGACTCTGATTGTAAATTTTGGACCCAAAGTTACACTTCATGAATTAAATTATCGTTTTTTTTTCCAAAGGCTTCTGAAGAGCCTTTTCCAACCAGAGATAAATTTCAGTGTTTTTCTCTCGTTCTTCCTTGTGTTTTTGTTTTTAATGTGTCTTTGAACAACCTAATTTTTACTTTGGTAGAAAGAGTAAATAGGGATTCAATTTTATTTTGACAAAGCTCAGTTTGTAGTTACTCTAACATGACTATAGTTATTTTAACATCATACTTTGAATAATCCATTCTGATTTGAAGTATCACTTTTATTATCTTGACAATTTTTCATTAATCATTCTCTTTCTGAACCAACCTGCTTCAGTGATTGGTTTGTAACCATTACCAAACTGTTTTACTATGCCATTTTATGTTTTAATAGGTGGGTGGGGCCAGTAGTCCTTCATTAAAATTTTCCAGTTTTAGTATCTTGAGCAAGCTACTTAAAAGCTCTTGGCCGAGACCGGTTTGGCTCAGTGGATAGAGCGTCGGCCTGCGGACTGAAGGGTCCCGGGTTCAGTTCCGGTCAAGGACATGTACCTGGGTTGCGGGCACATCCTCAGTGGGAGGTGTGCAGGAGGCAGCTGATTGATGTTTCTAACTCTCTCTCTCCCTTCCTCTCTGTAAAAAAATCAATAAAATATATTTTAAAAAAAAAAAAGCTCTTGTATGTTACTAGTTTTTAAAAACATGTTTTTTTTTTCTAAATAAATAGTTATTAGTGATAGAAACTAATTTATATTAAAGAGTATATTTTTCCCAGGTAACTTTTTTCCCTAGATTACTTAAATTTTTTTCCCTCAACTTATGTTTTGACAGAATTGTTCTATGAGATTTTTTTTTTTAATTTTTATTTTTATTTTATTTTATTGATTTTTTACAGAGAGGAAGGGAGAGAGATAGAGAGCCAGAAACATCGACGAGAGAGAAACATCGACCAGCTGCCTCCTGCACATCTCCCACTGGGGATGTGCCCGCAACCCAGGCACATGCCCCTTACCGGAATCGAACCTGGGACCTCCCAGTCCGCAGGCCGACGCTCTATCCATTGAGCCAAACCGGTTCTGGCTATGAGATTTTTTTAAAAAGATTTTTATTGATTTTTAGAGGGAAAGGAATGGAGAGAGAAAAATATCCATGTGAGAGAAAAACATCATGCCCCCTACTGGGGAGTGAGTCTGGAACCCCAGCATGTGTCCTGATGGGGAATCGAACTGGCAACTTTTCCAGTGCATGGGATGACGCCCAACACTGATCCATTCTCGCCAGTGTGCCAGAATTGTTCTATGAGACGTTAATTGCCACTAAAATGAAAAGAAGAAAGGTGTCAGAGACACTGCTTTCCTCTTTATCCTCTGTTGAATATATATATATACACACACACACTAGTAGCCATGAAGTGTAACGACCGACCACGTAATGATCAGATCACGGATCAGACAGGAGGGTGGGGCAGCAAGCTACAAGCAGGCGGCAGAGAGCTAGTAGCCCTGCACACGAATCTGTGCGCCCGTAGCTCACTGCCGCCCGCTGCCCCACCCTGCTATAGCTCCCTCCATCCCCCTATCCCCCTTATAGCTTGCTGCCCTGCCCCCTCCTGTAGCTCTCTGCCGCCTGCTTGTAGCTTGCTGCCCCACCCTCCTGTCTGATCCGTAATCTGATCATTACGTGGTCGGTCGTTACACTTCATGGCTTAACAACCATTTGCATAGTACATCTTTATTATATAGGATACTTAAGTATATTTTTATTAATTTCAGAGAGGGAAAGGGAGAAAGAAACATCAATGATGAGAGAGAATCAATCATCCACTGGCTGCCTCCTGCCCCTTACTGGGGATCAAGCCTGCAACATAGGCATGTGCCCTGACTGGGAATCAAACCACGACCTCCTGGTTCATAGGTCAGTGCTCAACCACTGAGCCACACTGGCTGGGCTTGAATATTTTTAATGTGTAGGATCACTATAGATTTCCAGAAGTTCTGAAAAAACGCAGAATGAAACTTCATATAAATTAACATTTATCTGACTTACTGAGAATCGCTTTCTTTTTGTGGTACACAGTAGTATTCTTAACAATTTGGGAACTAATACTTGTTTTCATGCATCGGGTGCTAGCTGCTATTAAGATTATATTTCTACTATCGGGCCTCTAGTAGAAATATAGTCTTGCACCGGTGGGGTCCCTCGGCCTGGCCTGCACCCTCTTGCAATCGGGGACCTCTCGGGGGATGTCGGACTGCCGGTTTTGGCCCGATCCCCACAGGCCAGGCTGAGGGACCATGCACCCGGGCCTCTAGTATGCATATAAAATCTTTGGTTAATCTCTTCCCGCCTTCCCCACAACCCCCTTCCCTTTGAGATTCATCAGTCTGTCTCACGTTTCCATGCCTGTGCATTGAGCGTCTGCCCCCTGGTGGTCAGTGCACATCATAGCTAACGGTCAAATGGTTGCTTAGGCATATATATATATATGGGTGGGGTAGATATATATATCTACCTTATTTAAAGGTTTAGAAAATACTGAAAGATAGAAAGGAGGGAGGGAAATCACCTATACTTTTATCATCCATCACCCACATGACCCTAAACATTTTAGTACAATCTTTAAATCTCTTACTGTAGATTTATTTTATAACTTTTATTATGCTGTATATAAAGTTTTTGAGTCACGTTTTTAAACTTTTCTATCAAAATAAGCGTTCATATCATTTCATGCTTTATTGCTCAGGATGAATGCCCTATAGCAGTGCTTCTCAAAGTTTGTCTACGGACCTTGCGGGTTCCTAAAACTTTCAGAGAATCTGTGAATTCAAACTGTTTAATAATAAATTTAAAGCATTATTTGCCCTTTTCACTCTTAACCTCTTGTGAGTGTATAGTAGAATTTTTACATGATGTGATATTATAACAGATTGAATGCAGAAGCAGGTATGGAAACCCAGCTACATTTTTAAAAGTCGGACATTGCCGGGGTCCAACCCCAGCGGGTCCAGGGGTCCCCAAAGGTGTGGACGGAGTCAGCGAAGAAGGAATGACACTGAGACAGCGTTCAGTTGATCAGCAGCCTATCCAGGATCTCCAGCCAAGTTCTGGTCTGGATCTCCAGCGAGGTTCTGCTTAGGATCTCCAGCCAGGTTCTGTGTCCATGTTCTCTTGCTAGGTTCTCCAGGTTCTCCAGCCAGGCTCTGTAGCCATGTTCCCTCGCTAGGTTCTCCAGCCAGGTTCTGTCCAGGTTCTTCAGCCAGGTTCAGTCACCAGGTTCTAGTCAGGTTCTCTTGCCAATTTCTCTAGTCAGGTTCAGTCCAGGATCTTCTGCCATGTTCTCTCCAGCGAAGTTCTTCTGTCTCTAGAGAACGTTCTGTGTAGGTTCTGTGCCAATTTCTGTCTCCTCTCTGTCTCTCTTGCTGTCTTGTTACATCTGTATTTATACCAGTTGACTCAATCCTATCAATCTCTATTACAAAGGTTAGGGCGTTTCTTATCTCCATTCCAGGGAATAAAGATTATGTAGCTTAAGCATGATTGTTTGTAGTTAAAGTGATTAATTACCCGCCTGGCACTAGTTGAGAGGTTTTATTCCCTCCCTAACTTCAGGGGAAAATCCCTACCTGGGGAACAACCTTTCTCAGAGACCTTGGTTAAAACACATAGTGCCTAGAAGGTGAGCAAACATTAAGAACAGTATGCCATATATGCCAGGTCCGTTGAAACAGCAAGCATGGACCAGCTCCCGGCAGGACATTAAATTTATAAATATGTAAAACAAGGATGTTCTCAATTAATATGTAAATAGTTTTTTAAAAATATTTTTTTTTTATTGACTTCAGAGAGGAAGGGAGAGGGAAAGAGAAACATCAGTGATGAGAGAGAATCATTGATCAGCTGCCTTCTGCACTCTCCACACTTGGGATTGAGCCAGAAACCCAGGCACGTGTCCTGACCAGGAATCGAACCGTGATCTCCTGGTTCATAAGTTGACACTCAACTACTGAGCCACGCAGGCATGGCAATAGTTTTATTATTTGAACATGAATAAATATGTAATATTTTTTCTTAGTTTTAATTGTAATGGTAAATATTGAAATAAACCACATAAACAACCTTTTTTAAGGTATGTGATTACTTGATTTTGTTTTTATGCAGTTGACTTAAGGTAACATATAGATTACAGAAAATACAGGCCTCTTTTATAAAAAAGAGAACATTTTTATTCTTTGTATTCTGATACTGTATACTGATATCTTGTGCTTGAATAAAATTAGGCATGAAATTTTTAAAATGGTAACTTCAGTTTGTTACTTTTCTCTCCTCAGGCAGCTGAATATGTCCCAGAGAAGGTGAAGAAAGCTGAAAAGAAATTAGAAGAGAATCCATATGACCTTGACGCTTGGAGCATTCTCATTCGAGAGGCACAGGTTTAGTGATATAGGATTACATTTCCTTCTCTATGGGTCCAGTCACACTACTTGGTTCTACAGTAAATATTTTCATAATCCTAACACTGTAAATGCTGTTTATTGGTTTTCAATTTTAGAATCAACCTATAGACAAAGCACGGAAGACTTATGAACGCCTTGTTGCCCAGTTCCCCAGTTCTGGCAGATTCTGGAAACTGTACATTGAAGCAGAGGTTAATATTTTATTTTATTTTTCTTATATAGCATCTGATGGGAATTGCAGCATACACTATAGTGGTAAAGACAAGTTAGGGACATAGATAGCACAACTCGGACAAGGAGGGTTTAAATGTCTCTTGCCTTTATTTTGTAACATAGATATAAAGGAGTGATTAAAATGAATTTTTGAAATTTGGGTCTTTACAAGCTGATGATTGTTGCATTTTGCAATTGCAACAACATTAAAACAGTTTCAATGGTATTGGAGTGCTTTAGCCTTTTATTTACTTGTCATGTGTCAATTTATTGCCTCCTGTGTCATTTATTTAGAACTCATTTTTCTTTTGATTCCTGCTTACAAAAATATGAACTACTGGTATTATAAGAAAAATACAGAAATGTTAACTTAGTTTCATAGGTTTTGAACATCTCTGGTAAAATGAAACATTTAGATGAAAAGTTATTTCAGATTTTAATTTCATGGAAATACATGGTTTGTCAATAAATGTAAGCACTTCAATAATTTAAAGAAAAATTTTTTCTGTCGGAAGAAGTTTACATTATAAGGAATAAGCTAATGTGACTTAAACTTATGTAATCATAATTTACACCATGATACTTTTTAAAAATTGCTTTTTAACTGTTTTGATATTTGAAGTCAGGTATGTTTATTTTAAAGAGTAAGGGCCCCATTCTTAATTATAATTAGAAGGGAATGTTCCTTTTTGAAGACTGGAATTAGCAGTCAAGATGATAATAAAGTGTTAATGTGTTGATAACATTTGGCACCAAGTAATCCTTTTTCAGGTTATAAGTTAATGGAATGGAAAGGGTGAGGTGGGAATAATTGATATCCACATTATAACTTATGAAGTATTCTTACTTTCAATATTAATTTTGTATTTTAAATTCTCAACATAATCAAGTACACTGCAGCCTTGTCATATTTTTACACTAGCTGAAATTTGATAATATGTGGGTCTGTTTTTGGACCTATTCAAAGGGCTTTTAGTTATCTGCGATACTGAACAGACTTCAGCACCACACAGTGTTCTTACCTGTGATGTGTGTCTTAGAATGGACTCAACCAATAGCAGCTGTAAGTGGAGGCTACAGTGTACTCATTGTATTTGTGATATAACTTATATTACTTTGGGAGGGGGACAATTACTGAACGACAGCAGGAACATTGTGTGTGTGTTAAATTTTGTGTGTGTGATTGTATATGTAGTATGTGTGTTTGTATGTTTGTTGTGTAAGAGAGATTGTACCTTATGTGGAGTCTGGTTGTGGTTTTGGCCCAGAATCTTATCCTTAAGTTTTATCCTATGGGACCATTTCTTTTGTTAATATATTTAATCATCAGAATAGACTGGCATGAAATTCAGCAGGTGAGTGAATAGGTCTGTCTGAAGTATGCTGAAGCCAGTGCTGCTTTGTAATACTTACTAAAGCAAGGAACCTGAAGCACATGTACTTGCTCTGCATTCCAGTTTGACTTTACAAACACAGTTTATATGCAAACTCATCAGAAATGAACATCATTGGAATATAATAGTTTTTCTATAATGAAGTAGTATGTTCTGAGTTTTAGAAATTTCAGTTTCTCAAATATTTAGTCATTATTCATGTGCTTTATTATAACGTAAGTTAAACTGAAGTTGGCAGTTACATTCCATTCTATAAGTTTAAACACAATAAGTCTGTTTCTCCAATTTCCTAACTAAAAATATGAAGTGCATTCTAAAAGAGAATTTCAAGACAGACCAGATGTTATTCCAAGGGGCTGAAAGTTTAAATATCAGACTCATTTCATATATTTCAGAGCTGCTAGCAGTTGACTAATTTACTTAGTTGGTAATGTTTGCAGTTATTTTGCACACATACACACAAATATAAATATACGTATAAAACATCTTTTGAGAAAAAGTGGTAAAGAATATATTGTATATTTTGTAAAATATATATTTCCGGTTTAAGAGTTAAGATGTTAAACTGAATCTTAATTTCGGAAATCCATATCCTGAGCTGTGTTTTTCTCTTTTTTGATTTGCCCTTTATTTTTTAAATTTTTAAATCTTTTACTTTGTTTAGCCTGTGAGAGGCTAAATTTTTATTTGCCCGTATTTCCCAATGTGACCCTTAATGTTTCTGGTGAAGACACATAACCTGTTCATAATATATTAAAATCTAAAGTAATAAGAATGTCTTTACATCAAAGGTAGTACTAACAATGTTTACATAACGTCCTATTTGCATTCTCAAGAAAATAAAATTTGGTAATACATTTGTTGTAACTCAGTACTTCATGGTGGGGAAATTGTAATGTTTCATTTATTTATGTTCAGCTAAACCAACTCGTATGAATCCAAATACATTTAGTTTTTCTCTAATAGAAAATACATAATATCTTTCATAACAAGAGATTTGATTTCCCAGAGAAGTTTCTTATAAATCCTACTTAAGATCAAAGTGGGGGCGGGTAGCATATATTTGCTTTTAAATTTGAAATACCAATTGCAAATAAATAATTCTCAGTAAAGTAGTTAATGACACTAATCTAATATTTTTAATATTTGCCAATATATCAGCTTTTCTTATATCAGTGAGCATTTAGCAAATACCTGACTTCTTGTGTAAAAGTTGCACTTTATAATGTCATCCTTAATTCATTACCTACTTTTATTTTTTTACTAAAGCATAGAAAGTGTTGGAGATAATTTTTTTTTGTTCTAATGGAAGGGCATTTAGGACCAACATCTTTGTATCTATGATGTTACATAATTTCAAAATTAAGCCAAATTACTTTAGTGTTGTACCTATTATACAGTCATGCGCCACATAACTACAATTGGGTCAATGACGGACTGCATATACAATGGTGGTATACCGTAGGTCTATAGTAGGCTATACCATCTAGGTTTGTGTAGGTGCACTCTATGATGTTCACACAATGACAAAATCGCCTAACAATGCATTCATTTCTCAGAAAATATGCCTGTCGTTAAGCAGCTCGTGACCATATAGGCAATCACATTTTGCCTCAGGTATGTGAAAGATAATGTTTTACTCTTGAATTCCAGAACTGCTACTTTACATGATTTAACGTCATAAGAAAAACCAATTGTATGACTATTCTTAAAGTGCTATAAATATCAAATATAGTCTAATTGTAATTGTTACATGAAAATACTTTTGCTGCTGGTTAGTTTTATTTTTAATATATTTTTATTGATTTTAGAGAGAGGAAGAGAGAAGGAAAGAGAAACATCAGTGATGAGAATCATTGATCAGCTGCCTCTTACTGGGGATCGAGCCATACAACCCGGGCATGTGCCCTGACTGGGAATCAAACTGACCTCCTGGTTCATGGCCAACACTTAACCATTGAGTCACACCAGTCAGATCACTGGGTAGTTTTAAAGTAAACATTTTAATACATTTATAGCCATTTAATTGATGCCTTAAATCTGCAGTGTAGGTGGGGTTTTTTGTTTGTTTTTTCCTGTTCCACTTATTTATGCATTCATTGGCTGATTCTTTTTTGTTGTTCTTAATCCTTACGGGAGGATTTTTTTGTTGTTGATTTTTAGAGAGAGTGGAAGGGAGAGAGGGGACACGCGCACACACACACACACACACACACACACACACACACACCACTGCCTTCCACATGCTCCCTGATCGGGACCAGGGATCAAACCTGCAACCCAGGTATGTGCCCTTGACCAGAAATCAAACTCAGGACCCTTTGGCCAGGGCTCATTGGTTGATTCTTATATGTGTCCTGACTAAGGATCAAACCTTCAACCTTGGCATATCAGGGCGACGCTCTAATCAACTGAGCTATGTGGCCAGGACTAGTGTAGTATATTTTTGAGTTTAAGAAATGTGAGTTTTAAAAAACTAGAGTTAATGGAGTGTCCCTGAGAACCTGAATGCTCTTTAAAGAACCACTTTTTAGAGTGGTCAGAAGGGTCACTAAGTATCACAAAATTGAGACAATTTATAGTTTTGCCATTATGTTTTTTAAGTTTTTCTCTCCCTTGTGACTACAGCTTTTCATGTAGCTAGGTAGTCAGTGTGACAGCATGTATGTACATCTTATTGTTAGAAGTAATTTGTTTTGCATTGGGCCACATTCATAAGCAATTGTCCTATGAAAGGATGATGTTTTTTTTTTTATTGGTAGATAAAGGAGAAATGAAAGTAATGCTGCTGGTAATAGCAACAATGTATCTTGCTGTCTGTGAAAGCTGTAATTCTTGAATAAAAGCAATATAGAATTGATTGCATTTTCTTTTAAAGAATTTAAAAGCATTAATACTTAAATAATGGGTTGTAAAGTATATATTTTTAATTTTTTCATAATAATCTTTCTACTTGGGAAAAATCACTTACAAATACCTTTCTTCATGGCAAATGGAAGTGAACTCAGGATGGAACATGAGTGACCTAAATTGAAATAAACTTCTCTACTGTCTTTACTGTTTTAATGCCTCTGAATAGCAGTTTAAACTGTATTATGTTTTGTACATATTGAGCAATGTTATTTTTTTAAATGCAGATAAAATTATGGCCTTATTTATGTAGATTATAATTTTTCTATTCAGCTTGCAATCTTTAAAAAAATTGTACTCTTTTTCCTATAAATCTCTTCCTGTTTGTAATAAATGTTGGTCCATGTCTGTGTGATTATTCAGATTTTACTCTAAAACATAATATGCTCTGTAGTTTCCTAAATACATGTATAATGTAGTGTGGGGGTGTAAAAGAAAACAGGAATTATTTGCAAACACAGACCTGAGTGGTTAAATATCTGAAAGTGCTTTGAATAGTAACATAACTTTTAAAAACATAGGAAATATTTTCATGTTTACTGTAGGCAGTAAACAACTTTTTTGGTTTTATTATAATGTCTCATCCCATATTCCTTTATATTGTAGCATAGATGTTTAGGTGTTGTCACTTCTAACATGGTCTATACATTTTTTTTACTTGAGAGCCTTTTCTCTTCACCCAAGGCATTGTGTACAATGAAACTACTTGCAAACAGACGTAGTTAATTTAGATAAAATTTCTTTTTTTGATCTCACTTATGTCTTGTAGGTAGTTTATTATTTTATGTGAAATATAGGCATTTAATTTTAAACAAAACCTTGCACTATTCAATCTAATCTAATCTATTTATGTTTCTCAACTTTTTATAAAGCAAAATTATATTTTTTGAAGCCACTGATAAACATTGAAAAAAATGGTTATCTTTTTCCCTCGGTAAAGACTCTTAAACTTAACTCATCTTCTTTATATTCTATTTTTGTATGTGTAATAAGAGTTATGATTTATTTTGAAAATGTATAAAGGCATCTCTAACCAGATTTTAATAAAAAGTACATACATTATATTTGTTTTGAAACAAAAAGGGCTGTTTGATCATATAATGTGCAGTTCCCCTGTGGGTGGTGTTTTAGCCTAAATTTCTTGAGCATTTATGGAATAGCATAACATTTAATTTACAATACCTAATAGTTTAAAAAATTATTGGGCATTGTAGTCAATAAGATTTTAGGGGATTATTTTGGTATATTTCCCTCTATGCCTATCTCAAGACGTATTAAAGATATGCTCCAACATGGCATCCATGAATAAGCACAAACACATTTAAGCCCATCATAATATTACCGTTAGAAACTTCCACATTTGGATATAGAACTAATTATAATACACACAAACGTTTTAGGGTGCTCTGTATTTTGGTTCTAACTTGAGCATAAAGGAACCAGGTGGCAATTAATTGACTTTCTCTTAAAAAACAAAGACCTCTTAAAGTCAAAGGTTCAGCTATTTTCTGATGGATTCATTGTGAGGGTTTTTGTTTAGTATGTACTTTCATCTTGCAAACAGCTACTTATTTGAATGAGTCTGTTTCAAGGCACTTCTAAGAAATGAAGATGTTAAAATAATACTAGTAATATCAGTTAAAAGCTGTACTTCTGAGTGGACAAGACTGCATTTATTTATTTATAAATGATTTACTTTTTAAATTTTAATTTTTATTACTAAACAGTTTTGGTCTTACAAGTTTGGAGCAGAAAACAAATGGTATAATGGTATAATCAAAGTCTAATTTTTTCTCATACATATTCACTGTCCACAGCAATATCAACAAAATTATGAGTATTTGCTTTGAATACAGCTTGTTGAGAAACTAAACAGCATTTTTAATAACCTGGGGTAAATTTTATGGTTTTGTATGCTAGAAGGCTTCCAAAGAACAATTTCCTATTTGGAAATACTAAGTAATAGTTATAAAAACAAAGAATCTTACATCTAAGACAATATATTTAAATATAGTTTTATAATAATAATTTGAAATGTAATATGGTCCAAAGAGAAAATGAAACCTATTTTTAATATTTCTGATACTTTTTAGAACATGTTCAGTTATAACCTTTTTTTTTTTTAAGCAAGATTTTAGCTTTGGCATATACAGATAACATTATTGTAAGTCTTTGTCTAATGATTCTTGTATGGGAAATGGTCTTTTTTTCCTTTTCTAGTTTATTGAGATATAATCAACATTTAACATTGTATAAGTTTAAGGTGTACAACACAATGATTTGATATATGCACATTGCAAATGATTACTGCAGTGTTTAACATGCATCACCTCACGTAGTAACAAGGGAAATTGTCTTTTGTGGTGACATTTTCTGTACATTTTCATATTGAAATTGGAGAAGAAAAGTATTGATCATTTCATGATGATTTTCTTGAAAAAATTTCTATTTAACAAACCCTGAATATGCAGGTATTATGTATTTTAAGCCAAAGTGAACATTGAATTTAAATCAGAAATTTAAAGCTGGAAGACAAAATAAAGTAGTTCAGCCCTCTTACTTTATATATGAGTAAAATCAAGAAATGTTGTTTCTTAAACTTAAAGCTCATAAACCACACCAATGTATAGGCATTGCAATTAGCATGCTAGTATTGCTGATGTAGTCTCCAAAGAATGGACACATGGAATCTGTTATTAGGTGTTTTGGTAATTGAGACATTGCAAGGCAGCAATTGAATCTGAATGCTGTGAGTATGTTTCTTATCTTGCAGACTACTCCTTAAACTTGTCTGGACTATAAAGTCTGCTAATTCTTTCAGATGTACCTTGCTGTGCTTTATCAATCAGTATACAGTGGGGCCTTGACTTACGAGTTTAATTCGTTCCGAGACCGAGCTCATTAAGGAGCTCGTTAACTCAAATTACTCTGTCAACTCAATGCAAAAAATGGGCCAAGAGACAGCTGGTATCTCAAAAAACTCATTAGTCGGGACACTCGTAAGTCAAGGCCCCACTGTATAATCAATCAAGACTTAATCTTAGAAGCATGTATTATGTGCCTGGGAGTATTCTTGACAGTGTGGTAACTTTCTGAGGCCTGCAGTCAGGATTAGGGTTGTGTAAGATTGGATTTTCCAAGTTCCCAGAATAGTTGTGAGATTTACATTCAAAGAACACACTCCAAGTCAAAAGAACTTATTTATATAAGTGTCTGTGACTTAATTCTTATGTAGTTAGTGGAGTGGTTACTTGCCATGTGCCTCAACTGCAAGGTGAGAATTCTACCCATTATCTGTCTTATAGAAACAGTGGCCTGATTATTTTTTGTAGTGTAGAAAGATGTTTAAAAATTGGTTAATTTTTTTAAACGGCGGGGAATTTGTAGGTTACTCTATAGAGGACATATGGAGGAATAAAAATGACACAATTTAGAATATGGTGATGTAGGACTTCCTTTTCTTGGCTCTTCCATTGAATTACTGTGACTTTGGGAAGCCATTAATCTCTCCCCAATTTTTATTAGGAAATTTTTAAGATAAAAATTGAAAGAGTAGTATGAATATTAATGTAGATGCCTCTGTACCTTCCATCTTGACTCAGTATTTTGTTTTGCCATGCATGCTTCTTTCTCTGATTATATAAAGAATATAGTCCTCCATAACCACAATGTCATCACACTGAAAAGGACCAGCGGTGTTCTAATATAACTGGAGGCCTGATGCATGAAATTTGTGCAAGGGGCTTGGACCTTGCAGCCCCGGCTTTGTCCGGAAGGTCGTTTGGCCTGGTCTAGTTAGCATATTACGCTTTTAATATTATAGATATCCATCTCATGTTTACCTTTTTCTGTCAGATTTATCATTTCTAAAATTCCCTATTTCTATTATCAGTGAAATCATTTGAATTTCTGCTGTGCCTTCTGTGTATATCAGTTTACCACACAGATTTCTTACTATTTTTATTCTCGTCCCCTAAGAATTGTGACATAAATGGAAAAGTTTCATTCACTGTTCCAGGCAAGAGTTTTCTTTAGAAAACTGCCATAATACTGAGGAATGGGGTGGGAATTTTAATTTTTGTGGCTCCTACCCAAAATATGCATGGTACTGTACTGGAGTTCTTAAAAGCAAGCAGGTGCTTTTCAGTTCTGTTATATTTTAGGTGTACATCTGCAAAACTGAATTTTATGGAAAATAGTATTCTATATGAACATTATATAAGCAGAAGTATGGGAGGAAGACATTTTGAAGGTGAAATATTCTAAAATAGAGTTTTAGAAGAACAAAGATAGTCTTCATTTTAAAAATCCATTTTAAAATGAATTTTCAGTTGTATTTTGATGGTGATTTTTTTTTCTTTATTCTGATTACTTGCCTCAACAGTAACTAAAATTTAATAGGCTTTTAATGTATTCTGGGAACTGTTTTTAGTGCTTTATGTGAAATACTAGGTTATCACATTTTACCATTTGAGTTAGGTATCTATTATCCCTCATTTTCTTATTTTGTTCAGCTTTTCTGAGATTTAGAGGCCTTAAGTAGCTCTCCTAAGCTCAAAAACATTAAAGGTTATGCTACTGGGAAGTAAGTGGAAAAGGTGGTATTCTAATATCTGGGCCTACGCTCCTAGTCACTAACCACTATACTAACTAAGCTAAGGAACCTAAAGTACAGTATATTGTAGAAATAACTATATAGTGGATTCATAACTGACATTTTTCTTTGCTTAAGAGTATCTTACATTCTTATTTAGTTATTAGGATTTGGGGTTACATTTGAAAAAATAAACTCAGCAACTCAGCCACATAAAATCTCTACAAGTCTTTTAGAAGATGACATGTTACAATCACTTCTGTGCACCTCATCTCGTGGTATGTATAAAATCTTAGCTCTGAAACTCTACTTTGCCATTTGTACTTTCCCCTTCACAGTTTGAAGTGTTTTAGTCATATGTACTTGGATCTAATTTCAAATAGCAGGAATCCTGTACACAAAACAGGCAAGTTTTCTTAATTACGGACCTTTAACTTTAAGAACAACACATTCTTTACAACCCCAAATGCTTATTTACATTCAATATTAATGTGAGGACAATAAGTTTTACTTTCTGGTCTAACAATTAGGAGTTTTATTAGAATGGAATATCTGTTTACTAAACAGTGTTCTTTATTTTTTTCTATCCATTCAACTGTATAATGTATAAGACTTGCAAAATACGTTTTCTGATAGCATAGACTATATGTTATTGTGATTTTTTTTTTTTGTATTGGATGGGAGACCTTTAAAATACTTGAAATTATTGTCATGGTGGTGTGGCTCAGTTGGTAGGTGCATCGTTCCATACAGTCAGAGCACATACCTTGGTTGCTGGTTTGATCCTTCGTGGCACATGAGGGAAGCAACCAATTGGTGCTTCTCTCTCCCTATCCTTTCCCCTCTCTAAAAATCAATGAAAATGTCTTCAGGTGAGGATTTTTTTAAAAGTTGAAATTGTGAAACAAAATATAATGAAATAAAATATTGAAGTCAGAGGCACACAGTATCCAGCTCTCTTAAAAAAAACGGTTTGAAGGAGGATCTTGACTCCTGTAGTTAATGGAAAAATCACATTTATTGAAACTGGACCAACATTTCCGGTTGTTTGTATTTGGTGCTTTAGCAGACAGACATTTAAGAAATATTTTTGAGTACATCTCTCTGTCACTGGAAACTGAACTATCTTCATGCAGCCTCCTGATATTGCTCAGTATATTATAAGTAAACCATTAGGATATATCCAAACTTGAAATTACCTATGAAACAGTTTTGTAATTTTAATTTTCCCACAATGGAACTGTAGAAATTTGGTGTATTCAGTGGTGCTTATCCTAAGATACTTTTTGGTTTTTGTTGGATTGTTTTGTTAATCCTCACCTAAGAATATTTTTTCCATTGTATTTCAGAGAGGATGGAAGGGAGGGAGGGAGGGAGGAATAGAAAAGAAAGAAAAAATCTGTGTGAAAGACACATCAACTGGTTGCCTCCTGCATGGAACCTGCGACCTTTTGGTGCTTGTGGCCAATGCTCTATCCACAAGCAACACTTGTGGGGCCTATGATACTTTTTAGATAGGAAGAAAAGTATAAGCTGTAGTTTAACTTTCATGAGATTCTCTGCAAATTAAAATATGCAGAATTTTGTACCCTAGCTGGTTTGGCTTAGTGGATAGAGCGTTGGCCTGCAGACTTGAAGGGTCTGGGTTCGATTCCAGTCAAGAGCACATGCCCTGGTTGTGGGCTCGATCCCCAGTGTGGGGTGTGCAGGAGGAGGCAGCCAATCAGTGATTCTCATCATTGATATTTCTATCTCTCTTCCTCTCCCTCTCTGAAATCAATAAAAGTATTTTAAAAAAATAAAATAAAATAAAATATGCAGAAAATAGTTAGCGAATGCTTTGGCAGGTGATTTTATATGTGGAGCCTTTGCAAGTACCCTGAAACGGGTGTTTAGTAAAATGACTTAAACAGAAGCCTATTCACATACAGGGTGAGGCAAAAGTACATTTACAATTCACATGGAAAATAATAAATAATACAAGAATAAACTCTGTTTCGTGTACTCACAACTATAAACCTACTTTTGCCCCACTATGTATTTGCCTGGGTTATATTCAGAAAATATTGCCAGAAGTGTTACACTATTTTTCAGTGGTATAATTGATGAATTTATAGGTTCTCAAAGTCATCTTCAGGCCCCACATCATCTATTTTCATAGGTTTTTATTTGGCTACAGGCAGAAAAGTACATAAAAATGTTTCAGGTTCTTGCTTTGACTTTATATATCAGAGGAAGATGGTAATTACTTTTTAAGTATGTAGTAAGTGCATGATAGACACTTAGATGCTATAGACACCTCTGAACAAATTTACAGTTTGGTATAGGAGATGATTATAATAAGTGGTATGCTATAATTGAGAAAATACCTATGTTTGATAGAAACAAATATTTGCTGAAAGGGAAGAAAAACATGCTTTATTTGAGGTATTGAAACCGTCTGATAGTTTAAAATTTTTATTGATTTGTTATTCTACTTACTTATGCATTCATTGGTTGATTCTTATATGTACATTGACTAGGGATTGAATATGCAATCTTAGTGTATCAGGATGATGCTTTAACCAACTGAGCCACCCAGCTAGGGCCACAACTTGATGGTTTTTTAGCTGAATTTTGCTTCTAGTTCTTCCAAGTATTTCAGGTGACTATTACATAAAAAAATTTTAAATTACGAAAACATGAGCTTGATAGTTAATCTGGAATTGTAGCTAAACTGTTAATTAAAGAACTGGAGAAAAGGCATAAATATCTGAAATTTTATAAAGGCCAAAATAATGTGAATGTAATTTTGCTCTAGGAAAACCTTAAGTTGAGATATTTATAATTCTGGGCCCTGTTTTAACTCAAATGCCTACATGAATTTAGGAGTGAACTGAGTGGAAGTTTCCTTTTCACAGAAAAATTGCATATTGGCTAGAAATTCTTTTTTGGTTTCATTTTTATATTTGAGTCTTAAGAAACTAATAGAAATAAGAAGCCATGAAACCTTATTGCCTTTAATAATCTTCATATAGTTTTGGGGAAATGTGACATTAATTGAACAAAGTATTCATTTTGGGAGAGAAAGGAAGACTTTTTTTCTAAGGGAGAAAATTGAGGAGTTCTCTCAATTTGATTCCTAGAAAAATTTTCACCATGAGTAAAATGTTTGTACCACATTGCCAGTATTTATTTTTCAGTAACAGTTTCCAGATTGATTCCTGCTCAGAAAAAAAATGATCCTCGTTTGTTATGTGAATTGTATTAATGAAAAAATTTGAAACTATCTCCTTATTTTGTTAAATGCATACGTTAATATGCAAGTGTGCACTAAAAGGGACAGTTATACCAACAGGACAAAGAATTGATTACCAGGATTTTAAAATGCCACTTTTATTAATATCAGTATCAAAAATCAAAACCCTTGAACTTATGTCCTGGCATCTTGTGAATATTAATAGAATACTTAAAGACTGGCTAAAATTAAGAAAAGTGAAAGCACAAGAATTGGTTTTCAAACATCTCTTTAACAAAAATTATTGGTAAATCTACATCAGTCCCTAAATTTTATTTTCAAAATTTTGTAAAGTCCAAAAATATTAGGGAATATTTTTTACCTATGGCAATATGTTAGATGAATAATGAGAGAAGTATGGAATTGTATTAAGGGGATAGTGATTTATTGTATTTTTTTGGAATGGTATATGGAATACATTGTTTTTATAGCAGTAAGTAATTGAGGATTATAATGGAAATTTGGTCATTAAATTAGTGACATGATTGTTGATTGGGTGATTGTTGATTGGGTGATTCTTGATTGGGTTTGGCCACTTTTGGAATCTTCCAATACATTAGAATAAGCAGGGTTCCATTACAAGTAGAAGTTGGATATAGTAAAAAAAAAAAAAAATCAAATCATACATTTATATGAATTTATATTTCTGTCTAACATTTTTATATGTTTCATAGACAGTTATTAGTCATAAATTCAGATAGGTTGTTTAAATAAATTTTTAATAATTAGAAAAAGTGTCAGGAGTAAATTAGGGCACCAACTTAAGTATAGGATTTTGTGCTTGGTGTCTTTGGTAGGTAATGCACATAGTAGTCTCTTCAGTCACACTGGCTTTATTAAACATTGACATGTTCCCACCTCAAGGATTTTATTTACATTAGCTCTTTTATCTTCTCTAAAGAAATTTATCCAGATAGCTGCCTGATAAAATCCTCTGGTTTCTTCAAATTTTTGCTGAAGTGTTATCTTCTCAGTGAGGTCTGCTATGGCCATCCTATGTAAAATTACCACTTTTATTTCTAACACCTTAAAAACTTGTCCTTTTTTTCACCTATATAATACCATCTTCTGATAAAGTAACCAGTTTACTGTGCTTAGGGTTTGCCTTCTGTGCATTGTTATGTTTTAGGAACCTAGAACAATGGTATAATAGTGGCATTCTAAGTATTTATTGTATGAAAAATTCACAGCGGAAAATAAAGTTCAGTTTAATCATATTTTACAACTTGAATTTAATTTCTAAGATTTAGAGTATGATATCAATTTATAACAAAATATATTATTTTTTATAAAATTATAGGTGGCCAATACCTTTACTGTTAACTTACATTAAAAAACTTATACATTAAAAATATATCTTTACAGCCGAAACCGGTTTGGCTCAGTGGATAGAACGTCGGCCTGCGGACTGAAAGGTCCCAGGTTCGATTCCGGTCAAGGGCATGTACCTGGGTTGCGGGCACATCCCCAGTAGGAGATGTGCAGGAGGCAGCTGATCGATATTTCTCTCTCATCGATGTTTCTAACTCTCTCTCTCTCTTCCTCTCTGTAAAAAAATCAATAAAATATATTTTTAAAAAAATATATATATCTTTACAGTTTTTATAAACATACAAAACAGAGTTAGAATAAGCTTCATTTGTATTTAAAATTCATGTATGACCAAGAGAAAGATTTTTAAAGAATTACTCAATATAAAAGGCATAACTAATTTACCTAATGTTTGGAAGTACCTTTTTTAAAAAGTTTTTTACTTTTTTTTTTTTTTTATTGATTTCAGAGAGGAAAGGAGAGATAGAAACATCAGTGAGGAGAGAGAATCATTGATTGGTCACCTCCTGCATGCCCCCTACTGGGGATAGAGCCCGCAACCGGGCATGTGCCCTCACCTGGGAATCAAATCTGAGACCTGGTTCATAGGTCTATGCTCAACCACTAAGCCACCCCAGCTGAGCTGGAAGTACCTTTTAAGAAAATGTTTGCTTGTGTTTTCAAAATACTTTCAGATAAAATTTAAAAACCTGATACAGAAGATAAATCCCTGACTGGTTGCAATAAACTTTTAGCCACATATGGGTCGTCCCCCCAAAATATATATACACACTTTGACTAATTATAGAGGCAGTTATTATTAAAATACATTTGTTTTCAAAATTGAGCTATCAGCTGTTAAAGTGTGCACACATTTTTTTGGGACACCCTATATATTGGAGTAAAATTTCCAAGCCAATTGTATGTGTATATATGAGATGCAAACTTGAGTTTTCACAGCTTTTGTCACATTGGTGAAGCATAAGTATTCCAACCCCATAACCCCCTTTGCACAACTTTGATGTCGTGTATGTGTATAATGCCAACATATAATTGAGGAGAGGACATTCATTAAGACAAATGTCTATCTATCCCTCTCCCTCAGGATTTTCCCATTCCACTCTCCTCAGGATTACAGATAGCAACTTATTTAAATTAAATTATTTTAATCCATAAGCTTGACTTTATATAGGTTTACTTTTAAAACCATGTAAAAGATTACTCTAGCTTTTGTCTTTTAAAAAAGTTATAGAATTTGGTGTTAAATATTGTCATTTTTCTTTTTTTTTCTTGTGGCTTTCACCCAAACTTTCTTTACTTATGTATAGCAGACATTAAAGGTAAGCTCAAATTGGTGGATTTATAAAGTGTTTCAGAGAACTGAGTTACACCTATTTGAGAATGCTATAAAATATTACAGGAAATATATTTGATTGAGTTCTATAATGTTTTTAACCTTTGGAAATGTAGAATTTCAATGACATTGGATTTTAAAGTTTTTAGTTAGTTTCTTTTTTCAGTAAGAGTATTTGAGCCAAACTGACGACATTGCTGGGAAACAAGATCACAAATGCTCCTTTGGTTGCTTTAAATTAATTGCAAATTTTTTTGAAAGCTATCCTATGTAATAAAGAACTAATATACATATGATCGTCACACCCTCCTGCCGGGGCCGGTGGACCTGAGGCCGCACACCCGCCCGGCGCCGGGCTGAGGGACCTGAGGCTGCACCCCCCACCTGGCGGGGCTTGATGGGGGACCTGAGGCCATGCCCGCCACCCGGCACTGGGCCGGGGGACCTAAGACTGCGCCCCCCACCCTGCAGAGCTTGATTGGGGTGGGGCCAGCTGGGTCTGGGTCTTGCACGATTTTGAGGCACACACAGGTGGATGGGGACTTGACTCTCAGTCCCGTGGTGTGCCCCAGACCTGACAGGAGGGAGATTTTTTTTTTAAAAAAATATATTTGATTTTTTACAGAGAGGAAGGGAGAGGGATAGAGAGTTGGAAACATCGATGAGAGAGAAACATCGATCAGCTGCCTCCTGCACACCCCCAACTGGGGATGTGCCCGCAACCAAGGTACATACATGCCCTTGACTGGAATCGAACCTGGGACCCTTCAGTCCACAGGCTGACGCTCTATCCACTGAGCCAAACCGGTCAGGGCAGGAGGGAGATTTTCATGTAAATTTTACAAATTTTCTTTCATCTCTGACACTTCTATTATAGAGAAAGGGAAAATAGCAATATTAAAATATTTCCTCTAATTACCTTTTAATGTGCATGAATTTTGTGGACTGGGCCACTAGTATGTTAATAAAATATATTTAAGAGGATTTGGTTAATATGATGAGCTCTTCTATGTAGATCAGCTCTCACTGAAAACAAGGCAGGCTGCTGAACAGAATTTTTGAAATATCTTAAAAGCATCGAAGAACTAATGCATTATAAAGAATTACCAAGTGGAAAACAAACACTTTCCTCCTCTCCCCCAAAAAGAACATTGGGAGATAAGCTGAGTACCTAAACTTTTTATTTTGAGAACTGTTGCCAAACTGAGAATACTTAGGCTGAAATTTTGAGTGCTTCTAGAGGTTAAAGCCGGAAAAGTCAAAGTTCAAGGCATACCCAGCAGGATGTCCTTTCCCTTTAAAGCTGGGTGCAGGCAGTACTAAGGATGACAATGACCAGAAACAAATGAAGGCTACCTTCCTAAACTTGGGAGACTGAGGAAAGTTGCTATCTGTAATCCTGAGGAGAGTGGAATGGGAAAATCCTGAGATGTTACAATGATAAGTTGGCCCTTGCATGGGTTTGTGGTCCAAATAAACATCACTTGGGTATTTCAAAAGAATTTGAACCATGAATGTTAGTGGACTCGACCTGAATTATGCTCTTAGGTGCCTAGTAAAGCTTATTTAAACCCTTTAAAAATAAATTTTTTAAAATTGAATTTTCAAGAGTGAGAGGTAGAGAGAGAGAAACGTCAATGAGAGATAAATATTGATCGACTGCCTCCTGTGTGCCCCCTACCTGGGCATCTGCCCTGAACAGGTATTGAACTGACAACCTCTTGGTGCATGGGATGATGCTCAACCAACTGAGCCACACTGACCAGTCTCGAATCCTTTCTTTTTTTTTTTTTTTTTTTTTTTTCAAATCCTTTCTTGATGAAAAGTAGTTCAGTTGTTAAAACCTAAGCAAATAAGGAAATGGCATATAGTAGAAACATCTGCAAAGATTTCAAAAACTAGAATTAAAGTTGACATAGGTTGATATAACCCATTAGAGCTGAAGAGAGAATTGGAGAATTGAAGAAAAACAGACTGGAGCTTAAAGAGACTGAGATAGAAAATAAGAAACTAAGGATTAAGAGCCACAATGGATAGAGTGAAAATTTGCAATTGAAGTTTCAGAAGTAGAAGAGAAATGTTGGGACAAATCACAATTTTAACAGAAATACTAAGAATTTTTCAGAATGGCTAAAGAATTCAACAGTTTCAGGATGTTCAGTGAATCCCAAATAAGAAAAATTACCCACCTATCCTTATGAGAATGAAACTATAGAAAACTAAGGACAAAAATATAAATCACAGAAACAGTTGGATACAAAGAAAAATGACCAAAGGATTTGCAGTTAACCTGACAACTCCCCAACAGCAACAATGGAAGCCAGAAGAATGGAATTGCCTCTTGAATTTGCAGAAGAAAATGAGCTGTCAAAATTCTGTATGCAGGGGAAAAAAATCTATGGAGTGAAAAAAGATATCCTACTGGTAGACACAGTGAAATAACATTGTTAGTTACATGTATACTTTTGGGCATTACTGATTGTAGCATAATTTCAAAAAATACAGGAGCACTGTTTTATGGCTGGTTTTCTCTAAAGCCAAGATGGCAGCCAAGCAACCCCTCTCTGAAGAGTGTAGGGTTGCTATTAATCATGTGGCACATAGTGATGTTGGTTTATCTACTAGAGGCCCGATGCATGAAATTTGTTCATGGGTAGGGTACCTAGGCCTGGCTGGTGATCAGGGGCAATCTGTGGGGTGGGGGCCCCCTGCTGGCACTGGCCTTGGCTGGCCTGGGGCCTGTGGGCTGGGGACAGCTCCTGCGTGGAGTGTCTGCCCCCTGGTGGTGATTGCACGTCATAGCGACCAGTCATTCCGCCTTCCGGTCGGTGTGCATATTAGGCTTTTATTACACAGGATGGCCTGTTATTGAAGGCCCAGAAGAACCTCATCTTGCCACATTCTATGAAAATCAAGCTGAGGTGAAAAGGAAACATGGAAAGCAATTCATAAGATACCTAAGAGAAAGTAAAAGTACAACCTTCCTTCTGGTGATTAAGAGGCCTGAGAGCCCTAGATGGTTTGGCTCAGTGGATAGAGTGCCCACCCTCAGACTGAAGGGTCCCCGTTTCGATTCCAGCCAAGGGCACATGCCCGAGTTGCAGGCTTGATCCCCAGTAGGAGGGTGCAGGAAGCAGCCAATCAATGACTTTCAGCATTGATGTTTCTCTTGCTCCCTCTCCCTTCCTCTGGAATCAATAAAAATGTATTAAAAAAATAAGAGGCCTGAGGTAGATAACTGGGGAATAGGCATACAAGCTCTAGAGCAGGGGTCCTCAAACTACGGCCCGCAGGCCACATGCAAGTACAAATATTGTATTTGTTCCCATTTTGTTTTTTTACTTCAAAATAAGATATGTGCAGTGTGCATAGGAATTTGTTCATAGTTTTTTTTTAATCTATAGTCCGGCCCTCCAACGGTCTGAGGGACAGTGAACTGACCCCCTGTTTAAAAAGTTTGAGGACCCCTGCTCTAGAGTCTACTCTGGAATTGGAGAACCAGTTAACCAAACCCCTGTTAGACGTGAAGACCATAGCTTCTGCCAATAGCGACACTAATATCTTATGCTTCATGGATGAACAGAAGAGTAACACAGACTACCTGCAACACCAGCTAGTATATCTTAAGGAATTAGAAAATCAGGCCCAGGAGGAGGAAGACCCATTGAAAAAGCCTGAAGTGTTAGGTAAATAGACCCAACATCTGAAGGCAACAAAGCAAGTCTTGCCATTGTAGTAGGTCCCAAAATCAGCTACTTACCCTTAATCTCCATTTGTCAAAAGACTGCTTTCCTTCATTGGTGTGTATATAAATCCTTTTGCGTTATTAAAAAAAGAAATAGATTTGTATATTTTAAAGAATATCTTTTCATTTAGTAAGAATCCATCAAGTCACTCTTTATTTTTGTAATAAACTGTCTTCCCCCAAGTCATTCTGTCATAAAATTAAAGGACTTTTATTAGAATTGTAACAATGGTATTTTTTAGCTTCCTTTTTAAAGAGTTAAATGATTGAATTTTATTTTTATGTTTATTTATAAATAAACTTTGTAAATCTCATTTGATTGGTTTAATGTCAGAAGTTTATAAAGTCTATGGCTTACAACAGTTTCTTAAATGTTGACTTTTAGTCATATTTTTACCCATGTATATTACTACAGTAATCTCATTATTAAACGTTAGAAATAATCTATAAAACTTTTTTAATGTAGTTCAAAAATCCAAGATAACATGAGGGACCTACAATGAAGTCTTTCATGTACCTGTCTTGAGGCACCCAAGTGTTCAGTGTGTTTGTTCTTTTTCTCCTTTTACAGGAATAATTATGTAATCTTATGTTCTGTTTTTCACTTTGCTTTTTTTTGCTTAAAGTAAATTTTAGAGGTTTTGTTTTTTTTAAATAAGTACTTACTTTTCCGTATTTTAACCTACCTCCTACTGAACGACATTTAGTTTCTTCCCAAACCAGTTTTATTGTAAACATTTCTGCATTGACTATTATCTGTATACATGTCTTTTCCATTTGTATCAGTATATCTATATATAAAATTTGTAGTTGAGGACTTGCTGAATCAGAGTATGGGATTGAAAACTTTTTTATATCCAAATGGCTTTTCACAGAGTTTTTAACAATTTAAAATTACATTGATAATGCTTGAAAGAACCAATTTTATATTCTCTTTACAAAATATGTTATTACACTTTAATTTTTTGCCAGTTTTCTTAGGTAAAGAACTATAATCTCAGTGTAGTTTTGATTTTCACTTCTTTTATAAATGAGATTGAGTACATTTCCTATTTTCAAAGACCTTTATATTTATTTTTCTGAGGACTGATCCCCTTTACCCCAATTTTCTGTTGTTTCTTAATTTGCAGGAACACGATATATTAGGAGAGTTAAGGGAAATGTTTAACTTTTGCATGATTACTAGAAGTTCAAATAATTTTGATATAACTAAATAGTATGTTATCTTTACTGCTAATGTTTTTCTTAATGTCAGATGAGAAGGAATAATAAGTATCTTTGAAAGACCAATATTTTCCTTTGTTTTGGTGTTTTACTTTAAATATTTTTCTTTCAAAAACATGTCGTGCTTATAATTTCACTTAGTTCATTAAAACCCATTTCTCATTTAAATCTTGTTTGCAAATTATTTTTCTTACACGTCTCAAATCTTTTATATTGCTACTCAATGTTAGAAAGACATAAGACTTGAATTGCCAATATGTAATGATAATAATTTTAAATAGATTTAATAAGAGTATGTTCTGTTGGTAGTTACATTTTTCCCCTTAAATTGATTTGCCTATAAAGTATTTGTGAAGAAAAATCTTGATACACAGTTACATTTTCTTAAGTTATTCAATAAGGTCATTGAAAATAGAAAAATGAAAGCGTCTTTTAGGAATTGTAGAGATCCCTTTGATGTAAGTTTTATGTAGCATATGGATTATATTTGTACTATTTAATATTAAATATTTTAAAAATTAGTTTTCCCAATGGTGAGGTAATTAAACATTTCATAAAATCTAGTTTATAATAAAATATATTGATCCCTCCCCCCCCCCCCCCCCCCGCACCCTCTTCCCTCTCTTCCCCAGCTGCAGGATACTGATTGATTGATTGATTTTTTTTTTTTTTTTTTTTTAGAGAGAGAGCGGTTGTGGGGAGAGAAATATCAATTTGTTGTCCTATTTTTTATGCATTGATTGGTTGCTTCTTGAACCTGCAAACTTTGCTAATTGGGACTGGACAACCCTCTAACCAAATGGGTTGTCTTATCTGGTCAGGGCACATACAATCTAGTTTTCCAACTGCTTGCCTTCCTATCCAACAGTGTATTTCAACTGTAGCAATTGAAAGCCCATCCTTAAGATTATTTTAATAGTCTTTTGTGTGCATATTGTGGGATGGACGGAGAGGAACAGAACAGTGGTCTTGTTCCTGTTCTTCAGGTTTAGGTAGTGATTAGGGAAGGGCTGTCGGGAGCTCAGGTTCTTTGGGAAACTGAGTATTAGGGAAATGTTATTTTTCCTATTATTTTTTATATCACAGCTTTTGATCATCTGACAGCTCTTACTAACTTGTTACATAAAGCCAGGACAAAATTAGATCTGTATATTAGAATCCACCAGAAAGAATGACCATGTATTTATTAGATTACAGGAGCCTTCCTCCAGACTTCATTTATAGGATAAAATATCATCTTGATCCAGAGCTTGTAGGTTTTTTCCTCTTCAACTTTATTTACATTTCAGTGATAGCACAAAAATCTCCTTTTAATGGCAGGAATTCCCATCTGGTCTTTATTTCCTTCTTGTCTACTGAAATCTTAGTGGGTATTCCATATAGGATTTCAACCTAATTTGTTACTTTCGGTGGTATCACTTTGGGAAATATCATCAAAAACTTATTTTGGAGAGGTGAAATGTAAAATACTAACCAAACATTTCAAACCAACGGATATAAATAAAATTCCAGAGAAAATAGTGCATGCTTTTGTTCAGTCTTTAAATGTGACCCTGTTTGGAGAAATGCACTTAGGAACTTAAGAAGTAAGGGAAAAAAATTTTAAATAAGTACCTATTAGATTACATTATAAACATTCTGGAGATAATACTTAAAATTTCCAAATAGGACTTAACTCATTAAAATAGAACCAAAATTTCATCTTTGGAACATGTCTCTCAGCGGAAAATGATTCATCTGTCTCTTAATTGTGCTGGAATTTAATGTTTTAACCTGAATTTTTTGTTTTTTAAAAAATATATTTTATTGCCAAGACCGGTTTGGCTCAGTGGATAGAGCGTCGGCCTGCGGACTGGGGGGTCCCAGGTTCGATTCCGGTCAAGGGCATGTTCCTCGGTTGTGGGCACATCCCCAGTAGGAGATGTGCAGAAGGCAGCTGGTCGATGTTTCTCTCTCATCGATGTTTCTAACTCTCTATCTCTCTCCCTTCCTCTCTGTAAAAAATCAATAAAATATATTAAAAATATACATATATATATATTTATTATTGATTTTTTTTTACAGAGAGGAAGGGAGAGGGATAGTTAGAAACATTGATGAGAGAGAAACATCGATCAGCTGCCTCCTGCACACTCCCTACTAGAGATGTGCCCGCAACCAAGGTACATGCCCTTGACCTGAATCAAACCTGGGACCCTTCAGTCCGCAGGCCGACGCTCTATCCACTGAGCCAAACTGGTCAGGGCTTTTCTTGTTTTTTATAAAGGTAATTAATTTGATAGGTATATCTACGTATTTAAACCTCCACTTTCAAAATCCCAGTTTTTCACCTTTTACTTGGTTATTTGAGGCAGTGTTATATGGGAAATCATGTTTTCATTCAAGAGAATTAATGAAAAATAAAATTGATTTGGGTGTTTACATGGAATTCTAATAAGCCATGTAAAAATCTTTTCAAAATCCGTTTTAGAGTTTTAATGGGTCCTTAACTATTTTTAAAGATAGATAGTATTTTATTCTGAATTGACTGACAGTATAATTTGTATCATTCTTCCTAAAACCTTTTATTTAAGTGTGGTGTTTTTGTTTTGTTTTTTAACAAGAATAACAACTCCTGAGCTTTCTATACAAGTTCCATGGTTTCATTTTTATATTTCCATTACTAGTTAAGTTAGTATAATATTAATTCCACAAGTAATAAATATTTAATCAGTGACAGATTTTTAGCCACATTTACTTAGCCATATTTATTGAATGTCACTATATGTGGGCACTATTCTAGGTGCTTGGAAATAAACTGATAAAAATCCGTGCCTTTGTGGAATTTTATTTTATTTTCTGAAAGACAATGTTTATTGAGCCATATCTCAAAAAAGGACCAAGTCCTGGAACATACAGTCTAAATTACCAGCAGCAGCACTAGATAGAGAAATCAAACATGTCCTGTGGGATTTTTTTTATGATGGAGCTAGAGGTCAGGTGCACGAATTTGTGCACCAGTGGAGTGCCTTGGCCTGGCCTGTGGGATGGGGCCGACACTGGCTCTCCGACATCCCCCGAGTGGTCCCAGACGGTGTAAGGGCCCAGACTCGGCCGAGGGACCCCACTGGTACATGATCGGGGCTGGGGACACAAGAGGTTGGCCAGCTGGGGAGGGACCACGGGAGGGCTCCAGGACATATCTGGCCCTTTTCTCTCCGTCCCCAGCAGCAAGTTAACCTACTGGTTGGAGCATCTGCCACCTGGTGGTCAGTGCACGTCATAGCAACCAGTCGACTGTCTGCCCCCTGGTGGTCTGTGCACATCATAGCAAGAAGTTGAGTGGCCTTAGCATGTCATTAGCATATTATGCTTTGATTGGTTGAACGATGGACCAGACATTTAGCATGTTACACTTTTATTATATAGGATAATACCTAGATGGACTACTGAAAACATAGTTAAACAGTTGTCACTGAAGCTAAATATGTGGATGAATGAAAATTTTGGAATTAAATGGTACAATTTTACAAAGCAAGCATAATGATATATCAAATGAATGGAAGTTGAAAAAAGATGAGGAAGGAAAAACAGAACTTGTTTTTTAAAAAGGAAAATAAATTTAAAAGAGTAATATAGCCCTATCCGGTTTGGCTCAATGGATAGAGCATCAGCCTGTGGACTGAAGGGTCCTGGGTTCAATTCTGGTCATGGGCATATGCCCTGGTTACAGGTTCCATCCCCAATAGGGGGCGTGCAGGAGGCAGCCAGTCAATGATTCTCTCTCATCATTGATGTTTATATTTCCCTTTCCCTTCCTCTCTCTGAAATTAATAAAAATATATTTCAAAAAATAAACAAAATAGTACTATAATGTGGTTATTGCAGGAAAATTTGAAAAGTGTAAGCATAATGGGAAATAATTCATATTTCCACTATCTTTTACCACTGTTAGCTTTTCTAGATACAGGTTTCTATAAAACAAAAACTCAAAACTTTATTGTAACTTTTTTTTTTTTGTAACATGTTTTTTATATTTTTGTTATTATTCGTTATACGAAATTACTTTTAAATGTGCTAAATTAGTACATACAGATGTATGCTACTTAACCAATCCTTTATTGTTGTACATTCATATTTCCATTTTTTGCTTTATAAGAAACTAACATACAATTTTACTTAGGTATCTTTAAACATTTATGATCATTTCTTTAAACTGACCATTTAGAATTGGTATTTCACTATCAAAAGTTGCTGGCATGATCTTTCAAATTGAGTTAGGCAATGAGATTTTTTTTTTTTTTTGGCAATGAGATTTTTTAATTGCTTCAGAATTTAGTAAAATAGTTTGTCCAAGTGTAAAGAGGAAAAGATTAAGTAAATGTATGATTTTGGTGAAAAGGATGACTTGGAGAATATTTGATGAACATTTTAAAAGAATGTGCAATTAAGTCATTTAAATTAAAAGTAAAAATAACGTATGCATATAGGATTGAGAGAACTAGAATTGGCTCATAATACAAATGCTGATTTTATTGGATACAATGATTAAAAGTATCAATGGCAGAATTGCATAATGTAATTGAAATAATTTCAGATCTAAAATTAAGAGTTTGAATAGCATATTTGGATAAAAACATGGTATTTTAGTCTGAGGAATGCACTATAAAAGTTTTATGGAACAAGGAAATGTGTTGTTTTCCGCATTCATAAATCTATTGATAGAAAAATACTAGACGAGTAGGCACATTGCTCAAAAAGTAGAGAAATTTAATCCAGTTTTTGAAAAGTGATTTTAAGAAAGACTAGGTAAAGCATTTTTCTTGATACTAGATGTCTATTCTAATTGTTACACTTATTTAGCGGCATAACAGTAAATCACCTGTCAGCTCTCTTTTTTTCTTAGTGTTCTCCTTTGGTTTTTAGATGTGATTTTATCCTTTCTCTTATCGCAAGCACTCTGAGTTTCTGTTCCTTTTCTCTGCCTGGTAATGGCTGTTTTTCAGAAATTAAATCAGTGACTCAAATACACATCTTGTTTTATTTGAAAACCAATCCCTTATGTCCTAACTTTAAAAAGTTTCTGAGTTATTTATGGTTACCACATTAAATCCAATAAAATGTAAACTTGGCTCTGGCTGGTGTGGCTCAGCTGATTGCCATCCTGTGCGTATAAAGGTTGCCAGTTTGATCCCCAGTCGGAGCAGCAGATGGATGTTTCTCACATCAGTTTTTCTCTCTCCCTCTCCCCTCTTCTCTAAAATCAATAACAAACATTAAAAAAAGAAAAAGTAAACTTGCCCTCGCCGTGTAGCTCAGTTGTTTGGAGCATTGTCCCCAGGACTCCAGGGTTGCAGTTCGATCCCTGGTCAGGGCACAGGCAAGAATCAACTAAAGAATGCGTGAGTAGATGGAACAACAAATCAATGTTTCTCTCTTTTTCTCCCTCCCTCTCTTAAAATTAAAGCAATAAATAAAACACTGCATTAAAAATAGTAAAAAGTAAACTTTACAGCAATTACCATAACATTTTTCATCCCATGAAAAAATACACCTCTGGTTTTTCCCCTCTGTATTACTATTTTTCTCTCCCTGCCTGGCCTTCTCCCAAAGCCCAGGCCACTGTTACCCCAGTTAAGGATGATAGCAACAGCTTCTTAGCTATTTCTCTGCCAGTGCCTTGCCTTATCCCATGAGACTGAAAGCCACCTTTCTATCTTCCCCAATTTCACTCTCCCTCACCCCCCAACCCCACTGATGAGCCATAGTTTCTGTACTTTCATTATTGGGTGACATCCAAATTTTGTGTATATCAGTTTTAAACTCTGCTTGGCGTTTTGTTTAGCCCTCTGTAATGGACTGCCACCGCAATTAGCCAGCCTACTTTCCTAATACATATTCTTTCCACTCTTCCACAGAAAACTTCAGAGACTCACACAACCTTTTTTTCTGGATTTCATCTGCTCAGCAAAACTTTCCTCAGTAACTAATTGGCATGGGACTCCTTTTCCTCTTAATTTTATAGGACATGGTGATATATATAAAATTAAATTTTGTCCTCTGTTCTTCCCAGTAATTTCGTGTTTCCAACTTGATTATAAGATCTTTAATAAAATCCAGATCCATGGACCCATATCCACCTGGTAAATCTGAAGCACACACTGCAAATATTTTTTAGTTGGTTCAGAAAAGTGGAAGATTAATAACAAATTTGGTTAGTACAAAAAGTAAAAATGGCCCTGGCCAGTGTACTAAGTGGGTAGAACATCAGATTGCATGGTTACTGGTTCAGTTCTTGTCAAGGACATATACTTGGGTTGCACGTTTGATCCCTGGCCCCTGTTGGGATGTGCACAGGAGACAACCAACCGATGTTTCTCTCTCTTCCCCACCCCCCCTTCTGTCCCTTCCACTCTCTAAAAATCAATGGAAAAAATGTCCTCAGTAAGGATTAACAAAACAAAAAAAAGGAATGTAAACTCAACCTAAAACTAATTTGCCCTGCAAATTATAATTTCAATTATAATGTTACTATAACTGGTTTATATTCTCTACTCAGATAATGTTGTTTCTGTAACACAACTTTAAGTATCTTGAACAAAATTTATGGGATAGCAATAGGTTTTAGCCAACTTGTTAAATCTAAATCTGTGTATATGTAAGCATACATTTTTTTTTTTTAGTTTTAAAAAATTTTTAAATCCTGATATTTTTTCCATTGATTTTTTTTTTTTTTTTAAGAGAGAGGGAAAGATAGAAATATCAGTGTGAGAGAAGCACATCGATTGGTTGCTTCCTGCACACGCCCTGACCAGGGCCTGGGCTGGGGAGGAGCCTGCAACCAAAGTACCTGCCCTTGATCAGTTTGGAAACCCGGGACCCTTTGGTCCATAGGCCGATGGCCTATCCACTGAGCCAAACTGGCTAGGGTAGTGTTGACCAATGATCCAGGAGGTCACAGTTCTATTCCTGATCAGGGCACATGCCCAGGTTGTTGTCTTGATCCCAGTAGGGGGCGTGCAGGAGGCAGCTGATCAATGGTTCTCATCATTGATGTTTCTATCTCTCCTTCCTATCTCTGAAATCAATAAAAATATATTTTTTAAAAATTTGGTAGATCTTAAAGTGCCATTCTTCAATATTTTCCAAATTCCTTAAAATAACTTAGGTCTGTAATATCCAATACACTTTTTTCTGGGTATAAGGAATTAGAGAGCCCCAGAAAAAAGTAGTGAAAAAGGGGAACTGAATGGAAGATGGGGTTTGTGTTCAGGATGCCATTTGCTTTTAGGTTTCCGGATTGGGGCTAAACTTTTTAGAATGAAAAAGACAAGCAGAGCCCTAACTGGGTGGGCTCAGTGGTTAGAGCGCCGGCCTGCGGACTGAAGGGTCCCAGGTTCGATTCCGGTCAAGGGCATGTACCTGGGTTGCAGGCACATTCCCAGTAGGAGGTGTGCAGGAGGCAGCTGATCAATGATTCTCTCTCATCGATGTTTCTAAGTCTATCCCTCTCCCAACTTCTCTGTAAAAAATCAATAAATTATATTTTTTTTAAAAAGAAAAAGACAAGCAGAATCAGCTTTTACAGTGCAAACTCAAATTGATTGTCTCAAGTTCCACAAAAGTGCAAATCTTGAGAAAGATATGGGAAACAAATTAGGACTGTGTGTTTGCAATTAATTCATTTATTCATCCCATTTGTAGAAGCAACTGCTATGTAAACTCACTTGAGATGGGGTCTAACCCTGTAGTGTCTTAAAACAAGCATTGGCTTGTCTCAAATGGTGATTTTATATGAAGACCTAAACAAGTATATAGAGACTTCCTTTAAATTGTTTGGTTTGTTTCCTTTCCTTGATGCCAGTGGTTCTCAACCTTCTGGCCCTTTAAATATAGTTCCTCATGTTGTGACCCAACCGTAAAATTATTTTCGTTGCTACTTCATAACTGTAATGTTGCTACTGTTATGAGTCATAATGTAAATATCTGATATGCAGGATGGTCTTAGGCGACTCCTGTGAAAGGGTCGTTTGACCACCAAAGGGGTTGCGACCCACAGGTTGAGAACCGCTGCTCTATAGGATTATGTCTGTTAGATTCACTTGTCAAATACGTTTTTGAATTATTTAAAATGAATTGTATAGTTACTTATTAATAAGTACTTCTAAAAATAACATTTAAAAAATTCTGATAACAAAAAATTTGATATCGAGGAAAACAGCCAAAATTTTCTTTACATGTAGAGATTTCTCTATTAAGGAAAATGTCAGCTTTATAGGCATTTACACCATTTTATAAAATGTTCAATGAAATATGAAAAATATTCCTAATATTACTTAGGGAAAACTAATTTATTTTTAAACAGTTAAATATTGTAGCTTCTTTACATCTTCATATAAAAATTAGAGGCCCCATGCAAAAAATTTGCACACAGGTAGGTCCCTAAGCCTAGCCGGCAATCAGGGCCGACCAGTGGGGCGATCGGGGGGCCCCTGCTAGCACCCGCCTTAGCCAGCCTGGCGCTGCCCCCTGATCACCAGCCAGCCCTGCCACCACCACTGGTCGCCTCCCTCTGTGGGCGTTTGGGGGGAGGGGGGCCCCCCGCTAGCACCTGCCTTGACTGGCCGGGGGCCTGTGGACTAGGGGCAGCTCCTGCAATGAACATCTGCCCCCTAGTGGTCAGTGCGCATCATAGCGGCCAGTCGTTCTGCCATTCGGTCGATTTGCATATTAGCTTTTATTATATAGGATGTTCCAGATAAAGGGCACAGATATCTAAACTTAAAAATGGATGTTACCATAGTTAGTCAGTAGTTTATTAGACATTTCTTCTGATAAGGTTTACATTTTGCAAAGTTAAATAATCTGCTGTGATTATTAGTTTCAGTAAATGCCCAGAGGGTAGTTTTAGTTCCAAAAGATAATTAATGTTCAATTATGCTTGAGAATAATCATAGACGTTAGCAAAGAACTAGAATTAAGAAGTGTTTAAAGTATCTGAGATCTTGCTTCCCGCCATATGCAGTTTGACTCAAACTTATAAAAAAATTTTTAATGTATCAGGAATAGATCTATATTTATTCATTGTTATACTTGTTTTACTCTTCCCCCAATAACCAGTCTAATTTAATAAAAGTCAGAGTCTGCTTTTGCTAATCTAATTATCTTCCTTTTTTATAAAATAAAAATAGGGAGTTGACAATTTAAAATTTTTTCTTCCTTTCCCTCCACAGCATCTTTTCATATCTTGGTAAAATTAAAATGACTCAGCAAAAGAATAAAATTTCAAGTGCATGACAATTTTATTTTCTCTATTTTCCTCTCCCATCATCATTTATCCCTTCATACCCTCTTCCACCTTAACCCATCTCCTGCCCCTGGCAGTCACCACACTGTTGTCCAGATCCATGAGTTCTTTCTCTGGTTTTTCTTTTATTGCTCAATTCCTCCACCACCACTCTCTCAAAACCCCTCTATTAGAGCTGTTTGTCTATTCTCTATGAGTCTGTCTCTATTTTGCTTGGTAGTTTAGTTTGTTCATTAAATTTTACATATGAGTGACAAAAAATTCTACATATGAGTGAAGTAATATGGTACTTGTCTTTCTCTGACTGACTTATTTTACTGAGCATAATGTTCTCCAGGTCCATTTATGCTGTTGCAAAGGGTTAAATTTTCTTCCTTTTTATGGCTGAGTAGTATTCCACTGTGTAAATGTACTATACCTGTTTACTCATTTACTGGTGGACTCTTGGGTTGCTTCCAAGTCTTGGCTATTGTAAATAATGCTGCAGTGAACATAGGGGTGTACATCTTCTTTCAAATTAGTGTTCCGGGTTTCTTCAGATAAATTCCCAGAAGTGGAATGGCTGAGTCATAAGGCAGTTCTGTTTTTAATTTTAAAAAAATACATATTTTATTGATTTTTTTACAGAGAGGAAGGGAGAGGGATAGTCAGAAACATCCATGAGAGAGAAACATCGATCAGCTGCCTCCTGCACACTCCCTACTGGGGGTGTGCCTGCAACCAAGGTACATGCCCTTGACCCTATTGAACCTGGGACCCTTCAGTCCACAGGCCGACGCTCTATCCATTGAGCCAAACTGGTCAGGGCCTGTTTTTAAGTTTTTGTGGCAACTCCATACTACTTTCAATAGTGGCTGCACCAATCTACATTCCCACCAACTGTGCACAAGAATTCCCTTCACATCCTTGCCAACACTTGTTTATTGATTTATTGATGATAGCCATTCTGACAGGTGTGAGGTGATAATGATTAGTGACATTGAGTTTCATTTTTTAAAATATATATTTATTAATTTCTGAAAGGGTGAGAGACATAGAAACATCAGTGATGAAAAAGAATCATTGATAGGCTGCCTCCTGCATGCCCCCTTCCCCCCCCCCCCCCCCAGTGGGGAGCAACCAGGGCATGTTCCCTTGGCTGGAATCGAACCTGGGACCCTTCATTCTGCAGGCCCACGCTCTGTCCACTGAGCCAAACCAACTAGGGTCCATTGAGCATCTTTTCATGTCTGTTGCCCATTTTTTCATTGTTTTTTTGTTTGTTTTTGTTTTTTGGTGTTGAGTTTTATAAGTTCTTTATAAATTTTGGATATTAACCCCTTATGAGATGTATTGGTGAACATGCTCTCCCATTCCGTGAGTTGTCTCTTCATTTTGTTGATGGTTTTCTTTGCTGTGCAAAAACGTTTTAATTTCATGACAAATATTTATGACTAGCAGTAGATATATCAGAAAGGTGAATATTAAAAATTATCCTCAATTTTTTCTTGTAAGGATTTTTTAAATTACAAAAATAATATAACTACATTATAGAAATTTTGAAAAAACAATTATTCCATCACACTAACACATAAATTGGTCATATGTTGGTATATTTCCAACCATTTTAGAAAATCTTTGCATTAGTATAACTTGTGATTTCTGTTAAAAACAGAATTCTACACTTTTACCAACTCAGATGGGTTGCACATTGAAGTTTGAGAACTAAGAACAAAAATAATTTTTAAGGGCCCCTGTCACTTATAATTATATAGCATTACTTTTAGTAGATAGATATAAGCAAGTTTATGTATGCTTTTAAAACTATGTGTATGGATATAATGGACTTTAAATGGAGGTATTTTTGATTGGTTAATGATAGACTTGAGAATCTGATGTCAGACAAACTTCAAAGCAGTATTAAGAATTTTTTAAAATTGAAATCAAGCTTTGGTTTTCAAGTAGAGCCCTGTAAGCATGTTTATATTTATTATAAAATAGAGACGTAGTTTTTACTGAGATGCATAAATGAATCATATACATGATATAAAGCCTCTTTTTTCTTATCTCTATTCCTCCACTGATAGAACTCTGCCCATCAACTACATTAACAACTTTGTGTATGTTCCTTATTTTCTCCATGCTCATAAAATCATACAAACATACATGTATACAAATAAGATTATTTATTATTATTTTTAATCCTCACCCAAGGATATGTTTCCATTGATTTTAGAGAGGAAGAGATGAATATGTATATGAGAGAGAAACATTGATCAGTTGCCTCCTGCACATGTCCAACCAGAGATGGAGCCTGCACCCTGATCAGAAATGGAACCCGTGACACTTTGGTGCATGGGACAAAGCTCCATCCAACTGAGCCACACTGGCCAGTGCAAGATTTATTTTTTGAGCATTGTTTTACAAAAATGGAATGTATTATACACATTTTAATCTTTTTTTTATTCAATAAAATCTTGTGATAATTTATTTCACATGGGTATATGAATGCACCACAATTGATTGAACTATTTTTCTATTGATGAGCATCTACTTTAACTGTTTTTGTTTTTCCCATTTTGTAAGTTTGCATGTGTTGCCATATTATCTTTTTTTTTATTTTTATTTTTTTAAGTTTTATTGCTTAAAGTATTACAAAGGGTATTACATGTGTGTCCTTTTTTTTCCCCCCCCCGCCCTTGACAATCCCCCGTCCTCCCCTACCCCCCAGTGTCTTATGTCCATTGGTTATGCTTATATGCATGCATACAAGTCCTTCGGTTGATCTCTTACCCCACTCCCTCCTGCCCCCCAACCCTTTCCAACCATTTTCATTTTCTCTCCTGGAAATCACCTATTCATATTCTTTGCCAATTTTCCCAGTAGTTTTGGTTTCCCTAACCTATTGTAAGAACTGTATATAATCTGTCATTGCCTTTGGAAGCTAGTGACTTCAACTCATCTTACCTCACTGCCATTCTCAGCCTATTTACCTCTACTGAGCAGAGCAGCTGGATTCAAGGAAACCTCAGGTTTTGTGGCTGTCTCAAAGAAGAGGGCTGGTGGAGAGCCTAGGGCAAGGTATTAGAAACTGACCCATAGAAACACTTGGAAGTCCTGGACTTTCTACCCCAGAGGAATATGGACATCAGGCGAGCTGAGCCCTCCTACTCTTGAGCAAAGACTTCTTTCTGGATCTTTGTCAGAGGACTACCAACAGCCTATTTCCTGTCTACACCTGCTACATAGCTGTCATGGTAGGGAAGGGATCAGTTACTATCCTAAGACTGCCAACACAGCGTCAGGGAACAGACAGAAAAAATAATTGCAGTTAATGATGCACCAACTGTCAGGATAGGCCCCAACAAAAGAGCTGCTGAAGGGGAGAGACAATAACTTGAACAAAATAATATGAATGCAATGAGATTGAAAGGACAGTATTAAAATCTGGAGCCAAAAATCAACAAATACTTTTGCACCTAGATCAAAGAAAGGGTAAAAATAAGCAATTTTGAAGGTAGAATAAGGAGGCATAATGTGTATAATAGGAGTTCTAAAGGGAAAAGGAACAGAAGGAAGAGAGACAATTTTAAAAAGAAGAAAATTCCCAAGCTGAAAAAGAGACCGTCAGAGTTCTCACCTGCAATGTCTTAAGCCAGAAAACTGGGAAAGTTGGTATATATACTGCTGAGAGAGAAGGATCACAAGTCAAGATTTCTCTAACCAACCCAATTATTCACTTAGAGTAAAACAAAGACTTGCTGATAAATCATAATTGAGCAACTAATCCTACCTACCATCTGATGAAAACACTTGGAAGAGAAAAGGAGATCTAATTATATTTAACCTCGGTCTTTGCCTGGAATAACTCCCCCCTTTATTCACCAGTGTAAACGCATCATTCTTAATGTCTTAACTTTTTAGGAGATCTTGTGCAACTCCCCAAGTCTGAGTCTTGTGCTCCTCCTAAATGCACCTAGCACCCTGTACTTCCCCCAGTTCGGCATTTATTCCCATAAAATCGTCAGCTCTATCAGAACATGGGCAGACTGTGCAGGTTGTGTTCACTGGTAGCCCCAGTGCCTGGAAAATAGTAGTTTGCCTGAGTGACTAAAATTTAGTCAAAATGAGCAAAAAAAAAAATTCTGTTCTACTCTGCTTTGTATGTCTGTATTCATCTTGTTGACTATTTTACAAAATTTTAAATTCACAAAATTTCAACATAAATGAGTACAAGAAAATATTCATATAGGATGAATTTGTATACGGGCATATATTTATAATGCATATATCCATAATTGGGTTCAAACTTCTATTATTTATTTTAGAAAGGCAGGATTAACAGGAAAGTATAGAGATGAATTTGCAAGATTAGTTTTTTAAAAATGAGAGGTAGTGTTTTAATACTTTAAGAAGAGTGATGTTAATCTTGTATTTTTCTGTTTCTCTTCAGATTAAAGCTAAAAATTATGACAAGGTTGAAAAGGTGAGTTCTGTTAAAGATACTTTGACTTTTATGCTGAAGCTTAACTGAGGACTTACCATATTAGGAAAATATAGTAAAGTGTTAACAATTATTAAATCTAGGTAGTGATTATATAGTTCATTGTACTTATTCAGCACTTTTGTATGTTTGATAGTGTTTATAATTAAAAAATAAGAAGTAGGTAGGAGTTGTTTTTGCCATTTGTTTTGTTAAGAAGATAGATTCATGAAAGGAGCTAAGTTTGTTTTGTAAAGTTCCATTTTACCCACGTACCTGTGAAATTTACCCATGGATTCTGATAATATTTTCTTGTATTTATAGTTATTTCAGAGATGCCTTATGAAGGTTTTGCACATTGATTTATGGAAGTGTTATCTTTCATATGTCCGAGAAACCAAGGGCAAACTACCAAGTTACAAGTAAGTTAAATCAGGGTCTTAAGAATGCAAGTGATCCCAGGCACACAGTCAGTCCCACAGTAACTCACCTTCTCTTAACGCCAGGGAAAGAGACAGGCTTGTCAAACTTAATAAAGAGCATTTTATCATTCGTCATGGCACCACTTTTGGTAGGTGGCAATGCAATGTGCTACTTAAGTATTCCAAGGCATGTTTGACAGTTCTATTGTGTAGTTTCCCTGCTCTGACTCTCGCCCACCCATCTAACTTCACTGAGTCTAAGTAATGGACCTTCCCAAATGTTAAAACACACATCTAAGTTTTATCTATAACTAGAATTCTATCTTCCTTTCCTCATTATCCTTTATTGTCTTATATTGAAGAGGAAGTTCTTTTACTCTAAATTTTACTTCAGAGCTAATAGATCTTCATATGTCACTTACCTGCTTACACCAGGTATTTCCACATTTTACTTTGCTACATATAAGATTAAACAATTTAAAGGATATAAAAATAAATAAAACCTGGGCCTGATCATTGATAAGCTCACAAGCAGAAGGTAAAAGAAACAAATGACATTGGCAAGCTAACCAAAAGAAGCACTTTGTGTACTTGTAAGGATACCTTTACATTTTTGTTTATATATACAAAAAGGTCAAATGCTGTTCTGATACTGTGATCAGCAGTTATGATTGTGTTTTAGTTGTAGATACATTTTTAAAAATATGTATTTTTATTGATTTCAGAGAAGAAGAGAGGGGGATAGAAACATCAATGATAAGAGAGAATCATCCATTGGCTGCCTCGTGTATGCCCACACTGGGGATTGGGCCCATAACCTGGGCATGTGCTATGGACCAGAATCAAACCTGGGATCTTTCAGTCCACAGGCCGATGCTCTATCCACTGAGCCAAACCGGCTAGGATTAAAACAAACTTTTAAAATAAATAAATAGAATTTTTTTTAAAAAAACATGTCTTTCACATTTATTTCAGAGAAAAAATGGCTCAAGCATATGATTTTGCATTGGATAAAATTGGGATGGAAATTATGTCTTATCAGGTAGAGTTAAAATATTTTTAATATATACACTATAAATTTAAAAATATCAAGAAAGATACTAACATTTTATTTTATTTCTTAGATTTGGGTGGATTACATCAATTTCTTAAAAGGCGTGTAAGTATTTTTATGGATGTTTTTCAGTGTGCACATTTGATTTAGGTATAATATGATTGATGGCATTTCTTACCCAACACCAGGGAAGCTGTTGGATCTTATGCAGAAAATCAGCGAATAACAGCTGTCCGAAGGGTTTATCAACGAGGTTGTGTTAATCCAATGATCAACATTGAACAGCTCTGGAGGGACTATAACAAGTATGAAGAGGTAAATTAGGCCAGAGTAGTTATTATAACCACACCATTTTAATTTTAATTTTAATTTTAATGCATTGTGGGCCTGTGGATTCTAGCCTCTCTGATATTAGGTACCCCCATATCAGTGCTGCGCATGTCTGTTTTTATGTTGATTGTAATGAAAGAACCACTTCTGAAGTTTTTGCAAGGTTTTGAGAAAGTCATTATTTTTTAGAGACTACTCTGGGAAAATCAAAATTCTAACAAAACCCATTTTTATTCATTGTTAAACTATACCCACACATTGATCCCTTATGAAATGGTACCTTTTTAGAATTGTTTTTCCAATGGTAGTAATCATTGCAATACACCTCTTTTACCTAGTTATAGATATGATTGTTGGCTTGCATTTGTGAAATGTGGAGCTACCATCCAAGATTTTTGGCTTATTGGCATATGCTTTAATCATCTGAGCTAATAAGTAAACATGCGTGCCAAGTAAGCTTCATCATTAAAAGAAAGTTCCTCACATGTCCACTGTGATTTGGAAAAACTATGTAGAGTATTAAAATTGTTCCCTCATACATATGAACAGTAGCTCTCTTAACTTTTTATTTTTGGGATTTTAAAAAGTATTGAAGACTGAAGACTACAAAGAACTTTTCATTTTTTTTTTGAACTTTTCATTTTAATATGGGTTTTATATATCATATTCTGCATATTAACATTAAAACTGAGAACTTTTAAGATACTTTTTAATCATTTAAATTTTACAATAATAAACTCTTTACATTTTAACATAAATAGTATTGTAACAAACTGTAATTTCCAAAACAAGAAAAAATTTAATAAGATTGGCATTGTTTTGTATTTTTTTAAATTTCTTTAATATTGAGTTTAATAGAAAATAGCTAGATTATATCTGCTTCTAAATTCAATCTTTTATAATATTGAATGTCACATAGTCTCTGAAAAGCTCCACTGTATATTTGTAAGAAAGGCAAATGATGTCTAGTATTATATGAAAATTGTTTTGATCTTATGGACCTCACTGAAAGGGTCTTGGAAATCAGAGTTTCTTGGTCTGCTCTCTGAGATCTGCTGGTCATGAACGATAATGTTTATGTCTACTTCTACCATTGCATTTCTTTTTCTTTCTTTTTGTCCTGCAGTAATTTTGCAAGTTATGCAAACTTAGAAAAGTACTTTTCAGGATTAATCCACAGCTATTCTGTCAGATGAATCTGTACATCATTCTTTATTAAAATTTTATATGAAATAGAATTTGTATCCTTTCGAAATCATTCCCTAACTTTAGAAATTCCTGATCTATGGAAATTTTTTGCCAGTTTATATCAGACTTTAGCACATCTTCCTTGATCTCTGAAGCATATAATGTGATTGAACCTTTATTTTATTAACAAAAAAAATTCTTTTAAAATAAGAAATTTAAAGTAATTTAGTACATGAATAAATTTAACTATATTGTGCTAATATGAAAGTATAGTTAATTTAAAACTAACATGTTTTCTTTTGTTTTTTTCTTAGGGTATCAATATTCATTTAGCTAAAAAAATGATTGAAGATCGGAGTAGAGATTACATGAATGCTAGGCGTGTAGCAAAGGTATGAAATTCTGTCAGGCCACTTATTTTAATGATTGTTATGAGTTTGTTTACACAAGAGCTTTTCCTGTATGGTATTTTTCTTAATATTTTCAATCATTAGAAATCTTAATGATGATTAGTTGCATTGTCTGAGCAGATGATATATTTGAAATGAAATACCTCTTTTTTTAAAAAATAATTCTTTATTATTGAAAGTATTACATATGTCTTCTTCTTTCCCCCATTGACCTCTTCTATCCTGCCACTGCAAATGAAATACCTCTTTACAGACATGTTAAAGGGCAAAAGAGAATAAGTTGAGTTTGGAAGAAAAATTTTAAATATAGAAAATGGTCGTAGAGACAAGGTTCCAGCTATAATTGATGAAGTTCTTATCCTCCCCTCCTATTTGCTCATGCATATCTGAACACTATATTACTCTGTTGTCTATTAACAGCTCTCAGAGATAGACTTTTGTCTTGGGAACATAGCTTTTCACTAATTGACACGGTGAGAAGTTAGGGAAAATAGCCTAGTGATACAGGTTTAAAGAGACACAGTTTCTCCAGAGATGGCAGTAATGACGCCCCGGGTCATCAGTCATGCTCTGTGCTGGAGAGTGGCCTCCTGGATTAGCCCACAGACCAGGGGGGTTCTTGTCAGCCCGTCCTGATAACCTCTGCTTGGGTAGGTAACTTGCCGTAATCTTTCTCCCTGATTTTCAATATTTAGATTATATTAAAGTGGTATTTGGAAGAAATGGCATTTTAGCAAATTATTCCAAACTGATCATTTTGTATATCTGAGTTGTTCCTATGCTCACCACAGAATGCTAAATGCTTGTTGTCTAGGAATACGAGACAGTAATGAAAGGTTTGGACCGCAATGCTCCCTCAGTGCCTCCTCAGAATACTCCTCAAGAAGCTCAGCAGGTAGATATGTGGAAGAAATACATACAGTGGGAAAAGAGCAACCCTCTTCGTACAGAAGATCAGACCCTTATAACAAAAAGAGGTAATGAGATGAACCCTTCTGGGATTCCAGTTACATGCATGTTACACCACTTGATATTATCTCATAGGATACTGAGGTTTTGTTTTTTGTTTGTTTGTTTTTTTTAAATATATTTTTATTGATTTCAAAGAGGAAGGGAGAGGGAGGGAGAGATAGAAACATCAATGATGAGAGCAAATCATTGATTGGCTGCCTTGGACCAAGCCCGCAAACCAGGCATGTGCCCTTGACTGGAATCGAACCTGGGACCCTTCGATTCGCAGGCCAATGCTCTATCCACTGAACCAAACCGGCTAGGGCAAGGGACATAATGGAAAGTACAATGTGTTTACCCAGTCCATGAAACTTGATGGGACTCAATTCCAAACTTGGTCTCCAATACAGTGGGCAGCTTCAGCGATATCTATTCAGCTCTTTCAACCTTCCAGCTTTGCTTTCTACTTACTACATTTTATAGTTGCTCTCTTAGTATATTCTCTCCTATGCATGTCCATTTGGGGTATCAGCTAAATATCTGAGGGCATGTATGCCCAGATTTTCAGGCCCCACCTTCGATGGCTCTCTTTTGGGGAATTTCCTCCTTAATTTTCAGCTGTTTTCATAGCTCAGAATTACATCTTACTTATCTCAAGCCAGTAAGTCTTCAGCATTTGACTTGAGTCCTAGCTATCCCAGAACTATACACACAAGGGTATGCCCTTGAGGGGAAAAGCCATACTAAATATGGATCTCCCCAGTGTAGCTCTGATTTTTTAAGGGCTCAGTCTTCTCTGGTTTCTGTTCTTTTGGTCATTCTCCAGTGCCTTTAAATAGTTGCTTTTGTATTTTTCAGTTTATGAATTTCATTTTCGGGAGAGTTGATCTGATACAAACTCCTCTGCCACTGCCAGAACCAGAATTTGGAACTTTAAAAAAATTTCTCAATCTTGCCTTGCTTTCCCACCTATAGGCCTTTGCAAATACTGGTTTTTGTTTTAGTTTTTTGCCTACACCATTTTTGTGTCTACTCCTGACATTCCTGCACTCCACTTATTGTCTCATCTGACCAGCTTCTATCCCTTCTTCAGGTTTCGCTTTAGATGTCAGTTCCTTAGTGAAGCCTTTCTTGAGTCCCTAAACTATGTTAAGTCCTGCTGCTGTAAGTTTCAAGAGTACCCTGTACTTACCTAATCACAATACTTATTACATTTTGAGTATAGGAAGTCTTAGATTCACTGGTGTATTCATGGTGTTTTTTATATTCCTAGCATATAGTTGGTGTTCAATAAATATTAATAAATGATAGATAGGGCTTGGGAGGATGATGGTGCCAGAAATCACTAAAACTTTTTATTTCCAATTACCATACATTATTGAGTGCATTGATGTAGCCTAATCATTTAATTATGATGCTTGTATTGATAGTTTTGTAAATAATATTTATCTTAATTGAATGTTGTGACTATCTTTCCTTAGTTATGTTTGCCTATGAACAGTGTCTGCTTGTGCTGGGCCATCACCCTGATATTTGGTATGAAGCCGCCCAGTATCTTGAGCAGTCAAGTAAACTGCTAGCAGAGAAGGGGGTGAGTATTCCTTTTGGTCCCTTTCTGTCTTTCCATGGTTTTGGCATAGTACTAATTTGCTAAATATAGCACTGAGCCCTGGCCACTGCCGCTCAGTGATTAGAACATCAGCTCACACACTGGAGGGTCTTGGGTTTGACTCCTGGTCAAGGGCACATACCTGGGATACAGGTTTGATCCCTGGCCTTGGTCAGAGTGCATGCAGGAGGCAACTGGCAACCAATTGATTTTTCGCTCTCTCTCCCGCCCCTCCCTCCTTCTGCTCTCTCTAAAAGTCATTGGAAAAAATATCCTCGGGAGAGGACTAACAAAATTTTGGTAATAAAGAATAAGTGTTGACGGCCCGAACCAATATGCTCAATTAATATTTGACAAAGGAGGCAAGAACATACAATGGAGCCAAGATAGTCTCTTCAATAAATGGTGTTGGGAAAATTGGACAGATATATGCAAGAAAATGAAACTAGACCACCAACTTACACCATACACAAAAATAAACTCAAAATGGATAAAGGACTTAAATGTACAACAGGAAACCATAAAAATTCTAGAAGAATTCAAAGGCAACAAAATCTCAGACATATGCCGAAGCAATTTCTTCACTGATACAGCTCCTAGGGCACTTGAAACTAAAGAGAAAATGAACAAATGGGACTACATCAAAATATTTTATTGTGACTTTATTTAAGCTTCTGCACAGCAAAAGAAACCATCAACAAAACAACGAGAAAACCCACTGTGTGGGAAAACATATTTGCCAATGTCATATCTGATAAGGGCCTAATCTCCAAAATTTATAGGGAACTCATACAACTCAACAAAAGGAAGATAAACAACCCAATCAAAAAATGGGCAAAGGACCTAAATAGACACCTTTCAAAAGAGGACATTCAGAAAGCCAAGAGACATATGAAAACATGCTCAAAGTCACTAATCATCCGAGAGATGCAAATCAAAACAACAATGAGGTACCATCTCACACCTGTCAGACTGGCTATCATCAACAAATCAACAAACGACAAGTGCTGGAGAGGATGTGGAGAAAAAGGAACACTTGTGCACTGCTGGTGGGAATGCAGACTGGTGCAGCCACTATGGAAGACAGTATGGAGTTTCCTTAAAAAACTTCAAATGGAACTCCCATTTGACCCTGTGATCCCACTTCTAGGAATATATCCCAAGAAACCGGAAACACCAATCAGAAAGGATATATGCACCCCTATGTTCATAGCAGCACAATTCACCATAGCTAAGATCTGGAAACAGCCTAAGTGCCCATCAGTAGATGAATGGATTAGAAAACTGTGGTACATCTACATGATGGAATACTATGCTGCTCTAAAAAGGAAGGAACTCTTACCATTTGCAACGTCATGGATGGAACTGGAGAGCATTATGCTAAGTGAAATAAGCCAGTCAATGAAGGAAAAATACCACATGATCTCACTCATTCATGGATAATAGAGACCATTATAAACTTTTGAACAATAATAGATACAGAGGCAGAGCTGCCTCAAACAGATTGTCAAACTGCAGCGGGAAGGCCGGGGAGGGTTGGGGGGCAGGAGGTAGAGGGGGTAAGAGATCAACTAAAGGACTTGTATGCATGCATATAAGCATAACCAGTGAACATAAGACATTGGGGGATAGGGGAGGCTAGGGGACTGTCTAGGGCGGGGGGATAAAATGGACACATATGTAATACCCTTTGTAATACTTTAAGCAATAAATAAAAAACAAAAAAACAAAACAAAACAAAAAAAAGAATAAGTGTTGAAAACTTTAATTTATGTCAATATGAATCTTAGGGACACTCTTATATAATTAGACTTCCTTAGTCAGAATTAAAACATAGTAGCTATTTTTCAAGGTATTACAGTGATAAATCATTGACAGTATTTTATGATTCTTCTGTTAAAATAATGAGATGAGTCTTTGAAATATTTTTAAAATCCAGAAATGCATATGTGTCTATATGTGTGTGTGTGTATGTATTTTATTCTCTTTCAGCTATATTAACATTGTTATAGTGAGCTTTTCTTTTGTTTTTCCTCTTAGGATATGAATAATGCCAAACTATTTAGTGATGAAGCTGCTAATATATATGAAAGAGCCATAAGCACTTTATTAAAGAAGAATATGCTTCTGTATTTTGCATATGCAGATTATGAAGAGGTGAGTAAAAAATATTTAGAACTTTCTTATAATTGGATTTTTTACTGCAGGACTGAATTTTTTTCTGGCTGCCTCTTTGCCTAAAATATTATTTTTGGTAGACAAAGATGATACAAAATGAACATTTATTAGTCCTCAGCTCATTACATATTCATGCTCAAAGCAGGTGCCATTGTGGGGTGCAGCCTCTGGATCCCTCAGAGCTCTGATGTGCTTGTTTAGAGTATATATTCATATCCACTTCTTCTCTACCACCTTAGAGTCGCATGAAGTACGAGAAAGTTCACAGTATATATAACAGACTTTTGGCAATTGAGGACATTGATCCCACATTGGTGAGTACATTACAAATCTCTTTCCCATCTTTGCAGTCTGCTTTAACAAACAAAAATTTATGTACATACAACAAAACTCACTGTTTTTATTGTTCAGTTCTATGAATCTTGACCAATAACAGTGAATATTGGGACCATCATGATGATGAATTATGGGAATCATCATCCAGTGACATTTGTTCATCATAATTAAATATAAAACACTTCAGTGGCTCCCAAACATTCTCACGTGACCCAATTGTAGTCAACCCTTCTTTTTCCCCAATCTCTGGCCGTAACTGATCTGTCTCTACTCAGTCTGCTTTTTTTTTAATGCAGCAATATGGCATAGCTGCTGTGGCACTTTCTCCAACACCTTCATTGTGATCGTGGTTGGAGCCATTTATGCCACATAACTGTAGCATATTTTTATTTTTAAATTTTATTTTTAAATAAATGGAGGCAGGAGAAACAAGCATCCTGAGAAGAGATTGGACAGAAACTCACTTTGACCTGAATACTGCTCTGTAATAATGGTTTTTCCAAGTCCTGAGTTTTGTAAAAGTACCATCGGTGCGAGATCCAGAAAACGTAATGAGGATGAAGATTCACCAAAGAAGCTCTATCTCTTGGTCACCTATGTACCTGTCACCACTTTCAAAAATCTACAAATACTTAATGTCGATGAAAACTAACTGCTCATTGTTTACTAAAGTTATAAAACTGCCTCCTCCCCCACAAAAAGTGAAATTAAACATATATTTTAAGTGTGCTTGAATTATATAAAAACTTGAGTTTTCTAGGTGGTATTCATTAATGGAGTGTTTTCTAGTAGTTTCACTTTTATTTGTTAATAGGGAAATTAACAAATTCCTTAATTACTAATTTCACGATCTGAAATTACATAGTGGTAATAAGTGCACAATCTTGTAAAAAAAAAAACTCATTGAATTGAATTAATTACACACTTAAAGGGTGAATTTTGTGGTATGTGAATTATATCTCAATTTTAAAAAAATAATGTGCATGCATCTTTAATACCAGAACGAATTTGCTCATGGATTTAAATAGTGCAATGTCTATAATCTTACTTTCTGATTTCTTGGTTATTCAAGATTTATTTCTTATACAGAAAATATATTAATATTAAAGTAACATAAGCCAGTTTCGAACACTACACGGATCACATTCTGCCTTATTTATAGAACACAAATACTTGGTTTTACATAGGTATATATCCAGTATATGAAATTTGCAAGAAGAGCAGAAGGTATCAAATCTGGAAGAATGATATTTAAAAAAGCAAGAGAAGATACCAGAACCCGCCATCATGTCTACGTTACTGCAGCACTCATGGAGTATTACTGTAGTAAAGTAAGCACTGAAATAAAATACAACGATGAAATAATTTCTTTCCTCTGAGATACTTAATTGAAAGAAAGGTAGTTCTAGTTCCTGCCATTAGGCTTTAATTACTCTTGTCATAAAGGAAGTCTTTTAAAAATATATATATTTTTATTGATTTTAGACAGGAAGGGAGAGGAAGAGAGAGATAGAAACATCAATGATGAGAGAGAATCATTGATTGGCTGCTTCCTACACGCTCCCTACGGGGGATCGAGCCTGCAACCCAGGCATGTGCCCTTGACTAGAATCAAACCTGGGACCCTTCAGTCCGCAGGCTAACGCTCTGTCCACTGAGTGAAACCAGCTAGGGCAGTGGTCGGCAAACTCATTAGTCAACAGAGCCAAATATCAACAGTACAACGTCTGAAATGTCTTTTGAGAGCCAAATTTTTTAAACTTAAACTATATAGGTGGGTACATTGTTATTAACTTAATTAGGGTACTCCTAAGCTGGCCTTTGCTAAAAACGTCCTCAATCTGATTGAGGTACGTTTGCTGAGGTGGACCCCTTCCAACTCTCCCATCCACACTCGTCTTGTATACTTGTTTCGTCTATCTTTTGTCACCCGCGGGCGATTTGTGGACGTGACTAGCACTAACCACTGCACAATGGGACTGCTGACTGACTGGCTCACTCAACTCGTTCATGAATCGCACGCGCCTCCCCCGCGCTGCATATCCCGCGGTCCGCCTGAGCCGTGTCTCCCGTCGACCGACCGACACCCCCCACTTCTTCTAACGTCACTTCTTCAAAATAGACTTGCCCAGGCCGAAAACTGACTTCTGCACATGGGCCACGAAGTTTCAATTGCACTGTACGTGCGTGCCCGCACGTGGTATTTTGTGGAAGAGCCACACTCAAGGGGCCAAAGAACCGCATGTGGCTCGCGAGCCGCGGTTTGCCAACCACTGAGCTAGGGCATAAAGGAAGTCTTAAGTGCATCTGTGCAATTACATGGAGCATCATCCCAAACCCTCACTGCCTGCTCATTTCTACCTTATTAAACTCCATATTTCTGAATCTAAACCCCCTTGAGTGGTTTTTAGCACAGTAATTTTTACTTAATGTATTAATTTTCATTTTATTGCTCTTTTTTAAAAATATATTTTTATTGATTTGGAAGAGGGAGAGTGATAGAAACATCAATGATGAGAATTATTGACCGGCTGCCTCCTGCAAGCCCCCTACTGGGGATCGAGCACCCAACCTGGGCATGTGCCCTGACCAGGAATCGAACTGTGACCTCTTGATTCAACGGGCAGGGTTCCATTTTAATTCTTAATGTAACTTGCCACATTTAGGTACTGTAGTTTTAATATCCTTTTGAGTATCTTGTCTGACACTTCATGGAAATCAGTACTTTCCTCTATTTCTAGGACAAATCTGTTGCCTTTAAGATTTTTGAGCTGGGGCTAAAGAAGTATGGAGACATTCCAGAATATGTTCTGGCCTATATTGACTATCTTTCTCACCTCAATGGTAAGTAGATCTATAATGATTACATAATATTAAGCCATCAATGTTATTCTCTGAAATTATGTTGCTGGATTTTTTCCTTCTCAATGTATTATAATCATGTTATCACACCAGAATCAGGCACTTGATAGTCACTCAGGAAATATTTGTGGCCTGTCAACCAAGAATTTATATTTATTGAGAAATGGTGGGTGCCTTTTGACTCTGCAGAATCATCTTCAATGCATCATCAGTAAATTCCCATCAATAGTAGGATAAAGCTGTATATTTAGAGTTGGAGACAGAGTTGTCCATGCTCATCTCTGATGACTCTGGGTAAATTGTCTCTTGTGTGGGGAAAGGGGTAAGGGGTGATATGACAGGACAGACAAAAAACTATAGCCAACAAAACTCAAAGGTGCCCAAGCAGTAAAGTAAGATGCTTTGAGGCTACTGGGGAACCAACTTCAAAACCAAACATTATGTTTATTTAGCATCTTTATTTTATTTCCCTGTTCTATTATAATAATAATGGCCATCTATTGCTGAGTTCCTACCTTATACCAGGCACTAAGCTAGGGTATTCATATATACTGTACATGTATATCTCATTTAGTCCAGTTACCCACAGCCCAGGATAGGTTTTGACCAAAAAATGGTATCATAAAAGTTGATTTAAGAAAGAAATATATAAGTATATGCCATGTGAATGATTATAGAATTAGATATCACAGGTATTGACCAATGATTTTAATCATAGTTTCAGGAAATATATAACATTCTGTATACCTAAATAGTAGAAAAGAATACAACTTACATATGATTTTGTATTTCAGCTTAGTGATTCTACACTCTGGAAAAGGACTTAACTTCAAAAAGTGAGACAGTGGAGCATTTAATTAAATTTTTTTTCTTGTATGAAATTAATGTTCCTCACTAATTTTAACTATTTTGCTTGATTTTTTTTTTAGAATAGTTACTAGTATGTGTAATATTTGCTATTCTAAAATTGAGGACGATATCTGATGTAGGCATTTTTGTCTTCCAGCCTCAGTGTTTTAGATAGTCTGCCATTCATTTATCCATCCACTCATCTATCCATCATTTATTTATTCAGTACCTTCTGGTTCCTAGGGCCTGGGAATAGCAAGGTGAATAGGACTCCATTCTTTCCCTGAGAGCATTCTCATGGGGGAATCATATGTATAAACATAATTGCATCATTATGTGGTCCTTAATTAAAGCATGAGTTCTGGGATTAGGTATATGAACTTGTTTCGGGTTTCTCACCTGCAGAACAGTCATAGTAAATACCTTTCATATGATAAGTTGAGAGGATTATATGAAGTTTTGACTTTTATATGGATGTAGTAAGCATGCTATATATAAATGTTACCTACTTAGGATATGGTGGCAATCATGAAAAAATGTGCTAAATTCTGTAATAGAGCCCCGGGTGAAGTACTTTGGAGGCAGAGAGAGGAGACTATAATTTAAGTTCTAGAGCTATGCTGTGCTATTATGGTAGCCATTAGACTACTGAGTTTTGAACACTTGCAGTGCAGCCAGGCCAAAATGAAATGTGGTGCAATCAGATTTCAAAGAGTTAGTATGAAAACAAAAAAAAAAGGTAAATAAAATATCCTAATTTTTCACATTGGTTGCATGTTAAAATGATAATAATTTAGATATATTGGGTTAAATAAAATATATTAAAGTAAATCCCACCATTTTTACTCTTTATTTTTTTATTTTATTGATTTTCCGAGAGAGGGGAGAGGGAGAGATAGAAACCTTGATAAGAGAAAAACATCCACCGGCTGCCTCCTGCATGCTTCCTACTGGGGATCGTGGCCTTAGCCCAGCCTGTGCCCGGAGCCAGCAGCCTCTTGGTGCATGGGGTGACGCTCAGCCAACCAAGCCACACTGGTGGCATATTTTTACTCTTTTAAATGTGGCTAGCAAAAAATTTAAATTTTCTATTTGGCTTGCATCATATTTCTGTTGGGCAATGCTTTCTAGAGGGTGTCATAATGAAGGGGACACAAGATGGGTCGTGAAGGATAAGCTGTAGTTAGCCAGGTAAAGAGACGAAATGTGCTATTCCAGGCAGAGAACAATATGACAAGCAGTGGAAAGTTATACGGAATGGCAAAACGCGTGCCTAAAGCAAAGCGTGGAACACAGCAAGAAGAATAAAATGCAAGATTTACTTGCCACTCTTTAAAGTACAGTAGAGCTCAGGCTGCCCTGGCAGGCACCTGCCACCCTGGGCACGAGAAAGGGATGTGGGCAGCACCCCCCCCCCGCCCCCCCCCCCCAACTGGCCCAGGGAGCACAGTGCGAAGAGACAAACTTTTGGGGAGCTTGGGAGCCGAGGCCAGTGTGAGACTTTCTTTTCAATTTGGGGCAAAAGAGAGAGAACCTAGAGCGGGGCATGTTCTCCTCATTCTTAATTCATTTTCCATTTGCATATTTGTCTACCAGTCTAGATATTATTGTACCTATATAGGAATTTAAACCTAAATACCTATATTTAGAGCAGTCCTGGTGTTGCAAAATAAGAAACTCAACTATATCTCAATTTGAGTTTGCCATCCTTCCCACTCATTGTATTTAAAAATATCAACAGACTGACACTTCTAATGTCAGCAGATATGTAATTTTCATTATTTTTAAAGGCAAATGATGCCAAGCTTAGACCTGGTGACAGTTTTACATTACAACTGCAAGGTGGGCTGAACTACAGGTAAAAAGACTTGGTTTCAAGTTATAGCTCGGTTACTCAATAAAGGTGAACCAGATCAACTACCTTAGTTTTGTGAACCTCAAGTTCCCTCATCTATAAAAATTGGTTGTGATAATAGTTAATGCATGTGCAAATACACTGCTGAATTGTGAAACTCAGTTTTTTTAATATTTAAAAACTCTTTTATCCTAGAGGACAATAATACCCGAGTTTTGTTTGAACGCGTTTTAACGTCTGGAAGCCTTCCTCCTGAAAAGTCAGGGTAAGCCACCGTGAAAACTTGCTGGTCAGGTCCTAATGTGGCTTGAATACTTGAATTGTGATCTATGGAATGAACATTTGCTTGTTGAGTATAAATTTCAGGAGAAATTTCCCATCTCTCTTGAAGGTTAACTTACAAATGCCTACCCTCAATATTTTCGTATCTGTTTAAGATAATTTTTTTAAAAATTTTTGTTTAGTTTTTAAAGATACATTTTTAGTGTTTCATACTGATCAGAATTGTTTTGAGAGAAGCCTTAGCAATTTATTATTGACTATTTTAATATATTTTTCTAGTTTACTATATCCTTAGAAATTGATCTGAACAAATAAGAGACGTGTTCTGAAATTTTACCTGCCTGAGAGCAAAGATTCTTATAGATTGAAAGTTTGTTTGACACATTATATTCCTGATTTATGGTTTTACCTCTATCAGTTTTACCAAACAAAGGAACAACATGAAGTAGTGATATAGTGGAAATAGTAAGGCTTGAAGTCTTGGGTTCAAATTCCAGCTTAGCTAACTACACCCTGGGCAGATTTCATAACCTTGCCAATCCTTACTTTCCCATCGAGTAACAATAATCTCTACCAGTGTTGGATTTTTGTGATAGTTTTCTACCTGGTATGTAATAGGTATTCAGTATATTACTTTAGTACAGTGGCGCTTAATGACACTTAGAGCCTCAGAGAATTAATTTTGGCTGTTAGAATAGTAGTGAGGCATAAATTGATCCTCAGTGATCCATACTAATGGGAAAAATAGAGAGCTTTTTTATATTTTTATTCATAAAATTGAATGAAGAATGTATTCTATGTTGTAATTCATGCCACTCGACAAAAAGTGAAGCCACATTATTCAGGAGAAATTGGAAATCTATCCAGATTCTTTTTTTAGCTCTTCCACCTGGAGTTTACCTTTTCCAGGGTAAATATCTGTCTTATTGACCACAAAGAATAGGAAGGTATGCTAAATAAAAAATCACAACAGAGCTTAAATATAAAAGTATTTAGGGTGAAATATTATGATGTCTATAATTTACTTTCAAATACTTAAATAAAAACAAGATAAAGCAAATATGGCAAAATATTGGTAATGATATATTTGTTGCACTATTCTATTTTTCTATAGTTTGGAAGTCTTTATAATAAAAAAGAGACATAATTTTTAAAAGGGAGGGGGAAATATAAGGCTTTTTTTTTAATAAATGGATTTCCTGCCCCAAACCCAGAACAATTAAGTACTGATTATATTTATTTTCTTACAGAGAAATCTGGGCCCGATTTCTAGCTTTTGAAAGTAATATTGGTGATCTAGCTAGTATACTCAAAGTGGAGAAAAGACGGTTTACAGCATTCAAGGAAGAGTATGAAGGCAAAGAAACAGCTTTACTGGTAGATAGATACAAGTTCATGGATTTATATCCTTGCTCTGCAAGTGAACTAAAAGCACTTGGTTATAAGGTATGTACTTAGGGGCAAGATGTGTGTAGTGTCCTTACTTTTCTGAAGTTTTAGAACACTTCATGGATAAACTTCACTCTAAATTCTGAAGTAGAAAATAATCTAGTTTTAGAATAGATTTGCAGAAAACAAAAAAGTTCAGGGAATTTTCTTGGTTTTATGAAACACTGAATATCAAATGTACTGCCCTGGCCAGATGGCTTACTTGGTTGGAGTGTCATCTTGTACACCAAAAGGTGGTGGGTTCAATTCCCAGTCAGGGCGAATTCGGGAGGCAACCCATTGATGTTTCTTTCTCTCTCTCTTCCTTTTTCTCTTTCTAAAAATCAGTAAACATATCCTCGGGTGAGGATTTTATAAAAAAAAAGTACTGAACAAAATGAAATTTAACAAATACAACAAAATGAAATTTTTTTAAAAATATATTTTATTGATTTTTTACAGAGAGAAAGGGAGAGAGATAGAAACATCGATGAGAGAGAAACATCGATCAGCTGCCTCCTGCACATCTCCCTCTGGGGATGTGCCCGCAACCCAGGTACATGCCCTTGACCGGAATCGAACCTGGGACCTTTCAGTCCGCAAGCCAACGCTCTATCCACTGAGCCAAACTGGTTTCGGCAACAAAATGAAATTTAACAAATACTTTCATTCCCTGAAATTGTCAGTGCCCTAATGTCTGATGGGCAGATAGATGGAGGTGTTGGGAGGGAAGAAAAACAAAAGAAAATATGACTGTCATCTTAGGTATTTTATATATTTTCCTCAATAGTTCTTAAAACTGAATGTATTTGGATAGATCTTAAACCAAATGTAGCTCCTGGTACATATTTGTAGGTATAATGAAGAAATGTTACAGTTTGTTAAGTAAATTTCCTTGAGGGATCTATATATTTAAAACATCAATCCTTCCAGGGGCCCTTGAGGAAATTAGCTTATCTAGGAAAGGAACTCCTCTGTGTAGACCACTGAGTCATAAGAAAACAAATCTGGCTACCTGAACCTGTTCCGACCAGGAGGAAAAGTTAATGCTTACACGGCCCCAGAAACAGCCCTTGCTGAGAAAACCATTGTTGTATTATTTGTTGATTTTTCTTGGTCATGTTAGCAAGGACCAAGGTGGAAATTCAAAGGGAAGAGTCCTAGATTGGTCCCCTTAATCCAGCCAGCATTAGGGCGTTCCTGACCATCATTCTCCATTTCCTCGCTGCCCTCTTTTGGCCTGGGTCTCCCTGGTCTGCTGTCCAAACCAGGTTGAAATATTTGAGAAGAATTACTCATAATTAAACTTCAGACTTTTTATGAATGGATGTTCCAGTTCTGTGCCAGTCCCAAGCTCCTTTTCTGAACTAAGGGATTACTGCCCAGGGCTGAGCAGGTTCTCCTTCTAGTTTAACTATTTCTCAATGAAAAGCCAAAGATTACCACATGATCTCACCCATTTATGGATAATAAAGACCATTATAAACTGATGAACAAAAATAGATACAGAGGCAGAGCAGCATCGAATAGACTGTCAAACTATAGCGGGCAGGCTGGGGAGGGTTGGGGGCAGGGCGGGAGGGGGGGTAAGAGACCAACGGAAGGACTTGTATGCATGCATATAAGCAAACCAATGGACACAAGACACGGGGAGGGTAGGGGAGGCCGGGGGAATGCCAAGGGGGAAAAAAAAAAAGGAGACATATGTAATACTCTTTGTAATACTTTAAGCAATAAAACAAAATTTTTAAAAAAAAGCCAAAGATATTTTAGACTGTGTGACTTTATTAGAAAAAGTCTCAACTTTGCAAAGATGAAAATGGAAATTCTGGAAGTTAATGAAAATAAAGAGCTATCTCCAAGTAGAACGTCTTGAATATGAATTTTCCATCTTATATTTCTCTTTCTCCTCTTTTATTTGGAAAGATTCATGTGTTTCTGTGTGTGTAGCATGTTAGAGAGGGAATGTGAGAAAAGAGTAATTCCCAGTGGGCCTACTCATTTAGATTTGCCTCCAACTGCATGTGAGCAGAATTTGAGGTGAAAGCTTGTATATCCCTTGATGGTGGCAGAAGAACTCTTGCTTCCAGACAGGCAGAGCGACACAGGTTGCCTGTAGCAGAGGCACTTCTCTGGGGTGGGGCATCTGCTAATGGGAGGCTTCCTTCGGAGAGTTGTTCTCGGCCCTGGTGGGGCACTGCCACATACTAAAGTGAAGACGGTGATGGGTTTGAGGTCAGAGAGGCCGGTGCTCCTAATCCTCTCTACTTGGCTGTTTGACCTTGGAAATACCACAGCCTCTTTGAGTTTTCAGTCACTTCACTAAAATGGAGATGTTACTATTTGCCTCATTAAAAAAGTAATAAGGGGCCAGAATTATCTGACAAATAATGGCTGCTCAGTAAGTGTTCCTTCTTCCTGTAATTGCATGTTGGGAATATTTTATTTCATTAACAAATTCTTCTTAATCTTAACTAGTGTAAGCAATGATAAACTTTATTTTAGCTTTCATGAAGCAGGACTTCACTTAATCTAGCTTCTTCATTTAAATGGATGTTGTTCAATTCCAGTGGAAGAGAGGTGTCAGAATTGCAGATTTTCTTCCAAATTACCCTCGTGTACTTGGTGCCCAGTCTTACGTATTTACCCACAAAAGATTGTGTCTATCTAACAAATGTCCTAAATGATTTTTCCCCACCCCTAAATGATTCTTAACAAGTTGGGTAAGGTTAAAAAAAACACCAAATCTTTAGAGCCTCTTAGCTTTCCTTGTTGAGTATTTACAGTCTTTACCATCAGCAAGTTCTTGCTTATTCCTCTCCATTCTCTCTTTCTGTGGTTTTTACCCAATTATTCAGTGTATCCTCAAGATTGTAGAATTGCACAATTATACTCTATAAGTCCCTTTTTCAGGTTTAGGATTCTTCTGTTCTGCATTTTCAGGATGTCTCCCGTGCTAAGCTAGCAGCTATAATTCCAGACCCAGTTGTAGCTCCTTCTATAGTGCCTGTTCTGAAAGATGAAGTGGATAGAAAACCAGAATACCCTAAACCAGATACTCAGCAGATGATTCCATTTCAGCCACGACATTTAGCACGTAAGCCATAACTTTAGATCCAGTACTGATTTAAATCCAGAGGTGTGGGGGGGCAAGAAATGTGACCTTTCCATTGTAGGTTCACTATTAGACTAGGGTCACTACGACAGTGACTAGACCAGGGGTGGGCAAACTTTTTGACTCGAGGGCCACAATGGGTTCTTAAACTGGACCGGAGGGCCGGAACAAAAGCATGGATGGAGTGTTTGTGTGAACTAATATAAATTCAAAGTAAACATCATTACATAAAAGGGTACGGTCTTTTTTTTTTTTTTTTAGTTTTATTCAAACGGGCCGGATCCAGCCCGCAGGCCGTAGTTTGCCCACGGCTGGACTAGACTGTAATCTTTGACCTATGTTAAGAATGTCTTTAAAACAAAAAACTCAATAACCCAGATTCCAGTGACCCATTTTGGCAGTGATACTTAGACAGCTTTCAGAAATGCTGCTACATACAGATTATCTGTACAGCTGGAAACTTACTTCAGTCCTGTTGTTTGGTATTATTTATACTTACTAATGGACAGTAGTCCCTCTAGATCCTATTTGAACCAGCCCCTTATGATTACATATGTTGTTGAATACCTAACCGACTTTAAACAGGATTGCTAACAAATCGCTTGTGAGGCTTAGAAATGGCCTTTGACAATGGACTGCAGGTCAGACCCTGGGTTGTCTTATGCAAAGTCATCTAAGTTTACTCTCTGCCATGGGGTCGAGACGGCTTTCACTATCTCACCCTCTTGAGTTTGTTCAAATGTGTAAAGCCCTGAACACAACTTTAAAATGTCCAGAAAAAAGCAACATAGACATAGAACATCTTTATGTACAAATTACTTATTTTAGCTCTTAAATGTACAGAATTCTTCCATCGTCTGATTCTTGCTTTTCTCTCTTATAGCTCCAGGTTTACACCCTGTGCCCGGTGGAGTATTCCCAGTACCACCTGCAGCTGTTGTTTTAATGAAACTTCTCCCTCCTCCGATCTGTTTCCAGGTTAGTTCACAGTTTTCTTGATAGATACTTGCTCTGTGAGTTAGAGTAACTGCGTGCTTTTCCTCTTGTATTATGGGAAATATAAAGTAGTGCTTTTTTAACTTGTCAGATTTGGGGGATTAAAATTTGTGTCAACCTCACTAATCACCAGAGAAATGCAAATTAAAACCACAATGAGATATCACCATACACCTGTCAGAATGGCTATCATCAATGAATGAACAGACAAGTGTTGGTGAGAATGTGGAGAAAAGGGAACCCTTGTACACTGTTGGTAGAAATGCAGACTGATACAGCCATTGTGGAAAATAGTATGGAGGTTCCTCAAAAAATTAAAAATAGAACTACCGTATGATCCAGCAATTTTACTTCTGGATATTTATCCAAAGAAATCCAAAACACTAATTTGAAAAGATATATGCATTCCTATGTTCACTGCAGCATTATTTACAATAACCAAGATAAGGACACAACCTAAGTGTCCAGTTGGATAGTAGACAATTGTATAAAGATGTAGTACAGCCCTAACCGGATTGGCTCAGTGGATAGAGCGTCGGCCTGCAGACTGAAGGGTCCCAGGTTCGATTCCGGTCAAGGGCATGTACCTTGGTTGTGGGCACATCCCCAGTAGGGGGTGTGCAGGAGGCAGCTGATCGATGCTTCTCTCTCATTGATGTTTCTAACTCTTTATCCCTCTCCCTTCCTCTCTGTGAAAAATCAATAAATTATATTTTTTTAAAAAAAAGATGTAGTACATATATACAGTGCAATATCATTCGGTCATAAAAAAAGAATGAAATAATACCCATTTGCAAGAACATGGATGGACCTAGAGCAGCCATGGGCAAACTATGGCCTGCGGGCCGGATTCGGCCCGCTTGAAATGAATAAAACTAAAAAAAAAAAAAAAGACCGTACCCTTTTATGTAATGATGTTTACTTTGAATTTATATTAGTTCACACAAACACTCCATCCATGCTTTTGTTCCGGCCCTCCGGTCCAGTTTAAGAACCCATTGTGGCCTTCGAGTCAAAAAGTTTGCCCACCCCTGACCTAGAGGGTATTATGCTAAGTGAAATAAGTCAGACAGAGAAAGATAAATAAGATATGATTTCACTTATTTGTGGAATCTAAAAAACAAAATAAATAAAATAAAATAGATTCATTGATACATAGAATAAACTGATGGTCGCCAAATGGGAGGGGGGTTGGAAGACTGGATGAAAAAGGTGAAGGGATTAAGAAGTATAAGTTGGCCCTAGCTGGTTTGGCTCACTGGATGGAGCGTCAGCCTGCGGACTGCAGGGTCCTAGGTTCGATTCCGGTCAAGGGCATGTACCTTGGTTGCGGGCACATGCCCAGTGGGGGGTGTGCAGGAGGCAGCTGATCTGATCGATGCTTCTCTCTCATCGATGTTTCTAACTCTCTATCCCTCTCCCTTGCTCTCTGTAAAAAATCAATAAAATATATAAGAAAAAAAAAAGAAGTATAAGTTGGCAGTTATGAAATAATCACGTGAATATAAACTACAGCATAGAGAATATAGTCAATAATATTTTAACTATGGCCCTGGCCAGGTAGCTCAGTTGGTTAGTGGGTCATCCCAGTGTGCCAAGGTTGCAGGTTTGATCCCCGGTCAGGGCACACAGAATGAATGCATAAATGGACCAACAAATCAATGTTTCTCTCTCTCTCTCTCTCTCTCTCTCTCAAATCAATCAATAAAACTTGTTTATAAAATCTGGGTATTAAAAAATATTTTTTTTAACCATGTATGGTGCCTGGTGGGTACTAGATTTATCAGGGGGTCACCTCATAAATTACATAAATGTCTAACCACAATGCTCTACACCTGAAACTACTATAATATTGAATGTCAAATGTAATTTTAAAAATATTTTTAATAAAAAGTTTAAGAATAAATAAAATTTATTTATATCAAAATAGGGTCCTTTTGTACAAGTGGATGAACTGATGGAAATTTTCCGAAGATGCAAGATACCCAATAGTAAGTCATGAAAACTCCACTTCTTAGAGTGGAATTCACATTGTTGTCTCCTATGCAGGAGAGATTGTTAATCTTTGCCACTTAAGTTTCCAAAACCAGCTAGCCATCTCATAGAAGTACAAAGAAACAGAGTGACCCTTGGCACAGAGACTTCTTCATATTCTAGTTTCACTAAGTAACATGTCATAAAAGTTTATCTTTTCTATTCATGTGAACAGGCACTATGAGACTTCGCCTATGAAAAGTTTTATTGAAGTTAGCAGCTTTTGTCTTTTCCCTTAATTACTGTTAGTAGTACTATACCAGGCTTTGCTAATAGTAGGCTATGAAATTAACTACAAAGTAGCCAAAGTAGTACATACTCATAGCAGTGTGATCTTCAACATCTCCCAAAAGCCCTTTTTGTTTTATTTCATCAGCTGTTGAGGAAGCTGTGAGGCTCATTACTGGCGGAGCCCCGGAGCTCGCTGTGGAAGGCAATGGCCCGGTGGAAAGCAATGCAGTACTCACCAAGGCCGTCAAAAGGCCCAACGAGGATTCAGATGACGACGAGGAAAAGGGAGCTGTCGTCCCTCCTGTTCATGACATTTATAGAGCACGGCAGCAGAAGCGAATTCGGTGAAACGGGCTCAAAACCTGCCTCTAGAAGAAAACTTTTATCCGGGATTCCCTTTTTGCCTCCTACGTCATATGTTTAAGAGACAATGCTTTGTTACAAGGTTCTTGGAAACAAAGTTGTATTGTCATTGGTGCCTCTATCATATGGTTCTTGAGAAAGAAAACCAACCAACCTGTGTGAATTTTACAATACGGAACTGAGAACAGTGCAAAATGGCAGAACCACATTTTGTTCCCTCTTCAAGGGTGTCTTGTATGTGCCACTTGAAGATTTTGTGAGTTTTCAATAGTTTTATTTTAAAACTGGATGGCTTATGATTGTAAAGCTTTTATCACATTTTTCTGAAAACAGTTGTTCTCAGTTTGCTTATGTAGAGTCCTGCCTTATTGTTTGTTTTATTTATGGCAGAATGTATGGAATCTGTTTTGTAGTTTAAAATTTTAAAACAATCCTTTAAAAAATAAAAGGATCTAAAAAAAAACAAGTCTTCTCTCCTTCTGCTGCTTTCATTCAGAATTTGTTTAAAATAGCTCCTTAGGTTATTTAGCCAATACCAGCAACATTACAAGGAAGGGTCATACGTTATTTACTGTGTGTATACTTAACTGCATGTCCTCCCTAATCTTTTTTGGTACTAACTGAAAACATGAGGGATCCATTTTTTAAATAATGTATTTTTATTGATTTCATAGAGCAAGGGAGAGAGAGACAGAAACATCAGTGATGAGAAAGAATCATTGGTCAGCTGCCTCCTGCATACCCCCGACTGGGGATCAAGCCCACAACCTGGACATGTGCCCTTGACTGGAATTGAACACGGGACCCTTCAGTCTGCAGGCCAATGCTCTAGCCACTGAGCCAAACCTGCTAGGGCCCTTAGTGATAAGAGATTCCAGGAAAAAAACTGGCTCATTTACCTTCAAAGAGCAACAACAATACAATTCAATGTGAATATTGTGCTTCTGAACTTTACCTCCTTCACTCTTGGCTTTTGCCCCTTGCGGAAGGAACTCCATCAGTGGAAGGAGGTGGGGGGGTGGGGTGGTCATGAGAGTCTGAGGCATTACAATTTCAAACAAACTTAACTTTGTCAATTTAGGAACTCATGAGGGAAAAAATAATACTGTAAGAGTTAATTCTTACAAAAGAAGGCAAAAGAATTCTTGAGATTTAGGAAGACTAACTATAGGAAGTGTATTTGGGGGTAAAGCTCCTCTCCTTCACCCTTGGAGAGGGAGGGAGAAAAGCCCCAATACTCTGGGCTGAGGTAGGCAAAGGAGTGCTGCCCCTGGGTGCTCGGGCTTGGAGCTACTATATAGCACAGCGGCCACAGAGCAACCTTAACCATAGGACCATCCCAGAAGTGACCGCACTGAACACACTAGAAAAATTGAATTTTGATTTTTTTAGTTCTACTTACTTAACTTTTATCACTTTCCAATAAAACTAGGGAAGATTTGTCCTTTAGTCTTTAATAATATGACTTCTGGCCACAGAATACAGCATGCATCTCTGACTACAACAAAAAATACATAAACGTGTAGCATGTACTTGGAGAAATTGCATTCTTCCCAATATAATCAACCCTTCCCTCCTCTGAAGCCTGGTTTACGTCTACGGGTTCAGTGTTCATCTGGCTGCTTCCAACTCCGTCCCTCCAGCCTACCCTTTTTTGCTTTGTTTCAAGGTATCTTTTAATTTCTTCCTTGACCTTATTGTTAATCCATTCCTCGTTTAGTAACATGTTATTTAGCCTCCATGTCTCTGTGTGTTTTTCAGGTTGTTTTTTGTGTATGATTGATTTCTAGTTTCATACCACTATGGTCAGAGAAGATGGTTGATATTTCAATCGTCTTAATTTTATTGAGACGTTTTGTGTCCCAACATATGATCTATCCTAGGAAATGTTCCATATGCACTTGAATGTATATTCTGCTGCTTTGGAGTGAAATGCTCTAAAGATATCAATTAAATCCATCTGATCTAGTGTGTCATTTAAGGCTGCTGTTCTCTTATTGATTTTGATGTCAATGGGGGTGTTCAAACCCCCTACTATGACTGTATTACTGTTAATCCCTCCCTTTAGGTCCATCAAGATGTACTTGACATATTCAGGTGCTCCTATATTGGGTGCATAAATGTTTACCAGGGTTACATGCTCTTGTTGGATTGCTCCTTTTTTTTAAATTATTATGTAGTGTACTTCTTTGTTTCTTATAGCCTTTGTTTTAATGTCTGTTTTGTCAAAAATAAGTATGGCTGCCCCAGCTTTTTCTTTCATTTCCATTTGCATGAAATATAGTTTTCCATCCTTTACTTTTAGTCTCTGTGTCTCATGTTCCGAGGTGGGCCTCTTCTAGACATTGTATATATGGGTCTTGTTTTCTTATCCATTCAGCTACCTCATGTCTTTTGATTGAAGTATTTAAGCCATTTACATTTAAAGTAATTATTGATAGGTATGTATTTATTGTCACTTTATTTTTTAAACTATATTCCTCTTTCCTCTTCCTCTTCTTATTCTTCTTAAAGTAGGCCTTTTAAGATTTCTTGGATCTTTAAGAGGGTGCCTGTGGCCCTACCATGTAGCTCAGTTGGCTAGAGCATTGTCCTGATATGCCAATGTTGCAGGTTTGCTTCTGGGTCAGGGAACATACAAGAAGCAACCAATGAATGCATAACTAAGTGGAACAACAAATCGATATTTCTCTCAAATCAGTAAATAAAAATTAATTAAAAATAAATAAGTTGGTGCTTGGTCTTCAGTGGACGTTCGTCTTTCCCTGGCAGACACAAACCTCACTGCTTTTCACAGCCAGATGTTATATGAGTTCCTATTCCAGGCCTAGTGCTCTAGGCTTAACCCCCCACAGCTGAGATATACTTCTGGGACCTCAGCAGCTGTCCGCTGGAGTGGGGCCAATGCTTTCGGATCTCCGCCTTTCCTACTAGTTTCAAAGTGGCTTCTGTAAATCCTTGGTTATAAGACTTCTCCTCAGTTAGTCTTCAGTTATTTATTCGGGATGATTGTTCTATATTTCAGTTGTAATTCGTTTGGTCCTTGGAAGAGGTGACTGTAGCTTCCACCTACTCCACCACCACTTTGGATCTCTGTCCTCATTGCCTTTACTAAAGGGATTCCTTGCATTATTTCATCCCTTGCTGTTCTGACAGCTAGAGGCCACTCCAATAACTTCATGGCTCTGCTAATACAATGTCTCTGTCTGAAATACACATGCACATTTTATATTTTTTAATAGAGCAGGTAGTCTATGAGACCAAAACTCCTCTTTCAGTTACAAGATATGCTGGTAATTCTGGTCACTGAAGTTCCTCAAAAAATAGTGCTCAACACCCAGGGATTTTTCTGTGACTTTCTTATCAAAGAAATAGTGAGTTCACACTATTTTATCTGAAATTCTAATCCAATCAATACAACAGTTAATTGTATGACAGTGAATTTTTCAGTGAAAACTCCAGACATTTATCTCTTTTTATATTACTATATTTTAAATATATATAATTTCCTCCTCAACTCTCCAAAGTTTAAGAGTCAAAGAACTTCCTCTCTGTAGATCCCATAAATCATGTAACTGCTATCATCCAGGCTCAGGAATAATCTATAATAATAAAAGGGTATATGCTAATTAGACCAGACAGCTGGACATCCTTCCAGATGAAGCCAGGGCTGCGAGGGCCGAGCCCCTTGCACGATTTTCATGCATCGGGCCTCTAGTTCTGTATAAAAGAATAAAGCATTTAAAATCAATTAACTCTCCTCTAGAACAAATGGGTTCTGGGGCTCTGGCTGAAACAGGCAGGGGAAAAGCAATAAATAGGGTCAATGTCAGGGTAGGGGATGGAGGTGAACAATAGCCCTTTTATTTTTATTTTTTAATGTATTCTTATTGATTTCAGAGAGGAGAGGGGAGAGAGACAGAAACATCAATGATGAGAGAGAATCATTGATTGGCTGCCTCCTGCACGCATGCCCCACACTGGGGATCAAGCCCACAACCTGGGCATGTGCCCCAACCAGGAATCGAACCATGATCTCCTGGTTCATACGTCAATGCTCAACCACTGAGCCACACCAGCTGGGCTATCTATGGCCTTTTAACACAAAATACCTGGAAGGAGAAGGGGTTCGAGGCTGTGCCAGAGGGGCAAAAGTCTAGACAAGGTCATGGCTTATGCTCTTTCATTCTTGGGTGTCTGAAAGAAAAATTACCCGGTAACAGAAGAGAAGTCCCAGCTTTCTGGGAGAGACAGCTACAGTGTTGAGAGAGTGGGGGTGGAGACACATGGCAGTCAACCATTCCAAAGTTGAGTGCTTCCTGTGAAACTCAAGATAACAAATGCTTTCTTGATTTATAAACTTGCACTTATACATACAAACCCTCAAAATAGAATTCAGTGCATTTTTCAACAAGTCTTTTCTTTCTTTTTCTTTTTTTTCAACAAGTCTTTTCAATAGTGATACACAATAAATATATTCTTCCTTTTGGAATCAATGCTATTAAATAGAAATGTACTAAAGAGCCATTTTCCAAAGCAACATTAGAGTTGAGAACAGGCAATCTGAGCAGAGTAGATAATATTGCTGCTATTTGGAGCACACGTGTTAGGATCTAACAAGGATCTTACTGAGGACTGCATCATAGTAGGGACTGAAGACCATCTTGTTATAGTTGACCAGACGAACAAATTTAATAGCAACTTCCTCCAGCTCTTTGTGGACTGGACCCAATCCCCCAGGTATTGTGGGCAATGCCTTCTCATGGCCTGAGGCAAGGTAGGTTTCTAAGAAGGTCAGGATTCGGGAATCTGTGATAGAAAAGAATGCAATTAGTTGTTTCTTGTCCAGGGTGACTTTATAAACATGATTATGCTTCCATTTTTAACTTAAACATCACCTTTTTAGGAAAGTCTTTCCTGACCACCTCCCAGATCAGGTACCCAGAGCCCCTTGCACTCTGAAGAGCCATCACATTTGCATTGTTTCCTCTCCCCCTCTAGATGGTTAGTTTCATGAAGGTAGGACTCATGCTTATTGTGTTCTTCTCTCCCCAGCATCCAGCACAGTCCCTGGCATGAAACCTGGCCCCTATAAAAGCTCAAAATACATTTGGAAAGCAAGAACAAATGTATGGATAAATACTGGGAAACCAGAGCATTAACAGGCTCTGCTCTCAGAGGAGCAAGTCATACTGCGGCCAACATGAGCCATGGTTGAAGATCACATAAAAAAAGTGGGAGGAAAAATAAAGCAGGAATCACAAGTTCAAAAGCAAAAAGAAGATTCCAGCACTGATGGCTTGTGATCTGTCGTTTCCCACTAAGTCCGTATGAAAGAAGCATGAACTTCCTTCTTCAATGCCTACCATGGGAGGCCATGGAGTTGGTGGTATTTGTGAAGTTGTCCTACTCTGAGGAATAATTTAGGTTGATGCTTTTTTAGCCCATTCCCTTCTACAATGCTTCTGCACTTTCCTGTGTGCCCTCATTAACGAAAAAAATTGTGAATATAAGCCATATTTCTTACAGATTTTATTACAAAAGCAATAGGAACATTTATATTGAATGGGCTTTTCCACACTACTTGCCCACACCCTGCCCTGGGGAACCCTCTCAGGAATAAATGACTTACACCCTTCAGAACCCAAAAACGCAGAGAAACTGCTAACTGATCACCAAAGTTAGTTTGGTTTTCCAAGGTTCCCAGACCTGGAAGCCTCACCCAGAAGTGGAGATCCTTGTGTCATTCCTTTGTGAGGGCAGGTTTCTATCTCCATGTCTATAACTGGCTGTTACTAAACAACCAGGATGGCAGGACAAGGACAGCTCTATTTACAGGCACTTTCCTGCTTCTCAATAATATTAATCTTGATGGTCAGAGGGCACGGCAATATCTTCAAGAGGCTGCTCCGGAGTGATGCACAGGTGAAATTGTGACCATTGCAGGACTGGGACAAAATATTTTTTTCAAAACCACTGATCCACGTACCTCTTTTTTCATAAATATGAAAAAAGTAAAAAAATATTCTTTTACTAAGAATAAAAAAAAATCATAGTATTAGAAGCAGACCCACCACTGGTCCACCCTTCTATCCAACCTGATATCTAATAACCATGAATCATTCAGCTTTTGCTGGAGCAGGATTTTTTTTTATAAAAAAAATATGTTTTTATTGAATTGAGAGAGGAAGGGAGAGAGAAAGATGAATGATGAGAATCACGCTCCACAACCCAGGCATGTGCCCTGACCGGGAATCGAACCGCAGTCTCCTGGTCCAAAGGGCTACGCTCAACCACTGAACCATGCTGGCAGGCTGGAGCAGGCTTTTGGACCAAGGGCTGTAATTTCAAACTCAAAGCCTTCAAAACAATGATGGCTGTCTGGTCATTTGCCCAAACGTTTGGGTCATCCTAATGGCAAGTGGTGATCCCTGCTTCCTGCCTTCCCCCAAAACGTACCCATGATCCTGCGGATGGGGTTGTCAGGACTGGCCACCGCCTGGATCTGGCCCTTGAGCACGATCTCCTTGTCCGTGGTAAAGGGGGTGAACCCACACAGGGAAAGGCAGCTGCTCACCTCTAAGCAGACTTTCTCACCAATGGTTGTCAGGGCATCCTTCAGGTGGAAGGAGCTTGAGTAGAAAAGGGAAAGGAGAAGCCAGGGAAGAAAGAACCTATAAACAAGGTGCACCTCTGCCCATGCCCTGATAAAAATCATACAACCAAGTTGTGGACTGATGTGTCCAAAGGAAACATCTGTGACTCTTCACTGCCCATAACCTCTCCCCTCTGCACTCTCTCCCTTCCTCTCTCTTTCCTCCCAACCCCAGAAAGGACAGTGGGAAGGGGAGAACTCAGAAAACATCAGGACCAACAACTCAAAACCCAACTTCTTGCTAGCATGTGTGGTAAAATCAGCCTGGAACTGACTTAGAATATCCTGAATAACTCTGGAACAATACACAAGACACCAGAAATTCGGTAGCAATGGGACAGAAGTGGGAGAGAAACTTTTCATTCAATACACCTTTTCCCGTTTAATTTTCAAAAGACGTGAGTATAACTACTTTAAAAGAATGAGTAAAACTAAAATCTAAAGGTTAAGAAAATTAATATATGGATTTCTTGGGGACCCAGGTCTGCTGGGAACCCTCCCAGCAGCTGGGTATTCTGGGAGGTATTCTGCTGGTCTGCTGGCAGGTATTCTGTGAGAAGGCAATTAATTGCATTTGTTCTGGGTCTTTAAACAGCAGAATTAGTGGGAGCAAATGTGCAAGCCTGCACTCACTGCTGGCACCAGCTCTGACTGCCAGGGTGAACATGGCCATGCAGGGCTGGACTCCGAAGGACTCGCTGAACAGGGCCCCTCTCAGCAGTAACTGACAGAGCAGTGTTACTGGAGGGGAACCTTGGTGACAGCTCAGGGTTACACCTGCACGAGAGCCCCAGGCTAGGCCTCAGCTCAGCAAACACCCTCCTTCCCTATTGAACCCCTAGTCACAACATGTGGACGTGCCCCTCACTGCACCAAACACATGCATGCTTTATGCAAACTCAGCAGTAAAAGTCCTCCTTTCGTAAGGATGAAAATGTTTTGGGGACATTCCCCTTGAGGAATCTTCTCAATTAGACCTTGTCAGACCTTGCTTACTTAGAACCATTCTAAATTTTCCATATGCTATAAACCACATAAATGGCCTAATCTGACTTCACTGTAAGAGCAGTTACAGCAGCTGCCCTTAAAAGTTGGATTAGCCCTGGCTGGTTTGGCTCAGTGGATAGAGCGTTGGCATGCAGACTGAAGGGCCTGGGTTCGATTCTAGTCAAGGGCACATGCCCAGGTTGCAGGCTCAATCTAGAGTAGGGGTGTGCAGGAGGCAGCCAATCAATGATTCTCTCTCATCACTGATATTTCTCTTTCTATCTATCTATCGCTCTCCCTCTCTGAAATCAATAAAAATATTTAAGAAAAAAAAGTGTGCATTAGTGCTGGTTGATAAAATAATCCAATATACCCAGCACAAAATGTCTATGAGAAATGTGCAAAGGGCAGAAAACTTTAAAAATATATTTTTATTGATTTTGAGAGAGATAGAAAGGGAGAGAGATAGAAATGTAGATGAGAAACATTAATCAGCTGCCTCCTGTATGCCCCGTACTAACCCAGGCATGTACCCTGACTGGAAATCAAACTGGTGACCTCTTCGTTCATGAGTCGATGCTCAACCACTGAGCCACACCAGCCAGGCAGCAAACAGTATTTTTATTAAAATATATTTTTATTGATTTCAGAGAGGAAGGGATAGGGAGAGAGAGATAGAAACATCAATGATGAGAGAGAATCATGGATCTGCTGCCTTCTGCATGACCCCTACTGGGGATCGAGCCTGCAACCCAGGCATGTGCCCTGGACTGGAATCAAACCTGGGACCCTTCAGTCCGCAGGCCGACGCTCTATCCACAGAGCCAAACCAGCTAGGGCAGCAAACAGTATTTTTTAATGGAATAGAATAGAAATACCTGGGTGTATTAAACATAGTTAGGGTAGATTGCAATTTTTGAAATTTTTATTTACATATGTGATGTGTCTAAGTGTGTACTAGGTCACAATAGAAAATAAATTTCTTACTATGGGTCCTGGTCAGAAATATGTGAAAGCCACTATCCTAGAGCCTTTCTAACATGGAGTTGATGCTAACTTTGACCATATGACTGAATAAATTCTGCTGGAGTAAAGAAAGCTGGAGAACAAGGTCTCTCAATTCCTAGAAGGTGGCTCTAGATCAGGGGTGGGCAAACTTTTTGACTCGAGGGCCACAATGGGTTCTTAAACTGGACCAGAGGGCCGGAACAAAAGCATGGATGGAGTGTTTGTGTGAACTAATATAAATTCAAAGTAAACATCATTACATAAAAGGGTACGGTCTTTTTTTTTTTTTTTTAGTTTTATTCATTTCAAACAGGCCAGATGTAGTTTGCCCACGGCTGCCCTAGATCTTGCCTTACACTTGGAGACCTCAGTTCCCGCCTGCTCTCTGCCCACCCGCTGCCTCCACCCATCCATTAAAGGCCGTCTACACACAGGGGACAATGCCCTGGGAGGACCCAGGGTGTCTTTAGCCACTTACGGCAGATGCATATCTGTGAGCAGGATCTTCACGATCATCTTGAGTTTCTCAGCGAAGGTGGCCTGGCTGGAAACACCTGAGGCAGCCATGCTGAATGTGACCAGCAGCACCGCCCCCAGGACGGTCAGGTGTTCCAGCTGGAGCTGGAGCTCTTGGAAGCGAGCCTGGTCCATCAGCACTGTCTGTGATGAAAACAGAAATCACCCTTGAGCTGTAGACTCAGGCTGCCAGCAGAGGGCGGTGGGGCCACAGCCTCTAAAGTTTCCCTCAGATTTCCTAGTCATTTCACAGCCATAAAGAAATCATGTGTGAATTATCCTTCCATTCACACGTGGGCTAAGACTAGGAGCCCCTTCTTCCTCAGAGAGGCTGCAGTAGAGCACACCCATTAAGAACACAAGACAGCCCTAACTGGTTTGGCTCAGTGGATAGAGCGTCGGCCTGCGGACTGAAGGGTCCCGGGTTTGATTCTAGTCAAGGGCACATGCCCAGGTTGCGGGCTCAATCCCCAGTGGAGGGCATGTAGGAAGCAGCCGATCAATGATTCTTTCTCATCATTGAAGTTTCTCTCTCTCTCTCCCTCTCCCTTCCTCTCTGAAATAAAAAATATATATCCTTTTGAAAATTTTAAATAAAATAAATAGAAGTTACATCATTAGATAGGAAAGGGTAATGAGGTACAGAGCACGGGTAACCAGCTCATCCCAGTTTGTCCAGGGCTGTCTCGGTTTTAAAAAAGAAACCAAGTCCTGTGAACGACCACCACGGTCAGAGTGAAATGCCCCACCTCTCTGACTCCGCGTGTGCAAGGCTGCCTCGTTCCAGGCCTCAGGCCAATAGCTCCTGTGTGTCTGGCACACAGACATTCTTATCACTAGAGGAACTCTGCTGTGGCTGGAGCCTTACAAAATCAGCCCCGCCCACATTCCATTGGGCTGGTGCAGAAGAGGCCTGACCTCTGTACTTCCAGAAGGTGGATTTGAGGTGAGGCCTCCCATCTTCTTGGTGCCTCTTGATCAATAAACCTCCCCTTACTCTAGACTCTGAGGTTTTGAGTTTTAGTATTCCCAAGCATTGAGCACACAGACTTTGGACCAGTAATACCACCCTCCCCACAACACATACACACACACATCAGTCCTGGGCAAACCAGCGATTCACTTATCTGGTACCAGAGTGAAGGAGGAAAGTCCTTGAGGGCAGAGCCTATACTGATTCACCCTCAGTACCCAGAAAGGAGATGCTCAAGAATTGGTAAGTGGTTAAAGAAAGAGAAAAATAAACAGTAAACGGAAAAAGTGGGAATGACAGGTAATAACCCAAAGCCTCCTGGAAAGCAGTCAGTGGTAAATTTCCATGGCTGTGTCCTGTGTTAAAGACACCCTGGGTCCTCCCAGGGCAATGTCCCCTGCGTGGAGTGAGGGAAAGAGCAGAAGAAAGACCGAGGAGCTATGACTTCTGATCTGAGTTTTCACAGGTTAATCAAATGAACTTTCAGGACCAGTCTTGCTATAAGAAGCTGACACACCAACTCAAGGCAGTAACAATTTGGGGTCTTAGCCCAGAATTCATCTCAAGGAGTAAAAATTATCCTTGAAGATTGAGATTCAGTTGTTAAACACAAATGCCTTAACCAACTCGGTCTCTTTTTTCACTTCATTTTGCTACACAGCAGCGTCCTTACTTTGATGCCTCCCAATAGAATGCAGTATAGTGAGTTTAGGACGCCAAAGATTTCCAAAAATCAATTCCAAAAGTAATCATCTATCCCCGATGAAAACACCATCCTCTTCACAGCTATTTTTTTAAGGCTGAGAACTGCCCTCCAGCAGAGAACCCGCTCCCGACTCCCTACCCCTAATTCAACACCCTCTTGAGGCACAAAACACGGAACTCAGAGGCAAGAGATGAAACCTTAGGCTTTCAATGTCATGAAAACAATCATAAGGAACTTAGAGATAACGATATTTAGAGAAGTAGCAGTGCCTGCGGCTAGAGATCAGAAGCCTGAGTGCCCTCAAAAAAGAGGGGGAGTCTACACACCAAACCAGCTATTTGCAGACAAAATGGGGAAATTCCTTGTTAGTCATCTCCTCAAAGGACTGCTGCAGTTACAACTTACTGTGAAAAACATAGTAAGAAAAAATATTGCTCGGCATAGAAAGGGAAGAAGTTTCTTTAGATAAAACTAACAGGCACCGCCGAAACCGGTTTGGCTCAGTGGATAGAGCGTCTGTCTGTGGACTGAAGGGTCCCAGGTTCGATTCCGGTCAAGGGCATGTACCTGGGTTGCAGGCACATCCCCAGTGGGAGATGTGCAGGAGGCAGCTGATCGATGTTTCTCTCTCATCGATGTTTCTAACTCTCTGTCTCTCTCCCTTCCTCTCTGTAAAAAATCAATAAAATATATTTAAAAAAACAAAAAACAAAAAAACTAACAGGCACCATCAATGCTACTGTTTCATCAAGATGAGTAACAACAGGATAGTGGTTCAGCAGTACAAGTTGGAAGCACCATACATTGCTGATGGGACCATAAAATGAGCAGCTACTTTGGAAACCAGTTTGGCAGTCCCTCAAAATGTTAGAGTCACCACATGACCCAGAAACTAATCGTTTGAGATACCCAAGAGAACTGAAAACATACGTTCACACAAAAACTTGTACCCAAATGTTCACAGCTGCTTATCCACAATAGCCAAAAAGTAGAAACAATCCAAATGTAATCCAAATGTTCATCAACTGGTAAAGGAATAAACAAAATGTGGTACTGCCATGAAGCCTTAAAAAGAAATGCTGACACATGCTACAACATGGATGAACTCTGAAGACGTTATGCTGAATGAAACAAGCTAGACACAAAAGGACAAATATTGTATGACTGAACTCATATGAGGTACCCAGAGTAGTCAAAATCAGAGACACAAAATCGAATGGTGGCTGCCAGGGGCAGAGGGAGGAAAGAATGAGTTACTGTTTAAAGGGTACATAACCCTGGGTGGGGAGTTCAGTTGGGAAGAGTATGGTCCCAAAACACCAAGCTTGCGGGTTTGATCCCTAGTCAAGGCACATACAAGAGGCAACCAATGAATGCATAAATAAGTGGAACAACAAATCGATGTTCCTCTCTCTCTTTAAAATCAATGAAAAAAATTAAAAATTTAATTTAAAAATAAAATAAATAAAGGGTACAGTTTTAATCTGTGAAGATGGAAAAGTTCTGGAGATGGATGGTGGTGATGGCTGCACAACAATGTGAATACTTAAGGCCTTCAGAGGCCCTGGTGCATTACTGAACTACATACTTAACACTGATAAATTCTGTAATATGTATTTTACAAAGAAAAATACAACTAAAAAAAAAATAGGAATGACATACTGACACATGCCACAACATGGGTGAACATATCTTTAGTGAAAGAAGCCAGACACAAAGGCTGATACTGTATGATTCCACTTATAAGAAACGTCCAGCATAGGCAAATCCACAGAGACAGAAAGTAGATTCGTGGTCAGGGATGGAGGCGGAGGGTGGGGAAGGTAGTGACTGCTAATGGGTACAGGGTTTCTTTTTGAGGTAATGAACATGTTCTGAAATGAAATAACGGTAATGGTCACATTATTCTGTGAGTATCCAAAAAAAACCAAACACTGAATTGTACAATGTAAAAGGGGAAATGTTGTGGTATATGAATTATAGCATCACAAAACTATTATTTTTTAAAAGTTCGGCAGCACAAAAAGAAACGAGCAGTCACCCTGCTCTGGAGCACTTACCTCGGGGAAAGGTTGCTGGAGGTGGTCCCACTTCAGAAGCTTTAGGTACGCGTGATTCTGGACAGCAACGGGACTAGGCGTGGGACTGCCCCCCGAGCCGGCGGCCCCTCCCCCAGCTGGCAGGGCATTTTTATACGTCTGATGCATAAGGTCATCTGCGGCTTCTCCCAACCACTGGGTGACAAAGTCCAGGGAATCTGTGAAAAACAAGGCTGTGGGCATTACTGTAACCATCAGGAGGGATGCTTCTCGGAATTACCTTTGGGAAGGCCATCCTGGAGGTGTGGTAGAGTACAGAGAATGGACTTTGGAATCAAATAGAACTTGGCCCAAATCACAGTATCACTAATTACTGGCTGAGTGATCTTAGGCAAGTCATAATCTGTCTGAACATCAGATTCCTAAAATAAGGAAGTGTGCATCACGTGACAGTCTGTTGTGCGGATGAAACAAGATTGTGCCTATAAAGCACCTAGCCTGGCCTTGCCACCTACAGATGGTCAATGAACTGCTCTCTTCTCTCCCACCCTGGCTTTTCCTTGTCTAGATCTTAGTCTCGGATCAAGCTGGTTTACCATCAGCCTTGCAGGAGGTGAGCTTTGTCACACGTTTGATGTGTATTATGCAGCGTTTGGAGCACTGTCTTTCATCCACTATCACCCTCTCCCTACTTTTCTAAGTAGAGTAAGGCACCAGGGACTCTGAAGGACACAAGAGAAAGAAAATGAGGCTCCTGCCACATTATCTGAGCAAGAAATCCCTCTGGCAGGTCCTGGAACGGGGCTCAGCTCTGCCAGTTGAGTCCACCTGAAAGCCCGTGGGCAGCCAAGGCCAGGGCTGGAGTTCACTCTTGGTTGATGCAGGAGACACACTTCTGCTTCTGTCAACACAGGGATCACACGAAGCTCTTGGTTCTGAGCTTCGCTCTTGCTTTAGCCTTCTTCTGCCAACAGCATTCTCCAGGCCTAGCAGCTTTGGGAAACCTTAGCTTTTATGCTGTGAGTATTAAGTTGTAGACTCTGGCCGCAGTGTGCCCTTGGCGGGTCCCGGCTGCCGGGCCTGGCTCTCACACTAAGTCTCTTCCGCCAGTCAGACCGCAACCCTGCACGTCTCCTGAGAGGCAGGACAACACTGGATGAGGAAGTGAGCTGTGTGGTCAATCAATTCTAGCCAAAAATCTCTCAAATCTATGTCCACATCTATAAAATGAGGCTAAAATATAGGGCCCACCTCAGAGGCTTAGTGTGTGAGGGTTATACTTGATAATGCACGTACACCCTGGGCACAAGCCTGGGACGGAACAAACATCAGCCAGTCTTCCTCTGGTCTGATACTTCTACTCTGCTCTGTCCTCCTCCTCCTGGCCCAGCACCATCCCAAACGTCTCTGTCTGGGGCTGGATGAACAACTGCTCAGGCTGAATGAACTATTGTGGTCCGGCAACACAATCTATGCCGAGACAGGCACTTTCACTTTGTGACCAGCAAAGTTACAGGTTAAACGGGACTAGTCTTAAAATAGATCTGAAGATTGCAATTTACCCAGACAATAGCTGCGAATCCAGAGACCCACAAGTCACCCTCGAAATGCAACATAATTTTGGATTCTATAGTCATCTGTTTTCCTGCAGCCATCTGAGAGGTTCATAAAAGTAAGACTTTTCTGGGTCTGAAGACAGATTTATGAATATGAAACCGAAGCAAAGTGAAATTTCTTGATGTACCTCACAGGGAGGAGAAAAGTGAATCCAACAGTCACAAGAAGTTTGTCATGTTTGTTTCATTTTTTCGTTTTATTTTATTTTTTATTTCAAAGAGGAAAGGAGAGAGAGAGAGAGAGATACCAACATCAATGATGAGAGAGAATAACTGACTGACTGTCTCCTGCAAGCCCCACACTGGGGACCCAGTCCGAAACCCCAGGCATATGCCCTGACCGGGAATCGAACTATGACTTCCTGGTTCATAGGTTGATGCTAAACCACTGCGCCATGCTGGCTGGGCTGTCATGTTTTAAAATCAAGGCCAAGCATAAAATTTATCTCAAATTGGTGTCATCATTAAAAACCTATTTAAGATCATCATTCTTTCAATATGGGGGGGGGGGGGGGGAAGGAACAACTGTAATAATCTGAACAATAAAGATTTAATTTTAAAAAAATCACCATTCTTTCAATTTTCTATTCTTTTCTTTAATCCTTACTCAAGAATGTGTTTTTTTATTGATTTGAGAGAGAGAAACTTCAGTTGCCTCCCATATGTGCCTGGACCGGGGATTAAACCCACAACCTAGGTATGTGCCCTGACCAGGAATCAAACATGTCACCTTTTGGTGCATAGGATGACACTCCATCCAACTGAGCCACACTGGCCAAGGCTTAAATTTGTATTTTTATATCCTACTTATATTTCTCTTGTTTGTCAATTAAACTTTCTTTTCAAGTACTAATGTCTGTGCTTTTCTGTCTTCAAATAAGACTATTCTCACACTAAAGTTTTGCTTTGAAAATAATATTGTTATGCAACAAGCTACAGCAACTAAAATTAAAAAAAACAGACAACAAAAGAACATCCCAAAACATTTAAACATACTTGGCTGCTTCTCCAAAAGCTCTTGAAACTTCTTCCTTTCGTATTCAACTGACTGCTGCATGAGATGTGGCCTGATGCTACTGACAGCAAAGTTCGCCATGTCCACTTTCATCAGGTCCAACACAGAAAAAATTGCCCTAAAAGAGGAGAGCAAAGGATTTAGAACTGGACACTGTAAACATAGTTTTAACAAAAAGAGGTGATCTGAGACAGTCTTTTCATCTCAGAAAGGTTGGCAAGAAAAGTTAGAAAAATCATGAGAAAGTGAATTAAGAAAAACACATTTAGAAAACACAAAAGCTTAAGTAATAGTTTGAAAAGACTGCAAATTTTTAAGCTGCTTTCTGTCCCCACCCCTTTACCCCGTGCCCCCAAGCAAACATAGCTCTCCCCACTGCCTGTCTAGACCGGAATGCATTCCTTGGCTTTGGGGCAGCCCTCACAGCAGCCACAGAGGAAGGAAGGAGCCCAAGATTCGAGGTTAAGGGCAGAGAGCTCATCACCCAGTAGCTATTCTCACATAGGTTAATTCACGTTCCTAGGAGAGAAAGGAAATTAACTCTCCTCTCTCCTCTCCTCCTACCTCAGTGTCTCTTACTTCAGGGCATGCTTTACATTCTAGTTCTGGTGGCAGAACTGCTGTTTCATTCTCCGAATGTACCCAATGAGCAGACTTGACACAGTCATCCCATCTTAAGAACCTATCTTTAGGAAATAACCTAAAATACAGGTAAAAGTTTTGTGCACAAAGATGTTCATTGCTGGGTTAAATAGTAAATAATTATACATAATCTAATTGTCGATTTTCACACACACACAAACCTTAATTATATGCAAATGAATATTTTGCAGCTATTGAAAATGCTTATAGGGAGTTTTTTAAAAATCACATAAGTTGGTTATAAAAGGGCAATGCAAGAGATCCTTGTGGTGTTAAAACTGTTCAGTAAATTAAATGTGGTGGCAAATACACAAATTCACACAGATAATAAAATCATAAAAATACACAAACACACAAATATATATACAAGTAAATCAGGAAACCTAAGTGAGAGTAGTAGATTGTATCAATGTCAATATTCTGGTTGCAATACACTACATTTTACAAAATGTTACCATTGAGGGAAAACTGGATAAAGTGTACTATATTATTTCTCACAACTCCATGTGAATATACAATATCTCAATGACACTTTAAATTTCCAGAGACATGGAAGCATGGAACAGATGTAGAATCTCAGAGGGAAGGTGGGGGAGAGTAGGTGGGTGGGGGGTAATCAACCAAAGACCTTATATTCATATATGCATAACCCATGGACACAGACAATAGGGTGCTGAAGGCCTGGGGCAGGGAGCAGGGGCGGGCTGGAGGGGGTCAATGGGGGGAAAAAGGGGACACATCTAATACTTTCAACAATAAAGAATTATTTTTTAAAAATAAGTGAAATGATTAGGGTATAATGTTAACAGAGAAAGGCCTGCAATGCCCACTAAGTCTCCTCAGCTTCAACTGAATATTCAGACTCACAAGACTATCATAAGCCACAGCCTTGGCACCATCTAGTCACACAGCTTGCCAACAGGGCAGCTCCAAACATTCCTCTTCAACAAGAGTTTCAGTACCAGCCACAAGCACACAACTCAGACATGTGGGAGCTACCTGGCTTAAAAGCCTCAGGTGAGAAAAAATTTTTTTTAATTTATTTTATTGTTTAAAGTATTACAAATAATAGTACATATGTCTCCTTTTTTTCCCCATTGACCTTCCCCTGGCCTCCCCTAGCGCCCCCCCCCCCGACCCTCGGCACATGCCCTCACCCCACCCCCCCAGTGTCTTGTGTCCATTGGTTATGCTTATATGCATGCATACAAGTCCTTCGGCTGATCTCTTACCCCCCCCCCCCCCCCCCCCCCCCGCCGCAACACTCCCCAGCCTTCCTGCTGTAATTTGACAGTCTTCAGGTGAGAAAATATTTTGTAACAACTCTATAGCATGGCTTCCAGGGTCTTCACTAGGGGTCCAATTATAAAAGCTACCTCACTAAAGGAAGTTCAAAGTATGGTGTCCCATCCAGTATTTACAGTTCATTATCATTCCTTTCAATCCAGACACAATTCACCAATCAGAGTTTACTTGCCCCATAAGCAATGTTGCCTAGTGCCATTTTGATACAAAACATATTTATCTGTTCACAGGAGCACACAGCTAAGCAGTTAACCAAAAGTCAAAGTCTCAGGCAACATCAGTCAATTCTTTGTCCACATTAGCATAACAATTATATAAATTTAATAATAATGATATATACTTAAATATAAACATGCAAAAGACCAAAGAAAGTTAATATAAAATATGTTAGTTAATAGGATTATATTAAAGTTAAATTTATTGAATGTCTTGTTTGTATTCTGATTATATAGAATGTCTACATTCTTAGGAGATGCTGAAATATTTAAAGGTGAAATGTCACAATGTCTGCCATTAACTCTCACAAGGTTCAGGAGAAAAAAACATACACACATGCATACATACTCACAAGTATATATAAAGAAAGCAAATTGGGAGCCCTGGCTGGGTGGCTCAGTTGGCTGGAGCATCATCCCGTACACCAAAAAGGTTGTGGGTTCAATTCTTGGTCAGGGCACATGCCTAGGTTGCAGGTTCCATCCCCAGTGGGGGCGTGTATAAAAGGCAACCAATCAAGGTTTCTCTCCTACATCGATGTTTCTTTCTCTCTCTCTCTCTCTCTCTCTCTCTCTCTCTCTCTCTCTCTTTCTCTCTCTCTCTTAAATCAATAAAAACATATCCTCGAGTGAAGAATAAAAAGATAAAATAAACAAAATACAAAGAAAGCAAATTGACAAAATGTTAAAAATTGGTGGATCTACATAAAGGGTATATGAGTCATAATTATACTGTTTTTGTGACTTTTCTGTAGATTTGGAATAAAAAAACATTAATGGTAAAAAACTAAAAAATATATATCAACATTATAACAGTGATTGCGCCTTTTGGTGGTAAAGTTATGGGTGAACTTTTTTCTTCTTTCTACCTTTCTATGTTTTATAAAATGTTTCCAGTTTAAAATTTTTTTAAATGCCTGAGTTATCTGCCCTAGCCAGTTTAGCTCAGTGGATAGAGCGTCGACCCACAGACTGAAGGGTCCCAGGTTCAATTCTGGTAAAGGGCATGTACCTCGGTTGCAGGCTTGATCCCTGGACCTGTTCGAGGTGCGTGTGGGAGGCAACCAATCAAATTGTCTCTCTCACATCGATATTTCTCTCTCTCTGACTCTTCTCCTCCCTTCCACTCTCTAAAAATCAACGGAAAAATATCCTCGGGTGAGGATTAACAATAACAACAAAAATGCATGAGTTATCTGTATTTGAGAAGAGGTTTTTGAAAAGAGGTTCTGTGTTCTAGGTGCACTGAGGTGATTAACACAACTCTCATACCTGAAAAGGGGCACTATTTCCTTAATGTCCTTTAGCTTCTTAACTTCCTCATCTCGAGCAGGTGCACACAGTGTCCCCATCATGCCAATAATGAATTCAACCAGCTTGGAAATGTCAAGGGCCCCATTCTCTGCCTCCTGCTTTATGAGATCCAGATCCAAGACTTCCGTAATCTGGTTTCTCAGTCTAGTGTGACCAGGCAGCAAGAAAGATAAGAGAGTCTGCAAAAGAGCACAGCCAAGTTTAATCAGTTTCCTAGTCAGACATCATTTTTTATTATATATACAGGAATTTACTCCTACCCAAATGAGGACTTACCAACTGTTACTATAAGGTTGCACATATTTTAACCCCTCATTCAATAAGTCTACAGAAAAACATGTCTACAAATCATTTAGAGCTATTTAAGTTTCCATTTAAGTTCTAGGTAACGCTCAACTGGATGCACTATGAATAGAAGTGAGAGCAGTAAAACACATTAATTAACACAAGCCTGTGAACCAGCCACAGGGGCCAATTTCCACAGAAACATCTCTTCTTTCGTACTGTAAAAGGCATCACAAAAACAGCCCTACCTTTCACTTAAGGCCTTCTCTAGTCCTCAGGCTGAATCACTTTTTGGCCACTATAAATTGAACGTGTCCACACCTATTGAAAATTTTATAATCACCTATATTTCATAAAATAAATTTTCTCTAAATAATTCTGTTTTTTAAAAAATTAATCTTTTCTTTGTCTACAAAGGAATGCCTTCAGGTTATCATAGCTTGTTTGAAACTTTAAAAAGGGCTTTAAGCCAAAAGTACTCAATCCACATTTTGGCAAGTAATTTAAATTCATCCTTAATTTCTTTAGTCTTCTGGCACAGTACCACAGAGAAGTGGAATATTCCTAACACACCAGAAAAGCACCACAATTTACTCTTCACCGTACCTCTTTGATCTCCCCGACAAGTTTAATGGCATGGTCATAGGTTGGGGGGTCCTCACTTAGCTGGACACTCAAGCAATCCCAGAAAGCTTTATGTACAATCTCCTTTACTTTCTTCTCCAAACTGGAGGCAAATGGGGGAGGGGGGAAGCAAAAACAAATAAAATATTTGAGCTCAAATCACATTTTAAAAATTAAAACAGTTTTTTTGAACTATGGTTTACATACTATAAAAATCACCTGTTTTAAGCATACCATTCAAAGATTTTTAGTAAACTCATCAAGTTGTGCAACCATCACCACAGTCCAACAAAACATTTCTATCACTTCAGGAAGACCACTCGTGCCCAAGTTGTGCACCAGGTTCCAAAGATGCCTGAAGGCATTCCCAGAGTACAAGCCATTGGGCTTGGCCACCCTGCCCCCTACCATCGACCTAGTTGAATACGACGTATCTCCAGAAACCTGGAAGGCACAAGCTGAGCAGGTGGCCATAAGATACCTGCTTACAAGAGAGTACCTGCTTCAGTACAACGAACCCAGTCTTCTAGAGCCCATCAAAGATCCTGCTTTGAATCATTGGGCCTACACAAGATCAGCAAATGCCTATCCCAATTTCAGATCCACTCTCAAGGCCTCACTCTTAGGAGCTGTGATTGGAATTGGGTCCCTCTTCTCTGGTATTACATTTTTAAAACTGATAGAGAGATAGGAAAGAAAAACTTATCCTGGAAGGAAAATTGGATCAAACATTTAACATCTCACATTAAGTCTAGTATGAGGACTATATGTATTATTGTTTAAATAAGTCTTCTATTAATTATTATAAAAAACAAACATCCTTGTGCCTATTAGGAGTCACTGCCCAGTTCCACCCCAACCCAGGCAATCACTAATCTACTTTCTGTCTCTATAGATTTTCTTCTCTGAATTTTTCATGTAAATGAAATTGTACAGTATGAGGATTATGGGTCTGGATCCTTCTACTTGGCAAAATGCTTTTAAGCACTGTCATCCATATAACATGTATCAGTGCTTTGATCCTTTTTATGACTGAAACATATTCCATTACATGGATATACCACATATTATTTACCTATTCATGTGATGATGGGACATTTGGGTTATTTCTACTTTTGGCTATTATCAAATCACTTTCAAAAACACAAATTCTACAGGTTTAGGGTGAGCATTTTTTTTAATTGGAATAAAAGAAAGATTTACCAGACATACTTAAACTAATCACATGTCTTCTTATTTTTAGTTAATGATTTATTTCAATAAGTACCTCACTGGAAAGAATAACTTTCAACTAATTTGACAGATGGTATTAAACCAGTTAACAGCATTAACAATGCCATATGATAAAAAGAATATTGGAAAGTTTAGAGCTGTTAATTTTTAGTTTTTTTATACCATCAAGTTTCCTAAGGTATTTATGATTAAGTAGTTTAAAATAACAATCTGGCATATATATATATATATACACATACACACACACATACACACATACATACATACATACACATACATATCCTTTATTTCCTAAAAAAATCCTATTTCCATGTGATATATGAAACAACTGCTTAGACGAGGTACCAAACTATAACATCTTATAACACTTCATTAAAACCAGTAATTATCGCCCAGCCAGTGTGGGTCAGTGGTTAGTCCACCAGCCCACATACTGATGGGTTGAAAGTTCGGTTCCTGGTCTAAGGCACTTATCTGGGTTGTAGGTTCGACCCCCGGCCCCAATCAGGGCACATGTGGGAGGCAACCAATCGATGTGTCTCCCTCATATCGATGTCTATCTTTCTGTCTCTGTCTCTTCTCTCTCTTCCCCCCTTCCTCCTTCCCTTCCACACTCTCTAAAAAATCAATGGAAAAATATCCTTGGATGAGGATTAATAAAATAAATAAATAAACCTTGTAATTCTACTACGAGAGCAAAACAAGTAAGTCTGCATTATTACTGTGAAAAAGTACTATCTTGGCAGAACACATAAGAAATGTCTGTAAAGTCATATTTAAAAGCCTATTGTGGGAGACACTAGCACTTGCCAACCCAGCAGCCATTCCTCCTCCTTTCTTTTTTCCATGGCCCTTTCACAATTATAATGGCCAATGATTTTTCTTCCTTATGACCATACATCTTAAAAGGTGCACCTTACAATCAATAGAGTATTAGATTCAATATGGTATTTGCCAGGTGCTAGGGATACAGAGAACAAGGTATAGTTCTTGTCTATAGAGCAGGGTGGGGAACATCCAGCCTGCCGGGCCATACAAGGCCCACAAAATCACTTGGGCTGGCCCTGCCAAAGCATTAGGGGTGAGTTCATTAAATGTTCGACCGAATATAGCAGGCTCATTTTTAAGTTGATAATTCTGTATGGCCTTCGAATGATGCTAAAAATATCTAAGTGGCCCTGGGCAGAAAAGGTTCCCCACCCCTGATGCAGAGTTTACAACCTGGTAAGAAACACAAGTAAACCAACAGCTACAGTGCAATGTGATAGTTACGAGAAATGAATGAAACAAGCAATGAAAACACAGTCGGAGGCAGCTAAGTCCTATGGAGAAGGGAGAAGTGAACATGAAAGATTTTTATTTACACTTTTGAAGGATCAATGGTCCTTCGATCCACTTTCAAACTCGAGTAATTCTTGGTAGAGGAGTATTTTTTAGAAACATACAAAAGGAGAGGTGTATTTGAATATAATGACATCAACTGAAGAAAACATTCCCAGAACTAGGAAATGACAGTATTCTACTAAACAAGTAATTTAGTAACCACCTTACCTGTCTTCTGGTAATTCAACAGGTTTAATCTGGAAGTCTCCATTGACTACAATTTCATGGGCTAGAGCCATGTTAGTGACTCCTTTTGCTGTCTCTAGAAGCTCTTCTACTGTCACAAAGCGAGGAGGACTGGCTGTAACAAAAAATCCAGTGTAAGAGATTTGCTTCTCTAGATTAGAATTTCTATTAAAGTAAGGAGAAGGAAGTGGTTCTGGCACTAGCTAATAATTTTTGATTAGGCCTCTACTTACGAAAATATTCCGGCAATTTCAAACAAAAAACCTGTATTATTATTATTTTTTTAATCTAGAGTCCAAAAAGCAGAAATTGTTTACAATGCTCAAAACATGTTTTGTTTTACTAAGACTGGTCAATGAGAAATGATTACAATTAACTGAGACAGAAAAACTTTTACAGACTATCAATCCTTAATGACAAATGAGACGCCAGATTTAAGATTTCCTGTTTTGCTCCCATGAGCAGTTTACATTTTGCTCCACCAATAACACTATCCATGAATGAATCTACCAAAATTAAAACAGCAGAAGTACTTTAGGTGCCAGGTGCTGTTTAAACATTGCCAAAACACTACCCTGTACAGATACCAAGAGAGAACATGAGTTCTAAAGCTGACCAATGAAGAAATCAGAGGGTGTGTGACACAAGAACTTTGTAGAATACAGGCTCACTGTATCAAAACCTTGAATCCTCTGATTTCTCCCATCCCACAGCTCTGATATCCAAGTCCTGTAGATTTCACTTCCGTATCAACAGCTGCAATAACTAGACTCCATCTCTCCCTCTCCTTTGATAAAACTTGTGATTTATCTTCCAGAAATCTCCCCAGGTGTTCTGAGCCAAGGAACACTGGATAATTCTGATAAATACATGGATTTTCTTGTATATCAATAAAGCTGTTTTTAAAATAAAGTCCATGATAGCAGTGCTTTAGCCTATAACAGAATTGGGCGGGGGAAGGGGGAAATGCTTGTGAAAACAGATTGCTGGGCCCTCCTCACAGGGTTCTGATTGAGCTGATCTAGGGTAGGGCCAGAGAATCTGCATTTCTCACACATCTCCAGCTGATACTCATGGTTGCAGAAATCATACTTTGCAAAGCAATGGCCTAGATTAGAAGATGACAATATTAATTTTATGTCATCTGACAGGACCTGGGCTTAAAATGAGGTAAATAATGTCACTGGTTTACACAGGGTTTAATAATTACAAAGTTTTTAAGTTGGTGAAAAGTAATTTTCCTTCCTCTTTTACTTTTTTCTTTTGCTCAGCAGAAAAAGGGAACTAAATCCAAGAGCTGGTCATACACCATCTGGTAAAAAATTTTATTTGGTCACACAAGGGGAAGTTGGAAAAATGCAACAAAATTCTAAGCATTTCCAGAAAAATATTAATAAAAATAATAATTTGCTTCATTAATATTAAAAAATAGAATACCCAAAATCAAAGCCCAGACAGAAATTCTCAATATTCTCAATATTATTAAGATGTCAATTTCTGCCAAATTGATCTATTGATAAAATGCAACCACATTTGCAGTCCCGGCAAGATTTTTTTTGTCAAAATTGCCAAGCTAATTTTAAAATTTATATAAAAATGCACCAGATCTATAAAAGGCAAAATCATTTTGAAAATGAAAAAAGAATGAAGTTGCAGGCCTCATACTGACTGATTTCAATACCACATAAAGCTACAATAATCAAGACAGCGTGTTCTTGGTACGAGGATAGACATAGATCAACTAAAGAGAGCAGAAGATGCAGAAATAGGCGAATACAACACACACATACAGGAACTATACATGTGGTCAATAAGGCAAAATTAATTTTTTGATCAAATGGTGCTGGAACAATTAGATAGCATATGTGTAAAAAATGATTCCTGAACAGGCCAGTGTGGCTCAGTTATTTAGAACGTTGTCCCATACACCAAAAGGTCATGGGTTTGATTCCAAGACAGGACGCATACCCAGGTTGTGGGTTTGATCCCTAGTCTCAAGTACAGGAGGCAACTAATTGATGTTTCTCTCTCACATTGTTTCTTTCTGTCCCTCTCTTCCTCTTCCTTTCTCTAAAATCAACTTTAAAAAACCCACATATCTTTGGGTGATGATTTAAAAAGGGGGGGGGCAAAATTATAGTGACAGAAAGCAGATCAGAGGTTGCCCAGGGATGGTGGAGAAAGGGGAAGATTTATGTGAAGGGGCACAGAAAACTTTGGGGTGATGGAAATGTTCTAGCACAGTGGTTCTCAACCTTCCTAATGCCGCGACCCTTTAATACAGTTCCTCATGTTGTGGTGACCCCCAACCATAAAATTATTTTCGTTGCTACTTCATAACTGTAATTTTGCTACTGTTATGAATCATAATGTAAATATCTGATATGCAGGATGTATTTTCATTGTTACAAATTGAACATAATTAAAGCACAGTGATTAATCACAAAAACAATATGTAATTATATATGTGTTTTCCGATGGTCTTAGGTGACCCCTGTGAAAGGGTCGTTCGACCCCCCAAAGGGGTCGCGACCCACAGGTTGAGAACCGCTGTTCTAGCAGCTCACGATCATGGTGGTAGTGACACAACTGTAAATGTATTGGTCAAAACTCATCAATCTACACACTTAAAATTGGTGAATTTTACTATGCAGTATAAATTATGCCTCAATAAAGTTGATTAAAAATTTGAAGGCATTCATTAGGGATTTACTATATATACAACAATTACTAAATTTCTTCAAGCCATTCATCAGAAAATGGAACGTCGTCCACTGTAGTATATCAATATCATGCATCAGGAGTTATTAAACTCCGAGTTCTTAATCTCTTAAAAAGAAATCCAGAGACTGTCACCAGGGCTTCCAAGTTTGTTTTAACCTAGGTTTTGCAAAATCTCCCAATGTATAATCATCTTAAATTTATGAAATAACAGAAACACACCAAGTTCTCCTAGTAATAAAAAGGGTCCAATGCTTGCTATAATAATACAACGTTAACTTTCGTCTTGGCTGCTGATACGCCATCCAGACCGAGGAAGACCTGGAAACTTTGGGGCCACATGAGCCACGGCCACAGCCGCATCAGCAGGCACTGGAAGCCCCTGGAGGGAATGCTGGTGGCATGCGTCATCCCAGGATCAACTTGGACAAATATCACCCAGGTTACTTTGGTGGCATTACCACTTAAAGAGGAACCAGAGCTTCTGCCCAACTGTCAATCTTGACAGACTGTGGGCCTCGGTCAGTGAGCAGACACAGGTAAATGCTGCCAAGACAAGGCTGGAGCTGCTCCTATCATTGATGTAGTGTGATCAGGCTACAACGCAGCTCTGGGGAAGAGAAAGCTCCCAAGGCAGTCTGTCATCGTGCAGGCCAAATTCTTCAGCAGAAGGGCTGAGGAGAAGACTACAGGTGTATGTGTGTGTGTGTGGGGGGGGGGGGGGTGCGGGGGGGAGGAATGGGAGGGTCTGTGTGTCCAGGTAGCTTGAAGCCACATGGACAAAAGTTCATGAAACACTCGTAAGTGCTTCCCTTTCCCACCCGCAAAAGGGTACTATGTTGACTAATAAATTATCTAGAAACACAAAAATGTTTGTACTTCTTCCAACTATGAAGAATTACTGATCATCTACACTTTAAAGAGATAACATCAGCAATGACATTCTTAGACTATGACATCCCCTCTTAAAACTTCCATTTTTGGACTCACTTCAAAAAACATAAGTATTCTTAATAAAAGACATGAGTTGGGGCAACTGCTGGGAATGTCTGCAAAAACTGCCACCCTTTCATCTTAGGAGGCCTGCTCCCTGCCAGGGATCTGAAGTATCTTTACCATGTATGTTCAGCAATTTGAATTCCTTCAACCCGTGAGAACTCAGCCTCCAGGCAATGAACCTAGGGTGTGGTGAAGTCACTCCAGTTTAATACCCCCCCCCCTTCTGTTTTAACCTGCACAGGCACAGTCCTGGCTGGAACCTGCTTCAGACTTTCAAACACTCTTTTAATTAAAACTGCAATATAGAATCCAACCTCCTATTTTTCAGAGCACTTCGGAGAAACTGGAATGTCACTGAGGCTGCATGAAGACAGGAACATTCTGGACATTATTCAAAAACTTTAATTTCTCATGCAATTGAAAACCCACAAGTGACTAGGCTGCCAGTTGGAAGAGAAAGAAGAAACTGTTATTGTTCTTAAATGCTAATTAGTGGCAATGTTATCATATTATTAGAACCTAGCTCAGGGAGGCCTAATGAAAATATCATCTGAAAATATTGCTTTTAACCAACGTTAGATTTGCTTACAGTGAGGTCTTTGCACTCTTTGGGTGCTAGGAGAGCCTGACTTTTTTTTCTGTAAAGCTTCATCAGAACCTTCCACGGCATCTTCAAGGCCTTGTTCAGAATCATTTGATTTTGATTTCCCTGCTTCATTTATATTGGACTTTTCAAGATTTTCAGACATTCTCAATTAAGTTTATTCACTTTCCTAAAAAGAAAAAAGATAATGAACCTGGGAAGAAAAAAAAGGAACAAAATGTTTTAGCTCTGTCAGTAACTAGCAGTGTGACTCCTGACAAATCATTTAATCTCGTTGGGTTTCAGCTTTCTCATCTGTAAAAGAAATAGGCTTGCTAGGATCTTATCCAGTTATAATATTCTACTCCAATGATTAAACATACACTTTTGTTATTTATCAAATTAATGGACCTGTATCTCAGATGGAGAGTAACAAGTTTGAGTGTTTTTGTCCCATTCCTGAGTACCATGTAACATTAGAACACAGGGCTATAAACTGCCTGCTTCCATTTTAATTCAAAGAGTGATTCGACTCTTAAAACTCTTTACTTTCACTCCTGAGTGCTGGTAGGAAAACTTTGGAAATAATGTGTTAATGTTTAATCAGGCTTCCAAGTGAACACTCTGGCTGAGGAGTTGGTTCCCGGATCCCATTATGTGAGTGAGATACGTTGGATGACAGATAGAAGATAGAATCTTATGAAGCATTTAAGAAGAATGTGTGGGCAAATACTCTTATTAACTCCTTACCAGTCAGCAGAAAAGGATGATGAGTAAAGCAGGAAATTGCCAATAACCATATGTGGCTGGGTGCGGTTTTAATTTTTTTAGTTGCCGATTAGAATAGAAATAACATGTCAGTTTGGGCCAGTCAATAAAGGCCTGGAATAGTACCCTCTTATTTACTGTATAAGTTTTTGTCAAGTTGGTTTCCACCCCCGTTTTAGAGTTCTCTATTCCTAAGGTTCCAATTGAGGGAGGAGAAAGATGTAACGTTCCGTTCCTGCACTTACACTACTGAAAATAATCAGTCTTGGTATTATTAGCATTTGAAGATCACAAAACATTTTCATAAACACTAATTAAACTTCATTACACACCTGGCAGGTAATCCAGAAATCAGAAGAAAGAGTCAATGGCAGACTCTCTTCTGCACATCAGAGAAGAATCACTTGATATAATTACCTGTAATTTTAGATACCACCATTAAATAGAATGAAGTTACTGGAATTTACATTTTCAGGCCTGTATTATTCATACGAAGACTCTTTTCCTTCCTTCCTTCCTTCCTTCCTTCCTTCCTTCCTTCCTTCCTTCCTTCCTTCTTTCCTTTTCTTGAATGGCAGGTTGCCACATGCAGCACCTCATTTGAATGTGCCTGGAGTCTTGGAATCTTGACTACCCTATGCTCTACAAATGGACCCTGAGAGATGGTCTGGAGATTCTAGCAGGAGAGTGCAGCTACTGGTTATACCCTTGACCCAGGAACAGTTAGTCCTCGCCTCTAGCGGGGAAGGCCCTCTTTGACCAAGAGCACAGCTTGGGGAGAAAGGCAGATGGAGTGGTGAGGGGGGAAGGGGACACCTGCCTAACCAGCCAGATCAGCCAAATCAACCCTGGCGATCAGTGGGGTGACAGACGTTGCAACCAGATCACCCTCACGTCCTGAAGAGTCCACGTGGCTTTAAAACAGTTCCCCTTTACCTTCCAGCATCTCACTCCAGACACCCATCTCCTCTCTGTTCTAAATCCTATTTGGCTCTGGAAATGCTCCAAGAGCCAACAGATAACATTACCAGCAAATCCTAAGAGAAAGGACAAACAAAAACACTTCTAATTTTATCCCTTTCACATGCTGGGAATGAGCTCAAGAAGGATGAAGTAATTCATTCTATGCTCTGCGGAAGAAAGGCAGGAAACTTACCTACATAAACTAACCCGTCCTGGTAAAATTAGGCTCGGGTCCACGCTCCTCCCAGGACCTTCCCCAACCTCACCAGTATTTGCACCTTTCTCTGAACTCCTGCAGGACTGGTTACTAGACATCTGGCACTCACCGCTGCCTTAAATCCAATTCAAAATATGCTTCTTTAAGTAGTAATAGGAAGATGAAAAGGCATGGTCTAGGGAGAGACATTCTGACAAGGAAACACGGTGAAACTTAAGCCTTCATGGCATGATGAAATCACTAAGGAAATAGAGCAGCGGGAGAAACTAATTCTGCCTGCAAGGAGGTTGGTATTCCCAGAAAAGGGGACATTTGAGCTGGTCTTTTAGAAAAGAGTAGGATTTCATTCAATTAAAAAAAAAATGTCTGGAGGGGGAGAGGAAGAGCACAAGTGGAGGCACATAAATAAGTAGCATAAGAGGCAGGTGAGGAAGGTAAAAAGACGGGTTGGGGCCAGATTGTAAAATTGCTAGTTTTCTTTAAAAACAAACAAACAAACAAAAAACAACTTTTCACCTAGATTTCTAACTTCTTAAGGGCCAAGACTAACCATAGCCCCCACGTATGCTCCATGCATATATGCCCCAAACAGACACCCACTAAGGATCTGTTGACAGCTGTGTCATCTCAGTGATGTCGGTGTCTGCGGGAGGGATGGGCGTTGGTCTCGGACATGCACGGGTCCCCATTCTGGCCCTTTACCAGCCCCGCTTCCCCACCTGGACAACGCCGCTAGCCTACGCCGCTCCGGCCTGGGGGACGTTTAAAGGCAGACCGTGCATGACAACAGCTGGCTCCCGACCGGCTTCCCGTGAATGGCAGGGGCGGTTCCGGGCTGGAGGATGCATTCACGCACTCCGTGCGCTCACTCACTCAACACTCGCCAGTGCCCGCCAAGCCTGGAAAGGGAGCCGAGGGGCGGGGTCCCCGATCGGGCCGTGAAGACCGCCTCTCGGAGCTCCAGCCCCGGCCGAGCTGGACACCAGAGACGCCCCCGCAGAGAGGGTCTTTCGGCAAAACGCAGGGGCTCGGGGCACCGACGCCGGGAGCCACGTCCTCCCGCACGCGGCGCCACTCCTCCCAGACGGCTTTGTAAACAACTGTTTGGGCCGGCGAGGGAGTGGCCCAGGCGGGGAGCAGCGATGGAAGCGGGGCGCGCCCGGAGAACCGCCGCGAGGGGTGGGACGCAGGCCGCGCTAAACCCGCCCGCGGTCCCCGCCGCTTCCTCGCCTCCACCCGCCATCACCGGGACCCGGTCCGACGCGGGGAGGCGAAGAAGTGCCTGTCATTTCGAACTCGTGCTGACAGCCTCCGCGCCCGCTTCCCTCACCTGCGGCGGAGTCGGCGTTTTCCTAGCTGCGTCCGGGGCGGGCAATCTGGCTGGACCGGCGCCCCGGCGGAGGCGGGGAGAGATGCGCGGCGGGCGGGGCGTTCAGCCTCTGCCCCTCAAAGGCCACATCCCTCGCCGCGCAGCGGGCCGTCCCTCCCGCAGGGTAGCGGCCAGTGCAGTCGCTCCTCTGAGTCGGGAAGCGGGAGGCAGCTCTTCACCTGGGGGCTTAAGCCCAAGGTGGGAGGCGCCATTTTCTGTACGGAAAGGCAGGGGGCGTGGCTGAGCCCAGGGCGGCGCCATGTTTGTGTACGGAGAGGGGGCGTGGCTCAGAGCGGGCGGCGCCACGTACGGAGAGGCGGGGGCGTGGCTCAGAGCGGGGCGGTGCCAGGTCCGGAGAGGCCGGGGCTGAGGCCGGGTGTTCGCCTCAGGAAGCGAGCGGCAGGAGAGCAGCGCGAGGTTGAGGAGGTGCGGCTTCAGGCAAGTGAAGGAAAAGGGCGGGTCTCCCACCCTCGACGCCGTTCCCAGCTTCCCGGCCCAGGTTTCCAAATGTGAATATGACTTCAGATGTTGTAGTTGCACGTGGTTTATTCCCTTCCCCTCATCTTGGCTGTTAAAGTCATGCCCATCCCCTGGGCAGCCAGGCCTCACGTTCATGGCACAGACGAGGTTTGGTTCTGGGGTGACCTCTCAGATTTTAAGCGGCTGCTACACTTGGTCGATAGGAAGAGTGAGACTTTAGCCCTGAAAAGACGGAAGGCTTGGGGCAGACGGTTCCCTCGAGGGCTCAGCCCGCTTTCGGGCCGTGGCACAGGGAACGTCCAAGGCAGCCCCCGGAGCAGGCGTCCCTCCGAGCTTGGACGAGGCCGTTTTGCAGCCTCCCCTTCCTCCGTCCCAGGTGGTGGGGCCGTGACTGCCTCGAGGCTGCTCCCTGAAGCCGTTCTCCCCTCAGCCGGTAGCTGTAAAACCGCATGCGAAGAGAATCGTTTTTTGTGCCTCATGTTAAAAAGTTTAAAAAAAAAAAAAAGTGCGTGACTCCTCACTGTGTTCATTTGTGGAAAAAAAATGCTCTTAAGACTGAGCACTAAATCATGCTTTAAAGTGAAGGTAATAGTTGTCTTCTACCTGTAGCTTACGAACTTGTTACATTAAAAGAACCAGAATAGCCGAAACCGGTTTGGCTCAGTGGGTAGAGCGCCGGCCTACGGACTGAAGGGTCCCAGGTTCGATTCCGGTCAGGGGCATGTGCCTGGGTTGCGGGCACATCCCCAGTAGGGTGTGTGCAGGAGGCAGCTGATCGATGTTTCTCTCTCATGGATGTTTCTAGCTCTCTGCCTCTCTCCCTTCCTCTCTGTAAAAAATCAATAAAATATATTTTTAAAAAATAAATAAAAATAAAAGAACCAGAATAAAGCAAGAGGGAGTGGAATTGGTGCTTGCAAGCACTGCTTCCGAAAGGGTGGCTACCCCGACAGTAGAGACCGCACGAACACCGCCCTCAAGCTCTTCCCTCGCCAGCACGTGCACGTCCTCAGACCAGGGTTCACTTCCGGAGGGAAAAAAAAACAAAAAACTTATCCAACTGGAACTAAGATTCACGAAGAAAACATGCAGTTTTCACTTCTGAGTCCAGACGGCTGTGCCCTCGAGTCTCTAGATTGGGGCATCTCAACCCTGACTACCCCTCGGCGTCTTCTGGGGACAGTCTCAAGCTGTCACCCGAAACTTGGGGGGCGAAGTGGGGGAAAGGGGGTGATGCCAGGCAAGAATTGTTAAGCTTCCCAGGTGACCCTAAGATGCAGCCGGGCTGGAATCGCCTCCCTAGCAAGTCCCACCCCCTCCCTCCGGCCCCGGTGACCGTGCTCTGCCTTCCTTGGATTAATATAGGCGATGTTCACACGTGGAGAGGACCGTGTGACAACACCAAAACCTCTGTTTGACTCAGTTCACCTTGTAGCCTTTTGATATATTTTGAATTGCGTCCTTCAGATATTAAAAACATACTGACTCGTGTTTCAGTTTTGGCTACAAGGACTGGAAACAAATTACCTCAAGGTAAAGGGAACTCCTGCAAGGCTGGCTGCACTCGGGTTTGGGAGGAGAAAGCTGGCAGCTCTAGAGATCGCTCCTGCTCTGTCATCCCAAGTCATCCCACCCCGCTTCCTGCTGCAGGCTATCGCTCTCCCCTCTCTGCTACAAGCTGCTCTCTCTTTTCTTTGTTGTTTCCTCAGAGTTTAGTGTTTTGTTTTTTTAATCTTCACCCGAGGATATTTTTGCATTGGTCTTTTAGAGAGTGGAAGAGGGAAAGACAGAAACATCTATTGGTTGCCTCTTGCACGCACATGTGTCTCCCCCCAACCTCCCCCCACACACACACACACCAGGGCCCAGGCTGGGGAGGAGCCTGCAACAGCAGTGTGTGCCCTTGACGGGAATCGAACCTGGGACCCCACCAGTGCACGAATCTGTGCACCAGGCCTCTAGTTTATAGATAAAAATGATATGTCTGAAATTTGCTGGGGTGGGGCCAAGGAGTGGGTGGGAGTATAGGTGAAACAAGATTGAGCATGAGCTCTAGCCGGTTTGGCTCAGTGGATAGAGCGTCAGCCTGCGGACTGAAGGGTTGCAGGTTTGATTCCCGTCAAGGGCATGTACCTTAGTTGCAGGCACATCCCCACTAGGGGGTATGCAGGAGGCAGTTGATCGATTGTTTCTCTCTCGATGTTCTCTCTATCCCTCTCCCTTCCTCTCTGTAAAAAAATCAATAAAATATATTAAAAAAAAAAAAAAAAGATTGACCATGAGCTAAGAGTTGTTGAAACTGGATAAGTATGTGGGAGTTAAGTATTCTGTTCTCCCCATTTTTTAAAATATATTTTATTGATTTTTTACAGAGAGGAAGGGAGAGAGATAGAGAGTTAGAAACATCGATGAGAGGGAAACATCGATTCAGGTGCCTCCTGCACACTCCCTACTGGGGATGTGCCCACAACCAAGGTACATGCCCTTGACCAGAATCGAACCTGGGACCTTTCAGTCCGCAGGCCGACGCTTTATCCACTGAGCCAAACCAGTTAGGGCCTCCCCATTTTTTATATATGTTTGAAATTTTCCACAATAAGTTATAAAAGATGTTGAAGTTTTCAAAAGCATTAGGAAAGTTCAATTTCTAATTTGTCTACAGTCTTTGTTAATTAGTAAATTTACTTCATCAAATTTTGTATCTTTAAGGAATACCTCTTAAGGTACAAACCACATTCCTATTAACTTGTAATTATGGACATTCTTAATGTTTAATACTTTCTTATGTAAACACTATAAGGTCATTTAAATTCTTATGTTTTAGAAAGTTTTATACACAAGAATTATAAATCAACTCACGTAAGAGAGGTCAATACTTAACAGCAATACACCATCTAATAACTCAGTTTCAGGCACAAAAGGTTATACAAAAAGGTTTTATTAAGTACAGTTTCATATTTAGAAGAACATTCAAAATTACAAATGTGATTGGGTCTTTAAGATACATAATTCTTAAAAAACACAAGTGATATACAGACATTAGAAATTTAGTCTCCAAAATATTCAATAAAGATGTCTGGGTGACACTTATAGAACTGACCTAGCATTTTTTTCTTCTCTTTGGCAGACAGTTTTGGATCCTTATCAATAGTTTTTAATAAACTCAATAGCTCATCCTTGGTTGTCTTCTGTGTATGGTCCGAATAATCACTTTGATCAATTCTCTCACAAAAAGTATATCCTTAAATATTAAGAGTAAAAAGTTCAGTTAATGAATCTATTCTTTAGGTTTAACTATAAAAATCAATATTTTTATATTTAGTCCCCATTTTATAAAATGCACGGAAGATGTTAAGCACTGCCAACTTTCTAACGCTGGTCAATCTGCATCTGAGTTTAAGGAAGCTCTGCTAAGTCTGAGGAGGTTGTTTAAAGTTTAGTTGAAATTAGGTACAATTACTGACAGTAAAACACTTTCAAGTAAATAGTAGGAATTTATCTTTGGACGATCATTAAAATAATATTTCTCAGATTACCTGTGCCTGTATTTGGATCTCTTCCCTTCTGAATGGCCATGAGCTTAACACTGACAATTTTATGTAGAGTTCCAGGAATCTTTAAAAAAAAAAAAGAAGAAGAAGAAGGGAGGAGAAGGAGGAGGAGGAGGAGGAGGAGGAGGAGGAGGAGGAGGAGGAGGAGGAGGAGAAGGAGGAGGAGAGGGGGAGGAGAGGGGGAGGAGGGGTGAAGGAGGAGGAGGGAGAGGAAGAGGAGGAGGAATAGGAAGAGGAGGAGGAGACATTGGACATTATTCAAATGCATTTTAATCTAGTGACCTATTATAAAAACTCAAATGGACTACTTTCAGAGTTTTACCTTAAAGACATCTTTTTGATGATCCATTAAAAAGAGTACCAGAAGATCAGTTTTGCCTTTAGATAAATTTTTATTGTCAACAACAGCTTTTGAGAACATCCTTTTCACAACCATTCGGTTGTCACTCTATAAAATAAAATAGCACATACCTAATGGATATTTAAAAGTTTAACATAAAAGGCAAACATTAAATATTAATAACTATTATCCTAGTTCAGCATGCTGATGATGGAATAATGTGACACGTGGGTCCTATAAGTATTAAGGATACTGAATACAGTTAACATTTAGACAAAAGACTTACTTCTTTCTGTAATTTAAATTCAGAAGGATGTGCTGCAACAGCCATGAAATACAGTAGTCTTCTAAACTCTTCTCTGCTCTGGGAATCCAGAAGCTTTAGAAAGAGCTGAGTAGCTTCTAATGCTATTTCAGTCTTCCCATTCACTTTAGCCAAAAGAAAAGTGCTTTTAATTTTGACCAAATATGACTATATTAAAGGGAACAATATTAAGATAAAGCTTAAGCTGAACAGTAAATGTATTCAAAATAATTTTCAAAAGCAAAAAATAAAACAAAAAGACTAGGAATTATAATGAATGACTGATACCATCAAGGAAGCCAATTCTCGAATTGGCAACTAATATCCTAAGTCCTTGTCATATATTACTCTTAGGATGTTAAATCCAAGTCTTGGCTTTGTACATAAATTTCCAGCCTGTTTTCCATCAATTCAATACATTTCAAGGGCACACTATAGGTACTGTATTGATATATCCAACCCTCCCTGAGAAAAATGGCCTGGTATATTGGTAGAGGGACAAAGCAGGAGTCCCATTTTGAAGAGACTGAAGGAGAATGATGGTGGTACTGGTGTTCCTTTCTAAAGAAGAGAACAGCTACTCTATGCTTAATGAACTTCCAACGAATGAGAGTGGCATTCTGTGGGCACTAGAAGTTGTAGGTCACTTCAGAACTTATCAAAGCCTCTTTCCAAATGATCCCTAGATGTTTTGAAATAAACATACAATCCAGATTCACTCCTAGCTTGAAGTTATACCATTCTGATTAATTTTGAGAACAATTTTTTTCTTGTTTCTTCCAAAATACTAATTCTAGTATCCAGTAAGATTCTTACTTACCTAAGAGCTCTGCAATTCCATTATGAACATCACATAAGTGATTTAACAGAGGTTCCCTACTACTGTAATATTTGCCAATGGCATTAAACAGAAGTTCTTTCACTAAGTCTATTCTATCTGGTTGCTCAGGAAAGTTTCTGCTTATGTCCACCACCATCTGGTCTGGTAAGTATTCCAAGCAGTCAGTTGCTGCAGAGAGCCACTCATCTTCCCTATGTGGGGAAAAAAGAACCATTGTAAAAAGCCAACAGTAACAAATATACACATAGTACCCAATTTACTAGCTATTTCCAGTTTGCCACCAGGATAAATGTCTACACACTTAGGTAAAGATATGTGTAATTTTTTTTAATATATAGAGAGGTCATGTATCACAGATAAAAAGTTCAGCTTATTAAATGTCTTCTTTTTCTTACCTTTTTAAAAAGTGAAAATGGAAGCTATCCAGTACAATATAGAGCTAAAAAGGACATCAAAACTCAAACTCTATTCTTTACATTTACAGTAGAGGCACAGAAACTCTTAAGTTACTTGCTCAAGGTCCCAGACAGGACTAGATCCCAGATCTGATTCCTAGACCACTATTTTTCTAATATAGTGTTCCTTACTTCAGAGCTCTATATATGATGTCATCTCTCACTTTGGCTGAGAGAATAGAGAAAGATAAGGTAGGGTTTCAGAATAGTTAAATATTAATTACCATTTCTAATAAAAATACCAGCTGAGTGACTTCAGAAAAAGGCTGTATTTCAAGACATAAAATAACTTTTAATATTTGATTTGTTAATATATATAGTTTAAAAATATTCATGTACTCTACTGCTATAGACTCAGAACAACTGTATCTACCACCCAGGTGCAGTATCTGGGGCAGGTCACTTCATCTCTCTGGGCATCAGTTTCATCAAGTTTATAATAAGAAGCAGCGAGATGATCTTTAAGGTTACATCTAGCACAATTGCTGATTCTGTATTTAAATTTAAGGTCATAATGTTTTCACGTTACTTTAGGTTTTAGAAATGTAATTTAAATTCCTGTAGAATAATAAGCTCCCATTATACATGCAGAGTTCAATAACTAGTAAGTTGGGATTAACTTTTACATGTAAGGTTTTAAGTTAGCTTTTGACATTCAACTATTTGTTTATTAATAGCTCACTGGAATGTAGATCCGGTGAAGTACTAAACATGTTAAGTTGTATTTCTTTCTAACATTTCCATCTCTCTAACTGCTGGAACACTATCTGCTAAGGCAAATTATTAAAAATTAAATGAGCTTAAAATACAAGATTTTAACCTTTAATAATTATATTTAGGAGAGGAGCTCCAAAGTTTTAAGGAATATAGCGCTCTGCTTTAAGGGGGGGAAAAATCATAATTTCCTTAACTTGAAGTTAATTTAAGCCTTTAAATCTTAAGATTTATATTCAGGAGAATGGTAGAGGTGAAACAAGAGTTACTTTCATTATATTTATTTAACAAAACTAGTTAATTTAAAAATACATATTTAACAGATATTCTAGAGGCATATAAAATGCACATGTGGAGCCCTGGCCGGGTACCTCAGTTGGTTAGAGCATTGTCCCAATACACCAAGGTTGCGGTATGATCCCTGGTCAGGGCACATACAAGAAACAACCAATGAATGCATAAATAGTGAAACAATAAGTCAATGTCTCTCTTTAAAATCAATAAGTAAATTTAAAAAAATTTTTTAAGCATATGTGGTCAAAAGATTCTAAGAATTTGCCAAATCTGTTCATTTTTTCCAGGTTTCTTTGAAGACCCACACCCCTAAGAGACCTAACAGACCTACATTTTAACAAAGATAAGAAGATGGAGCATAATCATTTTCTTCACTTGATGCACAAGTAAGTTATATGTGAAACAAAAATGAATATGAAAAATAATGAAATATAAATCTCTTTCTAATTTTGACCACAGTGATTTTGTTCTTTACTTTCCCAAATACTGATAATATCAACTGACAATGCATATCTGATTCTATGGACAGAAGAACTCAAAAGATTATCTTAATTAGCTATAACCATCCTACAAGCACACTCAAATTATTATATGTAGTTCCACATACTGAGAGTCACCATAAGCCTTGAGAATCCCTCGATCCAGGTAGTTACTATTGTTGACCAAGTCAGGCTGCCTCTTAGGTTGAGCAACTTTAGATACAACCTCTTGCTGTTTGAGTAAGGAGTCAAGAAGTGGAAGGTCTACAAGTTGTAGTAGACGCGCAATTGTTTCTTCTTGCCAAACTTCATTAATAACTACACAGGAAAAATGACAGGGCGAAAAATAACAATAGTTACTAAATGTTCACCATGAGATTTGTCTAGACAGATATAAGCTAATAAATTGTGACAAAAAAAAAAGTAAGAGAGAGAGAAATAGTCAACCTTATTAAGTGATTTCTGAAAACAATTCAAGATTTGTTTAAAGTGTAGGAGAACAGACTTTGGACAACAGGAATTCCTTTCATTCTTGTACTATAAAAAGCAATATGGCAGAGATAAGAAATCAAGTCATAAAGCATGTTAATAAGGACTTTGGAAGAAAGAATGGTTCATTCAATCTGAAAACTCATTTGAAACTCTTGGCTGCAGATTATTCCACTCAGGGTTTCCACAACTAGGATGGGGGAGGGAAGGTGGAAATCAGTCATGAAACTATATTCCATTTCCACAGACAAGGAAGAATATAAGAATTCTGTTACTATTTTAATGGAATTTTCAAATTTTTATTTAATCTAATAAAATCTTAAGGAAATAAATATCTGAAAGCATATTTTAAATAAAAATCTGCGTGCAAAACATTTCAGATTTGAACTTCTGCCAGCTGACAGGACAAAAGTCAGTGTTCAAGAATTGCAACACTGATCTATTTGTTAAAGATAATAGACCTCTGTTAAAACTTAATATAAACAGTTTTAATACACAGTGTGCCCTTTCTTTGTGCTTTGAATATTTAAATTCTAAAAAAGGTTAAAATTGAAACAATTTTAAATAACTTTATTTGAAATTAGCCTTTTGCTTCTTACTTGCATCATCTTTAACTTACCTTGTGGAGACAGAGTTGCAGAGATATTTACATGAGGGGAGTTAGCAGGCTTTAAACTCAGATTTTCCCACAGGTCCTCTAAACTTGCTGATTTGATATCAGATGATTTAAAAAATGCATCTGTATACCTAAAATGAATTTATTTCATAAAATAATGCTTATTAGTAAGCCCACAGAAATATTTTAGTATTCGAGAGCCAAGAGTTTCTAGAAAGTTTATGTATTTGAGTAAAAACACAATACATGCAAATTCTAAGAGTAGAATAACATACAAAACATCCCACCTTTTTTATTAGGCCTAAATATACATACTCTAAATTCTCCTTTGAACATTTAGATTTAAGTAACTCAATGACTAAAATGTTAGTCTGAATTTTAAAACAAACTTCATTATGCTTAATGTTTTTTATTAGTTATCTCTATTCCTGGGGCATTCTTTTGTAGACAGTGCTAATCATTCTCCAAATACAAATCTACAACCCTTTAGTCACAATTCTGAAACCCAAAAAGCTTGGAAAAAATCTAAAGTTTATTCAGAACTCATATAATGACAAAACTTGTTTTGAGACTATCATAGTTTTTATGAATCCCAGTTAGTATGAATGTTTTGTTTACTGCAAAAACATTAATAAGTTGCTTAAAGATCCTTCTAGGGGTGTTATCTAATATATATGTACAAAATACCTTTCTAAACTCTCCTAAGTTCCAAATTCCTAAACGAATCAGTCAGGTCCCCAGAGGTTTCGGATAAAGCGTGTGGACCTGCATCTGGAAAGTATTGACTTGCCCTACCTTACCCTCATATTTCCTTCCCACATATAGCGGTAAATTTTATTATGTTTTAAATATATAGTTTTAAAATATTTGAAAGTCAATACATTAAACTTGTGTCACCTCTGAATTATAAGAGCTTCAATTACCTCTGCACGATTGAGGTGAGGGGAATAAAAGGAAAAAGGTTTTTTTTTTTTATAACAAATAACTCAGTTCATTATGTACTTATCACCTACATTCATTTCAGTCACTGGGGTTTTACAGTTCTGTCCCACGGTCTCCCTTTATATGTCTCCCTCATCTTCACCATTTGCTTCAGCCTCATCTGTAGACTGCAATATTGCAATAGATTCCAAACTGGCTCTCCCCATTAGGCTGACCGTACAGCTACCAGGATGGCCCTTCTAAAATGCAATCTCATCCTGCTTAAAATCTTTCTGTGGCTTCTCAAAACTGTATGACCAGGCACAAACTCCTTAATATGTCATATGAAACCTGTGCATTCTAGCTCCCACATGCCTTTCATACTTCATATCTACCATTTTGTGGAATCTAGTAATACCCTACCTGCCTGTGTTCACCTTCTCTGTTCTCATACCATTTTGTGAATAAGCTAACATTTTTTACACTATAAATTGTAACTTGAAGCAGAAAAATCAGTTTGTTGATTGTTCATATTTTATATTTAGCAGAAACAAACAAGAATTCTAAAAGATAGCAAAAAAATAAAAGTTCACTCTACTTGATCAAATTTATCCACAAACCCAGATTTTAGCCTAATTTACTAATTCAAAAGAAACAAAGCCAGTCAGCATCTTATTAATAGGTAGACAAAATCCTGCCAGTATGCCCATGATAACCTTATATTATATACTAACCTAGAAGGTGAATGTAGTTTATTCTCTTTGCCAAATTGATTGTCTTGGTTGGGTATTGTTGTGAATCTATAAAGGCTGCAACTACTATCTTCAAACATAGGTTTTTTGTCTTTTCTAAAGACTTTGGTTGGAACTGCTTCAAATACTTTGTAGTCCATAAGTGCTTGACACACTCTTACTACTTTGGCCCGAGGAATATCTATATCACCAAAATATTTATTCTGAATTAGGTGAGAAAAAATAACATCGACAGCTTCTGAACCAACAAAGCAGTCATTGTGTCTTTTTAAATGGTGCCTTCGTTTTTTCACCTCCACTTGTGTTTGAAGAGTGTTTATAATGCTACTCCACACATATGTGGCTCCAAATGGTTTCTGGGCCACACTGAAACCTGGAATGGAAAAAAATCACAGAGTAACCTTATTTATTTATGATAAGGTCTAAGCAATCCTTAAGCAAAAAGTGGCAATTTCTAAAGTTATTAAAAGGAACAATTGTGAAGTCAGCTTCTTATTGAAATATCAAATTATTAGTAACAATTCATTTAAAAATGTAATGCCCACTATATGCTAAACACTGTCCTGTGTACTAGGATACAAAGTGAACAAAATAAAGTCCCTGTTCTCATGGATGTATACTTTATGGGAAGATACAGACAATACAGATATGTTAGATCAATGCTAAGAAGAAAAAGTAAAGCTAGCTAAGGAAGAAAATGCTATTTTAGATGGACATCAGGAAACACCTTCCTGACCATGTGATTTCTGAGCAGAAACCTGAGTTTCTGGGCACCATTTAAAAACCAGGAAGCAGCCCGGCTGGTGTTGCTCAGTGGTTGAGCGTTGACCCATGAACCACGAGGTTACCAGTATGATTCCCAGTCAGGGCACATGCCTGGATTGTGGGCTCGATTCCCAGTAGAGGCCACGCAGGAGGTAGCCAATCGATGATGTTTCTCTCTCGTCAAAATTTCTATCTCTCCATTCTCTCTCCCTTCCTCTATAAAAACAACAGCAAAAAACTACAACAACAGAAAACAAGCTATGCATATATTAGGGGGAAGAGCGGAGAGAACAGAAGAGCACAGGCCTTGAGAAGAAGAAGGAGACCAGCATGGTTTGTGTGGGTGACAAAGGGAGAGAACAGTAGGAAGTGAGATCAGAGAAGAGTAGAAATAGGGTTTGGGGCTCAGGGTTTGCAGATCAAGTAGGACCTTGTGGCAGTTACCAATTATGTGCAAGGAACTCTATTAAGTGCATTAATGATCTAATCTTCATAGCAACCCTATGAGGGAGATATCATTTCTTTTTAAAAGATGGAAAACAAACTCACACAGGTTAAGGGCAATTCCAGACATTATAAGAGGTGGTATTGGATTTGGCTCATGTTCTATATAATTTTAAAGCATTATCAATCAGATAGATAGATAGATAGAGATATAATTATAGATACATACACATGGTTGTTGCATCAGTAAAACAGTAAGGAATATGGGGAATTGTAATTAAGGAAACTACTGATGGAAATTACATTCCTGCCTTCTTAGGTAAAATAGAATATGGAAGGTGAAAGCAAAGATAAGTTCCTGAAGGACATGAAAACTCCACTTAATTCACTAGAATCATAAATTTTAAGTGGGTCATTTGGAATTCATCTTTTGTGTTGCAATTAATTTAATGAGTGTAGTCGACCATCTATATATATAAAAGCCTAAGCAACCATTATGACCAGATATATAAAAGCCTAAGCAACCATTATGACCAGACGACCAAATGACCGGCTGGTAGCTTTGAGGTGCACTGATCACCCGGGAGCAGACGCTCAACACAGGAGCTGCCCCCTTGTGGTCAGTGTGCTCCCACAGCCAATTTCCTGCGGCCCGCCAACCTCTCGCGGTCCCTCTCCCTGACTGGCAAGCCTCGATTGCAGGCCAGGCCAAGGGACCTCACCTGTGCATGAATTCGTGCACCGGGGCTCTAATTATACTATAATTTTGTAGCTACTAGAAATGTTAACATCTTTACCATGAAAATTACTAACATACAAACACACATATACATAAAGCCCTTGACTGCTTATTTGTAGATTTTCAATACCAAAAGCTGATGAGTAATTTTCTTTTTCTTTTTTTTTTTTTTAATATATTTTATTGATTTTTTCAGAGAGGAAGGGAGAGGGATAGAGAGTTAGAATGAGAGAGAAACATCGATCAGCTGCCTCCTGCACACCCCCCACCGGAGATATGCCCGCAACCAAGGTACATGCCCCTGACCGGAATCAAACCTGGGACCCTTCAGTCCGCAGACCAACGCTCTATATACTAAGCCAAACCGGTTAGGGCTAATTTTCTATCTACCTATTATTATGATGTTATTTTATTTTTTTATTTTTTTAAATATATTTTATTGATTTTTTACAGAGAGGAAGGAAGAGAGATAGTTAGAAACATCGATGAGAGAGAAACATCGATCAGCTGCCTCCTGCACATCTCCCACTAGGGATGTGCCCGCAACCCAGGTACATGCCCTTGACCGGAATCGAACCTGGGACCCTTGAGTCTGCAGGCTGACGCTCTATCCACTGAGCCAATCTGGCTTCGGCATATTATTATGATGTTATTTTAAATAATCATCGGTTGTTTTTAATTATCAAAATTCTATTTTAAAATTCAAGATACTTTATAATCTAGTAATAAACAAAGAAGGAGGAAATTTCTTCCCGTTTTCCAAATACCATGTGAGCAGTTTTAAGAATGAAATTATAGAGAATCAACTAGATAAATCAAATTGGAACTAGATTTAATGCTGGTACAGTATTTGGTCTCTACTGAATAAAGCCAGAATCAGGCATTTGATGGAATCTCAAAATATGTCCAGGTCATTAATGGTATCCAGGACTCAGGAGCAGCTATGCTGTTTCCAGCCACAATGACTAAACAGAAGGAGTATTAGCCATTACTATGCTTAACTTCCTAAACTAGTAGAGATTATAGTGAAGATTTAAATGAACTTAATGTCTGCTTTTTAGTCTTCTTCATATCTTCATTGTATTATTAATAGCTAACATTTAGTACTTACAATATGACAAGCTCTGCCTTCTCTCACTTAATCCTGATAAAATTCTCTGAAACAGTCACTAACAATCCTATTTTGAGGTAATTAAGGCTTAGTGAATTAAACAAACTTGCCCTCAGTTTCATAGGTAGTAAATATAAACTAGTTTTTCCTAGTACTTAAATATAAATATATTAAAGCAAGCCACCAATCAATGTCACCCCAATAAATTCTTTTTAAAAATATTTTTATTTTTTAAAATATATTTTTATTGATTTCAGAGAGGAAGGGAGAGATAGAAACTTCAATGATGAGAGACTATCATTAATTGGCTGTCTCCTTCACACCCCCTACTGGGGATCGAGCCTACAACCAGGGCATGTGCCTTTGACCGGAATCGAACCAGGGACCACAGTCCACAAGCTGACGCTCTATCCACTGAGTGAAACCGGCTAGGGCCCCAATAAATTCAATAAAAAGTAAGCCACCAGATAGTTTTAGCCTTAATTTTCATTGAAGAATTGGATTAAGTGAAAGACCTTTAAATGAGCCAATAAGATCAGGAGAAACGAAATACACAACTTTAAGATTTGTGAACCCTTAACTAAGTTATTTAAAAACACTTAGTAGTTAGCACTCCTAAAATAAGGCAGGATATCATAAATTCTATAATATGTCCTATCCACAGTACACAGGGGTAAAACAGGAACGGAAAATAAGACAGATTCAGTCTTGCAGAGATCAGATTGCCTTTTAAGTACCAGTGAAACAGACTTCTGGTTTAGTGATAATATTAATGATGAAACACATAAGTCAGCTGAGCTACAAGTAGGTTGGCATACAAACTCTAAAAGATAAGGCTGAGTCACTTATTAATTTGAGATCAATAAGACAACGGAAGTGGGTGAGAGGTAGGGAATACACAGCCTCAATGACGTGGAAAAGGCTAATCTGCACAAGGGAATTAAGAAGTACATAATAAATTTCCTTATATTAACTTGCTGCTTAAATATGGGAAATCAGGAAGTTTTTCAGGTTGGATAACACAGTATAAAAGATTAAAGAACAGGTTAGAGCAGAATAGTAGGCACCTGTGAGCCACACAATCTTTTCAGAGTCCTCTAGGCATGATACAATTCAGCCCTTTCAGGTCCCCTCTGTTCTCACTGGCCATTAATTCCCAACCTTTGCACAATGAGATAGTTCCCCTCAAGCATTGCCACCCACAAACCCAAACTAGCTCATGTTCATACAGATACTTTAATACATAATATATCCTGGATCTAACAAGTAAATGTGCCAAAACCCACACCAGGGTAACCTGTTTTTTTAATGCTGACTTCACCAGTTGAACACAGATTCCCCAACATGCTATTTTTAAACTTCTTATTTATCACCATCTAATAGCTGAAATGAACATTGGTATAGCAGACCATGTCCAGTAAGATGAATTATTGTGATTTCTAAACAGAATTCAAGAAATCAGAAGTGTACAATGAATGCTTTGTAAGCCCAGCAACCAGAATTGAAGCTGTAGCTTATCCTCAAAACTCATGTGTATGTGAGTTGGAAAATTCTTTAAAATTTATCACTGTTTACAACTTTTTTAAAAAATATATTTTTATTGATTTTAGAGAAAAAGGGAGAGGGAAAGAGAGATAGAAACATCAATGATGATAAAGAATCATTGATCAGCTGCCTCCTGCCCATCCCCCACTGGGGATGGAGCCCACAACCCAGGCATGTGCCCTTGACCGGAATCGAACCTGGGACTCTTCAGTCCGCAGGCCGATGCTCAATCCACTAAGCCAGACCAGCCAGGGTACTGTTTACATCTTGATGCTTCCTTATTTATGTTTGGTCAAATGTGTTCTAAAATCATCATTACCAAAGATTCAAAGAGTCCAAAGACCAGCTGCGATCACCCTGAATAAAAGGTTTACCTCTTGGTTGGTTTCTCCATTTAGTGCTATAAGAGTTGAATGCTATGTTTAATGCTGGCTTCAGATCTAAACTGCTGATTATAGGATTTTAGAGACTGAAATTATACCTCTCCATTTAGATGTAGATATTGAGCTCCAAATACAACATAGTATGAAATGAAACATACAAAAAATTTTACCCTATCAGATAAAAAGCTTTTTGGAAGGTGGCCTAACAAGAGGCTCAGAGATTGTTTTAAATCAGATCTGTAGCATACTACACATGTTTTTAAGCACTACATAAATCTAGGCTAGTTAATATTCATTTATCAAGCAGTCTCACCTTTATTTGCTTGAAAACAATAGCCTTTTTTCAAAAGCAAACACCTGCCCTTTTATGTATTTGAAGTCTACCAAAAAGAATTACCAATAATAAAAAAGTTAAGCTTCTAATATTGAACTCTGATATGTATTTGTGATACAACAAATAACCATCTTCACTTCTAAAAATGCACACTAAATAATCAAGCTATTACTATAATAGTTCCTAAAAATCAAGTCATAAGGCAGACATGTCAGGAAATGACACTTACTCAAGAGTTACAAGGGGATAATCAACATCAACCATGATCTGTGCAGTCAGCATCAACTGTGGTCCTGCTAGCAAAACCTATTTAAGGACTAAAACACTTACATAATAATTGAAATAGTGAGTTTATGTTAACTCCTTAGATCAATATACACATTACTAGAGGCCCGGTGCACAAAAATTTGTGTACTCGGGGGGGAGATGGGGTCCCTCAGCCCGGCCTGTGCCCTCTCGCAGTCTGGGACCCCTCGGGAGATAACGACCTGCTGGCTTAGACCTGCTCCCGTGTGGCAGAGGGCAGGCCCAATCCCTAGGTGCAGCCCCTGGTCGGGCTCAGAGCAGGGCTGATTGGGGAGTTGGGGCGCCGCCCCGTCATGCACAGAGCAGGGCGATCAGGAGGTTGTGATGCCACCCTCAGTCATGCTCAGGGTAGGGCCAATTGGGGGGTTGGGGCACCGTCCCCTGTCACACTCAAGGCAGGGTCAATGGGGAGGTTGCGGCACCACCCCGTCACGCACAGAGCAGGGCCAATCAGGGGGTTGGAGCTCCGTACCCTGTCATGCACAGAGCAGGGCCAATCAGGGGGTTGGGGTGCTTCCCCCTGTCACGCACAGAGCAGGGCCCATCAGGGGGTTGGGCGCCGCACCCTGGCACACACAGAGCCGCAGGGCGATCAGGGGCTTGGGGAGCTCCCCCCTACCAGGCACAGAGCAGGGCTGATCAGAGGGTTGGGGTGCCTTCTCCTGTCACGAACAGAGCAGGGTGGATAGGGAGGTTGTGGCCCCGCCCCCTGTCACACACAGAGCCGCAGGGCGATTAGGGGGTTTGGGCGCTGCCCCCTGTCACGCTGATCCCGGTGCTGGGAGGCATATTACCCTTTTACTATATAGGGTAGAGGCCTGGTGCACGGGTGGGTGCCAGCTGGTTTGCCCTGAAGGGTGTCCTGGATCAGGGTGGGGGTCCCCACTGGGGTGCCTGGCCAGCCTGGGTGAGGGGATGATGGCTGTTTGCAGCTGGTCACACACCCTTCAGGGTGGGGGTCCCCACTGGGGTGCCTGGCCAGTCTGGGTGAGGGGCTGAGGGCAGTTTTCAGGGTGGGGGTGACTGAAGCTCCCAACAGCTCCTTTTTTTCTTTTTTCTTTTTTATTCTGGGCCAGCTTTAGCTTTGAGGCTTGGCTCCAGCTCTTAGGCCTCCGCTGCTGAAAGTAGGTTTCTGGCCTTTGCTTACAATGGTGCGATCCTGCTGGCTGAAGCCTGGCAGACTAAAGCAGGTTTCTGGGGTTTTGTTTAGCTTCTATATTTGTTACATAGTTGCTTAGAGTTGCAGCTCTGAGGCCTGCAGCGGCAGGTGGGGAACGTTGGAGTCCTCCATCACTGAAGCAAGCAAGCCTCATCTTAGTTTCAAGCTGCTTGGCTGCTGGCCGCCATCTTGGCTGGCAGTTAATTTGCATATTGCCCTGATTAGCCAATGGGAAGGGTAGCGGTTGTACACCAATTACCATGTTTCTCTTTTATTAGATAGGATAAAATTGGATCCCATGGCCCTGGTCAGGAGGCTCAGTTGGTTAGAGCATTGTTCTGATATGCCAAGGTTGCAGGTTCAATCCCTGTCAGGACACATACAAAGAAGCAACCAATGAATACATGGAACAGACTGACAAATGTCAGAGAGGAGTGGGGTGGAGGGGACTGGATAAAGGAAGATAAAGGGATTAGCTAAAGAAAATATGTACATAACCCAAGGACACAGAAAATAGTGTGGTGAGGGCTGAGGGAGGGGGTGATGGGGGCTGGGTGGAAGTGGGCAAGGGTGGGGAAATGGGAGATCTACAATAGTGTCAACAATATAAAATTCAAATTAAAAAGAAAAGAAGAAGAAAAAATAGTCCTGGCCATTGTGGTTCAGTTGGTTGGAGCACTGCCCAATACACCAAAAGATGGGTGTGTGTGGGGCGGGGGGGGGGGGGGGGGGGGAGGGCAGCCAATCAATGTTTTTCTCTCACATCTTTTTTGTTGTTATTGTTAATCCTCACCCAAGGATATTTTTCTCCATTGATTTTAAGAGGGAGGGGGAGAGATAGAAAGAAACATAAATTGGTTGCCACAATTTATGTCAGGCACCCTGACCAGGGCCTAAGATCAAGCCTGCAACTGAGGTATCAGAATTGAACCTGTGACGCTCTAATCACTGAGTGAAACTGGCTAGGGCTTTCATATCTTGTTTCTCTCTCACATCAATGTTTCTCTCTTTATCTCCTCCTTCCTCTCTCTAAAATTAGTTTAAAAAAATAGAAGCAACCAATAAATGCATAAATAGGTAGAACAACAAATCAATGCTTGTTTCTCAAATCAACCAATAAAAATAAATAAAACTGGATCCCAATGTAAGATAAACATACACACAGAATTACTAAAATATGCTAAAAATGAATATGTAATAATTTCATTTTCAGGCATTAAACTACCCCTTTACCACCCTCCAAATGCAGATAGCTCATAGGCAGTTTCCACAAAATTTTATTTTTTAATCCTCACCCGAAGGTATTTTTTCCATTTTTTTTTTTAAAGAGAGAGTTGAGGGAGGGAGTTGGGGGAGGAGAGAGAGAAACAAACATCCATGTGAGAGAGACACATGGATTGGTTGCCTACCACACATGCCCTGACCACCTTGCAACCGAAGTATGTGCCTTTGACTGGGAATCCAACCCAAGACCCTTCAGTCTGATGGCCAACACTGTAACCACCGAGTAAACCCAGCCAGAACAGTTTCCACAAAATTTGAAGAATAGTGACCTGGTGCCTTATTTCTTTCAAATTTCCTTATAGTTTACAGAGACTCAAATTATTTAAATGACTTATGGAGTGCTTCACATAATACAGTTGGTTATTCAATACTTGTAAATTATTACCAACTTTTTAAAAGAAGGGTTAACACAGTGATTCACAGTGGGTGATTTTACTCCCCACTAGACATTTGACAATGTCTAAGAGACATTATGGTGTCACAAGCTGAGGAGGGGGGATGCTACTGGCATCTAGTGGGTCGAGGGTCCAGAGATGCTGCTAAACATCCAATAATGCACAGGGCCAGCCACGAAAACAAAGCAAATGTCAATAGTGCCAAAGTTCAGAAACTTTTGGTTGATCAAATATGGTTCAGACTTGGAAACTTGTGTTAATGCAGTAGGTACAGTGGTAGGTTCTGTGAATACAAAGCATAAAATAAGAGCATAGGTTTTGAAATCCCAGAGACTTCGGTTCCAATCTTGGCTCCATCATTTACTAAAATAATGCAATCTGCCCTAGCTGGTTTGGCTCAATGGATAGAGGATTGGCCTGTGTACTGAAAGGTCCCAGGTTCGATTCCGGTCAAGGGCGTATACCCGGGTTGTGGGCTTGATCCCCAGTAGGGGGTGTGCAGGAGGCAGCCAATCAATGATTATCTCTCATCATTGATGTTTCTATCTCTCTCTCCCTCTCCCTTCATTTATGAAATCAATTTTAAAAATATTTTTAAAATGTTACCAAATAAAAAATAAAATAATGCAACCTTGGACGAACTACCCAACCTTTTTGTTTCAAAACAGAGTTAATTCCACTTCTCTCAGTTACTGTGAGGATCATTTGAAACAACATATGTAAAGTGGCTAGCACAGTACACAGCGATTAACAGAAAATAAAGGGGGAAACTGTCACAATTTAGAAGAGCCTAATGAGACATGGACTCAATGTAATGTAATCTCTTAGGCGGATTCTGGAATAGAAAAAAAAGACAGTAGGCAAAAACTGAGGAAATCTAAGTGTGGGCTTAGTTAATAATAATGTATCAATATTGGTTCATTAATTGTGACAAATATACTATACTAATGTCAGATGTAAATAAAAGGTAAACTGAGTGAAGGACATATGGGAACTTTTTTGTAAATCTAAGTCTATTCTAAAATTTTAAATATTTATTCAAAAAGTAAAAAGACACCTAAAAATCCTCTACTTAAAATATTTTCTCACACACACACAAAGTAAAAAAGAAAAGTGACAGAATCTTTCTTCCTCTTTCTTTCTCTGAACTAATAGGACACAGTCTCTACCCTCAAAGGACATAGTCCCTGCTCTTTACCTATTCATACCACCTGGATGATGATGTCAAGCTCTGAACAATATTCAATTAAATAAAGGCCAGTAGCAGATGTGAGGACAAGATGTGAAACATGCCAGAGGATTTAACTCTTCATCAGAAAATATAAGAATTCTAAATCATTTAAGATTTAAGAGAATTTTATTTCAGAATTATATTTATCAAAAGATGTTTTAAGACATTACTTAATTACAGAATTGTCAAGACAAAGGAAAAGGACTATATTTATTAGATACTAACCAAATCCTGACAATAGATAAAGGTAGAGAACTATGTTCTGAGTGTTAAAACTGGGCAGCTGTGACTGAGTGGGGAAAAATTCCTGTACACTGATTCCAGTATTGCAACACTTTTACTGCATATTGGTTTGGGAGTCCAAAGTTTGTTTTCCTCTTATATGTCATTAGAATTGTCATGCAGAAGACTGAGATTGCCTGCAGGCAGGTAAAGTATGTAAAATAAATCTCTACTAATAAGGACAATTTAAAAATATGTTAAGAGAGCTATCAACAAAAGTAGGCATTGGCCACTGCTTTAATTCATACAGATTAATGAAATAGCATATGGGAAGTACTTTGAGATCCCTGGAAAAGTGATACCAGGTGAATTCAAAGAATTAAGTTACAGTATAAAGGGATAGCAGGATAACATACCACTTTCTTGTTTGTCTATATTAAAAGACAAATATCTTTGAAGTACTTACTGAAAGTTAACATACAGACTTTTCTACACAAATCAGGTCCCTAGTCGTACAGCCCCTTTAAGGTATGGCAGAGTTATTAATCGGTAGAGAAACAAACGTGCAAAGCTGCTTGCCAGAGCACACAGAAAGGGAATGGCAAGGAACCAGAAACGGAGGCTCCTATTACTGTGCTTACTGGGACCGGGACAAGGCAACTAAAGGGTGGAAGAGGTAGGTTGCTAACAAATGCTAACAGGTAGGTTGCGACAGTAGCAAGCCAAACAAATGAGAAAAGGCAGTGGGCCCTTTTCTGCCACTGCACCTGGTGTGCAGAGAACAGTGGTCTTGTCCTTGGGTTCAAATCCACTAAGCAGAACTTCAACTCTTCTTTCTGAAAGTCCTCTACTTAATTTTGAACACATATTCCCTTCCACCATCTAAGAATCTGTTCACAAATGCCCCAAGCTTAGAATTGGTATTTCAGTTGTTGGAGAAAATAGGATGCCATATTTTTAATTATGTAAAATTTGGGAATTTCTTTCACTCAGAAAGTGAGCCTAAAGATTTCTCATGACTATTTCCAGTATCATTTGATTTAAATTCTCAAATGATGAAAAGTATTTTCCTTCACAATGTAAAACAAGAAAAAAATTCTGAATGTAGATATCATGTGCTTTTCTGAATCCTTTAAATTGGATCAGAATAGGTCAATATTATGATTGTTCTTAGAAAAGTACAGAAGAAAAGCAGTTCTTAATCACAATTTGTCATTAACTTTTGAAGATTAAAAGGAACATTACTAATTATAAGTCAAACACAAGACTGGGGCCACTGAGGTGCACCCATTTGACCCAAGTCAATTCACTGACCACTGACACCTGGTTAGCGTTTTACAAACGAAAAGCTTTTTGTCAGATAGGAACCAATTCACCTAATACCCCACACTGCAGCTACAGAAAGGGGGAAAAGTTGCAACTTTTGCAAAAAGGGGGGGAAAAAAGCCAAGTGTTATCTGGATATCTTAACTATATTTACTGAGTTATAGATATGCTAGAATGGAAATTTTGTAACTGATCATCCGATTCCGTTTGTTTGGACATTTAAAGAAACCAAGATACTAAGCAAAGTGCCCCCAAAGATATTAAACTGGTGGCAGAATTCACCAGCATCTTTCCTAATGTCATGCAACCATTAAAAAAAACAAGTCAAAAAGCTGTATTCATTGAAATATTCCTTATTCAGAAAGTGTATCCCGCGCGAGAACAGTAGCCTCAGCTCACCTGCCCGCCCGGTGACCCTTCCCCTCCCCGGACAGGGTCCTCAGCACCTACCGGGAGGCCTCTGCGCCGGGCTGGGAAGAGCGGACAGGTTCAGCGCCGCCGCCTTCTCCCGCACCGTGGCCATGGCCGTGGCTACGGGAACACCACCTCCTTCGTCCGCTGCGCCTGAAGTAGGAGCCCGCCGCCGCCAGTTAACTGGTCCGGGACGGGGCGGGGCTCCCACCAGACCCCGCCCCCGACGGAGGACTGGCCCGCCCCACCGCGGGCCCCGCGCGCCCACACCGCCAGTCACGTGCCTGCCGGGGCCGCGGGTAATCAGGCGCCCTGCGCTCGAGGGGAAGGTGCGGGCCCCGCCTCAAGGAGAACGCCGGCCATTCCCCACGCGAGCAATGGCCAGGTAGCAGGTCTGTCTGTGCGTCCGGCCCTGTGGGTGCGCGCCGGCCCCCACGCGGCCCGCATCCCACAGCCGCTCGGCACCGTCCGAGCGCAGGCGAGGGAAAGTGCCCGAGGGGCCCTGCCCAGCCGGGCGCAAACCACGTTCCCTGGTTGATGAGCTCTGAGACCCTTCGCTGTGCCTCAGCGTCCTCACCTGGGACGCGGCGGTAGGATTAGAACCCGCTTCGCGGGGTTTTTTATGAAGATTACACGAACTGATTGATGTTCAGCATTTTAGTAGTTGGGTCTGGAACATAAGTGCTTATTGAAATTATGTCATGGTAATAAGAGCACCTGGTTTTTCACACATTCTCTCCATGTAAAGACCAAACAAATCTTTATCTGGCCCAGGAGAGCAACGTCTAGAGGTCACAGTCAGGAGGGCATCTGGCTGGCCTTCGGGCTGGCGGCCAAGGCAATGGGTGCTGCCTCCAAAGTAACTGCGTGTCAGACGGGTGGGGACAGAGTTGGCTGCGGAAAGGGAGTGAAGGCGAGGGAAGCGGGGAGGGAGGACTGTTAAGGGCAAGTTGAAACCAGGGAATCCAGGGGTCCGATGTTGGGGTACCTCTGAAAGGATGAGTGACCTAAGAGAACAGTAATGCAACTGCCAGATATTTACCCTTTTTTAAAAAAAAAAATTGGGTATTTTGCAATTACTTTAAACCTTTTGTACATATAATAAATGTCTTCTTGGAAGGAGGAAGCAGGTTATAAATTAGAGTGGTGTTTAAGTGGGAGTTCATTACTCAGCTTATTGGAAGAAGCTCTACATGTTGCTTCATAAAATACATACTAAGAAGCTGTGTCCCTAGGGGCCTGAGTTTGGTGGGCAATTGCTCTGCCTAAGATTTAGTAGATTGCTAATGGTTTAGCCCTTTTTTTATGTGCTCTCTCCCCCTGGTGGTTATAAAACCTGGCCTCACTTCCCTTAAAGGAACTTCCTTTGTAATTTCTCTGTCGGTTACTGCTCAGAGATAAGATACAACTTAGGATCAGTTTCCAGCTCACAGTAGGCCTGTTGTTATCTTTAGTCTGTCCCAGGTTACATAACTGCATGAACCCACAAGTCCATCCTCACTACTTGCGAGAAAAAAAGTTCTTCCTATTTCTGAAAACAAATCTTGACAAACACCAATATTGGGTCTTTTGGTAAGGTTGGTTACTTCAGTGACCATTTTGATAATTTATATCACCTATCAAAGAATTTTTACCAGCTTGTACTATATTTGTCTATCTCACCTGAAATGCTCTCTTTCCTCTTCTCTACCTAACCACATTCTATGTACCTGGAGGCCTAACTCAAATCCCACCTTCTTTACTGGACATATATTTCAGATTATCTTGATATTTTTCTTCTCTGACCATCAATGGCATTTACCAAGTACCTTACTATTTGTATAGATAGATGCTACCTAATTTCAGCATACACATCTTGATTAACAAGATTGGAGAATGGTCCAGGGCAAGAAGCATATTTAACCTTTCAGATTTCTCTCAGTATCTGTAGTGTTGGGCACAGAGTAGATGTCTTGATTGTCCCTATCAGAAAACAGAGCTTTTGAAAAATATCAGCTTCATACTTTTTAAAGTTGAATAGTTAGGAACCTCTATTAAAAGGAACTGATAAAAAATTTCTCTCATCTCTAGCAAGTATTACAATCAGACAGTTTATGACAGGGGTGGGCAACCCCTGGCATGCGTGCCAAAAATGGCATGCCAGTAACTTTTGCTGGCACGCGAAACCCTCTCTTATAATCTTACATTTACAATTTTTTTCTTAATATCGACTTTTTTATTTTTCAGATAAATTCAGCGTAAGTGCATCTTAGATAAATAAATAATTTTACATAACAAATTATCTTAAAGACCTAAATTTAAGTTATAGCCTGGCTGCTGTGTCTCAGTGGCAGTTGAATTCCCCATCAAGGCACATGCCCGAGTTGCTGGCTCATTCCCCGGTACAGGGTGTGCAGGAGGCAGCTGATCCACGTTTCTCTCTCATTAATGTTTCAACCTCTCCCTTTTCCTCTCTCTAAAATTAATCAAGACATATTTTTTAAAATATTATAAACAAACAAAACCACCAGCCAACACCTCTGGTTTCTCTAGCAATGTAAACTAATGATGAGTAAAATTCTTTTGGAGTTTTTAAAATTTTTATTAAGGTGGTAATCTGCCATCTTTCACTATTAAAACATTGAAAATATAATTTTGGAGAATCACATATCAGGTTTATATCTTAACCAAGTTCACCCTACCAAAATTTGTAGTAGACTATTTGTGTTTAGGAAATTTATCCCATATTCATTCTCATATTTTGATGGGGCCAAGTGCTAGGGGAAAATGAGGATACTAAAAAGAGAAGGGAATTAAAACTTATTTTCTGGAAAGGATCTGATACATAATTGATAAATTTTGTGTGAACTGGTTAGTATGTTACCTTTTCCAGGGTTCTTTCCATTGTAATTTTAATTTTTATGTATTTTTTAATATATTTTTATTTATTTCAGAGCGGGAAAGAGAGATAAAAACATCAATGATGAGAGAGAATCATTGATCGGCTGCCTCCTGCACGCCCCCTACCGGGTATATGCCCTTTACCAAAATTGAACGCAGGACCTTTCAGTCTGCAGGCTGATGCTCTATGCCAGTGGTTCTCAACCTTCCTAATGCCGCGACCCTTTAATACAGTTCCTCATGTTGTGGTGACCCCCAATTTCGTTGTTACAAATTGAACATAATTAAAGCATAGTGATTAATCACAAAAACAGTATGTAATTATATATGTGTTTTCCGATGGTCTTAGGTGACCCCTGTGAAAGGGTTGTCCGACCCCCAAAGGGGTCGCGACCCACAGGTTGAGAACCACTCCTCTATGCAGTAGGAATATTAGATGCTCTATCTGAGCCAAACCGGCTAGGGTTTAATCTTAATTTTTAAATAGAGTACAACAAGATTGCCCATTAAAGAAATTTTGAACAAGAGTACATTAGATGATGAACATCCGGGAAACGAAGTCTTTTTTAAAAAGTTATTTTTATTGATTTGAGCGAGAGGAAAGGAAGGAGAGAGCAAGAAAGAGAAGCATTGATTTGTTTTTCCACTTACGCATTCATTGGTTGATTCCTGTATGTGCCCTAACTGGGGATAGACCCTACCACTTTGGCATATTGTGAGGATGATCTAACCAACTGAGCTACCTGGCCTGGGCAAGGAAGTCTTGATATGAGACAGCCTTGAGGCTGGCCTTTAGAAATTATTGGATATGCCTTAGCCAATTTGGCTCAGTGGATAGAGCATCGGCCTGTGGACTGAAAGGTCCTAGGTTTGATTCTGGTCAAGGACACTTCCTGGGGTTGCAGGCTTGACCCCCAGTAGGGGGTGTGTGGGAGGCAGCCCATCAATGATTCTCATAATTGATGTTTCTATCTCTACCTTCCTCTCTGAAATAAAAAAATATATATATATATTTTTTAAATATATTTTATTGATTTTTTACAGAGAGGAAGGGAGAGAGATAGAGAGTAAGAAACATCGATGAGAGAGAAACATCGATCAGCTGCCTCCTGCACATCTCCCACTGGGGATGTGCCTGCAACCCAGGTACATGCCCTTGACCGGAATCGAACCTGGGACCCTTCAGTCCACAGGCCGACGCTCTATCCACTGAGCCAAACCGGTTTCGGCAAAATATATATTTTTAAAAATGATTGGATATTATAGGGGGGGTCAGTTTATAATTCCTCTCTATTTTTTAAACTTTTGTTTATTTATTTAGGCTATTTCAATATCATAAAAGATTAAATATACACCATGATGAAAATATCCTCTTTTGTCCTTTAAAAATAATATTTTTCTTAGAAGTAGTTTATATTACTTGGTACAGATTAATGTCAATTCTAATGAGTGTGTTTTAACAGGTTTGATCCATCTTCACATAAATTAGATTTTCATGTCCTTATAATGACCTTTTAGAGGCTACCAAAGATCCTGGATCTATGAGGACTTCAAATATACTCTAAAAATTACATTCTAATTTTTTTAAAACTGAACATACCTTCTACTATTATGTGCTATTTTAAATGCAACTTCCTGTCCTCCATTCCACTTTATTTCTTGTTTCTGGGGTGGTGTACCTGAGAATCTCCATAATTTTTAAAAATTATGATAAAATAAATCATTTTTTAAAAAATCTATTTTCATTTTAGAGAGGAAGGGAGAAGGAGAGAGAGATAGAAATATCAATGATGAGAGAGAATCATTGATCAGCTGCCTCCTATATGCTTCACACTGGGGATTGAGCCTGCAGCCCAAGCATGTGCCCTGACCAGGAACTAAACCATGACCTACTGGTTCACAGGTCAACACTCAACCGCTGAGCCATGCCAGCTGGGCATCATCATTTTTTTTTTAAATATATTTTATTGATTTTTCACAGAGAGGAAGGGAGAGAGATAGAGAGAGTTAGAAACATCGATGAGAGAGAAACATCGATCAGCTGCCTCCTGCACATCCCCCACTGGGGATGTGCCCGCAACCCAGGTACATGCCCTTGACCGGAATCGAACCCGGGACCTCTCAGTCCGCAGGCCGACGCTCTATCCACTGAGCCAAACCGGTTTCGGCAAGGGCATCATCATTTTTAACATGTACCACTGATAATTAGAATGCATAATTTCAGAGAACCATTTTTTTGAGAATTATACCTCATAAAGTTTCCTTTTACCTGGCATAACAAGTTCTCTTTTTTGCCTCATATATTCCAGAGTTAGAGCTAAAGAAGCCAGCAACCTGGATACACCAATGGGCACAACAAAAGAGCCCCAACAAAAGCTTGCTTCCTGTAGTCAGTGAAGTATGAAGACTTCATGGTAGGAGAACTTGTTTATAGACTGGCTCTGCCATTAACAAATTGCAACTTGGTAGATACTCTCTCCAGCTCTTCATTATCAGCCAATAGCTAAGTCCAGCATTATGATTCCAAGTTGGATGAAGAAAGGAGTTGTGTTTAAAGCAATTTACTTTTATTGCTTAAAATAGAAATAATTGCACACTGGAGAATATTTGAAATTAAAGAAATGCATTTAAAAAATTCTACAATCCAGAAGTAATCACTATTAACATTTGAGGCATTTAAACATTTTTTAAATATAAATTCTTTATTGTTTAAAGTATTAGATGAGATGAGTCTCCTTTTTTTCTCATTGACCTCTTCCTGGCCACTCCCAGCCCCTCAGCACATGCCCTCACTCCTCTACTGTCTGTGTCCGTTGGTTATGCTCATATGCATGCATACAAGTCCTTTGGTTGATCTCTTACCTCCTCACCCCCCATCTTCCTTCATAGGTTGGACAGTCTGTTCAATGCTTCTGTGTCTCTGGTTCTGTTTTCATTCATCAGTTTATGTTGTTTATTATATTCTACAAATGAGTGAGATCATGTGATGTCTATCATTCTCTGACTGACTTGTTTCGCTTAGCATAATGCTCTCCAGTTCCATCCATGCTGCTGCAAATGGTAAGAATTCCTTCCTTTTCACAGCAGCATAGTATTCCATTGTGTAGATGTACCACAGTTTTCTAATCCATATTCTGCTGATGGGCACTTAGGCTGATTCCAAATCTTAGCTATTGTAAATTGTGCTGCTATGCGCATAGGGGTGCATATATCCTTTCTGATTGGTGTTTCTGTTTTCTTGGGATATATATTACTAGGTCAAATGGAAGTTCCAGTTTTAATTTTTTGAGGCAACTCCATACTGTTTTCCACAGTGGCTGCACCAGGCTGCATTCCCACCAGCAGTGCATGAGGGTTCCTTTTTCTCTGCATCCTCACCAACACTAAACATTTTTTAAAAACAGTGCACAGCCGAAACCGGTTTGGCTCAGTGGATAGAGCGTCGGCCTGCGGACCGAAAGGTCCTAGGTTCGATTCCGGTCAAGGGCATGTACCTGGGTTGCAGGCACATCCCCGGTGGGGGATGTGCAGGAGGCGGCTGATCGATGTTTCTCTCTCATCGATGTTTCTGACTCTCTATCTCTCTCCCTTCCTCTCTGTAAAAAATCAATAAAATATATTTAAAAAAATAAAAAATAAAAACAATAAAAACAGTGCACATATTTTATCTGAGATCCTACTGTATGTAAAATTTTTCATTTGCATATTTTACTTAATGCTAGAACATATTACAAACCCATCATAAACATTTTATAGTCTACATACTCTTATTGTATAAATATATCATCATTCACCTAACCATTTCATAAAATTTATAGGGTTTTTTTCCAATTGAAATCATTAAAAAAACTTTATTCATGGCAACTCTTATATTTTGCCTCTTGTGCATTTATTATTTTTTTAATTTTAATTATTTTATTTATTGACTTGAGAGACAGAGAGAGAGAGACCTCAATTTATTGTTCTACTTATTTATGCATTCATTAGTTGCTTCTTGTATGTGCTCTGACCAGAGATCAAACCCACAACTGAGGCATATCAGGACAGCTCTTTAACAAACTGAGCTACTCAGTACATGCATATTACTTTTAGTTTACATTTCTTTGGAACATTGACTAAACTATTTGATAAGGCCCTTAAAAATAAAGGGTCATTTGGATGTTTGGAACCAGGCATTCTTCCTATGTTTTCTCCTAAGGCCTTGCAATTGTCTATAGTAGTGAGACTTTAACTAATGGGATAAATATTAACTAAGGTAGCCTATTAAAAGTAAATATTAAAAGGAAACATAAGCCCTTGCTGGTTGGCTCAGTGGATAGAGCACCGGCCTGCAGACAGAAGGATCCTGAGTTCGATTCTGGTCAAGGGCACATGCCTGGGTTGCGGGCTTGATCCTTAGTACTGGGCATGCCGATCAATGATTCTCTCTCATCATTGATGTTTCTAGCTCTCTCCCTCTCCCTCACTCTCTGAAATCAATAAAAATATATTAAAAAAATAATAATGAAAAAAATAAAAGGAAACATAAATTAGGACTTAGATTTGGTTTGGAATTACAATTTTGCTTCTTTTGTAAGTCTTGTTTTCTTTGTGTCAGGAGGCTGTAAGTGAGAGAGTGTGTGTGTGTGTGTGTGTGTGTGTGTGTGTGTGTGTGTAATCATGTAATATGATTCTTCTTAACTAAATAAACATTTATTGGGAAACACTTCCACAATGGCAGAGTAAGGACTTCCCAAAACCTGCTCCTCCATAAAGCAGTGAAATAACTGGCAATAATTGTCTAGCTCAACTTTTTCAGAATTCTAGAAAGTAACCAAAGCCTTGCAACGACCTGAGGACTGTTCATTTGAGAAAAATGGCTGATCTCAGAACAGAGAGATTTGTGATGTTTATTTTTTTTTTAAATATATTTTATTGATTTTTTACAGAGAGAAAGGGAGAGAGATAGAGAGTTAGAAACATTGATGAGAGAGAAACATCGATCAGCTGCCTCCTGCACATCTCCCACTGGGGATATGCCCGCAACCCAGGTACATGCCCTTGACCGGAATCGAACCTGGGACCTTTCAGTCCGCAGGCCGACGCTCTATCCACTGAGCCAAACCGGTTTCGGCTATTTTTTTTTTTTTATTGATTGATTTTAGAGAGAGGAATGGAGAGAAAAAGAAAGAAATCAATTTGTTGTTCCACTTATTTTTCATTCATTGATTCTTTTTTAAAATATATTTCTTTATTGATTTCAGAGAGGAAGGGAGAAGGAGAGAGAGATAGAAACATCAATGGTGAGAGAGAATCACCAATCGGCTGCCTCCTGCACGCCCCCTACTGGGGACCGAGCCCACAACCCAGGCATGTGCCCTTGACCGGAATCGAACCCGGGACCCTTCAGTCTGCAGGCTGATGCTCTATCCACTGAGCCAGGCCGGCCAGGGCCATTGGTTGATTCTTGTATGTGCCCTAATCAGGGAACAAATCCACAACCTTGGTGGAGGGGGACAGTGCTCTAACAAACTGAGCTGCCTGGCCAGGGCTGACTTGTGGTGTTTAAATTGCTCTGTTACACCCTGCCAGCATGGCTCAGAGGTTGAGCATCGACCTATAAACCAGGAGGTCAAAGTTCAATTCCCAGGGCACATGCCCAGATTGTGGGCTCGAGCCCCAGTGTGGGGTATGCGGGAGGCAGCCAATCAATGATTCTCTCTCATCACTGATGTTTCTCTCTCTCTCCCTCTCCCTTCCTCTCTGAAATCAATAAAAAATTTGTTTTAAAAATTTGCTCTATTCCCATCCCACTCTCCGTAGCTCTACAGTAGCCTCAAAAATCAAAGTAGTATCTATAAAATAGCAGCAAAGCAGCCACAGGATAGTGTTGAACAGGTTTGGAGCACCTCAGAAAGTCCCATTGTCTGAGAATTGTCACTATTTAACCTGCATAGCAGCTCTCCGAAAAGCTGCATTCACCTGACCTGATTCAGTCTCTCAGGCCATGTAAGTTTTGTCATAGAGGCAGAATTTTTAGAATTCTCTGGGATCACATAGGAAGGATGGTCATACTCTGTCTAGGGGGGATGTAGAAAGTTTCTCAGTGGGTCTGTGTTAAAGTTGAGCATTAGAGGATGTTTACCACATAGAGGAGGAAGTAGGGCACTTCCAGGCAGGCAGAAGAAATATCATAAGTAAAAGCATGAAAAAACATGTATAAAATGGCATACTCAGCAATAAAAAGCTGTGTGGCTATGGAATAGAGTCCATAAGGGTAGCGATGGGAGAACTGAAGAAGTTAGGTGAGAAACATAAGGTGGCTACGTCATGAGGGGTCTTTGGTGATCAGGAAACAAACTCTGAAGTTGAAAAGTTCAGTAAATGAATTAATAAACTCATGAGAGGAACTCAGTATGCTTTTGAACTGACAGAAGAAAGAATAAACAATCTTGAAGATAGACCAAGAGATTATGCAAACTGAAGAACAGAGAAAAAAGAGAATGAATAGAAATAAGGAAAGTTTCAGAAGAAATGTGGGACACCACTAGCACAACAACATATGTGTAATGGGAGTACCAGAAGGAGAAGATAGAAAAGAGCAGAAAAAAATATTTGAAGAAATAATGGAGAAGGGAGGTGTGTATTCTGTTCTTGCCTCTTGATAGACCAGAGATCATTTTAAGCCAATCCATGATGACTATGTTCAGGGCTAGCTTTAAGTTTTTCTATGCCATAGTTGACACCTCAGTGGTTATCATGCACTCAATATTTTTGTCCCACCAAGTTAATTTTTGAAATCCTAACCCTCAAAGTGGTGGTATTTGGAGATGGAAACTGAGAGGTAATTAGGATTAAATAAGGTCATAAGTGTGGGGAGAGTCACTAGAGAGCTTGCTCTCATTGCCATTTGAGGACACAGCAAGAAAGCAGCCCGTCTACAAGCCAGGAATCTTGATCTGGGAATTCTAGCCTCTAGATCTGTGAGGAAATAATTTTTTTTGTTGTTTAAGCCACCTAGTCTATTACATTTTGTTATAGCAGCTAATATAGTAGTGCTCAAGTACCTGTTACAGTGATGATTTTTCATCTTTCTCATTGAATGGCAGTGTTTGTTCTTGAGTAGTATGGGCATACTTAACAAAACAAGTATGCTTTGCAGTGCTTTGTGAATGGTGCTTTAATGCATAATCTTTTTGATAGTGGATTGTTTGCAAACTCCTATGATAAAGTTAATGCATTTGCATTAGCATTGGTTGTGCAAAGCCCTAACATCCTGACTTCTACTTAAGTCAAATAACATTATCTTATAATAAACTTGATGGAGGACTGGCATTTAAAAGACTTTATACTGATTGGCCCATTTACAGTTTTTAAGTCATTGATAGAGTGTATGTAAACAAAGCTAATTTTAAAAATTCATTCTGAAGCCGGGTTCTTTCTGTTAGGCTGTTGCTAGTGTTTTGAATTCTCTTGCTTCACTGCTTAAAGACACCTGCTCTCTGATAATAGCACATTCGCTTCCATAGAGTAAATGGAAATTAAATATGACAAGAGACTCTGGTCTGTGGAGAAGCACAGTGAGAACTAAGAGAGTGATATGCAAAAGATGGGTAGTATAAGAGAGATTTTCTTTTAAAGATAGAGACAGTTCCTAGCTGGTTTGGCTCAGTATAGAGCATCGGCTCACAAGGGTCTCTGGTTCCATTCTGGTCAAGGGCATGTACCTCATTTGCAGGCTCGATCCCCAGCTCTGGTTGGGGGTTGTGCACTAGGCAACTAATCAATGTGTTTCTCTCACATCAATGTTTCTCTCTGTCTTTCCCCTTCCCTTCCTCTCTCTCTCTCTCTCTCTTTTTCTCTCTCTCTTAAATAAATAAATAAATAATGATAATAATAATAAGAAGACATCAATCGAAAAAATATCCTCAGGTGAGGATTAACAAAAAAGAAAAAAATTTAAAAAGAGACAGTTTGCCATTTTGAACTACTATGAGGCCACCTTGAAAACATAAAACTGATTCCAAATAAACTCTCATTTATATATTCACCCATCTATCCAACACATTCCTATTAAGTTCCTGTTGTGTAAAAGACATGCTATTGGAGATAGAGGACTAATTGAATACAGACCTTAAGTACTCCATAATTAACTGTTGATATCAGACATGTTTCTAATTGATCTTATACTAGTGTCACAAGATGAACTAAATACTGATGGGTTTCTACGTGTGTAAAATTAGCTGCTTAATGATTTTGAGCGTCTTGCAAGTTAGTAAAAGATAGTAAAATAATGTGGTAAGGCCTTTCCATTCTTACTATTTTGCTGTACCTCTTTTGGTGCTGCCAAACTGAACCACTTTGCATTTCTCCTAACATTCCAGTCGACCAAGAACATTAATAGCTGAAGACTTGCCTAATTTAAGGAAGAGAAAAACATCCAGACTAATATCACATGACATGGGAGTAGAACTAGTTTAGTGGCAACTGAAGCAGAAAACATTCTCCTGAATACAGACTATCATGTGGTCTTTCTTTTCTTTTTTTTTTTTAATATATTCTATTGATTTTTTACAGAGAGGAAGGGAGAGAGAGAGAGAGATAGAAACATCAATGAGAGAGAAACATCGATCAGCTGCTTCCTGCACACCTCCTACTGGGGATGTGCCCGCAACCAAGGTACATGCCCTTGACTGGAATCGAACTTGGGACCTTTCAATCCGATGCTCTATTCACTGAGCCAAACCAGTTAGGGCTCATGTGGTCTTTCTTAACCAGCTGTTTAAAAGTCCTTCCAACCTGAGGGTTGGTTTCATCATTACTGCTTCCATGAAGCCTTCCCTGACTGCCCCAAGTAAATGAACTCTTCACCCAAGAATGTTGCTCACAGGGAGTGCACCTACCAGAAACTTTCATTTACTTTTACCAGGACTTTTTCTCTTAATTATTCTATTTGAAGAGTCTGAAAACCCAAAAGACAGGAATGTGAAATCCTGGTCCCTGGGCTCTCTCTTCATGAGGACAAAATGTGAAATACGATGGCTACTACATTTCACTTTTTTATAAAATACCAGCATTCTTGTATTATATAAACGCCTGGTATTGACATTTTCTCCTGATGTTGCAATTATTGCACACTAAGGTCATTAATGCTCTTATTGCAAAATCCCAGTGAATACTTAACTGTTTTTACCTTATTAATGCTCCCTGTAACTTTCCATTCATATATTCAGTTATTCATCAAATATTTAATGAAACCAGATTCTGCACTAGACACTGGGAATGCAATAGTGAGCAAAATACACATGGGTCCTATCATCAAGGGCTGCTAGGATCCAGCACAAGAGAGAACAACAATCAAGCAACCACACAAAGTGTGGTGAATGCTCATCTAATCTAGTCCAGAGGGTTAAAATCTAATCTGGCTAACAGAAGTGACGTTAAAGTGAAATCTGAAGAATTAAGAGATGGAGGAAGAATAGTTCAGCTGAGGGAACAGGAAGGACTGGCGGCAAGAAAAAACATGCACATTTAAGGAACTTAAACTTTATTAAGAATGGGCCACATAGAGGAAGGGCAGTAAGGAGGAGGACAGTGCTTAGGGGCTTTGTAAACTGTGATAGAATTTGGGTTAAAGGCAATGAAAAAAGTCCATGGGAAGGTTGTGAGGAGGGAAGGACAGGAAAAAAAGTAATTTTGGCTACAATTTAAGAAAAACATTTCTATTATGTCCATTATTTCCTATTCTATTTTCTAACTGATTTTCATTGTTGCCTTATTCTAAATACTTCAAAGAGCTAAGTTAAAAGAACACTTATATTTAGTTCGGGTATAAACAGTAAATTCTCCATGTATCACAGATAAATATGTAAAACTTAAGTTATTTTTGCAGAGTAACTTCTTGACTCCTGATTAACATCACAAAATAGATAAGGTTTAACAATAGACTAACAGGTAATTGTATCTTCCTTTTATTTGAAACCATTCAGTTCTAAATTATTCATTTTAACTGAAGAACAGATATGTACATCAACTAAAATGATCAATAATCTAGTTTCTATTCCACTTTGGAATGTCCTTCTTAATTTTCATTTAAATATGGTATCTCTAAAATTTAGGAATTTAAAGCCACACTACAGAAAAGGGCAAATCCATAAATACATAATCTTGCGATTTATCCCCATATTGGGAACTGAAAGTGTGGGTTAGGCTGATGTCAAAGACCGAGTAGAGAATGGTTTGTAATTTTTTTTACAAGTTCATTTTTATATTCTTGGGCTTTAAGAACAAAAATTATGAGTTTTATTATTTTTCTGCTAATAAAAACATTTCCACATGGAAAACAAAGAGTAGCAGTATTCCCTTTCAAATCTTCCCTGAGAGAGTCAGGTTAAATAACTGAGTTTCATTGAGATACAAAAATTTTTTAAAATGTTTTTACTGATTTCAGAGTGAGGAAAGGGAAGGGATAGAAACATCAATGATGAGAACCATTGATTGGCTGCCTTCAGCATGCTCCCTACTGGGGAATCAAGCTCTCAACTTGGGCATGTACCCTGACAGGGAATCGAACCTGGACCTCCTGGTTCATGGGTCAGTGCTTGACTACTGAGCCACACTAGCCTGGCTACAAAGTGTTTTTTAAAATACTAAAAAAAGAATGTAAGCCCTAGCCGGTTTGGCTCAGTGGATAGAAATTCAGCCTGTGAACTAAAGGGTCCCAGGTTCGATTCCGGTCAGGGGCACATGCCCAGGTTGCAGGCTCGACTCCCAGTAGGGGTCGTGCAGGAGGAAGCCAATAAGTGATGTTTCTATCTCTCTCTCCCTTTCCCTTCCTCTCTGAAATCATTAAAAATATATTTTTTTAAAAAGAACTACATTAACAAAGCAAGTGTAGTATTAATTTCTATCATTTAGTTTTGTATGTGAATATATAGTTTTGAATAGTGGCTGTATTCTAAAATATTTTGTGCAAAAATACTAAAATGAACAGCAATGTCAGCAACCAAATGGAGATAAGTTACAGAATTTTAAAATACTTTTTGATAGCCGGAGCCGGTTTGGCTCAGTGGATGGAGCGTCGGCTTGCGGACTGAAGGGTCCCGGGTTCGATTCCGGTCAGGGGCATGTGCCTGGGTTGCGGGCGCATCCCCAGTGGGAGATGTGCAGGAGGCAGCTGATCGATGTTTCTCTCTCATTGATGTTTCTAACTCTCTATCTCACTCCCTTCCTCTCTGTAAAAAATCAATAAAATATACTTAAAAAAAATACTTTTTGATAGAGACCATTGATTAAAGTTTTAGTTTTGAACTGTGTAAAATAAATCAAGGAATAAGGTCTTATATAACCAAAACTAAAACATAGCAAAAATGCTGACAATATTTTTGCTTGAAATATTTAGTATTTTAAAATATTTGAAGGTTAAGGCAGCATCTTATTCTGAAAATTAAAGGATCAGTCAGGACACATTTCTTTTTTACCTTTTAATATAGATAATAAAAATATCTTGAGAGTAGCAGTTACTTCTAGCTTTGCTTTATTTTCAAATAAAAAATTAGGTGAATTAATGGATTCATACACCTTTATATGTAGAAAAGGACTAAAAGAGTTCTACCTTAAGACAAACTCAGTTATTTTCTGATATTGTCTGCTGAGGTAGTATATAATTAATCAATATTGACTAATTTTAGAAAATCATGGGTGGATCATATACCACCTATACCTAGTAACTTTGTTTAGGACTCTACATGATATGTGTTGTACGAGAAATCTGTAACATGATGATGCTTTAGTAAAATACAATACCTGTTTTCAAATATTAAAAAATAGACCAAACCCCAAACATTCTGATTTTGTTGTTTAAAAAATTGCTTTCATTTAATGATCTGAGTTAGTAACAAACAAATGTACAAAATTATCTTTCACATTTTCATACATTGTATTATGGACCACTTAAAACTCTGGATTGCAAATGTAGGTTTCTTTGTATCCTTAACTTCAATTATTGCCACTTATAAATAAAGGTGATTTACAAAAACATGCATTTGAGAACACAGATGCTAAAAGTTGCACATGGAAGTTAATGTACAACCAGTAGCGTACATTGTTCATTTGTGCAGTTTGTGTCGATGCAACTGACGCAGAAGCAGTTATCCTGGGGATTTTTCACTCTAGTTAAATAACATTTTTGGGCAACAGATGAAAGTACAGTTTAAAACAAAAACTGTATTCTACAAATACAATAAAATTCACTTGTACAGCTGAAGAAACTTTTGGGACCCAAAGCTGATTCAATAACCCTGCTGGTACATTGGTTTTATGGGTATATTGCCAAAGTCATAGGTTGGAAAATAGCTGAAAATAAGTATGTATAGTAAAAGGAAAGTGAGACTAAAAAACGTGAGGAAAGCTTTGAAAATAGTAGTAATGTATGAGTCATCTATAATTTTCATTTTTAAATTTCAGAAACTTGGAAGATAATCTGAACATTTTCTAAGCCGTTTAAAATTTTAAGATTTTTCCATCATACTGTTTTCTAGGCCACTTCCCCAACCACTAATCTGCACTATAAACAAACACCAACATATGACTTTTTATATTAAATTGTTTCCAGATACCTGTAGGTAAAAAAAAATCTAATCTTCCTTAAACATGTTTTTCTAAGTTGTGGCAACATGTGCTTTACCCCTCTTTAACTCAATCTACAACCTGAAGTTATTTCTATATTATAAATTTTAAATTCCCTGGCAAGTAATGTGAATGTTACCCAGCTAGATATTTATTCAGCTTCTTAAAGGACTTATATATGGGTGTCATAATTGTCCCACTTTCCCTTAAAGCCCAAGTTTGATGTAATCTCATGTAATATGGATTACCTGAGAAAAAAATGGTACAAAGCAATGGATCTACTCCAGGCAGTATTATAGACTTGGCTTCTGATGTTATTGAAAACACTTGTTTTATTACAATGAATACAACTGCAAACAGTTTGAGGACAACTGCAGTTGAAAAGAAAATGGGTGGTTTTCTATAGGAAACATCTGTTTTCCATGGACCTTGTGAAGAAAATGTGGCTAGTGATTTCAAACATGTACTTCAAGTTACCTAAATGCAACACAGCTTCTAAAAAAATATAAATCATCAGTGATTCAGGCAAGAAAGCTGGGGGAGTAAAGATGTATACTTAAACACTACATTAGGAGATGTAGTTACCTACTCTGTACTTTGAAATGAAAGAAACCAATTCTGTCCAGAGTCAGTACCAGAAAGAGATATAGCTGCTTCCTACTCTTCTACATAACAAAATTAATTTTATGATGCTTTCACTTGCTGATAGTTTCTTATTTGAACTATCAAAAAGAATCTAGGTTATTTTTGTTTTCAAAATAAGCTGCCTGGTGTTGTTTTTATAAAACTTTCAGAAATGAAACATTTAACCTTAGAGAGAAACTTTGATATTGAGTATCTTGTCTAATGGCAGGTACAAAATTGTTGAATTAAGGATTATTGCTTTTAAAAAGATAACCATCAGAAATAAATATGTAAGGTTAACTCAATACTCATTTTTCACTCAATGCTACGTTTTATTCCCAAATCAAGTCACATGTTACCTTCAATTCTTTGCCAGTTTACTTAGGTTTTTAATTATAAGAAGTTAGCCTGTTAACTCAAAATGAAGACAATAGCAATAGCTACATAAGCACGTCTTATTTGGGCATTGAGCAGTAACACTGCTTTCTTGACAGGACTTAAGGCACTAAATGGTAGTAAAATAAACAAAAGTATGATGATTAACAAGTTCTTTAGAATCCTAAAAAAGGAGATCATTTAGAAGGACACTATTAAATCCTTTTCTCAAACAAATAAGGCATCCTGTTGGCAAACACAAAAAACACAAGGTCATGTTGAACCTAATACATTCACTGTCTCTCAGCTAAAGTACTTGACAAATTGACAAATTAACTAGCTATGATAGCATGTATAAAGGTTGGAAAGGCACCAAGGAGAGCTCTACCACTTCCAGTTCTGAGAGTCAGGTAGGCTGTGTTTAACACTGCATGCATGTAATCTAATTATAAATTTTATTCTTTAAAATGTATAATGTGGTTAGATTTTCGTTTCAACAAATCAGTTAATCAAATGCTTGTTTAGTAAGAAATTTATTTTCATGAATCAGAAAATTACAGCAGTGTCTAACACAACCCCATTATAAAGCTAAACTAATTCTAGTACTGAATGCATATTCTGGATAACACTGAAGCAAATCTGTATAAACAAAAAAGGTTACCTCAAGATAGAATTCACAATTGAAATTCAACATATAACTAAATAAGATTTACTGAAAACGAAAAGTGTAGTACAGGTACATCAAACAATTATAATCACAACATTTTCCTTGTGAAAAATACAACTATTAGTGAAATAAAATGTACAACTGAAGTTTTTTTCCAAAGGAAAAAAAAACAGTATAAAGGAAAATACTTTTCTTCGAGATAAGGAAGATAGTATGTCATTGTTGTTGTTTTTTTATCACAATTTGACACAAAAAGCAGTCATAGAATTGCACCAATTCCACATCCAGTTTCCTGAACATGTTAAGAGTAAAAGGAGTTTGTAAAGCAGAATGCAGTTTCTGAATTTTATATTTTAAATTGATGATATTCTCATACAGAATGTCATAGCACACCAGATCTGTTTACACATGTACAATACTTTCTGTTTTGTGGCCAGACATGAATACAAACATGATTTCTGCCACCTTTCTATCATTCTGGTGTTTAGTCAGAGTCAGGAAAAAATAATCAAGCTACTTAAGTGTTACCTAACAATAAAGAAAAATATTTAGTGCATGCTTCATCATTTGTCAAAAAACATTTCTGAAAATAAAACTCAGTTACCAAATGGTTTACAAAATAGAAAAATCATTCATTAGGATAAAAATGTGGTGGGACGTAGGTCCATTTTCGAAGGACTGACTTCCTTGGCAGCACCACTATCCTTCAGCAGAGGTCAGGATGCAAGCAAGTTCTATGGCCAGAGCAGGTGTGCCTGCAGGAGATCACTACTTGACATTTGATTATCCAAGGCTCTAGACCAGCGGTTCTCAACCTGTCACGACCCTTTGGGGGTCGAACGACCCTTTCACAGGGGTCGCCTAAGACCATCGGAAAACACATATATAATTACATATTGTTTTTGTGATGCTTTAATTATCTTCAATTTGTAACAATGAGATTGGGGGTCACCACAACATGAGGAACTGTATTAAAGGGTGGCGGCATTAGGAAGGTTGAGAACCGCTGTTCTAGACCAACTTTGATCACTCCCTCCACCATTTCATTAGTGCTACAAAACAGATGAAAATTTTCTGGAAATGTTAGAAGCATTTCTGCTGTACATGATTTAGAAGTTCTCCAAATTTTTCAAATAGGTCTTCTACCCATTTTACATTTTTCATACAAAGCTGAACAATTTCTTCTTGTCCTAAATCTTCATTTTTCTTCTGCACAGAAGAGATCTAAAATAAAGAGAATTGCCACATTAGCTTATACATATCACTTTATAAGCTCTTTATAAAGACTATTTCTATATCCTGAAAAGAGGATTTATTAATTCACCTGTAAGTACTGATCTTTTTTTTAAAACCCATCCACGGAGAATAATTATTTCATATACATTTGAATGAAGTCTAATCCTATCATTTTTGGCTCCATGGGAGAAAGGAAGAAGGCCAGGAAAAGTGGTTCAAACTTTTTAAATTCCTTTCAGTTGTATTAAAAGCAGAATGACAAAATTTGAGGTCAATATTTCCTTTAAGATAATGTAAAAATAGTGAACATATTTTGCATGACCACCTTTACTTTCTCCTTTGCTAAACAGAGGTTAGATTTAGAACATCTTTCGAAACAGACCATTATGAAATCCATTACATGTAACTGTGAGTAAACTTAACCCTTTCTAATTAAAAACAAAACAAAACACCTGATAGTACTGTCTACATTTAAACCCTGAGCGAGTTAATCCTTATATCCCATCCACAAAGTGGTACTATTGTCATATATAATTTCTAAGCAACCTAAATTATGATACTTAAAAGTTACAATTAAATGTTAACTATCATTTCTTCATGCCAAGAACAAGACCCCATTTCTCTATAATTGAAAAGGATAGGGCCATTCTAGTGATAAGGAAAACAGTGAGAAATATGTGACTGAAGTGTATTAAAACAGGATCATTATACATTGAGAAGAAAATATAATCAAGTACCATTTATTATGGCAATGTAAGCCAAGCACCCACAACCTAAAACATTACCACTTATAGCTCCTTTGAGAGGCGGTGAGCCTCAGATTAATCTGAGCACAACACAACAGAGAGGCTGGGAGCAATAGTCATTACTTATAGGAGAATATAGAGACATACATTTTTAAGCAATTCTCTTTGACACATTAAAAATACTATAGTTACAGTCTCCTTAAAGCATGGAAAAACATACATTTTGTTTTTAAATAAATGAAAAAATAATTACCTCGTCTTTACATATCAGATAAACATGATATTTATAATGATGGAGTGAATGATACAAAGAATATAGCTGTATTTTCTCTGGATCAACAGCAAACTCCTATAATAAGAAAACAGTTTAGAGATATATTTATTTCATGGAGCACCTGAGCTAAGAACACTTTTATAAAAATGCTAGGCTAAAAGTTTCAAAGGAAATATTAAAAGTGACTTGTATGGCTAGATATTAGCTCGTATTAATAAGCTGCTATTAATAAGAGGCTTATTCGAAATAATTTAAATTTTATTTTTAAACCTTCACTTTTTTTCCTGAACATAAATATACACTATTTCAAAATATTTAACCATTATAGAAAAGTTTAAACAATGAAGATATAAGATGATTTATAAAGTAAAAGAATCCTATAATTTCTTGGTTCAGAGATAAACAAGATTAACAAAATGTTATATATTTCTCATGTTTTCCTCCATGTATAACATATATTTCTATAACTTCTTTTTTAGCCTAACTAAAACATGGGTCTCTATCTATTACATACTCCATCCCCAATATAAATTAAATGGCAGGAAATTTTGACCCTTTTTCACTGTTGTATTCTTAGTACTTAAAACTGTATTTGGCATACTACAAGCACTAAAAAAACCCCAAAAACTTTATTGAATGAATGAATCTATCACTTCTTTTTCTGAATAGGCATTAATTTAGACCATGCTTGAAAATGAATCAATTTCAATTGTAACAATTTTGCAGATATGTGGTCAACACTGAATCTTATTAAATGTGTGCACACTCATTTATCTGTATGCATTTGTATCCAATGACAAAAAAAACTATAAAATATACATTCAAGCATGGTATATTTCCTTGCTTACTAGGCTATTTAGAAATTTTCTGAGCACTTACTATATGCCAGATACTGTGCTAGGTAATGGAGAGAAACAAAGAATAAGACGGAATCCCTGCTTTTTAGGCCAGAGTGGCTCATTCCTACCTGAAAATAATTCAAATTTAACAACAATATAGTAAAATATTTGCCTGCCTCAATGTTTTAATTAGAATTATATTAACAACTGGAAAAGGTATAATAACATCAATCAATATATACTTACTTGTGCAGATTTAATGGTTGTTTTAGAAGTCCTTAGAGTTTTCTTATTATAAGCTTTGCCATTCATTTTGATTTTAGAAACAGCAGATCCCCCACTTTTTGCTTTAGAGTCTCGAGTAATTATCGTTAGTTCAGGAAAACTTTCCAAAGCATTCTTTAAAATAAAGCAAAAATAATTGACATCAGAAGAAAACTAATTTACACTCCTTATAGCTACTCAAATTTACTTTAAAAAATATATAAACGTTTCCATACATGTACATAAACACACAAATATATATACATGGGGAACACTGATTGGGTGTGGCATATCTGATATTCAAATACACACATACGTGGGAGTGTTAAACATGGCCAGATTCTTTGCAGCTCCCCTCCCCATCAAGATGTGAATCTTAACTATATTTATGGTGATCATTTTGCAGTATAGACAAATACTGAATCCTTGCTATACACCTGAAACTAATATAATGTTGTATGCAAGTATACCTCAAATAAAAAAAATGTAGATTCTATTTCCCCATCCCTTGTATCTGGGTCAACTTTATGACATGCTGTAAGCAACCCCACATGACACTGTGGGAACCCCTGAATGAGGCAGAAAGTTCTTTGCAATAATGCCTTTCTGGTTTCAATGTAGGGGAAAGAGGGACATATACAAATGCTTTTAATTTATGATGGGGTTATATTCTGATAAACCCATGCTAAGTTGAAAATACTGTAAGTTGAAAATGCATTTACCACTACACTACAGAGCATTGTTGTTTAACATTGTGATCACGAGGCTAAGTGGGATTTGTGGGTCCCTGCTGCTGCCCAGCATTATAAGAGAGTATCATACCACATATTATAGCCCAAGAAAAGGTCAAAATTCAAAACTCGAAGTATAGCTTCTACTGAATTCATATATCTTTTACACCATCTTAAAGTAAAAAAATTAAGTCAAACCATTGTAAATCTACTTAAGTTTCTTCAAAGCTCTACCAATTGAACCACTGTTAACACTCTAAAACTTGGTCAAGTCCTGGATCAGGGCAAGAAACAAGTGTTGTAATGTTCCTCTGGCTTCACCACTTCTCTTGCTTCTTTTGACTACAGGAAACGCAGTTGTGAGATAAGAGTGTAAAACAGAAAAGGGACAGACCCAAAGACTGAGAAACAGCGATCAGGCTATCAATCCCCAGAAGGAAAGTAGGGGAGGGCGGGGGTAAGGGGAAGAGATCAACCGAAGGACTTTATACATGTATATAAGCCAAACCAATGGACATGGACAACAGGGGGATGGGAGCATGAGTGTGTGGGGCGGGGGGGGATTTTGGGGGCTAATGGGGGGGATGAGGACACATTTGTAATACCTTAACTAATAATAATAAAAAAAATAAAACAAAAAATAAAAAAATATTTAAAAAAAAGTGTAAAACAGAGTTTGATGAGTTTTGTGACCACAATGATACAATAGTTATCACTGATAATTTAGTGGCCATATGGCAGAACCAATTCTAGTCCATTCTTTAAAAGTCACTGGCGTATTTATGCCCTTACCTACTTGGCAAATCATCCTGACATGAAAAGCTACAAACAATAATTGGAGCCTGGTCACAGTGGGCGCAGTGGTTGAGCATCGACTTATGAATCAGGAGGCCACGGTTCGATTCCCAGTTATGGCAAATGCCCAGGGCGCGGGTTCGATCCTCAGTGTGGGGTGTGCAGGAGGCAACTGATCAATGATTCTTTCTCATCATTGATGTTTCTAGTTCTCTCTCCCTCTCCCTTCCTCTCTGAAATCAATAAAAATATATTTTAAAAAAATAATTGAATATTTGTAGCTAAATTTAACTAGTTTGAATAGTTTTTAAAAATTGAGCTACTAGCATCATTTAATATTTTGATACTAAAAGGGTTCAAGAGTTCACATTATCTTTATTTCCCCCCATTATATAATAAAAACTAGAGGCCCAGTGCACAAATTTGTGCATGGGTGATCAGGGCCAGCTGGCCAGGGGGAGGTACTGCGGGAGGTTGGCCAGCTGCGGGAGTGCACTAACCATCAGGGAGCAACTCCTGTGTTGAGCGTCTGCCCCCTGGTGGTCCGTGTGAGTCATAGCTACTGGTCGTTCAGTTGTTCCGCCTTAACGGTCGCTTAGGCTTTTAAATATATAGATTGTACTTCTCATTTGATAAACTGAACTGTTTTATAAACAGTCACAACCTTCAAGGCCACTCTTTTCAAACCCTGTGTGAGTTCCCAAACACCTGGTATTCCCAACAATGCATTTTTAAACAGAGACCCTAATGTTTTTATATATAAGTATAGGAGGGAACTAAGTTTCATTTAATAGACACAATAGAATTTTTACTATTTCCTACCAGAGTGAGCTATCACTAATTTCTAGCTTCATTTTCTTAGATTATTTGTGCTATTATATACTTTGGTGTTTTCCTTATAAAACATGCCCAGGCTTGAATTACTCTTTATAACAAATGGAATTTAAAGACCAAAAAATAAAAATAAATGGATTTTACATTTGGGAACAATGAACACTAGGTCAGTATGCAGATGAAAGGAGAAAACTTAAGTGCTCTTTCTAATAAGCACAAGATGCTAAAGATGACTAGAAGTAAATAGGATTCAGAGGAAATAGATCATTAACTTCAAAAAGCTTTAGGATTCCTAAAATTACCGGGATCATCATGGGAAGTGGGGTTATTTCTAAAGAATAGAAAATAGTTTATAATCTGTTTGTAATATTTTATATCAAATCATTCTAAATTTTAGTACTGTTTGTGTATGTAGCTTAGAAATGGCTATAAATGAAAATTATCAAAATTAACTAATTTTTTTAATTAAATCTTTATTATTCAGATTATTACATTTGTTCCTCTTTTTTACCCCCATAACTCCCCTCCTCCCAGTTCCAGCCCCACCCTCCGCCCTCACTCCCCACCCACTGTCCTCATCCATAAGTGCACGATTTTTGTCCAGTCTCTTCCCGCATCTCCCACACCCCTTTCCCCCCCAAGAATAGTCAGTCCATTCCCTTTCTGTCCCTGAGTCTATTATGATCACCAGATTATTTATTCACTTGATTCTTAGATTCACTTGTTGATAGATGCATGTCTGTTGTTCATAATTTGTATCTTTACCTTTTTCTTCTTCTTCCTCTTCTTAAAGGATACCTTTCAGCATTTCATATAATACTGGTTTGGTGGTGATGAACTCCTTTAGCTTTTCCTTATCTGTGAAGTTCTTTATCTGACCTTCAGTTCTGAATGATAGCTTTGCTGGATAAAGTAATCTTGGTTGTAGGTTCTTGGTATTCATCACTTTGAATATTTCTTGCCATTCCCTTCTGGCCTGCAAAGTTTCTGTTGAGAAATCAGCTGACAGTCGTATGGGTATTCCCTTGTAGGTAACTGAGTTTCTTTCTCTTGCTGCTTTTAAGATTCTCTCTTTGTCTTTTGCTCTTGGCATTTTAATGATGATGTGTCTTGGTGTGGTCCTCTTTGGATTCCTTTTGTTTGGGGTTCTCTGCACTTCCTGGACCTGTAAGTCTATTTCTTTCACCAGGTGGGGGAAGTTTTCTGTCATTATTTCTTCAAATAGGTTTTCAATATCTTGCTCTCTCTCATCTTCTGGCACCCCTATAATTCTGATGTTGGTATGCTTGAAGCTGTCCCAGAGGCTCCTTACACTATCTTTGTATTTTCGGATTCTTTTTTCATTTTGCTTTTCCGGTTGGGTGTTTTTAGCGTCTTCGCATTTCAAATCTTTGCCTTGATTCTTGCGCTCCTCTGGTCTGCTGTTGGGATACTGTATAGTATTCGTTATTTCAGTCCGTGTATGCTTAATTTCTAGTTGGTTCTTTATCATAACATCAAGGGTCTCATTAGTTTTCTTGAGGATCTCACTACATTTATCGGCGGCTTCTAGACAGTTCTTAAGAGACCTTAAAAGTGTGGTTCTGAACTCAATATCCTCCATTGACAGTTTTGTCCTGTTTCTTTGTCTCTGCATTTTTTATGCTTTCTTGGTACACCCCCTAGTGGGCTTTGTGCACAGTCTTGTTGTAGTTAAGCCTTGATTGTTGTCGGCAATACCGGGGGTGATTTGACCTCCAGGCTAACTGGCTATCCAAAATTAACTAATTTTAAAAACTTTGTTTTTTTCTGTGAAAATAAGAATATCAAAACTAATTTTTCACTTGCTTATCATAAACTATTACATAAGCTTTAAATATCTACTGAATCTATTAAATTTCAAGTGGTAGCTTTATTTTAATGCAAGTTATTAGAGAACTGGTTTGATATTTAAAACATGGTTAGCCAAAACTGGTCACTATTAAGATTTAATAAATCTTTAGAAAACACACATCTAAGAATATTCTCTTGTCTCTAGAAACATGGTATTTCCCAAAGGATATTTCATTTGAAGAACAGTTAAGTGGAAAATACTTGACTAGCAGTCAGTAGACCAAATTCTTAGTAATGAGCTTCTTACCAACTTTGGACATTTTTTCCCTACAAGTACCTATCAGTGAAGAATATAGGACTACTGGTAGAGTTTGGTGTCAATTAATTTTGAACTCAGTGTTCAGAGCCTTAATTTTCACCTAGCTAAAATAAAATCAATTTTCACTTTTATGTGGAGTTCAGATAAAACAGTGATGTGAAAAAGCTATACAAATTACCCAAAGAAATTGAAAATTTAAGCCCACACAAAAACCTGCACATGGATGTATACAGTAGCTTTATTGATAATTGCCAGGATTAGGAAGCAACCAAGATATCATTCAGGAGGTGAACAAACTGGTACATTCAGACAATGGAATATTATTTAGTGCTAAAAAGAAATGAACTATTAAGTTATGAAAAGACATGGCAGTACCTTAAATGCATATTACTAAGTGAAAGAAGCCTATCTTAAAAGGCTATACACTATATGGTTTCAACAATATGACATTCTGGAAAAGGTAAAAAGAGACAGTAAAAATATCAGTGGTTGCCAAAGGTTGGGGGGCGGGGAAGATGACTTGACAGAGCACAGAGGATTTTTAGGGCAGTGAAACTACTCTACATGATACTGTAATAGTGGATACACGTCCAAACCCATAAAATGTGCAACACCATAATGTCAACTATGGACTTTGGGTTATAATGATATGTCAGTGTAGGTTCATCAATAATAAGAAATGTATCATTCTGGTAAATGTTGATAACTGGGGAGGTTGTTCGTGTGTATGTGGCATATGGAAACTCAATTTTGCCGTGAAACTGCTATAAAAAATAAACTGTTAATAAAAAGAAAAACTATACAAATATGCAAAAAAATTTATCTGAAGATAGACTCAAACACTTTTAGATGTTATATGTTATACTCTAAATAAGAGCTGGAGAGTTTTTGACAACTAGGTAGCTTCTGTGATAAATTTTCTGAGTTTAGATTAACATATATTTTTATATAAATTAAAATACTTCTGATAACACTAAAAACAACTTATAGTGGCAAGATATATTAACAGATATAATTATATATATCTCCTACCATTATATGAGGATTAATTTTCCTCAGATATTGGCTAAATAAGGCAAGTAAAGGGAATTTCGATGACCATGCAAAGAAAATGCCAATTCTAACTATAGATGAAATGTGAAAAATTTGAAAAGTTTCAAAGTAAAAAAGATTGGTATCCAGTGGTAGTTTATAGGAAATATTTTTGAAACATTTGTGAGTTATTTTATAGAAGGAATACTAGATAAATATATTAGCCTAAAAACTTAATTTAAGCAAAGAAAAGTAAACAATTAACATTAAGAATATGTTTAATAGGAATATAATGAACAACATAAACTGATGGACAAAAATAGATCCAGAAATATAGAAGCATCAAACAGACTGTCAAACCGCAGAGGGAAGGTAGGGGAGGGTGGCAGGGGGTAAAAGATCAACCAAAGGACTTGTATGCATGCATGCAAGCATAACCAATAGACACACACAATAGGGGGTGAGGGCCTGTACTGGGGGGTGGGAGCAGGCTGGGAGTGGCCAATGGGGGCAAAAAGGAGACATATGCAATACTTTCAACAATAAAGAATTTTTTAAAAAAAGAATATGCTTAATAATGAAGACAAGCTAAAGACTCAATGAATAAAAATCAAATTTTTATTGGGTAAGGAAATTTTATAAAATGGAAAATGACTGTCATAAATTTCCTTCCTATTGTATTTAAGACTACGATTCCCACTGAGTTTGCTAATAAATCATCTGAAGAAAATACCTTGAATGATTGATCCAAATGAAGATTCAAAAGAAGTCTCTTTCGGTTATCATTCAGCATGCTATCTATTTTTTTCATATGAGGCAAAAGTAGCTCATCTAAAACAAGATAAAAATTTATTATAACAGGATAAACTATCAACTCAAAAACTCGTTAAAGTTTTTCACATCATTAATATATCAAGACATTAATTTAATTGGCTTATATAAAGTAATGCTTTTGAAAATTAGGACATGAAGTTTTCTGAACAAAAGCTAACTTGAAAAATAGGTTTACAATAGTCAAGTGAGAAAAAAGCATGATCCTAGTATGAAAGGATTAAAAGTCCTAGGTTTTACCTTTCTCCGCCACCAGAATTGATTGATAGCAGTGATTTGACAAGTAAGCAAGCTGTCTGATTTCTCCAGACCTCATTTACCATCTGAACAATAATAGTATCATAATTATTGGAAATTTATTTAACACTAGAGGCACTGCACCGGTGGGGTCCCTCAGCTTGGCCTGTGGGATAGGGCCGAAACCAGCTCTCTGACATCCCTCAAGGGGTCCCGGATTCAAGAGGGCACAGGCCAGGCCGATGGACCCACCGGTGCACGATCGTGGCTAGGGAGGGCTCCAGGGCATGTCCGGTCCATCTTGCTCAGTCCCAACCTGCTGGACCCCAGGAGCAAGCTAACCTACTGATCAGAGAATCTGCCCCCTGGTGGTCAGTGCGTGTCATAGTGAGCGGTTGAGTGACCTTAGCATATCATTCGCATATTACCCTTGATTTGTTCAATGGCCAACTAACCAGCCAGTTAGCATATTAGGCTTTTATTATATAGGATTATAAAATTTTCTAAAATACTGAGTATGATATACTTAATTCACTGTAGTTTGGGGCAAAGAAAAAGTAGGGAAAGGCCCTGTCTTGGTTGCTTGGTTGGTTGGAGTGTCATCCTGTATACCAGAGGAGTGTGGGTTCAATCCCCAGTTAGAGCATGTGCAAGAGGCAACCCATCGATGTTTCTCTTTCTCTCTCTCTACCTTCACCACTCTCTCAATCAATAAAAAAAGCATGTCTTCAGGTGAGGATTAAAATAATTAGTTAACTTAGAAAAAAGTAGGGGAAGAAAAATGATCGAAATCCAGTTTTAAAAACACAAGAGTCAGCATAGTTATATTAAAAAAGGAGAGAGTAAAAGTATAACAAGGATTCCAACCCAAAACTTTCTGCTTCCTTCTTCACCCTTCTGAAATGTTAAGGACTTTTAAGAAAAGCACCTTCAGAATATAAGTTTAATTACTTTTGGTGTTGTATTAAATATTTTAGGCTATTAGATGATTTCTTTTTCTTTCTTTGTTCTTTGCTTTCTCTTTCTCAATAATCCTCATCTGAAGACATGTGTTTTGCTTTTTGTTTTTTAATATATTTTATTCATTTTTTACAGAGAGGAAGGGAGAGGGATAGAGAGTTAGAAACATTGATCAGCTGCCTCCTGCACACCTCCTACTGGGGATGTGCGCGCAACCAAGATACATGCCCTTGATTGGAATCGAACCTGGGACCCCTCAGTCCGCAGGCTGACGCTCTATCCCAGGGGTGGGCAAACTTTTTGACTCGAGGGCCACAATGGGTTCTTAAACTGGACCGGAGGGCTGGAACAAAAGCATGGATGGAGTGTTTGTGTGAACTAATATAAATTCAAAGTAAACATCATTACATAAAAGGGTACGGTCTTTTTTTTTTTTTTTTTTTTTTTTTTTAGTTTTATTCATTTCAAACGGGCCGGATCCGGCCCGCGGGCCGTAGTTTGCCCACGGCTGCTCTATCCGCTGAGCCAAACCGGTTAGGGCCAAAGACATGTTTTTATTGATATTTTTAGAGGGAGGGAGAGTGAGAAACCTCAATGTGAGAGAGAAACATCAATCAGTTGCCTCCTTTACGGCCCCAACTGGGGATTGAACCTGCAATCTTTAGGTGTACAGGATAATGCTCCAGCCAATTAAGCCACTGGGACAGAGCTAGATGATGATGTTTTGTAACATGAATAATCTTTAATGACCTTTCTGAAAATGTATATATAATCCTCCGGATCTAGTTTCTAATTTCAGAGATGAATAAAACCACTCTTTATATATTTAAAATACAAACACAAGCACAGTGACCAGTGAAAGAACACGTCCCCTAATTGAAGATAAAGTCCTTAGTGAGGAACACTTTTTAAGGTCACACAATAACACACCTGATAGTTTTCTTTTATCTTTCTAGTAGTGATTAATTCTATTCAAATACTATGAGAATTACATTAAACAAAAACAACTTTTACATACTTATGGATTTTTAAATATAACCATTAAAATCTTCCCCCCTCATATTATATGGAGAAAAATAAGAAGATAAGCAATATTAAAAAATCATTTAAAATACAACTGTTGAGAAATGACCACTGCTAAGAGATGTGTATTTTATGTTGCAAGAAGCTTTGAGAGTGGAAAACATTTAATGGCAAAAATACCAACCCAGAAATTAAGTATTGTTTTTGTTGTTGTTAATTCTCATTCAAGGATACTTTTCCATTGATTTTTACTTTTTTTTCTTAAATATATTTTATTGATTTTTTTACAGTGAAGAAGGGAGAGGGATAGAGAGTTAGAAACATCAATGAGAGAGAGACATCGATCAGCTGCCTCCTGCACACCTCCTACTGGGGATGTGCCTGCAACCAAGGTACATGCCCTTGACCAAAATCGAACCTGGGACTCTTCAGTCCGCAGGCCGACGCTCCATCCACTGAGCCAAACTGGCTAGGGCTCCACTGATTTTTAGAAAGTAGAAGTGAGGGAGCAAAGAGAGAGAAACATCTATGTGAGAGAGAGACATTGATTGGTTGCCTCCCTCGGGGATTGAACCTGCAACCAAGGTACGTGACCTTGACCGCAATGGAACCCAGGACCCTTCAGTCCATGGGCTGACAGTTTATCCACTGAGCCACAAACCAGCTAGAGCAACTATTGGGTTTTGATCATGGTTCATCTACCACTAACTTGTTAACTTAGGAAATACATTTAATCTTTTTGAACCTTAGTCTACCAAATAAATATTTTTGACTAGACAATCTCTACTCTAAAATGATGTACAGATTATATCAGATGGTCAAAAAAGCATGGACCAGAAATTAGAAGACCTTTGATCTTAATCCTTTGCTACTTGCAAGCTGTGGGCCCTTAAGCAAGTCACTTAACCTCTGATCCTCACTGTCTTTATCCACCAAAATGGATGTCCAAGTTCTTCTGGGATTGAAATGGAATAGCCCGGCAAAATATGTGGAAATAATAAAACAATATGTATTATTAGGCATTACTGTTGAAATATCTGATTATCTTTTGATCTCATACCCGTTCAATTCATTTTGATATAAGGGTAATGAAAATTAGCTCATAAATCCTTTCATTCCTTCTCAAAAAACCCCACAAAAAACAAGTATTGATTTCAGAGAGAGGAAGGGAGAAGGAGAGAGAGATAGAAACAGGAACGATGAGAGAGAATCATTACTGACTGCCTCTGCACACCCCACACTGGAGACGGAGCCCACAACCTGGGCACGTGCCCCGACCAGGAATCAGACCACGACCTCCTGGTTCAGGGGGTGATGCTCAGCCCGAACCACACCAGCAGGGCTCATTCCGTCTTAGCTGTCCCTGGTACAGACTAAAGTAGCTGAAGGCTGAGTATTAGTGAGCAACATCAGCGATGCGAATTATAAGTTTATTTCATATGTCAATTTTATCCCTATTTTATTATAATAGAAAATTACTAAAGTATAAAGAAATATTAATGAATGTAACCCAATGCATATAGTTTTACTACTAATAGATTAGAAAATAATTACTGTGATGTATCTTTTACTGGACACAAATATACAGTTTTAATTTTTATATCATTATCTGATTCATCTTTCCAATTACTGTATCTGGATCGTTCATGATATACATGAAATATTATGAGGATAAAGATTCCGCAGTTGAAAGAAACTATTGGTTAGTTACATAATTTTACTATGAATAGAAATCAGTAAAAGTGCATCCAATATAAAGTTGTTCAAATATTCAGAAAACTCATGAAAAGATATTACCATTTTACAGAATAGATATATATCATGGATTTGGTTTTTTTAATTAATTAATTATTATTATTTTGAAATTTATATTTATTGTTGAAAGTATTACAGATGTCCTCCCCCTCTTTCTCATTGACCTCCTCCCACCCTGCACTGCCCCTCCCAGGCCTACACCACACTACTGTCTGTGTCCATGGGCTATGCATACCATTGATTTGTTAATGGACAAAGTATAGGTATATGTTACAAAAACCATACATTAAACACATAACTAAAACACAAGAATAAAATAGATCCATAAAGTACTACTTAGCAGACTGTACCATTGCTCTTCTCTAAGGCTTGCATTGTGTCAGGGTCCAAAGCAATGCTAACAAGCAATTCCATGTAACTCTTAAAGGTTTCCTTCATTGCTCTTGTGTTCAAAAAACGAGTGACAAAGGGAGCTGGATGATCAAATTCTGGGAGGGAGAAAAGATGAAATATTAAATATTCTTTCCTGACAACTTTAAAAAGCAGGTTTCTCTATAACAAGACTGTATAAGCAGATGAAAGGATGTAGATAGAATTTCTCAAATTAAAATGGTTCTCCCACTCTGCCTTTAAAAACACCTGGGTGAGAGAATTAGAAAGCTTGTTTATACCTGCGAAACAACCGCCGCCGCGCCCCTCCCCCCCCCCCCCCCCCCGATTGCTAGATTTATTAAAACATGATCTTTTGACAAGGGATGGAAGTTGCAATGAAGCTTAATTATACGTTATAAAAGGTTCCTAGGTGACTCTGAAGCCCAACACCAGTCCAGCCTCATCAGAACCTATTTCTCCTCCCTGGGCCCTATCACAGATAGGAGAAGTACATATAAAATGCTTCTGCTATGAAGTGTGATGATTATCTCCAGGAAGATCATCCATATAACTGTTTGAGTCATAAAGTAAACTAGACATCTTTTCCCTATGGGACACCATTATTAAAAAAAATAATATTGTATTGATTTTTAGAGAGAGGGGAAGGGGAGAGAAACATCAATGTGCAAGTGCAACACTGACCGGCTGCCTCCTGCACGCCTCCTACTGGGGACAGAGCCCATAATCCTGACATATGCTCTGATCAGGAGTAGAACCAGCAACCTCCTGGTGCATGGGATAACACCCAACCAACTGAGCCACAGCAGCCAAAGCTGGGACACCATTTTTATCTAAAAGAATGACTGACAGACACACCATGCCTATTCAGACTTAAGTATGCAGCAGACATTTTCTTAAAAATCAATGCAGTGGCCTTAGCTGGTTTGGCTCAGTAGATAGAGCATCAGCCTGTGGACTCGATTCTGGTCAAGGGCACGTTACCTTGGTTGCAGGCTCCCGGTCCTGGTGGGACAGGAAGCAACCAATTGATGTGTCTCTCTCACATCAGTCTTTCTCTCTGTCTCTCCCTCTCCCTTCCACTCTCTAAAAATCAGTGGAAAAACATCCTAGAGTGAGGATTAAAAAAAATTTAATGAAGTGAATCTATCACTTCAAGGAAAACAACTAATGGTATTTGTTGCCAATAATAAAAATTGAGGTTTCAAGTGAAAATTAGAATTCTGGAAAAATTATATCTACCATTGTCCCAATACTTAAAGACTTCATCAATGAGAACAGAGGTGATATTAATAAATGTTATTTTTGATACTATAAAAATATGACATAAATGTAAGAGGTAAAACCATAAAACTTTTAAGAAAATATAGGAATAAATATTTATGACTTGGGACTTGGTAATGGATTCTAAATATAACACTGAAAGCAGAAGCAACTAAAGAAAAATTTGGTTTCATTAGAATTTCAAACTTTTGTGCATTAAAGGACATTATTTAAAAAGTGAAATGGTGCCCTAGCCCAGTGATGGCAAACCTATGACACGCATGTCAGAGGTGATACGCGAACTCATTTTTTTGTTGATTTTTCTTTGTTAAATGGCCTTTAAATATATAAGATAAATATCAAAAATATAAGTCTTTGTTTTACTATGGTTGCAAATATCAAAAAATTTCTATATGTGACACGGCACCAGAGTTAAGTTAGGGTTTTTCAAAATGCTGACACGCCGAGCTCAAAAGGTTCACCATCACTGCCCTAGCCAGTTTGGCTCAGTGGATAGTGTGTTGGCCTGTGGACCGAAGGGTCCTAGGTTCAATTCTGGTCAAGGACACATGCCTGGGTTTCAGGCTGGATCCAACGTGCAGGAGGCAGCCAATCAATGATTCCCTCTCATCACTGATGTTTCTATCTCTCTCTTACTCTCCCTTCCTCTCTGAAATCAGTAATAATAAAAAAAAGTGAAAAAAAAAGTGAGATGTCAACCTACAAATTGGAAGAAAATGTTTTTAAATTACATATCTGATAAGTGTTAAATATCTAGACTACATAAAAAACACCCACAACTCAAGAACAAAAGGAAAAATGACCCAATTTAAAAATGTTCAAAGGATTTGAATAGACATTTCTGCATAGATAAGCAAATGGCAAGTACATGAAAAGATGCTGAACACCATTAGAGGTTAGGAAAATATAAGTCAAAACCACAGTGAGACACCACTATAAATAACAAGTGTTGGTATGGATGTGAAGAAATTGGAACCCCCATGCATTGCTGGTAGGAATGTAAAATGGGCAATGATAGTGAAAAACAGCGTGGCAATTTCTCAAAAAACTAAACATACAATTGTCACATGACTCAGCAATTTCACTTCTAGGTATATACCCCAAAGAATGGAAAACAAGGACACAGATATTTGTATGCCAATGTTCATTGCAGAGGGGGAAACAATCCAAGTGTCTATCAAGAGATTAAAAATTAAACTAAATGAATGTATATACAGGTGGATAAACTTACAATGGGATAGTACTGGACCATAAAAAGGAATGAAGTTCTAATTCATGCTATAATATGGATGAACCTTGAAAACATTATGCTAAATGAAATAAGCCAGGTACACTTATATGAGATATTTAGAATAGGCAAATTCATGAAGACAGAAAGTAGATTAGAGATTACCAGCAGCTGGGGGAAAGGGAGTTAATGCTTATAGTTACAAAGCTTCTGTTTGGGGTGATGAAAGTTTTGGAAATAGTTGTGATAGTTGCATAATAATGTGAATATAATTAATGCTACTGATTTGTATACTTAAAAATGGTTAAGCCCTAGCCGACTTGGCTCAGTGGATAGAGAGTAAGCCTGCAGACTGAAGGGTCCCAGGTTCGATTCTGGCCAAGGGCACATGCCTGGGTTGCGGGCTCGATCCCCAGTAGGTGGCGTGCAGGAGGCAGCCGAATGATTCTCTCTCATCATTGATGTTTCCATCTCTCTCTCCTCTCCCTTCCTCTCTGAAATCAATAAAGAAATATATATATTTTTTAAAATAATAAAAATAAAAACAACTTTTTAAAATATGATGAAAATGAAATAGAATATGTACATCAGTGAGCAAACAAGTATCTTCACATGACAAATGAAAGTTATAAAATCATTCATAGATCAAAGATATATTCAAAAGGTAAGATGAACCAATAGATCTTAATGTAACAGGAATGAAAAGCTGAAGAAACTACTACTACTCAAGTTTGTCAAATAAAAAATTTCCTTGAGTAACAAAAATATCCATAATTATCTGAAAAGGTAATTAAAATACTCCTCCCTGTCCCAACTACATATCTATGTAAGGCTGAGTTTTCTTCATATACTTTAACCAAAATAATCTATATTATAAAAGGCCTGTGGCCGTAACGCCCAAAGACTGAACTCACCAGGAGTTGTATTGATGGGTCCTGCGGTCGCTGCGGCAGGCAGGACTTGTGGGTCACCAGGAGGTGCATGGAGCACCTCTTGTTTCCCCCCAACCCCGAAAGCCGCTCACGGTGGCAGGGCCTGCAGCTGGGGGCCCACGGCTTTCAGCAGCTAGTATATAATAACAAACTGAATGTAGAAGCAAATATGAAAATGCTACTCTTCTAAATACTGTTAACTTAGGAAAATACAGTTGTTACAGAACTTAATATCTAATTGGTTTATTTTAAAGAAATATTTTTAAAATTTGTTTTAACTGATACTTAGTAAATATAAATAATAGAAAACCTAAGTATTTTGGAATCCTCACTCTATCCTCACTTAAAGATTATAAGAAGTTTTTGTTTTTTTTAAATATAGTTTATTGATTTTTTTATAGAGAGGAAGGGAGAGAGATAGTTAGAAACATCGATGAGAGAGAAACATCGATCAGCTGCCTCCTGCACACTCCCCGCTGGGGACGTGCCTGCAACCAAGGTACATGCCCTTGACCAGAATCGAACCTGGGACCCTTGAGTCCGCAGGCCGACACTCTATCCCAGGGGTGGGCAAACTTTTTGACTCGAGGGCCACAATGGGTTCTTAAACTGGACCGGAGGGCCGGAACAAAAGCATGGATGGAGTGTTTGTGTGAACTAATATAAATTCAAAGTAAACATCATTACATAAAAGGGTATGGTCTTTTTCTTTTTTAGTTTTATTCATTTAAAAGGGGCCGGGTCCGGCCCACGGGCCGTAGTTTGCCCACGGCTGCTCTATCCACTGAGCCAAACCAGTCAGGGCTATTAAGAAGTTTTGAAATAAATAGGTTGGAAACCAAAAGCCTGTTAATTTTATATTTATTATTAATTTTTGCCTTCTTGCCCTGGCCAGTTTGACTTAATGGTTAGAGCACTGCCCCGCAGACTGAAGGGTCTTGAATTATCAGTCAAGTGCATGTACCTAGGTTGCAGGTTCCCCAGGCTCGATCCCTGGTTGGGGCAGGAGGCAACCAATAGATGTGTTTCTCTCACATCAATGTTTCTCTGTCTCTACACCTCCCTTACACTTTCTCAAAAAAAAAAAAAAAGTCATGGGAAAAATATCCTCAGGTGAGGACTAACTACATTTATTTTATCTTCTTTTTAAGTAGTACTAAAAATGTTTGCCTAACTTTAAGTGACACCTAGTGGTTACTCAAATTACCAATGAAAGAAAAATATTATTGTGATTGTTTTTTGGCAAATTTAGTGTATGCTCAGAACCCATACCTCTCTATTCCAAAGAGTAAGTAGGCCTGGCCAGTGTTGCTAAATGGTTAGAATGTGTCGGATCACCAGCCCAGCCGGGCGCATGCAGAAAGCAACCAATCAATGTGTCGCTCTCACATCAATGTTTCTCTCTTTCTCTCTCCTCCTTTCCCTCTCCTTCCCTTTCACTCTGTCTCTTAAAAAAAAAAAAAAAAATCAATGGAAAAAATGTCTGTGGGGGGGCATTAACAACAACAAAAAAGTAAGTAGGAATGTTAACTGCAAAAATTATGCCTTCCATACATACTCAAAGCACTGAATTCCTTTATAAATTCTGATACGCACACTTCTAAACAACCATTCCTAAGACGCTTTTAAAAACAGTACATTTTAAGTCAACTTTTGCCCTGAGGAAGAATTTTTATGATTCTATTTCAATTCAAATAATCTCTAAGATTACCTACCAAGTAATGATACTTGTTATGTGAGAAACCATTCTGGACATCAAACAGTAGCCCCCAATAACCAATTCATCATTCGAGTTCTGCTGAGATTGCAAACTAAATTTCTCAAATGTGTCTCCTCTCTTCCCTCCATCCCTGCTGCCACAACTTAGGTTCAGATTTTCAATTTATATCTAAACTATGATGTCTTGTAATTCAATTTCAAAGTTCTCATGTTGTTTCCTACTTAAATCCCTACAAGGGCTCTCCTTTGTTTACAGGATCCCAAGTTTTTAGCTTTAGCATGGCATACATGGTATTCCATCAACCTTTCATCTTTTCCTTCCTACCTTCAACTTTATGCTCTAATATAGAAGGATCAGCAAACCTTTTCTGTAAAGAGCCAGATGGTGAATATTGAAGCTTTAATGGTCACATGCTCTCTGTAATAACTACTTAAATCTGTGGTTGGAAAGCAACAGTATGAAATATGCAAATGAATCGGCATGCCAATAAAACTTTATTTATAGACTAGGTTGCAGATCCTATTTGGCTCACTGTCCAGAGTTTGCTACCTCTGCTCTAGACCACGGAACCATTTGAAATTTCTTGCCTATTGTAATTATACAATAAGTTTGATGGCTAATGAAATGTGTACTGACATTTTCTTGTGTTTTACAACTACCTGAGGTTTTATTTCGAAGAAAGTAAATATTTATGTATAACCTACATAAATGCTCTTTGGTGTTTCCAAAATTTTTAAGAGTGAACAAGGGTTCTAAGGTAAGAAAAATTGATAACTGATTTATTTCAATCTTTTCATGTTATAAAAGAGAAGTAAAGCACAGAGAGGTTACCTAGCTTAGCCATGGGCAACTGGTTGGCTGGTGGCAGTATGCATTACAGTATACTAGAGGCCTGGTGCACGAAATTCATGCACAGGAGAGGGGGTGTCCTTCAGCCCAGCCTGCACCCTCTCCAATCTGGGACCCCTTTGGGGATGTCTGCCTGCCGGTCAGGCCTAAACTGACAGACATCCCTCTCACAATCCAGGACCACTGGCTCCTAATTGCTTGCCTGTCTGCCTGCCTGATGGCTCCCAACTGCCCTCCCCTGCCAGCCTGATTGCCCCCAACTGCCCTCCCCTGCCAGCCTGATTGCCTCCAACTGCCCTCCCCTGCCAGCCTGATCACCCCCAATTGCTCTCCCCTGCCGGCCTGATCGCCCCTAACTGCCTCTGCCTTGGCCCCCACCACCGTGGCTTTGTCCAGAAGGAAGGCAGGATGATTGGAAGATGTCCAGTCGACCCGGTCTAATTAGCATATTACCCTTTTATTAGTATACTAGGGGCCTGGTGCACGAAATTCATGCACTGGGTGTGTGTGTGTGGGGGGGGGGAGTGTCCCTCAGCCCAGCCTGCCCCCTCTCACATACTGGGAGCCCTCAGGCGTTGACCCCCATCACCCTCCAATCGCAGGATCGGCCCCTTGCCCAGGCCTGATGCCTCCAACAGAGGCGTCAGGCCTGGGCAGGGGACCCTCATTTCCCCCCATCACTGGTTCTGCCCCCAGCCCAGGCCTGATGCCTCTGGCCCAGGCGTCAGGCCTGGGCAGGGGACCCCCAGACCCCTCCAATTGCTGGCTCTGCCCCTTGCCCAGGCCTGATGCCTCAGCCAGAGGCGTAGACCCCCATCACCCTCCGATCGCCTGATCGGCCCCTTGCCCAGGCCTGACGCCTCCGCCAGCGGTGTCAGGCTTGGACAGGGGACCCCCATCTCCCCCTGATCACTGGCTCTGATCCCCGCCCAGGCCTGAGGCCTCTGGTCCAGGAATCATGCCTGGGCAGGGGACCCCCATCTCCCTCTGATCGCTTGCTCTACCCCCCGCCCAAGCCTGACGCCTCTGACCCAGGCTTCAGGCCTGGGCAAGGGGACCATCATATCCCTCCAATCCCCGGCTCCACCCCCCACCCAGGCCTGATGCCTCTGGCCCAAGCATCAGGCCTGGGCAGGGGACCCCCAGCCCCTCGCCCAGGCCTGATGCCTCGGCCAGAGGAGTTGACCCTCATCACCCTCCGATCACCAATCACCGGATCGGCCCCTTGACCAGCCCTGAGGCCTCCAGCAGAGGTGTCAGGCCTGGGAAGGGGATCCCCAGCTTCCCGCGGTTGCAGGCTCCGCCCCTTCCCAGGCCTAACGCCTCTGGCCGAGGCATTGGGCCTGGGCAGGGGACTCCCAGCTCCCCGCGATCTCCCGCTCTGCCCCTGCCCAGGCCTAACACCTCTGGCCGAGGCATCCGGCCCGGGCAGCGGGGACCTGCAGTGGCAGCGGGGGGCGCCGCGGTCGCGCGGGCTCCGCCCCTGCCCCTGCAGGACGCCTCTGGCTGAGGCGTCCGGCTCGGGCAGCGGGGACCCGCAGCTGCAGTGGCCCCGCGATCGTGGGCTCCGCTTTAGGGCCAGGCAAGGGACCCCTAGCTCCCGGGACTGCCAGCTTCGACCGTGCCCAGCTCCCATCGCTGGCTCCACCCCTACTTCCTGCTATCACTGGCCAGGGCGGCAAAGGCGCCTGATTCTCCGATCATGGCTGGGGGGCAGGGCAAAGGCAGCCCCAGGGCCGCCTTTGCCCTGCCCCCCAGCTCTTAGCTCCCCCCTGGGTTTCCGATCACTGTCAGTGGCAGGGGGCTTCTTCCTGCTTTCCCTTTCGCCTCCCTGCATTGTACCTACATATGCAAATTAGCTGCCATCTTTGTTGGCAGTTAACTGCCATCTTAGTTGGCAGTTACTTTGCATATAGCCCTGATTAGCCAATGAAAAGGGTAGCGCCGTACACCAATTACCATTTTTCTCTTTTATTAGTGTAGATGATTGATAAAATCCCATATATATATGAATATCCTATTTAATGAGGAATATGCTAATTATCCATTATGCCCTGAGGTGTAACGACCAAGCGCATCACAACCAGATCACGGATCAGCAGGAGGGTGGGCCAGCAAGGTACAAGTGGGCTGCAGAGAGCAACAGGAGAGTAAGGGCAACAAGCTATGAGGGGGGGCAGGGGGAGATACAGGAGGGCGGCAGCGACCTACTGGCGCACGGATTCATGCACAGGGCTACATACATACATATACACTATATAGAGTTTCAGAGTTGCTGCTTCCTAGGCTTATTTTACTCTTCTAGCATAAACACAAACTCAGACATTCAGAACTAGAGCAGTGGTTCTCAACCTTCTGGCCCTTTAAATACAGTTCCTCATGTTGTGACCCAACCATAAAATTATTTTCGTTGCTACTTCATAACTGTAATGTAGCTACTGTTATGAATCGTAATGTAAATATGTGATATGCAGGATGGTCTTAGGCGACCCCTGTGAAAGGGTCGTTTGACCGCCAAAGGGGTCGCAACCCACAGGTTGAGAACCACTGAACTAGAGGATTCTTAGTAAATCATCTGAGAACTGGCATTACTAAGGTCTTCTTCAGTTCACTGCTTTTTCTACTTCACAAGGCTATATGTGTGGGCAAACTGACCAGGGAAAGTGAATTTATTTTTATAAAAGTCTGATTAGGTAGCTAAACCTCCTAAAGATAAATAAATATTGAATCATCAGCACTACTGCTTCTCCCCATTTATGTAGAAGATGTAAAGTAATTAAGGTACTCATTTCATGGAGAACTCACCCTCATTACTACTACTAGAATGGACCTCAGGAGATGAATCAGACTGGGATGATGAAAATTCTTCTTTCCATTTCTTTCGTTTCTTTGGTGGTGGCTCAGCCTTTACTTTTAGCTGTTTACCTTTGGGTTTCATGGAAGGGGCTTTTGTAGTCGTTTTTGGTGGTGGAGGATCAGAAGTTTTACTGCTATTACTAGGCTTCGCCTGAACAGTTCTGTAATGTTATAAACAGACTTCATTAACACACTGAAATCTTGTCAAATTAAAATAAATTAGAACAAATGAAAAAAACAAAAACAAAAACAAAAGAGAAAGACTGGAGAACACTTTCACTTCCTCAACAATAGCTCCAAAATAAAGTCCAAGTCCTATATCTCTCCAATGCTGAATCCCCCAAATTCTCTTGAAATGCATTCTTTACTGACATTCAATACTCAGTTACTAAGGGACTATTAATTCAGTCCCTATTTCTCTCTCTTCACTACCCCCTCCCTTTATGAACTAATTTTCCCAAATATGAGGCTGTATAGCACAGGGGTGGGCAACCCTTGGCATGGGTGCCAAACATGGCACGTCAGTAACTTTTGCTGGCACGCGAAACCCTCTCTTATAATCTTCCATTTACAATTTTTTTCTTAATATCAACTTTTTTATTTTTCAGATAAATTCAGTGTAGGTGCATCTTAGATAAATAAGTAATTTTACATAACAAGTTATCTTAAAGACCATAGACATAGATTGACGAGAGAGGGGAAGAGCAATTTCTATGCCTTTGCCTTAACTCTTCCTGCCTTCCTAGATCCAACCAGTGTTTTGGTTTCATCCACATATGCTTGTGAATCTTTGTTCTCAGTGATGAATTTTAAGTCTTGTAATAGGAGTAGCCTGAAGGATGAAAGCAGTAGCTCGTGCATATCTCTGAAGGTCACGAAATATAAACCTGATGTAAAATCTGTCATCAGTGATGCAGCAGCAAAAGTCCCACTGATAATATCAAACGGAGTCATAAAGTTTTCTGTCGGACTATCAGTGTACATGTATACATTAAAAGATAAATGTATTTTTCATCATCATATACTGTGTTTTTGTCGCTCGAATGAATTTTATTATTTCTTCAAGGTTCTTCACATACATACACCTTAGGAGATATCAAGTAGGCGTAACATGTTCTCAAAAAATTAGGGTTGGCACGCAGAAGAATTTTGAGTCAGAGATTTTGCAGGTTTTGGCACGCACTCACAAAAAGGTTGCCCACCCCTGGTATAGCAGATGACCAGTGGGCTTTGGGAAGTAATACATGATAAACCCTTCAAAGCTACATCTAGCTGTGAACATAAAAAACTCTCACATGTGGTGTAGGTTTTGATGTGGAGACCCAACTGTATCTGTCCTGGAGCCCCTTAAGAAGATCTACTATAGCCCAAGCTGGTTTGGTTCAGTGGATAGAGCAACGGCCTGCGGACAGAAGGGTCCGGGTTCGATTGCAATGAAGGGCACATGCCTGGTCTCTGGGCTCAATCCCCATAGGGGGCATGCAGGAGGCAGCCAATCAATGATTCTCTCTCATCATTGATGTTTCTCTCTCTCCCTTTCTCTCTGAGGTCAATAAAAATATATTAAAAAGAAGATCTGCTATATACGAGTGCTAGAGATTTAAATGGATCAAATTCCATTATAAAAATAAGGTGGGCTGTTTCCAATAAGTTGGAATTTTAATCAACTAGACCTTCCTAGCACTAGATTGAGAATAACTAGTGCAGTGGTTCTCAACCTGTGGGTTGCAACCCCTTTGGCGGTTGAACGACCCTTTCACAGGGGTCGCCTAAGATCATCCTGTGATATTTACATTACAATTCATAACAGTAGCAACATTACAGTTGCAACATTTCGTTGCAAATAATTTTATGGTTGGGTCACAACATGAGGAACTGTATTTAAAGGACCAGAAGGTTGAGAACTACTGAACTAGTGTATCTCCTTTCCCATACAGACCACAGGGAATGTGGCTAGGTAGGTCAGTGTCCTTCCAGATTCATGCTGCCAACAACTCAGTTACATTAATATGATGATAATTCTATTGTACACTTGCTTAATAATATACACTGAGTGGCCAGATTATTATGACACCTGACGTTGGTAGGCAAATTAGCTATAATTTTGCGCTGAAGTTGCTAGAGGGCCAGATCATTATAAATAGGGAAGCAGGTTGTGTACCACAACAGAAGTGATTTTTTCTGAAGATACGGGTAAACAATGCGATTTAAAAGCCTTTGAATGTGGGATATATATTATGATGAGTGGCCAGATTATTATGACCACCTGACGTTTGTAGGCAAATTAGCCGTACACTGCATCATATGGGATGTGAAGCCAAAAGCCTGTTCGAACATCTTTGCTATCTGCAGTTACCAAGATAAAGCATCTCCAATTCACACAGGAACACAAGGATTGTGGACAGTCGAGCATTGGAAAAAAGTCATGTGGTCCGATGAATTACATTTCCAGTTGCATCATGCAGATGGCAGAGTGAGAATTTGGCAGAAACAGCATGAAAGCATGCACCCCACATACATGAGTACAACCCTTCAAGCTGGTGGGGGCAGTGTTATGGTTTGGGGCATGTTTTCCTGGCATGATTTGGGCCCTTTAATTCATGTGGAACAATGTCTGAATAGCACAACAAACCATTATCATTTTCAACAAACCATTATACTTTATGTATAAAAAAAGATTGTCTTACTCTAGGTCACAAAAAGCTGGACTCAAACCTTGACTACAAATTCTTTTTCTTCTCACTTCTTCAAAAAGAATTAATTATTCGCTAGGGCTGAATTTTTAGACTTGTATATAATGGGGGGGAAATCTGTCTCTTTGATATAATTCTTTTTTTTAACATATTTTATTGAATTTTTACAGAGAGGAAGGGAGAGGGATAGAGAGTTAGAAACATCGATGAGAGAGAAACATCGACCAGCTGCCTCCTGCACACCTCCTACTGGGGATGTGCCCGCAACCAAGGTACATGCCCTTGACCAGAATCGAACCTGGGACCTTTCAGTCCGCAGGCCGATGCTCTATCCACTGAGCCAAACCGGTTTGGCTGATATAATTCTTTATACAAGACATCACCAATAATAAGCTCTCCAATAATTACTACACAAACATCTATAATAATTAAAGCGTAATATGCTAATTAGACCAGACATCCTTCTGAGTGACTTTCCAGAAGAAGCTGGGACTGGGAGGGAAGCCCAGGTCCCGGGTGCCTGCTGGTTGCCGGAGGGAAGCCAGTGCCGGCAGCCAGGGGAAGGAAGGCCTACTCTTTTTAAAAAATATATATTTTATTGTTTTTTTTCCAGAGACGAAGGGAGAGGGATAGAGAGTTAGAAACAATCAGCTGCCTCCTGCACACCTCCTACTGGGGATGTGCCCGCAACCAAGGTACATGCTCTTTTTTATTTTAAATATATTTTATTGATTTTTTACAGAGAAGAGAGAGCGTGCTGCCCGCCTGGCTTCCATGTGGCGCCGCTGGGCAGCACAGAGGCCCAGGCTGCACCCTAGCCCATGGCGTCCGTCCACGTTAATCGCATCTCTGCATGAAGACGGGCGCTGTGACTCAGGCGGAGAGGGCGCGTGGGGGCCCAGGAGGCCAAGAGGTCAGCTGGGACCTGCCCTTCCATGCCAGATGCTTGCACTTCGATCATCAGCCAGGTGTAGGACCACACCCCTGCACTAATTTCATGCACCGGGCCTCTAGTATTATATCAAAAAATAAATACCTGCTAGTTTGTGAAGGCTTACTTCTTGGCTTTTTGGAACACACTCTGACATATTCCTTTTTGTTTGTGTTTTCAATGAACTTCACATATATCCTTTTGTATTTACTCTTTGCGTCTCCAAAATATCCAAGGTACTAAGGAAAAAGCAACACTTTGAATTACATAATTATACATTCTGTACATAGAATATCACTTTGTCAGCTTGAATGTCACATAACCATCCTTCACGTTTTTCAAAATGCAGCTCTGGGCAGGCTAATTGCACCCTTAATAAAAGTGATCCTAGGCTAATTCTTAACTGCAGGCTCATACACAGAAGCAATTTCATTTGGTTAATTATTAGATATTAACTTAATGCTATTAAATAAGTACATAAGTATAAAAGAATAACCTCTGTAAATCTTCTGGTAAATCGGGATAATCAACATTAAACGTCTCTGAGCCCATCTAAACTCTTACCTTCCACCAGCAAAAAGATTATGACTCACTTTATTGTGGTGTTCTGAAACTGAAGCTGCAATATCTCCAAGGTATGCCTGTACTCTGTTATTCAGATTTTATGCTATTTAATAAATGCTCAATATAAAATATATTTAAATTTAAATCATTCTATATTTTCCACAGGATCACTGTCAAAAAATAGGAAAGCTAATATAAACAAACATTTTGCTTACACTATTTGTAGCAGCAAATTCTCTTTGCCCAACTCGAATTTCAGGAACAAACTTCTGTAATAAAGCTTTCTGTACTTTCCAAATAGCTGGCGGTTCTTTTCCTGTTTTTAAAGCCTCCTATAATAAGCAGAATTAATTACATTTATAAACACTAGCAACATATTCTAGATTTATAGAATCTTAGAGCTAAAAGGAATCTTAAAAACCTATCTAGAGCAACCTTTTATCTTTTACCTTAGCTGAATTTTTATAATAATTCATATAAGCTGGCTATTCAGTCTCTGCTTAAATTCTTCCAGATATAGGGAGCACACCAACATGCAAAGTAGCCCATTACCCTTTTGTATAGCTATTGGAAAATTTTTCTGATATTTTCATGTATTACTTATGCAATTTTATAACAGTAAATACATATTTAAAAAGACAATAAACAAACATGCTGAAATAATAACAGCAGTTAATTGTGAATGGAATATAGATAATTTGAATTTTGTACTCATTGTACTTTTTAATGCTGTTCCTTTCCACCCCAATTAAAAAATAAAACCAAAGCAAACACACAGAAACTCAAACATAAGTTTTCTTAAACATAGATAAAATTTTCTTGTGTGAAATTGTAAAGTTCTACTCATGGTTCTATAATTTGAAATTATAAAAATAAGTCTAATTCTACTTTTACATTATACTCCTGTTATTTTCTTTAAACTTTAAAATTAAATAATCATTTTCTCAATCTCCTAATAGTATACAATTAGTTGAGAGCCTTGAAAAAAAAAATTAACATTTCAAAACTGCTCTAGTCGCTAGTACATAAATGCAACATATTGACTAGTCAGAAATACATAAGACTCAGATACAAGTTAAAATTATTTTAAGTTATTTTCCTTTATATAATATCTGGTATATACTAGTGATTTTATTATTGAACAATTATAAAGAATATAACTTTATGAATTTCAAGCTAGGTACATACTACTGAAGTCATCATGAAAGCTAAAATAGTACATTCCCACTAAACTATACATAGCCTTTATACCTGTGAACATTCACATCACCTTAAAAGTCTCTATGTCTTCTATCTTTACCACAAACTCATCACGCTCTCTGTATTGGCCTTCTCCTCCACTTTCTGTGTTCTCATCATCTGTAAAACCTTCTATGGCAATAGTGTCTTGTCCTTTTGCAAATTGGTTTGAAGGAAGACCATCAAGTTCGATGGGCTTTGGGAGTTCTGTAGAGCCTTTATTTTCCTGGATATTTACTGCAGATGAAGTAGAGTAGAGAGGTTCTTGCTTAATTGTACCCACAGAGGTGGAGGAAGTAGTAGAAGTACCAGTAGTATTGGCAGTTAGGCTAGTAGTTACCACCTGTAGGGCTTCTGAAACTAGATCAAGCAAATACAAATAAATAATAAAAATAATTAAACATAACAGTTTAAAAAGAACAATTATTTTTGCCTAAAATTATTTGAAATGCCCAGCTTATGTGGCTCAGTGATTGAGCATCAACGAACCAGGAAGTTAAGGTTCGATTCCCAGTGAGGGCATATTTCCGGGTTGTGAGCTCGATCCCCAGTAGGGGGCATGCATGAGGCAATTGATCAATGATTCTCTCATCATTCATGTGTCCATCTCTCCCTCTCCCTTCCTCTCTGAAATCAATAAAAAATATATTTAAAAAAGTACTTGAAACAGTCAAAAACTGCAGAAAGAAATTAAAGAATGGTTGTTAATTTTCAATAATCAAAGTGGTGGGCATTACAGACTGAGAACCTCCATCGACCTACAATGACCCTAAGTCCACTTAAGTAATATAAAGATATTTTAAAAAGAATAGAGTCACAAAAGTGATGCAAATTAAGTAAGGGTCAGCTGACCAAAGCTGTGAAATATTCCTAGAAGAACAGCCAATTGTATGTAGGAAAGGAAAACAACAACCCAAAAATATTCTGAACCAGCTCTAGAAGCCATAAAATAAAAATGATTACAATGTAATAATACGAAAAATTGTATGCTAACAAATAACTTACATGAAATGGACAAATTTCCTAGACACAAACTACCAAAATAGACTCAAGAAAAAACTGAATTCTGGATAGACCAGTGATTTTTTTCTTTTTTTTACTTTATATATTTTATTGATTTTTTACAGAGAGGAACGGAGAGGGATAGAGAGTTAGAAACATCGATCAGCTGCCTCCTGCACACCTCCCACTGGGGATGTGCCCGCAACCAAAGTACATGCCTTGACAGGAATCAAACCTGGGACCTTTCAGTCCGCAGGCCGATGCTCTATCCACTGAGCCAGACCAGTCAGGGCTAGACCAGTGATTTTCAACTGGTGTCATAAGAATTTTAAAAACATGCAGTATTTAGTCAGGGGCACTGACCTCTTTTCCCTTAGATTATCAAATTTAAAAATGACAACAGCTGCCCTAGCCAGTGTTTCTCAGTGGGTTGAGCTTAGCCCCATGCACTAAGAGGTCACCAGTTTGATTCCTCGTTAGGGCACATGCCTAGGTTGTGGGCTTGATCCCCAGTAGGGGGCATGCAGGAGGTAGCCAATCAGTGTTGATGTTTTTCGCTCTCTCCCTCTCCCTTCCTCTCTCAAATTAATAAAAACATTTTTTAAAATGACAACAGCCATCGGTGGGAACGAATCAAAATTATACCTATTTTTTTTGTCAGATCAGCAGGAAATATACGTTTGGTATGCCGTAGAATTTTAGTAATTAGTTTATGTGTGCCATGAGATGAAAAAGGTTGAAAATTATTGGAATAGACCAATAACAAATAAAGAGAATAAAAGAACTTTTAAAACATCCCACAAAGATAAAGATAAGCACATGCCTAAATGGGTTCACCCAACAGTTTAATAAGAATACGAATCCCTGCTAAATTCCAAAAAATAGGAGGAAGTACTTCCAGACTCATTTTTTGAGACTGGTATTATTCTAATACCTAAACCAGACAAAAATACCATGAAAAAAAACTATAGATCAGTATCCCTCATGAATATATACACAAAAATCTCCAAAACAAACAAAGAAAAAAACTCTGAGAAAATCTACCAACATAAAAAAGAATGACCCAAGTGGGTTTTATCCTAGGAATGCATGCTTAGTTTAATATCTGAAAATCAACCAATCATCATATTAATATAAAAAAGTACAAAAACCAAGGATCATCTATCTCAATGAGCACAGAAAAAGCATTTGACAAAATTCAGTATCATGAATAAACACTTTCATGATACAAATACAAACTAAAAATAGAAGGGAACGTCTTCAACCTGATAAAGGGTATCTATCTATAAAAAATCCAGTTAATATCACACTTATTAGTAAAGGAATAATTCTGACTTTCAGTCTTATTATTTAAGAAATATATTTCATGCCTAAATTGGTTTAATTATACAAATCACTGTACTTTTATGTTTGAAAATTTCCATAATTAAGCAAATATTTTTTTAAAGTGTATAACTTCCAAACAAGTAGAGAGATAAATGTATAATACTGTATGGTGTTCTTTATATGAAGTTTTAAAACAAGCCAAAACAAAAGTATAGTGTGTAGGGATGCATACACAGGTGGTAAAATGATAGAAGAAAAGCAAGGAAGTGATTACCATCCACCTCAGTGATTAATTCTAAAGGTTATGAGTTGGGTTTAATTTAATATTCAATTTATTTTTGTACTTTTTTGCTTTCTAATGTGTAGAATTTAATGTCATAAGTTTTCTTCTTTGCTCCACATTCTTGGTACATCCCATTGGTTTTAAAATACAATGCTCCACGGTCCTTTCTAAGTGGTTTGTCACTTCAGTTCTGGTTTCCTTTTTAAGCCATGAGTGTTTAGAATTGTAACAAGTTATTTAGAAGTTTTTAAATAAAAACTTTTTTTATTTCTTTATATCTTTCTTTTTTCTTTTTGCCTGGCCGATGTGGTTCAGCTGATTGATACATAAATTGGTTTAATTACGCCAATCACTGTACTTTTGTTTATGTTTGAAAATTTCCATAATTAAAAGTTAAGCAAATATCTTTTTAAAAGAATATATAACTTTCAAATTAATTGAGGGAAAAATGTAAAATACTGAACAATGATATTGCTGTATATGGTCAGAAAATATGGCTTAAATAATGTCTGCATTTTCAAATTTATGGAAATTTTTATGTGTTTTTCCTGTGTGTGTTATAGTCCATATGTGAGTTTTATTTCATAAGAAAAATGTTCTGAAAGAAAGAAAACAGAGATATGGACAAATACACTAAATATGCTACCAATAATAAAATTAGTACAGCAATATTAAAAACAGAAATGGGAAATTAAATGGGGAAAAGAGATATTTTATTATGATAAAAGAAATTTAACTATAGTAAAATTGTATGCACCTGATTACATAGGTTCAAAACATATCAAATAAACTGTATTCGATAAATAATTAAATGTAGTTGGAAACTTTTAACACACCTTTTTCAGGAATCAACAGATCAAGCAATCTAAAAACAAATAAGGATAGGGAGGATTTTTAAAAACTTTTTTTATTATTAAACATTTCAAACATACACAAAAGTAGAGAATACAAACCCTCGTGGTACCATAGCTCAGTGGTAACAACCATGAACATTTTGGTATACTACTTTCATCTACCCATTTATCACATAGTGAAAAAGGAGATATAAAGGATTTAATGAAACCTATTACCACTTGTTACTCATGGAATTTATAAAAATTGACCATTTACCCAGCTACTAATAAAATTTCCATACACTTAAAGATGCAGACATTATTTAAGCCATATTTCCTTGATAATAATATAACAGGGCCACAAGTCAGTAACAAAAGAATACCAAAAACAACAACAAACACCAAAACCTGCTAGGAAATAGTCAAAAAACCACTATTCTTAATAACTTTTGGGTTAAAAAGGAAATCAAAACTGTAATGACAAACCATTTAGAAGGGACAGTGAGAGCATTACAAATTGAAACCAGAGGGATAGAGACAGAGTGTTGTGCAAAAAAAAAACAACTAACACTTCAATGGCAATAGTTAGAAAGTGAGCAAATACAAACATGAAGTATTATACTCAAGAAGCCAAAGAGAGAATATTAAATTGAAACCAGGGAACGTAGGAAAAAAGAACCGATTAAAGCGAAAATTAAGAAAAAGTGAGTAAAAAATGATAAAAGAATAAAAAAAGTACTTAGGTTTCTTGAAAAGACTCATTAAATAGGTAAACTTTTCACAAATCAACCAACAAAAAGATTCAAATAGTCATTTAGAGCAAAAAAGAACATAATTACAGAAATAGAGGGGAATAAAAACTTATGAGGGAAGACTTCGCTAGGTTGCTAAGTAGGTTAGAGCTGTCCTAATACACCAAGGTTGTGGGTTTGATCCCCAGTCAGAGCACATATAAGAAGCAATCAATGAATGCATAAACAAGTGGAACAACAAATAGATGTTTCTATCTCTCTCTCTCACTCTTCCTTCCTCTCTTAAATCAATAAAAAGTTTTTTTTAAATGTATAAGGAATACTATGTACAATTTTATAACAACAAACTTTAAAATTAAGCAAAAGGGATGATTTTACTAGAAAATATACCTTTCTTAAATTGACCCAGATAGATCAAACTACCTCAGGAAAAAACTGCAAAGTCCCAGACATATTCTTAGAAAGTTTAACCAAATCCCTATAATATGTAATAAACTTCAAAATATTCCTGAATACAAACAAGAATAAGACAAAAGAAAACTAGTACAAACTAATCTCATTTATGAATCTAGGTCTAAAATCCTATATAATAAAAGGCTAATATGCAAATCGACCAAACAATGGAACGACCGGTTGCTATGACATGCACTGACCACTAGGGGGCAGACACTCAACAAAGGGGGAGCACCCACAGGGGGAGCACCACTCTGCCAGAAGCCAGGCTCAAGGCTGGCGAGTGCAGCGGCGGTGGCGGGTGCCTCTCCCACCTCCGCCGCAGCGCTAAGGATGTCCGACTGCCGGTTTAGCCCCGCTCCCCACAGAAAGCGGGCCTAAGCCGTCAGTCAGATGTCCCCTGAGGGCTCTCGGACTGCAAGAGGGTGCAGGCTGGGCTAATGGAACCCCCCCACCCCCCCCACCCCAAGTGCACAAATTTCATGCACTGGGCCTCTCGTCTATAATAATAAAAGCATAATATTCTAATTAGACCGGAGGAAGCCAGGGCTGCGAGGGAAGCCCAGGTCCTGGGTGCGTGCTGGCAGCTGGAGGGAAGCCGGGGTCCGGTGCCTGCCGGTGGCCGGAGGGAAGCCCAGGTCCCAGGTGCCTTAGGGAAGCAGGTGCCGGTGGCTGGGGGAAGGAAGGCCTACTCTTGCACATCACTCTAGTTCCAAATAAAATACCAGCAACTTAAATTTTACAACGGGTTAAAAAAATTCATCATGACCAAGTAGAGTATGGTAGAATTTTTTTAAAAAAAGGATTTAGCAATAAGAAATCAACTGAGCCCTAGCCGGTTTATCTCAGTGGATAGAGTGTTGGACTGCGGACTGAAGGATCCTGGGTTTGATTCCAGTCAAGGGCACATACCTCAGTTGCAGGCTTGATCCCCGGCCCTTAGTTTGGGTGTGTGTGGGAGGCAACCAATCCATGTGTCTCTTTCACATCGATGTTTCTCTCTGTCCATGCCCCTCCCTTCCACTCTCTCTAAAAATCAATGGAAAATATCCTTGGGTGAGGATTAACAAAACAAAAAAAAAAAAAGGAAAAAAGAAGTAAACTGAATTCATAGTTAAAAACTTTCTGATGAAGAAAACTCCAGATCTAGATGGTTTCACTAGCAAATTCAGCCAAACATCTGTGGAAGAAATACTACCACCAAATCTTTTACAGAAAATACAAAAGAAGGGAACACTACCCAATTCATTTATGAAGTCTGCAATAACCAGATACCAAAACCAGACAAATGAATTACAAAAAGGAAACTACAGTGGGGCCTTGACTTACGAGTTTAATTCATTCCGTGACGGAGCTCGTAACTCAAATTACTCGTATGTCAAATCAATTTTCACTATTACAATGAATTGAAATGCCATTAATCCGTTCCAGACACCCAAAAAACACCGCAACTGTTTTGTTAAATGTTTTTAAAAAAGAAAAATGTATTTAAAAATAACGAATATTGTATAAAAACACAATACTGAACAATAGAATGTAGTGCAATAAACTTGTTTTATTAAGTTTAATGTACAGCATTTACCTTGGAGATCAAACGACTTAAAGATGCTGATGGAGTTGGAGGAGAAAGGCTGAACTGAATAACTGAATAACTGAATCTTATTTGCTGATTTTTGCCCTTTTTGCCATGCTTTCATCACTTTCACCTACAGGAGTTTTCGATAAAAACCTGTCCAATGAGATCTGTTTCATCCTCCCTTTCAGAATATTTCTGAAATGAGTTAGGCAAGTGTCATTAAATAGCTCCATCACATGCCCAGTTGCAATTTTTTCTGGGTGTTTCTTTTGAATAAAGTATGAAAGTTTCTCCCACATTTCCAACATTTCCTTTATCTCACTTATAGAGATAACCTCCTCTTCCTCCTCCTCCTCCTCCTCCGTGCCATCTATTTCCTGCAAAACCTCCGTGTGCTGCTGCTTCTGTAGCTCCTTTAGCTCCTGCGTTGTCAGTTCCTCGGAGTGCTCCTCGATGAGCTCGTTGATGTCACCTTCCTGTATATCCGCGCTCTCTGCCTCACCATGTCTGACAACGGAGTGAATGCCGGTCCTCTTTTTAAAATTTTCGAACCAGCCCGACTGGCTTTAAACGGCTCGCCCGATACCTCGTCCATTGAAGTGCCTGGGGTCTGCTGCAGCAAATCAGCGTAAATAGCTCGTGCCTTCTCGCAGATTATAGCCTTCGTCACGGTATCTCCTGCGAGCTGCTTCTCCATTAACCACACCATTAGCAGCTTCTCCATATTTTCATGGATAGATGTCCGCTGTTTAGAAATTATTGTAACACCCTTGGCTGGAGTTGTAGCTTGTATCAACTCCTTCTGCTTCAGTATGGTGCAGATCGTAGAAGTGCTACGTTCATACCACTTCGCCAAGTCGATTACACGCACACCTTGGTCATGTTTTTCGATAATTTCTTTCTTTAATTCAATGCACATCATCCGCTTCTGCTTCTTAGCACTGTCCTTCACACTTACTTTCTTCAGATCCATGGCTGAAAAAACCAAGTTTTGCAAAATAACTGCAAGCACAAATGCGAGCAAAACACTGATGCTTCAACCAAGAGCTAACCGCGTAAAGTGAGTGAGTGAGACACGTGATGCTGGACTGATGTTGTGGCGTTCACTGTGATGTTCGCTGCGCCAACTAGCGGTGGGGTATTTGAAGCTGGCTTGTAACCCGAATTTTAGCTCGCAACTCATAGCAAAAAATCAGCCAAGAGACGGCTCGTATCTTGAAAAACTTGTCAGGACACTCGTAAGTCAAGGCCCCACTGTATATACTAATATCGATTGCAAACAGAGATGCAAACAAAAATTAGAAAGTCGAATCCATTCATGTATAAAAAAAGGGGAAAACTGCATGAAGCCCTGGCCTGGTAGCTCAGTTGTTTAGAGCAGCAGTTGCCAACCTTTCAAATCTCATGGACCACCAGTGGTCCACAAACCACCGGTTGGTGACTGCCGCTCCAAAGTTTTCCCTAAACCAGCGGTCGCCAACCTTTCAGACCTCACGGACCACCAGTGGTTCGCAGACTATTGGTTGGCGATCGCTGGTTTAGAGGATGGTCCTAATACTCCAAGGTTGCAGGTTTGATTGCTGGTCAGGGCATATATAAGTATCAACCAATGAATGCATATATAAGTGAAACAACAAATCAATGTTTCTCTCTCTAAAACAGCCGTGGGCAAACTACGGCCTGCGGGCTGGATCCGGCCCGTTTGAAATGAATAAAACTAAAAAAAAAAAAATACCGTACCCTTTTATGTAATGATGTTTACTTTGAATTTATATTAGTTCACACAAACACTCCATCCATGCTTTTGTTCCGGCCCTCCGGTCCAGTTTAAGAACCCATTGTGGCCCTCGAGTCAAAAAGTTTGCCCACCTCTGCTCTAAAATCAATCAATTAAAGTTTTTTAAAAGAATTTTAAAACAAGAAAATTGCACGATCATTTCAACAGATAAAAAAGCATTTGACAAAATTCAACCTCCATTCATTGTAAAAACTGTCAGCAATCTAAGAAATGTATGGAACTTCTTTAATGTGATAAAAGACATGTACAAAACACATATGGTTAACATCATACTTAATGGCAAGATTGAGTCCTTTCTGCCAAAGATTAAGAACATGATCATGATGTCCAACACATCACTCTCATTAAACATTGTATAAGAAATCCTAGCATGTGCATTAAGACAGGGATAAAAAGGGCATAAGATTAGAAAAGGAAAAATAAATTATCTCCATTTGCAGATGCCGTCATTTTCTACATAAAAAGTCATATGGAATAAAAATATCCTAGAATAAATGAGTTGTGCGTATTTGCAGAATTTAAAATCTATAATAATAAAAGTGTAATATGCAAATCAACCAACGACCTAACAGCAGAACGACCATCCGGATGACCAGGCTATGACATGCTTTGGTGCCAAGCCAGCCACGATTGGCCCGCAGACACTGTGGTGGGTGTGTGTGGGGCCAGCCAGCGATCACCCTGCAGAGGGAGACCCAGGCCAGCCAAGCAATCGCACCCCACACCTGTCACCCGCAGAGGGAGGTGACCAGTGGCGGGGAAGGGCAGTGCCATACAGATGGCAAGCAGTGGCAGTAGTGAGGGCGGGACCAGCTGTGGGCAACCAGGGGAAGGAAAACCCCAATAGGCCCTGATCGCCAGCCAGGCCTAGGGACCCTACCTGAGGGGTCCCAGATTGCGAAAGGGCACATGCCGGGCTGAGAGACCCCCTCCTCCCCCGTGCACGAATTTCATGCACCGGACCTCTAGTTAACATATAAAAGGCAACTGTATTTTTATGATCTACCAAGAATAATTGGAATTTGAAAGCTTTTAAAAGTATAGTTTATAATAAATAGCACCACAAAAACATCCCAGAATAAATCTAACAAAGCATGTATAGGATCTATATGCCAAAAACTATAAAAAAAGACTAGTGAAATTTAAAAATGTTCATAAATTGTTAAAACTAAAAAATTGTTAACAGCTGTTTTTCTCAAAATGCTATAGATTCAAGGAAATCAAAATCAAAATCCCGGCAGGAGTTTTTGTAGATGCCAACAGTTAATTTGAAAATGTATCTGGAAAAGGAAAGGAACTAAAATAGTCAAAACAATTTTGTAAAAGGCAAGTTTGGAGGACTCACACTGCCTTACCATAAAGCTACAACAATTAAAATAGTGTGGTATTGGTAAAACCATAAACACATAGGTCAATGTAACAGAATTGAGTCCAGAAATAGATTCATATGAATATGACCAATTGATTTTGACAAAAGTGCAAAAACAACCAATGGAGAAAGGATTGTCTTTTCAACAAGTGGTACTGGAAACACTGGACTTCTATATGTAAAAAAAAAATTAACTTCAAACTATATTTTATATCTTACACAAAAATATAATCAAAAGACACCATACTCCTAAATGTAAAATGCAAAACTTTGCAACTTCTAGAAGAAAACAGGAGAAAATTTTTGTAACCATGGGCTAGACAAAAAGCATAGATCATAAAGGAAAAGGTGGATTTATTAGATCTCATCACAATTTAAAATGCCTGCCCTTCAGAATTAAGGGCTGTGGGGATTTAGAAGACAGGAGCACTTTTCAGGAGCACTTATTCTGCCTGCAGTAATTTCCACAATGTGACTTTGAGAATGGTCTTCAAAGGTAACTAAGTGTCTGCTGGGCTAAAAATGGAGAGGAGGTAGAAGAAAACCTGTTCAAAGACTCACAGTCTAAGGAACAATGAGAAGTTCAGTTGTCACAGAAGAGGGAACATGGAAAGAGTAGGGCAAGAGAGTAACATATGGAAAAGAAGAATTTTTACATATTATTTGTCTTTCTTCCCATTAAGCACCAAGTAAGAATTCTTCAGAAACATACTAGCAGATAGCTATGCTAATAGATTATTTGGGATACCATTTGTTTCAAGTCACTTTAGTAGTTAAAGGTAGTCTCAAGTCTGGAAAGAAGCTAAGAACACCACAAAACAAGGTTTAACACTTGAAGCACCACTGTTTATACAAAAGAGCTAGGCTAGAACCAGGAAAACTTGAGTTCAGAATCCAGCTCTGCCACCTACTAGCTGCATGAACCTGGGCAATTCATTTACTCTGTTATATTATCAGTATATTGGAGGTAACAATGCATATCTCCCACCATTGCTACTAGGTTCCTAGCACAGAGGTGGGAGCTATTTTACTATTTTAAATATTTTTTCCTTAGTATATTCTTTAAAATAGTAGTATTTATACTTGTCAATTATTTACATAAGATAGTGTTTCTTAAAACAGTTCTTCTAAATGTTCCCTTAAAGTTATTTGGACATAGTCTGGAGCCAGCTGAAAATTTTATCTTATATTAACTGTATATGCTACATACAATATAACCACATTTAATAGTAAAATGTTACTCTTCAGGTAAAATCGGCATACCAAAAAAATATGCCAGTTTATACAACAGGGCCCTCAATACAATGCCTCATATTCATAAGCCCACCTCAAGGTGTCTCAGATTAGACAAGTCTGGATAGCATACCATGTAAGTTAAGTTGCATGTGATAAAAAAAAGTCAAGGAAAATATGAAACTACTCCATCAGAAATCCAGAAATTCCTACAGTCAAGGAACACTGGGGGAAAAAAAAGTCCTTAAGGTACCTACCTGTGCATTTTGTCCTGAAAATTAATTTGCAGACCTGCTTCAAGTGAAAAAAGCTTCAAAGCCAGTCTTACAGCCAGAAGAATAATAGTGGACAGCCATAATTATGAAATCTAAATTTTAAAACTTTACCTGTTTCCTTTTTTTTATCAGAAGTAGTATCCAAAGTAGTTAAGGTAGTAGGGGTGCTTTTATAAATATCCTGACTGCATACTCCAGAATCTTCTTCATCAGATGAGAATGAAGATAAATGTTCTAAGTTTTTAAGTTCCTTATCAACTTTTTCTGATGGACTGTTATCCCCCGTTTCAGACACTAAAGGTGTGGGTATTGTAGATGAAGTCTTTGGAAATGGTGGGGGACAAAATGTACGAACGATCTGGGTCCCTGGTCGTCTAGTCCTGTTAGGCATTCGTACAGCAAGAGTGGAAAACTGCTGCTTGGGCCCAGATTTCAGAAAATCTAAGAAAGAGGCAATAAATCCTGTTTTGACTTCTGGCTGTTTTTCCTCTACTTCTTTGATCTTCTGTCTCATTTTTTCTTGATGCTGATAAACATCATGGCAGCCTTCTGAGGGAGGAGGAGTATATGGCAAATATATATCTGTTCCCCTTGAATTCTGGCGTTTGCCTTGGATAGGTCTTTTCAGCTGTTTCAGATTACTGTTCTCTTCCTCTTTAGTTTGCCCTTTCCCTTTAGTTTTCTTCTTCTGAAGGTTAAAATGCAGTAAATCTTGGTTTTCTTCTTCAATCTTGACACTGATTGCCTCCCCAGGTTGGGCCATGGCCAACAGTGCAAGTGCACTCCTTGTCAGATTCACTGACACACCACTGTCATCACCCCCTAAGGTGAAGTCACTCTCCGATGTAGCACTCTCTCCACTTATACTTCTACTACTGGAAACGAACTCTTGGTTTCTGTTATTTAATGAACTATCAACAGGAACTTCACAATCATCTTCAAAGTCATGATTGGTAGCAGGCTGTTTCTTGAATGGGCCAGACCTTTGCTCCTGGACTTCATGACTTGGTCCAGTCACTGGTGAAGTTAGTTTAGATGCTTTATTTTGACCTGGTGTTTCAATATGCTGTTGATCAAGTGTCATTTTTGACTGAAGGGTAGATACTGGTGAAAGGTTTACCGTAACTTGATTTCCATTTAAGGAAATATCATTTATATTCTGTGGCTTTCCTCCTGTAGCTGTTATAGAGTTAAAATCTGAACTTACATGCCCGACATCTAATGACTGCTGAAAATGAGATTTAGAATTACCATCTTCAACAGTTGGAATGGTTTCATTTGAAGTTGACTTGGAAAAATCAGAAGGTGTAACCCCACAAGCTGCTGCTGTAGCTGCTAAGATATCATCCACATTTGATAAAATATTTCTTTCATCATTGAGAAGAATTGCCTCTGGAAAACATATTGATCCAAGGGAAACAAAATGATTCTTTGAATCATGCTGATTTGTTTCACTAAAATGGCCCTTTGTTGTTAAATGTTGTTGTAAAGGTTTTGAAGACTCAGAGAGGTCCATTTTCATAATTTCAGAATTCTGAGTATGGAGTTGCTGCTGAGAATGATCACCATTGCTCTGAATAATATGACTATCCATTTGAAGAAAAGGATGCACTATTTGTTGAGGACTTGGAACATGATGTACTTGTAAAGGCGCCTTTACTTGTCCTAAACCTGCCTGCAGCATTGACTGCTGAAGAATTTGTAAATCACAGGTAGAATCTAAAAGGATCTGTGTATTAGGAAGAGATGCCTGATGGCCCTGCTCTAAAGTATGATTTGGAATTTGAATCTGAGATGATGCATTAATTATTTGATCATGCTGCTCCTGGACCTTGGCATCATGTACCTTATGTATAAGAGAGTGCTGCTGGTTTAGGTCTTTAGTATTCAATGTTATTTGTGGAGTTTGCATTAAATCAGTTGCCTTCTTAATATCAAGGGCTGCTGCACTATTGACTTGGCCAATTTGTTGGTTAAGTTGTGTCACTGAACCAACCATACTTTCTTCTTTTTTTGAACTTGGTAGAGCAATCCCAACAACGTGATCTTCAAGATGGGAATTACTTCTGATTACGCTCTGAGAATATCTGTCATCTGCCTTTGACACCTTATAAGTTGATTCTTGAACATTAATTTCCCCATCAGATAGCCTTTGGGTCGATGACTCAAGAGATACTTGTGGCTGTAATACCTGTAACTCTTGCATTGGAAAACCATCTTTTTGCTTTGAAGATGTATACACATTTGAGTCAAGTTTCCTTTCAGCATAAGACTTTGGATCAGGGGAAGGTATGCTGTTCTTTAATGTCTGACAATGAGTAGAGGACGTAAAAGATGACTGAATGGCAGGCAAAAACTTTTGGGACTGGGGAGATGATGACCCTTGAGCTTGAGCATTTTGGGAAGAGTGCATAGAAACATAATTCTGGGTTGTGCTAGACTCTGGCAAACTCTGAGCCCGAGAGGCGGAAGAATAAGAAGGAGAAGGAGCTGTTAATGTTAGGGACTGCCCCGAGGCATAGCTTTCTGAAGGATTAACAACTGACAAAACTTGTGATTGAGATGAATAATTAACCTGTGTCTGGCTAGCTGGTGATAAACCCTGAGAATGACCAGATGAGTAACTTTGAGACTGGCTAACTGAAGATAGATCTCTTGTTTGAGCAGGGTAATTCTCATTTGTAACTGAGGATAACACCTCTTGCTGATTAGAAGAATAATTAAGTGTCTGATTTTCAGAAGTTATAGTCTGAGGTGAACCAGAAAAAGTCAGTGTTTTATATAAGGATGGCAACTTTTCAACTTTGCTGGATCTATAAACCTGTGAATGAACAATAGATGGCACATTATGTGGTTGTACTAAACCATAATTTTGGGACTGACTAACTGATAAAAGGCTTGGTAGTTGTGCTGTAGAATAAATTTGTGCTTGGCCTGATATTACAGAACTCTGGTTATGTAAAGGTTTGGAATAGCTTAGTGTTTGCACAGGAGGAATTATACTTTGAGGTTTGGGAGTCTGAGTTGATGTGAGTGGTTCCTTTGCAGAAGAGCTTTTTACTATTATAGTGGAAGGAGGATACCCTGATGATGGAATTACAGATGAATAAGATTGAGCAAGTTCCACTGATACCTGGGAGGTCTTCTGCTGCAGTCCTCCATTGCTCACCTGAGTGGACTCTCCAATTGGGCTACAGGATAAAGATGTCTGCCTGCTTGTTTCCTGAAAATTAACTACATTTGCATTTGATAGATAACTATGTAAGGAATGCTGTGAACCAGTCAGTTGTGCCTGAATAGACTGGGTACCTGAAGGCCGCTGATGGTGTTTAATAACACTACATTCTCGAAGAGCTCTTTCAATGGAAGCAGTAGAATTAGTAAAGAGAGTTGTACTGTAGGCTTGAGGCATTTGCTGGGTTCCCCCAAGTGCTGAAGGCAACAAACTGAACTGAGGTTGTAAAAGATGGGGTGCAGACTCTTGAGCTGAGCGATATGTTGAGGACTGAGGTGGTACACTGTTACATAACACAGAACTGCCCAGGCGCTCAAATGCCAAAGCAGTTGGAACAGTTCCCTGGGAAGTTTTGATTTGTAGCAAAGGGTCATGAGGATTTAGAATTCCATTTGATGTAGTGTTAAAACTTGAATCCTGAAGCACCAAAGGTGAGGTGGTAGCAAAGTTCCTATTGTTGAAGGTGGTGGGATGCTGATAAGCAGAGAGGGCAGAAGGTGAAAGTGTTCCAGTGGTTGGCAAAGGTCCAGTAACGAACAGTTCAGCTGCTGCGGAGGAATGCATACCTATGAAGAGAAGACATGAAGATATTTATGCAATTACCACACAAATACACACACACATATATATGTTTTCATAGTAGATACTTCTGTAACATTTGCTCACTAAAAAGCATGTAAACAATACAAGGGTATATAAAATGGAAAGTGATAGTTTCTAACAACAGTCCTACTTTTTGAGAAGATTCTGAAAATTACATTTTCAAATAGCTAGCTTTCTTAAAGCAAAAACAAAATTACAGTTATCAGCAACTCATACCTATAATTGTTACATAAATGTGATTATAAACAGTTAGACAGGCCAATTAAGAAACCAGTAAAAATGAGTCCTGGCTAGGTGGCTCAACTGGTTAGAGCATCATCCCAATATGCCAAGGTTGTGGGTTCGATCCCCAGTTAGGGCACATAAAGTAGGAACATATGAATGCATAAATAAGTGGAACAACAATTCGATGTCTCTCCCCCCCGCCCCCACCCTCCTTTCCACAATCTCTAAAAACCAGTGAAAAAAATGACCTTGAGGATTAACAAAAACCACCTGTAAAAATGCACAATCTCTAGTGATCAATTTAACCAATGCAAAATAACAATGGACAAACTAAAATATTCATAACATTAAAATTGAAACTAAGCCCTGACCAGTTTGGCTCAGTGGATAGAGCGTCGGCCTGCGGACTGAAGGTCACAGGATCGATTCCGGTCAAGGGCATGTACCTTGGTTGCGGGCACATCCCCAGTAGGGAGTGTTCAGGAGGCAGCTGATTGATGTTTCTCTCTCATCGATGTTTCTAACTCTCTATCCCTCTCCCTTCCTCTCTGTAAAAAAAAATCAATAAAGTATATTTTAAAAATTAAAACTAAATTATCTACATTTAACATGATAAATAAATCTCACAATTACAGTAAGGTTAATACTGCAAAGTTTCTCTTATCAAAATATATGCACTTTAAAAATCTCTTGCAATTGAAGTTTTGATGCCCTATGAACAATTTCTAGTAACAACAGATGCATGTTTATCATAAAAGGCTAATCAGAAATTAATAAAGTACTGTCAAGAAGAAATTGTTGCTGAACCGGTTTGGCTCAGTGGATAGAGCATCGGTCTGCGGACTCAAGTGTCCAGGGTTAGATTCCGGTCAAGGGCATGTACCCTGGTTGCGGGTACATCCCCAGTGGGGGGCGTGCAGGAGGCAGCTGATCGATCTCTCTCATCGATGTTTCTAACTCTCTATCCCTCTCCCTTCTTCTAAAAAATCAATAAAATATATTGAGAGAAAAAAAAAAGAAATTGTTAACATTTCAGGACAGCATTTTAGCCATATACAGCTAAAATAAAAAAGTGTATGCCCTTGTCATCCTAAAGTTCCACTTCTAGAAATTTATCCTATAGAAATAAGTGGACACAAAAAAATTTGTACAAGATATTCACTACAGTTATTATACATAATGAGTAGAAACAACCTAAATGTCCACCAATAGGGGATTGATCAAATAATGATGGCATACCCTAATAATATTATTGCTATAAACATTGATAGGTGGATATATGTTTTGATATACAAAGACATAAAAAAAAAAAAGGGTTGCCTTGACCAGTTTGGCTCAGTGGCTAGAGTGTCGGCCTGTGGACTGAAGAGTCCCAGGTTCAATTCCGGTCAAGGGCATGTACCTTGGTTGCGGGCACATCCCCAGTAGGGGGTGTGCAGGAGGCAGCTGATTGATGTTTCTCTCTCATGGATGTTTCTAACTCTCTATCCCTCTCCCTTCCTCGCTGTAAAAAATCAATAAAAAATATATTTTAAAAAAAGGGTAAATACAAACTGATAAATCTTCCCTAAAAAGTGGGATTGTTGTTAGAAACTATCACTTTCCATATTATATACCCTTGTATTGTTTACATGGTATTTAGTGAGTTTCCATTAAAAATATTTTTTTCCACTTTGGAGAAATTGGGGAAAACAGATTCTCTAGTCCTTTCAAAAACATTCTTCTCTTACTTCTTCCCATTAAATGTCAAAAAAGTATTACTACTACAAGGACAGAAAATATCTAGTTACACTTAAAAGAATAAATAACACTTATAATTAGTGGTTAAAATAATATTACCATAGGAACTAGAATAGAAAGTCTAACTGAATATGTAAAATTATTCCAGGAAGCAAAAGATGAAGCTATTGTGTTTTTTAATATTCTGTTATATTTTACACTAAACATTATCTTCTTAGAAGCAGAAATTGCTGAGGCATTTTGAGAAGCTCTATTGTAATTTGCATTAGAATAAAATATTGTTTCCTATAGCTATCATTTACAAATGTTTTCTCAAATATGCTATGATGTTTCTTATTCTTTAAAATAAAACCTTAAAAACTAACCTTCCTGTTATCCTGTAAAAAATAAAAACATACAAATAACTGGGGGTGAGAAACAGTTGAAAAGTAAAATAATGAAAATAAAATTTACAAATACATATAAACGAACACAATACAGAGTGGGGCGAAAGTAGGTTTATAGTTGTATGTGAAAGTCTATTCTTGTGTTATTATTAATTATTGTATTATTTTCCATACAAACAACTATAATACCTACTTTTGCCCCACCTTGTATAATGATTTTTATTAAATAGTGATTCAGTCAATTTCATTAAGAATAAATTTATGTAACTTTAATGATGAAATCAGTTCCATGATTTTATTCTATCATATAAGCTACCTAGCCTGCAGTTGCTGACATATGTGAATTTAATCTTTCACCAAAAATAAAAAATAAAGTGATGAATGTAGGTTTACTAAATGAGGGGGAATTCGTTCACAATGTAAACGTATATAAAATCATTACAAGGTATATTTTCATTATCTTACAATTTTATATTCACAATAAAAGCTAAAATTTAAAAAAGAAAGTCAATCTCTGCTCCTCTCAAGTAGACAAGAACTACAGTTAGCCCTTAGATACACAGGTTTGAACTACATGGGTTCACTTACATAAGATTTTTAAAAATAAATACTGTAAATGTATTTTCTCTTCCTTATGATTTTTTTTATTTTTATAAAAATATATTTTATTGATTTTTTACACAGAGGAAGGGAGAGAGATAGAGAGCCAGAAATATCGATGAGAGAGAAACATGGATCAGCTGCCTCCTGAACACTCCCCACTGGGGATGTGCCCGAAACCAAGGTACACGCCCCTGACTGGAATCGAACCTGGGACCCTTGAGTCCGCAGGCTGATGCTCTATCCACTGAGCCAAACTGGTTAGGGCTGATTTTTCTTAATAACATCTTCTTTTCTCTAGCTTACTTTCTTTTAATATAGCACATAATACATATAAACATATAAAATGTGCAATCGACTGCTTACTTTATTGGTAAGGCTTCCAGTCCACAGTAGGTTGTTAGAAGTTAGGTTTTAGGGGAATCAAAAGTTTTTGCATGCCCAGCCGACATGGCTCAATGGTTGAACATCGACCTATGAACCAGGAAGTCAAGGTTTAATTCCCAGTGAGGGCACATGCCTGGGTGGGCTAGATCCCCAGTGGGGGACATGTAGGAGGCACCTGATTGATGATTCTCTCTCATCATTAATGTTTCAGTCTCTCTTTCCCTCTCCCTTTCTGTCTGAAGTCAATAAAAATATATTTTTTAAAAAGTTATTTGCAACACAGCAAATATAATGAATACTGTAATAACTATGTATGATGTCAGGTGAACACTAGAATTATTAAAGCGATCACTTTGCAAATTATAAAAATGTCTAATCACTATGTTGTACTCTTGAAACTAATATACAATAATATTGAATGTCAACTGTAATAGGGAAAAAAGTAAATTTTGCTCTTAAAAAGAAGTTATATGTGGATTTTCAACTATGCAGGGGGTCAATACACCCTTAACACCCATTTTTCAAGGGTCAACTGTATTTAAGTTGACAGACAAAAACTTTACTTCTAGGGTTTATCTTTAATAATTATCTTCTTTCTTCAATTTGGTTTTTATCAGAGTGCTAAAACTGAATTTCTGCTAGTAAAATTTATTTTGTCCACCTTAAAATTGTGAAAAATTTCAGGTTTTAAAGTTCACTGGAAAATCAATAATTAACTTCACTCTCAGCCACACTACCATAATGATAAGGCCCATTCAAAGTATATTTTTACAAGACTTAAAAATTCTGAAAACAAAGAATCACCTGTCTGCCAGGATGGAGCCCTGAATTGTGGTAAAAGAGTAGTTCCTGAAGAAGCAGCCTGAGCTGTTTGAGATTCAACAGAAGAGAGAAAGTTCATTACTGAAGATTCCTTAGTGTTAGTGCTGGCACTGTTCACACCAGTATCAAATGTTCCAGAAAGACCTACATTTGAAGATAAAATATATCCCAAAGTAAAGATATTATTAATATAAAATTATATTTCTGATATTTTTAAAAGGACTCTCTGAAATTTGAGGCCAAAATTCTACAATTCTAAACTGTCTTATTTTGAAGTAGCAAACAAATATTAATTTGACTAAGCATAGTTATCATTTAAAATCTATAAAGATGCATGAAAAAGATCTCCCAACTAATTAGTTGTTTATATTCCTTATCAATAAAAGACAAAGCTTTTAATCTCATTTTAAAATTTCCCATGACACTGTTATGTACTGCACACATATTCATAACCCAACATGTGAAAACTGATTTTTTTCCCCTTATTCACTAAATGTATCCAGATTCTGTTATATTTCACAAGAGAATTTTTACCGGTTGGCTGAGGTGTGGTAGGATATCCAGGAAGTTGATGAGAAGCTGCAAAAGTCTGTCTCTGAAGGCGATTTGTTTCAGAGAGTGAGGGATGTCCTTCTTCATAGCTTAAACTAAAGAATAATAAAAATAAGTGACCAAAAACACAATGCTCAAACCATATGACCAAAAAATTTCTAGAAAAAAAGTTTCTAAAACAGCAACTGTCAAAAGTAGCGGAAGTCTTTGACTATAAATTCCTGATCTATAGACCAATAGATCAAGCACAGTCTGAAAATGTCAAAATGGGGAAAGCACATTGAAGATATACAAGGAAGAAAAATGACACATAATATTTTCTTTAATTCAACTTTTACCTCCTACAAAGTCCTTTTACTGAGAGTGGTAAAACATGGTACAGTGGGAAGAGCAATATCCCGGAAAACAGGAGAGCTGAATTCACTATCCAAGCTCTACTACTGGCTTACAGTGTGATTTCAAGAAGTGATTCAATTACTGTCAGACTAATCTCCTCATCTGTATGAATAAGGGACTAAACAAGATAATCTCCAAGGTCCCTCTAATTTTAACATTCTATGTAATATCAGATCATTCAAATAAATTGATCATTAATATCATTTCCCAAAAGCTTAAAATTACATTTTGAGTCATTCAGAAAAAGATGTTTTCTTCCCTTGATTTTTATTTTGAATATTTTAAGCCCACAGAAAAAATTAAAATAGTATAGTGAATAACCCACACACCTGTCACCTAAGATTGAACAATTGTTAACATTTTGTTATCTTTTACTACACACACACACACACACACACACACACACATTATTTTTTTTTACTAAACCACTTGAAAATAACTTGCAGACATCACACTACATCCTTAATTCCTTCAGTTGTATCTCCTAGGAATAGAATATTGTCCTATATAACCAGTATTAACTTAAAGAACTTCAACATTAAGTCAATAATAGCATGTAACACAGAGGTCATAATTCAATTTCCCCTAATTATTAGCAAAATATTTGGAAATTTTAAAGCTTTTTCAATGTAGGATCCAATCAAATTCAAGAATAGCATTTGGTTGTATCTCTTTACATTTAGTTTTTTAAATAAATAAATAAATATATATATATATATATATACACACACACACACACATACACACACACACACACATATATACATACATATATACTAGAGGCCCGGTGCATGGAGGTCCCTCAGCCCAGCCTGCGCCATCTTACAGTCCAGGAGCCCTTGGGGGATGTCCGACTAATGGCTTAGGCCCATTCCCCTAAGTCCGCAGTCAGACATCCTTAGCGCTGCTGCGGAGGTGCCCCTGCCACCACTGCTGCGCTCAACAGGGGAGCCTTTTCTGGAGAGCAGAGGTTCACTGGAGAAAGATATCCTCTGCAGTGTAGGAGAATGACTCAGCACAGGAAACCAGGGTGGCTGCCCTACCAACTCCAACCCCAGATCCCTCAAACCTGTCTTCTTACTAACACAGTCCCGGTCCACTCTGCCCAGGCCCAAGGGACAATGGATTCTCGGTGGAGCCAGATCCCACTGATAGGTGGGAGCCTGGATCTCAAACAGGCACAGCAACGGACACTGAGCTTTCAACTGTTCCAGAAGAAACCTGTTTCTGTTGCTGGAGACAGAACACACACAGCCTCTCTCAGAAGCAGAGTCAGAGAAGAAGTTTCACAATGTGGACAGTGTGGGTTGATCGCTGAGGAATCTGAGCCTTGCTTTTCATATTTCAGGTGGAAGGAAGGCCTGCTGTGGGAAGAGGATACTCTCAATGGGGAGGACTTCCTGGAGACGGAGGAGAATCAGAAGGCTCCAGGGGCGTGCCCATTACTACCTCTGGCTCTTCTGAGAAAACCAGGATGGAGACCTGAGCTTTCAGTACTTGTGGACCTGGCATGAATCAAAGAGAGACAGCCAACCCAAGTCAAGTGAGTGAGTGGTGAGCGGCAATGAAGGGACTCATGAGCATCAACGGTGTATTTCACAGAATTGCAGGGAGGACTTACAGTCAGGTGTTCAGGACAAATAGATTCTTGACCTCTCTCTCTTTGTCAAAGTGCTATATTTTTTCACAAGGAATTAGAAGATTTTCAGTTTTTCGAAAAGGACCTTTACAAAGCCCTAGCAAAATCTCCAATGGAGTGGTATTTCTTATCCATGAGAGTGAGTATTCTCCAGACAGAGGGACACGGTCAGTTTTATTACACAGACAGATACTGAAGCCAAGCATCACTGTTTTGGTTCTGACATTAATCTGTAATCAGAATGGGCACAAGCCATGTGCCTCTCAGTACCAGCAGGAAATTCTCTGTCCCATGCACCTGTAGGCTTGCTAGAAGGTTGTGGTGGGAGCCACTGGGTCAACACTGTCAAGGGGGCTTTATCTCTTCAACCTGATGGCAGCTGAGTAAGCAGGATTCTTGTCTTAGAATAGTTTGGTTCCCATGAGAATAAAATCAGGATCATTTTACCATTCCTTCCTTAGAGAGGTCAATGGGGCCACCACCTGTTGCAGACCTGTGGGCTGCCCACTAGGGAGCCATTTCCTCCTTCCTACCTGGGTGGCAGAACCTTGATTGGGTTGCCCTCTTCTTAGGGTTATGTCCTTTTTAGGACCGTGGGCTCCACCCAGCTCCAAAGGGCGACTCTTCATTAGTCTAGGCCAGTGGTCGGCAAACTACGGCTTGCGAGCCACGTGAGGCTCTTTGGCCCCTTGAGTGTGGCTCTTCCACAAAATAGCGACTTCTGCGCACGGTCCACGAAGTTTCAATCGCACTGTACGTGTGCGCCCGCACGTGGTATTTTGTGGAAGAGCCACACTCAAGGGGCCAAAGAACCGCATGTGGCTCGCGAGCCGCAGTTTGCCGACCACTGGTCTAGGCCATTGTGGGGGCCTCGTCTTACCTGGAGATTGTTAAGTGGGTTGTGCTGATTCTGGCTAATGAAACCTGGGGGACATCTGATGAGGGACATGAGACAGGATACCGTGAGCAAAAGTGAATGGCAGGGGGAGAAAGTGGAGAGAACCTGGGTCCTCAATGACATTTTTCAGCTGCTCATGTATGTAATCTTGGATCATCTCTACTTTGGAAGCTCTTACTGTGAGAGGGAATGATTTGTCCCTGTTGCCCAGAGCCACTTGGTTGGGTTGCTATTATCGAAGCCGGCTAACAGGCAAATCAATCTCCTCTTCGGCATCTATACTTGCCTTCCTGCTTGGAGAGCACTTGGGAGAAGGTACCACCAAGCAAAGGCCCCCTCAGAGGGCGGATCTTAAACCAGAGCCTTTCAAAACAGGACGTGAGGCAGGGTGGAGGAGAGGCAACCCCCACTCCCCCATAGGACTGGGGCACAGGGACTAAAGCCACCACCCAAGGAGCTGAAATACACTTGACTTCCCATCTTCAACTTTGGAATTCATGGGAACTTTTCATTCTATTTCCTAACATTGTTTTTCTTCACATAAAACTGATATTTCTGATCTTTTTCCTACTTTCTAGTTAAATTACTTAACCCCCACCCCCACTCCCACTCAGCACATTGTCCACATGAAGCAGTTGTGCATGGACCCCGGCTGCATGCCACAGGTAATCCCAGAGTGTGTGGATAGCACCTGCCAAGGTCCACACAGTGATTGTTGCAAACACAAAAGGGGACAGAGCAATAGAAAGCACCTTGGGTGGATGTAGCAGCTTTCGCTTCCCCTGAATCCTCGGGTTGGAAGTCTGGGCAGGTGGTGGTGACAGAAGCCCAGCACAGACCACATTCCTGCCTCAGGTGAGGTCTGTGTAGGTGAATTCCCAGGTCACATGAAAGGGCCCAGTCATCACAGCTGAGAGCTCAAACTTGCCCCAGGCCAATTGTTCAACAGCAGGGACAGTGTCCCTTCCACTAGGCTTCAGTAACCCTGGCTGGCTGTAGTTCAAAGCAAAAGGATGAATTACTGACTTTATCTAGGGTGATTCTCCCTGTCTCTCCCCACCCAGACTGGCCCCTCTGTGGTGAAGTTGGAACTCTCCTTTCATTAAAGTCCCTAGAATGTCCGCTTGGGGAGGCCAGGACTTTGCCTATCCTGGTCCCTGCTGGCTTCCCAGTGCCCAGAACTGTCTGGCGCCTCATGTGTGTTTCATAAGTATTTCTGAATGACTAACTTTGACCTGTTTAGATTAGGGATGCTTTAAAGGCCACACTACAGTGGGAGAGAGGAAAGTGCCCAGTGCATCTGGACTCTGAACAGAGTTTAAACGGTAGGAATAGAGAGAATAAATGAAGATGGAGCCTTGGAGGGTGGCAGGAAGGAGCTGCTGGAGAAGGCAGGGTGGCCCCACTCAAATTTTCAAGAACCAGGTGGGAGAACAGAGCTTATCTTTACTGGCGTGGGAACTTCTGCTGGCTTGGGTCCAGGGTCCAGGCCAGGCAATGCTCTGTGGGCCCAGGATAGAACTGGGCTCCATCCCCTTAGCACCCTATTCATGGCCTGGCCAGGACTGAATCTGATGACAAGACTGTCCTTGGTCCCTGTTCAATTACCCGAAAATCTCCAGGGGTAGTTTCCAGATCCTGGAGGAATGGTTGTGAGGAAGCCCCTGAATTCTTCCCAGAGAAAGGAGGTGGTGGGAGGTATTCCTGTTAGGCTCAAACACATCCTTCTAACACAAGAAGTTTTAGGCTCACCTTGTTATTTTTCCTGTACCAGACCTGAAATCAATCATTTCTACTAGGAGCTTCTTTAGTGGGCATTGGCGTTTAAAAACCAAGATCTGGGTGTAAGGTGTGTTCGATGCCTGAGGTTTCATTTGCTTTTAGGCCCTTTTGGTGGACAAAGCTAGTCTTTTAAAATATATGAGTTCATACTGACAATTCTCATTCAAATCTAATATAGTATTCCTCATCTTCCCTGATTTCACATATGTATCTCCCTTTTCCTAAGGTTGGAACCCTAATTCACAACGACATCAATATTTCTCATTAGCTCTATTTGAAAATACTCTAATTATAATGCAACCTCTACCAAAAACAATCTACTAAGTAAAGTCAGTGTTTCTTCATGGTGCTTTCTGTGCCCAGATTATATCCCACTAAGTGTAAACAGTTAGAATACTGATTCAAAAGTAATATTGTTACAGCTACCTTATTAATTACTTGTAGGAATTACATTTTGTTTGTTTGAAGACTCAATTTAGGGTTATTTTTAAATCTTTTTTGTTGTTGTTAATCATCACCTGAGGATATTTTCCCCTTTATTTTTAGAGAGAGTGGAAAGGAAGAGGAGAGACAGAGAGAGAGAAGCATCAATGTGAGAGAAACACATCGATTGGTTGCCTCCCACACGCACCCTGATCAGGGCCGGAGATTGAGCCTGCAACCAAGGTACATCAGGACCCTTCAATCTGCAAGCCAACACTCCATCCACTGAGCCAAACCAGCTAGGGCATAAAAATCTTTTTTTAACTTTAAAAATAAATTTTATTAAGGTATAATTTACACACAATCAACTACATCCATTTTTTAAAATCTTCACCTGAGGATATGTTTTTATTGATTTTAGAGAGGAAGGGGAAAGGAGAGAGACACACCAATGTGAGAGAGAAACATCCACAGATCAGCTGCCTCCTATACCCTCGACCTAGGTATGTGCCCTGACCAGAATCGAACCCAGAATCGAACGGGTGATGCTCTAACTAACTGAGCCAGTTGGCCAGGGCAAGTATACCCATTTCAAGTGCACAGTTCACTTATTTTGATAAATAAATACACCAATATAATCACAATCCTAACCAACTTTTCCTTCACAACAAAAGGTTTCTCATGACTATTTGCAATCAATATCTTTTTCATCTCATCCCCAGATAGCCACTGATAAGCCTCATGCCTATATTCTTTTGTGTCTGGCTCTTTTCATTCAACATGTTTTTGAGATAAATTCATGGTGTTGCATACATGAATAATTCATTCCTTTTCAATGAGTTGTATGAATACTAGTATATCATAACATGTTTATCTAGTCACCTAAGGGACATTTGGGTTGTTTCCAGTTAGGGACGACTATAAATAAACAAACCTGCTTTGAACATTTGTATATAAGTTTTTTGTGGACATATGTTTTCATTTCTCTAAATTAAATATTTGGAGTGGGATTTCTAGGTGAGAAGGTAAGTGCATGTACTATTTATTTCACATTACCATTAATAATGAATGAATATTCCATTTCTGCTTTATATTCTTTTGACCATTTGAATTTTTCAGTCTTCTTAATTTTAGACATTCTAAGTAGGTAGAGGTATCTCATTGTGGTTTAATTTGCATTTCCATAATAACAAATGATGAGGAGCAACTTTTTATATTTTTATAGGCTATTCTTATAGTTTCCCTTATGAAGTTTGTTTAAATTGTTTGGCCAAAAAAAAAAAAAAAAAGTGGTGGTTAGCTGTCTTATTAGTTTTTAAGAAGTGTGTATGTGTATTATATAAAGTCCATGACAAGGACTTTATATTTTCCTCTGGAGAAACATTGGAAGGTTTTAAGCAGGGTAATGACATCACCTGATTTATATTATGAAATATTAAATCTGACTGTTGCATGCTTAATAGACTCTAGAAAAGCTAAAGTGGAAGCAAGAAAAGCAAAAGGAGGCAACTGCAACAGTCCATGTAGGAAACCATGGACTCAAGTCAGCAGGATTTACTAAGGGAGTGGATACGGAAGGAAAGAAATGAATCATAGATGGCTCCCACTTTTAGGCCTGAGATACAATAAAAGGTGATATTATTTACTGAGGTGGGAAAGATTAAAGGAGAACCAGTTTGGTGGTTAGGGTGATATCCATATTTGTTTGAAATACCTCTTCAATATTCATATGGAGATAATAGTAAGCAACTAGGTATGAATCTAGAGATATAAATTTGAAAGTCATTTGATATACATGGTAGCTTCACTAAGGATGACATAGGATGCTACCATAGTAATCCAAGTGAAAAATAACCGTACCTTGAATCAGGGTGAAGTAGTGGGAACAGAAAAAAGTAGACAATTTCAATATATATTTAAGAGATTAAAAAGTAGTAGCACACACAACTCCCAGGTTCTGGCCTGAGCAACTAGGTGGAGAGAGGTGTGACTGAGATGGACCTCACTATACAAACAAGAGCTGGGGTGGTGGGGGAAGCATGAGCTCTTAACTAAAAGCCCATCACATACCCAAGTAAAAGTTCAGAGAGGTAACTGCATATGGATTAGGTGCTCAGAAGAGGTCTGGGCTTTAGCACATGTGTCCCCAGAGATGATATTTAAAGCCATAAGCATGGATGTTATGTGCTTAGGAGAAAGCACAGAATGGACAAGAAATCACATCAGTCCCAAGCTGTGAGGAAATGACAACATGTAGAGATTAAAATAGTCAGGACTAACGAAGAACAGGGAAAAGCAGTGGGCCAGAGAGGAAAATACAGTGCTATGGAAGTGAAAGGAAGCTTGTTTCAATTAGGGGTGGGGGGGTGGGGGATGGGGGGGGAGGTAATGGTGACAAAGAACAGCGAAGTAAATATATTAATAATCGTTAGGTTTCCAGGCCAGCTACAAAAGCTCATTCAACCCATAGTACAGGTAGATGTATCTTATCATGAAGTAGTTAAGTACAGTAATTAAACATGCGGCTCCAGATCCACAATGCCCAGGTTTAAATCCCAGCTCCACTACTTACTAGCTACGTGTCTCTAAGTATATTAATGTCTCTATGCCTCGGCTTCCATTTTCAGTAAAAGAAAGTAAAAATACGTACCTCAAACGATTGCTGAAGATTTAATTGTGTGCGTGTGTGTTCTAGTACATCACTTAAAACACTCAGTAGCTAGCACACATTAGTTGCTCAGTAAATGATGGTTACTATTACTTACAACATTATTTCTATGGGAAAACACTTTCTGAACAACAAAAGTTTATTTAAAATAACCTTAGTAATTTGGGATTGTCCTTACTCCTCATAAATTGTGATCTTACAAGGTCTTTTTCCAAAAGCCTTGAGGGAAACTCTAACTTTAAAACTCACTCAAAAAGTCCTTAATATAGTAGCTGACCATTTTTAGAGAAGCTAATCATTATTTTGTTTTTTTGGAGGGGTACCTATCACACTCATTACACATACTATAATCAGAAAGAACTTATTAGGAAATTCTAAAAACTGGTGGCAAGAAAAACCCCGGACTGTTTCAAGTTAGAAAGGCAAAAAAACAAATATAAATCATTGTAAAACAAAATATTTCCATTTAGTCACTTTCTGGTGCATATTCAAATACAAACATCTGTCATCACCATGATAAAACTGCTATCTCTTCCTGTTCAGTACAAAATATAAGTAATAGAGAAAAGGCAGCAGGTCTGCAGCTTCCTGATGTCATCTTACTTCCAAAAGCATGCGAAGGTATTTATAGTATCTAAAATAGTCCCACAAAAAATATTTCCAATTCCATAGTGATAGGCAAAAATATGCTCATTTGGTCCCTAAAACCAACTGAGAACAGCACAAATACATGGAGACTGATATGACCAGTTCTTACCCCTGAACTTCCATGTACCTAGCCGGTATTGTTTTAGAAATATTCAGGAATCCCTATTTACACCCTATTTTAAGGTAAAATGCTGGTGTTTCCCATTAGCTCTTTATTTTTCAGTGGATAAAATAAGAGAAATACCTATGTCTGATGGAGCGGTTATATAAAAAAAGCATTACTTTAAACTCATGAAAAATTATTTACCATGCTTTTCCCTATCAACTGATGAAAATGTTCCATTTCAGGACCAAGCAGACAGAAAGTAGGATGTTCGATCCCATGCCATGAATGTCATTATCATCTATAAGCTTCTGAATAGGTTACTGGAAACAAGGCGACAGACAAGCTAATTCTTTATGGATATGTATCCATATTACCTCATCACAACTAGTACTCATTTGCACCTTCAAGAATAAAGTGCCACAAAGGGAAACAAAAACATTCAACTGATAACCTGAATTATGAAAAAGCTCTTTAAAATGTTATAAAAATATGAACAGGCTTCAGAAAATGAAGAATACTGAAAGACTTAAGGGCATCATTTCAGATTTGGTATTTTCTATATAACTGAAATGAAAGAGGGCATTGCACAGTTTGAGGAATAAAACGAGGTGCAATTAAGAAGTGTGTGTAGCCCTGTACAGATGGCCTGATCCTAACACAAGATGTTAACAAAGCAAGTTGGTGGGGGAGGGGGAAAGCCTGCATTTTCTATGCTATAATTTTGCTGACCCCATCCCCCAATATATTTTAAGGGGGGGACTTAGCATTTAAAAATCAGTAACTTCCAATAAACAGAAAATAATTTTTTTTCTAGATTATGTGTTCCAAATGAATCTACTTACTGTTTTCAAATGTGTTTGGGAAGTCATTCTTTGTTATTTTGATAAACAACATTTGGAAAATATGACAAGTAGATTTAGTTTCTTGCCTCAGAAGTATTCTGCTAAAAGAAATAACAGAAATAACTAGGTAGCATTTACCTAATAAAACATTTTTTTCATTTAAAACATAAAAAAATGCTGCACAAATTCCTATCATTGCTGTTCACTGAAGAGAAAGTAGTTTTAATTTGTAAATTATCATTTTCAATGCAAAAGCTACTTGAAAAATGATAGTCAAATTACCACCAAAATAGTAATAGTAATGGGAAAGGTACCAAACATCTTTCATAAAACTCCATGGTTTAATTGTATATAATACAGTTATGACTGTTTATAACTATTTATTTCAGCATTTAAGTATTTATCTCCAAATTGGGACATCATATTATTTTTTAAAAAATCGCAGTTCTTTTAAGCAAAGGCCCTAAAATTTTCTAAGGAAGCTGATTTCCCGTTTCTTGTGCCAGATTTTTCTCAATTTCTCATAATCATCCCAAGATACTAACTAAAGACAAAGATCAGCGGATCTTCACACCTATTTTCCAAATCGTGAACGTGGAATTTTCACAAAAACAAAGATAACCTAGAACACTGTAATATGTAAAGTAAAAAAAAAAAAAAAAAGTTCACTTCTGTCTGGACAATAATGAAGAAATCTGATGAGACAAAGCCACGAAGCTCCCTGTCGGTAGTTGAGGATGAAGTCATGAGCGACCCCGGCTTCCCGATCCCGGTCCTCAGACGCGGCACCCACCTACCGGACTCAGCATTGTTCGGCGGAGGTGGTTTCAAAACGCCCCGCTCCCGCACCACCCGAACCAGACCACGCCTTCCGGCCATCACTCGAAGGACCGTTTCGCGAAGTGGCCCTACCACACGTCTCCCGTGCGCTTAAATACCGAGAAAGCGTCAATCTCTTAGATTCCCTTGGTTCTGCTATCGACTCGCAGAGATGAACTCTTGAACCCCGCGCTACAATGACGACCAGAGCGCCAGAAGCCGAAATGGAGAAGCGCGCCCCTGTTCTTCAACCTTTGCGGCCTGCACGGAAGCCCCCCTCCAATGTCTTCCCAACTTTTGGTCTCCCCAACACACAGAGCGATTCCTTACTTCTGCCGCTGCTGCGGAAAGGGAAGGAGGCCGAAGAGTAACTCTGAAGGCGGGGAAGAGAAAGGGCTTGGGCTTGGCCGGCACTGCAAACATATGTCACCCGCTCGGCGCAGCGTTCGCGCCACCAGGACCCCTCCCGGGGCCCCGCGCCCCAGGGGTTCTCCCGCCGCCCAACCCTCTCGGACCCCCCAAAGTCAGCGGCCCGACTCGGCGCCTCTTCCTCTCCGGCCTCCCCCACCCCTACACTGCCAGGCCCCCCAAGACCACATTGCCGGTGCTAATACAATGGAATGTCACAGCCCCGACCTCCTCGGAGCCCCCCTTCCCCCCTCACCCCGGAGGCACTCTCGGGCTCCGTGAGAGCGAGTGCAGCCACGAACCCAAACTTCACCATGTGAGAGCCCAGGACCCGGGAGGTGACGGATCCCACGAATCCCGACCAGCCCTCCCTGGTCCCCACCGTCCCCCACTCGCCCTGGGCGCGAATCCCGCGCTGGGCGCCCCCGCCCACCCCAAGACCACCGGGAAGAGTCACCCGCCGCCGCCTCGGGGGGGGTGAGGGCGGGGAGGCGAGCGGAGGGCTCCCCACCCGGCCCGGACCCCTGCGCGGTGCTGCAAAGGGGCGAAGGCCCCAAACGCATCCCCGGCCTTTCCTGGCCCATCAATACCCCGCCGCCCACCTCCCTACCTGGCCTTGATGCTGGGGCTGCTGCAACTGCTGCCGCTGCTGCTGGCGGCGGCCGCCGCGGCTCGGGGCTCGTAGGCCCAGGCGGGGGCGGGGGGTTGTGCGGCGGCGCTGGAAGCGGCGGGGGCAGCGGGGGGCGCGGGCGGCGGCGGCGGGTCGGCGAAGCCGGAGGTCGCGTAGTTCCTGTCCATCGCGGGGGCGGCGTAGGAAGGGCGGGCAGCAGCGGGGGCTCCTCCAGGGCCCCGTGGGAGGGGAGTGGGGGAGGAGGGGAGGGGGAGGAAGAGGAGGAGGCGGCGGCGGCGGAGGGAGCCGCCCGCTCACATGGCCCCGGCGGCGGACGGGCGGAGGTCGCGCTGGCCAGTTTGTGCCCTGGGCTCCTGGGCCGCGGCGCGCGGCGAGGCCCCCGCTGGGCGTCAGGGAAGCGGCGGCATCCGCGGCCCGGGCTCGCGGCGGCGGCGGCGGTTTCGCCCCATGTTGGTGGATTTCCCAGGATGCACCTCCCGCCCCCTCCGCCCCGCCCCCCCGCTCCGGCGCCCCGCGCTCGCAGCTCCCGGCCGAGCGGGCTGCCCGCGAGGCCTCCGCCGCCACCGGCCGCCTCTCGGTGGCTACCGTGGGGGTGAAGGCTCGAGGCCTCCCCCGCCCAGCCCGCTCTGGGGGTTCCGGAGGGGCGCCCCCCAGCCGTAGCCCGCGGGCCGCGAGCTTCCCGCCGTCGGCTGCTCCAGGGACGGCTGCTCCAGAGACAGCTGTCCGCTCGCCGCGCCCCGCGTGGGCAGGGGCCGCGCCTGATGTTCGCGCTGCGCGAGGGAAGGGGAACTGAGTGGAAACGGGTAGGACCTGGCCACGCGTCGCCTGGAGCTCGTGTTTGACCCTTCGAGTTACTTGGACCCAGATACTCGGCTCCCACATCGCGACTCCTTTCCCTGCGCCTGGTCTCCGACCAGAAACAGCTGAGCGGGCTTCTCCGGTTCCGTTTACTCCCTTCCTGCTCCGAGCTGCTCGGTCAGGGGACCCTTTTCCTGCTGTTAGGGGGTTTTTTCTATTTAAAGAGATTCAAATTCAAATGCATTATTTATTTTCAGTCTTCGATGAAAGGACCTTTCCCAGGGGCTCTTATTAACTCCCCACGCCCCACCTCGGGGATTTTCTCATTCTGGGTTTTAGAATCTTCTATCCCAAGGTAAATAGTGCCTCTTCATTAATTAATCCAGCTACCTTCTGGATGACTTTAATTACAATAAATTTAAACGCACTATGCACATCTTGTGTTGGAGTTTTTTGTTTGAGACTTGGAACCTCAGCAGGACTCTTTACCCGCACATTTACTATCTGTTTGGTGCACGGTAATTAAATTATTATTTGAGGTTCTTCTATTGTACATGAGTTGTGTTTCCTCTACCCTAGTAGTGAGATATAGGGATCATAGGAAACATCGGTCGTGAAGGCATAAAGTAAAAGTTAAAAATAAGAGTAAAGTTTATATTTATTGGCCATCGCCCTTAAAAATCAATACTGGCTTAACACCTATTATGTGCTTAGCACAGAAATCTATCCCCAAGATAAGCCTAGGATAAAAGTTTAAGCAAATCAGGCAGGCATAGTAGAAGACCCAATAAACTTGATACACTATCTCTGATCACCATTTTAAAGGCAGTTTAAACTTTGGTAATACCCGGTATTGGATTAGCTATTTCTTTTGAGATTAATTTTGTCCTGGGAGATTGTTTTCCTCCTGGCGCCTACATCCCTTTGTTCCTATTCATTCCTTTTTGTAAGTCTTTAGGCACCTGTGCTGCTTGGAGTCCTGTCCTGGGGTGGGAAAGCAAGGAAGTGAGTAGTGGTTATTTACAAATGAATTCGAATGTGCAGACACAAGGGACTTGCCAATTTTATGTTAATTTCAGTATGCATGTTACCGAGGATATCTTTGAAAAGTGGTTTTCCTTGGGGAAGGAATTTGCCAGAAAATCTGAGATCCTGCAGAGAAGTAAATCTTCCTTGCAACATTTATTTTTCTTACTGCAGACTGGAGGTCTGTAATCTAAATAAACCAAAAAAAGTTTTCACAATTACATTTATGTGTATTTTTCTGAGCACTAAAATGTTGTCTCTGTGGAGAAGGTATATAGGAAGTAGAGAGACATGCTATAAATGTTTTATGGCACTTAGTTTGAGGTACCCACAACTGTTAGTCAGAGTGAGTTATGCAGTCAATTCCAAACAAGTGGCAATAAAACCTTTATAGTACCTCACACCATTATGCAGTGTGTTTATATCACATAAATAAGAGGAAAGATATTAAGCAAAATGTTCAATGAGTATTTAAAAAATATATTACTCTGCCACCATGTTCCTTTGCCCACTAAGTGAAATTTCCTTAATTTACTTTAAACCAATACACATACATTTCCAATGTTACATGTCTACAAATAATGTCATTAAATCTTTTTTATTAAATGAGTATCTGGAGAATGTCTTCTTCCCTACTGGCAATATACTCCCAATGCTGCAAATTTTTCATGATCTCTTTTAAATAGTCCACAACTAAGCTGCATTAAGTCTGAGCTAGATAGTGTCAAAAGGGAGCCTTGTTCTTGTTTTAAATAAAAATGGTTATTCCAATCTTTGCCTGTGGAACTTTTACTCATTGTTCAAGAATCCAGATCAAACATGCTGTCCTCCATGACATTCCCCCAACTTTGCAAAGCAAAACCAATTGCTTCCTTTTCAGTTGCCTGATGGCGCTTATTATTATTACATTTAACACTGTCGTGTCCATTACAATTAGTTGTGTATCTGCCACTTTCCCTCACAGATGAGTTCCTTAAGGGCACTCATCTTTGACTGGCTGCCTGCCATACCCCCTGGACAACAGCAATGGAGTCCAAAGAGCTGTCTTTAAGCCTGCTTCTTTGGACGCCACAGTCTCACTGAAGTTCACCGGCAGACAGTGATGAGATACTCCTCCCAGTGAGCAGAGCTTCAAGAAGCATATTTGGTCATCAATTTTGTATGTAGAAGGAGTGGTCTGAGCTATTGATATGGATGGACCTCAGGGCTCTGGTGAATGGCTTAGCTGATTGGTGCTCTGGAAGGAGCCAAGGTTGAAGGATTGGACCAGGAGGCCTGGGAATGAAATAATCTTAAATAGTAGCTGTAAAGATAGGGGTGTGGCCTGATCATAAAGTCTTTCAATGAGTATAGCTTTTTATCTCTCTGGAACTTAAAATATACATATTTTAATTGATTTAAGGGAGAGAGAGAGAAACATCCACTTGTTGTTCCACTTAGTCATGCATTCGTTGGTTGATTCTTGTATGTACCCTGACCCAGGATCGAACCTGCAACCTTGGAATATTGGGATGACACTCTAACCAATTGGGCTACCCGACCAGGACATATTACAGGAACTTGAAACTTCATTCTGTAGATGATAGCTATTCTCATCAGAACAACCAATGTGTATTTTAATACATATGTGCTGGATCCTGTGCTGTGGGCTTTACATGGGTTGTCTCATTTAATCCTCAAAATGTCCTTCAGATATGGGTATTGATGATTAATATTTCCATTTTATAGAAAATTGAGGCTTAATGAAGTTAAGTAACTCCCAAAATCATTTCAGCTAATATAAATTGATAATGCAGGTAGAACTTCAAACCAGTTATGTTTGACTCTGAAACCCAGTAAGTTTCAGCAATAAGGACTATTGCCTACTTTCCCCACTGAGGAGTTACTATATTTTTATATTTTTCCTTATAATGAGTACGAATTTTGTGGGTACTTTAAGAATTTGTAAATTCCTGAGGCATCACTCTTTTTTCACCAATGGTTTTAGCATCTGTATTAGTTTCCTGTGGCTGCTGCAACAAATTCTTACTAACTGGATGGCTTAACGCAACAGAAATTTATTGTCTGAGTTCTGGAGGCCAGAAGTCTGAAGTCAAGATGTCTGCAGGGTGTTTTCCCTGGAGACTCCAGGGGAGAATTCTTACTTGCCTATTCCAGCTTCTGGTGGCATTCCTTGGTTTGTGGCCACATTAATCTCTGCTCTGTCTGTCTCACATTACCTTCTCTTCTGTATATCTGTCTGCTGCTCTGTCTTTTATAAGAGAAAAACATTAAGTATCTCTTACAGTCATTGGATTTAGGACCCACCTAGGTAATTCATGATGATCTCATCTCAAGGTACTTAATTTAATTATATCTTGCAAAGACCCTTTTTCCCAAGTAAAGTCAGATTCCCATGTTCTGAAGAATGGAACATGGACATACCTTTTGGGCAACCATTAATCAACTCACTGGAGCATCCATTAATAATTATTGCTTGAAGTAAGTATTATCATGGTAACCAAACAGTGATTTTTCTAATCCATTATCCCTCCTAGAATCATTCTTGGACAAGAGGGAACTTTTTCTTACTATTTATTTATTTATTTATTTATTTATTTCCTTATAGACTCGTGGATTCTTATGTTATTCAATGGGTTTGTGCCAAAAGATTAACTGAGCAGATCCAGGTTGTCCAGACCCTGTACATTCCAAAGAAAGATTTGTCCCTTGCCAGACTCCAGGACAGTAAGTTTTAAGTACTTTGAATATCGTTCCTGTTAAGAGTATCTTTGTTTATCTGAGGCCTTGGCCCACACCAGATAGTTTATGCTAACAATGTGATTTATGGTGAGGGTTTTGGACCACACAGTATCTTTTGACCTCTAAAGAGGCTAGAGAAATAAGTTCAGCCACCAGGACAGTCAGCCATGCCCATGTGACTGACCACCAATAAAAACCCTGACACCAAAACTGAGGTGAGCTTCCCTGGTTGGCAGTACTTCACGTGATCAGTGTCCACAGTAGTCCACTGAGAGAGGACAACTGCAAACTTGCACCTGGTTTTCCATATGCTCTACACCAGGGGTCCGCAAACTCCGGCCCGCGGGCCACATGCAAATACAAATACTGTATTTGTTCCCATTTTGTTTTTTTACTTCAAAATAAGATATGTGCAGTGTGCATAGGAATTTGTTCATAGTTTTTTTTAAACTATAGTCCGGCCCTCCAACGGTCTGAGGGACAGTGAACTGGCCCCCTGATTTAAAAGTTTGAGGACCCCTGCTCTACACTGTGTGCCTTTTTCCATTGCTGATTTTTTTTTAAAATATATTTTATTGATTTTTTACAGAGAGGAAGAGAGAGGGACAGAGAGAAACATCGATCAGCTGCTTCTTGCATACCTCCCACTGGGGATGTGCCCACAACCAAGGCACATGCCCCTGGCCGGAATCGAACCCTGGACCTTTCAGTCCACAGGCCGACGCTCTATCCACTGAGCCAAACCGGTTAGGGCCCATTGCTGATTTTGATCTGTATTCTTTCACAGTAACAAACTGTAATCCTCCTCACAACTTCCTTACTCTGTGGGTCCTTAGAGCAAATCATTGAGAGTGAGAGTGGTATTGGGAGGTCCTTGAACACAGGATTATAATCCATTACCATAATTATTTATTTTGATGTTCACATAGTCTATATTTGGCCCGATATCCACACATTTGATTACTTTAGTATACCTCCTCCCAATAAGGAGCCAAGAGAAACTTTAAAGCAGGGAGTGACATGATCAAAGCCATGGAAAACATTCCCTTGCCCATCCTAATGTTCCACCATAGTCTACATCTTCAGCCTGGATAGAACATTGGTGTACCCACCTGAGAAGCATAGTTCCTTCACAGGTTTACACACACACCACCACCACCACCACCAACAACAACAACAATAACAACAAAAAAAGAATAAAACAGGCCCTGGCTGGGTAGCTCAGTTGGTTAGAGCATCATTCCGATTGTAGGTTCCATCCCCAGTCAGGCTAAGTGTCTGTCTGTCTGACCTGTAGCTATGATGCACACTGACCACCAGGGGGCAGACGCTCAATGCAGGAGTTGCCATGACATGCACTGGCCACTGGCTATTTAAAAATAAAGGCACCATGGACCTGGCCCCAACAAACCAACACTCAGCTTCCGCTAAATGGGACACACCCTGGAGCCACACCCCACCAAATCGCAGCCAACATTGCCAAGACCTCATGGTGCAAAATGCGGCCCACAGCCCAGCCGAGAAATGGCCACTATGGGTGCCAGGTAATGACTTCACATAGCAACACCTGGCTTCCTCTCCCTAGTGACTAGCCTCCTTGGAGTTTCCTCAGCCCAGGAACATGACTTGCTTTATAGCCAGGTGCAAACATTTTACAGTTTAACCAAATGTTTGTGAAGCGTTTTCACATGCCTCATCTCATTTGATCCTTACAGAAGTCCTGGAGTAGGTAGATAGGAGACTTGGTAGAATCCTATTTTCTTTTCATTAGCAACACAATAGAGATTTAGAAAGTTTAGAAACTTGACCCAACTGAAAAGAAGTAAGAAATGGTGGAACTTGACAATGACTTCAGGTTTTCTCACTGCACAGAATATAGTCAAACACTGCTACAGTTAAATATTTTACCCTTTGTTCTCCCTGCATCATCTACAATAATAATCTGCTTCATGTTGATATTTACTGCTGTGTTGCTGACAATTACCTGAAAGAGAAGTTGGGGTGCTTCATTCGGCTGGGAAATGTTTAGCAACATCAGAAATCAGGTCTAATTAAGCAAGTTTATTCTATATCTATAAAAGGCTAAGTGTGCATGTGTGATACATATAAAGCTCTCACTAGTGCCAATCGCATGCGTGTATTTCAATCTGTCATTGCTGATCATAATTTGGTTGATACTTCTATTATAGAGAAAAGAGGAATAGCGATATTAAAATATTTCTTTTTAAAAAAAATTTTTGTTTATTGCTTAAAGTATTACAAAGAGTATTACATATGTCTCCTTTTTTTTTTTTCCCTTGACATTCCCCCGGCCTCCCCTACCCCCCAGTGTCTTATGTCCATTGGTTATGCTTATATGCATGCATACAAGTCCTTCCTTTGATTTCTTACCCCCCCCGTCCCCCCCCTCAACCCTCCCCAGCCTTCCCGCTGTAGTTTGACAGTCTGTTCGATGCTGCTCTGCCTCTGTACCTATTTTTGTTCATCAGTTTATAATGGTCTTTATTATCCATAAATGAGTGAGATCATGTGGTATTTTTCTTTCATTGACTGGCTTGTTTCACTTAGCATAATGCTCTCCAGTTCCATCCATGCTGTTGGAAAAGGCAAGAGTTCCTTCTTTTTTACAGCAGCATAGTATTCCATTGTGTAGATGTACCACAGTTTTCTAATCCATTCATCTGCTGATGGGCACTTAGGCTGTTTCCAGATCTTCGCTATGGTAAATTGTGCTGCTATGAACATAGGGATGCATATATCCTTTTTAATTGGTGTTTCTGGTTTTTTGGGATATGTTCCTAGAAGTGGGATTACTGGGTCAAATGGGAGTTCCATTTTTAACTTTTTTTTTTTTTAATATATTTTATTGATTTTTTACAGAGAGGAACAGAGAGAGATAGTTAGAAACATCGATGGGAGAGAAACATCGATCAGCTGCCTCCTGCACATATCCTACGGAGGATGTGCCCGCAACCCAGGTACATGCCCTTGACCGGAATCGAACCTGGGACCCTCCAGTCCACAGGCCGATGCTCTATCCACCGAGCCAAACCGGTTTCAGCCCATTTTTAACTTTTTGAGGAAACTCCATACTGTCTACCATAGTGGTTGCACCAGTCTGCATTCCCACCAGCAGTGCATGAGTGTTCCTTTTTCTCCACATCCTCTCCAGCACTTGTCGTTTGTGGATTTGTTGATGATAGCCAATCTGACAGGTGTGAGATGATACCTCATTGTTGTTTTGATTTGCATCTCTCGGATGATTAGTGACTTGGAGCATGTTTTCATATATCTCTTGGCTTTCTGAATGTCCTCTTTTGAAAAGTGTCTATTTAGGTCCTTTGCCCATTTTTTTATTGGATTGTTTATCTTCCTTTTGTTAAGTTGTATGAGTTCCCTATAAATGTTGGAGATTAAACCCTGATCAGTGATAACATTGGCAAATATGTTCTCCCATGCAGTGGGCTTTCTTGTTGTTTTGTTGATGGTTTCTTTTGCTGTGCAGAAGTTTTTTATTTTGATGTAGTCCCATTTGTTTATTTTCTCTTTAGTTTCCAATGTCCTAGGAGATGTATCGATGAAGAAATTGCTTCGGCATATGTTTGAGATTTTGTTGCCTTTGGATTCCTCTAGTAATTTTATGGTTTCTCGTCTTACATTTAAGTCCTTTATCCATTTTGAGTTTATTTTTGTGTAAGTTGGTGGTCTGGTTTCATTTTTTTTGCATGTATTTGTCCAATTTTCCCAGCACCATTTGTTGAAGAGACTGTCTTGACTCCATTGCATGTTCTTGCCTCCTTTGTCAAATATTAATTGAGCATATTGGTTCGGGTCAATTTCTGGGTTCTCTATTCTATTCCATTGATCTATATGTCTGTTCTTGTGCCAATACCAGGCAGTTTTGAGAACAGTGGCTTTGTAATACAGCTTGATATCTGGTATTGAGATCCCACCTATTTTGTTCTTCTTTCTCAGGATCGCTGCAGCTATTCGGGGTCTTTTTTTATGCCAGATGAATTTTTGGAGAGTTCATTCTAGGTCTGTGAAATATGTCGTTGGTATTTTAATGGGGAGTGCATTGAATTTATAGATTGCTTTGGGTAGTATGGACATTTTAATGATGTTGATTCTACCAATCCATGAACATGTTATGTTCTTCCATCTGTTTATGTCTTCCTCTATCTGTTTTTTCAGCGTCCTGTAGTTTTCTGAGTAGAGGTCTTTTACCTCTTTAGTTAAGTTTATTCCTAGGTATCTTAATTTTTTTGGTGTGATGGTAAATGGGACTACTTTTTTAGTCTCTCTTTCTGTAAGTTCATTATTGGTGTATAGAAATGCCATCAATTTCTTGGCGTTAATTTTGTATCCTGCTACATTGCCAAATTCATTTATTAAGTCTAATAGTTTTTTGATGGAGTCTTTAGGGTTTTTTATGTACAATATCATGTCATCCGCAAATAAGGACAGTTTTACTTCTTCTTTTCCAATTTGGATGCCTTTTATTTATTTCTTCTTCTTGTCTGATCGCAATGGCTAGTACTTCCAGTACTGTGTCGAACAGGAGTGGTGAGAGTGGGCCTCCCTGTCTTGTGCCTGTTCTTACGGGAAATGGTTTTAGTTTTTCCCATTGAGTACGATGTTGGCTGTGGGTTTGTCGTATATGGTTTTTATTATGTTGAGGTATGATCCTTCTATTCCCACCTTTCTGAGACTTTTTATCAAAAATGGGTGTTGGATTTTGTCAAATGCTTTTTCTGCATCAATTGATATGGCTATGTGGTTTTTATCTCTCAATTTGTTTATGTGATGTATCACGTTTACTGATTGGCAGATATTGTACCATCCTTGCATCCCTGGGATAAATCCTACTCGGTCATGGTGTATGATCTTTCTGATGTACTGCTGGATCCGATTTGCTAAGATTTTGTTGAGGATTTTGGCATCTATGTTCATGAGGGATATTGGCCTGTAATTATCTTTCATTGTGTTGTCTTTATCTGGTTTTGGTATTAGGGTGATGCTGGCTTCATAGAATGAGCTTGGAAGTGTTCTTTCCTCTTGAATTTTTTGGGATAGTCTGAGGAGGATAGGTTTTAGTTCTTCCTTGAATGTTTGGTAAAACTCCCCTGTGAAGCCATCTGGCCCTGGGCTTTTGTTTGCTGGAAGCTTTTTGATGACTGCTTCAATTTCTTCCATAGTTATTGGCCTATTGAGATTTTTAGATTCTTCCTGATTGAGTTTTGGAAGGTTGTATTTTTCTAGGAATATGTCCATTTCCTCCAGGTTGTCTAGTTTGTTGGAGTAGAGTTGTTCATAGTATTTTTTAATAACCATTTGTATTTCTGTGAGGTCTGTTGTTATTTCTCCTCTTTCATCTCTGATTTTGTTTATTTGGGTCCTCTCTCTTTACTTCTTTTTTTTTTTTTAATATATTTTATTGATTTTTTACAGAGAGGAAGGGAGAGAGATAGAGAGTCAGAAACATCAATCAGCCGCCTCCTGCACATCCCCCGAAACCCAGGGATGTGCCCGAAACCCAGATACATGCCCTTGACCGGAATCGAACCCGGGACCCTTCAGTCCGCAGGCCGACGCTCTATCCACTGAGCCAAACCGGTTTCGGCATCTCTTTACTTCTTGGTGAGCCTGGCTAGAGGTTCATAAATCTTGTTTATCCTTTCAAAGAACCAGCTCTTGGTTTTGTTGATCTTTTGTATTGCTTTTTTTTGGTCTCTATGTCGTTTATCTCTGCTCTGATCTTAAAATATTTCTTCTAATTAATTTCCTTTCAATGTGCATGAATCCATGCACCAGGACACTAGTAATAAATAGATAAATAAACAAACAAATACCGTTTAAATGCTTCACTAAACTTTGGGGAAAACACGCACACAAAAAATATACAAACATTTTACTGTTGAGGAAAATCACATTTGTCCTGGTTGCCTGCAAACACTTGAAGCAAATATTTTGCATTGGTTTTGCTGCTGGAGGACTGAACCTCAAACCAAGGGTGATAGAGCATGTGTTCCCAGCCTCCAGCCTCCAGCTTCTCCCAGCTACGGCCTAAGGTGTAAAGCTCACTCTGCTGGTTTATATCCTCTCCTTTCTCTGTTCCCTTTATCCCAATGCCCCAGATATGGGCGCAGTAAAGGAACTTGTTGGAAAAGATTTAGGCTTCCCCTAATTAGTGTCCACGCTAATGTTATATATATACTAAGTATTAAGCATGTCAGGAATTGGTATTAGATTCAGTTTTGTCATATGGGATTTCTTAGTTTAAGTTCAGGATAAAGTAATCGCAAAACATCTTGTGAAAGTCAAAAAACCCTCTCCCAAATTTCTGCAAACTTTGGAGAAACTTAGAGTCTCTTCCTCAACATGTCTTCAAGTTTCTTCTGCTTCCATGAGTGCTTTCTCTTTTCAGGAGAGAAGCTGAAATTCAGTCTCTTCATAGACTTACACACACACAAAATCCACTCAAATGGAACATTTATGAAACTAACAATGTAAGCACTGGACTATTCATCATACCAGTTTTATTATATTTATATAAATTCGTTTTTCTGCTGCTCACTCAGAACTTTAAGAATTCAGAGGAAAATTGCTTGTGTCAGGTGGTAGAACACCCCTCTGTGCCCACATCACATCCCCGGCTTACCTCTGAGGTCTTGCTGCACTCTGCTTATTTTTATAAAATTTTATTGTTATAAAATATATATAATTTATTGATTTCAGAGAGGAAGGAAGATGGGGAGAGAGATAGAAACAGCAATGATGAGAGAGAATCACTGATTGGCTGCCTCCTGCACACCCCCCACTGGGGATCGAGCCCGCAACCCCAGGCATGTGCCCTTGACCAGAATGGGACCTGGGACCCTTCAGTCTGCAGGCTGACACTTTATCCACTGAGCCAAACTGGCTAGGGCTGCACTCTGCTTTCTTTGACTCCACTGAAGCTCCCTGAAACTCAAGGGAGCTTGCATCTCCCCATCAGGAGAAACCCTCATCCAACAGAGAAGGGAAGTCAGTGGGTAAACACTCCAGCCTCCTAGCTTCCAGGTGGGTTGCTATGGAAGGCATTTAACACCTCTTTCAGTGGTCCTCACAGAAGTGAGCCCTTATTGCCAACAACTTTGATAAAATACCCTTTGCCTTGTCCTCCTGCCCTGTCTTTGTTGAGGTGTCTATTCAGATCTTTTGCCCATTTTAAAAACTGGGTTGTTTTCTTAATTGTTGAGTTTTAAGAGTTCCTTGTGTAATTTGGGTAACAGGTCTTCTTTATCAGATGTCTTTTGCAAATATTTTCTCTTAGTCACTAGTTTGTTTTCTCATTCCCTTGATTAAAGTAATCTTTTTTAAAAAATATATTTTATTGTTTGTTTTTTTTACAGAGAGGAAGGGAGAGGGATAGAGAGTTAGAAACATCGATGAGAAAGAAACATCGATCAGCTGCCTCCTGCACACTCCTTACTGGGTATGTGCCCCAACCCAAACCAAGGTACATGCCCTTGACAGGAACCGAACCTGGGACCCTTGAGTCCGCAGGCCGACCTCTATCCATTGAGCCAAGCGGGTTAGGGCGATTAAAGTAATCTTATATGCATAGTTGTATTGGATCCAAAAACACTTAAGGTAATTTATTTATTTATTTTTAAAATATATTTTATTGATTTTTTACAGCAAAGAAGGGAGAGGGATAGAGAGTTAGAAACATCGATCAGCTGCCTCCTGCACACCCCCTACTGGGGATGTGCCCGCAACCAAGGTACCTGTCCTTGACCGGAATCGAACCTGGGGCCCTTCAGTCCGCAGGCCGATGCTCTATCCACTGAGCCAAACTGGTCAGGGCAAAAACTTAAGGTAATTTAAATGTATAACATGAAGTAATATTTAACAATAATCAGGGTTTATTCTATGTATATGGTACCTAATATTACTTAATGTATTTCTCTTAAGCTAGAAGTACTTCTATGCTATAATTTACCTTTTATTTTTTTGCTATGGTATAGTTTAGTGTAACATTACTATAGTCTCTTGATTTTTAAATTATGTATAGTCATAGGCCACAGAAATAAATTATACAATTTTACTATATAAAATTAATATATATAATTTTTAAGGAGTAATATATAATAAAATTGCCTCAAACAATAAATTAAATATTAAAACCATGTTAAAGACAATAGCACTTTCACAATGGCAACTAAATTGTTTAACAGAATGCTGGCCCCACTGGGTGAAAGATATATACAGCAACACCATGCTGTAAACGTTGTTTTGAAAACATGCATTGTGTTGTTCACATTTAATTTATATAGTTATATGCCACTAAGTAAGGAAAATGTATAATTGAAACAAGCAATAAATATTTACTTAGTATAAATTTACTTAGTATAAATTTTATTCACATGTTTAAAAAGTGTCTGTAATTAAAAATCCATTAAAACCAAAACATAATCAAGGTTGTGGGGAAAATGTACATTAAAAAAATGGATTTCTTTTTCCAGATAATGAAAATACTGGTACATTTGTACTGTATTGTCTTAAGTTCTTAACCTGATAGGAAAACATTCTTAAACAACAAAAAATGGTGGAGAAATCACACAGTACAGAAGAGTGAAGGCATCAATATGACATATATGTTCCAAAATGTCATTCTGGCAATCTACATAAGAATCTAGTTTAAAAAATACAGAAATTCTAGACACTCTTTTAATAGCATAAGCACTATATGCAACATTCCAAGTCAAACTAATAACAATTAATTCACATTCAGTTAGAACAAAAACAATATGAATGGTATGAAATTGAGCTTTTGAACAGCACTAACAAACATTTTCTTGTTAAAGCTTCTCTTGTACATACTGGAAAAGTGTACACACAGAAAGTATCTGATAAATAGAAAAAAAATGATTAGAATTTTACAGGCAAAGGGGAAACCAAAGACACCGAGGACACTTTTGTTCTACTTCTTAGTTGTTCGGAGTTTTCACCCACCCTGTTTTTACACAGAGGGAATATTATTAACAGATGCAAAACTTTCACATTATTTTGTGCTCTCTTTAATTTTTTTCATTTTGAAAGAACATTCCATGTAGAATTATCTATCTACGGAAGATATAACATTATAAATGTGTATTTCTCTTTTTCTAGTCTAATTTCCTTTTTAAAAAAAAAAAATATTTTATTGATTTTTTACAGAGAGGAAGGGGGAGGGATAGAGAGTTAGAAACATCGATGAGAGAGAAGCATCGATCAGCTGCCTCCTGCACACCCCCTACTGGGGATGTGCCTGCAACCAAGGTACATGCCCTTGACCAGAATCCAACCCGGGACTCTTCAGTCCCCAGACCAACGCTCTACCCAGTGAGCCAAACCAGCTAGGGCCAATTTCCTTTTTTATACCCATATTCCATTCATTTCCTGACTTTAATAGAGGGGAAAACACCTAATTCAACATAAAACTTTGTGTCAAAGTAGATTTAATGGTTAACCCTAATCAGTTACCTAGGGAAGAAGCACAAACAAAAAAATCCACCCAAAATACAATAGGAGTAGGAAAGGGTGGATATATGTCAGAAATATGTCAATAATTTTACATTGAGATATTTTCCTTTCAAACATTATAAGCATTTGTCAATTGTGGCCGACGCTCTATCCACTGAGCCAAACCAGCTAGGGCACATATACTAGTATATACTTTTATATATAGGTTCATATATTACATATGACAAATGCTTATAAATTCCTCATATAGATTTAGAATTAAGCAACAACATCCCTGGATTTCATAATTTGAGACAGTCTAATTCTATAGTTACAAGTTGGGCCTAGAAAAGTGTGCTTGCTCATTATAAACCTAGCTCTCATTAATATGTTAGATTTTGGGCAAGTTAGCCTATGCCTTAGTCTGACTGTTACAAAGTGAGCAAAGTAGAGTTTGCCTCTGACCTGTTAAAGTAAGTGCAAAGTGCAAGGTGCAAAGTTACATGAGAAAAAGTGCTTACTTGTAAAAGCCAAGTTATGACTAACAGTTAAATTTTTATAGGTAATATAGGAGGCTCTATAAGGACCACTTTTCCTAATTATATGTAAATGTTACTAGATTATTTCTTTGTGACAGACAAGCAAACAAAGAGACACAAGAATCTAAAAAGGATAATGCCTTTGGTAGTCTGTAATGGTGAAGGTATTGCTTTTATGTGCCTTAAGATCATGCTGTCTTAAAGGAGAGACACATACACATATGGTAACATGACTTACACTTTCTAAATATTCAATTTGGAAGGAATTATCAGTCATGTGAGTTTAAGTCTCACCTCTGTAAAAATTATAAAACAATACACTTTTACAAATGAGCTTTAATAGAAAAATGCAATGCCTGGTAAAAACATAAAGAACAGAATTTTCTGTTTCTCAGGAGTATGTTATATTTCTTTTCTTTGTCTTTCTTTTGTGTGTGTGTGATTCTGGATCTCTTTATTACATGTAATAGTTGTATTTCTTGAGCTCCTGCAAGGAGGAAACAAATTACACATACATACACATCCACCTACATAAATTTGTGCACACACATTCATTCCAGAGGTTACTAGTAGCCCTACGCATGAATCCGTGTGCGAGTAGCTCCCAGCCACTTGCCTCAGCTGGCCACCCCACCCACCGCCCCAGTAGCTCTCCACTGTTGGTAGCTCATTGCCCCGCCCACCGCCCTCCTGAAGCTCTCCGCTCATAGCTTGCCCGCCTGTAGCTCGCTGCCCCACCCCCCTGTAGCTCTCCGCCGCTTGTAGATTGATCATGACATTACGGCGTCCTGGCTAATTTGCATATTCCTCTATTATTACATTAGATACTCTACTACATTATTTTTTTTTTTTTTTTTTAAATATATTTTATTGATTTTTTACAGAGAGGAAGGGAGAAAGATAGAGAGTCAGAAACATCGATGAGAGAGAAACATCGATCAGCCGCCTCCTGCACATCCCCCACCGGGGATATGCCCACAACCCAGGTACATGCCCCTGACCGGAATCGAACCCGGGACCTTTCAGTCCGCAGGCCGATGCTCTATCCACTGAGCCAAACCGGTCTCGGCAATACTCTACTACATTATTTTTTGTTTGTTAACCCTCACCCAAGGATATTTTTCTATTGAATTTTAGAGAGTGAGAGGGGGAAAGACAGAAACATCAATGTGAATGAGACACATCAATTCGTTGCCTCCTGCACACACCCCAACCATGGCCAGGGATTGAGCCTGCAACCGAGGTACATGCCCTTGACTGTAATCAAACTTGGGACCCTTCAGTCTGCAGGCCAAACTCTAACCATTGAGCCAATCGGCTAGGGCAACTCTACTACATTCTTAAGGAGAGACTGGTCATAAATACGATTAGAAGGAGAGATAAAATATAAGTTAAAATGGTTACTGATAGTGTTTTGTGTCCAGACATTAAGAGATACAAGGGGTTGCTGGTAACTTTAACCAATATTATATTTTAATAGCAGAAAAGTAAATTACTTTTTCTAGGTTCTGAAGCTATTATTTAGAAAAATCATATTTTCAAAATAAATAATTATATATAGTTATATATAGATAATCCTATATAATAAAAGCGTAGTATGCAAATTGTCCCCTTGACCAGAGTTATTCCGGGAGTTCGACCAGGGGGCAGGCCAGCCAGGGGAAGGGAGGGAGGCCCCAGCTGGCAGCGGTTGGGGACCCTACCAGTGCACAATTTTCGTGCACCAGGCCTCTAGTTTAACAATAAAATAGGTGCCTACTTAGTAATTTGGGTAACTTTATCAAATTCTAGCCACTCCTAGATTTGAGGCCTGTTTATTTATTTGTTAGTGTAACACTCTTGGAAATCCTTGTTATTACAGTCCTCTAAAGATCTAACTCCTTAGCAAGTGTGTTGTTTTGTAGAGAAAATTACTAATCCCACTCCTCATAATGAAACATGACTGATAGCCAGAATTAACAACTAAAACCGGCAATATATGGTGAATGCCATTTTATAATTTAAAATATAAAACCAAGTGATTATATTAAGGCCATCAATTTATAATGAAGTATCAAATTCTTTGAAGTTTTGCAACCAAAAAGAAAACCTAATAAAGAGTGGGCCCGATATTATGATGGGATAATCTAATGGTTACAAATTCTTACTTTTAAAATATTCAACACAAAAAATCTACAACCTTTATCTACCACAAAGGATACAGATATTTCATCAGTTCTACTTATGACACCCATACTACAGATTTTTTTTTTGAACCATTAAAATAAATAAGAAAAAAGTGCTCTCTTCTTAACCGCAAAGATATGGAGTCCAAGCTTCTTATCAGGTTAATAATGATCAAGTTCAGGTTCAAGATGCCGACAGAACTTCTGTGGTGTAGTACTCATGCTTATTCCTCCTTTACTTCTTGCAGTTTGTCATAAAGGGCTGAACTGGCGTGTCTTTATGGTTCAGGAAAAATGAACCATTCAAATAATACGAATCTCCTCTACCACCAAGATGGCAAGGTGAGCTTAGTGAGATGGGAGTGACAGAGACTTTTTAAATACCCTAAACCCTTTTGTTGATCCAGGATAAGGCGGTGGTGGCGAAATACTGTGTTTTCTGGTCAGTGCTACTGCCTGTTCATAAGAAGGTAATTCTGTGTCGTCCAGTGGAGGTGGTGATGGAAACAAGACAGCCTCCTCAGGTCTTCTGAAAATGATGGAGGGAGTCTGCCTTCCTCTTCTTACGTAGGTGGCTGAAGAACTAAACAGAGATACAGCGTTTATGGCTAGAAAAGGCAGCAGTTTTAGTTTAAGGTGGCAACATTTAAAAATCCAACTGACTAATTTTATAAAAGTTGAACCTAATTTATTAATATAACCACAGGTTTCTAACAACAGAAAGAGTCTTTCTTGGTCTAGTGGAAAGATCAAGAGCTTTAAAGTCAGACATGGGTATGAAGCCGGATCCTGTCCTTTGTTAGTCATGTGACCAAAGGCAAGTTAACCTCTCTGTAAAGGGGGAATAATAATAGCTACCTCTACATAAGGACTCAAAATATGCTACTTTCCCTGGACGAAAACTTTCTCGAAGTATGGCGTGAAACCAAACCCAGGTTTTGTTGAAAGGCAGCTCAACGCCAAGTCAAGGAAACCAATGCCACCGATAATCACAGCAGCTGATGTCTCTCTCTCCTTTGTCCGCCTCCCGAAGTCCTGCTGCCTGATGCGTAGGTCCCTTCTAAACAGTTCCTTCATCGCATCATTCTTCTCTGCAAAAGTCTAACCTGCAGCGTTCTTCGCATTGAATCGAGTTCTAACTCCTGTACCTCCTTTTCAAAGCCTCCCTTATTCCGGCCTCATCCTGCTTTTTATAGCTCTCTGCTCTTGCCAAGGTAGCCTCTTTAACACTCCTCAGTATGTGCAATGAGCTCTGTGCGTTCACTGGTATGGTTCCCTTCCTCACATTATGTCTTTTTCCTACTCCATTGATCTAAGCCCAACAATGAAAAAAAATATATATGGCCTAGTTCTAGTCCCACCATTTTCACAAAACTTTGTCAGCTACACCAGCCAATGAAAATTGAAATGCAATATGGGTCTGATGTTTTGAACCTACCTTTTCCCTCCTCACTTGTAAATTACAAAATGATAATTGAAACATTAGTAAATGGATCTGTTTAGGCTGTGAAGCTGGCTAATCTATGCATAAATTAACCTCCTACAGTTATGGCTAACAAGATAATTAAAATTCATAGGTAATCCCCAACCTCTAGTCAGTATTTACAACATCCTTCCCAACAAGAGACAGTTTAGCAGACTCAATTCTGAAAACTTCCAAACTAAGTCCGTTTGCACCTTAAAACACCCTTCCCTTCAGAGGTAATAATGAGATCTGAAATTGGAGGGAAGGAGAGAAGAAAAAGATCTGTGTAAATCTAGGAACTGGATAATCAGCCCGTCAATAATTGAGAGGTGACCGAGATCATTACACGTTCACTTAGAGGGCTGAACACAATTCCTCCTCTGTCAGAAATCTGGAATGTTCTCATGGTAGGCTAGTCACTTGCCACATTCACTAGCCTGTAACGAAAAGTTCTATTTGTTTGCTTATAGAGAACAGATGCTTTATTTGAACAAATAAATTTTTCCATGTCAACTTTCAAAGCTTGAGATATAGAAACAATATAATAACTGCACCAAAACCATTAAATATCTACACAGCTATTTCTTACATACACCTCAGATGAGTGAAACCAGAAAGTATGCACCAATAACATCTCAAATAAATGGACATCATATTACACCTATTTTACTCCATAAAATAAGAAACTAAGAAATGAAAAGATCTTGTTTCCAATTTCTTGGCATGTTTTTACAGAAGAATGAGACAAACTTTTCTGACAATGATCTTATTTTTCACTCTTTTTCAAATATTTCCTCACCCTTCCCCCATTTGCAAAATATAGAAAGAAAACAAATAACTCTGCTGGAAGAATTTCTTAGGACAATAGATGAAATGTACTTTAGTAAGTATCTAAAAGCTAATCCCAACAAAAGAGAATATTTGGTAAACCTAGTTTGAAATGTCCCCTAAAATGCAAAGGGTCGCTGTGAGGGTTAAAGTGAGACAATAGATGTAAGAATGATCTGTGAACTGTACAGCACTATACTAACATTAAGTGTAACTATTTTTTTAAAAAAGCTGACATTTGTGAACCTTCTTGTATTCTTTTGAAGGACCAGCGTTTTTTATTTTTAATTTTAATACTTGGAAATACTTTCTGTTTGTTAAATAAGGGAAATTAATAGAAGTCATACAGCATAAAAGATAGTGGCTTAAGAAAAATGAAACCAATTCTCCTTACTTTCTCTCACTTCTCAGATTTCTGCAGGATTTACAGAAGTCTGACACACTCCTTAGTCCATGCCCACAGGTCAGATGAATGCCTCAGGGAGCTTTTTGGGAATTCCAGTTTGGGGACAGAATTACAATTTATGTTGCCCCTGTCCTCTGCCCTCTTTGCTGGCATGTCTCCTGTCTGCACCCTTTCTGTGGGCATCCTTACAGGCTCAGTCCTTTGCCTTCTGTTCTTCCATCTCACTCAGAACTTGCCTATTCTCATGGCTTCAGCTTTTATCCTCCAACAGATGAATCCTAATTCTATATTGTTGCCCTAAACTCTGACCTTAACAATACAGAAAAAAAAATTTATTGTGATAAAATATATATAACTTAAAATTTGCTATATTAGCCATTTTTACATATACAATTCAGCAGTATTGATTATATTCACAACGTTCTGTAATCATCACCATTATCTAATATCCATAACCTTTTCATCACCTGGTCACCATCATGCACTTGTTCACTTAATTTGAAAGTGTAAATAGGAATATATAAGCCCCAATTTTGAATAGTCTGTTTAGTATCTGGTGCTTTTAAAAATAACATTATTCTATGCTTACTCATCTCATGTATTGAGAAGATAATACAGAAGCTAATAACTTTTTATTCCTATAAGTACATTGAGGTTCTATTATGTAAACAAGTACTGCTTTTATGAATATTCATGAAACTTTATTAATGTGCTATTATCTTCAAGTGGGTAACCATTTTATTTTATTAATTTTTATTTGATTTAAAGTATCAGTAAAAATAACTGAATTTAAAAGCTATTCTTTTTCTATTTGGGTAGCCACATGGCTAGATCTGATATCACCGTGACTCAGACTAAACTATGGGACTTCTTGCCTCTGGAAAGAATGTGGGGACACTGGTATCTGCCTCCTGCTCAAGAAGGAAACATCGCCCGGCCCGTAGCGTGGTTCAGTGGTTGAACATCAACCTATAGAGGTCAGGGTTTGACTCCTGGTCAGGGCACATGCCCAGGTTGCAGGCTTGATCCCCAGTGTGGGGTGTGCAAGAGGCAATCGATCAATAATTCTCTCTTATCATTGATGTTTCTATCTCTGTCTTCCTCTCTAAAATCAATTACAAATTTTTTTTTTTTAAAAAAGAAGGAAACATTGAAAATTCAATCTGATATTTGGGAATCTTCTTGTATTCTTTTGAAGGACCTTAGAAACAGCATTTTGAAGTTTTTTATTTGTGTTAAATTAGGCAACCGAACAACTATCATATACCAGAGGAGACGGGGGACACATGACAACTAAATGCAATGTACTGTCTTGATCGGCTCCTAGAGCAGGAGGAGGACAATCATGTAAAAATTGGTGAAATCTAAATGAGGTCTGGAATTCAGTTAATATTAATGTACCAATGTTGTTTTTTTAAACTTTTATTTATTTTAGTTTGTTAATCCTCCCCCAAGGATATTTTTCCATTGATCTTTTAGAGAGAGTGGAATAGAGAAGGAAAGACAGAGAGAAACATCGAAGTGAGAGAAGCACATTGATTAGTTACCTCCTGCACATGCCCTAACCCAGGCCCAGGCCAGGGAGGAACCAGCATCCGAGGTACGTGTCCTTGACCAGAATTAAACCCGGGATCCTTTGGTCTACAGGCCGAGGCTCTATCCACTGAGCCAAGCCGGCCAGGGCCCAATGTTATTTTATAAATGTACTATGATAACATAAACTGTTAACAGTGAGGGGAACTGGGTGAAAGATACATGGTACTCCTTTGAACTATCTTTATCACTCTCCTGTATATCTAAAATTATTCCAAAATAAAAAGTTTATTTAAAAAACAGGCAGCCATTTTAAATCCACTTAAAAATAACAGTACAGAATGTGTAATAGTGAATTAAATATTTTCATTTGGTACTTACCCTGGATGTCCTTGCCGGTTACACTTAGTGATACAAAGATAGTAACCAAGTAATCCAAAAATAACCAAAAATACTCCAGCAGCAATTAGTCCAGTCAGAAGGCCCAAAACATCAATTTTCTCTCTGTTTCCACCTTAAGAAAAATCATTAAAATAACGTAAATATAACAACTGAAAAGCCCTACCTGTGATTTCCATAAATTTAATCCTGGGTCTAAGCACAATATTAAGCATCAAATAATATTAATTTTTTAAAAATCTTTGTGCTAAACATATGACCTAAAGAATTTTAAACAGCCCTAACCGGTTTGGCTCAATGGATAGAGCATCGGCCTGCGGACTCAAAGGTCCCAGGTTCGATTCCGGTCAAGGGCATGTACCTTAGTTGCAGGCACACACCCAGTAGGGAGTGTGCAGGAGGCAGCTGATAGATATTTCTAACACTCTATCCCTCTCCCTTCCTCTCTGTAAAAAATCAATAAAATATATTTAAAAAAATAATAATTTTAAACACTTCCTGAAAGCCCTAGTTATGGTTTTGTTTCTTTTAAATAAGTCATATTAAATGAATAATATTCAAGACTAAGCGGGATAAACTTAAACTTTGTTCCACTAGGCACACTTTGATAGTAACTACTAAGATTAATGTATTGAGCAACGCCAGTGTAGCTGTGTAATATAATCTCCCTATAAGCTTGGGCCCTACGCAAGAGGAATGAAAGAACAGCTGGCAAAAAACCTACCTAAAAGTCAACTAGAGGTGATCAATATAGATAAAAGACAGGATGGTCCCTCTCTAGAAGTTACTTCATATTACCTAACAATCTTAACTTACCTAGTAACATATGATTTCCATTCACTTGTAATGGTAAAAAAAAAAAAAAAAAAGACAAAACAATTAAAATAGTTTACTACTTTAAAGCAATGGAGTACAACCTTTATTCTGTGCAAGTCTTGACTTAGCTGAGCTGTTTAAAGCAGCTTTAAACCTATTATCTCATTTCCCGAGTATCTCACCAAACTTGATTTTCATTGTATAAATAGATGAATGGGGCCTTTTCTATCTTAGCCCAGTGTATAACTGAGAAAATTTCCTTGAATTGACAAGGTAAGCATGTTGAGCAACAACCAAACTCAAATAATGAAACTAAATGTATTATAAAAGAAAGGGTGTGGGAAAGACATTATTTAATCAATTCTTGTCTTACCTGATATTGTGGTTGGTCCTTTAATTGAATAGTCCTGCCAAAATGCCAGCTAAGAGAAAGATAAATTTTCCAAGTTAATTTCATTTCATTGTCATTTTATTTGGTCCCAATGACCTAGACTAGGGGTGGTAAGTTTTTGGGATGTACCACAGGTAAGATACCAGTTCATTCAAGCTAAAGGGCGTGACTCACTCTAATTAAAGCACTACCATGCACTACTGTTTCTCCCAGCTCTGGAATGGTCAGGGGATCATTGCAGTGCCACCTCTCTACCACTGTACCCTGCTGTTCTCCCTTCACCTGCCCAGAGCTCCCACGCAGGCATCAGGGAAACTATTGCATTGCAGAGTTGGTGCAAGTGCCAAAGGTAGAAGCTGAGGCAGGAGACTAATTTTTGAAAAGGAGTCTGAATTTTTCTATGCTAAGTGGGACCTCGGTTGGCTAGATTTTATTGAAAGGTATTTATTGATTTCGAAAGACATCCCCAAGGCTGTTTAAGTTCAGTGTTACTTGAGAGAATGGGAGAGATTTTAAGGAACCGTGATAAAATTATAAAACGGGTTTGTGAAAATCAGAATAAAATCTCAACAGGCGCCCTTACGAAGTGTATGTAGACTTTGTTTTCCTTCTCTAATACAAGCAGCAGATGTTAGCGCGGAGGCTGGGCACAGTTTGGGGGAAAAAGAACTACATTCCATTAAAACCTGCATTTGAAGGGTACCAAGCGAGGTTCTTAGTGACCAGAGTAAAATGGCACTTTTGAGGGAGGGAAAAAGGAGCTGGGGTTATTTAATCTACAAAAGTAAAGAATCTGGGTCATTTAACATTCTTCAAGAATATGCCAGATTATAACAAGGCCAGTGCTGTCTCTGTTTTGTGCCTTTACAAGATGAACAGACGGGATTTCATTATATTTTAAGGGAGAATGTCTCAAAGTCTCTCCCTTACATTTACAGTGATGCCACACAACCGACTCCTGAGTGGGGGGACTGTGTATTTTGTATCTTCAGGCTCTAGCAGAGCACTTGGCACATAGCAGATTGCCAATACCTGAACTATAAATACAGTCATCCAAAAGGTGAGGCCACCGTCCGAAAACACTGCTCAGAGTCTTGGGTTAAAGCCTGTGTCAGAGAGCTAACTCAACTTATATCCTGAAGTTTAGTTCACTGCTTCATGATTGTTTTTGAAGATAATAAACATTAAGCACACAAAATTACAGCATAACCAATCATTTGCTGATTACTATAAGCCCAGTTAATTAAGTATAAAGCCAAGTCTAAAGTAAAAGCTAATTCGCTTTTAAAGAAAGTAGAAAAGAGATGACAGAGATAGAATCCTAATTTTATTTAAAGCATTAAATCTCTAATGACTGCAAGGGCCATTTTCTTAGGTACGAGTTATTAAATTTCCAGACAATTAACATCATTAACCAAATTACCGTTTTATCTTCATCCACAAAAATCTCTCTGGCTTCCTCATAATTGCAGAGCTCTTCGATGCACTCTCTTTCTAGGTCACCTGGAGTGAGGAGCTCCAAATCAAATCTATTATATAGCAGGTGTCTATGAATGAAAGAGTTTGCTTCTTCTTTTGATGTAAATACTAATGAAGAAATAGAAAGATGTCAAATACTGATAACAATAAGAAAGAAAATTCCTATTTAAATTGTGAAAAGAGTGAAGAGTTCTCTTGATGTAGTTAAGTTACACCAAGCTTTCTTGTGTGGTTTTCAAAGCTGACAAAAAGAAATATCAGTAAAAATAATTCTATCAGTTGAAGCAATTCGTAGATATAGTCTAGTGCAGGGCTGGGCAAACTTTTTGACTCGAGGGCCACAATGGGTTCTTAAACTGGACCAGAGGGCCAGAACAAAAGCATGGATGGAGTGTTTGTGTGAACTAATATAAATTCAAAGTAAACATCATTACATAAAAGGGTACGGTCTTTTTTTTTTTTAGTTTTATTCATTTCAAACGGGCCGGGGCCGGCCCGCGGGCCGTAGTTTGCCCACGCCTGGTCTAGTGTTACTCGACTTGACATGGGTTTAAAATACTAAACCAATAATGCAGTACCTCAAAACCTGCCTAACTTAACTATAACTACATGAAATCTAATTTCAGAAAGGAGAATATTAGAAATCTGCTTCTGTATTGCTACTTCTCAGATTCACCCAGATCTTCACATTTTATTGACTAGAAAGCGGTGCCAAATTTCTCATTGTCGGTCTTCTGTTCGACAAGGTTATCTGAGTTATAAAACTATCCCTACCCTCCTGAATGGCACTCAATAAGGCTACTTTCAACTTGAAAGGAATACAAAAGAGAGAGGCGTAAACGTGTTTTATTGTTCCTGAAGTGATGTTTATGCCAGTACAAATCCTCACCCAGAGGCTGTTTGCCACTTCCCTGAGTGTGAAAGTTCCAATTCGGTCAGGGCCTTATCAAACTTTTCCCTGCCTCCCTCACAGTCTTAGGAGAAATGCTGCTTTTTATTGTTTGGGTTCTAAGAAACCCTGAAAGTGCTTATAATTGAAAGAAGCAAACTTCCTTGCTCTGGATCATCCTGAACTTCCGCGAGAGATTCTATTTTCCCTCTGGTCTTTGCACTTTGGATCTGCCTCCTCAGATTCTCTATCCATCTCCATTTCTCCTGCCTTAGACCATTCAAAGAGTCCCTCTGTGCATTTCAGACCCACCAGTCCAAATATTTCATTCTCGTTCTCTCTCCGGTCTCCACATGTTTTTTAAATAAATAACTTGTAAGTCACTGACCTTTATCAGAATTTAGCTGTAGGTTTTCCTAGTTACTTTTCATATTTCCATTTATTATATAACTTTCCATATGTCTTCTTTGCATATAGAGAGCACTGGCTTCTGTGCCATACAACTCTCCTAAGACAGAGCTACTGCTACACACTTTCCTCTACTCTGCAGGTCTCTGTTACTACCTTCTGAGTTTATGGTCACTTCCTGTTTACACCCTGCCTCCCAGATCAATGAAGAGGCCCTCCAGGGCAAGGATTACAGCCTTTCATTTCTACATCTCCAGTACACAGCATAGGGCCTGGCGCAGAGTCTGTGTTAACAAAATGGTTAATAACTGAACAAGCTGGCTTTTTAAACATAGAGGATTCCTCTTTTACATTTCCCACAGATATTGCCAGCCTTTTGCACTCAAGTATGATCTCTAAATTCCTTCCAGAGTTTGTGATACTATTTTTGAGAGTGTCTTTTTGTCTGTTACTGTGTGCATAGATGAATACATTCACAAGGATTCTGGGGATCAGCATCTGGTCCCACTGAGAATGGATCATCAACCTCATATATGAGTGACCTTACATACATGGTACAACTTGGGAGATACCAAGAAGGATCTCCTTCCAAAATCTGTCCTTTTACCATGAGCTAGCCTATCCAATTGCCTAGAATTCTGTCATCAAGGGTTCAATTCCTCTGGATTAAGATAATTGCCCTATCTTAAAACCCAATCTCTCCTCTCCCCTCTCCCCTCTCCCCTCTCCCCTCTCCCCTCTCCCCTCTCCCCTCTCCCCTCTCCCCTCTCCCCTCTCCCCTCTCCCCTCTCCCCCCTCCCCCCTCCCCCCTCCCCCCTCCCCTCTCCTCTCTCCTCTCTCCTCTCTCTCTCTCCTAGAAGGTTTAACACACTAAGCTGTATTAATCATTAATAAGTCATCCAGGAGTATTAGTGTAACAGATCCTTCCCAAATGAAAATGAGCTGAGTAGCATCTGATGAGAAGGGAAGGGATAAGGGACAGGAATGTGTGGGGAAGTAGATCCAAAGTACTAGCGCTGGGTAGGGAAGCAGGGAGAAGGATGCTGAGAGCCAAAGCCTTTTTCCCCCCTTTTCTTTCTTTCTTTTTTCTTCTTCTTTGTTAGGCTCTTAAAACATGGGCAGGAACCAGTCTATTTATGACCTGGAACCCACAAGGTGTGAAAATACAGATTAGTAAGCCCCAAACCTAATCTCACAACCATCCGACTATATCCAGAGATTTGAAAAATCAAAAAGGACCTCAGATCATTCCACTCCTCACCCCCATGACTTTACAGATGAAGAAATTCAAGCCAAAAGGCATCAGGTGACTTGCCTAGGGTCTCAACAAGTCCAGACCAGTTCTTGGACTCTATCTTTCCAGGAAGAACAACTCATTATGCTAATTATAATTACCACATAGCCTTATGTAAACAAAAGAAAAGAAAAGAAAAATGGCACTCACTGATTTTAGAAGTTGAAATAGGTTCTCCATTCAGGTTAACCACAAAGCAGATCTTAAATGTGTGTGTGTGTGTGTGTGTGTGTGTGTGTGTGTGTGTGTTTAATCAAAAGTAACTCAAAATCAGTTTGTATCCATTGCACTTAAACCACAACATTACCAAATAAACCAAAAATTAAACTAAAGAATATTTCAGTGCTCCTATGATTGACGAGGGCGTGTAATTTCAAATACTATGCTTCCTAATTTGAGATCTATAATAGGCGGTTTGGGGTTGCAAGAGGGTTTTCTGGGAAACCGAAGCCACGCTCACCTTCTTCCCCCGCATGCCCAGACTCCTCTGGACCTCTCGCACAAAGAGGAAACGCGATGGTAGCTGCGGGCAGCTGGCTGAGCAGAATCAGGAGCGTAAACATAGTCCAGCAACGGTCAAACAAACTAGAACAGAAACAAACAGAAAGACACGTCAAAAAAGCCCCTGGCTCAGCACTGAGTTTCTGTAGGACCTGAGTCACGGACCCGTTGTGCTCAGAGCCACGGGACAATTGTGCCCCGCGCGCGGTTTCGGTCACCCGGGTCCAATCCGCGCCCTGACAGCGGCCGCGAAAGTGCCTGGGGACAAACGCCGCGCCCCGAACCCGGCCGACGCCCGAGCCGGCACCTGCCGCCACGGGCGACCCTCTGCCTCGAATTGCAATCGGACCCGATCTGCGGAGTGGCCGCTCCGAGAAACCCATCCCCCGCCAGGGCCAGCGCGGGGCAGCGCACCTGCAGCTCCGGGCGCATGTTCCCGCAGCTCCCGGGCCGCAGCCGCGTCGTAGGGTAGTGTCTGCGGCCGCCAGACCCTCCGTCTCTGCTCCCCGCCAAATCTCGGCCACGCTCTCTGCAGGACGGGGTGGCCCCCGCGCTCGGGCCACGGAAGCGCCTGGGGTCCGCGAAGGAGTGCCCTGACCGGCACCGGGGCGCGCGCGACGGAACTTCCTGCCTGGATCCCGGGAGGCCGCGCAGCTGATCGGTGGGAAAGGGAGGCGGCGGCTACCTGGGGAGCACCTGGCGGCGCCGCCCCGCCCCCGGGGCCCGCCTACCTGCGCGGGCGGCCAATGGGCGGGCGTCTCCCGGAGCTCGCGCTGCGCTTTCTTGGGCAAGAACCTCCCTCCTGAGCCCTCGGCGAGCCCGGCCTCTGGCCTCCGGTTCTGGCCTCGCCTTAGCGCGCGGGTGGCTGGTTTATCTGGGTTCTAGACCCGGCTTATTCTGCGACTTCAGGAGGGGGTTCTCTGTGCTCAGCGGAGCGTCCTCGGGTCGTCCGGAGGTTTTCGGGTTTGGGCCCCACTAGGCTGCGGGGGGGGGGGGGGGGGGGGGTCTTGTGGTTCCCTTGACTCAACATTCCTAAAAGGGTGATCTGGGAAGGAGAGCAACATATGCATCAGAGAAAAGTCACTTTAGTAATAATATGAAATGGGAAGAGACATTAAAGTTATTCGGTGGCATTGGTTCTCAAACTCGCCGGATCTGGGACGTCTCCAAGATCTTTTCTTTGAATCTCTGAGATCAAAACCATTTCCATTAGGATAATAAGACAATTTGCCTTTTTCATTTTCTTAATTGATAAAATTAAACTTAATTTTATTTTGCAAAAATCTACAAATACGTATTCTAGATCTGGTTTATCTTCAAACCACGTGTTCGTTTTTTGACAAACATGCCAGTTTATTTGGCATGCCAAACTTCAAGTTTTACTAACATTAATATTCATTGAGCGGAAAGAAAAGCTGCATTGCTTGATTTTGGTAATTAGCAGTATGATTAAAAACTTGTAATTGTTTTTAAGATAAGCGCTTTGAAGGACATTTAATAAATCTTGGTTTTGCTCTTCAAAGGAGCCACTATACCAAAGCATTTACCTGGATCTATCAAGTTCCTGCTGGTAGAATATTACTTCCAACCTATTTATTAGCTTTTCTTCCTGTAGTCCAATATATGCTTCCCTCCCTCCACTGAATGAAAGTACAGAAAAAGGCAATTTATTTCTTCTTCCCTCCCCACTCCTAGAATCATGACAAAAGGAAAACATTCCCCTACAAATTTGTGTCCAACAGCACTTCGCCCAGTGACTCCTTCCAGTTCATTGTCATTCTCTTATGAATGTACAGTGGAAATTTCCAGAGACCATTTGATGTGTAATGATGTCATCACTCTGCTGACTAATAGAATGCCTGCCTGCATGTGTATTCTTGTGTTTTCTAGTATTTTCTATGGTAGTTGATGTAAGGATCAATATGTATATATTTATAAATAATAGAAATTTATAAAGATTCATAAAATGTTTTATCTCAGTATTTCTGTAATTTTATTAGCTAACCTTGGTATTATCTGTCAGGATAGCTCTAACCTCATTATCCTCAAATAAATGGTTATGTTGAAATCTTGAACTTGTCTTTGAGTCTATAGAGAAACAACAAAAAGTAAGTACTCCTCGTTGCCTTGATTTGAAATAATATTTTGAAATTCTCTATTTTAATATGTAATAGAAATACCGTTAGATGGCATTCACATAAGTGAAAGCTCTTTGGGGCCCTTGTTAATGTTAAAGATTATATAAAGTTCCCAAGATAAAAGAGTTTGAGAACTGCCGCCATAAGTAATGAAGGCAGCAGGTGGACAAAGGACCTCTGGCAGGTGATTTTCTCATCCTTCTTTGTCCAAACAACATGCTTAGCAATTCTTTGGAGCATCACTTAAGGTTCCATGCTTTGGCTTGGCACTTGCTGGAAGCCAAAGGAAACATTCTCCCTGACCCCTTCTAATCTTTGGTTAAGTCAATTTCCACTAAATTTTCTTTTTTTCTCCCCACAAAGGCTACTGTTGTCAATTTTATCTTAATGTTTTAGAATCAACTGTATTCTTCTTTAATCTTCTACAGAAAATTTGTTTTCACTGATTCCTTACACCAGGGGTGGGGAACATCCGGCCTGCGGGCCGTATAAGGCCTGCAAAATCATTCGGTCTGGCCCTGCCAAGGCATTAGGGGTGAGTTAATTAAATATTTGACCAAATATAGCAGGCTAATTTTTAAGTTGATAATTTTGTATGGCTCATGAATGATGTTAAAATTATCCAAATGCGCCCTAACCGGTTTGGCTCAGTGGATAGAGCGTCGGCCTCCGGACTAAAGGGTCCCAGGTTCCATTCTGGTCAAGGGCATGTACCTTGGTTGCAGGCTCATCCCCAGTAGGGGGTGTGCAGGAGACAGCTGAGCAATGTTTCTCTCTCATCAATGTTTCTGACTCTCTATCCCTCTCCCTTCCTCTCTGTAAAAAATCAATAAAATATATTTTAAAAAAATATATCCAAATGGTCCTTGGCAGAAAAAAGATTCCTCACCCCTGCTTTACAAGTTCCGACTCCTATTCGCCTTGTTCTCTAACCTGGTCCTATCATAGATCCTTCTTCTTTCACTCTTCAGTTCTTTTATTGTCCTTAAGCAAATGGGATCAGACTAAAGAGGCTAGAAATGATTTCTTGTTGGTTGACATCCAATAACAAAAAATGTCTTCATTAGAATACCCATTCTTCTATTAATTCACTCGTTTAGCCAAACCACAACACTAACATCTAAGGATGGAGAGATCATCGCTGTCCATATTTTGGAGAAGAATGTAATCTAAGATCTGTATCTAAGAATGTGGGCCTATAAAGTTCTTATCAAGAGCAAGAACTGACTTATTCAGCTTTATATTCTACACAGTACCCAGCAGAGTGCCTTTTATGTTGTTTGTGCTCAGTCTATATTTTTGGGTGGAAGCAATTTATTTCCAGGTAGGAAAAGTACTTCACGCTATTTTGAGAGTGGCAAATGGTCAGATGCTTCATGCTGTGGAATCAGCAGATGTGAACTTTAATGACATTCCTTGGCAGAAGGCATCCACCCACATATCTGGATATTTGGACCAAAATAAATGAGGCTTTGTGTTCAAGTGAAATATCACTTTATAGTCTGAGAGGGAAGGTGGATATAGAAATGAGTCTGTTTCTCAGTAGTGAAGTACATCCCTGAATGTTTACCTGTAATATTGGATCCTACAGAATATTATAGCATTTGGCAATATGCACATAAACTTCAGCCACTATGGAACTGCAAGATATTTTGAGAGTAGACAGCAAAGAGAAAAGAGTGTAGTCAGAAAAAACATTGTCCAAGATTGTTGATTTCTTCTATTTACTTGCAGTATTTATTTTCTAATTTTGTACCATTTGCTTGGTTTTTTTTTTTAATTTTTTAAAATAACTTTTATTTCTTGAAGTATTACAAAGGGTATTACATATGTCTCCTCCCCCCACCCCTTGACATTCCCCTGACCTCCCCTACCCCCTAGTGTCTTGGTTATTCTTATATACATGCATATAAGTCCTTCGGTTGATCTCTTAACCCACCCCCCCAAACCCTCCCCAGGCTTCCCACTGTAGTTTGACAGTCTGTTCAATGCTGCTCTGCCTCTGCCATTTGCTTGTTAAAGTCATAGTATTCTTATGCCTTTCTTCCAAAGCATTTCAAGTGCTCTTATTCTGGCCATCTGTGGAGTTGGGCCAGATATTATGATTCTTTTTTTTTTTTTTTTTTTTAAATATATTTTATTGACTTTTTCACAGAGAGGAAGGGAGAGAGATAGAAAGTTAGAAACATCGATGAGAGAGAAACATCGATCAGCTGCCTCCTGCACATCTCCCACTGGGGATGTGCCCACAACCCAGGTACATGCCCCTGACCGGAATCGAACCTGGGACCTTTCAGTCCGCAGGCCGACGCTCTATCCACTGAGCCAAACCGGTTTCGGCCAGATATTATGATTCTTACTTTACAGAGAGAGAGCATGAAATAAAAAGTCTTGGATGGTCATTAGCCAAGTAGTAGCCTGGCTCTTGACTCTTTCCAGTACTTTTTTTTTTTTTTTGAGTTATTACAAAGCAATGGAGGGTACTAGGTGAAGAATTATTTAATTTAAAAAGAAATAAGAAGAAAAAAAAACAGAGCAATGAGATTAAAATATGTGGATTAAAGTGATAATGCATCATTGAGTTTGAGCACATACCCGCCCACTTACCTGTGTGAATTCAAGAATGAAATGGAAACCTGCTTTACTTTTCATGCTCACTGTGGGCATGAGGGTTGACTCAAGGGCTGTGACAGGAAATGCTAAGATTGTGGCCATGAAGCTCTTACAGCATGAGATCGCATTCACATCCTTAAAGACACAATGATGACTCTACCATTCAACTCCTCAGAACAGGAGATGCAACTTTCCTGAACTTGATATTTCTGTGACATGTTAGCCTTGACATTTCAACATCAATTGTTCAAAATTTTAATTCATCCTAGTAAAATCAGCAGGTGGAAAAGGAAAGACTCCTCGTGTTCAAGGGTGATTATACGCTCGTCTGCAGGTATTTTCAGATTCAACAAATAGGTAAAGGGGTTAAAGAGTTTATTTTAAACATTTGGTTAAAGTCCACTAAAGGAATTTTTGACTAGAGTTCATATTTACTTATCTAATTTAAGAACAGTGACTGTTAATAACAAAGCAAATAATATCAAGAACATGCCCTAACCGGTTTGGCTCAGTGGACAGAGCATCGGCCTGCGGAATCAAGGGTCCCGGGTTCGATTCTGGTCAAGGGCATGTACCTTGGTTGCAGGCACATCCCCAGTGGGGAGTGTGCCGGAGGCGGCTGATCGATGTTTCTAACTCTCTATCCCTCTCCCTTCCTCTCTGTAAAAAATCAATAAAATATATTAAAAAAAAAAAAAAGAACAGTGTGAGGGGTCATCTGGTTTCACGTGACACTGTGAGTAATAATAACTACGTGTCATGCTTTTAAAAATGAGTAATCCTTAAAATCCTTACGGAGCAATAAGAATCACCGTAGTTCTGAGATGCCCACAGGGGCCTGTGACAGGCACGTGTGTCACAATTGGCCACAAAACTCTCACTCTTTGTTCCGGCCTTGGCGTTTTTACAACTGTAATTAATTATTTGACTCATAGACTGATTTTATCATCATAGACTTACTGTCTGATTGCCACACGTTATTTTGGCCTCTATTTTGGAAACTCGTGTTCAGGTGTTCTAAGAAAACACAGAATCATTTTCATACATAAGTTTATTTGGCATCAATTGCAAAACCATACTTTCTATCCACAACATGAGAAAAGGGGGTTTAAAAAATCATGCATTTTGTTAATTCTGCGTGGAAGAAGGATAACAACGCGGTGTCGATATTCCTGATATGATTAAAGTCGCACATTAGGTGGGAGAACTGTTAGGAAGTCTGTAAACCAGGCTTCCATTTATCCTGCTTAGGCGGACACGTCGCCTTTGTTATTTTATGTATCACTCTGGTTTGAAGCTCTCAAATAAGGGTTCTCAAAACATGAGTTTTGAAATATGAAATGTGGGGTTTTAAGCATTGTTTCTTTTACTGATGTACTCTAACAGCTTTAGTAAAATTTATGGCGCTCCTTTTCCCACCTTCAACAGTGCCTCCCTGACAGTTCCTGAGAGCCAGGAACAAAATCTACCAGTCTTTGAATCTCACCTGGCACATGGCAAGATTTTCTAAGTGAATGCAAGAATTAATAAATTCTAGTCCTGAGTCTGCTTCTCTCTAGCTAGATGACTTTGAACAAATCACTTCTCTGAACTCTGTCATCCTCTTCTGAGTCATTGAGGGCTTAGTCCAGCCATGGGCAAACTACGGCCCGCGGGCCGGATCCAGCCCGTTTGAAATGAATAAAACTATTGAAAAAAAAAGACCGTACCCTTTTATGTAATGATGTTTACTTTGAATTTATATTAGTTCACACAAACACTCCATCCATGCTTTTGTTCCGGCCCTCCGGTCCAGTTTAAGAACCCATTGTGGCCCTCGAGTCAAAAAGTTTGCCCACCCCTGGTTAGTCTGAATAAACTCTAAGATTCCTTCCTATGCTAAAATTCTATGGTTCTTTGACCATCCTTTAATAATAGAAGAGTAAAGATACTCTACTTAAATAAGTTTCTAATTATTTTTTCCTGCCTGGATAGTCTTAGATTACTTGCTATTATATAATTTACTATAGGCATGAATCCGTGCACCAGGCCTCTAGTATGCATATAAGATGTTTGGTTAATCTCTTCCCGCCCTTCCTCCTCCCCCCTTCCCACTGAGATTCATCAGTCTGTTTCATGTTTCCATGCCTGTGGTTTCCGCTCCTGCATTGAGCATCTGCCCCTTGGTGGTCACTGCATGTCATAGCTACCAGCTGGTGGGCCAGTCAGCCAGTCGTTTAGGCTTTTATATATATAGACTAGAGGCCTGATGCATGAATTCGTGCATGGGTGGGATTCCTCTGGGTGGCCTGCAGGGATCGGGCTGAAACCTGCAGTCCAACATTGTCTGCAGCTCCTACCTGCCACTCCTGCTCATACTGGCCCACTGTGTCTGCCATGGGCTCGCCCCCAATCAGTCCTGATCGAGAGAGGCTCACGCTGCTGCAGCAGCACTCAGCAGCCATGAGCCCTGCATCTGGTGCCCTCCCAAGGGGAGTGGCCTGTGGGATTGGGCTGAAACCGGCTTTCCGACATTCCCCAAGGTGTCCCAGATTGCAAGAGGGTACAGGCCAGGCTGAGGGACCCACTGGTGCACGATCAGGCCAGGGAGGGAAGCAGGAGGGCTCCAGGGCATGTCTGGCCCATCTCGCTCAGTCCCAATTGGCCGGACCCAGCAGCAACCTAACCTACCAGTTGGAGCATCTGCCCCCTGGTGGTCAGTGCATGTCTTAGCGACTGGTCAACCAGTTGACTGTCTGCCCCCTGGTGGTCAGTGCACGTCATAGCAAGCAGTAGAGCAAACTTAGCATATCATTAGCATACTACACTTTGATTGGTTGTTTGGTTCTGCTGTTTGGTCTATTTGCATATTACCCTTTTATTATATAGGATATTTGCATGGATGTTAGAAAACAAATTTATGGAGCATGTATCTTTTTGAGAACATCATCTCAAAAAGCTGAAATATGTTAAAAGGGAAATAGTTTGTTCAGAAAGAGCAGAAATTGAAGGAAGATTAGGTTTCTTAAAATACATGATTATTTCAGTGTCATTAGCATTAATGTGAAATATCTGTTATCTCCCCATTGGTCACCTCCAATATTCTACCTTCAATGGGCCTATGAGAATTTATGCACACTGAAATAACAGATGAGCCTTGGAGAGGAGACTTATAATTGTGGAAACATTTCAGGCTTACTGGGCTGCTGATGACTAGAATTGTTGACACTGTCCATGAAGATTTTTAGTTCAAGCTGCTTTTAATACTTCAATACGTTATCACATAAGCCCATTTTTTTTTAACAACTAAGATCTTTGTTTAATGCATTGACAAATAGGTGCAGAATTTTAAGCAATTTATCTCATGAAATTCAGTAAGCAAATCAGGGAATCAGGGGGAACATTAAAACTAGGATTTCTGGTTTCTACCCAATAGGATTTCCACTTCACCTCACTGGCATTAGACTTCTATTTAGTCATTCAGTAATTGCACTTATGATTCACACTCCCATGAATTGTGAAGAGTGTCTTTTGTTCTCTTTTAGTCATGAAAAGGTGAAGTTCAAGATCTGACTCTGACATGTGGTATCAATTTCTCATGCAAGGAAGGACATACTTTTTCTTTCTTTCTTTTTTAAAGATAAATTTATAATTATTTAATAGTAAAGCAATACATATCCTTTGTAAAACATCCAAATAACATAGAAGTTAGTTAGTAAAAAAGACCTAATCTAAAAGAAAGCTGTTAAAATAAGTTTTCACACTGTCCAGTCCTTTTCTTTAATGAACTCTGAACTATTTAAATACTTATATTATAGTAAATTTTGTAGTATTGTAATGACTCTTTGGACACATTTAATATTACAAAATTTTTTTTTGCACAAAAGAGGAAATACAAACAGCCAATAAATAAGCCTTAGCAATGTTCAGTTTCACTAATCATCAAAGATATGAAAAGTAAAATGAGGTTCATTTTTTGCTCAGTACATGTAGTACTGTGAAGAGGGTGGCAAAAAAGGCATTCTCTATTCACTACTGTAATAACCATTTTAAATGGCATTTTAGCAATTCGCTTTAATAAGTGTGAAGATTTGGTTCTTAAACATACATGAGAGTATTGCCCAATCCATTTGTATTTACCTAACTATTGCACGTTTGCATTGCTGATTTGTAAACATAACATCTCACGAGTCAATCTCATGATCATGATCTCATGTGTCATTCTCTAATTGCAGATGTAATGTCTCTTCAGTTATTTCTATGTTTTATCTATTTATCACTTTCTAGATATGCCACTAAGAAGCCCAGTAAAATTCTAGTTTATTCATAAAAGCTTTTTTTTTTTTAATTAATAAGTTGACTTCAACAAAGTGAACTGGTTCCCCTTGCCCTCAAGAAATCCTTGTTTATTGAAAAATTTAAGGGACAAGAACAAGCAAGAAAAATGCCTAATTCCATTTCCAAGTGTACCACTTGGAGTACATCATTCCAGGCTTTTTGTCTAGAGTAGACATAAATATATGTATGTATTATACATGCTGCCTCCAGAAAGGGTTATAAATGTATATGCCCACCTATATAAAAAGGGAAATGACAAGCAAGACTATAATTTCTCCTTGTCAACAGTGGATATTAACATTTTAAAAATGGTTTAAAAATACCCTCTTGCTTTCACCAGCTTTATTTTTTACATACTAAATGAATATTTATAGTTCTTCATTTTTGAGTTCTCTACTAGTATTTTTTGTTAGAGTGTATTTTGGCCAAGTGTAATCCCAAGATTGTTGGAACTGTTTTGTTTTAATTGGGCTTAGTCTATTCTTGGAATTCCTATAGGACAATACATTACCATTTATCTGGTTTTTTCTGCATGCAAATTGTAATCACTATAATTTATAGAAGTTACTCGAATCATTTCACTTTTGCAGTTAAGGCCATATTAAATGTCATTCCCTTTAAAAAATCATTTTCTTTTTGTTGTTGTTGTTAATCTTCACCAGAGTATATTTTTCCATTGGTTTTTAGAGAGAATGGAAGAGACAGGGAAAGACAGAGAAAAGCATTGATGTTTCTCTCACATTGATTGGTTGCCCCCAGCAATGGGGCTGGGAGGGGAAGGAGCCTGCAAACCAAGGTACAAGCCCTTAACCTGGGACTCTGGTTCACCAGCTGACGCTCTACCCACTGAACCAAACCAGGTAGGCTCATTTTGAAATTTTAAAAAACTGACTTAGTGCCCTAACTTGTTTGACTCAGTGGATAGAGCTCGGCTCATGGATTGAAGGAGGGTTCTGGGTTTGATTCTGGTCAAGGGCTTGTTCCTTGGTTGTAGGCTCGATCCCTAATAGGGGGTGCGCAGGAGGCACCTGATCAATGTTTCTCTCTCATCGAAGTTTCTAACTCTCTATCCCTCACCCTTCCTCTCTGTAAAAATCAACAAAATATATTTAATAAAAAAAAAACCAAACAAACAAAAAACTGACTTAGTAAAGTTGTTTCAAGCCACATTTGGCCAGAATATGAATTTGTTAAGTAAATCTGATCAGAAGAATTTTCTTCAGAAAATTGCCTTAAGTTGGCCTGTGTTTTATATTTTTATTTCACTTAGATCCACATTTTTGGATACAGTTTCTTACACTTGACTTGATTTACTGAACTCTATGAGTAAAAGAACCTAACAAGCATTTGAGAATATTTTATAGAGCTCTTTTATCCTTTTCCTACCTATGTGGAATTCCTATTAATGTCAGGGGGATTTACTGTGATTGAAATAAAGGGAGTTTGTGTCCTTGAAAAGTTTGTAAACAGGCTTTAAGTATACAAATGGTATTTCACTAACATGCTAAATGTCCGACCGTCCAACCAGTCGCTATGATGCACATGGACCACCAGGGAGCAGATGCTCATTGCAGGAGCTGCCATGATGCACACTGGTCATTTACAGAGAAATGGAACTGTGCACTTGACAGCCACAAAGCAACACTCAGCTTCCCCCAAGTGGGACACAGGCCCCGCCACACTCTGGAGCAATACCCCACCAAATCGCAGCCGACGCTGCCAAGACCCCATGGTGCAAAATGTGGCCATCTTGTGGCAACGTGGGGGCAGTCATCTTGTGACGTGGGGGTGGCCATCTTGTGACAACATGGGGATCGCCATCTTGTGATGTGAGGGTGTGATGGTCAATTTGCATATTACCTCTTTATTATACAGGGTATCTTAGAAGTAGGTACTATCATTATCCCTATTTCACTGTTGTGGATTTTGAGGCACAGAGAAATAATATGCCTTTTCCCAAGTCATCAGCTAGTGAATGGGAGTTAGGATTTGTATCAAGCCAGTTATGCCTTAACCACTGTGTGTGTATACCATCCACTGTGTTAGCTTGAGGATATTTTTTCCATTGATTTTTTTAGAGAGTGGAAGGTAGAGGATAAGAGAGAGATAGAGAGAAAGAGAGAGAGAGAGAGAGAGAGAGAGAGAGAGAGAGAGAGAGGAAGAGAGAGAGAGGCTGCCTCCCACATGCTGGGATCAATCTGCAACCCAGGTATGTGCCCTTGACCAGGGATCAAACCCATGACCCTTCAGTGCATAGGCCAACGCTCTAACCACTAAGCACACCGACTGGGACAAGCCTTTCCCCAAAGGCTTTAAAAGTCTACATGACCAAAATCCTTGTCCTGAAGTTCACAATATATGAGGAGAAAGAAAGTGCAGATAATTGCAGCGGAGTGTGATAAATATTACAACAAAGATTTGTAGAATACAGTGATTATACCAAGGAGGAATGATTAATTCTGCTTAGATGGAAGTGGAGGGTTCATGAAATTTCAAAGTGGAGGCGTGGAATTTAAAGAAAGAGAGCTGAAGTTTAAAGAAGGAGAAGATTTGGGGGGCAAGTAGAGTGGCAATAAAGGTAGAGGAAGCATCACGTGCCAAAGCTAAAGGAACTGCTGGGTGGGGCGAAGTACTATGGAGGAAAAATCTAAAAAGGAGGACTACAAGAATATCTTAGGCAAGTGAAAGAAGCATAAGGAATTCTAAACAGTTTTAATATATTTATTAATTTTCAGTTAGGGCATGACACTATTAACAACATATTAAAAGACAAAATAGCCAAACTATTCAATTAGAATTCACTATAAAATGTACCAACTTTGACACAAATTTTTAAAATGAAAGGACTTACCCAATCATTGTTTTCACTTTGGGGATATCAATTTTAGGCCATTGTACATATGGACTTTTAAAAAATATAACTTCCATCTTATGCAGCATTACAATATCTTTTAGGTGTTTGGACATAGATATCTGGACCAGGTAGTTTCTATATAGCTACTGGAATAAAAATTCTGGTGTTCAGAGAGGAAAACATATCTTACAGAATGAGAATGAAGTCTTAAGGCTTCTATCTGTGAGGTACTTGAGAGAGAAATATCTACTGGGGGGAAGGTGTGTAGCTACAAAATGAATCCTCATTTAGGTCGTTGAAGTTTTACAGGCCCTTCCATAAAAAATCCTGGGCTGGGGTCAGATGGGAAGAAGAAAGGTCTCTTTTGGTATTTTCCCCTTTTAGTCTTACTTTCATTTCTTCCCCACATAATTGACTAATACCATGAATTAGATCAGTGACAGATACAGAGGAGTGGGTACCATTGTTTCTAGTATGAGTCCATTATGTAATCATATGTTAGGTAATTAAGTAATTATGGTAATCATATGATAAATACAAATTATATACAATAACAATGTTATTACAATAAAAAGATGTTTGTTCCCTCACAATAATTTTTCAATTACTTTTTGTGTAATTTTCAAAATACCAGTTTAGTGTACTCAATCATTTTTTTAAAATACATTTTTATTGATTTCAGAGAGGAAGGGAGAGGGAGGGAGATAGAAACATCATTGATGAGAGAGAATCATGGATCGGCTGCCTCCTGCATGCCTCCTAGTCTGTGACCCAGGCATGTGCCCTTGACCGGAATGGAGCCCGGGACCCTTCAGTCTGCAGGCCAACGCTCTATCCACTGAGCCAAACCGAACAGGGCTCAATCATTTTTATTTTATTTAAAAATGTTTTTAGCCGAAGCCGGTTTGGCTCAGTGGATGGAGTGTTGGCCTGCGGACTGAGGGGTCCCGGGTTCGATTCTGGTCAAGGGCATGTGCCTGGGTTGCGGGCACATCCCAGTGGGAGGTGTGCAGGAGGCAGCTGATCGATCTTTCTCATCGATGTTTCTAACTCTCTATCTCTCTCCCTTCCTCTCTGTAGAAAATCAATAAAATATATATTAAAAAAATAAAAATAAAAATAAAAATGTTTTTAAATTAATTTCAGAGAGGAAGGGAGAGGGAGATTGAAACATTAATGATGAGAGATCAATCACTGATTGGCTGCCTCCTGCATGCCCCCTACTGGAAATCAAACCCACAACCCAGGGTTGAGAAACATTGATTGGTTGTCTCCCACATTCGCCCCGACCAGGACTGGAGATCAAGTCTGCAACTGAGGTACATGCCCTTGACCGGAATCGAACCTGGGACCCTTGAATCCGCAGGCTGATGATCTGTCCATTGAGCCAAACCGGTTAGGGCTTGAGAGTGCTTTTTTTTTTTTGCATTGAAACAGTGTACTTATTTTTAAAAGGTTATAAAGGGTATGAATTTATTGATATACTATGTTGTTTTCCACATATTCAACTACAGTTGAATGATTTCGGATGATTATTTAAACATTTTTCATTATTATAAATAGCACTGTTATAAACACCTTTGTACAAATTGCTATTCTTCCTTCTGTCTCCATTTGATCATTCCTCTTGGAATGATCTTTCAAAAATGAAATTATGGAGTCAAATGATCCGTTTAATTTCACTGTTCTTGTTAATATAATGATGTTATTGTGATGAACTAAACTCTTACTGTAAAATATTTTCAATTGAAACCAAGATGTTTTCCATTGAACAACAAATATCTACTGTGAATATATTAGAAAAGGAGAATAGCAAAATAATTCTAGAAATTATTTAAAATAACACTTCTAGGAATAGCTTATATTTTATATTTACCAATCACTGAGAAATTTGCATAGAATTAGAAGGGGATCAGATGTCATTAAGTTCAACTCCTTAACCTCTCTACACCTTAATTTCCTAGTGTGCAAAAGTCTATAATTATAGAGTTGTTGTGAGACCAAAACAAGAAAATACATGTAAAACACTTAGGCCATTGTCTGGCACAAGTAAATTATCAGTAAATATTAGTCATTATTATAGTATAGCTGTAATAGTTAGCATATACCAAATTGAAAGATCATATTCCATCCATTCATTTATTCAGCATGTAAATGCTAGACATTGTGCTAGAATCTGGTATGCAAAAGTGAAAAAAGTCTCTGCCTTCATGGAGCTTATGTTCTATGATATAGACAATAAACAAATATATCATGTGTGGGAACCATGCCAGAGTCCCCAGATAGTCAAGGCTAATTAGAGTGCGGCTGCCTTGTATATAGTATGCCGGATGGCCAAGGCCGCTCTGAACATGGGCACCTCAATCAAATGTTCAAGATTGAGATACCATAAGCAGATGCAAGGCTCCAGCGATCTGATGGTACACTGTGCCCTTCTGTAGCCAAATGATTGATGTCATTGTTGGCAACTAGCCTTCTTTGTCTAAGGAGTATAGTACGTGTTGTTAACCAGCCAGTGGGCTAGAAGGGAAAAAAGCTAGAGAGCTCAGAGGAGCTGAGAGCTGGTACCGCTACCATGTAAGGCTGAGAGCTCATAGAGAGCTCAGATATAGCTACCATGCTGACCAGCCAGTGTGCTGGGCAGAGGAGTGTGCTAGAGAGGCGGTAGGCACAGAGGATGTAGCTACTGGAGACTCGGGAGACAGGAGAAGCTGCTGAGCCAGAGAGCTCAGGTGCCACTATTATGTGAGGCAATAAGTCTAGGGGGGCAGCGTGCGGCTGCTCAAATAATAACTGTGGGTGCAGAGACTGCTACTACTCTGTGAGGACGATATGTATTTACCAGCCGGTGTCCGGCTGCCTGTATGGACTTTGTTGTCAAGGACTGTTTTGTCTGATGGCTATATGGCCACTGGCTTCTGCAATAAAGACTCATTCTTACACACCCACAACCTCTCATGGCTTCTCCATCTAAAACCCAGCGTCCAAGAAGGTCCAGCCCCTAGGCAGAGGGCCTGGGACCCAACAATTAGAACAGTAGGCAGGGTTTTGACAAAGGAACCTGCCCTGTGCTTGGCGTAGTTAAATGGGAGAATTTAGAAGAATATATGGATTCAAAGCAACTCAGAGCGGCAGTGCTATGGTTGTGATCTGACATCTTAGATGGTGATTGTGTTATGGAAAATAAAGCAAAATCCATAAAGTAGAGTATGTACGTGGGTATTACTATTGTATATATGGCAGTCAGGGAAGGTCTCCCTAACTTGGCAACATTTGGGCAAAGACCTGTAAAAAGACAGAGTTAAAAGAGAGACTTTTACTTGGAAATATGGTTAAACTTTTTTTTCATTGTTGTTAATCCTCACCCAAGGATTTTTTCCATTGACTTACAGAGAGAGTGAAAGGGAAGGGGCGAGACTGAGGGAGAAACTTCAATGTGAGAGAGACACATCAACTGGTTGCCTCCTGCACACGCCCTGACCGACCGGGGCCTGGATGGAGCCTGCCATTGAGGTACATGTCCTTGGCCAGAATCCAACCCGAGACCCTTCAGTCTGTGGGTCGATGCTCTCACCACTGAGAAAAACAGGCCGTGGCTGGTTAAACTTTTGAGTACAGGGACCAATTCTTTGGTAACACAGCCAAAACTATATAGGAGACCTGAGATATATTGCATTCTACATTAGGTGTTGGAATAGTATGATTATAGCTACAGTTTTCTCTTTATTATTTCACTTAAAAATCACTAATCACTATTTAATTTTTTGCATGGATTAACACCTTTACATGATTCAAACATAAAAAAGTGTAAATAAGGCCCTGGCTGGTTTGGCTCAGTGGATAGAGCGTTGGCCTGCAGACTGAGGGGTCCTGGGTTCAATTCCGGCCAAGGGCACATGCCCGGGTTGCGAGCTTAATCCCCAGTGGGGGCCAAGCAGAAGGCGGCCAATCAATGATTCTCTCTCATCATTGTTGTTTCTATCTCTCTCTCTCCCTCTCCCTTCCTCTCTTAAATCAATAAAGAAATATATATATATATTTTAAAAACGTGTAAATAGGTAGAGAAGTGTCTCTGTCCTGTCCTCATCTAAAAAATACAGTTTGCATGGCTCCCAACAAACAGGTAACACATTCAAATTTTTAAAAATCATTCCAAAGATTTTAAAATTATTATTATCTTATTGATTGATTTTAGAGAGAGAGGGAGAGAGAGAGAAACATTGATTTGTTGTTCTACTTGCTGATATATTCCTTGGTTGAATCTAGTGAGTGCCCTGACCAGGATGGAACCTGCTACCTTGGTCAGTGGGGAGGACGCTGTAAGCAACTGAACTACCGGGCGGGGCCCCAAAGGTTCACACGCACACACACACACACACACACACACACACACAGAGACACACACACAGACACAGAGACACACACACACACACAGACACGTGAGCCAATACATGTTCTACTTAAACAAAAGAAAACCACTGAGCATCCAGAGACAGCTTTACAGTATAGCCTGCATCTTTAAAAAAAAGTGATTCCATGTTGCCCCAGCTGCCCAAGATTGCCCACCCACGCTCAGCTGGTGAGCTTAAGGCCCGGAAACCGGAAACGCCCTCGGGTGGGTGAAGGTGAACCGGAAGTCCTTCCCGGGGAGCCACAGAGGCGCCTGGCTGAGGTCCCCGCGCGCTTGGCAGCTCGAGGCCGGCTGTCGAGGAGCGGGCCTGACCTCCTCCGCGCAGTTTCCAGGGCGTCACCTGCGGCTGTGGGTGCCCGACCTCCCCTCCTCGCTCTGGCTGCTGAGCGGTGTCCTTCCCAGGAGGCCCTGGCGGGCGCAGTGGGGACTCTAGAACCTTCCGCCCGGCGCGGGAGGAGCCATCGCCCTCAGGCCTCTCTGGTTGGGCTTCTCACCTCGGGCCTGTCGAGGCTGCTGGTTAGTCAGGTGAGTCTTGTCTGTTCCTTACAGAGAAATGCAGTTTGGGAAAAGCGCCGATGCTGTCTGTACTGTTTTGTTTTGTTTTTAAGGTTTTGTTTTATTTGGAAACTTCACGTTTTCGTTGTGAATACAAGGCAATGACGCCGGTCATTCTGGTGAACAATTTCAAACGCGTCCGGCGGTCCAGGAGTGCGGCGTGTGGAACTGTGGCCGTGCGTCGGGACGGGTTTGTTGGGTGTTAATTCGCAGAAGGAGGCAGCGGTTCTCTAGCGTCAGGGGCGGTTGCGGAAGTGTGTCACTCCCCAAGGAGCAGCTCTCCCGTTTTCTCTGTTCTTGTGGTAACTTCATGCCTTTTGCAGTGCCTGGCACGAGCCGGCTGGGGTGGAGTTTCCCGCCGACCCTGCGAACGCCGGAGTATATAGGGTTAAACCGGTGGTTCTCAACCTCGGCTGCACGTTAGAATCACCTGGGAGTCTTTTTAAAATGCTGATTTCCGGGCCTCATCCTCTGGAAATTCCGTTTCTTTGTGATGGGGTGGGGCCACAGCATTAGTAACAAAGAAACAGAATTTCCGGAGGATGAGGCCCGGAAATCAGGATTTTAAAAAGATTCCCAGCCGAAACCGGTTTGGCTCAGTGGATGGAGCGTCGGCCTGCGGACTGGGGGGTCCCGGCTTCGATTCCGGTCAGGGCATGTACCTGGGTTGCGGGCACATCCCCAGTAGGGGGCGTGCAGGAGGCAGCTGATTGATGTTTCGCTCTCATTGATGTTTCTGACTCTCTGTCTCTCTCCCTTCCAATCTGTAAAAAATCAATAAAAAATATATTAAAAATAAATAAATAAAATAAAATAAAATAAAAAGATTCCCAGGTGATTCTAACGTGCAGCCAAGGTTGAGAACCACTGGGTTAGAAAGAAAATGTGAAGATTCCACTACGAAATCCTTTGCCTTTTGATTATTTGCTATTTTGCCTTAGTTGTGATAAATGCCTATGGCTGTGTTGAATTTTTTTTTAAGGGAAAACCCTTACTGAAACGGCAGTCTAACTATGTGAGTGGAATTTTTTTCTGCAGTCCTCCACAGTTTTCTTCTCTGCCCATTTCTTTAGTCAATTTTAGTGTTTGTGATAACCCTTCCTGGTTTCAGGGTTGGATTCGAGTAGTATTGTTGAATTTTAAACGTTATAGTCACTGCTTTGATGATTTGTAAATTGTGCTGCTGTAACTTGAGAAAAGGTTTTCGTTTTGATACTGCTTCATACCATAGTATCAGGAAGGGTCCTGCTGTCAATTTCTGTGTCATAGTGCCCACTGGGTGGCAGCATCGTGTTTCTAGTTTCCTTAGCTTTCCCTGGATTTCATAATTACTGATGCTGTAACCGTGTTCTTCTGATAGCAGTCAATAGCTTTCATATGTTGAATGCTTATTACATGCCAGGTGCTGGACCAACTCCTTTATGTGTATTTTCACATTCAATCCTAAATAAATTCCCAAACCTGCGACTTAAATATTCCTATTATTCTTTTTATGCCATATGAGGAAGCTGTGGGAAAGAGGATAAATAATAATGCAAGGCCTGCCCTAACCAGTTTGGCTCAGTGGATAGAGCGTCGGCCTGCGGACTCAAGGGTCCCAGGTTCGATTCCGGTCAAGGGCATGTACCTTGGTTGCGGGCACATCCCCAGTAGAGAGTGTGCAGGAGGCAGCTGATCAATGTTCCTCTCTTATCGATGTTTCTAACTCTCTATCCCTCTCCCTCTCTGTAAAAAATCAATAAAATATATTTTTTTAAAAATAATGCAAGGCCAATAATAAGCCAATAAGTGATAGAGCCAGAACTGAAACACAGGTGCTAACTACTTCATGCTAATCAAATTAAAACCATTGTAAATTTGACCAATTAGTGAAGAACCAGCAGTTAATATGAGAAATCTGGGGATATTCTGAAAGAATATAAAATTTTTATTGGTTTTATATAATGTGCCTCAAAACAGTAGGGGGGGCATGGTTTACAAAAGGCAGTGTGTGTGTGTGTGTGTGTGTGTGTATAACTTAAATAAAATACACAGGAGGTAGTACTTACTTTCATACTACTCTTATGTTTATGTTTTTCTAGCCTAGCCTTCCATTTAATTTTTCTATTGATTTTAGAGAGAAAGAAACATTGATTTGTTCTTCCACTCGTTCATGCATTCATTGGTTGCTTCTTTTAAAAAATATATTTTATTGATTTTAGAGAGGAAGGAAGAAGGAGAGAGATAGAAACATCAAAGATGAGAGAGAATCATTGATCGGCTCCCTCTTGTATACCCCCAATTGGGGATCGAGCCTACAACCTGGGCATGTGCCCCGACTGGGAATTGAACTGTGACCTTCTGGTTCATAGGTTGCTGCTCAACCACTGAACCACACCAGTCGGGCATTGGTTGCTTCTGTATGTACCGTGACCAGAGATCTGACCAGGATGACTAACTGTAACTAACTGAGCTACCCAGCCAGGGCTAGCCTAGGCTTTCATTTTAAAAAAGTCTTTAAAATAAAAGACCTTTTACATTGATTTCAACCAGTCGCTCTGCTGTGCACTGACCACCAGGGGGGCAGATGCTCCAATCGTAGGTTAGCTTGCTGCTGGGGTCTGGCTGATTGGGACTGAGTGAGACGGGCTGGACACTCCCTGGAGCCCTCCTGCGGTTCCTCCCTGACTGGGCAATCTCCCTCGTCCCTCCCTGGCTCCCATTGTGCACCATGGGGTTCCTTGGCCTGGCTTGTGCCCTCTCACAATCCGGGACCCCTCAGGGTATGTCGGAGAACCAGTTTCAGCTCAATCCCACAGGCCAGGCTGAGGGACCCCACCTGTGCACAAATTCATGTACCAGGCCTCTAGTTGTATTATAATTATTTTTATATATTTGTATCTCTTTCTACCATAGTTCCTTGAAGACAAAGTCCCTCTTCTCTCTCTCTCTTAAATCATTACGTTTTGAATATAGAAGGCTCAACAAATGTTTGTTGAATGAATGAAAAATTTTTTGGTTTATTTATTTACATTAATATTTTCAGACTCCTTAGCTCTGGTATTTTGAAATTTATTTAATACCAGGTTTACACTTGATTTTATAATATTCTATTCCCTTCTGTAACCTCAACAATCTTTGTACATTGGCCCTATACTTTATTCTTCACTCTACTTTCTCAGAAAGAAAAGAGTGTGTTCTTTCCTTTTTTTCCTAAGGTTAATCATTCAGCAATGTGTTTCAGCTCTACCTAACTCCAAGACCTCACTTCTTCAGTTACCCCTCTTTTCATATTTAATCAGTTGATCTTTACTAGCTTCTTTTTTAATTTTTTTATTTTTACAGAGAGGAAAGGAGAGGGATAGAGAGTTAGAAACATCGGGGATGTGCCCTCAACCAAGGTACATGCCCTTGACCGGAATCAAACCTGGGACCCTTGAGTCCGCAGGCTGACACTCTATCCGCTGAGCCAAACTGGTTAGGGCTTTACTAGCTTCTTAATGTTTCCATTTCTCTCTTATCTCCTACCTTTCCTTGATTATTTATAACCTTAAACTACTATTTATATTTCATTTCATATCTTTTTGTGAGGACTGCTCATCAGTGATCTCTTACTTTCCAGGTCAGTTTGTGTCAATAGAACTACCATGTTATCCTTCTGCCAAATTTGATTTCCCTTTGAACTATTTCTTGAATTTCTCCATAGCCTAAGAATTCTTCTTCATAGCTCAACTAGGGGCCCACTGCAAGAAGTCATGCACCTTGAAAGGAACTGTGGGCTGTGAGGCTGCGTTGGGCTCAGGGGCAGGTCTTGGCCCATCCTCCACGCTTCTGCCCAGCCCCTCCTGTTGCAGCCCCTGGTCTGCTGTCTGCTGGCAGCTCCGTTCCCACCACTCCCACGCGCTGACAGCACCAGTCCCGCTTGCACCCACTGATGGCACGGAGTGATTGGGGCCAGCACCAGCAGCAGGTGCCATCAGCAGGTGTGAGTGGTGGCTGCTGCCCCAATTGCCCCTCAGGAGCAGGGGGAGGTGGAGAAGCCCTCAGGGGCGATTGGGGCCAGCAGCGGACACTGGCAGTGGGTGTGAGCACTGGATGGGACCACGGTGTGCGGGAGTAAAGAGTTTTCAGTAGCCACCAGAGGCTCGCCCTGATGACAGTGACTGGTGCCCCACCTTGGTCTGGCGCCCCTGCTCACCTGCTCCACCATCCTGCCATGGCCAACGCCTGCCATGTTCCACATGTGCCCCTTGGAGGTCAGTGCACATCATAGTGACCCGTTGTTCAGTTGTCCCACCGGTCAGTTTATTTGCCTATTAGCCTTTTCCTTTTATTATATAGGATTAGATCAGAATTATACTGCTACAAGTAGCCTTGATACCGTTTACTCCAATTGCTATTGCACTTATAACTATTTCAGTTAATGAGCTTATTTACAAATAAAAATTTAAACTTAGTTTACCATTCTTATTTTATAGATAACATAAATGAGGCTTTGGCACTGTGTACTTTGAACTCTCTGAACACTTAGAGCCTCCTTTTAAATCTATGGTGTGTTTTTAAAAAAGGTGTTTTTATTGATTTTAGAGAGAGAGGAAGGGAGAGGGATAGAGAGAGGAAAACATCGAGGAAACATTGATTGGCTGCTTCCTACATGCCCCTTTCTGGGGATTGAGCCTGAAACCCGGGCATGTTCCCTTACCAGGAATAGCACCAGTGACCTCTCAGTGTATGGCATGACAGTCAACCAACTGAGCCACACCATCCAGGACTATCTATGATGTGTTTTATATCATGCTTAGTGTTATCATGTCTGGGGTTACACTTATTTGAATAAATGCTTTATTCACTTTTCAGATCTTGAAGTTAAATACCATTAACTCAAATTTGTGTCACCTCAGTTTCTTGAACAGAGAGATTTATTAAATTATGTCACTCTCTTTTTTACTGTCTCTATACAAGAAGTCTAATTTAAAAAATTCATATGTGGTCTGGCCAGCGTGGCTTAGTGGTTGAGTGTCGACCTGTGAACCAGGAGGTTGTGGTTCAATTCCTGTTTGGGGCACATGCCTGGATTGCAGGTTCCATCACCAGTGTGGGTTATGCAGGAGGCAGCCAGTCAGTGATTCTCATCATTGATGTTTCTGTCTCTCTCCCTCTCCCTTTCCCTCTGAAATCAATAAAAATATATTTAAAAAATTAATATGTGGATGCTTTTCCATTTTCCTTCGTTAGATAATTATTATTCTCTAGGTCTTTTCTAGTATTGTGATATCTATCAAAGTTTATCTATCACAGTTACAGGAAACACTCTGATTACACATGTGACTTTATTTGACTCAGTTTCCCAGTATTCTACTCCCCATCTTTCCAGAGTATACAAGTGATCTGTTAAACTCAGTGCAACAAATATTGAGTGCCAGACTTTTGTAAATTATTGTATTGGGCAATGTGAGGATATAAAAGTGAGTGAGATTTGGTCACTAATTAAAGAACTTACAACATAATGGTTAACACACCATTGCTAATACAAGATAGAATATGATTATTTTTTGGTAATTTTTTCTTTCTTTTAAAGAACTATATATATACACTAGCTTGCATACATATAATACTTTTAAAATATATTTATACACTTTAAAAATATATAAATATATACACTAGCTTATATATACATTAATACAATTTTCACACAAGGATTCATTTTTTGTGACAAATATCACCCATATTTTACATCTAAATTTTATGTTTATAATTACTTATGAAGGAGATATGGTTATAAGACTGATTTAGCATTTAGTTTAAGATTTAAGAGTATTTCTGAGAATAAAGGTAATATGATGATACCAACTTATAGGCTATTAAAAAAAAGGAAACTTGGAAGTTATAGTTCTTTAGCAAAATTTTTGAGGAAAATATTTTAGTCACTAAAAAATCAAAATTTTTTGTATTTGTAAAGCTATTGATTTTGTTTATACTCTTTGAATGTTTTAGCTAATATCAAAGTTCACCAATCATTATGTGATTGTGTGAAATTGAGGCTGTTATAGTATAACAATAAGGACCTTACTCATGTATTTTATGTACATATGCATTCAACTGTAGTGACAAATGGTTTTATGCTGTGTGATTAAATGCATATTAGCGTTTGCCCTAGGCCTTTGATTATTACCATCTTTACTTCATTACATCACCACACTATTCTATATAATAAAAGGCTAATATGCAAATCAACCGAATGGCAGAATGACCAGTCGCTATGATGTGAACTGACCACCAGGGGGCAGATGCTCAATGCAGGAGCTGCCCCCTGGTGGTCAGTGCACTCCCACAGGGGGAGCGCCGCTCAACCATAAGCCGGGCTCAGAGCTGGCAAGCACAGCAGTTGTGGCGGGAACCTCTCCTGCTTCCGCAGCAGGGCTAAGGATGTCGGACTGATGGCTTATGGCTGAGCCGTCAATCAGACATCCCCTAAGGGCTCCCAGACTTCGAGGGCGCAGGCCGGGCTGAGGCCCCGCCCCCCCCCAAATGCACAAATTTTGTGCACTGGGTCTCTAGTATAGACATATAGTTTATAAGGTAATACACACATCACTTTGTTGCTGATAGGAATTATTCTGTTTTATGGATGGTATCCTTTAATTTTGCCTTTCATGGATTATAAAATAGGTTAATATCTGCTGAAGTGAATCACCGAAGAAGCAAATGAAGATGCTGGCCTCAGGTCACGGTGTCATTTGTGACACTGGAAAAATCTTACAGGCTCATTTATGCCTGTGCATGATTGATAACAGCATGGGTTAAATGGAGAAAGCTTTGGTTTTATTAAAGGACCATCATGAATGAAGACCTCCCATTTAATAGCCAGGCATAAAAGAAGTGCTGTTCTCAGAATGTCCACAAGAGGGCGCTATTGTAACAAAGCCTCTGGAAGATCTATCCAGTGAAGTCAGTGAGGTGTGAAAGTCCGCTACTAGGACTATTGTTGATCTCTCCCTAAAAGTCCTCAAGAAGGTTTTTTTTAAATATATTTAGGTGCGCCTATATTAGGTGCATATATGTTTACCAGGATTATAATATCCTATTGTTGGATGGATCCCTTTAGCATTATGTAGTGTCCTTTATTGTTTCTTGTGATGGTCCTCATTTTAAAGTCTGTTTTGTCATATATGAGTATTGCTAACCCAGGGTGTTTTTTCGTCTCCATTTGCATGGAAAAATTTTTTCCCATCCCTTCACTCATCCTGTGTGAGTTTTTTGTTCTAAGGTGAGACCCTTATAGACAGTATAGTGTTGGGTCATGTTTCTGTATTCATTAAGCTACCCCATGTCTTTTGATTGGAACATTTAATCAATTTACATTTAAAGTTATTGATAGATACATATTTATTTGTCATTTAATTTTTTAGAACAAATTTTTTTTTAATATATTTTATTGATTTTTTACAGAGAGGAAGGGAGAGGTATAGAGAGTTAGAAACATCGATGAGTGAGAAACATAGATCAGCTGCCTCCTGCACACTCCTCACTGGAGATGTGCCCGCAACCAAGGTACATGCCCTTGATGGGAATTGAACCTGGGACCCTTCAGTCCGCAGGCCGACACTCTATCCACTGAGCCAAACCGGTTAGGGCCAAATTTTCCTTTTTTAAAAAAATATTTTTATTGATTTCAGAAAGGAAGGGAGAGAGAGAGAGAGATAGAAACATCAATCATGAGAGAGAATCATTGATCAGTAAGTTACCTTCTGCATGCCCTTTGATCAGAATCGAACCTGAGACCCTTCAGTCCTCAGGTCGACACTCTATCCACTGAGCCAAACTGGCTAGGGCACTATTTTAATTTTGTATGCCTACGTTTCTTGCTCTATTTCTTCTTCTCATTACAGCAGTCCCTTTAACATTTTTTACAATGCTGGCAATAAACTCCTTTAGCCTCTTTGTGTCTGCAAAGTTCTTTATTCACCATCTATTTTGAATGATAGCCTTGCTGGATATAGTAATCTTGGTTTCAGATCCTTGCTTTTCATTACCTTGAGTACTTCATTCCAATCCCTTCTGGCCTGTAGAGTTTTGGATGAGAAATCAGCTGATAACCTTATGGTAGCTCCTTTGTAGGTAACAAATTGCTTTTCTCTTGCTGCCGTTAAGATACTCTCTTTGTCTTTAATTTTTGGCATTTTTATTATGAGGTGTTTGGGCATTGGCCTGTTTGGGTTGTTCTTGCTTGGGACTCTCTGTGCCTTCTGAACTTGTGTGACTTTTTCCTTTACCAGTTAGGGAAGTTTTCTGCTATTATTTCTTCAAACACATTCTCTATCCCTTGCTCACTTTCTTCGCCTTCTGGCACACCTATTGTGCAAAGATTGTTACATTTCATGTTGTCCCACAGCTCCCTTAAACTGTCCTGTTTTTTCATTGTATTTTTCTTTTTGGTTCTCTGATTGATTTTTTTTCTATCCTGTTTTTTAATTCACTGATTCAATCTTCAGCTTTCCCTAATCTGCTGTATATTCCTTCCAGTGTATTCTTTATTTGTGCTATATCGTTCTTTATTTCAGCCTGTGTTTTTTTTCATATTTACTATATCTTTTTTCTTATGCTGTCGAGTATCTTTACCATCCTTATTCTGAACTCTATATCGGATAAGTTTCTTATCTTCATTTATTTTCTGGAGCATTCTCTTGTTCTTTCTTTCTTTCTTTTTTGTCTCCCCATTTTGGTTGCCTGTTTGGGCTTGTGACTATGTATTAGGTAGGTCTGCTATGCCTCCAAATCTCTAGTGCAGGACAGTCAAATGCTGTTTCTGACTAATTAGATCAGGCAAAGACTCAAATCCTCCAGAGACTCACCTCTGCCTACAGATTGATTGAATTCATTTTTTAAAAAAATATATTTTATTGAGTTTTTACAGAGAGGAAGGGAAAGGGATAGAGAGTCAGAAACATCGATGAGAGAGAAACATCGATCAGCTGCCTCCTACACACTCCCCATGGGGGACGTGCCTGCAACCAAGGTACATGCCCTTGACCGGAATCGAACCCAGGACCCTTGAGTCTGCAGGCCGACGCTCTATCCACTGAGCCAAACCGGTTAGGGCTGGATTCATTTGGAGTAGCCCTCAGGCAATTTGTCCACAGGTGTGGTGAGAGGTTTCCGACAGGGTGGGGCAGTTGCTTCTGCCTGGAGGCTAGTTGTTATTCTCAGTCTCTTAATGGGTCTCAGAAATGCCACATGGTGGGGCAAAGGGTTTTCCAGTAGAGTGGGTCAACTGTCTTCCACCCAGGCAAAAACCACCTGGATAACAAAATTCTGCCTGAGAAAGATGACCTCTGCAATGTGAGGAATGACTCAACACAGAAAACCAGATTGTCTGCCCTCTGACCTCTAACCCTAGAGCCCCCAACCCTCGCTTCTGCTCACACAGCTCCAGTCCACTTTGCCCTCCCTCTCCTGGAGCCCAAGGTGAGTGTCTGCACACGAAATTTTGTGTATTGGCCCTTTAAGAAAGTGTCTGCATTTCTAGGCATCTCTCCCTGGAAGATAGCAACCCTGCTCCTGTTCACAGCCAGATGTTTTGTGGGCACCTTTCTCAGTTCTGGTGCTCTCTGCTGGGGGGCCCAATTGGTGATTAGACCCCAGAGTTCTCAGTGGCAACCCACACAGCTGAGATATCTCTCCAGCACTTCAGCTGCTGTCTATGGTGCCCAGCCACTCTTTCGTGCCTCTGCCCTTCCTACCAGTATCTATGTGGTCCCCACTTTCTGTCTTTGGTTATCAGGGTTCTCTTCAGCTAGTCTTCAGATGATTATTTGTGATTTTTTTTGGTATTTTAGTTGGAATTCCAGTTTGGTCCTGGGAGCATGTCTGTGTAGCATCCACTTACTCCGCCAACCATTTTTAATTCCTTCAATTGGGTTTTCTTTTCAGACACCCAGAATTCAGTACTAGGGTGCTGTTCTCATAATATCCACCAGAAGGCCCTATTGCCACAACTCCCTGCAAGGGCAAGAGCTCCCTGTCTGTCCATTGGGTTTTGTCTTGGCTGAGCTAGAGACCAGAGGCGCCCGCACCCCGCCCCCCCCCAAGTCCAGTCCTTTCAACTCCTCCTTTCTGCTCTTGGTGTTGGCCCCTGGGGCTCTCAGAAAATCCCAGTACACTCTTGGGTGCCTAGCCTCCCCAGCCTGGCCCCTGCCACGAGGGCCTGCCCCGCCCCCACAGCACCACTGTCCAGAGGGCTGCACAGGGGTTGCTGGCGGCTGCACTCCTGGTGCTCAAAGCAACCCCAGTCTGGTGATTCAGTCTGAAGGGCGTCAGAATTGTTTCTGTGTGACTACACTGCTTTGTTCTAGAAGGTTCCATCATGTGTCCTGCTGGACTCATGCATGCTGGCAGCCCTGGACAAATGCTTCCCGCCCTGCATGAAGGCTCCTGGGCTCTGCTTTGCCCCTTGGGATCCACTCCCATCAGGAAGCTGCTCCATGATCAGCAGCCGGCACCCCGAGAGTCAGGTAACCCTGTGCCCTGTGAGAGTGTAACCACCAAATTCCTTCAGCCTGTTTTCTAAACTGAGGTTAACAAGACACTATGCAGTCCAGCCTTTGCAATGGAGCCTGGTGCCCTCTGCGTCTCCAAAGCACCTCTGGGCACCCACCCCCTCAGAGGCAAGCCCAGTTGCCAGTAGGCTCCCCATTGAGCCAGAGAAGCCAGGCACCCTTGGACTGTCCCTTGCAGCAGGGGTTGCAGGAGATGAGGGCAGGACTCCAGGGCTGATTCTGCCCCCAGGGCACCTGTGGCAAGTCTGGGAACAGGTTTGATTGCCAACCAGGAGTGGGTGATCAGGGCAGTGCTGACATGGTACAAAGCACAGGATGCCCCCACCAGAGAGCCACCGTAGATCTGTGCTACACCCGGCCCAGGGGACATGGCTGGTGCTGAGACGTTCCCCAGCTAGCCCCATGGCCGTGCTGTGCCCGACATCCACATATGGGGCAGTGTGCTTGTCGGGGATCTCCAAGGGCGACTGCTCTCTGCTCAGACGCCCTATCCAGGGTGCTGTCCCCGTCTCATGGCTGTGCAGTGGGTCCCTAAGTGCTGCCCTGGCGATGGGGCTGGGCCTGCCCTTCCTGGTGCAGTAGCAGAGGGGTGGATGGCTGAAATGTGATCCAAGTACCTGCATCCCTGGCTGGCGGGCGCTGAGGGTGTGGCTGGGATTGCCTCCCTTCGCTTCCAGGGTTGGGCTACAGAACCCCATCTGCTTCTTCCCAAAAAAAGGATTGAAAAGGTTATCCTCCAGGAGAAGCCCACGTGCCGGGTGGCACCTGAGGTCTGGGTGGCCGTGGTCAAGCAGGGGGGTGTTTGTCCACTTTGGGTGAGGCTTCCCTGTGCCCCGGGCCTCTCCTCCCACCCACCCCAGCGGGTTACCCAGCTCAGACTGGGGCAGCCCCACCCCCCGTACAGGGTCTGTCCTCTTCAGCTGAGGCAGAGGCCGTACCACCCACCCCTGCAGAGCCCTGGGCAGCACACGTGGGGGACACGAGCTGGTGAACCCAGACCACCCGTGTCCCCACCCCGCCCGCCTGGACCGAGACTGGTGTCAGTGTCTTTACTGAAGGAATTTATTGTTCCGGAACTAAAGTTGCTCACAGTTATTTGACAGGGGTACATGGGGTGGGCTTGTTTGTTTCCGTGACGTCTGCGTGTGTCCCAAGTACAAAAGAGGAAGGCTGACGAAGAGATATTGCTTTCGGTGTCCTCTGCCTCTTGAGAAGCCCCCGCTTGTACCTGTGGCTTTGCTGTTATCGGGCGTGTAATAGTTCTTATGTGGAAGCCCCAGCCTGTGGTGGGGCCAGTGGACAGAAGCGTTAAAATCTATCCTCGACCGAGGGCGGGCAGGCGGGCGGGCTGCGGGGAGACACCAGAAGCAAAGTGGACCCGTCACAGCGAAGGCATGCAATCAGACCTGCCCTCCCGGCCTCCGGCTGCCCGGTCCCTCGACACCGCGGGGTCTGTGCGCCGGGCTGGCCATACCCACAGGAAGAAACACAAGCATTAGCTGGGGATGGAAAGCGGGCAGTCGCACCCGCACCCGCACAGGAAACACTGCAGAGGACGCCGCTGACTCTGTTCTTGGTTATGTGGTGTTTTTTTTTGTTTTTTTGTTTTTTTTCACTTTTTGTCATTTTAGTAAAAAACTCTGCGGTGCCCTTGCCATCCTGTGAGTGGGTGGGGGCCAGCCCAGGGCCTTCCTCCTACCCTGTTCTCGGACACAGAACCAAGAGGGTCCCCATCCTGGACCGGGTGGAGGGGCCCTGGGCAGTGGCGCCCATAGGACTGGAGTTGCTTCTACCCAGGACGGACAGAGCAGACAGAGTGGCCTGCGCCGTTCTTTAAATATATATATGTGTGTATATAGAAAGAACCAAGAGCAAGAACCGAACACAAAACCTAGCCCTGCCCAGCGGCTCCCCTCCCCCACACCCTTTTCCAAAAACAACCAAGAAAAAAAGTTTATAAAAATATCTTGCAGGAATTCTTTAAAGTTTACAGTAGCTTGCCGGCACTGCACCCACCGGCCTGCCCCCCAGTGCCCCATCGGCTGCGTCCTCAGGGCACCTGGGCCCAGACCCACCCTGCCCGAGACAGACAGACAGACAGATAGACCGCAGGAAGATGCTGCTGCTGCCCCTTCCCTGAACAGAGAAGTAAAGAAACTTAATAAGTTAAAACAGCAAATAAATAATACTGATCTCGGCCAGCCTGCTGCCTCTGGGTCCAGTTCCACCCGAGCCAGGACAGGAACGCAGGCCCGAGAGCACCTGCAGCGACGAGCCGGGGGGACTGGGTGCCAGCTAGCATCAGCGTGGGTGCCGAGGTGTCGATGGACTGGGGAGGGGGTGCTGCAGAAGGAAGGGGCTGAGGAGAGGCTGCAAGCGCCCTCTGCCCGCCTCTCAGATGCTTCGCCCACCATGGCCCCGCCCTGGAGGCAGCCTGGGCGACAGGACCTGCCGAGGGCTCTAGTCACTGCAAGTCTGTCGGCAGGCTGGAGGCAGCTTCCCCTCGGAGCCAGGTCCTCCTCCCCATGGCCATGCGGAGCAGAAACCGGGCAGAGTGCCACGCGGGCAGGTGGACGGAGGCAGTGGCGGTGGGCAGGGCCTCGCCGCCGGGCACGCCGCAGCAGCAGGAGAGGAGAGGCAGGTCCACGGCAGCTGCCTTCAGCAGGCCGGTGTCCGGCGCGGAGCCCAGAGGACGGCCTCGTGGAGGTGACATGTTAACTTTTCGGGATAATTCCTGGTATCAGAGCGGAAACAGTGACGTTGTCAGAGACAGGCAGAGAGAGAAACAGCGAGAGAAAGAGAGAGCAGGCACGGGTGGACCGGCCACAGGCCCTGGCCCCCGGTGCCCCTATCCTTTCCTCCCCCGCTTCACACCAGTCTAGATGGGTAGGTGGGTGTGGCCCTGGGTCCACTCAGGGCGGGCAGGTGGCTCGGTAGCCTTGGTGGCCACTGTCAGGGCCGTGCTGGGGGGGAGGGGCTATGTGTCTAAGGCTGCTCGTGGCGGGCGGCGGGTGGCCCCGTCTTGGCCGTGTCCTTGCCCGTTGGGTACTCGGCATCCCCTCCAGGGCCAGGGCCAGCGGCCGCCGAGTCACCGAGTGGACTGTGGGCACTCCGCTTGGCGGGCGTGCTGGGGGCCTGGGCCGCCTGCCCGTTCTTCTCGTCTGAAAAAAGTTGTTTAATTACGTCAAAGAAGTTACTCAATGGGCTGCCTGGGTACACAGAACAGAAGACAAAAGAAAAGAAAAAAGAAAAAAAAAGGGGCGAGAAAGAGGAAGGGAGGGAAGGAGAGAGAAAGAGAACAAACAAACAAATGAACGAAAGGGCCTTGTCGAGAGAAAGAAAAACCCAACGAGATGAGGTCTGAGATGGGCGTAGGGGGTGGGGACAGGTGACAGCAAGCAGGGTGGGCAGGCGGCCGGCCGGCGGGGTGCCCTCTGTGCCAGTGGCTCACAGAAGGGGTTGGGGCTTTGGGGACACGAGCTGGGACCTCTAGGCCTCTGAACTGCGGGGCGGGAACCCAAGGCAGGTGGAGAGACCCCTCCTCCCTCACCAGGCCTGGCCTTGCAGGTGCAGCGCCTCCCCTGGCCTCAGCCAGACACGGAGCTCAGACACCAGTCTCAGAGTCTCCCCATGTCAGCTCCGTGGCCTTGCTGGCCGGCCGGCCCACTCTGAACTCAGAGCCACAAAGACAGGGCTTCCACATCCCCAGGGAGCAGGAGCCTGGGACAGGTGTCTGGCTCTTGGCAGGAGGCCACGGGGTCTGGTCTGGGTTGGGAGGCTGGAGCCAGCGTGCCTGCCATACTCCTCCCCTGGCCAGCCCAGGCCACACAATGTGGAGACAGCGGACAGACAGATGGAAGGATGGATGGACAGGCATGGAGAGCTTGGGTGTGGGAGGGTAGGGGGCAGGCAGCCAGAGTGGGAATGTCCTGAGGTCAAGAGGAAGGGGTAGGATGGGATGACCACCCTGACCTGGGGCCTGTGCTCCCTTTCCAGGTGCACTGATGGGGCACCTTTGCTCTAGTTCCTAAACCTGAGCCCTGCCAGGTCCCTCCTCTCCCTGCCAGGTACAGTGGGAGGGTAGTGTTGTATGGCCTGGGTAGCTCACAGGTCCCAGCAGGAGCGGCCCCTGCTCCTGATTGCAGTCCATTGTGATCCCCGGTCAGAGCCTGCACATGCGACCCTCGCTGGTCTCAGGGCATGCTCTGAACACGGGTCCCTCCCGGGCCCACCCTGATCCTGGCCAGGCCTGTGCTGCTTTTGGGTGAGTGACAGGGTGCTCCTGGCAGAGGCAAGAGGCTGGGCGTGCAGGGGCCTACCCTGAGTCCCGTGTGTGTCTGGGCCCCAAGCTACACACAGACCCCAGGACAGCCCCAGGGGTGGCAGGCGCAGCACCCAGCCGGGAGCGGGTTGCAGGTGGGGTGATAGGCGGGAGGCCCAGGCGATGGGGGTTCTTACCACATTTGGAAAGCCTCCCCGTCATCATCTCCACACAGTTAGTGGTGTCTGGAGCACAGAACGGAGAGAGGGGGATGTGAACACAGCTTCCCACCAGCCCCTCAGGGACAAGCAGAGGCTCAGGGCAGGGAGTGGGGTCTGAGGGGTAGAGCCCAAAGGGGTAGGTATGGAGTGGGCGGGCTCAGAGTGCAGGCATTAGGTGAGGGCCTGCCGCAACCAGAGCCTCTCCCGCTGTCCTGCCCTGGGTCCAAGACACGCTGTGGAGCTGAGAAGCCCATGACTTTGGCCATGGTCTGCACTGGCCACCCACGTGTCCTCACCCTGCAGGTCTGCAGTACCCTACCCTAACCCTCCCATCTGCTGCTGGGCCTGGGAGTGTTGGTGCTGGCAAAGCCCTCGCTGCAGGTGGGGTGTGCCCTCTGGGCCTCCCCTTTGTAGGCCAGGCTGGGGGCCCTGCTGGAGTGGCCACCAGAGGACTCGGCGTGGTGGTTGAAGGTCCCTCTTTCCACCCACCTCCCATGATGGCCCTGGGACTGAGCTTGCTGGACAAGAGCATCCAGTGTGGGAGGGAGGCCAGGGGATGGGGTCAGGGAATGGGCTGAGGTACCAGGTTGGGCTCCCTAGGAAGAGAACTTGCTGAAGGAGGGCGAGGGAGATGGGTGAGGGCCCAGAGCTCATTGGTCCAGGCCAGCAAGGCCCCTGCTCTGGGATGGCTGTAGGCACAGATGCCTGCTGGACATAAGACTGCCAGGCCCTGGTCTTGGCTCCCCTTCCCGGACAAGCTCTGTTCTTCCCCAGCCTCAGTTTCCCTGTCAGCATTGCACTGCTCCAGGTGGAGACCTTAACAGCTCAGGAGCCAGAGGCACCTGGCCTGCCTGCTCCCCACCCCCACAGCCAGGAGAGCGGGCCCACACCTGGGCTAGGGCCAGGGTGCTGAGGGACATGTTAGGGAGAAAAGGAGGGCAGTGAAAAACAGACGATGGAATGAGGATGGCAGGGTGGGGTGGGCACTGGGCCGGCCTGGCCTTTAGAACTCCACACACAAGCACCACAGGTCGGGGGAAGGGCCCACTGAGGCCCCAGCTGGCCGCAGGGGGTTCAGAGAGGCAGACGAGGGCTGGACACTCTGCTCCCTAGGCCCCAAACGTCAGATCAGGCCTCACGACAACCCCGCACCTCACCGCCATCCAGACACACACTGCACACCTTCACCAATAGATGGCGACTCACGCAGGGCTCACACACCCATACCAGTGCAGCCCACCCCCCCACCAGGCATGACCCTCGGGCCTGGGAGCCACTTTCCCTGGATGGCTTCTCTAGGCCCAGTTGGGGAGCCCCTGCTTTGACTGGGGTCTGAGGCCTCTTTTGTCCTGCTCAAGGCCAGACAGTCACAGGCCTTCTCAGGGAGGGCAGATAGCAAGCAACCCCACCACATGTCAGGCTCCAGGGCCACAGCCCTCACAGGGCACTGCTGCAGGGGAATCCCAAGGGGCCAGGGCTCCAGGCAGGACCTTGGCCACTGCTCTCCCGGGGCCTGCTCTCGCTGGGGCGTCCTGGGGCCAGGCTGCCCTGTGCCCCGAGACTCAGCCTGGGTTCTGGACCTGCACGGCTTGTCAAGGGCCGGGAGCTGGCCACTGGCCATGTGAATGGGCACAGGGTACCCTTCTCAGGGCCAGCCTGGCTCTTGCCAGAGGACATGACTGCAGCCCCCTCCTTGCCCCAGCGGTGGGGCGGGACACCTTACCTGCCAGCGTCAGAGGCTACTCTCGTAGCTGGTGGCCACCTTCTGGCCTTTAAGCCCAGCACCCCAGCTTAGTCCTGGCGCTGGCGGGGAGGGTTCTACAGTGGACAAGAGGTGCCTTTCAGTGTGGTGTGCTGGGCCCTACCTCCCTGGGTGTGCAGACTCGGGCTGGCCCGCTGTGCTGGGGAGGCCCTGCTCCCTGGGGGGCGGTGGAGGGGCCACGCCCACTCGATGGCCCACAGGGCGGCCGAACTGAGCGCCGCCTCACCTGACAAGTGCTGGGTGGAGGGCTGGTCGTGTGTGCTCAGTAGCTGTGTCTGAATGGTCTCCACGACCCTCTTGAAGCGGCGGCTTGGGCCTGGGGGAGACAGCGGGTTAAGCCTGGGCGAGGTGGCCGGAGCCCGTGCCCTGGACCCAGCAGCTCACCTGATAGAAGCGTGAATGTGACAGAGTAGATGCCGTTCTCCTTCTGTGCCGCCCCACCCTCGCTGTAGGTGATGTCCACCTGGAACTTGACAGGCTTCTGGAACACTGCCGGGCCCCCTGTCGCCTTGTACTCGGCCCGAAAGCTGGTCTGGGAGATGACGCTGTGGCTGAGACTGGGAATCTGCAGAGTGGCAGTTCGGTGTGAGCAGGGACACAGCCCCCACCCTGAGCTCCTGAACTGGGACCCACAGGCCAGCCCCTCCAGCCTCATCTGTGAAATGGGTGCAGCCAGCCTCCACCTGGGGAGGCCATCACCAGCAGGGCCCTCGGGATGTGGCCAGGAGAGCCAAGAGCAGGACTGACCAAGACTCCGGGGCAGGGCTTTCTAAGGAGCGATGAGTAAACATGCAGGTGGGAGGGGGACCCTCAGAGCAGCAGTGAGGACAGGGGACCAAGGCTGAAGCCTCTATTGGCACTGAGAACTGCCACCTGAGGCCAAGGCCAGGACCATCGCTGACAACAGTGCCTGAGGCTCTGCACCTGGTCCACTCCGCTGTGTATTTGGGTTTTGGGCAACCAAGGAAACTGGTCACAACAAACTCAGCAGGCAATCTTGCCTCAGGGTCCCCCCCAAGAGAGGGTTCTGCCCCCAGGAATGCTCAGCACCCGAGGTCAGAAGGGCCAGCCATACTGGGAAGCATTAGAGGGCGGTGGCTGAGTCCATGCCCCACGGGGAGGGACCCTTGGTGTTCCAGGAACAGCAGAAGGGGCCTGGAGATCATACGGTGGGGTCAGGGGGGACAGAGGCCCAGACCTGGGCCCTAAGGAAGAGAGCAGGGTACAGGGGAGTCAAAGGGGGCAGTGTGCCTGTGTCCAGCGTGAGGCTGACCCCTGCCTGGTTCTGGGCTCTCCTGGCCCCTGAACCTCTGGGAGGAGCACCTGCTGTCCTCATAGCCCTAAGGGAACCTGGGCGGCAGCTGGTGACAGGGGGTGCTGAGACTGGGCTCAGAGAAACCCCCGGCAATCTCTGCCCACCTGGTGATGGAGCTGGAGCTGCAGCAGCTAGACCCCCTCTAGTGATCCTGGGATCTCCCCTAAGCTATGATCCTGGAACCCCCTGGCATGAATCTGGAAGAAAACCCTCAGGGCTTTCTGCTCCCTGTGCCTGGTGATTTGGCAAAGACAAGGGAACCCATAGAAGGCCCAGTGTAGTCCCCTCAGCACTATAGACCTCAGTGGGAGGCAGGGGCTGCAGGAGGCCGGCAGCATGTGGGGCATGCAGAGGGCACTCAGGAAACAAGCCCCTGGGGACTGTTCCCGAGCCTTGGCACATCCCCCGGATGCGGCAGAGCATCTATTGAGGCTGCCTGCGCATCAGCCCTTGGTGTATCCCTGTCCGCAGTGCCACCCTCCATCACAGCCCAGCCTGGGACCTGTTCACAGCATGGCTTGCTTTGTCAACGCCTCAACCTGCCAGCCACACGTGCCCCTGCCTGGCCCACACCTGCTCCTCCAGGGTCCCCTTCCCTTCACCCCCGGGGCAGGCGGAGACAGTGTCTGTCTGTCCAGTGAATGGGCCCTCTGGGGCGGGACAAGGCTCACCGACAGGAAGGCATGAACGATGTCGGCTTTGATGGAGCTCAGGGGCTTGTCCTTGATGACCAGGAAGATCTGCTCCTCCTTCTCGAGGCTGATGAAGTTCCCGAACCAGGACTTCTTGGCCAGCCTGCGGGGTGGAGTGAAGGGCTGCTCACACCTCGGGGACAGGCCTTCCCTGCCCCTGACCCCACCATCCTGACCTCCCGACTGCCTCCCGAGCTCTGATTCACCCTGCTCTGGACCCTGAGCCCCTGCCCACCCTGATATTACCATCCTAACTCGAACTGCCTCGTCCCTATCTCCACTCATGCCTCACTCGATAACCCTACTGCTAATCCCACAGCCCTGGGCCTAACACTCCATCCTCCCCCCTTGTCTGGGCCCAGCAGCACCCACTGGAACCCAACCAGAAGGGTATGGCACCATGACCCTGGGGTGATTTGCTGTGCTGCAGTCCCACAGCCTCCTTGAGGAAAGTGGCCCCCACCCAGGGGGGGCTGTGAGGGGAGCAGGAGCAAGCGGGAGCTGGGGTGGGATTGGGGCAGGCCAGGCACCCTTGCTTGGCTATAAATGGCTGAGACATGGCGCAGAGGAGGGGCAACCTCAGCTTCCCCAGGCCACCCTTGTCTCCGCCCTCAGGGACTGGTGGCCCTAGCTGCCTGCTTCCTTGCTGCCCCAACCCAGGCCACTCCATGGGACTGGCTGCTGGGCAGGGCGGGGATGCCGCCCACAGAGCCCCAGACTGGCAGCACCTTCTCACATGAGCCCTTACCCCATTGCGCTCAGGGCCACCCTCCCTCCTTGGTCATCAGTGCTGACCTGGTCACTGTGTCCTGGTCTGGGGCTGCCCCTGAGGTGGAGCCCTCCCTATGACAGTGTGGGATAGACGTCCACCACCCTGCCTCCTGGATTCACGCCTGTGTGGCCCTTCCTATGGTGTGGGTGGGCCAGTGACCAGCTTCTGACAGGAGAATGTGGAAAAGTGGAAGTCATCCCCAAGATCGGGCCACAAAGTCTGACTCCCCTCTCACCGTTTTGTTGAAACGGACCAACTGGTGAGAGGCCCACAGGGACCTGAATCCGGCCCACAGCAGCTCCTGCTCCTGTGCAGCCATGAAGGCCACAGCCTGTCATCCCTAAAGTCAAGCACCCAGCTGGGCGTGGCTGGTCCTGACCACTGAGAGGACAAGCATGCACCGTTTTACGGTGCAATGTGTTTGATTCGTTTGTCATGCAGCCATTGATGACTGGCAAACCCTGGCCAACTTCTTGCTGCCTCCCTTGCAGCTAGCTATAGTGTAGACACATGACCACTCTACCTGTCCAGTGATGAGAAGCAGCAGCCAGGCCCAGTGTTTTCCCCATGGCATTAGTAGGGTACTCCAAGGTACTCTACACTGGCCTGGGCATGGCCAACAGTTTTCCTGGTTGTGTTACATCTTCCCTTTTCCTGCCCATGTCCAGAGCCCATGTTCAGCTGCTGTGACAATGACCAACCCACCTGCCAACAGTGTCCCTGTCCTCCCTCGTCAGCCAGGCGCAGGAATCCCAACAGAAGATGGTGAAGAGAGGACATTGAGGACCCCACACCCTCATTCAGCCACCTCAGCTCCCTGGTTGTCTGCCATGTTGAGCGAGTGCGGGCTGTTGGCCTGAGCTGCACAATGCTGCACCCAGGACTACGCCGGGCCTGGAACCCACAGCCGGGGCTCGTGCCTTCTGCAGACGAGTTACAGTGAAAACTGGCTTTTTGTACTTTGACACCAGGGGTTTGAACAGTCTCAGATCTGAAAGAAGCCTGGCTGAGCGGGAAGGCTAATAGAGGGTGTGTGGGGACAGGCCTGTGACGGTAGCTCAAGGTGTCAACTTGGCCTGTTTGGTCCAACATTGGGTGTTGCTTCTTGAAAGACATCTTATCGACATGGTAGTTATTACCAGCGAGGCCCTGCAGGCCAGCCTGCGACATCACCCAAGCTCTATTTCCCGCCTGCTGACCCGTCTCAGGCCCTCTAGCATTCATGTGCACACCCACCCGCACCCTCCTGGTTTCGGTTTCCTTGGGGACCCTGACTGATGCAGGGCTCCTAGAAGCTGCAGGTGGAATGTCCTGGGACCAGGAGCATGTCTTGTGCAGGAGGCTCTGGGGAGCTCACTGCACCCCGCTTCCAGGGACACCTGCACCTGCTCATTCCCACCAGGCTCTTGGGCTGGGACAGGCCCCATGGGCCTCAATGGAATGGAGGGGCACAGGCCATCGGCTGCAGCACGTGACTGTGTGATTTTATTAATTCCCTGAAAGTCCAGCAGTTACACTGCAGGCAAGTTTGGGAAGGCTTTTCAGGGCAGCAGAGACTGGCAACTGAAGGGATGCAACCAGTGGGACTGCAGAATCCCCCTAACCCAGCAGCTCTGGGCTCGCACCTGCACCCACATGCACAACACCATGACAACTTCTCTCTCAGACAGCTGGCCCTACGCCCTGCCCTGTGTCTACACCGCATTTCCTGTTCACACCACCACCCGGGGACGAGGGAACCGAGGCCTCAGGAAGGGCGGGCACTTGCGCAGGTCTCTCCAGGACCTTGGCTGGAGACCCTGAGTGGGGGGCATTTCCATATGCAGATCTTCTGCAGGGCGGGGGGCGGGGGGGGTGGCCCTGTTTCCCCATCGCTCCCACGGCCCCTGCATCTTCCTCTCATGTGACAATGATCCGAGGGTCACTCTGCACCTGGCCTTGGCCAAGGCCATGCCATATGCATGTTCCTGCAGGCCATCGCTGGCTATCCCTCCTCGGCCTGCACGTGATTTCACCTTGAGACCCTCCATCCTTACAACCGGACACGTCTGGCCACCTTCTGGGCTCTGCTCTGCCCAGCACCCTTCCCTGGTGGAAACCCCTGTAGCAGGCACCTCAGACCAGTCCTGGAGGCCTCCCCATGCTCAGCACATCCAGGGCAGACGCTGTGTCTGAAGTGTGAGCAAGCCGGGCCCCTGTGGCTCCCTCGTGTGGAGGCCAGGGCTCAGCAAGTATGCAGCAGTCCCTCCGAGGAGTGGCTATGCCGTACTGCCTCCAGCCAGCATAGGCCCTTCTCCCAGGCTGTGGTTCAGAGAACTGAACTGTCCCCTAAGGGCTCCCCCACCATCCTAGGCCCTGCTCCCCGCCTGGTGTTCAAAGTGCAGGAGGCTCCGAGATGTGCACGTTGGAGAGGAGGTAGCTGCGGCAGGAAGTGGAGGAGAGGACCAGCGGCAGCAGGGGCCACAGGGAGAAAGGGAGAAGGACCTGTGGGCTGGGATGCTCAGCCGGAAGCCCTTGTGGATTCCGTGGCCTGTTAGTGGGAGTGTACCCTGCGGCCCCCTCGTGCTCTTGGCATCCTAGCACCAGCCAGGAGGTTGACAGATCCCACCTGCTCTGACGGCCACTTACTCTGGGGAGGACTCCGGGGTCAGGTTGGACATCTCCTCTGGCGTTGGGACTGTGCACAGGAAGGACAGAGAGAGAAGGTGTGGTGACCACTATGCCCTCCCCACAGGTCCTGCACCGTGGGGGGGTCCTATGGAGCACCCACATACTGTCTACGGGCGCCTTCCTGGTCAGGGCCTTGGGAGCCTTGGGCCATTGGGAGCTGTCCTGACCCCTGGTGCTGAAACCAGGCTAGGCCTGCTCTGGCCTTTAGCCAGTCCTGCTGTCCCTCCAGGTGTTGGGCGTGCTGGCTGGGCTCTCCTTGGGTGTGTGCCCGGCATCCCCTTGGGGGTGAGGAGGGGACTGCCCCTTGGCACTGGGCCCCATGCCTCACCCCTTGGCTGTGCAGTGGGGCTGGTGAGCCCAGATAGCCACCCACTGTCAACTGACCCTCAGCACCCAACACCCAGGGGCAGGCTTCCCTGCATTACCCTGTGGGCTTCGTGACCATCATGTCCATACCCACCCAGTGGCCATCTCTCCTCCCTGGGCCTCAGGCAACCCGTACTGAGGAGGCCACTGGGCTGAGGAGAAGCAAGGGTTCCAGGAGGGCTCCCAAGGCTGTGCCCACTGGGTGCCAGGTCTGCACTGTGTAGGCCCAGGCACAGGTTGAGCAGGCTGGTAAATAGTGGAAATCTGTGATGCTGCCTAGGCCTGTGCGAGTCTAGCAGACCTGGGAATGATCCAGTGCTTTTGGTAGGGTGACCCCTGCCTGGCTCCACTCGCCCCGCTGGCCAGGATGAGCAGTGCTCCACTTGCCCCACTCATCGCCTGTGCCCTGCCGTCATGGAGCTCACCCTGCAGTTTCCGGCGGTGGAAGCGAGGTGACCCCAGGAAGCTGTTCTTGATGGAATTGAGCCTTGTCCTCCAGGGCACCCCTCCAACGCTGGGGCTGGATGGCGGTGTGGGGTTGGGTGTGCCAGCTGGGCTTTCCTTGGGCGTGTGCACTGGCGTCCCCTTGGGGGTAGGGAGGGGACTGCCCCTTGGAGAGGGGTGAGGGGTCACCTGTATGGTGGGGACAGATTTAGTGTTTGGTTCAGTCCCAGTGAGCAGAAGCCGGGTGGGGGCAGGCAGAGGGGCCAGCCCCAGGGGCGGGGCCAGTTGGGGGCCAAGGCCGCCAGGGACAGGGTGCCGGGCCTGGGTGCTGGCTGGGAGTGGGTTGGACTTGGTGCCCTGCAGAGGCTTGTCGGTCAGCTTGGCCTTGCTTGGCAAGGTTTGGGTCTTGGGGTTGGGCCGCGGGGCGGCCTGTGGAGGGAGGACGTGTCCAGGCCGAGAGGCGCTCTGACAAACTTCGGGCTCCATGGAGGTGGCCAGGGTGCAGGCCACGAAGGGAAGTTCAGGGGGAGGGGGAGGCAGCACAAACTTCCTAACAGGCTACAGGGCAGGCACCGAGGGCAGGGAGTGGAGTGTGGGTCCGCCATGCAGGAGTCAGCCATGCATCCGTGCCCCCACCCACATGCACACAGAACCCCAGGAAGACCCACGGGTGCAGGCATGTGGGGGCGGAGCATTTGCCACGAAAGAAAACAAGTAACACACAAGAAAACACACAAAACAAAACAAAAAACGTGCAGTTAGCGAGAGCAGCCAGAGCCGCAGAGCAGTAGCACCACGCGTGGCCCCCAGCAGGTGGGAATGGCGAGGGCCTCTTCCAGGGCCGCCCGGCCCCTCCCGAGCACCTTCGGTTTGGGAGCCCGAGTGGAGGGGGCGTCACTCACCCGGGGGCTGCTGAGTGGGCTGGTGGAGAGGCCTGAGGAAGCGCCGCTGATGGATCGGGACCTGGGGACACAGGTGCAGAGCGGGGCTCAGCTGAGACGGGCCACAGGCGCACAGCTTCTCTTCCCACAGGAGGCCTGGGTGCCCAGGACTGTCCTGCTGTCTCCAACCCGCCTGTCCTCATCAGGAGAGACCCTGCAGCCTCTTTGGGACCCCATCGGAGCCCCATGGTGCAGCCTTGGAGCCCTCTGCCAGTGTCTGCAGGGGCTCAGGTGGGCAAAGGGATGAGGAAGGTTGCACATTCCTGGAAACTGAACCCAGCCTGTGCCAGGCCCCTCTCCACACTCCAGCTGCCAGGAACGACCTGACCCCCAAGGCTGTTCTGGCCCAGGGCCACCAGCTGGGCATTAGCACCCACAGCCCACCTGCCCGGTCCAGAGCTGCACACAGCAGGCCAGTCCTTGGCCCTCTCCTCACTTGCATGACCAGGGCCTGGGCAAGACGAGGCTGGTGTGGACACTGATCTTTTTCCACCACAGGCTGCACTGGGCCTGCAGGCCTGGCCTGGGCATAGCTGGACCCAGGGTGCCCAGCTGAGACAGGCACACAGCTGTGCCCCCTTGGGGCAGACACGGCCTGCAGGGACTTACCACACCTGAGGTCCTTAGGGAAAGGAATGGGACTGGGGGCTGATGCAGCCCTAGGAAAGGACAGGGGAATGGTGGACTGCCCTGCCACCTGCCCACCCCGGCCAGCATGGCCTGGAGAGAGGTCTCGCCTGCCACACCTTGGCCTGGCCCCTGGGTCTGGGGGAGGAATGGAGCCCATGCTGGCCAGACCTTGGCTCCTGGCCACTCCACCAGCACCTGTGAGCTGGGACCCCATGGCCATGACCGTCGTACTCTCCCACCTGACCCAGGCCCACTGTCACTTAGCACTGACCCTGCTCCAGTCCCCCAGCCCAAAGCTTTCCGATGCTGAGTCCCAGTTGGTGCCCCCCAACAGCCACAGTGAGGCCCAGTGCCTGGGGCCTCCCACCGAGCCAGTGCAAGCTTGTGGCTTGGCACAAGGAAGCAGAGAGCAGCAAGGGGAGGAAGGGGTGGGAGCCGTCCACACGCCCTCCTGCCCAGCAGGCAGCTTCTGGAGACTGAGCCATGGCTGCCTAGACAGGACAACGCCTGCACCCCAGAGGCAGGGGCGGCGAGACTGTGGGGGACCACGGGGCAGGCCCAACCATGTCACCCTCAGGCAGTGGGCCCTGCAGGTGCAGGGCAGGGGGCTCACAAAGGCCAGGTGTGACCAGCACACCTCCTGCCATCAACTTGGGAGGCTGCAATGGGCTCGGGATGGCTGAGCCGCCTCTGGCTGCCACTTCCACTCAGGCCCTAGTGGGCAGCATGGTGGCCCCAGGACCCAGGGGACAGCGCTGGCCAAGGGGAGGTTAACCAGAACCACCACCAGCCACATCAAGGTGGGCCAGATGGGGCCTCGCACCTGCAACCCCTCAGGTGCCCAGGGCAGGGAGAGCACAGTGGGTCTCCCAGCCCCTCTTAGGCTGGCCGTTGGCCTCGCCCAGTAGCCCACTCCTCCTGGGCCTCAGCCTGGCCTGACCCAGCCTTTCCCCCGGCTTCTGGAAGGTTCCCTTGCCAAAGGGGAGCAGGCCAGAGCCTCAGGCCCAGCCCTGCCACCAGGCCCGAGTCGCCTGGGGGGCTGGGGGCGGGGCGGGTGGGCAGGGTGTATACCTGTCTTCTTTGCTGAATTGGGGGTGGGCTTCAGCGATATCCAGGCTTTTACTGAACATTGCTTTACTACAGCGGGAACAAAGCGAGAAAACAGAGTTACTGCCACAGCGCCGCCAGACGGCCTGGAGGCCAGACCACACAGCTCCTAGCTGTGCGCAGGGCACACAGATGCCAGGGGACATGAGCAGGAGAGCTCCAGGGGCACAGCACCCCCTGGTGACCTGCAGGGTACTCAGCATCAGCCCCAGCAGGAGGCCCACTGTCACTCAGCACCCTATGGCCAGAGGAGGAGGCAGAGGCCAGGAGCTGGGAGGAAGGGGCTTTCAGGTGACCATCAGCCTGGGTCACACCAACCCACCCTAGCACCCAGCAGCCCATGGCAGCCAGGCCTGGGAAGCAGAGTAGAAGCCGTGGCAGGGTGGCCTCCCACCCCCAGCCCCTACCCCAGGCCCAGGCAGGTGGGGTGGGAGGGTGTGGGGAGGCTGGTGCAGGGAGGGCCAGGTCAGCACTCAGCCGGCCCCACCGGTTTCCAGCCAGAAGCCAAGGGCCAGGCTTGGGGAGCTGGGCTGAGCAGAGGTCGGCCCACAACAAGCAGGGCAGGTGTGGTACTGGGCAGGAAACCTTCCCCCTGCTCCTCCCCTTGCCCCACCTGGTGCCAGAGCCACAGTTGTCTGGAGACCTGGATAGAGGCTGAGCCAGCTGGTTCCCTGGGAGGACCCAGGACCACTAGGGGGCTGTGGGCCATCAGCCCAGTTTAATCTTGATGGTGGCCCGGCTGCCCTGTGGTTCCCCTGTTTGATGGTAAATTCCTTGGGAGGCTTGGCCAGCTTGAGCACCCAGCACCCAGCTGACCAGAGATAGCTGGGGCTGCTTGGACCACCCATGGTGCTCCCCAGGGGGGGGGGGCAGACAGCTGAAGCCCCCATCTGGGCAAGAACATTCAACCTCAACCTAACAGTGCCAGGTGAGGATTGGCCAAGGGCCTCACAGCTGTGACTGTGGGCCTGGATGTCTGCTTCCTCCAGGGGGATCTGTTGGGACAGCCTAGATCTGCTCATCGTCCCCCAAAATTCCATTTTCATGCCCCTTGCACAGCCATAGGGGACCAGCGGTTAAGTGGGGACAAGCCTGCTAGGCTGCTGGCTCTGAGCATAACTGGACTACGATCCAATCTATTCCACCTCAGGTCAGCCCAATCCAACTCAGCCCAACCCAGTCAAGCCCAGCCCAGCTCAGCCCAGTCCAGTCCAGTCCAGGGTGGCCTACCAGCCCAGGCCAACAAAGCAAAGCCCTGCCCAGCTCAGCCTGTGCAGCCCAGTGCAGCCGGCCCAGCCCCAGGGCCAGGGGCAGAGATGAGTTAGGCCCAGCACAGCTCAGGAGGGGTGCCTTCACTGATCAGGCCAGGGCACAAGCAGGTAGGGCACTGGTCCCCCCAGGAGGCACGTACCTCTGGCTGTGCTGGGCCATCTCGATGGCCCGCCGAGCAGGCACTGGAGAGCCGCCGTCCGTCACACTGAGCACCTCCATGGACTTGCGTTCAGGCCGCCGCTTGCCGTGCCGGTTCAGCATTGGGGAGTCCACGCGCTTCCGAGGAGGGTCTGTGTGCAGATAGGGGTCGGGTCAGGCCGGGCAGCCTGCTGCATCTGGCAGGGCTGGTGTGGGGCCAGGCTTCCCTGAGACTTTGTACCTATTTCGTTCCTGGGGGGCAGGTCCTCATCCTCGTGGCTGGGGTACCTTTCTTTCCGGTCCAGGAGGAGAAAATAGATCATCTTCTCCTGGTTTTCCCTGTTGGGGGTGGGGGTGGGGGGCGAGAAGGGTCAGCAAGCATGGTGTCCACTGCCGGACAGTGGTCCTAGGGCCACAGCATTCCCTCCCACAGCCCACCATCCCCCGCTGCTGCCTGCAGGACCCCACATGAGACATACTCCTCAGACAGCAGGTCCTGCAGCAGCTTGTTGCGGTCTCGGAAGCAGCCCAGCGAGTGCATGCTGTCTAGCACATCGGGGTCAATGTCCTCCAGGCTGGGCAGTGAGCGGATCTGCACCTTTCGGGGGATGGGCTGCTCTGGCTCAGGCTCGTTCTTGCCCCCTCTGTGGACAACAGGGCACCACCAGTGGTCACTGACCTTGGCAGGCCTAAGGCTTCTTCCCCCCAGCCCTTCCTGGGGACCCTGAGTCCTGCTGCTCTCTCCCTGTCCCAGCCCCTGCACACCTCCTGCACGCTGCTGTGCCCAGCGCAGGCATGCCGGGAGTCCCTGACCGCTGGGCTGAGGCTGGGGGCAGGCCTGCGCTGGGCTGGGTCCTCCCCCCGCCTTCCCTAGCAGGCCCTCCGGCTGCAGCGACAGGCAAAGCAGGCGATGAGTGGGAGGAAAAGCTACTTACATATACCATATGTGTTTCTGAATGTGCTCTAGCTACAAGAGAGAGAAACAGGAAGTTAGTATGGAGGGAGCAGGGAGCCCACGTTAGGAGGCCAGAGGGAGCAGGAGCTGGGAGTACCTGGGAGGGGGTGGAGAGGACCATCGTGGAGGAAGATAGCCAGCAGGAAGAGGGGAGGAAGTGGAGGAGGGATGATGGGGGAGGGCATGGGGAGGGAGGAGGAGGGGAGAAGGATGAAGGGAGGGCAGGGTGAGGGCATGGAGGGAAGGTGGGGGGAGGAGAGGGGAGAGGGTGGGGATGGAGGAAAATGGGGAGGGGCTGTGCGTTCCCAGAGGCTCCAGACTAGCCCCCTGACCCTGCCTCCCCAGTGGAAGAGGAAATGCCAGTCTGGGGAAAGGATGGTGGGGGCTGCAGGTATGGGTAGGAGGCAGGAGGCCCCTGGTGGCTCAGAGAAGGAGGCCTGAGGGAGGAGAGCAGAAGGCAGCCAGGGGTGGCCCACTTGTGGGGAGGGGCTGGGGTGCAGGTGAGAGCAGGGGGCTCAGAGGCCCGCTCTCCAAGTGCCTCTCCACCAGCCTGGGGACAGCTGGGTTGGGGCGGTTGGGAGATGGCCTCTTGGTCACCAGGCCACCCCTGTCCTGGAAAGACCAGTCCAAGGGAGTCCTGCTGCCCTTGCCCTGGGGATCTAATATCCTGGTACCAGCTAAGCCCTGGCTGCCTATGGGCTTCTTTCAGAGTGGGACTTCCCTCAGAACATCCGCCCCCCATGGTCAGTGTCATAATGAGCTGTGTCCACTGTCAGGGCTGGCCTGGAAGCTGAGGGACGGTGCTAGAGTTGGTGAACGCTGGTCTCCCAGGCACACCTGCAGGACTCAGCCAGCAGGAGGCCCCTGTGCACATACCCACATATCCATGCACATTCACACCTGGGCACATGCTCACACATGTGAATACTGCCTGTGCATCTGTGTACATGCACACATGTGCACATACCTGTGAAATACAGTTGTGCAGACACTCATGCATGTGAGCACACAAACTGTACCCATGCAGGGGCACACACACTTATGAACGGTTCTCATGTGCATGAGTGCACATACCTGTGTACACGTGTATGTGCACACTACTGTGCCTGCACTCATGCACTTGCAGTCACACTTATGAAACGTGCAAACAACTGCATGCACTGTCACACATATGCACATTCATACCTGTGCAGGCGCACACATGCACACACCTGTGCACACACATAGCTGTGCATTCACTCACACCTGTGTATAGCCCGCACACCCAGGGGTCCCTGTACCACACTCGCAGGCACAAGTCTCCCTTCCCAGGGAGGTGGCATGGAGAGGGAACCTCTACCCCTGGGGGCCCTTAAGTCTGGCCTGGAAGCGTAGGCCCGCACCCTCTGACCCTCTGTGCGCCCGCACGCACCGTGAGGCGCCGCGCCGCATCCACTTCGATCATGCCGCGCAGCAGGCTCTGGCAGTCCGGCGGGATGAAGTGCGGCATGTGGAACACTCCCCGCTTCACCTTCTCCAGCAGCTGCCGCAGGTTGTCATCGTCGAAGGGCAGCGCCCCCTGCCGGCCGGGGACGGGGTCACCGTGGGGCGGGGGACTGGGCGGGAGGGGCGGCACAGAGGGGCGGCACAGAGATGGACGGGTGAGGGACGAGGGACGAGGGACGGGCGGGGAGAAGAGGCAGACGGGGGAGGGCGGAGCAGGGTGTGGACGGCGCGGGGCTCACCACCAGCAAGGCGAACAGGATCACCCCGCAGCTCCACACGTCCGCCTTGCGCCCGTCGTACTTTTCTCCCTGCGGGGGGCGGTGTGGTTGGCTTCGTGGAGAATGAGGGACCCAGGTGGAGGGTCTGGGGTTCGCGAGGGCGGGGGTGAGGCCCCTTGGACAGGCAGGGACAGGGGCGCGTAGTGACTACTCACCCGGATCACCTCGGGGCAGGCATAGTGGGGGGACCTGAAGGCAAAAGCAGCCGTCAGGGCGCAGGCTGGGGGCTCGCTGTCCGCCCAGCCGTGACCTCGAGGCTGCCCCAGGACCACAGCAGGTGGACGCGGAGAGAGAGGTGCCGTTCCCCCAGCACACGCCGCCCGGAAGGAGGCCCCACCGGGAGCCTCAAGGGGCTTTGCTGCCACCCCATCCCCTACTCAGGGAGGAGACCAGCCTAGGAGTCTAGGGCCCTGCCACCTCTAGGCTGCCCAGACGTCCTGGTCCAAGAAGGCAGACATCAGAGGAAGGACCGCGTCACGGACCGGGGTCCCGACCCAGCACCACCGCTGGGAGTGCACGGAGCAGGAGGCTGGTACACCAGCTTGCTCGCCAGGGGCCAGACCCGCCTGCCTTCCAGGGCCAGACGGGTCACCAGCAGCCCCCTCACAGCACCGCACATCGGAGCCACCGCCAGGAGCGGAACCAGGGTCCTGCCTGCAGCCCAGGCTGTGAGGTGCTGGACGGGCGCTTGGGGCCTGGACCTCCCTGGCCACGGAGACCACTCACTCCGGGCCTCCAGGGGACCACAGTACTGAGCCACCCGCGGGCCTGGCAGCACTGGCGGTGGCCGGGAGAGGGCGCGGGGGCAGCGGATGGCGGGTGGCCGGCCGGGGCGCCCACTCACCCGCAGCTGGTCTCCAGGAGGCTGTCCCCCACCTGCAGGGACGCCATGCCGAAGTCCGCGATCCGGATGTTGTTCTTCTCGTCCAGCAGGAGATTTTCTGGTTTCAGATCCCTGTGGCTGTAAGGGAGGCAGCGGAGGCTGACCTGGGTCCCGCCCCCAAACCCCACCCACACGGCACCCGGCCAATGGCAGCACAGCCTGGTGATGTCACAGGCAGCCAATCGGAAGTCGCCTGCCTGGCGGTTGGCTGCAGGTCTGGGGTGGAGGGACTGGAGCCTCTGGTCGCACCGCGCGCTTCCCCAGGCTCGTGAGCAGGATCCCTCCCACTCCCTGCTCCCCCGACACCTGCTCTGGGGCCAACAGAGGGGTGTCTGCTGGCGGGACAGCTAGGCGTGGGTCACGTGGGGGCGGCTCGCACCAGATGGAGTGGCTGTGGCAGAAATCCAGCGCTGAGATGATCTGCCGGAAGAACTTGCGGGCCTCTTTGGGGGTCAGCCTCCCCTTCTTGACCAGGTAGTCAAAGAGCTCCCCACCAGACACATGTTCTAGCACCAGGTATCTGCGGGGACGGGCGGGCTTCAGGTGGGTGCACACGCCTGCTGGCCCACCTCAGGGCCATCCTCGGCATGAGGGGCCCCCCGCTTGCCGCCCCCCCCCCCCCCCCCCCCCCCCCCCCCCCGCCTGGCAAGCCTGCCTCCAGGGCAGCCACTGGAGGAGCCCATGGTGCCAGGGTCTGGGAGCAGGGCCACACCTGGCTCTCCCGTTGAGGGACCATTAGGCCCCAAGGTGAGTGGGCACTGTGGCTGCTGACCCTCAAGGAGCTGGTGCGTGGCCCTTCAGGCCCTGCCCAGCCCAGGTTGGGCTCCCGGAGCAGGGGGACAAATCAGACAGGGACCCTCAGGGAGCCCTGGCCAGCAGGTGGAAAAAGGGGCTGGAGGTGCAGGGGGTGGGGAGCGAGAAGGGTCAGGAGGTAGAGGGCAGGAAGACATTGGGGGATGGTGGCGGGGAGACCCCGAGCCCCTCTGAGGGTGGTGAGTGAGAAGCCTCTGTCCGAGCCCCTGGTGGAGCCTGTGGGGGCTGGTTTTGGGGACGGGGGACCTGGGACTTGTGGGCACTGAAGCCTGTGGGGCCTCAGAGGAGCTTGGACCGGGGGCTGTGCAGACTCCCCTAGGACTTGCTAGTGGGCAGCAGTGGCTTTCGGGAGGGAGAGGGACGAGAGGAGAGGACAGAGCAGGGAAGAGGCGAAGGACCGGGGCTGGTGGGGAGGAGGGTGTGGGCCACGGGGACCGGCTGTCTCCAGAGCTGGTCTTGCAGGACTCAAGGGGTCAGTGGGGCGGGGGGCACCCTCAGGGCATAAGGAGTCTGTGGAGAGGAGAGGGGGAGGGGCTGGAGACACAGGGCAGGGGGCACTGGGTGGTACTGGGGGGGGGGTGCGGGAACGCCAAGGCACAGCACAGGCCAGAGGTGCCCTGCAGGCGCCCTGGCCTCAGTGACCCAGGCTTGCTACTGCACCTCCAGGCTCCCTGAGCTGTCTTGGGACTTCTGACCCCGTGGGAGGGGGCTGGCCCCAGCAGGACCTGGACCAGCCACCTGTCCACCTTCATGCTAGGCATCCTGCTCCCGTCACCAGGCCTTTGCCCAAGCTGTATCCCCTCCTTGGGCTTTCCTCCTAGACCAGTGATGACGAACCTTTTGAGCTCGGCGTGTCAGCATTTTGAAAAACCCTAACGTAACTCTGGTGCCGTGTCACATATAGAAATTTTTTGGTATTTGCAACCATAGGAAAACAAAGATTTATATTTTTGATATTTATTTTATATATTTAAATGCCATTTAACAAAGAAAAATCAACCAAAAAAATGAGTTTGCGTATCACCTCTGACACGCGTGTCATAGGTTCGCCATCACTGGCCTAGACCAGTGGTTCTCAACCTCGGCTGCACATTAGAATCACCTGGGAATCGTTTTAAAATCCTGATTCCTGGGCCTCATCCTCCAGAAATTCTGTTTCTTTGTTATGGGGTGGGGCCACATCATTAGTAACAAAGAAACAGAATTTCTGGAGGATGAGGCCCAGGAATCAGGATTTTAAAAAGATTCCCAGGTGATTCTAATGTGCAGCCGAGGTTGAGAACCACTGTCCTAGACCCTTCCCTGCTTCCTGCCCCCCGCCCCGCCCCCCCCCCCCGCAAGGTGGCCTCCTCAGAGCCAAGTGCTCTGCCCCTCGCCCTCGTGTGTCCGTCCTCAAAAGTATCTCGCCAGGAGCGAGGTGGTGGCCGGTGTCCTGCATGTTGTACACAGAGGTGGGCCAGGCCTGCCCCAGCTTCTGCCTGCCCCCCAAACTCATGGGACATCACCAAGGCACTGCAAGACAAGCCACCATCAAGCCAGTGGGTGTGTCTGTCGGTGCCCTTGCCATGGTTCTGATGGTGGCCGAGTTCCTGCGGCTCCCCAGCGTCGGCCCCAACACCAGGACCAGCCCCCCTGAGGCATGGGTGACAGCGTCCCTGCTCCTCAAGGCCCCCACATGGGGCAGCTGCGTCACCCGTCCTCAGTTAAACACTGGAGCTGGCCATTCGTGCCATGTCGGGACCCCTGCCCCTCGACCCCCAGCCACGCCTCCAGGAAGCCCGGTCCCCCGTGGCGGCTCAAGGTGGCAGCTCTGTGAGTCCCCGGTGTTTGGTCAAGGAGCAGTGATGCCACCGCCCAGGACTGTTCCTGAGACCGCCCTGCCTGGTCCCACCGCCCGAGGGGCTGCCCGTCTCCTCCCCAGGCCCCTCGGCCTCCACTCTGGCCACCCCAACTCTCCGGACCCAGCAATACCTACAAATATTTTTTGTTTTCATAAACGTCGTGCAGCTTGAGGACGTGGGGGTGTTCGATGAGCTTCAGGATGGCGATCTCCCGCTCCACCTGCGGAGGAGGAGTGCATCACACGTGCTTGCCCGTGGGGCGTGGACCCCGGCCTCGGCCTCCCCCTCCCCAGGCGCCTCGGCTGCTGGGAACACAGCGGGGAGGTGTGGGCCCAGCCCCTTGGGGGCACCGCTGCGGGCTCTTGGGTGCAGCTGGGGCTTTGGGGCAGGGCCAGTCTAGCCACAGGGTCTCCACCTGTGGGATGGCCTGGCCTACACGGCATCACACACAGCCCCACGGGTGTCAGGCCACCTCCAGGCCCCTGGCCCAACTGCATGTGGTCCCTGCCAGGCCTTCAGGGGGATGGGCCCCCGCTATATCCCCAATCCCTTTCCCCCAGCCCCTGTCTCTCCACTTGGACATCTCAGAGTCCCAGTCGGAGTCCAGGACCTCAGCCAAGTGCTCCCCAAGGCAGGTCAGAATGCACCTGGCCCCACCGGCCCTGCCCCGCCCAGCCCAACAGCCGCCACCTCCCCTAAAATCACCCACCTCGGGTCCCTCGGGGTTTCCCAGGCGAACCCGCCCAAGTCCCCCTCTACCCTCAGCAGCCAGAGGGGTCCTCACTGATGTCACTGGCCCTCCCCACCTAAGCAGAGTGCTGTCCTCACCCACCTGGGTCCCTTCACTGCAGCAGAGCCCTTGGCCTGCCTGTGGCACTGACCGCGGGGCCAGCTCCCACCCCACTGGCCCTGCCTGCCTCACTCTCGCTCACCTTCATCAGCACAGACTCACTGAGCTTCTCCCGATTGACGATTTTGATGGCCACCTTCTGGCACGTGACACAGTGAATGCCCAGCTTCACGAGGCCTGTGGGGAGAGAAGCCCGTCAGACCCACCCAGGGCCTTGACGTGCCCCACCCCAGAGTGGTCCGGCGGGGGCGGGGGGGGCTTGACCAGGAGGGATGCCACTCACTCCAGCCCCTCACTCCAGGTCTGGCCTCTGCCCCACCCTGCCCTTCAGTGTGCCTCGAGCTGGACTCCTGTGGCCACTGTCTGCCCTCCCACACTCCCTGGTCACAGCCCAGGACAGCTCTGCGCCCCCCCCCCCATGTGGGTGATGTTGAGTCCCTCCCCCAGGCCTTCAGATGCCCCCTGCAGGGGAGCTTGGGTGCCCTCAGGCCCAGGAGGCCCCACCCAGGCCCCTCCCCCCAGCACACTCAGCCTCTGCCACCCTTTCAGCCTGGACAGAGGCGCCTGAGACAGCAGGACAGGCCACAGTCATCCAGGGCAGCACACCTCAGCCTGCCTTGCACTGTCCGCCTGGAGCCCCCACTGGGAGGACTCCCCGATAACTGCTCTCCTGGACATACTTCAAGGACCCTGGCCCTGGCCCCCTTGTCATGTGGACAGAGCTGGGTGCCTGCCTTTCCTCCTGCCCACTCCGTGCTGGGACTGGCCACCACCAGCCTCTCCCAGCAGTGCCCAGCCCCCTGCCAGCTGCCCCCTGTTGGACTGCTCTGTGGCCTCAGGCCCCAGACACCCTGCCCTCCCCTTCCTGATTTGGGGGGCCTGTTTGCCACGGCACTGCAGCCTGAGGGTGACTTAGGCTGTTTTAAGGGATGCAGACCATGTCAGGACTCCGCGCTGTGAATGCTGAGGGACACCACAGTGCCATTTCCGACTTCAGAAGGTGGCCCCACAGTGCCCCTCCTCCCTTGTCATCACCCACCTCAGGTTCCAAATGCTTGGGTTTGTCTCCGCCCCTTTTTACACTGGGGGGGGGGGTGGTGAGGGGGTGGGGAGCCCTTTGTGGTGTGTCCCGCACCCACACCTCCTTCCCAGCCTCCTGCAGGGAGGCCTCTTCCAGCGGCCACAGCCTCTGCCTTGTGGCCAAGAGATGAGGCTGTGCCCCCCAGAGGCACCACACCAGGCTTGAGGGTAGGGGGCCCTGAAGCTCCGGTGCCCACAGGGTCTGCTCGCCGAGCCAGGCCCCTGCTGTGAAGGGCAGCAGGCTCCTGGGCCTCTCCCTGGCGGCCTCTGATCTGCTCAGTGGCCCTGTGGTTCCAGGTCGGGCGGGAGAAGGCAGCACCATCCACCCATCAGAGCCAGTGGCCTGGGGACTCCACTGCCTCCAGGAGCAGCAGGGCTGGCACCTCCTCCGGTCCTTGGCCCAGACATGGAAACAGGAGGGAGCAAGACTGAGTGAGAGGGAGAACTGTCTGGCAAGTCCCCCAAACAGGTTGACAAGCCGAGAGGAACCAGGGAACAGCGGTGACAGGAAGCAAAGGCCACTAACTTCCCTGAGAGCCAAGCTCCTCCAAGTCCTCAGCGCCCAGGGCGGATGCCAGATGAGCTGGGTTCCTGAGAGACCCCACAGGGCAGAGGCGGGGGGTGTGAGGCAGGCAGCTTGGCCCTAGGCCAGCTCTGCAGGGCTGTTCATGTAGCAGAACATGAAGAACAATGTCATGTCCCCAAACAGTGCGGGGTAGTTACGGCTGGTCAGCAGCTACTGGACAGATGTGGAAATAGTGACGCCACCGAGACGGACAGACCCGGCGGGAGGACGCTGGTTAGCGCCCAGCCTGCGCAGGAAGCACATGCACACGAACGCGCTCACACACGCTCCACGAGGGTCCCCAGGAGGCAGACGTCACAGACGTGTGGGGAATTTCCTGCTTCCAGAAGAGGAAGCGCTGGGCCTCAAACTGACAGGGAGACAAAGAGCAGTGCCGGGGACCCTCCGGAAGCAGGAAGCTAGAGGCGGCCAATGGCAACAGCTGTCTGCTGAGCAGAACACACCCAGCATCCATTTCACAGATAAGGAAAGGCGAAGGCTGTGTCACCAGCTGGTATACAGAAAGGCGGGGAGGACAAAGGCACAGCCAGTGAGGTGCCCTGGATGAGCCCCACGCTGTGGGCACCCTCAGAGCTGCTCTTGGGCGGGGGCACAGGCGGCCAGGACACATGGCTGGGGTGTGTCCTGGAACTCTGGTGGCTTCCTCCTGCTTTCATTCTCATCCACCTGCTGCCTTCCTGCCCTGCAGACTCCTATACATCCCTCAAAGCCCAGCATAGAGGGACCCCTCCTTGGTGAGGCTTCCCTGCCACCTGGGCAGATCAGCCCTGGGTGTCCTGGTCCCCCACAGCCGGGATCTCTGGGGCGGGACCGGTGGGTTCCGAGCAGCCCTGCCAGTCCCTGGGGACAGGCAGTGGGGAGTCCTCCACAGGAGCCTCCTGAGTCGCTGCAGCCTCAGGCGGGCAGAAGCAGCTCCTGCTGGGGAAGCCCACAGCCGCCCTAATCACCCAGCCCTCCAAGTGCTCAGGCTCATTATCCAATTGGTGTTTTATCTCTAATTATTGCCTTTATAGCAAACACAGGCTCACATGGAGAGAGGAAAGTACACCATGTCACACTGTGGGAGGCGCCGCGGCAGTCTGCGCCGGCTGGTGTGCTCGGAAGAGGGGTTTTCCGAGTGCTGGCCGCTTCCCTGGGTGAGGAGGACTGGGGTGCGGTTCCTACAGTTACTGCCCCCAAAAGACACTTGCAGCAGCTCCCAGCCCACTGCCTGGGCCAGGCCCTCAGATGGCCCATGTCCCCTGCCCCCAGGACCCTCCCAGCTCCCCCTTAACAGGTGGGGGAGGAGGTTCTATGGCCTGGAGGTTAGTCTGTCCAGTGAGGGCTTCGTACCCCCGAAGGCTAACAGCCGTGTGGAGAGGGGCCTGACCCGCCTCCCCCCTCCTCTTCTCAGGGCTTTTGGCTTCTGGCGCCTCCTCCCTGAAGCTGACCTGTGTCCTGTCCTGTGGGACAGCCTGAAGGCACAGTGACAACCCAGCACGGTGACCTGGGACCTTCCCCTGCGAGTCTCCGGTGTGCTGCACGTGCTGGGCGTCTGGCTAGGCCTGGAAGGTCCTCACCAATGGAAACCCACACCCACCAGCCCTGTGACGCCGAGACAACCCGGTGGCCTCTCCTGGGCACCTGGGAACCGCCCGGCCCTGCTGGCAGAGTCCTGTGAGGACCACACAGGTGCCGAGGCTCCTCCACAGCCGGCAAAGCCCTTCCCCATACAGATCACCGACCTCTAGACCACACCTCCCTGAGCACCCCTGTGGGGCGGGAGCCCGCTGAAGGAGAGAGCTGGCCCGGAGTCTGAGGCCTCCAGGAACGCAGGGCAGACCTGGGGCCGCCCTGTTTCTGCCTCAGTTATTCTCAAAGCTCCGCACACCTGCCCCCCGTCTCCCCCTTGTTTTCTCCCCCACACAGTCCCCATGACAGCCCAGCAGAGGTGCTGTCACCACTGGCTGGCCCCGTCACGCCCTTCCCCAATCCCTCCACCTGCCCTCCCTCCCCAGCCACAGACCTGCCCCTCCCTAAAGTCCTGGCCTTCCCTGCCCCTCCCCCCACCCCATTTCCTCCTGTCACAGACAAGTCCTGTCCTTCCCTGGGCCATGCACATCAGTGCCACAGGCCACCTTGCTGTACAGTGCACCAGGCACCTGGCTGCGTGTCAGCTGGTCCTTGGGCACGGGTGACCAGAGGGCAGCACCCCGAGACTTATGGGGGACAGGATGTGCCAGAGTCCCAGCTCTGAGTCCACTGCTGAGCCAGGAGGAGGAACAGGGCGGCCTCCAGGTCCTGCCACTAATGCTCACAGGACCACTCTGAGCGTCACTGACTCCTGGGACAGCGGACTCCGTCCTCCCCCACCGCTAAAGCTGTGCCTCTGGGACCACGTGGCCAGCTCCCGGGGGCCACGAGCACAGCTAACAGTGACCCACTTTCCGCCACCTCACAAGCCTCACCGTGGGGGTGTTGGGGGGCAGTTTCTGCACCAAGCACAGCAGACACCCCTCCTGCCTGGGCTCCTTGGAGGGATGACCGCACTGGCTCTTAGAAAAGTGAGTCAGCAGAGTGGGCCGCCCTGAGCCAGTACGGCCTCCTCTGGCCTGGCAGCACGTGGGCACCGGGGAGAAGCTTCCAGGAGCAGGCAGGGGCAGACGCAGTGCTGCTGCCCTGATGAGAGGGCCACGGGACTGCGGGGAGGACAGGGCCCAGTCCTCCACTCCCAACAGCCTCTGCTGAGCGACCTGGATTGGAGCTCACAGCCTGCAGGCTGCCCTTGACCATGCTGGGACCTGAGTGTCCCAGGAGCTGCTGCCGAGGACACTGCCCCACAGGGACCACAGCCCCACGCCCCGGCCAGGACCCACATACCAGCCTGCTGTGCCCTCACCACGGCCCTCACTAAAGTGGGCCCGGCGGCCCCAGGCAGCCTCCCTGGCGGGAGTGGCAAGACCACGGCCTCTCCCCTGGTCTGCCTCCACCCCTGCCTGCTGGCCAGCTCCCCTCAGGTGAGAGAGGAGTGGTGGAGTCAGCTGCTAGGGGAAAGCCAGGGCCTGCCTGGCTCCCAGGACTAGCCCCTCCTGTGCCCGGACTGGAGTGAGGAATGGAGGGGATAGCTAGTTGCTGGAGCTCCCGCTGGTTCTGCAAGGGGCCTCCAGGTGATCAAGCTCCAGATGATGGCTGAGGGCTTCTGGCAGCTAGCTGAGCTGTTCCTCAGCCCCCAGAGACGCTGAGGGATCCGCCTGGGGTCCCAACCACAAATGGAGTGCGTGGCCCCAAAAGATACGTCCAAGTCCTAGTCCCTGGACTGCCCGAATGTGACCCTGTGTACAGAGCTGGCTTACGAGATCCCCTGCACACGGAGGCCCTAACCACTGTGAGTTCTTCCAGGAGAAAGACAGGGAGATGGACATAGACTCAGAGCGAACCCCGGGAGCTGGGCACGGGGCCTGGACCAGCCTCTCCCTCACAGCCTCCGGAGGAAGCAGCCCGCTGACTCCAGCCTCTGGAACAGAAAGAATAAGGCCGTGTGTGCAGCGACCAGGTGTGTGGCCGTTTGTGGAGCCCAGTGTGGGCATTTTCAACTCTCACGAGTATTTCCCTTGAGTTTCCTTTCACCGGAAAACTCCCAGTACATTTTGTTCAACCCACGAGGACTTGGCCGAAGAACTTGTGTTCAGGTGGCTCACTGAGATAGGAGCTGCTGCCCATACCCCGACACCCAGCAAAAGTGTGTCCCAGGCTCCTAACAGCAAGTGGGCTGCCCACCCAGCATCAGCCTGGAGACACCGAGGGTAGGACTTGGGGGAGGGGTGTGGCTTCGGCCACCTTTGTAGGAGCCACAGTGCAGGCCCAGCTGGTTCTCACCATTGCCTGACCCCAGAAGGCGTGGCTCTGAGCCTGTGGGCTGCAGACCACTCAGCCTGGAGCCATGGCTGACCCTGGGGCACATGGGCGTCCGCAGTGCTCCGGCCTGGATGGGGCCACCTGTTCCAGCAATGGCTGGTCAGAACGAAGGCTCCCAAGTGTCCTCGCTGATCCTCACAACAGCCCTGCTCTCTTTCTCAGAGAGGAAGGCAGGCTGCGCCAAGCCTTGTGACATCCAGGCCCACTTGCCCGCCATTGCACAGGGGTCGGGTGGAAGCCTGCACAAGCCCTGCCCTGTCGCTTCCCCAGCGGGTGCAGGCGCGAACTCCACCCCTTCGTCCCCTGTGCCCAGGCCTGGGGAGTTAACAGCGCTCCGGGCAAGGAAGTGGGGCGAAACCGAGCCCAGGGGCCCACTGTGTTCATTTCCCAGGGCCCCTGAGGGCGGGGCGCGTCTTCGGGAGCAGAGACACCCTGAGCCGCGTTCAGCACCATGGACAGGGCCTCCCGGGCCGGCGCGGCCCCGCCCGCAGGGCGCAGGGACACAGGGGACCTGCTCCCGGCCCACAGCTCATGGGGCGCCTGAGCCTGGGGGCCTTTGGAGGCCGGTGGTCAGCGCTCCTGGGGCGCCCCCTGCGGCCACACCCCAGCTCTTCCCTGGGCTTGAGGCCTAGACCCGAGCCTTTCTAGCCCTGGGGGTCCCAGCAGGGCCATGACCTGTACACCCAAGGCACTCCCCCTCCGACCGGAGGCGAGCGGCCGGAAGCCTAGACCAGTGACCCGGGCGCCCAGGCGCTGAACGAAGGTTTGGGGGCCGCCCCGCCCCAGCCCAAGCCTCAGCTGCTCCCTCTCTCCCCTCCCGAGCCCGGGTTCGGGCCCCACGCGCGCTCCTCGGGCTTCAAAGTCCCCTCCACGCAGGCAGAGGGCGGGTCCGGCGCCGGGGAGCGAGAAAAGCAGGGCCAGATTGGGTTCCGGGGTTCCGCGAGCACCCTCACCGCGGGCTCCCCGGGCCCCACAGCAGACACTTGGCCGCACGCGCGGCTCCAGCTCCGCAGACACGCGCGCCGCCGCGGGGCCGCCCTCCCCAACCCCCGGACGCCGCGGGGGACTCGCCGACTCCGGCTGCCGGCGGCGGGGCAGGGGCGGCCAGACATCAAAGCGCCGGTCGTTCCCCCTCGTTAGCCGGTCCCGGCGGAGCTCCTCCCGCGCCCCCGCCCCCGCGCTCCTTTCCAGCCGCGCCCCCTGCTCCTGCCCCAGTTCTCAGCCTCCCCTCCCCAACCCTTCTCCGCCCGGGCGGGGGGGGGGGGGGGCCTGGCTTCTGGGCCCTGCCCCAGCTTTTCGCGGCGGCAGCCCTCTCCACGGGTCCTCGCCAGTGCACCCACATTTCTGCTCTCGGGGAGGCCCTGCCCACCGCCCACCCCGGCTCCTGGTTCACAGCCACGCCGCTCCTCCGGGTGTCGGGAAGGAGCCCCCCCGCCCGTGGAAGGGCTCGGGAGCAGGGGACAGAGAGGAGGCTGGGCACCTCCAGGCGGCGCCCTCTCAATATAGATTCCGCGGTTTCCTTCGCCCACCAGTGCCAGGCAGGCGGAGGGGAAGGCGGCAGTGCGTCTCCCAAGAGACGACTGTTCACGCTCCGAAAAGGAACCTCTCAAATTAAATTAATTAAGCCCTGAACTATTTCACACGCGTTACAGCCGCTGGGCTGCCTCTGCTGAGCTCCCTGCCCTCCCACCCACAGCCCCCAGACAGGACAGCAGAGTCCCCCTCGCCCCCGATCCTAGAGAGGAAGGGACTGGGGGGGGGGGGTGGGAGGAGGATTCTGGCACTCCTTACATAACGGAGGGCTATTCCAGCACCCAAGGCCTTTCCCGGGGGGAGCTGGCCGTCTCTGCAGCCCCAGGACCGGGATGGGAGGGTGGCTGCGGTCAGCGCCCAGACTGTGAAGCCTGGCTCCCTGTCCCGTCCTGGGTGGGGGCTCACGCGGCCCCTCCAGCCCCAGGAGTGTCCTCATGCCCGCTCCTGCCGGCAAGGTTGGGTGAGAGCCACTGTACACACATCCGCAAGCCTACGTTGCTCCCCACAGTCCGCCTGGGATTGCACCAGGAAGAGACCTGGGGTGGGGGGTGGGCGCAGTGTTCAGGGGCTTGGAACCAGCCCCCCTGAAAGTCAGAAGACACCAGCCCTGCACCCCCCAAAGCTCTTCGGTTCTCCACCCAGTTGGAAGATGCTGAAAGGAACCACCGTCGGAGCCCCAGGGATAAGAACTCACTTTCCAGGACCCCGTGTGTGCAGAGGGTGGGGGTGGGGGCTGTGACCCTTGTGGGACTCAGGCCAGGCTCCCAAGGTCATTGCTGAGAAGGGGCGAGATACTGGGCACCAGCTGAACACACGCCAAGCACCCAGGTCTGCAGGCTCGGTAACGGGCAGACCTCCCCCCGCCCCCCGAGGCTGGCATGGGCTCCAACACAGACACAGCTGGGAACAGGAGCATCCCCTGCCACGGGGAGGGGAGGGTGCCTGGAGGTGTGTCCCTAGCAGGTTGCCATGAGGTGCATGTTCAGAGAGGAAGCTGGAAGGACAGGTCCCAGAGGATTTGCTGCCCAGGTAAGGAAGAGGGAGGGTCCAGGACAGGTGTGTGGGGGCTCTGGCAGGAGTCGAGCTGGGGCCAATGCCCACCACCGGGCAGATTCAGGTCCCTTGTGTTTGCCTCCTATTGAGGCAAAAAAAGAGGGAGCCTGGAGCGGAAAGATGAGATCTCCAAACATTCTGGAAACCTCTGGAAGAAGGCAGGCAGGGGCAGGTGATGGCCTCCAGGGACCCTAAAGAGGCCTGATGATGGGGCTCCAAACACAATGGGACACTTACTGGGGGGGGGGGGACAGCCTAGGTCAGCATCCCCTCTCTCCAAACCCTACCTTCACGCCAAGACCAGGAGACAAAGTGCAGCATGCGGGGGCCTGGAGACAGCCCTGAGGAAAACCTCCCGGTTCTGTTGTATGAATGGCTGTTCTCTGGAGTCCAGTATGTTAGGTGGGCACCCAGCCCCCAGGGAGCGGCCCAATCTCCAAGGGGGCCCTCCAGTATGGGTGGGGCTCATGTCCCCCCAGGTTGCCAGGGCAGCCCCACTCACACCCCAAGCCCCAAAGATGAGCCTCTGGCCAACAAGGTGGCCCCAGTCGTCTGCCCTGCAGCATGGGCCCCTGGCTGGGTCTGCCCTTGGCCTGGGCATCCCTGACTAAGTTCACTCCAGGTGGCCATGTCCTCTCCCTGCCTGTCGCCATGGCTGGGACCAGCAGCCAGTGTACTGGGCAGGATGTCCCTGCACCTTCTCAGGAGGGTCACAGCCACTGGTGAGCTGTCCTGCCCCTCAGCCCAGTGTTTCCAGAGATGGCACGAGGGGCTAGTGGAGTGAGGGGTGCAGCAGGTCCCCCTGACCCCGAGCTCAGGTCAGGACCCCACTGGGCCCCACCAGCTCTGCCCAGAGGGCACCGACCTGGGGACAGCAGACCGTGGGATACAAACCCCAGGAAAGGCTGGCCAACTGCCTACAGGCCCTGGAGGCCCCTCGCCTTTCCTGACCCGGGGTCTCTATCATGGAGCTGGGGGCCAGGACCCACATCTGAGTCGGGGGGCAGATGTCAGCATAGCTGGGGGAGGGGCAGCGAGGGGAGGGGCGCAACTGGCGGGGAGCACAGGCCTCACCTGATCCCCAGCCTCCTGCTGCCCTGGTGCCATAGGAGCCTCAGGCCTCCCCATGGTGGGGGTGAGGCTGCCCACACCAGCCAGGCCCTTGATGGAGGGAGAGTGACCCTGGAGGACTGCCTGCTCCCCACCCCTGCAGGTGAGGTAGCGGGGGTGAGAGAAAGCGGGGACCCCTGGGCTGAGGAGAGTGGGTGGTGGGTCACAGTATAGACTCGGGAAACAGGGCTGCCCTTGGGGTCCCAAGGAAGCCTTAGGGAGACACCAGACTGAAGGCTGCAGGGGAGAGGACACTGCCAGGGTGTCATGATAGTCAGGGGGCCCCACTGTGAGCTGGGGCCAGCACAGTGACTCCAGGACAGGCCCTCCTGGCTCACCTGCTCCAGCTGGGGACCTGACTGTGCCTGAGCCCTGGGATGCCACAGAGAAACCAGCCGCAGTGCCCCCTCCTCCCTAGTAGGCCGGGTGGCGCAGGCTCCTCCTGGGCAGCGCTGCACAGGGTGCTAACAAGGGCCAAGTTCAGCAAGACCAGTGGTGCCTGTGGGCCGGGGCGGGAGGAGAGACGGCAGCATAAACCCTGCCTTGGGCTAGGGGAGGCAGCACCTATCCCTGCTCCGCCCCAGCCCACTCAGGATGTCAGACTGGTGAGCCTGTCCCTGCAGTAGCCAGGCAGGTGGCCAGCAGCCTTCACACCCACGGTGCCAGGCCCCAGGTGCCAGGCCCCAGGACTCAGATACGTGCAACCACTCCCACCTGGGAACCTTGCAGCTGGGCCTCACTTGGTGCAGGTGAACGTGCACGGGGCCCTTCCAATGGGAAGGAGGATGTCTCTCACACTTGTGCACACACACAAACTCATGCTCTGACACAGTCCTGCACACACACGCTCTCACACACCCAGTCACACTTTCACACACTCACATTCTCCACACATGCAGACTCCCAGTTATGCACACGCATAAACTCACTCACACAGGTGTGCACACACATAAACACACAGGAATAACTGGGGCAGAGCGTGGGGGGAAGCTGCCTCTGCAGGAAGAGCCAGCCTGGCCTGGAGGAGGGGTGGTGCAGTGGGAGCCGGCGTTGGGGTGCAGGCTGAGCCTTACCCCTCCCACCGGCTGGGACATGATCTTCCAGGGCAGTGCCAGTGCCAGTGGTGGTGCCCCTGCAGTCTGGCCGCACCGGGGTGAGGTGAGACTGCTGTGCCCCAGCCATGCCTTCCCCCCAACTCCAGGGCAGGGAGGGGGCGCAGAGCCACACCCACTGCCCAGTTGCAGCCCCCAATCTGCCCACTGACCCAGGCTCGAGGGGTGTCCAGGTGGGGACCATAGCCTCTTTCCCAGCCCTCTGGCCCAGGAGCAAGGAGGAGAGGGAGGGGTGGGCGAGAGTGGGCCAGTTGGCCATTGTGACAGCTCAGATGGGTTTGCATCTAAAACCTGCCCTGCAGGGGAATGGGGGCTGCTCTGAGGGCCCCAAAGGAGGAGCCTTCTCAGCCTGGCGGCCAGCTCCCCCACACCCCTATCCCTGAAGGATCCCCAGCTGGTCTCTAAACCCAGAGCTGCCTCATACAAAGCCCTCCCCCTCCTCTCTCCTGCCAAACCGCCATCTGTTGCCATGGCAACGGAGCAGAAAAGGCAGGCAGCACTCAGAGCTCTCCCCACCCCCTTCTTTCCTGTTCCATCAGCTGGGCTGTGGGCTCAGAGCAGGCTGGTGCAGCCCCCACTAGTCCAGGAGCCCCCTGGCCCGAGCGAAGGGCCTGGCTGCAGCCCCACCAACAGCTGCGTCCTGCACAGAAGGCGAGGCAAAGCCTCCCATGACTCCAGCCTCCAAAGCCCCTCCTCTGGCCCGGCTTCAGCGCCAACCCTGCCCCCGGCAGGACCTGTCTTGCACTGGGGAATGGCTGATGGCCCATCTGGTCCCTGACCCGCCTCCCCTGCTGTGCACCCACCAAGGAGCGGCCCGGGGCCAGCCAACCACCCTGCCACCCCGAGGCCAGATCCAGGGGAGAGGCACAGTCCTGGCTACTAAAGAGTAGTGCCCAGCAGGTGGCCTCACCTGCACCTGCTGCCCCAGATGAACTCCCGAAGGACGAAGGAGGCTGGGAGCGTAGGAGCCACCACACGCGCTGCAGTCAGGGGCGGCCCCGAGGTCCCAGGTGACCAGCATGCACAGCATCAGCCGCGTCAGCAGCTGAGCACATCGCCGCCGTCACAGTGCAGCTCTCACACCTCCATGAGGCCCACATAGGTGCCCCTTGGCTGTGAGGCCTCAGGCCAGAGAGGTACAGCCACTGGCCTGGCGGTGACTGTCCACAGCCGGCAACAGGCCTGAACTTGTGGTTTCTCTTTTTCCTTTTGTGTTTTGCTCCTGGTTTGCTCCCTGAAACCTGCTTTTCCAGCAGCCCCCACCCCAGCTGCTTTTCCACACTCGGGGAGGTGTCACTGACACCCAGGTTCCACAGAGCGTTGCCGGTTTCTACCTGGGCGCACACCCTGAAACCGGCAGGCGATCAGGACAGCGGTCCCTCCTCCAGCCCCAGGGGTGCCAGTACCCCTTTCTCACCTCTTCACCGCCGCTGCTCACTGTCACTATCCAGTCTGCCTTGTCTGGACTGTCACCCAGACGCATCACCACCCAGCGCGTGGCAGCTGCAGCGGTGACTCAGAGCGGCCTGAGTGACAGGCGGGTAATGGGGGAATAGTTACGGAAGCTCTGACTTACCCACCTCGACTGTCCTCAGCGGAGCCGAGGAGGAGCCGGGCTTCTCTAAGAGACGCAAGTGCCCAGCACACACCAGAATTCAGTGGTCACCCGCACAGGGCAGGCCTCTGAGGGCCTGGCCAGCGAGGACTCACCTGCAGAGTTTAAGGACGGTCGCCAGCAGGGCCGGCCCTCCAGGCTCAGGCGCAGGGCCTGGGAGTGGGAGGTAGGTGGGGCTCGGGGTAGAAATGTGGGGGCCACAGAAGCAGGAGGCACCAGCCTGCCTCTCCTCATGCCCACCGTCCAGGGCCACCTCCCCCTGTGGATCCGGGAGATGGGGCTGGAGCCTGGGGGTGTGGAGTGAAGTCCCTATGAAGCCACGTCCAATCAGTTCCTTCCAAGGGCTGCAGTCCTGGGCCCAGCCCACAGGGATGTATGGAAGCTGGACTCAGTCCCACGCGGTGGGGCTGCAGGGCTGCAGAAGGAGTACACCGGGCTGCATGGACAGAACAGGGGGGAAGGGGAGAAGGGGGAAGGAAGTCCTGGCAAGAGGCCACGCAGATCCCCCACCCTCAGGTGTTGAGGGTGAGCACTGGGGGGAGGGGGAGGGGATTCCCTCTCCTCAGCAGAGTAGGATGCCCAGCCTCAGCAGCTCCTTGGTTGCCATGGCGACCATAGAGGCAGCAGCAGACCCAGGGGGTGTATGATGCAACAGGGTACCCTTTTTTCCTTCCTCAGCACCCCACCTGGTTTCCTCCCAAACCAGCACCTACTCCCCCAGAACCAGGAGCCCCCAAACAGGCCCACCCACTGCACTCACCCTGCTCCCCTCTGCTGTGGTCCCCATGGTGTCCCCACCTCCAGACAGAGGCTCCCCCAGACACAGCAGGACCCACCTGCACCTCCCTCAGCCATGGGAAGCCCACCCACCCAGCTAGTGACCAGGAGGGGAAGGGCGCCTTCCTACTCTATGCTCAGCACCACATCCTAAGGGCACAAGCCCCAGTGCTGGTCAGGCAACCTGAGGGCTGGGGTGGGGTGTGCTGGAGAGAGGGAGGCGGGAGGTGGAGGGAGAGCACCCGCATCAGGGCACCCCCTCCACCCAGCCAGGTCACAGCCCTGCCAGCCACACTCAGGTATGGGCGGGTGCCCATGGGGACCCAACCACCTTATCTGGGCACAAGGGCTGTGAGCCCCACAGTTTCAGGGGGCACTGGGCAAAGCCATGGCAAACAGCTGCCTGGCTCCTGGGTGCCCCCTCTCAGCCATCCCGCCCAGAATGTTCCTCCTCCAGGCCACATCTCTCGAGTCCTTCGGGGCACATGACCACATTCGATTTTTATTAACTGGTTTTTCAATTCAATACTGTAAAATTAGACCAATGAGCTATCCTGATTGAACTTAGTAACTATTCCGTAATCCCATCTGGTAAATTGTGTTCTTTTTAAGCTGGTGTCCTAGTTTCAGAAGCCTCAGGTCTGGGGGTGGATGCTGGGTGGCCAGCCAGCCCTGCAGGCTGGGACAGGAAGGTGGGCAGCAGGCCTGAGGGCCCAGGGAAAGGAGGGGTCGGAGGCTAGTGGGGAGCAGGCAGCAGAGGGCCGGCTCAGGGGCTGCTCTGAAGGGAAGGCCGAGGGTCCTGCCCCAGGGGACTCACAGCTGCAGCGTGAAGGCCGTGGTGTGATGGCCGTGGGAGGCATGACTAGCGGCAGTGCCCTGGCTAGCAGCTGGCCAGCCCCCAGGGACGTGTGGGCGCGTAGGTGGGGTGAGTCGTGGAGGGACAGATCCGTGGTGGGCAGCAGGAGTGACTCAGTGTCAGTGACCCAGGGCCTGGCTGGTGAGTGCAGGAGTCCCCCGGCAGAGGTGGACAGCCTGTGGTCCAGGCCCAGCCTGCCCAGCAGAGCTCTGACCCCACCAGGCCCAGGGATGGTGGGACGGTGATGGGGCTGCCGTGATGATGAGGTCGGGACCTACCCTGGGAAGCCAAGGCAGTCTCTGCCTGTCATGACCCAGACAGACACACACCAACACAGACACCTCTTAGGTAGGCAGCTGCAACCCCAACCAACTCCACACAGGCTTGCTGAGCGTGGGGGGGCCCTCAGGCAGGGAGCCAGGCCAGGCCACTCCCAGTCTAAGCCAGGTGTAGAGACACTTCCCAGAAGCCTCCGGGACTCCCGGCAGCCTCTGCCCCAGGGAGCAGGAGCTGCGGGTCACCAGAACCCAGAGGTCAGACACCCTCCATCCCTGCCCGCCTTAAGCTCCTACCGGCACACTGCGTGCGCCCCACCCCAACACAGAACACAGGCCCCCTCGTCGGCCGGCCCACTGTGGTCAAGCAGAGAAAGGCACAGCCCACTGCTGCCTCCCTAGCAGCCTCATCACCCGGACACCCGGGAGGGCCAGCAGGGAGGCCAGGGAAGGGATGGAGGGGGGATGGCTGCAGGGCAGGCAGCCTTTCTGGTCTGTGCCGACACCTCCTGTCTCCCCCTTGGGGTTTCTCTGCAGGGGCAGGGCTGAGGGCCACCCGGCACTGTCAGATTTGGGTTTAGCAGAAATAAAACCCCAGTCCACATTTAATAGACTCTCTGCTAACTTGGTTTCCCCAATACTAGAATGGTCTCAGGTACCCCTCCTGGCCCACCCCTGCGAATCGGTGGGGGAGTTGGGGACATCGCAACAGCCTCTCCCTAGCTCCTTCCCCGGAGAACAGCCCTCGGGTTGCCTGGGCAGCTCTACCCAGAGGAAGGGGTGGGCCCTGGGCCTCGATTTCCTCCTCTGAGCCACGGCACAGGCATCCCGACCACAGCTTCCAGAGCTGCATGTGGGGAGCACCTGACCTGGGGAGCAGGGCCGGGGGGGGGGGTGCGGGGCTCAGGGAACCCAGCGGCGCTGGCATGAGCTGGACACCGAGGCCCTGGGCTGAATGGGCAGTGTGCTGGGCATTCCATCTGGCCCAGGCTGGTCCTAGAGCCCAGGACAGAGCTCGGTTGAGGCACCGAAACCCAGGGCTGCTCTGTGGGGGTGAACCCGACCCCTTTGGGCCCCTCAGCTGGATCTGCTCCCCAGACAGCCAGGCAGACACCGGCCCTGAGCCAGGAGAGCCGGCCATGCCCGGAAGGGCACCTGCGACGTAATCTCCAGCTGGGGTAATAATAGAATCTGCTTAGCGGGCAGTGGGCAGCTTGTTCAAAGGACAGAGGCAGAGGAGAGAGGCACCCGCCTGCCCACACCAGTCCTCTCGCTGTCCCCAGGAGGCCCGCCTGCCTGGAGTTGTCCCTGGTCACGGAGCCAGGGTGGGCCTGCCGCCTCTGCCAACTTTTTCCCTCTTTGGGGCTGGCAGCCAGGGGGCAGGGAGGTGGGACCAACAGAACGAGGAGCAGCCCTTCCCCCCATATGCCAGCTACACCCCCACACACAACCTCCGGCTGCGGCTCCCTGCCCAGAGGTCTCTGCTCTGTGCCCCAGGGCCTCTGCCCTGACCTCTTGACCTTCTGGCCTGGACCCCGAGCCCCACAACCCACAGCACCCGTGGGCACAGGCCGCTTTATGAAGTCCTGAGCCCAAATGCCACCAGAGGCCACTTGTCCTGAGGCCACACATGCCAGAGAATCCTGCAGCTCAAGGACCCCTGCTCTGCTCTGCTCGCCCCATGACAGGACTGGCTGCCACCTGCCGGGCTCTGAGCAGGGCCTGGGGAGGCACAGGCGCCTTGCTCCCCCAGCGCTCAGCCCACACCTGCTCCATGGCCCAGAGCTGGCGGCCCCACCCGTTTCTGGGGCTGCAGGCCCCTCTAGGGGAGAAGCCATGTGGCATCCAAGAGATGAGGTGCCCACGTGGGGGTCAGTACAGGCCCAGTGGTGAACCCCCGAGGCCCAGCAATGGATCAGAGGCCCCAGGGCAGTGTGTGGGGACATGGCTGCCCACTGGACTCCTATAGCCTGCTGAAGGGCCAGTCACACAGTCGCTGAAGACAGCCCTCATCAGAGAGACCTGCCACCCTATAGTCCTGCCACTGGTCAGACCGGCCCCGTGCCTCTCCTTCCCGAGGGGCTCCTGCAGTGGGCATGGGTGGCAGCCGGAGCCCCAGACCCGGCCTGGCCTGGCTGCTCCTTGGTCTCTCAGCCCAGGTAAGGGCTGTCCCCACAGGGCTCAGCCAGCTTCCCAGAGGTGCCCCTCCCCCAGCACCAAGAGAGACAGGGCTGCTGAGCAGGCCTGAGTCAGCACAGAACCCAACGTGAGCCACCTGGGCCCAGTAGGCCACCTGACTTTGGTGACTCGGGACACTGTGCCCTGGAGGGAGGGGCAGGGAGTAACACTGTGAGGTCAGGGCCCAGGCCCCTTAGCCCCCGCCAGGCCCAGAGCATCTCTCGGACCCACAGGACTGAGTGTCAGGCTGGGTCCCCAGGTCTTGGCTTCAGTCTGACTCCCTTGCTGGCCATCTGCCCCCCCAACCTGGCTCCCAATGGGGGCAGCACCAGCATCACCCACAGTGACCCATGGACCAGGGGTGGCGTGGGATGGGGTGCGGACCAGCCACCTTCCTGGTCTCTGGGTGTGGGACAACTACTACTGTCTCCGAGTGACCCATCTGGGCCCATGTCCCCCTCTCAGGCACCAGGGCAGGGGCTCAGCATGTGCACTGCAAAGGAGGTGGCACGACACAGGGCCCTGAGGTCAGAGTCCCAGGGCTGGCTGACCCCAAAGGAAGCACCCCACAGGAGGCATCAGGAGGGGTGGCGCAGACATGGGCCCATCCCCAAGGCGGGGGGGGGGGCACCCCCCAGGGCACCCCTGCAGCCCCACCAAGCTGAAGGCACTTATGCCCTGGGGCCCACAGCCCTCGTCCATGCAGACACCCCTGCTGCCCCCGGCATCGCTGGAGGGGCCCTATCTGCACCACCCTTTGGGATTTGGGGCTTTGAGTCAGCAAGCCTCCTATCTGAGATGAGCTTCCGCCTCAGAGAGAAGCCAGCATCAAAACCCTCAATGGTGTCCTCACACCCTCCCCAACAGGAAACCCTCCCTTCCCCCACCCCCACGGCCTCGGGCCTTCAGTGGGAGATCCCCCAGCCCAGCACTTAGCCCAGGATGGTGATTTTGGGGTGGGAGGGTTGGGTGAGGTTGGCTCCCTGCGTCCAGTGCCCCAAAGCCTGGCCCACAGCTGGTGGTCCCTTTGGCCTCCCCAAGGCCATCCAGGGACATTCCCATGTTCTGCACAAACAGCTGCATTTCTTGCACTTCAGGCATCAAGATCCCATAACAAGGGTCTCAGGAGTGAGCCGGGGGACCTGGCCCCATGGTGTGCCTGCCCCTCCCCAGGGAGCCCCCAGGGTGCAGAGCACGGGCCCAGTGGTCAAGGCCTCCTGGGTTACTCTGTGCCACATGGCACCCACACCTCAGGCCCTGGCCCTCCCTTCACTCCCAGCAAGTCAGTGGCAGCCCCCGGAGAACTGGCCATTAGCTTCTCTATGGGGCCAAGGTCTCCCGTTGGAGCACACCAGCGGGGTTGGGGGGACTTGGGCCACCACCAGGTGGCTTCCAACTCCCACCCCTCCTCAGCACAGAACCAAATCCACGGCGGGAGACAGGTGCGGGGACTTGCCACAGGTCTGCCCAGCTGCTGGGAGGTCTGAGCACCACTGTTCACACAGCCTCCCTCACGGGAGCGGGAGCCCCAGACTTCAGCACAGCCGTGCTGGACAGCTCCCCGCCCAAGGCCCAGGCCTGCCCAGGAGAGGTGACAGGTTCTTCCCCAATCCTGAAGGCTTCAGAGAGGAGCTGCCCCAGCCGCATCCCCACATGCCTCCCAGGAGGTAGCGGCCACCGCCCTTGGGCCCGCACTGCTCTCCCTGGAGACCGGGAGGGCAGGAGGCTGCAGGCTGCCAGTGCGGATCAGAGAGGGGCACTCCCGGCAGAGAGAGCAGGGGTGCCAGGCTGCCTGGGCCCCAGCTCCCGCTCAGGACAGCCCCCTGGGTTGCTCCAGGGACACTGCTCCGGGTTGCTGCCCCCTGGCAGCCCCCACGTACATGGAGGTGGTGGGCTTGCGGGTTAGCACAATCCTAGCCAGACAGCTCACCGTGAAATGCACACACGCGGTGGGGCAGGGGGAGCATCTTTCCACCTAGCCCGAGCCCCGACCGCAGGAAAGCAGCACATGCCGGGATTTTGGGGCACATGAAACCCAACATGAGACACCGCGGGTAGCGTGGCCCAGGGGTGGGCAGGGCCGAGACCACCCGCCTGAGCTTGACCATCTCACGCTCTGTCCCTGCCTTTCTGCAGGGCCCCAGGTGGCAGTGAGCATGAGAACTGGCACTTGGTGAAAGGGCCACCATGTCCAGGGAGAGGCTGTGCATGGAGCCGAGGACCACGGCAAAGTAAGGAAGGTCAGATGTACCAAGCACCCCAGGGGTCAGGGGTCAGAGGTCAGGAGTAAGGAGTGGGACAGGGCACAGTTCTTTCCACCTGGGGTCCTGCCAGCATCAGCATCTCCAGGGACACAGCAGATGCTCAGGCCCACCTGACCCGTGCCGCGGACGCCCTGGTGAGGGCCCAGGGCCCAGTCCCCGCGGTCCTCCAGGGGCGGCAGGCCCCCAAAACCGCCAGGTAGAGTGGAAACCCACCATCTGGGGGGACTTCTGTGGGTTTGGAAATCGTGTTCAAGTTTCGGGGCAACGATGATGATGCTTTTTAAGTTTCTCTTAGACGCAGGCACCAAAATATTTACAGTTAAACATACCTGAGGTTATGGGCGGGGGGGCGGGGGGGCGTGAAAGGGAACCGGCCACATGTCCTGGGGCTGGGTGGGCACACGGGACTAGGGCCCTCCTCTCTCTGTGTCGGAAAATACCTGCATGCGAGGAAAGGAGACGCTGGGCCCAGGACAGCCTGACTGGCGCCCCAGAAACCAGGGTCCCCACCCCCAAAGGGCCCCAGGACAAAGGAAGCTGCAGGCCAGATGCAGTGAGAGGGGTCAGCCGGGTAGGGACACGGGCAGAGCAGGGCCATGTCCCAGGGCAGTGTGGCACCCTGTGGCAAAGGAAGAGGCAGGGAGCCCCTCACCCACCCAGCGCCTTCGGGGAGGGGCCGCCATCTGTCTGAGGCCTTGGGACTGTGCCCCTCAGCAGGCACAGCTGGCCTGGCCCGGCTTTGCCACAATCCCCGCCCATCCCAGAAGTGAGCTCCATGTAAACCCTGCACTGAGGGGATGAGCACACACCACTCACCTGGTTCTCCCTGCAGCAACCCTGACTGGGGGGGACGGGGGGCATTCCAGGCCCCGTGGCCCACCTGAGACCTGAGGGTGACTCAGATCCCCAGCTCAGCCTCACCCACCATCATGCCTGAGCTGGATGGGGAAACGGAAGCATGGAGACATGTGACCATCGACAGTGGAGTCTGGGCTCCTCACGGAACCCCTGCCTCAGGGACTCTGCACACGGGCTGCCCCAGGGACCCCACAGTCACCCCGCTCTGTGCCTTCGGGCTGACTCCTGGGGCGGGGGGGGCGGTCAGGCTGGGCCTGGGATGGGACGGCCTATCCAGCTCCCTCCGGACTACGTGGGGCTGGCCCAGGGGCTGCAGAGGAAGAGGCAGAGGAGCCCCTCACCCACCGGGACTCGGCTCCTCTCGCACCCTGAAGAGCAGGGGCCTGCCCCTCACACAGGCCTCAGGCCATACTCTCTCCCTGGGGCTCCCTGAGCTCCCACAGGCACCCACCAAGTGCCACCCAGGCTTCTGCCAGACAAGCGGGGGTGGGGCCAGCAGAGCCTGTGGCTCCCAACCCAGGAAGGGGCTTCAACTGGTCTTGCCCACCTGGCACCAGCTTGGGGCAGTCACCCCCAAGGAAGCTGGACACACTGGGCCGACTGCCGATGGACCAGTCTCGGATAGAATGACCTACCCAACCCTGCCCCGCCCCACCCCACCCCGCCCCACCCTGCGGCCACCTCTGGCCAGTGCCTTTCCGGTCTCAGCTTGGCCCAGGAGAGAAGTCTCCTGCCCAGGGAAACAGCCAGCCGGGGCCCAGGCGGGCCTCCAACCAGGCAGCCCAGGCAGCGTCCCAGCGTCGCCTTGTGGCCCATGCTCCACGCTGAAGCCGTCGGGAGGAAAGACCCTCAGGCTTCCAGACAGCCACCCCAGCACACAGAGACCTCCCATCCCAGGGCTTGGCCCAAGCCAGTGGCTGCCCAGGATTCTGGAGTTACCCAGGGCCATGGGCCAAACCACCCCTCACAGATGCCACATTCCTTGCCGGGCAGCCTTGCTGCCCCCACAAACGCCCACGGCACTGAGATGAAGAGGCAGCCTGACCTGTCTCCAGGCTCCAGCCACGTCACTCAGGCCACGCAAGCCATTCAGGCCGCCTCCCACCTCTGCCCGGGGGCCAGGAAGGCCAGCCCTGCCCTCGGGACTCTCCCACCCAGCCTGAACCCAGAGTGGGCGACAGTGGTACAAGGGGCCCTGGGTGCCCCCATCACTACGCAGGCCATGGGCCCCTGCTCCAGGGCCCTCCCTCGCCCCAGCTCACAGCCCAGAACCACAGGCCCAGAATCCTCCATTCACCCCTGGCCAGGCCTGCAGTCAAGGCCGGCACAAGATCCAGTCGGGGACAGCCAGCCCTGGGCCCTGTGCAGACGAGGACCCGGCAGCCCCCTGGGGAAGCACCTCTGTCCTCGGAGGCCAGAACCCAGCCAGGATGCACGTCCCCAGGACATGTGCTGGGGTCTGTACGCATCGGCCTGCATGACCCTGGCAATCCACCCAAGGGCGCTGTCCTCCCGAGGCACAGGGAGGACACCGAGGACCCGCCGCGGCCTCCCGGGCTCCCAGGGATGAAACGCACACTCGGGGGAAAAAACCCGGGGAAGAAAGGGGCCCTTCTCTTGAACCACTCCAACAGGGGTGGGGGGGCTCCCAGCTGCCGGCTCAGAACACTGGCCCTTCAGAGGCTGCAGAACAAGGCCTGGGCCGCCTCTCAGGGCCCAGCCCACACAATCCCGGCTTTGTCCCCAGCCCCAGCCCAGCCCAGCCTCCATCTTGTCCTGAGTCCGAGGCAGCTGGCCAGCCGGCACCCCTGGAACAAGGCCTCGAGCAGCTCGGCCATCCCTGGCCAGGACCAGGACTTCGGGCCCGGCTCACGGAGGCCACCCTGGACCTGCCATCCGGTGCTGGGACACATCAGCCACACGCAGGTAACAGTGGGGCTGACCAGGCCTGGCACCAGGGAGGGTCAGCAGATCTCCCACATGCAAGAGGATTTCCTGCAGAGACCTGAGCATCACCGGGGACCCCCCCACCTAGAGGAGCCAGGGGTCCCACCCTTCCCCCAAGACCCAGATGGGCCCTGACAGATGCCAGCTGCTGTCCCCTGCCGGACCCCAGGCACAATGGAGGTGCCCACATGGTTCCCAGCCATCAGAGCCTCACAGAAGCTGCAGGACACCCGGCCGCACAGCTGTGGGCCTGAGGCTCAAGACCCCTCGGCCTCTGAGTGCAGAGCCCGGCAGGCAGTCCCCACGCTGTGCCTCCAGGACCAGGACACAGAACTGCCCAGTGGGCTCCACGATGGCCACGGGGGACCTGGGCCCTGGCCAAGTGGCTGGAGGAGCATCCGGGGCCACAGGCACCTCCACTCCCCTCACTCCCTGTGTGGCCACAGGCCCTAGGAAGTGCAGCGTCCCCCCTTCAAGGAGCCCCAGACTGCGGGGACAGTCCACCTCAGATGGGGGCAGGCAGAGGGCCCTGGGAGCTCCAGGTCCAGCCCCACAGGGGTGCACACAGTGGTCGGCCACCTCCTCTTGGTGCCGCCACCAGCTGAGGTGCTGACTTCAGAGCAGCCTGAGCCTCTCAAGGCCTCAGAGAAGCCAGTTCTGTGTCCAGTGGCGTTGAAGGCACAGATGCTCTCCAAACCAGCACACCATGCAACCTAGAAGGTGCCCTAACTGCTCCTTGTGAGCACTGGCCATAGACCCTCCCACTGTCCTCAGATGTGGGCAGCACAGCCAACCCGAGCTGCCCTCAGCATCCGGCCTCTGACCTGAGAGGGTCTGTCTGTCTGCTCCAGGTACACCTGCCGAGTGGGCTGCCACACAGGCAGGGAGGATGCCGACGGTGCTGTGACCTGGCCCACACCTGCCTCCTCCTCCTCCTTCCTCTCCTCCTCTCCCCACTGCTCCTCCCTTCCTCCCCCTCCTCTTACATTTTGTGGCCCAGGGGTCACCCCACAGACAAACACTGAGGGTGGCAAACAGGAGCAGAAACAACCAGAGAAAGGTGCGCCCAGCAGGGAAGGTGCATGCGCTTGGGCCCATGGCCAGGAACCGGCCCAGGACAGGGCAGGGGAGACACTGGTGTGGGCGGCAGGAGAGCCCGGTGTCCTGCGGCATGGCCCTCACACGCCCCACTAGTCAGGGAGGGTCCTGCTGGTGGGGGAGCACCGGGAGCCAGTCCTGGAGGCCCCAGTCCACACAAGCCACTTATGCTGGGCCAAAGCCATCAGCTACCGGCACGGACGGGGGGGACCTGGATCCTCTCAGGCCCCAGGCCCGTGTGCCCTCCGCGCCAGCACAGTCAAGGGTGGCTGCCTGCCCAGCAGCATTCACACCTGGAGCCCCGGAATCTGCTGGGAACAGATGGCCTTGGTTAGAACCTCGGGGCTGGGGCCGGGGTCGGCAGGCTTCATGTGGAGAGTGAGGGCCAGGCCTGGCACTGCCTGTACATGCGCGGTCGGGGGCAGCCGCTCTGCGCCCAGGGCACCTGTCAGGGCAGAGGCTGAGCACAGGTGACCTCAGAAGGCTTCTAGGTTCTGCCTGTGTCATGCAGGGAGCCCGGGGCCGGGCGGGGAAAATGGTTGTCCTCAGTGATTCCTGCGGGGAACCCACAGCTAGAGCTACACCTAGGCAGCACCTGGTTCTGCAAAGAGCAGTTCTCACCTCTGCCCGGGCTGTGCCCTCTGCCTGGCAGGCCCTTCCTGGTATACAGGTCCCTGCAGAACCTGTCCCCTACAGCCAGTGGTGAGCCAGGGGGGACGTGTGACAACTCCCAGATGCTCAGAGCCACCGCAGGCCACGTGCGCAGGGGCCACTCTGGGAACGGCGACCTAGGGCTCTGCCGACACCAGGCCCTGCCTGCAGGAAACGGCCCATCCTTCGAGGCATGAGCCCATCACCCCGAGATTGACACGGACAGCTCACCCAGAGCTGCCCCCTGCCCCCAGCAGAGGGTTCCTGGCAGAGAGCCTGCACCATGGGAGGAGGGCTGGAGCTGTGTCGTCCACTCAGTCACTGATAGGGTGCCGAGAGCACACAGGCCTTTCCCCACCCCCCACCCCCTGCCCAGAGCACTGCCCACAGCGATTTGGGAAGAGGTTCCTGCTCCCTCGGACTTTCAGGCCCGAGCAGTGAGCAGGCTGTGCCTTCCTTCCGTCCCCAAGGAGCTGCTGTCCTTGACCAAAGTGCTGCGTCGGAGCTGGTTTCCTGGCTTATAAAGCGGTTGGACAGACTGAGGCCCGGCCTGATGCACAGAGGAGCAGGCTCCGGGCTCACACAGCAAGGACCAGCGTGACCTGCCCATGGCAGTGACCGTCAGACACCACAGGCAGTCCACGCTCAGTCAGCGTTCGCGGGCCCACGCATCCTGCCCTGTCCACGTTTGCCCCATGCCCAAGTCCAGCCCACGCAGGAAGGCCAGCTCCTTCTCCTGGCCTCAGCACCCCCATGGCACCTCCCGCAGGACCCCAGCCAGACCCTGCCTCAACCCCACCCGGATACCTCCCCTCCCTCTGCTGCCTCTGCCTTCCCATCCAGCTCCTGGCCTTGGTCAGCCCAGGGTTGGCCAGACTCTCACTCTCACCTGTCTCTCCCCCAGATCACCTGTTCCATCTTCACTGGCTCCCTCTACCCCAGGATTCCTCTCCAGCCTGCCTGCCACCAGCACCCCACATTGATTCTCCTAAAGGTCTCCTGAGAACCTGGAGCAGGACATCCCAGGTCCCTGGACCTGGCAGCCCAGGCTCTTCCCCCAGGTCCACCCACCGGCTTGAGAGGCCAGCCAGGTGAGCAACAGGGAGGCCTCCTCACTCCCGTAGAGACGAGCTCTTTAGCTCCACTGATCCCTGAGCCCTGCTCAGCCCCCTCTCTCACCTCCTGCCCATTGGGAGGTTTCCAAGGGTAGGCTGCACAATTTACTGTGGACCCAAGCTCGCAGAGCCTGCTGTCCACCCTCCTCTCAGGGGTCTACCACCTCCTCCCAGGAGTCCTCCGGGCTTACACCCACCCTACGGGAGCTGAGCCCACCAGGCTTGCTACACTCTGGTTTGGGCAGGACCGCGCCCTCCTCCACTTCTTGGGATTGTGGGGATGGTGGCCTCACGGCCTAAGTGACACGCCCTCCTAGATCTGGTCGTGCCTGGGGGTGCTCCCATCTCCTGCCCCAGCTGAAGAAGCCTTTTCCGGATGTGGGAGAGGCCAGGCAGAGCCTTGGCAGTGGATTCCGCCCAGCACAGCGACGGCTGCCCCATCAGGCCCTGAGGCCCATCTTACCACCAGAAACCACAATGGCCGGTGGAGCCTACATGGGGCTGCCTGCAGAGGCCACACCAGGCCATCGAGGACAGCTGTGCAGGGGAGATGGGGCAGAAGGGAGGTGATCCCACGACCACAGCCCAACCCCAACATGAGTGACAGAGCCCCTCGCTGAGCCAACACTGCACAAGCCAGACGGTAGCACCCACCACCGCAAACACACTACAGGACAGACTGGACCCTGCCGGCCACCAGAGGAGCGTGCGGAGGGCAGAGGGCAGCAGCTCTGCCCTCACCTGCACTCCACACCAGGCAGCGTCCCCCACCCTTTGATGCCCCAAAAGCAGCGTTTTGGGGCCAAGCAGCGGGCTCACCTTCCAAGAGGCCCTGGCTTGGACTGAAGGGCTGAGAGGCCCAGCTGCCCCAGGCCGCTCGCACCACCCGACAACTCCCACTTTACTGGACTTGGGCCAAGACAAGGGGACTGAGGTGATTGTGGCCGTGAGACAGGAGAGCCAGCCTGGGCGGAAGGTGCTCACACACAGTCCCCGCCAAGGGCTCCTGGCCCCCAGCTAAGGTCAGATGTTTGCCTCAGGAGTGAAAGGCTGGGCCTGGGAAATCGCAACTCTCTCGGCATTTGGCAAGCCTAGTGGCCAGGCCAGGCAGTCACACACGAGGTGGCCCCACGTCCACCAAACTCCAGAGGACCCTTCAACAGAAGGTTCGGAGAGACAGGCACCAACAGTCCTCCTGGGAACCAGGCACTCCAGTCATCGGGGCCAGCGGGGACACAGGACTAACAGAGCCCCTGGGGTGGCCACTCAGCTAGACCAGCGGGGGGTTTTCCTCAAGGGGGAGGCTGCTGGCTTTGTGCGCCCTGGAGCTCTTTTCCAAACCGCACGTGGTGGTGTGTTGTTGACACACACACACACAGCACACCCTTCCTCCTATAATTAACTGTGTGATGGTATAACTCAATGGAGAGTACGGGGACCAGGCCTACCCACGGAGGCTGGCACACGCGCTGTGTGTAATTCATCCCTGTCATCACTTACACGCTGATGTTTCCTTATAACATCTTATTGGTACAATAATTAGGTTATTTCACTGCCTCCCACATTGTGCGGCCCCAGGCCCCTCCCCTGCCGCGGATTTCACCAACTACAGCTGTTCCTCCCAGGAAACATGCGTAGTTTGAACTCTGTGGAGCCCAGGTTGTCTGCCACCTTCTCCTCTTCCTCCTTGAACCCAAGCCATGCCATCACCACTCCCAATGTCACTGCCCTAACTGCCAGGGACCCCTCGGTGCTTCAGCAGTTGGCACAGGGGGCTGTCTATCCAGGGTTTGGACCAGGGGCAGCCTCCACCCCAGATGCCCCATGCTCGCTGCTTACATCACAGCCACTGCCCGCCGGAGAGAGAGCCGGACCTGGCCCACTTTCCTCCCAAACACCACCTTCCAGCTCCACCTCCAGGCCACCCTGGGGGGCTCTGGGAAGGCCTGCAGCACCCGGCTAGAGCAGCTGCCTCCCAGGCCCCCACCCTGCACGGGTGGTGGGCCCAGCCCTGCCTCACCCTCCTCCCCTGCCTCTCCCAGGTCTAACGGGCCATCCGAGTGGCAGGGAGATCACTGCCAATCGGACCTCTGTGCGCCAGGAGAGGCTCATCCTGGGAGAAGAAAGAAAATGGCTGAGCCCAGCTTCCCACAAAGCGACTCTGAACATCAGCCAGATGAGGGGACTGGCCGCCTGGCTGGGACCTAACCTGCTCCCTGGAAGCCAGAACCAGCCAGGGAGCCCCTTCTCCCTCCCACAGGCCCGGGTCAGATCAGGTCTGGGAGGATCTATGGCCTGATCCTCGATCCTCGGTGGGGCCCGGTATCAGCCTTTTCCCTCCTCTGGGGAGCGCAGTGTCGCAGACGTTGCGAGCGGAAGCTGGGAGGGGAGAAAGGCGCTGTCCAGCCCTTTCAGTGGCGAGCACTCTTCCATTCCCACCGCGCAGGGAGGTCCAGGCCAGGCCAGGGAGGCTCCGCTGGCCCGCAGACCGCACCGGGCGGCCTCCCTACCTGCGCGCCACCCGGAGTTGGGGGTCGCGGCCGCGGGGCGCGCGGCCCGGGGCGCAGCTGCTCGGGCGGCACGCCTATTAGCGCGGCCGCGGCAGACGGCAGATGGGCGCCCGCTCGGCCCCCTCCTCCCGCGGCACAATGGGCCTGGTCGCTCGGGCGCACAATGGGGCTGCCGGGGCCGCACACCTGCAGCCTGGGCCGAGGGGCGCTGGCCGCGGTGCGTCCCCGTCCGGGCTGCGTGTCCTTGGGCCGCGCCCGGCCGACCGCAGCCACGCGGCCTGCGGAACTCCGAGGCGGGACCCGGCGTCCGGCCGCCCATTGTTCGCGGCCGCCGGCAGGATCTGGGCCAGGCCTGCAGCCCCGCACTCGGGGCGGCCTCCCTCCTGGGCCCCGCTCGGCGCGCCGTCAACACGGCCTCCCCGACCGCGGCGGGCCTGTGCGCCCCGGAGCCCTGGTCCTTCCCGGCGCCCCCCGGTCCTCCCGGATCCCCCGGCGCCCCCAGTCCTTCCCGGTGACCCGGTCCTCCCCAGTCCCGGTCCCCCCCAGTCTCCTCGCGGCGCTGCCGGTCCCCCTCGGGGCCCCAGGTCCTCCTGACCCCGGCCCCCAGGCCCCGAATCTCCCGGTTCTCCAGCCCCAGGCCTGGCCCTGCCCGCACGCACCTGTCTGCCCCTTGCCCAGCGTCTTCTCCAGCCGGTAGGGCCCCACATACTGCGCGTGCTGCGCCCCGCCGCCGTCCTTCCCCGTCGATGTCATCGCTCCCGGGCCTGGCGCCGGCGAGTGGGCGCCCCGGGCGGGCGGGCGGCGGCGGCAGGGAGGGGCCGCGTCGGTCCGCGTCTGTCCGTCCGTCTGCTGAGCCGGGTTGGCGGTGCCCGGTGGGCCGCGCTTGCTCCGCGCCCCCGCTCTTCCCCGTGCCTCCGACCCCGCGTCCCGCTCCGCAGCGGCCCGCGGCACTGCCTCCGCCTTTGCGAGAGGACCGGGCGGGCGGGGGCACTAGGCTTCCGCCGCCGCCGCCGCCGAGGCCCGCGCCTCGCGCCCCGCGCCCAGCGCCCCGCGTCCCGCGCCTCCAGCGCACGCCCGTCAGTCGGTCCGCGGCCGAGCAGACGAGCGGAGCCGAGCAGACCCGAGCGGACCCGAGCCCGAACGAGCGAAGCCCGCTGCAGAGGTTGCGGCTGCGAGTGGTTCCCCCATCGGCCAATCAGCGGGTCTGGCCAATCATCGGCGCCCGCGTCCGCCGCCCCCTCCTCCGCGCGCCCAGCCGCCGCAAGCGCTCTGGGGAGCTGGATGCTAGGAGGCGAGTCCCGGGCGAGGTCCGGGCGAGGTCCCGGCGAGGTGGGGGCGAGTCCGAGGCGGGGCGGGACGCGGGGGGCTCCAGCTCGCCGCCCGGCCTGCCCACCTGCTCTCAAAGCGACCCCGGGTCGGTGCAGGCAGTGGGGCGGGGGTGGGGGGAGCGCGCGGAGCGGGAGCGCGCCGGGCCGCCTGGGCCAGATGAGGGTGGACCATCTGCAGCCCCTGTCTCCCCGCGCCAAGGCTGCTGGCCGCGACCAACGGGGTAGGAAGGACTTGTCGTCCCCCCCCCCCCCACCCCCGGGAACGGGGGCGCGTGGCCCAATCGTGACCTTGCGCCTCCCTGCGCTCCTGGCCCTCCTGCGCTCCGTTTTCTGGGGTATACAACGTGACCAGCACAGCGAGGTCAAAGGACTCGCCGAAGTCACCCAGCAGTGGCCACCCTGGGGAGGCGGCTCTCAAGCCTTCGTGCAGACCCTTCTGTCGGGTTGGACGGTTGGGCCAGGGTGCAGGGCCACCGGCCACCGACAGCTCCGGAGAATCGTCTGCCGAGGCAGCCAAACCTGTTTCTTGTAGAAAAATCTTCCTTAAGCAGGTGCTGCAGAGGGTGGTGAGAGAGGAGAGGTGAGGCCGGGAGCAGGGAGCCCAGAACCCTGCCGATGTTGGGGGTCCCACAGCATTGGAGCCACTGGATTCCTGCACATAGCATGGGGTCTGCAGCCAAGTCCTTGATGCCAAGTTCCACCCGTGCGTTTTCTGCTGCAGCTCCACCTCTGCAATGCCAGCTGCGGACAGTCCCCTGCTCCAGCCCGCCCTTGGGGGAGGGCTGTATGAACTCCAGAATCTTTACGGAGCCCCACCTGGGAGGACCTCTTTGCATCTTTCTTGTCCGCCCAGGAAGTGGAGCTAGGCCTCAGAACAGCTGTCTGCTTGCTCCTCTGTCCTTGCATGCCCCCGGGGCTGTGCTAAGTGAGGAGGCCTCAAAGGTGTGCAAGTGCCCGTCAGGGTCCTTCCCTTTGTGGAGCTCATGGCACTAAAGGAGCGGTTCTCAACCTGTGGGTCGAACGACAGGGGTCGCCTAAGACCATCGGAAAACACATATATAATTACACATTGTTTTTGTGATGAATCACTATGCTTTCATTATGTTCAACTTGGAACAATGAAAATACATCCTGCATATCAGATATTTACGATTCATAACAGTAGCAAAATTACAGTTACGAATTAGCCACGAAAATAATTTTATGGCTGGGGGTCACCACCACATGAGGAGCTGTGTTAAAGGGTCACAGCGTTAGGAAGGTTGAGAACCACTGCACGAAAGGGATCATCACAGGGGCTCAACTCCAGGCTGGGGAGTGGGGTGTTGTTGGACTTAAGGAGCGTTTGGAACCTTGGACTAGAAAAATTATCCAGGGGTGAGATCTGGCTGGAGGCAGACCTAGAGTCCCCCGGGGAGGGCCATGGTGTCTGAAGGAGGGGCACCTGCCAGGGACACACTTCACGGCCTCCATGTCTCCCTCTGCTGGACCAGTGCCTGCCACCGTCACCTGGGTCTCCCCAGCCCACAGGCCTTGTCATCTCTCTGCTCTCAGCAGCACTTGGCCTTCTTGACCATTCTCATCTGGGCCCCCCTCTCCCCCCGGCTAAACCTCTTGGCTTTCAGGACTCCCACCCCACCCCTGGGCTCCCGGGGTCTTTCTTCCTTCTCTGACCACCTCTCAGTCTGTCTGTGCAGCCCTTCTTGGGGCTTCGTGGGAGACCTGTCTGCTTGCCTCCCCATGTCCTCCAGGCGACTGCCCACTCTCAGCCCAGTCCTGCATCCTCATGGCCAGCCTGCCCTCACTCCAGGGCCTCAGGCCAGCTTCCTCCTGCAGCTTTCCTTGTGTCTTGTCTGTTGCAAAAATTCCCAAACTCAACACACATTCCCAGAAGAGTGCCTCGTCTCCTCCATCCTCGTGGGGGTCAAGGGCACAAGCCGGCATAGCCGGGCTCCCGTCCGCCCTGCCCGGTGCTGGCCTCGGGGCGGACAATGTCCAGGCGGGAGGCCCGGCTGGAAGGTGACACCAAACACTTAAAGAAGGAACGGGCGCCATCGGAGAGTTTCCAGGCACAAGGAGGAGGAAGCAGGCATCCACGACTGTGTGTGCAGCCGGGCTTCTCCGGAGAAACAGAACCAATGAGATGCATACAGGGAGGAGAGAAAGACAGTTATTATAAGGCACTGGGTCACGATTATGGGGCTGACGACCCAGGACGTGCAGTCAGCAGGCTGGACCCAGGAGAGCGATGGCAGCTCCCATCTGGAGGCAGGAGAGGACCGATGTCCCAGCTCAGCAGTCGGTCCGAGATGTGTTCTCGTACTCGGGAGGGTCAGCCTCTGGGTCTATCCAGACCTTCAACTGATCGGACGAGGCCCACCCACACGTTGGCTTCACTCAGCCGACCCACCAGTTCAGACTTTATCCTCATCCGGAAACCCTCACAGACACGCCCTGGATAAGGTCTAATCAAGTATCCAGGCTCCTGTGGCCAGTCGGGTGGACTCATAAATTGAGCTGCACACCGTGCCGGCTGTGGTAACGTCTCCTCCGCGCGTGAGCAGGGCGCCTGGTGCGGTCCGTTTCCGTGCCTCTCCGATCATTTTCCTGCGATAAACTTCCCCACGCAGGGCCACGAGTTCCATGAGCCTTCCGATCCGCACCACCACGTGCCCGCGGACAGTCCTGCTGAGCTGACTGCTCCTCCTGGTCCTGCTTCCTGTGGGGGCTGTTCCGGGACCGCCGCCGTGGCCTCGGAGCTGGCCCTTGTGTGCCGTCCGCTGACGGTGAGGCTGGATGCCTGCTTTTTCACGTACTTGGTAACCATTTGCATTTCGAGAATCACTCATGTCCTGCTTTTCTCTTGAGGTGTCAGGCTTTTCCTACGAGTCGCAGGAGTCCGTTGATCCTGGAGACGGCAGCGTGCCCGTCGGCGGGCAAGGTGCAGTATTTGTCCCGAGCTGGTAGCGGTGCTCTGCGTGCTGCGTGCATGGTCAGTGTTTGCGCCGTGAGGCCTTGCTTGGAAGGGAGCCCTGTGGGGTTGTCTGTCAAGATTGGGGGCTTCCTGCTGTCAACGCCCTGATCTCCGAGTCATGTTGGTTTGTGCCTGGTGACGCCCAACCTGGGCTCATTGGACCAGGGTGCCCTCTGCCTGCTGGGTTCTGCCTGCGGATAACTTGAGACTGGGCTCCACCAGGCAACGCTGCCCATGTGACCTGCACCCCTGGGCCTGAGGCCTCCTCGGGCCTGTCGCCAGCCTAGGAGGCCCACGGTCCTGTGTCCTTGAGAGCTGTTCCCGCTCATGCTGGGCTGAGGCAGGTCACTTGCCACTGTAAAGCCTGACCAAGCCCCTCCGGGGGCAGGATTGCGGGGGTGTGTCTGGCAACCTAGTAAGCCCTGCCACCCCTCACCCCTCCCCTCAGCTCACCCTGGGGGCACCCCCAAGAGAGAACTCCACTCCTTTCGGGCCCAGCTGGCTGCCATCCACCACTGCGCGGGGGTGAGGAAGAGCTGAGGGCGCTGGGAAGCAGGGAGGGCACGGGAGTCTGTGCCCGCCTCTCACCAGCGAGGGAGAGATGGAGCCTTCTTCCTGGCGACTCCAGGGCCAGGGGTACAGAATCTAGGGGCCAGGATCTGGCCTTGGGACCCAGAAGGCCTTTCCCGCACTTCAGAGATAGGGTGTGCTGTCCTGGAGCCCCAGAAAGCTCTGCATCCCCCACCCAGCTGGACGAGGGGTTCACACTTTGGTGGAAGCGGGTGGAGGAGCCTGGGAAGTGGAGGGACCTCTTACGGGGGCAGGGGAGGGTCAAAATCCAGGGCCCCATAGCCTTGTTCGCCACCCATCTTGGGGTCACGATGGGGGGCAAAGGCACCTCCGTGCTCCTAACTCCCCACCTGTGCATTCCCACGGGCACCTGAGTAAGAGATGGGGAGTCCAGCACCACCTGGGGGAGTGCTTGCTCAATGTATTAGCACCACTGAAGTCTCACTTAAAGATGCCTAAGACGTTCATGTATGTTTTCAGAAAAAGACGGGGGTCGTATTCTTAAAAGTGAGGCGCATGGAGGTGCCTTTCGTTCCTTCCCGTCCATGGGCTTCTCAGGGCTGAGACGGGACACTGGATGGGTCCACAGCGCAGGGAGCATGGCCTGCCCACCACCGCCCCCCGCCCCTCCCCCCCTGGGCTGGCGGGGAGGGGGGGGGCACCATTTCTCTGGTGATCGGCTGGGGAGTTTGGAGCATAATCCCATTCCTCCAGAGACAGCAGGACCCCGTGCCCCCAGCCCCGGCTCTGGTTGCAGGGCGAACACGCCCTCTCGGACCAGGATTGCCCCCCCCCCCCCACCGCCAGGAGGAGGGGGAGGGGCCGCGCTGGAGGTTACACTCATTAGGCGAACGCAGGTGGTGTGAGTTTTTCCCCTCCCTCGGCCCTTCTGGGTGTAGGATTCCTGCGGAAGGGAAAGGTGCCCAGAGCCTTGAGCAGAGAGCCCTCTGTGCGGAGTCTCCCGTGATGGTGATGGGCACACGGACAGTACAGGCGCTGGTGCTCCGGCGAGCTGGGGCTTTGCGTGGCACGCGTCTCCGTGCCCCGGCCTTCACTGACTTGCCTTGTCTAGTGACATATGGCCCTGGAGAGGCCCGCCTGGAGGAGCTGCGGGAAGGCCGACCAGCCCGGCCTCCCTCCCCACCCCTCCTGCCTGGTAATGAGACCCTTTATTTATGTTTTCAATTTGGTTTTATTATTATTTGTTTCCTGGAATTGGGGGAAGCATAGCTAACATCCCCCCGCCCCCAGAACCGGGTCGCCTGTCTCCGCAGCACAGGTGAGACTGTCCTCCCGTGAGCAGGAGAAACTGTCTAATAATGATGTTGGGTGTCGATAATTACAGTGAAAGTAACTCAACGGCTTGAGCCCGTATCTCCCGGAATTTGCCTCTTTGCTTCTCCGCGCGCGAGACTGGCATTTTTGCAATGTTAGTGTTGTTTCCCTGTGAAATTTGGGTTTAATGAGGGATTTCTTTTCCCGTTTTTTTGAGGACCCCTTCAGCACCATGCCCAGTCCCTTGGCCTGGACCCGACCGATTCCCGGAGTCCCTGTAGAGCAGCGGTCGCCAACCGGTGGTTCGCAGACGACTGGTGGCCTGTGAGGTCCGAAAGGTTGGCAGCCGCTGCTTTAGAGAGTGAGGCTGTGTCCGTTATCTGATCGCCTTGTATCGGCTCACACCGTCATGCCCTCACACGTTCACACACACGCTCACACACGTGCTCACGGGAAGCACGTTGGTCCCCTGCCACCAACCCTGAGAGCCTTGATCCCTGGTGCCAGCCCCTTCTGGGAATGAGCCACAGCACCAGGTCCTCCTGCCAGCTCCCCAGGGCCCAGGAGGGGTCGAGCTCCAGGGGGACCCAGGGCAGTGGTCACAGGCACACAGGCAGGAAAGGTGACCCCCGACGAGGGCCTCGAGGAGCCGCAGAATTGCGGAAGGTGATGCTGCCGGCATCTCACCTCCCAACCTGGAGCACAGGAGTGACCAGCCCGCGGTTTGGGGACCTGTTTCCCCCTCCCCCCACACACTCCCCTGCCACCTGTGGGTTCCATGACTCTGTCCCTTACTGCCTCCCTGGCCTCGGTTCCCATGACACGGGTCAGTTCCCAGCGGGCTGCGTGGCGAGCCCGTGGTGTGTGAGCACGCAGGCACGTCACGAGCCGGAGACTCGGTCTATGGATGAGGCGGCCGTTCTCACTCACAGAAGGCCACCCAGAGAAATACAAATAGAACCGTTTCTGAAAGCAGTGACGGAAAACACCGTTTCTCCTAACGTCGGGATCTGAAACCCTGCCTTCACCAGCAGGGGCCGGTGAGCAGGAAGAAACGTTACATTCCGGGTCTGCGTCCTGCCGAGCCCCCCACCCCTCAGCTCGCACCCCTGGGTGGCCCCAGCGCAGGGGGCCCGAGTCGGTGCCGAATGGGGTCCTTCCTGGGTCCCGACTTCATGGCCGTCGGTTCCGCGCTGTGACCCGTGACCAGCCTCTGTCCTCGGCGCGCAGGGAAGCTTTCTGGCCGGTGACTGCCTGTGCTCCTAAAAGTGCCGCCATAAATCCCTTACAACAGCCTGAACGGCAGGACACCCAGGAAAGAGCAGCAGCCGCCTGTCACAAGGCCGCCAGGAGCTGTGGCCACGCCACTGCCTTTGTCCCCTGGTCCAGGGGGTCAGCAGTACCGAGCTGCACCATAAGAAAGGGCCGTCGCGGGTGTGGATCAGAGAGTGAGCTCTCGGCCTGCCGGGCCTGGTTCCGCTCCGGCCCGACCTCTCGGGCCACGCGGGCGAGGCTGCCGCCGGCAAGTTCTGCCTTCCCCGGCATCAGCGCCACACGTAGAGCAGCTGGGTTCAGTGAGTAAACACAGGGCACGCAGGTAAGTTTAAATTTCAGATAAACAACAAACAATGTTTTAGTGTAAGTGCGTCCTGTGCACAATGTTTAGGGCACACTCGTGCTGAAAAATTATTCATCGTTTATCCAAAAGTCAAACATAAGGGGGTGTCCTGTGACCTGCCGGGCAACTCCGTGAGCAAGTGGGGGAGTCCCCGGATTGAGAGGTGTGTGCAGGGAGGCCAGGGAGTGGGGGGACAGGGCAGGGGCGGGGGGAGCAGACGAATGCCAGGCCACCCTCAGATCCCTGGGCTGTGGCAGTGACTTTCAGAGCGTGTCCTGGGGCCTGGGGCCTGCAGGGACAGTGGAGTGGGCCAGGGGAAGGGGTCAGAGCCCCAGAGACACCCCAGCTCCCACACCCACCCCTCAGGTCCAGCGGAGGCATGAGTCCCAATCAGAGAGGCTGTCCCCCACCTCTTGCTGGGGACAACAGCACCCTGCAGTACGCAGTGCCCCCCCAAGTGCCTCCAGCCCCCGTTCCCTCTGTCCCCCCCTTCCCCACCCCCTCCCGCAGCCCTAGTTCTCAGGAGACCCGGAGCAGGTGCAAAGCCTAAGCCTCGGCTCACAGAGACCGTTTCCAGCTGTGCCGCCTCCCGGCCTCCTGGCCTCCGTGGCATCTCATTTGGATCTGAGGCCGGAGTTCAAGGCAGAGCCGCACCGTGCAGGAGCGGCTGCTCCGGAAGCTGGGGTTCCCGGCCTGAACATCGCCTGGCCTCGACACCCCCAGCAGCGAGCCGCTCACCCGGAGATGCTGCTGCCAGGGCTCTGATTGGCTGTAACAAAGAAAACAGGCCACTGCTCAGAATGACATAAAGTGACCTGGGGTCGGTAGAAGTGACCTTTCAAGTTCCTTGAGCGGATTGGGAACCGGAGAGAGGGGGTCGGTCAGCCCAGCGAAATGAAACCGGCTGTAGGTGGTCTGACCCAGCTTGGGGGGCTCCTCTTTGGCTGAGGCTCTGAGCACCCCGGGGACCCCCAACACCCAGGCAGACCCTGGGCTCCCTGGCGTTATGGAGGACACGCAGCCAAGGCTTCTGCGGTGATCAGGCAGGTGAGGGGTCAGCCTGGTTCAAATCCCACCTCCAGCCAGGAGCCAGCGGGACCCTTCCCTCCCCGCCCTCCGTCTGTGGGTGAGGGTGGCGGAGTGGTCTCTGGCGTAGTCACAGGGACAATAGAGGGGGTATTAGTAAGGGCACAGGCAGGATGGCATGAGGGCCCTGGTGGTGCCCCCTTCCTGGGCCTGTATCCATGGATGGCCCGGTGGTCAGACCCACCTGAGGGGCAGGGCAGCCCAGCTGCAGAGGACGAGGCCAGCACGCTCACCTGGGGTTCCTTGGGCTGCACCCCGGCTCCCCCCGACCTCCAGTGGCAGAGCCACCCAGCCCAGCACTGGGCAGACTCCGGTCCCCTCATGGGCACAGGGCTTGCTGGGCAGGAATGGCTGCCCATCACAGCTCGAGGGGAGACCGTGGAGGTGTGGCTGCAAGGCTTACCGGGGGACACCTGAGGCTGGCCCGGAGGGAGGGAGGGGAGGGCACTGGGTGGGCAGTGAGACACGAAATGCGGGCCTGCCATGGAGGGGTGCGGGTGGGGGTCCCACAGGCAGGTGAGCGAGGACCCCAAGCAGCCCCAAGGCAAGGCCGGCGGGGGTGACCCCCATTCCTCCCGGCCACTTCCTGGCAGTTTCCAGGTCACCTTCCCGAGAGCACGCCGCTGGCGAGGCCAGCCCTCTCGACGTGTTGACATCTGTGTCACAGACCCACACTTGGTGTGTGTCCTAGTGCTCCGACACCTGGGAGGGGCCATCTTGGGGGCCTAATGTGTTCATCGTGGGAGTCGAGTCTGCACAGCTATTAATTTTCCTTCCTGTCTTATTGCCCCGAGGGAGGGGTGACATCTCCCAGTGACAGGTACAGGGTAGTCTGCCTCTCCATGCAGGTCCCTGGCCCGTGACTGAGGGAAAAATCACAGTGACATGCAGGGACCTCGGTGAATGAGATTTCGTGAATTCTGATGAACGGACGCACCTCGCGGCGGAGGAGGTGGACCCCTGCCCGGAACGCCCAGGCCCCGACGCCCCAACAGACGCTGTCTGGCGTCCAGCACCCAGATCCCATTCTCAAGCTTCACGTACATGGAATCGAGAGCCATGGCCGGCTTCCTTCATGTACAGCAACACTTTCAACATCTCATTTGTAAAGAGACTTTACAGTTTTACGGAGGGCTAGCTGACATCCAGGGGACGGGCACCGAACCAAGGGGCACAACAGGGGTTCATTCCAGATAAAGTCTTTCTATTTATTTTATTTTTTGTTAATCCCCACCCAAGGATATTTTCCCATTTATTTATTTATTTATTTATTTATTTATTTATTTTAATATATTTTATTGATTTTTTTTTACAGAGAGGAAGGGAGAGGGATAGAGAGTTAGAAACATCGATGAGAGAGAAACATCAATCAGCTGCCTCCTGCACCCTCCCTACTGGGGATGTGCCTGCAACCCAGGTACATGCCCTTGACCGGAATTGAACCTGGGACCCTTCAGTCTGCAGGCCGATGCTCTAACCACTGAGCCAAACCGGTTAGGGCTCCATTGATTTTTAGAAAGAATGGAGAGACAGAGAGAGAAACATCGATTGGTTGCCTCCAACACATGCCTTGACCAGGGCCAGAGATCGAGCCTGCAACCCAGGTACATGCTCTTGAACCGGAATCAAACCCAGGACCCTCTGCAGGCGGATGCTCTATTGTCTGAGCCAGGGGTGGGCAAACTTTTTGACTCGAGGGCCACAACGGGTTCTTAAACTGGACCGGAGGGCCGGAACAAAACCATGGATGGAGTGTTTGTGTGAACTATTATAAATTCAAAGTAAACATCATTACATAAAAGGGTACGGTCTTTTTTTTTTTTTTAGTTTTATTCATTTCAAACGGGCCGGATCCGGCCGGCGGGCTGTAGTTTGCCCACGGCTGGCTCTGAGCCAAACCGGCCAGGGCCAGATAAATTTATTTTTCTAATTTTATTTAGAAACGGTGGAACACCTAAGGCTCAGGGCACGCACGGCGTAGGACACACGCACGGCGTAGGACACGCACGGAGTAGGGCACGCACGGCGTAGGGCAGACACACGCACGGCGTAGGGCACGCACGGCGTAGGGCACGCACGGCGTAGGGCACGCACGGCGTAGGGCACGCACGGCGTAGGGCACGCACGGCGTAGGGCGCACGCACGGCGTAGGGCGCACGCACGGCGTAGGGCGCACGCACGGCGTAGGGCGCACGCACGGCGTAGGGCGCACGCACGGCGTAGGGCGCAAGCACGGCGTAGGGCGCAAGCACGGCGTAGGGCACGCACGGTGTAGGGTTTACCAACTCCAGCGTTCTGAGGCGTGGGGCTCGGTTCCAGTAGGTGTGTTCCTCCTGTGCGGCGAGGCCTCCGTCCTCCGCTGGTTCTGACTGTCAGTTGGGACGTGATTGCGGAACTCCCCTGAGCGAGATGAGGGTTCCTCTGCGAGGATTAGCTCTGCGACAGCCGCCTTCCCGCGCGCTGCGGAGGGAGCTCTCATTTGCACGGATGCCCAGCCTGTCATCGCCCCGGCGCACAGATGGTATGCTTGTCCTTCCTGCTTTCCCACAGCTGAGCCTGGAGACGGGCGTGCACCTGGAGAAGGAGGGGGGGACCCAGGCGGTGGGGAGCATCAGCAAGGGCTGGACGGCAGGAATGGACTGACGAGGTGTGGCTGGGGGACCCTGGGCAGTGAGCAGCAGGCGGGGCAGGACCGCAGTCAGACTCAGCCCCGGCAAGGAAGCAAACCCGATGGGCCGGGCACCTCAGGATTTCACAGGTAGGAGGGGGCCGGGCACCAGGACAAGCAGGGGAGTCAGCTAAGAGGACCCAAGGTGGAGGGCGGAGAGGGTGGGGTGGGGGGGCAGTGGGATGCGGGTAGACTTGCCCCAGGGGCCTCCAGGCAGCTGATTCCCCACCTGAGAGGCCCTCCAGCCCCTGCCCAGCCAGTTCCCATGGTCACCACCAGGCCCCAGCCACCCCGCAGGCCTGTGGGGCAGGAGCCCACAGCCCAGGTCTCAGAGGAGGAACAAAGGCAGCACAGACAGCAGCCGGGGCGCTGAGCCCGTCCCGCGGTGCCGCGGTCAGTCTCCCCGGAGTCAGGCCAGATGGGGCGGGTGGCGGCCTCAGGGACCCTGGGCCTTTGTGTCTTGGGCCCAGGGACAGTCACAAGTCATCCATCAAACTGAGGCCCGCATTTGAATTCTAATAGACAGGGTGGGAGGCAGGGGCTGCCCTGCAGGATGAGAGCCGTCCCCACCAGGAGGGGCACACAGACCTGAGGGACACTCAGGGCTCGTGCTTGGGGGGTTTCCCAGGGACCCACTCGAATCACGCCACCTGCCACAGGAAGACTGCAGTCTGCACGACTCGGAGAAGAGCGCAGTGCCGCGGGGCCTGCTGGCGTGGCAAGGGTGTGGTTTACTCCAAACAATCACCCATCTGATCGCTAGCCAGAAATCCCTAACTCAGAACAGGTGGCCCTCCTGCTGGGCCCCGTCACTGATTGGAGCCAGGGGTGAGGGGGCCCGAAAAGTCCCAGCCAAGTCCTAGCTTTCTGCCCATTGGAGACGGGGGTGGCTGTGCCCTGGGGAGTGGTGGGGCTGGGGACACCCACCTGGATGTTAGTGACATGCAGTGCACGGGTCCTCCCCACAGCATTTCACGCCAAGGAGAGAGGCCTCAGAAGGAACCAGCCCTACGGCACCTGGATCTCGGACTCCAGCCTCCAGGATGGAGACAGTGAGTGTCTGTCATTGCAGCTGCTGGGCTGTGGTGCTTGGCAAACGAATACAGTGATCATCTATCTATATACAGAAAAGCCTAATATGCAAAGTGTCCCCTCAGGAGTTCGACCAACCGGGAGTTTGATCGCTCGCTATAACGTGCGCTGACCACCAGGGGGCAGCGTGGAACGAAGGACCCACCCAGTGCACGGATTTTGTGCACTGGGCCTCTAGTTGATAATCAATATACAGGGGATGGAGTTTGTATGTGGGGTGCTGAAAAGGTCCTGGCAATGACAGTGGTGACAGCTGCACGCAATGTGAAGGTGCTTAACGTCATCGAGCTGTGCACCTAAAATTGGCTAAGATGGTAACTTTGTGTTATGTACATTTTACCCCAATAAAGAGAATCAATATACAGAAATCAATTGTTTGCATGTCAACAAACCACTGGAAATAGAATTTGGAAGCTGATACCAAAGGCATCAGAAAAGTCAAATAATTATTAATTCAGCAGAAGATGTGTGAGGGCACTGTGGGGAAAAAGATGACATGGGAGGAAATCTAAAGATTATCACTAAAGCCCTGGCTGGGTGGCTCAATTGGTGAGGGGGTCGTCTCAGACACCAAAAGGTTGTGGGTTCCATCCCCGGTCGGGGTGTGTATGGGAGGCAACCCATTGATGTTTCTCTCTCTCCCTCTCTCCAAAAATCAATAAAAACATATCCTCGAGTGAGGATTGAAAAAAAAAAAGATGATCACGGAGAGATATACCCTGTTTATAGATGAGACGACAGTGTCGTCAGGATGTCAGCTCTCCCAGGTTTGCTGTCCGTGACTCAGGGCAGACTTTAATGGAATGCTTCTACATTTAACAAATAAACAGCAGCGTCGCTGCAGGTCTCCAGCCGCACGCAGTTAAGGACGGTCTCTGCGTTCCTGATTCACAGAGCGTCCTCACCGGTGAGCTGTCAGTGCCGAGGGGTGTTAACGGCACGCGGCGGCACCCGACACCCGACCCCGAGTCACTGCTGCTGCACCCCCTCGCCGCAGCCTGTGTGCTCGCGGTTCATCCGGGCAGACGCGAGGACGGCACTTTCTGCTCCCACAGGTACGTAGCTGACATAATTCCAAACCACAAAACCCGCGGAGCTGGGGGAGGGGACGCGGCCGTCGGCCATTTCAGCGTCGCCTGCTTTGTGGGTGGTTTGTGTCACTAAAGTGAACTGGGAAACCCGGTGTTTGCCTCTCCCTTCTGTATGCTGCTGCCCTGAGCTTGTCTCTTTACATGTACAGGACGTCTTTGTGTGTGAGTGTGCGTGTGTGACGGGGACTGTGTGTGGCCGAGGGTGCGGATGCGGGGGCTGCGGTGGGAGGCTGGCCCGTGCCGGGCTCTGCTCCCAGGCTATGGGCAGCTCTCGCCTGGCTCAGGGCCCAGAAAACACAGTGCAGAGGGGCCTGTGTGGTCCTTGGTGATGCACGGAGGTTGCTCTGTGGGTTCCCAGGTGTCATTGGCGGGCTTACGGCACCTTGCATGCTTTCCTTGTCGTTGCTCCAGTTTTCTGCCTCTCATGGGTCCTATTAGAACCCTGAGGGCAGGGGTTCCTGTCTGTCTGTCTGTCAATCCCCAGCTGAAATGCCAGCACCTACATCAGAGCCTGGCTCGTAGGAAGTGCCCCAAAATACCTGGGGGTAAACAAGCCCATTTATCCTGTATGCCTTAGAACAGTGGTTCTCAACCTTGGCTGCACATTAGAATCACCTGGGAGTCTTTTTAAAATCCTGATTTCTGGGCCTCATCCTCCGGAAATTCTGTTTCTTTGTTACTAATGTTGTGGCCCCACCCCATAACAAAGAAACAGATTTTCCGGAGGATGAGGCCCAGAAATCAGGATTTTTAAAAGATTCCCAGGTGATTCTAATGTGCAGCCGAGGTTGAGAACCACTGCCTTAGAAGATTATCAGTTTCATCGAGATGCTCCAATTTACAGGTATCAGTACTACACCAGGCTCTCTTTAACTTTTAAAGCCTCTGCCATTATTTTCCCTTTGTCTTTTTCATTTATCATAATTTCATTCATTTCTTTCTCAGAACCTGGCTTTGGGTTTATTGAGCGCTTCTGTGCTTTAATTCCCTGCAGCCGGGCGACTCCCGTGTCTGACCGTTTGCTTTCGCCCCCCCTTTCTCCCCCCCAAAAGCCTGGAGGCTGTGCCGAGAGGACTCAGCAGCCTGTGGTCTAAGATGTCGTTTCCTCTTTGACCAGAAAGTTTAGAAAGTTTTAAGTGTCCTGGGAACCGACCGGACACATTGCTGCGCTGTACGGGGCACGGCTGCGCTCCGTCAGGGAGCTCGGGGACTTCCTGGTGGCCTAAACAGGGTCCCTCCGGCCACCGGTGACCCTGTCCGGCACCCGTGTCTCCGTTTTCCTCCGCTTCGTCGGTGTCTGAGCGCGCCCTCACCACACGCCGGGGCTGTTAAGGTCCCAAAGGGCTTCCGTGGTTTCCGGTGAGGGTTTAGCTGTGCGACCCACACTCTGTGTCTTTTGGAGGATGCTACCTTTTGTCAATGTAAAATCTTCCCCCTTTTCCATCTTAATTCTGTTTTATTTATGTGCGTCTGTACATATTTATAATAGCACGGCTGTCTTCTGTCTGTCTGATGGCTGCTTTCTTCTCTGTGCTGGTCTCGTGTCTGTCACGTCCTCCCGCCACCCACACCTACAAGGTTCTCAGTGGGAACTGGAACCCCAGCTCCTCTCTGGGGTGCTGGTAGCTGCATCCCCCCAGCATCTGGTCCGTGCTTCCTGTTTCCAGAGGGTTTTGTCCCTGAGCCCCACGCCCCAGCCTCTCGCTGTACGTCTGAGTTTTCCTTGCTCTGTCTGTCTCGGTGATAGTTGGGACTCCTATACCCTTCACATCCGAGCGTTATGAGTACGTGTGGGGAAGTGTTTTTCTGTCGGTACTTGGAATCAGTGTCCCCAGGCTGGGGGTGCAGAGCCGATCCTCCGGGAGGACGTTTACCTCCGGCAGTTTGGGGTCAGCGTGCGAGTGAGGGAACACAGACACGCGTATTTTGTTGGGGTGTTTGGATTCCCTTATGCCCCTGGAGTGGGACGCCCGGCATCCCCTCAGGCGTCACCCACCAGGCTCCCGACTCTCCTTAGAAACCAGAGAAGTCCCTCCTAGGCTAGGTTTGAGAAACACAAAACCCACACGTACACATGTGCACACACACACACACACACACACACCCACAATACCTGCACACATGTATCCACAGATATACCCCACAACCATAGACAGCTACACACCCACATCACATACCTGTGCCTGTACATACACCACATATGTACACTCACACGTACGTACACTCTCAAATGTAGGCACACAGGTACATACACTCACACGTGCATGTGCACACATTCTCAGACCTGTGCACTCACGTACATGCACACACTCAGACATGCACTCATGCACACTCATACATGTGCACACTCAGACATGCACACATGCCCAGTCTCACAGGTGCACACATGCACACACTCATACATGTGCACACTCAGACATGCACACATGCCCAGTCTCACAGGTGCACACATGCACACACTCATACATGTGCACACATGCCCACAGTCTCACAGGTGCACACATGCATGTACACTATCACCACAGCCCCAGGATGGCAGGGTTGCCCCCTTTGCTCCTGCTGCATCGCGGATGCTGAGCCGGGGACGCCCAGTGACGCCCGGGGAATGCAGGTAGAGGAACAGCTTGGCACGTGCGGTGACATAGTCTCATCCTTTCAGGAACATCGTGTGAGTGTCCACAGATGCGCACGTGCTCAGCAGAGGAAACAGCTTCCTGTTGGTGGCTGAGCAGCTGGTAACTGGCCGCCTTCCAGATGGCGCCCTCTGCTGGCCCAGAGCCCCAGCGGGCCGCACGGCCGGGGTCACTGAGGGCGTCTCGGTGCTGGGGCTGTTCTGGCCGTGGGACAACTCGCCGCCAGGGACACTGTGAACGTGGGCTGAGGCACTGAGAAGGAGGCGGCCGGAGGACGGAGCCTGCCTGTGGGCCGGCGAGGAAGAGACCCGGGCCCTGAGCACAGAGCTACCCGAGCCAGTGGGAGACACATGGGCACAAACTCCAGAGAGAGAACCCTCGGGGGAGAGAGTCAGAGAGACAGACGGAGGCAGAGACAGAGAGGTAAAGAGAGACACAGAAACAGGGAGAGGGAGGGAGAGAGAGTGACAGAGATGGAGACAGAGGGACAGAGACAGAGACAGAGACAGAGGTAGAAACACACACACACACACACACACACACACACACACACACACACGGAAATTGAGAGATAGGTACAGAGAGACAGAGAAGACGAGACAGACAGTGGAGACGGCCTTGGAGGGAACCTTCCAGAGCTGGACAGTGAAACCGAAGGGCGGATGTGAGGCAGGGATGGGTGTGTGGGGAGCCTGACTGCCCAGTAACTTACCCAACTGGAGGGGCTGGTCCCCACTGTCCACTGTTTGAATTGGGCTCCCGTGGTGAGACCAGGAGCCGGGGAGGCCGGATTTGTGCATCTCTCTCCACCCCTCCCTCCTTCCTTTTCAGCAACATTTCTCAGGGGAGGGTGAGATGGAGTTAAAACGTGCTTGGGATGGAGTGGGTCCTGTTGATGGGGACGGAAGGAAACACCTCTACAACATGGAAGGGATGAGGTAGGGTTAGGGTTAGCTCTGCCCTTCAGGACCGGCTCTGCTGTTGGTGACGGGGCGAGGCCCTTCGGGACGAGGCGGGGCTCTGAGGGCAGGTTGTCCCTTTGGGCTAGGCTCGGTCTTGGGGACGAGGCTTGGCCCTTGGGTAGAAGGCTCGGCTCTTCAGTGCTGGGTTGGCTCTCTGGGACTTGGCTGGCTTTTCCTAGCTTGGTTCGTCTCTCCGAGGCTCCAAGGCTAGGCTGGACTTGAGGCAAGCATCAGTCTTTTTGTTTTTGGTTAATCCTTGCCCGAGAATGTTTTTCCATTGACCTTAGAGAATGGGAGAGGGAAAGAGAGAGAGAAACATCGATGAAACACATTGGTTGCCTCCTGCACGAGCCCCGACCAGGGCCCAGGACGGGGAGGAGCCTGCAACCAAGGTACGTGCCCTTGGCTGGAATCGAACCCGGGACCCTCTGGTCCGCAGGCCGACGCTCTATCCACTGAGCAACACTGGCCAGGGCTAAGTCAGTCTTTAGTGATGTCATGCAGTACACTGACACGTCGCAGGCTTTGTGCTTGTGTTGGCAGCGACGACCTACCGTGACTCTGCACGGTCTGAGCATCAGACTGGCCTGCAGGGGACAGACATTCATTCCAAACCCCTCCCCCCATCTCTCTGACTTCCCATCATGGGCCTGTCTGAGAGCAGCAGCTGCCGTGGATGGGTTTGATTTCTGTGTACACCAGCTTTACCCGGCTTAATAAACACAAAGCTTCCATAGTGTTCCTGTAAAGCAGGAGCAAAAATCCTTTCCTCAGAAGGGATTATTTCTAGGGCCGTGCAACATTCAAAAGCAGCGGTGGCCAACCTGTCAGACCTCGCGGACCACAGTGGTCTGCGGACGGCCGGTTGGTGACCACTGTTCAAAAGGATCAGATGCCTTTGAGAGTCCAGAGTCCATGACCATCAAATTGGCCGGCCATGGGGAAGCCCCGGTCTCCTCAAGACTGCCTTCCAGGAAAGGACCCCTAAGTGAGCCCAGTGGGCCTCAGAGCCGGAGGTTGAGAGGGCCACTGACTGTCGAGGGGGATGCGCCTGTGCAAATCGCTCCAACACAGGCTGGCTCCCTGGGGCTGCTGGAGGAGCAGAGCGTGCTCAGGGCTGTGCCGGGCACTTCAGGGCTGCACCGGGCTCTTGGGAGCGAGGCTGGGCTCTTTGGGGTCAGCTTGGCTTTTTGGGGCTACGCTCGGCTCAGTGAGAGTGGAGCCTGCCTCTCTACTCCTATAAGGAATCAATGAAGGAAAACATGCCTTAACGGAGCACAAGCTCTGCGGCCCCAGGTACTTACTGCCCTTTGGGACTGGCTCTGGCTGTTCGGGGCTGGGCCAGGCTCTGCCCTTTGGGCCGGGGCTTTGTCTGTTCGGGTCTGGGCCTGCGGACTGTTGACATGAGCCCACATTTCCACTCTGCTTCAGTCCCCTGTGCCTTGGTCCTCCCAGTACTGGTTCCCGTGAGGATGGGCGAGGTCATCTCGGCCTCCAGGGCAAGGGCAGGGACTGCCTGGCCCTCCTTCGGATGATTCCTGAGCCTCCCCACTGGCTTCCGTCATAGTTTCCCAAGGGAGGACAAGGCCCAGAGCTGAGGCGGACAGGGCAGGCCACCCACGCCCACTGGCAGTGGGAAATGCTTTATTGAAAGAAAGCAATAAATAACACTGTGATAAAAAGAGTTCCAAAGTGGACTGTACATACTGTTACATAATCGGGACGTTCACAAAGGGTTACTAGAAAAACAGAAGGGCCACAGCCAACTGTCCAAGTCGCTCGGAGCCGAGAGCGAATGTCGGGACACGCCATCTTCTGTCTCCGCAGCGGCTGCAGAATAAATAATGCACCGTGATCCGCACGCAGCCCCTGCTGGCTATGCCACATGCCATTAAAAAAGGGCCCCTGGCTACTCAGACCGTCCAAAATGGCTACATCATCAACCCTAAAAAATGCACGGCTGGGTCCATTCTTTAAACAAGTTTACAAACAAATGTAAAACGATGTTCTAAGTAAGAAAAATAAGGCCTTTATTAGTTGCGCAGCATTATTCTCAGGAGCCCGTGCGTCATCTCTGCATCCACGTCTCTGCGATGTGCGTGTGGCCGCCGTGATTGGTCCTCGTGTGGGGGTGCCGGTGCCTTCCCGGGGCAGAGCCGGAGGCTCCCCACCTGCTTTTTCTTGTCCAGCAGAGCGCTGTCCCCAGCTCACGGCTCTGGCCGTCACTGAAGACGTCTCCAGTCCAGAGACGAGGCTACAAAGCACTGAGCCGGGCCCAGGAGTTCGTAGTGTTCTGATTCGTCCTTTCAGTCCAAATGTCTAACCCAGGTATATTGTCGCTGCAGAAGGAAGCATTTCTTGCTAGAAAAAGTATAGCAAGGACAGTCATTAAACTCCAACAGGGACTGCAGGAAACGCCTGCCCATTGCACAGGGACTGCTGTGCAGCTCGGAGAGGCCCCCGCACGGTGTCAGGCCGACTTCACAGACCCAGTGAAAGTCTTTTCTCTGCTGTGGCTTATTATCAAAAAATTAAACAGTGATAATTACAGAAAATGCATAATTTACAAAAGCCCTACATTTGTTCACAGGATTTTTACATACAGGCATTACAGTACATTCGTTGAAGAGACTAAAATTAGACATAGGGACATGACTTGGTCTGATAGGACATTTATAGCCCAGATACACATGAAAAAGTAAGTAACTGTATAAATGAAGGCATAAGTTTACATAAATATAAGAAACATTAGATTCTAAAATATTTTCTTTATGGTATTTGTGAAATTTTCACTGATTAAAAACTCTGTAATAAAATATCTCAGGTCCATATAACAAGTATTGACAGACGGAAGAGTCCATCGAGTTCTAAAAGGCCGTCTCTGCAGGGCTCACGGCTGCAGTCACCTGTAGAAGTAGTGTGGATAACCTGCAAACGAAACAGAAAGGCAGCCTTGAGACCATCCAGGGGAGGCACTGCCCTCCATGCCCCACCCCGGGCTCCCGCCTTCCCACTGCCTGCATTCCAGCTGCTCAAGAATTTGGATAAAACACCAAGGACTACGTGTATCAATGAGACAATTTCTTGACTGACTTTATTTTGGCACATGTCTAAAAGTTGTGAATTTTAAAAAAAGATGACAAGCCCTGATCAGTGTGGCTCAGTTGATTGAGCGTCGTCCTGTGCACCAAAAGGCCGCCGATTCGGTCCCCAGTCAGGGCACTTGCCCAGTTTCAAGCTCGATCCCCAGTAGGAGGCGTGCAGGAGGCAGTGACTGATGTTTCTCTCTCACATAGATCTCTCTAAAATCAATAAAAGCAGCCTGGCCAGTGTGGTTCAGTGGTTGAACATTGACCTATGAACCAGGAGGCCATGGTTGATTCCTGGTCAGGGCACATGCCTGGGGTGTGGCTCAATCCCCATTAGGGCGTGCAGGAGGCAGCCAATCAATGGTTCTCTCTCATCACTGTGGTTTCAATCTCTCCCTCTCCCTTCTTCTCTGAAATCAATAAAAATATATTTAAAGATAAAATCAATAAAAGCGTATTAAAAAAAGTGATGAAACCAATCAAATAATCCGGCTGAGAGATGACAACAGAACAGAGCCCTCCATCCAGCCCTCAGAGGGTGACAAGGGCTGCCCCCCGCACCCCGCTCCCGGCAAGGGTATGTCCCTCAGGAACGGATCTTGGTGATGGCCATGCAATTCTGTTTTTAAAACCAGTCTCTACATTGAAAGGCTATCAGCAAGTGTCACAGCACGGGACAGAGTCATGAAACAATTCCTTAGGGCTTGTCACCAGGAATGTGTGACAGCCAGCTAGCACCAAGACCTGGGGCCACGCCTGACACGCACAGTGTGCAGGGACCAGTGCCTGGCACTCTGAACCACCGCCAGCTAAGAGCCGGTTCCTCTTTTCTGCTGTGTTCAGCCTCCCCACTCCGAAAAGGACGTGAGCAGACGCTTAGAAGCAGCCAGCTTCCTCAGGTTTAGGGACAGCAGGAGTGCACATTCTGGCTCCGTGGCCAACGGCAAGCACACAGCACCAAAGCCACCTCCGTGGCGCAGAGGCCGCACCTCTCCAGGTTTAGTGCCTAGAGTGGGCGCTCCAGGCCGGAGCCGCCTCAGACCGGCTGCAGGACGCTGCTCTACTCACCACAGGAGGCGTCAGCAGGAGTAAGTCCTGACTGTGGCGGAATCCAGCCTCTGCGCTCCTGACACACTGCCTGCGCGACGCCCCGGGAAGAAGCATGCAAACACAGCGTGCAGTTAGTGTGGGCGTCACACGAGGGCACTGGCACACACGCACACCTGCCACCGCCACCATGAGGGTCCCAGGGAGCCTTCCAGAGGGGGACGTGATGGGCCAGGGAACCTACGTGTTACCAACTGTGGTGCCCCTAAGTGTCTCTGCGTCTCCCAAGCAGCCCTGCAGTCACTGCAAGTTAACCCCCAAACAGTGTCGCTGCATCGGTGACAATTTCACCACGTACATCTATGTGCACGACTACTTAACGTGATGACTTTCTCCTTAAGCATCCAGAAAAGAGAGCAACTGGATTTCCTTTCACCCTAAACGCTGCATCTGTAAGGAGGCGGGAAAGCCCAGCAGTGACTGAGCTGTTACCAGTCCACTCGGGGGGAGGCCAGAGTCCAATGCCCACCTCCCAGCACCCTCTCCGTCCGCCTGCCGAAGGACGGGCTGCTCCCCCGGGAGGCCTCAGGGCGGGAAGGGGCCCAGGGGCGTGGTTTCGGAGGGTGGCTAGAGGACAATGACTTATCAAAGGACCTGAAGCCACTGTCAGTTTCTCTGGGAAACAGTGCACACCACGGACTTTTTGGTTAAGAAGCACACTGCACGGCCCAGGAGATAAGCCCCAGTTCTTCCTTGCAAATCTAAGAAATTTTCAAAAGTATGTAGCAGATATTCAAGGTTCCCAATTACACATTTTTGGTTTTCCACCAGGAACACATTAGTAACATTCTGCTAAGGTTCCAGGAAGGATGGTAAGACAGCTGGTGCTGCTGCAGAGAATGGACAAGCTTATAAATCCTTCCAATTCCATGTGCCAGGAAACCTGCTGCAATTCATCTTACACGCCCTCATTTCAACAGCCATTAAAACAGCCCATTTAATCAGGTTTATGCCTTAGTTACCATACAGGGTAGAAAGTCGTCTTCCCATATAACATGCTCCCTATACCTTTTCTAGAAATAGTTTTAATTCATCTAAACTCTAATCTCAATATTGCTGTTATTAAGGAAAAGGTGTAATGAGGAAAATAAGAAAGCACCCAGGCTGTTTAATAAGTCAAAGGCCAAATTAAAACTTATGAAAATTATCTGCGTGCTCCTTTAAAGAAAAATGTGACTGTTTAAAAAGCTCCTGGCTTCCCCCGATAAGCATATTACTCAGAGAGACGTCGCCTTCTAACAGGAAGGCTGCCCGCAGCCTGGCCCGCGGCTCGGTTGGCTGGAGCGCCATCCCGCACGTCGAGAGGCGATGGGCTCGATCCCTGGTCGGGGCACGTGTGGAAGGCACCAGATTGATGTGTCTAACATCTATGTTTCTCTCTCCCTACTGACTAAATAAATAAAAAATAATAACAATGTTCCCTACAAGCCATCCTCATTAAAAGTGTCCAGCTTAGCCAAGGCCTTATTTATATAAATGCACTTTTCTCTGATTTTTACATAGGCAAGTGAGACAAAACTTCTAAACGCACTTATGGGAAGGGCTAGTTAACATGAAAAACAGTAAAACCACATCAGTGCCCTTTTTAACTTCCCTAGGGGCCCCACTTCAGAAACGAGAATGGAGCCATCTGTCACAGGAGCATGAATACTGACTTGTGCCGGCCACACACTGAGAGCTTTATGGGGATCACTCCTCTGGCCATCGCATCAGGCCGATGAGGAGGACCGCTGCACGACCATGTCACAGATGGGGAAGCAGGCGCAGTGCCTGCCGTCGAGCAGGGAGAGCACAGTGGCTGTCCGAGGCCTGATTTGAGACCAGGACTGCAGGGGCAGCGCAGTCAGCAGGACCGGCTCCCGTCTGGGGATGACTCCCCAGGCCTGCAAGGTCTCCATCCCTCTGTGACAGGCAGTGTCGTGGATGGGTCCCAGCAGGGACAGGGAAGAACAGAAGGGGAGCCCTCCCAGGGTGCAGGGTGCAGACTGCTGTTAGGTGGAGAGAGGTCCTGGGAGTAAGTGCTGCGGGCTGAGAGCCACCACCCAGCTGCTACAGCGAATTCTAGCGCTGCCTGTCATGCCCACGCCCTCACATGCACGGATGTCCATCTACACGGAGGACACGCAGTGCTCAGCATCATGCGTTGGAAGAATATGAATATTCAACCAGACACGAACATAAATAAAACATTTCCTATTGTTAAACTTTTATAAACAGATGTTAAGATTAATTCTAAAACACTTAAGCCGGGGCATGCAACAGGACCGAAATGCCTCGTAGCAGATTAAACGGCCGTGCTCCACCACTACCCGCACTCCAGCCACCAAGCGTCCACGTACCGTCCAGCTGCATCTTCTTGGGCGGCACGGGGGGCGAGGACAGGGAGGAGGTGACCCGGAAGTTTGCAGGGAGAGTCTCTGCTGATCCAGCAGCTAAGCCACGAACGTCCTTTGGTCTAAATTTTTTTCTCCAAGAAGGTGCCCTCCTAAAGGTCTTATCATCGTCCTGGAAAGTAAAGGACAGAATACAAAATGACTGTAAAATAAAGGACAAGAAAATAGTGGTTTTCAGCCCTCTGAAATGATGGCTGGACTCGCGGCCGCACTCTCATTCACATGCACCCCACCCGTTCCTGACGACCACATGCCTCGGGGACCGACTGGGAACCTGACTGAGAGGTGGTGGGCAGCACTGGCACCGAGGCCCTAACTGGGCAGAAATCTGCACTGTCCTGGCCGCCGGGGTGATGCTCCTCCCCTCCACCACCACGAGTCACTTCTGATCTTGCAAAAATCACGTCCTAACTATGCAAGAGGACACATCTTTGTCTTAAAAATAGCCATCAAGCTGTAAGGATTCTGTCTTATGCTGGGGTGGAGCCAGCAAGTGCTTCAAACTCAAGTTTCCTTCAGACCCGAAGAAGAGAGTAGTAACAGTGCGGGAATCAGTGAGTCATGGTTTTGTACAAGGAGAAATTAACATTTTTATGTTTAACATACTTCCGAAACAGTCCCCCAAATGTTCCCAACACACAGCTTACAGACTCCATTCCTAGGCTACAACCAATGTTTTATGAACATTTTTGAGGGTTATTAAACGTTAAATAACAAAAAACAACCTATCTTACTGAAAATGTTAGTTTCTTAATAGCTCATTTGTTCCTAAAGTTTTAAGAACAAAGCCTAACTTAAAGTAAACACATGGCCACACTTAGCAGAGACACCACTGAAGTTATTAGGCTGGAACTTACTTCACTGAACCGCCTGTCGGTGCCCACGACCAAGAGGTTGTTAAACTCTCTCTCCAGGACAGTGCGAGCCTGAAAGCATAAAACACTCGACTTCAGTCTCACTTGGGAGGGAGGGGTCAGCACAGCACAGCTGCTCTTTCAACCAAGACTTTAAAAACCTTTGAAGGGAGGGAGGGGGAAAGGGAGACAGCCGTTATATTTTCAACAATAAAGATAAAAACTAAAAATAAATAAAAAACCTTTGAAAAAGCTCTGATTGCCTTGAGCCATGACAGTGACCCAAATCAGGGTCTTCCTGTGGGGTTCCCAGACGGGCTTCTAGGAACTGCAGTGGGAAGGGTGTGTGGGGGTAGTGCAGCCAGGGGAGCGCCATGGGTGGGGGCGGAGTACTGGCAAAGCACATGCATCCTCTCAGAGGAATAAAGAATGTCCTGGCTCTCAAACGAGCCCGCGAGTCAGAAAGGACCAGGCAGGCGGCAGCGCACAGAAACGACTGCCCTCCGTCCGTCCGGCACGTGGAAGGTATGGAAGGTATTTCTCTTCCACCTAAGGTTGGATATGGATGCGACTTTCATGAGCATATGGACCTGAATGAAAACTTCCCATTATTTTATCGTTAAGACTCCTGCAACTGGACATGAAAAGAGGACACAAATAACGGGTCTGAACTGCCACATCCGGGTCCGGTGGGGAAGAGGTGCTGAGCTGCTGGAGGGCTGACGTTGTGTCTCCATTTCGGTAACTCGCTGAAGGTCCTGGTCAGGACAGCCGAGGGGACACGGGCTGCGTGGGGCCGGGCGGGCGTTACCTGGGTGTTCTGCGTGGGGATCTGCAGTAGGAGGGCCAGCACGTTGAAATCGAAGGTTTCGTCTAAGGCCATGAGCGCCCCGTGCACCCCGCTCTCCAGGAGGTTGTTTGCGTATTCTTTCAGACCAATAGACAGGACCCAGCGAATCACGCGATCGTTGCTCCAAACAAGCACATCTGCAGGGAACAACAGGACGCAAGTGACTTCAGAAGGCTGTCTCCCTCATGTGTCCCCCGAACCCAGGACCAGGGCTCCTGCATGGGCCCTGATCCTTCAGTGCCTGCCTCAGCCAAAGCTCCACGGGCCAGGAAGCACTGCTGAGTGTGCACCAGCCACTCACTGACCAGGGATCGGAAGCAAAAGGACAGACGGGAATCTGAGTGCTCACCAGGTGCCAACTCGACTCACACACAGACTTGAGAATACTTGAAACACGTTCCTCCCATCACAGGAGCTGGCACCAACATGCATGCCTTGCTCACTCAACACAAACTTCCTGCTTATGATCTTGAAGCCATTTTTCTTGTCCCACTTTTAAAAGAGAGAAACGTAAAGATATTCTCCAGAATACTAGGATACTAGGAATTTGGAATTGTGGGGGGGGGGGGGGGGGGGCAACAGAAGATCTTACATTATGCAAAGCAATAAATTATTAAATCCGCTCTAAAAATACCTCTCTAAAATACATACAGATGATCATCACTGCTTTCAAAGACAGCTTTTGTCAATTGTAAAAAGATTTAAAATGAATAGAAAAAAACAAGACAGATTTACACATTTAATTTCTAAAGCCCCTTTCTGGATAAAGGACAACACACACACAGTGAGCGCAGGCTTACAATTGTTCTCATGAGTCACATCAACTCAAACACAACTAGACTATTCTTCCAATGGGCCACACGTTCATCTTCCATTTCTTTCTTAATGAGAGTTGGAGACAGCAGCATTTACAGAGCCATGGGAGGATTAAATAAATTAACCAACAAAGAAAAGCATTCTGGTCTCCCGGTCCAACATCTACATCTTCTCATGCTTCCCCACCCGTTTTCTTTTTCTTAATATGTTTTTATTGATTTCAGAGAGGAAGGGAGAGGGAGAGGGAGATTGAAACATCAATGATGACACGTCCCACACTGGAGTTCAAGCCCACAACTCAGGCATGTGCCCCAATCGGGAATCAAACCGACCTCCTGGTTCACAGGTCGACGCTCAACCACTGGGCCACGCCAGCCGGGCCCCACCTGTTTTCTAACAGAAACGCCTTTGCCTTCTTTGCCACAGGAAGCTCCCACCCAGCCTCCAGGCTCAGCTGGAATGTTAGCCCTGCACCGTTCCCCCCGCCCTGGGAGCAGGACCACCTGCTCTGTTCTGTGGCTCAAGTTCTGGAGTCAGTGGCCAGAGCAGCATTCACACCTCCGTCAGGCGAGTGAAGTGCAGGCTCTTGCCCACCCTGCTCAGCGGTCCTGAAAGGAGTGGGGAGGTACCTGTGTACCCCCACCAGGAAAGGCTGAGTCAGAGGGAGAACATGCACCTCGATGCACCCAACCACAGACTAAGGATGCACAAGCTTCTCCGGCCGCAGCGGGACCTTGAAAAGCCCTCTTTCTCCCACCCTATCGGTGATGACTCCAGGCTCATCTTCCCCACTCAGAGCCTCTCCTGATTTTTTTAAATATGGGAAGCAGAGACATGCTAAATCAATTAGACATGAGGTACTAGCCTTTTACTTCATTCTGGCTTTCTTCTCTTTTCCTTTCCAGTTCTTTTCGGTCATAATTTAACCTTCGCAGGCACATAATTCCGCACTGGAAACTGTTTCTATTTATTAAAAACAAATAATAAAAATTATAAATTAAAAAAAAGAGAAAAAAATGGCAATTGTCACAAGTCAGCCAAGCAATAAGCACTCTGGCAACGACGTGCCTGTGGAAGCTGTCGACCATCTTCAGCTGCCCCCGCAGGTCCTTCTTGGTCAGGTGGTCCAGCATGCGCGCGTCCACCAGGCACTCCATGAAGTAGCTGCGGTACTGCGGGAGGCCCAGGCTGGGCAGCCACTCGTTGCCGATCCACTCGTGGTTCATGTCCCCGTACGCCAGCGTCTGCTTTCAATAATTGAGTACAATCAGTTCAGAAAAAAACCAGGAAAGAGGTCACAAGAACAGTTTCAATAATCTTTACACTGGATGTTTAGTCTATGACATATTCCCAAAGGCTAAAAACTAAGTACATCATTCTCCTTTATAAAATCAAAATCATTTGCTCTCCTGTTAACTACCTTAAAATGTTAGTAAAACTTTATACAAAAGGAATTATACTAATAAAAATCTATAACTCATTTGTGTTTATAAATTGAATCTATTTACTGAACTACAACAGAACTGTAACTGACTATATATTATCTTTCTGGAATACGTTTTATGTGTAATAACATAAAACCAAAGAATGACCATGACTCATGAAGAAGTTTGAAGGACCTACCCACCTGTACTCATTAAGTAATCTTCGCTGGCTTTAATTTTAATACTTTGCTTTCTAAATTTTCTTAAAACCTGTTAATTTCAAAATCATTTAGAAAAGTGAATAAAATTGTTTTGAAAGAATAGATAAAAGAGCTGATGCGTCTGAAAGGAAAAACAGACACACACACAGGCCCACTCTCAGTTCATCACCCTCTACCTCATTAAGGCCGTGGATGCCTCCAGTACCGAGCCCCCGACCTAATGGGCATGTCATAGCGCACTCCACAGCTACAAGGGCATATGGAGCATTCTTCACGACAAACAGAGCTCAATGTACACACAGAGAATAAAATCATAAAATGTGCTCCAACCTCAAAAGAATTAAATTAGAAATCGATAATAAAAAGGTAAATGAAAACTCCTGAATATTTGGAAAGCAGCATACTTCTAATAACCCATGTGTCAAAGAAGAAATCATAAGAGGAATGAGAAAATATATTAAACTGAGTGAGTGAAAACACAATATATTCAAAAAGTATGGGATACAGCTAAAGCAGTGCCTTGAGGGAAATTAATAGTATAAATACTTAAGATATAATTGAGGAAAGGTCACAAATCAATAATCTAAGATTCTACCTGAAAGACCTTGAAAAGAACAAATGAAATCAGAAGGAAGGAAATGAAGCAGAACGAAGAAAAGAAAAAGAGCAGAAACCAATAAAACAGAAACCAGAAAAATTAAAAATAAAATAAAACTAAAATCTGTTTCTTCATAACTATCAATAAAATTGTCTATCTGCGACCCCTGAAAATACAGCCTGCATATCAGATATTTACATTATGATTCACAACAGTAGCAAAATTACAGTTATGAAGTAGCAACGAAAATAATTTTATGGTTGGGGGTCACCACAACACGAGGAACTGTATTAAAGGGTTGCGGCATTCGGAAGGTTGAGAACCACTGGACCCTTCACCAGAGTACTAAAACAAAACAAGACATTACCAATATTAAGAATGAAAGGGGATAAAGGTTCATATCCTATAGATATTGAAAGAATAATAAGGGAAAATTGTGAATAACTTTAAGCAACTCAGACAACCTATGAAAGCCACCGAGTAGGAAGTGTGTGACCTCTATCAGAACTTTTTTGTTCTATTAGAACAAACCTTTTCACAACCAAAATTTCTGTCCTAAATGGCTTTACAGGTGACTCCTACCTAACAAACATTTATGAAAAAAGAGCAATTCTATAGACTATTTCAAAAAAGTGAAGAAGAAATGCCTAACTCATTTTATGAGGCCAGCATTGTCCTGACATTGAACCCAGACAAATGAATGTATTACAAGAAAACTACAGACCAATATCCCTCAGAGACACAGATGCAAAACTCCTTGTAAAACATTAGCACAGCAAATCAGTAATATATTAAGTCATGAAATAGGACAAGTGGGGTTTTTCTCGAGAACTTAAATTTGGCTCAACATCTGAAAATCAATGAAATTCACCATATTAATGGACTGAAGAGAAAAACCACATCTGAAAGATGAGCGGAGGCATTTGACAAAATTCACCATTCCTTTAGGGGCGTCTCAGCGTTCTGAGTGGAGGAACCCGCCTCAATCTGATGAAGGGCCTCTACCAAACACAGCGCTGACACCCCTCCACGGGAAAGGCTACACGGTCCTCCCCTGGTCGGACAGAGCAGGGACGTTATGCAAAGCTGTGCGGCAGCTCCCAGCCACTGTGACAGTCAAGCATGTAACTGGTGAGAAGAGAACATCTTTATTGGTGGGAGACCTAACAACCCGGGAAATGAATCTACAAGACAGCCGTTACAACTGAAGAGTCCAGTCAAGTTGTAGGATACAAGGTAAAGATATGAAAATGAACTGTATTTCCAAACACTAGAAAGGAACTGGAAACGGAAATTTTAGAAATGCCATTCACAATGCCATGAATCACCACGGACGCCGTGGGTAAATCTAACAGAACAGGTGCAGCTTTGTCCAGAGAAGAAAGGAGCACACGTGTGCAGTATGTGACACACGTCGAAGAGACACGGGTTCTTCAGCCCGAGACCAAACTAACCCACAGGACGCTGCCCGGATCCCTGGACACAGCAACCCTAACCCTACCACGTTGTTTTGAAAATATGGTCCCTAAGCTATTATTTATTCCAACCAAGCTGAAAGGAATGACTCCAACTCCAACAACAATGCTCAAATTCTAACAAAAAAAGTTTTACTATTTGCTCTAAACAACCATGAGGGAGAAATACAGACTTTTTTGGACACTGTCACAATATCATGTTTTTCTCAGTCTTTCAAGCCTCACTTTCATTTCACAGACACTTAGAGCATGGGTATCTGGTACTGCTTTCTTGCTTGCTGAGTATGTAATTCTTAAATTGACACAAAATGCAAAGAAACTTCTAAACAGAAAATTCTATGGAAGCAGAACCCTCCTTATTCTCATCTACTCACTCTAGTCTAGTTACTTCCTCCTGGCAGCGATGGGAGCTCCTGGGAGCACCTGGGCTGCCATCACAGGCCTCTGAGAAACGCACGCAGCAGGGTCTCGTGGTCAGAGAATGCGGGCGACAGGAGACAGCCACAGCACAGGGTGTTTTCCCATCATTGGAATGATCACAAAGTCAATTCGGACCTTTGAGCTCTGTAGAACGGGGCGCTGGGAGGGCCCAGGGCCGTCCTGTCCCCTGCTGCGTCTGGAAGCAGCAGTCTCGCGGGTGGACACACTGATGGTGCCTGCCCAATGGCTGCATCTTGACATGTTCTTCCCCCAGTGCCCATGGGCACCTCGAACTTTCCCGGCTGCAGAGCTGCCGCCGTGGGGCGGCATGGGGTGGGCACCGAACGACTCCCGCACTTGGCAGCACCCGGACCCGCCTCCCCTTCCTCTCATCTAAAAGCCCAGAGGCCTTGGCTCACGCCAAAGACCGCATGCTGGCTAATTCTGGCGTCGTCAGCACAGCTCGCCCTTGCTTACATTTCCAGAGCAAGAGCAAGTGTTCAGCTTATGTAATTTATACGTCGTGCCTCTGATGCAGGGATTTCCTACGGCAGAGCTCTGCTTCTCACTATAAGGTTCAATGACATGTAAAGAACTATGAAACGCCCCCTTTTTAATTCTAGTGGTCACCACTGACCCTGTGAAGGTGGACAGGGCATTTACCTGGAGAAGCAGCCAGACCATAGGTGGGGGTGGGGAGCTCAGGGAATCCTGCTTGAGCTCCCCTCTTTTGTTTAGGAAGTTGATGTAACTGGCTTTATTTTAAGGGGACCAATAGGAGAAACAGGGGTGTCAACCATCAACTGTAATTAGGAAAATTCTCATTTAAAATTATTGATTTTTCAGATACACAATCTCCAGATCCATGCGCAATGCCTTTAAGGAGGCCTCGGGAGAAAAGGCCTGCCCACACCTCCCGGCTCCGAGGTGCTGCTGAAATGCACAGCATACGGCAGTGCTGGCGGACGCAGGAGGGAAGCCACTGCTTGGCACAGCTGCAAACCAGCTGGGACAAAGCTGGCTGGAGCTAAAGAACCAGGAAGTTGAAAATCCAGATGTACACTAAGTGAGAAGAGGCTGAACTGAGGTTTCCATAGGAGGAAAGCTATTAGTTAGCTCACACAGTGTTAAGAAAGTACCCACACAGACTCAGAGGTGAGCCTCTGAACCTACTTGTGTTGTTAATGTATTAGAAGGGTTTTCCCATCAGCAGATCTTGTAACTACAGTGACCCTATTGGGGACTGAAATATCTAATCTCAGGAGCTGCTGAGTCCACAGGACTTTGCATAAAGGCCACATGTCAGGCAAAGTGATCTATGTTCCTGAGAGTGAACCACTGTGTCCCTACGAGAAAGCTGAGAAATGTTCAAAATTGTCCATGAGACATCCTCTCTGCACTCTTGAATCCTATACTTGGCTTTGACTGATGCTTTCAATCATTAACATTAATATGATTAAATTAAGATGTTAAAAACGTCAAGAAAAGTAAATTACAAGTTTTCATACGCCAATTCTTTTTGTTGCTGTACATATAGTGAAGAATAGATTATAGAAAGTCTCCAACCTGAGCCCAGCTTCCCTCCTCATCCTCCTGATGTTACGTGGTTAGGGATGCAAGAGAACATAAACATATGGTTAGTACTGTGAGCTTAGGAATGCAAAACAGTGAACGCGGGCAGTGCAGCTTCACCAAGGGAAAGCTCAAATAGCACAAGCATCATGCAGAACGCATGCACAACCCACACGCCCTCTCGCATGCAAGGAGCAGGCGTCCATGCCCAGCGCACCCACTGAGGAGGAAACTCGGGCCGGGCCCTCACAGTGGGGGCTAAACTGAGGTCTCCCCTCAAGAGAAAGGAATTCAATCTAAACAGAGCTGGTCTACCAACTTTAAGTTCATGACAAAAAAAATCTAAAAGAAGATAAAATACGAATTCTACTGCACACATTGAACCCAGACCGAAAAGAAGTATGCATCGGGAACAATATGGTGTGGAGGACACCCTGTCCCTGCTCTGAGCGGGATGCCGAGGGACACGAGCCCGGGCGGGACTGACCGTGCGTGGCGTGGCGGTGAGCGTCTCCATCTCTTCGTGCGTTAACCAGACATTTCCTGTGGTCTAGGGTGACCCATGACCACGCCCATCCGGGATAAGGGGAGCAGTGACGAGAAGGAAAGGTGGCAGACATGTCAGCCACAGGCACGTAAGAGCAGGCGACGCAAAGGGTGTCCTTTTCACCTTCATGTCAGATGTCCACATGGAAGTAACATGTTACCACCAGCTCTCCCCTTTTACAGAGTAGCCACACCTCACTGGCACTGCTGCCAACCGCAGGAGAGCAGCCCACGCCTTCCAGGTGTACCTGCCACGCTTCCCACCTGAGGCACGTGACAGGCACAGAGGAAACAGGCCGTACTCCTGAGAGCTGTGACCGACTGTCGATTCAATAGATTGAGCGCAGTCTGACCGACAGCACAAAAGCAGGTTCCGTTAAGGGCAGACGGTCCTCAGCAGGGGCCGCCGAGAGTGGCCTCCCACCTGGACAACCTCGTGTGGGGGCACCAGGAGGCCGGGCGCAGGGCTGTGTCCACAGAACGGCCGCCTCCCCTCAGCTGGCCTAGGAACAGGCCCTAGCCCCGGGATCCTCAGGGAAGAGCTGCCCTGGTCTTGGGGTGCAGGGAAGGCTCCCCCAGGGGAGGTGTGCTCTCACTGCCTACTCAGGAGCTGTCTTTGTCACGAGTTTATGAAACACTGGGGAACCACCGGCTCCTTCCTTTCTAGAAAGGCAAATGAGGTGAACTGGGACAAGCCCACGGGACAAGAGCATCTGGGCAGCAGAGACAGGGGTGCTGTTCACCCCGCCTTCCCTACTAAACAAAACCAACACACGCGCTCTTGACTCACTGTGAGGAGCAGCTACGCGTTCGAATAGGCCTTGGCCTCCACTCAGACGAGTGTCTATGCGGCTCTGAGGGGCCTGACCAGGTCTTTTCTCCAGAGCAGACTCAGAGCAGAGAGGCCCGGAGCCAATGCCAGAGCTGCCCAGACCCCAGTTACCGAGCATGTGCCCCTGAGGTATGTTTTTAACTTTTCAACCAGCACGCTTTGAAGGATGTTCAAGGTCTCCCCGTGGGGGAAACTGAGCAGACCATGCTGGCACACCTGCTGGTTCAGGGCTGCTCACACCCTCGCTCCCAGGGGCTCCAGTCCCCAATGAGCAGCACCCGCAGGCCGAATACATTGGTAGAGAAACACTAGTTATCAAGCAACTGGGGATCTAAGTTTTCCCTTCACTTTTCATAAATTTCTATTTAAATGTGATCACCACTTTTCTACCTTTCAAACTCCTCCTGTGTTACAATGGCAAAGCTGCTGTAAAAGCATTTCATAAAGTGTCTTTTAACCACCAACTGTCACACGAGGAGCTGTAGTGTTTCTGAATGCTAAAATCTTAAGCTGGAACCGTGAGTGTATTCCTAAGGAAGCAGGGACGGACACGCACCGTCCTGGACGTGGGTGGGGCCGACGGGCTGGTCAGGGACATGATCTCCTGGATGGCCAGCCGCAGCTTCAGCCGGTGCAGAGGGTTGCTGATGCCGATCTCCCGCTGGATCTCCGTGTCGGACAGGGCCGACATGATGGCCCCGCTCTTCACGTTGGCTCGGCACGCGGCCACATACCAGGCCGGCATCCCCACCCAGAGCTGGAGACAGAAGTGTCAAGGCCGGGTTAGGCTTAGAGTCTGACGGGAATCACACGCTCACCCGTGTAACGCCCTCACCCCCGAAGAGAAGGAGGCGTACCTCCAGCCACACGACCACAGTGGGCCCGTCCCATTGTGCAAACGGTAGACCTTGTCGCCGTGCTTCCTCGAGCAGCTCGTGCCTGCAAATGACAAGACACTTGAAATCAGAGTCCCTCCTATCCACACACATAAAACACATGGACAGCGTTCTCTCCGTAACCGCTCCCAAGCGTAAGAGTGCATGCCCGTCACTCCTGTAATCTCCCACATCGCCCACTTACTGCTGGTTTGCTACAAGCTACAAAGAATGCCTGGAGGAGGAAATGCTGACTGACTCCTCCATCTCTACAGCATCGTCTCCTTGCAGAATGAAGGACATACTTAATAAATAAACATCAGGTAAAAATCAGGCTCAAAAAAAAATATTCAGTAAGTTGGACAATAAAACACTTACTTTTTCTGAAGTTTGCGATTTTTCTCAGCCTGTCCTCCCAATTTGCTAAGTCCCAAGGCGTCTTGAGATGAGTTTTCTGTCTCTGAAATGCCAGCTACGAGGAAGCAGAGTGGTTGAAAGAGAGATCAACATGGGCACCTTAGATGGTTTCATCAACAGGTGGACAGTGTGAGCAGGTAGAGTGAAAAACTGTATAGGCTGTTTATAACGTCACGCAGATGCCCAGAGAAGTAAACCGCTTACTTCCACAAGCAGCTGGTGGCTCTCTGGTTTGTAGGTACACACGGGGAAAATGTGCCTGTCCCTGGCCTAGGCCCCAGGAGAACACCCAGCTGGTAAGGCAGACCCCACGCAGGATGGATGGGGCACACAGCAGGCACACCTGGCAGACCCTACCCTCACAGCTGGCTGTTTGCTGAGAACACCGACCTTGTCCCAGCGCCTCCTTGCCGATGTGCCCAGGGCGCATCTTTTCCTTCTTGCCAAACAAGCGGCCGATGGAGGACTTGATGCCCTTCTTCTTGGGGGCTTTGTGGAGCGAGTCCTGGCTACTGTTACTGCTGCTGGGGTTGCTCACCGGGCCATCCTGTGAGCCTGTCGAGCTTTGGGGACAGAAAATGATCTTTAACAGGTGCCCCTGTCACAGGAACCAGAACTCTCCATGTTTTTAATACCCGCTCTCAAACTTCACCACAAACATCTCCGTCTCTTCTGCGACACCTACTTCACAGAACACACATGCCAGGAAGCTTGGGCTCCCGTGTCTCCCGACAGAGCCCTGTTTCTGGGAGGCCGAGGTTCTTCTGGGCCTGGGAGACTCCTTCCAAGGTAAGCGGGGCTCCACACCACCTGCCACAGAGGGCATGACCGACCCCACCCAGGTCACCTCTCAGCTACTGACACGGCAGTCCCCACTCTCTGCAGCTCCCTCAGCCTCCCCGAGTGCAACTGTCCTGGCCGTGGAAAGAGCAAGAGGAACCAGCTGCAGGGCTGTCTCACTGGGCTCCTGAGGGCAGACACCCGGGAGCAGGAAGGACAAGTGAAGTCCCACAGCTCAAAGGTACAGGGGCACCTGAAAGCTACCGATTGCCTTACAGGGGTGACCACCAGAAACATGCCATGTGCGGGGCAAACGCTCCCACAAGAATAGAATGTTCGTTCTCAAACCAGTTGATTTGTGGAGTCTGAAGAAATGAGGTTTTCCTAAAATTGTGGATCTGGCCTAAGTCTGTCTTCCCGCACTGCCTCTACCAACCACGCCTGCACCCGTGGCATCACCGCAGCTCCAGGGCACGGCCCGCATGCTGAGAACACCATTTCAATAAACGCTACTGAATTAGCCAGTTTTTCTTTAAAAACATTGTTCTGACTTTTTTAAACAAGAAAAGATCAAGAGCCTTGGCCAGTGTTGCCAAGTGGTCAGAGCCTTGGCCTGCAGGTTTGTTCCCCACCCAATCTGGGCGCATGTGCAACCAATCGATGTGTCTCTCTCACATCCATGTTTCTCTTGCTCTCCCTTTCCCTCCCTCCCTTCCACTCTCTCTACAGCAAACAAACATACAAACAATGGAAAAATATCCTTGGGTGAGAATTAACAACAAAACAAAATCAATAGCTTGCCCGGCTGGTGTGGCTCAATGGCTGACTATCAACCTAAGAATCAGGAGGTCACGGTTCGATTCCCAGTCAGGGGACATGTCCGGGTCGCACGCTTGATTCCCAGTGGGGGGCATGCAGGAGGCAGCTGATCAATGATTCTCTCTCATCATTGAAATCTCTCTCTCTCTTCCCCTCTCCCTTCCTCTCTGAACGTAAAAAGAAAAAAAGACATTAAAAAAATAGAGGGAAGGAGAATGGTCTTTCTTAAAAAAAAAAAAAAAAAAATAGCTTTCTTAATGCTGAAAATCCAGACAAGTATGTTTCCATGGTGACTGGCTCCGCCCCACCCCTTACTTCCTATAGACTGCGCCTCCTTACTTCCTGAGGTCCCGGATGTCTTCGTGGCTGACCGTGTGCAGGGCTCCTTTGTGCAGCCTGTCCAAGCGCAGGGACCTCGGGGAGGGAGGGGGGGATGTTTCACATTTTATTGTTGTCTTGTCATCTCGTACCTCTTCTCGGGAAGCTGGCAACTGAGGGGTGGAGAGAAGTGTAAACTTAGTTAACAACAGACTTGACCAAAAAAATAAAAAATCACACAGGCTTTAAATTACAATCATACACTTATTTGAAAATCTACTGGCTCTGCTTTTGTCTGAGTACAAAGCGGTCTCGGGCTAATGCCATTTTAAAGGCAGGTCTTGTTCACAAGACACAGGGCCACGGACCACCAAGCGCACAGCCCAGAGCCTGGCCCCAGTCCCCAGCTGCTGCACTCGGGCGAATGTGGGCCCTGGCGGGACACAGGGACACTCCTGTTCCCGAGCCTCCATGCAGACTAGAGTCCTAGGACACCATGGGGACAGCCACTGATGGGATGGCAGAGACCTGGACCACATCATCACGGACCAGGCGGCATTCGCTCTCCCCAGTGGGGAGCGGGGAGAATGTGTGGATCCGGTGCCCTTCAAAAGAAATGCCAGCAAGGGCAGAACCCTTTTGGGCAAAACTATCCAGACCTTTTTGTTTAGAAGGAAGAAAAAGAAACAGCTTGTACCATGACCCAGTACGCTTTCAAATAATGATTCAAATGACTGGAGTAACAAACAGTTGAAAAAGTGAAAAGGGAACTAACTCCTCCCCCACACGTGTGTCTGGCCCGTTTCTCATAATGTTTGGACTGGGTGTCATAACTGAAACAGTATATGCGGCTGAAAAACCATGTGTTCACTCTGGCTTAGAGGAAATAACCCTAAGTTTTCACTAAAAGATGGTCTCCGTGGTCTTGAAGATTCTAGGTGTGCCAGGATGTGAGTATGGGAAGCAGGGCGATGGCAAGAGCATGGGGAGCAGATGGACCCTCAGGACTCATGTACATATTTGAGTTTCATGTTTAGGGCAGGGCTGGACATCACGAACTGCCCCTCGCAAGCACTTGTGTGCACAAAGAGACTTGAGCAGCCAACGTACGCCTTTTTAAAAATGATATTGTGTACAAAATATCGATCCACTGCATCCCAGAGGCTCGGTGATGACCCAGTGAATTAGTGCAGAACAGAGCTGAGCTCATTCAAGACATAACCATTAGCAACAGCTGGACAATTCTGCATCCTCTCCTCATTTCCAACCATCAGACCACAGGCTACAATGGCTAAACCTATCACTGTGAAACTTAGGGGTAGATCTCAGATGCAGGTTAAAACAATGATTTGTGAAAACCCAACAACAAAAAACAGGACAGGAAGTGACCCTTGTGGCTGAACTGACTGTAAACTCCATGAAGACCAGCAACTGCCCAAGCAAAGGCCGCCCCTCGTTCAAAGCTCAGTTGACATGAACCTGCTGCTAAGGACATCTCCCGGCTCACCCCACGTGGCCTGGCCGGCCCTCTCTGTGCTCCTACTGGAAGGTGCTCCCCATGCTGGACTAGAGTCTACGTGCCATTTCAGACTTGACAACAAGGGGAGGCTCCGTGGAGCTGGGAAGTCATCTGGGCATATCCAAGGACACTGGGGAGTAGAAAGGCGCCATTGCATACCCATTGGCCGCATCTGCATGGCGCCAGGCACTCCACACACACCTGGTTGCATCCTCACAACCACCCCAGGGCAGTCATGACAGAACAAATATAAGTGAGCTAAGATTTAGAAGAAAAAAAGTAACTGGAAATAGAACATTTTTTCACCAAAAATTTTTAAGTTATTCAGCCCTGGCTGGTTTGGCTCAGTGGATAGAGCGTCAGCCTGTGGACAGAAGGGTCCCAGGTTTGATTCCAGTCAAGGGCACATGCGTAGGTTTCTGGCTTGATCCCCAGTAGAGGGTGTGCAGGAGGCAGCCGATCAATGATTCTCTCTCATCATTGATGCTTCTCTCTCTCTCTCTCTCCCTCTCACTTCCTCTCTGAAATCAATAAAAAATAAAAAAATAAATTATTCAAAATTTACTAGAGAAACACTACGATTACTCAGGGAAATAAAATTCTATTACAACCTATAAGATTAATTAAAATAATGCAACCTATGTATCAAAGAGCCCTAATAGTTGTCTATTCTAAGCCAAACTTCTCTATTCTTTAGGTACTGCATGTTTGGTAAGTTGATGACATCGACAGTCTTTTTTTTTTTTTTCATATATTTTATTGACTTTTTTACAGAGAGGAAGGGATAGGGATAGAAAGTTAGAAACATCGATGAGAGAGAAACATCGATCAGCTGCCTCCTGCACACTCCCCACTGGGTATGTGCCCGCAACCAAGGTACATGCCCTTGACTGGAATCGAACCTGGGACCCTTGAGTCCGCAGGCCGACGCTCTATCCACTGAGCCAAACCGGTCAGGACGACATCGACAGTCTTGAATACAAAGGAGCCCGTCAGTGAGCCCAGGCTGTCCTGCCCGGAGACAGATCAGCACACCACTTCCTTCACTGAATGCCTTGGAGCAAGAAAAGTGAAGTATGAGCCAGCAGGACGGGAGGTGTGCTCTGTGCCTGTCGCCAGTGTGAGCTCTTCATCACCTGTGGCCTGTGCGCAGACAGGCACAGCCCATGGCCTCCCAACAGCACGCTTTCTGTCACTGTCTTCATTTCACAGGAGAGCAGAGCTGGGCACCACAAGGGCGAGGAGCACAGCCAGGCCACACACCACGCAGCGACAGAGCTGGAACGTCACCACACAAGGTCCCTAAATCGCCAGGCTACTCTGCGCGAGGGAAGGCTCACACCACTGACCACCTGAAGGGCTGTCCGAGTGCGTGAGCACACAGGCTTGGGAGGGGGTAGACTGGTGCACAGCGTGACAATCACGAGGAAGTCATTTGGTTCCATCCTTTAAGAGCAGGGAGACCCAATTCATGGTCATCTATATGGAGAAGAGGCCCTGACACCCCTGGCAGGGATGCTGCAAAGGAGCCGAGAGCATCTGGGAAAAGGTAGGCTGGAGAGCGACGCGGCCAAGTGTCCAGGCTTTGAAACCAGACAGATCGTACTGCACTGTTTCCTGACAGTGCGACTGTGGGCACAGTGCGTGACACCTCCCCAAGCCTCAGTTCCCAAGTCTGTAAAATGGGGGTAACAACAGTAACCCATGTCTCCCAGGGTGTGTGTGAGGATCAGATGACAGACTCGTAAGCATGGAGCACAGAGCCTGGCATATAGTAAGAGCTTATAAACTGCGGCCAGCTATGATGATTAAAACTGGTTTTTCTCAGACCTAAGATCCATGGTTCTGCTTTAATAGTCAAACACCACGTTTGTTAGAAACATGAAAGCAGCGACTGAAAGGCAACCAGGTGGGAGGAAGGCCAACGCTTATGCCCATCATAGCTTCTGTGGAACCACCAAGGACCTATTTCTAACAGTGTCATTACCTGCCCTCGGTGTGCATGTATACACAGTGACAGACACTCTCCACAGAGAAACAAAGGCACGTTACATCACGAAAATTTACCTTTCTACGATGTTTCCTTAAATCACTAGGCTGATAGATGCATGCAAAGAAAGGAAGAAAAACCAGGTTTACTGCACACTTTGATGTTAAAAATCCAACCATCAGTATATACAGGCAAATACATTTAAAAAAGAATGACAGGACAAATATAAGTGAGCTAAGATTTAGAAAAAAAAAGTAACTGGAAATAGAACATTTTTCACCAAAAATTTAAATATAAGTTATTAAAAATTTACTAGAGAAATACCACGAATTATTACTCAAGGAAATAAAATTCTATTACAACATATAAGATTAATTAAAATAATGCAATCTATGTAACAAAGAGCCCTAATAGTTGTCTATTCTAAGCCAAACTTCTCTATTCTTTCATTTTTCTTAATGAAAAACAAGTTACACTTCAAACGATCAGTCTTATAACTGTTATAAAACTGAACAAACCTAATTGGAGTTCATCACCTGTTGGATGTTAATGTAAAATCCTTGTCTAGAATTTAATTTAAAATGCTCAAAAAAAAAGTTTTATTGACTACAGCAGGGAACCCCCTGAAAATCTGTAAGAATAAAAGCTAGAATAAGTAGGTGGAATCTTCACATTCTGTAATTCATGATCTTTAAATTAGAAAAGTTGTCTGTTAAAAGTATTAACTGTGCATGTTCAGTCAGTTGATGCTCTTGATGGTCTTGAATACAGCATCACAACCAGAAGGTATACTGTTTGTGTCAAGATTCCATTAATCCTACACTTAGTGGATCATTTCTTCACATTTGTAGAGGTAACATTTCACTTACGAATTACACACATCCTATAGTTTTGAGTAAAACCACTCTGATCCATCTATATCATGCCTATATCCTCATCTAAAATATATCATCATTGCGGGGAAAAACACTATTCAATGAAAAATGAAGAAAAAGCATAAAGTCACCAATGAGCTGAGCGTGAACAGTCACTCCCCATGGACCACATGGCTGCCGTCACTTGGGCCTGTGGTGGAGGGAGGTGTTGCCCCCAGGGAGAGGGGAAGGGAGGGAGGAATAGACTACGGGGAGATGGGGGCCAGGGGAACTGAGGCCTGGATGAATGGTGATTAAACAAAAGGATGATGCAGGAGATCAAAACCAAATGCAGCAGACACAGGCCAGCCAGCATGCAGAACTACACACAAGGGGAAAATATCCAGCCTGTTTATAAATTCTCAGAGAAAATAAATATGAAACCCTAAGTGAAATTGTCAGAGTTTAAAATACTAGCTAATTAGCTAATGGTGTAAGTTACGGAGAGTATGTCACGTGCCACCGGAATGATGCAGAGGTGAAGTGGCTATCTGCTGGCGGGCAGTGTGGCTGAAAGTGAGTGTGGGTGGGACAGGGAAGGCCGGTGGTGCGGCTGCACAGCACGCTGTCGGTCAGTGTGAATGTGAGGCAGTGCTCATGCAAACCTAAACCAGATGCGTGAACAAGGGTATCGCTCTGTCACCAGGGCCATAGGTCACTGCATTTCCAGATGCTTCCTAGGAAGACACTCGGTCTTTATGGATGGCTGCTGGTCTCCCAGGCAGCACGACTAAGAGGGCCGTCTGCCTTGTTTGGTTGCTGTTTTCTGATGGCAGGCCCTGTACCCTCCAGTTAGGCAACCCTAATGTAGAGGAAGACGGCCTCGGCCTTGGTGCACTTCTCTATCAGCTACGAGGCTGCCTATACTTACTCTGTTAAACTGTCCATTCCTAAAAAACGGAAATACTCCCCCTTGAAGCTGCCATGCCCAATTGGTCCTCCGAGAAGTAAAATTCATTTGTCACCGTGCTGCTGTCGAATGACTGATGACATACCAGCTGGTTTTCAAAACCTTGGACTTCCAAGCATAACATATGCGAAGCAAAATACCTGATTTTCTTCTGGGTCAAACAAAAAGCACATGTGCAGTGTCCGAGACAGAACTCGCTGGATGGAGAGTGCAGCGGGGAACAGGCAAACACTTACCAGAGTCATGATGCCTAGTCTGTCCACTTCCCGAGCGGGGCTGTGCGGGATGCGTCGAGGGGTGGACCGACCGCTGTTTGGAGGGGAGGAGCCCGCGAGTGAGGACGCAGGATATGGAATGGAGCTCATGGATCTGAAACGACCGAGGTTGTCCAGGCTCCCACTGCCAACGCGGCTTTCGATCTCCTCGGCCCGCTGCTCCGTGCTCTCCTTTTCCTCCTGAATCAACCTGGACAAACACAGACAGGCCATCCGCTGTCAGCAGCAGCACCCACGCCACTGTGTAGAAACCGTGTGCAGGTAAGGGGCATTTCTGCCGTGTTAGTTGTACAAGAACAAGACCTGGTGGCCACGCCACCTGCATGTACGGCAGGCTCAGCACGTGGTGCTCTCCACGTGGCCTTGGGACCAACCGGGTGTGTGGCTGCATCAGGTCTGAGCAGGTCGGGCCTCAGGGCACCCTGGTCACGGCTGCGCCCCAACACCTAAGGCCTCCTAAGCCCAGGCAATTCTTTGAATCCTGCCCCAGATGGCCCACTCTTGTACTTTTACTACTAGAGCTGCTGGGAGGTTTCTAAGGAAACCCTTTTAAAATATTGATGAGCCTAAAAGAGCGCACACACCCCTGTGACCAGCACTGTCCCACAATGCACCAGTCCCTGTGCTGTGTTAATTTAATATGGCCAAGTACAAACACCAAGGGGATTTGCCAACCTTCACACCTTAGCTTTCCTGTTCGAAGTGGCTGTGTGATGCACACCGGCACTCTGCAGGGCGGGAGGACGCACATGTGGCAGGTAGCCCCCACCCGCAGCCTCCCAGGTGGGCAAAGCTCCAGGGCCCTCCAGCTGGGTCCTCAGCTTTTGGGGATGGAACTGAACACCTCTCACCCTGCCGCGGCACCTTACACAAATGTGCCGACACCACAGTTGTAGAGGGAAGGCCCTGGCTGACTGAATTCCATAATAAAGGGCAATTTCAAAACTTAAAAACCCTTCAAACAGAACTGAAGTATTATTCTAGACCAGTGGTTCTCAACCTTCTGGACCTTTAAATACAGTTCCTCATGTTGTGACCCAACCATAAAATTATTTTCGTTGCTACTTCGTAACTGTAATGTTGCTACTGTTATGAATCGTAATGTAAATATCTGATATGCAGGATGGTCTTAGGCGACCCCTGTGAAAGGGTCATTCGACCGCCAAAGGGGTCGCGACCCACAGGTTGAGAACCGCTGTTCTAGACCATTTAGACACTGCTCGCTGCACCTGCTCCAGCCTTCTCTAAGTGGGGTACGGTTCCCCGGGGACACTGTCTGTGTGCCGGGCATAACTCCATGTACAACCTCGTATACCTGATCTCCTTGTTGATGGCGTCCAGCTGCTCCTGCAGCATCATGGCCAGCGTCTGAGCATCGGCCTGCCCACTGGGCGACAGCAGCGCCGACGAGCTGAAGAGAGTGTCCCCTTCGTCCTCGCCGTCTGACAGGTCGACATCGCTCTCAAACGCCTGTGCCACGTTGGCCAGGACGCTGGCTTGCTGGGCACGCTCCCAATCCTGCTCGTTCAGAGTCTGTACCTGTGAAAAGAAACTCCATCTCAGCAAAGACGCAAGAGTATAACCACAGTCAGAGCAACTTTAAGGAAGTCAAAGTCAAAAGTTTTCAAAAATTTCTAAATCAAGCCAGAAAGATTCTCGAAAAATGGGCCACGCTACAAGCTGCTGGCATCAATCAAGATTAGCCAGTGAATGTTAATTTAATTAGTGAGAAAATGCTCATTTACATTAAAATAAAATGCTTAGCCTGGCTGGCGTGGCTCAGTGGTTGAGCGTCAACCTATAAACCAGAAGGTCAGGGTTTGATTCCCGGTCGGGGCACATGCCCGGATTGTGGGCTCAGTCCCCAGTGGAGGGCGTGCAGGAGGCAGCCAATCAATGATTCTCATCACTGATGTTTCTGTCTCTCTCCTTCTCCCTTCCTCTCTGAAATAAATAAAAATATGCTAAAAAATATATACTCTTAAAACTAAAAAGATAAATATTGTCGACCCTTGAACAATACAGGGTTAGGGGTACCAACCCCCTGCACAGTCATAAATCTATGTATAACTTCTGACTCCCCCAAAACTTAACTACTGACAGCCCATTGTTGACTGGAAGTCTTATCAATAAGATAGTCAATTAACACATACTTTATCTTACATTATACACTATACTTATAATAAAGTAAGCTAGCGGAAAATACATTCACGATGCTGTACCTACTCAGAGATACCTAGTCCTAAGTGTAAGTGGTCTGTTTACACGTTGGAAAATTCCACAGATAAGCTACCTGCACAGTTCAAAACCGTGTTGTTCAAGGGTTAACTATACGTGCGCTCATTTATTCTTCACTACTACTTCAAGACTACTAATCGGCATTGTGTTAGAGTAAGAGGTCATATTTTATTAGAATTTCCATTCCTTAAAAAAAATAGCACACCTCAAAAATAAACTTTTAGCTAGAAAAAGGGACATGGGGGGGAGGGAAAGAGAACGTGACCTATTGACACTGTAATTCCAAAACACTCTCAAAACGATGAGGTAAACAGGTGACTTGTGCAGGCAGGTGAGCCAGGGAGAAGACGGAGCGCTTGCCTTGGAAGGCTCGTCCCGCAGCGCTGCCACGCGGCCTTTCTGGGGGCGCCGCAACACCACGCTGCCGCTGTAGGAGTCCGTGGGACCGTCTGCCACGGGGAACCTGAAGTCTGGGACGCTGCCCAAGTGGGGTCGGCTGAAACATGGGAAAAAAACATTATTAGGAGAAAGTGAACTAACTTTGTTGGTCAGGCCAGACCTGTCAATCTGGGAAATAAATAAATTTACGGCAAGGTCTCTACGGAGGGCACAGAGGGTTCTCCACTTGCTCCAATGCCCACGCCCTGCCAATCTTTCCTCTTTCAGCCCCTCCAGGAGGGAAACCTCGATGCCCAGGGAAACCAATGCGACACCGCAAACGTGACCCTCAGAACTGTCCCTTGGTCAGGCTGCGCAGCCTGGGTCATCTCCGCTTTCTCCCTGATTGACCAGGGGGCACACCCGCATGTCACTCCTGGCCTCCAACTGCTTACTTTCCCAGCTGCCAACAACCACTGCGTGAGGCTGCCGGCCCCCAGCCCCCACCTGTGAGGCTGCCGGCCCCCAGCCCCCACCTGTGAGGCTGCCTCAAGTGCACCCTGGAGGACCTGCTGCAGGAGCCCCTGAACCCCAGCTGGCACTGACAGGAACTGGACTTGGCAGCTTGCTTTCATGTTTCCAGATCCAAAGCACAGACCAGTGTGCAATCAGGTTAGCAGACACTCAACACTGTTGGCTGGAGGAATCTCCCGAACAGTGGCCAGGCCTGGACACCCTGGACGGAGATGCTGAAGGAGCCACTAGCTGTCACCAGGAGGCCTGCCAAGGACCTGGTCAGCGGGGGATGGAGCGCACTGCCTACAGGTCCCACCTTCACTGGGCAGGGCACCACACTCAGTCCTGCCACCGTCACCTGGGAAACAAGGGTGCTGCCTTCATTCTTAAAAGTCCTTAGGATCTGGGGAGATAAAACCCACCCACCTGATCAAAGTAAGTTAACGGGTCCCCTTGTGCCCGGGCACGCGACCTGCGGACAGGGCCAGTGGGACATGCCAACTCATCCCCTTTTGGTTCCCACACCTCTACATTCTTTCAAGAAATGTTTCTGAAATGCTGCTCAGACTTATTGCTCATCTAAAAATGTCCACGTCAGGAATTTCCTCTTTCCCTTGTTCCTAATGAACTGCTCCTTCCTCCTCAGCAGGGTTCCAGCTGTGGTGGGGCTGGGCCTTGTTTCACACCAGCTGAAAGCCACGCGCACAGTCCTGCATGTCATTCTGGATGATTTCTCCAGAGTCCGCAAGTGCCTACTCCTGACACCCATCTCCAGGCTGCCTCGCCTCCCCACTGCCACCACCCTGCAGCTAGTCCCCTCAGGAGCGAGGCTCTTGTCCACATGCCGTCTATTTACGGAAGCCCGTCCATCAGCTGCCTTTCCCACTCCGCCTGGGACCTCTCCTCTTGCTCCAGAAGGTCACAAAACAAGCCGGCAGACCCCACTGCGAAGCCATGCCCAGAAGCCGAGCTCATGCCTGCTTCTCTTTACCCTCCCAGCCAATGCCTGTCCCAGGCGCTCTGCGAGGTGTCTTTTCCCACCTGTGGCTCCTCTGTGAAATCTGCAGGTTTGCCTCCTCGAAGTCTCTCCTGCCACTGTCCCCCACACAGCCTCTCGGTCCCTGTGCCCGTGCCTGTCACTCCCGGGTCTGATGCTCTCTGAGGCCCTGGGCTTTGCCTGCCTGTCCCTACACCACCAGGGCCTTGTTCTGCGCGGCCTTCCAGTGCACACACCCATGAACTGATCACCCCGCTTCCAAACCTCCTCCAGGTGCTGAGCCTGGCCTGGCCTCCGGGGCCCAGCCAAGCTGCAGCCAGTGATGCTGCTCACCCAGCCAGGCATGCGCCCTGTGCACACGACAGGGCGGAGGCCGACTTCATACCTGTGATGAAGGGAAGCACCTCTGAGCCGCATCTGGCTCAGTTCAGCCCTCAAAGCTTCGATGTTCAGTACCAGCTGATTCTGCAAAACAGCAAGTGACACCCATTGAAGATCTCAGGATGCAAATTCTTCGCACAATAGGTTAACTGAACAGTGACAAGTACCAAGCGCTTTAATTCTAAGAACATTTTCTCCAAAAGTCCTAATGTAAACAGACCCCCCTGACCCCCAACGAATAATTGCACACCTGCACTCACCGACCATTTGTATGCTCAACCTTTCTATACGCTGCAAAACATTAAGTCAAGCTGACAAAAAGCTGTTCCAGGCACCCCTAAGCTGTGTCTCAGTGCTACCCCAAGTAGCTCCTATAGTGGCCCCACGTGGCCACGGAGCCCTCGAAGGGGCAGTCCCAGTTGAGATGTGTGGTGACTGTAAGGTGGATTTCAAGCTTCATATGATAAAAAGCATGGGAAGGAGCTCATCAATTTTTATGTTAATTATATGACAAAGTAACATTTTGATTCTACTGGGTTAAACACAAGTGCTTTCACCTATCCTTGTACTGTTTCAATGTGGGCCGCTAGGATCACGCGTGGCTAAGTGTCTTCAGACTGGCCAGGCCTGTGCTAGGGGAAGGTTTGTCGTTCTGTTGTAGCTTTTCCGTGAAGCCAGAAGGAAGCAGCCCTGGGCCACGTGCACCACCAGACGCACAGCCACGGAGCAGTGGGCTCGCACAAAGAAGCCGCCTCAGCACCCCCCCATGCCGCAGTGGTCACAGCAGCACTGGACGCAGCTCCGTTCTGCTCTCAATGGGGGTCTAAATGGGCTACAGACTTAAGTACCTTATCATGTTGAGTTTCTTCTAGTTGCTTTTTTGCATCTTCAACTTCACGTACTAGAGAATTCTGAAAAAGATACAGTGCTTTAGTGTTGATTCGGGACAATGCTCCACGTGATATCAGAAGGCTGCGTTTCTGTTTAAAATAATGAAGTACCTCAGCAAAGGAATGAGGCATGAGAATGTACTGCTGAGCAGCACCACACTCCCAGAGTGAGGCCAGAGGAACCGTGAACAGTCCCTGGTAAGGTAAACTTACTTTTCTGACTGCCTTCCGAATGTTGGTGTGGACATTCATTTTAATTGTTACACTGGTCTGCAGTGGCCTTTAGGCCATTAGGGAAAGCTAACACAGGTTCACATGCCGGGTTCAGCTCCCAGATAAAAACATTCCTGCCTGCCCAGCCAGTGTTGCTCAGTGGTTGAGCAGTGACCTATGAACCAAGAGGTCATGGTTCGATTCCCAGTCAGGGCATATGCCCGGGTTGTGGTCTCAGTCACTAATGTGGGGAGTGTAGGAGGCAGCCAATGATTCTCTCTCATCATTGATGTTTCTATCTCTCTCCCTCCTCCTTCTTCTCTGAAATCAATAAAAATAAATAAAAATTAAAAACATTCGTGCCTTTGGGTTGGCCCACTGATCAGGGATGTGTGTCACCAACCATCCTGTGCAGCTCGGACAATGCGCTTCATAGTGTCTGATGTGTCGCACCATCAGTAAGATCACTGGTCTCTCTCAAATGAGCATGACCAAATGCCAACCCCAACAAAGATTCTGGGTCGCATCTCTAGGTACACTGGTGCCATCAGAACAATTTTATTGACCTGGACCCCACTGGCTCCCCCTGGGGTCCTGACAGATCCTAGAATGTGTCTCCTCTCAGTCATAGCTAAGAATTCCATGGCGACAGCAGCGAAAGCCCAGGCTCAGACACTTTCCAAACCAAATGCAAAGAGAGAAGGCAGGTGGTAGAACGGGACTCTGAGACAGAAATCAACTTCCAATGCAAGAGCAACAAAGGGGTGAGGGCCGGGCCTCCCAAAAGATTCTAGTGTAGGGGTTGGTAAACTGGCGCCTGTTGGCGAAATTCAGCCCACAGCCTCTTCCTGTCAATCAATTTTTATTAGAACAGCACACCAACTAATTTACATACCGTGTCTTTGGCTGCTTGCATGCGCATTGATTAGCATGGAATTATTTTACTCAGTTTGTAATTATTAGCAAGAGTGTAAAATATTTACTGTCTGCTCCTTGAAAGAAACGGTTTACTGACTCCTGCTCTAGAGAATAAGAATGACAAACGATTTTCCATGTACGCAAACTGCGCAAGGACATGGCCAGTGAGAGCCACTTCCTCTGGAAGATACTGTCTGCTTTCCGCACTGGCATTGACCGTTAGGCACTGTGGGGCGGGAATGCCCTCAGGGCAACCAACCTTCTCTTCCAGAGCAGCCATCCTCTCCTTAAGGTGAAGCTGAAGTCTCTCATTCGATTCTGAAAGGAGCCTGTCAACAGTTTCTGATAAGCGTTTATTATGTTCTTCATTCATCTTTTCTCTCTGCCGTGCCTAAAACAGGAGAAAAAAACTCAGCGCCCTGGCTGGTTTGGCTCAGTGGATGGGGCGTCAGCCTGTGGACCGAGGGGTCCTGGGTTCCATTCCGGTTGGGACACATGCCCAGGTTGCAGGCTCAGTCCTCAGTAGGGGGCGTGCAGGAGGCAGCCGATCGATGATTCTCATCATTGATATTTCTCTCTCTCTCCCTTCTTCTCTGAAATCAATAAAAATATATTAAAAAACAAACAAACACTTAGCAACTTCCAGCAAAGGCAGGATCATTATTTTAAAAGTGCCAAGGGCCGACGGTGTGGGCGATCTGTGCTATCAGCCCTAGGCTGTCCGTCCCCATCGCCTGTAATGATGACAGGAGCACTAGGACCCACTCGCAGGTGCAGAGTCACAGGGACGAGTCTGTGAGAGATCACCAAGGAGAAGGTCCTATTGCTTCTGCCGAACGAAGCACTCGTGGGCCTCAGGAACCCCTCCAATCAATCAGCTGCCAGACTGACGCAGGAGGCAGACTGACATGCAGGAACAAGGGTGTTTATGGGGATCAGATTATGTACACACACTGGGGACCTTCCCCGCATGTAAACAGAAGCCTGTGTCTGGATTCAGGGGAGAAAAGAATTTAACCCACAAAGCAAAAGGTAAAGAAGTTCATTTTGGAAAAAAGTCAGTGGTAATAGAGAGACTTTGACTTGTTTTTCTTTATATTCCTACATCTCTTGAACATTTTATAATAAAGATTTATATTAAAAAATTACAAATATCTTAATTTTAAAATGTATTAACAAAGTGATAAGTCTATAGTTGATAAAACCATCACCCATTTCATGGTTTAAAAAGCTTGCTTTTGTCCCATATCCTAAGTGCAGGGACAGGAAGTGCCAACAGGCAGCCAAGTCAGGGTGGGCCGCTGGAGTGTGGCAGGCGCTTCCCCAGGGGGAGGGCAGCGTGGCCAGGGGCTGAGAGGCGTGCTCAAGCCACGCTGCCCAGGTAGGAGTGGTGAACCCACAAGAACTCGCTGCGGGACTGTGCTTCAGTTTCCTTGTCTATAAAATGTGGTGCCAGTGTCTCCCTTTTCTCTATGGTCTTGTAAGGATTAAAGAGAAAGCCCTCCAAACCATGCCTAACACTCTGCAACCACCACCTGGAGGAGACCCCATACAGTAAGGTATTAACATTCGAATATTTTGAGAGCAAAACTTAAAAGTTACTTTGAATTGCCTTAGTTATACACAGAATCCCCATCTCAGCACCTGTCCTTCAACTCTATAAGCCAGGACTGAAAATAATAGAGAGGCTCAAGCAGTGTGGCTCAGTGGTTGAGAGTCGACCTATGAACCAGGTCACAGTTCAATTCCCGGTCAGGGCACATGCCCAGGTTGTGGGGCTCAATCCCCAGTGTGGGGCATGCAGGAGGCAGCCAATCAATGATTCTCTCTCATTGATGTTTCTCTCCCCCCGCCCCCCCACCTCTTTGAAATCAATAAAAATTAAAAAATAATAAAATGCACCCCTAAATAGCCAAAAATCTAATTCTCCAAGAGGTGAACGTGTGCATGAGCCTGTGCATGTGTGCCTGTGTGTGTGCACAAGCCTGTGTGTGTGTGTGCGTGTGTGTGTGTGTATGTGTGTGTGCATGAATCTGTGTATACCTGCGAAGGAGCATGTGTGCATATGTGTATGTGCGTGTGCACATACTGGGAGGCAGGGGACTGCCCAGCACAGTCCCTTCATCAGAGTCAGAATCTTCTCTTTGTGGAAGCTCATGTCTGATGCTCGGCAGTCCATGACCAAGAATACAGGTTCCTGGTGAAAACAACATCTAACAGCCTTGAACTGATGTCATAAGGTGGATACCCGCTGGACCTGGGGCAGCCACTCTCTTTTCCCTGGATGTGCCATGCTGACCTCTGACGGACTCTTTGTGAAAAGCTCTTAGATCCACCCGGCACGCGCCCCACGACCCTGCTCGCGGACTCCTTCCATCACGGCTCAGCCAACAATCCTCATGTGCAGTAATATCCATCCCTATATATACCTTTACGTTGAGAGTAATAATTTGCTATTTCGGGATAGAGGTCAGGAACATAACCTGAATTTGGGACTTGGGTGCCATATCCTAAGCAAGCAGACTCTGCCTAGTCATTTCAGGGGGCCCCAGGCCAGCAACCTCAGTGTGTTTGAGGGGCGCCCATAAATCGGTCCTGCTGGTGCCTGGAGCAATTCCTGACAGGCTTGTCAGGGCTGCAGGCAGCCTCCTTGGACGTGGGGATCCATCTGCCCCCTGCAGGACTGCCCGCAGGCACCAAGTTCTTTCCTGCTTCCAAGGGGACATGATGTTGCCTGTGTGGCAGGGGCCCCTATCAGCAGACAAAGCGCAGATGCGTTCACAAGGTAAATGCACGCAGCAGAGGGAGAAGGGGACAGAGTCAGGGAAAGAGGAGAACTGAGCCTCCCGCACCCGGCGGCCCCCAGGCTCCACACAGCGCTGGAGCAGACAGATGTCTGCTGGCCACGTACCCGCTGCAGCTCCTGGTTCTTCTCCTCCAGCTGCGCCTCCATCTGGCACAGCTGCTCCTCAATGTTGCCGTGTCTCTCCTCAGCCTGTCGGCAAGAACAGTGTATAAGTTCAACTAACAGTGACGCGACTCTGGGGACCGCATGCTGCGAACTAACTAAAGCGGTAGCAGAAAGCACACATGCTCCGTGCGGCGCTCCCACCCGACGGATGGAAGCGCTTCCTCATCCACCAGCACGTCCTGGGTGGCGCATGTGTCAGTGGGAGGCAGCTGACCCTCTGAGGGTGGCTCTGGGTGCGGCTGGGGTGTGGTGAGCTCTGTGAGGAAACTGCCTCCCCACCATGCCCAGGCTCGGGCTTCCTCGTGTCCCCCGTCCTGAGCTTGCGTGCTGAGTGCGCATGGAGCGGAAAGCAAGCACGACCCGACGCGGCACGACTACCTTCCTAAGCTGGGAAGTGAGTTCGCACAGTTTAGCTTCCTTAGCAGCAGAGCTTCCAGGAGACAAAAGGTCAGACTACAGGGCCGACCGAGGACAGGAGAGATGACAAGGACAGGAGAGGTGACAGAGGAGAGAAACCGAGACTTTAAACGCAGATCACGGTGGAAAGGAAGAGCTTCCGTCCCAGCTGTTAGCATGAACTCGCTCACGGGTCTGTGAGCACTTGTGTCAGCTGACTGACCCCACGCTGGCCACGCAGCATTGTCTGTCCTGCCCCTGCCAGCTCCTGAGCTCGAGCCAGTGAGACAAACCATCAGCAGGTGCTCCCCCACAGGCGCCTGGGCCTCTGGACCGCAGACCTGAGGCTCTCGTAGGCCCAAGAGGGCGGGGTGTCTGTGGCTATGCCCGTCCTCCTCCTGGGGACCCGCCCAGCCCAGGCACCAGGACAGCATTCTGACATCATCTTGTCATCCGTCTGCTTCCCCCAGGGTGAGGATGACTCTGAGAACAGGAACTGTGTCTTGCACATGCGTAGCCAATATTTGTTGAGCAAATGAATAAATTACTTAAAAAATTTGTTTATTACAAATCCACTCTGACTGTCTGTAGAAGAGAGTGGTCCTCCCCTACTTCTGAGAAGCCCTTCCCTTCCTCTCCACAAAGCTTCCATCCGGGGCCTTGAGCTGCTGACTTAACTCCAAGAAGCAGTGACTCTTACTTAGAGAACCCACGCTGGGGACAAACAGTACACGTCTGACAAACTGGAGGGAAATCAACATCAGGATAACAAATAATTGGGGGTATGCCTGACATTTAAGAAGTGTTCCACTCTCAAACAAAACAGCACTAAAAACCAGTCTGGCTATTTCAGGGATTTTGGGCTACCGGTGTAAGACCAATGACCAAGGTCCATGAACAAACCATCCCCCCAATCAAAGCCCCGTGTGTAAGGGAAGGAAGCCGGGGAAGCACCTTGGAGAGCGCAGCCACCCGCTGGGCCAGCTCAGCCTCCACCTCAGGGAGTGTCTCCGCCTTCCGCAGGGTCTGCTGCAGCTTCTGCTCCGCCAGCTCCAAGCGCTCCTGCAACTGGCGGTTCTTATCCTCAGTCTGTGGAGAGAGCAGAGAAGCGAGTGGGAACAGGTCTCTGTGTGCGTGTGCTTTTTAAAATATATTTTACTGATTTCAGAAAGGAAGAGGGAGAGAGAGATAGAAACATCAATGATGATAGAATCATCGAACAGCTGCCCCCTGCAAGCCCCCTACTGATGACTGAGCCTGCAACCTGGGCATGTGCCCTAATCAGAATCCAACCGGCAACCTCTGGGTGCACAGGACGATGCCCAACCACCTGAGCCACAGCAGCTGGGGCAGCCACTCTGTCTTTAATAAACTAAGACAAATCTGAATGCTGACACTGAAGTTAGTTCTGATAGGAGAACTCTTCCTGTGAGGAGTTCACACCCACTTTCTTGGGCTTGACTTCAATTGCAAAACACCTCTGGCCAGAGTACTTGCCTTTCCTAAGTATCGTTAAAGAAATCTTCCCAGAAATACAAGTTTCTACACATTAAAGAAACATGCTGGTCCCTTTTCAGTGGGGACTGAGGAGAACCAGGCCCCTCTCACAGCTGACCACCACGGCGTGGCTCCATCTCCTCGGAAAGGGAGCCCCCCCCCCTCCCCCAAAAGAGGATGCCTACGAAATGCATCTCAAGTTATTTTTGTTTTTTAATATATTTTTATTGATTTCAGAGAGGAAGGGAGAAGGAGAGAGATAGAAACATCGATGAGAGAGAATCATTGATCAGCTGCCTCCTGTATACCCCACACTGGGGATTGAGCCTGCAACCTGGGGATGTACCCAGCCCGGGAATCGAACTATGACCCCCTGGTTCATAGGTTGACGCTCAACCACTGAGCCACGCCAACTGGGCTCAAGTTATTTTTGTAAATGTATGATTAGTCTTTTTAAAAAAAATCCTCATACTCTACAAAAATTTCAATGTAGAAAATGCAGACAAAAGAATTTTTTTTTAAAAAAAGAAAACTCAGAACTCATTTATAAGTTCAGGTTCCTGAGATGTTAGCATTTGTTTATACTCAGCTTTCTTCCCTTTCTCTGCCTGCATTTATACGGGTAGACAAAAGTAGGTTTACAGTTATAATACATCTAACAATACAATAATTAATACATAGTAACCAAGAGTAAACTGTTCTGAGTACTCACAATTTTAAACCTGTTACACATATACAATATATTATGCTTTCAAACCCTCAGAAAATTTTGTGACCTGTCTTTTAAACTCAGTATTGTGAACATCTTACATGCTCTTAAACAGCATTTCACATTCTAATTTATAACTTCCCAGTATTTTATTTATTATTTTAACTTGGGCGCTAAGGATACACTTTATAATACACTAGACAAACTCACTTTATTTTCAGAAGTGGATTCAGTTTTCGAGTTAACTGACTACCTGCGCCTCCAGAGGAACAAGAACGGTGTGGCTGTGGAATCACCAGAGGTGAACGCTCCCTGCAGGCTGCCTTGCTAAACCCACCGTTTACTATCCTGACCCGTCACTCACAAGCAGCCCACTGCCTCGAAATGGGAAGGTCTTTGCCACTCTGTTTCTTAGGTAAACAGGCTGACAAACAACAGATTAATGAAACAAAACAGAAGAATCAAGGAGTGTAACTCTATAAAATGGTAAAACCAAATCCTACATAATTAAAACTGTTAATTAAAATAACCCATACTTTTCAAACATAATAGTCTGAGATCATAAAAACTTTACTTTGGACTTGACATCAACAGGAAAGTCACAGGAGAAAGGGCTCTAACTTCCTTAGTAATTAACTGGAAAAGCGAGACCAAGTTCCTTAAGAACACTACCTGTCGATGCATAGAGTCCTTGTTGGCAATTTCGTTTTCCAGCTTGTCGTTGAGGTCGTGCACAGAGGTGGCCTCGCGCTGGGCTGCGAGGTAGCGCTCCTCCAGGGTGTTGATCCGCTCCTCCATGTCTTCCTTCTGCGCCATGGCCTACACAGCATTCAGAGGGGAAGGTAAGTAACAGGGAACACATCAACATGCTGCTGAGAAAAAACTGGACTAAACCCTAATTTTCAAATCAGATATAAAATTAGTGTCTCCAAAATTAAATTGATAGGTCAATTTTCAGCAATGTGAATGGAAACGTGCCTACCTCAAATATCATAAACATGCACCTATACCATTAGCCAGCACTCCCTGTCTTAACACTATGTCTGGCCACTCAGTTAACCAAGCTTATCCTTTTCTACGTAGCATTTCCAAAAAAATGTACAATGAAATATCGCAACATTGCACGAATTCCAGGAGGGGAAGGTATCTGCCTCACGGTACAAGAGGGTTCATCAAGGTGTGATCCCTCAATGGACATGACAGTCAGACACCAGTGTCATTTTCTTGGGTACAAATTGGATGAAATCACATCCAATTACCATAAAATGAAGGAAATCGTTACACTTGGCTGGTGTGGTTCAGTGGTTGAGCGTTGACCCAGGAAATAGGAGGTCACGGTTCGATTCCCAGTCAGGGCACATGCCCGGGTTGCAGGCTTGATCCCCAGTAGGGGGCATGTAGGAGGCAGACAATCAATGATTCTCTCTCATCATTGATATTTCTATTCCTCTCTCGCTCTCCCTCCCTCTCTGAAGTCAAAACATATGTTTAAAAAAAAAATGTAAGGAGATCAAATGAATGAATGGAAATGGAAGTCAAAGTTTAAGTTAACTGTATACAGCCTTCAAAAGCCTAATCCTGTGAAAATAATTCTCTTACACAGTATTAAAACACTGCAACTAGGACCGAACTTTCTGCTCATGCAATTCCTGTCCCCATGTAGAAATTCATTTTAGGTGCCTCCCCATTGACTAAGTAACTAATGTTAGCAAAGCCTTAATATTAAAAGTGACAGGTCTTTAAAAAAGGAATTTAATTTCAAAATTCGCTGCATATTACTCTGCCACATAAATACTGCCTGTTACCAGAGAACAGTGTAACTAAACCTTAACAGGTTACACTCTATCTACTCCTGTGAGGGTCTGAAAGGCTCTTCCTGAGAGTCCTGGCTGAGATGGTCTCCCCGGGAGAAGAGGTGGGGTGTTTGTCTTGTTTACAAAGAAGAGCATAAAGTGAAGGGGGAGGGGCGATGCCAGAGAAAGTATGCAGCCCTCACTGGCTTTTATAATGACGATTATAAATTCTTACACATACAGAAGGAACTGTCTGCCAGATAGGAGTGCATTTCTACGCAATGTGACAGCATCATCCTGATGACCCCATGTGAGCACACTTCACTGTCTGTCTGACCCCAGCATTTAGTATCAATGATTCCTTTGGGGACAGGACATATAAAGGCTAGGAGATTGCCAACGCTCTGAACAGTCAGCAGACAACGCAGATAGCAGGTCAGTGAACTAGCAGCACACCAAACACCAACACCCACATGTTCACGTGTGCGTCAGAAGGAAATCTGAGCATGGTGGAGACTAGGTTCAGACTGCCCAGACCTTGCAGAAATCAGGACTCCACAACCAGGCCATTACACAGTCACGCAGTAGCATGACCAGAAGGGTGGCCTCCTGTTCCTTCTGCCGCCGCCGGACTAATGAGCAGCTGGACCAGGTCTCCACCTTTCCAGACCTTGGGGAAAGGAGACTGCATCAGCAGAACGGGGAGGTCACCTATCATGGTCTCACAGCGCCGTTCTGTTTTTTGCTATTACGTATACAATGATGCGAAGGTTGGAAGCAATTGGGAGGGTAAGGGACAAAAGGAGCAAAACAATCAAACTTTCAGACCACCCCAGCATTTGGCCCGATGATGGCCCTGCAACCTGTGGGCTCGCTTACCTCCCGCACATCTCGCTGCAGCTTCGTGTTCACCTCCTCGGACTTGATGAGGTCCTTCCGGGCCGTGTCCAGGTCCTCCTCCAGCTCTGCCACGTGGGTGGAGAGGGCGGCCAGGCGCTCCTTCATCTGGCTCTGTTCCCGGGCCTGCTTGTCTATGACTTCCTGCAGCTCCATCACTTTAGCAAGGTCTTCCTCATGGCTTAAAGAACCATCAGAGGATCTCTGATGGGGAGAAAAGAACTCTTAAACAGCCTCATCTGAGGAGCTAGGAAGCAAAGTGCTTCTGGGACACAGGGAGACATCAAATGAATATATGCAGTCAGCTGGACCACAACTTCCGCAGGAGGCTGGACTGGACTGGGCTGTGGCCCAGCGTTCCCCACAGTCCTGCGCAGACCACGGACAGGTGAAACCAGGACTTAGAAAGAGACAGAGAGAGCCAAGGACTTGCCTTTCCATTCGTGCTGGGTGTGTTTTCTTGTTCATGATTTATGTCAAGCACCCCATCTGTCAGTGTTTTTTTCTGATTATTCTGTTCTTTAAGAATCATCAGCTAAAACCAAAAAATCGAATATGAGAGTAAAGCACTAAGTAAAGACAGCAAAACTCGTTTTGGAAAAACACAACTACCAACTGTAAACATAATATAAGAATATATCCATGGGGACGTCAGCCATCCGGACTATGGCCAGATTAGTAAAACCAGAACTTACTCCCTACTGGACAGGTGGTACTGAGAGATATCCTGCAACTCTGGAAGGAAAGTGCCATTCACCAGTCCTTACACTGACTCCAGGGGCTGGTCCTCACTCAGAAAGACAAACAGCACCTGATATCCACTAGCACAGTCTTCATAATTTTTTTTAAATTACGAGATAAAAATGAAAAACCCTCAATTCAAACCATGTGATGTACCAAACTTACCTCTTTGTGGGTGGCACCCAGCTCTTCCTCCAGCAAACTACACCTTTCAAGTGCTACTCGTAGGCGCTCCCTCACCTGAAAGCAAACAGAGTTGAAGTGTGTGCATATTTATTTAATGCTTAATGACAGCAATTCTAATTCACCATCATTCTAACATAACACAACAGTATACCTTAACGTCTTTCATGATGTTAATGTCAAGAAAAGCCGTTTGTTAATAGCTTAATAATTTAGAAAAATCTTCTCCCTAAATTATACTATTCAAGTCTTAATAACAAATCAATATACAGAATGGAATAAATTTTAAGCCTGGCTGGCATAGCTCAGTGGCTGAGCATCGACCTATGAACCAGGAGGTCATGGTTCAATTCCCATTCAGGGCACATGCCGGCATGCGGGCTCGATCCCCAGTGTGGGGCATGCAGGAGATGCCGATCAATGATTCTCTCTCATCACTGATGTTTCTATCTCTCTCGAACTCTCCCTTCCTCTCTGAAATCAATAAAAATATGTAACAAAACAACAAAAACTTTAAAACATTTATGCTAATACTTTTTACCTATACAGAACTCTGTCTTCTCACAGGAAAACTGTAAGAGTTTAAGATGTGCACATCCGTGATGCCCACGGAGCAATGCGGCACATGCTCACGCCAAGAATAACTGCGGGGCTGCTGTACCTTTTCATCCAGAGCTTTGTGGTGCTCAAACAATGACTTGAGTGCTTTGAGGACTTCCACCTCGCTGGACACGCCTGCCGGGGACTGCGCCTGTCTCTTCACCACGGTCATCCGGAGAGAACGCTCGTGCCTGGAGACAAGGCACTCTAAATGTTCTAGCAGCAGCTACAAGAAAGGCCAAAATCAAACACGTTTAAGGCACACTCTCAGTATCGTATTTGAACCTGGAGCAAATAACTCCCTTCATTCTCATGCTAACACGAGTCTGACTCCCTTCAATTTGGTCTAAAGTCAGAGAGAGCCTTCTCAACGGTATTAAAATATTAGTTCTTCTCATCATCAATTTCAAGCCAGGACTGAGAACACTGAACTGATCAAATGCAGTTGAGTCACAGGAGATGTTCAAACTGTGCTTGAAGCCAGACGGAGTGGGTCGTTTTTGAGAGTAAAGCCAGCAGCGCAGCTCTGGACAGCGACCCAGAGGCCAGTGTGAGAGCACGCAGACCAGACTCACCCTGGTGTTGTTTCTTTCTGCCTTCAGTTCAGCAATTTCTTCTTCCCGCTCAAGCAGCTGCTCCCTGCACACATTGAGCTCTTTAGTAAGTGCTGCAAACTCCTGGAAAACAGGACAGACGCTGTCAAGATCCCAGGGCTCACGCAGAGGCAGCCCAGGGCTGGGACAAGGGGTGACCCTCCAGAGAAAGAGGTCAGACGATGAGCCAGACCACAGACCACCTCACTCAGACTGCCTGTCAGGCATTCAATAGAGTGAAACTCCTCTGAAATAACTAAAATTATCTGCCAACGTTTCGCTGCATTTTAAGTTTTTCTCTCTAAAGAACAAAGAAGGGACAAAGGTTCACTTAATCAATCTGACATTCAAATTACGAAAAATGGTTGATACAGATTCTAGACAATTTACAAACAGGTGGCATATTCAAGTTCATGAATAAATTCTTTGAAATCAAAGTCAACTTTACCCCAGAAATGACGCCAGTCATTAGAACCTGACTTTACAAGGCTAGCCTCCAAGAGCTTATTTGAGCCATGACGCAGAACTGAAATACTTGAAAAGAAGCTGTCCCCAGGACTTGAAAAGAAGCAAAACCCAGGACTATTCATGCAAACTGGGGCACATGGTCATCCCACCTATGAGAGGTGGGTGGACAGAGATGGGAGGGGCAAGACTTCTGAGTATGCCTAGTTCTGTGGTTCTGATTTTTGGATCATATAAACATTTTATATATTTGGAAAAAAATTATATTCCAAACAAAAAAGGCAGACCCTAAAATTAAGAATAATCAAAAACAAATGAACCTAACTGTGTTATCAAATTTTGTGTGGCTATGTTACTTCCTATTGCTTTAAAACATATTATTCTAACTACACTTGACACTTAAACAATGGGGGAGGTTGGCTTAGGGGCACCGACCTGCCCATGCAGTCAAAAATGTGCCTGCATATAACTTCTGACTCTCCAAAAACTTTACTCATGACTGAAGCCTTACCGATCACATAAACAGTCAATTAACACATATTTTGTATGTTATGTTATATACTGTATAATTACAATAAAGTAACTTAAAGAAAATAAAGAAAATCAAGAAAGATAAAATACATTTATAGTACCGTATGTGTATATTGAAAACAAAAATTGCATATATGTGGGTGTGCACAGTTCAAATCCATTTTGTGCAAGGGTCAATTTGCATATATTCTTTTTTTCAAATTGATTTTAGAGAGAGGCAGGGAAGGAAAGACAGAGAGAGAGGGAAAACACTGCTCAGTCACCTCCCATACACTTCCCAACCAGGGATTGAACCCGAAACCTTTTAGTAGACAGGAAGACTCTCCAACCGAGCCACATTGGCCAGGGCTGGGCTGCATATATTCTTAAGATATATTTATTCCAAAACTCAAAAGAATTATAAAAACAATTCTAAAACTTGATTCAGTAGGATAATTATAACAATAAGGTACTAAATATCTAAATAGGATAAAGAAAATAATGTTGCCCTGGCTGGTTTGGCTCAGTGGTTGGAATGTCAGCCCAAGAATAGAAGAGTTTTGGGTTTGATTCCCTGTCAAGGGCATGTACCTGGGTTGCAGGTTTGATCCTCGCCCCGCTTGGGGCACATATGGGAGGCAGCCAATCGATATGACTCACATCCATGTTTCTCTCTCTCTCTACTCCCCCCACCTCCTTTCCACTCTCTAAAAAAAAAAAAAAAAAAAAGAAAAAAAAAGAAAAAAAAATCCTCTGGCGAGGATTAGCCAAAAAAATATGAAAAAATAAGTGACCACTTTAACCACTGGTTCCCACCTTGTGTCCATTCTTGCCCCCACCCCCAACCTATTCTCTAAGCAGCATAAACATGATCTAAAAACATCCCAACAAACCTTGCTAATCTCTCCACCTGGTCCGTGACAGTATTTAAAGAAACCCTCACTCTTTGGCAGGCAAGGCTCTGACTGCCCACCTGGCCCCCTCACCTGACGCACTCCTCCCTTTGCTGCAGGAACAATGGCCTCACTTCCCTGGTGTGAGCCATGGCTAAGTTCTTCCTTGCCTCTGGCCTTAGCCCCTGCAGTCACAGTGCTGGGGAAGGTCTCACGGCTGGCTTCTCTCAGCCTCTGGATCTCTGACCAAAAGAGACCCTCCACAGGCCTTTTCTGGGTCCCTCCTGGACTCCAGTGTGCCAGACAGCACACCTCACACAGCCTTGGCTGTGTCTTTCTAACTACTTCGTGTGTGAAGATACACCTCACAACCTGTACTTCTGTTGAGAAGCGGTTTGATGTCAGCTCTCGAAAGACAGCTGTCTGCCTCTACCACGGTCTCCCAGGGATATGGAACTCGGAACCTGAGGGGCTCAACTGAAAGTGGAAGGCTCACCTGGCTGGTGTGGCTCAGTGGTTGAGCATCAACCTATGAACTAGGACAGTGATGGCGAACCTATGACACGCGTGTCAGAGGTGACATGCAAACTCATTTTTTTGGTTGATTTTTCTTTGTTAAATGGCATTTAAATATATAAAATAAATATCAAAAATATAAGTCTTTGTTTTACTATGGTTGCAAATATCAAAAAATTTCCATATGTGACACGGCACCAGAATTAAGTTAGGGTTTTTCAAAATGCTGACACGCCGAGCTCAAAAGGTTCGCCATCACTGAACTAGGAGGTCACTGTTTGATTCCTGGTCAGGGCACATGCCCAGGTTTCGGGCTCGAACACCAGTAGGGGTCATGCAGAAGGCAGCCGATCAATGATTCTCTCTCATCATTGATGTTTCTATTCCTCTCTTCCTTCCTCTCTCTGAAATCAATACTCCCCCCCCCCCCACCTTTATTTTTAAAAAGAGTGGAAGGCTCTGTCTCATGCAGACAATTAAAGGTGCTGACACGGAGGAAGACAAGGCAGGGCTGCTTTAAAAAAGATGGCAAGTTGTGCAAAAGAGAGAAGACACAAATGGGCCAGTGCTGCTTGGAAAGGATATATTTAACCGTTTCATAAACTAGGAACCATGGAAATAAGCATGGTCTCCTGAGCGAGGTTCTGCCAAGTCAGTGAGGCACACCAGGGGGACCATCATAGGCCTACCCTCAGTGAGGAGGCCTTGACTAACTTTACCGCACCCTGATTAGGAGGTCGGTCTCCCTAACTTGTGCACTGACTTAACTCAGCCCGTGCCTGATCGCCTTGTTGAAAGCCCTGAAAACGGAATTACAGTTGAGCGCTGCACCCTCTGGCTGTGACCCCTGGAGCCCCTCCACCCCGGCCCCTGGCCGCATACTCTTCCCTGTGGGGGGCGGGAGCTGCACTGTCCAATGTTCAGGAGCGTCTCTACCCCAGTTCCTTTGTCTCCCCAGCATCAGAGCTTTTCCAGATCTCATCCTCCCAACAAGTCTGCTTCCACCTGCTTCCCTTTCCAATCCACCCAGCACACTTGATACTGCCACCAGCTTCCCCTAAACCTCTGCTGTGACAATCGACACATCTGATGTAGGTAGGCTTACTTCTCACTAAGTTGTGATTCCCCCCCCCCCAATACATTTTTATTGATTTTAGATTGAGGAAGGGAGAGGGAAAGATAGAAACATTAATGATGAGAGAAAATCATTCATCGGCTGCCTCCTGTATGCCCCCCACTGGGGATGGATGTGCCCTGACGGGAATTGAACTTTGACCTCCTGGTTCATGGGTCCACGCTCAACCACTGAGCAACACCAACCTGGCTGAGTTGTGATTTTTAAGAACCTGCTCAGGCCTGGCTGGTGTGGCTCAGGTGATTGGGGTTGTCCCACGCATCAGAAGGTCTCAGGTTCAATTCCCAGTCAGGGCACATGCCCAGGTTGCAGGTTTGTTCCTGGTTGGGTGAGTATGGGAGGCAGCTGATCGATGTTTCTCTCTCATATTGATGTTTTTTTTTCTCTTTCCAAAATTAATAAAACATTAAAAAAAAACCCACCACCACCTTATTGGTTAGGGTGTCTGAGTCTTATATACACTCCTGTCTCAGGGATTAGGAGACTGGGAGAGACATGGGCAAAATTTGGGGTCCCACCCAAAACTCAACCTGAACAATCGGATTCTCTTTTCTCAGTTTCATATACGAGAGTTCTCTGAAAGAAATGTGTTTCAAAAATCTCTTTTGTTGTTTTCAAACAAATCTGATCTGATATACTTAAAACACTGCTTTCCCACCAATACTCATTGTTTTCAAGTACCCAAGGAAGAGTTCACAAAAATGAATATATGCTGTCTCATCATCAGGCAAGCTCAACACATCTCACAGGACTGAAATGATGCAGTCTACTCAGGAAATGCAGCGGATTGACAGTTTATGTCCCCTCCAAATCCTCCACCCGCCCCAAGGAGATGGTATGAGGAGGCAGGAACTTTGGGAGGTGATTAGGTCATGAGTGGACAGAACTCCTTTGCCCCGTCACTATGTGAGGACAGTGAGAAGCTGGCCATCTATACACCAGGAAGCAGGCTCACCCAACATCGAATCATCTGGCACTAAGACCTTGGACTTCCCAGCCTCCAGACCATGAGAAATAAATTCTGTTGTTTATAAGACAGCTAGTCTATGGTACTGTTATAGTAGTCTGAAAAGACTAAGACAGGTATCTTCATGAAATTAAGCCAGAAATCAACACAGAGATAAATAGAAAATCCCCCAAACATTGGGAAGTAGTATACTTTCTAAAAACTTTATGACAAAAAAAGATACTACAATGACAAAATTTCAAATATTTTAATGTTTTTACTGATTTTTTTTTGAGAGAGAGAGGAAGGGAGGAGAGATAGAAACATCGAAGAGAGACAAACATCAACATTGATCAGCTGCCTCCTGAACACCCCCTGCTGGGGATCAGCCCAAAACCCGGGCATATGCCCTGACTGGGAATTGAAGGGTGACCTCCTGGTTCATGGGTCGATGCTCAACCACTGAGCCACACCATTTAATATTTTTACCTAAAAGAATAAAAAGTTGGCTTATCAAAACTTGTGGAATGCAACTAAAGGTGTGCTTAGAGGGAAACTTACAGTCTTAAACACATATACTGGAAAAGAAGAAAAGCTAAAAATCAATTAAGCATCTATCTCAAGAAACCAGAAAAAAAGAACAGCAAATAAAAAGTAGATGGAGGGGAAAAAATGAAATAGAAAACAAAAATTACATAGGAAAAAAAAAATCAATAAAGCCAAAAGTTGGTTCTTTGAAAGGATTAATACAATTGATAAACACCTACCAAGACCAGCAAGAAAAAGAAATAAAGCCCAGTGACCAATATCAAATAATTGTAAAGGGGACATGAGCCACTTCACACTCATTAACTGAAAAGTTCAGGTGAACTGAATGAATTCCTAGGGGGGAAAAAGCCTACCTAAATAGACACAAGAAACAGAAAATAAGAAAAATCCTATTTCCATGTAAGAAACTGAATCTGAAATTAAAGCCTTCTCACACACAATAACAAACCCTACACCAGCTTCTTCCAAAAATCTAAGGGAAAAGAACACCAGTCTCACAGGAACTCTTCTGGGAACCCATGAGGAACACTCCCACCTTGTTTTATGAGACCAGCATAACCCTGACCAAACACAACAAAAAGAATGGACTGTAAAGCACAGAGCTCAAAGATACGCAGATATTTAGCGTCAGAGACATTCAGTGCAGAAAAGTGTTGGATGCTACAGATTCATCAGGATTCCACAGTTTCAATTATAATTTACTTGCAAGGCTACACTAATGTTTTTGCTTGACTCATTACAAGATACGTTTCTTGACTCTCAATTAGGTTTTCAATGAGGATGTAACAAAATAAGAATTTTGAGACTAGAAATTGTTCTTTTAAAAAAACTGAAATAAATTCATTCCTAGTTAATTATAATAGAAGCATAAAATTTTATTGGGCAAGCAGATAACATACATGTATTGAAACATAATACTTCTCTGAACTTCATTAGGCTTTCATATACTCATTTCTATTTAATTATAACTAAATCACTATCATTCATTGCCAAGTTGGAAACACTGTCAAATAAACACTTTCAATAAGAGAATTCAAAAAAAGATTTAAAATTACAGACCAATTTCTCATGAATGCAGATGAAATAATTCTTAAAAATATTAACAACAACAAAAACAGTGAAAGAAGAATACACTGAGGTCAGGTTGGGATTATTACAGAATTTCAAAAAAAAATTTTTAAAGTTAAACCACCACATAAAAGAAAAATCACTTGATACAAATTGATGGTCACCAAATTGAGAAGGGGAGGCAGAGGGTGGAGGCTGGGTGAAAAGGGGGAAGGGATTAATATGTATGAACTGCCAGTTATAAAAATAGTCATAAAGTATAGCATAGGGAATATGGTCAATAATTTTGTGGTAACTATGCATAGTACCAAGTAGGTACTGGACTTATGGAGGAATATCACTCTGTAAGTTATTTAAGTATCTAACCACTAAGCTGTACACCTGAAACTAATAATATCAAATGTCAACTGTAATTGAAAAATTTTAAAGTAAAAAAAAGTTAACATAATAATTTAATTCATTATTTTAAAAATGCTTAGCAAACTAAAAATAGAGAATTTTCAAATTTTGATAAGAATATCTACAAAGAAGCTACATCAAATATCACTTGTAATGGTAAAATACGGACTGCTTTCCCTCTGATATTGGAAGCGACATAAGGAAACCTATTCTCATCACTTCTACTTAACACTGTACTGGAGATCTTAGCCAGTACAATAAGGCAAGAAAAATAAAAATGGGTATAGCACTGGGAAAGAAAAAAAATAAAGTGTCATTTGCAGACATATGTGTACGCATAGAAAATACAATAATTATTATTAGAAATATATTTAGCAAGTGAGTATCCAAAAAGTTCTATCTCTATATACCAGTAATACACGACGGCATTATTTAATTCATAAAGATATAATTTTTAATGGCATCAAAAATATCAAATACCTTTGAATAAATTAAACACATATTAAACATATACAGAAAACTGTAAAATACTAAGACAAGTTAAAGAAGATCTAAATAAATGGTAGACTTTCTTGTGTTCATGGCTTATAAGACCAATATTAAAAAGATGTCAGTACTCCCCACATTGGCCTACAGATTTAATGCAATCTCAATGAAAATCCCAGCACATTTTCTGGGGAGAGACTGCCAAGTAGATCCTAAAATTTATCTGAAAACACAAAGGGTCAAGATTAGCTAGGTAATCATGAATCAGAGCAAAGCTGGAGGACTTAAATTACCAGCTATCAAGACTGACTAAATCTACAGTAAGTTAGACAGTGTGGCATTTGTACAAAGATAACCAAAAGATCAAGGGCACAGGGGAGTCCAGAAACAGACCCATACATTTACAGTGACTTGATTTATGACAGAGATGACACTGCAGTGCACTAGGGAAGGATGGTCTTCTTAATAAATTACGTGGTGTCATTTGGATATCTATATATTTCAGGTGGGGGAAGGATCTTGGCCCCTATCTCACACCATAAACAAAAATCAATTTCAGATGGATTATAGATCTAAATGTGACAGATAAAACAAGAAAGCTTTCACAGGCCGAAACCGGTTTGGCTGAGTGGATAGAGCGTCGCCCTGCGGACTGAAAGGTCCCGGGTTCGATTCCGGTTAAGGGCATGTACCTGGGTTGCGGGCACATCCCCAGTAGGAGATGTGCAGGAGGCAGCTGATCGATGTTTCTCTCTCATCGATGTTTCTAACTCTCTATCTCTCTCCCTTCCTCTCTGTAAAAAATCAATAAAATATATTTAAAAAAAAAAAAAAGAAAGCTTTCACAGGAAGACACCTTCATGAACTTCCTGATATTGTGAAATGAACCAAGAGCATCAATTGGGCTACATTAAAATGAAAACTTCTTATCAAAAGATACCACTGAGAGAGTGAAGAGGCAAACACAAGAACGTAAAAGAAAATCTGCCATACATATATGCACTCAACACCCACCAGACAGCGAGAATGAAAGAACTGATGAGACCACGTATTAGAGAACCACTGACTGCTCACACACTGCAGATGGTACAAACTGGTACCAACACCACTCGGGAAGTGTCTACTGAGGCTGATCAAATGACACCACTACTTGTCACTCCTTTGAACACACCTAATAGGAATGTATACATATCTGCACCCAAAAAACAAGCAAGGATATTCAGGGCAGCATTTGCAAAAACTAGAAACAACCCAGATACCCACAAACAGTAGAAAGAATAAGTTATGATAGCCCTGGCTAGTGTGGCTCAGTTGGTTAAAGCAGTATCCCATGCATTGGAAGGTCGTGCCTAACAATCGATGTATCTCTCTCACATCAATGTTTCTCTCTCTCCCTTCCTCCCTCTCTAAAATCAATTTTAAAAATAAATAAGTTATGGTATATTCATTCATATATTGGGTTACTAGACAGCAGATGATAATAAACAAAGCTACATAAGATAACATGGATGGATTTCGCATACAATGTTGAATGATAGAATCAAGAAACAAAATATACATATTACTTTACTGTATTTATATAAAATCAAGAACATGCCAAAGCAATCATCACCAAAAGTCAAAAGCGGGCAGGCTGGTGTGGCTCAGTGGTTGAACATCGACCTATGAACCAGGAGGTAATGGGTTTGATTCCTGATGAGGCCATATGCCCTGGTTGCGGGCTCGATCCTGTGTGGGTTGTGCAGGATACAGCAGATCAATGACTCTCTCTCATCACTGATGTTTTCATCTCTCTCTCTCTCCCTTCCTCTCTGAAATCAATAAAAATATTTTTTAAAAAGTCCAGACCATCATTTTCTACTGATACTTGTTTTATATATTGGGATTCTGAATACAAGTTTTCTTGAAGAAAGAGTTCCTGTGGTTTAAAAAAAAATTGAAAACCACTGGAACAAATAAAATTAAAAGTCCTTTTAAAAAATTTGGGGGGGGCATAGTTAGCTCTGGGGGACAAATACTGGGAGTAGGTAAGAGGGGCTTCTGGGAAGCTTGGAAATATTGTTTTTTGAGCTGGTGGTGGTTACAAGAATGTGTTCACCTTGTGAAGAACTCGAGATGTACGCTTATGATTTGTGAATTTTCCTGGTGTATATTATATTCAAATTTTGAAGTATATACTTGCCTACATAATGTGCCAGGAGAACAAATGTACTTATCTGATTCATATGCCTCCTACCTGGTTACACTGCTAACCACCAAACAGGAGATAAATGCCAAGAAAGGGAAGCGTCCAAAACACGTTTACTTGATGGTTCCTGTGTTTCTGAAATGCTGGCCTCAGGTGCTTAGGTGGTGAGTGACTGTGCGACACCATCTCTACTTAATGAGGCATTTCCAGGTTACCACCCTGCGCAGTAGCTAGAAACAAATCATTGAGCAACTGTCTCACCCCACTGGTGCGGCAACCCCCTGTACGAGACTGTACTGCACAAAACTCCGTCCCTTCCCTGCTGTGTCCTTGTGCTCCTTTAAAAAAACTAGCTCACCAGATATGTATTTGACATACACTTCAGTATATGTACCTACCTCCAATTACATTAAAACAAATACAATCACACATACACAAAAATACAACTGAAAAGATTTACAAATACACTAAAATCTGGCAAGACATAATATGACCAATCCTTTTAAGCTTCTGGTAATAAAATCTGACCCAAATAAAATTGGCAATTTAGAGGATTGGAATGAGAAAAAACTTAATGGTTCTCTAATCCAAAAAAAGGAAATATTATAGCACTAACATTAAATTATTGCTGCTAAAAAAGAAATCCAAATGTTGAACTTATCAATCTTTCAGGACAGCTGACTAAAGCCAAGAAACGCATTAAGGCCAGTAATTATTCATTCACTAATTTAGCGCTGCAGACCCACCACGAAAGCATCAATGTGTGCCTATTCAGGGCTGCCTGAAAGCACCATCAAGGCAGCTATTATGAATAAGTAAAACGGCACCTAGACAGCTCATAAACACCCAAGTCACTTTCCTCTCTCCCACCAGGCTGTGCCTTTTACCTTACATTCCAGTTGCCATTCTCTCCCTTCACCTATCATTAAATCCTCATTCAGCTCCATAATCAACGGGTTTGAAACACTGGTCCAAACGTAACATACTTAAATGAACAACTGCAGCTTTAGAATTCTCATCTGCCAAGGAGAAAGTTCCAAAGGAATCAATGTCCAGTTTTCTATTTCCTGGAACAAATTTCATTTATAACACGCCGGTGTCCTGATAAAGGCGGAGCGTACAAGTATTTTCCTGTGAAACCAATCCTATTTGTCCATTCAATTTCATCAGTTAATTAGAAATAGATGACACAACCCATGGGCAATACCCATTTAACAAGAAAAGGCTGAAGACGAGCGATCGAAAGGCACCCCATAGCTTGACTGTTTCAAGGTCCTTTTAAAAAAACTTGGGAGCACCACCCGAAATCCAGTTCCTCCCGCCACGCTGAAGAAAGGAACAAGAGTAACCAGGTGTTTTCACATGACTTCAGAAGGGCAGAACCTTTTTTCCTGAGAACTTTAATCCCCAGGACCTGGCTCTATAGCTCTTACAAATACCAGAACCCCATCAACTCACAAATGGTCATGTAAAGACTCATCTAAAAATACCCACACCATCAAGATGACCTCCCAGAAATGACCACTTAGCAGACACCCATCTGTAAAGCTGCAGGAGAGGGAAGAGCACCCGTACCTGCGGAAGTGCAGTGTTGAGCTGCCTCTGCAAGGAATCTCTTTCATGGCCAACCTCGTGTAATTTCCCCTGGGTTAACGCCAGTGTCTCTTGGGTCTCTCTCAGCGTCTCAAGAAGGCGGTCCTTCTCCTCCAGCATGGACACCATCAACTGCTCAAAATGCGAATCTGCATCTGGCTGCGAAGGCGAGCCGGACCCATGGCTCCCACTTCCTCCTGGGGGGCCTTCTGCTTCACTGATGGTTGGCATCACCTCGCACATCATCTTGAAAGAAAAGGCCCAGACTACAGTCAGCAAGTGCACAGTCAGGGCTCTCACAAAGCTGCAACTTTACAGCTACCTGTCCTTAATAAATGAAAGGCCCACAGCCTCAGGCTCCCATCTGACTGGTAGGCTCTGAACATGACAGACTGGGAAAACACACACATGCAAACCACAAGATGAAGGAAGACATTCATAGACAATGATCCATAAAGGACACAAACAGCAAACCCTTGGTATTTTGTTTGCAAAGCTGTATTTTCTAGATGTTGAAAACACGTGTGCTTCTGTAACCTTTTTTTTTTTCGTTTTCCTATTTCCCGGTAGGGGAAAGAAAGTTGAAACACACGCCACCCAATCAGTCTTCAGGAAAAGCACCGGGGGCGCACACAGGCAAGTACAAATCCACCAGGCATCTTACAGGAATGTGTGCCGTCAGCTCCTGAGAAGGACTGACGGCTCCCTGAATTCTTGGGCTGGATTTGGGGAGCGCTAAAAGGCCTGGATTCCTTAGGGGCTGGGAGACATGTTTTCCAATGGCTGCAATGGCTGGTCCGACAATCTAACTTACGTAAGTTACCAGACCAAAAAAAAAAAAAAAATTCCACAATGGAAATATAGCAGGTCGATACAGCCGTGACGGCTAGGAAAGAAAAGTGAAAGGTGAGATTATGAGAGGCTATTAAGTGTCTCAAATATAACTCCGGGGCCAGGGAAAGGAGGGCCGGTGCCCGAGGCTGCCGCGGTATTCCCGGCTCGGCAGACCCCCGAGCGGGAGATGCCCAAGACCACGCACCGGATGGTCACCACGACCACTCCACGCTCACGCTCGTCCCCGGACCCCGGGGTGCTGAGAACCGTTTGCAACGGGAGATCAGCCTGAGTCGGGGTTTCTCGCGGCCACAGGTGTTTGCCTTTCGCGCTCGGAGCTGGGATCACCGGGGCGCTGGGGGCAGGGGAGGGGGCGGCGCGAGTGCCTGAGCTCGTCCCTCGGGGCGCGGGCGGGGGACGCATCCTCCCGGGGTCCCGCCGGGGTTCCAGCGGGCGCCCGCAGGGCTCTCGCACCGACCCCGCGCCGCGGGCCCCGCCCCCAGTTCCCGCCCTGCGCCCCCCGGAGCGCGCCCTTCCCGCGAGGCTGACATTAATCGGCAGCGGTGCCGTCCCGGGGAGGGGCTGGCTCCCGGGACCCCGCTCCGCCCGAGCCTGCCTCAGTCTCCCGCTCCCTTACCTTGCTCGCCGGCGGGAGCAGGCGAGGAGGCTCCGCCGCGGCTCCCGGGCGGCCGCTCGCTCCGGGCGAGCTCGGGGCCCGACGAAGGCAGCCCGCGCCCGCGCGCGCCCCGCGCCCGCGGCCCCGGGCCCGCCGCCCCCAGTCACTAAGGCCGGCCCGCGGCCGGACACTGGCGGAGCACGGGAGGAGCGGGCCCGGCTGCGCGTCGCCGGCGTCAACGTGCCCGACGTCGGGCGCGTCGGCGTAGCGTCAGCGCCGAGCGCCGCCGGCCCGGCCCGCCCCGCCCCGGGGAGGGGCGTCGGGCGAGCACCGTGGCGGCCGAGAGCGCAAGCGCCGCCTCCTCAGGTGGGGCGGTCTGCGCCTCCCAGGCGCCGATTGGATGGGCGCGGCCGGAGCCCCGCCCCCACAGGCCCCGCCCAGGCCGGGGTCGCCTCCCCGGAGTCGTGGCTCCGGGCTCGGGTCCTGACAGCATCTGGCACCTCCCGGGCCGCCCCCAAATCTCCTACTGCGCGAGGACTCCAGAGTCATGATGGAGCGTCCACTCTTTATCAGGCTCTGGGCCAGACTCTTCCCGACGTCACGTCTCCACACCTTGCTGGGAGCGCGCGCGGGCGGAAGTCACCTGCTGGCAGGTCCGAGCCCGCGGCGTCGCTTCCGGAGCCTGCGCGGTACCGATCCTTACCGGACTCCGAAGGACGCGCTTTCCACGCAAGACCCCTTGACCTCGCTTTACCTGCTGTGGTCCGAGAGGCAGAGATGCGCAGCGCTGGCAGCCGAGTCCCCAGGCGCAGGGTGGTGAATGCAGGCTTCGGAGCCAGGCGCACCCGGTTCGGCTCCCGCAGATGCTTCTGGCCGTGTGCGCTTCTCGCGGTGTGCGCCCGAGTCTGACTCAGGGGAACCTGTCTGCGATTCAGAGCCTTATCTCTTGGATGGGAAGAGGATCCAGAACCACCCCAGGGCTTTCCTAATAAGTAGAACATCTGCAGAGAGCAACCAGATGAGAACCTGGCTGGGAGGCACTCTGCAAATGATGGTCATTTTTATCCTTATTCATATTCCTATTTCAGCCTTACTCAAACCTTTTTAAACACCAGCTCTGTGCCAAGTCCTGTGCTAGATCCTGCAGGTACAGATATTGATAAATACACCTTTAATACATGAAAGCAGATGCTCCCCCTTTGGTTTGACTCCTGGAGCACAAACTTTTCACAAACCAGAATGTCAGGGCATGTTGCCCGGCGCTACTGCCACTGTCTGGCTATTTGTGATGAGGCAGCCAGGAGTCCCTGAATTACCCAAGTCTAAATAAAGGCAATATGGGGGCAGAGGACCCTACCCAGGCTGATTCCTTGACTCCCCCAGATTGGCTTTCTTAACTCCCAGAGTCCAGGACCACACCTCTTTTTCCTTCATGTATTCATTCATTCATTCATTCATTCAATAAATATTTATTGAGTGACTGCATACACACACGAATTTGCACCCCTAACCCAGGGTATGGAACAGAGGAAAGTCTCCAGCTCTCCTTACATGTACCAGCTTAATTCATCCAGCCCATGTTTGCACCATGCTCATAAAGTACCTTCTAAGAAATCAGGAAAAAACAAATACAAACATGATGGAGTCCCCAGGCGCTGGGTGGTGAATGCAGGCGAGAGAGCGCATGATTACAAAGGTGGTTTCCCACAGTGAGGCTTATCCATTGCACTCCAGATGTGCAGACCCCTGCGATTTCCCCAAATGTAGGAAGCTTGACTGCATAACTTGTGGTAGTGGGGACAGGACTGTGTACACGTACACGCTCTCCACTGGGGGAGGGGGGGAGAAATTGGGAAGATACCCAAACTTAGTTCAATGGGGTGGAATGTTCATTCATTTTATGAATATTTTTAGGGCCCTATGTGCCAGGTGTGGCGTAGGTTTGGGGAACACAGAGCTAAGACATCACTTCTTCCCCCTGCCCCTGCACCCCAGTTTACAGCCTGGAGGGGCGAAGAAAAACAGAGTATTGCAATGTTTGTCTTATAAACAATGTGTGACTGGTGCAGAGGGACCACAGAAGAAGGAGGATCCAACCCTCCAGCTGGCATCATGGGGGCTTCACAGGGGAGATCTGAGCTGGGTCTCAAAGGATGAGCAGTTTTCCAAGCAGAGAAGGGAGAAGCCTGTTTGGTATAGCTCCAGTAAAGTGAGATCCCAGCTTTCACTCATTTCCATTCATTCATTCATTCATTCATGCATTCATTCATTTCATTCCCCCAGATTGCAAGTTCAGTAAGAGAAAGTTGTAAACAAGCTAAAAGGCCAACAAAAAGAGACTGGTTAAATCATTTTCTTTCCAAATGACAGAAAGTGTGATGACATTCTCAGTCATGTTTTGATAACTATCTAATCACAGGCAAAATTCTATATCTTGTTTGTGGTGGTAGTTACAAGACTATACACGTTTGTCAAAATTCACACAACTCTACACTAATATGTAAAGTATGCCCTAATTCTTAAAAGTGGGGAAAACCTTTTTAAAAAAGCAAGATACAAACAAGTATATACAGAGTGAGTCCAAATTCAAAAAAGAAAGCAGGCTGTGTTTAGATGAAGCATGTATGATATAAACTTTATCTTTCACACAAAAAGCTGTAGAACAGCGGTTCTCAACCTGTGGGTCGCGACCCTTTGGGGGTCGAACAACCCTTTCACAGGGGTCGCCTAAGACCATCAGAAAACACATATATAATTACATACTGTTTTTGTGATTAATCACTATGCTTTAATTATGTTCAATTTGTAACAATGAAAATACATCCTGCATATCAGATATTTACGATTCATAACAGTAGCAACATTAGTTATGAAGTAGCAACGAGAATAATTTTATGGTTGGGGGTCACCACAACATGAGGAACTGTATTAAAGGGTCGCAGCATTAGGAAGGTTGAGAACCACTGCTCTAGAATGTTATTAATCAAGTGATAGAATTGTGATAAAATCAGTTTGTTGTTTTAAATATATACTTTTATTGATTTCAGAGAGAAAGGGAGAGAGAGAGAAACATCAATGCTGAGAATCATCAATCGGCTGCTTCCTGCACGCCCCCTACTGGGGATTGAGCCTGCAACCAAGGACATGTGCCCTGATTGGGAATTGAACCATGACCTCCTGGTTCATAGGTTGATGTGCAACCACCGAGCCAGACCAGCTGGGCAACAAAATAAGTTTTACATGAAATGAAATTCTAAGCCTGAAATTTGTAAAAGAAAAACATACACATCCATACATGAAAATATTGTTACTATACGCAATTAGTGTTGTGCATTTTTCTGTATAAACATCATATGTTTTCCTGCAGAGGGACCCATCAGAATGTTGGCAGTGGTTGTCTGAGTGGGACGTGGGTAGTTTTCATGTATTTCTTCGTGCTAGTCTATACTTCCTAGATACTTTATGGTGAATATGCACTACTTTTATCATGGGGGGGGGGCACAGATCTTATTTTAATAAAACCTAGGCAAGAATGAACCATGGAGAATTGCTCAGGAGGCTAAAATGACTTTTAGATGCAGTTATCTGTACCACCCAACTAAACTATTTCCCAGAAGCATTCATTTGAACAACACTGTAGAGATTGGGTGGTATCCTTGTAAGCCTCAGTCAGGAAAACAATGAACATGGGAAATGCTTCGGCTCCAATTCTTCTAAAGTTTCGATAAAGATAAGGTAATATGGGTGGGGAGGGGGTTGTGTCTTCACAAATGTGCCACCAGCCTCGGCTTCGGATAATGTAATTAGTTGTCAACCTTGAGCATGACCCGAGCCGCCTCTCCTTTCTAGAGATGCAAGCAAGCCAAGGAATCAAGCAAGAGATCTGGGTGTGTCTCAAACCCCCAGGAATATGTAAGAACCTAATGAATGGTGGTGTGACAAGCAGCCAGAAGGTCTGGGCTGGAAGAGCTGTGTGGGTGGATGGTGGGACAGGGGACCCTCCCTTTAAGAGGAAGAAACGAAGCCCAGAGATGCAAAAGGGATTTTCCTACTGGCACCGGCCAGGTTGGGGCAGAGATGGGACTGGAGCTTCGAGTGAACCGGGGCTGTTGGTTCCTGAGTCCACCCTGCTTGGATTTTCCATGTACCCCTGTTAGGTGGGAGGTCAGTAACCGAGGAGACAGGGAAATAAAGCAAGTGCTTTGCTTATTCATCTAATTCTTACAGTAACTCCCCAGATGGGTTCCTATATCTTCCCATTTTGCAGATGAGGAAACTGAGGTCCAAGTGGCCAACAAGCAGGGAGATCCATCATCAGCCCAAATGTTCCAGGGTCCATAGTTGTTCGATTTCTCGTAGTCAACCAATTAACTGAAATTTTGACCCATCAATGAGCCAGCCTGGATCGTGGGAGCTTGGTTGGTGCATGTCAGTCCCTAAGAGCAGGGACGATAAAATCACACTTGCGGAGCATTTTACAGAAAACCCTTTACCCCTGTAACCTCACTCAATCCCACATCCTTTTACAGGTGCCGCCGAGAGAATAGATAACCTGCCTGGCGCCCATGATTTGGTCAAAGCTCTGCCTGGAATGCAGGAATGGCTCCGGAGCCCGTGTTCCTGATGCTATATCGAAAGGTGTCCGCTGACCCCAAAGCTGGGGACAAAACCCCTTGACCCGTGTGGGCCGACAAAGGTACCACCCCCAATGTCCACTGAGGGTCCACACTGCCTCCCAGCTGCCCAGCCTAAAATGCTCCCCATTGTCCCAGCAAATGCCAGGCACAGAGAGTCCCAGCTCTGGGGGTACCCCACACAGGGGTGAAGATTTCTGTTCCCTTCACCCATATAATTAGGTTTTAAAATCAGGTCATAAGCTTCCTGCAACTTGATTTTCTGGATTTCATTGAGTTCATCAGATAGTGTCATCTAATAAAAATACCCAGCTATTATAGGGAGAAGAGCCCACGGGCAGTTCAAACTCTCTGAGAGCTGGGCCCTCTTCCCTTAACCTTGACCTTGGGCAAGGTATGTAACCCATACTAAGCCTCAATCTCACCTGTCAGATAGGGACAATAAAGACTAACTTGCAAGCTGGGGCGTTGAAATAAGAGTAACTGCCCTTCTTGTCCAGTCACCATTGCCCTCTTTGAAAGCCACTTTCACACAGTGGTTACTGACATGGACTCTGGAGCTGGTAGCCTGGTTCAGACGTTGGCTCTGCTTTTTTTGGCCATGGCTGTGTACTCTCAGGCAAGTTGGTTGACCTCTCTGGGTCTCAGTTTCCTCATTCCTAAAGCGAGGATCACAGCACCGCCTCAGAGGCCGGCTGTGAGGGCTAAGTGAGTGGGGAAGAGCTGCTGTGTAAGAGCCCTACCCTCACCCCGCCCCCGCCACCCCCCAAGAATCTGGATTACTTCCTACTTCTTTCCTTCTGACAGGCTGAGAGAGGGCAGGGCCTGTTCTCACCGCTGCCACCCAAGGGGCCTCGCAGGTCTTCTGAGGTTTTCTTCCTATTTGTGACCATCCCTCAAGCGTGTGTGGCTGGGAGCTAAGACAGTCGTCTGAGGCCATAGGGAGAGACACTGTCCATCCCATTGCCAGGCAGGGGTTCCTCACCGCCCCCTCCCCCCCCATCTCCCAGGAAAGTTTTGTTTTTCCCATTCCCAAAGAGCGCAGAAAAGCAGTCAAGAAATGGAGAAAAAGGGGAAAGTATTATAATTTCGTAATAATGAAAGATAAGCATAATGGTTAGACTTTTATATAATTTATGAGGTGATCCCCAATGAGCCTAGTACTCACGTGGCACCATCGCTAGTTATTACAATACCACTGACGATATTCCCTGTGCTGTGCTTTCTATCCCTGTGACTGCTTTGTAACGACGTGGAATTATCTTTAAAATGTTAAGTGGTTTTTATTTGGCATGTATCTATTATCATTCTCTGGAGAAGTAAACTTACCAACCAACATGAAGAGGTTACTGGTTGGAAGGGATCCACTGATCAAGTCAAAAGCAAGGGCAGGAAATGCCGTCACGTGGAGCTGCAGGATAAGGGTTAATTTCGGGAACTGGGACCGAAGCACGTGGGACCAGTCTTGCTGTGGCTGTGGCTGTGGCTGCTCTTGGCCCCGCCACTGCCAATGGTGAGCTGTCCTTTCAAATAAAAGAAATATCAATGAGTTTATGCACACAGGTTACTTCATACGAGCCCTGGGAGTGGTATTCCCAGGAATAAGCAAAGGACTCACATTGGCGACTCTGTGTAGCTCCGCATGGCCAACAGCTGCACGTGTTCCGTGACTGGAATCCCACTCCATCACACTTGCTGGCATTTCCAGTAAGTTTTTTGGTTTTTTTTGGTTTGTTTTAGATTCTCTTAACATTTTACTTTTTTTAAGTTTCTGAAATACAAGTCAAAGCACATTTTTGTAACACAGCATGTTAACAAGCTTTACATTCGTCTCCCTACAGGATGACTGAATATAGGTACTGTAAAACTTCCTCTTCAAAAGAACACATTTTATGGAGGGAAGCCCCTCGTTAAAAGAATACATGGGAGCACAGGCTATCATGTTTAATTATTTTCGTGCTTATGAACACCAAACTTGGAACAGCAGCCCCGCCGACGGAAAATTTGTTCTCTGAAGTATCTTAAGTATTTCTCCTTTTACAAAAAGAAATTAAGTGCATTTGAAAAAGTGGCAGTTTTTGGTATAGGCCTCTGAGCTTGGAAAATTAGGATATGTTTTGACTCTACAGAAGGAACATTCTAGAATCCACCTAAAAACATCTGGCAGAACAGTTGGCCCGAGGCTACTGGGGTTGTTCCACATCAGAGGGGGTCACAGGGGGCCTGGAACAGTGCCCAAGTCTCACAGTAGCCACAGAACCGCTTACTCGAATTAGCCGAAATTCTGTATAGACTACACAACACTAGCAGAACAACCTCGGCAGTCACAAACTGTAAGCTTAGAACAAATATCTCAGCAGGAACAATATTCAAAATGTTTACAAACTTTGGAGGTAAAAAAACACTTCCTCCTTCAGAGATGATGTCTGTGCTGAAGCACTTTGTTTCCAGGACGCGGGGGACAACCACGAAACGTTCACAGTGAGAATAAATCCAAGCTGCTTGCCCTAAGCTTGGTGCTTAGGGTGTCGGCCCGTTCCCCATCGGGTCTCAGGTCCGATTCTTGGTCAAGGGCACCTACCTGGGTGGCAGGTAAGATCCATGGCCCTGGTCAGGGCACGTGCCAGAGGATGTGTCTCTCTCACATCGATGTTTCTCCCCTCTCCCTCCCTTCCTCCCTTCCACGCTCTGTAAAAAATCAATGGAAAAGATATCCTCAGGTGAGGACTAACAAAGAAATTAAATTAAAAAATCCAAGCTGCTTCACTCCCACCGTTCCTGTGCTCTTGCAAGGGGTTTCTTATCTTCTTTATTCTCAATGTAAGTACTTGCTCCCTGGGACACTGGCAGGTAAGCCTCCCCCACTCTCTCCTCATCACGGACTAAGTATAGAGGAGTGGTACGTTGGATGCTTGTGGGTGCTCCGTAGAAGGATAGGAATCGTCTTCAGGTTACCCTGGCTGCCGCCCGGTGCATTGCTATAGCCTCACCTGGTCCTTAGCATCTGGATCAGCCCCGCCTTCGGGCAGCAGCTGCATGGTGTGGGGAGTACAGCCATTTTGATGGGCAGCATTCACTTGAGCACCTCTTCCCAGAAGGGCTTTTGCAGTCTCATTACCCCAGCCAGTGGAAGCAGCAATATGAAGCGGAGACCGACCGGCATCACGCTCATCCCGCACTGGCACCCCAAGGTGCCGCAAGAATGCAACCATTTCCGTGTGTCCGCTGAGCACGCCCACGCAATGCAGCTCTGCTGTCCCAGTAGCCGGGATGTCTGCGCCAGGATCTCCTGCTTCAACTCCTCCAGCTTCCCGCTGCCGGCCAGACCGCAGACCATCCGCTCAGAGCCAGGGGTGGGCCAACTTTTTGACTCGAGGGCCACAATGGGTTCTTAAACTGGACCGGAGGGCCGGAACAAAAGCACGGATGGAGTGTTTGTGTGAACTAATATAAATTCAAAGTAAACATCATTACATAAAAGGGTACGGTCTTTTTTTTTTTTTTTTTTTTTTTTAGTTTTATTCATTTCAAAGGGGCCAGATCCGGCCCGCGGGCTGTAGTTTGCCCACGGCTGGCTTAGACCCTCATTCCCTTTCCAAGATCGGTGGCAGCAGGGCCCTCCAGGGTATGATGTTCACGTGGGACTACAGGTTTTTAAGATATATTTTTGATTTTTTTTTTGAGAGAGAGAGAAAGAGAGGGAAACATCAATCTGTTGTTCTACTTATTTATGCATTCACTGCTTCTTCTATGTGCCCTGGCTGGGAATTGAACCTGCAGCCTCTTTGGTGTATTCCTATTGCCCAACTCCTACTGACATGTTCCTAAAAATCTGACCAACACAAAAAGAAATGTTTTTAGGTCTGGAATATTTGTCATGAAACAAAAGATTGAGAGGATCAGCTAGGGTAATTTTTAATATTTGAAAGCATGCAAATACAGTGTTCTCAAGAACACCGAATAATTAGGGTGTGGGGTATTCTGATTTCTCGTTCCCAAGTTTTAAAGATTCATATCTGTGAGGAACTTGGATCCCGTGGCTGCTGGCTTACTGAGGACGCAGGTCATGCTGTGCAGCGGTGCCAGCCAGCACCCGCCCCCACACCGGGCTTGCTAAGTGGGGCCATCAATGGGTGTTTTGTTTGAGTACCTTCAGTTGATCAATCTTGGCACCCAGGCCATGGCAGTACCACCAGGAAGGTCTATTTCTTTCTTCCTGACACGTCCTTAAAATCACTTTAACGTTCACAGAGGATATGACAACTGTTAGATGTTGGAATTTTTCAGCATGTATACGATGAACATTTTTATCCATTTCATTCATCTATTCAGCAGACATTGTCATGTTGAGCCACTTTAAGCCAGGCACCGGGCCAGGCGCTCAAAATACCTCCATAATTCGAGATGTGAGAGCTGGTTGTCTAGGCAGAGAAGTGGACGGACGGATAAGCAAAGATTTGCATCTGGTTTGGAAATAGTGTGTTCTACGGCCAGGGATGACTCTTTATATGGGCTCCATCAACTGGACCCCCATAGGGAGAAGCAGAGTTGGGGTTACAGTGGCCGTGAGCTCCTCCTGCCTGCTGCCCCTCCTGCCATCTGGGAAAGGAAGGGAGCTGCTGGGGAGACACAGAGGGAGGCAGGGAGGCGGCTGCACTCAGGGTCGGTGAACCGATGCAGCAACTGGAGCTGGGGTTTCTTACCAGCACTTGCCTTTTTGCCTGGGAGTGGCTGGTTGTCCATCCTCACTGCTAAGACCAAGTTAGTTGGAATTAAAGTTTTATCATTCTATGTTTTTTTTTTAAAAAGGGAAAAGCTGGAAAACTTTTTGTTTGAGATTGGAATGTGTGTTGATCTGCTCGGGCCGCTGTAACTAAGTCCCACAGACGGCGGCTTAAACCAGACATTTACTATCCCCGTCCTGGAGGCTGGGGGTCAGAGATCCAGGTGTAGACAGCCGTCTCCTCCCTGTGTCCCCACATGGTTGTCCCTCTGTGTGTATCTGTGCCCTGATCTCCTCTTTTAATAAGGATACCAGTCACATTGGATTAGGACCACCCCAGGGACCTCATTCTACCTTAATCACCTCTTTAAAGACCCCATCTCCAGATACAGTCACATTCTGAGGTCCTAGAGGTCAGGACTCCAACATATGGCCTTGGGGGACAGTGCAGCCCATTGTGGCCGCCCTCAGTGTCCCTGGCTGCCGTGGTGCAGACACACCACTGGTCTCCCCTCAGGGTTAACTTCCTGCCACAGTTCCATGTCCAAGGTGTGATGATGGACTCGACTAAGCTGGACTGGCAGGGCTCACAGAATACTTTTTACCTCACCAAGAGAACGGTTTTATTTATTTTTTAAACATTTTTTTAATTGATATTTTTTAGAGAGAGAAGGGAGAGAGAGAAACACGCACACATTGATTTGTTGTTCCATCCATTCATGCATTCCTTGGTTGATTCATATATGTGCCCTGACCAAGGATCGAACCCGCAATCTTGGCGTATTAGGACGATGCTCTAACCAACTGAGCTTCCTGGCCAGGGCCCGAGAGAATTGTTTTAAAAATGAATCTGAAAACACTTGAGCTGGGAGTCAATTCTCAAATCTCCATTTTCAAATTCTATTTCCCACTGCCATGCCTGCAGGCTACCTAGAGTCATTTCTCCACCCCCCCCACCCCCCCCCGCCATCCCCCTGCACTGGTAGGGCTGTGCATGGGTGACAACCTTCTTTGTGTGTAGCTGGCAGCAGATGCCCTTATCCTGTCTTCCTCTGATTGTGTGTATCCATTGTGTTCAGTGAGGAACTGGGAACTGGTGGCTTTCTTATGCTTTATAGACTTTCACACCAATGCTTAGGACAGGGCACTCATGAGGAGTTTAGGACACAATAGTGGGGTGGGATTAAATATGAAAAAAAATGTCCTTGCATAGGAGGCGTCCGTATCTCCCACAAACGGAGCCTCGGCAGCCTGAGCTGCCATCCCCACGGCGCTGCCCACTGCCTCATCCACCCTCCCTTTTTTAATCCTCACCAGAGGTTATTTTTCCATTGATTATTTTTAGAGAGAGTGGAAGAGAGAGGGAAAGCAGAGAGAAATATTGATGTGAGAGAAACACATCGATTGGTTACCTCCTGCACAAGCCCCTACCAGAGCCCGGGCTGGGGAGGAGCCTGCCACCGAGGTAAGTCCCCTTGACCAGAATCAAACCCAGGAGCCTTCAGTCTGCAGGCCGGCGCTCTATCCACTGAGCCAAACCGGCCAGGGCCTCACCCACCCTCCTCATCATCGCCCCTGGGCTCCCCGCTGCCCACTGCCTGGCACCCACTCTTGCCACACCTTCTCCTGGCCCTGGAGGACGAATGACGGCTCACGGCTTGGCCGGGACTGATGAGAACATTGTCCCTGTTCCCTGCAGCCCAGCCTTCTCAGAACCAGCTGGCTGTGACTCAGAAGGAAAGAGGAGAAATGAGGCCTGTTTCATGGGCAGCAGGGGTGGGGGTGGGCGTTTAAAATCTGGGAAATAATGAGCTGTGAGTGACGCTTCCCTTGAGCCAGGCAGGTGGCAGCAGCCTCGATGGCCCCGATGAAGCCAAGAGGCCGAGGCAGGGCCAGGGGAGTGGCTTGGCGTATTAAGCTGCTTGGACAGCTGTAACTAAGTCCCACAGATGGCGGCTTCAGCCAGACATTTACTGGCCCTCAAGGAGTTTTAGCCCCCGTAAGGTCACATCAAGCAATCAGCCAACACCGAGCCAGAGGGGCTCTGACAGACACAGAAGAAACCCCTGGTTGTGGCAGAACTGACCCCAAAGCGGAGCCAGGCAGGCTCCGCGTCCCGGCTCTGGGTGGCACAGTCTGGGAGCCACATGCGGAGCCTCGCAGCTCCTGGAGGGGCCTGTCCACTTAGTCCCCAGCACTTAAGAGTTTGGCCTTTTTACATCAGGCAGAAGGAGAACGTGCCCGATCTCTGTGGGAATACCGGGAGTTTCCACCGTGGGAAGTTGGAGTGTGGATCCCCTGCACTGTGGACCAGCCCTTCCCCAGGTCTGCACACGGAGCAGGTCCCAGCAGGTGTGGCGGAGGGCCAGGGAGCAGTCTGTCCCTGGCTCGCTGTCTTGATCTCCCTCACGGAGCAGGTGCTCCGTCATCACCACAGAGCCTCCTGGCGCCCAGTCAAGGTGGCAAGCCAGGGACAGCGACAGTGTTCGCACGATGCTCTCAGCTGCCATAGGAAAGGCCCCACCCAGCCAGTCCCCTTGGAGCGATTCCCTCCTCCCAGCCCAGCTGGGCACCTCCCTGCCACCCAGCCCACCCCGCGGGCTCTGGACCAGGCCAAGAGGGTCCAGGCCTTCCTGGCGGGACCTCATTCTTTCAGCCCACAGTGATCTCTGGAGGCCGACAGGAAAGAAGAAACAGGACAGGCAGGATCCTGGGAGGAGATAGGCCTTAAACAAGTAATTACTTGTCATTCTTTAATCACAAGGTGAGGCGTGCCCCAGAGGAAAGGGTGGGCGAGGAGAACCTGACAGCAGCCAACAGCATGCACTGGATGAGGCTGATCTGGCGGGAGGGCCGGGGTGGCGGCCCACAGCAGGTCTGGATGGCAGGTGCGTGGCCACATGCTAACGCACCTGTGCAGGCTCCCGAGGAAGCTTCTGGCAGCCACACGAGGCCCCTTCTCCTCCATCACACTGAGCAGCGGGGAGAGGCAATGACAGAAACATCCCCGTCCTGTAGGGGCCTCAACTTGTAAGCTCCTGGTTTAATGCTGTCGGGGAAACTGCCGATCACCGTAGGTAGGATGAAGTCACTGCACGGTTCGCCCCCCTCTCCCGTCTGCTGCCCCGACACCGGCCTCCGCAGGCCCGACTCCTGCGTTCCACCCTCCATGTTCTTGAGGTCGTCGTCTTCTCACATGGACATATCTTGCGAGTCTGTGCTGGGGTTCATATCTCTGTGTAATCCCAGGATTTATAAACCACGCCAAAGCCTGGCCACCACCAAAATGGGTCCTGAATCTAGACACAAAGTTGACGTCTGCTTGGTCTTGTACATTTAGCAAGTTTTTCCTGAATTTCTGTCTTAGGTACTGTTCCCTTCCCAGGGAGAAGGATTTGCTTCTGAGGTTGGTCATGAACTTCCTGGTCTGGATAGTTACTGTGTCGCTCATGAGGGCGGGTGATCCAGGGGGCCCTAAACTTATAGATCGAGCATCCTGATCATGTGGTAACTTTTTTTTTTCCTTGACAGACAACCGTTTAGTTTTTATTTCATAATCATAAACTTAACTCTGCAATCCAGCTAGACTGGGAAGGGGTAGGGAAATTATGGAACCCAATAAACTGGCAAGAGCACAAGATTATAGAACATTCCAAGCAAATCGGGGTGAATGGGTGCTCTCCTGAGCTACAGAAGGAATGGTCTGGTGGTTAAGATAAAACACAAGTCAAATTTATTAGAGTTGCCCACAGTCAGCAATGGTGATCTTCTTGCTGGTCTTGCCATTCCTGGACCCAGAGCGCTCCATGGCTGTCACTATATCCAGGCCTTCTGTCACCTGGCGAAGACCACGTGCTTGCCATCCACCCACGCAGGCTTGGCAGCGCAGATGAGAAACTGGGGACTGTTTGCGTTAGGTCCAGTGTTTGCCATGGACAGACGCCAGGACCTGTATGTTTCAGGATGAGGTTCTCGTCCTCAAATTTCTCCCCATAGATGGACTTGCCGCCTGTGCCATTACGGCGTGTGAAGTCACCATCCTGACACATAAATCCTGGAATAATTCTGCGAAAGCAGGAACTTTTATAACCAAATCCCTTCTCCCCAGTGCTCAGAGCACGGAAGTTTTCTGCTGTCTTTCGAACTTTGTCTGCAAACAGCTCGAAGGAGATGCGGCCCAAGCGCTCGCCGTCGACGGCGATGTCGAAGAACACGGTGGGGTTCACCAGGGCTGGTCACGGGCGGCTTCGGGGCAGCAGCATCTGCCCATGTGGTAACTTTTGAGCACTGTCCTCTCTGCAGTGGGTAGAAGTGGTCCCCAAAAGACATGTCTGTGTCCTGACCCCCAGGACCTGCAAATGCATCGTATTTAGGGTCTTTACAGACGGGATCAAATTAAGGGTGTCAAGATGAGAGCTCCTGGATTTAGGGGGCCTTAGTTTGTGTCCCTATAAAAAGAGGAGAGGATGCACACACACAGGAAGCCATGTGAAGACAGAAGCTGGAGAGAGGCAGCTTGCCCACGCCTTGATTTCGGACGTCTGGCCTCCAGGACTGCGAGAGAATCTATTTCTGTTGTTTTAAACCAAGGGAGGGGAACCTTTATTCTACCCAGGGCCATTTAGATATCTGTAACATCATTAGAGGGCCATACAAAATCATCAACTTAAAATTTAGCCTGCTATATTTGGCCAAACAGTTAATTAATTCACCCCCAATGCCTTGGCAGGGCCAGACCAAATGATTCTCGGGCCTTATATGGCCCGCAGGCTGGACGTTCCCCACCCCTGTAAGGATCCAGTGTGTCTGTGACAGGAAACTACTCCTCTCTCATCTACGCATCTTTATGTATTTATACATGAAACACCCCCCACATTAGTACTTGCTAAGACCACAGCGCAGCTGGCATGAAGCGGGAGGCACACAAGGAGAGGAAGATGAAGGTGAGACTTGGGGTCCCTGTGGGGCGGTGTTGGGGGGGGGGTGGATCAGGAGCAACAGGAGGGGTGATTGGTCTTGGCGTGTTGTATTTCTTAGGCGGGCGGTGGTACGGGGTGTCCATGTTATCTTATTACTATTTTCACTTCTGTTCTTTTGTATGAATGAACCATTTCACAGTAAAAGGTTTTCTAAAGGGCACAGGACTTGGGGGGCATGTGCTGCATGCTCTGGATCGTGGCTCCGGTAGGTCTCTGAGCCTCACCGGTCACACAGGGGTAGGCCACAGTGCCACCTTACAGAAGGGGGCCGTTGGCAGTGCCTGGCTGAGGTGGGCATGCCTTGTCGGTCTTCAGGGTGGGACCCCAGCAGGGAGACGGCATCCAGACCCGGAGCTGGTCTCTGTGGCCACTCAGAGCCTTTCAATGAGAGGAAAAGACTGGCTCTTTTGTCTTTTAACTTAACCTGTTTACAATTTCTCTTACACCTTCTGGCGAATACCTGAATCCAGAGGGCCGGCCCAAAGCTTTTGCCCAAAGCCCAGAATGCTCGCTGCACTCCTGTCTGCATCCCTGCTGGTGGCTGAGAGGCTCTTTCTCACCACGATGACGACTCTGGACACAGAAGGTGAGGGTGTGCTGCGGCCCGCCCACAGGACCCTTCTTCCTCACTGTGCTTTCTGGGTACGGTTCCAAGTCCCGGCCAGCATCTGCAGGATGGCGGAGGCGGCTGGGGCCGGGCGGCCGTGGGACCCGTCCCCCCACCTCAGCACAGGAGAGGCCCTGCCGCTGGGAAAGCCCGCCCACAGCTCACATTCTTCCCTGGCGTCCGACACACTTGGAACAAAATCCACGGCTCACTCAGCTCCACGCCTACTGCCCTTCCTTGTGGCCTCGAACCTGCCAAGCTGGTTCCTGCCCCAGGGCCGTTGCACTAGCTGCCCCTCCTGCCAGATCACTCTGGCCTGGCTCGTCACCTGGCTGACGTCTCTCAGTCACTGAGTTCTCACGCCATAAAGTCACCTCTTCCGGGAGGTCACCTGACCAGGCTTCCCCCTCCCCCTCCCCCTGCAGGGGAGCTCCGAGCTCCGCTCCGTGCCCTGCTCCCCTGCTCCTCACTGGCCTTGGTTCCCATGGGGAAGGGAGAAGCCAGGAGCCTCAGGCAGGAAGGCAATAAGCTTGGCCCCGGGAGGGAAGGAGGCAGATTGCCAGACTCCAGTTTCAGCTCCTTCAAGCCCACCACGTTCTGCGAGGCCAGGTGCGGGTAACGGGGTGGGCAGGTGCCCCCTCAGGCCCAGGGAGAGCAGGGCAGGCTTCCTGGAAGAAGCAACACTGAAGGAAGGACAGAGGGAATGAGATTCTGTCGGGTGAGGAGAGTGAGGGAAGAAGGTCCAGGTGGAGAGATGAGGCAGGACAAGAAAACTTGACCGCCCTCGCTCCCTCTTCCCAGAGATCTGGGGGGAAGCTCAGATTGGCTCTGCCGGGGGGGAAGGAAAACTCTGCAAGAGGGAGAAGGGGGTTCCTCCCTACCAGCCTTCTCTGGGGCACCCTGAGGAAGCGGAGGGGCCCCCTTTTCCCACGGTCCGCAGCAGGCTCCTCCCACCCAGGGGTGCCAGCCAGCCCCAGGGCAGTGTGGGAGAGGGCAGAACGCTGCGGCTCCCACCACGGGCCAGGCAGCAACCTGCCTGGGGATAACAAGCTTCAGTGCTGGTGAGAAAGATTACAGAGGCCTCTAATAAACACTGAAAAAACAAAACAAAACGAACCAGACACCTCACCGCTGGCCGGTGAGCCAGAGAGTGCCAGAGTTTTCTCTGAACAAAGCCTGTCAGACAGGAGGTGGGGAGGGGAAGAGAAGCCGGCTGAGGACAGGGCCAAAGTCTGAAGGCAGAGGGCTCAATGCCGGAGGACACAGAGCCAGCGCAGCCACCCTCGGTCTGGACCCGCACCTGCCCTTCCGACCCCGGGTGCTCAGGCCCCTGTTCTGGCCTGTCCTGTCCTCTCCCAGGCCCAAGGAGCCCCCAGAGCAGGTCCACAGGCCTGGCCAAGACGGTTTCCACAGCCCCCCCTGAAAGCATCCAATGACATTGGATGACAAGGGGCAGTGGTCAGTCCAATGCCATGTGCTCTGCGAGGCGCCGTGTCTCCATGGCCAGACCGCCGGCGTCTTATATGTGCGGCCTCGCCGTGGGGATGCAGAGTGAAGGGGATCAGCAGTGACGTGAACAGGTGCCCCTTTTCCAACGCCGGGGACCTGGGACAGATCAAACACCCTACCTGGGCCAGGAGGCCAGGCCCCGGTCACTGTTCACTTCACAGGCGCACCGAGTGTCTGTGACACGTGGGCACTGTCCTGGGGGCTGGCAGTGTCACGGGGAACAAAATCAGGGGTGTGTCCCGAACCCTGAGGGGCTTCTGGTCCTATGAAGAGAAGTGACAGCACCAGCAAAGCTAACATCTGAAAAGGACCACTTAGGCCCTGGCCGCTTGTGAAGTTTATAAACCAAATCCTGGCAGTCTGGGTTTTCCCCAAGCAGCCCCGAATCCGCCCCTTCCCGCAGCCAGAGGCCAGCTCAGCTCCCCGTTTACTTGCTGTCACAGCACTTGACCCCGCTGACCCCATGCCCTCTGCACTCCCAGCGGTGACCAACCCCCAGTTCCTTTTGAGGACTCCTCACCCCACCGTGACTCCCGAGGGCCCGTCCCGCGCCCTCCTCTCCTCCGTCTGTACTTCCTGCGCAGGCTCTTCCTTTCCTGAGGTCCCCATGACTGTCTAGACCAGGGGTGGGCAAACTTTTTGACTCGAGGGCCACAATGGGTTCTTAAACTGGACCGGAGGGCCGGAACAAAAGCATGGATGGAGTGTTTGTGTGAACTAATATAAATTCAAAGTAAACATCATTACATAAAAGGGTACGGTCTTTTTTTTTTTTTTAGTTTTATTAATTTCAAATGGGCCGGATCCGGCCCGCGGGCCGTAGTTTGTCCACGGCTGGTCTAGAAGCTGACGGCCCTGGACTGCGTTAAACCGGGTCCCCCCAAATCCATGTCCACCTGGAACCTCAGAATGCGAGCTTATTTGGAAGCAGGTCTTTGCAGATGTGACAAGGTAAGTTAAGGTGAGGCCACCCTGGAGGAGGGCAGGCCCTAAGCCCAGTGACTCGTGTCCTTATAAGAGATCCTGGGAGGACACAGGGGTGGGAGCCACGTGCCACGATGGGCAGAGATCTCAGAGAGGCAGCCGCAGCTAAGAACACGATGGGTTCCGAAAACCGAAAACCGCCAGCAGCTGGAAGAGGCTGGAAGGATTCTCCCCTGAACCCTTGGGAGAGCACGGCCCTGGGTCACCCTGACTTAGGACTTCCGTCTCCAGGACTCTGGGAGCATAAGTTCTGTTGTGTTAAGGCTCCCAGCTTGCAGTCCTTTGTTATGGCCGCCCCAGGACACTCACACAGCCCCCCATCTGTATCCCATCACGACCTGTCTCCTGAAGCTCACACCTGCTTCCCCACCTGCCTGCCAGATAACGCCTCCCATGAGCTCTGTTCCCACTCCGGCACCCCCAGCTCGGGGATGCACCGCTGGCTGCCCAGGCCAGAGCCTGCCCATCACCCAGACCCCTCCCTGCCTCTCACCCACCACCCAGTGACTCACCGTCCCTGAACTGTTCTTGGAGACAAGCAGACATAACCAAACGCAACTCTGCAAGCTTGATGGGACTTTCAAAACAAACAGGGCCCAACGGTAGAAGGCGTTCCCGGAATCACGCGAACCTGAATGCAGGCCGGCAGCACCGGCGCTCCTGCCGGACTTCCGAGTGACACTGGTCTCGTGATGGAGCAAACAGTCCTATCCCAGGGGCGCAGCTGAGGACGCAGGGACGAAGCGTCCTCGTGTCTGCGACTCACTTTCAGATGGTTCAGAAGAGAGAACTCTACCTGTCCTGCTGCCCGTCTGGTGAGAGAAAACAGGGGAAGCGTGTTAGGGACGCTTGACTCCAGGTGGACACAATGTTCATCAACCTTCTGAGCAGGGCGCAGGCTTTAAAAAAATATATATGTTTTGCCCTAGCTGGTTTGGCTCAGTGGGTAGAATGTAGGCCTGCAGACTGAAGGGCCCCAGGTTCAGTGCTGGTCAAGGGCATACGCCAGGGTTGCGGCTTGATCACCAGTAGGGGGTGTGCAGGAGGCAGCTGATCAATGATTCTCTCTCATCATTGATGTTTCTCTCTCTCTCTCTCTCTCTCTCCCCCTTCCACTCTGAAATAAAAAAAGATATAAAAACAAACGAACAATGCCTCTTTTTAAAAAAAAGATGGCCATACCATATGTTTATATAGCAAGGTCTGTTTAAAACACACACACACACACACACACACACACACACACACACACATATATATATATATATATATATATATATATATATACTGAGTGGCCAGATTATTATGACCACCTGACGTTTGTAGGCAAATTAGCTATAATTTCATGCTCAAGTTGCTAGAGGGCCAGATCATTATAAACCTCTAAATAGCACAACATACCTAAGTATCGTTGCTGATCAAGTTCATCCTATCATGTTGATGGCGTATCCCAATGGAGATGGCTTCTTCCAACAAGACAATGGGCCATGCCACCGTGCTCGTATTGTGCAGGAGCGGTTCCAAGAACATGAGGGAGACTTTATCTTGCTTAGGTGGCCCCCACAATCACCAGATCTCAATCTAATTGAGCATTTGTGGGACAAAGTTAAAAGAACCATCAGGCTGCTGGTTCCACAACCATCAAATCTCACAGAACTGGACAGAGCTATTCATCAGGCATGGTGTCAGATTCCTCGCATCACCTTTCAACACCTCGTGGAGTCAATGCCAAGAAGAATCGCCACAGTATTGAAGGCAAAAGGTGGCCCAACGAAGTACTGATGGGGTGGTCATAATAATCTGGCTGGTCATAATAATCTGGCCACTCAGATTATGTTTTTCTTGATTTTGGGAAGAGAGGAAGAGAGAGGGAGAGAGATAGAAACAATGATGAAAGAGAAACATTGATTGGCTGTCTCCTGCACACCCCCTACTGGGGATTGAGCCCGCAATCCAAGCATGTACCCTGACCAGGACTCGGACCAGCGACCTCATGGTGCCTAGGACGATGCCCAACCAAATGAGCCACACTAGCCAGGGCATGGTGAAGTCTTAATAATAAAAAGTTGGGGGTGGATTCTTTTGATCTCAGCCTATTCTCCGACCCCAGGCTTGTGCTCTGCCCCAGACTGCCACCCTGCACTCTTGCTAGGGTCACCTCTGCTCCAGCCTTCCCTGCACATCACTGCTCACTCCAACTCGTCCACATAGCAGCCAGACTTCTTCCCCAAAACCAGACCCTTGTCCTGCCCCGCCTGCCTGAAGCCCTCTAAGCCTGTGCTTGGGTCAAAGTTCAGATTCCTTCCTCGACCTACAGTCCTCTGCTACCTCTCCAGGCCCACACTACTCTTAACCTCAGGTTCAACACCCCACCTGTGCTCCTTCCACTTCCCTTTTCACCCCCTCTCCCGTCGTCACCTGGCTGCTCTCCCTGCAGGTCTCAACTGAGATGCCTCTTTTCTGCAAGTCCTGTGCCTGCACCATGTGCTCTACGGAGCACATTTACTCTACATAGCTATTCAAGCTCGATGCTGTACAGTCAACTCCTTCTGATGGCATCTCTCCCCCACCTGACACTTATCTCCATGAGAGGAAGGGCTGGGAGTGTATTGTCATTATCTCCTACCCACCTGGCAGAGGACCTGGCACATTGTGGGCATGCAATAAATGATGAATGGATGACTCTGTTGGAGCTGGATGAATGGATGGATGGATGGATAAATGGATGGGTGAATAGATAAATGAATGGATGGATGAATGGGTGTGTGGTTAGATAGACAAATGGATGGATGGATGGATAGATGGTTGATGAAAGGATGGATGGGTGTGTAAAGAATGGATTAATGGATGGATGGATGATGAATAGACAGATCGGTGGATGGATAGATGATGGATGGCAAGATAGATAGGTGGATGATGGATGGATGATGATAGGTGGGTGGATGGATGATACAGTGCAAACAAAGGTGCCATGAGGAGGTGGGGGTCAGGTTTAATTGAAGGAGGCTTATTAGAGGAGTTGAGAGGACAGCATTGTGGTGACAGCTGCAACTTACAGAGCTTTCCCTCTTTGCTGGGTCCCAGACCTGGCACTTTATTTGTGTCACCTCTCTGCATCCTCATGGTAGCCCTTGGTGTGAGCGATCGTCCCCTTGCCTAAGTCTTGCTTCACTGGTAATTAATACTTTAATAAAAATTTAAATAAGTAACACTTGCTTGACACGGCATTTAAAGGGTGCAGCAAGATGTACATTTTCCCACTGCGGAGACCCAGACTGTTGTAGGCACAGTAGGAGCTCAATAAAACGCACTGACTTGGATATTTAACATGTGGAGAAACAGCAGCTCAGAGAGGGTGGGAGCTTGCCCAGCGTCTCACCGTCAGCCACGTCACGGTGTGCAAGCAGGTTCCTCTCACTGCAGACCAGCCCTCTCCGCCGAGGAGGAGGAGGAGTGGGGTGCGGAGGGCACGCCTGAGCTGAAAGGTGGGGGGGGGGGTAGACAAAGGCTCAGAGGCAGGAAAGGCATGGCACGTCCTGGGCACAGAGAGGAAGATTGTGTCAGGAAGTACGGTGAAGCTGGAGTTGGCATCAAGGCCTTGAGATCCAGCTGAGGAGGCGGCGGTGACCGGCCAGGCACAGGAAAAGGGCAGATGCCATCTTTTTGGAGCTCGGAAGGCAGGAGGCCAGGACAAGACGAGAAAGCCGATGTTGCAGTTGGGGTGAAGACAGTGTGCCACACAGAACCAAGCCAGACCCACTCTCAAAGCCTCCCCCTGGAGGTCTGCCCTGCTCCCACCTGCCCGTCCTCACCGCCGCCTGCCTCATGGAAAGAACATGATCCACTGGGCCGCTCTCTTGGCGGAGCGCAGGGCCTGGGGACAGGAATGGAGGTGCTTCCAGGCCAGCAGAGGCGGCGCTCCGGGGGCTGCCTGCGTGCGGGTGTGCCCCGCCGGAGGACTCTAGGTAGCGGTGAGGTAAGGGACTTGGCACCAGATAGCACTGAGTCACATGGTGAGAAAGCTGTTCCCCTTTCAGTTACCCATCAATCCCGAGCAAACTGAAATTCAGGATCCTGGTTATTCAGGCGAATGACGAAGTTTTCTGTTTGTTTTAAAGACAAGAGCAGCCCTGTGGTCCAGAGCCTTGAAGGGCAGCTGAATCTGTCAATGGTTTCTGAATATTATTTTTCCACCGCAGTCATTGTTACGGTCACCTTCTACTGACTCCCAAGAAATCCTTTCTTTCAGTTTGTAGTAGGTTGGTGGTAAGTGTCTGAAACCCCCAAATCACCGTGGCTTCAATGAGAGAGCATGTCTTTCACCGAAGGCAGGCTGGTAGAGGCTCCGCGATCCAGGCTCCGTCCACCTTGCTGCTTTACCCCTCGTGGTCCAAGATACCTGCCGGTGCTCCAGCCACCAGGCTTGCGTTCCAGCCAAAGGAAGGAAGGAGATGCTGACGTGCACAGCTCCCTCCCTTTAAGGATACTTCTAGGAAGTTCCAAATGGCACTTCTTCTCAAATGACCACGCCCGGCTGCAAGGGAGGTTGGGAAGCAGCCTGGATTCTGGGCAGCCATCCACTCATCTAAAAATCAGGGATCTCAGGGAAAGCAAGAAGGTGTGAACAGGTACTGGGGAAACGAGCGAGTCTGCCACGCTCTGCTTTTCTCTCCTGATGGAGACATCGAGTTTTTTATTTTATTTTAATTTCAAGTGAGGAAAGAGTGTCGCTTTAAAGAAAAAGCTAAGTAAATAAAGGAACAGGTGGCCCCTGGTTGGCCTGGAGCTCAGTGAAGCTCAGGAAGCATGCTGTGAATACAGAAACACAAAAGATAATCGAAGGGCCAGATGGATCAGGGTCAAGTTTCATTTTTAGGATATCTCAGGCCCCTGTGGACAGCGGCCTGGAGCAGGACAGATCAGAGGCAGGAGCCCAGAAGAGGGGCAGAACGGTCTGAGCCAGGCCCTGGAGCTGGGAGGAGCGCAGGTCTGGATAACCAGGAAAGCTAACCAGGCCTGGCGAGGGGGGACCTGTGGGCATCAGCATCTGTTTGTTTGCTTTGGGGGCAGGCGTGGGGGTGGGTGGGGCTGCCATGGGGTTTAAGAATAAGAAAGAAGTTAAGATGGGATAGGTCAGAGGTCTCTAGGTCAGAGGCTGCTGAGAGGATGGAGGGGTCTACTAAGCCAAGCCCACAGGCCATCCTGAACAAGTATGTGGACAAAGCACTGACCAGGGCAGTGCATGGGGCGAGGGCTCACATCCTGGCAGTGCTGACGCTGTCTGCATTGTCTCGCTGCACCCACACAGTGCAGCAAACCGGTCACCTCTATCCCCATTGGACAGCAAGAGGAAGCTGCTCCCGATGGTCTCGGGCGTGTGAACAGCAGAGCAGATCCACACAGGGTCCGAAGCTTCCCAAACTGGGGCCCTGGTGCCCAGAACCGTGCCTGGCCCGGGCAGGGTGGTCCTGAAGAATGAGCGAATGAATGGGAGGGCCATCCTCCTGCCTTTGCGTGCAAACATTCTCTAGCAAGCAGGAGTCTCGGGGAACCATGCCACCCCTTTCCCTGGCCGGCAGCTCCTGGTGGGGAACACTCCATTTTCCCAAAATAAAAGGGTGTGGGGACCGGAAGTGTGGCTCCCTGGGCTCCTCCCTGACTGCTCTGGGCAGGAAGCCAGCCCTCGCGGTTATTTCCAGCGCCCGCCCTGCTTTCAGCGGAGTATTTCTGGAGTGCACACAGCCTTATTTTAGTGTTATGTTAGGGGTTGCTCCGCGCTGGGCAGACGCCTGGCCACGCATGCTGCTGGTGACTGCCTGGCTGTGGTGACTGGGCCAACCTTCCGTGGGAGCCCAGGACAGCATGTGGGCTGGGATGAGCTTCTCCCCCCCCCCCCCCCCGCCCCCTCCAGCTGGGCCAGTCTGGGAGCTGGAAGGTGCTGCAGGGCAGTCCAGCTCCGTCAGTCTGCGGACTTCACCCTCCGCCTCCTACTGTGAGCCTCCCTCCCCCGCCCCCCCACCCAATCACCAAACTCCAAAAGTTAAAGTACCACCCCTAGGAATCTAGTTGTTTGGTTTTTCTCATTTTCCGATGAGCAAGCACATTCACTGAATCTCTAATAAAATGAACCACACATTTAGTCATGTCCTTGTCCTGCTTAAAACATGTTGTCTAGAAGATAAAATCCAGGCCTTTCCTTTCCCTTCAGGCTGAGAACACTCTCCTGAACCTGCCTCGAACCAGCCCCACTAATCTGCTCCCTGCCTCCCGAACAAGCTCTCTTCTTTCATGCCTCCTGACCTTTGCACTTGCTGTTTTCTGTGCTTGAACTGCTCGCCATCTGCTGAACTCCTACTTATCCTATGAAACCCAACTCAAAAGGCCCCTTCTCCGAAACACAGTTAGGTGTCCTTGCCCCACCTGTGATCTGACAGATTACTCAGCTCTCAGGACTCTGGTTTCTTCTCTTGTCATTGTTTTCCTGTCTCTCCTGTTATACCTGGAACTCCTGAACATCACATACCACCCTGCATTCATTCCAGTCCTGTCCTTCCTCCCCATTGCCTAAGGCAGTTACTATCCCATGATGGTAATAAGTCAGCAACTACCTTCCTTGGTGTTTCAAGTTCTGCCCTGGCTTTGTCCCACCGCAGCCCTGGGAAAGGCGGGGCACCCCCAACTTTACTCATAGGAAATGCAGGGGTTCCATCAGCGAGCAGTGAGTGCCCACATTCCTTGGGCTGGCAGCACTGGGTGTGCAGTTAGAAGGCACCCAGCTGCGGTGACTCAGTGGGTGTCAGAGGTGGCCCAAGGTCACTCCTCACATCCCCCCCCCCCCGCCCCCAAGCCCAAACAGGGAGAAAGGAAGGTGAATCCCAACCCCCTTTGTTTTACAAATTGGATGACAGAGCCTCTCAGATTAACCAGAAAACAAAACGAAAACCAAAACCCCAAATCCACCACTTACATCATTTCCAGCCTGGAGGAGGGCCAGCTTTCAGCCTAGGGCTCAGCTCTACGCACTGGATTGGCCCAGAACACCCCCTGCCTTCTCTGTTCCCTGAGCTTCGGGTTGGCAATGGGGGGGGGCGTTGTCCCCTGGGGGCCGGAACCCCACAAGACCACTGGGAGTCTCTGGAGCTGCTAGACCCCTCCCGCCACAGCCCATGCTCAACGACAGGCCTGGGCTCCATCCAGATCAAAGCCAGCCTCAGCCCATCCTGAGGGGAAGGCCAGGTTAGAGCCCAGGCAGTTAGTGTACCTCACGTTGGTAAGGAATCCGGTCATCCTGCCCCCTGCGGTGCTGGGGCCACTTCAGGGCTCTGTGTAGGACTGAATCAGACTCCGTGGGGGTGGGGGTCCGGGCAGGGTGGTCCTGAAGAATGAGCGAATGAATGAATGGGCTTGGGCAATTTGAACACATTTCCAGAAGATTCTTTCTTCCTTGGGGATAGGTGCTCCCCCTCTCCTCTCCTGATCAGCAGGCACCCACACTCTCGAAGCTCTTACTCCAGCCCCGTGATGCACCTCCTTGCCCAGGGGCCCCCTTCGGTGGAAGTCCTGAGGGCCCCTCCCATTCAGCGTCCTCTGAACCCAGCATCCCTTTGTGGGCTGTCCCCCCACCCCCCCCCAGCCACTGGGCCGCCTCCTCAGGACACCACCTCCTGCCCTGAACCGCTCGGCACCACCCCCTCTCTCTTGCCCCATTGCCCCACATGTATGCCAGGCCACAAATATACCCTGGAATTCGTTCCTGCTCTCCCTCCACCACCGCACACTATCCCAGCCCCCTCCATCGCCACCCCCCCTCCCCGGTCGCCTGGCCCATTCCAGTAGCCTTGAACCCACTCCCCTTTCCCTCCTCTGTTCCCTGCAGCCAGAGCAGCAAATCTGATTACCCTGCCCGCTGCTGGCACGTCTTCAGGGCTGCCCCTTACTCCTGGGACAAAATCAAACTCCTGGAGTTCCAGCTCGCACAACAAAGGCTGGAGTGGTTGACACAGCAAAGCGAGTTGCTAAAGGACAGCAGACCACTCTCGGGCTTCAAGAGGGCAAGTGCTCCAGGGAACCTTCCAGCTGGCACTGCCACCCAAGCCACCACGAGACCTCTGCTGTGCTGCTCCCGCCTGTGCAATGGGGTCCCCGAGCCCTGCCCGGGTCCTGGCTTTGGGCCATCCCTGCGCTGCAGGGAGGCAGAGGGTGCCATTGCCCTGGGAGGTGAGGGCTCTGGGCATGCATTTCTTAGGCATGTGTCACATGAGCAGAGCAAGCTGATTAGCCACTCAGTGATGTTTGTCATTCGGCTCTGCTGATGGCTACACCGAGGTCGCTGTGACTGCCACAGCCCTGGAACAAGGGGCTGATGCGTCCTTAGTTGTGTACTTCCCTCTGTTCTGTGAGCAAGTCACAGAATCCTCACGGGGTCCTAGGGGGAGGTGCCGGGACCACCCACTTTGTAGATGAGTTCATTTGCCCAACGGCACACAACTGCTAAGTAGTGGAGCTGGGCTTCGACCTGGCCAGGCTGCTCCAGAGCCGGCCTCCTGGGGATGCCATGCCCCCGGGGGTGGGGTTCGCTGGGTCTCTGTTAGCTCTGCCTTATTGTTATCCATTACCTCTACACGGTCCCCCACATCCTTTTGGCGACTTGAATTTTGGTCTGTGCTGACAAAGATGAGTTAGTCTCCAGTCTCCTCGATCCATGTACATTGACTTCTTCCCATAGTCTTTGGTTTGTGGTCTGGGTTGCAAACACCATCAGTGGGGCCAGATGACAGGAGTCCCATTCCCATTTGTCTATCCATGCACACACCCATTCATCCATCCATCCATTTTATATGTAAAAATCTTGATAAGTAAGGGCTTGCCGGCCAGGCCTGGATCAAATGCTCCTCAGAGCGAGGTACGGGGCTTGACTTCTTAGATGTTACCCAGGGCCCGTGAAGATCTCTGGAAATAAACATGTGACCCAAGAGTTTATACCAGCAAGCTGTAAAAGAAGTCATTTAAAACATGCGGTCACTCAGGAACAATTAAGATAATGACATTTAGTGACCTTCACAATGTACAGTCACTCACCACACCTCATCTCAGCAGCCCCGGGAGAGGGAGGGTCCTCTCAGGTGAGCAATGGAGGTTGGGGAGGTGGGGCTTCACTGTGGGGTCACCCAGCTAGAGGGAGGTGCAGTGGGCAGTCCCAGGCTGAGCCCTTTGCTAAGAATCTACTGCATGAATAGATGGGTGAGTGGGTGGATGGATGGATGGGTGGGTGGATGGATCCAGAGCAAAGGTATGCTCCTGAGTATGGGCAAGTGGCATCCATCCTGGCTGGGGGGAGGGCAGCTCCCGAGGTCCCTGGCTGGACCTGCGTGGTGTGAAGGGCAAATTCCAGGTCTTGGTCATCACGGGGAGTGCTGGCCGGGGCACTGGGCATCAGTGGGGATGGCCTGCCTGCACCCACCCCAGCAGGAATCTCAGAGCCTGACCAGCCCCAAGCCCAGCAAAGGCAAAGCGCCCTGGGAATCTGAAACCCTCCAATGACACAATTTCTTGCCTGCAGGAGACTCTGGACCCCCAGGACACCTGGGCTGGCCTTTTACAGATGCAGTTCACTTATTGATCCGCTCAGCAGACCCACAGTAAGCCTTACCTGCAAAGCGGCTGGGTGGCGCTGGGAGCAGCAGTGAAAAGGAAGCTGTAGGTAGTGGAGCTCAGGGTGCTGAGCCTGGTGGGGTGGGACCGGGGCAGGAGGGGCCTAGGACAGGTAGTGGGGTTGGGCAAAGCTGCTGTCAGAATGGCTTGGGCAGCCTGCTGGGCACCGCTCCTGGCATCACGATGCTGCTGACTAGCGTTGATCCTGGGGGACCTGGGCATCCTGGGAGCCGGTTCCTCCAGCTGGGACCCCCCGGGAAGCACTGCCACTGACCCAGACTCAGTGATGAGCAAGGCTTTGCTTGTGACGATGTTACTGAGATCCATACAAACAGAAGGCCAGATGGAGGCTTCTGCTTCCAGCTCTCAGAAACTACAGAACATCAATACAATGACAAGTTAGAGGGTTGCCTACAAAACGGACACAATGTAGATGAATAGCGTAATTAAATGGTTAATTTAATGTGAAGAATGACTTCTTAATTGCTGTAAAATAGACACAAAATGTGCCCCTTTCAACCATGTTTAAACGTCACTGAGCACGCTCACAGTGCTGTGCAGTCATGGCCACCCTCCATCCCCCAAACTGTCGTCTCCCAACAGCTGTCCCACGAAGCAGCACGTGAGGTTTGGTGGGACAAAGCTGTCACCTCGTGTCTACACGGTCATCGGGCAGGCTTGGGAGAGGGGGAGGCCTTGCACCCCTGGTATCTGGGGTGACACAAATGGCCGATGGCTTTTCATTCAACCCAACCAGGAGATCTGCGCCCACACATCACGTGGCTCTCACTCAATGAGGACCCCCCTCACCCACTGAGTCAGCCTCTGTGCCTTGGTGGCAATATGGGGGGCACACACGTGTGTCTCTGGCCAGTGTCTTAATTTAGACAGACTCAAAACTGAGGGCTTCTTTGATGAAACTGGATTTCCATTGCAAATTTTCCCTGTGAGAGACAAGTTCTGCCTTTGTATCCGCAGACGGAGGGAGACTGGGCATTTTCTCACGAGCACATGCGACCCCAGCATGCTTGCCTGTCCAGTTCCAGACACAATGCACACAGCAACCCTGTGGTTAGAAAGCGGTCCGAGAGATGACTCAGAATAGTGATCATGGAAATAAAAACACAAAACAAAAAAATGTGTAGAGAGCTTGTGGCTCTAAAAATACATTCTGGGCCCTGGCCAGTGTGGCTCAGATGGTTGGGCGTCATCCTGTGCACTGAAGGGCTGTTGGTTCCATTCCTGGTCAGGGCAAATACCCAGGTTGGGGGCTTGATCCCCTGCGCGCGGGGGTGGGGGGTGGGGGCACGCTGGAAGCAGATACTTGGTGTTCCTTTCTCACATTGATGTTTCTTTCTCAAGATCAATAAAAAATGTTAAAATAGAAAGAATACATTGAGAGCTCTGCAGATGGGGGGTGGGTTAGAAGGGGAGGGAAGGGCAGGAAGGAGAAGAGCCTGTGTTTTCTAGAGGGGGTGAGGCTCATTGGGAGGCAGCAGGAGAATCTGTGAGGTAGTCTGGTCTAGAGGTAGCCCCAGGCAGGAGGAGTCCCAGTTCTGCACCTTAGGCACTGGCCAGGAATGGGGAGGGGGGGAGGGGATGGGGAAGATGCTGAGCTTGAGTTTTGTGGCTGGCAAAATGCCTACCCGCCCAGGTGCCCAAGTCCTAACCCCCAGAACCTGTGAATACCTCTTGCATGACAACAGATGTTACCCCTGGCTGCAAACAGTATGGGTTTGGTGTTTTAGGAAAAGACTGGGAGGAACCAGGGAGCTGGGACAGGTGAGGCCAAGGCTGTAAACTGGTGCTGGGAGAGGGTGTGCAGGAGTGGGCAGCGGCAAGAGGAAACCAGGAGCATTTCATGGGGAATGGTCAAGAGCAGTCAATGCCTGGAGGCTGAGCGAGGCTGAACAGGCATATGAGTTTGCAACCTGCAACCTCAGCAAGTGCTGGGAAGATGCAGTGAGGACGGAGGCCAGTGAGTAGGGAGGAAACAGGATGAACGAGGGCCTCCCACCAGTGGCTGGTGACCCTGGAGGCGGGGTGACTGACAGAGAGCCCTGTGTGTGTCCAGGGCAGGACTGGCTGTGGTGTGAAGAGGTGAGAGGGTGTGAAGCCAGAGCACTCAGGAGGGGTGGGCAGGCCAGGCACTGACCCTTTGTTCCAGGAGACGCTTGATCCAGTTCCCCTTGATTGGCCTGAAATCTGGGAAACACACAGGCCTCTCTTTTTCTGGGGGAAAAGGGTGAAGAGAGCAAAACATGCCCTTAAATTCAGCTTTCGAGTTGACTTGTCTACACACCTTTATTAGAAACATACGATGTCATGATTGCAAAAAATAAGGCACATGGGTTGCTATGAGAACTCCTTGTCCAAAAATTGTAGCAGCTCCCTCCTTTGGGTGGTGGAACTGACCCTGTCAAGGCCACGGCTCTGATCAGACATCAACCCTGTCTGTCCCAGGAGAGGCTATGGAAAGGCCCAGAACGTTCCGCGGAAGCAGCCTTCACCATCTGTGTCAGACTCAGCCACATGCTCTCCAGGGGCAGAACACCCCACCAAATAGTCCAGGTTACTCCACACATCAAAGAAAATGCGGAAAACACAAGTACAGTAACCCTGTCATCAGCAAATAACCGTTCTCAGATGCTTGCTGTGTGCATTTCACCTCTGTGCCCATCTGTGCTTTGTACAAGCTGTGTGTATGGTTTATGTTTCCTTGTTTTACAAAACTGGGGACACTGTGCATCTCAAGGACAGGCTGCGTGTCCTGTTCGACCGAGTCTCACGCCAGGCTCGGTGGCCGTCCCTTGGAAGCCTCCCGACCACGTGCACGCTTCTATCTGGCTTGAAGCCTCATCTTCACCCCACCCTCCGGCTCTGACCTGGTGGCACACAGCAGCCCAGGGCTAGGACCCCCTGGGCCCAGCAGCATCAGTTGGAGGCATTTTGTCACCCATCACCTTTGCTGAGTTTTACAACTCAAGACCCAAGCTTTGTTTGAGTGAGATCAGATCACGCAAAGGATGAGGTGAGGCTGCCCCAAGGCTAGGGCTCCTCCCTCACCACAGGGACAGGAGTCGTGGGATGTCAGTGCCTCACTGCACTGGCACTGGGTGATGGGCCACTGGAGCAAGCTGAGGACTGAGCCTGTGTCTCTCTACCGGGCAATGGGAAATTTCGGATACAGCAACCACGCCCATCAAAGCCTCTATCGGAGCACCTGGCATGATGGGAGGGCTGGGGTTCTTATAGCATGTGGGAGAGGGAGGATGTGGGGGAGGATGCTGCCAGCTGCTCCACACATCCCCATTTCAGCAGTGGACACCACAAACCATAGGAATGGCAGAACCTCTAAAACCTATCTCTGGGCAAGAAATATGGACACACTGCCGAGAAAACTCAATTCCCAAAGCTACCCATTCGGGAAGCCACTCACATTTGCTGATGGTGAGGACGTCTGCTGTCCACAGAACTGGGCTGGCCTGGGGCTTCAAGAGGGTGCTGCTGGTGGGTGGGGGTGTGTAGTGCTAACACGGGGCCGGACCACACCGTACGGGACAGAAACCAGCTCAGCTCCTTGGCAGCACTCAGACCTGTGATGGGCTGGTTAACGCCCGTGTTCCGGGCAGGCTTTCGGGGTGAACGGAGTAGGGCCATGCTGTCCTGTGTGCTGCTGCGCCCCAGCTCCTGGCACAGGAAGTATCTGCTGAAGGTGTGGGGGCTCAAGGGCCGGGTCCACACTGAGTGGGGGCATGGCTAGGTCCTCAGGGGGAGGCACACGCATGACATCCCATTACATGTGGCTGTTCCCAGGTGGCAGCTGAAGGCCCAGACTAGGGACACCACTTGGCTCCCGGGTGCCTCCTGGAGGTAGGCAGGGCCCAAGCAGCGAACGCTGCCCTCCTCAGACCCCGGTGTCCTGAGGGTAACACTCCCCTATTCAGAGGTGGGGCAACTGTGAGGAAATGCGGCCACTCAGGCTGAGCCCAGGATGGGCTGCGAGGGAGACCATGATCGGCTGAGACGGGACTCTTGAGAATATGTGATATAAAATCGATAGAAATAGAAAATTATCTGTAATAGGGAGATTTTTGCTATAAAGGCATTTGCTTAGTACGATTACTGTAGAAACAGGAAGATTGCTTTCTAAAATTACAGATCCCAGTCCCTTGCCAATTCTGTTACCAGAAGGACAGTGATTTTGTTACAATAGTAACTGGATTCACAGGAATCATAGTGCTTCTAGGGACTGAGTGTAGAGCTGACTGTGAGATCACTTCACTTCTGAGCCCCGAACAGGCACCACCTCGGAGGAGGCAGCTCCCTCAGGGGCAGGGGCAGGGCCTGGAGCAGGGGTGCTTCTCGCCCATGCGCTGCCCGAGCACTCGGTCCGCACGGACAGCCTCACGAGCAGAGTGGGCTCTGAGCTGGCGCACTGCCTCCAATCCCAGCTCTGCTGGCACCAACCCCAGTTCCCTCCAGTGCCTTAACTCTGAGCTCTCTCCCTCCCCTGAGAATTGTGAGGTAACAACCAGGGCTAGATTCCTTTTATGTGCTGGATATGGTTCCAAAATCCCTCTGTAGGAACTCACTTAATGGAGGCCAGACTCCCTTTCACAGGGTGATCAAGAAGAATGAATGGATGTATGGGTACCGGGCCCGAAGCGCCACCTGGCACACAGTGTGCGCTCAGTCAGCGCTCTGGCCGAGATGCCTGTGGCTGTGCGAGTGAGCGCTGAGGTCGCTTGTCCTGGCTCACTGTGAGGTCTTCACAGCGCAGGCGCACGGAAGCCCTGGTCAGGCTCGGTGGAGGGGTCCCTGGAGAAGAGCCGCGGGGTCAGGAGGAGGCTCTCGCGCTGGGTGCGTCCACGTCCCATGACATGAGGGACACAGTGCCGCTTCCGCTCTCGTTCTCGCGCTGGAGGTCCCGGGCCTGCTGGTGCTCCTCGATGAGGTCTGCCACCAGGTTGAGCCGGCAGGCCCTGAGCGCCTCCACAAGGGGGGGCACGGCCGCTCGCTCCCGTGCGGTGCTCTTCCAGACTCTCAGCGACTCCCTCACCTGCTCTGTCAGGCTCCGGGGATACTTCACCTCGATGGCATCGATCTTGCTGTCAGACACTTTAAGCTGACGAGCCAGCCTTCTCCAGTCCTTCCCCACGTGATCGCATATGATGTCAAATGCTGCATAAAGGTCTAGGGAAAGAAAGAACACAATGATTGACCAGAGGTTGGGGCAGCTGCTTAGGAGACAGACACCCCAATGGACTTCTCTGTGCTGACCCAAGTGCTGGGTACACCAGAGGTCCTCTTGCAAAGCTGAAGTCCCCTGGCAGCAGAGGGGCTGGAGGTCACAGAAAGCCCAGCAGTGACTTCTAATCCCACCCCAGCCAATGCCACCCCAAGACACGGAGGTGTGGCCTGCTGAAGACTTGGTGGCTGGGACGGGCTGTGGTGGAACTATCTGTTTGGACAGGGGACACTGAAGAAAGGGCTGGGAGTTGCTGGAAGGAAGGAAATGGGGCTACTCCCCTAACCCATCCCGAACCATGGCCTCTAAAAGGATATATCCGTGTCAATTCCCTGGAACCACGAACGTTAACTTAGTTAGAAAAGGGTCTTTGCAGATGTGAGTAAGTTGAGGATCTCGAGATGAGGCCATCCTGGATTATGCAGGTGGCCCTATATCCAGTGATGTGTCCTGATAGGACATACACAGAGGAGGCCATGTAACCATGGGGGCAGACACTCAAGTGTCGTGGCCGCCTGGAGCCCCAGGAGCAGGACGAGGCAGGAAGGACCACCCCCAAAGCCTGCGGAGGGAGCACAGTCCCGAGACACCTTGGCTCTGGACTCTGGCTGCCTCCTGCGAGAGAAGCAAGCTCTGCTGCTTTAAGCCACCGAGTCGGTGGGGATTTGTATGGCAGCCCCAGACTGACCACCAGTCTTCAGTCCCCGGCTACCACGTCCTCAAGTGCTGGCGCTACTGCTGAGACCAACCAGCCGGGGACTACAGACCACAGGCTATTCTGGAATGCGGAGAGAGGCGAGAGGACAAAATGTTCCTGCCAATTCCATCTCCAGCGACAGACCAGAGACTCTATGGCCATTTGTACAGACGAGGAAACCGAGCACAGAGAAGGCCAGTCAGCCTCCTGAGGTCGGACAGCCAGACCAGGGCAGAGCCAGGTGGCAAAACCCTGACAGTCTGAATCTTTAGGCTAATCATCTTCTATAGAAGAGTCACGAAGAATCACCCTTGTCAACCCTCACACCTGCTCTTCACCTCCTGGTGCACTTCCCTCCAACGTACATCACACACACACACACACACCTCCCCCCCGGAAAATACTTGAAGATACACTTTTCCCATGTCCCGGATTGTCTGTCTAGCACTGTGTGTGCACGTGTACATATGTATAAATCTGTCTACTCTTAGAGCTGTGCTGTCAGCCTGCCACCAATAAGAAGCACCCGTGCTTATGGAGTGACTCTTAATATCCTTTTTGGGTTCAGAGACAGAATAACCCATTTCAGGCCACAGCCGGAAGCCCTGAGGGGTGCCCCCCAAGCACTTCCTGCCCTTGGGTTGTAGACTATGGCCTGTGGCTTAGAAACCCTGAACTTGGGTTTCACTTTCACTCCTGGAGGCTCTGCAAGCCACAGGTGCGGGCTGCGGAGGGGGTGCCTGCTAGCCGGGCAGGAGCCACTGCAGAATGGACTTGACCAGGGGGGCAGTTTAGTGCCTAATTCCCCACCCCCCCGCCCCCGGCCATACTGCCTGGCCTCAACCCTCCCTCCGTTAATTATTGGCTATGCAAGCCACTGAATATCCCTCTGGGCCACAGTCCTCTCGCCTGTAGAAGAGGAAGAATAACGGTAGGTAACAGTCTTTAACACACGGGGTTATTGTGAAACTGAATACGTAATGTGCCGAGAACAGTAAGGGCAGCCATAAACCCGCCTACTGTTACGGTCACTCTTCCCCGAAGGCGGCGGGCACAGCTGGGCGCTTGCTCCCAGCAGAAGGCCAGTGCGGGCGGCAGCACAGGCTCCCGCGACCCTCTCCCACCCGGAGCAGGTCAGCAACGCCTTTTCCTTCCGAGTATTTTCTCTTATTTGGTGCGGACCCGGGCTCTGCACCACAAACACTGAACTTGGGGGGCGGGTGTCCAGGCCCTGCAGCCCAGGGCGAGCTCACGGTTCTGAGGTTCGGTTCTCCCACACGTCACCGGTGTTCCAGGGGGGTTTAGGGGAAACCCACGCAAACTCGAACCTGGCAACGGTCAGACGCCCGGCAGACCCGCAACGCGGCCTGCTGGGCAGACTGGCTCCGGCCCCCGGCCCCCGGCCCCCGGCCGCCGGCCGCGCCCACCTTGCTCCTCCGGCGCCGCCCGCTCCGCCGCGCCCGCCTCGTAGTCGTCCAGGAGCCGCAGCAGGTCTTGGCGCCGCAGGGGCACGAGCAGCTCGCGCAGCAGCTCGGTGTGCTCGCCGTCCAGCTCGTTCTGCTCGAGCAGCACGGAGAAGAGGTCCACGCCGCTCTGCACGCGCTCCAGCTTCCTCTTGCTGATGCGGCCTTGGCACAGGAACTTGAGCTCGGTCAGCTCGCCGCTCGTCAGGCCGGTGGACACCGAGTGCAGCAGCACCAGGAACCGATCCATGGCGGCGGCCACCAGGCGGGCGCCGAACCTGGCCCGCCGCGCGCGTCCCCCGCTCCGGCCCGCCACCCCCGGCCTCGGCCCGCCGCCCGCCCGCCCGCCGGCCTGCGCCGCCGCTGGGGGTCCCTCTTCACAAACCCCGAGCTTCGATCCCGACACCGGAAGTCCACCCAGGGCCTCCTCCGGGTTTCGCGAGAACTCCGGAGCCTCGCGAGAACTGCGGGACTCACGCATGCGCCCGGGACCCGACCGTAGCCGTTTCTGCCTGGGAGACGCGCCGCCGCCTCCAGGGGGCGCCCCAGGCAGGGTACCGGCGCGGGCTGGGGTGGCCTCTGCGCCTGCGCCCTTCGGACCTTCTCCCTCCTGATGTAACCTTTGGCCTTGGAGCTCCCGAGACCCCCGGTGGCGGGCGGGAGGGCGGGCCTGCGTTTCCTGTGGAATGTGGCAGGACAGCTGCTGCTGATAAATTCATTTATTTATTGACATTGGTGATGGTGCATGTCCTTTAGTGCCCCCTAGGCACCTGTGTGCGGAAAAGGTGACTCAGGTTTATTTAGGTGGTTAACTTTAATTGGTATTTGATTTTTAAAGTTGTAGTCATTGGTGCTTTGAATGCTTTTTAGCCTTTATTGAGCGCCTACTGTATGCCAGGCAGTAGGTGCTGGGGACAAATTCGGGAAGTCCCTGCCTGCTAGAGCTTAGTCATTGGTACACTCGTTTACAAAACGCAGATAAGAAAGCGCAGTGTGCCTGAGGTCAATGCTGCAGGAAGGGGGCTGGGGGGGGGGGCAGGAGGTAGGGGTGGGGTGGGGGTGGGGGCTGAGGGAAGGCAGGGGGAGGCCAGGGAGGGGCCACGTAAGGATCGGCTTTTCTGCTGAGATGGAGCCCCTGCAGAGTGAGAAGCAAAGACATCTGAGTTACATTAATATATATATATATATATATATATATATATATATATATATATATATATGATGTGCTTCCAGGTTCATCCACGACATAGCAGGTGTCTTCCAGGTTCATCCACGACATAGCAGGTGTCAGTGTGGGTTCCTTTTTATGGGGCAGAAGTCTTCCATGCATGGATGGACCACATTTGTTCACCAGTCATCAGCCGATGGACATTCCAGTTGTTTCCACCTTTTGGCTATTATGAATAATGCTGCTATGAACTGAGTAATATGTTTGAAAACTTTTTAATTTATTGATTTTAGAGAGGGAGAAAGAGGGAGAGAGATGTTGATTTGCTGTTTTACTCATTTATGTATGTATTGGTTGACTCCTGTATGTGCCCTAACCGGGATCGAACTCACTACCTTGGCACAGAGGGATAATTCTTTAACCCACCGAGCCACGCCAGCCGGGCTCTGCGTAATATTTTTAAGGAACTGTTCTGAGTAGAAGCCATGGGACTCTGCACTAATCCCGATGAGGGAGGAGAGCCCCTGGACCGAGTGCAGTGCAGGGGGTGAGAGGGGTGAGGCCCTCTTCAGATTTGGGGTGGACACAAACAAGAGGAACTGAGGGTACTTGTGCATTGACTCACCTGGGGAAGGTGGGGGTGGGTGGGTTTGGGGGAGGACCTATTAGACATGTTGACTGGACAGTGGGACGTACAGGAAGAGGGTTTGGCACAGAGATCTGGGCAGTGATGTGAATTTGGGAGCATTCTGCAGATAGGTGGTGCTTGTGATGGTAAATTTTTAAAAAATGCATTTTTTTAAAAATTGATTTCAGAGAGAAAGTGAGAGGGAGAGAGAGATAGAAACATCAGTGAAGAGAGAGAATCATATGTTCCAGATATGAGTCCCACGTCAGATATATAATGTGCAAACATTGCCTCCCATTTGGTGAATTGCCATTTAACTCTGTCGACTGTATCCTTTGATGCCATCTAACTAGAGAGATGGCAGCGTGAGAAGGACTCCCAGCCGACACTGGCTTGAAGATTGTGGGGTGGGTCTGGCCCTGCCGACACCTTGGTTTTAGCCCAGTGAGACTTGTGTCAGACGTGTCACCTACGGAACTAGAAGTTAATAAATGTGTGTTGTTTGAAGCCACTAAATTTGTGGTAATTTGCCCCAACAGCAGACAGAAAACCAGCCCTGGCCCGCCTGCAGGCTCTTTTCCTCCCAAAGTGCAGTTCCCACAGGCAGCCAGCAGAGGGAAGCAGCCACCTATAAACAAACCCAGGGACCAGCGTTAACGCGGCTGGAAGTCAGCACAGGGCTTCAGGACCCTGGTTACAGTTGGGTGAGGAGGGGTGACCAGAAGGGAGCACCAAGGGAGGCTTCTGAGTCCTGGCTACAGCGGTGTGGGTTTTGTGGCAGTTGTCTAGACACTTAAGGTACGTGCAGTTTTCTGTGTTACACGTCAATGGGCGGGGAGAGAGGGGGCATGGGGGTGGGAGGAAGAGAAGGGGAGAGGGAGAGTGGATCACAGTAAATAAGTATCGGCAGAGCTGAGGAAATCAGGCCTCAGTTTCACAAGCTGCCTTTTCCCCAGGTGCATCCCAGGATCCTGGCCCCGGGGGCTCACACCAACTCCTCTGAGGAGACCTGGCTGAGGTGTCTGTGCTGCCCAAGTCAGTGTGCCAGGTGTCAGCTCCTCTGCCAGAGGCTGTGGGCCTATCTGCGGGCCAGAGGCATCACCTGCCTCCCACGTAACCCCTAACCTCCTCCACCAACACCCCTGCCAGTTGATTCTAAGGTCCACGCAGCCCAAAGGCAGAAAAGCTCAGTTGTCAGTCTGTTTGCCTGCCATCCATGTACCCATTCACTGATCTGTCTGCCTAACCACTCATCCATCCATCCATCCATCCATCCATCCTCCCAACCACCCATCCATGCACCCATTCACCCATCTATCCACCCATCTACTTATTTATCCATCCATCCATCCATCCATCCATCCATCCATCCATCCATCCATCCTCCCAACCACCCATCCATGTACCCATTCACCCATCTATCCACCCATCTACTTATTTATCCATCCATCCATCCATCCATCCATCCATCCATCCATCCATCCTCCCAACCACCCATCCATGCACCCATTCACCCATCTATCCACCCATCTACTTATTTATCCATCCATCCATCCATCCATCCATCCTCCCAACCACCCATCCATCCATCCTCTCAACCACCCATCCATGTACCCATTCACTGATCTGTCTACCTAACCACTTATCCATCCATCCATTCATTCATCCTCCCAGCCACTCATCCGTGCACCCATTCACCCATCCACTTATCCATCCATCCATCCATCCATCCATCCATCCATCCATCCATCCATCCATCCGTCTTCCCAACCACCCATCCATGCATCCATGCATCCATCCTCCCAACCACCTATCCATGTACCCATTCACCCATCTATCCACCCATCCACTTATCCATTCATCCATCCATCCTCCCAGCCACCCATCATCCATTCGCTCACTTGGCACTTCTGGTGCCTTCTTTGTGCCCGGCCTGGGCCCCTGCTCCTTCCGGGTCTGTTCCTTGCAGGGTCAGTACTTTCCCACTTGGCGGTGGCTCCTGCAGAACGTGGACGGTAAATGAGTGCTGCCCAAGCGTGGAGATACCGACACCTGTGCTGGGGGTCATTTTAGGGAGCACGTTGGGCCCTAGGAGCCTGCAGGTGAATGTGTGGGAGGTGGGGATGTGGGTGCCCGGCTCTGAGTCCAGCCTTGGGGTGAGGACAGCTGTGTCCCAGCACACGCCTTGGCCAAGCTCTGTTGCAGGGACCCCCAGAGCTGGTTCTGCATCTCAGGAAAAGGACCTGCCCTGGGCTCGTCTAGAAAGCCAGTGGCTCCGGCAGCCATAGTCTCAGCTGCCCCTGTGGGCTGTGGGCAGGCACGTTTGGGAGGGTGGGAGGTGGACTGTGGCGGGTGGAAAGGACTTGCACCGTCTAAAGAAGGGCAACCGGCCCCAGTCCCACGTGAGAGGTGACACGGTGAAAAATGGGGCGTGTCATCAGTGGGGGAGAATTTTCAAGAGAACAGCAAGCCAGGATTTTTATGTGGATTTAACTGGTTTTTCTATATTAAATTCACTCAAATATCAACTAATTCTGAACCTATCAAATGGAGGTTGTGGGGCTGGATGCAGCTCACACCAGCTTCCACCCTCTGGGGAGGGCTGCTCAAAACCCCACATCAGATGCCGGGGGATGGACTCCTGCCCATTCCCACACCATCCAGGGGCCAGAAACAAAAGTGTTCGGCACTAGGTGCCACAGGGCCTGGGTGCGAAAGATGGCTGCGCAGCCTGCTGTGTGACTACAGTGGAACTAGGACCTTCTCTGGGCCTCCTTGTGCCCGCTGTGAAGTAATGGCACCGACCGACCAGCTGATCTCTGGGGAATCCTTCCACTGTGAGATTGTGAGTCTTTCTGACATTGTTGCTCTTTCTCCACCACTTCTACCACCCCTGCCCAAGCCTACCCTCGCTCACCTGGACTTCTGCAGCTCTCTCCTCTCAGGCTTCCCACCCAACAGCTGCAAAGACTAAGATGTGAATCAGATCCTGGCACTGCCTGGTTAAAACCACCTTTACTTTGCCATGGCACTTAGCACCAAGCTCACAGTCCTCACGTGGCCGGGAGTCTCTGCGTGAGTTGGTTCTGGTGGCCTCCCCTGCCCTTTGCTCTAGCCACGCTGTCCTTGCTGCTCCTAGAGTTAGCCCAGCACACTGCTGCCTCAGGACCTTTGCACTGGCTGTTCCCGCTGCCTGAACTGTCCTGCCTCCCTCTCCAGGGTTTTACGTTCTGGCTCCTCATTGCTCAGCTCCCCAGGGGCCTCCCTGACCAATTCAGTCTGTCCGTGGTACCCCCTGTTTATGTTCATCAGCACCCCTTTCTTCCTCTGAAGCTATCGTGTTTTGGTGTTCATTTTCTGGCTCAGCATCTGGTGCCCTCTGTAAGAAGCCATCCCCCGAGAGCAGGGGCGTCGTCTGCTTGGTCCATGGCTCTCTCTGTGAGCGTGCCATGAGTGAATGTCTGAAGGCCCTGAGTGCCAGCCTCCATAAGGTCTTGGCTTAGGTGCTACGGAGCCTGTGATCATGGGCAAGTCACCGCCCCGCTCTGATGCTGTGTCCTCATCTGTCAAACGGGGCAGGTGCCACCATAAGCCCTCAGGCTTCAGGGAGGACCCAGGAGAGGAAGGGGTTCCTGCGACACGGGCCCTGGGTGCTGCCCTCCATTTAGGACCTAGAGTGCGGTCCCAAAGCTTCAGAAGGCCTTTCTGAATGCGAGTAACCAGGACACTGGGCGCTTGCGGTTTGCTGAGGTTTTCTTGGGGACGGAGGCACGTGGCCACCAGAGGGCGCCCGAGGCTTGCGGCTGGCAGGGAAGGCCCGGAGGTGTGCGGACCCCGCTACCCCGAGCGGCTCCTGAGTGAGTGTCCAGCTGCCAGGGTGTGCTGCCCGCTGGAGTTTGATATTACAAATGCCCCTTCTTTCACGAAATGATGGGGTTCTCGGTGGTGGTTTAAAAGCAGGTGCCCCCACTTGGCCACAGGAAAACACTGGTGACTCTAGGTTGGTCCCCGAAAGGTTGGCGGGAAGGTTTAGCTCCATGAAATCCCAAATACTCTGTTGGGTGGGAGCAGGGGTCAGGATTTGGGGTTCATGGAAGAGGCTGCTGGGAAGGTGCGACAACTCCCATCCCAACGCACATGTGTGAACACAAGGACATATAAACACATATAAACACATGCACACACAAGCCCCTGCACACAGACATAGGCACACACCAATACACACTTGCACACACACAAGCACATATACCAGTAAACACATAAGCGCATATGTGCACACACAAGCCCCAGCATAGACACATGCACAGACACATGCACATATGAACATGTGCGCACACATGCCCCTGCACACATGTACACACACACGCACTCAGAGGGGAAGTCCCAGGAACACCCACAGCACTCCATGTGTCTCACCAAAGACGATGGATGCCCCCAAGTCCCTCCCGAATTCTCAGCTCCGCCCTGGGGCTTGGGACACGGGGGGAGCCCGGGGAGCCTCCGGGGCAGATGTCACCGGACAGTGTTCCGTGACACACACACATTTAGTCAGGAATGTCTAGCTACGGCTTCCGGATCTGTGCACATTCACTTAAAAAAAAAGGTTTCCATGAGAGGATTTTTGGTAATCACCTAGTTTTTAATACAATATTCGTATACAAAACCCCCATTTCACACAACTTCCTGTACACAGGAACACAGGAGCATCCGATGGCACGATTTTAGCACATGAGGGACATCGCCGCCTGCAGACTATGACCAGGGCTGGCAGCCGGTGTGTCTGCTTCCCTCCCGTGTTTCTCTGGGTGCTCGAGGCTTGGACCCCGGCACCCACAAGACCTGTGTACACAAGCTCTTAAAATCCTAACTGTCCAACAGTAACATTCCTGTGAGTAAAAATATAGAGAAGTGTTACCAAAATAGAAGACTTTATTAATAAAAATCTTTGGTAGTAACAGTATTTTAAATTCCTCTCAATGATACTTGGTTAACTAGTAAAAGAAATTCCTTCCACCTTTGAGCTACAGGAAAAAAACCCTTCAAATCCACCGTAGAATCGATTAAAAAAAACAAAAAAAAACACAAACCCTCAATAAATATCCGAAAGCTGTGACCGAACCCTGGGAGCCGTTAGACTTCCTGAAACCACTGTCGCCCCCAGATGCCTCCGGGTGACCGCTCACTGCCTGCTGTCCTGTCGCTGGGCGTTGCCCATGAGGAAAGGGGACAGCTGTGAGGCCAGCTCCCGGCACGGGGGTGGGGTGGGGTGGGGAGGGGAGGGGACAGGTGTGGCTCCTGACGGGACCTGCCCCCGCTGGCTCTCAGGCGTAAGCTGGACGCTCCCACGCCCTCTGGCCGACATGGCCAGGCCACCTCCCCTGACCAGAGTGCCTGCTTCTGAGCCTACAGAAAAGGTGATGGAAATCCGCTGGCTCTCCTGACCGAGAGGCAGGTGAGGTCTCAGGGAACTGGTCTCAAATGGCTCATTCCTCTCTGTTCCCCCTCCAGGTGGCACCAGATGTGCCCAGGGCCTCGGGTGCTGTTCCCACCTGTCAGGGTGCCAGGGGGATTACAGAAGGTGCTCCCAGCGCCTCTGCTCACGGCCGCCATTGGGGGTGGGGGGGGAGACGCCAGGACTGCCCTGCAAAGGCCGCCTCTGCCGCGTGCACCACCCTATCCCAGCAACCATTCTGATTAACTCCAAGAGAAAAGATAAAAAATTCCCTGCATCATGGGTTTGTGCAAAAACAAGGGAAAAAAACAGAAACCCAGAAAAAAGATTTTAAAAAATGTTGTTCTATCAGAAGGTGGTCTTCAAGGTTTGCTGCAAACACAGGAGCCACCCGACCTGGTGGGGGTGGGCCGCCTGCCCGGGAGAGGTGCCCCTTGGTCGGGCGCCGGGGCCGCTACAGGGCGCCCCCGTGGTTTTCGGGGCCGTCCGGGCCGGCCTGGGGGCTGTGGTTGCTGCAGGGCTCGCTCTTCTTCGGGCCCCGCTCCATCCACGTGTCCAGCAGCTGCTGCTTGCCCTGCTCCTCCCGCATGAACAGCTCGACCATCAGCACCTTCTCCTTGTGGATCTGCTGGCTGATGTCCTTGGGGATGTCCGGGATGACCCAGTCCACGAAGTCGCTCATGAACATGACCAGGTTCTGGAAGGACCGTCAGCGTGTGGGGGTGGAGAGGAGGACCCCGGAAAATGCTCCCCAGGTCTCCCCACCTGGCAGCACCGCCCCCCCTGTCACGCCCCTGCCGGTGGCCTTGGGCACCCCCTTGGAGCTCCTGGGCCTCGGTTTCCTGGAAGGTATAACTGAGGCAGGAAACCTGCCAGCAGCTCCTCCCGACATGTTTGCTAGCCTTCTTTTGAAAATTTTACAGTTATTTTTAGAGAGAGAGAGGGAGCGAGAGGGAGAAAAAGAAACACCCGTTTGTTATTCCACTTGCTCATCACTCATTGGGTGAATTCCTGTAGGTGCCCTGACCTGGGGATCGAACCCACAACCTGGGGGGAGTGGGTGACGCTCTCACCGACCGAGCCACCGGCCAGGGCGGCCGGCCTGCTTGAGAATCTGAGCTCCGTCAATAGGAAACGCCTCTGGAGGAATCGAAATTCCTTGGCTGGGAGGGTTCAGAGATGATCCGCTGGGTCACGCATCACCAAATAAGACAAGTGTCAAGGCTTCAAAGCAATTAATAACATGAAAGCAGCCCACAAAAGGACGGAACTCCGGCTGATGCCTCCGTGGGCACGCCCGCCGTGCCGCGGCTCGGAACCCTGCCGCCCGGACCCTGCCTGACACAGACTCTCAAACTCCTGGACGCGGGGCCCCGGCGTACCTGGAAGACGATGACGAAGGCCAGCCGTGCCGCCAGGACGGCCCAGAAGTCCTTGGAGATGTCGTACTTGTGTTCCGACCACGGGGGCTCCCGGTAGTCTTTGTACCTGCAAACGCCGGCAGGAATGGGGGGCTGCGAGAGGACCCTGGGGTTCTGCCCAGCACCACGTGGCCCCTGAGGCCACAGCCTCGGCAGGGGCAGCCCCGCCGCCCAGGGGACAGGAAGTGTCTCCATGTTGGAGGGATGACCAGGAGCCACCGTGGGCTGGCAGGGCCCGAGGGGCTTTGCGGAAAGTTGAGGACCCCAGTTAAGTGTCCCTGGAGGCCCAGCTGTGGGCCCCCAGAAGGAGGCTCTGGGACCATCTGGTGAAACCCTATCTCCAAAAGAAGTCCCACCGGAAACCCCGGGAGGTCAAACCAAGCGAGCAGAGCTTCCCTGGCTGAAGTGGGTGGGGGTCCCTAAGCCTGGCTCCCCTAACCTTGACCCACGCCTGCTGTCCACAACACTCAGGCTGGGTCTGCTGAAACCCAGTCTGAAAACCACCTGCCCAGTCTTTGCAGCGGAAACTACTAGAAAGAACAACATGTTTTCTCAGCGTGGCCTGTGGAGGGGGTGAAACATACAAGTGGTGTGGCCGGGGCCTGCCTGGCAACTGCCCCAGGGGGCCCAGTGCCCAGGGGCACTCCTCTCTCTTCCAGCCACAGCCTCTCGGCTGTGACCTCCTTATCTGTGACTAATACAGTCCACCCCTCCTTCCCAGTTATCACGTTTAGACATTGCCTAATGACTTCCTGCTCGGAGAGACCAGCTCCTCACACCCCTCCCCCGAGCCTGCCTCTGTCCCTCCTTCTGCCCACCACTCTGCCAAGTGGGAGGGATGGGCACCTCCTGAGCTTCCGGTCTCTCCATCCCCTTCCTCTTTCACGCAGGCCCAGAGATGCCCAGGGTGAGGACCCAGGGTTCTGTCTCCACCGAGGCCCGTCCAACTGCTCCCTGAAATCTGGGGGTGCTTGGGCTTAATGGGCTGATGCCCCTCTGCATTGGAAATGCCCTCAGGAAAAATGCCCGCAGTTTCCAGGCTAGGGGGCCACAGGTGTGCTCCGTGCCGGTCACTGAAAAGCTGAGTTCCAGTGGGGAGAGGAGACAGGGCGGCACCGGCGCTGTGGGCACAGAAGCCCTGGCCTGGACCCCATCCAGTTACTGCCTTGCTGTGTGTCCCTGCACAATCGCCTGGCCTCTCTGGGCCTCTGCCTGGCATTCCCTCACTTATTCACATCGTGTGCCTTTACTGAACAGCTACCACGTGCCAGGCCCCAATCCAGGGAGCAGACGCAGCAGGGAACACAACCGACAGGGCTCCTCACCCACAGAGCGTTATCTCTGGCGTGAGCTGGATGGGAGGGCTAAGCTGCCAATCCCGGAGATAGGATTGGGCTGGGAACCCACAGTCTGGTGCCAGCTGCTGAGCGACACAGAAGTTGCACAACCTGAACTCCGATGGGAACAGGCAGCCCGTGTTCTCCCAGCATCAGAAGCCACACACGTGTCCTCCTTTCTGTGCTCAAGGCCTGCGGCATCGGGAGACTGGGAAATGTGTTTGGGTCACCTGGCAAACTCCTATGCATCCCTCAAAGCCCACTTACAGATCTGTCCAGATGCCACCACCTGCACTGACCTCTATGATCTTTTTTTTTTTCCCTTGCGTGGCTCTCCTTAGCCACCTGCTAGCTCCCCTGGGGAGAATAACAATATTGATGTCCTCTCTGGGGATGGCTGTGAGCATTACATGAGACAAGGCCTGTTTTAGTACAGGGACAAATGGTAGCCACCAGCATCACAGCTCTCAGCTCTGCTCCGCCGCCTCTCACACCCACCGCCCCAGGCTGGGCTCCATGCTGCTCCTCCCACAGCCGGCTCCTCCGGGAAGTGGGTTGTCATGGGCGCGGCCAGTGGAGGCGTGGAGCTCACAGCAGCTGCAGCCCATGATCATGGCCAAAGGATGGGGTGGACCTGGCCGAAAGCGAATTCTGGGGAGTGCAGGGGTCTGGCCCACAGTCTTCCATATCCACGGGGGTAAAAGCAACAAGATACTTAAAATAATGGGGCCTTCACCCTGCTCCCTGGCTTCCCACTATGTGAGCAGGACACCTGAACTAATGCATGGGCTGGGGAGCTGCCTCCTTAACCAATGCCTGTGACCTGCTTCCTGATCCTAAGACCCAAGGCTGACCCTATGACATCAACACTGACACTCCCGAGGGGATTTCTAATGAAATGGCCTCCTACCTCCCTGCCTTCTTCCTTCAGAATCATCCTTCCTTTAAAATTCGGTGTAGACAAATAGGTCAAGCCTGAGCGTGCTCTTGGCATGAACATTCAGACAACACAAAGGTACTGGTGCTCCTGGGGCACCTGCCTGCAGTAGGACAGGCGGAGGGTTGGAGCAGGTCATCCTCTGCCTATCCTGGGTGCATGTGCCCACCTATGTGTATGTTGAAGTATGGGCCCCTCCCTGACACAGAGCACGCAGGGCACCATGTCGCTGCTCACTGATCACTCGCCAGCCGCGAGTGTCTGCTGCTGCAGCGCCATCAGCAGCACCTGCAGAGTCCACGAGACTCGGGCCTGGGACTGCTGACTACTGGGCAGGAGACATTCTTGCCACTGGGACTGCTGGGCCAAAGGGTACAAAGCAGGAGCTGCTGGGGGACCTCCCTGCTGCCAGAAAACCATGCCCGCACGGACGAGACAAAGGTGGGAGGCAGCACCTGAGTGGCCCTGATGGCACCCGGCAGCACCTGGATCCAGCCATGCCTGAAGCTACTCTGGACTTCCTAGTTAAAAGAACGAAGGGATCTTTTATTTCTCGCAGTACGACTGAGCTGTCCCGTGACTTGCCCCTGAAAGAATCCTGGCTTGAACCGGGTTCTCCCAGAAAGCGGGCTCTTCACTGGGAGGGGCGGGGAGGGTACCTGCAGATGTGCACCTCGTAGCCCAGGTCCAGGGGGTCGTTGGGGGCTGTGCCGTCCTGGAAGTCGCTGACGTTGAAGGAGGAGAGGGTGTGGTTGACGAAGCCGTGCATGGTCCCGTTCTTGCTGTACATGTACAGGTACACCAGGCGGGGGATGAAGTCGGACGTGAAGGAGATCACGAAGGCCTGGGCGGAACAGCAGGGTGAGCACAGGGCCCGTGGCCCTGGGCCTGCTCGTGGGACACTGCCCATGAGTTAGTGATGTGAGCAAAGGCCCAGTGAACACAGGAAGGGTTGGGGGCATTCCCGTCAGCCCCTCCGGCAGCCCAAGGAGCTGGGAACACATCACCCCTGGGTGGGAAGGCATGGGATGAATGCTGGCAGCCTCTACTAGCTGTGTGGCCTTGGGCTAGTCACCTAACCTCTCTGTGCCTCCATTTTTCTTCTGGTTACACAGGACTAACAACACCCACTGTACAATCCTCGTGCCTCGTGTTTTTTTTTTTTATATATATATTTTTTAAGATTTTAAAAATTGATTTTTAGAGAGAGAAGAAGAGGGAGACAGAGTTTAGAGAAACATCGATGTGAGAGTGAAACATCGATCTGCCGCCTCCTGCACACCCCCTACCAGGGATGGAGCCTGCAACCCAGGCATGTGCTCTGACTGGGAATTGAACCTACAACTTTTTAGTGTACGGGACGATGCTCAAGCAATTGAGCCACACCGGCCAGGCACTTAAAAAAAAAAAAAGAGCAGAAAGATTGCCAATGAGGAATCTCTTTCTCAATGTCTCTCTGTCTCTGTCTCTCTCTTGTTTATTCTCAGGACTCTTGGGAGAGTGGACTCAGGGGTCAAGGTGGGCATGGTGGAGAATTTTGCTCAAGGTCGCAGGAAAAGGTTCAGGAGGATCAGTGATTCCTGCCTAAAGCTCCCCACAACGTCTCAACACGACCCAGGGACACTTCTAAAGAGGAGACGCTGCTGCCAGCCCGCGGCCTCACCCAGGTTGAAAGCAGAGGGTGCCCAGCTCCCTGGGAGGGGCGACGGGCTGCCAGCCAGCTCAGCCAGGGCCTCCCTGTGCCCGACCGCTGTCACTTACGTTGATGATGACGGCAAGTTTCCCGATGCCTCTGAGAATGTTGTACCAGATTCCTGGGGAGGCAGAAGGACAGTGTTAGAGAGCCCCTGGCCCAGACAGGCACCTGCTGACCCCAGAGCCTGGGCTCCTGCAGGTCCACCAGCTGCTTGTAAGCAAATCCTAATTTCTCAACGAGTGCTTCCCACCAGCTGGTCCCTCCGTCGTCCTGAACAAGCTCCCATGAGCCTGTTTACCCACTGATTGGCTTGGACGCCGCCGTTTTTTCTACAACAACAAGCCCAGAGGGTTGGTGACTAGAACTGTTACGGCAGCTCTTTCCTTCTGTCCCTGTATTTAGGGACAAGCCAGAGGTAGTGCGGGGTCCTGGCTGCTGAGGCCGGGTCCCGTCCTGGGTGTAATGACCATTTCCCGTGCACCTGAGCGCAGGCGAGAAGGATCCGGCTGCCCTGGAGGAGCAGGTGTTCCGCCACGGCCTCCCTGGCAGTCCGGCCCAGGAAGGAAGTGCCTTATCTGGGGGCCCTGCCTGTTAGGGCCTCGATGCTGCGACTCCTGGGAAGGGGCCCAGTGCCTCCTAGCCCAGTGACCCTAACCCGGTCCTGTTGGGCCAGGAACCCTGTCGCTGAACCAGATCTGATTCCGGGGACAACCAGCACTTCTCGGAAAGGGCGGGAGAGGACCCCGACCCAGCCTGGCCTGTTGGTGCGACTGGCACTAGGGAAGACTGTGGAGGGTGGGGTTTCTCTACTCAGGGCGGAGGCTGCTTTGGGGCAGGAGAGCAGTGAGCACCTGGACGCCCCCTCGGCCCCGATTTGGGGGTGCATGTTGGTGGTCTGCAAAGACATGATTCCAGGTCTGTGTGGCCCAGAAGCTAGAAACCACAGGCTTGGAGGCAGGGCCCGAGGCCAGCTCTCTTACTCCCCGCCGGCCTGTGAGGAGTCTGTGACAGCGCCCCCTGCTGCCGGCCCTGCCTCCGGTCAGCAGTCCTGCGGCCATGCGAGGGCCGACCGAATCCAGACACAAGTTGGTGTGTTTTTCTTTGGTCTTCCCTGAGAGCAGGAACTCGGCCCATCACGTGCTCCGTGGCCGTGTCAGCATCCTGCGTGTGCCCGTCTCCCGTTCATGCGGCCCACCTGTGGGGCCTGGGTTTGCGACCTCAGAGCTGGGGTGCTGGGGCTCAGGTAGCCTGGGGAAGGTTGCCGTCTCTGGGTCGGGGGCTCCCTTGGGAGGCAGCTGAGCTCAGCACGAGGAAACGGGTCCATGGCCGGGCTGGTGGCAGCGGGGAACGGGTGGGCCAGCAGAGCTTTCCCAAAGTTGGGAGCGAAACCTGTCTTGCAGGTGCCGCAGCGACTTCACGTGGTGGCCAGTGGTCCTCGGAGTGACCCCCACACCAGAATCGTGGGGTCCCGCTTAACAAGTGCAAAACCAGGGCCAGACCAGCCTGTCTCGCGTCGTGACTCTCCCCAGGTGCGTGGCTGAGCTCCATGGTGAGGACGGCCGCCCTGTGGATCCCCAGGCACCAGGGACCACGCTCGTGGGAAAAACCTCTGGGCTTCCTTTATGGGGCGGGGTGGGGGGGCCGCCTTCTTCAAGGTGCCTCTGCCGTCCCAGGTGCTGAGCCCCATTTCCAGGAACAGGACAGGGCTGTGCAGCCACCCGTGACCACACGCGGCGCCCGGAGCCGAATGCCGGCGGGAGTCTGTTCCCGGAGGCTCCGCAGAAGGAGGCTGAGAGCCGGAAGCGGGTTAATCTGGTGTCAGAGGTCAGGGCTGGGAAGCTGGAGCCGGTTCCCACGCACAGGGCTGGGTCCCCTGCAGGGCCGCGCCGCACCCCTCCCCCCTCTCCGTGCCCAGGCAGCGCGACGGAGGCGCCCGGCCTTTGTGGCAGAGCTTCCCGCAGCCACCCCGCCCGTGGGTGCAGGTCGCAGGGGCCTGGGGGCCCTCCGTCCCCTCGGGGCCCTGCACGGATCACAGGAGGAATACAAAAGCCTCTTCAGGAAAAGGTTACAGCGAAGAAGCCCATAAATAAAGCCGTGAAAGGAGGCAGATTATGCCTCCAACCAACCATACAGGAACCAGGAAGTGGGCGGTGATCCGCAAGAACGAGAGAAAAACAGAGCCACCCTCCCCCAGGCCCGGAGACCTGCTCCAAGCCTTGCACGCGGTGGGAACTACGGCCACAGAGGAGCGCAGAGGCCGGAGGCTGCCAGGCTCCCCCCACCCTGGTGGGTTGGCAACTTTCGGGATGTGGCTGCAGGGGGCAGCCAGGCTTTGCCAAGCAAAGGGCGCCAAAGCAAACACCGGACCGGGGCCTGCGGGCACCTGAGAATCATAAGGAAGAGTGACAGGAGGTCACGCTCTTTACTGTCACTGGGCACGGGGTCCAGCTTTCCCAAGGACTGTCCGGTGTGTGGCGAGCAGGCCCCTGCCACCCCTGGCGAGGCCTTTGGTGCAGCACAAGCTTCTGGAGGCCACTCTCCTCGTCCCCGCACGGCTGTCAACCCTCTAGCCTCGATTTTCCCATCTGGAAAGTGGGACCCAGGATCTTGCCACTGGACAGCTGAACCCCCAGGAGACGTTCGATGCCAGACCTGCTCCCCGGGGCGGTCCTCGGAGCAGGCGTGATGTGCTAACGGAAGCCTGCTGCCGTGTCTCAGTCTCCGGGGGGTCTGCAAGCGTCGCCTGGGTTTGGGTGGCCCACGAGCGAAGACCGGCTTCTTACATTTAACGTGTGAGATGGAAACCCAGCTGCTCTGACTCGAGGACGAGGCCTCCTGGTCCACAGGGACTGAAACACTGACTCTGGGGCCTTCACGTGCGCTGAGCTCCGACCCATGTGATGGGGGGATGCGGGGGAAGGGAGGCAGCATCACAGACCAGAAGGGACTCAGAGAGCCAGCCAGTTCAAGGGCCTTAACAGCTGTTTAAAATGCACACAAGCCCGGCCGGTGTGGCTCACTGGTTGAGCGTCAACCTATGAACCAGGAGGTCACTGTTCGATTCCTACATGCCCTGGATTGCGGGCTCGATTCCCAGTAGGGAGTGTGCAGGAGGCAGCCGATCAAGGATTCTCTCTCATCATTGATGTTTCTCTCTCTCCCTCCCTCTCCCTTCCTCTCTGAACTCAATAAAAATAAATTAAAAAAAATCCCACATGGAATCCTACCGGGAAGTTGGGTAGGGAGGGCGTCTGTTCTGAGTCCTTGCTGGTGGTCTGTGATGGGGGCAAGCTAACGTGTCAGAACGCAGGGGGATGGCTGCTCTACTCGAGTCCTGGCTCTGACGTCCCTCCCTGAGGAAATCCAAAGTGTCCAGGCTCCTCTCAAAGCCGGGCCTGCAGGTCTCTCCACGGATCCCACAGCTCTAATGTGGCGTTGCATGGGAACCGGACAAAATCACCGCTAGGCGACCATGTCGGAGCCATGAAGATGGCGATTTCATACAGTTCAACCTCAGAGACCACACTTGTGATAGAGTCCACGCCATCTCAGAGGTGGATGGGGGGGCCGGGGTGGGGGGGAGGTCTGGCTACCATGGGCGGGTCCATCGGCCAGCAGAGGCCAAGGCACGGCCAAGGACAGGGATGGGATGGCCCAAGAGGACAGAAGAGCTCCTGGCAGGGCTGATGGAGCCCCCATATTTAGCAATATCATGTCTCGGCTGTGAAATGATAGAGTGATCCCCCAGGAAGGAAGGCCCTGGGGTGTCCTGCCACACTGCAATCCAGTCCTTCATCAGGGGGAGGGGGGCGTTTCCCCTCCTTTTCTTTCTTTCTTGTGAACATCAAATGATTAAACGATACCCTGCATAGGAAGGCTCTTGTTAAGCAGCTAACGTGCGCTTCCCCATTGGCCTAGCTCTGTGCTCTGGGGGTGCACACAGTGTCCCTCGTGGGGAGGGGAAGTTGAGGACCATCGAAGGGACGTGCAGCCAGAGGACCTGGGGCAGTGGGTGGTGAGACGCGTCCGGACTAACTCTCGTGGCCAATACATCTCGGGAGTTAGGCGGTCGGCGGGTGGGGGGAGTGGGGAGCCTTGGGGTTGTACATCACCCCGCCCGGAGACCCTGAGTCTCCATGCAGGCAAGGCGAGGTGAGCAGCCTGTGGGGACCCCCTGCCTGGCCCCACTTTGCTGGCTCTGACTCTCGCTTGGGCAGAGCGGGTTCCCCCCCCAAACCAGCATGCGCTCGCTCACAACCCGCCGGTGTCACTCACCGATGTCCTTGGCCCTGACGGCCACCGGCCTGCGCAGCTCGGTGACGAACTTTTTGGCATCCAGGCGGATCTCAATGATGTTATTCAGCAGCGCGAACAGCGGGGCGAGGGGGAAGGAGGCCACGAACAGGGTGACGAAGCCAAACTGGATGACTGCAGAGAGAGGGAGCCGTCAGCCTCCCACCCGGGAGGGGGTGCCCACCGCCCAGGAGCCCCGGGAGCTGACCACTGGGGTTCTGGCTGGTGCCCTGCCTCCAGAGGAAGGTGACCCGGGAGTGTGACTCTTGAACAATGGGCCCAGCTGGTCCATAAGTACTCATTTATCACATGTTTAATCTTGAAAAAGAATACAAAATTATCTTGAATGTAAACTGTAATAAGTAAAAAGAGAAAATCAATAATGGGCAAAAGGCCCCACGGGTATCAGGGCCCAGCCTCGGCCATCGTGCCTGGGCTAGAAGGACCTCGCATGGGCCCTTACGCTCCCATCGGCCAGAGGTTCCTGCACTTGGGGGGCCTGCCGGTGTCTCCAAAAGCCCTTAACATCCCCTTCCATCGGGCCTCGGGGAGCCGGGCGGGGACCAGTGTGCAGGATGATGTCCCCCGGCCTCAGGCCCCTCCCTCTCCCTCCTCATCCTCATCACGGACAGGCCGCCTCTGTGGTTTCTTCGCTGGGGGCACTGCAGCCAGCACAGGGCCGGCGACCCGGAGGGGACAGGAAAAGGTTGCTGAGCGGAAGCGAGTGGGGCTGCTGGTTCGGGAATTGCACAACAGGACCCGGCCAAGGCCCTTGGTGCCAGGCAGGCGGTGAACAAGGAGCTGACAGGGTGTCACGGTGTGCCTGGGCAGCTGAGTGTGACCACTGACCGCACCGTGGGTGGGGGCTCCATGTGGCCTCTGGGCTGTACGCTGGTCCGGTCTAAAGGCTCTGGGGGTGACGGGGCCCTTGGATAAGCTCAGTGTGGGGCCAGGGGCTGCTGAGGCTGAGGCTGTGGGTTCCCCGACTCGTCTTGCACTGCTGGGCCAGGAATGGGGCCAGGAGGGCAGCTGGAGCCTTGATGGGGCGGGGCGGGGGCGGGACATTCTCGGTGGGGCCTTTTCTTGCCGTGTACGGGCACCCGTGACCCGTGCTCTGGGTGCCCAGCGAGTTGGCCTCGAGGGGGAGACAGGCAGCGGGTGTGGCGGGGTGACAGTCATGGGGTGCAGAGTGCCCCCTGGATGAACGGATGAGGGAAAGGTCTGAAGACTCCTGCAGAGAGCTCCAGGGGGGGTGCCCATGGCCACCACCGACAGCTTATTTAAAAGGCGGGTTCCCTGGCCCATCCCTGGTCTGAGCCAGGCGAGGCCTGGGGCTGTGGATTTTAAAACAAACCCCCGGGCAAGCGGTGCGGGGCAGGGCGACCTGGGGCGGAGCTTCTTGCTTTATGGCGAGCCTGCCCTGCGGGCCTGTTGGCCCAGCTGGTCCATAAGTCAATCCCAGCGTCCCGGCAGCGTGGGGCACGGGGGAACAGGGCGCTCCCTGGGTGGGCAGGAGGAGCCTGTCCCAGGACCTAATTTCATCAAATCCAGGGGAACATGGGACTCAACCTCCAGCCATCATAGAAATGAATGTCTGAGAAACGACCTCATCTCTTAGCCTATCAGAGGCTGCCTCTTCTCCCCCCCCCCCCCCGCGCCCCCTCCTGCGCCCCCGTCCCTCCCGGGGCAGGGCAGGCAGGGGAGGCCTCCTCCCACACCCCATGCTGGGTGAACAGCCCACCTGCCTCTGGTTCAGCTTGGATTTTATTCCAGGAGGAAATAGAGAATGTCCTCCAAACACAACACTGTTTCCTTTTATTCCAAGCCTCCAGATTCTTTTCCTTCTGAGTCAACGGCGCGGTGCTCTGTGCACCACTGGGAAGCCGGGCGGGACTTACACGGACCAGCTGGGCCAACAGGCGCGCAGGGCAGGCTCCTCATAAAGCAGGAAGCTCCGCCCCAGGTCGCCCTGCCCCGCACCGCCTCACCTCGGCAGGTTGCCCAGGGGTTTGTTTTAAAATCCACAGCCCCGGGTCTCAGCCCGCACAGACCAGGGATGGGCCAGGGAACCCACATCTTAAATAACCTGTCCGTGGTGGCCAGGGGACACTCCCCGCTGAGGCCTCCATCGCTCATCCGTTCATTCAGCGAACACGCACTGAGCGCCCACTGTCCGCCTGGGCCTGTTCTAGGTGCAGGGGGCCTGTTAGGAAAGCTGACCATGTCAGAGGGTGATGGGAGCCGTGTGCAGGGAGCGTGGAGGGGAGCCGCTGGGCAGGGAGGGGCCGCCCCCTTTCAACACTGTGGTCAGGAAGACCCTCTGGGGTGGACACTCAGGGCTAAGCCCTGGGGAAGGGAGAGGGGGAGTGGTGCCAGTATTAGGGGGAGAGCATTCCTGGCCCTGCCAGTGCAAGGGAGGTGGCCACTTGTTCTGGGTGACAGTGGGGAGGCCTGTGTGCCCAGAGCCGGGGGAGGCGGGTGGGGGGTGGGGTCAGGCCCCGGGTGGTTGCCATGTGGCCACACCTGACCTCCTGCATCTGTCCCTTGCTCCGCCTGAGAGTTGCATGCCACCCTTGGGCACCCTCCCGAGTGCAGGTGGCCAGGCCTCCTGGTGAGCAAGGGCCCGCCTCCCTCCGAGCCCGCCGTGCTCACTCATCTCCATGTACTCTGGGGTGAGGCCCCCGAACGGCTCCAGCGTGAAGTCCGCCTCGTATCGCTGCTTCCTCTTCATGTGCTCGTCATGGTCGGCGGGGCTCTGGCGCTTCAGCCGCAGGTAGCGGATGAACTTCTTCATCTTCCTGAAAGCAAGGCCAGGACTCGGTCAGGCTGCCAGGAGGGCGGGCTTTGGGGGGCTGAGTCTGCACCGCCAGCCGTGCTCCGAATTCCCTGAGCCGTCATGTCACACCCTGAGCTGTCGCTCTGGCCAGGACTGCTCTGTCCATGGGCCTCTTTGCCCTTTCCCCTGAGGCCGGGGTACTAAGGAAGCAGAGGCGCAGGGAGGGCAATGGCCACCTAAAACCGCGGGAAGGTGCCAAGGGTCTGGCTGTGCCTACGCGGACCCTGGGAGGGCGGAAAGAGAAGGCAGATAGATCATGGCGCCTTGAAGAGGGACCGGGCCACGGTTCCTGAAGGATGCTGGGTAAGCAGGCACAGCCTCCACAGGACCTGTCGGTACTCTGCATCCTCGGCCAGTCGGGGAGCAGAGTCCCCGGCCTCCTCCTCGTTCCCTGTGGGGTGGCTTCCGTCCGGTCCTCCCCTTCTGTCCTCACCACCTCCCTGTCTGGCATCCCCACGCCCCCCACCCCGTCCTGGCCCAGGCCCGGCATCATCCCGCCCCCCGGCCCGCGGTACTCACGGGATGCCGATCTCGAACAGGTTGTTCTGGATGAGCTGCTTGCCCAGCATGATGATGCTCAGCTGGATGCACAGCTCCATCAGGCAGCCACCCGGGGCGCACTGCAGGTAGAGGGAGGGCGCGTGAGATCCCACCCCACCCCGAGGGCACGGGAGAGAGGACCGGCCCCAGGGAGGGGAGTTCGGCCCTCGTGGGGTGGGCTGAACTGTGTCCTCCACAAAGCTAGGTTCACGTCCTAATCCCAGAACCTCAGAAGGGGACCTTATTTAGAAATAGGGTCTTTGCAGACGGGACCAAGTTAGAATGAGGTCACACGGGAGCACGGAGGGCTCCTGTCCAATGACTGGTGTCCTTACAGGAAGAGAACACAGACCCGCAGAGAAGGCGAGTGAAGCCGGAGGGAGGCAGAGGTCGGAGTGCTGCGTGTATATGCAAGGGAGCTCCAAGGACTGCCCACGGCCATGGAAGCCGGGAGAGGCCAGGCAGAGCCCCCTCCAGCCTTTGGAAGGAGCGCAGCCCTGCTGACACCCTGGTTTTGGACATCTGGCCTCCAGAACTGCAAGGGGATCCATTTCTGTTTGTTTTTCTTTTAAATATTTTAAATGATTTCAGAGAGGAAAGGAGAGGGAGATAAACATCAATGATGAGAGAGAATCATTGACCGGCTGCCTCCTGCACACCCCCTACTGGGGATCCAGCCCACAACCGGGGCCTGTGCCCTGACTGGGAATCAAACTGTGACCTCCTGGTTCATAGGTTGATGTTCAACCCCTGAGCCACACCAGCCGGGCAATTTCTGTTGTTTCGAGTCTCCCATCTGTGGTATTCTGTTCGGCCCCCCGGGAGCTAGTGCGCCCGGCCTGCAGGCCGTTGGGGCAGGGACCTGGCTCAGGGAGGGAATGCACAGCCAGGCTGGGCAGCGCTGGGGCTGATCTCGGCTTCCCCTCCTCCCCCAAGGCCAGTGCCCTGTCCCTGACACTGGCTGCCTGTCCACAGACCCTGCATGGCCACGGGCATGGCCACGGCACGGGCACGGCAGCCTGGGGTCCCTGCAGTTGGGAAGCCACACGGTGAGACAGCCAGCCACCTACTGCCCCTGTCCTTATGGGGCTTGTGTGGCCTTAGGGTGAGAACTTAACTCATCTGAACAAAGAGAACTCAGGACGCACTAGGAGACCCCCGAGTACAGATGACTCCTCTGAGTCCCTAGCAAATCTCTTTATATTGTTACCCAAAAGTTTTTCTTGCAGAGCTGTTATTTCATTAAAAAAAAAAAATGATGATGGTGTAGCTGGTTTGTCTCAGTGGATGGAGCATTAGCTCATGGACTGAAGCGTCCGGGTTTGAGTCTGGTCGAGGGCATGCACCTCACTTGCTGGCTTGGTCCCCGGCCCTGGTCGGGGCACATGTGGGAGGCAACCAATGAATGTCTCTCTCCCACATTGATGTTTTTCTCTCTCCGTCTCTCCCCATCCTATCCACTCTCTAAAAAAAAAAAAAAAAAAAGATGTCTTTGCTGTATTCTGTTCTACGAAGGCATGTCACCAACTTCCCCAGACATTGCAGAGTTTGACAGGGCGCCGCTCATGTGAAGGGCACGTCCAGGAAAGCCCTGGCTGGGCTTTTGGCAAACATCTCTTCCCGTGGGTGAGGCCTGTGTCGGGATGTTCAGAGGCTGGCACTCAAGAGGCTGAACCTCGAGGCTGTGCCCTGGGCAGCCAGATTGCCCTGTGCCTGATGCCCACCCAACCTTCCCCTCCACAGGCTCTTCATCAGGAAGACACTCCCCCTTATTTTCCGTCACGTGGAATTATTCTGGGGGTTGGAAATGCTGACCTGGTCCCCCGAGACCTGAACAACCCACCGGCTCAGAAGCCCAGCTTGGTCTGGGCTGGGACTCGGCGGCAGAGGACAGTGGGCGCCCTGACCAGACCCGCGGTGGCCCAGGGTCACGGGCATCGTGTTTGGGGGGAAGAGAAGTGGGCATTCCGATGTTAAGGTAAAATGAAAGGCAGCCGAGTTTCGTTTTCCCCTCATCTTAACCAAAGAGGAGAAGACCCTCGGTCTCACAGAAAAAGGGAAAAAATCGGTGTCCTTGTTGGGTTTCCCCGGCTACGAAGAGACGCTCTTTTCGGGGTGAGCCTGTACGGACACACCTCAGACTATCAGAGCCCGGCCACCACCCGGGGGAGAGGGGCTCCCACGGGAAGGAAAGAGGCTGCCCCCCGATAAGGAATCGGCCAGGTGCTGAGTGGACATGTGATGGGGGCCCGGGGAGGCTTGCGAGCTCATTACCTCTTCCATGCGGAAGGACCGGAAGATGTACACGTAGTCGCCGGGGCGCCCCACGAACCTGTAACGGTTGGAAGTCAGTTAGAGAGCAGAGTCCCAGCTTGGGGGGCCCGTGGGGGAGGGGCGAGCTGAGATCCCCAAAGGCACAGCCCGGAGTGTGTTACAGAGGCCTCTCTCTGCCTGTTCCACTGGCTAAGAAATGACCGGGGGCTTTTCTGTTGGTCCAGTGTTCCTGTGACTGCCAAACCCACATGGGGCAAGAAACGTGACAGGAAACAAGTGGCTGAGGGGGGACGGAAGCGGGGAGCCCAGGAGGGGACGAAGGCCAAGCTGCCACCCACCATGGCAGGGCCCCGGGACCGCAGGGACCTTGGAGGCTGGGGTGTGGTGGTCCCTGAGGCTGCCTCTCAGCTTCCTGTGGGATGTGAGGCTGGGGGCCTGCTCCATTGTCATGTATGCTCTCGGGGGGTCTGGACCCCTTGGCTGGGCTCTGGGACCCCAGGGTGCGAGGACCCCGAGGGTCTTGTAAATGATAGGGTGCTGAGGAGGAGCCTTCGGGAGGGGTTTTGGGATCAGACCTGCCAGCCCCAGCAGGAGGGGTGGTAGGGAGTCTGGTGGAGGGGGTCACGGGCCAGGATGGCTCCAGAGGGTCCAGACACGGGCTCACCCTGCCACCTGCCTGGCACATGGAGCTGGTCAGTAGCGGCACTTCTTACACCTTCTCCCAGGGCCCTCGCCCTCGAGTCATCTTGACCCACTGTGGAGGCAACTGGCGCTCGCTGCCTGGGGTCCTTAGTGTCTGGGGTCCCCACTGTCCAGGGTCCCTGCTGTCTGGGGTCTCCATGGTCCAAGGTTCCTGCTGCCTGGAGTCCCTAATGTTCAGGGTCCCTGCTGCCTGGCACCCCCACAGGCACTAGAACTGGGCGGCAGTGAGAACCATCCTGACTGCTCTGTCCTGGGCCATGGTGCCCCCCGCCTGCCGACACGGGAGGGGAGCCTCCCACGGGCCTGGCAGCAGCGAGTGGGGGAAAGGCAGTGAGTTTCAGTGGCTGAGGAGGTCCCTACCGGCCTTTGAAGAAAGCCACGTAAAAGATGGGGGTGTAGGAGTTGACGAACTTCAGCAGGAAAGCCTTGAAGATCAGCCTCTCCTCAAAGCTCTTCTCAGTCTTGGGGACCTCTGGAGGGAGCGAGACGCAGGCTGCTGAGTGGCCGGCTGACCGCTCCACGCGGCTCTCAGGGGACGGGGCCCAGAGGAGGAAAGTGACCCGCCCGAGGCCCCAGGGCAGGAGGGGCTGCCTGGCTGCAGGGCGGGCCGGGCTGTGGTCCCGCACACGGGCGCTCACCGATCTTGGTGAGCCACCGGGCTACGCAGCCGTAGACCTCGTCCAGCAGGATGATGACCACCAGGTTGATGATGACTGCAGTGGCCGTGACTGTGACCCGAATGTTGGACCGCACGGAGGGGGAGGAGTTCATGGCTAAGGCGGCGGCCGTGGAGATTCTGTAGATGATGACTCCAAGGACGATGGCGAAGGTGACCGCGATCTGCAGAGGAGGAGGGACACCTTGGCGGGGCCACCTGGGTCTCCCGGACCTCCCCCTGTGCTCCCCAGCCAGCCCTCCCTCCACCCTGTCACCCACACATGCCAGGGGCTCTACAGCATTAAGTCCACAGACACGAACAAAGGACTGGTTTCTGTTGTCCAGGAGAGACTGAGCGGTCCGGCCACCAGGCCAGGTCCCCCAGCACACAAGTGGGGTTCACCAGGCTGACCACCGGGTGGGGGCTCCTCCCCTCAACCTGATGATGAGCAGAAGCAGAGACACTCGGTGGAGCGATGTTTAAAGGAGGCGGGTGGCGTGTGGGCGGCCCGATCTGGGGTGGGCGCTGCTGCAGGCCTGGCTGGGCAGTCAGATTGGGTCCCTTCTCTCAACCTCCTTGGTTCACCAACACCCTCGGGCTTGTCCCCAAGAGCGAGCCCCTCTTCTTGCCACACCCCACTGTTGGACTGGAACGTCCCACACAACTCGGGCTGGAAGTTGCCTGGGAAAGGGGGGTGGGGGGAGTGCAGCTGGCTGGAATGACAAGGCTGTTCTGTGTGGAGCTGTCTGTCTGTCTGTCTGGATTCCATTTCCTTTTCCTCAAAGACCCTAACTCAGCCGGGGAGACCCTGTCCTGCCCCAGGGGTGAGGCCACGTGCGAATCCCAGCCCCGAGGACACACTGCGGGCGCAGGCTCCACGCTCTTCCCACTCCCTCCTGGGTGTCCGCATCCTCACACATTTACCCCATTAGGGTGCGGAGGGCGGGCCCCAGCTCTGCTAGGAGGGTGCCGAGAGGCCCCGGGACAGTCCTGGGGCGGGGGGGGGGGGGTGCACTGTGCGTCTGCAGCTTGGTTCACCCCTCGGGGGCACCGCAGCCATCAGAAGTCTCCTAGCAAAGCTCTTATTTTGAACTTTGGGCCAGTGACTTTGCTTCTGCTGCTGACTAAAGGGTGACCACACCCTGCCCAAGAAATGTCCACGGCCACACCACGCCCTGATGAAGGGGTGGCCCCATTTTGAGGTGCGGGTACCGCTCCCTGCCGGCTCTGGGAACAAGGGCTTTCCTCGGAAAATCCCTGGCTCCTGCCAAGGGGCCCCTCCCAGGGGAAGGCACCGCCCTGGCCCTGGAGTTGGCCCTCGTGCCCGCGTGTGGTGGGGCAGGCAGGCGGCTGGGCCTACAGGGTGACTCAGCAAGGCCCCCCCTTTCCCAGCCAGAGGGCTGGCACGTCCCCATGACAGGCAAGCCCCGTGCAGCCTCCTTCCTGGGTACAGTTCCCCCTGGAAGGACAGGGCGCCGGGGCGTGGGGCTGGCTGGTGCGGCCACTCCAGTGTCTCTAGACCAGGAACACGGGCACATCGTAGGTGCTCAGCCAACATTTGTTCAGTGAATGGAGCTCCTGTGGGCGGGACAAAACTTGCTGATTCATTTGACGGGGTCGCCAGTACCTCAAGGCCAGCTCCTTCCCTTCCCACCAGCCTGCCTTTGCTGGGAGTGACAGTGCGCCCATGTCCCCGTTTCCCTGCAGATAGGGGGGCTCACGTGAAGTGGTCTGACCAGTGAGATGCAAGCAGAGGTTGTGGGCAGGGCTCTGGAAAGCACCTTCAAAGAGGGGCTGCCTCCACCCGCATGGTCTCCTTCCCCTTGGCCCTACCCCTTCCTCCCGCCTGGAGAGTGGAGGTGATGCCGGGGCTGGAGCAGCCTCGTTGTGATTAAGAGGAGGCACAGGCTGGGTGAGAAGGAGGTCAGAGAGGTCAGTGTCTGGCGGCATTGTGGGGCTGCCAGACGAGCCCTGCACAGCCACCTCCTCACTTTTGGTTACGAGGAGCTTAGACGCCCTGAAAGACCATCCAGGAAGTGACATGTAGCCAACGCCTCCTTGCTGCGGTGCAGAGGGCCCAGCCAGCCCCCCCACCCCCCACCACCCCGCTCTCGCTGGTCCTTCTGCAAGGACACTGCGGCTTCTCCGCCAGGTGCCTCAGTCTCCTGCTTCTGCATCCCGACCCCTGTGCTGTGAGCCCCAGGGAGGCTCAGGGTAGGGACCCCATCATCCTTACGTGACCCCAGCACTAAGCCCAATGATTGCCCAGAGGGGACACTCACATGCCTTTGGGGCATGTGCTCCAGGGCCCTCAAGACCAGACTGGCCCGCTCAGAGTCCCCTGGATGGCACAACAGCCCCCAGCCCCATCGAGTTGGCTCCGGGGATTTCCTTCCATTAGCCGAGAGCCCCCTTTAGCGTGTGTAAGAGCAGGAGGGGAAACTGAGTCCTCACTCTGCCCTGCCCTTACCCCAACCTGGAAAACCAAGACAAGCCTCTGGCCCCAAGTTCATATGGAACAGCGGGCTCCTGGGGCAGACGGGCCTAGTGGCATCTGGCCCTGTCACCTGCTGGCTGGCGGCCTGGGGAGAGGGACTGGCCCTCCAGGCCTGTTTCTTCACCAGCTGCAGGGGTGGCCTCAGGACAGGCAGGTGGTGAGGCCTGAAGGAGATGCTCCCTATTAGGCGCTCTGGCCAGCTGGGCTCAGGCTCAGCCCTCGAACCCGGGGCCCCTGGGAGCCAGGTCACGGGGTGGGGGCTGGACAAGGGGACAGCCGTTCCTTCAGTGACCACAAGTGGCCCTGACCTCTTGGGGAAGGATGAAAGCACGGCCGGCCGGGGAGCCCCATCAGTGTGGGGGAAAACCCTCTCAGAGAGCTCAGGTGTGGCCGAGTCATTCGGGCCCACCAGCGCGTCACAGCCCCCCAGTCACCCTGAGTTGTATCACCCTGACTTCTGTCCTGTCTGTGCTTATTTAATCTCTTTCTTTAAAAACCTTCCAATTAAAAGGACAATGAGGTACCACCTCCCACCTGCCAGAATGGCTACCATCATTAGCTCAACAAGCAACAAGTGCTGGCGAGGATGTGGACAAAAGGGAACCCCAGTGCACTGCTGGTGGGGATGCAGACTGGCGCAGCCACTGTGGAAAACAGTGTGGAGTTTCCTCAAAAAATTAAAAATGGAACTGCCTTTTGACCCAGCAACCCCGCTTCTAACACGATGTCCTAAGAACCCCGAAACACCAATCAGAAAGAAGGCATGCACCCCTATGTTCATAGCAGCACAATATACGATAGCTAAGATCTGGAAACAGCCTGAGTGCTCATCAGTACACGAGTGGATAAAAAAGCTGTGGTACGTTTACTCCATGGAACTCTGTGCAGCAGTAAAAGAGAAGGACCTCTTACCCTTTGAGACAGCACGGAGGGACCTGGAGAGAATCACGCTAAGTGAAATAAGCCAGTCAGAGAAAGACAAGCATCACATGATCTCACTCACGTGTGGAATCTAATGAACCAAACAAACTGACGAACAAAATAGACCCAGAGACATAGAAGCATGGGAGAGACCGATGAATCTCAGAGGAAAGGGGGTGGGGGAAGGCAAGAAAAGATTAACCAAAGAACTTATATACACATATGCATAACCATGGACACAGACAACAGTGGGGTGAAGGCCTGGGGAGGGGCGGGGGGAAGGAGGGGACCTCTGTAAGACTTTCAACAATCAAGATAAATTAAAAAATAATAAAAACCTCAGTTTTGTCTTAAATAATATCTGTGAGATCTGGGTCTGGCTGTCACAATGAGAGATGTGCATCGGGGACTCTGGGAAATTCTCTCACCGACCCCAGGGCCCGCAGAGCGCCCCTGGGGACCACGGGGAACCTCGCTCCTCCCCATTCCAGGGACACCATCCCACGAGCATACACCTGCCACAGTGACGGCTGACCCCGGCCCGAGTGTGGGCTCCCCGGCGTCCTCCCGCCTCGGCCTTCCGGAACTTACCATGAAGACGATGGACATCAAGTTGGTGAAGTAGGCGGGGAACCGGTCTCTCCAGGTCAGCTTCACCTTGTCCGTCTGCAACATGGAACAACGCGGGTCACCCGTGGGAACCACCCGGGCGGGGAGGCGTGCGTTGTGTATGTGTGCATGTGTGCACATATGTGCGTGTGTGTGTGCACGTGTGTGTGCGTGAACTCGGACGACAGAAACACTTAGAAACACCTTAAAAAAACACACATTTACAGTTCGAGTGGATGCAAACGTCTAGTGTTTACAGAAACAGCGGGGGTCCCGTGACCTAGGAAATGATGTCACGTCATGACAGAGGGAACTCGTTTAACATGGGCTTCCTCTGTGTGATGACAACAGCAGTAATGACAAGAGTGTCAGACCCTCGTCGGGGAGAAGCGTGTCTGGACCCCATTTCTTCGGCGGAAGGTCTCACGTCTGGGGCGAGAAGATCTAAGGTGCTCTGCCCTCCGCCGCCCAGACCATAATAGTTATTTTCCTTTGCAGAGCAAGTCGAAACAGGCAGCCCGCACGACACGTTCCAATGCTGCTTGCCGCGTAGCCGCAGCGGACCGTGGCGACACTTGGCGACAGGCGCCTGGAGGCTCTCTGGGTGGGGAGGAGCCCTAGGTGGAAGCCAGTCACCAACCCGGGATGTTTCAAGAACCGGGGTGGGCTTTTCAACGGGAAGCGCGAGTGTTTGGACAAGGAATGCTGCCGCGAACAGGACCCGGGAGGCCCTCGCTCCGGGGCGGGTGGCATGCATGTTAACGAGAAGACGAGACCGCTGGCAGGCAGTGGTGACAAGCACAGATCACAGGCCCCCCCGCGCCCCCCAGCCCTCCGTAGCCATGCAGTGACACCTCCGCACACGTCACAGCTCGCTGGGGGTGGCAGGAGGAGAGGAAGCATGAATGTGAATGTTAAAAAAAAGACAAAACCAACACAAAAGTCAGAGTTGGTTGAGGAGGACGCAATGGACTTTGGTCGTCGCAAACAGTCACGACTCGCATCGCCCCGACACAGAAAAGTACCAATTTCACCCCCGCCATGGCTGTCTTAACCCTCTGCTTCCATTTGTTTGTTGACTCTTCTGGAATATTCCGGTGCTTCTAAGGGGAGGGGGGAGGGAACAAGAGAGCACCACGGGGTGAGGTGTGACGTTGGCCCAGGCCCCCGTCACCCCCGTGGCGTGCTTGCCGCCGAGGCTGGTCCAGGTTCTGGGCGTTGCAGGCCACAGGAGCTGGCAGGGACCCCGTCCTAACAGCAAGGCTGAGACCAGCGGGGAGGGGAGCGCAGACCAGGCTTCAGACCGAGACCCCAGCACGGAAGCCCGCGGGGCTCGGTAATGCCCGACTCGCCAACCGGCTGCTGTGACCTACAGGGTTCGCTTATGCAGACGCGGCGCGTGCTGAGCGCCCGATGCCAACACAAAGGAAGCCACGCCCAGAGCTGTAAGTTAATATAACCATTAAGGGGTGGACTGTGTTTTCCTCAGTGACTCTGGAGCCTCAGCTGCGGGGGAAACGAAAACCATAAAGGAGCCGCTGGGAGCCAATGAAATGGAGGAGGAAATAAAGGGTGTGGCCCCCCAGGGGCAAACAGGGCTTGGGGTCCCCCAAGAGCCTGCAGAAATCACCGCATACCTTGTTCTCATGTGATCTGAGATCTCTGGTCAAAGCCCAGAGCGGGAGTGAGTGGGGGTCTCAGGGGCACTCCTGACACGCCCCCAGACCCACTGTTGGGGTTGGTTGAGTCCCTCGACTTACGCAGACACGACATGTGCCACAAGCCCTTTTCCCCCTTAGGAGGGAATGCAACACCCACCCCTGCTCACGCTCAGAGGTGCCACTGTGAAGCCATGGGATGGACTGTCCTGGGCCACCGCCGCCGAGATGCCGCACTGAGCGCATTGGCATCACGCCTCTCCCTTTAGGAGGGGAAACCGAGGCCCAGGAGGGGAAACGGAGCCGCTCAAGGCCACAGGTCGCTGCTCAGAAGGCACCGTGCATGGGGGTGTCACACCTTCTGGTCGGTCTAACTGAAGACAATCTCCCGAGCTGGGTGATGGCTCATGCCTTTGTGGTTATATTTTTGCACCCCGAGTCCCGCTCAGACTGTAGGAGTGTGTTCAAAGAGTGCACCCTCTTTGTGACTACAAGAGGACTAAGCTGGACTCTGCTGTCATGGAAACGGGCCCGAGAGGGGGCTATGGTGCACCCATTTTATCCCCTAGATGGGATGCTGGCGATTGCGACCCCCAGCCTCTCGGAACCAGAAAACTCTGCCTATGTGACACAACGACCAGGAAAGACTGGGGGACTGTCCTGATCAGCTCCAGGGGCTGAGTGTGCAAAGGGGACAGCAGACACTGGAGCTGGGACGAGCATCTGTCAACTGTCCCCGTCCCACAGGCATGATGTGAAGGTCCCCAGCCGCAGTCAGAGGCTGACAAGGGCCCAGGGCTCTGTGCGGCCCCGGCCATGTACAAACACCTCCCCTGCAAAAAAACCAACACTCTAGAGCTTGTGAGCCTTCAGGCTGCACACGTAAGACTACCAACTCGAATGACAGGTTTGGGGAGAAAGAAAGGCATGTATTATGAGAAGATGATGGCCGCAAGGACATCACCAAAACCCACCTCTCTCTCTCTCATCCTCCTTGTCTGTGAGTGGAACAAGGAACTGGCCATTTGTTCAGGGATGGCTGGTTGAGCAACCCCTTCCATTTCATCCTTCAACCCAGAACACAGTGAGGTGGACACAATGAATGTCAAGTGTACTGCGACAAAGCTGCAAAGCTACCTGGTCCTTGATGTTAAAATGCTGGCTGAAGTTTGAGGTCACGCTCAGGATAGACCAAGACGGTAGAGCTATAGCAGGTTTGACAAACTACAGCCTGCAGCCAAATCTGGCCCCCCCCCCCACTTGTTTTTATAAATAAAGTTTTATTGGAACAAATGGGCCAGGCCCATTTGTTTACCTGCCGTCTATGGCTGCTTTCAAGCCATAATGGCAGAATTGAGTAGTTGTGACAGAGGCTTGCAGAGTCTAAATATTTCTCTGTCTCGCGGGCCAGCTTCTGATTTACACTGTTGAACAGGCAGAGTTTTCTGAGCCCCAGTCTACACTGTTGATGAACACACAATGTTGTATTGCTGGGAAAGCCAGAAGAAGTGGCCAACGTACCTCTTTGTTCTTGGATTCTTTCCTGAGTGACTTCTCCAAAACTCTAGCTTCATACTCAGCTCTGGGATGGTCCTGTGGAAGAAACCAAGCTGGCCTGTGAACTGTGAGTTTGAGGTCCTCACCTTGAACACGCATGCCAAATCCAGTCCACCCAATCGCGCTGGGCACCCTTTGTGGGGGGCCAATTCACAGCTGGCTGTTTTGTACCATTTCCAATTCAGAACGCGCCATACGCGGTCCGTCCGGGATCTACCCCTTGTTGGGAACGCAGCCTGTGGGGAAGGCCAGAGAACCTGGCTCTGGGTGCTGCTGGCAGCGAATCAGTGCCCAGTGGCCCCCTTTTGAACACCCAGCTGTGAACTGGCCCCGAGAACGTCTACTGGGGTCAGGAGAGACGCAGTAAGTGTCAGCAAGCGCGGGCAGACCGGAGGCGCCAGGCCTCGGGGGAGCCCGGAGCAGGCCAGCAGAGGGCACTGGAACGGAAGAACGGGGTTAAGAGAGACCCGAAGGTGGGGAGAAGCGGAGACCCCGCCCGCGGTGGAGGAGCTGCGGAGGCCTGATGGTAGAAAGAGACAGATAAGGCGTGAGAAGATCCCTCTTCCCGGGAGACAGGCTATGGGGAGACAGAGGAGTGACAAAAAGTTCCAAACCTTGACGGCCTCCTTCAGGGAACCAGAAACATAAACATGAAAACAAACAGAAAAGACTCCATTACTTGTGTTGTTTTTAAAGAAATAGGCCACGTCCTCTAAACTAAAGACAATTTTCTTAAGGGCTGGGATGAGGGTGAAGGACACGGGTGGACAAGGAGCACCTGGGGGCCGAGACCCGCTAGCGGTCATCGTTGCTTTAGGGTGACCGTGCGTGCTGTTGCTTTTGCAGTTTGAGCGATTTGGGGAATTCCCAGGCGGGTGCTGGACTGTGTCGGTCTCAGCTAAGGGGCACGCGGGCTCCTTCTGCTCCCAGGGCCAACGCCGGGAGCTCAGACTGCACGGAGAGGCAGCCTTTACCCCTCAGATTCACTCCCAAAGGGTCCCTGGTCAGCTATGAGGGGGAGGGAGGTGATGGGGAGACTCACCTTGGGGACCTCATTCAGTTCCCTGGGGCCTCATGCCCAAGGGCTCCGACTGCCACCCCCAAGTCAAGTGCCGGGGGCGGGGGGGCAGGTGAAGAGATCGTGGGATGGATCCCCGAGGGGCTGAACACACAGGACTGGCCCCCTCCCCAACTCTCCCCAACCAGAGGGACATCATGAAAAGGACATTCTCAATCTTCTTCTAAAATAAGACGGCGATTGCTTTGTGTTGTGCTTGCATCTTCCTAATTGAAAGAGTAACAAGGAAAGAACCTGCCCAGGGGGAGGTTCCGTGCCTGGCTCACCCCTGAAGGGCTGCCTGTCGGTGAACAGGCTGCACCTGTTTTGGCGTCGCCATGAGTGAGACAGGATAATGGGGCCCCCTGGGTTAAGAGGGTTGAGCTCAGAGGTGGCTAGCGGGTGACTGGTCCTGGGGCACTTACTGGTCCGGGGCCCTCCCTGCCCTAAGTGCTTCTTATCCACTGAGACCCCCTCAAACCCTCTAGAGTGAGAACTAGTTCACAATCCGTATTTAAGAAGGGAGGACACTGAGGCACAGAGAGGTTAGGCAACTTGGCCTCGGGCACACAGCAAGGGCAGTGCCAAACCAGGATGGAAGCCCTGCGGTGCCTCTCCCCGCAGACCCCAGTCCCCTCGGCCACCAGCAGCACTGGAAGCACGGAGCCCGCCCACCAGCTTCCCTGACTGCAGTCGGTTCGGCTGAAGACTGGCGGGCAGACTCAGTGTCAGGAGGGAGCATGTGTGGGGAGAACGATGGGATGCTAAAAAACGATGGGGGAGATTTCACATCCAGTGAACATGCATGAGTGCTCGCTTTTAAAAGACAAGCTTGGCGTCTTATAAAGTTAAGTGGCGGCCATGACCGGTTTGGCTTATTGGATAGAGCGTCCGTCGGCCTGCGGACTGAGGGGTCCCGGGTTCAATTCCGGTCAAGGGCATGTACCTTGGTTGCAGGCACATCCCCAGTGGGAGGTGTGCTGGAGGCAGCTGATCGATGTTTCTCTCTCATTGATGCTTCTGACTCTCTATCTCTCTCCCTTCCTCTCTGTGAGAAATCAATAAAATATATACTTAAAAAAAATTTAAGCGGCGACCAGTGTGGCCACACCTTACAGCTCTGCTCTGCGGGCGGCAGGCTGTGGGGACTGCTTTTCCTTGTCTTCCCCACTCTTCCCGTGGGGAACTCAGGCGGGAGCTGCCCATTCGGAGGGCAGCGGCCAGGCTTCTCCAAGGAACCTCTGGGGAGTGTTCTCCGCCGTCCCAGTGGCCCCTGGGCCATCTTGGGAAAGCGGGGATGCGGGCGTCTGGTTTTCCCTCTATTGGGAAAGGCTCGGCTCCTACCTCTCAGTCACACCCAACGACTGGCACTGAGGGTGTGGCTTTGGCACAGGGGCAAAGACTCACAGCGCTTTTGGGGACTCGATCTCCTGGGCGGTGGTGATTCCCTCCCAGACTCGCCCGGCCTCCCCCGGATTCGATGAGGTCAGCGTGGTGAGCTGTCCCTGACCACACTGGTGGGCGGTGCGTCCATGTGAGCATGGAGATCAGAAACACTCGACAGACATCAAACCGTCGCCCTGGCAACCGCGGGTGATTCAAACACCAGGGATGTGAACTGAGAAGCAGGCGGGGGCAGCCTTGCCTGGGCCCCAGGGCCTCAGGCTTCCAGGAGCGTCCCCAGGAGGTAATGGGTGGGGGCAGGGGAGGACGCAGTGCCCCCCACTCACCTCCTCCTCCTCGAAGCCTGTGAGGTCCCAGCGGTAGTTGAGACGCATCTGTTTCCGCTTCCAGTGCTCCATGAAGGTGGCGGCTGCAGGCAGGGAGGAAAACCATAAAGTCAGGGCTGAGCAGCCCTGAGACGCCGGATGGCACAAATGCATTCTTTGCTCCTGCACCATTTGGTGAGTGAGGGTGACATCGTGCTGGGCAAGAACGTCACAGGAATGAACCCTTTCTGCCCTCCTGCCCACCCTGAGGCAGAGACGGTCCCATTCCCCTTTCACAGATGAAGAAACTCAGGCACGTGGAAATCAAGTCCTGGCCAAGGTTACTCATCCAGCCAGTGAGGGGCCGGCCCAGGCTGGTCCCAGAGCCTGGGCTCTTAACCGTCCTGTTCCATCGATCTTGGGGACCCCCAGGTCAGAAAGCGTGAGGGGAGAGCCAAGGACACACACTCAAGCTTCAAACCCTCGTAGGTGGTCTGGCTGCTGGGCTGCACTCTTAGGTGCGACCTCCTGCTTTCGCATTCCCAACAGACTATGCATAGTTCAAATGCCGCCTCCTCCAGGGAGCCCCCAATCCTCCTCCTGTGTCAGAAAGAAACTAACTCCTCCTGGGGCCTCTCCCGCTCACGGTGTCCACACTGCCCTCCATTGTGATCCCCGTCCCATGTCAAGGGGCCTTTCTATTGGGGGGGGGTGCAGGGGGGGCCCTGTTCCCCTGGGTCCCAGGCACACAGCCCGGCGCCCGGTGCCCGGCGCAGACTGGAGCTCAAGGGTGCTCACTGAATGAGCGGACGGCGTTCATGAGCACACAGCTTGCAACTGGAGATGCTGGCTGCACCCTTTATCCTTAACGCTCCTCCCCAGGAAGGAAGCTCGGGTGCATGCAAAGGTCGAGCTGTCCCGAGTCAGGCCTATATGAAGGGCCGTCGTGTAAAGTATTAATCAACCTCCCAGTCAGGACAGGAGGGAGGTGCTATTCTCTCTCCCTTTTTCAGAGGAGGAAACAGGCTCAGAGGAATTAAATGGCTGGTCTGACAGTGGTGGCATCAAGATGGCGTCAAATCACAGGACAAGGATGGATTCCCCGGCTGGCCACCTGCCACACCTGGAAGGCAGGAGAAATGGACCGTTTTCCCCTGGGGTTTCTCAGAGCCTGGGCCTGGGTTCTGCGGTATCAGAGTCCCCCAGGGAGCTTGTTAAAATGCAGATCCCTGGGGCCCACGTTCGCAACAAGCTGTGCAGTGGCACTCGGGCCCGGGGCATGCAGACACACTGACCTACCACCGCCCGTCCTTCCTCCCACCCGTCCCTGCCCAGCGATGAGTTGGCTGCTTAACGCTCGTCCCCCCACCCCCACCCCCCAGGCCTCCATTTCAGCTTCCACCCAGGCCGCATCCACCCGCGCCCTGGGCCCTGTCTTGCCCTGTCCCCACTGCCTCCCGCCTGGGCCTGCCTCCAATTTCCCTAATTCTGGATGCCTCCTCCGAGGGCTACCGGAGCCCTTTCCCAAGCACACCCCTGAACGCTGCTGCTGTGACCGAGCGTGACCTTGCAGGCCCGGGAGATGCCCTGGCGCGGCCTCCCTGCCGACTGTTGTGCCAGGTGGGCCAGCAGAGCCTCTCAGACCGGCCGCTGGAGTCTCAGGCCACCAGGCGAGGCTCTGGCCGGTCCGGGTGCTTCTGCCGCTGCGTGCAGACCTGCCCGCCTCCCTGGGGAGGTCCGCGCTCCTAGGGGCCGGGGTCTTGTCTCCCAAACCTCTGGGCTCCATCACCCAGACTCCATAGGGCAGGGCTGCATCTTCCTTAAAGCGCAGCCCCCTGAGAGCAGAGACCAGCTGCATGAACGGTGGCTCCCAACAGTCACACGTCTGCTCAACGCACATCTGTTTTCTGAGAGCGGAGGAGCAGACGGGACCCTGCCTGTTAGCCCCTGTGGGGACGGGGGCCAGGCACGAAGGCCCTAGCCCTCCACGGCCTCCCTGAGTCCAGGGGAAACCACAGTGTCGCTCTCTCTGTGTCCCTCCAGCTCAGGGTGACTCAACCGGGTCACCTGCCCACTCCACGCCGACCCCGGGGAAGGGGTTTCAGCCCTGCCTCTGCCATTTCATTCAAGCAGGGACCATCATCCTCCGGCTTCTTGGGGCCGGGCTCAAATCTAATTACTTCCTTTGTTCTGCAGGAAACTGACAGGCAGTTAAAACCCATTATTATGCCATCATTTCAGAACATTGATCCTGGAGAACAGCTAAATGGGGCTCAAAGTTGCTGTGTGTGACGCCTAATTTGAGGTTTTGAAATGTCATAAATTCCAGGCAGCAGGGAGCTGAGGTCTCTGGGCCCAGAGTGTCAGCCCCAGGGAAGTCAGATCCCAACGTGGGGTGGAAGCAAGATTAGAACCGCAGGCCGGCAGCCATCCCTCAGGGGGCACAGCCCGCGCCCCTCCCGGCAGGAACAGGTTTGGGGCCGCTCTGTCACTGTGTGAGCAGAAACGTTAGAAGCTGGAGAACGGAAAAGAAAGGACACAGTGGGATGAAGCAGCAGTGGGAAGGTGATCCCTGAGAGGGCAATGAAGAAACAATTGACAGAGGATTAAAAAACCCGCAGCACAAGGCCAGGCAGGGGACAGAGGGACTGTCCCCCCCGCCACCCCCACATCCTGTGCGGTGCGGCCGCACAGGGCACACACACCTCTCCGCCCAGCAGGCTCTTTCCCGTGGCTTCTGTCTTGATTTCTAATAACCTCCTTTTTCCCTGAAGTAAGTGCTTCATGGGAGTGGTTTGGCTTCTGTTATTCCCCCCGAATGGGAAAGTGTAGACTGAGCTTGCTTTTGACTCTCTGACAGACACTCTCTGACAGGCACTTGTCTCCTGGGGGAAGTGGAGCTGGAGGAGGCTGGGGCAGACAGCGGAACAGATTTGCCCTTTTCCCTCCTGGTGGTGGGGGTGGTGGTGGTGCAGATGGAACCATATGTTTTCCCCGCAAGGATGGGCTGTGGTGAGGGCTGGCCAATGCCTCTGAGGGTGTGAAGCAGCACTGCCTTGCACACAGTAGGTGCTCAATAAAGAAGTGTGAAGTGAGCGAGCTGGCGGCAGAGAAGGGGCTGCACCGGATTTACTGGATTTAACTGAAACCTTGTGGTGCTGCCTGGCCGAGCAGTGCTGCTGCCCGAGTGCCCTCACTACCTGCTCTGGGTGAACCTCGGCTCCTCCAGGAGGGCACAGAGCAGGGCTTGGGGGATGCTGGGTGGGGAGCTGTGACCGGGGCATGGATCTGTCATGGCTGGTATGAGTCTGTTAGCTGTGTGATCTTGGGTAAGTCACTTAACCTCTCTGGGCCTCAGTGTCCTCATGAGAGAATATGAACAGAGCCTCCCTCTGCTGTGCGCTGTGGCGGGGTCACTGAGATAAGCTGGCTTCCTCCTCTGCCCACCACTCCTGCCAGCGCCTGGCATAGTCCACCCTCAGCACAGGCTCTGGAGGGGAAGGCAGGAGTGGTGGGCAGAGGAGGAAGCCAGTCCAGCACAAATGCGAGCTGGTCCCGTCAGGAATGAGCCAGGCAGGTGCTAAGTGTGCCTGGCACCAGAGCTGTGAGTGACACCAGCAGAGGGGGCAGAGCCCAGGGGTGGAGTATTGGGGTGGGGTTGGGGAGCAGATGCTGGGTTCTCGTCTCCCTTTGCCTCTTATTAGTGGTGTCTGTTTGGGAAAGTCACCTCAGTGTGTCCATCTGTCAAATGGGGCAATGGAGGTAGCACCTCTTAAAGCCACGGGGGGATGATGAACCACCTCCCGTGAGGCGCTCAGAACAGCGCCTGGCCCAGCGGGGCCCAGCTCACTGAAGCTCGCGTTCCTTTCTGAAGGTGAAGTGACAGGACTTACAGAGGGCCCCAAGCACAAGGGGGGAGGTCAGATTTGGGCTCTAATTTTTAGAGTCTAGGCTGTTTTCACAAAGCAAATGGGCATGGAACTGGTGTGCCAGCTGGCAGGACATCACAGCTGGCTCTCAGTACGGCCCAGAGATCGTCACAGTGATGCACTCGAGGTTTCCAACAATCCAGCTGGGTACCAGCACTATCTGCACTGTACAAACGGAGACCTGTCCCCGCTTGGAGGTGACAGCGCTGGGCACGAAACCGGAGTCTGGCCCAGGAAGGGGCCCTATCCTAGTACACGGCCAACCCAGCCGAGTTATCCAATTAGCCCAATGGTTAGGCCGGCGGTCTGTGCGGGCTGTGCGGGCTGAGCTTGGCTGTGCTTCCTGGGTCCAGGTCAGAGCAGGGGAGTGGGCAGTGAGCTGACCGGTGCTGAGGTCTTGAGGAGGGCCAGCAGGCTGGGGATGAGGAGCAGCAGGTGGTGGGGGATGGCTAGGGATGGTTCTCCATGGACACAGGATCCAGAGAGGCGGGGGATGGGTGGGGAGGAGTGGAGGGGCCAGAGCTCAGGAAAATGGGGGCTCAGTTCCTAGACCTGGCATTTCAGTGGCCATGGCTTCCAAACCTGTGAAAGAGGCACGCGGCACCTATAGGGATCTGTAAGGGTCTAACTCCACGTGCCCCAGGGCTGGCTCCGGCTGGAGGAATGCAGAGCCCAGGCCTCCTGCGCTAAAGCAGCTGCCTCCCTGGGCCAACAGACCCTGGTCCCTGGAGGGAGGACCTGTTTCTGAGGGCAGCGCACCCTCCTGGGCCTTTCCCCGGGGGGTTCTGGCTGGGTCAGAATAACTCAGAATAACTGCAGCTGCGGCGGACGCAGCGGAGAACCTGGGAACTGCAGGTCAAGCGGGGGGTTATTTCCACGACCTCCCTCCGTGCTCATCCCCGGCATGTGCTGCCTGTGGGCGGTCCCAAGAAGGAAATTTGGGGCCTACCTCACGTCACCTGTGCCCCAATGGCCCGGGGGGTGGGGGTGGGGGCGCGGCGCTCTGCTCACCCCAGAGAGCCATGAAGATGGAGAAGAAGACGGTGGCCGGGTTGTCGAAGAGGTGGCTGGCCCTGGCCGTGGCGCAGGCCGAGCTCATCTTCCAGTAGCTGCAGGTCTTGTCGCACAGCGGGCACATGGTAATGTTGTGGCTCTGGTCGCACATCTCCATGCTGGAAGAGAGGGAGCCGCTGAGAGTCCTCCGCCAGCCCACAAGGACTGCCCGGCCCTGCCACGGTGCCCCTGGCCAGGCCCTTTAACCTTCTGGAAGACGAGGGGAGGGCCCAGCTCTGGTCTGCCTTGCCCTCCTCCCCACGGACTTGGACAAGAGGCGGAGCTCTCAGTGACCCAGGCAGGAGTCACTCCCAGGGCGGAGGTGGTCATCCAGGAGAAGGCTGGGGGCGGGGGTGCTGCTTTTTGTTTTAAATTTCTGCTGCACGACTTTATGCACCGAATCACAGCTGGCCCAGGGCCGACGGTGGGTGTCTAGTAAACGTCTGCTGAATGGTTCTCTTCCCGGCACAGTGGGCACTCCGGCCCCATTCTGTCCTTTCAGATACTCACCAAATGCCTATTAGAGAATGTGCAGGTGCTGTATGTGCCCAGCTCTGTGTTGGGCCCGGGGGATGGGAAGATGCCTGGTGACCGAGGCTGCTGGCTCGAGGCAGCTGGGGAATTGTGCATGCGTGTACACGTGTCTGTGTGCGTGTGCGTGTGCGTGTGCGTGAGGGGTGGGTGCATGCCGGTGGCGGGGCCGCGTGCAGCCAGCCAGCGCTGGACTGGAATCTCACCCCACCACTTGGGATCTGTGTGCCCTCGGGCATGTTACTCCAACTCCTTGGGCCTCAGTTTCCCCATCTGCAGCGTGGGGATGCTGAGAGTGAAGAGTGCCCATGTTACTGGGTTGGCAGGAGGATCACACAGAGCGAGCGCGGAGCCCTGGAACAGAGCTGGCACGCGCGCACCACACTCCTGTTACGGGAATAGCCAGGCGCCGAGCAGCTGCAGTGATTTTGAAAGGAGGCCCATGGGCCGCCTTGAGGGGTCTACCCCTTGCCCCTCCCTGAGCTTCCTGTCTTCTGGGGGCCTCTGCTGGGAGGCAGAAGGAACCCATGTGTGGGGGGCAGACGCCCCAAGGAGGGCTGGCCGCATCTCTGCCTGCCGTGAGTCCCGTGGCTGCCACAGCCCTCCTCCCTGCCAGCGCTAACGCCAGCCAGACTAAAAGCCTGTTTGCTGCCAGTTTTAAACCCTCCGCCACTCCCTTCACCACTTTCAGCCAAAATAAAGACAAGGAAAGGGATGGCTTGTCCTTGGAGGGGGTAAAAGGGCAGATCAGACCCCCCCTCCCCGGGGAACAAGCCTACATCACGGGCTGAGGGCCGATGGGACTCAGGAATCCCCGGTAAGCGCCGTCTGCCTCTGGCCATGTGGTGGGAGGTGGAGGCACTGGCCGGGCCTGGGAGATGGCTGTGCTGGGGAATGCACGCCTGCCTGGGCAGCGCCTCAGCTGGCTCCGCATCCCCTGCAGGGGGGAGGGAAGGTGACGTCCTCTGCAGCCTCCCAGGGGGACTGTGAGGGCGCCCCGGCTTCCACGGGCCACGTCCCGCGGGCTTTAGAATCCGAACCCCGCCCCACCTAGGCCACTTTCATCTTCGCCACAGCCACACCCAAGCACTGTGACCTCACGTCACATTAGCAAACAAAGGGATAAACTTTCTCCCGCCTGTGCCCCACAGAAGCCGGTGCCCTTAACCGTTAGATCCTGAGTGGGTGGACCTTAGGTGTTATTCGTGTGTAAGAACACTGACACGTGTTTGAGGTATCACTCGCATATTAAACATTTACGCGAGGTTCACTGGCTACGGCCTCTCTGGGCTGTGGGCCCTACGAGCCACCTCCTTGCCAGGCTAAGGCTCACGGGCTCTTTTCTGAATGGACGGTGGGCGCACTTCCCAAGCCACAGCTCGGCTTCCGAGACTCGGGGCTGAGCCATAGGAAATGGAACTGAGCTGATGTCTTAGGGCTTTTCCAGAGAGACTGGGAGCTCCTGGGAGGCAGGGCCAGGGGGCACCCGCACTTCTAAACTTGAGTTTGCCCATGGGTACAGCAGCCTCTCGTCCTCACACACAACCTGGTTGTCTTGGGGCTGGTGTTGGCAGGTCTAGGAACAACTAGAAAGGAGGGGAGACATCTATGCATGCGCAGGGACCCCTGAGCTCTGTGCACATGGGACAGGGTCCCCCAAGCTCTGGGCACGCAGACAGGGTCCCCCAAACTCTGTGCATGCGGGGACAGGGTCCTCTGAGCTCTGTGCACACAGACAGGGTCCCCCAAGCTCTGTGCATGTGGGGACAGGGTCCCCCAAGCTCTGGGCACGCAGACAGGGTCCTCCAAGCTCTGTGCATGCGGGGACAGGGTCCTCCAAGCTCTGTGCATGCAGAGACAGGGTCCTCCAAGCTCTGTGCACACGGGACAGGGTCCCCTAAGCTCTGGGCACGCAGACAGGGTCCTCCAAGCTCTGTGCATGCGGGGACATGGTCCTCCAAGCTCTGGGCATGCAGACAGGGTCCTCCAAGCTCTGTGCATGCGGGGACAGGGTCCCCCAAGCTCTGTGCATGCAGAGACAGGGTCCTCCAAGCTCTGTGCATGCGGGGACAGGGTCCTCCAAGCTCTGTGCATGCAGAGACAGGGTCCTCCGAGCTCTGTGCCTGCAGACAGGGTCCTCCGAGCTCGTGCGATTTGACTTATGTTCTGGCTGCCACTCTGGGAGACACCTTCCTCCTCCCCCCAGCACGAGGTCAGGCTGCCCCTAGAGTCTCGGCCTCTCCCTAGTGCCCAGCCGGCCCTGACCGTGGCAGACGGCAGCAGGAGCATGGGTTCTGCGCGCAGAGGCCGGGTCTGCTGTTCATGCCTCACCTCCCAAGCCCCGGGGTCGAGGTGGAGAGAGACCCGGCTGAGTCCCCTGCCCGAGGCCCATGAGTGGCATTTGTCCCATGTCCCAACCTCACAGGAGGCAGGGGATTTCCTGTCACCTGAGGACTGAGAACTAAAAGGGGAAAGAAAACTTCAGAGGAAGAAAAGGAGCTTTGTCTCCCGTCTGCTTTCGACAGTAAAACGGCTCCCAGGGTGTTTGTGCCCGAAAAGGATGCCCGGCCTTCAGATGGCAATTGCGCCCCTTGCACCGGGCCCCGCCCTGACAGCACACGGCCAGCATGCCCGTCCCAGGCTGAGTGTGGGTGCGGAAGGTTCTGGGGCCCAAGGCCACGGAGGCCTGCAGCTGGTCGCAGAGATGGGCGTGTCCTGGGACAGGCCCCGCCTACCTGGGGATGTTTTCATTGACGGTGGCGCATCCATAGAGGAAAACGATGACCCCGACAATGGAGGCGGGGATGAGCATCTGGGTGTACACGCCCAGCCAGGCGAAGTACAGGCCGATCTTCTCCCCAAAGTACTTCCTGCACGGCGGGCAAAGCCAGAGAGACAAGCTCACTCATTCTGCACCGCTGGGAGACAAGTCCCGTCCCCTCCCCTGCAGGCAACAGCTCAAAGCGGCTCCTGGTTCTTGGGCCAGGAAGTAGAGAGTGGGCGGGGCTCTGAGCCAGGCTACCAGGTTTGGGGGTGCTCTCTGCTTTCCCTACGTCCGCCCCCTCTCTCTGTGCCCCGGGGGAGGTGCTTGTGATACGCATGCTGGTGGATGCGATGCATGGCCCGCGAGGCTGCCAGCTTCCTTGCGAGTTGGGTTCAGCTAAGAGCTGGCACTCTGGCCTGGGGGCACCAGGAGAGGGCCTGTGCCTCCTGCTGAGTGTCTCGGATGCCGTGATGGGTTTAGACGAATGCTCAGGGGCTGAGCTCTGTCTCCATGTCCCCAGAGGACACACACAGCTGGATCTGGTCCACCCCCTTCCTGCCCTCGGGACAGACGTCCTCTGGGAGAGGACACATTCTTTTCTGCCTCTCAGCACAGCAACGGGAGGACCTGGCCCGCCGCCCGGCAGAGTCAGGCCGGGCTGCGAAATTAGGAGGAGACAGCGAGTATGAGGAAAGAGCCATCCTCCAGTGAACTAAGGCTACTGGGTCCTGCCGGGAGGCCTCGGGTCAAGTTCAAACAGGTTCCCAGGCACTGAACAGTCAGGGCAGCTGGCACACGTGGGGACATTTATCCCCCTGGCATCCAACTGGGGATTTGCCTCCCACAGCCGCTGCCCGGGGAGCCGGGCTGCTCTCGCTTACCTGACCAGGTCGATGGGCTGGTACTTATAGAAGACGCCGTAGCTGGCCCACTCTTCGTACAGGAGCTGGGGAAGAGAAAGCGGCGAGGGGCTGGTGAGAGTGGGATGCTCCCAGTTCCCTTCCCAGAACACAGGGCTGATGTTCTCTGCTCACAGCTTCATCCTTCATTCATTCAACAAACGCTGGCGAGAGTCGGACAAGGGCCAGGCCCCATGCTGGGCACCGGGCTTTCAGAGGGGAGCAGGGCAGACACAGCCCTGAGCCCTGGGCCCCTGTCGTGGTGGGGGAGATGGACATGGAAAAACTGGGTCACGGCCTTCAGCTCTGGGAAGGGTCCCAAAGAACCCACCCTCAGGGGTTGCTGAGCTGGCGCTGAAGGCCAGCGATGGGGTTGGGGCTCCCTGAGCAGGAACGAGCCTACGGTTTCAGGTGAAGGTGGGGATGGGAAAGAGGCTTTGGGCATCTTCGTGGAATCCTCTCCCTTCGTGACTTGATCTAAAGCGATCCGACACTGTAAGGCTTTTCCATTTAGGTTTCCCGGTCGCTCCTGTCACACACGGAACCATCGTGATAAAGGACAGAATCTACTTGGCTTTGGAGCAAAGAAATAAAAGTGGCAAGATTAAAAAAAAAATCTCATGGGATGCACAGAGCTCAACGTTTGTCTCCTGAGACGGGCTGTCTGATTAAGACACTTAGTGAAATAAATGAAGCCTGCACACACCGTTACCCCCGGGCCGTGGGCAGGAACGGTAATGAGAGGGACAGATCGGAAGCTGTGCGTGAACACGCTCAGGGTGTCCCAGGACGCCGCCGTGTCAGGACTGCTGGCTGGAAGAAGGAAATCCCACGCACAGGGGTAATTAGTGCTTTCCCAGCCTTAACTCCAAGCCCAAGGTCACACGGCTGGCTGCACGGGAGCGGGGGCCCGCCCTGGGGCCTTCCCTGCCTCGCCACCTGTCTCTGCTGGGCAGGAGGCAGGCATGGGGATGCCCGTGAGCACTCGCCAGGGTCTCTTCTGGATGCTGCAGCTTGCCCTGTGTCCTTCTTTCTTTTCTTCATAGTTAAAATATTTTGGGGGTCTCCTATGTTCAATTAAAAAAATTGGGGGGTCTCCAATGCTCAGATTTTGCTGTGGCCCCATCTTAGCATCCCAAACGCTCTATGCTATGGACTGAATGTTTGTGTCCTATGTGACTGTATTTGGGAAGTAATTAAGGTTAAAATAGGTCATAAAAGTGAGGTTTGGATGTGACAGGACTGGTGCCCCTATAAGAAGAGATGCAGAGCGTCCCTTCTCCACGCACACGCAGAGAGGAAAGGCCCTGTGAGGATGCGGCCAGAAGGCGGCCGTCTGTAAGCCAGAAAGCGAGCCCTCCAGGACCTCACCCCGGCGGCACCTGGGTCCTGGGCTTCCAGCCTCCAGAACTGTGAGAATAAATGTCTGCTGTTTAAGCCGCCCTTCTACGCGGTTCTGTGCCTGCAGCCCGAGCTAACACATTCTCCTCCATTTCTGGGCACCCACGTATATTCAAGTCTTTGAAAATGAAAAATGTGTAAGAAGCTTGCTGGGTGGGTCCAGCTTCCACAGACCAGGGAGACAGGGTTCCCTGGACATGGCCCCCAGCCAGTTTCTCCCCTTCCTCAGGCCCCTGCTGAGCGAGAACGCCCGGGAGGAAGAGTGGCACCGTGATCCGTCAGCGGTCCGCACGCACCTCTAAAAGCAGGGAGGAAAGAACGCAGGAGAGCAAAGCGCAGTCGTAATAAATCACAGTGAACCTGGCTGTCAGCATCCTGCGTTTTGCCTGCTCTGATCTTTATGGGGTAGCTGCCTTCAGACCTTCAGTCCTGTGAGTGGTACAAACAGGATGTATTCAGCAGGACTCCAAGTTCTGACAGATGAATGGCCAGGCCTGCTGCTGGGGAAGGGGGGTGGGGTGAGGGGAGCTTTGCAGTTTCGGGCGGGCAGGGAGCCAGGTTGCACGGGGCCTCCCCCGCTGTGCTCTGAGCGGGGTGGTTGGCTCTGCTGAGTCTGGAGTGGCCATCCCGGGCAGACCTCTCTGAGCTTAGTGGGAGGTCCTGCGTAGACCCTAACCACTGAGCGCTGAGTGTGTGAGCTGGCCCTCCCCTCTGAGTCCTGGTGGGCATCGGGGCTCTCCCCTGGGCCCCATCGCCTCCTTTATACTGAAGGGCGCTGTCCTTCCTGCCAGTCACAGAATGAACCCAGACGGGCTCACGCACTGAGGGAGCTCCGTGGAAGGCAGAGGGCCATGCTCCCGGTCTCACACGCCTGGCCATGCGGAAAGCGACGCACAGCCCACAGCTGCACTCTGTGAACAGGGTGGTCTGCGCCAGCAAACTCTGATGAGACTGCACAGCACCTCCGGAGAAGCAACATGGCCATCCCTGTCCCGGGCGGCTTCCTCCCTTGGCTGAAATCAAGTCACTGATTTATATCATAGACAGGCTGGGAGGCGCTGGGAAGGAGGAAGGGAGGGAGAGAGGGAGGGAGGAGAGGGGGATGGAGGGGGAAGGAGAGATCCTGGGAGGGAGAGAGAGAAGGAAGACTGGCCCGGGAGGGGTGGCACAGGGGGGAAGCCTGGAGAGCCTCTGAAGTCATGGCCATGTCACACCAGTCACCGTGTTCCCGAGCCTGCTCAGGAGGACTGGCCCACAGCAGGCCGGCCACCATGCGCCCACAGCTGTGCCAAGTGGGGCACACCCCGATTTCTACATAAGCCACTTTACCTCGGTAAAGTTCTCTTCCTGCCAAGCAGAGAACATCCATCACCCTGTAGCTGTCAGGGTAGAGAAATCTGACTGAAGATTTCCCTGTTACCATTGGCAGAACTCCCAGGGTGCACCCCAGCCTCATGAGCAGGGTGGGAGGTGCCGGGGGTGCCCTGGGTGGGGAACTGGCGGCTCCAGTCACAGTGACCTAGAGCTCCCAGCACCCAGACCTCAGAGGGGGTCTCGGCTCAACCTGCCAGCATTCCTCCTGCCCAGACCTCCCGCTGGGCCCACATGCTGGGCATTGGCGCAGTTCTTAATGGCTGTGTATGGACTTGCCCTTTGCCGTGTCCCCCCCTGAAGGCAGGCCCCAAGAAGACCAGGTTTGTTTGGTCTGTGTCGTCCCCAACACCTCCAACAAGGCTTGGGGCAGATAACAGGTTTCCAGTCAGTAACTGCCAGATGGATGGATGGATGGATGGATGAATGAACAAAGGAAGGGAGGGAGGAAGGCAGCATGGGCTGGGCCCTGTGGCTCTCAGTCCAGCCCAGGATGGAGCCACCTTAATCCACACCTGAAGGAGGGGACCAGGTGCAGAGGAGAGCTGCACCCACCCCCGGTTGTGGCCGCGCCTGCCTCCTGCTGGGCCCCTGCTCCTGGAGCTCAGCCAGGAAGATGGCCTTGGCTTGCCTGGGTCCCCCTTTCCGTCCTGTCCCTGGGGTCAGCCACACGGGCTCCTGCCACTGACAGGATGCCACAGACTCTGTCATTGGAAAGGCAAAATATTCAGAACCGGGCCCCTTAGCGGGGAGTCATCATGGGAGAATGCGAGGTTCTCTAGGGTTCTGAGATAGGACCCAAACACCTGACTGGGCATCCTCCCTCCTGGCCTCCCTCTCTGTTTCCCTTTAGTCCATTCCATCCCATCCTAACTTTTATCTGTTTGTCCGTTGTCCATTCATCCATCCACCCACCCATCTAATACTCCCTGACTAGCCCCCCGGGCCAGGCCTCATGTTCATTGCTGGGGCATAACATTAAAAAGGAGATGGAGGCTGGCAGCTTTCCAGGCAGAGAACAGGTGGGTCTGGGTGAACTGGGAGCCATGCTGGCTGGGCCTGGCACACAGCAGTGTTCAGTAAATAGTTCCTGCCAAAGCAACTGGGGAGACAGTCTTGGCACTGGTGTGATCATCGTCCAAGGAGCCTTCAGACTGGCAAGGCAGCCAGTGTGGCTGGAGCGTGCGGAGGAGGGCGGGGGACTAGGGTGGAGGGGCCTAGGGCCTGGAGGATGGGATTAGGCCAGAAGGGGGTTGCTGGTGCCAAAGGGGCACAGAGAGAGCAGGAAGGGGGCTTCCGAGGTCAAGTTGGCCAGGACGGGGGAGGGGCTGGGGGAGTTCTGCAAGTCATGGGGTCTCAGACGAATGCCAGATGTTCCACTAAAAATAACCAAATATGTAATTTTGTGCTAACCCAGATAGCATCTTCAGCTGGATGCCGGGGCGGGCAAGTTGGATCAAGTACCAGAGGTTTAAAAACACGTATGGGGGGCTGGAGGGGGCGGGAATGAGGAACATTCCAGAGCCTGAGGTTCCTGGCCCTGCCATCTGGGACCAGGCCACCACTGTGAGGCTCTCGGGGGAGTGTCTCTGCTCTCCACATTGGAGGGATCCACTCTCGGGGTGAGAGGCTGGACAGGGGACAAAAGAGACACAGGGCCCAGGGAGGGCTGCTCCCCGAGGGGTCGGGGGGAGGGCTGAGCTTGTCTGGGGTGACACAGAGCCAGGAGCAAGGCTGGTATCTGGGCGTGGGCACATGTGCAGGACGGCAGGGCAGAACCTTCCAGAGTGTGGAGGGCGGAGAGGTGGCTGTTGTGGGAAGATGTGTACATGTAGTGGGTGGGGGGAAGAGGGGGTGGAGGAACAGAGCTTCCTGGAAAGCCTGGGGGCTGGAATCAGGAACACCCACTGGGGAAGGGAGGAATCACGTTTCCAAAGTGCGTTCCACGAATGCTAGCTCAACAACTTGTCCATTAGAAAGGGTTCCACCCTTCTGCACTGCTGGTGGGAATGCAGACTGGTGCAGCCACTGTGGAGAACAGTATGGAGTTTCCTCAAAAAACTAAAAATGGAACTCCCATTTGACCCAGTGATCCCACTTCTAGGAATATATCCCAAGAAGCCAGAAACACCAATCAGAAAGGATATATGCGCCCCTATGTTCATAGCAGCACAATCCACCATAGCTAAGTTTTGGAAACAGCCTAAGTGCCCATCAGCAGATGAGTGGATTAAAAAACTGTGGTACATCTACACGATGGAATACTACGCTGCGGTAAAAAAGAAGGAACTCTTGCCATTTGCAACAGCATGGATGGAACTGGAGAGCATTATGCTAAGTGAAATTAGCCAGTCAGAGAAAGATAAATACCACATGATCTCACTCATTTGTGGAATACAGAGAACAACATAGACTGATGAACAGGGACAGATCCAAAGACAGAGAAACAGCAATCAGACTATTAATCCCCAGAGGGAAAGTAGGGGAGGGTGGGGGTAAGGAGAAGAGATCAACCGAAGGACTTGTATACATGCATATAAGCCAAACCAATGGACACAGACAACAGGGGGATGAGAGCATGAGTGTGTGTGTGTGGGGGGGAGGTTGGGGGTTAATGGGGGGGATGAGGACACATTTGTAATACCTTAACCAATAAAGAAATTAAAGATTAAAAAAAAGGGCTCCAGGTCAAGTAAGTTTGAGAAACACTGGGTTGAATACCATCCAGCAAGTTTCCCCAGGGTGCTGGGGGCTCTCTGTGCAGCTGGCCACAGCGGTTCCCACACTCATCTGCCCGGAGCAGGGCAGGATAGGCTGAATGTCAGCAGGGACGGCGGAGGTTGTGTACCCCGGTTAAGACACAGGTTTACCCCGGCCCGGTCCGGGCAGCATCTGAGCAGCACAGATAACCTGCCACCGGCGTTTCTGAGCATCAGACGGAGAAACCAACCAAATGGAGTTCACCGACGTTCTCCCTCAACTGTGGCAGCGGAAGCCCTGTCACCACAGATGCCCATGGAGCAACCCGCCCTGACCCTCCCGAGGCCCAGGGGCCCCTCCAGACCCGGCCGGAGCCCCTTCTCTCCCTCGCATCCACTTACTTTTCTGTCATTGAACTCCACGTCCTCACCTTCATACTCTCCCTGTTGGAAAAGAGAAAAGGGATGTTCTTACCACCCAAGGGCACTCTCGAGTAATTTCCATTCCTAACGTCTCCAAACAGACTCCACAAACACGCACTGACCCGGTTAAGATCACCCTGGGACGAGACTTCACCCAGAGCAGGAAGTAGACCAGGCCTCCCCCCGTGATACAAATCACTCCGTGTGTCCCGCGTGCCCTGCCCTCCACCTGACCCAGAGGTGAAGTCCGAGAAAGGACTGTGGCCAGGTCCCTGGAGGTGCCTTCTGGGGCTGGAGAATCTATCAACAGGGTGAACACACCTTCCACTCTGTAGGTGACCCTAGTGTCTCGGCCCCAGTACCCCGTCCAGGTGGGGTCCCTGTCACTCTTGATTGTCCCAGGAGGGACGATAAATGATATGGTAACGGCACGTATAGATCAGTGAGCCCAAATCTCCCATTTCACAGATGGAAACATTGAGGCTCATTGATTTTCCTGAGGATAGAAGGCTGAATTTGATCCAACCCGGGACTCAGATCCCGTCTCCAAGTGCAATGGAAGAGGAGGGTCTAAAAGTCAAAAGTGAGTCCCATGCACCAGCTTTGACTGAGCAGGAGCCACAAGTGAGGGGCTCAGTGAGGGCCTGGTGAGGATGGTCCTGAGAACTGCCCAACAGATAAAGCTCTGAGGCCCCTTGGAGGCGTGCCCACTGCCCGTTCCACCATCAGCCCCCTCCAGGTGAGGAGGACTGGGCCACCTGGCAAGCAACCCGCCACCCTGGTCCTGGAAGGGAGATGCTCTGAGAGTCTTAAAGGACTCTCCCCTGCCCTGACTTTCTTCTCATGGTGGAGTCAGCCACCTGGGCCCCACAGTACCGCATCTATCCAGAGGTCAGTTAGCTGGTGACCTCAAGGCGGGGAGATGCCAACCAGGAAGGAAGCTGAGGGGCCAGCTGAAATGTCAAAATCCGTTCTCTGTGGCTGACACACTGATTACAGAGACCCCCTGGGGGGGTCTTGCTCAGAGCACACCCCATTTTGGCAGGTATCCTCTGGTTGGCACCAGCACCCCACACCTTGCTGACAGGTGATCTTGCTGAATGAATGAATGAATGAATGAATGAATGAACAAACGAACACAGTGAGCCAGGCACTGGAAGGGGTGGCAGTGCTGCGGGCATGCACGGAGGGCAGCGAGCAGAGACATCGAACACCGTAGTGGTGGTGAGACGGGAGATGAAAAATTCAGAGCTCAGGCAGCGATTTCCACCCGGTGCGCCACAAGAATTTTTAAACATGTAATACCTGACTATTTAGTCAGGCGCACTGACCTCTTTTCCCTTAGGCCAGCGGTTCTCAACCTGTGGGTCGCGATCCTTTGGGGGTCGAACGACCCTTTCACAGGGGTCGCCTAAGGCCATCGGAAAACACCTATATAATTACATATTGTTTTTGTGATTACTCACTATGCTTTAATTATGTTCAATTTGTAACGATGAAATTGGGGGTCACCACAACATGAGGAACTGCATTAAAGGGTCGCGGCGTTGGGAAGGTTGAGAACCACTGCCTTAGACTGTCAAATAAAAAATGATAACGGCCAACACAGTAACTCTCCGGTATGAATGAATCAAAATGATATCTATATATATGTATTTTTTTTGCCAGACTGCCATAGAATTTTAGTAACTAGGTTATGTGTGTGTGAGATGAAAAGGGTTGAAAAGAGCTAGGACTACACAGCACGTGCGAAGAGCCTGCGCCGACCAAGGAGACTGCGCCTTCACTGTGGGCAGTATTCTCTGCTTAAGAGCATGGGGTGCACGTGGCCCCGCTCACAGCCATGTCTGAACACCAGCTTTGGCACTGAAGGAGGTGGGTGTCCTTCACGTGTATGGGAAATTCACGGATATAAAACTCCGTATTCCCTCAAGACGCCCAAGTCCATAACCTGGCTGGAAAGAACCCTGGAAGTGGAACCAGAGGATCTAGGCTCTAGGCTCTGCCTCCTCTTGGCCGTCTTTCCCAGCAACCCCAGCCTCAGTTTCCCCATCCGTAAAGTGGGAACAGTTTGCTTACACTGCAGACAGACTCGATTGCTGGACAAATGTGGCAGTGATTGGGGGGGGGGTGCATTTGGTGCCCAGGGAAAAATGAGGTGGTGGTCCACTTGGGGATGGAGGCATAGCCTCGGGTCAGAGGGCTGGCTTCTGGCTCTAGCTCTCCCCAGAGGCTGTGTGACCTTGGGCAAGTTACTAAACCTCTCTAGTCCCCTTGTCTCCACTGAATTAAATAAGGTAAAGCTCCTACTAAATACAGTTCTTTGCACATAGTAGGTGCTCAGAAAAGTTGATTTCTCCCCTTTCCCTTTCAAGACTTAAAGGTCTGACTTAAAACAGGCAGGGAATCTGAAACATTTCCGCTTCTGTGTCCCTGACCCTTGCCAGGAGTCCTCAGCTCAAAGGCCACGTGGGTGATGGAGAGGGCTGCACTCCTGGTGCCAGTGGGACCTAACACTGAGCCTGAGCGGATGGCGGGCGGGTGAGCGAAGCCCCTCTGGACCCCTGGCTCTGTGGGAGGAGGCAGGAGCAATGGTGAGATCTGTGGGGCTCTGAGCCCTGCCCTGGAAACTTTCATCCAGCAACATGGCTCACCGAGGCAACTTGACTTGGTCCAGCCCATGTCAACACCACATTGATTGAGCACCACTAGGTGCTGGCATCGGGTTTTCATGAGATACACCCACAGTGAATGGCGGCCCAAAGTGGTGTCTTCCTGGGACCAGAGCATCAGAGGCCCCGAGGAGGCAGGGAGAGATCACGGAGCTGGGGAAGGGGAACAAGGCAGGCGTGGGTTGATGTGATGCTTCGTCTGTCCTGGGAGGGGAGAGGTGTTGTCCAGGCAGAGGAGGCGGGAAAAGCATGACAGGCAGAGGGAACAGCATGCACGAAGGCACAAAGATGGGAAAGCTGGCCCAGGGGGTCACGGTTTGATTCCCCGTCAGGGCACATGCCTGGGTCGCCAGCTCCATCCCCAGTAGGGGCTGTGTGCAGGAGGCATGCGATCAATGTTCCTCTCTCCTTGATGTTTCTCTCTCTCTCTCCCTCTTCCTTCCTCTTTCTACAAAGTCAATAAAAAAATATATTTTTTAAAAAAGGTGGGGAAGCCAGTTGACCTCAAATCCCTACAGTGAGCGGTGAGGGCAGGGGTAGCAGGTCAGAGTTCCAGGGGTCGGCCCTCTGCTGCTCTATACCAGTGATGGCGAACCTGTGACACGCGTGTCAGAGGTGACACGCGAACTCATTTTTTTGATTGATTTTTCTTTGTTAAATGGTATTTAAATATATAAAATAAATATCAAAAATGTAAGTCTTTGTTTTACGATGGTTGCAAATATCAAAATATTTCTATATGTGACACGGCACCAGAGTTAAGTTAGGGTTTTTCAAAATGCTGACACGCCGAGCTCAAAAGGTTCGCCATCACTGCTCTACACCCTCCGTTTGTCCAGTCCACTGCTGCTGAAACCCCTTTCGTTTCTGCATTCCCTCTGACACCCCCACTGGCCCTGGCAACGGGACGGGGCGGGCATTATTCCCAACTGGCAGGTGGGGACACTGGGGCTCGGAGACCACAAGGGGCTATTTCCACTGTAGCCGAAGAGGAGTGAGCAGGGCCAGCGTCTGAGTCCCTGGCCCCCAGGCCTGTCCTCTCCGGCTTCTTGGCTCCTCACCGTGGCAGTAACGCACATTTGGAAAGTTCGAGAGCCTCTGTCCGGGATTCCCACACTGCTCCGGCCCCACGGCCCATTCCCAGTGCCCCTCTGAACTCTAGACCGTTTCCATAGAGACAACAAGGAGGAATCATCTCGCTCCCTCCACCCCGGAGCCAAGACAACGCGGGCCGAGGCCACGGGCTATATTTGTCAAGGGGATCCCAGTGGGATTTGGAGATTCAGCTCAGGAAGCCGGCCACTCGCTCTGCAGAGATAGAAACATGCAGAGCCCTGGCCACTCTGCCAGAACCCGGGGGTTGGGCAGGGCGGGGACCAGCCAGGGGAGACAGGTCCTGGACAGCTGGTTGAGGTTCAGATAAGGCTGGGGCAGACGCTCTGCCACCACCGTGTCTGGTGGATTTGCTCTTCAAGAAAAGATGGCCCTGTAACTCCTCGGTCCCCACTCGGGGGAACAGGGAAGGCCTGTGCCCAGCTGACATTTCAGGGCGAGCCAAAGCAGGAAGCCGAGACCGCAGGATAATGAGAGCTCAGGGGGTGTGCGGGCCCGTGGGGATTCTGGAAGGCAAATGACGCAGAGATAAAGCCTGTTGTCAAGGTCACTTACATCGTGCAGAGGGTAGGCGGCCGAGTAGACGCCATTGGCCAGCAGGCTGGTGATGCCTTGAAAATAAAGGCAGAGAGAGAGGATTATGGACCAGGCGTGTCCCCTGCTGCTCCATGTCCCGACAGAGCTGTCCCGGGACTGTCGCAACCACCGAGAGTGTTCACAGAGCGAACCACACCTGGCTGCACAGAGCCCAGCCACCTTCCTGGGGCGTCCTCCCCAGGTTCGACCCGATGACACACACATGCTCGATTGGCAGAATCAGGAAGACACCCAGGAAACCCCGAGAGGAAGTTACGTCTGGAAGGAAGGAGGAACCCCAAACCGGCAATTCACCAACGACCCCGCCTGCTTGAGGGCAAGCCTGCAGATCGGAAGGATGATTTCGAGTGGTTAGAAAAGCTGAATCACGAGAAAAATATGGATGGGAAGGAAAATTGATGGTGTCAGAAACACACATACAATTTGGAATTAGATTTCAGGTTGATTGGAAAAGCTGAGGAGGAGGCCGGCGGCCCCGCACGCACGGAGGGCAGAGGCACTTACCGTATTTACCACACTTTCGCCTTTTACTTAAAAGGGCAGAGTCCTTCTTTCTTCCCTCTCCTTGCCCTGTTTATACATCCGGCTATTAGTTACATTAGCAAAAGGGCCTGAAAGCATCGAAGCTGCGTTTGGGGGAGAGCGCGCCCTGCGGCCCAGTGCCCCTGGGGCAGTGGGATGAGAGTCAGGCCCTTATTCGTAGACCCCAGGCCCTGCACGGAGTGCACTGTACCAAGAGCCACACCTGCACTTCCTGTGGATCAGGGCGCCCCGCCCTGGAAGGCAGTGCTGTGAGAGAGGCTGGCTGTGCATGGGGATCGGGTCCTGGGACTCTGGTCTTGGTCCACACACACGTTTCTGGGATTCAGTGCTGTTGAGGGGTTTCCATGAAGCCCCTTGCTGGTCACAGAACCACCTGCCTGGCCCAAGAGGCGTTCTAGGGGATATGTGGGTTAGGTTTTGCACTGGCCTGGCTGGCCCACTTTCCACTGCTGAGAGTGTGCCGGAAAGGGGGCTTCTGGAAATCTGCTTACAAACTGTGTCCACCATTAGTGACCTGGAATGGTCAGGGCACCTGAGGGCGCTGGGCAATCCAGACCAGAGAGAGGCGGGAGCACATGGCTGAAATCACACACAAGTGAGTTCGCCTGCAATAAGAGATGGACCCGGGGCCCAGCCAGCATGGCTCAGCGGTTGAGCATCGAACTATGAACCGGGAGTTCACGGTTCGATTCCCGGTCAGGGCACACGACCAGGTTGTGGGCTTGATGCCCAGCTTGTGGGCTCGATCCCCAGTAGTAGGTGTGTGGGAGGCAGCTGATGAATGGCTCTCTCTCATCATTGATGTTTCTATCTCTCCCTCTCCCTTCCTCTCTGAAATCAGTAAAAACGTATTATAATAAAAGAAAAGGAAAGGATGTGGATATGGTCCAGGTCACTGGCTCCTTGCTGTTCCTAGGACCCTCTTAACACGGAGCTGCCTTCCTTCAGGTTTGGGCCTTCTCTGACCACTGCTTCTCATCCCCACCCCCCGCCCCCCCGCCCGGGCCTCCCCACCCCCTGCAATGGCAAGTTTAGGACCTGGTGCATCTGATGATTTACTGTCTATTTCCCTCCCCCAGAACACAGACCCCTGGGGGCAGGGAGCACCTGGAGGGGCCTGGCGGGTGGCAGACTCCTCAGGTGCTGAATGAATAATCTGGAGGCCAGTAGGGCTTTCAGACAAGGCACCCATGTGAATGGGGGTGCAGAGTAGGTGCCCCCCACATCGATCTGCTCTGACACCAGGCTCTGGGAACCAGGCCTGCCAGAGAAACAGCGGGAACGCTCAGTGCGCCCACCCCCAGGGAGCACCTGCACCCGGAGGCCCCAGCCCCCGGCTATCAACAGCTTCCTAGGGAAGGGGCCCCACAGGCAGCCTGAGCTCCCAGACGTACTGGGGTGCTAGATTCATGCTTCCTCCCTGCTCTAATCCCCCCTGCCCTATTCCCGCCCCCACTCTACTCCCCCCTGCTCTAGTCCTCCCGCTCTATTCTCTCCTGCTCTATCCCCCCTGCTCTACTCCTCCCTGCTAAAAACTGTGTACACTGGGCCATTCTGGAGGCTCTCACTCTATTGACGGTGGCCAGGCCTGTGGGGACAGTTTTCTTGGGTTCTTCCTGACCCCTCACTGAGGCCCCACTCCCTCTGACCTAGGACATGGGCTTAGAGATTTCAGGCCTGGAAGCGTGTCCCTGTGACCGGCCATCGGTCCTACTGGCCAGAGGCCACACAGCCTGTCTAACCCTGTAGGGTTCATCCTCACCCCGAGACCTGGACTTGTCCAGGACCATCACCTGCCGAGCATTTTACTCCTCCCACCCCCTCCCAGGGCGTCCTTCCTTCCGTGGGGAGCAGGCGGCAAGGACTCTCACTCCTGGGTGCACAGACCCCGGCTCCTACAAGACCCACCCTGCGGCCATCGCCACAGCCTCACAACCTCAGGTGCTTGTCCAGCGTGATAAACTGCAGCGTGGGCACCGCCCCCGGCAGGGCCTACCACAGCTCGGGAAGAAGGAGAATCGGCTAGAAAAGGCATTCCTTTGCTCTGAATGTTCCAGATTAGCAAGCTCAGCCTGCAGCTGTGGGCAAGGGACCGGCGGCGGGGCGGTGCCCGTCCACATGCTTTGATTGGTAAGGCTCTGGACACTGGCCCCCGAGGAGCCCAGCTCGGGTGGTTTTGCGGCAGGTTTAGGATCAGGGAGTGTGGTGAGGGGAGCACTTTCCGGCAAGGCCTGGTATGGGCGTGCATCGGCCTGGTATGGGGCTGCACCGGCCTGGAGGGGCTGCTGTGGGCCATCACCCCGGCTGGAACCCTAACTACTTCTTGCTGGACTGTGAAGGTCCAGAGAGGGTTAAGACACCTGGTCATCCTACAGCGGCCAGCAGCCAGGATTTACCACCTCGCCAATGCCTCAAGCCAAAGAGGAGACTTCGGTGCCGAGAAGTGCGGGCTGTAAAACTGCCCCGCGGTTCCGGTCCCGGAACGGCTCTCCTTTCTGAGACTGTCACACGGGCTTAAATCAAAACCCTCTAACAACTCCCAAGCCTGCCTGCCCGCCCCCCACGGAGATGATGCCGAGGCGAGATTACCGCTGGGAACCCAGCGCTGATGTCAAGCCCCAGAAATGTCCTTACCCATGCTGTACTTGGCTTTGGTACACGTTGTTCTTTTCAGAATTTCATAGACCTAGTGAGGAGACAAGAAGGGCGGACAGTTACTGGGGCTGCAACGGCACGCAGAGGCCGCCGTGTGATCGCCGAGGAGGGACGCGGTCGAGCGCGGCCCGTGATGACCTCCTCTCCGGGGACTTTTCTGCGGATGCTCGGTCAACAGCGTTGGGGTTTCTATGTTCTCAGGGATAAGTCAGTGCGTTTCGAAGGGGTCCCATCTTTTACTTTCCTTCTCGAAGCACCGACTCCGTGTTGTGCTAGGCTCAGGGTTAGGGGTGGTCCCGTGGGCCCTGCGTCATGGGTTACTGTCCCCCTGGCTATGAGGTGAGTTACAATTCAGAGACATAAGCACCTGGCAACTCCCGGTATAGCCAGGAAAGCTCCAGAAACCCCTAGTGGGCAGATCTCAGGATTCCATTCTGCTGTCAAGAGGCAGCAGAGTACAGGGTGCTTGGCAGAACCCCCCCACCCCCACCCCCCCCCCCGGGAAGGCTCCCATCGCATGCTCCTCCGTACCCCATTTGCTAACAGAACATTTTGCCTGGTGGCCTCAGGAGCCCCGGCTGGGGAGTCTGCCTGCCTGGGTCTGAGTCCAGCCTCTACCACTTGTAGTTGTGTGACCTTGGGCACCTACCTCACCACCCCGTGCCTCAGTTTCCCCATCTGCAAGACCTTGCACCATAGACATACGGGGCAGAGCACACTGATCCCCCTTGCAACCTTCCACGATCCCACTCACTGGGGCAAGACCAAGAGCCTTCCCGTGGCCCCCCAGGCCCACCTGTCTGACCTTCTCTTCCCATCCTGCCTGTTCCAGTAACCCCAGCCTCCTGGCTGCTCCTCAGACTCACCAAACCCTCTCCCATAGCCTAGGGCCTCCACCCTGGCTGCTCCTTCTGCCAGAAGTGCTTGTCCCGAGATTTAAATGAGAGGGACCTAAGCAAACAGGCCACAGTGCACCTGCCTTTCCCGCCGCTCTGCCTTCTAACTTCTGTCTTGTCCTGGAGTGCATTTCACCACCTGCCCTATTGCTTCTCCGCCCACCAGTGGTGGGTACACATCAGGTGCTCCATAACTGCCCACCGAATGAATGAACGAATGAACGATGGCCAATCAGTTGGCTCGCTCTCGTCATCCCCCAAATCTAATCGGTGGCCTCTTCCTGACCTGCTATTCTCCCAGAACTGCCTCCTCCCACCCACCTGCCGTCACAGCTGCATTCACAACCACCACCATGAATCTGCCTGCACTTTCCATCTGTTCTCCCTCAGCTGGCCATGGGCAGTGATCTTTGTAGGACAGATCTGACCTCACCTTAAACCTTGTTCCACAACCTTCTATGGCTCCCTAGTGCCCAAGGCTGAAGGTCTAAATCCCAAGACCAGCACATTGGCTCTTTCCCTGCTATTCCCGACTCCTACCTGCCTACAATGACCTCACACCAATGCCAAATACTGTTGGGACTCAAAGACCATGGAGCCTTACTAACCAAGCGCAACGTTTTGAATCGCCAAAGTTTTGAATCCAGAGCACAGGCGGTTTACAAACTGGCCTTCAGGGTGTGAGAGAGTGACCCTGCCCCACAGGTAAATGGACTGATGGACGGTCCAGTTTATACTTACTGCCCTATCAAAATTGCTTTCTGTGACTTGGGGGTCATGGACTGATCCCCAATGTATGAGAACTAAAACTTTAAATTCATGTATTCCTCCCTTCCATAATAGCAAGAGCGAATTTACAAATGTGCACCTGCCCTGTGCTCCGGGGATAATGCGAAAAGTTGGGGAGCACATACGTAATGGAGCGCGGGCACGTGGCTCAGTGAACACCGCTGGCCACTCTCTCCTGTCCCATCCTGGTGTAGGAAAGGGGAACCACTGAGGTGAGAACTGGGGGTTCTCCCAAGCAGTGGGCATCCCAGAGAGAGGGGTTCCCTCTGGACACAGGTCAGCCCCAAGCTATGCCGGGTAAAGGAGTCCCCCCTCATTTATAATTATGAGATTTAATTGCTAAAACTAATCAGTCACACGGTTAACAATAAAAATCACAGCCTCTGTTCCCGGCTCTGCGTCCAGGTGACCCTCGGAGGAGGCCCCCGCTGTCCTTTGCGCAGGAAGCCAGGATCGCCGTAGTTCGCACGCAGGCTCCGTGACTCCCAAAGTCACGAGGCCAGGAGGGACCGCGCGGGGGGGGGGGGGGGGGGGGGCGGGACAGGACCCCGATCTGCCTGTCCAGGCCTCAGCAGCAGCCCCCCACATCTGTGTGACCGACGGCACTGTCTCTGGCCTGGCAGTTATCTGCTCAAGGTCCAGCCCTGCACCCCCCACCCCCCGGCTGGGCGTTGGGGCGGGGAGGAGAGGGCAGCAGCAGAGGTTTGGCTGTGGCTTGGCTGCGAGGTTAATTTCTTGTTTAGATAAAAGTTGGGTCCTGAGCCACGCAGGGCCCAGCTTGGCTGGCGGACAAGTTGGCAGCCAATGGATAAACATTAAACCAATACTGTACCTTGAATAAGGCAGGGTGGCCTGGTCAGATTTCAAACCTCGGTTTGCTCATCTGGCAAAGCCTCAGATATCTACTCCAACCCACCCGGCTCTGCGGGCCACTGCCCATCACACCTGCCTGGCCGCTGCCTGGGCAACCTCTCGGCCTGGGCCCCACCGTTAGGAACCTGCAGATTCCTCTTCGGGCCCAGGGAGCTGTGCTGGGAACAGCAAGACCAGACCACCCAGAAATCACCCCAGGGTCTGGAATCCCTCTCTCTCTTTCCTGCTGCCACCCCCTCCCCTCCTCTCCCCACCACCCCCTGCTGGGCTGGGCCATCCTCTGGGCCCCTCCAAGCTCTCTAGGTTTTATTATCCTAATTATTTCTGTCACAGACAATTAGAGGCACTTCCACCCCGAGGAGTTTCTCTGAAATGAAATTATCCTCCCTCTCCCTGGGGCCACCTTGCTGGGGAGCTGGTGATCCCCACGTGCGCACGTGATACTTACTATTGTGCTGCGGGTTTTGCTATCGAAAAAGGAATCCTTGTCAGACAGGTCAAATCTGTTGAAATAATAAGACACAGTTCGCCGGAGTCTGAGAACCACGCTGTCCCCATGAGCATCAGCTGTGGAATTGGCAGAACTGTCCACAGCCCAGGTGTGGCCAGATCCTAGGCCAGGGGTGGGCAAACTTTTTGACTCGAGGGCCACAATGGGTTCTTAAACTGGACCGGAGGGCCGGAACAAAAGCATGGATGGAGTGTTTGTGTGAACTAATATAAATTCAAAGTAAACATCATTACATAAAAGGGTACGGTCTTTTTTTTTTTTTTAGTTTTATTCATTTCAAACGGGCGGATCCGGTCGCAGGCCGTAGTTTGCCCACGGCTGTCCTAGGCGCTTGGAACAGTTTATCCCTCCCCTCCCCCACCTTTTCACCAAGAGGATGGGAGACCTTCAGGGGTGGGAAGTGACCCCAGAGGCAAGTGTGCTCAGCCCTCCCCTTGGAAGACCCTGCTTCTGTTAGGGGCAGAGATAGAATATTGGGGACCAGCTACAGTTACCTATCTATGTAATAGAGGGATATGCAAATTAGCCGGGACATGTAACATCACAACTGAACAGCAGGGACCTGAGGCTGCAACCCCCACCTGGCACCGGGCTGGGGGATCTGAGGCTGTGCCCCCCGCCTGGAGGGGCTTGACGGGGGCAGGGCCAACCGGGTCTGGGTCTCACCCAATGGGGGTGGAGCCAGCCAGGTCTGGGTCTCCTGTGTTTTTGAAGCGCCTATGGGCGGTGGGTGGGAATTTGACTCTAGGTCCCACGGCGCGCCCCAGACTCTGACAGGGGGGAGATTTTCATCTACATTTTACTAATTTTCTTTAATTTCTGACACTTCTACTATAGAGAAAGGGCAAATAGCAATATTAAAATATTTCCGCTAATTAATTCCCTTTTAATGTGCACAAATTTCATGCACCAGGCCACTAGTAAGAAATAGTCATCGTGCTCTGTTAACTGTGATGGTTCTGTTCTGATTAGAGGAAGCACATTCTAACCTGGTTGGGAGGTGCACGCCCTGGGACATGGGAGCTACCATCAGAATGCAGTCCGTCCTCCTCTCCAAAGAACTGCCTATTAGCATGGAAAGATTTACAACCTCGAGGCCAAAATAATCTAGTCCCAGAGGCACCCATCCTTTGCAACCCCCAGCCCCTATTGCCTGCAACGATTATACCTTGCCAACTTCCCCGTGCCTGTAATTCCTACTTTCCAACGTAATCTTTGCCCTTCTACCCTATATAAGCACTTGGCTTATGGGGAGAGGGAGTGCAGATGTTTGTGGATGACCTGCTGCTCTCCCACGCTGCCAAAATTATTGGAATAAACGCTCATATATGATTCAACCCTGTCTGCTTAATTGGCTCAAGTAGTGACAGGCAGCCCCGACCCCCTGGCTGTCCAATTATACGCCCTTTTGAGGACAGTCTTGGTGGGCAGTTGTGGTCTCTGCCTCAACACTGCTGGGGGTGGGGATGGTATCATTCCACCAGCATGCTTTCTGCATAAGATAATCTCCCTGTAACTCTCAAATGGGTTTGGTTCTGAGGTCTTGGGCCACCTTGAGGTTGCCTAACTCTTCTGAGTGCATAGGGACATTGGTGGGGTAGGTGGCCCACTCGGCAAGGTAGGGCTGGGAGGGCGGCTGGGGGGAGCCTGGCGGCAAGCCTGGGCTGGCAGGGTGCAAGGGAGTCGGCCAGGGCAGAGCGAGGCCGGCCGGGCCTGGGGTCCTGGCCTGCCTCTAAGGCCCCGGAGCTCTCTGTCTGGGAGCTGGTGGAAGAAGCTGGGCTGAGCCACTTATTTCTTATCCCTTGTCCTGGGAAAATAGGCGGAGTGGGGCACGGGACCTCTGCGCTGTGACTAACGCATTTGCATTTGCCAGGAAGAAGTCCCAGTCCTGAGCCAGGCACAGGTCTCCATGCCCGTGAGAGCAGGGGTGTCTGGGACACCCCTCCCCCGCCCTGCCCTGGCTCGCCATCAAAGTCCCACTGCGTTCCCGGAGCCCAAGCTACTTATTCCCACCACTGCCCGCACTCCAGCTCTGCCCAGTGAGGGCCCAACAAGGCCTTGCAGCCACCACCACCCCAGGTGGCTACGCCCCACTGCCCCGAGGGGTCAGGGAGGCAGCGGGGTGGGAAGGCTCGGGAACAGATACTGCACTGCCAGGCAACCCCGCTGGCTGCTGAGTCCCTGGGGCCTCGGAACTCCAGCTGGGGCTGCTTTACAGTTCCTGCCTCCCAGCTCCGCAGCCTGCAGGAGGCCGCTCAGCAGCCCCTCTCCTGGGATGCATCCTAAGAGGGATAAGGGGGATGGAGCTGGGCAGGAGGGAGGGAGGGAGGGAGGGTGCCCAGACACTGCTTTGGGGCTGTGATCCGAGGCCCACACCTGCCCTCACTGTGCCCTCGCCAGTGTCCCTGTCAGAATGGCAAGCTCTTTGCCCCCTTAGTTCCTCAGTTAACAGTGACCTTAGGGAGCGTTTTTAGGGCCCGAAGAACTCCGAGCGCCATGAGAAGAGGCACCAGAGGCTGCCACCCCCACTTCTTTGGGGGAGTTTGTCCCACAACCTGCATTTCTCACGTTATGGATGATGACAGGGGGGTGACCACCCAGCAGGGCCCCGGGGAGGGGCCGGGCTCACTCACAGGTGCTGCTTCTCCCTGGAGAAGGGGTAGGAGAGTCTCTTCATGGTCTGGGCTCTGTGCTCCGCCACCCGGGGCTGGATGGGGTCCGTGATCTTCTGGAGCACCGAGTTGATCTTTTTCAGGAGGCCCCGCGTCTCGTTGATGTGATACATCTGCGGCGAGACGGGGCGGGGCACCGTCACCTGCTGAGCCCGGAACTCAGGGCTCTATTCCCACCCTCCTGAGGCGGCCCCTCCTGGGAACGCACCCTGGGACCCGCCAGGGTGCCCCTCTCCACGTCTGGGTTCCAGATAAATCTGGGAAGCCCGGCGTTTCGGGCAAGACCGGCCGAGAGAGCAGTTACAATCCATTCCAGAAACTTCCCCGAACTTTAGTTTCAAAAGGGGTGAATTTGAGACACCTGGATGACTTACTCCCCGCACCACCGCCCCTCACTATCCTCTCCGGGGGAAACCCTGATGCCCAGCTGAGCTTCAGGAGCGTACCACCCTCCGACGGGGTCTGAGCTGCACCGTCTTCGGAGATTAGAAAGAAAAATCCCAGCCAGCCAGGAAATGCACCTAAAATGAGTCTGATGAACTAGCTGAGACACAGTGAGAGAGCGAGAAACCCCTGCGCGGGAAGTTCAACTGCATTCACTTCACAGCAGGCCCAGGGCTCCCTGCCTGAGCCACCCCCGGGGTGTTAGGCTGGGTCTGGCCAGAGGCACAGAGCTCTCTGGCTTTTGCAGCAACGCAGACGGAGCCTCCTGCCAGCATCTGCCGGGCGTCTGCGGGGCCCTGTGGCCGGAGACCTGCCTCCGAGCAGACACGTCCCCACTAACCTTCTTGGTCGGCATCTTCAGTTTCAGAAACTCAGCCTCTCTGCACAGCACGTTCCAGGGCGCATGGATCTTCACAAACCCGACGCCGTGGATTTTAGTCTGCAAGAGGAGCGGCGTTCTCAGTCCGTGCGGGCGGACACGGGCGGAAGCCATTCTCACCTCCGGGCACCGTGTCAGCCTGTCAGGAGCTGCCACACCGGCCCCTTTCGCCCGTCACCCCTCGTGCCCCTCTCGACAGGGCTCCGAGCCCTCTCCTTGCAGGTGGCGCAGGGAGCTGGGGAGGCTGGGTCTCAGGGAGCAGGGAGCCAGGAGGGCCTGGAGGGAGGGTCCAGGCTCCAACACCAGGGGGTGAGCCGCAGGCCCCCAGAGCAGCCGGCCATACCACGAAAGAGGCCCCTTTACAGCACAGAGCCAGGCCCAGGGCCGTGCTCCCTCTGGAAGCTCCAGGGGAGGGTCCTTCCCGCCTCCCCCAGCTTTTGGGGCGCCACGTGTCCCTGGGCTTGTTGAACCCATCACCCCCGTCTCCACCTCTTTCTTCACATGGCCTCCTCTCCTCTGTGTGTCTCTGCTTCAAATCTCCCTCCTTTCTCTTCGAAGGACACCTGTCATGGGACGTGGGGCCCACCCTAAATCCAGAGGATGCTGCCCAAAGATCCTTAACTCCTTACATATCTGCAAAGACCCTGCTTCCAAATAAAGTCACATTTGCAGGGTCCAGAGGACACAGCTACACTCGTCACAAAGCTACGGTCCAAGCCCCCCCGGGGCTGTGCTCCCAGGGCCGTCGAGCTCGGCCATCAGGGAAGTTGCAGAGAAGCACGGGCCAGAAGCTGGCGCTGGGGCTGCTTCACAGACACAGCCAGAACCAGGGCGCTCAGGCCCAGGGACCCTCCCGATGGGCAAGGGCTCAGAGGCGTGCCAGCAGGGAGCCTGGAGCCCTGACTCAGCAGCCCAGGGCTGGGGACTCAGGTCAGGTGGGCACCAGGCTAGGCCATGGGACTTAGAGGCCTTGGGATCAGGTGGCCTGGGTGGGAGTCCTACCCTGCCCCTCTGGGGTCCCCAGCAAGCCAGGCAACCTCTCTGAGCCCCTGATGCTCGTCTGCAAATCTGGGCAGCACGGGATTGCTTCACAGTCAGGGGGAGGCCCCCCACCCATGCCTGGCAGGAGAGGTCAGAGAATGAGGGGCTGTTGCCTCTGCTCCGGACTCCCTCTCCCTGGCCGAGAGGCAGCTGAGACCATGCCCGCTATGTGGACTCCGTTGCCAAGAAGCTAAAGCAGCTTCCCGGACCTGGAGGCCCAGCAGGGCACCGAGAGGCTGGCCCTGGTGGCCCATGGGCACCCCCGAGCAGGGAGAAACGACCATGGATGCCCACGTGCGGCAGAGCCCGTCTCCTCCCGCTACAGATCAAGTTTATTTCTGTTCACTGCTCATCCGCACGCAGACCCAAAATACATCCTCCCGAGTCCATGGAGACTTCTCCCGAGGTGGTCAAGGAGCTGGTGCGCGGCCGCCTCCCTGGGAAAACACGCTTCTTTGTTTATGCGAGCAACGGGTCGCTCCCAGGGAAACATCTGGCGGACTTGGGAAAGGGGTCATGGGACCAGCTCGGCAAGAAGACACACGGGATGTTTTAAAACACGGTGCCCAGCCTGCCCGCAGCCCACCGCGGTAGGAAGACACTGTGACAGGCCGGGTCCCCTTTTCCAACAGCCGGAGGCCCCAGAGCGGTGAGACCCATCCCGACTCGGACCCCTCGTGCTGGGGAGTTTGGAGGCCACAGATTGGCCAGGGCCAGAGCTGTGGTGAGGGGTCTCCAGGAGGAGACAGAGTCAGGGCTCCGACTGGGCCCCCAACTAAATTAAGACACTGGCAAGAGACACTCGTGTACACCCAGGTGTGAGCCCTGGGTCTTGGGTTCTGAAAGGGTTAGGATGGATGATAAATCAGAAAGGTTCTGCCAAGGACAGGAAACTACTAAAACCCGACACAGCCAACTTGGAAATGAACCCAAGAGAACTTCCAGAAATAGAGTGTCACCAAGAGAATCAAACACTCCACAGACATGTTTGAAAATACTCAGCCAGAGAAAGGAAGACAGACATGCAGGGTAGAGCAGGTTGATGCTGGTAACCTGGCTCTCCAGAGAGAAAACACAACCCCTAGCCCTGATTTGTAGTGGTAGCTTCTGCCCATTTCCATGGTGTAAATACTCCCATTATGGCCTAGTGCAAACTACCAAAGGGTTAGCAACCGGCTGGCAGGGTCCCAATGAGCCAGAAAGAGCTGACTCGGGCACTCCGGGTCCTGAGACACAGCTGCAGCCAGAATGGCACAGATTTTATCACAACCCATCTGGGACCTGGGCAGGGCTGTGCAAACATCTTTGAGGGCTTTTAAAGACTCGGCTTTACAAAGAATGTCCAGGATACACTTTAAGAGATAGGCTCACAAACCAAGACAGGCCAAAGGAACTCAGGTAGGAGCGTAAGAGCCTCAGCAGAAAGACTCAAAAGACATAAAACCTTTAGTGCCAAAGACACGAACGTATCCTGGTGGAATTATGAATGAGAAATGACTGCTTCAGGACAGGACCAGCATCTGGGACCCAGGCCCTGTGGGGTCAGTTCCCTGGGTTCACCTCTCAGAGCCTCAGTTCCCTTTCTTTCCATCTGTAAAGGGATCAATTCCCGGACCACCTACTCACGGCGGGGTTAGGGCGCTCACACGGGTGGGTTAGGGTTTGCTTCCAAATGGACAAGTCCCCCCCAAAATGTTTGCTGCTCCTTTGTTCTTATGCATGGAGATGTTGGGATTAGACCTCAAGTTCCTCAATGCCACAGGGGAGGGCCCGCCCTCACCCCTGCTGGTCATCACAGTCAGCCAAGCCCCAGAGCCACCTGGGACACCTGCCCATGCCCTCCAGGCCTCAGCTGGAAACGGCAGGAAACACGTCCCCTCCCTGTGGCCATGACCATGGCAGACCAACCCGGCCCCCGGCCCTGTCACCTGGGGGTGTCTCCATCTGCAGGGACACCCTTCCCCCAAAATTTGCCTCCTGGTTCCCAACAGGCAGAAAGAAAGGCAGGAGCTGAAGCCCCCTGTGACCATGAGCAGGGCACCTGTGCCCGGGGTGGGGGCGAGGAGTAACTCTCTCAGCCCACTCCCTGAGGAAGGAAGCACCATCACCTCCATTTCGCAGATTGGAAAACTGCAGTTCCAGGAGGGGAAGCCCCTTGCCCGAGACCGACCAGCCAGGAGGTGGCTGAGGTGGTCTGAACCCGCGTCGGGGGCTCCGAGCCCTCATCTTCGCCAGCCCACGATGCATCTCGCGCCCGAAGCTTGGTCTGGAAGCTGCCTCCGTTCTCCCTCATTTGTTTCTCAAAGGGAACATCCCCAGTAACGAGGATGGGACACAGATGTCGCTGAGGGACCACACGGGCTCCACGGAGGAACCCGAGCCAGACAGCCGGGCGCACGGCTGAACCCTGGACGGCAGTGTGAAGGCGGACAGACTTCCCAGGGCTCTGATGTCCGAGGCCCTCACTGTGCTGCCAGAGCCGAGGTCAGGTTCAACCTCAGGGCAGTGTGGGCCTCGGCGCCCCCGGCACACACAGCGGATAACAGTGTGTGGCCTTCTCGGCGATGACCCCGGACATAAATAATGTCCGGCAGGCTTTGAGGCTGGACTTGGAAGATGCTGATGGGTTTCAGTTGAGAGGAAGCGCGCTGGCCACAAACCGCTCTCGTCCATTTAATGGGATCCTGGACGCTGACCCCTCTGCTGTCGGAGGGAGGGATAGAGGGCGCTTTCCTTCAGAAGGAAGGCGGGGCCTCCTGCCTCCAGAGCGCTTTTTCTTCCTGTCATTTCCTATCATGGGTGCCGGGGGCTCTGTCGGGGCTACCTCTGGGTGCCAACGTGGGATCGGGGCGTGGACTCTGGGGCCCTTCTCTGAGGATGCCTCTGTGGGCACATGGAGAAGAAGGCCTGCACGCTCCTCATGCCTCAGAGTGTGGTCGGGGGCAGCGGCCTCCCCGTGCCCTGGGAGCTGGTCAGAAACTCAGTCCCGTTCCCACCCCACACCTGCATCAGAGCCGCATTCCGACAGGACCACGGCGGGTTTCTGTGCATATCCTGGGCCCTGACACCATGGCTGGGCCCATCCCAGACCAGCTACCTGCTCTGCCCCCACCCAGGACCGCACCTCCCTCGCCCACTGCTCGTACCCCTGCGTGAGCCACCCACTCCTGGGGCCGCTACTCAGTGCAGAGTCTCAGCTGCTGTGCTGGTGAATGGTGTCTCCAAAAAGAGACGTCCGTGTCCTAACCCTCCACATCGGTGACTGAATGGGATCCTGTTTGGAAACAGGGTCTTTGCAGAGGTAACCCAGTCAAGAGGAAGGCATACTGGATTAGCGTGGGCCCTCAATGCAGGACCAGTGACCTTATACGAAGGTCACACAGAGGTCGTACAAAGACAGGGGCCAAGGGAGGCCTGGAGCCCCAGAAGCTGGAAGAGGGAGGAAGGAGCCTCCCCTGGAGCCATGGGGGGGAGTGGGGCCCTGCCCACACCTCGACCACAGACTCCTGGCCTCCTGAACTGGGAGAGAATAAATCTGGATTGTTTTAAGCCCCCCAGTTTGTTATGGCCGCCCCAGGAGAATAACCATTGCGTGTCCCTAAGAACCGGCCCCCACTGCGCCCCGAGCCAGGCCAGTCTTCCATGTCATCAGGAATGTCTTTACCTCAACAGACCCCGACTCAAAGCACAGCACAGCATGCCTGCTGGCCCCTCCGGGAGCAAAGGAAGGTCACGTCTGTGCGGCTGGTGACCTCCACGGGACTGCCTGGACACGGCCAGGGGAGCCTGGGCCAGCAGACAGCTCAGGGGGGCTGCCATCGCCCCCAGGAGGCCTTGTTTAGCTGTCCCGTTTCTTGTCCCTCCCTCCCCTAGACTTTTGTGGACGAAAGGGGCCACATGCTGACCTGACAAGCTCAGGGGAGGCCTGCATGGCGGTCTTGCAAACTCAGAGACTTAAAGTCACCACAAAGGATGGTCTGAAATTAAACTTTAAAAGCAGTTATGGTGGGTAGTTACGTCCTAGGCCGGTATCTTCACTGACAAGGTCAACCTTTACCTTGACTAAGCCTGTCTGTCTTTTTGCATCTATCATAACATACCCTTGAAATGTCTGGGTAACTTGTAACTTCCCTTTTTCTGGACTCCCTGGGGCACAACCTAATTAATGTGCCTGGGCGCCAGGACAGATACCACAAGTCCCTTCATTGTTATGTTAATTGTTCCTGAACCCACCTAAGTATGTGTCTATCATTTTACCTCTTATCCAATCCCAGGGGTTCCCCCCACATTATACGCCCCCCCCCCCCCCCGTCTCTAGTCTATCACCAATGGATTTCATATAACCCACCCATGTCCCTTCCTTTGATTGCATTGTATAAATACAGATGTAACTCGCCATTCTCCGGAGCATTATCTCAGTTCCTTGAGGTTCTGCTTCCCGTCATATGTCGACAGTTTGACTCAAATAAACTCACCAAAAAAAATTCTTTACAGGTTTGAATGTTTTTTTACGTTAACACTTGAAAGCTGAGCCTCTCAATATCAGCCCCCAGGGACATTTAGCAACGTCTGGGGACATTCTGAGTTGCGTGACTTGGGGGTGCTACTGGCCAGAGAGAGCCAGAGATGCTGCTAAATATGAGATGCCCGCAGTGCCGCCGAGGGCGAGAAACCTGCTCAATGCAATGGTCCCTTCTCTTTGGGTGTCACTGAGTATTTGAGGATCCAATGGATTCCACGGACTTTTCTCCCCAGAAAAGTGCACACAGGCACCAAATTTCGCTTCAAATTGAGTACGACTGCACACCTGGGGTCTTCCAGAGGCTATCGCATTTCCCACACTACGAAGCCTCTAGGCCTTATCCTCGGAGCGCACCAGGGGGACTGATTCATGGACAAGCTGTCTCTCCCCCTGAAACACACAACAGCGGCTGTCTGCTAATCGCCCTGGCGGGGCCGCACACACCTCAATGCTGCCTGAGCCCAAGCGGCCTTGGAACAGATTCTGGTCCCACCTGTCTCAGGAGAGCAGGTGAGAGCACCAGGTGAAGGCTTTTCCCAGCAATCTTGGGCCTGACGGTCTCAGGTGAGAGCTGCAAATTACAGCGGCCCTGGTAAAGCACGGTTCACCGGGGAGAGGCTCCACACTCAACGTCAGCTGCTTTGAAAACTCGAACCGTCTAGTCTCCACCACCACAGCATTTTCATTTTAAAATGGCCCAATTGGCAGCTGAAAGGCCTCTTCTGGCCACAGAGCCAAATTACCAATGACATTTCGGGGCCCCTTATTGGGAAAACTAGCTCTTTTATTGGTGACAGTAACCAACGTCTTTATGTTTGCTTGTCACAAAGTTATTTTAAAAAGATATGGCTCTTTTCTCTCCTCCTTCGAGGGCACTGCTATTCCCACTTCCCCAGGAACAGTAGTATCTGATGAAATATTATTAGCGTTCAGTACGAATTTGTCACGTGCCAGGCTTGCATTTTACTCACGATAGCCCAGTGATATAAACACCAGGCTTATCTCCATTTGACACATGGGGAAACTGAGGCCTAAGCAGTTGAACAAAGGACAGGTAGAGGGTCTGGGATCGGGCCAGGGTCAGTGAGTCACGAGACCTCGTGGGCCCTTTCAAGCGTGAGATTTCATAGTTGTAGTGAGGAAAGAATGGCAGCGACAGCAAACCCCTGGGTATACTATACAGACTGGCACACACCACACTGAGCCCAAGATCCCGGCTCTGCCCGCAGCGTTTGTTCCTCCGGCTAGAAAGCGACATGTTGAAGTCAGCTCTGCATAGTAGCAGTACTGTCTCCACAAACTGCTGTAGGGCTGGCTGGGCGGAACAACACAGAAAGTCATCAAAAATGACTGCTGTTTTTGAGTGGCCCCAGCTCAAAGCGAGTCACAAAACTCGGAAGGGCCAGCGCACACCTGTCTGCAGCTGCTGCCCAATGTCAGGGACAGAGGCACTCTGCCACCGTGTCAGGACCAAGTCCCTGACCGTCAAAGCACTCTGAGGCCCCGCACACGCCCTTGCAACTCCAACATCCCTGCAGCGCAAGTCACCCACACCCGGCAGGCCGCCCGACCCCCGAAGGTGAGCATGACCCAGAGGCGTGCTCCATGCCAAACACACAGACCCACGACTGGTCAGGGTAGAAAGAGGTCAGTGGGAACAGACGTCACACCACGGGCTCCCCCACTGAATCCCCAAAGCATGCTAATCACTGGACCCAAAGCATTCGCTATTGATTATGGTTCTCAGCGACGAAATAGCAAATCGACATCAACTTTTATCTTGAACACTCACAGGTGGCTGTTTGCTTCCTAAGTTAACCTGCTCATTCGTGACTTGTTCTGTTCGCAATGTGCGGTGCAGACTTTTGCTGATTCTCCACGAACCCTCGCAGTGACAGCTCTTCGGGCCAGGGGCCGGTCCCGGTGTTCGCGGAAGGCAGGCCCCGTGCACAGAGAGGTTAAGGGGTCGGCGGGGGGAGCACCGGCAAACCAAGGGCTGCTGAGGGCCCTCTCTCCACACTGCTTGCCTCTCGCCACCAGGGCGGCCCTGCTTGCCAGGTGAGTTCACTGTTTGCTCTCCACCAAGCCTTTCCCTTAGAAAGGATCTCTCTCAGGCTTTGCCGGAAAGCGGGGCTCCAGAAAAGGGTTCGAGCTGCGGGATTTCAGAGCACCAGCCCTCAGGGCTCAATCAGGCTGACCTCCCAACTTGGAGAAGCTGAGCCTCCAAGAAGGGCCAAGGCCAACCACTAGAAGACTCCCAGGAGAGCTCCATCCTCCGTCCTTCCCTGGGGCACATCTTCCAGGGAAGGAACTGACCGGAGCAGGAAAGGCCTCCACCCAAAGGTCATCGCTAGAAGGTCAGTCCTACCCCAGAGCAGAGGTGGCCTGGATGAGGGTGGTTTGGGACTCCCCGGAGCCATTGGAAGCAATTTCTTTCTTTTTTTTCTATTTCTACTTTTAAAAAATATATATATATATATTATTGATTTTTTTACAGGGAGGAAGGGAGAGGGATAGATAGTTGGAAACATAGATGAGAGAGAAACATTGATCAACTGCCTCCTGCACACTCCCTACTGAGGATGTGCCGCACCAAGATACATGCCCTTGACCGGAATCGAACCTGGGACTTTTCAGTCCGCAGGCCGACGCTCTATCCACTGAGCCAAATAGGACCCTATTTCTAATTTTTTAAAAATTTTTATTCTATTGTTTAAAGTATTACAGATAGTAGTACATGTCTTCTTTTTTTTTTTCCCCCATTGACCTTCCCCTGGCCTCCCCTACCTCCACCTGCCCTCCCCTCCAAAGCAATTTCTACTCAACCTTAACAAGGGTGGCGTTCTCATCCACCTTCCCTAAGAACAGGTTTAAAGCTAAGAGGGCACGTCCCACCGCCTTCTGAAGAAAGAACCGCACAGCCCCGCCCACTGACGCCCCGCCCTCTCCACCCTGTCCACCCAACATGCCAATAAGAAGAGGGACAGTTACCTCCTCATCTCGCTCCAGCTCCAGACCCGCCTCTAGGAGGTTCCCCTCGTACTCCTCCCTGCGGAACCGCTTGTCATCCTCGTGGAAGTCCATGGGGGGCTCCTGCTGGCGCGCGCCCCCGCCCCCAGGGCTGCCCTTCCCGGGCAGGGGCTGGTCCTGCCGGGCGCTGCGGGTGCCCAGCGCGGCGTCATTCTGCAGGACCCTCCTGGCCAGCGTCCTGCTGCCCGAGCCCCGCTTGTGATGGTACACCAAGACGTAGTCCACCTTGCGTTTGCCATCGCGGAAGTACAGGCCATACTTGCACTTGGCGTCAGGGTTCACGGACAGTGAGTTCAGCAGCTGCAGAGGAAGAGGAGGAAAACCCACTCACCGCTGGGTTGTTGGAGATGGGCCCTCAGAGGGAGCGGGTTTCAGACCGAACACATCACCCACTCGCTCCCTCAGTCATCAGCCATTCAACAATCACCGAATGCGGGAAGGGGCCAAGTCAACTACGGTGGCCGCCTTCATGCCGCTGACATGAAGGAGACACCCTCTGCTAAGGAAGGACACATGAAGATGCCAAGCAGGCCACCGGCCCTCGGAAGGCCTCCTGGTTCCAGGAGCCCGAGCGGGCTGGCCCAGAGGGACCAGATGGTTTGTCAAAGGCGACCAGGGTCGACCCCAGGAAGTGCTCCTCACACAGGGTCACAGGCAGAATAGAGGCCTGGGCTTGTGAGGGCTCCTGAGGTTACTGCCCAGCCTTGAATCCCGTGTGCACACCCAGGGTGCTCCATCCCTGCACAGTAACGGGGACTCGAGGTGCCGCTCTCTTTCAGCACCGAGTGAGGAAGGGGCCATGAGAGGCAGTGGCCGAGCACCAGGCCCTGCAGCCAGCCAGACCTGGCTCTAAATCTGGGCGTGGACCCGCTCCATCTACCCGCTCTGGGCCTCAGCGTCTGTCTCTGTAAAATGGGAGGATAATGTAAGCTGTCCACTGGCGGCCAGGAGGGTTATCCGAGTTACAGAACGCGTGTGCTGGGCACACTCTCCATCCAATTCCCAGGACAGGCACTGGGGGGCGTCCTGTCACCCTGCCTTCGATCCTGGTGCCAACGGCAGAGGCTCATTCTCCTCAATATCTCAGGAATGTCAGAGAAGTGCAGAGTCACAGTGAGCTGGCGGCTAAATGTGGTGTCTCTTCTCTCGGCGGAGTGGGCAGAAAGGCCAGACCCGAAGGCTGCCCGGGGAAGCCACTGGCTGGCGCTCAGGGGATGAACTGCTGCCGGGCAGGGCAAGAACTTGGGGTGAGGTCAGACCACAGTGGACACCCTGCCTGCTGCCAGCATCCTGGGCGCTCCAGACTCTCAGCATTTGTACAAGGTGCTTAACCCTATGTTCCAAACGGGGAACTGCCCTCTTCAGAGCTGAGCCAGGCGTGGCTGTCCATCCTCGTGCCCTGCCCACACCACCCTCCCCAGCTTCCTGTGCCCCTGCCCTCCACCCACCGGGGCCTACAGGAGTCAGGACATCCTCATCCCCTTTCACGTGCCGTGCTCCCTACCTACACACCCGCCCTCCTCCGTGCTTCGTAATTCTACCTAGCTTCCAGGGCATGGGACGAATCCCCTGTCCTCCACCATCTGGGGGTCCCTGACCACTCCAGTCTGGGTGTGCTGGGATTGCCGGGGAACCTTCCACTTAGGAGCCTTAACTCACAGCAGCTTCTAAGGTGGGTGGCAGGGTCCCTGAGGCCAGGCCAGAACTGCCCCAATACACCTCCATTCATCACCTGCTACACACAGGGTGGGCGTGGCACCTTCTGTGGGCCCCATAAGTGCCCTGATTGGCCGGAATAACCGCTACTACTGAACAAAGTGGACACACGAACCCTTAGAGCAGCGGTTCTCAACCTGTGGGTCGCCACCCCTTTGGCGGTCGAACGACCCGTTCACAGGTGTCGCCTAAGACCATCCTGCATATCAGATATTTACATTACGATTCCTAACAGTAGCAACATTACAGTTATGAAGTAGCAACGAGAATAATTTTATGGTTGGGTCACAACATGAGGAACTGTATTTAAAGGGCCAGAAGGTTGAGAAGCACTGCCTTAGAGAGTGGGAAAGAAATTCAGAGGTACCACCATCAAGCCAGAGAGCAGGGAAATAAACTTAGGTGCAGCCCCCAACCCCCCAGGTTCAACACTGGACGACAACTCTGTCCACTGAGGCCTGATCGAGGACCCGTAAGGCCTGACAGTCTGGGGAGCACAGAAACAGCCCCACACATCTCGAACCACCTAGGGAGTGGCAGCACAGAGGCCTGATCCAGTGGGCGTCCTCCTGCCTGAGGGCAAAGGCCAGCTCTGCCACTACTGCTGCCTCATCCCAGGCACACAGCCTCTTCTCTTTGTCCTCTGGGTCCTTCTTTGTAAAATGAGGGCTGGGGGTTAAATAACAAGACCTCTCTCGTCTGATGTGACTGCCCTCAAAGGGTCGTAGCAAGGAATAAATGTGTTAATATATATAAAACGTCTACAACAGGTCCTCCCAGAATCTGCAAACAGAAGTTTGCTCTAATTGGGAAGTGAGACACAGCACAAAGACCTAGGAGAGGACAGGGAAAAACAATCTCATGGTCAAAGTGGACCACAAGTGGAAGATGGTGGCAATGCCACATCTAGATGTAAAAAGAGTTATAAAAGAGAGCTGGATGCACTGCCAGGACATGCAGGAGGCAGCACCAAGCACTGGTGTGAGTCCCAGATCCTGCCCCCAGACCTGACCCTGTCACTGATTTGTGTCCCTGGGCAGTTGCTTTGTTTGTTTGCGTCTTGGCTTAACTTTATAAAATGGGACGATCCTACCTGAATAAGGGGTGAGGGGTGAGCAGCCTTCACACAGAAAGTGTGGGCTCTTTTTCTACAGCACTCAACATGGGCTGGGAGGCCCCAGGATCTGAAGAGCAATTCTGAGCTGGGGAGGTGGCTACACTGTGACGACCACAGACGCTGACATGGTGGCCATGTGAGTCTACGGGGCCCTTCCATGGAGCAGTGGAGTATAGGACAGGGCAAAAAGGCAGATTGAACTTGCAGTGGGCGGATGTACGTGTACTGTATGCATAACCTCCCATTTCAGGGGCTCCAGGACGTTCCCTTATCCTTAAGGAAGAGGCGGGAGACTCCGCAGGGAAACGTGGTTGAATGGGTGGTTGTGGAATGAATGAATGCATGCATGCATGAACGGATGGCAGAGGCTTGGGTTTTGCACACCATGACTGGTGGGGGCCCCAGGAGGAAGGGTACAGAAGCTGAGACCCAGCTTATTCAGGACACTCCTCAGCACTGAGCCTGTTTTCTATCGGTGAGATGGGGACAAAACATCTCGACACAGGTCGCAGGATTCTTGTCAGGGCAACGTGTGACTGAGGGGAGATTTGAAAGTATTTTGAAGATCAATCCCTGGAATATTTGGGGGGAAGTGCTCCTGGAAGGAGCTTCCCCAAGGAAGATAGAAGAATGATGGAAGAGAAATGGCTCCCTGAGGGTCCATGGGAAGATGTCAGGGGACAAAGGCCCTGTCCCAACTACCACTAACAGTGAGAGGGCAGTCCACATCTGGGCCACACCTGCCTCTACAAACTCCCTCCCCAAACCCCGAGGAAAGGGCAGAAGAGGGGACTGCGGCCCCGTGTCCACACCTGGGACGCTCCTGGGGCCCCATGTGACGTGTTCATTTATTTGGCTTCGGACCTGGAGTTGGCGCTCCAGGAGCTGAATCACACATTCTGGTGAAATAGCCAACGTCTCAGAGACCAAAGTCTCACTGACCATTCCAGGGGACTCTCCCACATTCCCTTTCTCTTTCTTTCTTTTTCTTAAAATGGGGAAAATGGAATCACTGACCTGCCAAATCTCTTTCGGTTTTCAATTTCAGGTCCAAGGGGACCATCACTCAAACTTCATTTTATTCCAAAACTAAAAAAGACCTGACTCACAGCACTCTGCGCCAATTTCTGCTGATCAGGCACACTCTGTAATCTACAAACAGATCGCCTCCAACTGCAGATAAGCAGGGAAGCGCAATGCTTGTCTCTCGGGCAGGCAGGTTCCAGCGTCAGGTGCCTCTGGAGTGTCTGGGCTTGTTGGGCACGTAGATGGGGCCATTGACAGCCACCGGTGTGAAGGAAGAAAGTGAAAACACTCACCGATGAACACAAAGAACAGTTCATGAAATAAACAGCACCCAACGTGGCCTCTAGCTTTTGAGTCATTCCTTACACCTCTTTGCACAGACACAACCAAGTGACTTTTGCCCTTGAATCTGGGAATGAGAAGAAGGGAGGCACGAAGTCATGGGCAGGGAACGGCGGTCGGCATGGGACCGGCTTATGCTGATGGCTGATTGAAATTACGTCCACACCGCACGCGTCGGGGGCACGTCTGGGAACCGGAAAGCAGCCCACGCCCTCTGGCCTTTGCATGCACAGAGCCGCTGTCACTGGGTGACTCAGATAACCACAGAGCGACAATGATTGGCTTCAGCTGTGCCAAGGATGCCCTAGGACTGTGGTCGGCAAACTGCGGCTCGCGAGCCACATGCGGCTCTTTGGCCCCTTGAGTGTAGCTCTTCCTAAGCCTTAGGAGTACCCTAATTAGGTTCATAGCAATGTACTTACCTATATAGTTTAAGTTTAAAAAATTTGGCTCTCAAAAGAAATTTCAGTCGTTGTACTGTTGATATTTGGCTCTGTTGACTAATGAGTTTGCCGACCACGGCTCTAGGAAGTTCTCCCGCCACGCTGCCCCCAGCTCCCAGACAGGCCCCCGGCTCCCAGAGCTGCTGCCTCCAGCCCTTCTGTGGCCACCTCTCCTACCAGTGCCCGATTCACAGCCCTCAGGCCCTCGATACCCGAGACCTGCAAAGTAAGAGTCAATGGTCTCACCTGGGCTTGTCTGCGGGTTTCCAGTCAGTGAAGACCTTGAGGGAAGGGCCAAGCTGCCTCTCTGCAGACTTTGAGACCCTCACTAGGATTTCAGGAAGACAGTTTCTGGATCCAGATGAGTGCAGGGGGGTGGGGGGGAGGTGGCTCCCTGAAGACTCCGGAGCCAGAGGCCACTGGAGGTTAAGGGCTCCATTTCTTATTTCACATGGACTCTGGTCTACCTCTGGACTGTCCATTTCTCTCCATGTCCTCCTCAAATGCCACCATTACCTCATGGCTCCTAACTGGTGTCCTGCGTTCCCACCTCTGGGTCTTCGCACACTCTAGTTCTCTGTCTGACACCCCCCTTCTCACCTGCTCCCCCCGCCCCCCCCCCCCCCCCCCACACACACACAGGAGCTCTTCTCCAGAAATCCCATTCCTCAGGCCACCCGCGTTTCTGTCTTGGCCCTTCCTAGCTCTCTCCTCCAAGCTGCTGGGTGACTGGTAACAGCTCATCAGATCCCTCCTGGCCTCGGTTTCCCCATCTGTAGCAACAGCACCTACCCCCTATGGCTGTTGCGAGTTAAATGAGCTGCTAGGCAGCGACTGGCCCAGTGCTAAGAACGTGTCCCTTGCCACCGTCCTGGGTCACGTTCCATCACTGCTCCCTAAGTCCCAGAGAGGCGAGGCTTCCCTGTGGGGGTGCCCAGGACCCAGCACGGCCTGGCACACAGCGTTTGTTGAAATGATGACCCTGAAGCTCTCAAGGCCAATGGTATTATCACAGGCAGACCCCTCTCCACCAACACTGTGCCCAGTGCTGCCTGCCTGCCCCTCCAAGCAAGCCCAGCTGCAGAGGAGCCTTGAAATGACTGCCAGGAGCTCAACTGTGACCCCAGGGGCTGCAAGGCCTTCCGTCTCTGCCCCACAGGGGCCCCACATGGCAGGCACCTCCCTAGATGCCTGTTTCCAGACCTGAGGCTAGAGGCAGGCCAGGGCAATCCTCAGCGCACAAAGCCACCGGTCTGGGGCGTTGGCATCCCCTGGGGAGGGGCCGAGGCCCTGGGCGGAAGGGGAGTCTGCTCTGTGAAGAGTGAGCAGCCGCAGGGCTCCCCCAGCTGAGCCTGCCCTCCTTAGGCAAACTTTATTCTAACCTTAAGCCAAACCCCTCATGGACAAAATCTGTCCTCCAGGGATCCCTGTGACTGACGGGTCTGGACTGGAGAGGGCGGTGGGGGCAGCGGGACCCCATAGAGGTCCCCAACCACGTGGCCGGCTCAGCGCTGGCCCACGCCTCGGGGCTACCACAGGATTGATTGGGCACGGGTGCGGGGTGGGAACAGGGTGGAAAGAAGTTCCAGAGACTAGAGCCCGCCCGCTGCCCCGGGCGTGGGGAGTTCCCGTTCCGGCCGCGCGCCCTGGGAACTCCGCGCACCCGGGGCAGGTGAGGGAGACGCTGGCGGGTCGGACGCCAAAGGGGCGCAGCTGCCGCCAGAGGGGCGGTGCTGCGGGGCCTGGAGGCTGCCACCCTCCTCCAGCGAGGTGGCTCCCCCACCCCCACCCTGGCGGCCCCAACCAACACCAATAGGAAGGGCAAGTCCCACCCAGGGCCCCAGTTTGGGCTCCGGGCCCGGGGCCCGGGGCCCGCGGCAAAAGCGACTCCGCACTCACCCGGGGCAAAAGAGACGCCGAGTCGGGCCCGAGGGAGGGGCGCCGCGTTGCGCGGGGGGGTGGGGAGGCGCCCCGCTCTGGACTCGCAGATCGCAGACTGTGTGCGCGCCGGCAGCCGCGCCCCACGTGCACGGGTGGGCGTCCCGCACGCACCCCGAGCCCCGCGAGGCCCGGCGCCCCGTGCTGCCCTCCCCGGGCGCGGCGCAGGTGCGCGGCCCTCCCGCCGGTCGCGGCGCCCGCACTCACCGTGCCCTCGGACGGCTGGTAGCCGAGGTCCTCGATGGCGCAGATGTTGATGATGTGGACGCTGCGGTCCTCGGCCGGGAGCGTCGAGTACTTCTCATTGACCCTCATCGCGGCTGCCAGGGCGCCGGCACCGCCGGGCGGCGCGCCCTCCCCGTCCACGGCCCCGGCGGCCTCTGAAAGCGGACACGGCAGCGTTCGCGGCGGGCGCGCTCGCTCGAAGGGGGCCGGGCCTCCCGCTCCGCCCGCCACCCCGGGCGCCAGCAGCTCCGCGCCCCAAGCGCCCACCCTGCCGCGCCCGCCCCACCCTGGCCGTCTTTTCCTTAAAGAAAGATATAAGCGCTCCGCGCCCGCTCGGGGCAGGGGCGGCGGCCGCTGGTCACATTTTCCGTAGAAACTTAAACGCAGGAAGAAAGTATTGCGTTCCTGCGGCCCCTCCAAGTTTTATTTTTATCCGGAGAAAGTGCCCCTAGGATTTTTTTTGAGGGTGGCCGAGAGGTTTCATTCTGGGGAGGAAACTCCCAGCGCCCCCACCTTAAAGAAAAGTCTCCAAGAGTCGCACTTCGGTGTCGGGTGGCCTCGCAGGGGAGAGACGCTTCTGAGAGTGAAGTCAGGAATGCGCTCTCTGCCTCTTCTCCCTCCACCCGCAGGCGGACTCCTGCTGTCAGTCTCACCTCCTCCGGGGAGCCTCCCCTGCTTTTAGCAGGCCCGCCCTCCCCAGGCCCTGGCTCCACGGGTCTCTCCCCCAGGGCAAACATCTCTCTGGAATCCCCAAGTGATACCTGCATCCCCCATTTATGGAATGCTTAGTATTCTGTGATCGGACAGGAGCCAAGGCCCTCCTACAGCCCATCTCACGTACAGCCTGGTCCTCATTTTGCAGAAGGGGGTGGGGGCTTGAAGGCGAAGGAAGGGGGGGTGAAGGGTGGCTCATGCCCAGTAGTCTACACTCCTTGCATGACTCTCTACTGCCTCCCTGAGGGGGGTGGGGGGGAGGGGGGGGCAGTGACTTTGATTATTCTCCTCCCAGGACCCGCAGGTGCCGGGCACACAGTAGGTGCTCCTCAGGACAGCTTTAATCCTCTATCCTTGCAGGTCTCCGGGGGTGGCCACCTTGGCAGCCCTGCCCAGGGAGAACTGTCTCCCTTCCTCTGCCTCTCTCCTCTAGGAACCCTGCCTGTACCTGCCTGTACCTCAACTACAGCACTTCCTTTCTTTACTCCACCTCACTTTACAAGGGTTCATGCAGTTGACACTCAACTGCTTGATGAATGGCCACGGAGGAACATCCAGGGCCTACAGGAGTGGTTATAAAGCTGCCCTCCAAGGTCATTATGTCAGTAGCATGCCACGGTTCCAAGCGGGGCGGGGGGGGGGGGGGGGGGAGATTCTGGGATCGGACAGGATGGGGTGGGGGAAATGAGGCAAGTCTGGTTCCAGGGTTGGCACCTTCCAGCTCGATGACCTTGGGTGAGCCTCCTTCGCCTCCAGGGTGTGCAAAGCTTCAGCTCCGTGCCAGGCACCGGGGGAGGCTGGGTGTTGGTAGGCGTTGTCACCACCTCCCCTTCCCCCTCTCCCCCTCATTTAGGCTCAAGTCTGTGAGCTTCTTGAACTTGGAGAGGTGCAGGGAGGGAGGTTACTTTGCCCTTGGGCTGGCCTTGCCGACGGGTGCTAAGTGGCCCTAAAGGACCCTTTGTCTGCACCTTGGACAGGGATAACAGGTTTGCAGAAGTGCACTAGGCTGGCCAAGTCCCCGCCGGAAACAGCCCTCCACGGTTTCTGCCTCGCCAGGGAGGCCTCACTCCTAAAAGTTCACATTTTTAAAAGCCGGGAAGAATAACACACACACACACACACACACACACACACACACATACACACACACGCTTATGTAACTTAGTTCTCTTATCCTTGTTGGTAAACAACCAAGATTGTGTAACCCTAATGTCATCTTTCTAAATTTATTTTCAAGTACAAAGGGTCCTGCAGAAGTCTACGAGGTGTAATTTGTGAAAAAGAGTAAATCTGTGATTCCTCAATTCTGGGGGCATTCCCAGAGTTTGGGAAATGACACTTGACTGCTGACCCCGAGAGGATGCTGAGCCCTCTTGGGGGGCTGCAGCGTGGGGGACCATCTCTTAGGCACAGCAGCTCCCGACTTCCTCCGGGCACAGTGCCCCCTAGGGCCCTCTCGTGTCTGTGATGTATGCCTTAGCCAGATGTTCCGGAGGTCCGCTTGCCTGCGGAGCGTCCTTTCTTGGCCACATCCCTGTAGATGTCCTTGCTCTGCCCTCCTCCCCAGTCTTCCCAGGTGGACAGTGTGAAAACGCTCCACCACGCTGAGGGGAGAGGCAGGGCCTCTGTACAGAGCTGGTGAGTGGACGGCCAGCAGGACGTCAGTGGCCCAGGGCTTCTTGGATCACAGGATGTCAAGGACCAACAAAAAGTAAAAATCGGGAGGGGCAACGGGATTCTTCTATGTTGAGACATCTTCTGAGGTAGAGAACTTTAAAGGGCCCTTCCCCTGGTGGTGAGTCCGGCTGTCTCACGTGGGCCACCCCCATGGGATTCTGTCTCTACTCCGAGTTGCTTACAAACAGGCCCTCTAGCCCAGTGATGGCGAACCTTTTGAGCTCGGCGTGTCAGCATTTTGAAAAACCCTAACTTCACTCTGGTGCCGTGTCACATATAGAAATTTTTTGATCTTTGCAACCATAGTAAAACAAAGACTTATATTTTTGATAATTATTTTATATATTTAAATGCCATTTAAGAAAAATCAACCAAAAAATGAGTTCGCGTGTCAAAGGTGTCATAGGTTCGCCATCACTGCTCTAGATAAACTTGCATTTTCCGCTTTTTGATTCAGTGGTTCTCAGGATTAAAAACCCAGGGGGACAGATTTCACCAGCAGGGTTAATTCCCAGCTCAGGAATTAGTAAAAAGCAGTCTCATTAGCCCAAACGGTACATTTGATGACGGGAAGTTCAAGGCTTCACAGCGTAGCCTGGTCTGTCACCCTGTTGCCCTTTCGTGTCATTGTGATGTTACCCACCAACAGGCGCTTATGTCTTTGCTGGCATTAAAAAAAAAATACTTTTATTGGTTTCAGAGAGAAGAAGGGAGAGGGAGAGAGCTAGAAACATCAATGATGAGAATCATTGATTGGCTGCCTCCTGCACGCCCCCTTCTAGAGATCGAACCCGCAACCCGAGATCTGCCCTTGACCAGAATCGAACCCGAGACCCTTCAGTCTGCAGGCTGACACTGCCCACTGAGCCAAACCAGTCAGGGCATTTTGCTGACATTTTAATACCAGGAGTCCAGGCACAAAGTGACAAGGGACACAGGAGAAGGCGGAGTGGGATCAGGGGAGGTAGAGGCTCGGAAGGGCACCCTTCCAACAGTGTTTTATTTTCAACATCAGTTTCACCTCCTTGGTTGCCCACGAGAAAGGATACCTTGCTCTCTGTCTAGCAACGTGCGTCCAAGTCTGAGCACTCACCGTCTGCCACTTAGTGAAAAGGTGACTCTGCCAAGCTCTGCAAAGCAGGGCAGATCGGGCCCTCTGACTTGCCGGGCAGTGGTGGTCAGGGGTTCTTGCACGGGGGTCTCTTGCATGGTGATCGTGGGGGCTTTTCCACCTTGGCACTGTGGGCAACACCTCCCTCTCCCCGTGTGACAACCCAAAATGTCTCCGGACACTGTTCCTTGTTCCCTGGGGGCCATGGCCCCCATATGCAGTCTCAGGGAAGATTTCGGGGGGTGGGGGCTGATCTTATCACCCCACATTTCTCAGATGAGAGCATGGAGGCCTGGAGAGGTGGTTTACGTGACAGCCCAAAGGCAGGGCGCATTCCATGAATTCAGCACTCGCTCTCACAGAGGGAACGAGAGAGCTCTGAGGTGGCAGGTGTGGTTTCTTCCCACAAAATACACAGCCACCCCGGGGGCTGCCCGCATCTGGCTGGCGAGGGGCTGGTGCTGGGCAGCTGAGGCTGCTCTCCGGGGTCCTAGCCACCCCTGCCCAGGGCAGCTGCCCACTGCAGGTCTCCATAGTACTCAGAGGTGCTAAACAAATGCCGTTGACTCACAGACGGCGGGTGGGGAAAGAGCATGGAAGAAGTGAGCAGCTCATGACTCAGGGCTATTGTGAGCGCCAACGGCCACCAGGCCACCCATCTCCTCCCCTCCCCTCCCCGGCTGGCTCTGTGCCCCTGTAGAGTCTCCGGTGAGGGTCGCCAAACAGGTAGATGACCTAAGACCTTAAAAAGGACTTGGGGTGTAATTATCCCGGGGAAGACGAGTCTGGGGAATTTATAACTGAGAGATGGTGGGCGGGAGACGGGACCACGGTCATTTCCTTCCCTCCATGAGGTCAGAATCCTCAGCAGAGGCCTGGGCGCTGCAGCTGGCCGGGCAGACTCCGCGGGCATGGAAACCGCCGGCCCCACATTCTGGAGCGCAGCCAAAGCGTGAAGCTCCATCTGGGGGATTCCACCCCCCCCCCCCCGCCCGAATCCATGGCTGTTGTTTCCATCTCAGGGTTCTCAGAGGCCTGCCTTCAGAGAATAATTCCTAAGAACTCTAAAAACATGCCCAGCCAGCTCAGACCCACTGCCTCCTCCCGGAAGCCTTTCTGGTCCAGCTCACTCGCATTACTCATGTCAGTTCCGCTGGCCCCGCTCCCGGCTCCGTCCGGACACTCGGGCTCATTTCTGCCCCATCACTTCAAGACGGCTGCGCTATTCTGCACTCTTCACCCCTCGCCCTCCTGCCACACCATGGATGCCCTGTGTGTGCTCACTGATTGAACAGGCAGTGGTACTGTGCCCACTGCGGTCAGGCCAGCATCGTGCTGAGCTCTCTGCAACTCCTACCTCGTTCTTAGGTCCTTAGGGTGATTACCACTGTCTGCAGACGTCCCACCCTGCCACCCCACGGGGGGTCCTTTCCTTGGTGATGTGGGGAGAAGTCCAGCCTGAGTCTCCAACAGCTCCCTCTGCCCCAGAGAGGCGGGAGTTGCGGCACTGATCCCCATGAGGATGGCTGCTTCTCCTAAGAAACCCCGGTCATCCTGGGGACAGGACAAGGCCCAGCCAGCACTGGTGCCCCTGCCCGGCAGGTCGTGGAAACCCCGTGGCATGGCCTGCACGGCCTGCGGACTCCACGCTTTCAAAGGAAAGCCTTGTTTGCTGGTTTAGTTCTTCCCGGGGTTTGAAAGAATGAAAAACCTCAGCTGCGCTGCTGAGTCACAGCGCTGCCTTTCCTCAAGGCCCCGAGGACAAGGGACTAGCGCGCTACACGCGGAGGCATCTCCTCCCTCTGAGCCTAGCCCCACGGCGGAGGCGGGCCTTCTTCCGAGGAGTGCTGTCCCCCAGGTCCACGGAGCCTCTGACAGATACGGGCCACATCCTCCTGGCGGAAGGCCCCTTGAGGCCTCGGGCTCCGAACCAGGAAGGAGCTTGGGACCCTGTCCTACTGAGAGTGTGTGACCGGGCCTGACGGCGCTTGCACTCTCCATGTATGTGCATGCGTGTGTGCATGCACGTGTGCGTGTGTGTGTGTGCGCACACATGTGAGTGCACTGCACCTGCATTATTGCTTCCCTGGGCTCAGTGACCATGCACAGCCCTTAATTTCCCTAGAGACCCATCTCCAGAGAGGCTGGGCCCTGATGTCATAGGCACTGGCTGCACTGATGTCACAGGCATTGCCACAGGCACTGGCTGGCACCTCTTAGACCGGTGTGGCCTCGCCCAGCTTCACCCGCAAAGATCCAGCAAAGCGAGAGCCCCTTGGGCAGACGAGGCTGGGGTGTCTCCATGGGAAGATGCCAACACTTTCCTGGGAGACCCCGGGCCTGGGGTAAAAGATCTTCTGGCTTCTTGTGGGACCACAAGTGGCCTTTCCTTGGACACTGTGGCCTTCGTCTAGTTGTATCTTCATGTGTGTGTGACTTGGTGCCAGCTTCTGGTTTGTGTCAGAGCCTCAGCTAGGTCCAGGCTCGCCATCCTGAGCCGAGCTGCGGGCGGCAAGCTTCTCCCGGGGATGCACTGTGTCTTGTGTTCCCAGGGCCAGCCCCCTGGGCACCCAGCCCAAGCTGTGGCCTGATGCTTGCGGGACGCACGAATGAGCCAATGAGCCAGGGGCCTCACCAGCAAGTCAACGGATCTCCTGACCCAATAATACTGGGTCAGAACCTTGAACCTCACCCAGGTGTCACACTCCCGTCCACGGAGGGACTCCCGGACCCTGTAGCATAGCACTGCCCAGCAGGAACGTGACGTGAGCCACGCAGGTAATCTGAGATGTGCCAGTAGCCACACTATAGAGTAAAAACAATGAGGTGGAATTAAGACAGTATTTTATGTAGCCTAATATATAAAAATATTATCTTTTCAGCCTATAATCAGGATAAAAATCGTTAATGGGGATTTGAGAGTCCTTTTCCCCTGATGAGTATTTGAAATCCAGTGTGGTTGTTCACTAATAGCACATCCCAGTTCAGACCAGGGCTCAAAGCCACGTGCGGTCGGGGACGACGGAGCCTTTTGTTATCACCAAAGGAGAATCATAGGGCGGCTTTCTTTTCTGCTGCATATTTTGCTGTGTTTTTCTGAGATTTGAACACAGATTAGTGTGTCATCAGAAAAAGAGCAAGTATTATTAAAAGCACTGACTCACCGTGTACCCTGCAGACTTATGTCGGACCCTTTTGTGATCTAAGGAAAAATGGCCTATTGGCGTTCCTTGGGCACAGCGCCAACTGAGAGACAACCACCTTTGCCTAAGGGCCAACTGGAGGCACATTCGTAAGATATTTGGAGAGAACAGTTTTCAATTCCAAAACATATCTGATTACACCGCTGGTCACGTAGGCTCTTCGTGGAGGGGGTGAGCAAGTTTTCTACTTCGGGACCGATGGAAGTGCACCTGGAGGGCCCTCCATGCTGTGCTTGCAGCAGCATCAGTGTCTGCCTCACCACACGCACACCTCATGCACACACCACACATACCAAGTGCACACCACGCACACACCACATGCAGGGGGAGGCTGTCGGACACAATGAGCCAAGTGCACGGGGCAGGGTGTCTGACCGAGCCGCCTCCCGAGGACTCCTGGACACTGGGGTCGGGCCACGCTCAAGCAGGTGGGTCCCTGAGAAGGAGGCATCTCAGGCTCCTGCTCTTCTGAAAGCACCATGTTGGCTGGTTGGGGGGTCCATTCATTGCCTCACCCATGATTTATCCACTCATTCATCAACTCATTTATTCAGTCACCCAGTGACTGCTCAGGCCATCATTCCTTCGTTAACCGATTCACTCCCTCACACATTCCCTCATGCCTTCATGGGCTCATGCACTGGCTCACTCACTCACCCATCATTCATTCATTCTACTACCTCCCCCCGTCCTCAAACGCCTCCCCAGCTCTGGGTTTCACCAGAGACTCTGTCGCCTTCTACCTACTGCCTAACTCCGTATCTTGCTGTGTCTGCCCCCTCAATGTCAACTCCAGGCTATCTTGTCACGATGTGATGGCTCTGGAGTTTTGTGCCTGAAAATGACACCAGAAGTGAGCCACTGGGACCCAGGAAAAAGGCACAGAATGGGGCCAGATATTCAACAACGCATTTTCCTCTTTAAGAAGTAAACCATTTAGAGGAGGAAGAGAGAGACCTCTACCCTTGCAGAAGGCATCGATGACCGACAATGAATCAACTCAGCCCTGTCAACCCCTTCGCTTATGCAGACAGAACCCAAAAGCCTGTGTCCTATGGAGTTAGTGAGCACGCACACGCACAGGTACACACACACACACACACACACACACATTCACACACGTACACGCACACATGTGCACGCACACATACATACACACATCGGCTCATCCACAAAGGGTTAAAAATGGACCCAGTGTGGGACCTTCTTCCTCACATGTGTGCAATTATTGGTCCCGACGTCCATCCAGAAGCTGACCCTGGTGGCTACATCTTGTCCCTGTGGCCACACAGGTCTGTGAGGGCCCCTGGCCGCCGTCCTGGCGCCCCGCCTCTGCGTCCAGCTGGTCGCTTCCCAGAGCTGCTTGTGCGGAGCCTGCCGGCCCGACAGCAGACTTTCTGGAAAACCACGTGGCTCCATTTCCCCCTGCCCTTCCGCCCGCCCGCCTGCCCCTAAGCAGCAAGAGAATGGGGAGGAACTGCTTAGGATTTTACTCCACGACTTGATCCTCAGCACGAGCACCCTGAGACTTTCTCAGCCATGCTTCTCCTTCCCGCCTCCCTGAGACCGACATCGCCCCAGACCCTCCTCCCCCTGCAGAACTACGCGGCTCCTTCCAGCCACCTGGCGGGAGAGAATGCTGTCTGCCCTAGCTTTGTCGGGGAGCATGGCAGAAAACGAGGGAAAAAGAAACTGATTGTGTCCAGAGGTGGACGGGGCCCGTGTAAGCCGATCAGGGGAACTGCTTGTAAGGCAAAGCTTACAGGGGAGACGTCCTCCTGTCCTGGGGGGACAGACGGACCAGCCCCGTCCTTGGAGCTGGCCTGGCCTCTGCAGAACCCGCGACATTTAGGGACAGGTTTCTGGGAGGAGACAGGTGGCAGCCTTCCCTTCCTGCTGCTCCAGGTCACAGCCCACAGCGTGTTTATCTTGGGGACCAAACAAAGGGAACTGTTTTCCTTTAAATGACCGCTGGGACCTCTGGGATCCCCTCCCCACGCAGCAGACATTTGCTGAGGGCCTCACAGGAGTTAATTTTTTCCCTCCGGTCCCCTGATCAAGTATCGCCTTTCTAGAGAGCTTTCCTGGCCCTCGTTCCTGGCCCCTCCTTTCTTTCAAAGCACTTGCTACCTGACCTTTATTTTGTCTCTGCCCTGGGAACGCAGGGACCTTTGTCTGTCTCACTCTCCCTGTGTCCTCGGCGCCAGCAGCCCGCAGAGCCGGCATGCCGCAGGTTGCAAAGAATTTGTCAGAAGCACCACGGAGTGAAAAACTTGTGCTTTGCCAGCGTGCACGGATCCTAGCACCATGCGGAGCAAGAACATGGCACGTTGATGGGGCCTCCGCAAGCAGTGCTGCACAGGCCACGGTCCAGCTGCCACAAAGGCCCGTGGACAAGCCCTGGTCAGCCTCCTCTAACTGTGCCCTGGCCCAGGGAGAGAGCAGGGCTGGGCTCTCCGCCGGGCAATGAGCATATTCACGGAGGCCCCGCTGTGTGCAGCCACTGAGCTGTGAGCCTTGGACACCAAGGGAGAGGCAGACCTGCCTGCACGGGAGTCACAAAAAACCCAGGGCTCCGGCAGTGTGGAAGGGTCTGAGAAAGAAAGGCCACAGGAGGTTCCGGAAGGTTCTCCAGAGGGTGTGGCTTCATGGCTGAGCCCTAAAGGATCACCAGGAACCAGGAAGATGAAGAGGAGGGGATGGCTGCTCCAAGAAGGGGGAAGGCCTGGAGGCCAGGGCACCCAGGGCCTGGAGGAGGCACAGGTGGAGGTGGTGGAGGGTGGGAGAGGGTGGGGCAGAGGGGAGGGCAGCTGGGCGGGGCCGTGGGTGCCTCCGTCACACAGTGCCGCTGCGGCATTGACATCCGTGACATAACTGACACAGTGGAAGGTTATGATGGCTGCACGGGACAGGGCAGAGGGCTCGGAAGCACCCGGAGTGACCAACGTGGGCAGTGCCTGGACGCCAACAGCAACCTGCCTCCCATGCTGTCACACCGCCTTTCCCTGCCAGGCCCCTGGGCGTGTTGTCCATAAGGGTGGCAGGCATTTCCCCTCGGAACTAACAGCGCTTAGGCCTAGGGCTGACTCGGTCTCTATGAAGTTGGCACTCCTCCTGCCATGTGCCCGGGGGCTTGTGGGGAGCTCTGGTCTGTTGTGCAGTGGATGTCACAGTGACAGGCTGGCTCGCACCCCTGCACCTCTGCACCTGGGGCATTTTATTTATTCTTAAATATATGTTTATTGATTTCAGAGAGGAAGAGAGAGGGAGAGAGAGAGAAACATCAATGATGAGAGAGAACCCCTGATCGGCTGCCTATTGCATGCCCCACACTGGGGATCGAGCCCACAACCCGGGCATGTGCCCTGACCAGGAATTGAACCTCCTGGTTCATAGGTCGATGCTCAACCACTGAGCCATACCAGCCAGGCCCTGAGGGCATTTTAAACTCCTTGGGAGAGAAGTCTTCTGTGCCATTACTAGGGGAAAGCCAAGGTCAGCTGTCCTGGCCCCTGCCCCTTCCAATCACCAAGGAGGGGCAGATGCAACCTGCCTTTGGCCCTGACACAGCAGCTACTCCATAGATGGATGTGGAAGAGACTGTTCCAGAGGACTTTAAGTTCTATCTATTGAAATAGAACTTTCCAGAGAACCCACTCTGTACGTAGGATCTGCAACCCCTGTTTCCTCGTTGGTCCCAATTATAGACAGGCTGTTGGGATGCATGGGTCTGGCATGTAACGCAGGGGTCACCACTGAGAAGCTCAGCATCTGGCCGTCTGCTTGTCATAGCTGTTTATTACCACAACTAGAGGCCCGGTGCACGAAATCTGTGCACTCAGGGGTCGGGGTGGTGGGGGTCCCTCAGCCCGGCCTGCACCTTCTTGCAGTCCGGGAGCCCTCAGGGGATGTCTGACTGCTGGCATTGGACATCCTTAGTGCTGCCACGAAGGCGGGAGAGGCTCCCGCCACTGCCACTGTGCTTGCCGGCCGTGAGCCTGACTTCTGGCTGAGTGGTTCTCCACCTGTGGGAGCGCACTGACCACCAGGGGGCAGCTCCTGCATCGAACATCTGCCCCCCCCCAGTGGTCAGTGCGTGTCATAGTGACCGGTCGTTCCGCCATTCGGTCGATTTGCATATTACCCTTTTATTATATAGGATTACCCCAGAGGCAGAGGGAGCTGAACAGGAGCATAGGCACCTGGGTCGGCACCTCCCACACCAGGCCTTTCAGCCACTCATTCGTTCAGACAGTGGACATTCATTCATTCACTCATTCACTGAGCACTCCCGAGTGCCAGGCACAGAGCAGGCACTGAGACCTGGAGGGGAAACTGGGGACAAGTCCCTGTTCCCATGGGACTTACCTACCGTGGGGAAGGCAAAGAACACACAGGTAAACAGGAATATCAGAGGCCATGACTGCTACGGGGGAGGCGATCCAGGGCAGCAGGCCGTGGGTGTGGGGTGGGGCCCAGGATGTGCATCTTAGCAAGGGCCCCGCGTGCCTGACCTGGCACAACCCCTGTCAACGTGCAGGGCCTCCAATGACCCCAAGAGATTCCAACCCCTGTGACAGAGACCTCACTGCCGGGGGGGAAGGGGTGGCAGCTGGCTGTCTCCGGGCAGCTCTGCTTATCTCAAAGGGAATCTGTTTTACAACATCGGCCCTGCTTCTATGCTTCTATGCTTCATCCAGAACGACTCAAGAAGTAAAACATCAAAGATTTAGAGCCCGCAGAATCTTATGGCTCCCGGCACCAACTCCCCGCTCAGCCAAGCAGCCCCAGCTCTCCGTCCTTGGTGATGCCACAAGTCACTCTCAACCATTTTTAGAGCCCTTTGCTCCAAAGCATGGACAGTATGCCAACTAAGCGAGATCTTGGGGTTAGCAACTTGTGTGTGTGTGAGTGCCTGGGCTTTGAGAGGACTTCCGAGATCAGCCTCCCCTCCAGCCTTCACTCCTCCTGTAACTGCCTCAGTGTCGGCACGGTGGCCCTACGCTCTTCATTGACACAGAGAACAAATATCCTGGGAAAAGGCAAACTATTGATCTAATTCTTACTAAGGTGTAAGTGGTTTTCTTCTCCCAAATTATTTTTTTTAGGTAAACAAGGCAACCAGCATCAGGCCCACGGACATCTGAGATGGGAAAAGGGGAGACAGGGAACTTCCCACAGAGAGGGGAAAGGGAAGAAGGAAGCAGTTTAGGGGAAGGGGGACAAGGAAAACCTTTATTTCCTTCTGGTTTGGCCTGGACTGCCCAGTGACTTGACTTTGGAGGCCAACACAACCAGAGTGGGGAGAGGTGAGGGTCAGCATCTGGCTGATCCCTGGTTGCAATTTCAAAGCTCACCCTCCAGTCCAGGGTGTCCATCTGAAAAACCCAGAGCAAAAATAGGGCCAAGAACACAGGAGAAAAATGGTGAAGGGCAACAGAGGGCCACTCGGGGACTGAGAAAGCTGTTTCCCAGATAAACATCTGGGCTTGGGAGAAGTTTTCCTGGTCACCTGTGGGGCTGAGGCCAGACGACCGGCTGGGGTGGGGGCGAAGGTGAGGCAGGGGCTCCTCCCGATAGACGGGTCCTGAGTGCGAGAGCGGAGGCTGAGGGTCACGTTGCTCCAGCTCCGCGGGCACCGGCGGCGAGACCCCCACCCGGGGCCCAGACCTACGGCCGCGGCTGGGTCTCCAGCTCATGCTATGGGCAGCCCTGAGAGCAGCAGGAAGGACCCGCCTGATGGTTCATGCCCTTCCCTCTACAAGCCACAGAGGCGCCGCCCGGCGAGAACGCTCTCCACCGCACCCATCACAAACCACCTGCGGCTGGGACAGTGGCGCCAGCAGGCTGCACGCCCGCATCCTCCAGTCCACTCCAAAGCACGGAGACCTCTTTCCAGATAAAGAAGAAAGAGGAATCAAAGAAGCAGGGGGGTGGAGGGGGGGGGGGGAGAAAAGAACTGAGAGAATGAGGGAAATAAAGACAGAGCAAGATTCACAGAAAAGACCTGGATGGCTGAGAAAAGCCGGGCGAGAAGCCCTAGGGCAGTGATGGCGAACCTATGACACGCGTGTCAGAGGTGACACGCGAACTCATTTTTTTGGTTGATGTTTCTTTGTTAAATGGCATTTAAATATATAAAATAAATATCAAAAATATAAATCTCTGTTTTACTATGGTTGCAAAGATCAAGAAATTTCTATATGGGACACGGCACCAGAGTTAAGTTAGGGTTTTTCAAAATGCTGACACGCCGAGCTCAAAAGGTTCGCCATCACTGCCCCAGGGGCCGGCTCGGGACCCTCAGTGTCCTATCGTGGTGCTGGTGGTGGCCTGATTTTGATTTATTCGAAAATGACAGAAAGAGGGGGAGAAAAAGACTTGATACGACTGGGTCGTGTTTCTCCAGAACAATGGGGTTCTGAAGGCTGGGCGGGTGGGGCGCGGTGCCGGTTCTTCAGAGACTCGCAGAGGCGCTCAGGTGAGCGGCACTCTCCTTATCGTAAGGTGAATGGCGTAAGGAGACACCGACCAAACAGTGGGCGAGACTGGGGATGGCTGGGCTTCCCCCGCACAGGGCAACGCCTGCGTGGTGAGGCTCGCTTTAACAGACACTTAGTCTTATCTGTAAGAAAGGCAGGAATCCCTCAGCCGAAATGGCCGCCTTTGCTGTAAGGCCACTGGCCAGCAGGCCACAGTGGAGCTGGGCTGGTCCTGGTGGGACCAGGGGATCGGGGCCCAGGAGCTGGGATTGCTTTCCTAGTGAATGGTCCTGCCCCTCGGCCAGGGACCTGCCTCCTTCAGGCGCACAGGAGGACAGGCTTGCCCACAGGGGACCAGTAGGCCCTCAGTGAGACGGGCTGGGGTTGAGCTCATATTTCTATGGAAGTGCCCAGGAGGGGACACTGGGCAAGGCCCCAGAGAGGAGGTAACTTCTGGAACCTCCGCCCACCGCGCTCCACCTGCCCTTTCAGCACACACCACACCTGCCGCGTTCTCAGCTGTTCTGCTCGTGCCTGGTGGGCGCGATTCAGCTCATTAGGAGAGTGTCTTTGGGGTCTTCCAGAAGTAGGGCCCCCGGGGAAGGTTCCTGGGGCACACACCCACCTTTTACACATGTTTGCAAATGTCTGTCAGGGATGTGATACCTACTACAGTACACAAAGCAAAAGGCTCATGTCCCGACTCCATCCCTATATGTGGGGCCCACTGCATCATCTGTATTAGAAAGAAAGTCACTTATTTCTCTGTTCTCTGAGTAGCTGTGGCCGTGCCCCAGTGGCTCGCCTCACACGAAGCCTATGAAGTACACGGCACAGGTATTAGACCCGCTTTGCAGAGCATGGACCCTCAGGCCCTGACAGTGACGGTGGCTTACTCAAGGTCATACAGCTGGAAGCAGCAGAGGTAGGGACCCTGCCCTACACGACACCCCCAGAACCAGCCTTCCCTCCGCTTGTTGGTCTGAAGTTCCAGCTCTCACAGCCATACTCTGTGTCCACCCCTCCGAGGCATGAGTGAGCCTGCAGGAGGCAGCTGGTAGGATCCATACTGGGAGCTCTGCTTCCAGCCACAACAGAACAGCGACTGTGTAAGGTGCTCTTTCTGTTAAGAACTAGAGAAGCTGCATAAAAACAACAGAAAAACCGAGGCGTGGGAAGGGCCCGGAGGACAGCCAGGGCAGATAGGACTCAAGGGCTAAGATCCCAGAGAGAGAGGAACCACAGAAATATGAACTCAACATTCTGCTCAGTTGATTTCAGCTGTCTCTTGATGCTCGGGAAGCAAGAATTGGAGTTGAGGATCCAGCAAGGAGGTGGGGGTCCTGGTAAATCCACCAGCTTTAAATTCAGAACCCAAAAGCTACATTTCAGAAAGAGACCAGGGCCCCCCAAATTCTGAAGTCTAGACTCAAATCATCTCCATACCTGATAGAAGCAAGCTGATCCGTCCGTAGTCTGCCTGCCAAAGAAACCAAAGTCCTCTCTGGGGAAAGCGAACGTCATCCAGAATCCTACCCTCCACCCCCATTTTTCACACACGATATCCAAGAGTCAGTGAAAAATTACCAGGAAGGAGGGTCAAACAATGAAAAACCAAGCAAAACAAACAACAATAGAAACAGACCAACAGCAGATCCAGATATTGGAGGTTATTGGACACCTACATTCATATGTAGGAGAAAATAAATGAAAAGATAATTTCACCAGAAAACCGAAGCCTAGAAATAATATTGAATGGAAATTCTAAAGGAAAAAAATGAGAATTCAAAAGATGGGTAGAAGAGCAGATTAGCGTGGAGGGGATCAGTAAAGTGGAACCTAGTTCAGTAGAAAATAGTCTATTTGAAGCACAAAGAGAAAAATGAAAGCACATAAAACAGGAAAGATTGAGACATACCATTTTGAATATGCATAACTTATGTGCTGTGGGAGTTCCAGAGAAAGAGGAGAGGGAAAAGGGTCAGAAGCAATATTTGAAAGGAGTCTGATCAAGAATTGTCCAAAACCGGTGAAATATACCAGGCCACGTTTAATTTTGGCTATGAGGAGCTCTGTAAAGTCAAGAGGACATACACAAAGAAAACCACAGGTAGGAGAACTACAATGAAACTGGTGAAAATGGAAGACAAGGAAAAAGAACCTTAAAAGCAACAGGGATGGGGGTGGGCGAACTACACTATTTTCAAAAGATCAATGATCACGTTGACATTTCCACAGAAACAATGGAAGCTAAAGACAACAGAATGGCCTATTTAAACGTCTGAGAGAAAACAATGGCCAATTTAGGATTCTATACCTCGAGAAAGCATTTTTCAAAAATGAAAGGGTAAGTATGTAGGCAAATCCAAATGACTATGGATTATTTAGAATAGCAATAGCAATACCTTGTGGGGGTTAAAATATACCAAAAATGAGTGGCACAAGCACTATTTTAAGACCTACTCTGAAAAGCCAGGGATGTATTTTGAATAGAATAATAAAGGAATGTATAACGAACCAGACAGTAGAAGAGACATTGGAATAAGAACATTTGATTCATGGAAAAGAAGTTAAGAATGCCAAAAACACAAATGAGACAAGTAGAAAGAGTAAGATGGTGGGTATAAACCCAGCTATATAAAAATAATTATGTTAAATATAAATGTGCTAAATACTCCAATGAAATGACAGGTATCAGGCTAGATTTTTTAAAAAAAACTTCAACTCTATACTATTTCTAGAAGACACACTTTAATATAAAGACTCAGAATGAGGTGGGGTTGGAGATGGAAGAAATGTATACCAGGCAAAAACAAGACAAAGAAATCTGGTATAGCTATACTAACATCAAATAAGGTAGATTTCAAATGATGACATTTCCCAGAGATAAAAAGGAATGTTTTATAATGGTACATCAATTCAACAGAAAGACATAATTCTAAATTATATTTACCTCAGAAAGCATAAAGCAAAAGTGGACAGAACTAAAATAAACAAATCATCATAATTGTGAATGTTAACTGTTAAAAACTAACAAAACCCTTTTAGTAAATGGTAGAGTTTCAGGCAAAAGAAATCAACCTAAGAAATCTTCTCACGTGCACGCATACCATTTACTATGAGGGCCCATGTCGGGCTGTAAAACCTGTCTCAACATATTTCTAAGACCAGACTCTGTCCTCGGACAACACGGGAAACAAAGACCAAAAGATAAAGATAAAAATCCCCAAATACTTGGAAATTAAGTATGACTCTTCTTTCATCTTTAGATGTAAGGAGAAATCACTATGAATATTTGAAGTTACTTTGAACTGCATATAATAAAGATATGCTATCAGCATATCACATTATAGTGTATTATTATCAATGCAGTCAAATCTGTGCTTGAAGATAATGGTAGAGAATTAGATGCACTCACCAAAAAGAAAAAAGGCTGAAACTCAGTTCTCAAGCACCATCTGGCAGGACCATCTGGCCTGCACGTCCCTGCTCTGACCACAGCCCCATAGACAGATCTCCCCGTAACCACGGGCCTACACAGCGTGCCACGCTCTGCCCTCGAGAGGGTGGTCCAGGGAGGGGCCTGCAGGCTCGGGACCAGAGGCAGACCTACCGTCTTCTGTTATTTGATTGACGGCAGAGTCCACCCTGGGGGGGTGGGTTCGTCTTTGGAATCAGTGGACCCCGTAGGGGAAAGGTGAACCTTGACCTCCTGTCTCACAGCAAACACCAGGCCCATTCCACATAGGGAAAGTCAAACAGCAAAACTTCCAGAAGATACCAGAGGAGATGCGCCCCGCGACCTCCTGAACAGGACACAGGAAACACTGGCCGCAAAGGAAAAGATGCACGCATTGACCCGTTCAAGTTCAGAGCTTGTGTTGATCAAAACACATCACTAAGTGAGTGTGTAGGCAAGTCACGGAGCGGGAGAAGCCACTGTGATACACATACCTCCAAGGACTTGCATCCAAATATATAAATATATACACTCTTACAAAGGAACAAAAAAGGACAAAACCCAACTTTACTATTATTTTTTTTCAAAACCCAACCTTATAAGGTGCTTGTCCGGCATTTTCCCAAAGAGGCTCCCCCAATGGCCGTGTGCATGGGTCGTAGCGACCACCACCCTGGGCGCTCAGAGCACATGACAAGCTCAGGGAGAGTCCACGGGACACTCAGATCCGCTCAGCGCCAAGCGAAACAGAGCAGAGAATCCCTAACCTGTAATTCCACGTGTGGGGAGGGCGTGGGTTCCTGGACATCCCCACGCCACTGACACAAGTTTCAATGATCACAGCGTTGGGAATCTGGCAGTCAGGACTGAAGCCGGACATCAGCGTGTCCGGGACCAAGTGCCCTCCTCGGTGGGAACCCAGTGGCAGATGCACGGACGTTCAGTACCAGCATTATTCCCTGGAGCTCCCCCCCACCCCACCAGCTGGAACCAACGCAGGTGCCCTCGGGCAGAACTGGGTGACCCCACTGGATGGCACGCTCCAGAGCTATGGCCGTGAGGCGCTGTTCTGTTCAACGACATGGGCGCATCTCACAGACACAATGTGGAGCAAAAGCAGATTCCGCTGAGTTGCAAGGCAGGCGAGTTGAATGCATGGGGATGGGTGGGGAGGTGAGGAGGGGGGCATCCCAAAGGGGCTTCGGGGAGCTGATGATATGCTCAGCTGCTCTGCGTGGCACGTATCAGATGAATCCGATTTGTACAAGTTCATCAACAATGAGCTCTGGATCTGTGCACGTTTACAACTGTCTGCCTTACTTCAGTAACATGTGTCCCTCAAGATAATAACATGCAGAAGATGGTGGGTTCTTGGAGCACAGAGTCCAGTTAACACTGTGTCGGTCACCAGCCAGGTATGACCTCTCTATCCTCCTAGGAACTTTCAAGACATGCGTGCTCTGCTTCCCCCTCGCCCTGTGCATATCCCCATTTTACAGCTGAGGAGACTGAGGCTGGAGATGTGAAAGGACTTGCCTAAGGCCACACAGCTGGTGACAGTGGAGCAGAATTCGAACCCAGGTCCATGTCCCCTCTGCCTTTCTAAAGTGACCATCCCCAAGGGGAGACAGACCGAGAGCCTCAGGCAAGTATTGATTTAAGCACTAATCATCTGTGGGGCCCCCACAGGTGCACTGTTCTCAACGTTCCTGAAAAAGGTAAGAAGGAAAGTGGAGAAGGTGGAGAGTGTGGGTCCCCACCCACCCCCGCCTCCCATCGCCCCAAGGAGCTTTAAAGTCGTCAGGGGAGACTCGGGCCCACGTGGTTGGGCAGCAGTCCCCAGGCAAGGTGCAGACGTGGGCACCGGGCACCTTGCAGCAGGAGGGCACGGGGAGAAGCACTGGGGGTGGCAGGGTTGGAGAAGGTTCTGGAAGGAGGAGGCACAGGACTGCCTTGGGGCTGACCAGGGACCAGAGGAAGGGGGCTCCGTGTGAGGGCCAAGCAGAACCTGGCTCTGAATTCAGAGTAAGGGGGTGGCTTGCTGCTAAACTGGGAGCTGCCCCCACTCTGGGCAGTTGCTGGCCCTCAGCTCCCTCCCTCGGCCTGTGCTTCCAGCACTTCTATGTCAACAGTCACGCCATTCAGACCCCACCTGTCGCAGGTACAAAAAGGGCTGTGTTATCACAGCTGCCTGGACCCGGGGGTTAGGCTGGCTTTTGCATTATGTAACTCGTACCCCAAGCAGGTTACTGCTGTTTCCACGTTACAGGACCGGGGCCAGGAGGAAAATCTCCAGGTAACATCCAAGTGATTTTCCCAGAATGCAGTGTGTCCTCTGCAGGGATGGAGGGATCTCTCCTGAAATAGGCCAGGTGCCCTATCGGTTGCTTAAAATATAAAGAGCTGCATATTTGCAGAAGACCAGATGGACATATTGCTCATTCACTCATTCATTCATTCACTAACTCCCTCCCTCCCTGGAATAGTTATCCCTCCCATTACCTTTTAGCATTTGTCTAGTGAGGTTAATTCAAGAGTGATATCTATAAAATCCACCTCCAGTGCCCATAACAGTACCTGGAACATTGTAGGGCTCAATGAATGAACCAGCTACCGTTTGCTCAGTACCGACTCTCGGACAGGCATTACACTTTATACCCAATGTTTTGGTCATCGTCGAGAAAATCTCTAGGCAGGGACTCTTAGTCCCATTTGACAGGTGAGGAAACTGAGGCACAGAGAGACAAAGTAACTTGGCCAAGGTCACCCAGCTGTAAAGAGCCGATTCAGGGCTTGAAACCGCAGAGCCCGAGTACCAGGCCAGGAATGGAACGTACCCTGGGATGCCTGCTGCCCTGCTGGGCAAGCGGGAAGCAATGGAAAGTGCAGGCGTGGGGGGGAGGGGGGGGGAGGGCCAGGGGGGCGGGGCTGAGGTCCCTGATCTTATTTCACGCCAGTCATGGCTCACTCTGCTGAGCTGGGCTTTTGGCACCTTGCTGGACTTGGATTTTCACCTCCCAGGTGTCGCAGCCAGCTCCCCACATAAGCCACCCCAAATCAATGCGAGGCCGTCGCCGGTGGCGACTGCTGGGAAAACAGCCGTGGCTCAGGAAGAAACACATCCTGCTGGTCCGGGAAGCGTATGCCAGGTGTGCGCAAGGCAGGTACAAGCCCAGAGAAACAAGGCTTAGCCTGCCATTCAAGAAGAACCTGTTTCCGCTGGAAACCCCGTGCCCAGAATCCTGTCAGTCCACTTTCTGGCGAGGCAGCGAGGCCCCAGGTAGATCGCTTCCTGATGGGCAGAAACCAACTGCCAGGTCCGAGGTCTCTGGCATGCGCCGCACAACACCTAGTGGCTGGAGAGGCAACGGCGTGCCCCTCTGAGCCCACCTCCCGGGACAGAGAGAGGGAAGCGGGGGACAGAGGAGAGGGGGGACGGAAAGGAGGGGGGGACATTGGGAGGGAGAGAGGGAAGGAGAGGGAGGGAGAGTGAATGAGAACAAAAACCAAAGACAACGTTTATTTCGTATCTCGGACTTCCTGACGTTCCAGCTTACATCTAATCAATAAACCACACCCCACTCATTGCCTAACCTCAAAATCTTGATTACACACAAGCAGAGATGGCTTCTATAACTGTGTTTGAAGCAAGATGGGAAAGAAAAGAATATAAACTAATCTTTAGAAAAATATTCTGCATGAACCTTAAACTGTATTCAACCTTAAAGGCAGCTAAAACATCTAATAAATTGATACAGTTTAGAGAAACGGGATAGCTTATTAAATAGGAAAATGTTTACTATGCTTCATAAATTCAAATCCACCCAGTTCACCCATTGGGTAAATGTTTAGCTGAAAGTTCAGGGGCAAAGTTAAACAGTTGAAATAAAATGGAATTAAGCCTTACTATTTTGTTTTACTTTGCGTACAGATGGGAGACAAAAATAATATCTCATAAAACGGAAAGTTTCTATTTTCACCAAAATATTTGGAAAAGTGATTTTATTTTTCATTTGGAGACTTCGATTCCGTGTAACTTTCACAAGGGAGGTTTTCTGGCTGAATGCTGAGCTGGATTGTGTCTGGGACCTGGCCGTTGGCTATTATTTAAAACATCCATTTCACAAAGATACAATTTGTGTCAAAAAGTGTCAGACCAGCCAGAAACGGCCTGTAAAAGCAGCAATTTTAAAATCCCAATGACTCCGGGGGAAATTCCATTCCCCCCATGCATTCGACCACATGGCAGGTAAGAAGGCAGGTCCCCCATCTTTACACCTGGGGCACTGCTCCCATAGGCCAACTCCTTCCTTCCTGGGTTTTCTTCTGGGTCTTTTTTGAAATGATGATCTTATATGTGACCATCACAATTATTTTAAAGAGTGTCGTTGGGAATGCTGAATGCTGAGTAAAGGTCATTATAATTCAAAATTGTGCAAACATTTTTGTCTTTGGCCTTTGTTCTCAGTTGCGAAGAAAGTCTTCAGAGACCCGAAAAGCAAACAGAAGTTACTCTTCACGGAGTCCGGTCTTTTTCCCTCTGCCCCCACTGCAGAGAGAATTTTTCCTGTTTTTCTATCTTCCTCGCACTCTATCAAGTCTTGTCCTCATGCATGTTAGCTTTCTCTCTGATCATTCAAAGATTCTTTTTTTTTTTTAAATAACTTTTCAAGTGCCTAGGATATTCTGTCCTTTAGAAATCATAAAGTGATGTTACTTTGTCTTTTTTAAAAAAAATGTTTTTATTTATTTTAGGGAGAGCGGAAGGGAGAGGGAGAGAGAGAGAGAAACATCGATGTGAGAATGCAACTGCCTACTGCACACCCCCGCTGGGGATCAGGTCTGTAACCCAGCATGTGGCCTGACTGGGAATCGAACCCGCAACCCGTTAGTGCATGGGACGATGCTCAACCAACTGAGCCACAGCAGCCAGGACAGATTCCTGTATCTTTGATGTATTCCAATCTATTGTGGCCATTATTCTGAGTTCCCCCTAGAATTAATTAGTTGTGTGTGTGTATGTGTGTGTGTGTGTGTGTGTGTGTGTGTGTTTTAGAATAGTTTTAGCTTGATAGGAAACCTGAGGAGAGGACAGAGAGAGTTCCCATACCCCTGGCACCCAATTTCCCATTACTAACATCTTACATTATATGATGCATTGGTTACACTTAATGAACCGATATCAATACATTATTATTAAAGTCTGTACTTCATTCAGATTTTCTTAGTTGTCACCTAATGCCCTTTTTCTGTTCCAGGACAACGCATAATATCATTTTTCTTTTTGATGTTTGGTGGCTCATCTCTGGCCAGTGACGCCCCTGTGACTCTCTGGCCCATCCGCGGGCTGTGAGCCCTTCTTTGCCATGTGGCCCAACCAGATGCTGCAGGCTCCTGTGAGTCCCTTCCCACCAGGGGACCTGGAGTCAGTCACTTCCCACAGGGTCCCCGGGGGTCTCCTGGGCAAACTGCCATCTCCCCGAAAAAGCCGAAATAAGAACACGCCACATTGTGTTTGAGCTGCTTTGGCGAAGTGCTTAGGTAAGGTCTGCGCAGGTGGGATCTGCCCAGGTAGGATCTGCCCAGGTGGGATCTTCCCAGGTGGGGTCTGCCCAGGTGGGATCTGCCCAGGTGGGGTCTGCCCAGGTAGGATCTGCCCAGGTGGGATCTGCCCAGGTGGGGTCTGCCCAGGTAGGATCTGCCCAGGTGGGATCTGCCCAGGTGGGATCTGCCCAGGTGGGGTCTGCCCAGGTGGGATCTGCCCAGGTAGGATCTGCCCAGATAAGAGCTGCTCAGCTCTCCGGAACACAGAGACCCTGAGCTGCACCCACTGTTAAAGGTTCCCGGAGATGGGGTCGTGGGTGGATGTCAGGGGACAACCAGCTACTGTGTGTGCCACCCTTGCATTTTGGTGCTGACACTTGAGTAAATAAAAGGAAAACCCGTCAACAGCTCCAGAGGGGACCACGTAAGCTTCCGCATCATGTGAAAAAGCAGGAAGTGGGCAGAGCAGCCTGAGCTCCGCCTCCTGCGCCCGCGTACCTGGTGCGAACACGTTCGCAGCCCGCACCCCCGCAGCAGGCCCCACCCGGCTCCTGGGACGTTTCCCCCGACGCAGCCCCTTCAGCTGCTCACGAAGGTCTTTCTCGGTTTCCTTACACATTTGCGGGCGGCTCCTTACAACTTGCCTGCTCTTCTGCGTCCTGCTTTCGGGGGCCACGGGGCACAGGGCGGCCGGGTCACAGCCGGCTTGTCACACGGCGCCACCCTCTCTCTCCCGGGGGCTCCATCACTGCCCCGCCCAGTCTCTGTGGAATGTGGTCCTGAGCCCCCTCGTGTCCTGACTTCTGGGCCCGAGCCCCGCACGGAAGGGGCTCTGTGACCCAGACCCGTTTCTTCACTGCTCCTAACCGCCTCAGTTTCCCCCTCTGCCAATGGAAGTTGCTGTGCTCACCCAGGGCTGACGGGGCATCCAGTTAGCCACCCTTCCCGTGAGCCCGGCCCCAGGAAGCGGGTGATGTGCTCGGGGGTCTTGACTTCAAGCCTGTCCATAGTTAGATGAGGTTCAGAGAGGCTGCACCACTCTCCCCAGGCCCCACAGCACACGTGCGGTGGAGGCGGGCTCACCCACATGTGTCTGACCCTAAAAGACTGGCTCTTCCCACCGGGCCACGGTCAGAGAGCGTGGCTCCTCTTCTCCTGCGGGCTTCCTGAGTGCGGTGTCCCCGGAGCGGGCCCTCTGAACCCTCCGCTTGCACATTCTCTCTGGGGACTCATGTCTCACCCAGTGCCCTAACCACCCTGATGCGTTAATTTTATCAGAGCCACTCCCCCCCTCACCACCCCCCTCCCCCCTGTTTCCCCAGAGCTCCAGGCCCCGAAGCCCCAGTCCCAGGGCAAGACTTCTGAGAGCCTCCTCCGTCCCACCAAGGCCGGGCTGCTTGGCAGGCAGGGCGGTGGGACTAGGAGGGACAGGTGAGGAGGAGAAGAGCCTCACACATCACTCACCTGCTCAGTCACCTACTCACCGAATAGAGTGCCAGCAAAGCGCCCGTCACTGACTTAGCAGCTGGGCCACAAACATGCCTGAGACGTGGCCCGTGGCCTCTGAGGCCACAGCCTTTTCTATCTTCATCCCCAAAAGGAACAGTCGCTGGCTGTGCCTCATTTCTCTGGGGGAGGGGGCAGGTGTGGAGGCCCCCAAAAGATAGGCCACATCCTAAGCCCTGGAACTGGTGAAGATGGCCTCGTTTGGAATAAGGGTCTTTGGGGGACATAATCCAGTTGAGGGTCTGGAGATGAGATCATCCTGGCCCCAAAGCTAACGACAGGTGTCCTTCCAGGAGACACACAGAGGGCAGGCCCAGGGGAAGAGAAGTGATGCGTCCCTAGAGGGACACGGCCACAGCCCAGGAACCTCTGGAGCCCCAGAGCCGGACAGGGCAGCAAGGACCCTCCCTGGAGCCTCCAGAGAGGGCATGGCCCAGGGACACCTTGATTTTGGGCTCTGGCCCCCAGAACTGTGACAGAAGCAATTCCTGCTGCTTTAAGTCCCTCGGTTCCTGGTCATTGGCTATGGCCGCCCCAGGACACTGACACAGCAGGGTCATAGTAAGTGAAAAGGTCCGAAGTGGCAGAAGGACTTGCCCCCTCAGCCTCCCCTTCACAGGCTCAGCCCCTGGCTGTTCTCCTCATTTCCATCAGCCGTCGCAGGTGGTAAGATGTGCAGAAGTGGACACAGGCTCACACAGACCTGTCCCTAGACACCGGCTCCCAGCCAGTGCCAGGCAGCTCTGTGGGGGCACAGCCCTGGGCTGGCTGGAAAGTAGACCCCGTCCCCCCTACCCTGCTGCCCCTCGGTGCACAGTTCACCCGGGACCCACAGGGACAGGGAGGAGGCTCAGCCGATGGGCCCCGGCCTCGGCTCATCAGTGTCCAGAGCATCCGAGTCCACCAGGGGCTGACATGGGGCCCCTGGGAGCTGAGAGGAAGGTGTGGCCACTAGATCCTGGTGTCCTGCCCCTTCCTGGTCTGGGATGAGGTGAGGACAATGCATCTGTCAGTTCAGCAAATATTGACTGAGCAGCCCGCTGCTCTCCTGGCCCCGCTCCACCTCTTTAAAAATCCACCCCAGTAGAGGCAGGAGCCCCAATGTTCCACGCCACTGCTGGCGCCGAAACTCGAGCACGTTCCGTGCGTGGTCTGGGGAGAATGCGCCCTGCTCACCTTCTCGATGAGGCCCTTGTCCAGTCTGTCCTCAGCCGAGCGCCTCGGCAGCCCCTGCCCCGCGGTGAGCCCACGGCCGCTGGTGGCCGGCACACAGGGCACACGCCAGGGGAGGGGCAGAGTCAATGCCTGATTGTGCTCCTTTTCTCACGGTGAATAATTTATGTTGGTTTTGGATGCTGCATTGGTCAGGAGAGCGGGGAAGCCGACTCTCCCGCCTGGCCCCGCGGTGCCCAGCTGACCTTGAGGTCTGTGCCCATTTGTCTCCTCTGCCCCCAAACTCTGGACACCACGGGCACCAGGGGTGGGGACTGTTTGCTGGGAGGAGGTGGCTGCAGAGAATGCCCGCCCCCCCCCGCCCGGCCCAGCCACTGGGTGGGTTCTTGGCTCTCAGAGACCCTGACCAGGGGTGTTGGGTGCTGAGCCCAGAAGGGGCCGCGGGTGGCTGCAGGCGGTCTCTCCTCCTCCCTTCAAGCGGGGGCTGACCCCACGCCCAGGCCTGCTCATGGCCTTGGAAAGTGGACCCCGTTGAGCCAGGGCTCTGCATGTGGGGACGGGAGGGGAAGAGGGGGAAAAGGAGGGGGCCCCACTCAGGCGCTCCACACACTGATCCCCTCTCAGAATCAGGCACCCCATCTTCTATGCATCAAGCCCTCTGGTCGGGTACCCACGGGGCTGCTGGGGGCACAGGGCTCCTGCCGCTGAGACACTTGGAGCTGGACGCCGGGACCTCAGCGCTTGCTCCTCTGGTTGGAAACGAACGAAATACCCATGACCATCTGTTTCTTACAATGTTGTCCCCGCACCAATTGAAGATTTTCAATGTGAATAAATTCTGGATTCTATTCTATTTTGCAAACTTTCAAAACAACTCCAAACAGGCAAAGACACGGGAGGGGCGACCCGACGGGTTCCAGCTGCCCTGGGACATGGAGCCTCTTCATGCACCTGTGCAAGGCGCACACTCACGCGCACGCTCACGGACTTGGCACGCTCACCTGCCCTTAAGCGTAGCGCAGAGAGGTGATGAGAGAGAGGTGACGGCTGGGAGGAGGAGAATGGGCCTAGCAGGCTCCCGTAGATAAACTAGAACCCCAGGCACAGCCCGTCAGTGACCGATGTCATCAGGGTTCAATGTGGCAGGCCCGTCTTTAAAGACACCTTGTCTTTGTACCCAACAGACTTGGACACATACCAGTTTCTCTCCAGCAAATGGGTTTGCCGATTCTGACACAGTTCTTCTGCGAAAAGTTAGTATAGTACCTTCTCTTTCAATGAAACGATTTATCAAAAAACTCTTTGGCCCAGCCAGCGTGGCTCAGTGGTTGAGCGTCGACCGATGAACCAGGAGGTCACGGTTCGATTCCTGGTGAGAGCACACGCCCGGGGTTGCGGGCTTGATCCCCAGTGTGGGGCGTGCAAGAAGCAGCCAATCAATGACTCTCTTTCATGGATGTTTCTATTTCTCTCTCCTTCTCCCTTCCTCTCTGAAAGCAATAAAAATGTATTAAAAAAACTCTCTACCTTTTCTTAAAACCCTTGAGTGTATTTAACCATTTTAAATACAAAAGAAAACCACAGAAGTTCAAGACTCAGATGACTTAAGTAACACGAATGCCAAAATGGCCTTGTCCAGAGACGGGTTTTCGGGGTGTGCTCGTAACGGAGCTTCAAGGTTGCACAGCAACAGAGATCAACCCGTTTCAACGGCAGGTGAGCAGGACTCACAGCCTCCCGAGACTGGGAAGGTCACCTGCACCCAAACCTCCGGGCACCGTCCACCCCCTGCAGGTCGGGACTCAGCAGCACAACCCGCGGGCCTGCATCCTTGTTTCCAGGTTACAGAAATGACAACTGCTACTGATTCAGCAAACAGTGGGCCTACTAAGTGTGAGGCCTGCTTCCATGTGCCGAGGGAACACAGTCCCACTTCCTTGTGGCTTGTGAGTTAGTGGTGGTGGGGGGGGGCAGATGATAAATCACTCACTATGTGGTTGTCTGAGAGTGAGAGTGATGAGGGCTGAGAGAAGAAGGAAGCAGGGAAAGCACATGGAAAGCATCCGATGGGGGTGCGATTTGGGGTGTTGCTGTCATACTTAGAGGTGTCAGGAGACACCTTGCTGAAGAGGGGACATTTGCACAGAGACCTGAATGCGGGGAGGGCATGAGCCAGGTGGATAACTTGAGAAAAAGTGTCGTGGGCAGAGGGGACAGCAAGTGCAAAGGTCCTGAGGCGGAACCAGCAGGGGGTCTGAGGGGCCTCTTGAAGAGGAGCTGTTCTCCATGGGGTGAGGGTGGGGGTGGGCCCCTGCTCGAGAAGCCTCTGCTCTTTCCACTCCCTGACTTTTGCTGTTGGCACTTCGGTTCCTTGAGGAACCACACTGACCTCCCTCGGCCCAGCCTGCATGGTTTAGGGACAGTAGACTCTCCCTGAGCTCCAGGAGTAGCCACGGGGTCAGCTTCCCGCCAGTCCCAGCTCAGCAGCCCCCAGGGCATGGTACTCATTCAGGGGTGGTCACAGACCCACATCAGGGCAACCAGAGCTAACCTTGGAGCTCCTCCCAGAGGGCCTAGCGCTCTCAGCCCACAGGGGCTGCCCAAGGTGGAGGGGGCCAGGTGTGCAAAGAACAGCAGAGCCAAGAGATGGAGAAAGATGGAACTTTGGGAACATGAGCCCCTGGACCCAGCTATGCCTGAAGCTGATCCTGGGTTCTCTGTCACTTACAACCCAGACATTCCTGGACAGTATGGATGGGTGACCCTGAACCTCCGGCATTCTCTCGCTCAGTCTCGTGTAGTGAACTCCCCGGACTTAAAGGACACACTTTAACTGCAGGCCGGTTTCCTTCCTCCTCTTCCCCTGGGCGTCGCACAGACAGCCTGGGAGACACACACACACACACACACACACACACACACACACACACACACACACTCCTATACAGACTCTGGGAAGTCAAGTTCTATGTGAGTTCATTAACAGAGCCTTTTATTATTATAAGCCATCTAGTGACGGTTTAAATATTTGGCATTTCTTAAAATAAATGGAGGTTTTGCAGATGGTCGTCTTGCAGTCTGGGCGTGAGGCCGTAGCTCCCAAGCCAGCACAGAACAAAGGCCGACCTCCACGCGCCCTGACCCGGGCAGTGACAGGCCCCTCTCGGTACCCGTCCAACCTCAGCCCTGGAGGAAGACAAAGGGACCCTTGCCCCCTCCCAAAGGGTGCTGAGGCCCCTCACACCTGAGAAGGGCCACACTCCGCCTCTTCCTCCTCGGCCTTCGTGGTGTGTGTTAGCCACGGGAACACCTGCTGTGAAGAAAGCCACTGGGCCTGCTTGAATGCGGCCCCCACACTGGTCAGCTCCCGAGGGACTGGCTGGGCCCCCTCCTGGTGCACGGAAGACCTCAGGACGACGGACCTCGAACACCTCTCCTCAACTCCCGATGTCACAGGTGTTTCTGGGGGCTGTTGTAACAAATCCCAGAAATGCACAGGCTTAAAATAACGTGCATTTGTTGTCTACGGTTCTGGAAGCCAGAAGTCTGCAATGGGCTAAAACCAAGGCATCAGCAGGGCTCTGTTCCTCCTCCAAGCGTGTTAAACTCACGGCCAGCAGGCCGTGTGTCTAAGAGACGCTCTGCGGGAGAGGCCCCATTCTGGCCTCCTCCAGCTCCTAGCGGCACCTGCATTCCCTGGCTCGTGGCCCCTGCTCGACCTTCAGAGACAGGGACGCCTCGCTGTGATGCCTGCTCCCACTCGTGTCTCTGACTCTGAACCCTCTGCCACATTTAAGGCCCCTGTGGTTCCACTGGACCCGCCCAAATCGTCCTGGGTGATCTCCCCACGTCAAGGTCAGCTGATCAGCTGCCCTCCTCCCATCTGTAGCCTCAATCCCGCCTCCCATTCACAGGTGGCAGGGATTAGCACGTGGGCATCTCTGGGGGCCTCATTCTGCCTGCCACACCCACCAAGTGTGCCCCCCACCAAACGTTGGAAAAGGAGTTGAGTAGAGAATGGGTAGGGCCATTTATTCATGCATGCGTGCATTCATTCAGCAACTATACCGTAGGGTGTCCAAAAGAATGTATACACACTGTAACAGCTGATTGCTCAATGTTCACTCATTTTCAGGCTTTTCTTTTTCTAAAATATGTTTTATTGATTTTAGAGAGAGAGAAAGGGAGAGGAAGAGAGAGATAGAAATTTGTATGAGAAAGAAACATCATCCATTGGCTGCTTCCTGCACGCCACATACTGGGGATGAGTCAGAAACCCGGGCATGTGCCCTGACTGGGAATCGAACCAGTGACCTCTTAGTGCATGGGTCGAGACACAACCACTGGGCCACACCAGCTAGGCTCCTTTTCAGGCTTAACTAATTTGAAATAATGGGTGAAGCTAAACTAAGCTTTGAACAAAAAAGATTTATCCTAAAGTGCCTCTAGACTTTTTTTTTTTTATGGGGATACATAAAAGATAGTTTACGGTACAAAACCGGTAATAGTTGACGGATTGAGGCCACATAAATACCAAACAAAATGATTCTTGATGTTTGTGATTCCATTGTTTCAAGTTATCAGAAGTGCCTAGGTCAGAACAGTCATCAGTTTGAAAACAGGCATTGACAAAAAAAAAAAAAGTCATTCATTTCTATAGATTTAAGTTTTGAAAATTAACTGTATGTGAATAAATTCTGACTTTATAATCATTCAAAGTATGTATATATTTTGGGGGGACACCCTGTATTTACTGAGGACCTACTGAGCATCAGGTCCTTATGGGTCCTGGGAGATACAGCAAGGAAGAGGCCAGGCCGAGTTCCCACCCTTGTGGGGTCGTTAACAAAGAGGTGGAATGACCCCGATCTGAACTCATCCCAGCGGGCAAGCTGCTCTCCGGCCCCCGCCGGAGGCCATCCCCGCGCCAGCCCGGGAGATGCCTGTTTCTCTCTGGCAGTTCTGCCGCAGAGTGAAATGTCAGCGGGCCAGGAAGTGAAGGGAGGCGGGAGGGGACCTGGTTCTGAGGAAAAGCTGCGTTTCTCAGGTTGGGTTGGTACGAACACAGCGCGGCAGACCTGCTCTTGGTTTGTCTCCTTGTTTTCCCTGACGTTCCGTCTTTGGGGGGAGCCAGCTCTCAGGAGACAGCGGCCGGGATTTAAAATACTCCTTCAGATTCGGTTCACACGCTCCTCCCGACGGCGATGTCACCGCGGTGGAAGCGGAGGGACCGCGGGCAGGGCCCAGGGTCAGGATTTCACGGGCTCTCACTTCGCGTCCCTGGAGCCTTCCTGGGCAAGAGCCGGGCTCCCGGGGCCCCGGCCGGCCACGGGCCGCCGTTTAACCCACCGCACCGCTGGGAGTTCCTGGACGATGACATGGGAAAGACGGAGGGCAGGCAGGGGAGGAAGTGGATGCATTAAAAATAATGAGGCTGCTTTAAACGGACACAAGTTCCGGGGAGAACGTGAACCAAGCTGTGGGTCTATTTTAAAATACACTTTCTTTGCCCTCCTGTCTCTGTTTACTCTCTTCTGATAGAGCTAAAAAAAAAACCCACCCCACGAACCCTTCTTATTCTAAAAACTGAAATTTACACATAGCTTAAAAAAGAAAAACGGGGGGGGGGGGGGAGGTAAAACATAGCCTGAAATAGCACCCTGCAATGACCACAGTTCTCTGTGCACAGTGGGGCCAAGTGAATATTCATTGGATCAACGAGCAAGTTGATACGTGAAATTTACCACGAATCCCAGAATCTTGGCCCTGTGTGGGATCTGCATGCTTGAAATTTCCATCATTTTTCTTAATCTTTTCCCAGGTTGATGTTTTTTATTTTCTAGATAATTCTATGGCAGCACAGTGAGGATAAGCACTAACTCTGGATGAGCAGGAAGATCGGGGTTTGAATCCTGCTCTCCCTTAGCAGCTGTGTGAGCTTGGGCGAGTCTTGCTACTTCCCTGAAAAATAAACACCAATTCCCACAGGTGCGCCTTGGGGTCGAGACCGAACACGTCTGTAAAGGAAGCGCTGGGCACCAGGCTCGGCTCACAGGGACAGCGCCAGCTATTTCGTTCGCGATGACTGCGCTGTGACAGCACGAACAAGCCCATTCTGGAATAAGGCTAGCTGTCGGCTTTTTTGAACTGTCCAGTCCTTTAGTGCACAAGGGATAACGAATGTGTTTCTGTGCCTCGTTAAGATGTAGGCTGATGACTCCTGCTCAGACACCGCTTGCCAAGGAGGTGACCAGCATCAGTTTGATGACCCACAGCTGGACCTCCTGGAGGCTGGGGAGACTCGAGGAGGCCCCTAAGGGGGCCTGGCTCAGGCCCTGGGGTTGGGGTGGGTGGGCCAGAGTCTGGCTGGTGCTTCAAAAGCGTCTCTGGCGAGAGGCTGGCTGGAGAGTCCTGTGCAGTGGGGTGGGGCTGTGCTGAGTGCTGAGTGGGGACTGCCTGCAGGGGTGCAGGGCGGATGGGACCAGGGTGTCAGAGAAGCTCCTGTGAACCGGAGGTGAGCCTTGGAGGGAGCCGGCCAGAAGTGAAGAGACCTGTGTGTTACTATCAGCTACAGATGCTCGGGGGTTTGAAGTGGGATGTTTTCATTACATCTGGGTCTAAATATCCCTCAGAAGTATCCTCAAAAGATCCAGCTTCAAACACCTACCCCAGCTGGGAGAACCCCACAGAGCTGGTACATTCTGGCCCTCCAGCCCCCATCCCCTCACCCCCGCCCTGGAGGGGTCCGAGGGCTGGAGAATGGGGTGGGGAGGGGGAGCGGGAGGAGAAGTCTGGAAGGGAAATGAGGGCAAGGGCAGCATGCGCCCCTCCCACCCCCCTGCCCCGCTGAGGCCACACCTGAAGTTGCTGGGCTGGGGCAGTGAGAAAATGTTATCGCATGATATCTCACCCAGAACTGGACGTTTTAATTCTCCAAATGAGAATTCAGAGAACTCATGCTTTTGTGAGTAAACACGGCTGGGAAAGCTTTTATTAGGACAGTAACCAGAAAGTCATGGGACCTGCCCTAGAATTACCCAGGGGCTAGGGAGAACCAGCTCTGGACAGCGGTGGGCGGGTCAGCTAGCTCTTGGAAACAAACAAATCTGACCTGATTTCTAGTGTTTGCTGATTACGCAGTGTAAATATTCCCACCGTGGCCGAATTCAGGCTAGCAGTGTGATGTCACTGATGCAGCGTCGGGAAGAGGTATACACACTTGACTCTGTGAATGGGTGTGAACTACTGTGAACCTATGTGAGTCATTATGATCTGGTGCAAGTTGATGTGAGCTGGCGAGAGCCAGTGTGAGCTGGAAGAATCAGTATGAACTAGTACAGTGGTTCTCAACCTTCCTAATGCCACGACCCTTTAATACAGTTCCTCATGTTGTGGTGACCCCCAACCATAAAATTATTTTCGTTGCTACTTCATAACTGTAATTTTGCTACTGTTAGGAATCGTAATGTAAATATCTGATATGCAGGATATATTTTCATTGTTACAAATTGAACATAATTAAAGCATAGTGATTAATCACAAAAACAATATGTAATTATATATGTGTTTTCCGATGGTCTTAGGTGACCCCTGTGAAAGGGTCATTCAACCCCCAAAGGGGTCGTGACCCACAGGTTGAGAACCGCTGAACTAGTATGAACAGGTGTGAACTAGTGTTCACTGGTGTGAAACTAGTGTGAGCTGGTGAGAGTCAGTGTGAGAGCTGGTGAGAGCCAGTGTGAACTGGTGTGAGCTAGTATGAGCTAGTGAGAGAAGGTGTGACTGGTGTGAGCTGGTATGGACTGGTGTGAACTAGTGTGCATTGGTGAGAGTTGGTGAGCTCTGTATTCAGTACACCCTGATTGCAATGGGGAAAGAATGGGACCTTTCTCGCTGTGCCCTCTGGAGTCTTGCTCCTTTTTAAAAAATATATATATATTTTATTGATTTTTTTACAGAGAGAAAGGGAGAGGGATAGAGAGTTAGAAACATCGATGAGAGAGAAACATCGATCAGCTGCCTCCTGCACACTCCCTACTGGGGATGTGCCTGCAACCAAGGTACATGCCCTTGACCGGAATCAAACCTGGGACCCTTGAGTCCTCAGGCCGACACTCTATCCATTGAGCCAAACTGGTTAGGGCAAGTCCTGCTCCTTTAATGCAAGTTTCCCCGCTTTCCTTTCCTTCAGAACACTCCCACCCCTCGTGTTTTGTGGCTATCTGTAGGTCTTCTTTCTTTCCTCTGCACCTCAAGGTGCATGAGAACAGCCATACACTGTTTTGATCATACTTATCCCTCTGCATAGGCTGCATAGGCCTAGCTCTGATCAGGTTCAGTATTTGTCGAATGAATGAATAAATGAGTGAATGGGGCACCTCCTACAAGAAGCCCTCCCGGGCCTGTGACAGGTCTGCCACAGGTTGGCACTATGCGTGGACTCTGCAACACTTGATGTGGGCTCCAGATGTGTCCATCCTGCTGGATGACCGTCAGGCAGAGCCCATGCTGCCTGATTTCGGCCACATCCCAGCACTGCCTCTGGGCTCACACTTAGCAGACCCTCACTGAGTATCTCTGAACAGATGAACACATGCATAACTGATATGTGGTCCCTTGCTGGTATAAACCCAGGTAAGGACTTCCACGTGAGGCCAGACAGGCCCCTCGGACTTTCCATCACCAGGGCTGTTGGTCAGAGGGGCAGGTTCTGCTGAAGTAACGAACAAGCCCTGGCTTGCAGGGCTTCAGAAAGCACTCTATCTCCTGCTTGTGCCACGAACGTTCAACCCAGTTTAGCAAAGGCTCTGCTCACGGGAGTCACACAGGGTCCGGGCAGAAGGGGCAGCCACCACCCAAACACTGCCGGGCACTGTGACAGAGGGATGAGAAGGTGGTAGAGTCCAGAAACAGCCAAGGAATGCTCCTGCTCGAAGATACCCAATGTCACCTCTGTTCACTACTGGAGCGCCAGACTAGTCCCAGCACATGGCCCAGGAGGGCCCAACTCTCCATAACCTGGCAGGTGGAGACCTGGACATGTGCGGTGAACGGTGTCAAAGACCACCCTCGCTCTCTGAGACACAGGCAGGCCGGAGGGGCATGCATAGCCCTGAGACGAGGCATCGGGGAGTGTGGCAATGGCTGGCAGCCAGGCCCAAGGCTGCCCATGAGGGTCTATAAAGAGGGGTCAGCAAACTGCAGGGCCCAGCAAGATATCCTGCGTATTTCACTTGGCACTGCTCACGGGGTATGTCCCCCACAAGCAAGCAGGGCCCAGGGTTTCATCCTCCACTGTTGCCCTCTTGAAATTCTTCATAATTTTTTTGCAGAACCTGCATCTTCCCTTTGGAACGGGCCCCACAGATTACGTAGCTGGCCCTGATGCAATGGCATCCTTGGGAGGAGGTGATGGAGAGTGTCCGGGAGCATGGGCCTCGCCTTTGGCAGGTGGGAGGAGCCGGCACATATAGTCCCTGCCCGGGAGCTGCTGGTTTTCATGGAAACGGCCTCATTAAAAATGAAAACAGGCTCAGGACTTAAAAAGAGTCTCGCCTGGCTCCTAAAGAGTTTGCTTTCATGAGTCACTGTGTAGGTGTGCTGTTTTGCTGGACTGGAGAGAAAGAGACGGCTCCACTTGTCTATGAGAAAATGCATCTGGACATGGGGCCTTCGTCTAGCTGCATCAGAACCCATGCACACCTCGGACCGCGCGTGGTTCATCCACTGGACAAGGAAGGGGTGAGCCCTGCCATGTGCCCTGCGTCTGCCTAGGGAAACAGGCAAGGGCTGGCCTTGTTCTCCAGCGAGACCACAGTGACCACTGTAAATGAAAGGATAGATGAATATGAACAAGGGGATGAATAGATGGACAGCGGGTGAGTGGATGGGTGAATGTACACATAGACAAATGGGTGGATGGGTGGATAGGTGGGTTGATGGATGAATGGATGGTTGGATAGATGGGTGGATGGATAGATGGATGAATGGATGGATGGATGGATGGATGTGTGGGTGGATGATGGATGGATGAATAGATGGCTGGCTGGCTGGCTGGCTGGCTGGATGAATGGATGGATGAATGGTTGTATGGATGAATGGATGGATGGATGGATGGATGGATGGGTGGCTGGCTGGCTGGCTGGGTGGGTGGGTAGATGGATGAGTGGGTGGGTGAATGGATGGATGGGTGGATGGATGGATAGATGAATAGGTGGACAGATTTATGAACACATGGCTGGATGTGAATATCAATCCCCAGTGAAAATATCTGCAGCAGGCAGCAATTCTGTTGACTGTGTGATCAGAGCCCCCTACTGAAGCTCTGAGAAGTGCGGACGCTGCAGGAATGAGTCAGGGCTCTACGCTCTGCTGATCGTTAAGAAGTGATCTAAGAATACACCTCTGAGGCTTTTATCGATGAGGCAAATGGTGGACTTCTTTAAATATTTATGTTTCTAAAGTGCTAAAGTTTGGAAACCCCTAAAAAACCTCCCCACTGTGATTCAGCACCTTAGAGTGCCGACTCAAGGCCATCTGGCTCCATGGAAAGGGGAAAAAATAACTTTTTGAAAATGGGGGGAGGACATTTCCCCAGCCCCAGAGGGGGAATGTGAGATAATTCTGTACCCCGGTGTGTAGGCGGCCAGCAAAGGGCAGAGTGCTGGCTGCTGTGGCTACCAAAGCCCAAGGGTGCACCTCTTAGAACTGCAAGGTCAGACAGAGAGGTAGGGGTCGGACAGAGGCAGGGTGGGTTCCAAACATCATCCAGCTTATAAGGTACCGAATGCCCCGGCACCTGCATAACTCCACCCCCAGCCCCTCAACTGCTGTACTCCAGCCAGACACCTTGCATTTCAGTCCCTCCATCCTGCTCTCCCCACTTCAGGCCTTTGCACATACTGTTCCCTCTGCTTGGAACACCCTTCCTGCACTTTTCAGCCTGACTAACTCCTACTCATCCTGTGCGTTGTCAGCAGAAAGGTCAGTGCCTCCAGGAAGCCCTCCTGAGATTCCCCCAACACATTACATCAGCCTTTCCTTCCACTGTTCTCCGGCACCTGGCTCTTCCCTTGTACATTCAGTCTGTACTCACAGAGAGCCTACTGTGTACAGGCCAGCGTCAAGGCCCTGGATCCTCATCCAAGGTGACTGGTAAGAAGAGATCAGGACCCAGACACACACAGAGGGACGACCATGTGGGGACTCAGGGGGCGACAGCCATCTGCGCACCAAGAAGAGAGGCCTCAGGAGGAACCAGCCCTGCAGACACCTGGATTTCGGACTCCAGCCTCCAGGACGGGGACAGTAAACGTCTGTGGTTCCAGCTGCCATCCTGTGGGACTGTGTCACAGCTACCACAGCAAAGGAATGTGATTCCCTTTAAGGGAAAAGCAGACACGAAATGCAGTGCTCCTGGCAGTGACATTAAGGGAACATCCCACGGCTCGAGCCTGGCCGGCAGAGTTCCCAGCTCTCCATTGGGAGGGCCTGAGAGTGCACCGGGCTGGCCCTTGCTCTGGGGAAAGTAATCCTAACAGAAGCATTGACTGCCCTGGCTGGTTTGGCTCAGTAGATAGATCATCGGCCTGTGTACTAAAGGGTCCTGAGGTCGATTTCAGTCAAGCGCACATGCCCGGATTGTGGGCTTGATCCCCAGCAGGGGGTGTGCAGGAGGCAACTGATCAATGATTCTCTCTCATCATTGATGTTTCTCTCTCCTTTCCTCTCTGAAATCAATAAAAATATATTTTAAAAAAAGAAGAAGTATGGACCTGAGGAGTCCACTTCTCTGCTCTTCAACCCCAGCCCCCATGAGGGGACTCCCCACCCCATCTCATACTTCAGGAGCCAAGCACAGGGACAGAGTAATTGCTGGCCACACGAGGGAAGCAGAGCTGGGTCCTTGCTGTCCCCACCGCAGGCCCTGCCACTTCCCTGGGTGAGGCCTGTGTGACCTGCAGGGTCTCTGTCCTCTGCAGAACCTTTCTCAGGACTTCTGAGAGCTGCAGCCCGTGCACCCACATGCAGGCTGCTAGAAATCAAGGGATGACGACCCCACCTGGAAGGCTCTGGCAAACCCAGACCCTCCCCGATCAGCTGGCTCTCGCTTGTCATCACTCAAGCTGGGTGACACAGGGAAGCTGCTCCACTGTGCCTTCTGTCCTTCGGTCCCCAATCGGCATAAATTCTGGTGTGTGTTAAGAGGAGGAAATAATAAAACCTGCTAGGGTGATGTCATCACTTCAGACGTCTGGGGGCACATGTGGGAAATGCCTGTGATGTCTGGACCCAAGACAACCGTCTGGGTGCCCTGACCCATGGCTAACCGCCTGTGGAATGTGACTTTGTCTCACTGGGGACTCTGTGGCTGGACCATGCTCGTCCCTCAATTCCTTGACATTCCCCCCTCTAAGATGTGCGGGACACGGACGCCGAGTGCTGCATCCATGTGGGCTTTCTGGACACCTGGTGGTGTCTCTGCTCCCCGGGAAGAGAAGGCTGGGAGACACTCTACTACGTTCAATGACCAGGACAGTCTCCCTTTGTAAGGTCTCTAAGGCCATCAATCATCACCAAGTCTAAAGGGCACCCGCTTTGTTCAAAGTTGGGGAAAAAGTGGAAGCAGGTTAAGGCCCATATTGCCAAATAATTAGGCAAACATCACAGCTTTTTAAAAGGGCCAACTGCTCATAAATAGCACGGTGGTGGCATAAAGACAGACACACAGGCCTATGGACAGAATACAGAGCCCAGAAATAACCCTCGAGTACACAGGCGAAATGATCTTCAACAGGGAGCTAAGACCATCCAGTGGGGAAAGGCGGTCTTTCCAACAAATGGTTTGGGAGAAATGGTTATCCACATGCAAAAGGGTGGACCTAGACCAGCCGTGGGCAAACTACGGCCCGCGGGCCGGATCTGGCCCGTTTGAAACGAATAAAACTATTGAAAAAAAAGACCGTACCCTTTTATGTAATGATGTTTACTTTGAATTTATATTAGTTCACACAAACACTCCATCCATGCTTTTGTTCCAGCCCTCCGGTCCAGTTTAAGAACCCATGTGGCTCTCGAGTCAAAAAGTTTGCCCACCCCTGACCTAGACCCTTCCCTCACACCATATACAAAAATTTACTCAACATGGATCCAAGACCCAAACGTAAGACTTGAAGCTATAAAACTCCAAGAAGAAAACATTCGGGAAAAGCTTTATGACAATGGATTTAAGGATGAATTCTTTTTCTTTTCTTTTCTTTTCTTTTTGTTTGTTTGTTCATCCTCACCTGAGGATATTTTCCCATTGATTTTTAGAAAGGTGGGGGTGGGGGGGAGAGAGAGAGAAGAAACATTGATATGAGAGAGACACATCGATTGGTTGCCTCCCACATGCCGTGCTCCCCAACCAGGGCTGGGAATCGAACTTGCAGCCCAGGCATGTGCCCTTGACCAGGAATTGAACCCAAGAGCCTTAGGTGTGCGGGCTGACGCTCTAACCACTGAACACACTGGCCAGGGCTGACGATGATTTCTTGAATATGATACCAAAATCACAGGCAACAAAAGCGAAAATAAACCAGTGGGACCACACCAAACTGAGGCCTTCTGTGCATCGAAGGAAACCTTCAACAGAGAGAGAAGCAACCTACACAGAGAGGAAACATTTGCAAACCACTTGTGTGACAAGGTAGGTGTAAACAACACCTACAACTCACAAACAAAAACCCCCAAAATCCAATTACAAAGTGGGCAAAGGACTTGAGTAGACATTTCTCCAGAGAACAGAAACAAATGGCCAACAGGCAAATGAAAGATGCTCAACATCACTAGTCATCAGGGAAGTGCAAGTCAAAACCATAAGAGACCCCTTCACACCCATTACCGCGGCTACAATAAAATCAGAAAATAACAAGTGTGGGCGAGGATGTGGAGGGATTGGAACCTTGTGCACTGCTGATGGGGACGCAGAATGGTGCAGCTGCTGTGGAAATGGTATGGAGGTTCCCCAAAAAGCTAAAAATAGAACTACTGTATGCCCCAGCGATCCCCGTCCTGGGTCTATACCCCAAAAATTGAAAGCAGAATCCTGAAGAGTTATTTGCACACCCAAGTCCATTGCATCGCTATTCACGGTAGTCAGGAAGTGGGAGCAACCCACGTGTCCATCGACTGATGGATAAAGAGTGCATGGCCCATCACACAATGCAACAGTATTCACCCCTAAGAAGGAAGGGCGTTCTGACACCTGCTACAACATGGATGGACCTTGAGGACGTTGTGCCAAGGGAAAGAAGACAGACACAGAACGACAAATCCGGTGTGAACCCACGTCTAGGGAGACCTAAAGTAGACTAAGTGTTGAAACATAAAGGAGAAAGGTGGTGCTGGGGGCAGGTGTGGCTGGGGTGGGGGTGGGGGGGTGGGAGGGTAGGGGAGGGTGGGAGTTGCTGTTCGTTGGGGACAGAGTTTTGGTTTTGCAAGACGAAAACGTTCCAGAGACCCTCTGCACGTGGTTAACACGACTGCACCACACACTTCAAATGGTCAAGAGGGTACATTCGATGTTGTGTGTTTTAACCACAATAAAAACAAAGAGCGGAAGGCTCCTTGGAGGGTCAGAGCTGGTAGGAAAGAAAGGTGGTGCGTGGGGGTGGGGACAGGGAGCGAGCGAGCTGAGCGGAGGCGGCGGGAAGCGAGATGCACGCTGGGTCAAGTTCCAAGGTGGCGTGTGGACACGGGCAGAGCCCAACCAGGCCATCTCTGGACTTGGCAAGTTCTTTGAACAGAGCTGGGGGCAGACAAGGTTTGACGAATAGAGGGCAGGCAGGAAAAAGCCACGGGGATAAAACGTGAGGCTGGGAGGGGGAGGGAAAGTGGGGATCCTGGCTTGACTCGGAGGAAGTTTGGGTATCGGATTGGACGCGAGCACCTGGTGCACGGCTCCGTGCTGGGCTGTGTGCACAGGGGGGAGTCAGGCTGCAGGCAGCGATGATGGGGCTCAGGGGACAGGAAGACAAGGTTAGGGACCAGGGCTTGTCTCCACGTATCCGTAGTCTCCAAAGGTTTCACCTTTGGTTTAAGTGGTGGCGGTGGCAGCCAAGAGCTACTACAAATTACCCACCCAAGGTGGTTGGGAGTTTGTGTGTGGCCTTTAGTGGCCCAGGTCTCATGGGGGCCTGGGGGCCGGGCACGAAAAGGGGGCTCTGCTCTGGGGGTGCCTCGGATCCCCGGAGACCAGGAACTCAGAGAAGCCAAAATCTTGCGGTGGGTCTGTGCTCCCCGACCCCACATGGGCACTACAGACTGAGAAGTGGAAACAGTTTTATCACTTGGTCTACAACTGTTCCCCATTCAAAAAAAAAAAATAGAAAAAAGAAAAGAAAATGGATTGCTTTCCGTTAAAAGAGCCACAGTCCTGGACTGGGAGTCCCTTCAGGTAACTGTCATGACCAACAATCAAAGCGCACTCCCGGGCAGACGGTGCTCGGGCACATAACAAGGCGCCTACGCAGACTCCCTTCTCCGCTCCTCACGGGAACTTTCCGTTTTGAATTCTTTGGAACTGGTAACCGCATCTGATTGGTCCACTCACTTGTGAATCGTGCACAGGAAGTAAAATGAGGGGGGAGGGGGAGGGTCATGGCTTTATTTATAGAAACCCCATTTTTGCTATTTATCAAAAAATAAACACAACCCACCTCACACTAAAAATATGCATCTGAAGATCAACAATGAGGCCATGTTTGGCTGACTCCACAGAGAAGCGGAGATTTCAAGCCATAGGCATTTCTCACAGACGCTCCGAGAATAAGCCGGGACGGGATGCCAACAGCAGTTTTTTTCATTAACATTTTAAGCAACATGCCACCTCCTCCCTGATCCTGAAACTGGCCAAGAAAAGCCTCCTGGTCTGGTCTGTTAGTACAAGCTGTGTGACCTTTGCCAAGTTACTCGACCTCTCTGAGCTGCTGTTTCTTTGTAAGAATGAGGATAATGATACATACCTTTCAGGAGTAAACAAGGTAATAAACCCATAACGAAGTTCTGAACCCAAAAGAGATGCTCAGTGGCCGGTAATGCACTGGTGGCGGGAATTTTGTCACCAGTTCTAATTCCATGAGTCAAGGGCTGGCCCATGTGCCAGTAGAGTCAGCTCCACGAGGGACCACCATGTTGGACGCCTCCTAGCAGCCCTGCAAGATTGTTTGCTGAGAGTAAAAGAACCCAGGTGGTCACGAAAGGACAGGCCTATAGCTCCACGGTATATTTTAAAGACAAAGCAACCGAGGGGCCCATGGTCACAAGCCCTCGGAACAGAGGATGCGTGCCTGTCTCGATGTGTTTCATGCCCTGCTTCCATCTGCGAGTGGCCTGCAGTGCTGCGAGGCGCACGGTCCCACCGTGTGGATGTGAGCTCTGAGCTGCCACCTCCTTGCGGCCTGACCTTGGCTGTTTCCTCATCTGTGAGTGGGAAAGGAGCAATGGCTGGTGATGAGACGAACTGTGTAAAGTGCCCGCCCAGGCATCCGGTGTGTTGTCAACACAGTCGACCTCAGCCTCCGTAAGTATCGATGGTGACGGCATTTTAGAATTGTTCCCCTTTCTCTCTCTCCACGTAAATGGCTGTTTCACTCCCCACTGTAAACCCACACCTAGCACAGTCTGCCCCACGGACCCACAGCCTGATGGGCAGTAAGACAGGGTTGCTGTTTGAAGCTACGGCATTCTGGGGTGTTTGTTACAGGGGTGATAGTAGACTGTGCCACGGCTTCTGTCTCTGGCCTATTTAACTGGACTGGTCTTACTGCCGCGTCCTGGAAACCACGGGGCAGGTCCGCACGTGTGATGCGCCCGAGCCTTCTGACGTCTGCGGAGGCGCCCAAACCTCAGCCAGTGTGGCCAGGCGCTGTCACCATCGGCTGCCTGAGACCTGACACAACTTCAGGCTCATTTACAAACGTGTTATTGCCCCCGATCCCCCCTCCCCCAATGACCCTATAACAAACTGGCGGGAGAGGATACGTGTGGTCTCTGGATCTGCCCACGAGCCTGGGTTCTGGGCAACGGTTAGAGGAGAGTGAGCATCCTGCCCGAGTGGGGACATGTGGTCGACATGTCTTAGGCCCCACGGGCACAGGCCAACGAAGTCGCTTTCTGCCTGGGTGTGGCCCAAGGACAGTCGGTTTCATTCCATGGTTGGTTACCAAATCTAAACTGCACGGAGCCCCCAGAACACTGCTGACCCAAGCTTTGCTGGGTGCTTTTGCTCTATGTCCCCAAGTTCTCTGAGACTCCGCTATTCAGAAGGTGGAGTCCAATCTCCCCTCCTCGCGTGTGTGCCGGCCTTAGCGACACGCTTCTAACAAACAGAGGGAGTCAGAGGTTGTGGTGTGACCAGGAAACTGGGTCATGCGAGGCATGCCAGCCTCTTCCTCGCTCTCTCCTGGGCCACTGGCTCTGGGGGGTGCCGGTCACCACATGTGGGGACCCTCCAGCAGCCCTCGGAGGGGCCCACATGATGAGGCACCCAGGCCGCCTGGGCACAGCCTTCAGATGCTGGCAGCCCTGGCTGACATGGTGACCACAACCTCACGAGAGGCCCCAGGCAGAACCGCCCAGCTGAGCCACTGCTGGGTTCCTGACCCACAGGACGCTGAGATGATGCATGTGGACTGTTCTAAGCCACTAGGTGCTGTGGTGTCTGTCACGTGGCGCAAGATGACTAGTACACGTGTTACGGAGACTCCGAAGGGTGAGCTCATCGTTGTCATCGTGCCCTCGGTCAACTAGAGGGCCTGGCACAGTCTTCTAACCTCCCACTGGTCTAGAATTCTTAGTTTACTGGACGTGGCTCAGAATGCGTGCCAGCGAGTTATTTGACAAGTGGCACCCACAAGGAGCAGGGGTCTCTGAGCACGGCCTCCCACAGGCCCGGTATGGGAGACGCCCATCGATGCTGCCCAACGTGTGTCCCTCTGCCCCGCATTGGCTCCCACCCTTCCACAGCCATTGGCGGTGAGCTGAGCTCCACTGGGGTGGGCTGAGCTGGGGCACCCATGGCAGACCGAGCCACGCGGGCAGCGAACATGTTCTCCTCCAGAGCTGCCGAGGTGACTCAGAGCAGCGGTGGCTTCTGGCACTGCCTTGTCCCTACTTCTTCTTAAAAAAATAAAAATATATATATATATTAAAATATATATATATATATATATATATATATATATATATATATATATACATATATATATTTCAGAGAGATAGGGAGACGGAGAGGGAGAGAGAGAGAGAGAGAGAGAGAGCAAGAGAGAGAAACATCAATGATGAGAGAGAATCATTGATCGGCTGCCTCCTGCACGCCCCACTCTGGGAATTGAGCCCACAACCCAGGCATGTGCCCTGACCAGGAATCAAACCATGACCTCCAGGTTCATAGGTCGACACTCAACCCCGGAGCCACGCGGGACGGGCTCCTTACTTCTGAGAGACATGCCACGGAAGTTTCACTCACTTAGGAAGAGCCGGCGCTCAGTACACTTTTGCTCACTGCACACACACCTGCCAGCCGCCAGAAGCGCCTTCCTGAGCCCAGAGGGACGCCCTGTGCCGGTTCCCGTCTCCGCGGGCGTCGAGCGGTCTCTGCATGTTACATGAACACAGTGCGCACCTGGCCTCCGTGGCTCGTCGTGATCTTTGGGATTCTTTCCCGACGTGGGGAGTTATTGCAGCCGGTTCAGCCCCGGGGCTGTGGGACGAGCCATGGCGGGCACGGGCCACGTGCATGTCCATCCTCGCGTTCGTGGGCGTTCGGGGGCTTCGAGTTCGGGGCTCTGTGGCCCTCGCTGCCAGGCACGCCCACATGGCCTGGGATGAGCAAGCGGGCGGCTCTGCTGGACAATCTCCCAGGAGTGGCTTCCAGGGCCCCGAGTCCACGCTTGCTACCAGCAGTAAATGCCACCTATGGATTCCCCGGAGTGGCTTCCCTCGCTTTTCCCGATGGCCCGTGAACCTGAGCGCCTTTTCACACGCTCATTGGGTCCAATGACCAGCGGTGATTTTCCCATGAATGGACGCTGCCTCTCCCGCGGGAACACACCGATAAGCGATAAGCGTTCCGAGAAGCAGGTGCCACGTTCCATTTTCTGCCTCTGCCGGGAGCCCAAACACACGAATGCAGCTCCCGGCTAATTATTGACAGAAAGGAGGCGTATCGGACAATTTCTCCCCCCGCCCCTCCAGGACTCATTCTGCGTCGCTATGCCCCCGCTTTCATCTCCCCATCCAACAAGTAGTCTCAGTTACAATTACAAACGTGATCTCCTGGGCAGTCCCGGGGGTTCTCCGTAAGTGCCTCCCCAGGCCTCACCTGGGCGGCGGGAGCTCTGGTTACACCTGACTCAGAGCCTTTCAGAACAGGACAGAGTGGCCCACGCTGGCGGAGGATGCGGGCTTCCCTGCCCTTTCTCCTTGAGCGCTCTGTGGACCTTGGGGCAGCTGTTTGGGCAGCTCTCACGGTCTCCCCTTTCACAGCAGGGGGTGGGTTCCCGGCTCCGCTACGTAGCAGGAAAAAGCTGCAGAGCAGGTATGCCCTTCTTTGGCAAACGTGGACTGAGCACCTGGCCTGCCCAGAGGCGGTGCAATCCTTGACTACCTGGAGGTGACGTCGGGGGAGGGAATGTAAATAAGTCCAGTACACAAAAGCCCAATTACATTCTCAGTCACTGGGTGGACGGGTTGGGGGGACACTTTGGCCAACTGCTTGGCAGTTTCTTAAATAAACACACCTCTGCCTCTGACCCAGGACTCCAGTTGTTGGCATTTTATCAGAGAAATGAAAATACATGTCCATCAAAAGCTTTGTTCCTCGCAGTTTTCTTAATGGCTCCCAACGGGAGACAAGCAATCTGTCTAGAAGGATGGATACACAGACTGTGGTCCCTCCACACCATGGGAAACGCGCAGTCGCACACCCTCTCGCGGGTGCACGGAGCGTTCTGCTGAGCAGCAGAGGTTATGTCTGTGACTATCTCATGGTGATGGGGCCGGGAGGGGCCGGGGAGGGGTGATGGGGCATGAACCCGAGGCCCTTCCTGGGGGTGACAGGAATATTCTATACCTTTTTTTATGACTATATTTTATTTTTATCTTTATTGTTGAAAGTATTACAGATGTCCCCTCCCCCCCCCCCTTGACCCTTTCTAGCCCCCCTCCTCAGGCCTTCACATTCTATTGTCTGTGTTCATGGGTTATGCATATATGCATACACATTCTTTGGTAATGGGACTACATCAAAATACAAAGCTGCACAGCCAAAGAAAACATCAACAAATGAAAAGGGAGCCGCTCATATTTGCCAATGCTACACCTGATCTGGGGTTAATATCCAAAGTGTATAAGGAACTCATACAACTGACAAAAGGATGACAAACAGTCCAATTAAAAAAAAATGGGGAAAGGACCTAAATAGACATTTCTCCAAAGTGGACACACGGATGACCAAGAGACATGAAAAAAATGCTCCAAGTCACTAATCACCCGATAGATGCAAATTAAAATGACAATGAAATATCACCTCACACCTGTCAGAATGGCTGCCATCAACAAATCAACAAGTGACAAGTGCTGGCAATGATGTGGAGAAAAGTGAACCCTCGTGCACTGCTGGAGGGAATGCAGACTGGCGCAGCCACTGTGGAAGACAGAATGGAGTTTCCTCAAAAAATTAAATGTGGAACTGCCATTTGAACCCATGATCCCACTTGCAGGAATATATCCTAAGAAACTCAAAACACCGATCAGAAAGAATGTATGCACCCCTATGTTCATAGCAGTGCAATTTACAATAGCTAAGAGCTGGAATCTTCTATACCTTAGTGGGGTGCGGGGTACACAGATGCACGAATCTGTGTTAAAACCGATGGAACTGCACGTAAGATCCTGGCATTTTACTCTGTGCCAATTACACCTCGATTTAAAACATCTAATTACAAAGCCTGATCAGAGCTTTAAGGCGCGGGCTGGTGCTGGGACTGTGGCCAATGGGCACTCCCAGGTGGATAGAGCCGATTGGGAAGGTCTCAGAAGACATCTAAGGCAAGAGGAGAAGGGGGGGAGCGTGCTCCTGGGAGGGGGCTGCTGTGGGAATCGGTGGCTGCCGCCTGGGGGAGGCCAGTAGGCACCCAGGGGAGCTCTGCCTGCCGTGGGCTCACTCCTGGTCCCTCTGGCTCTGTCCTTCACTTCCTTCATTTCCCCCTTCACCCTGATGTTGTTTTGTGCCATTTTCTTATATTTTACCCAAATGCATAAGTGGACTATCATTTTTTATTTTGGAGAAGGGAGGACAAAGCAGTGGGTTTTTAAAAAGATTTTATATATATATATATTTTATTGATTTTTTACAGAGAGGAAGGGAGAGAGAGATAGAGAGTTAGAAACATCGATGGGAGAGAAACATCGATCAGCCGCCTCCTGCACACCTCCCACTGGGGATGTGCCCGCAACCCAGGTACATGCCCTTGACCGGAATCAAACCCGGGACCTTCCAGTCCGCAAGCCGACGCTCTATCCACTGAGCCAAACCGGTTTCGGCTTAAAAAGATTTTTAATGGATTTCTTTGTGTGTGTATGTGTGTGTGTGTGTGTGTGTGTGTGAGAGAGAGAGAGAGAGAGAGAGAGAGAGAGAGAGAGAAAGAGAGAGAGAGAGAGAGAGAGAGAGAGAGAGAGAGAGAGAGAAAGAGACATGGATGTGAAAGAGAAATATCAATCGGCTGCCTCCTGCACGCCCCCAACAGGGGGTTGAGCCCGCAACCCGGGCATGTGCCCTGACCAGGAATGGAACCAGAGACCTCTTGGTACATGGGATGGTGCTCAACCAATTGAGCCACACCAGCCAGGGCTGCAGGGTATTTTTCTGAAAACCAGAGCTGAGTGTAAAATGTGAAGCAGCCTAAGTATGCTTGGGAGCCACCCACACTGTCCTCGAGGGAACAGCAAACTCATACAGATTCAACTAACACGGCTGGTCCCCTCGCCCGAGAAAGAGCAGTGAGATGAGAACACACTTAAACACTGCAGCTGGCTCCACCCACCACCCACCGCCCAGGGAGCAGGTGGCCCAGGAGGAGCCCAGGTGAGGGAGGTGAACCCACTGTTCCTTGCTCAGGTCTCGTACCCTCGTGCCCTCCTGCCTCCCAGCACATGGGCATGGTCCACGCCTTCGAGGAGCTCCATGCATTTTCCATATGACTGCTCTCTAAGGACAGCTTCGTCCACTCAGCTGAAGTGATGGCGTCTCCTCTCTCTTCTATGGTGGCAGGAAGCAGCTGGCACTGGGCGGATCTTCAAGACTGGTTTCCAGTGTAGCCTTCTGAAGGGACTGTCACGGTGGCCATCCTTACACACTCACCTCCCTAATGCCGTGTTAGATTAGGGAGGAGGCGAGGGAGCACAGGACTTGGAGTAAACACACATGAGCTCTAGTCCCAGCTCTGCCACCAAACCGCTGTGTGACCTTAGGAATACCCCTCAACCTCTCTGAGCCCCAGTTTCCTTCTGTTACCTGAAGGTTGGACCTGGCTTTCTCAAATTCAGGGGTCTCTGGGGGAGACACGGGACATGCATTAGCCTCCTTAAGGGCAGAAAAAGCACCCATTCAGATGAATATTTATTAAAAATCAGTGACCATTATTTAAAGACTTCCCTTGGAAATGGACATTGGAGGGCCTCTGCATGGCAATGAGGGGGTCAGTTGAGGTCAAGACTCAGTTTATCGCTCAGCTGAACACTTGTAACCACTCTGGGACCTTGGCCACGTGAGAGCTTTAAATTGTTTGTATTCTTCGTCAGATATCGTTTAATTTATAACCGCACGGGCTGCCGGTTGTGTAAGGAATGCTGATGCTACAATATTCATTAAGGAAGAGCCCATGAGCGCTAATAACTCCGCACATTCGGTCAGGCGCTTTCATAAATGGATGGCCCTGATCTGAAACCTCCTGTGGCCGTCAATAAAACTCCGGAACTTCAAACACCACTGGTCAAGAGAGAAACAAGTAACTTCAGGGAGGAGCCCGGGGCGCACACCTCAGCCAGGTGAGCAAGGTTGGCATCACGGGGCGAGTCGCCCTGGGAGCGTGTGCCTCCCGCTGGCGTGAGCAGGGCACCTCACTCCCGGGATCCTCCCCAACCTACAACCTCAGGCTAATCGTGACAAAAAAAAGTTCCAGTTAAGAACACGAAAGCACGGCACAGTCCTCCCCCAAACTGTCATCAAAAACAAAGACAGTCAGAAGCTGTCCCAGCCCGAGGAGCCTTCACAGCTACAGGTGACGTGGTCCCCGGAGGGGGGGGCTGGGACAGGAAAGGACGTTCGGTAAAAGCCAAGGAAACGTGCATCAAGGACAGACTTCAGTGCATACTAATGTGTCCGTGTCGGCTCGTCTCTGGGACGGTGTCCCACACAACGTGTGATGTTAATGACAGGAAACCTGCCGTGGGTGTTTGGGAACTTGCTGTGTTATCTTTGCAATAACTCTGCAAATCTGAAACTGTTTGAAGAGAAAAAGTTTGTTTAAACACAACCAGAGTAATGATGGCGACAATTACTCAGTTACAACCGGCTGGGAGTGAGCGCCCGCCAGGGGCTGCTGGCCGGACGGGTTTGTGGGAAGCAGTGTGAGCCCACCCTGAGCCCGCCCTCTGAGGTCCTCGGGCAGAAACACATCACCGAACACACAAAGCCAACCGGCGGGTTTTAAAAACGCATCATGGGAGATGAAGAAAGCAGTTGGAGCTATTTTTTAGGTGGCACTATAACCCGAAATCAGCCGTCCTGATGACAAATTTTAATTTATAAATAATCTGCATTTATAGAGAAAGATGATATCTTATAGAAAATCATTATCTAGAAATCTATCTACCCTACCTACCATCCATCCATCCATCTGTCCATCCATATAGGAAGTGGGAACTTTTTCAAACTTTCCACCAGAAATCCCGTCTGTCTCACAGAGCACAGATGAAGCAAATGGCCTGTGTCACTCCCAGGAGCTCTGCCAAGATCTGCAGTGATGCTGAGTGAGTAGGGAATCTGCGAGGCCAGGAGCCCCACCTGTGGGGCGGGCAACAGTGAGGTGACAGGCCTGGGGCACAGCAGGCAGATTTCAGAAATGCACAGGAACTGGCTTTGCCCCGACGAGGCACCGGGCGGAATGTGGGGGCACAGTGCATGTGGGGGCGCAGGACCTGCAGGGAGTAAATAGTGCTTATAGCTTGTGACATGCACCGGCGTGGGGCAGAGGGATCTGCGTCCCCTCGGCCGGGACACAGACGGGCCTAGAAAGAGACTGCTCCAAACTCCAGCACCGCCACCTCCAGGGTGCACATAGGAACCGGGTACCATGGGCTCGGCCCACCCCTTCCGCCTGCACTCCCCGTCCGCTGCAGTCCCCGCTGTCTGCTGCCCAGGAAACAATGCAATAAAAATTATGGCTGCTGACGCCTCCGCTGTAACAGCTCCCATCAATAGCCCGTTTCCGCACAAACGGCCTGTGCAGATTTCTGTGCCGAGGTGCCATGTCAACACATTAAAAAATCATTACGCACCCGAGGCCCTGTGTGGGCACAAGTCGTTCAGGCTGAGTGCGGAGGGAAAGGAGTGCGTCTTGGCTGCCAAGGGTAATGTTTGCGCACCACGCCCAGAAGCAAACAGGGGTGCAGCTGATAGCCCTCTCCAACAGGGCGGGATGTCGGGGCCTGGGGGGCTCGGCTGGGTGGGAACCCGGAGCCCAGCCCAATCTCGGAGAGGCTCAGAGGGGGGCAAAGTGAGCCCTGGCTGGACTGCAGGCTCCTCTGAGGGCGAGGCGCACGAACCAGTCACTTGTCCACCTAATGGCCACGTGAGTATTACCAAGTGGGTTTTGAGGGTCGGAAGGCTTTTAGTACTTCATTAAGCAGCATGAAAAGCCAGACACGTGTGCCAGTGCTGACGGCTGAGGGCCGTGACTGACGCGAGTGGGCACCAACCCGCCAGCAAGGACCTCCTGAGCCACGTGGCTCCTGCTGGGGCTCCAGCAGCTGCAAGCTCCCGCCCCCAGGACTGCCTTCTCCTCCCAGAGCTGGGGAGGCAGGAGCTGAGTTGGGAAGGACTGGGGGTGGAGGTGGGCTCCACGGACCCATTTTCAGTTCAGTCCTCATCTGAATGTCCTCCAGGCACAGCTGGGCATGCCCAGTCCACCCCAAGTGATTGACAGGCACGCCTGGCTGTGTGAACATGGGCACATCATATGCTCTCTCTGTGCCTTGGTTTCCTCATTGTCAAAGTATTAAAGGATGTGACATATGTAAAGGGCTTGGAACAGTGCCATCTGTCCATCCACCCACCCATCCTCCCACTCATCCTCCCACCCATCTATCTACCCACCCCCCATGCACCGCCACACCAGGCCCTGTGCTCGGGCTAGAGAAATGAGTCCATCAAGGGAGGCCAGTGTGATGGAGGCAGTTAACAGAGACCTGACCTGCTGGGTGCTAGAGGAAGTGAAGCTGAGCCCCCACATCAGCAGCTCGGAGGTGAGGAGGTGGGTCTGTCAGGTGGACCCGGCCTCGGCACACGGAGCTCACTTAGCCAGAATCAGGAACCTTACATATCTTAAGTCAGGGATGGCGAACCTATGACACGCGTGTCAGAGGTGACACGCGAACTCATTTTATTGGTTGATTTTTCTTTGTTAAATGGCATTTAAATATATAAAATTAATATCAAAATATAAGTCTTTGTTTTACTATGGTTGCAAATATCAAAAAATTTCTATATGTGACACGGCACCAGAGTTAAGTTAGGGTTTTTCAAAATGCTGACGCGCCGAGCTCAAAAGGTTCGCCATCACTGTCCTAAATCACAGCATAATTCTACCAGGGCTGTAAACTCCATGAGAGCAAGACTGTGGTTCCTCTGTAGCTTCCGCCCCTGGCACTGCAACTGGCCCAAAGGAGACGCATTGCCGTCCGTTCAGTTGGGTTGGTTTGGGCGTCATACGGCAGCGGAACACGACAGTTTGCTCAATTTGTCACATCACAGCACAGAAGAGAACGCGTGACATGTGTGAGGACATCAACAGACATAGAGAAAGGGGGTGAGGAAATACTAGCTAATCATATAACTGGTAAGAGTTTAATATCCAGAATATATAAAGAGCTCCTCCAATTCAACAACAAAAGATAACCCATAAAAAATGCGCCAAGGTGCCCGGCTGGTGTGGCTCAGTGGTTGAGCATCGACTTATGAACCAGGAGGTCATGGTTTGATTCCTGGTTAGGGCACATGCCCGGGGTTGCTGCCTCAATCCCCAGTGGGGGGCATGCAGGAAGCAGCTGATCAATGATTCTCAATGATTCTCTCTCATCATTGATGTTTCTCTCTTCCTCTCCCTCTCCCTTCCTCTCTGAAATTAATAAAAAATATATATATTTTAAAAGATTTTACAAAAACAGGCAAAGTAACTAAAACTGCTGTACAAAGAAGATAGACAAACAGCCACTAACCACAGGCGAAGATGCTCAATATCAGTGGTCATTAGGCAAATGTAAATCAAAACCACAATGAGGTATCATGTCACACCTATTAGGATGGCTGCAATTAAAAAAAAAAAAAAGAAAAGAAAACGCAACATAGCAAGTTGTTGGTTAGAACATGGAGAAGTTGGAGCCCTCATACCAACTGGGAATGGGAATGGTGCCCCCTCAGTGTGGTGATTGCCCAGAAAGTTAGAGATATGGTCCAGCTATCCCACAAGGTATATTCCCAAAAGGATTGAAAACAGGGACTCAAACAGGTACCTGTATGCAAATGTTCACTGCAGCCTTATGAACAAGCACCAAAAGGTGGAAATAACTCAAGTGTCTATTGCCAGGTGAATGAATAAACAGAGTGTGGGCTCTGCGTATCAGAACTTCATTCCTTTTTTAAAGGCTGAATGTGGCCCTAACCGGTTTGGCTCAGTGGATAGAGCGTCGGCCTGTGGACTGAAGGGTCCCAGGTTCGATTCCGGTCAAGGGCACCTACCTTGGTTGCGGGCACATCCCCAGTGGGGGGTGTGCAGGAGGCAGCTGATCGATGTTTCTCTCTCATGGATGTTTCTAACTCTCTATTCCTCTCCCTTCCTCTCTGTAAAAAAATCAATAAAAAAAATATATATTAAAGGCTGGATGTGGGTCTGAGAGTAAGACAGGCATTAAAAAAAGGAATGAAGTTCTGATACATGCTATGACATGGATGAACCTTGCAAACATGCAAAGTGTAATAGGCCAGACACAAAAGGACAGCTATTGTATGATCTCACTCATACAAAGTATCGAGGATAGTCAAATTCTTGGAGACAGAAAGTAGAACAGTACCAGGGCCTGGGGGAGGGGAGGGAAATGGAGTCAGGGTCTAATGGGCCCCAAGTTTCTGTTATGATAAGGAGTTTTAGAAATAGATGGTGATGGTTTCAGAACGCTGTGAATGCCACTGAATTAACTGTACACTCAAGATGATTAAAATGTTATGCTATATATTTAACCTCAATTTAAAAGAGCAAAAACAAAAAGGCAACCCCTCACCTACCCCCAACCAAACCTGCTGCTCCTGTGCAATCCAGAAATCTTGGCACTTCTCTGACGCCTTCCTTACTCTCAGACCCACATCCAATGACGTCCACCATACACAGATCTGGCCTCCGCCTCTCCCCACACCCGCTGTGCAGCCTCTCACACCTGGGCCACAGCAAGAGCCCCCAGTTCTGCCCTTGCCCGCGCAGCCCGCTCTCTGCAGAGCAGCCAGAGGGATCCTGTCCAAACCTAAGTCAGCTCCCGCCCCTCCCTGCTCCACCCTCCTCCAGCGCTCCTGTCTCACCCAGCCCAGGCCCCCCAGTGACCAGCGGCTCATTACAATCAGACTGCCCCTCCTGCTCCTTCCCTCCATGCTCCCCAAACTGTCTCCACAAGCCCATCCGGCATGTTGCAGGCACTCTGGGTCAGAGGTTTTGCACTGGCTGTTCCCTCTGCCCAGAATGCACGCCCCCCACTCCCTCCAGGTGTGTGTTGCCACCATGCTGCCCATTGACAAGGACATCCCTGGCCACCCGATTTAGAATTGCCCCTGTTCCCTTTCACTAAGCCAGCATAGTCAGTATTCAATTAGGTACTTCTGGTGGTCAAGAAAGCTTCCCCAGGGCCACGGCTTTGTCTGTTCTGTCCTCTGCTGTGTCCCAAGCCCTGAGGACACAGTGCCAGGCACCCAGCCAGCTCATAGCTGCTTGTTGAACAGGCGAATGAAAGGTTCAGGAGAGAGAGCTCTCCTGCTCCCACCGAGGGGGCGAATGACAGCCTGCCTGGGCTTCCGATCCTGCCTCTGCCACTTGTCAGCTGTTTGACCCTGAGGTATTGCTTCATGACTCAGTTTCCTCATCCATAAATGGGGAGAACAACAGGGCCTGCCGCATAGAGTGAGGACCGCACGGGATGATGTATAAGAGACTTCCACACGCACACTCAGCAAGTGAGTTATCTGTACGCGCCTCCTTCCCGCCCTTCCTCCCTCCCTCCATGCCCAGGATGCCATCAGTGTCGAGACGCACATAGGACATCCCAACAGGGTTTTGTGGGATGAGCAGGAGCACGTTAGGCAGTGGAATTGCCACTTCACCTCTCCCTGCCCTTGCAGGAGGTTCAGACTGTGGGCTACATAACTTCTTCATAACCAAGGAGGGAGCTGGTGAGGAAGCCAGGATGGGAGGTGACATGTGTAACAATCCATGGCTCAGGGAAGTGAGAATGAGCTGGTCCTAGGACATGTCCCAGAGCGTCAGGTATGACTTCACATCTGGGTCTCAGGGAACCGGCCTATTTCGGGGAGGCCTCCTGAGAGCAGGAAGGCAGGTCCTCCAGGCTGGCTTCTCACGCCACCCCCTCCCCTTCGGTGCCCAGCTCCTGGCCCCCCCCCTCCCCCTCTCTGGCCAGTGGGACCCTCCCTCTTCCTTCTGGCCCCGTAATTTGATGAGCGCACAGCTTTGTTTCTAGAAAGACGCCAAACTGGGCCTTTTAAGAAGGGTAAGTTTCTCCTTGGAAATCCAAAAGGGAAAAGGAGGGGTGGGGAGGAGAGAGGGAGAAGGACATAATCAAAAGGAGGGCTCCCAGGCTATAGTTAGCAGCTCCAGTCCGAGGTGGCACTCTGATTGCAGGGCACAGAAGCCCAGTCCGCGGCTCCAGGGGTGGGACGCAGCCGCGTAATCAAATAAACCGTGTGCAGCCGCAGCCCCTTGTCCCTGCCCGCCCCTCCCAGGTTTATTTAATAACCTCTGAACCGGGAGGGGGAAGTCGTCCAGGAAGCACTGCTTGGGTCATTTATTTTAAAATTATTGGTATAAAAATATCCAGCGTCGAGATTTATGTGCAGGGAGAGGCCCAGGAAGTGAGGGAGTCCCCCTCCCCGCCGGTCCCAGCCTCATGTATCTCCCCCCTCACCCCCAGTTCCTCTGCAGTTTCCATTAGGGCTTCAAGTCATAGTGGTTACTTTATATCTCAAATAAATCTCCAGAACAGCACGGAAATATTGTGTGTATTAATAGCGCCTATAAAAACATCCGAAATCCCTCCATCCGCCACGCGGTGGACACAGCATGGCTGGGGATGGGGTGGGGGGGGGGGGGGGAGTGCTCCCCAGCCCTGGCTTAGCCGCGGTCTGGACGCCGTCTGCCTGTCTGTGGTGCCCCCAGTAACCTGAGGCTGACAGAGTACCCTCCACACCCCAGAGCAGCGCAGGGGACGGTCCCCACCGAGGAGGCTGGGGTCCCCTGTCCCCGCCCCTCGTGTGCCCCTCAGTCCCCTGAGAGCTGCCACCCCCGGAGTCCCCAACGCGGCTGTGCTCAGGGACCCCCCTCCCTTCCCTCGCAGCCTCTGGATACTCACGGGCTGCAGGGTCCTCCTTGGGGGGCAGCCCCTCGAGGCCGATGTCGCCCTCCAGCATGGCTGGGCTCGCTGCCCGGCTCCGGTGCGCCCGGACGCGCGGGGTCCAGGAGAGGAGGTGACTTCGTCTTTGAGGGTTCTGAGGGCCGGGGTCCTGGCCCAGCTGGTCCAGGGACAGTCCCCCGCCTCCTGTCCAGACGCAGGACGCGGAACCTCGCGCGCGCGCCTGAGCCAAACTTGGCCTCCCCGGCGCACCGCCGCGCCACTCCTCCCCTCGGCTTTTTGGGCTGGGGGTCCTGGACCAACCTCCCGCCCCAGGGGGGCTACCTGCGGGCGCCGCCCTCGCCCCGCCCCGCGCGCAAATCGACTCCCCCGCGGCCGCCCAGACACCGAGCGAGCGCACGGGACTCTGGAGATGAACAGCCGCCGAGCTCTGCTCGCGGTCCGGCCCGCCCCCGCCTCCACTCCGCGGGCGCCTCTCCGCCGGTTCTGGACCGACTTATCAGTGGGGCCCTGAGCAGCCCTAAGAGGCGCGCCCCCAGACAGGCCCCCAGAGAAGGGTGTCCACTGGGGGAGGGGCGGGGGTAGCGACCCAGCCCTGAGAACCAGCACAGCGTGGGGCGATTCCGTGGGTGGCCCATCCAGGGCAGTGAGCGCATTCCGGACCCCTCCCCCAGGCAAGGAGGCCTGAAGTTGAACCCCAGGCTAGGAAGACCTTGGAATCTGGGTAAAGGCAGAACTGCCCCCCAAATAGGAGAAATCCTGTTCTATGAGGACTCCAGGGAAGTGAGCTAAGAAAACCAGCCAAGGGTGCAGGCAAGGCCTTCTGACCCACCTCCTGCCACCGGCTCAGGACTGGGAGCAGGGGGTGTCACCCTCCAGCCCTGTCCACGTTTAGAAGGCCAGGTCCCGACAGCCCCGCATCCTCCCTGGGCAGAGATGCGGGCACCAGGAGAGCGTGGAGAGCCACAGGGGAGGCCCCTCCAGGGTCTCTAGAAACCTCACACCCATGACGCCTCCAGTAAACCCAGTACATGCTGAGCAGAACTGCCTTCAGCAAATTGCTAATTTAAGCGGCTCCCCGACCGCAGCACAGCGGTGGTGGGACAGGGGCAGCCCGCATGACATTTCAAAAGGTCACCTCACACTTTCTGCACCACAAGGAGGAGCTGGGCGGGTGCTGGGCGCCCTCCTGTGCCAGGGACCCCTGAGTACCTGCCACAAGCCACTAGTGTTGTGGCTGGCCCCGGTGGAGACAGACCCAGCCACCCCGTGTGAACAGGCATCACCCACATGAAAGGAATCTATGCATCTTGGGGGGCGGGGAGCAGCAGAGGGGGGCGTGGTTGCAAGTCCTCCCCATCCACCCAAGCCCGCTCCAGCAGAAACTGCCCTGGGCGGAAACTCTCCCCGTAGCAGCAAAACCACAGAGAAATGTCTCCGGTCCGCATGTGCTTCCCTGCCCCTCTCCCGAGATGCTGCGTGCAGAGAGGACAGTCTAGTGTCCTTGCTCCCCACCGGGCGGGGGAGGTGACCTGCCACTGTCTTCAGCATTCGGCCCCTCTCGGAAACCGGAGACAGGCAGCAGGTGGGGCTTCCTAACCTCCGTGGAGGAAGGCTCACCTGTGAGGGGTCTGCCCGGAGCCCCGAGGCGGGGGCTGAGCGCTCCAGACACTCGCCCCAGGAGGGCAGAGCGGGCCCTTGCAGGGGCCCCGAGACTTTCTCACAGTCTGTCCACCCGACCCCAACCACGGTTGCGCGGGAATCGAGATAAAAACGCATTTTTTCTTGGAAGGGCCTGATGGCCACCGTGATACATGGCAATAGCTCAGTTGTGTAAATACACAGAGAAAATTTTAGCGTTCTAACCCCTGGAATGATGAACTATAAACCGAAAAGGCTCAGGGGGAAAAAATGTAAATACGACCAGGGCTATTTTTAAGCCCCATTGTTTACCTTTTTGGGCCAGGGATGGGCTAGGGCACATTTAGCCAGCTTTAAAATGCACATTATTATCGCATTGTTATTAGCAGACGTATGTTAAACGGCCATTATTAGGTGCTGATTCATCCGACTGGAGCCGTGTTTCTGGTCCCACGCTCTTGGCTCCCATTGAGTTGTGTTCTGATGGAGCCTTCAGCTGAGCCCAGCACGTGTGCGAGCCCGGAGCAGACTGAGGACGGCTAAGCAGATATTCCATTCTGTCCGGTTTAAAAGACATCTTCGTAAATACCGGCTCATTTTTACCAAGACTGGTTTTGGCAACTATTTTGGTACATGTTGCCGGGCAAGGAGGATGCCAGGCTGGGGAGATTTGGGGCTCCCACGTGGCCCGAGCGGGGACAGTGCCCTGGGAGGAGATGGAATGACCTGCCCCAACCAGGGCAGCCCGCCTGTGCCAGGAGATGTTTATGTCAAAAGCAGACTGGGGCAAGTGGACTGGCGCGGGGAGGGGCACGCCTGTCATCACAGCCCCAGCCATCATTACGGGACACAGCAATCACGCCACACAATGCTTATAATCATGGGCAATGGTTTCCCTTTTGGGGAGGCGGCAAGGGAGGGGGAGAGGCAGCTCCCTGCGAGGCTGAGCCAGCGCTCCGGCCCTGGGGTTGGCCCAGGTTTAAAATAGGCTTTGCAGGGTGAGGCCCGGCCCCGCTGGGTGGGACAGGCTGAGCCCTCCTGGACACCGGAGCCTTATCAGACCCCGGGGCCTCATCAGACCACGGGGCCTCGTGGAGTCTGAACTTGTACGTGACTCAGGGCCACCGGCAACAGCACCCGAGTGTCCACGGCTCTCCACTGCTGCTCAGGGGCCTGTCAGAGACCAGAGCTGACTCAACAAGCAGAGTCGCGGAGCCGGAATGCCACCCCTGTGTCACCTGCGGTTAGTAACCCAGCCCTTCGGATGAACCAGGAGATGCCCAGTGTCACTCGTCCTCAGCACAGGAACAGGCCATGGGTCATTTCAATCCTGACTTGTAGTCTTAGGATATCTGTTTGCAATTCAACACCTGCCTTGGGTAGGACCTAGGACCCCGACTCAGGGTTGGCAGAGGCTGGGGATGCAAATGAGCAAGATGAGGCCAAGCCCCCCAGGGCTGGTGCACAGCTTGGGGAGATAAGTCAGGAGTGGAGGAGTGAAGGCAGAGCCTCACAGGGAAACGAAGCGGCTAGAACCCATTGCGGACAAGTTGCTCCTCGGACCTCGGTGTGTGCATCTGTGAGAAGGGCCCTGGCTCGTGCTGCCTCTCGGGGAGGGGGGGTGGCGTGGGGTGAAGCTGGAAAGAGAATCCAGCTTCCAGCCCGAAACGCAGCTCTCGTCCGCACTGGACTCGGGGGGTGTCACTACGTCTGTCGTCCTTGGGTCGGCGGGCAGGGCCTGTGTGGGACACTCAGATGCAGCAAGCAGCTTGGAGCCGCAGTGCCACTGACCTGGGGGTCAGGGAGGGGAAGGGGTTTTTCTGGGTTGAGGTGGCTTAAGGGCAGAAGTGGGGACAAGGCACAGAGGTGGGGGAGTGAGTGGGAACAGGCCAGCCTGGTAGATGTGGGGCACAGTGAGTAATGAGTCCAAAGGCGGGGTTCAGGCAGACCCCAGGCCTGTGCAGTGCACTATCTGTAGACAGATAGATAGATACAGGAGGATATGGTTTTATTGATTTTAGAAGGAGAGGAAGGGAGAGTGAGAGAGAGAAATGTCAATTAACTGCATCCCATACTCGCCCTGACTAGGGATCGAACCCACAACCTTTTGGTGTAGGGGACAAGGCTCCCACTGAGCCAGGGCAGGACGGAAAAATGCTTTAAGAGTTGTATTCACGTGAAAGTGACATAACACAAAACTAACCACTGAAAAGTAACGACGCAGTGGCACTTAGGACATATGGGTGCCGCACAACCATAGCCACTGTCTAGTTCCAGAACACTTCCCGCACCCCAGAGTAAAGCCCCCCACCCCACCGTCAGTCCCTGCCCCTCCCCCGCCCCCACTCCCGCCTGCTCTCTGTCTCCGTGGCTTTGTCTGTTCTGGGCATTTCACGTCAACGGACCATGCAGTGTGCGTGGCCTTCTGCGCCCTTCTCTCGGTGTTGGTTTTCATAATTTATAATGTCCTTGACGCTCTCCCACATTATTGCGTGTGTCAGGACTTCGTTTATTTCTGTGTCTGCGTAAGGTTCGTGGTGTGGCTGTGCCACAGCTGGTATCCACTTATCCGATGAGTATTGGGGCTGTTTCCCCAAGGGGTCCCACCAAGGAGCCTGCAGGGCCTGGGGTTCTTCGATGGCCTGAGGGTCCCTGGCAAGGCTGGGCAGAGGGCACAGTGGCTGGGCTGTGCGGAAGTGGAGGAGGAGGGGGACCAGCAGGGAGCCGGGGAGAAACCGGCCCAGCCTTCCCACAGTTTGAGACGCGAGGCAGCTGCTCAAGGCTGATAGCGGGGGCCCTTGAGTGGGCCAGAGGTGTTGGAGCGAGCCCGGCCCCCACGGATGCGGAGGACCCGCTTCCTCTCCCTTCACCGGCTTCCCTGGCACAGGGGCCCGGGGACACAGCAGCTGCTGCCTGGGCCTCCCTCCGAGCCTGTTTATTTAACAAGCACTTAGCCAGCACTTACTGTGTACCAGGCCCTGTGCCAAGCACTTTATAAAAGCCTCTCTCTGCCGTGCGCGCTAGCATCAGTCCCACTTTACAGGTGAGGAAACTGAGGCTCAGAGCGGTGAAATCACTTGCCCGAGACCGCACCACAGCCAGTGCAGGAGCTGGGGCTCAAACCCAGGCAGCCCGGCTCCAGAGTTGGCGACTGAACCAAGTCTGCTCTGAGGTCCAAGTCCAGCTTTCCCAGCATCTGAGCTCTAGGGCCCCGAGTGCAGCCTGCGCTGTGAGCCTCGGGCTACATGTACTTCCTAGTTTTCCTTTATCCAGCTCATCTTTTCAAACTATTTTGGTTCTTTTTATTTTTTTTAATATTTTTTTTTATTGATTTCAGGGTGGAAGGGAGAGGGAGAGGGAGATAGAAACATCAATGATGAGAAAGAATCATGGATCGGCTGCCTCCTGCACGCCCCACACTGGGGATCGAGCCCACAACCCAGGCATGTGCCCTGACTGGGAATGAAACTGTGACCTCCTGATTCATAGGTTGACGCTCAACCACTGAGCCACACCGGTTGGGCTATTTTTATTTTTTAATTGTGCTAAAGTACACAATGATATTTACCATTTTAACCATTTTTAGGTGTTCTGCTCTGTGGCCCTGAAGTTCCTTCACACTGTTGTGCAGCATCATATATTCACAGAACTCTCTTTTCCCAACTCGAAACTGTCCCCAGGGAACACCCCGCCCAGCCCTGGCACCCACGTCCTGCTTTCTGTGAATCCGACTCCTCTAGGCCCACCTGGGAGTGGGCCACCCAGGACTTGTCCTTGGGAGTCTGGCGTTTTGCATGAAGCCTAGGGCCCCCAGGTTCCTCCACGTGGTCGTGGGTTTCAGAAGTTTCTTTTTTTTTTAAAGGGCTCATCCAACTTTATTCCTACAGAACCCAATATTGCCGTTGGAAATGGAAAATTAGAATCACTGGCTACATAAAGAAGGTGATAGTTTAATAGAGCACAATTTTTAAAAATATGTTTGTATTGATTTTAGAGAGAGGGAAAGGGAGAGGAAGAGGAAGAGAGAGAGAGAGAGAAAGAGAGAGAGAGAGAGAGAGAGAGAACATCAATGAATGAGAATCATTGATTGGCTGCCTCCTGCACGCCCCCCACAGGGGGTGGAGGCCACAACCAGGGCATGCGCCCTGACCAAGAATCGAACTATGACCCCCTAATTCATGGGGTCGATGCTCAACCACTGAGCCACACCAGCTGGTCTAGAGCACGGTTTTTATACACCAATGTTCACTTCTGCCTGGGTGCCCTGCGGGGGGCGGGCGTGAGCCTGGGTGGTGCTGCTGAGCCGGAGACTCGGTGGCAGAGCGGTGATAGACCTGCTGACCCCAAGCCCAGACTCTGTCCTCTACAGACTCCACAGTCTGCAAGAGAACTGAGAACCAACTGCGTTCTCACCACGCGCTGCCACCCCTCCCTGTGGCCCGCGACCTTGTGCCCCCGACATCGGCTCCCTTTGCACTGAAGTGGCTCGCAGAGCACCAGGGGCTGGGGTGGCGCATTTGGGGAAACACCCCAAATAGCGACGATCCCTCCTGGGCTCCACCCAGGTTGTGTGCGGCGACACCGTGGCCCTGTCACATCCGCTGTCTTCCTTTCCGATGCAGGACGGCGGCCGCGAGCTTGGAGGCCTGGCATTAAATACTCGCGCTGTCCTATTTTTATCTGTTACCCCAATCACGTGAGGTACGAGTTATCATTCCCACTTACAGCCGAGGAAGCTGCTAGCCAGAGGCGGGGAATGGCTTGCCCAAGTCCACACAGCGTGTAAGTGGCAGAACCAGGAGTCAAATCCTAGCGCAACGGCTTCTAGAACTTTCTAGGCAATTCCAGGACTCCTCCCCCTGCACCCTACCCAGTTGCTTGTTTCTCTAGAGTTGGAACTAGGATGGATGGGCCTAGCACACCAGTTGTAACACATTGTCATTATAATAACAGCAGGAATGCTACAGAACCAACTGGAGAAAAAGCCCTGGTTTCGCCCTTTTGATCGGCTACGTCCAGAATCCGGGCTCAGGTCTCCTTGGCGTCTCCTCAGCCTCCCGCCCGCTTGCCCGTTTGCAGGATGAAGACTCAGCCGCCGTCTTCCAGGAATGACTAACATCTCGTGGCCCGTGTACCTTCGAGGCTGCCCAGATGGCTTCAGTTTTCGGAATTAAAGGGACTCTAATTAACGGTGCAAATATTTACGCTCAAAGCTCCAACAGAGAAAACACAGCTTGCTGTTTTTTCAGAGTAAATAACACAGATGCCAAGGCTCTTGGCAATAACGCAGGGATGAGATCGCCAAGGATGGTAGGTTCCTGTGAAAGTCCCTTCTGTAACTCAACACACCCGGAGGGTTCGCTTCCCCCGCAAAAGGCCAAAGTTCTATTCAGCCCTCTCAATGGAGACGGCGGCCTCCTCCGGGAGTCGGCGATGGACCGCGTCCCGGGGGGAGGATCGCGTCACATGCGTTCATTTAGGAGCGAGACCCTCCGGCTTGCAGTCGGTGACCCCGGGGCCGCCTGCTTCTGGAGGCCGGGCCTTCTGCAGGTGCGTCGCCCATGAAAGCTTCTGCCGCCGCCATCTGATCAGAGGGCCTTGCCTGGCAAAGGGCCCATCGGACGGCGTGGGTGCTGCCTGCCAAGAGCCGGAGGATGGGCCTCAGCGTCACTCGGGGTCTTTTGTCCCAAATGCCTCATGTACCCTCATCTTCAGTGTGGGCAGGGGTGGGGGGACAAGTGCCAGGGAAAGGGAACACGGGGTCAGGCCGCCCGCCTCCACCCCAGGCCTCCACAGGGCCCCTCGAGTGTCCCTGCGAGAGTGTCCCCCAGGGAGCAAGCGCAGCGGCTCAGAGAAGACAGCGCACCCACCCTCCTCTCGGGAGAGATAACGCATTCCCAGACGCTCGGAGGGAACCTGAGAGGGGAAAGCGGAACCCGACCCCACTTATCTCCGAAGGGCCGGGAGCCGCCATGACGCTGCGCCCACGGTGCTCTGGGCGTGGGGTGCACAAAGCCGCAGTCATCTCCGGGGACGGCCCGACGAGGAGTAGGCGTCTTTGTCCCTCAAAAGCAGAGGGTAAGTCACGTCCCCAGCCTACCCTGTGCTTCCATTTATGATACGTTTGATGGCAAAACCTCGAACTCAGAGCATCAGGCCAGGGCCACGGGGACTGGCCTGCTGCTCCGGTCCGCTGTGACGTGTGCGTGGGCCGTGGTGTGGCCCCTTGTGAAAGGGTGACCCTGCCACGCACCCCACTCACACCACACTTGTCAGTATTTCTGCCTGGAACACGGGCGGCCTTGCTGGGTTGGGGGCCCCTGGACTCTAGGCCACGCTTGGCCCAGCAGTGGGAGGCTGTGGGCAGGACCACCCACCCGCAGCCTGGGGTCTGGAACAATGGCCCACTGTTGGCAGCACATTTATTGTTTCCATGGTCTTTGTGGCATCGTTTCGGGGTTGAACGCCCTCTCCCAGCCTCTGCTGCGCTCACGGGCAGGGTTCCCTGGGTGCCAGGGTTGGCTGACGGGTCAGGTAGTGCCCAGAGCGGTGTTTTGGCCCCTCCTCACCACCACCGCAGGGACTTAGTACCACTGGGGAGTCTCACTCTGGGCAATGAGTCCTGTGGCACTCTGAGAAGCAGGACAGGGTGGGGAGGGGAGGAGAGGGGAGGAGAGGGGACCGTCGGGCCCATGTCCTGGCTGTGCGGCTCACTATGGCACCCCTCCCAGCCTTCCCAAACTCACCCATAGTGCAGGGGTGGCGGCACCCATCTGAGGGGGATGAGCATGCAGTGAACCTCGCCAGGGGGACCTGGGCCAGCACCTGAGCTGTCAGGAGCTTGTCCTGCCTGGTGCACCTGTCAGCCAGGCAGCAAACACAGGGCTCCCTCCGGGCAGGGGTCAATGAGTCAGCTCAGCGCCGGTACAAATGGCACCGCTGGTTGTACTTAAACCACAGACATTTACTGTCCCAATCCTGGGAGCTGGAGTCCGAGACCCAGGTGTCCCTGGGCTGGCTCCTCCTGAAGCCTCTCTCCTGGGTGTGCAGACGACCGCCTTCTCCCTAGGTCCTCTCGTGGTCCCTCTGTGTGTGTCTGACCTCTTTTTCTAAGGGCACTAATCACACTGGATTAGACCCATGCCAAGGCAGGATGAGGCACTGGGACCTTAGCGGCTCAGGGGAGGGGGGGCAATCCTGGAACAGTCAGGAGAGAGGGTGGGGCAGGGCCAGAGAGCTGGCAGCGGAGAGGGCTGCCTGGAGGTGCTGTGGCCGCTGGAGAGGGACAGCAGCCTGGCAGGAGTGGCCCAGAGAACAGACAGCCAGTATCTCTGTCCTCTGACCCCAAGAGCTGGGCATGTTCAGAGTTCAGAGCGTGGTGGGGACAAGTGTACCCAGTCCATAGAGCTCCCCCGCCCCCAGCACAGGGCAGAGCAGGTGGCAGGGGAGCTGGGCTGCGGAGGCCCTGGCATGGTGGCCAAGTGCTTGGCCCCAGCTGCATGGACAGCAGACTAAACTAAACAAACCAGCGCAAACGAAAACAGGCACACTGGCCACCCGCCTGGTCCTGCCAGCCAGGATGGTCTGAGGGGACCATTCTAAGGAACAAGTCACCCCCCTGTCAGAGGCCCCAACTTCTCACTGGCTCACGGGAGGGACCCTGGTTCCGGGACCAGGGAGGCTGTTTGGGCAGGTTGTCCAGGAGAGCTCGGGGCCCAGAGCCGCAGCCCACAGTTGCCATGAGCACGATGAACCCCAGAAAGATGCTCTTGCAGGTTTCCGAGGACCAGAGGAGAGGGCTGCCCCTTGGGGGCCTGAATCACCCCTGGTGTCGGTGCTAAAGGAGCCCCAGTCGCTCCTGAAGGGGGATCGCAAGTCTGCCCTCGGGGCCCACTCAGCTCCCATGGCTCAGGGGGCCTCCTTTCCACAGCTTCTCAAACAGCTAGAGCCTGTGGCTCTCAGTGGACCCCATGGAAGACTGTCCTGCAGGACTCCTCAGGGAGGGGAGGATGGGCTCGGTCATTTCAGGGAGGGGCTGCCCAGCACCTAACTCCCCTTCCCATTGGAGGATCCCCCAGGTGTGACATCGGTGGGTACAGAGCCTGCTCCTGTGTCAGGGGGTAGGAAATCCTCCAGCTCTATCTCCCTGGCAACTGGGCCATGGGCATGTGACCCAGGCTTGGCCAATCAGATGCACCTCGACCAGAGAGGGCAGGGTTAGGGTTCTCCCAGGACAGCATGGCACTGTCCAGTGGCTGTGGCAGCCGAGTGCAGCGGCCGGGGGTCCGGCAGCGCCATGGAGCGTGGGCCCCTTGCCCGTCCCGCTCACGGCTCTCCCAGGCCGCCTTCCTTCCTGCCTCACAGGGTCCTCCATCGTGTTCCTTTCCAGAATGGCAGCCAGACTGGTGTTGGTTGCTTACATTCTGAGGTGCTGAGCAGCTGTTACTTTTACTGGACTTCTCACCCGGACAATCACAGTTTGCATTCACGCCCAGAAGCCCGCTGGTCTCCGGCACCTCCCTTCTGAGCCACTGGTGTGGCCTTGTTTCAGAACACTGGGTTGTGTAACGGCTAGTTTCCTGCTAGACTTGGCTGCTGGGGCGCTCAGAGACGACTTGGGGGGCTGCGTCAGGGCCGAGAGCACGGTGGTCTCACGTGCTGGGAGACCACCGACTCACACCCACCGGCCCTTTGTCAGCTCGGCAATCTTGGGCAAGTGCCCGTTCCTTTCTGTGCCTCAGTTTCCTTGTCTGTGAAATGGGGATCCATTATTGTGCCTCCCGCCAGCATTGGCACGGACAGCAAGTGAGCAAAACAGCAAAAACACTCCGTGCCTCGCCCTCGGCGACCATCAGTGAGTGCTGACCAATGTTTTTAACCACCTTACTTCCAGAACCTCGATTTCCCAGTGCCTCCTTGTCCAGACCAACCCGCAAAGGACTTTATGCCTGGAGGAGTATTAAGGCGTGTAGTAAGCTACCATAGTGCCCTTGAGGACAAGATGGAATCTCAAGGCATCCGCTCGGCAGAGCACAGCGATGTCTGCCAGCCCAGAACACCACCCCCACACCCCCTGCATTGCCGAGTTGGGCACTGAAGTGTTTTCCATCTTTAAGGGAGTCTGTAAGGACTGTCAGTGTTGAGCGTGGAGGCCTCCAGGCAGTGCACATTTGTGGAGCCGTTCCTATTGCCCTGGCACAGGTTTAGATGCTGAGGGGACCGGGCTTCGAAAAGTCTTTCCCGCTTTGGAAATGATATTCTTACGAGGGAAACAGAATAAGCAGATGATGCCGTGCAGAGGGGAAGGGCTTGGAAGAGAAGTGAAGCAGGGCGAGGATGGAGATGACCAGATGCCACCGACATGGAGCTCGGGGTGAATCGGGAGGGAGGCCTGCCGGCATCTGGGGGCCCGGGGAACCCCCATGCAAAGGCCCCGAGGGCAACTGGCTGTTGCTTTGACCACGTTTAATTGCCATAGGAAGGCTGGTGCGGAGGAAGGACGCAGAATCCGCCTGGATTTACCAACACGTCTGCAGGCATAATCCCAGGTAAATATTGATTCAGCGTATTTACACAGAAGTATCTTATCACAGTGCGGCGTGAAAGTGACCAAAAAATCTAATTGGTCATGAATTGTTTTACAGCGCCAGGAAGATGACACAGAGGGCGTTAATTACCGCATTTTACAGGTTCCCATGGGAGGGCAAATACAGAGGTATATACATTTGAAGGAGCACTCACATTTTGCCAGGACTGAAAAATACGTATCCAAAGGCCTATGTACCCACCTAAAAAAATAAAATAAAAATCTAGACACGCACGACGCACTCTGTTCATCTGAGACCGAGATAACGCTGGCATTTCCAAACACAGCCTAGTAGTTACTAGTAAATACCCCGGCGGTTCTCTGAGCGCGCCTGCAGTTTTCTTTTCAAGGGAGTCATTTATCCAAAGAGGAAACTGTGGGGACCAGTCGCCCCATTTTAGAGATGAGAGACCAAGGCTCAGAGGCAGGAGGAGAAACCCGGGTTCCTGGTTAATCAGTGGCTTGCCAGGACCAGGACGAGAAATTGTCCTGGGACCCTGTCACAGACTGCCAGTTGCTGCACCCCCTCCCCCCAATATTTATTCTTTGCTTTTATTCTTAGCAAAAGAACACCTAGTTTTTAGCTGCATGTGACTACCCAGAACAAACATGGCATTCCTGACGGCCCTTGCACCTCGGTGTGGCCATGGGACTAAGTTCAGGCCAGTGGGAATGCGTGAAAGTGTGTGGGCAACTTCCAGGGACGGGGAGTGCCGCCTCTGCCTTCTCTCTTTCCTGTGCTGGAATGCGTATGTGATGGCTTGAACTCAGGCAGCTGTATGGGGCCATGAGGTCGATGCCTTTGCTGAACATGACAGAGCAATCTGAGAGAAGGGCCCTGGGTCTCTGATGACTTTGTGAAGCCTTCTACCAGCCCTGGAATCCTGAAACACCCACCTCTGGACTTCTCTTATAGGAGAGAAACTTACTTCCACCTCTTTAAAGGTGGCTTTTTTTGCCCCTTGCTGCTGAACCAACACAGGCCTTCCCTGGGTCTCCTCTGAAATACGGCTGTTTAACTCCCTCACGATGACAGAGATGAAGGAACAGCCCCAGAAGTCACAGAGTTCTCTTATAGAAACACTAGAGGCCCGGTGCACAAATTCGTGCACAGGTGGGGTCTGGCCAGCTCGTCCCAATCGGGTCTGATCAGGCTGAGCCGGCTGGGGGGAAGGGCCGTGGGCCGTTGGCCGGCTGCCCCCACCCCCTGATGGGGGGGGACATGATCAGGGGTAGGAGTGGCCTGGGGGGAGGGGCTGCAGGCCGTTGGCCAGCCAGCCCCGCCCCCTGTTCGAACTCCTGGTTGAACTCCCTGTTGAACTTCTGATTGAAGGGACAATTTGCATATTAGCCTTTTATTATATAGGATTTCACTTCAGACCTGTGTGAAGCAGTTGCTGGAGCAAACAGCCCCTGCTCCCAGCGTGTGGGCCCAGACGGAGGCCTGGAGAGCACTTCCCAACAGCACGTTCACACGAGGACGAGTCATGAGGCTGGTGACACATTGAGGGCCATGGCCACTGTCAGCCAGCTTGCCCCACCCTCCCTGAGGAAACGCGGGTGTGCGTACGATCTCAAGGCTCCGGGGAAACACTTCCTGGAATGTCAGCCTCTGGGACAGTTGGGTGCACGGGCCCGTCGAGCTCTGGTCGAGCTTCTGATGTGTCGCGTCACCCATCCCGGGTTCCCCTCGGGGGTGAGATGTTCCCCCCTCTTCCTATCTGTCTGCATTTCCCTCTTCCTCCAAAGGACGCTGCTCTGCCCGCTGAGAGACACAGCATTCATCCCGCCACGTTCCTGCCACGGGGTCACTGGAAGCTCCCAGCTGCCTCCTCTCCTGACCTTGAGAACCCACAGCGGCATTTCACATGTGTCCTCTGGGCGAAGAGAGGCCAGTTTCTATGTGGAGTCGGATACTTAGGGCCTCCTTCTGCACAGGAAATGGCAGCAGCAGCCAGAGAGAGGCCCTGCCAGCTCCCATGGCAGCTGTGAGCACCCCCAGGGGACACTGCCCTGTGCAGGGTCCTCCGTGCTGGGGACAGATCCCTTGTACAGAAGAAGAAGCTGAGTGAGAGGTTGCTTTGCTCCAGGTAGCTGGGCAGTCCCAGCACAGGGACCTAGTCCTGCCTCAGACCAGAGCCTGGGTCTCTATCACCCTTTCCAGCCTCCACCCTAGGAGGAAGTCATCACACAGGGCCCTGAAAGGGAAACCTGAATCTCAGGCGACAGCTGGAGGAGGAGAGCGGCTTCTCACTGCCAGCTGTGTATCCCCATCCCTTGACCAGGACCCCCTCACGGTCCCTGCACCCCATTGCTATCCCATGGCTGTCCAGCATCCTGTGGTCAAGCCCATTTCCATTCAGCCCACAGTCACCAGAAGAGGCTCATGCTAACCTTATTTATACTAGGGTGTGATTGACTGATACATGCCTCACTATTTCCCTTTGGAGAGGCAGGCATTATAATCAAGAGCTCTTGATCACCTACAGCTTAGTGACAAAGAAATGGAGACTGAAGGATGCACCTTCCAACAGGGTAACAAGGGATCTTTCCAGGGGACGCCCTCCAGTTACAGCCCTGTGCTGCCGGAAGGAAGGCACTTAAGGCCAGGCCAGAAGTCCATGGGCTGTGCAGTTAGTATAGGAGTGTCACGCACTCTGCAGCTCCTGGGCAGAACTCCCACCCAGGAAGTGCCCCCTGGGAGAGGTGGATGCTGGCGTCTGTCTGAACCTGGAGATGTCTGTGCCTGTATATCCCCTCCCGACGCCGACGGTGCGAACGCTGCATCCAGCCCTGCCCTGAAAGGACCCCAGGGCACCTCTGCCCTGCCTTCCTCCACCCTCTCAATGAAACAGCTCGGGTGGTGAAGACCGCACGTCCCAGAATTCCTAGCTCCCCTGCCCCCACCATGTGCATCAGGCTGGCTGATTGATGACAATGACAGAGGATGCCACCACACCCCTGGCTGATCGGCCGAGGGCCACCGAGGAGGAAGTGGGCTCTCGGACAATCTCAGTGTAGGGATCTCAAAAGTTTGGCAAAACTTTGTTGCTATTTGAGGGCTCCTCTGTAAACATTTGATTGCTCAATTCGAATTCCTCCTTCCTCTGTCTTGACTCTCAGGCGCTTTCAGAACAAACCAAAAATAAAAATTAGTTCTTTTCCAGCTAATTCATTCATTTTTGCAAATCCTCACTCTGTCCCCCTCTGCCCTTGGAACTTGTCTCCCAAAGGAGGTCAGAGGGCCCCAGAGACAGAGGGTCATCCATGGGGGTGTTGCAGCTTTGGCAAGGAAGTCTCTGGGAAGGCAGCTGCCCCATAGACTCTGACCTCTGACCTTTGAGGGGGGGAGCACAGAGTGGGGGCCACTGAGAACCACCTCCTGCCCCCTCTGTCCTACAGGAGAGGACACCCCAGCTCATGTCCAGGAGTTCTTTTTGGGGGGCGAGGCGAGGTGACTCAGCCTCCTCATTTATTCATTCATTCATTCAATCGTAGATGGAGTGATGGAGTGATGTCATTCATTCATTCACGCATCAAAGGATGGAGTGTGGGGCTGGTCAGACCGACCCAAGTCTTGGACTTGGTGGCTGAATTCCCATGAGACAGGAGCAAGGCTCTGTTTCCAGAAATGCCCTCTGCCCTGCCCCAAAGCATCCCAGCTGGCCCCTGATGCCAGGAAGGCCCTCAGAGTGCCCGTCTTTCTGAACAGAGTCCCCTCAGGAAGGACGGGAAGCAGGAAGCTACCAGCTGGGAGACCAGGGCAAGTTGTTCTCCTTGAGCCTCATGGTCCTCGTCCACCTGGCAGGCATGGGAGAGGCCCCGCCCACCCGGTCAGGTGGACCGGAACCACTCACTGGGCTGCTCGGAGCAGGATCTGCTGTGGTGCTGGGGGCCGGAGGCCGAGGCCTGGAGCCGGGGAGCGAGCTGCCCAGGCCTCACAGTGGAGGAGGGCGGGCTGGGGCCAGGCCCCCTCTGCAGCCTCAGCCCCCTTCACAGTGTCGCCTCCTGCCAAGCCCATTTCCCTTCAGCCCACCGTCACCAGAAGAGGCTCAGGCACAGGCCGGCTCAGTGCTGACAAGAGGAAGCTCAGGAGAGAGGCCGTCACTCACAGCCCCGACGCTACCAGCTGGCAGGTGAGGAGCAGGTGTGGCTCCTTCTCTCTGGGCCTCAGCCTAACCCTTACGCGAAATGGGATCATAACAGCAGTAACAGGTGCCAGGCTGGTGCATAGAGCCCTTAACACAACTCACGTGTTTCCCACCAGAGCCCTTTGTGGTGGGCCCTAGTATCAGCCTCATTGTACCAATGAGTAAAACAAGGCACAGGGAGGGAAAGCGACCGCCTCCGGGGGGGGCTTAACGCAGGGTCTGGCCTCAAAGCCCTGGCATCGGGGCTGACCTCATAGGGCCCCACAGGCTCAAAGGCATCATTGGTGGAAGGCTCCCCCGGACGCCTGGTACACTCAGCGCTCAACACAGGCAGAACGGCGCTTCTCAATGGGGGGGTGGGGGTGACTTTTGCCTTCAAGGGACATTGGGAATGTCTGGGGACGTGCTGGGGTTGTGACAGCAGAGGGCCGGGTACCATTGGCCCCCAGTAGTCCAGGTTTGCTGCTAAAGCCCCAGTGCACAGAATGGCCCGCACATCAACAGCACCGAGGGTAAGAAGCCTGGGGCTGGGATCTAGGAGGCGCCTTACATTACTGCACCCACTGACGGGCCTGCCCACCCTGGGGCGCTTTCCCCGTGGGCTGGTCAGGGCACCACTGGAAGCCGAGTTCCCTGGGTCCTCCCAGCACCTCCCAGGGTCACAGAGGGCAGCCTGGGCTGGCTGGCGGCGAGCGGCGCTCCCCTGGCCCCCACCCCATGGACCCCGCCTGCTCCTTACTTGCCAGCAGAGGGTCCAGCACCGTCTCCTCCATTGGGCCACCTCCCGCGTCCTGGCCTCCGGTGGCTCCGGGTTCCTGCGGCGGGTCAGACACCAGGGCTGCACTTCACCTGTGTCGGAATCTTGGGCAAGGTGGCAGAGGCCACCCCTGAGGGCGAGCAGAGTTTGCAAAATGAGTCAGAGGGCGAGAGGGCTCACAGCCAGGTGTTGCACGTGAGGTAATCATTAACGCGCAGCTCAGGCACCTCCTCAGGATCCCGCGTGGCATCTGCCAGCCTTAACCGCGGTCTGAGCCACCCACCCAATCAGGGCTCAGCTCAGCCGGTTGCCTGCGGAAGGGGAGGGTGAGTGCCCAGGACCCCTCTCCCACTATCCGCAGGGCTTCAGCTCTGAGAGGGCGGGGCCGATGAAGGAGAGGGGTCCCATTTCACAGCCCGCACTGAGGCCCCTCAGATCACCCTGCTGCCCTTTCCTAAGCGCCTCTTCTGTTCCCTACGCTGTGCCAGCCACTGGCCGGACGTTATCTCCTTGAATATTCTCACCAACCCTGCAAACGAAGGCTTGTGTGTCTCCCTGTCACGGGTGACGGGGGTGAGGCCCAGGCAGGTCACTGTCCAGGGACAGGGCTGGTGAACAGAAAGGCAGGAAAGGAGTAAATCGTTGCTTCTCCTGGGGCCTCTGGTTTCTCAGCTGAGAGAGGAGCTGCAGTTGTTTGCAGGCTAAATGTGGGGGAAATGCAGAAACACCGCTGAGCACAGGTCTCTGAGCACACCGTAGGTGCTCCATAAATGCTGCTGCTTCTCATGTCACCAGGTTGTCTCAAGGCCATGGACCCTGCCCGCTCTGCTCACTGGTGCGCCAGCACGCGGCGGGCATTGGATGAATGGCTATGCCAGGTGACTTGGCCAAAGCCACAGGGCAGGTGGGTCTGATTCCCAACGACGTGCTTTCAAACAAAGACTCGTTCGGGCCCCGAGATATTCGTCACCTGGGAAGGTGAACCGCACTTCCTTTGCGGGGGCGGGTTTGACAGCAGCAGTCCTGGGAGTGGCCGCGGGGCCCGGTCCACATGGGCTCCAGGCCAGCCGAGCTGCCTGACATGCCTCCACCGGCACAGATGACAGCAGAGCCCTGGCCGTGGTGACAGCGCGGCTGCTTGGCACTCACTCGTGTTGCTCTCCTGCGTGGGGGAGGGGCGTGAGGGTGCGGACAAGGGTGGTGGCTGGGTGAGGGAATGTGGGAGACCTTCCCTGGCGGGTTGGGGAGGTTCCAAGGGGCAGGAGACTTTGGGGGGTGACAGGGCAGAAAGGCTGAGGACCGATCGCTGTGGGCCTCCCCAGAAATCAACTCCGGGCTCAAGCGCTTCATTCTAAAGCTGGTCCTGGGTCCCTCGACCACTGCAGAGCCAGCCTGCATGACCTCGGGGAGCCACGGGAGGTGCGTCAGAGGCTGCCATTGGAGGGATGCAGTGATGTGTTCCATTCATTCATTCACTTAATCAGCCATTCACTTAGTCCTTCCCTCACTCACTCATTCATTCACTCACTGGTTCATTTATTCACTCACTCACTCATTGGTTACTCGTTCTCCCCTCCGGGAAACATGTTCTGAGCACCTAGATGCCCAGAAAGGATTCCTTGGGGCAGAGAGTGGAGATGAAAGTAGCTGGTTCATGAGTCAAGCGGTGCCTGGGGCGATGCAAAAGGTGCCGTGGGGAGAGAATTCCATCTCGAAGGTGAGACTGATGCTGTCCTGTTGGCCGCCTTATAGGATTCCTGCCCTCATCCTGGGCTTTAAACGGGCCCACTTCGGCAGGGCCGTGCCAGCCGAATCCCCAGGTCGGCATCTTCTTAGCTGCAGGGTGGGTTGTCCGCACGCAGGGTGCAGATGCCAGCAAGTTGAGGCTTTGTTTGGCGTGTAAAGCCTCCTAATGGGTTTCCAACATTTACACTTGTCTTATTAACACCAATTACTAAGACTCGGCCCTGGCAACGGTGCATGTCGTTTTATAAATACTGTCGGGAAAGGAAGGTCACCCACAGTTCTTAGCTGCAGCAACGGTCTTATTTGTAAAAGAAAGTCTGAGATAAATTCTCAAGGCAGAGCAAGGCACCTCCCAGATAGAGCGTGAGGTCTGCCCTGTCAGAGGCGCCTGTGTTTTCGCTCAGGCCCTGCAATAAAACTCCTAGGGGCTCCCCCGCCCTTTAAATCACGCGTGTGGACGTTTAAAGCCGGGTTCTGCCAGCACCAGGGTGCGTGGAGGCGAGACGGGGTCACCTCTTGGGTTTGTATTTGAAACGTGACAGATGGTTGTTTCTGTAAGGACGTGGTAACTGGCTGTGGGCAGAGTTATGGGTGTTGGGAACGGAGAGACAGCGAGAACCCCGCTTCCCGGGTGCCCCTCGGGCACATAAACAGTGAAATGTAATATCGCCTTATTCGGTCACGGAGCCCTGTCCTCACTTGCAGAGGCCTCTTTGCCTTCGACTATGCGAGAAAGGGCCAGGCAGCGGAATGTGGGGGCTGCCTCGGCAGACCCTGCGGGGCTCCAGGTCCCCCGTTTGGAGGCAGCCCCCTGGGGTCTGGCGCTGACAGGAAGCTTGTGCCGGGGTGCTGCCTGAGTCAGGGGTGTCATCCTCAAATCCGGGGCCCCTGGCGGCCTTTGCAGTAGGCGGGGTGCCTGGTGCAGGGACCCGGTATGGGAAGAACCTCCTGTGTCTTTGCGGTTTGTGTGGCGCTCACAGGGTTTTTAAACAATCGTCTGGAAGCAGACTGGGATTGAGGAGTGGCAGGCACCCCCAGATTCCCAGGGGTATCTGGAAAGGCACCAAACCCTGGCAGGGAAAGCAAAGCGAGGCATCCACTGCGGCCGCGGTCACGGGGGTGCCAGGCTCGGGGCCCAGCACCCGCCATGCATCCTCACCGTGGGTGAGGGCGGCTCCGGACTCGCGGAGGAGGGTGGACCACAGGCCGCTCAGCTTCTGTCGGAGGGGAGGATGGCCGGCGTCCTGGGGCTTGAACCCGAGCCCCATGACAGCCACGCAGAGGACACCCCTTTCCTCCCAGAGGCAGCCCCGTGGAAACCCCGCTGCAGAGCCAGCGGCCTGAGCCCCGCGGTCCAGGGACGGAGGGCTCCTCCTACCCACCTGCGGGAGGCTGGCTTCCATGGGAAAGGGGACAGACCCAGAGGTCATCTGCTCAGTCACCGCTCTCCATGCCCGGGCGTTCCCTCCAAGGGGTGATCTGGGCTGGACCGGACACTGAGTCACAAGGAAACAAAGAGAAAATGCAAAGGGTCGTGACTCACTGGTGGCCCAGAGTGGGCAGGAAGCCCAGGTGCACACACTGGGAGTGGGGGTGGGGGTGGGGGCGGGGCCAGGCTGGCATCAGAGGGCACTTTTCAGGCAAGTTCTGGAGAATCAGGTGGCAGGGTCTTGAGCAGCCCTCCAGGTCATGCTGGCTGCTCCAGTGCCCAGCCCTGACCTCTTGCCCCAGCTTCCCGCCTACTGGACAATCCCCGGTTCCTACACAGAGCTGCCTGGATGGCCTGCTACCTGTCCCCGGCCTGCTGAGGTCCCCCGTAGCTCAAGGAGCCATCCCTTGGGCAAGACGTACTTCCTGGACACTGGCGTCCTCATCTGGGGAGTGGAGATGTGATGGGACATTGTCACGCCCAGACAGGTGAGAAGCCTTAAGACCGGCTGGTGCAGGGCCTGGCGGGCTGAGCAGCCAGAGACAGCCCCGTGGGGGATCCTAGCACAGATACCTGCTCCCCTGGCCTCTGCATCCGGAAACCAGCGAGGTGGCCCTGGCAATGGCAAAGGTGGTAGACTGTGGTTTTCCGAGAGCTTCCCAAGGGCTGGGCCCTTCCACAGACCTCATTTTCTCATCCGATGTTTAGGCCCATCTGACCCATTTGGCTGGTGAGAAAGCTGACATCTGAAGAAATTAAGCAACTTGGCAGGAGTCATGAGGACCTGGACTCGGGTCTCCAAGGCTGGTCTCAGCGCCAAGACCCTGTGGGTGTCTGAGCTGGGGAGGCCCAAGACCACCCCCTGGCCAGGCTGGGCTCCTTCTGGGTGAGGAGAGGAGGTTGGGTCTCCAGAAACATCTCTTTGGAAAGTTAAAAAATTCCAGTCATTAAACAATTCAGTGTGTGTGTGTGTGGTGATTGGGAGTGGGAGGGGGCAGGCGTGATGTGAACATCTGATCTGAGAGTTGTTCCTCCTCCAAAAATCCTTCCAATGACTAAGAATAGTGGATTTTGTTCTGCCCATTAAACTTGAACCCCACTTATCATTTTACGACACATTATGCAGTTATTTTGAGTTGTCGGCAAGAATGCCTGGAGCTGCAGGGGCTGGCGGGCGACCCGTTGGGCGCTTTTGTTTGGGCCTAGAGATAGGATCACAGCTGTCTTATAACCAGAGCCCTGGGGAAAAGAGAAGGGTGGCGTTCTTCCCCTTCTAAGACATATTCTGAGTTCCCCCCTCCGGCCGCTCCGGGGGGCGCATGGGAGGCCTTATTTGGGGTTGCTGCGCTCCCTGGATTTTGGTGGGCGTGGGGCACTTGTTCTCAGTGCATGTCTGAGCTCCAGGTTCTGTGCTGGGTGCTGGGGTCTCCTGGGAGGCTGTGTGCCGGGGAGAAGCTGGCAGGCCTGGTCACCTTTGCTGGACTCTTGTCCTTGAGGCCTTAGTGCCCTCACCTGCAAGCTGGGGGCCGTGATGTCCAGGACCAGGTGCCATCGTCCCGAGTGCTGCCTTGGTCTTCAGGCAGCCTGGCCAGATCCTCGCTCCATCACTGACTCCTCCTGCCTCAGTTTGCCCATCTGTAAAGAAGGGTTCATGATAAGGTGCCCTCCTTCCTGGGGCGGCTGCGCATCAGAGGAGTCTGTGCTCAGAGCAGCGGCCGGTGACACGTGGTGAGCAGTCAGCTGTCGCTGGCCCCTGGCAGGGCCGTGGTGAGGACAAAGGGGACCGACTGGGAAGGACAGAGGTGCCTTCCACATGTGAGCCCCCGTCTTCATCCCCCCAAGCCGTTCCGAGAGAGTCAGAGGTGGCTGGAGCTGGCCGCCCTCCAAGTAGGCCGCTGTGTCGCCCGGTGACAGCCGTGCCTGCAGCCCTGCCCGGTCCTCGGCGGTGATGCCAGCGTCCAGGAATGCCCCGTCCCACAGCCTTCAGACTCTTCTCCGGGAGCTCATGCATTAGGGCCGAAAGGATAAATAAATGCCATCAGCTGCGCTCCGGCCCCTGCCCCGCTGTGGCATCTGCAAGCACCCAGCGCCCCAGCCACAGGCGGGTGCCGCACAACAGATGTGACTGCTCCCTGTTAAAAATGGGGTGTGAAGGAGGCCCAGGGGGGGCCTGGGGGCTGGGCATTGGCCTGACCCGGCCTGACCCTCGCCTGGTGTGCCTGGGGCTCCTGGATCACCCCCTCCCCCGCCCTGCGCCACCCAGACCCCTTCCTAACCCTCTCGTCTGTCTCTCCCCCTCCTCACTCCTCTCTGTCTCTCTCTATCTCCCTCAATCTCTGTCTCTCTCTCTCTCTCTCCCCACCCCACTCTCGGTCACACCAAAACTCCCTGGAGACCTGGGTGCAGCAGGTTCCACAGGCTGCATAGCCGCGATGGCTGGAGAGAGAACGGCAACTCAGGGAAGCTGAAACCCCTCCGGCCGCCAGCAGGGGTTTGGAAAAAGGCAGATTTGAATTAAAATAAGACCTGACTAGGTCTAAACCCTTGATGTTACTGGTAGAGAGAAAACACGGGAAAATGTTAAATTAAATCTGTGCCCCTAATTGTACCTCATTAACCAAGGCACGTATCATTCCTAGGACTTCGTCCTGGATGGGCTCCACGGGCACTGGGATCTCGAGTAGAGCCGCCGACACGGAGCCCAGGCCCAGGGCTCCAGGGCGGGGAGAACGCCTGGCGACCCCACAGTCGCACGGAGCCCTGCCTGTGGGGGTCAGTGCAAAGTAATGGGGTGTCATCCACCCTGAGTGAGTGGCCTCCCAACCCCCTGGGGAGCAGTGGCAGAGAGAAGGCACTGCCGTTCTGGGCCCTCCCACCTGCGACACTTCCCTGCATCACCCCACCACCGGGACCCTGGCGATGCGGAAGGAAAGGGGAGCTGAGACAGGTGTGCGGCGTTCCCTCTGCTCTCGGAACAACGGGAACGCGCCTGCGTGTGCGAGCTGGGAAACGGGAGTGGTGTGATTTCGGGGATTCCTCACACACGTGCGACACGCCCTGTTTGCATTCAGAACTGGCACCGCACAGGGTCCAGGTGAACTGAAATCTCTTCTCTCCCCTGCCCCTTCCCCTCCCTCCCACACTCAGGGCCCCTCTAGGACTTGGCGTCCAGAAGTCACGGTCGCCACCGGAGTCCGGCTCCACCCCAGGGTGTCAGCTGGATGAAGTGTCCCCTTTTTATCCTGGTCAAGGCTGGGAGGTGCCACCTGCTTCTCTGACCGTGTGATGAAGATAAGGGGTCGGTGAGTGGGCTCCGGAGGGGGTGGATAGCAGGGACTCAGTGGCTTGACCATCTCTCCCCAACCCCTGCTCCCACCCTGCCCCATCCCGCACCCTGAGGAGTGGTGCTGGGAGGAGGTGGCCCATACGTCCTCTAGGTGCGGGCGTGCAGGGATGGAAGCCCTGGTCCCTGGAGACACTCGGATGGATGGGAATGGCTCCAGCTGAGGCCATGGACCAAAGAGGGTCCGAGGGCCCACAGTCCTCAAGGGGACCCCGCCCTTTGGCTCTTCACATGAGCCTCAGGTTGGGAGAGCTGGTTCTGCCAAATTGTGGTCTGATGGGGACAGGGACAGCCCTGAATCCACAGGGCCTGGGAGCCCTCGCGTGGGACACCATGAGGACAGGAGCAGCCCCAGCCCCCGCCCCCACCAGGCAGGAGCCAGGATGCACAGGGCCTGGGCTCAACAGCGACACCGTGTGGTGGGAATGGAAGCCATGGGGCCAACCTGGGCTCTGGGGGGACGGGGGCGGGGAGGGGGGGAGAGAAAGCTGACAGTCTAGGCCCCCTGTCTGGGTTGGAGGGAGATGAAGCTTCTGAAAGCGCTGGGGCAGCTCTTACTGGTGGTGGCCGCTCTCAGAGGAATGGCGGACCCGCCGGCCGAGGCGGGCGGTGAGAGAAGGCGCAGTGAGTGGGAAGCCACAACGGAAGGGGTTTCTTCTGGTCCTGCGGGCCCTACTTCACGGCGACACCGGCCTGGGTGTGGGCTTGGCCCTGGCATTCGCCTGCTGTTTAGCATTGAAGCGGGAATGCGTTTCCTGCCGGAGAAAACAGCCCTGCAGTGACCTCCAGTGACCTTCCGGAGTGTCCATCACGGCCCCGGTCACTCACCTCACCGGCCTGCACTGTGGGCTGACCAGCCCAGCGCTGTGCCTCCACGGCTCCCCGGGGACCCTTGTGGGCGTCCCTCCCACCCTGCTGCACCCCGGCTGGAGCGCAGTCCCCAAGGCGAGGCTCGCCTGGCCTTGCACGTGGAAGGGAAACCCATTCATCCGCAAGAACGCCCGCCAGCCCACGGCGGCTCGTGATTCCTGCCCAGGTCTGCCCTCCGAAGACCGGCCTCAGGAGGGAGCTGGTCGGGTGGAGTCACCTGGAAGTCCCTGGTGGGGTGCCTGGCTCTCAGCCGTGGGGCGGCTGCCACTTAACAGGTCTGACTTGACCTCAGTCACCCCTGACGGCCAAGTTCACAGGTTGCACCAGGTGGGTAACATCCCGGGATCCGGAGGCTGTGCAGGAGCCGCACGTGGCTGACTCCAAATTCTTCCCACCCTCAGGCGGGACAGGTCACGTAGACCCACACCCTTTGTGGGACAAGGGATCCCCCTCCCAAGCCCCCGGTCGGTGGTGGGTCAGAAACCCTCTGGTGAGGGGCAGGGCTGGGGGGGGACACATTTTTTATTTATTTATTATTGATTTCAGAGAGGAAGGGCGGGGGTGGGGGGAGAGAGAGAGAGAGAGAGAGAGAGAGAGAGAGAGAGAGAGAGAGAGAAATGATGAGAAAGAATCATTGATTGGCTGCCTCCTGCATGCCCCCCAATGGGGACCGAGCCTGAAACCTGGGCATGTGCCCTTGACCGGAATCGATCCTGGGACCCTTCAGTCCCCAGGCCGATGCTCTATCCACTGAGCCAAACCAGGTAGGCTGGGACACATCTTCTTATCATCTGTTTCCCACCCCCGATTGTCCAAAAAGCCACCCTGCACCAGCCTGGTGCTCTAGGGGCTGACCTGCAGGGGTGGGCCCCGGCCCCGGGTCCTTGCCCCTGGATTCCAGCCGGGGTGGCCCATAGAGAGCCTGGCAGTGGCAGGGGACAGAGAGGTTGAGGGATCTGTCCCCAGGTCCTTCCCTGCAGTGGCCCAGTCCCTCCACCTGAGGGGGCAATGCCATGGGGTGGCCCGTCCGCAGCCAAAGCATCATCCTGTTTGGTGATGCCCAGCGCTGGCCCCTTCATTCTGGGACACATGGGCTGCCCGCCCACTGCTGTCAGCCCTGGGCACCCCCCACCATTGGTTCCTCTGTTCACACCTTTGAAAATGGTTCCATTCACTAAGCGCTCGGACCCTTTTCTGAGAGTGTCATCTCTTTGCTTGAGCGTTTCTGGGAAGTCTCAGCCCTGGGAGAGGCAGCTGGGCTCGGGGCTGGGCAGTGCAGCTACGAAAGGGCTCTTTCTCATTTAAAATTGTCCTGCATCGCAGCCACTCCCTGTCCCGAGGCCGGACCAGCCTCCCTCCGCTCTTTGCGGTGAGTCAGCCATGTAAATGGTGGGGGACAGCCGCAGCGGCCCTCTGTCTCCTGCCCTGCAGCTGGAGGTCCTGGAGGTTCCGGCCTCGCCCTGTCCCGGCTTTGTTCTCCGGGCGCACCTGGTGACTCAGGATCCCCCGACAAGCAGGCCCAGCCGTGAACGTGTGCCCTCCCGTTTGATGCCAGGCCATGTGGGGCACAGGCCTATAGGGAGATGCCAGGGCTTGGAGATGGGGTAGGGGCAGGGCTGGGGGACACCCCTCCTTATCATCTGTTTCCCCACCCCCGATTGTCCAAAGGCCAGTGTGTGTGTGTGTGTGTGTGTGTGTGTGTGTGTGTGTGTGTGTTGGGGGGGGGGGGGTGCGCGGTACTTGCTGAGGTTCTGTTTGTCAGCTCAGAAGCCCTGCTCAGCCACCGAGAGGGGACCTGCAGCCCTGCCCGGGGTGGCCCAGCCCCGGCTGTGAACTGGAGTCACTTGGAGAGCTTCCTAAAAGTAGGGGTGCCCGGGCAGGTCCAAGGTCACACAGAGTCAGACTCTCAAGGGATTTCAAAGAAACACTGAGGGCGGGGCCGGGGCCTGGGTGGGGCCGGTCAGCTCTGAGAGGGCCGGGGCGCCGCCCTGTGCCGAGAACACCTGAGTCAACTGGGAGGGTGGTTACTCAGAAGCCCAGGCTGAGCGAGGCCTGGGGCTGTTTCCATGGACTGGAACGCCGGGAGCGTCAGGGACTGGGGTTTCCAAATGTTCTGGAATGTTCCATGTGCCTGGAGGGGACCACAACCACTTTGGGATTTCATCTCTTCTGTTTCTCTCACTAGAAAATGCTGGGATCTGGATGCACGGGGGACCCCTGGTCCACGCCGCTGGGCTCTGTCCTGGGCGGCCGCGAGCCATGTGGCAACTCCATGCAAGTTGGGTCCAGGGGCCCTCCCACCTGACAGAGCCGGGCAGGAGCAGGCCTGCGATGTCTACGGCTCTGATGTCCCTGGGTGCCCCCTGAGTGCACACAGCACGTGCTGGCATGGGCCTGTGACTTCCACGGACGTCCACCAGAGCTCCGAGCCTGGTGGCTTCATTTTCAGGCCGTAAGGACAATTTTGTGAGGGGCCACGGGAGACGCTGGCGTGGCTGAATGTCTGTGTCCCCCAGGTGTGCATGTCTGTGTCCCCCCAGTGGGATGGGACTGGGCCTTTGGGGGGAGTAGGGTTAGAGAGGCCACGAGGGAGGCCTCCGTGGCAAACAGCCCCAAACATCCCATTAGACTCGTCTCTGCAGGCCCCGTGTCTCCCTTGGATTCTGATCTGGAATTGTTTTCTCTTGACTTGCTTTCTAGTGATTTGCTTCATATCGTTAGGTTCTGCAGGGCAATGCCCGGCCTCGCTGGGCTGTGGTTAGTCCAGGTTTGATTTGTCACTTGGCTTCCACCCACTGACCCCTGAAGGCAGGTGATCCTGGGTAGGAGATGGCACTGGAGGCAAGGGGGGTGGGGGTGGGAAGGTGGCCCCGTGGAAGGTGCAGGTGCCTGAGGAGGTGGCTCCATCTGGCCCGAGGGGATCCTGCCTCCCAGCTCAGGAGCAGCAAGCCCCACGGAGAGCGGCAGGGGTTCCCAAGCGTGTACTGTTCTCCCAGGGTGTGGGGGTGCAGTCTCCTCCCAGCCCAGCCCCCTCTGACCAGAGGAGGCCAGACCCAGAGGGCTGTCCCCGCACCTGGCTGGTGCTGGCGTGGGTTAGCTCAGCGGGAACCTGGGCCACCCAGGCCCTGGAGGGCAGCAGCCTTTCACGACCCTCCACTATGTGTGCTCATGCTGACCCCTGGGCCCCTGCCTCAGTTTCCCCAGCGTTCCAGCCCCCTTTCCCACCTGGGCTGGGAACTGTTCCTTGAACCCTTTCCAGCTACATGGCACTGGGGCGTGGGGGAGGGCGCTCTGGCCAGCCCTTGCCATCATCGCTGAGGCTTAGGCGTGTGACCCTCTTGCCCCGTCCACCCAGCTCAGGCCCTTGAGCAGAAGCAGGGCCAGGGCGAGTTAGAAAGAGGGCCCGTGCTGGGATGCCAGGTGCCCACGGCGTTATCAACAGGAGTGAGGGTGCCCAGGGAAATGCGTGCGCGTCGGAGGTTGAAACATTCCAAGTGGCTGCTACCAGGGAGCTTTGCACCAGAGGGAGAGATTCGATTGATTCCTTCTGGGAGGATGGATTCCGGCCTCCAGCGGGCTGCGCGGGAAAAGCGCGTCTCTGTGTGGTCCTCACCCTGAGCCCGGGCTGGAGGGCCCCTCTGGGCCTCTCACCTGCAGACAAGGGTGCCCAGTGGGGAGGGAGGTTCTTGAGTCTTTTAGTGACAATGCAGAGCTGTGAAGTCAGGACCTGGGGAGGAGCTGGGTGGCCCACCCAGGGCGGGGCCCTCCCTGCCAGGGGCCGCCCGGGTGCTGAGTGGTCTGGCAGGGCGTCCCCGAGCCTCTCGGTGGGAGTCTTCCGCTGCTGCTCCTCTCTCAGGGCCCGTCCTGGAGGGACTCCCAGTGCCGCTTCCGGGTTGGGCTGGGTCAGTCCCTGTAATAGCCTCCCCGTGGGACCAGGTCTCTGCACTGCGGGAGGGGGCGGCGTGGGAAACAGCCCAGAGGCCCCAGGGCACGCTCTGTGGCAGACCCCACCTCCCTCTGGCCTGGTCCCCGGGGGAGGGGGAAAGGAAGCCTGGCTGGGCGAGCGTCCTGTCCCCAAAGCCTTCCATGTGCCGGGGATGGTCCAGTCCCCCCTCACCGCCAGGCTCCCCCGGAGCCCACACGGAGGAGCTCCACAGGAATTCCACGCCGGAGTTGTTCACCTACAAGCCCCTTTGGGGCTCTGCCTCCCCCTGCAAGGCCAGCTCGCCCGACGTCCACAGGGTCTTAGCGGTGATGAACTTGTGCTGTGTCATTGGGGACAGTGGTGGCCTATCCTCTGGGGTAGGTCCTTACAGGCTCAGGGCTCATCCTCAGCTCCTTCTGGGGACCTCTGGAACCTGCCAGCCCGCTGCTTGGGCCTCGCCCTCCTACACCGACCTGTGGAGGTCTCTAGGGGTCACCATCGGCCCTACCTGCCCCGAACTCCCTTCCTTGTCCAGTGGCCCTGGGCACGGAGGGGCCAAATGTGACATCAGGATGGACCCGCCTTCCCGCCCTCCCAGGGGACAGGTGGGCTTCCCTGGGGCAGTAGTTCTCAATGGGGAGGGGGAGGGCACAGTGATCTTTGCCCCCCAGGGACACTGGGCGTGTCTGGAGGAATAGTTGGCTGTCGCAACTGCTATTGGCACCTGGTGGGTGAGGCCAGGGATGCTGCTCAACACCGTGCAGGGCCCGGGACAGCCTCCTCCGACCCCCAGCAGATAATGTTCCGGCTGCAACGTCAATAGCGCCACACGGGAAAGACCTCAGTGGTGGGCTGATCTTGGGGTCCCATTCTGGCCCCCCTGGGCTGAGGGCGCTGCCCGCTGTGTTTCTGTCTTCTCTAAGATTCGCTGTGGGCTCTGAGCTGCGCGACTGGATACAAAGGAGAGTGAAAACCGAAACACGGGCAGGGACAGCACGTGCCACGGGAGACAGGGCGCAGCACAGGGCAGTGACGGCTCCGGGTGGGCCCTGCTCTCGGGGTGAGGGGCAGCCTCCTGAATGAGGGCTGGACCTGCCCGCTGGCTGTGGCTTTGGGGTGGGCCAGGGCAAACCAGGCCAAGGGGCGTTGCATGTGCAAAGGCCCTCAGGAGTGACCCCTTGATGGGTGAACACCCCTCTGAGCTGAGACGCTGGAAGAGGGAAAGGTCCCTCTACCCTACCCCTCCGCCCCCCTGCTACCCCCCGCAGGCCCCGGGCTTTGGAATCAGGCCAGTCCATGGCTGCTCTGTTAGACTCCCTCAGCCCTCTCGGGTGCCCTGGGTCCCCAGCCCACATCCATCCAGCCTTGTCACCTCGCTATCTCTGGGGGAAGAATGCTGACGGCAGCCAGGCCATCAACTCGGGCTTTCAACATGAAAGAAAGGGCAAAAGCTGGGACTGCTGCCCCGGGGACACGGAGAGAACACCCCCATTCCTGCGCTGTGGCCAGAAGCACAGCCTGGGGTGCCGGCAGCAGAGGGAGCGGCCCACAGTCGCAGCACCCAGGCCGGGGAAGGGGCCGCTCTCCCAGGATCCCGCAGGGAGCTGACTCTGGTAGCCCGGCCACAGCCTCCTGCAGGCACCCAGCAGGGCCGGGCACCAGGGGAGGCTGGCATTCATTGCCTGCTGATATGTGCATTTCCTCTGTTCTCAGCTACACTGCGGGTCTTCAAACTTGGCGGATGAAGTTCCCGGCAGAGATAATATCCTAGCAACCCCCAGGGAACTGGACAGCCATGGTTAGAGCTGCAAAGCTGTTTACATTGCGTTTTATGGCATCCAGAGAACTTGGCTGCTTCGAAGCCGGGTGGATGGCCGCGTGGAACTTCCAAAAGTCGAACCTAGGGCAGCGGGGTCTAAAACCAGATGGGCTGGCTTCTGAGGACCATGAACTCTAAACTTTTAGCACGCCCCTGAGCATTTGGAGGCTGCTGGGCCAGGGAGTCTGGGTCTCCTGTGAGAGCCTCCCAGTGCTGGGGGCCCCGTCTCCCGGCTGCGGGTCCCTCTGGTGTGTGTGTGTGTGTGTGTGTGTGTGTGTGTGTGTGTCTAGGGGTGGGGGCGGAGGCTGGATGAGAAAATGAAGAGAAAGGTTTTGCCAGCTTTAAGTGTAGCAGACAGTAAATGCTCAATGCTAGCTGAAGGCAAGAGGAGTGAGTATACTTTTACTAATGCTGATGGTCATGGCACTATGGAAATTCTATTTTACTGTAATTAGTGTTTTGAAGAGATCCAGGGATAATGCTGACCACATGCTGCCAAGGGAAGTTCCGTGTCACTACCAGCACAAGCATCTAATGGCCCGTTTGAGGCCCTCAGAGCCTCCTTTCCTGCCTGGCCTGGCAGACTGGCAAAGTTCAAGATGGGCCCCGAGTAGCTATGATGAGATCAAGATGTCCTCAGAGCTTACGTAGACGCACCTGTACCATGAGCTAGAGATAAACCATTGTCATTTGAAGCCACAACAATTTGGGGGTTGTTTTGTTACTGCAGCATAACTTATCCTAGACTGACTAGTCCGTTTTCTTATGGATTCATAAAAGCTTTTTATTCATGAAGGAAATTAGCTCTTAATCTATTATATGAATGACAAATATTTTATATTTATTTCTTGGCATTGTGATGGTTTTCCCACTCAAAGATTACAATGTTGTATAGTCAACTTTTCAGTCTTTTTTTTTTTTTTTTTGACGGGTGAGCATATAGGAAGGACTTGACTATTGGAAAACTTTAAAAAAAAATTCTTCCTGTTTTCCTTCTTTTTATTTTACGACTTTATTGAGAGATAATTCAATACCATAAAATCTACCCTTTTACAGTGTATATTTACAGAATTGTACAAAGTAACCATGATCTAATTTTAGCATATTTTCACCCTCCCGCAGAGAAACCTGGTCCCAACTAGTAGTCATTTCCTGTGCCTACCCTACCCCCAACCTCACGCCACCGCCAATCTACTTTCTGGCTCTTTGGATATTCGCAACCAAGCGGGATTGTGCCATTTGTGGTCTTTTGTGACTGGCTCCTCCTACTTGGCATGATTATTTTGAGCTTCACCTATGCTGTAGCATGTACCAGTATCAGTGCTCCGTTCCTTTCAATGGCTGAGTCATACCCCATTTCATCCGTTGATAGACATGTGGGTTATTCCTGATTTGGGGCTATTATGAATAATGCCGTTGTAAACATGCACGTACAAGGTTTTGTGTAGACACGTGTTTGCATTTCTCTTGGGTATTGGAATCGCTGGGCCTGTGGTCACGGTGTGTAGCATTTTGAGGAACTGCCAGACTGTTTTTCGAATCAGCCGTCCCCTTTTGCATTCCCACCCGCAGTGCATGAGGGTTCCCACTTCTCCACATTCTCACCAACACTTGTTACTGACATTCATATAAAAAGAATATACATGGTGACCACATGACATTTATTCTAGGAATGCCAGGTTGGTTTGACATGTGAAAATCAATTAAAGCAGTGGTTCTCAACCTTCCTAATGCCGCGACCCTTTCATACAGTTCCTCATGTGGTGGTGACCCCCAGCCATAAAATTATTTTCGTTGCTACTTCATAACTGTAATGTTGCTACTGTTAGGAATCGTAATGTAAATATCTGATATGCAGGATGTATTTAGGCGACCCCTGTGAAAGGGTCGTTCGACTGCCAAAGGGGTCGCGACCCACAGGTTGAGAAACGCTGAGTTAAAGTTATATACATATTGTTTGAATAAAAGATAAAAACCACAAGTTCATCTCGATAGATGTAGGAAAAGCATTTACCAAAACATAGCGTCCTTTCATGAGGAAAACACACAACAAACCAGGAATAGAAAACTGCTCTTGTAAGAGAGCGTCCTGTCCCCGAAGTCTTCTGCGTGTGCCCTGGGATCGGCCCGCCCCGCCCGCCCCCCCCCCCCCCACCAGACTCCCCTGGAGCCCATGCAGAGGAGCTCAACAGGAATTCCACGCTCAGAATTGTTCTCCTACAGGTCCCTTTAGGGCTCTGCCTCCCCCTAAACAACCCTTGTTTTTGAAAGTTGAATCATCGAGTGAGTTTCTCATTGTGCGTTTGACTAGCCTTTCTCTGATGAATCATGACATTTAGCATCTTTTGATATGCTTATTGGCCGTTTGTATATCTTCTTTGGAGCAATATCTATTCAGATACTTTGTCCATTTCTCACCTGGGTTGTCTGTCTTGTTATTTTGGGCTGTAAGCGTTCTATATATGATTTACAAATCTCTCTCTCCCGTTCTGTAGGTTGTGTTTTCATTTTCGTGATGATATCGTGTGCAACACGAAAGTGTTTGATTGTGAGGAAGTCCAATGTATCTATTTTTCTTTTGTTGCTCATGTTTTTGGTGCTGTGTCCAAGAAGGCTTTGCCTAACCCAAGGTCGTGAAGATTTAGTCCTGTATTTTTTTCTAGGGGTTTTGTAATATTAGCTCTTACATGTAGTCTAGGATCCATGTTTAGTTAATTTTTGTGCATAACGTAAGGAAGGGGTTCCACGTCATCCTTTTGCACGTAGAAATCTAGTTGTTCCAGCACCACTTGTTGAAAAGATGATTCTCCTTCAGCCCCTCCTCCCCCCCGAATGGCCTTGGTGCCACTGAGCCAAACCAGCTAGGGCTGGTCTTGGTACCTTTGTCCAAAATCAAATGGCTACAAATGTGAGGGTTGGCTTCTAGATCTCCATTCCATTCCAGTGCTCCCCAAGTCTGTCCTCATGCCAGCGCCACTCTTTGTAGCACGTTTGACATCAGGAAGTGTGACTCCTCCAACGTTGTCCCTTTTCAAGATTGTTTTGGCCCTTCTGGGTTCATATGAATATTAGGATCAGCTTGTCAACCTGAAAAAACAAACAAAAAAACCCAGCTTGGGTTTTGACAAGGATTACATTGAATCTGGAGCTCAATTTGGGGAATAGTGACATTTAACAATGCTGAATCTCCTGATGCATAAATATGGAATGTCTTTCCGCATATTTAGATCTTCTTTCATTCCTTACATTTCCATCATTCCGTTCGTACCAGTGTACGAATCTTGTACTTCTTTTGTTAAATTTCTTCCTAAGCATTTTATTCTTCTTACTGCTATTATAAATTGAGTGGTTTTCCTAATTCTATTTTCAGATTATTCGTTTCTGCGATGTAGGAATACATTGATTTTTTTAAATATATTGATCTTGTCTCCTGTCATTGATGAGATTAGTAGTTTAAAAAATTTTAGTGGGTTTCTTCCTGTTTTCTACATATGAGATCAGATCATCTGTGAATAGGGATAGTGTCACTTCTTCTTTTCCAATCTGGATACCTTTTATTTCTTTTTCTTGCCTGATTGCTCTGGCCAGGACCTCCAGTACAACATTGAGTCAGGGTGGTGAGAGCAGCCATTGTTGTCTTATTCTTGATCTTAAGGGGAAAGCACTCCGTTTTTCACTATTAAGTTGATCTTAGATGTGATTTTTCCATGGATTTCCTCATCAAGTTGAGGAACTTCTCTTCTATTCCTGGTTTCTTGTTATCTTCATCATGAAAGAACGTGATTCCCACATCTATCGAAGTGAACTTGTGGCTTTTCTCTTTTACTCTCACAATATGGTGCGTTACATTGAGTGATTTTCATATGTCAAACCAATCTGCGATTCTGGGATAAATATCACATGCTCATGGTGTACAAGCTTTGAATGTGTTTTTATGGGTTTTAAATGTTTTTATATGTTGCTGAATTTGGTGTGCCTGTGTTTCCTTGCAGGTCTTTGCATCTGTATTCACAAAGATTTTCAGTGTTTGAGAATATTGTACATCAGATTTTTGCATTAAGGCTCTTGAGAGTGGCCTATGGTTTTCAAAATCTCGTTCTGTTTTTATTGAATTCGGTATCAGTGCCACACTAACTTTTCCGAAAGAGCTTAAAAGTTGCCTACTTTTTCCACACCCTGAAACAGTTTAAATGGTATTGGAATGGCCTGTTTCCTAAAAATGGTGTTAGAATTCCCATGTGGAACCACACACAGCCTGGTGCTGTTTTGGCACAGGGTAGAGGTATCTATTTAAGAACTTCGTTGTTTTTTTTATGGTGATTGGGTCATTTTCTTTTTTCTGTCTCTTCTGGGGTTAAGTTTTATGATACATGTTTTCTTAGAAAGAATCCGGTTCATCCAAGTTTCCAAACATATTTGCATTGAGTAAGCCAAAGCATTCACTGTGGTTCTTAATTTCCTGTCTATCGCTACTTCCCTCTGCATTTTCTTGCTGTGCATATGTGTGCATATGCACCCTCCCTTTTGTCTTGATTAATTTAGCTGTTGAACTGCATTTACCTCCAAAGAGTCTGCCTGGCTCTTGGAATTTCTTGGAATGGGTCAATTCAAGGCTCGCCCAGCACAGCCCTCCCGTCCCTCTCTCCCTCTCCAGGTGTCGGCCTCACTGTGGTCCAAGGGTTCTTTGCTCTCTCTCCTCTCTCTCCCTCCATAATTCCCTTCTCTATTGAATCTTATCGTTGCATCTGCTCTCGGCAGACCCAGTCATTTCCTGGCTGCAGTGCGGAGAATGGACTAGAAGGGGCGAGAATGCCTAGCTGTTGACCATGGCCATGGCCCGACCCCAGAAAGCGGGGGGTGGGAAGGAGTGAACAGGGGTGGGGGGTGTGAGTCTGAGAGCTGCTGGGATCATCGGGATTTGGGGGTCAAAGCGCACAGCTTACATTTTACCATTTATTGCTCTAGCATTCCTCCCGGGATCACAGGAATCGGGCAAAGCTACAAAACTGAAGACAGGCTTGAAATGTTTATTCACAAGCTGTCAACTTTGCCTCCCATCAGATCTCTACAGAATCTTGCACGAGAAAGAGAGAGACACGGCTCTAAAGGTGACAGTGAATGTTGTTAAACAGCCTGCGTGTGGAGGCTGGGGCAGCAGACGGCTGGGGAGGGTCTGGCTGGCTCTGAGGAGGCCTGGATAAGCCTCTCGGAGGGCTGGTGGCCTGAGCCCACCTTCCCACAATGCTGAAAGAAAAATCTAGAAAAACCCATTACTTTTCAGGTGTGTTTTGTGTTGTCTAGTCTTTGTTTGTTTGTTTTGGCCATCCTATGCATCGTCTCTTTTTGAAAATAGAATATTTTGGTGCAAAGGAATCTCAAACACCATCTTATTCACCTGGCCTTCGAGCTGCTCAGCAGAGGAGGGACACGGGGGAGGCCAGCTGAGGGTCTTCCCGGCACCCAGGACCCTCCACCTGCAACTCCAGGTCAATCTGAGTCCCATACCACACACCCCGCCCACTGAAGGCAGACACGGCATCGCAGGAGGTGTCCTGTCCGTGGGGTTCAAGTTTCCCGGTCTAAATTCGGCCACAGAGGTCGAGCCCATTGCGTGCAGATGCCTTGTGTGGCTCTGAGCCTCCTGAGTGCTCGGGCAGCAGCAGGGTAATGTTCCAGCCCAGGGGGCAGACCCCTCGCAGCGGCCCTCCTAGAGGGGCCCACGTGGTTCCTGGCCTGCCTCATCTTCCTCCGGGCTGACCCCTTACTTCACTGCCCCTCGGTCACTGCACACGGCCGGGTCTGATGGAGCTGGCTGCTGGGCGTGGGTGAAGGTGCTCCCAGCTCCGGGCCAGTCAGTCGCGGAAGCGAGTACCAACCAGAGAAGCGAGGTCCCCGCGTGCTGGGGCACTGGGATCCACAAGCACACTAGTCATCTCCTGGGCTCTGTCCTGTGCCGGCGCCGGTACCAGCAGATCGGGCTGCAGCGCCTGGGAGACCAGGAAAGGTGGCGAGTGAAGGTCTGTGAGGGCCCGGCGAGGTGAGCCGTGGTGGTTCTGGACACGTCACATCAAAACCCACTCTGAATCCCCAGTGAGGCCGGTCCCTCCCCCCACAGGGAGCATTAAGTGTGTGTCAACACAGCCAGCTCTTCTAAATCCCTTAATCTTATTATCCCTTCGTGGGCAGGCTCCAGACATTCTTTCATATAAAAGAAAGAGGGAAAGAAAGGAAGAAAGAAAGCTGACAAGTTTTTTAAATAGCACTTTGTGTTTTAACCCCTGATTTCCAGTGGGATTATTCCCTGCTGGGGCCAAGGACGGGGTCCTTCTAGGTGTCGAGGACGTGAAACAATCCTCCAACGGGGTCTCCCTGAGGTTGGGGTGACAGCGCGCAGGCTGCCTGTGACTAAAGCCCAAGACGCCTTCCCTGACGCCTTCCCCGACGCCCGGCCGCTGGTGTGGGGATGGGGCAGAAGGTGGGGACCTCTCCAGGCCCCACCTTAGCTGCACTGATGGGGAAGGTCAGGCGGGGGAGCCTGAGGCCCAGCAGGTGCCCCTGGGGGGTGCTGGCGCAGTCTGTCCGCGGCCTGGCGTTGGGGAAGCCGGGCTGCAGGGGACAGTGAGGCCTGACAGACACAGCCCTGTCTCTGGGAAGCTGGCGTCTGGAGGGGAGGGTCAGACTGGACCCCAGTTGGAAACACCTCCTCGGGACCCAGGCAGCGACGTGCCACCCGGTGACTCTGGCTGCTTCTGCGGGCGTGGTGGTTTTGTGGTCCCCGCAAAGCAGCATCTGTCAGTGCCCCAGGCCTCCCCCGCCCCCGCCCCGCCCCCGCCCCCGCCCCCAGGTGAGCATGAGGACAGGAAACCGCAGCTCGGATGTGCCCGCTCGGATGTGCCCGCTGCAAGCCGCAGGCAGGCCTCCACCTCCGTCCTCTGCTCCGGGCAGGAGGCCATGCATCGGCCAGCAATCTGGCCTTTGTAATAGCCGCGTGCGGACTCTGCTTGAAAGCACTGCTGGGAGGAAGCTCCAGGCCCTGCTCATCCTTCAGACCAACTTCCTCCTGAAACTGCACCCCTGGGGCCGGGCAGCCAGGCCTGTGTGATGTGGGTGACCATCTTCCCACCAGACGGGGCGCTGGGCCTTTCACCAAAGCCGGGCTGTGTTCCTGGGGTGCTGGGGCCCAGAGACGAAGCTGGAGCCTGGCTTCCAGGAGGGGGTGGCCCCCCCCACCCTGCTGTCCCCTGGAGTGGGCACAGCGCACGCCTGCCTGGCTCCTTCGATCTGGGGTCCAGCCTGTCCTACGAGGCCCTGAGTCCCACAGCCCAGGGCCAGGCAGGACGTCACAGCTGCCCCGGCCCCTCTGTGTCCTGTGTTGGGAGAAGCTTGGGGACCAGGAGGGGGGAGGCGGTATCCTGGCGCCTGGAGACACGGGATTGGAGGAATTCCGAGGCAGGAGCATCTTCCAGCCCCTGCTCTTCCCCGGGGCGTGGACGGGCACAGGTTCCGGCCGGTCGTGAGCCATGACCCCCCGACTGGTGGCAGGAGGAAGCCATTTATCATCGCGGAAGGATCTGGCTGCTGGCGTGTTTATCTAGAGGAAGGAAATGAACTCTTTTCATCTCTTCCCAGCGGCGTCTGGCCCATCTGCCGGCCGGGGATTTTAAATAGCGTGTTTCGTCCCTGTCAGGACCTGTTTTGTGTCTCCTGCGGAGCCCTCTGCTCATCACTGCCTGGGTGTCGCACTTTATTACTTCTTCCTCCTTTAAATAAACTCTGTCATTTGTTTAATTCTTGTTGGAGCTGAGTTTAGAGGTCTGTCCGGCAACGTGGGCCAGCGAGGCCAGGCTCTCTCCTTGGCTGGTGTCCACAGCAGCCTGCCCAGGACACCTGGGCCCGCGGGGTGCCAGCTGGGGTGGCTGCTGCCCTTCCAGATCTTCAAGCCAGGGAGTAGGTAGTAAGGAGTCTCACCTGCCAACTGGCATGGAGCTGGCCACAGTGCGACTGCGCAAACCCAGTGGCCTGGCCAGGCTGCACACTGCTGGCCAACAGGGTCACTCAGCTAAGAGCGCCTTCCAAATGAGGAGCTATGGCGTTTGCACCTCCAGTCTCCCCATGGCAACGTGATGCAGGGGTGAGACCATAGTCAAGCAGCCTCCCATCCATCCCTCCATCCACTCATCCATCCATCTATCCACTCATCCATCCATCCATCCATCCATCCATCCACTTGTCCATCTAACCACCCATTCATCCATCCATATGCCCACCTGTCTACCTGTCCAACTGCCCATCCATCCATCCATCCATCCATCCATGGAGGCACCATCATTTCAGATGTTTCCATGGACTGGACATCTCACAGGCTCAAGGGAATGATGCCCCAGGGAACCCTTGGCCGTGGGGAAAGGGGATCTCAGTCCTAGAGGATGATAAGGGGGTTTGGGGTAGTCGTGGGGCAGCTGCCAGGCTGTGCGCAGGAGGGAAGGGGTGCTCGTTCTGCTGCAGCTCTCAGGACCACAGCTCTGGTGGGTTTCTGCCCTGCTGTCTCCAGAGCCCAAGACCTATGGGGCTAAGGGTACCCAGAGCCCAGGGGGGATTTAGGCTGGGTTCCCCATTAAGCCTATGGGGCCTCTTATGGGGAAGATGCCAGCTGGGGTCAGGGCACCCAGCTCTGCCTTCCACTGCCCAGCTCTCTGACTCCCACACGTCATTCCCAGCAGCCTCGGGTCCTCCTGGGCCTTCTGGTGTCCACGTTTCCAGAACCAAGCCAAGCATGCCGGGTTCCCGGGCCGGTTCCTGGGCCCGATTCTGCTGGTCCTCAGGGTCCTCCACCTGCTGCTGCTCAGGGCCGGTGCACCCCTGCCTGGGGGCCGTGGGCTTTAGGATCTCTGAGGGGTCAAGAACTGTGCCCTGAGCCACCAGCTGGCCTGAGACCCCCCCTCGGCCACTCAGAGAAATGGAGTGGGGGAGGATGCCAGCTGAGGAAACCCACACAGGAGACACCTGGGGCAAGGGCAGCTGGCACTGCCACTCACCACAAATCGCCTTCCCTTCCCCGATGGGCATCGAGCCCATGCCAAGCCCTTGGGATGAAGACCCAGCTTTCCACACCCCACTCTCTGGAAAGAATTGCTCCAGGGGCGTGGGGACAGGACACCTACTTCCTGCCTCAGCCACCCGCTCCCCAGTCCTGGGCCAGCCCAGAGCTTTCCAGCCTTTGTCCATGCTGTGCCCTGCCCTCCCCAGGAATGTACAGTCCCAGCCCGGCCGTGGCCGAGCTCCACCCCTCAGGGAGCCCCTGTGGCCCCAGGTACCTGCGGGTTTGTGGGAGCCTTGAGGAGGCTCCAGGGAAGCTGGCTGGGGGGGGGGGCGGTGACTGGAGAAGGACCCCAGGCAGTCCCCCTGAGGCAGGAGGACTCTGCAGGGAGCCTCCAGGTGTCCATGGGTGGGGGGGGCGGTGACTCCTGGGGCAGCTGGTGGCAACAGAGAGGACCTGAGAGGAATGCTCTGGGAGTGCTGTGTGTGCGTGCGAGTATGTGTCCACACGTAAGCAGGTGTGCACGTATGTGTAGGTACGTCTGTGTGTGTGTGCATGAGTGTATTGTGAGTGCTCGCGAACTATGTGCATGTGTGAGTGGATACACTATGTCAGTGTGCACATATGTGTAAAAGTGAGTGGATTTATGAGTGCGTGTGTGTTAGTGTGTGCACTTGTGTGAGTTGTACATGTGTGCGTACACATGTGTGTTAGCATGGTGTGTCCTGGGCATGTGTCTGTGTATGTGCACAAGTGAGTGCGTGTGTCTGTGGGAGCACCGGGTAGAGTGAAGGAGCTGTGAGGCCCAAAGTGGCTCAGGCGCGTCCCCTCCCAGGTCCATCACCCCAAGTCCCACCATCCGGGCCTCCCAGTGCGCGGGGCAGGTGTGAGGGGACAGTGCCTGGGGGAGCCGGGACACCAGGGGCCGGGGAAGGAGCCAAGTCACAGAGGCGAGACTTTCACAGCAGGACCCAGGCCGGGAGGGCCTGCCACCGGGGCCTTTTCCTGGGGTGTTCATCTTGAGAGCCCCTCCTTAGGTTTGTAGGACCTGGAAGTGGGGTCTGTGAGGGGCAGGCCGACTTGACCGCCCCCATGCGGTGAACCAGGGCCTCTGCCCTTGCCGGGAGTCTGGGACGCAGCCAGGGCCCGCCCCCCCCTCCCCCCCCCCCCCCCCCCCGCAGAAGACTCGGAGGTGAGAACCGATGCCGCCCCCTGGTGGTGGGTGAGCCTCGTCATGCGGTCCGTAATTAAATTTCCATGGCACCACTTGGAAGCAAAGCCGCGGAGGCTTTGGTAGAAGATGCGATGCGTTACACACCAGACCGTCCGAGTGAGGCGGGATGAGCCAGTGGCCTCGCGCTGGGGGGCGGAGAGCTGACATCACTGCTGTTTATTCCCCGCACAGCCTCTAAAGCAGGGCTATGGGACTGTCTACTAGGGTGTCCCCATGGCTCTGCTGATAGCTAACAGAATCCAGGCCTGAGCCCCAACCTCTTCACCTGGCCCCACAGTAGGCCACTCCTCACATGGTATAGCCGGGGAAGCTGAGGCTCACTGGGAGGACCGGCCGCCGGGATCACCAGCACGGGACGTTGCCCTGCCCCTACGCCGTTAACCCCAGTGGTCAGGACCCTGGGAAGCTGGAGACCGAGCAGAGGCCACGCTGCACATCCCGTGCGTGGGGGACATGCTCCCGGGGGGCGGGGACATTCCCGACAGCAGAAGCCCGGAGAGGGTCCTAGCTCACGCCGTGTTTCTGTGGCCAGGCAACGCGGTCTCGCTGAGCTTCTCTGTCCCCTGAGATCAGGAATACCACCGCCCGCCTTCCCCAGCTGGTGTTGCGGAGACGGCCGGGCACACAGCCGGTGCTCATTACCATAAGTCCCTTGAGCACCAACTGTGAGCAGGGTCTCTGCCAGGCCGAAAAGGGGACCCCCGAGATTGTCCACAACTTAGCACCCAGGCCCTGAGGGTACGTGGTCTTACGTGGCAAAGGGGCTTTGCCGAGGAGGTGAAGTTAGGATCTTGAGATGAGAGATGAGCCCAGATTTCCTGGGTGGGCCCCATGTCATCACAAGGTCCTCGTAAGAGGGAGGCTGGAGGGTCAGAGTCAGAGGAAAGATGCAACCACGGAGCAGAGGCCAGAGCGAGGGAGAGTGATCTGAAGACGTTGAAGATGGGGGACGGGGCCACTAGCCAACGAACGCCGGCATCTGGAAGCTGAGAGGGGCAGGGAATGGATCCCCTCGCCCCCGGAGCCCCTGGGGAGGAGCCAGCCCTCTGACACCTTGATTTTAGCCCATGAGACTCCCGACCCCCAGGGAGTCTGTTAGAGAGTAAATCTGTGATGTTTCAAGGCAGTAATTTGTAGTCGTTTATGTCTGCAGACAGGGAACTCACATAGGTCCCATTCTAGGACGTGGTTTAGTGTCCTCTCAGTGAAACAGGCACTTGGGGCTGACTCGACAGCACCCACGTCACCCCAACGCTGGGCTGAGGTGTCCCTGCGGGGGGAGGGGAGAGCCGAAGCAGCCTCAGTTTCCCGGGGAAGCAGGCAGCTGTTCCCACTCTCGTCTACCTGGCTGCCCGAGGAGGGCCGGAGGCCGGGGCCGGGGCTTAGCGCTCGGAGCCCCCGAAGAGCTCTCATTAGCAACAGCCTCGGCACGGCCCTGCCCGGCTCCTCCCCCAGAGCCTGCCAAGAGCGACCCCGCGGGAAATAATAGAACGTTCTTTTGGACACGTTTCCTCCTATTTTTAAACCATTGCCTGTTTCCCACAGTTTTTTGGAGGTTGAAAAGGGGCCGGGAGCGATGATGACATCATCTCAGGTGGCACCGAGTCCCGCCCTCCGTGCCCACCGCCTCCCCTCGGGGCTGCCTGGCACGTCTGGTTCTAAGTCCCACTTTACAGAGGGCAACACTGAGGCACAGGAGAGGAAGCGGTCAGCAGCCCGCACTGGATCCAGACCCAGACCCAGACCCAGGTGCTCTGAAGCCAGCATCTGGCTTTTTCCCACGACACCATGCTGCCCCCTGGAGGTGAGTCTGGTTTTCCAGGGAGTGGAGCAGAGCGGCTTCTAGGCGCGTCCCTCCCCAGCTCCCATGGTCAGACCCAGAGCTGACACACAGGATGGGTTACGCAGGGAATAGTGTGTGTTGCTGGATCACAGCTGGTCACAGTTTGGGGTGACTGGGTGCTGGCACCCTCTGTGCAGGAAGCGGGGAGTGAGCAGAGTGAGAGCTCAGGAGTCTGGGAACTGGGCAGCAATTGGTGTCCATATGGGGCCTGAAAAATGTAACAGTGGATCCCTTGTGTCTTTGCTTAATGACGATCTATCCAGTCCTACTATGTGCGGGGCCTGGATCCAGATCAGAGAATGGCTCGCGATAGTGGAAAGGACTCGAGCGGCAATGTCGTGGTGACTGAGACGCAGAGGCTGATATTCAAGCCAAGACCAGCTCTGAGGGAGAAGCCTTCCTGGCAGACAGAACAGCAAGTGCAAAGGTCCTGGGGTAGGAACTAGCCCACCATGTTCCAGGACCAGCAGGAAAGTCTGCATGGCCGGTCCAGGGCGGGGGCCCATCTGGGGGATGTGAGGTGATGGAGAGGGGGCCTGGGCCAGCGTGGGGGTGGGGCTTGGAGGCCCAGTGTAGCATGGGCAGGGGTGTGGCCTGTGCCTAGAAGGTGTCTGGAGCCGCACGTTCGCTGGGGTGTCTACATTTGGGAAGTTCTGGTAAGTGCAGCTGTCTTCTTTGACTTTGTAAAAGTAGGTTTACTGCCACACAACCCGCCTACAGCACGAAAATCCCACAAGAAGAAAACAGTTTGCTTTTCTGATCCCACCTTCTGTGGCCGCTCGCCTCTTCCCACTGAAAGCAGGCTTTCGCCTGGCCGGGTCTCCTCACCGGGGCTCCTTACCGGGCAGCTCGGCTCTGCCATGGCCGCCCTGTGACCCCTGCGCCTCCCTGGTGTGTTCTGCCCCCTCCCCCAGCCCCGCGCTGAGCCCTCCACCCGAGGGTGTCTCATAGGCTTCCCGGGCCAGGCCCGGCCCGCCTCACACAGCTCTCTTCATTTCTCTAACCCAGCAGTTCCAACCCTTTTTGGCCACGCCCCCCCTAAGCATCTCTCAAATCCTGATGCCCCCCCCCACCCCTGTGACATATAATTCTTATTATTCAAAAAGTGAACTCCTATTCACGTGGAGGAAGCTAAAAGGCCACCAACTTGGTCTAAACAAGCTTCCAAAGAACATGGCATCCATGAAAGGATAGTTCAAGTACTGAGGAAGAAATCACTAAGAAATTGTTTAAAATAATAATAATAATAATAATGATAATAATAGCCAAAACCGGTTTGGCTCAGTGGATAGAGCGTCAGCCTGCGGACTGAAGGGTCCCGGGTTCGATTCCGGTCAAGGGCATGTACCTGGGTTGCGGGCACATCCCCAGTACGGGGTGTGCAGGAGGCAGCTGATCGATGTTTCTCTCTCATGGATGTTTCTAACTCTCTATCTCTCTCCCTTCCTCTCTGTGAAAAATCAATAAAATATATATTTTAAAAAAATAATGATAATAATAATAATATGAAGTGATATAAAAAAATTACAAATAAAGTTTCAAAACATATAATAGAGAACTGAAATGCATAAATAGGTCACGATATATTTATATACCGAACCTGAGGCCCCTAGAACCATAAGAAATGCAAAAAATCCACTGTTAATAACTCACTCTTGAGTAGCCCCCCTTAAAAATCAAATTGCGTGCGCCCCACAGTGGGAACCAGCGCTCTAAGCCATCCCGACTCAAGGCTGTGAGCCTGTGTCAGCCTCAAGGTTTGGGGAGAATAGGAAGAAAGGAGAGCGCAGAGCGGGAGAGACTTCAGATCCAAGAGCAGACGCTGTCGGCCCCAGAGACAGCCTGGGCTCCCCGTGCACTGGCCACGCCCAGGCCCCAACCCAAGGGCTTTGCCTGTGTCACCTCGCATCATCGGCACGCCAGCTCCTTGGTGGGCGTGGTTTCTTATGGGTGGGGAAACTGAGGCACAGAGCGGTTAAACGATGGGCCCAAGTTCTGAAGCAGGTGGTGCCCGCGGTCTGGGTGAAGCTGCCTTCTGCCCCATCCCCTGTGCCTCTCAGATGGAGGGCCGCGCCTCTCCAGGGGCTGAGCTCCTCACCCCCTCCCCCCTCCCTGCCCTGGCCCCCCGTTCCTCACCCCTCAGCTCTGTGGCAGGACCAGCAGTTTAGTTCTCTCTGCCCTCCTGTTCCGGATATTTGGGGGCCTTGGCTCCCCAAGGGCCGAGAAGCCGCAGGTCAAATATTTGATGACACGTAATTGTTTTTCTTTGCATTTTTTTTTTACTGTCTTTTCCCTCCAGGGTGGTCAGGTCCCTGAGGCTAGAGACTCCGTCCCCAAGGGCAGGGAGCATGCCTGTCTTGCTGACCACGGTCTCCCGGCACCGGGCACAGGCCTGGCAAAGAGTAGGGGCTCAGTGAGTGTCCGCTGAACGAGAGGATGCATGAACCCACACACAGGGGCACGTACACACCCACCCCCCCCCCCCCCCCCGTCATAAAAGCGGCATCGCTCTGTCTCATTCTTTCGGAAGGAGGTTCATGTCAGGGGAGGCGGGCAGTAGTAAGGATCCATGAAACAGCTTCTGGGGGGTGTTCCAGGTGCCAGTACCACCGAGGTGCCAGCTGCACCTTCATCCAACCTCCTTTTGGCCTTGGCTGCTAGGAGGCGCTGAGCCGGCTTGTGGAACCACGGCTGTCCTATCTCCCTCAGGCCCTGGAGTAGCCACCGCCCTCTGCCCTCCCCTGCCTCCTGCTCTGCTCCTGCTCTTTCTGATTTCCGTTCTAACTGCCTTTCATCACCTGCCACCTCCGATGCTGCGGAGAGTAGGCAGGTGACCGGCAGGACAGGAGGAAAGGCATCTAGGGAAGCAGTGCTGGGGACAGGGGCAGGGACAGGGACAGAGGCCGCTCTCCGGCTGATCCTCGGCACCCACGATTGCCCACCTGGGCCTCCTGGGCCTCCAGGAGCTGCTCCGAGATCCCGAAAGGACACGCTGATAAGATCTCACCAGATAAGGATCATTGACCCCGGACATGAAGGAGTCTGAGCTTTAACCGCCTTCTGCTGGCAGCAGACGTACTTGGGAATACAATACCAGGTGCGGGTGGGTGTGGAACCTCTGGGGAGCCTTCCCAGCCTGGCACCGCCTGGGCCTGGCCGGGGACACCATGCAAAGGTGAGGAGCAACAGGAAGTTCCAAACCCGGCCCCACCCAGCAGGAGAGGCGGCCCTGGAGGCCCTGTGGCCTCAAACAGCGGCCTGGCCTCCCTGGGCCCTCGTGGGTGTGAGGCCAGAGGAGAGCGCCATGGAGGTGCCTTGTAAACTGTGGGGTGCAGTGCTCCCGCCGCAGGCTGGCTCCGGGGGACTCCTGGGTGCTTCCCCCCAGGGCTCCTAAGCTTGGCGGATGGGCCCAGCCACCCTCATTTGAGACCATTTGTCCTCAGTGAGGGGACTCATAGGGCTCGTAAAGCTGTCCTGCTGCTGGGGGCTGGGCAGGAGGTTGAGGCTGACGGTAACAGAGATGTGGGGTTCAGTCTTGTGTCGAGGCTCCCACCCTCTCTGCAGTGTGTCAGGGGGGATTCCATCTGCTGGGCCTCCCCAGCATTGGTCCCCGGTATGAGAAGGGAGAGTCAGGGGAGCTCAGGCAATGTGCCAGCCCAGGTGCGAGCCCAGCCCAAGTCCCCACACCTGAGGGGGTCCCCAGGGCCCAGCCCCACAGATTCCCATCCAGCCGGTGTGGGTGGCCAGCTGCTGGCTCTGTGAGGGGTGAGTCCAGGGTGGTGATGCTCCCGTGCCCCCTCGGCCTGACCCAGCGCTGGGCACTCAGGGCACATGGGCAGATGCTATTTGCCTCTGAGTGAGGGGTGCTGCTCCGGTGCCTCCCATGACCCCAGAGAGGGGGGCTCTGGAGTCAGGAGGCCCAAGGAATCCTTTGAGGTCCTCTGGCAGGTGGGTGGCCTGGGGTGCCTACCTGGGAGTCTCTTGGGCCGAGGTTGACACCCTCAGGAAATGAGATCCAGGCAGCTGCCCTCTTGCCAGGGAGCCCTGGATCAGACTGGGCCCTGCTCTAGCGGTTCCGAGACTGCCCTCCAGGGGGCAGTGCCTGCCTGGGGACTGGCCTTCAAGAGGCCATGTCCTCCCTCCAGGCTGATGAGGAATCTCAAGGGCCTGGACCCCCAGGAACAGGCTGGCAGCCTCTGCACCAGCAGGTGGGGAGGAGGGATGAGTCTAAAGGGAAGTGCCCAGAGCCAAAGGGACTGGGGACTCAGGGAGTGGCACCCCTTCCCCATTCCCAGATGTGGGGGCAGCTCTGAGGGCCACGGCTTCCTTTCTGCTGCCCAGCCATGGTCGTCTGCTGAGGGGGCTCTCAGAACCAGACCCCATCCTTGTGTGATGCCCTCGGACTCCGCTTCCCCCCCCCCGGCCCACCCTCTGGATTGAAGGGTGCAGGTGAGGACACGCTGGGCCACCAGGCCCTTCCGTGCCTTGGACGGGGAGAGAGGGTGGGTGGCCCCAGCTGCAGCCCTGGGGGCCCACCAGTCTGAGCACTGAGTCTCCCCAAACCCTCTCTGGATCCGCCCCGGCTCAAAGACACTCTGGTCTGACCCCGGAAGCCCAGGTGTGGGGCCCTGATCCCGGCTCGCAGCTGGCCCAGCTGCCCCAGGTCGTTGTCCTCCTCCCAGCCGCCGCTGGCCGGGCCCAGCCCTGGATGGAGGAGGAGCGGAGCAGCCCATGGGATGTGCACCCCTTTCGAGCCCCGGGTCCCACCTGGGAAGCTGCACCTGCTGGCTCAGAGCCAGGGGCCCCTGGTGGTGGGTGCCTGCTGCCGGCTGCAGGGGTGTCATGAAAGGGTCTGAGGGGTCCACCCGGTCACTCCCACAGGCCGCCTTCGGGGACCCTCAGAAGAGGCTTGGTTGCCAGCCTGCCTGCTCCCAGGCAGAAGCCCGTCCTGGCTCCCCCTGGACAACTGCACCTGGGCCGCCTCTGTCCTGGACCAGCAAAGTCTTCACGTCTCGTGCCTCAGTTTCCTCCTCTGTTAAATGGGGCAATGGCAGCAGCCGCCTCCTGGCGTTTTATGGCAACTTCCTAAGTCACCGCAGGTCAAGGAGCTGGCACCGCGCACACGGTAGAGCTTACTAATTAGCGTCGTTGCTCAGATGGGCGGCAGCGCCCTGGAGGGCTCACCCGCAGCGCCTGCCGGTGCTGGCACCCGGCTTCCTCCCTCGGAACCCCTTCTCTGGAAAAGAGGCAGGGACCTGGGGAGATGACTCGGCCGGCGTGGGTCACACGGCACGTTGGGGGCAGGCCCGGGACCTGCCCGCCTGGGGGATTCTAAGTCCGGGCCCCGTCTTCTCACCGGGGCACATGCGCCCTGCTGCCCGTCCAGCCCACTGAGCAGTGTTACCGCACAATGTCTATTCTGCAGACGTCAGCTTCCCCACCTGTGAGACGCACCCCTGCCTGGTGTCCTGGGGCGGCTGGAACAAGTGGCCACATACTGGCTGGACCAGAAGCATCAGGAACGTATCTTCTCAACAGTCCGATGCCAACGTGTGTGGCCGGGCCGGGCTCCCTGTGCGGGCTCCGGGGAGAGTCCCCCTGCCTCTCCAGCTCCGGGCGTCCCTGGGCTGTGGCTGCAGCCTCCAGCCTCTGCCTCCCTCTTCACACAGCCTCCTCTGCTTCTCTGTGTATTTCTCCTTCTCTGACTCCTGCAAGGACACCCATTAGGGCCCACCCGAATCCAGGGTGGTCTCATCTCCACCCTGACCTCAGCTACAGCTCCACAGAGCCTTGCGTCAAAGTCGCCTTCGCTGCGGGGAGAAGACATGGACAGGTGCACCGTGTCTACCTTTTACATCCTATTTTTGCTGTGCCTTGCCGATGCTTAGACACGCTTAGGCACACTTGAACATGCTTAGACACACAACTACTTCCCAGGCGTTACAACCGCCTGCAGTCCTCAGTGCAGGAGCAGCTGCGTGGGTCTGTAGCGGGCGCAATGGGCTACAGCACCCGCCCAGGTGTGCAGTAGGCCGCGCCGTGCAGGTGTGTGTAAGTGCCCTGTGCTGGTCCCACGGCGCAGCTCCCGACGCGGCGTCTCTCAGAGCGCATCCCTGCCGCGCAGCCGCGTGTGACGCGCCTTGTGGGGAAGGGGTGGGGTACAGCTCTGCCCACATGGCCCCCTCACAAGATCCGAGATGAAAATACGGTTACACGATAAGCTCAGTTGCCAGAACGTTTGCGTCTGTGTGTGTATCTTTTAAAAACACATTTAAAATACTTTCTCTTCTCGTTTTTCTCTTTCTCATTCATTCTCCACGCCCACCCCCACCCCCCATCCCCACCTTGCAGACATGGCCTGTTGAACACTTTATGCAGGATGTGCAGGTCACAGAGTGGGCGGGGATGACACGAGGAAAGCCTGTGAGACGCGCAGCGCTGTGCCTGGCACAGGGTACGTGGGTCCCAGGAGGTCATTGTCAGGTACAAGCAGTGAGGAGTCCAGGGAGTCTGGGAGGCGGAGGGACCAAGGGGCAGGGACCCAGGCCTGACTTCAGGTCCTTGGGTATGTCTGGCTGGAGGTCAACTGTGTACCCATTCACAGGCACCGGGCCCAGGGCTCTGCCCACCCCGCAGGCAGGATGGTGGAGTCCAGGCTGGTGGAATCAGGGGTGCTTGGAGGGGCCGTAGATCGAAGGGAGACATAAGAAGGGTCCTAGGGGGTTGGGCCGCTCAGGCTCTTCTTCCTGTCACCTCCCCTGGCTCTGCTCCCACGTCCGGGCAGGTGACCCTGGGTCTCCACAGGGCTGTGCAGCTGCTGCGCCAGGGCTGGCATGGGGCCTGATCCTTTCTAAGGAAGAAATCTTGGCCACCCCCACCACCAGGCACCTTCGGAGATCGGAGATCGCTCCCACTTCCCCAGAAGAAGCAAGCTGCCCTCATAAAAGCATAAACCAGTGACTGGCCATGGAGGCGGCTGGAGATAAGAGGGACCTTTAGGACCAGATAAGCTGGCAAGAGTGTCTGGCCCCTAAAGTAGGGGGCGTGCAGGAGGCAGCCGATCAATGATTCTCTCTTATCATTGATATTTCTATCTCTCCCTCCCTCTCTGAAATCAATAAAAATATGTTTTAAAAAATAAAAATAAAATAAAACATTTTATATAATAAAAGCCTAATAATATACTAAGTGTTTGGTTGTCCAGTGACTGGTTGACTGTTCAACCAATCAAAGCGTAATATGCTAGTGATATGCTAAGGCCGCTCAACCACTCACTATGACATGCGCTGACCACCAGAGGGCAGATGCTCCGACCAGCAGGTTAGCTTGATGCTGGGGTCTGGCCAATCGGGACTGAGTGAGACAGGGCGCCTTGGAGCCCTCCCAGGGTCCCTCCCTGGACCAATCTTGCACCAGTGGGGTCCCTTGGCCTGGCCTGGACTCTCTCGCAACCCGGGACCCCTCAGGGGATGTCAGAGAGCCGGCTTTGGCCCGATCCCGCAGGCCACTCCCCTTGGAAGGGCGCCAGACGCAGGGCTCATGGCTGCTGAGCGCTGCTGTAGTGGCAGGAGCCCCTCAGATCAGGACTGATGGAGCGAGAGCCCGCAGCAGGCGCAGTGGGACCGGGATGAGCGGCAGCGGCAGGTAGGAGCTGCAGGCAGCACTGGACTGTGGGTTTCGGCCCGATCCCCGCCAGCCACCCAGAGGGACCCCACCCTTCCACGAATTTGTGCACCGGGCCTCTAGTACTGTAATAACTCCCCACCCCTTCTCTCTCACCAGAAGGAGCCGGGCGTGCGTGGGGCCCCAAGTCTGCATTCCTGGAGGTGGCACTGGCAGGTTGTTGATTAACCAGACCTTCCAGCAGGAAGCAGCCAGGGGAAGGAGTTCCCTGTAGTTTGGCCCAGGAATGCCTCATTCCCGTGACTCAGCAGGGGCTTCCGGGCACTTGGTGGCAGCCAGGCCGTGGCCTGCAGGTCACTGATCCCACCGGCCACCCAGGAGCTCGCTCTACAGCCACTGCAGAGCCAGTCCCCACTCTGACCCAGCTCTGCTAGTCACCCTGGCCATCTCGTGGGTGTCACCATCTGACCAGGACGGCAGGGGGTATGGTGGGGGCCAGGACCCAGGCCATGTGCCCAAGCCGGGGACGAGGGGCACGTCTACCCTTTCTTTCCCAATAGAAACCCAGTGGGAGCCACAAGGCGATGTTACCTTTTCTACAAGCCACGTTAAAAAAATAGTAAACCAAAGCAGACGAAGTTAACTTAAATAATATATTCTATTTAATCCAATATGTCCAACGTGTTATCCTTTTGACACGCAATCCACATTCAAACATGACTAGTGAGATATTTTCCTTCCAAGGTCTGTGAAATCTGGTGCGTGTCACACTCGCCGCCTGCCTGACTCAGTGTGGACGCCCCATCGTGCAGGGCTCCGCAGCCACCAGTGGGCGAGTGGCCACCACTGGGGGCGACACAGGTCAGGCTGTCCTGGCCCCGGGGGGTTCATTAACGCCTTTCATCAGAAAAAGCGGCAGAAAATGGGTATCGCAAGAGGAGAGACCCAGGCCCCCTCTCCTGGCGCTCCCCTTGGGTAGCAGGCAGGATCGTGTCTGATTGGGCAGGCCTGACAACAGTGTGAGCCGACATCAGCCGTGTCCATCCTGGGAGAACACACAAGTGAACATGGCTGTGTGCACCTGGAGTCTGCACACCTGTCCGTGGAGGCCCTCGTGACTCGGGGTCACTCAGCAGGTCCCTGGCAGGGTGTCAGCGGGGGCCGCAGGCATCTCAAGGCTGACTGGACGCCCTGAGGTCCTCAGTGACTATTGGCCAGAGACCCCGGTCCCTTGGGCCTCTCCACAGGGCAGCTCACAATGTGCAACTTGATTTCTCCAGTGAAGACTCCAAGGGAAAGAGGGGATACGAAAGGGCAAATGAGACAGAAGTTGTAGTCTTTTTTGAAACCCAATCTTGAAAGTGACCACTCATCGCTTTGCCATATTTTATTCACTAGAACAGTGGTTCTCAACCTTGGGTGCACATGAGAATCACCTGGGAATCTTTTTTAAAATCCTGATTTCTGGGCCTCATCCTCCGGAAATTCTGTTTCTTTGTTACTGATGTTGTGGCCCCACCCCATAACAAAGAAACAGAATTTCCAGAGGATGAGGCCCAGAAGTCAGGATTTTAAAAAGATTCCCAGGTGATTCTCATGTGCACCCAAGGCTGAGAACCACTGCACTAGAAGAAGACGCTACTCAAAGAAAAGGACTTACACAGGGTGTGAGCAGCAAGAGGCGGGCCACTTTACAGGCTGCGTACCCCAAACCCAAATCAAACCACTTGAGGTGGAAACGATGGTGTCTGAGCTGCATAATGCACTCAATGGGATTAACAGATTAGACGCTGCAGTAGAGGAGATTAGTGAACTTGAAGATATAGCAATAGAAACTATCAAAAATGAAACAGGGAATCAATGGAAAAAATAGAACCAAGAATCAGTGAGTCATGGGACTGCTACATGTGTGTATATGTATACATGTATGGTATATATAAAATAAAATTCCCCAAAGCAAGGAAATAGGGGAAGTAAAAGGAAAAAAAATTTGAAAAAGTGATGACAAAAATTGTTCCAAATTGATAAAAATATAGACCTACAGATCCAAGAATCTCCATGAACCCCAAGAATAAGAAACATAAAAAAACTATTCCAAAGCATATCACAATCAAATTGCTCAAAATTAGTGATAAAGAGAGCATCTTAAAATTGACAGAGAAGAAGATATTTTGTACAGAGAAGCAAAGATAGGAATGACAGCAGATTTCTTTCCAGAAACAATCTGAGTGAGAGGACAATGCAGCAACCTCTATAAGGCACAAAAAGAGAAATCTGACAGTGGGAGTTCTCTACCTAGTGAAAATGTTTCTCAGAAATGAAAGCGGAATAAGACTTTCTTGGGTATATATATATAATTTATCACCAGCAGACCCACCCTCCAATAAATGTTAAAAGAAGTTCTTTAGGCCGAAAGAAAGTGACACCTGTTAGATTGCCGAATCTATGCAAAGGAAAACGAGCATCAGAAACGATAACTCCATGAGAAAATGTATGAATGGTTTCTTACTATTTAAATGCCTTTAAAAGCCAATGAACTATATAAGCAAAAATAATGTAACGGGGGTTTTAACATATGTATAAGTAAGATGTATGGCAACAGGAGCATAAAGGGGAGAAACTCAATAGAAATATACTACTGTAAGATTTTTATACTAATGAAGTGATATCCTATAGATAAAAGTAGATCATGATACGTTTAAGATACCTACAATAAACTGTAAAGCAACCACTACAATAACAAAACAAGGAGTTGATAGCTAATAACAAAGCAAAGGAGATGAAATCAAATCACAAAAAGTACTCAACAATTTTTAAAAATAGGAAAAAAAGGGAAAGGGGTCAAAGAACAGATGGGACAAACAGAAAGCAATGGCAAGATGACAGATGTAAACCCAACCATATCAATGCTTCCATTAAATGTAAATGATTAAAATGCCCCAATTAAATGGCAGAGATCGTCAGTGTGAATAAAAAAATACACAAAATCAACTCTGACTGTGTACAAGAAGCTCACTTTAAACATAAATAGGTTCAAAGTAAAAAGATGAGAAAAGATATGTCATGCATACACTAATCGTGATAAATATCTACTAATATCAGAACAGGCAGATATGCAAGAGGTGCACCACAACAGTATCAACCAACTTGATGTGGTTTACATTTATACTACCCTGAGCCTCCCAAAACCAGAACATACCTTACTCTGGTCTGGGCAGGTGCAGGGACTCTGACTACAGGACACCCCCATTGAATGGCGTGCTTCATGGGGCAGAGATGAGGTCTGTGTTATTCACCAGCAGCGCTCCACGCCTGGCAGCCACACAGAGAACGGCTTATTTTAAGGAACTGGCTCACGCAGTCCTGGGGGCTGGCATGTCTGAAATCTGTGTTGCAGGGTGTCTACGTGGCCTTGAGGCAGAATTCCTTCTCTAGGAAGCCTCAGAGTTTTGCTCTTTAGGCCTCCGACTGACTGGGTGAGCCTCACTCTGAGCACGGAGGTCAGTCTCCTGTACTTAAAGGCAACTGATGGCAGCTGTTAACCTCAGGCCCAAGACACCTCCGCAGCACCACCTGGGCTCACGTTTGACCAAAGACTGGTGGCCTGGCCAGGCTGACCCATGACTGAACCATCACAATAAGTGAGCCATGTGGGGGGTGAGGCTTTGCCCACTGGGTTCTGGCCTCCCCAGCTCCAGGCCCAGGGTCCTTCTTGGCTGTAGAACCTGGGGTGTGCCAGAGGGGTGGCCCCCAATGTGGTGCCAGAAGATGGTCCCCGTGCCTTATAAGTGCTGTGCTGGCGAGTCTCTGCTGACCCCCCAGATCCAGCCCCCCTGCTTCTCTGCCCCAGGAGGCTGACCGGTTTAGCCAATGTGGGGAGCCAGCGACAGATCAGAGTGTGGAAGGAGAGAGGGGCTGGCGGCCTTCCTGCTGGGCCGTGGGGGCCGGTGGGAGCCCTTCTACCCAAGGCCACAGCTCCTGTCTGCACCCCTCCTACCACCCTTCTCACCGGGTTTCATAAAGGCTCGCTCCTGGTCGGGATGTACCCAGATTCGGCCATCGACCCCCCTCGGGGCTGCCTCTGCCAGGACCCTGATTGACACATGTCACTGGAACTAACAGTAACAAGTGACAAATGTTTACAGATGTGGGAACTGAGGCCTGGGGGAGCAGGGGAGCAGGGTCAGTGTGCAAGTGAGGGCTCTCGGATGGCGAGGAAGTCAGGGGTCTTCTCCAAAGACCGGACCCTCTCCAAGCCCGGGCCCTCAGTGGGTCTCTGGATGGACACCTGACCCTGGCCTCCGGCCAGGCGCCTGCCAGCTCACACCCCCACCCCCCGAAGGCTGAGCGCCATTTGCCAGGTCGCAACTGGCAGAAGCTTGACCTCGGAGTCCTGGGCATTGCCCGATAGTTACCCTGGTGCTCAAGTGGCACGCATGTTTCTTTCTGTTTCCTTTCTGTTCAGACAGAGGGTTCAAAGGAGAGTCAGCGATCCTGGGGGAACAGTGCCGGCTCAAAATACCCGCAATAAACAAACAAAGCAGGTCAGTGGTCGGCAGCGTGCGACCGCAGTTCCGGGTGCACCAAGGCCGCCGTTTATGGGCTGGTTGCTCGAAGAATGCCAGGCCCGAGATAACGGCAGGCCGTGTCCTGCTGGGTAAGGACCCCGTGACCCATATTAAGTCATCACCCTCCGGGGGAGGCTGCACCCTCCCGGCCAGGACGCCGTCCACGTGCTTCCCGGCAAGGGCTCCGGGCCCTGACTCAGGTGGGGTCGGCGCTGAGCCGAGACGGGGCACACTCCAGCGGGGAGGTGGTTTCTTATCTGAGCCAGAACAATGACGGAGCCGCTATCACCCGATTACTCTCGGCGTGTTATCAGCGTGAACTCTTGGGCAGAGAGGTGCCCTGCGCCGGGAGCTGGTGCGATCCGGTGAGGTGGGCCTCTCTGCGCCCCTGCCCCGGGCGGGGCTCAGGGTGTGGGTGAGGGCTGGAGGACTGTGGGAGGAGCAGCTGTTTGGTCTTCAAGATCAGGATTTTAACCAAAAAGAAATACGTCGGTTACTGTTTCAGTGGTTGAGAGTCAATGTGTGTGTGTCAAATTGGGGCAGTGACAGAGCCTGCTTCCCGGCTCGATTGAGAAGATTCCAGGAGATTCCGTAGGACGTAGTGCCTGCACAGAGCCTAGCGTGCAGTGGGTGCTTGACAATGGACACTTGTGTCTGCGATGGGGACGGCTATCGTTCTGCTAATGTCTCACTCAGAAGGAAATCAGGACGCAGCACAGACGTCTCGCCCGTGGGGTCTGGGGCGAGGCTCAGCGTTCGCTCTCGGAGCCTTTCTCAGGCTCCCCGCTCATTACCCCGCACCATGAGCTGGAGCCATTGCTCCTTGGCAGTTAGGCACGCCCCTCCCTGGGGACCCCGCTCTCTGCAGGGGCTGCCAGGGCCTGGGGTGGGGGTGATGCAGGTGCCAGGAGGGGCCGGGCTCTTAGGGAGGCAGAGGTGAGCTCTTTTTATTCAAATTGTGATTGTTCAGAGCTTCTACTGAGGCCTGGGAGACTAGTCATGGCCACAGAGAACCCCACACGGCTGCCAGACGTCTCCTGTGGGTGCGGGCACGCACGCTCTGTGGCAGAAGCAAGTGTGCCCTGGGCATGTGTGGTATCCGTTTGCACTTGATGTCTTGGGGCATCATCACTGTAATTATTGCTGGAAGTTGCCGGAGGAGCTCGGAGCTGGACCCGAGGGGCCTGCACCCTCCACAGGCTGCCTGTTCCCCAGGATGGGAGGATTGGGGGCCAGCTGGGGGCTGCCTCATGCACATCCCCTACTGAGGATCGAGCCTGGAACCCAGGCATGTGCCCTGACCGGGAATTGAACCAGCGACCTCCTGGTTCATGGGTCGATGCGCAACCATTGAGCCTCACTGGCCAGGCCACCCAGACAGTCGTTAGCAGAGGTGGCTCTAGAACACAAGCCTCCCAAAATGTCCTGATTTTCCCTGTCATTTCTCTCCTTAGGTTCCAATAAGGAGACAGACCGAGGGCAAAGCCAGACGTGCCCGCTGGCATATCTTCATCCAGGAAACCGGCGCAGGCCCTGCTGACGGGAGCGTGTTTCCGAGTATCTCCGCGCTCACATAAGCGCTCGCCTGGCAATTAGCAAATGTCACCACCTCCTCTCTGCGTTCAGGCTGCTTCCGATGTCAGGTTCCTGCCAGGCTTCATGTCTTGTTCTAAAACCGCTTTCCGGGGCACTCGGGGGAAATTAACATCACGCCAGACAAGAAAGCCCCTGGGAGCCTGAGCATGTCACGTCTGCCCAGGGAGGGAATTCAGCCGCCGCAGGACTAACGTGCGCTCGTACCGACAGCGAAAGATTAATTGGTGTGGAGCGAATTATGGAAATGCCCCGAGCTGCTCCCACCTCCGACGCCTTTGAAACAGGGTCCCTGGTCACACACGCACAGGCCAGCTCCACGGCGGGGTGCCTTTGTCCTCTCCGAGAGGGCCTCCCAGGCTCCGGAGACGAAGCCCAGAGTGTGATGTGTTTAGAACCAGGCAGGGCAGTCAGGCAATAGTGCGAAGCCAGCACCACCCCCTCCACGCACTGAGCGCCCTGTGCTGGGCTGAGTACTTTGCATGAATTCATCCTCACTGAGTCCTGACAACAGTAAGCTCCGTTCCCGTTCCCGTTCCCACTTTGTGGATGAGGACGCGAATGCACAGAGACCGTCCCCGTCTGCTGAATGACGGACCCAGGAATCGCCCAGCAGCCGCCTCAGAGCTGGGTCCTCACGCCTGTCGCCTGGCGAGTGTGGGGACGGGCAGCCGGAGCGATGCCTCCTGGGCCAGCATTCGAGCTTCCCGGTCATCTATCTGCTCACGGAATAGTTCTGAGCGCTGGTCCCAGGTGGTCTGCAGAGGAGCCACAGCCCCTGGTGCTAATGCCCAGCTAATCTCTAAGCAACCAGGTAGAGACCCCCCCAGGCGGGCCCGGCTTCAGGCCTCAGGTAGGGGGCGGCCCAGGTTAGGACGGGCAGCTCTAGACACAGGTGAGTATCAGTGCAACGGCCCCATTTCACAGAGGAGGCAGGGGAAGTTCAGGGAGAGAGGCGTCCCCAAATCCCAGGGCCCAGGAGACGCAGGCCCTCGGGAGCCCGCATGCGGCCGCGGGGAGGGAGGGGTGTGGCTCCAGACCACAGCACCCGACCTCCCCCGAAGCGAAGGGTGGCTGAGCACCTGTCCCAGGGTCCCATCCAGCCCGGGGGTGACCGTGGTGTCAGCCCCCCTCCGAAGTGGCTCTAGGAAAAACCGGCCAAAGGAAAGAGAAGGCCGCCCGCCTCAGGCCTGGCCTGGCCCCGATGCCACCACAAGATGGCACCCTTTTGCGGGGTTTGTGGGTTTTGTTTCCTTTATTTGCAACCTGGGTGCATGGACCCCAGGCGTCTTCTCCAGGTTATGTGAGGTTAGGGGCACGTGTGTGAGTATGTGGGCGTGTGCATACGTTGGTGTGTGCATCTCCGTTTGCACAAATGTGGTGTACGCCCTTGTGTGTTTATGCCTATCTGTGCAGCTGTGTGTAGACACATACATGTGCTTACATGTGTGCTCCTGTCTTTGTGTGCATGTCCGCCGGTGCCTACGTGCTTATGTAGGCAGATGTACATGTGTGCATATTCTGATGTTTGTTGACTGAATGCAATTTGGGTTTGAAATAAAAAGTCTCCAAGTCCAGAATATTCCATGCCCAGGACTCTGCAGGCCCTGCCTGGAGAGAGGACCAGGCTGTGGGGAGAATCCTGCCAGAAAGGGAGGGGCTTGCGCCCGGGTCCCCGGGACGGTGCCTGTGACACTGGGGTTCCACCCTGGATGGCGGGAGCGCTGCGGAGGCCTGTGTGGTGACCGCTCCGGCCCCTGGAATGTCCCAGTTGGTACAAATTAACGGTTTGGAGGCCTGAGTGCGTGCGGTCTGTGTCCGTGTGCGGAAAGGGGAGAGCTAAACTGAGATGCCTTCTGACCCGGACTCAGGCATTAATTACTTAGATGAATAAGTATTAAATCAAAGGCCTGGCTTCAGAAATTAAACTCAGATTAGCCCCTTGCTCTGCTTCCTGGAGAATCAAAAACATTTGGTTGAAGAACGGACCCGGGAGGAGAGTGCCGAGCAGAAAGCCCCGGTGGCCGGCCCGTCCCCCAGGCAGGGCCGTGGTGCCTTCCGGGGGGGGGGGGGCGGGGGGGGGGGCGCTGGTGCCCCTGCCGCTGCCACCACCCCTGTGCCCGGAACGGAAACCCCAGGCTCTGGGGAAGTCGCTTCTCCACATCGGCCTCTCACCCCTGGGCTCCTGCATCAGCCCAGCCTGGATGGAAGTTTCTGGAATACCAGGGCGGAGGGAGCCAGCTAGGCTGCCAGATCCAACTTGGTGGCTCGGGTGGATTCTGGGGCATGCAGTCTTTGCCTTGGAGTCCCTCGGGGACCGAGGCTGCTCTAGGGGCCATGTGCCATCCGAGCTGGCCCTGTGGGCACCCAGAGGGCACCCCTCTGCCCAGGGCAGTGGGTTCTGCGCTGGGTATTCAGGCAGATCTGCCCTGAGCGGTGGCCTGGTAGAGGTGGTCATGCTTACAGGGCCACGTGGGTGGGCCAGGGTGATCCACACCGACACCTCTGTCACCTCTAAGGAAAACCCGGGCCCACAAGCACCCCGTTCAGAACCACCCCAAGGAACCTGCCCCCCTTTCTGCAGGGTTCATGGGGTCGGTGAGAATCCCTGAGGCAGGGAAGGAGCAACGTTGGTCGCGAAGAGGGTAGGAATGACCCAGTGCTCCCACCTTCGAGGCCTCGGCTTCCCCATCTGTGAAATGGGCGAGGACCAGCCCTGTCCATCCACCTCACGGCATCGAGATGCCCAGGAGAGGGTTGGGTCAGCCCGGCTCCCACTGAACAAATGAAGCTAGACCTGCCCACGACCTCCACAACGAAGGGGCTGGGACCCCAGCTCCCTGGCTTCTCCTCAGACCCCGGAGAAGACCTCAGGATGCAATGCAGTCCGGTTGTTTTGTAACGAACCTTTCAGTCCCTTCAGGAATGCCTGTCCCCTCTCTTTGAAGCCCTCCTCGGGGAAGGCAGGCCCTGGCCTGGGGCGGGACAGGGAGGCCCATAAAACCAACCCTCCCGCCCCTGCTTGGGCCTGGGTCTCCACAGGACACCCTGCCTGGGTGCCAGGGGCCGTTCCAATGCCTCCCTCAAGAAAAGGGCCATTTGGCTCATCAAAGCCATTTTGTCCCTGGCTGGGCCTGATTCACACCTGCTGGCAGGTCGCTCCAGGCAGAGGGGAGCTGGGTGGCTTCATGAGGGACTGAGCTGGGCCCTGCCCCTGGAGGCGGCAGAGCTGGCACCTTTTGGAGCCCGTGCTGGGGTCTGCCTCTCTCTGCAGGTCCCCGCCCCGCCCCACCCCGGGCAGCAGGAGGGAGGTCCCTGGGAGCAGCTCTCAGGATGCAGCTATGGTCACAGCCTGGGAAGTGGCCACAGGGCGGGGAGGGCCGGCCCCTGCCCCCAGCAGGTCTCCCAGGGCAGCTGGAGATCTTTCCAAAAGCAGACTGAGTCACACACCCCAGCTCAGAGCCGCCCAGAGCCTTCGGGCAGGCTGAGTCCCGGCGGCCTCTTCCTCATCCCCCTCCCCCGGTTCACAGGGCCCTGCTCTGTCTGCCGCCCCCTCCTCGGATCAGGCCCTGCTCTGCCCCCTCCCCCCCACCCATCCTCGGATCAGGCCCTGCTCTGCCCCGTCCCCCCCACCCCTCCTCAGATCAGGCCCTGCTCTGCCCCCTCCCCCCCACCCCTCCTCGGATCAGGCCCTGCTCTGCCCCCTCCCCCCCACCCCTCCTCGGATCAGGCCCTGCTCTGCCCCCTCCCAGCTCAATTATCACCTCCCAGGAGGGGCTTCCTATCCTCCTGCCCACCACGCCCTCCTAGGTCTCTCACAGCCCGGATTCCATGGTTGCAACATCTGTCTTCCCAGCTGAGTTCTGGGCTCCCCAGGGAGAGCCCCATTGGTGTTTGCTCATGGAGATGTCCCCAACCCCACAGCAAGCTCCAGAAACCTCTGGGTGGAGGGAGGGTCGGGGAGGGGGTGCAGGGGGATGTTTGCAAGCATCTGAATGAACACGTGAGGGCCTGCGGTGCTGACAGGCCGAGGGGGCCCCAACAGGGATCCTTCCATAGAGGACCCAGCCCCCCCACTCGCCTCCCTCACCCATCGCAGTGAGAGGGGCCGGGGCAGGCAAGACCCCAGGAGGGGGACCTCAGTGCGCCAGGGGTCCAGGAGCATCCAGCAGAGCTCTGGCTCCAGCCTGAGCCCCCCCCCCCGCCCCCCGCCCCACACCAGCCCACCCTCCAGTGTCCCAGGAGTGTGATGAGCGGGGGCTTTAGTTACACAGAACCCCACAAGGAGACTGAGCTCATCCTGGCTCTGGACGTGTCCCAGTCAGACACGGCAAGAGGCGAGCGGCCCAGGGCACCGGACCCATCGCCACCACCCGTCCCATTCCCACATCCCTGCCCGCCCTTGGTGACCACTAGCCCACCTTCTGCTGCAGATCCGCCCGGCCTTTGCTCCGGCTTCGCTCACTAGCAGGAGGCTCCCGGGTCCACCTGCACTACAGGGCCTGTCGGGGCTTCATTCCTGTTCGTGGCCGAGTAATATTCCGCCCCAGGGATGGGCCAATGGTGCTGGTCCTTTGTTCTGAGGGAACCTGGCCGGCTCCCTGTGGGGCTCTGGTGGATGCTGCCGCTGTGAACTTGTGTGTATACGTTTCTGCGTGGACCTGTGTTTTCACTTCTGGGAACGGAATTTCGGGCCACAGGCTCACTCCAGGTTTCACCATGCGGGGAGCTTTCAGCTGCTTCCCAAAGCAGCCGCACCGAGCCCACCCCCAGGTCCTCACTGTAATTATCTGACTTCTTCACGCTGGCCCTCGGGGTGGGTGTGAGCGGGCGGGGCCCTCGCCTGACATGGAGGATCCCTTGGGGGACAGGACCGGGTCCCCCCACAGCCCCAGGCTGGCCTGGGACCACTGGCTGCCACCCTCTCCTCCTTCACTGCGAGCTGCTCTTCGGGGGCTGGTCTCAGAAGCCGCCAGCTTTCAAACCGGAGCGAGAAACTCAACCGTCTACCCAGCAATGCTCTAGAATCTGGAGGTGCCAGGTGAACGGGAGGTGATTTCCTGGGCCCCACATGTGGAGGGGAAGGCATGTAGACACACGAGACCAGTTCAGATGGTGGAAGGCACCCCAAAGCCACCAGGGGTGACGTGCAGGACGCGTGGAAGGGTCCCGGTGGGTGCAGGGGACCGGCTTGCTCAGTGCTGTGGGGCCAAGCTGGTGTCCCTGGAGAGACAGCAAGAGCCACGGTGCAGGTGGAGCCTAGGGCGTGATCTCGAAGCAAACTGGGAGCCTCGAGCCCCAGGACACGCACACGAGGAGCCGCGGGGCTGGCCCTGCCACCGCGTCCAGTTTGAGCCGGTTTAATAAATAGCTAAATAAAGCGATGGAGAACAGTTCACAATTAGCCCGGATTCCTGGTTAAGTGGTAGGTGGCTTCCCCTTTCTTAAAATAAGTTCTTTCCATTGCCTGGCGGCCAGGCGGCCGGAGCCCCCTGCAGGACAAGAGCCCTCCTGGCTGCCGGGACACGGCCGGGGACAGAGGGAGCGTCCCCTGCAGGCCCAGCACAGGACCGAGTCCAGTCGGGCGAGCCCTTAGGAGCAGTGGTTCTCAACCTTCCTCATGCTGCGACCTTTTACTACAGTTCCTCATGTTGTGGTGACCCCAGCCATAAAATTATTTTCGTTGCTACTTCATAACTGTAATGTTGCTACTGTTATGAATCGTAATGTAAATGTCTGATATGCAGGATGTATTTAGGCGGCCCCTGTGAAAGGGCCGTTCGACCCCCAAAAGTGTCGCGACCCACAGGTTGAGAACCGCTGCTTTGGAGAGAAGGGCACACCCAGCATCGCCGAGCCTACCAACTCCTCCGGCACCAAATGGCCCAGGTGCACCTGCCAACCTGCCCACCTGCCAACCTTGAACTGCTCCCCCGGTGCCAGGGGGCCCCATCCTGCGGGCCCCTCCAGAGCAGACCTTCCCCCCTCCAGAATCTCCCGGTAAATCCCACGGCGGCGGCGTGAAGCCAGGAGAGCCACTCCCCACTCCCCGCCCGCAGCCTCAGAGCCTCGGCTGTCTGCTCTGTCAAATGGGGTCCCGCCACGGGGTTCAAGGGACAGCGTATGTGAAACGCTGTGTGGCACTTGGTACACGGAGGCCCGAGCCAGCTCTGACCCCCAGTGTCGCTGTCCGGACACCCGCAGGCATTCTGGCTTCGAACTGCCCTGGTGGGAGGGAGGTCTGGACGGGGCGGGTTTGGCCGCGATGACCGCTGCCCAGATGCTGATTCACAGTAAGGATCTTGCCCGGTCTCCATGCCCGACCCTCCTTAGTCCCCTGCACCTTTATAAAAACCCAGGGACGTCCTGCCGGGCCGTGGCCCCTTCCACAGACGCGGACACGGGCACAGCTCTCAGGGCCATGGCCACTGGGCAGGCCCAGGACTCGATGCCTTCCTGTTTCATCTCTCCCTCACCCCACCCCCCGCACCCTGCACAAAGCCTCCCTCAAGCCCCCGCCCCCCACCCACCAGGCTCCCAGCTGCTCCCTGTCATCCTCCCTTATGGGGTCATTCCGTGGGCAAATCTTAGGAATTCACTGGTGTTCTGGGCTGAAATGTGTCCCCCCAAATTCCTAAATCGGAGGCCTGACCCACAGAGCCTTCACATGCGACCATATTTGGAAACAGGACCTTCTCAGAGGTGATTAAGGTAAAGTGAGGTCATAGGGTGGGTCCTAATCCAAGTCATTGAGGCCCTTATTAGAAGAGATCAGGACACGACACACAGAGGGACCATGTGGGGACACGGGGAGAAGATGACGGTCCAAAGGCCAGGGAGAGAGGCCTCAGGAGGAGCCAGCCCTGTGGCACCTGAGTCTCGGACTCCAGCCTCCAGGATGGGGACAGGAAGTGTCTGCTTTAAAGCCCCCAGTCTGTGGGACTTGGCTGTGGCCACCTGCGCTGACCCCTACAGCTAGGAACATGTTGGCCTTGTCTGCTGACCTCTCTCAGGAGTCTTCCCTGGGAGCCACCACCCCCAACCATGGCCTGTGAGTGATCCGGAGAACGGACATCTATTGCCATTAATTTCCCTACATGTGCGGGCCACACACTGTCCTCATTAACCCTGTGATTCAGGGCCGCCTTTCCATCAGACCTGAGCACAGAGAGGCTGAGTGCCCGGCCCAGCCTCACACAGCATCACAGCCCTGCTTCCACCCTCTCGCCTCCTGGCTGCCGGGGGGCTGGAGAGCAGGGCAGGGTGAGGCAGGGCCTGGAGCAGCTGGCCCTCTCGGGGGCCTGCACCCCACAGTGTCTCACAGACACTGCTCTTAGGGTCCATCCGTCTGAGCCTGTGTGCCTTGGTGCCAGTGGGCATGGCGACATTAAGGTTTGACTGGCTTGAAGCAAAATTGGGGTCCAAAGTTTCCAGAGGCTTGCTCCTGCAACCCCAGCATTACCAGGCACCCCAGGAATGTGCCTGAGAGCTGTTTGCTGATAAGCTACTTATAAATGGGGAGGAGCTGCAATAATTAATGCTACTAAGCGATAAGTGTTGAGGAGCCGTGGGATAGCCCAGGTGAGCGTGGCTGAGAATCAGATAGCCCGCAGCGGTGGCCGAGGAGCTTCCCAGGTCGAGCTCTGGCTTCATCAGGGCCTCAGATTCCCTGCACCACCTTTTATCACTGGGTTGGTTTGTTTTTAAACAATGAATAGACTATTTTTAGATTTCCAGGGCAATTGAGCTAATAGTAAGTACATAGAGCTCCGTATACTCCATCTCGCATTAACCTGATGTTTGTTACAACGATGGACCAATACGGATCCACTGTTGTCAGCTACAGTCTACAGTTCACCTCAGGGCTCACCCCTTGTGCTGTCCTGGCCGGTGGGTTGGCCAAATGTAGGCGGGCACACCCGACATCACATGGAATATTTCATGGTCCTAAATCTCTCTGCTTCATACCATTCGTAGAGTGAGCAAAAAGCCCGGCTGCAGGAGACACGCGAGCTGCCTGCGGCACGTCCAAGTCGGCCGGGTGGGCTGTGAATCTAACGCGAAACCAGCAAAGGGCCCAGGTGGGTGGCAGGCGGGGCGGCCTCAGAGCACACGGGTCTGGGGTCCCACAGCCCCGGTGCCCACGCAGCTGCACCTGCTGTGGTCCCTGTGGCCTTGGGCCAGTCCCTCCAGTTCTTTAAGCCTCAGCTACTCCTGTAAATGGGGGAGAGTACATGTGATCGCCCAATTCGGGCTGCTGGGGAGGTGCTGAGCTGGTAGGGGTGGTCTTGATTCTCTCCAAGCACACACAATCAGGAAGGTGCCACTGGAGAAGGGCAAGTAGCTGTTGGTGTTTAGTTTTGTTTTCCATGCAGAAGGCCCAGGCAAGCATTGCGGGGCGGCCGTCAGCACTTCGGGCAGGACCAGGAGCCGTGCGGTAGCTCCCACCCGCATCTCGGAGCAAGCGAGGCAGGAACCCAGGCGGCGGAAGTCTGTCCAGCGCTCTGTCCACCGGGGAGGAACAGGAGAGCGAGGGGCAGGCACAGCCCGGTGGGGTGGGCGTCTGGACCCTCCTTGCTACTCCCAGGGCACCCCCCCTTTCCCTGTTTCCTCTGCTTTATCTGTGATTGCGGTTTCATTTGGGAAACGGACCCTCCTGCCAAAGAAGCACCTTTAAGCAGTCACTTGCAACCTATTTTAAAAAACAGAAGACTGAGTCTTGGGGACAGACATGGCTGGTCCAAGGCTCTGAAGGGCTCGCTGCGGTGAGAACCCACTATGTGCCAGAGCCCATGCTGACCACCTGGTCCTGGGTGCCCTGATCCCAGTCACCCCACCAGTGAAGTCGACTCGAGTGGCTTGGCCCTCGGCCTGACCTCCCTGCCACAGGCAGCTTGGGGTCCACGCCCACCCCCCAGACCAGCTGCATTCAGCTGTTCTGCTGCAGGAGGTTGGTGTCCGGCTCTGGTAAGAAAATGGTTTTTGCAGCCCGTAACCGGGCCAGCTCCTGCCGGACCTGGGGGCCTTCCTGTTCGTCCTCCTCCTCCCCGACCTGCGGGCCACGCCTCCTCGCACACAGCAGGTGCTCGGCACCCACACACCTGCCACTTCCTGGGAGAAGCTGGGGGCTGGCCGTCATCTCGTCTCCCCCATCAGACTGTCATGGGGTCCCCAGGAGTGGATGAAGCTGGCCAAGGGGCGCTATTCAGTGCTACTCAAATGGAATTAGATATGAGGCTGCAGGAGCGGGCGGCCTGGAAAAGGGACTGTCAGAGCCAGGCCACTGGGAGCTGTGTGTGCCCTCATCACTGGTTGCCACACAGCCCTGACAGTGTGCCAGTGTTGGTAAGTCACAAGTTAGCTGTCACCATTGGGTGACAAGGGTCTCTCCCCTGCCAGCCCGGGAGCACCCACAGAGCACAGGTGGGGGGCATGTCCTGGGCCAAGTCACTTGACCTCCTTCAGCCTCAGTTTCCCCATCTATAGAATGGGGGTGATACGCCAGGCCCCCCCCAATAGAGTTGATAGAGGCATCAGGGGAAGGGTCTGCCAGCTTGGTGCTTGGCACTGGGAACGTTGGGGTCATTCAATAAAGTGTGTCCCCAATTTTGATAAAGGGGCTGGAGCCACTGGGAACAGGACAGCGAAGGGTGCTGGCCAGTGAACTCCCGTCACCCCTGCCCCACCGGTCAGGACAGGGAGGATCCCAGGGTGGGGGCCAGGCAGGCTCTGGTGTCACCTCAGTGCTGTGATGGCCCCTTTGAAGGTGCTGAGACTGACAGTCCCTTTTCGGGTCGTGTGGGGCTCGGCCTGGGAGCTGGCACCCTGTCACCGGGGCGTGACGGGGAGAGGGCCTCCCCTCCGCGGCCTGGGGCTTTGTGCAGGGTGGCGGAGACAATGGGGGCGCGGCGGGGCTGGCATAGCGGGCTGCCAGGGAAGCGGAACTTCCTGTCCCTCCGCCCTCCAGAGAAACCTAATCCGGGGAGCAGGGCCAGGCCGGGGTGGGGGCGCCCCGCGGCCTTGGGCTGCAGTGTGTGCTCACGGTAATTTGAGGGCTTCCACTGGGGGTTCCCGATCATTTGATGTGGCAATTAGCGAGGGGACTTTTGTCATCCGGAAAGACACAGCCGCCCACTTCAATCACCCTGTTTATGCCCCACAGAAGCCAAACAGCCCCTGCGCAGATAACGGGGGCCTTCAGACGGCCCCAGGCCGGGCGCCCCTGGAACCACCAGGCTGCGCTGCGACCCCCGCCTTTTACGCAGCCAAAGCGTTACTTTTCCCACGAGAAACTCCGGCTTCATGGCATCAGATGACAAAGCAGGCGCTCGCCCACCAGAGCCCTTTTCATGTGGGCACCTGGCTACTGAGGTGGGTGGGGGAGGGCCAAGTCATTCCTCCCTGATTCAAATGGCATGTGCCCCCAAGTGGGGTGGCCCCTGGATGCCCTCAAGGGCCTGGGGGCCTGTTCCCCGGGCAGGTTTGCTTGCCCACCGCCCAGGGGGAGCCCCCCTGACAGTGAGTTCCACTGTGGCTCAGATGATGACAGCAGTGAGGACATTGTCCGCCTCCACTGTGTGTGGGGCCAGGCCCTGGGCCAGCATGACATGCGAGCCTGGGCTCAGAGACCACCTCTCACCCACACCCATGGGTTCACGAGATGGGCTGGGGGACTTGCTTAAGGTGGCACATCCGCCAGCTGGGGCAGCCCGTGGGATTGATGGGCGGGACCGACGCCCAGCCTGTCTCTGCCCAGCCGCGTCATCAGGAAGATGGACCTCATACCAAAGCCTGGCTGCTGCCGGAGCATGAGGCTGTCCCCAGGGAGAAGCAGCCTGAGCTGGCAGTTTGCACACGCTCGGCTCACAAGCTCAGCCTGTCCCCTCGGGCCGTGGTCCCCTCCCCTGGGAGAGGGAGCGGCAGAGCCGGAGCAGACACAAAGCTCCCGCACACCTGCAGGGCACATCGGCTCCTCGATCTCTGCACTCTATGCGGGCATGGGCATCGAACACCCGGCTCCTCGCAGCCTGTCGTGGCTGGAACAGGTGGGGGAAGAAAACGGCGGCTGGACATCTGTGCCATCCCCGTCCCAGCCAGGGGTTCCCAGTGCTCATAAAGCACACAGACACGTGCTCACAGAGGGACGGCCCACGCCTCCATCCACTGATTGACGTGTTCGCTCTAGACCACAGCGCGCCACGCTGTGCACAGGCTGGTGGCCAGACAGAAGGGGGACCTGCTCTGCTAGAAGTTCTACCCGGTGGGGTGACGACAGGCCATTTCTGAGTGGAGGCCGAGTTCATTGTCACATCTGCTGGTGGAGGTGAAGGGAACACCGGGTGGTCACGGTCCAGCAGGAAAGGTGGACGGGTGAACAGCAGGAGCTTCCTGGAATGCCAGCAGGGGAGAACCAGGCCGACTCCCTGGAGGAGGTGGCTATGGCCGGTGGACTCCTGTGAGTGGGTTGGCCTGATGGGGCAGCTGGATCACATCTGGGGACTGTGGTTTTGAACTTTTCAAGGTCCATGACAGACCTGAGCAATGACAGGCCCCACCGGGTGGTGGTGGCCGATGGAAAGGAGTCACCCTGCCACAGCCTGCCAGGGGCTGGGCACTCTTCAGCGGCTCTGTCCATCTCTACGTGACCTGAGGCCTGCTGCGGAGCTGACGATGCCCCCATGCTCCTGGCCCTCAGCACACAAGCCCCAGCACTCGCTGACCACTGGCAAGGGGAATGTCTGTGCGTAACTTCAACACTGCGGGCAGCACAGGCCAGCCTGCTGCCTGCTCGCCTGCCCGCCTGCCCTGCCCACCCACCTCCCCCGCCTGCCCACCTGCCTGCCCACCTGCCCACCTGCCTGCCCGCCTGCCTACCTGCCTGCCCACCTGCCCACCTGCCCTGCCTGGGGACGACCGGCGGGCAGGACTAGGAGGAAAGCTGGAGCGGAGGCCCTGCCCCTCCACACATCCACCCAGGAGTCCACAGGGGTAAGGGGTTGCTTCCGTGGGGGCCACCTCACAGCTGACCATTAAATGGTTCAAGAGAGCGTGTGCGTGCCTGGCCTATAGGATGGGCCTGGGGCTGGCTCTGCCACCTGCTCTGTGCTGGGGCAGCTCACGAGCCTGTTTCTTTCTTGCCTGTGAAACGGGAGGCGGCACTGCTTACCTGCTGGGTGGTCATGAGGATCAGAGGAGATGGCGTGCAGGGGGCTCGGGTCCCCCTGGACTCTCCTCCCATCCTCCTCACTGTCATCCTGGTCTCAGGTCACATGCCCCCGAAGGGCCTGGCTGTGCTCTGCTGGGCTGTGTGAGGTGCTGGAGCTCTCGGGGGGGGGGGGGGGGGGGTGGTGTGAGTGTGGGAAGGAAGGGAGAAGAGCCCTTCTCAGCTGACCACGCCTGGGCATGGAAGGGAGGAAGGTGCCTGGCCGGGTAGAGGCAGACAAGATAAAGATGCACCCGTAGGCTGGATCGCTGGAGGCCAGCTCTGAAGCTAAGGATTCAGGGCTTCAGGTGTCCTCGGGGGGTTGAGGGGGACAGCCCTGGCTGCAGTGGGACGGGAGGGGGGGCTCCCACAGCCAGACCCGAAGGGAACCAGGGAGTTGCTGGTGGTTGTTGCCACTTCCTTAGTGATCAGTCAAGCCCCCTGCATTCTGTCCCCACAGAAAGGCTGGGGGGGGTGGGGGGGTGGAGGGGAGACACTCCCAGGGACAGGCCTTTGCCGCCTCCCTGGACACAGGCGAAGTAGTTGGCTCTCAGACAGCAATTTGTCACCTCACTCTGAGTTTGATGGATGAGCGTGGGGCTGGTCAGCGGGCCCTGAGGCCAGCAGCTCCTGGGCCACCCCAGGGGCCGGGAGTGCATGATGAAATGCCTTCTGCCCGCCCGGTGCCGGTGACAGGCCCTCAAAGGAAATGCAGCCCCTGCAGAAGCGGTTCACGCTCCGGCTCTTTGTGGCGCTGAGGTCGGCTTTTCTTTGGGGATGAAGAAAGGGCCACCGGCTCCTGTTGTCTCTGGGAATGCCATCCCCACGGGCCACCGGCCCTCTGAGCAGCACGCACAGGGCCACTCCTCATTTTGATGAGGTTTCAAAAGCCCTGGCTGTAGCTGGGCACGACCCCTCCCCCTCATCCCCCCCCCCCCCGCTCCCCCCCCACCCGCCCCGGTCCCCAGGGCTGTGCTGGTTTCCACAAGAGAGAAAGGGGCTCCTGCCATCACTGCCATCACAGCTGTAGCCCCAGACAGCACCCGGTCCCCGCAGTGCCCTGCCCCACCCCAGGGTCCTCCAGTGGTGAATTGGATCTTGGGTTGATTGGCATCTTGCTCCCACTGGAACGTAACCTCATGGGCTGTTCTTATTGGCATTTGGTTCCAGCCCCCGCCCCCTTGGGTTCTCTTTCCTGGAGAGGCCGATCGGGCTCCAAAGGCTCCTTCCCTGGTCCCCAAGCAGTGTTCTGATCTCCACCTTGGGGTGGACACCACAGAGGAAATGTAAAGAATGGCTATCTCCCTTGGGTGGGTGAGGGGGTGAGAGAGGCAGGGATAGAAGCCAGACTTCTTCTACTGTGTCTCCTGAGGAAGACAAGATGAAGGCCCTCTAGAGGTGCCCACGCCCTATTCTCCAGAACCCGTGAATCGTGAGCTAGGGCTAAAAGGACTTTGCAGGTCTGATTGAGTTAAGGATCCCCAGAGATTAGTCCTGGATTCCCCAGGAGGAGCCCATGTCATCACAGGGTCCTTAAAATTGGGAGGCAGGAGGGTCAGAGTGAGTGGAACTATGATGACAGAAGCAGGGGTTAGGGTAGGGGCCATGGACCAAGGATGCAGGTGGCCTCGGGGAGGGAACACATTCTCCCTAGAGCCCCCAGGAGGAGCTGTCCCTGCAGACGCCTTGTGTTTAGGACTTCTGAGCTCCAGGCCCATGAAAGAATAAATCTGGCCCTAGCTGGTTTGGTTCAGTGGATAGAGCGTCGGCCTTCGGATTGAAGGGTCCCAGGTTCGATTCCGGTCAGGAGCACATGCCCGGGTTGTGGGCTTCATCCCCAGTGGGGGGCATGCTGGAGACAGCTGATCAATGATTATCTCTCATCATTGATGTTTCTATCTCTCTCTCTCCCTCTTCCTTCCTCTCTGAAGTCAACAATAATATATATATATGTTTAAAGAATAAATCTGTGTTGTTGTTTTAATATTTATATATTTTTTAAATATATTTTCATTGATTTCAGCTACCTTTTGCAGATTTGACTTGCAAATGCCCTTTTCCTGGGTTTAGTCCCTGTCTTGATCAAGGGCCATATGGCACAGCTGTGGCCTGCTGCGTGGTGGCAGTCCCCAGAGGGCTCCAAAACCAGGCTCCTGGCTCTAATCCTCCAGCTCTAGCACTTTCCAGAGCAGACCACTCACCCCATGAGTCTTTATTCAGCCTGAGCCATGCTCCAGGCCTCAGGTATATAGTGAGCAGGACAAACTGAGCTCAGGGGCACATGCTCCAGAAGGGACATGGGTGGAGTGTCCGGTGTGTCCAGTGCAAGGGGCAGGCAGGGCTGGGGGCTTGCTAAGTGGTAAGGAAAGCATCTCTGAGGTGACAGTGGCATGTGGTGAAACTCCCCCTGCCTCTCTCTTACAAGAACGTTTGTGGTTATACTTAGGGCCCACCCAGATAATTCTGGGTAAACTCCCATCTCAATACGTTTAACTGCATCACATCTGCTAAGTCCCTTTCACCACCACATTCACAGGATCCAGAGATTAGGGCCTAGATATCATGGGGGCCTTGGCTCAGCTTCCTACATGTCGATATTGTCCCCACACACATGGGAATGGAACCTCAACGAAGGCAGGGATTGCATTGTTTTCTTTAAGTACAGTACATGCACAAGTGATGAGAGCACATTTTGGTGATTTTCAAACCGAACACACTTGTGTTTGAGAATCAGAATGCTTCCAGCACCAGAGGCCTTGCTCAGGAAGCGGGGCTTATGTTTGTGTATGTTATGATCCCTACTGTAACTTTAGGACAGGGCCAGCCTCAAGCAGCATTCGATGGATACCTGGAGAATAAGAGGAATTCTGAGCCTGGGGGACACAGTGTAATGTGAGGACAGGCAAGTGCATCCGGGCAAGTCTCCACTCGTCTGGGTCTCAAGTTTTCTCACCTGTAAAAGGTAAGAATTAGGTGATATGATATATATACATCCTCTGGAATAGGGCATGGCACACAATAAGAGTGAATGTGAGTGCTGAAGTTGCACAAGAAAAGGGAAGTCTAGTGTAATCTGGGGTGCTATGTTGTGGAGAGGTGGCCTGGATGTGCAAGCTTGGATGTAGCTGAGAGCAATCTGGGCAATGCTAAAGCTCCTCCGTGCCCTTAAAAGCTCCCCCACTGTGGGGAGTGCAGTAACCATATTCCTGAGGTGCAGGGCAGTTGCCAGCTCCATGCAGACCCTTAGCTAGACACGCTAGGTGCTTTTCCAAATTTGATGGCTTGATTTTTCTCCCCCACTTGGGTGTCCCCAAGGAAAGTCTTCACAATCCAGGGTTGCCTGATTACTGCACCCACCTTGGGTATCTGCTTACCTTGAGCCAGGATTTGGACAGGTGAAGAGCAGAGAAGAAGTGATGTGGTATTGCAAATGGAAACAGGGGAAGAGGCAGGCACTTGGAGAAAAATGGTCTCTTCTGCAAACTAATTTTAGGTGAGGTAGACTTACCTTCTTCCCTAGCTTCATAGGTCTCTGGTTCCACTTGATTAACAAGAGCATTTATCTGTGGATTCTATGTCCCTCAGCTGATCTTGGTCCGTGCAGCTCCTGTTGACGACTGCCCCTCATGAATTCCGAGGCTCAGCCGAGCCCAGGTTCTGCTGTCACCTGATGGAGGGCTGCTGGTTGAAATCTACTCTGCCTCAGCCCACTGGAGGCCACTGACCTGCCTGTGCAATTGGCATAAAAACAATTGGATTACCCCTTTGTTATTCAAAGAATCATTCAAAGAAAAGGAAGTGAAGCTTTTATATGAACACGTCACACCCAGTTTTTTAAATATTTACACACCACCATGTCTCTGCCCTGTGGGAACATGGTCTCTTGTTCCTCATTATAAGCACATCTGGTTGGTTTGGCTGATCAGAGGAGCCTTGCCATGCCCTTCTCTCTGCCCCCAGAGCACTCAGAACATGGAACGCACCTACCAAATTGAGTATGAGATGGTTCCTGGGCAGGGCTTCTTGGGGCCAGGGCCACCTCTCATAGCTAGATGACCACAGGCTTCTCCTCCAGTGGCTTCTCCTCACACCCAGAATAGTGTCTAGAGTGGCTGATGATGGCCTGTGTAATGTCCCCCACCTCAATCTGGACCTCAGCACCACCATTCACCCTGTGGCTGCTGTAACAAAGGACCACAAACTTGACGACTTAAATTTATTCTCTCACAGTTAAATTCCAGAGGTTCAACTTCAAGTTGCCAGCAGGGCTGTGCTCCCCTCAAAGGCTCCAGGGGAGGATGCTCCCTGTCCCTTGCAGCTCTGCTAGCTGTTTGAAATTCTTGGTTCCAATCCCTGCCTCCCTGGTCATGTGGCTTCCTGCTCCTCTCTGCCTCTCCTCCGTGTGTCTCTCTTCTGAGAACGTGTGTGATTGCACTTAGAGCACACCCAGAAAACCCAGGATAAAGGCCTCATCACAAGATCCTTAACCGCATCATACTTTCACCATATAAGGTAATTTTCATGGTCTAGGTACTAGGACATTGGCATATATTTTGGGAGGTCATATTCAACTCCATGCACACTCCAATTTTCACACAACCTCAGCTCCCTGACTCCTGGTTGTTCCTCAAACATATGAAGCACATTTCCGAGGCCCTTCTCTCCTCTAATAGACTGCCCCTCCCCAACCCCACTTCTAGTGGCTTGCTCTAGCCCTTTATGCAGGACTTAGAGCTCACCTCCACTACTTCTAGACAGCACAGCCCGATCATTCTCCATCCTTTTTATGTCTTTATCACCTCCTGATTTGAACAAATTTGCATGTTTATTGTTTTATTTCCTGTCTCCCTCAACCAGCATGAATGCTCCACAGGTCTGGGGCACAGGGGAGCATTTTTGCAGCACACAGGTGGGCATTCGGTGCTGGTGTGATGGTCTGTGGTCATCAGCAACCCTGGTCCTTTTTATCTTTCTGCTCCTCCCTCCTCAGCATGTGACTTCCTTTCTTGTGGCCTCATGATCCAAGATGGCTGCTCTAGCTCCAGCCATCCTCTTGGCATCCCAGGCAGTGGAAGGAAGACAAAGGGAAGGGCAAAAAGGATTTTCTTAAAAACCACATCCAATAACTTCTGCACATGTCCCATTGGCTGCATCAACCTACAGGACTTCTGATACTAAAGAAATGGACAAGGGATTGAGGAGGTAACTGGCTGACTCTGCACATCTGGGGATCTAAGCACAAGTGATCTAATTCTAGATACCCATGAATCTCAGGAATCCACTTAAGAATTAGAGCAGTTGCTTCAATTCAAGGTGGTATCAAGGGGTGTGCGGTCATTGGAAAGAACACTAAAATGGGAGTCAGGAGCCTAGGATGCCTGGTCTGGCTCTACCACTAATTGCTTTGTGACTTTGGGTTATTCCTTCCCCTTCCTGTGCCTTTAAAGAGGAAATTGGAATAGATATATTCAGCAGGAGTATCATCTTAATCTTCACCATCTTCATCATTGTCTTCACTATCTTCTCCTCCTCCTCCACCTTTATTATCATTATCATCTTCACTGTTATCATCCTCATCATCACCATTATCATATCAACTTCTCTATCTTTATCATCATCATCACCACCATCATCTTCATTATCTTCACCATTATCGCATCTTTACCATCTTCACTGATATCATTATCTTCTTCCTCATCATCATATCCATCACGGCAGTCATCATCTTCACATCACTAGCATCATCTGTGTTAGGGCTGTCATATCTTCATCACCATCTTCACCACCACCATCCTCCCAGCTCACCCGGAGCAGCCAGTGTAGATCAGGCATCGTACATCATGTGCATCATCTCATTTCATCCTCACTGCAATGGTGTCAGGAGGCATGATTTTCTACCACCACTTCCACTTTGAAAATGAGGAAACTGAGACTCAGGAAGGGTAAGTGGCCTGCCACAGGAATACGCTGGAAAGTGCCAGAGCCAAAATGCAAACCAGATCTCACTCTCTCCAAAGGCCCAGTGCTGGGTTTTCTCTGTGAGGTTCCATCCTCAGCCGCCACCCACCCTGTGACCCGTGACCTCGGAGCCCTGACCTCACCCAAGTGCTGACAGAGCCTCTATGCCAATTGCTTCATAGCCAATTAGCCCTTCCCCAGGCCCACTCCTCTGCTCCCCAAAGCTGGAGACAGGAGCCCCTTCCTTTCTTTCAGTTAGGTTGGGAGGGCTCCCTGCTTCAAAGTCAGCCTCCTCAGGCAGGGCCTGCCTATTGATGATGCCAAATTATCAAAGGGCCGCATCAAAGCCTGCCAAGGTGGCTTTCAGACGGGCAATTTACAAAACAAAAAGGAGGCCTGGGCTGTGGTGAGTGGTGGGGGCCGGGTTGGTGAAGCCCTGTTTGAAAGTGTTGGCTAAGTTGGTTTTGCTGCTAAAAGTGAGAGGTCACAGAACCACTCTCCTTGGCCCCCCTCAGCATAATCAACACCTTCAGACATGGGCTCCAGGCTGCTCCTGCCCATGCAAGACTCTGGGTGCCAAAAGGGGAAGCCTCTAGTTCCATGGGAGCAGGGAAACCATGTAAGGTGCAAAGCCTGCATCTCCTCTGGACCCAGAAAGGCGGCTGCAACTCCCTTGGCTCAGCTGCAAGTGCCCCTGGGTGCAAGGGGCCCAGGAGTTGCTAGGCTAAAGGCCCTCGGCCTGTGGCTCTTTGCAGTGGTCATCAGGGTGCTATGAGGCAGCTCCTAAACTTTCTGTCTCCTCTGAGCTCACAGCCCGGCCTACAACATTCACTTGGCCCCTCCTGAATGAGGAGCCAACTGCTGCTAAGAGCAGCACCTGCACTGGGCTCCTCATGGTGTCCCCCACCCTGAAAGTCAGGTTTGTCTTGTAGCCTGCTTTCTCCTTGCATTGCCAACAGCTATCATTTTCTGATAACATAAAATAGGCTAAACACTTGAATCATCCCCTTCATCACTATCACCATCACCACCACACCATCATCACCATCACCATCACCATCATCACTATACCATCATCACCATCACCATCTCCATCATCATTCTATTATTCTTATTATTGAGATTAGCTAAGATCATGCATGCTCTCTACCAACACTATTCTAGAGACTTTGTGTGGGTTAAGTCATTGATCCTGACCTAACGGGCCCTGGTGAGCAGCAGGGTCAGGACTGGGACTCGGGACTTCAAGCATCTGCTCCGTGGCTTTTGGGTTCAATCTGATGCAGGGACTCCATGGCGGACTCGACTCTGGGCGGAAAGTTGGTAGAAGGAGCAAGAGTGTGAAGGCTTCTATAGAACCATCCTCTCTCATCTTGAAAGTCTCAGTGGAGACTTAGCACGTTGAGGACACATGGGCCTGGGTGTCCTGGGGCATTATGGGGGCTGCCTCTTGAAGGGTATGAGAAGTGCTGCAAAGCAGCAAAACCATGTGTTTGTCACCAGGCTGGGAGCTAGCTACATGCTGGACTGTGGGAACCTGTCCGTCCAGTGCTTGTGTGTTGATCGCTGAGAAAAAATGATTGTGCTAATTAAAAATCTATATAGAAATGTCAAACTATGTACTGATATAGATGCAGAAGTAGGTGTAGATGCAGATGTAGATGTAGATACTAGCACTACTGTATCCTTAATTTAGCCAAGGAATCGGCTCCTGTGACTGTGAGGCTGGCTAGCTGAGTGCCATAGGACAGGCCGCAGTTGGAGACCCCTGACGGCTTCTACATGGGAGCCCACGGTTAGAGCACTTCTTGATGAGTCCATTTCCTGGACAGATACTTCCTGTTGTCCCTGGAGTGCAGTCGTGAGTGGGCACCAGGTGAAGGCTCAGGGTCAGCTCTGCCCAGGACATGGCCTCCTTTGCATCCTGGACCCACGTGGCTCACCCACTTGGGAGATAGCCTGGCAGCCTGGTTTGGGCACAAGCTCTGGAATCAGGTCACCTGTGCTCAGATTCTGGGTGCCCCGCCTTGCAGCTGAGGGCAAGCTCCTCAGCCTCTCCGGGTCTCAGCGTCCTCAGCTGTAAAACAGGAAACAGGGTGACAGTCCCACTCTCTGGAGGGAATGCCTCGAGCCGAGTGTTTACAGTGAGTCCTGCATTGGGCAGATCTTTCTCGATGCTGGCCACCCTCTGCCCACACCCTTCCAAGGACTTCACTTGGACCCACTCAGTGATCCTGACAACAGCCCTGCAAGGTGAGCACCTTAGCATCGCCCCTCCGGCCGGTGAGGGATGGGGCTGCCGTGGTTCCCGCTGCTGCTGCTGCGGCTTCCCGTGTTGCTGTTGGGTTGGTGTTGCTTCAGGTGTTAATGGTGTCAGCACTGGCCATGTCATCCGCCTGTGGTGCCCACCCCAGAGGGGGCTGCTTCTGGGCTCTGGGTGTGACCCCACCAGCAGGCTCTTCCTCCCACTTCAGGGCTTCTGGAAAAGCCCAGAGCTGCCAGGGAGGGGCTGCCCCTGCCAGTGGGCGCTGCGGGCCGGCCTGGCACACCGTGCTGCTCAAGGTGCGCCAGACTGCAGCTGGCCCCCGCCCCCGGCCTTTCTTCTCTCTCCTTTTTGTGCGGGCCCTTTTGATTTGGGAACAAGGCCCCTTTATGTGGCGCCGGGCCTGGCCAGGCCTCCCCGTCCCACCCAGGGCTGGGGATTTCCTTTTCATCTGGCACGAGGAGCCCCGGGCTCGGAGCGAGAGAGCAGGAGGGATTTGGTGGTGTCACAAAACCTGGGTGACTCAGCTTTCAGTGGGCATTGTGGCCTCGCGGCTTTGATATTTTAAGTGGGAATCGCAACAAAGGGGAGCCGGGACGGCGGGGCGGTAATGCTGCTCGCAGGGGCTCTTAATGGCGTGGCCTTCTCGGGCTCGCCCGCTGAAAGGAGGTCCCGCTCCCAGGAGGACTATTCCGTTTCGGTGGGATGACTGGCCTGTGACCCCAGCCTCTTGAGGGTGACATTGAGCAGGGCTGTCATCTCGGGGTGGGGGGTTCAGCCGCAGGCTCCTTGCCCCCACCCAGCCGCCTCCTCACCTGCCCGTAGTCCCTGGAGTTTCCCACGGGGAGCAGCAGGCTGCTCTGGCCAGGCGTTTCCAGGCAGAGAGGCTCTTGGCGGGCCTCTGGTCCGGTTCAGGGAGCCTCTGGCCCGGTTCAGGGAGCCCCTGGCCCGGTTCAGGGAGCCAGCCTGGAGGGCCTGGAGTCTGGGTCCCCAGCAGCTGGGGAGCCTGACCAGGAGGGAGGAGCCTGGCGGGAGGCGGCCGGCACGGACTCAGAGACTTACCGTGCAGACAAGACAGACAGCACAGGCGACAGCTCCTCTGCTTTGCTGTCACGCTTGCCTATGAGCAGTGCAGGGTGCGGCAGAAACAAACATAGATGGGCCTTTAGGTTTTCGGTGCCTCAGTTTCCTCATCTGTAGAATGGTCTCAACAGGGCTCCGTGAGGGTGAATAGATAAGGCCCGCTCACTGTTTACAAGAGCTCATGACAAGTCCGCACAAATGGACTAGTTTGGGGATGGTTGGCCATTCCCATCCATCTTCTTGCCAGACGCCATGCAGGATGGCCCAAGGACGAAGGACACGAGATGGGGCCTCCAGGTGCAAACCCTGCCGGGGAGCCTGGGGCTTCAGAGCCGGCTCTGCTCCAGGCCCCTCCTCTGCCGGGTGGGGTGGTGATCGTACCCACCCGAGCTGGTGTGGAGGGACCACCTAGGATTCTGTGAGGAGAGTCTGGTGCGGGGCCTGGCCCATTCAGGGTACTCGACCCACAGGGCTGTTTCCATGACGATAGTTTTGACGGCCTGTGCGGAGGGCTGTGGGTGGACTTGTGGTCGGTTGGAGGCCACAAGTGGTTGGCAGGACCGCCCGGGGCCACGCAGCTCGCAAGCACAGGATGGAATTTGAACTCTGGCTGTTGGGCTCCTAGAGATCTTACCCATCCCCTGCCCCTCCTCCCTCCGGGCCACAACGTAACAGGCAGAGGGCAAGGGGCTCGCCTCGCTCCAGGTCTGGCAGCTAGGAGGTGCAGAGGCGAGGCTGCACCTTGGGCTGCCCACCTGACAGGGAGGGGCAGGGGAGTGGGCAGCTGTGTGTTTGGTGTTCAGGAGGAGCACGGTTACACGGAGCTGGGACCCAGTCTCTGCTGTTCACCTTCGTGAATTCACAGCTCAGCGGGAGGCAGTGTGATGCGGGAGGCAGCACCGGGCCAGGGAAGCAGACAGCCGTGGGCTGCCAGGGCGCAGGGCGTTCCCCTCGGGGAAGGGGGTCACAGCTCGATCTCATGTGGTCCAGGTGCCGGGGCTAGCGAGCACCGGCAGGGCTCTATGCCTTGATTTCTCCCTCTGAAAAATGGGAACGATGGAGACAGTGATGGTGTGCCTCCCTCACAGGGGACTGCTTGAGACTAGCCACCATGGACATCATGTGAGAGTGTAAGAACGGTGCCCCCCCAAAGATGTCTCTAAGCCCCAAATCCCAGAACCTGTGAATGGAATCTTATTTGGATATAGGGTCTTGCCCGGCCAGCGGGGTTCAGTGGTTGACCATTGACCTATGAACCAGGAGGTCATGGTTCGATTCCCCGACCAGGGCACATGCCCAGATTGCAGGTTCGACCCCCAGGAGAAGGCGTGCAGAAGGCAGCCAATCAGTGGTTGTCTCTCAGCATTGATATTTCTATCTCTCCTCCATTCCTTTCTAAAATCAATAAAAATATTTTTTTAAAAAGAAAAAGAAACAAAGAAATAGGTCTTTGCAGATGTAATCAAATTAAGATGAGGTCACACTGGACAAGGGTGGCCCTAATCCAATGACTGGTGTCCTTTATTTAAACTACTGACGCTGTTACAGATGTTCCCCATTTCCCTTCTGTTGTCCCCTTCCACCCAGCCTGCCCCGGCCCCCCATCCTCTGGCCATCACCACACTGTTGTCCACGTCCATGGGTTATGCATATATGTTCTTTGGCTAATCCCTTCACCTTCTTTCATCCAATCTCTCCGCATCCCCCTCCCCACCCTTCGACTGGTGTCCTTATGCGAAGAGATAATAGAGGTATAGACACACACGGGACAGGAGGCCATGTGATGATGGGGACAGAGCCTGGAGGAATGTGGAGGAACACCGGAGCCCCAGACGCTGAGAGAGACAAGGAGGGCCCCCCCCCCTCCCCTGCAGAGCCTTCTGACACCTTGATTTTAGACCGTGAGCCTCTGGAACTGTGAGAGAATGAGTTCCTGTCGTCTTAAGTCCCCAGTCCGTGGAGCTTTGTTACAGCCGCCCCAGACACTGTGACCAACAGGTAGCTGTCACCGCTCCAGGCCCCAGGTGCAGGCCCAGGAGCAGCTCCGCAGGTCTCCCCACACCTGAGGGTCTGATGTCGGCCGTGGACACTGCTGAGCTGAGCTGTTGGGAGGGGACACGGTTCCAGGTGCCGCCTGCCTGCCCCACCCCTCCACCCCCACCCCTCCACCCCCTACCTCCACCCCCAGACTGAATCAGCTCCTCCAGTTACAGCGTCCCAATGCCACCAACTCCTTGAAAGTGGTCACAGGGCTGCTATTGGTCATCATTTCAGGTCCTTCCACAAAGTCCTCCCAGCCGCTCACAGTGCCTGCTCGGCCCTTCCACAGCCTTTCTTTTCCTGACTTTGAAGATGAATGAATTTTAAAGACCACGGTGTCCCTTTAAAACCAGACAAATGGGGGTGGGGATGGTTGGGGTCCAGAATGCTCTGAAGGAGGCGTGTCTTCTCTCTGCCCTGAAGCTTGCCCCCTCTGACCCCCCAGGACTGGAGGGCAGGCCCAGGGAGGACAGCAGCTCGGGGCCTGGGCCTGGGTTCCAGGGTTCCAGTGCCAGGAAGAAAAGTTCCCCACAACTTCTGGCTGTAAAAACCAGTGGGCATTGCGGCTGAGGGCGATGGAGGCTGCTGGAGTTCCAGGCAGTTCCTCTTAAAGGGCCAGGCACCAACTTACTCAGATTCACTCCCTCCGAGTTCTAGTGCTGGGGCAGCAGCTTGAAAGGCATGAGGGACATACGGAGGGGAACTGAATTGTCCGGCATCAGGGTGAGGGCTGGAGGGACCGCTTTCTCCAGGCAGAAGTGCAGGCAGAGGCCATTGTTCCTCTTCTGAGCCTTCCCCCAACGGAGCCAGCAGGATCTCAGGCTCCATCAACCTGGTCATGCTATTTGCCAGGCCCTACTGGTACCCTGAGACCCCGCCCCATGCAGCTTCCCCACCCACCCAACCTGTTTCCAGTGTCTCCTCAGGAGGGACCTCACAGTGGAGATATTTCTCACAATTTTTGTCCGCCACAAGTGGGTATGAGACCAGCCAATTCTGCATTTCTGCCCCTTCTACCAGCCTCGATGTGGCTTCTTCTTTATATCCTTAGTCGTACAACTTCTATTCAGCTCGATTTCAGGTGGTTCTGAATGATGGCCGTTCTGCGGCTCAGTTGTAATTTTGATGTGGTCATGGGGTGATGCGAGGACTGCATTTACCTACACCGCCATTTAACTGGAACCCCCTTATTGAATTCATTTTTAAAGTTACATCTTAATTAGGGCACGTGATGCTAATCTCTATTCTTGATAAAGGTATAAAGTTTCCTTTGAAATAAATTTAAGTAAAAAAATAAAAATCAATTATTTTGTTCTTTTCATTGTCTTGGTGTCTGGTGGGACTCTCAGCTGCTTCGAGTTCCACGGGGATGAGCCTGCCACACCCCCAGGCCTGGGATCCAGGGCTGACCATTCTGAGGGAGGTGGTGTTAATCCAGGAATGGACCCAAACAAATATAAAGCCACCGCCCCCTGACTCTGGGCCCCTTACTTCCCTTCTCACCTGCAACGAATGCACTTTCATTCCTCACCCGCAAAGGATGGGCGACCAGAAGGCCCCTCACAGGGGTGCTGTAAGGGTTGAAGAGCCATAGCTCTTGACATCGTCCCCATACTCACTACCTGTGGGGCCATACTAAGGGGTTTGTCATCACAAAAACCCTCTGAAGTGGTGTTACTATGTGCCCATTTTATAGATACAAAAACTGAGGCATAGTCAGGTCACAGAATGGGTTGGTCTGAGGGCAGAGGCTGACTGCACTGAGCACACTGTGTCAAGACCCACTTGGCATGTGGGCACTCATGCCTGGGAGCAAGTAGCTTTCAGGGAGCGAGTCTACGCCGTGCACCTCAGCTGTGACAGAAGTGGCCCCAAACGCTGCAAACCCATGTCAACAGCACCAGTGGCTGCAGAAGGTCTGCAGGGTTCCCATCTATAGAGACCAAGCCTCAGCCTCCCTCAAACCACAGCTGCTGGCCCGACCCCTCGACAAAGCCAGCGCCTGGTGGGTTTGGAGTGGGAGACATGTCCACAGAGCTGGAGCCTGCGGAGCCGCCACACGGAGCGGCGTATCTGAGGTCTGGTTACCTGGGATGTTCCCGTATGCCCAGTGAAATGCCATTTTTCTTTCAGGCCATGCCCTCTGAGCCTCAAAGCCCAGCGCAGGCAGGTGGGACTCCTGTCCCTCTGTCCTGAGCCCGGAAAACGGACCCCCTTCCTCTCATTCCAGGCACCTGAGCGAGCCCGGAGAATCCAAAAGGAATTTTAAAGTGACACTTGAAAGAAACCCATTCACGGGCAAGTGAGTTATTTTTGTTGTGAAGACAATGGTGAGTGGGCAGGAGAGGAAACAGAGGAAGGCCCCTCCCACCCCCATTCCTCCACGCTAGTCACTCTTGTGTCTGGGGTTTTGTGTCTGCCCCCTGCCAGGCCCTGGCCCCAGGTAACAGACCCATCGCAGGTTTTTCACAATATAAAATACATGTATATTTTTCTCCTATTTGCAAACAAAATGGTATGTGTGCAGTGTTGAATGCTGCTTTTCACTCCTTTTTATCATGAGCTTTCCCCATAGAGCACTCACTCTTCATATTCTCCTTAAAGCTGCACGGGGGACACCTGAGAGGCAGCGTAGCCGGCGGTTCAGTGCAGACTCCGGAGCTGGCGCCTGCCCCTGAGTCCTGGCTCTGCCCCTTGGCCACTGAACACCTACAGGCCAGTTGCTTGGCCTCTCTGTGCCTTTGCGGGGTTTTGTGCTTGTTTTTTTAATCGTTGAAATGAGGCTACTCATAGCCCCTACCCACTAGGGCTGTGATAAGGATTAAATGAATTAATATTTGTAAGATGCTTAGGACACATTATGTGTAGGGAACGCTATAAGTAGATTTTCACCTATTGTCAGAGTCTGGGTGTGTTCATCCCCTGTTGGCTACAAATCACAACCAGAGGAATAGCACTATCTGGCTCTCTCTTGTTTTGTTGTTGTTGACAATATTACAATGTTCCCTAATCCCCCCCTCCCCCCCTTTTACTCCCCTCTTCCCAGCCCCTCTCCCCCCAGGCCCTCACCACACCACGGTCTGTGTCCATTGGCTCTTTCTTGGTGACGGGTTCATCCACTCCTGAGCACATGGGTTCCTTTCTGCGCCTCAGTGTCCTCATCTGTGAAATGGAACAGAGAGTCTCTACCTTGTCTGTTGCTCAGAACTCAGGTGTGATACAGCGGAGAGGCGGAGTGAAAGGGAAGGTTTGGCCTAAACCAGGGACAGTTTGGGGGGGGAAATAAAATTTGAAAGATTTGGGGCAGAGGAGGAACCCATGATGCTTGCTGAGGGGATAAGTGAGGGTCCAAAGGCAGCCAGCATGAGGGGAGGGGACTGCCTCCTGACCCGCCCAGGCACAGTTTGAACCCCCTGCCGGTGCCCAGATAGCCTGAATGTGCCACTCGCCTTTGTCACCCACCTTCTCCCTGGTTGTAGATGGCTGCTGCCTGCCCTACCGGCCTCCCCCAGGAAGACAATGTGTTCTTCTGTGTCCTGAGCTCATGGCCTGGCACAAAGCTGGAACTCAGCACATTGGTGAATGAATGAATGAATGAATGAATGAGTATTTGAAGGAGCAGGTGAGTGAATGACAACATGTTAACAGCAGCTGGAGCCTGGGGTGCTCATCATCAAGACAGCAACGGCTCCTCAGCGCTCTCACCAGATGCCTTCACAGGGCCCTGCAGGAAGTAGCGTCTCCAGGTGGGTCCAGTGGCCTCCAGGTGGGTCCAGTGGCCTCCGGGTGTGGTCTGTCTGATCTCAATCGCACAGGTGAGCCACCAGCGGTTTGAACAAACACTCCCGCGCCCACCTGGACAGGCGGCCCCTGCAGAGTCATCCATCCCAGGGGAGACGTAGAGGCACAGACTAACTGGCTCTCCACAGACTCCCTGTTGGGAAGGAATGACAGTCCGATGCTCTGAGGACACCTTTACAGAGAGTTCGTGATGAGACAGCCACTTCCTCCCCCGGTGTCTGGCCTTGCACCTCTGGTCACTCGGGGGCAGGGCCCGGGAGCTGGGTCTCCCCTGGCTTCTGTGGCTTTCCTGTCCTTCCCCCGCCCCAGGGCCAGCAACGGGCTACATCCCAGGTCAGAGATGGCCTTTCCTGCTCAGGCCACTCCCTGCATGCGCCGGTGGTGGTTACAATGCAGGTGGGCGAATCCAAGTTTTGCGAATGTGGCTGCAGAGCCCTCAGAAAGGACAGCAGCCATGGGAGGGGTGCCCCTCTTCTACCTTTTATCAGGGGCTCTGTTTTAGGGGACCCATGCTCCCCAAACTCTCCAGCAAGCCCCACATTCATAGTGGGGGGTGCGGGGAGAGGTCTGGGCAGAGTTTGTTCCTAGTCCTGGTTTGACTGGGACCAGAGCCCCCCACCCAGTGCCATGGCTCCTGCACCCTGGAGCAGCGATGGGGCGGGCTTGCCGGGAAAGGGTTAAGAGCCATGCAGGCGTGCCTGGGGGGGACAATGGCTGCCGATTTGTAGGCTGGTGGGGACAGGCAGGTGAAATCAAAAGCTTCAGGGACAAGAGGGACCAAAGGCAGGAGCTGGGAGAGCAGTGACCAGCGTCCCTCCTCCGCCCCACAGGAGCCACACAGGGCAGAGGTCAGAGGTGTGGGACTTGGGCTCAGTACCTCTTTTCACCCCAGCAAGAGCCAAGGAGAGAGCTAGGGACCTCGGGAGTGCAGGCTCGCTGTGAGGGCGTGGGGTCTCCCGGAATAAACTGTCATCTGGCTCAGAGGCACTCTTCCCACCTGCGGCATGTCCCCAGGAGAGACCCAGGCAGCCTTATCTGGCCTAATGATGGCCCCTGAACTCAGCCCATTGTCCCACATAATCTGCTGCTAAAAGGATTTAAAAATGAGAGAGAAAACTGTTGAAGCCAATTAGCTCCATTGTGCAGGCTTCAAACAGCCAGAGGCCATGGCTCCTGGGCCCCAACTTCCCCTCTAAGTCAAGCGGGAGCTCCGCTCTAGCCGTCCCTGTCAGTGTTTGGAGTGTAAGCTGGGAGAGCGGGTCTAGGGCCCAAGGCCTACCCATGAGGTCATTACTTCCCAGGCTGGGCTGGGGAGCGGAGGGCACTGTTTGTGCTGCGCTGTCCACCTGAGGTCACCTGTAGGGGACACTGAGGCGTGCTGACTCTCTGCTCACAGGTCTCGATGAGTAGCATCTGAATCCAGCCCCCGGGCTCCCACCAGCTGCTCACGGGAAAGAGATGGTGACCAGGGCCCAGGGTAGGAACCCGCTGCCCCCACCTGCTTCCCTCCCTCTCATCTGCAGACATAAGTCCTGATCCCCACACCTGTCCCAGCTGGAGGGCCCCCCAATGACTCCCCAGAGCAAAACCCAGGCAGTGAAATCAAAACAACAGCGAAATCAACACCAATGGCAGACCAGAACAGTCCTCCTTCCTCTCACCCCTTCCTGCCCCCTCCTCTCCCAGACATCACTACCAATCCTACAGCTCCTCCACTTTTTTCACTCAAATGACTAACATTATCAAGTCAAGGGATGTTGAGGGGATCTCTCTCTCTCTCTCTCTCTCTCTCTCTCTCTCTCTCTCTCTCTCTCTCAGTGATTGACTCAGGCCAAGCCCCGGGAGGGGGCACTGAGAAACCAGAGATGGATGCAGGGACCTGGGAGGAGGGACCCCGGAACCCCTCACTCCACCAGGAGTTTAGGAGGGGATGGCATGCAGAGACACCCCCTCCCAGAAGGGGCTCTCTCAGCTGGATCACCAAGAACAAGAAGAATCTAAACAAGCCCAAAGTGGGCGCAGGGGAGGAGAGGGTGCTGCAGGGGTGGGGACAAGCAGCACAGAGACCCTAAGGTGAGCGCAGCTCCAGGAGGACCCCGGATGGTCAAGGCTCTGGAGCGGGGGCGGGGGAGGTGGGAGGAGATGGAGACTGAGAGATGGCTGGAACCAGACCAAGTGAGGGGCGTGGCCTTCACCCCAAAGGTGAGGGCATGCTCACGGGCAAAAAACTGGGGGAGGGGGGTTGCACATCAGGCTTGAGGGCAACAGTGGCAGTTGGCCTGGCAGCTGGCAGTGACAGAGATGGAGGCCCCGAGCCCTGGGACCTGCCGGGTGGGTGAGGAGGCCATCAGCTCAGTCCGTGGGCGGCAACAAGCGTCTCTCTGGCCTCTTGAAGTCGGGGGATGAGAAACGTTTCTCATTAACAGAAGCAAATGTGCACCCTGCCAGCTGCTTCCTGGCTCGGTCCCTTGGCCGTCTCTGCTGGACTGGAGCGCATGACGAGAGGGGGAAGGGTTCTATGGGAAGGCGGGCGCTTCCAGGTGTGATGCATTGGGTCTTGCAGGAACAGCAGGTGTTTCTAGAATGGAAGGGCAGCCAGTGCCCCAGGTGGAATGACCAGCATGTGCAAAGGCCAGGTAGGCTGGGGGTAGAGGGTGATTTTGTGGCTGTGGTTCACATCTATAGCCCTTATCAGGACTTCCAGGCTGTAATCCAGGGGTGCTCCTGGTCGGCGACCCCATTCTGGAGCTGGACACAGCCCAAGGTCCAGCTGACATAGAGGAGGGGGTTCTTGTTCCTCTCTGCACCCAGCAGCCCTCACTGTCCTTGGGCACAGGCAGTGGTCAAGCCCAGGATTCCTGAGACTAAAGGAGCCCCTCACTGGTGCCATCTGGGAGCCCAAGAGGAAGCTGTACCCCCCTAACTGGTCAGCTCCTGTCTGGTGCTGGGACCACACTCTGCCCTTAGGAGTGGGTGGCCTTGCTGGGGAGGGCAGCCAGCTGGTCTACCCACAGGCAGAAAACTAGCCCAGGTGTGTGTGGAGATGCTGCTTCCAGTCCCACACCTGGTGCTCATGGCCTCTAACTTGGCCAGAAGCAAAGGCAGAGACAGCAAAAAGCCTGCTGTGAGGGCCCGGGACCCACCCACAGCCTGTTGGGGATGAAGCTATCATGTGGCAGAGGTGAGCCAACAGACGGAGGTTCCAGTGGCCTTGCCTCACCTCCCAGCTGTGTAACCCTGGGCAAGTCTCATCGGGTCTCTGAGCCTTCGTTTCTCATCCGTAAGGCAGGGCTGCCGCGGTTTCAGGGCCACTGGCTCCAGGTGGCGCTGGAGGCGGGGGCTCTCTCCCACTGCTCTGGGGGCCACAATAATACAGAGTTTGGGGCCTAAAGCCAGCACCCCATCTGGCAGTCACCCCTGTGGGCAGGCTGGGACTCTGTCACAGGACACTGCCCTGTGTTCTGTCCCCTCCCTTGGCTCCCTCTCCAGGGGAAGGCTCTGGAGAGCTGAGGCCCGAACCCGAGGGTGGGGTCACAGGATGTCACACAAGTACCAGATAGGCTGGGAGGGGACTTGGGGGTGGGGGCACCCAGAGCAGAGGTCTCGGGAATCCTGGTGAGGTGGGCTGGGGCCAGGCCTGGGGGTGTCCAGGCCGGGGTCTGGAAGAGACCAATTAGTCAAATGGCTACAGTGACCATTTGGAAGCAATTAACAGGGTCGCTATTACCACATTACACCCCCCACCTGGTTCCGTATTGGAGGGGAGGGGCGGAGGTCGCCGTGGGGTGGGTTGCGTGGGTGCCCCAGCCCAGCCAGCCCAGCAGGGCTTTGTGAATGAGATCCATGCCCAGCTAGGAAGATGCCACGAAACCAGGGGCCCCTCCTTTGGCTGCACCTAAGCCTCTGAAGGCAGCGCTGTGATGTCCGGAGCCCAGCCAAGGCCCTCGGGGGGGGTGTCCGCGGGCTTCCTGGGCCCGGAAAGACAGGGGTCAGGGAGATTTAGATAAAGAGGAAGGTGGGCAAAGCCTGGAGCCAGAGGGAGAGGCTATGGGCGGTGGGCTGGGGGTGCAGGCAGGTGGGTGTGTGCCCCCCAATGCTAGCTCAGGATGGGGTTGCTGCAGGGCCTCAGACAGCACCCTCTGACTTCAGGGAGCTCCAGAGCAGAGGAGCAAACGCGGCCCAGCGAGCTTTGCTGTCTCGGCAAAGTCACACTGGAAGGGACCGTGAGCCGTGGGTGCCCGCCGTCCCCGCAGAACTGTGAACAGTGCCCTGTTCCACTCTCACAGGCGTCACGGTTCCACAGGAAACGGTCCCCTGGTGATGGGCCTGCTCTGCGCTGATCATTCTACTGAGGGTCTCTCACTGTGTTTGAGGCATTTTCTACACGAGGAACCGGCATCTCAGAGGAGCCACATGGCCAAGTCCACTCGGCGAGGCAGCGGCTGCTGGGCCCTTCCTTCCTTCCTTCTCTCCTTCATCCAGGGAGTAGGCGCTGAGGGGCTGCCACCCAGGAACTGTGGGCACAACAGCGAACAGAGGCAGCAGACCTCCCGGCCCCCCGCCACCCTGCTCCACAGAAGCCCCTCCCCCAGTTCCAGGGGGCAGGTCCACTTGGGGGTCCATGCGGCTGACCCACAATGGACAGGGCGCCCCTGGGGCGGCGTGAAGAGGAGCGAAGCTGCACACCCTGAGCGTCTTCCATAGAATTTTTCTGGCTCCTCCCCATCTTCCTGCGGGGACTCCTGGGGAGGAGGCTGAGGCCTGTACATTAAAGGGGGTGGGAATCCTGCCCTCCCCCTGACCCAGCGGGTCTTGGACGCTTCACTCTGAAACTGATTCTCTCTGGATCCCAGGCCCACTCTCCCTCTCTTCTCGTCGCTTCTGGACACGGACACCGCGTCAGGAGGTCCCTGCCCGAGTCCCGAGCAGAGCTGAGGGCCTGGAGGCGCCCCCAGCCCTCACCCTGCCCCTCTCTCTGTGCTCTCACAGGAAATCCAGGCTCAGGCCAGCTCTGCGGGTGGATGGGCAAGTCCCCTCCCAGCTCTGTCCCCAGGGGCTGTCCTCTGTCCCCAGGAAAGCAGGCTCCAGGAGTCGGGGGCTCCAGCGGTCAGTGGCTTGGTCTTGAGACTCTTCTGGTGGCAGACAGAGCCTGGCCTGGAACAACCTCCCCAGGAACTGGGATGCTGGGTGGCACCCCCAGGGCCCTTGGCACTGACCGTGCCAGAGTGGGTTCACTGAGGGCACATTGTGTTAGACCACACTGAGAAATGTCTGACTGGGGTGTGCCAGCTCCTGCAGCTCAGGGGGGTCCCCTTGCCCTGCATGCCTGCCCCTCCCTTGGGCAGGGCCAAGATCCCAAATCCTAATGCAGGTGGATGAGATGGGTCATTCCAGGAACCCTGAACCTGGAGCTAAGACTGTGGCCTAGACCACAGGACCTCACAGGGTCCGTCCTCATCGCTGCCCATACCACCCCCTCTGCCATGGAGCAAGCCCCTTGCTTGAGCTTGTGTGTCAGTATCTGCTGTTTGCTGGCCAGGGTCTATGGGGGAACAGGTCAGGGGCTGTGGGGGACAGAGGCCAGGGGCTGTGGGGGACAGAGGCCAGGGGTGTGGGGGACAGAGGCCAGGGGGTGTGGGGGACAGAGGCCAGGGGGTGTGGGGGGACAGAGGCCAGGGCTGTGGGGGACAGAGGCCAGGGCTGTGGGGGGACAGAGGCCAGGGGCTGTGGGGGACAGAGGCCAGTGGGGGGACAGAGGCCAGGGGCTGTGGGGGACAGAGGCCAGTGGGGGGACAGAGGCCAGGGGGTGTGGGGGGACAGAGGCCAGGGGCTGTGGGGGGACAGAGGCCGGGGGCTGTGGGGGACAGAGGCCAGGGTCTATGGGGGACAGAGGCCAGGGCTGTGGGGGACAGAGGCCAGGGGCTGTGGGGGACAGAGGCCAGGGCTGTGGGGGACAGAGGCCAGGGGCTGTGGGGGACAGAGGCCAGGGCTGTGGGGGACAGAGGCCAGGGGCTGTGGGGGACAGAGGCCAGGGCTGTGGGGGACAGAGGCCAGGGGGTGTGGGGGACAGAGGCCAGGGGCTGTGGGGGACAGAGGCCAGGGCTGTGGGGGACAGAGGCCGGGGGCTGTGGGGGACAGAGGCCAGGGGGTGTGGGGGACAGAGGCCAGTGGGGGGACAGAGGCCAGGGGGTGTGGGGGACAGAGGCCAGGGCTGTGGGGGACAGAGGCCGGGGGCTGTGGGGGACAGAGGCCAGTGGGGGGACAGAGGCCAGGGGGTGTGGGGGACAGAGGCCAGGGTCTATGGGGGACAGAGGCCAGGGCTGTGGGGGACAGAGGCCAGGGGGTGTGGGGGACAGAGGCCAGGGTCTATGGGGGACAGAGGCCAGGGGCTGTGGGGGACAGAGGCCAGGGGCTGTGGGGGGACAGAGGCCAGGGCTGTGGGGGACAGAGGCCAGGGCTGTGGGGGACAGAGGCCAGGGGCTGTGGGGGACAGAGGCCAGGGGCTGTGGGGGACAGAGGCCAGGGGCTGTGGGGGGACAGAGGCCAGGGCTGTGGGGGGACAGAGGCCAGGGGCTGTGGGGGACAGAGGCCAGGGGCTGTGGGGGGACAGAGGCCAGGGGCTGTGGGGGACAGAGGCCAGGGGCTGTGGGGGACAGAGGCCAGGGGCTGTGGGGGGACAGAGGCCAGGGCTGTGGGGGGACAGAGGCCAGGGGCTGTGGGGGGACAGAGGCCAGGGGGTGTGGGGGGACAGAGGCCAGGGGCTGTGGGGGGACAGAGGCCAGGGGGTGTGGGGGGACAGAGGCCAGGGCTGTGGGGGGACAGAGGCCAGGGGCTGTGGGGGGACAGAGGCCAGGGGCTGTGGGGGGACAGAGGCCAGGGCTGTGGGGGACAGAGGCCGGGGGCTGTGGGGGACAGAGGCCAGGGCTGTGGGGGACAGAGGCCAGGGCTGTGGGGGGACAGAGGCCAGGGGCTGTGGGGGGACAGAGGCCAGGGGGTGTGGGGGGACAGAGGCCAGGGGCTGTGGGGGGACAGAGGCCAGGGGGTGTGGGGGGACAGAGGCCAGGGCTGTGGGGGGACAGAGGCCAGGGGCTGTGGGGGGACAGAGGCCAGGGGCTGTGGGGGGACAGAGGCCAGGGCTGTGGGGGACAGAGGCCGGGGGCTGTGGGGGACAGAGGCCAGGGGCTGTGGGGGACAGAGGCCAGGGGGTGTGGGGGGACAGAGGCCAGGGGCTGTGGGGGGACAGAGGCCAGGGGCTGTGGGGGGACAGAGGCCAGGGCTGTGGGGGACAGAGGCCGGGGGCTGTGGGGGGACAGAGGCCAGGGCTGTGGGGGGACAGAGGCCAGGGGCTGTGGGGGGACAGAGGCCAGGGCTGTGGGGGACAGAGGCCGGGGGCTGTGGGGGACAGAGGCCAGGGGCTGTGGGGGACAGAGGCCAGGGGGTGTGGGGGGACAGAGGCCAGGGGCTGTGGGGGGACAGAGGCCAGGGGGTGTGGGGGGACAGAGGCCAGGGCTGTGGGGGGACAGAGGCCAGGGGGTGTGGGGGGACAGAGGCCAGGGGGTGTGGGGGGACAGAGGCCAGGGGGTGTGGGGGGACAGAGGCCAGGGGGTGTGGGGGGACAGAGGCCAGGGGCTGTGGGGGGACAGAGGCCAGGGGGTGTGGGGGACAGAGGCCAGGGGGTGTGGGGGACAGAGGCCAGGGCTGTGGGGGACAGAGGCCAGGGGAACTGAGAAGCGTGTGAGGGTGTGGCTTTGCCCAGCCCTCTATCCACAGCCCCTCTTCACTGGGGTCCCAAGGGGAGAGAGTCGCACACGCAGTCTAAGGGCCATCCAGGGGCATCTACCCTATTGCCCCTGTCCCACCAGGCAGGGGCTTGCATACCCCCTCCCCTGGCCACCACCCCCCCCCTCTGAGGCCACTACACCCCCTGCTGTTCTCTGGGGATCACCCGGGGCTCCGTCTCCACTTCTGCTTCTGGGTGTCTGTCACTCTCTCCCCTTTTCTTTCTCCCTGTCTTTCTCTCCGTGCCTGTCTCTTGCTCTCAGCCTCTTTGCCCCCCTCTCCGGCTCTCCGCTCTCCTTCCCAGCCCCCTCTGTGGCCCGCCACTGGGGCCAGACCCTCTGAGACACCCCCCATCCACACCACCCCCCCACATGTGAGAACCTCCGCTTCCGGATCTGGCGGTTGGGGTGCGAGACAGGATAAAGCACGTCTCCGCCGGTCCGCCTCCGGTGGCCCGCCTGAGACAGCGCCACGGCTCCAGCAGGGACCCCTGGACGCAGACACAAGCCCGGGGTTCCCCACGCGCGCCCCAGCCGCCCCCACCCCCACCCCCCGCTCTCCCCGGCACCGTTCTCCGCGGCCCCTTCATTATGCGCCGCCTCTAATGGGCGTTTGTCAGCGCGACTTCCCCGCAAGTTGTTCTCGCGGACATCAGTCATAGGCGGCGTCCCCATTGTGCCGGGGGATTGATGGGGGGCGGGAGGGGGTGACAGGGCCTGGGGCGGCCGCCTCGAGGCCTCGGTCTATAATTTTCGGAGGCATAATTGGTCTGGGGGAGGGGGCGAGGGAGGGACCTTTCAGAGCCCAGAGGGCGCAGCGGGGGCGCGGGGCGCGCGGCGAAGCGGAGCCGCGGCTCGACGGCGGTGCGCGGGGGCGAGTGTGCGCGGGCGGCGCTGGCCCGAACCCCGCGCCCGCCGGGCTCCCCACCCGCCCCTCCCGCGCCTCCGCCAGGGGACCACGTCGCCCTTTTGTTGACGAACCGTCTTTTCTTACAGCGTTTTGCGCAGCAACGGAAATTTCACCCGATCCTGGGAGAAAATTAAAGGAGATTCATTCTCTCTCTCTCCCTCCCTCCTTTTCTTTCCCTCCCTCCCTCTCTCCCTCTCCTTATCTCTCTCTCTCTCTCCCTCTTTCTCTCTCCCTCTCTCTCTCTCACCACCCCTCCCGCTTCCCCTCTCCCCTCCCTCCCCTCGCCACGGAGCCCGAGTCCGCAGCGCCAGGCGCGGGAGCCGGCTCCGCGCGCCCAGCCCGGCTCCGTCGCCGCCCCTTCCATGGGAGCCGCGCTCGCCTGCAGCCGCCGCGGGGCGGGCGCGATGCCACGATGGGCCTGATCTGGCTCCTGCTGCTCAGCCTGCTGGAGCCCAGCTGGCCGGCGGGGCCCGGCGCGCGGCTGCGGCGCGATGCGGGCGGCCGCGGCGGCGTCTACGAGCACCTCGGCGGGGCCCCCCGGCGCCGCAAGCTCTACTGCGCCACGAAGTACCACCTCCAGCTGCACCCGAGCGGCCGCGTCAACGGCAGCCTGGAGAACAGCGCCTACAGTGAGTGGCGGCCCGCGGAGCCGCGGCGCGTCCCGGGGAGGAGCGGTGCACCGGCGGGGTCGGCGCCCGGAGGGGGACGGGAAAGGGACCACGCCTCGCTGCCGAGGGAGCCCCCATCTCCCCCCACCCCGGGCCCAGAAGAAGGGCGTGAGGGGCGCTGGGGGTGGGGTGGGGCTCGCGACCTCCGAGGACCAGGGCGGCTGCCGTTTGCTGACCAGCTCTGTCCCCGCGCGCGGTAGGCGGCCCAGGGCTCCCCGCTTGGCTGAATTCGGTGGCCCGGGCAAGTTTGAGCTCTGAGTTTTTCGGAGAAAAAGGCGCTGGACAAGTCATTGATCATCCTCTTTATTATTTTGACGACTTCTCCTCCTCCTGCCGACCCCGGGGCGCCCGTCCTCCCCTCTGCCCCACGGAACGCGCGCGGCCGCCCAGGTAGCAGGGTCCCGGGCCGCCACTGCTAGACCGTTTCCCGGGGGAACCTGCAGCCTTCGAGCCTCCATCCTTGACCACCGAGCCACCGCCAGGGTGGGAGCCTCGGGATCCGGGTTGGAAGCACCGAGGGTCCTCCGCCTGGGTCTGGAGGCGCTGAGACCGCAGCCAGAACCCGCGGCCCGGGCTGCCGCGCTGGGCCCTCTGGCCGCCGGGACCGAGCCTGAGCTGAGCCCCTCCCGCGAGGAGCGCAGAGCCACGGACTCGCTGCGGTCCGCTCGGTGGGGAGCCCGAGACCCCAGCTCGGGGCCGAGGAGGGCGGCGTGGAGTGTGGCCAAGGCCTCGGGTTCCTCCGAGGCGAGGCGACGCGTGCGCTCGGCCTCCCGCCGGGCGGAGGGGGCGGAGGAAGCGGCTCCGTGGATTCCGGCGGCGGCGGGAAACCGCTGCTTCCTCGGGGAAGCCGCAGCCCTGCGCGGGCGGGCTCGCTCAGAGGACGCCTCCCCACGGAGCCGCGGTGGAGACCAACTGTCGCGTCGCCGGCCGTGTGTGTAGGACCCCGCCACGCGGGTGCCGTGCTCGCCTCACAGGGACACCCCCGTTCTCTCTGAGCCAGGGCTGCTCTTCCGAGTCTCAGAGCATCCAAATTCTTGGGGAATCTGAGGGGGCAGCGCTCCTGTCCCGCATCCAGGCGTGCGTTTCTCTGGTGCCGGCGCCGCTCAGTCCGCGCAGCCTGCACACCCGAGCGCTCCGGCCCAATCTCTCCAGCGGCCCACGGCTGGCTCTGGGATCCCTGCTGGGGCCGGCGCGGGGCCAGGAGCTGAGCCCCCTGGAGAGGGTACCCTCCGCACTCCAGCCCCCTTGGAGCCATTCATGGGCAATGCGCCGCCCCCCCCCCTTGCTGTCCCTCTCCCCAAGGAAAAGCGCTCTGTGTCCAGGAGAGCGCTTAGGGGAGATTCAAGCTTTCTTCCACACGGTGGGGAGTGGGGACCCAGCCTGCTTCCCTTTGTCAGGTCCGGGGTCTAACCCGGCCTCGCTCTCCCTCCAACCGCATGGACAGTTACGCCCGCCAGGTCCAAGGTGACATCCTCAATGTGCCCTCGGGATTATATCATGAACCAGTTTCAGCCAGGGCCCCCGCTGGCCTCTTGCGGGACCCCCAGGGCACTGCGGTCCAGGTGGTCCAGGCAGTCCAGGCGGTCCAGGCCGGGGAGCTGTGTCGCAGCCCCAGTTTGAATTCCGGCTCAAACACGTGTGTGCGCCCTGGGCAGGTCACTCGGCCGCGGCAGTCTTAGGAAACTAGCTGGCAGGGTTGTTTCCACGTCCTTTGAGGCCTGGAGTCGGTGTGCAGCAATGTCAACTTTGTTATCCCCCCACCCCTACCCCCCATCCAGGTTTGAATTCTTCTCCTTGGAGCACCTTCCCCGGTGCTCCACCCTTTCACCTCCCGCCCAGTAATTTCTCTCCCCTGAACTTCCAAAGTCACCCTCCTTGGGGGGGGGGGGGGGTCAGCTTTGGGCAAGGCTCCCAGCCCTCACCCCTCACCTCTGTGCTCCGTGGGAGGCGGAGGGAGTGATGAGCCTTCCCCACTCTTCCCAGGTATTCTAGAGATAACGGCAGTGGAGGTGGGCATCGTGGCCATCAAGGGGCTCTTCTCCGGGCGGTACCTGGCCATGAACAAGAGGGGACGGCTCTACGCATCGGTGAGTCCAGTCTCTCGTGGGTGGGCCTGGATGGAGCTGCGGTCCACTGGCCTGGAAGCCAGTGCTCCCCAAACGTGGAAGGCTAGAGCTGTCAGCTCTCAGGAGGGAGCCCAGAAGCAGGGAGACGGGACCCACGTCCCAGGCACACCTGCTGGAACCCAGTCTGTCCACCGCCTGGGACTCTGTGGGCCTTGGCGTGTCCTTCCCCCAGGGCGGGGGCGGGGGATACATGGAGTAAAGTACATGGAACTAGGAAATTTGCTCCCTCCAACTAGTCATTACATGCAACTCGGCCGATAGCTTCCTGGGCAATGAGAGGTTTTCCATCCACACGTAACCTAGGCGACACAGCCCCAGGACCATCTCCACACCGTTATCCCCCTCCATCGGCGCTTGCAAGGGAAACACACCACCACTTCCTGCCCCTTCTGCAGCCAGGCAAAGCGCCGGCCAGAAGAATTGCAGGAAGACCCTCCTTTAGGCCGATTATTTCATCGCACATGTTCTGCTGAGGGAAAGGCTGACTGGAATGCTCTGGCCCAGCGGGCACGGGACAGAGGCGTGTCTGGGAGGAGGGGCCCTCTGGTGCCCAGCCCCTCACACAGCAGTTGTGGTTTACAGGGCAGGCCCCTAGCCCGGCTGAGTTTTCCCGGAGGGAGTGTGGCTTCCCAGGCCCGTGGGCACTGCGCCCCTGGCGAGTGGAACTGACTTTCTGTTCTTGAAAGGACCTCAGACCTGTCCCTTAGAGAGAGGCGACCCCAGGGAGGAGGTGTCGCTGGCCTGCAGTGACGGTGCAGGTCTGACCTCTGAGGGCCTCCCGTCCACACTGGTGACATCCATGAGGGCGGGGCAGGGAAGGCTGAACTGAGAGGGGAAGCCTAAGGCTACTGCCGTCTCTTTCGTGGGCAACCCAGGCCCCGGGCTTTGGGGGCAGAAAAAGCATGTCCCGAGTGATCCCAGTGGGTCAGAGCCCACCTGTGGCTTCTGTCCCCAAGTGTCATGGCGCTGGCTTTGGGAAAGGAGGAAGAGAGGTTCACCTCATGGGCATAGCCAGGAGTTCCAGTGGAAGTGGTGGGGCTTTGCAGAGTGCCAGCAGGAGCGGTCTCCCTGCCCTGCAGAGACCTGGGGGAGGCAGCCAGGTGCCGCCCTGTGATGCCACCGCATGTCCCCATCCTAGGTGCCGCCAGCTGGCCTGCGGTGCTCTTCCCACTGCCCTGCCTCTTGGCTGTCCGGGTCCCCTCGTCTTTGCCGTCAGCCTGCCGGTCACCTCCCCAGGCCAGCTCATCCACTTCCCTGGCTTAGCGGCCACTGCACCCCGACTGCTCCCAATCCCAGCCCTGACCCCCTCTGAGTTAGAGGTCACCCCTGGAAGCCCTGGTGGCTCAGAGGCCCCGGCAGAGGGCAGCACACCGCAGCTGGACACCGCAGCTCCCCTAACTCCCCTACCAGCCACTCTCTCAAGCCCAGGGTCAGCTGGGAGTCATGGTGGATGCCTCTTTCTCTCTCAGCCCCACATCCAGGCCCTCTCCAAGTCCTAGACTAGACCTCCCGATCTCTCTCTTCCATCCATTCCCCTCACCTCCCTGCCTAAGCCACTGCCCTCATGTCTCAGGCCCTCATCACCTCCCACCTGGACCATCACAACCTTGGGGCGGGGCTACTGGCCTCCAGCCTCGCACCCTCTTCCAGTCCTCTGTCCATCCACCCATCTATTCATCTATCAACATCCACCCACTTATCTATCCATTCATCCATTCGTCTGCCTGTCCTCCCTCCCCCCTCCCTCCATCCAGCATCCATCCCTTCATTCACAGGTACTTGCTGTAGATCACACCCTGTGTCAGGTCCTGCTGGGGTCTTTCTGCACTCACGCAGCTGCACTCACGCAACTGTACAGTGTGGAGGTTGACATTGAGCTTCTGAGCCCTGAGCCCCCACTTGTAGGGGAGGAACAGAGAGGGGCTGGGCTTATGGGGAGAGGTGCCCCCCCTCCCCGATTCAGCAACACCCCTCTAACCACCCCCCGCCCCGCCTCCGATCTCCAAGCCATCAGGAAGGAGGCATTGATGCTTAAACAAGAGTCCTTCTGGCCCCCACCTGTGGCCCCTCAGAATGGGTTTGTGGGTCACCTGCTCTCAGAGACAGACCCCAAGGGTCTCTTGCTCCTGTTAAGTGGCCAGTCTCAGGAGAGAGGCCAGGTCCTTCTGCCCACCTTTGCCTCCCCCCAGCCCTGCCTCTTGGCACAGTCAGGGAGAGAAGCCCTGGTGGGGGGGGGGGGGTGGCCCTTGGTACGACCACCCGCCTGGGGGTGGGACTGAAGCCTCGACTGAGTCAGCATGAGGCACACACACCCCTTCCCCCACCTGGGAGACCCCACAAGGTGCCCTGGGGGACACTGGTGACAGCTCCTTTAATTCCGAGTTCTCCCCTCTGACCCTCCAGATGCCTGCCTCCCAGAGGGCAGGGACTCCCACCCCCACCCCCACCCTGTGCCGAGCTGACATGGGTCCATTCATCCCGCTGCCAAAATCAACCTCCTTCCCACCCCTGGTGCTGGGGCCCTGAGAGCAGCACCTGCACCTTCGAGGGGAAGCGCTGACCCCGCTGGGCTCCTGGCTTCCGCTCCATGCACGTTCGTCCCTCCTTCCACCTGTGGGGCAGGGACAGAGGCCAAGGCAGCGGCTTTCTGAGGCCCAGGCCCAGGGCTGGGGTCCAGCTCAGCCTTGAAGGGAAAACCCGGCTGTGCTCCCTCCCCTTCCCGTCTCAGTGTGCTTTTCCTTCCTTCTCCTTTATGCTGTTCCTTCTGGGGCGCCATCCCCTCCCCTGGTCCCAGTGTCCAGTCCTGCTCACATCCATGCCGCCAGCAGACAATTAGGGCGCTGGGTCGGGCAGGCCCTGGCCCTGCTGGCCCTGCGCTGGGGACACCCTCCAGGGTTAGTCCCGTGGAGGCTGTGGGAGGCTGGGGCCCAGGAGGGGAGACAGGGAGAGCCACTCTTCCCAAGGTGCTCAGGTTTCCTGGCCGAGGAAGAGGCCCTGAGCTGATCCCCAAGGCCAAGTTCACCAGACGCAGGTGGGAAGAAGGGCACGCCGGGCAGAGGGCACAGCCTCAGCAAAGGTGTGGAGGGCCCCCGTGCACGGGTCTGGGCAGGCTAAGCAGACAGATTTGGCAGGAGCCGAAGGGGAGGGGGGATTGTGAAGAAGAAGCTGTCCCTGGGACCCTGGCCACATGTCCGTGTGGCCCCTGGGCCACTGACCAAGGCATCTTGCCCAAACCCGCAGGAGAACTACAACGCGGAGTGCGAGTTTGTGGAGCGGATCCACGAGCTGGGCTATAACACGTATGCCTCCCGGCTCTACCGGACGGTGCCCAGCGGGCCGGGGGCCCGGCGCCAGCCCAGCGCCGAGAGACTGTGGTATGTGTCAGTCAACGGCAAGGGCCGGCCCCGCAGGGGCTTCAAGACGCGCCGCACACAGAAGTCCTCACTGTTCCTGCCCCGCGTGCTTGACCACAAGGACCACGAGATGGTGCGGCTGCTCCAGAGCGGGGCCGGGCTCCATGGTGGCCTGGCCAGGCCACCCGGCAAGGCCACCCAGCCCCAGCGGCGGCGACAGCGGCAGAGGAGCCGGGGAGGCCTCGCTTAGCTGCCCAGCGGGCGGAGTGGAAGCCTCACGCATTGTGGCCCCATGGCTGGGCGCCAAGCTCACGGCCAGCCCAGCCTGGTAGGCGTGGACCAGCCAATGGCTGAGCGTCTGCCGTCCATCATAGCTGGCCATCCCAGCCGGGCAGGTTTCCGTAAGTGACTGTCCCCGCTCCTGCTGACTCTCTCAAACAAGCACCAATTCAGCCGGGACGATGGGGCCGAGCCGGGACTCAGAGAGGAACTGCTGTGAAGAAGACACTCGTGGGTCTGTGCTGACCAGGGGCCCCCACCCACCAGGGACCCCCACCAGCTGGGAAGACCAGCTGAATGCGGGGTCCTGGCTACCGAGGAGGCTCCCCGAGGTGCAGCTGTGGGACAAGGCGGGGGGATGTGTAATTGGAACATTAAAGTATTTTATTCTACCTTGTTCTTTAATAGATTTTAAGGCAGGTTTGACATGAACATGTTTGCTTGTGAGGACAGCAGGGTCCGTGCCGAGTCGCTGCTTTGGGATGTAAGATTGGCTGGGAAGCTGGGCTCGAGAGGCACCCAGTCCCCTGGCTCTGAACGCTGTTCGATCTGAAAGGTAAAAGGTGGATGGAAAGAAAGCCTAACGCACCTGGGAGCCTGTGTGTGGGCAGGTGTCCGTGAATTCGGGGACTGTCTGCGGACATCTGTGTGTGCACGCACACGTGTACATGTGTCTGTGTGATCCTGGTTGTCTGTGAATGTATCGTGCACGCATGTGAGAAAGAGAAAGAGAGGTGTGCTGTGTTTAAAATCCCAATAAAACCCTCCATGGCAAGGACCGCTGTGAGCGCCTGCGCAGGCAGTGCGCTCCGGGACTCTGCTCGAAGCCCCCCTGGGCATTGATCATTTCTGCCTCTGCCTAGAGAGGCAGCTTCCGCTGGAGTCCAGCAGGTGTGTGCGCGCCCACGTGCATAGCAGTACTATTCCCATCAGACCAAGCCCATCCGTGGGCGAATGGATAAGCAGAATGTGGTCCATCCACACAATGGAATATTCCCCAGCTTTAGAAAGGAAGCGAACTCTGACCTGCTACAAGGTGGGTGAACCTTGAGGACATTTTAAGTGAAATAAGCCAGTCACGAAGGACAAATCCTGTATGAGTCCACTCATAGGAGGTCCCTAGAGGAGTCAAGTTCATAGACAGGCTGGGGGGAGGGGGGGAGTGTGTATTTAATTTGGACTGAGTGTCCGTTTGGGAAGATGAAGAAGTCCGGAGATGGGTGGTGGTAACTGATGGTTGCACAACAAAAAAAAAACACTGTAACATCTCGATTTTGGGAGTTGAGTGCCTTCCGCATAAAAGTAGAGATCGAAGCGTCAAAGGTGCTCAATAAACAGTGCTGAATAAAATAAAATAAAACACAGAAAACAGAGCCTCTCGGGATTGGCCAGCCACCACCCCTGTTTTCACACAACTGATGAGGACAGGCAGCCAGGTGGGCCCCTCTGCTCGCCCTGACCTGGTCCACTCCCCACCTGTCCCCAGGAAAAGGCAGCCCACCTGTGTGAAGCAGGACCCAGGGCCCAGCCCCTGAGCCCCAGCCCGGGAGGCCCTCTGATGGGGAAGGCGGACCGGCCCTGGGTGATGGGGCTTCAGCTGCTCTGAGCGGGCCTTTGAACCCCTCAGCGGGTTCAGAGGCCTCCTGCCTCCCTGGGGGTTGAAGGACCCGGAAAGATGAGCAAGCAGGTCTATAATTAGCGCCCACCCATCGGAGGGTGACCTTGCCAGGGTCGCATTCCAGGGCCGAGCCAGATATAGCGCCTGGGGCTGACCCCGTCCCCCCCTCAGGCTGCAACAGCTGGACGACCAGGGCGGCCCACACGGAGCCCGAGTGGCCCACCGGGCTGCGGTCCACACCCCGGAACCGGATCTGGGGAGAGGGGCTGCCTGGTGGGAACAGAGGCAGCCCAGTGCTGGACTCAGACACAGCCTCGGCTACTTCTGTTCTGTCACAATTGATCACGAGAGCCCAGGACCAGACTCTGTCTCTCCCCAGCCTCAGTTTCCCCATCTGTCAATGGGTTCCCACAGTGGTCGCCAGGATCCGCTGAGAGACTCAGTCATGGAATGGTCCACAAATAATAGATTTACAGCCAGGAGGGGGGTGGGGGGGGGGGAGGGCAGGCAGGTGCCTGTCCTGCGGTGCTCTCACCCGAGGAGCTCAAAGGTGGAGTGAAGGGAAAGTCATGGGAGCACACAGGCCGTACCAAGGGCACGCTGGGAGTTTCTGGGAAATCACATACCTTGGGAAGGTTAGTTTCAAGTTAGAGATTTCAAAAATTCATGTATTGTCATTGATAAAATAAATACATTTATCTGCTTTTTGTACAATTCAGAAGAATGGCACTGTGATTCTCCATCCATCCACCCACCCATCCATCCATCTGTCCATCCATCCACCCATCCATCCATCCATCCATCTGTCCATCCATCCATCCATCCATCCATCCATCCATCCATCTGTCCATCCATCCACCCAGCCAGCCAGCCAGCCATCCATCTGTCCATCCATCCATCCACCATCCATCCACCCAGCCATGCATCCTCTACCCTCCACCAGACCTTCTGCTGGGCAGGTGGCTGCACAGGTAACGCAGCTTAGCCTTGCCTATGAGGAGTGTGCAGCCTCCTGGGGGCCAGGCACAGCTCTAAAAGCGCAGGTTGGGAGCAGTGACCTGGAGAAAGTCAGGAAAAACTAGGACAGCTCCCAGTTAATGAGGACAAAGGGGACATCAGCAGTCAAGACCCTGTTGTTTATTTTATTTTATTTTTAAAATACATTTGTCTTGCCGAACCGGTTTGGCTCAGTGGATGGAGCGTCGGCCTGTGGACTGAAGGGTCCCAGGTTCGATTCCGGTCAAGGGCATGTACCTTGGTTGCGGGCATATCCCCAGTGGGGGGCGTGTAGGAGGCAGCTGATTGATCTCTCTCATCGATGTTTCTGGCTCTCTATCCCTCTCCCTTCTTCTCTGTGGAAAGTCAATAAAATATTTTAAAAAATACATTTGTCTTGATATCAGAGAGGAAGGGAGAGGGAGAGGGAGCTAGAAACATCAATGATGAGAGAGAATCATTGATCAGCTGCCTCCTACACGACCCCTACTGGTGATCGAAGCCCAAACCTGGGCATGTGCCCTGACTGAGAACCGGACCATGACTTCCTGGTTCCCTGGTTGATAGGTCGGCGCTCAACCACTGAGCCACACTGGCTGGGCTCAAGACCCTGTTCTTGAGAACCAGTGCCTGTGGCCAGCCAGTCCCCATCCAGATGGCAATCTGACCACAACCTCATCTGCATGCAGAGCCGAGCTGGGGCGTGGGAAGGTCCAGACTGAGGGCTGGGCACAGGGCGAGGGGAGATGGGGCAGAGAAACAACTGGCTTCGTGGTGAGAGGTGTTTAGGATCACAGGCCTTGGAGTCAGGGTCTCCGTCAAGGCTGGTACAGGTTCAATGGCCTCTTGCCCACCATGCCCTCCGAGAGCAGAGCTCCTCGCCAGGCCAGGTCGCACGCACCCGGCTAGGTGGACCTCCTGGCTCTCCCAGGAGGACAGGGCCCTCCCTGAGCCCCTGGGGCCGCTGGCTGACTGTGTGAAGAGGAGGGGCTGCCAGGGAAACCTGCCCTGGCTGTTCGGTCCTTCCTCTCTGACCTCCTCCGCCCACGCATCTCACCACAAGCGCATGTGAACGCTCAGATTCTTGTCTCAGGAGAGCAGGCAGGCCCTCCAGGCACTCGGCCAGCCTCAGTGATTTTCCCAGGAGTGGCCTCTCCACCAGGCATCCCTGCCTCCCCGTCCCAAGTCCTGCTCTGCCCCAGGACCTCTGCACATGCCCCTACTGGACCATTCTTCCCTCTACTCCACCCGGCTGGCTGCTCCTCCACCTCCATTTCCCCCACCAATCGGGTCCCCTCTATTTTCCTCACAATGCCTTGTTATTTTGTTCACAGATCCCTACACGATCTATAATTATCTGGCTAATTGCACAGTCCCTGCAGGCCCCCACCAATCACCCACCTTGGCGGGAGGCGGGGGAGGCACCTGGCCTATTTACCCTCCAAACCACATCTGCCTTTGGTTGAGGATTGCTCATAGAGACAGTCCCTCCTCGAATTCCGGGCCCACTCCCCTGGGGCAACAATGGGCACTGGGGTGAGAAGCTCTGGGGCCCACGTGCACTGGACCGTGAGGGCCCCAGGATGTGGGCAGGCACACGGAGGGCACCTGCTACATTCTGCCATTACCTTTTACAGGCTCAGAGAGATTAAACAGTTTTCTTAAGGTCTCACAGCCAAGGAGAGGTATGTCAGGGTTGGTCCCAAGGTCACTCGGGCTCCAGCACCCGACATGGTACCCAGGACGGGCGGGACACGGGGACGGGGGTGGGGGACTGCACAACGGGCAGCCGTTTCGGGAAACGGTCTGGCAGTTCTTTATCATGTTACCCAGCAAGGCCACTCCTGGGCATGTGCCCCTGAGAATGGAAACCATGTCCACACAAACACCTGTGCACAAATGCTCACGGCAGCACCATGCACAGCGGCCAGAGAGCGAAGACAACGGTCCATCAACTGGTGAGCAGAGCAACAGGGGGCTCCCTCCAAGCAACACAACACTCCTTGGCCACAAACGCACAGATGCACCAGTGCATCCTGCCACATGATGAACCCCGAAAACATCATTGAGGACGCCTGACACCAAAGGCCACACACATGCTTAATGGTCCCGTTTTTATAAAATGTCCAGAATCGGGAAATCCATGGAGACAAAAAGGGGATTGACGTTTGCCAGGGGCTGCAGGGAGGCTGACAGTGGTGATGGGGCTCCTCTTTGGGGTGACGAGAATGTTCTAACACTGATCTGATGCTGTGTATGAGGCTCTGAATATAAACCCAATGAGGTGTGCACCCTCAGTGGGTGAATTGTATGGTCGGAAGATTATATCTCAATACATGTCATTGTCACAGCCATGTCTGAAAGTCTTTCTCTGAGTGTGGAACTGGTTGCACTCCCTCTCCCCCTCCCCCACCCCAGGCTTTGGGGACAAGTGGGAGACAGGAGGTGGGGGCTGGATCGTCCCAAAGGGTCTGGAAGGGCACCCCTGTCTGCAATACCCAGTCCTACCAGCAGATGGCACTGACCTCAGGGACAAGCCCCAGGTGGACCTCGCTGATGGAGGACCTGGTCTGCCCAGTCCAAGTGGGTGTGGCATGCTCACAGCGCCTGCTGGGTCACCTTGGGCCAGGCAGGTGGAGAGGAGCGGGCCATCAGTTCAGGACTGACTAAACCTGAGGGTACAGGACCATGACGACCGTCCCAACATTCCTGCCTGGGCAGAGGGCTCCCTCCCAGGCACAGGGGCCGGAGCGGGGCAAGGAGCGGGCCATGGGCCTGGGGCCTGGGGCCTGGGTATGCAGTAGGCGCCCACTCTTGCTAACGGGCCGGGAAATGGAGAGCCGCTTCCCCTGCTGAGATGTGTTTATGTAATAGTGAGGATGGGAGGAGAGGGGAAGAAGAGAAGTATGTTGGTCCCTTGCCCCGCTCGCACCCGGTCGCTGTGACTGCTCCCCCCTCAGCAACCTGGGTTGGGTTCCAGTTCTCCCCGTGTGATAGATGAGGATCCAGGGCTCAGAGAAGGGAGGCGTCTTGCCCAGGGTCACACAGCTTCCGAGGGGTGCAGCCCACATTCAGACCCAGCCACCTGGCTCTGGGGCCCTGCTGGCCTTGGGCTCAGGTTGTTCTGAGGAGGAGATCACATCAGGTTTTGGTCTCAGGGCCCTTGATTTAGACCAGTGGTTCTCACAACGTGCTAACCTGACCTGGGGTTGGGCTAAAAGTGTGTTCCCGGGCCCCACTGCACACCTGCCAAACCAGAACCCAGGGGAAGGGCCCAGCCATCTGTGCGCTAACAAGCCCCCCAGGTGAGCCCATGCACGAAAGTTTATGAGCCCTGCTTTAAAGGGACATCCCCCTAAGTGACTCACACTAAGTTAGTACAGAAAGCGCTTTGCTTTTCACCCATCATCACTCGATTCTCCCAGTCCCTCTGCAAGGCTGGCCATTATGATCCCCATTTTGCAGATGGGGAGACTGAGGCTCAGGTCCCTTGTGCTAAGGCATGAGCAGGGGGCACAGGGAGGGTCCTGGCACAGACAGTGGTGCTTCCCCCCTAACAGGGGTTACCTCCTCTTAAACCAGGACCGCAATCCCAGCCTCATCCTCTCAGCAGCGCCTCCTACAGGACCCCAGCCTCCCAGAAGCTGACCTGGCCCTTCTCACCTAGTGTCTCACAGGGTTCTCTATGAGGAGGTGGGACACTAATGGGCACCCCCTCCTAAGCTACTAAGCCCCGGCACCCATCTACTCACACGCACATCAGCAAGTACTGTGACGCGATACCCGAATGAGAAGGAGAAAGCTGGGTATGAAGCAGGCGCATGCTGACAGCCACCATCACCGGGACTTCTAGGAAAGCCGGCGAGACCCTGTGAGATGCCGGGGCCTTGGGGAGAAGCCACTTGGCCACTCATGGAGACATGGTCGGCCCTGGAGGTCATCAGAGGCACGGGAATCAAAACCCACAATCAAAACTCATCAAAACAGGGCAAGTCCGAGGGACTGTCACCACAAGAGGAGCCTCAGGGGGCAGGACAGCTAAATGTGGTTCCGGATGGGGTCCTGGAACAGGAACAGGGACAGTCGGTCTAGATTAAGGAAATCTGCTTAAAGCACAGTCATTGGTTAACAAGAATATAGGTTCACTAGTTGGAACAAGGGTCCCACACTAACGCCAGGTGTTACCGACAGGGGAGATGGAGTGTGGGGTACACACGCCTCTCTGCACTATTCCGTGACTTTTCTATAAACCTAAAACTGTTATAACATTAAGAGTTTATTAATGGCCCTAGCCGGTTTGGCTCAGTGGATAGAGCATCAACTTGCGGACTGAAGGGTCCTGGGTTCGATCCCGGTCAAGGGCACATGCCCGGATTGTGGGCTTAATCCCCACTGGGGGGCGTGCAGCTGATCCATGATTCTCTCTCATCATTGATGTTTCTATCTCTGTCTCCCTCTCTCTTCCTCTCTGAAATCAATAAAAATATATATTTTTAAAAGAGTTTATTAATGAATGAAATCAAAGTCTGGTATCATTGCTTGCCTCTCGGTACGGCAGGAAAGAAACAAAACAAGAACCCCAGCTCCCCCAGAGCTGGCGAGGATGTGGTTAAATGGACAGCCCCAACGTATTGCTGTCGGCACACACTGGCCAATTTACAGCCCAAATTCTTGGCCTGAACGCGAGGTTCTGCTCGTGAAGACCACATCCCAAATACAGAAGCCAGTGTTTACGCACAAGGATGTTCCTCGCAGCGTTGTTTATAATAGAAAAGGAAAAGCCCGGAGGCCACGGACATCGGAGAGAGAGCGGAGGGGTTAAGTAAACCTCGGAAGGCACGCCGGCTCCAAAGACCACGTGACGGTGTGGGAAAATGGCGGGGTGTACTTATTCAATGGAAACAAAAACTGTATTTTTGCAAATGATCCATTTGTTCATCTGTTCGTTCAGCAAATAAATATTCATTGAGGGCTTGCCCCTGCGCTTGGGAGCTGCTGTTGCACCCAGGGGAAGGGTGCAGAAGGAGGTGCCCACACGGGACCCTGGGGCCGGTAGAGGATTCTAATGCAACGGGGGGGGGGAGGAGATGAAGTCCTCCAAGCCAGGCGGCCGTCCCTTCGGTGGGGACAGTGCAGGGAAACCTCGCTGGAGGCACAGCCGAGGCCAGCGGATCTCTTCCGTGGGGCGTGGGGAGGGTTACAGAGGCCACGGCCGGATCAGATTGCTTCCCAGCGTCTCCCAGGAGCCACCCCGCCTGGGCCCAGGCCCCCGGCCCTCCCTCCCGCATTGTGGCGGGCCCACTCACCGTGACCGCGCCCCGGGCCAGAGGAAGCGGCCCCTCCCCGCAGGACCTATCGGGGCCTCCATCTCAAGGGGCCTTACTGCTGCCGGATTCCGGGCCTGGGTGAGCGAGATGGACAGAGGCCGGGCCCCTCCCGAGTGCCACGGTCACTGCTTCTGGTGTGTCCACATCCCCTGCCCCCTGGGACCAAAGGGCTCGTGAGAAACCAAACATCCCGGGACTGCCTGGACAGCCGTCCTCAGCCCAGGCCTGGGTTCTGGGAAGCAGCGTCACACAGTGAGGGGGCCGGGGGCGTGACCGAGGACAACAAGAAGCTGTCCCCCCACCCCCCACCCCCCGCCACGGAGCATCGTGCTGAAGAGGACCCGGGCCCTTCCACCAGCAAACGCCTCGCCGTGCCCCAAAGTGCCTGGTGAGGGGATCAGACCACCAACCACCCTTCCACCGATTCTGTGGAATCCCCACCACGAGGGCTGGAGGGGACGGAGGCTCAGAGAGGGCGCTTGACTTGCCCATGGCCACACAGCGAGGGATCAGCAGGGCGGAGCTCCCCGGAAGGTCTCCCATGAGTTTGCTCACACCCCCTCGCAGCCACAGTTGGCTGAGTTTGTCCCCAAGCCAGCCTGGGACCATTATCCTTACCAGGGCAACCGGGAAATTGAGCAAGCCGTAAAACGCACCGACAGAACAGGATGCAAAATAAAGTGGATGCGCCCGTGAAAAGGAAAGACTAGGCCAAGAGGACTCGCTGGAAAGTCCTGCCGTCAAATTAGGGATGGGCGGGCCCCAGGAGCCCCCGAGGGAACGGAACGTAGGATTCGGAGCTCCCATTTCTTGGTGACATCTCACAGAGGGTTGCCCTCCACCACCCCGGCTAACTAGAGTGTGCGCCTCGTTCCTGGTTCCCTCGCTGACGCCTGGTTACTTACACAGTCTGGAGGAGGTCTCTCATATTGATGGCACGGTGCCCAATTTCAAGGAGGATTTGCAAGGCCACATGGGCTCCTTGAATGACATGGGACCATCCCAGTGTGCACAGGACTGACCACGTTCCCTCAGCTTCCTCCTCTGCCCCCAGGACCTGTGAGGTCTACGTGAGACAAGCAAATGCCCGTGGGGTGTGTCAGTGGCAACCGCTATGGGGACCGGTGCCTGCTGCTCCTGGGGCTACAGAGGCAGAACGGCTGCCCACGCAGATTCGGGGAGGCTGGCGTGGGCAGGCGGTGAAATGAGGCCACGTGACCGCTCTGTCCACCACGGCCCTGCACACCTGTGGGCTCCTGCCTGCTCCCTGCACGTGGAGTTTTCCAGGTGCACAGCCAGCCACACCTGTCATTTCTAGGGACGAAGGCTGTGCGGCCCCACAGGCTACAAATATCTTACCCGGCTCCTTCCAGAGCAGTGGGCCCTGCCCTGCTCCGTGGCAGCAAGGTCTAGGTGGGTGGGCCTTCTCCAATCTCCAATCACCTCTCTTTGCTCTCAAGATAAAGAGGCCTCTCCCAGGCTCACGAGGTCCCCGTGGCCTCCCTTTCCCACTGGGTGGCCACACCGCCACCTTCCAGTTCCTCCAACATGTCCCGGAGCAGCAGGCCCAGGCTGGCCACTGGGTTGCACAGGTCAAGGACCAACCCAAGGCCCAGCCTGACTTGTGGGACGTTCAGACGTAGGGCCACGTCAGCACCAGCGGGAGGAGACAGGTCGACGACCATCAGGGGACCGGAACCCTCTGCAGGTTTGGTTTAAGGTCAGATGAAAGGGTTAGACCTTTCCTGCTGCCCCCAGGCCTGGCCCGGTGCTGGGAGCCGGGCGCGAGCCTTTGCCCCATGTGGAGGCGCTCTTAGCAGCTAGAGAGCCCTAGCTTTCACACAAACCACGTGCCCCACCCAAACCCACCCAGCAGCCTTTCAAAGCCCCGTGGTGCCCCTGGGTTGCCTGCCTTCCCCTCCGGGCTTTGCACAATCTCTGCCCAGGTCACTCTCCCACCCACTCCAGCCTTAGTTTCAGGGTGACCAGATGCCTCGCCCCCCTCAGACCTCTGATTCCCCTTCTAAATCCTCACACTGTGGGCACTCCTTGCTGGGTGTCTGCGACTCCCTTTGGAAGGCAGGTCCATCTCTGCTGGAGCCCGGTGCCTGCAACAGGGCCATTGTGATGACCCAGGGCAGCATATGAAGAGGGGGCGGCCGAGATGGGTAAAATCTTCAGGGAAAGCCCTTCAGAAGGGATGGGGCCCATTGAGTTTAGTGGATGACCAGCGTTTCAGGTACCAGGGGCAAGCAACACACCTGAGCCGTGTTGCAATTCGATGTCTTTGTTTTTTTTGTTAATCCTCACCTGAGGATATTTTTTTCCATTGATTTTTAGAGAGAGTGGAAGGGAGGGGGAAAGACAGAAAGAAACACATCTATGTGAGAGAGACACACCGATGGTTTGCTTCCTGCTCATGCACCTCGACCAGGGCAGGGGATGGAGCCTGAAACCGAGGTACGTGCCCTGGACTGGACTGGGGGTTGACGCTCTAACCACTGAGCAAAACTGCTAGGGTGCGATTCAATGTCTTTGGAAGATGGTCTCGCATCTTTAGTCAAAGGTCAAGTAGCACTGGGATTCCTAATGCATGTGGTATAAAGGACACAAACAATTCAGGTGAGCAAGGACTCGCTCCTCGGGCCATGGAAATCCAGGTGACGTGGGCTCAGTGGTCGGAGCTGGTGTTCAGGAGCTGGGCCGAAGGGAGGGCGCCCGGACTCAGGGCCATTCTCTGGCACAGTGCTGAGCGGAGACTTTCCTCCCCAGAGGCACGTGCAGGGACGGGCCTGCCTGGGAGCTGGCCTGGCCATCGCTGCTTCTAATTCTCTAGGGCCTCCTGGCCACCTCCCCCAGTTGGCCCCTGTGATTTCACAATGAAAGTAAGAAGGTCTGTGGAACTGAGAGGCACCTGGTGGGTGGGCAGGATTTATTTTGGTTTCGGCCCCACGTTTGCCGTGGGTACTTCAGTGGGGCCCTCGTGCCGGGTCTGGGTTTGACTGGCCAGTCGGACCTGGTCCTCAAGGAATGACCTCTGGGCTGGGAGCATCTATTTTAAAGGACCCTGCCATTTGGTCTTTGCCAAAATAGTTGAAAGAAGACCCCAGAATAGCAGGCGGGGTCTGCCCCGGCTTACAGCCGCATCTCGGGCTTAGAGGCAGGCGTGTGGGGCGTCAATGAGCAGGCAGCCGGGGCAGAGGTAAGCCTCTCTCCCGAGGCCAGAGGCCCAGGAATGGCCGTGTTCCTCCTCAGAAGGCCAGCATCCCTGGTCTTAAAGCGGCAGGAGGGTCCCCCAGGGTGATGTCAGAAGCGGGACTGGCTCAGAAGAGCAAAGGCAGATGGGTGCCAGCTCCTTTAGGCAGTATCTCCTGGCATCCTCTCATTGCCACCCATTTCAGAGATGGGAAGACTGAGGGTAAGAATCTGTCCAAGGCCTCACAGCCAGGGTACGGGGTAGAGAGCCAGCCGGTCCTCACAGCCCCTATCTGCCCAGAGCTGCCCAGGTGTGCACCATGGGGCCCAGTGCGGCCCCCCCCCCAGATGTGCATCATCATCCAGAGTGTCCCCTTTCTGGATCAAAAGGCCTGTGCTGGGTCCTGTGGTCACCCTGTGATGGCCGCTGGCCTGGAGAGTCAGGCAAGGCTTCCACAAAGGTCAAGGCTGGGCTGAGGTCTGCAAGGTGAGTAGCCAGCTAGGAAAGGGACGCCTCCAAACCATCTCTGCTCCATCCCCACGTCACACCCGCGCATCCCCTGGCCTGTGAACAGAAGGGACAGATGACCCGAGGCCAAATGAGTGCTGACCCAGGACAGACCCCTCCCCGAGAGCTTCAGGCCCCAGGGACCCCTCCCCTGGCCCACCTTCCTTCACAGTGGCCTTGCTCCCACTTTACGAAAGAAAGACTGAGCTCTGCACCCTGCCCAGACCTCACCCAGAACTCTCCTTAGTCACACAAGCCTCCAGGCAGCAAACGAAGGGGACACGGTGACATTCCTTCCAGCACTTCCAGACCAGGAGGCAGCCTTCTGCTGGAGGGTGGGGGTGGGGGTGGGGGCGCTGCAGAGAGAGGGCAGCCTGGCCTGTGCTGGATGTGCCTGACCAGGAATTGAACTGGTGACCTCTTGGTGCATGGGACGATGCTCAATCCACTGAGCCACACTGGCCAGGCTTAAGGAGTTTTGGTGGTTGGAATAAAGCTTGGTCACTCATTCTCTTTTAAAAATAAAAGTTGGGCCCTGACCGGTTTGGCTCAGGGGATAGAGCGTCAGCCTGCGGACTCAAGGGTCCCAGGTTCGATTCCGGCCAAGGGCATGTACCTTGGTTGCGGGCACATCCCCAGTGGGGAGTGTGCAGGAGGCAGCTGATCGATGTTCCTCTCTCATCGATGTTTCTAACTCTCTATCCCTCTCCCTTCCCCTCTGTAAAAAAATCAATAAAATATATTTAAAAAAAAAAAATAAAAAAAAAATAAAAATAAAAGTTGGCAGATACCGAATTGTTATGGTTTTCGACATCATTAGATACGTTTAAAAGAGTAACAAAAATTTCACTTTAAAATGTCAATACTTAGAATACACTAGAGATCACATTCTTTGCAAGTATTTGTGACACCCTTTGGATTTCAGCTTGAAAAAGGACAAGAGAGCCAGCTCATCCATGCCCAGGAGAATGCAGCTGACCCTGAGGATGGGGGGCCAGCACAGAAAAGGAGCTGGGGTCCCGGTGGGCAGGAAGGGAGCCTGGGCTGAGCGAGGCCACCCGGCCTGGGTGACGAGGCCCGAGACACCCTGCTCCCCGCCTGCCCCACGTCCTCTCACCTGACCGCCTGTTCTCTGGAACAAAGAAACATGTGCCTCCCCAGGAAAAAGAGATTCTTCAGACCGAGGTCAGTCTAAGTCCAAATTTGGGGGTGTGCTCATCCATTCCGTCAGGGGTACCCTCCTGTGCTTCCTAACCAGCGTCCCAGGCTGGTGGCCACACGAAGGCCTGACTGTGCAGGAGCAGAGGACACCTGGCTCCCGTGCGAACCAGGTGGGGGAGGGGGCAGCCCAGAGCTGGAACCTGGATTTTGCCCGAAGACCACCTGAGCCTCCCCCCACACCCCGGGGGGAAATGCCCAGCCTCAGTGAAGGGCACCTGTCCAGGTGCCTGGGCAGACCCTTCCCTGGGGTTGCCTCCCACGTCTGGGTCCCAGGCAGCACCTCTCCCCAGGAGGGGGACTGAACCCCAGCAGGGGGAGGCCAGAAACCCCAGCCCCACAGCCACGGGCCTGTGCGAGGAAGAGCTGCGGCCAGGGCCTCGGGTTCAGCCCGAGGAGCTGGGGCCGAGAACGCAGGCCCCTGCAGTTTTGTTCAGACAGGAGCTTCACCTGTCTATTTCCGTTCAGATTCCTAAGGTCCCGGGGTGGCAAACCGGGGCAGGGCCACGAACTCTGTGTATCAGAACAGGAAACTGAGGCAGGAGGCCGAGCGGCTGGGAGCCTGGGCGTGGCATCCAGAGCTGGGCGGGGCTCGAGTTCTGGCTCTGCTACTTGCTGGCTCGGTGACCTTGAGTAAGCGGCTGGAGGCTGAGCTCTGGTTCATTCTTCTGTAAAATAGTGATGGTAAGCTGGGCCCCGCCCTCGAGCGCCGGGAAGGAGCCCAGCCCCGCATCACGCCTGGCTCCCGCAGCGCTCAGCAATCGCCCCGGCCTGGCTTTTGTCAGGAGAGGTGCTGCAGTCCCCGGGGGTTCCCCGTCCTGGCTCACACACCCACACTTTACACCTCTAATTCTCCTAATTCTCTGCACGGAGAGAGATGCGGGGCTGCCCCAGGCGGAGCGAGGCAGGGCTTGGAGGGGCAGCACCGCCTCTGAGAGAACAGCACCGGTGGCGGTGCCGTGTCCTAACCGAGTCCGGCCACGAGCTGAACCCGATCAGCTCATTCATTCTCCCAGATGCCCTCGCAGGTGAGAGCTGAGTCCTCCGCTTACAGATGAAGAACCGGAGCTGCGGCTCCTCAGCAGCGCCCCCAGGCTCGCTGGCTGGAGAGAGCTGCGTGGGGAGCGGCTGTATGGATGTGCGGTTGTGAAAATGGTCCCTGCGCCTGGCACTCAGACCTGGCTGGGTCAGCTTCTGGGTGAGAGAGAAGCCAGAAAAATAACAAGCGAGGGGACCGCCCAGCGGGCACAGAGCCACCTCCGGGCGGGCTTCTGCCTACCCAGGACACCTCTCTGAGCCAAGAAGGACCTGCTGCCCCATCTCCTTGATGCCCCACGGTCAAGGTGACTTTAAAAAAAACCTGCAGAAGACATTTTGGCGGTTCCTCAAAAAATTAAACATAGACTTACCACATGACCCAGAAACCCCACTCCTGGGTATAGACCCCAACGAACTGAAAGCAGGGATGTAAAGAGACACATCTACACCCCCCTTCGTGGCAGTGTTCCTCACAGTAGCTAAGAGGTGGGAGCAATCAGCGTCCATCCATGGATGAAGGGATGAGCAACATGTGTGATGGGGGGGGGGGGGGGGGACAACAGGAGGCTTACAGTTGTCCGTATGGAAAATAATACAATAATTAAAAAGTAATCCTACAAGAATAAACTCTGTGCTTCGAGTGCTCACAACGGTAAACCTCCTGTTAGCCCACCCTGTGCACTCTGTGGAATCTCACTCAGCCTTAAAGAGGGGGGATCCTGACACCTGCTACACGGATGGACCTTGCAGACACTGTGCTTGGGAGTAACAGCAGGACAGATCCTGTGGGATCCCACTCAGGAGGCCCCGGGAGGAGTCAGATTCCTAGAGCCAGGAAGTAGGACGGAAGGTGCCAGGGGCTGGGGGAGGGGTGGGGATTCGTGTTTAATGGGGACAGAGCTTCAGTTTGGGAAGATGGAAAGTTCTAGAGATGATGGTGGGGACAGCTGCACAGCAATGTGAATGTGCTTCATGCCGCTGAGCTGTGCGCTTGGAGGTGGTCACATGACACAATTATGTGATGTGTCATTTACCGCAATAAAAAAAAAAAGCTGCAGAAAAGTGGCGGAATCTCCTCTTGCTTTGGGTGTTCGAAAGGAAAAAGTATATAAAGAAAAAAAAAATGATTTCCTGGGGTGCTCTGGCGTGGTGGAGATGGTCTAGACCAGGGGTGGGGAACACCCGGCCCTGAGGCCGTATAAGGCCCGAGAGATCATTAGGCCTGGCCCTGCCAAGGCATTAGGGGTGAGGTAATTAAATGACCAAATATAGCAGGCCAGTTTTTAAGTTGATGATTTTGTATGGCCCTTGAATGATGTTATAAATATCCAAATGGCAGACAAAGGTTCCCGCCCCGGCTCTGCACCAAGGGCCTCGCCGCCCTTGACTTTGCAGGAAGACGCTATTGTGAGGATCGGCTGGCCTCCGCCAAGAAAAGGAAGTTAAGCCAAGAAGACAGTTCAGGCCTTTGCAAAGTCCCCACACGGGAACCTGCCCCAGGCTCCGCTTGTCACTCTGCCCTGAGGGTGACAATTGAATTTTTATGCAGCAATTAGTGTTATTACTGTTAAGCCCAGTAAGTTCTTAACAGTTGGGCTGCTGGTTCTGAGAAGCCCTGTCACTCCGTCACAAGGCGAGAAACCATGGGTAGGTAGAAGGGACATTGCGATTTTCTTTGTAGGTTAAAAAAGGTCAGGGTTGGGGCAGGGGGAGGGGGAGGGGGGGCGGGGGAGGGGGGGCGTGTAGGCCCCCACTGGCCAGCTTCAGTCTGAGCCTTTGTTCTGTCTCAGAAGCTTCCTGATAGAAACCTGGATCTGCTCATTTCACAAATGCCCAGCATCTGCTGTTACTCCCCAAGAGGCTAGCCATCTAAAGGGTTGACCCCGTCAGCCTTTCCGACAACCAGCAGTGGTACTAAGGTCGCCATCAATCCCTGGAAGTAGTTGCTGTTCTGCCCATTTTACAGATGGAGAAACTGAGTGTGATCAGTCCTGCAGCTCTCAGGGACAGAGCCTGGATGTGAGCCCGTGGCTTAGAGACTAGACCCCACCAGCTTCTTCCACCCCAGTTCTTGGTAAACCAAGCTCCCCGGGGTGCAGCAGGACCTGTTAGAAGTCCTCAGGGGAGCTGGATCTGGAAAAATGAGTCACCTTGGCCCAACTAACCTTTCAAATGAAAGGAATAAAACAAAACACCAATGTGGCGCTTCTGGGGGGGGAGCTGGCCGCTGGATCCTGAGGTCTCGGCAGGCGCCTGCCCTCCCCCGCCCCTGACTGACCCCCGCCCTCGGCTCTCCCCTCCCTCCCAGGCACAGTGAGGGCTTGGCACTGCACCTTGAATTGGAGGGTCTGCAGGCGAGGAGCTCCGAGCTGCCCCGAGCCAGGCAGCATTTAGTCTCGAACACCCACTGAGCGCCTCCTGTGTGCCAGGCACTGTTGAAGGCCCACGGGACACAGCTGGGAACGAGACAGAACTGAATGGGCTCCGTGGAGGTGACAGTCTAATGGGCTACTGGGTCAGCAAATGCATGACGATGGGTCCTTGAGGTCTGTGAGGAAGCTATGGCCAGAGGGACGGGGGTGGAGGGTGGGGGGGGACCTGCCTTGGTGTGTGTGGGGGGGCGGGGCGGGGGGCGGGAGGTCTGTTATGGGAGAACTCTAAGTGAGCATTTTCCAGTGAGGAGGTCGGAGGGAGGAAAGAAGGTGTGTGGCTGGTACGCGAAGGCCGAGGTTGGGGGGAGGGGCGCGTTCAGAAGCTCTAGGTCAGCGGTTCTCAACCTGTGGGTCGCGACCCCTTTGGGGGTCGAACGACCCTTTCACAGGGGTCGCCTAAGACCATTGGAAGACACATATATAATTACATATTGTTTTGTGATTAATCATTATGTTTTAATTATGTTCAATTTGTAACAATGAAATTGGGGGTCACCACCACATGAGGAACTGCATTAAAGGGTCGCGGCATGAGGAAGGTTGAGAACCACTGCTCTAGGTGCTTCCCCTGGCATCCTTTACCTTCCATGGCTGCCTTGACCCTCACTGTGTTTTCGTGGGCTCCACCGGACCGTTAGGAGACGAGGCCTACAGAGGTCAGGACAGGCTCAGGTCGGTGTACCCCAAAATTCCCAGCTCCTAACATCCTTGCTGGCTGCCAGCCATTTCAAGGACAGACACTAAGAGCACCTACTGTGTGCGGTGGGTGGGAGTTCTGGGAGATGAGCCAGCGCCAGGGTCCTTCAATGAACTTACCAGCGAATAGGAGAGACAGGGAGGGAGGTGCCTGTGGGGTTCTGCAGAGGAGCCACACCCTGCCAGGAGCTGGAGAAGACATCGGAGGGGCCGGCCTGGGCCCGGACAGAGGTGAGGGAACCCCCTTTCATGCTGTTTAGCAAATGGGGAGTCAGGGGTCCAGAGATGGAGAGGACTTGCCAGAGCCGCACAGAGGCAGCAGGGCTGGGGCAGGGTCTAAGCCTCCTGTGTCTGACCTTGGCCAGAATTGTCTTCTTGGCCCCAGATGCACAGACCCATCTGGGGCGCCCAGAGTCCCAGCAGCAGCTGTGAACTGACAGCCCATAGCCCAGGAAGGACCTGGCCTGGGCGGGCCTTGCTCAGGTGGCTGCAGGCCCAGGGTGAGCAGAGCCCCATGGAAGAGTCCAGAGACCACATGGGCCTGCCAAGGCCACTGACCCCCACGCTCCCCTCTCTCTGGTCCCCTCCAGGATTTGGAGGTAGAGTTCAAGGGCTCCTCAGGCAGGAATGGGTGGGAGGTGGGGAGGCTGAAATGGCTTGGGACATCTCTAGTCACAGGTGTTGATGGCAGCAGGACGCGGGGTGTGCGCCAAGCCCCCTGGAGCTGTGGCTGGGAGGGGCAGCAAGGCTCCTCGGGGACCAGACCAGCGAACAGGGATTTTCACACCTAGGTGAGCCAGCAGCTAGCTGGGCCTCTGGCCAGTCCTGCCCCCATCAGGCCATTATGGACACAGTGGGGGTGGGGACAGCAGGTGGGGGAGGGGCGCCATCCGGGTCCAGGCCTGGGTCTCTATGGGTTGGGGGCTCCCACTAAAGCACTTGATTCTTCCTGCTGTGGAATTGAAGGCTGGGGGGGGGGGGTAGTGAATGTCCCCTAAGGCCCTGTGCCTGACACCAGTGCCTGCAGGGAGGTGTGTGTGTGTAGGGGTGCAGGGCTGTGGGTGGGTAAACCCCCAGCAATACCCGCACAAGGGCCCCAGTTAAGGCGATGCCTCTACCTGGTGGACAAAAATCCATTCCCGAATCACCTTGAGCACAGGGGCCCAGCACAGAGGGCAAAGCCAGGGCCTTGCCTCCCTCCAGTCCCAGCCCCCAGCTCTTCCCTCCCACGCCTGCCCTCCTGTCACCGACTGCCTGTCCCACCCTCCATCCCCAGGTGGTCTGCAGGGTCCTAAAGGAACCAGGCTCCTGGGAGCCCCTGAGAGGCAGGGCGCAAGGAGTGGCTGCTGGGAGCTGAGGGTGCGCTGGGAGTTGGGGGTGCCGGGATAGGGCGGCACCCGGGCTGCTCAAACCGTGTCGGAGAAGGGACAGACAGAGACGGGACACACAGAGACGGGATAGGCAGGGACAGGGAAAGAGGCAAAACTGACTGGCGGCGGGAGTGGAGGAGACTGAGGGGCGGGACAAACAGGCCCGTGGCCGGCGCAGCCAGGGGTGGGGGACCCTCCAGGGGTGGGGGACCCTCCAGGTGGCACTCGCGCCGCTCGTCGCTGGCCGCCTCCCCTCCCCTCCCCCAGTCCTGATTGGCAGGCGGCCTGCGACCAGCCTGGAGCGCCACAGCGCCCCGGGCGCCCAGGCGGACACGGACGGCCCCCCGCGGGAGCAGGAGGGGGCGCCGGGCTATATATAGCGGCTCAGCCCGGGGCCGGCCCAGCGCGCAGCTAGGCGCGCACCGCTCCGCAAGGTCCCGGCCCCGCCGTGCGTCCCTCAGCGCTGCCCTCCCCTGCCCTGCCCTCCATGCAGCCAGGATAGCTCCCGCGCCCGGGGGCCTCATCGCTCGCCTCCCGCTCCTCCTTCGGCCGCGCACTCCCTTCCCAGGCCCAGGTCTTGCGCTCCCGCCGGCCACCACCCGCGCAGTTCGGTCCCCCGCTGCCCGGGCGCACGGACCGCCGGACGGACGCACGGCCCGAGGGCGGGGATGCCGGGGCCCGGGGCGGCCACGGCGGCGCTGCTCCCGGCGGTCCTGCTGGCCGTGCTGGCGCCCTGGGCCAGCCGAGGGAGCGCCGCCGCGCCCAGCGCACCCAACGGCACCCTGGAGGCCGAGCTGGAGCGCCGCTGGGAGAGCCTGGTGGCGCGTTCGCTGGCGCGCCTGCCCGTGGCCTCGCAGCCCAAGGAGGCCGCCGTCCAGAGCGGCGCCGGAGACTACCTGCTGGGCATCAAGCGGCTTCGGCGGCTCTACTGCAACGTGGGCATCGGCTTCCACCTCCAGGTGCTCCGCGACGGCCGCATCGGCGGCGTGCACGCGGACACGAGCGACAGTGAGTTGGGCAGCCGGGCAGGAAGGGTGGGAGCCCGGCACAGCGGCCACCCCTTCCAACTCGTCCAGCCGCACGGAGGCCCCTGGCTGACACCTGCTTCGGGCTCTGGGGATTGTGTGTGTGTTGGGGGGGAGGCACTGAGGTTCCGGTCCCTCTAGCGCGGGGTCGTGGGGGCGCAAACAATCTTGGCTCCTGTGTCGCCGCAGGGACCGGCTTTGCGCACCCGGCGGCCGAGCCCCGCCTCCCCGCCTTCAGCCGCCTGGGCTCCCTGAGCGGAATTCCAGCGCCTTCGCCCGTGGGCACGGGGCGCGCGGCGCCGCCACCGGGGATTCGCGCCCTGGTCGGGGCCTGGCTCGGGGGCCGCCGGGACTGGGCGCGGCCGCCGCGGGGCCCGGGGCGGAGGAGAGCGAGGCCAACCCGCGCGCGCTGGGTTCTGGGGCTCTATGGGGACGGCCTGCGCCGGGGAACCCGAGCCCTGTACACCCATCCCAGAAATGGGGGTCCCAGAGAGGCGCAGGCAGAGGAGGGAGCGGTGCCGGCGAAGGGTCCCCGTACCCGCAGTGACCCGCGCCCTTCCCCCAGGCCTGCTCGAGCTCTCGCCGGTGGAGCGGGGCGTGGTGAGCATCTTCGGCGTGGCCAGCCGGTTCTTCGTGGCCATGAGTAACAAGGGCAAGCTGTACGGCTCGGTGAGTACCGCAGGGGCCTGCCGAGCCCCGGCTGAGGAGCCCGGGCAGGATCCTGACCCTCCAGGCCGCCGGAAATGCGGGGCGGGGTCCCAGGACCAGTGGCCCCTCACCCCCAATGCCCTGGGACAGCGCCCGCCCAGGACCAGGGCCAGCCAAGGAGTGCAGCCTCAAGGCAGTAATATTGAGGTTCGTGCCATCCCGGAGTGGGCGCCTCCCAGTCCATCCGAGGGTGCCATTGGGAGCCCTTCTCTGGCTGCCAGGTGCTGGGCAGGTGGCTGGGGCACCAGCTGCTGTGACTGGCCGTGGTGTCCCTCTTCTCACCCGGGGAGGGTCTTGGCACCTGACTTCCCAGGAGAGACCTGTCACCCTAGTGGGACTGCGGCAGAGAGGAGCCCCTGACCCCTGACCCCTGGCCCCAGGGTCCCTCCGCCATGGGGAGGTCCACCTCACACTGTTCCTCCTTCCTCTAGCCTTTCTTCACGGAGGAGTGCAAGTTCAAGGAGATACTCCTCCCCAACAACTACAACGCCTACGAGTGCTACAGGTACCCCGGCATGTTCATCGCCCTGAGCAAGAACGGGAAAACCAAGAAGGGGAACCGAGTGTCCCCCACCATGAAGGTCACCCACTTCCTCCCCAGGCTGTGACCATCAGAGCCCTGCCTCAGCCTCGGAGAGCCCCCGGGGAGGGGAGCGCCCAGGGCCACCTCGGTGCACTTTCTTCCGATGGACACGTGGAATGCAAGAGTAGGTGTACGATATTTAAATTAATTATTTAAATATGTGTATATATGGCCACCAAATTATTTATGGTTCTGTGGGTGTGTTTTGTATTTTTCTGGAAAAAAAAAAAAGGACAAAGGACAAAAAAAAAAAAATACCCTGACTTTTCTGGTAAAACCGTGGAGACCCCTCCACTGGATTTATTTAACGTCAGAAACTTGTCACAAGTGTGCTGCTATTCTGTGTTGTCAAAGCCAGTGATATCGGACTCAGATATCCGCTTGCTTTGCACCCCCCGGTGGCCCCGTGTCCGGCAAGGCCCTCCCGGGCTCGGGGCTCCGGAGACCAGCTCTGGAGGCTCCCAGCGGGCTTCCTCCCCCAGCACCCTCGGCGCCCCGCTCCCTTTGTGCCCTGTTGCTATTAATTGGGGCGGATCGGTTTACTTCGGGGACAGAGAGTGCGCTGTGGAGCCCACTGCCGCTCTGTTTTTAGATCTGCTGAGACTGACCTTTGAACTTTGCTGTAGTCAATCTTCCTCCATCTACCAGATGGGAGAGACCTTTAGACAACTTTATAAACTCCAGTTTTCCTTTTTTGGATCAGCCACAGCCACGGTTCTGTGGCCACTGGGGGGGAAAAGGCGAAAAATCAGCTATTTTGTAAATCCCACGGAAAGGCATCGCTATCCGACTGCAAGGCGGAAATGGACAAGACCCGAGTGATGAAATGCAACTTCTGATAGCAGATACTTCTGGTGGGTAGTCGCCTGGGTACGTATGTAACAGCACACTCGTACTAGTTATTAGGTTTCGGTGGAATCTCCTGTAATTGTACGAAACCCTTAATGCAGAGTCTGCATGGAGGAGGAGCTACTTCTCTCGGCTGCATTCCCTGGTTAAGTGGATTTAACATCTACCTCGAAAGCCTTTACACCACTCACCTGGCGGAAACCTGCAGGAAGCTCACGCCGCATGCGTGCGAGTTGGCCATCCCAAGTGGCTTTTTTTTCCTTCCATATGTAGCCAAAAAGGACTGCGGATAGCGTCGGTGCGACCCATTCGAACCTTGTCACGTTTGAGCTATCTTTACCCCGTGATTTACTTTTAGTAAGGATAATCATGGTGAAAATATTTGCAGACAGCTGTTACAGTGCACTATATGGTCACCAAGTAACCTTATATTTTCCTTTATATATTTTACAAATGTCACCCCTGTCGTTGAAGCAAAGACAGAAGAGGCAGGGTTGGGGATGGTTAAAAAAAGTCCCCGAGGTGATGGCAAACATTTAATTTTAATGAATGACTTTTTAGGGTTTATGCAAAATGCCCTCAGCTTGCTACCGGAGATGCCCGGCTGTCTCCCAGACTCGAATACTCTCGCCTGGATGTTTCTGAACTGTCTCCCGATTTAACTTTATGGGAGTCCACAGGCGGCTGGGCTGGGCATTCTGATTGGCGTTTTTGTCTTTCACATTCCTCCTTAAAACTCTTTGTTCGAATGCAAATCATCTCTTTAAAATACCGAGGCCCAGAAGAAAGAAGCCATTGGTAAGCCAGGACCACACATCCTAAACTGCTATTCATGCACTGGAATAAAAATGTTTTGTTTTGTTTTTAATTTTAAACCACGCCCTGGACTCCAGGAGTGTTTGAGGAGAGGTGATGCTCCAAGATCGCCTGTGGATTGCAGGAAGGGGCGCCTGTGGATTGCAGGAAGGGGCGGTGTGGAATTTGTGGTCGTTCTGTATTTAATGTAGTCGCCTAGTGACAAGCCACGTCGGTCTTAGGTGCCTTAAATTATTGCACGACGTCTTGTCTCGGAGCCCAATCCAGTGTTAGGAGTGAAGATGGCTGGAGTGCAGAACCGGTCACCCTCCACGTCTGGTGTAAGTTCATCGAGTCGCGTGTGGAGCGTATAGGGATCTGGTGGACACACTGTCAAGTGTTTCTATTGCTGTGATGGGGGCTGAGGGTCCTGTAGGTGCCGCTGTTTTCAGACTGTAGTTTTATACAGGTGCCGACCGTCTTGTCATGTATGTGCTGTGCACACCGAGATGCCGAATAAACGGAGAGCATTTGTCATGCAAGAGAGCCCCACCGGGCTGGATGTAAATAATTGGGGGAGGTATTGAAAACCATTAAAACCTTCCTTGAAATGCCAAGACCTGGCTCCTCCCCCTGTCTCCCAATGTCTATTTGAGGCCTTGAGCCCCACGTGGCTGGGGCTGGGCGTGGGGTCGGGGGAGACGAAATTTAGCCAGCTGTGTCCACACAAATGTGGCCTGGAAGACAGGAGCCTGGAGGGGGGTGCAGGGGGGTGTTCGTGTCACCGGGTTTCCCGATGACTCTGAATGTTGCAGTTTATTCTCATGATGGGCTAATTCACGCCTTTCCCACACACCATTCCCACTGGAGCTCACCAACCCTGGCCCCCTGGCCTTGGCACTTGCCCAGGGGTCGGGGTGAAGTCCCCGTGGCTGGTCATCAGAAGACTGACTTGAAACTTTTGGGTATTCCCCACCGATGAATCTAGAAGTCGATACCCTGAACACCAACCAGCCTCCCATCAAAGGGAAATAGAGTAAAATCCTGCAAAAGAGAAGCCAGTCAGGAAGAGATAGTCTAGCAGTGGTCGGCAAACTGCAGCTCGGCAAACCGCGGCTCGCGAGCCACATGCGGCTCTTTGGACCCTTGAGTGTGGCTCTTCCACAAAATACCGACTTCTGCGCACGGGCCACGAAGTTTTGATCGCACTGTACGTGCGTGCCCGCACGTGGTATTTTGTGGAAGAGCCACACTCAAGGGGCCGAAGAGCCGCATGTGGCTCGCGAGCCATGGTTTGCCGACGGGTCTAGTGCAGCGGTCGCCAACAGGTGGTCTGTGGACCACTGGTGGTCCGTGAGGTCCGAAAGGTCGGCGACCGCGGGTCTGGTGGACATTTCCCATGCTCTATGGGACCATCTCTATAGATGTGATGTGGAATGTGAGTGTGAGTGTGGATTATAATGAAAGCAATGACCTAATGAGCCTAGAATCTGGGCCGCCCCTCCACAAGATCTAGCCAATCACTTGATGAGAAGACCCCAAAAAGGCATTCAGGGCCCTTAGTTGCACCTATTTTTCTCTCCGAGGCATCACCTTGCCCTTCCCTTCTCTGTGATACCACCGTCATCTAGGGATGACAAATACATGGGCAGTGCTATGGGTTCAATCTTGGGCCCCCCAAAAGATGTTGGCGTTCCAAGCCCCAGTACCTCAAATACAGGGACTTTATGAGGTAACCAAGTGGAAAGGGGGTCACCAGTGGGCTCTGTGCTGCTGTGCTCATAAAGGAAGGTCCTGGAGACAGAGAGGCCCTGGGAAGGAGGATGGCTTGGTGCATCTACAAGCCAAGGAACACCCACGGTCTCCACGGGCCACCAGCAGCCGGGAGGGGCCTGGGTCAGTCTCCTGCCTCAGAAGGACCCAGCCTGCCAACACCTTGATCTAAATTCCGGTTTGAAGCCCCCAGTCTGGGGTGCTTTGTTACTGGTGCCCCAGAGAAAGTAGTGTGGGTAGCCAGTCATATTCACTGGGGGGTGGGGAGTGAAACCCTGATGACCTCCAGCCTTGGCCTGCCCCCCTGTGGCCCCCAAAGGTCCCTGTCCAGCTTCATCTTGGCCAGCAGGCACAGAAGGCCTCATCCAGCTTCGGGGTGAAAACCAGTCTCCAGCACAGACAGGCCCAAAGTGGGACTTAACACGTATCTGTTGCCAGGCACAGTCCTAAGAGCTGGGATCCCCCACTGAGGAAAATGAAGTCCCCATCCACACCGGGTCTTTGTTAAAAGGAGGGGGTGACACGCAGTGGCCAGTGCTGGCTGGCTGAGAAAACGGAACCCGGATGGGGAGGCACCAGGCGCCCACCCTGGCCTCACGGCGAAGGGGACTTTTGAGCAAAGACTTGAAGGTGCTGAAGGAGGAGGCCATGCAGGGAAGAGCATAGGGAACAGCCAATGCAGAGGTGCTGAGCTGGGAGGAGGCCAGCAGGTTGGAGGAGCCTCTAGGAGGCCAGGGTGGCTGGAGTCTTGGGAGGGAACCAGGTGAGGTCAGAGAGGCTTGGTCACAGGGCCCATCTCAAAGGCCGGGGGCATCGGCCGGGGGCATCGCCCAAGGGGCTGACACTAGACGGTGGAGGGAGATTGTGCGGGTTCGGGCTGTGCTGGTTAGGGGTGGCACAGTGGCAGCAGCACCTAAGGCACCTACTGCTCTGCTCTGGTTTTCTCACATCCGCCCTCCTTAGCGAGGGTGCGCTCAGGCCCAGCCACTGCCTCCTTGCTGTGTGACCTTGGACAGACCGGTGACTTCTCTGTGCCTTCGGCTTCTCAGGTTCCCCGCCTCCTGGGCCTGTGAAGTGTCCTCCATAGCAGAACTAGAGCCTATTGTTTTTGTTATTTTCCTAAGTGACTTAATTACAGTCTTAAAGTCCAGATCCTTTTTATATTGTGCCGACCGGAGGATTGTCTGTCCCAACGCTGGAGCCACTGTCATGCAGAGCACAGGCCCTCACCGGCTGTGGCGGGCACCGCTGAGGGCTGGGTCCCAGGGCCCTGCACTGGCTGCCCTGCCGGGTCAGGGGGACACCCGCCCGTCCCCTTGGCCTGCTCTGCTCTGGGCAGGATGGGCTGGGGGCTCCTGAGCTGTCTTCCTTCAATGCTAATAACTTGTCATTGTTCTTGATTCATAATCTGAATCGTAAATTCTTTTTTTTAAAAGTGGGGAGCAGGAGGGGTATCCATCAGGCTGACACTGGATGGCGGAGGAAGATTGTGGGGGTTAGAGCTGTGTTGGTTAGGGGTGGCATGGGCCATGTCTGGGAGGGGGCGGGACGTGTGCCAGGGTGGGACAGCGGGCACTGCAGGGAACTGTCCAGCCCCGACAGACCAGCCCCGGACACCCTTGCTGGACACTGTGGCCTCATTCCCTGCCGCCCTTGCTGAGTCCTCCCACAGCCTCCCGTCGCCATTAGGGTCAAGATCACAGTCGGCTGCACGGCCAAGGGGCTGTTCTCACGACTTACTGCCACGTAACAACGTACCCCGAGCCAGAGACTGGAACAGCCGTTCAATTAAACCTCACCATGCGGTGGCTCAGGAATTTGGACAGGGCCCGGCCGGGTGATTCTTCTGCCTTTTGTGCAGTTGAAGGATTCAGCTGCTGGTGGACTCATCTGGGAGGCCTAATTCTTACATGGCAACGCGGGGCTCCCAGGGACAGTGCTCTGAGAGCCCCAAGGCTTCGTAGGGCCTGGCCTGGAAGTTCCAGAACATGGCGTCTGCCGTCATGACTGCAAACTGCCAGACCAGACCAGATTCCAGGGCAGAGGGTAGCACAGAATTCGCAGGCAGCTCTAACCTGTGTGCCCTCACCTGCGCCCATCCCACTAGCTCCCCACACCATGCCCAATGCTTGACCCCGCTGCTCCTGTCATTCTGACCCCTTGAGGCCCAATGGCACTGTCCACTCAACCACAGGGCCTTTGCACACACTGCCCTCCCAGCCTGGAGCCATCTCCCCTCAGCCCAGGCTCTTCACTCGGGTGTATCAGCGTCCCGGGGCTGCCCTGACAATGACCACAGAGCAGGCGGCTTAAGGCAACACCTCTGTGGTCTCACCATCTGGAGGGTGGCCTGAAATCACTATGTCCCTCAGAGGCTCCAGCGGAGGGTCCTTCCTGCCTCGTCCAGCTTCCGGGGCTCCAGGTGCTGCTGAGCTGGTGGCTGCCTCCCTCCAGCCTCTGTCTCCATCGTCACATGATTTCTCCTCCGTGTCTCCGTCCAAATTCGCCTCTTCTTCTAGGCACACCAGTCATTGGCTTTAGGGCCTGGAACTAGCAGCCCCACTCAGCTACTTGCCCCATGCCCGCCCCCCGCCCCCTGCCCCCCACCCCAACCTTTTCTAACTTTGGTAAAATACCCGTAACATGAATTTACCATCTTAACCAATTCTAAAGACACAGCTCACTGGCATGAAGCACATTCGCTCTGCTGTGCAGCTGTCACCACCATCATCTCCAGAACTGTTCCTCTTGTCAAACTGAAACTGTCCCACTCACTCCCCAGGCCCTACCCCCGCCCCCCCCTCCCCCCAGCCCCTGGCAACCTCTATTCTACTTCCTGTCTATAAACTCGACTCCTCTAGGGACCTCCTCTAAGTGGGTCACACAGGATCTGTCCCCCTGGGTCTGGCTTATTTCACCCGGCACAACGTCCGCCAGGTCCATGCAGGCTGTAGCGTGTGTCAGAACGTCCTTCCTTCGGGAGGCGGCGTGACCTTCTGCTGCATGGACGAGTCGCGCTCCGGTCATCCCTTCCTGTGCTGAGGGACACGCAGGCTGCTCCACCTTTCGGCTCTTGTGAGTGATGCCGCCGTGACCATGGGTGTGCAGACCTCTCTTCACCACCCGGCTTTCAGTTCTCCCGGGTCTGCACCCAAAGGTGATCCTATGGTGGTTCTATGTTTGGTTGTGTTTTCGGAACTGTCACACTCTCCCCCACGCGGCTGCACCCCTTCACATCCCCACCAACAGCGCACAAGGGTCCTATCTCTCCGCGTCCTCACCAGCATTGGTTATTTCCGTGTAGGGACGGGGGTTGACAGGAGCCATCCTAATGGGTATGGGGTGGCACCTCATCGTAGTTTGGTTTTCATTTCCCTAATGATGAGTGATGTTGGACATTTTTTTTTTTTATGTGCGTATTGGCCATTTGTATGTCTTCTGTTTGGAGAAATGTCTGTTCAAGCCCTCTGCCCATGTTTTAATCAGATTGTTTGTTTGTTGTTGAGTTTTAGGAGTTCTCTATACTGGTATATTCTGGATCTAATCCCTTATCAGATATATGATTTAAAAATATTTTCTCCCATTCGATGGGTTGCCTTTTAACTCTCTGCGTTAAAATGCCCGGACTGGCGAGCCCTGGTGAGGTGCCCTGAGACCTTCCCGTGACATTACGTGAGTCCGTGTGACTGTCGCACGTCTGTGACTCATCTGCAGCACCTCCTAATCCAGCAGGCGGGCGTGGCCCACCCTTGGGGAAACACTGAAATAAAACCCCCAGGTCAGCAAAGACGTAAAGGATGCGGACTCGAGCAGTCCATCAACGAGAAAAACCCCTTACCCGTGTGGTCCTCCCTCCCCTGGAATATTCTGGAGGCGGGCTGGACTGTGTATCTGGCTGCAAAGGAAGCTTAATCAAGCCCCCACTTATAATGTAACAGGACAATAAGTCAACATCACTAAGATGAATGTTTACACTTCTACCACTTGGACGCTTTGTAAACGCTCTGAGATTGCTGACGCAGTCACAGGTCCGCCTCCTTCCTCGGCTTCTCCCTGTGGATATGACTGCAGTTCTCCCCAGGGGACTCCACTCCTCCCTGCGTGACGCTGGGCTTGGCCACGTGACCTGCCGTGGTCCACGGGACAGGAGCCCACGCGATGCAAGTACAGGCCTGGGCAGTGGCCGGAGCTTGCTGTCTCCTACTGCTCCCGGGAACCAGTGGCTGTCACCAGGAAGCCCAGGCAGGCCTGCCTGAGAATGAGACACATGCTCCAGCTATGCCGGCCCCGTCCTGACAGCTTGCCCACTGCCAGACACCCACGTGTGGCAGTGAGGCCACCCTCGGTCATCGTCCGCGGTGAGAGGGAAGTGCGCAGGCGTCTACACAGTGGCCGGTGCCCGGGACAAGGTGCGGGCACTGCAGGCTCCAGGCCGGGCCACGGAAGCCGGTCTTTCTCCCTGTTGGTGGTGTCCCCGAACACAGTGACACTTCCCAGGGAGGCTCCTGGCCTCTTCCCAGCCACTTGACACCAGCCCCGGAGGTTGTAGGTTCCCAGAGAGGGGCAAACAGTGCCCTCGAAAACCCCAGAGCCCACAAGCCCCTGGCTCTTTGAAACCGGCTCCCAGCCGGCCTGATTTGTACTTCAGAGCTAATGTGATTAGGGGCACGTTTGTCGCCACAATATGCTAATGGCTCACACAGCCCCCATCACCCTTCCTGGTGCTGCCCAGGGTGACCAGAGCCCGGAGCCCAGCCCGGCCGCCATCCCCAGAGCACAGAACTTTGCTGAGATCCTTGCTTTGGGGTCATCTGGAGGGACCCTGCTGCCCCATGAGGGGGGCGCAGTGGTCACCTCATGTCACAGGTGAGAAAAGTCGGGTTGAAGGCAAGCTACCTGTGTGAGCTCACCCAGCAGGTGCAGGGAGCACACTGAGCCCCAAGTCCCTGTAAGCTTAGACTCTCCTAGGCACCTTCTCCCAGGGAGAGGCTGTCCGGGGCAGATAAGAAGGCTCACATGTGTTTGGGCCTCATCGTCAGTGGTCACGTCAAAGAGAGGCCAAAGGTGGTGTGTGAGGTCCTGGGCTGCTGTGACGGACGAGGACACACTCAGTGGCTTAAGACAATAGACGTTTATCCTCTCCCAGGTATGGAGGCCAGAGTCTGAGATCAGGGTGCAGGCAGGCCGCGCTCCCCCCATGGCTCCAGAGAAGGGCCCTTCTGCCTCTTCCAGCTTCTGGGGGCTCCAGGTGGTCCTGGGTGGTGGCCCCATCCCTCCAACCTCTGCCCCGTCGTCACCTGGCCTTCTCCGTGCTGCCTGCTCCTGTTTCTCCCTGTCTTCTCTTACCAGGACACCGTCGTTAGATGTAAGGTCCATTCTAAATCCAAGATGAGCTCATCTCGATAGCCTTACTTTCGTCACATCTGCAAAGACTTTCTTTCCACATAAGGTTTCACTCACAGGGACCAGGGGTCAGGACTTGGACAGATCTTTGGGGGGCACCGTGGAATCCATTACAGGTGGGGAGGAGCAAGCCCATCCCCAGCTTGGCCAGTCTGGCTGGGCTGAGAGCCACCCTCCTGGACTCTGACCCCCATCCAGTGCCACAGCCCAGACACCAGCCGACAGGGGAGCAAGCCCAGGAGGGGCAGGGTGAGCCCCTAGAGCAGAGATGGAATTTGGAGGAAGGACGGTCTTGCCAGCTATGGTCACACAGCCCACAAGGTCCCTGCCACCTCCCCAGCCTCACCTCCCACCCTGTTTGCCTGAACGTGCCAAACCAACCGGCCCCAGGGCCTTTGCACTCGCTCTCCCTCAGCCTGGAGTGTTGCCCCGTATTTTCACAGGCGAGCTCCTTTATATCCCCGACCCCAGAGAAATCTCCCTCCCATAGCCCTGCCTTGGTACCTTCCCAGCCCCTATTAGCAACTAAAAACATGAAGGTCACGTCTATTGTGTGTCCCCCACACTCTGAGCCCCTGAGAGCAGGTCTTTGTTTGTCTAGTTTGTCTCCGTCACCCTAGTGCCGTGATGGCGAACCTATGACACGCATGTCAGAGGTGACACGTGAATTCATTTTTTTGGTTGATTTTTCTTTGTTAAATGGCATGTAAATATATAAAATAAATATCAAAAATATAAGTCTTTGTTTTACTACGGTTGCAAATATCAAAAAAATTTCTATATGTGACACGGCACCAGAGTTAAGTTAGGGTTTTTCAAAATGCTGACACGCCAAGCTCAAAAGGTTCGCCGTCACTGCCCTTGCGCCTGGAAGAGCGTCCGTATGCGGCAGGGACGGAACAATGCTTGTTCCTTTTTGAATGTTCATTCTGGAATGTGACGATAGTTGACACACAATGTTCCGTGAGTTTCAGGTGCACGACACAGGGATCTGACATTTACGTCCTGAAGAAGTGGCCACCGCGAGAAGTCTAGTCCCACCTGCCAGCGTGCCGTCATACGATACCATCCACCGTGTTCCCTGCGTTGTACATTGCGTCCCGTGCTGTACATTTTAGGCTGACTTTTTAGGTTACAAATATGTACCTCTTAATCCCCTTCGCCTTTTTGCCCCGCCCCCTCCCCCCCCCCCGCCCCCCCGGCCCAACCCTCTGGCCACTGTCAGCTTGTATCTAGGAGTCTGTTTGCTTTGTTTTGCTTGTTCATTGGTTGAGTTTTCCAGATTCCACATCTAACGATACAGGATTTGTCTTTCTCGGACTTACATCCCTGAGCACGATATCCCCTAGGTCCGTCCACGCTGTCGCAAACGGCAGTCTCCCTCCTCTCTCTGGCTGAGTCGCAGGCCGTTGCATAGATGCGCCCCCTCTTCGTCCACTCGTCTATGGATGGATACATAGGTGCTTCCATAGCTTGGCTACTGTAAGCAATGCCGCCCTGAACATAGGGGCGCGTGTATCTTTGCAAATTAGTGATTTTGTTTTCTTCAGATAAATGCAAGGGGAGAAGGACGGTGTTTATTGAGTGAAGGAGTGAGCAGCGGCCGGCCTGGGTTCCCCCACAGCCCCGAAGGTCTGCTTGCAGGCAGCAATCCCAGAGGGCCCCGCACTCCCAGCCCCTGCTCTCTGCCCTGAGACACAGGGGCCATTTGGGGACCTCAGTATCCTGGCCCCCTGCAGGCTTGCTCCAGCCGGGTCTAACGGAGCCAGGTAGAGCCCTAGCAGGGCCCAGCCCCCTCCACACCTGGGGACAGGATCAGCCTGGCTGCTTGCTGGAACCTGTGCCACCGGACTTGGAGCCTTTTGGTGAGAAATGTGCATTTTGGTGGGCAAAATGGTTTCAGGAAATCTCGACCCATTCATGTGCAAATGCTGGGCTTCTGGGTCCTCAGCAGCTGGGGCTTTGACGAGCAAGGGTGGGTGGAAGTGAGGGGCCAAGGGGCCTGAGGCCGCTCAGGGGCCAGGAGTCAAGGCCAGGCAGACACTCGGGCTGGGAGTCCGGAGGGTCCTGGGCCGCAGCCCCTCCCCCGTGGAGCCCTCCCTGCTGGGTGTGGGGATGATGCTGCCGCGGGGAGGGGGGGGGGGGTTCATGCCGAAAGAGCGGGGAGTCAGGACTCTGGCCAATCAGCCCACCTCCCCGGACTCAGTTTCCTCGTCTGTAAAATGAGTCTGGTTGCTTCTGGCCCTGAAAGTTGCAGAATTTTAGGGCCGCCATCTGGTGCATAACACAGAATCCTTGAATACTCCCAGTGACGGGGCACTCACCCTTGAGACCAGACGGGCTGCATTCATGAGAAAGCTATGAGGGGCCGTGGGGAGAACACGGCTGTGCAGACATTTCCTGCTGCCCAGGATGTGCTGGGCACTGCGGCAGTTTGGGGGCAGACAACAAACAAAGCAAATGAAACGCATGCCTCGGGGAAGGCGAGGAGGAAGGTGGGGAAGGAGGCAGGAGGGCCGTGGGCATGCCGGGTGCGGGCAGGATGGGAGCTGCAGTTTTCCTCGAGTGGTGGGGAAAGGCCTTGCCGGGAAGAAAGTGGCCTTTGAGCACTGATGTGCGGGCGGAAGCCAGCGAGTGGACGCGTGAGGGTGTGCCAGGCAGGGGCCCAGCCGGGGCAGAGGCCAGCAGGCCGGACTGGAAGAGTAGGGAGGCCGTGGCTGCAGGAGCGGGTGAGGGAGGAGCAGGTGAGGTGGCACAGGGCCGTGGGGGCCGTGGCAGGACGTGGGCTTTTACTGCGAGTGAAGTGGGAGCCATTGGGCAGTTTGGGGCGTTGCAGGAGCCGCTGTGACCTGCACTGTCAGGGGCCCACTCTGGCTGCTGGGCTGAGACCAGGCCATCCTGGGACGTCACCCAGGCAGCAGGTGGGTGCCCGGACCGAGGGGAGCCGGCGGGGGGAGGAGGGCCGACCGGCTGAGCAGGGAGCTAGTGCTTTGCAAGCACCAGCCTGGCCCAGCTCACGGGGACAGCCAGGTCGTCTCCGTGTCCTTCCCTTTGGTGACCACTGCCCTTCATTTGTTTTTCTCCTTTTCAATGAATGATTTATTTTCCGGTTTATAAAATGCACCCACCACACTTGCTCATGAGCTCACAGACCCAAAGGAAGAATGTCAAGAATTTCCTAGCGGGGAGGGGGGGCAATCTCCCTCCCTCCCCCCACCCCCCCAGCCAGGCATCTCTGCCGGCCCCCTCACCCCTGCCAGGCCAGCGCCCACAGGCCCCGAGCCAGTGACAGCCCTGCGGGGCCCCACGGGCCCATGGGAGCAGATTCCAGGTCCAAAGAGCCACCCTCGCCCCCGCCGCGGCGTCCCAGAAAGGTCCCCTGCTCGCTCCTGTGGGCCGGCCGCTGGCAAGCTGGGGGCAGCACGGATGCCCAGCCCTCGGGGCGCTGGGGCTCAAGGGCCCGCAGAAGGAGACCCAACGGGAGGGAGATGCAGGCAGAGGCTGGAGAGGGTCTGCCCAGCGCTGCTGTGCAGTCTTGGACAAATCACTTAATCCCTCTGTTCGTTCCCCATCCAGCTGCAAAACCGCACTTCGGAGGCTGGGCTGGGAGCCTTAATTACCGGCTTGCAAAGGCCTCCGAACAGATGAAAGCGCCCATTGAAGTACAAAGTGCGTCTCCAGTGACAACCTCAGGCCCTGGCAGGAGGGGAAGCAGGCAAGGAGAAGGGAGGGGCCCAGGTCATCTGGCCCAAACCCTGACCGGGCACGCTCCCCTGGCCGGGGCGGGGTCTCTCGGCTGCAGGCCCTGAGGCCGCCCCCTCCTGTCCTCCTCGCTGCTCCCACTGGGCAACACCGAGTCCCTGCAGCTTTCCCCGCAGGCCGTCCTAGGGCAAAGCAGCGGTCACTGAGCAGATGCTGGCGGGCTCCTGCCTTGGCCTGGCACTCAGGGCTCTGGCACACGGCCCCGGCCGGCCTGGGCCTTCTGTCCTGGATCAGGGCCCCCTCCATGCCGGCTCTTCTCCTGCCCAGATGTCCCTCTTTTCTCCTCCGTCCTCGTTCCTGCTCATCCTCCAGGGCCTGGTGCTGGGTGCTCCGGACCCCCTTCCTGGGCACATCAGCGCCGGCATTCCCTCCCCCGCTCTGGGGTTCTCAGAATTTAAGTCCCTGGAGCCCACCAATTGCAGAAACGGGGCTGGATCCCCCGACTACTGACCCGCCCGTGCCCCTGCCACAGGCTGACTCCAATGTTCTGGAAGCATCTTTCTACCCAGAAGCAGCCCGTTCCCTCTGTGGGGAACACCCAAACTTCCCTCCTCACCTCTCTGCCCCTCACTCCGGCCCAGGCCCCCAGACACTGCACTTGGCATTCTGAAATGCCTGCTGACACGACTCACCCCCTGGTGGTAATGGCCCCCCATCCCGTCCCTCAGCCAGCACCAGGGGGAGGGGACCCTTCCCAGCCCTCCACAGCAGCCATCTAGAAAGGACCGCAGTTCTGGGTATGACCAGGGCTGCCCAGGAAGACTCTGCACAGAGGGCCCTCCCCGCCCCCATCCCAGGGGCCCTGACCAGGCCGGCCTCCCCCCTCCAGGCCCCCAGCCTGTGCCCTGAAGCAACACGGCCTCTCCAGGTGGCCTCCAAATGTGCCAGTGCCAGCCCAGACCCCAAGGCTGAACCGAGGTTCCCGAGAGGAGAGGATGTGCCCCTGTTACCAGGGCCATCCTTGTCTCCTCAAGGTGCCCGTCACCCGGGGGCTCAGTGGGGACGGAGTGTGAACTGGAACAGCCTTCCCCGAGAGCACGGTGATGGTTCGAGAAGCAGCGTGTGCCCGGCCCTCCACTCACCCTCCAGGCCTGTAGCCTGGAGGAAGGACTGGGGCCACCCAGTGTCTCGCTCACACTGGAAGAAGCGTGGAACGGGGCAGTCACCGTAGAAATAGCCTGGCAGCTCCTCAATAGGTTAAACAGAGTTACCATAGGACAGCAATTCCGCTCCTGGGTATATGCCCCAAAGAACCAAACACGTAAGTCCACAGCAAAAACCTGGACACAAACGTTCGTCCAGCACTCGTCACAGGAATAAAAACAACCCAAAACAACCCAAATCCCCGAACAGGGAATGAATAAACATATGTGGCCTGTCCATGCAGTGGAATGCCATGCTGCCATAAAAAATGAATGAAGCTTGGACACGTGCTGCAGTGTGGATGAGCCCTGAAAACACTCTGCTGTATAAAGGAAGTGTGTGATTCCATGTATACGAAATGTCCAGAACAGGAAAATCCGTAGGCAGAGAAAGCAGACTGGTAGCTGCCAGGAGCTTGGGGAGAGGGACAAGGAGTGACTTGATTCCAGAAAATGTTCTGGAATTAAATAGTGGTGATGGTTGCACAATAGTGTGTATGTTCTAAATACCACTGAACTGTGCATTTTGAAATGGTTAAACCTTATGTTGCATGTATTTCACACAATAAGAAAAATTATTACACTCAGCCACATTCAGTGCCCACTAGGGGGGACGCTTAAATAACACTGAGTTCACATTTGGTGCCATTAAAAAAATGATGCAGAAAGATGCTCCAAAGATAGTAAGCGAAAAAAAAGCAGGTTGTCAAAGGTTTGAATAGAAAGGTGTTTGAAAACTATAAGTGTACTAGTATGTGACATGTACAGAAGTTGTGGAAGGATAGACCCCACAGTGCCAACTGAGTATCTCTCAGTGACGGACGAGGGCGGGTGTGTGTGTGTGTGTGTGTGTGGCTGTGGTGCACACATTCGTTCTCGGTTATTTCTACAATGTCCACAGCGGGAGAGATCAACCAAAGGGCTTGTATGCATGCATATCAGCATAACCAATGGACACAGACACTAGGGGGGTGAGGGCATGAGCGGGGAGGTGGGGAGGGGACAACGGGGTGATAAGGACACATATGTAATACCTTAGTCAATAAAAACATTGAAAAAAGCGAAAAAAATAAAATAAAAATTTATATATATAAAGAGCCAGGGTCCGCAACATTCAAAACGACTGAATGGACAACCAAATGCCAGGCTGTGCGCGCAGCAGGCTCGGATTGGTGGGGACTGGTGAGCGGGTTGAACTGCTGACCTCAATCCCTCCCTCCACAGCTCCCACGGACCGCAGTGACCCAGCACTGATTGCCGAGGGGCTGTGGGCTCCGGGACGCCATGACACTGCAGCGGGAGGGGGCTGTGGGCCCCAGCCAGCCAGGGCATGGTGGAACTCTGGGGGCATGGTTAGCCTTCAAACCGGACCCTGACAGGAGGGAGGAGGGAGCCCCATTTCTCGCAGAATCAGCTATTGGATAGCTTGCTGTCAGTGGCCTGCCAGCCAGGAATCCCATTCACCTGCACCCCGGACCCCGGCGATCAGGCAGGCAGAGGCAGTTAGCGGCGAGATCAGGCCAGCAGGGGAAGGCAGTTAGAGACGATCAGGCAGGCAGGCAGAGGCAGTTAGGGGCAATGAGGCAGGCAGGCAGAGGGGTTAGGGGTGATCAGGCAGGCAGGCAGAGAGGTTAGGGGTGATCAGGCAGGCAGGCAGAGGCAGTTAGGGGCGATCAGGCAGGCAGGCAGGTGAGCGGTTAGGAGCCAGCGGTCCCAGATTGAGAGATGGATGTCCCCGATTGGAAAGGGTGCAGTCTGGGCTGAGGGACACCCCCCCACCTGTGCACAAATTTTGTGCACTGGGCCACTAGTAAATAAATAAAATGTCCACAGCAAACTTTTGTCACCAGAAAACATTTTGGAGATGGAAAAGAAAGAAAGCAGCAAGATTTCTCTAAAGCCTCGCCAGCCCATCACGGAATAGGGAGGGAGGTGTGGGGAGTCAGCACAAGCCGGCCCTCCTCCCAGGCCCTGTGGGCAATAAGTGAGGATGGGGTGGTCAGGGAAGCCCCTCCCCAGTCCGACTGGCCCGTGCATCTCCCAGCCACTGTCCCTTCCTGCCCAGGACAGCCAGAGGCCAAGGAGGGATTTGGAAGAAGCAGGGAGGGGAAGGTATTCCAGGGCCAGGGAAGCCGAACGACTTTCCTCTGTGGACCAGTGGTATAGCATCCATTCATTCACTCACCCATCCATTCATTCGTTCACTCATCCATCCATTCACTCATTCATCCATTCATTCACTCACTCATTCATCCATCCATTCACTCACTCATTCATCCATTCATTCACTCACTCATGCCTCTGTTGGGCCTAACATTGCTGAGTGCCTGCTCAGGCCCCATGTGAGGGTCTGGGAAGCCCAGGAGGCTGGTTGAGGGAGGGAGGATGCAGGAAGGGAAGGGGAGGGTGGGAGGCCCGCTTCAGTCCTTTGCACCAGCCCCCATTCCCTCCAAATGCCGGGCAGTGTTCTGACCTCCTTGGAGGTCATGCCTTGAGGTCTGCCTGCCTGGGCTGAGAGGGGATGGTGGCTGCATCCCCTCAGAGGGAGCCCTGGGCGTTCACCCAGGGAGAGGCTGAGTCTCCTCCAAACCAGCCGCATTCTGCTCCCCAAACAACTTGGAGAACACCCCAAGCCCATTGGTGCCCTTGCAGTGGACTTGACTTTAATTTGGTTAAATCGACAAGTGATGAAGCCCTACTGTGTGCCAGGCCCAGGTCTTGGTGCTGCGGCTTCACATAAAAGTCATACACGGGCCCTGCTAGGAGTTCCCGGTCTGATGGTGTTTTTTGGGAAAGCCTTCTAAGAAACCAGATACAACCCTGGCTGGTGTGTCTAAATGGTTAGAGCAGGTTCAATTCCCGGTCAAGGGTATGAATGTGGGTTTCAGGTTCAATCCCTGGCCTAGTCAAGGCATGTGCAGGAGGCAGCCAATCAATGTGTCTCTCTTACATCAGTGTTTCTCTCTCTCTCTCTCTCTCAAACCAATCAATACATTAAATTTTTTTCTTTTAAAGAAACCAGATACAGGTAATATGCATAAAATGTACATTATTCTCCAACCCCAAACCTCCTTCGGTGCCCAACAAAACAAGTTCCACACACCCCGGTGGAATAGAGCCCTGTTGTGTTCACCAGCTCCCTGTCCCACCTGCCCCCCCTCACTCACCACCCTCCAGCCACACTGCCCTTTCAGGCTGGCTCTCCAATGCTCCAACCTCTTCTACCCCAGGGCCTTTGCACTTGCTGTTCCCATCACCTGGCACATAGTAGATGCTTTATAAGCATTTGTTGAATTCATGAGTGATTAGAAAAATGGGGGTTGCTGATCCCCCAATTACTGCCTGAACTCCTGCAGTGGGGACCTTATCAGGTGGCTCTCTGGGCTTGACTGTGGGTTGTTGTTTTTTTTAACTGTTGTGAGAACCCGCAGTAATCGCTGGGCTCAGCACTAATCCTGAATTAATGAGGCAACACTGGTTCTTTGGTGTTAATATTCTCTGAAGTTCCACTCGGAGAAAAACAAAAAGGAAGACACCCCCCCCCCCACCCCCGCCCTCCCACCCACCAAAGCAAGGCACCAGTGAGCATCCCAAAGTTTGGGGTGAATCAAAACCAAAGAAAAAAGCAGAGCCTGGCCCCGAAGTTTGGCCGGGCCGCCTTTGAGGGCCAGCTGTGCCCGGCGCGTTTGTAGTGCGGTGCGCAGCCTGCCAGATGTTCCCAGGAGGACTGCCACTTCAAACACTCCTCAGCCCATTACCTGCGCAGCCTTTGTGTATTTCAAAGGAGAAGCCAGTTGAACTTTCCCTGTAATCATTAGGGCCCAACGTGCCTTTCATGGACCATTAGGGAACACTGCAAGGAGGCTCCCCGATCATTACCAGGTTTTGATGGCCTCAGAGCCCACCTGGAGAGGCCGCCGGCAGCCACCTGGAGTGCGAGCTTACAGCACCCTCTCCGGGGAAGGCCAGGCCCCCACCTGGCCGCAGCGTGGACGGGCAGCGCAGAGGTTCCCCGGATCTTGTGCATGGGCGTGGGGTCCCGCTCCCGGGGCAAGAAGCCTGACTCTTCCACCTGCTGGCTGGACACCGGGGGTAGGTCCCTGAGCCAGGCCGTCTCACCACTGTAGGGTCAACTAATATTAGAACCAAGCTTGCAGGTTTGCTGGGAAGTGCCGGTATTTATGATAACAATACAGCAAACAAATATGTAGATGGTTGAATAGCATCCCCTCCCCCCCAACCCCCAAATGCATGTCCTAGATTGGGATGAACCTGAACTCCAATGGCAGTGTCCTTACAAGAGACAGAGAGAAGACACAGAGGTAAGTCCATGTGCAGATGGAGGCTGGAGGGATGTGGCCACAGCCTGGCAGCACCTGGAGCCCCAGGAGATGGAAGAGGCAGGAAGGACCCGCCCCAGAGCCCTTGGAGGGAGCATGGCCCCACGACACTGATTTCAGGCTCTGCCCTCCAGTACACCCCTGGTTTTTAAGCCTCCAAGTTTGTAGTAGTTTGACAGGGCAGCCCTGGGGAATGAATAAAAACTGCAAGTTATTGTTATTGAGGTTGTTTTTACACTAAGAAATTCTCTGTGCGACTGTATGTCTCACCAGACACCCAAGCCTGCATCGGCAATGGCCTCTGTGGATGGGCAGTGAGGAAGGAGGGGCGGAGCCTAAGGGACAGAGATTTCCGAGTTGACAGGTCTGGGTTTGCAGTGTAGCTCCGTGCCTCTGCCCGGCTGTGGGCCTTTGGCAAGTCACTACTCCTCTCTGAACCGCAGTCTCTTCATCTGTGAAATGGGGACCATTATATTCACCTGCAGAGCGTCTGTGATGATGACACTATATCAGGATGTAAAGCATTCTGCACGTAGTAGGTGTTCAGTCAATAGAAAGCGTGTCTATTAGTTACTTATGCTGCAGGGCAAACTACCCCAAGGCTGTCTACCGCTCACAGTGCACAGGAGCTCTGCGTCGGAATGTGAGAGAAGCTGAGCTGTTTCTGGCTCCAGGCCTCATGAGAAGTGGGAGCCAAGCCATCGGCGGGGGCTGCGGTCTCATCTGGAGACTCGGCTGTGGCTGGAGCCTGTGCCTCCGAGGTGGTTTGCTCACCTGGCTGTCAGCTCGTGGACCTTTCTGTGGGACTATTTGGGTGGCCTCACAACATGGCGCCCACTTCTCCCAGAGCTCGTGGTCCGAGAGAGAACAAGGCGGGAGCAGCCATGCCTTGAGAGTCATACACTGTCGCTCCTGCCACATTCTGCTGGCCACTCAGGTTAATGTGCTGCGATGTGGAAGGAGACAACACAAGGGCACAGATCTCAGGAAATGGGGTCATTGGGGACCGTCTCGGAGGCTGGCTACCATGGTGCCTAAGAAGACCAAGATGTTCTTGGGGTCACTGGACACTAACAGAGGCTTCACTCTGCAGAATTGCCTTTGAGTCCAGCCTCCTGATGCTGGGCTGTAATTTTGTCTAACTCTCCTCCATATCTCGTCTTCCGCATAGGGCCATGCAAGGCCAGCATTTCCCTCCCCTTTGCCTAGGGTCATGGAGCTCATTATTGCAGGACTACTGGCCCAGGGCCCTAGTCAGCAGGCATCCGGGAGGGCTTACCCCTTCTCATGGGAGCTCGGCCTAAAGATTGGAGCTGCACCAGGCTCAGGGCCCCAAGATCTGAGACATCCTGGGGCACCGGGCAGGCCTGAAGGCCCGACAGCAGCGCCACTGGAGTGTCCGTGTGGGTGCATGATATGCACACGTGCATGCAGTCAACGTGTGCGCAGGTGCCAGTGTGCACGTGGGATTGATGCATAGGCAACCAGAACTCGAGTTCCATGTGACCCAGGCCTGGCCAACCATGGTGTCCCATTCCCCTGGCCACATGATTGGTTTAGAGATGACACGTGACCCGAGCTTGTCCAATCAGGGGGAACCCCGGGACTTGGAATTGTTTGTCACGTAATGAGAGACCACTGGAATGTCAGCCAGCCCGTGCACACCCCAAAAGTTTGGTCAAGAAATCAAAGAATCTGTGATTTTGTCCTGCCCTGGACACCCTCCCCCTCCCACTGTTCAACTACACCAGCCTGATCCCCGTGAGCGCTGCCCCTGGACGCTGCCCTGCCCCTGGATGCTGCGCCTGGGTGCGCGAGGTTCACCTCCAAGGAGGGAGACCTGAGAGGGCCCCCAGCATGTGCCCCAGGCCAGGAGTCCCCAAACAGAGGCCTCTCCTCCCCAGACATTCTAACGGAGGAAAAGGAAGTGGCTCCAGGGAAACCCCTGGAAAAGGCCCGGGAAAGCAGCAGAACCCTGGGCGGCGAGAAGGGAGAATTTCTCCTGCAAAAGGTCATCGTCTTGTGCATTCCGGCCCTGTGCTTGCAGCCGCCAGGGAATCTATGAAAGTGCTCATTCTTCTTCCCGGCCCCACCCGAGCAGTCCCGGCCGCAGTGGAGGGTGGACTCCGGGCCCGGGGAGAGGCCCAGCTTTCCTTTCTCTTCCCTTTCCCTATGGGCTTTGATGTTTGTTCAGAGTTCAGTGGGCACCAAGGCCAGGGTGTCACTCTCCGGAGAACGTCTCAGAGGATCCACTGGTCCCCTGCCCCGGAGCTTGGAGAGGGTGGGGACCCATGGGCGGGGCCCAGACACCCCCTGTCTTCCACTGAAGTCAGGGCTCCTCCCAGCACTCAGATGACCTGCCTGGGCGGTGGCCCTGCTTCTGACACTTCTGGTCAACCTCCCATTCCCCCCCACCACACACACACACACACACACACACACTCACACTTCACAGCCTCTTCTCACACTCTGCTCCCCATTCCCTTTGGAGCTGAGAAGATAGGGAGATGCTTGGGCTGTCAGATCCGGCCAGCAAGCCATAAGCCCGAGTCCCTGGACGACGCCGAGGCTAACATCGCCGGGCACACACCTGGCACATTCTCATGGTCTCGTGGTGGAGTCAGGGGTACCCAGACCCTGCTCCAAGACCAGGTAGCGTCCATTCCCTCTCAGGTGACCTGGCCAGGTCCTCTCACTTCTCCGAACCTCCTCTGTTTCCTTATCTGTGAAGTGGGCACAAATTACTGCTGCTAAGAAGATTCAGAAGACACACCCGGGCTCCAATTAGCAGGCATCTCACCCGGAGAGCCACAGAGGCCACCAGTCCCTCTCAGCCCCCCCCTCTCCCGCCCCCCCCCCCCCCTCCTGTCACAGGTGTCTGACACTCCAGCCTTCATTTACCCTAGAAAGTTTACTGCTGCCTGCAGGGGCTCAGGCCTGCCCTAACGGACACGGCCTGGGGGGTGGGGGTGGGGGTGGGAGACCTGCCCTTTGAAGAGGGTCTTTATGGTAATTGATGGTAATGGTGAGTGGCCTTGGGGGGGGGCAGGGAGGAAGCCCCCCAGGGGATAACTGAATTAGCCTAGAAAACAAATGACTTTCAGCCAAAACAAATTCAAGCACAGAGCAAAGGATAAGACCTCGGGGGTCAGTAGGGCTGAAGGGTCCACCCTATCCCCAAGTGCTTGGGACACAGGCTGATCACAGGCAGTGATGGGGGCGGGGGCGGGGGCGGTTGGGGGGGTGGACCCTGGGCCAAGTCCCAGCCGTGTTTTCCTGGCCGTGCTGTGGTTCAAGTGTCGACTGAGGGGTCCTCTCTATGGATAGGGATGGGCTGAGGGTGTTCCTCTCTGTGTGGATGTAGATGTTTCCAGAACACTCAGGCCCAGCCCTGGTCTGGGCTCTGATCCCTGGATGGTGACAGGAGAGCAATGAACCTCAATGGTTGTGTCACAAATAGGGCGACTAACTCACCCTGGTCTTAGAGGTGGAAGTCCTCTGTCCTGGGGACCCCTCTGCCCCCCGATAGTTGGTCACCTGAGACAAAGTCACACAGCTAGAGTGGCAGAGCTGGGGCAGGTCTCCTCCCTCTACAACCAAGCCTACCTCTCCCCTGCTTTCATTCACTCACTCACTCACTCACTCACTCAGGAGGCACCAGTGCACACACTGTGCACAGCCCGGTGCCAGGTGAGGGCAGATGGGTCAGCACACGGGGCTCCTGCCCCCGGGACCCCGATGTGTGCAGGAGGGTCCGCGTGGCCCCAGCTGAGCCCGTGACCAGCTCTGACGCAGCACTTCGGCTCTGCTTCATCTGTCTCTCCGGCTCATCCTCTGCTTCTCTGACTCTCAAACGGTCCCTTAATTGGCCATTTGGCCCCTAAATTAGGGGCGATTAGGATCAACCCCCAAGCAGCATTTCGGATGGCAGCCAGGGGTCTGAAGCCTCTCGTTGGGTCCCAGGGTCCTTCGAGTTGGTCACATTAAGGTCAGCCCTCTGGCCTGGCACGGGTGCCTGGGCAACCTCTGACCTTCGGCTCTTAAACAGGCCCCTGGCGGTCAGACCCGAGACCCCCGTACTGACAGCGGGGTCGTCAGGGTGTGCGATGCAACGTGCAGGGGGCCCGCAGGAGCCTGCAGCTTCCAGAACTTCCCACGTGGCCAGCAGCCTGCTGGGTACCGTTTCCCATCTATGCACGTGCCCCACCATGGCCACGGCGCCCTCTGCCACGGGCGTGAGGCTTGGCTGGCAGGAGCCGCCTCTCCCCAGCTACTTAGACCTGGACACGTTTGCCAACCCCTCCACGCCTCAGCCTCCTTGTCTGAAACACGAGGGCAGCCCCAGTGCCCCCAGCTCTGCCGTGCTCTCTCTCCAGGTGGGAGAGTTCTCTCCCCACCCCTAGGCCGGCGACACGGCGGCTGGAGAGGCCGCGTGGCTCAGGGAGCTGCCAGCCGCCATCGCTCTCACAGTGCTGTGTGAGGTCACAGGCCCCGCTGAGGATCTGATGAAAGTGAGGAGCGCGCACACGCGAGTGAACACTCGAGCACTAGGCCGGGCAGGTCTGCCTCGTAGAGCCAGGCGGGTGGCGCCCAGAACAAGGGGTGCTGCTAAAGCCCCCCACCACGGAGCAGGGCCAGGGGTGCTTTGCTTCCATTGCTGCCGGCTGTGGTGGAGGAGGGGGCCTTGGGTTCCAAGCCCCGCTCAGCCACAGCGTGGATACAGCCTTGGGGGAGCCAGGCTGGCTCTCTGGGCCTCAGTTTCCCCCTCAGAACACGAGCTGGCAAGGTTCCCTCTACGCCTGAGCCAGCAGGACGGCCAGCACGCGGTGCACCCAGGTGTCGAACAGCGCCCCGTGTTTCTGTCCACTCAACAGGCCGGCAGGGCAGGTGTCAGCGGTGCCTGCTCCGTTACCTCCACAACAACAACAACAAAATGCTCCTGCTGGCTCCCCGCACCTGGGAGGGCAGGTGCTTGATGTGGGCTCTGATGTGTGAATCTAACCCCCTTTGCTGCGGCCTCAGGAGCTGGCTCGAGCACCCAGGAAGGGCCCACCCTGGCGGTTCCGGGCCACAGCTCTCAGTCCTGCAGCACCTCAGGGCCCTCCCAGAGCCAAGCGGGAGCAGCCATCCCTGTGGAATGCTACACCTCTCAGAGTTGCAGCCCCCAGTGAACTGGCCACCATTGTTCCCGGCCTCCCAGCTGCCTCTCACCTGGGGCAATTTATGGGGTCACGAACCATCTCGAGGGTGCAATTCCCTGCCCTGGTACCAATTGGCCCCAAAGTGCTTTACAACCTGCTTATAGCACCAAGGATGGGAGCAGGCCCCCCAGGGACCGCTGAAGCCCTGGTGGCCCACCATTTGGCACCCAGGTGGGGGCAGGCAGGGACGCCCAGGTCCTGCCACCTGGAGCCCCAGCCAGCGGGGCCACAGGCCACACCGGCTCCTTCCTCCTGCCTGGAGTTTTGTTCAGGCTCCTCAGGGGTGGGAAGGGGGTGATAAAAACTGCTTTTCAAAACTGTTGTGAGCATTCAGTTAGATGACAGATGTCGAGTGCTCCGTGAATGGTTATGATTTGATTAACATGAAAGTGGAAATTACACAGGATCTCACCTTCCAGAGACAAGCCTGCCGCTGGGTGGAGCCTCCCCGGGAGTGCGGGCCTCCTCCCTCTGTGGAAAAGAGCGCAGTCTCACCAATGATTTTACAGCAAAGACCCGCGGGCCCCACAGCCCGGCGGCAGACAGACCTCCGGCCCGGGACCCGCGGCCTCTCCCAGCGGAACCACCGTTCTGACTGGCTCTGCCTGCCTGTGGCTCCTGAAGAATGCTGCTAAGCCTCTCTCTGCGTCTCGCCCTTTCTCCCTTCCTTACGGTCGTGGAATTTGTTCGGTCGATGTGTGAGCCTCCTGGTCACCCACTTTTCTCTGCTGTCTAATATTCCACGGTGTGAATGTGCTCCGGCTCCTTCAGTCATGCCCTGGCCGAAGGACACTGCCCGTTCCGGTGTGGGGCTACCGGACATAGCTGCTCAGAACAGACCCATGACGAGGGGCCGTCTGCTCCGCAGTGGAAATGGGAGTCTTGGCCTCACTCACTGCTTCTTCAACTCTCTCCATGGCAGGAGGGAGAGCCGGGCTGGGGACACACAAAGCCGTTTACCCCCAGGTCCTTGGGGACGCTGGGCTAGCCTGGAGCTCAGCCAAGCTTCCCTGTCTCCTTCCTCATCATTCCCGCCCCCCCCTCCCCGCCCCGCGCCCCCACACACACTTCATTCCTGCCACCAGTATTTTCTGAGCCTCTACGGTGTGTCCACTGAGCACGGTGCCATGTGCTGGAGAAACAGGGGTGTTCAGGGGGGCAAGGTCCCTGCCCCGTGAGTCGTGTGCAGGGGAAGCACACAGAGTAAGTGAACACACAGATAAAGGCTCTTCTGGCGTCTGTTCCCTCCCCTCCCCACCCCGGGGTTGAGCCCCGCTCCCTAGACAGGACCCTTCCCGCACTTCCTTAGGGTCAGAGGACCTGCCCTCTGGGATGGGGCGCCTCCTGCCCGGCGCCCGCCCGCCTGAGGCTGCCTGGGCCACTTTGTCGTGGCCAAGGGGGCTTTTTCACTCTTCAAATGCTTGGGCAGCTCCCATGGTGCCTTCTCCCAGGGGCTCCATGCAATTCTCAGAGACCCGTCAGCCCTGGCGGGTCCAGCCGCAGCGCTTTGATTCACAGGACAGATGTTTGTCAGCTTACACTCGGAGGGGCCAGGGGAGGAGGGCGGCATTGAATAAGAATCAGGGTGTCAGCGTCCAAAAGGTGGCATTTCTCCGCTCTAATTCCTTGACGCCCAATATGGCTCAGAGTTGGGCTGTTAATGGGCAGGGAACAAATTGGGGGCTGCCACCTGCGGTTCTTCCAAGGGGAGGGAGGGGCCGCCTTCACAGTTCAGGGGCCGCGGGAAAGCGTGCGTGGGTGCTCCTGGCCTGACATTGACCTGCTGGCGATGCTCCCTGGCCAATGAGCCTCAGTTTCCTGGTTTGGGAAACACGGCCGCTGGGGGCAGTAGATGCGATGGTGCGTGCACACGCCCTGCTCGTTTCTAGGCCTGGCACCCAGCCACCCAGCAGGGCCACTGCCCGGCTGGCGGTGCCCTCCCTGAGGGGTTCACCCTCGATGCTGGTGCTTCGGGGAGGGGGCCTGGGAGAGGGCCTGGGAGACACTGGGCCTCAGAGGCTTTGTGGATCAGTTCCTGGTCTGTGAGTCGGAGGCCCAGCACAAGACTGCTGTGCACGGCTCCACAGATCCGGGGTGATGCAGCACGGCAGCCTGTCTAGGTAACGGGGGCTTACCCAAGGGTGGGGTGGGAGGGCACATATGCCAGAAGGGGCAGGTGCTGTGCGCTGGACAAAGGGGACCTGGGCAGTTGAAGAGAAGGGGAGAGAGGGAGGAGTGAGAGGAGGAACAGGGGTTGGGAGCGCCCTCTACCTCTTCTGCTGAGGGCCAGCTGATGTCCCTGTGCCTCAGTCTCCCCATCTGTAGAATGGAGCTGTGTACTCATAGATCCAGCACAGTCTGGGTCCTATAGACGGTGAGGAAATGGTCTAGAGCAGTTCTGGATTGGGCTTCAGAGAGAGGGCCCTCCTTGTCACAGGCTAACCTCAGTGAGAGGCCTTGGTCGGGGTTAATGGGACCCACACTCCAGAGGTGCCCACACCCTGTTGGCCTGGCTCACCCAGGGGCCCCGGGAGCCTCCAGCCATTGCTGGAGCCCCTCGGTTCTCACACCACCCTCTGCAGCCAACCTCTCCCATTTCCTAGACGGAAAACCTGGATCAAGTGCTTGGAAGGCACCTCCAGCCCCCTTGCTCTGAGGCAGGGGTGGTGAGAAACCCTAACCGTCCAGTTGATTAGCTTTGCGACTCTGGGCAAGGCAGTTCCTGAGCCTCACTTTCCCCATCTTTAAAACGGGCTGTGAAGATTAAATGTGTAGCAGAGAGTGCTTACACACGCAGTGCTTGGCTCGGAAGAGGGCTTGTAAGTGTCAGCCCTCCCCCTTCCATCATCATCACCACCGCGGTCCCGCCTGGCACAGCGCCGGGCACACATCAAGCGCTCAGCCCCGTGCTGGCCAGCCTGCCTCCGGTCTCCGGCCCCCCGAGGGCAGAAAGAGGAGGTGCACTGTGCAACGGCGGTTGTTTGGAGAGAAGGAAAGTCGCTCTGGGTATCAAGTTGGAAGGACAGTCAGCTGTGGCTGTGACGTCCCACGGCAGGGCAGGTTTCTGGTGGGGACAGAGGTGGGCGATCACAGGCCAGGGGCTCCAGAACCTTCCAATTTCAATATTTCAATTCTACAGCTTTTAGCGAAGTCACTGTTAGCGCCATTCATGTTTTCTCATTGAGCTATTTTCTGTTTTTCTTGACGAGGCCACACGGGCCGGTCAAAATAGTTCCCATCAGAACACACTGCTGTTTTGATGACGGAGATCAGTCGGAAAAGAGAATTCACTTTACAGCCAGGTTGGCGGCACCTGTGATCACACGCGACTGGCCCAAAGAAGTCTGAGGAAGTCCAGCAGGCCGTAGAATACGCGGAAACAGGGTAGCTTTCCTGAATTCAGGAGAAAAGTGCACATCCTGTCCCGGGCCAGCATGTGGACCGGACCCACCTGGGGAAGAGACCATGGGGGCCAGAGATTCCTGCTCTGAGAGTGGACAGGCGAGAGAGTGGACAGGCGAGAGAGTGGACAGGCGTGAGAGTGGACAGGCGAGAGAGTGGACAGGTGTGAGAGTGGACAGGTGTGAGAGTGGACAGGCGAGAGAGTGGACAGGCGTGAGAGTGGACAGGTGAGAGAGTGGACAGGTGTGAGAGCGGACAGGTGTGAGAGTGGACAGGTGTGAGAGTGGACAGGTGAGAGAGCGGACAGGTGTGAGAGTGGACAGGTGTGAGAGTGGACAGGTGAGAGAGCGGACAGGTGTGAGAGCGGACAGGTGAGAGAGTGGACAGGTGAGAGTGGACAGGCGTGAGAGTGGACAGGCGAGAGAGTGGACAGGCAAGAGAGTGGACTGGTGAGAGAGTGGACAGATTGAGACTGGACAGGTGTGAGAGTGGACAGGTGTGAGAGTGGACAGGTGTGAGAGGCGTCTCCCTGGGAATCTTCCGGGTGTGATGTGGGAGGGGACACTCCTAAGTGCCCTGCACTAGGGGGCAGACTGCCTACCCTAGATCCCCACTCAAATCTGCTGGTGTCAAATGTGCCTTCGGAGAGCATCTCGTGCCATGGAAAACGTGTACAGCTCTGTGGGGAGGGCAGTATAATTTAAATGTCTTTATTTTTTTAAGATATATAAATACTTTTTTAAAACCTGAAAAGAAATCTACCTAAACAGAAACTGGCTCATAATGTGGCCATGATATTCCAGGTTTTACCATTGTTTTTGTTCTGCTTCTCTGGGTTTTTCCAATTTTCTACCCTTGAAACAGTACCACTGTTGCAATGACAATGCCCAAAATCAACTTTATTGAGGTGTGATTGGAAATACAATTCACCCTGATGTTAACGGTACCCCTCAATGAGTTTGGACAAATGTCAGGGCCTGTTTACTCATCACCCCAAACAAAATACGGAGCATCCCCCTGTCCCCAGAGAGCGCCCTTTGGGCCTTTCAAGATTCCCAACCCCATCCCCAGCCTCAGCCACCACCCATCAGCTTTCTGTCACCATACATTAGAGGTGTCTTTCTCTAGAGCTGCCATTCATCTTAAAAAAAATAAAAATAAGGCAGTGCACTCAGAGGTCCCGATCTGTCTCTGGCTTCAACAGTGTTTGGACGGAACAGAGCCAGGGAAACCCCGCCTTCCAGCCTTAGACCACTCTCCAGTCTCATCCAGTCACCACCTTCAGAACCACCTCTGGGACCAGCCAACACACCGTTTTGTTTTGTTTCTACCTTAACTCCTATTGCCGAACAACCAGGAGCTCCCAAATTCGTCCCAGTTATTCCACCGAGGTGGAGGCTGCCGTCAACCGCCTGGCCGACCTGCATCTGCGCGCCTCCTACACCCACCTCTCTCTGGGCTACTATTTCGACCGCAAGGATGTGGCTCTGGAGGGCGTGGGCCACTCCTGCCACAAGATGGCGGAGAAGAAGCGCGAGGGCGCTGAGCAAATCTTAAAGTTGCAAACCAAGCGTGGCGGCGGCATGCTCTTCCAGGACGTGCAGAAACCTTCCCAGGATGAGTGGGCAAAACTCAGGACACCACGGAAGCCGCCCTGGCCTTGGAGAACCTGAGCCAGGCCCTTTGGGAGCTGCAGGCCCCGGTTCTACCCGTGCAGACCCTCATCTCTGCGACTTCCTGGAGAACCACTTCCTGGGTGAGGAGGTGAAACTGATCAAGAAGATGGGCGACACCTGACTCACATCCGCGGGCTGGGCTGGGCGAGTATCTCTTGGAAAGGCTCCCCCTCGAGCACAACAACCAGGAGCCTTTGGAGCCCAGAGGCCTTTGAGGGGCCCCTCTGCATCCCCTGGTGTCTCTGGCTTTTACCTGAGCCTCTTCCCGAAACTACTAGCCATTCTTTTAACCACCCTAGAGCCCTCTCCCATGCATTGGACCAAATGAAACAATAAAACTTTATACAGCAAAAAAATAAAAAGTGTGGCAAAGACGGCCTTTAAATGAATAGCAATAGCTACTCCTCTGCTAGACATCTCAGTATGCCAGGTGGGCCCTGTATAATTGATCTCTTACCCTGGCCGGTGTGGCTCTCAACCTTGGATAAATGCGGGCCTGAGGAGGATGTCAAGGTCTGCACGAGGACACACTGAGTGTCGTCCTGTGCACTGAAAGGTTGCTGGTTGGTCAGGGCGCATGCCCAGGTCCTGGGCTCGATCCCTGGTAGGGGGCGTACAGGAGGCAGCCGATCCATGTTCCCTCTCACATCAATGTTTCTCTCTCTCCCTCTCCCTTCCTCTCCCTTTCTAAAAAACAATTTTTTTAAAAAAAAGAGAAAGGAGATGTGATCTGTTTAAGACAAAGTTTGGCCTTTCCATTGATAACCTTTTCTAATTCTCACGTTAACCCTGAGAATTAGCTACCTTTTTTGCTGTTTTACAAATAAGGAAATGGAGGCTCAGAGGAATCGCCCCCTTTCCCACTCTGCCACAGCCCCTATGGGTGTCCAGGCCAGTGGGCAGCGTGTCCCCTCCCCCAAGACTCCACAGCCCTTGCTGTCCCAGTTCGCTATGGCAGTTCTCCTTTTTCTGATGAAGACTTTCACCGGCACCCAGGGGCTCCTGCAGTTACAAAGCACTTCTCAACCATGGGTGGGGCAGGGGGCTGGGGAGGGGTGTGGGGAAGTGCTTAAGAAGGCGCGTTTGACACTGTGATGCAAATGTCTAACCATAAAGTGAAAAGAAAAGCAATTATTTCCCTAATGCCAAGACTGGAAATGAAGCTGAACAAGGTTTTCTTCACCGCAGGGACGGGGGCTAGAAACAATGACAGCCTCATTTGCCACCATCCCTAGGAGCAACCCCGACAAGGTTGGTTGAAGGAGGGCGGCCCCAAGTAAAGGGTTCAGGGCCATTAGAAAGAGCCCAGCGAACATCAAATCCAGAACAAAGCCACCAAGCCCAGCCCTTCTGGCCACCTGTGCCTGAGAGCTGGGGCCGCGCCTGGTCTGAACGGGGCAGCTGGGATGACCAGGACCTGGCTGGCCTCGCCCACTCCACTCAGTGAATGAAATCTCACCAGGTGAGTCAGCTGGCTCAGCCACCAGGACCAAATCAAGTGCAGCCTGGAAAGAGAAAACCCAGCCCAACCCAGCACCCTGGGGGCCGCAGGGGGCTGTGTGCTTTGAGCGGCTTGGGAAACTGGCCCTCACCTTCAACTTGGCAGCTCTCACCTGGACAGCCTGAGCCGCAGCGCCCCCTGCTGGCTAGCCCTGCCTTGTCTCTGCCCTTCTTGACTTCAACCACATGGATCAGGGGCACCAACAAGCCTGTCCAGGCTCCCCGGTGCAGTCAGTCCACAGGGATGCAAACCCTTGCTGGTGCCTCGGCCTCCGTTTCCTCACACGTAGCATGGACTGAGCCTCTAAACCAGCGGTTCTCAACCTGTGGGTCGCGACCCCTTTGGCGGTCGAACGACCCTTTCACAGGGGTCGCCAAAGACCATCCTGCATATCAGATATTTACATGACGATTCATAACAGTAGCAACATCACAGTTATGAAGTAGCAACGAAAATAATTTTATGGTTGGGTCACAACATGAGGAACTGTATTTAAAGGGCCAGAAGGTTGAGAACCACTGCAACTCTGAGCACTGCTGTGACTGTGAGATGCCGGGCACTCCAGACAGAGCTTCCGGGGACAGCCATCACTCTCCGTGAACCACACTCCGGGCACCTCATGTCCACTCCTCCATATGACCACAGCACAAGGCTGAACGCAGGCACGAGGAGGCCACGGGCCCAGCAGGTCCATGACCTGCCCAGGGGGTGGGTCTGTGCGGCACAGGGCCTGACCCCAGAGCCCACGGGAGCCCACAAGGCCTCCCCCAGATGCCGCATGGCCTGGATTTACAAGCGCATCCGCCTGAGTTCAAATAACAGGTCCACCACTTAAGGTGGTGTGCATCCTGGGGCCACTCCCCCACTTCTCTAAGGCTCCCATCTGTTCAATGGGGGGGGACAAGGTGTCATGGAGGGGACTTGTGGAGGGTTAAGCCCGTAAACACCCGTAAAGTGCTTGTAACAGAACAGGAGGCTGCCTCCTCTGCCGTCCTCCTGAGCTCCCAGATCAGGCCGGGGGGGGGGGGGGCACTCTTTTCCCACCACCGCGGGGGAGGGGCCGCAGGTGGGGGTGGAGCCAGAGGCCGGCGTCCCCCACCTCCCCCAGCCCCACAGGGGCACGTCCCCCGTGCAGACCTTGACATCCTCCCCAGGCCCCGCGTTTATCCAAGATCTTTAAAAACGAAAGCTGCAGGGGAGGGTAATTAACTTTAATAGGAGCCGCCTTCGATTTAAAGCCACAGGGGGGAAGTAATTAGATTTAACAGAAGCTGAGGCTTTCTGAACCGAGACACCCGGCGTGGGGGTCCCCGCTCCAGAACGCCTTGGAGATGATGTCTTCTTTTGTAAAGACTTTGCTGGTGACACTTCCGGCGTGCTCCGTCATTAACGCCAGTCGCCGGCTGGGGTGTGAACGTGGCCTTCGCTCATTGAAATTCATTAGGCCTGGCACTGGGTTCCTTTCCGGAGTCCCCGCCGTTTGCCCTCCCCTCGCCTTTGCGCCGAGCGAGTGTAGCTCTTCCCCCAAACCAGCCTCCAGCGCCCCACACCCAGGAGTTGGGGGTGGAGAAGGGCTGGAGGAAAAATGAGAAAGAATCCGTGTTGAGCCACAGCCCCCGGGGAGGACCCCTCTTTGCGCCAGGGCATGCCATTCCCTGGAGGTTGTCTGCATTCTCAGAGCATCCTGAGAGAAGGCCTCTGGCTTGCATGAGCCGCTTCACTGGGTGGCCCCGATTTCCCCACCTGGTGCCGGCCCCACCCCGGCAGCGTGCGCGTGGCTCCGCTGCCCCTCCGCACCCGGTAAGGGGCTCCCCGACCTCTCCATCCGCGCTGCGCTCAGGGACCCAAGGACGGCACCAACGACAGAAACAGAGGGGCCCCCTTTCTCCCAGCGCCCGGGCCTGAGCGGTAAGTCAGTTTCTAAATCTGAGCTTGCAAGCCCACCGAGCCCCAGAGGCCCCTGCACAACGACCGCGAGCGCGGCAGGCAGAGCCGAAACCCGGGCTGATGCGCCATCTAGCGGCGCCCGCGCGACGCCCTATTGTGCTCCGGGGGCGGGGTTCGAGCCCGGCCCCGCCCCCCCGTCGGGGTACAATTTATGGTCATCAAGTCAAGGGGCCCGGGGTGGAGGAGGGGCAGGATCTCGAGAACACAGGCTGGGAGAATGTGAGAGGGTCCGCGCTGCAGGAGAAATGCCATCGCGCGGCTTTCCATCGGGGTGGGAGGGTCGGCACCGTCGAGGGAGGGAGCGAATGGGGCTTTTAAGGGGGGAGGGCCCTAAAGCCGAGGCAACGTTTCTCCGGATAGGGGGTGAGGGATGCAAAGCTCAGTGTCCCCCCTCCCCCAATCTCTAGTCCCGGCGTCCCTGCCCCCGCCCCAGCTAGCGCCCCCGACGAGCGCATTCTCTGGGGAGCCGCAGCCGGAGGCGGGGCCCCCTCAAACTCGCCCAGTCAAGAGCGACCTGGCTGCCCACCCCGCCACCGAGCCGCGGGGAGGAGCTCCTCTGAGCACAGAATTGGGGCCTCCTCCGCTCCCAGACCCGGCGACCTGGGCGGGATCACTGGGTAGGGCCCGGGGAGGGGGCTGGAACTGGAGGCGTGGTGTGAGTGGGTGTGTTGGGGGGCGGGGGCCTGATGCAATCCTGATAAGAAATGCTCGGGTGTCAGGGGCACCCACCCGCCGAGAGGGTAAGACGCGCTATATAAGGCCGCTCGCCTGGAGCCGCTGCGCCCTCGGAACAGCGCCCGCAGAGTGCACGGCTGGCAGAAGTGCCCCGCGGACACCCTGCCTCCTCACGCACAGCCCCGCAGGGCGTCCCAGCTGCGGCCCAGACTCCCGCACCCCCCAGCTGCCAGGAACTGCGCCCCGGAACCTGAGAGAAGTGCCATGCAAAGCGCGTGGAGCCGACGCGTTGTGGCCCGAGCCCTGGTCTTGGCCAGCCTCTGGCTGGCCTCAGCCGGGGGGCCCCTGGGTCTTTCGGACGCTGGGCCGCACGTGCACTACGGCTGGGGGGAGTCCATCCGCCTGCGCCACCTGTACACCTCCGGCCCCCACGGCCCATCCAGCTGCTTCCTGCGCATCCGCGTGGACGGCGCAGTGGACTGCGCGCGGGGCCAGAGCGCGCACAGTGAGTGCCCGCCGGGTCCCCCTCCTGCCCAGGGTCCCCTCCTTGCTTCGCCTCCATCTACGCCCGCGGGCTCCCCACTCCCGGCAACACCAGGTTTTAGCACATCCTCGTTCTGTACCCTCCCTGGGTCCCCCGACAGCGTGAGGACTGGGGGAGGGGGCACGGCTCTGTGGACCTACCACACCCATGGGTTACTCTCCCCTGACCCCCCCCCCCTTTGGCTCCTACAGACCCTTCACTCGTGGGAATCCCAGGACTTGGCACCTCGGCGTCCCACTCCCTCCCTGGGCCCCCAACAGCGTTAGGAGATGGGGGAGATCGGGGCAGGGTACGGGCACCAACCACGTCCACATATCGTGGGTCCCGCGGCCCCGGCTGCAGCTCTTTGCTTCTCTCGCATCAGGTTTGGTGGAGATCAGGGCAGTCGCCTTGCGGAAAGTGGCCATCAAGGGCGTGCACAGCGCCCTGTACCTCTGCATGGAAGGCGACGGCAGGATGCTAGGGCTGGTAGGTGTCGCCAACAGGCGGGAGGCCCTGGGGCCGGGGCCTGCAGGGCGGGGGAGGGGCGCTGGATCCGATCCAGGGTCCGCCGGCTTCCTCCCGCTCGCGGGGCTGGGAGCTCCGAGGGGAAGGCTGGCTGCCAGGGCCGGATTAAGTTAACGCCCGACGTCTTTCTGCGGAAGTTTAGGGCCCCGGCCAGTGGCCCCCAGTGGCGGGAGAATGGGTCAAAGCCGCCTTTACGCTTACAGTTGAGTCAGAGGCCGGCCCAGTCGGATGGAGGGAACCCGTTACTTAGCTGTCGGATGTGAAACAGGAAAACCCACCTCGGGCCTTTTCAGGCTGGGCTTGCTCTTGGGTGGTCCTCCAATCGGCTCCCCTCCCCGCAGTATTTAAAAAAGAAAGAAGAAGAAAGAGGGTGTATCCACAATTCCGGTCTTTTTCAAAAGGTCACTCCTCAAACAACTCAGGGGAAAGTGGCATTCAGGATTGGAGGTATTTTTAAATTAATTTTTATCTACAAGAAAAACCTTTTGCAGGCCCATCAGAATAATACTCCATGCGTTCTCTCCCTGGTGCCCATCCTGGTGTCCAGCTCACCTGTGCAGCAGATGCCTTTAGGGGTGGGATGGCCCAGCTACCCACCGAGTTCTCCAGGCAGGAAGTGCCCGGAACAAAGACGGAGAGTTCAAAGGGAGCCCCCCTCCCCCCGCCGCCCGGAGGAGTCAGTGTGTGGGCCAGGGGCTCCACTGGGGGCTCAGGGGTGGATCCTGGGGCTCAGGGGTGGATCCTGCGCCTCAGGGAGGGCCTCTCCGCCCTCCCACCCCCAACCCACCCCCCACCCTCGCAGCACTAATCTTTTCAGTTCCCCAAAATTGTGCTGTGGCTTTGAGGGTTGTTCATTCCATTTATCCGCGGCTCTGTGTCGGGTTTTATGGCCGAGTCCTGAGTGAAAGGACAGGAATGGAGGCCAAGAGAGGAGATGAGCGCCTGCTGAAAGCTGACACCCAAAGCCGCTCAAACCCTTAGTTGCAACTGCAGTTATCGAGTTATTGTGCCTATTACTTATTGGGGGGGGGGGTGCAGGACAAAGAATGGCAGGAGGGCCTGCTGGAGCTGATGGGTCTAACTTACCATTCTCCTAATCCAAAAGGGGGTAGGGGGTTGGGGTCCACCTAAAATCCAGCCTGCCTCTTGATCCCATGGGCATAGTTTAGCAAAAAATGAGGATTGGGGGGGGGGGGGGAGATATTCCACATTCTCCTGGAAACTTGGAATCTTTTCATTTGTCTGGAAAAGAGAATGAGACGCTAACTTCTCCCGAAGTAAAATAGTCCATCACTTGGTTTTACTTCCCTTGTTTATGTATCTATTTGTATTTACCCCTCCTGCTGTCTGGTGGCTTTATCCCCGTGCCCGAGCTGTGAGCTGCGGGCCTTATCAGGGCCTTATCAACACAGCGATCACCCACCTGCAGTTCAACGACCTTTGTAGGCTTGGGCAGGAATGAGACTGCGTGCCTCCTGGGGTTGTTTACTGCCCAGCCCTCCTGGCTCCCAGCCGTGGGCAGTCCTCTGGGTCCCCAAGGGGTAATGACACTGGTTGGAGTTGGAGACGGAACTTGCTCGCTGACACCTCCTCAATCAACTATGAATGGTCTGGGACCTGCCCTGGTTTTCTTCCTCCCCCGCTCATTTCCGGCCACCCCCCCACACCCCCCTGCTGGGTGCAGGCGCTTTCCTAGGCCTGGGGGGGAGGGGGGAAGGGGGGTTTCTTTATCTTGATGATCCTGGCAGGCTGCCTGGATGGAACTGGAGGGGGCTGATGGTTCTCACAGGGGCACCAGGCTAAAAGGCCTGAGGACCTACCTCTCAGTGATTTGGGTCTAAATGGGGACTAGTCTTTAATCTGGGTCCCAGGTCAGATTATGTGTGATTCTTCATGAAAAGACTGAGTAACAGTTCAGCAGTGTTTCCCAAAGTGCCAGTGGACTGCGAGGGAGTTTTTAATGCCAATACTTAGATATATTTACTGTAAAGAGGTATCATGCCTCCGATGTTATGGATGTTATTGCTCAGAACAAGACTAAGTTTATAAAGTGACATTGCGTGGACAATGTAAGGGATCAATGCAAAGTATAGACAGATGTTGAGTAGTCGTGAAATCTACCCGAAGTGTGTGCGTGTTTGCAGGTTGTAAATTATCAAGGTATAAAAAGTATAGATGTAAATCTATATAAAGTACACCTACTTAGTATATACACTTAATGTATTTAACCTATACATAACGTTATAAATGTTACGGTACAGCATAGGGAATATAGTCAGTAATATTGTAATTATGGTGCCAGGGGAATGCTAGGTCACTTTGTAAGTTATGTAAAAGATAAATCACTGTTGTACACCCGAGAACGAATATACTGTATGCCAACTGCAATTAAAAAAATAAATAAAATGAAATGAAACGATAAAAATGCTACAAATGTATATTGAAATGCAATAAGCGTAAACCTCTATGTAAAAATAGGCACTTGAAGTACCTTTGTAATTCATGTCCTACTTGATATCCTTTAACCACACGCACACACAGGACCGATGGAGAGCGGGAAGGTGCCCCCCGGAGCTCACGGTTGTCTGTTTTCTCCGCAGCCTCAGTTCGTGCCCGAGGACTGTGCTTTCGAGGAGGAGATCCGCCCCGACGGCTACAACGTGTACCGGTCCCAGAAGCACCAGCTGCCCGTCTCGCTGAGCAGTGCCCGGCAGAGGCAGCTGTTCAAGGCCCGGGGCTTCCTGCCGCTGTCCCACTTCCTGCCCATGCTGCCCAGCAGCCCCGCGGAGCCCGTGCACCGAGAGCGCCCCTTGGAGCCGGACGCGTTCTCTTCGCCCCTGGAAACAGACAGCATGGACCCTTTTGGGATTGCCAACAACCTGAGGCTGGTGAAAAGTCCCAGCTTTCAGAAATAAGCGAGGCTCCCGCCTCCTCCCAGGCCAGGAGCCGCGGCCTGCGGTGCTTGCAGAGTGGCCTTGGCCGTGCGCCTACAAGGACGCCCTGGGCCCATGTTCTATTTAGCTCTAGGAAGAAACATGTAGAACTTGTACATAGACAGTTTGACATTGGCTGTGCCCGTTTCTAGGGGATAGACTTGTATGGTCGTAAATTTGTAAGTCCTTCACCGCCTCCCCCTCCCCCTCCCCCTCCCAGGTGCTATCCCAGCTCCCTGCCCTGAATTTGGTCATTGCTTTCCTTTCCATGCAGTTCAGTTCTACTTGAATACCGCCACTGACGGGGAAACTCATTATCTTTGGGGACGTTCTGAAGCCAGGCTGAGGTTCTCTGCAGATTCCACCCGAACCTCCGGCAGGGACAGCCAGGAGAATGGTGCAGGTGGTCAGCTCTGACTGGCAGTGGAAATGACTCACGAGAGAATTGGTCCCGGTCTCCACTGCAAGCCCCTCAGGACAGAACCTACTGGGTGCAGGCGCGGCCCAGCAGCTTCCGGAGCAGGGGGACCCCGGGGCTCCCCTCCAGCAGGGGAGAACTTGAGAACTCCCCACACTGGCTGGTTCTGGATGGAGAACCTGCCAGACTCCTTGGCGGTTCACCTGCTTCCCCTGGCCCTCTCCCGCAGGCAGCCAGAGCACTTGCTCAGGTTCCCCCCTAAGACCGGCCATTCTGCCACCCGCTCTGCGGCACGGTCCCCTCCGCCCTTCCCTGCCACAGTGACGAGTTTCATCTGATTTGACCAGGGGGTGAGTAGGTTTCACAATGAGGGCCTTTGAGAGGGACCCTCCCCTCACCTCAGCTGTTTCCCCTCCTCCCCATTCTCCCATCACGTTGGGGCTCCGGCTCCTACCTGAGCGCTGTGGATATTGACCGGAAAAAAAAGCGGGCACCAAAAGCTGCTTCCGTTTCCTGGCCGCCCCGGCACCGAGTCACTCCGCGTGGGGACTGGGCAGCTTCCAAACTTAGGTGAACCCCACGGTTCATTTGAAGGCCCCAGATCTGGCCAGTAGCTTGTGAAAGCAGCAACGACGTTGAGTTTTCCCAGCACTTAGTTGCCAACGTGATATTTATGACTAATTTATTCTGTTTGATAGGCACATCTCTTTATTTTCCTACTGTATTTATACCCCCAAATTGTATTTATGTGTACACATGAATTTGGGGTTTGGTTTTTTGTTGTTTTTTTTTTTACAGTAAACCGGAGTTTGTATCAAGCGGTGCGTTGTTACGGACCTGAGTGTTGGAGGAGGGAGGCGAAGGGGAGGAGATGGCCGTGCCCTGTTTTTGCTGCGTCCAGTACTCTGCACTGCCTTCTGCAAGCTTTCTTTTTCAATTGCAGTTGCTATTTGATATTTTATATCGGGCCCTGGCCAGTGTGGCTCAGTTGGTTGGAGCGTGATCCTGTGCACCGAAGGATCACTGGTTCGATTCCCCCAGATACCCCGCGTTTCGGGTTCAATCCCTGACGGGAGTTTGTACGGGAGGCAACTGACTGGTGTTTCTCACATCCATGTTTTTCTCCCCGTCTCTCTCTCTCCAGAGGCAATACAAACATATTGTTAAAGAGAAAACTTAAATGTTTTATATTGGTTTCAGGTGTAAGCATAGTTAGACATTGAATTTCTGAAATGATTCCCCTGACAAGTCTAGTGCCCACCTGGCACCGCACATAGCTATTACAATATGATTGACGGCATTTGCTGTGCTGTACTCGACAGCCCTGTGATTGATCTAGAACTGGCAATTGGTACTTGTAAATCCCATCCCCTTTTCCACCCAGGCCGGCAGCAACCTCCCCTCCCCCGCGCCCCCCGCCCCATCTGGCAGCCATCAGTTTGTTCTTTGTATCTGTGATATGAGTAAGAATCTGTTTCTGCCTTGCTTGTTCATTTATTGTGTTCTTTACATTCCACATATAAGTGAAACCATACGGTATCTGTCTTTGTCTGACTTATTTCACCCAGCACCCCATCTAGGTCCACCCATGTTGTTGCAGAAGGCAAGATTTCACTGTTTGTATGGCTGAGTAATATTCTGTTGTATATATGTACCACCTCTTCTTTATCCGCTCATCCATCAATTAGATAACGCAAGCTGGGTTGCTTCCCATAAGCCTCGGATTGCTTGCACCACCACTCAAAGCTGAGAGGGGCGGGTTAACCAGCTAGTGGGGGAGGCGCTGCCCTGCCTCCACTCCTCTTGGGAAGTTGGCCTTGCCCCCTGGCTGCGTCCCCCTCCCCTGCCCTAGGTACTGTGGTCAAGTTTAGCGAACAGAACATGCCCCTTTACATTTGAATTTCAAATAAGCAATGCGCTTTTTTTTTTTTTAGTGTAAATATTTCCCATGCGATTTTTGAGACCTTCTAAAAAAAAAAATTACCCATTGTTCGTCTGAATTCAAATTGAGCTGGTGTCCTGTGTTTGCTCTGGCAGCCCTAGCTTTAGAGCCACAGCATGGGGCCAAGTGATGAGGGAGGACAGGGCAGCGAGGGGCTCAGCTGCACTCACCTCTAATGAGCTGGGTAGGCAGAGGCTGGGCGGCTGGACCGTGGCTGGTGAGCAGCCTGGGGCGGTCAGTCCCAGGACTGGCTTTGACAATTGCCCCCTCAGGAGCCGGCCCAGAGCCTCAGCGAGTCATGTTGGTGAAATCCATCTCGGAGGCCTGTTTTAAGAGTCACAAGTGATAACCTAAGAAAAGGGTCTGACTCACAGTGAGTCCTTATCATCGTCATTACGGCGCGAGTGGGGAAATGAAGGTTCAAGAGAAGAATGTTCTAGCAGCTGTGGAAGGGCAGCAAGGAGTGGATGGCCAGGAGCAGAGATCGGATGGCAGAGTCGGTGGCGGCGTGAGTGGGGCAGGAGCCAGTCCAAAGCACAATGGCGCTCCCGGGTGACACGGGTGCTGGCTCTGGCAGGAGGCGGCTCTGGGCATGGTCCCACCTGGCCTGGTGCGCGGGCTCATCCCATGGTTGATCAGCTGCCAAACACCCACCCACTTTGGCAGACAAACTACTCAGGAGGCCATAGAACCTTGGATACAGGACCCTGGGGGTGGGGGTGAGAAGGGGGAGGAAAGCTCGCTCCATCCCTCTGCAGCCTGACATTAAAATGTGTCAGGAATTTACTACATTTATAATATTTATTCGTGTCTCTATTCCGCCTCCCACATGCCAGGATACTCATCCTCCCGTTTCACAGATGGGCGAACTGAGGCCCCAGAGGAATCCCACTCATGCCCACATGGTGAGCCCGCCTCTCAGGAGCCCAAGAAGCCGGTCTGCTGGACCAGCACCTCCCACCAAGTGATGAGGGTGCTTCCTAGTCGGGGACCCCACGTGGGTTCTATGGGGAGCTAGCAAGAGCCCCAGACAGGTCTTCTGGATGTTGCCCTCTAACTGGGGAGCGGGTATTCGGGGCAGGAGGAGGAAGTGGCAACACTCCACTGGTCTGGGTCCCAGAAGGCGCCCAGCAGGGGACAGGAGGGAGCTCCTGCAGGAAGGGGCAGAGTGTGTGGGGGGAGGTGGGGGGGCGGGCGGGCGGGCAAGAGGGAAGGGGTAGCCCAGAGTGGGGTCCAGGCCAGAGGAGGGCACAGCTCTGGAAAGGCAGACCCTGAAGAAAGGAGGGGTGTCTCCCAGGTGGGAACCCTCAGAGCCTCTGCAAGGTGTGCAGGGAGGGAGCAGACCTGGGTCCTGCCTCCACCCCCTCTCCCAGGCGGACGGGAGGAAGGGCAGCCAGGCCTGGATGGTCATTGCCTGCGCTGCCCTTCCCTTCCTCAACCATACACCGAGGGACGCGCACCCAGCTCTGGACCCGTTTCGGTTAAAGGGCTTAGAGCTCTGGAAAGCAACGCCTTTACCTGGTCACCCCATCTGTGGGGATGACTGGGGGCTGTGGGCAAACCGCCATGCTGGCCTCAGGCCCTCCTCCCAGGGGTCGGGGTGTCTGTGCCACCACCTGCCACCTGGTTCTTTTTTTTTAGGTATGTTTTTATTGATTTCAGAGAGGAAGGGAGAGGGAGAGAGAGATCAATGATGAGAGAATCATTGATCAGCAGCCTCTTGCCCACCCCACACTGGGGATCGAGCCCACAGCCCAGGCACGTGCCCTGACGGGGAATCCGCTGGCGACCCTTGGCGCACTGGACCACGCTCAACCGACCGAGAGCCACTCCGACAGGGCAGTGCAGCGAACCCCTCGGTTTTGCGGACCTCGATTTATCGGAAATCGGGTTTAATGGCCAAATTTCCAGTCCGTACGTCATACGCGAACATTAACACCCTGTTAATTTTAAAATGCTTTTAACCAAGATTGCTTCTAATTAAACCGGTTATTTTTTGTTGTGAATTCACTGTTATTTTAAACAAATTTTAGTAAATAGGCCATATGTTGGGGGAAAAAAGACACTAGTCATTTCGCCGACATAAAGAAATATTACATATCTACAACGACAGTCTACATACTTAAACCCAAGAGCCAGCTAAGCTTGCAAACAGTGTCCGGCGAGTGATCAGCACACGGTCACACCGCATGGCGCAGTAACCGGTCCTGTGGCTGCGGGGCTGAGGGGCTGAGGGGCTGTAGCTCTAGTAACCGAGCAGGAGCCCATGTTTCCCCAGGGCCTTTCGCACCGCAGTTCCCAGGGGCGCTAAGCTCGCCCCGCTGCTGAGCCGCGAGCATTTGCTGATTGGAGGTGAGTGGCGAGTGCACGCATTCACTAGACCAGTGGTCGGCAAACTGCGGCTCGCGAGCCACATGCGGCTCTTTGGCCCCTTGAGTGTGGCTCTTCCACAAAATACCACGTGCGGGCGCACACGTACAGTGCGATTGAAACTTCGTGGCCCGTGCGCAGAAGTCGGTATTTTGTGGAAGAGCCACACTCAAGAGGCCAAAGAGCCGCATGTGGCTCGCGAGCCGCAGTTTGCCGACCACTGCACTAGACCTATGCGACGTACATTTAAAATGACGGTGATGCATGTAGAAAACTTTTCTGTGAAATCGAACTTCTCATACGCATTTAATTTTAATCACACAAACGTGTCTCCGTAAGTAAAAAGAGGTGAACGGACTAATTTGCCGACCTTTTAACGTATGCCATTGGAAAACCTGCTTTATTATATAACGGACTTCGGGCTTTCATAGACACCCTCTCGCCTGGATGAGGCGGTGCTGCCGAGGCTGTACAGTACAAGTTTTCGCGCCCAGGAGTTTTATACCGTCATTGGCCTTGTTTCCCTCCACCGTGTGTATCTGTTTTCCTGAGCCCAAGGAGGTAGCGTACTTCATTTTCTCTCAGCTGATACGGTTTATGGCCAAAGGATGCATTTTATAATCCTAAGAGTTCCCTTATTTCAAACGTGTTCGTAACGTCATGTTAAGTGGGCAGCAGGACATAAAATTGTACACACCGGCTGGGGCAAAAGTCGGCTCACAGTTGTGAGTATGGGAAACACAGTTTATTCTTTCTTCTTTTTTTAAGCGAAAGGGAAGCGAAGTTTATGACGGCAAAAGTAACAAAGCTCTCGGCACGCTAGAGGGGTCCTGCGCAGGGTTGCCCCAGAGTTTATTCCTGTATTACTATTCATTAATTATTGCACTATTTTCCATATGAACAGCTGTATAGGCACTTTTGTGCACCCCCCACCCCATTATTTTTATGTGAAAACTCACAGGAAACAATGCAACAAAATTAGCACAAATGCGTTGGTGGCCAGCGCGGTGGGAGAACCGATTCGTTTGCCTGTGTTGCCAGTTTGTCCACATTCCAAATGTTTTGTGATTGTTGTTGGATTAAATTAAGAAAACAAATCAACTGAAAACGAAGAGGTGTTGTCAGAACAAAATAATGCAAGGCCTGTTTGGCTTTATCTTCCAAAAAGTATCTTTTACTGTACTTTTTATGCTCCAAGGAGAAACTCACATTCACTGTACAAACAGGGGCTAATCAGAAAAACAGAAAAGAAAGCATCTGGATAAAGTCAATGTTAGCACATCAACAATGTTAACATACTAGCTTTGGGGGTTTTTTGGTTTATTTTGGTACCAAATTACTTTATCTGAAGGGATGGGGCAATGAGAGACATGACATGTGGCTGATTGGGTGCGAGTTACGGGAAAGGGAAAGGGAACGCCAACAAGCACGTCTGGGCCGGTGACCACGGAGTCACCCAGGGGCCGCGGGCAGCCCGCCCCAGGCTGCGCGCATCCCTGTCTCCTGAGCGCACTGCCAGAGGCGCCCGCCAGGCTGGGTTGCAGCGGGACCGCCACCCGGTTCTTGGATGCATTTCGCTGCTCCTCCAGGGAGTGTGTCTCCGTGACGTCACACAAGGAGGTGGCTCTTGTCAGGGGCAGTTTGTGCGCATCCAGGACAGTCCCACTTTTTCCCCCGCGCACAGCCCTCCTCCGGGCGTCAGGGCTGCCGTCTTTCTGTTGTTGCTGGGGATCCTCACCAGAGGACATTTTTTCCTTGGATTTTTAGAGAGAGTGAAAGGGAGGGGGAGAAACAGAGAGAGGAGCATCCCTGTGAGAGAGACACAGGGATTGGCCGCCTCCCACCTGCGCCTGGGCCAGGGCCAGGGATGGAGCCAGCAAGGGAGGTAGGGGCCCTCGACTGGAATCGCATCGCGAGCCCTTGGTCCGCGGGCCGATGCCCCTGCCCTGACCACTGCGCCCACCCGGCCAGCGGGTCTGGCTTCTGGAGACCCGGCAGGAAGACTCGCCCGCGGCGGGGCTGCAGCGTCACCAGTTCTCAGCGCGTTCCCGCTCCTCGGGAGGCTGCGAGACAATATTTGTCAAAGTTCTTCAAAGCCCCGTCATGGTGGTCAAATAGTCAGACACGGACAGGCAGGCAGACAGGCAGACGCGGGAAGCGTGGAGCTGCGGCTGGTGGGGCGGCGGATGGCGGCCTCCGAGTCCGGGTAGTAGTCCTGGTGCCTGGGAGGAGGACGCGGAGATGGTCGCTGTCGCCGCGGGCCACTGCCGCCATTGCCGCGCCGTCGTCACCGTGGTGGGCATTGCCGCGCGTCCTCGTCCTCGTTGCGTGGTCACATCATCTGTTCAAAGTAGTGAGACGCGGACAGGCAGACAGACAGGCAGACGTGGAGCTGCAGGCTGAGCTGGCGGCGGCTGGCGGCCTCCGAGTCTGAGTAGGAGTTCGAGCCCGCTGGCGAGCTGGGTGCAGTGGTAGTCCCTGTCACCATGGGCGTATCGCCGCCATTGCGGTCATCATCGTCATCATGGGCGTCATTGCCAAGCCCTCTTCATCCTGGTTGCGTGGTCATCATGGTGGGCGGCTACGTGGCACTGGGACGGTGGCGATGGGACGGGGGCACAGGGACTAGGGGGCTGGGACAGTGGTGCTGCGACGGTGGTGGCGGTGGTGGCGAGGGCGGTGGCGCTGGGACGGGGCAGTAGGACGGGGCGGAGGCGCTGGGACGGGGGCAGTAGGACGGGGCGGTGGCGCTGGGATGGAAGCGGTGGCGGGGCCTCGGGGCTGTCTGAGGCGCTGTGAGGAGGTGGCGAGGCTGCGTCTGGGCGGCCGGCTGGGGTGGGTGAGCGCCGGGTTCGCCCAAGCTCTGTTGACGTAGGTAACCATGGACACTCTCCGCGAAGACTGTCCCTTTCATTATTAAAAAACTTTTTAATTGATTTTTAGAGCGAGTGGAAGGGAGGGGGAAGTAGAAACATCGGTGTGAGAAACACAGGTTGCCTCCCGCACTCACCCCGACCAGGGGATGGAGCCTGAGACCGGGGTAAGTGTCCTTGACCAGAATCGAACCAGCAAGCCCTCGGTCCATGGAATTAAACCTGAAACCTCTCCGTCCGTGGAATTGAACCTGCAACCTCACGGTCCGTGGGACTGAACCCGCGAGCCCTCGGTCTGCGGGCCGACGCCCCGACCACTGCGCCCACCCGGCCAGCGGGCCTGGCTTCTGGAGACCCGGCAGGAAGGCTCGGCCCGCGGTGGGGCTGCAGCGTCACCAGTTGCTCAGCGCGTTCCCGCTCCGCAGGAGGCTGCGAAGACACTTTTTGGAAAAGTTCTTCAAAGCCCCGTCATGGCGGTCAATGTAGTCAGACACGGACAGGCAGGCAGACAGGCAGACGCGGGAAGCGTGGAGCTGCGGCTGGTGGGGCGGCGGATGGCGGCCTCTGAGTCGGGGTAGTAGTCCTGGTGCCTGAGAGGTGGACACGGAGATGGTCTCTGTCAGCGCGGTCCATTGCCGCCATTGCCGCGCCATCGTCACCGTGGTGGGCATTGCCGCGCATCCTCGTCCTCGTTGCGTGGTTACATCGTCTGTTCAGAGTAGTGATTCGCGGACTGGCAGACGCGGGAAGCGTGGAGCTGCGGCTGATCTGGCGGCGGATGGCGGCCTCCGAGCCCCGGTAGCGGGAGCCCGCTGGCGAGGTGGAGGTGGTGGTAGTCCGTCGCCTGTCCTCATCGCCGTCATTGCTGCCATGATCGCGGTCGTCATTGCCGGGCAGTCATCGTCCTCCTTGTGTAGTCATCATGGTGGGCAGCTAGGGAGAGGCCGCTGTGTGGCGCTGGGAAGGTGGTGGCGGTGGGACGGGCGCACTGGGAACGGGGACACTGGTACAGGGGTGGTGGCGGTGGTGATGACGGTGGTGGTGGCGAGGGTGGTGGCGCTGGGACGGGGCCGTAGGACGGGGCGGTGGCGCTGGGATGGAAGCGGTGGCGGGGCCCCGGGGCTGTCCGAGGCGCTGAGAGGAGGTGGCGAGGCTGCATCTGGGCGGCCGGCTGGGGTGGGTGAGCGCCGGGTTCGCCCAAGCTCTGTTGACGTGGGTAACCATGGACACTCTCCACAAAGACTGTCCCTGTCATTCTTTAAAAAATTTTAATTGGTTTTTAGAGCGAGTGTAAGGGAGGGGGAGGTAGAAAGAGAAACATCGGTGTGAGAAACACGGGTTGCCTCCCGCACTCACCCCGACCAGGGGATGGAGCCTGCAACTGGGGTACGTGCCCTTGGCCAGAATCGAACCCGCAACCCCTCGGTCCGTGGGATTGAACCCGTGACCCCTCCTTCCGTGGAATTGAACCCGTGACCCCTCGGCTTACGGGATTGAACCCGCGAGCCCTCCATCCGTGGATTGAAGCCACGAGCCCTCGGTCCGTGGACTGAACCCACGAGCCCTCGGTCCGTGGGATTGAACCCGCGACCCCTCGGCCTGTGGGATTGAACCCGCGACCCCTCGGTCCGTGGATTGAACCCGCGAGCCCTCGGTCCGTGGATTGAACCCGCGAGCCCTCGGTCCGTGGATTGAACCCGCGAGCCCTCGGTCCGTGGATTGAACCCGCGAGCCCTCCGTCCGTGGATTGACCCATGACCCCTCGGTCCATGGGATTGAACCCGCGAGCCCTCGGTCCGTGGATTGAACCCGCGAGCCCTCCGTCCGTGGATTGACCCATGACCCCTCGGTCCATGGAATTGAACCCGTGACCCCTCGGCCCATGGGATTGAACCCGCGAGCCCTCGGTCCGTGGATTGAACCCGCGAGCCCTCGGTCCGTGGATTGAAGCCGTGAGCCCTCCGTCCGTGGATTGAAACCGCGAGCCCTAGGTCCGTGGATTGACCCATGACCCCTCGGTCCATGGGATTGAACCCGCGACCCCTTGGCCCGTGGAATTGAACCCGTGACCCCTCGGCCCATGGGATTGAACCCATGACCCCTCCGTCCGTGGATTGAACCCGCGAGCCCTCGGTCCGTGGGATTGAACCCGCGAGCCCTCGGCCCGTGGATTGACCCATGACCCCTCGGTCCATGGGATTGAACCCGCGACCCCTTGGCCCGTGGATTGAACCCGCGACCCTTTGGTCCGTGGGATTGAACCCACGAGCCCTCGGCCCGTGGATTGAACCTGCGAGCCCTCGGCCCGTGGATTGAACCCGCGAGCCCTCGGCCCGTGGATTGAACCCGCGAGCCCTCGGTCCGTGGATTGAACCCGCGACCCCTCGGCCCGTGGATTGAACCCGCGACCCCTCGACCCGTGGATTGAACCCGTGACCCTTCGGTCCGTGGATTGAACCCACGAGCCCTCCGTCCGCGGGCTGACGCCCCGACTACTGCGCCCACCGGCCAGCGGGCCTGGCTTCTGGAGACCCCGCAGGAAGGCTCGGCCCGCGGCGGGGCTGCAGCATCACCAGTTCTCAGCGCGTTCCCGCTCCGCAGGGGCTGGTGAAGAACGTATTTGGCAAAGTTCTTCAAAGCCCCGTCATGGCGGTCAAATAGTCAGACACGGACAGGCAGGCAGACAGGCAGACGCGGGAAGCGTGGAGCTGCAGGCTAGGGGGGCAGCTGATGGCGGCCTCCGAGTCCGGGTAGTAGTCCTGGTGCCTGGGAGGAGGACGCGGAGATGGTCGCTGTCAGCGCGGTCCATTGCCGCCATTGCCGCGCCGTCGTCACCGTGGTAGGCATTGCCGCGCATCCTCGTCCTCGTTGCGTGGACACATCGTCTGTTCAAAGTAGTGAGACGCGGACAGGCAGACGCGGGAAGCGTGGAGCTGCGGCTGATCTGGCGGCGGATGGCGGCCTCCGAGCCCCGGTAGCGGGAGCCCGCTGGCGAGGTGGAGGTGGTGGTAGTCCGTCGCCTGTCCTCATCGCCGTCATTGCTGCCATGATCGCGGTCGTCATTGCCGTGCAGTCATCGTCCTCCTTGTGTAGTCATCATGGTGGGCAGCTAAGGAGAGGCCGCTGTGTGGCGCTGGGACGGTGGTGGTGGTGGGACGGGGACACTGGGACAGGGGCGGTGGTGGTGGCGCTGGGATGGTGGCACTTGGACAGGGGCACTGGGACGGTGGTAGTGGTGGGATGGTGGCACTGAGACAGGGGTGGTGGTAGTGGCAGTGGCGGTGGCGAGGGTGGTGGCGCTGGGACGGGGGCAGTAGGATGGGGCACTGGCGGGGCCTCGGGGCTGTCCGAGGTGCTGCGAGGTGGCGGCGAGGCTGCATCCTGGCGGCCGGCTGGGGTGGGTGAGCGCCGGGTTCGCCCAAGCTCTGTTGACGTGGGTAACCATAGACACTCTCCACAAAGACTGTCCCTGTCATTCTTTTAAAAATTTTAATTGGTTTTTAGAGCGAGTGTAAGGGAGGGGGAGGTAGAAAGAGAAACATCGGTGTGAGAAACACGGGTTGCCTCCCGCACTCACCCCGACCAGGGGGATGGAGCCTGCAACCGGGGTACGTGCCCTTTGCCAGAATCGAACCCTCAACTCCTCGGTTGAACCCGAGACCTCTCGGTCCGTGGGACTGAACACGCGAGCCCTCCGTCCGCGGGCTATCACCCCCCCCCCCCCAACCACTGCACCCACCCAGCCAGGCAGGTCTGGCTTCTGGAGACCCTGCAGGAAGGCTTGCCCCTCAGCGGGGCTGCAGCGTCACCAGTTGTTCAGCGCGTTCCCGCTCCGCAGGGGCTGGTGAAGAACGTATTTGGCAAAGTTCTTCAAAGCCACGTCATGGCGGTCAAAGTAGTCAGACAGGGACAGGCAGACGTAGGGAGCGTGGAGCTGCAGGCTGAGCTGGCAGTTGATGGCGGCCTCCGAGTCCGGGCAGTCGTTCTGCGAGATGTGGTGGAAGTCCCTGTCGCTGTGGTCGTCATTCCGCCATCGTTGTTGCGTGGTCATCATGGTGGGCGGCTAAGGAGAGGCGGCTGCGTGGTGCTGGGATGGTCGCGGAGCAGGGCCTGGGGGAGGCGGTGGCAGAGGCCTGGGGGCGGGGGGTAGCGAAGGCTGCATCTGGACGGCTGGCGGGGATGGGGACAGCCCCGGGTTTGTCCAAGCTCTGTTGTAGCAGAAAACCACGGCCACTCTCCACAAAGACTGTCACTTTCATTATTTCTAAAAATTTTCTTAATTGGGCTTTAGAGAGAGAGAGAGAGAGAGAGAGTGAGCGCTAGAAAGAGAAACGTCAATGTGAGAGACACGTTGATGGATTGCCTCTGGCACTCACCCCTACAGGGGATGGAGCCTGCCAGGCCTGCCACCCAGATAGGAGCCCTTGACCGGAATCAAACCCAGGACCCTTTGGTCAGCAGGCCAACGCTCTATCCACTGAGCCAAACCGGCCAAGGTTGGCAACATTCTTCAAGGCCATGTCACTGCAGTCAAAGTAGTGAGACAGGGACAAGCAGAGGAAAGCAGCGTGGACTCCAGGTTAATTTGCTGGTTGATGGCGCCTCCAGATCTGGATAGTAGTTCTGGCGCACCTGCAAGGTGGATGTGGTGGTTGTCGCTGTCGCCATGGTCAGCATCGCTGTCATTGTCGTTGCCGTGGTCTTGGTCCTCGTGGTGTGGTCACGGTGGTGGGCGGCTAAGGAGTGATGGCTGCGTGGCGCGGGGACGGTGGTGGCTATGGCGGGGCCTTGGGGCTGTCCGAGGCCCTGTGAGGAGGTGGCGAAGGCTGCATCTGGGTGGCTGGCTGGGATAGGTGAGCGCCGGCTTCGTCCGAGCTCTGTTGAAGTGGGAAACCACGGCGACTCTCTGAGAAGACGTTCACTTTCATTATTTTAAAAATATACTTTAAAAAATCCTCACCTGAGGATATTTTCCCATTGATTTTTAGAGAGAAGGAAATACAGAGAAATATCAATGAAGAGAAACACATCGATTGGCTGCCTCCTGCAAGAGCCCTGACCAGGGCCTGGGCCAGGGAGGAGCTCCCAACCAAAGTACACGCTCTTGACTGGAATCGAGCCTGGGGCCCTTCAGCCTGCAGGCTAGTCTATCCACTGAGCCCAAACAGCTAGTGCTAAAATATAGTTTTTAATCAACTTTTAGAGAGAGAGAGGAAGGGAGAGGGAGATAGAAAGAGAAACATCCATATGAGAGAGAAACATCTATGGACCGCTCCCCATGCGCTCAAACCAGGGATCGAGCTGGCAACCTCAGCATGTGCCCTGATGGGGAGTCAGACCAACCTTTTGGTGCGTGAGACGACGCCCAACCAACTGAGCCACACGGGCCAGGGCTTACTTTCCTTATTTTTAAAAACGTAATCGTGTAGCCCTTGTCCGTGCGGCTCGGTTGGTTAGAGCGGCCTCCGTGCACCGGGGGACCGCGGGGAGGTGCTATCGGTTTACCATTCGGTCACCCTAAACGGTTTCTAAGTCCTGGCCTTTACAGATCGCGCTGCACTGGACATCACTGTACAAAAAACTGTCACTTTTCCCTTTTTTTTTCCCTCGAGATGAAGTCCTAGACGTGGAACTACTAGGTCAAAGTTAAAGACATTTAAAACGCCCTTACTATCTTTCTACATCGCCAGAATGAAAGGTGGCTTTAATTTATGCATCTGCGGGCAATGATAACATCTTTCCCTTCTAAAAAAGAATTTCCTCTTAACTATTGTAAAAGGTAACGGCAGCATCCTATTTTCCTTTCTATTGGCACTGCCGCGCCCACTCCTAAGGCGGTCCTTGCTTCCCGGTGCTTTTCTGTGAATTAGGCCTGTTTTTTCCCCTGCGAGGATGCGTTTATTTCTTATTCACTTGCACAAGTTCTTTATATACCAGAAACAGTATGCCGTTAGTTATCATATTTATGACAAATGTATCCCCAGATTGTCCTTTGGTTTCTAATTTTATTACCGCTTCTGAGGTGCAGAAGTTTGTATCTTCACAGTTTTTTCCTTTGTGATTTTCTCCATGGCTTTTTATACATTACAAACGCATCTCCAGACTCACCTGAACGTTCCACTAGATTATTACATGTCCATTTTTTTTAAAAAAAAGAAGTTAAGTCTTTAATTTGTCTGCAACTATTTTAATGAATGCTGTGAGATATAAATGGAACTGGACTTTTCCCAAACAGCTAATTTTTCCATTATCGTAACTGCTCCACATTTATTTTCCCTATTAGTTTGTGCTTCTTTTTATCATATATCATACGAGAATCCCTTTCTGGGCCATTCTACTCTATTTCATTCATCTGGTTTCTTCATGAGCTAACGTGTTACAGTATTTTAATTGAAACTTTCTATTTTTCATATCTGGTATGGCAAATTCTCCATATCATTCTTTTTTTTTAAAAAAAAAAAATCGTAGTTATTCTTATCAGTTTATTCATCCAGATGACATTTAGAATTTTGACACATTTCCCCCAGATCATGTGGAATTTTGGCTGCAATTGTTCCCACCAAGGATCAGGGTGTGGCTGTAGCTTTCTTCACATAGATTCTGCAAAATTGTTATTCCTAAGCAATTTATTGTGACTATTGAGAGTGGATTTGCCCAGCCTCCATGCCCTGGCTACTACTAATTATTGTTAGAATAGCAGAAAGCAAGTGAATTTTTTCTTTTTTCTTTTTGCTACTACCAATTCTGAGACTTTCTTAAACGCTTATTTTGGGGTCTCTAGATGGGCCATCACGCATACAAATCATGATACTTTGGTGTCTTCTTTCTGAGACTTCGGTGGCCATCTTGCTGCTGTTCCCGCCTCACTGCTTCCCTGAGGCCTGCAGAGAGGGTTCAATGGGCCGGTGACGAAAGCCTACCTGCTTTAGGCTTATTTTTTCCCTTGAGAATGAATGCTTCCAGCACTCATGTCTATATTCCACTGATAGTCGGAAGCACCTTTTAAAATGTCGTGTTCAGAAAGTCTCTTTCCCGGAAACGACAAATGGGAGAAGTAAAACTAGATACTAATTTTTAAAGTGTGTGTGTGTGTGTGTGGGGGGGGGGGTGCCTCTGGGTGCAGTGGGGGCGCCCGCTGCTCTCACACACCCTCCTGTACAACTGGATCTGGACTCTGCACGATTTATGAATTACTCTGCTTCTGCTTTAAAATCAAGCAACGGCCAGGGGAGGGGAAGGACACACACATTTCTCTTTCCAGTTTTCAAATAACTTAAAGTTCGAGAGGGGATGCCAACATTTATGACTGCCTTTCCCAGCGAGTGTGAGGCCGGCCAGGCGGCTGCTCAGCCACGTCGCCAGGCAGCCATGCGTTCCCGGAACCAAGGCTCGCAGACCCTGGGCTCCGGCTGCCGTGGACCTGGTGGGGTCTGGGGTCCAACGTCCTGCTGTGAGTCGGTCAGCGAGAGGTGGGAGGGGGCGGGAGGACGGGGGGAGGGTCGGGTCCTGTGACCACCCGGAATGGCCCTTCCTGGAACTTTTCACCCCAACCCCCCGGGGCAGAGCCTGGCTTTCCCAGCTTCTTCCCAGTAATTCAGTCCCATCTGCTCGCTTTTGTAAAACCCAAAACACGTGCCACGCCCCACGCCCCCACCCCGCGGCGAGGTGGATGCTCCCTGCTGGGCCCTACAAGCCCATTGCGGAGCTGGGGGGCAGGGCTGCGGGAGCCGGGGGCGGGGCTGTGGGAGCCGAGGGCGGGGCTACGGGAGCCGGGGGCGGGGCTTCGTCCCTGCGCAGCACCGCCCCACGCTGCCCGACGCTGTCCCCGCGCACGCGTTCCGTTCCCGCGCACGCGTTCCGGCCCCGCGCCGGCGCTGCTGGACCCTCTGGCGTGCCGTCCTTTCCCGGCCTGCCCCGCGCAACCGAACCCGGAAGTAGGGTTCGCCTACTCGGTAGAGGTGCGTCTGTGCCCGAGCCTCGCGCGGTGGTGGTAGCAGCGCCGGGTGGCGCAACCCGCGGGCAGGGGCTGGTCGGGCTGCCGCCATGGCCGGGGGCCAGGACCTGTTTGACGCTATCGTGATGGCGGACAACAGGTGGGTCCCCGTCCTCTCGGGTCCGCTCTCAGCTACTGGGGTGCAGTGGCCGCTCGGGCCTGGTGTCCCGCGGGCGTGGGCCTTGGAGGAGCGCTCTGTGGCCCTAGAAGCAGCGGGCACGTGTGGGGCCGAGCTCCTGTCGATTCTCCTTTACTCCTCGGCCGCTGGGGCGGGGCGGGCCCCACGTGCCCAGCTGCTCCTCCAGACCCGCCTCCGCGTGCGGGGCTGCCCCAGGCATCTGCTCGGTCTGTTGACTGCCTTCCTCCAGGAACGCCCCGTCCGCGGCTGGGACAGACCTCTGCCATCTGGGCACTGCCCCCTTCTCTTGTTCCTCCGTGGTAGGACATAAGGCAGCATTCACGGACGTGCTGATGAATGTGTCAGACGTCATCCCCGGCCCTCCAGAGCCTCCGGGGGCGCCTGGGGCTGTGACGAGGGGAGCTGTGAATTGCTTTGTGCCTCTGAGACGGCAATAGATGTCAATCAGTCGCTGCTGACTTTTATTTCGAGCTTATTGTGAATCTGACACTGACTGGAGCGTTGCAAACCCCCTACCCCATTATCTGTTTTAGGAGATTGTGTTATTCGCCCCGCCTTCCAGATGAGGCAGGGTCGCTGTCCAGGGTCACACCACCAAAACAGGCCAGACCTACATACCCTGCCTCTTTAAGGGGCTCCGACAAGCACCTTTCCTCTTTGGTGACTGGGGGTTAAAGGGTGCCATTTCTGCTGTTGAGCCCTCAGAGTCAGAGCTGGAATTATACCCCAGGCCCCCGGGCGCTTGGTGGCGACCCAGTGGCATTTTCCTCTGCCGTCTACTCCGATGTGGTGGGAAACCCTGTGTATTTCTCAGACCAGCGTCACCTAGGAGGTGTCGGAAAGCAGATTCCTAAGTCGTACCCCAGACTCAGTGAATATTGGGGCGAGGCTCTTGCATTGGCATCTTTGGAGTCTCCCTGCGTGTGCCTGGTGTTCCGCCAGGCGTGGGACTCGCTGACGAGGCCACGCTCCCCATCGCAGAAGGGGCCAGGTGGGCTTCAGGAGGTCCAGTGACTTGCCCGAGGACAGACGTAGGAAGGGGTACAGCAGGGATTGGAAGCTAAGCCTTCTGACTTAAAGTCTGCACTTTATCTACTGTTCTCTGCGTTGTCTTGCTGGGTCTGGGCATTATGGGAGAGAAGTGTTTCCAGGAAAAATGCCCTCTCTCCTGTTTGCTCAAACCCGCTTCGCCTCTGTCGCAGGTTCCACGGGGAAGGGTACCAGGAAGGCTATGAAGAAGGCAGTAGTTTGGGCGTAATTGAAGGAAGACAGCATGGCACAGTGTACGGAGCAAAAATTGGGTCTGAGGTAAGTGGCCGTCCCCACGCAGCCCTGGGTCCTGCTCACGGACCGTTGAGAGCTTACTTTGATGATCAGTCTGATCGAGCCAGCACTTCAGGCCTCTTACCATGGCCCTGACTAGGCAGCATGTTGATGGAGAAATATTCTTAGCACAGAACCGGCAGTGCACATTGCTGATGGAGATAATGCGGTGTGCGTGCGGCTGGGGAGCGAGAAGAGCAGTCCGCAGCCACCTCCGTGGCCGGCGAGGGTCACGGTGCCACCTCGTGTCTTTAGCCGGCTGAGTCCTCACTCAGAAAAACAGCTCTGTGTCGTGTGGGAACACTGCATTTTCATTGAGGTGGAAACACCATGGTTTTCCTTCTCTTTACCCTTCGTCCTACATTGGCCCTCACAGACGTCTGGCCCTGAATGCTAAGTCGAGGCAGCCATGACCGTGAGATAGATATCTGCGGCTGCAGAAAGAGTCAGCACAAAACATATGGACTGAGGTCAGCAAACATTGGTTCTCACCAGCTTCTGAGGGTCAGCAGACCAGGAGCAGCTGAGCTGGGTGCTCATGGCTCAGGGTCTCCTGATGACGGTGCCAGACCAGCCAGGGCTCCACTGGGGCAGGAGGAGCCACTTGTGAGATGGCTCGCACGGCAGCTGTTCTCGCCTGTGGGTCTGCTGTAATGTCCTCGTGACCTTGAGTGAGTGAGTGATTCAAAACAGCAAGGTACAGGTGATGTTGTCTGTGTGTCTAGCCTCAGAAGTCATGTGTGCCCTTTCCTCCAGGTTCTGGTTATACTGGCCACCCTGGTGCAGTCGGAGGGGGTGGGGTCCGTGGGCCCAGCTTGGAGACTGGCTGCCCCACTGATGACTTGACCTAACTCCCCCTCCTGATGCTCGACACCTAATTCCAGAATAGCAATACAAGAAGCACCCCTGCCCTCCGCCCCCCTCTTGTTTAGAGGGCTTGATCATGAAATCGAGTATAGCCAGTTGCGTATTAATTTTACTCTTAAATATTTGTGAATTCGCAGATCGGCTGCTACCAAGGGTTTGCGTTTGCTTGGAGATGTCTCCTGCACAGCCGTGCAACTGAGCAAGACAGGTAAGTTCGAGACTCCTTTCTTTTCCAGTGTATGGACCAGGAGTTCTGGTTCCGTAGCTTGCTATGACCTTGGGCACTTAATGTCTCAGTCTTCTCATCTGCAGAATGGAGGAAATAACCAGGCCAAACTTGGATGTTGTTGTGAAATTAATAGGAAATAGTATGGTGATTCTCCTTTATCTGCAGTTTCAGTCATCTGTCGTCTGAAAATATTAAATGGAAAGCCCCAGAAATAAACAGCTCACAAGTTTTAATTGTGCGCCATGGTGAGTGGTGTGACGACACCTCATGCCGTTCCGCCCTGTTCCACCCGGGACACAGATGGTCCCCGTGTCCGGCGAATCCATGCCGCAGACACTGCCTGCGGGCTAGTCCCTTAGTAGCCGCCTCGGTGATCAGACCGACTGTCCTGACATCGCAGTGCTTGTGTCAGGCCCCCCTTACTGTACTTCATCAGGGCCCCAAAGTGCAAGAGTGGTGGCGCCGGCAATCAGGACACGCCATGGAGAAGCTGTAAGTGTGTTCTTTAAGTGAAGAGGTGTGTGTGTGTAGGAAGAACCAATATATGTAGTGCAGGGTACTATCCATGGTTTCAGGCGTCCCCTGGGGGTCTTGGACTGTATCCCCGAGGTCAGGGGAGATTGCCGTAATAGACAGTCCTGGGCATGTTTTCAGTGTCTGATGAATACCAGTTGTTACTACTTCCCAGGAGTTCTAATGTTCCCGGCTTTTCATGGCGTCACTCAGAGCAGTGGTGGCCTTCGGATACCCTGCCAGTAAAATAATGTTGAAGTTGATTATATCCTCTCCCTCACCTGTACCTGGATGTCTAACAAAGCACAGTAGTCACGGTACGACTAGGGCTCGGAAGTGGTGGCTTCACTGTCACCAGTTTTTTAACGTAGCCAACCAGATCCAATGAGATAGGCGTTCAGTGTGTAACAGGCGTCTGCACTGGGAAGCACCATGCTTTTGGCTGTCACGGGCATTTTAAACTGTTCTCTTGGTGTGACCCGTAGCATCTGTCTTCATTCCGATGCCTGGCGGCCTGGCCTGGCCTGGGAGGGGCGTGAGGAGAGTGGGTGACAGCGCAGGGAAGGTGGCATTCCCGTCTCCGTGACTCGTCGTAGGTGAGATATTTTGAGTTTCTGGAGCTTCCCCCCCCCCCCCCTGTATTCGGATGTAAGAACAGGATGCTTTCGGCTGAGTGGTTGGCTCTAAGTTGCTTGCCTTCTGGCTTGTCTGCTCACCAGCCATCCATTTGCATGGAGAGCTGGAAACTGACCAGGTTCTGGCGCCTCTGCAGGGATTTTCCCCTGAGGAGTCAGCGGGAGCGCAGGGGGGCTGGTGATCTGGTTGGAACAGTGGCTGGCAGCCTGGGGCACCACTGGGTGGCAGTCACAGCTGAGCTTGGCTCTCCACTCCGATCCATGAAGAGACGAGGGGAGGTGCGTTCCTGGAGTTCTCCACGAGTCTCCCCAGTGCCAGGTCTGCTGGCGGGTGGAGGCATGTTGCCCTGGACCCACACCCAGGGCTCCAGTCTTTGCCCAGAGCAGGGGTTCCCTGTGCCTAGTCTGTCAGAGAGCAGGAACCGCAGCTTTGGCACCGGCAGGCGGATGTCCGCAGCCCACCTTGCGGCCGCCCCCACCCTGCCAGCAGTGCCCGCGGGTCTCAGAAGCATAACCTAGAGGCCTCTATTTCAGTGCCCTGGCCGGGGGAATTGCTGGTGGAACGGCCAGCAGCTTTTGGCTCTTGTAGGTCAGTACAATTTTGAAAAAATGGTAGAAAGCTGATAGAGGATCTTCTGCTTCTTTATGTCCCAAATGAGGGCGCTGAGAGAGAAACACCTGCGTCCGCATCAGCACGCAGTGGAACTGGGCTCTTTACAGCGGAGGAGCCACGGATGGCAGTATCTCAGACTGAGGATGGTGCTTTACGCCTGGCGGCCGTAGCTCTTCCATAAACTTGGAGCTGCTGTTTTGCCCCTGTTAGCAGTCTGGGGAAGCCTCACACAGACCGACGCTGGGCCAAGGCTGAGCTGGGGTGGCTGTGAGCGGTCCACGCCCTCCTGGCACACACTGACGTGGCTGGGTGTGTTCGGAGCAGTGTCACTGACCAGGGAAGAATAAGTCGCTGCTTGCAAAGTTGGAAATGGTGGTGTTCTTCGTATCATGTTCAAATACGACTGTTTCCCGCATGCTGGCCTCTGCCTGCGATCTCCCTGGAAACCAAGTGCTTTGTTGCTTTAATTAATTTGCTTTGACCTTTCACCGTGCTGCACTTTCTCAGAGAGGTGGCCACCATGGTCCTGGTCCAGAGATTTGCTTGGCAGACGCCCTCACACCTGTGTCTAAAGCCAGCAATGCAGCAGGCATGCAGGAGGTCTTGGTTGCTTTGAATTGCTGTTGATTCACCTCCAGGATAAATTCTTTGAAATTCCCATTAATCAAATACTAGCATACTCTTGACACGCAGATGCTCAGGTGTGGTCCCGGGGCGGTGCCCGTCAGGATCCCTTGTGGCACGTTACCCAGATGCGCACACTTAGGACTTCTCACCCTGAGCTTCCCCAGGTGGGGCCCGGCCTCCAGGGTCTGGTGGAGCGAGGACACTAAACTTACTGAGCACCTACTCTGTACTAGGCTCTGGATTTTCCGTAGATTATCGGTGGCCTCGAAAGCCGGTAGGGTCACTGCGAGCGCCCCGTTTTACCGATGAGGACACGAGGCTCAGGGTTAAGTAACTGAGCTCCTTGGAGCGGTCGCTCGGGGCTGCTCTTCCTGCAGAACCACCGCCGCCCAGAGCTCTGTCTTCCTGGGAACGGGAGCTGGACTCACACACCAGACACCGCGCCTGCCCTTTGCAGGGAGGGGCTTGCTGGTTCACCTGCCACTGAACTCTGGGAGCGAGGTGTCTAGGTCCCAGAAACCCCCAGGTCCAGAGCAGGCTCCATCGTGCCGGCGCTCTGTCCTGCCTGGTTTGATCTGTCCATGTCTCTGACCTAAGGAGGCAGCGGTCGGGTGCTTGTTGGGGGCTGTCCCAGCCCCCCAGCTCCACGCCTGGGATGGAGGCATATCTGTCCGCTCAGTGCACTTGATGTGGAGGCGTGGGAGTGGGCAAGAGCACGTTGCTAGGTAAACAAATATTGTTTATTGTAATAAGAAAATGAATCATCCAGCTTCTGAACTCAGCCCATTAACGTGCCTGTTACTTTTAAGTGAGTGATGGCCGTAGTTGTTACACAGTCTGAGCCTGTTGTGTACAAAGGACTAAAAGTCTTTATCTCTGTACTTTACAGCAAAAAGATGAAGGTCTTAGAATCCTTGATCAGCATGATTCAGAAGTTCCCTTACGGTGACCCTACTTATGCCAACCTTCACGAAGACTTAGGCAGAATTAGAGGGAAATTTAAACAGGTTTGTCCACCGTGTGTTACTTTGGGGCAGGAGCGGCGCAGGCCCTGGGGGCTGTTTGACCGATGAGGGGTCGGTGTAGACTTGGGTGACGGAGACAGAAGTTGCAGCAAGAGGTAGTCATGCTCCAATTGTGAGTCAAAATACACAAGATTATAAAAACCCTCTCTTCTCTTTTGTGTTTTCAGCTTTGTTCATTACTAAACGTTCAGCCGGACTTTAAAATCAGTGTGGAAGGTTCTGGACTTTCATTTTGAGGATGACAGATGAACAAAGATGAAACACGAAGGAACAGATGTCCGTATGCTAAGTGCTTAAAACTGATGAAAGGAAAACAATGATGGGGCATTCATTGTTCTCGAGGGAGGGTTCCTCCCTGAACCTGCCTGTGTCGCCTGGGTGCCCCCACAGCCTGCACAGGCCTGAGCCCGTCTGCCCTGTAGTCTGAGCGAGGCCCTGGTGGAGCCCTCATGTCTGCCTGGAGTTGGCTTGGCCTCACTGGTCCTGCCCGGCGGGCGGGCCCTGCTGCTTCTAGGCCCAGCGGGTGCCCCAGGCTGGACCCGGCGCTCAGGAACTGTTTGACAGAAACGGGAGCCTAGGGTTGCCGTGTAGTAAGTGCACGGGAAGTGGTGACGTGTGCGGCAGCATTTACTGAACCTTGGGCCGGGCCAGCACTGTGTGGCGTGCCTCCCTGTTGCATTTGGTCCCTTCTTTAGCCCGCCAGGTGGGTCATCCCGTTTTCCCGGCGGGGGGCTGAGACCTGTGGAGCCGGCCGAGAGGAGAGGCCAGCGGGACTTCGGGGCCGGACGTGCTAGGTGTTGCAGGTGGGGCGGGGCTTTGCAGCATTAAACGTGGCTAAGGGGGAGCGTGTTAAACGAGACGAAATGATGGGCTACGCTGTGTGGAAGGCACTGGGGTCCTTTGGGTGGGAGTCCTTCTGTTGGTCCCACACAGAGGGTGTCTGCACAGGGAGAGGCCGGCCAGCCCCCCCTGAGCTGAGTGGTTCAGCACGCTTCTCTGTGCTTCGTGCCCCCCCCCCCCCACGTGCCCAGGCAGATGGCATGCCATTCCCATCTGCTCCTGTTGGAGGGGGTACCTCTGAAGCTGGGAGTACGATGAATAAAAAGGTGACCAAGTCTGCTCCAGCCTTACAGTCCGTCCACAACGTCTTGTGAGCTCTCCTTCTGGGTGTGGGGACCGGGGGCCGGGAGTCCCTGCGGGGCTGACCAGCATTTTCTTCCCACTTTGTGCCCTGGCCGAGTGCTGACAGAGACGGGGCGGGGAGGGGGAGGCAGACCTGCAGTGCTGCCCTGGCACTGCCTTCTGCTGGTCCTTGGGGCGCACACCCCCCAGGGCTCTCCCGGTGGTGGGAGTCAGGGTTTCTGCCGCTTTCCCTGGTGGATTTTGTGTCTTCTGTTATCTGCTTTTATAATGTATTATTTTTACAATTGGAGGAAAAAAAATAAACAGTGTATTTTAAAGCAAAAGGCCGTCTGGGACTATTTATAACTCGACATCCAGCCAGTACTTCCTGGGGTACTGGGGTCTAGGTACAGAGGAAGGCGCAGCGGGTCAGCCCGTGCAGCGTTCTGCCCACCTGTTTCATCGGCACATGGAGGAACTGTTACTGGGCAAGAATGGTGCCCATGATGCTCAGGCAACGGTCAGTTCCCCGTGACCCCGCCCCGGCCGCCTGTCAGCAGTTATACTCGTCCCTCCTGCCCACATCCCTCCTCTCCCTCCCCCTCAAGCTCAGCCTCTCCCATCCAGGTGTTCGTGTGAGTGTGGGCAGCCACTTCCTCCTCTGTTCCCATCACACGGGGCTGAGCTGCCTCAGCGATCCTCAGGGTCTCCAGACACTGGACTTGATTGTGCCTGCCTAGCCCCTTCTTGGAGAGCTAGACCGAGTTCCTAGGAACGCTTGTCGCCGGTCAGGGGTAAGCACGCCCCTCTGCTGGCCTCTCGTGTCCTGTGATCAGTCATACCAGCTCAGTGAGTCAGCCCCCCGGGTCGCAGACCAATTCCTCTCTTCATTTATTAAGGACCTGAATGACTGGAAATTGGGAGGTCCTGGCCTGTTAATCATAGTGTTTGATATCTCTAAATTACAGTGGTGTTTCTCAGGGTCGTGTTGAGGTCACATGAAAACTCACAAAGCGAGTTGTGCGATGGTCACCTCCTCTAGGAAGCCGTCCCTGCCCTCTTCCCACTCCCTCATTCCCCAGCTCCGTGAAGACAGACACACAGAGGAAAGATGGCCATGAGGACACGGAGGCCATGATCAGAGCAATGAGCTAGCCAAGGACTGGGGGGGGGGGGGGGAGTGCCCGCAGCCCCCGGGAGCTGGGAGGGAGCAGGGACCCGACACCTTGATTTCAGACGACCACCCTCGAGAACTGAGAGAACTGCTGCTGTTTTAAGCCACCCAGTTTGTGGTCATTTGTTACGGCAGCCCCAGGACACGGACAAGGCCCCTTTCTCTGTCTGGGCTGCTGTGTGCGCTGCGTTGGGTGGAGTCAGACGCAGGCTTTGTGCGTTTTCAAGCCCACTGTTGAAGGCCGCGCCCTCTCTTCTCCGAGGCAGCCCAGGATGGACGGGAGTGCAGGCTCCCGAGACCGCCCTGGCCCCGGACGCATTCCTGGCTGTGTGACCCTCCGCCTCTCCTCTACCACAGGGACCAGAAAGCCAACCCTCGCAGCCCACACTCAGCCTGCTGCCCGTTTGGCGGAGAAGGCTTGCCTGGCCGCAGCTATACTCATTCGTTTGCCATTGCCTGCGGTGCTCTGCTCAGCGGCTGAGGTTGGACAGAGACCGGGTGGCCAGTAAAGCCTATCTTCTGATCCTTGACCCGGAAGAGGGGAGAGTTACGCCCGTGGGAAGGTGGGCTCCGGAGGGCCCCCCTCACCGGTGTGCCCCCTGCCTGTCGCCTACCTTGGGAGGGTTGTTTCAAGATTTAGGGAGAAACCTTATGTTGGACATTAACCCGTGCCTGGTGCCCAGTCTGCTCAATGAACGTGAGCAGTTCTCTTCCCGTGATGGCAGCTGGGAAGGGAAACCGGCCCTCGCGTGCTTGGACGGCCCGGGCTCCAGGGTGGGGGTCCTGGGGTCAGACCATTGGGCTCTCAGGAGCCTGCGGTGGAGACTTGTCCCAGCTGCCTGAGCTGAGGGAGAAAAGGATCGATGGTCGCTGCCGTCCTTGACAGGCTCGGGGCTGACCGCAGCGATAGTGGAGGGCTGCAGAGTTCTCTTCCCCATCCTCCTGGAGAGTGGAGAGTGGCGGGGACAGTGCCCCCGGATGTGGGCCTCAAGGCCCGAGCCTGGAGCTGCCCGCCCACCGCCCCCTGGCTATTGTGTGCTGGGCCCTGGTGTGGCTCAGGGCTGGGGGCCAGCGCTGGGACTGTGGGAACGGATTAGTGGCCCTGCTCTGCTTCCCCTCAGTGTAAACCTGATCAAAGACATTCCTGGGATGACAGCCCTGTGTGCTCAGAGGCTGCCCGGCCTGCGGGACGCACCCCCACGCTGCTGGGGTGGATGGTCTGCAGGATGGGCTCCGAGGGGTGTGGGGGGCTTGGCACTGCAGCCGCCCCCAGGGGCCTCATGGCTGTGATCTCATCTGGAGCTGCCTGCTCTGGGGCCCCACCTCTCCCCCTCCACGGCCCCAGCAAGGAACGGTCTGTCCTTATCGCGCAGCCCCGCTATCTATCGCATAGCCCCGCTGCATCCTGGGGCCTCCTGGTTCTGCTGGGTCCCTGGAGAGTCCCCTGCCCCCACCTCCTCACAAGGCTGGCCTGTCCTCTACCCCCCACCCCCACCCCGCCAGCTGGGTCAGGCAGGGCCATCTCTTTCTCTAACTCACAAGGCATCTGGGTGACCTGTGGGACACTCGCGCCCTTTCCATTCAGCTCCCAGTTCTCAGTACCCTCTGTGTTTGCCAGGTTGGCACTGGGGGCAGAGAGCATCAGCGGGACGCCTGTCCTGAGGCTCACAACCCAGGGCACGTGGTGGGGTCTGGCAGGAGCCTGGAGAGGGAGCAGAGGGGAAGCTCCTTGGGCTCAGAAGTGGAGGCAGGAGGCATGGGCGGAAACAGGCTAGGGGAGGTGGAGGAGGGAGCCAGATGGGGAGTAAGGGGAGGGGCGGGGGAGAAGGGCCAGGTGTTAGGACCTTGGATGGAGCCAGAGGAGCCAGCAGCCCCAGGAGGGGTTAGCAGGGAGCTGGGTTGGGAGGCCGGACAGGCCCAGGTGAGGGCAGTGGGGCTGCAGCAGGGGCAATGAAGTCCCTAACAGTTCAGTTTTTATTTTCGCCACAGGCACGGGCCTTCACTGCCATCATATGAGTGTGCGCGGGCACCTGAGGGGCTGTGGGTGGCTTGAGAGGTCAGGGCCCGAGGCATCACCCAGAAGAAGAGCCTTCTAGACACCTCACATGGGGGCTTCCCAGAGGAGCCAGGGCTGTGGGGGACACGGGACCCCCTTGCTCGGCCCAGACCTCTGTGCTTGTAGTTGTGCAGCCCGTCGGGGGCTGTGTCCGGTTCCTGCCTCTGCCTTCCACTCTGTCCACCAGGCAGCCCTCACACACCCTCTGCACAGGGACCCTGAATCCCCATGCCTCGCAGCCCCCCCCCCCCAGGCATTCACCCGCGCAGGGCGCGCTCTTCCTCTTCCTTTCTCCCGGTTCCTGCTGGGACTCAACACTCAGACTACTGCCCCTCCCCCAGGACTGCTCCTCAACATGCCCTGGGCCCTGGTGGTGTCAGAGCCACTGCTCAGCCCCCTGTACACATGTGGAGGCCACAGATGTCCCTGGGCCCCCTGCATCGACATGCCTAGCTCGTCCCGGGCTGAGCCGCCACGATGGTGTGGACCCGGACCTGACCTTCAAGGCGCCTTCTCCGGACTTGACTGTCCCTTGGCCTCCTGCCACATGGGATCCCCTTTTGGAGCGCCCTGCAGGTTCCCGAGGCAGCCTGGCCTCATGTCTCCTCCCACCCAGCAATTCCAGCCCCTCCACACCACACCTCCTCCCAGAAGCCACAGTGCCCTGCCAGCCTCAGGGTGCCCACGGGGAGCCCCGAGGAGAGCCCTTCCGGGCAGGGCAGGGCAGTTCACACAGGCCGCAGTGAGTTGACAAGTAGTGACATCCTTGACAGGTAACCTGGGCTAGAGCTGTTCTCCAGCACTCACTGAATTATCTGACAGCCAGGGCACGGACACACAGGGGACCCCCACCTCCAGGAAGCTGGGACCAAGGCCTGCTGACACCCGCCCGGTGCGCGGACGCCGAGGTAGCTGCCACAGGTGTCCACCAGCCTCCCGGGCACCAGTCCGTGTGAACGGCCACCAGAATGCAGCCTGGACGCAGTGCTGTGCTCTCCAGGAGCCTGGGCCTCGGAACCGTGACTCACCGAGAGCAAACAGCCGTTTGCTCCAGGAGAGGGGTAATGAAGGCTGGACCTGTTTATTTTCCTATCTGCAGACAGCCCGGGAGGGCGAACTGGCGAAATGCAGCTGGAAGACGGTCTTGACCACCAGGTAGTCACGTCACCCGGCCAGAAGCAATGGCTTCCCTAAAGTCTTCTTGGGGCCCAAGTGCACCCCCCCCCCCAACCCCTGTGCTGTGAGCTTCACCCATTCCTGGGCCACTGGGGACGTTTCTGTTGTCACAACTGGGGAGGTGCCGTCATCTGGTGGGCAGAGGTGAAGGATGCGGCTACACACTCCACCGTGCACAGGGCAGCCCCCCACAACAGAGGACCTGGCACCCTGCCTGCCGGTCACCCCCAGCCCAGGAGCCCTCAGCACCAGGCTCTGTGCCCCTGGCTCCCCGCCTGCCCCAGGAAACAGGCACCACGGTGGGGTTTTTACTAATTTTATTTCTAGACTTTTCATGTTTGTCTTGTTTTCCGCTGGAAATGTGCTGGTTACATGTCCATGCTGGGAAACGCCGCGGTGTGCAACCACAACCACACACAGACCAAGTGCCCACCTGCCAGACCCTCACAGATTTGATGGCCACAGGACAGACTCCGCGGTGCTCCCGACCCGCCACTGGGACAGACCTAGGACGGGCCGTCCTCAAGGACCCGGTTTGGTTCAGACACAGATGCTGCAGCCAGAAGAGTTGAGGTAAGCGGAAGCTGGGGTCCTGCGGAGCGGGGCCTCGGAGCACACGGCCATCCCTTCGGGCAGGGCCCCCAAAGGTGCAGGCTCTTTTGGTTCGGCAGCATGCTAGGCAACTCGGGCGCACAGCACCACGGCTGGCTCCGGCGAGGTCCGCAGCCTCTGTAGCTAGCATCACGCGGCCCTGAACAGAGAGCACTGGGACGTGACAGCTTCCGCAGCCCGGAAACAGCGACTCCAGGGGCCGGGACCAGTCCAGGGCACGGCACCACCGCGGCACACAAGACATACTTGTTACAATAATAATAATAACGCAAGTTTCATAGCTATATGCAAACAACACAGCCGTAAAAGCTACTAGGATGGTCGATGCTAGGGCAGATGGAGAGTCCAGCGCCACGGGCGCAGGGAAGGACGCGGACGCGGACACTGGCTGGTCCTCAGACGCCGGGTGGCCGCCCGCACGCAACCCGGCGCCCGTCCCCACCAGGCCCGCCGGGGATCTCGTCTGAGTGTCTGTTTGCCGAAGCAGGAGGCCGCGGGGCCAGACAGGGGCCTGGCCGCTGGTCTACACATGGCTAAGTGAAGCATGAGGTATCATGGAACGGGAACCTTTTTGGAATAGAGCAGTAATCACATTACATCAAAATCGATCACATAAAAAAAAAAAAGTCTACCAAAAAGAAAAAGGCATCCGTAATACATTTTTCTATGAGAAAATTAAAACTAGAACATGGCAGTATATGACGTCGTAAAACAGAAAAACTGATCCTCCGATAGCAGCAAAACAATGTGAGAGAGACAAAGAAGCGTGGTGAGTCTGTTTCCAAACACGCTGGGAAGTCATCGATAGCAGCGAATAAGAAACGGGGTGCGCAGCCTGTCCCTCCGTGGTCCCGCCTGCCTCCCCTCCCGCACTTCCTCCCTCCCGTCCCCTCCCAGCACCAGGCTGGGCGCTCTCGCCTCCTCCCTCAACACGCACCACTTAGTCATTACTCCAAGGTCCACAGCCAAGATGTGCATTGTCTACTGGTTGCTAGCATTTCTTTAAAGGAGGGGTGGGGGTGAGATGATGCTCCAACAGCTCGATGCAGGGACCCTAACTCTCCTGTCCCCGATGCCTCTCAGATCGGCTCACGCCGGGGAACACCAGACAGGCTGGATCAACGTGTCTGTGTTTTGTTTTGTTTTTTTCCTGGGGACTTTCCCCCCTCCTCCTATAAAAGGACCTACCTTCTCTAAGCAGTATCGAGCCTGCCACAGAAAGGTAGCAGGCTGTGTGTCTGAGTCAAGGGGAGAGTGCATTACTTGAGAAATCATACTGGCCTTACGAACATCCTCTGCAATAAATACTCTTTTTAGCCTTAACTATAAATTACATATTTTAGTGTTAAAACCTTCCTAACCCTTAAACTACACGTCCTTTAGGCAAGCCTTTCAGGCTCCTACTTTCAAACACCAGTTGGCACCAAAGGATTCCTAAACTTGAACCTCTCTACGGGAAAAGGAACGTCACATCCTGGCAACGTGAGAACGCACACTCTCTCCTTGACTGGAACCTCGCCTTCCCCAACACCCCCTCGCGAACTCCGTGGCGACTTGCACGGGCCTTGCGATCCTGTCTGCGCACGCGCACGTGGCTATCCCAACCATTCCACTGGGAACCACCCCCCTCTCCGCCCATGAACAAGAGACCTTCCCCAGAACTGCCGGACCCAAAGTGCTTTGAAATGGAATGGGTTTAGAACATTGAGAAGGAGACAAAACAACCGGGCTGTGGGTTTCACCTGGATCTGAGCAGGCTGCAGGCCGGGCGGCCGACAGCGCCTCCTCCACAGGTAACTACAAAAATGCGAGGATTAAAAAAATAGAATCTGTGACGCTGCTATTTCGGCTTCTCCTGTAAGAGCGTACGCGCTGGCCGGCGCCCGACACCCGCTCAGGTGGCCGGTCCACGGGAAGAAAGGATTAGCACTCGGTGATGCTCAAATACACTACTCTACCCGACAGGTTACATCCGCCATGGACAAGGTGAAGAGGTTACGTACACGCCTACCTACGAAATAAACACGCACCAATGACTTATAAAGTGACTACATGCATGAGCAAGCGAGATACAGGATGCCTACAACCGCCTTAAAGCCGTGCTCCTCAGGAAAGCACAAGAATACACTTTTCTATCTAAAAACCCTCCTCTACTTTAAACATGGTTTGCTGAAATTTTTTTAGAACATTTTTATGCTTTTTTTTTGCTTTAAACACATCAATCAAATCTAAGCCCCCCTGCAGACTCGCTCCTTGTGTTAATGCCTACCCTTACAATGCAGACACAGTCCTACAAAACTAGTCGATTATGGGCTATAAAGTCCTCTATTTTTGTAGCACAACCCTCCCTCCCCCCTAGAGCTTGGGGTTATGCAACTACTATATTTTTCTTATTTTTTTTAACGACAGTTTTGGGTACTTTTTTTTTCTCTTGCTTAAGTCAGAGACAGAAAGGAGAAAGAGCAAAGGAAAAAAACAACAGAAGATGAAAGCTTTCCCTTCTGGCGTGGCCCGTCCGGGAGGGGCGCATCCAGCAAGGGAGCCCCCCGGGGCCGGCCCCTCCCTCCGCCAGCCCCCTCAGATGTCCACGTCGCGCACGTCAGTGGGTGTGCAGGCCAGGTCTACCTCCTCCTCCTCCTCTTCCTCCTCCTCCACGGCCTTGGGGTCCAGGCTCTGCTGGGCCTGGCGCAGGCTGGACTCCAGCAGGGCTTCGATCTGCTCCTGGCAGGCCCGGAGGCAGTCCTAGGGGGTAGCGGGCAGGGGGACAGGGCCTCAGGGGAAGGGCCCATCCCCAACACACCATAACCTGAATGGTGATTTAGCAGTGAGGCTGACCTGAAGTTGCTGCCCCGCCGCCCCCCAGGACGGACCCTCATGGGCCTGTGTCCAGCAGCTGCCAGCCTGAGGAGCCCACATGCCAGCCAGGCAGTGATGGCTCCACTCAGGACCAAGGACCACAGGGCTGCTGGCCATCGTGTGTGAATGGAGATGCGCCTGTCCCTGTGTGCCCAGCAGCAGGGCCCTGGCCTCTCGCTGAAATCCCACTGCCGGGCTCTGGTCTCTGGCCCCGCCGTTCCCACTGGCCCCGCCACTGTCCTTGGTGAATTCAGCCGTTCCATCCAGGGCAGGGAGGCCCTCTGAGCCCTGCTTTTGGACTTAACCTCTGCTGTCAGCCCCACGGTGGACCAGCCTTCGGTGGTGAGTGGCCATCAAAGGCATTAACTGTGCATGACTGTGCATGACGGTTGGGTGGCCTGGGACCCTTTATACGGTTCGGCCTGCATCCTGGATGCTGCACCGGCCTTGCGTAGTGCCCACCTGGACCGCAGCCCCCCTCTGCGATGAGCTGCCTTTGGTCCCTGAGGTCCAGCTTTGGAGAAAGGCAGACAACCCAGGTGGGCCCCCTCCCCCCCTTGGGGGTATCTCTGTCTTAGTTGAGCAGTGTCTGTCACTGCATAACCAGACGGACACATTTCAGCCTCAACTGATTCCCCGCCCGCCCGCTATTGGCGGCATTTCTAGTGAGCATGCTCCCCGCCCCCTCCCTTGGCCATTGGAGAGCGGAGAGTGAAGTGAGCGTGAGCGCCAAGAGGCAGAGGGGAGTCCATCTCTACAGACAAGAACGAACCCTCTGGGGACACAGGCTGGCAGCCTAGTGCCACTGGCCAGAGGACAGGCAGGTGTCTGTCTCACACCCTTCCTCTCCTTCCCTGAGTGGTACAGGTGAGATGACACCTGCCCGGGGGCCGGAGCCTCCCAAAAGCTCCGGGGTGGGCCACGGGAAGGCACCCCAAGCCAGACCTGGACTGGGGTCAGCGGTCACTCACTCCCACCAAACCACGCTGGTCTAACTTGGTAAAGGCCATAAACCTTGTAATGGTTATTTTAATTCTTTAAGGAAAGCAATAAAGTGGGAATAAAACAATGGCACTTTTAAAGACATCACCGCCGCCTCTGGCTCTAGCTGCAGCAGCAGCGCCCAGAGGGCCCACAGTCACCACCTCAGACCTCACGGGAGCCCTTTCACAGCAGCTGTTTACTGGCATCCACATTGTGGCCCAAAGTCGCCTGGGCCCACCGCACACCCATGAGGGTGTGCATCACTGCCGGCCGGCCCCTCTTCCCGGAGGCCTCAATGGCTCTGGAGGGCCTGTCTGCAAGTCCTGGGAGGTGCTTCTTCCAAAGGAGTCCCCAGGAGAGGTGGGTAAAGCTGGCGCTGTCAGCCTGTGCCTGGTCCTGTGCCCCCAGCCCGTCCTCCCGGGGGGCCTCGGCACTAGTCCAAGCATTCCCCTCTAATGAACTGTGGCTGCACACCCAGCACTGGGTATCCCATCCCCGGGACCAGCAGGTCCGCCCCTGCCCGTGCAGGAGGAGTGCCCGCTCACTTACTGGGTCGCACTTGATCACTTTGGAGAGGAATCGCGTGAGGCGGTGATAGGACAGGAAGCTGTTGGAGCTTCCCAGGTGCAGGCCTTGCGCTGCGGCCACCACGCTCCCAGCAGCCACCATGGAGGGCGGGTTGGAAATGAACTTCACATCTGCAGCAGAGGGAGAGGCAAGGGGCCGTGAGTGCGGACACGGCAGGATCCCCGTGATCCGTGCCCTTGTCAGGGCCTGTCCCAGCAAACAGCTGCCTGGGTGTTCACTCGAGGGTCTGGCTGAGGAAGTGTGGGAGTCCCTGCAACCCAGCTCTTCTTCCCACCCCGGCACAGAAAGGGCCCTGGGGCTCCGGATGTGCCTCAGGCGGGAGCTGGTGCCCTTCACTCACTAACGGAACCCTGGAGCGGCCCTGGCCAGTCCCACCGCCTGAAACCAACAGCAGAGACCTGGTCAGGGCACTTGGTGACAGCGAACACCCCACCTCGTCCTGTCAGCGCGAGCCTTTTGAACACGGAGCCCATTTACACAAGTGAAGGATGACGAGCCCGCCAGGGAGCAGAGGTGTTGCCTGTAAGTGACTGCACCGGCGCAGGGACGGAGACCTGCCATCCGCTAGAACAGTGGTTCCCAGCGTAGGGCACGCGCCCACAGGGGGGCGGTTCGAGAGTGAGTCAACAGTGAATTTTTTGCATTTCTTATGGCTCTAGGGGCCTCAGGCACAGTATATAAATATATATTGACATATGTATGCATTTCAGTTCTCTATGTTTTGAAACTTTATTTGCTATTTTTCCATATAATTTCATATTATAGTTAAGAATTTCTTAGTGATTTCTTCCTCAGGACTTCAACTGTCCTTTTGTTCTTTTACTTTTCTCTTTCATGGATGCCATGCTCCTTGGAAGCTTGTTTAGACCAAATTAATGGCCTTTTAGGCTTCCTCCACATGAATAGGAGTTCACTTTTTGAATTATAAGAATTTTATGTCGGGGGGGGGTGCATCAGGATTTGAGAGATGCTTAGGTGGGGCGTGGCCAAAAAAGGTTGGGAACCACTGCTCTAGGGTCTTCACCTGCACCGGTGGGTCGAGCCTCTCCCAGATCCAGGGGTGCCTCTCCCCGCCCTGCCAACCCTCAAACTTCCACCTGCGAGGCCCAACCCAGGCACAGCCGGAATCCTAAACCTGCGCTCGTCCCCACTTCATCTTCCCCCAGAGTCAGCTTGTTCCCGCCCCAAACTGTAGGGAAACTCTCTACCTGGTAGGGTGGGCCCCTGCCCTCCCCCTTCCCTGAGCTCCTAGAGCTGGGACTATCACAGAGGAGGGAGTCAGTACGGGCACCTAAGTAGCACCAGCTATGGCCAAGGCTGCCTTTTTGTCGCACCTGGATTATTGGTGGAGAGGGGGGACTGATTTCAGCATCTTAATGGGGGGATTGGGGGCCCTGAGCCTGGAGCCTGTGCTGGGTGTGGCATCTTCGCCATCATTGGCTCAGTGGATAGAAGGTCAGCCCATGGACTGAAGGGTCCCAGGTCGATTCTGGTCAAGGGCATGTACCCTGGTTGCAGGTTCCACGGCTGTGGTCAGAGTGCGTGCAGGAGGCAACCAATCGAGGTGTCTCCACACTGATGTCTCTCTGTCTCTCCCTCTCCCTTCCACTCTCTCTAAAAATCAATGGAAAAATATCCTCGGGTGAAGATTAACCAAAAATAAAAAAGAAGAAAAATAGGAAAGGCTCCAGTGCACATGCACGTACACGTTTAAGGAAAAGCTAGGCAGCCAGGCGGTGGCGTGTGCACACGTGCAGGGACTCAGGAAGCCGGGTCTCCGGGTGTAGGGAGAGCAGAGCCCCCCCCACCCCCATGGCACCTTTCAGTGGGGCCCTTGCTCACGCCCACCTCACATAACATGTTTGTTTTTGAGCTCAATGACGTCACTCCCATCTGAGAGGCCCCTTTGTGACTAAGGGCACAACTGCATCTCAGTCACCTCTAAACTGTGGGGGCACAGTCAGGACCAGGGCCCTGAGCGTCTTCCGAGGGACCTGGCTGGTTGCTGCTCCCTCTGGGGCCCCGCCCTGGAGTTAATGGTTGCAACAACCTGGGTCACCGCAGGTATCTGAGCAGAAGGCCCGGGTGCCTGCTGGGCCCCACGTGGGCAGCTAGGGAGCTGGACCAAAGCCAGTTTGCAGCCTGTGTGCCAGGATTGCTTCCCTCACTGCCAGCACTCACAGGCCACACACCCCGCTGTCCGGGGGATCTCGGGAGCGGGGGAACTCCAGGCTGCCCCAGCCATCCTGAGGGTAGGGTGTGCAAGAACCACTCCTCGTATTATCTCCAGGAAACTTGCTGTTTTTCCAAACAACTTTCAGCTCCATAAAAGGCTGTCTGAGAGTCTCTGGAGGCCCCTCCCGGTGGCTCCCCAGTGAGGGAGGCGGGACAGCCTGTGGAAGTTCCCCACCCCTGCCCAAGGGCCAGAGCTGGAGCGCCTGGAGAAGGGGCGCCCCAGTCCGGTCCATTCAAGTCAGCAGTGTCCTTGGCTTCTCCTCCTGGGTCCCCATGCCTCACTTGGAAGGACGCGGAGGGGGGTGGGAGGCCAGCACAATCTTCCCAACTCTCGCCTAACCCAGAAATACCAGCCACTAGAGCACCCAGACATCAGGAGGGTGCAAGGACTTGCCAGGCTGGGGGCTCTGCTTCTTGGGGGTGGGGAGGACACCAGAGGTCAGCCTCCCCCTTGGATAAAGTGTGGCCCTTAGGTTGCCCAGAGTAAGTCCCAAAGAGATGTGATGTCAGAAGTGGGATGGGGCCTGGAGCCTGGGGCCTGGGGCCTACGGTCAGGGTCTCCAGGGAGAACAGGAAGCAGTCCCAGGGGGTCAGGATCGGGGCTGGGGGAAGCTGGAGGCAATACTGTGTGTGTATGTGTGTGTGTGTGTGTCCACACTCGGTTTTGAAAGGCTGGCTGCCGCTGGGATCTGGGGCCAGGGCAGAGCCAGGGAAGGGAATGTTGCCCCCTGCCGTCAACCACAGCAGCAGGCTGCTCCAAAGCTCCTCCCAAGGCTCAGCTGAGGCGCCCCTAACAGGGCCTCAGGGAGGGCCAAGCTGGCGGCCCAGAGCACGTGGTGCAGGCACTGGCGGCCTGGGCTCCCCACCCCTGTAGGCGCCCCTGGCGGGTGGCCCAGCTTGGGAGAGGCCAGAAGGGGGCCCCAAAGCTCAGACTCCTTGAGGACATAGGAAAGGACTGGAGAGAGGTGGGGAGAGGCAGGCCGGGGGAGCAGAAACCAAGGCAGCTGGACACAGGCAGACCAGCCTCCCAACCCCAGGAGGACACCCCCCCGCCCCCCCCCCCCCCCCCGCCGCCTCACCTACAGTCCGAGCCCTCTGCTCAACAGAACAGGGGAAGAGGAGCACTTCTGAGAACAGAAGGGGCCTGGTGGGGAAACTGAGGCAGAAGACAAGAAGCCCCGCCCGGAGCACCCAGGGAGATCAGGCCGGCCGACCAGCTAGCCACCCTACCTGTGGCACAGAGGGCGACAAATGTCTGGGCGTGTTTGCGGATGATCTGCTTGTTGACCTCGGCCACCGGCATCTTGGAGAGGAAGTGTTCAATGAAATCGTGGGGGGTCATGGCCGCCAGGTTCCACTTGAGCTTGTTCACTAGCAGCAGCTCCATGTGCTGTGGGAATGGGTGACCAAACATGAAAAGTGCAGGGGAACTTTGGGGGTGTGGGGGGGGAGCGAGTGGGGCCGGGGTCTGGAGAGAAGTGATGGGGATCCAGGAAATGGGGGGCAACATGCAATCCCAGATCAAAAAAGCGAATGTGACCCGTGAAAAGACTCCTGCTCATTATTCAGATGACAGTTCACACGTGGCGACAGAAAAAGACCTCCCGCACCGAACACCCGCAAGACCTTGTCCTTAGCGCGCGCTGCCCATGCTGTGGACGCTAGAGGGCGCGCACCGTCCACTTTTCGGCCGCGCTAGGGATTCAGCCGCGTTGGGAGTGGAAGCAAAAGTGAGGCGGGGCGGCGGGGATGGGGGGCGGCGGGGTTGCGCTCGCTCCTGGAAGGGGCCCGGTAGTAGGGTCTCCCGTCCTTCCTCCCATCCCGGGGTCCTTTGGCCAACGGGGTGTCGGGCGGCAGTGGGGTTACCAGCAGCTCCTCGGGCTGGATGGAGTTGTCGGTGTAGATGCACAACTTCTCCGCCGTCAGGGGGATGGTCTCCTTCATCTTCGAGGCCACGAACATGCAGGTGGCCCCCAGCAGCTGCAGGCGGCCCTTCTTCACGGGCTCCAGCGACAGAAAGCGGTCCAGGTAGTTCATCGCCAGCGGGAACACCTCCTCCTCGCACTTCTGCTCCTCGCAGACCTGCTGGGGTGCCGGGTCCGTGACTGCCCCGCCGGGCCCCCCTTGCGGAACCCCGCGCCCCCCACCCAGCTCGTGGGTCTCCGAGCGCACGGAGGGTCGGGGAGGGGGCGGCATGCGCTTCCGTTGATGCGCTACCTCCCCCGAGTGTCCCCCATACCCACCTACTGAAACTGAAAGGGAAAGCCCAGAAGCTGGCTCGGCGAGCGGGAGCGGGAGCGGGCACGGCTGGGCGGCGTGCCCTGTGCGCGGGCTGCCGGCCCTGGGGACCCTGGCCCGGGTGGGTGCTAGGGGGCCCGCCTGGGCCAGGGTCGCATCAAATGGGGTGTGGGGCCGGGGGGCTGGGCGCCACGCTCGCAGCGCCTGCGAGACACAAAGGTGGCGTCCCCGGCTGCCGCGCCGCATTTCCCCAGACGTCATCTTTTCAAAAAATATTTAAAAATATAAAAAAAATACCTGGGTACATAAAAAACCCCTGAAAATGACCACTGAGCGGCCCTCTACCCGAGCCGGGGGTCTGGAGCTCGTTGCAGGCTCCGGGGAGATCCCCAGGAATTCAAAATCAGGGTCCCCCCCATCCCTGGGCGCGGGCACCGTTTCTCTCGCGCAAGGGCACCACGCCGCACTTTCAAAAATTATTTAAAAATACTTGTGAGTTCCTCAGGCGCCCACTGAAAGTCTGAAAATGTGACCCGAGCCTCTGGCTCGCTCCAGACAGATCACCCAAGCGGAGACCCCTGCAGACGGGGGTCAATCCTCAGAGCCTTGGGGGCCACGCGACCTTGCAGCCGGGTGTGCTCGCTGGCTCAGGCTAGCCGTGCAGGGCACCCCGGGACTTGCTGCTTGAACAAAGAGCCCCCCTTCTCGAGTGGGGTCCCCCCAAAATGCCCGTGCTCGGTCCCCGCATCCCTCCAACCAGTTCTTCGCAACCGTTTGGCCCCTAGCCGCGGCTCCAGCGCCTCGCCGGCTGTCCCCCTCCCCCACCCTGCCCCCAATTATTAATAAACTTTAGCTTTGCAATAAAAGAACAAAGATGGCGCATAATACTGGCATGAGCGGCCCTTGCATACGTGTCCACGGATATTAATTTAAAAGTCAAATATGTGCCCCCTTCCCCATGAAGCTGGTGGCTCCGCGGCTGGGAGAGGAGGCGCAGCGGGGCTCGGGCGCAGGCGGGGGGGCCACAAAGGGCGCCCAGCCTGTGCGCCCGCACCCTCTAGCCAACTGGGGTGCGCCTGGCACTGGTCTTCCCCATGGGACCCCTCGCCGGCTGCTCCCCTCCCCCCAGGAAAAGGTATTTCTAACGCCCCCACTCCTTCCTAGTTAAAAAAAAAAAATACCCACAACATCTTTATATTTTGAAAATACGATTCCTAGCAGCAACCCCGGCAAACTTCCAAGTTAGAGTGGGAGAAAAGGGAAGACTCGTGGCAAAGAAATGTGGGTGTGGGCAACAAGCTGCAGGGGTCTTAAGGGAGCCGCCCGAGCCCCGCACCTCCAGCATCCAGGTGGCCACGATCTTCCGCATGGATGGCAGGATCTCCTTCTGCACACACTTGAAGTAGGACACAGAGGGCGCGCAGGTCTCCTCTGCCTTGAGCATGGCCCGGAGCACCCGGTCGTTCAGGAGGTTGGCATCGGGGTACGCCCGGCGGATGGTGTCCACCTCGCAGCACAGGAGCTGGTGTGCCATGGCTGGGGCTCTACTGGGTGGTCTGGGGCGGGAGGTGGGTCGAGGGATCGGTCTGCGCTCGGCTCTGGCTTCTGCGCCCCGCGCTCCTTCGAGCTCTTCTGCCCTTTGCCGGAGCGCGCGGACGCTGCTGCTCGCTGCTACTGCGCCGACAGCCCTCTGGAGGCTCCAGGACTTTGCAACTTCCAACAAAACTCCCCTATAGTCGGTGTGACGTTACTGTTGTTCAGAGATCAAAGCCGCGCAGAGAATGGGAGGGGGGGGCGGGGGCGGGCTCAGGGGGAGGGGGCGCGGGCGCGGAGCGTCGGGGAGCGGCGAGGGGCTGAGTCCCGCAGCCGAGTGGCCCCCGAAGCCCGGTTTTCATAGAAATGCAAATCGCCCCGAGGCAGCCTTTCTCCCCGCCGGGGAAGAGGGGTGCAGGGGGGGCTGTTCTCCCGGAGTGGGTCCCCTGGGATTCGGGGGTGGGGTGGGGTGGAGGTGGTTCTGCAGAGGGGGACAACTAGGAGGGGCGGGCAGGCCACACGCAGCCGGGGGTGGGGGCTGGGGGGTGGGGGGCGGGAGGGAGACCACATGGAAGGGGGCTTCTGGGGCTTGGCGACACCCTATATCCGTGCCGGGAGAATGGGCGCACTTCCGAGAACGCCACGAGGCACCCACGGGTGGAGAGGCGGCCAAGGAATCTCAGCGCCTACATCTTCTTTCATTTTCATTAACACGTGTAAATTTCAGGAACCATTTAACATGCAGCGACACCGGTAGAGCCCCACAGCCCTGCTGCAGGGTTCATTCCGGTGCGCAGGGGGGTCATTGCCCGGGGGGGGGGGCACTAAATGTTTAAGAGATTTCAGCCTAGCATGCGCTCGCTCGAAAAATAAAATAAAATAAAATAAATGCCCGAAAATTCCAGCAGCAGCCCAAGATGGTGGCCGGCATTTCCTTCATCCTGTCGTCCTCGCCCGGGGGATCTGCGGGTTGTCTTCCTACCTTGGCCAAGTCCATCCTTGCGGGGGTCCCCAAAACCCACCCCACCCCTCCGGGCAATTTAACTGCTAGAAAAACACCCTTTATAGAAGGCAGCAAAACAGTGGTCTCTGTCCTGCTCATTTTAAAATTAAGAAGTGAAATAAATGACTGGAAATATTAGTGGCTTCTCTGTCTGGGACAAGACCACCGGAAGCTCCCTAACTGGTTCTGTTGGGGTGTGGACTCTCTTCACCTTCATCATCTGCGCTGGGACTGCATTCCCGAGCCTGAGGGGATGGCAGCGGCTAACAAAAATAACAATTATCAGTTAAGGAACTGGGTGTACTGACCTGATGGTTTTTTAACAAAAATCTACACATGTTCGTGGGTCTAGGAGAGAGTCCCCAATATTTTCACAAATTTAAGATATATAAAAGAACACATAAAGTGTTTTATTATTAGATACCATCTTTGTAGTGTTCTGTGTTGTTGTTTTTTTTTAAACATAGGGACATTTTACCAAATCTTTACATTTTGCAAAGTTTTACACTACCTGCCCCAAATTAAGAAAACTGTTCATTTACTTCCCTGTCATCAAACCACTGTATCCCCTAACAGTAAAGGCTCAAAGAAAAAGGACAAAAAAGACCCCTCCCCTTTGCAAGGGGGGACACACCAAGGCAAGACACCCCCTCTTTGGGAACCGATTCGTCCCGCGCTCCCCTCCCCCCGCCGGGAATTAGGGTTACAAATCTCCGGGTGCAGGATGGCAATTACCCCCGGGCTCACGCCTCGGGAGCTGTGGGTGGCCCGAGCAGGGAGCACCCACCGCGTGTCGCTGCGGCACCCACGCTCGCGTTTGCTCGGGGCACTCAGGAGCCTCGCAGCATCAGCCTGCGCACGAGGGCGGCCGGGCGGCTTTTTCATTCATAAAATTCCGACCCGGTGGCCGCCGGGGTGATTTATGAGGCTGCGCGCTATCACCAGGCGGCTCCTGTCCCGGGGACCTGGGGGTCCGAGCCCCGCGTGCACCCCTGGTCGGCCCGAGGCGGGTCAGCGACGGTCGGGGCAGCGGGGCATAAAGAGGTTCGGCCAAACGGGCTCCGGGTCCTTGAGGGAGCTCCCCCCACCCCCAGCCCGGGAGGCAGAGGAAACTGGAATTAGCATGAGCCAATGGGGGTGCGGCGCTGTTACTAGGCGGGGCCAGGCAGATCTCAACAAGGAACTCCGCTGAGTTCCCCGCTCAGTGACGGGCGCAAAAGTGCAAGCCCGGCCAGTGAGCGTGAAGAGCCGTCCAGGAACCCGTGGGGGAGGCGCTGGAATTTGGGGCCAGGCGGGGAGCGCCTGCCGCCCAACCCCCCACCGGGGAGCTCAGATCTGCGTTCCCCAGAACTCCCGAGGGGGCCCCAAACCGGGGGCCCTTGAGGGCTGCTCCTTCTAGGAGAGCAGAGGATGCATTTGTCTTATTTTAACATTTTTTTTTCTAAGAGAAAAGTAACTTTAAAAAACTTTACTGTTGTAGTTTAATTTTGCATTGCAAAAAAAAAAAAAAAAAAAACACCAAAAAAAAACCCCAACCCACCACGAAGCAGGATCTGCGAATTCTGGGCTCATTTAAAGTGCTCCGCTCTCATTTCTTGGTAGCCATTTGTAGACAAAGGGCCGGCGGCCCAATCGGCAGGGGAACCACGTTGGTTCGAAAGGAAATCTAAAAGTAACTTAAATCACCTTCCGCTCTCCTCGGCCCCTGGCCCCCAACCCGGGTGGCCGCGGAGGGCGGAGAGCTGGCCTCCGGAGGGCGGGTTCCGCAGCCAGCGCGTTTGCCTCCGTCCCTGGCTGTGGGAACCTCCATTCACCGCGGGGCCAGGGAGCGCGTTCATTCAGGATCCGGCGCCCGGCGCCGACCTCGGGAAGCACCGCGGCTGCGCGCCGCTCCGCTCCGCCGGGGGCTCTGGGGAGGGGGTGCGGGGCCCAGTGGAGATCTCCCACGGGTGTCGACCTCCGGCTCCCGCCTTTTCCCGAGAGGACCGGGGCGGCGGGAGGGGTGTACCCAGGTGGGGGCACCTGCCGCCGCATACCTGGCGGCGACTTGAAAGGACTTGGCTCCAGTTCCGCGAGTTTTTCATTGTTAAGCCCTTAAGTAGCCCTAGAAAAAACGCTTCCGAATGAGGGCTGCGGAGTTCCGGGGGTGCCCGGGCTCCCCTTCCTCCAGGCTGTTGGCTTTGGGGGCACGCATGGCGGCCCACGTGCTGCGGTAGCTCCGCTGGGGCCGCGCAGTGCGGACCGGGGCGCCCCGAAGCTGCGGCCTCTGCCCCAGGCGCTTACCTGGAACAGTCACAAGCTGGGCACCGGGGCAGCCGCACCCCCCACCCCCCGCCCCCTGACTTGCGTTTCTATCCCTGATCAATGAGTTTCAGCCGCACACAGACTAACCCGTCCTCCGAACCCCAGTCGCAGGAATGGCAGGATGCGGGATGGGGACACCCCTTGCCCCCTCTGAAGTCTCCGGCGAGGTGTGCGTGGATGTGAAAAGCAAACCCCAAGGTGTGGGAGGAGGCTGGCTCCCCTGCCTCTGGGGTCCCCAGGGAGAAGGTGCGCTTTTGGAGGTGAGAAGAGATTCTAGCTCCTTGATCTTTGCCCCTCAAAACGCATCGCCTGATACCCGAGCAACATGAAACCCCAAGTCCACTGGGCATTTCCCGGCCTCTTGGCTCAGGCCCTGGCCGGCCGCTGACCACGTGTCGTGTCGTGGGCGCCCAGACCGAGATGCGAACCACCTCCAACTACGGCAGATCCGGCGGGGGGTGGGGGTAATGACCCAGGAAGCCGTGTCCTCGCCCACCCACCGGGGCTGAGCAGACCCCGCCTCGGACCAAGGCGCAGGGAACCGCTTCGGGGACTCGCGGGGGGGGGGGGGGGGCGGGAAAGGTGCGGGACGGGACCTTCCGCAGGACGACCGGTTCTAAACCTCCTCGACGCCTGCGGCGAGCCCACCCCTCCCACGAAGGACTGGAGGCCCCTGCCCTCGCCTCTAGGACTTGTCGCTTGGCCCCCATCCTCGCTTTTTATGGGAGACTGCGGGGAGGACCCCGGATCCTTTGCCTTCCGGTCAGCTTTGTTCTGCCCCTGGAGAGTTTCCTTCCTCCGCCATGGTTCTGGGGGTGGGTGGGTGGCGGGGATCCTCTGGGTTCTGGGGCTCTGGACACTTGCCAGATCGGGCGGTGGAGGGGCTTTTTAGGTGAGCGAAGAGGGGTCCCACACCTAACGCCCTGCACCCCTCCCTCCCTGTGGTTCCCCCGGCCTAACGCTGTCGGGCCTGGTGGCAGGACACAGGTTTGGACCCACCGGGGAGTTCTGGGCGCGTGGGGTTTGCGGGGTTGAATGGGCTGCTGTCCGTCCCTAAGCCTCGCCGCCCGCCCGGTGCTCTTTTGGGGCTCGACCTGCCCTGGCGGGCCTGGGTGACCGGGCCTGGCGCGGGGGTGCGGCTGGGCTGGGAAGGCGGGAGCGCACGCTGCAGGCACCCAGGCCTTGGCTCGGAGCAGCGCGGGCTGCGCCCCGCATTCCACGCATTCCCGCGCGGCCTCGGTTCTGCCGCCACGTGGTTGCTCCGCGCGCCGCCGCTACCGTAAGGCTTGGAGAAGGCGCGCACTCGCGGCGCCGGAGCGCGACGGACCTCCCAGCAGGCAGGGCGGCCGCAGGGCCCAGCCAGCGGAGTGCCCGCCGGCCCTCTCCCAGAGTATAGACCGGGGCGGCTTTCTTACGTAACAAGGAGAGTAGTACCGCTGAGGCCATGACATGTCTCTTTGTCAAGACAGGCGGGAAGGGTGCTCAGGCCCCACTGCTGTCCGGAATAGGGTGACTGTCCATCTGGAGAACGTGACCGAACCGGACCCGTGACCATTATGACTTCCCAGCTGTGACAGGGCAGGAGAGGAGCTGCAGCTGTCTTATCGTTTCTTTCTCTTTTCTTTACTAATCAAGATCAATCCGTGTCTCGGTCCAATGGTGTGCTTGGGGTGCGGAATGCATGGGGGTGCTTAGCGCAAAGGAAAATATCTGCTAGCCACCATAACTGAGAAAAAGTCCTGCAGGTTCCTTCCTCAGAGGGTGTTCCGAGCACCTGACCTTAACTAGCAGGATGCCTGCGCTGTGCCTCCCGGGGCCCACCCTGACCCCCCAGGCTTGGCTGGGTGAATGGCATTCTGAACGCCCTCCTGACACTGCCACCTCTCGGAATCCTGGCTCCGACAGAGTGCTGGCCGACCTCCCGTGGAGGCGGGCATGGGGATGTGGACAGAAAAGGCTGGTGACCAGCCCATCATGGTGACAGCCCTCCCGCCTGCGCCAGTGGTGTAAGGGAGCTGGCCCCTTTGCTCTGAACTCCTGCAGGTTTGGAGAAAAAGCCTTTACTCATGTCCCCGTCCTCAGTTCCTCATTTCTCCTGCCAGGTGATCCTCCCTCCGCCAGGAAGCCTGTCACTGTCAACACTTAATCTTCAGAACTTAATCTCCATGGGTGAGGGAACTGAGGCACAGTCACCTGGTCCAGAGTCACGGCCTTGGCAGCCGTGATGAGCTGACTGTCAGACCCGCATCCTGATGGTTGGGCTGTGCCTCCCTCTGTGTCATGGCTCCTTCCAAGCTGATCAGGATAATCACCTCCCTTTTCAAGAACTCGTAAAAGCAAGCCACTGCCTCCAGCTGCCAGGGTGCTTGCAGCCACACTTGGGAGACTGCACAAGAGCGTCACACATAGGCCCACCTCTGCCGCAGCGTGCAGCCTGGGCAGAGCTCTGGCCCCATCTGTAAGAGGGGTGTGACTGTGCTCATCCCAAGGCCGAGGAGAAGAGTAATTAATTAAGGTAATAGGTGTGAAGCCTTAGCCTGTGTCTGACACAAGAAAAAGGTCTAATTTTGACTCACTCACATCGGACAGCTATTGTATTGGCTGTTGTCATTCCTTTATTTGACCGTCCAAGGGAAAAGGTCAGGCTCCTGACTAGTTAGGTATTGCATGTGTTAAGAACTCCTGTGGCGCACCAGTGTGCCGTGGCACACCGGTTGAAAATGGCTGCCCCAGAGGTAGGGAGAGGGAGAAAGATTAATTGCATCTAATGGGCGATTCAATCCTTATAGGTGCTAAGGACTTGGTTTGTTGGGCATTTAGGGGCAGACGGACAGGGCCCAGACTCGACTGCGTTATGGTCTCTGTTGTCTCGGGGTTTCCCACTGGAGAGCTGGGAAGTCATGCATGGGGGGAAATATTTTTTTCAAATGATGGTTCCTGGCCAAATCGGCAGGTGCCTTCTGCAGGTCCCCGTCTTGCTCACTGCTTTGCAGAAGCAGAAGTCGTGAGCAGGACGGCCGCCAGCAGAATCCCGAGGAGGCGCACAGAGAAGCCTTCACCCGAGAATGAGGAGGGGTGGAAACTGACAGGTACGGGCGGAGGCGGCGAGGAGGTGGACAGCCTAGCGAGCAGCGGCTTCGAAGCATTTTTAGGGTTTGAAGTACGAAGCACTGGGGAGGGTGGGCTCTGGAACTGCAGCCTGGACCCCCAGCTCAGCACCTGCTCTGCGTGTGGCCGACCCCTCTCCAGCCTCAGCCTCCTCGCCTGTCAGGTGGAGACGATGAGACCGAGCTCACGGGTCTTCACGGAGATGAAACGGCTTGGCGAAGGTTAAGTCCCGCACAGAGGAAGTCCTGCGTGTTAGCAAAGAGCCGGCATCGATCCCACACTCTGAAACTGTGACTTCATTAAGTCACATCCAACGTATCTCTCCATATTTTTTTTAAACAAATAAAAAGCTTACGTCACTGCCAATGAGATCGACACAGACAAGCAGGGCTGTTGTGCCCGGTTTCTGTACTTTCAGCCAGAGAAGAGCTCTCCAAGGGTTTCCTTTCGAGCCTGGTCCTGGGGGAGTGGAGTGGACTGTTGCCTCTGTGCTTCTTGAACGATAGGTCTCAGAGTCCCTTTTGTCGCTTCCCAGGTCAATTTACCGCTGCAAGAAGGAAGCCACAGGGTCACAGAGGGCAGAGAGCAGGGTGGGGAGCCACGGGAAGCAGCTGAGAGCGGCTCTTGGGGAGATGAACCTGGGCCTCGCCCACCCCTTCTCCTGCCCTTTGGTTCCTGGCTGATTAGGCCAAGCTCAGAATCCACCCACCAACGAATTCCCAGGCAAGTTTCAGGGTAATAGAGGCTGTTTGGAAAGAGGAGATGAAAGATAAGGACGGTGGTGAGGAAGGTAAGAATGCCAGGCAGGGGCGGAGGGGGAGGTTGGTGGTGGTGGGGGGGGGGTGAGGTGTGGAGGGGGAGGGGTCAAAAGGCCAGGAGGCCTACAGGCCAGGCAGGAGGAGCAAAGAAAGTTAGGAGCCCACCCCGGGTAGCAGCCCCTCCTGGTCCACCCAGGCTGCTCAGGGCAGAGACTAGCAGAGATGCTGATGGGGGCGATCATGTGACCCTGCTTTCGGAGACCTCCGACCTGCACAGCATCTTCACAGACGGTACCTGACTCACCTTCCCAGCGGCCCGAGGACAGCCACCGGGTTCCCATTTCACAGATGGGGAAATGGAGGCCCGCAGAGCTGGGATGCCTTCTGGCTGTCTCAGTCTAAAGCCCAGGGGGAAAGGGCAGATTACAAAGCACCTGGAAACTGCAGGGTTCACCTTTAAAAAACACACAAAAAACCCCAGCTGTATTGGGATATAATTTATACGCTATAAACTTCACACATCGACAGTGTACAAGGCAGTGGTTTTAGTATAAAGCGGTGCCACCACCACCGCTATCAATTTTAGAACATGTTCATCATTCCCCAAAGAAACCTGCCCCCACTGGCAGCCTGTCTCTGTGGACGTACCTGCTTTGGACACTTCATTTAAAGGGACGCCTACCACCTGGGCCTTTTGTGACTGGCTTCTGCACTTTGCAGCATGTTTTCACGGTTCCTCCCTGTTCTGTAGCGCGCATCAGCATTTCATTCCTTTTCCTGGCTGAGTAATATTCCACTGTGCCCATGGACCACATTTTATGTATCCAACCACCAGTCGATGGACATGCGGGTCGTACCCACGTTCTAGCTGCTAGAATAATGGTAGTTTTTGCATGGCACCTTCCATTTCTCTTGCAAAGTGGGGTTCGGCTTTAGGGGGTGCTCCAGCCGAGGGAGAACCTTGTGGGGTTTGCTCTCTGGGACCCAGGAGACCAGGACAGACGGACACTTTCAATGAGGACATCTCAGCCACTTCACTCCCCCTGCCCTGCCCTCCTCTTCCTCCTCCTCTTCTTTTTCCCTTTGATCTTTTCTCTCATTCCTTCCACAGGGAGGTCTAATGTCTGGAACCACAGACAATTATGCATACGAAATGTTTGTTTGTTTGTTTTCTGTGAGTTGAGAAACTCGACAGGATGGACACATTGTCCTGATTAGCTTGTGTGGGTCAGTGTGCTGTGACAATGGGGGGGAGTGGTGGCTCCCGGGGACATGGGCACAGGCATGGGGGGTGGGGGGGGCGGTGGCGGTGCGTCAGCTCTGACTTTCACTGAGTACACCGGCACCTTCAGCGTCCCAGCAACCCAGGGCTCTGACCTGTAACAAGAGAAAGTCATCCCTATCTCCTGATTTCTTCCTCTCTCCCCGTCTCCGGTCTGGGCCTGCAGAGCCCCCAGCGGCCGACTCACCGGGAGCGGAGGGCTCCTCACTGCGCAAGGCCTTTGGATGTGGCTCTTCTGTCCCAGCCACGAGAAGCCCAGAGCTAGAACCAGAGCATCAGAAAACCAAAGAAGCTCGCACTCCTTATCGGTTTGGGAGCTCAATCCCCGCCCCACCTCCGGCGTCCCTCACCGGGTCAGTCTTCTCTTCGGTCAAGGGCACTGGGTCCCCTCACCGCCACCCTGGCCTTCCCAGAGCTCAGGGGAGGGAGATGCCAGGGAAGACGTCTCTTTGGGAGTCTGTGGAGTTAGGAGAACGTGCCGGAGTCCTGTTGTGGAGCCGGGATGCGAGGGGAAGGGGGTCTGTCTGCAAAGGCAGCTCTTTGGAAACCGTGAGGACACACATTATGCCGACCCTCCGGCTCCTCCAATGTGCGTCAGACCCGAGGGGGCCTCGGGAGAAGGAGGCCGGGCACTTGTCAGTTCTGTGGGCCACGAGATTCTGGTCGCCGGGCACAAAAGCTCCTCCAAAGAGCACGAGCAGGAGAACTGCAGGGAGACTGCCGGGCAACTCTGCGAAATCGGAAAAATGAGGGTGCTCGCCCGCCCGGCGGAGCGCGCTGGCCCCTCCCCGGCCCTGATTAAGGGGAATTGGTGTTTGTGGGGGCGCTGGGTAAGACGTCTCTGATTGGGAGACAATTTTGTGGCTTTGGCCTGTAATTTGGACCCGGGGATCGGGCACAGTTAATGTGATAAACTTAAAAACCTCTGCTTGCGACCAGATGCTGAGGCCGGCCCCCAAGGCAGCCACCAAAACTGGCACTGCACACGCTCCACTCCTGAGGGGGATCGGGGGCGGGGGTGGGGGGGTGGGGGGGGGTGGGGGAGAAGGCTGCGTCTCCCAGGCTGGCTCTGGGAACTGGGAAATACAGAGCCTCGCCCTGTCTGCCGTCTATTCCAAATGCACACGGCTGGCGAGAGTCATTTTTGCTAGACATCAGTGTCTGAGCCTGTCCGTGTCCCAGACTGTGAGCTCTGGGGTGGGGGGGGGGGGGCAGGAGGGCAAGTACCCTTATCCTACCTTGGGGCCTGGCACACAGTAGGGCTTCCGCACAGACATGTTGGGCCAAGGAACGAAGGAATGAAAGGGACGAAGGTTTAAAAGACATGTTTTTGGCTTGAAGAGCCTTCGGGCCACTCCAGGTCAGAGGTTTGTTGCAGAAGGGTCTTTTTGGCTAGCGACCACTTTGTTATATTTCTCTTGCTTCCTAAATCACCAAGCTAGACTCACTGTGTGCGTGTGTGTGTGTGTGTGTGTGTGTGTGTGTGTGTGGTGGGAAAATTGGGAGGATGGGTGCGCTAGATGCTTGGATGGGTGCCGGAGGGATGGGAGTGATGAGTGGGATGGGATGGGATGGGAGGAAGAATCAGTATGCACAGCCGTGGGTCCCACCCTCTCTGTGTGCCGGAGCGTCCCCCGGCCTGCCTTCACCACCATTGTCCTTGCGCACATATGACATCCTTTGGCGTCTATATCGCCTTCGATGCTCTGGCTTTATTTCTCTTTCTTTGGTTCAACCTTTCCTTCCTCCCTGTGACCAAAGTGGGGCGAATCCCTGCTCCCTTTCATTTGCTGGGAGAAGACTGGACATTTTCAAACAGGAATGCTTACTAGGAACCTGCAGGCCAATGAACCGCCGAACATGGGATCGAATAAGACGGGGATGAGTTTACCCAACGCACATTCTGACCCTAAGGAGCTAAGAGCTGAGCAGGGCCAGCAAGTGGAGCTGCCACCACCAGCGGGGCCCGTTTCCCCCCAAAGGTCACAGACACCCAACGTCCAGCCCCAGCTGCCTTCCGGACTGGCCGCAGCAGGCCCGGTGATTTCAGATACCATCTCTGGGCGGGATGATAAAGCAGCCAGTTAGTTTTCTCAATGAAACAGGGACTCCCTGAGCCATGGCCACCGAGGAAGTGGGACTCGAGTGGCGGGGGGTGGGGGGAGGAGGGGGGAGGGGGAGAGAAGAGTCATGGGGCTCCATGACTTCAACAGGAAGTCCCAATAGCCTGTGTTTCTAACCGGCAGGCTAGAGGGACTGCCTTCCAGGGATTCTCGCTGAATACAGCTGCTTGGGTGACTTTTCCGAGGCTGTAGGACACGCAGGTCGGCCCAGCTTTCACTTTCACAAATAGCAGCTTCACACGGAGTATTTCTCTTCATCTCAGTCTGGTTCCCCGTTGCCTAGCGCTCTGTGAGATGTTCCTAAAGTTATCATGAAAGAAGATCCCGAGGTCAAGTGACCTGGGTCCATACGACGCACGTGGGAGAGTCCTGGGGCACGTTTGCAAAGGCACTGAGAAGTCCTGCAGGATGGAAACGTGCTGGCTTGCGAACAGAACACGTTTGAGGTCACATCTATTGGCAGCTGTGGTCAGGGTTCCAGCAGTAAGGCTGCTTGGGACACACTGCCTCAGAACGTATTTTAAGAGTCTATTAAAAAGTATAAATAGTTCTCTTTTTCCCCCTCAGTAAAACGAAACGGCTGCTAGAAAACTTGCCACACAGAACCAGATTGTGGCAGGCCCCTCCAGCCATGTGGGAAAGTACTGTTTTTTTACACCCCCGCCCCCCTCCAGGGTCTTATTTTGTTTCTTTCAGCTGGATTGGGCGGGGCAGGGGGGCGGGGGAGGGAATGATGATGCATTACTCTTATTATTTAGTGTTTCTTTAATTGCTAGTGGAGAAGCTTTGCATTTTTCCATCTGATGATTTGTTACCCAAATTTTCTGGTGTATAAACTGTATTTCCTTCTTCCTCTCTGATCACGTAGGAAATTGAAACTGGAGGCGGATCTTGTATATTTTATAGCAATCTACATGGAGGGTTGGCTTTCATTTGCATCTATTCCACATTTGCGCATTGCTGTTGCTCTTTTTGTATTTTATCACACATGTGATAGGTTTAATTTTCTTTTTTCTTTTTTTTTTTACATCCTCGAACTCCTCCGTCTGGTCTCCAAAGAGATGTTTCCATTCCTTTAGTCAGAATTTGTTTTCTTCCCACAGATGGGGAAAATGTTATTCTATTTTCTCCTAGCTTGTTAAAATAAATCTGAAAAAAAAAAAGTGTGTTTTCTCCTCAGATACGTAATTCACGTTTATCATGGGAAATAAAAATGAGCAAAAACAAGGACAACCCAACCCTGTAACATCCTACCGGCTGGGAATGGTCACATTGTTTTGTCCGTCTTCCCAGACTTTTCTCGGCATTTACAGTATATACAAGTGTAAAAGTATTTTTCATTTTACGTTTTAAAGTGTGGACGTCCACGCACTCGTGGGCAGGCGTGCACTGCTGGATGAACGCCAGGTGTGGCTGCATTTTGCCACTTTCCCCCTGGGCTTGGGTGCCTGGCCTGTGTCTCTGGTTGGAGCTCACCGATACGATTTTCCTCTTCTTTCCAGGGGGACTCAAAAGTCTCCGTGCATCCTCCTTCCACTGCGCACCCCTTTCATCTGCTTTATACTAGTTTTCTGAATGGAGGAGTGATTATTCCCGGAAGGACCGACGTTCCCACAGCGTGGACAGGCGTATGTGGGAGGTTAACGGCATGATGGCCCGCCGTCCAGCTGTTCTAAAGGGACCCGCAAGAGCGGGGCCCATCCTCCTTACGGAGGGCAGGCGAGTCCCTGGGTGGGGAAGGGCTTCCGGTTAATTCCGTGGTTTTAGCAAAGTGATGACATGCTCCGGCGCCAGGGGAGGCTCAGGTTTGCACCAGGGGCTGGACCCAGTAGGCTACATTTTGAGAGTGGGAGAGACCCGTGCCTGGGCCCTCACAGCACCCTCTGAGGGGTGGCACTGAACGCCAGGGTGGGGGACGGAGGAGGGGAGTTGGCGGTGGGACTCCCGGGGCCATCCCTGGCATGGCAGGAGGGAGCTCCACTTTCGCGTGACCCGGGGGGACAGCTCGCTGGTGACCCAGGGGGACCGCAGATAGGTGGCCTCCCTCCCATCCCAGGATTGTGCAAACCTCCCCGCGCCTCTCTCTGGTGCGACAGGAATGATGCTCGCCAACATTTCCCCAGATCACCCTCGAATCTCGTCTTTGTGCTGCCGATGCTCATCCAGGTCAGGGCTGTGGGTGCCAGTTGGACGCTGCTCACTCCCGGGTGGGTCTGTCCAGCCAGTCCCCACACTCATTTGCGGGGCCGCTGGGCGGCATCTGCCTGGCCACTAGCTCAGGTCCAGACTTTACATTTCCGAAACACCCCAAAGGCGTCTTCGACTCCTGACTTCCTCCCCGCCTCCCCTCACCCCCTCCTCACCTGCGGGCCCCCCATCCCAGCGGGTGGAAGCCCATTTCTCCGGTTCAAGCCCCGAACCTTGCAGCCATCCTTCACTGGCAGGGTGCCCTCAAGCCCACGTCCAAGGTCAGCAGGTCCTGCCAGCGAGACCTTCCAAGTACGTCTGGACCCTCCTACTGCTCAGCACCTGGGCCTTTCTGTCTTTCTGATCCCGTGCAGGGTGGCCTCACCCTCAGGACCTCGTCGTCTCCCAGAGGCCAGACCTCCTGACACCATCACCGTGGGGGCTAGGTTCCCACATAGGAATTTGGGAGGACACGCACATCCAGTCCATAGGCTCTGGTCTCACCCATCTCATTGCCACAAATGGGGTTTTTCTCACCCCACCCCCACATGTTTGCGTCCAGGGGGTGGAGAGACGGGAGATGGGCCCCGGGGTAATTAGAAGGGTCAACAGCATGAGGTCTCCCATCCGAGGCCCCTGCACCCGTGGGAGTGCGGCTCCAGGGAACGGCTTCTGCAGACGCGACCGATGATCCCCAGCGGCGCGTTGTGGAAGCTGCCCTTCAGGAAAGGGCCTGCCTGCCGTCTGCGAGCGGGGAGATGCGGCCTCCCCCAGCGCGGGGAAAATCATGGCTCAGGAATTGAAAATTATGTGGTGAACAGCAATTTAGAAGGCTCCTCGCTGAGCAAGTTTTAAAACAGAAAAACATCAAAACAGAGGAAAAGAAAAAACAGCTTGTAAAGTCTGTTATAAAAACTCCATGGAAGTGGTTGCTTTCAAATACTACCATTGTTTCTGACTTAATTTAGTAAAATATTAATGAAGTCAATTATTTCTCCCCTCCCCCGTCTTGGTTTTGCACTTAATAAAAACATCTAAACAACCTCTCAAACCCCCAAATCAAGGCTTTTATCTTCGCAGGGCCAATTCCACCTGCCAATTTGCAGAAGGGCTGGGTTTGGTCAGCAGACCGACTGCAGCATCCCGCCTTGGCAGAGTTTCCGCTTGCAGCCAGCCAGGCCTGCCAGGCCCTCACCCTGCCCTCGGGGGGCCAGAGACGCCTGCGGTGTTTGCTTGGTTGAGGGGTGTGTGGTGGAGAGGAGAGCATGGACGTTCCAAGCTTCCTTTTTGTCTTAACAGCTTTTACAGTTTTGCAGATTTCAAAGGTAGGTCCGTCCTTGGGACCCTTTCCTTCCGGCCTGAGACCTCAGAGGGCAGGGTGGGTGTGTCTGCTGCCTCTCCTGCCCCACTCAGGGGCCCTCCTGATGCTCCCGGCCCCTCTCCTGTCCGTTCCGTGCCCTGGGCCACAGTCCCCGGCAACCTGCGTCAGTTGCTCACCCGAGAGCTACTTCCTGCACCTTCCTGGGCTGGACGGGGTGGTACCGGCTTCCTTTGCTCCACCTGGAGCAGTGGTTCTCAACCTGCTGGCCCTTTAAATACAGTTCCTTATGTGGTGGCCCAACCATAAAATTATTTTCGCTGCTACTTCATAACTGTAATGTTGCTACTGTTATGAATCGTAATATAAATCTCTGATATGCAGGATGGTCTTAGGCGACCCCTGTGAAAGGGCCGTTCGACCGCCAAAGGGGTCGCGACCCACAGGTTGAGAACCGCTGACATGGAGCTTCCAGCCGGTGGGACTTGGACTCCTACAAAACCATCGCAAAACAATGGAAAATGATCAGGAGACGGAGGAGAGGACGGTCCGGTTTGGGGGCGCGGGGATGTCCCCTTAAGCGCAGCGGGAACCTACAGGAGGGTAAGAGTCCCCGGGAGGAAGGTGGAGGTGAGTTCAAGGAGAGGGCGGCCGGCAAGATACCTCACAGGGACCAGAGTCACCCTGAATCTCAGGTCACGCGGCCTGATACATTGATCACATCGGCTCCCTGGGTTGTTTCAATATCTGCTAAGTGAGGAGTGGCCCTGGCAGCGTGGGGCGGGGACCCTCAGGCAGCATCCCCCGTCACCCACGTGCCCAGAGAGAGAATTCACGGCTCCTGGACATGAACAGATGGCTCGGCTGATTGGACAGGAGCCTGGGAGGAACGAGCTTGGATCAGCGGCGAGTTTGCCTGGAGAAGAGGTGCTGGACCTGCAGGAGAGCAGACAGCGTGTGGGTCTTCGATGCCACCAGACAGCCTGTCCCACAGGCAGGCTCTCCGCGACCGGGTGGGTGGGGCAGCCGGTCCTGGGGGGCAGCCAGTCTTCCTCCAGCCACCCCACTCCTCATGGGGTGCCCAGCCTTTCAGCAGCAGGTCCACGAGGGACCTTGTCTAGGGCCCTCTCGTGGGGGCACCAGCTTACCACCTAGTGATAATTGATCACCTCCAACCCCTTCTGCTCTGGGAGGACACTGTCCAGTGCTCTGCGTCCATCACAGGGCGGACGGAAGCTGCCCCAGGACACTGCCACACGCCTGGACCAAGAACTTGGCTCACAGCTGGGAGTCACGGCACCCAGTGGGAACCTGAGCTCTGTCCCACCCCCGTCAGCAGGAGCAGCCAGCCTGAGGGAACGCGGGCGCTGCCTCTCAGAGACTCAGCTAAGGGGGGGCACCCAGCAGAATTGGGGGCCCGCCTGGCTTCCATTCGCCCTGTGTGGCGAATGCACCCAAACAATGGCCATTCTCTGGGGCCATGTCCCCAAAGGTAGGAAGTCATGGAGTCAAGAGCAAAGGCCGGAAGCGGGAGTGACATTGTCGCCCTCACTCACCTGCGCGCCTCTTGGCAGGTGCACGCTGCCCGGCCTCGCACGTCCTGCCTCGGGCTTCTCTGAGGACCCCTGTGGGCACGTGCTTGCCACTCACACCCCACGATCTGGCAGCGCTAGGACGTCAACATCTGTGGGCTGGCTCTGCCCAGGGGAGGGTGGCCGGGACAGATACGGTGGCACTGACCCGCCCCCTCTCAAGAGGAAGGTTCTGGAGTGCAGCCACAGGCTCCCGCAGCACCTTGGAGTCTCGGATCCGATCCCACATCCCTGTGGCTCCCCTCCTGTCCTGTCCTGCTCACCGGCCCCGAGGCCACTCTCCTCCACGGGGACTCGCGCCTAAGCACTCGCTTCTGCGTCCACGTTCCGAGGACCCCGAGCTCAAAGGGATGGCGCGTGCTCTGGGCCCCGGGGGCTGAGGCCAGTTGTCTGAGGCCGTTTCTCGTTCTCATGATGCATGAGGCAGCGTCACAGGGCGGGTGGGGGTGGGACAGCAATGAACCCGGCACAGCCCCACCCCCGCCCCGTGGACACCGCGTCCTGAGCGGGACTCAGTGTGTCCCGAGTGAAATGGCGCTAGGTGAGAGGTGGAGAGGGACGGGGGGCAGCGGGACGGGACAGCAGGGGCATCTGTGTGGAGCTCTGAGTGCGACAGAGGAGGGAATCGAGTGACCATCGGGGGTGACGTGACCCGGGCCGAAGGGACAGCCCGAGGCCACACGAGGGAGGTGAGCGTCACTTTCATTCCAGCCCATTCAGTGGTTAGAAATAAAAATTATTCAATTTCACATAATACCCCTGAGAAAATGGCTTAGCGGATTACCCAGCAGCCTCACGTCCTCCGGTGCCCGGGAGCGTCAGACCACACAGGATCCTCCGTCCGTTTTCCTTGCCCGGGGGGCACACGATCCAGGCAAAACACCCACCCGGGTCTCCAAGATGGCAGATCAAAAGGCAACACAACACTGCCTGCATCCCTCACCCCGTTATTAGAGACCCAGTCAGCTGCCACCCGTCAAGTCCGTCTACTTCATTATCACAGGAGAGAATAATAGAAGACGATGCACCAGCCCTCCCCTGGGCTGCTCACTAAGAAAGACCACTGTGATGTGGGCAATCCGAGCCAGGCGTGGCGGGTACCACGGTCGCCCCCAAATGACACGGGTGATGGCGGAGACACGGACAGGAGTCCGGAGCAGACGGCAAAGCTCTGCTTTCCCTTCCTGGGGATGGGGTAGCTCCGGAGTGTGTTCAGGCTGATGATGAGCACTGGGCTGAGGCCTCAGTGGCCCGTAGACGTCAGAGCCTGTACGTGGGCTGGGAAGCAGGTGTCGGGGACAGAGGGACCTCCCAGGAACCGCCGTTGCTGCAAGGGACAGAGTTCAGACGGAGCCCCAGCGTTTGATTGCGGAAAGGCAGGCGGCCCGTTGGATCCCGTAATAACACTCTGTGCTTGCCGTCTGGTCTGTTTTCACCCGAGGATCTCAGAACGTTTTCAGGTGTTAATTAAACTTCAAAAACGGTCTGACGCAGTGGGTATAATTAGACCCATTTCTTAGCTGGGTCATCTGAGGCCCATTAAGATGAGCCGACGCGCTTCGTTAGAGCCTGCCATTCGGGCTTTTCTGTTTCCAGCCCCTGCGTGCCCGGTTTGTTTCAATGTCTCCAAATCAGAGAGGGACACAGACATTTAAACAAATCGACTCAGAGGCCAGTTACTTAAGGAATTCTCGGGCAAACCCTCAGTGGGTCTCCGTGACCACGGTGCTATCTCGTTCTCTCATCACAATGAACCGAGGTATATTTTTTTTTTACATGCCTTTAGGAAAAGTTGTGTGGAAATATCCCAAAGCAGGAGGTGGGTCCCAAGAAGCCCCGTTCCCATGGCCCCACACGGACCCCCCTCCTCACCCCCTGGCACCCGGGAGCCCCAGGTACGCTGCTCGGCTCCCGTCATGCTGCCAGGAGGCTATAAAATGTCGTTTCATCTTAAGTTACATAAGCATCCAGCACATAAGAAGTCTGTTATTACAAAGGCAGCCACACTGGGGAAAAAAATGAAAAAAAAAGGTCTCGTTTCTTCTGAATATCCGCACCAAACACTTTTGATGTCTTGTAAGGGACGGCTAAATCCTACGAGGGAGAAAAATGCACAAAAGTCCTTTTAAAAAGGCAACCTGGCTGTCGCCGATGTTGGGTCTGGCGAGAAGTCCATTGTCCGCGGGGCGAGGGCCGGGCAGTCCTAATCCATCCTATGGCATTTGCATTTCCCTTCTGCCCGACAGGCAGCTTATGCAAAGCAGCTCTCAGGATTCTCAGGGCGCGGGGGGCCGGAGAACCCTGCACTCTCGCTCACTTCAAAACCGCGCCCGCGACAATGGAGAGCGCTGGGGTGGACGCGCCGTGCGCTGGACGCTTCCTCCCCCTTCTTTGGGAAAACAAACGGGCAGTTTCTCTGACAGTGAGATTTATAGGAAACGAAGGAAGTGTGCGAAGAGAGCGGGTCCCGCCTGTAATGTTCCCGGGATAATCAAGGGCCTCATTCACCGAGGCACCCACTGCACTCCATCCTTCCACATTCTTTCCTCTTGACTGACTCTCAAAAGATCCATTTCAACGAGGAAGAAAACCCCCCAGCATCTTGGAGGATGGCTGCCGATTCTGACACGTAGATAAGTTGTCTGGCGGGCAGATAGCTCTGGCCCAGCGCTATCGGACAATTGACCTGTGGGTGCGGGGACCCCCAGCAGCCTCGCTTCTGGGGGGGATCTCGCGGGGCACGCCGGCTCTGCAGATTAGGGGCCCCGCCGGGAACCAAGACCGCCTTGGTGCTCGGTTTCGCCTGTAATCTTTCGGGCGAGGTGTGTGCAGTCAGCGACTTCCTAGGAAGGTTTCGGCGGTAGGGGAAGAAATTTAAGTTCCCAGGCGCTGTCCCCAGGGCCACCTGAATGGAGCCGGCGTTTGAGGCCCGGCCAGGATCTCGTCCTGCGCTGTGCCAGGCTGCGATAGCATCTGGGCTGCCCCTGACCTTGGTCTGCTGGGGAGAGGAAGGCAGCCTGCCTGCGGGCGTCAAGGAATTTAATCCCAGCGCCCGCTTTTAACGTGACAACAGACTGAGAATTATGAGGTCCTGTGCGGAATGCAAAGATGAAAATGTTAAGAAAGGAAACCTTCGATGGGAAGGGATGATGATAATGAGCATGAGCATGTTCCGGATGGGGGCCTTATTCTGTCTCAAGAGGACCTGGGGCGGAGAGCTGGGTGCAGAAGGATAAACAGTGTGGGTGGGCGGAGGGTGGGCAAGTCTGCTTTCTGCGGGCACACAGTTCTACAGGCCCCGGGCTTAGCAGCAGACTGTTACTGTCCCCGTCCTGGAGGCTGGAAGTTCAAGGTCATGGTGTCTGCAGGGCTCTCTCCTTGGCGAATAGACGGCCGTCTTTTCCCTGTGTCCCCACACGGTCTTCCCTGCGTGTGTCCTCATATCCCCTTTGTATAGAACCCCAGTCACGTGGGACGAGGACCCACCCTCCTGACCGCATTTAATCTTAATGACCTCTTTACTGACCCTGTCTCCAAACACAGCCACCCAGAGGGGCTGGGGCTAGGACTTGAATGCACGAAGGTTTGAGGAGACAATTCGGCCTTTAACAAGGGAGAAGGAGGTCTCTCCACGGAGGAGATGTGGGCAGCAGAGCCAGATAGAAAAGGGCAAGATGTAGGGTCAGGCTTCCTGGGGGCAGAGCATGAGGGGAGCGCTCAAGAGGAAGGAAGTGAGGAAGGCAAGATGGGGCCAAGGGAAAGCTCAGCAAATGGTCTCATCTGAGCACTGGCCTTGCCTGAGCCCGCAGGGAGCTCTGAAGTGTCTGACCATCATGCCCAGAGCTGGCCCCCCTGGAGGCATGGGCCGTGCGCTGGCCGCGGCTCTCCCAGGCTGGTGCTGCAGCGTGGGTTTCTGGGACAGTGACTGTCTCGCAGCCCTCTGGACAGGGAGGTGGCTGGGAGCTCGTAGTAGCCAACAACCCAGGCCAGTGCTCATGGTGGCCAAGCCAATAGGAGGTCCTGGGCGGGTCCCACAGCTTCCCAGAGACACAGCGAGCTTGGGGGCCAGGGGAGTGGCTTCCGGTGGGTTGACCACAGGGGCCCGAGGTGGCAGGTGGGGCTGGGAGCTTCTGGAGAGCAGAGGGTCTGGGAAGAGTTGGCAGCCAAGCAGGAGCCTGGACTTCGGCTGTGGGAGGACTTGCCCAGGGACCTGCTGGCCCTGCGCCTGGGTCCTCTTCACAAACACCTGGTCGGCCCCACCCCGAGGGGGACGGGGCAGCAGGTCCCACCCCAGGCTCCCTCGGGGACAGCTTCTCGTTTTGACCTCCCTGTCCCATCACCACCCCCACCTGCACCCAGTGGCCCCACATGTGTCAGGGACCTGCCAGAGGGGTTCCCGGAAAACGTGGGCCAGCGGGGGCTCCGCCTCAGCTTCTGGGGGTGCTACCCACGCTTTGGTGATTGAAATCTGATGAGTAGATTGAATGGACTGAGTGGATAATGGGTCTGCACATCTCACAGCCCCGGGCAAGGCAGCCTCCGAGCCAAAGCCGGTACCGGCTCCCCTTCCAGGAGAGATGAGGCGGGGCATGTGCTGGGGCATAGGGCCCAGGGTGTTCAGAGGGAGGGAGAGGGACAGATATTGGCTGGGTTTGTTTTCTTCCCCAGTTTGTCCATGGTGATCCTGTCTACACTGCACGCCAGCTCTGTGCAGCTCCCTGGGGTGTCCTGTCTACACTGCACGCCAGCTCCATCCAGTTCCCTGGGGTGTCCTGTCTACACTGCATGGCCAGCTCCATCCAGTTCCCTGGGGTGTCCTGGCTACACTGCACGGTCAGCTCCATCCAGCTCCCTGGGGTGTCCTGTCTACACTGCACAGCCAGCTCCGTGCAGCTCCTTGGGGTGTCCTGGCTACACTGCACGCCAGCTCCATCCAGTTCCCTGGAGTGTCCTGTCTACACTGCACGGCCAGCTCCATCCAGTTCCCTGGGGTGTCCTGTCTACACTGCACAGCCAGCTCCATCCAGTTCCCTGGGGTGTCCTGTCTACACTGCACAGCCAGCTCCATCCAGTTCCCTGGGGTGTCCTGTCTACACTGCACGGCCAGCTCCATCCAGTTCCCTGGGGTGTCCTGTCTACACTGCACAGCCAGCTCCGTGCAGCTCCCTGGGGTGTCCTGTCTACACTGCACAGCCAGCTCCATCCAGTTCCCTGGGGTGTCCTGGCTACACTGCACAGCCAGCTCCATCCAGCTCCCTGGGGTGTCCTGTCTACACTGCACGGCCAGTTCCATCCAGTTCCCTGGGGTGTCCTGGCTACACTGCACGGTCAGCTCCATCCAGCTCCCTGGGGTGTCCTGTCTACACTGCACAGCCAGCTCCGTGCAGCTCCCTGGGGTGTCCTGGCTACACTGCACAGCCAGCTCCATCCAGTTTCCTGGGGTGTCCTGGCTACACTGCACAGCCAGCTCCATCCAGTTCCCTGGAGTGTCCTGGCTACACTGCACTGCCAGCTCCATGCAGTTCCCTGGGATGATCCTGTCTACACTGCACAGCCAGCTCCGTGCAGCTCCCTGGGGTGTCCTGGCTACACTGCACGGCCAGCTCCATCCAGTTCCCTGGGGTGTCCTGTCTACACTGCACAGCCAGCTCCATCCAGTTCCCTGGGGTGTCCTGGCTACACTGCACGCCAGCTCCATCCAGTTCCCTGGGGTGTCCTGGCTACACTGCACGGCCAGTTCCATCCAGTTCCCTGGGGTGTCCTGGCTACACTGCACGGTCAGCTCCATCCAGCTCCCTGGGGTGTCCTGTCTACACTGCACAGCCAGCTCCGTGCAGCTCCCTGGGGTGTCCTGGCTACACTGCACAGCCAGCTCCATCCAGTTTCCTGGGGTGTCCTGGCTACACTGCACAGCCAGCTCCATCCAGTTCCCTGGAGTGTCCTGGCTACACTGCACAGCCAGCTCCGTGTAGTTCCCTGGGGTGTCCTGTCTACACTGCACGGCCAGTTCCATCCAGTTCCCTGGGGTGTCCTGGCTACACTGCACGGCCAGCTCCGTTCAGCTCCCTGGGGTGTCCTGTCTACACTGCACAGCCAGCTCCGTGCAGCTCCCTGGGGTGTCCTGGCCACACTGCATGGCCAGCTCCGTGCAGCTCCCTGGGGTGTCCTGGCCACACTGCACGGCCAGCTCCATTCACTGTTTGTCTGAGTGAGGGTTCCCAGTTTCCTCACGGTCAGCCTCATGTGTGGGGGAATGATTACGCACTTGAGTTTCCCAAGCACCCACCAGTGTCTCCAGGACTGCGTTTGGCACTGACTGCAGGCAGGGAGGGGTTGTCATGGTGACAACGTGTTAGGAGACCCCCATTCCCACGTCAACATGGTTTAAGGCTTCACAAGAGACACACGCACAAGGTCGGGGCCCACTCCCCGGCTCTATTCCCACCGCGGACGCTGGTGGGGCAGCTCCTAGGACCCCACGTGGCGAGCTGGTTAAGGAAGGACATTAGAAGCTTCACTCGCCATCCCACTGAGCCTGCCCGGGGCTGCGAGGGCGGAGGGCGCGTGGGTGCTGACGCGCTCTAACGGTGCCCTGTTTTGACTCTGTGTTGACGATGGAGAAGGATCCCAGGAACGCCCCGGCGGGCAGCGTAGGGCGGTTGTCACATTTGCTCATGGCTGGCAGCTAGTCCTCTTTGGAAAGGGAGCAGCACGCCTCAAAAAGACACCATCCTGCAAAGGGTAGAGCCCTCAGGTTAGAGAGAAGAATTCATTTCAGAAACCATGTACTCAATTCTGTTTGACACAGGTCTTCTTTCCCTCTCTCCACCCCCACGACTCTGCCCACCAGATGGACGCGGATGCGTCGCGGATCCCAGGCAGAGCTGGCCTTCCCGTGGCCCAGGCTCGGTGGCCTCGAACCTGAGTGACTGCTGGACGGCAAACACCCGGGTCCCTCGAATTTATAAAAATACGGTGCTTGTTTTTAAAACTAAAGGGCACAAAGACAGACAAAGAAGGAAATGGAGGAATGCTGACTTAACGAGCTGACTATTTTCTTTAGCTGACTTGGGGGCGCGACAGAAATCTGGAAAAGATAAAGCGACAAGTTCAAATGTATCGAGCTTACTTTTCGTTCGCATCAAAGCAAACCAAACATTGAGAAGGCCTATACGCCGAGCTAGAGTACTCAATTGATCCTTTCTCCCCCCCTGGACCGACCGCTGGGGAACGGGGATGCCCGGCCTCTTGAATAACGCTCCGGAACAGCGGGCCAATTGTGTGGCGGGCCGAGCGCCGCCCCAGGGAGCCGATAACTTCCTGTGTTGAAATGATGACTGGGAGATTTCATCATGATATCCCTGCACACACCAGGAAATATCGCCTTACGGACCTGCCATTTCTTAAAGTAATCGGTGAGAATGCCATTAAAGTCGATGTCTTAATTAAGCTAAGCATTAGCCGTGGAATTACAGGCATCCGAAGGTTTAGCTCGTGTGGGATCTGGTTTCCCGGGGCAGAGGTATGTGAGGGGTGGGGGGGGGGGTCTGGGGTGTGGGGGGGACTCCAAGGGACAGGTCGTTGGCTCTCAGAGCACCGGCCTCCCAAGAACACCTCCCGAAGGCTGCGCAGACGCTGCGCAAGGTGAGCCGGAGCCTGGAATCCTCCTCGCCGGGCAGCGCCTTTAACCCGCGTCCTGGCGCTCAGTCAGCGGCTCCCGGCGCTGTGCAGAGGTGCACTTTCTGACAATGAAAGAATGGGGGGCGGGTGGTGGTGGGGAAATGTGTGTGGAGACTGTCTGCATTCATTTATAGCTGCCGGAAATGATGGAAAGCAAACATGGCTTAAATGGGTCTATAAAAAGAGCCCCAAATCCCCTTAGACAGACCAATAAGCATTTTGACGATTTCAGTATAAATAAATCTGGAGCATAAGGACTGAATATCTCTCTCAGACACTCAGAGTCTGAAACGGCGCAGAGCAGAGAAGGGCTGTGAGGAACGTGACTGCTTTGGGAGGCTGTTTCAGAGGAACCTGTAGCGAGTTAACACCCAGAGAACGAGCGGCTGCTGTTGTCTCCCAGTGTCTGGGGTGACCAGACGGTGGCTTGGCGGAGCATTGTCTTCCCTTCCTTGTGCTCACGGGGGGAAATCCCATCAGTCCTGGCCCCTCCATCCAGGAAGCCCCTGCCTCCCAGCCTCCCCGTCCTGGGCTGGGCGGGCTCCTCACCCAGGGCCACGCAGCGTCGGAGAGGGTGGGAAACTGGCTGGGGACATGTGATGCCAAAGAGGGTGTTGGGGGTGGGGGTGGGGGAGGGCTGGGCTGTCAAACTCAGGGCACCAAGGGAGACCGAGAGGGGCTGATGAAGTCAGCTGCCAAAAGGGACCCCAAACCATTTCCAGGTGGGAAGGTTCTGCCCAGGCAGGAAGCATCAGAATGCCAGGGACAAGAAGGGGCAGGAGCCGGGCAGAGGCCAGGGCAGGGCCAACAGTCACCTGTGGGATCAGTAGCAGCTTCCTATGGGACTGTAGGGAGAGTCTCATGGGAAAATCTGCTGGATTTAGTAAGCAAGATATTCCCCACCAGCAAGATACTCCCCACCAGCAAGATACTCCCCACCAGCAAGATACTCCCCACCAGCAAGATACTCCCCAACAGCAAGATACTCCCCACCAGCAAGATACTCCCCACCAGCAAGATACTCCCCAACAGCAAGATACTCCCCACCAGCAAGATACTCCCCACCAGCAAGATACTCCCCACCAGCAAGATACTCCCCAACAGCAAGATACTCCCCACCAGCAAGATATTCCCCACCAGCAAGATACTCCCCACCAGCAAGATACTCCCCACCAGCAAGATACTCCCCACCAGCAAGATATTCCCTACCAGCAAGATACTCTTAGTCCTCAGGATACTCCCTGTATTCATTTCTAGTGGCTTTTATAACAAAGCCCCAGACAGACGGCTTACACAACAGACATTTGTAAGTCCTGGAGGCTGAAGGTCCAAGATCCAGGTGTAAACAGGGCTGGTTCCTCCTGAGGCCTCGCTCCTCAGTGTGTAGACGATCATTGTCTCGCTGTGTCCCCAGATGGTCCCTCTGTGTGTGTCCGTGTCATGATCTCCTCTGCTTATAAGGGCTAGGCCTCTCTAGTGACCTCATTCTACCTTAGTCACCTCTTTTAAGGCCCTGTCCCCAAATGTGATCACACACTAAGGCACTTGGTGTCAGGACCTCAAAATATGATTTTTTTTTGGGGGGGGGACCCAGTTCAGCCCATAATTTTACACGGTCCCTAAGATGCCTATGAAAGGTCCTTCTAGTTCTAAAATTCTAGGAGCCTGATTAGTCTGGCCTTCTGATTATCCTCATGGTGCTTTTTTTACCCCCCGTGTGGAAGATTTCAGTTTTTATGTAGTTAAATGTTTTGGGTTCCTTTTACATTTTTAGTCATAATGGAAAGGCCTTCCCTATTGTGGGGCTATGAAAGAATCCTTCCCTGTGCTCTCCTAGCACTTTTATGGCACTTCTGGTTTCTTTTCTCCTTTGACTCTTGGACCCAGTTGGTAGCTCATCCTGGCATATGCCACCAGCTGCCCGCTTGCCCCCCAACCAGCTGCCTGCTTGCCACCCCCCCCCCCAGCTGCCCTCTTGCCCCACCACTTGCTGGCTGCCTTCTCCGAGACGCCTTCTCTTTCCTGGTTGTATTCGAGTCTACCTGGACCTTCCGCACCATGTCTTTGTCTATTTATTTCTGGTCCCACCCTGTTTTAATGATTGATGCTTTCTGATATGTTTTAATATCTTCCAGGATAACCCCTCTCCCTGTTCCCCCCTTTTTCAGGGTGCCTCTGGCTATCTTATTCATTTTCCCATATGAATGTTAGCACCGCCTGGTCTAGTCAAAGAAAACGTCTGTATTTTCCTTGGTTTGACCAAGTTAACTTTGTAGAGCAGCGTGGGAGCACTGACCTCGCGCTCCGCTCGTCTTTCCGATGGTCGTCTTTTCTGTTCTTCAGTCACTGACGAGTTTACTTCTCATCTCGGCCTTTTAAAGTTCTCGTTATGCTTGTTCCTTAGTATTTTATCTTTAAAGAAATTAACTGAGGCTTGTTTTTTTCCCCTTCCAGTATAGTTTCTGTGCACGCGTGCATGTGTGTGTGTGTGTGTGTGTGTGTGTGTGTGTGTGAAAGCTATTGATGACTTAATATCGTCTGCTGCCTTGCTGATCCCTTTTCTTGCTTGAAATAGTGTTTTAATGGATCATTTGGGGTTTTCTACAACATCAGCCCAAATCCAGAACGCTGACAACACCCAGTGCGGATGAGATTGTGGAGCAACCAGAACTGTTGTGCGTTGCTGGCGGGAATGGAAAGCAATAAAGCCTCTTTGGGGGAAAGTTTAGCTCTTACAAAACTAAACATACAGTCCAGCAATTACACTCCTGGGTCCTTACCCAAAGGAGTGGGAAACTTATGTCCACACAGAAACCTGCACACGGATGTTCATAGCAGCTTTATCCATAATTGCTAAGGCTTAAAGGCAACCAAGATGCCCTCCAGGAGGCCAGCGGATGAGTAAACGGTGGTCCATCCACACCATGGAATATCATTCAGCGCCACGAAGGAATGAGCGCAGAAGCCACGGGAAGGCGTGAGGGAATGTTACATGCATAACCACGAAGTGAAAAACATTCATTCGCAAAGGGGATACACGGCATGATTCCAACTATAGGAAGTTCTGGACAAGACAAAACTATGGCCACAGCAAAAGCTCAGCGGTGCCCTAACCGGTTTGGCTCAGTGGATAGAGCGTTGGCCTGCGGACTGAAGGGTCCCAGGTTCGATTCCGGTCAAGGGCATGTACCTTGACTGCAGGCACATCCCCAGTAGGGGGTGTGCAGGAGGCAGCTGATCGATGTTTCTCTCTCATCGATGTTTCTAACTCTCTATCCCTCTCCCCTCCTCTCTGTAAAAAACCAATAAAATATATTTTAAAAAACCCCACACAAACAAACTCAGTGGTTGTCCGGACTGGAGGATGGAAGGGGGTCATGGGGGATCAGGGCCCTGAAACCGCCTGTAGGACCCTGCAGTGGTGGACACGTGCCGTGTATTTGTGCCGACCCATTGCACACCAAGACTGGGCCCTCAGGTGAACAGAACTCTGCTTGATCGCAAGGTGCAACGTTGCCTCGTCAGCTGTGACAAAGGCTCCGCACCAATGCAGGAGGTTAACACGGGAAACTGGAGGCGGGGCTGGGGTGGGAGGGGACACCGGAACCCTGTACTTTCCCCTCATTTTTCTGTGACCCTACAACTGCTCAAAAAGTCTATTATAAAACGAAATATCGAGAGAGAGGCCCGCAGTGTGAGATTTTGTAAGAACCCCATATAAAGCGGAGTCTCTCTTTCCTGAGAGAGGATCCTGGGACAGACGCGGGCGGAGTGGCTGGGACTCTCCGGAGGTGGCCGCGGCCCCCGGGGACGCATGCGACGGCTGCCATCAGCGCTCAGGGAGGTGGGTTGCCAGGCTGCGATGGTCAAGTCACGGGAGTGAGTTTCTGGTGTGGCTGAGCAATTCCTCAGAGAAGCAGCCGGCCTGGCACCTCCCTGCACGAATGTGGCCCAGGCCGTGTCCCTCCGGCAGCTCCGCGCCTCCCCTGAGGGTCCCGCCGACCAGGAGGCTGGACCCAGGCTGCCCCGTCAACAGGGAGCCAGCCGGGTGGCAGCCCAGTCCTGGAGGAACATGGAGTCAGGGCCCTGACCCGCCACGGTGCTGCCCACGGACCCCCAGGCCAGACCTGCATCCAGAACTTTCCTCACGTCCTCAGCTCGGGAGATGGGCAAGCAGGCCTCCTGTTCCGACCTCAGAGGGGACAGCGAGAAAGAAGGACCGAGCTGGGCTCGGAGCCGCCGGCACCAGCCCACATCCGGCCAGATGGGCCTCTGGGGCGGTTCTGCCACACCCTCCTCTCCCGATGAGGAAATTGAGGCTGGGTGTGGGTCTCAGTCAGGGAGAGCGAGGGGGTGTCCAGTCCATCCTCCAGGCCAGCACTGCCCGCCCCAACCCACCCAGGCTGCCCACAGCTGGCCGGAGGCTGCCCGTGGAGGAGAAGCAATTCTATGTGCAAACGGAGTGACCTTTTTGCCTCCAGAATCCCTGAAACCCAGGACAGAGCCACCCTGCAGCCACGGGAGGCAGGACCTCCTCCCGCTAAGGCCGTAGCAGTGCTGTAGGTCCCTTCCTTCTCCCCTGTGCCCCTCAGCCCCAGAACCCTCCAGGCGGTGCCGAAGCCCATCCCACATACCTCAGAGCCCATCGGGCAGGGAGGGAAACGTCCGGAGGAGGGCCGGGCGGGCGGAGGGGAGGGGAGGACTCCCCACTCATCGGTCACCAGTGTAGGAAGAGACACAGAGAGACGCAGAGACAGGGAGACTCACAGAGGGAGAGACAGACAGTCAGACACAGGAAGACACACCGGGAGAGACAGAGGGGGAGCTCTTAGCATTTCAGCAGAGAAACTGAACCCCAGCCTCCGGGGCTCTGGACTCCCTGCGGCACCTCTGATGTCCCCACCTCCGGCCCCTGGGGGAGACAGACACGTGCACGGTCTGTCCCTGACCTCAGATGGCTTTGGTCTGGCTGAGGCCACGTAAAGACACGCAGAGCAATGCACACACACTCGCGCCCACCTGTGGCCATGCCCAGCCCCCGGGGAGCAGGGGTGGGGAGGAGAGCAGCTGGGGCCCATGACCTAGCAATTCCACTCCCAGGCACGTGCCCAGGAGAAGTGAAAGCAGGTGCTCACACCAAAGCTTATTTCCACACGTTCACAGCAGCGTTACTCACAACAGTCAAAAGCGGGGAGCAGCCCACTGTCCATCAGAGGACGAGGGGAGCAACACGCTGTGGTCCCGCCATACAATGAATGTTACTCAGCCATCGCGTGTGGAGGAGCCTCCCAAACGCTGTGCTCCGTGAAGAAGCCAGACCCGGGAGACCACACATACGGTAAGGCTCCGTGTGCGTGACATGCCCAGAACAGGCAGATCCAGAGAGACAGAAGGCAGGTTTCTGGCTGCTGGGGCCGGAGGCTAATGGGGCGCTTTTCTTGGGGAGGGTGATGACGTTTTGGAACGGGGCAGGGCTGGCGCACCGTTCGCTTTAAAATGGCCCACCTTCTGTTGGCGCATTTCACCTGAATGGGAAAGAAGCAGCCACCAGAAACCAGAGTCAGGACACAGACGGAAAGGAAGTATAAAACTATAAACGTTCTTTCACAGGCTCTTCCCCGCAGTTTCAGGGTGTGGGGGGCAGGTCCCCGAGAACAGGGACGCGAGTCTGAGTGCCCCGTGGTGACCGGGACTCGTTTGCAGGGAACCCAAGGAGCTCGTGTGGCCCGTCCCAGCTGGGCAGGTGCCCAGGTCCCTTCAGCCCCATCCGGCTCCTTCTCCCTCGAGAATGACCCCTGGTGACAGAGGCCGCCTCGGGGCTGTAAGTGCCTGCCCCTCTCCTTGGTGTGTCCTCCTGGCTCTCCGAAAAGGCCCAGCCAGCCGCTTCCTGCTCAGGTTAATAATTTTTGGCCGGACATACCAACAGACTTAGACTCGAACCTGCAGATCCGCTCGTGGTGCCTGCTGACCGGGCTGGCGCTCAAATGCTCCACTTCGGCAGGCAGGCCAGACCTGAGCCTGCCTCTGCCCGTTCTCCATATACTGGTACACGGCGCATCTCCCACTCCTCCCCCTCGCTCCCGACTGGAAGGTCTTTCTTCCCAGTGAACAAGCTGATCCGCGAGGGACAGGGGCCGAGGGACCCCGGAGCTGGCACTTGTAGGATGCGGGGCGATGGGTGGGGCACAGGTGGCAGTGTTTTCCCAGGTGCGTGTCCTTCCCGTGGCATCGCTCATCCCACTTCGGAAAAACCTTTTCTCGTATCACGTGATTGGTAGGTCATAGTGTCCGCAAACTGGGATGGTATGACAGACAGACAGGCAGGCAGGCAGACAGACCTCATGCTGGAAGAGGCCATGGGGAGGAGGAGGCAGAAAGGAAAGTAGAGAGCAGGGAAGAGAACTCGGGGAGGAAAGAGTTCTGCCTCATCTGGCTGGGCCCGTGACGAAGACAGAAAGATGCCCAAGTGGCCGCAGCTGCTTACGGCCTGAGAGCAGGTTGTGATTCGTAAGACACAGCCAGCGAGGAGCGCCCGCAGGAGAAAACGAGAAAGCGCGAGATGCCCAGCCCACGCGTGGGTGTCTCTGTCCATGAACAAAGCGTGCAGGTGTTGACACAGCGTCACAATCCAGGTGCCACACGCTCACGTGGACGGGGAGAAGGAGGATGGGACGGGGGTGGGGGCGTGGCCAGCAGGACAGCAGGCGGCCCCTTCTGAGGGGCCACCCCAGCTCACGTCTGCCACTGTTTCCCACGTGGGCATTTGGTCCGGTGTTGGTCAATTTTGACCTTTTTGAGGGACACCAGAAATCTGGACCTTCCTGTGAAATCTCCGGATGTTTGAGTTTTGGCCAGCGATTAGAATTAATAATCAAACGTATGCCAACCACAACCTGTCTCCGGGTGGCACTTAAGTTTGGGCAGCCTCGCATCCTGGATCTTGTCTGTGCGCTCAGAACGGTAATTATGGTCCCGGCGCAGTTTTCCCCACTTAACGTGGCATGAATACTTTCCATGTTTATGTAATCCTCTAAAAGCTGTTTGCAGTGGTTACATAACATTTGGACGTGTCGTGATTTGCTTTACCCTCCCGTCCTGTTAGAAACCAAGGTTTCGGGGTGGAGTCTTAGACCCATTCCCGCCAAAGCTTACGGTATTACTTCATCGCCTTCAGGTGGGCAGTGCAGGGGCGGGGCCTCAGAGAACCCTCAGCTGTACCTGGCCTGCCCTCCCTCCCGAGAGCCCCAGAGGCCTTTTCGGGGCAGGAATCATCCATTTCCATCCTTTTGTTTTTCAGGTGAAGAAACTCAGGCCTTGTCCTAAGTCCAAGGGCAAATGTATAATCATCGCTTTATGGTAAAAATGACCAAACTTCACTACATTAAAGCAGCGCTATGGCATAATTTTCCTTTGTATTGGAACTGTGCTGAATCTAGATATAACTTGGGGGAGAATCAATACCTTTATAATAGTGAGTCTTTTATCTTATATATAGGTGCGTTTTTGTCAGATTCACTTCTAAGGCTATATCATTAAAAAAATTTTTTTAAAATCAATGGACATAGGCTATATCATTTTTATTTCTTTGTTTCTGTTGCTATTGCAAGTGGCATCTTTTAAAAGTGTGTGTTTTCTAACTCACTGTTGCTGCTTTATAGAAATGCAGGTGACCTTTGTATATTGGTTTTGTATCCACTCATCTAATTTAACTCTCTTATTAATGCTTGTCCCACAGGTTATTTTTGGGTTTTCTATGCCGACAATATTTTCATCTACAGCTAGTAAGAATTTTTTCTCTACCTTTCTTCCTTGATATTTTTTCATGTCTTATTGCGTGGGGTTAGGACCTTAGGATGGAGGTTATATAGAAATTTTCAATATTAGATTTTAAAAGGAATTCTATCAGCATCTTTCTATTAAGTATTAGTATTATTATAGGTATTTTTAATAGGCGTTCTTTATCAGATTAAAGAAGTTCCCTTTTATTCCTATTTTGCTAAGATTCTGAAACCATGATTGGACACTGAGTATTATTAAATTTTGTTGTTGTTGTTGCATTTATTAAAACAATCATTTGGGTTTTCTCTTTTAATCTGTTAACTGTGGTAAATGAACAGTAATAGATTTTCTAAACCAATCGTGTATTCCTGAGATAAACCCAACTTGGATATGACTTATCACTGAATATTTAGGACTCTAAATTTCTTTATAAGTATTGCATACACTGCTAATGCATCCTTTCATAGTTTCATATCCTTCCTCTGGGCTGCTTTCTAAACAATTTCTTCATTAAGTCTTCTTTCAGCTGTGTCTCCTAAGCTGCTTAATATTCCATCCATTTCTATTTTTTTTATGTTTAAAATGATTATACAGTAAAACCACTTTTATTGGAGAAGATGCACAGGTCTGTGAATTTTAACACGTGTCGATCCATGTAACCGCCACCACAGTCAGGACACGGAATAGCTTCCTCGGCCTCACCAGCTCCCTGGTGTCAAGCTCCCTTTATGGCCAAGCTCCCCGCGTCCTCGATTTATGCTCCTTTGCTGTCATTTGGTCATCTATGGGATGTCCTATAAATCAGCGATCGCCAACCTTTCGGATCTCACGGACCACGGGTTGGCGACCACTGCTAAATGACACCATATAGTGTAGTATGTAATATTTTAGACTAGTATATATATTCTTTACTCACCACGGTATCTCTGAGTCATTTAAACCGTGGCAAGCTCTTTTTCATTGCCAACTAGTGTTTCATCTGACGCACCCAGCTTGTTCATCCACTGAACGACCGAAGGGCATTTCCCTGTTCCCTGTCTCGGCCGCCATGAGCGTCGCTGCCAGAACTATTTGTGCCTAAGTCTTGTGTGGACGTACGTTTTCATTTCTCGTGGGGGACTACCCAGGGGTGGAATTGCTGGGTCCTATCGTGAGTGTGTGCTTGGCTTTTGAAGAAGCTGCCAAGTTGCTTTTCAGAGAGGCTGCCCCACGTTGCACCCCCGCCAATAGCGTATGAAAGTTTCACTTGCTCCACGTCCTCAGCGCTCAGGACTGTTCACCTAGACAAGTGTAACTGCTCTAAGAGGCGTGCGGTGGCAGCTCATCGTGGCTTTGGTTTGTGTTCTCTGAATGGCTAATGATCTTGAATCACCTGGGTGAGTCTACTTGCTACCTGCTTTCCCTCTTTTGAGTCTTTTGCACATACTTTAATTTGGTTGTCTCCTTACCATTGAGTTTTGAAAGTTCTTTATCTATTCTGAATGTAAGTCCTTTGTCAGATATTTTGATTTGCAAATATGTTTTCTCAATCTGTAGCTTTTCTTTTTAACCTTTTAACGGTGTTGATCTCAGAGCAATTTTTTTTTTTTTACTTTTAATGAAGTCCAATTTATCAATTTTTATGGTTCTGCCATTGATATTATGTCTAAGAACTCTTTGCATAACTCCAAGTCACAAAGAGGTACTCATATATTTTTTTGTAAAAGTATTGTAGTTTTAGCCCCACTGGCATGACTCAGTGGTTGAGTGTCGACCTATGAACCAGGAGGTCATGGTTCGATTCCCAGTCAGGGCAGATGCCCAGGTTGCAGGCTTGACCCCAGTGTGGGTCGTGCAGGAGGCAGCCGACCAATGATTCTCTCTCATCATTGATGTTTCTATCTCTCTCTCCCTCTCCCTTCCTCTCTGAAGTCAATAAAAAAATATTTTTAAAGTATTATAGTTTTATGTGTTACATGTAGATCTATGATCCACTTTGAGTTAATTTTTTTGTATAATGTCGAAGTTTTGGTTGGAATTTATTATTATTATTATTATTATTATTGCATATGGATGTTCAGCACCATTTGTTGAAAGATTATCCTTTCTCCACTGGCTGTGTGTTGGTGTTTTGGGGTTGTTTTTTGACACCTTTATCAAAAATCTCTCGGTCATATTTTGTGTGGGCATCTCCCTGGGTTTCCATTCTGTTTCACTGATCTCTGTCTCCAAGCCTTCGCCTGCAGATTCCCACTCCTTCCCTTTGGTTCAGGGGTGAGGGTGGCCACCCCTGAGCTGCGCTCCCGGGACACAGTTCCCCCGACTGAAGGGTGAGTGACGTCTCGGTGCACAAACACCCACGTGTGCAGCCCTTTCCTCCCTGCACGCACAGGTGTGTTCTCCCTCCGCGCTTCCTCAGGGAGCTTTGCTTTTGCTCTGGGCTGATGAGAACGCTCCTGGGGACCGGGCCGGGCCAGACCCGCGACGAAGCCGGTGCCGTGTTGGAGAGAAGAATGATGGTAGTAAGAGAAGTAATAATCAAGCAGGGGGTGTAAGCATGTGCCTTGGGGGACTCTCTCCACCACCTTTTCTCTCTCCCTGGTGGTACCCGAACTGCACGCCACTGTGGGCCGGATTCTGGTGTTCCGAGGGCTCTCTGGAGGAGAGGCTAACGTTCCACGGGGTGAGCTTTTCTTTTGTTGAGGAGACATCCACATAACATACAACTAGGCATTTTTTAAAAATATATTTTATTGATTTTTTACGGAGAGGAAGGGAGAGGGATAGAGAGTTAGAAACATCGATGAGAGAGAAACATCGATCAGCTGCCTCCTGCACACCTCCCACTGGGGATGTGCCTGCAACCAAGGTACATGTGCTTGACCAGAATCGAACCCGGGACCCTTCAGTCCGCAGGCCGACGCTCTATCCACTGAGCCAAACAGGCCAGGACGACAACTAGGCATTTTAAAGGAACCATTAAACGGCCTTTCGCACGTCCACAGCACTGTGTGCCCATCACATCTGTCTACGTGCCTCACCCTGGAAGGAAGCCCGCACCCTGAGCAGTGTCCCCCATCCTCTCCCACCCCCACCACGGGGTGGACTGTAGGAAACCAGAGGCGGGAGCCACGGTGCGTGCGGGCCCTGCTCAGACACCTGCTGTGTTTCTGTACAGCGCCCCCCTTTCCTGGGCGCCTGGCCTTGCTCCACACCCCTTTTTCCCCACTCCCACCACCCAAGGCTCACACCTCCCTCAGAAGGGATCAGTATGAAGTCCTCCCACCGTGTGCTTCCCTCTCCCCCCGCCCCGCTCCGGGCTCTGCGTTTAAGAGCAGGCTTCTCAAACTGTCCTGTGAGGGGAGCTCTCGGGGCCGTGTGCTGGTGGAGGCAGAGGATGGAGTGATGCTGCCGCAAGCCAAGGAGTGCTGAGGACGGCCAGCCACCACCAGAAGCTGAAGAGGCACAGAAGGACCCTCCACCTCAGAGCCTTCAGGGGCAGCGCAGGCCTGCCAGCACCTTGCATTTGGACCGCTGGCATCCAGAACTGTGAGAAAATACCCCCCTGTTGTTTTCAGTGACCCAGTGTGTGGTATTTTGTTACAGCAAGCAAGGAAAACTAATGTCCTTCACCACACATATTGGCTGGAGGGTAGATGAAGGGATGGATGGAGGGAAGGATGTGTGTGGGGATGAGTGAGTAGAAGGGTGGATGGATGGATAATGGATGGATGGATGGATGATGGATGGATGGATGGATGATGGATGGATAGATGGATGGATGGATGGATGATGGATGGATGATGGATGATGGATGGATGGATGATGGATGGATGGATGATGGATGGATGGATGGATGATTGATGGATGATGGATGATGGATGGATGGATGATGGATGGATGGATAATGGATGGATGATGGATGGATAGATGGATGGATGATGGATGGATAGATGGATGGATGATGGATGGATGATGGATGGATGGATGATGGATGGATGGATGATGGATGGATGACGGATGGATGGATAATGGATGGATGATGGATGGATGATGGATGGATGATGGATGGATGGATGGATGATGGATGGATGGATAATGGATGGATGATGGATGGATAGATGGATGGATGATGGATGGATGGATAATGGATGGATAATGGATGGATGATGGATGGATGATGGATGGATGATGGATGGATGGATGGATGATGGATGGATGGATAATGGATGGATGATGGATGGATAGATGGATGGATGATGGATGGATGGATAATGGATGGATAATGGATGGATGATGGATGGATGATGGATGGATGGATGGATGATGGATGGATGATGGATGGATGATGGATGGATGGATGGATGATAGATGGATGGATAATGGATGGATGATGGATGGATGATGGGTGTGTGGATGGATGAATAGATGGATGTGGGGGTGGATGGACTGATGTGGGTGAGCGGTGGACAGATAGGTGGGGGAGTGGGGGAGTGGACGGGTATTCACAGAGGTTTGTAAGTATCTGTTGGGTTGGCCCCCCCACTGTGAGTTGCTCAAGCACAGGCTGTGACTTTTGCCCAGGTGTTTCTGGCAGCCCGTAGGCTGTGCTATATCTGCTCAGAAGATGCCAGTGGGAATGTGGGGTACAGGCTGGTGACCAGGGGCTCACAAAGACCTACCTTACAAACATGGCAGACAACACACCCTGAGCCCAGAGGTGTGGTGGGGAAGGAGTTGGGAAACCGCTATGACCATCCCTGGCCGCTTGCACACAGCGAGAGGAGCAGAGGCTCCTGGAAGGGAGGTTTTGAGCAAAGATGCAGGCACGGCATCTGCCCGGCCTGGGCCGAGGGGGGCAGAGGCCGCCTTTGCCCCAGAAATGGGACCAGGGCCGCTCTCTCCCTCCGTGGCAGAGGCCGGCAGGGAACTTCCTGGAAACCTGGGCGATGTTTGGGACCGTGCGCTCCAGGCCTTCTTGGAAGCCTCCTGGCTGTGAGGAGCGGCCGCAGGCTCACAGTGATGGCACTGTTGCTTTTTTGTTGCCAAGTTTTGCTTTTTGTTTTTTGTTTGTTTCTTTTTTTGTTGTTCTTGATGTTAATCAAAATCAAAAGTCTTCTTTCTCGTCTCAAAAGCAATTGAATTATCTGAAATATTTCTTGAAAATCCCTCAGGAATCAGCCCCCCGTAGATGTTGCTGAAGTTCTGGAAGTGGGCGGAGGCCGTGCGGGGTGAGCGGGCTTCCTCGCTGGGCGGACACAGGTCAGGAAGAGACTGAGCCAGAGGGTCCGTGGGCTCCGGGTGCGTGGCCTGAAGTCTTCGATGGCGACCACTGGCCTTTGGGGAAAGGAGGGGCCACGCCCAGGGCTGGAGTTAGCCAAACAGCTTTTCAAATGTTTTGGGTTCAGCAAAAACCCACATCTATTTGCCAAGTTGTTTTTCCTTTAATTCTTAAACCTGGGCACGTTCCCGGGGAAATTTCACCCGCACGCTTCTGACGCATCAATTCTTCACTCACCAGCGCACCCTGTCAGCCCCGTGGGTGCCCGCTGCCCCCGGGATCCCGCCAAGGCTCCCCGATGCCATCCCGCTCCAACCTGTAAACAGGAAGCTGAATTTTGCCAACATCGGATGAACTTGAACTCCAGAAGGACTGTGCTCAGCTTGAAATTCAGGACTCTGGGATTTCAGGAGGGTTCTCGGGGGCCAGACACCCTCTTCCACGGGGTGAGCAGCCCCATCCTGGCGCAGCCTGGGATCCAGCAGCCGGGACCTCGGTGGGTGCACAGACCCCTCTTAGGAGGACCTCACAGAGTGGAGCCCCCTGTGACCGGCTCGTTCACTCAGCATAATGCCCTCAAGGCTCACCCACGTTGTAGCCAGAGTCATTTTTCAAAGAAACTCTACAAAGTGTCCCGATATCCTAGTCACAAAGGGAACTGGGGGCCCGGAGCCCCCTCCTCCAGGGAGTCCCTGAGGCACCTTTGCAGAACCCCAGGACTCCAGGAAGTTGCAAGTGATACCCTTGGATTAGTGACCGGGCCAGGGAGCAGCTGGGAACCTGGGGGGCAGGGGAGGGGGTGCAGGCCAGGCGGTCGGGGCCAGGAGGACAAAGCGGGCGGGCGGCTGCCGCCGAGCACTCCCGGGTAACCCAAGCGCTCTGATAAGCCTCCGCCATGCGGGCTGGTGGCTGATAACAGAGCGGCCTGCCCCTCGGGTCAGGACACCGACAACTTGCGTTTGGACAGGAGGCCAGGAACGGCCCGTGGGAATGCGACGCAGTCCCTGGAAGGCTCATCAAAGAGGAGCTTTGTTCACGCTCCAGGGAGGGGCGTGCAGGAAGGGCTCTGGGTCTTAGTCCTGTTCCGTCTGGGGTGCAGGTGCAACCTGAGTGCCTAGGGTGTGGCCCAGAGACAAGCGATGGAGGGGTCCCCTCCTGGGGTGCACCCAGGAAGCTCGGTAGGCCCACCAGACTCCTGCACCACCTTTGGCCTCGGACACTGACCGAGCCCCTGGCTGACAGCCGCCACCACCTCCCTGGCCATCTCTGAGCTGCGGGCAGAGGGCAGGACGTGGGGCAGGCAGCAGGCTGGCCCCAGCTCTTCCCGCTGTCCTGGCTCCTGGTCCTGCTGGGAACAGAGCAGGGCTGGGTGGGGGGCAGGGGGCGGATCTGACCAACCAGGGGGCTGTGGTCTGCAGAGTTCAACACCAGCTGCAGTGACCACCGGGGACCAGGTTTTAGTGGTTTTTTAAAAATTAATAGATTTTTTTTTTTACAGCGGTTTTAGGTTTACAGAAAAACTGAGTAGAAAGTTCAGAGACTTCCCATATGCCCCCACCCCTTTACCCCAATACAGCTTCCCCTATTATTCTGTCATGAATAGCATGCACTGGTGCGGCACATGTGTCTAAACCAGTGATGGTGAACCTTTTGAGCTCGGCGTGTCAGCATTTTGAAAAACCCTAACTTAACTCTGGTGCCGTGTCACAGATAGAAATTTTTTGATATTTGAAACCATAGTAAAACAAAGACTTATATTTTTGATATTTATTTTATATATTTAAATGCCATTTAACAAAGAAAAATCAACCAAAAGAATGAGTTCGTGTGTCACCTCTGACACGTGTCATAGGTTCGCCATCCCTGGTCTAAACTCACACCAGGGCTGACACGTCGTGCACCTGAAGTCCACATTGACGTGAGGGCCGCTCTTGGTGCCGTGCGTTCCACGGGTTTGGACAAAAGTGTAATGACAGGTGCCCCATCGTGGCATCGGGCAGAGCAGTGTCACTGCCCTGAAGGTCCTCTGGGCTTTGCCTAGTCACCCCCCTCCCCAAACCTACCAGCCGCCGAACCTTCCACTGCCCCCAGAGTTTGGCCCTTTCCAGATGCCATCTGAGGGGCATCGGACTCTGGGCAGCCTTTTCCGACCGGCTGCTTTCCCGTCGGACAGGCCTCCTCCCTGTCTGTCCCGGCGCGATAGCTCGCTTCTTGTTGGTGCTGAAGAAGATTCCTTTCCCAGGATGTCCCCCGTTCATTTATCCTTCATCCCCGGAGGCCGTCCTGGTTGCTTCCGAGCCGTGGTGACGATGAATCAGCTGTTATGCACACCCGTGTGCGGGTTTTGTGTGGACCAGGGCTCAGCTCCTCTGGGCAAACACCCGGGAGTGTGACTGCTGGAGGGTATGGCAAGAGCAGGTTTAGTTTTGTAAGAAAGTGCTTCTTTTGATCTAAAAAATGAACGGCAGTTTAAAATGGAGAATAAAGGGACTTGCCCTTGGTCCCACTGGGGTGAGGCTCACCATACCCTTCATAGTGGGAACGTGGGTTGGGGAGCTCTGGGTGCTCCCCGAGGCCTCCCGGTGCTCCTGGAGGGACCACAGCGCCTCACCGCACCCCTGTCCCGCTCTGCCTCCGGGGGGTCAGGACCAGCCCAGCCCCTCCCCTGCCGGGTCATCCCCCTGAGAAGGTGAGGGCCTGGGACGTCCCTCCTGCCCTGGATGCTCACGCTGGCCCACTCCTCTCCGCGGCCCCGTGCTCCGCCTGGCCATACCTTCCCTCGTGCTTGGCCATGGGCTGTGTTTTCTGCGCTGGGGTCAGCCACAGATCCCAGGCGCCTCATTCCTGGGAGACTTTCAGCCTGGGGCTCACTGTCTCTTCTTCCCCAGTTACTTTATATCCCTGTGGGTGGGCCTGGCCTGCCCGTCTGGTCACTCCTCTCCCGGCTCATCTGTCTGGCCTCCGCCTCCATCTCCATCACCATTTTAAGCACCAGCGGGTTTCTCCCCTTTAGCTCCCCCTTGCCCAACCCCAACCCTCTGTCCGGCTCCTCCCCCACAGGGTCCCTGCTCCTCGCCCCTCACCTCTGTACGCGGGTCTGGCATCTGACGTAGTCATTGCTTCTTAGATGATCCTCTGGGGGCCTTCAGATCCCCATCTCTGCTGGGCTGCGACAGGCATGAGCGAGGCTGGAGGAATAGGACCAGGCTCCCCGTCTCCCCTAGAAATCGGGACCACGGACCTGCCGTCGGGCGTCTGTGCTGCCCGGCCAGCTGGCCTCATTGTCCCCGTGGCCTCGCTGCCCTCCCCAGCCCTCCAGCCCTCCTCAGGGTGACCATTCCCACGCCGTGACCAGAAGCCACCAGAAGAACAGCACCCATGCACCTGGGGGAGACGCCTGCCGAGTCCACGGTCCTGGTGAAGACTCAGTGAGAGGGAGCAAAGCTGGGGCCGCATCTAGTGGGTGCTCAGGAGGGTGGCTGGGAGTTTTGCTCTCGCCGCCTCCTCCCTGGAGCCTCCAGCTCGCAGCCGGCACTGGAACGCAGGCCCCGCCAGCCCCCGGGAGGGGGGAGGGCCAGCACTCCTGGAAGAGACCCAGGCTTTATTTATCTATTTATCTGTTTACCCAGCCGCACGTCTATTTATTTTCAAGTCTACCATCATCTCATTAGGGAGGCACCAAGAAGGGAAAAAAGTGAAATTGATACGGGGTCCCTTTCAAGTGGGGAGCCAGCTGCCTGCGGCCTGGGGAGAGAGGCGGCCTTCTGATCTCCTTCCAGGGAGGGAGCGGGTGCCCGGGGGTTCTGCGGAGGGTTTCCTAAGATCCCGCTCCACTCCAGGCTGCCACCTCCGTCCTCCACCACATCAGGGAGGCTGCGCGGGCTGCACCGTCGCAAGGACGCGCTGCACTGGGAAACGTGCGTGCTTTGCAAGGTTATCAATTTAGCAGCTGGTTCAGTGGGTGGGGCCGGGCAGGCCAGCGGCTGGGTTTCTGTTCAGGAATGTCACGTGGCCTGGGGCGCAGAGTCCCCGGTTCGAACCCTGGATTTCATCATCGTGACCTGCGTGACAGATGGGCACATGCCCATCTCTACAGACCATGTGGCAGACCCAGAAGGAAAAGGGTTTCCAAGGTCAAATCTTGGGGTGCTGGGCAGAGAGGGCTCGTCACATGCTACCAGACCCCGGTCTTTGGGTGGGATTGACAGGATGTGCATGTCGGGGATCTCTGTCCTTCAGGCTCCTGGTGGCAGGAGGAGCCGGCTGAGTCTGGTGGCAGGTGGGCCTTGAGTGCCATTGAACCAGGCCCTGGCGCCACTCTGCAGCACTTCTCTTGCTCTGCCTGCCTCTTCGTGGTGGGGCTGCCAGCAGGGTGGGTTGCCTCGTAGCAACAAAGTGGCTGCAGGAGTTCCAGGCTTTGCCTCTGTGTCCCTCATTGGTCTGTCTTAGTGATCGGAAGTCCTGAGCCTTGCTTCATCGATATCCATGAGGGTGAGTGTGGTGTCCAGAGAGGCAGGACCCAGGAGGGAGGGGGATGCGTCCACCTCCTTGCCCCCAACATTGCTGTGGTGGGGGTGGGGGGCTGGCAAAGGGACTGGCAGTCCCCATTACAATGCTGACCAGGCGACCAGGGATCACCAGGCATTTGCATAACAGGAACACCAGGCCCGGCCAACAGAAAAACTAGCACCTGTCGAAATAAAGTTAACAGAGCAGACAGAGGCGGACTTGAAATACCTACACGTATGAATATCACGACCTCCAGGTGATGCAGGAGAACATCAGGGAGGAGTCAGAGAGCTTGGAAGTCATCTTCTGATTGTCGAAAAGGCTGTCACCTCAGCGCCCACAGCCTGGGCAGCTGCCCCTGAGGTCGGTTACTGAGCCGCGAGGCTGGCTGGTGCGGGCGCCCTGGTCTCCTGGCTGGCTCCCCGACAGCCGGGCGTGAGGCGTCTGGTGAATGAGTCTCCAGCCACAAAGACATGTGCCCCCCACAGGCGGGCCCAGCTGGAGCCGGGAGTTCTGTGTCCTTGGCTGGGTGGCCCTGAGGGCAGGGCCCCTGTGTCCTTCCTGGGAGACGGGGTGAGGATTGGGGTGGAGGCTTCCACAAGGACTCTGACTGGTGCCCGGCCTGTGTGCTCACCAGCGCCCTGGTGTGGCTTTGCTCTAAAGCCCGTGGCCATGGCTTTGGTTGGACGGGCGAAAGTGCGGGTCTTTAACTGGCCTGGTGGTGCAGTGCAGCTTAGCCAGGCTGGAGGGCAGACGCTGGCTCTGAGCCCTGGACCCTTTCCTGCCCTTTTTGCCCTGTTGGCCCGGGAGACACTTCATAGACAGAGACCCTTCGGGGCCCTGAGCGCCTGCCTCGCCTTAGCCTTACCTGATGCTGTGGCCGCATCTCTCCAGCCTCTGCCTCCGTGGTCACATGGCCCCTCCCCCTGTGCGTCGCCTCTGTGTCTGTGTCCAAAACTCCCTCTCCTATGACGGGCTCAGGCCCGCTCTGCAGCATGACCTCCCCTCACCTCGATGCACCTCCATCTGCTGTATCGTTACGTCTGCAAAGGCCCTATCTCCAGAGGAGGTCACGCTCACAGGTTCTGAGCGCCGGGACAGGACATCTTTTTGGGGACACAACATCTAAAACCAAGGGGTCCCTACACCTTCAGCCCCCACCTCTCTGCCCTGCTTTTCAGCCAAAACTCTGCCCATCCAGGCGCCGGTGATGAACTTGGGTGACTTCGATGCCTCGCGGGGTGATGCCTTCCATGCGACCAGAACCAAAGTGCATGGAGGCGGCCGGCCCCCCGACTTTTCCCATAAACCACACACAGGGCACCCTACGTGCATCTCCCACTGGGTGTCTCATGGGCACGGCCACCAAACTCCTGATTTTCTCCAATCTGCCCCCCAAATCCTCCCCAAATCCAGTGGTGGCCTGTTGGTTCTCAGTCACATGGGCCAAGTCTTGGAGTCTTTCTTCTCCCACACTCACATTCTGTCTGTCAGCAAGTCCTAGGGGCCCTGTCTCAAAATGCTCAAAATATACCCTCGCCACCTCCCCTGCATCCAACCCCATCTCCACCACCATGGCTGGGTCACATCACTGCCATCCCCTCTGGCCTGGAGAGCAGCCTGTTCCTCTCAGTGTGGCCTCCACTCAGAAAACAGTGTCATCCTCGGCACAGACCTCCAACGGCACCCCTTCCCACACGGAGCAACCAGAGTCCTTAGGAGGGCCCACCAGCCTCTCCCTCGGGGGGTCTCTGACATCATTCTGGGCTCCCACGACCTCCAGGCTCACTCCTTTCTTCAAAGTAGATGCACACGCGGCCTGTAAGCCCCTGAAGAGATGTGCAGCACTACTAGTCATTAGGGAAATGCAAACCCAAACCACAACGTGGTGCCACTCCACAGCCACTGGGACGGCTAAAATGAAGGCAGACAATAACAAGTGTTGGCGAGGCTATGGAGAAACTGGAACTCTCACCCACTGTCGGTGGGAATGCAACATAGTGCAGTCAGTTTGGAAAACAGTTTGGCAATTCCTCCAAATGTTAAATGCAGAGGTATGGTGGGCGTGCAGGCGGAAGCAGACGGGAGGGTGCCCTGGGGCAGCCCCAGCTGGGCGTGGTCAGCAGGACATGGCATCCATGGACACACACACAGCGGGAGCTGAGTGTTGTGGGTTCAACTTGGTGGAGGTGGAGGTTGGTAGGAACCTGCTATCTACGGTCTTCATTTCTATGCACGTGATTCTATAGTGCGTGCGGTTTTGTGACTCGATTCTCTACTTAACAGCACATATATTTGTTGATTATTACGTTCTAATGTTTTGGTGGAGGATCTCAAAACCCTCATCCTCCACCCTGGACCCTGGACCCTGGGTCAAGAAAGGGAGCCCCATGAAGTGGGGGGCGGGATGTTACGGTAAGTGGGGATGTGTTGAGGGGTCAGGCGGGTGGCCTGGCTGGGTTATTGTGTCCTGTCGTGTTGAGCACAGAAGTGGTCCCTCAGGCAGCTGCGCCTGTGACAGGCAGGTCCTAGCTGGATGCTGGAGCCTCTTGGTAAGAACTGTTTCTGTGGGACGCGCTGTCCGAGATGGCAAAGTGGGGCCCCGTGTGGGGGGTGGCACCCCTCCTGGACAGGGGGGCGGTTCAGTCAAGGTGGGTGGTCAGGGTGGTGGCTGACTGGGGTTGGAAGGAACTCTCAGTTCAGCAGGTCGCCGCTGCCTTGGAAATTCTCCTCTGACCACTCGCATGCGACTGAGACTCGTTCTCGTTGACAAAATGGAACCCACTCCAGAAAACCCCCAGGATTCTGGTGCTTTCCGAGCCGGCAGGGGATTTCGGAGCGCACAGGAACACCGGCTGTCTTGTTTGGAAGAGATCCCGGTTGCCAGTGGTGACAGCATCATTTGGGGCAAGTTAGCTCTTTACGATAATCCTCACCCCCCAGTGCAGGGTATGTCAATTCAGGTAAACCCTGGGGCCCTGGGTTTGGTTGATAATAATCCCAGAGATCATCTCAGTTGTTCAAGGGGAGGACACAATCAGAGTGGAGAGTATTTAGTTTCCACCCACCCCCATCCTCTCAAACTCAACAAAGCTTTTATCTACTTATCCATCCATTCATCATCCATCCATCCACCACCTATCCTCCATCCATCCATGCACCCATCCATCCATCTATCCATCCATTTTTCCATCCAACCATTTATCCATCCATCTACCCTCCCTGCCTCTCTCCATTCACCATTCATCTACCATTCATTTTTTCTCCCTCCCTCACTCACTCCATCCATCCATCTATCCATCCATCCATTTTTTCCATCATTTATTCATCCATCCATCCACAACCCATCATCTATTCATGCACCATCCATCCTCCCCCCTCCCTCTATCCATCCACCATCCATTTATCCATCAATTTATCCATCCAACCACTATGCATCCATCCACCATACATCCATTCATCATCCATCCATCTATCCATGATCGATCTGTTTTCATCTGTTTATTTTTCTATTTGTCTATCTTCTTCTCCCTCCTCTCTCCCTCCCTTTTTTCCTTCCCATCTTCTTTCCATTCAATAAACCCTTGTTGAATGTCTGTTATGTGCCAGATCCTGTAAATACCAAGGAGAGTAAGACAGCCCTTGACCAGGTGCCGTGGAACCCAGAGGAGCAGCACCTGGTGTAGATTTGGGTGAGCGGGACACCTGAGCTGGAGAGGGGTGGATGAGAGGGTGCCATGCTTGCTGTGTATCCTGGGGACTGGCTTGCCCTGGACTCAGACTCCTGTCTACTGAGCACCTGCCACTTGCCCGCGGGTGGACTGAGTCCTTAACGTACTTGAGCTTTTAGCCTAAACTTTCCACTTTAGAGCAGTTTTAGATTTCCAGGAAAATTACAGACACCCACAGAGAGTCCTGGTGGACCCCACCCTGGGCTTCCCGCACTATGAACATCTAATCTTGGTGTGGCAGGTTTGTCACAATTAGCGTACCACTGTCCACACACGACTGCTCATTGAAGTCCACACTTTCCCAGCCTTCCCTATCTTCTACCTCTTCCTCATTTCTCTTCCAGGACCAGCCTAGGACCCATCACCATTACTTGCCAGGTCTCCTTAGGCTCCTCTTGGTTCTGAGACCTGCTCAGACTTGCCTTGTTTTTGTCAGTTTTGGGGGAGATCGGTCACGTATTTTGTAGAATGCCCCTCATTGGCGTTCATTCCAGTTTATCCCTCAGTTGTGCAGGGTGGCAGGTTTGAGGGAGGAGGACCACAGAGGTGACGGGGCCATATTCTCATCTTTCCTGTCAGCATGACTTACCACTGTGACGTTGACCTTGACCACCTGGCAAAGAAAAACATGACCCATAGGGGGTGAAGTGTCTGCAGAACGTCGGCTGGGGCCAGGCTGGCATGGCCTTCCCATGGGTGTCCTGGACCAGGGTCTCCCGTCCCTCCCTCTGTGTCTGCATGTGCATTTCCACAGCAGCTGCTGGGGCTCAGGTCTCAAGCCCTGATCATGGGGCGTAAGTCAAAGCGATCTACTTTGACAGGTGTCCCTGGGGAAGCTGTGCCTGCCCTGTGCCCCCGCCCATCACAGGACTGAAGTCTGATAGCAAAGGCTGGCCCGGCCACTCACAGTGAGGTCATCGTTATTTATGGGCTGGCCGGGCTGCCCGGTGTTGGCACACACAGGCCCCTCTGGGGCCGTGCCATGCGGCCGGCATTCCAGCGCATTCCTGCAGCCGCAGCCAGCCGGACAATAGGGCGTCCTCTCCCCTCAGCGGCCTCTGTGAACGAGTGTGCTGACAGCCAGGGCTGCTCTCACCCCCGAAGAATTCCAAACATGGAACAATGTGCGCGGCCTGGGCTCAGAGCGGGGCCCCGAAGGCTGCGTTTTGGGGCCGCCTTTGGAGCTGACCTTTTGGTTGGCATTTCAATGGAAGCATGGGGTGGGGTGAGTGAGGGGCAGAGAGAAGAGAGGACAGAAAGCAAACCCAAGCTACTCTGGGAATACGCCAGGGCCCCTCTGGCCGGACACCCCCGTGCGAGGACACCGTGATCTTGGGGTCAAGCAAATCTCGCTGGCCAGGTCCGTGGGCAACTTCAACTGATCCCCCAGGTCCCAGGTTGTAGGAGCTCACGCAGGGCATGCCCTCTGCTTGGAGGAAAGGAGGGGGGCGGAGGGAGTGGCTCAAGGAGCTGCGAGGGAGCAGGGGGGGATGTGGGGACTTGGGGATGGGCCGGAGCCAGTGCTGCCTCCCAGCCTTGTGCTCGGGCGTTGGCTGTAGAGAGCCCGTGTCCTCACCTGGAGTCGGGGAGCTGTTCCTCGGGACACTCTGCTTCTGAATCGGAGCCTGGGGACCCCAGAAACACACCGGCCGGCAGCACTGTCCCCTGTCCCCACGCTCACCTCGCCGTGACAGCAGAATGCCTCCAGCGTCTCCGTCCATTCGGGCTGTGTAATGTACCACAGGGGCAGATCTCCCACCTTCCCCGCCCTGAGGGAGTGGCTCATAAGCAGCAGGCTCTACTCCCACAGCTCGGGAGCCTGGAAGCCCAAGATCCGGGTCCAGGCTGCAGACGGCCCATTTCTTGCCACGGCCCCACGCGGTGGAAGGGGACAGGGAGCTCCCTGGGGCCTCGCCCCTGAGGGCACTGATCCCATCCCAAAGACACCCCCTCCAGGTGCTGTCATTTTGGGCATTCAGTTTCCAAGATATGAGTTTGGGGGGAACACAAAACTCAGACCATGGTAGCAGGCATTGCCCATGTCCCCCAGGGGTACCCCCACTGAGAACCACTGGCTGTTCTGTGGGAGCCCGTGGTGGTGTCAACAGGTGGTGGTGCGTTCTCTGACACTGCACGTGAAGAGGCGAGGTCTGTGCCCTGTCTTCTTGCACGTGGGTGAGCTTGGGACCACTTGGACCCATCAAGGGCGGTGGAAGTGACGCTGGGCATTCTGGGGCTGGTCCCCAGAGGCCCGAGGCTGCTGCGTTTGCTCACGCCAGAGCCCCGGGCTGTCACGTATGGAGCCTGACTCCCCTGAGTGGCCATGCTGTGAGGAAGCCCTCGCCGCACAGACAGGCCACATGCAGCCATTCCGGTCTCCAGCCCGACCTGAGCCCCACCTCCAAGTCACCCCAACCGGGTATCCGGCTGAGAGGGTTCCACACCCAGCTGTTCAGGTCTCCCAGCCGAGGCCCAAACGTCACTGAGAAGCGGGGCTTCGTCACCCCGGGCCCTGCCCTAGCTTCTGACCCAACTCCAGGGGATGAGGAAACGGTGGTGGTTTTGTGCCACGTGGGGTGGTTTGTTACATGGCAGTAGGTAAGCCTGGCTGCAAGCCCAGGGCGGCTAGGACCCAGAGACATGAGGGCCGGCCCAAGTCATACAGAGAGACCACCAGGGCCTGGATTCAACTCCCCGACTCCTTCCAGAATGTTCCAGCACTCGCTGCCTTCCCCTCAGATGTGCCTGCAACCGTCGTGGACATCCATGAAGTTTGCCTGCCCGTGTCTGTGTCAGCTGCTCCTGGGCACAGCACCCTGACTTTCTAGGGGCAGCCTGCACCCACCCTGCACTCAGCCCTGGAGTTCACGGGGAGGATCTGCCCCCAGGTCTAGAGTTGGACCCTTTACCTGTGCCAGGGCAGTAAGCACCAAAGGGTCAGCCCCAGGACTTAGGTTGGAACTCTTGGTAACAGTAAGCTCCCATTTGCTTGGACCGAAGGGAACGAGGAGAGGGGAGAGTTGGCCTGAGAAGGACACCAACAGGGAGGAACGCAGAACTGAACGAGAGAGGGAGGGAAGCACCACATTCTGGTGATGGGCTCCTGGAGCCAGCCATGCCTGAAGCTGTTCCACCTCAACTGACTCTCCATTAAGGGGCAGCCAGTTTGAGTTGGCTTTGTGTCACTTGTGCTCAGAGATTCTGGATGAGACCCCCCTCCACCCGACAGCAGTACCCCATGGTCAGCAGGAAAAGGGGCAGTTGGCCTTGGAGGGACCTGGCACGTCATGGCCACTCAACCCCTGGACGAAGGTGCCAGGGCTGGGACTCAAACCCACACCCTTGGAGCCGTTTCCTCCGAGGATGAGCGGACCGCGGGATCAGTAAACCCCGTCTTTCTAGCTGGGTGTCCACACTGGACGCACTGGAGCCCCTGCAGGCCCGCGGAAGGTGTGGGCAGTGGGGTCCCAGGAGAAGCGGGTGTCCCGGTGACACATCTGAAACCACCACGTGCCACCAGAAGCTCAGAGGTCATCTCTGCAGCTGGGAAAAGCGCACAAAGCCCACTGGCCACGGCTGGTCCTGAAAATCCTGCAGGAGGTAAGGACACACTCACTTCCCGGAGCAGGCATCCTGGGCAGCCTCAGTGTGCGCACGCGTGTGTGCACGCCTCGTGGAGGCCGACGAGGTGAGGGGCAGACTCTCCCACCTTCCAGGGCTCTGATGGCCAACCCCAGCCCCCCGGGGTCCCGGCGAATCCTAGGCGGGGGCAGCGAAGGGCTGTAAAATCCACAGAGGGGCTCTTGGGTGGGTAACCCTCCCCACCGAGTCCCCGAGGCACCAGCCCTCCAAGCTTGTTTGTGCTGCTGGGGTGGGCACCTGGGAACCCCTTCCTCCTCGTGGCTCTTGCATGAGGGTAGCCATCCCCGTGGGCGGTCACCCTCTCTGGGCCGAGACCCATTTTGTTCCAAGCGGCCCAGCTCACCCAGGGTCACCACCATTCTAATGGGGTGGCTCCTCTGTGTCCCACGGCTGCCTCTGCCACTCCATAGGTTGAGGCCTTGTGAAGGGGCCATTTCCATGGCAGTGCCAGCTCTCCCAGTCCCCGGAGCCTCGGAAAGACCCCTGGGTTCTCCCGGAAAGACCAGGTTGAAGTCAAAGTCTTTTTGTGCCCTGGCGGCCTGAGCCTTGCCCTGTGCCCTGCAGAAAGGCCCGCGCCCCGGCCCCGGCTCCGGCCTCCTCTGGCCTGGCCTGGGCAGAGCGGAGCGTCGGTGATGCTGCCGGATGGCGTCGCCTTGCAAAGAACAATCGGACGACGACAATCAGAGGAAGATGAAGGGCCTTTTCCCAGCGCTTCCTGTTTTCGTGGGCGAGTGGCTCCCGTGGGCACCGATAATCCTGCCAGGAGGGAAGCTTGGTGCCATCGCCTGCTCTCCCAGCCGCCCGGGGGGCCAGAGGGCAAAGCTGATGGCCGAAGGGTGTGGCCAAGGGGCCCCTCTCTGCTGACCTGCCCCCCCTGCTCCAGGCGGATGCCCTGTGGCCCTGGGGTGGGGAGTGGGCTGGGATGAAACACACACTCCCTGCCCAGGGGATGGCGCCCAGGTGACACCCACAGGCACCCATGAGTGGCAGCGGGTTCTCTCTCCACAGCAGGGCCTGGGGCTCCCGGGGCTCCAGTTTCTCTCCAGAGCAGGACGCCCCTGACCGGTGTCCCTATCAGTTTTCTCCAGCCTCTGCTTGGACCTCACAGGGGAGAGGAGGGCAGGCTGTCGGGGAAAGGCTTCTTGAGACGCCCCCCCCCCCAGCCCCCCGCTGCCAGACAGCTCCCCTTCCCAGAAAGCTCTCCACCCCGGCTCTCAGCCCCCCACCCTCACCCCCGGAGCCCCGAGGCCGCCCACCTCTCTCCCGCACAAACACCCCTGGGGGCTTACAGGACTCCCCCACACTCACCAGAACAGTATTTAGGATCGACTTACGGGTTTACAGCAGCTTCGTTCATATTTGCCCCAATGGGAAGCACCTGAGACCCCCTTCAGCAGGTGATGGATAACTGCACGGGGGTCCATCCAACCAGGGAGTAGTGCCCAGCGTACTCGGCACTGAAGAGAAACGAGCTGTCGAGCCCCGAAGCGTCGCGAGGAAACGTACCCGCGTCTCACCACGTGTGAGAAGCCGTCTGAGAAGTCCTCGCGCTGTGCGATTCCAACTGCGCGACACCCGGCAAAGGCAGAACTGTATCTCTGTTCAATTTTTCTGTAAACCTCAAACTGCTCTAAGAAATAGTCTATTGATTTTTTTTTTTAAGTGAGTCTGAGGCCCTAGCCAGTGTGGCTCAGTGGAGAGAGCGTTGGCCCGTGGACTGAAGGGTCCCAGGTTTGATTCCGGTCAAGGGCACACGCCCGGGTTGCGGGCTCGGTCCCCAGTGGGGAGGGTGCAGGAGGCAGTTGGTCGGTGATTCTCTCTCATCACTGATGTTTCTAACTCTCTCCCTCTCCCTTCTTCTCTGAAATTAATAAAAATATATTTAAAAACAAAAAAGGGAGCCTGAGCTCTGGACACGGACGGGAGTCCCCTCAGGACCCTGGAAAGGAGAGACGCTGGTGAGTCCGGTGTCTGCTAAAATCCCTTTATCCTGACATTGCAGAAGCAGCACAGACATGAAATCAGGAGAAGCCCCTGTGCTCACGGCTCTACCCCAGCCCTGAGCCGCAGCAAGTTGACAAATCACGCAGCCGGGGGAGCAGCGGCGGGTTCCCGACGAGCACGGGCCGTGGCCGCGGACATCTGGCCAGATCTGAGGTGCCGGCCGCCAGGTGAGGGGAGCGGACCCCCGTCCAGGTGCGGGCTCTTGGACCTGCCACCTTCTCTGCTTTACCGCTGGGACTCTGTGCTGCGCCCCTGGTGCCATGTCACCCCCCGCCCCCCACCCCCCCGGGCGTGGACCCAGCGTTCACCTGCACACTCTGCTCCCGTCTCCCGTCACGGCCCACAGAGGATCCGGAGGACATCCCCACGTGACCGTGAAGTCAGTCAGTCACGCTGGCCCCGTGTTGGTTTCCTGCGGCCGCTGTAACCAATGACCACAACCGCAGTGGTTCATTCCCCTGCGGTCTGGAGGCGGACACGGGCCTCCCTGGGCTGAGACCAGGTGTGGCCTCTTCCCGCGTCCACAGGCCACCTGCGCCCCTTGGCTCCTGGTCCCCGCCTCCGCCCTCGAAGCCAGAAACGCATCACCCGGCCTCTGCTTCCTCCGTCACGGCCCCTTCCATGGCACGGGAGGGAGACCCCGACTCAGTGGTACAGCTGGGCTTCGGTGGGTGACACCCCTAGGCCCTGAAGGCCGGGTCGAGGCGTCTGGACTCTGCTCTGCCCCCGGGTGCCGCCCTGCCCTGGGAGGCAGCCGTCGAACGGCCTCAGGGCCCCCGCCTCACCTGCATTCAGGATTTCTCGCTCTCGTAGGCTGCAGTTTCTTTATTCTCGTCTGGGAGGGAACACGGTGTCCTCAGCTAACAGCATTTCCAGCTGCTGCAGGTGCTGGGGAGCCATGGAAGGCTTCAGAGCTGAGGAGGCGCTGGGTGCGGCGTCCCTGCGAGACTGGGTGTGCCCTTGCTTTTCCAGCTTCTCTGTCTACGGTGCCGAGATGTCCGAGCCCGGGGCCCTGCTCTCCAGAGGTCTCCACTCTGGGACAAAGGCCAGTTGGCAGGGCCTTCGTGGAACCTGTGTGGCTGAGGCTGAGGATCTGGGATGGAGCCTGAGGTGGGCCAGCGTGGGGGAGGGGAAGCCAATCCCCAGGGAAGAGGATGAGAGGGGGAGGGCTGGGCTGGGGGGTTCTGTAGGAAAAACTCCCCCATCTTTCTGGCCGCCCTAGGGCAGAAAGGTCTGACACCCCTGGGAGCTGGAGGTGGCCGTGCGCAGGGGCCTGGCTGGGTGACCTGGGAAGGGCACCCTGACCCGGGGGAGCACTCCGCAGTGACAGCCACCCTCTCCCGATCAGGCCCCTCTGGGGAGCGGCCACGAACCCTTCCTGTGGGATCTTGCCATTTTGAATGTGTGACCCGGACTCCCTCCTCTCTGGCCGGATGGAGGCCACAGCAGTGGACAGTGTCCCCGCAGCACTGCCCGCCCCCACCCCCAGGCCTGCTTTCCCACTGCCCAAGGCTATTCTTGATGTGCCTAGAGCCTCAGGCTCCAGGGCTAAAAATACCGCCCGCGAGCCTGTGGGAAAGCTGCCCCGGGCTATTTCGGTGGCGGGCGCTGCCTCCGGCCCCTGCCTCCGGCCCCTGCGTGTTCCCAGGGCTGGGGCACGGCGCCCCGCGCGGCCCGTATCAGAGCCTCCTGCCCATTTCAGAGACCCTGGTGCCCGACCGCAGGGCCAGCGGGTTCCCGGGAGGTCAGCGGAGCCTGGAAGTCACTTCATCTGCCGGGAGCCCGCTCCCGAGGTCACAGTGCCGTCTGCCATGGGACCGGGCAGCTCCCGCTCTGCGGGCGGCCTGGCCCTGCTCGCCCGGCCTGAGGCATGTGGAGGCTGTGAGCCGACTCCGTGCCCCGCACTCACCTCCCCGCACTGGGAGGCTATGGGAAATGTTCTCCTTCACTTCCCAGCTCTCCCCACACGCCTGGGGCGGGGATCATGAGCCCGCTAGCAGCCCCGCTGTGGGGATGTGAAGACCGCCTCTCAGAGGGATGTGCTCAAGGTCAGACTAGGAGGGGCTGGGGGGGGGGGGCAGCAGCCAGCTCTCTGGCCCCCAGCCCCCCCCCACTGGTGACTGAAGGGCCCTGTGCTCTCAGACAAAGGTCATCGCTCCTGAGGGTCCCAGGGCCACGGCCCCCGAGTCAGCCCCCCATGGCTGCCAGTGCGGGTTCACCCATCAGTAGGGTATTCCCAGGGACCGAGCCGTGATGGACTTCATTAGCCGCCTCTGCCCGGGTGGCCGGTGGCCTGGATGCGGAGGATGCCCTGTGAGGTCTGCCGGCCCCTCCACAGGGTTGGACCAAGGCCTCTCTCAGCCCTCCTGCTGCCCAGGGTGCCCGTGGGGGGCATGATGTGCTCCGAGGAGGAGCAGCGGCATGGCTTCCCAGCGGCCTGCGGCAGCTCCAAGGGCTTGGACTCAAGATGGATCCCGCGCCCTGCGGCCAGGAACCTTGGTGTCAGCCACCTCTCTGAGCTCAGCACATGCCCCTCCTGGCCCGACCACGGGCCTGGGCCAGTCCAGGCCTGCAGGCAGGTGCGTGGGGTCCTGGGCCGCTGTGCTGGGAAAGCCCGCCCGGCCCGGGAACGTGGGCACACACGGCATTGCGATGCTCACCGTGTCGAGAAAACCAAACGAACTTACTCCGAGGTGGCACTCGGCCCCCAGGGCCCCCGGGTGGGACCAGCCAGCGGGGCAGAGGCTGGCGCTGTGATCCCACACCCACAGGGCAGGAGCCAGGAAGCAAAAAGCCCCTGGCCTGGCAAAAGCCCTCCACGCCCATGCCTCAGTTTCCCCCTCTGTAGAATGTTGCTCTTAAGGTGCCTCCGTCCAGGACGTGGAAGGCAACGCTGAAGAGGCACAGCTGGGTGCTAGGCTCTCCCTTCAGCAGAGGGGACAGCAGCGGGCCTGGATTGCTGAAAAGGGCCAGGCTGGGGGCCCGCGCCCAGCACCCCATCAGCCCTCCACCCGGCCCCATTCCACAGGTGAGAAGAGGAGGTGGGGAGCGGGTGGGCCGGGTCACCCAGGGATGGTGTCATGTGCTCCTGAGTGGTTTGAGGTCTCCGAGGCCTGCGTCTCTCACCGGCCCCTTTCCTTCCGCTGTCACTGCTGGGCGGTCCCAGGGCCCCTGCCTGGTCCCTCTCTCCAGTCCTCGCTCGCCTCCTTCCTCCCCTTCTCTTCTCTGCCCAGCTTCCAGCGCCGCACCCAGCCCTCGGGGACACCATGCTCAGCCTCCAGCATTCCTGCCCTGTTTTCATTGAGGGGACGTCCCCCAAAATACCCAGCTGGAGGCGGCAGCAGCCTCGGGGCCCCTGGGAACGCACTTGAAAGGCTTGGCTTGGCTGGGTCCTGCCGCGCCGCCAAACCAGCGGCTGGTGGGGGTGTTCCTGGGACGGAGGCTGCGGGGAGCCGAGGCGGCGGGCAGGGCCGGACCCACTAGGGCGGCCTTTGGGCTAGGCAGAGGCGGCGGCAGCAGCCAGGAGGGAGACCTCAGGAATGTGGTGGGCATGCTGACACTCACATTTTCTGGCTGCCTGGCTCCCAGCTCTGGGGACCGAGGGCAGGGCCAGAAGCCTGGGCCAGGGGACACAGCCTGGCAGAGGTCCTGGGGCTGGCTGACATTAGGAGCCCAGCCTCCCACCCATCATGAGAGCATCGTGGGGCTCCTCGGATGGCAGGAGCCGCCCACATCTCCGATGCCCGCGGGCTCATCCCCAGGAAGCCCTCCCAGGGTGCCCCAGGACAGATGGGTTCTCCCCTGCGACTCCAGGGCCGAGTGCCCTGCTGAGCTCACTGGCTTCACGGTTCAGGGTCTCAGAACCCCTGGAGGCCAACGTGTAGCTTTTTGTGTCATCACCTGGGTCCGAAGCACAGCTCAAGTTCAGGTGGCACTTGGAGACAGAGGCCAATAAAACTGCCCGGTGGGCAGACTGACATCATGATGCCGGCCAAACTGGAGCAAAGCTTGGAGGACTGGGTGGTGGCAGAGGCAGGACCAGCCAAGGTCGGGCTCTCCAAGCCCCCACTACCCCCCATCCCCCGGCACTTAGCGGCTCACCCAACATCTGGCTCTGAGATGGTGTGAGTGGTGGGGGCACGTGTCCTGCTTTGGGCAGGATCTTTCCTCAAACGGTGCCACCACCCGACTCCCCATCGGCGGAGGTGACCGGGGGTCCTCGTGGGAGCTACACGAGGCCTGGAACGCCACTTTGGGCGGAGCTCTCCCTCTCTCCAGGCCTCAGTTTCCCCATCTGTAATGTGGGAGGAATGCCACTGTGCTGCCTGCCTGTGTGGCTAAGAAAGGGGCCCCAGGCGAGAGGTCCTGATGCAAGCCTGCCTAGGAGGCTCAGGGAGAGGTGCCCACCCGCCACCTGCCTGGCGAGCTCCCCGCTGCTGCTGTGGGTGCAGGCGGAGGACCCGTGCCCTGCAGGCTGGTCCAGGGGAGCCCTGGCCTGCTCAGGAAGCAGAGTGGCAGCAGACGGCCCAGAGGGGACCCCGTGGCCACCTGCGCCCTCTCATAGACACTGAACTTGCCTCTTGACCGCAAATATTGGCTCTGGCAGGCGGAAGGGTCAGCATGCACGCCGGGCAGCGGGCGCCGGCCAGTCTGCGCTGAGTCACCCGGTGGAGGTGCCGCAGGGCCAGGCCCCACCCCTGTGCTCCCCGTGAAACAGGGGACACCGCTGCCTCGGGCCAGAGTCTGCAGCAAATGCCTGCCCACCTCCCTGCCCCTGCAGCCCACAGCCCCTCTGGAGGGTCGCCCCTCATCAGCAGGGACCTGGGCAAGGGGAGGAGCCTCCCTGGCCCTCTGGTGTCTGGGATAAATATTTGTTGAATGAACGTTGTTTAAGTCCAGCGGGGTCAGCTGCATCACCAGCCTCGACTCCAGGAGCTCCCACACCCCGGTCTCCGGCCTGGCTAACCTTGAGGGGGTGGGGGGCCAGGCCCAGGGACCTTCCGGGTTGGGCCTGAGTCCTGGACTCCGGGCTGCATCACGTCTGTGTGCCCTTGAGAAAGGCCTCTCGCCTCTCCCACCCTCTCTTTCCTCATCTGCAAACCGGACATTGTACCACCTATTCGCTTGGAGGTCAAGTAAAATCCAGTGTCTAGTGGGAATGGTGCCCGGCTCAGGGGACTGCCTGCCCACGAATGCCCCTTTTCTGTCCCCGCCCTCGGGGTCCCACACTTGGCCCAGGACAAGACAGGGGTCAGGGACTTGGACTCGGGCCTCTTTCTCTGGGTCAGCCATGGCAGAGAAGATGTAGCCTCAGCCCTGGTTTCCGGCCCCAGCCCAGCCCTGGAAGTCACAGGCAGTAGAAGGTTCTTTGCACTCCCAGCACTGTGGGTGGCTTCACGGAGGAGGTGCCCAGAGGTGGCCCCGAGTCTAGGGTTTGACCCAGCAGGTAGGGGACAATGAATGCACAGAGGCCACAGGAGCCCCCGGGCCCGCTCCAGGCCACACCCCCCACAACACTACTCACCGGGGGGGACCAGCAGCGACCTGGGCTGATGCCACGCAGGACTGGCCTCCGGGGCCTGAAACACACAGGCGCCCCCTGTAGATCCTTAAAGTGTGAGGATCCAGGGTGAGGACCCGACATGGAACTAAGTACCTTCAGTTAGTACCTCGGGAGGCAGCGCTGGCTGACGTCAGCAGAACTCGGGCTTCAACCAGGACAATGGTCAGACCGTCTATTTTTAATCTATTGACTCGTTAATATATTATTTGATTGGTTCATTCATCCATTCATCTATTCATTCATTCATCCATTCATTCATTCATCCATTCATTCATCCATTCATTCATCCGTCCATTCCTCAACAAGTGTGTGCAGAGAGCAAACGCCCCTGGACGTGTAAGAAGAGCAGTGGGTGCTTGGGGTCTGGGCAGAGGGAGGCTGCTGGCCGGATATCAGAGTCAGGCTCTCTCACCAGCCCTGCCAGCCCAGACACGGCGCCTCAGCCCATTCCCGCCCTTCCCAGGGCCCGGGTCCCCCCTGGCTGTCGGCTGCCTGGGGCTGCACAGCTCTGGCCCTTGGCCCTCTACCCGGAAGGCTGCAGAACACAGGCTGCACCCCTGGAGCCCCACTTCCTCAAAGCCACAACGGAGGCTGGCATGTAGGTCCCTACTGCCCCCCTTGCGGGGGCTTGGGGCACTGAGGCCCTGGGAGAAGCACGGCCGGTGCGGGGTCCCTGAGCGAGTGGGCAGTGCAGAGCCCAGCCCGCCCGCCCTGCTTGCTCGCTGTCCCAGACAAAGGCCCTTCTTTGAAGCGCCTCAGACACAGCCCTGGTTTCCGGCCCCAGCCCACCGGGGAGCACCCGCCGCAGCAGCTGTCTTCATTTGCCGCCCCGCTGGCAGGGCCGCCCGGGGCCTCGGTTTAGTGTCGGCTTCCTTTCCAGAAATATGCCTGAGCAAATGCTGTAAACAAATGGGATTTCTCTGTAATGGGCCTAAAATGGGGTGCGGCTGGGGCTGCCTGCTGAGCGCCAGCAAAGAGTCTCAGCAGCCCTGCCCAGCCATAGCCCCTCTTACCTGGATCCGAGCCCCGGCTCTTCCCTGCCCCCCGAGCCCCAGGCCCCTGGCTCCAAGGCCAGAGGCAAGTCCCCAGGCGCCTCCCCATTGCCCCAGGAGAGTGAGAGCACGGGGACCTTTCCGTGGGCAGCGTTTCTTCGTTTACTTGGCAAACACTGACCCAGCGCTTACTGCGTCTCTGACAAGTACCCGTCTTTTCATCCTCACAAAATCGCACGACGGAGGGACTATCATTATCCCAGTTTATAGAGAAGGAAACTGAGGCACAGAGAGGTTCAGCGACTGGCCCAAGGATGCACAGCTAATAAATGGAGGAGCCGAGATTGCACCCGGTCCTTGCCAGAGGGAGGCTTGGGAAGAGCGGCTGAGGGGAGAGATGACTCACAGTGCAGGTGAATGAATGGAGGGGGATCCATGCCAGGGCCACGCAAATGACCGCCCTCCCTCACATGGGCCCGAGGCTGGGCAGGGCTTGCGGGCGCAGCCAGGGCCAGTGGATCTCGGAGGGCTCTGTGACTGGACCGACCAGCGTCCTGCGCTTCTCCACAGGTGCGCATCTTAGCGTGTGGGCGTCACTCAGCAGCCCCTCTGCCAGGAAGCCTCCTGGATCCCTCTGCTAGGGCGACCCCACGAGCCCCAGGTTCCCATGCTGCCGGCTCTGGCCTCTTGGGTGAGGCTGCCCCCTCCCGTGTCCAAGCTCCAGGTGTATGTAGAGGCGCTGTCTCGGCTCTGAGGGCAACGTCTGCCCCGGACTCTTCTAGGCCGTCAGCCGGGCACACAGTAGGCGCTTAGTAGACATTCTCTACACCTGTCACTCCCCTCCAGGCTTCCCCTCACCTCCTCTCAGCTCACGTGTGAGAAGGGGACGTTCTGGTTGTAAAACTGATGCAAATCTATTGCAAAAACAATCAGAAAACACAAGAGAATTAACGGGAGAACCAAAATCCCCAAACAGGCTAACACTTTAATGCAATTCCTTCCAGCCTGGTTTTCTATCCCTTCCCCCCCCCCCCCCCCACACACACACACAGATGTACTCACTCTCTGGTTTGTTTTTTAAACATCTACCATTGTATTGTTTCGTACCTTCTTGTTTTCACATAACAACATGTGATATCTTGCTATCTGATTGCTTTTTAAAAAGGCTTTTTTTGAAATGTTAAAATGTATCTATTTGGGAAGAGACGATCCCAAACCGAGGAGTGAGTGAGTTAAGAAAGGAGGAGGCAATTAGGGTGGCGGTGGAGGGTGGTCCCCAGAGGTGACCCTGAGGGCCTCTGGGCTCAGGACAGGGGCCCCTGGGGGTCGGAGCCACCGGGAAGGTGCCCCCACACCTTTGGGTGCCCGCGCAGGGAGCCAGCTGGAGGGACGACGGGCAGTTCCTCCCTTCTCACCGTCCTCAGGGCCAGCTCTGAGCCACCCTTGGAGTCTCGGTTTATCGGAACTCCCCATGCGCAGTGGCACCCGGCAACTTCCAGCTCGCCCCCCAGCTTATTTCCTTCAGAGAAGTTGAGTTGTTATCGGCCCTCATTCATCCCTCGCACGAGACCTCCTGGGGGAGAGGAACTGTGCCGGATGCCAAGCAAGTGTTGGCAGATGGGTGTTGAATGCACCTGACCCCCCCCCCCTCCTCCAGGAGGCACACTGGGCCCCAGAATGACCTTGCACTTGGTTAAATGTTCTGATCCTTTTGGAACGAGGACCTCGCCTTTTCGTTCCTCACTGGGCCCCACACATGACGTAGCGGGGCCTGCTGCTCCCACAGCCTGCCCTGAAGTTTGGGGTCCTGCGGCCTGGCCTCACCTCCCCAGGAGTCCACTGCCCGCCCTGCTGAGAAGGCGCCCATCCAGCCAGTCGCAGGTCCACCCCTGGGGCCCCCTTCCTCTCCGCCCTGCTCCTCTCCAGGTGGGCTCTCAGGCTGTGCGACCTTGGGCAAGTCACCGAACTTAAATAAAAATAATAATAATACAATTTTTAAAAAATGACCTGCTGCCAAGGCCCCAGGGAAGAAGGAGAGAAGGATGCGTTGTAAACAGAAATGCCGCCCACCTCCCAGGGGTGTGGGAGGGCGGATGGCCTTGAGACTCCAAAATGTTTTGCAAGAAGCGGAACCCTCCGGTGCATGGGGAATTCGTACTGGGTCCACAGGGCCACTTCTCCAGAACGTTCCTAAGGCGAGCCCCTGTGGCGGGGCCTCCAGCCTGGGAATGGACGGCCTGCTTTCTTCCTCCAGCGGGACCCCTAGGCTGCGTGTGGCTGCCGCTCTGCGCTCCCCCAGGAGCAGCCCCGTGGCCTAATTCGAAGAAACAATGGGCCTCCTTCCTGTGAATGGCCCTGCAGGACCTGCTCGGGGCCTTTGTCCCTGGCAGCACCCGCAATCAGCGGGGCTCCGGGGCTCTGGCCTAATTTGGAGGGACAGGTTTGATCGTCACTCTTGATCCGGGAGGTCCAATCTGACAGGCCCCGACCCTCTGCATGGAAGGACCGCGGCAGAGACGGCCACCCTGGAGGTCTGGGGAAGAAAGAGGAGGAGGCGGCGGTGATGGGGGACGCGCGTGGGGTGAAGAAGGGGCCAGGGCCACCCGCCTGGCAGGCCTAGGGGTGGAGGGCCCTATTGATCAGATCAGTGTGTGGTGAGGACGCAGCTCCCCCTCCCCAGGCACGTGCACCCACCAGCTGGCATCCGTGCCCCAGGGCCAGGGGCTGGGCACCAGGGAGGGCCGGAGAGGCGCCGAGGCTCTGGGTGTTCTGAGGGAGGGAGAGGGAAGTGCTAGGGCTGTGGCCTTGTCCACCTGAACACCTGGCAGGTGCCGGGCATGTGACAAAAGTCCCCTTGCTTATGTGACCTCAGCAGGAGCCCACTGTCCCCCCACATTCTAGGTCAGGGGCTTGCCTGCAGTCAGAGGGCTGGTGAATGCTGGACTGAAGAGACCATGCCAGGGCCCTCCCCAGGGTCAGGGCCTTGCACCGAGGGCCCTGTCCCCAGACGCTGAGAGGATGGAGAGATCTGAGAGCTTCTGGAGCGAGGACCCGCCGTCACACAGGGCCAGCCCCCGAAGAGCTCTGTGTGGGTTCAGCGCCACACCGTCCTGGCTGAAATGCTTCCTTCTTCTTGATCTGGAGCCGCATTTTCACTGGGTGTGGGGCCCCTCGGTTCACAGGGCTGGCCTTCCTGTGAACATAGTGCCGGGTGGGGCCCAGGCTGCTGGTAGCCGTCCCCTCCCCCAATGAATCTCCCAGAAGGTGCAGGCAGCAGCACCCCCTTTTCCACTCATTGAAGTGTTGAGCAAAGCGGCAATGAATGAATGTGTGAGGGGATGAATGAATGAATGAATGAATGAATGGATAATAGCTTGTACTGCACTGGATTTGATTTTGCTAATACGCTTGGAAGGAACCAAAACTGTTCTTTAAAAACCTCTGCGATTCGGACTGGTGGGAGCTGCCGCTTCTTGGTACTGGACACGGCTGGTCAGGGCCCCGTCTGATTGCGGACGGTGCCTATGGAGACCCTCCACCCCCCACCCCCCTGCTTCCTCTCCAGCTCCCCCACCTGCCCCATGCCCCAGTGCCCACCCTGTCCGAGCCCTCCCACCCCCAACTCCACTGTAACCCCCAGGCCCACACGGGGAGGAGGGATGGCCACCAGCCTGGCTGCAGTGCCCGTGGGCCAGGTGGCGTGGGGCTGCCCGGCCAGCGCAGGAGCTCCCATCCTGGGTCGAGGGGCCTGAGAAAGCCTGGGCGGCTTTACCCGGCGAAGCCCTAGCAACTCCTGAAAAGGACTGAAGGGGCATCACTCAGGCTGCCACGGCCCATTTCCCTCGGCGCACACAATGAGGAAGGTCCCGTTAGGATATGGCGCTGGCCTTGTGCGCGGCTGAAGTTTTTTTGGAAAAAAAAAGAAAAGAAAAGTAATAGATGACAATAGAGCACTCTGTCGCGGTCGAGGGCACTGGGGAGGGGCCGGAGCGGCGGCTTCATCATTACTTACGATGAGAGGAGGTTTAGGGCCTCCTTTCTTCCCTCTGTCAGGGAGAACAATGTCGGGGGAAAGCGGAGGTTTCCCATTATAAATCACCATAAGCCCCGCGGAAATCCTCCCCACCCGGGTGTGAGTGGGCAGGCGCAGCGCTGGGGGCCCGCGGCCCAAGGACGGCTTGGGGCACCTGCACGGCAGGCCGGCCACACGGGGCGCTCCCCAGGCCCCAACCCGTGGGAATCGAGGCTCCGGAAAGGCTCTGATCTCCACCTCGAAGCCGGCACATGTCATGGAGAATGAGAGAGGCCAGCCTGCCCACCCCTTCAATTAAAGAGAGGGGGGCAGAGACACAGGGGTGCTAGAGCCCCATCCTGGGGCCCGAGGGGCTGGGGGTGGGGCTGAGAAAGTGCTGTGTGTGGCTCAGCGTGTCCAAGGTGGAGCAAGCCGGAAGGCCTGCTGGGCTTTGCCTGGGTCTGATTTTACAAAGAGAGAAACCTGAGGCCCAGAGAGGGGCGGACAGCTGCTCGGGGGCACACAGCAGCTGGTGGTGGACCCGGCCTCTGGTATCTAAATCTACGTCCCACGGGCTAGTGAGCCCAACTCTTGCTTAAGGGCCATCGGTGCCAGAAATGCCAAGGCATCCCCAACAGCGTCCCTCTGTCTCTCTGTCCCTCTGTCCTGTGTACTTGCCAGCAGCCTCGCCTGGGGGCAGGGCCAGCTGCTTCTCCTCACACTCACTGCCAGGAAACACGGGGGGGTGGCAGGCCGGCCCGGAACCGGGGCTCCAGGCCCCTGGACTGACAGCGAGCATCCTCCGCACGACCAAAGACCACCCTTGAGTCAAAAGACAAGACTTTTTGGATCTTAGAAAGGTAACAGGGTGTGAACACCATCTACTATGCAGCCGTCCTCGTGGGGGCTGAGTGGAACCCCACTTTCAAACCCACAACACCCTAACGGAGAGAACGGACGGACCGTCCAGGGGAAGTTCGGCGGCCGCAAAATTTCAGACCAGATCAGGTTCTGATGCCAGGGCTCTGAGCAAACCCCGGGCACAGAGCTTTGGGGATTTCGGGATTCGGATCAGCAACGTTCCCCACGGAGAAGCCGAGATCAGCTGCCCGGACTGCACAGGCCAGGTGTCTTCCCGCCCGGCCCCCTGGCCCTGTCCTCTGAACAGGGAGCCTCGTTTGTCCGTTGCCAGCCCGTTCTCCTCGGGCCGGTCCCCTACGTGGGAGCGACCGTCTTTGGTTACAGTTTCCTACGCCTGGCATTGTCCTGTCGTCTTGTGCGGAGGACCCGGCAGGGCTGAGGTGAGGGTCGGCCTTTGCGCTCTGCGTGGGGTTCCAGGCTGAACTGCAAGGCAGAGCACTTGCCCCGTGGTCCTGGCGTGAGAAGCCTGGGTCAGCCCTCAACTGGGGGAGCCGAGACAGGTGTGCTCCCCCCAACACTTCACTTATTCATGGGCTGCACCTGGGGCTGGATGGGGACGCCCACCACTCTCGTCCCGTTCCCCGCCCGCGCCCCTCCCTCCCCCAACCACTGCAGAGAGAAGCATGGCCCAGACGGAGCATCATTTGGACTCTGGGGTGGGGGGGTGGGGGCGTCCAGTCCATCCCAGCTCCTCAGCCCGCCTTTGCAGGAGGGAGCTGTGCCCACTGTTGCCCAGTGAAATGGGAGTCTTCGCTAGCGGTCAGGTGTCACAAAACAGTCTTCTTCTTTTGATTTTTTTCCCCCCAAAACTTTCCCATCATTAAAACTTAAGAAGCAACAGACAGCTGTGCAAGAACAGAGCTGATCTGATCTCGGACCCCGATTTAGAGTGACTCAAAAAGACAACAAAGAGACAAAAGATAAGCATTTGCCTCAAGGCAGATAGCTGGTTTCCCTCCACTTTTGCTCTTGTCTTTGTAAATCTCTGGGAAACAACGACATAACTTTTCCTGGCTGGGGTGTTTTTGTCTTTTTGTTTTTAGTTGATAAGGAGGTTGAGTCTCTTTTTCCAGGTGGTTGGAGACTAAGCATCTTGACTTACCGATCGCACAGACCCTGCTGCCTGAGCAAGGAATAAAGTTCGTTAGTTTTCAGCCACTGATGTTTGGGGGATGTTTGTTACTGCAGCATAACCCTGACTGTTCAGCACGCACTATTTCTTAGTGCTATATTTTGAGTTGATCGTTTTCTCTTGTTCCTTGTCATTTCCCATTTGTGTGTCATGTTTTTCCCTTGTTCGTTTTTCAGAGTTATTGCTATGTTACAAATATTAATCCTTCTAATGACGTGATTATTTTGTCACTGGCTGGAAATCTCAGGGGAAGGTGATTGGTCCTAGTACGATGGGAAGAATGGCACAGATTCGATTGGCCCCAACCCTGAGCCATCGCTTTTTCCAAACCACTTTCAACATTTACCGGCTGAGTGCTAAGGAGTCGACTAGTCAGGTTGCCTGTGTCAACTACTTTATCTCGGAAGGCCCGCCAGGCAGTTTTGGTGCTGTGCCTGCGTGGGCCCCGAGAATTCTTTAATGAAGGATTTAAAAAATGACTGGCTTTGTGTGGAATGATGACAGCAGCTTTTGTTAACGAATGTGCTGTAGAAACAGATCCATGAGACCAGTTCCTGAAAAACATGAGGTCTGGGAAACAGGCCTGATGCCAGGGAATTTGGGGAAACCCACATGTGCCTTTGGTACAGGACGAGGTGGGTTGGCCCAGCCGGCCCTGCTGAGCTTTGCCGCTACCTATCCCTTCACCTCCTCACCCATGGGACCCCTTCTCCTGAAATTCCACGAAATCCGTGTGGTGTGGAGCGACCCCTTTGTGCAAAGTTTATCTAAGGAGTGAAATCAAGGGTCCCATCACCCATTTAACTGGGGCTTGATGCAGAGCCCGAATTATTTTTAGAGGGACCCCCCCCCCCCCGCCAGCATTGGTTAACCCTCATTCTGAGGTGGGTGGCCTCTTCATGAGGGTGCCCTTCCTCCCCACCATCCCCTGGGGACTGGGCTTCTCAGGGTGCCACCCTAATTCTCTGTTCGGACACTTGCCGAACTGCCAGCCCTGAGCTTTGCACAGAAGACAGGTAATCCAGCTCACCTGGAGCCAGGTTCTAAACTTGGCTGCACGCTGGACTCTCCTGGGAACTTAGAAACCTTCTCATGCCTGGACCAAACCCAGAGCAGATGAGATCAGACCTGGGCTGGAGCCAGGGCCAGGGTCTTTGTACGCTCCCAGGCGATCCAGCGTGGGGCCAAGTTTGAGCACCAGGTTCTGAGGCGGTGCTTCCCGCCCACTCGTGGCCCACCTGGACGCTGTGGCTTGGTCCCACGTGGAAGGGGCCTGGCTTTGCAGAATCTTATGGGTTTAGGGAGCTTCCAGGTTTGCATTCACATATGTCCCACTCCTGGCCACCACATGGCTGCGTGCCTGTCTGCCCAGGTTTATCCCTTGAGGGGGCCGGAGCCGTACTCTTGTCCTCAGGGGTGCTTTGAGGTGACAGCAGAGGCACAGCTTCATTCCTGCAGGGATGTCATCCCGCTGCTATGCATGCCGGCATCGCCCAGACAACCTTGGCAAGAAATTCCTCTTCTTTTTCAGAAATAGCTGTAGCCCAGCAGCTTGTTTGTTTCATCCTGCGTGCCTTGCAGATTGAATCGCTAAGTGTGTTTTCCTTTTTGCATTGGCTGCCAGGGAACTCAGAGTCAAATTTGCTGCTACATCAAGCAGCCCAGCGGACCTATGGCATATATTTTGACCTCTGCTTGGTCGTCTCTTTCTCCCCCTTGTTTTCCTCGCCCCCTAAAGATCACATGGGATTGTGTGTGTTTCATAAGGCACCTCAAATCCTCTTTTTGTGACAAAGTAGGGACACAGAGCTTCGCATTAACAGATGAAAGATGCAGGCTCCTTTTCCTCTGGTTGATGGTTGAGGCGGAGTTGTTGCCTCTTCTCTGAGCACTGCCTGCGCGCAGGTCCAGCCCACACTTCCCTGTGCATTCCCAGCAGAACCGCATTTCCTGCTGGCCCTGGCCCGGCCTCGCCTGGTTGCAGACTCCTCAGTCACAGTGCAACACACCTGGGGCTCACACTGCTCCACCCACTCGGGGCAGGCCTCCCCCCTCTTCTGGAAACCTCGCTGCTGGCTGAAGACTGGGTCACACGGGTGATGCTTTGTGGCTTTGTGGCCACTTGTCCACACAACTCTCTCCTGGAGCTGGGGAGGTCCTGGACGGCATGTGCCCTGCCACCCGGCTCAGGGCCTGACCCCGGGTATCTGGCCTGTCTGCAGCATCTGCTCCGACTCCAGAGACCCCTAGATGCCGTATCCCCCGAAGTTCTGTTCTGTCTTGTGGCAGGGCCTGTGCCCGGCCTCTGCTCAAGGATCAGAGGTTGACCTGGATGATTCTGGGCATCGTGGGATTGGAGGAGCTCCGGGAGGCACAAATCCGGACAGTGTCCCCAACACCACCTTTAGAGCATCTGGGGCATGGCTCTGAGTGGGCCTGGCTCCCAGTGGGCCCCGTCACCCAGAGCTGTGTGACTCTGAGCAGCTCCCCTCCCCTCCCTGAGCCTCCCTTCTCCCATAAGCAGGATGGTAGGAGCACATCCCTTTCAGGGAGACATGAAATAGGGTAGAAAATACCCCAGAACCCAGGGCGCTGAAAGCAAGCACCCGAGACATTAGACTGTGTTACTCTGAGGTGTCCCCTGGGGCTGAGGCCCCTCCTCTGCTCCTTAGAAGCAGCCAGGCAGAGGCCCTGGAGGTGTCTGCACCCCGAGGGCGGGGAGCAGTGGGGAGTGGGGGGTGCCAAGAGAAGAGCAGACGCAGTCTCTGGAACCAGACACCTACTGTGTGCAGGGTGAGCCGCGGGTTCCCGCCGGGCCTCTGTTCCCACCTGCCCGACGAAGGGGTGCAGGGGGACTCGCCTTGCAGGGTGGAGACAATGAGGCTGGGTGGTCAGGTGACGCTCCAGGTGTGTGCCTGGGCCCCGCAGATACCCAGTGGCTGGGGTGGGGACTTGCTCTGGGGTTGCTGACCTCACCCTCCCAGGCACTCATCCTGCTCTCCCCGTGCGGGCAGGTCCCCGAGATCCCCTGGCCATGCCTTCCTGACCTCAGAAACCAGAGTGGACCGCTTTCCTCGGTGCCCACCAGAGGCAGGGCTGGCCTGGCCCTGCGCTGTCAGCTGCCGGCACCGCACCGCTGGCTCCAGAGGCTGTTGCGTGGAAACCCAGACTGATGTTCTCCTAAACAGCAACATGTTGTGTGGTTTCTCTGCCGAATGTCCCAGCTAGCAGGCCAGGCTGGGGGGTGAAGACAGCAGCCTCGGGAGGGAGCCCCTCCAGGGCCCTCAGGCCTGCCTTGGCCTCGCCACAGCGAAGTGATCCAAAGACACTGGGATTTTGGGAGGCAGGGGGCAGGGGGGAGGGCGGGGAGGATGTGTTTGGAAAGAATGTGCTGAGGTCATCAGGTTTGCTTCCAAGGAGCTTCTGTTGGGAGGGTTTGGAGCCCATGTGCTCCATTGGAGTTGCTGGGGGAGGTTCCCATTGGCGATGGTGCCCAGTCCCAACCCTCTGCTGGCATTCGGGGCCCCTCGTAGGAACCATGGGGCACAGCTGCTCTTATCAGCTCTTATCTGCCTCTGAGTGGCCATGCGACCGAGCACTCCTCGTGTCCCGTGGAGCCTCGCTTTGCTTATCTGTAAAGTGGGAGCGGCATTTTTTGCCCAGCTGGGGCTCGGCGGGAAGCTCTGAGCTCAGGGGTTCTGAAAGCCAGTGCAGCTGCCCGTGCGAGGGGAGTGGGATTTTCCCAGGGGGACCAAGCACTTGGGGGTAAGGGGAGTTGTGCAGTGCCCCCAGATCCAAAACACGCAGCTGTTTCGCCTTTAAGTTCAGAACGTACCTGGGACCAGACTTACTATTAAGACCCGTGCACCTTGCTTCCCAGTTAAGCACAGGCTCTGGGAGCGAGTAAAATGGTGAGTCTCCTGGGCAGGGGGCCCGCACTATCAGCTTGGGGGACTCTGTGGCCCCTCGAGCAACCCGGGTGGCCGTGGAGGGCTGGGAGCCAGGCCTTGGCCAGGCGCCACACGCATCCCATCCACGTGCATATGGATGGAGTGGTGGGTGGCTGACTGGCACGTGCAGAGGTGGGCTGACCAGCTGGAGCCATCACACCTCTTGGAAGATCTTCCAGCAGGGAGAGAGGGAAGAAGTCTTTTAAAAAACAGGAGACTAACTCTGCACATTCTAGTCAGAGAGCACACACCCGGCACCGCACCCCTTTTGGCCCCTGCAGACATTATTAATTGATCACAGAGTTCTCTCCTACAGAGTCTAGAGACCTTCTTCCCACATAGCCCAGAGCACCGGCTAACATTCACCAGCCAGGTTTCCAAACCCATTTGCCACCCCATATGGTGATGCCACTTGAGGTTCCCCTCAACATCCGTGCGCACGTGCAGAGGTGTGGGGCTGGGACCGCCCTCGGGCATCTGCTGTGCGTAGCAGGTTGTTGATGCTCTGACTTCCCCGCAGGGCTGAGTGTCCCTCCGCTCTCCCAGCGAGCTGATTTGCCGACGACTCAGCATAGGAGCCTGCAGATTGCCTGTGGAATCCTGCAGGTTCTGACTCAGCAGGTTTGAGTCTAGCAAGGGTCCCACCTTTCTGGCCAGCCGCCCAGCCATGAGGTGCTGCTGGTGGAAGGACAGGTGTGGAGCAACAAGGATGCAGGTAACACAGAAATCGTGAAATGAAGGCAAAGAGAGCGGGAGAGAAAGAATGTAAGAAACCGGAGACTGGGCCCAAGGCTGCACTTCTGATTTGAGACGTTCTTGCATTTACCTGCAGGAGGTGTCTATGGAGAGCTGCAGCCCCTTCCCTTGTCTGTCCAGAAACTGCTCAGCTTTGCTTCTTCTCTGCATGTTCAGACTCCAGTTGGTGCAAGGAAGAGGGGTGCAGTGTGGGGTTTGTCCCCCTGAAAGCATTTGCTCCTTCCCGTGACTTGGGGAGGCTTGGCCAGCTGAAGGGTGACCTTCCACTCCCTGTCTCCCTTCTTACCCTGCCTCCTGCCCCAGGTAGGAACCGTCTGTCACCAGGTTTTTGATTCTGAAGACCAGTCTCCTTTTCCAGTGTGGGTCTACCTCTGGGAATCTGTTGCAAAACTCTTGTTCCAGTTACAGTGGTTGTATACAAACGACCCCAAAATGACTGGTACAAACACACCATTTGTTACACTCACACATACTATGAATCGGGGATTTGGACAGGACATGGCAGGGAAGGTTTACTCACTCAACACATCTGGCAGTTAATGTGGGATTGGTGGCTGGACACCTCTACATGGCCTCTTCTCATGGCTTGGGCTTCCTCATAACATGGTGGCTGGAATCCAGGGCTGAGCATGAGAGGAGGGGAGAGATTGAGTGGAAGCTTCATCATTTTTTATAACCTGCCTTGGACAGGGTAACTACTGATATGGTGGGGAATGCAGCTCTAGTGCTCAAAGGGAAACTTGGACCTTTAGATGTTTATATTAGAAAAGAGAGACGTCTAAAATCATGACATAGGATCCTCCATACAACACTAGAGAAAGCAGAGCAAAATAAACCCAAGGTAAGCAAAAAGAAGAACGTAATAAGATAAGGGGGGGGGAGGGGCGGGAATAAAACACAAAGTAGAGAGATAATAGAGGAAGCTGACAAAGCTAAAAGCTTTTTTCCCTGAAAAGATCAACAAAATAAATCAAGAACAAAGAGCAAGAACACAAGCCACAAAAGTGAAGCATGAAAAAAAGAGGGGCTCTCACTACAGACCCTACAGACATTAAAAGGATAAGAATATAATGAACAACTTGATTCCAAAACATTTGACCCCTTTGATGTCATTGAAAAATTCTTTTAAAAAAGTGTAACTTACCAAAACTGACATAAGAGGAAGCAGAAAGTCTGAAGAGCCCTACACCCGTTTAAAAAAATGGAATTGATTATAAAAAAAACCTTCTGCATTCGTTTCTTGCTGCTGCTGTAGCAAATCACCACCCATTTCGTGGCTTCAAACAATACCAACTTGTTCTCTTGTTCTTCTGGAGGTCAGAAGTATAACATGGAGGTGTTGGCAGGGTTGTGTTCCTTCTTTAGGCTTCGGGAGATGATCTGTTTCCTTGTCCTTTTCAGTTTCCAGAGGTCACCTGCATTCCTTGGCCTGGGGTCCTTCCTGGAATCACTCCAACCTCTCGCTGTCATTATCATATTTCCTACTTGTCACTCTGATCTCCTGCCTCCCACCTATGGGGCCCTTTTGATTACATTGTGCTCACTTGGTTAATCCAGGATAACTTTTTTATTTTAAGATCTGTAACCTTAATCACACATACATGTAAGGTCACATATTCACAGATTGTGGGGATTAGGACGTGAGGCAGTCCTTTGCTGTGCTCATTGAATCTGTGGGTCAGGAATTTCGACAGAGCACCGTGGGGACGGCTCGCCTTTACGCCATGACACCTGCAACCTCCGCAGGAAGACTCGAAGATTGGCGGCGGAAATGAGCACTCACCTGTCTGACAGCTGATGCTGGCTCTTCGCTGGCTGAGAGCTGGCTGAGGCTGCCGGCTGCAACACCTGCCCTCAGCCTCGCAGCTGCGTGGCCTGTGCTTCCTTACAAGATGGCGGATGGAGTCCAGAGGGTAATGGATTCAACAGAGAGAGAACCGGAGGAAGCTGTATCACTGTTTGTGATCTAACCTCTGCCACTTTCTGTTCGCCAAGGTGGTCATAGAGGTCCCCTCGCTGTCAGTGGAGTGGATAACGGACTGAACCTCTTAGTGGGGAAATATCACTGTGGCTGTGTTAGGGGAACCCGTCTGCCAGGGCCTTTTAAGGATTAAGATTGGGACTTGCTGTGTTACAGAGATCAAGGGATTGTGCTAAGTGCCCCCCCCCCCCCCACACACAATGCAGGGCCATCCCGTAGTGGCCAGCACCAGGGGTCCACCCCCAGCAATTCCCTCTTCTGCATATGGTCCTGGTTTTGGTTCACGCAGTCCATGTGGGATATGGCAGGTGACCCCATCTCGTGTTCATGAGGGCACCTGAGTGTGATCCAGTGCCTGGTCCAGGAACCCAGGCGAGGGACAAACAAGGATGGCCCAGCGTCCCCGAGGTCCTGGCCTGGTCAGCAGGGCGAAATCCCCGTTTGTGTGACAGGGTTCCTGCCTCAGTGGTAGAGAACCAGTGCTGATGCGAGCCCCGGCCTCAGTGCAGCCGGATCAAACACCTGCATCCTTGCTTCCCTCCCAACTCTGCTGTCTCAAAGGAGCGGACAGGATGGATGTGAGAGAACCCAGGGGCTGTCTCTGGTCTCCTGACGTTAATCTCTGGGGACCTGGGGTGAGGGACAAGACATCCCCTGAAGCCTCCAGAAGGAACCCAACCCTGCCAACACCTCGATGTTGCCCCTCAACATTGCAGATGGGGGAAGGGCGACCTGTTGGGTTGGAACTGCTCCTCTATGTCTGGAATGTGCCCAAGTATCAGGCCCATCCCTGGTGCTGGTAACTCAGCCTTCCACCTACACACCCCACGGTGCCCCAGCACGCCCACCTGCGGGGCACGGCCCTGCTGTTCCTCAGCCCCGCCTGGGAGAGGGACACATTCTGGTTCTCTCAGGCAGGTGACCTTGTGGCCCATGTGGCTGTTTGGGGCCACATGGCCGTTGCCTCACACTCAGCTTCCAGCCGTGCCCACTGGCCAGGTAGTGACACGCCTGTGGCCATGGGGGTGGGGGAGACCTCCGCCTCTGGCCTTCCTTGGGGAGCTCCTCAATCAGGGAGCTGCTGGGAAGAAGGACCCTCTGCCCCAAGACTCCTGTGACTTTGGGGTGACTTGACCCTGGGTTATTGGAGGAATCCTACATTGGGCCTTTGGCTTTTCATTGCTGGCCACGCCATAAGGGTTTCATTTGCATGCAGGTAACAGGAAGCCACACCACAGTAGCTTAAACAGGTGGGTTATTTGTCTGCCAGAGGCTGGCAGTTCTGGGCTGGAGTGGCAGGTCCAGCATGCTGTCCCCGAAACCGCTCCTCCCCCACCACCCCCCATTCTGGCCCAGGCTCCTCTACCTTCCTGCTTTACCATCCTTGCCATGTGACTTTTCCTCATGGCTGCAACATGGCTGCTGGCCTTCCAGGCATCATTCAGCCTTCCTTGCAGGAAGAGAAACGTGAAAGGAGTATGGAGCCATGCCTAGGTGAGGGAGGTAAACCTTTCCCAGGAACACCTGGCAGGCTTTGGCATTTTGTTGGCCAAAACTGGGCCTCATGGCTGCTGGAGGCAAATTCCAGCATGTCATAAAAAATGCAAGAAGTCCTCAAAAGGTTGATGGGCTTCTATATTCAGCAGGGCTGAATCATATTATTGCCTGCTGGAATAGCTGAAAGCATTTCCCCAAACCTAAAGATTTGCATATAATATTACCTGCTGCCTGCCAAACAGTTGAACAGTGAGGGCAGTTTCCCCAATCCAACAATGCCCACTGTATACGAAACCTTACCTTTGATATGTATATCTGCTTTGCTTTAGGGCAATTTGTGTTAAAAAAAAGCTAGGGGTTCAGAGATTCAAAAGAACTTGGTTACTGAAGCTAGGTCTCCTCTGGCTCCCCCATGTATTCCAAATTTATATTTCTAGTCTCTTTATTAATTTACACGCAGCCCCTTCTCCAGATTCCTGAACCCTTCTAGATGCTGAGAAACACCCTGGCACATGGCCACTCTGACTGCAAGGGAAGCCGGGAAGTGGGACATGTTAGCTGTGTTCCGTTAGCAGAGAGGGACACTGGGTAGGAAAGAGTAACATGAGATAGGACACAGAAAAATGTCTTCAAAACCGCATGTCAGTGGTTCCCTTTCCCTCAAAGTTGCTCCCCATGGAATAGCTTCCCCTCCCTCCTCTCCTCTCCCTTTTCTCCCCTCCCTGACCCCTCCTTTTCCAGGCTCAGTGTCCATTCTTTCTCCCGCTTTCCGGCCCTGCTCCTCCCGGCACACACTGCGGTGTGTGTTGTTGCTGCTGCTGGGTGAGGGGCCGGAGGCTGGCTGGAGCTGGTCAGCTCCCCACTGGGAAGAGCTGTGGTGATCAGAGCCGGCTGGGAGGCCACCCGGGAAGTCGAGGCAGAGGATGTGTGGACTCCAGTCACATGGGGGCTGGACTCCATGTAGCCTCTCAGGAAGGCTGGCTTTCTCAACAGGCTTTCCATGCTGTTGGCTGAACTCCAGCAATCCAAGGGCTTCTAGAACTTATTTTTATTTAGTTTCTTCCTCTCTTCTCAAAAAGGGAAGGAAGGAAGGAAGGAAGGAAGGAAGGAAGGAAGGAAGGAAGGAAGGAAGGCTATGTGGCTTTCTCCCTCCCCCCTCCCTTGCCCCTTCCACCTACCCATGCAGTCACCTGTCCGCTGCCACCCATCTCTCGGTCTGCCTGCCTATCTGCCCCGCGCCCCCCCTTCCCTCTCCATCGGCCCTGCAGGCTGAGGACTGGGATTCTGGGCTGCATCCAGCAGCCCTGGGTTGAGGCAGCATCTCCCCGGTTGGTGGGCCTGCCCACGGGGAGCTGTGCACAGCCTCCTCCCACTCCTGTGAGTGGGGCTCCTGCCTGGACAGCTGTCCCTCAGAGAGAGGGCCCCACATGCCCGCTGGCTGGCCTCAGGAGCACCGACCGAGGGGGCAGCCTGTTCCCTGTGGCCCAGCTGGGCCTGCTCAGCTGTCTTCAGAGGCCGCAGAGGGGCCTTCCAGGGACGTTTCCCCCCAGATAACCCACAGTGGCACCAGTTCCACCTCATTTCCTGACAAACTGTCCAGCCCCCAACAAAACTCGTGTTATCTACTCTCGTCCCCAACGGAGGGGCCTGTCAACTCCAGCTTCGGCAGATCCTCCCGGAAATCGCCTATTGTGGCTGAAACGGGCCCTTGAGGACACGTGGAGTCGCAGGAAGCAATCCGGATCCGGATGGGTACACAGAGCAGGTCTCACTGTCCCTCAGGGCCACGCGCCCAAGGGCCCCCGACAAGGGGCTCATTTCCAGGAGGCAGCTGCCAAGAGCTCCCGTTCCGGTTCCGGCTTTTATCTTGTGCTCTGCGCCACTCAGCAAACCCACTGGGGCCCCGTGGGGATCCCCTCACCTGTCCTGGGGCCAGCCCAGATGCCCAGGACTTCCATGCTACCACTGGCCTCCCAGCCAGTGTCAGCTGACCCTCACCTCGAGGACCCCGGGCTTGCAGGGTGGCCTGGCAGGACCCTGTAGGGTATCCCATTGGCCCCATGGGCCCCTGCCCCACCGAGCAGGTCTCTACAACCCCCCTGACCGTGCCTCTCCCCGTGAGGAGCCAGGCAGCCCCTGGGAAGGAGGTGGGGAAGGAGGGCGGCTGGAGCCTGCTGGCTGCACTTTGGAACATTCCTGCGTCCTCACCTGCCATCCACCCGCAGCGCAGCCTGGCCGAGCGCTCTGCCCGCCAGAGTCTTGGAGCGGAAAATAAATAAATAAATGAGACAAAAAAAAAAAAAAAAGGGTCCTGTATCAGATGCCAAAAATGAAGATAACTCGGGAGGAAGTTTATTTTGATGAGGAAATCCCTCAATGCGGTTGAAACTATGCTTGGAATGGCTAATTAGCGCTCGGGGGCTTTGAAGGAAGCGCGGCTCCCAGTGTGGCCCCTCCCTGGCCAGGTTTCCCTGCACTTATCACTTATCTGCAGGAAACGGCTCGGGCCCTGGATGTGCGGGGCGCTGCCCAGAGCAGCCGGTGACTCACGCCTGGGCAGCCGGACAATTCTCGCAGCGGGGATGGCCTCTCCAAGGCAGTGGCCCAGGCTCCATAGCTGGGCTGGGTGGCCACAGGCTCCCAGAGAAGTGGGAAGAGAGTGTTCTGGAAAGTTCACTGGGGTCCAGGCAGCAGGAGCTGTCCCTGGAGTGCCCACCCGCCAGTCCCAAAACACCTAGACTCTGCCCTGACGCAGGCGGCAGACATGTACACGGTTCACCCAGTGAAGGGGCAGCCAGGAGGAAACAAAAGCCAGGTGTCACCCTGGGCCCCGGGGACACTGTGGCTCGACCCACGGAGTGGTGGCCCGCGGGACCTTCCAGAGGCTCCGTCTGCTTTGGAAACAGAGCCCTGGACACAGGCCTATTTTTGGAGGCAAGGCTTAGGAGCTCGGCTCAGATGGCCCGTCCCGTCCCCCCTCTGACTCGGGAACGCCTGGCTCAAAGGTGGGCAGAATTGGCCTCTGGTGGCAGGCTGGGCGGAGAGCGGAGAGGCGGCCCCTGCCCTGAGCCAGGCCTGGGAGGGAGACCACACAGGCACTGTGGTCACAGCATGGGGTGGCCATGCGCTAGCTAGGGCATCTCCTCTGCTGCCCCCAGTGATGCCCCCCAGGCCCTCCCCCGTGTACCAGGTGCCTTGTGCCCGACTGAGCACGCCACCTGTCAGCCCCTGCTCTTCCTGAAGACCACAGCCCAGTCAGCTGGGGGTAGTCCACCTCTCCGGAGGGGGGCGGGGGCGGGGGGCCGGTCCTTTCAGAGCCCAACAAAAGGAGACAGGCAGCCAGGAGCTCACAGGCCTGGGTCCTGCGCGGTCGACACGGAACCGCCTGCCGAGGCCCTGGGTGTCCGCACTGGGGGACCCGCACCTGCGTGCGCGCTGGCCACGTGTACAGGCTGCATTTCTGATGCCACTATTCTTTGAAAAATGCTGCTTCTGTTGTTCCTGCCTCCCCGGCATTCCACCCCACCCCCCCCCGAAAGTCAGGAGCAGAAGAGACGGGTTGAGCTGGGGCTGACCGCGCGGCTGGGGGCGGGGGCGAAGGTTTTCACTTCCCCACCTCGGCCGCTATGTTTAGAATTTCCACTCTCCACCACAGGCTTGTCTCTCTGTAACAGCTCCTCCCGGCAGGACGGTCCCTGCAGGCCCAGCAGAGTTACAGGACTTCCTTGCACCCTGCCTCCCACCGTCACACTTGGCCGGTGGGCACTCCCCGGAGTGACGGTTGGATGTGGAGGTTCGAAACCCGGGGTGTTGGGGAAAAACATCCAAATGCTGGCGTGTTATTCATTTGGCTGTTATGACCCAACACCGCAGACTCGGGGCTTGAACAACTAACATTTATTCCTCACAGTTCCCAGGCCCAGGTGCAGGCAGGGTAGGTGCTGGGGGAGGGCCCACCTCCAGGGTCCGACCCACATGGCCTTTTTGGGTGCCCGCAGGCAGAGAGCCCTGTGTCTCCTCCTTTCCTAACAAGGGCACTCGTCCCATCCCGGGGGCCTGCCCGCACGGCTTCAGCTAAACAATCACCCCCACAGGCTCCACCTCCTCCGAAAGCCTTCATGTTGGGGGGTGGCGCTCCAACCTATGGAAGGCGGGGGACACGTACATCTTCCAGACACCCTGCCTTTGCTCCTCGGATGCGCACTAGGACGACAGAACACTTTAAAACACCCTGTATCTGCTGGCATTGAAGGCTTTTCCAGCCTGTTTCCACCGGCTGGCTGCTGAGCGTCCACTCTAGTCACCATTTTGCACATAAAGGAAGGCCCAGCGGGGAAGTGACCACCAAGTTACCGGGGGCTCCCCCTCGCCTCTGACCCATTAATGTGGCCGCTGAGTGTGTGTAAGTGTTATTTGCATTGGTGAAGGCACGATGCTGAGCCAGATCAGGAAAACCCTGGGCTTGTCTATCCCCAACACCTTCCGTTGAAGAAAATAGATAAAAAGAGAAGCCCATTCATCCCGGCAGAAGTGGGAAGTGGTGAAATCTGGCTTCCCCACTCGACCAAGCTCCTTTCCTGCTTCCTGTATTTGCTCTCCGTGGCCCCCACCTCCAAGGCTCACGTGGACTTAAGAGGGGAGCCACAAAGGGGGGCCACGGCGCTGCCCACCCCTGGACCTTGGCTTCCCCATCCCTCCAGGTGCACCCACTCGCTGCATGGGTGCTGTAGAGCCAACCCTGGTACACACGGGGGTGGAGGTACCCTTCTCTGTCCGCCCCAAACCCGGGAGCTACTGGGGTGAAATCTGGGCTCCTGCCCCGGGGAGGGGTCTCGGTGTTTGGAGAGGCCTGTGAGAGGGCCCGGCCCTCGGCCTTCGCTACGGCCCTGGCTTCTTTGGCACCCCTTTCCCAGATTCCCTACTCCACGTTCCCAGCACGGCTCTGACAGGCCCGAGGGCGGGGAGTCCTCCTGGCCTGGGAAGGTGGCTGAGCGTTTGGACAGCTGCCTGCCCACCCGCTATCTCTAGCTACATACTTATGTGGTGTTTTGTTTTTTTTTTGGGGGGGGGGAGGGGGGAGCAGCCTCTAAAGCTTATGTAATACACTTGGAAGTCAGGAACCCAAGATTCATGATCACTCGCCCAGGAGGGGTTTGCGAAACACTCGCTATGAAGAAATCTTTCCATTGAGAAAAATTCCCCTCATGCTCACACTCCTGGTGGCTCCAGCGTGTTGCGGGGATGTCTGCAACTTGAGAAGGGCCCTCCCCTGCCGCCCCCCCCACCCCCCCCAAAAAAGAAAAGATAAGGGGCCTCCCCAGAATTCCAGAGCCTACTGCTCTCTGCTGGCTGAGGGTCGTGATCCGATCCTGGCACCGGAAATGGAACTTGACCCCCTCTTTTGCCCCCCAGGGCAGTCACTACTGACCTCACCAATAACCAGTCAGTGGCTGAGCTCTCTCCCCATTCCAGGCACCACATCAGACCCCTGCGCTCCGAATTGTACCCCATGCGCTCAGTGACGGAGGGTTAGGTGTTTTCACACCCATGTGACGGAGGGGACCTTCGAGGCTTGCAGTTAACGTGGTTAAATGGGAAAGTAGGCCCCGCCCCTACTCCCAACTGCTGACTGTTCAAAATATAATTCCAGGTGGGCCCCGGAGTGAGCTTTTTAAACCACTTGCTGCATCACAAGAGGAAATGAGGGCCTCCTCCTGCCGGGAGGGGAAGGCATGCCCGGTGGCCATTTCCCTTTTAAGAGAAACGTGTAGGGTTCCCGGCCTTTCCTTGGCCACGTGGTCATCCCGGGACCCAGGGATCTGAAGATCAGAGGGCCCCAGGAACCTTGGGGATCATGGCCGGGCCGGCAAACAGCCCTTATAGGAGCAGCCTCGCTGGGGCCATTGCCCACACAAATGGGCCTTTCACTGGGCCCATGTGAATCTAAAAAGACGAAACTGCGTAGGTCTGGGCCCCAGCTATAGATCCAGACTGTGCAGCCCAGGGGCCCAGGCTCAGAGGGAACTCAATGAATTTGTCAGGGAACTGAAAACAGATGATTTTAATCAGCAGGGGGAACAAAATGACTTCATGGCCACAGTTGATGGAAGGAGGCAGCGTTTGGCTGCCAGGCTCTGCCCGGGGGGCGCGTCCAGAAAGCTTGCCTGTTCTTCAGCCTCTAGCCTGGCTCTTCCCTGCGAGGGGCCCCAGCTGTGCGGGCCGGGCTGTGGGAGGGCCAGCTGCCCCAACCCGGACAGAGATAACCTAGGCTCCCCTGCCCCAGCTTCCTCTCCCCGACCGCTTTCATGAATGGCCCAGCTTCCCAGACAGCTGATTGGCTGGGCTGCCAGCTGGGAAGTCCAATCAGCGGCCGCAGAGCGCGGCGGCTCAGGCTCAGCGTGGAGCCTCGGTCTCTAGCTATGAATGGCAGTCTCAGCTGCCTGCAGCTACCGCCTACCTTGCGGAGCCCCCTCCACCAGAGCGGAGGAGGAGGAGGGTTTTGTTTTTTTTTTATTTCTCAGACCGTTCAGGGTTCTGGTCAATGTGTCATTCTGAGGCTTGGCTGCGGCGGCTCCTGACAATAGCCGTTGGGCTTCCCTGCCTGGTCACTGTTGACATTCTCGATCTTGGCGACAGTGTGCGGTTAGAAATGCATTTCTTTGCCTATGGTCCAGCCTGACTTCCTTTCCAGGGAAAGCACTGCAGCCCTCCAGCCTGAGAGGGCAGCCTGCCAGGGGAGGAAGGCAGGGGGGCTGGGAGAGGCAGGCCTCTTTACTGGCCAGTGTTAGGAGGGCCAGTGAGAGGGCCCCTGACACGTGCAAACTGCTGTGAACTTCTCCTGCACACCAGAAGGGCCTGGTCGCCCCCCCACCCCCCACCCCCGCTCCCCACCCTGTCACTGGCCTTATCCTAGCTGCACATCCCCCCATGCATGTGGGGGCTGGGCCCGCCGTGGGGGAACCCAGCCATTCAGCTGCATATCCTGTTAAGTAGGAAAACATGTTCTGTTTGCTGATGTTATAAAGAAGGCATGTGTTTACAAATGCTTGTTGGGGAAAGCGTGGTTACTGGGCCTGCTTCCGCCCCCCCCCCCCCCCGCCCCGACCCCCAGATGAAGTGATTGTGTGGCTGACAGAGCGGAGCCTGCTCTTACCAGGAAGACCCCCTTGTGTAGGAAAATCAGACTCAGCAGACCCTGGTTCAGAGAGCTCTCTTGTCAGGTGGGTTGAGGCCATGCAGGGAAGGCCTGAAATGCCAGGGTGAACCCTGGGGAGTGCTGGGAGGTTGGTGAGCTGCAGAGTGGCATTGCTCCCCTGTCCAGGGGATCCACCCCCAATGCATCCACCCGGTGCCTGGCTGGCTGACCATTTCAGGAACTACAGCCCCAGGGCTGTGCAAACTGCTTCCTGGGGCCCCTGGCTACTTCTCATGATGAGCCCCTGGAGTGCTGAGTCACCCCCAATTTTTTTAAAAAATTTTTTTATTGATTTCAGAGAGGAAAGGAGAGAGATAGAAACATCAGTGATGAGAGAATCTTCTATTGTCTGCCTCCTGCACACTCCCTACTGGGGATTGAGCCTGCACCTGGGCATGTGCTCTGACCAGGAATCGAACCATGACCTCCTGGTTCATAGGTCGATGCTCAACCATTGAGCCACGCCAGCTGGGCTGAGTCACCCCCATTTTAAAGAGGAGAAAACAGGTTCGGAGTCATCTGCGAAGCTTCCCACAATTGGAATTGGCAAGCCCCGCACACAAACCCAAGCTCTGCCGTACGGTAGAGGGGAACTGCACTGCCATTTAGCCACCTGCCACAGGACCACATGGGGTTAAAGAACAAAATACAGGTAGAGCGCCGAGCGCCAGGCCTGGCACAGACCATGGCTGCAGCCACAGGGATCCTGACTGCGGAGGAATGTATCTGTTCCCAAGTGTGTGTGTGTGCAGGGGGGGGGGGGGCGGGGGGCGTGCCAGAGTCCATGAGTGCGCAGCCTGAGCAATCTGTGGGTTTCCCGTCGTCACACGCCGTTCTGCCAGCTGTGGGCCCAGTATGTGTTTTCACCGCCCTGTCTATAACTGTTATGGCCTTGGGCCCATTTGCATCTTAAAAGTTATTGAGGATGCTAAAGAGATGCTGTGGCTGTGGGTCTCACCTATTGATATGTACTGCACTGGAAATGAAAATGGAGAAAATGGTAAAACACAAGAATATACAAGAATGCATTCCATTAGCTATCGGAGCAGCCATGTCATCCCCTGCCACGCAGCCCCTGGAAAATTCCACTGTACGCTCACGAGGGAACGAGACAAAAAAGGCGATCGGTGTCTCCATGTTACCGTGAAAATAATTTTGACTTTCAGCCCTCCTGAATGCACGCTTTGAAAACTGCCGTTTCCATCCGTAGAGAGAAGTTTAAGGCTGCAGGCTTCCTTCTGGCTGGGCCTGGCCACGCGATCCCTGGCTAATGGGCTGTGAGCAGCCCTCAGTGGCAGCTCGGGGCTGCTGCTCTCATGGGACACGCGTGAAAGGAGCTGGAGCTGTCCCGCGCGCAGTGTGGCAGCTCTGAGTGAGGAGCAGTGACCACGTGCTCTCTCCGAAGGAAAGGCAGTCGGTCCTCCCCTTTCTTTTTTAAATATTCTTTCTTAAAAATAATTTTTATTGATTTTTACAGAGAGAGGAAGGGAGAGGGAGAGAGAAATAGAAACATCGATGAGAGGAAAAACACCCATCAGCTGCCTCCTGCATGCCCTGCGCCTGGGATCGGCCCGCAACCTGGGCATGTGCCCTGACCGGGAATCGAACTGGCCACCTCTTGGTGCGTGGGATGATGCTCAACCACTGAGCCACACCAGCTGGGCAGTTCTCCCCTTTCTCACCCCCTTGGGTGGGGGGCCTGGGTCACCAGTTCTGTCATGCCTCCACATCAGTCCACATTGCCTGCCTGAGCTCCCCTGGGAAAGAGAAATTAACCGCCTGGTTTACTCTACTAGATTCCGGGGTCTCATAGCCTAGCCTGAATCCTGACCAGCCCAGCGATCATTTTTACACCATCCTGGGCTTTCTGATTTGATTATGTTTACAAGAGGATGGATGAACTCTTCTCTGGTGGAATACACGCCCCTGAGAAGTGCTGAACCTCAGCCTCAGAGTCGGTGGAATGCCCAGTGAGCGACAAAAAACCACGACAGGGTCTATGGCATAAGCTGGCCCTGAGGCTGAGTGAGGAACCAGTGAACTTGCGGGCACCTCTGACCTTTACGCCAGCCCGGGGCTCTCTGCCCCCACCCTCGCTCTCCTCAGGAGGTTATTGGGGGTGGAGGAGGGTGGCTTGCGGAGATGAGCCCAGGAGCCTGACTGAGAGGCAATTGACGACCAGCCTGCTGGCCAAGGGAAGCTGGCTGGACATTGGAGGGAAGTTGGGCCTTTCCCCTCAGGCCGAGGGAGATGGTGGGAACCTGCAGAGGCAGCTGCAGGGTGAGAGAGCCGAGCCCAACACACACGCCTGCAGCCCCCAAGCACCGGGGTTTGCTCGCAGCTGGCTGGCCCTGGCGGTCACGGGCGTGCTGAGTCACCAGGCCAGCACCCAGGCTGCTTGTGGTCCCTGAGAATGCTGACATGGTACTTTTTAGGGCAATTGCTAGATATGGACTAGGACGTGAATTGAAGGGGTCCCAAGAGTTGTTTTTTGTAAACAAAACCCGGCAGGGTGCTCAAATGTGCAGAGGACAGTAAAGCAGTGATTGCTAAAGCACAGCTGCCCTCGGCTTCCCCCGTGGAGCGCGTCCTTCTAGCCAAACGATGTGCGGCAGGGTGGGCAGCGTGAGGCTCAAGGCCCCCTCAGCATGTCTGAGAACCCTGGAGGGCCTGGTGAGTGCCAAGGGTGCCCTCGGCAGAAAGTCTTAGATGCTGCCCTTGCCTGCACCCCCCCGTCCCCTGGGGAGACTGGGTGCGGGGGGCTGCAGGGAGCCTTCGCTCTGTGAGGAGGCTTCGGAGGCGGAGCATCAGGTCTGAATCGGGAAGGTTGGGTAGGACCAGGGCGTCAGATTTGTGATGAGAAAGAGCCATGCAGGTGGTGGCACTGGCACACTGCAGACCCAGGGGCAGGACAGGCCATTCACCGCTGTGGCCCGGGACCTGGGTGTGGTTCCCCCACGGTCTGCCCAGGTCCCTCTCATCCTCAGGCTGAAGCTCAGGGAGCTGGGACCAGGTCCTATATGTCAGGCCCCTCAACCCCCACAGACTGTAGTCAGTCAGTGACCAAGTCAGGGGCCCGGGGCAGAGGGGACAGTGCGGAGGCGAGGGGTCCCACAAGGGCTGGCGTCGAGAGTCCCTTCCCAGCGGCGCTCATGCTGCTGTTGGCTCAGGAGTGGCGAAGGGGAGGGAGCAGCTTGTGCTGACCTCACAAGACTGGGGTTTCCAGAAAAATCTGACCTTTCATTCCCGAACCCCTTTCTCTTTTGTGTATTGAGCTACTGCTGCCTTGAGTCAATGGGCCACCTCATTAGCCTCAGGGATGCTGGGCCATGCGACACACAAGAGGTGGGCTTGTCAAGGCCGTGGGCAGGGGTGCCCACCATCCAGGCCCTGCTGGGCCTCGCCTGGAGCCTGGAGCCCATTTCTAGCTCACCAAGAACAAGCGGAGCCTTCAGCACCTCGGCTCGGGAAAGGCTGAGGTTTCCACACTGGGCCACACCGGAGCCACCAGGACCCAAAGTGGGTCTCACCGTCTCTCCTTCTGGTACTGCCCGGGCTGACTTGGCTCCGTGCCCACCGGAGGCAGGGGGCTCTTGGTGCAGGCGCAGATTAGTGCTCAGTGTCCTCTAAGAGTCCGGGTGCACGGAGGAAGGCGGCAGACGCTGCCCCTGTCATTTGGTGATTCTACCCTCGTCTTTTTTTTTTTTTTTAAACAAATTTTTATTGATTTCAGAGAGGAAGGGAAAAGGAGAGAGCGATAGAAACATCAATGATGAGAGAGAATCATTGATGGGCTGCCCCCTGCATGCCCCACACTGGGGCTCGAGCCCGCAACCTGGGCATGTACCCTGACCAGGAATCGAACCATGACCTCCTGGTTCATAGTTCGATGCTCAACCACTGAGCCACACCGGCCTCGCCCTTGTCTTTTTAATCTTGCCCTGCCTCAGACGCCTCTCTGTGAAGTGGAGCCGCCTGCCATTTTTGTAGGGTGGATGGAAGAAGTAAATGGGAAGTAAGCCGGTCCAAGTCCAACTCATTTGGGCTCCCACTGTGATCAGACCCTGAGCTTTGGGTGGGGACTTGGGTCTGGGGACTGGACCCCTCTGCAGAGCAGCATTCTGTACGGAGGTCTCCCCGACAGCTAGAACCCCGATTCTCTCTAGTCCACCAGGCCACGTAATCTGGTTTGTATGAGGGAAGGGGGTCACCTGAACCCCAGTGCAGCAGGGAGGGGAGGAAGTGCTCAGAGGGAAGTGGGCTCCCCCTGCCTCCAAAGGAAGGCTGTGCCCTTCCTCTCTGAGCCCAGATTTGCCGTGAGGGCTGCTGTGGCCTGTGCAGCCAGGCCTGGAGCCCTGTTCCTCCTGGTCTCTGAGGGTCATGTGGGAGCCAGCATATCAGCAAAGGTGCTCACAGATGGCTGGGAGCACCCACACTTCTCTGGAGCCCGTTCTATCCTTCTCCTGCCCTCACTGGGGGACCCTCCACACGGGGTTGGAAACTGGAACAGAATATTTGGGTTGGAGAATTCTCTGTCTCTGTTCATCTTTCTGTCTCTCTATGTCCTTGTTTCTCTCTGTCTGTCTGTCCATCTTTCTCTGTGTGTTTCCCCTTCGCTCTCGCTCTCCTCTGTCTCTCTCTGTCTCTTTTTTCTGGTTGCAGAGCAGCTGTCGCCAGGCCTTTGAATCTCAGGAGGCTGGGAATCGTGGGCCGCTCCGCAGCCCCTGGTTCGGGGCCTTATTCATTCCCCGGGTTAATTAACAGTGAATGCCGTGGCCCTGGGAACCCAGCGGAGCCGCAGGGCTGGCGGGATGGGCAGGAGGGCCCAGGGCAGACATAATGCGTCCCTGGGGTGGGGTCAGCGGTATGGGTGGCCATCGCATTCCTGGGATGCCAAGCCAGCCTGTTGGTCTATACTTGTGGGAACTGCCCCTGGGGCTGGGCACCTTGGGGCCATGCTGTGGCTGGTGACACGTCCCCTGGACCCAGGGTGGGATGAGCACTGCCTCCACAGTCCAGTGGCCTGGATGCTGCCCTGGGGGTTCCCAAGTGACTTCAGTTTCCCTGGAAAGTAGAGCTATGATGCAGGAGGACCCCAAGCTATGCCTGTGGCTGCTGGGGAGCCCTCCACGGTGGGTTTGGCTCGAAATGGCAGCCCCCAGGACATGCGGAGACCGTGGCCCAGTGTGCTGAGCTGGGCCACAGGGCGTTCACCCTGACGCAGTTGGTTTGCCAGCACAGTAAACCCAGTGACCCTCAGTGTGGCTGAGCGGAGAGAATGGCCACCCTGCAGAAAGGAAAAAGCAAATCCTACCAGTCCCTGAAGCGTGGGAACATCGGGGGCCGAACACGGGGGGACAGGAGCAAGTCAGAGGAACTAGCGAGGGGGTGGCGGGAGGAGATGGGTGCTGAGGCGTGAGGCGCGTGGTCCGGGTTCAGATGCAGCTCAAAACCCAAGGAAAGGCTCACGTGGTCCTTAACCCCATAGCTACAGGAGGGCAGGTCTGGTGGAAGAACATTCCAGAAGACAGCTGCCTTCTGGGAGGCAGACCAGCTCTGCACACACAGGCAGCCCCACTGGGCAGAGTCTTCATGGGCAAAGTGGCCTGTGGGAGGGGAAGCCAGCTCAGTGCCCACCTGGGATCAATTCCCAAGGCCCTTGAGGCCTGGTCCCCCCACCTGCCTCCCGTCTCCTCTGCCTCTCTCGCCCTCGCTGGCTCTGCTCCGTCCCTGCTGGCCTTCAGCTAGTTTCGGGGGTCACGCCAAGCTCTTCCTCATTTCAGAACCTCCCCACTTCCCTCTGCTCTTCGGGGCTGGCTCTTATCACCAGAGAGGTGGTCCCAGCCCACCCACTAAAGTCGCCACCCTCACCTTCTATTGCTTCTGTGCTCACCCGCTCATGGGGCCTTAAATGACAGAAATTTATGGCCTCACAGTTCCAGGGGACAGAAGTAAAAACATCCAGATGTGGGCAGGGCTGGCTCCTCCTGAGGCCTCTCTCCTTGGCGTGTAGACGGCCGTCTTCTCCCTGTGTTCCCACACGGCCGTCCCTCTGTGCATGTCTGTGTCCTGACCTCTTCTGACAAGGACACCCGTCCTATGGGATCAGGATGCACCCCAGCGACCTCCCTTTTACTTGATCACCCCTGTAAAGACCCATCTCCAAATACAGTCACATTCTCAGGTGCTGGGGTCAGGCCTGCAGCATAGGAATCTGGGGGACACAGCTCAGCCCACAGCACCCTCTGTCTTATTTTCAGGCCGTGGGGCTCTGTGTGTACTTGTCTGGGCTTCACTGTCTCCTCCACTAGGAGGCCGGCCCCCTGAGGAGGCGCCCTCTGCTCGCACGGTGCTGGCTCTGGGTCCAGGAGCAGAGGGTGATGGGTGGCTGATGAGTCTGTGACACAATCCGCAGATGCACCAGGGAAGACCCATGTGTGCCACCTGCCCGTGGGATGGCCAGGGTTTCAAAAGCTCCTCGGCCGGTTGGCGACTTGGGAGGCCAGAGCTCCTGGCCCAGCCGGTCGACTGACCCAGCAACCCTCTGATTAGCCAAAAGGCCGGCTGGCAGCCCAAACAACCCACAACTAGGAGAATCCAGAGGCTCCAGGGCGACAGGGGGCTCCGCCGGCATTCGCGTCCTGTTCTCTGCCCTTCGGATAACCTAGACCCACTCAAACAGGCAGCTTCAGCCAGATTGCCTCCTCCTGGTCGGGTTCCTCCTTGCACTGGTTACCTGTTACCCAAATGAACTGCTAATGGCCTTTGTCTGGCAGATCCCAGTGGATTATGCAAAAAATGGCTCCCGGGGGCTTTGGGGGCTGTTTGAAGACTTCAGAAGGAGGCTGCAGAGGCGCTGCCTGGGGACAAAGGCTGGGCCTCTTCCTCCCCAGGCAAGATCAGAGGCTGAGAGGAGCGCTGGTTTGCCGAGCTCCCGACCCTGCCGCCACCCCCGTGTTTAGCGACTTCAGAGGCCTCGGAAGAGCGCAGCAGCAGAAGAAAGGGACAGGCACAAAAGGGAAAGGACAAGAGGCAGATTGTAAAAAACCCTCAGGAATGCAATTTGCTCCTGGCTGTGCCCTCCCGCCCCTCTGCCCACCCCGAGGAATTCTGCAAGGGATGGAGCGGCAGGAGCTGGCCCTGCCCAGTGGCTGCAGCCTCAGTTCCTGACATCGGCCCAGGACACAGATGTGGCAATGAGGTAGGGAGCATGCCCATGCCAGGTGCGTTTGCCAGGTGCCTTCGTCTCTGAAATCCGGGGCACCAAGCTCAGAGAGGGCAAGAGAGTCACGGGGCGGGGGGGGGGGGGGGCACACAGCAGCAGTCTAAGCGCCCAGGGCTGTCTGACACCCACATCTGCTAGATCCCAGGCAGGGGGCTGACTCTCAGGGTGGAGACCTCTGCCTGGGAAGGACTCTGGTCTGCAGTCTCTCCGCCCCCCCTCTCCCCCCCCACCCCTCAATGCAGGGCTCCTAGCAGGCTCCAGGCTCTGACTTTTGGAGTGGGGTCTGAATCCCTCTTTCCTGCATCCTTCCTCTGGGGAGCATCATGGAGGGGGTATTTGGGCCCTAGGAGGTTGGGCATCTGTGATCCGAAGGCACACGCTGACTCTGGCCTCTCCCCCTCAGGCCTGGCCAGCCCACCCTCCTGGAGCCCCCCCAGGCCTAGCCCCATTCCTGAGCCCAGGCCTCCTGCTGGGAGCCTTTGTCTGGCCCCGGTTTCACAAGCAGCCCTGGTCTCACGTTTCACCTCTGTCAGGAGGGTCCTTCTAATGCCTCAATCCCTGACCTCCCTGGAGGTGGGACTTCCCACCCTGCACCATTGGGCCCCAGGAATTTGTCCCAAGCCCACCTCCCACAGGACCCAGCAGCAGAAGCCCACAGCTGGGCAGGCTGGAGGTCCCCAGGACCCTGCAGGCTCAGAGGTGGCATTGGGGTAGGGGCGCTGGCCAGGGGCGGGGGTGGGGGCATGGGGTGGAGGAGGCCCAGGTTCCATAGGAATCTGGATTTGCTTTGCTGCTTCCTTCCCTGATCTGAGCATTTACGTTTCAATCAGAACCAGAGGCCAAGAGGCTCCATTTAGAAAACAGGGTAGGAGAGCCCTGCAGAGTCGCTGATCCTGAGCCCCACCGAGTCCTGGGGGGCCCGAGTTCAAACCCAGGCTCCCCTCCCTGGCTGTGTGGTCTGGCAGCCATTTCTCCCCAAGTCTCAGACTCCCCGTTTGTCCAATGCCTGCCTCCCTGGCTTCCCCTGCAGCTCAGATCCCTCCCTCACCTCAAGGCCTTCCTGCCCCTGACTCACTCTCCCTGCAGCATCCACCATCTCTCCCTCTCTGTTGAATGGTCCTCCTGGCCCACACACCACTCAGCCTCCTTCCAGTGAGGGTCCCTCCATGCCCTCCCCACCCCCTCCACCTGCCTTTATTTCTCTGCTCATCACAGGCCCCCACACTCACTCCAGTCTACCTGCCCGCCCCTCCGGGAGGGCCCTCATCAGTGGTGACAGCCACTTTGTGTAGCCAGCTCCAACGGCCACTTCTCTGCCCTCCATTTCCTGGACAGAGGAAGTGCAGCCAGGCCACTCTGCTTGCAGCACTTTCCTCTCCCGGCTTCTCCCCACTTCTTTTCCTCCTGCAGCTGCTCCCCTCAGACCCCCAGAGGACAAGGAGCTAGTGGGAGCCAGGTGCTGCTCTGAGGTCAGGGATGCCGTGGTGCCGGAAACACGCAAGCCCCGTGACCCCCGAGACGCCGGTCTTGCAGGGTTACTGGGGTTCCTCAGAATTTGGTCCTGGGTGTCTTCTTGTTTCTCTGGACCCTTCTTCCTGGGTGATCTCATCAGTTCCCATGGATTTAAATATCCTTAAGCTGACGACTTCCAAATTTGTCTCTGTAGCTATGACTTCTCCTATGAACTTCGACCCTCGTATCCGGCGGCCACTTGACATCTCCCTTTGGGGTCTCCCAGACACGTCAAACAGACTGTGGCCACGCTGGACTTCTGGATTCTCTCCCCAATTCTCTCACAGCCGCCCCCACCTCCTTCTCCCCATCTCAGCAAACCCCACTTGCTCCATCAGAAGCTTCCCCGCCACCCAGAGCCTCCCCGCTCTCCTCATGGTCCTGCTATCAGAGACTCACCCGCAGACCCCGAGCACCCCATCGCTGCCGACCCTCTGTGTCTGGCCATTCCCCCCACCTCGGTCCAGAGAGAGACCTAGCCACACAGCACAAAGAGACTCAGAAAGGAAGGGGAGGGGTCTTGGTCAGTAGAGGCAGGGTTTGGGCAGGAGCTACTCCACTGAAGAGGCCGAGAGGCCCGGAGTGGTCCAGGGACCTGCAGGGAAAACCGCTCCCCGCAGTCCTATCTGTTCCCAGAAGAGCTGCCCTCCAAGCCCCACGGCCCAGGATGAAGCCAGTGCCCTGGGAGGGGCGGGAACTTGAGAGAGCTGAGACCCATGACGCCCTCAAGGGCTTCCCCGCCCCATGGAGCCACGGCCGTTGGACTTGGGGAGCTGTGTGATCAGCCGAGAGTAAAACTGTCCTTGCTTTTCTGAGAATGGGCTGCACCTGCCTGCCCTTCACCTGGCTTTGGACATAAGGGGTGACACTGCTGCCCACCTGACAACTGGATAGGTGAGGAAATTGAGGTGCAGAGGCCCCTGCTGGCAAGCAGCCCTTCTCACTGCACAGCACTGTCCCCTCCCTGCCTCCCTCCCCGACCCTGTGCCCCCCTCAAACCCTGATCCCAGCAGCCCCCAGCAGCATAGAGCCAGGAGGAAGGCCTTGCTGCAGGGAGAGGGCAGTTCTGTCCCTCCTGGGGCTGCCTCAGAGCACAGCAGCGTTCTCCAGGGGACCCCCACCAAATGGAGGTCACACCGCCATGAAGAGATGGCCCCTTGGGGACTCACAGCTTCCTCACAACCAACAGAGAGTGAGGGGCTGTCCCACCGCCCCCCACCCCCGCCCAACGGCTCAGTAGTCCCCCAGGCCACACCCTCATCCTGGCCTCCCTCATCTGCATACTCCAAGAGCAGCTTGCCTTCTGGCCCAGGGCGCAGGGACTGAGGTTTTCAGTTCATTTACAGAGACGAGGAGTAAAATGGAAGCCAAAGTGGTGAGAGAGAAGATGCTGGACAAACGGGTCTTCCCTGATTTTACTTCAACCTTCAGGATATTCATTCTTTCAACAAAATATTTCTTGATCACTTACTGCTTGTTAAGTACTGTGCCAGGTGCATGACATAGAGCTGGGAGCAAGGATGCACTGACTACAGGGCAAGACAGACAACAAATGGAATCCTGGGGTGGGTTGCATTGGACTCATTTATTCGACCAATAAGAAGCAGAGATTCAATTAGCTTAATTGACTTACCAATGGTCACAGAATAAAGGGGGAAGAGCCAGCATTCAAAGCCATTTACCCTCCATTCAACCATTCATCCATCCATCTTTCCATCTACCATCCAACCATCCATCCATTTCTCCATCCATCCACCCATCTATCCATATACTCATTCATCCATCCACCATCCATCCATTCAACTATCCATCCATCTATCCATCCATCCATCCATCCATCCATCCACTAAGCACCTACTGTGTGCTAGGCACTATGCCACATGCTAGGAATGAAACAGAAGACAGAAGAGAAACAATCTCTGCCCTCAAGAGAGTCCCATTTTGTGGAAAGGGAAAAAAATCACCCAGGTTAAGCAAACAAGTAAATAATACAATTACAGAAATTATAAGTGTCTTAAAAGAGGAGAGGAGCTGGGAATGTAAAGGGCATGCACATGTGTGCATGTGTAAATGTGTATGTGTCTCTCTTGTGTTTCTATGGTGCACATGTGTCTGTGAATGCACACATGTGTGCCTATGTGTGTGGACATGCATGGGTATCTGTGCTGCATGTATCTGTGCCAGCTCTGGTCTGAGAGGCCCGCTGAGCATGGGTCAGCTTGACAAGTGAGGAGGCCACAAGAGCGGCCGGCCTGCTCCCTGCACGGCTGTGTGTTGGGTGCAGTGGACAGGGTCAGAGGTCATGTTTAACTGCGGGGGAGCCCAGGGCAGTGCCTCCTGACTACACAGCTGTCCAAGTGGTGTGGGCGGGCGGTCACTTGGATGGTCCTAGGACAGAATAACAAGTCACTGGTCACTCACCCGACCAGTCATACTGGGGCAGTTTGAGAGGACAGAGGGACAGAGCTGACTTCCCTGGAGGGGCTGGGGCTAGAGATGATTTGGGGGAAGCTCAAAGCCTCAATGGAGTCCTGGCAGGAGAGTGAATGCCCTGTTCATGGACATGAGTGGACAAGGGTCAGCCAGCCAGGCATCAGCTTCCCCAGAGCCCTCACCCTGGTGGCTAGTTCTGAGTGGCCTCTGCTGGGAGGTCCAGCCCAGGCTCTGCAGCCAAAGCAGGGGTGTGCCTGAGTGTTTCTGCGAGACCCCCTCTAAGGCTCCCTCTACCAGCGTTGGTGGTCCCATGTAGGTCCCTGTGACATCACCACCCATACTCTGGGCTCCTGGTGGGCAGGGCCACTTTTGGTTTATTTGGGGATCCCCAAATGAATGGAAGGAAAGAAGGAAGGAAGGAAGGAAGGAAGGAAGGAAGGAAGGAAGGAAGGAAGGGAGAGAGGGAGGGAGGGAGGGAGGGAAGGAAGGTCTCTCTACCCCTCTGAGCTAGGAGCTTTTCTAGAACCAAATATGTACTGGCTTCCAGGAAGCTCTGTGTTGGTTTCACTGCATAATCCATTACCAACAGGGCTCTGGGCACAGCGTTGCCCCTGCTTCCCGCTTGCAGCCGGACCCATGCCAGCTCCTTACCATGACCCTCCGTCTCACCCCAGCTGCCTTAACCCAGGGGCACCTACGCGGGTGGACCAGGTTGGAAGGGAAAACACTTTGTTTGGATACCGTCCAGCGGGAGGAAGGCTGGCGCATTGACGGCCCGCACTGAGGCGCCACGGAGACAGATGTGGCCGGGACTTGAGGCCGAGAGGCACGTGGCAGCTACTGGCAGGGTCCTGCCCACGGTGGCTGAGCAGAGATAGGCTCGGTCAGTCCCATCCCGGATGTGGAGCTGGGAGTGTAGGCAGATTTGGGGTGAACACAGACTAACTGTGAAGGATGAATTTCAACGGGTGATCTATTTACGGCAAATCACCGTGGCCCGCCACGTGCAGCCGGGCTACGGAATAACTTTTAAAACACAGATTGGGAGCGGCAGGTCATTACCAGGACAGGTTGTGTGCAGACGTGACGGCAATTACAGGTGTGGCAGCGGCCTGAAGGGCCACACGGGTGCCAGGCGTGTGGGGGATCTGCCCCCTCTAAGGAGGACACGGGGGCTGCAAGCGCCACCCGGCCTGGAAGGGCACATCGGCCCGACCGCAGCCCCGTCTGACTCTGCACTTTCACTCTTAACAAATGTGTCGCTGGGCACTAGGATGACCCGGTTTTAAAGTTCAGGCTCCTGGTGCCTTCCACCAAATGATGAAACTTCATTTGTGGAAGGGAATGTGGGGCATGCTGTTGATGATCAGCTCCACAGAGGAGGAACCTGAGGTCAGCCAGTGGGTCAGGGCACGGTTGAGCCAGGAGCCCCCAGGCAGCTACCCCTGCACCCTAGACACCTGGCTAGGACCGGGCAAGGTGGGGGGCACATTCCCACCAGCCCCAGCTCTGGGCGCAGGGAGCCTGAGGCTGCACCCTGGCTGAGCTGGTTTGCCCCGTGCAGGGCAGGCAGGCCTTCTGCTGAGTCAGTCACAGAGCTGAGGCCTGACCACAGGGCATTTCTGAGATTCCAGGCCTGGCTCAGCAGAGACCGGCGGTGGCCCTGCGGCAGGTCCGGCCTCTCCCAGCCCGGAATCACAGCCTTGTATTGCTGAGGGAGCCCACGGAGTCCTGGGGCACAGGCTGGGCATCTCTCCGCTCACTCCCTCACCCGTCTGCCCTCCCCGGGTGCCATGCTAACTGGGGTCCAGCCTGCGGCAAACGGGAGAATGGAGACGGAGGAGCAGGGCTCAGAGCTCCCCTTTTACATCCTAAAAGGAGAAATTTAAAACATTTTAAATATCATTCATTTATATGGTTTAAAATTCCAAAAGTAGAAGAGCCTACGTGGTAAAAAAAAACAACAACAAAAAAAAAAACCTTCTACCCCAGCCCCACCGTTTCCCTCCGGAGGGCAGCCGTGGTAGGCATTTCTTGAATACGCAGGCAGGTGTCTGAGCTGTGCACAAGCAAGTCACCTGCACACACACGGATACGCGCACCCACCCGCTTCTCACTGAGCCATGGAGGGGACTCTAGCTTGGATGCCGGGTCCAGTGCCCTCAAAGAGATGCTCACCACTGCCCTCCCCTTTGCCCCCACCCCTACCTGAGGTAGGTAGCACCAGATGGGGCCACCAGGTGGGTGGGGCTTAGGCCAATCTGTCTGGTGGAGAGGCTTCGACCTCGTGTGGGCGACCCACCTGCTGAGCCTGGACCTTCTCATGTGTAAAGTGGGGGGTAGCAGACCTTGTCTCACAGTGTCGTCATGCAGGTTAAATGGGGTCACCCAGGTCATGCCCAGCTCAGTGCCTGGCGCAGTGGCGCTCTGTGTGGCCAGCCTTTCCTATCCTCCTCACTCCCTGCAGCCGACAGGCCCTGGGAAGGCTGGGCCAGTCCCAGAGGTGGGCGGGGGCACAGACAAGGACCCCAGGCTCCTGCCAGCTCCCCTTAACCAGCGTTTGCAATAGGACGACCATGCCAGCCTCATCTATGAGCTAGATACCTAGAACCTTCTGGTGGCCACATTTAAAAAAGCAAAAGAACAGGTAAAGTACACTCAGATAAACTATCTCATTGAACTCAACATAACCAACACATTGTTACAATAGGCAAGCACCATGGTGATTATCAGTGAAATATCTTACATTCCCTTTTTCCTAACGCATCTCCTTTGTTCTCCAGCCCAACTCAGTGCAGACCAGCCAGGTTTCAAGTGCTTGGTGGCCACACCAAGCCGTGTTAGTTGACACAACTGCAGGTGTCCCCAGGCCCACAGCAAGTCGATGGGACAGCATTACCTCCGTGCCTGGGTGAGCAAGTTCCCACGGCACCAGCCCCTCTCCCAGGCAGAAGTGAGAGTGACCCAGGCACCCAGGGACAGGCCGGTGTGCCCCTGGGAAAATTCTAGCAGTGAGTCCTGATGCCTGACCACCGCCATCACCAGGTCCTGCCCAGGCCCCCTTCCTGCACCCCGGGGACCGCAGGCTGTGGGGCCATGCACCCCAGGGCGCTCCTCATGAAAGCCTGCCTGGCTATGTCTTGGCCTCTGGCATCGTTACCCCAGCCTCCTCTCCTAAACTCCAGTCCCAAGGTTCAAGGTTGTCAGCAGGACGTTTCCATTGCCTGCTCACGTGTCTGTGCTCCGAGGGGCCAGTGGCTGGCGGGAGGTGGTCTGTCCCAGGCGGTGGGTGCAGAGGAAGCAGTAGAGTTGAGGTTTAACGAAGCCTCATGAATCGTCACCATCCAATGGGCACAGATTCTATGAGTCGCCTGCAATGAACTTGGCTGTATTTTCCCTCCAGCCAATATATTGATCAGGACATTGGACCCCTAGGAGGAGCTGGGCCCAAGGAAGGGAGGGGGCCGAGGGGGAGATCAGAGGGGCCTACCCCAGCCCAGACCCTGCCAAGGCGAAATCAAACCCTGCTCTTTTAACTTGCCAGCTTTACAGGAAAACGAGGCCATAAAAATGAACTTGCACTAATAAAAGCCCGCGATCCGAGTTGGAAAATGCCGCCGGGAGACCGGGCTCGTTTCGGCCCTTGCATCTGAGAGAGCCTGGGGAAATGCTAATTCTGAACTTTTCCTACACCCTTCCTGCCTTTGGATGCTGTAGGCTCTCGAATTCCTTTGCACAATAAATTGAGGGGAAAAATCGCGTCACTTCAGCAAAACATAGGCTCCATTTTTCTTGATGAGCGGAAAAGCGTGTGCTATTTAAAAGACACATCATGTCATTTCAAAAAAAATTTTTTTTTAGCGTTCCTGAGCGAAAAAAGACATTCAGGGAATGTGAGCTCAGCCCCTGACTTGAAGAGCCCACGTGTTTGGCGATGGGCTTGGTGTGCATTTTAAGATGAGCTGTGCGTGCTTGAAATTTCCTCTTCCCCAGGGCTCTCTCGGGACCCCAAGTGGAAGGCACCCCTGCTTCCTGAGCTTGTGGGGAGGGCGGGCCTCCAGCTCATGGTTGAGAAACGGGGTTAAATCCTAAGGGAGGGTGACCAGGCCCCCGGGGAACCCTGTCTGTCCGCTCACTGCCCTGTCCCTGGGGGAGTCATTCTGTCTCGGGGAGGGTCTCTGCAGTGTCTCCTCCCGACAGTGCCCAATGGGTCTGGAGGTCGCGGAGACAGAGGCCTGGCAGGGTCTCTGAGAATGACAACCCCACGTCAGGCACTTGTACTTTTGTCACCCTCCTCTTCCCAGGAGCGAGGGCAGGAAATTGGGCCGGAGCCCAGGCCCTCTCACACTGCCCCCGCCCAGCCTGCCCGCACACGCCGGGCGCCCAGCAGGAAGGCCAGGAGCCGGATGCCTGTGTTCAAGGGGCCTGGCCCAGGGCCAGACCAAAGGGCCAGGGTCCTGTCTGCCCCCTGCCGGGAGGGTGGGCTCTGCAGGAGGGCCACGCCGAGCCCGGGACCTGGCCACGCATCTCCATGTGAGCATGTACTACCTGGCCTGGGTCTGGAGGCTCCCTGGGCAGGGGCGGGGAGAGGAGGGAGTGTGGTCCGGGCCTGGTCAGGTGCCCCCACCAACCCAGCTGGGGCCTAAGGAGGCCTCTTTTCTGGCAGGTTCTGTGGGGACACCTGGAGGGGGGAGGGTAGGTCAGAGTTCAGGCTGGGGAGCGGGCAGACCTGGTTCTGGACACTCGCGGGCCTCTCGGTGGCTGTGGAGGGGATGAGGCCATGCCTTTGCAGACCCTTGGCCTCCTGGCCCCGGGACCCACCCTCCCTGTTTCCTCCTGCACCCTCTCCTTGCACCCCGTCTTCCTCCCTCGCCCCCAGCCCCCCGCTTCCCTTCCTTGCAGGGCAAAAGGAGCTACCGGCTGGCTGTGCGTTTCTATTTCTGCACCTTCCGCTTCCTGGCCCCAAGGCCCGCCAGCCGCTGAGGAAAGTTCTGGAATCCGCAAGGCCAGCTGGTCCTGGGCAGGATGTGGGTCCTCCGATTTCCTCCTCCCCAGCAGCTCCTCGGGCCTCCCGGGGGCCGGGCACTGGGGCACCAGGAAGGACTATGGGTGCAGGCATGAACGAAGGAGGGGAGGAGTGAACGCACCTCGCGGTTCCCCTCCCAGCAGCCCACAGGGGGGGGCGCCGGCAGCGTCATGGTTTCAGATGAGAAAACGAGTTGCGTGAGTCCTCCAAGTCCACACCCACCAGCAAGGAACGGCCCTGGGTGCAAACACAGGTGGCCAGATTCGAAGGTCCGTGCTTCTATGCACCCCCTCGAATAAGTGGATGAGTGTGTGTTGGCTCGTGTGTGTGTGTGTGTGTGTGTGTGTGTGTGTGTGTGTGTGTGAGAGAGAGAGAGAGAGAGAGAGAGAGAGAGAGAGAGAGACAGAGAGAGACAGAGAGAGAGAGACAGAGAGAGAGGTGACAGGCTGGAGTCATAACCGTCGGAGGTGGGAGGCCCGAATGAGTGAGTGGAAGCCTGGGCCTCATGCAGCCGGAGGGCTCAGTGGGTCTGCAGTTTCCTGAGCACCTACTACGCCCGGGCTCAGTGCAGAGGCTTCCCCTGGGCCCCAGGGAGGGAACTCGCTGTGTGGTCAGCAGGAGCTGAATTGCTTTAGAAAAGCACCTGCATCCCTGCCTCCAGGTGTGAACTGACATCACCTGGGGGTGGGGGGCCGAGGGGGCTGCCTTAGAGCCCAGGAGAGACCCAGCAGGTGTTGCTGGGGGGGGGGGGGGGCTTCTTTTCGCTGTAAGCGGGCACTGTGCCTCCAGGGCTCCCTGGCTTCCAGCCAAACAGGGTCTGACGTGGAACGAGTCCCACCCCCTGGCTGGGCCTCCGGGTTGTCACTTGGGAGGAGCTGCTGGTTCCCCACGGGGCCCAGCGGCAGGCTGGGTGTGGCTGGGCAGGCGCCATGACTCTCACTGCTTGGAGGGCTAGAGGTCTCTTTCTCCATTTCCCCACCTGCTCCCCAAATGTGGCTCTGAATTGTTTCTTTTTGCATCTGAATTTGATTGAATCGTAGCTTTCGTTTGCATTACAGATTAATTTCTTCTTAAAGTGGCTTTGCTATGTCCTATAAAAATGGCCTGAGCTCATTGTACAAAGCAATAGAAAAAGTAAAACGACCTTAACATACCACCTCAGAAATAATCCCTTAAAAAACGCCCCCACCCCCTGCAGTCCTCTGTGCCCGGAAGCTCATGCAGGTAGGCACTGACTGTTTAAAAATGCGGTTGCTCTAGACCAGGGGTGGGCAAACTTTTTGACTCGAGGGCCACAATGGGTTCTTAAACTGGACCGGAGGGCCGGAACAAAAGCATGGATGGAGTGTTTGTGTGAACTAATATAAATTCAAAGTAAACATCATTACATAAAAGGGTACGGTCTTTTTTTTATTTTTTAGTTTTATTCATTTCAAACGGGCCAGATCCGGCCCGCAGGCCGTAGTTTGCCCACGGCTGGTCTATTGGCAGGTATGGATGCCCTACGCTCTATGTGGGAGAAGCAGGCTACAGTCTAGAGCAGCTGTGGGCAAACTACGGCCCGCGGGCCGGATCTGGCCCATTTGAAATGAATAAAACTAAAAAAAAAAAAAACACCGTACCCTTTTATGTAATGATGTTTACTTTGAATTTATATTAGTTCACACAAACACTCCATCCATGCTTTTGTTCCGGCCCTTCGGTCCAGTTTAAGAACCCACTGTGGCCCTCGAGTCAAAAAGTTGGCCCACCCCTGCAATAGACAGAGGTTGGCATCATCGTTTTAATTGCCACATTGGATCCATTGTGTGGCTGTATTGCAATTCTGTTAATCGAGCCCTTGTTGACGGGCATGGGTGTTGTTTCCAGTTTTCTCATCATAAACACTCCTGTGCAGACACCCTTGGACACGCACCTTTTACGTCTGAGTAAATTTACTGTAGGGTATATTCCTGGAGGTGGAGTTTCTGAGTTCAAGGGTTTACAAAGTGCGTGCTGACACCTGCATGCCACATATTCTCATGCATTCACCAGCACAACCTTTATTAAAAACTAGAGGCCTGGTGCATGACATTTGTGCACTGGGGCGGGGGGTCCCTCAAGTCCGGCCTGAGCCCTCTCACAGTCCCTGACCCCTCAGGGGATGTCCGACTACCTGCTTAGGCCCTCTCCCCATGGGGTCCTGCCCCCACGGGGTCCCGCCACCACTGCTGCGCTCACCAGCAGTGAGCCCAGCTTTTGGCTGAGTGGTGCTCCCCCTGTGAGAGCACACTGACCACCAGGGAGCAGCGCCTGTGTTGAGCATCTGCCCCCTGGTGGTCAGTGCGTGTCATAGGGACCAGTCATTCAGCCGTTTGGTCGATTTGCATATTAGGGTTTTATTATATAGGATAGCTTCTTTAACTGCTTAGAAAAACAATACATTTCAATGTGGAAAATGCAGGAAATACACAAATGGATAGTGATGAAAACTGAAGTCACCTGTTGCTCTACACAGACAATCTGACCATCCATCCATCCATCATCCAATTACCACCATGCTTGTTTCCCTAAATGTCTGATCACGAACCTAGCTCTCTCTGGTTAGACAGACCTGGAGAGACGATAAAAACACACCTCTTATTGTTAACTCGCGATAGTTCAGGAAACTTGGAAAATTCCAAGGAGACAACCTCACAGAGCCAGACTCAGTGTCAGGAGGCAGCGTGGTGCTGCGTTCCCCCTGGCCTGTTTCTCATGCACACACGGCCTTCCTCATGTCACATGATGGGTCTCATATTGCAGTTCTCTTCTGCTTTTTCAGTTAACACGATTATTTCCCCTGGTGGTAAACAGTCTCTGAAAAACACGATTTTTAATGGCTGAATAATATTTTACCACGCAGAGGGTTTAACGAATCAATTGCCCGTTTCCTTCTGTCTCTAGTTCTTAAGCGTTCCCGATAAAGCTATGATGTCCGTCCTCGTGCATGGGTCTTTGCACACACGCGTGAGGGCTTTCTCAGTGTGAATTCTGAGAAGGGGGACTGCCAGCCAGCTGCATGTGCCTAACTGTCCTCCAGAAAGCGGCTGGCGATTACACCCTCAGCAGTGTTGCAAGAGGGTACCGCCACCAAACACGGAGGGTAACATTGCCTGTCCCTGATGGCTGCCAATGGCACTGTTTCAATTGCCATTTCTTTGCTTACTCGTGACAAAGATCACTTTTTTAAAAAAATATGTATATAGGAGTACTGACAATTTGTAGCTTGACTTTTGAAATTATTTTTTGTCTTTTATCCAAGGATCTAGTGCATTGGTTTTAATTAATTAATTAATTATTTTCTTTTTAGCACATTGTGAATCTTATTGATTTGTAAAAGCTTTTTTATATATTAAGACTATGTCAGTCTTTCATTTTATGTGTTGCAAAATTTTCTCACTGACCCCATTCAATGTTTTTTCTTAATAATAAAGGAGTCTGTGTGCAATCACATGTCTTGAACTTCTTTATTGCTAACTTATATACTTATATGTTTACTAGAGGCCCGATGCACAAAATTCGCACAAGAGTAGGCCTTCGCAGCTGCGGCGGCCTTGATTCCACGGCTGCTGCCCCAGCTTCATTTGGAAGGTCATCTGAAAGGACATCCAGGCTGCCGTCGGTCAATTTGCACATTATACTTTTATTATGATAGATTATTTATATTCAGCAAGGTCTTTCTCAGCTGACATCAGTCACCATACATGTTCTTTTTTGCAGCAGAGCCCAGCAACACCTCACCTGGAATTTAGCTTTTAGTGAATGGAGAAGTGGTGAGCCTCCAGCCTCCAGCATGGGCCTGTGTCACTGAGGGGTGGGGGACCGAGAGGCCTGCTGTGGCGGGTGTCTGAGGGGCCGGCCGCCCCTCAGAAACCGACTGTGGACTCATGCCCCCTGGAGTCCACACCAGAGCCTGCTGAGAGAGGCTGCTCTCCTTTCTCCACAGAAAGTGGCAGAGCTCAGAGCAGAGGAGCCTTGCATGACCGCCTGGCTGGACATAGAAGGCTAGAGCCTCGCCTTGCAGACGTGGAGGAGAGCGGTGGGCAAGGAGGGACAGGGATGGGCCCTCGGAGACACTGGAGGAGCATCCTTGGCCTCTGGAGGCCCCACTGGCAGGTCATATGTCCAGAAATCCATGGCCTCTAGCCTCTAGAGCCAATGATGCCACAATGTCCAATGCTCATGTTCTGAACTACTGTTAAAATAATTCCTAGAAAGAGCAAGCATTTTATTTTGCCCCACTTACTGCCTCCCACCCTGAGTGACTCCATGTCTTTGCTGGGGAGAGCTGACAGCCCGGGGGACAGTGAATGCTCTCTTGGAGGAGCCCAGATGCCCCACTTGACTGTAGGACTTTACACATGGGCATTGCAGGAGGGCACGCTGGGTGGGGGTCCTCAGAGGTATGAAGCGGGGCTGGGTGGCACTCCTTTCCTGCAGGGCGGGCCTCCCAGGATGGGCCCCACCTCCATCTCAGAAACAGTGCACACATGCACAGAAGACCAGGACCCTCTGAGGACTTCCAAGGTCAAGTACTGGCAGAGGTACCTGGGCATGCTGGGAGAACGGAGACCGTGAGCATGGCAGACCCGGATGCGAATAAGCTTCACTTGGCCCGGGTTGGGGAAGAACTGCATTTCCAGTGGTGTCACTGGATAAAGTCCAAGTTCCTTCTCTCCAGAATAAAGATGGACTTACCGGGATGCAAATAACTAAAATCAGATAGGAAAACGGGGACCTTTCTACCAACCGTACAGATTGCCAGGGGCTAGGGCAAGGAGGAAAGAGAGATGATGGTTTTATGGGTAAAACTTTCTATTTGGGATGAAAAAGTTTTGGTAGAGATAGTTTTGATGATTATACAACATTTAATGCCACTGAATTGTATACTTACAAATGATTAAAATATTAAATATTATTTCCTGTATATTTTACCACAATAAAAAAATAGGGTGGATTGTTATGAGGGTGGAGAAACATATACATAGAATCACATGGAAGCACAGGCACATGTTCATGCTTGTGTACGCACAAGCACAGACTCACAGGGCCCCCGCACTGCTCACAGTTCGTGTTCATGCTGAGACACATGCATGCACATCCATTCCCAGGGGTGCACGGAGACAGGTGTGTGAGCTCAGCTGACAGGTGCCCCGGTGTGTGACAGGTGCCCAGGTGTGTGAGCTCAGCCTGTAGCGGCGGGCTGTGCCGTGTAAACATCACACACACCCAGGTGCATGTGGACAGACACGTGCATGTTCACAGGCGTGGGTTCACATTTGGGAACTCACACCGATGCTGTGATAACACACACAGGTGCATAAGCAGACTCACGGGCAGGCAAATACACCCCCACGTGCATGTACACACTCATGTGCACCCACACACGCTCTCATCCCCCCAAAGCAATCCTAGTGGTGAATAGTTTCCACGCCTCACTGCTAACCAGTCACCAGTTGGAACTTGCTTAACTGATGCTGAAGAAAAGGAACTGTCAGCAGTTTCAGACTCATGCCAGCTTGAAGGGTGGGTGCTCTCCAGTGCCGTGGCTGCCTGGTAACCAAGGCTAGGCCCGGCCTCAGGAATGCAGGGCAGTGGGAGGGAGAAGGGAAAAACATGTTTACCCCATAATTTAAACAGCTAAGTGTGGTACCCAAGCCCAGCTTAGCCCTGCCTGGGCCCAGCCCTGGGTGGGCATGTGAAGGGCAAGCAGCATGGCTGGCTGGTGGGGCCCTTCCAGTGCCTAGGTGTCCCTAAGGCAAAGTTTGCCCCACTCCTCCCCAACCTCTATCGTTGGGTAACCTGCCCGTTGTTCCTCCTGTCCCCCTAACCACCTCACCCAGGCACTGTCCCTGAGGGTTCACAGCTCTCCCTGCCACCCACACAGCCCTGAGCTCCAGACCTCCCCAAGCTCTGTCTGCCCCTCGACCTTGGCTGTCCTCAGCTGGAATCACCCCTCATCTCCTCCCTGTCCCCCAACTCTTCATACAGTGGTGGCTGTTTGCATTTCTCACAGTTGTTCTAAGCAGACCTAGTAATGGGGGCAGCCAACTAGACATGGCTGGCACCTGAGAAGGGATGACCAGGCAGGGGGTTGGAGGAGGGCGCTGAGGAAGGGTCCTGGGGTGAAATTCTCGGGTGAGATACTGAGGAGGTGCTCAGAGGGTTCAGAGATGAACTCTTGAGTGGAGATTTGGAGGAGGGATCCTGAGGACAGACACTGAAGAGGGATCCTGGGAGGGATTCTAGGATTGATTCTGGGAGGGATTCTAGAAAGGATTCCAGAATTGATTCTGGGAGGGATTCTAGGATTGATTCTGGGTGAATTCTAGGAGAAATTCTAGGAGGGATTCTAGGAGGAATTCTAGGAGGGATTCTAGGAGGAATTCTAGGAGGGATTCTAGGAGGGATTCTAGTAGGGATTCTAGGAGGGATTCTAGGAGGAATTCTAGGAGGGATTCTAGGAGGGATTCTAGGAGGGATTCTAGGAGGGATTCTAGGAGGAATTCTAGGAGGGATTCTAGGAGGGATTCTAGAAAGGATTCCAGAATTGATTCTGGGAGGGATTCTAGGATTGATTCTGGGAGAATTCTAGGAGAAATTCTAGGAGGGATTCTAGGAGGAATTCTAGGAGGGATTCTAGGAGAGATTCTAGGAGGAATTCTAGGAGGGATTCTAGGAGGGATTCTAGTAGGGATTCTAGGAGGAATTTTAGGAGGGATTCTGGGAGAATTCTAGGAGAAATTCTAGGAGGGATTCTAGGAGGAATTCTAGGAGGGATTCTAGTAGGGATTCTAGGAGGGATTCTAGGAGGAATTCTAGGAGGGATTCTAGGAGGAATTCTAGGAAGGATTCTAGAAAGGATTCCAGGATTGATTCTGGGAGGGATTCTAGGATTGATTCTGGGAGGATGTTAGGAGGGATTCTAGGAGAAATTCTAGGAGGGATTCTAGGAGGGATTCTAGACAAGATTCTAGGATTGATTCTGGGTGGGATTCTGGAAGGGATTCTGGGAGGGATTTTAGGAGGAACTCTTAGAGGGATTCTGTCAGGGAGTCTAGAGAGATTCTTGGGAGGGTTTCTGGGAGGGGTTCTGGGAGGGGTTCTGGGAGGGGTTCTAGGAGGAACTCTTGGAGGGGTTCTCGGAGGGATTCTGGGAGGGGTTCTGGGAGGGATTCTGGGAGGGGTTCTGGGAGAGGTTCTGTGAGGGGTTCTGGGAGGGATTCTGGGAGGGATTCTGGGAGGGGTTCTGGGAGGGATTCTGGGAGGGATTCTAGGAGGGATTCTGGGAGGAACTCTTGGAGGGGTTCTGGGAGGGATTCTGGGAGGAACTCTTGGAGGGGTTCTGGGAGGGGTTCTGGGAGGGATTCTAGGAAGAACTCTTGGAGGGGTTCTGGGAGGGATTCTGGGAGGGGTTCTGGGAGGGATTCTGGGAGGAACTCTTGGAGAGGTTCTGGGAGGGATTCTAGGAGGAACTCTTGGAGGGGTTCTGGGAGGGATTCTGGGAGGGGTTCTGGGAGGGATTCTGGGAGGAACTCTTGGAGGGGTTCTGGGAGGGATTCTGGGAGGGATTCTAGGAGGAACTCTTGGAGGGGTTCTGGGAGGGATTCTGGGAGGGATTCTAGGAGGAACTCTTGGAGGGGTTCTGGGAGGGATTCTGGGAGGGGTTCTGGGAGGGATTCTGGGAGGAACTCTTGGAGGGGTTCTGGGAGGGATTCTGGGAGGGATTCTAGGAGGAACTCTTGGAGGGGTTCTGGGAGGGGTTCTGGGAGGGGTTCTGGGAGGGATTCTAGGAGGAACTCTTGGAGGGGTTCTGGGAGGGATTCTGGGAGGAACTCTTGGAGGGGTTCTGGGAGGGGTTCTGGGAGGGATTCTAGGAGGAACTCTTGGAGGGGTTCTGGGAGGGGTTCTGGGAGGGGTTCTGGGAGGGATTCTGGGATGGATTCTGGGAGGGATTCTGGGAAGGATTCTGGGAGGGATTCTAGGAGGAACTCTTGGAGGGGTTCTGGGAGGGGTTCTGGGAGGGGTTCTGGGAGGGATTCTGGGATGGATTCTGGGAGGGATTCTGGGAAGGATTCTGGGAGGGATTCTGGGAAGGATTCTGGGAGGGATTCTGGGAGGAACTCTTGGAGGGGTTCTGGGAGGGATTCTGGAAGGAACTCTTGGAGGGGTTCTGGGAGGGGTTCTGGGAGGGATTCTAGGAGGAACTCTTGGAGGGGTTCTGGGAGGGGTTCTGGGAGGGGTTCTGGGAGGGATTCTGGGATGGATTCTGGGAGGGATTCTGGGAAGGATTCTGGGAGGGATTCTAGGAGGAACTCTTGGAGGGGTTCTGGGAGGGGTTCTGGGAGGGGTTCTGGGAGGGGTTCTGGGAGGGATTCTGGGATGGATTCTGGGAGGGATTCTGGGAAGGATTCTGGGAGGGATTCTGGGAAGGATTCTGGGAGGCATTCTGGAAGGGATTCTGGGAGGGGTTCTGGGAGGGATTCTGGGAGGGGTTCTGGGAGGGATTCTGGGAGGGGTTCTGGGAGGGATTCTGGGAGGGATTCTGGGAGGGATTCTGGGAGGGGTTCTGGGAGGGATTCTGGAAGGGATTCTAGGGAGATTCTTGGGAGGGATTCTCAGGACAGGTCCTCTGGCTGCGCTGTCACAATGACTAGGGCGGGGTTTCTGCTGCCACTCTTCCCCAGCGGCTTCATCCACTTGCCAGCAGAGGAATGTCTGAGCCAGGAAACGTGACCCCACTGCTGCCCTTGTCTAGCAGCCCCCTGCGAGGCCTTTCCACTGCTGCCCACTGCTCCCACATCAGCATCAGGGTCCGCATCTCCCTACGCGTTTGCACCCATTTCTTCCCTTAACGCTGACCTTTCTGGAAGTTTTTGAATAAACCATGTTCCTCCCTGCCCCCGAGCCTTTGCACAGGGTGTCTCTGCTGTTCCTCTTCCTTTAGCTCTAGCTCTTAGCGCCAGTGTTCCCTCACTTCACACCAGACAACTTACTGACTGCCTTCCAGAGAACCACACCCCACACCCCTTTCAGACCTTATCACCACTGACATTTTACACTGATTTGCATTTTTTGTTTACTATTTGGTTAGTGTCTTTCTCCTCCACTTGACTTACCAGGGAAGGGACAGGCCTGTTGTGAATCACCACCTTACCCCAGCAGTGGTTCTCAACCTTCCTAATGCCGCGACCCTTTAATACAGTTCCTCATGTTGTGGTGACCCCCAATTTCATTGTTACAAATTGAACATAACTAAAGCATAGTGATTAACCACAAAAACAGTATGTGATTATATATGTGTTTTTCGATGGTCTTAGGTGACCCCTGTGAAAGGGTCGTTCGACCCCCAAAGGTGCCAGGACCCACAGGTTGAGAACCGCTGCCCTAGAGCCTGGCCTGCCAAAGGTGCTAAGAAATAGCTGCCACGGGAGTGAAGGGAGAGGGAGGGGACCAAGCTGGGCTCAGGGTGGGGGTGAGGGTCACACCTTGTCGTGTGTATTGTACAGGTTCTGTGGCCATGTCTGAGGAGGCATGTCCCAGTGTTGTGTGTGGTCTCAGCCTCCTCCGCTTCCTCTCAGGTGGGCTCCCCCAAACCCATCTCAGCCCTGAACATTGCTGAGCTGACCCTGCTCCCTGTTTCTCCTGCCCCCTGCTCAGGGCCCGCCCCGGCGGCTTTTGTTTCTCCTCCACTGCCGTGAAGTGCTCCCATCCCTCCCGTGCTGTCTGCCCTGTCCACGCTGTCCCTCCCACGGGGGTCTGTGCTCGCCACAGCGCATGGGTGCGAATCCTGTCCTCCTCCAGCTCCTGGCGGGCTGTGGGACCCCGCAGAGCACGTGGCCAAGGTGCGAGGAGGCACTAATCAGTCCTACATGTTTCTTCGGTAACTGAGCACCAGAGAGAGGGGTCAGTGAGCACTGCAGGCGAGGGGAGGAGGCCAAGGGAGCCCGGCTGCCGGGGCCTCGGAGCCTGTGCAGCTGTGTGGGCAGATGGCTCTGGTAGGTTTCTGGAAAGATGTTCTCCAGGATGGAAGTTGTCGGACAGATGTTCTCGAAGGTCGTTCTTTTGCTCCCTGACACCTTTGGTGTTCAGGAATGAGCTTTCTGGGTTCCTCTTCTGTGGTTTTCCTGGAGCAAAAGAGGTTCCTTCTCAGCCAGGTGGGTGCCTTTGGGCTGTAGGTGGGGTGAGGGCTCTGTTTGGTGGGCGCAGGGCTGGAGGAAGGAAGAGGGGTAGGTTCAGGAGGCTCAGGGTGCACAGGGGTCTCTGCCTGCCCGCATCCTGCTGTCCACTCCCGGGGCCCCACTCTGGATGGTCCTGTCACTGAGGCCAGGTCTTGACTACGTGGGCCCTGTTCTCTGCAGCGATTCGGGGGTTGGTCTCCACCACAGAGGTTAGCAGAGGAGGACCCCCGCCTTCTCCCCGACCCCCATGGGAATCTGCCCCCCTGCCCACGTGTTCAGGGTGCAGGAGGGCACCCAGTCCTTCTTCCCACGGGTCAGGGGACAGATGAAGTCCTTTCTCTCTCCCCTCTCCCCCCCCCCCCCTCTTCCCCAGGAGCTGCTAGTGCAGAGGAGACACCGGCAGGAAGAGAAGTGGGGAGCAGATCCGTGATTGCGAATGGGACTGTGACCACGCCCACTGCTGGCCTCCCCAGGGCTGCCCGTGGACTTGCACGGAAAATACTCCGTGTAGGGCCCGGGACCTAGGCCTCGCCCTCTGCTCCTGCCCTGGCCGGAGTGGGGTGGCAGGATCCCCTCCGACTCTGCTCCCAGGGGCTGCTCAGCGGAGGCACAAACTCTTTATCTGGGGCAAGAAGCCACAAGGATCCAGTCAGAGCCCCGGGGACTCTGCCTTTCCCACAGTTCCTCCCCCAGCCCCGTGGCCCCATGGCCTGTGGCCCTCAGGGGCTGGGAGCAGAAGCGGCCTCCTTTCCCAGGCTCGAGGAGGGCAGAGGCTGCGGGCGGACCATGTGGCGTGGACAGCTAGTTGGGGGTTTGGTCAGGGGACAGGCCTCAGCAGAAGGACAGGGCAGGGTGAGAAGACAGCCTGAGGCGCTCCAGCCAGGATCTCCTGCACACAGATGCCCCGAGCCCCCCATGGACCCTGAAAGTCCCCGCTCCATCTGCCTCTCCAGCGCCTTCCTGCTTTCAGAGCCTCCAGTGACCATGCTCCCTTGCTCCCTGCTACCCCAGGGCCTTTGCATGGTGTTTTCTGTCCCTCCCCCTTCAAGCCACCCTCAGGACTCAGGTCAGACTGGGCCCAGGACTAGCACACGCTCCTCTCCAGAGCCCTCGAATTTTTGCTTTGAAACACCTGCTGGCAGGCTCCAGACTCCACGTGCAGACTGCTCCATCCAGCACTGCACCCATGTCACAGGGGTGGGCCCAGCCCTAGACACTCAGCGATAACAGAAGGGCTCAGTACACCCGCCCCCTCCACCCCCATAAGTCCGATTATCTCCTTCCACAGAGCCCAGGACACCCTTGACTTTGCTTGTCTCCCTTACCTCCAGGAGGCCACCGCTCTGCCATTCAGTTCTAGGGGCCTGGGCCACCAGGTGTGACTCTGCCGTGGTCTCAGCTAGCAGCCCAGGGCCAGCCAGCTGCTCTCCGGGTCACCCCCAGGGGTGTCCGAGTTTGGGGACAGATGAACTTGAAGGGTTAGGTGGTGGCAAGGACCATGGCCTCTGAGGCTGTGGGGGCTGGGAGAGCCCGCCCTCCCTGGATCCTCGCTGGCCTAAGCAGGTCGGCCTGTCTCCCTCACTCGCCCAGGGATCCCGGCAGCATGTGGCCAGCCTCAGGGGACCTTGCACAGCAGAGAAGGAACGGTGCTTCTAGGACACTCAGAGGCAGCTGGCGAATCCAGATGAACCAGAGCTAACCTGGGCGATGGTGGAGCCGGGCTGGCAGAGAGAGGCCTGCTGGGCCAGGGAAGGGTTTATGGAGCACGTTCTGTGTGTGCCAGGCCTCAGGCTTGAGCTCAGGTGTGACTTTTTTTCAGATGTGGGAAGAGAGGCACAGAGAGGGGGAGAACTTGCCCAGGGTCACACAGCACGTGGTACGGTCAGGACCTTAGTTTCTCCCGGTGCTGGGGTTATCTATGACGCCTGCTGGTGGTCTGCCCGCCACCTTCCTTCCCCCTCGCCCGCAACTTCCCACTGGAATTAACTGACTTCTTTTTAGTGCAGATACAATTTACATACCGTCAGTGAAATGTCCAGATCTTAGGTGAGAACTTGATGATGTCTTTCATTTCCATCCCCCTACAGGTTCCCTCATGCGCTGTCAACAAAATTTGCTCAGGGGTCCTCAAACTACGGCCCGCGGGCCACATGCGGCCCGCCGAAAACATTTATCTGCCCCCCCGGGTGTTTTTGCAGCCGCTGCCTGTTGCTTAGCAGCCGACTCGTCCCGGGCCCGCAGTGCGCACGTGTGGAATGTGCACCGCACTCTCTGACTCCCCTCCTTCTCTCTGTCTCTCGACTCCTCCTCTCAGTCTTGGGTGTGATCAGTCGAGTCACGAGCTTGCCTGTGCAGAGCCTGCTGCTGCCTGAGCACCGAGATAAGAACAAGTTAGGATTTATTTTTTCTTAAAGTTAGGAGGTCTATTTTTTTTTTTTTTTTTTTTGAGGTTAGTAGGGCCTTTTTTTTTTTTTTGAAGTTAGGAGAGCCTTTTTTTTTTTTGAAGTTTTGTTTTTTTACTTCAAAATAAGATATGTGCAGTGTGCATAGGAATTTGTTCATAGTTTTTTTTTAAACTATAGTCCGGCCCTCCAACGGTCTGAGGGACAGTGAACTGGCCCCCTGTTTAAAAAGTTTGAGGACCCCTGGCTTTGCTGCTCTTGGCCTGTGAGGACGGGGTTATGCGGCCTGTTCTCGTTTGCGTCTCGGTTCTTTCGCTCAGCGTAATGTTTCTGCGATTCCTTGGCGCCAGCGTGTGTATCTGTGGTTTGCCCCTTTTCATGGATGAGTAGTACTCCACGGTGTGGCTATACCACAGTCGGCTGTGGATGGAGCTGTGAGTGGGTCCAGTTTGGAGCTGTGATGAATACAGTTGCTATGAACCTCCTTGTAGGCACCCACCCACTCCCGCAGAGCCCAAGTGGGGGCTTGGCATTCCGGGTGGGCCAGGCCTGGGGCTACTTAGCAGGTGATAGGGAGCCCCTGGGTCCCTCCTCTGTGACCCAGTCACCTGGGCCTGCCTCAGTGTCCCTGCCCAGATCTTGCGCTCCAGCCCATCTGGGCTTCATTTTTCCCACCTGCTGGTCTAGAACATCCCGTTTTCCAGGCTATTCCACCAGGACCCAGCTGTGTGAGTGTGCATGTGGGGGTAACTGTGGAAATGCACACTCAAGGGACCTCAACAACACCCAACTGGGGCACCTGCCCAGCCACACCACGGCCTGCTGTACATCCTAAACCCTGGCCTCGCCCTATGGATATGCCCAGCTGACTGGTTCTTTGCTGCCCTTTAAAATCAATTTAGGAAGTAGCCCAGGACCGTGCCTTCAACGGACTCTCGGGAAAAGACATCCTTTTCACTCAGTCTCCCCTCCGAAGACAGCGGTGCGAGTTTTGCAGATTAATAAACAGGGCTGCTGGGGCCGAGTGCACGAAGCTCCATCGAGATGCTTTGTGTGGCCCCTGACGGCCGCCGCTGCGCCGGGACCCAGTCCCCGACAATGCCCGCCCAGCCTGGGTGGCACTGCGCGATCCCACTTGAAAAGGCCTTTCGCCGGGGCTGCCTTTTTAGAGGGGACAATTGGCAGGAGGCCTGGCGCTTATTCATGCAGAGCAACAATGAAAAGTGCTCGTAGCCAATGTCAGGAGTGGGCAGCGCCCAGAGCAAGGGGCCCGCCAGGGCTGCAGGAAGCCAGTCGCTAGGCAACAGGGCCCCCAGGCATCTCCCAGGGGCCTCTTGGAGTTCCCACGATGGCCCTGTCCTGGCCCTGCTCGGGCCCCAGGGTGGAGAACCGGGGTGCTCGCGATCCTGCTCCCTGTGTCTTTGCCAACTCAACCCTGATGGGCTGGGCGATGAGGTTCAGCCTTGCACCCTCTTTGAGCCTATTTCAGTGATGGACTATGGGATACTCCCAGCATCCTTTGCTGCTCTGAGATTCCCTGAGGGTCCATTCCTCTGAGGTGGAGTTACATCTGCATCTAACCCTCTGCTTCCTGAATGTCCTCCCACCCCTTGACCTTGATCTTGACCTTTCTACCAAAGTCCCCACCCGTGAGTTTTCTCAGCAGGTCCCCAGCCTGAGGAACCCAGAGCCGTTCTGCGGGACCATCCTCCCACTTGTCTCCAGCAGGCTGTCCATCTTGCAGCCTGCCCTCCATCAAAGTCGGTTTGACTCCCAGCACAGAAGAAGGAGGTGGAGGGGCCGGAGGAAAGGCTCGAGGCCAGGTCTAGGCTGCCGGTCCGCTCTCCAGACGGGAGCCAGGTCTTTGAAGTGGAGAAAGCGGCCATCCGGTCAGCAGGTCCCTCGCAGGTCTGTGATGGACGTGCCGTGTGAGCCAGAAGTCAGCCTCTGCTTTTCGAGCTGCTACGGTTTCATGTCATTAGTTCCTGGCAGATACGAGACCCAACTCAGCTGTGCTGTGAGGGGCCTGGGGGCTGGGGGCCTGAGGCCAAGACTGTGCACTGGACTGCAGAGCCCAGAGGCTTTGAGACGAACCACATCGACGTCCGTGATGGCGGCCTTCACTCCTGATCCGACGGCGAATGTGGGTGGTTCTGCAATATCCTTGCCATCCATCTTTAGCCTCACCTGCTGTCTTCCTTCTCACCCGCCCCCCTCCCCCCACTATTTTTTCCTTTCCCTCGTGCTCAGGTTGTGGCTCTGACATACCTGGCATCAGGTAGGTGAGGCGTCACCAGGTGGGTGGCGGTTAAGGCCCTCATTCTGCAGACAGCGACCTAGGGCAGCTCTGACTACGCTTCCGATTTGCCTGGGGCAGGTGGGCCTCTGCCTCCCAGGCTAGCGCCTCTGCTGCTGCCACAAGCCCAGCGTGCACTGGGCTGTGGAGGGGAAGGTCACGAGGCCTTTCCCTCTGCTGACCCCTCCCTGTGCATCACCTACGCTGAGTCCCCTCTCTGCCCATCCCTGACCCTCAGCTCGGGCTCCTCGGGGACCAGCCTCAGGAGCTTGGCGTGGACGGAGCACCCTCTGCCTGGCTCTCCCCCACCACTTCTGAGACCACCCAGGGGGCCTGCGGGGCTGGTGGCCACTTCTTGGTGCAGCGAGTCTGGTTGAGCTTTTAGATGAGGACGATTGGCAGCAGTCCCAGGCCGGGAATCCAAAGCCCCCGCTGTCCCTGGAGGACGACGGGCATGCGCTCGTGGTCGCTGGGCTCCTTAAGTCCCAGACGCCGAGACGGCAGCCCATGTCTGCGGCCCAGGCACTGGGTGGCTCTGCCTGGGGTCTGAAGTTTGATGTCATCAGGCCAGGACATGTCAGTGGCCAGAACCTCTGGGCATCGTGGCCTGACCAGGCACAGGGGCGAGCTGGGCATTCTGAGGTCTCCTCGCTTCTCCTGGGTGGGGGGCAGGAGGGGCTAATTCCCACCGGAGGTGGCACTCTGGCTCTCCTGGCTCCGAGAAGGATGTTCAAGAGCCAAGGAGGTCACGAGGCTGAGAAGGTGCTCCAGGAATGTGTCCCTGTGGCTGCCCAACCTCCTCAGACCTCACCCCAGGGAGTGGTCACCTGGGCTGGCCTGCTTGTGGCCTTGTCTGCGGCCTGAGTGTGGTCTTGGCTCCCTGGCTGCCCAAGGTCAGCCCCCACACATCCCCGAGTTCTAGGCAGAGTCACCCAAGGCCCCTCTGTGGGCTCCAGCAAGATCAATAAACAGCCCTGAGCTGTGGAAACATCTTGGCTCTCCAAGTCCAGACAGACAGGGCCAGACGGAGAGGGACCCCAGATGGGCTGCCTCAGAGAACAAACCGCAGCCTGTGTGCAGGGAGCCGGCCGGCCAGCCTCCGCCACCGAGAAGCCGGTAGACAGACGGCACCTGTGCTTAATGGGGCAGAGCGGGGAGCAGGAGCCTCGCAGAGCCCGCTGCCGCCCAGGGAGGGGGAGTCAGGAGGCTGGAGCCCTGTCCCCGCCAAGCCTGGTGACCCCTCAGGTCCTGCCAGGTGGAGTCTGGGTCCTCGCCCACTCTGAGGCTCCAGCTCCTTTTCAGAAAAGGAGCTGAGGTCCACAGTGGACCCCTGCTATGGCAGGTGTGAGGATTCACGGTGGCCTTGCCTATTGGGGCTGAACAAATGTAAGTTGTCATTCTGGAAACACAGCCCCCAGTTCAGCTGCCCTGCTTCGTCTCCTGAGGCTTGAAGACCACTCCCTGCTGATCACAGTCTGTCCTTCACCGTCCCCCCCCTTCCTGCTCCTCGTGAGGGACAGCTAGCCGGTTAGCCCTGGGCTTTCCCGGGGTTAGCTCTGAAAGTCCCACATCTGGGAACCCCCTCCGTCTCCGCAAACTGAGCTGTTCGCTCACCCTAATCCTATAGTCACCCACCGTCACCCTCGGGAGCTGCTGACGGGCGTGAGCACTTTTGCAACCACCAAATGCACCCGGCTTTGGTACCCGAGTGTGGCACCCCTACCTCGTCTGTCCTCTGTTGCCATTTCATGGAGCCCCCTTTCAACACTGGAGGCGGCGGATGGACCCGGGCTCCACGCCAGGGTCTGGGGTCCTCTCCTCTCAGCCAAGCTTGGGAGGAAATTGGGTCATGTGTAGATTTTTACCCAAACAGAGAAAACCATGTCAGCTCAGACCCCAAATGGGAAGCTGAACAGCATTCCAAAGGGAGCCGTGCCCGGCAGCCTCCATGCACAGGGCAGCCAGGATTCCAGCCACCTCTGCCTGTCCCCAAAGTCTTTGTTTCCAAGATGCCCCCTCCTCCTGCAGGGCCCCACCCCAGTCTCTTCCCGAGTCTCCTTCTCCCTGCCCCGCCTGCCGAGCCCGCCGCAGACCTCCCATCATCCCCGCCTGCCGCTCCCCAGAGTGAAGGCTGAAGGCCTGATGGGTCCGGTGGGCCTGACGCCCCAGATGGAGGAGGGCAGGGCCTTCTGGACGTGTGGCGTCCCCATCGAGATGAGTCCCATTAGTGGGGGACATTGCAGGGGTGGAGCCGAGAAGACGATGAGATGACACCAGCAGCTGCATGCATTCCGGTCGTGATCCCTGGTCCCACTGGCCCCACAGCAGGTGCTGGGCATGGTGACAGGAGGGGTGAGGAGACCCACACGGTCACACAGCTGGGAGTGCTGCCCGGGGACCCAGGCCTTCCCCTCCTTTTTTGCAGCTTTTTATTTTGATAAGATTCCACATTTGTAGGCAGGCAGGCCCCTACCAGCAGGCGCCATGAAGGGCGCCCTCTCGGGGGTGGGGTGAGGAACCTCAGGGCAGGCTGGCCCACTGCAAGGAGATGGGTCCAGATTTGAGCCCTGACCCCCACGGTCACACTGGTGTCCCAGCAGAGCCTGGATGGGCCCCAGGTCCCGGGCCTCCTAACATGGCGGTCATCCCAAGTCATGACTCACCCGGGGTCTCTGGAAAAGGCCCGGCCACCCATGGGAGTCCCCTCAGGCCAGGGAGAGCACCACCCTTCCCGCGTGGCCTCTGCAGGACGTTACCTCATCCCTCGTGGGGCGGCTCGGCCCCTAGCCAGAGGATCGCGCTGCACAGGCGTTTCCTGCTCCTCCAGCCCCAGGCGGACAACTCCAAACTGACGGAGAGGCAGCGCACCCCACACCTCGGCCTCCGCCAGTGCCATGTGCCTGCTCCCCCAGCCCTGGGCACCGACTCACCCCAGCAGAGGTGGGGGTGGGGGGAGAAAGGGGCAGGGGCGTGGGGTGGAACCCGGCTGAGCTGTGGAGGATCTGCAGGAAACAGGCACATGGAGAGGAAGTGGCTGGTGGAAACGCGGCAGGCCTGGCGGCATGGAAGTGTGGCCCTCACACGCCCACTCCTTCCAGAGCGGTGCCCAAGGGGCAGGCTGGGGGAGGACCCTCGAGGCCTGAGGTGCCCTTTCCTGGGCACAGGGAGCTGCTGGGCAGGAGTGCACAGTGAACCCAGCCTGGCTTCCCCTATGTGCACTGGGGCCGTGTCATGGCCAAGCAAATGGGCGACAGCTGGGATGCCTGTCCTCCAGGGCCATCATGCAGCCACCACCCCCAGAGGCCGCCTGCATGCCGTCCACTGCCCAGTCCGGTGTCCCCAGGACGAGTGGGCTCCGGAGGATCAGGGCCCTGTCCCAGCTCAGCTACCACCCATCGCAGTCTGTCTTCAGAGTGTGTCCTCCGGGTGTGGGCACGCCCTGCTCCACAGCCACCATTCTGCAGCCCTCCCTGCATGTCTGCTCGGGCACTTGGACCACAGACACTCGCTGCCTCCCAGTCTGGAGGCTGCAAGTTCAAAGTCAAGGTGTCGTAGGGCGGGTTCCTCCTGAGGCCTCTCCCTTGGTGTGTAGACGGGGGACCCTCTGTGTGTGTCTGTGCCCTGATCTCCCCTTTTCCTAAAGACACCAGTCCTATGGGATTAGGGCCCACCCCAGCGACCTCATTTGAACTTAGTTACCTCACCAAAGACCCCATCTCCAAATACAGCCACATTCTGAGGTGCTGGGGGTTGGGACTTGAGCCTAAGAAGAGACATGACTCAGTCTAACTGCTGACCATGTGCCCCAGGCCTGCTGATCTGAAATTCAGACTTAACTGGCCGCCCTCTATTTTTATTTCCTAAATCTGGCCACCCTGCTGCCCGCTGAGGTGGGGAGCCCTTGGTCAGATGCTCACTTCTGAGCATCTCAGACATGACGTCTCTCTGGTCAAGGGGCTCGCCCCTGTCAACCACCAGCTGCCCACCCCACCCCTCATCCAGGTCCCTGGGCCACTGGCCCAGCTTAACTTGAGCCTCAGCAGCCCAGGCGCCTGGGCAAGGCCCCTGCTCCCACTGCCTGAAGAGGACAGGACCCTCCGGCCAGCTTTGTCCAGGGTCCCCGGAGGACGGGAGGCGCAGTGCCCGGGGTAGAAGGGAGAGAGCCGAGGTTTGGAGCAGCTGTGGAGCCAGCCCTGCAAGGAAAAGGAGCCAGGAGGGGGCAGGGTGAGCCTCAGGTCTGGGCACATCCCCAGCTCTACCCTTGTCACCCGCACGTGACCGACACCAGGCCAGGGGTGGGGTGTCAACTGGGGCAACCTTTTGGAAGGGCAGTTTCTCAATTCATGTTCAAATGTCAGAAGGATTCCCCCTTTGACTCAGCATTTCTACCGCTGGGAGCTTCTGCTAAGGAGGTGTTCCAACCAGGAGCCACGGACGACCCAGCTGTGCATCCGGCGTGGGGTATAGCACACGGCAGCAGCCCGCGTGCTCGTCGACGCGGCTGGAACCGGCGAAGGCCAGTGTGATGGCATCACCAGCCATCCTTAAAAGTGGGCATCTCTGCTTGTGGGCATGGACAGACACCTGTGACCTGCTCTGGGATGAACAAAGTGAGCCACCCAAGAGCAAACATCTGCTTTCCTGTATGTGTGGGACTGTTGCCTGTGTGTGCTGTGCACACGTGTGTGTGTGTGCGCGCGTGTGTGCGTGAGTGCACATTGCAAGAGTGGGAAGGAGTGTGTTCACGGAGATGGCAGATGGAGTATGTCAGGATGGATGGCTGTCCCCCTATCTTCATTCCCCCTTCTTTGGTAGCGGAACCCACAATTTTTAGCGGAGCACACGGTTCACCTGTAATAAAGATCATGGACCCTAGATTCTCTTGCAGTTAGTGTGGCAATTTATCAATGAGAGAGAGGGAGAGAAATGACATATTGCAGCTTCCAAATATCTTCCTTAGAGGTTAAATGCCATGCACTACCTTCGTCCCTTCTTCCGTCCTGCTGTCTGGAACTCAGATGTGATGGCTGGCGCTCCAGCTGCCGTTCTGGGCTTGCTGGTGATGGCTCAGGTTCCAGGGGCCTCAACCTCTGAAGGCTTTACAGGACGGGACCCCCTCCTGACACCTATGGACTGCCACAGGAGTGAGGAGCACGTCTCCACCTGCTTAACCATTGCTATTTGGGAAGTTCTTTGTTACTCAAGCTGAACTTGACCCTGACTTATCCAAGGACTTACTTTTGCCTGGAGAGATGTCTGGATATTTAAATTTTCTTTTTAAATTGTGGGGTTTTTTTTGGTGTTTTTTTTGGTTCTCTTCAGTTGGCACCTTGAACATTTATGAATCACGTACATGATTTTGTAAAGACTTTCAATTTTGAAGCAAATAAGAAAGAAATCCAGAAAGTTGACACATACACAGCATTTATGACGCGCCAAACACTTTTCAGAAACCTTTACATGCGCTCTCTTATTTAGCCTTTGCATTGGCCCTTTGAGGTAAGTCATTATTCCCACTTGGCAGAAGGGGAAACTGAGGCAGGGGGTAGTTTAGTTCTCCCTGGTCCCTTAGCTGGTCAGTGGCAGCCTGGCTGTGATCCATGACCCTGAACACGACTCCACCTGCCACCCACAGCTGCCCGGAAGGCACCTCGGCCCCCTTGGCCGTGGTTGCGGAGCTAAAGGGCCGGGGCACAGGAGTTTGTGGCATTCATCCCTCTTCACTCATCCCACGAAGAGCTGTGAGGTCCCGCGTGGGCCTGGGCCTGTGCTGGGCACTGGGGTGCAGTGGTGAGCAAGGAGGCTCGGGCCCTGCTCTCCGGGCCATCAGTCTGTGGGGAGACAGACATGCAAGAGGCAGCCCCGTACAGCGTGACCTGGCAGCTCCTAGTGCGGGGCCTGGGGACGTCAGGGATGACTGCCCTGGGCAGGGATCTGGGATCTGGGATCTGAGGCAAGACCAGGAGTCACCTGAGTGAAGTGCGGGAAGGGAAGGTCTGCAGGTGCAAAGGGCCTGTGGTAGGAGGCACTCTCCAGGCACATGTGTGCTCATCACGCATGTGCTCGCACTCGGTGCCCACGGCAGCCCCACCTCCCTGTCCGTAGACCGTCTGCTCGGGCCTGAGGCCACCTGCCAAGAGGAGAAGGACCCGGAAGAGCAGCCCGCCCATCCTCCCTCCCACGGAGCCTCCCACTACCCTCAGGGGCTCCACAGGGGCTGGGCGGGCAGCCCTCCCAGCTCACCTGCTTAGGCCTCACTTACCATGAGCAGCAGGGATAGAACCGTCTCCTAAATGAAAAGGCTGGGTCCTTGAGACAACCAGGGCTTGGCTCTGGCCTGTGGCTCCAGCATGAGCAGTCACCCCTGCCCCATACCCCAGGGCCAGGGCCGGAGCCAGGGCCAGGACTGTGCCCAGTCAGAGGGAGAGCTTCATGAAAACACACAGACACGTGCATCCACACAGACACACACATACATATGCACACACACACACGCTCACACACACAGTAAACACGCATGCACACCTATGCATACACACAAACACATCACACACACACACCACATGCTGGTGCCCTTACAGCTCATAGTTGGCATACAGCTGTGAGCAAAGAGTGGCAGGGGCGAAGAAGAAGAATCCTGCTTCTACCCCTCCCCCTACACCTCTTCGGGTAAGCACCCCCTTTCTCCTGGGACCCCAGTCTTCTCCTCCGCAACGTGGCACCCTAACAGCCTTCGCTTCCCGGGGTTCTTTAAGGAGAACACAAGATGATGCATGCAACGTTCTTGGAGCTGAGCCCCTGGCCCAGGAGGTCACCACGGTGCCACTGTACCCTGTGACCCTGGCCCAGCCCCATGGGGCCGATGCTTCCCCGAGGCTGTTGGGGGTCACCCTGCCCAGCTGCGTTGGGCCAACCGGACGGGCCAGGCTGGGTGCCAGTGCTTCTCCGGGCTGGGACTCGGCTCTCCTCCCTCCTGGTTTTGGGCTCCCCCAGGGCCCAGCCTTTGAGCCACCGCACACCCTTAGGCTGCAGGACAGGGTCCCAGGCCACCAGAGCTCCTGGAACAGCCCGTTATCACTGCGAGGACGCCACCTCACAGGCCCGCCCCAAACCCCCACCCTGCTGGGGCCCTAGAACCTCCCAAATAGGAGCCCCGTGTCCTGCCTTTAAGACCTGAGACCGAGCCAGCTTCATAACCCAGGGCCTCTCTGGGCCTGAGTGCCACCAAGTCCATGGGCCCTTAGTTCAACTCTCACACCCGCTGCGGTATTCTTCTAATGGGAGCCACGCTGCCTGGACATGCTGAACTGCTCACCCGGCCCAGCCACTCCCCCTCTCCATCCCTCAATGGCTCCCTATTGCTCTCGGTCTGCACTGCCTCCACAGCGGGGGCCCTGCCTGCCTCCGCTGCCGCAGTGGACTGGGGCAGGGCCGCTGTCCCCTTGCCTGTCAGGCTCCCTTGAAAGTCAGATGTCCACCTGCCCCCACAGGGAGGGGGTGAGGCTCAGTCTATGCTCCCGGCAACAGTTTCAAAAGAGTTTGTTTTCTTTCAAAACAGAATGTATCGAGCGTCCGGCTGGCCGGTGGGTCTGGGGCCAGAGCAGCGGAAAGAGCTGTAAGCACTGGGCATGCTGAGTTGACATCACAGACTGGGCAGTGCCCACAGGAGCTTGGCCGGACCACGGGCAGCGGGCAGCGCTGAGGCCTCCCTGGCTGGTCCAGTCCCAGCTGAGCGTGGCAGAGGCCAGGTGCCCTGGGCTCCCGGTGGGTTCCACCGGTCCCAGGGTGATTGCTACAGGAGCGGTGAGCTCCCACTCTGTGCCAGGTCTTCATGCCACCCGCTGGGGCTCTTATGGGCAGAGCCCCCCACTCCATTGCCAGGCCCCCAACCTGACGGGCCTCCTGAGAAAAGGGAGAGCAGTGGGGCCATTCCCGTTTCTGGAGGGCGTGCTGTGTGTCCTGTCATTTGCCTTCCAAGCAGCCCTCGATACTGTGACCCTCACTTTTGAAATGTGAACTGACATGCCCAATGCTTATTGGCTATGGGCCCAGAGACCCACATTTCCTCCACCCTCCCACCCCCTGTCAAGCAGCGGAGAGCTGAGCTGGGTACCTGCCCCCCTTCCCCCCGCGCACCCCCCGGCTACACGCTTCTCTCAGACTCTCTTGCAGCAAGCCCTGACCATGAACACGTTCGGCAGGTGTGTCCTCCCTTCCTCCTTCCCCGCCTGGGACCCAGTGGAGGTGACTTCATGAGGACAGCTGAGCAGAAAGATGGAAGGAGCCCAGATAGGCCTGGCTGCCTGGCTGCTTTTTTGTGAGGAATTCATGTCAACCTTATGCCACAGTATTTTCAAGTCTCTTTGTGACACAGCAGCTGTCTACTGACGAACACAGATTCGCCCAAAGCCTCAAGCTGGGCACTCACACCTTTCGTTCCTATGTAGTTCACCTCTGCGCCTCTCGCTTTGGCAGGTGGATCCTGAGGTGTCTTGCCGGCACAGTGAGCGTGCTCCAGGCTACCGAGCCCTTCCTACCCAGCGCGGGGGACGCACAGCCCGAGAGCCCCAGGGCCTGGCTCGGGGAGGCACTTTGGGAGGAACCGAATGAGCAAAGAGACCGACATTGACTGCATGACGAAGGGGCAGCGTGTCGGGCGGGCACTTCTCTGCGAGATCTTGGTTCATGTATTATGATTATTTATTACCTTTGACCCATTCGTTTCCTTATTTACCCACGAGGGGTAGGCACCACCCACAGGTCTCAGATCCCTTATCTTTAACAACTTTACTGAGCTGACGTTCATGTGCTTTGCAATTTACCCTTTTGAAGTGTGCAGTTCAGTGGTGTTTAGTATGTCCAGAGCTGCGCAGCCCATGTTAGAACATGTCCATTACTCCCCCAAAACCCTGCTCCCTAAAAATCCCACCCCCTCGGCCGCCACCCCTCAAACCCCAGCCCTGGCAGCGCTAGTCCACGTCTGCCTCTAGGGATTTGCCTGTCCTGGACCTTCCCCATGAAGAACCTATGGTACTTGTCCTGCTGGGTCTGGCCTATTCACTCAGCATCACCTCTATAATTTTATTCGTGTGGTAGCCGGTGTCAGCACTTCGTCCCCTTTTCAGGGCTGAATAATATTCCCTTGTATGAATGGACCACGTATGATTTGTGTATTGATGGGTCGGTGGACAGTTAGGCTGTTTCTTCATTTTGGCTTCCATGCATCATGCCGCTGTGATCGCTTACACACAAGTTTCTGTGTGGACGTTGTCTTCATTTCTCCTGGGCAGACGCCTAGGAGTGGAGTCGCGGGGATTAACCAATGGGCTTTGGTTTTGCACCGAGACTGGAAGGCAGTGGCGGGAGGGGAGGTCAGACCAGCCTGGTTCGGTCTGGCTCCACCATTTGCTGGCCGGGTGGCCCTGGCCACGACCCTGGGCAGCCCCAAGCCTGTCTTTGCTCATCGGTAACATGGGGGTCGGGGGATGACAGCCACTTGGCAGGGGGCTCCATGGTTATTACCTGGTACACAGGGGTGCTCGCTGAACACCAGCCCTTCTCGTTAGGACGGGAAAGACCCGGGGGACAGGACAGGAAGGGGGATCAGATCCCCAGGCACCCCACCCGCCACCCCACCCCGCAAGTCACACCTGAGCCCTCTGAGCCTGCCCTGGGGATGTGCAGGTCTGCCCCCCAGAACCTGCCTCCCCTCTCAGCCCCAAGCCTCCACCCTGTGGCCCCAGTTACTTGGTGGGTGGTTGGGGAGCCCTCACCTCTCTCCCACACCCGGGACAGAGCCTGGAACTGGCCTGAAGTGGCCTGGGGTCCCCTCTGAGGCGAGTGACTGAGCGCTCCCCGCCCAGGACTCTGTCCTGCCCCCACCCTCAGCTCACCCGCCCCCTCTGGGATTCCAAGTGACCTTAGCCCCACTGCGACATTCGAAGGGACGTCAGTCTGTGTGGGTGGCAATTGGTATGTGGACCCAAGGCCTTCGGCACCTCTCAAAGGCCTGCGTGGCCGCTGGACACCTTTGGTGGCACTGCCCTGACCTGGCTGCCTCGGGCGTCAGCACAGCCAGTGCTGACCAAGCAGCGCCTCACCTGGGTCATGTGCCTGGATCCCCACAAGGTCCCTGTGAGGCGGGGACTCACTTTACCCCCCAACCCCCACCCCCACCACAGGTGAGGGAACCGAGGCACAGAGATGGGCAGCAACCTTCTGCAGGTGCCGTGTGGGAGGATTCAAACCAGGCCCGAAGCCAGAACCTGCTGTCACTCACGGGCCCAGACCGGCCTTCGCCACCCAGAGCACCTCCCGGGACCTGCTCCCCTTCCTCCTCAGGGCCCCTCAGCTGGGATGCACCCCTCACGAGGTTCTGGCATCTGCAGACCAGCTGATGGCCCCGCCCCAAACAGCCTGGATGCTGGGGAAGCAGAGTGGCGAGGAGCCCCGCCAGCGCGGGCACCATGCACTGCCCTCAGGCCCTGCACCCCATCACCAGCCTGTGCTGGGGAGACGGCAGGGCAGCCTGTAGGTCTGCGCACAGAGCAGGACCCAAGGAGCTCCGTCTGTCCGTCCATCCGGGGCAATGGGGCTTCCGCCTGCAATGAGAATGGTGCCCTGGACCTGCTCCTGCTCGACCCACACCGCCACAGGCCGCTCGAAAGGACCTGGGCTGGTGGGCCGGGCACCCTATGAGGGCTGCAGCTGGCACACCGGACCCCGAGAGAAGTTCTGCCATCTGGGTCTTCTTACTCTCGTCCCCTCCCCGCCTCACCCCCCCCGCACTGGGCTGGCTGGGAGACGGAAGCCAGGGAGGACGCCGGCCAGCTAGAGGTGGTCCACCCTTCTCTGACACTCAAGGTGGGGCTGCAGGGATGGGTGGGGCAGCGCCTGGACCTGGGGGAGCTGGGCCCCCACATCTGGAAGGCAATTTGGAATGGGCAAGGCTGGGCCCAAGTCCCAGCTGCACCGCCTCCTGATCTGTGACCTGCACACCCCTCACATGTCTGAGAAAGTCCCTTCTCCGGGGAACGGCAACACCGACTGTGGGGCCTGTTAGGAAGGCCACTAGCGTTTAAAGGATCAGATAGCAATAAGGACAATAAGCTGTGAGCTTACTACTTGCGTAGCCTCCACGGAGTGTTTAGTAACAATTGCTTCATTTAACCTGGAATTGGAACCCAGATCAGATGCCGGCGCCGACATTCGTAATTGCTCCCTCCCCCCGACGGGTGATAATTTAACAGCTGCCACTTATTGATCACCGGCTCTGGCAGGCAGCAGGTGACGTGATTTACGTACCTCGTCTTACTTGATTGTCATGACAACCCTGTAAATAATACAAATATGGTCCTCCCTTCACAGATGAGGCAGCTGTGACTCAGAGAGGGCAAGTGACCTGCCTAAGGTCACACAGCTGTTTGGTGGTAGAGCCAGGCTTGTGTGACTCCAGAAGTCATGCTTGTAGCCACTCTGCCCTGTGCTGCCTTCTAAAATGCCCGGCCTGATGCCCTCAACTGCAAACCCCCAGATGCCCATTCACTGTGGAGCAGACAAACCATCTGTGGGGGTTCATACCATGGAGTGTGCTGTCATTCAGCGTGAGAACGAGAGCCTGCCTCCATGTGGAGCTGCAGGGCGCAGCTCTCACTCTGGGGAAGAAGGAGCCAGGCATTGAAAAGTTCTGTTGATATGACATCAAGACTGCGCTGAACCAGCCAGTTAAATAAGACGGGTAACAGTTACCGTGGGGGAGCAGGCCCTGCTGTGGAATGAGACTTCGAGGGACTAGGAAGGCCCAGTATATTGATTGGGTGGTGGTTACAAGGATGCACGCATACTAACAACCCGTCAAGGAGCCTGGTCCCCCAGGGTGGTGTAAGCCCTCTATAATTCACCCTCCCCCCCCCCCCCCCCCCACACACACACGCTCATTACACTATGTACTCTGAAGAAATGCAAATTGTGAAGCTGGTCGTAACTCAGAGCAGAGGCCTGCTTAGGGAATGTTTTTCTCCCTTTATGTTGCCTCATAACTTTGTCCCATTGGTGGACCTCAGTCCCAAATCAGTGCTGTGTGTGTAGCTGAAGCTGGGATGGAAACCATGCTGTCTTCTTGGAGGAAAGGAGCCCAGCTGGCTGGAGCGTGAGGGAGGCACCCTGGAGGCTCACCCAACTGTGTGCGGGAGCCCACACAAGCCTCAGCCTGAGCCACACATGTGCAGGACAGACCCAAAGCCACTGAGCCAAGTATTGAACTGAGTGCTGAACTAAGATGTGAGCATTTGTCTCCCCCCGCCCTCCACCACCAAAGACGAGATGGATCTTACAGTCTGAACTCCACTGGGTTCATTGCCTGCTAAATCAAAAAATCAATAAACATTTCTCAGAGGATGCTGACAGAACTCAGAGTCTACACAATACAGCATTCACGTTGCCCATATAATCCAAAATTATTTGACATACAAAGAAATGGGAAATTTCAGTGCATTCTCAAGGGATGAAACAATCGACAGAAGCAAACACTGAGATGACTTGATATTGAATTATCAAAGGGTTTAAAGCAGCTTCTACAGCATCTGATGTGAATAAGATACGAAATCTTGGCAGGAAAAAAAAGTATTAAAAGAGGATATTCAAATGTTAGAATTATCAAATAAAATATTGAAAAATTTAAAACATCACAAAATGGACCCAAGCACAGAATGGATATCACAAAGGCGAAACTTAGTGAATTTGTAGACCAATGAAAAATACCCAACCTGAAAAACACAGAGAAAAAGGATTGAGAAAGAAAATGACCAGGTCATCAGGAATCTGTGGGGAATATCATAAGATCTAACACGTTATAGTGTTAATATTAATTAAGATTTATATTAGTGGTAGACCTCAAGACAAGGAGGATTATCAGAGATAATCCTCTCTCTGAAGTCAATAAAAAATATATTTATTTTAAAAAAGAGAGACGTTTTGTTGTATAGAAGGGATGATTAATTAGGAAAATACAATAATTATACATTTCTATGTGCCTGAAACTAGATCCTTAAAACACATGAAGCAAAATGGACAGGATAAAAGGAACAATTCGACATTTTCACCATCGTAAAGGGAGATTTGAACATCCCCCCCCCCCTTCAGTAATCAATAGAAAAATATACAAAAATTTAGTAAAAACTTGCCCAAGTGCCCATCAGTAGATGAGTGGATAAAAAAAAAAGCTGTGGTACATTTACACAGTGGAATACTATGAGGCTGGAAAAAAGAGGGAAATCTTACCCTTTGTGACAGTATGGAGGGACCTGGAGAGTATTGTGCGAAGCGAAATAAACCAGTCAATATTTGAGAAAGACAAATATCACATGATCTCACATGTGGAATCTAATGAACAAAATAAACTGACCAACAAAATAGGTCCAAAATAGGTTTGGCTGCATGGAACAGAATGACAGGTCTCAGGGTGGAGGGGGTGGGGGGACAGGAAGAAATTAACCAAAGAACATATATGCATGTGTGCATAACCCACGGACACAGACAATAGTGTGAGGAAGGCCTGGAGTGGGGGCAGAGGCTGGGTGGAGGGGAACGAAGGGGGGGGGATGGGGGACATCTGTAATACTGTCAACAATAAATAACTTTTTTAAAAAAAGACTTGAAAGGTACAAACAGCACGATTAGTCTCTTGGATTCTTGGATCTAGTTGCTATTTATAGAACACTGGGCCCTGCAGAGCGCACATGCCTTTCACAGTCGCCAACGTAGACCATATGCCGGGCCATCAAACAAGCTCACTGCGTTTTAAAGGACAGAAATCACGTGCGTTCTCTGACAACAACTGAATCTAATTAGGAATGAACAACCAGACATCTAGGAAAACCCCAAATACCTATAAATGATTCATGAATCTACAAATGACTCATGAATTAAAGATACAATCACAAGAGAAATTAGAAAATGACTTGGATCGAATGGCCATGGAGACGTGTCACGTGGACATCGGTGGGATGCCACCAAGCAGGCCTTGGAGGACAACTTAGAACTGTACGGAGCTGCGTCAGGAACCAGGAGCATCCTGCAGCCAGTTCCCCGAGGAGCAGCCCTGGGGAGCGAGCAAGAGAAGAGCAAGGTAAAACCGAGGGAAGAGAAAGAAGGGCACAGTAACAAAAAGAGCAGGAACCAAGGAAATAAGAAACAGACCGAAGAGGACGAAACAAGGCCAAACGCTGATTCTCTGAGAAGACCAACAAAATCGACAAACTGGTGAAGTCGTAAACAGAGAGGGAACAGGAATGACTACTGTCAGAAGTTGACGGCACCGATGATCACAGGCCCCACCGTCTGTGCGAGGGAGTCACAAACATTGTCATTCCAACAAGTTCCACATCTTAAATGGACAAATCTGTGGGAAAAATCAAACTTAACAAAAGAAACAGAAAATCTGAATAGCCCGACATCTGATACCAAAATTTAATTCATTATATTAAAAAATAAGCCTTCAGAAAGGAAATTCCGGAGCCAGATGGCTTCACTGGTTAGTTTTACCAAACATTTGAGGAAAAACTAAACTAATCTTACACAGATTTTTCATTTCATTTTATTTTTTATTTTTTCAGAAAACAAAGGAGAAAGAAACATTGCCAACTCACTTTAAGGCCAGCACAACCCTAATATAAAACCTCACAAAGACATTTTTTTTTTTAAAAGTGTAGAACAACATTCCTCATGAATGTAGCCACAAAAATTCTCTTAAAATATTAGCAAGTCAAATCTCACAATATACATAAATAACATATAAATATATGTATAAATAAAACAATAACACACCAGGACTAAGCAGGGCTAAGCCAGGAATATAAAGTTGGCTAAACATTTGAAGGCTGATCAATGTACATCATAATATTAACCAAATAACAGGAAGAAATTTCATGAGTTTTAAAACAGATATAGGAAAAGCATTTGGTCAAATTTTATACCCACCCATGATGAGGCAGTTTTTGCAAACTAAGGATAGTAGGGAACAGCCTCAAACTGAAAAAGGCCATCTATGAAAAAAAAATAAATCTGTAATCAATATTATAATTAATGGTGAGCCTGAAATTTCTCTTCCTTAAGGTCAAGGAGACTGCTTTCACCATGATCACTCAACATTGTTGTGGCAATCCTAGCCATTGCAATAAGACACACACACACAAAAAAAGCTATAAAATAGGGACTGAAAATTGGAATTGAAGGAACAAAATTTACTTATTTGCAGTTGGGATGACTATTTACATAGAAAATCCTGGGAACTTACAAACAACCACTAGAACTAGTAAGTGAATGTAGTAAGGTCACAGGATGCAAGGTTAATTTTTCAAAATTGATCATATTCTTATGCAAACAGCTGGGAAACAAGCAAACAAAAACTAATTCCATTTAGAACAGCACCCAAAAATTTTTCTTAAGAATAATCTAACAAAGTGCAGCCAGACTGAAAATTATAAAACATGGTTGAGAAAAATTTAAGAAAACCTGAATAAATGAGGAGTATAGCATGTTCATGGGCTGGAAGACCCAACATTAAGCTAGCAATTATTCTCAAATTTATCTATATATTCAACACAATCCTGATAAAAATTGATGAGCTAATGCTAAAATTTATACAGAAATACAAAGACTTAGAATGATAAAAAAAAAAGTTTATGAAAGAGTAATAAAGTTGAAGGTCTTTTCTGATTTCAAGACATATACTTTGAAAAGTCACATTAATTGAATACATTAGCTATTGCTGTAGGGACAAACACATAGATCAATGGAACAGAATAGAGACCACCAATATACAGCTGATTGATGTTTTAAAAAGGTGCCATGGCAATTTAGCTGAGAAAGAAATCTCACACAAATTTTTTCAAAGAATAATTTGGATAAAATGGATTTCCAAGTAGAAAAAGAATGAACATCAACCCTTACTTAAAACCGTAAGCCTTTTCTATGTGAAACCAGAGGAGAAAACCTTTGCGACTTTGGGGTAGGGCAGGATTTCTTAGGTAGAATACAAAAAGCACAAACCAAAAGGGGAAAAAATGGATAAATTGGTCTTCAGAGAATCTTAGAACTTTTGCTCTTTGGAAGACACCAGTAAGAAAACGAAAGGCAAGTGATAGAGTGGGAGACAGTGTCTATAACACACGTATAGCCCAGGCAGGATTCACACCCGGAACACGTCAATGTTTCTAAGAACCCTAAGAAGACAGGCCAATAAAAGTGGGCCGCAGATAGGAAACAATATGTCATTAAAGCAGATGTACAGATGGCCACAGGCTAGGACCATCGTTAGCCATTACAGGCGTGTGGAGTAAGCCCCCGGCGAGATGCCACCGCACTAAAATGAAAGCCTGTTGGTGCCACTGGAGGCAGGCATGGGAAGCAACCGCCTTTCGTGTATGTTCATATAACCACTCCGGGGGAAAGTTGGCAGCTCCTTAAAGAATTAGGCCCCGTTATTCACTCCTGGATATTTGCCCTAGAGAAATTCACTCAGAGATGTGTACAGGAATGTTCATAGTGGCTTTCTTTGCAATAGCCTCAAACTGGAAACACCCCAAATGCGTATTCTCTGGGAGAATGAGTAAGCAAAGCAACCAAGTGGGGTACCTCCATGCAGCGCCATACTACCCAGCCGCAAAAGGGAGTGAATTGCTGATACACACTGCATCCTGGCAGGGTTTCAAAATAAGGAGGCTAAGGGATAGAAGCCAGCCCAACACCAGAGGGTGGGCTCCGTGGTTCCGTTTGCATGAAACTGTCGAAAACGCCCAAGAATCTAGAGGGAAAGAAAGCAGGTCGGTGGTGCCTGGGGACGAGGGTGGATAGAGGGCTGGATGATGGGGACACGGGAAACTTTGGGGGCGATGGTTATGTCCACAGCCTTGCCCGTGTCAGAGGTTTCACATGTGTTCACGTATGTCAAACTCATGAAATGGTAACTTGCAATACAGACAGTTTACTGAGCATCCGCGAACCACATAAAATTGAGTTAAAATTCCGTTGAGCTGTACACTTAAATTTGCTGTAAGTTATATATGTCAGTAAAAAATAAAGAAAAATTAAAAATTCATACTTGATCGTGGAACCCTGTCACCTTGCCATCCAATGACTCCTCTTGCATTTGGGATGAAAGCCACACTCCCCCATCCTTTCCCCACTCCAGAACATTCTCTTTTGAACACATGGCCCCCCTGCATTAGTGTTAGGGTTTCTGTAACAGAGCCCCGTACCTGAAGGAGGTGCAGGTTAGGGGGATGGGGATATGGAGGTCATCATCCAACCCCCATGTGTGAGGGGGTCTGAGGGCTGACACGGCCACCACCTCCTCATAGTTGGCACCTGCCCTTCTCCACAGGGAGAGCGCGGAGCTGCCCGGGAACGCAGTGTGGGCCTCGGCGTCAGGTTGGCCCGGAGGCTGTGTGAACCTGGCAGGGTGCTCGGCCTCCCAGAGCCTCAGTTTCCCCACCTGTAACAGGGATGACAGTTGTCTCGAGGCACAGGACTGCTGCGTGGACTGTGTGTAGCAGCTGGCACTGAGCCTGGCACCAGGTCCTTCCTCCCTCAGGGACAAGGCCGGTGAGCAGAAGGGACCTGGGGGCCCGTCCAGCTGCAGGTGACAGATGGGTGCCTTAGACCCGCCTCCCAGCCAAACAGCAGAGACCAGAGGGCTGGGAGCTATCCACACACGACTCACACCTTGTCCAAGGTGAACGTTAAATAAAGAAAAGGTGGCTGGGGAAATGCTGACTGCGGACCGTTTATGCGATTAAAATTGCTCGACTGGCTTCGTTTCTTCCCCCCTCCAGGAGAGAAACAGCCCCCTGATTAAATTCAAATGCAATGTGTCAGATGGGGCTGGTCGTTAGGTGGTTTCCCTGCCTGTGCCTGGGGCTTGGCCCACAACTGCGGCCTCTTCAAAGGGGTCTGCTAATCACCTCTTTCCCCAGCAGGGTCTGGGGGGTCCTGGGCTCAGGCTCTGGCCTCCAAGGCTCAGACCCTCAGCCACAAGCACAGGCCTGGCTTTTGGGCAGAGGACAGCATGGTGGCTGTGGGGCTGTGGGGCTGTGAAACCAGGGAAGGGTGGCTTCACATTGCCCCCAGACCTCTTTCTGGCTCCCTCTTCCCTTGACTTAGCCCCTGACCCCTGTCATATGTCTCTTGCCACCCCTCTCCCCCACCACCGAGGCGTGGCCATCCAGGCCTGCAGGACCTGGTCCATGCCTGCCTCTGCCTCATGACCCACCTCGTGTGCTCATGCTCTGCGCGTGCCCCGCCTTCTGTTCCTCCATCACCCGCACTCCGTCCTACCTGGGCTTTGCTATTCCCTCTGCCTGGAAGGCCTCCCATCTCCCTTCTTATTCATTTCCACCCAACCTCCAGGTCTACAGCGTTTGCTCCGGCAGCTGTATAGCCAGCTGTTCGTGACCATGACCCCGAGGGAGGGGAAGCTTGGGAGGGAACCGCAGATCTCCTGGGCAATTCCCGCCATGGCTCAGCCAGCTGGGGTCCTCGGATATCACGGTGGCCCCACTGAGCCGAGGAGGCGCTGATGTTTCCGGAAGCTGTGGGGCAGGGTACCAGCAAGGGGCTTCGAGCTGGGGATGGAGTGATTCCAGAGGTTGAGCAGGGGCAGGGGCAGGGGCAGGGGCAGGGTCCAGGCAGGGGGCAGAGCCTCGCTCACCCCGGGACCTGCCACTGCCGACCGACAAGGCGTGCCTCGGACAAGGCGCCATCCTCGGGCTGTACGCACGTGAGATTCTCCCTAGTGAACCCAACACAAGCCCAGATGGGGTCTCTGGGGACAGTGTGGGAGGCGGATCTCCCCCTGTCAGGGGCTTGGGAACATCTAGGGCTCCCCCAAACCCACCAACAAAGGATGAGGGCAAGCACATACCGGTTCAGGGGAGAGAGCAATAGAGCTGCCCATTGGAGCAAAACCCAACCCTCCCCGCACGAGGGGAGAGCGCGTCCCACAAAGCTCCTGGGAAGGTACCTGCGCAATAAAAAACTAGTCACTGCGGTGGGCGGGGGCAGAAAAAGGGGGCCCGGAGTAAAGAAGGAAGCAATCGATAAAAACCAACTGCACGATGACGCAGGGGCCAACGAAGCCGTCACAAGGACCCCAAAGGCAGGCACCACAGAAATAAAACATGGGATCAATGGACTTCACCAACATTAAAATACGCTGCACTCCAAAATCCACCTTAAAAAACAACACCCAAAAACACCCAAAGGGAAATTCACAAGCTGCGAGGGAATGCTCGCCACGCCCAGCGCTGCCAGGGGGTGGAATCAGCATACACCAAGGACTCTCACAGCTCAGGCGTAAGGCACACACCCCACTAAACATGGGGCAACGGGTATGAGCCCCACGCCACCGAGGGGGCTCTCTGCCGGACCGAGCAGCACCTGAGAGGCGGCTCGTTATCGCCGGTAACCACGGGGAAGCTCGTTAAAACCGCAGTGTGACCCCACTTGACACCGCACGGCGCCTCATACTGCGGCGCTGCCCGGTGCTGGCCAGGGTGCCGAGCATCTGGCGTTCTCTGCCACGGGTGGGACGTGGGACATTGCGCAACCGCTCTGGGACAATTCGGCAGTTTCCTTACGAACTGGGATACGCTGTGAGAATAGGCCCCAAAGAAAGGAAAACATGCCCACAGAGACCCCCGGGGGAGAGTCCGCGGGGGCAGGACTCCCGGGCCCTGTGGCCATCGGCACGGGAAGGGATACGCAGTCCACAAGGCGCAGACGCGCACGGCCCGGGGACCCCGCTGCCGTCTCGCTGAGCAGGGAGCAGACCCGGGAGCACGTGGCTGCGCGGCTCCATCGTGCGGTTCCACAGCAGGCAAATCTGAGCGGCAGCAGCAGGAAGCGGGTGGGCAGCTACCTGCAGGTGGGGAGGGGCGGGGGGCTGCTGGATTGCACAGCGGCACGAGGACACTTTCCAGAGGAGTGTATATCCTGGTAAATGCGGGGGTTGCCCAGCTGTGAACATCTTTCACCTCATTCAATTGCACACTTAAACCGGTGGGTTTTGTCGTATGTACATTACACCCCCACAAACCGGCTGCTTCCAAGCCCGAGGCCTTCCCTGGCGGCCCCACAGGAGATCGTGTGGATATTTGGTGACGTTTCCTGCCCAAATGCAAACATTCTGTCAACGGGCTTGGCCGGGGCGCGATTCCTGGGGACTGGGGGAAGGGGTGAGCCTCCGGCCGATGGCACCGCGGCCGTGAAAGCCACGTGGTTCCCTGGCAGCTGTGCGGGGGAACAGCTACATCTCAGCGGCCTACAGCAGGGAAGGCTTGTGTCTCGCGCTTTACGGTAGCCACAGGCAGTCCCGTTCTCCACACGCCCGCGTCCAAGCTGAAGGCACAGAGCGGGTGTGGGCGCGCGAGCCGAGCCTCATGGCAACGCTCAATGGCACTTCAAGTTTCTGCTCAGAAGCGTGTCCTCTCGCGTTCCATTGGCCCAAGCAAGCAAGTGGCCTCGCCCAGAGGTGGGAAGGAGCACAGGCCCTCCCTGCGGGTCCGTGGGGATGTCCTGTTCGCGTATGGAAAGGGGATGCAAACATGCTACTAGCACATCTCCCAGTCAACACACACACACACACACACCAGACTCTCGCACACAGCTTACACCTTCAAAGCCTGGGTTCCTGGATTCAGAGGACCTGAGGCAGCCGGCGCTGCCAGCCGCTGGTAGCCGGGAGCCCATCCTGCCTGGGCACTCGGCCTGGCCACTTCTCAGCACGCGCCTTCCAAGAAGCCACTGGAGGCACCAGCGGGACCTGCTGTCCCACAGACAGGCACACAGTGTCCCAGCAGCGTGGCTGGGCCCAGAAACCAGTCCCAGAGGATAGAAGCAGGTGGCCCACCGTCCCAGTCCGCCCACCGTCCCAGTCCGCCCACCGTCCCAGTCCGCCCACCGTCCCAGTCCTCCAGTGGAGGAGGCTTCCGGGGGCGGGGATGGAACCAACCAGGAAAGTCTAGCAGAGACACCACCGTGATGCCACTGCCCGTCCCCCTCCGGCCACCGGTCCTTCCCAAAGAGGCGAGTAGCCTGTGAGCACCGAGGAGCCACAGCTCCCGGAAGCGGGCCGTCTCACCGTGCCGGAAGCCGGTCCATCCTTGCTGCTTGACACAGTCGCTGCAGGAAAGAAACATCTGCACAGCATATGTTTCAAGGGACCTGGTGTATATAGCATACTGTTCTTAATATGTTTGCTCCCCTTAATGCTGTGTGTTTTAACTAAGGTCACCTCTCCGAGAAAGGTTGTTTCCCCAGGTAGGAATTTTTCCCTGAAGTCAGGGAGGGGATGAAACTCCTTAACTAAGTGCCAGGTGGGTAGTTAATCACTTTAACTACAAACAATCATGTTTAAGCTACATAATCTTTACTCCCTGGAATGGAGATAAGAAACGCCCTAACCTTTGTAATAGAAATTGACAGGATTAAAATCAACTGGTACAAATACAATAAACAGCAGAACCTCTCTGGAGATCGAGACCAGAACTTGGCTGGAGATCCTGGCTAGGCTGCTGATCAACTGAACCCTGTCTCCGTGTCCTTCCTTCTTCGCCAACTCCGTCTACGCCTTTGGGAACCCCTGGACCTACTGGGGTCTGATGAGCGTCGGCATCACCGACCCTCCCTCCCACCGCAGACGCGGCTGCTTTGGGGCTGAACAAAACCAGCGTGGCCATCCAGGGGGAGCCGGGTGCCTTCCTCCACGTGGACCCTCTACTCCGCGGGGATCCCTTGAGCAGAACGCAACTGTCTTTAAAGTATTGATCTTCTCTGACTCAGCGACTGAAACTATCGGACACGTGGGACATCTGAACTTAGGCTGAGGCTGTTCTGTGGCCTGTGGAAGCTGGAGGCTCGGGGGCGGACCAGCCATCATCAGGCACGGCTGGATCCAGGTGCTTAAACAAAGTCCTGGGTTCTCCTGGCCACCAGCGCTTTCTACCTCTTCCCTTCTCCCTGTCTTCCTCTTTCAGGTATTTCTCTGCCTTTTTCCGCTCATTATCCTTAGGCTTTGCAGACAGGTACCCGTCATGGGGTATGAAAAATGGCGGCGGGCGACCCCAGGCAGCTTTGCGAGTCTTGAGCCAAATGACACCGCCTCCTGCTGGGCGAGCTCCAGCCTGAGCCACACACCCTCCCTGCGATCAGGGGACATGGGTCCAGGACTGCCAGCCCCTCCAAGCCACATTAAGAGGGAGAGAAAGTGTTCAAAATTCTCCCAAAGAAAGGGCATGTTGCTGCCTTAGAAAGGAAGGGAGCCTGCTCCACAGAAACCCATCGCGGAGCCACGTCCACTGCAGCTGCGTTCTGTGCCTGTACGTGTCTGCGCGGCCGGCCCTGCTCAGCGCTTCACAGCTTCTCTGAGCTCAACGCTTCTTGTACTTACTGCTCGGCTCCTGGGCTCAGGCTGTGAGGCGTCAATACCATCTTCATCACCACCGCCTTCAACATCAACATCCCATCACCACCAGCACCAGCACCACCCCCACCATCACCACCACCAACATCACCATCATCTCCACAACCACCACTTCACCACCACCATCACCAACAACCCACCATCACCACCAACAGCGTCACCATCATCATTACCAACAACCCTCCAATAACCACCATCACCATTATCAACTCCACCACCACCATTCCATCCATCACCACCATCATTAAAAACAACACCATCACCATAACAACAAAACCATCGCTGCCACCAGCTTCCTGGCAACCGAGCATGGAGCCCTAGCTCTTAGCTGCAGACACAGCCAAGGAACTGGGAACCTAACGGAGAAGGAGACGCTGGCTGAATCAGATTTTCCTAGTGGGAACTCCTCCCCTGGCAGCTCTTCTGTGGCCGGAACCCAGCGTTCCACTCACAGCTTTGCAATGCCTCTCCGAGTTGGCTGAGCTGGTCCCAAAGCCCTGCGATCCTGTTTTGGAGAGAAACACACGTGAGTCACTGGGGCTGACATTCTCTGAGATCTGACAGAGTTTCTACTTTGGGAACCTACTAACCGTGACTCAGCAGCGATTCACCCAGGAGCAGGCCGGGGAAGCTGGGGACAGGCCTCCTCATGGGCCCTGCTGTGGCCACTGGGAGCTGGGTCGGTGCTGGGCTCTGCATACTGTCTCCTGGTGACCCCGTCATGGAGCTCAGGCTGGACCTGAGGGTCAGAGAGAAGTGGTGCTCCCCACGGTTACACAGTGAGTAGCGGGAAGAGGCAGAACTTGAACCCAAAGCTCTGTGACTCCAAAGCCACAGACATCATTGTCCCAAGTGGTTGCTATGCTGTCCCAGGCTGGCCTTTCGATGCTGCCTCGCACTCATGAGCCCGGGAGCCCTGCTCTGAACGAGGCCCCTCTGGCTTTCACCCACCTTTCTGGGAGAGCGGCTTGGTGGTCCAGGGCGGTGCCCCGGGCGTAGCCATGTAAGCCGGCTGCGGGAGCAACAGCGTGGCCGGAGGCCTCTCTGTGCTGCCAGGGGACAGGCCTATGTGTCAGTCAGGGTTCCACCAGGAACGAGATGGCTCAAGTTGGGAAAACTGCAGAGGATGGGGAGCACGAGGGTGGGCGCTGCACCGCACTCTGGGCCGCGGCCACCCTTACTGAGGCTGAAGGGATGGGGAGGCACATTGCCGGGACCTGGAAGGAGCTACTCTGACAGAGAGCTGCCTAGGGGGACGGTGCGCCCCTTCATCCAGGGACACAGCCTGCCCAGGTGACCCCAAGGGGAGCTGCTGTGCTGTGTTGTGCTGTGCTGTGCATATTGTGACTTCTCCTCCCCTCTTACCTGGAGCCAGGACTCGCCATGGCCCCGCCCCGCAGGAAGCCAGAAGGCATGGAGCCCAGGAACGGGGCCCATGGGGCTCAGCCTCTGGGGAGAGAGCAGGGCAGAAAGGGAGCCTGGAGGGTCAGTGGAAAGTGGCCGGCACAGGGTGTGGCCCTGTGGACCCACAGCATCTCCTACCCCCAATGGGGCACATTGGGAAGGGAGATAGTGCCCAAAGGGAGCTTCCCTCCGTGAAGCAGGCAGGAGGGGCAGGACGCCCACCCAATCTCAGCTCTTCTAGTGGGTCTGGGGGTCCTCAGGAGACTACAGGTGGCCCCCAGTGCCTCACCTGGGGATCGGGGTGCCCACAGCCCTGCCTGCAGCATCCCCTCATCCTTGGGGGTGTTCACTATTCCTGCAAGGAGCTCTCACTGTCTCTTTCCCTGTGGGAGACCATCAGGGACCAGACCCCCCAAATCATAGCCAGCAGTGATCAGTCTGTAGAAACATCCTCTCCCTCTCCAGGGCTTGTCCAATATGTAATCAGCAATTTCAAATGGACAAAGAAACAAGAAAATGTGACTCATAGTCAAGAATGAAAAACAACAGTCAATGGAAATCAACCCTAAAGTGGCCTGGATAATAGATTTAGCAAACAAACCTTTCAAAACAGCTCATAACATTTCCCAAAGTTAAAAGATAATATGCTTGAAGAATTCATGGAAAATGTAGTCTTAATAAGGAAACAGATAAGGAATCTAGGCAGAGAAATGGACACTGTAATAAAGAACCAAGTGGAAATTCTAAGTCTGAAAAGACAGAGACATTAACATTCACAATTGGAGCTGTGGGCCTGAAATTCCGGAGGGAGACCAGGTCGGGAGCTAGATATCAGAGTCATCAGCTTGGAGATGAGAATAGACGAGCTCACGCCTCAGGCTGTGGAGACTGAGCCACAGCCTTCACTCCCACTGGGAGGTCAGACAAGCAAACAGCACCTTTCCAATCCCACCTCTCAGAGGACTCGGCCCGGAAACAGAGCCTCACCGCGCTTTGTCCCTTTCGATACACAGCTCCTACCTACAAGCTCCTCGCAAAGCAGAGATTTGGTCATGGGGATCCTTCCCTACCAAGTAGAGCTGCTTTGGGAAACCAGTATGAATGGGGCTTCTTGCCGGGTTCCAGGCAGATGAATTCCCCTGCTCTCTCCCACCCTTGCAAAATGTGGTCTGTGATCTTGCTTGATTCTGGGACCAGCAGGGCCCTGCTGGGTGCCCCGTTTCCCTAGGCTCCAGAACCTGAGGAGGGCCGTGGAGGGAGTGGCTGCTGTCAGGGCCTGTTGGCACAGAATCAGAGCAGGGCTGCTGAGGTGAGAGTGAGGAGCTCCCCATCCAGTGGGCAGGTAGGGATTAAAAGTGCCTTTATCTGAGCTCTGACCTCGTGCAGGCACTGTGCTAAGCATGTTACATGAATCACCATAACGTCCCCATGAAGTGACAAGCCCCGTTTTCCAGGCAAGGGCAAAGAGATTAGCGGAGTTGGGTGACTGACACCAGGGTAAGGTAGAAAGTGGTAGGACTCAGAGTCAAACCGGGTCTCTCTGACTCCAGAGCCTGTGTGTTTAGACTGAGATGTGTGCCCCACTGTTGTTCGAACCTATTTCTTCCAGAGTCATCCTGGTCTCTGCAAATGATTCACCATTTTTTCAGCCACTGGTGTTAAGCACCTGGGAATCAGGATGGGTGAGTAGACGAATGGGTGAATGAATGGATGGGTGGATGGATGGTGGATGGTTAAATGGCTGAATGGACGGAAGAGTGGGTAGATGAATGAATGGATGGGTAAATGCGTGGATAAGTGGAGGGATAAATGGTGGAAGTGGGTGGGTAGATAATTGGATGGATGGATGGATGGATGGATGGATGGATGGATGGATGGTTGTACATAGGAAAGGTCTCCACACCTCCTATCCCTCCAAAATGATTACTTTTGTGGCTCCTTCAGTGTCACCATTGAAGGATGGCTCTTTGGTGTGCCAGGGGAGACTAGCGAACAGGCCCAGCTCCTGCCACCTTCTCCACGCACATTCTTCTTCCCTTTACAGTCACGCCCCAATCAGGCCTCACACCTTGGCACCCTCTTGAGGGACTCAGCTTTCCAGGAGGCTCTGCTGAACCAAAGCTTCATGATCCTCGCTCACCCGCCCACTGGGAGACGCTACTGGCTTCGGCCTCCCCCTCCTCAGCCTCCCAAATCCAGCCCCCCAGCCGGCCCCCAGCCCAGCGCGGAGCCAGCCCTCGTCACCGCAGCTGTCCACACTGACAAAGCCTGGCTGTTCGATAAGGCCGTGCCAGCTGGAACGAGACACTTCCCGTCCGACGGGAGCTTGTGCACGGAGCCTGGGGGCAGCTGTCGGCTCCGGCTAGAGGAGCCCGGAGCCGGATCTGGGGCCTGCACCCTCTCCGGCCCCCCCCTCCCCCAGAGGCTCCACAGAGGGCCTGACATGGGGCGTCTGGAGGAGGGGCTTTTGCTCTCTGGACCCTCTGACCCCGATGCTTAAGAACCCGCCCCTTTGGGAGATACAGGGTTCTGTTGCTAGGACAGGGCTGGGGCTGGCGGAATGCTGGCCCCTCCCTGGGTGACACAGCTTTCCTTGGTCATCAGGTGCTGGTGACCAGAGCACAGGCTAAAGGAAGAGGTGAAGGTCGCGTATGTAACCAGCAGCAGCGCATGGTCACAGCCAGGATGGACATCGGTGTTGGCCACCAGGGAGGCAGAGCAGTGTGCTCCGGCCAGGTCTGGCCCTGGGTCCAGCAAGAAGCCACTGCACCTCTGGAACAGCTCTGCCGAGATCTCCATGGCAGCTGGACAGCCACTCCCGGCCCCTTTAGCTGGTCCCTGGCCACTGGACACTCATCCCATAATGATTTCTGGAGCAACTACTACGTGCCAGGCATGAGGACACCAACAGGTCCAAACCCCTGCCCTCGTGGCAGTTATGTTCCCAGAGCACAGCCTTCTCTGACTGGGACCAGCCCTGCCCACTCACCCAAATCCCAGGCCCAGATCCCAGACCCTGGACCAGACCCCAGACCCAGCCTAGACTCCAAGCCCAGACTCCAGGCTCAGCCCCCAGCCCCCAGCCCCAAGCCCCCAGCCTCCAGCCCCCGGCCCTCAGGCTCAAACCCAAGACCCAGAACCGGCACAAATCCCAGACCCAGGTCCAGACCCTGATCCAGGCCCAGACCCCAGGCCCCAGAACCAGATCCCAGACCCCAGTCCCAGATCCAGACCCTGGGCCCAGACCCAGGCCAGACCCCAGACCCTGGCCCAGACATAGGCACAGTCCCAGACCCTGGGCCCAGACCCAGGCCCAGCAGAGCCAGCCACCTTTTCTGGCTTGATTCCTTTATAAGTCTCTAATAACATCCTGGGAGAAGCAATTAGAATGAAACGGAGGGGTTTTTCTCTCTCTCCCGCAGGCCAGGCCTGTTTAATAACTTAATTGAATACACAGAATTATAATTACAACGTTAATATTTCCTCTCTGTAAAGCCGCCGCATTCTGCTGGAAGAAGCCTCCCTTGGGAATGGCCGCTTCCCACAGCCCCCAGCGCCTTGCGGTCCGAGTCCACCGCCTCCCCGCGGGTGCCCCCCTGGCTCTGCTGGTCCTGGGGCCCAGCAGGGCTGGCAGGAGCCCCAGCCCGGGGGAAGCGCGTCCTCCCATCCTGAGTGTTTACAGTCGAGCTCAAACCACACGGTGGAAATTATGCCGAAGCTCCTAATTGCACATTTCCTTCCTCCAACCATTTTCTTTTGACGGTCGACTTTGAAAACGTTCACCACTTAATTTTCCCCGGGGCAGGAGTGGGGAAGAAAGGAGGCAGCGGGAGGGGGACCAGCTCCCCGGGAGGGGCCCCCACTTCTCTGGCGTCTCCAGCGGGAACTCGGGGGTCACAGGCTAGGGAATCTTACCTCCCGCCTCCCACCCCCAACTAGGTGTCTCCTTGAGTCTCATTTCTTGTCCATGAAATGCAATTAAGAATATTCAACTTGCAAAATAATGGTTTGAGATGGGCCGGCACGTACTAGGTACTCAATAAATGCCGGGCTCTTTCCTCTCAGCTCTGTGGAGGAAATGCGGGCAGAAGGACAGAACCCGCCCCGCCCCCCACTCTCGTACCCGCGCCCCCCACCCTCACTCTCATCTTCTGTCTGCGTGTAGTTCATGCACCAGCTAAGAGAAGCTGCCAGGGTCAGGTCCCACTGTGGCCTCTGGCCAGCAGGGCCGTGAGGGCCTGGGGGAGTGACTTGTCATCTCGGTTTCCAGGTCCACAACAGGGCATCATAATGGGCCAACATCACTGGGTTGTCCTGAGGATGATGGGACTCACCTCATAAAGGGCAGGGCCCACGGAAGGCTCAGCCGGCATGGCAGCGACCCCTGCCAGTCGCTCTGGAGGTGGCTGGGGGCCTTGGGATCAGACAGACTTGGGTTCCAGCCCTGAACGTCCATGTACTTGGGACAGTCAGCTGATTCCCCGGATCCCCTGGATCTCTCACTGTGAAATAGGCACCAACACAGGGTTGCTGCAGGGTGTGAGGCAGGGAATGGGCAAGCACTCTTGCCCTGAGGCTGGGGCTCCGAGGGGGCCTCCGTCCCAGGGGTGATGAAGGGAGGAGGCTGCCGTGCGCCCCACAGCCCCCTGAGCCCAGGCCATGTGGGAGACCGTGCGGTCCTCTCTGCGAGGTCCCTGTGGAGAGGCCACCTCCTACCCAGCCCTGACTATTCCATTCCCTTCTGTGTAACCACCTGTGAATTCTGCCTGGGCCCTGGCTGCTCCCCGGACACGTGGGCACTCTAATAACAAATGGCTGGTAGCACCTGAGTTCTCAGTTCGTGCCAGCTGCTTTCATAAATTATATATCTTAGATCAGCTTACACGTATGAGCTCATTTAATTCTTAAAACTGCCCCATGATGGAGTTATATTTCCATTATTCCCATTTTACAGATGAAGAAACCAAGGCTCAAAGTTGCCCAAGGACACAAAGCTAGAAAGGGGCAGCCTGAGGCCAGAGCCTCTGCTCTTAACCATTGTACCACACTGCCTCCTTCCGACGAAGCAGAGACAGTCCAGAGAGGCCAGGAGCCTGCTGAAGGCCCCACGGCAGGTTACTGGCTGCACACACGCACAGGAGTCCTAGCTCCCAGGCCTCTGTTCTTGCTTCTATACCCCCCTTGCTTCTATATTCGCCATCCAGCCATATCCTCTGGGCATAACATGAGCAGGCTCTTCCTGGGAGAGGGACGCAAAGGAAACTTCTCCTACAGTGAGGTACCTCGTAGTTTCCTGTGAAATGTTAACAAAATCTCAACAGAAGACACCAGGACCCACAGCAGCTCACCAGGTCACTCAGGAATCGTCAGGACTGTGATTTCCATCAAACCATCAGGCACTGAACCCCCTTTTGTAAGCTCAGAGCTCAGGCCCTCAGCGGTGCCGTGCATGCTGAGCCCACCTCCGTGCAACATGGTCAGGCGTAAAAATGTCCCACGGTTCCCGCTGAAGGTTACAGGGAATCATGAATGCAAAACATGGAAAAATTAGTGGAGTTTTAAGCACAAAACACATGTGGCCTCGTTGAGATAGAGGGTTTCCCGGAGGGCGGGGTGTTTGCAAAGTTGTTCAACCAGGATGGTGCCTGGCTGCGGCCTCGCCTTCCTTGAGCACGATCCACAGAGAGTGGGTGAGGGCTTTCTCCAGGGCTGGCACAGTGTCGGGCAGACCACATGCCTCTGAGAGACGTGCGGGGAATGAATGAATAAGCGAATGAGCAAGTGGCGTGCCGGGGGACAGGTGCCCTTGGCAGGTGGGCCATTTTCCTCTCCGGCGCAGTGAACTCGTGCGCTGGGAGAGGACCTGTGTTCCCAGCTGCCAAGTCTCCAGGCAGCAGATCTGGGGCCTCACAGCAGCAGGGACCTGCACCACCCACCCAGGGGGCACCAGGCCCAGCGAGGGTCAGAGACCTTCTGGGGAGAGCAGGGCTCAGAAGGCATCCCTCCCTTTCTAGGAAGTCACACCATTCAGCCCTCTCTCCCTGCAGGGCTCCAGGAACCAAGGCCTTAGCCATCCAGCTGGGCCAGGCAGCATGCCCCCCCGCACCCCCCCATCACCCGTCCAGCACACACACACACACACACACACACACACACACACATGCGTTTGGCAACTGCTCAAAAAGATTCCAGGGAGGTGGCCTAAAGAATGAGACACTGTATGAATGAAGGAATGTGTGGTAGGAAGTGACAGTGGTGACTCAGGGTGACTCAGCCTGGAGCCTGCCAGGGGCCCGCTGAGCAGCCATCTGTGGCCACAGCAGCCCTTGCTCGTTCACCTCAGGCCGGGGCCAGTTCCCCTCTCCCCAGGACCCATCTCTCAGCCTGGCTTTATGCCCAGACACTTGGAGAATGGAGGGGAAGAAGGTGCATGGCAGGTGCCTATACTGAGCCCAGGAATGAAGTTGGGAGAACCTGTGAGTAAGAGGGGAGAGGGGCTGGGTTGCTACGCCTCCCCTGGAGGGCCCGGGAACCTCCTCCTGCTTTCCTTAGAAGCCCATCTCATCCAGCACCCCTTGGTGTGACAAACAAGGGAACTGAGGGGGCCTGATGTGGAGATGACCAACCAGTCAAGGGGCTGAGAAAGCGGAATGAAGAACAGGCTGCAAGTCTCCCAGTCCCAGCTGGGACCATGGATGTCCCCAGGCTGCAGCCCAGTTGGTGGCAGGCATGGGCATCATGCCAGGCAAGCCAAGGTTCTGCTCGGGACCTGCTAGCCCCACCAAGGTCTCTGCCAGAGTCAGTTCACATTGCCCACAGTCCCTCCTTGAGATGGACTCAGATGTATATTGCACTGTCTACCAATCCACCAATCCATCTATTCATCTGTCCATCTGTCTATCCATCCATCCAATGTGAACTCTCCCTTGCAGCCTGGCCATGACCTCAGCATCTGAAACACACATTCACCCCGTGTTCATCCATGCCTCATTCTCCTGATCTACCCATCTGTCCATTCACCCATTTGTTCACCCACCCATTTGTTCACCCACCCATCCATCATCTGTCCATCCATCCATTTATCCATCCCATCACCCATCCATCCATCATCTATCCATGCATTCATCATCCATCCATCCATCCATCCATCTATCTATTCATCCACATGGCCATCAATTAATTCATCCATCCACACATTTATCTACTCACTTATCTATCCTCTCTTACACCATACATTTGTCAATCCATTTGTCTTTCCACATACAAATCTGACCATCCATTCATCCATCAATTACTTATTCACTGACCCAAGCTTAGTAAGCCTTGACAAGGTAGCGGGTCCTGTGGCTTTCCCCTTACCCCCCGACTTCCATGCCCACTCCTTCCTCTAGAGCTATCATATCTTGTCCATCTCCAAGCCCCCATGACTCAGGTCATGGCCCGTGACTTTCAGGAGCCCACAGTCACAAGGGACAGACAGGATCTGGACCCAAAAAACTCTAGACCGGACAAAACTGTCCCTTCTCCTTCCTTCCCACCTTGTCAACTGTGGAGCCCTTGGCCTTGTTCCTGCCGCTGCTGACCTTCATCCCTCACCTGACTGTGGAGGGAGAGGGCCCCAGCTCCTCACCGTACAGCTAATTGGCCAGGAGAAGGCCTGGGCCCCAGACTCCAGGGCAGCAGTGATTATGAGCAATGCCTGTCGCTTCCTGCCTGGCCCCAGCCCGCCCCTCCCTGTGCTTCTAGGTGCAGTCTGTGGTCCTTGGCTGCAGGGCCTAATTAATTCTGGACTGGCCCAGCGCTTTGAGATTGCTGGATAAGAGGGAATTCCAGATGGGCAGCTCAGCCCCATAAAACCATAATTGGCTGTGTTTTTTATAATCATAATAATACCTTACAGCTTTTGCATTTCAAAGCACTTCATTTCCATGAGTGAGTTGAGTGCCCGCAGCAGCCAAGGCTGGAGGGTCAGGAGGGGCCGTGATGAGAACACAGGGTGGCACAACACTGTGTGACCCCGGACAAGACTGTCCTCCGGACCCTCAGCCTCCTCAGCTGTTCAGGGGAGGCAATGCCCACCTGGCCAGGCACGCGAGGTCGAAATGAAACCCGCCCTTGGAGAACCCAACGCAGTGCCCTGGGGCGCGTGATACAGGAGCCTGTGGTCAGCCGGGTGAGGGGGGCAGAGCCTATGGACTGTCCACCTGCCATTGAGAAGTCACACCCCCTCAAGTGGCCCAGAAGGTGCCACAGACTGAGGTTCCAAGGCGACATCCAGCACCTTCCTCCTCTATCCATGCCCTGCAGGTGACTTCTGAGGGTCAACCACCTTCTCCTCTTTTCTCTGCTGAGTTGTCATGCTGTGTTAGTGACTGTGGGACAGAAAGAGGTAATGGAAATAGTCTCCACGAATGACAGATGGACCCAACAATGCAATCGGGACCAATGCAGCCGCGCCCACCCAAGGACCCTCCGCCATCAGCGGCAAAGGGGCTGTGGGGGCTCAGGGTCCCCTCTGCAGCCCGTTCCTCTGGGTTCCAGAGCCACCAGGGCCTGCAGACAAGGGAGCGGCTGCGGCACCTTCAGGAAGAGTCCCCGGGACACCGCGCCACCCTGAGCGGGAGCCAGGCCCCAGGCAGGGGCAGGGGCAGGGCCTAGCTGTGGCCTCTCCCCCGACAGTCCTTCTCTTCAGTTCAAGCTCAGGGCTTAGTGCCTCCCAAACTGACCAAGGTTCAGGGTCTGAGATTTCCCTCTGCTGATGGTCTTGCTCGCCCCTGCCCACCAGGCCTGGGGGGTGTCCCTACCGCTGAGGCCACCCCTCAGCTTTGGGAGGGCCTCGGCAGAAGGGGTAGGCATGCCTCCCCTGCCAGGCCCCTGCCCGGCGGCCCCTCCTCACCTGCCCAAAGCCAGGCTTGGCTTTCCAGCTCAGCTGGGCCCCTGTCCCCTCCCAGCCTCCTGCTGTCCTGGCCCCACCCCAGTGCCCCTCTCGGTGGCCCTGCAGCTCACCAGTTGCTCTTGCTTCTAAGCCTTTGAGCTGATGGTCCTCTTCCTGGAGCCCCACCCCTGCCTCGCCCCCTGCCATCCCTTCCCCTGGCACTGAGGGGTTCTAGGGTCAGCTAATGAGTGAAGAATAAGTGATGCTGTGAGACCCCCTGGGGCTCCGTGTGCACATGGAAACGTCACCCCAGGAGGAGACACTGCTGGGTCAGGAGTCTGTGCCCTGAAGGCCTTCATTTTCTCCTTATTCCTTTATCTTCCTCCATCCTTGGATCCATCCCAGCCTGGGAGGTGGAGACCACAGAGCGGAGCAGGGCCACCGGGCAGGGGGCTGGCTGCCCCAGCTGGGCCCTGGCCTCCCAGTTGCCTGGGACAAAGACCAATCAGTCCTAGGGGAGAACCAAGTCTGCTATGGCCAGTCCCACGCTCCGGTCCCTGCCCCGGCCCCCGGGAGGGTGAGCCAGGAGGCTGGAGAGAGCGATGAACACCAGCTAGGCAGATGTATAAACTTGGCTTCTTAAACCCCGCCCCCAGCACCTGCACCGCCCCCTGCAAACCTGCAAATGCCACAGGACAGGGAGGTGGAGCCGGGGCTGAACACCCAGCCAGGACACGGGTGTCAGGCAGGTCCTGTTTTTGTGAATGAAGCATGGCCCAGCTTCCTGCCGGCCTCGCCTGACCACTCTGTAACCTCAGGAGAAGCGCTGACAAAAAGGGGAACTTCAAAATCTGAGTCAGACAGAAGCAAAACAGACAGAAATGCTTCCTGGGTTTCACTAGGCTTTCAACTGAGACTCGCCCCAGAGTTGAAATTACCGACGGGCCCCTGCAGGAGCCCCTTGGCCTGTCAGCCACACGGGGGTTTCTTTGTCCCCTTGCACCCCATTTGGGCAGAGAAGGGCCACCCCACACTCCCTCTCTGGGGCCCTTGACAGGACACGACCATGTAGGAATCGGAGGTTCCTCCACCCATTCATTATTAATCCAGCAAATTTGTCTTGAGCCCTTACTCTGTGCCAGGCCTCATGCTGTGAACAAGACACACAGGGTCCCTGCCCTCCAGGGGCTGGCGTTCTCCAGTGGGGACCAGTTAACACACAAGCAAGCTGAATAGAGCTGTGGGGTGCAGTTTGTGCTACAGAGAAGGGCGCAACCTGCTTTTACAGGAACCGGCAGGAAAACCTGGTGGAGCAGGTGGCATGAAGCCGCGTCCGAAAGGAAGAGACGGAACCTCAAAGGGAGGACGTCATTCCCGGTGTCAGGAGGGGCTGCCCGCATGCAGGTCGGGATGTCCTGGGAGCTGCAGAGGCCGCTGTGCTGAGGGTGAGCGGGATGGAGAGGGTGGCTTGCACAGTCCTGTTGGCCTCTGGGCCAGAGCTCGGGCAGGGTGTCTGGTCAAGCAAGAAGCAAGGTCGCCGAGTGCCGGGGGACTCCCGTCCTGCAGACCGGCCGGCTTTGGGAGAAATCATGGGCTTATCTCCCTGGGAGCTGGCAGGAAAACCCCTCCATCCTGGGGCAGGGGAAGAGAGGTGTGGAGGGAGGAAGGTGCTGCCCACCCAGCTCTGGATGTCTTGCCAGAGATCCCCCCAAACTTCCTCCTGACCCCCATGCCCTCCCCAGGCAGAATCCCCCACCACCTCCCCCTACCCTTGCCAGGCTAGTCGGGTCTACTGTCCCTTTAAAGGGCCCTGAGTCAGAGTTAAGGAGACTGACTCAGTGTGGAAGGGGTGGTCCCTAGGTGGCCAGGCGCCAGGGCGGCAGCAGCGGAGGAAGCCGGCGACCGCAGCTCCCTGTGTGCGTTCTGCTGCGAAGGGCAGAAACCACAAAACGCCATTTGAATTCCACTGTGCAGCGTGGCTTGTGTAATGAGGTTACCCCTCATAATGGGGGCATTCAGGGCCCACGCGGGCCTGCAGGGCCGGAGCCAGCTGATGCTGATGTCATCTTCCGTTAGGCGTCTCCCCCCGCCCCACAAATTAAGGACTTGGAAAAAAAATGCACCAGGAAACTAAAGTGAGAGCCAGAACGGAAGTCTTGGTTTTATTTATAGTTGATAACTTATGTCCGGCCTGCTCCAAGGAGGCCCAGCAGGGAGGATAATGAGCCCCAAGGAGGGGTGACAAAATGCCCCAAACCCTGGGGTAATGTGGCATTCTAGAGCGAGCCTGAATCTCTGTTCTGAGCTCCTAGAAGCCAGCGCAAGAAGGGAGCAGGTGTGGTGACATGGCAGGGGTGGGAAACGGGGGGGCCTAGGAGCCTGGGTTCCGAGTACAGCCCAGCCACTGAGGGGCTATGAGGCCTGAGGCTCTGCTTTCTTATCTGAAAATGGAGAGAAGAATGCTGACTTGGTCGGGAGGGCTGTGCAAGGCACCCAGCACCGGCTCTTGCGTTGTAGCGGCTCTGCTGGCCTAGGATCTACAGGTAGGTCACGCAGTTGCCCGCTCCCACACCTACATGCCTGTCAGACATCACTAATGGGTTGCAGCACAATTCCCCAGCCACATTCTGCCTCACGGCCCTACCCACACAGTCTCCAGGGGCCATCACCCGTGTGCCAGAGTCGCCTGGGGGTGAACCTGCTTGTCACCCAGGCCTATAACCAGTTGAGGAGGGGTCCAGAGGGGCCTCAGCCATCTGAGGAATTCCCAACACCTGGTTGACGCCTGTGCATGGCGGGCACTTAAAAAAAAATGTCTAATAATGAATGTTAAACTTAAGAGGACCTTTCTTCTGCGCCCAGGGACTGAGGGCGAACCAGGCATCAGGCCCTCAGTGGGCACCCTAGGCCTCGGGGACCAACATGAACCAAACTGCTGTTTACGTGAGCTCTGCTGGCACAAAAGTGAGATGCAGTCGTTCTGGGGTACTTTGGGGATGCCTGTCCTGTGCCGCACCCTGGTCTGGACTGCAGAGTCCTCTGCGACCCTGGGATCAAGCAGAGGACAGAGACCCCAGCACGCAGGTCGTCCACCACACGGTGTGGTCCGGGCAAAGCCCAGGACTGCCCAAGAGGCCGCGGTAACTCTGAGAAGAATGGGCCAGATGGGGCGGCAGGCTTTGCTCTGAGTGCTGCGGAGCCACGAGTTTTCCTGGCAGACCAGGCGAGGAAAAGCATTCCAGGCAGAGGGACCTCCCAGGTGAAGGCAAAGAGGCTGGTGTGTCAGGATCCACAAGCTGTTCAGCCTGAGAGGGGGCTCACCTCCTTTGAGAAGGAGCCCTGGGCCTTGCTTTTGGACGGGACGCATGTCCCAGCTTCTGTTCCTTCCAAGACTTACTCAGATGATTAACTAACTAAATGCACTATGTTCCCAGCAAGCTTTGCAGACTGTGAGCAGGCCGCCCGGAGCTGGCAGCCAGGGGGTGAGAGCAGCAGCCACACAGCTGGTGACTGTGGGCCCACCAGGTGTAGTTTGAGTCCTCACAGGTGTCTGAGGCCATCAGGTAGCCCTGGGCAACAGGTGGGACCAATGTGAGGTTTTATCTCAGGACGTATTGCAAGTTACTCCAGGCCGTGGAAATAAGAAAGGTAAAGGGCTGGTCCATTTGCTCTCATGATTTTTCCTCAAATGCTACTTCAGGTTAGACTTCTGAGCAGGGTCAGCACATGCAGAGCAAACATATCATTGCTCCCAGATTCTGCACTCATGACAGACATGACCAATCAATGATAGAATCCTCAACCCAGTACTCAGGCAGTGGATCCCTGGGGGTGGTTGGGTCTGGGCCACCCTTCTCAGTGAGATGGACACCCTGCTTTGTCATGAAGCCCACCAGGGTCTGACCCTCCTTTTTGCCCTTTGGACACTTTTGGCCAAGACCGTTGGAAACTGTAGAAACCAGCACAAAGGGAGAATGAAACAGGTCTCTCTCTGCCTCTCTCTCTCTCTCTCTCTCTCTCTCTCTCTCTCTCTCTGCCTCTCTCTCTCTCTCTCTCTCTCTCTCTCTCTCTCTCTCTCATGCACACACTTGTGAAAACATAGGCAGAGCAAGGTCATGTACACACAAGTGGTCTGAAGACAAGTGAAATATAAGCCAGGCGCTCTGTCTCAGGGTCTAGGACTGTGCCTGAACACAGAAGGTGCTCAATTAATGTCTGACGAGTGAAGGAACTTCCTGGGTCCAGGCTGTTTGTGGGCAGTCGTGCTGTCCCAGCACCATCTCTTGGCCACGTCCCACCTCCTGGACCTTGCTGAGGCCCTCCGGGTTCTCATCTCTCCCCAGGGAAGGGTTGAGGCTGTGGGATGCCACCCCCATGGAGCGCTGGATGAAGTAGGGCCTGGAACTGTTTGCCTGGAGTCTTCAAATGACTGTTGATATAAGGTCCCAGATAAATGCCGAGCGGAGACCGGGGTGGGAGAACCGGGCTCATGGGAGGGGCTCTGGCAACCACCCACCATCCCTGCCCCTTCCTCAGGGGAATTCACTGGCATCGAGAAAGGATTTTCGGAAATGGCTGTGTTTGAAAGGCCCCTGCTTAATGTTCCCTTAAATTGGAATAGGTTTCACTTGACAACGTGTCTGCTGACCCGCGGGGAGAGGGCAGCCCCTGCCCGAGCGAGTGCCCGCTGACCCAGGAATTCCTGCATCTCAGTTCTGCTCCGCTCATGGGCTCACTTAGCCAAGTTCAAAGGAATGCCTTTTCCTGCAGCAAAACAACAGTCGGAGCTCAGAGAGTCACTGCCCTCCGTTCAGGCACCTCTGTGGGAACCTGGATCAGGGACATTCCTCTGGAAAGAAGAATGTGCACGTGGGGGACAGATGGGCCCCGGCCAAGTCCAGTCACTCAACAGCAGAGCCTGAGGCCGGGGAGGACAGACTCCAGGCTGGTCCTGGGAACAGAGACAGGGGGGAGAGGCGGGGTGGATGGGGGGAGCAGTCTGCATGCACCTGCCTCGGGACGCTCTGAGTCAGGAGGTGGTCCCTGAGCTGGTGGCTTAGCAAGGTGACACATGATGGGAAAGACCAAGGGCTGGGGGTGCCCAGGAGAAGTGTCTGATCCCACCCAGGGTAGAGGAAAATCTCCCAGGGCAAGTCCTACCTAAGGCAGGAGCTCCAATTAGTGTGGATGAGCAGGCTGTGCTGCAGTAACTCTGTTCCCCGGTTCACCAAACCTGAGGAGATGGGAGAAGAGGAGTAAACAGGCTGTGTAAATAGGGCAGGGTGAGGTCTCCCCATTTTGCAGACAAAGGCACCAAAGCTCAGAGAGGAACAAAGCCAAGAGGGCTCACGGGTGCCAAGCACGCCCCCAGCCTCTGCTGGTTCAATCTGCACAACAGCCCAGAATAATGCGGGATGGGGGCGGGGGGAGCATATTATCCCCATTTCACAGATGGAGAAACTGAGGCACAGAGCAATTCTGCAAGGTCCCTACAGTCATCCCAGAAGCTAGTGGCTGATCTGAGGTCTAATCCAAGCCCTCTGACCACACAGCCCCTGTGCTCACCTTCAGGTGACTTGCCTGAGGTCACAGTGCCACCAGGCTGGACACAAAGCCGGCTCTCCTGACTCGGGCTCCCTCGCCCTCTCCCAGGGGAGAGCTTCGGCCACTCGAGGACCTATGTGCACTTATCTGGAATGACACCGGGGTGGAGCAAATTTGGGGCTCATTCTGCTCCCGCTATCGTTTTCATGGGCATATCTGGGCATAAGACACCTCAACTTGGCCCCCAGGTCTTACCAGTGGAATGACCAGATCTGGAATGGGGGACCGATCGCCTTATCTCAAAGGACAGGTGGTGATGAAAGTATCGCATGCCACCATGTTGAAACCAGGGACCCGCCACCGCCCCTGCCCCTGCTGAGCGGCAGGTGGGTCAGGTTGGGGGTCAGAAAAAGTGGTGTCACCATTTCTGGCCTTGGGGGGTCCGATCAGGAAGAGTCTGCACCTCACACCCCCAATTTGAAGTACAGCCGTCACATTTGACCCCACAGTTACCCTGTGAGTGATGTTGGGAGGGGGCAGGGGGGGCTGCGGGGGGCTGAAGGCTGGGCTGGGACTGGAGGAGTCACCCCCAGACTGCTCCTCCACCTGGCTGTTGCCGCCAAGGCCTCTCCCCAGGGCTGGTTGAGTGTCCTCACAACATGGCGTGTGGTTGAGGAAAGCAGGGCAGAAGCCACACGCCGTTTATGACGTGGCCTTGGGAGTCAGAGGGTGCGATGCCAAGAGGTGAGGTCATCAGAGGCCACCTTGAACCGGCTGCCACCCCCAGACCTCTCCAACTCTGCCACAGGCACCTGAGTTCTGCTACAAGGCCCGTGGGCTATTTATTGTGCAGTGGTGCCTGGTGTGGGAGAGATTTCAGAGCTACTGGGAGTGGGATGCTCTGGAGGAGGGGGCATGCCAGGTGGGGGTGCCACACTGAGAGGAGATGGAGCCCGTGCCCTGGCGGCAGCTGTGGACCTGTGTCTCCGCGGAGGTGAGAAGCTCACTCCGGGCCATCATCACGTTTGGGAAGCACATGGGTGAGGGGCACAGGGGGCGTCCTTCTCAGGCGCCTGCCTTCTCAGCAGCACGATGGGGACGTGGGGACAGAGTGAGCAGCTGAGTGGCAACCCTTCCAGCTGTGGCACAAGGGCTGGTATTGGTGACAGACAGACCTGAAATGTGTCCACTGGGTGTGACCCTGAGTAAGTCTCTCAGATCCACTCTGACCCTCAGTCTCCTCCTCTAAAAGGGGGTCGTTGTTTGTCCCCTGCAGGAGAGAGCGGAAAGCCACATGTGTCAAGAGGCCTGGCCCACACCAGCGCTCCGGTTCAGCCTCCGACACAGCCCCGCCCTGGGAGCCGCTGACTCCATGGGACACCCCGCAGTGGAACACGAGTGTCCCGGTCCCAGGACAGCCAGTGAGCGAGCACGCTTTCTCCCACGCACCCGGACCAGCCAGAGTCGCCCTCCTGGGTGCTGGGGAGAGCGTGCCAGCACGGCTGTGGTTGTTGGGACACCACATTTGTGACAAATGACCTGGACAGATATTTCACACCTCTTCTTTCACATTCCTGCGGGAAAATGACATGGAAAGCGGAATGCTCCTCCCCGGGACAGCTGACAAAAGACACAGCGCGCCTTTATCTCAACTGGAAGTTCTGTTTTTATTTTACCAAACGGGGGCTATCGGGGCTGCTTAGATGAGAGAAGTGTGTCATTGGAAGGGCAAGGCCAGTTAGGAAAAGGAGGGCTTGGGAGGAAAGCTGCAGAAAGAGACCATCTCCCATAGCTTGGCGTCGGGGGCCTCAGGACAGGCGGGCACACCCAGACCGCGCCTCTGTGCGGGGGCCTCGGCTGTGGCGACAATGCGTGGTGCACACTGCGGCTCAGCACACAGGCGGGGGGTGACCCCTCCCATCGAGGAGACACGGACACGTCGGGGACCTCAGGAGAGGCCGCCCCTGCGGGGCCGTGGCCTGGGGTCCCTGGTCTTCATTTCATCTGCTTCTTCGGAAACGGACGCTCACGGGCAGTAGAGGGGCCTCAGTGACCCCGATTTCAAGGGAAACCCCTCACCACCCCACACCAGAGAGGGAACACCAGCACAAAATCAGGGGCCTGACCATGTGTTCCCACAGCGCCTCACCCCGCGCGGGGGTGCCGTCCTGCCGCCTTCTAGCATATTCCGCAGAGGTTGGCTCGGGGGCCCAGGGGCCCATATTGCAGACGGAACCCTTGGCCACTGCTGACTGTGGGCTCGCTGTGACATGGGCACCAGGAATCCTACAGGCCATTGGCCTCACCACGTTCCCATCCCGCCCCCGGCAGCATGCCTGGCACACAGCAGAGGTTTGGCAAAGGTTTGCTGGGCAAACACACAAGACCACAGAGCACAGACTTCAGAACCAGAAGAACCCGAGTCCGGATGCTCTCCAGTGACTGTGACTGAGGGAAGTCATTGAACCTCCCGGGTCTCAGTTCCTGCCCTAGGAGGCGAAGGTCACAGTGGTAACCTAGTAGGACCTCTATGAGGGTTCGGTGAGACGATGTTTGCAAAAGGCAACGCAGAATGGGTGCTCAGGGGACGTGCCCGCCGCCTCCCCTGCCGGTGGCTGAGGCCTCCCCTGCCTCCAACCGCAGGCTGCCGGTGACTGCAGCGGCCCCGGCGCCAGCCCCAGGAGCGTGGGAACTTCCTGCCCCCTGTTTGTCTTGGGCAGCTCGGAAGGGCTGACACCCTCTGTCAGCTCCAGCCAGGTAGCCGGAGTGAAAGGGGAGAATTGTTCCCGTGACCTTTGTTTCCTTGTCAGAGGTGATTTCTGCAAGCCCCGCCCCTTTTCCCTGAAGGCCAGGCCAGCCTTGGTCCCCCACTCCCAACGGGGCTGGAGGGGCCACCCGTGCACCGGGGGCCTACAGCCCAGCGTGTCCCTGCCAGCAGGTGTGAGGCCCTATGTCCACCCCACCCCTGCGCCAGCAGCCAGCAATAACCCCCTGGTCCTCACTCCCTGCTCTACCCCCCGGACCCAGGGTCAGACGCTCGGGCATCTTACATCAGTCAAGCTCCCCAGCCCAGGAGAGATGCTCCCACCCACTAGAGCAAGGTACCCTCTCCTCCTCCCACCCTACCCCCCTCGGCACCCAGGAGGGTGTCTCCACGCCCGCCTCGGAGCTGGGCCACAGGTCTCTACACCATTGGAAACGCTTTCTCCTCCAAGTTCCCGTCCCTGAGTCTCAGCCCCCTCTGCCCTCTGGCCACGTGGCCAGCCCACTGCTCACTGCCCGCCTTCCCCACTGTGGCATGGCTGGTGGCCCCAGGGTGGAGCCTCCGCACCGTGGGACCTTCGAGAGGTCAGCCGTGCAGTGGCTGCCTCAGGCTGTGCAGCTGGGGCTAAGGGCAGACTTGGCTCGCTAAAGCTTCCTTTCCGATTTTCCAGAAGATATCGATTATTAATGATCATTGTTCTTTCCTTCTGGGGCATGAAAAACAGGTTCAACTCACAACCGGAAAAGCAGCAGGTCGAGGTTCCCAGAGTATGAAATGTCAGCCGCCGGCGGCAGTGACATTCACCCACAGGCACTAAAAATAGACGTGGAGACAGGAGCACCGAGTCTCCGGGGCTGGAGACAGAGGTGAGCTCAGGTCAGACAGGACACTGGCCACTTACGTCTGCAGCCATGCGGCGAGGCAAGGGGTTTGCCTCTGTTTTTTTCTTAGGAGGTAGAAAGAAAGTCAACTTGAGAAGGGTCAGCCCAGAAGGACTTCGCTCTTCTACGTGTGACCTGTCCACATGGAAAATCTATACTAATAACAGGCCAGCGTCACGACCAGAACGACCGCTCGACCAGTTGCCATGAGGTGCATTGACCACCTCTCGGTCCCTCCCCCGCGGCCCACGCGAGCAGTGGCGGGCTACTGCGTGAGATTTCGTGTGCTGGGCCTCTAGTTTATGTAGAAACAAAACCTGTGGTGAGATGTGACCACGGGCACGTCGGGTTCAGCAGGATTCACCCCGCTGGGCCCGAGGAGGCAGAGGGCTCCTTCTCCTTCCCACAGGACGGACTGGCCACGGGAACCCGACCAAGTCCGGCACAGCCTGGAGAACTTCTGTGATGACAGAAATGTCTGGGCCGCTCCATCCTACATGGAGCCACCAGCCGCTGGAGGTATCAAGCCCTCGAAATGTGGCTGTTGCGACTGAGCAATAGAATGACTAATTGTATTTCCTTTTAATCGATTTAAATTCAAATAGCCATCTTTAAATGCTGGCTAGCAGTGACCATATTGGACAGCACCGTTTCAGGCCTTAGGAGAAGGAACTCTGTGCTCGATTAGCAATGTCTGCCAGGGACATGGGATGGGCAGGGAAGGCATGAATGCTGCGTCACTGAATGACCAGGGATCCGGCGTGAGCGAGGCCACCTGAGGCCTCAATCATTGATCCTGGTGCCTGCACAGTTTTAGCGTTTAGGAGGTCCGTGAAGTTCAGGGCCACACCACTGTTCTTTTGTCTCCTGGCCTTTACTGAGGCAACTTCCGGTCTCCTAACTGGTTCCCCTCCTTTTGGGATCCCATTTCTAACACACTTTCTACACAGCAGACAGAGGGCTCTTTCAAAACACCAACCCAACCATGTTCTACGGTGCTCGGAAACCTAGCCTCGTCTCCCCGCCACGGCCACAGACCCTCCCCTGCGATGCCTCTGGCTCGTCCCCTTCATTCTCCTCCAGCTCCGCTCCAGCGTACCCCCCATGATGCTGGCTGCTTCTGCTTCGGCTCCACTGCCCAGGAAGCCCTAGAGGCAGGCAGGGGCTATCTCTTGCTCTGTCTTAGCGTCCCCCACCCAGAGCAATGATGGGCTCCATGGAGGCCTCACGTGATTCCAGGAATTCCTGGGTTCATTTCCTTATTGTGTCCCCAGAATAGTAAGGCGAGTACCATGCCTGCCAGTTTCACAGGTGAGGAAACAGAAGCTCGAAGAGGGGAAGGGTTTGGCCAAGCACAGGAGGCGCCATGACAGACCCGAGACTCAGACCTGGGGAGGTGACACTCTCAAACCTCGCTGTCTGCCCAGGGCACTCTGCCTCAACACGGTGGCTGCGCTGAGGGTGGAAACCAGTGTGTGGGACTTTTAGTCCAGTATTTCTTCTTCTACTGATTTAATATATGCTGGGCCCAGGTGAGGAAAGGGATGGAGGGAGGGAGGGCTGGGTGATGGATGAATGGGTGGTAGATGAACGGATAGATAACTAGATGGATGGATGGAGGATGATGGGTCAATATTGGAGGGTGCATGGCTGGGTTGTTATACAGGTGGATGGACAGTTGGAGGCACGCATGCATAAATGAATGAATGAAAGCACAACAAAACATGGTAAGAAGTGAAGCAAAAGGTCATGACTAGAAAAATAGATGAGATAATGGTTTACCATGTTTCAGGTTTATAAAAAAAAAATTCAGGTCATGCAAGAAAAATTCTTGGAGGCTTTTGCTTGTAAAGAGATAAAGGAAATGGTAAGCTGTGTGCAAGGCCTGGGCTGTGCAAGGGCCTGCTCTGCTGTGTCCTCCTCCCACCACCTGCTCCCCGCGGGCTCACGGAGCTCCTCCCTAAGGCCACTTTCTCATGGGAAGGCTGAGAAACAACAGCAATTTCTTCTGAATGGAACTCGCCCCTGAGCCAAAAAGTAAACAGGAGTGAGGGAGGGAAGAGCCCGAGTTGGTGTGTGACTACTCAGCGGCGATTACATAACCAGGACATACCTGGGAGAGGCCGTGATCCGGGGGATTTCAACAGGTGGAGGGGGCCGCGGTGGGAGGGAGGCAGGCAGGGCACGCCCAGAGCAGGAATGGCTGTGCAGGTCCCTGGCCTTGCTGGGACCTGGAGCCAGGTTTGCCCGGGGAGGAAGGAGGGCAGGAGCGAATGCAGGTGTCATTTACCGAGGGCGTTCTTGCGATAGGCCTTTGCATGACTGTTCTGTTTAATCTCCTAGGGGTAGGTACAGTCCTGCTCCCTCTCACAGATAAACAATAGAATGAGAACAGAGAGGCGCAGTCCTGAAGCGAAGTTACACAGCTGGTGTGGCAGCGCTGGGGCTGCTAGCACCAGTCACCGAGTGCACGAGTCCACCTCTTCCTTCTCTCTCCAGCCTCCCTCCTCCCCTCCCTCCCACCAGTAAATCACGTGTCCATGTGTTCTTTCAACTTTCCCTCTATCCCCCCCCTGAGCCCCCAACCAACGCCCCTTCTTCCCCAGGTTTCCTCGGCCCTGGGTACGGACCAAAGAGATGAGACAGAGCCGCTGCCTCGAGGCCTCGGTTTCTGATGGAGGACTGAGCTGAGCATGTGTCCATCTGCGACATGATTCTCAAACCGCGCACCGGGCCCTGCCTGTGTGTGGAGGGCCCAGGAGGAGCTTTACATGCATTTCTTCCTTCATCTGCAAGGCAGCTCCCAGCTCAGGGTCACTCTTCCCTATGGCAGAAGAGACCGAGGTCCACAGAGGCCCTGAAGCCAAGCCTTGGGGCCCAGGGTCAGGGAGGGCTTGGTGAGGGGACAGCCCGGTGGGCTTGGGCAGGAACCTGGGGGTTCCTTGAGCAGAGATGGGAAGTGTAGGGACATCGTGTGATGCTGGGTGGTGGTGGGAGGGTGGGGCCCAGTGTGGCCTGGCTGCCCCACCAGACCTGGCAGCTGTCAGCCTCCGAGTTGCTGGCCCCAGGGCCTGGGAGAGCCCCAGGGACACCAGGCAGGGCCTTGGCCCGGCCGAGCACAGGCAGCCCAGAGTAGGGACCTCAGCCCTTGATCCAACTCTAGTCGCACAAACACCCAGCGCCCATCTCAAGCCGAGGTTCAGCTCTGGAGTCCGGGTGCTGCCTGAGGATCACCGGTCGGCTTACGGAGCCAGTGCCCTCTCTGCTCGCCAACAACCCTGGGGCGGGAGGAAGGTCCATGCAGGACCCTGGTCAAGGGATGGGGGCTTCTCTGTTTTTTTTTCTTCCAATGTACCAAGTCCGGGCCCCTAAGTCACTAAGCCTCCCCTCCCTGTCTCCCCTATCCTTCCCCTGAGGCTGAGCGGCTGCAGGTAGACCAGCAGCCCCTTTGCCTTCCCTCCTAGGAAGTTAGAGGGAGAGCTGACACCCACTTGGCACATGTCCCTGGAGGGCGCTGCCCATCTCAGGAACTCTCCACAGGTGGGCGATCAGACGGGAGTGATGGCACAGGCAGATACACGTGGAGTTGTCTGCTGCAGCCCATGAAGCCCCTGAGGCCCTCGCCCTCGGCCTGACCACAGTCCCTGGCGCGCCTCCTCGGAGCCCAGGGCCCTCCCGACCCCTGGCTGGGACCATCTCCAAGGGTCCTTCCAGCTTCAGCACACGGAGATGCTGGCCATGAAAATCAGGTCACCGCAGCCTGCAAGGGAAAGGCAGCTGGAGGGAGAAGGGGCTTGGTTTATCCGGCTCCTAATCTCACCTGCCCTAAGGTGTCCCCTTGGCCATGTGCTGGGCCAAGCTCTGCCCCCCATCATGCTCCCATCTCTGCGCTTGCCCATCTGGGAAGCTGGCGTAGGTTAGGAACTTGGGGATTTTTACAGGACAAGAACCTGGGGGGGTCCTGGGCCTGGCTGGGAGGGGGCCTGTGGAAGGAATGGAGGGGCATGATGGGCCACCCGTGCCCCAGAGTGAGGGAGGGGGCTGGGAAGGGTGCCGGTGGGAGCAGGAGGCCCGGGGCCAGCTGCAGAAACCGAGCCCTTCAGAGAGAGCCCACGGCCCTTCTGCACACCACACCTCAGCCACCATGGGGGGCTCAGCCCCTTCCCCCTCAGATACCCTAACGGAGGGGCCAAGGACAGACCTGGGGGAGAGGGAGGGGCCAGGAGGGAGTCGGGGCTCGCTGTTCCCAGCACACCCTGCTCAGGCCGCCTGCCCCCCACCGATCAGCCGTCAATCCTGTCCCCTGGGAGGCAGCGCACAGGCCCTGGACCTTGTCAATCTGCGGAACATACGAAGCCGGAGCCAGAGCGTTCCCACGCCGCACCAGCGCCGAGGCGGGGCCCTGAGCGGCAGATCGCTGCCTGTCACAGGCCCGGCGCCCCAGCTCCTCCACACGAGGCCCTGCCATTCCCATCGCACCATCGGCAAACTGAGCCCAAGACCCTCGGGGTCACCCGGTCCCAGGGCGTGTGGGGCTGTTTCCTGGAGTTTCTCCTCGTGCCCATAATGCACTCTGCCCGCTCTATGGCCAGAGCAGGGGGTCCACCCAAACCAACAGCATCCTCCTTGGCCCGACTAAGGGCCTGAAATTCCCTAAGTGCTGTTTGAGGCCCATTTTCAGACTCTCTCTTCCCAGTGGGCAAGAGATGGGAAACAGACATTTATGGAGAGGAAACTGGGCTCAGAGAGGTTAAGTGACTTGCCCAAGGTCACAGAATGAAGAAGGGCAAGAGCTTGGATTCAAACCCAGAACTGTGTGTGTCTGGCACATAGTAGGTGCTGAATGAATGAATGAATGAATGAATAAAGACCACAAGGCCATGCTCTCAGCTCCCACCCTATGCTCTCGGTGTCTGGCTGACAGCCTGAGGAGCCTGGCTCCTGCTGAAATACCTCCAGCATCTGGTGCTCACGGCTCTGCGGTGGGGCTGTCTCCCGGACCTCTGACCGCTGGGATATTCCTCCCACGCCTCACCCACCGTGGGTCCTCGATGGCAGCTCACAGGTTGAGTCCTGTTCTCTCCCCAGGGCTCCAGAGTGCCTTGACCCCTAACCCTTCCCAGATTCCCTTGCACTCCACCTGGCTCCCCGACTCGGACCCCTTGAGCCTCTCTGGCCCCGCCCCACATGCCTCGCCCTCCAGAGGTCTCTGCTCAGCCCTGCGTCATCGGCCTCAAAGCTGAGTCGGGAAGTCCCTCTCTGCCCGCATCTGGTCTCCTGGCCTCCCCTGGGCATGGTCAGCACTGCTGGGCCCAGGGGCCACCTCTTCCCCCTTCCCTGGAGCGGGGGGGAACCCTCCTGCCCCAGCCTCCCCAGGAGTTAGCATCCTGAAGAAAGACCCCTCCACCCACCCTGTTTCACTGTAACTGCACCGGCCAGACAGAGCCCACTGCTCCTGGCGGCCCGGCCATTTACCTTCCCACCACACAGGCCCGGCGCTCCCACCCGAGGGAGCAGACACCACCAGCCGGAGGTCTCCGAGCACCCCTGGACCCTGGGGGGCGGGGGGGGGGGAGGTGCCTGCAGCGTGGAGCAGAGGCAGCAGCTCCAAAGTCCTCTCGCAAGTCCCAGGGCAGGGAAATAAAGCTCACGGTGTCTAACGTGAGAGCGAGGACACACAGGGGCGCAACCTCCTTCCACGCCAACAGCATCAAAGTCATCCGGGAATCCGGGAATCCTTCACTGGAGACTGGCCGGAGTGTTTGCTATGGATCCTCCAAGAGGAGGGAGGAGAGTCTCTTAAACCAATTTGACCTCAGGTCCTTTTCTCGGAGTGTCTCATGAGACTGGTGTTCCCTGGAACCCACTTTGATAAACACTGTGGAGTTGCCCCCAAAGCCCTGAAGTGCTAGGGTCCAGAACTCTGACCCAGTCCCGAGTGTGGCTGGGGTCAGAGGATGATGCTTCGAGAGCCCCAGCTACCCAGCATGGGCTCCTGGCGTTCCCCAGTAAGTGATGCCGGGAGTTGCCTCCTTGTTCACAGGACTATGTGGCCCCAAAGCCCACGAGGCCACCATCAAGGATGAGTGGGAGCCAAATGCCAGCCCCTCTGGGGACCTGGAGGCCTCGCACAGCCCCACAGCCCAGCAGAGCCTGCAGCTCACTGCCTGGGACAGAAGCTTCAAGACACCCACACAGGTGACGTTGTCCCCTAGGGAGGACGGAAGCAGGTGGCTCCGCTGCTGCCCCTCTGAGGGCCTCCGCCCACATGCCCCTCCAGGTCTGCTGTGCTGCCCCCCAGCCAGAAGCCTCCAGCTGGCTGTGCCTTCAGGTGGCATTGGCAGGCCCAGGCTCAAGGAGCCCAGGCAGCCTGTGAGTGGGCCCAGCGGGCACCCAGGCGGGCACCATCTGGCCCGGTTCCAGGCCCTCTCCTGCCAGGCTGGCCCTGAATAGCTCCCGCGTTTCCCCAGCAGGGCCTTTGATCCGGAGCCTCTTCCATTCATTCCCACCCTCTCTGGCTTCCCATCTGATTTGAGAAGGGCCCTCCACGCCTCCTTCCGCTTGGCGTTTTCCTAATCCTCCGGGCACTGCACACTTATGTTCCCTCCTGAGCCCCGGCCAGCTCCTTCTGGTCCCCTTGACATTCCTGCCTTGTCTCCTCCCTCCCAGCCATGGCCTTGCCACACGCCAGGGCCTCAGCGGGCCTCCCTCGGGTGGGTGTACTCCTGGCACCGGCATCATTCATTCTTCCCCTCCTGCATCCATTTACCCAACGCCATTGAGCGCCCCTCTGTGCCAGGCACAGGCCACGTCTGTGGTCCTCCAAACGCAGAGCTTCTCTCTGGGAGCAGAGACCGAATGAAGGAGCAAGTCCCCATGTGACTGGGGCTCTCACAGGCCTCCCAGCACAGCGGCAAACCCCTCCACCTCCCGTGGGACACGGGGGGGCTACAGGAAGGCCAGGAGTTGCCTCGGGTGCTCTGATCACACAGCTCTGAGATCCAGGACAGGAATTTCTGCCTTCGGACCCACCTATAGAAAGTGCTGTTCACTTTCATCAAGGCCTCCATCCCTGACTGGCGAGGGTCTGGGCCCCAGCTGAGCAGACACAGAGCTTCTGAGGGGATCTCCGTCAGCAGAGTCGGCCGAGGCCTGTGGTCCCTCCACTAGGCCTCCCAGTTAGAGAGGGGACCTCTGGGGGTTACAGGAGTTACAGATGAGACATGGACGGACAGGGGGATCTAGTCAGTGTGTCCCGTGGCACACCCAGAAATGCCGGCATGTGAGTTGGGCTGACCCACTCTGTGACCATGGCCAACTCCCTTTGTTGGCTCAGTTCAAGCCACCTCCCTGTCCAGGAACCATTGCCCTCGTGTCTAAAAGAAAAAAGATTGGGTCTCACAGTGTGCAGAGATGTTCTCTCCCCACCAGGTCAAGTTTGACACCCCTTCCTCCCAGGTACTCCCCGCACGTCCGGGAGTGGGGAAGGCAGAGCGCACAGGAGTGGTTCTGGACCATGAGAAGCAGGTAGAAGGTCACTTCCAAGCCAAGGCAATGAAAGCCCCTACACCTTTCCCATGGCAGGACCGTGAGATTAAAGATATTCTAGATCACAGAACCACCACATGCAGGGCAAATCCCCTGAGAGGCACCCCTTCACTGTGTGGGCGAAAAATGAATCTTAGCATTATGAAGCCCTTGCGATTTGGAGGCTCATTTGTTATTGCAGCAAAACCTAGCGTATCCTCACTAACACACCAGAGGTGGCGGATACACGAAACAGGCACCATCACGAAGAGCCTGGCACCTGGACCGACATTACTAATCCATTGGGTACTGTCCCTTCCCCATCTCAGCACATGCTCCAGGGAGCCCACACCAACCGATCCAGGAAACATAAGAGGTGACAGGCTCTTTCTAGCTCACAAGTTGTCACTCAGACGGTTGAACAATTTGATTGGCCCCCTTCTTGGCCACCCAGTGGTGGGACTTGGGAGCCCGGGAAGCTGTCCCTGGGGAGGTCCCTACCACCCACTCTTCAGGCTTGTCAAAGTTCCCTCTCTGCCGATCTCCGAGTGGCCCCTGCCACATGCCCGCCCCTCCTTGCCGGCTCTGGAAGCCTCGGTGAGTGATTTCGGCGTCGGTGACGTTTTTCTCCCCTCATAGCAGTTACTTGTAGAACCAAGTAAAGGCTTGCCTCTCTGAAGACGCCGGGGAGGAGCGGGGCTGCCCCACGCTTTCTCATTCTTTCTCAGGGTGTGCCCGCCTGAGACCCAGGAGACAAGTTCACCTTCTAGAAGGAATGCTGGGCACCACCCGAGTCCTGTCTCGGTGGTCAGCTCCCTCCCGAGGGAGCCTGAGAGGAGGAAAGGGCCGTCCCAGGACGGCGGCTGGCTCCTGGGGGGGAGGCCAGGGAGAACATGACTTTCGACAATGGGGCTTTGATCTGCCTCATGTCAGGAGACGGAGGGCGCGGACGCCAGGTCCTGTGTCACTCCCGTTCCCACAGGAGATGCCCTGTGCAGGTATTCACATGGGGAAATTCTTGGCAGGCCGGCCGCTGGGCCGGTGCCCATCGCAGACACAGAGTGGCAATTAGCTTCGGAAAAACGGTGGGCGAGGCCTGTTTGGCGGAGGCTTCAGCCTCCAGCCCAGGCAGCTTCCAGAGGAGGCAGGGAGGCTGCCCCTGCGGGAGGGGGCGCCCTCCTGGTGTGAGCGAGGGTGAGCTTGAGGGGTCCCCGTGGTCAGGGGCAGCCGTCGGGGCACAGAGGCTGGGCTGGCACCCTTGACAGCCCGCACTCTGTCCCCGGCTGACTGCGACCTTCGCCAAAGCGCTGAGCGAATGGCTCCCAGCTGTGTCCAGCCTCCGGGTTGGAAGCACATGAAGAGGCCGGGCCGCGGGCGCGCTCACAGGATGTTGTGCAACGCGGGTGCCTACAGGGCTGCCCTGGGGCTGGGGCCAGGCCGGCAGGGCTGCCAGGGGCCCATCCTCGGAGCTGTCAGGACGCATTATCCCCACCTCCGCTCAGGAACAATGGCCTCACCTGTAGTCACTCCTGTTCCGAGGAGATGAAACGCCCGCGCCTCCTGCCCGCGGCTCCGGTTTCCCTGCAGGAAGGCTGCAGCGGGATGGGCCGGGAGCCCCAAAGATAGCGGAGCGGGAGCTGGGGGCGGGGGCGCCCCTGCAGATCAGCCTCCGAAGACAAGACATCCTGAGGGCTTCTTGCTCCCGCCTTCCTGGCCACCTCCGCCAAGAGAGGGTCCAGTGCGGATCGGCTCCCTCGCTGTCCGTTTCTCAGAAATTCTGACATCTGCCCCTCCCCCCTTTCCCCCCTCCCCCCCCCCCCCCCCCCCCGGGACAAAATCCCCACCACAGCCCGCGTCCTGCACCCGAGCCTCTGGGCGCAGGGATGTCAGCCCCGCAGCCGCGCGCGCAGTCGGGTATTAGCAATGGACACGGGGACGCGTTGGCCAGGCACGGCGCCGAGCCGCGTGCACTCATTTAGTCCACACAGCCAGCCCGTGAGCGGCCCCGGCGAGTGTCACCCCCACTTCACTTGTGGGGAAACCGAGGCACACAGCTAGTACGGGAAAACCCCCTTTGTGAACCCTCACCGCCACGCCCAGGGCCCTTTGGTGATGCCAGTAAGGGATTCTCTGAACCAGCTGTCCCACCTCCCTGGGGCGGGGGCCTCGGCGTGCAGGCCGGGGGACTGTTTGTTAAATTCTCAGGAAGGTATCTGGCTGACCCAGGCACCACTGCTCAAGCCTCTCTCCAGGCCCAGCACGAACCGATCACCCCATGCACGCCCTCGCTCTCCTTCCTCAGCCCCTGCGTGGACCAGCAGGACTGCTGCCCATTCTGCAGATGAGGACACTGAGGGTGAGGTGGTGTGTTTCAGCCCCTGCTCTGCTGCCTGAATGAAGGGGGAGAGGGGGGAAAGGGGGCACTGGGGAGGGTGCTGCGCCATCAAAGGCCTCGCGGTAAAGACACCTCCCCTTCCCTGTCCTGCCTGGGATGGTTCACACCAGCCGCACACCCCCCCCGACCCCCCCACTTCTGGAGGGTCAAGGCCAGCGCTGTACACTCAGCGCCTAGGAACTGGCCAATGGGTATTTCTGATGAACCCACTCGGAAATCTTAACTGTAGGTGGCATTTCCGGTCCTGATGGAGGTACACAATGGCCCACAGCGGCAGGAAAGAGCAAGCGCTCGCCCAAACCCCAGCCTGCAGAGAGCCGTTGTGTGCGGACAGATGTGAACCTGCGCGGCGTCGGCAGGGAAATGTTCAGATACCAGAGAGCAGGCTCGGCTGTCAACAACGGGCCCTTTGTGCGGCGCAGGGGACGCGGGGTGGAGGGGAATTTGCATTTTTGAAGCATCCTGGCTGCGGGGTGGCAGACACTACCTGCAGCCCGGCGCCCCCCACGTCTGGGCGACCCCGTGCGGGCGGGCGTCTGTGTGCCGGGCACTGGGCCAGCGTGAGAGCCCCGGGAATGGAATAATGAAGAATTAATTTACCCAGCAGGGCCCTTTCAGTGTCTGGGAAGCTCTCGCACCTTCTCCGAGGGGCAGACGCGTTTCCTTGGGAGGAATGACGTTACACAATCGGTCTGTCAAGAGGCCGCATTCAAGAATCCAGGCGAGATTGCTTCAGCTGCGGCGGCCGCTTTGATTCACACACTCCTCGCGGGCACCACAGACCCCGGCTGCCCGCTGCCCCAAGAAGGCACAACCCACCCGCGAGGGAGCCCACACCGGAGCCAGAGAAAACACGGCAGGAACGGGGCTGTGCTTATGACGTGCGGAGGCCGTGCAGCCCGAATTCCACAGCCGCACAGAAGTCTGTGTGGGGATCAACACCCACTGTGCGGGGGGGCACCCTGAGGCACGCGCGCGTGCACACACACACACATACACACACACACACCACACACACACACCACACACACACACACACACACACACATACACACAGTGCACACACAGCACACAGACACACACACATACACACACACACACACCACACACACACCACACACACACAGCACGCACACACACATACACACACCACACACAGCACACACACAGCGCACACATACACACACACAGCACACACACATACACACACCCCACACACAGCACACACACACACACATACACACACAGCACACACACAGCGCACACGCGCGCACACACAGCCTAGGGCCAGCAAGAAGCACAGCAGAGATGACCCCGCCACATGTATTAGTTCTCTGTTGCTGTAACAAACTGCCCACAATGTGGTGGGTCAAAACAACCATCAGCATCTGTTGTCCTCACATTTCTGTGGGTCAGGAACAGGACAGGGGTACGGCTGGGCAGTGCTGGCCGAGGGTCTGTCCTGAGGTTGGAGGCTGACGCTGGCTGAGGGGCAGTCCTCTGACGGTTTCACCAAGACAGGGGATCTGCTTCTAAGGCTGGTGAGTTGGCACTGGCTGCTGGTACGAGGGCCCAGTTCTCCATGGTTGGATGGATGGTGGATGGATGAAGCATGGATTGAATGATGAGTGGATACATGGATGATGAATGAATGGATGGATGGATGGATGAATGGATAAATAGATGATGGGTGGGTGGGTGGATGGATGGATGGGTGGATGGATGGACGGATGGATGAATGGATGGATGGGTGGATGGATGGATGGATGAATGAATGGATGAATGGATGGGTGGATGGATGGATGGATGGATGCTGGGTAGATGGAAGAATGGATGGATATATGAACTGAGAAGTGGATGGTTTTTCCTATATTTCTTCTGCATAGTAACTGCTTGGAGCTTTTGGAAATCCTAGGCCAAGAGAGACTGAATTCATCTACAGACACATCCCCAGAGCTAGCAAGACCCAACAGCCATATTGAACCAAGTATGAATTCCAAGGCTGCTGAGAAGTCCTTACTCTCAGCATGATCTGCCTCCTGGCAATAATACGTCGTCCTTGCCCCACCATGACCTGCCCTCCCTTCTCGAACATGTGCACATGCCTGGGCACACATGCGATGAAGACACGCCCACAACGGCACACCCACATGCTCTACACAGCAGGGCATTTGCGGTCATGAAGCAGCCTGCATGCACCCACGCTCAGTAGGAGCTGGTCGGCTCTCACTGGGGCCAATAATGCCACACAAAGCAGCTTCTTCTCGATCTTGTCCTGGACTGGCAAGGGCAGGGGTGGGGTCTGGAGATCCTGGGGAGGGCGGGGGGTACCCTGGAGCCCTGCTCACCAGCTCACCTGCTCACCTACTCACCAGCTCACCTGCTCACTTGCTCCTGCCATCTGGTCTGACCCACATCCCACAAGCCCTGCCCCCAACCCTCTCAGCTTCCCTCGCCTCCTCTTTCAGCAGAGGCCCCCGTAGGGACCCAAGGTCCCCGCAAACCTTGGGATCAGGGAACTGAATACCTGCGACAGCTTTCACCCCTTTCAGAAGGATGGGAAGTATTCCTTTAAGCAGATCTCCTGTGGGAAGTGCCATAATACGAAACCCAGGCCTCATCCCAGACCCTGGGCGAGAGGGGAGGATGCACGCAGCAGGGTTATTCAATCTGGAGGCCCATTTAAGCAAAAGAACGCCAAACTACAAATACAAATTGAGTCCAAACATAGCGATTTAGAACAGCGGTCGCCAACCCGTGGACCACTGGTTTAGAATGAGAAAGAAATCATAACAAATGACATCCTTTAAAAAGCTGACCAAACCATAGATCTGTTTATTTTAAGGCCGTATCTGAAACGTCCTTTGCAGTTTCTAGCAGGGAGAGGTATCTGTCTGGGCGACTCCTGCCCTTGGGTGTCACTCATGACCCTGATGACCCCAGGGAGCAGCCAGGCAAGCTCTCCAGGTCCTTGTCACCTCTGGTCCTGGAGGGAAGAGGTGGTCCTGACGCCTGGACATTGTGGCCCCGAGCAGGACCTCCATGAGGCCCACGGAGCAGGTTGTCCTGGGGGCCAGCCTCCAGCCCAGAGTGAGACCCAAAGGCGGAGTGACTTGTAGGCAGGGGAGAGGCTCCTGCTGAACCTTGGGGTGGACCCAGGCGTCTGGCCCTCAACCTTCATTATCGCCATTGGCGATCAGTGGTGCCTCCTGCAAACCCAGGGACACAGCAGTGACACAGCAGTGACACAGCAGGGACACGGCAGGGAGTCAGCAGCCTGCACCTTGTCTTGGAGGAAGGGCAGTGAGGGAACAGCAGAATGAGGGATGTGGCCATCACCACAGGCACTGGGCCTGGGAGAACTGTCCTTCATGGGCCTAATTCAGGCTTTCAAAGCCTGCAATTCCAGACATCCCCATGTGGAAGTGCTCAGTCCCATGGTTGGAGACATGGGGGCCTGTTGCCATGCCAAGTGCCTCTCCTGGATCCTAAGAGAATGTGGAGGGGTGGGGAACAGCTCCAACCCCAGCAGCCTCTGCTGAGCACAAGGTTGGAGATTTCCGCCTTGACAAGGTTGAGCCAGTAAAGGTCCCAGTTTCACGGGAGTGGGAGAAGCTGCCCATCCCTAAGCTCCTCCCCACATCAGCCCCCACATCCTGCCCCCACCACACAGCCGACCCCACAACTGCCTCCTGGGGAAAAGCCAGGCGCCTGGGCTGAGCTCAGATGCAGCGTCAACCATGGGAGAGTGAGAACCAGGGACAGAGAGACCGCCACGAGGGAGAGTCCTGGCGGCCTCAGCTTTGCTTGGCCATTTACGTGCTTCCAGAAAGTTCTCACTGCTCGAGCCTCAGTTTCTTCTCTGTAAAATAAGCACATAGAAGACCGCTCCTCTGAGTCCCGCCCGGTACCACGGAGCCACGGCAAAGGCGATTTTGGAAGGAGCACAGCATAATCACCACGGCAGGACCCCTGGTGTCAGACTCAAGGCCACACTTTGCCTGGAATTCCAGGCCCTGATGGAACCTCGGCCAGACCCTCCTCCTCCAGACCCTCTGGTCAGCTCACCCTGGGCCACTTTCTGTGTCCTGGACAGGCCTTGGGCAGCCCAAGTCCAAAGCCACATTCACTGCTTTCCTTCCATGGGAAATGCCCCTGCCTCCCGCCCTCCCACCCCGACCCCAGCATCTGAGATGCAGACTCTGTCTAAGAGGCCTTTCTTTGCAGCTACGCCTGCATGACCCTCAGCCTCAGTTTCCCCCACTGTAAAATGGGGATTGTGAGCCCTGACTGGGTGACTGGAGACCAGCCGATGGGACCATGTGTGTGTAAGACTGTGTGTGGGGCTGCCCCACAAGCAAGAGAGGGTGAGCTACCAGATGGCTCTCCCTTTTCAGAACAGTAGGTACGAGCTGCCTCCCATCCTGTGGCAAACCTGCCTCCTCCAGGAGCACGTGGTAGGTATCTCATCAGGTTCCTCAAACTTGCCTCTGAACCCCTTCTCTGACCCCGAGCTTCCCTTGTCCCCACTGCCACTTAACAATTAGGGGGCCGTTGTTCATGCCTGAGCCTCAACTGTTCACACCCTCACGTGTGTCTCCACCCCATCATGGCAGGTCCAGTGGGGCTGGGTCGGGTCCACCTCTGTGGCCTCACAAAAAAAAGGGGTTACTTGTGGATTAAAATGCCCTATAATGTTGCCTGGAAACCCATCAGAGGTGTCATGCCCTCCCGCTTCGTCCGGACAGATGAAGGGTGCCATTCACAGACACGTGGGTGGTTTCCAGGGTGGACCTGAGCCAGCAGAGGGTGGGCGGGAGCAGATCGTGTGACCTGGGAGAGGGGACCCTCCGAGTCCACCCACCTCCAGACGGTGGCACGGGGGCAGGGGTCCAGATGGGCCCCAAGGACCGTCACTCTCAGGCGGGCCACACCGCCTTTGACTCTGGATCCCCTGCTCAGCCAGCTCAGGCTCCCTTTTCGCTCCGTGTCAGCCGCGTACCGGGCGGAAGCTGTGAGTGTTTCCTTTAAGAAGTACGTTCCCGGCCCTCGTTCCGTTATGCTTCTTCTCCCAGCACTGACACCTGGAAAGACGCTGACGAGACGCTTCCTTTTTAACAACAGGTGCAAGCTGACAGCTAGTTCTAAAGCACACCTACCTCCTGTAATTTCTGGGAAATTCATTTCAAGATCAAAAAAAGAAAATGTGCCCTCCGGTTGGTTGGTTAAGTAAGTCCCGATCAATCGAATTTGATTGGAAAATGGCCCCTACCGATTAATTTTCTTGTGTAGAAACGGGGGAACTCCTCATGGGTAAAGAAGCCAGGAAAACATCGTTTTTCAGCTAGATCCAGAACTGCCCAAATCGTGGTTTTGACACTAAGAAAAATGGAAGGACTGGGTCTCAGCCACGCTCTTTCTGTGGGACGAGTCCATAGCCGGAGACCCAGGGTTCAAAGGCGTTTTCCCACGGTCCCCATGCGCCAGAGCCTGCGGAGGGGGCCTCGGGTCTGTGGCGACTCCAGACCCCTGAGCGCAGGCTTCAGGAGACAGTCGCTCCCCCGACACCCACCAGCCAACAGTCTGCTCTGGAGAAACGCCAGGGAAGCATCAGGAGCCCATTGGAGGCAGCGTGGTGGCACCGGTGAGGGAATCAGGGACTGCGGCAAAGAAACCCAGGCCGGGTGCAGAGACACAGCTCCGGGCTCTCGCCCGGGTTCCAGCCTCGGAGCCTCCACCCGCCACTGCGGCCCCAGGTGGAGGCCACAGCGCCAGCACCCATTCATCCCTCTTCTGGGCACCGCAACCCATTTCCTCTGGGGAGGGCTCCCCCCGCCCCAGGGTCACCTCTGAGTGTGAGTCACTGCCCTGGCCAAGGGCAGGGAAGGCCCAGGGCCCAGGCCTAGCCTGTCAGACCCGGGCCTGTGCTTGGTCAGGGATGGTCATGTGGCCCAATCACAGCCACCACTCTTGCTAGGGAATGCTGGGGACAGACTCGTCCTCAGTCCTGCGAGACCAGAACCTGAGGGGACCTGAGGCTCCAGCTGCCGCCACCATCACGTAACCCCCCTGGGAGGGAGCCTGGGGGTGGGTCCACGGGGGAGAGGGAGAGAGTGGAGCCAGGGCCTGAGCCCGTGCAGCCAGAGCAAGCAACTCCTCCAGCCAGGACTTCCTGTCACCGGCCCATACATGTAGCCGAATCCACTTTGAGTTGGGTTTTCTGCGTCTCGCAAATAAGACTCCTCAACAGCACGAGGCCAAAAGTCCAGCGAGGGTGGCGAGCTGTGCCCCGCGGTGGGTGCCTGTGCCCGGTGGCCTGGGCCCGGCTGCTCCTCTGTGGCCAACGCTGGCCCTCCGTCCACACCGCAGCCAGGCCGACCCCTCCCTCGATCACGACCACGGTGTGATGGGTTTAATTTATTGTCGGAAACCCTTCAAGGCGCAGGAGCTTTGAGGAGCCGGTGACAATAGACATAAAGCACGCATTTAACCCGTCTGAATGGAGGCTAGATTTACTGTCCGGGCCAGACGGGAGTTTTGTCCCCAAGTCATCTCAGAGTACATGGGCCACTAAAGATCTCCACAGAAGACGAAGACGGAACAAAGGAAGTACATTTTAAAAGGAACTTTGTCAAGGAGTTTTAGATGTTTCCCTGGATAGAAAGCCAGGGCGCCTCACGGCAAAGGCCGCTGGGATCACGAGTGGCTGCGGATCAGAGGGAGATGCTAATGAAGTCGTTTAAATGCAGGTTTGATGGACCCCGGAGAATGGGAGCAATTTCGTAGGAGCCTGCAGCAAGGTTAGGGAATCAAAGACGGTGGCTGTCAGATTTGCTGCCGGGACAAGGCTCCATTGTCAGCCGCCTTTCTCAGCCAGGAAGCGCGTTCTTAACCTCGGTGTTTACCAAGCGGACATCCTCGCCTGGCCGACGGGCCTGCGGAATTTATGACCAGGAACAAACCTCTTAGAGGGAAAAGAAAACAGCGCCTACCAGCTGGGGAAGGCCTGTTTGCGAAGGCCCTGCCTGCGCCAGCTCCATGGGGGGTGGGCAGCGCTGCAGATGGAAGGGGTCTTACCTTTCAAGAACTAGCAACGTGGGAAGGAGGCTCCCCGAGAGGCGTCCTGACGGGTTTCAATGTGGCTTGTCTCAGTTCTGTCTCCTTAAGACAATCCCGATCTGGGCCCCTTTCAGCTGAGCGGGTGCCAACGGTGCCAACGGTTGCTGGCGGGGATGTTGAGAAGCTCACGGACACCCAGCTTGCCTGGCGGATTGACATTTGCGAACTGGCATCCCCAGCTGGGAGATGAGGTGCCCTCTCTAAACCTTCACGGTGGCAGCCACCAACGGGAGGCTCCAGACCCTTGACCCACGGCCCCAACTCATCCACTGGCCCCCACGTCCCTTGGCGCACACTGAGTTTGGATTCTGTGGTTATTTCAACGGTGCCGTGATGGTAACCGTGGGTAGTGCAGCAGCAGGCTCCTGGGGGCTGCACCGGAGACCTTCTCGGGCCGCCCCAAACCAGACGGGCCGCCCCAAACCAGACGGGCCGCCCCAAACCAGACGGGCTTCTATATAAGGACACGGTGTCTCTAATCCCCAAGGAAGGACTCCCTGATGCCCTTCATTCCCCTGTTCTCTGCTTCTTGGTGCACTTGCCAGATGTGGCCAATGCTTCTGGTCCAGAGACCATATGATTGACACAGGTAAGGTCAGGTGGCCATCCTGGCTCCATCTCCAGTGGTGGGGGCAGGGGGGAGGGAGAGCAGAGAGCAGATCAAGAGCAGGGTAACCAAGAGAGGTGACTGTTCTAAACGAAAGGATGTGAGCTAGAAAGACACCACCACGTAGCCACACGCAGCACGCTCTCTCAGTCGGCGGCTAGCCTGGGGCCGGAGCGGCACCGCACGGAAAAGGCAGAAACTGGGCGGCTTGTTCACTCGTGCCCCGAAGCGCTGAGGAGAGCTCTGTTTACAAACCCGCCATCCAAGGCTGCTCGTCACCTGCCTGGCTTATCTGATCGTTCTCACGTTCCCACTTGACCTGAACGGTGTGCCGTCTAGTTCACCTGAGTCCTGCAGGGCCTTGGAGAGAGCACGTTCCCCATATGCAGCCACCTACCACCTCAGCTGTCTCCCTCACCGGGTGGTCCACGTGCCCCGTGCACCTGTGGGCAGACTCTGTCTCCCTGTGCTGAGGGGACTGCAGTCAAGGGATCTGGTGTCCACTCTGGTCCTGCAACCAGGACAACGGAGGGACCCACATTAAAGCCCAGTGGCTCCTTCCCTGGCTTGACAATTGCCTGACAAGGGGAGCGGGTGGCACCCACGCCCCCTCCTCAGGCCCCATGCCACAGCATGACTGGTTCTCCATCACCCCCTTGGATTGGTCACGTGATGGCCCTTTCAGCCTCTCCCCTGGTCTCTCCAAATGCCTCCTCCCTTCTATCCTCAAGCATCCTCTGACCATGTCCCTCTCCTGCTGTCACCTCTGCCCTGGCTCCCCATGGTCCCCAGGGTAAAGCCCAAGCTATGTGCGGTGGTCAGTCAGGCCTCGATCCATACCCACCAAGGTCTCCAGCCTCATCTCTGAATACGCCCCTCCTTGAATCTTGAGCCCCTGCAAACCTGAACTGCTAGCAGCACCCTGTGGGCTGCAGGATGCTTCTTGACTTCTTGTCTCTGTAGCTGTCATTCCCTCTCTCTGGCTCTCACTCTTCTCTTGGACAATTCCTACCCATCCTCCACACACAACTCTGGGGACGTCATCTCCAGAATGCCTTCCCTGACCCCCTACCCCACTTCAAGTTACTGTGGGACCCCTCTGTCATGCCCCTGATGGTAACCGTGGGTAGTGCAGCAGCAGTACCTAGAAACTTCTTCACCATTGCACGTAGACCTTTTTTCAAGGTTACCTCTTGATGAGGTTCTTAGTTCCTAGCCTGGATTCTGACACTTTAACAGTGAATCAGTGAGTCTAGAACTGACCCACACCTGCACGATTACCTGGTTTAAGACACAGGACCACTGCAATCCAGGGGAGGGAAGGATGATCTTTCAAAAGACAGAGCCAGGTTGACCAGATAGCCAATGTGGAAAAATAAACCTTTACCTCTAACTTTCATCATGTATAATAAATACTTTTACCTCCACCTGGAAAAATGAGGCAGCCTCCCCCCTTATCCTGCCAGAGCAGAGTCAAAACAAAAGGGGGAGTCTAAATATGATCCAGAGGCTCAGAACATAATACAGAAACAGGTTTCATTTAACAATCACTCATCATCCCAAGAACCGGGAATATCTCCAGTTGAGTGAAAAATGATAATTGACAAATGCAAACACGGAGGGACACGGTTGTTAGAATTACCAGACGAAGATTGTAAAGCAGCTATGATAAAAATGCTCCAATAAGCAATTATGAATACACTTGAAACTAATGAAAAGCAACAGAAATCCTCAGCAAAAATAGGTGACAAAGAAGAACCAAATGGAAATGTTAGAACTAAAAAATACAGTAAGAGAAATAATAATTTTTTAAAACACGGATGGATTCAACAGCAGAATGAAAGAGACAGAGGAAAGAATCAGTGAAGTGGAAGACAGGACAATAGAAACAGCCAAACCTGAGCAGCAGAGAGAAAACAGACTGAACGAAAAATGAACCGAGCCTTGGGGATCCATGGAGCTATAACAAAAAATACAAAATAAAATTCAGGTCATCAGAGCCCCAGAAGGAAAGGAGGAAGAGAGCACGGCTGGAAAAGTCCTGAAAGAAATATGGCTGAAAACTCCCCAAATTTGGGGAGAGATAGAAACTTCTAGCTTCCAGAAGCTGAGCAAACCCTACACAGGATAAACCAAAGAAATCCATCGCAAGACACATACCAACGAAACGTTTGAAAACTGGGGACAGCATAAAATCTAGAAAGCAGCCAAAGGAAACCTGATCTAACTGAAGAGATAAATAGACAAATGCAGAGTTACAGTTGGAGGTTTCCACACGCCTCTCCCAGCAATGTATAGAGCAGCGAGGCAGAAAACCAACAAGGAAACAGAAGCACCTGACCACAGCAGCAACCCGCGGGATTTCATCAATATTTATAGAACATTCCACTCAACAACAGCAGAAAATGCATTCTTCCCAAGTGTGTATGGAACATACACCAGGATAAACCATATTCAGGCCATAAAACAAACCTCAATACATTTAAAAGAATAGAAGTCATTCAGAGTATGTTCGCCAACCACAATGGAATCAAACTGGAAACCAGTAACAGAAAAACAAAAAAAATGAATCTCTGAACACTTGGAAATGAAAGAATATGCTTTTAAATAATTCTTGGGTCAAACAGGAAGACTCAAGGGAAATTGGAGAAATATATTGGACTCAGTAAAGATGAAAACACCAGTATTAGAGCGCCACAGCCAAGGCGGTGCTGAGAGGAAGGCTTACAGCAGGCCATGCACGCAATAGAAAAGAGGAAAAGGCTCAAGTCAACAATCTAAGCTCCCACCACAAAATCCCAGAGAGCAGAGCAAATAAACCCAAAGAAAACAGAAATAAATAAGTAATAAAGATCAAAGCAGAAATCAATGAAAACTGATAACGGAAAAACAGAAATTTAAAAAGTAATGAAACACAGAGCTGGTTCTTTGAGACTAGCAATAAATTTGACAAAACTCTATGACTGACAAAATAAAAAGAGAGAAGACACAAACAGCCAATACCAAGAACGACGCCGAGGATATAACAGATCCTGGAGGCTTCAAAAGAACAGAATAGGGTGCTATGATCAACTCTACACAATTAGATTTGACAGCTCAGGTGAAATCAACTAATTCCTTGGAAAACTACAACTCACCCAATATGAAATTGATCATTTGAATAGCCTTATTAAGGAAGTTAAATTCCTAATTTAGAGAATACCCCTTCCAAAAATCTCCAGGCACAGGTGATTTCACTGGAGAATTCTGCCAAATGTTTATAAAACTATTAAGCCTAATTCTCCACAATCTCTCTCAGAAAACAGAAGAGGAAGGAACACATCCCAACTTAGATAAAAATGTACAAACAAAACAAAAAAAGAAAGAAAGGAAATTACAGACCAGTTTCCCTCATGAATACAGACACAAAAATAATTTCAAAGCAATTAGCAGATAGGATTCAGCAATCTATGAAGTGAATTATCCACCATGACCAAATGGAGTTTACTTCAGGAATGCAAAGTTTGTTCAATACTGAAAAATTTCTCAATATAGCCCACCACAGCAACAGGCTAAAGGAAAAAACACAAATTATATCAATAAATGCAGAAAAAGCATTTGACAACATTCAATACAAATTTATGATAAAACTCTGAGATAAGTAGGCTTAGAGAGACCAGAGCACCTATTTTAACACATCTACAGCTAACATAAGTCTTAGTGGTGAAAGAATGAGTTCTTTCCTTCCGAGATTAGAAACAAGAAAGTCAGCTTTCATCACTCGTATTTAGAATAGTGCTGAAGGTCCTAGCCAGTACATAAGGCAAGGAAAAAAAAAGTCATAAAATTGAGGAAGGAGAAATAAAACTGTTCCAATTTGCAGATGACATGATTGTTTGCCAAAACTCCCAAGGAATCTACACACACACACACACACACACACACACACACAGAGGCACACACGCACGCATGCACAAACAAAAAAAAACTCCCAGGACTATTAAGCAAGTTCAACAACATCACTGGATACAAGATAAATGTATAAAAATCGATTGTATTCCTATATAAGAGCAAAAAAACGGGGAATATCAACATTTAAAAAATAATACCATTTAAATTACTCAAAAATAGTTGTAAATCTAACAAAACAGGTGCAGGACTTTAGCTGAAAACTGCACAACCCTGTGAAAGGCATCAAAGGAGATCTAAATAAATGAAAAGCCATACTATGTTCATGGATTGAAAGAATCAACATAATAAAGATGTCCATTCTCTCTAAATTGATGTAAAGATATGGCTTGATGAACAGCAATTCCTTTCAAAATCTGAATGAGAATATTTTCCATATAGATTAAGATTATTCTAAAATGTATATAGAAAGGAAAAGGAATTAAAACCAAAAAAAAGAAAGAAAAGGATTTAGAACAGCTGAAAACAATTTTGAAAAAGAAGAATGGAGTAGGAGAAACTAGTTGAGCCGATTACAAGACTTATTATACAGCTACAGCAACCAAAACTGTGTGCTACTGGCAGAGGAATAGACACATGGATTAATGAAACAGAATAGAACCCAGCTAGAGGCCCACACAAATTTGCCTCACTCATTTTGACAAAGGTACAAAAGCAATTCAGTAAAGGGAAGATAGCATTTATTATAAATACTGGAGCGACTGATCTGCCATAGGCAATAAATTGAGTCCTTACCTAAGTTTCACACTTTCTACAAGAATTATACAAATGGAGAACAGATTGTGGTTTTGTCATCATTCAGATTATGACAACAATAGTTGCCAGGAATGAAGGGGGGTGAGGGAGGAAGTGGGTGTGGCTATAAAAGGCAGCTTGAGGGATCCTTGATGGAATGTTCTGTCGAATTACTGTATCAGTGCCAATATCCTGGTTGTGATAGTGCACTACAGCATTACACAGTGTTACCATTGGAGGAACTTCAGCAGTTCTCAACCTGTGGGTCACGACCCCTTTGGCGGTCGAACGAGCCTTTCACAGGGGTCGCCTAAGACCATCCTGCATATCAGATATTTACATGACGATTCATAACAGTAGCAACATTACAGTTACGAAGTAGCAACGAAAATAAGTTTATGGTTGGATCACAACATGAGGAACTGTATTTAAAGGGCCAGAAGGTTGAGAACCACTGAACTGGATGAAGGGCATGTACATGGAATCTCTCTGTGTTATTTCTTACAACTGCACCTGAATCTACAATTATCTCAACATAAAAGGTTGAATTTTTAAAAAAAAAAGTTTAAGGAAGGGGAAAAGGCCATTAAAATGGTGAAAAGGCAAGTCAGGGCATGGGAGAAGATACTTACGAAAGGCTTGGCATCAGGACGCACAAACAGCTCCTAGAGGGCAATGCGAAAACAACAATTACTCAATTACATGCACCTGAACTCTATCAGGCCCACATCACTCAGCCTCCTGCGACCACAGGTTCAGACCATAAGGTCAAGCTTACAACTATAGCCTTTGACTATGATTGTGCTGGGACTTGCACTTGGCTCTGCCACGAGAGGATCATGCCCTCTCATTAGGCTTGAACCTGTCCAAACGCTGTAGCCGCTCTCCACAGCAAACCATTGATAAATACAATAGACGAATGAATCTCAAAAAGATTGTTGACCAGAAGAAGCTGATAGAGAAGATCGCACTGAAGGATTCTGTGTTTTTATGAAGTTCAGAGACAGGCAGAGCTATCTATGGTGACAGAACCATATGAGTGGTCACCTCAGATTGTTGTGGGGGGTGGGGAATTGGCTGGGACGGGGTGCAGGGCAGCCTTGCGGGGACTGGGGACATTCGGTTTCTTGACCTAGGAGGTAGTTACCCGGATGTAGACAAGATGAAAATCCAGTGAGCTGACCACCTAAGACTTGTGCACATTACTCATATGGGTGGCAACACTCAACTTCAAAAAATAACTTTGAGTGGTTTTTCAGTGCATGAGTACGACACAGGGAGGAAAAGGGGAGAGGTGAGGCATCTGTGGGTAAGGAGAAACAACCCCAGACCAGGAGCTGGCTCGGCCCTGAAAACTGGCACCTGTTTCCAGAGAAAAGGGAGCACCCTGCAGGTTTCCAGGCAAAAACCCCGGCTGGGGACAAGTGGGTGGGGCAGCAAGAGTGTCCGGGCTGCGGGCCCAGCCTCCCCCACCTGCAGCAATGCCCAGGCCGCCACGGGTCTCAGCCTGAACTTGTGAGCTCTTGGGGCGAGGCGAGGCAGGGTGGAGGCTAGGGTGGGGGAGCCCAGCCCACTGGGGCGGCGGTGGACACCCGGCAGCGGCAGGGGGCTCCGTGGGAAGACGAGGGAAAGCCAGTCCCTGGTGAAAACCCAGGCTGCCCCGGGCTGCTCCTTCGCTGGCACAGAGCAGGCAGCGAATGAGCGTCTGCTGAACTGAGTGGATTCCTAGCATGAAGTCCCTCGAGGCTCAGCCCCAGTCCCAGGGAGCTACTCTTGGCACTGACTCGCTGGTTAATCATGACCAGATTTCCTGAATTAGTTTACAAAGTGCTTCTAACGAAGGAAACTCAGGTGCAGGTCCCGGGTCTGCCTCTCAATAGCACTGGTTCCCGTTCACAAGAGCTGTGTGGCTTTGGGCAAATTGCTTAGCCTTTCTGTGTCTCTGTTTCCTCATCTATAAAATGGGGGGAATGACAGAGCCTCCAAGAAGCTGTTTTCTTACTGTTGTGATCCTGTCTGCCCCCGGGACAGTCTTCCCTGGGGCTCGTCACGAGCAGCAACAGTGCCCAGCTCCCTCCCTGGGTTAGTTACCTGCTGCCACACGGAGTCCAGGCGCGGCCTCCCAGGCCCTCTGCTCACGGCCACGCGAGGCTGCATCAGTGTCCACTGGGCTGAGGTCTCATCTGGAACTCGACGGGAAGACTGTTCCCAGGCTCACTCGGGTGGTTGGCAGAACTCATTTCCTTGTGGTTGTAGGACTGAGGGCCCCAACCTCTTACAGGCCATCAGCTGCAGGCTGCCCACAGCTCCTTGCCATGGGGCTCCCCACCCGCCAGCAAAGGGAGTCTCTAGAGCAGTGGTTCTCAACCTTCTGGCCCTTTAAATACAGCTCCTCATGTTCTGACCCAACCATAAAATTATTCTCGTTGCTACTTCATAACTGTCATGTTGCTACTGTTATGAATCGTCATGTAAATATCTGATATGCAGGATGGTCTTAGGCGACTCCTGTGAAAGGGTCGTTCGACCGCCAAAGGGGTCGCGACCCACAGGTTGAGAACCGCTGCTCTAGAGGGAGTGCGATGGCCTGAGGAAGTCTCACATAGCATAACGTGGTCCAGATGTGACATCCCATCACCTTTGCTATCTCAGGAGGAGCAGGTGACACGGGGTATGGACCCCAGGAGTCTGGGACCATGGGACCCACCTGGAGGCTGCCAGCCACACCTCGATTCTCTCCTCCTCATCCTCACTTGCCACCCCCACCCCATTCCGATGCCCACTCCCACCCCACCCTTTTCTGAGTGAAACCTCATCCCCCCCAGCACACAATCACAGCGATCTTAGGGGACCACTTCCCTCTCTGAGCCCCATCTCTTAGTGTGCAGGATGGAGGTCTGGGAAGTTAAAGAGCTATTTCCTGCAGTCGCTGCTCACACACATGTTGGGCACACGTGTGTATCCATCAGGGGGTGGAAAGGAAGACAGGGTCCTGTGTGATTATGGAAACCCTGCGTAAGAAGGCAGCAGACAGGCTGCTCCGGGGAGGTGGGGAGGTGGTGGGACCAGCCCCCCATTCTCATTGCCCCTGGTCCCCTCACGCGCTGGGAGATGGACCCCTTAGCAGAGCCCCAACTGGTCCAGCTAATGCCCAAGGGTCCCCACTCCATCTCCAGCCCCACCCCAGGATCTACACATTCGTGAGCAAGAGCTTCTTGGCACAAAGGGATTAGCCAACAGGGGCTTGGGAAGAATACATGACTGAGCCTAGTTCTGCCAGCAACCTGCCCCTTCTCCTCTCTGTGCCTCAGTTTCCCCATCTGTGTAGGGCCAGAGGTCTGAACCTGATAGTCTTTGAGGCCCTACACTCACCAATAGGGTAAAACATGAAGACAAAGAGCCATGGCTGAAGGTTGGTGTTTCCCAGGCTGCAGCCGGGCCCCGGGCCAGGGGACATGCTCTGGACTCCACGGGCAAACAGATGGGACAGTCCAATGGGCTGCTTGGCACAGGCAGGCCAGACGAGGCTCAGCTGGCTGGCACCAGGCAGGATGGCCCCATGGTCAGCCTGGCCAGTGGGGAGCCGTCTGCAAGATGGGGGGGGGCGGTCCTGGAGGGCTCAGGCCTCTAACCCTGAGATGCCCTTCCACCCCTCCTCTCCTCGGGCTCTCCCTTCAGGAATGAGGGCCGCAGCCATGGGAGGACCCGTGTCCCTGAGTCACCCCACCCACCAAGCCTCAGGACCAGGGCTGCAGGGCACTGGCAGCTCATGAAAGGGTGTGGCAGGGGACAGGTCTGCAGAGGCCGCAGGCCACCCACGAATGAGCAGCCTCAGAGGGTGGCGCCCTTCATTCTGCATCTCAGACGGGGTGGGCCAGGGACAGGAGACCGAGGGCAGCGGGAGTGCCCAGGCGGGAGCAGAGGAAGCGTCTACCGGGGCCCTGCAGGCTGGCCGCCTGGGCTCGAGTCCCCACCCCTCTCCTCCCAGCTGCATGCATCATGTCTACCCAGCTCATTCCCTTCCTGAGCCTCAACGTCTATAACATGGGGTGATGACAGGATCTTGCTCTTAGGGACAGTGTGAGGACGACACAGGATGCGAGATGCAGGGAGCTTTCACTGAAAGCTGAAATGAACTGATGATAAGAAAAGAAAAAGGTGATCTGGTCTCTCTGTTCCTTCCAGAACTGTCACAGCCTGGGCATCAGGAATGACCAGATTCGGGGCCACGACTCCTCCTGGAAGGAGACCCCTCCTGGGCCTGGCAGGAAAGCCCGCATTCACCCGCCAGGCACTCAGCCCCAACCACGTCGGCCCCCTCACAGACGCTTAGCATGTCCTCAGAATCCAGGCGCTTTTCCTATTTGGAACATTTTCATTATCTTTCAGTGCCATTTCTGGGGTAGGAAAGTCACAAATTTAGCCTCTGACTCATGAGCCGTCGGCGGGGAAACGCTGTTGGGACTTGAACGAGGGCGGGCAGAGATTTCCAGAGATCGGGGTGGGTTTCTTTAAGCCTCTGAAAGTTCTCATTTCATAACCGGCTGACATGCACATAAAGGAGCGATATTTTTCTCACACATCCAGGGCGAGGCGAATCGCCCCACCAGCGCCTTTGATCACCGCGTCGGGCTGCTGTCAGCGGCCCCGCTGGGAGGGGAAGGCGCCGTCCCCTCCTGGCGACCAAGGTGTTTGTTTCTTTGGGTTCCTACCAACTAGCTGTGGGCTGCTGATTTTCTTGGCCATGTCCAAGGCCAAGGGCTGTGCTGGTTAGCCTCAGGAACGGAGTTGGGGTGCCAGGTCCCAGAAACCCAGCCCCGCCACCCGAAGCTGCTTGCGCCCACTCACCATTCGCGACAGCCAATGCCTCGCCCTGACCACAAGCTCGCCGCTTGCCAGGGTCTGTGCCTGGGGAATGAGATCTGGTTGCAAGGCCACGAGGACCCCTCAGATACACAGTCTTACGCCCATTCTGCAGATGGGGAAACTGAGGCTTGGAGAGGTGAAACGCCATGCCCAAGATCTCACCTCTACAAAGTGGGGGAAGTAGGATTTGAACACATCTGTCTGGCTCCAACATCGGTCCCCTGAACAGGTCTTCTGCCTCCTTAACCCAGGTCACCAAGAGCTATTCAGCATCAACTGTGGTCACGGTCACCACAGGGAACAGGAGGTCGGGTGGCCCCAGTCCTGAAGGAGGTTGCAGCCCAACCAATTGAATGAATGACTGAGAAAACAAATGAATGAGCAAATGACTGAACAAATGAACGGGGCCTCTGACTGTAAGTTGACTGATTGCATTTTCCTTGTTTGTAATCCCTGTTGCCCTAAATTGGCAGAATCCCACAAATGTTCCCAAGTGCTTGGGATCTGCCTGAGCCTGAGATCAGGGCTGGTGCAGGTGGCACAGTTGGGGGATCAGGCCCAGCAAGTGAGAGGGAAGGCAGGGCAGGAGGATGAATTCACCGGGGGTTGTGTCATCAAGCTGGTGCCACTCTGGGCACTGGGGGCTGCCACCAGCTGGGGACATCTGCAGAGCCATGTCGAGTGCACCTCCCCAGGACAGAAAAGGGGTTTACCCACCAGCTCTTATCGTCCATGGTCAAGGGCGGCCATAGTGGGGTTAGCCCTTCACCCGTCTACGTTTGTGCCTGCGTCAGGTGGGCTCAAAGCCATCGCAGCAGAGAAGCCCCCACAGAAAGGGTGGATGGGGCCCCGAGAGGCGTGCTGTCAGCTGCCACCAGCATGCAGCTGGTTGTTACTGGAGGGCTGCAATAAAAAGGGGGGACGTGAGAAGAGCCCAGGACAGGGCTCATCTGTGCAGTTGGTCATTTAGTGGAGACATGAAACCTGATGTTGGGAACACAGGGAAGGGTGTCCCCTGAGCTTGTTTTCAACTCTCCTCTAGGAAACACCCTTCTCAGCATTGAAGGTGAGTGGGTGCTCAGCAAATATATGTGGGAAGATGGATGGATGGATGGATGGATGGATGGATGGATGGATGGATGGGCATGTGGGTGGGTGAATGAATGGATGGGTGGGTGGATGGATGGATGGATGGATGGATGGGAATGTGGGTGGGTGGATGGTGGGTGGATGGATGGGCATGAGGATGAGTGAAGGAATGGATGGGTGGATGGGTGGGTGGGTGGGTGGGTGGATGGATGGACTGACGGATGGGCATGTGGGTGAATGGATATATGGGTGGTAAAGCCCAGATTTCTCTTGCTGTTAATAGCCCACCCACCTCTGTGCTGGGAATGGATCCAACAAACAAGATGGGATTCTGAGCCAGGTTGGAGATGGAATACCAGCCAAACACCCTGAGACGAGCCTTTGTGTCAGATGCACTGAAGAGGCTGGGAGGTGGGAGGTGGCTCCAGGCCAGGAGACACAAGCTGTCTCCCAGTGGCCTGGCAGGGAACCCTCCCAGCTCTGGAGTGTGGGCCAGAGTTGGAATCCTGGCTCCCTTCCCTGCAGCCGACTGAACGACTTTGGGCAAGTCACTCGACTTTTCTGAATCTTGGCTTCCTTGTATGTAAGTGAGGATCATAGGAGTTCTGCCTTCGGCCCTCTCTGCGCAGTAGTGACCTCCTACAGAAAAACTGTCATCAGGTAGTAAACCCAGAAGCCCCTTCTCTGGGTGAAGAAACTTGGCCTCAGGATGGAGACAGTTCTCCCAGGTCCAGCTCAGACTCTGGTCACGGTGGTGGGATAGGGCCAGGGCCCGAGTCCGGCAGTGGAACTGGGAGCCCCCAGCTGTGGTTCCTGATGAGACGTGGAATGCTCCGAGATGCACGCAGAGCCTTTAGACCCAGAGCTACCGCAAGACCTGGCGCGCCTGGATTCTGAGAACGCGGCCAGAGGCTGACCTTCTGTGGATGGAGGGTCACTGCACTGCCAAGGGGCACACCCCGGGGCTGTTCTCAGAAAATGGATGAATTGTCCACCTTCCAGATGGACTATGACAAAGGCACTTGTGAACTGGGGGCATTAAAGGAGGATGAGAGCCCTGACTGGTTTGGCTCAGTGGATAGAGCGTCGGCCTGCGGACTGAAGGGTCCCAGGTTCGATTCCAGTCAAGGGCATGTACCTGGGTTGCGGGCACATCCCCAGTAGGGGGTATGCAGGCGGCAACTGATCGATGTTTCTCTCTCATCGATGTTTTTACCTCTCTATCCCTCTCTCTTCCTCTCTGTAAAAAAATCAATAAAAAATATTTCTTTTTTAAAAAAGGAGAGTGAGATCCACCCTGTTGAGGGAAGGAAGGGAAGAGGGGAAGGAAGGAGAGAGGGAGGGAGGGAGGGAGGGAAGGAAAGAAGGAAGGAAGGAAGGAAGGAAGGAAGGAAGGAAGGAAGGAAGGAAAGAAGGGAGGGAGGAAGGAAGGGAGGGAGGAAGGAAGGAAGGAAAGAAGGGAGGGAGGAAGGAAGGGAGGGAGGAAGGAGTTGGTTCGTTGGTCCATCAGTTAGTAACTTAGTGAATGATGAGCTTGCAGCCTGGCCTCCCTGACACCTGGGCATGGTAAGTCCCTGCCTGAGGTCCCCCCTCCACTATCTCCCTTTGGGCTCACCCTCCCCAGGCAGATAGAAACACATCACTCAGAATGCCATGACCGCTGATGCCCACAGAGCCACATCTAAGGGCCACCCCTGGACATTCAGCGCGTCCTGCAGCTGAGACCCTGAGCCCCTCGCCCACCGCCCCTGAGCAGCCTGACTCCAGGGACCCCGAGGATTCCCTCCGCCAGACCTTTGCTCGTGCCGAAGACTGGAGGACGGATGGCGACGGTCCCCAGTGCGCATTGTCCCTAAAGCTCACCGACTGGCTTCCCTCATCAGTTCACTCCTTCACAGTCCGGCCTGCCTTCATTCAGCGAACTCTTGCTGCCTCCTGAGCAAACATGTCCAGCAGGAAAGCCGTGGCTCCCCCACCAGGGGCAGCACAGGTGCAACACCTGTTTGGAGCCACAAAACCAGATGATGGGAGTTTGGCTCTGGGCCTCTCGTGCCACTTTAGGGCCTGGAGCCAGTCCCACGGGCAGAGGCCAGGAGCTGGAGCCAACCCAGTGGCCAAGCCCTCCCGGCTGGTTATGCTGCGCCTCTCTGCGCCTCAGTCTCCCCACCCACGAAAGGGTCCTGGCAGCCCTGTGTCCTGCCGTACGGTGGCTGCGAGGGTTAGAGGTGGAGCGATCAGCGTCAGCGACAGGAGGACAGACCTACTCTGCTCACCGCGGAGCCTGCAGACTGGGAAACACCCACCTGTGTCCTTCGGGAGTGCCCCGAGGCCGCTGTGACAAACCACCACACCCAGGGGGTTGGGGGGGGGCCCTTAACACAACAGAAATTACCCTCTCAGGGCTCTGCAGCCAGAAGTCGGAAATGGCCGTGTCGCAGGGCCATGTGCCCTAAGGAGGCTCCAGGGGAGGGTCCTTCCTGCCTCCTCGAGCTTTGGGGGGAGGAGCGGGGCGCAGGGCAGAGGGCGGAGGGGGGCTCCAATTGTCCCATCCCGGGGCTTGTGGCCGCAGCGCCCCACGTGACCTCGCCATCTTCCCTGCGCCTCTTTCCTCTCTGTTCTAAGGACACACTGTGTTCAGGACCCGCCCTAATCCAGGGTCATCTCAGCTGGGGATCTTTACAGCCACAAAGACCGTTTCCAAGAGAGTTCACATTCTGAGGCTGCGGGTGGATATGAACTTGGGGGGATGGATTCAACCCAGTACAGCACCCAGGAGGGATGGGCAAGCGGCCCCTGCCCGGCCCCTCCAGCTCATGCCCCCTCCCCCCCTGTGGAATGCACCGCGATGTTTCCCTAGGAAAGGAATCCACAGGCGTGGAGTGAGCAAACACGAGGCGGAGCAGGGCGGTACCCGGTGGAAACCGAGGGATGAAATGAGTGCCAGCTACACGCCCGCCATCGATGGGAGCGTGGCCGGCTGCCAGGCATCGGGGTGGAAATCAAGGCCGGCGGCACAGTGTCGGGGATTCCTGGGGCCAACCTTTAAGGAAGAGCGGGGTTCCTCCGGGGCCGGGGGGAGGGGCTGGGGGGTGACGCTCAGCCCTGGGGCAAGGCCGCCGGGGCCACGTGCTGAGGGCTGGGGTGGGGGGTGCAGAGTTCACGTCAGGGGACCGGCAGGAGGGCACAGTGGAGGTGGCACCTGTGTGAGCCCGCCGCGTTGCGGCCGGCACTGTCCAGCGCCTACTGGGGAAGGGAGGAGAGACACGCTCCTCGGGGGACAACAGCCGGCCGTCTGCAGCCGCTGAGGGTCCTCGAGCCGCGGGCAGAAGGTGGGCACGTGGACCATCTGCAGACAGGCCCTGGCGCGGGGACATGGACCCGTCACAGGCCGAGCACAGCCAAGACGGAGAGTTCACCGGGACACTTCCTCCAGGAGGGAGAGCACCAAAGGTCCCTTTGTCTCAAACATCAATGTCCAATCTTAAATTGGGTGGGGGGCGGGGGAGGGGAGGGAGGGAGGCGGGGGCGGGAGCCCTCACTGGGCATCATTCATGAGCCACACACTGGGCCCTTCATTGGGCCCAAAACTCGCCCCCGTGGCTACGCAAAGATTTACTGAAGCCCAGCGTGGGCTCATTGATTTCCCTCCAAACCGATCTGAAACGACCGTTTGCATCTGCCCTCGATGGGAAAGAAAGTGTTTATTTGGCAAACTTTGGTTGAAAAATCTGCTTGTCCTCAGAGAAGCGGCCGGGGTTTGATCGGGGCCGGGGCCGTGTGTGGGGAGGGCATGGCTGCGGTTCGGTCCCTCCATGGGAGCAGGATAAGGGTCCCGCCAGAGAGCACCAGAGAGCGGGGCCCCAGACACCTTTCTTGCACGTTGGGACCCACAACGGCTGTTACACGGGGGCCCTTCGCTCCAAGATCAGCTCTCCTCGGGGCTTCCTCCAGCCCCCTCACGTGTTTGTGCCCAAACAGCTGTGAAATGTGACGAAACGTATAAGCTGAGTGGGAATAACTAGACGGTGAGAATGTCAGACATCGGCTACCTTTGAGGAAAAGGCGGACATTCCATCTGCCCTCTCCAGGAAAGAGACATGTCGTCCACGAATAAACTCTGGCCCGTCTTCACATCCATAAAAAACAAAGAGCTTTTATAAATCAATAAGAAAGAAAAACGCAACCATAGAACAATAGGTCAGACGTAAGTGGGTGATTCATAAGAGGAACGTACAGTTTGTCAACACAGGTAGCAAAATGTTCAATTTTCCCAATAACCAAAGAAATCCAACTTAAAGCACAGACAACTAAAATATTGCTCTGCACCCAGCAGACTGGCCGAGGCGGAGGATGGCCGTGGCGGGTCAGTGAGACCTGGAGCAGAGGCACAGCTGGGAACTAGCCTGGGCCCCTTTCTGAAGACCTGGCTGCAGGCACCCCGGCCCAGGCCGTGCGTGACCTTCGACCCAGCAACTCCTCTTGTAGGAACGTCAGGACGGGCACAGAGGTCGGCTCTGAGGAGCCCCAGATGCGAAGCCTCATCGAAACCGCCAGCAGAAGGGACCGCCTCCGCCCTGCGGCCTCCAGGCTTGAGTGTGGCCCTGGCGGGAGGCCTGTCCCATGCAGTGGCCCCGTCACGTGCTGCCGGCCCTGCATTCCAGGAAGTCGAGGACGTGTGCCTCCCCCGGATGGAGTGTGCGCTCCTGGTCTGGTGGCTGCAGCGACACGTGTTAGAAACAGCGGGCGGAAGCCCCAGGAGCAGACTGGAGGGTAAGGTCTGGAAGGAAGCCGGGCAGTCAGGACCTGCCCTGGCCGGGGGGCGGGGGGCGGGGGGGGGGGGACACAAACACGAGGGGCCTCGGTGTCCCGCAAACACTGTGATTGCTCCTTTGCACAGCCTGGCCCGAAGCAAACTCCTTCCCAGACCGCAGCAGCCCCGCCCAGCTTACCCCTGGAGCAATGAAGTCAGAACGGCCTCCCACGGGTAACGCCCTGGTTGGCAGACAGGGAGACTGAGGGCAGCAGCCTTCTCAAGGTCACGTCTGCTTGACCCAGACCTGCGTCCTGAGAACCCCAGACCCTCACCAGCTCATTAACAGGCAAGTTCAGGCGGTCAGCTCCTGCCACACTGTGGCCCGTCCATCAGTATGAACGTGTCCAAGAGCCCCCTCCTTATGTCAGCAAGTCCCCAGCACCGTGGGGGAGCTGGGGACACACAGAGGAGTGGTGGGGAGTGACCCTGCCACTGTGTCTGGCTTCACCCAGCACCATGTCCTCAAGTGGACAGGCTCCTGCCACGGAGAAAAGAGGGGCTGATAGCAGGTGGGACATGGCCTGGGAGCAGGACAAGGGTCCCATCACTAAGTCAGGGAGGGCTTCCCGGCGGAGGGAGTGTGGGGCTGTATTTGGGGGTCGAGGAGGAAGTGTGGGGCAAGATCCAAGCTCTGCAATGGGAGCAGACTCACCCAGCTCGCTTTCCTGAGCTCCTGTTAAGGGTCCCTGCATCTAAGGAGAAACACTTTTGGTCTTCTAACAGCCAACATTCTGGCTCTGCTGGGCATTGGAGATGCCTCAGACCCATTTTACAGATGAGGGCACTGAGGCACGGAGAGGTGAAATGTTTGCAGGGATCACACAGCCATAGGTAAGTGAGGAAATAAGGATTTGTCTGGCTCCAAAGGGTGTTCTCACCATCCGGCACCCCTTGTCACCTCCCCATCCTCTCAGGCTCAGAGAAGGGGAGCCCCTCCAGGAAGCCCACCTGGATGTCAGCCATTCAGCCCCCAAGGGTAGTGCGTTAAGAATCACCTGGGGCCCTAGCCGGTTTGCCTCAGTGAGGAGAGCATCGGCCTGCGGACTGAAGGGTCCCAGGTTCGATTTTGGTCAAGGGCACATGCCGGGGGTTGCGGGCTCGATCCCCGATAGGGGGCGTGCAGGAGGCAGCCGATCAATGATTCTCTCTTATCATTGATGTTTCTATCTCTCTCTCCTTCTCCCATTCTCTCTGAAATCAATAAAAGTATATATTAAAAAAAAAAAAAAAGAATCACTTGAGGTCTTGAGATGACTCACAGGCACCTGGCCAGTCCTGTTTGGGCTCTTGGCTTTTCCCACTGAAGAAGGTGAGGAACCTGGTGATGATGGGACCTCGGAGGGCGGGGGAGACACAGCCGGGGAGTGGAGCAGAGGAAAGGGCTGTGGAAACAGCGGCCCGTGTCCATGCGGGGTCAGCCGACACCTACCCGTGCTTTGCCTGGGAACGCAGTCGGCACTTCATCACTGCCTGGCAAATGATTGAAGATACCGCCCTGCCTTGAGAGAGGGCACATTGGCACGTGTGTGAAAGCATGTGCACCAGCAGGCCATCCCCGTGGTAACCGAGGAAGGTGCTCCCCCCCCGGGCCCCTCCCTCAGCAGGGAGATCAAAGAGGGTCTGGCCTAGGTTGGGGGGTGGGAGTCGGGTCAGAAGATCCCGGGTGCTGGTGCGGGTGTGCACAGAAGGCGCTCAATACTTGCTGAGTGAACACGTACGTGTGCTGGGTGCACCGCCCTTCTTCCCCACTAGGGGACAGTGGTTTACTCGCCTCTGAATCCCCACCCAGGCTTGGCACAGGGCCGGTATACAAGAGGCGCCAAAGCTGCCCCCTGACAGCTGAGTCCTGGTGGAGGGAACAGCGCGCCTACCAGGGCCTCTGACTGCACCTGGGGCTCTGCTGGGACTTCGGCAGCAGCGTTGAGCACTGGGCGTGGCAGGCGAGGCCCGCCCCTCGCCTCCTGCAGCTGGGCCAGGTTCCAGCACCGCCCTCCAGACACACGACTGGGGGAGAGCATCATTATCAAAAAAATAAACAGGTTCTGCCATCAACAGATAAACGGATAAACAAAGCGGGGCCCATCCACTGAGTGGAAGATGGTTCAGCCTTCCAAAGGAAGGACTTTCGGACACCGGCTGCCGCGAGCATGGGCTTGAGGCCGTGGCGCTGGGCGAAGCCAGACACAGTGGACAGACCCTGTGTGCGATGCACTGAGAGGAAGTCCCGAGGGGAGTCAGACTCGGAGACAGAAAGGATGGGAGGGCTCCCAGGGGCTGGGGGTCACTGGTTCATGGGCACAGAGCTTTTGTTGGGGATGATGACAAAGTTAAGGTATAGATGGTGGTGATGATGGGTACCGGACATTATGAATGTATTTAAGGTATTGAGTTGTACACTCACAAGTAGTTAAAGTGAGAAATATTATCGTATATTTTACCACAATTTTTGTTAAAAAAAGGAAAGCCCTGGCCAGTGTAGCTCGCTTGGGTGGAGCGTCACGTGACCCCCACACGCCAAAAGGCAGCAGGTTTGATTCCCTGTCAGGGCACATACCAGGCTGCGGGTTCTATCCCCAGTTGGGGAGGATGCAGGAGACAGCCAATCGATGTTTCTCTCTCATGTCGATATTTCTCTTTCTCTCTCTCTCTCTCTCTCTCTCTCTCTCTCTCTCTCTCTCTCTTCGCTTCCTTTCTCTAGAATAAATTTTTTAAAAATAGATCTGACCTCAAACGGGCCTCCACCCTGTATGAGCTGTGTGGCTGTGGGCCAGTCACTTCACCTCTCTGTGTCCTGTGTGTGGCGTGCACATCACAGCAGTGCCTCCCTCGCAGGGCTCCTGTGGGAGCTGCCTGAGCGGGTGCACCCAGGTGTCCGCCTGTGCAGTCTTGTCTGATGACCTTGTCTGACGACCTTGGTGGACGTTGCTGCACCAGGAAGTGGAGGGTGAACCATGCCCTGGACTTGGGCTCCCAGAGCCGAGTTTCAGTCCTGGCCTCCCCTCTTGGGCCTGTCGCTCTGTGCCTCCTCGCTGGTCCCGTCAACGTCTGGCAAGGTCCTGGGGAAGGCAGGAGGGGCCCAGCGAGCTGCTTTTGATACAAAGCTCCAAGACCAGGCCCAGCACCTCCTTGTGGGCACAGCTCCCCTCATTCCGAGAGAGCTCAAGGAGGGGAGCTCTCCCAGCAGGTCACAACCTCATCTTCATTCGTCTGACCTCCTGCCTCCTCCCTCAGACCAACAGCTCCTTAAGGACAGGTGGCGTGTCTGACCCAGCCCCGTGTTCCCAGCCCCTGGCGGGCCGTCGGTGCTTAATAAATGTTTGTTGCCTCTTTTAGCTCAGCCATTCTGCCCCCGGACTCAGAAACGGCATGAAGTTCAAGTGGAAGGCCAGTGTTCCAGAAGAGCAGGCCCCTTCGTCCACAGGGCCGGTGGCCAGGGCCGGTGGCCAGGGCCGGGGCAGAAAGAAAGTGTTGTGAGTGCCCCCAGCCCCCACGACGGGCCCAGGAGACAGCCCTCGCCTTTCCTGGTTTCTGGACGCTCACTTGGCTGGTGCTCCCTTCTCCTCTGTCCCCGCAGCACATTGACCCAAAAATGAATGGAGAGAGAGAGAGAGAGAGAGAGAGAGAGAGAGAGAGAGAGAGAGAAGGGGAGTTAACTAAACCAGAATGAGCTAAAAGCCCCTCCCACCAACATGTGTTACCCTGTGTTATTAAAGCACTTTGTCTTTACAAGTCAGAAACATTTTTAGAAGCTCCACAGACCCTGGCCGTCACATCAGTATTCATGACATCTGTCTTTTCCTCTGAAACGCCCTGAACGCAGCCTCCCCCGCAGCAACGACCCTCTCCTCCTGCCCGCTCCCTCCTTCCCTTCAAAACAGATTGGGAGACAGATGATTGCATTGTCTCCTCGAATTTCCATCTGAAAACTCCCCTCCGTGCTGGCCACTGGGCGCCCCTATTAAGGCGCGGGCACCACGGGCCACGTGGGGTGGCCGGGCCTCTGTCTCCCGCTCCCTGGGGCCCTTCCATCGGAAGAGGAAAAAGAGCGGGCAGACAAAGGTGCGGGACATAAATTAAACCCGGCTTTTTTAAGTTCAAACCGAATTTTCTTTATTTTTCCACAGCTGTCACAGGAACGGGGTAGAAATCCAGTAATGCATGTTTAATGTATTAAAAAAAAAGGGGGGGGGCACAGACCGTCCACTCCGAATGTCCCGTCCGCCGGTGCACACTGGGGACATTATTTCGGGCCAGTGAACTCTGAGCAAGTCAAGTGTGGAGACGTGGACGGAGGCCAGGGACCCCCACCAGAGGCTGTCAAATCGACTGAAAGCCCACTTGTCAAGGGCGGCTGGGGCGGGAGGGGGCAAGCGTCTCGCAGAGCAGGACACCCGCCAGCAAATCGCCCACTCGTCCGCGGCCGGCTGGCTGGCGCTGGCCCGGCGGGACGGACTGAGGGGCGCACGGATCCGCGTCCGGCCCCGGCCACGCTGCGTCTGGCCAGCCCTTCCAGGCCCTTCTCGCAGCATCAGAGCTGAAGTTCGCTTCAATGTTTCCGGCTACAGATGCGAAAGCTGAACCAGCAGGGACAAGGGTCCTTGTCCCTGAGCCACTCCGTGCCCAGGCCTGGGGCAATGTCTCCCTTCCGTGTCTGTGGGACGCCCACAGCCAACGCGTCCTCACCAAACCCTCAGCCCACTGGGCCCCAAATTGAGCCTTTCCCCCCAGTGGAAAGGCATGGGGCACCAGCCCCGCTGTAATGAGGTGTGCTCACCCCCCAACACCGTGGATTCCATGGCCCAGCCCTCCCCCCGCCCCCTCCCACCGTCACCACTGATGTTCAGGGCCCAGTGTCAATCATCCTTCTAAGGAGAAGAGCTGACAGGCCAGGCACAGCGCGAAGGCCTTTGCCAACATGCACTCACTCCCCCTCAACCCCTCCACTTTCAGGGGAAACTGAGCTGGCTGGCCCGCAGAGCTGGGGCTGGACTCTGAGACCGCAGTCCTGACCGTGTCCTCGGGCTTATCGTCTGCCCAGCAACCAGGCAAGGCGATGTGCCTTGAAGGCCTGCACCACCGACATCAGTCCGTCCGCTGCCATCCAGCAGGTGCTGGGGGGCCGCTCCCCATGGCCTCCCACAGCTCCGGCCAAATGAGTCTGCTGCCACCATCGACGCAGGGCAGGGGGCGCTGCCCGGAAGCTGAGCCACCCTCCCATCAGCAGCCTGGGTGGGGGTCTCCAGGGACCCAGCCAAGACAGCCATGGGTCCAGACCTCCCCAACATACGGGGTGGTCCCCTCCCAGCGGCATCCCTCACCTGCCACCCAGCCCGCCCAGACCGAGGGCGATGATCCCAAATGACCCCGGACCCCAGCTCTACCCCTGATTCATTTGTGGCCGTGAGCAAGTCCCCCTTCTGGGCCGCGGTTTTCCCATCTGTAAAAAGGCTGAATGCCCCCTGTGTGCCCACCCCAAAGGGTCACTGTGACTCTAAATGAGCAAAACAGAAGTCCCTAGAGCAGTGGTTCTCAACCTTCTGGCCCTTTAAATGCAGTTCCTCATGTTGTGACCCAACCATAAAATTATTTTTGTTGCTAATTCATAACTGTAATGTTGCTACTGTTATGAATCGTCATGTAAATATCTGCTATGCAGGATGGTCTTAGGCGACCCCTGTGAAAGGGTCGTTCGACCGCCAAAGGGGTCGCGACCCACAGGTTGAGAACTGCTGCTCTAGAGAATCATCAAGTGTTGCCCCGGGCAGAGCAGTGCTGTCCCCACACTGACCCCAGCACCAAGGAGCCAAGGCTGCTACCCTGGGCCGGGCATCTGCTTCCTGTTCTGGGTGCAGCTCTGCCCTGACCCACGGCGACCCTGACAAGCCCCTGCTCTCTGGGCCTCCATGTCTGTGCAGAGGGGCCCTTTAAAATGGCCCTTCCAGCTCTAAAACTGTTTTCCTGTTTTTCCAAACCAACGGGAACCCCAAAGGAGCCATTGCTGCTGAGGGGGTCCGTTCCCATGGGATTCAGTTCCACCCAACTCAGGTGATGAGTAAGCCCCATGGTGGCGCACGCTCTTGGATCGGTCACCCTCAAAATGCCCCGCGGTCTCAGCTAAGGGGCTTGGGCCAGCAACCCAGAACCCGGGGAGAGCGTTTCAAAGTGAGACGCCCGTGCTGCCTGAGGGCGTGCACGCTCAGGCTCTCCGGGGGAGCTGCCACAGGCATCGGGCCACGGTCACAACTTCTAGTCATAGATACCGACCCAGGGCATCCCTAGCGTAATCCACCCCTCCCTCAGGCAACCCCTGCGGCACCCGGGGAGGTGCAGGGCCACGTCACAGTCACAGAGCTGCGGGGTGAGGAAGGGAGTGGCCTCGGGGGACACCAGCTCTAAAGTCCCACAGATCTGACTGAGGCTCGAGGAATTTGAGCAGTTTGGCCAAGAGGGCCTCTCAGAGGCTCCGTCCCTCCATCTGCAGCGTCACAGGATGGTGCCTTTCTCCAGCGGGTCCTTCTAAGGCAGTGATGGCGAACCTTTTGAGCTCGGCGTGTCAGCATTTTGAAAAACCCTAACTTAACTCTGGTGCCGTGTCACATATAGACATTTTTTGATATTTGCAACCATAGTAAAACAAAGACTTGTATTTTTGATATTTATTTTATATATTTAAATGCCATTTAACAAAGAAAAATCAACCAAAAAAAATGAGTTCACATGTCCCCTCTGACACGCGTGTCACAGCTTCGCCATCACTGTTCTAAGGTCGCCTGGACAGATGTTTGCAGAACTCCCCAGCACCCCCTGCAATCAACACACAGAACTATCACCACAGTCTCTCTTTTCCACCCCCTGTTAGTGGCACCCACTGTACCCACCACCCGTAACCCCAGGCAAGCGCCGTTCTGTTTGCCGGCTCTCCAATGTGGTCGCTCAGAATGTGACAGACGTGGAGTCCTGCGGGGTGGGACCTTTGGAAATGGCTGTATTCGTCCTGCCTACCACCCTGAGCTCTGCTGTGGGCTGACGGTGTGTCCCCGATCCCCCGGGGCCTCGGAATGTGCCTGTGTTTGGAGACAGGGTCTTGAAGGCGGTGACCGAGTTAAAATGAGGCTACTGGGTAGGCCCTGGTCCAGCCTTACTGGTGTCTTTTAAGAAGAGGAGATTTGGACAAAGAGACACCGGGATGCTCGTGCACAGAGGAGGGACCAGCAGGGGACTCGCGCGAGGGTGGCCACCTGCAGGTGAGAGAGAGAGAGAGACCTCAGAAGAAACCCACCCTGCCGACACCCTGGCCTTGGACTTCCAGCCTCCAGAGCGGAGAGATGAATCTCTGCTGCTCGCGCCCAGTCTGTGGTATGATGTCACGGCAGCCTGAGGAATCGATGCGTGATCGGCCCATGTCATGTGGATAGATGGTTCGCGCTTTTTACTGGTATCTCGTGGTGTGCGTGCACCGCCTTGTGTTTAACCGTTCACCTACCAGGAACATTGTGGCTGTTTGCTATTGGGGGCTCTTACAAATCAAGCTGCTATGAATAATCATGGGGGAAATCCCCGCACCGTGCACATGCACACACACACATGCACACACACACACTCACAGGCACACACGCGCACACACTCACACACGCGCACACACTCACACACACGCACACACTGGTCACAGCTCCTCCCTGGGGCGGAGGACCCTGAGGTTTTTTTCCCCGCAGGCAAGACTTCCCAAGGGAAAGAACCCTACAGACTCGCCAAGCACCCTCCTAAGCGGACATTCCTCCTGAAAATTCCCCCTGCGCCCCAACTGGAAAAGAACCTCACGTCCAAGTCAGGCATTCCCTGCGCAGGTCTGGTCGTAAAATCTGACACTCAAAACCGCGGTGCTGTTGGAGGCCGGTCAGCGGTCATTGCTTTTCTGAATGGCATTTTTAGAGGCCAGTGCAGGGCTGGGCCTGCGCTGTCAGGACCGATGGGGCCAACAAAATCAGCTCGTTGGGTCCTCCCTGGACAACAAGAGGGCCTCCAGCCCCACGCCTGTCCTGCCGCCAGGCTGGGAGGCCCCGGGGAAGGCCCCCGTGCCCCCACACAATAGCAGCACCTGCCAGGCCATGCTCTCCCCGGGGAGCCCCCAACCCGCGCCGGAGACCGGGCGCCTGGCATGAGGCCCCCATTGTTTGCCTCCCTCCCGCTCTGGGGTTCTTCCTCGGAGTGACAGGGCAGCCCAAGAGGTCAGTCCCGGGGCGCTCACAGGGGGCTCCTGGGCATCTGTCTCAGGCCATGGGCAGCAGGAGAGGGCCTGGCCCAGGCCTATTGTTTGGGGCCCAGCAGCCACCCAACAGGAGAGGGGCCCATTGTCCCCAGGCAATCTGCCACGCTCCTGCCTCCCCAGCTTCTCCAGGAAGAAGGGAAGCTGCCCGGACACATCCAGGAAACCTCGGGGAGACATCCCGACCGGCACCCAGACGCCCAGCAGGCCACATTGTAGGGTTCTCTGGACATGACCTTCTGGAAAAGCAAGGTTATGGAGACAGAACGCAGCCACGTGGGAGCAGAGACTACCGGCAGAAAGCTGTGGGCCGATGGGAACACGCTATACCAGTGGTTCTCAACCTTCCTGATGCCGCGGCCCTTTAACACAGTTCCTCATGTGGTGGGGACCCCCAACCATAAAATTATTTTCGTTGCTACTTCATCACTGTAATTTTGCTACTGTTATGAATCATTATGTAAACATCTGATATGCAGGATGTATTTTCATTGTTACAAATTGAACATAATTAAAGCATAGTGATTAATCACCAAAAAACAGTATGTAATTATATATGTGTTTTCCGATGGTCTTAGGCGACCCCTGTGAAGGGGTCGTTCAACCCCCAAAGGGTCGCGACCCACAGGTTGAGAACCGCTGCTCTATAACCTGAGGATGGGGGTGGCTCTGGGCTGCACATTTGTCAGGATGCCTCAAGAGGCGCCCCTGAAAAGAATGACTTGTACGGGGCGCACCTCCGTGAACCTGGCTTCCACACAGGGTGGGCAAGGCCCCCTGGGCTGGTTGGGGTTCTGAGTCCCAGCTGGTGCCCGGCCAGGAAGACCGGCCCTCTCCCCACCAGGCAGGAATAACCCTGAGGTCAGCAAACTGGTTTTGATCAGGGAGCTCTTAAACTGCACTATTAGCAGAAACCCAAAGTATCAAAGAGAACAAAGCAAAGATGCCTTCTCCTCAAAACAAAGGCTGTGCTCAGAAGCCGGGGGTTCCTGGAGCTCAGGGAGAGGCTGTGCTGAGGGACAGCTCACCCAGCCCTCGGAGCTGGGCGCAGAGGCCCCCCGGCTGGAAGAGGTGCAGCTGGGTACATGGAGGCATGGGGGGAGGGGGCGGGGAGACACGCAGCCGGCACGGGAAGGGGACTGCGTTACGGAGACCCCGACAGACAGGGACTTCGATGGGAGAGGGAGGGCACCTCAGAGCTGGGAGCACAGCCCTGGGCCCGTCAGCAGCTCCCCGGCCAAGTCCGGAGAGGCAGCCAAGCTTCCAGGCTTCCGGGACACAGACTCCACTCCTCCGCCCGGCTGGGCGGCCTGGGTTGGTCGCTCTGCTCCTCTGTGCCCAGGTGCCCTCGAGTATGACGTGCAGTGGCACCTGCCTCACTTGGCTGCTGTGACTGTTTAAATGACACAATGAACCTAACAAACCCAGCACCCTTGATGCTCACTGAACGTCCACGCGGCAGCTGCACCCTGACCCTTTCCCTGCAGCCAAGGCTGAGGCTGCCGTGGGTGAGCACCGCCCCCCGCCCCCCCCCCCCCGCCCATGCCCCGCCCGCGGTCTCGTCTGGTTCGTGTGAGGGGTCTGTGTGTGACTGGGTGGGAGAGCTGAGCTCTGGTGCTCAGTGTCGTCTGAAAGCCCTGCCCCCCACGCCTCCCGGAGTCGGCCTGGGACTCTGACCACCTCGCGTCGGGCCTGGAAACAGGCCTAACGCGCTCCAGTCGCGGAATCAAAGCCCCTCTGTCGAGCACACGTTCCCAAGCGTTTGGAGGGCCTGGGAGGTCTGGGGGTGGCGAGGACGGGGTTATAATTGGCCCTCCCCTGGGCCAGTACCACCTCTGGAGAAGGGGCCGCGCACAGAGGGTTCACTTTCCCAGCCCAGTGCGGGCATGTGTTTAATTAAGATCCATAAAAACGTAGCCGGCTAAGCGAGAGCTATTTCATCTTCACAGTCAATGCTGGTATGTGTCTTACCTGGAAAAAGTGGTTTATGCAGAAAGAATTTCCCAAATGGGTTCCATATGCTTGCTTCCCCTGAGTGGGGCCTTCCACCGGGGCCGGGGTAGAGGTAGGGGCAGGGGCAGGGGTTGGGGCTGTGGACTGGAGGCTGGAGGCTGGGGCTGGGGCAGGGGCTGGGGCTGGGGCTGGGGCTGGGGCTGGGGCAGGGGCAGGGGCAGGGGCAGGGGCCGGGACTCCAGTCCCCTCCTCCTAGACACCCAGCCTCAGTGCGTAGCCGTCACCGGCTGCCACAGTTTCAACAGAAGGCGTCATGGCCGGTGATACGCGGTAGATTCCACAGACCGTTTCATCCGGGGAAATTGTTCCTGGAGCCGGCTCCGTCTCAGGTGAGCCACAGAGAACTGCTGGGAACGGAACTGTTCAAACCACCCCCAAACCCGAGGGCCCTGACCCAGACAGGGCCTCATGCTGACCGTTTATGGCCAGTCGCTCTGTGGCAGATCAAGGCCATGAGCACAGGCCCACGACACTGGGATCCCAGAGATGGAAGAAGCCTGAGGCGTGTCTGGATGCATCCCACACATACGGTCCAGTTGGCACCGCCAAGCCCCAGGGAAAGGACACACTAGTCCAAGACCACAGATCCAGTAAGCCACAAAGAGTGCCGCGGGCTCAGGGTCCCAGCTAAGGGGCAAAACACAGACAGGGGAGCACAGGGAAGAAAGAGGGAGGGGCTGTGCTTAACACCCACCCCTCCCAGTGCGTCCGAGTGTCACCTTCCCCAAGAGGCCTGCTGGCGTGCCGCACCCGTCACAGGGCTGCCTGGCCCTTCCCTCTGGGACATAATTTTATGTATTTTTCAGTTTCCATATTCACTGGCTTTACCCCCATTCATACTGATTCCCAGGACTGTAGAGGCCATGTTTGTCTTGCTTATTGCGATACCCTGTGCATAGGGCAGATTTTAACATATAACAAGTGCTTAGTTCATCATTACCATCATCACCATCACCATCATCATCATTATCGTCACCATCCTCACCATCACTGTCATCATCGTCACCATCATCATCGTCACAACATCACTATCACTGTCTTCATTACCATCACTATCATCATCATCATAATCAACATTACTACCATCCACCATAATCATTACCATCATCACCATCACCATTATCATCACCATCATCACCACCACCACCATCATCATCGTCACCATCATCATCATCACATCACTATCATCATCATCATCATCACCATCATCACCATTATCATCACCATCATCACCACCACCGTCATCATTACCATCACTACTATCATCATCATCATAATCAACATTACTACCATCACCATAATCATTACCATCATCACCACCACCATAAACACCGCCATCATCAGACCAGGACAGCTAGCCCACGCTGAGTGCCAACCAGGCACTGTTCCGGGGTCTCTGCATGGACTAACCCTTTGCACCGCCCAGCTTTGTGAGTGGGTCCATACTGTCCCATTTCACAGGTGAGGACCATGAGGCTTTAGAACTTGCCCAGAGTCAGACAGCTCACAAAGAGCAGGGCGGGCTCCCCCGGATGGGATGGAAATGAGCCCTGTGCTGATGGGCCAGCCTCTCGGAGTGATGTGGGCACAGCCCTCTGCCCTCAAGCCTCATTTGGCCTCACAGCACCTGACAAAGCAGGTGTGGTCACTCCCGCTCTGCAGAGGAAGAAGCCAGGGCTGGTGTCTAGGAGGAGGGGGCTGGAGTCCCGCCCCTGCCCCAGCCACCAAGTTGCTGACCACGTGGGGCCTCAGCGCCTGGCCCTCTGGCCCTAAGTCCTTCCCTTTTCCTGGTCTCTCTTGCACACACATGGCCTTGACTCTGCACCCCAGGCTCTAGCTCCAGCCCTGACGACCTGGGCTTCTCTCTGAATGGAGGTGCCCCACCTGAGTGGCAGGTAGACCTGCAGGGCTGCCAGGAGTGAGTCTCCCCACGGACCACCCACCCTTCATTGTTTGCTTCATTGTTTGCTCCCCCTCCCAACTGCCTCGGCTTCCCCATCTATGCAATGTGGTTGGCTTCGGGCTGTTGCTTTTAATTATCAAATGGTCCCAAGAACCCCGCCAAGAATCTGAATCAGAAATCGATGGCGAAGGTGTGTGACGAGGCGCTTAAGCAGGCCCACTCGGTGCCTTTCTTCAGGATTTCCGGGCAGACCGCCAGCTTCTTTCCAATTAAACGCCCCATTTGACCGGCTGGTGGGCCCGGGGCTGGAGGAGAGATGCCTGCTACCGCCGCTGTCTGGAGGTAATTTGGGGGGCAGGAGATTTCATAAGTGGGGGCAGGGAATACGTCGGAGATGGGAGCCCAGCAGAAGCATCCCCCAGCCGTTCCCCGGAAAAGAAGAGAATTCATGTGTCCCCGCCCGGCTCAGGGTCCCCTGTCCTTCTTGCGGAAGGACACACTCTGGGAGCAGCGGGGCGGGGGGGGGGGGGGGGACGGTAGGAGAGGCAGGGAAGGGGGGGAGGATCAAGAAGAGGGTAGCCCCATCCAGCTCCAAGGCGCCGCTCCCAGACCTGAGTCGGTGACGTTGGAGTGGCCGTATAATGAGACGGTCAGAACAAGTAACTGCAGAGCTCGCTGTGTGCAGAACTCACCCAAGTGCCTTCCATGGTTGCACAACCTCCCAGAGGAGGAGGCGCTGCTATGCGGAAGGGGAAACTGAGGTTCAGGGAATTGAACACGCAGGCCAGTCACAGGCCGGCAGCAGGGCGCCTGGCTCTGAAGCGGAAATGGGTGCCCTGCGGCCTTCCTTCAGCCCTGAGCCCCTCTGCCCGGCTGGTGAGCCCAGGACAGCCCAGAAGCAGCAAGTGGCTGCCCAGTGGCCCAGGCTGGCCAGTGAGGAAGGCTGTGGGGCACGTGCACGTGCACACACACACACACACTCGTGCAAGGGCTTGTGGACGTTTGCACATATTTGCACAAGTTGGAAAGAGCCTTTGAAGAAAAAAAAAGTAATGAAATGACTGTGAGCAAAGCCAGGTGCCGGGAAAGGAAGTGGAGGGAAGATGAAAGGCAGGGCGGCCCCCCACCACCTCCGGAAGCTTCCGCGGAGCAGGGGGCCGCCTGATGGCTCCCATTTGTGGAGGCCAGGCGCTGGAGCCGCCGCGACACCGGCCGGCCGGGCGGCTGAGGGGACACGTCGAGTGGGGGGCCGGTGAACCGGAGGTGGCTATCTCGGCCCGCAATCTGATCACCAGATGGACCCTCGCCCGCCGCCTAAAAAAACAGGAAATCCATCTGCAAGGAAGACAAATCGCGTCCCGGCCTTCTTCCCGTCTGCTGTGACATGTGAACACGGCCGCTGTCGGCGGCGCGCTGATTGATTCCGGGTATTTATGGCCGAGGGTCTGTTATCAGCGGTGCGGTCATGGGCCAAGCCGGCTGCGCTGACCCCACCGGCTATTTCAATCTGCCACCCCCAGAGGCCTGTCTAGCTCCTTCATTCAAGGTGACAGCAAAGCTATTTCACGTCAGGCCCAAAGAGACTTCTTCCTGTTTGCAAAGGACGTGTGCCTGATTTCAAGGCCAATTGTAGACAACTCGGACATGTCCCCCCCCCCCGCCCCCCCATACATGGGCCAGGGCGCTGCAGGCCCCACTCTCAGCAGGGACTTCACTCCAAGGCCGCAGTCCGGATCCCAGGCTGTGGGTGGAGAAGCAGAATGCCCTTTCCTGTCCCACTTTGCCCCCACAGTGCTGTGTGACATTGGCTAAGTCACTTGCCCTCTCTGTTTCTCATTTTCTTCAGCTGCACAACCAGCTCTTCCGTGTTGCGATTTAAAGTCTAAGCTCTCAGCCTGGCCTTCCAGACCCCCGACAACACTCCAGCCTCTTCTCACTCATCCTGCATGCACCCCGGTCGCCCAAATGCCTTGCCGGTCTCCGCACCAGGCCCACCCGTGGCCGCCACCCAGCCTTTCGGTGCTGTTTCTCAACTGGCAACACCGCCTACATCCCCATCTGTTGACCACCAGCAAGGTCCCCTGCCCTCATGGTGGACCCCTATGGCCCATGCAGCCTGTCAACCATGTCTTACAGGGTTGGGGAGGCAATGAAGGGACAGTAGAGATCAGTGGGGCGGGGCTGCCTGCGGCAGAAATGGCCTCACCGGTCAGCCCCCAGGGACTTGCTCCTAAGTGCAGGCCCCGTGCTCAGCTCTGTCCCTCCCATCACTGGAAAGAGCCGAGCTAAGTGCTCCAGGGACACCCTGCCTCCTGTTGGGCCGCCCTCCGGGGCCGTCTCTGGGCAGGCCTCTCGGCAGGAATTCTTCGACGACGATGACGATGTGACTATAAATTGGCTACCACTCGGGTCCCAGACCCCGTCCCCTCTCCCTGCACTCGCCCTCGCCTCCCTGCGTGGACACGTGTTCCCTCTGCACCAGGCACTGCCTTAGCGTCCGGGCGCTGCCCTGGCGGATTACTGAAAACTTGGCGGGTTAAAATAACACAGACTTATCACTCCGGTTCCCTGGTCAGAAGTCTGACACAGTGTCACTGGCAACATGGAGGTGCCAGCGGGGCATTCCCTGTGCAGGCTGCAGGGAGGACATCTCTCCTCACCTTTTGCAGCTTTGCCTGGAGATGCCAGCTTGGCCTCCTCTGCCCCAGCCCCTCTTCTACCCTGTAAGCTGGCACTACCCAGGTCCTCGGGGCCTCTGCCTCCCCCCTCCACTGTGCCAGCTCCCCCCAGCCTCTGCCTCCCCCCTCCACTGTGCCAGCTCCCCAGGGCCTCTACTCCCCCCTCCACTGTGCCAGCTCCCCCCAGCCTCTGCCTCCCCCGGCCACACAGGTTGGATTGTGGGAGGGAACTGGGCCACCTCCAACAGGATTAGAGACCTTGGTTCTCCCCGAGGGAAGCCACCCCGACCCCAGGGACCCTGGACAAGATGGCAGGCAGGCAAAACACCCCCCACGGAGCAGAGGCCAGCGAGGCCAGCACGCAGCCAGCCCGATGGCCTCATCCTCCTTTGATAAATGGAGAGATAGGCGGCTAATTCTCGGGCGCCGCCGGGGAGGGTGCCCTGTCACTGCTAAAATGGGCCCGAACTCCTTATCGGCGGTCACTGTTCAAATCGCCAAAGACAGGCTTACGTCACCCGCTCCGAGGGCCTCGGAGGGGGGCTGATCCTAATGCATTTGCCACGTGGAGATAAAGAACCAGCTCATTCCTCCTGCATCCTAGTCATTCCGTTTGCAAACAGATTCAAGGAAAGTGGTTGGGGGTGCTGGTCAGAAGACAATATTCTGGAATATTCCCCACGGGAAGGCTGGCCGCACCCTGTGTGACCCTCGCAGTGGGGGCCTGGAGCCGGAGCCCCAGATGAGCCCCCCGCATGAGCAGATCGACGTGCTCCAGGCTGGCTGAATTCTAGGGTCCCTACTGATAAACCGAGTCTGTGCTGCTAACAGGCCAGGAGATGCCGAAGTGACCGCAGGTCCCCATCCCAAGCTAAGCCTCCCAGTGACCCCCGGCCAGCCCACCGGAGGGGTCAGCCCAGGTGTGGGGAGAAACGTGGCAGCTCACCTCCAACTCCCGCCTAACCCGGCGCCAAAACCCAGGCTCCACCGCGGACGCCTCGCCCTGGCCGTGAACTGCTGGAGAAGCCTTCACCCGTCCCACTCAGAGAACCTCTTCCCCTCGGCCCTCCCGAGACCTTTACCAGCCAGAGCCTGAACCGCTGCCGAAGGGACCGTTCCGACTTTTCCGTGGCTTCCCGCTGCCGGCTCCATAAAGCCCCAGCCCCCCATGGCTCGAGCCCGGCCACCCCTCCAGCCTCATTTGTCAAACTCCCCGCAGGCCAGCTTGGAGGAGACGGGGACAGGGGTGCTGCTGCCCCCCCCCCCCCCCGCACCATTTCCCAGAGGAAACCCCTTTTCCTCCACCCCCAAATTGCCGGAAATGTGATAAAACCATCAAAACCACTTTACATCAGCCCTGTAAATTACAAAACTCAGGTCAAGGTCCTCTTTCTTCCTGGGAGAATAAAAATAGCCGATTCTTCATGGAGAGAGAAATTGAAACAAAAATAAAGCCATGATACTGGATAAAACTCAGCCAGTAATAACGCCCTCCCCCCCGCCCAGTGGTCCCGGCTCAACCCCCCGCGTCTCCACCTCCCACTCCCCAAAAAGGCTCCACGTTTCCCTGCGGAGTCCAACCTGGCCCAGGAGCCACCTGAGCGGCCCAGGTTTCTCCATCAATAATTAATGGACGTACATCTGGGGTCAACACCCAGGCAGAGAATGATACCGTTTGGGGTTAGAATCCAGCACCTGGTTGGAAATTTGAGAAAATAAGTGAAAACAAGTGATCGAAAATAAGCCTCGAGCCCATTTTTATAGTTGCCAGATGGATGGCCAGCACCCATCGCCCGCCAAGGGCAAAAAGTTCAAGGCAGACTGCGGCACTGGGAGGGCTTTGTGGAGAAAATGACTTTGTAGAGAAAGGACAGGCCTGGCTGCCCCTGCGGCTCGCCGTCCCCGGAAGGAAAATCTGGTTATCGGGAGGAAAGAGTGGCCCCAACCCACAGAGCTTCTCATGACAAAAGCAGCTCTGGAAACGATCAGGAAGCATTAAAGAAGCAAAATGCATTTGGCGTCGCTGCAGTTTGGGAGCGGGAATCCACTTTGTCCGGAGCCGAGGCAGATAAAGCATCTGCTCATTCAATTAGGTCGAGGAAAATGGAAAATCGCTGAAATTCATCGTCGAACGAGTTCATTTCTTAGCAAACGCCGCGCACTGTTAGAGGGGGACGCGGTCTGCTCTGTCTGCAAATAGAGGCAATTTAGGGAGGCCCTGGATGCAGGCGTGAGAGATAAAAGCGAAGACATATTTCGACGTATGAGTTCACCAGCTGACTCCTGCAGAGATGCAGAGATTTGAAATGAAATCGTGGAACGGACAGAGATTGACATGTTGCAGGGCACCAGGAATGACAAGCTGCGTCCCCGGCGTCGTCGGTAATGAGCCCGCTGATAGTGGGATCGGAGACCAGCTGGCCGTCTGTGTGGTGACGTACTCGCCGACGGCGGCTGCTGAGCCAAGCCCAACCTCCCCGCAGGTCTCATAACGCCGCAGAGGTGACGGGACCCGCGACGAAGGGTTTAAAGAAAATGTACCTGCAGTAAACTAGGCTTGAAATTTGCGACCTCAGCTGGGTAAAGGGAGCGGCCAGGGTGATGGCCGAGTTGCTGGACAGAGTGAAAAGTCTGGTGGAGTTTCCACAGCGTAGGCAGCACACGCCCAGAGCTTGGAGGTGCCTGCGCCTATGAGAGTCTCGTGAAGAAATGGAAAGGACCCCAGGTGCTTCCATGCTGCCAATCTTTCTGTGCTGACGAGGGCTCTGTGCACAGCTGGCAGCTTTGCCCAGCACCGGCCAGCGCAGCACAGGCTGACCGTGCAGGCTGCCGGCCGGTTGTCCGAACACCTGGTCTCGGCGCATCAGGAGGCAGGAGACAGCTGCGCACCCTGCGCCGGAAACGCAAGGGTGCAGGGACACCTGGCGGGGTGGCCAGCGCAGAGGAGAGGCCCCGAGTACTTCAGGGAGCTGAGGAGTCAGCCTTGGCAGAGGAGAAGGCGGCTCAGTCCAGCCCAAAGCTGCCAGGGTCCCCAGGGCCTGCCCTGCTGTCGGGTGGCCACTGAGAGGAGAAAGGGGAAGGGCAGGGCCCTCACTTACGCCCCCCTACCCACCCCCCTGCCACCAGGACACCGAGTCGGGCTCAGCAATGTGCCTGGCGTGCAGGTGCGGCACAAATGCCCGCCCACATGACTGACTCGGCATCTCCGGGAGGCAGGTCCACACTTCTTCTCCTCCTGAAGGGACCCTTCCGCAGGGAGGAAGCCAGGGCCCTGGGTCCACAGGCTTCAGCTTGGCGAGACCTCCTCCTGCGAGGCGAGGCCGAGGTTCTCACTTGTAAATGGGGGTGAGGATGCTGATGACGCCCCAGCGTGACGGTCAATGAGTGGGCCCCTGGGCGCTCCCCCCTTTGCGATCCCCCTCCGCGTTTGCAGGACAGAGGGAGGGGGGATTCCACAGAATCGATGTCAAAGGCTCCAGGTACAGGTGGGGGTGACAGGTGTGGGCTTTCCGTGGGGGACCTTGGCCACCATGTCCCACACCCCTCCCCCAGCACCCACGTGCACACGCCTGCCTTCTCTCAAAGCACTCGCCGTGATGAGGCGGGTCCGGGCTCAGGGGGGACCCACGCCCAGGCCCGGAGTTGCCCTCCGCACACTGTGGACCTGGGCCACCTCGTTGACGTCCTTAGCTTCCACGTGGCTGTCTCTCCATGGAGACGTTAGAGGAAACTTTCACGGGGGACTGTCCGTCTCTGAGCCCCCAGCCAGGTGAGCCCTAATCATTTGCCACCACTGTGTGTCCCCCATCCCCTGTCCCCAGGCCCCTGGGCCTCAGCCCTCCTGACCCCCGAGATCCAGGGCCAGACAGTGAGGCTGAGTCAAGGGCACCCACACTCCAGCTCAGGGCCTTCGGAGGAAGACCTGCCTATCGGAGGAATCCTGCAAGGGCAAGGGCATGGGCTTAGATGAGAGGGGAGCTGGTGCCAGGGGTGCCCAGGGGGAGCCCCGGCCATCAGAGACGCCCGGAGAGGCAGGGGGGCCGTGACCCAGGCCTGTCGGAGCCCGCTGACCCTGAGTCTGGTGGGAATTCCGTTCCATTGTGTGGAGAATTCTTATCGGCAAAGGCAGACGGCCCTTTTCACAGACATCTGCCAACCCTTGTCCCAGGCTGGGTCTTGGGTTTCCGTGGGGAGGCGAAGGCCAGTGTCGGAAGACGGGGCGACACCAGAGGGGCAGGCTCTGTTTACACACAGCAGCGCTGGGCGCCCGCTCCCACGGGATCCTGTGTCTGTGCGCAGGTGGCGGGGGAGGGGGCGCTGCTCTGCTCACACGGTGCCGGTGCCGCCGGCCACCTTCCTCTCCCCTCCTTCCCCCTTCCCTTCCCCTTTCCCTCCCTCCCCTCCTTCCTTCTTCCAGCAGATGGTAGGGTACCCTTCCTGGTATCCAACAGCAGGTGATGTGCCTGGGGCACAGGGGCTCTGTGGGAGCCCCTCGGGTTCTCCTAGCCCAGCCTGAGGCCAGGGCCGGCTTCCGGGAGGCGGTGACATGTTCCCAACACCTGGCACGAGACCGCACATGTGATTGGTGTTCGGCGTATACCGATCACCTCCAGAACATCTCTGATCACTCAAAGCCGCCGCACACCCAGCAGGAGGAGGCGGGGACTGAGGGACTGACCAAGTTCCGGAGAAGACGTGAAGCGCCTGGAGCGCGCCAGCTACAAGTGGGCCGAGCGTGAGCACCAGCCACTGGCTGCAGGACGGCGGGGCCGTTTCCGATAAACTATCGGCACCCTAAGACCCAGCAGCTCCACTTCCGAGCATGAATCTAAAAAATCTGTGCATGCGGCCATCAAAAGGCACGTGTCCACCTGTTCAGAGCTTTTACTCAAAGTAATCAAGACCTGAAAACTACGCAGATGCCCCCCAGCAGTGGAGTGGGTAAATAAATGGGTGCACGCCCCCCGTGGGGCACTGCTTGGCAGCTCGGAGGAACGGATGGGGTGCACATACAGCATAATGGCGCTGGCAGGCACCACGCCGAGAGAAAGCAGCCGGGCATTTATTAAAAAGCATACACGGTCTCTCTTGTATGATATTTAAAAACAGGAGAAACTCATCTGTGGAGATAGAAATCAGGATGGTGGTCCCGGGGGCCGGGGGGCGGGCGGGGAGGGGGGAGGGGGGTGTCAGTGGCTGGAGGGCCCCAAGGGAGCCTGGGTGCTAGAAAATGCTGTAACTTGATCTCTTACTTGATGGTTGCGTGGACAGATACGCATACATGGACGTATACACTTTAAAACGCACGCCTGTTACCACATCTAAACTACACCCCGTTTTTAAAAACACATTCCAGTGGAGGGGGGAGCCCACAGCAGCAGGAGATCCTGGGCCGAGCGTCTGGAGACTTCAGAGTGGACGTGATGATCGTGGCCGTGGGACAGCGAGAGGGTTGAGGGCAACAGGTGGAGACACAGAGGTTCCAGAGATCTCCTGGGGGTCAGCGGTGAGGGGGCAAGGGAGAGGCGGGGGCTCCGGGGAGCGCTCGGCCGGGGCTGCAGGCCTTGCCGGCCTTCGAACGTGCCCAGACGGAGGTTCCAGGCCTTGGCACTGACCGCCGTCTTCCTCGTAAACCCCAAACACCCCACTTTATTTGCCTCTGGAATATCTTGGTTTCCTGGCACAGCTACCAACATTCCATGGGATGCTCTTTGGGGGAAAAGTCTCTGATGGTGACAAGTAGATGTTGAAACTGAAAAATAGCGTCAAATGAGAAAAAGCAACGTGGGCTGGGGGAGCGGCCAATTGAGCGACGCCATCCAGTGCTGCCTCTTCCCAGGCCCTGGCCAGAGCTATTGCAGGGGGCTTTACGGACACCCCCACAAGGACACGGAGAATGAGACGGGCAGTGACCAGACTGGAGAAGGTGGATAGAAGGCGATGAGCAAACCCAAGAAAGCTGGCCCCTCGGCAGCTGAGAAAGCCAGGGGCTGGGGCGAGAGCTTATTTACACAGAGGACTCCTCCAAAATCCCCTCGGGAACTGGGCGGGTGGCGGAGGGGGGAGAGAGAGAGGCTGCCGCACAAGGGGAACTAGGTAAATGCTTCTAAGGTGCGGTTGAAGCCCCAGACCTCCTCCCCACAACCCCGCCCCCACTGGGAAGACACCCCCATCTTATTCTCTGGAGGAGGTACCACTGGGGGAGCCAGCACAGTTGAGGGCCCGGGTCTTGCCAAGACCAGCATGACAGCTCAAGTGACCCTTTGCATCCCTCCCCCTTCCCCAACTCAGCTCCCGAACACCAGCAACCACACCCTCCCCGCCCCCCCCCACCCCCCCCCACCCCCGAGAGACCAGGTCCAAGAGGCACTGCGGGCATCCTAAACTGGCCCTGAGCGTTCCCGCCTCCGGGCCCTGGCTCATACCATTCCTTCTGCCTGGAGCACCATTCCTCCCCGACCTGCCTACCAGAGTCCCCAAGCCCTACCTCTGGCAACACCTCCTCCAGGCAGCCTTCCCCAAACCCCGAGACAGAATGAATGCCCCGTTCCCTGGGTGCATCTCTGTGGCACCTGACCCTGTGGCGTGGCCCTTAGGGTCGTCTCCCAGACGTGGACATGACTCACGTCCATCCATTGTCCCCACTGCCCCGGGAGCTGTGGGGGCAGGGACCCTCTCTTCCGTCCATCGCACCAATATGGAGCCTGTACAGGCCCTAATACCAGCGGGGCTGGGGGCGGGGGGCGGGCGCGGGGAAAGAGCCCCCCGTGGGCTGTAGCCTGAGGCTCCGGCCTCGTGGAAGGCCCAGCCTCCCTGCCACGAGCACACTGCTGGGGATGCCGTGGCGGCACAGCTGGCGCTGGGAGGAAGCACGTTCCTTCCCAAAGTCACTCTTTTTCAGATGCAGTGACTCATCTCCACCACCGGCTCTGCTCTCGGATGCTCGGCGAGGCCGTGCTGGTCTCTGGCCAAGCAGGAGGAGAGGGCAGGGGCCAGGCTGCTCCACCCACACCCTGGGCCGAGGCCTGGCTGGGAGGAGAGGCAGGCACCCTCACCACCTGCCCCGCCCAACATCTGGTCTCAGGATGCCCGGCACGCACCTGCAGGGGCGCTGGGCAGCGGGTGGCATCAGGTCCCATGTGGGGGCAATGAGGGTGGGACCAGGGAGCTGTTCTATGGCTCCCATCCTCCCCCCCCACACACACACACACAGATGGGTCTGGCTAGCGGGGGCCTGCCCAGGGGGCAGAGTTGGGGGGGGGGGGGGAGCTGGCGGCAGAAGGAGCCGCTCCCTAGGCTGTGTGGCCTCCTGAGTGGGAGGGAGGAGGGTCTTATGATGAGATCAGTGCTCAGGCCGAGGGACCACACTGCCCCTTGCCCTGCCCCCTACTCCGGGCGCCCCGTCCCCACTCACCCCTGCCCCTAAACACACCAGGAATTGACTGGCTGCTTCCCAAGCCCCTCCCCAACCCTCGCCCCACCGTCTCGCTTGCTGCCCTTTTTCAATATATTTATAACTCACTTGTTTATTTCTTTCTTTTAAAAAAAATGCTCATTATAGAAATAAATAGAAAGCCCACAAAAACAGATATGGGCAATGGAAGAGTAGGAGGAGCTTGCTACACTTATGGGAAAGGAGCAGGCAGTGGGAGAAGACGTTTGTATTTGCTCGAAAGGTCTCGGAATCGCTCCAGAGGAGCCCGGAGGAAGGGGTACCGCGGGCTGCATTGGGGGGGGGGGGTTAGATGGCCGGGGAGAGGGGCGGGCTGACGCACTTTTCACGGGTGCCCTTCGGAGGTTTCCGCGGGGGAGGGGAGGGAAGGAGGTGAAGCAGTCTGGGACATCCACGACCACCTTCATGCCTGACCCCCGCTGCCAGCTCGGGGTCCCCCCGTTCACCCTCAGGGTCAGTCGTGAGGGAGGGCACTCTCACTCCCGGCGGCTGGCGTGCTCACGGTGTGGTTTATTGCAGCGAGGACGCCGTTCGGGGCCAGCTGTACCAGTGGTCGCCGGTGACGTCGGCTCCTCCCGGCAATGCGCACGGAGCATCGCCACCAGGGAGCCCCCAAGCCTCAGTGCCCTGGGTTTTCATCGGGCTCCATTTCTTGGACGTGTCGGGCCTCTGTCTCCAGCTCTCCCGGCCCCCGGTGTACAGCAGACACCGCACGGCCCAGAGTCCCCGTCGTGAGTCCCTTTGTTAGACTGACGTGGTCCCAGGCCCCGGGGACACAGGGCACGTCCACCAGGGAGCTCCCCTCCCAGAGCCCAGGGCGGTAGCAGTGTGGCAAAGGTGCCAGTTTCTGCTGCAGGTCGCCGGGCATCCCGTAGGACGTGGGAGGGACGGGCACAGCGAGGTTTGTCCTTGAAGATCAGTCTTGACCCTCCTCTGCCCCCCACTTCCCTTCCTGCCAGCCTCGCGGCTTCGTCGCCAGCCCCCGCACCGCCAGGCTCTCCTGCCCCAAGTAAACCTCTTCCCAGGGGTCTGCTCTGGGGGAAACCGAGGCAGCTGCCTGCACTTACTCATCCCTCTGGGCGGCAGGGGGTGACTGAGACAGGGGGAGACTCTTGGTGGCAGGCTGGCCGTGATGTGGTCACATCTGTTCTTGTGTCCCCCCACCCACCTCTCTGGCTCACCCCCACCTCCTTCTGCAAACACGTTTATAAAGAATTGGAAGCGCAGAAAGTCTTAAAGCGAGACCTACGCCCAGATCACTCACCCCGACAGGGGGCCCCAGGCAGTGACAGGCAGGCAGTGGAGGCCCCCCTGTCCCCAGTGTGGGATGTAGGACGTGACCAGGACAGCCCTGGTCAGTCCAGGTGGGCCATCGTCCATCTCTGCTGGCGGGTGGGGCACCAGGGTCCTTCGCCGGCCCTGCTCCATGACTCCGGCCCCACCACCCTCAGACTCAGGGTCTGGCATCTCAGGGACAGTGCCCTCCGGAGGGGACGTGCCTGGCGTCCGGAGAGGCCCTAGTCCTCCTTGGGTTTGGGGGGCTGCCGCCGCCGGGCCAGCCTGTAATCAATGTACCTCCCGAGGCAGGACCACAGAATGAAGCGCGCCAGCAAGATAATCACCAGCAGGACCATGAGGGGATCGGGGCCCGCGCTCCCACCAAACCAGGAGGCCATGCCGAGGGCGGGCGGCCCCACGGGCCCTGAGTTCCAGGCAGGGCTCTCCCAAGTGCCCACCCTGCGGCCAGGGGCCTGGGCCAGGAGCTCAGGACAGCTGGGCGTCTCCTCGGCCACGCCCACACCCAGGGCCAGCCCTGTCCCCTCCACAGCCCCCGAGCAGGCCAGACTCCAGTCCGGGGCCTCCCTGGCATGTGAGAGGACGGATCGGGGACGGCGAGCGGCCTCCGTGGTCAAGAGGCCCGTGCAGCATTCATCCAGAGCGAGCGGCTCTCGGGGCCGACAATGACCGCATTGTCAGGGCCCGGGGCGGGTGGCTGCCCAGCCTCCCCTCTGCCCGCGCCCCCTGCTCGCCAGCGCTGACGTAATCTGCAAACGTCTCCGGCGGCAGCTGCTGGGCGAAGCTGGCCACCTTCTCCGGCTCTTTCAGCCGCCCACGCCGCTCTTCCGGCCCCGCGAGACAATCGGGCCCTTTCTCTCCCCAATTAGCTATCACTCTGGAGGCCGCGCTGTCCGGTGCCCGTCTCTGCAGCAGCAGCAGGCCCGGTGGGGTGGGGGCAGGGACGCCGGCGGGCACCGGGCCTGGTGGGAGGCCAGGAGAGAGCTGTGCAAATGAAAAGGGAAAGGAGAGAGGGGGAGAAAATGAGGACAGCCCCCTCGAGCCCAGGGGGACCCCAAACACAGCTCAGTTAGCACATGGGCTGTGACAGTGAGGGGGTCGTGCAGTCTGAGACAACACAGCCCAGAAAAGGACTCCCAGCGCCTCCCTGCCCACGCAGGCCAGCGGGCCCAAGTCTTGGGCAAGACCCACGGCCGGGGCTGGATGGGACAGTCCTGCAGGGCCCCCTCACACCCCTCACAGTGACCCTTGGTCCCAAACCAGGTCCCACTGCAGACTCACTGAGTGACCTCGGACAAGCTGCCCAACCACTCGGGGCCACGGACTCCTTACAGGAAAGCGAGGCGAGGAACGAATCCACCTGCAGGTCTGGGGGAGGATCAGGGCGCGGGGGGGGGGGGGGGGCGGAGTGTTCACACCAGGACCACATGGTGCCCAGGGTCAGGCTCTCTGGACTCCCTCCCTCCTCTCCCCCAAAGACAAGGCCCTGAGAAATGTCTGCCCACCCTTCTCCGCCTGACACACACACACACGCACACACACGCACACGTGAATGCTCACGTACATATGCATGCACACATGCACACTCACCAGGACACACACCTCTACAGACTCGGCCCACCGCCGAGTTCAGCTCTGGCCTCTCAGAGCCAAGTTTCTGTGAGGGGAGACACAGCCCTGGCCCCTCACCAACTCCAATCCTAGCCCCCCTTAACTCAAAGGGGCCCCATGGAGCTCAGGGCCCCTACGAGGAGCACAGGCCTCAGGTGCCTGTCCTGGGAGTCGGGAAGAGGTCCGACCCACAGGGCCCTGAGCCAGAGAGAAAGCTAAGGGGCCTCCAGGGCCGCGGGTCACCTGAAGCCAGTTCCTGGAGCCCTTTCCCTTCAAATTAACAATGGGCTCCCACCCAGCCTCTCCAGAAGATTCTACAGAGTAAATGCAAAGGCTTTGGCGGGGAGCACACCTGAAGGTGGGCAAAGGCCCTGGCTGGTGCACTCACTGGTGGTTTTCATACAATAATCCCGGTGAGCTCCCCACTGCTCCTCCACCATCACCCCGGCCTGGGGCCCTGGCAGCCCAGCCACCACCCACTGGCAAAGGCCATCTGGACCCTGAGCTGGGCCCTGCCTTGCTCTCTGGGCAGCTGTACCCTTTTCCGTCCACAGAGCCCCAGGCGTGCACCTGGCAGGGGGTCTCTCTCAGCTAGCATCCAGCTCTGGGTCTATTTGCATGTGCAGAGGTGTGAAGGTCACACACACGGGAATTGAGACGGCAGACCCGGCGTGCAGTCAGGGACCACAGCCGGCTTCCGCGGGACGTGCGCTGACGGGCATCCAGGACCTCGCAGAGGCTCCTCAGACGCCTCGCCAGTTGCCTTCCTGGGGACACCCACCTGCCTGTGGGGTGCCGGTGCCCGGGAAGGCAGCCAGGAACTCGGCGTGGAAGAAGAAGCTGATCCCAGCAGGCATCTCACGTACCTGAGAGGCCAGAGTCTCCAGCGGGCGTCCTGTGGGAGCCGGAGGTGCTGGGCACACGCAGGGCCGGCCCGCTCTCAGCCGCCCACCCCGCAGCTCCGACCCTGCAGGTGCCGACAGGCGGCCTGGGATAAATCTGTTTGCCCAGCTCACGGAGTCAACAGCACCCCGTCACGTGACATTGCACAAGGAAACTCAGGGTCACAGAGGCCCCCCTTCCTGCTAGGACGTCCCCGGCTCCTGGGAGTCGGCGAGGCCAAGGTCAACAAGCCCTTCGGCGAGGGTCGCGGCCATCCCGGGGCTGCCGTTCTGAGAAAAAGCTGCCGGTGCAGGCGCAGGCGCAGGCGCCTTCGGTGGATAAGGGGGCGTCACCCACAGGAAACCATAACGAGGTGATCATAAAAGCACAGCACAAGGGCCAGCTTTGTAGGCATTGCTCACGCGGCACCCAGTCTCCATGGAGTGGGCGCCCGGTGCTCCCCATTCCCAGGGAGGAAGTGCCCCAAGACGCCCCACAAGTAGCAGTGACGGTGGGCCTGGGGGCGATCAGGGCTCCACCCCATGCCTGGGGCCCTGTCACCTGCCTGTCTTCAGTGTCCCTTCACTCTCCACACAACTCTTCTTGGGGGGATGTCCTCAGCTGGGGAAACCCCCTCGCACATAGAGCCGGAGCACCCCGGGCTTTCCACCACCACCACCACCCCACCCCGTGCCCGCCCCCCGCCCTGCCGCCCAGGCTGCCCTTCACCAAACACAGGCCACGCGGTGGGTGATAAGAGCTCCTGCTGGGTCAGGACAAACTCAAAGCTTCCAGAATTCCCCTCAAGATCAAGGTGAGCCCGGCTGTGCCTGAATCACACCTCTTCTTGGCTTTCCCCTCTGTCCTCCTGACTCTGCCCCCCCAACCCCGCCTCCCATTTCCTCCTGCACCTGCCAGCATGCAGCCCGCAACAAAGATGACGGAGAGGACGCGCGTCCCTGGCAACAGGAGTTGGCATTGGCTACAACTCACGGAACTGAGCCGGTGGGAGCTCCTGCCCTGGTCGCCGAGGACAAATGGGGGGCCTGGGTTAAACTCAGGGTGCAAAGGGCTTGGAGGCCTTCCAACACCCAAACGCCACCCGCCCCCGGCCCCGGTGAAGCGGGGACCTGCATGCCCTCCCCGGTCGTCCCCTAACAAAATGCTCGGCAGCCGAGCCCTTTCCACGGGCGAGGTCCGTGGTGGAGGGCTGGGGATGGAGGGACAGTCCGATCCCCACCCAGGACCAGCTCTTGCTGGGGTGCTGCGGTGACAGCGCCAGCACAAGCCCCAAGGGCCCCATTCGAGTTGCTTGCTCTATGGAAGTCGGGTCTCCATCAAGGTGTTTCTGCCGTGGGCCGGGCCTCAGCTTCCTCATCTGTAAAATGGGACAATAGCCCCTCCCCCATGTTCTGTGCCTATCACCCTGGCTTTTGGTTGGTTGGTTGGTTGGTTGGTTGGTTGGGGGGTTTGCTTTCATCGCAGCACCAACATCCTCTGAGACCTGGGGTGTATTTCTGGAGTGAGCGCTCTCACCACGTCCCCCCGGGCGGACGCCACTCCCGGCACCAGGAGGGCACGTGGGAGGAAGGCGTTGCATGCACAGCGTGGGGAGCCCGAGTGAACGGAAGCACGTGTGTTCCTTGGGCCAGATTTGTGAACCCACCAGCGGCTACTGTGCTAAGCCCGAGGTTCTCACAGGCGTTGGAATCCTAGTGAAAATCATCACCATTGCTTTCCTTTTGCACAAACAAGACGCGCTGCTGTTACAAAAAGAAGGCAATCATTGGGGACGAGTGTGCGTTGGAGATCCATGTCGACTGCCATTTGGGCCGAGACGGGCGCAGGTTGCTGGGGAAACTGAGACCCGGGGCAGGTTTGTGGTCAGTCTGCCTCTTCTCCGCAAACATCACATCTCCACACCCAGCACGTGCACTTCAAACCCAGTTCCCACCGGAACGCTCAGCTCACAGGCCACCGTCCTTTGAGGTCTTGTGTGTGTTGCTGGAATGCGAACACTGATTTACTTTCTGCCTGCATCACAAAAGCAGATTCCAGTCCCAACACGGAGAGCTTCCCCGGGGAGGGAGAGCCCTGTGGCCCTCGCCTTCCTCCCAGGCTGCCCCCCCTCCCGCCCCCTGCCCCGCCACATCCCCCACCGAGTCTGGGGCCGGAGCATAGAGCCAGACGGAGAATGCACTTGAGAAAATCGACGCTGCGCCCCTCGGCAGTTGAAAGCTGGTATGTAACTTCGCTGGCAGTGATCAAACAGCTAGTCAAGGCCGCTGTCAGGAACAGAATGAAATTCCAAATAAATTAGCCATGTCCGAGAAGCCAATACAACACTGGATTAGGGCTCACAAAGAAAACGCAATTCATTCAGCCTACCTTGTCAGAATCCTTAATAACCCGCTCCATGGTTCTCACCTCGGGCTGGGAGTCCCCGGCGGGAGGGGACAGAGCAAACCCCACTCGGAACCCGGGGCTACAGAGCCTGGAGGGCACGGTGTGCGCTCACCGCCTGAGTGAGCGTCTGTAAAACCGTGCTTTGAGGCCGGGTCGTTGCAGCAGAAACCATGCACAGCACGCAGAGAGCCACGGACTTGGGGGCCGAAGAGAGGAACAGTAACCATTTTGGCTTAGCCCTGCCCGCCGGCCTCTCCAGTGAAGTGCGTCTGGCAGGGGGTGTCTTTACCGGACCCTCATCTTTCTAGGCAACAAGTAGGTGAAAGGTAACCGCTGCATTTTGCAAATATGAACTGTCCTCTGATACAGCTCAATAATCTATCTAGTCAGCGGCCCTAAAACAACACCTTTTCTAATCAATGAACCCAGAAGGCTCTCAGAGCCCACAAACGCCCTTTGAGAGAGTTAGTCGGCGGAGGCACCTCGCAGGCCCTGGGGGATGTGTCTGCTTTGCCCAAAGACCTCGGAGAGAGCCCCGCAGAGAGGGGTGGGAGAAGGGGGCTGCTTGGCACGGATAAAAGCCGCAGGAACCGAGAGGAGCTGGAAGGAAGTGGTGAGGTTAGTCTGAGAAGGAATGTCAAGATGCCTGACAAATACACAAAATAAAGATTTTTCCCAGAAAATTAAGAGAGAGAGAGAGAGAGGGGGGGAGGACCTAATGGCATTAAATTTTTTTAAAAATTAAGAGAAATGTGCTGAGTGGAGAGGAAAAAGCCTCAGTCGTTTCCCACGGATGACCTGGCCTCGGTTTCTGAGTGAAATCGGAAGCAAGTGACGGGGACAGGGACGGGAGACGCCTGTGAGGCCTGCCAGCTGGTGCAGAACGACTTTTTTGAGGTGAGTCTGAGGGTCCCTCGTATCGGGCCTTGTGCCGGAGGGTGGCGGGTGCGAGGGTTTGGTGACACTTGTGGGCTCCTGACGTTGGATTGAGCCACAGGGTGGGCTGGTTCCTAGAGATAGAGGGTGAGTCACCCGCCAGCACTTTTCTCAGATACAAACCAGCCACCCAGAGCGTGAACCCTGACCACCTTCCATGTGTGGCACTCCCGCTCAGGACCATGGTCCCTGCCCTGGTCATCCTGGGAGGCGCCAGACCACCAGGACAGCCCTGTGCCCAGGGACCACTGCAACTCCTGAACCAGCCGACCCCCGCCTGCTTGCCCTGCCCATGTGCTCCTTCCACGGAGACCACAGGAAAGGCGCCTGCCCACCTCTCCCCGCCCCTCCGCCTCCTCACGGACCCTGGAGCTTCCGCCCGTGGCCCCCAGGGTGTGGTGCGGCCCCCAGGGTGGCGTGCCCTCTGCGGGGACCTGTGAGTCACAGGCTATCTTCCCAGTGGCACCCGTCTCCTGGTCTGCTGGCTTTGCCACACCTACATGATAAAACCCACATGAGAACGTTCACTCCCTTCATGCTAATTCTTTGTCCGTTCTCAGTATCTCCTCTCGGCTTTGTGGTCTGTCTTTCTGTGCTTTCTATGCTGTCTTTTGAGGAACATACGTTCTGAAGGTAATGCATATTTATCACGGGTACGAAAGGCCCTACCTGGGATGGTATGGTGAGAAAAATAAGTTAGACCGGCCGGCGTGGCTCAGGGGTTGAACATCGACCTACGAACCAGGAGGTCACAGTTCGATTCCAGGTCAGGGCACATGCCCAGGTTGTGGGCTCGATCCCCAGTAGGGGGCGTGCAGGAGAGGCAGCCGATCAAGGATTCTCTCTCATCATTGCTGTTTCTATCCCTTCCTCTCTGAAATCGATAAAAACACATTTTAAAAATTAATTTTTAAAAAGAAAGAAAAGTGAGACAGACGGAGATTGGAGAAGACACAGTGCGGTCATTGTTCCCCCCTTACAGAGTGAGGGGGGACCCCGTGACAAGCCCCTCTCGGAGCGGCCTGCCCCACTGCTGCTCACACACCCGCGGCCGAAGCAGGCCGGTGTTCACGCCTCACAGCAACGCGGGGGTGTCCCTGCCGTGACGTTATGTCATACAAGACACTGCCATAGCACAGGAGGGAGGGTCTGCTGCTGGCTTTGAGGAAGCGAGCTGCCAGGTTATGAGAGGAGTCGCCACCCAGTGGGACCTGAGGATGGCACCCCCGGCCGACCGCCGGCGAGAAAACAAACTGCAGAGGACTGAATTCTGCCCACAACCACGTGAGCTGGAAGCGGGCTTCTCCCGGAGCCTCCAGTGGAGGCCACGTCCCCGGTGTCCGGTGAGCCCTGAGCAGAGAAGCCAGCTGATAAACAGGCGGAGCTTTAGCCTGTTTGTGGCCATTTGTTACAAAGCACAGATGACTGATGCAGATTTCGGGGGGGGGGGTTGAACCCCACCACGTGCCTGAGAGGTTGAGAGCCCTCAATACTCGGTGGAGAACACTGGTGACCACCACAGATCCCGGATTTTTATACAAAAATCCATTCCAGGTGGTTTAGCTATAAAGGTGACAGACAAAACCATACAACTTTTAGAGGACCACACAGAAAAACAATTTCATCTGCACACAGAAAATACACACTGCACAAGAAAAGATTGATCCAGTTCATTACATTTAGACAAATGACATTGATGTTTGCCGCTCAGAGACTACCAGCAATGCTAATCCCAAAGGATCTATTTCGGGCCAAAGAGAAATAATCACAGAAGGAAGATGTAAAATGCAAGAAAGGAATCATGAGCAGAGGCCATGGGGAATAGCTAGGTAAATCTACAGAAAACCACCAACTGCATAAAACAGGAAAAATCAGGTCTAACATGGGGACATTGAAGTTAGACATAAGCTATATGACACAATCGCCGATAAGTCAAAGAGCGGGAATATGTTCTAAGGACTCATATCATTTGGAAGGAGTATAAAATATTGGTAGACTTAGACAGTTAAAAGTTATCCACAGTCGCCACTGAGAGACTAGAAATGGAATATAAGTTTCAAATAGCAGAGAGGAGAGAAGAAAATGGGAAAAGATCGACCATGTGGCAAGCTCAAAATAAAGGGCAGAGATAAATCCCACCGCCCCGAGGTTATACTGAAGGAACCGGTGACTGCTCTGAACTTGCCCTTGAGACGACACCCTGCTGAACTTGACCTTGAGACGGCACCCTGCTGAGCCTTACAAGGCTTTCAGGGCCACTTCCTCCTCCACCTTCAGGCTTCGTCTTTAATTTCACCTTCTCAGAGAGGCCTCCACTGACCTCCCTGCTGGCCGGTCTCCAGGCTGCCTGTTTCCTCTGCACCATTTACTGAGCACCACCCGTCCATCCTCATTACTGGTGCATTCCATATCTGCAAATTCGCCTGCTCACTAACGGTTATTTGTAACCCCAGATCAAAATCGCACCCCGGTCACGGTCATGCGAGAGCATTTGAGCCGCTGGACACCGGTTCCGGGAGCGGCTGAGCCAGGCTGCATGCCGCCTGTTCTGGCCACACCGTAAATAAGGGTCCTTTCCGTAGTCTGTTTAGTGCCCGTTCTTGCATTTTTGCGCTTTGTGTTGGTGGTTTGGGCGTGTGAGATGGTCCGAGGCGCACGGCGGCGTGCCTCACGAAGAAAACATATGTTAGACGAGACTCATACAGGCATGAGTTATAGAGCTGTTGGCCGTGGGTTCAATGGTAATGAATCAAAATATATATTAAATCGGGTGTCTTTCAACAAGGTTGTGGGTGAGTCAGTTGGTGGAAATGTGGCCTGAGGTTCGAAGGAGCCCAGCCCTGTATTGCCCCCGGGGGCAGAGGCTCGGTGTTGGCAGAGAACGGTTACCACCCAGGGGCACTTGCAAAAGGAATGAGTTAAAGGGCACCTGAACCCTCGTTCATACTCTAAAGGTGCCAGGACCCTGGACACAGGATCCCACACCCTGTCTCAGGCCAGGGAGCTTTGAGAGGGTACTGGCCTGAGCGCCCAGTGTGTGGAGTTCGAGAACCAGTCACCCCTTATTGAGCATAATGCAAGTGACTCCCTCTCCCTGGGCCTCAGAAGCCTGGAAAAGAGCGCGCGTGGTTTTTAACTTTAATTAAGTGTCCACTATATGCCAAACACTGCAGGCATCAACTAGGGAGCATCCAAAACTCTCCAGGGAGGCTTAACCGGGGTTAGTTTTCTTTAACTGACAAGGGTTGGGGCAGCATGCCATCCATGCGTAAATGCATCTGACCCCGTCATCTTGACCTTGTCATTTTAGCCTCATGGCCCCAGATGGCCGCTGCATCTCCAGCCCTTAACCTAAACTCCAGGAAGAAGAAAATAGCCCAGAGGAGGCAGTGATGCTGCATCAGGGAAGCAAACATTCACAGGGGGAAATCCAGCACCTTCCACGTCTATCCCTGCTTAGGCAAGAATGATGTCACGTGGCCCTGGATTCCACGGCAGCAGGGAAGTCAGGGGTCCTCGCCAGGCACTTTGCAGGGAATTTGCTTGTATTCCTATGAGGCAGTTATTTCTAACAAACCCCAGCACCAAGAAGCTAAGTGACTCAAATCAAACCCACAGAGCTGGGACCTGAACCCACATCAGAGTCTCCAAACTCTTTCTCGGCATCACTGGCTCCTGCTCTGCCAACTTCTCCAAAGGTGAGGGGGCAGGGGTATGTGAACTTTTAACTCTTCTCCTAAATCACGCACCCAACTTGCGCATCCTGCTCCTCTCCGACCTCAACGGAGCCCGGCCCGCCTCCCCGCTCCTCGGCACTGTTGATCCGGGAGCAGCTGCTCACCTGAGTTCAGCTGCTGCCCCAGTAAGAAACGCCCCAGTTCCTCATCAGGCCCGTGGGCATGGACCCCAGCCTGTCACGGCCCCGTGGGCAAGCGAGGCACCCCAGACCTTGAGGGCCCGTCCGATGGCACACGTCCACTCTGCCCCAGAGGGTGCCTGTGACCGTGGGGTGACGCGGCGGAAGGCGGGTGATTGTATAAAGCTGCAGAAACTGCAAACCCCTCATGAGACGACCGTCACAGCTGCCACTCGGGAATCCGGCCACCCCGGGGCGAGGACGCCTGCCAAGAGGAACTGTGCTTTCCTGCCTCCCTCCGGCGAGCCCCCCATCGCATTTCCGTCCCTTCTCGCCTGGGAAACCTGAAATCACACGTTCGTCAGGCTAAGCCTGGATTCCTGGGTGGCTAATGTTTCTGAGTAATCGGTGTCGACTTGCTGGTCTGTGGCTTCGAGTGCGGGACAATGGGCTCCCCGGCCAAGGCCCGTTGCCTAAGGCCCAAAGGATGGCTTTCTGCTCATCAGGAAATGAGCCCCCTCCCATCATGATGGAAAGTCTATGTGGCCCGGGGTGCTTGGCTCCCAAAACCTCTTTGTTTTTGCATGTACACATATACCGAGATTTGTTTCCGGAGCAGGAGGGGCTAGGAGGAAACGCAAAGGACACCAGGGATTAAGATAACCCTCGCCAGGGCCGCCACCTCTCCCAGGACATTTCCTGTTGAGCTAAGGCCTGGGTTCTCACACGGCCTGTGGCTCTTCCTGACGGCCTGTCAGCCCCAAGCCCAGCGAAGCTCATGGCCCCCCTGGGGCGGGGGCAGGAGGTCACAGGGGCAACCTGGGCGCCACTGTACCCCAAAGCCAGCGGGAAGAGCAGGAGGCATTGACAGCAGGCAGGGGAGGGCAGGGCAGAGCAGGGGCCCTGGTTGCCAGCCACCCCTTCCGAGGATGTGCTGGACGGGACAACAGCATGGCGCTGCAGGTCCCAGCCAAGAGGTGGCAGGACCCGTGGGAGCGTTTCCCCGCCCACTGAGACCCGGTCCACTTGGCGCCTCCCACGACCCACTGAGAGCCACTGACTTAGGCTCGACAGCAGTCCCTCGTCCTTCTGAGGGGCTTGTCGAAAGACGTCCCTCCCTAAAGCCACACCCAGGCGGGGAGCTGGTTTTCACACCATCACCCAGCACGTCTGATTCTTCTTCCTTCAGGCGACCCTTGCAACCCGGGCTCCTGGTGGGTGGGTCTTTCCCCTCCAATCCTCTCTGCACGGCCTTGCCAGGCTAATCTCCCCAAAACACAGTGCACGTGAAACACAGACACTCACACACACACACACACACACACACACACACACACACACACTCACACACACTCACACATCTCCTAACCCTTCAGGGGTAACCCTGAGCACCTCCCATTCTGTCAGGTCCCTGATAAGCACATAATCACACTCAGTCTGCCCAACAGCCTTATGAGGCACCCATATCTCCATTTTACAGACGATAAAACTGAGGCTCAGAGAGATTAAACAACTCCCCAAACCACCACTCCCCCCGCCCCCAGAGGTTAAGCGATACCGCTTCCCCGATCACTGGAGCCAGGAGGGGAACCCAGGTCCCTGGGACAGCTCTTAGCCACTCTCTGCCCCGGGCCCACAGGCTCAAGCCCAAACTCTGCACCTGGCCTTTGAGCTCCCTCCGTCTGGCCATCCTGCCCCTCATCATGCAACTTCGCTCTCCTAAACCAGGCTGCTCTCCTTCCTCCCCCAGACACAGGCCCTGTGCCAAAGCACTCCCCACCTGGAACGCCTCTCCTGCCTTGTAGCCAGTTTCCAAGACAACCCCCAGCAATCCTCACCTCCTGGTACTCACTCCCGGTGTAGTCAGCTTCCACTCTGCTTACGAGTGACCTGTGAACCAGCAGGATGTTGCAGAAACGATGTGTGTGATTTCTGAGTCGATCACAAAAGACATTGTGGCTTCCATGAGATCACTCCCAGTGGGGGAAGCTAGCCGCCATGGCGTGAGGATGCTCAAGCAGCCCTGTGGAGAGGTCCATGCAGTGAAGAACTGAGGCCTCCCGCACCAGTTGGCAAACACCTAAGGAGCTGCCTTGGTAGCAAATCAGTCCAGCCCCAGTCGAGCCTTCAGATGACACAGCCTCAGCTTGGACTGCAATCTTATAAAAGATTGAGCCAGAACCCCCTGGAGAGGCCACTCCCAAATTCCTGACCTACAGAAACTGTGAGATAATAAATGTTTACTATTGGTTTAAACTATTACACTTTAGGGAAATTGGTTGTGCAGTAAAATAACTGATCCACTCTTCACACCCCCCCCCCGCCAAAAAAAGAAAACTGGGGGTGAAGAAGTCAGCGGATAGCAAGTGAAAAGATGCTCAGCACCATTAGACAGCACTTGACACTCATTAAAATGGCTAAAATGTTAAACTGACAATACCAAGTGTCAGCAAAGACAAGGGGCAGCCAGAACTCTCATACATGGCTGGTGGGAGAGCAAAATGGTGCCGCCATGTTGGAAACCAGTTTGGCAGTTTCTTATAAAGTTAAATATGCATTTATGCAATCCAGCAATCCCGCGTTTAGTGTGCACCCACTAAACCTGTCCACACAAAGACCTACACCCAAGTGCTCACAGCAGCTTTATTCACATTTGCCACAAATGAAAAAGACGCAAACATCCATTACCTGGTGGATGGGAGAGCAATTGTGGTCTAGTTATACAGTTGAGCATTCATGCCCTATTCCTGTCATGTTCAGCAATAAGAAAGTACGAACTACGGACACACGCACAGGCGTGGATAAATCGCAAATGCACGACGCCAGGAGGTGGGAGCCAGGCACAAAGGGCGGCCTATGCGTGGTTTCACTCCCGTGGCGTTTTGGAAAAGGCAAACCCATAGGAACAAAGAACAGATGCGTGGTTTCCAGGGGCTGGGGTGGGACAGTTCTATACCTCAATTGTGGTGGTGGTCACACAACTGTATACCTTTATCAAAAGGCATTAAACTGTAAAACAGGCAGCTTTTCCTGCATGGAAACTATAGCTCAGTCGCCTCCCCGCAAAAGCCCTGGTCCTCGTCACTGGAAGCAGTAGAGCGGGGGGAAGGGACGAGCTCATTTCTGCAGCAGACACGGTGCCAGCGACTAAAGGGCGCTGTCTCCTGTGGTCAGCGTTCATGAGCCCTGTGCTCTGTCCATCAGACAGATGTGCAGACTGAGACCTGGAGAAGGGAGGTCCCGAGGCGGCGGCAGCCAGGATGCGATGGAGTTGGGGCTCCGGCGTCCACAGCCCAGACCACGGAGGTTCCTGGGGGAGACCGTGGCACCGCTCAGCTTCCCGGGGAGGACGAGACCTCGGGGAACAATTTGAAGATCAGAACCTGGAGGGAACCAGGTCTCATTGGTCAGCACCCACCTCCTACAAGCACCTTGATCACAGAAAAGACCCCAAAATGTGAGGAGGAATGAAGACCAGGGGCGACACCTCAGCTTACCCTGCCCTTGGGACGCTCACAGCTGCATTTGGCCCCAGGTGGCCTCCCAGACAAGGACAGGTGGCTGCCTAGGCACACCCCCATGGTTCCCCAGGGGTGACGGAGGCCAGAGCTGCCCCTCCCCCTGGGCTGGGGTGCTGGGAAGGGAGGGAGGGGACTCAGGTCCTGTCCGGCCTGTCTAGGAGGGACGGCAGCCCCTGGCGAGGCCGGAGGAGTGTCTGGGCACCCACCCCTGCAATCAAAGCACAGCCAAGTGTCTGCAGGGAGGGGCTAACATGGGGGGCTCGCTGAGGGACCCTTGCACCCCATCCCAGTTCTGACTGAAAGTTCTAGAAGCAGGAAACTCTAGCACTAAGCCCTTCAGCCTGAGTATGCAGCTCAGGGTGCAAAGCCTCAGGCCCAGCACGAGCAGAATTTCCCACCTAGAGGCGGGGACAGAACGGCCCCCAGTCCCTGGGCCACCGCTCCCTGCTCTCCCGGCAGGTCTGAGCCCCTGGGGGGCGGGGGGCGGGGAGTGGGGGGCGGCCTGCGCTCCCACAGTGACCTCTTGCCTGGCTGTGCGGTTTACAGACGAGACCAAAAGCCACTCTGTGCCTCGGTTTCCTCCTCTGAAAGGTGAGAGTCGAAATCCTGTCTGTATCCGTCTCTCCGAGCTGCTTAATGGCGAGGAGGTCTGAAAAGTACGATGGTGTAGGCCTGGCACATGGTAGGTGCCCCTGTGCCCGGGCCCACGGCCTGGCAGCCCGGTGCCTCTGGGCCATCTCCCATGGAAGGTTGGGCGTCGGTGCCAAGATGCCGAGATATCCCAGCCTGGGAACCTTTCTGGGCCACCCCTGGGGCTTATCCAGCTCACGCGGAGGCCCGGCGGCCTGGACAGCCCTCTGTCCCCGAAGCTGGCCAAGGCCCTCGGCGCTGGCAGGGGCAGGTGCCGGGCCTGGACACACGCCAGAGGGGAGGGACTTCCGAGCGGGAGAGCAGGCAACGGCCTCCTGGGCCTCCGTTTAGGACCCGCGTGGTACTGAGCTGACCGCGAGGACCAGAACCTCCAGGGACAGGGACCGCCAGCTGGACGGAAGGCCGAGAAGGACGTGCGGCCAGACTCTCCCCGCAGAAGGAGGCCGGCTCCTTTCAAACTCGGGAATTCCCAGGTAGGAATGTCCCCCTTTAGGTGCCTCCCGGGCACCGCCCACAAGCACTGACACAGCGACGCGGCCTTCGCCACCCCCTGAGCTCTGAAGCTGGCTTCCAGAACACAATACTGACCTCTCTCACGGCCTCCTCCTCCCAGCGCCCTCCAAAGCAGGCAGCTAACAGAGGGAAACGGAGGCTTAGCAAGGTCACGCTCCTTCTCAAGGTCACACGGCCAGGAGATGTGGAGCCAGACCCAGAACCCAAGATTCTCACTACAGGGCCCCCTCTGTCCCCTCACCCCGCTGCACGGGTGCGGGGTCCACACCCTCAGGGAGCCCCCAGCACTGCCAGCGCCGCCCCAGGCCAGGGCGCGCACCCCTAGAAGGGCCAGTCTTCTCACCTTGGATTAAGGCTCCCATGAGCCTCAGGGACTTGTGCTTTCAAGGGTTCCTTCTTCCATAAAATAATAATAATAAAATAATTTATGTTTATAACTGCATTGGGACAAAAGCAAATTAATAGTATATATCGTGCTACTTTCCTAGAGGCCCGAAGTCCAAACTGCAGGTGTCTCAGGGCTTCACTCCTGAGGCTCGGGGCAGGGGGCGGGGGGGCGGGCGGCAGTCCTTCCTGCCTCATCCAGCTTCCCGGGGCTGCAGGCAGCCCGGCTTGTCGCCCCAGTCCTCCAACCTCTGCCTCTGTCCTCACATGGGCTTCTCAGGAGGACACCAGTCATTGGATTACAAGCCACTGTCCCCACTGTAACCTCATCTTGGCTAATTCCATCGGCTAAGACCCTATTTCAGATGGTCACATCCTGAGGTTCCAAGCGGACACAGCGACACGGCCCTCTCCACCCCCAAGCTCTCCACATATAATATTAAGACATTTTCTTCCATGTAAGAGGTTACATTTGTATTCTGACTTTAAAACATTTTTTTGTAAACCCAGGCACTGCGCTGCCTGGAGACGTCACCCTAATGTCTGGCCAGCCCCGTTCTCCAGGCGTCACCTAGCCCGTTCTCCAGGCATCACCAGGCGCACAGTAGGTGCTGGCTGCACACTAGGCGTGGGCAGGCAGGTCTTGGCCACTGTGAGGGGCAGGCCCGGCCGTCTTTCTGCCCGGCTGCTGTTCGCCTCTCCCTCCTCCCTGGCGCTGGGCAAGAGTACTCTCTGCCGTAATCTCTTCCGACCGGGGCACCTTCCCACTGGCCACCCTTCACACACAGCCCTGCCCGGGCGCCGCCCGCCCGCTCCAGGCTCCTGATATGAATGCGGAGGTTAGATTTCCTTGACACCACTTTAATTTTTCAAATAGCAATCGAGTTACCAAGCACACTGGCACCTGGGCCCGGTTCCACCGCCACTTGGCAGGACCTGTGAGAGCGGCTGGCAGTGATGGATGCGGTGCCCCTCGGCACACCCCCACCCTGCCTGCCCTCCCCGCTCTGCCCGGCCACCCGTGCCAGCCCGGCGACCGCACGCGGCCGGCCCCTGGCAGCTGCAAGGCCTGAGTGCCAGGACGCAGAGCGGCCTTCTCCCAGCGTCGGGCTCAGGCCGGGCAGCTTCCTGGCACGGCCTGGGGGCCGGTGCAGGGCCTCTCCGCCCCCAGGGGCTGGGCTGACGTGGTTTCCCACCCACTCAGCCTCACCCTCCCTCAGCCCCATCGCCAAAGCACATCACTTAGAAAAGCGTGATGCAGAGACTCTGAGAGCTAGGAGGAGGTTAGCCACCCACCCGGGCGGGGGTGGGACTGGGGTTCCGGCTGTCAGTGGTCCCCAGGAGGGTGAGGGCAGCCAGGCTGGGGTCAAAGTCCAGCCCTTCCACTTGCTAACTCTGCACCCCCGGGCAAGCTCTCAGAGGTGCCCTGGGCTGTGCCCTCAACACACCACCTCTCTGTGCCTTGGTCTTCCCGCCCGCAGAGTGGGTCGATCTGTGTGACCGGAAAAGCCAGCCCTCCGACGGGTCAGGGTCAGGGTCACGTGTGGGAAGCAGACGCTGGGATGGTCGGGTCCCTGAGGAAGGCCAGTCAACCCTGTGGCAGGGAGAACAAAAGGCAGCTCCAGGCAGCTCCCCGGGAGCCCACTGTTAAGGGACTGGCCCGTCTGTATGCGAGCCACCGTCTGGGTGCTGCCGAGTCTCCCGGAAGGACTCGGCTCCTCGTTTGCAGGCACCGTCCCTGCGCGAGGTGGAGAGACTGAGGGCCTCTGGACAGACTCCAGGAGGGGCTGGGACCCGCCCAGGGACCCTCAGCACAGCACAGCCGGTCAGTCCGGCTCCACGGGACCGACCTTGACCCTAGGTTGGAGTGCAGGAGATCAGCCTGGGGAGGGTCCTTGAAGATTGTGGGGAGTTTGGGGGGGTTGACTGGGCCCCAGCTCTGCTCTCCGTCCCGGACGAGTCCCCCGCCCCGCTCTGCCTGTCGAGATGGGGCTGCACGTTAGAATCCAGCGCCAGGCAGTGCCCTGCGGCCCCCGTTTCTGTAAACCCTGGGTCTGTCGCAGGGAGGGACTCGCTTCGCCGGGTCACTGAGCCACGGCAGGACTGTGGTGTGGACAAGAGTCAAGGACAACTTCCAGGGCCGCCCAGAGGTCACAGATGCGGGATGTGCTGTCTCCACGGAGAGGCGCAGGGAGAGCGACCGATGCTCCTTGGGGACCCACGTGCCTCCTGCTCAGCAGAGAGCTGCCTGTCACCTGGGAGAGCCCCGCTGCAGGCGAGGCCCCAGGACCTTAGCAGGACGCATAGCAGAGCAGTGAGTCACCCGAAGCCGAAGCCGAGAGCAGGCAGGCTCCGCAGGGCTGCGGGTGGGGAGCGGGCGTGAGGGCAAGCCGTCCATGCAGAACAAGGAGAACCGGCCTGGAACCAGCCCTGGGGCAGCGTCCTCCCTGCCTGCCGGGAGCACGGCCTTGGGAAGCACGCGGGAGGGGAAGGCACCTGCCCAAGGTCGAGCGAGGACTCCAGGCCGGGACTCTGGGCTCCCAGCACAGCGCTCTGTGGGCAGCCAGGTGCCCAGGTACAGCCACCCTCACAAGCAAACTGCACGGTCTCAGAGGCATTTCACACCCTGGATGCTGACGCCAGACGAGGGTCCGAGGAACCTGGTTCCAGACATGGCCTGGCTTCGCCTCAACCCGGCGGCCACTTACATATCTGAGCCTCCGTTTCCCCATCTGGGAAATGGGACAACAATTCTACCTCCCCGACCAAGCACGTTCGCATCAAATGAGATAAAAGTTAAAGCACCCACTATGTGCCTGGCACCCTGTGGGGCAGGGCTGGGGAACATCGGGCCTGCGGGCCGTATAAGGCCTGAGAAACCATTTGGCCTGGCCCTGCCAAGGCATTAGGGTGAGTTAATTAACTGTCTGACCAAGTAGAGCGGGCTCATTTTTAAGTTGATGATTTTATATGGCCCTCGAATGATGTTATAAATATCCAAGAGGCCCTGGGCAGAGAAAAGGTTCCCTACCCCTGCTGTAGGGGCTTCACATGAGCTATCTGACCTGAGATCCACGTTATGGGTGTGGAAACTGGTGCCGAGATGCCAGCCCGCCTGACGCCACGTCCTGAGGAAGTGACACAGCCAGAGCCGCAGGCTGGACCCGTCTGGCACGGGACCCACCTGACCACCTCTCCCTGCGAGGCCCTCGGGGCCAGAGGGGGACACGGGAGGTGAATCTGCAGGCCGGTCCCCCCCCCCCGAGGGCTCTGTGGGGCGGAGGACAGTGGACCCAGGGACTCACCGCCCGACGGGAGGCAGGCACCGACGTGGAGACAGGGTGCGAATCCCAGCCGGACCTCAGTGGGCAAGTCCCTTCACTTCCCCGAGCCCCAGTTCCCTCATCCATAAAGTGGGGGATGGTGTCCCTATCATAGGACTGGGGCGAGGCTTCCAGGGATGCCAACACCCTCAAACGTGACCCACGGGTCTGCCCGAGGAAGCCCTTGGAGGCACTGGGTCCTCTCTCCCTCGGCTTCAAGCTCATCCCACATCACCCAGGTGTGCTGAGGACCCCCTCCCCCCAAATCCTCATGTTCTGGGAGACGGGAGCCTTTGCCACGGGTACCAATCAGGATGAAATGCCCACGGGTGACTTTCTGTCCTGACGAGGAAGCCCAGAGGCAGATGGTCCAGGGCACAGGAGCCGGCAGGCCCTACAGAAGAGGAGAAGCAGGGGTCCCAGAATAAGTGCAGACGCTGCTTGTCGGAAGACACAGGCCACATGTCATCATTCCGAGTCGTTAGCAGCCTAACACCCGCGAGCGAGCCTTGGGATCGAGGAGCAAGAATACCCTGGGGACCTGCAGGAGTTTGCACCCTGGGCCAGGAGCTGGGCGTCCCGGGCCGGGGCCCCTCTGCCCCTGTCTCCACCTCGGTGTGCCCAGCTGTGAAATGGACTGGTTAGACCAGATCCGGGGTCCCAGGCAGGGCTGGAGGGAAGGTGCCCAGCAAACGTGAGTGCCTGCCCCATCCACAGGCACACGCTTCTGTCCTCCCCCTCTGGATGCCACAGGACGCCGGCTGGCATGGCCAGGTCCTCTGACTTTCCCAAGACAAATCGGAATCTAGACTAATTTGTGAAATGTCCGAGAGCAGGTTGAATGGTGGCCCCAAAACACAGATACAACCAAGTTCTAATCCCTGAACCTGAGCATGCGACCTTCACCGGAGAAAACCCTCGGCCGGTGTAATTAGTTATGAATCTGAGATGAGATTGCCCGGGGGGCGGGGGGCTTCAGATCCAACAACAAGTGCGCTTAGAGGAGACGGAAGACAAGGAACATGAAAAGGGAAGCCTGTGAAGACAGAAGCAGGGGCTGGAGCGCGCCACACGCCCAGGACACCAGGAGCCCCCCACGCTGGAGGAGGCGGGCAGGACCCCCATCCCCCCCCCCCTCAGAGACAGCGTGGCCCTGAGACACCTCGATTTCTGTGGTTTTAAGCCCCGTGTGTGGTCCTTTGTGACAACCGCCCCGGGACACTCACATTCTACCCACATACATGTGCATAGGCTGGCTTCTCTCTCCTCTTAATACTAAAGGAATCCAACACACACACGGCAAAGAAGCCCAGAGGCAGGTGGTCAGCAGGCCCTGGGGGGGGGGGGGGGCAGCGAGGCACCTGTGTGATGTCGGGGCCACGACGCAGCCTGAAACCTCGGGCCACTCCTTGCAGCCTGGGGCCCCTCCTGCTCCTCGCGGGGCAGCTGCGAGGCTGGCTATGGCCGGGCTCTGGACACCCTCAGGGCCTTCCCGGTTTGCGGGGGGGCAGTTATAACAAGGCCTTTGGGCTCCCGTTTCCCGAGTGTGATGGAGCTTGTGCATCCCTCATTCATGCCACCCTCCCGGCTCCCGCCCCACTCCCCGGTCAGAAGTGGCAGTGCTCGGGCACAGAGCCGGGCACAGAGCCGGGCCCACCTCCCCGGCTCCCACCCCCCCAACTCCCACCCCCACTCCCCGGTCAGAAGTGGCAGTGCTCGGGCACAGAGCCGGGCACAGAGCCGGGCCCACCTCCCCGGCTCCCACCCCCCCAACTCCCACCCCCACTCCCCGGTCAGAAGTGGCAGTGCCCGGGCACAGAGCCGGGCACAGAGCCGGGCCCACCCCCCTGGCTCCCGCCCCCCCGACTCCCACCCCCTGACTCCCACCCCACTCCCTGGTCAGAAGTGGCAGTGCTCGGGCACAGAGCCAGGCCCAGAGCCGGACCCGGGCGGTTGGGCAGACGCGGGCGCCCTCCGGCTGCACCTGCCTGCCCCAGAAGAGCGGCCGTCACGTGGCCGAGGTGCCAAGCTGGTGAAAGGCCACCCTCTCGCCCCTGGCACCGCTGCCCACTGCAAACGCCCAGCCCGAGTTGGTGCCAGCAGCTTTCAGGGCTGTCATGTGCCCGGGCTGCTGGCGGCCAGCCGGTCAAGCGGCCCTGCCCTCCTTCCCCCTGGCACACCTCTGCCCCGCAGGAATGCGTGTGTGCGCTTTTTATTCCTTCGAGGGGAAAAAGCTCTCTCAGCAGAATTCTTCCCTGGACCCTGCTGCTGTTCTGCCGGGTGGCATCCTGGGGCAGTGGGCCCTCCTGTTCCCTGGAACCACAGGTGCCCTCCAAGGCACCCCTTCGCTCGGGAAGGATCAGGGGAGGGGCCCAAGGTCGCAGGGCAGGCTGGGGAGTCACCTCTGAGACTGTAAGTCCTGGACATCAGCTGTGACTTTGACGTTCCTCCACCTGAGCCTCGGGCTGTTCATCCCCAAAGTGGGCACAGCCACGGGGCCTGGCACAGGGGGGCACACGTGGGAAACCGTGCTCTCCATCGTCCACACGCTGCGGCTTTCTGGGTGTTTGCCGGGCTCTAATCAAACACAGAAACGCACACGAGCGCACACTGGTCAGATACGCACTTGGCCGCCCTCCTAGGACAAGCGACGGGCACGCCTGTTTCTCTGAGCCTCGGCTGCGTGCCCGGCGGGTCCGCAGTCCAGTCGGTCACAGCCTCCTCCAGGGCCACCTGGAGGCGAGCGGCCGTGGGGCCGGCCTGGTACGGTCAGGCTCCACCACGGAAGGGCAGCCTCCCTCCTGCACGCGGAGACCCCGCGAGGGCCCGGCACCCAGGCCTTTGTGTCTGGTGTTCCTCCTCTGAAAGCTGGGTGCTGACCCGGGCTCATCTCGGCACCGTGGGCCCCTGAGAGAGTCGCCCTTCCCCGTGGGCGGGTCTGTGGGGCGGCGGGAGGGCAGGCTGTGCTGAGGGCACAACATGGCAGAAGAGCAGTGACCGGGGGACTGCCCAGCCTCAGGCAACTCCTAGGGAACCCCCGCGGCACGGAGGCAGCCTCCACGTGAAAAGTGGGGACAGGGCCCCCCGTTCCCATCATGCAGATGGGAAGCTGGCGCTAAGGAGAAGCAAGACAGCATCTTCCCATAAAGCCCCCTCCTGGGTGCCAGCTTGGTCTTTCTACCCCAGATTTCTGCCCCCCACTCTCCACCCCAGGGCCCTGGCCTCCCCTCAAGCCCAGGCACTGAGCACCCACTCGGTGGGGCCTCCGGAAGAGCTACTGCCACTCCTGCTTCCACAGTGATGGAAACGCAGGGCACAGAGAGGTTAGGTAACTTGCTTGAGGTCACACAGCCAGGGCATGGGCCTGAGCCCGGTCTGGCTGCTCCCCTGCCCTTGCTTTCGACTGCCCAGCCACCCGTCTGCGCACTCCTGGCTCCCGGAGCCGCTGCCTCTGGAGTCTTTGTCCCACGGGAGGGGGCTGCCTCCCGCACCAGAGCCTGAGAACAAGTCTCTGCACCCCCCACCCCACCCCGTGCATGTGTCCCCTCGTTCGTCCTCAACAACAGAGCTCAGTGGTGGCTCTGGCCCGAAACGCACAGAAGAAAAAGGGCGCCAGGGAGCCCCACTCTCAGGAAGGGGAACGGGGGGTGGGGACTCAGGTGCCGCAGGGCGAGGTCCCAGAACCTTTTAGGACCAAACGAGGGGTTGGGACTTTTCTCTTAGACGTGTATCCTGAGGAGCCATTGAAAGCTCCAAGTCCAAGGTGAGTGATAGACTTTGCATTCGGAAGTGTCCCCTGGAGGCCCCGTGCCCAGAGGAGGAGAGGCCTGGAGTGGGGCGAGGCCACGCACGGGGGACAGGATGGGGCACTGAGCGGGAACGTGGGACCACAGGCACTTTGCTAAGGAGGCAGGGCTGGCAGGACGTGCAGGGTGGCAGGAGCTCGCACACAGTAGGCACTTTTTTAAATGCCCTGCAATTGCCTCTGGGTTCCGCAAGAAAAGGATGTTTCTGGAAGTTTGGTAGAAAATTCAGAGAATGCAAAAAATGAACAACGGATTATGAGTGCACCCTCCCCACCCACCCCACCACCCCCACCCCCACCCCGGCTGACTTCCGACCCAGCCACACGCAGCGCTGGGCCAGGATCGGGTATAGAAAGAGAACATGGAAAACGCCGGCAGACGAGGAAGACAGGGCCCGGGGCTGAGCCACCGAGAGGAGACCAGGCCCGTGGTCGGCCAGGACGCAACGTGTGCGTGTGGGCTGCCCGGACTCCCATCGCACGCAGCTTCTCAGGGGTGGATGCCCACAGCCTGGGGCAGCTGGCTCCTGGGCAGTGGAACCCACAGACAGGACACGGAGCCCTCGCACCAGTGCCCCCGGGCGCTGCGGGCCACCTCGGGGCCGGCCGCCGGCATGGGCGTGGGGGTGGGGGAATTCACCAAGCCCACAGCAGGGAGGGCCGCCCTGCCATGGCCCAATGGGCAGGTGGAATCAGCACGCCGGGCTGAGCGATTTGGGCCAGAATTTGGAATGCCACATGTAGCAAACAGTTAATGATCAGCTGCTCACCCGATCCATCAGACCCGGGGCTAATAGGCCATAAACTGTGTAAAATATCTGCCCTCCGACCAGGCTAGACATGACACCAGGGAGTGAGCATGTCTCGGTTCCCCTTCCGATAACCTTGTTCTAGAGGCAGGTGCGTGGGAACATTTCCCCCCAAGCCATTTATCTGGAAAAGATTCCCACGCCCAGGCTCACCCTCCCCTGCTCACCCTCCCCTGCAGGCCGCGGGGAGGGGACGCATGTTCTTGCCCAGGGGGCATCGTGGTGGAGGAAGCCTGGGGCCTTCCACAGAGCCTGCGTGTTGCCCCTTGAGGGGAAGCGAAGGGGCTACATCAGCCTCCGGCCACCCTGCCGCCACCTGGGGACGGGCTTTCCAAAGGAGCTGCTGACTTTGGCCAATTTATATGCTAATTCCAGAAATGATCCTTCCCACATCAAATAAAAGCTGAGGAATGTTCCAAAGGTCTGAACAGATTGTACCATTAACAGACAGGGGAGAGTCCCGCGGCGGAGCTCGGGCGTGTGAACTCGCTTGCCGCACACACGCGCCTAACTTTGGGCCCACGTGCTCCTTCAGCTGACCTGGCCAAAATAACACTGCTTCGGCACCCAAAGCCTCCAAGTGCCCATCTTGACCTTGAGGTCCCCTTTCAAGCAAACTTCTGAGAAAGCAAAGCTTGCCAAACAGAACTGGGGGGTCCCCATTGAGCCGAGCCCCCGGAGTGACTGACTGACTCCGAGTATGTCAGCGTCATTCCCTGATCCTGAGCCTCCTCCTCACAACTCTCCACACCCCCGACACACACACACGCACGCACACGCACACAGGCACACGCATACACACACGCTTTCTCCTCTTATCTCACCGAGACCTTTCTGCTTCTGAGGCTTTGCACATTCTGTTCCCCCATCAAGATCACCCTTCTCTACTCTCTCGAGAGTCAGCTTAGAGAAGTCCACCCTGACCCCCAGACTAGGCAAGGCTCGGCTATATACCCAGTGGGCACTGCACCTTCCTTCCTGGTGCTCCTCACACTTTGTATAACAATTTCTTCAGTGTCTGTGGCTATCATTCAACAGTGGGAGCAAGGACCAGTGTCTGGAAGAATACTTGCCACAGAACACAGGGAGGGAGGGCAGGAAGGAGGGTTATTTGGATGGATGGACATTTGGATGGATGGATGGATGGATGGATGGATAATGGATGGATGGATGGATGGATGGATGGACATTGGGATGGATGAATGGACATTTAGATGGATGGATAGATGGATGGATGGATGGATGGATAGATGAGTGGATGGGTGGATAATGGATGGATGGACATTTAGTTGGATGGGTGGATGGGTGGATGGATGGATGGATGGATGGATAATGGATGGATGGATGGATGGATGGGTGGGTGGGTGGGTGGATGGACATTTGGATGGATGGATGGACATTTGGATGAATGGATGATGGATGATGGGTGGATGGACAGATGGATGGATGGATAATGGATGGATGGACATTTAGATGGATGGACATTTGGATGGGTGGATGGATGGATGGATAGATTAATGGATGGACATTTGGATGGGTGGAGGGATGAACAGATGGATGGATGGATGGATGGGTGGATGGATGCTTGAATAAAGAGAGAGAAGGAAGGGAGAGAGGAGAAATGGGAGTTTAAATGGATGGATGGATAACATGGATCATCCCCAAAAAGACAGTTGTCTTGATAGAATGATTAGCATCTCTTGCTGTTTCCTTCCTAGAGCTGACCAATAGGCAATGTCTTCCACTCCTGGCCTTGGAGACAGAGCTCCCATCAGGCCACCCCCTTGTCCCCCTGTCTCCCTGGCTGGGTGTTACTCACATAACCCCCTGCTGGAATGGCCGCACCTCCACTCCCACATCTGAGCCCCACCCGCAGCTCATAGCCCTCTTGCCTAGGGACCCTAATCTCTTCTCCCATCTGGGATGATCACATCATTCAACCCCTTAACTGGATCACATCTGCAAAGACCCTTTTCTCCAAAAAGGTCACATTCCCAGGTTCAGGAGTTGGGGTGTGGACATCTTTGGGGACCTCTACAAAAGCCATGGTGAGGCCCTGGTTGGGGAGGTGATGGTGCTGGGGAGTGGGGCCCGGGTCCCGGTCTCACGGTGTGAGCCGCGGGGAGGACGCTCTTGTCCGGAGCAGCATTCAAGCAGGATCTCTCACCTGCCGCCTCCACAGCCCACCCGGTGCCCAGAACACCGGCAGCACAAATGCCTGCACCACAGGGCCGACCGCCCCAGCCTCGGACCCTCCCAGTGAGCCCTGGGATTGGGGCCGAGGGGGCCTCTCCCTGCCTCCTGGTCCCGGCTTCCCCAGCCCAGGGGTCCTACGTGCAGGTCTCTTCAGGCCCTTCCTGCTCTTAAGGTCTCCAGTTCCAAGAGCGTGAGGGACTCGCCCATGGAAATGCGCTCACTCACCGCCTTACCCATCTGCTCATTGGCTCCCTGGGCAGCAGCCCCACCTCTGCCTCCTTACCCCCACCCCAGCCACACACACACACTCACACACCCACACTCACACACACACAGACACACACACCCACACTCACACACACACAGTCACACACACATACACTCACACACTCACACACCCACACTCACACACACACACAGTCACACACACACACACACACAGACACACACACACAGTCACACACACATACACTCACACATAGACACACACCCACTCACACACAAACATACACACACAGTCACACACACATACACTCACACACACACTCACACACACACAGACACACACAGATACACACACACACTCACCCACACTCGCACACACACAGAGACACACACAGAGATACACACACACACTCACACACACACACACAGATACACACACACAGTCACACACACATACACTCACATACACACAGTCACACACACAGACATACACTCACACACTCACGCACACACAGATACACACACATACTGACACACAATCACACACACAGACATACACACACAGACACACACAGATACACACATACACACACTCACACACACATAGTCACACACACAGACATACACTCACACAGTCACACACACAGACATACACACACAGACACACACATACTGACACACAATCACACACAGATACACACACTCACACACACATACACTCACATACACACAGTCACATACACAGACATACACTCACACACACACATACTGACACACAATCACACACACAGACATACACACACAGATACACACATACACACACACACAGACATACACACACACACTCACACACTCATATGGACAAACACACCCCAGGCCCCCCGTTTTCCTCTCCTCGGACGCGCCCTCTGCAATCATCCTCGCTCAGAATCCTTTCTCCCACCCGGAGGCTGTGGACCCCGAAAACCCCAGCACTGCCCTTCGCTGTCCCTGCCTGCCTTCCTGTGGCCGGGCCCCCACGGAGCCAGACCGAGCCTGACCACTGCCGGCCAGGCGGGCGCTGTGGCCTCTGCATGGCCCCGAGCGAGCAGACAGGGAGGGAGGCCAGGCCCAGGGGGCCGGGAAGCTGATGGGCTCAGAGAATTGCCCAGAGGCACCTTCCCACAGAGCCCGCCCCGGGGCAGGGCCCGCGGCCTGGGGGACTGGACAGTGTGGTTTCCCACCGGGATCCGGACGGACTGGAAATGCAGGCGTCCACACCGGGCACCACACCAGGCCGGCGACTGGAGCTGCTTCAAAGAGCCGGGAGCGGGGCGGCCAGTTCCCAGGGCCACGGCCGAGCCCAGCGGTCACTCACGCCCCTGCCCCGTCAGCCCCCAGCCCCCGACCCTGCAGGCAGACGGGGGTGGGGGGGGGGGAGGGTGCTCCAACCACCCGGCCAGGCCTCCTCTGCCTCAGATATCCACCACGTGCACCCGACAGCGATCAGTGGAGGCGACTTGGCCCGCAGCCTGGCGGGCCTCCAGGCCATCTCCAGCTACAGGAAAGATGAGGGTGGCAAAAGGGATCCTTGGCAAGGGCCCGCGCATTGTCCCTCGGCTGTGGGAAAGTGCTCAATGTGCAAACATTTCCTCAAAGCGGGCTTACGGGGAAGCGCTCACGATGGCCTTATTAAGATCACCAGGCCGCTGAACGGGACAGAAATAACCAGCCATCCGCTTCCCAGACGCTGCCCCAAAGCGGGTGGGGCCGGGGCGGGGGTTGGGGGGTTGGTGTGGGTTCGCCATCTATACATGCCCTAAGTTGGGGGGACTCGCCCACACCACCTCCCTCCCCAGCGCCCTGAAAGCTCACGGGGGTGCGGCTGGCAGAGCTGGGCTGTGGGCCTCGGGCCGTGGGGGCCTCCGGGGCCGGCACACAGGAATGCCGGGACCCGGCTCAGGTTCTGAACCTGCCAGATGGCCCTGCATCCTGGGACCCAGGCGGGGAGCCAAGCAGAAGCCTGGGCTGGGCCCACCGCCCCCCAGGCCCTGCATAGAGCCATTTGTCAAGGTGCTTCCACACGCTTTCTCCAGGGAACTGCCCGAGAAGCTGGCTTGGGCCAGAGCCAGGCAGGGACGTCGGGGAGCTCTTGGCACAAGTGCCAGCCACCCGGAGATCAAAAGTGCTCCCTCGGTCGTCCCTGCTCCTCTGTGCCAGGTGAGCCAGCCGAGGGCACCAAGGGCTGGGGACAGGCGGGGTTGCTCTACCCAGACCACACGGGGTGGGGCCTGACCACAGGCGTGCTGCAACCCTGAAACCGTCACAAAGGCACGTGGTGGGGCCTCAGACAGGAGCTCTCCCAGGACACGGCTCTGCTTGTTCGGGTCATTCGCTGTTAGACAGAGGGTCGGGGCCCCGCCAGCTGACGGCGTTGGCACCGAGAAGGGATGACGGTCGATGCGGGCACGAGGGAGTCCACTGAAACTGGCAACGAGTCGCCTCCCCTCCTGGAATGGGGGGGCTGGGTGCACGTGAATGCCTTCTCTGTGCTGTGAGGCGTGGGCCCTGGGGACCCGGCTGTCACCCGTTCACTGCAGACAAACCTGGTGGAGACTCCAAGGGCATGAAGGCGGCATGGCCCAGGTCCAAGGAGCGGGCACCTGAGAGAGAGACTCTGGGATGTCGCTTCTGCCGGAACCCTGCATCTCCCGACTTCACCCGGCGGCCCATCTGGGACCAATTTCATCTCCAGATGTGGCTGGCAACTAAAATGGTCACCCCGGCCTGCCTTGATGGCCAATAATGCCAATGAAATCTGTGTTGGGACCGAGGGCTCTGGGGGAGGGGCCGATTGGCAGGACACTCCTTGACCATCTCCAAGGGGCCAGGACCAGAGCGGGGCATGCGGCGAGCCGACCTGCACAGGGAACCAGCCCTGTGCCAGGCACCGGGCACTTGTCTACTCTGTCCTCAGGGCAAGCTGGTCAGGGGACTCCGGTGCCTCAAACGGAGGAGCCAAGTTTGTGCAGCCAGTGGGCGTGGGACCGGGACCCTCGGCCGTGCCCGAGGATGGTGCCCCTGGTCTCACACTAACCATCTTTCTCTACCCCCGCCCCCCCCCCCATTTGCTCCAGAGAATCAGCCCCTGACGTCAGGGCAGCGGAGGGAACAGCAGCCCACTTTGCAGATGCAGACACTGAGGCCCAAGTGGGTTCAACAATGCACGCGAGGCCATGGCAAGGCCAGGAGTGGACCCCAAATCAGGCACCCGAGTCCTTCCTGCCACCATCCCGATTCCTGCCACCACTCCTCTCTGTCCTTCTGCCCCCAGTGTCCAGCATGTGGCCGCTGGGAGCCTGCTGGGCTCCGCGGTCACCACATAAAGCAAAGTGAGCTGCCCACTTACGGACGCTCCTGAGAGAGAAACACCTCTTCCGGGGTGAATCCGGGTCCAACCAGGACCTCGGGGTGGGGATCTTATCTGGATACAGGGTCCCCCAGATGCAATCAAGATGAGGTCACCCTGGGTCAGGGTGGGCCCTAGGTCCCAGGACAAGTTCCTTATAAAATACCCTGAGGAGGCGGCCATGTGACCACAAAGACAGAGGCTGCAGGGGCACGCCGCCGTCAAGGATGCCTGGCGCCCCCGAAGCTGGAGGCGGCGGAAGGAGGCTCCCCCAGGGCCGGTCTCGGACTCTGGCCCCAGACGGAGAGAGAGACGCTGTTGGTGAAAGCCCCCCATTGTGGTGCTTTGTCAGAGCGCCCAGGAAGCTGGTAGACACCCCAGACCCTGTGTTCTGTGGGGAGCAGCCACGCTGGCCGGCTCCCACCCTACCACAGGAACTTCCTATTCCTGCCGCGTTCTGTCAACTGGGATGTAGATGGGTTTTGTTGTGGGGGGAAAAAAAGAGAGAGAGAGAGATAGATTCCAGAACTCTTCACCCAGGAGCACGGGCACCAGAGCCCGGGAGGGAGGCCCCTCTGGGGCGCACCCTGCCCGCAGCCAGCGTGTGCGGCCCTCCCGCCAGGAGGAGCACTCCTCTGCCCACTGCCAGTTTCACTCCCCCAACCCGGGCCCCCCAAGTGTCCCCAGGCGGCCCCTCCCCAGCCGCGTCCACACCACAGGCCACAGCAGAGATCCCGACCGGCATAGCTCCGAGGCCCCGCGGCCCAGAGCCACGGCCTCCAAGTTGTGCAGCGAAACTATGCACCGATGGAGAGCACGGCCTCCGCCCGACGACCCCCAACACCTTCTCTGAATCTCAGAAACACGCTAAAGGGTCTCATCAGCGTGAGCCTGTTTCCCGGGAGGGCTGTCCGCCGGCCTGTGAAACCTGTCGTAAGCCCGACCCCGAGGTTTTGCCAGGAGCCGCAGGGCCAGGCCTCCCCCGGCCTGCCGCCCGCCCGCTCCCGGCAGCCCACCCACACGCCACCTGCGACACCTCCGCCGGTCCTGAGCTGACACGCTGTCCCTATCCTCCTGGGGGTGACCCAGCCCTGACAGCCCCCCAGCTGGGGGCAGTTCCCTCGGTCCAGCGTAGTGACCCATCTGTTGGTTTCCGGAAGCAGCTAGCCCAGGCCTGCACAGGGGGTGGGTGTGAATGCTGCTGGGAAGGGGGTTCCAGGATGTTCTCAGCCTCAGCCCCTCCTCGGGGAGACAGGAGTGAGAAGGCAGGGGTGTGCGTGGGCACACTGACACACAGGAGAACGCACGCCGGAGGTCCCTCTGACGCTGGCCCAGCACCCAGTGGGATGGTTTATTTGGCCATTTCTCCAAGAATGAGGGTTTAGGGGTCCCCAGGGCCAGAGGGGGCCCTGTCACCACCCTGCTCTCCAGGCGGCCCGCTGGCTCCGTGGGAGAGGGCAGCTGCGCACCGTCACACGCCCCGACAGACAGGCCCAACCATCCTCCGTTCCACAGCGCAGGTCACGGCCACCACAGGTCCCCCAGCATCCGTTAGATCAGCAAAAACAGTGAGGCGTGAGCACCAACGGAGGCAGCAAAGGCTACAAGGACCAGAGGGAGCTCCCAGAGCTGGCCTTGGGGTCAAGGAAGGTGCGGGAGGAGGGGACACCTTTGGAGATGAGGACCTAGGTCCAGGCTGGGGTCGCTGCCCCTGCCCTCAGGGCTGCGCCTCCTGGGACACCTGCTGCGCAGCTCTGCTGCCCTCCGCTGGCCGGCCCTGGTACTGCGCGTGAGCCAGGCAGCTGCTCTCCAGGTGTGTGTCCTACCTGGCCCTGCCTCTGGCCGCTCAGGGCCTCTGTTGCAGGGCCCTCACCTGTATGCAAATCACCTCTGGGGGCCCCATCCCACTGACAGCAGGGGCAGCATAAAGAGCCTGCATTTCCTGTCACTTAAGCTGGCTCTGCGGGTGTCTGGTGAACGGGCAAGGTGCCCGCTCCAGGCCCACAGGACCACCTCGCCAGCTGGGGCCAGCGCAGGCGTCAAAACCCGCCCCCAGGTGCAGGCCCTGCACAGGTGCTGCGTCCCTGGTGCTCACCTCCAAGGTGGGGCGAGGAGCTCAGAAGGTGCCACCTCACCCCTGAAACAAAGGCCCAGCACCTGTGTGCAGACCCGAGAGGGCGGTGCCCAGTAGGGAGAGGCCGGCCCGCACCCTGGCAGTGCCTGCCAGGTGCCAGGTGAGGACAGCAGCACCCAGGGGCTGTCCCAGCGTCGCCTGGGAGCTTGCCAGGACAGACTCCTCCCTCTGCCCCGTGTCCAGGCTCAGGGACAGCAGCCTCAGGAGGAAGGGCCCAGCATGGCACACAGCCCTTTAACCTGCCTCACCCCCTTTCTGTCCCAACCCCCAGGAGGTGGATCGCTTCCAGTCCTTCTCGCTCCCCAGGAAACTGAGCGCAGCAGAGAGAAGGGCCAGTTCCCAAAGCGCAGGCCCCGCCCGCAGGCGGGCCAGCATCGAACCCGAGTCTGAAGCGGGAGCACGCACCGGTCAGCACCCCGGCTTTCTCGGGGACATTCTCCCAGCCCCCCACCCACCTCCTTTTTCCGAACAAGGTCATGGCAGGTGGGGCCCAGACCCTGCTGAGGACTCTGGGTGCCCTGGGCTAAGACGGGGGACAGTCACCAGGAGCCCCGCCTGCCCCCTGAAGCACACCTCATCATACCTGTCACCTACCACCTTCTGGGGGGACCCACAGAGCCCACCGGGACCGCCATGACCTTCCCGTGCGGAAGGGCAGTCCTGGGAGTGATGGTTCACATGGCACGTTTGCTCAGCAAATATTTATCTCAGGCACATGGAGCCTAGGCTGACGTCCGGTCAGATGAAACCAGGGGAAAGGCTGGGCCAGGAGGAGCGGCCATGCCGTGGCAGCTGTGTGGCCTTGAACAAGTTACTCAGCCTCTCTGTGCCTCAGTTTCTCCATCTCTCAGTGCTGCCACGCCAGTGGCTCCTGTAGGATTCAACAAGCCAATATCCTGGGGAGAGCAGGCATTCAAAAACATGGCGACTATTATTAGGAATCATCCCTGCGATACTGCTCTCCCGAGAGAGCCTGTAGGGAAGTGAGATGCTGACAACCTCCGAGTTCGCTCCTCCGCAGGCCAGACGCCGCTTTTACCTCTTCACTTCGTAGGGTCCCCACAAGGAGCCTTCGAAACAGGCAGATGAGAAAACCGCGGGAGACTGCGGTGGATCCCCCACTTCCCGGGAGACGCGCCCCAGCCCCGCCCAGGACGGCTCCACCAGCGCCCCCCCCCCCTCCCCGGGCCTGGTGTGGGACACAGCTCACCAGCAAGCAGCCCGCTGCCTCCTCCGGTAGAAACCCTTTTCCCAAAGGCTGCCGGGAAGCTCGGAGCCGACGCGCAGCAGCAGTGGGTCCTGGGGCGTGTGGGCAGCCTCTGGCCCCCCTGCCGGCCCAGCCCTTCTGTCCATCCCACTGCACCTCCCTGCCCGGCAGAGAGGAGCCCGTCCGTAGCTGCAGAGCGCGTGCTCGAGTCTGAAGCCGCGCACCTGTTCCACATTCTCTCTCTCAGATCTTGGCGGAGCTGCAGCTGCACACCACGCACCCCAGGCCCTGGGGCAGAGGGAGCAGAAACACCCCTTGCTGCGCAGGGCAGGCCGAGGGGAGCAGCAAAGGGAACACGCAGCTGCGGGGCCGGGCCCATCTCTGCTCTCGCCGAGCCCTTGTTAGTGTCCCTGCCCCCACCTACAATGCAATTGGGCCGCTGGCCCGATGCATGCAGCTCAAGCAGTGGTTCTCAACCTTCCTAAAGCCGCGACCCTTAAATACAGTTCCTCATGTTGTGGGGGCCCCCAACCATAAAAGTATTTTCGTTGCTACTTCATAACTGTAATTTTGCTACTGTTATGAATCGTCATGTAAATATCTGATATGCAGGATGTATTTTCATTGTTACAAATTGAACATAATTCAAGCATAGTGATTAGTCACAAAAACAGTATGTAATTATATATGTGTTTTCCGATGGTCTTAGGCGACCCCTGTGAAAGGGTCGTTTGACCCCCAACGACCCACAGGTAGAGAACCGCTGAGCTAGAGCATGGTCCCCTGGCCATGGATTCCAGTGTCGGTGGCTCCTACCCACCCAAGTTGTGAGGGAAACTAAAGGCCAGAGAGGTAGGCAAGGCAGGTCGCCCCACCTACCGACAGCTGTTGCCAAGGCCCCGAAGCAGATTAGCCCGCGGACGTGGGTCCCAGGCAGCAGGGGGCACCCAGGCCCGCAGGTGTGGGCCACCACCCTGTGCGGCTCCGATTGTGTTACCAGAATAGCTCGGCCCCCAACGTGATCAGAGGGCTGGGGGCGCGCTGCCCGCAGCGCCTGCTGGCCACTTTGATGTGAGGGCGCCCGAGCCCCACGCCCCCTTCGGTGATGCTCAAGAGCCGTGCGGTGTGCCTGCTGCCCACTCTTTCTTAAAGCGAGGAATTGTCTAACCTTTTAATATGAACCAGCAATTATCTCCAAGGCAGGAAACCAAACCCGGGCTGTTCTGGTGAAAGACAAGATGCCTCCCTGCTGTGCTGAGCAGAGGAGACCACATGAAAGGACCAGCCCGCTCGTCGGGGCTGCGCTGAGGTTCCAGGAACAGATTGGGTCCCGGCCTGGCCCCCGCCCAGCTGCCAGGGCCTGGGCCGCGTGTGGGAGGGAGCCCCGGAGGGGCCTCGGGGACCCTGACCGGCGGCAGCTCTGGCCCAGCCCTTGCCTCTGCGCCTCCTGCCACCGTCCACGGCCCTCGTCCACTAAAGCCAAGGCTCCAGCGACTCCTCGGGCCTGCCCACCGGAGGGCTCCCCGAGTCCTGGGCCTCCCTCCCCAGCAGTTCCCACAATCCTCCACGTACACAACCCAACGCTCCTGACCCCGCGGCCCTGCCCGTGGTCACCCGCTTCACCGCCCCCTTTGCAGGAAAACTCCTCGTCCCCAATGCCCCCCCCGGCCCCTCCTTCTACCTGTTAATATTTGGAAAGTACAAAAGACAGTGTAACATAAACCGACATCACTAAGTTCTGAAGGCAATGACCGTGCCCCCCACGCAGCCAGAATGCGAACACCGTCCAGAACGTGCCACGTATGACCACGGGTCCTCCCCACGGTCCTGCCTCCCCAAGAGGTGGCCCCTCTGGGACTGCAGGCTCCCGTGCCCTTGAGCTACAGGTGACTGTACTGCCAATGGGTGCACGCCCTGAAGGCACATTAGCTGTGGTGTTTTTTTTCTTGGTTTTTTTAAAAATATATTTTATTGATTTTTTTTTTACAGAGAGGAAGGGAGAGGGATAGTTAGAAACATTGATGAGAGAGAAACATCGATCCGCTGCCTCCTGCACAGCCCCCACTGGGGATGTGCCCGCAACCAAGGTACATGCCCTTGACCGGAATGGAACCTGGGACCCTTCAGTCCGTAGGCTGAGGCTCTATCCCAGAGGTCCTCAAACTTTTAAACAGGGGGCCAGTTCACTGTCCCTCAGACATTCCACACATGCACACTGTGGGCCGGGATGTGTCGGCTGCTAAGCAGGACAGGCAGCGGCAGCAAAAACACCCGGCAGGCCCGGTAAATGTTTTCGGCGGGCCGCATGTGGCCCGCGGGCCGTAGTTTGAGGACCCCTGCTCTATCCACTGAGCCAAACCGGTCAGGGCTTAACTCTGGTTTTGAATTTTACATAAGTAATACTTTTCTGTACGGCGTCTCCTGGAACTTGCTTTGTTCACTCGACGTTGTGTTTCTAAGATCCCTTCACGCAGCTCTCCGAGGCCGGAGGCCGGTTCGGTGCTGTGTGAGTGGAGCTCCTCGGCGTGTGCGTTCTGTTGAGGACGTGTACGTTGTGCCCGGCTTTTGCTCTCTCAACGTTCTACCCGCTGGCACACGTGGGCAGGGGTCGCTCTTCAGTGTGTCCCTAGCAGAATAAGGTGCCATATCCAACGACCGTAAAGGATGCCAAACTATTTTCCCAAGAGGCTGTGTCCATCAGACTTCCTCCAAGCACATCTGCGGGTTCCAGCCACTCCAAGGGCCAGACCTGCTCGAGGCTGTGAAACACATCAGGGCGGCCTCGCCTTGCATCTCGGATCACGGTGAGACTGCACGTCTTTTCACGTCGCTACGGGACTTGGCTTCTCTGTGAAAAACCCGTTCAAGCCCCTGTTTTCTATCGGTTTGTCTTTTTCTTGCTAATTTATAGGAGCTTTTCACGTGGCCCAGACATAGGTCCTTACTCAGTTACACCTGCTACACGCATTTCCCCCGGCGGTGGCTTGCCTGTCTGTGGTGCCTTTTATTTATTTTTTTAAAATATATTTTATTGATTTTTTTTTTTTTTACAGAGAGGAAGGGACAGGAATAGAGAGTTAGAAACATCGATGAGAGAGAAACGTCAATCAGCTGCCTCCTGCACGCCCCCTACTGGGGATGTTCCTGCAACCAAGGTACATGCCCTTGACCGGAATCGAACCTGGGACCCCTCAGTCTGCAGGCCGATGCTCTATCCACTGAGCCAAACCGGTGCTGGCTGTGGCGCCTTTTAAAGAAAGTTCTTAAGTGTCCTGAGTTTATCAACATTTTCTTTTCTGTACATATAGCCTGTGAAGTGCTTCCAAGTCTGCGTTTTACACCTAAGGCCCGGGGATCCTCCTGCCTCTGCTCTGTCGGGGCCGCGACCCCAGCCCAGGGGTCCCTGACTTGCCGCTATGCTGGATGACTCCCGACCCCCGTCCCTGATGCCCGGCCAGAGCCACGGCAGCCACGGCAGCCACGGGAAACCACGGCTGGGACGAGAACACACGCTCGTCGCCAGTAGACTTCCCCCAGTGCAGCGTGGTGGCCTGGGGGGGGACGGGGACACAGAGTACTGCGGACAGGGCCACCCAGCGGCCCGCCCTGCACCAGCAGCCCCGCCCGAGCCCAGCCAGTTCTCACTGGAACAAAGGCTCAGAGGCTGGCACCTTTGAAACTGGTGGATGGAACCTCTCAGAGTGTCAACTGCCCTGCACAGTCAGAAGGCACCAGAATGACCATGCTCAAGGGTGGAGCCAACCTCTCCAACCAGCCCTGCCCCCCAGGGCCCAGCACAGATCGTCCAGAGCAGCGGTTCTCAACCTGTGGGTCCCGACCCCTTTGAGGGTCGAACGACCCTTCACAGGGGTCGCCTAAGACCATCGGAAAACACATATATAATTACATATTGTTTTTGTGATTAATCACTATGCTTTCATTATGTTCAATTTGTAACAATGAAATTGGGGGTCACCACAACATGAGGAACTGTATTAACGGGTCGCGTCATTAGGAAGGTTGAGAACCACTGGTCCAGTCATCTGCTCGGACAGTAAACGTCAGGGAGACTTCTCTGTGACAAGACGTGAAGCAGGCGGGGTGGACGCACGTGCGGCTCTGGCACCTGCACAGGACACCCCACCCCGCGGTGCCTGCTCAGCCTGCAGCCCAGACGCTGAGGCAGGGCCACCGCCCGAGACAGGCAGCCTGTGGCCGGCCAGGGGAAAGCAATGAGCCTCCTGGGGTCACAGAGTCCAGTTTGCATTAAAAATGAGGCCAACAGAACCCGATCCCGCCATTAGATGGTGCTGAGACCTGGGGTGGAACCCTGTGGGAGGTCGGCAGCAGTGGAGGGGGGCCAGGGCGGGGAGGAGTGAGCAGGGCAGCAATGCAGGGGGCCTCACCCCTGACCCAGACAGCAGGGCCCTGTGAGGCCAGGTGGCTGTGGCCTTCTAGCCGCTGCTCCAGGACGTCCTCCTGCCCCAAACCTGCCTTCTGGAAAGGCAGCCGCAGAGGGGCCCGGGCTGGGAGTGTCCTCACAGCCCCCACAGGTCCCCCAAACCTGAGGGATTTCAGATCCACTCCAGGACCAGAAAGTGCAGCGTGTGTGGGTACAAAACCACCCCCAGGGTTTACAAACCCCGAGCACTGGGGCTCGTGACGTTTCAGAAGCTACTTTTTCAGTTAAACTTTCCTCTCATCCCATTGTCCAGACAGGAGACCAGACATCCCTTCCCAGGTGGCCAGCACCTGTGCCTTCGTGGCCGTGCAGTGCCCTCGGCAGACATCACTAATCCATCTCAGCAATGCTTTCCACGGAGATCCCGGTCCTCAACAGAGGCCTCCAGGAGCGATCGCCAATCACTGAGCCGGCAGCTCACAAGGGAACCCCTGCCATCTGGATCTGTGGTGGATCACATGGCAACGTGGCCTCCACACACTGCTCACTCCTCCCCCCACACCCTGAGGACACACAGTAGGACCACTCCTGGCTTATACACGCCTTTATGCAAATTAGAAAAAGGTGGCCCCTGCCTCAGGTAGACAGCCCCCCGCCACAATGCACCCCTGTGCCGTGCACAGCTGAAAGGACCAGAGGAGCAGGACAACTGTGTCGCAGGAAAGACGACAACCTCATTCTTTGCAAAACTCATTGATATTGGCATTCTGACCCGTAAGGAAACACCCAATCACATTCACACAATTCGTACAGTGATAAAACAGCCAAGGCCCACTTCGTGCGAAGCCACCAGGATCCACACTTACTGGCCTGGGAAGCTGCCGGCGGCCTGTGCGGGCCCCACGGGGCCTCTGGTCCCTGAAGGCCGCGGGCAGCAAAGGCACCACGGAAACCGCAGGGCCACGAGGAGGCCTGCTTCTTGCTGTCAGACCGTCTCAAAGGTCCCTGTGGAGTCACCCTCTTCCCGCACTCAGACAAGTAAAAGCAGCTCACGTAAGGGCGCGGCGTGGACGCGGCCGAAGCGCCCACCGTGCTGCGATGCTGCCGACAGAAGCTGCCTGCTCCGCTCGGCAGCGCGCAGGCCTCGGCTCTGTCGCTTCTGTCACGGCCTCGGGGGCGGAGTGGCTCTGTCTCTCCTTCGGGCCGCAGCTGCCTCTCCCGGGACCCACGTTGGTCCCCAGGCCACATCGCCATCCGCCAGCCAGGGAGGCACACGGGACGTCACCTGCACAGCTGCAGGTGGGGGTGATGCCGCAGCTTGGCCATCAGCTCCTCCTCCGTCGGCTCCTCCAGGACCTCCCTGCGGGACCGGGAGAAGGTGTGCATGGCCCTTCCAGACAGCGAGGTGCAGTCTGGGCCTGCCCTGCCCGGCTCTGCGTAGGGCAGCCTCCTACACGTGCACAGGGGACGAGCGAGGGCGGGACCCGGGACTCGGGCACATCTGCGGAGTGTGCCTGGCGCTCCCGAAAGCCCCGGTGGCTGCTGGGGCGGGACAGGGAGCCACTGTGACGAGGCAGCCAACGCCCACGAGGGAGGCGGTCACCTTTCTCCACTCGGAGAGGAACCAAGGGTGGTGTCCTCGGTCACCTGTCCACGTCCCCCCACAGAATCACCCGGAGACTAACGGCCCCTCAGGATGTTTCCACGAATATGCGCAATGGAGAACAGGACAGTTCACGGCCAGGAGGCAGGAGCAGCGGAAGCAACAGACCCCGACCCTAGACCCCAACCCCAGACCTCAGGGAGCTCGAGGAGGCCAGGAGCCCGGGCTGTGGGGGGGTCCCTGTCACAGAGGACGCCTGCCCCGCACCTCCCTGCCCCCTCCTCGCCCAGGGGCCGAGCAGCAGGCCCTCCCGCCTGCACACCTGAACAAGAGGTCCACCGCGGTGACCTGGTCCCCGGAGCGGGACTGCAGCTCGCCTCGGCGGTCCCACTTGTGGAGGAAGTTCTGGGGAGCGGGAGGGAGGAGGGGGCCAGTGGGTGCCGGCCCTGCGTGAAACCAGCCTCACCTCCCCCGCCCCACCCCCGCCTGGTGTGGGGCACAGGAAGCCCGGGTCCAGGGCCAGCAAGGCCACCAGCTCCTGGGAGCCACATGTCTCCCGGGGCCCTGAGGACACCCTCAGGTCAAATGTCAGGGCTGTTCCCAGACCCTCCCAGCAACAGGTGAGCTGCACTGAGCCCAGGGCCGCCCGAAGCCCCCAGGACCCCCCTGTACCTCCAGAATGAGAGCCAGAAACAGGTTGATCCAGATGACAGACGACACCAGCCACCACAACACAAAGTAGATCTTGGACCACCTGCGGAGGACGAGGCGGCGGCTCACGCAGGCCCACTGTGAGCACAGCGAGACCCGGGAGGAGCGCAGACCCCGTCACGAGTCTGGGACCCGCGAGTCTGCGGCAGCTCTCGCTGGGTCCTGCCCGGTAACCCCATGACGTCCTCCCACTTTAGAGATGCCCAGAAGCCAAGACAATGAGCTGCCCAAAGCGGCAGGGCCAGCAGGAGGTGGAGTGGGGCTGGGACCAGGACCATGCCCGGGGCTGGGCTGCGCTCCAGGCTGAGCTCCTCCTCCCTGCTCCCCCCAGACTTCCCCTCCTCCACCCAGCTCCCTCCAGGCTCCCCTCCCAGACGCCCACCAGCACCCCCAGGCACCCAAGGAACCCCCCAGATGTTTCAGGGCCTGTGCAGCTCCCACACATCCCCAGCGACGCCAGGTGCCACCCAGAGTCCCGGGCAAGGGTGCGGGAGGATGGGCAGGAGCCGGGCGGGTCACTCACGGGCCCGAGTAGCGCTGATAGGCGTCGAGGAACACCTGCCAGTTGTTCACGACCATCACGTTCCACAGCGTGACCAGGGCAGCCTGTGGGCAACGGGCACGGTCAAGGAGGGTGCAGGAGGCCGGGGGCCGGGGGCCAGGAAGCAAGGGGGAGGGACTCACCGCAAAGTCATCGAAGTTGTTGGCCCAGTACTCCAGCTGCTCGTAGCTGCCGCAGGGCGCCGAGCCGTTAGGGGCCAGGCTGGGACACAGGCGGGTCAGGTGGGGTGTAGGACATGCACACCAGGCATGCCCTACACCCCCTCAGCCCCCCACAGCGTGGAACCCTCTCTGGGCCCCCAGAAATAGGCAGAAGAAATGCCCCTGGCCTCCGGAGGGTCTGTGAGGGCAGCTGGGAGACAAGAGCTGTGGCTAGCGGTCAGCTCTACACTCACAGCCCTGCCAGCACCGGCCCGGTGGGGGGCCTCGGCGGGGAGTCTCTGGGGGGAGCCTGGGGGAGCTGAGTGGAGGAGCTCAAGGTCCAACAGGGGTTGGGAGGGCTGCTCTGAGCAGATATCGGAACAGTCAGCACAGACTCTAGGCCAGGGGTCCAGGGGGAGGGGAGGGCAGGGGACAGGGAAGAAAGAGAAAGAGCAGGAGACTCCTCTTGGAGAGCTGACCCACACGCTGCCGAGGCCTCACACCTGTCCTTACACCCGTCCCACCCCACCCCCCTCCCCCCCAAGTGCTCCTTCGGCACCTTAGGCCCCACCTCACCTGATGTTTCCAGGAGGAGGCACAATGGCACCCCGGAACAGGTTGATGCCAACGATGGCAAAGACGTAGTACACCACCTGCGGAGGCAGGGCTCGGTCAGCGGGGGCAGCCCCGCCCAAAGGAGGACAGAGCCAGGCTGGCCTGTGAGGGTTCCCAGCCTGGCCACGGCACCCAACTATGGGCGCTGCTACCCCCCACAACACTTGGCTCTACTTCCAGACACCCTCTCCTGGCACAGGACAGTGGCTGAAGGGGAGAAGGGAGGAGTCACCACCGGGGAGCCCCACAGATACACTGGGGCCCAGGGGGAGGCCAAGGAAGCGAAGGCTGCCTGCCCCATCAGGACCAGTGTGGCAGGGAGAGTGACGAGGAGGACTCCACAACAGGGCAAGAAGCTGGGCCCAGGAGTAGCTGGTCCCAGGAGGAGCTGGTCCTGGGAGGAGCTGGTCCCGGCAGAAGCTGGGCCCGGAGGAAACTGGGCCCAAGAGAAGCTGGGCCCGTGAGAAGCTGGGCCCAGAGGAAGCTTGGCCAGGGAGGAGCTGGTCCCGGGAGGAGCTGGTCCTGAGAGGAGCTGGTCCCGACAGAAGTTGGGCCCAGAGGAAACTGGGCCCAGGAGAAGCTGGGCCCGGGAGAAGCTGGTCCCAGAGGAAGCTTGGCCAGGGAGGAGCTAGTCCCGGGAGAAGCTGGGCCCGGGAGAAGCTGGGCCCAGAAGCTGGTCCCAGGAGGAAGCTGGGCTAGGGAGAAGCTGGTCCCAGGAGGAACTAGGCCAGGGAAATGCTGGGCTAGGGAGAAGCTGGGCTAGGGAGAAGCTGGTCCCAGGGAAGGGAGGGGAAGATCAGGCCTCTCCAGGCAGAAGTCCCACCATGTTTCCCACATCCACCAGGGGGCGTCCAAGGAGCACCACCCAGCTTCTTCCTGAAGGTGCCAGGCGGACTGGGGAGCGGTGCACACTCTGGACTAACCCAGCCCACTCCTATGCCTCAGTTTCCTCCAATGTGCAAATAGGGGTCTGGGACGGGGCCTGATGCAAGATCCTATTTCTAGCCTCCTGGAGGGCCTGGGCTCCCCCCAGGGGCTCCCCACCCCCAGGGTGTTGTTCAACATAAAGGACAAAAGGCACCATCTGTGCAGCAGGGCTCTCCGCCTCGTGACACGGCCACGGGCCTTGTGCCTGAGGCAGCAGCAGGGCCCCCTGACCAGGCTGGGCCAGGGCAGAGCTGATGGCCCAGAGAACAGGAGGGATTTGAAAGTGACTGAAAAGCTGTCTGGCACGAAGGGGCCGCTCTGGCCTCCTGCCCTGGTGCTTCCCCCCAGCTCGCCCATCACAGCCCACCTCCCACTGAGTGCCCACCCCACCGGCCCCATGGCGCAGACTCACCACCAGGATCCCGCCGAACGCCCGCATGTTTCTGATCAGGCCCAGGATGGTGCTGGCCACCACGGCCATCAGCTGAGGGCAGGGAGAAGGCAGAGCCACTGTTCCTCCTGGTCTCACTAGGGGGCGCCAACCCTGCCCATCACCCCCCTCTGCAAGGGCAGGTGAATTAGCACCACCCCACACACCTGTGCACACACACCCCACATATACACATACACACACACACACACACCTGTGCACACACATCCCACATATACACACACACACACACACCCGTGCACACTCGTTACCCCTACACACACTCATACATACACACACACCTGGCGCACACCCCACAGCCACCCCTACACACACACACACACATCACCTGTACAGTGGTACACACACACAGCTGTACACACTAGACAGCCATAGGCACCCATTCACCCCCACACATCCAGGCACTTTGCCCGCCCAGCCTTGGGTCTGGGCTCCAAGTCCCCGCAGTGAGGCACGCGTGCGGGAAAGGCCATGCTGCCCTCCAGCCGCTGAGGCCAGGCAGCTCCTCTGGTCTGAAGGCTCCCCGGCCAGCCCCTAGGGACCAAGTCTGGGAAAGGGCCTCAGAGACACAGCCAGGAACCCCGGCTACACGGCTGCTCCCCACCCACACGAACCTGAGCCCCATTTCCCAGCTGATACATTAGAATATCATAGCTGGATGCTGGCAGGGGAAGCCAGTGTGCATGTGCACATGTGCATGACTGTGTGTGTATATGTGTACACATGTGTGTGCATGTGTGGGGCTTGTATGTATGCAATTTGTGTATCTGTGCATATAGCTGTGTGTGTTTGTGTATAGTGTACATGTGTGTGATTGCATGTGTGTTGCATGTGATTGTGTTAGTTACATGCACATGCATTTCTGGGTATGTATGTGTATACAACTGTCTGTGATGACATGTGTATAATCATGTTGTTATGTGTGTTTATGTGTGGTTACCTTGTGTGACTAATTACATGTGTGTGGTTTCATGTATAAATGTGTAGGCTGTAGTCATGTGTGTGGTCATATGACTTATGTGGGTATTTGTGTGTTCACACAAACATGTGATCACATGTGCCTGTGTGGCATGCACAGAGACTTCGGGGCAGCAGCCCCGCCTGCACCCAGGATCCTGAGCTGCCCTCAGGTGGAAGCCCCGGTGCAGGGAGGTGTTCACACAAACATGTGATCACATGTGCCTGTGTGGCATGCACAGAGACTTCAGGGCGGCAGCCCCGCCTGTGCCCAGGGTCCTGAGCTGCCCTCGGGTGGAAGCCCTGGTGCAGGGAAGGCCCCGGACACACAGAAAGGGGCTGGTGTCCTCGGTGTCTCTTCCCCTGAAACGGCCCTGGGAGAACAGACGGAGCAGTAAAGTCCACTTCCATTCTGGGCTGGGCTGGGCCTGAGCCGCTGCCCACCTCCTTGCCCGCCCCTCCAGGCTGATGTCACTCCTGGTGGGGACCCTGAGACACACCGAGGCTCGGAGATGCTCACAAGCCCCCCATCCTTGCACTTGGGGTCCTGGAAGTGAGCGCTGCGGTCAAGCCTACCTTTGCTCTCGTGCCCAGGAGCCACTAAGGAGCCCTTGCCAGAAGCCACTCAGAAACCTCGGGACCCTGGGAGCATGTGGTCCCAGGGGCTCCGCCTGCCCTCACACCTGCCAGGGCCCCACGAGCTGGACACTCCCCTGCAACAGTCCCACCGTGCTGGCCTCCGCCTCACCCCCAGCCAGGTGAGGGGCGGGGCGCACCGCAGGGTCTGGTCCCTCCCTGCCCAGGCTCCCCTTCTCCAGGGAAGGAGGAGCAGTGTGAGCAGGACGGGGCGGCGAGGGGTGGGTCGGCGGTGCCACGGACCTTCATGCTGGGGATGATGCGCAGGAACCGGAACACGATGAGCATGTTCACCAGGCGAACCATGTCCCACAGCGACAGCAGGCCCCGCAGCTCCGGCTTCCTGGAGAGACACACAGAGATGGGTCGGGTGAGGCCCAGGACGCCAGCAACTGGACACTCATGGTTAAAAACGGAGAAAGGCAGATGCGGAGAGAGCGAGGGGGAGAGTGAGAGAGAGCGAGGGGGAGAGCGAGAGAGAGCGAGGGGGAGAGCGAGAGAGAGCGAGGGGGAGAGCGAGGGGGAGCGAGGGGGAGAGCGAGGGGGAGCGAGGGGGAGAGCGAGGGGGAGCGAGGGGGAGAGCGAGAGGGAGCGAGGGGGAGAGCGAGAGCGAGGGGGAGAGCGAGAGGGAGCGAGGGGGAGAGCGAGAGGGAGCGAGGGGGAGAGCGAGAGAGAGCGAGGGGGAGAGCGAGAGAGAGCGAGGGGGAGAGCGAGAGCGAGGGGGAGAGCGAGAGAGAGCGAGGGGGAGAGCGAGAGAGAGCGAGGGGGAGAGCGAGCGAGAGCGAGGGGGAGAGCGAGAGAGAGCGAGGGGGAGAGCGAGGGGGAGAGCGAGGGGGAGAGCGAGAGAGAGCGAGGGGGAGAGCGAGAGAGCATGAGGGGGGGAGCGAGAGAGAGCGAGGGGGAGAGCGAGAGAGAGCGAGGGGGAGAGCGAGGGGGAGAGCGAGAGAGAGCGAGGGGGAGAGCGAGCGAGAGCGAGGGGGAGAGCGAGAGAGAGCGAGGGGGAGAGCGAGAGAGAGCGAGGGGGAGAGCGAGGGGGGGAGCGAGAGAGAGCGAGGGGGAGAGCGAGGGGGAGAGCGAGAGAGAGCGAGGGGGAGAGCGAGAGAGAGCGAGGGGGAGAGCGAGCGAGAGCGAGGGGGAGAGCGAGCGAGAGCGAGGGGGAGAGCGAGCGAGAGCGAGGGGGAGAGCGAGAGAGAGCGAGGGGGAGAGCGAGAGAGAGCGAGAGCGAGGGGGAGAGCGAGAGAGAGCGAGGGGGAGAGCGAGAGAGAGCGAGGGGGAGAGCGAGAGAGAGCGAGGGGGAGAGCGAGAGAGCATGAGGGGGGGAGTGAGAGAGAGTGAGGGGTGAGCGAGAGAGAGTGAGGGGGGGCAACAAGAACTTGCCCATCTCGGACTCCAGCCAGAACCCTCACTGAGACCGAGGGCAGAGTGGTCACGGACCGTCCACAGCACCGTCCCGCACGGCGCCCGACCAGCTGACCCTCCGTCTTACATGGGACACCTCTGAGGTTCCAGACCCCGGACACTCAGCTCAGGTCCCAGCAGAACTGGGCGACTTGGCCCGGCTCCATCCCTTACCCCCTAACCCACATTCACATCCCTACCTCCGACCCCTTCCCCAGCCCTGCCTCCTATGTATCCGATTTCCTGACCTCTTCCTTTGACCCTATATCCTGCCCCTGACCTTGTCCTATCACCTGACCCTGTCCTGACTCTACCCTAACCCCTAACCGCGTCCTATCCCGACCCCTCCCTCCACCCCCATCTCCTGACTCCACCCTGTCCGTCTCCTGACCCTCTCCCTTGCCCACCAGCTCCTGACCTTGTCCCCCGAGCCTTAACCACATGCCCCACCCTGACCCCTTCCTCTAACCCCGTCTCCCGGCCCTTGATCCTGTCCCATCCCCGGCCCTTCGTGTCCCTCATGGCCTCACCATGCCCTCCTTTCTATTTAAATTTAAACCCACGCTCACCCGGATGTCAGCCCCGGAATTCTCAGACAAAAGGACAGGTTAGACACCGGAGAGCTGGCCCCCATGAAGCACCTGTCACCCCGGGCCCAGCCCCTCAGGCTCCAAGGACAGCGCCAGCCCAGCGACTTCCCGAATCAACCCTCCCAGCGGCTCCCGCAGAGCTGACCCCAAACAGCAAGCCCTTCAGGCCCGTTCTCCACCAAGAGCAACTCCCAGCTGCTCAGCCCCAGAGGGACCCAGAGACCAGAGCCGGCCAGGGCCCGAGGCCAGCACGTGTGCCTGCCGGGCGGCTGTGTTCTGGGCAGCACGACCCGAGGCTGCCACAGCTACATGGCAAGATACTTGGGACCCTGCCCCCTCATCCCTCTGTGCGGCCAGAACCAGGGGCCCTGGGGCTCCAACAGCAGCGATCGGCGAGCCCCAGGCCCCGCCCGTCGCCGTATGGAGAGGTAGACTTCGCCCAGCCCGAAGCCACAGGCCTTCCAAGCCAGAGGAGGGCTGCGCCCAATGCCAGTGCCCACGTCACCCAGCCCTGAGCTGGGGCCTCCCTGCTCCGGCCCGGCACCCCTGGGCCACACGTCCGCCCATGCCAGGGCCAGGCCCACTGCCTCAGAGGGGCACCGACAGCCTCCTGCCAGCGCTCTGCGCACTACGTCCTGACGGTGAGTCAAGAAACGTGAGAGAGGCCCTCAGGGGGCGGGGCCGTGAGCCCCCTTTCCTAACAGCCGGGTGTTTCGCCCGCGAGTCCCAGCGGGACGGTGGGCCACCCTTCCCGGTGCTAGCCGGGCGGGTTGCTGTGGCCGCCCTCGGTTCTCCAGTCACATACCAGCCTGGGTGTGGGAATCGGTACACAGCCAGAGTTGAGATCTCCAAAACCTTTAATTACAAAAGAAAAGAAGGCATCGCTACAGCAACGCTCACCCGGGCGGCTCTGGGAAGACCTAACACTCAGCCGAGCAAGGCGCCCCACAGGGGGCCTCGGGGAGCGTCGGAGCTCGGTCCTGGCCCCACGGGTGGGTTCCATGCTGGGACTTCCCGAGGCTGAGAAAGGCGCTGTGGTCTCAGGATCGGGGCCACACTCGTGAGGGGGGACAGGGGAAAGGCTGGACGGGGGGGGGGGGGGGGGGTGCGGGGAGCCACTTGGTCAAAGACGGCTGGAGGCCTTTCTCAAATGAGCCCCACTGTCCCGAGGGGCCCACGGCTCTCAGCAGTCACACAGGAGCACGTGTCGCACTAACTTCGCTGTGACCCATGGGGCGACCCCACCCCCTGCTGCTCTGGGGAAAAGCGATGGGACATGTCATCTCCACCCACGTCATCTCACTGCCCTGAGTGGCACTAGAGGCTGTGCCTGGGGCAGGGGTGACCAGGGGGATCTGTGGGCTCAATCTGGGCCTCCCCCAGGGGTCAGGAGAAGCAGCCTGACACCCCCCAACCCCCCGCCCCATGCTCAGACACTGCAGACCCTCCCCTGCCCCCACCCGCCACCCGCCAAGCAGCTCACTGGGGAAAGCCAGGCCCTTGGTCCCTGGAGGCAGGAGCCCAGGACTGTGGCCCTCAGGTCCCCAGCGCAGAGCCAGTGCGAGCGCCCACCGCCCGCCCAGGGAGGCGGCACCGGCCCGCGGACTCACCAGCAGGATGGCGGTGAGGAGGCCGTCGAACACGTTGCTGGGGTAGGACAGATACCCCGACAGCCCCAGCGCGAACACCTTGAGCAGCATCTCCACCAGGTAGTACAGGATGAAGACGCAGTTGAGAATCTGAAAGGGGCCCGCAGGTGCCCACGTTCAGTCCCAGTGCCGCTGGCCTCCCCGGCTCCCCCTGGCCATTCGGTCTCGAGCCCCGGCTGCCCCCTCAGGTCCCTCTTTCTCCCCGACCCTCCCTCTGCCGTCCGCCCCACTAGGCGACCACACTGCGCTCACCGGGGCCTCTGCACCTGGCTCCCGGCCTGCACCAGCCTCGGCCAGCCTCCCCCCACAGCCTGCCACCCCCAACTCAGGGGCCCCATGACACCAGTCCCTCGGAGCTAGAATGGCCCTCCTCCAGCAGACCCGGAGTCCCAGCCAAGGCCGGACAGCCGAGCGGCCTCAGAGCTCACCCCCAGCATGAAGTCATCACGGTCTTGGGGCTGGACACCTGCGTCGTGCACCAGGAACACCTGCAGAGCCGGAGGGAGAGGCTCGCAGCCCGGCCCAGCGCTGGGCCGACCGCAAGGCCACGGTCGGCCGTCGGGGGGGCAGGGCCAGGAACCCAGGAACGAGACACCTCCCGGGGCCACTCGAGGGCACGCCTGTGCTCACACAAATGGACACGAGGTTCGCAAGGACGATGACGTTCCCCAGGTAGTCAAAGTAGCGGTGGCCGAACAGGAACTGCGCGACCCGCAGGAACGGGGACTGGTACTCGGGCCGTGGCGGGTGCTGGGGGGACACATGCTCAGAATCGGGGCCGTGCCCCTCGTCCTGGGACCCGACGTCCCTGCCCATCACCAGCCCATGGAATCATCACAAACCCAGGCGCGGTCCCTCCCACGGAGACGCCATCACAGTCTTTGTAACAACAGAGGCAGCAGTGCCCTGAGCGTGCCTAGCACCGTAAGGAACCACAACAAAACAGCACGCAGCCATCTTACGTGTTTGCCACGATGTGAAAAGCGTCATGTGAAAAACACAGATAAACCCTATGCTGAGAAATACAAAAACATGGCGCAGAGCAAGAGACAGGGGTGGGAAGTGATGGAGGGCAATTTGGCAGTAAACACAGACATGAAACACTGGGAAGAGGTGTGGGTCCCTCATATAGCACCAGGCGTGACAGGACCACCCCAATGTGCCTCTGAGTGGACGGGGACGCAGAGGTGAGGAGCGCGAGAATGCCCGCACCCGCCCCGGCCCACAGCGGCCACTGACTGCACGGGGCTACTGAGTTCACGGGCAATCAAATAAAATACAGCCTGGTGGTGTGGCTCAGTGGTTGAGCGTCAACCAATGAACCAGGAGGTCACGGTCCATTCCCGGTCGGGGCACATGCCCGGGTTGTGGGCTCTGTTCCCCCGTGAGGGACATACAGGAGGCAGTCAGCAATGACCTAGAAAGACTTTAGGAAACTCGTCCGTAAGGAACCCGCCCTGACAGGAGCCGGAGGGAGACCGCGCATGCTGCAAAGCTGACAACTTTCCCCGACTGAACTGTGTCCCACCGAAGTGCCCACGTGGGAGTCCTGACCCCTAGCACTCAGGACGTGCCGTACGTAGAAAAGGGCTCTCTAAAGCAGCGGTCGCCAACCGGCGGCCCGCGGACCACTGGTGATCCGTGAGGTGCGAAAGGTGGGCGGCCGCTGCTCTAAAGAGTATTAACATAGAAGGTCAGGAGGCGGCTCTAATCCCACAGGACTGGGGTCAGGACACAGACACACACAGAGGGACCACGTGGGGACACAGGGAGAAGACGCCGTCTACACACCCAGGAGGGAGGCCTTGGGAGGAACCAGCCCTGGACACCGGGTCTCGGACTCCCCCGCTGCCTGCTGCCCACACCCCATTCTCGAAGGTCAAGTGGTTGGACCAGCAACCCCTCCCCAGCCCTGTACACCTGGGTCTTGGACTCTAGTCTCCAGGACGGGGACAGTAAACCCTGTCAAACGGGCTGGTTGAGCCGCCAGCCGGGCACTTGTCATGGCCGCTGAGCTGACTGAGCAGCGGCACAGAGCTGTGCGGAGTCCAGCTAGCCGACGTCAGACTCCCCCACTGCCTGCTGCCCACACCCCATTCTCAAAGACCGAGTGGCTGGACCAGCAACACCCCCGCTCACCCCCCCGACCCTGAACGGCCTGTGAGCCCCAGCATCTCCAGGAAACCCTCTACATAAAACGCAGGCGGGGCGTCTGCACATGGTGCTGAGCAGACGCCGCGGCCCATGCGGGGGTTTCACCCGTGAGGTCAGGACAAAGACCGCGGCTTTACAGCTCGGAGCCCCCGCAGAAGGACATGGGGAAGAGGATGTTTGTCACGGAGACAGAAAGCCATTTGGAAGGTTCCTCGGTGGCTTTCATGAGGCAACCACACCTCCCAGCTTCCAATAGCCAACCATCTCCGTCCCTTTACCGTCCTAGGGGCCAGAATCCCTGGGCAGGCCAGTCCCGGCACCGGCCACCACGTTACCCAGGCGGTCAAGCCCTCCGCCTCTGCAAACTCCCCCCTGACCCTGGGAGCCCTGGCCCAGTTACCTCCTTCACCAGACTTTTGTCAAGCTCGTTGAACAGCTTCTGAAACTGGTCAGCTGACAGCAGGCCATCACCATGGGAGCGCACCTTCTGCAAAGCAGGGAGGCACAGGTCAGCGGGCCAAGGCCAGAGCAAGAGGGTGAGCCCCCCACCGTCCCACACGGTCTGGCCCCGCCTGCTCTGAGATGACACCCGTCCTGATCAGGGGCTGCTGACTCACAGGACCACCAGGAGGAGCATGGCCGGGGAAGCCGGGGAGGCCGGGGAGGGCGGGGAGGGCGGGGGCTGGTACCTCCATGATGGCCTGCTTGTGGGTGCTATCCACCTGGACTTTCTGAAGCACCTGCAGGAGGTCCTGGGCCTTCACCCCAACTCTGTGGGGAAAAAGTACCCACACCCAGTGAGCTCACTAGCTCAGTCCCCCAGGCGCCTGACCTCTGGCCTGAACCACGCAGCCCTGGGCGATGGCAAGGCCTCCACAGGAGCAACCACGGGCATCCAGCCATCCTCTAACATCCCAAGACACTGTCAGGTCCTCCCCGAGGAGGCGAGAGGCAGGTCCTCCCCGAGGGGGCGGCAGGCAGGTCCTCCCCGAGGAGGCGGGAGGCAGGTCCTCCCCGAGGGGGCGGGAGGCAGGTCCTCCCCGAGGGGGTGAGAGGCAGGGCGCTGACGGGCAGCCTCCAACCAGGCACAGTGGGGACATGGCCCAGATCCCTCTGTTTCCAACACCCAGCTTGGGGCCCAGGTGTGTGGGGAGGGAAGGGTGTGGTGGGTGAGCAGGCGGAGCCGCTGGGCCCCCTGGAGCACGGGGCGGGCAAGGTGAGGAGGCGAGCGGGCGGCGTGACGCGGGAGCTGTCAAGTCCGCAGGGAGCTCGCAGGGTGGTGCTTAGCTCCAGCCCCAGTGTGCACCACAGCCCCCCCAGTGCGCACCACGGCCCCCCCAGGGAGCCCCGCACTCACCCCTGAGGGCGGGCTTCTCTGTCCGCCATCCAGGAGAGGACCTCGTAGGCAGCCCGGGTCCCCAGCCGCTTCCGGAACAGTGAGGCCTGGACAGATTTCTGCAAGGAGGGTGCCTCTGAGTGGCCGGCCCGGCCCAGCAGGACAGCACAGCCCTCAGCCCGCAGCCTCTGAGGCCCGCCCCGGTCAGGACGGTCACAGGACAGTCACGGTTTCACAGGAAGGAGCTGAGCCAGTCCCTAGGGCATGTGCTCCCTCCCCGTGCAGTGGGGGTCCTGGCTCTCCCACAGGAGGGTCCAGAGTCCACTGCCCTGGCAGCTGTAATCTTGTCGCTTCCCTCCGAGGAGCAGGAGGCGGCACAGCTCCAGCTCATCCACAGAGGGAGCCAGAGGGCAGTGCAGAGACCACTGTGGACCCTGCCCCACGGGGACCTGGCCAGGCCCCCACAGCCTGCTTGCCGGGCCGGCAGCCTCGCTCACCAGCAGGTAGCCCCGGAACTGATTGTAGATGATGGCCGTCAGCAGGTTCATCAAAAACAAGCTTCCTTCAGGAAGAAAACGCCTCGGTCAGTGAGGGGCAGCAGCTGAGGGGGCCTGGGGCGTGCCAAGAGGTGCAGAGGGTCACACGGCACAGCAACCCCAGGGGTACCAGCGAAAAGGGCCCGGACGATCGCAGAGCAGGAAGGGCCTGGGCACGTCACTCACTGTCCTCATCTACACAGTGCAGGTGCCACCGGCCTGCCCAGCGTGGGCACGGAGGACAGCGGTCTCAGTGGTCGCAGACTGCAGACAGGGCACGCCCCCCGCCCCCGAGGTGAAGTCACAGGGTCGGGGACCCCCCCGAGGTGAAGTCACAGGGTCGGGGACCCCCCCGAGGTGAAGTCACAGGGTCGGGGACCCCCCCGAGGTGAAGTCACAGGGTCGGGGACCCCCCAGACGTGAAGTCACAGGGTCGGGGACCCCCCAAGGTGAAGTCACAGGGTCGGGGACCCCCCAGACGTGAAGTCACAGGGTCGGGGACCCCCCAGACATGAAGTCACAGGGTCGGGGACCCCCCAGACGTGAAGTCACAGGGTCGGGGACCCCCCAGACGTGAAGTCACAGGGTCGGGCAGCACACCTACCCCTGAGCATCAGAGGGGACAGAATTTTACCCCAGTGGCCCCTCAGACCCGCCCAGACTCACCGATCAGGGTGAAAACTATGAAGAAGATGGCAAAGGCCCGGTTCTTGGAATACGCAGGAACCATGACTGAGGAAGAAATAAGAGAAACTGAAACAGGCTCACAGCTCGGCACTGGTCCCGCTCCTGCCGGGCCCAGACCCTTGGCCTTCTCTGGAGCGGGCTCTGCTCAGGGAGAGCTGGAGCCTCCTGGTCCAAACTCTGACCCTCCCGCCTCCGCTCGCACACCCCTGGTCACGGGGAGCTCACTACCGTCAGGATGCCCACCCCTTCTGCTGAGCTGACGTCTGCCTCCTGCGACCACCCACAGGCTGAGAGCCCAGCTCTCCCTCGGGGACGGGCTAGGGCTCTCAGGACCTGTGGGCATGGGGCCGAGTCCCGCGGCTGCTCTGCGGGTGGAAGCCAAGGGCTGTGCTCCTGGGAAGGTCTCTGTGGTGGTGACCATCCGAGTCCAAGACGAAGAGACCAGCCCAGGTGGCCGGTCACAGCCGGGCCTTAGAGGACGACAGCCACCGTCCTGGCCACCCCTGGCCCGAGCAGACACAGGCCCCGTCAGCAACCCAAAGGGGACGCCATGGCCAGGGACAACCCGGGGCCTCACACACACAACTGCTGAGCCGCACCTCACAGCTGGGGAAATGGTGGGGCCCCAGAGGCCAGCGGGGGACCCCCCGACACTGCCGTTCCTCACCACAGAAAGAACAGCTTTTAGCTTCTCAGAGGAGTCAGGAGAGAAGGGGGAAGAGGAAACAGGGAACAGTTACAAAAGGAGGGACGAGAAAGTAAAATGAAAAGGGAAGAAAAAAGGGGGAAAGGAAAACAAGAAAGGAAGGAAGGCGGGAGGGGGGATCCAGGTCACCCTGCTTCCCTCCGCCTACTGAGCTGGAGGTCTCGGACACCCCGGCTCTCGGCTCCACAGGAACCAGGCCTCCCCGCCTTGCCCGCTGGCCAGCCCGCGCCCGCTCCCGCCCAGCCCGCTGCTCACGCACCGTCAGGGTTGTTGGCCGTGGTCAGCAGCACCAGCAGCGAGGTCAGGGACTCCGCCAGGTCGCGGAAGTAGATCAGCCTCTCCCTGTCCTGCCCATCGTCCTGCTGAGAGCAGAGGGGGCAGCCCTCAGGAGCCACGCGGGCCAGCTCCGGCCGTGGGCCAGCAGAGCTCTAGGCCGTGGACCCAGCCAGGGGGACCCTCCTACCCACGGCCAACCATCCACTCTCCTCAGCCCAGGCCGCTCCACGAAATCAGCAACCCTCTGGGCCCAACTGCCGCGGGCTCTGCAGGGAGCAGCAAGGGCAGCCACTGCACAGCCCCTGGGGCCTGAGAGTCTGCCAGCTGGTCCCACCCAGACACACACACACACACACACACACACACACACACACACGCGCGCGCGGGGGGGGGGTGGGGGGGGGGCGGACAGTCCTCAGTCTCCCTTGTGGGCAGCTCGGCACCAAGCCCCAAACACTGCCACAGGCTAATGCAGACCAGCCCTGGCCAAGCGCTGGCCACATTCCCCAGACAGAAATGCAGGGCAGCTCTGGCCTGAGGAGGACAGTGACCTGGCCAGGAAGTGAGGACACACAAGGGACCACAGATGTGCGGGTGCAGGGGCAAGCGGGTGACGGAGCAGGCACCGCCACACAGCAACAAGCTGCTGGGGGCCGGAAGCAGCAAGGGCAGGGGCGGAGGGGACCAGGCAAAGCCCAGGGCTGGAGAAGAGGGACATGGTGAGAGGTGCCTGCTGGACAGACGGACAGGTGCTGTGAGAGGGGCCATCCCGCTGGCCCCAAGTGTCAATCTGAGGGGCCTGTCTAGGAGGGTGCAGAGAAAGCCCAGAGCCTGGGGAGGGGAGGGAAGGGGAGGCAGCCAGGCAGAGGCAGAGCGACCCGGAGCCCAGGAAGCCCGGGCAGGGGAGCAGTGGGCCAGCTCTAAACCACGGTCATCTGAAGCAAGACAGCGGACTGCAGGTGGGCACCACTGCCCTGCCCGTGAGGTGGGCAGGCAGTCCTCTTCTCTGCTGGCCCGAGAACCACCCAGCGGGGTTCCCACAAGGCGGACTAACAGAGGGCCCACCCCGCCATCAAACCGAGCAGAGCGGCTGAGGCCGGTACCTTGTTGCCGGTGAAGAGCAGCATCCCGAGCATGGTGAAGACGCACAGGTGCAGCGCCAGCAGCAGCACCACGCTGGAAGGACGGGCACGGGCTCAGCACCGGGCAGGTGCCCGCATGCCCAACGGGATGGGGGTCCAGGGACCCAGCCACCCGGGGAGCTCCCGCAGCCAGCCTCAGGGCAGGTGCCCTCTCTGCCCCACAGCCTGCCATGCACCCGGCGGGGTCCTGCCCTAACCAAGCCTCTTTCTTTGGCAGGGACAACCCACAACCCAGGGGCACGTCCCAGGAGTTCCAGGACCCCAGGGGCTGGAGCATGAGCGTCAGCCACGTGAGCCATGAGGGGAGCCCCAGACGCTGACCGCAGGGCAGGGAGCAGGACAGTCCGTCCTGCCTGCACGCCCGGCGCAGCCCACCTGGCCATTTCCGGCAGCGACCACCGGATGCACTTGAGCATCTTCTTCATCATGGAGGAGTTCTGCAGCAGGAAGAAGGGCCGCAGGAGCCGGCGCAGCCGCAGGGGCTGGAAGAGACCAGGACACTGAACACCAGGCCGGGCTTTCAAGTGCCACCCACACCCCACACCTGCCATGGGAGGTGGGCAAACCACAGAGACCCTCCCGGGCCACACGCCCAGCTGCTTCCCTCCCGGCTCCTGGTCACAGCCCTGACCTAGACTCAGGCGTCCTCGCTGTCCCAGCTCGCCCAGCTCTGCAGACATGCAGTGCCCTTCCCGAGGGGGCGGCCCCACACCTCACAGAGCAGCCTGCACGTGGCTCTGGCAGTGGGGCTGTCCCACCCCACAGAGAGCCTCATCTTATGCTCTGGACTCCCAAGTTCAACCTCTAATCCAGGCTCTCAACCCACGTCACGTCCTACGGATGACTTGTCTTAGAAACGTAGGACTGGCCATGTCACCTTCCGTCCCCAGCGTCCAGGGCTGCCTGGGCCCTCCAGCCCAGCCCCGCTGCCCCTCACCATCCCGTGGCACGGCACTCAGCCCCCCTCTGCTCAGCCAGCTGCCTGTCCCTGTCACCGTCCCTCCCGTCTCGGTGGAAGAGCCACCTCCTCAAGTGCTGCCCTGGGCCCCTTTCCCTGGCACTGAGATCCCAGTACATATCCGGTGTTTCCTGGGACTCCAGTCTCTCCCCGCAGCACAAGGGCCGCAGCACTGGCGCACAGTAGGCCCTCCACCTGGCAAGGATGCCCTGCACCTTCCTGCGCGGCACTCCTCACGGAAGGGCCCCTGCGCCCCACACAGCACCTCGAAGGCCAAGGAACCCACAGTACACGGGCACCCACACCCTGCCCACGGCCCACTGCACAGGAGCTCCGTCCCAGGCCCAGCCAGAGTCCCGCAGCCTCCCTCCAGGTGCCGCTGGCACCCCCAGTCTCGGACCCTTGGCTGTGGTCAGACACAGACCAGAGTGCGGCTTCATCCAGACACAATAACCCAGTCCCCAGAGCTTCCCAAGCTGAGGCCACGTCAGGGCAGGGACACGCGGAGCTCACAAGGGGTGGGAGGCACCGCCATGCGGCTCGCCTGCAGGAGGAGCCGGCCCAGCGCCTGGGAAGCCCTGGCAAGGCCACCCGGGCACTGCAGCGCAGGTCCCAAGGCTTTGGGGAGGAGCCACCAACTGCTCTACAGACGCTAGTCTCCTGTGAGCAACAGCCACGCTGAGCCGTGACCACGGCCCCTCGGTGACCTGCAGCCCACATGCAACCCGCCCCGCTCGGCCTCAAGTTGGGGGAGGAACAGGCCGTCTGGTAAGCATGGAAGTGAGACAGGGCTCAAGCAGGTCAGAGGCCCCAAGGCCTCCCAAGGGCCCCGATGCCGGCAGGAGTTCCTGCTGACCAGCCAGCTGGCCACGGAGACAAACCTCGGGCCTGGTGTGCAGGCGGGTCTGGGTGTTGGGCCAGCCCCAAGCAGAAGTCAGTCCCTAAGAGACGGCGCCGAGGAAAAGCTCTGCCGGGGGCAGGTCACTGGACTGAGAAAGGTTACGCTTCCTGGTGGGGGGTCAGGGCCTGGAGGGAACAGACCGGACGACCGGGGACGAGAACGTCTGTGGAGGACATGTGTGGGCAGGAGGGAATGCACCCCAGGGCATGCCCCAGGAGAGGCTCTCTGGACAGGATGACAGTCCATGGATGTCCCAAGCCCCTCAACACCCCGCTCCAATCTCCAGGGACAGAGGCCACTACCGAGGGCCCACCCTGCCAGAAGCAGAGCCCAGGCCGGCCCCCATGTGGCCCCTGGTGGGTGGTGACTGCCCAGCCCTCCCCCCTGCAGGGTGCTGCTCTGCCCACTGGGCAGACAGGTGTGCGGGTTCGGGCTCTGCCTGCCCTGCCTGAGGCCCCTCCCAGGACCATCCACGCCTCAGGGCCAACCCCGCTTCAGACCAGGGAAGAGCTCACAGCCCTCGCCGGCCTCGCCACGGACCCTCGCCCAAAGCAGGCGGCCTGTGGGCAGGCCCAGGGCCCTAGGAAGGCCCAGGAACACAGAGCGAAAGGGATGGCAACACCTCCGCTCCCTGCCCCCAGCTCCGGGCCTGCCGGCTGCGAATACCTGCTTCTAAAGGGGGTGCTCCCCCCAAGGACACACCATGACTCTTGGCGAAAAGGGGCTGGGTGCCAGCGGGGTGAGTGGTCCGTTTCCAAGGACAGATTGGGGGACTACTGTCCAGTAACCGGAGGCAGGACCACCGAACACTGATGCCCCTCAGGAACGAATGTGGCCCCCCCACCAGATAACGAACCCAGACCAGCTGGGAGCACGTGGGTGGGAGCAGGAGGAAGTTACAGATTTCTGTTAGGACCAGCGACCAGCAGCAACACAGACACGGCTGTGTGTATTAGCCAATCTTCCTCCCAGCGTCATCCAAGGATTGGGGGTGGTGTGGGTCACAACTGAGGCTGAAGTGACAGAAGGTTCGAGTGGCCGGTAACACGGACGCAATGACGGCACTCGGAAATGGAGCCAGTGGAGGCGCCTCCCAGAACCAACCTCATCGAGCCTCTGGGCAACACCAGAGGGTGCCCTCCCCAGAGGTCAGAGGGCAGGTCCCAGTTCTGGGAGCCCGGGGTGGGGGAGGGGATGCTTCCCGCAGTTCTCTCTGAGTTCCACTGGGTCCCCTTTTTGCTCTTGTGGTTACTCAACCCCTGCTTAAGTCCCTGTGTCAAATTCCCTCCTCTAAAGCCCCCGGTGGGCCTCCAGCATTGGGTCCCTCACCAGCCCTGACGGACACGACGTCCTCAAAACAACTCTTCCCAGCTCTGTCCCACCGAACCACAGGGCAGTGCTCCTGGGTGCTCTGAGGGGAAGCGAAGAGGCTGCAGTCAGACGGGCAGGGCCGCCTGCTCCCATGGGATTTCCCCTGTCGGGGTCACAGAGCTCTGGGCGTGTGGCTAAGGTGAGGCCCTGGGGTGGTGCTTAATGCGGGACCCATCCAGTCAAGGAATCAGCTTAAAGGAGTGGGGCAGGAATCAGGACCCTGGAACATGCTCCCAGGTCCTCCCGCCTTCTCCAGGCCTCAAGGTCATCACCAGGTGGGAACGGGCTCCCTGGGCAATGAGTGACACACGGCTATGCAGGGAGGGCTATGCAGGGCAGGCGGAGCGGGAGCCGGGAGCTGGGGGGGTGGGTGGAATGACTGCAGGACCTCAGGATGCCAGCTGTTCACCTGGGTGGCTACACTGTGCGGCCTGCCCAGAGCTCCCCACTCCACCCCCAGAGCCAGCTCACCACCTACCTCCTGGCAGACGAGACTCAGCGACACCATCCAGTCCACGAAAGACAAGACCAGCACCACCAGGTAGGCCAGCAGCCACAGGCTCTTCCGGAACTGGGGCCACCCAACCAGGTAGCTCTGCAAGAGAGACAGTGGGTGAGTGGGTGGGCGGTGGGCCTCCGTGCAGATGGCCCTGCAGCCAGCTGAGGCTGTCAGTGCACACGGCAAGGCTGGGTGGCCGGGGCAGAGCACCTCAGCAAGCAGCGAGGTCTCTACATGACGTGGGGAGCAAGAAACAGAGCTCCCTCCCAGCCCTCAGTGACCTCAGGCAGCTGAGGACCTTGAGCTTGGCACCTAACAGCTCAGGCGCCGGTTTCGTCGGTAATGCGGTCCCTGCCAGCTCTGCCCATCTGTTAGGGGCTAAAATAGAATATGGGAATAGAGCTATGTGAAATGTTAATCATGCTCTGTTAACCTTGATCGTCTTATTTTAATTATGGACATGCTAACCTGGCTTGGAGTTGTACGGCCTCTGGGACCTGAGGGTCAACCTTGGACCTGGCAGTAAACCTTGGAATGAGATCCATTCTCATTCAACAACTGCCTATTATCATGGGAAGATTAACAACCCAGATGCCCAAACAATGGGGTCCCACCCCAGCCTGCTCTGCCCACTTCCCCAGGCCTGTAATACCCATTTTGCATACCCATCCTTATCCCCTTTGCCTACTTCCCATGTAACCCTTATCCTACCCAATATAAGCAGCGGGGGAGGGTGCAGAGCAGATTTTCGTGGATGACCCACTGCTCTCCCACGCTGCCGACATTACTGGAATAAACGCTCATATATGATTCAACCCTGTCTCTGCTGAATTGGCATGAGTAGTGGCGGGCAGCCCAGACCCATTGGTACACCGTCCAGTGTCACATCTCCATTTGTTTAGTTTGTGCGACAAAATGCAAAGGCACAGGACTCACTGTAGGAAAGACTAGGAAACAGCACCTAACTGCTATTTCCCACCATCACTAGGGCCTTCAGGTGAACTCGTCACCTTTAGAGATTTCCCCACCATCCAGACCATTCCAGAAATGCTAATGAGTGCTTCTCACCAGTTTCAGTTCCAGTTTAAAAACCCCCAAGACCTCCTAACCGCAAAATGAGCTAAAAAGGAGAAATAAGAAACTGCCGAGGCCCTCATCACAGACGCACGCACGCCTCTCTTGGTCAGCATCCCAGGCTGACCCACCCTGCCCTCAGCAGGACTGCCCGTCAGCCCAAAGGCACCAGGCGCCGTGTGACCCGGAGCCCATAGACGGGAGCAGCCCACGCTGTGGGCCAGGCAGAGCGCTGGAACCCTCGGAAGCGCTGGAATCCTCGTTTGAGGGCCCAGCCCCTCCTCGCTTTAAGGCTCCAAGGCTCTGACCCAATCAGAAGCTCAATGAGCAAGGCAGGGCCAGCCCCAGCCCTGCATGGACTCAGGACACAGACAGAATCGAGAGTCGGATGCAAGGCGGCAGCAGCTGCATAACCGACCACTTTCCACCACCACCACGCCCCCCCCCCCCACCTCCTTCCCTGGACTGTTTTCACGCTGAGCACCACACAGCCTCTGCTTCGAGGCCCAGAGTTTTCCAAGAAACTGAGGCCTCTGTTCAGCGGGTCAAAGTGCACCGGCTGCAGATTTGGCGGACAGCTCTGGGGGCGTTAAAATCAATGAGAGCCCCGGCCCGGTGGCTGAGGGGTCCTGTACACCAGATGGCTACAAGTTCGATCCCTGGTTGGGGTGGGCACAGGAGGCAACCGATGGATGGACACATCAGTGTCTCTCTGTCTCTCTCTCTTTCTTTCTCTCTCTCAAATCAACTTTAAAAAAACAAAAACATCACTGGGTGAGAACTAAAAATAAATAAACCAGAAAAGCAGCAGGCAGGTGGGGAGGGTGCAGGGTCCCGGGCTCCACAGCCGCCGCCGGCTCACCTTCACCGAGAGGTCGGTCGCGAAGCCCAGCAGGCAGAGGACCTCAACGCTCTCCGTCAGGCCGCAGGGCGGGTTCCAGGGCTTGGAGCGGTAGCGGACGTCCGAGGTGCTGGTGAACGAGGAAGGGGTCTCAATAAAAGCCAGAAACAGGATCAAGAAAATGATGAAGCCCAAAATCCTGGAAAGGGAACAAAAAAAAAGTTTAGAACGTGAGAACCAGCCACACTCTGGGCGAAAAACCAGATGGGCAGGCAGAACACCCAGAGCGCAGCAGGGCGGACGCCGCGGTCCCCAGGCAGAACCACAGCTCCTGCCCTGTGACTACCCGTGTGCTCAGGTAACTCAAAGGGAGTTGAAACCATTAGCATGGCTGCCCGGAATGTTCGCCCTCCTGTCTACCGTCCACTCCTTTCCAGTAAGGAGGGCACAGAGCATCTTCTCCACCTGGGGACAGGGGCCCGCCCGCCTGAACCTGAGACAGCCTCCCCCGCCCAGCCAGGCTTCGAGAACCCCAAACCCCACACGTGTGCATTCTCACCACTGGCAAGCGTCCGAGTAATACCATCGGTAGAGCCACATCGACCTGGTGTCCATGCGGTGGTTAATGGAGCGATACTGGAAGTGAACGGTCATAGAGGGGAGCGTCAGTGAGGGTCCCCTCGGTCTCAGTGCCACACAACACAGCCAGCCGCACGTGGGCCCAGGGTGGGGGGACAGGTTGTAGGGTGAGCTTCGACTCAGCAGGCGGGCAAGATGCCCCACTGTGACCCAGCAAAGCCGCACTGTGCCAAGCAGACAGAGTGCATCCCAAGGGGCAGACCCCTGGCCAGGCAGGTCCACCAAAGGGACACTCATTTTCTGAATGCACAGCTGGGCCCATGTGCCTGGGAGCTCTCTCCCCTGTGCGAGGCCCACACCCTGCCCCCACTTCAGCTGTCACCCCCAGGAAGCCTGCAGCCTAATTCCACGATTGGGCATGGCTCGCTTCCATATTCTATTCCCCTGTTCCCCTGCGTGTCGTCTGGAGGCAGGGGATGGTCTTGCCATCTTCGGGCATCTTTCACAGGAACGGGAGGAGGCGGCAGACAACAGGTCTGCAGTAGGCGGTAAATCAATACAGCGAATGACTGGGGACTCAGAAGAAATCCCAGCGCCCACTTTTAGGGTTACGTGGACCACACAGTCTACCAACCTCAGCCTTGACCCCAGGACAGCGAGGAGTAAAGGGTCATCGGGACATCCATCACCCAATACCCACAGCTCCACAGCCCCAGACAAGCCCAGGCCCCGCCACCGGGAGCGGGCGCGCCCACCTGGATCGCGTCTTCGATAAAGATCACAGCCTGTTCAAAGCACAGATCCCGCCTGGCCTCGGCACCTGGGGGCAGAGAAGGAGCATCTGGGTGAAGAGGGATCACACGATGCCCACTGCTGCAGCGTGACGGACGCCGAGGAAGGAACCTGGCTCCGTTCTCTCCCCAGGCTCCGGATCAAGATGCCTTTCACCTGCTGCGTGTCCACACCCACCCAGAAGAGGACCCCACTCGGCGCCCTGCCCGGTGTGTGGCGGGGCCTGAACAGGGACAATGGCTTTTCGCTGTGTGCCAAGTACTCCGGTTCCTGCCCCGTGACCGAATCCCTGGGGAAGAAATGGAATCTGGGCCTGGAGAGACCGAAGGATACAGCTTCTGAGATAAGAGACAAGCAGCCGGGGCCCAGGCTCGCTCCAGGCCCAGGACCAGGGTGCAGCTGAAGGGGCTCAGGCCCGGGCAGGCCACTACAGGCCAAGAGTACGGGGCACCCCGGAACCGTCCAGCACTCGTCCAACACGATCGCCTGGCTTTGGTTGTTGCTGTGTAAAATTCTGGGTGTGGCCACCTTAGCTCACCTGGCCTTCCACCCTCCCTCCAGGAACCAAACCTCAGGAAGGCCCATCCCACCCCGCTTTGCGGCCCCAACACCGGCCTCCCTTCCCCATCCTGCAGCAGCCAGAGGGATCTTGTCACAAACCCTCATGAGCACACCACAGCTTCCCGTGGGTCCCCACTGCGACGGGAGAAAGGCTCCGCCCCAGCCTGGCGCTTCGGCCTCCTCTCCTGTTGCTTCCTCCACCCTGTGCCCTCCATGACACTCACCCTGAACTTGGCTCCACCAAGGCCAAGCCCTCCAAACCCCCCAAGCCCTCGCACAGGCTGTGAGCCCCACTGGGAGCACAGTCTTCCACCTTGGTGGTCCAGGGACTCATCACCCTGGGTGGCAATCACCTGGCAGCACCGGGCACCCCAGCACCCTGCTGGCCACAGCAGGTGGGAATGTCAGGGTGGAACAGAGCATACAGGACACACAGGAGCCCAAACTGCATTTCCCCCCACCGCCCCCCCCCCTCAGATTTGGGCCAGCCTCCCTGCCCCTCTCACTTCAGGCTCCACGCTGCACAACCTGACCAGCTCCCTGTGTGACCCTGGGCAAGCCCCTTAACCCCTCTGTGCCACAGACTGACGTGCAGACTGAACGGGTTGCCGTACGTAGTTCAAGTGCTGTGCACGGTAACATCGTAACAGCTGCCAGTCTAATTATAAAAAGCCCCTTTTATAGCATAACAAGTCCTTGTCCCCCGACTTTTTCATGCCCAGAAAGAGCAAGGAGAAGAGAAAGCCACTAGCCTCACCCTGTGGCCCTGGCCCATTAGGTGGGGCTCAGTCAGAAGGACCGACTGCGGGAGTTCACTGGGGTCAGTGGGACACCCAACAGCCAAGGGCCCCACCCCTGCTGGTAGGAGCATCCGACTTAGGGACCTGCACCCCCGACCGAGCACAAGGCCCCAGGCAGAGGCTGGGCAGAGACTCAATGAGCTGTTCTCAGTCCCCACTGCCCCCGGGTCTCCAGAGCCAGCCAGGTAGCCTGGCAGGAAGATCCTGTTCACATTCTCGGAGGCCCTCGCTGAGGCCACAGCGTCTGGACAAAGAGCATTCCCCCGCTTACACACTCCCAATGTCATCCGGGACCTGCACTGTCATGGTACTCCTCCCTTTAGAAGGGCCATCAGCACCAGCTCCCAGGCTGCCCTGGCCCTGTGCTGTGGGCATTCCGCGGGTCTCCCCAGACCTCCAGACACAAAGTCCGTGCCCCCTGAATGCCACCATGCGTCCCTGTCCACGGCCCTGGCACAGGCTGGATGGAGAGCTTTCCGGAGACAGTCTCCGAGATGGGCAGCAGGCGGCCACCTGGGCCTCTAGTTTTCTCATCTCTCCTGGCAAGATCAGCCACTGTTCCCTGGGTGGGTGCACACACAGACCCCTCCCAGACAGAGGAGACTGAACGGAGAGGGGGAAAGTGGCCCAGGAGGAGCACCCGCGGTGCCAGCAGGAGATCCAGGACTGTGACCTTCGACAGGTCCCAGAGCGTCTCTGAGCCTCAATTCCCTCCTCGGCAAAAGGAGGCTGGAGCCCTAGGGAGAGCCGGACTCCGCCCTCCCAGCCCTCCTCCCTTCTGGGGATTCAGCAATCTCTCTGCGGGGTAAACAGGAAGGCCAGGAGGGAGAGCCCGGGGCAAGGGGAGGAAGCTGCCCTGGTGGGGAGCGGCCTGCCCCAGCCCCAGACTGAAGGGGACCAGCCCCTGGGAGCCTCCGAGGACCGAGAATGAGAAGGCAGAGCAAGAGGAATCCCAGCTGGGCCACTTCTTGGCCGTGTGACCTTGGGTAGGGCGATGCCCCCCCCCTGAGCCTCAGTTTCCCCGTAAGAATCAGGCGGAAATGGAACTGCTGCCTCCTAGGAGTGACCACGGCGACCCACGAGAAGGACGCGGTCTGGGTCCACCCCGGCACCCCGAGGGGGCTGCAGAGGGCTGGCCGCCGCGCGCCGACTGAACGGGGGCTGCGCGAGGCGCTCTCCGCCCGGCCGGTCCCGGGCAGGCGCGACCCCGCAGCGCCTGACCGCCGCCCGCGTCCCCCTCTCCGCGCCCGGGTCAGGGTCGCAGGGCGCAGCGCCCCGCCTTCCGGAAGGCGGCCGGCCTCGCGCCCCGCGCGGCCCCGGGCCCGATCCGACCTCGGCGGCCGAGCGGGGCGCGCCCGCAATGACCGCAGCGACCCGGCGCGGGCCGCGGGACCCCCACGCACCACCCCCGCGGGACCCGGTCCCCGCCCCCGCCGCCGCTCACCGGGGCCGACTTGGACGCAAGCGTGCGAGCCCGCCGGGCAGTCGCGCCCACTGCCGCCGCGGGCCCGGCTCAGAAGGGGCTCCGACTCCGCCATGGGGTCTCCGCGCGCCGCCGGGACCCTCGCACACGCTCCGGAGGAGAGCGCCGAGCTCCACCGCGCAGGCGCAGTGTCCCCGCCCCTGGAGTTCGCGAAAAGTGAACAGCACTGTGACGTAGGGGAGCCCTTCGCTTCCAGCCAATGAGAACGGAGTTCTTGAGTGTGAAGGCGGGGCTTCCAGGGAGAGGCGGGCCCTGAGGACCCTCCTAGGCCCTGGAGGAGCGCGTTCTGTCACAGAATGGTACCGCCCCCTCCCCGGCCCTCAGCCAGCACGGGAGCGTCAGAAATGCAGAGGCCTGGGCCCTCCCAGACCGACCGAATCTGCAGCTCTGGGGGCAGGGAGGGCCTAGGATGGGCTTTGCATGTGAGCTGGTATGGGGGCGTGGCCGCAAAGGACATCTCCCAGCACGGAACTCTGATAATGGCATTGGGAAGACTGAATTTATTTGAGGGTGAAGTTTCAAAGACAAATGACACACTTGAGAAAATCTTTACAACATGTATGAAAGCGTTCGCAGCGCGGATAGAGAAAGAGCGCGTTTTCTGGGCCTGCTGGGACCCATTGCCACACACTTGGCTTAAAGCAGCTCCCGTTTTAGTCCCTGTCCGGCCTGGAGGTCAGAGGTCCCGCGGCGCCAGGTGCTCATCCCAGGGCCGCGCAGGGCCTAAGTCAAGGTGGCAGCGCCTGGAGCAGGCTCAAGCAGGTCCTGGCAGAATTTACTGCCATTGGGCTTAGGACTGAGGTCCCCACCGCTGAAGGCTGGCCAGGGGACAGTCTCAGCTCCTACAGGCCACTGCATCTCTTCACTCATGGCCCCTCCATCATCAAAGCCATCAAGAGCGCATCGCATCCTTTTCCTGCTCCGAATGCGAGGCTTCAGAACTCCCTCCGAGATCTTCCTGGCTTTGCCTGCGGCCACATCTCTCTGCTTCCCAGGGCTCATGCAATTACACTGGGCAGCCCGGGTAACCCGGGATCGTCTTCTTCTATTTAAGATCAGCTGATTAGTGACTTGAATTACATCTGTAAAATCCCTTTTGCCGCTAACCTATCATAACTACAGGCCTGATGCCAGTGGGTGAAGGTCATGAGGGCCAAAATTCCGCCTCCCACCGAGCTCAGAAAAGTCAGTTAAAAAAAAAAAAAAAAAGATTAAATTCTCTGTAGATAGGAACGGAGCAAAGAACATGAGCCAGAAGTTCACAAAAGCCCCCCAGAGTGGCTCGGTTGATTGAGCATCATCCTGTGCAACAGCAGGTTGCTGGCTCAACTCCTGGTCGGGGCACATGCCTGGGTTGCAGTTGCAGTCCCTGTCGTGCCCGTGCAAAAAGGCAGCCGATGTTTCTCTCACTTTCTGAACATGTCCTCTGGTAAGAATTGAAAAAGTAAAAAAAATTTTTAATGAAAAAAAATTTTTTTTGAGTTCACAAAAGAAAATATATCAACAATGAATGCGTGAAATAAGCTCTGCCTCATTAGAAGAGATGCTGATTAAAAGAACGAGCCCTAGCCAGTTTGGCTCAGTGGCTAGAACATCAGCCTGCAGACTGAAGGGTCCCGGTTCGATTCCAGTCAAGGGCACATACCACAGTTGCAGGCTTCTCCCTAGCCTGGGCCCTGGTTCAGGGAGAGTGCAGGAGGCAACCAATAGATGTGTTTCTCTCATATTGATATTTCTCTCTGTCTTTCCTTCTCCCACTCTCCCTAAAAATCAATGGAAAAATATCCTCAGGTGCGGATTAAAAATTATATATATATATATATATATATATATATATATATATATATACCTAATATGCAAAGTGTCCCCTCTGGAGTACGACTGGGAGACTGGGAGTTTGATCGCTCGCTATGACATGCGCTGACCACCAGGGGGTGGCACAGAGCGAAGGAAGGCCCCGGCCGGCAGCCAGAAAGCCCCAATCAGCCCTGATCGCTGGCCAAGCCTAGCGACCCTACCTGTGCACAAATTTCATGCACTGAGCCTCTAGTAATAATAATAACAATGAGATCGGTGAGCACATCAATTGGCTAAGGTTTGAAAGATGATAATGCTCAGAGGGCTCAGAGGGCCAGGGTGTGGCTAGCCACGGGGTGTGTTCATGGTTTGATTTTAATTTTAACATTTTTAAAACTTGACAAAAGTAAGATATTTTTATTCTGAAAAAGGAATTAATAGATGCATGCAGCTCTTAGCAACAATGGCCCATCCCCTAAGGACTTGTCTTACTGCAATTAAAGAATTCCCTCGATGTTTGCCGAATGGGCTACAGCACAGTGTACGCATTTGTCCCGACTGCATGGTGTTGGTGTTGAGGCTGGCGTAAATACAGGGGGCTAACGGGATCTCTCACCAAAGGGGAGGTGGAAATTAACTAGTGGGGAGGGGCCCAGCTTAGCCCATAGGAGGGCCAGCATATTGTCCCTGGTGCAGCCAGACTGTCCCCAGGATGCAGACAGATGCCCTCTAGGCTGTGTCCATCACTAAGCTTTCAGTCAGTCTGCCTGGTACTTAGGGGCGCCTGCAAGGAGAGAAAGGGCTCGTGGGGCCCTCTGGGCAGCTGGGTCCTCACAGCAGGCCCCTGTGTGGGTCTCCTGGGCACGGGGGCACTGTCCGGCTCAGCCTCAGGATCACTCCCTTCACAGCCGGCAGTGTCGAGGGATCGATGCTGCTCTGGAGGTGAAACCAGAGAGACATCTCACTGGCCCCTATGTGACGGTGACAAATAACCCCAAGCTCCACGGTTTAAACAGCACTTGTTATCTCCCATTTTGCTGAGACGGGACTCCGAGGGTGGCTCAGCCGGATGCCCCCGGCGCGGGGTCTCTCACAGGCCCGATCACGGGGTGGCCTGGGCTGCAGCCATTCCCAGGCTCCGTGGGTTCAGGTGTGCTCCCCCGAGAGGCCGCCCTCAGTTCCCAGCCGCAGGGGCCGCTCCATGGGGCAGCTCAGGACACGGCAGCCGGCTCCGTCAGAAGGAACAAGCGAGAAAAGCCAGAGGGAGCGGACTAACAAGATGGGACTCACCACCCTTCATAACCTAATCTCGGAAGAGACATCCCATCACTCGTGCCATGTTGTTTGTGTGAGGCGGGTCAGCAGGCCCAGCCCCCTTCAAGGAGAGGGAACCACATCCCACAAGACCACCAGGAGGTGGGGACCCTTAGAGGTCATCTTAGAAGGCTACCTACCACCATAGGTGACAAGAAAGGCTTTGTTTTCGTGTCCATGCCTGCGCCCTTAAGAGCACCTGCCACACCACGATTCTCATCCGGGTCTCCCATCTGCCCTGTGAGCTAAGACAGAGGTCCCTCTCCCCGGGACAGATGAGGAAACTGAGTCTGAAGGGGCTCCGTGTTGCCTCACCCAATGGGCTGGAAGCGCCATGTCTAAGAACAGCCCTGCCCCCCATCAATGGAGGCCAGGAGCACAGGACCTGCTCAGGAGAGGAGGAAGCCCAGCGGGCAGCGCGCAGCACAGCAGGCCTGGGGAGGGCCAAGCTGGGTCCTGGCACGGGCTGGCCCTGCAGTTACAGAGCAGCAGCTGCGGCCAGCCCGGAGGGAGGACCCAGCAACGTCACAGCCAGTGGTTTTTGCAAAGCAGCTGAGAAAGGGGGTCCTTGGCAGGAAGTCCAGAGCCTGCCCTGCCCCCAGGCAAGAAAACAAGCCTGAGATTCATTAGGGCACAGGGTCCTCCTCTCCCCTCGCCGCGCCCCCCACCCCCGCCCCTCACAAGGTGTCCCTTGGAGCCTGCAGTGGAGAAAGGCGTCCTCTTGGTGGGGACAGACACTGTCTGGCTCAGCCTCAGGACCACTCCCTGTCACAGCAGAGCCACTGGGAAGGCTCCCTCAGCACAGAGCCCTTCCTCCCCAGATACCCAGCCAGAGGTTGCACCACACTTGGTTGGAATGCCAGCAATGCTCCCTCGGCTCCCAAGCATGTGCTCCGCGCTTTGGGCAAAGTGCCAACCACCGCCCTGTTCGGTTCCCACTTTGTTTTTTAGGGGGAAACTTCCTGGTGAGCCTGTGGGGGTGCAGAGGAGATCCCAAGAGGGGCCACTGTCCTCCGGAGGCACCGGCCACCACCAGTCGGGCACCCTGGGCCTGCTCCTCACTCTCGTCATGTTCATTTCCTTCCTGGTGCATCCGGCCACGCGGGGCTGGGTTTCCTCGTCACGAGCAGGGAGCATGTGCCCATGTGGGTCTTTGTAACGGTAGCATCAGGGCTTTTATTCAAGCATCACACATCTATTGAGTGCCTACTGCATGCCAGGGACTGAGCGAGGCCCTGTGAACTGATACAGAGAGTGCTCAGATGGATTCTAAGAGCACGTGGAACGACGTAAAAATCGCCCAGCCGCCCAGTCACGTGGGGAAAGCATGGGCCCCGAATCCTTCAGATCTGAGTTCACACCCCGCCCCACCCCCATCCTCAGGCCTCTGTTTCCACCCCCATGAAGCGGGGTTTGCAGCAAGATGGGCACACAGTAGGGCCTCATCCTCCCTGCCCCCTCACCCACTTCCTTCCACACCGTCTCTGGAGAAGAATGAGCCAGTGTTTTAGGGTCACAAAGGATTCTCAGATTCCTCACACATTGGCCCCGAAGCTGCCCCGAGAGCAGCTCAGCAGTTACCCTGCTGCTGCTCTTGGGAAAACGGAGACTCAGAGAGGCCACATGCTCTGTCCCAGGTCACACCGTGAGTGGGGGGCGCAGTGGGCACGCAGCCTGGCCCGGGACCGGAGGGACACCATGTCTCAGAGCACGGGCCACGAGCCGGGGCCTTGGCAGCAAACCCATGCCCTGGGGACAAGTGTGTGGAACACCGTATGCTTCCCAGGCCACACGGGCTGCATGCTATTTCCAGTTCGCTCACGTGACACAAGCAACAAGAATCTGGGGAGACCCGACCGTTGCTGTGTTGGGAACTGAGCTTGTGGTGGGAACTAAGTGGGGGGAGGGGGGAGGGTGATGAGGGTCAGCAGGGTGGAGGCGGGAGAGCGGAGGGCTGAAGGCCGAGCCCAGAGACCTATGGGGTTGGGGTGCAGCTCAGAGCAGAAGGCCCACGGGGAGCCTAGGTCAGGGCCCGGGACAGGCCCGTCGGCCAGGGTGGTGTCTGGGGCCTCGCCAGGTCAGACCGCAGTGCAGGCCTCCTCCTGAACCGGCAGCCGCTGAGACAGGGCCCGAGGAGTCGGTGTGGATGTGGGTCCCAAAAAGTAGGTCAGGGCCGGCAAGAAACAGGAAGGTGCATTATCCGCTGGTAGCAGCCAGCTCAGTGCCGCGGGGCCCTCGGGGCACGGAATCTGGGTGCTCTCTCCACCCCCTGCACCGCTGGCCATCAGCTGGGGGCCACTCCGAGGGCACGGAGCTCCCTGCACGGAGATGGGGATGAGCGAGAGACAGCAGGACGGGGCCTGGAAAGCAGCCCAGACTTTGAGCTTGCTGCCAGGCCAGCTGCCCAGAGCTCCTCGGCAGGGCACAGGTCCAAGGGAAGAGACAACCAGGACCCAGGAGCCTGGAAGAGAGGCCCCTGCATTCTAGGCTGAAGGGGGACTGGAGTCACCCAGGCTGGGGAGAGCTGGTGCCCGGCCTGCAGGGGTAAGCCAGGCGAGGGGACCTGGTAGCTCAGGGTCAAGGTCTGTTCTGCAAGAGGGAGGAGAAGTCCCCACCTGGTTCAGGCGGCGGATGGATGGTGTGAGCCCCTCAGAGCCAGCAACGCCCCAGCAGCTGACACCAGGCAGCCGTTCAGAGAATGAGGCCCAGGGACCTTCGGCTCCCCTCAGAGCAGGCTGAGCGTGCCCCCCTGGGACGCTGGTGCCATATCAAGTGTGTCCTGCATGACAGGTCGTCATGCTGGGTGGGCAGGGGCCAGGCAGGGGACCATGGGGAGTTCATGTTTAATGGAGACAGAGTTTTGTTATGCAAAATAATGAGTTCTGAAGACGATGGTGGGGGTGGCTGCACAACACTGTGAGTGTGCCTGATACCCCTGCGCTGGGCACTTCGAAATGGTTAAATGGCAAAGTTTACCTTCGGTGGATTTTTTTTGTTTTGTTTTTTTTACAGAGAGGAAGGGAGAGGGATAGAGAGTTAGAAACATCGATGAGAGAGAAACATCGATCAGCTGCCTCCTGCACAGCTCCCACTGGAGATATGCCCGCAACCAAGGTACATGCCCTTGACTGGAATCGAACCCGGGACCCTTCAATCCCCAGGCCAATGCTCTATCCACTGAGCCAAACCGGTCACGGCAACCTTCGGTAGATCTTACCATAATATTTTTACAGATCCTGTGGGGTTTTTGTTTTGTTTTATTGATTTCAGAGGGAGGAAGGGAGAGAGAGATAGAAACATCAATGATAAGAGAGAATCATTGATGGCTGCCTGCTGTACACCCCTCACAGGGGAACAGAGCCCACAACCGGTCACGTGCCCTGACCAGGAATGAACCATGACCTCCTGGTTCATAGGTTGACGCTCACCCACTGAACCACACCAGCCGGGCCCTGGTGGGTTTTTTAATGACTTGAAACGCACACACACACACACACACACACACACACACAATCAGAACAATCTGTTCCGCTGGCAGATGGAACAAAACCTCGGGGAAGCTCCAGGTCAGACCGAGGCACCAGGAGCTGCCAATCGTGACTTTCCTCTGGAACACAGCTGCTTCTGCCAGGAGGTTTAGGAAGCCTGGCCTCCCCCCACCAGGAGACACCAGGTCCCTGGGACTCGAGAACAGCTCTGCCGTTCTGCGCTCGTCCCACGGGAAGCTGAAACTAATGAGGATTGGGGTCGAGGCAGGTTTTCATTGTATTTGCACGTCTGCGCCAGCGGCCGGCCTGGACGGAACTGCACAACATGGTCTCAGGATTTAGGGCAGTATCTTCCCTGGCTTCCCTGCCTCCCATTTCCCCCAAGTCAGGAGTTGTTGGCACCAGTCCCCGTGAGTGTCTGGCAGCCGCCCTGGCTGCCTGTCTCTTCCCCCTCACCAGGGACACCTGTGTAGGTGTCACAATCACCTACCGAAGGGGGCTGGGGGGATGGTGAGCTGAAGACGAGGCCCATCAGAGCAAGGCGGGAGGGAATTCCCATCATCTTCCTCCCCTGTCTCACGGCCCCATGTCCACGTGGTGCTTCCCAGGATCACCACCCAAATAAGTGATGTGGCCCCCACCGTGTGGTTGAAGGGATGGTGGTGTGTGCCTGGCACAGCCACAAAGGGGTGGACTGTGCTAGGCTGCCTGCCCCCCATCGCATCTTCCTAAGGCTGGAAATGGTTTCCCTGAGTTCCCTCCCGGAGCGACACTGGGTTAGAGGTTGCCTGTGAGGAGGGCTCCTGGGAGGCCTGAGAGGTGGAGCAAAGTGGAGGCCGTGGCTCTGCAGACCTCTCCAGGAGCTCCTGCTTCAGGCTCCGGGCCAGATGGGGCAGCCTCCCCGGCTTCTGCAGCTCCTGTGCTGATTCTTGGCTCCAGGCTGGTGAGGGACCGGCTCTCCTATCCTCCCCTGCCCCAGCCCACACACACTCCTCTATGAAACTCCTTATTTCCCTGGGAGTGTGATGTGTCTGTTTCCTGATCCAACTGGGGCAGAGGGAGGGAAGGGGAAGGGAAATGAGGAAGCAGGAAGGAAGGGATGCTGCAGGGGAACCCTAGGTTAAAATAAGGGGAAAGAGGCATATCCAGCAATGAACCTTGTCTGCACCCTAATGACACACACACAACTCTCTAGTAAATAGAGACAGACAGATCTTTCCCGCCTCAGGGCCTTTGTACCTGCTGCTGTCTATCCTGGAATGCTTTCCTGTGGGCTCAGTGAGTACCTGGCTCCTTCTCCTTCCCCCTTTCAGGCCTCAGCTCAAGCAGAAGTAGCCTCTAGCCCACCCTCAATCAACAGGCCTATCTGGCCCTAACTGGTTTGGCTCAGTGGATAGAGCATCTGCTTGCAGACTGAAGGGTCCCAGGTTCGATTCCGGTCAAGGGCATGTACCTTGGTTGCGGGCACATCCCCAATAGGGGGTGTGCAGGAGGCAGTTGATTGATGTTTCTCTCTCATCGATGTTTCTAATTCTCTATTCCTCTTCCTTCCTCTCTGTAAAAAATCAATAAAATATATTTTTTTTAAAAAAAATAGGCCTATCTGCCATTCTGTATGAGTTTCCGATCGCTGCTGTAACAAATGAGCAGAAACTTAGCAGCTTAAAACAACACACAAGTATTCTCCTGTGGTTCTAGAGATAACGGAGCCTAAAATCAAGGTGTCTGCAGGGCTGGTTCCTCCTGGGGCCCCGAGGGGAGAACCCTTTTCCTTGTCTGTTTCAGCCTCTAAGACCACTGGCATCCTTGGCTCATGGCCCCTTTCTCACACTCCCCTGGCCTCTTCCTTAGGGCATCACATCTCCTGCCTGACCCCCTGATTGTCCTCCATCATCACATCTCACTCTGACCCTCTTGCTTCTCTATTATAAGGACCCTTGTGATTATAGGGGACCCACCTGGATTATCCAGCATAATCTCCCCGTCGCCAAATCCTTCACGTCATCAAATCTGCAAAGTCCCTTTTGCCACGGAAGGTCACATATTCTCGGGATCTTGGAACTCAGACACCAACATCTTTAAGATCATTCAGCCTATGGCACACCCTCCTCTCTCCCACCATATAACGTCCTATCACCACACCTGCTCCTCTTCCTCACTGCGATGATCCCAGTTAGAATTCTTTTGTTCATTTGTTTCTGTTTACCACCTGCTCTTCTTCCCCAGGAACAACATTGTTGGTGTTCAGTAACTATGTGTTAAATAAAGATAAGAATGAATGAATAAATGATGGTTGGATGGATGATGGATGATGGGTGGGTAAATGGATGATGGATGGATGGGTGATAGATGGATGGATGGATGAATAGATGGATAATGAATAAATGATGAATAGATGGGAAAATGTATGTATGTATGTATGTATAGATGGATAGATGGATAGATGGATGGATGGATGGATGGATGGATGGATGGATGATGGATGGATGGATGATGGATGATGGATGATGGATGGGTGAATGGATGGTGGATGGATAATTGATGGATAATAGATGAATATTGAATGGATGAACAAATGAACAGTCTCCCACATAAGGGAAAGAGGAAAATGTAGGCTTCTGCAAAGATTCCCATGAGGCAGCTTCTATCACAGGCGCTCCAGCCTGGCTAGCGCAGGGGAAAGAATAAAAGAAGGTCCCACTCACCCTTCCCATCAGGAAAGCACGCTAGACCTTGAGAGACCTTTTAATCTCAAGGGTTGAAGCCAAAGGGCCTCAGGCATGGAGCTGGGAGACCCAGACCACACACACGTTTGCCTTGTCTCCTCCTGAGAAAAAAGAAGAACCGGCCTGTTAGAGCTAAAGTGGAAAGTGAGGATGGGCACGGAGCACAGGTATGATCAGACCCCACCACCCTCTCCGCGGCACACCTGGGGAACCAGGGCTCCGTTTCCCTCCGTCTGCAAAGGCAGAGCCAGGCTGGATCCCAGGGTCCAGAGTTCTCCCCACACATCTTGACGTTTCCATGCCCAGCAGTGGAGATGGGGACACGGAGCCGTCCCAGCCCCTGAGCACAGGTCCTACAGACACGCACAGTTACTCCCTGGGCCTCAATTTCCTCATTTCCAGAATGCGGGCCCATCTCCATCTGTTTCATTTACCATTGGGTTCCCAGGGCCTAAAACAGTGCCTGGCACATAGTAGATGCCCAGTAAATACATGCCTGATAATCTGTAAACTGGGGGGGGGGGGGGGGGGGCGAAGGCTGTTGTGAGGATTAAGTGGTTCCATTTATGCAGGCTCTGGTTCACAGGACACAGTGAGTGGCCTATAGCTGTCATCACTGCACCTGTCCCCCGACAGATGGGACAAATGGCAGCAGAGAGGTGAGAACACACCCAGGAGCGTGAGATCCTGGACCCAGCAAGCTGATCAGAGCTGCCCAGCTTGGGCACCTCATCCGCCGGTGCCCTGTCTGCGTCCCTCAGCCTCATGCAGCCGCCATTCACCTGTGCAGCCTGCCTTCCTGCCCCAGGGCCTTTGCTCACACCACCTCCTCTGCCGGATGCCTTCCTTCCCCTTCTCACCGAGTCACTCCGGCCCAGCTTTCCTCGTGGGCTCCATGATCACCTCCTCAGAGAAGCCATCCTGATCTCCCTGGCACACCTGGCCGTGGTGCTGGCTGTCCAGGTGTGGTTTTACACGTATGCGGATCATCTGGCTCTGGTCTGCCTCTCCGCTCGCCTTCAGTGGGGTCATCCGCCTACAGTGCAGTGCCTGGCGCCCCACAGGTGCTCTGGCTTCCACAGTGGAGAGGAGCCGGCAGAGGCTCTGCTCCACGGCCACCGTCCTGCAGGGGGCAGATCTGGCAGCAGACAGCCCTGCCCAGAACCTCCTGCCCCCAGGAACCCCCAGCAGAGGCGGGTCCTGGCCTGAGGGGGCGTGGGGTGTGCTGTGGGACCACAGAGTCCATCTGTGAGGCCCATGGTGGGGGGCGATTAAAAACAAAATTCCTGAGCAGAGCCTTTCTGGGGTGCCCACAGCGCTTTGCTGCCTGGATCTGACCCCTTCCTCATTGCAACTCTGTGGGTCGTTTCTCCTCCACCCGACAGGACAGGACACCAAGGCCCAGGACCGCCAGGCATTGAAGCCGCCACAGGAGCCCAGCCTCCAGCATGGGACCCCGGGGTGCAGAAGCAGCAAACCCAGGCAGGGGATGGCTGCCCCACTCACAGGCACCTCTCATTAGTTTTAAAGGAAACCAATTTCCACACCAAATAAGGCGGCGGACCTCGGAGCCACTGCCCACTTCACACAATTCCTTTTAAGTGTCCAAATGCAATTACACTTGGAACTTGCCTGGACTCGGCCTCCTCCCGCCTCCCCCACCTCCCCCTTGGCCTCCCCACATAAACAAGTGGCCCAGCTGGGCCCCAGCTGGCCGGCCCTGGGGAGTGAGGGGCGGTGGGGGGGGGGGATCCCGCTGCCTGCTGCCTGCCCAGCCTCTCATCCCAGGCGTGGCCTGAGCTTCCGCATCCTGGAGCCTCCTTCTGCCCCGCCCCAGGCCAGCTGGGCTCGCCGGGAGCACCCCCCTCCCTCCTCCCGGGGAGGATTGCACTGGGGCAGGGACACCCGCTTCCTCCAGGACAGAGGCCCGCAGCCCCAGGCAGGTGCAGGGGGAGCTCTATTTCCAGGCTCCCTTCAAGACGCCCACAGAGGCACCCACACACGATCTGGGCACCGCAGGCTCCTCTCTGGGAAACACTGGTTGGAATTCCCTCGGCTCCCTGGCCATGAGAAAGTTGGACCAGGGCAGGAGGGCCCTTCCCAAGGGGCTCGCTGGGAAGCCACTCCTCCCCGCCCCGCTGGGGCGCCTGCATCCCCCAGGCTCTGGCTCGGGGCCCCAGGACCCCGTGGTGCTCGTGGGGGGGAGTCGAGGTTGACTCATCCTCCCCGCGAACAGCGCACACACCAGGCACCCGCAGCCGCCAGTTCCCGGCTCGGCCCAGGCAAGCACAGTGATTTTCCACTTGGGCCATCTGATTGCTATTAGGGCTGGGAGAAGGGAATTCCTGGTTCCACGGGCCCACGGGGGCCCTGGGCAGATTCCGGGGTCGGGAGGGGAGGCACCAGGGGGGAGAGGAGTGCCACCTGGGTGGCCTCCCTGTCCCCTGCCAAGCCTACCTCTCACACGCCTGCACCTCCCCCTCCGCGGAGCCCTCGCCTGCTGTCTGTCTCCTGGCATCTCCATATCAGCCCCTCAGTACATTGGAACAACCAGTGGGGCCCCCCTCCTGGACCTGTGCCCCCAGAAGGCCCAGTGGGAGCTGCCGAGGGAAGGCACCGGCAAGTGGACAGCGAACGCCCCTCTCTCCAGGATGCGCGGGAGATTAACAGCTGGACTCTGGCCACAGTGCTCGGGCCAACTTGACGTCACCAGGCAGAGAGATGAGTTCCCAGTGGGGCTCTGGGTGGGGGGGGCTCCTGAGCAGGGCATTCCTTCCCCAAGCCTCATCCCGCTCCGCCCCTCCCCTCCCCCCTCCCTCCCCTCCTGCCGGGCCTGGAATTGGGTTTGGGGCGGGTTCTGCTTCCAAAGCCATCTCCCTAGCAGCAGGCGCGGGCTCTCCACACTCTGGGCTTTCGTTTGCTGAGGCTCCAGCCCCGCTCCACACTGGCCTGCCGCCTCGGGGATCGCAGCCGGAGGCGGGCATCACCGAAGCGCCCTCCACAAAGGGGCGGCCTGGAGGGTCCGGACAGCTGCAGGTAGCTCCATGGGGCCCAGGGGAGGGAGGTCCGGGAACCAGGTACTGCCATCTGCAAACCCACACTGCAAGGCGAAGGCCAAGCTGGGAAGGGGGATGAGGTGGGCACCTTTGGGGCAGGCAGCTTCCAGAAACCACAGCCCCAAGCAGGAGCCCTGAGACCCCAGAGAGAGTTGTCACCAACCCCAAACTCTCAAGGCTCCAGAAGTCCCAGGGACACTGGGGACCTTCGAGCGTCCCCCTTCTGTGGGGCTGGCCCTGGTGTTCTGGCAACTCCCAACCCTCAAGCTGTCCTCCACCCCAGGGCCCTGCTCTGTCCGCCAGTGGGTGTGGGCTCCCCCTCTGTCCCTCCACCACCCTCGGCAGCAGCTGTCCACGCCTGGAAGGGTGGGGAGGGAACACCCAGCCGGCAGCATCCCAAGCTCCGGAGAGGGCTCCCTGCTCGCACGCACTCCGCACACCCCAGTGCTGCGCTGCCTCCTTCCCCGGGCACCGAGGCTCAGGCGGCTCAGTGTGGGGCCGGCGCTGGGGTGGACAGAGGGGTCAGCCTGGCAGCCACCGGAGGGTGGACAGCTGGGTCCCCCCTTCTCCCAGGCCTGAGACACCTGAGGTGGAGTTGGCACTGGATGAGGCCGTTTGTGAAGTTTTCTGGAAGGTACCACTCCCCCAGAAAAGCCTTTCAACACACGCTGTGAGCAGAGGATTGCAGGGGGAGGCTGGGGTGAGACAAGGCAGGCCTCTGCGTCTGGGGGAGTGACTGCCAGGGCTCTCGTCCTGCCCAGGTGGCAGCCCGGGGACAGGAGAGGGGCTGGCAGACGGGCTGGGCCTCCTGGAGGACAGCCTCGCCTGGGGCCCGCATGGGTTTGGGGCTGCGGAGGTGAGTGGGGGTGGGAGGAGCTGAGAGCTTCCTGAGGCTGAGGAGGCAGACAGGTAGGTGTCAGGGGCCTCTCCTTGGGTGTTGGGTTTTGAAAGGAGGGTCGGGAGTGAGCTGAGCTGGCAGTTTGGGGTTTTGGGGGGGTTTTTTGTTTGTTTTTCTGTCTGCTTTAGCTCTCGTAGGCCCGATCCCAACCTGAGGAGCACACACATTCACACGCACTCACACATGTCCCATGCACATGCTGCACACGTGTCCTTCTCGGGCCCATCTGGGGCCCACTCGGCTTCTGGTCCCTCTGTGTGAGTGCAACAGCTCTTCTCTGAGGGCTCAGACACACACGGCACCCACCCCTCCGTCAGTCAGCAGAGGGGGGCTCGAGGCCCACTCCAGGCCCCGCACACGCCAGGCACCATGCGCGGGTCCCAGCCGGCTGCCCTTGGGGGCCCTGTGTGTTGGGGGTCTTACCTGCCTTGGCGAAAGGGCAGGGCTCTCTAGCCTCAGGACATCCCTGGGTCCAGGCACTGAGAAGCGAGGGCGCAGTGCAAGGGGTGTGAAGGATGGGGAGGCGGGGAGGTTGGGGTTGCAGGCTGGCGTGGAGAGCTTGGGCAAGCCCAGTAGGTGGCGAGGCACGCAGCCTACCCCTGGTGATGGGAACAGTGGCCCAACTAGAGTCAAGACTGGAGAGGTGTGTGTGTTGGCGGGGGGCGGGTTAAGCGACACACCTCCTTGCACTGCCATCTGCAAACCCACACCGCACGCACATCAAGGACTCGCCCGCAGGACTCCCACCCACCCCCGCAAGTAACCTCTCTGGGGCACCCGCTCCGCCACCACGCTGTACCGGCTGCTGTCCAGGGCCGCTTGGCCCAACCACATGTGGCCTCGTGTTCTGAGGGCTGCACTGGCACAGCGGGTGGGGGTGGTGGGGGCTACCAAGGGTTAAGAAAGGGTGGCAACCCACACAGACAGCCACCCTTTCCAGCCAATAATGGGCTTGGCTGCTGCAGGGGCCTCCGCCCCGGCCTGGCGGGGGCGTGGAGGGGGCTGCCCAGCCTGCGAAGGAAGGAATTCCGGGGGAGTAGAGCTGTCTGTGCTCCCTCCAGCTGAGGAGAGGCCTAGCCTTTGGCCGCGCCTGTGCCCCTGCAAGACCCTTCCTCCGCACACAGCCTCAGTTTCCCCACCTGCACAGTAGGACTAGGTGCTGGCCTGTGGAGGCAGAGCTCAGGTGGGGACCTGGATCAGGCGGGCCAATGAGCTCTGTTCTGCTTGGGGGACCTGTCTCTGGCAGGGAAGCCCCCTCCTAAGACTGTCGCCCCTCCCAGGCCCCCCAGACCTGCCTGACTGGGTCCAGCTGCCCTTCCACCAGCCTGGAGCCTGGGCCACGGCAGAGGCCTGCTGGCTTGCTCCCTCCGACTGCTCCTGCCTTCACGGCCGCTGGAGTCCTGACCACAAGCCTGCAAAGCCACAGCGCATGCAGTGGCAGTGGCCCGTGCCCCTGGGTAGGCGACCTCACCCCCCGGAGCCCCATACCCCCATCAAAGGGGAATGACAATACCTGCCTCATAGCTGGTCACAAGGACAAACGGGCCCTGGCTGGTTTGGCTCAGTGGATAGGGTGTCGGCCTGTGGACTGAAGGGTCCCAGGTTCGATTCCGGTCAAGGGCACATGCCTGGGTTGCAGGCTAGGTCCCTGGTGGGGGGTGTGCAAGAGGCAGCTGATCAATGGCTCTCATCATTGATGTTTCTCTCTCTCCCTCTCCCTTCCTCTCTGAAAGCAAAAAATATATATTTAAAAAAAAATCAAGGACAAACAGGATGATGGATGTGGAGCTGACACAGTACTCAGCTCCCAGCTGGCCGTCATTGACAGAGGGTTTGATGGTGATGACCAAGCTGTCCTACCTTCAAGGGAAAGACCAGACCCCTTAGCATGTTACAAACACAGGCCCAGCCAAAGGCCACCTCCTCCAGGAAGCCTCCCTGCCTTCTGGGTCTGACTTCGGGGAACCCGTGTCCCACCATGGGCTAAGCCCAGAGGCGGTACCAGGAAGTATGTGTGGGCCCCACTACCATGTCAGCAGGGTGTGAACGAGGGGCCCAGGCAGGAGGTGACCTGCTCTGGACTCAGCAGAATGACCCCCGTGCCTCCCACATGGCCCTGCCTCACAGGGAGGCAGGCGATTGCTTGTCACCTCTCCTCTACGGTGAGGCCCTGGGGACAGGGCCTGGGAAGGGACAGGGAACCCTGCTGCCCTGATGTGGCCCTTCCTGCCTTTGCAGGTGGGGTGCGCCGGCCAGTGAGCTGTGAGCAGAGCCTCGAGGAATCGGGACTCCCCAGGCCCGGAGATGGCTGCGAACGGCTCCTGGGAGACCCATCCCACCCACAGGAACAAGGCAAGTGCCCAAGGCCCGCCACGGCCCCGGTCTGTGGGACAGGTGTGGTGGGAGGGGCAGACCCGCCCAGCATCTCCCCGGCTCCACCCGCTCTGCTCCACAGGGCGCAGGGGGGCAGCAGGGCCCCTCTGGCCACACGGCCTGGCACTGGTCGCTGGGTCCCTCGGATCCCGGGGTGCTCCTCAGTGAGGCCAGCACAGGGGACTGACACCTTGAATCCCGGGGGGGGGCATCAGTCACCAACACGGAGACCTCCTTCCAGCTCTTCCCTGTGGAGATGGGCAGTTGGCCACCTCCCACGGCCACCCTGAGAGGCCGGCTCCGAATCACCCTGCTCATGCCGCCCACGGCCGGGGTCTTAGTCACACCCGCCTCCTGTCTTCAGACGCCAGCGGTGGCTGAGACCGACAGCCCCCACCCCACCCGGGACCCCTTCTTCCCAGAGCCCTTGAACACTGGCATCCCTTCTGACCCGGGCGACGCGCTCACGGTGGAAGAAACTCCGAGCTCACCTAGTGCCGCCTTTCCCCGGGAGGAGACAGGCTCCCGCAAGTGCAGAGGCTTGGCGGGGTGAGCCCGGAGGTGGGGGCAGAGCCGGGACGCCGGCCCAGGGCCCTGACCTCCAGCCCCTGGCATTTCCCTCCCCTGGCAGTGACCACGTGGAGCGGCAGCCACGGGGGAGCAGAGATGGGCTTGGCTGGGCGGAGCCTCCAGAAACCCCTGAGAAAAGGCAGGGCGGGGAGGGGGCCTGGCTCCAGGGCGGGCATTTTACAGGCGGCATGTGTCTGGGGATGGCAGCTCCCCGCCCAGTGACTCACCGGGCCTCCCGCTCTGACTCCAGGACCGGATTGCAGGCTTTTTCCAGCCCATGGTCCGCTCCGTCCGACACAGCCCCTGCAGCCGGTCCCCTCCCGGTGTCCAGGCCGGTCCTCCAGGGCAGCGGTTCTCAACCTGTGGGTCGCGACCCCCTTGGCGGTCGAACGACCCTTTCACAGGGGTCGCCTAAGACCATCCTGCATATCAGATATTTACATGACGATTCATAACAGTAGCAACATCACAGTTATGAAGAAGCAACGAGAATAATTTTATGGTTGGGTCACAACATGAGGAACTATATTTAAAGGGCCAGAAGGTTGAGAATCACTGCTCCAGGGGCTTGTTCAGGCCCCGGCCTCAGGAATTACTAGGTCCGCCCCCGGCTCAGAGGAGGCTGGCAGGAGGCTACTCGGGCCTGGAGTGGTCAAGGCCACCAGCAGGAAAGGCTGAATAAAGAGCAAGCGAGGGGCTTGGGGCTGACGGACAGATGTGGAGCCATAAATGTACTTATAGGAAGATAGGTGGAGAACAGGACCCGCTTAAAGTGACCTCACAAAGGCTCCCCAAAGTTTGGCCAACACCCTTCAGTCCCTGTTTGTAGATTCCCCTCGACCTGACTCAGAAGGCCCCTCCCTTTGCTCCTGGGTGTCAGGCCCAGAGAGCAATCCTCCAGGCCCAGCTTCCTGCCCGAGCTGGGGCCATCCGGAAGGTGGCAGAACTGTCCTGCCTCAAGGACCTTCCATTTGTTGTTGTTTTTTTGTCTTGTTTTCTGAGTCATGAGCGATGGGAACTGATACCCGGCCTTAGAGGGGGAGGTGGGGAAGTGGGGCCAGGGCCATGGCCAGGTTCCAGCCGGCTGTGTGGTGAAGACTCTGAGATGGATTAGTGATGCCTGCCCGGGCGTGGGACGGGAGTGACAGTGCCGGGCAGCCTCTGGGGTGCGAGGTCAAGGTCAGAATCAGCAGCCTGAGCACGGCATCCGGCGTGCAGACGTGTTGTGGGTGGCCCCACAGTGTGTTTTAAACGTGAACATTTAAAGATCAGGAGGAGCTCATTACCATCCAGAGCTCTGGCTCCTCTGGCGACGGGGAAGGCTGACGGGCTGGAGCCCAGCGGCTGCCCACGTGCTCAGGGGGGAGCTCTGCAGTGTGCCTCCGCGCCCCCCACTCCTCCTGCACCTGGCCCACCTCACGCACATACAGGCCAGCCCAGACCCTGCAGCCAGGCTGACGTTCACTGGACACAGCTGAGCGGTCAGATCTACTGTTAACATGCTGATCAATAGTTAAAGTGCTTCCCTGGGGCCTGACAAATACCTGCTGCCTCAGCACCCCCCTCCCCAGGGACCCCCAGACCAGACCCAAACCCCCCACCATCCAGATCCCAGAGGTCCCCTGGCCCTGCAGGGGCCGCCTCTGACTCCCCAGGTCTCTCTGATCCCACCGTGAGCCAGGCCCACTCTTTTTGTCATTTGCACGTGCACGGTTTTATTTTTTAATAAATATTTTCACATTTTAGTGTGAAATAGTGCAGGTGCACAGAAAACCTGGGAGAGCAGGACGGCGCACGGCACACACCCTCCAGCCGTTCACTGCGGGCCTTGCTCCAATGAGCTTGCTCTCTCCATCCCTGTCCCTATCCCTTGCTACGCTTTTTCTCCCAGACTGTTTGCAAGTGAATCGCAGACACCGAGCCCCTTTGCCCCCAGAGAGCCTGCATCTTCGAAGGACGGGACAGTCCCCTACGTAGCGCCGCCCACTCTCCCAGCGATGCAGGGCCGTCATGGGTGCAGGGTGCCCCCGCCTCTCCGCAGCCGTGCCAGGAACAGCCTGGGCGGCAGGTCAGACCCCTCACAGGCTCGGACCCGGCCCTGCATTTCCTGTCCCTGTCTCCTTCGTCTCCTCCCGTCAGGAAAGGCTCCTCGGCTTCTCTCTCCCCTGCACGCGTGGACGTGCTTTGACCGGTGTCTGTCCTGGCAGGTGGGCGGCCGACCCGGTGCCCCTGTGAGTGATGGGCATGTCCCTTGTCACCCGAAGGCGGCTAGCTCCAGACCTGGGTCACAGAGTGGAGGCGCTGGGTGGAATCAGGGGTGTTGTCTGCTCCGGTGAGAGTCCGTAGTGAGGACCAGCACACCTGGACGCAAGAGCGGGGCGGGGTGGGCCCCGCGGCTGTCCTCACCGGAGTCTCCCCTCTGTGCCCGTGCAGATGTATCCGGGCGTGCTCGGGGCCCCGGAGTTCCACAGCCGCGGCTTCCTGACCATCGAGCAGATCGCCACTGTGCCGCCGCCGCCCGTCGTGAACTACATCTTCCTGCTGCTCTGCCTGTGCGGCCTGGTGGGCAACGGGCTGGTGCTCTGGGTCTTCGGCTTCTCCATCAAGAGGAGCCCCTTCTCCGTCTACTTCCTGCACCTGGCGGGCGCCGACGTGGGCTACCTCTCCAGCAAGGCCGTGCTCTCCATCCTGAACACCGGCGACTTCCTGAGCACCTTTTCCCAGTACGTCCGGGCCGTGTCCAGGATCCTGGGGCTCTGCTCGTTCCTCGCCGGCGTGAGCCTCCTGCCAGCCATCAGCTCCGAGCGCTGCCTGTCGGTCGTCTTTCCCGCCTGGTACTGGCGGCAGCGGCCCAAGCGCCTGTCGGCGGTGGTGTGTGCCCTGCTCTGGGCCCTGTCGCTCCTGGTCACCGGCATCCACAACTACTTCTGCGTGTTCCTGAGCCGCCAGGACGCCAGGGCGGCCTGCACGCACATGGACATCTTCCTGGGCATCCTGCTCTTCCTGATCTTCTGCCCGCTCATGGTGCTGCCCTGCCTGGCACTCGTCGTGCACGTGGAATGCCGGGCCCGGCGGCGCCAGCGCTCCTCCAAGCTCAACCACGTCATCCTGGCCGTGGTCTCGGTCTTCCTCGTGTCCTCCATCTACCTGGGGATCGACTGGTTCCTCTTCTGGGCCTTCGGGATCCCGGCCCCCTTCCCCGAGTACGTCACCGACCTGTGCATCTGCGTCAACAGCAGCGCCAAGCCCGTCGTCTACTTCCTGGCCGGGAGGGACAAGTCGCAGCGGCTGTGGGAGCCGCTCAGAGTGGTCTTCCAGCGCGCCCTGCGAGACGGCTCCGAGCTGGCCGAGGCTGGGGGCGGCACGCCCAACACCGTCACCATGGAGATGCAGGGCCCCGCTGGGAACGCCTCCTGAGAGATGGGCGCCTGGAGGGGAGGCAGGGACCAGAGGGACCTCCGGAGACCCTTTGTCGGGGACGGGCCTGGGCTGCTGCCCTGGTGCCCGAGTACAAGGAGGAAAGTCTGCTTCCGGCCCCTCGGCCTCCTTCTCCCGGGGCTGGAGGCTCTGTGAGTGACCAAGAGACAGCAGCCGCCTGCAAACAGGCCCTGAGGCCCTGCCAGGCTCCCCCAGGGGTCTCCTGCACCAGCACCCCCTGTACAGAGTGTCCCCCAGTGGGGGGCTCTCCTCACCCCAGGCTGGTCTGGGAAGGAGAGGAGGGGGCCGCCAAGCCCTGTCCACCTGCTGCCCCTCTGAACGCGCCCCCCTGGAAAGTGGCGCGGCCATCACAGCACCGGTGGGCCACCAGCACCTCCCCCGTGGGGCACCTGTTCTCACCACGCCACCCTCTCGAGGCAGTGTCGGTGGCAGACCTGAGTGAGTGGAGAGGGTCCCGGGTAGCCTGCCTGTGGCTCAGTCTTTCTGCAGGTGATGTCCCTGCCCCCTTGATGAATCCTTGGTGACTTTCACGGGTGTGTTTCTGGTCCCAGCAGACAGGTGGGGACAGGAGGACCTTCAGCCAGCTCAGAAAGGTCACCCTCCTTTCTGGCGCCATGCCAGCCTCGGCAGCCTTCCGGAGCACACGGCGCGTGCCGGCTGCCGCCCCCTGGGCCTCAGGTGCCTGCAGACCATCCGGAAGTGGGCACTGGTTCCACCTGGCCACCCAGCCCACCTCCAAGCACAGTGGCCCAGCGTAGCCAAAGGAAGTTTTATGAAATAAATGTATATCAATAAACGTTTTATATCTTACTTCCTCTGTCCTATCCATGGTCGTGTTCCTTTCTTTTTTTAAAAAAATTACATTTTTTATTGATTTCAGAGAGGAAGGGAGAGGGAGAGGGAGATAGAAACATCAGTGATGAGAGAGAATCGCTGATTGGCTGCCTCCTACATGCCCCCTACTGGGGATCAAGCCCGCAACCAGGCATGTGCCCTGACTGGGAATTGAACTGTGACCTCCTGGTTTATAGGTCGACGCTCAACCACTGAGCCACACCGGCCGCCCTGGCAGTCTTGTTCCTTTCCATGCACCACCCCCAGCGCAACCTGCTCTGTCCCCAGCCCCTGTGTGTCCTCTCCCGGCTGCTCTGTCCGCTCCTCGGATGTGAGCTCCGCTCCTCAGCCACACCATCCTCCTGAGCCCTCTCTCACCCACCCAGGTGCCCTGCTCCCCTCGGTGCCGCCTCGGTCTTCATCACGCCCACCTGGCGCCACGCCCTGACTGTGGGGAACACGGTGTGTCCACATGGAGGCCTCCTGGTTGGGGGCTGCATCCTCTCCTGCTCCCCCTCCCAAACTCCATGAAGCAGAGCCGCCCCTCTGCCCGGCACCCCCCTACTTCACAGCATAGGCCGGGTCCCTCCCAGGAGGTGGCTTCCAGGCCCAAAAGCGTCCCGACCGCCCCCTGGCCTCCGGTCTCCCCCACCTTGGGCTCCTGGTGTCCAGCACGGGCCCCGGCCGCTCCGCGGAAGCTCCGGGGGAGCCTGCTCACTGCAGAGGCCCAAGGAGAGACCAGGCGGGGCAGGCCCCTCCTCTGTGGAGAGCCAGGGGAGGGGGGGAGGGCTGTGCCCACGCTCTGGGCAGGAGGGGTGGCTAACGGAGTGGACTGCCCAGCAAGGCAGCAGCACTGCCAGAGGCTGGCATTCTACCCACATGCACTTCCTTGAGGACTCGTCCCTCCTGGCCACTGCAGGCCATTGCTCCCAAGCTCCCCTCCCGACAGTCCCAGCCACGCCTGCCCGCAAGGCCCTGCTCAGAGAGAGAGGGGACCCTGTGTGGTTCCAGAGCCTCAGGTGAAGGCAGTCGGGACGGCCTGCCTTTCTCCCAGCAGCTGGGGTGTGCCCTCCCCACGCCACCCAGAGGATCCAGGAGAGCAGAGTTCGGCCACCATGTCTATCACGTCTGGGGACTCAGAGAAGCCGGGAGGGTCCTAGTACCTACGTGAGGGAGCAGACCAGGACCCTCCACCCAAAAGCTCCCCTGGCATCTCCTTGTGGCAGAACCCCTCCCAGGCCTGAAGGGGCTGAGGGGGCCATTGGGGGCCATTGGCGGTCATTGGGGGCCTGGGTTTTCAGTGCCTGGAGTTCACCGCTTCCTCAGGAGCCCCCACCCCAGCCTCCAGCCCTGAGCCTTTGTGGGGAGCTTCCCCAGGAGCTTGGAGAGGCCGCCTGCCGAGGTTCAGAGCCCAGACCCAGTAGGTGGGTGGGTGGGCATCCCTTACCCATGACCAGGACCTGGGTGTGAACATGAATCTGCCCTTGGCAGGCACCAGGCCTGGGAGGGTGGGGCGTGAACCCAGGAACTAGGCCTGCAGCCGGCAGCCACTTCTCCTGTGCTGATGGCTAGTCGGCTGAGGAGCAAGACTTCCTCTGTGACCACCCACATCCCTGGAGCATCTCTGCACCTCCCGCCCACGCCCTGGACCACCTCACCTCTGGGCTAATGGAGGGCAGATGACCGCCGGGCAGCAGCCGCAGGCCTCACGGCTCCCTCCTCCCTCTCCCTCTTCCCTCCTCTGGTGTTTAATTATTCAAGCAGGCCAGGGAGCCAGGCAGGGATGGGGCGATGGGCTGTCCTCCCACCCCACCCCACTCCCTAAGGCAGCACAGCTGGGCCCCAGTGCCCTCCCCAGCTGCCTTCTTTCTGGGTGTTGAGTGAAAGCAGTAGGCAAGGGCTCCAAGCATTGCTGATGTTCACCCTGAAATTGTCTGGAACCAGGGATCTAGCCACTCGCCCCTGACACTCGCTGGTCCACAGAAAACAGAACTGAGTTGCAGGGAGTGGGTACCACCATTCCTACAAGAACAAAGAAAGACTGATGGTCTTTCTCCTCTGGTTATTACTAAGCCCGACTGTGGAGAGCGGCTACAGCATTTGGACAGGTTCAAGCCTGGGACTAATGAGAGGGCACGATCCTCTCCTGGCAAAGCCACGTGCAAGTCCCAGCACAATTATAGCCAAAGGCTGTGGTTGTAAGCTTGACCTTATTGGTCCGAACCTGTGGCCCCACGTGGCTGAGTGACATGGGCTGCAGGAGGTGCAGCAAGTAAACAAAGCTTGATCAGGTGCATGTAATTGAGTAGATTCGAAACCCGTGAGAACATTGTAACCATGCCCTTACTTTGCCTCGTGGAATCTGTCTATAAAATAAAGACTCGCCTTGCAAGCCGTGGTGCTGCCTCTCCATCAGAGAGGGCAGCGTCCCACCTAGTGCCCAGCTTTATTCTTTTGTCTGTCTTTTCTTAATCCTTCACCGCCCCCTCTCAGGCTCACCGAACCTGGCTGTGTGGGCGTGGCACATATGGCACCCAACATGGGGCTGAGTGCAGGTTCACCCATGGCCCTGACGGCTCGGCACACCGGATTTTCCATCCCATGGGACATGCAGGATTGGGAGGGGAAAGGGACAGGGTGGGCCGGGGTCAGGACAGACCTCTATGCTTCCCCGTGCTTCCCACCACCGTCTCTGCAGAAATAAACACGAGGAGAAGGCACAGCCAATGCCAGGGATGTGCAGGCTACGTCCAGGGCAAGGTCGGTGTTGCTGTGCCTGTTTCCTCGAGTTCTGCGATCAGGCATTGGGGCACGAGGAGGGAAGGGAGAAGGTGGCCACGGAAGGAGGGACCCGCACGTAACAGCCCATCCCAGGCACAGGCGATGAAGGCAGTGACCGCCATTTATCAAGGGACTAACTACTATATGCAGTGAGCCCTGTGCTGAGAGCTCCGCCTACACGTCTCATTTGATCTTCACAACAGGCTCACAGACGGAGCTCCGGGTCCAAGGTCAGCCCAGCAGGTGGGGGGCCCTGGCTGAGCCCGGTCATCGTCCACAGGCCCCGCAGCAATCATCTCGCTTCCCTGGAAGTGCAGGCCTCTGCCCTCCGTGTCTCCCATCAGCAAAGCCCTGGGAGCTGGGCCCTGGGTGATGCCGTCACAGCCCAAGGACCCAGACCATCCTTGTTGGATTCCACACGCGACTGAGATCAAAGGGACGGCTTCGAAGGCATCTGCAACCGGCAGGGGGTGGGAGGCCGACACGTGTTCCACAGGCAGCACTCGAACAGCCTGCAGGCCGAGGCCTCTTCCTGTCTCCATCTTCCCAGAGGGAGTGCACGCTGCCTGGCACCCGCCCAGCTTTCTCGAATGCCCCGCCCGCCGCGGATTTGCAATAACCTGGCTTTTCTGCCAGGATTTTAAAACCCAAGATCTTCGGCGTGAGCACAGCTCTCTCAGGCCAGAGGACTCCTTCCCGGGAAGCCCGGGCTTCGTGCCGGAGGCAGGCTGGACAGATGGCGCCGTTCGGGCCCCGCCTCCCAGTGCATGGGGAGAAGCCAGGTCCAGGGAGATGCGCCCCCACCTCGGCTGACCAGGCCGAAGCTATGCACGCGCACACAGGACGCAGACCCTCCGGACCGGGACAGCCGAGTGCGAGCGCAAGAGAGCATATTTGGAGCCAGTGGGGCTGGAGAGCCGCCAGGAGGGGCTCGGAGGAAACAACGGCGCAGTTCACAGAGCGAGGACTCATGGAAAACTCGGCTTCAGGGCGTCGGAATGCCAGCGCGAAGTTTCCTGGCAATTCCGAAGGCTCCCCGCTCAGACATGTTTTCAAAGGTTTTCTAATTGGCTTAATTGCATCTGATTTATATACTGGTGCACGCACCCATTTCGTATATAGTCTGATGATCTCCAACACGTGCGGACGCCGTGTCTTCACCAAGTCAAGACATGGATGTTTGCATCCCCCCGAGAAAGAACATTTCCGTCATCCCGCAAAAATCTCCCCGCGAACCCAGCCAGGCAGCCCTCCCCCTGCTGCTGCCCCCAGCCGCAGGCAGCCACTCTGCTTTATGCCACTAGAGAGTATCGATGACCGATTATAGATTAGCTCCCTAGACAGATAGATGTTCATACCACAGCAGCCAGGAGGTGTGGTGACAAGCACAGGAACCTAACTCTAATCTAGCTGGGGGTGGTGTAAATTGTGGGAAGGGGGCATTTCTAGTCATCTTCCCCTGAATCTTACTTGGCCAAACGGGGTCACACTTGGGCCCTGGAGCAGGAGGCGGGGTCAGGGGAGAAGGAAGGAAGCCCCGCCCACCTCACCTAAACCCACCCCCTGAGAGCTGCCGGTAGCTTCTGGCTCTAAGCCAGTGGTTCTCAACCTTCTGGCCCTTTAAATACAGCTCCTCATGTTGTGACCCAACCATAAAATTATTTTCGTTGCTTCTTCATAACTGTAATGTTGCTACTGTTATGAATCGTCATGTAAATATCTGATATGCAGGATGGTCTTAGGCGACCCCTGTGAAAGGGTCATTCGACCGCCAAAGGGGTCGCGACCCAGAGGTTGAGAACCGCTGCAAGCCCACGCAAAGCCCACGCAGAACGAGTCTCTCCGTCCAACAGCCTGCAAGGAACATAACAGTACTTGGCTTCCTTGTTTGCCATCGGCTCCATGAATTAGTAACCAAACCCAGGCCCCTTGTAGAGTCCCAGGCCTTGATTCTAAACCCGGGCCCGGGCGTTCTCACTCGGCACAGGTCTCGGGGACTCAGGCCCCGCTCGGGCCTCGGCTGAATGGCCTCCCTGAGACCTTGGAGCAAAGAAAACACCCGCCTTGGCGAGGGGAGGAGAGCCGAGCTGCTTCCTGTCGCAGGGAGTACGTCACCGTGTGTGTCATCCCGCCAGGCCCAGCCAAGCACAGGTCTGAGGGCGGGGATTTGCAACCTGCCTCCTTCGCGTAGGTCCCAGCTCCCCGCTGGTCAGGATTCTCGGTTGCAAGTGACAGAATCCCCATTGAAACGCACATGCGTGCGGGCGCACAGACAGAATGGGTTAGTCCGAGTGACAGAAAAGTCCAGGGGCGGATGGGCTCCGGGGACAGCTGGATCCAGGTCCATGCATCCACAATTAGTAAAGAAATGTGAGCCTCTGCACACGCCAGGCACAGGAGGTGCGGGAGCAGGAGCACTCCTGCCTGGGGAAGCCCCCGTCCTCCCGGGCAGCGTGTCTGTCTCAGGGCTGAGGCCCCGTGTTCCTCGCTGGCCCATTCTCACACTCGGCTGAGCGGCCTCCCCTGCAGCGATGAGAACCACCGCCCGGGAGAGGCTCCTGAGGCAAGAAGGCCTCCATGGCCCCGAATGAGAGCCCCTGGCAGCTGGAGTGGCTCCTGCAAGAGCGGGTGGTCCAGGTCCCCTGGGGTGTCCTGGGTCCCCCCTGTTATCAACGTCGATCTGCGTCGCTCATGGGTTCGAGGTCTGAGGTCCCACCTTTCCTCTCCTCGCTCACATTTGTTTCCAAGGCTGGTGCCCAGCGTGTGCCACGCTCCCCCCTCCACTCCAGGGCGGGGCAGGGAGGGTGAACACGCAGTCCCAGGGGCCTCCAACTTCCATCACCCAACACGCTGCCCTTGCTCGGTCCAGCAGGCGGCCTGGCATGCCAGGTGATCCCGGTACAGTGTCAGCCTCCGTCCTGCCCCGGAGGGACCCCGTTTCATCTGATTCTTCAATTACTAGGCGGGAGAGTGGGCTCAGCAGATGTGAGGGAGAGAGAGTCCAGTTCCTCCCAGTCACCTGGGGCCCCATTCGGTTGAAACCCCCCGATTCCTGGGCGGAGTTGAGGGCGGCACGGGAGGGCATCCGAGCAACTAGGTGAGGACGTGGGCGCTCAGGTCACCTGAACTACAGGGCCCCCAACTAGCAAGCTGCAGAACTCGGATGTGAAATGAGGCCCTGGACTCGGGGTCCGGTGCTCCTTCCTCCCACCCCTCGTCGCAGAGCCCCTGGCAAGCCCATTAGCCAGCGCCTCACCCTGCAGGCGGACGGGCAGCCATAATGGCTCTCCCAGCCCACAAGAGCCTGACTTCCGACAAGGGAGCTGCTAATGCTCTGAGGTCTCGGAGGCTGTCCCAGGTGGCCTCCGGGAAGGATGGCCGGGAGAGGGGGAGCCTCCCACTGCTCCCCGAAGGCCCCCCCACCCCGTCCCATCCATCTCCCTGCATCCCAGCCCTCCCCTGGGCAGGAGCTGAGGGCACGCCTGGCAGACCATTAGCCCCAGCTGCTCTCCCACAGCCCCGGGGGCGGGGGCCTTCCTGCATTTATACCTCAGCTCCCCTTTGGCTCCTCAGAAGGAGCAGAAGGTTCTTTGAAGGCTCCGGGGGACTGGGCTCCTTTGAGGCCCGGGTGGGAGACTGAGGAAAAACAGCTCCAAGGCCGGGGCCAAGGGGACCTGCCGAAGGGTCGGACCAGCGGCGTGCGGAGGGGGCGGCCACCGTCCCGGAAGGACAGGGCGCCACATCGGAAGCAGGTGAGAGGCCCTGCGTTTGCCCCGGGCGGAGGCGGGACAGCATGATGGGAACAAGCGACACCTTGCAGCCCCTGGCAGGCGTCTCGCCTTCTCCGGTCCCGCCTCTTGTACCCGGGGCTGATGGAGCCTGTCTCGCTCCCATTCTGAGTGTATGAGGCCCACGGGCGCTGCCGCACGGAGCACCCCCACCAACGAGATGGCAGAGCCAGGACGGAGGTGCGACAGGCAGCTCCCGGGGGCACAGTGGGAGGAAAAGACATCCAGTTAGGTTTTGAAAAAGCAGCTTGTGAAACAGCCGGGTAATATATTTTCATTGATGTGAAAACAAATTCCTATGGAAATGCACAGCAAACAACCTGCAAGGACATGATCACACATTAGCAGTGCCATGAGGATGAGATCGGGGCGAGATCGTACTTTCTGCTTAGCATTCGGATCTTTTCAAGTAAGACTGGTGTTCCCTCTGTGCAGATTTTTTTGAAATCTTTAAAGCACAAGGAGAAATGGGCAATATGATAGCAGTCGTGGGAGATAACACATTTCCACCAGTCTCCCGTGGAACCAACAAAAATCCTGACCAGGCTTTGGAGGACGGGGCTTTAGAGTAAAGCTAACGGTAGAGTCTGTATGTTAAGCCCTCATCCAGCGGCAGGTCATTATTCAGCGTTCGCTACGTCGGCTGCGTGCTGGGGACACGGAGATGGGTCAAGTCCTATGCAGGCCCGGGGTGAGCCTCACAGTCCAAGGGGCACACCGCCTGAGCAGGCGTGGTCAGACCATGCCGAGGGAAGGAGGGCCTGGAAGTCTGGGGGCACAGAACATAACACTTAGCTCAGGGGCCAGTCCACATTTATTGAGCGCCGACTGTGTGCCAGGACCTGATTCAGGCCTGGCCGGGACACGCACATCCATCCCCACCACCGTGCAGCTCCCATCACGGCGGAGAAGCCGGAGTTAAGAATCGTGTGGTTCGCCTCTGCTGGGCCCGGCACTCCAACGCTGGCTCCATGAGAGGGACCCCACTCGGGATGGGGCCCTACGCCTCTGGGGGCTGTGAGACAGAGCCCAGAGGGAGCCGGGCCCCCCGCAGAGATTAGGGGCTGGAGCGGGGGAGAAGGGTCAGCTCCCTCCCATCCCTCCCTCCCCCTCCATCCCCAAGTGTCTCCAAGCCCAGGAGAACCCATTCTTCCGGCTCCTCGGGGAGCTGGTGCCTGAAGGGTGACTCCCCCAAATGTGTATGTTCTGTCTCAAGGTCCGGGGTCCGTCCCAGACCAGGGGGTCCACAGGCAGGAACCCAGCTCCCCCATCCCTTCCCAAAGGCTGCTTGGGGTACCTCTGCACCCACGGACCCCCACTGAGTCCAGCTCCACCCACTTGTCAACACTGAAAGGTGAAAATGGGAGGTGGCAGGGTTCCCCTCTAGCCCCCTCTCCGGTACCAGCCTCCGCAGAAACCCCAAAGATCTGCCGGACTCATGCCCATCCAGTCTACAAAAACATTTATTGGACACCTGCTGTGTACAGGCACAGCGGTAGGTCCCAGGGAATACAGACAAGTCCCTGCCCGAGGAGCTTTCATTCCCATGGAGAACACACAATAAACAAGTAAAATATATTTTAGAAAGAGAGAATCATGTGGTCCATTTCCACACAGTGCATGTGTTGTTTGCTTTCATTAGGAAATATTCACAGGTCCTGAGTTCCTGCCAGTTAGTGCATTAGTCGCTCGGGTACCATAACAAAACAACAAAACACAGCAGGCAGTCGCTTCCAAACAGACGTTTGTTTCTCACACTTCTGGAGGCTGGAAGTCTAAGATGGAGGTGCTGGCCATGGAGAGCTCACTTCTTGGCGCCTTCTCTCTGTCCTCACACTGGGGAGTAGGAGGGTAGGAGGGTTGGGAAGGTTGGGGGGCAGGGGAGAGATGCACACAAGAGAAGGAGGGAGGGAGCGCCCTCTGGTGTCTCTTCAGAAGAGGACACTAATCACATTAGATCAGGGCCCCACCCTTATGACCTCATTTAAGTGCCTCCTTATCTCCCAATACAGTTGCATTGTGGGTTAGGGCTTCAACAGGTGAATTTGAAGAGGGCACAATTCAGTTCACAGCAGTCGGGATAAGGGCTCCTCTCTCTTCCAACCTCCCAAATCTCTGTTCTCTTTCCTCGATCCCAGTATTTGACCTCCCTTCTACTTTTGCTGGAAAAGGGGATGCCTAAGAAAGAACAGTGTCTCTGCTGCTGAGGGCCGCCCCCTGGGGCCGTCTTCTGGAGCCACCCCACTTAGACACCAGCCCCTCCGTTCAGTGCTCCATCCCCTCGCCCAGCCGTTATCTGTTGGCGTTTCCCCGAGCGGCTCCTCCGTGACAGCGTCCCCGCTCCACGGGGACATTGTCACGTGGGAAGCCACGCTCTTCCTGCTCACTGACAATCTCCCCTCAGAACATCATCTCCGGGAGGCACAGCGTCTGTCTGCTTGTCCCTCTGCCCCCGGACCTGGAACAGCACCGGCCCAGTCTGTCCTCAGTCAGCACTTGCGGGTGGACAGCTAGTGACCACTAGGAAGAGGCCCAGGTGTTCCAGGGCCCCTGTCCAGGCGGAGGGACCCCTGACCCAGAGCAGGCAGGGCCCCATGTGAGCGGGGAGGTGGAGGAGGTGTTGGCCTGGGGGCCCAGTGTCATAAGGACTGGGGGTGGCAGTGTGCATCCCCGCCCTGTCCGCTCAGCCCACATCCTCCCTCCTGGGAGAGCTGCCCAAACACGCCTGAGCGTGGCCTTTGAGTGGCATTGAAGGAGGGGTCCGGTCTGCTAAGGGAGGCCAAGGGGATCCTTGCTCGGTCCTTCATCCCTTCACCCGGTTTCTCCCAGCTGCCTTCAGCCCTCAGGACCTCTGAGTCCCCACCTTGTTACTTTTCTGCCGTGGTCGTAGCAGGTAGTTGTATCTAAGCGTGTGTTTCCTCCCTGGACTGTGCTCTCTGAGCACAGGCTTTGTCCATCGTGGTCACTGCTGAGTGTGTGTGTGTACACATATATGTCTGTATTGTATGTTGTGTATATGTGTGCACGTGTGTACATGCTATGTTTACCTATGTGCGTTATACATGTATATCGCTGTGTGTATGTACCAGGTATGTGTGTTATTCTGTATGTATATATGTTCTCTCTATATAGCACTATGTATCTGGCACATGGTATAAGTCTGATAAATATTATTTCACTTTGTCTTGAACCTAAGGAAGAGGCTTCTGATTGTAGCCACAGGGCACCTATGCAGCTCGGAAGCAAAGAAACAATAGAGATGATTTTTGAAATAAAACAATTCTCAAAAGCCCTAGCCGGTTTGGCTCAGTAGATAGAGCGTCGGCCTGTGGACCGAGGGGTCCTGGGCTCGATTCTGGTCAGGGGCACGTACCTTGGTTGCAGGCTCCTCCCCGGCCCAGGCCCTGGCCAGGGCTTGTGCAGGAGGCAACCGATCGGTGTGTTTCTCTCACATCGATGTTTCTCTCTAAAAAAAAAAAAAAAAATCAATGGAAAAATATCCTCGAATGAGGATTAACAACAAAAAAACAATTCTCAAAATACAAACCTCCTGCAGATAGATGAAGGACAAAAGAAGCAAAGGCACAAATTAAAAATGGCAGATAGAATTAAACTTTTAAAAATTATAAAAGCATTACACCAATAAACATGAAACCAGAGGACAGGAACAATTTTCTGGAAAAATAATGTCACCTACTCTAAGTCAGGAAGTGATGGAGAATCTGAACACACCTCACAGTAAATCAGCAGGAGCTGTAGGGTTTTCTCACCGCTCTGCCTGTCCGCAGCCACAGAAACGTCGCCAGGCCAGATGGTCCACTTTCAGCCAAACCTTCAAAGAAAGATAATCCTCACGTGATAGAAACTGTTCTAGAGGGGAGAGAGCGAGGGCCATCTCTCTGAGTCCTTTCATGAAGCCAGAGAAGCCTTACAGCTTTGAATACAAAGCATACAAAGACGGCACCAGAAGGCAAAATCATGGCCCAGTTCACTTACGGACATGGGTGAAAATTTGCCAAAAAAAAATCCCAGCACCCAAGCAGGGGGCAAACAGCAAATTGGAAATGATTTGTCCAGGACACAGAAGGCTAAATAAGCATCAGAAAGCCTATCACTGTGTATTCACCACAGAAACAGATTCAGGGAGGGGGAAAATGATTCCGTAGATGCAGAAAAAGAAATTGTGATAAATTTTGTCACTCATTTATGATAAATAAATGGTCAGAAAGCCAGAAAGGGAACTTCTTCACCTTGATAAAAGGTAATACCACAGCCCTAGCCAGTGTGGCTCAGTGGAGAGAGCATCAGCCTGCGGACTGAAGGGTCCCAGGTTCAATTATGGTCAAGGGCACCTGCCCGGGTTGCAGCTCAGTCCCCCAGTGGGGGGCAGGCAGGAGGCAGCCGATCAATGATTCTCTCTCCTCATTGATGTTTCTATCTCTCTCTCCCTTCCTCTCTTAAATCAATAAAGAAATATATTTAAAAAAAAAAAAAAAAGATAATACCACAGCCCTGGCCAGTGGCTCATTTGGTTCGAGCAATAAAATTTCAAACCACAAAAAACTGCTTTTCCATGCCATCACCTGTAACTATCCTAAAATCATAGCGTTGACAAAAAACAAACAAACAAAAAAATAACAACAGCAAGCATCCATGTAAAGTAGTTAAGAGCATTTCCAGGTAAGTGCTGGGGGTGGGGGAGCTGGGATGGAGATAAGCGGGAAACTAAATGATTTTATTTTTTTAAATATATTTTTATTGATTTCAGAGAGGAAGGGAGAGGGAGAGAGAGAGAGAAACATCAATGATGAGAGAGAATTATTGATCAGCTGCCTCCTGCACACCCCACACTGGGGATGGAGCCTGTAACCCGGGCATGTGCCCTGACTGGGGATCGAACTGTGACCTCCTGGTTCATAGGTCAATGCTCAACCACTGCGCCAGGCTGGCTGGGCAGCTTTTGCTTTCCTTTAAACGGCCTGCTGGTCCTGTGTGCTAGCGGGAGGGCGTGACTCATCCTACTCTTTGCACCTGAAGTTCACTTCACAGGATTTGAATTACAGGAGAAAAATGATATTATCAATAGATGTAGGAAGAGCCTTTGAGAAAAGTCAATCGATGTCTCTTCGTGATTGAAAAAAATAAGCTCAAAACTAGAAGAGCCTCTTGCCCTAGCCGGTTTGGCTCAGTGGATAGAGCGTCAGCCTGCGGACTGAAGGGTCCCAGGTTCGATTCCGGTCAAGGGCATGTACCTTGGTTGCGGGCACATCCCCAATAGGGAGTGTGCAGGAGGCAGCTGATCGATGTTTCTCTCTCATCGATGTTTCTAACTCTCTATCCCTCTCCCTCCTCTCTGTAAAAAAATCAATAAAATATATTAAAAAAAAAAAAAAAAAAAAAACTAGAAGAGCCTCTTAACATGGCCAAGGGCCTCCATAGCTCTGGGCACCTAAGGGGCCCTGGTGGCAGGTTCAGGGGGGCTGGAAGCCGCTGGGAGGGCAAAGGGTCGCCTCCTGGGCAGGGCCTGTTGCCAAAAGCCTGAGGGCCCGGAAGCATGAAACTCGGGGTGGGGCTCCCCGAAGTCCCCAGGGTCCACGCAGCACAGAACCTCACGCAGGTCCACCTTCTGCCACAGGATGAACCAGACTCTGAATGACAGCCAGGCGCCCACGCCCGACCCCAGCAGCCCGGAGCCGCGGGCGCTGGGCGTGCCCTACTGGGTGCTGAGCGCCCTGACCCTGCTCACCTGCGTGTGCAGCCTGGCGGGCAACGGCCTGGTGGTGTGGCTGCTGAGCTGCCGCGTGCGGAGGACGCCCTGCACCGTCTACGTGCTGCACCTGGCCCTGGCCGACCTCCTCTTCCTGCTCTGCATGGTCTCCGTGCTCAGCCTGGAGGCCGCCGAGGCGCACCCCATGGCCTCCGAGGTGCTGCGCAGGGTGAAGTACTTCGCCTACACGGCGGGCCTGAGCATGCTGACGGCCATCAGCACGCTGCGCTGTGTCTCTGTCGTCTGCCCCGTCTGGCACCGGCAGCACCAGTCCCCGCGCCTGTCCGCCTGGGTGTGCGCGGCGCTCTGGACGCTGTCCCTGGTGATGAACACCCTGGCCGCCGTCTTCTGCAGCAAGTACTGGCGCTCGGACGAGAACCAGTGCTTCGTGGTGGACGCGGTGTTCAGCGTGCTCATCCTGGGCATCTTCACCCCCGTGATGACCGTGTCCAGCGCCACCCTGTTCGTGCAGGTGCGGAGGACCTCCCGGCGGTGGCGGCGGCGGCGGCCCACGCGGCTGTACGTGGTCATCCTGGCCTCCGTGCTGGTGTTCCTCGTCTGCGCCCTGCCCCTGGGCCTCTACTGGTTCCTCCTCTTCTGGCTGCACCTGCGGCCCCAGGTGGTGCGCCTGTACAGCTGCCTGTCGCGCCTGTCCGCCACCGTGAGCTGCGGCGCCAACCCGGTCATCTACTTCCTGGTGGGCAGCCGCCACGCGGGCCCCCGGGAGCCCCTGGAGGCCGTGCTGCAGAGGGCGCTGCAGGAGGCCCCGGAGCTGGAGGGGAGAGAGACCCCCTCCGGCTACAACAACGAGGAAGGGGTCTGAGCCGCCCCCCGCCCCCTGCAACACCCTGCAGGCCTGCTCCAGCCCGGCACCTGGCTGGCCTGCTGTTGCCCCCAGGAACTCTGCGCTTCCCCTGTCGGGGTCCCTTTCCTACAGTCAAAGCTCCCCCAGCACGGTCCGGGCCTCACGTGACACTCAGCTGGAAGATGAAATGTAATCTCTTGGCATCTGAGGATCTTTGGCTGGAGGACAAAGGTTAGCCGTCACCCTGGCCTAGCACATTCTCTCCGCCTCCTCCCCCTCAGATGCGGCTCCTGGGGTCTCCTGGGGTCTCCTGGCCCTGCTGGTCCTCGGGCATGTGCTGGCGGCACCCACTGGCCCCCAGGCGATGCCCCTGGTCCCCTCCCACCAGTGTCCTGCTGACACCCTGCAAGCCTGCAGCCAGTCAACCGTGTCGCCTTTGCTGACCCAGCCGTGGCTGGCTGCAGGCCACGGGACTGCCTCGCGCTCCTTGTCCTCGACCCCTGACCTTTGCCTGCGGGTCGCCGTGCACCAGCCCTGCACCCATGGCAGGCCAGCTCCTTTTCCCGGAGGTCACACTGGAAATGCTCAGCTGAGCTTGGCGGGACTGCGCCCGCACGGTGCCTGGAGGCAGCTTCCTTCCAGAGGCCCACGCGATGCCAAGCAGGGTCGGCAGCTGTCCCTGATCCACTGCCCCTCCCAGAGTCCCCCTCAGCTTGCCCCAAACTCTCTGCCCCTCTGGGGACAGAGCCCACCAGGCGATGTGGGCACGTGCTCTGCCGTCCTCCCTGCGTCACAACAAGGAGTGGACTTCTGCTGCTGTCTTGTGTCTAGCCCCAGGGCTGGGGGCTCGGGTGGAGGGCACCTGGCAGGGGGGTCCCCACAGAGCTGCCCTGCACGGAGAGGAGGGAGGAGGAAAGAAAGAAGTGGAAACATCGTGGCCCGGCCCACAGGGCTGGCATCTTGCTGCGTAATCCTATTAGGAGTGTCAGAAGCCAAAGGGTACCTGTCCTTCCGACTGGCACCCTCTGAAGCAATTCCCAGTCTTATCCCAAAAGAGGGAGCTTCGAGCCAGCTGGGGCAAAGGTCAGATCCTCAGAGAAGCTAGAGAAACCCACTAATGGTCCATAAATGTTAGCCCATGGCAGCAAGCGCCCCAGCCTGCAGATGTGAGCACCCCGTCCGCACATGCCCGAGTTGCACCGCTTGATCCCCAGTAGGGATCTCATCATTGATGTTTCTATCTCTTTCTCCCTTCTCACTTGCTCTCTGAAATCAATAAAAAAATATATTTAAAAGTAAATAAATAAAACAGTCATGGGATTGTAAAGTGCAGCACAGAGAATATAGTCAATAATATTGTAATAAGTATGTATGGTGCTGGGTGGGTACTAGACTTATTGGGGGGCCACTCTGAAAGTTATATACATGTCTAATCGTTATTTGTACACTTGAAACTAATATAAACTAATTTTGAATGTCAACTGTAATCTTATCTAATAAAGCGGTAATATGCAAATTGACCATCGCTCCAACACACAAGATGGCCACCCCCATATGGTCAAGGATGGCTGGCAGGGGAGGGAAGTTGGGAGGAACCAGGCCTGCAGGGGAGGGCAGTTGTGGGGGGACCAGGCCTGCAGGGGAGGAAAGTTGGGGGTGGCCAGGCTTGCAGGGGAGGGCAGTTAGGGGCAATCGGGCTGGCAGGGGAGTGGTTAGGGGTGACCAGGCAGGCAGGCAGTTGAGCAGTTGGGAGCCAGCAGTCCTGGATTGTGAGGGGGATGTCTGACTGCCCATTTAGGCCCGATCCCCCCAGACATCCCTTGAGGGGTCCCAGATTGGAGAGGGTGCAGGCTGGGCTGAGGGACACACACACACACACACACACACACACACACACACACACACTGTGCACAAATTTCATGCACCAGGCCTCTAGTTAAAAAATTTAAGAAGTAGCTCATTAAGAGGAAGAAGCCATTTGGGAATAGAAGGCATCAATAGGCTCTTGGGTTTTTCATAATGAAGTAAAGGAACAGGAGTGCACCGTATGCACATGGGGGGAGTAATTTCAATCGTGTGCTGATTCGACAACACCCTTGTACATAGCTTCCCATGACAGCCAGAGCACCGGCAACAACAGAGTCAAGGGTGGGGTCAACTCAAAGTCCACTTCAGGTGAAGCATACACAGGACACCCCAAGGTGCCCTGCAGTCCCGCCGTTCATTATGAGAAACCTTGAGAGAGGCCTTCCCAGGTTTGGAACGATCCTGAGACGTTACCAAGACAGGCGGGTGAGGTGAGAAACGCTGTGAAACCAGTCGTGATGCGAAACACATTGCGGCCAGCCATGCCAAAAAGGCCAAATCGCCTTTCAGCTTGCTCTCTGGAAAATATTCCAACCCGTCGACATGTGAAAAGGCAGTCGAAGAGTGTGCGGCCAAGAAAGGTAAAAAAAACATTACAATGTCTTGTATCTTGTATTAGTTGTGGTATCGGTCCGCTTTTTAAAATCGGTGGTCTGCTGTGATGACTTTTCCCATTCTAAATAAATATTCGTTGTCATATCTACCTTGGTATTCTTTTTCTTTTTAAAAAAAGTTTTTGTCTTAGAGAGAGAATAACATCAATGCGGAAACATCAATCAGTTGCCTCCTGTACCCTGATCTGAACCCAAAACCTGGGCATGTGCCCTGACTGGGAATGGAACCCGCGACCTTTTGGTGCACAGGGCAGCGCTCCAACCCAGCCTCAGCACCCTCCCTCTTGCTGATAAGCTTTGGGCTCCACAAAGTGTAGCATGGGTGGAAGGCAGAGGGACTCCCATTGACGCTCCAGATGGTCAGCAGGACCCTTGGACAGCTGAGGGGCCGCCACACAGCCCCGGGGCCCTGGGCAGGGGCTGCCTCCGACAGCACTGAATTCTTTAGGTCAACAGAGTGGCAACTCAGACCCCCAATTTCTTGTTTTGTGATCTGGACTGAAACTCGAGGACTTCCTGAGCGGATGCCGAAAGCAGCGCTGCTGTTGTTGTTGTTGCTGACGGGAGGCTGACTGATTTGGGAGAGCCACGCACTTCTGCAATGTGCCCATTCTGTTCAATTCACAACATCACAGTTTTGTTATTCACTCAGCAAACGTTTAGGAGCGCTTACTCGGAGCCAGGCACGGCTCCCAAGGGGCTGCACGTCTCTTGGCCGAAAAAGAGACACTGAGAAGGTTCCAGGAGCCACAGGGCAGAGCCTGGCCCCACGCCCCCCGGCACCCCCCTCCTTGCTGTGGATGGACCCCCATGTGTGCAGTGCGGGGCGGAGGGAAAAGCAGGCGTTCAGACTACGCCAGTAAGCCCCCCGGGTGACTTCTGAGGGAACGCGTGTAGGAGAGAGCATAACGGGGGAGGTGCTCGCTTACTGAGACCAAGAGGAATGTCTCGATGCGCGTGTGTTTATAGAAACCGTACCCGAGTCCTCGCCCACAAGGTTGGACGTGGTCCTAGGCATTTGCACGGCGGTCGACACGAATCCGAAACTCCCCCAGGCCAGGGGTTCGGGTGGCAGAGAGCAGCTTCATGTAGATGGAAGGGCCCCAAGTCCTTGGGGGAAAGGAGGGCATGTGGGCTGGGGTCCCCCTGCACCCACCATGACCCCAGGGAGGACCCCGAGGGACCCAGAGCAGGCAGTGCCAGGACACTCCACGGCGCTGGGCAGTGAGGGACGGATGTTTTGGAAATGAGTGGACTCGGAGAAGGGCGTGCAGATGGGCTTGTAGCCAGGTGGTCCAACGGCCAGTCCCCTTTCGAGAGAAACCACAACCTCCTCTGCAGGAATGGCTTCCCAGACTTTTTTGGGGGGGTTAGGTTGTATGATGTGGTTTTTTAAAGGTGCACAATATAGTGATTTCAAATACACTTACATTGTGACATGATAACCGCAGTCAAGTCCAAATCCGTCACCTGTCCATCACCACTGCTGTGCGTGTGTGCGTGTGCGTGTCGTGTGTGTGTGTACGTGTGTGTGTGTGTGTGTGTGTGTGTGTGTGTGTGTGTGTGGTGAGAACACAGCTGAAAGAACGTTCAAGTTTACGATGTGGCATGGTAAGCTCCAGCTGCCGTGTGTGCTTCACGCCCAGCGCTCACTCATCGCAGACCCAGAAGTTGCGATGTCTGACCAGCGTGTCTCCATGTCCCCACCCTCAGCCCCGGGCCACCCCCACCCTGCTCTCTATGGCTGGACCTTGGTTCTAGGAGTCGGGCTTTTAGACTCCACCTGTACGTGAGCTCCGACAGTCTCTGTCCTTCTGTGTCTGGCTGATCACGGAGCATGACGCCCCCGGAGTTCACCCTGTGGGTGCAGACGGCAGGGTCCCCTCCTCCTGCGGCTGAACAGTGTTGCACTGGGTGCGCACGCACCTCCTGTATCCCTGCATCGGTCGGTCCCGGACACGGACGCTGCCTCCTGCCTCCAAGTCGTGGCTGTTGTAACGAACGCTGCGCTGAGCGTGGGTGCAGGCAGGTCTCAGAGATGCTGATTTCACCTCCTCTGGATGTGGGCCCAGAAGGGGGACTGCTGGGTCAAATGGCAGGCCTAGCTTTCATTTTTTTAGGAACCTCCTCACTGTTTCCCACAGTGGCTGCACCAGGCCCATCTCCCCCAAGTCTCGATCCGCACCTTCTGCCTCGGGAACCGAAGGGCCCCCTTCCTGCAAACCCTCTTCTCATCACGTCAGACAACTGAGAATACAGACAACTCTGAATACTGTCCCCCAAAATTCATGTTCACCTAGAGCAGCGGTTCTCAACCTGTGGGTCTCGACCCCTTTGGCGGTCGAACGACCCTTTCACAGGGGTCGCCTAAGACCATCCTGCATATCAGATATTTACATGACGATTCATCACAGTAGCAACATGACAGTTATGAAGTAGCAACGAAAATAATGTTATGGTTGTGTCACAACATGAGGAAGTATATTTAAAGGGCCAGAAGGTTGAGAGCCACTGCCCTAGAGCCTCAAAGTGGGATTTTAAACTTTTTCATGTTTTTATTGATTTGAGAGAGAGAGGAAGAGTGAGGGAGAAACATCAGTGATGAGAGAAAGATCAGTCGGCTGCCTCCTGCTCGCCCCCTGGTGGGGATCAAGCCCACAACCTGGGCATGTGCCCTGATGGGAGAATCAAACCAGTGACCTCTTGATGCATGGGGCAACGCTCAATCCACTGAGCCACACGGCCGGGCAACGTGGGACTTTAAAAAAGGGTCTTAACTCGTCAGGATGAGGTCACACTGGGTTGGCGTGGGCCCTAAAGCCCAAGACCGATGTCCTCGAGAGAAGGTCATGTGAAGAGACAAAGAGGCACAGAGGGGAGGCCGAGCAGGGGGTGAGCGGCCACAGCCAGGAACTGGGGGGAGGGGCTCCCCCGGATCCTTCCCGGCCTCCGGAGGGAAACAACCCCTAGCACTGTGGGCCCAGACTTCCGGCCTCCAGGACCGGGAGAGAATGAAACCTTCGTGTTAGGCCACTGGTCTGTGGTCACTGGCTGTGGTGGCCCCAGGACACGCTTACGTGGACTCAGGTGGCCCTCTCACTCCCGGGGAACTGAGGCTCGAGGCAGGCGGCCGAGCAGGGAAGGCCCCGGCCACTCTGACCCCGAGGGGTTCCTGCACTTTCTCCAGGCTGTTCTCGGGGCGCGATCAGCTCGGCGGCCCCCGCAGGCTTTAATCAGACAGACAGAGTGCTGAGCAGGGACGGAAACAGTGTCCCTCAGGGACGGGAGCTGCCTGGTCTCCCGGGACCCACGTGGCTGGCACCTCACCACCTGAGGCCAGAGCTCACGGCCCAGAGTTACCACCACCAGGCGGACACCAGGAGCCCCAGGAGCCCCCTGAGCCGGCCCTGCCCGGGGAGCAGCCATGGGCACTGGCAGGGGCCTGGGAGTGACCGAGACCCTCCCCCAGGACAGGATGCAGCGCCAGCGCAGGTGAGGACTCAGCGCAACTCCCCGTGGTGGAGTGGGAGGCAGGGGGGCCCAGTGGTTAGAAACATGCCACTCACTTGTCCCCTGGCTGACCCTGGGCCGCTCCTCTGACCTTTCAGTGTCGCCTCCTCTTCCGCCCACAGGACCCCAGACACTCACGGCACCCTGAGGGCTGCTGGCTTGTCCACGCTGCCGCACGCGGGAAATGCCCGCTGAGAAAGCAGACCCCTGGCGAATGCGGCCGCGCCCAATCGTTTCCAGCACATGACAAGCTTCTATGCGTTCAGAGAAGAGATAGACTCGAAAGAGTGGAATGACTTTCTTCATCTACTTTAATGGAGAGGGGATTGATTTGTGAATAATTGGGGGGGAACAATTTCAGGCAAATTTTGTTCTCCTTATAGACGGTGCTATTTCGCCGGCACAAACAAGGGACACAGAACCCCGTCCACGCCACGGCTTTCCGAGTGGTTGTTTATGCTGGAAGCAAGGGAGAGGCCTGCAGCCAGCTCCCCGCTTGGCGTGGAGGCCGAGAACATTCCTGCAAAGGCAGCTGCGAGGCTCGGGCGGGAGGGGTTCTCCTGGCCGGGGGCCCACAATCTGTGCTCCTCTTCTTCCCTCGCTGAGTGCCCACCGTGAGCCTGTGTGCACCAGGCTCCGTGCCATGACGCGGACAACACTCCCGCAGGGGCAGCGGCTGCCACACAGCGAATCACACGGTTCATTATTGGACCGGCATCGTGCCAAGTGGCTCTAACAGGAAATGCGGGGCGAGGTCAGCAGGGAGCCTGGGATGGAGAGATGGGAGATGGAGATGGGGAGCGGGGGATGGAGATGGAGATGGAGATGGGGATGGGGATGGAGATGGGGAGCTGGGGATGGAGATGGAGATGGAGATGGGGAGCGGGGGATGGAGATGGGGATGGAGATGGGGAGCTGGGGATGGAGATGGAGATGGGGATGGGGATGGGGATGGGGATGGGGATGGAGATGGGGAGCTGGGGATGGAGATGGGGATGGAGAGGGGAATGGGGAGAGGGAGGGGGAGGGGAGAGGGGGATGGAGATGAGGAGATGGGGATGGGGGTGGATATGGGGAAATGGGGAGATGGAGATGGAGATGGGGATGGAGATGGAGTTGGGGACAGGGATGGGGATGGGATGGAGATGAGGATAGAGGAGGAGATGGAGATGGAGATGGGGATGGGGATGGGGATGGGATGGGTGGGGATGGGGAGATACAGGTGGAGATGGAATGGGGATGGGAATGGAGATGAGGATAGGGAGGGGGTGGAGATGGAGATGGGGATGGGGATGGGGATGAGGAGATGGAGATGGAGATGGAGATGGAGATGGAGATGGAGATGGAGATAGGGATGGAGATGGGGATGGAGATGAGGAGATGGGGATGGGGATGGAGATGAAGAGATAGAGGTGGAGATGGAGATGGAGATGGAGATGGGGATGGGGATGGGATGGGTGGGGATGGGGAGATACAGGTGGAGATGGAATGGGGATGGAGATGAGGATAGGGAGGGGGTGGAGATGGAGATGGAGATGGGGATGGGGATGAGGAGATAGAGATGGAGATGGAGATGGAGATGGAGATGGAGATAGGGATGGAGATGGGGATGGAGATGAGGAGATGGGGATGGGGATGGAGATGAGGAGATAGAGGTGGAGATGGAGATGGAGATGGAGATGGGGATGGAGATGGGGATGGGGATGGGGATGGAGATGGGGATGGAGATGAGGAGATGGGGATGGGGATGGGGATGGGGATGAGGAGATAGAGGTGGAGATGGAGATGGGGATGGGGATGGGGATAGGGATGGGGATGGGGCTGGGGCTGGGGATGGGGATGGGGATAGGGATGGAGATTGAGATGGAGATGGAGATGGAGATGGAGATGGAGATAGGGATGGAGATGGGGAGATGGGGATGGGGATGGAGATGAGGAGATGGGGATGGGGTTGAGCATAGAGATGGAGATGGCAATGGGGATGAGGAGATGGGGAGAAGGAGATACATCCCAGGTGATAGCTAGGTTGTCAGGGGTGGGACAGAGGTCGGAAACAGCCCGCTGGGCAGTACATGGGAAAAAACTGACGGCATGTGGGCCTGCCGGGTGGGGTTGGGGCAGAAGGGAGCCGGTGTTGGCCAGCTGCTGGGTGAGGCCCCCGCAGACACACAGGGCCCACGCCTGGGAGGGCACAGGCTTGGCTAGTCCCAGGCACTCAGACCGGGACCCCCGAGTTAGAGATGCCTCTCAGTGAGGCACGAGTGGCTTCTGCTCGGAGCTGGGGGGAGAGGTCAGAGCCACAAGGCTGGGGAAGCGGCTCTGGCCCGGTTTCCCTGAAGCGAGCCCAGCGGGCCTCAGGTGCATGTGGTTTTCAGGGACAGGGCGCTCAGAGGGAGAGCGGGGAGCAGAGCGAGCCTGACCACAGCAGCCTGGGGACACCGGCGTCCTCGGCCTCCGGGCCAGGGGCCGCATTTGAACCTCTGAGTCCCGCTGTGCTGTCCCAGTTCCTGAGCCCAGAACCAGGAGCAAACCACAAGGTTTTGGGTAAATGTGTGACGCAGCCATAGTAACGGGCACAGCCATCATTCCCTCTGATGCGTCAGAAAGCCCTGCCCTAGGAACCGGGCTCCAGTCCCACCTCTGACGGCTGAAGTCTTCCTCCCTGGCCCCAACCCCCCTGGCCCTTCGTCCCGTCGCCCACAGGAAAGCAGCCCTCATACGGCCAGAGCAGGGCTCGCCCCAGCTCCCACCCTCCGCCTGCCCTGTCTGTCTGTTTCCTGGGACACAGGTTCTGTATCTCCCTTTAAGAAAGGCTCCATGTTTTGAAAACATTTTCGGTTTTTGGTATCACAGCCGAGGGTCACGTGTGGATGGGGGTGCTGTGTCCCTAAGCAAGATCTGCATTGTCATCCTGACCAGAAGTCTCCATTCTGTGCCTCCTGCACACCGGCTGCCCCTCCCTGGTGGGGGCCGGGGCACCCCCAGTGGGGCCTGTGCCTCCCCCCGGTCCTGAGCGTGCTGTGCAGCCGGGCCTGCTCCGGCATCTCTGTGCCTGGGGACCCAGCACAGGTTCACCCCAGCTCACAGCCCCGCGGGCTCCCGCTTTAGGGCGCCCACCCAGTTCATCCGGAGAGAGAGCCGGCATTCTGGGGGACTTGCCGGGCCCTGGCCGCATGAATCCGGGGGAGGAGACGGCACCAGCAAGCTGCACACTCCGTACTCGCGACCTGAGGACAGGGTGTACATGGAACTGGGGCACCAAGGCATCCCTTCATTTGCTAAAAATGATACACCAGAAATTTCCCCATCACTGGGCTGTGTGATCTACCCTGGGTGCCCCCAGCCCTGCCCACAGCTTCCTTCCATCCATCCAGGGCCCCAGCTGCCTGGGCAGCATCTCTGCACAAATCAGAGGCCGGAGCCCTCCCTCCGAGGGACGTGATGGGCAGGGTGAACCCCAACTCACCCCCAAAAAGCCCAACTGCATAGCCTCATGCAGGGCCTGCTCTGTGCACCCCAAGAGAAAAGCAGGGCCAGCTCGGGCCAGGACTGCCCGACGGCTGAAGTCTTCCTCCCTGGGGCTGACCACTCAGTTGAGTGGCAGGACAATCGAATGGTGCGGGCACGTGTTTGGTAGGAAATGAAGGGGCGTGAGAAGCCCTTCGGTGGGTTTCTGCTTCTCGGGGCCCTGAGAGCTCTACCTCATTTCACGAAAAGAATCTAAGTACGGCCGCCCCATAGAGAGATTCACCTCGGATTGGGAGCACACCCCAAAACAGGGGTTTCCAGATATTTCTGAACACCCCCATCAACAACATAAGTGAAAATGACACACCGAGACCAAGTGGGATGTATCCCAGGAATTCAAGGCTGGTTTAACATTCAACAATCAATTGACGATATTCCATCTTAATAAAGGAAAACCCCCCGTGGCCATCCCAACAGGCTCAGAAAAAGCACATGACAGAGTCCAAAACCTACTCGCGATGTAAAAACAACAGCTCTAGTAAAAAAAACGTGTAAGTAAACGGCAACTCTCGGCAGAGGGAAGAGGGAGAAACTCCACCGTCTGCACAGGGGCCCGGGGGCTGTGTGGGCGAGTCTGCACATCCCTGAGGTTCCCTCCATCCAGCGCCGCACACAGGCCGCGGGTGAGGTTCGCGGCACGGTCATCGCACCTCTGTGGGTTGCACAAGAGGGTGGAAGAGAGAGCTCCGCGGGCTGCGGAGGAAAAGGGGAAAACCGCTGCGAAGAAGGCAGGCAGCCAACACCAGAGAATCGACGGAGGAGTTCACAAACGGGGCGACCCTTCCTGGCAGCGTTCAGACTCTGCCCGCCCAGAGGAGAAGCCTGCTCACTCCCTCCGCTTCTCCTCCAAGCAAAGAAGTTTCCAGACCAAATAAGGCCGCAGCTTTTGCAACGCTCCTGGCACAGAACGCAGTTCCTTTTAAGTGCCACGCTATAGCTCTGCCCAAAAACGTCCCAAAGCAGCGTGGTGCCCATCGGCCCACAAGTCCCTCTGGGTAACGCTCCAAACAAACCCAGGTAAACACAGAGCAGCCAGGCCGGCTGCCGACCTCCACCCACGGGCAGGTGGTGAGGACAAACTCTGCTCAGGGGGACGCCCGTGCCCACACCACGGGCAGGACTCCCGAACCAGCCGCTTCTGCAGGCAGCTGCCCGGCTCCCGGGGCCCTCGCGCCAGCCTTGGCCTTGAGCAGCAAAGGCTGCTTGCTAAGCCCATGCGAGGAGCCACGCGTGCTTCTTCCGTCGTCCCTGCAACCTTGCGGGCGGTTTTTGAGCACGGGGGCGCTACTTCTGGGCTCTGTGATGTTTCAGGCAGTTCGTCTTCACAGCCATCCCAAGACGGGCCCTCTGATCTCCGTTTTACAGATGGGAGACTGAGTACGAGGCCACACGGGCTGTACGAGGTACATCTGGGAATGAACCCAGGGCTGACAGGCTCCCAAACCAGGGCTCCATCCTGTGCCTGTGGCCCCCACCCCAAAAGAAGGAACCAGCAGGGCCCGCTCCCGGGTGCCCGCCCAGGAGACAGGAGGCATGCCCGCTGACGGGAAGCCTCAGCTGGCTCCGCTGCCCCTGCAGGTCGCCGGTGGTCACCCTCGGTCACCCTCGCTGGCTGGGAAGATGTTTGGCTTGGGGTGTTTTTCCTTTTTTTCTAGGCTCCCTGTCCAGGCCAACGGGAGACATTTTTCAAGCAACCAGCTACAAACATTTTCCTAACAAGGTCTCTCTGAATGAGACATGGAAACTTCTTGCATTGCGATCGTCAACACTGACATTTTAACGATGCGTCAGTACTGGCTGGAGTGGAGGGCAGTGGTGGAGGGGCGAATGCTCTGTGCGGGGCAGGTGGGCGAACCCGGCACCAGGTACCCCAAGGAGCCCGCTAACCCGACCCGGGCCAACACACAACACTGCCAGCTGCTCGCCGCGGGGACTTCTCAGCACAGCTGGCGAGGCTGTTCCCGTCCCCGTGCAGAGGAGGAGGCAGGTGGGAAGGGAAGGGACCTGCTGAAGCCGCGTTCGTTCGAGGGCCCAGCATTCGGACTCGGGGTCCTCCATTTCTGGACCTTCCAGCAGCCCCGCCCATGCTCTTCCTGGAGGAATGGCCCCTGGGAAGAACATGTGGATGAAGGCGCAGGTCCTGATCTTTCTCTAACACTGATTTGGCCCTGCCCACCATGCTGACATATACAGATGTGGGCACAACTGGACCAGCAAGGACCCTTTTAGCTGCAGAGACAGAAACCCAAGGCAGACTTTCTTCAGCTGAAAAAGGGAATTTATTCAGGACACTGGGAAGAATGGGGTGGGAGTCAGGTGTGGCTGGATCCAGGTGCTCAGCAATGTGATCAGGTGACCCCCACCCCATTGTTGGCTGTTTCTGCATTGGCCTCCTCTCTCCTGCAGACAGGCTCCCGCAGTGGAGGAAGAGTGCCTGTGTGTGGGTGGCAGGGTGGAACCCTGGTGGGCCCTTTTGGATTCTGGCCCAGCCCTGAACCTGGCCTTGCTATGGCCAGGCGGGTGTGGGTCTCTGATCTGGCCAAGGACACACAGCCCAGCCTCCCCGTGGCCAGGGCATCAGAGTTTGTCATCACACGGACGGAAGATAAAGCAAGCGCCCTCAGCAGGCACAACGGCTGCCCCGTGCACCCTGCAACCGTGACGTCAAACCTCTCAAACGCATGTGGGCAGGCTCTCTGCTCACGTGTAATCAGACTGATGGCGTGGCACATAAATACAGGGGTCCCTGCACCGTCCCCTCCCAAACGGTCTAGTCCCAGACACTTGAGGGGGTGAGAGGGGGCCATGGGGTGCAAAGAGGGCATCGGGTCTGGGCAGGAGGATGGGGTGCCCGCGAGGGGGCGGCCCAGCACTGGTGAAAGCAAAGTGGTCCCAGTGTCAGGCGGCGTGGAGGACACATAACTGTGCAGGACAGACAGGCTCCTGAGGGACACGGCCTGAGACACGGAGGCCCTGATGCCTGGTCAGGAGACTGAGCCTCACAGAGGCCATGGATCCCAAAAGTGAGACCTGGGCAGTGCAGGTGAGGGGGAGGCAGAGCTCTGGTGCAGGGCAACCCCCAGGCCCAACAGGCTGCCTCTCTGACCCAGCTCAGCCCCCGGGGAAAAGGCCTGCCCTGGGCTCCTCCCCAGATTACAGACCTTCCCTGGGGGGCGGGGGTAGTCAAGCAGAACAGGAAGTGGTTTCTCCCTGTCACCTGCTAACAGGACAAGGACCGCCCTGAAACGACCCCACACACGTCCTGAGAGTTTAGAGCAAATGCAAACGGCGCTCACCCTGCACCTTCAACCTCAGGAAAGTGAGCAAGACAGGAAGGAATGCAGGACCTACTGTGGGCCGTGTGCACAGAGCTTTAATTCTTAAATAACTTACACTCCTCTGAAACAAATAAAACTCTGCAGCTAAAATAATACATCCATCTGAGGTTCTCTTAAAGCAGTTGGCGAGGGACCTCGGAGAGCCCCACGGGCCCTGGTGCCAGCAAAGCTTAGACCTGGGGCGGCTCTCTCCCAGGAAGGTCCAGGGAACAGCCACTGCAGCCGCCCCACCCCAGCGCAAGGCAGGGCGCGCTGGGCCCAAGGACCCACCCCCTCCCAGAGGCCCCTCGCTCGCTCATGCAGCCCCGGTCACGTCACCGGAGCAGCTACAAGGCACAGAAAGCGCCAGGGGCGGCAGCCTGCCCCCACCCGCATTTGCAAAGACAAGGCCGGAGGGTGTGAGGGCCGCTCACATCTCCTTCTCCCTCCTTTTGCTCCTCCTCTGGCTGCTCAGCTCGCCCAGCTTCTTATCCAGGCTCCTCTGCAGCTGGGCCCTCTTGGCGGGGTCCAGGGACCGGTCCTTGGTCCCACTGCCGGCGTACAGCACGCCCTCCCGGCTGATTCTCTGCCGGGCGTGGGCACGGGCCCTCTCCCCACAGCCATGGATCTGGGGGGACACGAGAGTCAGTGCGAGGCGGGTGGGGACAAGCCCGCCGCTCTGCCTATCTTGGAGCTTGGGGACCATGAAGCCCCAGTGTGAGACCTCGGGGGGGGCTCCGTCCTCTCCCGACACGGACCCTTCGTCCCCAGGCTCCCTGCCTTCGCCTGTGCCCTGGCCCCAGCCCCCCTGCCTTCGCCTGTGCCCTGGCCCCAGCCCGGACCACCCCCGAGCGGAGGTGAGCACAGGCCGGTCCGCAGCCTCCCTGACGGGTGACACACAGGAGCTCAGGCCCACCCCACGGCGCTTCTGCAGCAAAACGAGCAGAGTCAGAACCTCCTCTGGGGGAAACACTATTTTCCATCGTATGACCCCAATGCTGGCCGAGGGACTGCTGGCTGGGGGGTGTCTGTGGAGGGTGTCTGCCCCACACTGGCAGACTTTGTCAGAGGGGTGGGCGAGGAGGGGTGGGCCCACGTACCTCGGGCAGGCAGTGGCTGAGGCAGTAGCGGTGGCTGCAGTGTGGGCAGAGCTGGCCCAGAGTCACGACGCTGGCCCGGCACTTGGCGAGGCCACAGGTGTTATCAGCCTTCATGGCGGCCGAGACCAGGGCGTCGAAGTCCTCCGTGGAGGGCAGATCCAGGGCCGCGGGTCCTGGGGAGAACAGCACCACTCAAACAGGGAAGAGCAGGGTCAGACAGTGTCTGGGAGCGGGGCGGGGGCGGGGGGGGGGGGGGGGGCAGGTGCATCACGAGCAGCTGCACCTGCTCCCTGCTCTCGGGGTCAGGGCAACGAGCAAATGCAGGCTCATGTGTGCTCGGTGTCCGTCCTCAGAGCTAGAACCAGTCGCTGCCGAGCGGGTGAGCACGCAGCCCTTCCGGGTCTGAGTCAGGAGCACTGTCGCCATGACAGAGGTCTGGGACCCTTCCCGCCCATCTGCTCCTCCAGGCCCTTCCCTGCAGGGAGCGCCCCCCCTCTGCCAGGCCCTGTGCAAGCCTCCGGGTATGCGAGGGTCACTGTGACCAGTCGCCACCCTTGGGCTCACTCCAAGCCCATTAAACATAAGGTGCAAAACGCAGAACCAGGCCCCGCCAGAGGAAGTCCTGATTCTTCCTTAGGGCGGCAGGTGCGCTTCTAGTGGGGCAAGCAGCCCCGTTACAGGGACACCACGCCTGTGCTCTCATTAGCTGATCCGACTCACCTTTTGCATCTTTCTTCTTTTTCTTTTCTGGTAGCTTCCGCAGCCCCGGGCCCGCAGCCCGTGGGCCCTCCTTGGCTCGCTGCTCCTGCCTGGCCCTCTCCCTCTGCAGTCGCTCCAGGTGCACAGCCCTCAGGTCCACGCTGCTCGGCTCTCGCCCGGGGGGCTCCGTCTGCACGGGGCTGGGGGGCTCGGGATGGAGAGGGGCTTTGCCGTCAGTCCCTGCCGGGACGGGTGGGACTGGCGGAGCAGATGGGGCCGCTGTGGCCGCTGTGGCCGGCAGGGCCCTCTTGCTCACGGTTATGAACCTGTGCTTCCCTTCCCCGGAGCTGTCGTGCCTCAGCCCGTGCTCCTCCGCTATCTGGTGGATGCGCATCCTGTCGTGTGAGTTCAGGGAAGCAGGAAACTCCAGCTGCACTTGCTCACTGGCCACAAACTCGGCGATCAGGGCCCGGAAGTGGTCCGCACTGTCCCTGCTCCCCGGCCCCCCTGGGCTGCCTCCGCTGTGGCTGGGCTGAGACTGGGCCTCAGAGCCCACAGGCTTCCCGGGCGGCGCCTTCTGGACCAGCCTGGCGGTCGCTCTGGCCTCCCGAGCTCCCTCGGGCCGCCGGCTTCCAGGCTTCCTGGCGGACCCGGCTGAGCCTTGGGGCTTCGCACCGGCCTGGCCATGGCCCTGGGAACTCTCGTAGGAATAGTTTTCAGGGACAATGTCATCAAGATACTCAAAGGCCGTGCGCACCTCCCCGTGCTCCGTGAAGTAATCCACCAGCGTCTTCAGGAAGGCGTGGCTGCTGACCGTGCGCGAGTCGCAGACGATGGCCACGTGGCGCCGAGCGCGGGTGATGGCGACGTTGATCCGCCGGTCCTCGGCAAGGAAACCAACTTCACCTGACAAGGAGGCAGGGTGAGCGGGCGAGATCTGAGCCTAAGGAACAGGAGCAGGCTCTCCTGCCCTCTCAGCAGCAGGCACCCCGACGGAGGACCAGCTCCAGGCTCACACCAGCGGCCTCCTGGCTCCGCCTCCCACGGACTCGAGGCCCTCAGGCCCCACCGTGACGCCAGGCTGCTGACCCTGCTGCTCACACAGCTCATCAGGATGGCAGACGGCACCCGACTGATACTGCGGTGGTTCTCAGACTGTCACTCATTTCTCAGTAAGTACAACTCCTCCTCCCCGAGCCAGAGCTAGGTGACAGGCGGGGGCGTGGACGGGGCTGCAGCTGACACACGAGAGAAGTGCAGGGCCATTCTAGTACCTTCTCTCTCCCAGCACAGCTGTCCCACCTCCCACCTGTTTTCAACCTTCCACTGAAAACGCTTTTCCAAGCCCATGAACCAAAACACTGTTTCTGGGTACAACTTTCTTACCAAACAGAGTTCCACAAGCTCTATGGGCATCACTGCCGTGCCCTGAGGCTGAATCAGCCTCAAGGACATAAGACGAGCTCTGAGCCTGGGGGGCTCCACCTCCTGGGCAGTGTCCGGCCCCCCAGCCTGCCTGGCTCCCAGCCCCCCACCCCAACTGCATCCTCGGGCCCTAAGCCTCCATACTGCTCTCTGTGCCAGGAACACCTTTCCCACCCCTGGCTCCGTTCTCCCTGCTGTGCACGTTGGGCCCCGGCGGGTCCCTTAGAGGCCTCGTCACACCTCGCCCACCCCCCCCCCCGCCACCCCCGCCGGCTCAGTCTCTCCTCACACTGAGCTCACGCAGGACAATCTGCACTCCATGCTCACTGTCCGGGGACCAGCACGGCCGGAAACCCAGCCCTCCGCGTGCGTGACTCACTTCTGGGACTGGCGAGCGCTCCGTACCTTTCCTGTTGGATCTGACGAAGGACAGCACCACCGCCTCCTTCTCTCGGCCTTGGAAGCCGTCGACCGACTTGATTTCAAGCTCAGGGTGCCTGTGAGCAAGGCTCTGTCTGAGCAGATCCACCTGAAGCACCAAGCAGACCGTGCCTCAGGCCAGGCCCCAGCACAGCCGGGCCCAGGCGGCTCAGACACGCTGTCCTTCCCTCAGCAGAGGGCCTCGCCTGCAGAGCCGCCCCGACCTCGGGGACCTGGTTTCCACAACGGCCCTCCTCACAGGCATGCAAAAGAGCCAACAAAATCCCGCCCCCCATCAGATAGGACCCCCACCCCCACCAACACCGACATCCGAAGGGAAGGGAACAGCCGTCGCTTCTGCTGACTCACCACCTGCTTTCCCTTCAGAAACCGCCCACTCCCACCCGTCCCCCGGGTTCCAGAAAGCCCGGCCAGCCGGTCCCAGAGACGGGCGAGGACCCAGCTCTAGGTCACAGCACTGGCTTGGGCAGGGGGACAGCCAGATCGAGATGGGAAGCTGAGATTCTCGTGGCAAAGGCCACAAAAGGACCGCTGATCCCGGGCTACCTGTGTAAGGACAACATCCCCCGAGGTTGCCGGGGCAATGGGAAAGCTGGGGAAACAGAAGCCAGCACGGGTCAGGACAGGATGAGGCGGGAGGTGGCAGAGCGAGTGAGATGGACAAACGGACGGATGGAGGCTCTTGCTGATGTCATCTGAGCCTCAACCCAGACGTGACGTGGCTGACTCCAGCCCGGAGTTTTCGGTCATAAGAACCAATAAACTGCCCTTTTCCTTCCAGCACAGAGGGGTGGTTGGATCCCACTGACACACGGAGAGAAAGGGGCGCTCGCACCTGGAGGTTGTATGGCGTGATGACTGCAATGTCGCTCGCCGGGACGCCGGCGTCCACCAGAGCCTGGACGTGCAAGCTGACGAGGCGCACCTCCCCTGCAGACACAGAGAGCGGGCTTCCAGGACAGGACACGCTGACACCGAGGCCCGCGCTGCTTCTCCCAGCAGCTCTCCCTCTATTATGCCAGCTGATCTGGGTCACCCTGGGAGCCCACACCCGAGTCGGAGTGTCCCCAGACTCAGAAACAAAAATGCAGGGCCTCCTGCGCCCACTGGGTGGCAGTAGATTGAGCGTCATCTGTGCACCAAAAGGTCACCAGTTCTATTCCCGGTCAGGGCACATGCCCGGGTTGCGGGCTGGATCCCCAGCTGGGATGTGTATAGGGGGCAACCCATTGATGTTTCTCTCTCACATTAATGTCTCTCTCTCTCTCTCTCTCTCTCCTTTCCTTTCCTTTCTCTCAAAAATAAATTTTAAAAATGAAAAAAAAGGCAGGACCCCCAGCCAACCTGAATTCCAGAAACAATAAGCACTCTCTCAGTGTAAGCAGGGCCACATGTCCTGTTAGTGGCAGCCCTGGAGTGGAAACGAGTGGACGTCCTGCGAGCTGAGTAAGGACCTCATCCCAAGACCAGCCAGGCAGCGCTGGCCACTCTGCTTGGAACAAGAAGATAAAACGCTGCCCAGGCCGTGGCTGCCTCGAATCGGCCCGGACCCGGCTGCCGCGAGCATCTCTTGCTCAAGAAGAGCATCAAACACACTCAGGCTTAGCCTCCGGCTCCTAACTGCCCCCGGCTCCTAACTGGCCCCGGCTCCTAACTGCCCCCGGCTCCTAACTGCCCACGGCTCCTCGGTGCTGCCCTCACCTCCGCTCCCAATTTGGCAACTAGAGGGACGTGTGTGTTTGGAGGAGCCCGGGGTCTGCCAGCCGTGGGCAAACTACGGCCCGCGGGCCGGATCCGGCCCGTTTGAAATGAATAAAACTAAAAAAAAAAAAAGACCGTACCCTTTTATGTAATGATGTTTACTTTGAATTTATATTAGTTCACACAAACACTCCACCCATGCTTTTGTTCCGGCCCTCCGGTCCAGTTTAAGAACCCATTGTGGCCCTCGAGTCACAAAGTTTGCCCACCCCTGGTTTAGACTGAAGAGCTGACCCTCCCGAGCGAGCTCACCAGGGTTCCCTTTGGACTGGTCCTCCTCCTCCTCCAGCTCGGACAGCCCGCAGCCGGCCGTGTCCACGAGCAGCAGGGGGAGGCCCGTCTCCTCCGTGGCAGCCACTCCCGGGAGGTCCCTGCATAGGGGGAGACTGAACGTAAGGCCCTGGCGCGGAGGCCCTAAAAGCAAAACCGCATGTCGCCCTCAGCGCTGCCCCACCCTCAGGAAGACGGTACCACCCACGGACACCACGATGGACAGAAACAAGTCAGACTGGGACCCCCAAGTCCACTCTCCTTCCCAGAACTGGTCTTGGAGGAGACGCTTCCTCTAAAACCTGCGGACCCCTCGGTGGCTCGGGGCTCCGTCAGGACACGGACGTGGCCACACCACTCACCGCAGGAGGTGCTCTGCCACGGAAGGGTGTGCCGTGAGCTGCCCGCGGTACAGGGCCTCCGAGGCCCACTGCATGATGGCCCGGTGCATGCGGTACTGCACCGTCAGCGTCCGCACTGCCCCCGCGCAGCACCCCTGGGCCAGGCGCTCCATCAGGCTCAGCGACAGCCCCGCCAGCGCAGCTCTGCACCCGAGAGAGGAAGCGGGAGAGAGGCCAAACCCGGAGTCCAGCGTGAGACCAGGGCCCAGGGAAGAAGCTGCCCTCCGACCTCGAACCCGACTCGCTCCCCAGTTCTGACCAAGAACTAAGGTGTGGTCGGCTGAATAACAGCCTCCGAAGACACCCCCTCCTAACCCTGGGCCCTGCGAGAACGCGGCAGGGCACCGTGCAGATGTGGTGAAGCTAGGGGTCCGAGGCAGGAGCTGGCCGTGGACCAGCCTGCGGGCCCAGTGTCCTCAGAGTCAGTCAGCCCACAGAGGCCACGCCGCTGTGGCGTGAAGATGGGAGGGCCACGGGAGCTGGTGCTCAGGGGTGGGGGAGGACGACACTGTGCCCACAGCGGGCAGGCCTGGAAGGTGTCCCCGTGGAAGGAGGTGCCTACAGACCAGGCCTCGGGATCCACGCTGGGCCGGGTGCTAACCCACCCCGAGGGCAGTCAGCACAGCCCACAGAAGCGGGTGAGCATGGACATCCACCCCGTGGCCCGTCGGGGTGTTCAATCCAAGCACAGGGCCAGGTTCCAAGGCCACAGGGACCACTGACACAAGCCCTGGCCTCCAGGAGCACAGGCTGAGGCACGACGTCTAAATGAGCAAGTGTGGGGGCAGCTCACCCCGGGCCTCCTGTGAGCCGCAACTTCTGGGCCAGCCCTCGGGGGACAGAGCAAAGGGTGACCGGGAGGGGCCGAGGCGCTCGGCAGAGGGCTTACTTGGGAGAGACGATGGTGGGGGGCAGCTGCTTGTGGTCCCCGGCCAGGACGCACTTCCTGGCCTTCAGCAGGGGGACCCAGCAGCTGGCTTCCAGGGCCTGGGCGCACTCGTCGATGACCACCACGTCGAAGTAGCCATCGGGCAACAGCTTCAGGGGCCCGTCGGGAGAAGCACCTGGTAGGGATCGGAGACACGGGCTTTACAGGGGCACAGGCCGTGTGAGAGCAGCTGCCAGGGCGCCGACAGGCCCGCGGCTCCACAATCCAGCCTCACGTTAAGACTAACAAATGTGCAGCCCAGAATAACAATTTGGTGAGGACGTCAAAGGCCCGTAGTGCCTGCCCTGCGTTCACCCGTGAGGCGGTGTGTCCCCAGCCACGGGCCACTCCGACGCCTCAATCACCAAAACCCATCACCCCTTCGGGGCTGCGACCCAAGTCCTCAGATGGCCGTCTTATTTATAAACGTTCCTGCATCATTTTCTGAATTTAAAATGTAACTAATCCTCCTCTAAAGTCTTTTCAGAACAATTAGCTGCTGAGCCGACACCCAGGGACGAAACCTCCACGAGTCTGACCACACAGAACAGCGCACCAGCTCCCCCGCCCGCATCCCCGCGAGAGCTCAGCGCGCAGACCTGGCCCGAGAGACGCTCAACCGCGAGGGGCCTGGGCAAGCCGCCCCCCCCGCCCCCCCGGAGCCGGCGCCTCACCTTTAAGATAATAAGACAATATTATGAACGTCACGCCAATAAACTCAACAACTTAGGTTAAATGGATCAACTCCTTCAAAGATACCAGTTCACTTAAGAGCTAACCTGAATATAGTCCCGTGTCAGTTAAAGAAATCTCATGTGCAGTTAAAAACCTCCCCGCAGCGAAAACTCCAAGCCCAGAAGGCTTCCTGGTGAATTCTAGCCAGCAGGGGGACCGCCCTACACAAACGGCTCCAGGAAACTCAGAGGGGGACACCTGAGGCCCAGGGGCCGGGCGGAGACACGCCCTCCTCACCTGTGTTTGTGGCCAGGACCACGTCGGCCGCCCGGAGGCTTTCCAGCATCGCGGCCTCTTCCCTCGCCTTCAGCTCCTTCCTTAGCAGCCTGATTTCATTTTGAAAAGTACTTCTCTCTCTCTTATCCTGGGTCTTTCTAATTTTCACCTACAAATGCAGGCAAAGAAAGCATAATCCCTTCTTTTTAATTGATTTCAGAGAGAGGAAGGAACAGGGGGACTTAGAAACATCAATGATGAGAGAGAATCATGGGTCGGCTGCCTCCTGCACGCCCCCTCCTGGGGACCGAGCCCACAACCCGGGCATGTGCCCTGACTGGCAACCCAACTGTGAACTCCCGGTTCATGTGCCAAGCACTACACCAGCCAGGCAGAAAATATAACCACTCGGACACAACTTTGCACTTATTTAGCTCTTTTTAGTTCACAAACTGCTTTTATTTATAATCACTTGTCCACCTCACTAAGTTCCTTAAAAGGCAATGAAGTCAAACTCTTTCTTGAAGGAGCAACAGACACATGCAGGTGACCAAGCACCTGACCCCTGCCTGGCCTCAGAGCCAGTGTCGTGCACAGGGAGAGGCAGACAGGCAGGTCGGGTCCTCGAAGCAGGTGGCGCTGTAACGGTGAGCCCAGCCCTGCCCCCAGTCACTGACAGGCACCTGCCACTCAGGGCCGGGCTTTAGCAGCGCAGACAGAGGGGCTGAGCTTCACTTTTTATTCCACATTTGTCAAGAGATTTAAAATTTTTTTGATTAGCCCATAAAATGGCCACATAAACCCCAACTTACTTTAATACTAAAAAAGAGCTGTAACCCCTGCCCTGGCCGGTTGCTCAATGGTTAGGGCACCGGCCTGCAGCACAAAGGGTCAAGGGTTCGATTCCCGGCCAATGGCACGTGCCTCAGTTGCAGGCTCAACCCCAGGCTCCAGATGGGGTGCGTTTAGGAGGCAACCAACCCATGTGTCTCTCTCACGTTGATGTTTCTCTCCCGCCTTCCCAGTGGAAAAACATTCTCAGGTGAGGATTAAAAAGAGACGTCACCCTTCCTGCCCTGTGATGTCCGCTCTGGAGGACAGGGTCCAGCAGCAGTGACAGGAGGGCCTCGGTGCCCAGCTCCGAGCAGACAGCATGATTTAGGCAGGAGCAGGGCCAGGCCCTCCTGCGCGCTTGTGACGGAGCGCCAGCACGGCAGACCCCTGCACGCCTCCCGTGCGGAGGGACCGCGGGTCCTGTCCCCGCCCTGCTGTCCCCGCGCTGGGCCCTGCGCCACCCGCTGCCCCGCGGGAAAGGCTGACTCAAAGCACCGATCCAGGGAGCCCCGAGCATGGGGAGCACACACAGGGCGGGACATTTCAGGAAACCAGGGCACACGCGGGAGCTGGAGACCCACAAAGCTGCAGCACCGAGGCCATGAGGAAATGCCATCTCTGACTGAAAACCGCCGTGAGTGAGGCCCGGCTGAGACATACGTACGGAGACCTGGTCGATGTCCCTCCTGATGTCGGCCACGATCTGGGCGCCGTCGCTGCGCGCCAACACCGCGTCCAGCGAGTGCTGCTGGATGGACTCCAGGAGCCGGGCAGGGTGCCCGAGGCGCAGCGCCCGCCGCCCGCTTCGCGCCAGGCGCTCCACCAGGTTGTCCACGGCGATGTTGGAGGGCGCGCAGCACAGAACCTGGGGCGCAAAGCTCAAGGTCGGGTTTGGGGATTCCGTGTTTAAGGAAACCACCTCAGTTTACACTGAAGCAAACAGAAAGCCTTACGGAGAGGAGAGAGGGTGCAGTGTGGGCGCCATGATGCTAAGGTGTGAACTGCAGCTGCGGGGACGGGGACGCCTCACTGCAAACTGTCAGTGTCTGGATAACGAGAACTTGGGCTGGAGAACCCACTGGTCCCCAGAGCACCAGACGTGCGGGGACTGGTAACTGGAAAGAACGGGCTCATAGCCCTGACCGGTTTGGCTCAGTGGATAGAGCGTCGGCCTGCGGACTCAAGGGTCCCAGGTTCGATTCCGGTCAAGGGCATGTACCTTGGTTGTGGGCACATCCCCAGTAGGGGGTGTGCTGGAGGCAGCTGATCGATGTTTCTCTCTCATCGATGTTTCTCTCTATCCCTCTCCCTTCCTCTCTGTAAAAAAATCAATAAAATATATATATATATATATATATATATATATATATATATATATATAAAAAGAACGGGCTCATAGGCCCTGACATAACCCAGCTGGGGCGCCGTCTCATCACCAATCACGTCACGCTATCACCCGACGAGTGGACGGGGAGCTCTGAATGGCTCAGCCTTGCTTCCAGAACAGCAGTCCCACCGTTACAGGCGGCAGCGGAGAGGAGAGTCCCTCTTCCGTGAGCGCCAAGAACAGGGGCCCAGGCCTCCCCCCATGTCCTGGCACCGCCATCCCATCGAGGTGGCCCAGGGCACATCCCATGTCCCACTCGCTGTCAGGAACCAGAAAGGGCCCACCAGTGCTCAGCTAAGGTCAGGGACGTCCTGACCCGTCCCTCCCTCCTGGGCGGGGCAGTGCTGCGGGGAGCGCCCGGCCCACCTTGCAGCCCTGCTTCACAGCCTGGAGGATGAACTCCACCACAGTGGTGGTCTTCCCGGTGCCAGGAGGCCCGTGGATGATGGCCAGTTCTTTCTGGGCCAGCGCAAACGAAACCGCTTCCTGCTGGGAGGCGTCCAGGGCGGAGTTGTAGAAGGTCGGCGCCCCTGTGGGAGAGGCGACAGGGTTGGGCCAGCTCTGCGGGCACAGGAGGGAGCCAGACTTCCCAGGAGGCACCGATCAACACAAAATCAACCTGCTTTGTTTTCAAAAGATTTCCCCGGAACAGGGAGCAGCAGACGGCAGACCAGGCCAAACCCAGCCTGCCGCCCGCCTCCCTGAGCCGGCTTCTCCTGGGACCCAGCCACGCCGCCACGCCGCCACGCCACCACGCCGCCACGCCGCCACGCCGCCACGCCTGCTTGCTCCTGCCCCAGCCCGCAAAGCCCAACGTTGATCATCCGTCCTTTTACTGAAAAGCCTCACCACCCATGCTCCAGAATAAGACTCTTCTAGGTAAATGTGTCTTGGAACATATTGTCCCTTTATCCGTGCCCAGAAAATGACAAAAATAAAGGATAAAACAGCCTTAGCCTGTTTGGCTCAGTGGATAGAGCGTCGGCCTGCGGACAGAAGGTCCCAGGTTCGATTCCGGCCAAGGGCACATGCCTGGGTTGTGGGCTCGAACCCGAGCAGGGGGCATGCAGGAGGCAGCAATCAATGATTCTCTCTCTCATCATGTTTCTCTCCCTCTCCCTCTCCCTCTCTGAAATCCATAAAGATATTTTTTAAAAAAAAAAAAAAGGAAAAAGAGTACTAGCAAAAAGCAAAAACAAAAAAAGGTAAAGGAAAGAGTCCTAGCAAATTCCAGCATCGAGTCCCTACTCCGACTCTTTCATGGCCGCACTGATTACTTGCTCTGTGTGCCCTGTGCTCCGGGAGCAGGTAGCGCTGTATCCGGCTCTGCTCCCACGGCACCCGCCCCACGGTGTGGCAATGCCGAGACGTGTGAACTCACAGGCCCAGGTGCTGATCTGAATGGGTTAGTGATGCCAGGGGAGCCTCAGTGCCCAAGCACCTCCCACTGCCCCACACTGTGCCCTTCTCCTTAGCTGTCAGCCATGATCAAGACATGTCACGCTCCCTCAAAGGGGGTAAACAAATAATGCGTGTGTGCGTGTGTGTGCGCACGTGCATGTGTGTGCATGTAAAACAGTCGGATGTGGATGTGGGAAAAGAGTTGAAGATGAGACACAGGCGCTGTGAGGCGATCCGAGGGGCAGGTTTCTGAGTGACTGACTGCGTTTTTCTGCTTCTGAATACCCTAGTTTTCCGTGACTCACATGGTCACTCCTACAGAGTCTACAGCCTGCTGAGGAAACAGCCCCGTGAGCCTTTCGCACCAAAAGCACTGCTCTCAAGCAGGGGTGGGGGGAACCTCCAGCGTGACTGGCTGCCACCGACTTCAGGGCACCAGGCCGGAAGGAACACCGCCAGCGCGAAATGCAGCCGGGGCCAGAGGGAACCTAGAAACGCGAAGGAAGGAGCTTCCTCCGACGCTGAGCCCAGCTCAAGTCATTCCCAGGAACTTATCTGAAGAAATTAAGGTGATTTCTTCTACCTGTACCTCCTCAAACTCTTGACAAAATGGCCCCACGGCCACGTCACCCTCCAGTTTCCATCGTGGTTTCCACCAGAAGAGAAAAAGCGCAAGTTCTTACGTGTGTCACCGGCAGGACTGGGGGCTGCGTCCCCGAAGAGGACCTCTATGAGCGAGAACGCGGGGCCGGCGTGGTACTTCTTCAGGGCGATCAGGGCTCTGCCCGGGAGAAAACCCAGGAGAGGGCTCAGGGAACCAGCGTGAAGTCAGGGAGGAGCCCCCCCGCCTCCACCTGCAGCCCCAGCTCCAGAAGGCGCAGGGACAAGACCCGCCCGAGCCCACTGCTCTCCGCCCAGCCCCGGAGACGGCGCACGGACAAGCCCAGCCCGAGCCCACTGCTCTCCGCCCAGCCCACGCGTGGTCGGCTGAGCGAGCCGTGTTTAAGGAAAACGTTACATGTGGGGTCCAGGCACATGCTTACTTCTTCAGGCGCTTGTAAGTGACGTCATTGGCAAGTTTTAACAGTCGGTAGGAATTCTGTTGGTCGAAGCTCAACTGGGAATCACAGGACTGGTCAAAGGCCACTGTGACCGATTTCTGGGTGATCCGGGTCAGCACCCCCGTGGCCAACTGACCTCCTTCATCATTCAGACCCACAATATCACCTGCGGAACAAAGACGCAGTGAGGTAAGCATCGGGCAAAGTTAAATGTGGACTATTTTATTCCATAAGTCCCAGTATATCTCAAACATCCTGTTACTTTCTTTAAAAAATAAACGGTTAACATCTAAATCACACACGTGAGGTCAATGAACTGTTTAAAACAGACAGGACCGACCGTCGATAAAACATGTCAAGGGCCCGTTCTGCGCCAGGCACTGCTCTGGGCGCTGCTCTGGTCAGGAGTCAAGCCCGTCCCTGGGCGCCCTCACGGGGGAGGGACCAATACAGCCTCTTGTCAGGCCAGTGCCAGGGGCCTAAGGAAACATGAAGCTCAGGAAGGGCACGGGAGGGATGCAGGCACCGTCCTAGCAAGACTGTGAGGTAAGGGCCTCCCTGAGTGGTGAGTGGTGACAGGTGGGGGCCCTGGATGAAGTGGGGGCCACAAGCACCTCTGGGGGAGAAGACCAATGCAAGAGGGACAGTGTGTATCTGCTGCCCACTCCGCAGGGATCGCCCCACATCCTGTGAAACCTGTCCGGTGATTCAGCACCTGGGGATGCAGAGTGTGTGACCCGTGCCTGAGCCCATCAGGGCTTCACACGCCCCGGCCATCTGACTGTTCAGGGATGGGCATGGGACCCAATCAGAGCCCGAGACACAGCGAGCCTTTGCTTGGGCACCGGGACAGCGGTCCTCTCCCTCTCCAGCTAGACCAGGACCCTCAGAGGGCGTAGGGCCAGCACGGCGCCCCCGTGGCGCCTGAGAAGGAAGCCGACCCAGAAGAGGGCAAAGCCAAGAAATGGAGGGAGGCTCGGCCGGGCGACCTCCTTGGAGCCCTGACGCCCACCCTGCCGGGGTCCTTCAGTGCAGGCCTTCTTGCCCAAGCCCGTCTGGCTTGGGTTCTGTCACTTGACTACAGTTCTGACCGAAACAGAATCCACTCTGAGATAAAGCCAGGGCCACCCACACATTTACACCCTACTTATCCACGTCTGCAAGAGCGTGCCAGGCATGAGCCAGGCCTGTTCTCAGTCCTAGGGGCTCGTCTTGTAAGCGAAGAGTTTTGTCTGCACCTTGAATCTTTTCTCCGCCTCCTTCCCCAACTTTTAAAGAGAAACATCAGGTGGCAACAGTACCCCTGGGGCAGAGGTCAAGTTCTGTACATGGGGCTCGCCATGGGGAGCTCCCCCGGGGACTGCCCCACAAGTGCCCCAAATAGGATCCCATGTTTCCGAATGCATCTCTAAGCTACTGAGCCTCAAAACTGCTCCTCAGAAGAAACAGCTCCACCTGACTCTGTCCATGGCTGCGGCAACACACCAAATTCTGAGCAGGCTACTTTTCAACATAAATGCCACCTCCTCTGGCTTCCTGTTAGTCGAGGAGCCATCGGTCTCCGAGGCCGTAACTCCACAGGGCTCATTAGCTGAACGCACATTTTTACCTTTGCGTTTCCAGAGTTTCCAAGCCACCTGCACAGACAGGTCCTGCTCAATGACTCCTGAAAGACACTTAGCAATGCCCTTCGCCCCGGTCACGGCAGCCCATGGCAACTGGCCACAGGAAAACAAACGCTGGCCTCAGGGCCTGACTCTCCCCGTGTGACGTGGGGCGGGTCACCGAACCTCTCCCTCCCGGCCTCCTTGGACAAAACGCCCAGTGTGAGGCTGGGCACACTCAGTTATGCGCCTACGTCAGAAACGCACAGACCGGAGGAAAAGCTGTTACTGGGAAGCACTCCTGCAGACGCGCATCTCGGGGGCTCGAAGGTGACCAGCAGCTGCCCGTACAGCCCGGTCCGCTGGCCGGACGCCTGCAGCTTCAGCAGACAGACCCCGCGGCGCTGGAGTTCCTTCAGAGAGACGCCTTCCTGCCAGGACCTGAAAGACACCCGGGTAAACGTTAATCTTTGCACTCACCAGTGTTCATCTCCCCCGCCCCCCCCCCCCCCGCAGGAGAAACGGAAAGGCGGGGGGGGGGGGGCATAAAGAGTTGACACAGGTGCCGAACACGAGCCACCGCAATTCTGGCTCTGCCCCTCTTAGCCTGCCCCCTCCTGGCTCCCCGCGGGCAGTTCATGACGCGGCCTTTCTCCCAGTCACCTGGGTCAGAACCTCCGGCCACCTTCCCCTTCTCGACTCTCTCCCCCATCCTGGTTCAAGTCACTGAGTCCTATGGGGCCCTTCCTGTTTACAGCCGGGACCCACCTCTCCCTCTCCCCTCCCCTCCAGAGCCCTGACTCAGATTCAAGCCCACATCCCTGGCAGCCTGGATTAATCAGAGCTTCCTGGCCCTTGCCGGTATGGCTCAGTGGGGAGAGCGTCAGCCCTGACTGAAGAGTTCCGGGTTCGATTCGGTCAAGGGCAGGTACCTGGGTTGCAGGCTCCACCCCAGATCCCATCAAGTGCAAGCAGGAGACAACCAATCAATGTGTCTCTCACATGGATGCTTCTCTCTGTCTCTCCCTCTCCTTCCACTCTCTCTAAAAAAGAACAACAACAAAAAAACAAAACAAAAAAGCTCTCAGCACCCAAGTGATCCTCCTAAAATGCAAATCTATTCACCGCCCCTCCCAACCCGCTTAACTTCAATGGAAGCCATCCTCTGCACCAGGATATCATACAAGCTCCTCGGCCGGGCCCTTCTCAACCTGAAGCCCATTTACCTTCCCACAGGTGCTTACTCTGCACTTGGGACCATGCTGAGCCCTTGACTTTTAATAAAATCATTTCATTCTCTCGGCAAACCTGAGAGATGGGAAGGATCCCATTTTACAGCTAAGCTAACGAAGGCTCAGAGATACAACCTGCAAAGCGACACAGCCATACGTGAAGGAGCTGGGATTCTCCAAAAGCTCTTAACTGTTATGGTCAAAACCTCTCCAGCAAACCCCATCCAGGCATGTACTGCCGCGTGGGGTGTAAGCTCTGGGATCAGGGCCTCACGCCGCCTGCGTGACGGGGGGCACGTTCCTTAACCGCTCCCCTCAGCTCCTCCGACGTGGGAATAACAGTGACGGGCTTCGGAGGCTTGGTCTGGGGGTTGGAGGAGCTGGCGGCGGGAGGAGGGGTTTACAGCCGCCATCAGTGCGCGCCTGTGCCTGTGCAGACTCAGGCCGGCTCTCCCGGGCCGGCTCCCCCCGCGGGGCACCTGCGCCCCCATTTCCCTGACGCTGTGCTCAGGCGCCGCCTCCTCCCTGAAGCACCCCTCGCGCCGCCCCCGGGTCGGGGTTTCTCGCCCAGCTCCGCGCACCGGCGGCCGCCTCGGCACGTGTCACGCTGGAAGGGGGCTGCCTAGGCTTCTGCCCACCTCCGGCGCTCACACCCAGGCGCCCAGTGCCAACCGCTCTCCTGACGGGCCGGGCACACACAGGTGCCAACCCTGACAGCGCGGACGGATGGGGGAGAGGGCTGGGCAGGCGCTGGGGGTGGAACTGGGCAGAGGCAGGATCTCAGAATGAGCGTTCGGGGAGGGGGACTTCGGACCGAAAAACGAAAGGATCCATAACCAGAACGGGCCGCCCAGGGAGGCGACGAGGTTTCCACCTCTGGGGGAGACCGGGCCCCGGAGGGTCCACCTGGGTCTGAGCAGGTCAAGGCTGGGGAGCTGCCGGGCCGGCCCCGAGAGGAGGGTCGGCGGCCGTACCTGCGCTCCTCCACTTCCGCGTCCCTCTCCAGCTCCAGCAGGTCCAACTGCTTGGCCACGAAGGTTTCCACGGCCGCCGAGGCCATCGCCGCGGCCGCGGGACCCGTGCCGGAGCCGCCGAGGTCCCGTCGCCGCGAGGGAAGACGTTCCCCGCCGGGCCCGGTGCGTCGACGCACCAGGTTCGCGGCGCCTCCACTTCCGCTTCCGGTCAAAAATGGCGGCGGCCGTGGCGGCCTCGGCCCTGCCGGTCGCCTTCGGGCGGCTGGTGTCCACGTGCGGCCGTAGCATCCTCAGACCTTCGGGTCCCGGAGCGGGTGAGGCCAGGGCCGCGGGTGAAGGGAGGAAGTGGGGCAACGGTGCTTCCCGCCACCCCGCCGTGTGTGTGTGTGTGTGTGTGTGTGTGTGTGTCCGACCTGATGCCTTCGGTGCTGAGCGCCTTTTTTGGATAACACCGGCTTTGGAGTTGGGGAAACCGAGGTTCAGATCCTGGTTCTTTAGTTAGCGGCTTAACCATTGAGGATCGCTCTTCCACTCCTGTATGGGCCTGTGTTCGTGGGGAGCACAGTGAGGGGCAGAGAGGTTAGGCAGCTGCCCAAGGTCACTCGGCAGGGAAGGGGAGAGGAGCGATTCGGACGGCGCGCTCCCGCTGCAAAACCCGTGCTTTGCCATTACCCTGGGCTGTGAGCCACTCTCTGAGCATCATCGACCTCATCTGGAAAAACGGTGCTGAATGCCCTTGCCTGATCTTAACCCATTCAGCAAAAACGTAGCGGTATGTTAGTCACTGGGTTATGAAGCTCCAAAAAGGTTCTATTCGGCCTGAAAATGGTTGGAGTGTGTGTTTGCATGCAGGAGTGCTTATGTATGTTTCTAAATTGACCTAGATGTATATATGACAATTTTAAAGAATTTCACCTTTTTTAGATGCCATACTCATGTTGTTTTGTTTTTTAAATAATCATCTTTTGCATGTCGACTTGTCTTTGGTGTGTTGACATAAGAAATGTCCAAACCTGTAGAGAATTTTCATTGTAAGTTTACTAGAGGCCCAGTGCATGCGATTCGTGCACTGGAGGTGGGGTTGGGGGTGGGGGCGGGGGGGGGGGGGGGGGAGGTACCCTCAGCCCAGCCTGCGCCCTCTCGCAGCCCCGACCCCTGCTGCTTACCGCCTGCCTGCAGCTGCTGTGCTCGCCAGCCCTGAGCCCAGCTTCTGGCTGAGGGAAACTCCCCTTGTGGGAGGGAGTGCACTGACCACCAGGAGGCAGCTCCTGCTCTGAGCATCTGCCCCCTGGTGGTCAGTGCGGGTCATAGCGACCCGTTGTTCCACCATTGGGTCGATTTGCATATTAAGGTTTTGTTATATAGGATTATATAGGATTTGAGCCAAAACGGCAATTGCCGGCCGCAAGATCTCAACTACTCTGGAGAATAACAGTTTTGCAGTTTCTTTTATGCATTTGGACTTAAGGAGGAAAGTAAGGAAGATTACATAAAGGTGAGAGAAGGCAAGGCAGGAATTGGGTCATGAGGCTGTGTGCTTTTTTTGAGGGTGGTTATGCCTTCGAGGAGTATTACTTCTGGCTTTCAAAGTGTGTAACCTAGCCGAAACCGGTTTGGCTCAGTGGATAGAGCGTCGGGTCTGTGGACTGAAAGGTCCCAGGTTCGATTCCGGTCAAGGGCATGTACCTGGGTTGCGGGCACATCCCCAGTAGGGGGTGTGCAGGAGGCAGCTGATCGATGTTTCTCTGTCATCGATGTTTCTAACTCTCTATCTCTCTCCCTTCCTCTCTGTAAAAAATCAATAAAATATATTTTAAAAAAAACAAAAACAAAGTGTGTAACCTAGAAGAACAGAAACAATGGGCAGGCCTTGCTTAAAACCTTTCCCTAAGGAAGTGATAGGCCTGGGCGGTCATGGTGTGCTACCCACCATAACCTGGCCAGTTAGGAATTTATGATTTACTATAGCACCCCTTTTTCTATAGCACACATAGAAACATGACATCTTCACTGATGAAATGATGTCTGATTTGCTTTAAACTAATTGCAGAATTGGCAAGAGGCCATGTTCATCAAACAAGATTAGTCATGAGTTGGTATCTGTTGACTCTGGGGAGGGGTAGCTGAGGGCTCAGTGTTGTGCACAACATTTTCCATAATAAAACGTGGGTTGAAGTAGGCAGGCAGGTGTTTCCACAAGCAGTGGGGCTTCCTCTATTCTGCTGACGTGAAACCTCTGCTAGAATGCTGTGTTCAGCTCCAGACTCAGCTTTTTAAGGGAGAATCACGAAGTGTAGTGAGTACAGAGAAGGTGACCGAAACGGTGAGCAGATGGGACCGTGAAGAGTGAGCGAAGAAAACAGAAAGGAAGGACCAGCCTCAGTCCTCAGAGCCATAAAGGGCGGTTCTGTGGAAGACAGGGGACCACTTTTTCCCGGGGGGAGGGCAGGGGTGTCCAAGGCTAAGCTAAGACCATAGGCAAGAGGTACAGAAACCTTCTAACTGAGCTGAGAACGGTGGGGTGGCTCGAAAGAGAGGTGCTGAATTTCCAGTCACAGAGAGTTACAACAGGGGCTTCATTTTACCGATTGATTGATTTCAGAGAGGAAGGGAGAGGGAGAAAGGGATAGAAACATCAATGATGAGAGAGAATCATCAGTCGGCCGCCTCCTGCACGCCCCACACTGGGGATTGAGCCCCAACCAGGGCATGTGCCCTGACTGGGAATGGAACCATGACCTCCTGGTTCATAGGTCGACACTCAACCACTGAGCCACACCGGCCGGTGCCGGGGTCCAACCCCAGCAGGTCCAGGGGTCCCCAAAGGTGTGGACGGAGTCGGCGAAGAAGGAATGACACGGAGGCAGCGTTCAGTTGATCATCATAGCCGGGTTCTCTTGTCAGGGTCTCCTGCCAAGTTCTGGTCTGGATCTCCAGCGAAGTTCTGGCTAGGATCTCCAGCCAGGTTCTGTGTCCATGTTCTCTTGCTAGGTTCTCCAGCCAGGTTCTCCAGATTCTCCAGCCAGGTTCTGTAGCCATGTTCCCTCGCTAGGTTCTCCAGCCAGGTTCTGTCCAGGTTCTCCAGCCAGGTTCAGTCACCAGGTTCTAGTCAGGTTCTCTTGCCAATTTCTGTAGTCAGGTTCAGTCCAGGATCTTTTGCCATGTTCTCTCCAGCGAAGTTCTTCTGTCTGTAGGTTCTGTGTAGGTGCTGTCTTCTTTCTGTCTCCTAAGTTCTGTTTCTTGCTGTCTTGTTACATCTGTATTTATACCAGTTGATTTTAATCCTGTCAATCTCTATTACAAAGGTTAGGGCGTTTCTTATCTCCATTCCAGGGAGTAAAGATTATGTAGCTTAAGCATGATTGTTCATAGTTAAAGTGATTAATTACCCGCCTGGCACTTAGTTGAGGGGTTTTATTCCCTCCCTAACTTCAGGGAAAAATTCCTACCTGGGGAAACAACCTTTCTAGGAGAGGCATCCCCTCCCTGACTTCAGGGAAAAATTCCTACCTGGGGAAACAACCTTTCTCGGAGAGGTGACCTTGGTTAAAACACACAGCGCTAAGGGGAGCAAACATATTAAGAACAGTATGCTATATATGCCAGGTCCCTTGAAACAGCAAGGATGGACCGGCTCCCGGCAGGCCGGGCCAAGAGCTTCATTTGATGACTGAGCAGAGCAGACTTCATTCATCCTTGAGAACCTGTTACGTGTCAAACACTGGTCCCGGGTGGGGATGCACCCATAATAAACAGACGACAGCCCTGCTTCTAAGGGGGCTGGCAGCATTCTGTGAGAGGGGTGCGCAGACAGGCTCTTTAAATAAGCAAATGGCAGAGTGTGTCACAAGCTGGTGAGTCTTGGGAGGGAGGGGTTCCATTTGCACAGGACGGTTGGGAAAGGCCTCCCCACGGAGGTGGTGTTTCAGTGGAGACCCAGAAGAAATGAGGGAATTGGCCTGGTAGGTCCCTGAGGGGTGAGGGGTTCAGGGAAAGAGCAGTCAACACACAGGCCTCCAGGCGGTGCGTGCCTGACGTGGTCCGGGAAGAGCAGGGAAGCCAGAGAGGCAGGTGCCAGGGAACGGGGGAAGCGTGTTGAGAGGGGATGGCACTGCCGCTGCCCTGCGGGCCCCGGTAAGAGCTTTTGCCTTTTCTCTGATGAAATGGAAGCTCTTGGAGAGTCTCTGCAAAATCCTGGGGTGCCCTGGCCGGGGCTCCGCTATTCCAGCACCTCAGGCTCATGCCGTCGGTCACGGACACCAGCTCCATATGGGGGGACAGTAGGGTGAGCATACCCGGAGGCCGGCTCAGCAGGGCCATCCTGAGGCTCCCGCACCTGGCACAGAACAGGGTCTGAACCTCCCGGGCACCTGGGGGTCAGGAGTGGTTCATGGGTGGGTGGTGTGATGAATGGATCGCGATGCTTATGGTAATAACCAGTGACTGCCCGTGATGTTCTCTGAGCGTGGTCGGCCTCGATTTTCTGTAGACAAGTTGGATGCGGTTTAAGGCGATAGCAGCGACAGCCGTTTGTTTAGTGTCTTCAAGGGAGGTTTGCATTTCACGGGAGTGACTGCCCCTGTTTCTCTTACTCCCCAGCCTCCCTGTGGTCCGCTTCTCGAAGGTTCCAGTCGCAGGGCACCTCGCGTCCACAAGGGTAATGTCGACGAGGGTTTGGGTGACTCTTCCTTTCACCATCTTTCTGACACAAAACTTCAGACGTTTGGGTTTTTAGGAATATTTCTATTTTCTAACTTTTTTGACAGTATTTTCTCAGACCCTTGACATAAATAAATATAGACAGGACGTCAAGAGTCCACAGAGCAAGCTGTCCTAGCCTTCCATCGCGCTAGTTCCCAAGGCGAAGTTGTAGCTCCCGCTGGGAGGTTTCTAACCAGAAGGTTGCACCCAGGCATGTTGGGTCAGAACCTCTGGGAGGAACCTGTGGAATTTGAAACAGCAAATTCCGTGTTAAATGTCATACTTAGGGAAGAAACTGCACTGTGAACTGCAGAAGGTAGATTTGGCAAAGTCCCCTGGCTGGTGGGTGTACACAGACAAGAGCAGGACAGGGTGGACGCGTGGGAAGCCCCCGGCCTGCCCGGCCCTGCGTCCGGAGCGAGGCCGTCCACCTGAGCTGTGCCTCCTGGTCCGCAGAGTGGATTGTGCGTGTGTAGCTCAGTGGCGTTTTATGAGACTAATTAAACCCTACATTTAAAGGGAGTGGACAGAGCCTGGTGGACAGGAGGGCACTCACACATCGCGGCCGCCGCCGCACCAGTCTCCACAGGGGAGGCTCAGCGGGCCTTGGAGGCGCCGGCACTGGGCACAGAGCAGGAGCTGAACCTACAGGCACTTGGTGCTGGGTTTGAGGCCGAGCCGGGGCCTTCATTTCACCGAGCAGAGAAGGTTTCATTCATCTTTCACGAGTGCCTGTTACGGGTCAAACACTGGTCCAGGGTGGGGATGCACCCATAATGAACGGACAACAGTGTATACCCCTGCTTACGAGGAGCTAGCTGGCATCCCGGTGGAGAGGGTGTGCAGGCGTGACCGGCAGTTGCACACAGCCATGTCTTACGATTTTGACCTGCCTTTTCACACGTGTGACGTGTGTATAAAATGTTTTTCACAGATACGTTCCTAAGACATCCCTGAGTTCACCCCCTTGGCCCGAAGTCGTTCTGCCAGACCCCGCCGAGGAGACCAGACACCACGCAGGTAAGGAAGGGGCAGAGGTGGGCAGCACCCTCCCACAGGCGGTCACCTGGCCGTGGAGCCGGGTGTCGGCTCTCCGTGCGCCAGACCCGCACAGGGAGCCTCTGCCTCACTGGCCACCGAGCAGCAGACTCGAGAGCCGCTCACTCAGCAGAGACCCCTGCGCACCTGCCGTGTTCAAAGCGGTGGCATTGGGGAGGGAAGGCGCTTGCCCATCTGTCTTCCCGCTGTTGGGAGAAACGTGCGTTTGGGACAGGTTTCTCCCCACATGGAAGAGAAGCTGCGCGACAGCCAGTGGGCGCCGGCCCCGGCCTGGCTGTTGGAGAAGCCGCCAGGGTGTCAGGGGCATGCCAACCTCTAGCACCTGTCACTGCAGCCACCGCTGCCAGGAGGGGGTGTGGGATCCTCAATTTTCCAAAAAAGCTGGAGTCCACCTTAATGCATGGAGTCATTTAGTTGTTTTTTTAAAACATATTTTTATTGATTTCAGAGAGGAAGGGAGAGGGAGAGGGAGACAGAAACATCAATGATGAGAGAGAATCATTGATCAGCTGCCTCCTTCCCACCCCCTCACTGAGGATCCAGCCTGCAACCCAGGCATGTGCCCTTGACCGGAATCGAACCTGGGACCCTTCAGTCCAAAGACTGATGCTCGATTCACTGGGCCAAACCAGCCAGGGCTGGAATCCTCTAGTTCTAAACACTGTTTTAGAGACTTAGAGAGAAGTAAGGCGCAGTCTGGGTCCCGGCCCCTTGGCCTCATTCAGCCCCTGCTGGGACTGTCTCCGGGGCAGGAACTGTGCGGGCTCCGCGCCTGCACCAGCCCGAGGCGAGGCCGGCGGGTCAGGGCTCACAGCTGCTGCTCAGACAGTAAACGGTCAGAGGACAGAGGGTCGTGACCTGAGCAGAGGCGGTGACCACAGAAGCGGGAAGCAGGCAGCCGTGCAGGAGGCGTGCAGGGTGTCGTTCCGGGTTTCCCTTGTTTGCAGAAAGGCCTGCTCTCCCGTTCAGGGTTGGCACCCTTCCCGGCCCCAGCTCTTTGATAATAACAATCGGGAACCAAACAGGGTGTAAGTTTCCACCCAGAGTCTGAGAACCGAGGCAGGCACGCTGTGCGCTCAGGCCAGAGAATGGCGGGAGGCAGGGCGTCCTGGGAAGCGAGCATGGGGAGCTTCATCTATCAGAGCCCGTGTGCCCTGCATGACAAGCTGCTGTGCTCCTGGGACAGCAGGGGACCCCGTGCCCAGGCGCCTGTGCCTGCAGTGGGGAGCGCGAGGCTCAGCCACCAGCTGTCACCCGCCTTGCAACCACACCACCGGGCGCCCCCTCCTCTACCCCATCACACCGCTGCAGGAGCGCAGGGGCAGGTATATAATGAAGTCCCTGGGGCCCGTGTGGAGGCGTCGCTGCTGCCTTTCCCCTGTGGTGATGCCCATGGCCTCCTCCCCGCAGAGGTCGTGCGGAAGGTGAATGAGCTGATCGCCACGGGCCAGTACGGCCGGCTCTTTGCCGTGGTGCACTTCGCCAGCCACCAGTGGAAGGTGACGGCCGAGGACCTGATTCTGATCGAAAATGAGCTAGACCTTGCGTGTGGAGAGAGGATTCGGTTGGAGAAGGTGAGATTCGGTTTCTTCGTGCATTCGGGGACTCGGTCCTGGAGAGGGTTCCTCAGATCGGGATGACCACGAGCAAAACCAGGGGGCGGGAGAGTGAGGGAGTGAGGCAGCGGCCGGCCGGGCAGCGCAGGCGGGCCTCGGGAGGTGGCCGAGCTGTGACGGCCGGCTCGGGGCCACTCCTCAGCGGCAACGGTCAGCGGCGCCCATTGATTGTCTCACATCTGGCTGACTAACGTCCCACGGAAAAATACTCCACCGCAGACACAATGAAAGTCCCAGGTGCGCATGTAGCTTTCCAGCCATGTTTATAGTTAAGTTTCGGCTAGAACATCCTCTGCCGTTCCATTTGCGGCCTCTGCTTTGAAACAGCGAGGCCTGTTCGGAGGCCCTTCCTGGGCACTGGCTCTCCCTGACCGCTGGGAACTGCCTGCTCCGTCTGTGTATTTAGCTACACGTTCCTGCCCTTCGTTACGATTCTCTTTGCTGTGGCCAAAATGTATTTGATTTTTGCCTGCTCTGTTCCTGCTTATAAAACTACATATAAAACATGAGCGCTCTGTACTAGATCAGCTTCCCAGGGTGTGTCCGTTACGCCAACACGATGGAATATGACACGTAGGATTTCCTGTATTGATGAAAACTCCTCCGTCCTTTGGGGTTGTCTGGTCTTTGCGTATTAACTCTTGCTGAGGCGGTCCCGCAGCCTACGATCTGAGCGCCTGCTTAGCTTGAGCGGGACGGCAGCCACCGGCGAGCGCTCCTCCGCACGGCCTGGCGGCTCTGCCCTGAGCTCGTGGACAGGAGCACATTGACTGTGTGTCTCGAGCAGGGGTGGGAACCTTTTCTCTGCCCGGGGCCATTTGCATATTTATAACATCATTCGAGGGCCATACAACATTATCAACTTTAAAAAAATTAGCCACTCTACTTGGTCAGACATTTAACCCTTTGCGGTCGTTTGTCTACTCTCAGCCACCAAAGCCTTTTTACCATTCCGGTCGTATGTCTGCTCTCAGCCACCACAGCAAGGAACCGTACAGATCTTAACTCTATTCATTCATGTATCAGTTCCTAATTTCTCTGAAAGCTCTTCAGTGTCTAAGCGACCTTGTCACGAACCAAAACATTGCCCCGGCAAATCGGAGATATCGAAACTCAATATAAACAAACGCGGTCGTGCCACACTCACCATGCGAAACACCGCGGCCAGTCAGTCGCCTTTTGAGAGTGAAGAAATCGACAAGCTTCGGAGATACTTGCAGAATTTCAAATAGAGCTTTACAAATTACATTTAACTGTAACTAGGCATTCTCGCTTGTTAAGATATTTCTTTTTCTTTTTTTTTAAATATATTTTATTGATTTTTTACAGAGAGGAAGGGAGAGAGATAGAGAGCCAGAAACATCGATGAGAGAGAAACATCGATCAGCTGCCTCCTGCACATCTCCCACTGGGGATGTGCCCGCAACCCAGGCACACGCCCTTGACCGGAATCGAACCCGGGACCCTTCAGTCCGCAGGCCGGTGCTCTTTCCACTGAGCCAAACCGGTTTTGGCAAGATATTTCAAAATAATACTCCAAAATGGCAAAAAGAAAGTTACTGAGAGAAGTGTACTGCGAATCTGAAAGTAACGATGAAGAGTTTTATTTTGGCACCTTGAATACTGACTCTGACGTAGAAAGTGATAACGTTTGTAGTGATTCTACTAGCAGTGACGTAGTTCCAAAAAAGAATCAATAAATCTTGTTTATCCTTCATAATCTTGCATGTTATGTATCACTGCTCTTTCAGTGGAAATTAATTCCGACCAGTACGACACCCATGTCCAAATTTAATACGACCACAAAGGGTTAATTACTCAGCCCTCCTGCCTTGGCAGGGCCAGCCCAAGTGACTTCTCGGCTATATAAGGCCCTCAGGCCGGACATTCCCCACCCAGGTCTAGAGTAATGACTTGGGGAGTGGTGTGAAGGTCTCTGAGAAGGCGTTATTTGGGAACATTTCACATTAACAAAACATGCTGGAAAGCCCCATTAATGCCGGTTGCTTTTTATCGTGTAGGCAATCCAGGAGTCGAGAGCATGTGCTGAAAGTGACTCTAAAAGAGTTCGCTAATTGTCACTAATGTACGTTGGCCACCGGTGTTAGAGATGTGCTTTGTCTTTAGACATTTAATTTTAGTACAGTTGGATTTTTTTCTCACAAGTAAAGTTTAAGACAGTCTCCCAACGTCCAATAAAAACGGCGCCACTGTTCCCGACCCAAGAGGGTGGCGGCGGCCCGGGGTTCTGCTGCAGCAGGTACACCCGAGCCTGAGCCTTCACATCTTCGCAGCCCTGTGACCAGCCTCAAAGACACGTAGTCTGAGGTGCGTGTTTTTCCCTGCGTGTTAGACTTCATTAAGGTTTGTTGTTGTTGTTGTTAAACTAAAACACCGTCGATTTCACAGAGGTTGACACAACTTGGTAAGTGATCGCCACATCGGATCATCAGTTTCCCTGTCCTGCATCTGCGTCCCCTCTGTTTACAGTTTGTTTACACTAAAGCGACAGTGAGCTAGCAGGTCCCGCCCGCAGCACAGTCTCCAGACACACCTTTCCCAGTCCCAGTGCGAGCCGGGCCCTCCCTGTTCTGGCCACGCTTGTTACTCACGGGTAACGCCCTGTTTCACGTCGCAGGTCCTGCTGGTCGGCGCTGACAACTTCACGTTGCTGGGCAAGCCGCTCTTGGGGTAACGTGCTCTCAGATGTGGGGCTCTGCCCGGGGCCGGGCGGTGAGGCCGGGCGGGGGTGTCCACTCGAACCATCGCCAAGCACAAGAGGCTTATACTTCATGACGGCAGATGCGAGGTGTTCCCGGGGGCAAGCTCCCAGACCAGGTCACTGGGCTGTTACTAACTCGTTCCCACGTGGCCCATAAGACCTGTGGACAGACTGCACGGTCTATTACGCTTCTTTATAGCTTTCAAAATGTCTACAGGGGTCACATCACTTTTATGATCAGCAAAAAAGGAAAGTAAACTTCATTTTCGAAAACCTTATGTAAAGCATCGGCAACGTTGCCAGCTCATTGGGAAGGTCTGTCGTTGTTTATTTCCAGGAAGGATCTTGTTCGCGTAGAAGCCACCGTCATTGAAAAGACAGAATCGTGGCCAAAGATCAACATGAAGTTTAGGAAAAGGAAAAACTACAGGAAGAAGAAAAGTAAGTTACAGAAAGCGGAGCTGGCGCCCTGCGGTCCCACCTGCTCTGGGCGTCACCCCTGTGGGCCTGACAGGGAGGGGGACTGAGACACAGGCGGGGACATCCCTGGACGTCACAGACCCCATGAAGCAGGGCTCCCCCAGCGGGGATCCTGCAGGCTGAGCCGTCCTGTCTCAGGACATGTGTGTCACACACGGCCCTTGGTCACAGCGGGAATCCCTGCTTCATGGAAAGGGGGGGTGTCGGCCGGTCTCTGGTGGCTGGTAAACAAGGTCCGCGTTGTGGTCAGGCTGTGACCGAGTTCTCTCTCTCCCAGTTATTGTGAGCTCGCAGACTGTCCTCCGGATAAACACCATTGAGATTGCTCCGGGTCTGTGCTGATCGTCGAGCCGGCATTTGCAGAAAAAAAATAAACCCGTTTTCCAGGGAGTCTGTTTCATGTGTGATGCCGAAGCTCTGTGCCCGTCACCGTCTGGCTTGCGCGCCAGGTCTGAGCACAGCCTCCCTGCGTCAGAGGCCGGGAACGGGGGGAGAATCGCTGGCATGGCCTCCCCGGGCAGCCTGGTGCTGGTAAAACAAGCTGGCATGCTTGGCCCTCCACCCCCCACCGCAGGCGCAGGCCTGGGGACCCTTGGGGAGGCGCCACTGGGACCCCGGAGCTGACACCAAGAGACACAACCCAGATCCCACTTCTGCGGAGACGGACAAAAACATGAGCAGATTCCGTCTCAGAATCAAGGGAGGAGGGAGGCGGGAGGACGGACAGCCCCGTGTGGCCGGGGCTTGAGGGCCAGTTCTGAGGAGCAGCAGAGACAGCAGGGCCAGGCGAGGCTTGAACTTGGTCCTGAAAGCAGCCCCCTGTCCCAGGAGGGCTGGGCGGTCAGGCAGGCAGCCAACAGGAAAGAAGGGATGGGCCTTGAACCCTGAACCAGAGAGGCCCAGGGAATGGAGCGGAGGACTTTGGGGAGTGAGTGTGGGGAGGAGGGGGCTCTCAGACGCCCAGGCCTGGCTCTGCTTCCTCCAAGACAATAGTTGGGGCTTTCAAGTGGCACAAACCAGAGCAAATCCTTTCTTGGCAAGATCCCTTCCAGAGTCCCTCTGTGACGTGGAAATCAGAAAAGGAAGACAGCACAGACCCAGGAGGCCTCTCCCCTCTCCTGCTCTCTCTCCCTCTCCCGCACCCTCTTCAGGTACCAGTCACCCTGAGATGCTGGCCCAGGCAGGCCTTGGGACACTCCCTCCCCAGCAGTACACTCCGTGGACAGCAGGGGGCGGCAGCCATGCTGTTTCCTGGCTGCAGATGCTGGGCTGGGAGGGTGGTGGGCCCGACCTCAGAAGGTGGAGCGCCCGCTGGTGCTGCCAGGAGGGAGTCTGAGCCCCAGCTCTAGATGAATGCCTCCCTCCGAACCCCTAATTCCACGCTGCCAGTGACGGCACGAGTCCCCAGAAGGGCTGGAGTGGCTCTTCCCGTGCGGTGCAGACCCCTGGGGGTCCCCGGAGGCGGGGCAGGCAGCCTGCCCAGTGGTGTCATGGAGGCTGATGGCCCAGAGGTTTGTGGGAGAGATGGAGTCACTGGTGTCTCCCAGAACCACAGGAAAATGTGGCTCTGAAAGTGGACAGTGCAGATCACCGAGAGAGGGCACTTCCCTGCATCTTCACACCCGGGGCTGCAGACCTGGGGCCACCTCAGCTGGAGCGGGAGGGGGGGGCGGGGGCTCAGCCTCAGTGGCTGGAGATGAGCCTGCGCACCTGGAGGCTGCATGCCCTTTGACCCACATTCTGTGCAGGTGCCTGGCAGTCGGGAGGACCTGCAGAGCCCAGCTGCCTGGCCTCCTTTAGGGCCAGCAGGCGACACACATGTCCCCCTCCGGACCCGGCGAGCCATTCTGAGCCTGCATGTGCGAGCGGAATTGCAAGGGGAGGGGCGTGCCCTACACCCAGGCTCCTACTGAACGTCCAGGGCTGGCAGAATCCAGCCATCAGGCGTCTCCAGGAATGGCCTCTGAGGGACAAAGGCCACTTCGTGGAGGGGTGGTTTTAAAGTACAATCACAGTGCGTGGGGCTGCCTTGGAGCCAGCGCATCAGAGAGGAAACAGTGAAAGGGAGACCTGCTGGGTTCGTGCCGACGCTCCCGGTCCAGGGGACCTCAGGCCTGGGAAGGCCCAGGTACACTCATGGGCCAGGACAGTGACCAGGGCGACGCTGAGCGTGTCCCATGTGCAGGGCCGGGCCAGGCATGTCACACGTGTTGACTGGTCTAAACCAGCCCTGAGACATAGGTGTGCGGGTTAAAAAGGTTTCTCTGGAGAGTAGCCTCAGGGTGAGCTGATCGCAACTTCCTGGGCAGGGCATGGCGGGCAGCCACGCCCCGGGCCTGCGCTGCTTCCATGAAAGGTTGTGAGCCAGCCCTGCCCATTGCTCCTGTGCACCCCGGGTAGCACACCTCTGAGAGCCGGAAGGAACACCCCAGTCGGCAGGGCCACCCTTGGGGTCCAATCCCAGCTCGCTTTCTCCAGTCTTCCTTCTGCCCCTCCCTAATCTCACAGGCGACACTGTCCTCTCCAGAGCACGGAGACCTGTGCCCAGATGCCATCAGATTGGCCCGACGTCTCTTACGTCAGCAGGTACTTGGCTTTTCACACCTTTCACACAAGACGAAACCACAGGGGGCCTATGGCCAGTCTCAGCCCCGGCTGCACCTCAGAATCGTCTGGAATATCGGTCAGGACAGACCTCACGATGCTGCCGTAACAAATAAACCCCTGCCTCTCGGGGGCTTTACACAGAAAGGTTCTATTTCTTGCTCACGAGAAACCTGTGCAGACTGGACTGTTTCAATCCCAGAACATGTGGGGTGCCGGGCAGAGGAGCCAGTGTGTGCACGGGAGCTTTTGAAAGTACCAAGGCCAGACCCAGCCAGACCCCAAATTCTGACTCACTGGGTCTGGGTGGTTCCCGGGTGATTCTAATACGGGTGGCCCGGGGTTGACAAGCTCAGGTGCAGTCTCCTCCTAACCCAGGGCCAGGGGGCTTCTCGAGGCTGAAGGTTTGGACAGATAAGGAACCAGGGGGACTCTCCAGACCCCTGCATCATCCCCAGCAGAGCCTGTCCCTGCCGGTGAGGCCGAACCCCTCCTCCCTCTTCCTCCCTCTGGGGCCCTGAGGAAGTGCGTGCCACGTGCCTCAGTCTCCTTATCTGTGAAGTGGGGACTCACGTGCCCACTTTTTCCTGCCCTGGGGGCGGGGTCCATGTTGCCACCATTGTCATCATCATGGTGGCTGCTCATTGTTAACGGCACACTGACATCTCTTTTTTTTTCTCTTTTAGATTTTTTTTTTTTTATCGATTTCAGAGAGGAAGGGAGAGGAAGAGATAGAAACATCAATGATGAGAGAGAATCATTGATTGGCTGCCTCCTGCACACCCTCTGCTGGGGATCGAGCCTGCAACTCAGGCATGTGCCCTTGACCAGAATCGAACCCGGGACCCTTGAGTCCACAGGCCAATGCTCTACCCACAGGGTAATGCTCACTGACATCTCTTGCCTTCCAGAACATTCTCCTTGCCCTAGCTGGCTTTGCAGTGGTTAGAGTGTCCGCCCACGGACGGAAGGGTCGTGGGTTTGATTCCGGTCAAGGGCACATACCTCAGTTGTAGGCTCGATCCCTCAGCCCTGGTCGGGGTGCATAAGGGAGGCAGCACATCCATGTTTCTCTCTGTGTGTCTCTCCCCTCCCACTCTCTCTCTCTAAAAAAAAAAAAAAAAAAAAAAATCAATGGAAAAAAAATCCTCAGGTGAGGATTAACAACAACAAAAATGTCTCTTCTCCCAGGATGCTCTGATGCAGAGAAACAGAAACGCATGGCTTCCTCCCTTTTAATGGAAGACGCTACTTAACTGTCAAACCTGAACCTTGACATTAAAGCGGACGTCTCCTCTGAGAAGGAATGTTACCCTTGAGAAAACTTGCCAAATCCCCAAAAAGAGAACGTCTCCTGAAGGCCGGCCTGAGGCTGGATCTGGAGGCCTGGCTGCTTTGCCAGTCCCTCCTGCCCACGCCCGCCTGGCCTGTGTGCATACACGCTGCCAGGCCTCGCTGAGCTCACTGCAGGAACGGAGCCGCTGAGGCCTGAAACTCCCCCACCCCCACCCCCACCCCCACCCCCTGTGTCTGAATTGCACCTGAAGATCCCAGGAGACTCAGAGGACATCCTGGGCAGTGGGGCTATTTCAGTGATCCAGCGTTAACGAGCTCACCATGCTCGCTCTGCCGGGCTGTGCGGGGTCCCAGGACAGGTGCCCTGGTCCGGAGCCCCAGCTCTGATAGGCAGGTCCGCCTCCTGAGCTCTGGCTTCCTCCTCAGCCAAGCGGTGCAAAAGCACTACTGCTTCCTGGGGCACAGCCTGGGGCACAGCCTCGGGCACAGCCTGGGGCACAGCCTCGGACACAGCCTCGGGCAGCAGCCTGCCTGGCCTGCGGGAGGGCTCTGCGATCCTCCCCAGGGCCCTCAGGGTGGCACCTTGTTGGAAGCCGATCCACCCTGGCTGCTTGAGGCAGTCCCTGCAGGAATGTTTCAAGGAACCTTGAAATAGAGATGAGAAACGCCCTAGCCTTTGGAATGGAATGGATGGGGTTAAGATGAAATAGGATAAATGCAGATGTAAGAGGACAATAGGGGGAGGAACCTGGCTAGGAGAAGAGAGGTTGTTTCCCCAGGTGAGGACCAAATAGTATAAATACAGATGTTAGATGACAATAAAAAAAAGAATCTGGCTATGATGGTCACCTGAACACTGCCTCCGTGTCCTTCATTCTTCTCCGACTCCGTCCACACCTTGGGGACCCCCTGGACCCGCTGGGGCTGGACCCCAGCAGCACCTCGACACATGTGCCGTCCTGTTTAAAGTGTAGGTTTTCTTGCCATGCAGGTGTCGTGAGGCCTACAGGTCAGCAGACAGCTGCCACTGAAATGATGGTTTGTTACTCAGTTCCCAGCGTGGGGCAGGGGCACACCAGGGCAGAGGGAGGCCGGGACCTGTGGGCAGCGGCCTGGGCTGTGGTTTCCGGGGGAAGGAGCCGGTGAGGCAGGGTGAGCAGGTTTAGGCGTGGCTTGTTTGGATGATTCCAGGGGGCCCTGGGGCATAAGGGATGTCCCTGGTTGTGGATACCCTGCCTGGGTGCTTAGGGCAGGGGACAGTGTCCTGAGGGTGTGGCGTGGGAGGTGGTCGGGTTTAGTGCCGGAGGCTTGGTCTGCGTTTGAACGCACTCTCAGCAGGCTGTTTACCGTCTATAGAAATTAGCTAATGTGGGCAGGGCCGTCCCGCCACGTCAGCAAGGCCCCGGATGCCAGAGACTCAGGAGACAGAAAGTACGAAGAGGGAGGTGCCCTCGGGCAGCTGGGCAGTGGGGAGAGACACTGCGTTTGTGTCCGAACCCAGATTCCCTCCCGGCCTGACCAGTGCTGGTTGCACAACAAAGCGGAACCTTCGGCGCCTCCATCTCCCCACGCGCCCAGCGGAGTAAACTGCTCCCACGCAGACTTGTTTGAAGCAAGTGTAACCGTGTGCAGATAGGTGCCCCGCGTGTGGGGAAGCCCTGTCCTGGCCTTTCTCCTGAGGGCAGCCCCCAGCTGTCCCCACCCCTCCACCCCCGCCCACACACACACACAGCACCCTGTGAGGCTCGCTGTCTCACTAGGACCCCTCGTGGTGCCCCCAGGCCTGTGCTGCGGCCGCTGCAATGAATGGACAACCAGCAGGCAGGTTACTAAGCATCAGAGGGTGTGGCAGAGGATAACCAGGAGGGGACCCCAGAGGGAGGGCCAGGTGACAGTGGGCCACTCGGGATGTAGAAGGCGGGATGTAAAAGGTGTGAAGTTCCCAGCGCCCCAGAGGCGGCAAAGAGCTGGAACGTTCTGGGAGCGGTCCCTCGGGCTGTCCCTGCGGAGGAGATGGCCAGAGAGACAGACTTCATAGAGTGAAATCGCTCTTGGTGGCAACAGTAAATGTGGGCTTGGGTGCGCGTGTGCTCTAGGGGGACTTCTGTCTGGGGAGGCGCCTGATGAAATTCTGAGCCCCGCGTGAAACAAGGCGGCAGGGCCAGCTTCCCCGCCAGAGCCCAGCGAGGGAGGCGTCCAGGTGGCGTCCAGGCTGCAGTCCTGCGGAGCTCCGCCGTGGCTCGCGTGGGCCCTCCCTACCACCCGCTGGATACCCACGTCTCAGGGGCCGGAGAGCCTCTGCCTCTCACTCTGCATTTTAAAAGGAGGCGGCTGTGGGCAGGTGTGTTGGCCTCTCCTCTGATGGCAGCCCCGTGGGCGTGTTCTGTGCCCAGTGAGGGGGTCAGAGCCCAGGCAGCAGGTCCAAGGCCTCTGGCTGCTCACGGGGACACTGATTCCCAACATCAGGCGTCCTGGGGAACAGGGCGCTTCACAGCCCACTCCCCAGAGCACGTCTGCTTGTCACCAGGCTGACACGGAGAAGGGAGGGACCCAACAGGACAGCTGGGCTGGAAGAACAGCTGCTCTGGTCGTTAGGGGTTGAACTGTGTCCCCGGAAATTCCTGTGTGGAAGTCCTAGCCCCAGCACCTCGGAATGTGGCCATATTTGGAGAGAGGGTCGTTGCGGATGTTAATGAAGATGAGGTCACACTGGAGAAAGATGGGTCCTAATGCAACATGACTGGTGTCCTTTCAAACGGGAAATTTGGACACAGAAGACAGGCACACAGGGAGAACACCACTTGGAGATCGGAGCGATGCAGCCGCAGCCAAGGAACGTCCGGAGTCGGCATGGCCCTGCCAACACCTCGATCTCAGACCTGCAGCCTCCAGAACTGGGAGAGAGGACTTTCCTGTTGTTGAAGCCTCCAGCGGTTCCCAACCTGTGGGTCGGGACCCCTGAAAATACATCCTGCCTATGAGATATTTACATGACGATTCCTAACAGTAGCAAAATTACAGTTACGAAATAGCAACGAAAATAATTTTATGGTTGGGGGTCACCACCACATGAGGAACTGTACTAAAGGGTCGTGGCATTAGGAAGGTTGAGAACCACTGCCTAGGCTGTGCCCCGGGAAGAGGCGGGCGTGAAGACGTGGGGTGCCCTGCACGCCGACTCCTCAGTGTCCGGCTGTGGCTGTGGCTGTGCCTCACGTTCCTTCCAGCGCCACGCAGGCTCCTAGACAGCCGGTTCCCCCTGCCCTGGAGATTGCACCTCCGGGGACTGCCCAGCGCAAGCTGGCCGGGGTCATGGACGAGCCAACCCCACAGCCCTGACTTGGGTGCTGGCTACCAGGCCAGGCTTCCAGGCAGTCACCTCTGGCAGCGCATGAGGGCAGGAGCAGAGGGGTCCCAGCTCAAGCAGAGAAAACTGGCCCGGGTGTCAGGAGAAAACAATTGGCTTCTACCCTTCCAGGTTCTTCTAGGTGGTCTAATCATTAAATTGACATGAGACCGATTGACAGGAAAAACACACACATTTAATCACGTACGTACGAAGGCCGCATGCGAATGTGAGGGCCAGCCCGGCCGAGGTGGCTCAGTGGTTGAGTGTTGACCTATGAACCAGGAGGCCCCGGTTCAATTCCCGGTCAGAGCACATGCCAGGGTTTCTATCTCTCTCTCCCTCTCCCTTCCTCTCTGAAATCAATAAAAATATATTTTTAAAAAAATAAAAATAAAAAGACACACTTGGCAAAAATTTTTTTCAGCTCGGTTTATGAAAGGATCCACAACCTAGCCCTGGTGGGTGGTCAGTTGGTTAGACTCACCGTTAGAGTATCATCCTGTACACCAAAAGGTTGCAGGTTCAAGTCCCGGTCAGGGCCATACCTAGATTGTGGGTTTGATCCCTGGTCTGCAGGAGGCAACCCATCCATGTTTCTATCTCACATAAACCTTTCTCTCTCTCTCTCTCAAAAAAAAAAAAAAAAAATCAATAAAATCACAAATTTGGTGCCCTAAAACAAAACAGCACCAAGACATATAAGCACATTTTTAAAAAGGCAAACAGGAGGGGGCTATAGCAAGCTTCCTTCTGTGTAGGCACTTAGACAGACATGAGCAGAGTAACTCATCAATTGGTTGCCTCCTGCACGAGCTCCGGCCAGGGCCAGGGCCTGGGCCTAGGAGGAGCCTGCAACGAGGTACATGCCCTTAACTGGAATCAAACCCGGGACCCTTGGTCCACAGGCCGAAGCTCTATCCATTGAGCCAAATCAACTAGGCCTCACGGGCCACCAGCTGCGGACCGCTGAACTAGAGCAAGAACCTCCACCCTTAAAACCCTGAGGGCAGCGGACCCAGTGCGCTCTCGCTCTCCCAGAAACACGCCCGCCCAGCCCGCCTGGACTTTCCCCTCCCTTCACCCTCTTTGCCCCCCTGCCCCAGGCCCAGTACCGTCAGCTTCCTCACTCCCAAGTCCAAGCGTCCTTCCTTTACCTCTAGAACTTGTTTCCTAAGCCCATTTCTTCTAGGAATTACTTCTACCTCCGTGATATACCAAATAAATGTTCTCTTACAGTTTGGGTCTTGGCTCTGAATTCTTATCCCTCCAGAACCCAAGAACCGAGGTTGCTGAACTCAGACCCCAACCGACCCCACCCGTCAGACACCTGGTGCCCTTCCCCGCCACCTACAACACTTTTACATGAATAAGAAGGAAATATACAAACATACTCATTTTTGCTTGTTTGTTCATAAGGAAATTCTGGAAGGACAACCCAAGAAACTAGTAAGAGTGGTTACCTGTGTGTTAGTTGGGACAGGGTTGAGAGTAAAACTTTTCCCTAGATATTTTTTTAACGTGCTTCAGGCATGCAACAGCTCCGGCCACCAACACGGGTGTCAAGCTAGGATGAACTAAGACTCGGTCTGCTTTGCTCCTGTCGGATATAAGAGCACCACCACCAATCTGGCATCTCCTTGCTCACTGCCCTAGATACCTTTTAGATTGATTTGATATTTGAACCATATTAAGGATTCAAACATATTCCCTATTCAAAACCAAGATAACCAGCTGCAGTGTACCTGTCCACTCCTCCGTAGAAACGGGCCTCATGAGGTGGCATCTCTCTGGTCATTCTTGTACTTGGCCAACCTCCCGGGCACAGCGGGTGCTGAAAAACACATTCGCGGGGGAATGGTTGCCTGGAGAAACTGGAAGCGAACCACAAACAGGGAGCAAGGAGAATGCCTGACATGGGTGATGGTGCATTCCAACTGGAACCTCATAGAGCAGCTGAGGAGTTGGTCTAGAGCAGCGGTTCTCAACCTGTGGTTCGCGACCCTTTGGGGGTCGAACGACCCTTTCAGAGGGGTCGCCTAAGACCTTCGGAAAACACATATAGTTACATTCTGTTTACAGTAGCAAAATTACAGTTATGAAGTAGCAACGAAAATAATTTTATGGTTGGGGGTCACCACAACATGAGGAACTGTGTTAAAGGGTCGCGGCATGAGGAAGGTTGAGAACCACTGGTCTAGAGCAAGTGATTTCCAGATCGTACTGTTGGAGAGTCGGGGGACGAGTTCCAGAACTACACACACAACCCGTGGGTTCCTGTAACTAAGCAACCCCTAAAGTTGCGTGTCTACATGGCTTCCATTTTGTAAAAGCGCAGGACGTGGGAGTGTGAAGGTACAGAATGTAGCACAGAAGACGCACAGGAAATGCAGCCCAGGGTTACAGGTGGTGAGGTTTCCGGCAATTTGTAAAACCCTTTCGCTTTAGGGATCGGTGTTTCCTCTTTCCCCAGTGGCAGCACCTTCCGTGCGTCATTTCAGAACTTCCCAAGGAGGGCCGGGCAGCCAGCTCCGGAGGCCGAGTCCCGCGCCGGCCCCTGGGGGCGCTGGCGGCGCAGGCGGATCCGCGGCTTGGCAGCCGGGCGGCCGGAGGGCAGCCGGCCCAGGAAGGAGTCCTGGCTGCGCGCGTGGAGGGGCGCGGGACGGGCGCGCTCCGCGTCCCCGGGCGCAGGGCCGGGTGCGGTCTCCCCGCGGGAGCCCACGCGCGCCCTCCCCCCGGCCTCCCCACTTGCTGCCCGGCGTCCTCCAGGGTCCAAGTCACACTGGCGCGCGCCGGTCCCTCCCGCAGTCTAACTCGGCCCGGCGAACGGCCCGGTCGACCTTGACCCGAGGCGACCTCCCCGGGCACCCTCTCCCGCCCGCTGGGGGACGGGGCTAGCGCGCCGCGGAGTCCGCTTCCCCTCCCGCCCCAGCTCCGCCTCGTGCGCAAACGAGGGGCTCTCGGGGAGCTCGGGACGCGCCTGGGGCGGTGGGTGGGCGCCCAGGGGAGCCAGGACTAGCGCGGAGGGGGAGCGGGGGGAGCCGGCGGGGCGGGGAAGGAGGGGCGCCTCCAACTACCCCAGCGGCAGCACCCGCGCCTGCGCACGGTGCCGGGACCTGGGTCGCGCCCTGGGCATCACCCCTCCCGGGCCTCTGCCGGGCACCCAGCGGGCAGGGGTGGGGCGGAGCGTCTGGATCGTTCGCCGAGCTTCCTGCAGGAGAAACGCAAATGCCAGAGAGCAGGGCCATTGGGCTTTTTTTATCTTTTATTTTTGTCAACTGCAGCCGCTCAGGCAGCTGCCCAAACCCTCTGGTCTGCCCATCCCGGCCCACCTCCCCCGCCCCCGCCGCGGGGGCCGCTCACTTCCTCTCCCGGAACCCCATCCCCGAATTCCCCGGCTCCTCTCTCCTCGCGTCGAAAGCCATCAGCTTATCTGGCGGCCAGTTCGAGCCCAGCCGACTCCCCTCTTCAACTTCCCACAAAAGGCTGGGCGAGCGGGCCGCGTCTGGGTCATCAGTTCCGGATCCGGAGCGGGGCGGGGAGGCCGCGCGGACCTCAGAAAAGGCGGGTGCCTGGAGGAGGGCTCCTGGGAAGGGGCGATCAGCTTCTTGGAGCTGGCGGCGTCTGAGCTGGAGCTTGAAGGCTAAGTAAGCGTTTGGGGGGGGGGGGGCAGCCATGGGGTCAAGATCAGTGTGGGAGCACCACCCCCTTTTCACCCCCCACAGGTGGACTGGGGCAGGCGAGCCAGCGAGGTCCACCACACAATGGGGTGTTATTCAGCCAAAAGGAAGGAAGCGCTGACACAGGCTACAACTTGGACGGGCCTCGAAAGCATGCTGCTCAGTGGAAGATCCAGATCAGGACGCATATTGTGTGATTCCGTTTATAGGAGCTGCCGGGATAGGGGAAGCCACAGATTGGTGGTCGCCAGGGGCTGGGATGGGAGGGGTGTGGGCAGTGACTGCTAATGGGGTTTCTTTTAGGGGAGCATGTTCTGGGATGAGATTGTGATGATGGTTACACAATCTTGTGTATATACTAGAAACCACTGAACGGTACACTTTGAAAGGATGGATTTCACAGTATACATGAGTCATATCCTAGCAGATTTTTTTTAAAGGGAGGAGGGCTGTGGGCAGAGCCCCAGACGGGTCTGGCACCATCTGATCGTTACCCCATTTTGCAATAGAGGAAAGTTTATCTGCAACAGAGGAAAGTTTGTCTGCGCTGGGCCTCACCGCTGGGCAGGGCGGCTGCTGAGCCAGAAGTCAGGTGCCCTCCAAGCATGTGGAAAGGTTCCTGCTTTACCCTGTCTCCCTTCCTAGCTTAGCCCACAGCTAGGCACACAGGCAAGAGGTGAGTGGGAGGGCGTTGCACTCGGCGGGAACAGCAAGAACAGGTGCCCGGAGGCAGGAAGTGGGGGGAGAGCTTGAGTGGAAGCAGCACAGTGGGGGTGGTCCTTTGGGTGCGGGTCCTGGGTCTTTTTTTTTTAAATATATTTTATTGATTTTTTTTTTTTTTTTACAGGGAGGAAGGGAGAGGGATAGAGAGTTAGAAACATCAATGAGAGAGAAACATCAACCAGCTGTCCTCCTGGGGATGTGCCCACAACCAAGGGACATGCCCTTGACCGGAATCGCACCTGGGACCCTGCAGTCCGCAGGCCGATGCTCTATCCACTGAGCCACACCGGTCAGGGCGATCCTGAGTCTTGTGAGCTTGCCTTGGAGACAGGGCCAGCTTCCCGGGTGTGCACGTTGTGCAGGGGTTCCCAGAGGCCTCGTGGGGGGGGGGCGGGAGGGGGGTGGGGTGCGGGGGGCAGTGTTGTGGGACTCAGCCCTTGACCTGTGGGAACTGACGCCGTCTTGGGGAAGATAGTGTCAGAATCGAGCGGAATTGCTTGTTGGTGTGGGGAAAACCTCCACGCTTGTGAGCAGAGGTGTCAGAAATGAAGTGTTTTGTGTTAGTCATAAAAGAGACTCTTGGGAGAGAAACACACAGTGGGGAAGAAACACAGTAGGTTTTTTCCCAACACAGAAAGGTAGGCAAAATCTGAGTTTTTCCTAAAAAGGTACAAAACTGGTTAATATCCTACAGGGCAATAAACCGTAACTCCAGGGAATACTTTTTTCTTTTTCTTTTTAAATTTATTTTTATTGATTTCAGAGAGGAAGGGCGAGGGAGAGAGACAGAAACATCAATGATGAAAATCCTTGATCGGCTGCTTCCTGTACACCCCCTACTGGGGATTGAGCCCGCAACCCACGCATGTGCCCTGACCTGGAATCAAACTATGACCTCCTGGTTCATAGGCCGACGCTCAACCGCTGAGCCATACCCGTGGGGCTGGGAACACACTGTTGAACGACAGAAATCCTTTGCGTTGCTGTTGGACAAAGCCTACCAGTTACCATGGTAGACTTCAGCCAGCGTGGGCCCAGTCTCACACATTCCCTGGAGAACGAGCCGGTCCCCGGGCAGGCCTGCTGGACCAGGGCCGGGGGAAGGACATTCAGACATCCTTTTGCCTTATTTACAAACTTCTAAGAATTCCCCTTAGCCTGTGCGGGTCAGGAGTCTATAAATGGGCTTTGGAAAGTCCGAGACTGAGGTTATCTCCCTCTGTTTGTGTGTGTGCGCATTTTTTCTGGGGAAAGCGTTTGTAGCTGTCTCCAGGTTTTCACAGGATCAGTGACTGCACGCCCACCCCACCCCCACCCCCAAATTTAAAAACTATTGACTCCGTATCAGCTGCCTGGCTTCTTCCCCCTCCAAAGCAGAAGAATCAGCGTCTTGACACCGAAGCCTTCTGTCGGTATTCTCATGCGGATGGATATTCCGGCATCTGCTACAATGAGCTGCAAGAATGTCACCTTTCTCCACCCCGAGACCCTGGTGCCCAGGCTGGCGAGGCCCTGGCTATAGGCCAGTCAAGACACCGACTCAAGGCACGCTCACTAAGATGTTGCCAGCTCTATGCCCAGCATGTTACTGTGGTCACACCAAGAAGCTCAGGTGGGCTGCACTAGGGGGCCTCAGAGGTGACCGGGATCTGCAGAGGTCACAACGCTGACCTTTGAACTACTCTGGCCTTTTCAAAAAGCCTGAAAGGGCCCAGCCTATGTGGCTCAGTGGTGGAGCATCAACCTGTGAAGCAGTTTGATTCCTCGTCGGGGCACATGCCCAGTTGCTGGCTTGATCCCTAGTGTGGGGCTTGCAGGAGGCAGCCGATCCATGAGTCTCATCATTGATGTTTCTATCTTTTTCTTCCCTCTCCCTTCCTCTCTGAAAGGGGTTCCACATTTATCCGACACGTCGAACTGTTCGCCTCTTGGCTGGCTTCTGTGGGTCCCGGTCCCCAGGGAGGAGTGTGTTCCAGGAATGCGCTCTGGCTGGCAGGTGTACCCCATTTCTGGTTAACAAACAAGGAAATAAGTTTTTATTTCATTGAATTTTACTGGTTACAGACAAACGCTTTTAAGAATGAGCTTCATAGAGAAAAAGTAATCCTGGCTAAGGCTTATGTGGACCTACTGTGCACTGGGGATGTTCTGAGTACTTCCCCTCGGCTACTCATATAATCTTCCTTAAGACTCCCCAAGGCAGCTTCTAGCACTCTCCCATTTTACAGGTGAGGAAACTGAGGCACAGATCGGTTAAGATCACTCAGCTGGTAAGTGGCAAGGTCAGGATTTGAACCCAGGCCATCTGGCTCTGGAGTTCACATAACCAAGCAATTAGGATTACTGCTTCTCCAAATAAATAAAAAATGGTGGTGAATGTTTGCTCATTAATCTCTTAGATCAACAACCTCATTTGGGGGACATATCTTTTTTTATTCAAATAACATTCTGATCACTCAGGGTCCAAAGACATTCAAATAATAAAGCAAATAGAATCAGATGTTAAAGACTGGCCTTCACACATTATAGCTAATGACACTACCCTTGCGTGGCCACCAGACCTTTCAGCAGAGCGTCTTTAACTGTTTGAAGCGATCGGTTTGAGCACCACTGACTAGTTTTTTCAAGCTCTGAATAGCTAGCTGTAGGGATCTCAGCAGGATTGGAGGAACCAGCCCAACTGTGGTAAGTGCCAAAACATGGCTGGTCGAGGCTTCAAGTAAATCACAGTGGTGTCTACCAGCACAGGGCCTTCTCCACTAGGTTACAGACAAATTGGGTGATGGTTCTAGGGTGGAAACTCTGTGGCCTCCAGTGGCCAGCTGAATCCTCGTTTATTTAAGTGAGGAAACAGGCCAAGGTGGGGCTGCGAGGCGTCCACGCAGCCAGCCAGAGGCAGACCCGGCAGGTGGCCAGGCGTGCACACTCCTGGGCACTGATCTTGCTGCTGTGCTGGGGTGCCTCCGCAGGAAGCAAGCATCTGCCCACCCTCCTTGCCTCTAAGACAGCCCATCAGGGTGCTGGATACTTCAATGTGCAGAGGAAACCAGGTGGAATCCTTGCCCTGGAGGGGCGGAGCAGAGAGGAGGAGGGAGAGGAGATGGGGTGCACAGGCCTCTTCTCCCACTCTTGCCCAAGGCATTGGCACCTCCCAGGCTTGGGACACTCTCCCTGCCTCTCCCCTCCTCCCAACTCCACTGTCTCCCCAGGTGACCCCAGTGTCTCAGCTTCATCACCTCCTCTTCATGTCATGGCCTCACCCTTCCCACTAACAGGCAATGCCCCAATCAACTCCCAGTCATTTTTTAAAATATGTTTTTGTTGATTTGAGAGAGAGAGAGAGAGAGAGAAACATTGATAGGTTGGCTACCGCATGCCCTGTATTGGGGATCAAGCCCACAACCTGGGCATATGCCCTGATGGAGAATCAAACCAGCGACCCTTTGGTGCATGAAACAACGCTCAACCGAGCCACACCGGCCAGGGCTCAATCATTTTTAATTTTAAAAATCGAGGCCTAACACACTGTAGTAAAGAGCACCATGTGCATAATCGTAAGCAAATAGCTCCATGCACGGTCGCCCCTGGGCACCCTGACGGGCTCCTTCACGGGCCGCTCAGTCAGTCCCGCCGCTGCGGCGAAGGCGCATCACTGGCTGTGCTGAACGCACAGTGTGCTTGTTTTCTGTGTGCTGCTTAGCTGTCTTTTTCTTAGCTCTGCAGGCTCCATCCATGGTGTGTGTGTCTTGCTGCTTATGATTATTACACTGTACGGAGAAACCACCATTGATCCACCCGTTCTCCTGTTGGCGGACCCTGGGCTGTTCTCTGGATTTTTGTCAATTTGAATGAATCTTTTGTCAACATCCCTATACCAGTCTTTTCGTGAACATGAGCTCTCTGGTGTGTAGCCAGGGGTAGGGTTACTGGGTCAGAGGGCAAGCCTATTCACTGAAGAATACATTTCCATTGTTGCCGTGAGCTCCTTTCACTGCCACTTCCTCTGGCTGCCTTTGGGCTGCTTGCATCTGTATTACCTCATTTTGTCCTCACCAAACCCCGGGGATGCTGGCCGAGCAAATATTCTTAGCAAATATTATTACCACCCTGACGTGGAACTGCCACCTGCAGGGGTTCAAGGTTCAAGTTCAGAGGGGCTCAAAGCGCTGGAGAGGAGAGGGAAGCACAGAACGCTGAGATTACAAAATTGTTTCCTATGGGAAATGGCAGCCGAGTTCCAAAAAAGTCTCACACACTTTTGGATCAGAACCTGCTGGGAGCTGCCAGCAAGAAAGAGGCTGGCAAGAGAGGGAGGGCTCAGCTGGGCCCTTGGCAGGCGAAGAGGGCTTTACAAGTTCTATGTTACATTGTTCCTCCTCTTGAGGTTGGACAATGGTATTGCGGTCATGTTTTTAATAAAGAATTCTTTTTTATTATTATTATTAGTTAAGGTATTACAAATGTGTCCTCATCCCCCCCCTTTAACCCCCAACCTCCCCCCCTTTAATAAAGAATTCTTATCTTTTAGAGATTTGTACTCAAGAGCTTGAGGACAAAAACGGTAGGATTTCTGGGTTTGCTTTAAAGGCATTAGGGGGACAGAGGCACAGACAAACACCTTGGCCCTAGCTCCATAGCTGTTGAACCTAAGTTATGGTTATATATATAACTATTAATATACTATTCTCATTAATGTTTAATGTTTAAATTTTTCCACACGAAGATATTTTTAGAGGAAATCTCTTAGTGATAATAAAAATATTAATATAGGCATTAAAAATTTTTTACGGTTTCCTTATAGCCACAAGAAGCAGCTGCTCAAGTATGTTTCACACTGGGGAAGAATTTGAGAGAGAGAAAAAAAAGTTTAGGAAAGACATCTTTAGTTTCTGAGGCTGACTGGGACGTTTTGGTGTGGGGAGAGGGAACTCAGATGGGACCAGGCTCATAGCTCCCCAGGGGCCCAGTTCCACTGCTCAGCCAAGCACAGGGGCGGGAGGTGGGGCGGGGGGGCTGCAATGGTGCCTCCAGGGTGCGGCTGGAATTGCCGCCGCCCCAAGCTGGGCCACTGGGGCACAGGTGAGCATGGCGCCCTGTGGGTGCGGCCCAGCTCTGACCCACCACTCGGCCTGCAGGTGGCAACGAGGCAGCGCTCAGGGAGGGGTGCGATTAAGGCGGAAGAGCCCTGGGAACAGACCGGGCACCAGGCCAATCCCAGTGGGGCCCATGATAGAGCGTGGAGGGAGGGAGGAAATGACCTTGGGCCGGGACCTGCAGGCAGCCGGGTTTCCAGGGAGAGGAAGGAAGGGCATTTGAAAAGAGGGTGACAGTCCAGCTTCCCAGGCACAAACCTGGAAGGCCAAGTGCAGGGAGAAGCAGGCAGGTGACCCTGGAGAGGCAGATGCCGTGCAGCTGCGTGTAGCTGGTGCGCTCTGGCCCAGATCACCTGCCTTCTTCAGCGGCAAAACCTGGGGTGGGGGCGGGGCGGGGGGGGGGGGAGTGTGAGGGTCGGGGCCAACTTTTAACTGCAAAGAAATGCAATTTAAAATAAGGAGGGATATCTACCGCCCCCTTTGGTTTTGGCAAAGATTGTTAAAAGGGATAAGACAGCCTGAGCTGTGAGCTCCCGGAGACCAGGGCGCGCTCCCAGGCGTGGGCGGTAGATAGCTTTCCTAGAGGGCTGCCCGGCACCAGCATGTCACCAGAACGTCTCCCGTGCCTGCCCTTGGACCCGGCTGCTTCCCTTCTAGGGATTTAGAGAGAGAAACCGGCAGCTCACTACCACATCCGGGGCCAGAGCGGCTCTATTTATACCCGCAGTGGTGAGACGGGGCGGGAGGGGCTCAATGTCCACGCGGCGGGATAAATACTATGAAAAAACGCGGTCTTCCCCGAGCCCCGACGGGAACGCTGTCCACGACAGAAGCCAAGTGAAAACCAAAGTTTTAACAAACAGCTCGTACCCTGTGACCGGGCTGAGAACAGCCTGGACAGTGTGCGCCGGGAACCGACAGGGACTTCCATTTTCTCCCCCGAATCCTCGTGCGGTAACCACCAAACGATTCCGACAGAAAGACGGAGGCAAGCGTGGGCTGTTCATAACCAAAGGGAGAGCCTGACCTTGTTCGTAAACAGGTGCATCGACGGCGCACCTGCTGGCTGCGGACCACCAGCGCGGCCTGGGAACCCGGCTGGCAGAGAGCGGGGCGGGGCTCGCCGGCGGGAAGCGCGGAGCCCTCGCTGCGCAGCGCGCGCTCTTCCTGGACCCCCTCCCCCCCTCGCCCCCGCCCCGAGCTGGGCCGGGGCGCAGTTTCCACCCCCAGCCCCTCTCTGGAGCCGGCACGGGAGTCTCGGCCACTCTGTCACCACCTCCAGCCATTTCTTTCCCGGCATCTACTATGCTTCAGGCGCCTGTTTAGTTACTTACCAAAGCCCCTCAAAAAAAGTGTTTTTATCCCAGTTAGCTGAGCAGGGCCCTCACCGAAATTCCCGTTAGCGTGTGAGCCCCGCGAGCCACCCTGTATCAGCTGATCAGCTGTCTCTGGAGGGGAGGGAGGAGGGGAGATAAGGTCCCATTTCGGGCGTGGGCCCTGGAGTCAGCCCTGGGGCCAACGTCGGTCGCATCCATCTTCTTAGTTGTGTGATCATGGGCACCTAAGTGACCCCCGCCTCCTCCGCGGGCTGGGATCGGCTATTTATAGGGGTGCCATGAGGATTACCCAGGGCAATGCCTCTAACGGGCAAGCAGGAGCTGGGCACCGTGCTGAGCGCTCTGATGGGTATGGCCCTAATGAGTCGGCCCACTTTTCAGATGAGCCAACTGAGGCTCGTAGAGGGAGGAATCTTGCTCTAGGCTCCATGCTGGTGAAACCTAGCGGTGAGCGCCAGTGAGAGCCTCAGTTTCCTCACCTGACTCACTCCCGGGGACGCCCCGCCGGGGCCCCGCCCCTCCTGATGTCCCGCCCCGGCCAGGTCCCGCCCCGGCCCCGCCGCGCGTCCGGAGTCGCCGCCCTCACTCGCCACAGCCAATCCGCGGCGGCTGCATTCAGCCTGGCCCGCGGCCCCCCAGCTCCCGGCGCCGGATCGCTGCTCGCTCACTTCGCCGCCGCTGCCCCCGCCGCCGCATCCCCCGCCGCGCCTCCGGCCCCGGACTCGGTAAGGCCCGACCGAAGCCGCGCGCCGTGAGGAGGGCTGGGGAGCACTGCCGGCGGGCGGCGGCGGGCTCCAGGGCGGGGAGCGCGCGGGGAGTGCCGTGGCCCGAACCCAGGCAGAAGGGGGGGGGGGCGGGCTTCTGAGCCGGGGCGCGGAGGGGAACCCCGAGTATCTCTCTTGAACAGCCGGGTCAGTAGAGAACCCGAAACCGGAGCGGGGCAGGGACCCCCCAACCCTTGCAGTGTATTGGTCTGGGGGTCTTCCCAGGGGTCTGTCTGCACGCGGGCAGGTTCCATGCTGCGGCGGGAGGGATGATGCTCAACCCTCCGGACTTGGCAAGACGCCACCGGCCCGGGGCCAGCGGGCCACCAGCGTCCTCCCCCGCCCCACCTCCACCCACTCCCTAGGAGAGGGTCCGGGGGTCCGCCCGAGGGTCGTCGACCCGCAGGCAGGTACAGCGCAGGAGACAGAGATGGAGGGATGCTTGGTTTTCCGGACGTGGGCAGGACGAGTCCGGCCTGGAGCCATTTGGGCCGCGGCTTTCTTCACCGTCATCCAAACCCACCGTACGGAGTGGATTAGGTCTGGGGTACGACAGGCCCATGCAGGAGTCAGGGGACGCCAGGTCCTCGGAACTCCGAGGGGCACCCCCGCCCCCTCCCCCCTCTCCGGGCCCTCCCCGGCAGTGCAGCCTTCAGGACACGCCCTTGGCGCGGGTGCTCCACGCATGGGTACTGCAGATGCGGTCTGAGCGTCCGCGGTGCACGGGATGAAGGCGCTGGGCCGGCGTCTCCGCTTGCGAATACCCCAGCTCTCCCGTGCCACGCGGGTTTCAGGGCAGGTGGGAGCGAAGAACCTGCCCAAGGTCGCGCAGGGCCCGGGAGCTCGGTGCCGGCGGCGGGGCGGGGGGGGGGGGAGGCGTCACGTGACCAGGACCCACCCGGCCTGCGAGTCCCTAACCCCAACTCCCACTGCTAGTTCGTTTCGTTTTGTTCGCGGCGCTGTGAGCGGGTCAGCGTCTTTATAATGTAAATTGTGGTTGGCTTTCCTCGTAGAGAACAAAGATGACGCCTGATTTTACTTTCATTTTTTTTAACACCGTCCGTCAGTAAACAATGCCAACTAATTCACCAGGTTGAACACTGGACAGATTTAATATTCCCAGCTCGGGACAGGCTTCCAGTCCCTCTGGGCTCCGTGTATTAAAACATCCAAGGGCAGATGTCCGTAGAAAACCGGTAACTTTGTAAGTTACCGAAGAAAATGGCAGTTTCACCTTTTGAAACTTGTCTTTGTTACACCATTTTCTTGCACAGGCGTCCGATTTCTGGTCATTCCAGATATTCAAGCGTGTTTATTTCCTTATAAACCACACACCGAATGAATAAAAAATATGGCCGAACTCGCTGGTCTTTTATTTATGCCAACAAGCGTCGCCCTCCCCTCGCCGAGGTACTTTAGGTGACTTTGCAGTGGGTGCGTGTGGTGTAGATAGGAGGCCCGGAGGCTGATAACGCTCGTGGTGGAGGCGAGGGAGTGTCTGGGACCGACGCGTCTGATTGGGACGGAAGGCCGCACTTGGACAAGGGTCTGTGTGCCCTGCGGCTCTGTTTGCGAGCAAACGTCCGGTTTCGTCCTCCCCGTGCAGCGAGGTTCCACTGGACCTTGCACATGGGTCGCCATCTGAGCAGCTGTTTGAATCAGAAACAGGGCCATCGTTAGGAGCGCGCATACTTTGTATCAGAGTAGCAGAAACTGGCATCACGCACAGGTCAAAATAACCTTGCGAGTTTGTACTGAAAACAAACGACCTAGCCCGGAGGTGACGAGAAACCTGGTGCCGCGGCGCCCTTGGCCTCGGCTCGGCCCAGTGCTCACCGAGCGGTCAAGCCTGGGCCTCCCGGGAGTCCTGGGGCGAAGGCCCGCGCTTACGCAACCCTGGCCCCGTGCTGCCCATTCATAGAAACGCCGTTAATTAAGTTTTCCTGGTGCGTCCCGGCGAGCCCCTTCCGGACGCGCTCCCGGCTGGCGGGGGCGCGGGGCTGCGTTTCGGGGGTGGGATGTCGCCGGGCACACTAAGTTCTCAGCTGCCCCGAAGGCTGGGCACGCAGGCCTCGGCCTTCCGGAGAGGCACGGCGTTCCGCTCGCGGTCGCCTGGGTGGCAGCGCTGGCCGCGCGCGCCCGAAAGCTGCGGCAGGTCTCTCCGGAGGCGCGGCGGGTGGAACAGGATCTGAGCGCCCGGGGCACGCCAGGCCGGGGGCGGGGCTCCCGCTAACCTTTCCCCTACTTTTTCTCCGCCGTCACGTGACCCCCGCGGCGGGCGGGGGAGGGGGCGGGGTGTTTGGGGCGCTGTTGCTGGCAGAGCCTTAGAGGACGCGTTCCAACGGAGCAATTAGGCGCAGCCGGAGCGCCAAAGGCGGTGGGAAGGTGGGAGGCGGAAACGCGCTCCCGCTCCGGCCCAGAGCTGGTTCTGCACTTTGATCGGGAGCATTTTTTTTTTTTTTTTTTTTTTTTTTACCCTTTGTTGGAAAAAAATGTTTAGTCACTCTGCATGGTTATTATTGGCAGGCCAGCATTTTGTTGCCGATGGGAGCCTGGACTTGAATTCCGGAAGAAGTGCGCTTTTAAGAATAACATTGTTATTTAAACTAGTATGTTTGAAGTGTGTTTCAGAAATAACCCTCACACTTGACTGAGGCTTCTGCTCCTTTTGAGTGGCCTGGGCCAGGTCTTTTCTGTTTTAAAGATAAGCCACACCAAGGACACGGTGTATGGGGGGTGGGGTGCAGGAGTCGGCCTTCTCACTCGGGGTTCCCCCTGCGGAACACACCGCTGTTCTGTTCGCAGTTTCTCTGATGATTCCAGAAATAATCGAGGCCGTACAGGGAGTGCTTAAAAAAACAACTGTTACTTAACACCAGTAAGGAACGTTTTCTGCTGTTGATTTGTAACATTTTGTGAACTTCACCTTCTACCCCAAGCAAATATCAGGTGGATGCTGGGTTCCCAGCAAGCCCTGGGCGCCGGCCAACGTGACCTGTTTGGGTGACTCGGAGCCTCAGGGTTACGGCATGTCCACCTTTGCTTGTGTGTGTGTTGTTTTTATGTCCTGCAGGGTTGTTCCCTGAAGTTGATCATTGAAAGAAGTGGTGCTGCTGAGGGAGGCCTGCCCCTCCCAGCTGTATGGCAGGGTCACAGACACCTGGAGGGTTGGGAAATAGGCCGGCTACTGCCCTCCTTCCCAAGGATCATCGACTCATTGTTGGACACGGAGTTCTTTAGGTAATAAGGAAAAGAATGTCCCATACTCTTCATGTGGTCATTCACCCACACACCCATCCCAGGAACCTGAGGGGCATCCTGGTTCCCTCCGACTGCCTCCCAAGCCCACCTGCTACTTCTGCTTCCTAAATGGCCCCTAAGCTGGCCTTCATCCCCATTTCCCTGAGCCAGAGCAGCATTCGGATATTTGTCGAACAAACTAGAGAATGTTTGAGAGCCTCTCTGTCCCGGATTGCTGCAACCCCCTAAGGTGATGGGGATCCGTTGGGCGCAGGAAGCTGGTGCCAGGTCAGCCAGAAGCAGCGGAAGCTGCTGGCTCCTTCCTCACCATGCACCTTGCTTTTCCCTATCACTGTGATCAAGGACGTCTGGCCTGGATACCAGTGAGCTCATTCATTCCCCACATCAAAGGGAAAGACTCCCCTCTGGCTCTCACCAGTCCTGGCTTCCCGAGGGGTCCCGTGGCTCTTGATCCTCAGCACACTGCACAGCATTCCGCACGTTTCTGAGGTTTCAGGTTAGGGGTTGATTTGCTCTCTTTAGAACCCTTCGCCCCTTGTTAAAAAAAGTAATGCATGTTGCCCTGGCTGATTTGGCTCAGTGGACAGAGCGTCGGCCTGTGGACTGAAGGGTCCCAGGTTCGATCCGGTCGGGGGCACATGCCCAGGTTGCGGGCTCAATCCCCAGTGTGGGGTGTGTAGGAGGCAGCTGACCAATGATTCTCTCTCCGAAGTGATGTTTCTGTCTCTCCCTTCCCCTCTGAAATCAATAAAAAAATATTTTTCAAAAAGGTAATGCATGTTTGTGTTAAAAGCAAAGGCAAAATAACCTTGCTTTTAAGAAATTGGCATGTGCTCTAACTCAGACGTTGCTTTTTATGGAAGAATTCTCGTTTCTAAAGTTAGGCGCTTGCCACTGAATTCCCCAGGTGTTAGCTCCTCTGCTGCCCTTAGAAAGATTTAATGTGCATAGTTTGGGCCCCCTTCTACCTTCTCAAGCACACCTTGAGTAATGCGAGGTGCCGTAAGGTACGTGTAAAATAAATCGGCGGCGCTGCAGAAAGGTAAATGTCCAGGACATCGGCCGAGGTCCCAGACCCTGGGTGTGGGCATTGAAAGAGGAAGAAGGCGAATCCACATGGACGCCCACATTCGTGGAGGACGCGTTCTCAGCACCCGCTACAGTGGGAGGGGAGAAAGGCTGTTCCTGTGGGAACACCTGACGTGGACTCGGTCCCGTCACTCGCTCTCCTGTTGGTGTGAGGTTGTGGGTGTCACGCGTGCAGACGGTCCTGATGGTTGCCTTAGGATTGGATGTTGTGTTCTGAGCGCGCTGAAAGTGGGCGGGGCTCAGCTCGGATGTCATTAAGTGCATGTTCAAGTTACAATGCGTTTATGGGGGTATGAAGTCAAGGAGCCTCTGAACTTTATGTGCCAATAAACGGATCTTACAAAAGGCGATGGGACCTTTTCTCAAAGGGGACGCACGCACATGTGTGCACGTGTGACTGAGTAAGTGGCTGAGTTGGAAGAGGAACCCAGATCTGTGTTCTCCAAAGCCTGTTGCCCTCCCTTTTTCCGCTGCTTTGCAGACCGCCACCCCCCCGTGCCCATTGGACGTGATGCTGAATCAGCCCTGGAGGTTTCTGGGTTTCCATTTCCTCATTTGGGCAGTGGTGCCCTGACACCTGACGTCTTAATACACGGTTTTATGAGGGCCCAGTAAGAGGCCAGGCCTGAGAGGAGTTTTCAGGGTCGGGGATGAATACAGGTCCTCACACGCAGTGCGGGGCTGCGGGTGGGTAGACGGTGTCCTGCAGTGCCTCCACAAGTCCGGTTGTACTTCCGGGTGCAAAGGTGAAGTATGCGTGGGAAATTGGGGCACTCCCCCCGCCAGCCCCCTATGGTTTTAGAAACATTTGTGACAGCGGCATCCTGGTAAGGGAAGAGAAGATTGGGGAATCTTGGGGCAGGTGCACGCCTCTCTGCAATCATGCTGACGGGGTTCTTTACAAAAACGTGACCCGCAGTGAGCTTTCCCCAATTCTTGTGAAGATCTAGTTTCTCTGTTTGATTACCTAGTCCTTGCTGACGTGGGGCAATATAGGCTTAACCTTGAATTTGCTTTTGATTCTATAGACTCATTGCTTTCCGAGAGCCGTAGAAAAATATGATTCAGAATTCCCTTTATGACCTGGCTTGACTCTGCACATTTATTCAGTAACTGTAAGTGGTTTAATTATAAGATACTTCATTGCAAGAAATTAGCCCTTTAAAAAATGCAACTATTGAACGCCCAGTCATGAATTGAAGATAAAATGTTTCATAAGTGGAAAGTTCCCACCCTCCCAGGCACAGAACGTGAGTTTTGAGCCGCCCCACAGTCTGTCTGCGGTGCCATCAGGTTGGGGGAATAGCAGTTTGTAGGTGTTTGTGTTCACACTTTCTGAAAAAGCAAACACACACTAGAGCACAATACAGACCGTCACTTCTGCATGGGGGGGACGACGTGGCCCACGGGGTGCACGGAGGGTTCCCGCCCACAAAGGAGTGGACAGGGCCGTTTGTTTCTTCTCCCTGTTACTGCTCATTGTTGCTGCACCTGACTTCTCGCCCTCGTCAGCAGCACAGCCGCAGGAATACCCAATGCCAAGCAGGTAGAAGGGGCCGGAGAAGAGTCCTGCACAGACGGGGCTCGGGGACACCCCCGGGCTGGTGATGCCCTTCCAGGTCCTTCCTGGTACTGGCCTTGATGTGCTTTGGGTAGCAGTGCCCGGGCCAGCCTGGTGCCACCTCGGTAGGCATGCATGGCAGGGGTGTGGCTTTCCCACGTGGGAGCTGGTACTTCCGGGTGCAAACAGAACCCTCCTGGGCGTCGCTCACCAGACCGTATGTGCTGTCGGTAATAACTGCGCTGCCGCTCGCTAAAGATGACGCTCCTCCTCCTCCTCCTCCTCCTCCTCCTCCTCCTCCTCCTCGGTTTCCTCTCTCAGGGGTGTTCCCAGCCATGCTGGCCCGCGTGTCGCACACGCTCAGCCTGGTGAGGGCCAGGGCTGTGCTTCTGGAGGCCCTGCCGGGCACGCGTGCTGTGCGAAGCCGTCGCTCCCTGTGGGTAACCTTTCCTTAGAGAACTCCCAGCTCAGTAATTTACCTCGATGCGAGATGGGCCCGCTGGCAGCTGGATTCCTTTTATTTTTTAATCCTCACCTGAGGATATCTTTTTATTGATTTTGGAGAGAGAGGAACATCGATCAGTTGCCTCTCCACATGTGCCCCAGCAGGGATCAAACCCGCGACCTTTTGGAATACGGGACAGTGCTCCAACCACCTGAGCCACCCGGCGAGGCCGTCCGCTGGACTTTAATAGAGGCAGGGCCAACTCCTGCGTGGCGGGCGGGGAATTGCGCAATTCTAGCGGAAAGGCGAGCGTGCGCATAATTGTAGAGTTGGCACTGTCGCGTTTGCAGTTACTGTAGTTTTGTTGCTGGCTGCAGTCATATCATTTTGGTTCCAGCAGGGTGACCTAATTTCATATCTGTGTTGTAACCTTAGGAACCTTAAGTGGGACTTTTCTTTTTTTTTTTTTTTAAGAGAGAAGGAAGAGATAGAGAAACATCCATGTGAGAGAAAAACATGGATCGGTTGCCTCCCGCCTGCACCCCAAGCGGGGGCTGAACCCCAGAAATCTAGGAATGTGCCCTACCAGGCATCGAACCAGCGACCTCTCAGTGCATGGGATGATGCTCAGCCAGCTGAGCCACAGGAGCCAGGGCTGGAACTTTTCCTATGGTGGCTTTACCACTTCACTCGGGAGGTGAGAGTGTGCTTTTTGAGCTGGACCTGAGTCTGATGCCCAGCTCTGCTCTTTGCCCGCTGTGATGTCGGGCAAGTTTCTTGACCCCCAAGCCTGGGTCTTCTCATCCGTAAATGAGGGTGACAGTGGTACCTACTTCCTAGGGGTGTAGTGGGAATTAATGGGCCAATGCAGGTGAATGTGATCCCATTGTCCGCCATGTGCCAGAGTTTGGTGGAAAGAATATTTTGTGTCTTCGTTGTTAATAGCACAAAATCTGTGTGCCTTCTCTATCTACCTGCCTCCATGTATGGACCTTTCCACCTGACCCCGGCCTCTCTCCCTCTCTGTTCATTTTCAAGGCGATGTTGAAAGTCTTCTGACGACACCAATTCAGTCGCATATTTCAGTTACTATAATGACTGTATTCTTGGAATCCCAGTGTCGTCACAGGGCAAGTTTCCTGTTTGTTTTATGTTACGGAGATTTCCACATCTCCCCCTGGGCAAGCTTTATAGTCTGGCACCAAACTTTTCACTATGATGAACTTTCACTTCCTTTCCATAATGGGCTCCCTGTTCGGGCTCCCTGTTCAGGACCTGGGGTGGGGGGTGAAGGGTATTTGGGAGGGCGGAGGCCCCTGTCTGCCCGAGGGCCCAGTCTTCTCCTCCAGGGAGACAGACCTGGCTTCTGGGTGGCTTCTATCAGGATGTGTAGGCCGCTGAGGGGAAAGGTTTTCGGTGAGAAGGAATTGCTTGTGGACAGCAGGACAAAGTGAATGCATTTGACAAGCACAGTACCGACCAAATGATTGGCCCAGGGTTTTGGGGGGGAGGCGTTGGGCAAAATGTTTAGATTGAAGGTCATCTTACCAAAACTGAATGAGCTCACCTCTTCCCCAAATCATTCGTTTGACATTCAGTGTTAGAGAACTGTCTTCGGCCTGTGATTTGATTCAGAGAATTAAACAAGGATGCGTGTGTGTCCCAGAGCAGCTTTTTTTTTTTTAATTGATTTCAGAGAGGAAGGGAGAGGGAGAGAGAGAGATAGAAACATCGATGATGAGAGAGAATCGTTGATCGGCTGCCTCCTGCACGCCCCCTACTGGGGACTGAGCCTGCATCCCGAGCAGGTGCCCTTGACCGAAATCAAACCCGGGACCCTTCAGTCTATAGGCAGACGCTCTGTCCACTGAGCCAAACCGGGTAGGGCCTGGAGCAGCTTCTAACTGGTGTTGGGAGATGAAACCAATACTTTACAAGTGGCAGTCGCCGGCAGGCCAGGCGGCACTGTGGGATGTTTCCGGTAGAATTCTTCTATCTTGGGAATGTGGATTCTGTCCACACAAGAAGCAGCTAAACCTGTAGAGAATTTTTATGAGAGTTTATTTGAGCCAATCTGACAACAGATGACACATGCCTGGGAGCAAGATCTCAAATGCTCAGGCTTCTCTCACGCCTTGAGATTAAGGAGGGGACAAGGAAGATCACCTTGGAGGTGGGACAAAGCCACGGTGGGGATCGGAGGACAGGATTGGTGCCTTGGGGCTGTGGACCGCTACTTCCCGAAGCACAGAAAACACTGCAGGCTGGTTAGGTAGAAAGGCCTGTTAACCTAGATCAGTGGTTCTCAACCTTCCTCATGCCGCGACCCTTTAATACAGTTCCTCATGTTGTGGTGACCCCCAACCATAAAATTATTTTCGTTGCTACTTTATAACTGTAATTTTGCTACTGTTATGAATCGTCATGTAAATATCTGATATGCAGGATGTATTTTCATTGTTATAAATTGAACATAATGAAAGCATAGTGATGAATCACAAAAACAGTATGTAATTATATATGTGTTTTCCCATGGTCTTAGGCGACCCCTGTGAAAGGGTCGTTCAACCCCCAAAGGGGTCGCGTCCCACAGGTTGAGAACCGCTGACCTAGATGCACAGAAACAATGGACAAGGCCTGCTTAAGGCAAATATAAACTGAAAAGTTATAGGTCTGGGGCGCGGCTCCCCACCAGGACCTGCCCAGTTAGGAATGGGCGATCAGCTCACCCTGTGAGGTTACACAACTCAAAGGCTGACCAGAGCAGGCCCTGGGAGAGGGAAGCTCCAAGCCAGGTGTGAGGCAGGTGTGAAGCAGGCAAGTAGAAACGGATGGAGAAGCAGGCCTCTCAGCTATGAGTTCCCAGGCCTGGCCCAGGCGACCGGGAGAGTGAGCTTGGGAAGGTGTAGGGAACAGCTAAAGCAGCATGATATTTGGATGGATGGATATATATATATATATATATATATATATATATATATTTAAATATGTTTTTCTTTGATTTCAGAGAGCAAGAGAGAGGGAGAGAGCGATAGAAACATCAGTGATGAGAGAGAATCATTGATCAGCTACCTCCTGCACGTCCCACATTGAGGATCAGGCCGAAAACCGGGCCTGTACCCTGACTGGGAATTGAACCATGACTTCCTGGTTCATAGGTCAATGCTCAACCATTGAGCAACACCAGCCAGGCAGTAGGAGATTATTTTAAAAAAAAATTTATTTTTTTTTTAATTTCAGAGGGGGAGTGAGAGATAGAAACATCAATGATGAGAGAGAATCATCGGCTGCTTCCTGCACGCTCCCCTGCTGAGGATCGAGCCCGCAACCCGGGCATGTGCCCTTGACTGGGAATCAAACCCAGACCTTTCAATCTGCAGACCGATGCTCTATCCACTGAGCCAAACCAGCTAGGGCCGGCCAGGATATTTTTAAAAATGGATTTTTAAAGAGAGAGAGAGAGAAACATCAATTTTGTTCCACTTATTTACAAATGCATTGGTTGGTTCTTGTACCAGTATGTGCCCTGACAGGGGCTCAACCCTGCAACCTTGGGGTATGGGAACGGTGCTCCACCCACTGAGCTACCCAACAGGACAGAGATGTGGATTTTTTAAATGGTGATAAACGGGTCCTTGTTCTCACTCGGAGCCTCTTATTCTGGGCCTGGGTGTTTTCCTGAGAGCCGATTAGCGAGAGGTGCTTAGAGCTCTGTGCGGACCTCGCAGAATCCCTCTCCCTCAGTGGCCCTCGGGATGGTCTCCCGGTTCCCAGGCTCTGCTGGGGGCTTTGGCCCCAGGTGTGTCCCAGGAAGGAGGTCTGTGCCAGCCCCCGGGGGTGGGGCTCCAGGTGGGCGCGCTCCACCTGCCGCCCCAGAAGTGGTTTCTGGAAAGTGAAGGTGCGCAGCCCCCAGGGCCTCCTCCTGTCACCCAGCCAGCCCTGGGGAGGAGCAGCCAACTGCTTCCCCCGGAGGTGCCTCCCCCGTCACCCTGTTCCCTGCAGGAGCTGCTCACGCTGATGTGAGGGGACAGTCACTGACGGGCAAGAGGTGAAGCTCTCTTTTCTTCCATGTTCTCTTCTCATCTCTTCTCTGTGACCTTTCTTTCCCCTTCTCCTTGCTTTTCTTGCCAGTCCATGCGTTCTCCCTGGAGCCACCTGTAACTTGGGCGCAGGTGCACGTTCTGTGCAGGCGTGTCCCTGCGGCCATGCCGCGTGGCTTTGCCCCCAGGGAAGCCACCTCTCTCCACCCAGGTAGATGGGTGCCCAGGTGGGGATGGTGGTGGGGGGTGCGTGCCTCTCCAAACCAGCAGGTGTCGAGTGAGGCCCGGGCTCCGTGGGCAATGGTGTGGCGGTCAGCAGTGGTGGGGACGGTGGGGAAAGATGGCCAGATTCATCCTCAGTGGACGTGCTTTGGCGTCTGTGGAGACCGTGCTGAGACAGCCAGCCTTGTGCGCAGGTAGAAGTTAAAGCCCCCGGCAGGGCCTGCGGTGCAGAGGGGCCCCAGCTCCGGAGACAGGGCAGTGGTGGCGGCAGCAGCAGGTAAGGAGTCAGACCATCGAGCACCTGGAGACCTGATCCAGGAGGAAGTGGCTGGTGCCCGAGACGGCTGGTTTAGTTGTGCCCTGCCTGTGAGACCCCAGCCCCAGAGGCGGTGGGGCCGCTGCTCACCTGACCTTTGCCGCTCCCCTGGAGGGCTGGAGGGATACCGAGGAGAGGCTGCCCAGGGTAGGTGGCCCGGATGCAGACCCAGGCCTGGCCTGCCAGCTGGCCCCAGGGCCTTCCTCTCACAGCGGGTGCGGGTTCCCAGCTGGGCTCAGCCCCCGCCGGGGTGGGTGTGTCTGGGATGCCAGGGAGCGCTGCAGACGGCAGTCTCGGGTCAGTGCACCAAATGCTAACAGCTGGCCACTCCGGGAGGGGAGGCCGGTGTCAGGGGTTCCTCCGTGTTTGCGGTGCGTCGAGACTTAAAACGTAAAGACAGAGGACAGTCCTCCTAATTGCCCGTGAATTTATTAACCGCTTGCCTCCTCCCCCCGGGAGCTTCGCCAGGCAGGTGGATTAGCTGCAGGGAGGGCCCTCCAGGTGGCCTGGTCCTGGTTCCGCTGCTGGCACTCCCGCCCCATGCTGGGAGGCTGCCGACCTGATTGGCCTCAGCAGCTGTCCATCTAGAGGGGCAGGATGGCTTTCAGCAGGCCTGGGAGCCTCCGTCAGAGCAGGAACATTCTAACTCTGACCCGGGAGGTTCCAGAAAACGGCCGGCTGTTTTCCAAAGGGGCTGCACGTTGTGCATCCACCAGCGCTGGGGGGACCCTGCTTCCCCCTCCCCCTCGCCAGCCCTCCTCACAGCCCTTTCCATTGCAGCCATGCTGGTGGGGGTGATATGGCCTTTGTCTTTTCTTACATAGATTTTACTTATTTTTTATGTTATCCTCCCCTGAGGATGTTTTCTATGGATTTTATTTTCAAAATTTTTGAAGGATTTTGGAGAGACGTCACTCCAACCAGCGGAGCCACCTGGCGAGGGCTTGCTGTGGTTTTGGCCTGCATGTCTCTGATGGCGACAGGAGGCCGTATTCCAGATATAAATACTGTTAAGCACCCACGGACTGAGGTGGCATTTTAGCTCATTAGAGTGGCACAGGGAGCTTTTCAGGCCGCTGGACGGCCGTTCACTAATTCCCGCTTAGGGCTGGAGGAGGGACAGGCCGGCTCAGGACAGCCATCGTGGCTACTGCACAACGAGAAACAAGTTGTGTGTTTCAGGGGCATGTAGGACTCTCATATTGGTCATTAGGCTGAACCAGTCAAAACAAGCAAATCCTGAGTTAAAGGCAGCTCTGACAAGGCCGGAGGGAGCTGCAGGCGCGCTCAGTCCGCCTCTCCCAGCGGCGGCCGGGCTCCTGAGTAAAAGCCCGCGAGCGCCTTCGCACGGAGTTGCCCACAAACACCAGGTTTCTATTGAATCGGCTGCCACTGGGGATCCCTTCGCGTCCTGTGACAAGCCCTTGAGAGATCGTGCACATCCTCGTAGCGTGGCCGGTCACATCATTTTATCCGCCGTGATGCCCGCTGCGCAGAATCCTGCCTTGGGTGGGGTGCGGGGCTGAGTGGCCGGGAGGCCCTGGGGGAATCTTACAGCTGTTCACTAATTCCCGTGGATATTTTTTGAGAAATGGGTGCAGAGCTGTTGGTTTGGGTGCCGTCTTCAATATTCACAATCACCTGTGCCAAGCCTTTGCCTAGAGAGCTTGCTGCTTTCAGAAGCCGGGTGTAGCCCTGGCCGGGTGGGTCGGCTGGTTGGAACGTCATCCCATACACCACAAGGCTGTGGGTTCGATTCTCAGTCAGGGCACATACCTCGGTTTCGGGTTTGATCTATATGGGAGGCAACCAGTCGATGCCTCTCCGAAATTAGACAGGCTCCGGCAGCTTGCTCCGTGTCTGCTAAATAGCATGTGCATATTCTGGAGTGCTTGCAGATTACAGTAAGCTAAGGTTATACCGTGGTGGTTGTGTTTTGGGGTTTTTTTTGTTTATTTGTTTATAGGGTTTTTTTGGTTTGTTTTTCCAAAATCTTTATAACAGACATTCCCAGGTGTGCCCACCCCGGCCTGTCCCTCTGCCCCTGGCGACATCAGACGTGAAGGAAGAAGCAGCCACAGCGCAGGCCTTCTCGTCCCAAAGGCAGACCCGTGCAGGGATGTGGTGGGGCACGCCCAGTCCTGCACTTCCGCCCCCGCCTGTCCTCCCGCCCTGGGCCTCTCCCTACTGGGAAGGGCTCCGCTGGGCAGATGGCTCAACCTGACGCCTGTTAGGAGTGGGCAGCCTCCTGTCCCCTCCGTTCCCACTCAGGGCCACTCGCCTGGAACACCCCCACCCTCTTCCTGGTCTTGCCTCCCTGGCCCACCCCCGAGGCCCGCGCCCTGTTGAATGAACAAATGAATGACAGTCCCGTGCCTTTCCCCGGATCTGCTCATGGCTTCATTTGGTCTGGTCAGCTGAAGATCAGGCTGATTTGACTTTTGTAACTGGGCATCTTTATAACCGTCCCACCTCTGCACGTAATAGGCTTAAATGGGTAAAAAAAAAAACGGGGGAAATTGCACATAATGAGAAAAGACACCATGCAATTTTAGGTTCTTATTATGGTGCGGGATGATTTTTTCCTCTCTTAGCTGCCTTTAAAATACACACATATATATTTTTTGTTCCAGAGAAGTAGGGAGGGGAAGTGAGAGATAGAAACGTCAATGATGAAAGAGAGTCATTGATCGGCTGCATCCTGTATGCCCCCCCCCCCCACTGGGGATCAAGTCCACAACCCAGGCATGTGCCCTTGACTGGAATCGAACCCAGGACCCTTCAGTCCACAGGCCAACACCCTGTCCACTGAGCCAAACCAGCTGGGGCTCTTAGCTGCCTTTTTATCCACCTTATCCACGTGCTGCTCTGTGCAGACCGTTCAGGAGATGGTGGGCTCGCTCACCCTCAGAAGGCGGCAGGGGGCCCGGCAGGTGGGGGAGGCTGTGAGGGCAGTAGCAGCTTCTAGGGGCCTCATGTCCCTGGATGTTGGGAGACAAAGGACATACTGTAGACTCTGAAAAAACTCAAATGAAATGTGCTTTCCTGGGCGGGGGCCGGGGAGGGACGGGGGAGCCTGCCCGGGGTCTGTGCCCGGGTCGGGTAAGTGCTCCCGGAATGTTCGACCCCTTGGGGCTTGATTGCGGTCCCAGCCTCCGAGGAGGAAGGCCAGCTCCGTCCTAGGCTTCCGGGTCTGGCTCTCATGGTGCCTGAAGTCGTTTCTCAAGGCACCAAGCACTGGCACACCGGAGGCCAAGGTGTCGGTCCGCCGCCCTACCTGAAGATAAGGGTTCAGGGCCTCAGTGACTCATGTGTGGCCTCCAGATGGCTGGAGGGCAGGGATTGGATTTGCTTCTGCTGCACAGCCACCACCTTCCTGTGTCAACTGGGTGGGGCCCGGGCTGCTGGCCAGGAGGGGGAGCTGGTGGGAGGGCCAGGGCCAAGGGTCAGAGGGTAAGGGTTTCCGGGGGTAAGGACAAGTTACACTTCTATATAATCCTCTCCGTCTCTTCCCAGGAGACCCTAAAGATGGCAGAGGCTCACCAGGCTGTGGCCTTCCAGTTCACGGTCACTCCCGACGGCATCGACCTGCGGCTGAGTCATGAGGCCCTTAAGCAGATCTATCTGTCCGGACTTCATTCCTGGAAGAAGAAGTTCATTAGATTCAAGGTTTGCAGACACTTGTTTAAATGGGGGCCATCTCCCCTGGGTGCTTTTGCAGTGTCCACATTTCCGAGGGGTAATTGGCACGTAATTCGTATCTTCGTGGCACCTCAGGCTCATGAGACACGTTGACATATATTGACTGGCTGAATCCTTCAATGCTGGAGGCAGGTGGGGCCCCCGTCAGGCAGGTGAGGAGGTCGGGGCTCAGAGAGGGTGGGTGGCCCACTTGGTGGGAGCAGAGGGAGGACGAGCACCCGTGCCTCCTGCTCACCTTCTGGAATCGTGGTGTTTCCGGCGAAGCTGCAGGGAGTCTGTGGAGCAGGTGTCTCGTCGATAAAATAGTCAAACATTGACAGATATGCACGTCCATCCAAGGGCAGCTGCCTTCGCACATTCTCAGTTCTGTTTCCTCGAAAGAGGACAGTTAATCCCTATTGTAAGCACGTGTCTCGTTTTTAATTTAGTTTATTTTAAAAATCACAGAAGGAATAAACAATGCCATGTTTAACAAATTCAAGCAAATGAAAGGGCATCAAGTGAAAAGTGAGTGTTCCCCCCCCCTCCCCCTCAGGGTAGATTGCACAGTCGGTGTTTTCTGTTTGTCATTAGTCCTCGCCCGAGGACATTTTCCCATTGGTTTTTTTGTTTGTTTTTAGAGAGAGAGAGAGTGGAAGGGACGGGGAGAGACAGAGAGAGAAACATCGATGTGAGAGAGACACATAGATTGGTTGCCTCCCACGTGTACCCCTGACCAGGGCCGGGGATTGACCCTGCAACCCAGGTATGCGCCCTTGACCGGAATTGAACCTGGGACCCTTTAGTCCGTGGGCTGATACTCCAACCACTGAGCCAAACCAGCTAGGGCCAGTTGGTGTCTTTATCCTCATTTTCCTTTTCAGAGGGTGGCAAAAGGCCGGGAGCGAGAGTAGGTGAGAGCAGTGACATAGGAGGTGGACCTGGCTGGGCAGGTGCGCCTGGGCTTAGCTTGTGGGTTCTGGGGCCCAGGGACCAGAGGGATCACATCCTGTCCCCCAGTGGGCACCGGAAGTGGAGGAGGACGCCGAGAGCTCCTCATTACTTACAAATAGAAAATAGAAAGTGGGGGGCAGAGGGGTGGCCGTCATTTCAGCCCAGTGGAAATACTGTTCCTGATTTTATTTTATTTTTTTTAAATGTATTTTATTGATTTTTTACAGAGAGGAAGGGAGAGGGATAGAGAGTTAGAAACATTGATGAGAGAGAAACATCAGTCAGCTGCCTCTTGCACACCCCCTACTGGGGATGTGCCCGAAACCAAGGTACATGCCCTTGACCAGAATAGAACCTGGGACCCTTTAGTCTGCAGACCCATGCTCTATCCACTGAGCCAAACCGGTTAGGGCTGTTCCTGATTTTAAAGACCGTGTCATGCAGCTGAGAAAGCGGGAACAATAGATACAAAAACAAATGACCTAAACAGTGCCTGGCCGCCTGTAGCCAAAGGGTTTATTAGAGGAGCACGTAATCTCCCAGCGGAGGAGGGCGGGGTGGGCAGGGCTCTCAGCAGCTGCAGGCAGAGGGCGGGGTGAGCAGGAGACACTTTACCTGGAACCCCCTTCCCTCCACGTTCAATGGGCTTCATTCCACCCCCCACCCCTTTAAAAATATCTCTTTCCTCCCGAGGATGGGAAAGCCAACGGAAATAGCTTGTAGGGATGCGAGCATCTTCTAAAAAATGCAGATAAAGCGTTGAGCGTTTTTAATCCATCATCGTGGTCAAATCAATCTCTTACTTGTGGCCTCAGTGAGGATTTTTTTACTTGAAATTTGGAAACATACACAGAAGTCAAGAGAAGAAGGAGCCACACTGCTCACCTCCCAGTGTCCACTGCTAACATTTTGCCAGTTTTGATTCATTTTCCTTCACCCCCCTTCCTGCTACTCTTTGGGTTTTTTTAAGGCCGGTAGGGGAGGGTTTGTCTGAAGTATCTTACAGCACCTTCTCTACATGGAGTGAGGTCTCCTGCAAACACCTCAGGATGCCATGGCATCTCGATTTGGGGCAGGGGTAGGGGAGTGAGGGGTGGGGGAGGGAGGAGTGGATTTGGAGAGGGCGGCCCCGAGCATCTGGGGCGTAGCAGGTTGGGGAGGGGCCTTCATGGTTGGCTCAGCGACATCCTTCATCCACGGGTGTCATTCATCAGTCTGGGTGGAGCTCGGGAATCTGGATGCTTAACTCGGGTGATTCTAATGTCCTGGGGTCCCTCTGGGGCCACTTTGGCTCAGAAGTCGAGGAAGGGATGGCTGGAGGCTCCTGCAGCTGCAGCTGGAGGCTCTGGGGGAGATGGTCCGTGGCGACAGCATGGCCGCCTGCTGCAGACACCCCCTCCCACGGCCTGACGTGCTCGCGGCGCCTGTCTTTCCAGAATGGCATCATCACCGGCGTGTACCCGGCGAGCCCCTCCAGTTGGCTCATCGTCGTGGTGGGCGTGATGTCCACCATGTACGCCAAGATCGACCCCTCGCTGGGGATCATTGCGAAGATCAACCGGACCCTGGACACGACGTGAGTTCAGGCCGGCTCTCCTCCTGTGTGTCTCCGGCTAAGGCTCCCACTGCCCCTGAGCAGTTCCTGTCCGTCACTAGGAAATAACAGGCCCCACGCCCTCGGGCCATGAGCGGGCTTTGTTTTTCCGGCCAGGACTTGCTGTGGAATTGGGTCCTCGCGGGTGGGTGTGCCCGCCTGGCTCCCGGGCTGCTGTTGGGGTCTGGCCTGAGCATAAGCCAGCCCCTTGCTGGTTGTTCGGATTTAAATTCTGTTCCTTCAGAAGCCCTTGGACTCAACTCCAGCTGAGTGGCCCGCAGCCTCATGTGCCTCAGGAACGCTGGCCCTGCCTTTATAAGCATCTGCCAGGCCCTGACGGGAGCTCCCTGCGCTGTCAGTGGAAGCGCGCCTGCCCTGGTCGCCTGCCAGGTGCCCGGGCTGCCTGCGGGCAGGGACCTCGCCACCCCGGTCCCGGCCTCTCTCCTTCATCCTTCAGTTCCCACCCGCAGGCCGTCGTGCCAGTCTTACCTGCTCCTCTCACTGGCATGGGTTTGCCACCGATGCTTAATTTGCTCTCCCCTGTGGCTGGCTCTAAACGCTGGGCTGTACTTGGAAGTGCCGGTGTTTAGAGCCCTTCAGTCTGGATCTTCACGAGACTTGTTTCTTGTCTTCGTGGGGCAGGCGCGGTGTTCGCGTGGAGCACGTCTCTTACAGGAGCTTGTCTGCTCATGCCTTTTATGGCGGTGCCTTCGGTTTATGTGGACGCAGTCCCGGGCCTGCCGTTTCTTTGCTAACGTGAAACGCTGTGTGGATTTTGTGCCTCGAGGAAGTGTGCGTGTCTGCTTCCCTCGGTGATGTAATTAACGCGTAGCCATCGAAAGCGCAGGCCGTCTCAGGGGCGGGTTCTCACGTCCCCGCGTCCAGGTTTGCCTGGGGACCGGCTGTCGGAAAAGAACGCACGGGTTTTCCACGGAGGCGGCAGTTCAGCCTGAGCTCAAGGCTTGGCAGGCTCGGAAAGACGCAAGTTTTGTAGCAAAGGCGTTTGAGGGGTTTGGTGCCGCGGAAGCATCACAGGGTGTCCAGGTGCTGGTTTCCAAATATCGGAGACGCCTTCCGGCCGCACGTTGGCTTGTTTTAGACATTTTCGTGATGAAAACACCGAGCTTTTACTTTGTAAACGTTCTGCAGTTCCCCCAAACCGCGGGGGCTGAAAGCAAAGCCGCAAAGACGTGTGCGTGGCCGCACGTCTCCTCGCGTCCGGGTCGCATCTCGGCCTCCTGTGCCGGCTCACGTGGCCCCGGCTTGTCCGTCTTGTCCCGGCAGGGCCAGCATGTCCAGCCAGACGAAGCACGTGGTCAGCGGTGTGCTGTTCGGCACGGGCCTGTGGGTGGCCCTGATCTTCACCATGCGGTACTCCCTCAAGGTGCTGCTGTCCTACCACGGCTGGATGTTCGCCGAGCACGGCAAGATGAGCCGCGCCACCAAAGTCTGGATGGTAAGCGGCCGCTCCCTGGGCCCAGAGCTGCTGCGGGCTTTTCTAGCCGCGTTTCCCAGGCGTGATTGACAGGCGAAAGGCGGGGCTTGGAGAGAAGTGGACGCCCGGGCGGCCGTCCCCGCTGTCGGAGACGCAAACTTAACACCCCCCCAACGTTTCCCCCGGTCCCCCCCTTTCTCCTTTAGTCGTAGGCGCTGTGTTGCGCAGTAAGTCTCCGGAACTTATTTATTTCACGGAGCTGAAACTTTGTACCCTTGACCCATCGCGCCTTCGCTCCCCACCCCGGGCAGGCCCGTCCGTGCTGCTGTCACTTGGACAGTGAGGTGTTTGTCCTTCTGTGCTTGGCTCGTCTCACAGAGCTTTTACTTTTTCTTTTAAGAATATTCTTATTGATTTCAGAGAGGAAGGGAGAGGGGGAGAGAGAGAGAGAATCAAAGTTGAGAGAGAAGCATCGATTGGCTGCCTCCTGCACGGCCCCCACTGGGAATCGAGCCCCCAACCTAGGTATGAGCCCTTGAGCAGAATTGAACCCGGAACACTTCAGTCCACAGGCCAACGCTCTATCCACTGAGCCAAACTGGCCAGGGCAGCTTTTACTTTTTAAAGAAAGATCCCCACAGAGCCTTCTCTCCCTTTGACCCTTGGTGTCCCGGGAGTCGCTGTAATTGCCGGGGAGGATGGACTCGCTGTGACTCATAAGTTTGGGACGAAGGCCATTTTCTAAATGTTGTGAGTTCTGAGCATTTTATGTTTGTCCACTGGGTGGGTCCTCCAGGCCGTCCATGAAATAAAAGTGTCACTTTTTTGTAGCTTTTCTCACTTGAGGTCACGGTTAAGTGGCTTCCCCGGCAGACCAGGCCTCCCGGACTCACCCTGAGCTTCTAGTAATTTCCACCTGCTCTCTCACCCTTGGCCTGCCAGTGGGGCCTGTGCCGTGTGCGTGGCCGTCTGTGCCGCTGTCAGCGCTGCTGGCTGTCTGCCGGCTGATGGCCGCCGCCCCCGGGGCTGCTAGTGAGAGAGGTTTGTCGCCACCTCCGGTGTGAGCCCACTGCACCCCCCACCCCACCCTCCACCCACCGCTCTTTCCCGAACCGACTTCTGCTGCTGCTTTGTTAGATTTCCTGATTCTCGGAGAAGCCGGATCTAACACCCAGAGGGGACGCCGAGATGGGTTCCCACACTTTACAGAACAAGTTCCATGAGGCACCCTGGATGGCTGGTGCCCAGTTGGGTCAAGAATCATGCCCCTCACCCCCTTGTCCCCCGTGAGCCCTGGGCATTCCTTTGAGGTCTGGTCGGCATGACATGACCAGTTGTTGCACCAGGTTTAGATCATTGCAGCCTAAACAAGGCCGATGGCAGGCAAGCGTGCTGTCCACTGGCCTTGACCGTGACCGAAAGGGCCACACTGCTCCTGCTGGGCGCGGCGTGAGGCCCAGGCACCTCGGTCGGCCCTTCTCGCTGCCGACAGAGCCTTGAGCCGATTCCGAGACCAGGACTGGGCGGGTGGTTCCCCCACGGGCAGAGGCGGTCAGACGGCACCACCAGGGGCCCGAGGGCGGACACTGCCGGATGGCGTGGGCCATTTCACGGCGCCTGGCGGCCCTGGGCCTTCGTTCAGTTTGGTTTTTGGGGTCACCTGTGTCTTTGCGGAGCCTGCGTAGGTTGGGGCAGAAAATGGAATTGGAGAAAATAAACCACAGAAAATTGTACGTTGTAGACCCTTGAGAACTGGTGTCAGGTTGTCTCAACTTTAAAAATGAACTTTTTTTTTAAGGGGATGGTCAAGCTCTTCTCAGGCCGGAAACCCATGCTGTACAGCTTCCAGACGTCCCTGCCGCGCCTGCCCGTGCCCGCCGTGAGGGACACCGTGAGCAGGGTGGGTGTCCCTTCGGGGTCACAGGAAATCCGCTCGGAAATGCCCGTCGTGGAGGGATTGAGGTTTATGACTTCAAGACGATATTCGTCATTTGGGTGTGTTAGCGCCCAGCAGTGGCTGAGGCTGTTGCAAGAAATATTTTTTCCTATCAGCACATCTTAGGTGTTTTTATCCGCTCTCCCCCACCCCCTCTGCTTAGATGTTTTTTAATAAAAGGCATCATATATGGTAGTGAAACCACTTGGCAAATTTTTATTTTTTATTTTTTTAAATATATTTTATTGATTTTTTATAGAGAGGAAGGGAGAGGGAAAGAGAGTTAGAAACATCGATGAGAGAGAAACATCGATCAGCTGCCTCCTGCACATCTCCTACTGGGGATGTGCCCGCAACCAAGGTACATGCCCTTGACCGGAATCGAACCTGGGACCCTTGAGTCCGCAGGCTGACGCTCTATCCACTGAGCCAAACCAGTTAGGGCAACTTGGCAAATTTTTAAAACAGCTTTGTTGAGATATAATTCACATACCATGTAACTCACTCCAGTGATTTTGCTAGATTCCGTTACTAACTGTTTTGGTTTTTAAATCCTCACCCGAGGACACATTTTTATTTTAGACAGAATTGGGGGGGGCGGGGAGAGTGTGTGATGTGAGAGAGAAACATTGATCTGTTGTCTCCCATACGCTCCTGGACTGGAGACTGAACCCGCAGCCTACGCGTGTGCCCTGACTGGGAATCAAACCCAAGACCTTTTGGGGTATGGATGGCACTCCAACCAGCTGAGCCGCCCAGCGGGGCATTACTCATTATTTTAAGTTGTGCCCTGTCATTTTTCCGGCTCCTCCTTCTGTCCTGGCGTCCGGGGCACTGGGCAGTGCTGCCCGCGCTTTGCGCCCCCCGTGCCATCACCCTGCAGCCCAGTGAGAATGGAGCTCCCGTAAGGGCCGGGGACTGCGGAAAAGACCCCCCTAGAACGTCCTTGTTAACATTTAAAACATCGATCTGGTCCGTCGGGAAGTCACGTTGGTGATTTTCTGGTGACGCAGGATCTGGGGAGCTTGCAGGCCAACAGGACGAACAGGAGTCGTTGTTTAATTACCAGGAACCCAAGCCACTGTTTAGCGTTGGAGTTAGCCAGCCGGCGCGAGGACCGGCACCTTGGGGGAAGACTTCGCCCCTTTTCGGCATGTTTGCGTTTTCTCGGAGGAAGCTGTGTGCTAACCGGGCTTGTGTTTTCCCCGTTAACCCCAGTATTTGGACTCGGTGAAGCCCCTCATGAAGGAAGCCGACTTTAAGCGGATGACGGCTCTTGCCGAAGATTTTGCCGTCAGCCTCGGGCCAAAGTTGCAGTGGTATCTGAAGTTAAAATCCTGGTGGGCTACCAACTACGTAAGTGTGTGCCCACGCTTTTTCTTGATGGCATTCTAATCAAGAAATTAGATTCCTTGTGTGAGAAATACTAGTCAGTTCCGGGAACATCTGGGCATCCCCATGCGTGGTGGCCAGAGGGGACATTTGGCGGGTGGGGGTGGGGGTGGGGGCCTAGGTTTTGAGGAACAGCTGACATGGAAGAGAGGTGTTGGCTGTGACCCAGACACAACCAGCGTCGGGGCTAGGAGTGGGCGTGGTGCAGGGAGTGAGAGACAGGGCAGGGGTGGGGGCACGTTCCCCTTTGGAGCAGGTACTGGGTACACAGGTGTGTTGAATTCAGTTAGACCAGTGGTCAGCAAACTGCGGCTTGCGAGCCACATGCGGCTCTTTGGCCCCTTGAGTGCGGCTCTTCCACAAAATACCACGTGTGGGCGCGCACATACAGTGCGCTTGAAACTTCGTGGCCCATGCACAGAAGTTGGTATTTTGTGGAAGAGCCACATTCAAGGGGCCAAAGAGCCGCATGTGGGTTGCGAGCCGCAGTTTGCTGACCACTGAGTTAGACTCTTGCCTGCACACCCGTCTGCGTGAATAGCACTTCAACACGACATACAGAAAAGTGGTCTCTTGGTCCAGGAGGCTGTGAACAGTCCCGAAGCCCGTAGGTGTGGTCAGGAAGAGGTTGCTGCGGGGGGTGGGGGGGACATTGGGACGTCCTGCGGGGAGTGAGAACAGCCCTCGAGGCTCCGAAAGGGACGGACCAGGACTGAGAGCCCAGAAGCCCGGGGAGGAGACGGGTCGTCATTGCCGTTGGGATCGTTTTTATTGTTGAGAAACGCCATCAGGCGCACACTGACCACCCTTTCCCACTGGGCTGTGTGTTTCAACCACCTGTAACGTGAAGGTGACCTACCTTCTGGCCACATCATGACCTTAAAAAAACCCACTTCCCTTCCCCCGTCTTCTTGCACGAAACACCCCCAGCCCCGTGGGGCCAGTGCCCCTCTGGTTGAGCTCGTCTGTTGGCACCAACAGGTGAGCGACTGGTGGGAGGAATACATCTACCTGCGCGGACGGGGGCCGCTGATGGTGAACAGCAACTACTACGCCATGGTGAGTCCTCCGGGCGGCGGTGGCTGCCGGCCCTGCGGCTGCTGGGGAGGCTCGAGGGACGGACCGGCCCCTCCTGTTCTGCCACCTCTGCCCCCGACTTCACACCCACCAGGGCGCCCAGGACCCGCTTCCCACACCAGAGAACCAGGTGCCCTCAGGGTCCCCCAAGGCGCCTGCAGAGAAACGTGGGTCGCGGAATGCGCTTGTGCAGCCGCACGTGCTCCCAGCAGAGCGCCTGCCTGCCCGTTTCCTCGGGCGCTGCATGGACGGCAGGCCCAGCCAGGCGTGAAGGGCTCAGGCGGCAGGGGCGCCCCCCGGCTGCCCGCTGAGCTCGGTCCTGCTCCCCGAGACACTGTGGAGGCACTGGCTGGTCACGCGTCGGGCTCACGTGTCTGGTCTGGGAGGGACCTGCCGCCTGCCTTTGTTTGGTTAGAAGCACCTTAGTTGGGGGTCCAGGGCATCGTGTAATAAGTGGCGAATCCAATTCTTTCTCTTTCGCGTTCTGTTCTTTACCTCCTTTTATTTTCTCCCCTATTTCTCTTTATCGTTTGTCCTTTCTACTTTTTTTCTTAAAACATATTCTTAGTGATTTCAGAGAGGATGGAAGAGGGATAGAGAGAGAAACACCAATGATGAGAGAGAATCACTGGCCGGCTGCCTCCTGCAGCCCGCAACCCCCTCGGCCGGCATCGAACCTGGGACCCTTCCGTCCACAGACTGACACTCTATCCACGGAGCCAAACCAGCCAGGGGTCTTTCCTTCTACTTTTTTCCTTGTTAGATTCTTCTCTTCTTTTTCCTTTAACTCTTCTCCCATCAGAACACTCAGACTGACGGAAGCTGTCGGCCTGCTCCTGGGGCCCTGAGGACGCAGCCCGCCGGCTGCCCTTCCTTCCGAATTGTCGGGGTCACGCTCTCTCACGTGTAGTCGGACCCGTGTTCCCGGCCCTCTTTTCCCGTCACGGAAAACGGCCCTTAGAAACGGGTCTCGAGACTTTAGAGGCTGCGGGCGCGGGGCTGCCTGCTGGGGAAGGTTCCTTTCCCCCCGTCACTCCCATCCCGAGGGCCGCCCGTCCGCTGGCTCTGCTGGCTGTTCCTCCCGATGCATTAGGTGCGGGCATTTGGGACAAAGCACTGTTACCTCCTTTCAATCCGAATGACAGCCATTTAAAATCTAATTTTAAAATACACTCTTACCTTTCCCAGCCCTGGGGTTATTTGGGGGCTTGTCTTCTTATAAAACAGTGATGGCGAACCTACGACATGCGTGTCAGAGGTGACATGCAAACTCATTTTTTTGGTTGATTTTTCTTTGTTAAATGGCATTTAAATATGTAAAGTAAATATCAAAACTATAAGCCTTTGTTTTACTATGGTTGCAAATATCAAAAAATTTCTCTATGTGACACGGCACCAGAGTCAAGTTAGGGTTTTTCAGAATGCTGACATGCCGAGCTCAAAGGGTTCGCCGTCACTGGTGTAAAACATGTCGAAGCCCCTGCCTGGGTGGCTCCGTTGGTTGGAGTGTTGCCCGTACATCAAAAGGTTGCAGGTTCAATACCCGGTCAGGGCACGCTTGGGAGGCAACCGATTGACGTTTCTCTCTCACATCGACGTTTCCCTGCGCGCGCTCTCTCTCTCTCTCTCTCTCTCTCTCTCTCTCTCTCTCTCTCTCTCTCTGTCTCTCTCTCTCTGTCTCTCTCAAAATCAATGAAAACCTTCTCAGGTGAGGATTAAAACTAAATAATAATAAAGTTGGCAAAGTGTAGGAAAGGAGATGAGTTTATTTTCTAGCAGAGCAGGCGTGATTTCCCTCACGTGGGGCGTGACTGCAGCGTCGAGGGCTCCGCCGTGTGTCCGCCGTGTGCCCGCCGCCGCCGGTCTGCCCCTGCAAGCACGCTCCCCGCTGACACGCGCTCCGTTTCAGGACTTTCTGTACGTGTTGCCCACGCACATCCAGGCCGCCAGGGCGGGCAACACCATCCACGCGATCCTGCTGTACAGGCGCCAGCTGGACCGGGAGGAGCTCAAACCGGTGAGCCCACAGACCGCTTTTTCTAAAAACACTCTCACGGCTCTGCCGAGGAATGCTCGACTTGTTGCACAGTGTGCGAGTTCTGACACACGCGTGCACACCCTGCACACCCCACAGCCATGGCGGCGAGCACAGCCAACCCTCCAGAGTTCCCTGGGCGCCCTGGGACCTGCCTCCCGCCCCCTGTCCCCTCCTGCGCCCCCTCCCCTCCCATCACCCGCCAGTCACTCCTGGTCCGCCTCCCGTCACTCTAGGCCGGCGGTCACCAGCCGGTGGTCCGTGAGGTCCGAAAGGTTGGCGACCGCGGCTCTCGGCTACGTTGCGTTTCCCAACGCTTTATGTGAGCGGGAGCACACAGGGTGCACTCTGGGGGATGGCTATGTCCGATGTTCTATAATTTGCCCCTTGAAGAAACTTTTGTTCACTTTTTTTTAATGCAAAGGAAATACTTTATTTATTTATATTTTATTTTATTTCCTCTATCACCATGTATCCCCTCTCTGCCTTCTTCCACCTCCACCCCTCCCTTTCCACGCCCGAAATCACCACACTCTTGACCGTGAGTCTCTCTCTCTTTTTTTTCTTTTTTTGCTCAATCCTGCCTTCCCCCAGCCCCTCCCTCTTGTTTGCTTCTGAAGGGAAATAATTTAGCTGGTGAACCGCTCAGGAATGAGACATGCCTTTCGTAAAGGCCCTTTGGTTGAAGTGTCGGTTTGCACACACAGGACGGGTCAGTGTGTATTTCAGGGCTGGTGGCGTGGGAAGCTGTGCCCTGGCGAGGCGCTGCCAGTCCCCAGGGGAGCCGGTGCCCGGGGAACGCTGATCCTTACGGAGTCAGGGAGAGATCAAGCCAGACCAGGCCCCACGCGCAGAGCACAGAGCCGGCATCGCACGTGTGCTGCTCATTTGCTCCTTCGTCCTCCGCTCAGTTTCCCGTTTGGCGTGTGTTTCTGTTGCAGATCCTCCTCATGGGCTCCACGGTCCCGCTCTGCTCCGCGCAGTGGGAGCGGATGTTCAACACGTCCCGGATCCCGGGAGAGGAGACGGGTGAGTGCACCGCCGCCGGGTCTTCTCGCCAGCGGCCCAGACCTTTTACCTCCCGGTGAAAGTTATTCCTCGGTATTTTGTTCTTTTTGATGCAGTTATAAATGGAATTTTTTTTTCTTTTTTTTAATATATTTTTTCATTGATTTCAGAGAGAGAAGGGGAGGGAGAGGGAGAGGGAGAGAGAGATAGAAGCATCAGTGAGAGAGAATCATTCATCGGCTGCCTCCAGCACATCCCCTACTGGGGATGGAGCCCACAACCTGGGCATGTGCCCTTGGCCAGAATTGAACTCCGGACCCTTCAGTCCACAGGCCGACTCTATCCACTGAGCCAGACTGGCTAGGGCGGGATTTTTTTTTCTGAATTTCTTTTTCTGGTAGTTCATTATTAGTATACTAGAAGCCCAGCGCAAACTCGTGCGGCCCTGCCTACCAGCGCACGCCCCGCCCACCTGCGCAGGTCTTTGGTCTTTACGGCCACAGGCCTTTTATAACATAGATAGAAATGCAGCTGATTTTTGTATCCCGCAACTTTATACTGAATTTTTTAAATAAAATTTTTAGAAGGGAGTAAAAGAGAGCGAAACATCATTTTTTGTTTTTCCACTTATTTATGCATTCATTCATGGGTTGATTCGTGTATGTGCCCTGACCAAGGATTGACCCTGCAGCCTTGGTGTAGTGGGATGGTGCTCTGACCCACTAAGCCACCCGGCCAGGGCTCTGCGGAATGTATTAGTTCCAACAGTGTTTTGGTGCAATCGTCAGGGATTTCTACATACAGTAGCAACTCATCTGTAAATAGTGACAGCTTTCTTTCTTCCTTTCCAAGTTAGACAAGCCCCCAGCGGACATACTGAGCTGAGAGCGCTCTCTCTAAGACCAGGCACTAGGTCCTCTCTCGATTCCCGCACGTCTGTGTGAGGGACCCTGCCAGGCTCTGGGAGGGTTCAGTCAGTGGCCTGAGCTGATGCGTCTCACGATGGCCGAGCAGAGCCTCGAGTCAGGCCTGTCTGACTGCAGAGCCCGCGGCTCTGACCCTGTACTTAACCCCGATCCACCCCCCAGACAGGAGCAGCGGATGGGGGGCCGTGTGGAGCCGGCGGGTGCGGCCTCGGCGCCGTCCCCCCTCCTCTAACCTGTGGGGGCTTTGTCTTGCCCGCGCCCCCGCAGACACCATCCAGCACGTCAGGGACAGCCGGCACATCGTCGTGTTCCACAAGGGCCGCTACTTCAAGGTCTGGTTGTACCATGACGGCCGGCTGCTGCGGCCCCGCGAGCTGGAGCAGCAGATACAGCGGATCCTGGACGACCCGTCGGAGCCTCAGGCCGGGGAGGCCAAGCTGGCGGCCCTCACAGCGGGGGACAGGTGTGTGCCCGTGGGACAGCGGCCGCCTCCGGGGCGTGAGGGCGCCGCTTGCTGGGCTCTCCCGCCCGGGCCCCCTGGCAGGGAGTGTGTGCCCGCGGCCTGCGGGGCACCAGCGGGACTAGAGCCCTCACTGGGGCAGCAGGTCCCGCCCCCGCCTTGCGTCACCTTGGCCGCCTCCTGTGTGACCGGCAGGTGTGCGCACAGGCGCCAGGGCACGCGGCAGAGAGAGGTCGGGAGTTAGGCTTTTCCCCGGGCTGCCCCGTATTTAATTTAGGAAACAGAAGAGTTTAAACCCAGGCCTGTGTCAGGGTGACTTTCCTGCCTTGTCCACAGCTCACCTGGCGGCCTTGGACGAGGGCACGCGGGGGTGGGACGGCCAGGAGCACCCTGGGACCGCGGGCGCCTCCGGGTGCTGGAGTTGAGGCGGGATGGTCCCGTGTGCCCGACCGCATTGGGTTTGAGCCTGTGCCCGGGCGCCATGAGAGGGGCCACTTTCGGCTGGAGTGGCCGAGCTGATTTATGTTCAGTCCTGGGGCCTGGAAGGGGGCCGGGGGTCCTCCTGGGTGAGGCTGGGGCACGGCAGTGTGGGCAGGAGGGGAGGCTTGTCTGAGGAGCTGGGAGAATTCCGCTATCCTGGGGGCATGGACTGGGCGGAAGGACCAGTAGGGGGAGTGTCTGGGGGACCAAGCCCAGCGGGTGAATGTAGGGGCCCGGGGATTGGGTGCAGGTGGTGTGGGTTTAGATGCTGTGGAGGAGTGGCACCTGGAGGGACCACTCGCCCCTCGGGATTCGGTGAGCAAGCCCCCAGCCTGAGCTTCCTGCACGGGCACTGTCTCTCTCCCCCCCACCTCCCCAGCCCTGTGCCCAGACACCCAGTGCATCCTAATGCTTGTCACCTCTGGTCTCCTGGTTCAGAGGACAGTGGTTGGGGCTGGGTGGGTGTTAGGACCTGGTTGTGATTGTGGGTCTTTTGGCACCACGGGCACCTCGGCCAAGCACTCGGGCAGAGAGGAGGGTGGGAGATGGGCCAGATGACCATGGCCTGCCAGTGGGCAGGGGCCCAAGGCCTGGGGAGGCACAGTGAGGGGCCACAAGCTGTCAGAGGAAGCCACCCACACCAGGTGTCCCATCCGGTCCCACATGAGGTGGGACAGGAAAGAATCCCTCAGGTGTGGCTCCCAGGTGCCCCTCATCACCGGATGCCACAGAAGCGTGGGCTCAGGCAGGCTGGTGGGTTGAACCCTCCTGCCACACAGTGCCGTGGCTTCCCTCTGTGCCTTGGCCTCCGCATCTGAAGGAGGGGTGGGCCGTGTCGATCGGGAGCCGGCCCCGGGAGCCTGGCAGGGGGACTGCTCACCCGCTCTGGCCGTGGCCCCCGCTGCCAGAACCTGGGATGGTTAGAGAACGTGTGCTTTTCCTTAAGTTCGTGGAAACCCGTGGAAACTATGGAAAACGATGTCGCGACAAACATCCCGGGGGAGGCGGGTCACCCAGCCGCCGCGGCCTAACGCGCCCTCCCCGCAGGGTGCCCTGGGCCCGGTGCCGCCAGGCCCACTTTGCGCGTGGGAAGAACAAGCAGTCGCTGGACGCCGTGGAGAAGGCGGCCTTCTTCGTGACGCTGGACGAGACCGAGCAGGGCTACCGGAGGGAGGACCCCGACGCGTCCCTGGACAACTACGCCAAGTCCCTGCTCCACGGCCGCTGCTTCGACAGGTAGTGTCCCCTCACGCCCTGGGAGGGTGGCCATCTGCCCGTGACCGCGGAGGGAAGGGCTGTGGCCAACCCCGCCTCCCACATCTGGACCCTTAAGGAATAAGGCTCGGTCAAAAATAGAGCTTCTGATTTTCCTCTCTTCACCTGAAGGAGGGGTGGGCGCAGGACAGAAGAAACTTGTCTGTCTGTTGTCCGTCTGTCTTTCACACACACACACAGGCACCCACCCGCAGCTGAAGCCGCGAATTTGAGTCTTCCCCTCTGTGCACGCCCGCCTCCCTTTGGGGCTGCTAGTGAGGCGGGGCAGCCGGTTCCCCAGGCGGGGAAGGTGGCGGACGGGGCCTGACCTGGCTGTCGGCTCTGGTCCTGTGCCGGTTAGGAGGCAATTCCGCCTCCCAGACCGCCTTTCCTTACCTGTAGAGGGAGGCCCGCCTGCCCCCAGGTGGGGTGCAGGCACAGGGAGCCGCCCCGCTCTCCAGAGTTGCCGCCGTGTCCTTGCTCGTTATAATAACAGCCTGTTCTCTAGTCTTATCTGTGCGTCTGGACCAGGGAGGCGTGCAGGACTGCGCGTCCCGTGTGAGCCTGTATTTCACGGCACAGAGGTTTGCGGGCCGCGGGGAACTGTCGCGGGCTGGGTGCCAAGGCAGGGACCCCGTCCAGAAGGAGACAGTTACAGTGTCTGTGTATCGTCCTTCCTTTCGACGTTGAAGTTCCACCAACACTTTTGTTTCCCACAGGTGGTTTGACAAGTCCTTCACGTTTATCGTCTTCAAAAACGGGAAAATTGGCATGAACGCCGAGCACTCCTGGGCCGACGCACCCATCATGGGGCACCTCTGGGAGGTGAGTTCTCCCAGGCGCGACCTGAGTGAGGAGGTTGCTGTTGGAAACCCACACCCTGGCAATGGATTTCATGTGATGTTTGTCTGACTGGTTTTTTAATATGTTTTTATGGATTTCACAGAGAGGAAGGGAGAGGGAGAGAGATGGGAACATCAACGGGAGAGAATCAGAGATTAGCTGCCTCCTGCACGCCCCCTACTTGGGATCCAGCCCACAACCCGGGCACGTGCCCTCCTGGTTCATAAGTAGACGCTCAGCCACACTGGCCGGCGGGCGAGGTTTATTTTATTTTTTAAATATCCGGATAAGAGAAGGTGCAGGGGTTTGATCTTGGACCAGGTAGTATATTTAACTGTCCCTGCTCAGCGGACAGAATGGTCTGTGAGTCCAGGAACTGGACGGGGGCCCAGGTGCTCCCCACGGGGACCGGCGGGAGCTGACCGTCCGGTGGAGGTCCGTCAGCGCTGTGTGCCAGTTAAAAACAGGTCTAGTCGAAGGTCAGAGCTGCACCCCGTTTGCTCTCAGTGGGTTTTTGATGTTTAAATGTGCTGGGCTTTCGGCTTTGATGCCCAGCAGCTCAGATGCCAGGACCCTGCCGCCTGTGCTGCTCAGTCTGCGTGGCACTCGCCACACGTGAACGTGGCCCCCCATGCTCCCCCATCCCGGAGCCCTCATTCCCCTCAGTCACCATCTGACAGGGTCACCATCTGCCTCCCCACTGGCATGTAAGCCCTGAGCATAGGGGTTCCATTTTTTTTTAATTACTATTATTTTTTTTTTTTTTAGTGAGAGAAAATTCACGGACCGTAAAATTCCCCCTCTTAAAATGCACTATTCAGTGGGTGTTGTATATACACAAGGTGGTTGTGCAAACCATCAGCACTGTCTAATTCCAGGACATTTTCATCACCCCCCAAAGGAACTCCCCATCTGCCCCGCCCCTGGCGACCTATTAACCTGCTCTCTGCCTCTGGATTAGCCAGCTCTGGCCGTTCCATAGAAATGAGGTCACACAGTGTGGGCTTTGTGTCTGGCTTCTTCACTTGGTGTGCGTACAAGGTCTGCCTGTGCTCTAGCATGCGTCAGTGCCTCGTCCCTTTTCATGGCTGTATGGTATTCCTTCGTGTGGGCAGGCCACACTTTATCCAGTTTATCGCTTGATGGGCATTTGGGTTGTTTCCACATTCTGACTGCTGTAAGCAGTGCTCCCATGAACATGTGTGCACAGGTGTTATGTGAATATCTGTTTTCATTTCTCTTGCGTGTGAACCTAGGGTTGGACTTGGTGGGTCCTGTGGCCGTATCCACTGGTGGAGGGAGGGCAGCCATTCCTGTCTGTTTTGTTGACTGTTCTGTCACGAGTGCCCCATAACACCAGTAGGTGCGCAGCAGGCACCGTGGGAGAGATTGTGAAAAGGGGAAATTCGCCGCTGCCCTCAGGCCCTGCCCCTGAGGAGGGTCAGCTCCGAAAAGTGGCTTCCCCTGCTCTCTGAGCCGTTTCCTCACTTACACAAAAGTCCTTTCGGTCCAGACATAAATGCTCAGTGGGGTGACTCTGGAAAACACTAGCCCACAGCCGGACGCAGCGATGGCTCTGAGCGCCCCGCCCCCTGTGAGTGGCGACCTCGCGTGGCTCCTGCGTCCAGTCCTGGGTGGGTGGGCGGGCCTCTCCGGGCTCTCTTCTTGGCTCTGAAGTGGAGATGAACACCATCTTGCCTGTGCATGTTCTCTCCTGGCCGCACGGAGGACTCAGCACGCTGTAAGCCTGTGCCCTCCCTCAGTAGCTGCTGGGAAGCCTTAGCAATCTCCTATATATATAAAAGGCTAATACGCAAAGCGTCCCCTCGGGAGTTCGACTGGGAGACCGGGAGTTCAATCGCTCGTTATGACAGGCACTGACCACCAGGGGGCGGTGCGGAACCAAGGAAGGCCCCGGTCTGCAGCCAGAAGGCCCCAATCGACCCTGATCACTGGCCAGGCCTAGGGACCCTACCCGTGCAGGAATTTCATGCACCGGGCCTCTAGTATCGCTATAAAGAACAAGGATTTGTCTACTTTGGAGGACAAATACGTTTTTGTTTTCGTTTTTTCTTTTCGTTTGTTTTGTTAATCCTCACCCGGGGATATTTTTTCCATTGCTCTTCAGAGAGAGTGTAAGGAAGCGGGGAGAGGGAGAGAGAAACATCGATGTGAGAGAGACACACCGACCAATTGCCTCCTGCATGTGCCCTTGACCAGGAATCAAGCCCTCTACCCTTTCGTGTTCGGGTGGGCACGCTAACCACTGAGCACCCTGGCCAGGTGGGACAAATACGTTTTCCCTAACACTGTGGACTGTATCATCTTCTCTGACTTCCACGTGTGTCTTTTCCCCGACAGTACGTCTTGGCCACTGACAGCTTCCAGCTGGGCTACTTGGAGGATGGACACTGTAAGGGGGACACCAACCCGAGTATCCCACCCCCCAGCCGGCTGCAGTGGGACATCCCGGAGGAGGTGAGTGGGCCTGTCACAGGCGCTAGTCCCTGCGGCGGGACCTGTGCTCGCAGCTCACAGGGAGACCACGGAGGCCGAAATTCGTCCGCCTCACAAGTTTTTGCTGAGGCCGTGGAGCGGCTCCAGCTCCTGTTGCCTGAGAAACCCCAGTGAATACTTCTTCTTCCGTTTGGAGCTTTTAGCTAAGATTGTCAGGGAGCGTTCCAGCTCAGACACCTCTACCCTGCGCCGTGAAAACGTGACAAGCTTCCTCGTACAGCTGAAATACTCCGAGTCACTCACGTATCATGTTTGTTTCTCCTAAAGATTCTCAGATGGCTTCCATTCAGCCCAGGTTTTTAGGGCTGGGAATGCCAAATCCTGGCTCGTCTAATCCAAGCAGGAATTCCTGGGGCCCAAGAAGTAATTTTTTTTTTCTTTGAAAAAAAATATTTATTTCTCATTTAATGAAAGGAACCATGTTCAGCAATGCACCTTTAAAATCCCCTGGCTGTAAACTGTTTTTAGAAATACCAGAAGGTACCCTTGCAGACCTCGGCATCGCCGGGTTTAACATTTTATTCCACTCCTCACCTGAGGACATGCTCATCGATTTCAGAGAGAGGAAGGTAGGGAGAGAGAGAGAGAGAGAGAGAGAGAGAGGGAAACATGGATGTGAGAGAGAAACACCGATCAGGTGATTCCCATAGGCCCCAACCGGAGTCTGAACCGGAAACCGAGGCAGGTGCCCTGACCGGGAGTCGAACCCGAGACCTTCCCGTGCAGGGGATGATGTTCCAATTGACAGCCCCCCCGGCCAGGGCTGCGCCACGTTTTTTATTTTGTTGTAAGATTTGAACTCACTGGGGGCTGGAAGTCGTCTCCCATGTAGAAAATGAAGGGCCCAGCGCGGACTGTCCCAGCCCCGCCTTCCCGCCCTGCGGGCCCCTCTTGCTGCCCTTTCCCGCCGTCTCTGCTGGGAGCGCTGCGTCCGGAGCCTCGGGCGGCCTTTCCCGCCTCGTGGCTGCAGTGAAGGCTCCTCCACGTTACTTCACGGCTGGAAAGCTCATTTCCACTGTGTGGTTGGACCACAGTCCATTAATTTTTTAAAAGGGTCCTCGATCGCCCCTGTAGAATAATGGGTTTTACAGGGCACACCCACGGTTACTGGGCGTGCCCTTTGGGGTCCGACCGGGAACCAGGAGGCCCCGTGTCCCAGCTGTGCTCTCCCTGCGAGGGCCCCACGGCGCCTCGAGGAGGGGGATGCATGTGGCAGACACATGGAAAGAGCCGAGAAAACACGGCGGCGTCTGTGTCGCCAGGCGACAGCTCTGTTGGCTGCGCTGGGGTGCTCCTCTGCGCGTGTGTCAGCACTTCCCCCACAAGGGAAACCTCTCGCTCCTCCTCCCCCAGTGTCAGGAGGTGATCCAGGCGTCCCTGAGCAGCGCCAGCCTCCTGGCCAACGACGTGGACTTCCATTCCTTCCCCTTCGATGCCTTTGGGAAGGGGCTGATCAAGAAGTCCCGCACGAGCCCGGACGCCTTCGTGCAGCTGGCCCTGCAGCTGGCGCACTACAAGGTGAGGCGCCGGCTTGCTGGGAGCTGGGTCCCTGCTTCAGGGTTGGGGGTGGGGGGGTGAGGCCTGTCCAGGGAGAGGCCCGGGGTGCGGCCAGGGTGTGGCTTCCCCTGACGGCTGGGTGGGGCGCGGCAGTGTCCCCCGGCCCACAGGACAGGGAACGGAGCACAGCCAGATCTCACTGGCCTACGAAGTGGAAACTTAGCCCTTAAGCTCAGCTCCGACCCCGAGGGTTTGGTGACGCGGACGCACTTGGGGCAGGTGACTGATGTCTTTATTTCAGAGAGGGAGGGAGAGGGAGAGAGAGATAGAAACATCAATGATGAGAGAGATACATCTATTGGTTGCTTCCTGCATGCACCCTGACCGGGGCGGGGATCGAACCTGCAACCCAGGCATGCTGCGTTGGCCAGGAACTTTTTAATGCGTGCTCAGTTGAGCACCAGCTCTGTTAGGGACGGGGCTCTCCGTGGAGCTGAGGGTCAGACCCATCTCTGCCCAGCTCGGAGGGGCCGGACGCCCCGTGGCGTGGCCTCAGTCCAGGCGTCCTGCCTGGTCCTGGGCCAACTCCAGGCTTCTGAACCTTCTCTGCACCGGGACCCCTTGGGCAGTTTGGCAACGCCATGGGGACCCTTCCCAGAAGAATGCTTGTAAAGCATAACGGGAAATACCCGGGTTACAAAGGTGAACCAGGCAATTACAATGCAGGTGTCAGGATACTCAACATGAATTTGCGGTGCAGGAAATCTCATTCTTTGTGCACTAAAGTTCGAGCAGCAGGTCTAAGCACGGCTGTAACTTTGAGGCAGTGGTAAGCATGGATGATATTTTGGAATATGTGCAACGAACGTACCTTGATGTGAAAATAGCTACGATTTTCTATTTAGAGTCACAGGCACTGCTCGTGATTACTGTGGTTTATTGCCTGTGCTTCTAAAGCTGATGGTCCAGCTTGAGGTTAGTGGAGATTCAAATATTTGTATTTTCCCTTCCAAGTTCACACAGCCCCAAGGGTAGTAACCAGTGATCTGGTCCCTGGCTACCCTCCCAGCCTTCTCTAATACCACTTTGAGCTCATTCACTGTGTTTGTCACACTGCCCTTCTTGCTGCTCTTGAGTATGGGAAGCTCATTCCTACCACAGGGCCTTTGCACCTGCTCTCTGCCGGCAGGTGCTCTCTCCCAGAGTGAGGCGTGGTTGCTTAGGTCTCTCTCCCGGTGCCCCCACCTCCTGTTGGAAATAGCCAGCACCCCATCGCTCTCCACTATCCCAGCAGCGTCATTTCTGCTCAGTGCACCTGTCACTCACCATGTGACCTCACGTCCTCTCTCCTGCCGGACTGTTTGCTCCTCGAGGGCAAGCGCATGGTCAGTCTTGTTTGCCACCGTACCCGCAGAGCCGGGAACGTGCCGGCCACACCACGTCGGTGGAGACGTCAGCAAATACATATTGAATGGCTGGCCGGTGCGACCCTGGACAGTGGCCATCACTTCCGTCTGCAGTCATTTGCCTCCTGCTTGTAGGCATTTTATTTCTCATTGGGGAACCGGGCTGAACATGTCCCCGCTGCTCGGTTGGGCGCCGGACGGCAGTTGCTGTGTCACTGGTCTGTCTGTTCTCACGCCGCGCGTGTTACTGTCTTTGTAGACGTTGCCTCTCCATCCTGCGCGCTAGACACCGGAGGCGCTTTGGCGGCGGCGAGCGGCCGCTCCCGGTGGCGGCTGGTCGTGGCAGGTTAGGTGGGCGGCCGGCGCCGGGGCCTGGCTCTGTGAGGGGCTGAGCGCTCTATAGCCTGTGTTTGCCAGGAGGTGTCTGAGGGTCCTTTTTGCAGGGGTGGCTCTTGTGCATGGCGGTGCTACACATTCCAGTTTGACGTGGGGAAGAGCTGACTTCAGATGAATCGTTGCATCCTGTGTCCCCATTAACCTCTGTTCGTGACTAAAATGCCTCACTGATACTTTCTCCTGCCCCCTCCTTCCCTCCCCTCTCCCCCCTCCTTCATAATGAGCCCCTCAAGAGCACTGTGATACGGGGGCCTGTGGGCGCTCTGAAGGGCTGTGATAAACCACCCGGGGTCCCTGCTCCCCGAGGACAGGTGAGGACTAGAGCCTCTCAGACCCTGTCCGAGGGAAGCCGGTGACGGTGCCTTGGTGCCCAGTGCGGTGAGTCGGCGGTCTTTGTTGGGGGCACCGTGGAAGCCTTCAGTGTGGACCCCAGCAGGCTGGGCACAGTCACCGTGGTGAGGGGAGCTCACCGCAGGGCTCCCGCCCTCGCCCAGGCCTGCCGGCTTCGCGTACAGGAGTTCAGGACCGGAGGGAACGGGGAGTGTCCGGCCACCCAGCAGCCGCGGGGAGAGGGAGAGCTCCCAGGGCTGGACCGCACACGGGAAGGGCGGCCCTGGTGTTGGCACCCTCTCCTGGGTGTCGCAGGGCACCCTCTGTCATCCTGGGGCCCCCAGGGCCTGCGCCAGGGCACACAATGCCCGAGAGCCTGGGCGTTGTCTGGTCAGGAGTCATTTGGGTCCACAAACGGCCACTGCAGTGTCCGCCCCACGTGGGGACCCCGCTCATCCCGGAGCTGCTGGTGGCCATGGGAAAGTGCAGATTGCCAGTCGTCTCCTCAGACGGCGCACGTGCTCGGGTGTCACAGCCCGGGGACCCGTCTGTCCTCTCGCTGCGGCCTCCCTCCGAGCCCTCGCTGGGCTGTCATCACAGCACCCCCCCCCTGCCTGCCCCCCCCCCCCCGTTCTAGTCCGGGACCCACCTTGCCCTCCTCCCCTCAGCCGTCGATTCCCGGCTTGATGCCACATCCCTGACCTGTGACCCCAAGCACAGCCTGGTTCAGTCCCGCTCTCTGCCCTCGTCATCCGGCTCCCGGGAGCCGGCGTGGCCAGAGGAAACCCCGGTCCCCGCTCATCTCACTTGATGGACGAGCAGTGACCCTGGCGGCCGCCGGGCACCCTGCTTTCTGTGGCCCTGAAGGCCTGGTTCACCCTCAGACGTCAGCACCTCCTCCCGTCCTTACTCTCAGCGGGTGACCTGTGTCACCGAGGAAACAGGAGTGTTTCATAGAGACACCCCCCACCCCCCCCTCGTCCACCCCCACCAATAATCTAGAACAGGTGCATGCAGGCCTGCTTGTCGTGGTCATGCTGTAGGCGTGTGAGCGCTCGGGGGGGCGTGTGAGTGCTCGGGGGGGGGGGCGTGTGGGCGCTCAGGGGGGCGTGTGGGCGCTCGGGGGGACGTGTGGGCGCTCAGGGGGGCGTGTGAGTGCTCGGGGGGGGGGGCGTGTGGGCGCTCAGGGGGGCGTGTGGGCGCTCGGGGGGGCGTGTGGGCGCTCAGGGGGGCGTGTGGGCGCTCGGGGGGGCGTGTGAGCGCTCGGGGGGGCGTGTGCCGTGGCGTCAGGTGCATTGGGAACGGACTCCCAGCCTTTCTAAAGCTACCGGCGTCCCGTCTGCCTGCTGCATAACCCGTGTGAAAACTGACGATGGCTAAAACCTGAAGCTGACCACCACGTCCACGTTCCCTTGCGGACCCCAACCGGCCCCGGCTCATGTGTCTGCGTCCTCCGTGTGCCTTGTATGGAGATGCCTTTCCTTTCCCAGGACATGGGCAAGTTTTGCCTCACGTACGAGGCGTCCATGACCCGGCTCTTCCGAGAGGGGAGGACGGAGACCGTGCGCTCCTGCACCGTGGAGTCCTGCGACTTCGTGCTGGCCATGGCGGACCCCTCCCAAACGGTAAGGAGACGCGCTTCTCACGCTTCTCCTAGAGCAGCGGTTCTCAACCCGTGGGTCGCGACCCCTTTGGCGGTTGAACGACCCTTTCACAGGGGTCGCCTAAGACCATCGGAAAACACATATATGATTACATATTGTTTTTGTGACTAATCACTATGCTTTAATTATGTTCAATTTGTAACAATGAAAATACATCCTGCATATCAGACATTTACATTATGATTCATAACAGAAGCAAAATGACAGTGATGAAGTAGCAACGAAAATTATTTTATGGTTGGGGGTCCCCACCACATGAGGAGCTGTATGAAAGGGTCGCGGCATTAGGGAGGTTGAGAACCACTGTCCTAGAAGGATGCCCGCCCGGGGTCTCTGATGAAATCCTGTGCGAACCTGCTCATCTCGACTCCATGTTCGCTGCCTCCTTCCCTCCACCCTCTCACGGGAGCAGGAAGTTAAAGCGTAAAGTGGGCACACACGGGGCGGACCGGCTGAGCCCGTCCTCTGTCGTCCTGCAACTCCTACACCAGAGGCTTTTCAGTTAGAAGGGTGCTCGGCAGAGGCACGAGGCAGGAGCAGTCGGTGTGCAGTGAGAAAAGGGTGAGCCCCCCGCCCCCGCCCCAGGGGCCTTGAGCTGGGTGACTGGGCCTGAGCAGGCGGGAACCCCGGCGCCCTGTGCACTGCCTTTGGACATCCCAGCGGTGGCCCGGGAAGTGCTACCAGTTCATTTTTGAGGAACCCAGATGCAGGTGAGCTCAGCCCGGGTCTGCCTGACCCAGAGCACAGACACACACACACACACCCTGGGCTCGGCTCTGCGGGGCGGGCGCTTGGTTCCAGAAAGCCTTCTGTTCTGAGGAGGGAGCAGCCGGTGTGGAGGCAGATCCCCCGGATGGCCAGGTCTGCGAGGGGTGTCACACCTGGACGGGCCTCCCTCATTCTGTGACCGGCCTAGCAGAGCCCAGAGGAGCCTGGGGCCGCCTCTCGGGTCAGACGTGAAAGTCCAGAAGGGCTGTTTGAGTGGAGAAATGCCACCCGAGGCCTCCTCCACAGCCTGGGGGAGGGGCAGCCCATGGGGGGCAGTGGGCGGCGCTGAGCAGGTCGCCTTGGCCATGCCTCCCGGACACCCTGGTGGCCTGACAGTCAGCGTCCTGTGAGACCCCTGCCAAGAAGGGCTGGGACCTTCCCTTTGGAGCTTGGGCTGCGCCCCACAACCTGACGCGCCCCATCCTTGGTCACTCAGATGGAGCAGAGATTGCAATTGTTCAAGATGGCGTCGGAGAAGCACCAGCACATGTACCGCCTGGCGATGACCGGCGCGGGGATCGACCGCCACCTCTTCTGCCTGTACGTGGTGTCCAAGTATCTGGCCGTCGAGTCTCCGTTCCTGAAGGAAGTAAGTCCCTCTTCCTGTGGCGGCTCAGGGCTGACCCAGAGCGTAGTGAGTTCGGGCAGCGGTCACCAACCGGTGGTCCGGGACGTCCGAAAGGTTGGCGGCCACTGATTTAGTGGGACCGCTCCATGGACCGGGCCAGGCAGAGCCCAGGGTGGGAAGTGGGAGCTGTGGTCTCAGCCCCAGACCGCTCTGCCCTCCCCTCCTGACTTACGGGCGTGACCAGCCCCCAGAGCACAGATACTAGTAAAATGCAGAGATCATTCAGAGGTGCCGAGCCTGAGTGTGCCTCACCTGTGGTGTTAATAGAGTTTACTGCATTTTAAGTCGATAAAATGTAGTTTCTAGGAATGGCTGTTTCACAAGCAGCTTGAGAGATTTCTGAAAGGCAGCAGTTGGCTCACCGGAGCTGGTGCCAGTCGGCTCCCGCAGCCCAGGGCCCCCATTACGAATCTCCATGTCTCTGCCACCTTTTGTGCCAACGACGCCTTCGCTGGTGTTGGCCCCTCCAGCCCAGGCGTCCTGTCCGCACCGGCCCCGCCCCTGCTGCAGGTGTACCGCCCGAAACAGGCCAAAAGCGAGCAGGCCGGTCCTTGTCTCTCCCGGGCCCCTGGGGACCGCGAGGCCGGGGCTGGGAAGAGGGTCATGGGAACGCGCTTGCTCCCTCCCAGGTCCTGTCCGAGCCCTGGAGGCTGTCCACCAGCCAGACCCCTCTGCAGCAGCCGGAGCTGTTTGACTTGGAGAAAAACACGGAGTACGTGTCCAGCGGCGGGGGCTTCGGGCCGGTAAGTGGACGGGCGTCGGTGTGTACAGAGCGGCAAGCCCCGGGCCAGCACGTGCCCGTCACGCCTGTCTGGGTTCAGAGCGCCACAAAGGAATTCCTGCTGGTTATTCGTACAGATGGGTTTCGTTTTTATGGTTTTTTGTTCACAAATAGGATTTGTTATTTGTCACCGTTAAAAGCCTGAGCTTAAATCTCACTTCCTTTGTCCTGCAGGTCGCTGACGATGGTTACGGCGTGTCCTACATTCTGGTGGGAGAGAACCTCATCAATTTCCACATATCATCCAAGTTCTCCTGCCCTGACACGGTACAGACCAAACCCCGCGCCCCCCCCCCTCCCGAAAGATGGGGTATTTCTGTGGTTGTTGTTGTTTTATTTTTATATATACATATATATTTTATAAATTGATTTCAGAGAGGAAGGGAGAGGGAGAGAGAGATAGAAACATCAATGATGCAAGAGAATCATTGATCGGCTGTCTCCTGCACGCCCCCCACTGGGGATCAAGCCTGCAACCCAGGCATGTGCCCTTGACCAGAATTGAACCTGGGACCCTTCAGTCCGCAGGCCAATGTGCTATCCACTGAGTCAAACCAGCTAGGGCTGTTTTTTAAAATATTTTTTTTATTGATTCCCAAGAGGAAGGGAGAAGGAGAAAGAGATAGAAACATCAATGACGAGAGAGAATCATTGATCGGTGGCCTCTTGCATGGCCCTTCCTGGGGATCAAGCCCACAACCTGGGCATGTGCCCGGACCAGGAATCAAACCGTGGCCTCCTGGCTCATAGGTCGGTGCTCAACCACTGAGCCACGCCAGCTGGGCTCAAATCATGTCCTTAATTTGACAGAAATTCTCAATTATGTACTTTGACTTGGTTTGGAGCTTTTCAAATTAGTGACTTTTGAAGTTCTCTTACCTTTGTTTTTAAAGAAATGATCTTTTTGATTAAATGTTTATGTTTGTAGCAATGGTTTTAAAGGTTAGTGTTGGAGAGCTTGTATAATGTTCAGACCCTGCCACACTGGAGGGTTAACATGCCCACGCAGGGACACACAGACACACACGTGACAAGGCAGGGGTCTTTGCGGTTGCGTGAATGGAACACGCCCCCCCCCTCCGGTCCACATTACGTCGCCTGGCAAGCAAGGCCCAGAGGAGACTGGAACTCATGTGCGTCTTGTGCTTCACGTGGAATTTAATGCCCTGACAGGGAACACTTCAGGTCCGACACACACCCACGCATGTACAGCCTGTGACCGCTGGGACCCTCACCTGTCTCCAGGCGTGTCCCTGGGGGGTTACGGGTGAAGTCCAGGCTTAGGGGCCCGGCAGAAAAGAAACAGTCGCTCTTCCCGGAGTCAGGTTACGGGTTACGTGGGGAGAGGCTGGAAAAGGGGGAATGGCCGCGTGGTCGCGTGTGTTTATGTGGTGTATTTTGTTTGTTTGTTTTCAAACGAAAGGATTCTCATCGCTTCGGGAAGCACCTGAGACAAGCCATGACCGACATCATCGCTCTCTTTGGGTTCAGCTCCAACTCCAGGAAGTAACTCCCAGGACGGCTGCGGGAAGGACAAAGGAGCTCTTCCGACAAAAACCAAATGAAAAATAGCTGTGACTCCTGGTCCTAGTTCAGGATGGAAAATTGCTCTAAAAGACTCACAACTGTTCTTGCCGTCGAGGGTTTGGTGTTTTCTTGTTTTCCCAGAACAGCGGGCTCCACCCCGTGAAGTGTAGCCCTACTCCTTTCAGGCAGGTTCCCAACGTGGGGGGCACTTGAGGAAGCGCCCCGAAACTCTTCGCATCAGCTCGCGCTTACTGGGGGATGGAAATGCCACGGGGGTTGTGACCTCACACGTGTTGAAAATGGGATGGTCACACTCCTCGGCGGCGACCCGGGACCTGGTACTTTAGGGGCATTTAATTTTTTCAGAGTAAAACTAAAGTGTGTTCCGTCCGTCCGGGGAGAACGCGCTGCGGGCTGGAGGTGTTGGCAGCTAACAGCTGACGCACACGTAACGCACTAACGGGACGCCGTGCTGCCGAACACCGTTGTCCCTGCGGTAACCGTCCTCGTCCACTTTGGTCTCGTGTGTGTGTTCGCCTGTCCGCGTTGCAAGCATGTAGTTCGCGCATCTTTCGTTTTCCCGGCCTTGTGAGTATTCAGATCCCAGTGCCTTAACCACGGAAGGCCCTAAATGTAAGGGAGACCGGACAAGGGGTTTATTTTGTAGTCTTTAGGTGGAATCGTGGGTGTCTTACTCCTCAGTTTACTGAGTGGATAACCCTAGACAGGCATTTTCCTGTGGTTCCCGTACCCCGAGAAAGACCGGCGCCCTTCTGAGGGCAGCTCTGTGGGCTCCCCCACCCCACTGCCTGCCTTGAGAGCGAGTGGACGCGCGTCAGAAATGGGGACATTGGATGGTTCAATATTGCGTGTCTGGAGTATCCCCTGAACAATAAAACATACTGTGTGCCTCGTCCTGCTTACCAAACTCACGGCAAGCAGACGAGACTTCTGCCCCCGGGAAAGGAACAAAACTTGAGCAAAGTGCCTGGAGAGGGCAGCGCCGATGCGCTGGGCTGGGAGCTTTCTGTCCCGCCTGGACTGGCGAGAGAGCACCCACTGTGTGTCCCGAGGCGCTGGGGAACCAGTGAAAGTGTCGCGAGCGAGCCCGACCATGGTGGCTGTGGCTGAGTGTCGACCCATGAACCAGAGGTTGAGGTCTGATTCCCAGTCAGGCTCATGCCCCAGTTGTGGGCTCGGTCCCTAGTGGGGATGTACAGGAGGCAACTGATCGATGATTCTCTCTCTTCATTGATGTTTCTCTCTCTTCCTCTCCCTGAAATCAGCAAAAATGTATTTTAAAAAAATGTTGCGCATGATGGGTGCTGGTTTCACACAGCCTACCCTTCAGCTGGGCGTGCCTTACCAAAAGAGGGTGAGTGACCAAAAACACGTACGCACTGAATCGTCCTCAGTATTTAATGTAAAAAGAAAGGATCCCGGAATTTGAAACACCACTGTCTCGGCTTCCTGGCGAGTGTGGCTGTCCACGTAAAGAACTGTGTTTGTTTTCTGACCACTTTGTCCCCGCTGGGCTTGCCTCTGTGAGGGCGGAACGATTGGAGGAGAAGGTGCCGGCCACGGAGCTAGCTCGGGCATGGTTTACTATGTCTAGGTTGTCATGTAAAAACCCCATCTGAGTGCGCCAGAGAGGTTTTTTTTTTTCCTCTTAAAGCAAGAAGAAATGAAAACAGAAAGAAAAACACACAACCATAGTGAGAAAAACCCCAGTCCATCTGTGGTACACAGCTCCGGCAGCGTGGGCCCCAGGCCACGCCGCCCGCATCGCGCATTCCTGACCACTGACCAGTCTGTGTTACCAAGCGTTCAAATGTACACGTGTTAGCACTCAAATATAGTTGGGCTTATCTCTCAGGTTTTAAATATTTTTGCTAATCAGTGCAGTTGTCAATGCAATTTTTATATTCCTTAAAAGATGGAAGAGTGGGTTTTTACTGTACATGTTGAAAGGAAGAGGTGAGAGTATTATGTATTTAATTTAATTTGGAACAAACCATGGTCTTAACCAGAACTGTGGTTTGGATTTGTTAGCTTGGACTGTCCATTGCATGTAAATACAATATGATCTTTTGGTTGTAAATCTTAGAAATGTAGTATGGATGTTATCATTAATAAAAGCATTAATCCAGTCTACTACAGCCTTTGTGTCTGACTCTTTTGTTCTGTTAACAAGGAGGTTATAAGTCAGATACCAAGCTGGGGCACTTGGGACCAAGATGAGAAACCAAGGTTTACAGAAAAACGCCTGGGGTCAGGCAGAGTGGACGGCACGGGCTTCATGCTCTGGCTGAGAAGGGAGGCTGGTAAGTGGGGCTGTGGATTTTCACTCTACATCCATTCATTCATCCACTCCCTTGTCCTGTGCCTAGAGCAGTGCCTGACATATAGTAGCTGCTGAGTAACTACCGATACGATGAACGCAGGGGTTCCGTTTCCCCACAGTTCTTATTGAGTGCCCACTGTGCTAAGCACTGTTTTACGCACTGGGAATACCGTGGGGACTCCACGAGGTTCTGACTGTAGATCAGTGGTTCTCAACCTTGGCTGCACATTAGAATCACCTGGGAATCTTTAAAATCCTGATTTCTGGGCCTTGTCCTCTGGAAATTCTGTTTCTTTGTTATGGGGTGGGGCCACAACATTAGTAACAAAAAAAGAATTTCCGGAGGATGAGGCCCAGAAATCAGGATTTTAAAAAGACTCCCAGGTGATTCTCAAGTGCAGCCAAGGTTGAGAACCACTGCTGTAGATGGAGATCAGATTCCAGTGGGAGCAGTTAACCAAGAGAACCAGTCAAAAGGGTTGTAAGTGTCCAAGGCAGGTGAGGGGACCATGGCAGGCGAGTCTAGCCGAAGGAGGGGAGAGTAGCCGGCCCAGGAAGGGGGCTCACTTAGAAACGGGTTTGAGGGGAGACACCCAGCAGGGCTCAAAGAGCAGCTTGTGGCCAGCAGTCTGGGTGGCTGTGCACATCAGAGGTGGCGCCTGACACCTGGGAACATGCTCAGTAAAGATGCCTGATGTGTGAATGAGTGGATGGGCCGGTGCGCTTGCCTGAGCTATTCAAGCCACTCACTTTTTTACTTGGGCTCTTGGATTTACATTAGCTGCCTTCTATCCCTGCAGTTGTACTCTGCCCCTCACACCCCCAACCCCTGAACTCAGCTGAGTTCAACATGATTATTTCAACCATAAAATTATTAGCGTAAAGCCATCTCCACACATGTATGCAAATCCCCCAGAAAGGGCTGAGAGGACTTCCTTCGCCGTGACCCTCCTTTGCAAGGCAGGTGATTAGGGACACCATGGTGCTCAAGGGACTGTCAGCTTCATCTGAGATGTAAATATTTCAGGTGGAGGGTTTGTTTATATAATTTGTATAAAGCCATCCTAGTTTTAATCTGAAGAAGCCGCTAGAGCCTTCTAGGGAGTCCTGCCCTGTGGATCACAGGAACAGGAAGTGAATGTCCAAAAAGTGGGTGTGAGCTTCCTTTCAAGTCAAGCAAGTTTGTCATAAACTACTTGCTGGGAATTGATAGATCCTCCCTTTCCCCAACTGGTGGGCGGGGTATGATGTAACCTGCAGCCCAGAAATACCTGAGTGACTAACCAGGTACCTTATATGGACTATACATTGGACCACCAATCCACACCTGCCAAATACCCTAAGCCCTTGTCCTATATGGACAATGCAGTAAGCCACCAATCAGTGTGCGCCGAGTACACTAAGCCCCCCACCCCTTCCCATTCCGCCCCTCAAAAGGCGTGCCCACCCCTGCACATGTTGCTGTCTTCCCCTTGTGAGGCAGCCGGGCAGGTGCTTCTCCTCTAATAAAGCCTGTAGTCCTGGTTTTAGGCCTCCGTCTGATCTTTCAGGAATATGTTTTAGGTCATTCACATGGCAGGAAAATTCCAACAGGGGTATCTTAATTTCATTGTCTTCTTTTGAACTAAACTTCAATGTCCCAGAAAAAAATTTCAGGTAAGCCCTAGCACACTTAAGGCTGTGCCTTGAATTTGGGAATTCTCAACTGCATGAAATTTTCTTGGCATTTCTTGAATGGTAAAGTGTAGAGCTAAATGGCAGTATACAGTGTTGCTGTCTTGGTTACTGTTTGAAAAGCTTAAATTTTTTAAAATGAGATTAGGAAGTTGATGTGTTTACATTTTAATTTTACCCAAACAATACTTGCACATGAAACAGAACCTGAGCGTTATGGTGAATCTTCGCCCCGGCCCGCCCCCTCGCATCCCCAGAATCCCTTTCAGCTCTACCCTTAGGGTAGGCAGGTCAGGCCATCCCCCTAAATGGGCGTTCACTTCTATGGAAGGTGGCTCTAGCTCACTCCCCACCCGAAGCGGGCGGCACATTAGTGTGAGCTGTGTCAGGTTTGCGGGACTCCGCCTCCTCCCCAGCATCAGTCATCAACGTCGGGTGCTTATCTTTGACTAGGGATGCCCAGTTCTGTCTCACGTCCCAAGCTGCAGCACCAAGGATGTGACGTGTGCGCTCGGCCTGGCCCTCTGTCCACCCGCAGCGCTGGGGAGGTGGGGCAGGGGGGAGCAGAAAAAGTATATTTTAAAGACTAAAGTCATAAGTCAAGCGAGGGAGTCCCATCAGCGCTGCATCAGATGGGTCTGGGGGCCTCAGTTTCCCCACCTGAGCCTGGAGCTGCTGAGCTCCAGAGTGTCCCTCCCTGCCCACCTCCACACAATGGCTGCTCGCTGGTCCCGGCCTGCACCCGCGCACCCCGCCCACGGCCACAGGCCCCGCCCCCTCCCCTGAGACCCAATCCACTCCCCCCTGCGCGCCCCGCCCTGCAGATCCCGCCCACGGCCACAGGCCCCGCCCCCTCCCCTGAGACCCAATCCACTCCCCCCTGCGCGCCCCGCCCTGCAGATCCCGCCCACGGTCACAGTCCCCGCCCCCTCCCCTGAGACCCAATCCACTGCCCCCTGCGCACCCCGCCCTGCAGATCCCGCCCACGGCCACAGGCCCCGCCCCCTCCCCTGAGACCCAATCCACTCCCCCCTGCGCGCCCCGCCCTGCAGATCCCGCCCACGGCCACAGGCCCCGCCCCCTCCCCTGAGACCCAATCCACTCCCCCCTGCGCGCCCCGCCCTGCAGATCCCGCCCACGGCCACAGGCCCCGCCCCCTCCCCTGAGACCCAATCCACTCCCCCCTGCGCGCCCCGCCCTGCAGATCCCGCCCACGGCCACAGGCCCCGCCCCCTCCCCTGAGACCCAATCCACTCCCCCCTGCGCGCCCCGCCCTGCAGATCCCGCCCACGGCCACAGGCCCCGCCCCCTCCCCTGAGACCCAATCCACGCCCATCCCCCAACTCCGCCCCCTTCCACAACAGTTAACCGCCACACCTGTGCTCCAGCAACCCCAAGGCCCGGTGCGCCCCTCCGACGAGGCCTGTCTCCAGGGCCCTGGCCCGGCCTCGGGTCTGCAGGCGGGGGCGGGGGGGACGGTGGGCCCCTGGTCAACCCCTCGGGGCGGCTGGACTCCCTGGTCGGGACGGTGGGACCCCTCTCCCGCCATCAGCCCGGGGGTCGCGGTGGTGGCGGCGGGTAGGCCAGGCGCCCTCTTACCTGGCCGCGTCTTTGCAGGTGCGCGGCTCTGCCCATCCCTCCTGGCGCTGGGTGCGGGGTCCCGTCGGGAACATGGACGAGGCGCCCCTGCTGGGCGGGATGTCCAGTCCCGAAGAGGAGATGGGGCCCGACCTGTTCGGCGCAGAGGGTCGGTTTGTTTCGGAAAACATAGGCCTGAAGGCGCCGGCGGCGGTGAAGGCGGAGGAGGAGGAGTTCCACGTGTTTAAGGACCCCTACCTGAGCCCCGCGGGCCCCAAGGAGCCCCTGCTGCACGCCTTCAACCCGCCGCTGGGCGCGGACTTCGGCAGCAAGGTCAAGGTGGAGCTGCTGGTGGATGACCGCGAGGAGGAGATCCTGGGCCAGTTCCCGAGTCTCGCCGAGCTCGACCCCCTGGAGGACGCGGTGCTCCCCGCGGCCCCGCCGCCCCCGCCGACTTACAACGTGCACCTGCTGTCCTCCCTGCTGACCCCGCACCGGAGTCCTGCCCTCGTGCCCCTGGGCGCCTGGGCCCTGGACGGAGCCGCCCACGCCGGCGTCCGTGTGATCCCAGTAAGATGGGGGGTGGGGGGGGTGGGCACGGTACCCCCTCAGCCCTCCGGGAGCCGGGCGGGGAGGCTGCTGGCTGCCCCCGGCATGTCCCTGTGTCAGCCCATCCCTGGTTGGTGTCCGGCCACACAGGGTGCAGCCCTTTGTAACCCGTTCCGCCTGCAGGTGAATCACGTCCTGGGTCCCTGGTTCACACCTGGCCTAGCCCTGCAGGGGGCGCCCGACCACAGAGGAAAAGGACTGGAAAGTGGGTCACACGGGGAGAGGAGCCCTGATGGTCAGGGTAACTGTGTCTGTGAAAACAAACGCAGCGTGGTTGGCTTTTCATGTTCTTGCCTTTAGGTTTCTCCCCCCTTTACATTGAGAACGCCTGTGTCATACAGAGCACAGCGAACTCCTGCCAGCTCCCAGATAACTACCCTCGTTTGCTGAAGAAAATCATCGATAATTTTCTGCTCTGTCCTTGCTAAACAAATTCATTTTTTTAAAGTATATTTTTTATTGATTTCACACAGGGAGGAATGGAGAGGGACAGAGAGAGAGAAACATCAATGATGAGGGAGAATCATGGATCGGCTGCCTCCTGCAACGCCCCCTACTGGGGTTCGAGCCCTCAGCCCAGGCATGTGCCCTTGACCAGCATCGAACCCAGGACCCAGGACCCAGGACCCTTCGGTCCACAGGCCAACGCTCTATCCACTGAACCAAACCGGTCAAGGCAACAAATTTATTTTTAAAGGAAGCAAAGGATCCCAAGGAAATGTATGCCACCGCCTACTCCCCACCCCTCACCCCTGAAGGATCTAGTTTGGAAGCTAGGTTACTCAACCATTAATCCTTTGAGTAGGTCATAGGCTAAGCCAGCCGTGGGCAAACTACGGCCCGCGGGCCGGATCCGGCCCGTTTGAAATGAATAAAACTAAAAAAAAAAAAAAGACCGTACCCTTTTATGTAATGATGTTTACTTTGAATTTGTATTAGTTCACACAAACACTCCATCCGTGCTTTTGTTCCGGCGCTCCGGTCCAGTTTAAGAACCCATTGTGGCTCTCGAGTCAAAAAGTTTGCCCACCCCTGCGCTAAGCCTTTGCACTACTGTTGAGATGGCTGGAGCCGGACTCCACCTCCCCCACGCCAGCAGCAGCACCTTGGATTTCTGCTTTCTGGTGTTTTGGTTATTTTAGCGCAAGCACTGTTCCTTGGTGTAGAGCAGGGGTCCTCAAACTACGGCCCGCGGATCACATGCGGCCCGCCAAAAACATTTGTTTTTTTACTTCAAAATAAGATATGTGCAGTGTGCATAGGAATTTTTTCATAGTTTTTTTTTTTAAAAATTATAGTCCGGCCCTCCAACGGTCTGAGGGACAGTGAACTGGCCCCCTGTTTAAAAAGTTTGAGGACCCCTGGTGTAGAGGTCCCATCTGACGGAGGGACCACAGAGCAGGCAGCCCCAAGCCCTCCTCACACAGAGGTCTCCCGCAGAACCTCTCTGCCAGCGTGAATGTTCATTTGCCAAACTTGCCCTGATAGCTTCTGCCTCTTGGTCCTGGCACGGCTCCCATACAAACACCATCTTTTTTGAAGGATTACCTGCCCTGTCTCACAAACAGCTGGGCAGGTGGAGCCTAAGGGTGGGGGCAGAGGGTGCACGGTTAGGTTAACTGTGTTTTCCGCCCTCCTTACATTCTTTTTTTTTTTAATCCTCAAGGATATTTTCCCATTGATTTTTATTTATTTTTCTTTTATCTCCCCCCACCCCCATTGATTTAGAGAGAGAGAGAGAGAGGATAAACATCGATAAGAGAGAGAGACGCCGAGACCGGTTTGGCTCAGTGGATAGAGCATCGGCCTGCGGACTGAAAGGTCCCAGGTTCGATTCCGGTCAAGGGCATGTACCTGGGTTGCGGGCACATGCCCAGTAGGGAATGTGCAGGAGGCAGCTGATCGATGTTTCTGACTCTCTATCTCTCTCCCTTCCTCTCTGTAAAAAATCAATAAAATATATATTTAAAAAGAGAGAGAGAGAGAGACATCAAGTGGTTGCCTCCCATATGTGCCCTGCCCGGGGCTGGGGATTGAACTTGCAACCAAAGTACATGCCCTTGACCGGGAGTCGAGCCCGAGACCCTTGGGTCCGCAGGCCAATGCTCTAACCACTGAGAAAAACCGAGGGCAGCCCTCCTTACATTCTTATCATTTAAAAAGTATCTCAATTTTAAAACCCTCAATTCTGATGGTAATTTTTTTAACTGAAACTTTTTAGTGTCTTTCTTTTTTTTTTTCTTCTTTTTTTTAATATATTTTATTGATTTTTTACAGAGAGGAAGGGAGATAGATAGAGAGTTAGAAACATCGATGAGAGAGAAACATCGATCAGCTGCCTCCTGCACATCTCCCACTGGGGATATGCCCGCAACCCAGGTACATGCCCTTGACCGGAATCGAACCTGGGACCTTTCAGTCCGCAGGCTGACGCTCTATCCACTGAGCCAAACCGGTTTCGGCATTTTTAGTGTCTTTCTTACTTCATTGATTTTCAGTAGTATCATGGTATTTCTCCCTGTTCTTGGTAATTGGCTGGTGTCACTGAGGTGACAGTTGCGTAGAGCACAGCTGAGACACAAAGGTGGCGGTCATGCCCACATTACTTTCATACTCACGTTGTCCTACTGTTCAGTTAGGGAAGCTCCACACTAACTACCGCTAGCAGTGCGTTGTAAGTTACATTATACATATCACCAAACAGCAGCAGGGACTGCAGGCTTTGCAAGGAAACAGCAAAAACAATGGGCCAGAAGGTTCCACAGAGCCGACGAGCCTGCTCTCAGGGGGCACTGAAGGGTGGGCACCTCAGGACGGTCCCGCTGGCTGCAGCTCCAGTGGAGTGGGGGCTGGCGAGCAGCTCGAGGGGCGCCCACTGACCTGGGAGTCTGCTCGGTCACACGGGGCCACGTGGAGATCACACCTCTGGCCCCACGGGCAGGTGGGACGACTGTGCCCCAGGGAGGGAGGGTGAGGAAGGAGGCACGCAGGCCAAGTGTGACTTCCAGAGAGAACGTTCTGTGCTGTGCAGCTGCTGCACCCAATGTCCCCCAGGTGGTTTCTGAGCAGCGACCGCTTTTCCAGGTGGAAGTGAAGGAAGAAGGTGGCGCTGTGCCGAGTGAGAGCGTGGAGGAGGCCGCTCTGCAGAACCCTCGGTCCCAGGAGCCCTGCAAGTTCCCGTGCTCGCAGGACGCCGAGGACGCCCTGGGCGGCTCTCAGAAGGACGGGAACACCATGGTAACCCTGCTGGGAGAGCGGCTGCTGTGTGGGTGCGGGGCCTGTGTCGCTGTGACTGAGCCCACTGCACTGGCGGTGTCAGTCAGCGTGTGCCTGCTGAGTTGGCATTTTGGTTGTCTCCCCAGAGGGCATTCGAGCCTGCCTAACCCTCCCGCTCCAAGATCCTCACTCCAGCCAGTGCAGCAAGTCAAACAAGGATGAGGACATGGCTGTGTTTTTAAGGACAGTGACCACACGTCACATCAGTCAGCACAGACCCAGGCGGCCTGACAGCAGCCGGCTGAGCGGGTGGCGCGTGGGTGGTGGCCTGTGGGTGGGAGGTGGGCTGCGGCTGCAGGGCCCAGGCTGCTGCCCTCCCTGCCCACCTCCAAGTCCTAATACCACCAGCACTCCTCTCGGAAAGGCAGTCAGTGACACGTGTGGTCTGTGTGCTACTTTCCTGAAATTCTCTTATCCAGTCTGTAGGGTGGGTATTATTTTTGTCTTCATTTTATGGCTAAGAAACAGATGTTACATAGTCGGCCCATCCGGCGCCTCTAGGATTCGGGCCCGCCCCAAGCATTCTGTGAGCAAAGAGCCCAACAACCAAGCTTGTCCCCCACCCCCGCAGCTCTTGACTCTGAGGAGGCCTTCGCCCTAAGCCCACACTTTCCCAGGGAATGAACCCGGCTTAGCTCTGGCATGCACGGCACTGGCCTCTCTGCCAGGCCCCGGGGAGTGAGGGCAGAGCTTTCCCAGGACACACGGACCAGGGGAGCAGGGCGGGGCCGCCTCCATTTACACCAGACCATTGAGTCAGGCCCCCGGGTGCGCGATGGACAGAGGCCTGGGGTCCACCCTGCGCCTCTCTCGCGCGTGCATGGCTATAATTTAACCCTCCAGATACAAATAAACTCCCACTGAACACGAATGCTGGCCCTTGTCCAGGGTCAGTGCCCAGAGCTCTGCCCGGAGCGCCTCACTAGCAGGGGCTCTCCTGAGACCGGTAGCACTGGTCCTTTAGGCCTGAGTTGTCCTGTCTCGGAGCCCAGAGGCCACCGAGGGCAGAAGCACAGCCGGCTGAGTGGAAGCTGTGTGGGCAAAACCACGGCTGCCCTTCCTGGGACGGGGCCAGCGAGGGCTCCAGCCCGGCTCTGCCCGACCGCCGTGCCCGGCTGGCGGGCCCTTGCCTCGTGGAGGGAGTTCAGGGTCAGAGCCCAGCCCGGTGGCCTGAGTGCTGGCCAGGCCCAGGAACACTGACGTGGCTTCTTAGAATTTTCCAGTTCTTGGATTAACCTTTCTAAGTTGTACTTGTAGGAAATAACATTAATAGACGTTTAAAAAAATCCCACATATTAAATAAACACATGAGTATGGCAGGAAGGAACGCTTGTCATGAAATTAAAGAAGGCTGAGTGGGCCGGGGTAGGGCAGTCGGTGCGCTCTGCGCTCCCGTGGCCTGGAGGAGGAGGCGGGGCCTCTGTGAGCCCAGCCGCCGTCTCAGAGAGCGTGTGGTGGAGCAAGGAATCGAGAACAGATGGGCAGGTTGCCATTTTCCAAGAAGACATAAATTCCAGATTAAAGCTATGTTGTTGGTGGAAGTTCGTGCGGGTTCATTCTGGGGCGGTTTTTTGTTTTGTTTTGTTTTTTTATAGCAAAGGTGGAAATTCATTGAAGAGCAAGTACAGACTCCCACGTGGGAGGGGAGAGAGTCCCCCGGGCGGCTTTGACACGTGAGCCTGACCCTTGTGTCTCATTCCAGGTGCTGTGTCAGTTGAAAGGCGGGACGCCAATGCTGCGCACAGACAACCCGAGCGCGCGAGAACTAAAAGCACTCCATTTGGTTCCTCAGTATCAAGACCAAAACACTGCTCTGCAGTCAGGTACGAAGTAAATTCATTCAAAAGCTATGTCCTATCTGTCAGTTGGTAAGTGACCATGTTTGGCTTTGTATATTGAAAAAAAGTGAGATAGGCAGTGAGGGTATTAAGGAGGCAATTTGGCAAACTTCATGTTCCATAGAAGCGAGCTAAGAATGGAAAAATGTCTTCATAGACCGGTGTGTGCGCCTTCCATTGACTGTCTCAAGTTTTGGGATAGCCGCGCCCTTCTTCCACTAGCTGTGGACGGCTTGCCATCCTAACAGGTGACAACTCCTTCCAGCACGCTGGTGTGCTGGGGGCCTGGTTGAAGCATCAGCCCTCCCAGCTTGAGTGGGGGCTTGGCCCTCAGGTGTGGTATAAACTGCATGTAAGGGAAACGCCTTCATATAAGCCCCAGGAGTTCTGAAATAACTGCGTAAAATGCTGATTATCTGACACTCATTTACTCGGCAACTTCTTCAAACTGGCACAGTAATAAGCGACATGCAGGTACGTGATGATCCTGTAACGCCTTAGGCATGACTACAGAGACTGAATGGTGTAGCTTTCAGCTTGTGCTTGCAGAAGGTAGACAAGAATTCTTCAAAACTGGGCATTTCTGTGTGACTGCGTATGTAATTGCGTTTCTCCAAATCTTGATTTAACCAGAATATTTCCTTACCAGATTCACTGCCCATAATTTAAGTCCACATTAAACCCAGATGTCCTCTCCTGGACCTGCAGAGTCTGGGCAGAGAGAGAGAGAGTGTGACCCTCTTCCATCCGACAGTCCTTTCATCCAGGGACAGGCAAGGCCTTCGGGACTCTGCCTTGCCTCACTGTGCAGAGCAGGGCGGGCATGGTCCTCCCAGCCGGAGCTTCCAGGCTCCGTTCCCTGGAGGTCAGAGCTGTCTCTGGTCCTCACACAGGCAGGGCGTTCTTTCCCACCCCACCCCCCTTTCTGGCCGTGGCAAGCCACCGTGCCTTTAGATCCACAGGAGGACTTCCTTGTCATGTAATCCCCATTCCCTTGCCTAGTCCCCTTTGTGATGCTGTAAACATACTAAGTATCAGCGTAAAATAACTGTATCCTGACCTAAGTCTTAAGGTAGCATCTCTCAGAGGCTGCAGGTGGGTGATTCGGCAGAGGAAGGCACGTCTCCTTCCACTGGGACCCACCAAGCCCTTGGTGTCTCAGGAATGGTTGTCACTGTGCCCTTGGGCCCAAGAAACACCTACCAGCTCTACTCCTTAGGTACTTTGGGCTAAATAACCTGATCAGTACTTACATCCTCACCACTAAGTAACCAGTTGGAAAAGAAACACATAAATGGAAAGTACTTCACCTGATGACCAGCAGATGTCGCTGTGCTTTCTTTGAAAATAAACTTTCTGGCGGCTTCCTGGTGAGTGTGCTGCCTACTCCAGGGTACCTCAGCCAGCAGTTTGGGAACCTGGGTATGCAACATTGTTTAGGATAGACTATCCCTGGAGCTCAAGCTAAGTAGCTTCATGACAAAGAAAAAGGGTGTAATTAGTAAAAACTTACATTGACTTGAAAGTTTTTATAGGATAAAAAACAAAGAGGATGAAAATAAATTTAAATGACTTTGCACATGATAAATCCATGATACATTTCATGTTTGAACATTCTTCCGTGTGCACGTAGAAGGAAAACAATATATGCATCAATTAATTTTAATTGTCTTCCTTACAGATGTCCCTAAACCAGTGACTACTTTAGTAGGAAGATATTTGCCAGTGCCAGCAAAATTAAATCTCATTACACAACAAGTGAGTCATGTTTTAACAAAAAAACAACTGTCTCTTGAAATTTTGATTGTTGGAATTTCTCAGGAAATACAATTATCCTCCATTTAAAGATCCACAGTGAACCATTTACCAAGGGTTCAGCCCCGTCCCCACAGTGACAGGCCTGGGAGGGGTGGATCCGACCAAGATGCGGCTCTTTGTCCCCCAAACAAAGCAACATAAGACACATGGCTCTAAGCTCCTGCAGGAGACAGACAGCAGACAGACCTAAAAAGGGAGTCACACTGCGCCCGGACAGCAAAGGATGGGCACAGGGCATGGGGGTCCGTGGGAGGAAGGCGGACCCGTTGGCTCCACTGAGAAGTGTTAGGTTAGGTGGCTCAGGAGGCGGCACAAGAAATAGAGTCCAGTGAATCAGAAAAGAAAGGAAAGGAAAAGGTTTATTCTGCGTCCCCGGGAGACCCACGTACCCCAAGGACAGGGCATGTGGATTCACGCCAACAGGGAGGGGGGCGCTTTTTTTATACTGCGGTTGGGTGAGGGGCGGGGACATGAGCTGAGGAATTCTCTGCTGCAGGGAATGGGCGGAATATTCAGGACAAAGTTCTTATCTGTGTGGGGGTATGTGAATTCAGGGAGAAGAAGCTGGTATCTGTGTCTGGCACCTTGATCTGTGAGAAATTCCAGGGGAAGTCCATTATCTTGTCATGTCTGCATGTATCCGATCCTGGGCTCTCTCCGACCTAACAAGAAGGTCTTGAAAGACAGAGGGAGGGAGCCAGGTGGTGCCTCGTGGAGGCAGATTCCAGGCAGGGCCCAGCACGGAGAGCAGGACAGCGGGGCTGGGGTGAGTGAGCGTGAACGGGAGGAAGAGGCAGGTGATGGAAGGGCTGTGCCTTCAGTGGGCTTAAAGGGGCCGGCCCAGAGCGGGGGCAAGGCCAGTGGTAGACCACGGCCCTAACAATCTCAGGCCACAGGCAGTGGAGGTGGCGAGAAGCAGCAGCTCCTCAGGGTACTTTGAAGGCTGCGCCAGTGTTTGTGAGAGGCTGGATGTGGGAACCGGAACCGGTTGAGCCAAGGATGCCAGGGTCTTCAGCCTGAACATGGGCCGAGGGGGTGTCCTCGGAGCTGAGAGGGGAGTGGGGGCAGCCTGAGTGCCCCTGGGAATGTGGAGTTCAGCGTCTCCGAGTTGTTGGGAGTCGGCTCAGAGGGCGGAGTCGGCACACCTGGGAGTGACAGCCACCAGCTAGAGATTTCTGAGTCTGGTTTAGAGTTAATATTTGTTGAGTAAATATTTCTCAAATGATACAATAGGCAGGAGGGAAGGGTTGCTAATGAGACATCAAATGTTATGAGTCTAAGCCAGGGGTGGGCAAACTTTTTGACTCGAGGGCCACAATGGGTTCTTAAACTGGACCGGAGGGCCGGAACAAAAGCATGGATGGAGTGTTTGTGTGAACTAATATAAATTCAAAGTAAACATCATTACATAAAAGGGTATGGTCTTTTTTTTTTTAGTTTTATTCATTTCAAACGGGCCGGATTCGGCCCGTGGGCCGGGCCGTAGTTTGCCCACGGCTGGAAGCCATGGTCCTGTGAGCGCCATACACCTCCTCCCTCCCTCCTGGCCGCCCCCTCCCCCCCCTCGCTGCCTCACGTGGCACTGCTCTTCCTCCTCTGAGCTCTCGCAGGAGAAATGCCCTTTAGGCCACACCTCCTCCCGGCTCTCCTTGGCTGCGATGATTCTTGTCCCCGTTCTGGTTCTGGCTCCCCTGACTTCTTACCCTGTGGGCCTTGGCCAATTCTCCTAGCAATGCATTTGCTGCCTCCCTGGAACCCCTGCTTCCTTGCCAGCCCCCAGTTCCGAGTGTTGTTAGAGCCTCGCTCCTCAAGGTGGGCATCCCCGGAGCTGCTGGAAACTTGGCTCTCAGCCCCGCCCAGAACCCGCATCCCAGCGAGGTGCCAGGGAGGTGGGTTCCTGTCTCCACTCCTGGGTGCCAAACGCTGCTGAAGAAGGCTGTGGGTTCCAGCAAAGGTTGCCCTAGATTTGCTGCCTGCGTGGCCCTTAGGAGACATTCCTTTTTCTCTGCGTTACTCTGGGCCTAAGCAGAGGGGAAGAAACTGCCCCTGGTTTATGCGAAGAATGGCCTCAGCCCCGTGAGATCCTTTCTCCAAAAGAATCGCAGCGCTTTGGACGGCCCGTGGGGACGGGTGTCTGGGACGGAGGGACACGCGGGCACGTCCCTCCTGGGAACGGAGTCCCCGTGCCAGTGGGAGGCTTTGCACAGGGTGGTTGCTCGGTGTCCTCGAGCCCCAAGAGGCAGCGGAGACACACAATTTAAAAAGAGGTGAGAGGGGGGCGAGGAGGAGGATGGGTAAAACGGTGTTTTTCCCAGGCTGTACTGCGTAAGTAAAGCTTATTTTAAAATTTCAAGTTTTCAGTGGAGGGACAGGATAGGGCGTTTAGCTGTGATATAGACAATCTCAAAACCTAAATGTATCCAACCCTTTTCATTTCTTCAAGCTCCGAGAGGGAGAAAATTAGGTCAGCGATGTTGCTAGCTTTTCCTTTCCCTGTGAGCCATGCTGCTGAGGAACAAAGAAAGATAAGCTGGAACCAGGAGAGCCACGGCCGTGGATAAAGCAGCGATTACGACATTGCTTTTGAATTCGTTAATGTTGACTATGAAATGCTCCTTTTGAATAGATGAAAAAGTAATGGTTGCTAATGAGACATCAAATGTGAAGATCGCTCATGTTACACTAAGGATATAATAATAGTGGCCATTTTTAGTTTACAGAGATTGGTAATTGAATTTATTTCACAAAATGAAAAAGATGTCCAATACAGTGTTCTAGCCAGCGGCTGACCGCTGTGTGTGCTGCCTGCCAGCTGCTCTGTGGCCTGGCCCTAGGTCCCAGACGTCCCTCGGTCCGGTCCGCAGTCAGGGCCCCTGGCCTCGGCGCCCTGTGGCCAGGCTCCTGGCTGTGGCCGCCACCTGGGCTGGAGCCTTCGGGGCTGATGGCACGTTCCTGCTAACAGACCCAGACTTGTTGGGAAGGGATTTCGAGATAAAACCAGGAGAAGGATTGTTTTCCTCTGTAGTCAGGGGCTGACTGGAAGGAACGTTTAAAACAGGGGTCCTCAGACTTTTTAAACAGGGGGCCAGTTCACTGTCCCTCAGACCATTGGAGGGCTGGACTATAGTTTTTAAAAAAACTATGAACAAATTCCTGTGCACACTGCACATATCTTATTTTGAAGTGAAAAAACAAAACGGGAACAAATACAATATTTATATATTGTATTTATATACAATATATAAACTGGTACAACCACTTTGGGGAGTTTGGCACCAACTACTACATGTGGCCCGCGGGCCGTAGTTTGAGGACCTCTGGTTTAAAACATCCACTAATTCAAAATATGCTGGCCTTGCCTCTCTGCAGCTGGACCACGGAGCCCAGCCGGCCGCGGCCTTGGGGTCTGCTCTGCCCTCGGAACCAGCCCTCCCCGCACCGCCCCGGATAACGCTGGCTGGGTAAGGACCATCGCCATCGACAGTCACTCCTTCAAGAACCTAAGAGGCTCTCGATGCACTGTCATTTCCTTCTAAGTGGAAGCATTAGCTTTGCTGCAGCCTTCCCCAGCAATAAAAGAGCTTTGGGAGGAGCAGCGCGTGACAGTGTCGTGTGCGTGGGGTTGGTGTCGCCGGGACGGCCCCGTGCTGCCGCCGGGCTGTGTCTCAGAGGCTCCGTCTGCTTCACATTGGTTCACGTGAGCTGTTGTATTTCTTTTTCTTTCTTGCTGTCATCACGTGAGCAATGGCGTGGCCGTCCCTTACTGTGGATGGTGGTCTTGGCGCACCTTCCCGCGGGTCCCTCACGCTCTCCGGCAGCGCGCCAGGCGGTCTCCGAGGGGACGTGGCTGCCCTTCCTGCCTGGGACCTCGATTGCCATTTTCAAGTGGCGGCTGTCATTGTAACTCAGTAAACTCGCCCAGCTGGTTGAAGCTCTGTTCACATTCACGGACCAGCCGGGACGGGCAGCCCTTTCCTCCAGGCAACCTCTGTCCTGCCTCCAGGAGTGCGGGCAGGCAGCCTAAGGCAGCGGGCGTGGGCCTGACGGAGGGAGCCCAGCAGTGGGGGAGGGGCTCCTGCGGGGCTGCCCTGGGCACAGGCTCACCAGGCGCTGGCAGTGGGAGCGGCCGAGGGAACCCCTAGTTCTGGAGGCTGCGTGGCCGTGAGGAGTGAGCACCAGCCGTCGATGATTTCTGTTCTCCGGCTTCCCCCGGGTGTGCTGCTGTTGCTGTCCTGGCCCCTGGTCGTGGCCGGCACAGCCAGGCGGCCCTGCTGGCTGCGTGGCAGGTCGGGTTGTGCAGCCATGAGGGGGTCATGGGCCCGAAGACACTGGTTTCCCCTCCTTGTCCTCGGGAGCTTTGCTGTGTGCTTTGGCGCGGCCAGGACCCCGGTCCCTCTGGGCGCCGTTGGAGGACGTGGGGCAGAGCCTGGTGAGGGTCCTCCCTGCAGCCCCTTTCTCCCGGGCCCTCCCCCTCTCCAGCCTCTACCAGGCTTTCTCACTCAGCACAGTCTCCCTTTTTTGAGGTCATTATACAGGTCATAACCAATTTTCTGTTATAAATGATGTGCCAGGAACAATATGAGCTTTGTGTTCGCATTTTTTGCTGCGAATAATTACTTGATTTGCTGCCACTGCACGAACCCAGCCGGTGATCTGCATCTGAACGCCCTGTGCTGGGCCTGGGGTCTGGGAGGGCGGTCAGGGGCTGCTGCTCCGTTCTCACCCGGCCTGGCCCCAGCTCGTACCTCTTAGGCTCCCCACTAGCTTCCTTGTTGATTTCCCCAAGACAAGGCCAGACAGGGTCCGAGTAGGGATGTGGGCGGGGGTCAGCGTGGGCCCGGCCTGCCAGCGAATGGGTGAATTCACTCCCAGTCGCCCTTCTGCTGGGTGTGAAGTGCTCCCTTACCAACTAGCTGATCACGTGGATGAAAGTCTGTCTGGCCACCGGTGTTGGTCCAATAATCCGATCACCAGTATTGGTGTGAATTCTGACACATCATTGCTGCTGTTATTTTTGGTAACGTAATGACGACTATAATAAGGAATATGAAGTTTCTGCTTTTCTGGAAACTTTAAAAATATGTCTGTATTGGTTCAGAGAGGAAGGGAGAGGGAGAGGGAGGGGGAGAGAGAGGAACCTCAGTGATGAGAGACGTGAGGGGGGTGTCCCGGGGGAAGCGGGGCAGGGGCTCTGGAGCTGGAAGTGCCACAGCAGCTGGGAGCTGGCGCAGTGACGGGGTCTTCCCGTTTTCCCAGGAGGAGATGGTTGACTGCGAGTCAGGGGCATAGTGTGGACCCTGTCACACGTGTGTCCCCAGCATTCATCTCCCCCACACAGCACCCAATGGGAGAGACAGCAAGACCAAGCCTAGAGCAGTGCGGCCTCGGGTCCCCTGCGTCTTCTCTCCCAGGAGGGTCTCTGGTGCCGTGGCGGAGGGGCGGGGACAGCTGGTGGGAAGACGGCTCTTTATTAACTGACATGTCCACCCCAACCTGCTGTGTTCCCGGGACAACAGCAGTGGGGCCAAGGGATGGTGGGCATCAGTGGACATTTCCAGGAAATGGTTTTGACTCGGCCACGGCCTGTGACAGGCTGTGCGACTGTCCCCACAGGTACTGTGACTGCTTTGCCAGCGGGGACTTCTGCAACAACTGCAGCTGCGATGCCTGCTGCAGCCACTTACGCCACGGACTCGAGCGCTTCAAGGCCATTAAGGTAAGTGCCTTCCCATTAAACGAAAGCATCTCGGAAGCACTGAAATGTCTCGCAGGCGTAAAACCACCACCAGAGAGTCTGCCTTTCAGTTTGGGGAAAGCCTGGGTGTTGAAGAATGTACACAGCAAGCGACAGGGAGGGAGCTTTGCCCTCCCCTGGGACGCCCCAGGACTCGGAAGGTCCTGATTCAAGAACATGCACATGTCCACGTTGTCTCGACCTGAGAAACTGGGTCATACACACAGCAGAGAGGCCCACGTTGGAGCAGCATGCTCTGCAGACACGTGGCTGGCCCACTGTTGGGGGGAAATGGGGAGGAAGCTCTCAGCCATCACGAATGTCTCGATTGTGCTCCAGGACGTCCGGGTGACGGGAGAACCGGGGCTCCCTTCCAGGCCGCCGCCCTGCAGGCCGCTTGCTAACGGCTCCCTGCGGGAGCTTGCAGCGCCTCTTCTGTGGACACACAAGGTGCCCAGAGCAGGGAGGACAGTTAGGCTGGGGCCGGGGGCCTAGTTTGCACAGGACAGTGAGGCCATCACCGTGGACCGGAGATCAACATGCGCCATGGCTGGTCAGTTCCTTGTTCCTACAGTAATCTAACTCCCCTCTTGAATTAGAGATAAGTTTGTTGAAATTGATGACACACATAACTTCAGTATAGTAGCACTTTCTTTAGGGTAAAAGGTACTGTCTGCAGTGTACAACGCTTCATTTAAAAAGTGGTGGCATTCCCGTGCATTGCTGGTAGGAATATAAACTGGTACAACCACTTTGGGGAGTTGTTTGGCACCAACTACTGCAGCTAACCCTTGCATGTACTATCACCCCGCAGTTTTATCTTACTTCTAACACACAGCCAGTAGACATGTCCACCAGAGCCTTTACAAGAATGCCCTCAACAGCTTTACTCATAGTAGCCGCAAACCGGACCCGACCCGGTGTCCGTCTGAGGCAGGGCGATGAGCCTGTGCGTGCTGGCCGTCAGAGGGGCAGGAAGGAGGAGAGCTCTGTGCAGCTGCGGGAGGATCTCCTGCGGGCGCTGCTGGAGGAAGCCAGGTGGAAAGGGTACACGCTGCGTGATGCCACCTGCGTGAGGTTCCAGCAGAGGCGGGACGAAGCCTCCAAGTCCAAACAGGCTCCCCTGGGGGTGCTGATGGGCAGGCGTCACCGGGAGCCTCTGGGGCGGGCCGTCGAAGTTGACGAATGGGGCACACGGGGCACAGCCTGCTCAGAGTCCTGACCTCGTCCCGCAGCTCGTGGCCCAGGTCCCAGCTGCCAGCCTGCGGACGGGACCGCGCGGTGACTCATGTCTGTTTATGAAGAGCGCCGCGTCACGTTGTTGTTAAGGACATGTGCACATCTGTGTGTCTAGGGAAGGTAGGCAGGTGGTAAGACATGTGAACAAGCCGGATAAGAGGCGGCTGAGTTGCATGAGAACAGCAAGCCCAGCGGCCGAGACCCAGGCTCGGTGGGCCTTGGAGTCGATGCCATCACTTGCCGTCACTATGCAACCTCCAGCACCCCAGTTTCTGCGTCTGTAAGACCAGGGCAGCAGTCGTGCACACGCCCCACCGGGCTGCGTGGGTCCCGCGGGAAGATGCCGGAACGCGGCGCGTGGGCAGTAGTGAGCCAACGGCCGAGCCCCGGGTCCCGCTGTCCTAGGAAAAGCAACAAGAAACCCTGGAGGAGACGCGGCCACAGACACAGCCATTTCCTCGGCATCTTCACCAACCGTTCGTTTTCTACAGCAAAAACCCAGCAAACATATGTGACGCTGAAGCCGGGGGGGGGGGGAGGGGGGGCGGGGGGGGGCCTGAGAGACTGGCTGCAGGAGACGCAAGCGTGCGAGCGGAGTGAACGGACCGGCGGTGCATTTCTCACTGACGACGGGCCGGTCACTGTGGCTCCTCCAGGGAACAGCGAGAGCAAGTGACAGGCAAAGCTGACCTGGGGCTGGGAGGGAACCCCCAACCCACATACATGACCTTGACAGGGAATCGAACCCTCGACCCTTCGGTGCATGGGCTGACGCTCCAACCACTGAGCACATCAGCCAGGGCTGTGAGCTTCATTTTTAAAAAGTTGTCATAGAGGCTCAGATGTAAGAAAGGCCTCATGATTCTGGAGATGGGCGCTGAAAGGTCCGGCAAGCAGACCTAGCCGTCCATCCCCCCTCTGTTACCCGCGTGCAGATCCTGAAAATACAGTCAGAACTGGTGCAGAGATGGCGAACCCTAAAAGTGAGCGCAGCCCCAGGCGCTGTGGCGTCCCTGCTCCTCACGGCGCCCGCTGGCTGCCGGGTGACGCTGTGTCAGCCACGTGCCTCTGCCCAGCCACGGCCACGTGAGGTGCAGGGGACCTGTAGTCCCTGGCGTTATAGAGGAACTAGAAATCCCGAGAAACCTCCGTGCAAAACACCCCGAGGTGCAGAATAAGGCACACCGGGCGCCTCTGAGCTGGAAGGCACAGAGGGAAATGGCAGGGGTTGGGCAGAGAGGACGCTAGAAACTCCAGTGTCCCAGGGCCAGCTTGCAGGCCCTGCCCAGGGCCGGCACAAGCAAGGGATTGGACCCAGGCTTGCTGGACACAGCCGGTACCCCCTCGCTGCCCCCTGGGTGCAACACTGCCATGAAACAAGGAATAAAGTCCACCCACGGGAGGCAGGTAGGCCTGCCCAGAACACCCAGCACAGGCCAGCCGGCAGGTTCAGACTCCTCCACCCCCTTATCTTCTGCCGCAGTGGGAGCCCGAGGTGCCCTCAACTGCGAGCCAAGGTGAACCCAAGCTGGGACTGTGTAACCAGCTACGCAGCTGCATTCAAAATCAGAGTTAGCGCCCCCTGGGGACTCCACCCACACTCACCCAGCTCCCAAAGCCCCTCCCCACCCCCTTGTCAGCACCCCACTGTGTCCCCTCTACAGTGGCACCTGGGCACGTGCCCCTCGCGCTCCTCACATCACCGCCATGGGCTCCTCTCACCCTGCTCTTTTGGTCTGAAAATTGCTGGTTATGTGTACACCATAAAGCTATTGAAGGTCCAAACAGAATTTGTTCTTCTGGGTGATTGTAGGACAATTCTCTATTTCCAGGCCAAAATCATGTGCTCCTCTATCTGCAAATGCATTGGCTGCAAACATGAAGAAAGCCCCGAACAAAAACCACTCATGGCCGTGCCAAACTACGCGGAAGCTGGCAGCTTTGAAGGCAGCCATTACGTGTCAGGACTCCCCAAATTCAGGAAGGAGAGGTAGGTGCTCGGAACTGACCTCCTGATGGGGAACGGGGCTCATGCACACACTGGAAGGGGCGGGCCTGTCTGCAGGGCGGGCGCCAGCGACTGGACGAGGTGCCGTCCCCCCTTCCAGACTCACCCTGGACCCACACTGTCCCCAGAGGCCCCGCTGCTTTGTCCTGTTTGTCCTCCGAGCAGGAGCCACCAGCAGAACACTGGCCTCGGGCTGCGGGGTGTGGCTTCCAGACAGCAAACCTCTGAGCCGCCCGTCACCGTCACCGTCACCGTGTGGTGGTAGCGCGGAGATGCTCGGGATGCAGGCTGGTCCTCCCCAGCGCCATGAACCCGTGCAGCTGGGTATTTTCCCATTCATTAGCCTGTGGCCATGTGGTGGTCCTCGTAGCTCAGAGATTGAGGAATAACTTTATATTGAACTAGATTTATCCATTTAAAACCCGTCTTTGCCCTCACATGTCATTAATGTTGTTGAACAGCCACGTTCATGCTCCTTTGCTTAGAGACGTCAGAGGTGGCCTCACTGTGGCCTGCAGAGGGCTGTGTGGTGGACGCTGACCAGGCGTGGCCCAGTCCTCTGGGAAACTGCAGGGACAGTGTGGCTGCTTCCCCTGGGACCGCGTGTCGATGGAGTGTGATGAGGGCTCCAAGCCGGGGACTCTGGTCTCAATGTGATAGCTCCACCCAGGCAGCCCTGTCCTCTCACCTTCAACTCAGTTCTTGCGTGTTACCTTGGTGGAGAGGTGTTTTTTTAAGTGTGTTACTTTATTAATATATTTTCATTGATTTCAGAGAGGGGAAGGGAGAAGGAGAGAGAATAATTGATTGGCTGCCCTCTGCACGCCACCACTGGGGATTGAACCTACAACCCGACTATGTGCCCTTGATCGGAATCGAACCTGGGGCCCTTCAGTCCGCAGGCCAAGGCTCATCCACTGAGCCAAACCGGCCAGGGCTGTGGGAGGTTTTAACCAGTCCCAGCACCTATCTCTATTTTCATAACCCAGCACTTTTTAATAGTTTTCCTAAAGTGTTCAGTGTGAGCGGCCTTGAGCTGAGCCACGCTGTCCCGATCTCCTGGGGACTTGGCTGCCCCTGCAGGACTCAGCACAGCGTCTTGCAGGTCCTTGTTCAGGGCCCATTGGGCAGTCAGAGCAAGCGCACCCCAGGGGTGACAGACGAGGGAGTCCTCAGAGCCCCTGGGTTCCCCAGCCCCATGCACACCTGTGGGGGAGCGGGCACCCAGGAGGGCGGCGCAGCCCTGCACGGCGCTGGGACCCAGGCTGCTTGTCTGCGGGGACTGGTCTGGCCTAAGGTTCCTGCTGCTGCTCCTGCCCAGCCACGGGCTTGACCGGAGCCCAGGCCCCTGGGTTTGTGAGGATCTAATTTTGAGAAACGTAGAATCGACCACGAGAGGGATGTCAAGAAGCTGACAGATTTACCTTCCTCTAGTCCTTCTACAAGCAGTCGTTGATGCTATTCTAGTGAACGGCTTTCAGCAGCAGGAAGACAGCATTTGGCTTTGCCAGCGAGTCTCTGAAATGCATGCCAAGCCCGTCCCCTTGAACACGCCGGCCTTTAAGAGCAGCCAGGCCTCTGACCATGGCCTTGACTGGTGTGTCCCTGCAGGTGGTCCTCGTGCATCTCCTGGGAGGTGGTGGAAGCCGCGTGCGCCTGTCTGCTGGCTCAGGGCGAGGAGGCGGAGAAGGGGCGCTGCTCGGAGGGCCTGGCCCAGCAGATGGTCCTGGAGGAGTTTGGGAGGTGCCTGTCCCAGATTCTCTACATCGAGTTTAAGTCCAAAAGGTTGAAGATGGAGTAGAGGAGAAATGTGAAGGCTGTTATGCAGAGAAGCCCCCAGAGGAGACTCCCCAAGGGGATGAGGTCCCGTGGGAGAGGAGAAGGTGGGAGGAGAGAGGAGCCGCGGGTCTGCACTCGGGGTTCCGGGGACCCATGGAGGAACACGAGGCCGGTCTGTGTCCACAGCTGCACCATCGAGGTGGGCGCTCCCTCTGCACCAGGGGACCCCCGGGGCTTAGTCTGGGAGGGTTCGGCATCCACAGCCCCTGTTTGAGGAGGGGCGTGACTGACGACATGGCGGGGCCAGGAGGGAGCGTGGGCTCCCGTGAGCCTGGGACCTCTGCACCCACACCCAATGCTGGTGGGTGGACACAGGGCGGGAGAGGGAAGAGTCACCCTATTGACCTCATCCCCTTGGGGAGTCTCCTCTGAGGGCTTCTCTGCATAACAGCCTTCAGATTTCCCCGATTCTTAGAAATAACGTCTCCGCTGGGCTGCTGAGATGCAACCTGAGATCTCTAGAGAGCCCTGAACACCCCAGGAATCGAGGGCGGGCATGTCCCAGGGCCCAGGGCTTACCAGCCCGGCTGACGCCCGGACACCGAGAGGCAACAGGCGCACAGGCCGCGCTTTCATCGTAGCGTCTTGAGCTGTGGGACGGAAATGTATCTAGTTTCCTGGGTGTTTCTGTTTGATTGTGGAAAAGCTCTAGTGTCCAGTAACTTCTCCGTGATAATGTGAAGCTGTTGTTGGTAGAGTATGGTTAGACTGACGGGTTTGCAGAAAGTAGCAGGTAATATTAGCTGTTAAGTTGACTCCTTTGGTTCTATTGTAAAAGCAAAGAATAAAAATTTCAGCTGTTTCCTGTGGCTGTAATTAGCTTGGTGACTGAAAATACACTCGTCATGTTTCTGTGTGTGGATGGTACTGGCCCCGCAGACAACCTTCGGAAGCGGGCAGTGTGGCTGGGGCAGCCGTGGGCAAACTACGGCCGCCCGTTTGAAATGAATAAAACTAAAAAAAAAAAAAAGACCGTACCCTTTTATGTAATGATGTTTACTTTGAATTTATATTAGTTCACACAAACACTCCATCCATGCTTTTGTTCCCGCCCTCCGGTCCAGTTTAAGAACCCATTGTGGCCCTCAAGTCAAAAAGTTTGCCCACCCCCCCCCCCTGGGCTGGGGCCTCTGGCACATTGGGGAGCAGGAGCTGGAGCCGGCCAGCTCAGCAATATTTGGAACAGCCTCCTGACACTTCATTTCTGTTTCAACCCCCTTGTCTCCCACCCGGATCGTCTCTGAGGCGAAAGCCCGAGGTAGAGGCAGAGCTGTGAGTTCTCGGGAGCAGAGCTGGGGCAGAGCAGGGACACTGCTGCCAAGGGTCACCTACCCCCCCCTCCCCCGCACCCTCGGGCGGAAGGGGGCGCAATGGGGCTCTGTGACTCCTACTGGGGCCGCCTTCCTTCTCAGCAGGGCAAATGGCAGTACCTGCCGGCCACACAGGTAGTTTTAAAATTTCTAGTCACCACATTTTTAAAAAGTGAAAAGGAACAGGTGAAATTCGATTTAATAATCTTTTTTTAAAACATATTTTTATTGATTTCAAATAGAAAGGGAGAGGAGAGATAGAAACATAAATGATGAGAGAGAATCATAGATCCGCTGCCTCCTTCACGCCCCACACTGGGGATCGAGCCTGCAACCCTGGCATGTGACCTGACCGGGAATCGAACAGTGACCTCCTGGTTCATAGGTCAATGCTCAACCACTGAGCCACACCAGCCAGGCCAATTTAATGATTTTATTTAACCAACATATCCAAAACACTATCATTCCTATATGAAACCAAAATAAAAGTGGTTGCTCCGTTTCACGTTCTTCGTGCACCAATCCTAACATCCAGTGAGTGTTTCGCACTCACCACCATCTTAGTCCACACCAGGCCCAGGGCAAGTGCCGGGAGTCTGAGGGTCAGGTGTGGAGGGGAGGGAACAGGTCCCCCAGCCCATTCTGACCTGCAGAGCCCAGAGGTGGCCAGGATCCAGCACAGCAGGGGAGCCCACCTGCCCCCTGGGGTGGGGACCCAGCGCTGCAGCCAGGTGTGCTGAGCTGAAGCCTAAAAGCCAGGGACAGGCCACTGGAAGGCGTGATCCCTGTGGGTTGCTCAAGGGGGAGGGTTATCAAGTCAGCACAGCTTTTAGGAAAGTCAGTGTGAGAAGTAACAGCCAAGTGCAGGTGCGTATAGTCATGTGATGCAGCCAAAGACCTGCCCCCAAAGCCAAGAGGCCCGGCATCGTCACGTGACCTAAGAGAATGCTCTCCCCCATCCCCCCCCCCCTCGCCGCATTCCTCTGGGTCTTCAGGTGTGACTGCCTCCCCCTCGGGATGCACCAGCACCGCTGGTCCTCAGAGCTTCTGCCAGGCGCTGGCTTTCCCGCACCCGGACAGGGCACACATCTCCTCAGCTATGCAGCACTTGAAGTTTTCAGGACAATCACCTTTCTACCTGGACCACACAAATGTTAATTCCCTGCCCTGTGGGTCCCCAGCTCACTCCTGGCCCCACCCCCTGCTGGCCCCAGGAGGGCAGGGGCGTCTGTTTTGTTTCTGCCTCAGTAACACTCACCCTCATAATTGTGTGTGACTCAGCTTAGTGTGCACACACCTTTGTTCCCGATGTGCACTGATCTAATGCACGTGATTACAATCCAGCCATATCTTTTTTATCTTTCTAAATCCTCACCGAGGATATGTTTTTTATTGATTTTTTTTAGAGACAGGAAAGGAGAGAGAGAAACATTGATTGGTTGCCTCCCGTAGGCACCCTGACCAGGGACTGAACCTGAAACCTGGGTATGTGCCCTGACGGGGACTTGAACCCGCCACCTTTTGGTGTACAGGACGACACTCCAACCACTGGGCCACCTGGCCAGGGCTCCAGCTTGTCGTAAAGCACTCTGGTGGTGGTGACAGACAGGCACAGGAAGGAAGACACGGAAACACTTGCTGGTTTTTATTTTGCCACGAGAATAATTACCAAAGGGGAAACCTTAAACGATAACCACACAGCTGCAAAGGAGAGGAGGGCCGGCTGACTCGGGAGGTGGCACAAGCTGACCATCGTCTCAGAATCTGACTCCCTGGGACGGGAGGGCCTTGCCCGGCTCCCTCAGGGCTGACTGCTCTGTGTCTTCCCAGGACGCCGCCGAGGGGAGCATGGGCACCAGGGCCCCGGCCTCTGCAAAGAGACGGACTCTGGGTGATGAGCCCCTGCTGTCCGCACGGAGGACATCACAGCCCCAGCTCACCTCACAGGGTCCAGACAGAACAGAATCAGCCTGGACTCTCAAACTCACACGAAATCGTGACGTGTGAAACGACAACCAGCTGTGTCTCGTGAGCATCACAGCGTCCATCTCCCCGGCCCCCGCCCCCACCTGCACGGCTAACTCTCAGAGCGCAGGCCTCCCCCGGGCGGCTTGACCTGTGAGCTTATCTGGCAAAGGCCAGACCCTCACTGTTGAATGAATGACAAGCATGAGGCACAGACGGCAAAGCCAGGGTTGAAAGGGGCAGCACCTGCAGGAGGTCCAGAGCTGAGGGCCGTGCCTTTAAACGCAGCCCGCCCCAAACCCAGAGGAAAGCCGACGTCTGACGGGGGCCCCTGTTCAGCTGCAGCGCTGACGGGACCTGGTCTCAGACGCCTGTGAGGAGCCGGGCGGTGGGGCACTGTGGCCGGACAGGGACAGCGGTTGTTGCCACATCAATAGTGCACAGAGAGAACGGAACCCTGAGGCGCTCTCTCTCTCTCTCTCTCTCTCTCTCTCTCTCTCTCTCTCTCTCTCAATCTCTCTCGGAACAGTAGGTCTGATGACCCTTTCCAGGGACGGTGTGGGGCCGGCAGCAAGCCCAGCCCTGCTTTAGCTACTTCCAGTTCCCGGGCTGTAACGCCAACCAGCAGGTGTGGAGATCAGTCACTGCAGAAGTCTAGGGAACCCTTTCCGTTTTAAGTGCCAGGTTCTAGGAGGTGGAAATGTAAATCGGCCACATTTCACTAACCTTTGAGATGCAAGAAAGTCAGAAACTCCATTATCTTGCGCACAACATCATCGTTCCAGGGCAGCGGCCGGTCAGAGTCGCCTAGAAACCAAAAGGATTGACATTTACGACTTACACAGGTGCTCCGGGCACCCCGAGGTCATGAACCCCAGCATCTCTGTCATCCATCTCGGGGACCCCTCTCCTGGAGGCCCCAAGGCTAGAGGGCTCTCTGCCGTCCCTGCGCTGCCCAGCATCTTACTCCCACTGTCGTTGCTTCTGTTGCTAGCAGTGGACCGATGTGGCCGGGCCCGGCTCGGACCACTGCCCTGTGCGCCCAGAGGTGGACAGTGGAGGGCCTCGGAGCCCCGGCCCCTCACCTGCCCTCACGCCGTCTTCAGGCTGCAGGTCCCGCTTGCCAGCAGGGCCGTGCTTGTCATGGAATGACCGGTGGTTGTCAACAGCATCTGTTTGCAGAGCAGAGCAGACAGCCCCTGAGTGTCGCTACTGTGCCCTCCCCCGCCCAAAGGACCCGACTGCCACTGAGCCCAGTGTGGGGACCACAGGAGAGGGAGGACAGCGTGGACCCGGGGCCCAGTTCGTCCCCAGGTGCTGGGACTCCACAGGACCGGGGCCCAGAGCCCACAGGCCTGGCGCAGGAGGGGGCACAGGCTCCCAGGGGTGCTGGCAAGCGACTGGGGCTCGGGGCCTATGTTTCTGAAAACAAGGGAGGTACCGAAATATTTCTATTTCCCAAAGATCACTCTGGCAACTGTGTGGGAGATGGACCGGGGCCAGGGAGAGGGGGGGTGGGGCGGCGGGGAGAGAGACAGACAGACAGACATGCTTGGGGTGGGGTAGGCTGGGTGGCTGTGTGTGCATTGGGTGGTGTGCTTCTTGAGAGCTCCCTTAGCAAACTACTGGAAGAAGGAATGAGGGCTCTACACCAAGTGGCCTGGGATGAGGAGAGGGGGCTGGATTCGGGGCGACTTAGGAGATAAAGGAGAAGAGGGGACGAGGGCGAGGACGGCTCAGTTTCTGGCTGCTGGGCCTGGGGGGCTGTGTCATCCACAAGCCGGATGAATGAAAATGAACTCATTTTCCCAGGATGGAGCTCCTGGCACAAGACTGAGAAAGGCGGTCAGTGGGCTGATCCAGTGGGCGGCTGGGTGTTCCCTGCAAACGCGTTCTTCCGGCACTGTTTCTACGTGGGCGGTGGAGGTCACGCGGGCGGTGGAGGTCATGCGGGTGGTGGAGGTCAAGGGCAAACAAGGCTGTAAGGACTTCCCACAAAGAGCTGTCTGCATGCCAGCTCCCGGGGGTCCAACTTCACAGTGGAAAAGGGTGTTTCCCAACTCGGGGTGAAAAGTCTCCTTGACATGCTGTCAACATTCCAAAGTGACATTTTTGCTGACGGTTCCTCCTGTTTCGGGGGCCAGGAGCACCCAGAGATGAGGTGCTCTCTGAGGGAGAGAGCTCAGGGGTGCAAAGGGTGCAGGGGAACGTGCACCCCTTCCAAGCGCCCATGGGTCCCGCCTGGGCCCACCCAGTGTTTGCCATCAGTGCTGGGCTCTGAAGGACCCCCGGGCGCTGGATAAACCGTCTGAGCAGGAGAAAGTAGGTACTTAAACTCCAGGATTAAGGACTGAGGCAGCTCCCGGGCAGTTTAAACGGGTGGAGGCAGCCCTGAGGAATGTGGGCAAAAAGCGAGAAGGCAGGAGACGGGGTGCCAAGGGCCGCAGGGCGGTCAGGGTTCAAGGCAGAGTCAGGCACCTCGAGGCTGGGGGAGGGCAGGTGGGGTCAGGGCGGGGGACTGAGTCCCTCTAGGCCCTACAGGAAGGGGAGTGGGGGTGTGGCTTCAGGGAGGGCCATGTGCCACCTAGAGACGTGGCAAATGCCATTAACCTGAGGGGACCCCATCCTCCAAGCCTCGGGAAGCGCCCCTGCCCTTTAACACTGGACCAGCCTCGGGTCAGAGTGACGCCCAGCAGCTCAGAATGGCAGGATTAGCACGAATGGCTGCCGCAGCGGCAGGTGCAGCGTCTGCGGGTTCGGGTTCTTGGTCACTTACTTGGACCCAGAAGGTAGCCAGCGCTGTTCAGGGTCCAGCCCCTCTTCACCTTCACCTGAGACGGGAGAAGGGGGTCAGACGGCCAGGACCTGCCTGGCCCAGCAGCCTGTGGGGCCGCGTGGCGGGCGGTTGGACTCACCGCCACAGCCCGGTCACACGGGCCGCCGGTCACTCTCACAGAACCAGCCGGCGCAGACCGTTCAGGGAAGAGGCCGCTTTCCGGGGCGAAAGGCCAGATATGGCAGGGCCGGTGCGCGCATGGGACAAGCCAGAGGCCAGCCTCACCCGCACCGCTCGCTTCTCCGTGAGGCCGGGACGGCTCCAGGGACTGACCCTCTGCGGGTGGAGCTGCGCTCGGGCGTCCAGTCCACGCTCACTGGCTCCCAGCAGGCTGTCCTCGCACCCGCGCACACCGGGGGGAGCGTCCCCGCCGGCCCCCTCTCCAGCCCTCCGCCCCCCGCCCCCCCCCACCCCCCACCCCGCTCCCGGCACCAGCGCCCACACTCCGCCCTCTGCCCGGAGGGGTGACGGCGCACTTACCGGGGACCCGAGGGTGGCCGACAGGGCGGCGAGGAGCAGCGCGGCGAGCAGGAGGGCGCCGCCTCTGGGCATCTGCAAGGGAAGGGGCGGCGGGCGCCGCGCACGTCGGGGCGGAGCTCGGACCCCTACCCGGCCGGACGTAGGGTGAAGGGGACCGAGGACCCAGTGGTTTGCGTCCCCGGACAAAGGACAAGGAACGGGGCAGAGGCGCCGCGCTGACCCTCCGGCAGGCGGCGCTCGCAGCCGGAACTCGGGGAAAGGGGCGCCTCCCCGGGGGCCTCCGACGCACGCGGTACCTTGAGCAGCGGCGGGTCCCGGGGTGTCAGTTTCCGGCGGGTGTCGGCGGGTCCGGGCGCCCGGTTGGGTCGGGTCGGGTCGGGTCGGGCCGGGCCGGGTCGGGTCGGGTCGGGTCGGGGCGCTCACCGCATGGCACGGCCCCGGGATGCGAAGGAGGAGCGTGCGCGGCTGGGTTCCCCCGACGTGTCCGTGCCCGGAGCCGCCGCTGCCCCGCTATTTATGCGGCTGGTCCCGCGCCACGTCACGGAGCTCGGGTCCCGCCCCCTCGCCGAATCCCGAGGGGGCGGAAGAGACCGCAACTCGGCTCCTGAGGGGGCTCCACGCTTCGCGGGAGGGCGCGCAGTGGTCTGCATGGGGCGGGGGCGCGCAGTGGTCTGATTGGGGGGGCGCGCAGTGGTCTGATTGGGGGGGTGCGCAGTGGTCTGATTGGGGGGGTGCGCAGTGGTCTGCATGGGGGAGGGCGCGCAGTGGTCTGATTGGGGGGGCGCGCAGTGGTCTGATTGGGGGGGCGCGCAGTGGTCTGATTGGGGGGCGCGCAGTGGTCTGATTGGGGGGGTGCGCAGTGGTCTGCATGGGGGAGGGCGCGCAGTGGTCTGATTGGGGGAGTCGCGCAGTGGTCTTCATGGGGGGGCGCGCAGTGGTCTGCATGGGGGAGGAGTGAGGGGACGCGGAGAGACCCCATCACCGTGAATGGAGAGCCCGAGCAGCTCCCACAAACACCCGGGTCATTACTGTGGGGGAGAGCCCCACCCCCATACCCGGGATCCTGGTCCTGGGGAGAGCGAAGCCCCCCTCCCAGCACAGCGCCCCCTGCGGGAACGCCGCTAAACTCCGCCAGACACCCTGGGACCACCCCTCAGTCCCAGCAGGACAGCCCGGGGCACCCTGTCTGCTGACTGGCACCCAGCTCTTCCCCTCTGGGTGCCCATACTTTGCTAAAAGGGGGCACATCAGCCAGGGCTGTTGGGCTGTGGGCCCCAGGAGTCCATTCCCACCCGGAGCTGTGGGTGCCCCCCACTTCCCATGCGCACTGCTGGCTTAGGACGGGTCCCTGCCAATGTTCTCCTGCTGACTCCCGGGCTCAGGACACAGCTGCTTTGAGCGGGATCAAGTAGTGGTCAAGCCCTCCAGGACCTGGGGGGTCTGGAGCGGACACCAGCCCAGGCTCCCAGAGATGGCAGGTGGGCAGGGCAGTAGCAAGAGGCTGTGGCAGGTGGCACAGAAACCAGGCAGGAATGGGCCCTCCTCTACTTGCTCCAGGAATACCTCCTGAGCTCGGGCCAGGCCCAGTGGGTTCCTCCCTGGCTCACAGACACCGGACACACAGGCACCTCCAGACTTCTAACGAGGGATGAGGCTGGCAGGCAAAAATTTGCCTGAGCCCCTCCTCCCCGGCCATGGAAGTCAGCAGTGGCGCACAGAGGCAGCCCCTGCCGGCAGGTGGCGCCGCCGGCCTCCAGCCCGTCACTGGGAGGCGCAGCCCTCGCCCCACCCGCCCAGCTGAATGTCAGATTGACCGATGTCACCAGGGGCCTGGAGTGAGCAGGATCCAGGACAAAGGGCAATAACAGTGATGCTAGCCTCCATCTAGCCTACATCTCGTTTTATGAACCTTTTGTGCAGACAGCTCCAGGGGAGAGCCATTTGCCTCTGCATGGATGACAAAGGACCCTGGCGCTTGAGGACTTGGGTCAAGGCCAGCGGGTGGCCAGGAGGCAGCAGGGTCCTCGCCTGGGTGCCGAGCGCTGCCCTGGTTTGCGAGAGGGCGAGGAGGGTGCTGGCAGGGAGACGAGGCGTGAAGAGGGGTCTCGGGAACAGACTCCGGGCTGTGATGGGGTGACAGGGTTGTTCTCAAGGTCACGGTCTGACTCCCATTACTCCTATTTCCGGCAGCTGGGGTGGGAGGACAGCAAGGGGCAGGGGGCCTGACCAGGACGCACAAACTGGTTTCTGAAGCCCACGGTGGTTCCGAGGTCACATTTTCCCTGGGAGGGCAGCGGGATTGGGGACAGGGACAGCTGAGAGCCGGAGAGCAGAGTTTTCTGTGACTCGTCACAGGAGTGATGGTGACGCCCTGTCATGCCTGTGCCCTTGTATGTAGGCCGTGTTGGGGAATGGTGCCCCCGGCCTCAGAACTGCTGGTTTCTGTGTGTGTGTGTGTGTGGGGGGGTGTCCTGCCATCCCTCTGAGCACTCCCTCTTCTTCTGAGAACACAAGTGCCCCGTGCACGGTGCGTCTGGGCCAGCGCCACCCTCTCCTGTGGCCCCGGTTAGATAGGTGCCTCTTGCCGCCGGCGAGAGCCTGAGGACCCTCTGCTCTTGACTCACTTTGTCAAGGAGCCTCTCGGTCTGAAGAGGCAGAGATTCTCAGCTGAAAATTGGGCCCAGAACGCCCGGCCCCGGAGCCAGCATTCAGGTCTCACGTGGGGAGGCCGTCCAGCCACCTGGTCAAGTGGTGCACGCAGGTGGGCGTCAGCATTGTGTCCGAAAAGCCCAGCCCTTCCTGGAAGCAGGACCCTCCTGAGTGCAGGGCCCAGGGCGGCCCGGGAGCCGGCGAGGTGCTGGCAGGGACCGAGGGGCGCTGGCACGCAGACTAGAGAACAAGAACGTGCCCTCTGGCCACTTTCCCCACGTGTCTCATGGAAAATCATCAGCCATCTTCTCGGGTATCATGAATCCATTTAACAAAAACCAAGCTGCCCCCAAGTTCCTAGGTCTCACCAGGACCCCACGTGGGGACACACAGTGCTGCTTCTCCTGGGTCTGGGCGGGGAGGGGTCACCTGGCCGGGAAGAGTTAGGCGGGTGCGGGAGGACCCAGACCGAGCCAGGCAGGAGCGGAGGCGCAGTGACTTCCGCCACGGATGCATCAGACCAGGAGGGCAGTGCACGTCACGTTGGGGCAGCGTCTGCGTCCGGCACAGGCTGAGCTGGCACCGCGGCCACACTAATGGGTCCGTGTGCTCAGCGACGACCCAGTGAGTGTCACTGTCAACCTGTCATCCTGCAGACAGGCCAGCGTGTGGCGGACAAAATGGGGCACCATTACAGCAGTAATGGAACTACTCAGAAAGCATAATTTCATCCTTGCGTCGTGAGCTGGCCCATCTTCCCTTAGAAGTCCTGTTCACCACCATCAAGAAACCAACCGGGTCTGCCGAGCAGGAAGAGCAAGGGTGCGGGGAAACCCAGGCTGTGCCCGCACCGGAGCTCAGCCATGGGCCGGGGAGGCTGCCTCCTGCACGCCCCACAATGGGGATCAAGCCTGCAATCCGGGCATGTGCCCTGACCAGGAACTGAACCATGTGTGACTTCTGGGTTCATAGGTCAATGCTCAACCACTGAGCCATGCCAGCTGGGCTAATGTTGGCTTTTATTTGACCTTGCTGACAGGTGTGTGTCCTTGAACCTCCCCTTCCATGACTTCTAGCTGCTAACCCCACCCCTACCCAACCCCACCCCAGTAACACAGTCCGCGGAAATGTCCTGGTGTTGCTTGAACTCTTGGCGTGGGTTTGAGCATTCATTCCTCAGGGTGCGGGAGGCGCATGAAGACTTGCTTGCTTTGTCCACAGAAACAGCTGGGGCTGTTCCTGGGGGTGCCAGCTGAGGAGGGGGGGAGGCAGGCGAACAGGAGGGGTTAGTGGTTTGGTGAGGGATCCCCTCCTCCCGTTAGGCAGCTTTTGGGGAGACCCCTCCGCCCACTTCTTTGACCATCTTTCTGGTCAGAGACACGTCCAGCGGCAAATGGGGTCTTTTTAATGGATGGGCCTGGCAGCACTCACCAACATCAGGGTCTGGGTCCAGAAGTTCGGGTGGAGGCTGGTGCAGGCCCTTCGCAGGCTGCCTCCGGCCGGGCCCCAAGGCTGTTTTCATGGTTGCAGTTTGTAAACTTTGAGATAAGCCGTGAGCACAGTCTGCCCAGACCCAGAGCTTCCCCATCTCTTCCTCGTGCCACGGCCGCCCTCGCACCACGGCCGCCCTCGCACCACAGCCGCCCTCGCACCAGGGTGGGGAGGCTGCCGGTGGGGAGGCTGCGGGGGTGGGGGGGTGGGGGGTGGGGAGGCTGCCGGTGGGGAGGCTGCCGGTGGGGGGCTGCCGGTGGGGAGGCTGCCGGTGGGGAGGCTGCGGGGGTGGGGGGGTGGGGGGTGGGGAGGCTGCCGGTGGGGAGGCTGCCGGTGGGGAGGCTGCTGGCACATCAGGTTCTGCTGGGAGGAGCTGAGTTGAGGATGTTTGGCCTCTGTGCTTTGTGGGCTGGTTCAGGGCCAAGTGCTGCTGCTCCCCCCCCCCCCCGCCCCTGCCCACAGTGCCCACCTCAGGACAGGTGGCCGAACGTGCCCTGCAGAGTTGCTGGCTCGGCCCTGAATGCTGTCACCTCACAGGGAGGTGGGTGAACCAAGCCCAGGTCCCCGGAAGGAGAGTCGCTGGCTGTCCTGGAGCCATCAGGCCTCTCCCTGAGCCCACAGCCCCACACCAACTGCCCCGCACACACACTGCAAACTCAACTCTCCCAGGAGGTTCTCGGTGAGTGGGGTGGGGGGACCTGGCTCTGGCTGAGCCCTCCTTCCTCCCCATGTGGAGCCCCTTCCTCCCCCTGCTGCTCCCTCCCTCCCTGGCCCTGGGCTCCACCAGGAAGTCCCGACCTCCCAGCCTGCCCTCCCGCCAGCCTCTAGCCCTGCCCCTCCCCCCTGCCCCTCCCACCTCCGTGCCATCATCCCCCCCCCCCCCAGTGGTGAGTCCATTCAAACCAGCTTCCCAGGGGGCATTGCTGCTGGTCACAGGCTCTGCTGGGAGTCGGGAATCCACCTGTGCCGGGTGACTCACCAGGTGGGGTTTTCCTGGTGGCTGGGGCTGGAGGAGGGCAGAGTGATGCCCTGAGGCTGGGGTGCTGGGAGCTGGTGACTCAGCTGCAGGCCCTGGGCAGTTGCACCTGTTTCCTGGCCCTGAGTCAGGCCCACGGCAGCCCCCCCCCCCACCCCCCACCCCCGGCCATGTGGGAGCCCATCTGGCTAACGGGATGTGGATGCGGAGGGAGAGGGCAGGTGGCTGGGGGGGGGGGGGGGCAAAAGGGAGGGGAGCTGTCGGAAGCGAGGGGGCGTTGCGCCTGGGGCCTGGGCTCTGCAGAAAGGCGCCCGCCTCTCAGGGCCGGATACTCAGAGGACCTGGGAGACAGTGAGCATTCACAGCCCTTCAGTAGGAGAACCCACGTACGAAAGGTGCACCGTGAGCGCTGGGCCGGCTGCATGGCTGAATGTCGGGCCGTGCGTTTCTCTTTAGTGTCTGCTTCCTCCTCCCAGGTGTCCGAGCCTCCATGTGGCTTCGGGCTCTGTAACCACTGACCCCGGGCGCCGGCCGGAGGCAGCCGGCCAGAGCCTGTCAGAGGGTGACGGTGTCTGGCGTGTGGCCAGCTCGGTGTGGACGGAGTTGAGTCACTTAGAAGGCAGTGGGCACAGCAATGGCGATGGGTTCACATCCCTGAGAGCCGGCTGTCCTGTAGGGAAGAGCTCACGCCCCCACCTGCCTCATCCACTCCTGTGTCGCAGGTGGTTTGGGGAGAACAAAAGGCGCCTGGCAGCGGCTTCCAACCCGGCCCTGCATCCCGGGCAGCAGGATCTGTCAGCAGCCCTCCCCGGCCTCCTGCCCCCACGTGCACTCCCCCCACGTGCACTCCCGACTCCCCAACTTCCCAGGGTGGGATCGTCCTGCAGGGAGCGGGGGAGGTTGGTGGGGGAGGGGGGCCTTGCCAGACCCCTCTCTCTTGAAGGCCCACTGCAGTCTTGGTACTGAGTTACCTTAAGTGCTTATTGTCAAAGCTGTAATATTTGAAAAGGCAAACCAGAACAGCGTAAGACAGAGTAAAATTCACCCATAATCATGTCACTTGTTAAGTTTTTAAAATCAGAAATGCAAGCGCTGTACCCCTGCTTCTCGAGGAGCCTCTGCCGCGGGCACGTGTGTTCTCCTCCCGGTGTTTCCGTGTTCACTGTGGTCATACATGCAATTTAAAAACAAAGCAAAACGGATGTTGCCGTGTGATGTCTGACTCGTCGCTTCCATCTGCGCATCTCCGCGGCCTTTCCAGCGGAGGGCCGCCGCGCTCCTTCCCGCTACGGCCAGCACAACTCCACCGCCGGCGCCTGGCCAGCGGACCTTCCCTCGTCGGGACATGCGCCCGGCCCCCAGCGTCCTGGGGTGGGAAGGCCTCCTCACGCAGACATCTTCCGGGCGCAGGTGAGATGGAGAGTGAGCCGTGAGGACCGCGGAACCAGGTGTGGCTGTTCCAGCGCCTTCCAACGGCCACAGCCCCTGCAGAGCCCACCTGCCCTTCGCCCCAAACCCTGGCCGGTGCCAGCAAACCTTCAAGCGTTTGCTGGGCTGATGTTAAAAAGTACCACAAGCCAGGGGGCTTAAACAGCACAAAAGCATCGCCTTGATTCTGGAATCTTCTGAGGGCTGAGGGGCGTCTGTTCTGCTGGCCCCGTCTGGGCATTTCTTGGACGCGCACACGTGTGGCCTCCTGTGTCCGGCTCCCTTCTTGGAGCAGAGGGAGTGTGGTCAGGGCTCCCCCGCGTGTGAGAGCTGGGCTCCCTTTTCAGGCCGAAGGACGCTGCCTTTGACGGAAGGACCATGTGTGCTTGTCCGTTCACCTGTGAGGGCACTTGGGTGTCCCCACCTTTTGGCGGTTGCGATGATGCCGCCATGAACGTTCGGGTGCACATTTTGTTTGAACACCCTTGTCAGGTCTTAGGGGTGCAGCCCTAGCAGTGCAGGCGCTGGGTCATACACTAATTCCACATTGAACGCTTTGCAGAACTTTATTTAAATGTTTTATATTTTGTTCATCGTGGATGGTGTACATTTATTTTTTAAATATGTTTTTATTGATTTTTTGGAGCGACAGGAAGGGAGAGGGAGAAAGAGAGAGAAGCATCGATGAGAGAGAAGCATGAAAAGGCCAGTGTGGGCCCCGTGTGTTTTCACAGGAGACGCAGAGCTGCGGGAGAGCAGGCGCGATGCCAATTAAGAGGAAACCAGGTGGACAGGTCCTTTGCGGTAAGAGCTTGCTTCCTCCCCGCTGCTCCCCCTGCAACCCATTGACAGCAGAACAAATCCTGCCCCCGGGGAAAAAATTAAATTCTCAAACCCTGTGATTGTATTTGAAGAGGCAGGATGACTTCCCCAAAGGAAGGATCTGCCAATTACCTCCGCCGGCCATCCTTCTCCCGCAGCACAGCTGTCCTGCACGCTGCCCAGACGAGGCCGCCCCCGCGGCGTCACCAGGGAGACTGCGCACGTGGGGAGGGGGGTGCGGTGGAGGCTGCTGCTGTGATTTTAGCAGAAACACACAGAAGCAGCTCGTGAAGTGGCCCAGGGTCTCCGGCCGCCGCGCTGGCCCTGCCCGAGCCCAGCAAGTGCTTGTCCGGGAGTCCAGGCCAGTCTCTCCCAGCCTCTCACGTCCGGTGTTTTGGGCTGTTTATTGCATGTAATAAACTGCTCCAACACTTGGTGGTTTAGCCCAGGCGGTGTTGCTCAGTGGTTTGAGCATTGGCCCATGCACCAAAGGGTCGCAGGTTTGATTCCTGGTTAAGGGCAGGTACCTGGATTGTAGGTTCCATCCCAGCGCTGGCCAGGGTGCATGAGGGAGGCAACCAGTCGATGTGTCTCAGCCATATTTCTCTCTCCCCTTACTCCCTCCCTTCCACTCTCTCTAAAAAAAAAATCAGTGGGAAAAATATCCTCAGGTTAGGATTAACCAAAACAAACAACATAGTATTTAGTGGCTAAACAACGTGGATTTGCTCTTGGTTTTGCACGGTGGAAGGACTTGGCAGAGAGAGCTCATTTCTGGGGCCGGCAGCATCGCCGGCCGGACTCAGCCAGGGCAGGTGGGAACACTTCCGAGAATGCTGACTCTGGGCGGGCCTTCCTCCTCCTCCTCCTCCAAGTGGCTACTGGGCTTCCTCTCAGTATGGCGCTGACTTCCAGAAGGGAGGGGAGCCGCCCGAAGAGCACACCTCTGCCAAGTTCTATTGGCCAAAGCAATTACAGGTTCCACCCAGATGCTCCATGGGCACGTGTGGAAGTATTTGTGGTGGTTTCTAATGCACCACATCTGTGACCGACTGACCGCACTCAAGGGGCCCCCCACTTGGGCGCTCTATTCAAGAGCCATGGACGGGGCGTTGTGCTTACTTGCAGCAAGTAAAGAAGACGGGGTTGCATCCCAACTGCCTCCAGAGGGAGGGTGGCCATGGCTTATGTGCTCTGTTGGGTCAGGGACATGTTGGTTGCAGCTGGCTGTTTTATCCCTCAGTTCCCACAGGCTCAGCCTGTTTACAGCTACTGCAAACCGCCGGGCTGCCTTCTACCCTCAGCGAGCACAGCATTTGGTAAGCATGGCCGACCTTGAGACTCTTGTCCGATCTAACATCCAGTCTTGCTGCTCCTCCCTGCCCAGACCCCACTCTGTGGCAGCCCCTTTGAGCTTTCCAAAGAGTAGGCCGGTGTGGCTCAGTGGATTGAGCGTCACCCCATGCACCAAGAGCTGCCAGTTTGATTCCTGGTCAGGGCATATGCCCGGGTTTGGGGGTCAATCCCCAGTGGGGCGGCATGCAGGAGGCAGGATCATCCATGTTTCTATCTTCTCTCCCCCCCTAAAAACCCAATAAAAACGTATTTAAAAAAACAAAACGGGAAGACCGTTAAAAAGCAAGAGTGGGTCCAACCACAGCGCTTTCTTGCCAGGAAACCCGGAAGCCCCATCACTGCCCGAGGACTCGCGTTCGAATGATGTTGGCTGGCATCCCTCCAGCTGCCCCAGCTTTGCTCCCCAAACAGTTGGTCTACCCACCAGGAGAGACTGATGTAGTTTGGGATAGCTGTGCTCAGTTGGCTATTTCCAGTTTTGAGCCATGAAAAATCAGTGATTAGTTTGCATAATAAAGAGAGTCGCCAGTGACCTTCAGATAACTCAGTCTTTCCCGGGGTCTCTAACTGTGAGGAGGGAGAACAGAGCATTTGCTTTCTCCTTTTGAAACAGTTCAGCCATGAAAATGAGGTTGCTTTATACTATAAACTCGCCGTGGTTCTCAACCTTCCTAATGCCGCGACCCTTTCATACAGCTCCTCGTGTTGTGGTGACCCCCAGCCATAACATTATTTCCGTTGCTACTTCATCACTGTAATGTTGCTACTGTTAGGAATCGTCATGTAAAGATCTGATATGCAGGATGTATTTTCATTGTTCTCGACCCACAGGTTGTGAATCGCTGCTTTATAGCCTGTTATCCAAGAAGGTATTTCAAAAGTATCTTAAAACGTTCCCTCTCCCAAGAAGCAGTATATGGCAATAAAGTTGCATTTTCATCAAGGATGACATGTCCAGAGAAAAGTGCTTAGAAACAGAAGGAATGGCCATGAGACAGCGACACTGGTCACCTCCAAGGAGGTGTGGGGGGAGGGGCGGGGAAGGCAGGAGGGGAGCAGGAGGGGAGCAGGACGGGTAGAAGGGCTGGAGGGGCAGGAGGGCAGGAGGGGGTGGAGGCCCTGAGGAAACCAGCCCTCTGGGAAGCAGCAAGCTGTGAGGCAGATGAAAGCGCTGTGGCTGTGCCAGGCCCGGGCGCCCACCCTGTGCTCAGGTGCAGGTGCTGAGTCCCATTAGCAGCGGCTTTCTTTGCTCTGTGTCTGAACTACAATAATCTGGCTCCTTTGGTCACTCTGGTTTGATCTCACTTTCCCAACCTGGGGGGGGGGAGGGGGGCGGGCATGAGAGAGTCCATTACAGGACCTTTCATCTGAGGGTCTTTGTGAGTCAGAGGCCCCGTGGGCCCGCTGAGCCAGGAGGGCTGAGGAGGCAGGCGGTGGGCAGATGCCCGCAGGCCAGGCTCAGGGCACATGTGGGCAGCTGGGCCGGGGATGGCTCCCTGGGGTGGGGGGCGTTTCCAGGGCGGGGGCTGCCTTCCAAGCCCCCAGGAAGCGCGCATGCTGACCTTCCAATGTGGCAAATGCTTCATCCGTTGCAGCGTGTTGCCAGTGTGTGGCATCGCCCAGTGTGGCCGGCAGCACGATTCACCGCAGCCCGAAGGGGGAAGCACCCGGCGTCGGGGGATGGACACCGGATGGACGCACCCACCGGGCCTGTCTGCACATGGAACACACCTTAGGGAGCGAGGGCATCCCACCTGCTGCGCCAGGAACCCGTGGGCACTGCGCCAGGTGACAGGAACCGGGGCACAGGACAGACAGGGCATGACCCACTTCTGCAAGGGCTCTGGTCATCACACCCAGAGACAGCATGCACCACGTTCCTGGGGCTGGGGGAGGGGCGGGGGGGAGTGAGGGTTTGATGGGGACAGGGTTTCGGTTTGGGAAGATAGACTGTTCTGGAGATGATGGCGGGGATGGTCTTATAACAATGTGAATTCGGTTAATGCCACTGAATGCACTGAATTGTGCCCTTAAAGATGCAGACAATGGTACATTTTATATGTTTTACCACAATTTTTTAAAAGTGAAAAAATCAGCCGGAAAGAATAATTATCCTCAACATCATGTAATTATCTACAATTTCCTCCCTCCCCAAAAGAGTAATTTGGAGAAACGTTTTTTACAAATTTCAGAAGCCAGTTTCCCGGCTCTATTGTGTTCCCCGGAAGGGGGGGGGGGGTGCGGGGAGCGGGAGGCGGGGAGCGGGAGGCGGGGAGCGGGAGGCGGTGTGGATAATCCACGGCCTCTTAATGCCCGAGTGCTTGCTGATGATTACATAACTCCGCGCCGGTCAGAATCACGAGGGCGGTGTGACCCTCCGATGGCATTATCCCGACTCCTGCCACCCATCTCCCGGGCGCTGTGATGGGGGGCTCTCAGAGGAGCACTGTGGTGTCGATGGCAAGTCCGGCCAGTGCTCCTGGCTTTGCTTCTCGCCCGTCACCATCTGCATGTGGGACCGTCCCCACGCAGACCAGCCCACAGCACGGGGTGTGGTCTTTATTTTCTTGGGGGGGCTATTTCCGGAGTTGGGGTGGTGCCATTTCCCCAGGATTCCACAGAATCCTTTCCCTCCTGTCCCCTCGCCCCTGCTGCTTGGACACTTGTCCATCAGCCACTGCCTGCAGCCCCAGAGCAGGGAGCTGAGTGAGTGTAGCAGGTGCCGTGGCGTGGAGACCAGGCCCCTGTGCAGCTGTCCCAGCCTCCGGGTGCTCGCGCTCACTGCTGCCCCCTTCCTGCAGAGTTGCCATTGGGCCCTGCCCAGCTCAGAGACAGGGGGAGGCCCCCCTCCTTCTGCACAGCCCAGTAACGACTGAACGTCCAACTTCTTCCCCAGGACGGGATAACCTGTGAGGCCTCGCACACCCGAGCTCCCGTGGGGCCAGGCCGAGGCTCGCATGGCTTCTCCTGTCCTCACCTGACAGGTTTCTCCTGAGGTCACTCCCTCAGGTCACTCCACTTCCACAAGAATCTGCCTCAGGCTCTGCTGGAGGTAACAGCCGAGGGTTTGGACTTATTCCGACCTGGGCTCAAGTTCCACATCTTATAAACTGTGTGAGCATCCATCAGCCCAGTGAGCCCCTGTCTTCCCACTTCATCAGCGTCGGCCGGCACCTGGCAGCCTTTTTGTGCCATGAGGTTCCCCCACCCCAATCAGGAATTATGGGACAAGTCTGGGTACGCTGGGTCAGACCTCCTCCCTCAGAATCTGGGATTGTGGCCCCGCTGGTGTGGCTCAGTGGTTGAGCATCAACCCATGAACCAAGAAGTCACAGATCAATTCTCGATCAGGGCTCACGCCCAGGTTGCGGGCTCATCCCCAGTGGGGGACATGCAGGAGGCAGCTGATCAATGATTCTCTCTCACCATTGATGTTTCTCTTTCTCCCTCTCCCTTCCTCCCTGAAATCAATAAAAAAAAATATTTTTACAAAAACAAAACAAAACAAGAATTTGGGATTGTGACTAAACCTGGAAGCCCCCTGCTAGGAACCGCACCCCCTCCAGGCCTCAGGAGGCCGGGAGGGGAGGGCAGAAAGGGAGCCGCAGGGCAGGTGACTCCTCTGCCAGCGGCTGCCTGAGGCCCAGCTGCTCTCTTGTCCTTGAGGTTCCAGAAATCCACCTTGAGTAGATCCTCCGTTTTATCTTAAGTTACCTCAAGTCACTTCAAGTCGATTTGTTACAACCCAGGACTCCGAGTGACTTGGAGCTGAAATCATTCACCTCCGTCAACAATGAGGAGCTGAGGCTCAGAGGAGTGAAGGTACCTGCCTGCTGGAGGTCACCCAGCCGGAAAGGGCCGCGCCGGGATTTGAAGCAGGTCAGTGGGCCCAGAGATGGGCCTCCGGCCTGGGGAGTGCTGGCTTTGAACTCACCGGCCACCCCCTCCCCCTCCCCAGGCCTCTCTAGCCCCACGCCCTTGGGGTCTGCCTTCCACAGGACGCCCTGGGAGCCCTGCCCTCCTCCCCGCCTCCCACTGGCCCTGAGTCATGGCTCTAACCGGGCAGCCGGGCTGCGGGGAGCCTGCTGAGAAAGGGAGGCTCAGGGGACCTGGCTCCGTCGGGAACAACGCGCTCATGCGGACGGACGAGAGTTCCCAGAACCCACGACAACGACGTCAGACCTTCCTTTCACAGCATGAGCCTCCCAGTGTGGAGGCCCCCCCCCCCCCACATGCCTCCCTCCGGCCCAGCTTCTAGACTGTTCTAGCCAGGAGGGCCCTGGGAGGCTGCTGGGTGTTGGGTGATGGCAGAGAAGCTATGGCCAGGCCTAGCGCTGGCCTGGGACACAGAGATCCCGTGGAGCCCTGGGCGGGGTCTCTGGACTTGGGGTCCAACCTGCACCCCCTTCCACCGCAATATGCAGATCAGATGTCCTTGTCAGCCGGAGGAAGAGTCCAGCCAGCCGCAGTGTGAGAGTGCTGGTGTGGTACGGGGTGTGTGTGTGTGTGTGTGTGTGTGTGTGTGTGTGTGAGTGTGAGCATGTCCATCGTGCGTCTCTGGGTGGGACCTGAGCCTGGGTCGTGGCCCTCCCGCTGCCTGGAATGACCTCTGCTTCTTCTGGGTGTTACAGACCCTTTCTGTCCCAGGCCCTGCCTGGATCACTGCTCCCTGCTCTCTGGCTCCTGAGCAGAGACCTGCCCAGCGAGGGGCAGGGCGGAGTCCCCTGCGCTCCGCCTGTGCAGGGACTTGGGGCTGAGCGCTCTGTTCCTTTGCCAGCTGGTGGCACTGCCCCGGCCGGCCACCCTGCCCGAGTCCTGTCCTCTTGCTCACGGCTCCCTCTCCACCCCTCTCTGCTGCCGCAGCGCACCCTCTGGAGAACATATGGACTCAGTTTGCCAAATCGAATTTGACTTATTGGGTTATTTTTGCCCTTTTAAAAAAGCATCACCATGCCTGGTAGGTTTCCTAATTGAATAACGTATAGCAAATGAACTTTTATGTTTTAAAAAAAGCTAATCCCCTGAAAACGTCATGAAGCGGGGACGCTCCTGCCTGCCTTCCGACTGTGGGGTGAGAATCGCCCCCACACCCCCACCCCCGCCCCACCGGCCACAGGGGTCATTTAGAGCAAGAAGGAACCATTCTGGCTACAGACAGCGCTGTTTCCGGGCAGCACAGGCCCCTGGCCCCCACCAAGGCTGGGCTCCCCGGGGCGCTTCCCCTCCCCTGTGACAGTCCCCCAGCCAGCAAGGGGGGAGGCCCAGCTGCCAGCTACCTAGTGCCCACCCGAGCCTCAACTGCAGAGCGGGGCGTGGGTAACAGATTAGGAAGGACAGGCGGCCATGCCCCACAACCCGCCCAGCGGCCCGCCTTCGGGTGTGGCAGCCGGGCTCCGGGACAGAAACAGGGACACTGGCCACCTGGGGGCCCGAGCAGCCAGGGCGGTCCTCGCTCAGGCACCTGGCCCTCTGGGCTCTGCGTCCTCCACGGCTCCCTGTGTGGTCTCAGCCGCCCGCACAGCTGTACCCAGACAAGCAGGGCTCCCACCCCCCAGGGTGTCGAGGAGAAGACGAGCTACTTTACGTCAAACTCTGAGACAGGACGGAGGAGGTGCTCCAGGGACACTTGTCGCTCCCCAGTGCCCCCCTCCACGGCAGGCACCGTGTCCCCACGTGGGACAGCCCAAGGCCTTGTAACTGTCGTCCACGGTGTCACTGACTCGGCCGGATCACATCACAGACATCTTATCTCGTAGCAAGTTCATTTTTTTATTTTTTATTTTGTTGTTAATCCTTACCTGAGGATATTTTTCCATTGATTTTTAACATTTTTTAAAAATACACTTTTATTGATTTCAGAGAGGAAGGAAGAGGGAGGGAGGGAGGGGGAGAGAGAGAGAGAGAGAGAGAGAGGGAGAGAAACATTAATGATGAGAGAATCATTGACAGGCTGCCTCGTGCATGCCCCGCACTGAGGATCCAGCCCGCAACCCAGGCACATGCCTTGGCCGGGAATCCAACCATGACCTCCTGGTTCATAGGTCGATGCTCAACCACTGAGCCACGCCAGCTGGGCTCCACTGATTTTTAGAGAGAGTGGAAGGGAGGGGGGAGAGACACTGAGGGAGAAATATCGATGTGAGACATCAATTGGTTGCCTCTTGCACACCTGGCCCTGGTCCAGGATCGAGGCTGCAATTAAGGTACCTGTCCTTGACCAGAATCAAACCCGGGGCCTCTTCAGTCCTCGGGGGGGATGCTCTATCCATTGAGCCAAACTGGCTAGGGCTTTCGTGACAAGTTTAAAAGGCGCACCCCCAGCTCTGCACCTGGCAGAGTTGGGGTCACCCCCTGCCTGCACCCCTCAACCTGGACTGTCTCCAGGCCTGGCCCCTCAGCCGCTCTGGCAGGTTCTCCGCTGCAGGGATTCTGTCCCTGGCGCACATGGCGATGTCCGAGACAGTTTTGGTTGTCATGACTGGGGCAACAGCTAGTGGGCAGAGGCTGGGGTGCTGCAGACGTCCCTCGGGGCACAGGACACCCCAGGAATTGCCAGGTGGTGCAGGTCTGGGTGCAGGTGAGGAGTCTGCGGTCTAGAGGCGAGTGATGAGGACAAAGCTGCCCTGAGCTGGGGTCCACGGCTTCAAACACAATCCGCATTTTCTTCTAAAACGGTGGTTCTCAACCTCGGCTGCACATTAGAATCACCTGGGAATCTTTTTAAAATCCTGATCTCTGGGCCTCATCCTCCGGAAATTCTGTTTCTTTGTTACTGGGTGGGACCACAACATTAGTAACAAAGAAACAGAATTTCCGGAGGATGAGGCCCAGAAATCAGGATTTTAAAAAGATTCCCAGGTGATTCTAATGTGCAGCCAAGGTTGAGAACCACTGCTCTAAAAGTTGGCTTTCCAGGGCTCCTCCGCCCACAGAACCGCATGGACGCCTGGCCCCTGAGCCTGGCTCAGGCGTCCTCAGCCCCTCGCAGGGCTCCTCCCACCTGGCCCTCCTGTGGCACCAGCCTGCGCCCACTCTGTTCCTCCCCTGCTGCGCCCTTCCAGCGGCAGGCGGTGGCCTGATGCCAGGTCCACTGTTTCCCCAGGGTCTTGGTCTGGGGCTTAAACTACAAACGTTTGCTTCTCACAGTCCTGGAGGCCGGAGGTCCGGGTCAGGGTGCTGGGGCGTCTCATTCTGAGCCTCCTCTCTTGGCGGCAGGCAGCCGCCTGTGTGCCCCGTGACCCGTCTGCACCCCAGGAAGGAGTTAGAGCTTGCTCACTGGTGTCTCCTCCTATGAGGGCACCAACATGGTGGGGCGCCCGCATGACCTAATCGCCTCCCACAGGCTGCACCTCCAAATGCCACCACACTGGGGGGGTGGGGGGGACATACCAGTCAGCACACAGCTCACAGCCATGGCTTCACCGTCCCTGCCCATGTCATCCTCTGTCCCCAGAAACTCTGTGCAGGCCAGGCCTGTGTCACCCCCTCCCCAGGGAACTCCTAAAGGGCAGTGCCCCCACCATGTCAGGGGCTCCATAAATCTTGTCAGGGTCGCCTGGGGCCTGTCTCCAGAGGAGCAGTGGTCTGGTGACGCCCCCCCGCCCTCCCCCCCCCCCCCCAGCCAGAGACAGCTGGGGGTCTGCAGCCCAGCCCAGGGTCACCGCAGGCCGAGCAGGGGCCCCTCCCCTGCAGGGAGAGGAGCGAGGGCCCCACAGGCACCAGACACTCCCCCACGTCTCATGCCTGGAGAGGAGACTCTGCGTCCCTTTTCATCACAAGGAAAGAGCCGAGGGCAGCACATAATGGCCTAATTTATGCTGAAATTATCGGCAATTTGGGCCATTGAAGCTAGTGGACCCACGGCTGTGTCCTGAGCACAGGACGGGGGCGGCCTCTGTGGAGGGCTGTTTCTGTGGTTATATTTTGGGGTGTTTTTTTTAAACGTGTCCATGTCTGAGACATGAGCCCCTTCGGTGGCTGGGAGCCTGAACCCCTCCGCGTCCTTCTAGAAGCTGGGGTGTTGACGACAGGCTGCCACGTGGGGCCAGGGCCACGGAGGGGCCAGACACTGACTGACCCCGAGAAGGGCCCTGTGGGCGAGTCTCCACTTCATTTGCATTTTTATCCCTTTACTCCGCGCTCGTTGATAACTCCAATATTTGAAAATGTTAAGGCAGATGGAGATTTATATTTGAATCTGCTCTGGCGTCCGCTAACAAGATTCGAGTTTCATTTGAAGCTATTGAAAACACATCTCAGGGATATTTGCTGGAATTAAGAACTTGAGCTGAGAACATTCTGGAGAACTGACCACCGCGCCCCCCCGCCCCCACACCCCTCCCGAGAGTGAGGGCCAGCTCGTGGCTGACGGCAGAGCTCACCCTGGGCCTCTGCTGTGCGTTCACACCCAGGGGCTCAGGGCACCCACCTGTGGCCAGGCCGGCAGCCCCTCCCCAGGCCTCACCTGACCTCGCTCAGGACAAAGTCTCACTCTGGGAGTGAGGCCCAGGGGACAGCATCTGTGCTAGAAGCTGAATCAAGGTCGGCCTGTTTCCTGTGAGGCCAGATAGTGCCTATTTCCGGCGTAGTGGGCCTTCGGTCTCCGTCACAGCGTTTCAGCTGGCACGTTGAGTGACAGCGAAGGCTGTGGACCAATAAAACTTTATGGAAACGGGCATCGGCCAGGTTTGGCCCACGGACCCTAGTGCCCCGATGCTCAGCTGTAAGACAATCCCACCAAGTGCACTCGGCTCGTTGGCAGGACTTGAACCTTCCTTCTTGGGGGACACAGGTCAATCCACTACTTCTGGGTGCTGCCTCCCAGGCGCCCCTCCCTGGCCCGTCACGGAGTGACCTAGAGGATGCTATGAGTGACGTGTAAGTCAGAGAAAGACAAGTACCACAGAATGTCACTCACATGTGGAATCCACAGAACAAAATACAAACAGAACAGACTCAGACACAGCGGGCATTCTGATGGTTGCCCGAGGGGAGGGGTGGGGGAAGGGGTTCAACAGGCAAAGGGGATTAAAGTACAAACTTCCAGGTATAAAGTAAGTCACAGGGATGTAATGTAATGAGTAGGGAACATAGTCGATAACCTATAATAAAAGCATAATATGCTAATTAGACCGGACAGCGGAATGAACTCCTGGGCCGGGCTGGAGGTGTGGGCCAGCACCGTGGCCTGGTGTCTCCTGAGCCCGAGCTGAGGAAGCCAGCTCTGGAGGCTGGTTGACATCGCCTCCGTGATGGGCTTACTGTCTGGCTGAACTCTAATGCCGCTAATTTTGCCTCTCACTCAGATTTCTGGGGGGAAAAACAAGCATACAATGGCCCAAGTTCACTTAAGCCAAGAAAATAAAATAGTAGAAAAATTACAGTAACAATTACTGTGCAACTTTTATCACCTTAATTTGTTATCCTCTCGCTTATAGTTTATCCCCCATTTTCCTGAATCTCCAACATTGCAGGAGGTTACGAGTAATTTCCAGAAAGCGTAACCCTTTTGGAAATGCACCCCTCTTCACAAATGAGCAGCTGCTTGTGGTAATTAAAGTAATGCCGTCCGGTGCTCCGACTGCCGTGCTAATGAGGCTAATTGACGACAGCGGTATTAACCATGATTAGTCATAACGTCTAATAGTCACGGTGCCTGTAATTCCCTGTAGGGAGGGCTTACAGGATTCCAGGCTCTGTCTGCTTTCAGGACCTGCACCCTTGGCTGTGCATTTTTCTCTAAAGAATTGGACCCCCCTTTGCCCGGCCTTCAATAGCCAGGTTCTGTTTCCAAAGGTGAAGAGGGCTGCAGTAGAACATTTCATGTTGGCTAGTTTTTAAAAGAATAGATGCTGCCCTGGCCAGTTTGGCTCAGTGATGAGAGTGTCATCCTGCAGACTGAAGGGTTTTGGATTTGAATTCTGGTCAAGGGCATGTACTTGGGGTTGCAGGCTCGATCCCTGGCCTGGTCTGGGAGTGTGCATGAGGCAGCCAATCAATGTGTCTCTCTCACATCAATGTTTCTCTCATCCTCCCCCTCCCTCTATTCTCTCTAAAAATCAATGGGAAAATATCCTTGGGTGAGGATTAACCACAAAAAAAAAAAAAAAAATAGACTCTAGCACATTCTAGGGTTTGGCGTTTATCCATATGGACACTTTTTTTTTTAATTTTTAAATATATTTTTTATTGATTTCAGAGAGGAAGGGAAAGAGATAGGAACACCAATAATGACAGAATCGTTGATTGCCTCCTGCATGCTCCACAATGGGGATTAAGCCTGTAATCCGTGCATGTTCCCTTGACCAGAATCAAACCTGGGACCTTTCAGTCAGCAGGCCGATGCTCTATCCATTGAGCCAAACTGGCTAGAGCAGCCGTGGGCAAACTACGGCCCGCGGGCCAGATCCGCCTGTTTGAAATGAATAAAACTAAAAAAAGACCGTACCCTTTTATGTAATGATGTTTACTTTGAATTTATATTAGTTCACACTAACACTCCATCCATGCTTTTGTTCCGGCCCTCCGTCCAGTTTAAGAACCCATTGTGGTCCTCGAGTCAAAAAGTTTGCCCACCCCTGGGCTAGAGCCAGACACTTTCTAGTATCATGGTCCAATCAGGTGCTCAGAGCTCAGAGGCAGGGCTCACTCAAGAAATAACATAGGGCATTAGGAAACACAATTCAGGATGTCCATGTCCCCCCGGCTGCAGCTCCATTTGCTCAAATACATGTTTTTTAATGTCTAAAATTAATTTGGGTTTACTTCACCTGGCTAGTGTCTGGCGGAGCCAGGATTCCACCCTAAACCTGACTCCTCCAGCTCTTTTTAAAAAAACCTTTCCTTTCTTTCTTTTTCTTCTTTTCTTTGTGCCCTGGCCAGGAATCGAACCAGTGACCTCTTGGTTCCTAGCTTTACACTCAACAACTGAGTCACACCCAGAAGGGCAAACATATTTTTATTGATTTCAGGGAGGGAGAGGGAGAAAAACATCAATGATCAGAATCATTGATCGGCTGCCTTCTGCACACCCTCCACTGGGGATCGAGCCTGCAACCAGGCATGTGCCCCAAACGGAATCCAACCATGAGCTCCTGGTTCATAGGTTGAAGCTCAACCACTGAGCCACACCAGCCGGCTCCTCCAGCTTTTTGAGAGAAACATCAATCAGCTGCTTCCTGCACACCCACTACTAGGGATGTGCCCGCAACCAAGGTACATGCCCTTGACTGGATTCGAACCTGGGACCCTTCAGTCCGAAGGCTCATGCTCTATCCACTGAGCCAAACCAGTTAGGGTGGCTCTTCCAGCTCTTAACAAAAGTTCAAAGAGGCCGAAACCAGTTTGGCTCAGTGGATAGAGCGTCGGCCTGCGGACTGAAGGGTCCCAGGTTCAATTCCGGTCAAGGGCATGTACCTGGGTTGCGGGCACATCCCCACTGGGGGATGTGCAGGAGGCAGCTGATCGATGTATCTCTCTCATCGATGTTTCTGACTCTCTATCCCTCTCCCTTCCTCTGTAAAAAATCAATAAAATATATTAAAAAAAAAAAAAGTTCAGAGAGAGTGCTGCAGAAGACCAGAGAAAAACCAGGCCACGCTTAGAGAAGGGAGTTACATTTTTTTAAATTAAATTCTGTGCAGGCCCAGAGAAAAATGTGTCTTTCAAATTCTGAGCCCCCAACATGGAGGAAATTCTCTATTTATACTTTTTCTAGTCCTCTGTCTCCCAAATTTGGAATGAGACTTCTGGGCCTTCTGAGAAATAAGGCCTGTGTGCTGGGAAGGGGCCATACCATATCTCAAGGCCTGGCCTGGTGTCAGCACTGACAACTCTGTCTAGGACATAGTTTATGGCCTCTCTGAACGGGAGTAGTCTTATTTGCCTTATTATTTAAGCAGGCATTTACAGAAACTGAATAGCAGGGTTAACATTTCAAACAGCAGTTGTTATATAAGATGGATGCTTCAAGAGAAATGAGGAAATGGGTTTTGAGTTGTGTTTCTAAGGCTAATAGGTGCTGGAGAAGAAAGGATGAGAAGTAAACAAGGGAAGGAGAAAACAAAACTACAGGAATGCCAGGTGGGGAAAGGTGAAGCAGCTCCCTGAGCCGGCCAGCATGGCTCAGTGGTTGAGCATCAACCTATGAACCAGGTCACGTTTCGACTCCTGGTCACGCCTAGGTTTCGGGTTTGATCCCCAGTGTGGAATGTGCAGGGCAGCCAATCAACGATTCTCTCTCATCATTGATGTTTCTTTCCCTCTTTCTTCCTCTCTAAAATTAATAAAATTAAAAAAAAGAAGCTCCCCGAGTTCTGAGGCCAATTTTAAAAATCAAGGTCAAAAGAAGGAACTATTTAATACTTTCAACAATAAAGATTAAAAGAAAAAATATATACATGTATAAAAACTAAAAATCAAGGTCAGAGGGAGAGGCATTTACGCAAGGCCCCACCCCTATACCTTCCAGCCAGCAGCCCCTTTCCCCAGGGGAAGGCCGACTTCCTCCTCACAGGGCAGCTGCTTCTGGTAGACCGTCCCAACACTGCCCAGCCAATCCCGGCCTCGGCCTCCCCATGTCTTGAGCACTAGCTCCTGGTGCGCTGGAAGGTTGGGCGCCAGGCCGATTCTCTGCATCTGGATGTGGTGGATGGGAGCTACACTGATTAATTTGTGCAGTTATTCAGTTAATGTTCAAGAAAAAAATATTAATTTTTATTAAAATGTTCTATTATTTTATATTAACGGTTATTCATTTATTTCAGCCCTTTGTATTCAGCATGTCTCTGCTGAAATAAACCTATGTTTCTATGAAAACCGGAGCTTTTGTTTTTTTGCAGCCCATACACTTACACCTTGTTTATCTGGCCGTTAGCCCTTGAGTTTGACATGCTTGGCCAACTGGCCCTGTTCTTGCCATCTTCGTGCCTTCCTTGCACATAAGACAAGCAACACCAAACACAGCCCCAAAGAAAACTCCGACGCTCTTTCATCAGCATTAGGAGGAGGGTATACAACACTGTTACCTTGGGTGGGACAAAGATGCCAACCAAATCAAACCACATGGGACAGTATGTGCCACCCTGAAGCCAAGCCCTGGTGTTGCTGGCAAAGCTCTCCACCAGGCAAGCTAAGAGCGCGCCCATCACCGGGAGTCCCCGAAGTCCTGTGCCACGTAAGTCAGCAGCCTTGAGACAAGCTGAAGCCCCGATCCAGAGGGGAACACACGAGACAGTCTCTTGGAAGAGGAGCCACAGCAGAGGTTCCTGAGGAGGGAGGAGACGCACAAAGGCTGAGGGCACACGCAGCCTGCCCCGGGCACACCACTGACCCCACTGCCCCTGGTGCCAAGTCTGCTACTCGCAGGAGCCTCTACATCACTTACAATGGGAAAGTGAACGAAAGAGAAGGCATCAGATGTTTGATTCTTTTATTTCCATATGCAATGTAATGTTTAGGCACGTTGCTTGGGAGGCTATTTCTAAAAAAATTGTTGGCCATTTCTCAGAATATCCTTTTGGTTTTAAATACTGGTCAGGAAAAACAAACAATGTAAAAATAGGTGAATAATTTTCTATTACAGAAATGAAAAATTGATTTGCATCTAAAATCGCAAGAGGTGAAGTCATTTAACCCTTTCACCAGACGGTACGCAATATACAACATATTGCTTCAGCTGTTTGAAGGCTGTGATGTATTTTTATATTGACATAGAAAATTATAAATTACATTGAATTAGTATCCATAATCACTATATATATATACATAGACCAGCTCTAAAAAATATAGACTGGTTGAGAATTTACGAGTGAAAACCTCACAGGGCACAGGAAACAATTAACATGCTGAGGTGCCACAGTCTGATTTCTAGGTTTAAACGCTAGCCAGTAAAATGAACGCACTCTAATTCCATTAGCAGCACGAGCATTTTTCAACGGACTCGCCTAATATGATCTTGGTATGTTAAATACGCAGACTGCTCAGAAATGTCCATTGGTGGTGCCTGTTAACAAGGGAAATTTTGGTGAATGGGTTAAAAGGCAGATGAACTACCAAAACAAAACAAAAAACAGAAACAAAAAACAAAGAAACCAAACCACAAGCCATGTACACTCCAAAAATTCTAGTGTTTCACCTGCAGGAATAATCATTTCAAGCAAACAAGACTTTAACAGAACATATGGCTTTACAATAACATCAATTCATCAACTAAGTTGTAGCAATAAATACTCATCTCTACCAATAGACTTACATTTTTGATCCGTTTTAAACAATACAGAAAAAACAGTTACCAATCAAAAACTGGTTATAAAAAGAACACCAAGTATTTCTTATTCAAAATCACTTTTGTGAGTTAAGAACAACCAAAATAACACTCAGAGGGCATTCCAATCCCACTACTTACTCCCTGCCAACCTGGAAGAAAACGAATTCAGAATTTTGTACAAGGTGAAAAATGTATGAAAACTGCCTAATACTTTGGTCACACTAATAATTGTCAAATAGTTATGTTTCAAATACAATAGCTCTGTGTTCACTTTTATAAAACTATTCTTACAGCCATTTTAACTATAGTATTACTACTATTATTACATGGGTGGCAAGATCTTATTTCACAGGCTACCCATTATTTAGAACAATACAATATAAACATACGCAAAAATTCTTGGTATTTGTCAATATGCAATATTTGTACACGTCCCAATTTCTCTGTACAATGTCTTAGCATCTGGAGTAGAAAGGTTGCTGGTCCTGATCCCCTGCAGAGCGAGGCAGCAGGGGCGCGTGGCGGCCCAACTGAAGCCCCGGAGCCCTGCCTGGTGGCGGCCTGCAGTCCTCAGCAGCACAGAGGTCACTCATCATACAGGGCCGTTCACGGATGTGTCGCCTGGCACGCTTGGCTGGTCAGTCCTACGCAGTAAGACAGATATCTGAGGCATTAGGCAGAACGTGAGACGGAAAGTTAGCTTCACTTAGCTCTCAGGGCGGAGGTGATTTTAATATCGTTTGTGCCATGCCTACCACTAAGCCTGGCACTCAGCAGCTGTGTATGAAATGCTTCATAAATGAATTTATCTAAAGCTCCAGAAACTCTAACTGAAGAGCATTTAAGCTCCATCTAAGCTAGGTTACCCAGCACCGGCCAGCAGCAGCCACGCAGGCTCCCGGAGAGCCCCGCTCAGCGCTAGGAGCACAGGCACAGGCCAGGTCCGCGGTTTAAACTTCTGCTCCCAGAGCCTTCGGGGCCATTTGCTCATCCCTCCTTCACTGCAGTCTCTTATCGCTTCCATGTACTGAAATCCACATAAGCTTTCACTTGAAAAACAGGATTCTGCTACTGAGGAAAAAAGGAAAAGCTTGTCAACAGGACCAACTGTTGCAAACAAAGGTATGCACTGCAGCGCCCTGGCCAGGGCACATACACGAGGCACCCAATGAATGCATGACTAAGTGGAGCAGCAAATTCCTGTTTCTTCCTCCAATCAACAGGAACAGGTGTGCACTGTAACAAATGTTCCCACAAAGCCAAGGTGAGGTTACCGTGGGGGGGGAAGAGGTGGCACTACCTGGACAAAGTGCTGACAGAATCAGAACGTCTGCCTGCCTTCCTGCCAGAACGACAACCTAGACATGTCAGATATTCCGGATGGCGTTACTAAATCTTACAGAGTTGGGCAAGAGGATGCTTGGAGGCCAAACAGGGAAGCACACAGTACTTCTGAACCAGCACCGACACTCACAAACGGAATGCTTTCGAAGCCTGCTAGTAACAGCCAAGAGGGCAGCTGCACACTACTTATATCTGCCGATGTCTCACTGTATCAGAAGCAGGAACCTAGAGTTCTGGAAGCAGACATAGCCGGGCACATACCCCCCACCACCTTCACCATTTACAAGCTGTATGACCATAGTTAATTTCTTACCCTGTAAGAGCGGGACAATGATCCCCAGACAGGCGTTCCTGAGTATACAATGTGTACAAAGTGCTTAGCATGCTGGCGGGCACAGGTCTTGGACATGCTTGGTGAACAGTAGTGAAAAATAAAATCCTGTGGTGCTGCAAATCTTTGCGAGCAATAGGGCACGTCCATCAATGTTTGGCTGTGACAGGAGCCACGGTGGGGAAGTCCCAAATGGCTCTTATCTTCAGCACTGCCATTTGCTTTAAGAACACGAATGTCACCTTCTCAGAGGCCTTGCCCGCCAGCCTACCTAAAATGGGACGCCCGTTCCTTTGCCCAGTTGTTTATTCTTATCGCCTTTTCTGTGCTTCCTTATATTGTCTGTCTGTTTTGCTCTGCTTTCTCCCCGGGCTTGGACCAACGGCTGCCATACTGAGCCACTGACTGGAGGGAAAACGAAAGGACAAATGTCCATATGGACACAGTGATGCTAGCTTCTCCACTGGTTCGCTCCACATTTCCTCCGCCACCTCTGCCTTGCAGATTTGAGGCGGGGCTCTTCATACCAGAGGGTTCTCCGAAGGGAGGAGCAAGTGGGTTTCCTGAAGCGAACAATTCTGCACTCAGAGAGCCAAGGAAACGCACCCATAGCCTTCTGTGCCTCTCTCATGTCAGAGAGGCCAAAGCCAGACTCCTGAAGCCAGACTCCTGAAGCAACTACGCAATTGGGACAGACGTGGGTTATTCTGCCTTCTAGACAGGTCTCAAAATCAAGAGAATTATAACTAGAAACCAGGGAGATGACAAATGATTAGCAATCAGACCTACAAAGGGCCTTTATCAAAAACATATTGAAGCCGAAACCGGTTTGGCTCAATGGATGGAGCGTCGGCCTGCGGACTGAGGTCCCAGGTTCGATTCCGGTCAGGGGCATGTACCTGGGTTGCGGGCACATCCCCAGTAGGAGATGTGCAGGAGGCAGCTGATCGATGTTTCTCTCTCATCGATGTTTCTAACTCTCTGTCTCTCTCCCTTCCTCTCTGTAAAAAATCAATAAAATATATTTTTTTTTAAAAAAAAACAACATATTGAAAACCCAGGCAAAAAGTGACTTGTTCTCACCCTTAGCAGCACAGCTGGGGCTAGGTCCTCCAAAGCTGGAGTGTCAACTGCTTCTTCCTCCCAAAGCCTTCACTAGAGCCAACATGCCCAATAGTTCTCATAATTAATTGGTTTTACAAGCAAAAAATATATATTTTAAAAAATCACATTCATTCTGGCTAGAATTTCCATGAGAGAAACAAAGGCAGTTTCTGCGAGTCTGATATGCTTGCTGTAGAGATGTGCTGACCAGTGGACGGAGAGTGCCCCCTGCTGGCCCCACTGGCTATGTTACCCCTAAAATGATTAGACAATTGCCAGGGCTGCCGAGGGAGAAAGCACTTATGTGAAATGACTTTAAAAGTTATTTTATTCCTTAGGGAAGGATTATTCAGACGTAGAAGTATCTAATCAAAAGTGCTGAGAAAAGTCCCAGTGGACCCAGGACCAGGCCTCATCCTGGCGGGAGCTCTGGGGTGTGTGTCTAGGCTGCCCCCGATCAGCCTGTGAGGCCATGTGGTGGCAGCGGGACTCTGGCCTAAGCAAAAGGTGACCAGGAAGAAAATCTGGGATTTTCACACTTGAGATAAAGTATTTTATAAAAATCAAACCACACATGGACTCATCAGGGGTGGAGAGGATTTAGCTCCACAAATGGAAGGGTCTCCAGGGAAGTTCTCTGCGTGTGTCACATGGGCACGTCCACAGGAGAACAGGCACCAGGAGCCTCTCGTGCTGGCGGCTGCATGACTCCACAGGGCCCATGAGAACCTGGATGCCATGGCCAAGGGAACCCAATCCTGGAGGGCTCAATCGGTCTCAACTTAGCATTTTGTTTATCATCAAAAACAAACAAACACAAACAAAGGGGGAGGGGGGAGGATGCCAGCATGAGAGACCCTTCCACTTACGGTAATTTTTTTATTGATTTTTTACAAAGCGGAAGGGAGAGGGATAGAGAGTTAGAAACATCGATGAGAGAGAAACATCAATAAGCTGCCTCCCCCACACCCCCCAATGGGAATATGCCCTTGACCGGAATCGAACCCAGGACCCCCCCAGACTGCAGACCGACGCTCTATCCACTGAGCAAAACCGGTTAGGGCCATTTATGGTAATTTCTTAAAGAGCCAGCGATGTTACTGAAGCTCCAAAAATGGTTAGCTTTCGACTTGTGCTGTGAGGAGATACTATTTCTAAGTTCTGAGCGCAATCACTGATCCCATAAGGACTGAGAAAACTACTGTGCTGAGTTAAGTCACTGAATGTTCGAGGACAATTCTAATGATTCCCCCTGCCCTCCTGTGCCAACTTTCCTCCCAGTGCCCAGGAGCCAACAGCCAAAGCCAGAGCAGGGCCTGGGCAGACCTGAGAAAGCGGGTGGTTACCTCTGCTCAGGACTACTGCTGGGGGGCCGGGGGGCTGCAGACTTCGCCTCAGCCGGCTCAGGGCTCTCCTCCACATGTTTGCAAGCAGCATCTTGAGAGGTAGACAGTTTTCCTTCCTCGCTGTGGTAAAGAGGATGAGAGGCAGCATTAGAGCCCGCAGTGACAGCGCCGAGTGGAGGAGGGATCATGCAATGGCTCTGGAGTCATGACTGCCATGGAGTCACAAGCCCTGGGCTGAGCATGCTCAGGTGAGGGACACAGGGGCACAGACAGTGACTGGGAAACGACAGGAGGAGAGGATCACGCAGGAGGGATCTGAGAGGGACGATGTGATGCAGCTGGCGTTGATAAAGAACGGCCCCTGTGGCTTACATACCGGTAGGATTTCAACACTCTGACGCCAAGTGTGCAAAACAGAAAAGAAATGTACAAGAGTTTCAGAACACTCCTATAATGAGGGGTGGGGCTAATATGTCCACGACTGCACATAAGCAAATCTGCAGACTCGGTGAAGGTGTCAAATGAACCTGTTTGAAGGAATGAGTCTTTAGTTAAGCATTTTGCTTTTGGGTTGAGCCCACCATTCAAACCATCAGTAGGACAGACCCCCATCAGTTTGCTGGCTGAGGTCACGGGAGCAGGTTCCAGGGTGCCTGACCTTCTCGAGTTGTCCTCCGACCACGAGTGAGAAGTACAACACCCTCAAGGAAGAGAGCCAAGCACTGCGGCCAGAAGAGGCAGAGATGGGCTGGAGGGTCAGAGGGCGTGGGGAACATGAAAGGGTTATTTTTCCCCTCAGATGGCTCTTGGTGAAGAAACACAAGTAGCAAATGCTTTCAACTGTTTGTGGGCTAAAATTTCAGACATTTGCCTATTCTGTCTGGATTTCTATTTTGACACAATCAAGATGCCCCTAAACTGAAATAAAGGAAATTGGAGGTTCCCTTTGAAAAGCCTAATTTTAGGATGATTTCTGGGGTGGCTTTCAGATGGGTAGGTCAAGTGATGAGGAAAATGACCTGTAGTCTACAGATTTGTTGACAATCTGAGTTGCCTCTTTATTCCTCTTCATCCCCACTCCCACTCCCTGACCAGCAAAGCAGCTACCCTGAGTTGTCACACAGTTGTCCGTATGGGAAATGATGGAGTATCAATAAATAATACTAGCATGTACTCTTTCATGTGCTCATAACTACAAACCTCCTTCTGCCCCTCCTGCATTCCATTCCTGTAAAATGCAGTCAATGAAGATGTGCACTGAGTCAGACCACCGGCACTGAATCTGCACCCGGGACCATCTGTGAGGAGCACACTCTGGAAGGTCCGTCTGCCCTGCTGACAGTGCCCCCCAAGGCGTGCACCTCTGGTTCTACCTGCTTCTCGCAGCAACCAGTGCTGAACTGTCCTCCACCTCCACGTCTCTGTGTACAACAGGGCAATGCACGCCACTGCACAGGGTCACAGGGGACAGCCCGGCATTTCCCAGCAGTGGAGAGGCGGTCACCTTCCATCTACAAGGAAGCCCAGTCTGCATCCCACAAGCAGGACAACGGGGCTGCTGTAGCCCAGAGCCCGCCAGCACTCAGCACTGTCCACACATTCCTGCTAGGCTCTGAGAGGTGTCAGATGGCAGCTGCATTTTGAGCATCTTTTCTTAAAATTTTTAAGCCCTTTTAGATGTCCTTGTTTATAAACTGCCTACTGATATCTTTTGTCCCTTTTCTGGTTTGGGTTTTCTATCTTTTCCTTTCTGGTTTATAGGAATGAAAGAAAATGCTAGTTTCTGGTTGATTTAGATACTGTAACCTTTACCCCCTCGATTTGCCATCTGCCTCTTAATTAGTCTACAGTACTTTACCTGCCAGAAATTCTTTTTTTAAAAAAATATATTTTTATTGATTTCAGAGAGGAAGGGAGAGGGAGAGATAGAAACATCAATGATGAGAGAGAATCATTGACTGGCTGTCTCTTGCACGCCCCCTATTGGGGACTGAGCACACAACCTGGGCATGTGCCCTTGATGGGAACTGAACCCGGGACCCTTCAGTCTGTAGGCTGACGCTCTATCCACTGAACCAAACTGGCTAGGGCGAGCCAGAAATTCTTAACATGGATGCAGTCTAAGTCTATTCTTTGCATTATAGTTTATACTTCTGAACGTTTTTGTTTTGTTTTTAAAAAGGAATTCTTATTCTGCTGCCGGCCAGAAAGATGCACTGAATTTTACTCTAACAACCATGAGACTTTGGCCACATCACTTAACTCCAATCTCCTTTTCTTCCCCTGAAGAGTGGGAGGACACCCACTCTCACTGAACTTCTCAGGTTCTTGAGGGAAATCAATGAATGGTTAAAGAACCACATGTGGGTGCATGTCTCCCACACTGAGCTTCAACCCACCAGGAACTAACTGCCTTTGAATGGAGGGCAGGAAGGCTCTGATTTCATGGTCTCTCCCCCCACCCCTGCCTCCCACTGAGCCATCCCTGTGGTTACTGGGCTCTCTCCCGCACCACATTGGCCTCTCACCTATTTGTGTGCTAACATCAGTTTTAATTCCTGTGACTTTGCAGGGCAAGTCTCTTTATTTCATCTTCCTTATGGTTCTCTAAGCAATTTGGCAACCTTCATTATTCCACAGATTTTTCAGAGTATGCTTATCAAGTGCTTTTTAAAAATACAACTGAAATTTTAACAATGTCACAATATTCTCACATTCCTGAGATATATCCTTGGTCAGGACTTAAAACATTGCTGGATTTGGTGTGCTAGCTTTTAAGTTTTACGCATATGTGCCCACACATTGGCCTGCAATTCATTTTCCTCTCATGTTGTTTTGTAGTGGCCTCATGATGAGTTGGGAAGCACCCTCTCTTGTGAGGTGAAATGCTCTGTACAATATGGAGACCAAAGCTCTAAGCACTGATTTAAGTGCATTCTGCAAGTTTATAGAAGTTTTTTCATACCTTTTCAAAGCTATTGTTTTGCTACTGAATTCTAAAGACTGCATGATGTCTGAAGAAAGTGATCAGTATGATACTGAACCTTTGTGATGGGCTGTATACAAGTCAATTTCCCCTATAACTAGATTCACCAATTTCTTATACTCGGGTATTTTCAATCTGCTAGGCTGAAACTACAGTCTTTTAAATACTACCAGACAGGGGCGGGGCACTTGGGGGCCCAAACTTTTCATCTCTTCATTAAGATTTATAGAGTTTAACAGAGACATCAGAAAGATGTCAGGCTAATGTCTGAACCCACATTTGAACCAAATTAAAGACATTAATACTTAAGGTTTCTCCCTATCATCCTCCCAACAACATGAAGCTGCCAGTGCGATCTCGCCCTGGTTACCTTTTGAAGACTGCCGTTTCTGTCTTGGCATCTACAGTGAGGCTGAGAGTTTCCTTCATGCCGCCATTCATCACTGTCTCAGTTACCTTGTCTGCACTTTCTGCATCCTCCTCTCCATCAGAGCTGGCTTCCATGGCCACACTGCCTGTCACTGAAAAAACACACAGCTGATGGTCATCCACACCACAACCAAACAAGAACTGTCACCCCTCTTCTGTGCAGACCCACCCACCCCATGTGACATTCTCCTGCCTCAAGGGTGAGATGTTGCCCGCTGTTGCCTTGGACAATTCTTGATGGGCACAGGCTTCTTAGCAATGCCCAATGGAGACGTTTGCTGCAGCACAGGATCAGTGAGTACCCTGTCTTACGAGCTCACACACCCAGCTTTCCCTAGCAGACCCTGCTGTTCCTAATGTTCTCCAGCCCACAGTATGGGGCAGGAGGCAGCGACAGAGTCTAGCCCCCCGCTTCCATCCACAGTACACACAGGCTATCCACTGCCCAGTCCTCACTCACCTCTTTCTTCAGTTATCCCACTTGGGTCCTATCCCTTTTTCCCAAGTTACTTACTTGTGGTTCCTGGTGGATGACTTATTTCTTATATCATAGGGAGCCATCTGGTCTAGTGCTTATAAGCCCGGGTCTGAAGTCAGATTTCCCGAACTGAAAAGCCACTTACCAGCTGCATAAGCCTTGGGCAAGGCACCTAACAAGTGCCTGAATTTTCTGAATCAGAAAATAGGGATAACTGATCTCACCCATAGAATTGCTGAGAGATAAAGTGAGGTCATCTATACAAAATATTTAACAGAATGACACATAAAAGCAGTATTAGTACTGGTTTTATTACTTTTCCCTGCCCCTTGGTTCATGTGCCCTCTACTGTACCCTCCTTTCTCTAAGAACTTACTTGTTTTTCTAAAATTTATTTAACCTTTATTGTTGAGAGTATTATATTATGTCCCCCCTTTTCCTCCATCCAGCTCCTGCCGCACAGGACTTACTTCTTTGTTCCCTCCACATACCACCAATTCCCCCTCACATCCATTCACTACCCGCCTCCCTCTCCCCTCCTCCCAAAGTCCTGTTCTCCAGGTTGAAAACAGTTCAGGGCCCATGCAAGAAACAATGTGTGTATTTTGAGTAACAAGAAAACTCACTGGATCCCCTTGACCATTCTGTCTGTTCATATGGTGAAAAGGAAATGGGCCCACGGCCTGAACCACACCGGATACACACACATGCTCCAGCAAAGTACCGAGGGGCAAAAGAACAGGCTACAGGCGGGGCTTGGATCGCACGTTAACTCCGGTTCTTCTCCCCCGGGCACTAGAGGCTAAGACCTGCTTCCTGTCTGCACACTGATGGGACTGAGTGACTGACAGCTCAACATGCTGTGGTTCTGGAGTGAGCACCCAATTTCTTTTCTCAGTTTCCCAGTGAACATGAGACCTACCATCTCATTTTCCTGGCTACTTTGAGCTCTTGAGCCCAAGAACAGAGAGTCAGGTCTGGTTTTACTATAAACCTGCTATGGGATAAAGTCACCTTCTCAAATCTAGAACACTAAGCATACATTAACCCTTTTCGGTCCAACCGCGAGGCTGACTCGACAGACCAGGCACTAGGAGCAGGTCCAATGTCGAGCAATAAGAACATTAAAAAGTTCAACATTCAATCCCGTTAATTAATTTGGACCAGACTGTTTGAATTCCAAAAATAACATTGGACCGCAAAGGGTTAAGGCTTAAACAGCCACGAAATGACGGCCATGGGATGTGCACCCAGGCTCTCTGCACCCACCTTCTGGCTGCCCGGCTAGTGCAGCGACACTGGGAGTCAGAGGGTCCATTGGTTCAGCGCTGGTTTCCATTTCCACTGGAGAATTACTCCTTAAAGACTCTTTTGTACTTTTAGAAAAAAGAAAATTCACGTTAGCAGTGGGTAATAGCCTTCTGTTACCATTATTCACAAAAAATCCTTTGAAAATCAGTTCCGCCTGCTGGGAAGGCACCAGCAGTTGGTTACAGACTCCAGGGATACAAGGCTCTACGCAGAGGCAGCAGTATCTGCACACTCAGCAAGGCAGTAACGCAGGAACTTCTCCCAGGCCCCAGAGGCCCCAGCTTCCACCTCACCACAGTCACCAGCTCCCGGGGCCGGACAGCGACGGTGCACGCTGCACAGTAGCACCTGCATCTCCGTGTCTGTTCTACAGAAACCCTGACGTAAGCAGAGGCTAACTGCCCGGAGCGCCCCGCCCTCTTAGGATCCTGACTGAGAAAACACGGGGAAGGGAAGGGAAGTGAGGCGCTTCAACAGTTTCTATCTCCCGGTGAGAAAGATACAGAGAAAAGCAGGAGGTGGAAACTTGACTGTTCTGGACTGGGGTGAGGTTGGTAAAATAATTCATAATTTGGAGACATTTTCCACCAATTTTACTTTATCACTGAATAGTAGCTTACTTACCACCAATTACTTAGAGTTGCTATAAAGCAACATGGGTTTCTTTCATTTGTCTAAGATGGTAGCTGCTCACTCACCTTTTCAGTAGACAAAATAAAACAATGTTTTGCAAATCAAACTAAGCCTAACAAGACATGAATTCCATGGTAAATACTCAAATGCTGACAATATTGTTCAGGAAAATTACGAAATAACAGGTTGCTGTCATCGAGAATACAAATAACCCCAGGTGGTGTGTGGCTCAATGGTTGAGCATCAATCCATGCACCAAGAGGTCACTGGTTCGATTCCCAGTCAGTACATGCCTGGGTTTCAGGCTTGATCACCAATAGGGGATGTGGAGGAGGCAGAAAATCAATGTTTCTCTCCCTCTCCCCTTCCTCTCTCTAAAATATCAATTAAAAAACATATGTGTATATATTTTAAAGAGAGAATACAAATAAGACTAATCCCCTTAATTTACAGCACTAGCTGAGCTACAAGTGAGATAGATACAAGTCCATGACATCACTAAATTCGAGTCACATTTTGCATTATTCTATCATGTTCCACAGAGAAGGGCCTCTCAGTTCCTTGGCTTCCCCTCACTCCTCTCTCCTCAGTCCTGTCCTGACAGCTCAGTGGGGCCAGAGCAGGCCTGGGAGATGCCATCTTCATCAGCACCCTGTCCACTCGCTACCTGGGGCCAGGTCTTCCCAAGCTGCTGGTGCAGGATCTACTCCCTCCCTTCTTTCCCCAGCTTGCTCTGGTGAAAGGAAGGAGGGTGGTAACTGTTGTTCTGGCAACTCAGAGCTATGGCATTATCTCCTCGTGTTGATTTTTAGTCTGTTTAAGTCACCATATCCAACTGGAATGGTGTGTGGTGCCTACGGCAAAGCACATCATCCCACAGTTCTCGTCTGGGAAGGTGTGGAGAGCTGGTACCCATGCTCACCTCAGGGAAGATGTGAACTCTGAGAAAGAGGCCCAGCCTGTCTCCTTAGCTGGCATCGGCTCCTCTGTGCTCCAGACGTCAGAGCCCACAGAGTCTAAGGGAGCACCGTGGGTTGTCTCCATGGGGACATCAAAGTTGGCTGACCAGTTGGGTGCTAAAGAGAGGAGGAATTTCATTTTGAGAACACTTCAGTAGTTTAATATAACACAAGATATTTTACAGAAACAGATTGGCAATGATTTAAAAAAGATGGGAGATGTGGGGGAAGGCATCCCCTTTCCCCACAGTCACTGGGTAGGCGGGTAGGGCACCACCACCTGGAGGGCAGTGGCACAGCATCCACCTGCCTACAAACTGCAGTGCCTCTGAGCCTTAGCAATTCCCACTGAGATTTTCCCCAGTAGAAATATCAAACAAAGATGCAAAGCTACACAAGAATGTGCTAATCTAACGGCTTAGTTTTCACAAGTGCACCAAGGTCATAGTAACATTGTTAGGAAGATGAGTGAAGGAAGGTACTCCCTGTAAAATCTTTATAACTTTTCTGTAAATCTAAAATTATTCCAAAATAGTTTATTAAAAATAAAGAATATGTTGGCTACTCACTCAACTGCAGTAAGTTGGAAACAACCTTAATGCTTCCTGATCCGCATCCGGTCCCATGTCTCACTGCTAAGGGACTAAGGGCCCCGCTGCAGTCTCCTGGAGTTAGTACGGACACCAAGCAATGTATTTGGTCCCTCCTCTGTCATCCTATCTCAGAAATGGTTTCTTCTATATGCTAATGAGCTGACTGGTGGCTGGATGCCAAGGGAAGTCACTTTGTAGGAGGGAGAAGGGGCTGGAAGTTGAGCTAATCATGAATGGCCATGATTTAATCAGTTACTTCATGGAGTCCCTATAAAAACCCACGCTGGCCCTAACCGGTTTGGCTCAGTGGATAGAGCGTCAGCCTGCGGACTCAAGGGTCCCAGGTTCAATTCCGGTCAAGGGCATGTACCTTGGTTGCTGGCACATCCATAGTGGGGAGTGTGCAGGAGGCAGCTGATTGATGTTTCTCTCTCATCGATGTTTCTAACTATCTCTCTCCCTTCCTCTCTGTAAAAAATCAATAAAATATATTAAACAAACAAACAAACAAACAAACAAAAAACCCCACGCTGCAGGGTCAGAGCTTCTGGGATGGCCCATGACAAATTCTGCAGGGACAGAAGCTCCTGTGCTCAGGACCCTTTCAGATTGCTACTCATCTCTTCACCTGGCTGTTCCTTTGTATACTTTACAATAGTCTTTGTGATTAATTGGTAGTAGTACGTCAAGTGCTCTTCTGAGTTCTGTGAGCTATAATGGAACCCAAAGAGGTGACAGGAACTCCCGATTTATAGCTGGTTGGTTGGAAGTACAAAGGGCCCGTGTCTCACTGTGACTGGCATCTGAAGTGGGAAAAGGCTGCAGAAGCGAGCCTTCCCCTGGGAGATCCACCCCAATTCCAGAGAGACAGTATCCAAACTGAACTGGAGGACACCCAGCTGGGGCTGGAGATGTGGTCCGTGTGGGATAGCCCACCAGCTAGTGTCAGAAGTGAAGCGTGAGCACAGAGAGGAGCTTTATTTACTTTTAAGTCCTGCAGACACGGGCTGATTTCAGAGGTGGGTGGGGGTGGCGGGATCTGCATGGGCATCTGATTCCTATCTGCGGTGCCTGTCACCATGCCACCTGCCTGCCAACTTTGGATCTGACCTGCAGGGCTGTTTAAATGCCACCTCCTCAGAGATGTGCCCCTTCAGATGGCACAAGGCTGATACTTGAGTTCAGTGCACACCATGCTTTCCCTTCCCAGTGCTTATGCTGAATCCCCAATCCTGTCAGCCGGTGTGGAACCCCTGTTCTCTCTCAGGGCTATTTCCTAGCACACAGGAGACCTCTAGGCTGTAGGGAGGCATGCTCGGCTGGGGAATCTGCCAGCTGTTAGGAAGATTATCCTAGAGGCATGAGACTGGGAAGCACCCATGTACAACAGAAATGTTCCAGTTCTAAAGACCTTACTGTGGCTTTGGGCAAGTTACTTAACTTCCCCAAGCCTGCGTTTCCCCACTTGTTTAATTCCGATCGGGACTATCCACGTGCTGAGGTTCAGCTGAGGATTCAGTGAGGGCCTGCAGGTCGTAGGCATTGAATTAGGGTCTGTTCCATGCTTCCTGCCCTTAAGTCTGGGTGAGTGTGGCAGGGCTGCACTGATACCAAGAAGGGAAGATACCTGAATGCTTGGAAATCTCACCTGAAACTCTTCGAAGTTAACTAATATTAATAAGCCAGCTAACACAAGTCTTTTTAGCAAGTAGCAGGACATAAATAAGGGAGTTTTAGGGTTTCAAGAGTCACAAATAAACTCTGAAAAACCCCATTTAAAACTGTTTAAGCTTTAAGGTGTTTCGTCTGGCTCAGTGCATTCATGATTCTACAAATGACAACACCGGCTCATCTTTCCACAGCTGTGGCCTCTCCCCTTCGGCACAAGCACCCAGAGGACAGTGTGCCATGGCCCTTCTGCAGACTCACACAGGTGTTTCCACACCAAGAGAAGCAGCAGTGCCACCATCAGAAGTGTGACCTGCTTCTTCCTGCAGGATCAAATGACAGGTGTCTCAAGGACTGTTTCAACACAGATGAACACATGTGCTCAGAAGAAAGAGGTGACTCACGCTCACTGAGGTCCACCTCCATCTTGTCCTCTGTGTTGGCGCTACTGGAATCAAACAAGTCTTGTTTTGCCCCGTCTTCTTCTTCAGAGTCTGTGCTTTCCTCACTGTCTGTACTCCCCGAGCTAAGAAAAAAAGGGGCCAAAATGACTTAATGCCGCCTATCAGCCACCAGAAAATTCTACAGGTCATTCAACAACAGAAAACCACATTGCACTTATCAGGAGCTCATCTGTCTGACGTCACTTCATTAAGACTCTGCTCTGTAATTGGCTGCCTTATCCTCGGCTTAAAGATGTGGGGCACAACCTAGCAGCAGCCTTCCGACGGGCGCAGAGGTACCTGGTGTGTGTCAACCTGACTTTTCCTCCTGACCAAGGGTGCTGAGCTCCTCTCCTGCTGCTTTCCACCCACATACCTTCTTTTCAGAAGTTTTTGCTTGTCTTCAGTGCATTTGAAAACTGGGTTACTGTCTTCTTTCTCATGATAGTTCTGAGTGCTTCAGAGCCTCTCCTACAAATCCTCTCAGACATGCGACTGCAGTGTTTTCCTCCTAGTGTATACTTTGTCCTTTCATTCTCTTAGTAGTGTCCTTTGAAGAGTAGAAGTGTTTAGTTTTGATAAATTTAAACTCACTAAACATTTTCTTTCATGTCTAGTGTTTTAATGTTGTATCTTAGAGATCTTTGCCTAACCCAAGGTCACGAAGGCTTGTACACGTAGGCCCATGGCCCGTTCTGAGTTCTGAAGTATGCACTGAGCTGTCCTTCTGCACACACAGCATGGTTTGTTCCAAAGTCCACCCTTTCTCCACTGAACTGCCCTAGCACCGCCATCAAAGTCAGCTGTCTATGTATCTACTTATGGGCTCAGCTCAGTTCTCGTCTTAAGTTACTTGAGACAAGGTTGTATTGGTCTCCAATTTCGTCCTGTATGAAAGCTGTTTTGGCTATTCCAGATCCTTTGTATTTTCACGTGAGTTTAAGAATCAACTTGTCAACGGCTACCAAAAAACTTGTTACAATTTTGTTTGGGATTGCACTGAATCAAGACCAATTTGTGGAAAACTGAACTCTTAACTATGTTGAGTCTTCTAATTCATAAACATTTATCACTGATCAAGTCTTGGTTTCTTTCAGCTGTTTTATAATTTTCAGTGCACAGATCTTATACATCTTTTGCCAGGCTTATCCCTATGCATTTAATACTTTGCTGTTACTCTGAATAGTATTGTGTAGCTATTTTGATTCTAATTGTTTGTTGCAATGTGCTGAAGTACTATTTTATGGACTTTGTATTGTGCAATCTTGCTAAAGCCATTTAAGTGTCCAAGTCATCTTTCTGTAGATTCTAGTAAATTTTCTGCATTGACAGTCATGCTGTCTGTGGATATATTTTCACTTTTTCCTTTCCAACCTAGGTGCCTTTTCTGTTTCCTGACTTACTGCAGCGGCTAGAACCTCCAGCACAATATTGAAAAGCAGTGGTGAGAACAAATACACATCTCTTATTCCTGATCTTGAAGGGAAATCCTCTGGTCTTTTACCATTTAGAATGCCCTGACCGGTTTGGCTCAGTGGCTGGAGTGCTTCACGAATGTCCAGAAGACCAGACTGTTTTCTGCCTATTGTCTTATCAATATCTATGGATTTGTCTACTTCTCCATGCAGTTTGATCAGTGTTTCTCCATGTACTTTGAAGCTGTTATTACGTACACCAACATTCAGCTGTTGTTCTCTTAACTATAAAGATTCTGACAATGAATACTCAGATAACAAGAACTCCCTGTGTACAGAAGCAAATCTATTTAGGTTCCTATGATATAGTGACTTAAACATTTGGGGGAGATGCCCTGATCAGTTTGGCTCAGTGGATAGAGCGTCGGCCTGGGGACTGAAGGGTCCCGGGTTCGATACCGGTCAAGGGCATGTGCCTTGGTTGTGGGCACATCCCCAGTGGGGAGTGTGCAGGAGGCAGCTAATCAATGTTTCTCTCTCATCAATGTTTCTGACTCTCTGTCCCTCTCCCTTCCTCTCTGTAAAAAATCAATAAAATATATTAAAAAAAACATTTGGGGGAGAAAAAATACTGAACTAATTCTGATGGGTATCAATTGACATGAGTCTGTCTCCCCAAGTTAGATTAGCGTTTAGAAACAACTGCTCCATCCTTGGGGAAGCGCTCAGTCTGTGTAAGGACAATACATAACCCAGCTGCTGCTATTACTGGTGAGGAAGTTATTCAAAGCGCTCTGTGACCACATTGCTAGGCATCATTTCCCAGTCAGGAGAGGCTATGTCACAACTTTCCACGAACTACACATAAGCACACCCAGCATTTTCAAGCAGGTCACCTTGACTCGTCCATTCTCCTATCACCCTACAGATAGGAATACTAGCACCAGCTCACAGCAGTTATCCAGGGTATTTCTGATCATGACAAAAGCTTTGGTTTCTAGATCAGATATACATGCTTGGAGAGGATACAACGATTCCTATTAACAATCTTTGCTTTATGCACTGGATATTATTGCTAATGGAACAGACTCTGCTTTACCTGGACCGTCTTTGGGATTCTGGTGTAAATGCAATGTGCTTCTCCTCCCAGATGTCTTCCTCATCAGAGCCGCCATCATCAAACTGCTGGATTCTTTCCTTACAACATGCTTCAAACAGGGCAATGTTTCCCTAAATAAAAATGAGGAGGAAAAGAACAAAATTTAAAGCTCAAGTCTCCCAAAGTGGACAATGTAAATTGCATTCTCTATTTCCTTTAAAAAACAGTGCTGCTCACATACACCAAAATAAAATGCAAATATCTAATGTCAGCCTCTGTGGAAGTAATGACAAAAAGTTCCCCACTAAGACTGGATTCAAAACTAGCATACAAGCCAGGACTGTCCTTGTGGACTCACGTTCATCTAGTAAAACTCCCTGCCCGCCTGCGATGCAGTCTCAGGTCTGTCGGAACACAAAAAGCAACCTGTATTTCCTCAGCTTTTCCAGTCCAGCTAAGCAGTGATGGGCACCAACTGGAGTCAGCACTTTCTACCTTATCACATCAGCCAATAAACCAGTGGTCTCTCATACTGATCAACCTAAAATTCAAGAATGTGTCACCTAGTTGGTTTGGCTCAGTGGATAGAGCATCAGCCCTCGGACTGAAGGGTTCCAGATTCAATTCTGGTGAAGGGCACATTACTCAGATGCAGGCTCAATCCTGTGCGGGAGGCAATCGATCGATGTGTCTCTTTCACATCAATGTTTCTCTCTGTCTCCCACCCCCCCTTTCACTCTCTCTAAAAAGTCAATGGAAAAATATCCTCAGGTGAGGATTAACAACAACAACAACAAAGACTGTGTCCATTCAAGCGACACTAATCCACTAGATCAGTTGCTGATGTGGGTGACTTCATGTTTCAGAACTGCTTGGGGCTAAGAGGCTGGTGCTGATCTGGCCCAAGTTCTGCTGACATACAGCAGAAAAAGGCTGGAGGCTAGCATCAAACTGCATTCTTTGAAGCTAAAGGTCTACACTGTAATCACAAGTGACCTGGTTTTATTAGCCCTGCTGCACCTTAGCCACAGGGCAGGCCGGCCATGTGAGTGGGTGAAAAAGCACCAATCTAAGGTGAAGCTTGTTGGCCCAGAGCCCCTGATGTACACAGCACCCAGATGCAGCCTGACTCACCCAGTTCCCACTTCTAAGTTAATACTTACACTTTCATTTGTATTGAGGGTGAAGTTGATGTCTGATACCCGATCAAAAGAAACACTGTAAACAAAATGTAAGTGTAGAAATAGTTAATTATCTAGACTCACAGAAACAGTATTCATAAAATTTTCCAAATTTAAAATATTTACACTATCATTAAAATCTGCATACATTAAAAGAACACATACCCTTCTTGCATTAAATGATACCCCCTCCTTTGGAATTAAGGGATTTATATAAAATGGGAAGGCTGGCCGGCTGGTGTGACTCAGCAGTTGAGTGGTGACCCAGGAACTAAGAGGTTGCCAGTTCGATTCCCGGTCAGGGCACATGCCCAGATTGCGGGCTCAATCCCCAGTGGGGGCCGTGCAGGAGGCAGCCAATTGATGACGTCCTCTCTCATTGATGTTTCTATCTTTCTATCCCTCTCCCTTCCTCTCTCTCTAAAAATCAACAAAAAAATATTTTAAAAAGAGAGAATTTTTTTTTTTAATGGGAAGGCTGAAATAGAAGCCTTTTGAGAAACAATAAACACACCCTCAAAGACATCCTATAAAAGATTTTTAACATCCATGGACAACTATGGCTCCATAACCAGGAAAAGATTACTCACAAAGAAATAAGTCAAAACATAAAAAGCACACAAACGTTCTCCAGGCACAGCCAAATTCATATACGGAAGACACAGATAGCCCTGAAATCTTAGGCCTGAATACGGCATTAGGAAGAAAGTAAGGAGAAAAAAAATTCAGAGCCTGGTGACATAATTTAACAGGTGGGGCTATCTCATCATCTTAAGAGATCTAATCAACCATTATTTCATTTTAAGTCCCCCAATACAAATTTTAAAGAGAGTATGGAATCCTAACAAGTAGCATTTAATGAGTGCAGACAGGCATGTGCAGAGATGCTGTGTGGGGAGCCTGCAGGTTCCAGTGTGTGCACGCCTAGGGTTCAGACATGAATGCTCCCTTTGGATTTCCCAGGGCTACTGACAGCTTTCCACCCCTGCGGCTGACAGTGGAGCCTGAAGCACAGGGTGCCAACGTGGCCTATTGAATGGTGGTTACAGCGAGTTGGAAAGTCTTTTAGCTTCTCCCATGCCTAAACTGTAGCTGTGATAGACAACAGCCTCCACTGGCTGTAGTTCCACAAACTATTGCGAGGAACCACAACAATCTGGTATTCCTGAGCGTTGTCAGGGAGTCTCCTGTGAGAACAGCCACCCAACATTCAAAACTTTGTTTTCAATGAGCCGTGCTACCCGTCTCTGAAACACTTTACTCCCCCAGGGAAGATGCTAGACCGTCTGTTTCCATTTCTGAGGACCACCCACACAGCTTCTATCTGTTCGTTTTCTACAGCACCAGCAATGCCCCCTGCTGTGCTCCTCTTACCCTGACTGCAGAATGAGTGGTCTGGCTGCCTGGCTCTTGCAAAAAACCCAACTCTGCCTTATGGCGAGGACCCTAGAGAAGGGAACACGGGTGGAGCTGCTCCTGCACCCTCACTGTGTGCTGTAAGAGAAGGTGCTGCTCAGGCCTGGGCAGTAACACAGGGATTTCCTGCTTTAGTTCTGCCCCCTAACTCTAATGACTGAAGAGCAGCAGAATGAATTAAGTTTTAGTAAAAATAAACTTCTGTGAAATAGGTCAAGCCCAAAGGCAATCCCTCTTAGTGGGAGGCTATCTAATTCCTCCCTGTCCTTAGGTGCTGCAGGGCCTGACAGGTTAGAACTAATCTGGAAGGGTAAGTGCCTCCTGACTCAATCGTGCAGACAAGTTCCAAGAATCCAGGAAAATCACAGAATGTCTCACAAAGAGCAGGAGCATACGAAACAATTATGGAAGCAGGAAAATATACTCACTTGCCAATATCATCTTGATCTGCAAACTTCTCATCGTTGAAGCCAAACTGGTCAATAAAATTGGACGTCATTTGTTGCATCTGATAATCAGAAAAGGCCTGGCAACCCCAGGACCAGTGACAGTGATATAATGATTCTAATGACATTCTACAGACTACTTGCCCACTGTGTTTCAGAAACCACCTTATTTCTGTAGCCGTAGGGCTTTAAAAGTTGGTGTGTTTTCTAAGAAAAATTTCAAATAATTTCAGACATAATTTTCCCAAGAGGAAATGTTTGGAATTTGGTCCACAAGTCATTCTAATGCATATGTCACTGTAATAAATGTTAAGGGACCACTCTGTCTCCTACTGCAAATTATCTTGAGAGAGGATTGGGTTGTCTAGTTGAAAGAGATGATTCAAGTGACATGTGACAGTCTGAAATTATAAGGTGTATTGGCTACCTCTGGACACCACCAACCTTCTCATTAAGATCCAACAAGTGACCACCTACCCTCCCTCCCTGCGTCCCCTGCCCCCTCCCATTACAACCACACAGCATTAGAGAACATCCACGGCCCTACAAACACAATGTTCATTTAAAGAAGAAAAAGATTAAAGTTTTAGAAGTTGGAACGAGTATAAAATTAACTTCTATCCTACCTACCTTAGAGAGAGGACAGAAAGTTCTAGTACTAATCCGAAACCATTCTGAAAAGTCTACAACACTGTTTCCTACACCACTTCTAGAGAGCCCAGCTCACGTGGGTTTTCTTAGGTGGAAAATGGGGGAATGTTAAAATGAACTCTACAAAAATGTTGATATTCTAATTTAAAAGAACAAGCAAGGCCAGGGCAAGTGAAACAGGGAGTGTGTCCTATGCTATGGATCAGGAGTAAAGAATTTATGAATATAAGCAAGTACCACTCCTCACTCTACCCCAACAATAAATATGGAGACAAAAAACAATGTGTGTGATGCCCGCGGACAGATAAGCACACTCTTTCCTGCAGGGGAGTCCCACACAAGGGGCACGAACAGCAGGTGGTGGCTGAACTACAGGCGTCATTCCTGAGGCTACTTGCTGGGAGGGAGGCTGTAGCCGAGTCAGTCCTCTCTGAGCAGAGATCGTGGATTCCATCCTGCAAATTGCTGCAGACATGCCCTGCCCTTCCTTCCTGGTCATTCATTCTGGGGGCAGGGAATTATGGCATGAATAATCCAAGTTGTGGGTAATTAAAAAATAAACCTTATATTTGGCTTTGGAAGGCCTCTTAGGTCTGAAAAAAACTTTATCTACTTTCCTGCAACCTAAAACCTCGCCTTTTGCTTTAACTCCGGATACCCACCGCCACCTCTGTTCGTTCTCACACTGTCAGGCGGTCCCTTCTTGCCCAGACATGACACTCTATGAGCACATGGGGCACAGGGCCAGCCTTGCAGGCGGCTGCTAGGAAGGCACACCAAGGCTGGGTTGTGGGAATCTGGGACCGAGTCTTGAATACGTTATTGGAAAATATGATGTGTAGCATGGCGGTTCATTAAATCAAAAAGGAATAAACCAGCTGTCTTTTACAAGTTAAAATAATGCTTGGTAACGTCAAAGACGTGCCAGAGAATGAGTCTTCTTTCTGAGGGAGCAAGCAGCATAGCCCAGGCTCTGAGTTTATAGGAAATCTGGTCACACAGGGAAAAGGTCCTCCTCAATTATTGTGTTTGACCGTTTTTTCCCCCTTTATTTATTTATTTTTTTTTGGTACTTCTGGAGATCCTATTGTAAGTGTTTTGGGTGTAAAAGGAAAGAAATATTACCAAAAGTATTCCTTTAAATGCTTCCTGATGTTTTAGCTGCTTCATAAACAGAATGCAAATTCTAAATGTATAATAAATGTGTATGTCAATGCCTACATTTATGTACATACAATCGTCCCTCAGTCTCCATAAATTGGTCCTCGGACCTCCTTGGATACCAAAATCCAAGGATGTTCAAGTCCCTTACATAACTGTGTAGAGTATTTGCATGTAAAACACGCACATCCTCCTGCACACCTTAATTCACCTGTAGGTTACTTATACCTAACACAATGTAAATGCTGTATAAATAGTTGCTATACTGTATTGTTAGTCCTCATTAAGGCTAAGTCTATTATAGCTTCTACATAGATATAAACTAGCAAAGAACTTGAGGTTTCAAACCTGATTTTCACTAATAAAGAAAGCATCAAGGCTTACTAAACCCAAGTAAGTGAAGGTGTTACTGTATTCTAGTTAAAGCCACATAAAAAGTGCTTTGAACTCTGAGGAATCCAAATCTGGAAAGCACACATGGCTGTCTAGCTATTAAAATCTTTTCATTATTAAAAAACAAAAGAAACATATTTCCCAGAACTAACATCCTGGCCAAAGTCAGGGATGTACAAGTCACTGAGAAGTGAGCCCAACGCTTCATTAAGCAAATCTCTTTGGTGGTGCCACCTGGGAAACAGACACCAGGCCACTTTGTCTGACCTGCCTGCCTGCCTCTTGACAAACCTGTCTGGAATGAGGAGCAGGAGCAGGCTAGAGGGAGACCTTCTCACCCTCCACATCAGTTAGGCAGAATTACAAGGAGAAAAAGTCAAACACCAGCAGCGAGGAAACCACAGGAGCGGGAGGCAAAACAATGCCCTGAGCCAAACGTGGCCGCACAGGTGACATGCTCAGGCTGTCTAATGACCTCCCTAAGCTCTCTACCCTCGGGGCTTGACCAACATGAGACCGAACTTCAAATTTGAACGAGAACTTGAAGTTCTTATTCATATGAAAAAGAGCTGTGGACTAACATAACCTCGACTCATATTCTCAAATGAAAAAGAAAAAATGCTTTAGAACCCATTTCTTACTTTTAAAATGATCCATGATTGGTTTAAACATGTAAAACAAGTTTACTGAATGCCTGTCAGTCAGGAAAGAACAGTTACTCTCCTACTTTTAGAGGGTTACACAAAGTGGACAAAATCCACAGGAATAAGCCTGGTGAGAGCTGTTACTCAGGCAGTTTTGTGACTGAGTTACTTCATGTGCACATCAACAGTCTGTCAACCACAAAAAATTCAGAAACTTATACCAGAGCAATTATAACCCTGGAACTAGGTTTCCTGAGAAATAAGGGATCCATTTCCAGACCCCTACACCCAACCACTCCTTGATTAAATCAGTGGCCCAAAGCTCCAAGTTTATTAGCCTATGTATCAAAAGAAGTTTAGGGGACTCTTCGTCTTCAAGTTATTTCAACAGGTACAAAATCACCGTGGTAATTTACATTCTCCACCACCATGCTTCACTGTGGGGTGGAGCAATGTGCAGCACGGGGTTCACACTAGGTTAAGCGGACATTTTCAGTACTCTACCGGTGCTCCAGTGGAGGGGAAGGCTGACATCAAAGTGCTTCCTGGGGTAGCACCAGAGAACTCGGGTCAAGAAAGGATTGCTTGCAGGCATGGGGGCTCACAGCAAGCCAGGAGGGCACCCTGGGGGGCAAGTGCTGCAGATCCACAAGCCAACGTGGAACAGTGGCAGTGAGGGGCTGCTGCCATCCATAGGAAGGCCCTGCTGCTCAATAGCATCCCCTATAGGGTGGCTGTTCCCTGTTTCTAACTTTGGGAGGCTGGCTTCAAATTCAAGAGCAGCAGTGCCAAGAATCAAAAGAGAGCCCTGGTTGGTGTGGTTTGGTTGGGCATCATCCTATGCACAGAAAGGTCTCCGGTTCATTACCTGGTCGGGATATATGCCCACGATGCCGGTTCGGTCCCTGGTCGGGGTATGTTTAGAAGGCACCGATTGATGATGTTTCTCTCTCCTTCTCCCCCTTTCCCTTCCTCTCTAACAATCAATAAAAATGTATTAAAAAAGAAGAAAACCTGCCCTAACCGGTTTGGCTCAGTGGAAAGAGGGTCAGCCTGTGGACTGAAAGGTCCCAGGTTCGATTCCGGTCAAGGGCATGTACCTTGTTTGCGGGCACATCCACAGTGGGAGGTGTGCAGGAGGCAGCTGATCGATCTTTCTCACTCATCGATGTTTCTAACTATCCCCTCCCTTCCTCTCTGTAAAAATTAAATAAAATATACTTTTTTAAAAAAGAAGAAAATCAAAAGAGAGGCCAGCCAACTGTGGAAATGCCACTTCAGACCTATCTTGAAAATGTGAATGTTAAACTGCCTTATTATCAAAACCAAGCAACTGCTTAGCTCAACTTACACTGGAAGGTGACAGCCTACTGGGACGCCAAAGACAGGGCCAGTATAAGCATTAGATGCTTCATCCTGGCCCTGATAAAAAATGAGGCTTACAGGCTGAGGGAAAAGAAGCTAAGCAACACTCGGTGCCGGGTGGGAAGGTGACCACGTTAATTCTGTCACACCAAAGGAACTGATATGGGAAAATCTGGTCAACTTCTGGATATGAAGAGCTGATGACTTTTAAAAGGGCTTCTATTTTTAGCTCCCAAACTTGATACCCAGGTGAAATAATTTGTCGCCTTTCCAAAAACCACCAATGGATGATAAATCAGTACATTTATTTTTACAACCTGTTTTCTCCCTCACAACAATTATAAGCAGCTGATAAATGGAGATAAGTTTGGGGGCAGTTGCTTCAACTAGAATTTAATTTAGAAGTTACTATAATAGACATTAAAGATATTAGAAACATATAAGCTATTTGGTTCAGGGATATTTGTGACATTAAAAAGGTTTTATTCCTATGATTTTTACCCTGAGTTCTCTATTACAGGAATCCTTAAGCAACAAGTTAACTATTGTAAAGGTTTACATAGCAACCATGTCTGAGACGCTTACTAAAGTATTCGGTTCATTCAAATCTCTTGAAAACTTACCCAAATCATCAGTTATCAAGCATGACACATTTCCTGGAAATAGCAATACAAACCTTCCTCTCACATATCCAACACTTCCTATTTAAATGCTTTTGCTAATTAATAAGTAACCCTAAATTACATCCTGACACATAATCTGTCTCTAAAACCGATTCATAAATGGCAACTGGACTAAGCATTTAAAATAAAAACAAAAAGCAAAGCTTTAGGCATCACTCACTTGCTGCAAAGAAGAATCCTGTGAGAAACCCGTTTCTTTAAAGTCAATTTCATCATCACTGGATGAATGAATATGGCAGGTTGTAACCTATATGCATAAAAATGTAAAAGACTATTTAACAGAGAAAAGTTTTGGACATTTGCATCATCATTTTTATGGAAAAATTACAACAGCAAGAACAAAACTAAGTAACAGTTAAGTTGTAAAACCCACCCGGTATTCATGGGTGCACTTCACTCAACCAGATGGTTTGGCTTCCTGCCCTCTGCCGCCCACTTGTGGTGATTTCACTCATTGCTAGCATCACCAGAAAACAGGTAAGAGATGAGTTACTCCCTTCAAGTGATTTTATCTCCTATAAAATGTTTACAAAGGGAAGGCAGAAGGAATGGCTCAGATGAAATATAAAAATAATTTATATGTGCCAAGACTGAGAGCTAAAACTGCAATTCCTAGAAATTACTAATCAGCCACTAAAAGGTCAGGTTTAAATATTATGATTACACTTTAAATTCTTGCATTTCCTGCCCACTCTAAGCACTTGAGTTTATAGTCCTCTGCTTGTAAAAAGACCCCAAATTTTCCACCCCTTAAAAAGTACCGCCCCTGTGATTAGGACTTATAACCGATTTATTAATTAAGCAAAAACGCAAACATGAACTCTGCTCACCAATTCATGGTGATTTTTATTAATTTACAAATGTCACATAATATTAGAGGGAAATGTATTAACAATTAGGAATGAAGAAATACAAATGACTAATAGTACTAATAGCAATAACTGCTACATAGGAAGTAACAAACACAAATAATCTGTACACCCTAAAAACCAGCACAAGGATCACTTACACATTTCCTGAGTTACTCTTCCTAAACTTTCTGTACAAGTGTGTAGGGCAGACACCACTGTCATCAGGGGAGGACACTAGAGGCCATTACCTACCAGCCCTCGAAGCTGTGCCAAATACCGTGGAGTTACAGAACCTGCCGATCTGATTTTTGAGGTTTCAACACTGGTTCAGGCCAAAAGTAGAATTTAAATAGATCTATATGTGGTAGGGCTTGTGAAATTCTGACTAAATTACAGCCTGAAAATTAGCCTTTCTCTGTGGCTGACCATCTGTGGTTAAAGATACTAAGCCCAAGTGAATAACACAGCATTTTCAGTTCATTCCCTTTCTATGCCCCCTAAGGTCTAGAGAACACATTCACACCTAATTTTGAATCTGGTCTGATGAAATCAGAGGCAGAATTTGTGATCAATGAAGGAAATCTGCTTACGTCAATCCTCCTGCAGTAAGTTAATGGGGAAAGATGTGGGGAGGATGGGATATGCCAGGAGTGCCCAGTCAGAATGCAGAGGAGGTGGCAGAATACTGCTTGGTCATGGCAGCTGGCTTTTCCTGGGACCATTGCTATCAAGAGCGGGTCAAGTGGTTCCACTGCAATAGATGTAGAGGAGCTTTGGGCTACTTGGCTGGCAGGCTAGTGTCTGAGTACTATTATGCCATTGTGAGTTTTACACCATGGTGGGGTGCAGAATTAAAGGCAATTCACAGAGCAAGCAAGGTGAACTCAACAAGAGAGGACCAAAAAAGAGATGGCTACTCCTGTCTAAGTTTAAAAAGGATACAACATATGCTCATGCAGACTTTTACTTTTTGCTACAAAGTAACATGTTTAGCTCATTAATGAGAAAGAAACTAGCTTTTGTTGAGCAACTAATGTGCGCCAGACAGCAAAGCAATTCTGGGAGGGATCTAAAACAGTATTTTTCTCCAAAAAGAAACTACTGTTTTAGAAAGTTATTATTAATATTAACAAAATGCATGTACATACATCTTTGTAAATATGTTATTGAAAGATGTGGGGATTCTGCCCTAGGATAAAGCATTGGCCTGCAGACTAAAGGGTCCTGAGTTCAATTCTGGTCAAGGGCATATGCCTGGTTGCGCCCCAGTAGGGGGCGTGCAGAAGGAAGCCAATCAGTGATTCTCATCACTGATGTTTCTCTCTCTCTCTCCCTCTCCCTTCCTCTGTGAAATCAATAAAAATATATTTTAAAAAAGAGATGTGGGGATTCTGATTTAATACTTTGCGGTAAAAAGACAATTTAATTTACCCATGGGGGAAAACTTGCTAACTAGAATCCCAATAGTTCATTATACAGATGTATCCACTACAAGTCCTGATCTAAACTTCTAAACACAGCCTTTTGAGGCATTCCATTTCAGTAAATGTCACCTTCATTCTTCTCCTTCAGCTAAAATTTCAAGTCATTTTGTTTTTTCTGTCCCACACACATCTATCCACTCTGCTGTCAAAATATAATCTAGCCCTTGCTCAGGTGCTTGCAGTGTTGTCCAGTACACCAAAAGGTGGCAGGTTCAATTCTTGGTCAGGGCACATACCTGGGTTGTGGAATCAATCCCCAGTCAGGGCACGTACAGGAGGCAACCCATTGATGTTTCTCTCTCTCCCCTACTTCCTCTCTTTCTAAAAACCAATTAATATATATGTGTAAAAACCTAGAATCCATCACCTCTCATTAAATCTTTTTAAATTAAATTTACTGGAGGTGACATTGGTTAATAAGATTATATAAGTTTCAAGTGTAGATTTCTATGATACATGATCTGTATATACTGCATTGTGTGCCCACCACCCAAAGTCAATCATCAAATCTTTATTACCTTCCTAGTGTGAGATAATGCTGTGTCATGCAGCTAACTAGTCTCCCTGCATGCCCAATATAGTCTAGTCTCAATCCAGCAGCCATAATAATCTTTTAAAATACACATCACTTGTTAGTTCCTAAGCTCATGGCTCTTCATCATACCAATAGCAACCTGAGGGGCTTGCTGTGGACTAGAAGAAGCTGCACAAGATCTAACCTCAGACCTCACGTCCCAAAATCTCCCTCCCTTGCTTGATCAAGGACACCCCGTGGCAGGCTCTGCACACAGGAAATGCCCCAATCTCAGTCCTTTGCACTCACTCTTCCTCCCTCACTGCCATAAGGCTCTAGAAAAGTTACCTTCTCAATGTAGTTTTCCTAGACCACCTCATTTAAAATTGCACTCCTCCCTGGGAGTTTATCCATCCACTTATCCCTTCAAGGATTTTTGCCAATCTGGTCTAGTACAGCGACCTCGTGTCTGGCACATAGCAGCCATTCAAATATTTATTGAATTAATGAATACTAGTAAACCACTAAATGAGAACACAGAATCATGACTTTTTATAAAAAGTAACAAGTATATACAATCACTCTTGCCAGGCCAGATGTATTCTAAGCACTTGCTTGATGCTGCAGTGAAAACAGCTTTAAAGATGTTACTATCTTTCATTAAAAAAAAATTTAGTTTTACTGCTGTTACAGGAAAAAACAAATGCTTCCTTTCATCTTTGCTGATTAGGCTGCTAAGGAAAATCACAAGCATGACTTGACTGTTAACCTCTGACGGGGAGCAGGTGAGAAACACCAACTCTCAGAGGTTCCTCCAGAACCTGACAGATCTCCAGGCAATTCATATGTGCACATCTGCGTGGGGCTTTTTTGTTTGTTTTTATTAATTCTTATCTGAGAATATTTTTTCTATTGATTTTTAGAGAGAGTGGAAGTGAGGGGAGGGACAGAGAGAAACATCAATGTGAGAGAGACACATGGATTGGTTGCCTCATGCATACGCCCTGACTGGGGTGGGGATCGAACCTGCAATCCAGGCACATGCTCCTGAGCTGGCAATCACACTCGAGACTCTTCAGTGCACAGGCCGGCGCTCTAAACACTGCGACACCGACCAGGGCCACAGCACACTTGCATTACTGTCCACAAAAACCCCCATAAACTATCTCGTCAGTGCTGGGGAAGAAGCACCAAGACTTTTCATTCTCTCTCTCTTTTTTTTCCCTCTCCTTTTGTTGAGACTTTTCATTCTCTTCCTTGAGAATGAAACCCAATTTTCCAAAGTAAGCAGAAAAACATTTCCTACATCATCTAAACTTACTCTACCTGAATCCATACCAATATCTATAGTTTGGGGGCTTAGTCAAAACACAAAGGTCTCTGGATGTAATTAAAATACTGAATTTCATTCATAATAAACTCCCAACATAAAAGCATAAGCAATATACGCATCTGCTGATGGGGTCAAAAGACTCAAGTACTCCAGAGCTCTCAGAGGGAGTAAGGAAATTGCTGCCCTAGCAGTGACAGGAGCTTGGGGCTGGTACAGCCCATCCTACATAACCAGCAAGTCCTCAAGCTCACAGCCAGTAGGACGGACAGTTAAGTACTTGGTGTGTAAATGAACAAATCCTTGCTGGGACTAGGAAAATACTAACAGGCCAGGGCAACACAACAATGTAGCAACGCAAGCATTTGGTTCTTGAGTCACAGGTTGACTCAAATTCTGTGAACAACCTGACATGATTTCCAGAGAGGCAGGTACCTGAGCCATCCTAAAACCAACAAAATCATAGCAGTGCATCTCATCTATCTATTTAGGGAGGAGCCATGGAGAAAGCCATCTATTACCTAATGCAGTGGTTCTCAACCTTCCTAATGCTGCGACCCTTTAATACAGTTCCTCATGTTGCGGTGACCCCCAATTTCATTGTTACAAATTGAACATAATTAAAGCATAGTGAGTAATCACAAAACAATATGTAATATGTGTTTTCCGATGGTCTTAGGCGGCCCCTGTGAAAGGGTCATTCGACCCGCAAAGGGGTTGCGACCCACAGGTTGAGAACCACTGACCTAACGGCTGATTTGACTGACAATGTACCTGAGACAATGAGAAGGGAAATGCTTTCACCTGGACCTTGCACTACAGCACAAAAAGTGTGCTACCCCAATGCCCTGCCTCCGGCCACGTGGAGCAGCCACTGGGCCCCGCCCCCGAGGAAATCCTGGCATAAGCCTTTAGAAGCAGCTGCTGCCCCTGCCCCTGCTGTGCATGCTGCCATCTTGCGACAGCATTAGAGCATGAGGGTTAATTTGCACATTACCTCTTTATTATATAGGATTCACAACAGCATATCTTCCCTGGAACATGGTTCCCAACACCATTGGAATAGAGTCTGAAACATTCCGGGTGGAGAAATGAAGAGTTTGGAGGCTGCAGGTAAAGTCTCCTTGGTGGCCTAGGACAGTTGTCAGCAAAGTGCAGCTCGCGAGCCACATGGGGCTCTTTGGCCCAGTGGCATGGGCCACGAAGTTTCAATCACACTGTAAGTGCACTCCCACACGTGGTATTCTGTGGAAGAGCCACACTCAAGGGGCCAGTGTGCCGACCACTGGCCTAGGATGACTGTATAAGCCTCTTTTAAAACCTGGAACATCTGTTACATCTGTATCCCTAAAAACCCTATAGGAAGAACTCAAGACTAAACGGAGGTGGTATTTTAGTGCTGGGTATGTGGGACCAAGAAATTGAAGAGGTCCTGAGAGAGCAACCTGTAATACTCAACAGGAAATAAAGTAGAGAGAGGGCTAACTCACCTGGGATGTGAGCAAGGTGAACCGGGTTCCAAATCTGACCACTTTTGCTTTAATAAGCCACTGCTCCTTACTTCACTTTTACTGCCGTCTAAGTATGTGGCAAAAAGTGTAACAGGCAAAGGAGACCTGAGCTCCAATTAGAGCAGCAGGTGGAGCCTGTGGGGATTTTCCTTCAACACAGGTGCCCCGTCTAGATGTGCTGGACCCTAGAAGGCTGCACATCAGTTTGCACAGCCTGCATGTGGATATACCTAACAACATTTGCACGGTCACACATGAGATTACTGACAACATCATGCAAAGTTATGGAGTGTTATCTGAACTGCAATGAAGTCCTTTACACAGAACTGCTCACAAGAGAAATCTGCTTGAATTACCAAAGATAAAGAAGTTTTTTAAAAAAATTTCTTACTGGACTTTTTTTTTTACTTCCACCTATGAAGTCAACCTAAGGATAATTTTAAAAGAAGTCTCTCAAAGAAAATGAGACTATCCCTAGATATTATTCCCAAATATTTCTTTTTAAATAGAAATAAGACAAAAATCCTCTTAAAGGCGACCACCTTGCCTGCAAGGAATCAAACATGGGGCCTCTAAAATGAAATGGCTTCATTTAACAGTATCAGAGTACCATTCCCCCTCCAATAAACCCCGATTGTCCAGAATTTTAACCAATTTGATGGAGGGGGCAAGGCAATCTACAATGGGTACTATATTCACAACAAATTACTTAACCCTTCCTTGATGACTCAGGGTAGCCAAAGTGAATGTGTTCCTTTGTTGGGCTATATAATACACTCAGACACTAAATGGCCCTACACAGCTCCCTTTTTATTGTTATTTCTTAACTTCATAATCCCTCCAACTCCTAATACCTACTGGTTCTATCATATGCCCACCTTAACAAGACATTAGCCCACCAATCTGTCAAGAGTCTAGAAAAAGATAACCAAATCTGTTAGACAATCTACAATGGAGGAGGCAACAGGCCCTTCGGGGTGTGACTTGGGATGACCTGGTGACCATCTGTAGCTGCCTCAGCGTTTTCGTTTCTCTCCTGTTTCTAAATTCCATTTTGAACAGAGAAGGCTGCCAGAGACTTGACTAATAATTGACGAGTTTCTGTTTATTAGAAATTCAAGACTGTGGCTGCTGGATTTGGATTTCAATTATAAAATTCAATGCCTGACATACCCACTTCCACGTGGAGTCAAGGCCACCACCCCAATCATTGGCTGCCACGTGCTTATGAAAGGAAATACTTTCCCACATCTTAAAAGCAAAGGCAATACTCACCTTAAAACTTAATGTGTTAAAAAAAAATGCATTCCAAAGTCCAATATAATTTTAAAAAACATTATCAATGCCATTATTCCCTTGCTAAAAGTACCAATCTGTTAAGGCTTTAAACTGGGGTTTCAAAGGCATCTACAAATTTTCTACCACTGAGAATAATCTAAAACAAGGGTCAACTAAACTGAGTAACATTAGGAAACATCCAAAAGAATAGTTAGGGTTCTGACCACCAAGGGTTCCCTTTACCTGAGGCAGAAGGCAACACACCCGACGGAGTGGCAGGCAACTGTGGCTGAGGCGCTCAGAGAGCAGAGCACTAAGGGAAAGGGAAACCACCTCTGGTGTGAGAAGGAGCATTGGTGGCTTCCTTGTTCCCCTTTGTCATCCCAGGCAGGAATCAGGAGCTGACTAGGCAAATTAGCAAATACAATGCGAACACTGACCTGTCTTCTTGGTAAAGAAACAAACTTATCTTTGACACACTATTACCGGGACAAATGGAAGATCTTTCACGTCTTTTTGAATAAACGAGCAAAGGCTAAGTGCCCTGAAACCACAGAAATTTAACCTTGTAAAACCTACTAGATCTACCGTGTTCCTCTTGTTAGTTTCTCCTAAGGAGCTTGTGCAGAAGGTCTCCCATCGCTCCCTGAGGTCGTCTGGAAGATCTTGAGGGAAAGGAGGAGAAAAGTGTCATTACCATAGTGACCCACGCAGGCAAATAAACTCACCAGGTAACACAGGAGGCCCACCCAGCAGTTCCCAAAGGTGAACTCAGAGGAACCTGAGGGCTTTCAGGATCAGAACCCCCACTCCCCAAAAGTCTATGTTTGATGTCAAAAGCCCTCAGCAGCTGTAATTATAACACTTTTAAAAAATATTTTGGTTAAAAACAAACTGGAAAATGTGAGTGTTTCCAATAAACTCTTCTGAGAAAGGCAACAGGTCTCTAAGGTGGAGGAATGCCATCTTTCTTCACCGTCACAGAAGTTTAGGAAATGCCGCAAATGTCGGCTCCTGCACATTTTCTTGAGGTACTCTGATTGACATTTGACCAAAGAATGTTCCATGGAACCCAGTATGGCTTTTCAAACTGATCAAAAATAATGTTTCCTAAATGTCTGTGCCATAGGCCAACACATGGATCAGATGCAATAGGGAAATTCTACGTTCCAAAGAATTTTTTAAAGAAAAGGATACATAATGCATTTTCAGAGAAAATGAAACCACAGCTGTAATCTTGGAGGCCTTACTAGATTACAGCTGTCATCTGACAGTTCTGCTTTAAATATATTCTTTTATTGATTTTTTACAGAGAAGAAAGAAAAGGGATAGAGAGTTAGAAACATCGATGAGAGAGAAACATTGATCAGCTGCCTCCTGCACACTCCCCACTGAGGATATGCCCGCAACCAAGGTACATGCCCTTGACTGGAATCGAACCCGGGACCCTTGAGTCCGCATGCTCTATCCACTGAGCCAAACCGGTCAGGGCCGACAATTCTGCTTTACACACACACCTGCATGCACCAGGCACACAGCGCTGGCATGCAGCCACCATACAAGAGACCAATCTAAAAACCATCTCACACACTCACGGCCACTTCTCTTTGGTAAGAACAGGAAGCTAACCTGTGATGACCGGGCTTATACCTCTCTCAAGAAGCAAAATTCCAAGTGAGCAAGCCCCAATTTTTCCATCACGGGGCAGCAGCTGTTCTGTGAATGCACATTCGATAGATAATAGCTCTTGAACACGTAAACATTCTTAAAAGATAAACGAGGAAGGGACTGGAAAATGATTTTCATCATTACTCTGAAAGAACTCTGTGCTGCAAAGGTGAGGATTTTTCACAGAGTAAGTCCCAGGGCTAGTGATTCTGTTGGTACACAGAGCTCCCTTGTTTTAGAGGTGACAGACCGGGCCAGGGTCTGGGTGCCAGTGTAAAAGGCACCCACACACTTTCTTCCAAGTAACCTTGGGCTGACTAAATGTCAGTGTTAGTCAGAAAGAGTTCTTGTGTTAGTAATGGAGATGTGGACAAATGCTGAGAAATGTTTTAACACCCCAGCTAAAGGACTCAATCCACAGCCTACACAGTTGGTCTTCAGAAGGAAAGAGAAAGCAAGAGTAATTATAGCTCAAGGAACGGGTCACCGAGCAGTGCTCTTTGAGATGGAAAGTGGGTAACTCTAGTGTGCTGAGCTCGGCCAAGCCTGCAATACCTGCTAAAAGAATGCAGAAATAAGACAAGTAAAGAACAATTATTCAGAACATTCTCAAGAAACTCATTCAAGTCTCCAGATAATTGTTAAAGAAACTCCACAGAGAACTATTACCAATGACAGAGTATTTCCATTTTATCTTTAAATCCTTTCTCTGACCCTACAAAAATGTGATGAGAACTCCAGAAAGCACTTACCTTTGATAAGCTGCTGCACCAATACGCTATTAGGGCCCTTATCAGTGCTGTGCACGATGCAGTTAGCTATCCTCGTCAGGTGTCCCATGTAGCCATGCCGTCGTCCTCCCTGGGCCCTGATAACAAAGGACAGACATTCAGATTCCTGACAGGACAGAGCGATGAAACAGAAAAGCACGGTGCCAGAATATTACCAGGCTTGGGGGTGAGGATGGGAGGTGGGGTGGCAGAAACTCTACTCAAAAATTATACTATAGCTTCATCAATGGGACAAGGTTTATTCAAATATGCCAACCAACTAACCAACAAACCATTAATCCTCAATAACATATTAGCTTTAAAAAACCAACAAAACCCAAACATTCATTGATGCTTCATGTTTCTGTGACTTTCCTTTTTATCTTTTTTGTGAAACTATTTTTCAGACTTTAAATAGATCGTAGGGAAATGCTTCATTTTGTTAAAGGTCATCAAATTTTAATCAATTAATAAAGATAATCACCTACCAATAGCATTTCTTCAAGTTAAAATATAAGCTGATTTGAAGATTTGGCCAAGAGGTAATCATCTCATGTCTGGCCCACATATCACTTGGAATACAGGCAAATCATCCCTGTCCCTTTCCCCATTTAGGGTCTAACCTTCCCAACTATATCCATCTTTCCATCTAGACCAACGTCTATTACAAACACCACCACTAGGAAAAAATAAATCTGTGTAACAAACGACTTACATGCATCAACTAAGACTCGAGTAATCTTGCCAATCAGCTAATGGAAATTTCCTGACAAGAAAGTAGGCAATTCCTCCCTCTAGTTCCATGAAGTGACATTTCTGCACAGTGAGAACATGGGGTACGCAGAAACAGAGTGCTAGGTCCAACTGTCACTGAGTAGGACTGGACTTTACAGCTCTTCCTTCAACTCCACATTATTCTCAGAAAAACAGCCATTCAAAAAGGACCAGGAAGTCTCAAAAGCAGCACAGAGGTGGGTAGTACTCCCAACCCCTGGTTTCCCCTCAAGAGGGAGAATGACAGAGGGATCAAAAAATAAATTATTAAAAAAATACCTGCCCTAACCAGTTTGGCTCAGTGGATGGAGCATCAGCCTGCAGATGCAAGGGTCCCAGGTTTGATTCTGGTCAAGGGCATGTACCTTGGTTGCGGGCATGTACCCAGTAGGACGTGTGCAGGAGGCAGCTGATCGATGTTTCTCTCTCATCGATGTTTCTAACTATCCCTCTCCCTTCCTCTCAGTAAAAAATCAATAAAATATATTTTTAAAAAAAGAAAAAAAAAAACCTGTTACAATGAAATACCCTGGCCGTCCAAGGAGAAGCATTTGTAACTATGAAGTGCCATATACCATGTAATCACTTTCACTGCTCTCTGTCCAAGGTAGGGAGGACATTTTCTTCAAACAGAAAATCAAACTGAATTCCTATCAATTTACTTACTGTTTCTTCTCGTTCATTTCCCAGGCATCAAGTATTCGTTCTATTAACTGACATTTTTGAAAAAGCTGAATGAAAAGGAATATTCCAGTTAATCTTTATATAAACGTCAAAGTGTCAAAATTTTAAAGTGACTTAGAACACTAACTGAATAGAATAGTGATATGTTTAGTCCAGCAAGCTACTAGTAAATATAGCTGTAAATTATTGGCTAAATCAAATGCAGTGTGGTGATAAATGTACCCAAGGCTCTCAGAACACTACAGGGATTCCAGACAGGACCCATGCCTTTAACTGTGCATCTACTGGGAAAGGACAGTATTTCAAGTAATGCTACCAATGAGCTATTGATCTAAGCAAAGCTAGGTTTTATTAACCATGGAAATTTGGCTCAGAAATACAGAGCCTGACTAAAATTAAAATGGAATAAAGAAAATTGTGAGTCAGAATTCACAGTAATATTTGTACTTTCTTTTTTAATCCTCACCTGAGGATATTGTTTTTACTGATTTTAGAGGACAGGAAAGGGAGAAAGAAACACAGATGTGAGAGAGAAACATTGATCAGTTGCCTCCCACATGCACCCTAACTGGAGATTGAACACGAAACCTAAGTATGTACCCTGACCAGGAATTGAACCCACAACCCTTCAGTGCATGGGACGATGCTCCAACCAACTAAGACACTGGCCAGGGCAATCCTATCTAATAAAGAGGGGATATGCTAATCGACCGTCACAAAGATGGTGGCACCCACAATCAATAAGGAGGGAATATGCTAATTAACTGCACCACCCTCAAAGATGACGGCGCCCACAGTAGAAGGGGAGGGCAGTTAGGGGCGACCAGGCCAGCAGGGGAGGGCAGTTGGGGGGGCCAGGCCTGCAGGGAAGGGAAGTTTGGGGCAACCGGGCCAGCAGGGGAGCAGTTAGGCGTCAATCAGGCTGGCAGGCAGAAGTGGTTAGGGGCAATCAGGAGGGCAGGCAGGTAGGCGAGTGGTTGGGAGCCAGCAGTCCCGGCAGTCAGACATCCTCCAAGGGGTCTCAGATTGGAGAAGGTGCAGGCTGGGCTGAGGGACACCCCCAGCCCCCCCCCCCCCACCAGTGCACGAATTTCATGCACCGGGCCTCTAGTATACTTATATTTTTTAAATGTGAGCTACAATTCATTTCACACTTAAGTGGAAAAACTCTATGACCAGGAGTAGCAGAAAAAAAGCAATCAAGTAAGCTTACGTGTTTCAACAATAAATTGTCACCAGTTGATTCCTGATCAGTAATTGTGCTATTTTCTGTGTTCTCAAAGGGACTTGCAAGTATCAGTGCAACACAAATTTCCACTTGTGTATGTAAAAAGTTATTCCATGTATATTTGAAGAACATGTCCTACAAAAAAAACAATTCTTTCTTTTATTCAGTTACCTCAATATTTAAGTCACTGCTTTAAAATACTGACCAAATAATAATTTAATGAAGTAAAAATGATGTGTTCTTAGTCCAATAGGACTACTAAAAGAATACAAGTTTATTTGAAACAGCACTTTATAGACTAAATAACAGGATATTTGCTCTTTCAACATGCCAAAGTTTTCATGAAATCATGTAGACACCAACAATAAACAGATGAAGAAAAGGTAATAGTTTTTCAAAGAGAAAGGGAGTATCCTCTTATGTTTTCAAGACAACTAATGCTGATATTAAGTTCAATAAATAATTTTTAAAGAAATATATATATAAAAATAAAAATAAATGCCTAATAAGCAAAGTGTCCTCTCGGGAGTTCAACCGACCCTGAATTCGATTGCTCACTATGACATGTGCTGACCACCAGGGGGCAGCGCAGAACAAAGAAACGCCCTGGCTGGCAGTCAGGAGCCTACTAGGGAGCCTAACCAGGCACGAATTTCATGCACTGGGCCTCTATTTATAATAATTTCCTTTTGATTTAACAAATATTTACTGAAGGCTTTTTGTGCAAGGTACAGTGCTAGGAGCAACAAGGCAGAGAGAAACACACAGGCCCCAATCTTGAGGTGCTCACACCTTAACAAAGAATAACCACTCGAGCATTTGAAACAACCCTGTCAGCAAATGGAGCAAAACAAGGGATTTCCAAATTACCTGAAAAGGTAACATATCACAAAAAGAAAAGACAATCCCTAAAAGCACAAAACACATAGTTACGTATTTAGAATATTACTGAGTCTGGTTAGCTAATCTCAAATGAAAAAGAAATGATGACCCACTTAAGAGTTTTATCAAATTATCTAAAGATTAGCAATAGTAAGATTAAACTAGTAAGATTAAAGACTAGTAATTGATGACTTCAAGGAGACTCAGAGACAGGAGTAGAAAGGTATATTTCTCGAGTTTTACATTCTATCCAGAGAGTAAGGCAAATACTACGTCTCCCAGGGCAACAATTATGCTACCAAACAAACTATTATCTTTTCACATTTCACCTTTATCCAAACTGTTCCTGTTCTCTATGCCCTACACTGACATGTCATTTAACCAAAGCTGAACTTAAAGTATCTCAGTGACGCCAGCAAGCACATGGTATGAAAACCACCCATGGGGTTGCAATTGGATATGAATTCAAATCTGGCTCCACCATGGACAGCATGAGTGCATCCCTTCTCTGGGAATGATCTGAAAAACAGACTCTCTCTCACAGTATTTGATGTTCAAGATCACATGAGCACAAAGTAAGTGCACATTCTAATGTGCACCGCCTTTCATGCAGTGATCGAACACCCACACATCCTCCTGTGAAACAACCCTAAACTCCGCAAATGAACAGTGTGATGGTACCTTGTGAAACCTGCTAAGTGTTAACCTCATACCTTCTGGATGGTGGGGCACACACAGCAAGCAGGGGCACCAGAGCGGGGCCTATGGGTTCTAAGCACAAACTTTGAAACTGGGGAGGAGCTCCTTCCTGGGATCTTCCTTTCCTTCTTTCACTGACAAGCAGACTCACAGCTGTTTCAAGGGAAATTCTGGACTCAAATCTGGTGTCTCAGATATGATAAACAGAGACGTCTCCGTGGAAAGAAGATGAACACTTGCCCCTTTGCTAACAATGCTATCACCAGCAGTTATTCACTGTTCATACAATCTCCTGAAGAGGGTGACTAACCACGGCGGAACTTCTTGGCAAACTCTGTCTTCACCATTTCTGAAAGTCTCTAATACAGTTTTCTTTACATAAATAACTACTGACAAATTTAAAGCACTCAAATCTGATGATTAACTCAAGGCAAAAAAAATTCTAAGATCATTTACACGCAAGACCAAGAAAAGTCATTGATATGGATTGTAAATTTGCGAGGTTGTACCTTGAGTTATATGGCCATAAAATACTGAAGGCAAATGAAAACATCTCTCCAGGGAAGGCTTACCAATATGACCCCAATACTGTTCAGCTCCATAAGGTCCCCATTGATACTGCTGGTGTTTGTCTGAAGCAGGCTGGATATCAACCGAATCACATTCAACCGGGTGTTGCCGACAGGAGGGTCCAGCACACCCCATGTCGTCTTCATCACACTTTTCTGAGGAAGAAAAAGTTTCCAATTAAAAGGCTTCCCGATACAATCCACTTAGGTAAACAAACAGAAAGGGACAGGGTATGTGCTAACGATGAAACATCAGGTCAAATAACCCTGTAAACAATTCAACCTGAATGCTACATCTGAAGGAAAATTTATATCTTTAGGATATAATGAAGTAACCAAGAGAAAGCAATCAAGCAACTTCCCTGGACTATTTTATAAGAAATGAAGTGCCCCATTTTAACATTCTAACTGCCACAGAAAGCAAGCAGAAAGCTACGTGGGTCCCTAAAAACCAGTGCAATATGCCAAACCTGACCAGAAACCAAGAGAAGTTACAAGTGGTCTTGGAACACAGCCCTCTGCCTTTGCCAAATCTGCCATAAAGATGCACACTCAGAAGCTGCCTCTGGACCACAACCTTGAAACATAACCTCAAACCTGCTCTTGTCCATAAAAGGGAGTTCCTACCATGTGAAGTCACAACAGACAGGCACAGAACCTTTCAGAATCTCAAGTTCAGGAGTTCAGCTGTGTGGTGTCCTTTCTCAGTGTCCCCGTCCCTGTCAGCACCCTCACCCCTTTCTGCTCCCCCAAGGCTTCAGGGGATTGTGAGGCTCACAGTTTTACTCTATGTACGACAGCTCTAATCATCAGATATTTTAAAAAGCTTCATGGATCTACTCACACACCACACCAGACAGTAAAATCAGGACACACTGAATACACTCACTCTTCCAAATGAGACAATACCTCCCTTTGGATTGGAGCCAAGAAGAATACGAGTGAGACTCCACATTAGATGCTGCCCTCGATGTCCTTCTGCAAGGAAGATGTGGAGGTCGTCTAAGTTAACTGGTCAGGGCCTTTCATCATGCACCCTCTTCTCTCTCATCCTTCTTCCTCTTCCGACTTCCACTTGTGATGTTCTCTCCTCTCCTCCTAAGTAAATCCTTTCTCCCTTACTCTCCCTCTTCTTCTGCCTAGGTCTGGCGTGAGAGATGCCACTGACCGTTAATATTCAAGACCAACACTGGCACCTTCCCGAGGGAACCAAGCACTCTGGGCGGTATCCCTGCAGGCTGAATGCAGGGAAGACAGCACGAAGGAGGCAGGCCCACACCTGATCTGCAGCATCAGCCCTCTGAAGAGACCATCCAGGAGCTGACTCCTCCTTGGTAACGGGCACACATTAGCCTGGGCTCCCACTCCACAAAACGACTAAACAAACAGAAAACATTTCATTCTGAAGGAAGAAACTAGCATACCAAACCTAAATCCCCAGTAACTCATGCACTAGATACCACCAAGGTTCTAGCTACCATGTCTAGGACACTGAATCCAGTGACACAGGGCTGAAGGGAAAGGAACACGTAAGAGCTGGTGCTGGCAGAACTCTCCATAACTGAGTCTTCCACCCTCCAGATGCCAGAGGGAGAGCCTCCTACCCTAATCTACGCCTGTGCACCATTGCGCAGGCAGGGGCTGGAGCGATAAAACCACTGGGAACTGGGTACCGTGGACTCATTTTGCAGGTCTTCATTGCCTGTTCTCAGTGCTCTCTCTCATGGCCTGCCCGAGTAAACAGTCGTTTTCACATCAGCACACGCATGCTCCCTGCAGAAAATCTTGGGCTCTAAGTCACATTCAATTGACAGCTTCTTAACTAAGCATCTGTCCATTAGCTCCACTGCTCCAACTCTGAATAAGACAACTCCACTTCTAAAATCAGTTCCTGAAAGATTTATTTTACCTCAAAAATGTGAAAATAACATGCTGTGAGAAGAAAAGTGTTCATTTTATGGGCAGAGAAGTAACCAGAGTTTATAAAAAGAATAAGAGTTTCTTAAGCAGGTAAAAATTTTTTAATTTTAATTATATACATTTGTTAATTTAGGCATTATCCTATATAATAAAAGGCTAATATGCAAATCAAGAATGGCAGAATGACCGGTCGTTATGATGCACACTGACCACCAGGGGGCAGATGCTCAATGCAGGAGCTGCCCCCTGGTGGTCAGTACACTCCCACAGGGGGAGCGCTGCACAGCCAGAAGCGGGACTCGTGGCTGGTGAGCGCAGCAGCGGTGGCAGGAGCCTTCTCCCACCTCCACAGCCTTTGGACATCCCCTGAGGGCTCCCAGACTGCAAGAGGGTGCATGCCGGGCTGAGGTACACCCCCGTCCCCGTCCCCCTGCATGAATTTCATGCACCGGGCCTCTAGTCTATATATATATATATATATATATATATATATATATATATATATATATATATAAAAGCCTAATATACAAAGTGTCCCTTGGGAGTTAGACCGACCAGGAGTTCAATCGCTCGCTATGACATGCGCTGACTACCAGGGGACGGCATAGAACGAAGGAAGGCCCAAGCCCACAGCCAGCAGCTACTAGGGACCCTACCCGTGCACAAATTTCATGCCCTGGGCTCTAGTATAGAGATAAAAGCCAATTAGAAACTAGCTCAAAAGCAATAAAGACAACTGGCAGTGTATGTGTAACATATTTTGTGCATGTGGGTCACAGCCAGTTCTATTACTCAGAAGGTTCATATTCTTTCTAACAACTGTTTAAATCAAACTGTTAAGCTGGCCAGCCATGTTTAAGATAGCTGTCCTACCTTGGGTGGCTCAAGCAGGAGTTCATGAAAAGATCCAAGCCTTCCTCGGATAGCTTCTAAAACACTCTTGTTGACCGAACAAGCTGAATGACTCATGCCTGGTGGACAGATCTCTATATGGCCTTCAAATCTTAAAATAAAGCAAGTTAATTATACTTATTACAATTTCAGAACAAATCACAGTGCTCCATATCAGCATGTAGATGTATACACAACAACCATATAAAAATGTAGTAATTCGACAGGGACCAGCAGACACAACCTGAAATCCAGAGGCCCAGAGAATCGGATGGGAAATTTTATGTGATTTCTTCCCATTCACTTGAACCACTAATCACCTTGAACCTGTTAAACTACTAGCAGTTCTCTAGCCAGAAAATATGGAAAGCAGGCCTCTGACCCTTGAGGTACAGAGCATACCACACTGCCTACCATTTGGGATGTTAATAGCAGGCCTGCATTTATTCTAGTTTTTCTTGGCTAATCAACATTGTTTCCTATTTAAAAGGCTTAAATTATCCCTCTCCCAAAAGCTCAACCTATACTCATTATAACCCACTCCTACAAAAAGAGTTATGAATGCAATGAGACTCTCAAATCCCAATGGGCAGGACAGAGCCCAAGAGGGGAAAAAGGACATCAGGAAGGAGGGGCCTAAAACTGCAGGGATGCCGTTCAAATAAAAGTCATATCTGGAAATGGTGTCAGCTGAACATCAGCACAAACCAGTGGTTAAAAATGTCATTGCTGGAGTTGTGCCCAAGTCCTGGCTCTTCTCTTCCCAGCCATTTGTTCAAATGTGGAACGTGGGCTCACTCAACGTCTCTCCCAAGACTGCCGTGAGGACCATGCTAATGCAGACACAGAAGTGAACACTGCCTGGAACAGCTAACTTCTAGAGTGATCATTATGACGATTACTTGAAAATATTCCACATGTGGAAGTGATTTCTAACTGTAAGAGCTACATGGGACAGCATTCAGAAACTCAATTATTGGAAAGGGAGGAAGGGAAATAGATTACAGTGCTTTTGGATGTGTAGGGAGGTTTAATCATTTATGTGGCCAAATATAGTTTTTTTCATTATAATTTCTGTCTAAAGAGATATGCTTAAAAGTTTTTCACAATTCCATAATTCTTTTGAGTGTTTGCATACTTTTCCTCTAGTGTTTTTAATTTAATTTGACTAGAATTCACTTTTATGTAAAATAGGTATAGACATATTTTTCCCCAAGTGGTGAGTCACTTCCTAAGCCATATTTATAGAACAACCACCTTTCCTGCTTACGTGAAAAACAAACAAAAAAACCCATAAACTTAATCAAGCATATAAATTTTGGTGTCACAAATACCAGTAACATGCTGCCCTATATTATATCAATGATGCATTGTAATAGGCAGGAGACAACTTAATCTCAATCACTGGTCTTGCTCAAAATTCCTTGGCTAGTCTAATATTTTTGTAAGTACTACAAAACCCAAATGTCCAGAATCCAAATACTGCCAATAAAGAGTGTTCACCAAATGCTATTTTTCAACTGCATCCCTATGTATTGCATTCACATAAGACTTACTTATAGTTTATACAGCAGAAAAAGATTTAGCACCTGAAATTCAAGGGCATGATATTGTAGCTTATAACCAACAACTCAACTCTTAGCTTTTAAAAAATCTACAAGGCAAAACTAAATGGCATTTTGTAAGATATAAAAGAAAAGAAAAGCTTACGTTGGTCGTCGTGTCTCAAGTAATGTCAGCAGTATCTGTATTGCACTGACTATAGCTGATTCATTTTTATCCTTGTGGAATATATTTGATAGAAGCTGCTCTATAATTTCTTGCCTAGGGAAACAAATCAACAGTCAGGTGTTAACTGTAACATCATTCACCAACAACAACTTCAGAGAAAAAGGTCATGGTACCAGTGAGACAAATATTACACAAGAATTCACAGTCACTTGTACATGTTTGTTTCACTAAACAGTATTTTCTTTTAATACATTTATTAAAGCAGGCAAGTGATCCTGCTTATAATAAATGTAACTCTCCATACATATATTGCTCCCCTCCTTCCCTCTGCAAAATCATCTGGGCCCTGCTTCCTTTTGCTGATCTTCTTGAGAGCCAACAAATATTTCAAGACTAGACGTCACCTCCCACTCAGACCAGAGTGGTGGTGGCGGTGGTGGTGATGATGGCGGCAGCGGCTGGGGGTGGGGTGGGATAGTAAGACCTAGAACCCTTCACCCTTGCAAAAAAGGGAAAATTTTTAAAAAGGCTAATTAGAAGCCACAAAGGCATTAATGTATAATTAACATCTAACTCCAGGTCCCTTGCCAGCCTAGGGCAGCAAGGAGAGAATCTCTTTTTACTTGGGGGAAGCAAATAAAACAGGTAAAAGAGAACATCAATTATTGCCTTTTACTCTACAATTAAAATTTCATAAATCCAAATAAAGTGGTAGCAATGCAATGAGTATGACTGAACTATTGCCCAAAAAGAATTTTCTGCAGGCTCTTCCTATTACAGCTCTCCTGTACACAGGCAAGGTCACAATTCAAATGTAAGGTAACCTGCTAGGAAAATTTACAGTGATTTTCTCAAGGAAAACCTCCATTTTTTAGGATCTCAGTAATTTTCAGAATCCATGTAGATTAAGGAAGGAACCTCCCTGACATACAGCTTGGGCTGCTCACACTAGTCATCCCAAGGCACAGTGTGCTCACTGAATCCTAACTCCAGGTCCCTTGCCAGCCTAGGGCAGCAAGGAGAGAATCTCTTTTTACTTGGGGGAAGCAAATAAAACTGGTATTTAAACTAACTTCAGAGGATTCCCCCGCAGGAAGTAGCTTTCAGGTACTCCCGCACCTGCAATAAAATCACTCGAGACCTCTACCTAAAACAGTACTCTAACAGTCACTCAGCACGGCAGCCTACAGCAGGGGTCCTCAAACTTTCTAAAGAGGAGGCCAGTTCACTGTCCCTCAGACCATTGGAGGGCCGGACTATAGTTTAAAAAAAAACTATGAACAAATTCCTATGCACACTGCACATATCTTATTTTGAAGTAAAAAAACAAAACGGGAACAAATACAGTATTTGTATCTGCATGCGGCCCACGGGCCGTAGTTTGAGGACCCCTGGTCTACAGGGTAAATGTGAGTTTAGGCCTGGGACTGTGCTCTGGAAGACAGTGGTTTGTTTGTTTTTTACAGAAAATATGTATGTTCTTCAAACAGCAACCTCGGGGGTACTGAAGGAAGAGGGGTACCGACACAGTGTCGCACTGCAGATGCCCACCATAACTTCTCAGGCAGCACTGTCACACTTTCATCAACACTGTGCCTGAACGGGGCGGCTAACGAAGAGGCCCTCACTATTTCATGGCTGCAGCAAATTCGAACTCTACCATATCCAAAAGGCATTCTACTAATGGACAAAAAGGACATACTAACCTGCAAACACTTGATGGTCAAGATGTAACATAGTAGCTGAGCCATATTCTGAGTCTTATCTAAACATACAAATATCACTGAATACAGATTTCAGAATCATAAACCAAGGGACTGAGCTTACCAAATAGGATAAAAGGAATGTCTTCATATTCTATAAGGTGTTTATTTACACCTGAGAGAAAACATATTCACTTTTACATTAAAAACAAACACACTGTAGTTCCTGGATGAGCATCAGTGGAACTAATGGTATGAGTGTCTGGTGCATGAAGCATTCCAGGGTCTTTCTCCATGTCTGTGAGACAATGGCTCACGTCTGGTTTGTTTTTTCTATGGGCAGGCAGAGGAAAGACTTCTATACAACTACTGGTTGAACAGGAATCAACCCCAACTCATTCCAAGTTCATTAGTATTAAGAATTAAGAGCTGCACAGTCCAACCCTCTCTAACACAACTATCTTTCAAGGAATTTTTGAACTTGAATATTTCCCAGGTCCACTAAATTGAATACATTCACTTTAAGCCCAGATTACTTCCCAAGCTAATATGCATTATCTAACACTTCAACCCACTTTTTTAGAGACCTTTTGGTACCCCTACCCATCTTTATCATTCTCTTTAACTTTAGCTCATTTCAAACTTTCCCTTCAATGCTAACTTATATTCATACATATGGTGTGTGCACTACACACACACCACACAGTGCTACCCAACATATGAGTTGTTTGGCATAATAATATAAAGATTAGGTAATCTGTTTACTACGTATTGTCAGTAGATGGGCCTAATATTATTCTATATTTCTACATAATTTATCAAATATTTAAAAAAAACATTATGATTGCCGAAACCGGTTTGGCTCAGTGGATAGAGCGTAGGCCTGCGGACTGAGGGGTTCCAGGTTCGATTCCGGTCGAGGGCATGTGCCTGGGTTGCGGGCACGTCCCCAGTGGGGGGTGTGCAGGAGGCGGCTGATCGATGTTTCTCTCTCATTGATGTTTCTGGCTCTCTGTCTCTCTCCCTTCCTCTCTGTAAAAGCTCAATAAAATATATTTAAAACAAAACAAAACAAAAAAATTATGATTAATAAGCTTACTAGGCTCACAGAAAGAAGCCTTTTGTCACTGTGTATTTTCTCAATCAACAGATACTAAAAGAACAACCATAATGTGGGAGCATGTCTGATATTTAAAGGGGTTGGTTCTCATTCTCAAGAAGAGTGTAGGAAGCAGAGGAAGGGTCCCTGCTGCTAAGTCCAGGGAAGGTTTAACTCAGTGACATATTGGGGCCTCTGACTCAGCAGATCCATGTATTTGAAGAAACCTACTCCAACTAATATTTAATGGTGTTATTTCTGAGCATGTACCTATCTGCATCAAAAGATAGTTGCCTGATCCAGAACTAAAGACACAGCCTGAAATGTAACAGCTGGTCCACAGAGGCTCCAGTGGCTAGATCCCCCGTTGGTTCAAGCAGAGTTGTGTGAACAGAGGACTACAGCAGCATTAAGAACTGTGATTACTAGTGATCAGTCTGACATTCAGAGTGAACTTGTGATGTCCAAGACAGGAGCCATTCACCACACATGGTCACTGAACACTCAAAATGTAACTAGTCTAAATTGATCTGTCTTAAGTGTAAAACATGTTGGATTTCCAAAACTTTATATAAAGAAAAGACTATATATACATATATATATATATATATATATATATATATATATATAGAGAGAGAGAGAGAGAGAGAGAGAGAGAGAGAGAGAAGAGACACTACAGTATACAGTCATCCCTCAGTATCCAAGGATTCTAGGATCTCGAGGATACCAAAACCCAAAGACACTCAAGTCTCTTATATAAAACTGTGTAGAGTATTTGCATATAACCTACATACATCTCCCGTATACTTTACATCTCCAGATTATTTATAATACCTAATACAATGTGAATGCTACGTAAATCATTGTTTCACTATATTGTTTAGGGAATAATGACAAGGAAAACAAGTCTACACGTTTAGTAGCTAGGACACATCAGCAACACCGTAACTTTCTTCCTCCCTAATATTTTTGATCCATGGGTGGTTGACCTGTAGGGAATCTGCAGATATGGAAGACTAACTGTAGGCTCAGTAACAGTTTTTTAAAATGAGCATATGTTGAAATATTATTTTTAACCTATTAAATACATTTAAATTAATTTCACCTATTTACTTTAATATGATTAATAGAAATTTTTAAATTACATGCAGCTTTTACTATGTTTCTCTTGGACAGTGCTGTCATGAACCATATGAAATAGTTGCTATTCAATGTTTTAATCTACTCAAATGGCAATTTTATATGATTCAAAGAATATTGCAATTATTAGTATCTGAACATGAAATGTCTTACATGTTATAAAAGGAGTGCATATGTCATAATGCCAAGAACTACTGAAATGGGGCAGGTAAAATGACACTTTACTCAAAAGCAAGTAATCTCTTTAAGAATTGCTACTTGAGAGAACTAGTCCTCCTCCCGTTCTATCACACTCTGAGAATTACAACTTTACTTCTCAGAAGACAGAGTTTAAAACAAGATACCTTGCCTCGAATTTGTTCCTTGCTTGGGTCAAACTTGCCAAGTAAATAATACATACACATGTCTATTTTAATAAAAGGCCTTCCAAGGTGTTAAGCCAAAAGATGCAAATGAGCCTCACTATACAGGAGGACTGAAACAGGACTGACAAAGCACTAAAAGGAAGGAGAGCAGCAGTAAGTTGAAACAAGACAGTCTTTCATACTTAACAGTGCTAACTTTCTAATGAATCATCTAACTGGGGAAATGTCTGTTTTTTCTTTATTAAAATACCTTCAGCTGCAAGGATGCAGGTCAAACATATGCCCATATTTAATGGTAAAGACTCTTTCTGAAAATGTGTGAACCTAGAAAAACCTAGTACATGCAGGGTGGCCAGTCACAAATTTCAAAACAGCACACTATCCCCAAGCTGTTTTCTGAAACCTAAACATGACATGGCTGTTCATTTAAGAATTTTCTAAAAAGGGCAGAAGCCAGGATAAAGAAATGAAAAACACACAACATGTATCCCCTTCAAATCAGGTGTGATAAGGTTGCCCTTAGTCAGCTATAAAAGGAGAGTAAAACCTAAAAAGGGCTTCTGATAAAATTATTCGCTAAAATAAATCAATTTAGTGCATTCGTAAGAAATTCTCCATCAAAACTCATAGAGGCTGTGAGTACAGTTATGATGTGGCTACGCCATCTTATGATGTCTTCAAAGAATTCTAGTTTGAACTTTGAAAAGTTCAGAGTCTACATATAAATGTCATTTATTTACATTCTTACCCTCCATGTCTCTACTGGGAATTACCAATGGCTGGGATCAGACAAGCAATTTTCCTACCTTCTCACCCACCCAAAATAGTATCTTCCATGGACGTGATTCCCAACACTTACCAATCTCATAATGGCAACACATCAGATAGCATCAATAGGAACAAAGCACAAAAACTGGGTTTACACATACTTTTCTAGAGTGGCAAGCAGAGGATCTGGCTCTGTGCTGTTCTGAATTTGTAACATCTGGTCTCTGCTCAGGCGAACAATTTCACAAAGTGACTGTGATGCATTTGAATGCCGCTAAAGGAAAAAAGTACAATTTTAACTATAAAACATGTCAAAAGTCAAATTTATAAAAGTTAGGAAGGAAACTGCTTAAGACATGACACAAATTAACACTGGCCATAAGCTGCAGTGAGTAAAAAGTCAAGCTCAAAATAAATAACATATGGAAAAAGCATGAATTTTTAATTCTGCCAAGCTAATGAGCTTGACTTAACAATATTGCACAGTACATACTGCTATTTGTGGGGAGAGATGATAGAATTTAATACTTAAAAAAAAACACCCCAAAACATATACTTTTATCATTAAAAAAAGCAAATACAGCTTTAAGGACTATACCAATGGGTAAGAAATATTACACTTTTCCCAAGTGTACAGTGTATTTACCTTACAGGAAAACACTAAAATCTCAGTGCCCAAACACTGAGCATCACCTGCAGTACAGGTAAACAATGATATTCCAGCATAGATGACACACACACCGGGATATCAAAATCCACTGTTTGGAATCAGGAGCCTAATATTTCCTTAATAAATATAAATTGGTCAGTACAATTTTAGCATGTAATTTATCATTTACTACAGAAATATCAATAGGACTGTCCCAAAGGGTGACATGAACTTTCTTGCAAGTCAAGTAGGGAAGGTGCTGATGCCCTAAACACTTTGTCCTTCGGAAAAAACCTGCTGCAGAACAGGGCTTCTCCTTTGATTTCACCTGGACCTGCAGAGGGTATAACATCCTGTTGAACCAGCAAGTTCTTCTGCTCAAGAACCTGAACCTAATGAGGAGCAAGTCTGGTCCACAGCCATAAGCTCCCGTGAATGGGTAGGCCGTGCTCCTGCCATCACTTTCCATATACCCATTGCATGGAACCACCTATCTCCCAAGCCACAGGAGGGAAGATTACCTCCCTTAGACTCAAGGCTTCTTCTAAGTAGGGTCCTCACACTTGGGCACCTGACACACCTGAATGTGTCCTCAATGTCAACAGTAACAACACTACACGACCCCAAAAAGAATGATGGAGAATCAACAACCCCTTTAATAGTTAGCTCTTTTCTTCTTCTTCTTCTTTTCTTTTTAAATGCCTATTTAGATAAACTCCAGGTACGAAGTTTTGAAATGGACCAGAGTGAAGGGGAGGGGCTAAATTCATCTTAATGGAAAACAGGCCTTCAGGAGAACACACCCTTTGGTGACACACCTCCTCCGTTAGCACTCTGTCTAACCAGTATCCTAAGGGTACAAGGAGGTGCCCCTGTGCCTCATGATATATCCTGCATCTTCTTGAAACCAACTCCTTCATAGAGATGAAATTGAACAGCATGGAACGGTCATGTCTACAGGTAGAAATGGCTGAATGCTGAAAAATTCCACAGGGCTCAGTCCACTGCTAAAGGTGGCAAGAGTAGCAGCAGAGAAGCATAGTGCTAGCCTCCTCCACACAGCCATACCAGCTGATCCCCGAGACCCCATCCTGACAGGCGGCCCCTCAGCACAGCTCAATCTTCAAACTGCAAAGCAGTGTCAATCCTAATGCCAAGTCCATCTTCAGCACCCAGGACCAAGCCAAACCTGCCAGAGCATGAAGTCCGGGCCAAGAAGGACAAGCACCAAGACGCTGTCACTCTAGGGATTCAACGGAGTCAACACTGACCCAGGCCCTGACACAAATGCAGATGTAGCCATATCATTCGGAAGCATGGACAGAGGTCTGTAACAAAGGCAAGTAGATTCAGCATGAAACCTCGGCTCTGGAAAGGAGGATGGCTACAACCAGACCTTGCTGCTTTCCATACTTTTGGAAATTTTCTGGGTATCAGCAAAAAATATTAAACACAGTATTTTTAAAGCCTTTAGTGTTTAGAAAATTGGCAACTTTAAGAATGCTAGGTTATCACTGTTCTACCTGCCCTCTATTTCACATTTCATGCAATTATGCTCTATGCCCACATAAACATGGTTCTTTTTTTAAAAAAAATCAGTTTACAGTCAGACAAGGGAACTTACATCTTCTTCTTGCGATGGATGAACTATTTCCACAAGCCTCTGGATAATTTTCTCCTCATTTAACCACTGTAAAACACATTGTAGAAGTGATCATAGCAATGAGTGGCTCTTGTTCAAGCCCCAATGAAGGTTAACATACTTGGAAATATCCATCACATTTTAAGTAGAATGTTACAGGTTTCTCTGGACTTTGAACACTACAGGAAATTAAAAGTCCCCCAAGGAAAACGCCAGTGAATATATCATTTTAACAGTAGCCAACAGTACCAAGTACGCCCCAACTTACAATGCCCACATAACGAAAATTCTATCCATCAGCTTCCTAGCCATGGGAGAATTCACTGAGTACGAAAAGGGTCTGAACTTTGGTTACTGGAAGTTGGGGAATAGAATTCATACATTTTCTATAAAAGAGTATTCACATTAGGAGAGCTTTAGAAAGATTGAGAAAAGCAATATTTATTATTAGGCCTCTGGCTTAAAACACATTATGAACTTTTAGATTGAGAAACCAAAACAACCACAGGAAACATGGGGGGTGGGGGGCGGGTAAAGGTGGGGGCAGCACTACGGAAGCAGTTTATCTCTCTTGTCACATGGTAGCAAAGAGCTATTATCATGGCTAGGACAGTCTCTTCTTCAGCCACACATGAAATACTGCTGTGAATGAAAACATGAGGAGATGAAAATAAGAAAGAATAAGTAAAAACTCAGTTTGTGTAACACCAGTTCCTCAAGGACGAGAAACACAATAAATGAGATGCTCAATACCTAGAAAGGACTCCCCGCTCCAAAAAGAAAAGGTTAAAGGAGACAGGGGGATACCTAAATTTACTGAAGGTATAGAGAGAAACCCCAATACTGTCCAAACTGTCCCGGCTTCTTAAGGAGACACGCCAAAGGAAATGCGAACAATAGCTAATGGGGGGAACAAAGGTAAAGGCCCAGCTTCACAGTTTACAGTCTGTTTACGGTGCGCACAGGAGTCACCCTCCCAGGGTCTTGTTCAGTGCAGGTCTGACTCAGCAGGGCTGGTGAGATCTGAGTTTCTGGGTTTCTAACAAGCTCTCAGGTGATGTTTGGGACCACACCGTGAGTAACAATGGTGTCTCCTAAAACAGTGGATGGTAATGCCTGGACAAAGGGGGATGGGATGGAGGGTTCTGACCATCACTCATCAGTCCCCCACCCTACTCCCTACATTTCACACCCTTTTTTTAAAAAAATATATTTTATTGGTTTTTTACAGAGAGGGAGAGGGATAGAGAGTAAGAAACATCGACCAGCTGCCTCCTGCACACCCCCTACTGGGAATGTGCCTGCAACTAAGGTACATGCCCTTGGCCGGAATCGAACCTGGGACCTTTCAGTCTGCAGGCCGATGCTCTATCCACTGAGCCAAACCGGCCAGGGCACACCCACTTTTTAACGGATCCCCCATAGTGGGCCCCTAAATAAAGTTGTCATTTATGAGTTTTCAGCTACCCTTCCCCTAACTTATGTGTTTATTAACTACCTATCACTGTATCCCTCTAATTCAGTGGTTCTCAACCTTCCTAATGCCGCAACCCTTTAATACAGTTCCTCATGTTGTGGTGACCCCCAACCATAAAATTATTTTCGTTGCTACTCCATAACTGTAATTTTGCTACTGTTATGAATCGTAATGTATATATCTGATATGCAGGATGTATTTTCATTGTTACAAATTGAACATAATTAAAGCATAGTGATTAATCACAAAAACAGTATGTAATTATATATGTGTTTTCCGATGGTCTTAAGTGACCCCTGTGAAAGGGTCGTTCGACCCCCAAAGGGGTCGCGACCCACAGGTTGGAGACCCACAGGTTGAGAATCACTGCTCTAATTCCTTCTAAAAGACCATACCAAAAATTTACCCCTGTAACAATCCAAATTGTTACATTTGGACCTTCCCCCTTGACCTCAACAGTCTTCCCTGGAATCCTCAACCTTTTTCACATACACAAAAACATACCTAAAAGGAACCAGTGTTTCAATTCAGGGCCCTTCCATGGGCAGGGACCAAGACATTCCCTAGGTCCACCAACTGGTTTCCTCACAATGAGCACGGTTCGCCGTACACCTCTACCTGTTCTACCTTCCAGCCCCATGCCCATGCCCAGATCCTCCCACTCACACAAACACCCCACTTCTGCAGAGCATCCCCTTTCCTGGAGTACCACCTGACAAACCCCCATCTCTCCTTCTTTAATTAAAATTAGCATTCCCGCCCTGACTGGTTTGACTCAGTGGATAGAGAATCGGCCTGCGGACTCAAGGTCCCGGGTTCAATTCCAGTCAAGGGCATGTACCTTGGTTGCAGGCACATCCCCAGTGGGGGGTATGCAGGAGGCAGCTGATCGATGTTTCTCTCTCATCAATGTTTCTAACTCTCTATCCCTCTCCCTTCCTCTCTGTAAAAAAAAAATCAATAAAATATATTTTAAAAATAAAATAAAATTAGCATTCCCAATAAAACTCATTTCCACGGAAAGAAGTAAGTTCTAAGATTCGAGGTTAAGTATTAGAGATGGCCTGAACTAGGGAGTGTTTCTGGAAGAAGGCAAGGAGGAGAACGAGAGGGAGAGACAGAAGATAAGAAGGCAAAGACAAGGGTCTCTGGGAAACTTCAAGTTACTCACATCTCCCTCTTCCCACCCAAATCCTGCTCAAGAGGCACATGTACCCTAAAATAACCATCTCCCCAAATTTTTAAATATGTGCCCTTTTGGAAATAAGCTCCATTCTCCTTATCCCATGCTCTTAGAAAGTTACTTCTGAAGCCTCATTCCTTGGAAATACAGACACCTCTCCTTTCGACTCGTAGAGATAACTCTGTGATGTGCCCATCTTCTCAAGAAAGAAGCCTCAAAGCACTACAGATGAGATGCAGCTCATAACAGTCATACTTCTGCTTTCACTACCTGGCCAGCTTTGAGACTAATCCTCAGCCCATTCTACCTTCTTAACCCACTGACAAACAAGCCAGCAAAGGAAATAGAAGCCCCCAAAGGAAGCATCCCAGAAACCTAATGGTGTACACATCTGAAACCTTAATCCTGCAAAATCTGAATCTCTTCCTATCTCGGAACAACCTTCTGCCCCACCCTGTCCCCTACCCTCTAGTTTCCCAGATAATCTTCTACCAACCCGTGGAATCCCACCCCAGTAGACAGCAGCCTGTGGGTTCATGCGCGCCTCTCCTCACCCCGATCAAGGACAGTCATAATTCTACTCACATTCAGCACATCTTGCCTGGGCTGTGGAGGCTCGATGCATGTCAGGAGCCTGAGCAACAAGTCCATGATAGCTGAAGTTCCTATGTGCTTTATAATAAGGTCTACAAAATCACGTTTCTTCTTTAAGAAATCCACAATCTAGAGGAGAACAAACCAAAACTGAAAGACATGTAACCTGAGAACTAGAAACTTTAGAATGCTGCCAGTCCTGCCCCCACCAAAATCCTACCACCACTGTGAGCGGAGGAACAGCAAATGTTGAATTCACAACAAGATGTCAAGTTGGGAAGCCTGCTGATCATTATGCTATTCAAAAACCCCTAGGGGGAAAACTCCCAAATTATCACATATTCCCTAATACAAATACACCATCACAGAATCTTTTATTTCTGTTCACTTTCATTAATTATTAACTCAGAGAAAGAGGATATACCATTTCAGTTTATAAACATAAAGCAAGTCCATTATTAGACTATGCACTAAATTGCGGATACATATTTAAAATCCTAATTATACTCTAGCCAGTGAGAGAAAAAAATTCAAAACATTAAGATTTCTCTATCAGTCAAAATGACTAACTCACCTGCTATAGAAACATCACGTGGATTTTATTTTAGCAATTCACCTGATCAGATTCACACAAGGAGAGTGACTGTGGCAGAGGCTGACAGTATACCGAGACCATGACGACAGAAATAAAGTTACATCCCTGCCACCTGGGTCTTTTCTGTACAGGAAGAAGAAGGAGACTGTTTTGTCCCATACTCCCTTGTGTACTTCTGGTTTCTGTCTGTGTGCAGGAATCATCTATTCACAAGTCCTAGAAGCAGCAGCCCAGCATGGCAGCTGCTCTAACATAGTCTCACTGAAATCTCTCAAAAGCCCCAGAGGTGAGGTTGCTTAACTCACGTTACAGAAACCAAGGCTCAAGTGGCTGTCCTGAAATTTAAACTTAGATTTATATGTCCCCAAAGCCATGATCCTGCTATTATCCCACATGAAGAAGTCTAATAGCCAACTAAACCTGCTTCACACTCAGAACCAGGTGGAAGTGCAGGATTGACAATCCCATGTGGCTTCTTTAAACAATGATGTTAAATGTTGTAATAAACCTTCGAGTTGTCATACACACTGAATCCACTCACAATTGAGTCACACAATAGTATTAAAACCACAGTTAAGGAGAGAGGAGGAAAAAGCACTAGATCTGGAACCCAAAGGCACAGCCAGGACAGCAAGATGTCCTACACAGAGGATGACACTGCTGATGTACTAAGTCATCCAACAATGAAGGTGCCCTACAACTTGACTTTATGCTCCACGAGCTAATAAATGTCTGTATCAGTTAAGCCAGGTTGAGTCAGATTTTTTTTCCCATTATTTAACAGCTGCATATATCCTTACTAATTCATCATGTGATGGGAAACCTTTATTTACACTCATAATTCCCAAAAGGTTAGAGAGGTGCCGGTTTGACCCTTTTCCTGGAGCTGAAAAGACCAAGGGCTATAGAATCCACTTGTTTTCATTCAAGGAGTCCTGAACCAAAATGCACAATGAGCAGCAATGATTAGGCCAGTGATAGCGAACCTATGACACGCGTGTCAGAGGTAACACGCGAACTCATTTTTTTGGTTGATTTTTCTTTGTTAAATGGCACTTATATAAAATAAATATCAAAAATATAAGTCTTAGTTTTACTATGGTTGCAAATATCAAAAAATTTCTATATGTGATACAGCACCAGAGTTAAGTTAGGGTTTTTCAAAATGCTGACACGCCGAGCTCAAAAGGTTCACCATCACTGGGCTAGGCCCTTTTCTCAGCATTTAATTGGCAGGTACCATCATTTTTACACAGATACTATGTCTGGCCTTGAAGACCAATACAAATACTCAGAAAGCTTCAAGTGCATTCTCACTCATGTCACTGAAAACCAGGACCTGTTTCACTAGTCACTACAACCATCTGGAACTGACTAGTAATTTAGGCTGTGGGGTGACTTGAACTTTCCTGGAACAGTCAACAGTCCTATTATTTCTCATCGGAAGGCAGAAGACAGAAGACTATCAGAGCAATCATGATTTGGGGAAGATTCTCGAAGAAAAAAGAACCTCGATTCCAATACATTTAAGAAAGTAATCCTACTCAGTTAAGATAGGAAAGAATAACCTCCTCGCTAAAATAAAACATGTATCCCCTTCACCCTGGCATAGGATAGACACACTAGGCCTAAAACAGTTCCAGCCCCTCTATGTGTGCAGATAGCAAGGCGGATCCTGGAGCCTGCTTTCCCCATGAAGGATGCCAGGCCCGACGGGTTTGACTACCGACAAACCCTGTCATCACCCCTCTGCTCGCTGCTCTCGCAGGGCTGACGGTTTGTACTTGGGCATCTGAGGCTCGATGCTCCTTGGCTGCCTGTTTCTCTTAGTGGATTGTAATCAATGGTCAGCAGACCCTTTCACACCAATACTGCTTAGAGCAGTGATCCTCAAACTGGAGCATGCATCAGTCATCTGGAACAGCGGTCGCCAACTAGTGGTCCATGACTGCTGATCTGGAAGACTTGTTAAAATCCCAGATTGCTGCCCTAGCTGGTTTGGCTTAGTGGATAGAGTGTTGGCCTGTGGACTGAGGGGTCCTCGGTTCAATTCTGGCCAAGGGCACATGCCTGGGTTGCGGGGCTCTACTCCCAGTAGGGGGCATGCAGGACGCAGCCGATCAATGATTCTCTCTCATCATTGATGTTTCTATCTTTCTCTCCCTCTCCCTTCCTCTCTGAAATCAATAAAAATATATTTAAAAAATAAATTATAAAAAAAAAAAATCCCAGATTGCTGAGCCCAACCCCCGGAGAGTCTGAGTCAGTAGGTCTGGAGTGGGGCTCAAGAACTTGCATTTCTAACAAAGTCTCAACAGATACTCATGCTGCAGGTCCTGGGACCACACTTTTGAGAACCACTACATATACAACCGATAGTTGGAAAATAAATTTCCCAAGGACATATGAATTATTTAAAAAGCAAACAAAGTGGGGTAGGAGGAGAACAAGAAGAAAAAGGAGGAGGAGGAGGAGGAGGAGGAGAGGGGTGGGGATGTTCCTGCCATAACAGTAAGGCATGAATTTCTGCCAATCACTACAGCAGAGCTACAATAGGCACATACAGTCTATACCCAGATGTCTCAAGCGAAACTTTTTTTTTAGTAGAATCAAAATAGAAACAATCACCATTTGTATAAACCAATAATCAATTACACTTATAAAAAAGCTTTTTTATTTAAGCTTCATTTGTAATCATCAAGGGAAAAAACAATTGTTACTTTACCACAGTCACTAGGACTCTACTCACACACTCAACTGCTCAGTATGCACCGTCATGCCATCTTCACAAACAGATACTAGGGTTCTCATGCTTCTAGCTACTTGTCAAAAGAGAAAACCACAGTCTACTAAAAACCGAGATGTGAGGCATTTGGAAAATGTAAAGTTACAACATATTAATGTGTAAACCAATGTTAAGCCAGCAAACATTTAGAATGCTTAAGGTGTAAAATATATTCTTTTATAAAAAAGCTGGACTTAGAGCACACTCAGAACACTGAAGCAACAAAATTACTGGGGATCATCTCAGAGTGATGATCAGCCCTAATACTTACCTTTTGGAAAACAATATTTACCTGTTCTGGTTTTCTGCTGATAAGAATACTTAGCACCTTGCTGAAGAAACTGGCAAGTAGTGGGTTCAAGGGGGAATCGTTTAGGAGGAAGCTATATAATTTCATTAGCAAGGATTCATCTTCTCCCAGTCTATCATTTATCTGGGAAACATCAGAAGTGAGCAACTCACAAGATATATTTGGATACCTAGAAGAAGAGGATACCTGTATCATCATCTGCATTAACAGTTTAATTGCATAAAGTAACACACAAATCAGAAAGGCTTCCTAAAATTGTGGGGGGGGAATTATCTTGTGAGAATGACAAAATCCTTTATTTCAATTTCTGTTCAGCCTCTAGATTAAAGTGAGTTTGCTATGTCTTAAATACTGTTCCTAAACCAAGCTTTAATAGGAACACATTTCCCCCAACAAAACTAGAACACAGCTAGAACTCAGGAGCCAAAAGGGGGGGCCAGGGGGGGTATGATGCAGGGGCCTGGCCTTCTCAGATGAGGCAAGATGTGACAGGTAAAAAGCCTTGGGCTGCAGCCATCAGTAGCTACTCTGGCACAGCTTATACGACAACCATGAGGGACACTGGTTTCCAGGAAACTGCACACAGCACCTTGTAAGTACTCAAGAAACATTTAGGTCCCTAGAATGGCCACTCTAATTTCATATGGCTTGCAAATGGTACTAGAAAGTTGTTTTGGGGGCTTCTCAAATGTTCAATCTATATTACATCTTAAGAGAATAAATACTCTAGAGAACAGGGCATCTGCCTGAGTGAGCCAGATGGGAAGCTGTATATAAAAAAACCCCACTCTCGCCCTAGCCAATCTGGCTCAGTGGATAGAGCATAGGCCTGCGGACTGAGAGGTCCCAGGTTTGATTCCAGTCAAGGGCACATGCTCCGGTTGTAGGCGTGATCCCCAGTTGGAGGTATGCAGGAGGCAGCCAATCAATGATTCTCTCATCATGGATGTGCCTGCCTCTCTCTCTCTCTCTCTCTCTCTCTCTCTCTCTCTCTCTCTCTCTCTCTCTCCCCCTCCCTCCCTTCCTCTCTAAAATCAATAAAAATATATTGTTTTAAAAAAACAACAAAAATACGCACTCTCCACACCAGCCTTCCAAGGTCTCTGGGGATCAATCCACCATCAAGTTTCAATGCTGTGGAACACAGACCTCTTCTACAGAGCCCACAGCACCAGAAGTACCTATACCCCTCAAGCTAGCTTGTCTTTGAGCACCAAAGGGCTCTCTCCCTCTCTGAAAAACAGGCAGTAGATCCATTTCCTGCACTTAGTTCTCTGACCACAATTTCTCATGCTTCCAGTAGCATTGGAGACTGCAAGGCCTGTGCAGACTGCACTCTCCCCAACCCAGTTTACTTCACTGTTCTTTATTCCTCCCTGTCAAGCAGCCAAGATCCAGAACCATCTAGTCATCAGGAATAGGAGACTCAAATGCTGACCAGGACAGGGAAGTGACAGAACAGCCAGAAGCAGCTATATGACAAAAGAGAGGTGAGGACTGGGGGCTGGAATAAGCAAGCAAGTGGCTGCCTGTTTGGAGGCCCCTGGACGGAGAGGCCACTGGCATTAGACCAGAAAGCTGCAGCACCTGAGGGGGTCTGGCATGAGGTCAGAAGACTGAGCAATAGGAAAATGTCCCCAAATGAACCTTTGCAGGGAGGAAAAAAACCAAAAAACTGCAAAGACAATGGAACTGGCAGGTGTGTGGGCCCAAAAATCACATTATCAAACAGCCTCTTCTGGAGGCTTGTGGCTCAATCAAATTAAAGCCTTCCTCACTTTAAGAAACATGTTGGCATATAGATGCCATAACATGAAGTCGCCATTATGCTGGGGGAGTGGGGGCAGGATTATCCAGTGATTACAGGTGTGATTTCTAGAGTCACATCATCGAGGTTAGGAATCTGTCTCCACCACTTATAATCTATATCATGGGCAAGATACTTAGCTTCTCTGGGCCTCAGTTTCCAAGTCTGTAATATTAAGACAATAGTCCTTACGCCACTGAGGAGAATAATACATACAAAATACTGAGAAGAAAGGCTTAGAGTAAATGAGTGTTAGCTGTTTTTATTCTTTCTTATTTTCTACTTTACAGAAGTGCTGAAATGCTGCTATAGGGCTTGGGGAGCACACTGCCGCAATTTGAAAGTTGCTGGCAAATAAAGGATTGGTAAAAGGCAGCAGACCTCAACCCCAGTTGCAAACCAAATGTGTAGGTACACTCTCTGAATTCTGACACAGAGGTCATCTTTTTAATTTTGCATCCACTTTCCCACAGGTAACTTGAAAGTGTGACCTAGCTTAAAAAGAGCACATGTGGGGCCTAGGCACTACAGACAAGGCTCAAAGTTCTGGTTCTGGACAGGCTAGGGCTACACGCTCCCTCCCTCAACATCAAAAAAGTTTCAAAAACATCCAAAGTGGTTGAGCAATGACCCATGAACCAGGAGGTCACAGTTCAATTCCCGGTTCGGGCCACATGCTGGGGTTTGGGGCTCTGTCCCTAGCAGGGGGCGTGCCGGAGGCAGACGAGAAATGATTCTCTCTGACCACTGATGTTTCTCTCTCTCTCTCCCTTACCCTCTCTCAGAAATCAAAAAAAACTAACAAAACAATAAACCTTCTACCTCATTCCTGGGCAAGGCCTCTGGCTCCTACCCCACACATACTCTGACTTCGATTCCTTCCTTGGCACTGAGAACACAAAAGCAATCAGAAGAGAACCCTGGTTGACTGTACCCTGACCTGGGAGCCAGCCTTGCTCCTAAAGCTGCTGGTCACTTGTCCTCTTGATCTCGTCCCCACCCGCCCACTCAAGCACAGCACATCACTCAATCTCCAATCCTCCTCAATCTACACTGCACCATCATTTCCCTCTGAACTGCACCATTCTCACCAGCATATAAACAGGCCATTATTTCTCCCATGTAGGGTAAAAGCCAACGCCACCCACTCCTGACCCACATCTGCCTGTAGCTCCCACTTTCTCCCTCTGCTCCCTTTCTAGGAAACTACATGAAAGAGCTGTCTCAGGTTTGTCTCCAATTCTTCCTCAAAGGCATCCAGGGCCCATGGCTCCATGATGCAAACACCAACAGTCACCTGGCCAGTAGGCAGCAGCCCTGTCCCACTGTCCCGTCCCTTTTTCCCACAGCCCGTCTTCCCTTAGCTCTCAGGGTAGCAGCCCCTTCTGGTCTTCCTCTTGCCTCTAGAAGTCCTCAGTCCCTCTGTGGGAACTTTGACCCTACCAACAGCATTTCAGTCTTTGGATTTATACTTCTACTAAGGGCCTATTTTAAAATTTCTGTTAATTCAAATTTATGCTAAATTATTTAAAAATGAGGTATCTGTCATTAGAATTAAAAAGGTTAGCATAAATGACAATCCTTTAATACGATGTATATGACCACTGAACTAAGTTAGAACAGTGATGAGTTTATAACTAATATATAGTTATAAACTTCACAAAATACAGCAATCACTCCATCATCCAGAAACTACAAAACACCAGTCTCAATGTCCTTAGATCACTATTGTCAACCCTAACTCTGAAAAGCTTTCAGATCCCACTGGAAAATCCCCTCTATACTAATCCTGTTGTCTGAGTCATCCAGCTGTATGTAACATACACAGCTGATGGCACTGCCTAGGCCAGAAGCATAGCAGAGAACAGCTCTGCCCAGGTTATGCTCTCCTGAAATGGTGCCATCCAGAAGGCTGTGTCCAGGAAAGGCACACCTCCTTTTGCAACTTCAAATGTAGTACAAAAAAACTCCACCAGAAAAACGTAAACAAATAAAAAACCCCACCAAAATGCTGGCATGGCATAACAAAAGCCACACTACTTTTTGGTAAAATAAGCACTTTCCATAGGCGTGCCTACACTTCCCCAGTTAAAGAGGTATTAGCTTCATTCAGTACAAGAAGAATCAGAATCCAGAAGGGCAAGTCCCCTACTCAAGTTCTCAGAGCTTGTTAAGAGGGGAGGGCCACACCTCTCCTAGGAGGATCTGATACAAAGCCCACACCATAGTGTCTCCTACCAGCATAAAGCCCCAAACAAGCAGCACCCCACATGTGGCAGGAATTCCAAAGTATCACAGTGTCTATCTCTTGAGGGATGGGAATACACTAGTATTTCTGACACCAAATTTCTTTCCTTTTCTTTTTTCAGACACTGACCTCTGAGTGGAGGCTGTCATTGAATGCTAGTTGTCAATCTTCATGGCTGACAGAGAACATGACTAAAAACATTAATAATTATTATTTCCCTGACAGCAAAATTCTCACCACAAATGAAAAGATATCTAAAAAGAAAGGACAAAGAGAACCAACTAAAAAATATAATTCTTCCGCCCTGGCCAGGTGGCTCAGTTGGCTAGAGTTTGTCTCATACACCAAAAGGTTGCAGGTTCGATTCCCGGTCAGGGTACACATCTAGGTTTCTGGTTCAATGCCTGGTCAGGGTGTGTACAGGAGGCAACCGATTGATGTTTCTCTCTCACATTGATGTTCCTCTCTTGCTCTCTCTCTCTAAAAAAATAAAATAAAATATATATATATATATATATATATATATATATATATATTCCCCGCCCCTTGGGGTGGAGGATAAAAATAAACCACCATAATTCTTCCTAGTCCATGAAGTTTATTTAGCGCATAATCAATAATTTTTCGTTCTTGAATTTGTACTATTATTTTCCTGGGGGAAAGGTGGGAGGCGAGCCAAATATTTCAATGGTTGGAGATGGAAAAATAACTAACTGAAACCCCAATACTTCAAATACATATGGAATATTCAGAGTTTCCAGGGGTCCGAATACAAAGTTTCATCGAGATAGTGATAAAGGGTCCCACTGTACTAACACTCTCCTTGTAAGCAGGTGAACTAGTGAGTAGGTAAGTCCACTGTAATTATTCAAGGTGTTACATGCTTAAATTTAGTGACACTAATATTCACCAAGACACGCACCCTTACTTTTAAGTAACAAAAGGTCAGAATTTATTTTATCAGCAAGGTTCTTCAGAACCCGAGCTCCAGTTTAGATTCATTGTGTGATCTTGGATGATCACGTAACCTCTATCTTCCTATTTTCAAAGAAGAGAAAATACTTACTTAGATGGCCTTACTATTTTAAGAAACTTCACCAGTACTTATAGAACACGTTGCCCTTCTGAGTGAAATATAGAACACTTGTTTTTAAAATCCCATCATTTCACTGGATTTAGTTCTAGAACAGATTAGGTGCTCTGCTGATCCTGTCACTCCTGACCATCTAAACTGTAAATGGTCTGCAGCAGCTGTAGGACATCACTGGACAACGAGAATGAATATTCTACCCCCCTTCACTTCAGTCCCACCCTAAAGAGAATATTGAATTTCTTACTTGTATCTGATCTTTTCATCCATGTCTTGAGGTGGTTCTTCTATAATGAACGAGACTAAATCTTCGAGACATTCTGCTTTTAACAGAAACTCTATAAGTTTGCGGTTCTGAGCTTTACATTCCTGTAAAACATCTTCCTCATCCATTAACTCCTTCAGTGTTACATCTTCTCTTTCTAGAAGTGTGTCTATGTGGGATGATGAGTGAAGATCAAATTTCCAAAACATGCTGGTCTAGACAAAAATGCAGAGAGTATTTCAAATAAAATTTCAATTGCACATTAATTTTTCCTTTCAGTTCAGTTTTACAGTCTAAAATGTCATAATAAAGTTTCACATTGGACCTATAAAATATTTTCTAAATAAGGATTTTTTCCTTCTCAGAAAAAAGTTTTTGATAACAAAAATTTGATTTGCAGTGCTGAAACAATGCTAAATCTTGGGATTTTTAACCTGCAGAATCATCCTATCCACACTTTAAGAATTACTACTGGAAAAGGAAGTAAACCCTTTCTTAAGGGTGAAGAACACATTCTTACACAGAACAAATATCTTTAGCAACAATGACAAGTACTGAGACCTAAGTATCTACTACTCTTCAGAATACTAAAGAATTAAATACATCAATAACCACCACCAACCAGCACTGTTAACCATTTAACAGCACTTTCCCAGCTGAAACTTTGGAAGTCATAAAATGGCACAATCTTTGCAATTATTAATAAAGAAACTAAAAACCTGGAACCTAATTCTTGAGGAACAAGAGAAAACAATTCTCAGTTACTAGGAAAAACACTTGACAAACTTAAAACAATGACTCCACAATGCCACGTCTACACTGTTCCTGCCTCTTCTCCGCCCTGCTCCTCAAAACGAGACATATGTACTACTATCTGTAATACTTTAAATAAAATAAAATTTAAAAAACACGAACTTTGTTTTCTTTTGAGTTACAGAGTTAAAGAGGTCCTTATTAGTTACAACCGAAACACAGAGTTCACTACATATTCTAAAGCTGCCATAATTAGACAATCTCAAAGGCCAATTTTGACCAAAAGATGACAAAAGTTCTGATTAGGGATAAGACCATTCAAAAGTCATTCCTATCTGTCAAAGGGGCTCACTGCAGAATTCCTGAACCAGGGTTTGGTAAGATACATACTATAAAGTCACCTGCATTTCCATTTACCAATAAATAGAAAATTTAACTTAAAAAATTTATTTACAATAGAAAAAACCCCCACCTATAACGTATCTAAAGAATAAATCTAACAAAAGATGTGCAAGACTTATAAGAGAAACCATAAAACTTTTTAAAAGACAACTACCTATAAACCAAAAATATATTTTCTCTTCTACCTGTGTAGCATGAAGGCTAGAAGATTAGAACACTGAGATCCCTTTTTGTCCTTTTATTCCATGCTTTCAAATAACCACTTTTTAAAGATTCCATTAAAAATAGTAAAGACAATTCACACACTGAAGAGATTATTTGTCACACAGATAATAAAAGAGTATTAAACAGAATGTTAATTCCTACAATAAGAAAAATCAAACTCAATAAAATAAAATACACAAACAGGCATTTCACAAAAGTGGAAATCCAAGAAGCCAAAAGATACTTCACTAGTAACCATAGAAAAGAACATTAAAACCATGCAAAAACAAATTAACAAAATGGGTAACGTTTTTAAATACTTTCCTCTAAAGATATACAAAAGGCCAATAATCACATGAAAAGATGCTCAATAGCATTTTCATTAGGGGAAGGCAAATCAAAACCACATGAGATACCACAGGTTACACTCATAAAATGGCTACAATTTTTTTTTTTAATGGAAAACAGTAAATGTTAGCAAGAACATGGAGAAACTGGAACCCTGATGTAGTGCTGATATGGTATAACCACTTTGTAAATCAGTTAGGTAGTTCTTCAAAATCCAAACATAGTAACCACATTACCCAATAATTCCACTCCTAAGTATACAAGAGAAATAAACATATGTTCACCCAAAAACTTGTATACAAATGCTCATAGCAGTAGTATTAATAACAGTAAAAAAGTGGAAAAACCCAAATGTTTATCAACTAATGAATGGATAAATAACATGCGATATAGCCATACAATGGAGTATCATTCAGCAATGACAAGCAAATAAGTACTGATCCACACTACAACATGGATGAACCTTGAAAACATTTTGCTAAGTGAAAGGAGCCAAAGACCACATAGTGTATGATTCCATTTATATATGTAGTATGATTCCATTCATTCAAAATTTCTAGAATAAGCAATCTATAGAAAGTTTATTAATAGTTGTCTAAGGATTAGACAGAAATGAAGAAAACTACTATTGGGTACAAGGTTTCTTTTTGGGTGATGAAAATGTTCTAAAATTAGATTGTGATGAAGATTACACAATCTGTGAACACTGTATACTAAAACCCACTAAATTTTTAGTACATGGGTGAACTCTACGGTATGTGAATTATATCAATAAAGCTGTTATTTTTTAAAAAATGACATGTAAGTTCACACTCAACAAAATAGCAAATAAAGAAAGTCTGACAACACCAAGGGTTAGCAAGGATGTAGAACAGTACTGGTAGGAAGGTAAACTGGACAACCATTTTGGAAAACCATTTGCACCAGCTACTTAAGTTGAAGATGTACAGTTCCCACTACCCTTCAAGGTCTATACCCTAAAGAACTGTTTTGCACTTGGCAAAATAAAATGAGATGTATTCAGTCTAAAACAGGACACAGAAGTGAACAGGAATGAACCACAGCTACACCCATCACTGCTAACAACCCTCACTACCGACATGCCCTCACTTCCTCCCTTCCCAGCTTCGACTTCATGCCCCACCAGCAGACTCACTTCCTTGACCTGTTCTGGCATTGCCACTTTTGCTGGGGAATGAGGTGGGGGCAAAAACTCCAGCACAACCCAGCACTGTCTACTCTGCCTCTGCTAAAGAGAACACAATTGCTGTTTCCTTCAGATCACTCCCCTCAGCTAAGCCATTCCATGTTGCTAATCCACTCACATTCTTTTTTTAAAAAATATATTTTATTGATTTTTTACAGAGAGGAAGAGAGATAGAGAGTTAGAAACATCGATGAGAGAGAAACATCGATCAGCTGCCCCCTGCACATCTCCTACTGGGGATGTGCCCGCAACCCAGGTACATGCCCTTGACCGGAATTGAACCAGGGACCTTTCAGTCCGCAGGCCGACGCTCTATCCACCGAGCCAAACCGGTTTCGGCTCCATTCACATTCTTATCATACTTAACCGCAGACTATTCCATACCTTCTTCTCTCTCCCCACATCTCACTAGCCCAGTGATGGAGAACCTTTTGAGCTCGGCATGTCAGCATTTTTAAAAACCCTAACTTAACTCTGGTGCCGTGTCACATATAGAAATTTTTTTATATTTGCAACCATAGTAAAACAAAGATGTATACTTTTTATATTTATTTATATATTTAAATGCCATTTAACAAAGAAAAATCAACCAAACAAATGAGTTCGCGTGTCACCTCTGACACGTGTGTCATAGGTTCGCCATCACTGCACTAGCCCCTACTCACCCTCATTTCCACTTGACAATGCCTTCCTATTTCACTGGGAAGACAGGAGACAGTGTCCACCTGACCGACCCCACTATCCCAACTCTGTCTCCCTCTTCTCAAGAGCCTGTGGACTCTCCACTGGTTCACAGGCCAATGCTCAACCACTGAGCCACACTGGCTGGGCAAGACAGCTATTCTTAACACCGCTTTAGGGGGACCTTTTAAAAATACAAATCAGATCACACAGCTGCTCAAAACACCACTATTTCCCATCTCATTCAGAGAAAAAGACACAATACTAGCAAAAGCCTGTGTGATGGGCTCCCACTCCACCTTAATCCCCTCTGACCTTATCTGCCACCACTCTCCCTTGAGCTCTACTGCCAGCCAGGCTGGCCTCTTCCTACTGCCCCTCCCTCCCGCCCTCTGAGTACCTCAGGCACACTAGGCTCTCCTCCCGCCCCACCCACACCCATAGCCACAAGGCTCTCTCCCTGACCTCCTGTTAAAAGGTTCCCTTTCTCAGGGAGGCCCACTCTGATCACCATATTTCAACCTGCAAACAGCCCTCACTCACCCACCTACCCACTCCCCTGCTTTACTTTTCTCCCTGATGATCACATGATTGTTACATCTAACTTTTCTGTGAATTATTTTTTTTTCTTTTATTTTTAAATTGATTTAGAGAGAAAGGGAGAATAGAACTCGCTACTTTTTGATGTATGGGTCTATGATTCAACTGAACCACACCCCACTGGCCAGGGCTGTGAAGTGTCTTTCCCCATTAAAATGTAAACTCTGTGAAGACAGATACTTTTTTCTGCTTTCCTCACTGCTAATATACCCAGCATGAGAACATGAGTCTTAATGCTTAAGACATGATAAGTACACATCCTATATAATAAAAGGGTAATATGCAAATCGACAAATGGCAGAACGACCAGTCACTATGATGCACACTGATCACCGGGGCAGGCGCTCTATGCAGGAGTTGCCCCCTGATGGGTCAGTGCACTTCCACAGGGGGAGTGCTGCTCAGCCAGAACCCCAGAAGCCAGGCTCACAGCTGGCGAACGCAGCGGGAGCCTCTCCTGCCTCCGCTGCAGCACTAAGGATGGCAGTGCTAAGGATGTCCTACTGAGGGCTCCCAGACTATGAGAGGGCTCAGGCCGGGCTGAAGGACCCACCCCCCCACCCCTCACCAGTGCACGAATCTCATGCACCTGGCCTCTAGTATTTGAATAAATGAACCTCAAAAACAATAAGGGGGTACAATTCATTAAAGACATACAAAAATTAAGTTATAAGGATACATTCACAGATGGCAACACCTTAAAGTAAAGCATGAAAATGATACAAGCAGGGGAGTGCTTGCCTTGGGGAGGTCAGAAGAGGGAAGAAGTGGTCTGGTGCGGACTTACAGGGAGCCAAAGATGTGGCAACATCATATTTCTTAAGCTGGTTAGTGGGTACACAATTATTATTTTAGCATTTAATATCTGTACACATGCTGATATTATTCTTTGAACATATGGTTTTATTAAAAATTAAAATAAAAAGGTTAGCACAGGACTGTCCAAATCCAGCCCACCACCTGATTTTGTAAATAAAACTATTGGAAGACAGCCACCTTCATTTGTTTACATGTTGTCTATGGCTGCTTTCACACAACTGTGGGGTTGAGTAGTTATATAAACAATATAGCCCCCAGAGCCTTCAAATTTTACTAACTGGCCCTTTACAGAAGAGTTGTCTGGTAATAATGTGAAATTTGTAAAGAAGTTAAGTACAAAATTAAAAAAATCAATCATCTGTTAAAACGCACTGATGCTTCAAAGCAGATGTGATTTTTCTTCAAGAGCACAGTATACTGAGAAAATATGTTTTAATATGGGAGGCTTCAAAGCAGAGTTACCTTTATAATGGCAGAGAGAGTTCAATAACATAATCTAAATTTAGAAAATAACACATTTGCATACAAACACTAACTCCATAACCTCCCCTGACCCAATACCATCACCCTCTATTTCCCCAGAACAACTGGTTAGACCTCAGAGGTCCTCTACGATCCCATTTCACTTCTTCAGGGCATTCACTTCACCTTATATTAGAGTCACTTCTGCAGTTACTTCTATTATTATTAGGAAGATTGGTGACAGTAATAAAATTAATACAAATATTACTCTTGAGCTAGGCATTGTGCTAATTAGTCTATATTTAATATACACTAATATTTTCTCATAGCTGGAAAACTGTGGGAGCCAGAACTCAAAACCAACTATTTTAGACCCTGAGTACTCTTGACCTCCATAACATACTCTGAACTGGGGACAGAAAACAGGTACTAATTTGTGAAAACTCCCTTAGCTTAAAATACTATACCTATGATGGATGTTTATTACCCTGGATAGTTGTTGGATCCAACGTAATAAAGCAAGGACAAGAGATCCACAGTGGAAAGGAAGAGAGGGGTGGGGCTCATTCAAAGAGTGTTATTTAATCACAAGGGGCAGGGTCTCCTGAACTCACAGCCAACAGAGGCAGATGAGACCTACCCATGGTCCAGAGACAAGAGAACCCCTGTGTATCTTTGTCAACAACAAAAAACCAGGAGACACTACCTCCCTCATCCACTACAATGACAAAAACTGGCATGTACTACCACCAAAGGAAATAATTCATTTATTCCTTTGTTCTTAACTCTCAGTGAGATCCACCTGTGATGTCACTCTTGAAACAAATTACACTTGGAATTGTGGTCTAGTAGAGTCAGCAAAACCCTAAGGAATCAAATGTCTCTTCTCCAACCTGGCCTAAATTTTTCTCTAAGATAATTAATAATCTCTAAGTTATGTTCTAGCTCCAAAACCATGATTCTCATGAAAGGAAGCCCCAAACACCCAACTGAGTCAATACTTGTCAATGTTCCTGCCCCTATCTGGGATTGAAAGCCCAGATTTGCCCTGGCCAGTGTGGCTCAGTTTGTTGGCTGTTAGGCGTTGTCCCGTACACTAAAAGGTTGCTGGTTTGATTCCCAGTCAGGGCACCAAAACAAAAAATAAATTAAATTTTTTTTAAAAAGGCCAGATTTCATCCAGGTCCAACCAATGTCTATTAACGACTAGGCCACCATGCAACGTGCCTCGTGGATAGTGTAACACAGCTGCTTTACTTACCCTGATTAGGGTTTCAGAGTGCCACACGTTATCAAGCAAACTCTGCTTTCTCTTTTTGTCAAAGTGTCTCTCTAACACCATCACTGTTGTTCAGATATGCATCCACGTACAGAGAACTAAAGAATCCAACTAGCAATCTGCACAGCTTTCTCCAAGTCTGCTGACTCAACATTCAATCATACTCTTACTTCTGTACTATTAATTTTTATTTTTTCTGCAGCCTTTTTAGTTCTGCTCTCTAATGTACCAAAAAACAATCTTTCACTCCGCTTTCCTTTAGGCCACCAGATTTCATGGCAGTTAACCTCTGGGGCACACAAACCATCCAAAATCAGTGTATATTCCACGTAAGAAATTCTGGAACTAATAGTATCCTAGTTTTCTCAAGAGTTGTTAAATACAAAATCAGAACCTCCTTTTATCAGTAAAAAGATGTTTGTAACTTATCAAACTATTTATATAAATTCATAGACTATGTAGTCTTCACTAATACATACTTATAAAACCAGTCAACACTAGCCAGCTGTATGTTTCAAGTAGTAAACTGCCTCTACTCAGAGTAAACTCAGTTCTTTGCCAAGTCTGTGACATAAAAATGTCCCAGTTAAAGTAAGAAGCCTTTCAAGTACTGCCAAGATCCCTTTTACTTCTTTACCATCCAGCCAATTTACCTGGTATCCAGATGTCAGTTCATCGTCATCCAAAAACTGAAATAAAATGGGTATTAATGCAACTAGTAACTAATATCTCCCCTTCTCCCAGGAAAGAAAAGTAAAGGGGGAGGGAGAGCAAGAAAAGGGGTTCTCATGGGAACTAAGCCTAAAGCCAAAGTCAAAAGGCCACAAAAACAAATCTCCAGTCAACCTCCATCCCGACTACAGCAAAAACCCATTCCCACTGGAAGCACCATCAATTTCAAGGATACGCAAGATGTTTAGCACCAACCTACATCAAGCCCCAATCAGTATGGAGCCAGTCACTGTTTCAAGTTTGACTGACAACCAATATCTATGGAGCAAAAGATATTATAGATCAACTAGAGGCCCGGTGTGGAAGGTTGGACGGATGGCTGGTCCTGGCCCCTGGTTGAAGTCCTGATAGAACACCCGTTAGGGAGGACAATTTGCATATTAGCATTTTATTATATAGGATAATATCTGTCATAAAACAGCTTCACCAGCATGGGAAGAATGGCATTGCTTTTTAAGACACACCAAACCAAGGACGCAAGTCAACATAACAATTTAATACATAGGAGAAACAAAGGTGTAACTCCTTTATTCTCTGGCAAAAGACTTCTGGCAATCTCAACCACCTTACTAGCAAATATAAGCTCTTTCCTCTGAGGCCTTGAGGGCCTCCAAGAGACTACTTATTCCACATACTCGTACAACTTAACAAGCTTTTGTTATCTGGTCTCCCAGCCAAAACTGTACCTCTTTTCATTCCTGTCTCGCCCAAGTCCTTAAGCCCCTGTTCATGAGTGAATCCCTAATACAGTTCCTGGCAGAGTAAGGACTCAATATATTTGCTGACCAAATAAATGAAGGTCAGAAGAAGTAGATGACCATAAGCCAAATTTCAGGATGTAAGATTAGAAAGTGCCTGCATGATCTTTTTTGTATGTCTAGAATCTAGATATTAACATTAAGTTGCTGAAAATTTGTATAGCTTTTACTAGTACACTACATTCTTCCATTCAATAAACTAGATATCCTAAATGTTAAGTGTGTAAGAGAAAAGAATTTCTGCCCTTCTCCCTACTACTGCACCTCATATTTCTCAGGAAGTCAAACACCTGTGTCAGAGTCCAGGCCCTGAGGACCCCTCTTTACCAGCTGTCAAGGTCACTGTGTGAAAGGTTAAGCACAGAGTATGCCTCTCCTTTGCCCTCAAAGGGAAGAATTGGCAAACTGATACAGGGCCAACTCTCTGGGAATAAAAAAAGATAATGATGAAGCTGGCGTCTAAAAACAGAACTGACAGATGACAAGCAAGATGAGGGCAAAAGAGACAAAACTCAAAAACCACAGTTTAAGGTTATTTAGCATAGGAGCAAACAACCCTAAATACCTGAGAGAGCTGCTAAGTTCAACACAATACGGTAATTTTTGTTTAACCCTCATCAAGGGAAACATCGATGAGAGAGAGAAATACAGATCGGCTGCTTCCTATACATGCGCTGCCCCCCACCCCCCAAGGAATTGAATTCACAACCTAGGTATGTGCCCTGACTGAGAATCGAATTCGAAACCTTTTGGTATATGGGACAACATTCCAACCAACTGAGCCACCCAGCCAGGGCACAATATGGTAATTATTTTCATGGGGAAGAAACATTTCTAAATTACCTTATAAAATCAATTCATTAAAATTTTCATTTAAAGTTCAGTTTTCAGGCACCTGAAAATAATGTATGTATACCATCTCTCCTGTTAACTAAGCACCCTCCAAGGTAGAACCTACATACAACAGACACCATACAAATCACCTGAAGGATTCTTTGACCAAGTAGCCCCTAACATTTCTGGTGTAGCACAATGTTTCCAAAACCTAGTTGCACTTCAGTATTACCTAGGGAGCTTTTAAAAATATATACTATCAATCCCTCCACAAATTTCCAGAGATGGGATCCATCATCCATCATCCATCATCCATGGTCATACAAAGTATCCCAAATGATTCTAAAGGAGGCCAGGCTAGCATTTATCTAGAGCAGGGTTTCTCAACCTTGGCACTATTGATTTTGGAGCTGGATCATTTGTGTGTTAAGTGGGGGGGTGGGGGGGTAAGAAATGCTGCCCTGTGCATTACAGGATGTTTAGCAGCATCCCTGATTTCTACCCTCTAGAAGCCAATAGCACATTGCCCATTTCCCACAGTAAAAATATCTCCAGCCCGCCGGCATGGCTCAGTGATTGAGCGTGGATGAACCAGGAGGTGATTGTTTGATTCCCAGTCAGGGCACATACCTGGTTGTGGCCCAGTGGGGGAGGGGGGGAGGGATGTGTGTGTGTGTGTGTGTGTGCAGGAGGCAGAAGTCAGGGCACATTCTCTTTCATCACTGATGTTTCCATCTCCCTCTTCCTTCCTCTCTGAAATCAATAAAAATATATTTAAATATATATATATATATATATATATATATATACATATACATATATATATATATATATATATATATATATATATATATTGCCAAATGTTTCTTTGGGGCAAAACTGTCCCACTGTTGAGAAGCACTGATCTAGAGTAAATAAAAAACCAATCATATGAGGTGCTCTTAAGAAAAGAAATAAGGCCCTGACCGGTTTGGCTCAGTGGATAGAGTGTCAGCCTTCGGACTGAAGGGTCCCAGGTTTGATCCCGGTCAAGGGCATGTACCTTGGTTTCGGGCACATCCCCAGTAGGGGGTGTGCAAGAGGCAGCTGATCGATGTTTCTCTTATTGATGTTTCTAACACTCTATCCCTCTCCCTTCCTCTCTGTTAAAAAATAAATAAATAAAAAATATATATACATATATATGTATATATATATTTAAAATTTAAAAAAAAAAATAAGAAGAAAGCTACTTAAAGCCAGGAGGCCAGGTCTATTTTTTCAGCCCATGTCACCCAAGAAAAGTAGCTGGCACTTCTCAGCCCACACTGGGGCTCAGATCTTGACTTATGAGGAGGACCAAACCACAGCTTCTTGTGCTTTTTATGAAATAAACTCAATGTTGAGTTTTAGTTGAGCAGACTGTTAGAAGACTTTCACTGTCACTACTATTCACTCTTATTAAGGGTAATACAATCATTATAAAATTTTAGAGCAATATATACTCAGGCTGCCTCTCAAAGATCCAAACTATAAAACTGAAAGACACACAAGTTTATCACAGAAACAAACTAAATACCACAAATACTGTTTTAAGGAAGAGCTGCTGGTTTATCTTTAATAACATTGTATTTGTACCAAATTGATACAAAAACTTAAAGCTAAGCAAACTTCACGCTGTCTTAATCTTCTTATCATTCATTTTACATCCAGCTATTGTCTTGACTTTCAAATTCTCAGTTAACTGAAGCTAGCAAGTTTTTTTGTTTGTTTTGCTACATAAAAGCTAGTTTTCTAATCCCAAACAATCTTCTTCCTGTTCTTGGGTAAGTTACACCAGACAGATGCTCATCTCTACCTAAGACTGAGTCTATCAAAATAACACTTTCTCAGTGCAAGCCAGGTCCCAAGCAAGTAATGCCAAGGGTGAGTGGGCATGGTCTCCAGTACCAAGAAGAGCCCAGGACAGGAATTAAAGGACTAGGAGTATGTGTGACCGAATGGATGGCATTTAGTTAGACACTCTGGATTCCTTCAGACACAATGAAATGCATCCAACCAGGACAAGTTATTTCCCAAACTACCTTCACTGAAGTAGATCTCAATACACAGCAACCACACTGAGAAATCCTGGAGTTAATGACTTGGGTGCCAGTCACTGAGATGTAGCATCCGAAAGTCAGAGGAAAAGAATCCAACTTGAGCTCCTGATGGGCTTCTCTTTATGTAACCACCTCCTACACAAAACACTCTGAGGCACCACCACTAATCATTACTCCTGGAAACGTTCATTTCATTCAATGAATTAAAATTTGAAAAAAAAACCTCCACTTCATTTTCTCAGTCCAGCTGACTCGTAAATACACAGAGCGTGCTAAAGACATTCACCAAGAGGCAGGGCTTAAACACTCATTTGGCTTCCCAATAATACCTAAACATTTAAAAGCAAAATTTAAATGAACAACAGCCACTAAGGACTAAGCTGCCTCTCTATATTCGAGGCACCTCTCCTAGCTGCTTTCCATGCACGAACTCATTTACTCCCAACACACTCACTCGGCAGACACTGTTATTATCCCCACAGTACAGAGGAAGCAGAGAGGTTGAGCAACGTGCCCAAGGTCACAAAGCTGCAAAGTGGAGACACGGAGATCTGAACCCAGGCGGCCTAAGCCCCGAGTGAAGAAAGCTCCAACCTCGCCGCCGCTCAGGAGACATCCTCGTGGCTGGAAGCCTGGAGTCCCCTTCCCACTCGCTGCCTACCTGCACCATGACCTTGAGGACGAAATCCAAGTAAAATTCACCCAGTGGGACAACATCCACGTTATCGAGCGCTGCGAGGATGAAAGGAAACACCACCCAAGTGCCCCTCCCATGAAAGCAAAACATCAACAAAGCTCCGTGGGACCCGCAGAGAGAAAACTTGAAGTACCGGGAAAATCACAGGAAGCTTGGAGGCTGAAACCTCAGGACACAGAGACACACAACCGAGGACTCGTGCCGGGCGCCTACAACCTCAAGTCCCAGCTGCGATCGGAGCAAGCCGGGTGGAGGGAGGAAACCCCTCAAGTTCACAGCGCACGGGCTTCTTTAAGAAGGAGGTACCTCCAGCCGCAGGGAGGACCACCCCCCGAGCTCCGGTGCGCCAGGGAGGCATTCCCGAGCAGGTCTGCGCTCGAGTCACAGCACCCGAGTGAAGAGATCGCTCGGGAGGCCATTTAAATGCTCCGAGCTAGTGCTCGCCTTGTGCGAAGCGTCTGCGGCCAGTGCACAGGGACCCACAGAACTTGTTTTCCGGGGAACGGGGTCCAACAATGGTCTTCGCGAGTCTGCTGGCGAGTTGCTCCTCAACTTGACACGCTCGGGGGCCCGAACGCGGGGCGGCGCTCGAGCAGATAGGCCGGAGCGGAGCGGGGCCCGGCCGGGTTAGGGGTGCGTCCGGTCCGCCCGCCGCCGCGCAAGGCCGGCGCAAAGTTCGCCGCCGGGCCAGCGTCCCACCCCGCGGCGGGCAAGCGGGCGGCTGACAGGCGCAGGCGGGGACGGTCAGGGGAGCCCTCTCAGCGCCGCGCCTCCCCGGCCGCCGGCGAATTCCGGGGGGGAGGGGAGGGGGCCAGGACGCTCCCTCCCCGCGCCACCGAGGCCGGGCGGAGGGACCTCGCCGCCGCCCGGGCGCCGCGCACCCCGAGCACCCCGAGCCGCCACCCGCTCCTCCGCCCTCCTCCCCCTTCACTACCTGGAGGTGCCCGCGACCCGCCGCTAGTTGCGCTCAGGCGGGAAACGCGCTCACCGACACCATCAGCGAAGCGCCCAAAATGGCGGACGTATCAAGCAGGCCTTGAGTTCCCCCTTCCCACCCTCCAGCCGCCTCGCGGCCAATTGCGATCCTGACCCTGCCTCCAGCTCCACCTCATTGGCCTTCCTCTCCCGCCCCCTGCAGTCTATTGGAGCGCCCAGCGTGCCCCGTTGCACTCACTCCAATTGGCTTTCAGGACCCGTCAGTCAAGCGCGAGAGGCGCATTTTTTTCCCATGGACTTGACGGATCCGGAATCTCTAGGACCCCCGGCGTCTGGAGAAACAAATCAGAAACCAGAAGAAACCCAGCTGGGACCCCTTACGCCGTAGCAACAGTAGGGCCTCCCTTAGATGGACGTGTCGGACCACCAATCCGATAGCCAATGCTTTTTAAAACTCAACTGAGCCAAACCAATCGTGGTCGTGGAGCTGGGAACTGCAAGAGAACCAATGGGGTAGCGAGATGGGCGGGCGGGTCGGAGGGTCTGGAGGAAACCGGTGATGACGTGAGCCACAATGTGTACCCACCGCGGAAGTGACAAGCAGCTGGGGAATTAGCTCAAATGGTAGAGCGCTCGCTTAGCATGCGAGAGGTAGCGGGATCGATGCCCGCATTCTCCACACTTGAGTTTTATAAAGCAAACGGGATTCATGAGCACGTCATACTCTCTTCGAGAGAAAAAGGTGGCTGTCCCAGGAGCGGGGTCCAGTTCCCTTAACCGTTTGAAGAGAAATGTGCGAACTAGGGAGTCCCTTTTGCCCCACGGAAGGGTTTACCCACGACCTTCCTCCGAAAGCCCGGCCCCCGAGGAGCAGCCCACCTTGTGCACTTACTAATAATAACCTGCCTTATTCCTAAAAGCACGACAAGAGGGCGACATTTGTCGGCGGGGCTGAGAAAGGCAGGCGGCAAGGTTAGCGCCCGTGAAACCGAGCTCAGTGAACGCAGCATCACGCCCACGGGTGTGCGCGCAGTGCTGGGGAGGCCAGGGCTGCGGGTGCTCTGCATGCGTGGGCAGCCCGCTAGTGCGCTCCTGCTCTGCCCGGCCCGTGGGGGGCCTGGCTCACGCGCAGAGGGGGCCGTCAGGCACCACCCAGGTAACACCGGGGAGTGGTATGTGAAACAGGCCGCAGAGGGGTGGGGACCCTCCCTGAGCAGGTGGCATTGCCACCCATGGGCAGGGAGGACAGGGCCGCAGGGAGAGAGCCCAGAGGCCCCAGGGTGAGGCTGTGGAGCGCCGGAGAGGCAGGCGTGGCTGGACGGTGGTGGGAGACGGGCATGGCCGGGAGAGATGGCAGGGAGGATGGGTGGTGCAGGACCTTGAGGACTAGAGGAGGAACTTGTGTTTATGCTCAGAGGGAGGCCCGGGAAGAGCTGGGTAGGGGAGGGCGTGTTCGGGGGTGGCCATCCTTTAGAAAGGACGGGTTGGAGCCGGAGTAGCACAGGACCAGAGGGGCAAGCTCAGGGCTGGACCCAGGAGCATGGGGGCAGGCTACAGGGAACAGCAGGACAGGGCTGGGACCTGCCCTCCTGGACACCTGGGGCAGGCCCAGCTACCCACCGGTTTCGTTACTCATTCATCATCCAAGGACTTGCCGGTACCTGCCTCAGCCTCCTCCATCCCAGACTTTGAGGGGGGTCACCGGGCCTTGTGCACTGTAATTAAATGAAATAATGCAGTGCTTCCGGCAACGTCAGTGGGTCCCAAACGTCTCCAGTTATTATAACTCCTAAGCTAGCAAGTTCAACCTTTTTTATTCCATGGCACACATAAACGAATTACTAAAATTCTGCAGCACACCAAAAAATATATTTTTTGCCAATGTGACACCCAAAAAAAGGTATAATTTTGATTCATTCACACCAGATGGCTATTTTGTTGGCTGTCATATTTTTTATTTGACAATCTAAGGGAAAAGAGGTTGGTGCCCCTGACTAAATAGTCAGGTATTGCATGTTTTAAAAATCCTAACACAATCCAAAGGGTTGAAATCAGGAGAACTTCCTGAAGGAGGAGACATTTGAGCTCAGCCAATCATCAAGAGCCAGGGGGCTTTAAGGAGGAGAGTGACTTTGAAACTCTGCATTGGTCTTATCATTGTAGAATTTTTAGATTTCACAGATTACTACCTTCCCCTTTTTCTCTCTAATCTTTTTGTGATTTAATTTTTAATGTTAAAATTTTCAAACCATCTAGACTTTTTTAAAATTAATATAATTTCACACACACTCAACAATAGAGAGGAACCTATAATGCACGCCCATGTGCCCATCACCCAATCATTACTCCTTAATTTTGGGAACAGACATAGAACTGCCCGATTTTAATTCTATCAAGTAACGATTTTTTTAAAATATCATTCATTATCATGATTTCATAAGAGGAAGGACATTTGTACACACACATACACTCAAGAAAGATTAACTCGGGATAAAGAAAAGGTTTTCTAATTGAATAAGCTCCTCTTGAGGACAAAGACATCCCCCATTGGCTTTCCTTTTGTTTGTTACCAGGGCTCAGACCTGATCTGAGGGCTGGAGTGGGGCCACCCCGGGGAAGTCCATGCTCTGGGGAGGGGCCTGGGCTGGTGCTGGGTCAGGTCAAGACCTGTTGTGACTGGAGAGAAGGGGCCAGATAGGGAGTTCTATTGGGGTGTGAAGGGGAGACCCATTTTAACTTGGAAATTTAACTCTTCTGCTTCTTTTTTCTCCCCCACATTCAGATTCAATCTGGGAGGGGGGAGGTATTTCCTTTTCCACATAGGAATGTTGGTAGCTCAAGTGTCAGTAGAAAGGGGAACTGCTGGGGTTGCTAACCATTAGGGCCACCAGTGAACTTATGGGGAAAGTAGAGAGAAGTGGGCATTTGGGTGGAGAGAGATGTACAAGGGTGGGAATCTGGGTGAGGACCTCCAGAGAGGAGGCAGCAAGGGTGGGACCAACAAGGGGGGTCCCAGTGCTGTGAAGAACCAGCTGAGTGGTTCTCGAGAAGGTGCCCCAGGGTCGCCAAGTGGGACCCAAACCCTTCCCAACCATCCAGGTCTGTCTGGGACAGAACATTCCACATTACCCACATCCTGGTTCCCCACATCCTGCCTGGCAGTGGACATGCCCAAGATCTGGCCACATGGATTCTGTCCGGCTGCCCAGGGCAGCCATGGCCCCCAGGGGGCTGCTGGACCCGGACAGGGAGGAGATCTCACACCTATCCTGGAACAGGATGTCATGGGTGTCACCATAGATGTTGGAGGGAAGGTACAAGTCCTTTTGGCCAGGTTGAGTAGCACTCACTAGTCAATTAGTAACATTTATTGGATAAAGGAATGGTTTGCCCTAGCTGGTTTGGCTAGGTGGACAGATTGTCAGCCCAATCACGGACCCTTGTCCATGGTTCAATTCCAGCCAAGGGCATGTACCTTGCTGGTTCCCGTGGTCAGGGTGTGTGCAGGAGGCAACCAATCAATGTGTCTCTCTCACATCGAAGTTTCTCTCTGTCTCTCCCTTCTCCCTCCCACTCTCTCTCAAAATCAATGGAAAAAATATCCTGGAGTGAGGATTAATCAAAATAAATAATACAATGAAAAAAATATATTTCTTTTTAAAAGGAATGATTGAACAAATTATTGAACAAGCCTTGGTTTCCTTAACTACCAAATGAGGATACCATCTGCCTAGCTGGTCTATTGTGAAGTTTAAATGAAAAAAGCTGGGTTAATGTCATCCTCCCATTTAAGACACAGCTGAAACACACCTCCTCCAGGAAGCCTTCCCATCTGAACGTGATACCCTCTCTGGGCCCCCGATACCCCCATGGCTTTGGAAACTGCCGGTCTCTATCACTGGATTCAGAGCACCTTCAAGGGAGGACATCTAATGTCTGGGTCCCCCAGCATGTGACTTAAGTGCAGGGCCCTGCACACAGTGGGTGCTTACTGAAGGCTCACAGACTGACTTGGCACATGGAAGACCAGAGCAGATTGTCCTCCACGCCCTCCAGCTGACCACACGGCAGGAAAGCATGCAGGGGAGTGGCCTCTGGCCACCAGATGGCACCCCTAGCCATGCAATGGCTCCATTGGGGGCTGGGTTGGGTGCTAGGGGAGTGAAGGGGAGGGCTGCAATGGGTGACTCTCCCTACCACCCCCACCCCCAGCCCACACAGGCCACCAGGTGTCAGCAGCCCAGGCCACTCCTTCCCTTCCCCTTGCCTGATCCCTGGCAGACCCTTGCAGACTGAATGTCTGGCTGGATGGGAGAACGGAGCAGGTGTGCTCCAGGGATCCCCAAAGCATGAGTGAAGAGTAAGAAAGTGAAGGGAGGGTCTCCTAGGGGATCCCCACAATGCAGCCACTGCTTCTGAGTCAGCGAAAGTGACCTCCACTTCCTGCTTGGCTGCCCAGGTTGAGATTGGTGCTTTAATTAGCACCTCAGGGTGTGTGCTCCAACCTGGAAGAACAGGAATCCTGGGTGCTTGGCACCTCTGTGGGGCAGAGAACCCCACCTTGGGCTGAGACCCTGGGTGCACCATCTAGCTCTGCCGGTCCTTAGCGGTGTGACCTTGAGCAGGTGTGTCACCTCTGAGCTTTAACGTGGCCCAGCGCCCATTCACCAAGGACCTGCTGCTTCAGCCAGGCAGACTGGGCGAGGCGTCTTCATGGGCATTTATCTCTTGGAAGCCTTCCAGCCGTCCAAGGGGTGGTGACGGCACCTTTCTTAACAGATGGGGCCAGCTGGCCTTCCCAGATGCAGGTCTGACCCCTCCTGCTTGCAAAGGGGCCTGAGCATAGGTCCCGCCAGGTGGCCCCGGCAGCCCTGGGTTGGAGCTCAGCACTGGCTTCTGGTGCTCACTGTTGCTTTGTACTGTCCCCGGCATCTGCCCTCCGTCAGTGGCAGGAGCATCCACAATCAGGGGACAGGGGAGGTGATTCCTGAAGGTCCACCCTTGAGGTCCCCAGCTCTGTCCCCTGGCCAAGCAGTCTTGGAGTGCTAAGGGCCTCTGCCTTCCCACCGCCTCAGCGCCAGAGCTACAGGATCCAGTGCATTCTGGGGCCCCCTTGTGGGAGGCCGTCTGGCAGCTGATCCATTCACCTCGCTCAGCTGTCACCTCTGTATCCCGGCCCTGGAGGGGGGACGGCTCAGGGTCCTATTGGGAGGCCCTCCTTCCAGATCTCTGCTGACTCCCAGCTCTATGCGTGGGGAGTCTTCCATGACCCACCTTAGACATTTCCCTGGTCCCCGAAGAACAGCCCAGCTTCGTTACGACACACCGTTGCTTGCCGACTTCTCTCCTTCCACAGATGGGGACCCCAGGGGCAGGAACCAGGCCTCATCTAGTCGTCTCCTCCCATACTACCCAGATGGGCACATCGCAAACCTCGGACAGCGTTCACCGACTGACTGTGTGAGGGCCGGGAAGGAGGGGCCAGGGCAGGCTGGGGGCTTCCTTCCCTGGGGAGAGTGTGGCCTGGCAGCCCCATCCACTGTGCCCACAGGATGGCAGGACCAGGAGGCGCCCCTAGTCTCCAGCACTGTCTTGATGGGCACAGCAGCCTGGGTTGGCACACACAGGCCAGGAACAGCCCAAAGCCCAGCTATTTAATCTGCAAAACCTAGTGCAAAATTAAAACACAGGGCCTCTTTCTCAAAAACTATTTATAATTTCAGGATGGCAACAGCTGAGACGAAATCAAGCCCGAGGCCCTTCACGACTGCAGCCATGACGCTGGCCCTGCCCGCTGGCCTTTGCCCTCCCAGGCGGGAGCCTGATGAAGCGAGACGCCTGGGCCAGGAGGACAAAGGCTGTCCAGGGGAGGGCCAGAGGTCGGAGTTCGCTCCAGGGGGACACTCCCCTCCAACGCACACATGGCACAGAAGAATGGCAGTGATGTTAAAAAAAAAAAAAAAAAGGTTTATAAATATTTTCTCCACTGTACAAAGTTTCCCTAGCCCTGCCCACCCATCACGGTTCACATTTCTCATGTTTTTAAAAATCCCAACTATATTTATTTTTTAAATCATAAAATATATTTTTTCTTTGTTCATATTTAAAACTATTTACAGGGGCGCAGAGAGGCCAGGGGGGCCCGGCCGAGGTCAGGACGAGTCCGTGCAGGGGGACGGCGGGGGCGGGAAGAGGTGGAAATAGCTCCTCTCCGTGGCGGCGGGCGAAGGGGGGCAGCTGTCCTCCGCCGACAGGTACTGGCTGTGGGGGGTGGGCGGGGGCGGGTAGGGGTCTGAGTCAGAGTTCAAATCCAGGTAGTACTTGCTGGCCTTCCAGCGGCTGGCGCTGTAGTCGCTGTCACACACGTCAGTGCTGCAAGGCGTTGTCGGGGGCGCTATGCCACGGATGATGTAGGGCCTGCACGGGACGAAGAAAGCGGGGTGGGGCTTGATTTGAGGACCGGATGGGCACAGGGGTCCCCCAGTCATGTGGCCTCTGCACCTCCCCATCCCCACCTCTAAGTAGACGTGCCTCCACCTCCCCGGCAGGGCTCCCAAGCCCAGGCCCTGGCAAGCACGGCAGCCCCAGGCCAAAGTCACCTTTACGGAGAACAAGGCCTGCAGAGCCTACCGGGTTGACCCTGGGCAACTTCCTTAACCCCTCTTCGCTTCAGCTCCTCACTGATAAAATGGGGAGAATGGAGCAGCACCCGTTTCAAAAGGGACTTGTGAGGGTTAAATGAGATTCTGCATAGAAAATGCTCCAAACTCCCTGATAGGAGAAAAGTGCTCGGCGACCATTCCCCCTTATATACTGTCCCTCTGGCTTGGAAGGGTCCCATCTTGGGTTCAAGAAACCTGACCCCAGAGGTACCACCCAGCTGTCCTCCATGAGGGCATCGCCGCCCAGACACCTCCTGCGCGCTGAACCCTGTGTTGGGCTGTCACACGGCCTGCGTGTGGGGCTGGGATCGCGGTGTGTTTATGAGCCCCAGCTACAGGCCACGGGGGGCTCACAGGGGCAGGAAGGAGGAGCCAGCAAGGGGTGCCTGGTGCTGAGGAAAGTGTGTAGGGGGAGGATTCCCCTCACAGGACCCCAGGAGCAGAAAGGGACCCCGACAGGCAGTGGGAAGGGAAGAGGTATCAGAGGTGACACCCAAATCAGGGCAGAACAAGGCATGGGGTATTCCAGAGACTGAGGGGCCCGGCCTGGCTGGTGTGGGTGTGACAGTCCTGGGGCAGTGGCCTATGAGGCTGCTGGGGACAGACCCGGCCTGAGGCACTGGGGAGCCACTGCAGGTCCTTGAACAAGGCAGTGACCAGTAAAGAGGTGTGTCTCTCCAGAGACTGCCTATCTCCCCTGCTCGGCCCGGAGTTCCCGAAACGGCCACTAGATGGCAGGTGACGCCTCGCTCAGTCTCCACCGTGCCAGGTGACTCAGTAGAGAAAGAGGGGCCTCCAACACTCCAGAGCTTCCGCCTGCACCTGGGCAGCCTGGGCATGTGCCAGAGCCCACCCCCACCCACCCCATCAGGTAGTTCACTTGGGGTGAGGGGCCCAGTGAACCTGGAGCCCAGCTGGCTGAGACCACCAGGTTGAAGTCAGGAGGGTCACCCCCCACCCCAGGCCGTGACTGGCCCCTGGACACAGACCAGCACACCAGATCCCACTTCTCCTTAACATGCTCAAGTGCCCCCTTCCCACCAAGAGAGGTGGGGTCTGTGACCCCAATGTAGACCACGTGGAGGATGATAGCGGAGGATGGGGGGGGTCAAGGCAGAGCCACCCCAGCACTCATGTGGATTAGATGTGATCCCCGGCATCACTGCCAGGGTCCCATAGCCATGCCAAGATCGGAATGAGTGGGAGCATTCTTCCAGGCCCCATCTGCCTGTCCCGGCTTAAGAGCCACTCAGAATTTGGGATCCTGTGGGCTTGTGGCCTCAACACGCAGGCCCGGTCCTCTGGTGTGGAGAGCAGCCCAGTGAGGAGGAGAAGAGCCAGGGGAGGCAAGACTAGGGTCCATCATGTGCTCATAACCACCCTGAACCTCTCCCAGGTTCCTCCTCCTAGGAAACGTGGACCAGACCCTCCCAGCCACAGGCTCCCCTGGAGGCCCAGCCAGCCACTCCCACCAGGGCGGTGCAGGGACTGCTCACCTGTAGGGCCTGGCGGGGGCGGGAATGTTCGAAGAGTAGAATACGTCCACGTTGTACATGGAGGGGTCCGTGGCGGGGGACGGCGGTGGGTTCAGGATCTGCGGAGAGCCAAGCGGGGGTCAGAGGCCCAATGCAGCTGTGTGGTCCTGCCACCGCCGCCAGGTGTCCCCCCACAGCAGGAGGTGCGGGTCCACACTGGACCGGCTCAGCAGGCCCACACCTCCCAGGCCCTCTTGTCTGGTGAGCAAGTTCACTTGTTTGGGCCATGGTTTCCTCATCTCTAAAACGGGGCTGAGAAGATCTGCTTCCCCGGTCAGGGTCTGTCCTGACACGTGGTGAGTCACCACAAGAAGTACCCTTCCCCTGCCCTCAAAATAACAAGCCCAGCTGGTGACTCAGTGGTTGAGCATTGACCCAGGAAGCAAGAGGTGGCCAGTTCAATTCCTGGTCAGGGCACGGGCTTGATCCCCTGTAGGGGGCATGCAGGAGGCAGCTGATCAACAACGTTTTTCTCTCATTGATGTGTCTATTTCTCTGTTCCTCTCTCTCTAAAAATCAATACAAACCTTTTTTTGAAATGTAAAAAAATTACTCTCTTTTTTTGGAAAATAAAGTCCATACTCTTGTATACTTGCTGATGTAACATTACTCGGGAAGCACACACAAGAATCTTGCCATGGAATGTTGCTCTAAGGGGGTCCCTGCTCATGTTGGGAGGGGCCCCCTTCCCTGCGCATTCTATTGTGCCTTTTGAATTCTGTACCATGAACATGCGTTACTGATGCAAAATCGTGTCGTTACTTTAAAAATAGCTGGCTCCATGTGGTTTCTTTTGGGGGTGATGAAAATGTTCTAAAATGAACCATGGTGATGGTTGCACATATCTATGAATATACTAAAAACCACTGAACTGTACAGCTTAAGTGGATGAGTTGTATGGTACATGAGTTATATAAAAAACAACAATGGTTGGGCCCTGGCCAATATGTGTCAGTGGTTAGAGTGTTGGCCCACGCACCGAAGGGTCACGGGTTCGACTGTCAGTCAAGGGAACGTACCTGGGTTGCGGGTTCGCTCCCCACCCGATTGGGGCGTGTGTGAGAGGCAACTGGTCGATGAGTCTCTCCCAGGTTGATGTTTCTCTCTCCCTCTCCCCCCACCCCTCGCTCCCTCCCTTCCATTCTCTGAAAGTGAGGACTAACAACAGCAACAAAAAAACCCAGCTGGCTGTTCATGTCACCTCTTGCTGCCTAATAAGATCCCCAGCTCCCAGCAGAGCCTGGGACAGAAAAGGCAGTCTCCTGAGCCTCCGGTGTCTGCACGGGAGGCCAAGGGGCTGCTTCCTGGGGCAAGCTCGGCCTTACAGGGGTTCCCGGTGCCTCCGGCTGGTTCCGTGGGGCATGTGAGAGTCAGCAGGGAGGACGAGAGGAATGGTGGTTGGTATTTTTAAACTCCAGGCTTCTGGGTCCTACCGGCCTCTGCCCCGAAACGCAGTCGGGTCCTGGAGCCTCCAGGAGACTCAGTTCCCGTCCTGCGAACCCCAGATAACAGCTTCTGCTGCCCCCTCCTCCCCTTCCAGGCCTGCCAAGCTCAGGGCCGATAAGGAGGAGGCAACACCCTGGACGTGCGGGACACCCAGAGGGGCAGGAAGGCCTGGCCCTGGCAGGTGGGCTTGCTGGAGACCCCAGAGAAAGCTCCAGGGGCTGCCCTCACCGTGGAACATCCAGTCACAGGGAGTCAGGTTTCAAAGGATTAAAAACAGAACCTTCAGACTCCGATGTTTATATACACACAGGCTCACCTGCATGCCTCAAGCTCGCCAGTCACCCTGGAGCTGTGCTCTTGGAAAAGAGGGTATCCCAGCCAACCTCAGGGAGAGGGTTCCCACGAGGTACCCACCCCCAGCGGGACTCGGACACTGTACAGTTGTTCTGCTACCAGGTGTGGCTTGGTGAGAGCCAGCCCCTCACCCCACTGGGGCTGCCCGCAGCTCCAAGGAGCATTTCAGCCACAAAAGTCACCCCATGAGGGCCTGCCCTTTAGAAAACAACCCAGCTCTTTTCTGGGAACCAGCAAGAACTTGGTTGGAAAACAGAGTTCCTGGTGGGGATGCTGAGGGGGGGCTTGCACAGGGACCCCTGAGCACCCCATGCAGACAGAGTGCAGAACAGAGACTGCGCTCGGACAGTGAAATGCCTGCTAGCAACCGAGGAGGTGGGAAGATGGGTGGAACTTCCGTTCTAGATTTTTGTGTGGTTCCCAGATTATCCCCAATGAACAAGGCGTGCCCTTTTCTCAACTGAAAGCAGTGTCGCTGGAGAGGAAAATGGCAGGCTTGTAGGGGAGGAAGGGGAATTCTCTGGTGGAACAGCGAATTAGTCTAGGAATCCTGAGGTCCCAGAGGCGTCCCTCGGCCAGCCAGGCCTCCTCCCGCCCCCACTCACCGGCGGGTACAGCGTGGCCTTGGTGCTGGAGGAGCTGCTGGACGAGGCCCCGGTGACGTGGTTCCGGTCGTAGAGGGGCACCCCGCCCCGGCCCCCCATCAGGCTCACGGAGCTCATCATGGACTTGCCGCATGAGATGCCTGCGGGGGGAGGGGAGAGGGCAGGTCAGGCTGGGGTACCCCACAGACACAGAGGGCCCTCCACAGCTCCTGCCGCCCACAAGACCCAGGTCCAGGTGAGTAAGGCCCTCTGCCCACCACCAGCGTGAGCCTCATCTGTAAAACGGGGAGACCCACAGACCTCCCCCAGGCGCCACTGTGGGCCTGCGGGAGTGAACTCAGAGGGTCTCAGCACAGCGTCGCTGGCACAGAGAGGGCCCCGTTCTCCGGGGACTGCGGCACCGGTGACCCTCGGGCCTCCGGAGCTCTGGAGAAACCCCTGACCCCCACATCCAAGCAGAATCAGGCCTCATCTGCACACAGACGTCAGGGTCCCAGCAAGGCCGGCTCTGGGCAGGGGAACAGGACGGGAGAGAGGGACCCAGGGCTGGGCAGGCACCGAGGACTCCCCAAGGTGGCCCTGAGATGACCTCAGTGACCCTCTCGGGGCTGAGCACTGACTGACCCCACCTCCCTGGCCGTGACGTGAACCGTGGGCTCAGCCTGGCAGTGCCACCTGGAATCCACACCTGTGGCCTCAGGTCCCTGGTCTTGGTGGACTACACCTCACCGTGGTTTTAACTGTGCAGCCGCCGTCCTAACTGCGCTCAGGACAAAACTGCTTGTTATATACCCAGTGACTCTGATTCTAGAGCGAAGCGAAGTACCCGTCTCCCCCTCCCCCCCGAACACTCAAGACATGCTCCACAAGAACGCTAAACGCCCCGGCTGGGTATCTCAGTGGTCAGAGCGTTGTCCTGATACGCCCAGATTGCCAGTTCAATCCCAGGTCAGGGCACATATAAGAATCAACCAATGATGCATACACAAGTGGAACAACAAACTGATGTTTCTCTGCCCCTTCCTCTCAAAAATGAAAAAAGATCAGTAAAAATTATTTTTTTTTAAAAAAAGGAATACTGAAGGTTAAATCCAAAGAGCCTGCCCACACCCCCAAGGCCAAAGGACGGGCCGTAGCTGTGCAGCCTCTGCGCTGTGACCGACGAGTGATGTCTGCCACACGCACGACACAGGGCATGGCAGCAGCATCCCTGACACGCTCACCCATGTCCTGCCCAGACTGCTCTCCCCACCTCTGCCCAGGGCCCTGCACATCGCGGCTCCTTACCTGTGAAGGGACCGTGTTGTGCGGCACCCGGGGCTATGAAATTGAGGGGCACGTGAGGCGTCCCACTGACGTACTCGTGCGGGAAGGGCCCGTTGGCCCCGGTGTAGCGCTGACACACCACACGCTGGCAAACAAAGTAGACCCCGCCCATGACGAAGAGTGAGAGGATGATGCCGATGACGGGCCCGATGGCACTGCTGTGGGCCGGGCCTTCGTCCAAGGGCGGCTTGGTGATATCTGCCAGGGGACAGACAGGAAGAGGGGGTCAAGGTTAGCTGCACAGGAACAGGCTCCCCTTTGGGGAGATCCCCTGTGGGGAGATCCCCTGTGGGGTACCGTGGGCCCTGGAGGAACTGGTTCTGCCTGGGGCCAGCACTCACTGACGGGGGGCCGGAAGGAGGGGATGCTGGGGTGCTGGGCTGGGGACCCATGCTAACCTCAGTACCACCCACCCGCTGCCCCCTTGGCCTGCCTGGAGCACCGTCCTCCCCCCTCCTCCCTCTACGCTCCTCCCCCGCCTCCTCCATTTGGCTAAGCTCTATGTATATCCCAAGGGGCCCTTAACCGTGACTCCCCCACAGCAGCCTCATGTTCATCCCCCTTTGCCCAGCGTTCTCTGTAGCGGCTGGAAGTACACAGTTGCTCCCATGAGTCATGAGCTGGGCCAGGAGGCCCTCGGGGCTGGTTCCAGGACTGACCACCATGCATTAGGCATGGGGCAGGCAGAAGAAGCCCAGTGGTCAGCAAACTGCGGCTCGCGAGCCACATGCGGCTCTTTGGCCCCTAGAGTGTGGCTCTTCCACAAAATACCGACTTCTGTGCATGGGCCACGAAGTTTCAATCGCACTGTACGTGCGCACCCGCACGTTGTATTTTGTGGAAGAGCCACACTCAAGGGGCCAAAGAGCCGCATGTGTCTCGCGAGCCGCAGTTTGCCGACCACGGTCCCAGCCCATCTAGCAGTGGACTTCACCTGGGCAGAGGGGCTGGGCTAATAGGTGTGCCAGGGGTCCAGGGCCTTCACTAGCAGCGCTCACGGAGCCCCGCAGAAATCCTGTGACAGGGCCTGGCTGAGGGGGCTCAGCCCAACCCGCAATGCCAGGAGCTGGCCCAGGGGCTGCAAAGGTGCATGCCGGGGTCCTCTGGGCGTCCTGAGCTGGGGAGGTGCTCCTTGGGCTTCTGAGCCCCGGGGCCTGGGAACGCTGTCTTTGATTCAGACAGAACAGGAGCTGGAGTCTGGGCTCTAGACTCAACATGGGCACAGCTCTGGCGAGGGTAAGCCTGCTGCCTGACCGATGCCACTGATGGCTGAGGTGCCTGGGCAGGAGCAGGACAGTTTACACTCAGGCCAAACCTGGCACCTGTGCATGCCTCCTCCCAAGGGGGCCTGCCCGTGCCTCTCTCCCAGCTGGAGCACCCCGAGCTCGCGGTCTCCCCCTCCCCTCGGCTCAGCTGCCCAGCCTCCTCCACTCGGGGAAAGCTTCCCTGCCTGCTAGCAAGGCCAAGGACTCCCCACCTCCTAGCCTCTGTGAACACTGCCCCAGTCCGCTTCTCCCTTCGGGACCCCAACTCCGAGGCAGACCCTCAGCACCGGGGGACCCCGCCCTCCCCGGGAAGCCGGCTCACCACACATGAGCTCGTCGGAGCCGTCGATGCAGTCGGGGAAGGAATCACACTGCTGCTTGATGAGGATGCACTGGCCACTGGCGCAGCGGAACTGGTTGGGCAGGCAGAGGGCTGCGAGGAGGGAAGCTGGCACTCAGAGGCGTCAGAGGGCGCGGTGTGGCTCCCTGCCCCGCCACCCAGGACCCAAGGGAGATCTGGGTTCCAAATGTAGAGGGACACCCGGACCCTTTCTAGGACTGGGCAGGGAGACGGCAAATCCAGCCTTCACCCTCCCCTCGATGGCCCTTGTCCCAAAGCCGCTGCAATGCTGGGGTCGGGGCCGGCAGGGGAGAGACGGTGCTGATCAGGCTCCTTCCTCAGCATGAACAGCGCAGGGACTCACCCAGCCCCTGCCCCAAGGCTCTCCCAGGTACAGGAGGTGAGCCAGCTAGAGGATCGCCCACCAGAAGCCTTGGCTCCCTAGAGCGGGGGGTTGGGGGGGGGGGCAGGACACAGGTGATGTCTCAGCAGAGCTCAACTGAAGGCAAAGGCACCCACACAAGTGACCAACGCAGCTCGCAGCCTTTCCGGCGGGAGGAAGAGAGAGGCTGGGTACTGATTACTGCTGCCGCCTCCCTTCCTGCGCCCGAATGCTATCGGGGAAGGGACTGGAGCCCCACCAGGAAGGCAGCTGCCCAGGGGCTCAGCCACCGGGCATACCTGCCATCTGAACTCCTCCCTGCCCTGCCCAGATGCCCCGAGAACCACTTGGGAGGCTTCGGAAACAGAGGGTGGCGCCCGGAGCTTGCCCTGGGGCCGGCTGTGAGTGCAGCATGTGCACCGGAAGCAGCATTTACAATGGGAAGGGGAGGGGACAGTTCCTGATGGGGCTCCTGCCCTCCTCACGGTCGAGGCCAAACACAGCACCGGGCATGAGGGTACAGCTGGGCTCAGTAAGTATTTAGTCACTGAGGGCCACTGGTCTCTACTGTAACTGCTCGATTTCGCTGTTCCAGCACAAGACAGAAACCAATGCGCCTGCTGGGTCCCAAGCAAAGTTTATTTACCAAAACAGGTGTGGTCTGGATTTAGCCCTCAGGCCAGTGTGCCAGTCCAAATTCCCAAAGAGTCTCTTAGCTGGGAAGACTTCACAACGGTGACTTTACAGAAACATCCAGGGAAATGATGCTAATCGTGAATAGGGGCGGCAGGCCGTGACCGGGCAGCACCCGAGTTATCTAAGACTGGACCCTCGGCTACGGGGGAGGCAGTAAGAGCGACCCATAAAGGGCTCGGTGGCCATCCTGGGGCCGCGGTGTTAGCAACATGTGACAGGACCCTCCAAGCAGGTCACTTATACAAGGAAAACTCACAGGGAAACAGAGAGAGGTTTCCCTGCCAAGGTCTAAGGCAGTGGTTCTCAACCTGTGGGTCGCGACCCCTTTGGGGGTCCAATGATCCTTTCACAGGGGTCATCGCCTAAGACCATCAGAAAACACATCTATAATTACATACTGTTTTTGTGATTAATCACTATGCTTTAATTATGTTCAACTTGTAACAATGAAAATACATCCTGCATATCAGATATTTATATGCCGATTCCTAACAGTAGCAGAATTACAGTTATGGAGTAGCAACGAAAGTAATTTTATGGTTGGGGGTCACCACGAGGCACTGTATTAAAGGGTCGCGGCATCAGGAAGGTTGAGAACCACTGGTCTAAAGGAAGATCCTGCTGGTCACAGTGGACCTGGGATGACAAAGCCCATCTCTTGGTAACTCCTGGTTCCATGAGTGGCTAGAACCTACTCAGGGGTAAGTGTTACCCCACACACAGGTCACAGGAGGCCAGCCTGCCTTGTGGGGTGGGATTTACCCAGGTGCCAACCATGAAACATCCAGCTACAGGACTTGTCTTGGCTTCTGTAAAACTGTGGACTGAACGAAGGAAGGCAGGACTGACTCTTACACTCCGCCTTCAAGTTAAACTGCTTGGCAGGGCAGGATGGGGGCAAATGGCAAGGTTTTCCAGATTTGGCCTAAAAAGCAACTTCTTTCCCTCCCAAGCTGAGGAACAACTGGCGATTTCTCTCCTGGCAAAGGTTTTAGAGAGACGCTACCCTTGTGGCCAGAGACCTAGGAGAGGGTAGGACAAGTGGCTTCAGGGGAATTGCACGGCTCCAGAAAGGATATGGACAGGGCAGAGCCTGGGTAGGGCCAAACCCGGGAGAGGCCAGATTGGGGGGCGGGGGGGGGGGGCGGGGGGCGGGGGAATAGGAGCAGGGCCTTGGTGGATGGGGATTGGGTAGGGCCGGACGGGGCGGGGCCTCACCATCACAGTCTGCCTCATCTGAGCGGTCCTGACAGTCAGCCTCACCGTCACAGCGCAGTCTCAGGTCCACGCACTGGCCCCGCGCGCAGGGAAACTGGGCGTCGGAGCACACGGGGCAGCCCTCCTCGTCGCTCTGGTCGTCACACTCCGGGAAGCCGTCGCAGCGCCAGGCCGCGGGGATGCAGTCGATGTCCCCCGTTGCACAGGTGAACTGGTCCGGGGAGCACGTGGGAGGCTCTGGGGGGGACATTCCTCTCACAATCCAGGACCACTGGCTCCTAACTGCTCACCTGCCTGCCTGCCTGGTCACCCTCAACTACCACCCCCCTGCTGGCCTGGTCACCCCCAACTGCCCCTCCTGCCAGCCTGGTCACCCCCAACTGCCCCCCTCTGCCAGCCTGGTTGCCCCCAACTGCCCCCCCTGCTGGCCTGGTCGCCCAACGCAGCCTGCTGTTCAGTGGTTTGGTCATCCCTCACTAACCCCCTTGCCGGCCTGGTCACCCCACGAAGCCTGCTGTTTGGTTGTTACTGTTACTGTGACGGTGTCCCAGACAATTTGCATATTCCTCTATTATTAGTATAGATTACACACACTTCTAAATAACACATGGATCAGAGAAGAAGCCATATGAGAAATTTAAAAATATTTGAACTAACTGAAAATGAAAATGCAAATTGTGAAAATTTGTGGCTGCAGCCAAAGCCAGGCTTGGAGGGAAATGCATTACCCTGAATGTCGATGTTAGAAAAGAGAGGATGACAAGGAGACAGTCTGCTTTGGAGACTGAAGGCCACAGGGACTGTAACTTTAATAAAAGAATGCAGGGCAGCAACCAGTGGGCAGAGAATTAGGTCCCAACACGAAGTACTGAGGTCATATCTACCACCACAGGTCAGCAGGTTCTGCAGGAGCACGAGGTGGACCGGGCATGAGCACCGTGGTGTCCCGTCACCCTTGGCAATGCAGATGTGGGAGCAGCCGCCGTTGTCCCGGGCACATGGGTGGGCCGCTGCAGAGACAAGAAGGGAGGGGGTCGAGCTCTGCCTCCCACCTCAGGACCGCAGTCCAGAGGGTGGAGGGGATGAGGGCCAGGGGAGAACTCACAAGAGCCGGCACTCTCGTTGGCCAGGCCCCTACAGATCCTCCCACTTAATTCCCAGGGCAACCTCCAGAGTCTGTGTCTAGTGACATTGCATTTTGCAGATGAGGAAACGCAGGCCAAAAGCAGTTACCAAACTTACCCAACGTCACAGCCCAGCATACCTTCCCCAGCTCTCACTGTGCCTACAACTGTCACTCTACTCTGCCCACCTGTCTGCCTCTCATGGTGTAGAGAGCTGAGTGGTGGCCCCCAAAAAAGATATGTCCACATCCAAATACCCAGAACCCATGAATAGGACCTTATTGGGAAAAACGATCTTTGCAAATATAATCAAGTTAAGAATCCGGAGTTGAGGTTATTCTGAATTATCTGGGTAGACCTGAGTCTAACGGTAAGTGTCCTTGTAAGAGACGACAGAGGGGTGAAGGGACAGACACCGGGGAGGAGGCGGTGTGGTGGCAGAAGCAGAGATTGGAGCGATGTGGCCACAAGGAACGCCTGTAGCCACCAGAAACTAGAAGGGGCAGAGAACCCTCCCAGGGCTTGGAGAGGGAGCTGACCCCACAGACACCTTGATCCCAAACTTCTGGCCTCCAGAGCTAGGGGAGGCCACCTTTCTGATGCATTTAGTCACCCAGTTTGTGGTGATTTATTACAGGGACTGCAGGATACAAACAGGCAGGGAGCTCAAGTAGCAGGTGCTGACTCTGTGGGGAGTGCGCATATTTCAATTCAATTAACAGCGCAGCCACAGCTGGCCCAGAGGAAGGAGCCTGGGGAGGGGGTGTGGCTGACCTCCCCGAGGTGAGAATGGCGGAAAGCACTGGCTCCGCCCCTAGCAGTCAACACACAAGTGACAGAGTCACTGTGTCGAGGTCACACCTGGGGCTCCGAGGCTCCCCAGCAGGGAGCCAAGACCTCACTCAGACCCAGGCTTTGTCCTTCACGGGTAACTCTAATGAACGTGGTGGCCAACGTGGAGGTAAGCAACAGACAAGCCCAGGAGCTAACGCATGAGCTCTGGCCTCAAATCCAAGCCCCATCGTGTTCATCAGCCAATGGACAAGGGGAAGCTAACACCCTCTCTGAGCCCTGCTTTCCTTAGATGCAAAGTAGCACAACTGTGAGATACAGGTAAGGTAATGAATGACACAGTGAGCACAGGGCCTGGGAGGCGGGACAGTCACCACGTGGCAGGGAGGGGGGTCCGAGGGTAGAAGCTCGTCCACAAGAGAGGGACGCCTGAGCTGAGTGAATGAAGAATTAGAAGTTATTCAGACGGAGAAGGTGACCAGACAGAGGGACTCCAGGGAGCAGGCGCTTGGCCGGTGGGAGGATGAGGGGCTGGGGTAAGGCTGGTGAGCCGGACATCCCCCAGGGCCTTGAAGTCGAGCACCTTGAACTTGGCCAGACCCTGGGCATCACAGGACAGAGAAAGCGATGGCCCTGCTCAGCCCCGCTGTCAGCCCAGGTGTATTTACTGAATGAAGAGTGAGAAGACAGAGAGACTCAGGTAGACACCTACACACACGCACCCTACATGGTCATATATGGAGGGGATAGAGGAACAAGTGGTCCTGGCATAGACAGCAGGCTGTGGCAGGCAGAATCCTAAACGCTCCCCAATTTCCCACCCAAACCCCCAACACAGGGGATGCGATGAGCTAGCGCGCCCATGGGTTTGCAGATGTAACTAAGGCTACTAGTCAGCTGACTTGAGTTCATTGCAAGGGAGACTTAAAGCGGGGCCAAATCGAACCATCTAAGCACGGGCCCTTGAAAAGCAGGGCGGGCTCTCCCGCTGGAGGAAGCAGGAGATTCGGCTCTATCGCTGAGAGGCAGGGAGCGGGCCTGAGGGAGGCCTCCAGGAGCCAAGCGCGAGAACAGGGCCTCAGCCCCACCACCCCGCACAGCGGCCCGACCTCCTCTCTCCCCAGGGGGGCCGGTTCGGGGTCCCTGTGCCATGAGCCCAGGCCCACCCTTTCCTGGGTACCCCCCACACCGCTGCCCACCCCCCACATACAGAACTCCTCCAGGCTGATGTCCTCCACGGCGTGGATGCCGGTCAGGTGGGCGACACGGCCCTGGACGCGTGTCCTCTTGTCGCCAGTGGCCTTCTCCACGCGCTCGATCATCTGCTGCTGGCGGTCAATCCAGTAGAGATGCCTGCCCAGCACCGTCAGGCCCACGGGCTGCGCGATGTTGTCATCCTCCAGGGTCAGGCGGTTGGCCCCTGCAGATGGGACAAGTGCCCCTGAGTGGCAGCCGACCGCGACAGCACGACCCACACCTGGCTCGGGAGGATGAGGAGGGGCTGGCAGGGAGCCTGCAGGACTCCACGCTGGGGCTGGAGCAGATCTGAGACCAGCCCCGGACTGCCCCTGCTCCCACCCGCGACAGCCTTGGGATCAGGGACACAGGACCCCTCCCTCCACCCCACCCCATCCTATGGAAGAAAAGGCCCTCAACGCACCCACTCCCACTCCTCTCCAGCCGCGGGCCTCCCGGTCGAAGGCGGCCCACCTGGGACTTGGGCACTGGAGGCAGAGGCTGGGGTTGGCTCCTGCCCCACCCCGCGCTGTGGGAGCCAGGGCAACGTGCTCGCCCTCTCTGAGCCTCGACTTCGGCCTCTGCCACATGAGGTGAACGTGAAGCCCCAGCTGTGCCCGCTCACAGCAGGTCCCCGACAACCACGGCCACTACCACGGTTACTGATGACAAGGGAGGCTGGACGTCCCGGCCACGGTCAGACCTGTGGCTGCCCAGGGACCCGATCCCGAGGACGCCCACGGCATGTACCTGACAGGTCACAGCTTTCGATGCGCTTCAGGTCCGCGTCCACCCAGAAGAGCTTGCCCAGCGTGTTGTCCACCACGAGGGCCACCGGGCGGATGAGGCCCGTGGTGAAGAGGACCTCACGCTCGGTGCCGTCCAGGGCTGCGCGCTCGATCTTGGCTGTTCGGTCCTGCATGTTGGTGAAGTACAGGTACCTGTGGGAGCGGAGTGGGGGGACAGGTGCCATCTCCTGTCAGGATGCAGCTCGCACAGCACCAGCCAGTCGGCTTCCTGTCATGTGGGTTAGGTCCCCCTCCCACCCTGGTTTTTCCCCATCGGGACCCTCTGAGCCTATCATCAAGTCCCAGGTGCCTCCCACCCGTCAGAGAACCCGCGGGCCCGCAGGGGGCGCACCAGGGGCCTTCCTGGAGGGAAACAGCTCTCAGGAGGGGAAGCTGTGCCAGGGACAGCCAGCTTGGGAGGTAGTGAGCTCCCTGTGGCGGAACATATGCGAGTGAGTAGCCAGCCACCACCTGCGATGCTACGGAAGGGATTTTCGTACAGGGTTCGAGCTTGATGGGGATGGTACAAAACCCATGAATTAGAACTTACATCCTTCCCGTGTCTCTCAGCAAAACCCGCCCCTCTCCACCTGCCTCCTGGGAAGGCCACCCCGGGTGTCTGCTTTCCCGCTGAGGCCGGGAACGAGCTAGTGTCCCCACGTCCTGCTCTGGCTGCCGTGGCGGGACTCCTGACCCATCGGAAAGTCGGGGATGGACGACCCCTCCCAGCCCCAGCGGGGTGCAGCCCCCCACATCACGGTGTCCGCCTGCCCCTCTGGCCTCGCACCCTCGCTCGGCGTTGACAACGATGGCCCGCGGCTTGTCCCGGTCCCCACGGAGCACCACGCCCATGGCGTCCCCGTCCAGCCTGTGCACGTTGATGGTGTTGGTGGCCTCGCACGTCCAGAACAGCGTCCGGCTGTAGACGTCGATGCTGAGGTCGTGGGGCTGCCTGTCTGGGCTTTGGTTTGGGCTCGGAGTGGTCAGAATGAAGGGCTGTAAAGCAGTGAGAAAGGAACGCCGGCTAAGGCAGGGCCGGGAGGGCCGAGGCCTCGGGGTCTGAGTTCAGGCTCCAACCCTATCCAATCGGCTCTCACCCACACGCGCACTAGAGAGTGAAACTGACGCCTACAGCAGCCTCCCTCCGGGAGAGCGCTCGCCCATTCACCCAGGTCTCAGGCCCACCCACTCGGATTCAGCCGCCCCCCCACCCCCACGCACTGTCACTCTCCCGGGCCTGTTCCTGCGCGCACCGCACCCAAGGGCCACCTGACGGCTGAACCCAGGATCCCAGACCCCTTCCAAGACATCGCTCTGCTTTCTTGTTTTCTTAGACTCCTGCTGTTTTTTAAACTGAAGGTGCCAGAACCAAGTGAGGAGAACGGAGGTGAACCTCGCACAACCCTCTCCTCCAAAGGAGAGGCCAGGGGTTCAAGGCCCAGCGAGGGTGCAGGGCCAGGTGGGGGCCTAAAACCAGACTTGGGACACCAGTCATCAGAAAAGCCAGCTAAGAAGCACACATGCTACGGCCCAGATAAACCCCGAACACGTGACGCTCGGTGAAATAAGCCAGACACAAAAAGACACATGCTAAGTGTGTGATGCCACTTACATGAAGCACTTAGAACAGTCAAATTCACAGACAGAAAGTAGGACGGTAGGTGCCAGGGGCTGGCGGGAGGGGTGGGGAATTCAGTGTGTCATGGGGGCAGCGTGTCAGCTGGAGAACACGAACAGTTCTGGAGATGACGGTGGCCACGGCCACACAGCCATGTGAGTGTACTTAGTGTCACTGAACCATACACTTCAGAACTATTAAAATGGTTCTGCTATGAATATTTGCCACAGTCAAAAATTTTAAATGAACAGGTAAGAAAACTTAGCCAAGAATGTAATAATTTAAAACATCATCTGTGGGGGGCTTGCGGGGGGCCCTAAGGAAGAATCAAAGCCAGCCGTGGTTAGAGCATCCGCCTGCACACCAAAGGGTCGCAGGTTCGATTCACAGTCAAGGGCATGCACCTGGGTTGCAGGTTCGATCCCTGGCCCCAGTTGGGGTGCCTGTGGAAGGCAACCAATTAGTGCGTCTCTCTCACATCGATGTTTTTCTCTCTCTCTCTCTCTCCCTCACCCACCTCCCCTTCCACGTCTCTAAAAATCAGTGGAAAGAATATCCTGGGGTGAGGATTAACAAGCAAACAAACAAGACTCAAAACCAGAGCCACCGGAGGGGGCAGGCTCAGCAAGAGACGAGGAGTGAACCATGTTTCCAAATCCAGTGAAAACCCAGAAGCTGCTCCTAAAAGGACTTTTTCTTCAAAATCTTTCCATGCTTTTGCCCAGCTTTCTAAAGGAATGCCTGGACAGGACCCTAAGGCAATTTACACCTCCTAACAGCAGGGAAGCCACAGCCCATCAATTAACACCTCCCCATCCTCGGAAAGGACGCTCAGTGATGCGGCACCTGCTCTGAGCAGGATGAAAGAAACCCATTTCCACCAGGCACAAACCTCAAAGGTGCCCTGCTAACTTCCCTCCGTTGCTGGAAGAAGCATTTTGTTGGAAGTTATGCCCAACCCACCTAGACAGCAACGGCATCCAGTTGGGGGGGGGGGGGGGCGGGGACAGCAAAATCCACTTTACACACACGACAATCATCCGAAAATCTCCACCGACAAGCTGCCTCGCCATCACCGTTACACGGTCTCAAGAGCCCCCCACGGTGACACAGGCCCCTGCACGGACCCCTGGCCTGAGAAAGGGGCCGCTCAGTTCTGCAGTTTTGGTAAAAGGGTCTTTGGAAACTGGCAGGATGAGCCAAACACGCTCATGGTGGTCACAGTTCCCTGCCGCACGGAGACACCGGGTGAGGCCCGAGGCAGCAGAGAGCATGTCCTTTCCGGACCGGGTCACATACCTAAACCGTCAGTCCTGCCCGGATGCGAATTTTGAAAACACGAACGTGTTCCCGCACAGTGATGCACTGGGGCCATTTGAGCAGAGCGTGGATTTCACATTTACTCTCGGGAACTCTCACCCGCGAGAAGCACCAGGTGGGTGCACCCAGCACGGGGCCGAGTAGGAAAACACGCCCCCTGGGTCTCCCTGTGGGCCCCATGTCCACACTCACGCCACCATCTCACAAAAACCCGCAGGCTGTGACCTTCCGACGCCCAAATCCCCAGCCAACGTCAGGCCTCCATCGTGGCACTTACGTCCTGAGCCATTTAAGCCTGCATGACACTGCTGTATGGAGCTCCTGTCGGTACGTAATGTGCCCCAGCCCCCTGTCCCCATGGCCCTGAGGTGTGTGCTGTGTGATTCTGCAAAGTGTGGTGATTTTCAGAACGCACAGACTGCATTATGGCAGAACTGACTATACGATTCCTATGAAATAAGAACAAACCCAGAGTAAGCAATACCAGCCACCTGTGCAAAACCACTGTGGAAAGAAGAAATATCCCATGGGGCTGGACACTCCCCCCCGCCCCCCCAACCTCCCAGTGAGTTCAAAAACTATAAAATCCAGGTTCTACACATAACCAGTCTCAGAGTTTCACACCCAATAATGGCAGAATCGGAGCTCAAATCATTGCTGCCCCAAAGCCGTGCGTGGTGGGCACCCCCACTGCTGAGGAAAGTGGGCGGAGCCCAGAGAGTCCCAGGGTGAGCTCTTCACGGAAGTGCCCTCACGCCTCTGACAGATGCACTTGCCTGGGTCCCATCATCCCGGGCTCGCTTGATGTTCTGGCGTCCATCCACCCAGTAGATGAACTTGTCCAGTGGGTCGTAGTCGATGGCCTTGACGTTCCTCAGCCCGTGCAGCGGCAGGATGAGGTCCGGGCTGTGCTGGTCGTCCGGGATCATCCGGCTGATGGCATTTTTCTGGCTGAACAGCAAGAAGGTGCTGGGCGCTAGGGTGAGGCGAACAGAGGGGGGGCTGCAGGTCAGCATCCGGGAGCCGCAGGGAGAGCAGATCTACATGTGGAGCCCCCAGGGGACACGGGACAAGGCCAGAAGGACAGAAACCTGCTTCCGGGGGTGGACCACGGGGAATTTTACCCTCCGTGTTACATATCTCGGTTTCAGTTTCTATGAGTGCCCGTCTTTTCAAAAACAGATATCAATTCATCTGTAAGTGATCAAGACTCAAGACGGCAGGAAGGAAGGCAGTGAGTACCAAGGGCCCACTGCAAGTGTCCGTCAAGCTCAGGTGACATGTCTCCACGTGCCAGGGAACTGCTGAGGAGCATATGGGGTGAACAGTGACCCCAGGAGGGCACGCTGCCTGGGGGTCAGTGAGCAAAGCTGCCAGCTGCGGGAACGGCATCTCACAGAATGTGCAGGAGGCTACGGGCTACAGCCACTGTCCGACAGCGCCGTCCTCTGCCCAGGTCACCGGCCACAGGCGTCCCCTATGGGTGCGGGGTTACCTGCACCTCTGCTTCAAGGTTATGGCCCCCAGGGGGGCAGGGACGACAGGACCAAAGGGAGCCCAGGGGTGGGGGTCCCAGGCTGCGGCCCAGGCCCAGCTCGCACCAGCTTGGGGCCTCAGTGACACGAGGGGATGAGGAAAGCCAGCCCTCCTGGTGCCGAGGGCTGTGTGACCTCAAGTCAGGCCCAGGCAACAGAGCTCTGCACGCCGCCCCGTGCTGCACACAGGCTGAGGCATGACGGCTCTGAGGCTACAGGGGAAGAGCCTGCCAGCAGGGCCCCCGCTCTCCCTGGGCCTGTGGGCAAGTCGCCCTCAAGCTCCCTGGAACTCACTTTTTTATCACTGACATGAGAGCTTTATAAAAAGATTGCATAATTCAGAGTGTCAGTGTGAGGATTACACGTGTGAACGTGAGGCCACCTGGCAAGGGGTCAAGAGCAGGGACTCTGGAGCCGACCTGCCTGCCTTCAAACCGGGCTCAGGCCTTCCCGGCTGCGTGGCCTGCACGGGTTACCATGCGTCTCTGTGTCAGGTTCCTCGCCTGTGAGTGAGACGGGGACAGTGACACTTCCCTCCCTGCAGGCGTGAGGACTGCACGAGAGCCACAGAAAGGACTAGAACAGGGCCTGCCTCCCCGAGCGAGCGCTCTCTCCCAGGGACCACGATTCCTCATGGGATGTGCCAGCTCGGGGCTTGGCCCAGCTCCTGTGTCTCGATGAAGCAACAGGTCCTCCGCCCAGCCCAGGCCTCCAGGTAACATGGTGCAGTTCGTGCACCAAGGCACCCTTTCCCTCCCAGCCCCGGAGCCAGCCTGGCCCAACACGGGGCGCGCGGCAGGGGACACGAGCACTCACGGCTACAGTTGCGGCTGCTGGGGTCCAGGGTGTAGTGGGAGGCACAGCTGCAGCGGTGGCCGCCGGGGACGGCCAGGCACAGCTGCCCGCACTGCCCATTGCCGTGCACGCAGTCGTTGAGGCCGTCCTGGCGGGAGGAGTGGAACACCAGGATGTCCATGACGAAGTCCAGGTGGCCCTGGATGAGGGTGCGGTTCCGGCCGCTGGTCTTGTCGGCCCGCTCGATGCTGTGCAGGTTCCAGTCCGTCCAGTAGATGTAATCGCTGTACTGGGTCAGGCCGAAGGGGTGTGGGAGGTCGTCGGCGATCACAATCCTGTCCTGACCTGCGTGGGACACAGGGGCAGGGCGTCAGCAGCAGCACAGCACGCCCACAGCGCAGGGCGCCCCGCAGCCTGGCAGCCTGCGCCAGGGCCAGGAAGTTTGACCACTTTGGAAAACGAACAGGACTGACTGATGTTGGATGTGCACCACCGTGGGACCGGGCAACTCCTCTCCAATTCACAGGAGAAACGCACGCACACAGTGTGCGCCTGCACCATACGGACAAGCGTGTGGGTGGCAGGCACGGGCTGTGAGAGCCACGGGCTGGAAACAAGCCAAACGCTCATCAACAGCAGAATGAAGGAAAGGTAATGGGATCTTCAAAGACATTCAAAGCTGGCCATTAGCCCCGTACACCAGGACAGACAGCGTGCAGGGTGGGTGTGGCCCGCCCCACGCAAAAGCCAGGACACTGGGTCCTAGTTCTGCTCACACCTGGAACTAGCCATTCAGCCTGCCTCTGCCTCAGTTCCCTCATCTGTAACATGGGCTAACCACGCCCACCCCGGGTGAGAGCAGCAGAGATGAGGCAGGGCAGCCCTGTGACCCCACAGAGCTGACAGGACCACGCCCCTCCAGCAGGACAGAGCCCAGAGTTAGGTGTTCTGGGTTCAAATCCTGCCCCTACTGCTGGGTGACTTGGAGCGATGTGTTTTTTCCCTAGTCCCAGGGTGTTGGGTGTGGCTTGTGAGTGGTCCCAGAACAAGACTAGCACACAGCAGGTGCTCAGGGCGAAGATGGGTGTGTGGCCCTGGCGTCTGAGCGGCACTCTGTGACCTGAGGCAAGTCCTGTGACCTCCCTGGGCCTGCTTCCCCATCAGTGAAAGCCTAGGCCACGTGGTGCGGTGTCAAATCAGAGTGCTAGCCCAGGGCTCAGCTGGAGCCCAGCTTTCGGTGCCCCCGAAACTGTGGCCACAGGGCCTCTGTCGACACGCTCACGGCACAGTGCAGGAAGGGAAGGCCCTCGAGAGAGGGGAAGTTGGATGAGCGCTCAGGGCGTGCCCACACCTCCTGGAGGGCCCGGGGACTCGAAGGCCAAAGGGCACAGTGCAGGGGGGCTCCAGCCAAGGACACCCATCCCCCAGGACCACCGGCCCTCACCCAGCATGTTGGATGACTCGATCATGTTGGTGTCCAGGTCAGTCCAGTAGAGACGCTGGTCCGCGTAGTCGATGGTGAGGTCATTGGCCCGGCCCACCTTGTCCACCAGCGTCATGCAGTTGGTCCCGTCCATGAAGGCCCGCACGATCCGTGGCTTGCCGCCCCACTCGGTCCAGTAGATGTAGCTGGAAGACACGGGAGAGAGGCAGGTTGGGCTCAGATGCGCCCACACTCTCGGCAAGGCAGGGAACACGGCCGCCACTGTCTCCTAAGATGGGTCCTCCCCGCCCCAGAGAAAGCCACTTCCACAACATCCCTCCGAGAAGCAGAGAAGAGGCCAGACCCGATTCCCCACCACCCACCATCCCTCCAGGGGCCTTCACTGTGCCACCTCCTGCCGCCTGAATGCCCGCAGCAGCTCACTTGCAGGGGAAGTGTGGTCAGCCCATTTACAGGCACACACAGGTGCACAGACAAGGTGGCCGTGTAACAGAACCACCAGCTGGAGTGCCTTTGTCAAGGACAAAAGCTAACTAACCCGCACGGGATGCTGGGTGACAAGGGAGCCAGGACGAACGTGGGCGAAGCAGGACACAGGTCCGAGGCGGCAGGCGCGGCAGGGCCAGGACGCACACAGCTCTGCCGCCTCCCAACAGCTCCACGAAGAGAAACCCCTGTCCTCCTCCCAGAATCAGGCACGTGGGACTTGCCCTTTCGCTAAAACCTGGACCTCCCTGTTCTGCCACCCCTAACAGGGCAAGCAGCAGGCCGGGTTTGGGGTGCTCCCTCCACATGGCTGATGCCTTATGGGACCGGCACTGTGCCAGCTGCTCAGAAAAGGAATCTCGGAGCAGAGGGAGACGCCCCCTCCGCCACACCCCAACCCCAAAGCCCTGGGGCAGAGCCCAGGCCTCCCACACAAAGCCTGGTGCTAACCCTCGGCTAAGTGCAATCCAAGGGGCTCAAAGCCAGCTCCGAGAAGGCGGAGCCTGGTGACAGGAGCGAGGGAAAGAACAGCCCTTGCTGGCCCAGCCCTGCTCTGACTGGCTGTGTGGCCTTGGGTGAGGAGCTCAGCTTCTCTGAGCCTGTTTCCATCTCTGTAAAATCAGGAACAAAACACCCCTCCCCCCACAGGCCTCCTGGGCGCTGCAGTGAGACAACCCACAGGAAAGCGCCCAGCGCTGCCCGATACAGCGGCTGCCACTCCGTCCTCGGCTCTGGGCCTGTTTCCCCCGTGAAACAAACTACATGATCTCCGAAGTGCAGCCAGTCCCGGCCACCTCAACGCTAGAGCGGTCAGTGCCGCTCTCATCAGAGAGAGCCAGCCGGGCAGCCACCGCCTGGGTCTCCGGTCATCCCCATGCTGGCGGGCACAGAGGCGGGAGGGGGGCGGGGACACACGTGCCCGACAAAACGGTCCTTACCCCTTGGTGGGGTCCAGGGCCAGCGACCTCGGGTTGTCCAAGTCCCTCCACACCAGGACCTGCCGGAACTGCCCGTCCAGCCGGGCCACTTCGATCCTGTTGGTCCCGGTGTCCGCCCAGTACAGGTTCTTGCCCATCCAGTCGACGGCCATGCCTTCTGGGTAGTCGAGGCCGAACTCGATCACGTGCTCCACCGAGCTCCCGTTCAGGAAGGCGCGGCTGATGGTCTGGGCGGGCGGGGGCAGAGACACTGGTTAGGCAGACATTTAACTATGAGCTGCTCCACCACATTGGTGACCGGGTCACCAACATGCGAGAGTTTCAAAATACACCCGTCAACTATAAACATTTTAGAAAAAATTTTAGCTATTCTTATATGTAATGTATGGGTTTTTTGTTTTTGTTTTTGTTTTTGTTTTGCTTTTTAATATATTTTATTGATTTTTTACAGAGAGGAAGGAAGAGGGATAGAGAGTTAGAAACACCGATGAGAGAGACACATCGATCAGCTGCCTCCTGCACACCCCCCACTGGGGATGTGCCCGCAACCCAGGTACATGCCCCTGATCGGAATCGAACCTGGGACCCTTCAGTCCGCAGGCCGACGCTCTATCCACTGAGCCAAACCGGTTACGGCTATATTATAACTACATATTTTATATACTTATAAAACAAAATAAGTTATAAGTAAATTACATATTATACATCTATCTCTCTCTATAGATAGATAGATAGATAGATAGATAGATAGATAGATATATCATGAATCTTAAAAACAGCTGTGTCCTTCCACTCAGTAATCCTCTCCTGAAATTGTACCCAAAAGAATGAACAAAAATACAAAAGATGGGGAGCTACTGGAAATGCTGAAGGGACTTTGCATGCGAAACCTTTGCTGCTGTGGTTGCCGAGAGCTGGGAGAAGCAGAAGTGACCAGAAAACACATAAAATGAAGGAATGGTCATTACAGTAGGGAATAGCTGTGCAGTGGAATCTTTTACGCTGTTAAAGAGTTCATAAAAGGCTAACAAAATAAATGCCTGTTAAAATGCTAAGTGGAAAAGACCAGGAAACAGAATTCTATGTAGCATATGATTGTGATTAAGAGAAATACTATCATAGGCAAAAAAACCCTCAAAGGAAATACACAGAAGTGTGAGGAGGGATGGTTAAGTTGGGTGATGGGTGACTTTTATTTTCTTCTTTATACTTTTCTGTGTATTTCCCTCTTTCTACAATGAACCCTGGTGACTTCAAGAATCAGAACAATCTTTCAGAAACATCATATAAATGGTAGAATAAAAGGCAGATGGTTAAACGGCTCTAGCTGTAAACACTGTACTTCAGAACAGGGATTGGCAAACTGGTAAAGGGCACTGAATGTTCTAGGCTTCACGGGGCACACAGATCTGTCAAAGCTCAACCTAGTGGCACAAGGGCAGGCATGGGCAATCCGTAAACAAATGGGGATCGCCACGTTCACATAAAACTTTTATTTGCAAAAGGAGGAGGCCAGCCCTCGAACAGCCTGCCAAACCCTGCTTTCCTTGTATTTATCCAGGATGTTCATACCTGCACGTGAGTGAAGAGTTGGCTAAGCAGTGCACATGGGGAAGGAGTGGGCGGGTGATGCTGAGGACAGTGTCACAGACGTCTCTTGGCTACCCAATCACTCTAGAAAAGCCCATTTGTGGGTCTCCTGGATCTGCCCACTGTAATCATTCACGTTAGTTTATTAAAAAACAGGCTCACTAATATTTTATTGGCTTGAGTTGAGTTACAAATATTTTAAAAAACTGCCCAACCGGCGTGGGTCAGTGGTTGAGCATCAACCTATGAACCAGGAGGTCGCTGTTCAATTCCTGGTCAGGGCACATGCCTGGGTTATGGGCTCCATCCCCAGTGTGGAGCGTGCAGGAGGCAGCCGATCAATGATTCTCATCCTTGACGTCTCTTTTTCTCTCTCTCTCTCTCTCTCTCTCTCTCTCTCTCTCTCTCTCTCCCCCTTCCTCCCTATGAAATCAATTTTTTAAAAAAATTAAAAGCCTCTGAGGCAGCCCCCCTGCAGGCAAGGCATTCACAGGAGAGCTGTGTGCAGGCACCTGGCGGACCGTACCTTCAGGCTGACGTCCGTCCAGTAGATGTGATTGTTGGACACGTCGAAGTCCAGCGCGGAGGCCTCCTTGACGCCCGTGAGCGGGATGGCCACGTCGTTGTTGTTGGTCTCCAGGGAGATCCTGTGGATGGTGGCCCTGCTGGTGAACACGAGGAAGGCCTCGGGGACGATGCAGGTCTTCATGTCGCTCAGCAGCTCCAGACCGATGGGGCAGCCGCACTTGGTGGCTCGGGGGGTGAAGAAGCACAGGTGGCTGCAGCCCCCGTTCTGGTCCGCACACGGGTTGGTCCCTGGAAGGCAACACACAGGCCCGACACGTCAGCAGCCCGGCAGAGAGCGTGCCGTCGGCCCACAGTCACGTGGCTTTATTTCCACCGGACACACACGGGGACCCTGGGTGGAGAGGGCGGAAGCCCAGGCCTTCCCTGGTACCGGAGAGGCAGTGACGAGGGTCCCGGCAGGTCCCCGTGTGCTGACTGGCTCTGAGCACACAGCGATCTGGGAGGTGGAAGCTAGGCCCATCCCTGGTTCTCCGTCGAGGAAACGGAAGTGTGGAGAGGTTAGTGAAGGTGACACAGTTAGGAAGTTAGGGAGCAGCTCCGCGAGAACAACAACCAGGAGGTCTAGACTCCAGGCCCGAGCTCCGACCCCGGGTGGATGCAATATGGCACAAGGCGATGACAGGACAGTCGTCCCTCCCCGGGCCGGACTCCTGGCCTGCGGACCGGAGCCCGAGACCCCACTCAGAGGCTTCCTCCGATTCACCGCCTCTCTTGGCGACCTCAAGAACTCCGACGTGCCCAGGACGGCCAAACACCACTCTTTTTCACTCAAGTAGATGGTGCTCAGCATGTTCATTCATTTCTGGCCAGCCTGTTAGTCGCACTGATCTACTGGGGTGCTGTTAAAATTGGCTCTAACTTAATGTCAAGTGCTTCAGCTAAAAAAAGAATGCTTTTCCCCATCTCCCTCAGTAAATCCTGAGATGAGACAGAGAAGGGGGCGGGGGGAGGGATGAGCCTAATTTCTCAATTTTAAATCACATCCTGTGGATACATCTTTTTTTAATCATCTCTGGGGGTTTGTTTTTTTAAACCATCACTCACAGTGGTCCCACCACCCACACTGGTGACGAGTGTGTTTTACGAGGTGGCTGTACAAGGGAGCGTGCGATTCCATCGTTTGTCTCAGGAGCAGGTGGGGACTAGGCCCTGAGATGCAGAAGCAGTGGCCGCTTCCAGGTCAGCCCCCATGGCCTAGCCTCCAGGCCTTTGCTCAGCCATTCCTTCTTCCCGCAAACCCCACTCCCCACCTGCTCCTCAAATTCCAAGCTCCAATGACCTCCCAGGCCCTCCTCTAACATCCCAGCTAGAGCCACCGCCTGGAGCTAAGGGGAGGCTCGCCCACCCGACTGTAAGTATTTGAGGGCGAAGGTCTGCTGTGCACCATGTGCAGGCGCTGTACACGCCAGGGGGCCTCCGCTGGGAGCAGAGCCCCTGCCCCATGGAGCCCGCAGCCCCCATCCTGGCCCAGCCCACCTGGACGCTACTCTCTCCGATGTAGCTTGTGGACCTGCACTTGGAATCCTTTTGATAAAGAGACAAAATTGCATGAAGGGAGCTCTTTTGCAAATCTTGGCGATGAGGTGGAGGCAGACCCAGGCGTGAGTCCCAGCTCAGCCACCGGCCACCGTTAGCTGCGTGGCTTTATCTCCGCCTCCCCAGCGTGAATGGGCAATACTGTAATTAGCATCTAGGGTGGCTTTGGGCACTAAGGCATACAGCAGGCGCTCAGTAAGTGTTAGCCATTATTGTAACAGTTACTGCCAGCAGGGCCCGTCCGCATCCACTGCCTCGACACTACCCCCGGTCAGTACACCCCCCATGCCCACCCATCCCTAACCACATATGCTCACCACCTCCTGCCCTGCCCAGACCACAGTGAGGCTCCCCAGCTGGACACGTATGCCCCCAAACTGGGCCACCCGTGGACCAAAGGGCAGCCACAGCCCTGCCGCTTCTTCCGCACACCAGTTGGCATGGCTGACCCATGGCTGGAGGCTGACCAGACTCACCGACGACCTTGGCCACGTTCACGGCCTTGAGCCCCATCAGGTCGGGCAGCTGGTCGATGATGACGTCCCGGCTGGCCTTGACCTTGTGCACACGCTCGATGCTCCGCCGCTGCCAGTCAGTCCAGTAGATGAAGTCCCCCAGCAGCGTGAACCCGAAAATGTGCGGGAGCTTGTCCTCCAGGAGCATCCGCCTCTTTGTCCCGTCGACGTTGATCACCTGGCGGACGGAGACAGGAGTCTGAGCCAGCCGAGGCCTGAGCTGCCTGAAACAGGCCGGGCTCGACTCCGGGAGCCTTAGCTCCATCCGCACCTCACCAGGCCACCACAGTGAGGACCGGGTCAGGGCCTCTCCTCGCAGCCCCCCTCTCTGGGCGGCTGCTATGCTGAGAGGGGCAGCGTGGTTGGGAACAGGTGAGGCAGACAGGTGGCTGCTCCCACCACTGCTGCTCCGCTGGGGGTGGCTGCCCGGTACCCAGGCCGGGTCTCAGCCCAGGGGTGGGCTCCACGGGAAGCAAGCCTGCCCCAGGCAGCACAGGGAGCCTGGACCACCCTCGGACACGGAGCTGAGTTTCAGAGGTCCGTACAACCGCGGCACTGCGGGCCCTGGGCACCGTACCCACTTATCTACTGGGGTGCTGTGGACGAGCTCCCCGCCAGGTCAGGACCAGCTGAGGCTGAGGGCGCTCTGGTTCTGACTGAGCTGTGGCTCCAGGATGCCTCCCATCCCCGCACACCAGCGCCGGTTACTCTGAGAGGCACAAGCTAAGCCCTGCTCCTGCGTCTGTGCTGATGCAAAGCACCAACCACAAAGGCCACAGAGGAGAAAAATGCCGTCCAACACAAAACGCCGTACCCCACCGGAACGCACACACCGGCTAGGATGAGATTCTGAAGACGGGGCACCGTGTCGAAGCTTCTGTTAAAAGGAAGACGATAAAAACGCAACATCCAAGCGTGGGCTTTCCGGCCCCGATGAAAGCAACAAGCACATCAAAAGCAGGTCTCAGCAGGCCTCCCGCAGACAGATGATGCTTCCAGCTCGTCAGAAAAGCCAAAGCCCTCCGCTCTGCAGGCGGCAAACACCCGGACAGAGCGAATGCGTGCGGGGCAGAAAGACTTCGGTCCTCTGTTGTTGGACATTCCGGACAAAGCGGCAGGGCCAGCCGCCAGGGCCCCCCCTCAGCTCTGCCCATGGGTAAGTCCCTGCACCCTATGGATCTAAGTTTCTCCACCTGAAACTTAACCCAGGAACTTAACCAAGCGAAGAACAACAGCTGGGCCCCAACCTGAGGCCACGCCATCGGAACCAGAAGGCCCTGGGCCAGGTGTGGGTCCTGCGAGCAGCCCAGGTGCGAGCCCTAGATTAGACCATCCCCTCGTGCCACGAGCTGGGGAGTGGCCGCCTCACCTGGAAGGCAGGCCTCAGATTGTGCGGATTTCCTACAGGACTCTGGGCACCACTTCCTGGCCCCTCGGGGCACCGGTACAGTTGACCCTTGAGCAACACGGAGATGAGGGGCGCGGCCACCTCCGTGCTGCCGAGAATCCGAGTATAACTTCTGACTCCTCCCAAACTTAACTACTAATAGCCAACTGTTGACTGGAAGCCTTATCGACAACGCAGTTGATTGACGCTTATTTTGTATACACATTATATTACTGTATTCTTACAACAAAGTAAACCAAGGGAAAGAAATGTTATTAAGAAAATCATAAGAGAAAATAAATTACTGAAAACAATCTGCACACAAGCGGACCCAGGCAATTCAAACCGAGTTATTTAAGGGTCAACTGCAGATGGCGGGTGATGGATTAACTCCCTGAATCGGTCTGGGTGCCGGATCCCGTTTTGGCCCCACAACAGGAAGGTACAAGAAGGTGATGAAAACGTGCTAGGTGGGCCCTGGCCGGTGTGGCTCTGTGACTGAGCGTCGGCCTATAAACCAGGAGGTCACGTTTCAATTCCAGGTCAGGGCTCGAGCCTCAGTGGGGGGTGTGCAGGAGGCAGCTGATTGATGATTCTCTCTCATCACTGATGTTTCTCTCCCTCTCCCTTCCTCTCTGAAATCAATAAAAAACATTTTTTTTAAAAAAGAAATGTGTGGTAATTATTATTTTGAGGATTCTATTTGGCCAACGAACAGAGCCCAGGTCCTGACACACACATGGGCCGGGGGCAGGGCACGGGGGGCAGGGACAGGTTTGGTCTCTGCCAAAAGCTCAGAGCCCAAGGTCGGCTGTGCCGACATCTATACTGAGCCGCTTCCTGACCCGACACTCACCGTGGGGATGGCTCACCTCAATTTTGTCCGTCTTGGCGTCTCCCCAGTAGAGCTTCCCCTCTTGCAGGTCCAGGGCCAAGCCGTTGGGCCAGCCGAGGGACGTGTTCACCAGGACGCGCCGCTCCTGCCCGTCGAGGTTGGCGCACTCAATTTTGGGGTTTTCCCCCCAGTCTGTCCAGTACATGAGGCTGGAGAAGAAGAAGCAACTGTCCATGACAGTGTCCGTCTGTCCTGTCCCTGCAGGACCGGGGACTCTGCGGGGACAGGGGTGCCCCAGGTCTGGGCTTCATGCTCGGGGCCCCTGGACTGGAAGGACCAACAGAGAGCAGACGCCCTGACGAGGGACCTGGGTGTTGGGGGGCTGAGCGCCAAGAGGGAGGAAGAGGCCAAGTGGAACCTTCTCCAAAGAGCGGAGGGGCTCCCATGTGCAAAGCAGGTGACACATGCTCTGTGGCCCCAAGAAGCAAAACTAGACGCTGCGGTGGCAGCTCCAGGAAGAGGGTGAGCACTCGGACAACGTGCCTGAGCTGTGCCCGACCCTCGGCTCTCACACACCCGACGCCCGGCCCCATTTCCCCGGGGACCTGAGACCCAGAGCTGGGAGGGGCCTTGGAGTCTGCTCCCCCACCCCCAGGGGAGAACAACCCCGAGCCACAGTCCCTACCCTGGGGCCGGCAGCGAGCGCCTCTGCCTCCCTGTCTCTCACACCCTTGCCCACTTCCTTGGGGGACAGTCCTGCCCTTGGCAGCTGACACAGAGTCGCATCCGTCTAGGCTGCGGCCTCACCTTGAGCAAATCCCTTAACCTCTCTGGGCTTCAGCTTCCTCCACTGTTCAACCTTCCCCACCCGGTGAGGGGGGAGGAGAAGACTTATCTACAGAAGCACAGGATGTGCTCAGAAGAGGCCAGCCCCTGAGTGGCGAGGGCCGCAGCGCCCATTACTACTGCTGCCATGACTAGCCCAGAACTCACCCTGGGGGCCGGTCCATTTTGCAGACACAGAGATTGAAGCCCAGGGGAGGAAATGACGCACCCAAGGTCTCCAGGGCTTTCTATACACACACACACACAACAGCCTGTGAGAGCTCCCCTAAGTCTGGTCCCCGACCGGCAGCAGATGCATCGCACCCAGACCTCCTGAGTCAGAGCCTGGGGACCAGGCCCAGCCATGTGCGTCGTCAGGAGCCCTCCTCGGGGGACCCTGACGCAGGAGGAAGTTCCAGAACTTCCGTTTGGCCCGGCTGCCAGCTCCAGCCAGGGAGGGAGGCCCAGCCGCCCAGCCTTACCCCATCATCGGGTGCAGCGCAATGGCGCGGGGCTCGTCCAGGTCCTCGGCCACCAGGATCTTGCGGGAGGTGCCGTTGAGGCGCGTCACCTCGATGCGGTCTGTGCCCGTGTCCGTCCAGTAGAGGTTTCGGGCCACCCAGTCGACCGCGATGCCATCGGGGTCGTTGATCTCGGTGTTGACCAGCGTCTGCGCCCCCGACCCGTCCAGGTGCGCCCTGCGGATGGCCCGCACCTCATCGTCCGTCCAGTAGACGTAGCCCTCCAGCGGGTCGTAGTCAATGGCGATGGCGTGCCGGATATCATCGACCTGCAGGACGATGTCGGTGAAGTCCGGCGTGTCCAGCGAGATCCTCCGCAGGTCCGTCCGCCGCGCCAGCAGGAGCACCTCCTCGGCCCCTGTGGGTACACGAGCAGCGGGGTGAGGCCCGCGGCAGGACAAGAGGCGGAGCCGGGGTGGGCACGGCAGGGGAGGGGCTCAGCAGGCCCCCGGGGTAACGTCAGGCGCCGTTCACTGGATCGTCCTACGCAGTCACCAGCTCATCCTCAAAGGGCTCTACGAGGCCGGCACCATCTGTACCACCACAGGACAGATGAGAAAACAGGCACAGAGAGGCTAAGCAACCAGCTGGAAGCCACACAGCCACCTGGTGTGAACCACGGCACAGCGTAAGCGCTGCCTCACCAGCCCCAACTATAGGTCCTGCCTGGGCACTGGGCTCCAGACCCCACTGGTGGTCCCATTGGGCCCCACCTTCTCTACATGCTCACCCTCTGTGGCTCAGCTCAAATGCCGCTTCTTCCCTGAAGCACACCCCCCTACTCTGCCTACCCCACAAGGCAGCCTCATGTCCCACAACCACACCTATCACCGCACAGTACAAGGCAGCCTCATGTCCCACAACCACACCTATCACCGCACAGTACAAGGCAGCCTCATGTCCCACAACCACACCTATCACCGCACAGTACAAGGCAGCCTCATGAACCACAACCACACCTATCACCGCACAGTACAAGGCAGCCTCATGTCTCACGACCACACCTATCATCGCCCAGTCTGATTCCTTCCCAGGTGGCTGCTCATGGACCAGGGTGAGCTCCTGGGACAGGCGCCCCAGGCTTCCTCTTTGTCACCCCGCAGAATTAACACCTGGTGCTGTCCTGGGTCCTCCCTGCGGGGGGTTACCAGAACTCCCAGCAGGAGGGGCACATGGAGCCTCATGTGGACTCGGGGGCCCCGGGGTGCTCCCAACCCTGACCTGACACGTCCGGAGACTGCAGGGTTAGCACGCGGCCCTCGCCCAGGGCTGGACCATCATTCACTCATTCATTCTGGCCCCTTCTCGTCTCAAGGACCCACAGAACCAAGATGAGGCCCAGAAACCACTTCTGGCACCTTGGGGCCACTTACCTGGTTTGACGCAAGGCCCAGAATGGGGAGGAACCCTGCTGAAGTCACACAGCATGACAGGACGCAGACAGACACAGGACCGCCGGCACCTCCCTCACACCCAGGCTCCCAGGCTGCCCGGCAGAGCGAACTGCCTGGCCTCCTCAGCGCCTGGTCAAGCCATGGGCGGTCGGATCTCCTGTACCCCAACGCCAGCTTCAGGCCGCAAGGGCCAAGCGCGCCAACAGGTGCCCTGCATTTGTCCTGCTTCAAGGCCCCAGAGGTCATCATCGGATGCCTCCACTAGAGGGCGCACACGTGCCAGCCACGGCTTCGTGAACCAGGACCAGGCAGAGTGAGCAGGCCTTGGGAAAGGGCGGGCGGCTGGCAAGGCTCAGAAGGTGCCCCAAGTGTGCGACGACACCAGACACTTCCGAGATCCAAGTCCAGATTTAGTTAGAGGTGGTCAAGCAAGCTCAGATTTGATGTGTGTTGGAGGAAGAGGAGGGGAATTCTGAATTTCAACAGACTGTCTTCCTCTGGGCTCCATTCCCAACATGTTCTGTTGACATCTGACCTGTCCTTAAAGGCCCCGGTCACAGGCCTCCTCCTCCCCTAAAAGCCATTCCCGCCTCACCGCCCCAGTGCATGGGCTGACCACACTCAGACTGTGGGGCCGGCCGCTCTGCTTGGGCACCACCCATGGGGATTCCGCCCCCTCGCTCTCCGCAGCCCCAGCACAAGGCCAGGCTCGGAGCAAGTGCCAACATCCTAGGACAAGCAGGGAGAATTCAGGGCGGAAACCTCCCGCACTGCCTCTGCTGTGTGACTGTGGGCAGGTCCCTAACCCTCTCTGGGCCTTGGTTTCATTTAGAGTAAAGAATCAGCCCGACCCTATCTAGCCCTGACATCAAGGAGACCTTACTCCATAGAAGGTTCTGGCTTCATCTGCCATGGCGGGGGGGGGGGCGGGGGGGAAGCCCCCCAGGGCACGACCAGGAAGAGCCCTGCCCCAGAGGGCATCTGCAAAACTTTCCAAAGAGGCTGGCGGGCTCCCAAGGGAAGGTCGGGCAGCCTCACTGCGCAAGACGTAAGAGTGTATGTCAAACCCCATTTGACCTCAAGTAGCACTTCAACCACAACCCCACAGAAAACACTGGGCCCGCTGGCAACCGACACTTGGCCCCAAAACACATTTTGAGCCTGTTTTGCCTATCCCTGTTCCCATGATCCTCTAGGCACAACACCTAAAATAGCACAAACCTCACACCGACCCGATTATGCCCCCTTTTCCCGATAAGGAACCCGATGCACAGAGAGGTGAGGGTCCCCGCCCAAGCACACAGCAGCAAGCGGGACAGCCAGGGCCCACGAGCACTCTGTCCCTGAAGCTGACACACGCCAGCAGCCCGGCCGGCTCGGTCACCCCACCAAGACTTCTGAGGGCGGCTACTTTCAGCCAGGTCCTGGCCCAGGTGCTGGCGATGGGGGTGGAAAAACGGATCAGCCCCCCTGGTATCCCTGGGGTCACAGGGCAGAGACCGCCAGCGAATCAGTGCCAGGAGGGAAAGCTGGGGCACGGGGACGGTTGAGACCGGGGGGTTGGCCTCCAGTTCCAAGAGCTTCTGGGATCCGTGTGGCTGTGGCCTTCGGCAGATTCAGGCAGAGCGTGCCCAACGGGCACAGAGCCACCAGGGGCTAAGTGTGCCCAGCCCCAGCCGTCCAGTACCAGGTCAACAAAAAGCCTGGAGCACCCCCCCATCAGGGAACCCCACTATCAGTGTCCCTTAAGAAAGAAGCCTCAGCGGCTGAGGTGGTGATTAAATGCTGGGAAACATTAGTGGGTGTTAATTGACTCCAAAGGGGGGTCTCCCACACCCCTTCAGCTGCAGAGCCTTTGAGGTTCTTATTTGAGCTTTGCCTAGAAAATGAGAAAATTGCAGAGACCCTGATACCAGGAGGGAGTCAGGGAGGGAGCCACAGCTCAGCCCGTTTGCTTGATGGTCTGAGGAGGCCCAGACCGTGCCCAGCAGGGAGGTGGCAGGGTGCTCTGTCCAAGGCCAGGCCAGTGTGGGCACAGACAGAGCCACTGGCCTGGGCCCTGAGGCCACTCACCAAGGCTGCGGCCCACAGGTAATCCCCGAAGGTTGTCCACAGCAAGGTCAGAGCAGCAGCCTGGCCTCGGGCCACGTGGGGGTGGGTGCAGGGCACGGTGCCGGCCATAAGGCAGAGAGGCCGACCCCCTCCCGGGGACCAGACACGAAGCCTGGGGAGGAGTTTGTTTAAACACCAGGGAAGTGAACTGTTTAGAAACTAACAGTTTGGCCAAATGGCTTTCCTTGGGGTTGTCTAAACAAATAGCCGGCCTCACAGCGCTGCCAAGGAAAGTGAAACCTTCCCTCCCTGGCTGGGCAGCAGTCCCTGGAGCCTCCGCCTTGGGGGGCTCCTGGCCGCGCCCCTTCCTCCCTGCACTCACACACCCAGGCAAGAAGGCAGCATCTCGGCCTCACGGCCAAGCCTGGGCCGCAGGGCACAGGCCGGGTCGGACATGGTCTTCCTGGCAGAGGGTGTTCAGACCTGAGGGGGTGGCCTGATGTCATCCCCCCACACACACACTCCCTGCTAACATCCACCCAGGCCAAGCGCCCTCCACCCCAGGCGCCATCCCTGTGCCAAGCCTGGGATCGCAGACCAGGTGAGACACAGGGGCAGCTGTAACACACGGCCGCAAACTGGGGGGCTTATACCAGCAGAAACTGACTCCCTCACAGTCTGGAAACCGCAAGTCAAACATCAAGGTCTGGCAGGCCGTGCCCTCCGCAGGCTCCAGGGGAGGGTTCCTCCCGCCTCTTCCAGCTTCAGGGGGTCGCCGGCCACGCTGCCGCTCCACTCCTGGGCTCGCGGCGGCCTCACTCCTCTCTGCCTCCATCTGCACGCGGCCTTCCCCCCCCCCCCCCCCCCCCCCCGTGTCTGTGTCTACGTTTCCCCCTTACAAGGTCACCAGCCGCTGGGCTGAGGGCCCACCCTCATCCATGTGACTATCTTAACTGGGTTGCATCTGAAAAGACCCTCTTTCCAAGCCAGGTCACCTTCACAGGTTCCTGGGGGGACACAATCCAACCCACGCCAGGCGGGGAGCAGGGTGCGAAAGGAAAGGTTTCGCGGAAGCTCCGAGGGAGGGAACTCCGGGCAAAAGCAACAGCCTGGGCAACAGCATGGAGGCCGAGCAGCAGTCCACCTGCAGCTGGGGGCGGGGGGGAGGGGGGTGGGGGCAGGACGGGCACTGACCTATCAACGCCCCGCTTCAGGCCGTTCCGAGCAAGGCGGCCGGGGGCCCACCAAGGGTCTGAGTTGTCACACAGGCCACAGCTCTCCCAGGACAGCTCTGGGCGCAGGCCTGTCTTCGAGGACGCCTGGTGCACACGGCACGCTGCGCACACCGCAGGGCAACACACAACCCTGAGACAAGCGCCCGGCAGGAAGCCCGCGCATGTGTCCGCTGTGCCACCTCTGGACGGCCCAGGCCCACCCTCTCGCCTCCGGCAGAAGCCCGAACGTGTTCTCTGCAAAGGGCAGGAGATGATCCTGGGCCTTGACTGTCTCCGCCACAGGCACCCAACGCTTTCATTGTGGCCCCGACGCCGCCACAGGCGATGCGTAAGCAGAAGTGGGAAACGTCCTCTGTGGACACTGACTGTGAATGTCCCATCGTGTCCCACGTCACAAAACCTTCTCCCTGGGATTCTTTATTTTTGCACGCACATGTAAAAAACGTCAAAACCATCTTAACTCCCAGGCTGCACAGAAACAGGCAGCGAGCCTTCTGCCCACAGGCGGTTTGCTCACCCTCATGTGAAAGGTACGTGACTTCACAATAGCAGAGTGTAAATTCTAGTGACTGGAACTGTGTAAGAGGGAGGCTGGATTCAGAGAAATCGCCCATACCCTTCCCTCTATTTTCCTGTAAACCAAAAGCTGCTTCAAAATTAGAGTCTATTAATTTTTTTAAATAAAGGCAGGTAAGTCAATAAGAAAACCACCCAAACCCCAGCAATGCTCAGGCGAAGACCATAAACACAAACTAACAGGAGAAACAACACAGGAGGTAAACGTGAGCAACGAGGCACCTCTCGGAAAAATGCAAACAGGAGAGGCCCCCGGGGTGGAGAGGCTCATTCCGCTGTCACTGTGGGTGCCACAAGCCCCCGCCTCCCAGGGGACCAACAGCGCACACACGCCCTGGACGGCGACGCGGCTCAGGCACCCTCTCACCCAGCGAGTTCCCCCCCGAGAGCCCAGCCCGAGGCGCACGTGGATCCTGGTCACGCTTCCTGGTCAGCGAGAATCACTGTCATCTCTGCACGAAAACAGCAAAACCCAAACCGAAGCAAAGAGCCTGCGAATAGTCTGACTGTCCCGCCACACACGGCGTTAGGGGACAGCAGGCCCCGGGCTGAGGGCGCCGTGCAGGCGCTGAGCACACGCTCTGGAGCAGCCCGCGCAGGAAGCGCTCGTGAAACGGTCAACGGGGAAGTCAGGCACGACGCCACACTCGCGATGTGAACAAATCCCGCAGAACCAGATCTGGACAAATCGCGCAGGACAGATGAACGAGAAACGCAGCAGAACACTCAGAGCAGCGATTTCTGGGTGGCAAAGCTATGGGTGGATTTTATTCTCTCCATTATGTTTTATGATGTTTTCCTTTCTACAGTGAAAACAAATGTTACTTTATAACAAGAAAACACCAAGACTTTTAAAACACGGGTGGGCGCACGCGCTTATCCTGCGAGGACCTGGAGGTCTGGGGGGAGGCCGGTCGGACCTGGCGAGTCCTACTGGGCGACGCGGGAACGAATGACCCAGGCCTGCATTAAACTGCCACTCGGGGGCGATTTACGTGGCCTCGGGTTCTGAGCCGTGCGGGAGAAAAGAGCAACAGGAGGAGGGAGGAACGGGGCCGGGGAACCCGAAGGTCCCCACAGCCTAGGAGGAGAGCCTGCTAGCAGGTCGCCCGGAGCGGGGGAACCTGAGAGGTCGTCTCGGTTAATTGCCACACCCCAATGTGGGAAAAGGGGTTTTTGTGATGAGCAGAATAAGGACTGACCACAGCAGCCCAGACGGAAGTGGAAGGGCCCCCCCCCCATCACCCAGCAGGCAGAGTGGACATCACCACAGGTCCCCGATGAACCACTGCAGCTCCAAGGTCATGGCCCAAGGACGGGCCCCCAGAGGCCAGCACCACCCCACGCTGGGGATGGATGCAGAGACAGCCTCCCTCGCCCCCGGACCCCCTGCCAGGCCTGCTCCCAGCCCAGAATCCCTTCAGCTGCCCCACAGCAGGCAGAGCCGGCTGGGGCCACCTCCCGGGCCTGGAGCCACATGGAAACAGCCGGGCCCCAGCCCAGGCCGTCCACTCTGCAGAGTCGAAGGCCATAAACAGCTTCACAGCAGGCAGGCGGCCGGCTTATTTTTGTTTTTTAGCAATTGATTGAGTTTCTCCACGGCCCCCCTGGGGTAAGTGGTTGGACAAAAGCTGAAACCGCAGCCCAGCATCCTGGCCCAGGAAACCGTGCCGAGTGACCACAGGGTCACAAGGCACAGAGGAAGTGGCCGGGCCAGGCGCTGGCCCCGCTGGAAACCTGAGGCCCGAGCAGCTGTCCGCCCGCCTGGCCCACCCCAGGCTCCCGGAGATGAGGCTGCAGCTGCCAGGGGCGGCAGGGGGACCGCCGGCCCTGCTCTAAAACGGGGGTCGCTCCTCTGCCCAGAGGCCTGGGACAGCCAGAGAGCAGCGAGGTCAGTGCCAGCCTGGGGACGCCCCTGCAGCCGGCCCTTCCTCCCATCTCCAGGTGTCGGCCCCTCAGGTGGTCCTCCGCCACCTGCTCTTCCCCGCCGCCTGGGGCTGCTCACCACACGGTGGCATCTGACTTCGGCCCCATCCCCACTTCCTCTCTGAGTGACCTGGAGCAAGCACCCTGACTTCTGCTCCCTCACAGATAAAACCCAGGTACGGATAAGGCCCCCCAGCAAGGCGGGGAGGGTCCCCTGACAAGGCCCATGTGCCCGGCAGCCCAAGGCCACAGCCCCAGCCCAAGGCCACAGCCCCAGCACACGGCCCCTGCCCGTGCCATAAACGCGCGCTGGGGGACCTGGCCCGCCACGTTCTCTGCGCACAAGGGGAGAGCTGCACCCTGAAGGCTCACGCCCCGGGCAGAGACACCTGAGCAAAGGTGGTTTGCTGGGCAAATTAAAGATGGTGGCCCTGCCGGTCAGCGCAGCGCAGTGGTTGAGCATCGACTTATGAACCAGGAGGTCACAGTTCAATTCCCAGTCAGAACACAAACTCGGGTTGGGGGCACGATCCCCAGTGCAGGAAGCAGCGATCAATGATTCTCTCTCTCTCATCATGGATGTTTCTATCCCTCTCTCCCTCTCCCTTCCTCTCTAAAATCAATACAAATATATTTTTAAAAAACACACACACACACGAAAAGATGGGCAGCCCTGAAACTCAGGATCGTGGGTGTGCGGGGCTTGAGAACAGGCAGTGACCTAGGTGGGGAGGAGGCTGACCCACCGCTCCGGCACCTGGCGCGGGTCTTTAAGAAGCCGTCCCAGTGCCTTTCTGAGCCAGGCACCCGTGCCGTTCCTCCAACAGCAGGGATGCCCCTCCTGATAATCCCCTCTGTCCTCCCTGAGACGGCCCAGCTGGGCGCACGGACACGCCCCTCTGCCCTTGGGGTCCAGGCAGTGTAAGGCACGGGGTGGGGTACAGGCAAGTCCAGGGCTCAGCAGTGTGCCGCCCCAGCAGGCTCAAGAACAGGACTGCTACCACCCAACCCACCCCGTGGCGGCCAAATCTCGGATCGGCGGAACCTTATGACAATGCCACTTCCCAGACTCAAAGGTGGCTGAGCATCAGCGGTTCACACGGCTCAATGCAAGGGCACCGCACTTCACAGTTTATAAGGCGCCCTCGGAGACATGACCGTGTTTGACCCTCAACGAGACCCGAAGATTCTGCATTTCACTGGGGTGACCGCCACTCCGTGCAGAGCCGAGGCCACACTCAGACGCCCGGATTCCCACCAAATCATGTCCCTCGGGTTAGCAAGGCGGGGAGAAGGAAAGGCCCCTCTTGGCGCAGTCAACCAGGTTGTTCCCGCGCTACAGGCACTCTCAGAGGTGACGAACCACCTTTCCCAGCACCTTCCTGGTCCTGACGTTGGTCCCAGGGGAAGCCAGAACCCCTCCCTCCTTCCCAGAGGGGCTGGGGTGCCTAAATGAAGGCCTGGCCCTAACTGGTTTGGCTCAGTGGATAAAGCGTCGGCCTGTGGACTGAAGGGTCCCAGGTTCGATTCCGGTCAGAGGCATGTACCTGGGTTGCAGGCACATCCCCAGTAGGGGGTGTGCAGGAGGCAGCTGATCGATGTTTCTCTCTCATTTGATGTTTCTAACTCTCTATCCCTCTCCCTTCCTCTCTGTAAAAAATCAATAAAATATATTTTAAAAAATAATAATAAATAAATGGAGGTCTGGGGCCAAGGGGAAGGGTGCTCTGGGCAGCAGGCACAGCAAAGGCTGAGAGCCGGGCGCTCAGAGGGTGGGATGGAAGGAGCAAACAACCCGCCTCTATGGGAACAGGAGGTCATGGGTGGGAAAGACCCTCCTAGTGTCTCTCTGATGACAAGCCGGCAGCCCAAGGCATCAGCCCAGCTCAACAGGGGCGCTCTGCACACCACCCCAGGGCACGCGAACGTGCACGGGCAGAGGCACAGGGCCATGCTCAGAGGAACCCAGGCAGGGAAGGGGCAGCCGTCACCCAATCCAGGGCGAGTATGAGGGGCACGCGACCCGGCGGGGCTGGGCAGGTGGGACTTCCTCTGGGCAACCTGGGGCTCTGCCAGGACTTGGACTCTAGAAGCCCAGAACTTGACTCCGAAGCGAGGGGAGACATCTGAGCCCCGGGGCCACCTGGGGCCAGGCTGGGGCTGGGCTGGGGCTGCCGGAGCACGGGGGACCCCGGGCAGGCTGGGGAGACAGGGCCAGTGTTGGGGTGGCAGCAGCAAGCGAGCCGGACCAGAAAGGAAAGGGCTATTGGGTCTCATCCCACAGCCCAAGAGGACAGTTTTCTCTTTCCAAGAACAGGGCAAGCTCTCCTCTCCGCTTTTATTCGACGTAAACGTTGGTTGTCAGGCTCTGACATAAAGAGCACGTGCTGTGTGGTTCCATTTCTAAAACGTTCCGGAACAGGCTAATCTGGTGCTAGAAGCCAGGACAGCGGCTGTGCTGCTGGGCAGGGAGGGGTTCTGGGTAGCGGGGAGGTTCTGTATCGGGTTGGGCGGTGGTTGCACAGGTTTACACAACTGTCAAAGCAAACCAGACGCACACTTAGAATCTGCACGCGTTACTGTCTGCAAGTTATGCCTCGATTCCCAACAAAATAAAAGTCAGCGCTCGGCCTTGTCATCCCATTTCCTGGGACTGTGCAATCTCACTTTCCTGCCATTAAAAATTCACTTAAAAATTCACGGTCCACGGCCGAGAACAGCAGCTGCCTTCCGTCTGCAGAGTCAACGCCAATCACGGCGCGGGTGGCGGTGGCGGGGACCACAGGGCCTCCTTTCTCTTCCCTTTGACCCACTTCCCTGATAAGTGACAAGACAGCCAGACTGGGAACAAATGCGCCCCTTATTCCTCAGCCCCGAGCCCCGGCTTAATCCGCCCGGACAGACGGATGGATGTGAGGGGCTTTGAGACGTCGGCCAGTTGTCAGTATGCCCCTCAGACCCAACAGTGACGCCTCTGTTCCCCCAGCCTCGGCCGGCCACATCCCCGCCGTCTTTCTGTTTCCTGTCCCTGCGAACATCTGTTAAAACTACTTCTTGGCGAGGTGGGGCAGGCGGACCCGTAAATCACGGCGTCGCAGCCGCCCGCCTGCCCGACAGCCCACGGTCTGGGTGGGGGACGGAGAACCCGCCCCGGCACAGCCCGGCCACCCTGGGCGTGGACACTCCCGTGAGCCACCTACCCAGGTCGTTCAGGCCCAGAGCAGGGGACGGGGAAAGGGGGGTGCACTGCCCAGAAGCCCCCAGCAATGAGGAATGTGTGGGGACAAAAGTCAAAACAACAGGGGCACGTCCCACAAAGAGCCGGCCGCTAAGAGGCTGGAGCGAGGCAATCGGCAGGCCTCCTCGGATGGGGTGGTAACTCCCAAATAAGGCCCCGCTACTGCTGTTTTTAGCCCATTCCACATAATTGGAAAAACATGGGGGAAACCAAAGCCAGCTGGGCGCCTCAGCGGAGCTGCTTCAGAGGGGAGGAGGGGGCGGGAGGCCCAGCGGGAGGCGGCGGGCGCTGAGTTCGGGGCCAGCCCCAAAGGGCTCCTCGCATGCTGGGTTCCAGGGACAACAGTCACTGGGTCCCTCCGAGTCCCCCCAAGCCCCTGGCAAACCTGGGGCCACTTGGTGTGACTTCCTTCCTAGTCTCAAACCTCAGGACCCGCACCAGGGCCACTCACCAGGAGGCGCTGGGGGACCGGAGACAATGCACCCCTGAGCCCAAAGGAAGGGACCCCGAGTCTCACGCTCGGTCCACGTGGACCCCACATCCTGTCCACACAGGCATCCCGGACAGCAGCCTCTCCTCTGACCGCCGCCTCCCTACCCCCCGTGCGGAGGGGAGTCCTCTGCGCTCCCATTTCACAGGCGAGGAATGGCTGACGCGACCAGCCGCACTCCACCTCTACCGGTGCTCGGCAGCCAGAGAGCCCGCCCCCATTCCATCCTCCCCTATGAGGGGGACGCTTGCACACCGCTGGAGGCCATACCCATTTCCTGGGTCCGAGCATCACCACCACCTCAGCCCTTTTCTTGGGGAAGGCACCGACCCTCTATATAAGGCTGGCTTTCATTCACTCAAAGTCAGGAAAAAATAGAATTCTCACAAATTTTCATTTCAACTCCATGAAGCAGACACCCAAAGCGAGAGTCCCAGGCACCTCAGTCACGCCCAAGGTCCCAGCTGCAAATCCTGAGACATTCCTGGAATTCTGGTGCACGCGGGAGCCTCATGAACCCCTTAACAAAAACTACCTGCACGGGTCCCCACCGGGCCAGGCGCCTGCACAACCCACCTTCTGGGAGGGAGTCATGTCCACTCCTTCCCCAAATGCCCACATGCAGCCTGGCCCCAAACACCCCGAGTGGGCGGAGATGGCGACCAAGCCTGCCGCCAGCCACCCCTCCCTCTCCCAGAGCAGACATCACAAGCCGATCCAACACAGGGCTCAGCCAGGCATCACCAATCAACACCAGATGCAGATCCCTCTTAGTCCAGGGCCAGGCCCAAGCCGGCCCTCTCCCGGCAGCACGAGTCAGAAACAGCAAAAACAGACAGAAGGGAACCACCCAACAGGGAAGCAGGTTCCAAGGGACGCCCGCTTCCAGAAGAGCACGCGGGGCCTGCCACCTGCAGCCCGAGGCTCAGACACCACACAGAGCAGGGGCCCTTCCGGAAAAACAGTCGGCGTCTGAGCCCGCGGAGCACCAAGTGCCTGGAAATTAAGGGGGAGAATAAAAAGGTGGTGAAATAGCTAAAGCCAAGGAAAGGCACGGCTTGTGGGAGAAACCAACCGAACCGGGGCGTGAAAAGGTCCCATCAGGAACCGGCTCTCCACCGACCTTCCCCGGGGGTCATCACAGGACGACCCCACCGGGACGGACGGGGAGACCGCTCCTGCCAGGGCGGCGCAGCCAGCGCCACGCGTCTCACCTGCCTTGCACGTCTTGCCGTTGTCCTGCAGCTGCACGCCGGTGGGGCAGGCGCACGTGTAGAAAGGCTCCCGCGGGGACAGCAGGCAGAGGTGGGAGCAGCCCCCGTTGTCCTCCTCACACTGCGTGTGGACTGGGGGAAACGGGGCAGGGTGAGGGGAAGTTCCAGAACAGGGCCCCCCCAACCTCCCATGCCCTGGGAGCCCCAGTGTGTCCCTCTGCCCAATCGCCATCCTCCTGGGGCATCGGGGGTCACCACGGCACCCCATCCCACCTCCCCGCTGATCCCACCACGCCCGGCCATCAGCCCCTCCAACTCCTCCCATTTCTCCCAGCCTCCCTCACGGCCCAGGTGTGGGCCTCTTCCCGCCCCCAATCTTCTACAAGAGGCTCTCGTCTCCCTCAGGGCCCCACAAAGGACCCCTCCTCCAGGAAGGCCACCTTCAGCCTTCCCTGGCAGGATCTCAGAACCCGCCTATATGGTCATGACGGGGACCTCTGGAATAGGCCCTACACTAGCTCTGCAGGGGGGCCCCAACCAGGCCACTTCCCAGCCCACCCCTGCACTCTGCACATCTCCCTCTGCTCTAGCAAGCATCCCCCTTTTTCCCCACTAGCCTGAGGACAGGCCTCCCCCAGACCACAGGCCCCTGGCCCCGCCCACCCGACTCACTGTAGGGCTGCCGCTCGGGGCTGAGCACTTGGATGTCCATGGGCGAGTAGAGAGCACGGAGGATCTCCTTGCGCTTCTCCCCGGTCCTCTTGTTGCAGGCGTGGATGGAGCGGGTCTGCCAGTCCGTCCAGTACAGCGTGTCCCCCGAGAGCGTCAGCGCAAAGGGGTGCGTCAGGCTGCCCTCCACCACCTTCTGCCTGCGGTGCGGAGGAAGACGGGGATGCAGGGACCTGTTCAAAACCCGGTCGGACCCTGGGGCTTTAGGTCCACAATCCCTCGTCTGCAAATCCAAAAGTCTGAAAACTGAAAGCGTCTTCTCCTCATTTAACGGCCAAACCTGCGCATGGATGTGGGGCTAAATCATTTCGATTTCACTGAGAATGAGCACTTTACATCTTGCTATAAAAATATTCACGTGGCCGATGGCAGATGCCACCCCAGACCCTGCTCGGGGTGTGATGTCAGATGAGGTGCGTGCACTCTATTACGGTTCTAAGTAAGAGTTGTGAAGTCCTCAAGCCCCCAGCATTCAGACAGAAGACTATGGGCCTGAGTTAAGGACGCCTGCCAACCTCCGGCGTGGCCTGGCCAAGGCCCTGGTGGCAATTGGGGTGCAGTGGGGGCCCACAGCTGGGCAGCACCTACCGGAACGAGCCGTCCAGGTTGGCCCGGTGGATGAAGCTGAGCTTGGCGTCGGCCCAGTACAGCTTCTGCTCCTCCAGGTCAATGGTCAGCCCGTTGGGCCAGTAGATGTCCGAGTCCACAATGACTTTCCGGGTGCTGCCGTCCATCCCCGCCCGCTCAATTCGGGGTGTCTCACCCCAGTCTGTCCAGTACATGTACCTAATGAGGGGGGAGGGGAGGAGGTAACAGATCTGCTTTTTGCTTTTGTTTTCTGCCTCCACAAATGCAAACGGGAAACAGAGAGCGTGAATGTGCCCCAAAGTCCCAGCCAGCAGAGACAACCAAAGCTTAGGGCCTGGACTATTACTACTTCCGATTGGTTTTCTAAGCAGTTAGTAATACATAAAATGATTTTTAACAAAGTTGGATAATCAAAACATACCATTTCCAATCGTTCTCATTAGCAATATATTCCGGGCACCCAATCTTTGTACTTATAGAAATTCCCTTTATTCTTTTATGGCAATTAGTACTATAAATTATTTCAATAACTTCGCAGTGGGTGTTTGAATTGTTATCTGATATTCTGCAACTATGACAATGCTGTAAATGAACCTCTTAAAGACAGGTGAAGACGTATGAGATGGAACGTAACTTAGCACTAAAAGGAAACACCAAGGAAGAACCTTACAAGTACATCAAGTGAAAGACGCCAATCTGAAATGGCTACACGCTGTGGGATCCGACCACATGACATTCTGGAAGAGGGAAAACGGTGGGGACAGTACAAAGATCGGGGCGCCAGGGGCTGGGGGGGCGGGGAGGGTGACCAGGCGCAGCACGGAGGACTTGCGGGGCAGTGACACTGCTCTGTCTGATGCTACGATTAAACCTCTGTCAAACGCACAGTATCTGCAAGGGAGTGCAGGAACTCTCCACCTTCCCCTCAATTTTGCTGTGAACTGAAAACTGCTTTAAAAAGTGAAGTCTATTAAAAAAAACACACACAAAAAAAAACAGCACCATGTACGTGGTGGAGTGGACACTGAACTATCACAGCAGGTGCTCCTGGGTGGGATGGGGGGTGGGGGGGACTTGGTTTTGTTCATCCACATTCTCACGTTTCCAGCGAGGGGCACCCACCCCCACAAACCCTCCACCTCCTCACAGGCTTCCTCATCTGATGGCCCAGCAAGTGAACGGAGACATTATGTGTGACCCCAGGCAGCCAGGGTGACAGGTTCACATCCACCGGCGCCCAGAGACTGGCCCAGTCTTCCAGGCGGGGGGCCCACCTATCTCGTCCACCCGAGTCTCTATGCAGAGAAGGGGGACGGTGTCAGATCTGCGGAGCCCCTCGCCCACTCGTGGTGCATGGAGCTCCCCAGGTGGCATGGTCTCCCAGTCCCCTCCCCACGGGTGGGCACGGATCCTGGCGTCAGCAAATCCGTCACCCTGGACCTCAGTGACTGCTGCAGAGACTGCTCAGTGACACGCTGGGCCGAGGGGGGTGAGTTGGAACCCCAGCTGGGAAGGCAGGGGCTCCCAGGAGCCACCTGTGCCATCGCCCGCGAGGGCCTGCCCAGACGGAGGAGGCGGCGCCCGCGACATAGCGTGCGTCTGAGAACAGAGTCACTCCCTGCGCCCATGGGCTCTCCTCTGTGTGAGCTGCTTCTCTCTGTGCCGACCCAGGTGCCCCACCGCGCTCAGCCTCCATTTCTTCCGAGGCCAAACCACATCCCATGTCAGCAAAGCCCGAGCTGCCATCCCTCACGCCCAGCGTGGTCACCAGGGAGAGGGAATGATACACATATAGCTGCCATGTGCCCCCCAGGGGAGCCTGTGACCACAGGAGCTGCGGGTACCTGAGCCCCACCCCACCCCATCCCCTGTTCGGTGGGGTCATGCCGGCTTCTTGAGATGGGTCATCTCTGAGCTGGTACCATCACCACCTTCCTGTGAGGACTTGAAAATGAGCAGGCGCTTCATACAAAATGCCCCCCTCCTCCCTGCATGGTGGCCAGCGGCACCCGGCAGTGGTCCCCGAGCTCCCCGGCCCTGGGGGGGGGGGGGGACAGACAGGAGAGAGCACCTCTCCAAAAGGCCGCTGTCTCCTCTGCACCCAGTGAGAACCCGACGACACGGGGAGCGGGAATTCCGTTCCCAGGGGGCAGATGAGAAAACCGGGCTTCTGCACGGCTGGCCCGCCCCAGGTCACGTGCCTGCGGCAGCTCTGGGAGCGCCGGGCGGTGCTCGGGGAAAGGCCAGATCCTGGCCATCACATGACTCAGCCCTCTGCCAGCGGCCTGGGGGTGGGTGCACTTTTCCTGGCAGCCCATGGCTCGCAGGTGCTGGCGGCCAGCTCGGTAGAGGCTCCCGCCGGCCGGGCGCAGAGGCCGGCCTCTCCCCTGCAGCCTGGAAGGGCCCGGCCCTCCCGCTGCCCGCCGCCCTCCGAGGAGGTGGCAGGAGGATAAATCTCCGAGCAATCCCCTCTCGGCCTCCCCGAGCGCTCAGCTGCGGGCAACGGGACAGGCCAGAAAATGGGAAGGCTGGGACCTCCGGGAGGAGCATAATTCACATTCCTTCCCCCGAGTTTCATAACAGAGGCCGCTGGTTTCCTTAAATGGGGAATTTGCGAGCCACTCGGTTACCAGAGACGGGCTGGCGTGGACGTGCTCTTGCAACGTCCTGAGCGCGGCCACAGGCCCGGCCAAATTCCACGGAGGAAAATCAACTTCCGAAGGAAAGCAGTGCGGCCTGGGCTCTGTGCAGAGGCTGCGGTTGTGGTTGTGTTATTTTAGGGAAGGGCCGCTCTGCATTTTAAAGAGGGGGTTGGGTTTTAGCCCGGCTTTAACCGGGGACCCGGAGCCACGGCAGCTCCTCATGTGGCACCGGCCGGGCCTCCCCCAGCACTGGGCTGCTGTCCTCCAGGGACTCGGGGCCAGAGGGTCCCCCCACGGCCCACTCTGCCTCCCTGACACTGCAGCACGTCCTGCTTCTGGGGTCCGTGGCCCGTAGCAGTGGGCTCTTGGTCACACACACGCCGAGGTGGACATTGGGACTGAGGACCTTCCTGATGGGAGCCAGGGGTGTCCCCCCTTATCTGAGGGAGGACCCCTGTGGGGGATGATGTCATGGGAGGGCACAAGGAGATGGCAGGAGCTCCAACAGGACTGGGAGGAGGCAAAGCTGCTCCTTGCCACCTTGTGCTTGAGGCCAGGACGGAGGACAAAACCCGCTGTCCCCACTCGCAGGCAGTGTCCTGCCCCAGGACTCAGAGACCAGGATCTGGTGAGGGCAGCAGTGCCGCCCACATTCCCAGGGCCTGACCTGGACTCCTCCCTCCTGGGGGACATGGTGCCTTGGGGGACAGAGCAGGCATCTCGACCTCCATCACAAGCACAGAGGGGTCCGGGGGCCGCGGTCCAGCATTCTCCCCTGCGTTACCTGGCGAGTGGGGGAGACCACAGCTGTCTGTACTCCCTCCCTCTTCAGACCCATTCCTGGAGCAGGGGAGGCGTGGGGGGGAGGAAGAGGGGGGAGGCTGGGGCCTCAGCAGTCCTGCCCAGGACGCCCATGCAGTCAACTTTGCCCCTCGGGGCAGATGTGGGACCTGGGGTAGATCTGGGGGAGAATTCTGAGGCAGGATTTCGGAAAGGATTTCAAATATTTAATGAGAAAAGCCAGAGCCAGAGGCTGGCCGGCTCCCAGAGGTGGAACAGGCACAGCCTGCCTGGCCGGGAGCGGGAAGACCGATCCCAGCCAAGCACCACGCGCCTCACCACCAAGGCCAAGCCCCTCCCAGCAACATGGCAAAAGGCCGCAGGCAGAAGGGAGAAGCCTTCACGTGGACACGGAGCCTGGATTCCGGGTGGGGGAGCGTGTTCGGTGTGACAGCAGCTCACCCTGATGGAACCCACTCAACGTTCCTGGTGTCCTCTGCGTGACGGGTGACCTGGTCACACCCCTGCACAGATGGGGACACGGAGCAGCGCCCCCTCACCCTGTTTCCTGTCTTTCCCTCCAACCCACAGGCACAGTGCCAGCCAATCCCGCTGGTTCTGCCTTCACAGTTCCATCCCCAGTCAGGGCACGGGCCGGGGTTGCGGGCTCGATCCCCAGTAGGGGGCGTGCAGGAGGCAGCCGATTGAGGATTCTCTCATCACTGATGTTTCTCTCTCTCTCTCACTCTCCCTTCTTCTCTGAAATCAAGAAAAGTATATTTAAAAAGGAAAAGCAACTTAGGCTCAAGTAACTTCTAAGGGAAATCATGACCTCACCCCACCCCACCCCACCATGGGGGCGGCCGCTGGGTTTACCCGTGAGCGGGGTCCAAGGCGATGGCCCGAGGCTGGTCAAGGTCCTGCCAGAAGAGGACCTTCCGGGACGTCCCGTTGAGGTTGGCCACCTCGATGCGGTTGGTCTCCGAGTCCGTCCAGTACAGCTTCTTGCCGACCCAGTCGCAGGCCAGGCCGTCGGGGGACACCAGGCCGGAGATGACCACGTTCTGCACGGCGGCCCCCGTCTGGTTCAGGTAGGTCTGCTTGATGGCCTCTTCGCTCACGTCCGTCCAGTACACCGTCCCCTTGGAGAACTGGAAGTCCACCGCGGCCGCGTCCTCCAGGCCGCTGACCACGACGGTGGACTCCAGCTTGACTCCGCCGGCGTCCACCAGCCGCACATCCCGGCGGTTGGCAAACAGTAGCAGCGGCGAGGCTGTGGGAACAGAAGCAACCCGTGAGTACCACTGGCTGGGCCGGGGCACACAGCCTGGGGCAGGGGCCATGGCATGGCCACCCTGGCGCCCACCCAGCCCGAGCCCAAGGCCCTCCGTCCTTCTTGCCGCTCCCTAAGGCGCTGCTAGGAAGGGGTCGGACAGGCCCACGCCTCGCCACTCGGGCCCTTTCGATGCAGGTGAGCGCATGGTGCTGTCACAGGCCCCGGGACGTCCCCCTACCAGGCTGACTCGGCTCCTGCCCGGGCACCCCCTGCTGAAGCAGGCGGGGAGAGGGTCGTCGACTCCTCCTCCCACTCTAAACCAGCATCTCTGGTCTCAGGAGGGAGCAGGCTCCCGACGCCAGAGGTTTCCCAGGTGTGAGCATCACCAGGTGGATGGCCCACAGACAGGAGTCGCCAGCCGGCTGCTTTCCAGCCAGGAAAGGAAGTGGCGGAGGGCAGTGCCCAGGGGGCAGGTCGCCAGCCCCAGCTGGGGACAGGAGAGTCCCCGAGGTGACAGGAGTGGAGCTGTCCGTGCCAGAGGCGGACAGGGCCGGGAGGAGGGGAAGGAACGCTCAGAAGCTGCCCGAAGCCCGACGCCCGCCAGGATCCTGGCTCTGCGCTGTTCTTTCTCCCCGAACCGGAAAGACCACATTCCCCCGCGGTTTACACTCTGGGCCGTTCAGGTGCACCCTTCAAAGGCCCACGAGGACGGGGGGGGGGGGGTGTTTTTCCATTTTCTGTGCTTTCCCAACGGAGACTCGGGGAGGGGCGGCTCTTTCCTGCATCGAAGACAGTTAGAAACTCACTTCCTAAGTGTGCGCAGGCGCCCTGCACTCCGTCACCTGGGAGCTCACGGCGAGGGGGGCCTCTGCGTGGGTGGCTGCCCGCCCTCCCCAGCTGGCACCCGCTGCACCTTCCCTCCAGTCCCCTCCTCGGGGCCTGGGCCACCCCAGCTAACGCGGCCCGGTGCCAACGAGGGGCCGGGTGCCCCAGCTCATCCGGGAGACGGGTCCTCCTCTCCCGCAGGTGGAGAAAGGCGAGGGCAGGACGGACAGGGGGAGGCCGGGGCGGGCCGGGTGGGAACAGGGCCAGGCGGGAGGAGGAGGGGCCGTGAGACCAGAAGGGCACGGCGAGTGGCGTGCAGGGGGCTCAGACTCCGCCTGCGCACACAGGACGGAACGGCGGACCCACCCTCGCGTCCTCTATTCCAGCAGGAGACAGACCAGCAGTGACTGCACGCGGTCTGGAGACGTGGGCTCCGGGAACGTCCACTCTGTGTGGAAAAGCAGAGCGGGGCGAGGGGCTGGCTGTGCCTGTCACATAAGACGGCCTCGATGGTCGATGGTCTCACCGAGAAAGTACCACCCGGGCAAAGACGTGAAGGGGGCGAGGGAGGCCTGGAGGGGGGGCGTCCCTGGCGGAGGGAACAGCCGGTGTGAACGTCCCGAGGGAGCACACAGGAGGCAGGCAGACCCTGTGCCCCACATCTACCCCACGGACAAGCCCGTGTGCCCTCCTCTCACAGCACCCACCCCCGCCAGGTCAGGGGTCACAGCTGCATATCTGCCAGATAAGAAGGCTCTTAGAGAGGTGCCTGGCCATGGCTGGGTGGCTCCGTTAGTTGGAGCATCATCCTGTGCACTGAAAGGTTTCGGGTTCGATTCCCTGTCAGGGCGCATACTAAGTTTGGGAATTCAATCCCTGGTTGTAGAGCGTACAGAAAACAACCAATTGATCTCTCTCTCTCTCTCTCTCTCTCTCTCTCTCTCTCTCTCTCTCTCCCACACACACACACACACTTCCTCTCTCTCTCAAATCAATAAAAAAACAAAACGAAACACAAAACAAAACGTATCTCCAGGTGAGGATTTAAAACACACACACACACACACAAAGGTGCCTTGACCTGTCCAAGGTCACTCCACCCAGGATGACCTCGTGACTGCTGGCCTGAACGTTGGGCAGTGAGAAGAAAGAGGCGGGGCCAGGGGACAGCGTGAGAGCTTGAGCCGCTGGCCCGGCCAGCGCCGCACTCCAGGGCCAATCGGAAGGAAGGGAAAGGTCCCAGGCACAAGATTCGCTGCAGCAGCCTTATTTGTAAGTAGAAAAAAAACAAACAAGCAAGCAATCCATCCCCAGTATCAGGATAACTGGGCTGTTCTCAGTGGAAAGTTGTGTCCATTAAAGCATTAAGAAAATGACGGCAGTAACATCAGAAAATGCTAAGTCAAAGCACACACACTGACTGTGGCTCTCAACCCGGATGTACGCGGTTAAGAGAACATGCGAGGTGGGGACAGTCTGACAAGGAGACGGGGCAAGGGAAAGAGGACCTTGTTGAGTCTCCGGGCAAATATATTCTTAATGTCTGAGCCCCGTATTCCATTTATGTCTCTATGAAGTTACCTGTACACTTTTTTTCAAGGCCACACATCACGAGGGCCAACAGACAGGGACAGCCCTCCAGGTGTGAGCTGGGAGCCCGCTCAGGGTGCCGGCTCAGAGCAGGGCCAGCTCAGACCTGGGCCTCTCGGACCTCGACGTCCGGTCTGTGAAAGGGGGCAATCACCGCACCTCCACATCAGAAACTATAGGGCTGAGTCAGGACAATCCATACAAAGGCTCCGCCTGGTTACAGCACAGTCTGGTTACGGCACATTTTAAGCGCTGGATAAACACCAGCCAGGCTGCCCGAGGCAGTTGTAATTCATACAATGTTTCATCTTTTCAGTCCCCGGCCAGGCCAGCTCTGCTACAAAGGAAAGAGCATCGATTCAGACTCAGGTTCGAATCCCAGCCTGGCCCCCAGCTGTGAGGTTTGGAGCAAGACTTTTCATCTCCACCGCCAGCCTCAGTTCCTCACTTACAAAGCAGGAGGTCGCTACTCTCAACAGGCGGTGCTGGCTGCTGTGGCGAGCACTCCCACAGCTCCTCCAAGGTGACCCAGCAAGTCTGCGCCTCGGTCTAGCCCCGAAAGGCCCCTGAAGATAGGGACTCGGAAAAATAGACACCCACGTCCACAGCAGCATTAGTCACCATCGCCTGGAGGTGGGAACAGCCGAATGTCCGTGACGGAGAAACGGAGACGCAAACCGTGCTTTATGGGACATTCCTCAGGAATGCGGTACGGACACACTCGGCATAGATGAAGCTTGAAAACATGACGCTCCGTGAAGAAGCGAGACGCGAATTATAATGATTCCGTGTCAAACTGGCCAATCCATAAAGACAGATGGTAAACTCCTGGTTGCCGGGGGCAGGGGGAGGGAGGATGAGGGGTGACGGGCGTTTTTTTGGGGGTGATGGGAATGTCCTGGGATTAGGCAGAGGTGGTCGCTACACAGCACGGTGCCTGTGCTAAGTGCCGCTCGAGCGTTCACTTTAAAATGCTGGTTTTGCCGAAACCGGTTTGGCTCAGTGGATGGAGCGTCGGCCTGCGGACTGAAAGGTCCCGGGTTCGATTTGGTTGTACTTTGGTTGCAGGCACATCCCTAGTAGGAGGTGTGCAGGAGGCGGCTGATCGATGTTTCTCTCTCATCGATGTTTCTAACTCTCTCTCTCTCTCCCTTCCTCTCTGTAAAAAATCAATAAAATATATTTTTTTAAAAAATGCTGGTTTTATGTTATGTGAATCTCACCTCAATAAATAATTTTTTAAAGGCACCGCTGCACCCCGAACCCACTAATTTCCCTGTGACCGCCTTTCTTCGCCCTGGCCTCCCAGTCTGTCTCACGAGGCACAGATTCATTTCCGTGACCCCGGATGTACACAACCCCTGCTCGGCACGACCCTCAGGACACCCCCTCAAGTCCTGTGGGTTCTCTGTGCCTCCCTGGTAGGGCAGTGGGAGCAGAGGTGGGGTTTGTCTGACTTCCCAAGACCCTCGGCCAGTCGGTGCCAGAAAAAAGGCTTGTCCCCGCTCCAGGCCCAGCCCGGTGGAATCGGGAGTCTGAAAGTGAGTCCCGGTGCCAACAGCCCCATTTTAACCCGTGTAAGCATATCCAGCTTTTATATATAGAATTCGTAACAGATGTGTGGGCTTCCATTCCGATAGCCTGTGTTTTACACTGTTCACATGGTTACACTAAACACAGCCCGACTCAAGGTAATCCAATCCCCTGCTACTGCACCAAAATCAGCCACATTTTAAGAACATGCCTTATTGATATTCACCAAGCGTTACATTGCTCACTGGAGCAGGATGGGGCCTGGACGCAAACTATGGGTTCATCCGTCAGGAACGGTCCTTTGCCCCGTGCCAGCCCCATGGGGAAGTGCAGGGCCACATTCAAGGAGCCTACGAGGGCTTTGTAATCTGCCCAACGCCAGGACATTTTACACGCGTGTGCGTACACACGCGCACGCACACACACACACACATACACATGCAGTTAACCACCTAAGCAAGAAGAACAGGCAGCTGAGTGACAAGGACAGGCGGTGCCTGGAGCCGGGGGAGAAAACGCTGTCAGAGGGCCCTGGCAGTTTTCTGGGAGGAGGAAGCGCTAGCTATGGGTGGCCCTGGCAGGCTTCCTGGAGGAGGGGAGACTGGAGCCTTCAAAGATGAACAAGACTTAGCAAATGCTGAGCATGCCCTGGCCTGACACCAAGATGCATCTACGCACTCAAGTTAATTAATTCCACTCACAACGGCTCATAAACAATTTCCTTGACGCCTAACAGCTCTGAGTGCCTTCTAGCTTGAATTTCTCAAACTGGTTATTCCCACCCGCTACCCACCCTCCGCACCACCTTGTACCCCCATCCTCAGGGGCAGGAGTTCCTGCTTGCCACCTCTGCCCGGGGCCACACCTCCAGGTATGCCTGGGTTGCTCCCACCTTCCCTCCGCTGTCCTTCTGTCTGCCTGCCTAGCCCTGTGCCAAAACCACGTGCCCAAGTACAAGGGCTCTGCAATCTGCCCAGCGTCTGCCCAGCCGGTCCCTCCTGATCACTCCTAGAGGCTGACATGAGCCCACTACACTCCCTTACATTTTACAGCCAGCTTCCCAAATTCTACAAAATCTGTTGCAATTTTTTATGGCATTTTAGATTATGTTTACAGTGTAAAAAAGCAACAATGTCACAGCTTAGCTGGGGGCAGGAGGCAGAGAGATACACAATGTTGCTTTATTGTATGAAAGTGGCTTCAATCCATAATTAAATTATGGTGCAAGACCAACAACGCGAATGTACTTAAAGCTACTGAACTGGACACTTGGGTTACGACGGTATAAACTTCACGTTACGTGTAACTTACCACAACTCAAAACAATGTAAATAATAAAAACAGGGTGTAGTAAGATTATAGAATACTAGAGGCCCAATGCACAAAGATTCGTGCAAGAATGGGCCTTCCTTCCCCTGGCTGCCGGCACCGCCTTCACTCCGGCCAGGAGCCGCCTTTCCGCCTTCCCACACTGCCCAGAGGACCCAAGTGGCTGGGGCGGTGCAGAACGCCTGCATCTCACCCCACCCCTGGTCACTTGGCGCCTACATATACAAATTAACCTGCCATCTTTGTTGGGTTAATTTGCATACTCACTCCTGATTGGCTGGTGGGCATCACAAAGGTACGGTCAATTTGCATCTTTCTCTTTTAGATTATAAACCACTAAATAATACTTAGAACTACAGTTCCAGCCCTCCATTCAAGATTTTTAAATGGTGGCTGGTCATTAAAGCATACTACAACATACTATTTATTTGCATTTTTAAACCAGTGTAGACGCATCTATTCCTAGTTCATTTACGGGTTCGGGGCCAATACTCCTGTTTGTGGGATGTGGAGAGTGATGTTTAGAAGCTGTGACCTGGGCACTGGGTGTGCTCACGGCTGCTGGGGGTCACTCCTCCGGGCCTTCTCGGGAGACAGAGCCAGGAACCCATCCACGACCCATCCGCTTCCCCCCAGGCTCCACCTGGAGAGCACCCCTAGTCACTGAAATGTATTCACATCCCCAAACCAATGCCAACAGGGCCACTGCGGCCACTCCTGGGCCTCGTCCAGCGTGAGGGGGAACCCACGGCACTCTGCTCATACTGTAAACAGTGTCCTCTTCGCAGTGTGGTTAGCGTCCCCCGGTCACACGTCTGTGCCTTTTGCTGGTGATGTCACTGCTTGAGGTGGTGCCGGCATAGTGCTGGGGTGCCGCACGTCTTGTGTTTGTAAACACGAGAAGGGGTGACATGCTTCACAGGGAAAATGTGTGCTAGGTGAGCGCTATTCGGGCCTGAGTGAGCTGCAGGGCATGGGTTCAGCGTTAATCAATCAACAATATATACTACACAAGGTGTCTTTAAACAGAAACGCACACAAGGTTGTGTATTGATGGGTGGATGAAAATGCTGTGGTCAGAGGCTCGCAGGAACCTAACCCCGTGCTTCCGCTGGGAGCTACGGATCAGTATCGGCAAACTCGATGTTTACGGTAACCTTATAGAACGTTAAGTGCCACGTATAAGAATCAACTATGTATATATGTGCACTTTTACACACACACCTATACTATTCCTACATCTAGCTCTGTGTGTGTGTGTGTGTGTGTGTGTGTGTGTGTGTGTCTGGCCTGCTGATTTTAACATGTCCTCAGGGTACTTTCTAACCTTCCTACTTACTACGCTTGTCAGTACCTTCCAAGTAGCTACAGACAGTCCTCAGGTTACGTCGGACTCGACGTCATTTCATGGTTACGTCGCCATCTCCCATTTATTTTTATATAAAAAAAAAGTTCCGTCATTTCAACATATGTGCTTTATGTTTTTTATTATTTATTTACCACAAGTAAAGGTCCGGAATTGTTATCTGTTAAAATTTTTTACTGTTTCACTTCATTACAGATATGTCTGTGCTCCATGTGAGTGACAGGTGCTTATGTAGGTGGGTTCTGACTTACGGTGAAAATCTCGTTACGCCGTGCGCCGTAGGAACGGATCTCCGATGTAACTGAGGACCTACGGTACCTGGCTTCTGTGATTGTCTATATATCTACTTCTGCTCAATATAACCAACTCCCAACCACTCTTGCAGCCTGTGGGCCTGCCACCTCTCACCCGCCCCACCTCACTTCTCAGACGCCGACACCCCCGGCCACATCACCGCTGGCCCCTCAACATGGCACCCCTTGCCACCCCACTTCACTGAACGCCAGGCACCAACATTTCTAACGGGGGAGGGGAGGGGAGGGGAGGGAAGGGCACTGTGGGGAATCACATGGAATCTATAGATCCATTCGGGAAGTGGCAGCTCTGAGACACTGTCCTCCTATCCATGAACAATGACGTAGGTCTTCCTCCGTGTCTTTCTGTAAAATTGTATTATTTATTGCATACACTCTTGGCCATTATTACTCAGATATAATTCTAGGTGCTTTAAATCAAGTTCATCATCATTTTATAAAAACTAGCGTGACTACCAAGGAGACGGGACAATTCCCACGAATCTTGTGGTAAAACATGGATCCTCAACAGAGACCGGGCGGGGCGGGGCCTGTCCAAGGCTCCCCGTCCCCAGGCAGGAAAGCCCTACTTCCCGTCTAAGAGGAAACGTGTGAAAAACACTGATCTGGCTAACACGGAGACATCTGTGCGGTCCCACGAGTGCGTGCAAGGGGCCACCCGGCTCGCCACAAGGGTCGGCCCCTCGGCTCAGCCCCTCGGTTCCACGTGCGATGCGAGAACCGCGCACTTGACTGCCTGGAGCAAAGCTCAGGGGCCTCAAAATGGCTGGAAACTGCACGCCAGCATTCTCAGAAAATCATACCTAAGCTGCTCATGGAACATTCCTAAGGAAGGTGGGAGAAGTATACACACCACACTCACTTTTTTATGTGACCAATCCCTGAAGCCAGGGCTCCCCCCGCCCCCCCACCCCCCAATGTTCCGTCCCCGGCGCCCAGCTCAGCAGTGGCCACGTGAGGCCTCGGGCAGCCGGGACGACCACCATTCGTTCCAGCGACAGAATCCCACGTTTATCGGGGTTTTCCGCAGCTCAGCCAGCGCGCCCGGGACACGGCTCCGCAGTTGTCCACGTGTGCTGAAGCAGACTTGACATTTACGACAACAATAAAACCTTAGGTTTCCTTGAACTGAACAGGTGTCCTGCCTTTTATGGAAAGCTCAGCACACTCCAACCTGCAGGCCTGAGGGGCTGAGCCAGGCGGGACCCTCGATAACATCTAACGCCCCAGGTGGCTCCACTCGCCCCGTCAGCTGAGCTGCCATAGCCCCCCATCTAGCCACATACCTAAGGACCCACGAAGCCAGGGAACACCCCCAAATTCTCCTGGTTCCCCAACGTGGCCTCGGCCCCCCAGGCTCCCTTACATGGATCCCACCAAGACTCCAGCAGACCCCAACCTTTCCACCTCCATGCTGTTTGCTGTTCCCACCCCCACAAACCCTCCATGGTTGCTACACCTGGCCCGGGTGACAGCTGGGGCCTCCATGAGCCTGCCCAGCTCGCCCCACCTCCCTGAATGCGTTGTCTGGACTTCCCCAGACAGGACCCGCAGCCCGCAGCTCAGGGCAGGGATGGCTGATGCCACTCCAGGGCCCATGCAGAGCAGGGCCCGGCTGCCAAGGGGCTTCTGGGGGAGGGCCCTGCTTCCGCACCCCCTCCCCCCATCCCAGGGGTCACCGAGATAACGATCGAGCTGCTGGCATTGTGTAAACGTACTGACTACAGAGCATATTCTAATTCAAATCAGGGCGGATATAGCCAAGGTGGGCACAGGACTGCATCCCGGCCCCAGGGACGGCCCACGGCTTCCTAAACCAGGGCTGCTCGGGTAGAAAGGGCTTGTATCACAACCACAGGGCGGGGAGCTCAGAACAGATGACTAGACCGGCCCCTCCTGGGCGGGGCGGGCAGGTGAGGGCTGGGAAGCAGTTGGGGGAACCTTCTGGAACACTGGAAGTTCTACCCTCCATCTGGGCTAAGGCAGTGCACTGGGGGTGCTGCTCTCCTGCAGTCTGTGAACGTCAAGGGCTGCAGAACAAAGGCCACCGACTCTCTCCCCAACTTCCCAGGCCCAGCCCAGCACAAGGGCGGCACGCTGCTCCCTACTCACTGGCACCTGCCTCACCTCACACCTGCCTCTTACCTGCCAGGGTCCTGGTGCCTCCTTCCTGCTCCCCACGCCCCACTCTCCTCCATCCACACACCTGCCCCAGGACCCTCAGCCACCCCGGCTCCTTCTCCCTCTCCTGGCTCAGTCACCCACTCCTGCTGCCCCCAGTCTAATACACACACACACACACACACACACACACACACACACGCCCGCAGCTCTATAGGAAGGCAGCAATTAACCCCGAGGCCGGGCAGGTTTCCCGAGCAGGGACCACATTGCAAAGGTCAGGGAAGCAGGCGCGCAGGAAGCAGCCAAGGTCAGTCTCGGGGGTGGAGCAGGAAAGAAGAAATCAGTTGCAAAAGATAAAAAGAAAACCTTGGGGCACGCAGAACAGGACATGGGCCTCCGGCCTCCATTACAGGGACGGGCTGCACGCAGTGGGGGCTGGGCCTGGGGCAGGCGGGAGGACCTCTGGCCGCGCGGACAACAGGCCTCGGCCTCTGCTCTAGGAGGAGCCAGGTCAGCTGCTCTGGGAAGTCCTGGGAGACAAGCAAAGGCCCAGGACCTGAGAGGCCCACTCTGCCCCTGCCAGAGGGACCCCTGGGTGTCCGGCGAGGCAGCCCAATGCTCCCAAAGGTCACTCCAAGGTCCTGACCCTGGCCCAAGTGACCTGGGTCCCTTCCAGGAGTGACTGTGTGGCCCTCATTCCCACTTAGCAGAGGGTCACCCCTCGTGCAGGAGATGACCATCAGATGGCCATTGAGTCCCCCCACCTTGCAAGGCTCAAGCCACCAGCTCCTGGCCCCCAGCCCAGCACCCACACGGGACAGCACACCCTGGGGTGGGCAGAGGGGGAAACCAGCATCTGCTGCAGGCCTGCTGCGTGCAAACCACCCTCGGGCTGCCCCAAGGGATCCAGGCAACTCCCCAGGGAGCAGCGGTCTCATCTGATTTTCCAGCAGGTGGAGATTCAGAAGCTCTGACAGGTGACGCAGCTCGTGGAGGTCACCCAGGTGATGATGGGCAGGGCGGGCAGCGGGCCCCGTCCTGAGCTGGGCTTTTCCTCCTCAACCTCTCACAATGCCACACGCTGCCCTTCAGATTCTATCTAGACTCTGCACCTAGACACCGGGGAACATAGCCTGGCGTGTCGTGACCATTTTAAAGGCTCTGAGAAGTCCTGCAGCGCGGGAGCCCAGTTCACTTCCTAACCCCAGGACTTCCCAAATGTCTCTGATCACAAAACACCGTGTAGTGTTGGCCCAGGTGACACATTTCAAAAAACACCGGCCTGGAGGCAACGTGAAATGGAAAACACAAAAGTAACAGTGAACAGGACGCGACAGCAGAGACCCGGCAAGGGCGCCAGGAATCCCGGCTCGCTGGCGATGGCCACCGCCGCCCCCAGCACCTCCGCTCTTTTTTTTTTTTTTTTTTTTTTTTTTTTTTAAATATATTTTATTGATTTTTTACAGAGAGGAAGGGAGAGAGATAGAGAGTTAGAAACATCGATGAGAGAGAAACATCGATCAGCTGCCTCCTGCACATCTCCTACTGGGGATGTGCCCGCAACCCAGGTACATGCCCTTGACCGGAATCGAACCTGGGACCTTTCAGTCCGCAGGCCGACGCTCTATCCACTGAGCCAAACCGGTTCCGGCCACCTCCGCTCTTTTTCACAAACAAGACAGATGTCCTCGGAGGCTGGGGGCCGCCTGGGGCCACGCCTCGGGTGTCCCACACCACTGGCAGCCTTCTGGCCGTGGCCAAGAGGTGTCTGCCTTGAGGAGGGGACTTCTTTGTTTGGTGACCGGGAAACCGTGTGCAACAAACCAGCCCAGATACAATTGACCCAAAGCCCCCAGGACATGGGTCCACACTGATGAGGAAACATCCCGTCCACCAACACAGCGCACGACCAGGGTGACCCCCACTGACCAGGACCCAGGCCACCGAGCCCCAGAGCTGGGTCAGTCTGGCCGGACTCCAGCAAGGGAGGACAGCCCACACAGGGCCCGTTACCAGAGCCAAACCACCTTTCCAAAACCCAGGCCATTAACGGGGCGGAAGTCGGGGTCTGGTCACGGAACACTGCTCAGCAGAGACTTTCCTGTGAGGGAAAGTGCTTCTCCCCGAAAGCCATTTCCGCTGCTAAGTATGTTTTAATTGGGCAAATGTATATATTTCACCGCAGCGGCCGGGCAGGTGCTGACAGAGGGGAGGGGAGCAGGGAAACAGGGGCCCAGGGGCCTGAGAGGGAAGGAAACGGGCGGCCAGGGCTCACCTAAGGGCACCTCTGTCTGTCTGTCTCTGTCTGTCTCTCTCTCCTTCCCTCCCCCCTTCTCTCTCTCTCTCTGTCACACACACACACACACACACACACATTCTGCAAGCCCTCATTTAGCAACTATGGAATGTTATAACTCAGTGATACCTAGGACAAGTTTGTAGGGAATATGACGTTTGATTTATATCCGCAAATGTGCGCTTTCTCTAATTAGAAGGTTTAGGACAGAGCAGGGAAAAATATGTATTTCAGAGTCCCAGTTTGACTTGCCAGAAACCAGCCTGTTACTAACATTCTTATTTTCGACAAAATATAGCATTCTGATTACATACCATTTCGGTTCAATGGCTCCCAGCCTGCCAGGCTCCCGGAAGTGGCCCAAGGCCATGGCAAGGACTGACAGAAGCGGTCCTGGGATCCAGTGGCTGGGGGCCCGCGGAGGGGGAGAGGGGAGCTGACGCTGGCGGTCCATCCTGGTGGAAGGCAAGTCCATCGCTTTCACCCCAAACCCGGAGGCCCCACTGAAACAGGCATGAGGCTCATACAGGAGGTGGGGCCACCCAGGAGAGCGGTTCTGATGGCACCCCCCGTCCAGGCCTCAGTCTCCACATCTGTTCAATGGGGTGACTGAGGTCTGGGCCCAGCAGCACAGTTATTTAAATGCACTGGGGACTCTCGGGCCCATGTCCTTTAGAGATGAAAGAAAACACTTTATAATTCAAACAGCAACTCAGAGACAGGCACTGGGGCTTCAGTCTGTTGACATTAGCGCCCCATGACCCTGAGCAAGTTCCATGGGCTCTCCCAGCCTCAGTTCCCTCATCCACGAAATGGGGTAGTGATGGCACCCTGCCTGCAGAGCGGCTGGAAGGAGTAAACGAGACCATCGATGAACAGCGCTTAGAGCAGTGGTTCTCAACCTTCTGGCCCTTTAAATACAGTTCCTCATGTTGTGACCCAACCATAAAATTATTCTCATTGCTACTTCATAACTGTCATGTTGCTACTGTGATGAATCGTCATGTAAATATCTGATATGCAGGATGGTCTTAGGCGACCCCTGTGAAAGGGTCGTTCGACCGCCAAAGGGGTCGCGACCCACAGGTTGAGAACCGCTGGCTTAGAACCTGCTGAGTCCACTGCAAATGCCAATATGTATTAGCTGTTTTTATCTATTAAGGCTAGGTGCTTGTATCTCAGGTGTTCTGAGGCAGGAGGCACTTATTACAAAATAAGGATTTCATTAAATGTGCACCCCAAAGAAAGCGTTCTCAATGGTGAGAAGTATCAAAACCTCCGAGTGGAAGCTGGTAGAGGTCTGTTAGCTGTCCTTAGAAGTCAACCGAGGAGGCACTTCTGAGGGTCCTGTGTGTGTGTGCATACATGCATTTGTGTGTGTGCGTGCCCATGCATTCATGTGTGATCATGTGAGCCCGCCTGTGTGTGCATGTGTGTGGCTCACAGCTCTCCCAAGGAGCACACACACACTTGGTCTCAACAAAGCAGTAACAGACCAAGCAGCCAAGGAGGGCCTGAGGGACGCTGGACTCTGGGGTCACCCACTCAGTTCTACCTGGCTCTCCGGCCGACTCTGTACCCACCCTGTGTCCTGGCGACCTCCCCTTTGGGCAGGGACCAGTGTTTGATGCCAGAAAGACAATAAGAAGAAGAAGAAAGAGGCCAGATCAAAGGCAGGTAGTAGATACAGTACCAAGTCCCAGGGTCCACACACACCACGCAGATGCAAGCATTTCCCTCGAGGCCACACAAGCAAACCCGAGGATCTGAACACAGGTGCAGACTGCGGTGCCTGCAAGCCACCACCCTGCCAGTCACCACCACGGGCCCGCAGACCGCCAAGCCCCCACCAGTCAGCGGGCTCCCTATCCGACTGGCAGAGGCCGGTGGTTTCCACCGAGGCGAGAGAAGCCCCCCCACACACACTGACGTCCCCCCACGCGCTCACAGAGACCGCATTGTTCTGCCCGCAGAGGAAACCGGAGAGCTGAGCTCACCGTGATTTGGAACTGGCAGAAAAGGACATCTGGGAGAGGAAACACATTTCAGAAACAAACATACCTTTGTACCAGCTTTTATTTTCTTTAAGTGTTGCACAAAAACCATAATAATGAAGACGTGCCAAATTCACCATCATGCTGCAAAATCTCCTTTTTTATGGGAAAATGGGGAGGCTCTGCTTTCAAATGATCCCTGTTCCTCGAAAAAGGCAGCTACCTGGGTGCCGAGGTCTGCAGGCCGCCGCCGCCAGAGCCCAACACAAGGCCTCGGCCGCAGGGCGTGTCTGTCCAGCATGTGGACAGATGGAAACCATCAGATAAAACTCAAATGTCCTCTCTGTGGTTTGCTTGTAACCTCTTGCCGTCTGTCCCTGCTGAAGCCTCGCAGAGGCTGACACTCCTCGAGCCGCTGGCATCTCTTGGTTCGGAGATCCCACGCAGGGTTAGGGCTGCTGGAATGTTCAGCCCCCGGGACCAGCTCCGACTACCCTGGGAGCCAAGCTCAGTGTTGGGTCTGGAGGATCCTAAGAATGAGGAGACACCCATCACGGGCTTCTGCGGGGCCCTAGGGGAGCTCCTCCAGTGCTGGGCACCTCCCCTCGGGCAGGGACCAGCGTCTGATGCAGGCAGGTCTGGAAAGACAGGACAGAATTCTCCACAGAGAAACCCGGACAAGCCCCTGGTGACACGTCCTGGGCTCCAGGGTGGGAGCTGCTCCGGACCCCACGCTGAGCACGGTTCCCAGGAAAATCGGAGCTGGTCCTGGGTGCTGACCTTTCCAGCAGCCCCCAAACCCGCACAGGGGCTGGGAACCCAGTAGTGCCGGCTCCTCGATGTGCATGGAGACGCAGCCGCCTCCTTCCTCCGAGGCTGGTGTGAAGGTTACACAGTGGGAGCGTAACCGGCCGGCAGCAGGAGGAGGCAAATGCTACGGGGAGAGGCCACCTGGCAATTCTATCCAGAGAGGGCGACCCATCCAAGCGACACAACAGCCAGGGTCCAGGTGGCAGAGGCGCAGGGGCCGGCCGCAGGCGGGGCTCCCCATCACAGCCCTCACCTTGGCGAGCACCGCTGGCCGAGGGTCAGTGCGTGCTGCCCCGGACGGGGCCGGTGCCTGCCTGTTCCCAGGGGCCTAGTTCTGAGCTGGTTACACTAGAGCGAGTCAGCACATAATCTGCTAGAGGCTTAAATTACTCCTAGGCTAAAGGCCACAACAGGAAATGAGGAAAGCAGGCGCCTGTCCAGCCGAGAAGAGGCAGGTCCCACCTGAACTCATGGCCAGAGGGCAGGTGTGGCAGGAAGGCCAGGAGCTCAGGGCTGCATCCTCCGCGTTACAGCGCGACCCGGCACCCAGCCTGGAGAGCAGCAGCCCTCGTTCGGAGTACCTACTGGGTGCAGAGCCCAGTCAGCAGTCCTGGGGAAAGGCACGGACCATCCGAGGGATGCCCAGCTCCCTCCCCTGCCTGCAGGGGGTGAGCTGACCGGGGGTGGGGGGGGGGCGGGGGGCGGGGGGCAAGGGGAAAGGCAGGTGGGCAGGCTGCCGGGTGCAAGGGGACTGGAGGGGGGCTGCTGGTCAGCTCTCCAGAGAGGAGGCCCTGGCCCTGTAAATCAGCCAGGCTGTTAGAAGAAAGGCACCAGGGAGAGGAGGAAGTAGGGTCCCTAACAAAGCCCTCTGAGAAGGGAAGGCAGGGGTGCACTGGCAAAGCCCACACATGGATGGATGGCCTCCGGATAAAGAAGCAACACAGAAACACCTGTTGCCCACACCTCTGCTAGAGGAGGCCTGACGAAAAGTGCCCTCTGACACCTGCACCTGCCCGCCCCCCCTCCCCCGGCCCCCTGGCCGCAGGGCCCTGGCCGCAAGCTACAGCACAAACACCCGCTTTACTAGGCAAGGGTCAAGATGCGCTCCGGGAGCCATTAGGCTCTACATAGAGATTAGGCAATTAACGCACCTCACTGCTTCTCCTTCTAATTGGAGATGGGCCCACGGTGGGAGGTGCAATGGTTCCCACCAGACCACTGTCAGACAAGTTACACCTGATTCCAGAGCCCCCATGGGCTCTCCCCAGAGGATAACGATTATGACTGCCATAATCATCCTAACAGTTCGTCATTATCAAAAGCACTTTACAGCCTCGCCCCGCCCCGTCGCATCCCCGGGCATGTCTACGTGGAGGTGGGGGCACTGTGATCATAGCCCAACAGGTGAGGAGGCTGAGGTCCAGAGGGTTAACTGGCTTGTCCCGGCTGCAAAGCTGAGTGGAGCCAGGAATTCGAGCCAGGCCACAACAGGTGGCGGGGCCCTGGGATTCCAGGCCTGGGGCTGGGTGGGGGCCCCAGGCTGGCTGCTGGGATTCCTCTGCAGCCCCCTCAGCTGTTCACAGCAAACCTGCGGGGGGTGGGGGAGGAGCGGGGCGCAGAAGGGAAGGAGACTCGGGGCTGAGTGTGGCCCCAGCAGGAGGGGGCCCTTTACCCACCGTTGCTGTCACCCAGGACTTCAGGGATCACGGATCAGGACCAGTTCCCATCCACATCACCATCCAGCTCTGCTGACGCAGCCAGCGAAGCTGGGAGAAACCCTGAGCCTCCCCGAATTAGAGATTACCGGCCCAGGATCCCGGAAAACTCCACCCTCACAGACCCACAGGCAGGCAGTTCCCTAATCCGACCCTGTAGGCCCAGGAGTCCCACCTTCAGCCACATTCCATCCTGGCGGGGTGGGGCACCAGGAAGGCCTCGGTACACAGAGAGGAAGTGGCAGGAAGATCGGCCCATGGGCCAGGGACTGGCCATGCAGGGATGCTGGGGCCGATGGAGATGCTGGTCTGGGCAGAGCTCTGAGCAGACCTTCCCAGCTCCTCACAGATGAAGCAGAACAGGGCCTCCCCAAAACCCTGCACCCCCTTCCCCCCCCCCCCCCCCGCCTCGAGGCCAGCCCTGCCTGAACCCTCCAGATCAGTGACTCCTGCTCAGGTCCACAGCCCAAGGAGGTGGACTGGCTCCTCCAGGCGCCTGAAAAGCCCATGGAAACTCCGGGGAGGGGCTGACGGAAGCCCTGCAGCGCCTCCCACCCGCTCCGCGTGGCGACTGCCCGTGTCTGGGATCCATAAGCAGGAAAGGTTGTTACTTAACAAACATACTTTCCTCGAAAGGACAAGATCTTTCAAACAGAAGGCACGTTTTTTAACAACTAGAAACGGGAGCCCCAAGGAGGAAGGTGGGTAGGGATTCAGTGGACACAGGACCTCAGGGTCAAGTGCGTTTGGGATGCACCGGTTCCTCGAGGAAAACAAAGACCAGCTTATTTGGAGCAGGCCCTCTCTGAGTCCGAGCCTCGGAAATACGGGCTCTTCCTGGGGGCGGCGGCCCCTCGCTTGGCCCCACACAGCAGGACAGATGTTCTTCAATCTGGGAAACAGCTGGGCTGGATTTCGGGATGGGAGGAGGGGGAGGGAGCTCACGACACAGCAGATTTAGGGGCCAGAGGAAGTAAGTTTGGGGCAGATCTGTCCCGTGGACAGACAAGGCCTCCGGAGCCCTGAGACAGCTACTGAGCGTCCACCCCGCAGCAGACACCATGCCAGGGGCGGCAGGACAAGGATGGCGCCTCTGTCCCCCAGGCCCTCTCAGGCTGGGCGGGCCACGGAAGGTTCCGGACTCCGAGATGGATCTGGCTGGAGCAGCACTCACTCTGGGGAGCAGAAAGGAGGCCTGAGCCAGCGCAGGGGCAGCGGGGGACGGTGGGCGGAAAATCTCCAACTCTGGACGCTGAGAAACGAGTGTCGTCTTCCGGGAAAGGGAAGAATACGATGAAACTCGCTGTAGAAAAACTAATCTGGCCAGAAAGTTACATAAACGGGCAAGGGGAAGAAGGTTCTAGAAAGAAGGAGACCGCACAGAAGCGTATGTCCTCCACAGCAAGTGCAGAGAGGGGTGGGGAGGGGGTGACAGGGGAGGCCTCTGAGCAGCGTGGCAGGCAGGCTTCCCAATGAGGACAGACCAGACGCGGGGCCTGTGGGGGGGGGGGGGGGGCGGGGGCGGGGAGCCCAGGCATCAGAGTCAGCTCCGAGTCAGCTCAGTAAAGACCGTGGGAGGCCAACACAGCGCCCCCACACCCGGACTCCCCACTCACTCTCCTTGTGGGGGGCGGTTTGGAGAGTTGGCCTGTCCCCCAGGCAAGCAGGTCTTGCTCCCAAGCCACCTTGCAGTGAGGACGTCCCCTCGCTCCCATCACCAGCTCGACCGGTACCAGGAGAGCCAGTGGAGAGTCTGGAAGGCTACCAGGCACCAGGGCTGACGCGCTCTGGCCACAAGCTCAGGCGGCTTTGAACTCCCCATTGAGCAATTTCCTGCGAGTTTTGTGAGGCAGGTACCGCCTCCCGTCTGGGCTAATGGAGGGGTGCCGCCTGGGGAAGAAACGAAAGTTGCTCACATTTTGTTCTGGAATGAACTAGGGGAGGGGAGCGGTAATGTACACAGTAATTATATTTGCCCTCGGGTAACGCTGGAATTAGTTGCGTTAGCGCTCGTTTCCTGAGTCGATGTGGCTCAAGCAGCCCAGCACAAACGTCACCTCCGATTCCTTCCAGGTCCTGCCAGCCACCCAAAAGGAGAAGACCGCCCCGTCGAGGCCACGATGCGTTTCTGTCCACAGCCAGAGACCAGCTCGCCTGTCGGAGAGCACTGCTCAAGTCCGGCCCTCCGACACCTGTTCAATGTCACCATTTACTGTCCCCGGACCCAAAGATCAAAGGATGGAACTCGATAGGCTGACTCTGAAGTTTATCGCAAAAGAGTAAACGTGCAATAGGAGTCAACACAAACCTTCTTTGGAAAGAACAATGACGGGGGAATTGCACCATCCATCTCAAAATATCCTGTGATGCTACACAGATTAAAACAGCAGCCTGCTGCTGCCCAACAGGTCACGGAGAAGGTTCCAGAATCAACAGCCGAGCATCTATGGACACGGCACATGAAAGGGTGACTTTATTATTCTTTTTTTTTTCTTTTCTTTTTTAAAATCTTTATTGTTGAAAGTATTACATATGTCCCATTTTCCCCCTATGGATCCTCTCCAACTCACCCCTCGCCCGCCTCCCCAGGCCTTCTCCACCCTATTATCTGTGGCCAGGGTTATGCATATATACATACAAAGTCTTTGGTTGACTACCTCCCACCCACCCACCCTCCCCTGCCTTCCCCCTGAGATTCTGTACTCTGTTCCATGCTTCCATGTCTCTGAATCCACTCCGTTCATCAGTTTATTTTGTTATTTAAATCCCATGTATGCATGAGATCATGTGATACTTGTCTTTTTTTTTTTTCTAATATATTTTATTGATTTTTTAGAGAGGAAGGGAGAGGGACAGAGAGTTAGAAACATTGATGAGAGAGAAGCATCGATCAGCTGCCTCCTGCACACTCCCCACTGGGTATGTGCCCGCAACCAAGGTACAGACCCTTGACCGGACCCGAACCCGGGACCCTTGAGTCTGCAGGCCGACGCTCTATCCACTGAGCCAAACCGGCTAGGGCTGATACTTGTCTTTGACTGATTTATTTCATGATACTCTCCAGGTGAAAGGGTGACATTTTAAACGAGTGGGGATAGGATGGGCCATTCTGTCAAGGTGTCGGGACCACTCCATACCCACTAACTGGTAGCAGGGACTGTTCAGATCCCTACCTCACACCACACATCCCCTCAAAAACCAGAGAGAATGTCTGACTATAAAGTACAAAACAGTAACAGGTCTTGGAGAAGATAAAGGAAGATGTATTTATAACCTGGGGGTGGAGAAGCCAGGCACAGATCCCAGAAGCCATAAGGGAAAAGAATGGGAGTTTGTGTTGTTGTTGTTGTTTTAATATATTTTTATTGATTTCAGAGAGGAAAGGAGAGGGAGAGAGAGAAACATCAATGACAAGAGAGAATCACTGATCGGCTGCCTCCTCTAAGCCCCCAACTGGAGATCAAGCCCACAACCCGGGCATGTGCCCTGACCGGGAATCGAACCATGACCTCCTAGTTCATAGGTCGACGCTCAACCACTGAGCAACACTGGCAAGGCAAGAATGAGAGTTTTTATAACATAACACTTTTTCATGTCTTTATGATAATAAACCACCCAAAACAAGGATGGACTAGCTACAGACCGGAAGAAAAAACTGGGAAAAATATATATAATCCAGCCAGTGTGGCTCAGCATGGCCTTTTGGAGGCACTTGTCAGTATCTTCACAAACTTATGAATGGATCTACCCTTTGACAAGGAATGTATCCCACAGAAATACTAGGCCCACGTGCACAGACATAAGTGCGTGGTGGTGTTTTCTGTGGCACGCCTTGCAACAGCCACAGAGCCTGCAAGAACTGAAACGCTCTTCTGGGTAAAAGCGGTGACATGGGGTATGCCCTCGCTATGAAATAGCTCCTGGCTTTTAAAAAGAATGAAGTTCTAGCCCTGGCTGGATCTGCTCAGTGGTTAGAGCGTCGGCCCACAGAAGGTAGGATCGTAGGTTCAATTCCAGGTTAAAAGCTCCTCAGTTGTAGGTTCAATTCCCAGGCCCCAGTCAGGGGTGCATGCGGGAGGCAACCAATCAATGTGTCTCACGTCAATGTTTCTCTGTTTCTCTCTCTCTCTTTCTCTCCCTCTTCCTCTCAATCCCTTTCACTCTCTAGAAAAAAAAAAAAAGCAAGAATGAAGACCTAGAAGATACAGAAAATTTTTACAATATGTAAGAAAAAAGGAAAGCTATGAAATGACAGGTAGAGAGTGACTGGATGTAGGTAAAAAATGAGTCCAAAACAACGTAACATGTTAACATATGTGTTAAAGGTCTGGTCATCCCTGAGAAGAGAATTAAAACAGGCAATAAAAAAGACACTCACCTTTGCAGAAAGAGGTGCCATGGTAAATGTTTAAGCTGTTTATATGTACTCACGTATGCCTCGTATTTACTTTTTAAATGTTTTCATTGATTTGAGAAAGAGAAAGGTAGAGGGAGATAGAAACATCAATGTGAAAGGAACATCGATCGCCTGTCTCCTGTACGCCCCCTACTGGGGATTGAGCCTGCAACCTGAGCATGTGCCCTGCCCGGGACGGAACCAGTGACCACTTGGTACATGGGTCAATGTTCAACCACTGAGCCACACCAGCTGGTCTTGCATTTAAACATATGTATATTTTCATAAAAGACAATGACGAACAAGCACATGGAAAGATGTTCAGCGTCATTACTCACCAGGAAAATGCAACTTGAAACCACCATGAGGGACCATTTCACACCTGCTAGGATGGCTTGAAGCAAAAAAAGGGGCCATTAAGTGTTGGCCGGGACATGGAGGAGCTGGAACTCTTGGGCCTTGCTGGTGGGAATGTAAAACGGTGCGGCTGCTGTGGAGGCCAGTTTGATGGTTCCTCAAAATATTAGACACAGAATTACCATATGGTCCAGCACGTCCGACAGTGCAAGCAGGGACTCAAACAGACCCTTGCACACCCACGTTCACAGCAGCCTTATTCACAATCGCCAAAGGTGGAAACCGACGCAAGTGTCCATCGACAAATGAATGGATACACAACATATGCTCTACCCATACGATGGAATATTCTTCAGACATAAAGAGGAATGGCGTGCCCTAGCTGGTTTGGCTCAGTGGATAGAGCATTGGCCTGCAGACTAAAGGGTCCCAGGTTCGATTCCTGTCAAGGGCACATGCCCAGGGTTGTGGGCTCAGTCCCCAGTAGGGGGCGTGCAAGAGACTGCCGATCAATGATTCTCTCTCTTCATTGATATTTCCATCTCCTCTCCCTCTCCCTTCCTCTCTAAAAGCAATAAAAAATTATAAAAAAATAAAAAGAGGAATGGCGTTCCCACACATGCGACAGCTTGGATGAACCTGGACAACATCACCCAAAGAAATAAGCCGGACACGAAAGGACAAACAGCGTGTGACCCTACTAATGTGTGGTACCTAGAACAGGCTAATTCAAAGACGCGGGAAAGTGATGTCACCATAGCAACCTCCCAGCGGGTCCAGGCAAGAGAGGACAGAAGGACAGAGGACTCAGGATCTGGGCACAGACTGATCACAACCTGAGGTTCCAGGGCCGCGTAGCTGCTGGTGCTTTGTGAGCTTGAGGCCCACGCTCACTGGGCAGGGCGAGCCCGTGGGTGCCAGCAGAGAGCTAAGTCCCCTACCAAGCGACAGTCCATCTGTGACAAATCGGAAACCAAAGGCCGGCCTGGGGGGCTGCACAGATAATGGGGCTGCTTCAGGCTCAAGTCCAGGCAGAACTGATGTGGGCAAGGATGTGCCCTGGTTGGCACACACCCCACATAGCTTAGGGGCATGGAGTCCCCCACTTACCAGGGCAAGGACCAACAGCCAGGTCTGCTCCCAGCTGTGCTTAGGCCTGGACTGGAGCTGCCAGCCACCCCTCAGGGGCAAACCGGCACCAGAAACAGACCCCCATCATCTTTCGCTACCTCCGGGCCCCCAGCTGGGCAAGGGTGTTAGGGCCTGGACTCCTGGGGCACTTCTGAAAGGAAATCTGGAGGCCTGGGCAGGGCTCTCAAATCCTTCCCCGAGTGGCCTGTCTTGAGGGAACAGCTTCCCGCTACCTCCTGACACTGGCTCCCTGAACCCCGCCAGGGCCCTGCAAGGCAGAGCCAGGGTCCCCACTTTGCAAGTGAGGAAACCAAAGCTGAGAGCGAGCAAAGGACTTTCTAAAACTGAAGGGAAAGCAGCGAGCAGCCAGGCCCGGAGGCAGGACCCTGGGCCGCTCCCTGTGCGAAGCAGCTGCCTCCGCGTGTCAGCACTGGGACTGCGCTGTCCCCAGGACGCCCCGCGGGACCCGTCTCCAGCAGACACAACACCACCGTCTGAGCCCACATCTGAGCCCACGTGTCAACAGGCCCCGAGGTGAGGGCTGGACAGAGCCCCTCGCTCCCATCAGAGCCTCCCATTTTGAGAGCATTAGTGGCCGTGGGAGAGGCCTCAGAGGCCCAGTTTCTCCCAGGGCTCCTGTCTCACTGACCGGAGACCCTCCCTGGAGCCCAGCACCGGCCCTCAGCTTGTCCCCTCGGCTCCCTTCACCATCAGCTGTCACGTCTCTGAATCAAGGCAGGAGGATCTAAGGGCTAATCTGCCAGGTCCTGGCCCAGCTTAAAACAGCTTTCACCGTCCCAGCCCCAGGGGACACCAGGGCCTCCAGCCCACACCACGGCCCCCAGCCCAACAAGATCAACCTGCCGGCGGGCGAGGAACAGCAAGATGTGCTCTACCCACACAATGGGAGATCGCTTGGCCGTGAAAAGGAATGAGGCGCTGACATGTGCTACCATGTGGCCGGACCTCGAAACCCTGACACCAAAGAGGAAAAGCCGGCAAGAAAGACCACACCATATGATCCCATGGACATGAAAAGTCCAGGGCAGGCAACTCCACGGAGACAGAAAGCGGACTGGCGGCTGCCGAGGAAACGGGGAGGTGCTGTCTGATGGTACCGAGGCTTATTTCGAGGTGCTGAAATGTTTTGTGACTTGATAGAAATGGTGGTTAATCATACAACATTGTGATTATACTAAACTAGAGGTCCAGTGCACAAAATTCGTGCAGGGGGGCGGGTTCCCTCACCCCAGCCTGCACCCTCTCCAATCCGGGACCCCTCATGGGATGTCCAACTGCCAGTTTAGGCCTGATCCCCAGGATGTCAGCCTAAGCTGGCAGTCGGCCATCCCTCTCACAATCCGAGATGGCTGGCTCCTAACTGCTCATCTGCCTGCCTGCCTGATCACCCCTAACTGCCCCTCCTGCCAACCTGGTCACCCCCAACTGCCCCCCACTTCTGGCCTGGTCGCCCCCAACTGCCACACACCCCCCGCCGGCCTGGTTGCCCCCAACTGCGCCCCCCCACCCCGCTGGCCTGGTCACCCCACGCAGCCTGCTGTTCAGTTGTTTGGTCGTCCCTCACCAACCCCCTTGCTGGCCTTGTGGCCGCAAGAAGCCTGCTGTTCGGCTGTCGGTCCGGTTGTTTCAGTCGTGATGGCCCCTGGCTTTTTATATATTAGGATACCTCCAAATTGTGCACTTTAAAAAAATTACTTTTATGTGTACTTCATCTCAACTTGAAAAAAAAAAAAAAAAGATCAATTCAGCACCTTTCACCTAGAACAGATCTGACTCCAGCCTGTGTTTCCTATCCTCCCCTGACCAAAGCCTTCCGGAAGCTTCCATCGCCTTCTGGCACACATCCAGACTCTGCAGTAGGATCCAGCCTCTCTCAGTGGAGAACCTCTGGTCCGTGAGGGTGAGGCCCCAGGCCCAGGTCTCTCCTAACTCCACAGTCAGGAACAGCCGGCAGCAAAGACTGGGCCTCACCGCCTTTCTATCCTATTCTATCCCAACACTTCACACAAATGCCCAAGAGTAACACCAACCACAGCAGAAGCTGATCCAATGCCAGGCTGCTGTTCCACTGAATCCGTGGCAGGAAGTATTATTATGCCCATTTTACAGAAGGCAAAACCGAGCCACACAAAGCTCTCCCTCAACCCCCCAAAAGCAATTAGCAAGACTCTGGACCACTCAGGGTCCATGCCCTTGCTATTAACCACTCCAAGGCACCCCACTTAATGTCAGCGATAAACAAGTCAGACAGCAGACAAGATATCCAAGGTCACACACAGAAGAAACATCCAGAGTGTAGAACAACAACTTCCAAACCTTTCAGGCAAGATCAAGGCCCCTATTACACAACAGGCACAGCCTGCAGCTCTGCCACCACCAGTCGTGGGGCAGGGATGGCGCTAAGAGTTTCACATATGGCATGTAATGCTCCCAAACGCCCAGCATCGGGGGGGACCAGATGAAGACACTGAACACACAGAAGCTAAATAAGTCGTCCAAAGTCAACCAGCTGCTGAGCACATACACCAGGTGGGTCTGACGCCAGGCCCCTGCTCAGCCCTGGTGAGCCGCCGCGGCCAGCACGAGTCCTGCATGCTGAGTCCTCACCTGACTGTACCCCCCTCCCCAACCAGTGTGCAAACTCTGCTACATGCCTGAGCAGTGAGACAGTGCGGCTGAAATTAGACGGGTTCCAAATAGGACAGGATCTCCACAGCAAGTGTTGGACCATATGGATGGACTGGGTACATTCTTGGATCCAAACGGGAGGGTTACAGGCACGCGGGCCCTGCTCTGGAAAGGACGTTTGCTGGGAAGATTGTCTCAGTGGACTCCACACACCATCTAGTTAACACCCACTAGCCGGGGCCCCCCCAGTGGCCAGGCCCTGGGCATCTGCAGTAACCTCCCTGGGGGATCCTGGACAGGCGGGGCCTGGAGTGAGTGCTGTGGGGCCAAAGGGGAGCAGCCTTGGGCCGTTCCCAGCAAGGGAACCTCGAGAACAAAGGCACTTCAGTGGGCTCAGAGCTTCAAATTGCAACAGGAAGCAATCAGGAAAAATAATTAACTACCAACTTACTGGCTTCAGTCTGGACGGAGGCATAAATCGAGCCCAGGAATCAGGGACATAGCCCATCGAGAGCAGTCCCAGCGCTTCTGCAAATGCCGCCTGGTCCTTCCATTTTAGGCCTGGGTCACCCCGCCGGCCGTGCTCTGAAAACCTCAGGCTCATATACTTCCTAATGGTAAAATAATCAACTCTATTTCTGCCTCACATACAACTGAGCTCCACAGATGGGATTCTTCTCCTTGGGGGCTTGAACTGCACAACGGCAGGCATTCGCCTCTGGCAACGTCACCCCAAAAGCTACAGGAAATCCAAAACTGCAACGAAGTGCAAAGCAACAGAGCCGGCTGAGAAACCCCACCTTTAAAACAAACATCTTCCCCAAAAAATCCGTTTGCCTCCGTGATCCAGGCATTTCCGGAGAGAAAAGGAGCACGTTGGCCTCAACTCCCCAGATACTGTCATTGTTTGGTCGTCACCTTGTTTTGCTAGGATCGGACACGGCCGAGAAATGTAAAAACACTCCTGAGAGAGACCAAGTTGGGGTGAAACCGCCAACAGTCTCTAGGCTTGGACTGGGGGGGGGGGGGGCAGGAGGGCTTGAGGAAACCATGCTTCTCGGTCCCCCCAAACCTCAATGTAGGGGGCCGCAGCACTAGGAACGTGACCACAGAGCCAGGCCAGGACACCTCCCTGCAATGTCCACCCTGGAAATATTCAAGGAGACAGCTGTTTGCCTTAAAGAGGCCCAGACAAAGGAACCCAAGGTCCCACACCCCCCCCCAAAAAAAAACCGCCACCAGCAAAACAGCAGCCCCCATAGCACGGGCCTCGCTGGCCATGTCCACCGGCCCTGCCACACTCCAGACAAACAACACTCACGTCTGAGGATAATGATTTAGGTAGCGAGAGACTTGCTTCAAAAACCACATGGCAATCTCCAAATTAAAAGAACATGTGTAGCGTTTCGGAGGCGCTTAGGTTTCCTAAGCCCTCCTGACCTCAACTCCACCCCTTGGGACACACCAAAAGTTGCAGAACATTCCCAGCCCTCGGTCTCCCCAAGGGTGTGCACAACCGACGCTCGAGCTCGCGGCCCCGCCACGCCGCGCCCTGGAACCCCGTCCTCCGCGGCGGCCCCACGCAGCCGGCCCCTCGGAGGCCACCCTTTGGTGCCCCCGTGGCCAGACGGGTCCTTGCGGCACCTGGCAGGTGTCAGTCGGTTAGAAAACCGACAGCCACACCGATGAGAAGCCAGCGCCACAGGCCAGGCCGCCCGCGCGGGTCTCAGAACTTTCTCTGCAACTTAAATCAGTTCTCGGAGCTCGCAGGCCGGCCGCGCGGCCATCGGAAGCAGGCTCGCCAGAGTTCCCGGCGCAGGGCGGCCAGGCCCGTCTCGGGCCGAAAGTCCTCGCTCGGCGCCTGCCCGCGGGGCCGGGGTCCCCGGGTCCCAGCGCGGCCTCGCCCGCCGGCTCCACGCGGGCGCACTGCCGAGCGCGCCGGGGCCCGGGCAGGTGAGGGCCCGCCCGCGCCGCACCTGGCAGGGACGGCGCCGCCCGCGCGCCCCGCTCGCCGCCCCAGGACGCTCCGGACCGGGCCCTGCGTCCCCGGAGGGGCCCGGACGGTGGAGACAAAGGGCCGCGCGCGGCACCCGGGCGGCGGGGGCCGACGGGGGGCGGCGGGGACCCGCGGCGCGCGCCCCAACTCGTCCCCAACTTGCAAAGTCGCTACCGCGCGCCGCGCACTTGGCCGTGGGCCGCCCGAGACGCCTGGGCTCCCGGGCCATTGTCCCCGCGGCCCGCGCCCACCTACCCGCGGCGGGGGCCAGGCTGCAGCACAGCGCGAGCAGCAGCAGCGGCGGCGGCGGCGGCGGCCGGGGCGGCGCCGCCTCCATGTTGTCCGGGGCCGGCGGGCCCGCGCCGCGCTCACTCAGGCTCCATGGCGCGGCGCGGCAGCTCCTCGCGCGGCTCCCGGCGCCTGCCGCCTCCCCCTCGGGCGCCGCGGACCAGGACGACGGGGGAGGAGGGAGGAGGAGCGGGAGCGGAAGCCGCGCCGCGTCTCCGCCCCCCGCCGCTGCCGCCGCCGCCCGCCCGCGCCCCCCGCGCTGGCCGCGCCCTCCCGCGGGCGCCCCCCGGAGCCGGCCTGCGGCGAGGCTGCCGCTGCGCGCCGTCCCCGCGGGCCTCCCCGCGCCCCCCGCCTCCTCTGGAGTCGCCGGGGCTCCACCGGGCGCGGGTTGGACTCCGGGCTCCCACCCCGTGGGGGCCGGGGGCCCATCAAGTCCCGGAAGCAGGTGTGTCACCTGTAGGGTGGCACAGACCGGGCCTTTACCGATGGGTAAACTGAGGCCCGGGGGCGGGGCGTGGGGAGGGGTGTTGTCCGAGGCCCACGGGGAGGCAGTTTGGGGGCTGTGAGCCAGGGGCTCCCGGAACAAGGTCTGTGCGCTTTCCCGCGACGGCAGCCACCGCGGCAGCCCCCACCTGTTCGCACCGGTGAGGGCGCCCGGGAGGGCAGAGCACCGAGTGACAGAAGTAGCTGGTGGAGAGAGGCAGGAGCTGCACGGGCTGCGATTGGAGTGGGCTTGAGGTTTTATTTTTTAACTAAATGCCCTCCACATGCGTTATGATACAGAGCCTGAGCGCAGACGTGCTGGTCTTCCCAACAGCTTCCGGGCGGGCTGAGCGAGAAAGGCCCTGGGGCGGCAGACCCCGCCTTTGGCTCATTCAACCAGCAGGCACTGACTCCCCCATGTCCCTGGCTCTGTCCCCACCTGACCATGGAGCTCTGCCTGGACCCTCAGGGGACAGGAGGGGCTGGGAGGGCCATGGCACTAGCTCTGGAACCCGAAGGCCCCAGTTCAAACTCAGGCTTCTACCAGCTGTGCCCTTGGGCAGGTCTAAATATAACCTTCCCCCAGCGCTTTCCTTCCTTACAGAATAGGGCCAGCAGTGCCCTGCAGGTGAGCGTGAACTATCACAACCTGTGCTCAAGATGCCAGCATTCTTCCTGTATTTGTGACAACTTTACAAAGCTATGCAGAATGTCTCTGTCCTATGGGGTTTATATTCTAGGGAGGGAGACAAGCAAAATCAAGAAGACAGATCAATTTAAAACAAACAAAAAGCCCCAAAACACTATTAACAGACTGTGAGGAATTCCATGAAAAATGAAGATTATTGAGCTGCAATGTCTGGGGAATTCTGACTTGGGAGGTGGGAGCATTGACAAAGGAGTGGGCACCGGCAAATGGTGCAGTAGGAACAGCCAGCTGGGCCAGTGTGGATCAGACCTGGATAAGGAATTGAGAAGTATCCAAAGAGGAATGGGGAGCCATTGTAGGCATCTATAATAATAAAAGCGTAATATGCAAATCGACTGAACGTCCAAACAATGGAATGACCATCAGGACAACTTTCCAGACGACCTTCCGGACGAAGCCATGGCTGCCAGGGTCTAGGCTGCTGGGGCTGTGAAGGCCTACCCTTGCATGAATTTCATGCATCAGGCCTCTAGTTTAAGCAATAAAATCCTTGCCGATTTCTCTCACACTCTATGCCCAATCTCAGTAGCACATCCTGTTGGCTCTACTTTCAAAACAGATGCAGACTCCCTGCTCTTCTCCCACCTCCACTATCACCACCCCTATGGGTGTCCTGCTTCCCATTTTGACCCCCTCAGTCTAATCTCACAGCAGCCACAGTGAGCAGGTTAAAACAAGTCACATCACATCCCTCCTCTGCTCAAGAACTTTCTAAAGCTCCTGTATCAGTCAGAATAGAAGTCAAAAAGCCTTATGGCACCTACTGGGCCTGATCTGGCCATACCTCTCCCTTTATCTCTCCAGCCTTCTTATGCACCCTCCTTGCTCTCCCTCACCCTGTTCCAGACTCTGTGGCCTCCTGGCTGGTCCTCCAACACACCAGGCGCATTCCTGCCTCAGGGCCTTTGCACTTGCTGGCCTCTCTTCTGGACGCTATTATCCCTAGTTATCTGCATGGTTCACTTCTTTACATCTTCATTTCCTCATCCAGGTCTTCTCTAAGCCCCTTTGAAAATTGCAAACCAGGCCCCTCCTACACCCACCCTTCCCAGCACTGCCTGCTTATTTCTCTACTTTACTTTTCCCCTTTGCACTGACTGACATCTGACAAACTCTTAATTTTCTTCCCTCCATGGGAATGGAAGCTCCAGAAGAACAGAGACTTTCATTTGTTTTGTTCCCTGTGTATCCCCTGAGCCTAGACCAAGGCCCAGCAGGCAGTAGGTGCTCAATAAATGTTTGTTGAATGAATGAATGAAGTGAAATGATCTGACTTACATTTATCAAAGGAGCACTCTGGCTGCTGAAGGGGGTGGGGGGGACAAGGCTCCCAGGAGGAAAGAGGGGATGCAGCTGACTGGTCAGTAAATGGTTACCATGGTAACAGCCAGGCGAGATGGCGTTCTGGACTCGTGGCATGGGAGTTGAGGGAGCTCAGGAATGGCCAGAAGGAGTTGGGTTCAGGAGTTGTGCTTTAGGAAGAGCACATGGGACTGGGGAAGGGCACTGGTTGTGGGGATGAGGGAAAGGGGGGCCAGGGAGCCCATGGGAGCTCTGCTAGCGGACCCATTACACAGCTGGGCCAAAGTTCAAGCAAGTCAAGGCTCTAAATCTGAGAAGCTGAAGACCCTGCACTCAGTTATGCAGATGATTAAAAGCAAAATGAACCAAGAATATAAAAAACAGATACTGAGACTGTATTCTCAGAGAGAGAGACGGCCAGCTCGAAAGCTCAGAATGGGAGAATCCAGTAAATAGAGAAGAGGCCATTTAAGTCTGGGGGTGACAGAGGCCGGCAGCAGCTCCCGGAGTTTCCTGTGCCAACCCTTGTGATGTCCACTGTAGAGGGACCACCAGAGACCCCCGAGAGGGAGGGACTGTGCCCCAGGTCCCCAGGCATCAGACCATGATCCCAGCTGGCCTGACTCCGCTCAGAACCTTGAGAAAGTCACTTGCGGAGCACAAATGAGAACTAGTCACTATTTATTCTGACACCACAAGGACAGTGATTTTTAGACTCTTCGCTGATGTCAGAGCAACCGGAGACTGTGCTAAGCTCCCACTTCCCCGGAGGCTGCTGTCACCTCCTCAGGCCACCAAGCTTTTCTCCGGCCCCGTTTGGAAATGCTCACTCTCGGCTCATTCCTCAGAGGCAGGCTGCGTCTCAGCGAGGTGATGGGGCTCAGCAGCTGGCGGGTGGAATCATTTGCGGGGACAGGGGCTCCATGAGGGTCCTTTTAGGGCCCGTCCGAGGGTGCCACCTCCGCCCCGTGACACTTGGGGAAAGTGCCTCTTGGGTTTGCCTCCCGGCTGGAACATGCTGACTCCGGACAGTTATTCTGGGCACGAGCGCCCTCCCGCCCGGCCCGGCCTGGCCTGTGGGCAGAGGTGTGCCTTGGGCTCCCAGCATCTCTGAACTGCGAGCACCCTCCACAGGGCAGCTCGGTGGAGGAGGGCAGAGGGGATGTCCACACACCAACCCACCCCTGGGCCCCCACGGGCCTGGCCCCTGCAGCAGCACCACCTCCTAGCAACCTGCGCCGGGAGCAGGGGAGGGAAGGCGGCCGCCAGGGCGTGGCCTGGATTCGGGATCTCTCTGGGAGCTTCGTTGGTAGCGGGCCATGGTTTCCATGGAGATGGCCGGGGTGTGAGGGACACGGGCTAGACTTCCCCTCTGAGCCTCAGTTTCCTCGTGTATAAAATGGGAATGATGGTATCTGCCCGGCTTCTTCTGGGTGCTGCTGGGAAACTCAGACAAGAGATTTGAAAAAATGACTGACCTGAGGTTGGGTGTGCCAGGCACGCACTCGGGGTAGGCACCCCCCCCACACACACACACACACACACGTGCTCCTCTCCTTCCCAGAGCTGCCATCAGCCCGGAGTTTGTAGCCCTGAGCTTCCCCCCCGCCCCCCCCCACCCCCCCACCCGTGATCAGGTGGCCTGTCACGTAACTCACATCCGGGGGGAGAAGGCCCTGGAAGTCTGGCCCATCTGGCAGTGTTGTTCTCAATGCAGATTAAGGAGTCCACATTCAGGTTTGATTCCCCTTTTAAACGCTTTAAAGACACCTGCAGGGGGTTGAACAGTGGCCCCCAAACAGTTATGTCCACGTCCTAATCCCAGGAACCTGTGCACATTAACCTATTTGGACAAAGGGTCTTTACAAGGGTAATTAAGTGAAGGATCCTAAAATGAAGAGATCATCCTGGATTATCCCAGTGGACCCTAAATCCAGTGACAATGGTCCCTAAGACGGAAAGGCAGAGAGAGATCTGAGACGGACAGAGGAGGAGGAGAAAGAAGACAGAAGCAGAGGTTGGACTGATGCGACCACAAGCCCTGGACGGCCTGGCAGCCCCGGAGGCTGGAAGAGGCAGGAGGGACCCCCCTGAGAGCCTTGAGAGGGAGCCTGGCCCCACAGCCAGCTTGATCTCAACCCTGGGCCCCAGAACCGTGAGAGAGTGACGTTCTGCTGTTGTAAGCCCGCCTGCTGGTGGCGATTTGTTCTAGTAGCCCCAGGCCACTGATACCGCCCCCAATCTTCACAGACCCCCCTCTCCCCACCCCCTACCCCCCCTCTCTTCACCCCCTACCCCCCCCCTTCTCCGCACAAGGAAGGGAGAAGTGAGGTCAGAGAGGTAAGGCCTTGTCAGGGCGTCATCTCCAACTGGCAAAAGTGAGTGGTTGCAACAGCGACAGTGTGGCCTGTGAAGCCCAAAATGATTTTTTTTTAAATATATTTTATTGATTTTTTTACAGAGAGGAAGGGAGAGGGATAGAGAGTCAGAAACATCAATGAGAGAGAAACATCGATCAGCCGCCTCCTACATGCCTCCCACTGGGGATGTGCCCGCAACCAAGGTACATGCCCTTGACCTGAATCGAACCTGGGACCCCTCAGTCCGCAGGCCGATGCTCTATCCACTGGGCCAAACCAGTCAGGGCCAAAAATGATTATTATCTGGCCCTTTTCTGAAACGTTTGCCCGCCCCTGTACTAGGTGGGCAATGCCAGATGGTGATACCTGTTCTAGAGAAAATAAGGCAGAGTAAGAAGGTCGGGGGGTGAGAAAGGACTCACTAGGAAAGCGACATTAGTGCAGGGACCTGGAGGAAGGCAGGAGGAAGCTGTGCATCCTGCGGGAGAGGCCAGTGCAAAGGCCCTGAGGCACGGTGAGGGCTGGAGGGGTCAGAGCAGAGAGAGGCAAGGTCAGAGAGGAGCAGGCTGGCTCTGAGGGACCATGGAGGATACCTCCTCTGAGTGAGATGGGAGGACCATCCAGGGCCCGGAGCAGCGGAAGCATGAGTTTGGGTTTCCATTGCACAGGATGTCTCTGCTCTTGTGTAGGAATAGACTGAGGGGCCATTGCAGTGGTCCAAGTTCAAGAGGGTGATGATCAAGACTCCAACGGCAGAGATGGCGAGAAGTGGTTGGATTCTGGGTCTCCCTGAGGGCAGAGAGGACGTGGAGAGGAATGTCAAGGCTGAGAAGAGAAGGTGTCCGGGATGATGCCAAAGTGTTTGACAGGAGTAAGGCTGGGCTGCCACGCATTGAGACAGAGGCCTGAGAGCCAGTGTGCAAAACGGCAGAGAGGCTAGGGTGGGGGCAAAGTCGGCCTTGAACTTGTCTAGCCCAGATCCTGTCTGGTTTCCCAGTGGAGGGTCTGGGGTTTAGGGAAGAGGCCTGGGCTGGGCCTAGAAATGTGGGATCCTCAGTGCTGGAGGCCATCATCCTGGAGGAGCAGCTACGAAGAAAGAGGTTCGAGGGCTGCACGATGGGGCTCTCCGAGCGCCCCGCACGGGTGAGAAGGGCCAGGAGAGAGTGGGTTCCAGAAGCCAGGAAAGGAAGTGAGGGAGGGGGAGGGCCAAGTGTGGGCTGCTCCGGGCAAGCGGGACTGGCTGGAGCCTCAGCCACTGTGCCTAGCAGGCGGCCGCTGGCCCATGAGCAGTGTCCCACGCACCTGGCGTTTCCTGGGGACCAGGCATGAGGCTCACACTGAGTGAACACGCAGGGCTCCGCAGGGACGAGGCAGAAAGCGCCTGCCCACACCTGGGTGGGACCCTGGGCAGCCGCCGGACCGCTCTGCTCAGCCTCAAGTGCAGTGAAATTCGTGGGTCCACTTCTGGTCCCCAGAACAGCCTCAGTTCAGGAGCTGCAGTTCCAGTTTCTGTTTAATGATCAAAACTAACGATTATTCAGTCCCAGCTTCTCCCCTCTCCCAGCTCTGCTGGCTGCAGGTGGGGGAGCCGCAGCAGGGGCGGGGGACGGGGGGGGGGGGGGGGCCTGGGTGTTTGCAGCCGGCCTCTGCTCTTCCCCTGATGGCTGGGGCAGGAGGGTGGGAGACCTAAGGACAGGAAAGTGTGGGGGTGGGACTGCAGCCCCTGGGGCCCAGCCTGGGGCCCTGTAGTTTGGGGGATTGCAAATGTTGATTCTTTCTCCCACGGGCTCTATGTGGACACCTTTCTCAGATGGCCACTGATCCCAGGACACACACCAGTTGCCCAGGAAGCACAGCCACCTGCCCAGGTCCAAGGCTGGCCAGGCAGCGACAGCGACAGCCTTGACCTTTAACTTCTGAGGCATAGAGCAAGCACCAGACGCACGTGCTGTCCCTCCCACCCTCCAGACCCCAGCTCCAGGGGACGTATGTACCCCTGATTTTCTGAAGCCCCTCTTGTCAGTTTTGAGGTGAAGGGGACGCACCTCAGGGCCTCTCTCTCTCACTCCACCCGCTCCCCTTTGTACTCTCAAGGTGGGCGGAGGGCTCACAGGGGTGGCCACCATCCGGGCTGGCCTAGAACTGAGGGTTCCCAGGACATGGGACCGCCAGGGCTAAGACTGAGAAAGTCCCTGGCAAACAGTCTCCCCTCTGGGCCGTGCCCACCGAGGATGTGGGCACAAAAGAGCAGAACAGGCCCTGCTCTATGCCTGCCACCTACAAGTGAAAAATCACTCTTCAAAATATCAATGCCATTAAAAAGAATAAGAAGATGATGATGATGAGGGATTTTTTTCTAGGTAAAAACAGACATGTGAGATATTCTGACTGATCTTTTTTTTAAAAAAAATGTTTAAAAAATAACTCTGCTGATATGAAGAATTGTGAATGTTTCTTTAAAGATGTGACAAAGCTATTCTGTTTACATAAGAGCCTGCTCTCTGGAGGTCTCTTCTAAACTATTTAATGCAGATCCGTCATAACAGTCTGCGATGTACTTTCAATATTTATATGTTTGGCAAATGTGGCAAAACCTTAACAAAAGATAACGCTAACTAATAAAATGATGGGTGGTCAGTGTAAAAATAAAATAAGATAAAATAAAGGGTTATAAACCAGCCCGGAGACTGTGGAACACTGTGGGTGTTCTATCTCCTAACCCGGGAATCGGTGCCCCATGGAGCTTTTGGGGCTCCTCTGGGTTCCTGTGCGAACACGGCGCGAGGGGAGACCCAGCCCAGGATCGCCGGCACCTCCGTCCGGGTTGGGGTCTGCAGTGGGAGGGCGAACCCTCCCAAGTCCGAGCGAGACCCTCGGGTTCACCGGCACCTCCCCTGCCCTCGGCCCTCAGCCCCATCCGGTGCGCAGCGAGGCGGAGCGCCCGAGGCTGGTGCGCCTGCTGCCCGCGCCCCTCCCGGCCGGGTCACGGTGCTCCCCCGCGTGTCAATAAATCTCTGCCCAAAGATCAAGGCGGGCAGCGGGCAGAGCCTTTGAAGGGCGGCCCCGCCTCACAGTCCACCAGCTCCCCGCAGACTTTGTACCCAGACTTTGTTTTCTCCTTGCCAGGAAGGGGCGAGCCCCTGGCCTCCCGCTGCGCAGTCTGGGCCAGAGGCCACAGGGCGTGTTCCTCCGAGTCTGTGTGCTAGGTTCCCCAGGACCGCCTCGGAGCCCTCCTGACGCCCATTCCACAGAGGGGGAAACCGAGGCCGGGGCAGCTTGGATCTCAGTCTTGACGAAGATCCCTCCGCGAGCAAAGCGTGGAGCTGCAGACCCCGTTATTTTATTTCCTACAGCGAACGCCCTGTGTCTTGTTGGAGGGGGAAGATCAGAGTGGCTCCCGGCTGGGTCCTGCAGTGAGCCGTGCGGCCACGAGGGGGCAGCAGTACCTAGTCCTGCCAGGCTCTTCCTGGAGCGCTGCTTTCAGAGAAGAAACAGCTGTGAAAACAGGCGGGGGGTGTCGGGGTGGGGGTGGGGGGAGTGGGGGGGGGGTCGGGGGGTTGGAGGAAGGCTCCCAAGATGGACCTCGCCAGGACCTGCACATACTGATGCTGTCAAGATAAGATAAAAGGAAAGGACGTGGGCTCCGGGGGATGCCGAATGCCGAATGCCCACTGCATGCCTTTGGCCAAGTTGTTGAACCTCTGGAGACCTGTTTTCTTTATTTTTTTGAAATATGTTCTTTATTGATTTAAGAGAGAGGGAGAGAGAGATAGACACATCAATGATGAAAGAGAATCATTGATCGGCTGCCTCCTGCACGCCCCCCACTAGGGATGAAGCCTGCAACCTGGGCATGTGCTCTGACTGAGAATCCAACTGCGACCTCCTGGTTCATGGGTCAAGAGGTCTGGAGGGAGAACCTGCAGACAGAAGAACAATGCAAAGCTCGTGGGCCCAGAATGTGCCTGCTTTGTAAAACAGAAATAATAATAATAATTTCCAGAGCATTTCCGCATCTCATTAAATGTTACAAAACTGTGTTCTGAACTCCATAAAGAACAGGTAAGCCTCATGTTCCTCTTCCCACCCTCACCCCTCCCAAAGTAAAGCAGTAATAACTCTCCCTCCCACGTGGTGCTCTCTGTGCCACGGGGCTCATGGCGAGTCCTGGGAACCATGACCTCACTGAGGGCGGTAGTGAGGGAAGTGTCCAAGCTAATCCCAGCACAGGTGGCCAGACACACACACACACACACACACACACACACACACACAGAAGTTAATTCTTGGCTTTTGAGCATAAAATTGACTTGAGGATCCCAAAGAATTCTCTAAGGGTTTGCTCTATTGATATGTACCACTTCAGAAATTAAAACCAAGAAATCTTTTTTTAAAATGTTTTTATTGATTCAAAAAATATACATGTATTTTTTTTAATATATATTTTATTGATTTTTTACAGAGAGGAAGGTAGAGGGATAGAGAGCTAGAAACATCGATGAGAGAGAAACATCGATTCAGCTGCCTCCTGCACACGTCCCACTGGTACATCTCCTACCCAGGTACATGCCCTTGACCGGAACCAAACCCAGGACCCTTCAGTCCGCAGGCCGACGCTCTATCCACTGAGCCAAACCGGTTTCGGCTAAAAAAATATATTTTTATTGATTTCAGAGAGAAAGAGAGAGGGAGAGAGAGATAGAAACATCAATGATGAAAGAGAATCATTGATTGGCTGCTCCTGCACGGCCTCCTATTGAGGATCAAGCCCACAGCCTGGGCATGTGCTCTTGACCGGAATCAAACCTGGGACCCTTCAGTCTGCTGGCTGAGACTCTATCCACTGAGCCTAATCAGCTAGGGCTTTATTGATTTTTTAGAGAGAGAGGAAGGGAGAGAGATAGAGAGATAGAAACATCAATGAGGAAGAAACATCATCAATTGGCTGCCTCCTGAACACCCTGACTGGGAAATCAAACCATGACCTACTGGTTCATAGGTCGACATTCAACCACTGAGACACACAGTATGGCTTACAAAGCCTAAAATATTTACTGCCTAGTCCTTTATAGAAAATGTTTGTCAATCCCCATTCCAAGTAAATGCCCTTAGTTTTGTGTTCAGAGCATAAAATGAACCTTCAATTACTAATATCAATAAAGGGTAGAGCATGAAGGGAAGTGTTGGCTTTGTTTATCCCGCCCAGGAGTCTCGGTTCAGCATTCACGAGGTCAGTGCTCACAGAGACTTTATTAAACAAAACTACCGTAATAAGAATTGACTATATGGTGAAACTGAGGCACAGAGGGTCTAGTCTACACCTTGTGCCTGCTGTCACTCAGTTAAAAAGTGAAGGAACCAGCCTGGCCAGCATGGCTCAATGGTTGAGCATGGAGCTATGAACCAGGAGGTTACGGTTCAGTTCCCAGTCATGGCACATGCCCAGATTGTGGGCTCGATCCCCAGTGTGGGGCGTGTGGCAGGCACATTCTGGGCACAGTCTCATCATTGATGTTCCTACCTATCTCTTCCTTTCCCTTCCTCTCTGAAATCAATAAAAAATATATTTTTTTAAAAAATGAAGGAGCCAGGATATGACACCAGATAGTGTTACTCCAGAGCCCTACGTTCATATGTGGACTCTGGCATGGCCTTAAATTCCATTGTAATTCAACAACTAAGAGGACAAAGCTTTGAGTTTGTTATTGGCTATTTCTGCATAGAAAGCCTGACACGGCCTGTGCCCTGAGACAGAAGCTTGAGGACTTAGTGTACCCTTCTCTGTCTTTCATTCATCATCGCCATCAGAAGAAGCTGGCCCACCCGGCTTGACGCTTCAGAAGAGACACTATGCAATTTCCAGGGCTGTGCTCAATAGGCACCAGGTTCCAGGGGACCCAATCTACCAAAAAGGTACCAGATTCCCCTTTGAAAGGATGTGTTTCCCTGTATTCTGGACCATCTAGGCAAGATATTTCCATTGTTGCCTGAAACCCATTTTCTAGTAACATCCTAGACTGGGTTTGGCAAACATTTTCTGTAAAGAACCAGGCAGTAAACTTTGTGAACCATAATCTAACTACTCAAACTACTCAACTCGGCCCTTGTGGTGCAAAAGCAGCCAGATGATACACAACCAGGTGGCATAACTGTATTCCCAATAAAACTTTATTTACAAAAGTAAATGGCTAGCAGACCCCAGCTCTAGACGGTGAGCCCCTTGAGAGGGAAGGCTCAGACTAGGAGTAAAGTGGTCCTGATTTTGCCAAGAAGGAAATGGAAACACAGAGTCACAGAGACATCGATTTTTGAAGAAGGCAAGAGTAGAACTAAAACTGGATGTTTCGGTGTATTTTCACATGTGAAGTGAATACAGACACGGCACTTCTCACATTAGATCTGAGCTAGTTGGGAAAATTAAAGCAAGCACAAAGCAAGAAATCTTGTCTTCACAAACCTTACCAACTGGCCTAGGTCTTAGCAAATTCCTATGCCGGGTAAGTTCTACACAATTTAAAACTATGAGGTTGAACTGGGTGGTGATAGCTCTGAATTGCTTTTCAGGTGTTCCCAGAGCTCAGAGCTGGTGAGTTCATCCTGTCTCTGTACACCTTAATTTTCTGTCTGGCTTAGTTTCCTAGCCCAGCACCACAAGACAGGTTATCAAACTGTCTGAAAATAAAGCCTTTGGTGAACTGCCATGCATGCAGGAAGAAGAGCTTCTATGCAAGGTAACCTCACTGGATGATCTGATCATAAATTTCCAACTGGGCAGGTCATGGTCCATAGCCACACCCAGGCATATAACTTCCTTAGTAAACGTCCTATCTTTGACTTAAGCAGGCCCTGTGGACTGTTCCTGTGCATCTAGGTTAGCATACCTTTGAAATAAGCATAAGCCTACATGCCACTTCCCCATTGTTAGCCTGCTTTCTGTGTCTGTAAAATGGAGGCGAAGCAGCTCACAGGGCTACTGCAGTGATTAAGTCACCGGACCTGCCGGAAAGTCACCGAACCAAGCACAAGGCTCGGCAAGTTGTAAGCTGCCATCGCTGCTATTACTAGTAAGACCCTTCCCTCCCCAACGCGGGCACCCAGGGGTTGGCTCAAGTCTGAGGGAGGAGGGCAGGAATATGGCAGGGTCACCCCCTCGGTTCTCTGTGAACCATTGGGGTACATCTGATCTGACCCTGCCCCAGGCCCGGCACGCCGATCGTTGCAGCGAGGTGCCCATATCCAAGCCGGCAGAGACCCGCAAGGACCACTTCCGCCAAAGACCAGTCTGGAACAGCGACTTCCGGCCCGTGGGAGACATAGCTGGACCGCCTTTGTGGGCGGGGTCTGTAGAAACCACGCCCCTTTCTCGACTCGCATTCGCCGGCGCCAGTCACCACCTAGCGGATCCCTGCGCCTGCAGAGGCTGCCCCGCCCCATCTCGGGCACGCCTTCCAGTGACGTCACTTCCTGGGGCCGGGCGGGGCGGGGCGGGCCCGGGCGGCCGCCCTAGCGCTCTGGCTGCGGGTGGTTCTGCTCTACTGCCGGCCACGTCCCCACGCCGGACCGCGGGCGCCTCACGCCGTCCGAGGGCCGCCCGGCCGCTGCAGGCCTGCCGCGCCCGGGTAAGGGGCCTGCGCTGCCATCGGGATGCTGTGGCCACGGCTGCCGGGACGGGCTTGGGGCTGAGAGAGGGAGGTGGGGGGCCGGAGAATGAATGGGGCACGAGAGGCAGAGCAGGGGGAGAAGAGAAAACGTGAACGGGGGCACAGAGTGCAAGGTGCTGGGGATTGGAGGTGTCCACTAAGAAATGTCCAAACCTATGAAGAATTTTTATGAGTTTATTTGAGCCAAACTGATGACCATTGCTGGGAAGCAAAATCTCCCCGAGTTGAGAAAATGCTCTGGAGAAGGGCAGTTTGCAGCTTAAAGGAGGCTTAAGGAGGGTAACGTGGAATTCATTGGTGACAGATTAAGGGGGCAGGAGAAAGTAAAGTGGGGGAAACCTCTGGGATCGAATGCAAAGTAACCCGGACAGACACACACATGCTTTTACACTGGTGGGCACAGGACAGCGAATTACCATTTGCATAGACAGTATTTGGGGAACAAGATGACAGTGAGGGGGTTCTGTGTTCTGGTTGGTGGGTGTGCCCTGAGTTGTCTGGAAAAGGAAATTACTCTGACATTCTGTAGGTATGTTATCTTGGATGTCAAAAGAGGAGACAGGCTCACTTAAAGTAATGGGTCAAGGAAGCTACGGGCCTAGGATATACCACCGCCATCACCGCTTCTCGTTAGGGGTTCTTATGTTCCCCTGTGTGGTTGCTTTCCGTTTCTGAGTTTGCAGGGCCTGCCGTGCTGGCCTCCCCGCAGCTTGTCAGTGTCAGTACATGGTCCCTTTTTCCGCCACACTGGCACGGAATAGGGGGAGAGGAAGAAACAGAAGGAGTCGGTTGGGGGCTAAGACTCCAAAGGAGGAGCCTGGATGGGGGCCCGAGAGGCAGGAGCCAGGGGATCGCAAAGCAGAGAAGAGGACCAGGCTGTTCTGGTTTGGGAGCAGCAGATGGGAACGTTGGGACACTCCCGTGTAGGCGGGGCACTGAAATGTCCTCCAAGGGCAAGGATGGGCCCAGGGAGTGTTGGCCCTTTCGGTGACGCAGACCTCCGCAGGCCCTTTCTACCGGGGAGGGGTTGTACTCCTCCATCTACTTATCTCCCTCCTCCATGTGTGTCTGGGTGGCTGCTTAACAGTGTGTGCATTTAACTGTTAGGCTAACACGAGGAGTCAGCATCCACAGAGTTTGCCATAAAACATATATGTGGCACTTAACAATTCTGCCTGTAATGTTTTGTTTTCTCCCCAAAGGAAGCATCTCTAAAATTTCAATGAATCGGCGAGGAAAGTACCTAAAATACCGGGTTTTCTGCTTATATGCCAAACTTGCCACACAGGCACACTGCGAACAAAAACTAGGCTGTCGATCAGCATTTAACTGTGATACCAAAACTTGCAGAAACCCGGAAGCAATCAATGTAATTAAGACAATGTCCACTGCTCCAGGCCCCCGTTCGCCACAGGGGCACACCCTTTGGACCACAGGACAACGTCTACATACACAAAACCACACGCCTGTGTCCCTTGGGTTCTGCTATCAAAGTTCAGCCAGGTGGCGTGTCAGGATAGGTGCTGCCGGTCTGCCCTGTACTTGCTCTCACAGTCCCCACTCCTTGGTACGTATGGTTTCTCCAGCTTGGAGTAGGGACTGGGGTCGTGATGCTGCTGATACAGAAGTATCACCAGAGCCACGGAACGTGGGGAACAGGTGTGTAGTCCTTGCCAAGCCTGAGGATTCCCGTGTTGGGTCTTAGGAACCCGTGTAAGCCAGAAAAAGGAATCAGGCATTGGAAGCAGTCTGGTTTCATGTAACTTGCACGCAGCACCCTGCATGTAATAAACAGGTTCATAAAAGAGTTTAAAACCAAGCCAAGGCTGGGAACACAAGTAATCAGACACAGGAGGTGTTGAGGTGTTGAGAGGCCAGAACAGGATCGGGAAAGTGACACCAAGAGCTGTCTGGGGCTCCCTTTTTTTTAAAAAATACCTCTTTTTATTGATTTTCGAGAGGAAGGGAGAAAGAGAAACATCAATGATGAGAGAAAATCCTTGATCGGCTGCCTCCTGCACGTCCCCTACTAGGGATCAAGTCCGAAACCCAGGCATGTGCCCTGACTGGGAATCCAACTGTGACCTCCTGATTTTATAGGTCGATGCTCAACCACTGAGCCAGGCCAGCCAGGCATGGAGCTGCCTTTTTGATGGAGTGGTGCCTGGCTCGTGGGGGTACTGCCTCTTCTCTGCAGAACTTGGAGCTGACCCCTGAAAAGGGGGAACTCCCGGCACCAGCCTAACCTCCTGTCTTTCCATCTGCCCTGGTCTCCCTCCTACTTAATACTAACTTCATTCTTTCTTGCTATTTCCTTCTTGCCCAGGGGTCTCTTTACTTTCCATCTAGCGTAGTCTGAGATCTTGATCTGTCTAGTCTCCAGATAATGATGAGAATAACTGGCCTGACCCTCTTTTAAGGTTCACTGAAGCCTTTGCAGGGGAAACTGTTATTTTAAATCTTGTGAATGGTTTGTCTGTTGTGAGTCAACTTCCCAGATTAGCACAGGTCCCCACAAATTAATCCTGACATTTCGAGTAGGCTGTTGGAAAGTGGAGGCAGGACCATACCAGAGAGATGAAGTCACGGCACAGCAGCCAATTCCCGGTTCCGTGGGAGTGATCCGCAGTCCCACTGCCTGGGAGTGAGCAGGCGGTGATGGCATCCGGCAGAAGTTAACTGAGAATCTTGTGGAGTTTCCTGATACGGCCTGATAGAAATGCTCCGCGTGTGCACTCGCCTTGTGTAATTGTGTGTGTGATTGTTTGTACACATGCATGGGTGTGACTGCATATGTATACATGTGGCAGTGCGCATATATGTGTAGCTGTGTGTGAATGGATATGCAAGCAGCTGTGTACACACGAGTGTGACTGCATGCTCACGTGTTTAAACAAAACAGGATCGTGGTGTGTGTCCTGTGTGTGACCTGCTCATTTCACTTCACATTCCACGCTGGGCATCTTCCCATGCCAGTAAATAGACATTTGTGTATTTTTTAACAGCTGCCATAGTATTTTATATATGGATGGGACCCTATTTTACGTAACCATTCCGATTTTTTTAAATATATTTTATTGATTTTTTACAGAGAGGAAGGGAGAGGGATAGAGAGTTAGAAACATCTATGAGAGAGAAGCATCGATCAGCTGCCTCCTGCACACCCCCTACTGGGGATGTGCCTGCAACCAAGGTACATGCCCTTGACCGGAATCGAACCCGGGACCCTTGAGTCCGCAGGCCGACGCTCTATCCAGTGAGCCAAACCAGCTAGGGCACCATTCCGATTGTTTACTATTATAAATAGCACCGTGATGCACATCTCTGTCGCTCTCCACTCTGCACACCTGTCCTATTGCTTCCTGAGGAGGAAGCCGTGCCAGGGAAAGTTTTGATCATAGTCTCATTTTCCCAGCCATGATCTACTGAATGCTGCCCCCCTTCTCACGGACCGTTTTCCTCCTGCTTTCCCTAAGAAGTGTTCACTCTGTTTCAAACCCCAGATGCGACAGTTACCAGAGCGGAGCATCTGCCCGTGTCCCGCATGTTCCACGAAGCATGCCGCGGCCCGCAGCGCTCCTCGCAGCTGCGCTCACCTCCTGCAGAGCCAGACCTCGCCTGGCAAGCACACCGTGCCGAGCCCGAGAGCGTGCCCTGAGCACCTGCCTGTGGTGAGTGTCTGAGGGCCGGGGTCACCTGCTTGGTGACGGCACAGTGAGCTCGGAGGGGACCCTGCAAACTCAGGGAGCCTCAAGGGGAAGGAAAGACAGCCAAGCCCTGAGGGCTGAGCCTCCCAATATCCAGGAGGGGCCCGGACTGTGGCTCTTCACGTCAGAGGTTCTGCCTTCTGAGGTCCTCCGGGAGGGTGGCCCAAAGGTGGGGACAGGTGGGGACCGTGTGGTCACTGTGGCCTTCATCTGTTTCTGTAACACAAATGCCAGCCAGTCGCCGCAAAAGCTTCTCGGCTTGTGTCTCCATGCCATAATACTGTGGGAGCTCCCGTGCACAGCACCTCGCTGACGCCGGGGTAAAGGAGGTGCCTCTTGGCAGAAGGGGCTCTGGGAGGAGACCTGTCCCAGGACAGGAGGGAAATGGTCCACGTCTGTCCCAGGGTGAGGCGGGGAGGAGGAAATCCGCTCCGCACATCAAATCAGGCGCTCCCTGCGTCTAAGAATCCCGAAGTTCACTGCTCGAGCAGGGGTTGTAAACCAGGCCTGCCTGCCACCTGTCTTTGCAAACAGAGTTTTAGTGGGACACAGCCACACCCATCATGTACATATCCTCCAGGACTGCGTGGCCCACAAAGCCTAAAATGTTTGCCGTCTAGCTCTTTACAGGAAATATTTGCCAACTCTGCTCTAGAGACTTGTAGCGAGGGGACATCGGAGGGCCTGGGCCTGGGGTGCATTCAGGAAGCCCTGACACGTCATCCCACCCCAGGGGACCCAGCTCCAGGCTCAGGCGCAGGGCCACGCATGCCCAGATGTGACTGGCTGGAGAGAGCCACTTAAATGCATTCATTTACCAGGAGCCCAGCTGCGTGGCCTCGGCAGATGGGGGTGGAGGGGCGAGTTCTTCGTGCCTGGGACCTTCACTCCGATTCTTCTCTCTCATGACAGTGTCTGTTTCTTCTCTCCCCTCCCCACCCCCACTTGTCTGTCAAAACAAAGAATGCCCTTGCTCTCTAGAAGACAGATGCAAATCTGTGGTTCGTAGGGCTGAGCAACCTTCCAAACCTGTGAGCTCAGGAGCCCTTGCAGACGATTTTGGCGGGAAAGTGCAGGATGAAGTGAGATAAAGTCCGTGACTCGTGGGGAGGGGTCAGAAGCACCAGGGGATGTGCCGGCTTCCAGAAGAGTTTGTGCTCAGATGGAGTTTGCAGTCATGGGGCCACCTTACAACCGTCCCCATCCATCCCAGGAGGCAGAAAGCCACCGTGTGGCTGCCCCAAAAACATCCCTTTCTGCTGCACGGGCTGTCTGTGGGCTGCTGGCTAAGCCAGGCTCTGCACTGGGAGCGACAGGTATTCCACGTGCCCGGGACGGGGGCGAGGGTAGCGTAGAGGCCAGTGGGGCCAGACTTCGGAGGCCGCCTGGGCCCTGTTAAGGAGCTCTGGGGTTATCTAGGGAGGTGGGGGCTTGAGCCGTGGAGGCAGGGTCAACTTTGTGGGTTGCCAGGGTCTTTTGGGCAGCTGTGGGGTGGGGGTGGGGGCAAGTGGGTCAGGGCAGCGGTGATTCACTTGTGACGCTTCGGGCTGATGGGGGCGGGAGGAGACACAGCCTGTGCCGGTCACCAGGAGCGGCCTGGCTGCAGGGCCGTGCTGGGCGAGGAGCCGGTCAGGACGTTCATTCCGTGCCCTCGGCTCCCTCCCGCGATGCTCCGTGGAACTCGGGACCCGCACAGTGACGGCCCCTGGGGAGACCGAAGGCCTAAGGTGGCTTCAGGCAGGGTTGACTTTGGAGGGACGCTGGGGAGCCCCACTCTTGCTGCCTGCCTGCCCTTTGAGTCCCACCGGCCTGCCCTCTGCCCGAATCGAGTGGTGAGTCAGGGACCAGGCATGACCGAGTGTGGCCAGGCTGCTGTCCGGGGAGGACCATGTGGGACTCGGGCCGTTGGCAGAGCTGAGGTGACGGGACACTTGAGGTCAGCTGGCCTCTCAGCTCCCCGTGGCACCCCTGCAGCAAGGAGTCCCAGCCTGTGACACTCGAGAGGGACCTCATCCTGGTGAGGCTTGGCCGTGGTGGCATTTCCGGAAGTTTCTGCCGTCCGGCTGTCTCCCGCAGGTGGACTATTTAATTAATGGAATGTACGCTGGGCTCCTGCAACCAATCCTCTCAGCCTGCCCTCCGTCTCGACAGTGGCGCCCCCTCACCAATTCCACAGCCTCGTGGGGCCTCGTCCCTGCCTGCCTGCATGTGCCCTCCCCGCCCCTCACCTGGTGGACAACCTACCTGTCCAGTCTAATCGCAGGTCTTGCCACACTGTCCCTGGGCCCCACCCTGCTGCTGTCACCTGCTGCTTTCTCCCACTTGCCTCCCAGCAGGCGGAGCCCATCCATCTACAAGACCATGGCTCAGGTGCCACTTTCTTAGCAAACCTCTGACACCCACTCCTACCCACCCACCCGCCCTAAGTTCAGTGCCTCCTCTGGGCCCCTGCAGCACCCTGTGCTCCCCACCCTCACCCAGTCTCCCAGAGGACCTGCCTTTAACTTACCCTTCAAGACCTGCCAGGCTTCCTGCTCGAGTCACGCCTCCGCTCCACGTCCGCGCCAGCCCGCAGGGACCTCTTTTCTGTGTCTCCTGCGGACAGCAGGCTTCCTGGAGGGAGCTGTGTGGCTTCCACCTTCTTGTCCTGTGCGCTGCCTGGCACAGGAGCGGGCACTGGGGTATTGGACGGTGGCTGGGTGGGTGGCTGGATGGTGGCTGGCTGAGTGGCGTCTCCGTGTGAAGGGCCTGGTCCGCCATCCGGGCTGCACAGAGGTGCCATGGGCCTGGGCTGTGTCCCGCAGCCACAGGAGACGTTGAGGAGGAAGACTTGGCCCATCTTGGTGATCAGGAGGCCTCGGCCCTTGCCCCGCTGCTCCTTCAAACTCTGAACTCGGGCGTGGGTAGTGGGCACTTGTGGGGTTGAGACTCATAGTGGAACCGGGTCAGGAAGTGCTTTAAACCATCCAACACAGATGCTGGTCAGATCACTAATCACCGTGGCTGAGATGCGGCACGCTCTTCTGGGTGCCAGCCTGGTCTAGGCGCTTGGCTCGTTGGCACGCCAGTCCAGGCCAGAGCCCTGCACACGGCGCAGTGCTGTGCCCAGGCCAGGCTGTGCGTGACTGACCGGACGCCTTGTCTCTTGATCACAGATCCCTCAGCCACGTAGCCGGCATCGTTAGCAGCCTGAGCGGTGGCTGGGAGCCCCGGGGACTGCCCAGCCTTGCTCCCGGCTCACCCACAAGATGTGGACAGCCCTGGTGCTCGCTTGCATTTCCTCCTTATCCTTCTCTGAGAGCCGAGTGGCGCCCCGGGATACAGGTGAGTGAGAAAACGGGGGGATTGCTGGACAGGCCCCAGGGGCCCCAGCGCACCCTCAGCCCGAGGGGTGTCTGCGAGCCCCCGAGCTCCACAGGAGCCAGGCTGGGAAGGACTGTCAGGCGGAGCTTCTCCAGGCCCAGCGAGGGTAGGGAGCCCCCCATGGGCCGGGCCTCGGAGCCCTGAGCGGGTCTCTGGCTGGACCTGCAAAGCCTCCTTACTTCCAGAAGCCTGGCCTTTGCTGGGGAGTTTGTCCATTCAGACCTCAGACACTTGGTGGCTGCCGCTCTGACAGGGCCTTCCCCACCCCTCTCCCCTCCGCCCCCAGGCATCCCGCTGCAGAGCCTTCATGAAGCCGAGAGGTCTCTGGTGGGAATACCTGGGTGGCGGGTTATCTGCTCTGTAAGCCACACAGTGTTTGAGGGTTTAATGAGGAGTCACACCTGTGATGTGAGGCTCACCCTGTCTGCTGTTTTGGGGATTGGATCAAAGAGGGAAGCTTTTAAGCCTTCCACGGGCTTGGGGTTCAGAGAGGGCAGAGCAGTTCTAAACCAAAGTGCCAGCTGCCCCTGTGGTGGGCTGCAGGCCAGGTGTGGCAGCGAGGAGACGGGAAGCTGTGCACACCCGCCCTCGTCTCTCCGGGCCCAGGAGACAGGCCAGCGAAGCTGCCAGCCAGCCCCCTGACTGTGCCTTTTTCTCCCCTTTCTGACATTAAGGGACCTTCGTCTTCAACCAGACGCAGGCTGATTTAGTCACAAAAAGCACATCCAGGGAAACGACTGACAGCATCTTTAACAGAACCTCGGAGGGCGCGACGACACCCTCTCCTGTCACGTTGGCCAGAGAGACTTCGGGAGCCGCCCACAGCTCCCCTGCAGTCACGGCAGGGAGGACACCCGGGACCGACGGGGGCACCTCGGCAGCTACCGTGGGTCCCGCCAACCTCACGGACTCCAGGGTGCCCACGCTGACGTCCACACAGCCAACCCCGGCGTCCACGGCCGCTCTCAGCACACCCCGCACCCAGGCACCCAGCGACGGTACGTTGCCAACAGCAGCACCTAGGACGACGCTGGCCACCAGCACGCAGACTGCTGCTGCCACCACGGCAAATGCCAGCAGCGCCCGGGGCTCACAGGGCCCCTCCGAGCACACCCCCCGCCACCCCACAGCCCGCCCCACGCTCCCCACGAGTCCCCACGCACTTAACACATTCACACAAGGTCCCACCACCCAGCCGTCGACCGCCCGACCCGTGGCAGACACAGCAAGCAGGCCGACCCCGCCCCTCGAGAACACAACCCCAGAGCCCACCCCCTCCGTGGCTGCCGTGTCCACCACGGCGGTGACAGCTGAGGGGCTAGTGGCCAGCACAGTGCCAGCTCCTGTGCCACAGGCCAGCCCCACACCTGGGGTGGAGGCCACGTCCCCCACAACACCGCCAAGCCCTGTGTCATCTCCACGGGGGGCCACGGGGCCTGCCACGCCCTCCACACCCGAGCAGGTGTGGCCTGAGGCCACAGGTGGCCCTGCTCCCACCGGCCCAACCCCCGGGAGCTCAGGGGACCCTCAGGTGCCAACCACGGACTCGTGCCAGCTCAGCACCCAGGGCCAGTACCTGGCGGTCACCACCAGGGCCCTGCCGCTGTCCCCAGTGAACAGGGGGGCACTGCTGGCCATGCTCCTGCTTGGGGTGGCCTTTCTCTTCGCGGTCGTGGTCCTGTTTGCGCTGCAGGCCTACGAGAACTACAAGAAGAAGGACTACACGCAGGTGGACTACTTGATTAACGGGATGTACGCGGACTCAGAAATGTGAGGGGGCGGAGGCGCCTTCGGCTCCAGCTGGACCCTCCGGGGGCTGGGCCCTGCCCTCCTTCCATGTTCCCCCCGAGACCAAACCAAGTGCTTCCAAATCCTTTGGTGCAATTCAGGAGCTCTGCCAGATGTTTAAACACATTTAATTACGGTCGAATTAATTCCACGGTCACTAAAATGTTGCTTTTTTCATATTTATTTTTGTAAACGATCATGTCGATGGAGCGGGCAGTGATTGGGGTGGGTGGGCCCTGTTGTGTCAGACCCTGGCAGGAATTAAAGCAACGACCGCTTTCCATTCAGAGCTTTCCATTCTGTGGCCCCGCCGCCCACCTCGCCAAGGAGAGCCTTTGCAGATACGAGAGGCCCTGGAGTTTGCTATGCCTGGGCCGCTTCCTTGGGCTTCGCTCTGGTGCCCAGACCTGCCCACACTCAGCGGGAGGGGTCTCTGGTGCCCTGTGGAGACCGCCCTTTCCTCCAATCCCCCTCTCCCCGGACCATTAGGTGGTGAACCGTGTGGAGTTTGATTTGGGCATGAGCTCTGCACCCACCGTGTGAACCGCACCCGAGCCACACGCTGTAACCAGGTCAGCCTGGACCTGCTGAGCTCCCACTCGCAGTGGCCCCGCGTGTGTGCACTGGCCTCAGGTGGTCATTACTAGCACCTTGACCCAGGTCACCCTGGAACCTGGGGAGCCCCAGTGAGTACAGGGCCCGCTCCCCTCGGCGGGATAATTGCCCTGGGTTCCTGGCTCCTGCTTCCCAACACCAGTGGCCCTCAGAGCCACACCTGTGTCCTTGCCGTGTACCAGCTACTGTCCTGCTTGATGCAGGGAACGCACTGCCCTCCCCCTGAGCCCGGGGAGATCAGCTTCCCTCCCCATCTTATTTTCTTTTTTAAAATATATTTTTATTGATTTCAGAGAGGAGGGGGAAGAGAGAGAGAGAGAAACATCAAAGATGAAAGAGAATCATTGATTGGCTGCCTCCTGCATGCCCCCTACTGGAATTGAGCCTGCAACCCGGGCATGTGCCCTTGACTGGAATCAAACCTGGGACCCTTCAGTCCACAGGCTGATGCTCTATCCACTGAGCCAAACCGGCTAGGGCTTCCCTCCCCATTTCAAAGCATGCCCGCTGTGGCACAGAGGAGACAGCCCACACTGGGGCCGCAGTCAGGGTAAGCCCGGCTCTGTAACTAGAGTTGACCCTTGAGCAACGCCGAGGGCTGCAGGCACCAGGCAAATCCCCACGTCACCACACTTGGCTCTCCGCACGCAGATTCCCAGGGCGAGTGCGCTCTCGGACCGCACGGCTCAATCGGAGCCATCGCGTGTGAGTGAGTGGGCCTTCCCCTGCCCACGGCAGCGGGAGCTGACGGGCAGCACGCGAGGCTGGGTACCCAGGCCGGGTCTGCAGCCGCTGCCACCTGCTCTGAGCAAGCATGGAATGTGCTGGAGCTTGGCGGCTTTGCCTGTGAAGTGGGGAAACGGCATAGCATCCGTCATGGACCTGGGGCGGGGAGGGGCGGCCACTCCTGCTTCTCTACCCAGAAGCCTGAGGAAGAGACGGATTTCGTCTGACCCCAGGTCCCCATCACAGAGGTCTCCTGAGCCAGGCCTGGGTAACAGCTCCTCTCGTTTAAGTTCTCCCTCCTCCAAAAAGGGATTTCAAATGGCCCGTGATAAAGACCAGGATAGTAACTCCCAGATGGGTTGAGATGATGTAAGAGCCAGGGATGGAGAGGACACAGGGTGGGGAGACGGGTCAGAACTTCCACGCCGCCCTCGCCAGTCCTCAGCCCGTCTTTCCTCACTGGTTGGTCCACAGGCCCAGGGGCCCCTTCCCCCGCTCAGGCCTCCGCTGCCTGAGCCGACTGTGAACAGCCGCTGAGCCCAACCAGCCTGAGCCCCCCCTGCCTCTCCCTTCCCCGTCACACACCTGAGCCCCCCTCCCCCTCCCTTCCCCGTCACACACCTGAGCCCCCCTGCTCCTCCCTTCCCCATCACACACCTGAGCCCCCCTCCCCCTCCCTTCCCCATCACACACCTGAGCCCTCCTGCACAGGTGATCGTAGGGGCTGTGATTGCACGAGCCGTGGCTGGGAGGCGGGAGTTCCAGTCCTACCTTGTCATCCCTGCGGTCCTGAGCTCCGGGCCAGCTGGCAGCATTGCTCTGAGACAGGCTGCTCTGTGAAGGGCAGGCTCCACCCCTCGCTGGTTGAGTTTCACCTGGAGCTGGAGCCCCGAACCCACGTGAGCTCCAAACCCATGTGAGCCCTGGACCCACGTGAGCCCCGAACCCACGTGAGCCCCGAACCCACGTGAGCCCTAGACCCACGTGAGCCCCGAACCCACGTGAGCCCTGGACCCACGTGAGCCCCGAACCCACGTGAGCCCTGAACCCACGTGAGCCCTGAGCCCACGTGAGCCCTGAACCCACGTGAGCCCTGAACCCACGTGAGCCAGGGTGCAGAGGGCATTCTCACGACCAGGTGCCCTGTTCCTTTCCGGGCAGGTAGGACAAGGGGCCCTACTGGGCTTGCTCAGCTTGTGATCAGGGGCCTCTCCTGGTACCCCTACATCCAAGGAGTCGGGGCATGGGATGTCACAGGGCCTGCCCATCTCTCAGCCCCAGCCAGGGACTCCACGTGCATCGTTGCTCACCTGAGCTGGAAATCTGTGCTTCGTCCCTGAGTCCAATGGACCATCCTGAATATTCCTACGAGCGGGGCGTTCTCCTGCCCGGGCCCTGCTGCTGCCTGCTGGGGCCCCGCCACCGGCGGCCAGCCCAACCCAGCGCTGTCCACCTGCAGCCAGGGACCCCTCCAGGCGCAAACCTGCGATTTTCCTGCCAATAGCCCTTCCCGGGATACAAGTCAAGCTGTGCCCAGCATCCCAGGCCAGGGCAGACCCCCCCCAGGGGCCAGCGCTGGGCCACAGACAGCCCCTCCACGCAGGCTGTCCCAATCTGGGGGCCGCAGGTCCAAGCCCTGGGCTGTCCCCTGCCTTGGAGGCCACCAGACTGTAGTGACCAGGCAGCCATCCTGGGCTGCGGGGAAGGCCTGTTGAGCATTAGCTCACCGGGCACTTATTGAGCGCCCACTGTTTGCTAACCAAGTGGGCATTCAGAGATGACGCTGCCCACCCTGCCCCCAGGAGCACATGTGTAGTGGGTGAGGCACAAGGAAGATGGGAAGAGGAAGAGGTGGGCACACACAGGAGGCACCAGGCCCTCCTGGGAGGGCTGCCCAGCAGAGGGCGCCATGCCGCTTCAGTGCCCAGAGTAAGACTGGCACACGGAGGCGGGTGGTGGGGGTGGGGGGTCTACTCGATGCATCCAAGTCCACACAAAGGCCACGGAAGAAGTGAGAGACCGGCGTGGCCCCAAGGGGGCGCGCTTCCCGTCACAGTGAGGAAACTGAGGCACGGGAAGGCCAAGTCACTGCCCAAGGCCATCCTCCAATTGGCAGGATAGGATGCACTCCAAGTCTGTCTGTCAGTCTGTCCACAAAGGTGGCACGGACAGCCTGGGGGCGTGGCCACACCCACATTGGCACCCCGCAGGCGGGGCCCCTTTCCTCTGGGACAGCCAGCATCGCCCCTGCCCACCCCACTCGCTCCAGGAAAGTGCAAGGGCGCCACCTGGTGGCCGCGGCTCCTTCCAGCATCCTCTCCCGGTGGGTGCTGCGGGCCAGAGACCGTTCCCGGGGATCCCTCCAGCCCAGCTCCCCCACCGGGAGCTCCCGGTTCCCGCGCTGGAAGAGCTCACCTCTCAGCTCCGAGGCCAGGGGTCTCCGGGGAATTAGGGCATTTGTGCCGGTGACTGTCTCCGCCTCGGGATCCTAAAGGGCCTCGGTGGGCGGGGCTGCCTCCTCACAGGGGGTTCTCCGGGGACAGGTCTGCTTCCCAGCTCCGCGGTTCTGGGCAGAATCAGTCGCTTGCAGGTGTCAGTCAGCCTCGGGGCCTCGCTGGCCGGGGTGGGGGCTCCCTCGCCTCCTGGCCACAGGGCTCACTCCCTACATGGCAGCTGCTGCTTCAAAGCCAGCCCGGGAGAGGTCTCCAAGCAAGGTCAACATCAAGATCTTTTATGTCATTGTCAAATGTAGACACATGACATACAATTTGCCATTTTAAAACAATTAAACGTGTACAAGCTCAGGGGCATCAAGAACATCCACGATATTGGGCAACGATCGCCACCACTTCCAGGGCCCTTTCCTTGCGCCAAACAGAAACTTCTCCCCATTAGGCAACAATTCTCCATCTCACCCCCCCCCCCGCCCCCCTCCCCCCTCCCCCCTCCCCCCTCCCCGCCACACTCTCCCCACCCCACCCCCAGCCCCAGCAAGCTCTGTGCTCCTTTCTGTCTTTATGAACTGGCCCATTCAAGAGAGAGTGGAACATACACTATTTGTCCTTTCATTTCTGATTTTCATGATTTGAGTCTTCTTTCTTTTTCTCTCTCTCAGTTAATCTCGCTAAAGGTTTGGCAATTTTGAAAAGATCAACAATCTGATTTAATAAGCAAAACAAATTTGGAAAGACACACAACACACTCCCTGGATTTTTAATGAAGGTGAAAATGCAAGTCAATGAAAAGAGAATAGTCTTTCAACAAATGCTGCTGGAACAATTGGAGGAGAGAGAGAGAGAGAGAGAGAGAGAGAGAGAGAGAGAGAGAGAGAGATCCTCAACCTGTACCTCACACCTTACATAAAAATTAACCAAGCCTGGCTGGTGTGGCTCAGTGGTTGAGTGGAGACACATGAACCAGGTCAGGGCACATGCCCGGGTTTTGGGCTCTATCCCCAGTAGAGGGTGTGCAGGAGGCCGCTGATGGATGTTTCTCTCTCACCTATGTTTCTATCTCTCTCTCTCCTTTTCCCTTCCTCTTTCTAAAAATCAATAAAAACATTTTTTTTTTTTAAAAAAAGGAAGACATAGAAACAGCAAATAAGCCCATGAGAAAATGCTTAACATCACTAGTCGCTAGGGAAATGCAAATTAAAGCCACCGATGCCGCCTTCCAGACGACGGCTGAAATAAGAAGACTGACCATACCAGTGTGGACAAGGCTGTGAAGGAGCTGGGTCTCACCCACGGCCGGAATGCAGGATGGTATGGAATCTGAAAAATGATTGGGCACTTTTAAAAATACATATATATTTTATTGACTTTTTACAGCAAGGAAGGGAGAGGGATAGAGAGTTAGAAACATCGATGAGAGAGGAACATCGATCAGCTGCCTCCTGCACACCCCCCACTGGGGATGTGCCCGCAACCAAGGTACATGCCCTTAACTGGAATCGAACCCGGGACCCTTCGATCCGCAGGCCGACGCTCTATCCATTGAGCCAAACTGGTCAGGGCGGGCACTTTAAAAAATATATATATTTTTATTGAAGTCAGAGAGGAAGGGAGAGGGAGAGAGATATAGAAACATCAGTGATGAGAGAGAATCATTGACCGGCTGCCTTCTGCACGCCCCCTACTGGGGATCGAGCCCGCAACCCGGGTATGTGCCCTTGACTGGGAATTGAACCCGGGACCCTGCAGTCTGCAGGCCAACGCTCTATCCACTGAGCCAAACCAGCCAGGGTGGCACTTTCTTGTAAAATTAAAAATATACCGTTTGGCCCAACAATCCCTCTTCTGGTTATTTACCCGCGAGAAATGAAAACTTACATTCACACCAGAACCCATACATGAGTGTTTACAGCAGCAGCATGCATGGCAGGGAAGTCCTGGAAATAACCCGAATGTCCTGCCCCAGGAGAGGGAGGGGCACGCGGAAGGACGCCCATTCAATGAAAGCTACCCTGAGATGTGAGAAACCGTTCCTGATACAACCACAGCGTGAAAGGCTCTCAGAGCATGTGCTGAGTGTCACTACGCTGATGTGACACTCCAGGGAAGGACAGACCAGGGATTCCCAGGGCCCCGGGGTGGTTCGACTCTGAAGAGGTAGCATGAGGAAACTTGAGACTCTTATATTCTCGCTGAGTTGAGGGGTACCCAAATCCATGCATATGCAGAGAAGTGGGTAACCTCACCCAATACCTCTAATTTAAAAACTTAGTTCTACATCAGAAGTAATTTTTGTTCTGTTTTGTCCAGCATCTCCAGGTGTTTGTAGCAGAGGGGTTTTCAGGGTATCTTACCCCGCCTTGTTGCCAGGGCACCATCCTGATACTTTGAACTCTTTATCTCCCGGTTCTCTTCCTCCCTCCAGTCCAGCCGCCTACTCCCATGTCCACACCCTCGTCTTACAGCCACCAGGACTACTCTTCCTCCGAAATCTGCCCTACCTCAGACGCACCGCCCTCTAAGCCAGCGGTTCTCAACCTGTGGGTCGCGACCCCTTTGGCGGTCGAACGACCCTTTCACAGGGGTCGCCTAAGACCAGCCTGCACATCAGATATTTACATGACGATTCATAACAGTAGCAACATCACAGTTATGAAGTAGCAACGAAAATAATCTTATGGTTGGGTCACAACATGAGGAGCTGTATTTAAAGGGCCAGAAGGTTGAGAACCACCTGAGAGTATAAGGCTTAGACTGTAAGTCAGTGATGGCGAACCTATGACACGCATGTTAGAGGTGACACGCGAACTCATTTTTTCGGTTGATTTTTCTTTGTTAAATGACATTTAAATATATAAAATAAATATCAAAAATATAAGTGTTTTACTATGGTTGCAAATATAAAAAAATTTCTATACGTGACACGGCGCCAGAGTTAAGTTAGGGTTTTTCAAAATGCTGACACGCCTAGCTCAAAAGGTTCACCATCACTGCCTTAGAGTCTAAGAAGCCATCGGCAGGGGTTGTGTGCCCCCCGGTGGGCATTTGGCACTGCCTGGAGACGTTTTGGTTGTCATGACTGGGATGGGGTGGGTAGAGACCAGGGATGCTGCTAAACATCCTTTAATAGTCAGGACAGCACCCACGACAAAGGATGATTGAGCTGCAGATGTCCAGGGAGCCAAGACTGAGAGAGCCTGCCTGAGCCGCGATCCAGGAACCGGCACCTTCGCGCCGCCGACTCCCCTGCAGCCATTGCAGCCGGACGCAGGCCACCTGGCCTGTCCTCTCCCTCCAGCCGGCAGCCCAGGGTCCACACCTCACCCCCTCCCCAGGGAATATTCTCATCTTAGTCAAGACTCTTCTAATGATAAGAACTGCAAGACAAAGCAAAATAGGTAGGGCCACGGGAGGCTTTAACGGAACAACTCCCAGGTAACGATGGCGGAATAAAAGCTGACATTTATCGAACACTGACATGGACACCCCTAGTCTTCACCGCCCCCCTTTGAGGTAGGAATGATACCGTCCCATTTTATAGGTGTCATGTGGACCCCACAGGTGGGAAGGGCTGCCCCAGAATCTACAACAGGAAACCGGACAGACAGCAACAAAAGTAGCTGTTCCCCGAGCCCGGTCTTCGATCTTTCTCGACCCTAATTCAGGAGACCCACGGTACAAATGGCATTCATCGTTCAAATCCTCTGTTCCGTTGTTTTTTCAAATTGAAAACTTTTTTTGGAACAGCTTTCGATCTACCGAAAAGTTGAGCAGCCGGAACAGAGAGTTCTCACACACAATGCCTCCCCGCCCCAATGGTTTTCCTGTTGGTAACATCTGGTGTTGTTAGTGTGACACATTTGTTACACTTTCGGGACCAGTACTGATACATTTTATTACCCAAACCCATAGTTATGTCACGTTCCACTCTCTGTGTTGTACCCTTCTATATATCCATCATTATGATATTACTAGAGGCCTGGTGGGCGGATTCATGCACATTGAAAGGAAATTAATTGGAAGGTGGCCTGCGGGGCGGGACTGGGTGAGACGGGCCGAACACGCCCTGGAGCCAACCTCCCTCGGTCCCTCCCAGGCTGGCCGCACCTGGGTGGTGCCGGGGCTCGAAGGGCGTCTGCAGAGTGGAGTGGGAGAGGGCATTCTGCAAAGTTGCTGTTGCTCGGCAGCTCCTGCGTTGAGCGTCTGCCCCCTGGTGGTCAGTGCGCATCACACCTACTGGCCAGTTGGCCAGTTGGCCGGTCGGCCAGTGGCTTAGCCTTTTATATATATAGGTATGGGCTATGGTATTATATGGGCTACAGTATTATATGGAGCGGTTTCAGGCCCGAGAAGTCTTCTGTGTTTGTTCGTGTAGCTCGCCATTCCCTAAATGACACATGATGTTGTAAGTATTCCTTTCTCTTCCATTTTTTGGAAAAAAATTGTATAAGACATGTTATTACTTCCTTTATTAAATGTGTATTAGAATTGACCATTGAAGCCATCTGGGCAAGAAGGTTTTAGATTGTTTTATTTGGTGTTTGTTGTTGTTGTTGTCCTTGTGTGTGTATGTGTGCGTGTGTGTGTGTGTGTGTGTGCGTGTAAATATTTTTCATGATGAATTCATTTACTCTGATAGATTTGGGGCTCTTCATTTTTTTTTTCTTTAGTCAGTTGTAGTATTTTTGTCTTTTAAGAGATATGCCCATTTTATATAACTTGTCAATTTTATTAAAATTAACTTACTTATACTAGAGGCCCGGTGCACAAAAATTTGTGCACTCGGGGGGGAGGGGGGTCCCTCAGCCGGGCCTGTGCCCTCTCGCAGTCTGGGACCCCTCGGGAGATAACGACCTGCTGGCTTAGGCCTGCTCCCGGGTGGCAGAGGGCAGGCCCAATCCCTAGGGGCAGCCCCTGGTCAGACTCAGAGTAGGGCTGATTGGGGAGTTGGGGTGCCGCCCCCTGTCATGCACAGAGCAGGGTGGATCGGGAGGTTGCGATGCCACCCTCAGTCATGCTCAGGGTAGGGCCGATTGGGGGGTTGGGGCACCACCCCCTGTCACACTCAAGGCAGAGTCTATGGGGAGGTTGCGGCGCCACCCCCTGTCATGCACAGAGCAGGGCCCATCAGGGGGGTTGGGACTCCATACCCTGTCACGCACAGAGCAGGGTCGATCAGGGGGTTGGGGAGCTCCCCCCTGTCACGTACAGAGCAGGGCCAATCAGGGGGTTGAGGAGCTCCCCCCTGTCACTCACAGAGTAGGGCCGATAGGGGAGTTGGGGCACCGCCCCTGTCACACACAGAGCAGGGTGGATCAGGGGGTTGGGGCGCCACACCCTGTCACACTCGGCAGGGCCGATGGGGAGGTTATGGCTCTACCCCATCACACACAGAGCAGGGCCCATGGGGGGCGGGTTGGGGCGCCTCACCCTGTCACACACAGAGCCGCAGGGCAATCAGGGGGTTGGGGAGCTCCCCCCATCAGGCACAGAGCAGGGCTGATCAGGGGGTTGGGGCGCCTTCCCCTGTCACGAACAGAGCAGGGTGGATAGGGAGGTTGTGGCCCCGCCCCCTGTCACACACAGAGCCACAGGGCAATCAGGGGGTTTGGGCGCTGCCCCCTATCACGCTGATCCTGGTGCTGGGAGGCATATTACCCTTTTACTATATAGGATAGCGGCCTGGTGCACAGGTGGGGGCCGGCTGGTTTGCCCTGAAGGGTGTCCTGGATCAGGGTGGGGGTCCCCACTGGGGTGCCTGGCCAGTCTGGGTGAGAGTCTGAGGGCTGTTTTCAGGCTGGCAGGTGACTGAAGCTCCCAACCGCTCCTTTTTTTCTTTTTTCTTTTTTTTTTTTGTTCTGGGCCAGCTTTAGCTCTGAGGCTTGGCTCCAGCTCTTAGGCCTCCGCTGCTGAAAGCAGGTATCTGGTTTGTTTGGGTTCTATAATCAAAACACTGTTTCAACTCCACCTCTGAGATCCCGGCTGGCTGAAAGCAGGTTTCTGGGGTTTTGTTTAGCTTCTATATTTGTAACAATGTTTCAAACTGCAGGCTCAGAGGCCGGCAGCAGCAGGCAGGGAACGTTGGAGTCCTCCGTCACTGAAGCAAGCAAGCCTCATGTTCGCTTCAAGCTGCCTGGCTGCCGGCCACCATCTTGGCTGGCAGTTAATTTGCATATAGCCCTGATTAGCCAATGGGAAGGGTAGCGGAGGTACAGCTAATTACCATGTTTCTCTTTTATTAGATAGGATATGGATTTGGCTTGTATCCAAATAAATAAAGAATGCTTATAATTCAATCATAAGATGGAAAACTTAGTTAAAAATTGGCAAAAGAGCCCTGGCCGGTGTGGCTCAGTCTGTGGGGTGTCGTCCCATGCCCTGAAAGGCTGCTGGTTTTATTCCCAGTCAGGGCACGTTCTCAGGCTGCAGGTTTGATCCCCAGTAGGGTTGTGTGTGGGAGGCAGCTGATTGATGTTTCTCTTTCACATCGGTGCTTCTCTCTCTCCCTCCCTCCCTCCCTCCCTCCCTCTCCCTTCTTCTCTCTCTGAAAAATAAAAACAAATTGGCAAAAAATTTGAAAAGACACTTTGCCAAAGGGAGATATACAAGTGAACAATGAGCACGTAAAAAAACGCATCATTCGTCATCAGAGAAATGAAAATTAAAACCACAAGGTAATAATATTACATACCCCCTGGAAAGGCTAAACTTCAAAGGATTGACAGCGCAAAATGCTGGGGAGGATGTGGAGCAAACAGGACCCTCACACACTGCTTGTGGGAATGTCAGATGGTGCGGCCACTATGGAAAAGATCTGGCAGTTTCTTATAGTTAAACACACACACACACACACACACACACACACACACATTCTCTAATCCAGCTATCCTACCCCTAGTTGCCCAAGAGCATTGAAAATATTTGCCCCCCAAAAAAGACTTGTATATAAACGTTCATAGTAACTTTAGTCACAATAGCCCCAAACTGAAAACAATCCGAAAGTCCGTCACAAGAGCATAAACAATCATGGTATTTATCTGCTGTCTCTGTTACTGGTGGAGAGGGGTCCCCGTCCCTATCTGTTGCTAATGGGAGTGGAATTCTTGCGCTAGCCAGAGGAAAAGAATTTTCTGAGACTCACATGGAAGGATGAGATACAGTAGAGAGCTTTATTTCTGTGGAATAAATGAGTTTCTAGGGTCCCCTTTCCCTTTGTCCCACCAAGGGAGAAGTGTAGCTCTGGCTTCAATAGGGCTAAGATAAAAGCAAGTGTTCAGCCCTCACTGGTTTGGCTCTGTGGATAGAGCGTCAGCCTGCGGACTCAAGGGTCCCGGGTTCGGTTCCAGTCAAGGGCATGTACCTTGGTTGCGGGCACATCCTCAGTAGGGAGTGTGTAGGAGGCAGCTGATGGATGTTTCTCTCTCATTGATGTTTCTAACTCTCTATCCCGCTCCCTTCCTTTCTGTAAAAAAACAATAAAATATATTTTTTTTAAAAAAAGAAAGAAACTGAAGCTAGACCATGTGACCCAGCCATCACAATGGCAAATATTTACCCAAAACTTGTGAAATCGGGGATCAAAGAGATATTAAGACCCCCATGTTCACTGCAGCACCGTTCACACAGCCTGGACATGGAAACCGCCTAAGTGTCTATGGAGGCGTGAGTGGATCAACAGTGGTATGTCCATGCCGCAGAACAACACGCAGCCTTTAAGAAGGCAGCCGTGGGGTGTGCAACACATGGATGAACCTCGCGGAGATCATGCTCAGTGAAGGAAGCCGGTCACGGCAGGACAAACTGCCTGACCCCATGTGTATGAGCCGCCTAGCCCAGTCCTAGTCACCAGAACGCCGGCCGCAGGAGCGGGTGGGGAGTGGGGAGCTGCCAGCCAGCGGGCGTGACGTGTGGGTTCTGCGAGGTCAGTGAGCTGAGACCCGCCGTAAGCACTGTCCCTACAGTTCCCAACACCGCGCTGTGCGCGCACACGTCTCTTAGGGGAATAGGTCTCATGTGAAGTCAATAACATGCAGATTCAGTAAAAATTAAGTTAAACAATATTTATGGGAGAGATGTTATTACCTCTTTTAGAGATTCAGAAAGCTCAAGGGCGCTCACCAACATCACACAGCTCGTCGAGGCGAGAGCTGGGAACCAAACCAGAGTGCACTGACCTCCAGCTGGGCTTGCTCCCGCGCGTGAGCGTCCACAGCGGGACCGAGACCGCGGCCTGGAAAAGGAGCCGGTGGCCCGACGGCGGGCAGGATCCCGGTGCGCGGGAGTGAGGGTAGTTTGGGGGGGACCCGTGTGTCACACTGGTTCGCGGCTTGTGTTCTAGAAGAGGCTGCAGGACGAGCTCCGCACCATCGTGACGAGGGCTTTTAGTACGGGGATGAGGCTAACTGGCGTTGGACGACACCCACAAGGCGAGCCCCAGTTCTGTCTGGGACCACCCACGGGAGAGGCCCTCTGTCTGTCAGGGGGGGGGTCGGGCCCGCATGGCCTGGGACGTGGAAGCATTACGGTGCAGTGTGCTCCGCGGGCACCGTCTCTCCAGGACAAAGGCCGCGGGAGAGACCGGAGCCGTGTGTGTGCCAGGGACCAGGCAACAAAGCCTGTCCAACAGGAGCTGAAAAGAAGGGAGGCATTTTATCAAAGAGAAAGTCACAAGTCCTTTATGGAATTTTGGAGTCAAGTTGTGCTGAGATCTGAGAAAGTCCAAGAGTGAACTTCCGTTATAACCGCAAAACAGAACCCCGAAGGCACTGCAGAAAGACGTAAAACATCAAAACGAGCCGTTAGGGTCGGCAAGGGCACTGCTCGGCCGCCGAGCCGGTTCCAGAGGGACACGTGTGATTCGGTCCGTCTCTGGGAAACGCTGAAGCTTCTGACCTCGTCAAGTGGCACAACCAGATTTGCCGAAACACAGGAAAATGAGGCTGGTCCACGCCTCGTGGGGCGGGCGGTTGGCTCCAGTAGAGAACCAAGGAACCAGGAATTCAGAAAATAAGTATTTACAGAAGACAGCTTTGTGAGAAAGAATACTCTCTAATTAAAGAAGTCATCTTGGCTCCCACACGTCGATGACGAACTTCAGAACGAGTCGGCGAATAATTTGTAAGACGGCTGATACTCGCCTTGAATCACTGCCCCCGACACTGAGCGGCACATCTGCACGGGAAGCAGTGATCTCCCGGGTCCTGGCATCTCCGCCTGTGGCCCCAAAGGGAATCTGATGACGCCTCCTGCTCGAGGCCCTGGTGACTCAGGGACAGACCCTGCCGCAGCCCAAATGCTAAACATGTAACTGATAAGTAACTGACGTGTACATATATGCATGGCCCAGGGACACAGACAACGGGATGCTGAAGGTGGGGAGGGGGTGGGGGGATGGAGGGGGTTAATGGGAGGAAACAATAAAGACATTAAAAATAAATAAAATATAAAATGTACATCCAAAAAACACACACTATGACCCCTGCCACAGGACACGCCATCTAGTGAAATGACGTAAGATAAGCAGTTACAGATTGAAGTCCTGACACATGTCCAGTGAGGATGAACCTCGAAGCAAACAGATGAACCTGGTGAAAGGGAGAAAGAGAGTGAGGAGGGAAAGAGAGGCTTTGTAATGACTTCCATGTGAGGACAGCCTGGGACCGCCCCCCCTTTCTCCAACCTCATCCCCTTCCATCCTTTCTTTCACATTATGGTTGGAACACATCATAATTCCCCAAGTTGTGCACTATTTCAAGCCTCTGGGGTCTTACTTGGACTGCTCTGTGTCCATGTAGAGTTCTTTTTCCCTCCTTTTGGTAAGGATTCAAAACCCTCTGCCTTTCTCCTTTCCTTCTTCTAGGGAAAAAGAAGAGAGGAGATGAGCCCTGAGTGGTTTGGCTCAGTGGATAAAGCGTCGGCCTGTGGACTCAAGGGTCCCAGGTTCGGTTCTGGTCAAGTGTATGTACTCCAGGAGAGCCTTTCGAATACCTTTTCCTGTCTGTGCCAGGTCCTCTCCCCTGGGGCCCAGTGCTAGCCTGTGCTTATCTCTGTCATGGTTTTAGTCACATTGGATGGAAATAATCACTCTGATCCTCTTTTCAGTTACAGTGCTTCTCAACCTTCCTAATGCCATCACCCTTTAATGCGGCTGGTCAGAGAATAACAGTTAATGGTGCTCACTATCACGACATGATAATCCATTTACCCGATATGCTATTCCATACATAACCCTATACTGTATACTCTATGAATCAATACAAAATTTACAATTTCTAATTATAAACCTGTGTTTTCTATCAAAATTACCTCTTGCGTGAATTTTGGGACACCCTTATTTCGTAGGTTCAGGCTGAGTCATATGTCAATCCCAGATCCAATCACTGTGGAGACCAAGAGAGGTCCCGAATGAGTCAAGTGCTCTTCTTATTCCATGATAAAAGTCAAGAACACAGGTCAAGTAAGAGAATGGCTGCTTCCAGACAAATCACATGACTGCATTTTTGCTTTATGTGTAGGTGTGAGGGGAAGGTGGGGGAAAGAAAAAGGATTCCCCAGAGAAAGGGGTGAGCTATGAAGGGTATTTTCAACGAGAAGTTTACTGGGAACCAGCAATCCACCTACTTATGTCCAGCAAAAAGATTAATAAAATCAACATATATATAATCCAACTCAGAACCTTTCTTTCCAAGCTGTTCATCCACCCTATTTCTGTTAAAAGAACCCCATATTCTCAGAATCTAAGGGCTGACTTTTTCACAAGAAGGACATAATGTCACCTTCCTCTCCCTTTCAACATGATTTCCCTTCCCTACTGGCAGGTCTAAGCAGTCTTCTTCCTCCCACCCCACCATCAGTGTTTCATAAAGTCTTAGTCGATTAACATTTCAGAAGGGAAGCTCATTCTTACAGGTGAGAGAAGATCCCAGTCCCTTCTCATTCCACTAGTCACACTGGAGTTGCAACAGGTGGGTCATTCCAAAAAGAAAAAGGAAAAGAACAAGAGAAAGAACCATTCTTTTAAGGTTTTGTTTTTCCAATTGCTACCCATTCCCACTGAACCCTCTACCATCCATCTACCCTGTTGTTTGTCTTTGACCATCAGTGAGAGACTCCATCTAGAAGGAGTACCTCAGGGGAGGGGGCATGGCACTCGTTATTTCTATTAGTGACACTGTGCTTCTAACACATGACAGTCCCTGTAGAGTGGGTGCAGTCCATGGTGAAGTCCAGGGGCAGGGAAAACTTCAGAGAAAAGCACAGCAAAATACTAGTGTTCAGAAAGAACTGCCATAATAAATTCGAGATTAGGATGAGATAAGAAGTAGTCAATATACCCATCTCTCTCCCAATATTGTCTCTTGATGTTCTCACCATCTTTTAATGTAAATAAACGTGTGCACGTGGTTATGCTAGGGTGAGGTGAGAGTAGGATACAGGTGTGACAACTCATCTGAGAGGTTTTTGAGCCTGAGTGTGAGATACAACTGTTCAATTGGCTTTTTGGAGAAGAAATCCAAGAAGATGAGGTCAGAGGAATGGGATGGAAAACATACCCATGGTGCAACTTCTTCCCTAAGTTAGGCAACCTGCTCTCTGGGAAAGGACTACTAAGCCAAGACTTTCTTCAAGACCGAGGCTGACCAGAGATGCCTTTTAGTCCACAGGGAGTTCTCCTGTTGTTCTTTCAGGGTTTGAGAAGGCTTATCAGGAGCTAGGCACACATCACCTTATTCCCTGTCTCTTCTCTCAAATTTTCTCGGGGGAATATTTCTGAATATTAGAGACATGGAAAGAAATGACATATTCTCCTTTTCTCTCTCCTTGTGCAGGAATTTCACAATTGAACTACAGGGGCCCTGTAGAATTCTTTCTCTCTCAGTGATCCACAAGAGGCAACTGTGAGTGGTTTAACCTCAACAAGTGGTCTTAGTTGAATCTTCCACGAAAAAGAAGGTGATTGAAACCCTCTACTTTAGGCCCTAGAAAAAAAGGAAGGAGAAGAGTGCAGATTGGTTTGGCTCCGTGGATAGAGCCTTTTCCTCCCTCCCTCCTCCCCAGAGGTGAGGGAGCCAAGGGGGGAGCGAAGGAGGCGCTCAACATGTGAGGCATGCAACATGTCAGAAAAAGAATTCAGATTAAGGGTCCGAGAGTGCATCAACCTGATGGAGGAAAAAATCAACAACTTATGCATGAATCAAGAAGAAACAGATGAAAAAATCAACAATTTATGTAAGAATCAAAAAGAAATGGATAAAAAAATCAATAACTTATGTAAGAACCAAGAAGAAATGAAGAGTGATATAGCTGCAATAAAAAACACCATTGAAAGTTTCAACAGTAGACTAGGAGAAGCAGAGGACCGAATTAGCGAATTAGGAGACAGGGAAACAAAACACACCCAAACTGAACTGAAATTGGAGAAAAAAAATAAAAGACAGGAGGAGAGCCTAAGGGAGCTACGGGACAACATGAAATGAAACAACATACGAATAATAGGGGTGCCAGAACAACAGAAAGAAGAACAAGGGTTAGAAAACCTATTGGAAGAAATAATATCAGAAAACTTCCCTGAGGTGGGGAAGAAAAAAGTCACACAAGCACAGAGAGTCCCAAACAAGATGAACCCGAAAATACCCACACCAAGACACATCATAATTACCATGGCAAATGTTCAGGACAAAGAGAGAATCTTAAAGGCTGCAAGAGAGAGACGGAAAGTTACATACAAGGGATCTCCCATTAGATTATCAAATGATTTCTCAACAGAAACACATCAGGCCAGAGAAGAATGGACGGAAATTTACTAAGTGATGCAAAGCAAAGGACTGAATCCAAGAATACTCTATCCAGCAAGGCTATCATTCAAAATTGAAGGGGAAATAAGAAGCTTCACAGACAAAAAAGGTTAAGGGAGTTAATCACCACCAAGCCAGCAATGCAAGGAATGCTAAAGGGACTGGCGTAAAAAGAAGAAATAAAAAGCTAAGAAAGGAAACAGACACAAAAAATAGAAATGGCTACAAACAAGTACCTTTCAATAATAACTTTAAACGTAAATGGACTAAATGCTCCAATCAAAAGACATCGAGTGGCTGAATGGATAAAACAACATGACCCATTTATTTGCTGTCTACAAGAGACCCACCTCAGAATAAGGGGCTCACACAGACTGAAAGTGAAGGGATGGAAAAATATATTTCAGGCAAATGGAAATGAAAAAAAGCTGGGGTAGCAATACTTATATCAGACAAAATAAACATCAAAGTGAAGGCCATAACAAGAGATAAGGAAGGCCACTTCATAATACTAAAGGGATCGATACAACAAGAAGATATAACCCTGATAAACATATATGCACCCAATGCAGGAGCACCCACATACATAAAAAGACTCCTGGAAGATATCAAGGGAGAGATCGACAACAATACAATCATAGTAGGGACTTTATTTTTTATTTTTTATTTTTTTTAAATATATTTTATTGATTTTTTTACAGAGAGGAAGGGAGAGAGATAGAGAGTCGGAAACATCGATGAGAGAGAAACATCGATCAGCTGCCTCCTGCACATCTCCCACTGGGGATATGCCCGCAACCCAGGTACATGCCCCTGACCGGAATCGAACCTGGGACCTTTCAGTCCGCAGGCCGACGCTCCATCCACTGAGCCAAACCGGTCTCGGCCATAGTAGGGACTTTAATACACCACTGACATCACTGGATAAATCCTCTAGACAAAAAATGAGCAAAGAAACAGCAATCCTAAATGACTCACTAGATCAGATGGACTTAACTGATATCTTCAGAACATTTCACCCCAAAGCCACGGAATATACGTTCTTCTCAAGTGCACATGGGACATTTTCAAAAATAGACCACATATTGGGTCACAAGCAAAGTCTCCCCAAATTCAAAAAGATTGAAATCAAACCAAGCATCTTCTCAGATCACAATGGCATAATACTAGAAATAAACTACAATAAAAACAACCCAAAATACTAAAACACTTGGAAGCTGAATAGCATGTTATTAAATAATGATTGGGTTACCAATGAGATCAAAGAAGAAATTAAAAGCATCCTGGAAACTAATGACAATGAAAACACAACAATCCAAAACCTATGGGACACAATGAAAGCAGTCCTGAGAGGGAAGTTTATAGCCCTACAGGCCTACTTCAAAAAACAAGAAAAAATGGTAGTAAATCATCTAACTCTACATCTCAAAGAATTAGAAAGCAGCAACAAGAAAACCCCAGAGTGAGCAGAAGGAAGGAGATAATAAAGATTAGAGCAGAAATAAATGACATAGAGACCAAAAATAACAATACATAAAATCAACAAAACCAAGAGCTGGTTCTTTGAAAGGATAAACAAGATTGATGAACCTCTAGCCAGGCTCACCAAGAAGCAAAGAGAGAGGACCCAAATAAACAAAATCAGAAATGATAGAGGCGAAATAACAACAGACCCCACAGAAATACAAATGATTGTTAAAAAATACTATGGACAACTCTACTCCAACAAACTAGACAACCTGGAGGAAATGGACATATTCCTAGAAAAATACAACATTCCAAAACTCAATCAGGAAGAATCTAAAAATCTCAATAGGCCAATAACTATGGAAGAAATTGAAGCAGTCATCAAAAAGCTTCCAGAAAACAAAAGCCCAGGGCCAGACGGCTTCACAGGGGAGTTTTACCAAACATTCAAGGAAGAACTAAAATCTATCCTCCTCAGACTACTACAAAAAATTCAAGAGGAAGGAGCACTTCCAAGCTCATTCTATGAAGCCAGCATCACCCTAATACCAAAACCAGGTAAAGACAACACAATGAAAGAGAATTACAGGCCAATATCCCTCATGAACATACATGCCAAAATCCTCAACAAAATCTTAGCAAATCGGATTCAGCAGTACATCAGAAAGATCATACACCATGACCAAGTAGGATTTATCCCAGGGATGCAAGGATGGTACAATATCCGCAAATCAATGAACATGATACATCACATAAACAAATTAAAAGAAAAAAGCCACATGGTCATATCAATTGATGCAGAAAAAACATTTGACAAAATCCAACACCCATTTCTGATAAAAACTCTCAGCAAGGTGGGAATAGAAGGATCATACCTCAACATAATAAAAGCCATATATGACAAACCCACAGCCAACATCATACTCAATGGACAAAAACTAAAACCATTTCCCGTAAGAACAGGCACAAGACAGGGAGGCCCACTCTCACCACTCCTGTTCGACACAGTACTGGAAGTATTAGCCATTGCAATTAGGCAAGAAGAAGAAATAAAAGGCCTCCAAATTGGAAAAGAGGAAGTAAAACTGTCTTTATTCGCAGATGACATGATATTATACATAAAAAGCCCTAAAGACTCCATCAAAAAACTGTTAGACTTAATAAATGAATTTGGCAAAGTAGCAGGATACAAAATTAATGCCAAGAAATCTATGGCATTTCTATACACCAATAGTGAACTTACAGAAAGAGAAACTAAAAAAGCGATCCCATTTACCATCGCACCAAAAAAATTAAGATACCTAGGAATAAACTTAACTAAAGAGGCAAAAGACCTCTACTCAGAAAACTACAGGACGTTGAAAAACTAGATAGAGGAAGACATAAACAGATGGACGAACATACCATGTTCTTGGATTGGTAGAATCAACATCATTAAAATATCCATACTACCCAAAGCAATCTATAAACTCAATGCACTTCCCATTAAAATACCAATGGCATATTTCACAGATCTAGAACGAACTCTCCAAAAATTCATCTGGAATATAAAAAGACCCCGAATAGCTGCAGAAATTCCGAGAAAGAAGAACAAAGTAGGTGGGATCTCAATACCAGATATCAAGTTGTATTACAAAGCCACTGTTCTCAAAACTGCCTGGTACTGGTACAAGAACAGACATATAGATCAATGGAATAGAATAGAGAGCCCAGAAATCGACCTGAACCAATACGCTCAATTAATATTTGACAAAGGAGGCAACAACATACAATGGAGCCAAGATAGTCTCTTCAATAAATGGTGTTGGGAAAATTGGACAGATATATGCAAGAAAATGAAACTAGATCACCAACTTACACCATACACAAAAATAAACTCAAAATGGATAAAGGACTTAAATGTACAACAGGAAACCATAAAAATTCTAGAAGAATCCAAAGGCAACAAAATCTCAGACATATGCCGAAGCAATTTCTTCACTGATACAGCTCCTAGGGCACTTGAAACTAAAGAGAAAATGAACAAATGGGACTACATCAAAATAAAAAGCTTCTGCACAGCAAAAGAAACCAACAACAAAACAACAAGAAAGCCCACTGAGTGGGAAAACATATTTGCCAACGTCATATCTGATAAGGGCCTAATCTCCAAAATTTATAGGGAACTCATACAACTTAACAAAAGGAAGATAAACAATCCAATCAAAAAATGGGCAAAGGACCTAAATAGACACTTTTCAAAAGAGGTCATTCAGAAAGCCAAGATACATATGAAAACATGCTCAAAGTCACTAATCATCCGAGAGATGCAAATCAAAACAACAATGAGGTACCATCTCATACCTGTCAGACTGGCTATCATCAACAAATCAACAAACGACAAGTGCTGGAGAGGATGTGGAGAAAAGGGAACACTCGTGCACTGCTGGTGGGAATGCAGACTGGTGTAGCCACTATGGAAGACAGTATGGAGTTTCCTCAAAAAGTTAAAAATGGAACTCGCATTTGATCCAGTGATCCCACTTCTAGGAATATATCCCAAGAAACCAGAAACACCAATCAGAAAGGATATATGCACCCCTATGTTCATAGCAGCACAATTCACCATAGCTAAGATCTGGAAACAGCCTAAGTGCCCATCAGCAGATGAATAGATTAGAAAACTGTGGTACATCTACATGATGGAATACTATGCTGCTGTGAAAAAGAAGGAATTCTTACCATTTGTGACAGCATGGATGGAACTGGAGAGCATTATGCTTAGTGAAATAAGCCAGTCAATGAAAGAAAAATACCACATGATTTCACTCATTTATGGATAATTAAGACCATTATAAACTGATGAGCAAAAATAGATACAGAGGCAGAGCAACATCAAACAGACTGTCAAACTACAGCGGGAAGGCTGGGGAGGGTTCGGGGGGTGGGGGGGGGGGTAAGAGATCAACCAAAGGACTTGTATGCATGCATACGAGCATAACCAATGGACACAAGACACTTGGGGGCATGGGAGGCTAGGGGAGGGTCAAGGGGAGAAAAAAAAAGGAGATATATTGCCGGGAGCTGGTCCATGCTTGCTGTTTCAAGGGACCTGGCATATATGGCATACTGTTCTTAATATGTTTGCTCACCTTCTAGGCACTATGTGTTTTAACCAAGGTCTCTGAGAAAGGTTGTTTCCCCAGGTAGGGATTTTCCCCTGAAGTTAGGGAGGGAATAAAACCTCTTAACTAAGTGCCAGGTGGGTAATTAATCACTTTAACTACGAACAATCATGCTTAAGCTACATAATCTTTACTCCCTGGAATGGAGATAAGAAACGCCCTAACCTTTGAAATAGAGATTGATAGGATAGGAATCAACTGGTATAAATACAGATGTAAGAAGACAGGAGAAGAGAGACAGAAATTGGCACAAAACCTACACAGAACGTTCTCTAGAGACAGAAGAACTTCGCTGGAGAGAACATGGCAAAAGATCCTGGACAGAAACTGGCCTCAGAACCTAGAGACAGAACCTAGCAAGAGAACATGGCAAAAGATCCTGGACTGGCCGAAACCGGTTTGGCTCAGCGGATAGAGCGTCGGCCTGCGGACTGAAGGGTCCCAGGTTCGATTCCGGTCAAGGGCATGTACCTGGGTTGCGGGCATATCCCCAGTGGGAGATGTGCAGGAGGCAGCTGATCGATGTTTCTCTCTCATCGATGTTTCTAGCTCTCTATCTCTCTCCCTTTCTCTCTGTAAAAAATCAATAAAATATATTTAAAAAAAAAAAAAAAAAAAAAAGATCCTGGACTGAACCTGACTACAGAAATTGGCAAGAGGACCTGACTAGAACCTGGTGACTGAACCTGGCTGGAGAACCTAGCGAGGGAACATGGCTACAGAACCTGGCTGGAGAACCTAGCAAGAGAACATGGACACAGAACTTGGCTGGAGCTCCTAACCAGAACTTCACTGGAGAACCTGGAGATCCTAACCAGAACCTCTCTGGAGATCCAGATCAGAACTTGGCTGGAGATCCTGGCTGGAGATCCTGGCTAGGCTGCTGATCAACTGAACACTGTCTCCGTGTCCTTCCTTCTTCGCCAACTCCGTCCACACCTTTGGGGACCCCTGGACCTGCTGGGGTTGGACCCTGGCAATATATATAATACTCTTTGTAATACTTATAAGCAATAAAACAATTAAAAAATATATATATATTTAAAAAGAAAAAAAAGCAAGTATTCAGAGTTGCCGTTCCATGTTGGAGCAACCCAATCCAGCATCAGGCTAGCCTAGTTTGTGCTCCAAGTTGTAATCCATCAGGCCATTGCATGTGGTGTCTGCAGGGCCACATGGCTATGGAGATAGCAAGGGTGAATGCAAGGAAGCAGGAATGAGAGAGCCCCACGAGCCAAGAGCCAAGAGCAACAGGAGAGAGAATGCCTTTGTTTAGGCCAGTGGTCGGCAAACTCATTAGTCAACAGAGCCAAATTATCAACAGCACAACGATTGCCATTTCTTTTGAGAGCCAAATTTTTTAAACTTAAACTATATAGGTAGGTGCATTGTTATGAACTTAATTAGGGTACTCCTAAGGCTTAGGAAGAGCCACACTCAAGGGGCCAAAGAGCCGCATGTGGCTCGCGAGTCGCAGTTTGCCGACCACGAGTTTAGGGATTGTGCATTCCCAAATTTTCATGGGTTTGCAGTGGCCAATGATCTCTGTTCCCAGGTGTGACTGACAGGCACCTCCCCTAGTTACCCCAGCTTCACCGTACAGGCATCTATCTCCTCTTTGTTGGACTCCTTCCCCCAGTGATCTGTGGGGAATGGGCGGTGGTGCCCTGGGAGTGTGAATTGCAGCTTCCTGGGGAAGCTGCCCAAACAAAGTGACTATAATGTCTGGCCTTCCCTCTGCTCCTTTCCTATTATTAATAACTAGCTAATTATAATGGTATCATCCTATATAATAAAACCCTAATACGCAAATTGACCAAATGGCCGAACGATCGGTCACTATGACATGCACTGACCACCAGGGGCAGACACTCAACACAGGAGCTGCCCCCTTGAGGTCAGTGCACTCCCCACAGGGGGAGTACCACTCAGCCAGAAGCCGGGCTCACAGCTGGTGAGTGCAGCGGTGGTGGCGGGAGCCTCTCCCACCTCCATGGCAATGCTAAGGACCCCTTGGGGGACCTGGACTGCAAGAGGGCACAGGCCAGGCTGAGGGACCACCCCCCTGCGCCAGTGCACAAACGTCGTGCACCAGGCCTCTAGTACCCATATAATGGAATACGTCTCAGCAAGAAAAATGAGTTAACTACCTATATATCCAACAACCTGCATGAATCACAAATACATTGTGCTTTAATACTATGAAGTTCAAGAACTGGCCTGTGGTTGCCTCTGCAAGAAGATGGGGGAAGAGATAGGGGAGAGCTTTCTGGGGGTGATGGAGATATTCTGTATCTTTTTGTTGTTGTTATTAATTCTCACCCAGAGATATGTTTCCATTGATTTCTAGAGAGAGTGGAAGGGAGATGGAGAGATACAGAGATAGCAATGTCAATGTGAGAGAGACACATTGATTGGTTGCCTCCTGCATGCACCCCACCAGGGCTGGGGAACCTGCAACCAAGGTACATGCCCTTGACCGGAATTGAACCCAGGACCCTTCAGTCCGCAGGATGATGCTCTATCCACTAAGCCAAACCAGCTAGAGCAGGATCTTGCTTTCTAGATCCATTCTCCACTGAAAGCAAGCGAGCCCTCTAGAACTACGATTGGTTCCAGGGGTGGGAATGGGAGTAGCACAAGTTGATCCTAGGATTTCTTATGGCATCAGGCTTCGGAAAGTAAGGCAATGTTCTAAGAACCACAGGAACATGTCCAGAGAGACAAGAGGCAGTGAAAGTGGATTCTACTGGCCAAAGTAAGTAACGGTGGTGCCATCGCCTGAATATTTGTGTTCCCCAAATTCATATGTTGACACCTGATCCCCAGTGAGATAGTTTTGGGGAGGTGGGGGCTTTGGGAGGTCATGAGGTCATGAGGGAGGTGCCCTCATGAATAGGATTAGTGCCCTTATAAAGAGGCCCCACCCACCATTGAGGACACAATGAGAGGTAGCTCTCTGGGAACTGGGAAGCAGGTCCCCACCAGACGTGGAATCTGCCGGCCCCTGGATCCTGGACTCCCCAGCCTCCAGAACTGAGAGAAATAAATGTTCCTTCAGACTCATGTTCCCAACCCATGAGTTATAACAGTAGTAACAGGCTATGACTGCTGGGGAGGGAGTTGCAAAGGGAGAAAAGGGAGAAACTAAAATGAATCTGTGATGTTGGATTGGAATTGGATTGAAATCTGTTTTTATACATAGTTAGATATATAGAAAGATAGATGTAAATGTATTTATAAATATATACACTCATACAAACATGAGTATATTCTATATTTACAAACACACACACACACACACACACACACACACACACACACATGCTCACACACGCACTCACATGCAGGCCCAGGAAGAGGACCCTCACAGCGGCCCTAAGCACATCTCACACCCAGAGCTCGGCTCCCCTGAAAGGAACCATTGCTCCTTGGAGAACTGATTGATTGTGGGTTGAGGTTCAGAGAACAATGGAGACCCTATAAAAAAGAGACAGAAGCCCTGACCGGTTTGGCTCAGTGGATGGATCGTCGGCCTGCGGACTGAAGGGTCCCGGGTTCGATTCCGGTCAAGGGCATGTACCTTGGTTGCGGGCACATCCCCAGTGGGGGGTGTGCAGGAGGCAACTGATTGATGTTTCTCTCTCATTGATGTTTCTGGCTCTCTATCCCTCTCCCTTCCTCTCTGTAAAAAAATCAATAAAATATATATATTTTTTTAAAAGAGACAGAAGCCAGTTTTAAGAGGTTCCAACTGGCCCAATTGGGGGCCATTTGGGCAGCCAAAGAAATAATGATGTGGGGGGATGAATAGTGGCCCCATGAAAGATGTGTCCACATCCTAATCCCCAAAATCCTCAAATAGTGACCTTCTTGGGGGAAAAGGTCTTTGCAGATGTAATTACAAATGAAAGATCCTGAGATGAGGTCATTCTGGATCATGTGGGTGGGCCCTAAATCAATAACAAGTGTCGTAAGAGAAAGGAGGCAGGTAACAGAGACACAGAGGAAAGGCCATGTGAAGACGGGGCGGAGACTAGAGGGATGTGGCCACAAGCCAAGGGAAGCTGGCGTCCCGGAAGCTGGAGGAGGGGAAGGAGGACACTCTCCCAGGACCTCCAGAGGGAGCACAGCCCTGTGACACCTTGATTTTGGAGCTCGGGCCCCCAGAACCATGGGAGAATAGTTTTCTGTTTTAAGCCACAGGAAACTACAAAGAGGAGATAGCCACCTTCTTCTGGGCTGAGCCCTTTCAAGGTTGAGTGACTTCCCTGCTTGGTTCAAGGCCTTTGGAAAAGAGACAGACCCTGTGGGAGCCTGTGCCTGGGGTCAGGCTGGCATGAGATCCGGTACAACCAGTTCTGCCGTCCGAGGCTCAGGCACAGATGCCGGGGGCTCCGACCAGCCCAGCGCGCATGCTGCTCATGGCACTGGGAGTGTGGGAGGGGCCTGTGCCTGGCCCGCGAGCCCTGCACACTGCTCCAGCACTTGGGGACTCCTTTACCCACTTCACCCTCTGGATCCGTCTGCATGTCCACCCGGCCTTGTTCTCGGAGAACTCCATCTCTCCAGCAAGTTCTGCCCCGACTCCCCGGCTGTCTCCCCGACAACCCCGCCCCACGCCGAGCAGCGAGTCCAGTCTACTGAGGGCCCCCACCGAGGCCTGCGACCACGGCGAGAATCTCGTGCTTGTGGATCATGGGGACAAGGAACGGAGACTCTGACTCCTGGGAGCTTATCCTTTCGGCTGGGGCTTGTCAGCTCTTCTGCTCTGATTAAGGGGCAAGACTGGCATGCCCTCCTTCTCCCCTGGGTGAGCCAGCTCCCTCCTCAACCCCAAGGTCTCCTTGAGCCACTAGGGGCCCCACATCTGAAACCAGCGTCTCTACCCCGAATGCCAGCCAGATGCTCCAGAGGAAACTGTCTCGACTTTTGACTCAGGAAGCACCACACTAGGGATGTACCAAGGGATGAGCCACAGCCCCAGTGTATCTGTGAGGTGTGACAAGGGGATTAAGGGTGATGAGAGAGAGCAACAAGCTAACTCCCCAGGGAAGCATGTAGATCTGGCCAAGATCAAGGTCAACTTAAAATGGGCTGGAGGCTGGCAGGCGGGTGCGGCGGACGGCAGCAGGGGCGCTGCCTGGTGGTGGAAGTTTCCATCAGGCCGTTAGAGGCAGGAGCAGGCCGTCCTCCTCCACTGCATAAAACTCAGCCACAGCAGTGCAGACGGTGCCCGGATGGAGGAGCAAGAACCTCAGGGGCCTGCACCTGGAGCCGGGATCCTGCACTTTGAACCTGTCGTTCCTAGAAGCCATGTCCGGGAAACGCCCAAGGAAAACCATCGCACCAAATGCGCTGCCGACCGCATGCCCGCCCTGGACACGCTGGAGAAGTCTGCATTGAGCAGGAGCCCAGTCCCGTTCACTTTTCCCCCCAGACCCCCCCCCCCCCTTTTGCGTGTCTAATGGCGTGTACAGAACCTAGACGCACAGTACGCGAGTCCTCACAAGGCACACCCCTGGGTAAACCGCTCCCCACTCAGGTGTCAGTCACGCCAGAGGGCTTCTCTTTTTTAGTAAAAATGTTAATGTTGAGATTATTCCAGGTTTTTCCCTCCCCTCCATTACCCCCTTCCCCCCCACCCCATCCCTTGGCCTTCAACACATTATTGTCGTGTCCATGGGTGTGCATACATGTTCTTTAGCGAATCCCTTCACTTTCTATTTTATTTTATTTTTTAATCCTCACCCGAGGATACTTTTTCATTGATCTTTTTAGAGAGAGTGGAAGAGAGAGGGAGAGATGGAGAGAAACATCGATGTGAGAGAAACACATTGATTGGTTGCCTCCAGCAAGCGCCCAACCAGGGCCTAGGCCGGGAAGAGCCTGCAACCAAGGTACGTGCCCTTGACCAGAATCGAACCCAGGACCCTTTGGTCCACAGGCCGACGCTCTACCCACTGAGCCAAACCGGCCAGGGCACCTTCACTTTCTTTATCCAGTCCCCCCACCTCCACCCCTTGGGTTTCTCATGTCCCCACTTAGGCAATCCCACCTGCCCGGAAGCAAACGACTCTTCCAATGCGGAGCTGGGTTTTTGTTGTTGTTATTGTTGTTCTAAGACATCACGTATTTGGAATGAGCTGTACTCCATGGTCTCTGCTTTCCCTCAACATGAGGCTTGTGAAATGTGTCTGTGTTGCTGCCTCTAACAGTAGCTCATTCCCTGTTTCTGAGGAGGATTCCATCCGGGGACGGGCTACAGGTTGTGCAGCCTTTCTCTTGTTCATTGGTATTCAAGCTGCTTCCAGTCTGAGGCCATCCTAAATGAAGCTGCCCAAATATCTGAGAGGAAGAAGGAAGGAAAGAAAGGAAGGAAGAAGGAAGGAAGGAGGGAAAGAAAGAGGGAGGGAGAGGGGGAGGGAGAGTCAGGAACAGATTATAACTTATTCAACAAAACTGGAGCCCATGCCTGGCCTGTGTTTCTCAGTGGTTAGAACGGCGGCCTGTGGACAGAAGGGTCACAGGTTCGATTCCTGGTCAAGGACACATATCTGGGTTGCAGGTTCCATCGCCAGTCCCGGTCGGAGTGCGTGCAGGAGGCAACCAGTCAATGTGTTTCTCCTCTCTCACATCGATGTTCCTTCCTTCCTTCCTTCCTTCCTTCCTTCCTTCCTTCCTTCTCTTTCTTTTCTTTCTTTCTCTCTCTCTCTCTCTCTCTCTCTCTCTCTCTCTCTCTCTCTCTCTCTCTTCCCCCCTCTTTCTCTCTCTCCCTCTCCCTCCCTCCCTTCCACTCTGTAAAAATCAACAGGAAAAATATCATCGGATGAGGATTAACAAAAATATAAACAAGAACGTAAGTCTATACTGGTTTGAATCTATGAACACGTTGACAGTTTGGGAGGAATGGGATGTTTACATCCTCCCCCAGTACCTCTCCCCAGAATACTTACTTGTTACAAAGGAAAACGAGTGGCTTTCTGGGGAGAAGCCTGGAGGACGTCCCTCCATCAAGTGACCCAAGGGAACATCATCGCTTGTGGGTCACGTGGAATTCTCTGCCACCTGATTGGACGCAATGGAGGAGAACACAGACTCACTGCTGTGACGTTCTTGCCAAAGAGACTTGACCTTAATCTAATCACGAGGAACCACCAGAGAAACCTCAATTGAGGACATACCACAAAATAACTGGCCTGTAACCTTTGGGGGGTCAAGGTCATTAAAGTCAAGGAAAGAGGGGGGAACGGCTCCAGAGCCAAGGAAGCGGGCAGGACAGCCAAGGTGCCGATTCGGGAAAACCTGGATGCGGTCTGAAGACTCCATGGCCGAGAACTAAGAATGTTCCTTTCTTTTTGTTGTTGTTGATTTCAGAGAGAGGCAGGGAGGAGGGAGGGAGAGAGAGAAACCTCCATTTGTTGTTGCACTGACTGATGCATTCATTGGTTGCTTCCTGTATGTGCCCTGACTGAGGATGGAACTCACAGCCTTGGCTTATTGGGGTGGTGCTCTAACCCACTGAGCCACCCGGCCAGGGCGGGAATGTTAAGTTCTCGACTCTGGTGGTTCTTGGAGCCTGATTCTGTGGAGGGCAGCTCAGCGGGAAGGAAACACACCCCACCGTGTCGGAGGTCACGGGGTCTCTGGGGGGCGCCATACAGTCCCATGACCAAGGAGAAGCAGTCTGTGCCACTTGGGAATTATTAAACAGCAGTGAGACGAAGCTTTCCCTGCCCCTGAGGAAACCTGTTTCAGCTGCCGCCGCTGGACTTTCTGTGTTTACTTCCAGGCGTGTGTGGGAGGACAGGGTGCGCAAGGCTGGGCTTCTTTTGGTGCGGGTGGGAAGATAAAAGAGGGTGAGTGGGGGGAACCCCAAAGATCCTGTCCCTCAGGGACTCGGGGCTGTACCAGGGCCACAGGATTGCCCAGGTGGACACAAACCCCAGGGCACCGGGGAAGCCCCTTGAGCCCAGCACCAAGACCACGGTTAGAGACCCGCCTCCACCTCCTTCGATCCCTGCAGCAGGCCGGGGAGGGGCTGTCCTTTGGGGACTGAGCCTCCACCCAAGCAGCCCAGGGATGCGGAGATACAACTTGAACAAGGCAGGCAAGGCCCCTGCCCTCAAGGAGCGATGAATACATAAAATTACAGGATGCTAGGCCGTGATGCGTTCTAAGGAGAGAAAAAATGAAGGCAGTTAAGGCAGAATGAAAGCTAGGTATTGGAATGAGCAATGGGCAGGATATCTGAGAGGCGGAAGTTTGCACGTGTGTGTGTGTGTGTGTGTGTGTGCGCGCGCGTGCGCGCGTGTGCGTGTGCGCGCACGCGTAATTTTGGCCACGCTGTGTTTGAAATGCCTTCCGCCAGGCTGGAGACAGGAATTTGGGTACCTTGAGTACAACAATGATTTTGAAGCTATGAGTGAGGTTACTTCAGCAGGTCCAAGGGCTGGCACCTTCTCACAGTTAAGACCCTGTAGACAGACTACCTCATCTGCCCAAAATGACATGGCTGGTGGGTGGCGGAGCTGGGATTTGAACCTGCCAAGCCTGTTTGAGCTGCCACAGAGTCTTGCTGCCGTGGGGCTGTGGGCAGGTCGCTGGACCTTTCAGAGGTTTGATTTCCTCACCCATCACAGGAGAGGTGGGCAGTGGAGGGGCAGGTGGAAGATGGGGGTGATGCAGGGGGCCTGGTGGTGCTCCGACAGGTACCCAGACGGGCCACCAGAATGGCTCTGGGTGTGCCCCTTGCCCCTTTCCCACCAGTCTCAGACCCCTGCTCTCATCGGAACAGTCAAGTCTTCCAGGAAGAGACGGGGCGCCGGGTGAGACTGGTGCGCAGAGTCCAAGAACCAACATGTCACTTTACGTGAGAAGCCACCCATCGCCCTGCCTGGAATTTCAGGCTCAGCATGACTGGGGGGCCCTCCCTGTGGGCACAGGATCCCAGCAGGCAAACCCCTGCCAGGCGGTCGCTGGGCAAAACTGGGGTTGGAGGAAGGTCAGTTGGAGAGGGATGCAGGGTTGGTGGGACCAGGCGTGGTCTCTGGAGTGCCCTGGGCCCTGCCGGGGGCCCGGAACAGGCCCGTGGCCTCAGCCAGATCCTGGCAAGGCGCCGCTCCCGGGTCAGTGCCGGGCTGGGCTGGCACTCCTGAGGCTTCCGGGGCTGGCCGGGCCCTTCTGCTGACTAGCTGACTAGGTCTTTCTTTAGAGCTGTTACTATCTCGCTGCCTGTCCGGGCTTGGTGGGGCCCCACTGCCTCTGTGGCTTAGCACTTCCACTTTGGGGCGGCCAGCGGCTTCGAAGTGAAAATGCCAATGGCTCCTGTCACGTGGGGGCTGGGCAGGTGCCTGGCCGCACTACTTCCTGTCCCCCCTCCTCGCTGCCCTGCCAGCTGGCAGGAGGAGCCTCCAGCTGGCCACACTCTGTGGAAAGTCCAATTTGTTGTCTCCCCCGGAGGGCCACTCCCGGCTGTGCCCTCTGACCAGCTCAGCCCTGACCTCCCTGGGCACAGATCCCAGCAGGGACCCCCCCAAAGGCACCGAGCCTTCAGCATGGCTCCATGGAGGTCCTGAGCCCCAGCTCAGCTCTGCCTGCCCTGGGCCTCTCAGCTGAGGCTGGAAGAGCAGCCTGCAATGCAGGTGCTTGGGGAGGGCAGTCCCCCAGCCCGGAGCCTGGAGGAAGCGCTGCCTGGGTCTGCTCACTGCCCCCTGCCAAGCTGTGGGCCCCGCCTGCTCCCTTGAGAGTCACTGCCCAGAACGCGTAGCCTGGCACTGGGCAGTGACTAAACAGAGGTGCCAGCATCTTGAGACTCGGGGGCCTTTACAGGGCTGGGGTTTGGGTGCCAGTCCAGGGGCCATGGAGAGCACCGCTGTGCTCGGGCTGACTTTGGAAAGCTTGGCGTGTGGAGGCAACTGGCAGGCGGTCCAGGCTGCGAAGGGCTGCCCAGGCCCCGAGCCCCGGAGGGCCCACCCAGAGCTGTGGCTGCCCATTGGAGGCAGGTGTGCACCCCTCGCGTGGGCAGAGGCAGTCTCCGTGGGATGCAATTTGAGTATTTGGAGCCACGCACTAGGAAAATACTGGAGAGAAAGTTTAGTGATAAATCAGAAGCGAATAAACCCAAAGCCGTGGTGTGCTAGGTGTGTCTGCAGACAGGAAAGTGACAAGGCGGATTCTGATGTCACAGATGGCCCGAGGCTGCGGGGTGAGAGCGGGAGGCCCAGAGCAATGGCCTGGGTCTGCTTTACCTGTGGGCTCAGCCCCCCCCCCCCCCCCCCCCCCCCCCCCCCCCCGCCCCACTCCCCCAAGTCAGCCTCCAGAGCAGAGCAGGGAAACAGGAGGGAGGGTGAGGGCGCAGGGAGGAGCTCTGGTTTTGAAGTTCAAGACCTGCTCCTGCCTCTGCTAGACAGGTACCCTCAGCAACACTGGGCCTCCGCCCGCCTGTGGACAGATACCAGCCCTCGGTGAGGACCACCCTCGGTCCAGGAGGAGGGGGGACGAGGTCAGCCCCTGCGGGTGCTGGTGGGTCCATTCCCACGGCCATCCACCCTCCACTGGCCCGTGCGGTCTACTCTGTGCCAGGCCCCCGGGTGCGGGGCCCACCTGCCCGCCCTGCCCGGCTCCTCTGCAGGAGCTGCGTCGGGTTCCCTCAGTTCAGGCAGATGCCGCCTCTTTCCCCTCCCAGGGCCTTTGCACCAGTTGGTCCCCCATTTCCTATGGGTCCCGTTTTCCCGAAGGTACTCCCACCCCTTTAGGTCTCCGCTTCCCTGGGGACACCCTCCCAGCGTCTGCCGGCCTGTGGCCACCTCCGCTGCTCCCCGAGGTCTGCGGGGTTCGCTCGGGTACCAGCCCAAGCCCTGGCTGGCTGTTGGAGAGCTGGCCTAACCGCTCCGTGCCTCAGTTTCCCTGTGTGTAAACTGGGAACCACCAAGGCCCCAGCTCCTGCGGGTTGCTGTAAGGAATGCATAGCAGGGCTAACGGCTGTGCACGTGCTACTGTCATCATGTATTTTGTGGTCATTGTCATCGGACCGCGGGATCCCCAGGGCAGGGCTCCCCACGATGCCCCCCAGCGCAGCCCCTGGTGCGAAGCCCTGAGCCTCTTCCCAACCTGCCTAGGCACCTAGAGGGGCGCGCGCGGTCGGTGCCGGCACTGCCCAGCTAGGAGGCAGGTGGCAATGCCCCTGCTTCCAGGAAAGCCGGACACACAGTAGGTGCTCCCGACATGGCCGGCTGACACCAGGAAGCCCGTGGCCCGATTCGGGCACGCTCCCTCCCTCCCTCCCACAGGACACGGTGGAATGCTGAGGCTGCCCACACGGACTTCAGGGGTGTATCTGCTTCTAACGACACCCATTTCCACAACAAAGAAGCTCGCCTCCGTGGGGCCACCTCGCCTCGGCGCACCCGGGAGGCGCCGTGGGAGCCGCGGACGAGGAGCCTGCGCCCCGCAGAGAAGCCCCCAGTGTTGGCCCGGGGGCTGTCCCGGTGGGTGAGGCGGCGCAGAGGGTCTGCGGGGGCGGGGGCGCGAGAAAACCACGCAGCGAGGTGGCGCCCAAGGGGCGTGCGGCACCGACGCCTCCAGCCGCGATTTAAAGGGCAGCGAGCGGCGGAGGGATCCCTGCCGGCTGCGCAGCGCGGATCCCTCCGCGCGGGAGGAGTGCGGCGGCCCGGTCCAACAAAATCGCTTTTTGTTCCTCCGCCGCGGGAGAAACCGGCGGGGACTCCTTTCTTCCTCGGGTTTCTCCGCCTCCCCCCGCAGAGTCCCGTAAAAGCAACAGAGGTGACTGGGGCGCGCGAGCCGGCTGGTGTCCTTCCGCCCGGCCGAGGGCACTCCTTTTCGTGTCTTCCCACCGTGCCCGGGCGGCGTCCGGGCGGCTCACCGGGGGCGGCGACGCGACTGCGGCGCGGTCGGCGAGGCTCCGGGGCTATGAGGTGAGGGCGCCCGGGTACAGGAGGTGGCAGCGCGGCGCCAGCCCCTGGGACACGAGCCTCGAAGCTGGCGGCGGCCTCTGGGACCCCGCGGCCGCGTGCGAGGCGAGGTGAGGCCTGCGGCGCGGGGGGCGCGGGGGCGCGGGGGCGCGGCGCGAGGCGCGATGGGGGCGGGGGGCTCGGCCGCGGCTGGGACTCATTTCTCGACAGCGGAGGGAGCGGGCGGTGCTGCGGTCGCGCCGCCATCTTGGATTTTACTCTCCATTTTTCTCTGGAATTATTTTTTGGTGATTAATTTTTGGGGGGGACGGGAAGTGTCGCCGGGCAGCGCGGGCCCCCCCCCCCCAGCGCAGCGGCCTGGCGAGGAGCCTCGACGCGCCCCGAGGAGCGGGCAGCGCCCGGCGGTGAGCGGGGCGGCGGCGCCGGGGCGGGCGGGGGGCGGGCCGCGGGGGCGCCGGGCCGGGCGGGGGCCGGGGCCGCGGGTGGGGCGCGGGGCCTGCAGTGGGCGCCGTCGCCGGAAGGGAGCGGTAGCGGCCGCCGGGCCGCGCGGGGCCGGGCCCGGCCGCACGAGGGGAGCGGCCCCGGCGCTCGCGATTGGGGGACTCTGTTTTCCCTCTGCTCCAATGGGCGGCCGGGAGCCGGCTCGCCCAATCTGCTCCCGCGGCCGCGCTCCACCTCGGGGTGTTTTTTGTTTGGACTCGAGCCTCCCGTCCGCTCTGCGCGCGGGCCGGCCCCCGCCCTCCCCGCCCTCCCCGCCCCTCGGTGACAGCCGAGCGTCCCGGCTCCCGCGCCCCTCGGCCCGGACCCCGTGGCGCTCCGGCCGCTTCCCGCACAGCCGGCCGGCGCCTCGGCCCCGAGAAGACGCGTGGGTCCCCCCGCGTCGTCCTTCCCCGTCGCCGCACGCGCCGTGTCCCGCGCCCCTCCCACCGCGAGGGGGAGGCGTGTGTTCAGGGGGACCGTCCTCCCCACCGGCCGGGACGGCGTGGGAGCGCGCGGGACCCCGAGAACCGCGCTCGCTGCGTCCGGGACCTCGGGCCCCGCTCGAACTTCGCGTCCCCCGAGGGAGCGAACTCGCGGGTGCCGAGGGGGCGACGTGTGTTCTTTGAAGCCTCTTTTTTAGGACTTGCCGAAGGAAACTCACCCCGGGGGTGTGGGGGGTGGATCTAGACCCAGGGCCAGAGGAACGGGCCGGTTGCGATTGCGATTTTCATCGGGACCTTTTCAGGTTTGAACCACGTGGACGTAAAGGGTCGCCACGCGTGGCCTTGTGGCCCTGGAGGCTGCTTGCTGTGTGGGGTCACCCGAGGAAACTTTCCCCTTGGATATTGAGGGCACGCCTGTAACTTGGGGTGATTAGTAGTAAAAGCACAAACATGTTGGAACGGAAGGGCGAAACCCCTGCGCACGGCGCAGTGTCAGAGGGTTACTTGTGTCGAGAGTGGATGCGAGTTTACTTTGTAGCAGTTTGGGGCGTGGCCCTGTCATTGTCGGGGCTCCCCTATCTGTGTTCCGAGATTAAAGTCCACGAATGCTTTTAATCCCAGCGTGTGTGGGAACTCGGGCCCCGTGTTCAGTTTTTGATGTCTAAGCCTCGTACCTTCTGCTCTCCCCTTCCTGAGCGCCAGCCCCATGGGTGTCCGTGCCGGGCGTCTTTCCGGGCGTCTTTCCGGCCGCGTCCGCCCGCAGTCCTGCCCCCCCCCCCCCGCCCCCTCGGTCACAGCGTTGACTGCGGGACAGTCAACCTCCGGGTGAAACCTCCTCCTGCACACACGGTGCAGGGGCTGCTCACTCGGGAGAACGCGCACTTCCTGTGTCCCTGAGCAGCGGTTACATCGTGTTCTGTGCATTATTATATGTTTTACGTTTGGTTTTTTACTTGTTTGGCTTCCTTGTGAGCTTGTTGCTACTTATCTCCATTCAGGGGCAGGGACAGAGAAGGTGCTTATTCAGTAGACACTTGAAAGTGTTAAGTTTGTTAAGCTCCCAAGTTATCAAGTTCAGTAGTTTGTATTTAGTTTTTCAAGGTGTTGTTAAACATTGTTTTAATAGCATCTTCTAATGTTATTAAGACATTGTTGTCATTAGCAGAACAACTTAGAGCGAAATGAATGTTACGGATATTTATTCTTTATGAGGGGAGTAGAGTAGGGCAGTTTTCACCCTTAAACTTGAAGTTGAACTCTGTCATTTGCAGGTGCTCTCTTGCCTGTATGTTCATCTGTCTTCGGGTGCACACTGAATTGCTTATGCTTTGAACTCCGGGTGCTTGAGCCAGACACCAGTGGGCAGTACCGGGGGAGGTGGCTAGGCTGGGAGGGCGTCAGAATCGGCATGTGGAGGAAGTGGTTGCAGGTTGTTCGCACGCCTTTGAGCATAGAATTTTGTGGGTGGGGATGTTGGTTTGTAAATTTCCCCTCGTCGTATCAGTCTGTCATTGAACCTGGTTTTTCTTTACATGAGTATCCTTTTGTTAAAGGGCATGAGTATGTGGCCCAGTTGTGTTATAAAGACACATACTTGTGTGTGTAGCTTCTGAACAGCTCCCTGTCCACAGGAATGCCCTTCCCATGGCTTATGAGAGCAATCCTTTCAGATAAATCACATAGATTCCATTTTTTATACTTCCATTTTACTTTATTTTTTTATTCTTTATTGTTGAAAGTATTACATATGTCCCCCTTTCCCCCCCATTGGCCCCTCCAGCCCACCCTGCCCCCTACCCCAGGCCTTTTACAACCCTATTGTCTGTGTCCATGGGTTATGCATATATGCACACATGCATACAAGGTCTTTGGTTGATTACCTCCCACCCACCCACCCTCCCCCGCCTTCCCTCTGAGATTCCACACTCTTCCCTGCTTCCATACTTCCATTATTTTATATGAACTTCACTTTCCACTCTCCAAAATCCTTCTCCAGGGCAAGAGTTACAGGACTCTGTTAGCCCTAGAACACTCCTAATTTTTGTCTTCTACACAGTATTAAAGACAAGGGCCATGTGTCTGTCCCACTGTGACACACTTGGTTACATAGATAAACTAAATGCAGGGAGAGAGCAGAGAGGGGTAGTTGTATCTCAGATACAGCTCTATGCAATAGAAACAATTTTTAAAGTTTTCAACTTGATTTTTAGTTACTTTTTATTTGGGGGGGCTGGGGGAGAGTTATAAAAAGTTATTTTATTGACTCAGCTTGGTGTAGAAAATAGCTTTAATTGCTATAAAAACCACAAACTTAAATTAGTACAGGTAAAATGTAAAATTATCCAAAGTGCTTTTAAATTATAAGCATTAGGGAGTTCTAAACATTAGAACACAGTGATTTGGGAAGTCATGTTTTTGTTGGCTAGACTGCCAAATTTGAAATTTCAAAACATATACTTTATGTGAGAAGTGCTTAAGTTTGAAATGAGAATTAAACTGTGTAGTTTCAATGGCTGAGTTCCATTGACTCAACTCTGCAAGGAAGGGGATCCCAAAATGAGGGAGTACTGCAGGGTTCTGTCTAAAGGACTTTTTAAAAAATATATATTTTTATTGATTTCAGAGAGGAAGGGAGAGGGATAGAGAGATAGAAACATCAGTGATGAGAGAGAATCATCAATCGGCTGCCTCCTGCACGCCCCCCACTGGGGATCGAGCCTGCAACCCAGGCATGTGCCCTGGCCGGAATCGAACCTGGGACCCTTTAGTCCGCAGGCCTACGCTCTATCCAATGAGCCAAACCGGCTAGGGCTCTAAAGGACTTTTAACAGGGGGGAAGTTAACAGTTTTCTTTAAATTATTTCTACCAATGCTATATCCCCACTCCCAAAAGAAAACCTCTACAAATCTGTTACTTTAGTAATTCCTTTTGTACCCCATAATTGGGTGTTTCTAGAAGTGTTGGCTGAGAGGAGAGATCATGCCTGATCAATATCTAGCCCAGTATTTATTAATGTGATTGGGATTTCTTTTTATTCTAGTTAAATTAAAGAACATTTTTTACCCACAAACATACCTTGTTTTATTCAGTAGACAGGTTCCCAAATTTTAGTCTTGCATATCTTCTTATATATTTACTAGAGGCCCGGTGCATGAAATTCATGCACGGGTAGGGTCCCTGGGCCTGGCAGTTGATCAGGACCAATCAGAGCCTTCCAGCTGCCGGCCTGGGCCTTCCTTCATTTCGTGCCACCCCCTGGTGGTCAGCGCACGTCATAGTGAGTGAGTGAACTCCTAGTCTTCCGGTTGAACTCCCAAGGGGACACTTTGCATATTAGCCTTTTATATACAGAGAGATTTATTTATTTATTATTTTTTAAAAATATATTTTTATTGATTTCAGAGAGGAAGGGAGAGGTAGAGAGAGATAGAAACATCAGTGATGGGAGAGAACCATTGACAGGCTGCCTCCTGCACATCCCACACTGGGAATCGAGCCTGCAACCCAGGCATGTGCTCTGACCAGGAATCGAACCTGGGACCCTTAGTCTACTGGCGGTTGCTCCATCCACTGACCCAAACTGGCTAGGGCTTGCACATCTTATTTTAAATGCATTCCCGGATTTTACTCTTTTAAAGGCATGCTGTAGAGAGAATCCATCTCTACAGGAAAGAATCATCACCTTATTTTTGTAATCCACATTAAGGTCAAATGTTAACTTTTTTTTCCAATCCTCATCCGAGGATATTTTTTCCATTGATTTTCAGAGAGAGTGGAAGGGAGAGAAGGGGGTGGTGAGAGAGAGAGAAACATCATTGTGAGAGAGACACATCAGTGTGTTGCCTCCCCCACGCACCCAACCAGGGCCAGGGGTCAAACCTGCAATCGAAGTACATGCCCTTGACTGGGAATTAAAGCCTGAACCCTTTGTCCACAGGCTGATGTTCTAACCACTGGGGAAAACCAGCCAGGGCTAATGTTAGCTGTTGATCCTGGTACTGCTCAGAGGCAGTAAGTTAGTGTAGGTATATTATCTTCATATAGTTCCTGATGGAACCAGGAATCATTTACATTAACTGTAAAATATCTTCACAAAAGGGAAAATAAGTCACAGGTTTTCATAATTATTGATGCTTTAAATTATGTTTTGCTTCATAATTTTCTTTCATCACGCTAAAGGGTTCCGAGGACCATGGACTAGTTTGATCACTCGCTGTCTCTGGTTCCTGCATCTGCCAGGCAGATTGGGGGCTGGCCAGTGTCTTCTAGGGTTGTATATAATTAGGACTATTACATATACATACTATTCTGGGGCTAGTGGAAGGGCCACTGGAGTAAGTATCAAAACTAGTGTTCCAGCCCAGCTGGCGTGGCTTAGTGGTTGAGGGTTGACCTATGAACCAGGAGGTCACAATTCGATTCCCTATTAGGACATATGCCTAGGTTGGGGACTTGATCCCCAGTGTGGGGCTTGCAGGAGGCAGTCAATCGATGATTCTCTCTCATCATTGATGTTTCTGACTCACTCTCTCCCCCTCTCCCCTCCTCTCTGAAACTAATAAAAATATTATATTTAAAAACAAACTTTTGTTCCAGTTTGCTCTGTTATTATTTATATAAGATCATCGAGAGGGCCAACTTTCTTCATCTGTAAAATAATGACACATTAATCTCTGTTTTATTCAGTAGACAATCCTATATTATAGTGTATATTTTACATTTAATTGCCACCCTATTCTAAGGACTATTTTAATCATATTTTGACTAATCGGTTTATATAGTTCATCTGTATATTCATGTACTAGTCACTTTACTCCTTTAAAAAAATCAAATTGATGATATGGCTTACAGTCAATTGGGTTTTATAATCAAGAGGCTTGGGTATATCACTGGCCCCAAAATTTTGATTCTTAAGGTCTATGTGGCACCTACTTGTCAGTTGCATCTCTGCAAGATGTCTTATTTTCTGCATTATAACAGTACACTAAAGACAAAAGTAAATAGACCTGGGGAAGCATTCCTCAGTGATAAGCCTCTTTATTTCTGACTGAAGCACATGTGGCTCAAATATTGGAGTAAATCCCCAGACTGCAGCTTAAACACTAGAGCTTTAGATCCAGCCTTACCACTTAACTTCCATTTGACTTCAGGAAAGCAACTTTATTTCTGAGCTTTAGCCATCTCATTTGTAGTGATAATAACCCGACTCACCTACATCATAGGGCTGCCAAGCTGGCGAACTCTTGGTCCTGGTGTTCCAGTTGTGCACCTTTATAGAAACACCTGGTCTCTAACACAGGAACAGCAGATCTCTAATAGTACTGGGGTTGCCTCTCAGGTCTTAGGCTAGAGACGCCTTCAGTGAAGGGTCATTCAGCTTCCTGTTCTGTAGACGGGTTTTCCTGAAAGCTGAAGCTCTTGTGCGCCCTCTAGTGTTCCTGGACACAACCAATATTCCAGCACCACGAACAGTGCCCAGTGGCTCCCAGTAGGTAGGTTCCTGATAAATGTTGGATTGAGTGGATTCTAAATCTGCAGGATGATTCATTTTGTCTGATTTGTATAACAAGGTTGAAGTATCTGATAAATTATCCATGAGGCGTATTTTTATTTTCAAGAAAATGTTTATGTGGCACAATGTGGAGGGATATATTTTTTTAGCAAGAAAACCAACCTACTCTTAGGAAGGTGGACCTCCCCGGCTGAGGAATCCAGGGGGGCCTGATTCTTCAGCCAGTGAGCCAGTGGAGTCTTGGGCTAGACAGGCCATATGGAAACCTCCCTCTCCCTTAAAACAGAAACAAAAGCAGACCTCACTCAGGTCCAAGAGGATTTACTAGTAGACAAAGCCAGTGACCTTAGAACAGCCGTGGGCAAACTACGGCCGCGGGCCGGATAATGAATAAAACTAAAAAAAAAAAAAAAAAAGACCGTACCCTTTTATGTAATGATGTTTACTTTGAATTTATATTAGTTCACACAAACACTCCATCCATGCTTTTGTTCCGGCCCTCCGGTCCAGTTTAAGAACCCATTGTGGCCCTCGAGTCAAAAAGTTTGCCCACCTCTGCCTTAGAAACTATGTTCATTGGATATAAATAGGAACCAGGAATGTTTTGACCCCCAAAAGGTGATTGTTTCTGTATCTATGCTTTTGATTTATTTTCTCTGGTCATCCAGTCTATAGTCTGTTCCCACATTATTCTGTCTCTTAGCACCCTATTTGTGTCCTTTATAGCTCTTACCAGAATTTATAGTTTCATGCTTATTAGATTGTTTATCTCTTCCCACATTATTCTCTGAGCTCCGTGAAATCAGGAACCATGTCTGTTTTGTTCTAGGGTCTTATTCAAATGACAGGCAAAATATAGTAAGTACTCACGTAACACCCTTGATAGGTTGTGTGACTTTAAGCAAAATGACATATAATGAAACCTGTTTACCATAGGTTAATTGATATAAACAAGAGTTAAGCTCCTATGGCAGGCATCTCATCAGGGTTACAACAAAATGACATTATTGGAGGACCTGCTCTATGTTTAAAATTTTGAGTCAGGATTGTATTGCTTATATGGTGTCAGGAGTGTATAGTCTCTAAACCCCAGCCTTGGCTTAATTTTTTCTAATTCTCTAAGGCTTGCTCTCATTTGTAAAATGGGCTGATAATAGTAGTATCTTTTATGTTACTGTACAATTTAATTTTTTATTATGTGAATGAATATATTTAATATATTGTATATGTTAAGGGACTGTGACAGGGGTCCTCAAACTTTTTAAACAGGGGGCCAGTTCACTGTCCCTCAGACCGTTGGAGGGCCGGACTATAGTTTAAAAAAAAAAACTATGAAAAAATTCCTATGCACACTGCACATATCTTACTTTAAAGTAAAAAAAAAAAAAAACGGGAACAAATACAATATTTGTATTTGCATGTGGCCCGCGGGCCGTAGTTTGAGGACCCCTGGACTGTGATGTGGGCAAGTGACATACACGTAAAGCTATCAGCACAGACCTTGGATCATAGGGCAATACTGTGAAATAGTACCCAGAAAACCAGTGCTTAAGAGGTATCTCTCAGTTGTGCCCAAGACTGCAAATCATCCCTACGGCCTTCAGGTCTTCACTCACGTCTTGAGCAGATAGTTATTTACATGTGTGGTGGACACTGTGCTGGGCACTGTACAACAAATAACCCTGGACAGTGTAAGTGGGGATGCTGCTTTGCAAGACCCGTCTCTCCAAGATGCCTCTCTCCTCCCCTTTTCACTTTCAGTTAACTGATAAAGCTCAAAAAAAAAAAAAAAAAAAAAAGGAAGTTTGGTTTTATGTATTGGTAGCACATTACGTTGTCAGAAGAAGTGAATTACTTTAGGAAGGTAATTTCTCTCCCTGAGCCTGCTTCTTTTATTCTAAGACTGTTCTGAAATTCTGTGATTCTTTGAATTAAAATAATATTGGAATGCTTGGTAGTCTGTAAAGTCCTTTTTGTTAATGTTACTCTTTCACAGTCCCACTTCTCTCCTGAGTTCTAACATCCTATGCCAGCTTCACCTGGGTAGTGCCCCCTCCTCAAACTTTGCAAATCCAAACTTTCTCATCTTTCCTGCAAACTTTTCCTCTGTGTTGATGGCAACCTTGCAGTCGCCCCAACTAAAACTTTTGCCCCAACTAGAGATTTCTGACTCATGTGGAATTCCTTTCTGTCCCTCACCACCTAAATCTAATTTGTTTCCATATCTAGCCAAGTTTATATTTGAAACACCAGCGCCTTTCTCCCTTCCCACTCACTGCTTCTGTTGCATTTAATTTTCTAACGGGTCTCTCTGTCTCCAGTCACATGCTTTCCCACCAGTGGGGTCCTTTCTAGAGTACAGTTAAGCAAATTCTCTAACCTTTCATCTGTGTAATAACAACAGGTTTACAGGGTGTGAGAATTAACTGATAAAATGAATATAGGAAGTACTAAATGAATAGAGGGGTTATGATTTACTGGTATGTTTTTAAAAATGGAGTTACAGTAAGAAAAAATGTTTTACCAGATACACAACAAGCTAAATTCCACTATAATAAAATCGTTAGTCCCTCTGAACGTTGAGTGTGAGTTGTAGTTTGGTATAATTTTTAATTTCACATTGTTGCCAGCGGTCACATCCCCCTGTTCAGGAGCAGTAGGAAAGCAGAGCTGGTCTCAGCTCTGGAGCATAAAGTCGCACCCCTGGCCCTTGTTTATTCTCCTGAAAACTTGTACTTTTTAATGGATGAGGTGATGTGGTTGGGGGAGGGGGGAGTTTTGGTAGGGTGAGGAGTTAAGGGGAAATTTCTACTTGATTGTTTAAGGTTTTGTTAATAATGGGCCAACATGCCTGGCCCTCTTTGATTCTGTTGTAGTTACTCAAAAAGAGACAGTGGATAACTTTATTTTATTAGCAATTTCTGCTCATTTAATCCTTTTGATAAACCAGGGAGGTAGGCCCCATTTTCATTTTGTTATTAGGCATTAATGAGGTTAAATGACTTGTTCGTGGTCACACTGCTCACACTGAGAGTAACCAGTGGAAGCCAAGGTGGGACCAGGCACTTTGACTCCCCCCAGAGCCATGTCCTGAGCCACTGTGCCCTCTGCACCCTGCAAAGTCCACGTCCTGCTGTCTTGGCTTTTAAGACCCACCCCAAGAATTGTCTTTTGGAAGTTTTTCTCACCTTTGTCTTTGCCCAGTAAGAATTAATTATTCTTTGTTCTACTTGCCTCAGAGCTCCTGAGGAACTGAGGGCTGTACTTGCAGGCTTTTGACATTAGGTGGCATCTGTTTGTAGAAAAGTAAAATGCTGTTTGGGTCTTAGAAAACAGTAACAAAGGAAGCATCCTTTATTTTATTCATAGGCCCTACTAGGTAGGTAGGTGGGTCAGATATGGAGAGATGGGCAAGCAGGTTGTTTTGGAACATTTACATCAGCTAAAACCTTTATTTTAAAAATACTCACTAAGGCGATTTGAGACACAGATTTTTATGTGAAATTCTTTGTTGTGTTATAATCAGACATGAGTAAATAAGGAACTGTGAAGCAATATTTTCTGTAAGGATGCTGTTAGAGAGGTGTTTATTACATGCCCAGCTGTTGTGTTGTAAATGTCTGATTGCTGAGTTACTAGTAGTGTATATTTTGCTGTTTAAAATATTCTTCTGAAGCCCTGGCTGGGTATCTCAGTTGGTTAGAGGGTCATCCAAGGTTTGCCAGTTCAATCCCCAGTCAGGGCACATACAAGAACCAACCAGTCTACTAATATATATATATATATATCCAGCTACTGGAACACCGTAACGACCAGAACGACCACTGCAGCGAGTGAACCTGCCTGACCAGGGGGTGGGGCTGGCCAGCCAACCTCCTGTAGGCCCCCCCCCTCCCCCCCCCCCCCGCTGGCCTTGCCCCTGATGGGCCCTCATCACCCTAATTGGCCCGCAGCTCCTCCCCCTGGCTGCCCCTGCCCCTGATTGCCCCCCCACACACACCAGTCGGGGGCGGGGCGGCCAATTGCCCATGGCCCCTCCCCCCAGCTGGCCAGGGCCCCGATTGGGGTGGGCCAGCCAGCCGGCCGGACCCCACCCATGTACGAATTCGGGCTTCTAGTGAATACATAAGTAAGTGCAACAATGGATAGATGTTTGTTTCTCTCTCTCTCTCTCTCTCTCTCTCTCTCTCTCTCTCTCATCAATTTAAAAAATAAAGTTCTAAATGAAAAATTCTAGTAGTTTTAGTTTTCATTTTTATTGTTAATTTTATGTAAACATAAACATGTTCCATCACAGTATTTCTAAGGAAGGCCTTGGTTAACTGGGCTTAAGCACAGTTCGTGAGTAATTACATGTGGGATTGCGACTTTAGCTTCAAACTCCACTATAGCTCTATCTATAGCTTTGTTTCACACCTCCAGTTGAAGAGGGGAAATGACTTTTTTAAAGTGTATTTAAAACAACTTTTTAAAGGTTTTTAAAATCTTTTTTTCCGTGATACATTGGAATTTTGTGTGTTTTTGAAGTCTGTTAACTGTAAAGCATTTTACTTTGGTTTACTTTTTCGTGGTCTCTGTTAGTTTCCTGTGAGTGCTGTAGCATGATTGCAGACTTGGTGGCTTAAAACAACGAACTGTTCCCTCAGTTCTGGAAGGCAGACATTCATCATCACTTTCACTGGGCCCAAATGAAGGTATGGGCAGGGCTCCCCCCAGAGGCTCTAGGAGAATTTGCTCCTTGCCTCTCCCAGCTTCTGTGACTGTGGCATCCCCTTGCTCGTGGCCACATCACTCTGATCTCTGCCTCTCCTCTTGTGTGTGTGGTGGCATTTAGGGCTCACTCAGATCATCTCTTCCATCTCAAAATCCATAATTTAATTACATTTCTAAAGACCCTTTTTCTTATAAATGAACATTTGCCGGTTTGATATCTTTGGGGATCATTTTCCAGCCTACTGCAGTATTTTTTTAAAAAAATATTTTTATTGATTTCAGAGAGGAATGGAGAGGGAGAGAAAAATAGAAACATCAATGATGAGGGAGAATCATTGATCAGCTGCCTCCTGCACGCCCCCTACTGGGGATTGAGCCCGCAACCCAGGCATGTGCCCTTGAATTGGAAATGAACCTGGGACCCTTCAGTCCGCAGGTCAACACTCTTTCCACTGAGTCAAACCAGCTAGTGCTACTACAATGTTCTTTAGAGCAGTTATTGCATCCAGTTTAGCATAATGAGTGATGCTGTCCTCTAGGCATCCTAAAAGGGTGGTGGGTGAAGCATCATTATGCAGTGGTGGGAAACTGCTCTGAAACAGGCCATCTCTTGCTTGTCCCAATGGGGCTTCACCACCTGAGCTGCCTGTGAAAGCTACTAAATTGGCTAAAGCAAAATCCATATCAGTTTGACTACAACAGCTGGCAAAAGAAGGCAGAAGAGAAACTTTCAATAATAACATGATAAGTATTTTATAGGTACCTATAAAAACCTGTTTTTGCTCTGGAGTTTGGTGCTAGATACCCAATCATCATTGAGTTTGCACGACACCTCCTGTCTTACAGCAACAGCTCTGCTTTAGGTGAAGGCTTAATTGTGAATTCAGAAAAACAGAATTCCCCAAGGTTTCTCTTTCATAGCCCTAGCTGAACTCCAACAAGTCACCTAAATTCTCAAATGACGTTTATTTCTGACCACAATATTTTTAGGAGCAAGTTTTAAGGTTACAGGTGCTATCATGAATTCATTGTAGTTTTCTAATGAATTAGCAACTGAACAATTGCCCTATTTTACTGCACTGTAGTCTTATGAGGGGGTATTGATCACAAATGCTCCTGATAGCTTTGCAGGGCTTCCTATATTGGTACTATCATGTGGGTTATTGCTAGAGGATTCCATGGAACCTTGGATATATATTATTGCAGATGGCCTTGGAGTAACCATTGATAAAGACCATGTGGAATTCTTTGATATGTTGTAGGGTCCTTTTGTAATTTTAGATTTGAGGGAAGGAACTAATAACTACTTGGGCTTATATGTTGGCAGTTAGGTTTGAGACTAAAAGGGGGGTTGTGAATGGACCTATAGTGTGTTGGGCCTGTGCTAGGTTCCAGTGATATGAAAGTATACCTCAGTAGTTTATAGTGCAGTGGGGAAGACAGTGCCATCTAGTAATTGCATAAAGGAGTGAGTACAGTTGTAACAAGCACCATGAAGGAGAAATGTTAAAGCATGTAACAAGGCAGGCGGTGGGCTGGAGGTAGGACTGGTTGTCAGGTTGGCAGTATCCCAAGTATAAAGGCCAGTGCTGGGAAAATGCCTAGCACGCTAAAGCAGCGGTTCTCAACCTGTGGGTCACGACCCCTTTGGCGGTCGAACGACCCTTTCACAGGGGTCGCCTAAGACCATCCTGCATATCAGATATTTACATTACGATTCATAACAGTAGCAACATTACAGTTATGAAGTAGCAACGAAAATAATTTTACGGTTGGGGGTCACCACAACATGAGGAACTGTACTTAAAGGGCCAGAAGGTTGAGAGCCACTGCTCTAGAGGGATGTAAACCAGGCTGTGTCTGGAATATTAGCTGGGCTGGATCTGCAAGATCCTGTAGCCGTGGGCTAGGTAAATTCTGTTAATAATGGTTCTTAACAATTCCAAATACTTTAGTCTTGCTATTGCATGTAATTTTCACAAGGCTCACTTAACTAGTGGGATGTTGTTGGAAATGATACTTGCCAGAGTGGTCTCACTCCTGGTCCAGTGTGGACGCTTTTGTTCTTTTGGTGTGTGTTACTTGTTTTCTCTTTGGATAGTGCTTTCTCTCATTTTTAAAAAACATATTTTTTTATTTCAGAGAGGAAGGGAGAGGGAGAGAGAGATAGAAGCATCAATGATGAGAGAGTCATTAATTGGCTGCCTCCTACACTCCCCACGCTGGGGATCGCGTCCACAACTGGAGCAGGTGCTCTGATGGGGAATTGAACCGTGACCTCCTGGTTCATGGGCTTTTGCTCAACCACTGAGCACCACCGGCTGGGTTATGTTAAAATTCTTGCTAGTTATTCAGAATCAGTGTTTTTATTTTTCTAACAGATTTTTAAAAATCCTGGTTTGTGTTTAGAACATTCATCAAAACTCCTGTCCAAAAGCTTTAAGTAAAAAAGGATTGGAACCACAGTTCTCAAATGAATTGGGCATGAACAGTTAACTCGGAAGTCACTAACCCAGGGGTCCTCAGACTTTTTAAACAGGGGGCCAGTTCACTGCCCCTCAGACCATTAGAGGGCCGGACTATAGTTTAAAAAAAACTATGAACAAATTCCTATGCACGCTGCACATATCTTATTTTGAAGCAAAAAAAAAAACGGGAACAAATACAATATTTGTATTTGCATGTGGCCCGCGGGCCATAGTTTGAGGACCCCTGCACTAAACGTTTCTAACCCTCTGTGTCATAAGGGACAGTAGGAGTGATAACGGTGTTGGAATCTGTTGGCCCATCACTGCTGGGAATAGAGTGGGCACTTCACATGAACCAGACACATTTTTTATGAAACAATTCTGTGCTTTCTTTTGAAACTCTTTCAAGTATCAGTAATTTTCCCCAATTATTCATAAATAGGTTTACTATAAACATTTTGGGGGTGGGTGTGATTTTTAATGTTAATCCATTCCCTCAAAGATATCCATTATGTTGTTGATTTGGGATAGGTGTGATATGGTGTGCACGCGGTTTTTCCTGCAGTGGTATTTATATGATCAGACGTTTTCTCTTTAAATACAACTCTACATAATTCTTTTAACTAGTTTCCTCTTTAAATGCAACTCTCATTTTAGCACTTTTCCAGTATGTTTTGTATTGCCATAGGTAGTCTGCCCTTTTGTTTATGGTTGGTACTAGAATCTGGAGCATGTGCTTCCTTCCCCACATGTTGGTCAGTGAAATTTGTCAGGTGAATCTTCCTTTCCTGTTTGCCGGGGTCCAACCCCAGCGGGTCCAGGGGTCCCCAAAGGTGTGGACGGAGTTGGCGAAGAAGGAGTGACACGGAGACAGCGTTCAGTTGATCAGCAGCCTAGCCAGGATCTCTAGCCAGGATCTCCAGCCAAGTTCTGGTCTGGATCTCCAGAGAGGTTCTGCTCTGGATCTCCAGCCAGGTTCTGTGTCCATGTTGTCTTGCTAGGTTCTCCAGGTTCTCCAGCCAGGTTCAGTCACCAGGTTCTAGTCAGGTTCTCTTGCCAATTTCTGTAGTCAGGTTCAGTCCAGGATCTTTTGCCATGTTCTCTCACTAGGTTCTGTCTCTAGGTTCTGAGGCCAGTTTCTTTCCAGGATCTTTTGCCATGTTCTCTCCAGCGAAGTTCTTCTGTCTCTAGAGAACGTTCTGTGTAGGTTCTGTGCCTAGGTTCTGTCTCCTGAGTTCTGTCTCTTGCTGTCTTGTTGCATCTGTATTTGTACCAGTTGATTCCAATCCTATCAATCTCTATTCCAAAGGTTAGGGCGTTTCTTATCTCCATTCCAGGGAGTAAAGATTATGTAGCTTAAGCATGATTGTTCATAGTTAAAGTGATTAATTACCTGCCTGGCACTTAGTTAGGAGGTTTTATTCCCTCCCTAACTTCAGGGGAAAATCCCTACCTGGGGAAACAACCTTTCTCAGAGACCTTGGTTAAAACACATAGTGCCAAGAAGGTGAGCAAACATATTAAGAACAGTATGCCATATATGCCAGGTCCCTTGAAACAGCAAGCATGGACCGGCTCCCGGCACCTGTTGGCTTAGTGTCAGGTGAACTTCTCATGCCGGGTAGTCACACTGATTTCCGTAAGAGAGCCTGATCCTTCTAGTGAACTCATAAAAGTAGAGGGAGCAAAACTTGCGCTGTACTCTCGGGGATTCCACCCCATTACCAGAGAATTTTTATTATTCCAGTCCAGAGAATTGGCGATGTACTCATCTACATCTATTCGGTTAAAAACGGTTTTGTTTATTGATTTTAAAGTAGGAAAGGGAGAGAGAGAGACAGACACATGGATAGGTTACTTCCTGCACGCCCCCTCCTGGGGATTGAGTCCGCAACCTGGGCCTGTACCCTGACCGTGAACTGAACTAGTGACCTCCTCCTGGTGCTTGGGGCATGCGCAACCAACTGAGCCACACTGGCTGGGCTCAGTGTTTTTTATATAAAAGATCCTTATAAACTCTCTCAGGGCATACTGTTATCAAATTAACCTATCCCTCTCTTCTCCTACCCTCTGAATTTAATTTACATATATCTTTTCTGAATGTGAAATTTCTACTCTTTTTCTCTTATTTGAAAAGATGACACAAGATTTTAGGGCTCTTTTTATTCCTTATTCCTTATTTCCCCTCTGCTATCCAATTCTGTTCCCAAGAGCCTATGTTTTGAGACATGATGTCTATTTTAGAAGTTCTCTGCTATTTCTGAAAGAGGTTCACAGATGGTGAGGAGACCATCCTGTCTGTGAGTTTCAGCCCTCATAAAGGAGGGATTGGCCTTCGGAGCCTGGCGGCCTGTGCCCAGCATGGCTGCTCCCTCCTGAAGTGCTGATCCCTGCTTTGCTCTGGCTTCTCCTCCCTTCTCACTAGTTGCTCCTGCCACTGTCCTGTGCTGCTGCTGTTTTCTCATGTTGATCTTTAAATGCTAGGGTGCCCCCTCAGTCCTTAGGCTTCTTTTATCTAGACCAGCGGTTCTCAACCTGTGGGTCGCCAACCTGTGGGTCGCAACCCCTTTGGGGGTCGAACGACCCTTTCACAGGGGTCGCCTAAGACCATCAGAAACACATATATAATTACATATTGTTTTTGTGATTAATCACTATGCTTTAATTATGTTCAATTTGTAACAATGAAAATACATCCTGCATATCAGATATTTACATTACAATTCATAACAGTAGCAAAATTACAGTTATGAAGTAGCAACGAAAATAATTTTATGGCTGGGGGTCACCACAACATGAGGAACTGTATTAAAGGGTCACAGCATTAGGAAGGTTGAGAACCACTGATCTAGACTTACTTCCCAGATGATTTCATTCCATCCTCTGACTTGAAATAGTATTAGTACTGTACTGACACCATGCCGGGGTCCAACCCCAGCGGGTCCAGGGGTTCCCAAAGGCGTAGACGGAGTCGGCGAAGAAGGAATGACACGGAGACAGTGTTCAGTTGATCAGCAACCTAGCCAAGATCTCCAGCCAGGATCTCCAGCCAAGTTCTGGTCTGGATCTCCAGAGAGGTTCTGCTTAGGATCTCCAGCCAGGTTCTGTGTCCATGTTCTCTTGCTAGGTTCTCCAGGTTCTCCAGCCAGGTTCTGTAGCCAAGTTCCCTCGCTAGGTTCTCCAGCCAGGTTCTGTCCAGGTTCTCAAGCCAGCTTCAGTCACCAGGTTCTAGTCAGGTTCTCTTGCCAATTTCTGTAGTCAGGTTCAGTCCAAGATCTTTTGCCATGTTCTCTCCAGCGAAGTTCTTCTGTCTCTAGGTTCTGTGTAGGTTCTGTCTTCTAAGTTCTGTCTTCTTAGTTCTGAGTCTTGCTGTCTTGTTACATCTGTATTTATACCAGTTGATTCAATCCTATCTATATTACAAAGGTTAGGGCGTTTCTTATCTCCATTCCAGGGAGTAAAGATTATGTAGCTTAAGCATGATTGTTCATAGTTAAAGTGATTAATTACCCGCCTGGCACTTAGTTAAGAGGTTTTATTCCCTCCCTAACTTCAGGGGAAAATCCCTACCTGGGGAAACAACCTTTCTCAGAGACCTTGGTTAAAACACATAGTGCCAAGAAGGTGAGCAAACATACTAAGAACAGTATGCCATATATGCCAGGTCCTTTGAAACAGCAAGGCTGGACCGGCTCCCGGCAGCACCAGGTTTAATTATCCAGCATGCACGCCAGGCCCTGGTGTCCAACTGCCTCTCATCATCTCCACTTGGTCCCTAATGGGTATCTCAGATGTTACCGAAAGCAAACTCCTGCACTCTGACCCCTGCCCAAACCTGATTTCCCTGTCACCTTTGTCACCTTCTTAAATATTAACTCCATTCTTCCACACGGAGGCACATTTGAGTCCTTTTTCTTCCACACAGGCTGTTAGCAAATCGCATCTACCAGCAAGACCTTCAGGAAAGATCCTGAAACTAACCACCTGTCACCACCTCTGCTGCTGCAAGCCACCAGGATCTCTCTCTCTCCCCTCTGCTTTAGTGCAGTAGTCTCTTAACTGGTGTTTTCTCTCTTGCCCCACAAATTATTAATAGCTTCATTAGAACTTCTTTTTTAAAAGCATTCATTGTGAGCTCTCCACATAGCAAGTAGCTAGCAGGGGCCTTTACGACTGTAAGTTGAATCATGTCGCTGCTCTGCTTTGCGCCTCACTGAGAGTCAGTGTCCAAGTCTCAGCAGGATTTGAACCCTTGGCTGCACGAGGTTTCTTCTGGCAGCCTCTCTGACCTTCCTCCTGCCCCTTTCTCTGCCCCGCCACCCTGCTCCGTGCTGGTCCTCAGATGCACTTCCTCAGCTTCATCCATGCCCTTAGCCTCTCACTCTCCCCACTGCTGCCCAGCTGTCCCATCAGGCCCTGCGCCACCCAAAACACTTCCTGCTGCTTAGAAACCGCTTTGTTGTCTCCCAGTACTGGCATTTATTTGTGAATTTGTTATTTCCCGGGGCTTTCTTCTTTAGAATATAAGCACAAATGAGGGCTGAAACCTTGTTTTCTTCTTTGCTGTATCCTCAGTGCCTGGAACAGTGTCTGGAATATCGTAGGTGTCTAGTAATTTTCCTGGCATTTTTATATTTTGAGATCAGAACAAAGATTTGTAGCTTTTAGCCGTTTAAGAAGTGGTCAGTACTCATTTCTGGAAATCTTTTTTTCTGCCAATTTTGGGATAAATTTGAGGTAATTTTAACTTCTAAATATAGTCAGTGGCCAGTTAGCTAGGTACTGTCAACCAAGCCAAAGGCCATGGTGGCCTTTCCATGTGAGCCAGCTGTGTTCTAGGCCAGAGAGACGCACCCTTGCTTATGTTAGGAGGGGGGCCTCCATGTAGCCACGAAGCCTCTAGGTTTTGCTTGCCATCTGATTTCTGCAGCCTGTTTCTCCACAGTCTACCACCATATTGACTGTTAGTTTTTGAAATTCCATCTCCACCTCTGATACGTAAGTGTTCTTTCCTCCCACTGTAATCTTACAGGGAAGAACATGCCAACAAGAACAAATTCCACACTCATGGGGCAGAACAGACGATGACCTGATAATTATTTTTATTGTATATAAAGAGTTTTTATTGTTTATATTCATCTTGAGCTAAAACATTATAAATAGCCCCCAAATTTCTGATAGCTTTACTAGAACTGCTTTCACCAGGTATTCATTAGTCTTTTACCTTAATGATCTGTCGTTTTCTGGACGAGTGAAGAGTATTGGAGTCTCTGCTAGAATATATCCAGACACAAGCACTCTCATACTTGAAGTTATGAATTTGTTCCAGTTTGGATCATTAACCCACATTTGGCTGAAATTATGTATAAGTTAGAGTGGATCTCAGTCTGCGTTCCATGAACTGGGCTGATGTGTGCTACTAGAATGATTTATTGGTGAACTTTTCCTAATTTTGGGGGGCGGGGGGGATTAGGTTGATAGGTACAATTTCCTCCAATTAAATGTTTTATTCCACAATTTTCCTTAAAATGTTGGCATCTGTCCTTTGCCTTAACAACTGATCAATTGAATGGATAAGGAACTTAGAACAGTTTTCACACTGGAGCTTGGATCATAATCACCTGGAGGGCATATTAAAACAAATTGATGGGGCTCATTTCAGGTTTCGGCTTTTTGTCTCTGAGTGGGAATCTGATGGGATGGGACTTACGGATTCTCTGTGGAGAGATGACTTGCTATTTCATCTCTTAATTCTTTCTAGCTCTCGTGGGGTGGTTCAGTTGGTTGGAGTGTCATCCTGTTTATGTTTTGCACTTTCTTATCCTAGAGCCTTTTAGTTTGACTTACACTAAAAGCATATTTCCATAATGAGGTGATGTCATGGACATCCTTTTTCTCATTCCATTACCAACAAACAATCTATTATACCCTCACTTCCAAAGGTCCTTAAAATTACAGGTATCCCTCACTGTCCAAATTATTCAATTCCCAAATTCAGCTAGTTAGCATTCATATAGTGAGAGATACCTCTATATGAGCAAATATAACCTCAAGTTTTTGTTGCCTTTGTAAAGGAACGCTGAGTAAGACATTTTATGATGGGCAATACTTTGATAAAATACCCCTAAATATTTTGAATGTTGATTGTAACGACAAAAAGATGTAACAAAACTGTTGCAGACAAGAGATAATAAATATATCTTTGTAGATTACTCACAGAGTTCATAGAATGTTACCAAAATGTGTGATTTGAGCTGATTATTGACCTATACCTAGATAGCATAATAAAGAGCAAAGATGATTCTTAATGGTAATGGAAGGATAAACATTTATTGAGCACTTGCTATTTACCAGTTGCTATTCAAAGCACAAGCTATGAGCAAGACCCAATAAGTCCTTCCTCAGAGCCTGGGGCCATTGAAGACCTCAGCATGATAGGACCGGCTGGAGCCCAGGTAGTCTAAAGAGTGGAAACATTAATTACTATAGTACTTTTAATACTCTGTATCTTTCTCACGAGTCTGTGTAGCATGGTTTTTATGTATTTACCTCCCCATTTTGTTTTGTTTTTCATATTTTGTTTCTGTTAGGAGAGAACATTGAAATTATTCTCTAAGCTATTTGAAGAGAGTGACTAAATGCACCTGGGTCAGGCTGTCTGTGGGTATGAAGTGGTTGGGAGAATCCAAGAACATGGTGGTGAATGGCAGGAGAAATGGAGGCAAGTTGTCTAATGACCATCAGCAGAATCAATCAAAATTACAGCACACGGGAAAGGACACCGTGAAGGCTGGCAAAAACGCAGTGGAGAGGAGGTCGAGCAGATGTATGTACACACTCAAACTGTCACTCTTTTGATTGTGATATGGGGCAGGAATTCTTTCCAGTTTGTAATGTATTCTGTGCTCTGTTGTTTTCAAAACAATTCTTTATGTTCTCACATAGTTAACAATATAGTATTTTACTCTTTCAAAGTTGTATCAGTTTTTATTCTCATCAAATGTGTACAACTTCAGTTTAATGTTTAATATAATAACTTCAATCATCCTTTTATATCCATGGTTTTAAATTATGTTTTGTAGAATTTATACCTAAATGGCTAATCTGTTCTATAAAAAATACTAAAATACCGCTACTGACCTGAATTTCTTAAAAGTGCAAGCTGTATGTTTTATATTTGATGTAAGTATAAATATGTATGTCTTTGAAAACTTAGCGTAATATGAATAAAGTTAACTCTGATTTGCGTGATAAGTAGAGTTTAGGGCAACTTCACAAATGGTCACCATTTCTTATATTTGTATAGGGTGAACAATCCTTTATCTGGAGCACTATTGATATTAAGTTACTTTTTCACCTCTATACCTCTTGGTAAGAATGGAATGACTTGTTGAGAGTTGTGAGAAATTGTAGAGTTTCATGGTTCTTCTACAAGTAGTAAATCAACCCAGGATAAACATAAACCTAAGTAGACAACTATACAAAGGTTGTCCAAAAGTGTATGACCATGTTAAGGAGCACAACTTTTTCTATTTCTTACTTTTCCTAAGGTTAATTTAGCCTCTGCTAAACAGCCTTAGTTTGTGTTGGACTTTGCCTACTCCCCATAGATTGAATTAGCCTGAGTGTTTCTGTAGTTTCAGTTAGATTGCTCTAGTTCTGATTCATTTCATTTTTTACCTTTTAGGGGTTTATGCTATTCATTGGGCCCAGACTGCCCTTAACCTTTCCATGTCAGACCAGGTCACTGTTTTTGTAATGGATTCTCTTCTGCATGGACACTTCCTTACCCCTTAGCATGTGATGGGAACCTGAAGGGATTGAGAAATATAGTGACTATAGCAGTGGTGTTGGCTCTGCTCAGTAAATTAGGTATCTCTTAAATTTTTTAAAAAATATATTTTTATTGATTTCAGAGAGTAAGGGAGGGAGGGGGGCAGAGAGAGAGAAACATCAATGATGAGAGAGAATCATTGGTCAGCCGCCTCCTGCATGCCCCACATTAGGGATTTAGCCCCCAAAACTTTACGGATTGAATGCATTTCCTATCAAAATCTCAACTGGCTTCTTTGCAGAAATTGACAAGCTGATACTAAAATTCTTATGGAAATTTAAGGGACCCAGAAAAACTAAATCTTAAAAAAAAGTACTCTTAGTCATCAGGAAAATGCAAATTAAAACCATAAGATACAACAACCAGAAAAACTAGAATCAAAAGGATAGATAATAACAAGTGTTGGTGATGATGTGGAGAACTTAGAACCCTCATACAGTACTGTTGGAAATGTAAAATGGTGCATCCACTTTGAAAAACAGTCTGGCAGTTCCTCTAAAGGTTAAACATGGAGTTACCATATGACCTAAGCAATTCCATTCTTAGGGATGTACCTAAGAGAATTGGGATAACATATGTACACACAAAACTTTCATATGATTGTTCATAGAGACATTACTCATAATAACCAAAAGTGGAAACAGCTCAAATGTCCATCAACTAATGAATAAACAAAATGTGCTATATCGATACAGTGGAATATTATTTAGGCATAAAAAGGAATGAAGTACTGATGCATGGTACAACATGGATGAACCTTGAAAACATTGTGCTAATTGAAAAAAGCCAGTCGCAGAGACCACATATTGTATGATTCTAGCTATATGAAATTTTCAAAGTATGCAAATCCATAGAAACAGAAACTAGATTAGTGGTTGATGGGGCTGGGAGGGAGAAGTAGGTAGTAACTGCTAATGGGTATGGGGGTTATTTTGGGGAGTGATGAAATGTTCCAAAATTGATTGTGGTGGTAGTTATACAATTATGTGAATATATTCAAAAATAACTATTAAATTGTACACTTTCAGTAGGTGAATTATATGGTATGTGTATTATAGATCAATAAAGCTGTTACAGAAAATAAAATGATCTGATAGCTTTTCACATACCCACATGCAAATCATATACCTATCCTTTGGCAGGGATTTTCATATAAGTGTTTAATTTTTTTTAAGAGTGGATGAAAAGAAGTTATACCTCTCACTGTGTGTTTCTCTCGTTCTTCCACATCTTAATTTTGAGAGGCTTAACGTCATACAGCTGGTATCTTCACTGACTGCTGATAAGACTATCAATGACGTACTGAAATGAGCACTGATGAAACTGATATATACAAATTTGGCCTTCCTTTCCTCTCTTTAAAGTGTTTTTCTTCTACAATTAAACCCAATGATTTCCATCACATATATATTTCTTTCATCTTCCCTATTTTTCAGTCAACATTTTTTCAGACAGGCTAGTTAGAAATAGGCCTATCATTCTCTCTTTTCTCCTTTCCCCACCTCTACTACCTAGCTTTGTAATCTTAGGCAAGTAAATTGCTTAACCTCTGGGCCTGTTCCCAGACAAGTGGAAATAATAATCACTCATCCACCTAAAGCAGGAAGCTGGAGGTAGCTACACGGGACTCCTTTGGGTACTTAAAATCAAGCTCTCCCCTTCTGGCACTTACTGCAGAGTGTCTTGTGTTCGCTCATCCTGTTTCCTCACCCCAGCCCTGTCTGTAGTGGCCTTTTATGATGCCTCTTGCTGCCTCAGTGAACCTCCACCTTCCCGTTTCTCAGCTCTTCCTTGGAGGGGCAAGGCATCTGAGCCCAAGATGCTCACAGACGCTCTTCTTGGGAAACCTGGTGTTACATGTAATCGAAATACTTTCAATAATTGGGTTTTAGTTTATTGCATTTGCCTTTACGTTTATGCAAATAGTACTCCAATCTCCATTATTAAAATTGATTGAAATAATTTTAGTTCTTGATTACTAGCTTGAATGGGCAAAAGTTTTTAAGGTAGACTTTAGTCATTTTCAATTTGAGTTACTTTTCTTTTTCTTTTTGCAGGTAATGGTAACTCAGGATTCGAAGGACAGAGTCGATATGTACCATCTTCTGGAATGTCCGCCAAGGAACTCTGTGAAAATGATGACCTAGCAACCAGTTTGGTTCTTGATCCCTATTTAGGTTTTCAGACACACAAAATGAATACTAGGTAATTTTAAGTCTTTATCCTGAATGACACAGATGATGTTGAATTTAAGAAAATAGATGGAAAGAAAGAAAATAGATTTTTACTTTCAGTCAAAAATTTAAACGACATTAAAGGGAAGTACTTTGTTACAGAAAGATTTTCTATATGTGATCCATGAAAAGCAACAAAAGCTTCTGAGAATCTTGTCAGTTTTAATTCTGTGTTCTTATTTTATCTCAGGATATTACTAAAATACAAAGCTGGGGGAGCATCTTTATTCTGTTTTAAATGTTGATGCTAATTAGTGAAAAGAAATCTGACAGGCATCCTGTACCTTAAAAATGTATATTTTCCACTAAAAGTAGATTACGGCCTTTTTTTTCTTCATAGTTTTATTACAGACTTTTCTTTTTTTAAATAATTGCCACTGTGTTTGATCTTTGAGATGCACCAAAGCATTCAGCTAAGTAAGATTCAACTTAGTAAGCATGAATATTTTTAAAGACGTGCTTACATTCAGTGTGCAGATAATAGATGTGCAAGTGCTTTATTGAGTATTAAATGTCATCTACATAAAATATTACTGCATCACTCTTGAAATCTGTCATCCTTTAAATTTCTATATTTTACTTATCTTAAATACCTTTTCTCCCACAAAAAGGCTCTTAGATAATTTTGTAATTGACTTCCACCATACACTAAGTCAGAGCCTTAGAAGTTTTCTCTCTCTCTTTAACTTCCATGGCAAAGGGTTTTCAAGTCTAATGGAAAAGTATAGGGATTTAGAATGTAGAGCAAGTTCTGGGCCACCTCTCGCTCTTACCTCAGTCACCCTGTACTGGTGTTCAGTAGCTCCAGTGTCAGTGACCAACCCTGGAAGGACTTGATCACCGGTGGATAGTCATGGATAATTAGCTAGGGGGAAGTAGGAATAGGTGAGTAGAGGTGATTGGAGGAAAATCTGTGTTCATCTTTTTCCCTTTTAACTCTCCCTCGCTAGAATGAAAACAAAATACTGTATGATGCATTTATTAATTACATTCTAAACCCAGAAAGAAGTAATTCTGGTGAAAATGTGCCTTTGGTATTTTCATGTAATTTTCTGTCATCATATATCTTTTTATTTATCTTTTTAAATATATTTTATTGATTTTTTACAGAGAGGAAGGGAGAGGGATAGAGAGTTAGAAACATCATTGAAAGAGAAACATCGATCAGCTGCCTCCTACACACCTCCCACTGGGGATGTGCCCGCAACCAAGGTACATGCCCTTGACAGGAATCGAACCTGGGACCTTTCAGTCCGCAGGCTTACGCATTATCCACTGAGCCAAACCGGTTAGGGCTGTCATCATATATCTTTACTTAGTAAAATGAAGTGAAAAGCTGGGATGGACTTGAGAGGTTCTTTAAATAGTTTTTCTGCCTTCAAAGGGCAAATATTTAAATTTTCTAAATAGGCAGACAGATGGCTGTCCTCTGGAAAGTCAGCAGACTCAAGATGCCATAGTGTCCAAGTAAAATCTAGTTTGCATTATTTTAAGTCCATTTCTCTTTTTTTTCCAGTGAACATAGGAGACCAGCGCCCAGTCTCTAGAGCAGCGGTTCTCAACCTGTGGGTCGCGACCCCTTTGGGGGTCGAACGACCCTTTCACAGGGGTTGCCTAAGACCATCGGAAAACACATATATAATTACATATTGTTCTTGTGATTAATCACTATGCTTTAGTTATGTTCAATTTGTAACAATGAAATTGGGGGGTCACCACAACATGAGGAACTGTATTAAAGGGTCACGGCATTAGGAAGGTTGAGAACCACTGCTCTAGAGCAAGCATGTCACACTCGTGGCCTGCTTGCAGAGGATCCTGATAGTATTTAAGCCACCCTTTAGCCTTTTTTTTTTTTTTTTTTTTTTGAGTTAAGAAATGTGAATCACTGATTCTTGTAACAGTCTAGTACAGTGATGGCGAACCTTTTGAGCTCGGCGTGTCAGCATTTTGAAAAACCCTAACTTAACTCTGGTGCCATGTCACATATAGAAATTTTTTGATATTTGCAACCATAGTATAACAAAGACTTATATTTTTGATATTTATTTTGTTTATTTAAATGCCATTTAACAAAGAAACATCAACCAAAAAAATGAGTTTGTGTGTCACCTCTGACACGCGTGTCATAGGTTCGCCATCATTGGTCTAGTAACATTCAAGATTTTACTGCAAAGGCTCATAATTATGACCTGGAGTCATTAAGAAAGGGATTATCTTCATTAAGCCTTATATACTGAAATATGGAAGCATATAAACCATTTTAGAAAGTGTTCCATCAAAATTATAAAACATTTTTAGTGGCTTAGGAAAAAAAATCTGTGTGTTTAGAATCCCCATGCTTTGACTGTTCCAGAGGGTGAAGGGTTACCTGTTACTGGCTTCTGCTATAGGAAATAACTCCTATCCTATCCTATATAATAAAAGGCTAATATGCAAATTGACTGAACAGCAGAACAACCAGTCGCTATGATGCGCACTGACCACCAGGCAGACCTCAATGCAGGAACTGCCCCTTGGTGGTCAGTGTGCTCCCACAGAGGGAGCACTGCTCAGCCAGAAGCTCTGAGCTGGGCTTATGGCTGGTGAGCACAGCAGGTGGCGGGAGCCTCTCCTACCTCCGTGGCAGCACTAAGGATGTCTGACTGCCAGCTTAGGCCAGCTCCCTAAGCCATCATTCAGACATCCCTCAAGGGCTCCCGGACTGCAAGAGGGCGCAGGCCAGGCTGAGGGACCCTCGCCCCCTGAGTGCATGAATTTCAGGCACTGGGCCTCTAGTTTTCTATAAAATCCTCCTTGGTAATTAGTTTATGAGAGTTACTTGGGGAATCTTGTTAAGATGCAGCTGCTTAACCAATGGACACAGACACTGGGGTGGTGGGGACTTGCCTGGGGTTGGAATGGCTGAGGGGGGGGGGTCAATTGGGGAAAACTTTTAACAATAATAAAAAAAAAGATGCAGCTGCTGACTTAATAGCTGTGGGGTGGGGCCTGAGAGCCTCCATTTCTACTCCTGCAGGAGCAGGTCCTAAAGCACCTGGCCTACTGTGCCTTCTTATGATGTAAGCGGATGAAAAGCTCCTTACCAGTAGTTTTCTAGGACTCACTTAAAAACTGTGTCCTAAAATGTAAAGTTCAAGATTGCCACACAAATCTTAAAACTCAAAACCTTATCCAAGTGTCCCTAAATTTAAAAAGTATCCAGTATGTAAAAATTTTTATGACTAGAAATTGAAGGATCTAAAATAAAAACTGGTTAAACCAAGTTAAACATGCAGAAGAAAACATTTTCAGTTCAACACTTAATTCTTCTCATACAGTTTCTAAAATAGCCATTGATGGTGTAGACAGTCCCACTCTCCCTGGGCAGACCGGGTTGGTTTGGCAGCAGGGGGGACCCTTAGCCCCTGTGCTCAAGCAGTTGATGCAAAGGTACTTTAACAGGAATACACAGAAAATTTATTAATGAAGCTTTAAATCTTGGTGGACTTACTTGAATATGAAACTCTCTGCTCTGGCTCATCTTTTGAGCAAGGATTTACCAGAATGTTGACTCACGTCATGTTCAAAGATATCATTTTATAGAAAATAAGGAAAATCTATAGTGCTTTATTTGAATAAACCATAAATATATTTTAAATTACTAATTTGTGGGCTTTTCTCTCTTTGGGGTTCAAACAAAGTGACTGGAAGAGAGAAGTTTGGAGCTTGGATTTTAATACTCACTGTCTGTTACTTATAAAATGGTCTCTTTGTTTCATGTTTATACATTTGTAATTGATTGTCAGTTTTCATTTCCTCTTTTGTGTTCCTTTTCCTCCTTTCAACTTCTTTCAATGTACTGTGTTCAGAAACAGTAGATGTTTAATGATTTGAAAATTTCCCAAACTATCATGCTTTCATCTTAATATACCCCTTTATTTACTAATAAGCAAGTCAGAGTTACAGCATGAATTCCTAGAAATAGTATAAACAAAATAGTAATTTCAATTTATTGGAAAATATTTAGATTTAGTTGACTTCAATTATGAAAATTAAATTCTTCCTTTTAGCTGGAAAATAGAGCTGTTAGTAATACCTCTGATTTTCAAAAGATCAGAGTGGGGAGTCAGATATAGTAAAGCCGGTACAGATGCTTCCAGTCTGCCTCTTGTGGAGACTGTAGAACCCAGAGATCGGACAGTGTCCTGAGGAGTGGGCGACTTGGAAGTGAGCTGAGCAGGAAATAATGTTATAAAGAAATGCACGAGTCACTTTTTCTTTGGAATTTTTCTGATCCAAACTGCGGTCGGTATAGTCCTTACTCATCCTTCTACTACTGTAATTATCTAATTTTATTTTACTTTATGTATTTGATTATTTATATCCACTGTTGGATATGAATTTATAAATCACGTTAAGTGTCACTTTGAACTTAAGTGCTTGACTAGAAAGCATAAAGAAATTCTTAGATCTTCTAACTCGGTATAATGTAAAACAATGTTCTATGGGAAGAAAGAATTTTAGAATCTGGCTTTTATCATGCTGAGACTGGAATACCAGTGTCTTAAGGATTTTTGCAACAGCTAATATTGTGAATCTGCTTAGAGATTACAAGTACAGGTTGTACAAATAGTTTTTTATTGTTGTTGTTTGTTTTTGCATTTATATAGCGCCTTTCCTTCGAGGAGCTCAAGGCATTTTTCAAAATCTGACAGTTTTCCTCACAACAACCCTGTGAGGTAGGTAGAGTGCATTACAAACAATAATAAGATGCCCGCTCACCTGTCACAGCCTTTATGATGTTCTTTGATGTTAAATAATGGAGGTGTTAGCATAAACATGAGTTTTAGAACATGTTGCAAACCTTTTAAAATAGTTTGGTCTTAGTCATAGTTGTATTTAAAAAAAAATCACTTGTACTCCATAACAGGGTAATTTTAAGAGAAATCTTTCATCAAAAGATCAGGAGTCACTCCCTGGGATTAGCTGAGCACTGAGTGCAAAACTCAGCCAGGTATGTTTCTGGTTGTTATTTATTTTCAGGTGAAGAAGGAACGAAGAGCTGTGGCTCTGGCCTGCCTCCTCCTCCTCGGCACCTGCGCGCTGTCAGTTTGCAGTTAAACTTTCTTCAAAGGGGAAATGTGTTCACACTGTTGCCTCATGGTTTCTTATTTTATATCTTAAATATTTGAGCATTTTCTCTCTTTTCCTCTCTCCTTCCCTTGCGCCCCTTTTTTCTGTCCTCCTCTTCTTCCCCCTCCTCCAGTCAGCTCTTGGTTGTACATGCTGTGGAAGGGACAGTAGTACAGCTAACACAAATCTACAGCCTTCCTTCATTGCCACAGTGCTCTCTTGGGTTTGGATACAGAAAAACCAAATAGCAAGAAAACCTGGGAAGTCAGTCTCTGGAAAGAGTGGGGAACAGGTGTGTGGGAGTGTGAATTCATGTTTTTTTCTGCCCCTTTTATTAATAATGATTGTAAATGACTTTTTTTCTTATAGCAGCCATTCATCAGAGGTGTGGGAAGAGAAAAAGAAATGTTTGGTTTATTTGAAGTAGTAAATTTTGTGTTAGAGAGGGAGGAGGGGCATATTGATTTGGAAATCCAGATACCTGTTTCTCTTGCCTCCCCTGTCACCCCACTTCACCCCCAAATACCAAATTTAAAAGTATATAGTACCTTTCACTGTATTGCTAGAATACCAGCCAGCTCTGTTGCTGTCTGGGCTCTGGGCTGGTGTTCCATGGCAGACACAAGTCAAATCCTATTGTATGTGAAACAACATGAGAGGGCCCTCTGTGTCCACATAAGAGCAGGCTGAGGAAGGCTTCCCTTAATTAGCCCTCATGGGCCTTATTTTCTCCCTTCTGGAATAAGAAGGCTGTTTTAGATAGTCTAAATTTTCTTCTAGCTTTAAGAACCATGGTGTAAGGAGAGCTTTGTGCAATGTGTATGTGAGATTTATAGCGATTGTGATGAAGGAGAGGGCAAAGGGTATCTTTTTACTCAATAATAGAAAATTATTTTAATGTTTTGTAAGGTCTTCATTGCTGATTGCCTGGTCCTAATAGTTGTAACAATCTTAGGCTATTAAGTAATTTTTATTTCTCCAGTATTCGTTATACTGGGATTTGACTTGGAACTGTCAGCCTGGTGATTTTAATGTCTATTTGTAGGATTATTGAAAACAGCTGTCTCTTCCCCTTCCTGTCTGCACCCAGAACCCTTTTCTTCCTTTGCCTCACTATCATTTCACGCCTATGTCAGCCAACTGTGACAGAAAGTTTGATGGTAAATTATATTTTAAGTGAAATGGAGGTTCTTGCTGTTGGCACGTAACAGTTTTGCTTGTGTTTGATTCAGGAAAGCAGAAACAAAAGTCAGCACAGGAAACGTGGAAAGCAGAATATAGCTAGATCAAGAATAGATTATTTTGTGTTGGTTTTAGCATATAAATTGGCATCATGAACAAAAAGTAAACAAAATTATGATAGCTGAAGGGCATTTTTAGGTAGGAAGCTACAGGTTTCAGGAAGTGGAGTGCACTTAGCAAGCCCATAGGAATAGCCAGTGTCCGTTCCAGGGCTGCAACTTACTTTTCTGTTGTGTCCTTAAAGCCTTAGGTGAATTTAGTCCTGACTCTGATTTGCTTGCTAATGTGTTGAGCCATGCAATTATTTTAAGTAGGGTGTCACCACTGGTCAATTCCATGTTGGACATAACCAATATTGCTGGGTTCTTTCTCTGTTATTTGTAGCATTAACGTCATGGATTATACATTGTATTTGCACAGAGTGAAGTACTAGTATTGGCTTTTCTGTTCTCTGCATAAATCATGGGTTATCCATTTCCGGACATTTCATATTTTGTATTGTGTGAAGTGGCATGCCTTAGCTAACAGCTGCTTGGTTACCTTATCTGTCCTTCATGTGCAAACACCCCTAGTGTAGGTTTGCAGCAAGAATGATTTAAGAAACCTGATCTTGACAAAAATCACTTGTGATGTCTACAAGTCATTTAATATTATAACTGGATGGAAGTTTGCAGACTTTCACAATTCTGCAAATCTTTAGATTATTTTTACAATCCTACTTAAACACATTCTAAATTGTTTAAAGGACTTCCACTCATCTATCTGTCAGAGTGGGTATGCTAATAGAATGGGGAAAATAAAATTTGACGTCCATTGCTTTATATGACGTCTCTGGGATATATTTGAACTCTCTCAGATGGTTCTGCTTAGTAGTTGTGAGAGCTTACCGAAGCTAGAGTCTGAAGCTAGTAAGTTCCTGGAGGGGCCAGCATGCATTAATGTATCGGAAGTCCTGTCAGCAGTAGTGTTATGCCTGTTCTCACCTCATGCCTTCTCTCTTCCTGTTCTTTCCTTTACTGTTGTTGCCCAGCTGATTCCCTCAGTCCCTGTGCATCTCTTTGAATGTAGCCTTAAGATGCTCTGCTTAAATTCCCTCCCACTTTGCCTGCCCTCCTTTGATTCCTTCCTGCCTATTCTGGAAAGCTGAATTCACACTCTCCTCATTGCCCATACATATCTTCACTTTAGTTATGATTTCCGTACTTGAAAGTGCTATAGTGTAGTTGTGCCATAGTAACCTGCATTTGCCTATTGCCGCTTTGCTTAACTGTTGATGCGTATGTATGTCCTTTAGTCCTGGATAAATTTTCCATGTAAGAGCAGTGGCCTGTCTGTCACTTCTGTATTTCACCATAACACCTCTGTGTACACAGCACTTAATAAATAAGCCTTGGTGAAATATTGTGGCTTAAAATTTTACTGAAATGTTGTGACTACATTTATGATGGCTCATCTAGAAAGAATCCTGTGTGAGTGCTTCCTTTCCTAGATCTTGTCTCAGTTTTAGCATTTTCAGGTTTATGAGGTGCACAATTTTAATTGTTATAGTTAAGGTGCAGAGTTCAAATGCTTTTACTCCTTGGCCATTAATATTTTTTTTCTTAATGTATTCTATTTGAATAGCAGTCTGAAATTTCTTTTTTTGGTTGGATTTTTTTTTTAATTTTATTTGGGAAAATAAGCCAAATGAAATTGACATGAAAAGACATTTTTAAAACATTTAAATATTGATTTTTAGAGAGAGAGAAAGGGAGAGAGAGAGAGAGAGAGAGAGAAACATTGATGTGAGAAATACCGATCAGTTGCCTCCTGCACACACCCCAATGGTGGGGGGGAGGGTTGAACCCACAACCTGGGCATGTGCCCCAACTGGAATTGAACCAGCAACCTTTCAGAGTACTGAATGACATTCAACCAACAGAGCCACACCTGCCAGGGTGACATTTTAAAATTAAGATCCAAGTACCTTTAATTGTAGTACATGTTTTATTGAGAACACAACTTTAGAATGAGGGACTTATAAACTTATTTTTATTTGGACTATGATTGAATCATGTGCTATTTTATGACTAGAAATGTAATATACTGAAGTCATTACAGCTAATTTTATAATAGAAGCCTTTTGTAATGCTACGCCAACTGTTTTTCCTTACATCACCATACAGCAGTTGTACTTTTGCCCTCTTTTTGCTCTCTGAATGCAGTTGTCAAAGATTAATTGACATGGTGTTGGAACATCAAGGTGTATTTCAGGACTCACTGGGGTACTTGGTTTGGGGTTTTTCTAACTGAACGTAAAAAATGTTTTGTTAGCGGCATGATTTTGTTTGCTTCGTCATTCTTCTGAAGCTCATTGCCTGGCACTCTGCTGGCTTGATTGTGCATGTTTTTAAAAATTGTCATTCTAACCCGCAATTAGATGAGCTCTATTGTAGGCCTTTCATTTTGTACCTCAGCCTGGAATAAGCCTGAGTCAGAGAGCATTAACTCGAGTCATCTGGTCACTTCTCAGTTAATGAGATAACAGTGAAATGACAATATTAAAATGCATTTTGAAGACAGAGAAGTTATGTTTCATGGTAGTTAATATTACTTGAGTAGTAATTATAAAGATTATTGATTGTTCTCTTTTGTTCTGTCTCACAGTTTTTAGGTTACTATCTCTTTCTCAGTATCTCTTAACAGTGGCCCAAGAGTGATGGCAGATAATTAAGTTGTTATTTTGATTTTGTTCAGATTTCGGCCTATTAAAGGAAGGCAAGAAGAGCTGAAGGAAGTAATTGAACGTTTTAAGAAAGATGAGCACTTGGAGAAAGCCTTCAAATGTTTGACTTCAGGCGAATGGGCGCGACACTATTTTCTCAACAAGAACAAAATGCAGGAGAAATTATTCAAGGAACATGTAGGTTTATTAATAAGATGAATACTGTTTATATGTTTGGATAAGAGTAAAGGAAACGAAAGCCTAAATTTTGGTGAAAACTTGTAATCAATTTTTTGTGAAACTATTCATATGAAGATCTAATAACATATAGGATCCTCTTTGACTATCCAAAGAGAAAACTTTGTCATCTAGAAGTGAAATTTGTGGTGAGCTTTTAGAGTAACATGGCCGAGCCATTAGGTACTCAAATATGTGAAATGTTAAAATATCAACAAAGTATTTTAAAAGTGCAACATTTTTATATTGTTAGTGGTTTGCTTTTATAATTCTATGAAAGTCTAGCAGGACAAACAATTTACTATAATGTTAATGTCAAATTTTTTCTTCTTTAGGTGTTCATTTACTTGAGAATGTTTGCAACTGATAGTGGATTTGAAATACTGCCTTGTAATAGATACTCATCAGAACAAAATGGAGCCAAAATAGTTGCAACAAAAGAGTGGTAACTATTGTATTAGTATAAACCCATAAAGTAATTTTATTTAAAGTTCTCTCTGAAATTACTGTTCAAGTGCTAAGGAAGTCATGGAAGGGATGAAACCAGAGCTCACCTAGAGGAGCCAGTGCAGGGCCAGTGCCTTGGCCCAGCAACCAGGGCCTATTGATGGCTCCTTATTCCCATCTTTGTTGTTTAGAATTAGAAGTCTGAATTGACCAGATTCTATGTCTAAGCTGAAGGGTGTTTTGTTCTCTTTTGGTTAAATCTGGGTTCCTTGCTCAGTGATGGGGCTACTGAAAGTTAGGGAGGCCAAGGTTGGACAGACTGGCTTCCGGAGTTGGTCCTTTACTGGCTTAGAAGAAAAGTTGGGTGTGACGCCTTCATGATCCTAGGAAGTTGACAGGTGGAAACTTCTTAGCACATTGCCTGCTTTAAAAATATATATACAGCTGAAAGACAAGTAGTAACATTGAGCTCCATTAGAGCGGTAACAGCCATATGGAAAAGGGAGAGTGTGTTTATATCTTCTTTCCTCTGATGCCTTTCTCCCAAAAGAAACATGTAGTCCCTTTCATATACCACCCTAATATATTTTATAGTAGAAATTTAGGGTCAAGTGCCTGAAATTGGAGGGCAGAGAGCATTACTCTCAGGCTCGATGGGTGTGTGTGTTTGTGCATCTTGTTTATCTTGGGGATGATATGCCTGCTTGCCAGCTCCCGTGGCTACCTGTGGTGTCAGTGGGTGTGGAGGTTTGAGATCTTGGTCCTAGAGCTGTGCTGTCAGTACAGTAGCCACCAACCACATGTGGCTCTTGAGCTCTTGAAATGTGGCAAGTCGGAATTGAGAAGTGCTGTAAATGTGATACACATGCCAGATTTCATATTAAATTAAAATTTTCATTAATATTTCTTAAACTGATGACCTGCTGAAATAGTATTTGGGGTATATTGGATTAAAATACATTGCTAAAAGTAATTTCATAGGTTTCTACTTTCTTAAAGTGGCTGTTAGAAAATTGAAGATTCTGTGCTTGGCTTGCATTGCTGTCTGTGGGATGGCGCTGCTCTAGAGGATAGCATCCCAATTCTGGGTCCTCATAGCTCATTCCCACACTCATCTATGTCTCCTTCATCCAATGTCAGCAAGTTGAATTCCATGCAGCAGGGATTTGAGTCCTTTCTACTTGCAAAGCACTATGCTAGGTGCTGCAGGGTGTTCAGAAACATGGATAGGTACACAGTTCTGTCCTGGAGGACTCTCCAGCCTCTGGTAGGAATAGGGCAGCTGCACAAGTAACCATGGCAAAGGTTCTGGGGCTTCCTGGTGGGGATCCAAGTGAGTCAGCTAAAATATGCAGAGCTGGGTCTTCTCAATACTTGGATATTTATTGGACAGGCTTGTTTTAATAAAAGAAGCCACCTTATTTATAATTACTAGTAATTTTTAACATCACATATTTTAAATAGGAAACGAAATGACAAAATAGAATTACTGGTGGGTTGTATTGCCGAACTTTCAGAAATTGAGGAGAACATGCTACTTAGACACGGAGAGAACGACTTCAGTGTCATGTATTCCACAAGGAAAAACTGTGCTCAGCTCTGGCTCGGCCCTGCCGCATTTATAAACCATGGTAAGCGCAATTTCTCAGGTATCAGCACTAATGTTGGGTGGTACTGCTAAAAATTAGAATGGCATAGCAATCTGAGTAAGACCTTATCTTCCTTTAAAGTAGGGTTAAGAATATGATTTCCCCTTCCCCTCCGCCCCAAGTTATAAAAGTAAATATTCCTGTAGTTTAACTGAAGACATACATTTCTATCAAAGGTTGTAAAATTACATGGAAAGCTTATTTCAGATTTCTGTAATTGTTCGTGTTTCAGATCTTATCAACAGTTAATTGACTTTATTTTTGGACATTTTTCAGATTGCAGACCTAACTGTAAGGTAAGCATAAAAACTTTTTATCTCAAGTATTTAGTTTTTGCTTTAGGTACGAGTTTCTTAATAAGTTCATTTTATTTCAGTTTGTGTCAACTGGTCGAGATACAGCATGTGTGAAGGCTCTGAGAGATATTGAACCTGGAGAAGAAATTTCTTGTTATTATGGAGATGGGTTTTTTGGAGAAAATAATGAGTTCTGCGAGTGTTACACATGTGAAAGGTAAAGTATTAAGTAAGATGTTCAGCTTTTCCATTCTTTTAACCACCTTATGATCATGGGCATGAAATCACATTATCTCCTCATTATTTAAATGCAGGAATAGTCTTTTACATTCTAGAGCATTGCAGCCAGTAGCATGCATAAACAAAATCAAAGTGTCCTTAACTTTCAAGGGCATTGGCATCTGACCCTTAAAAATATTATTACCAGCTATTCTTATGAATGGATCAGAGTTCAAATGTGCTTAAGTAGAGAATGGGAAACACCTTACACACACACACACACACACACAGCCACAGCCACAGCCACAGCCACAGCCAGGGTGGGGGTTGCCCTGAAAATGGCAAGTGAAGTTCAGCCGCTGACAGTCATGTAAAAACCCTGACATAGTTTTGTGTATTATCAAGCTGTGTCCTCTGGATTTTTTTATGCACATACTTTCATAATCCTAAGTTCTGTCACTTTGTGTGGTCCATCAAGGTTTGGGAGTCCTTGTGGATGCCCCAGATCTCCCTTGGCAGCAGTGATGTTCACAACACTCATTGGAGTGGCTTCTGCATGCAGGAGCTCACAGGGGCAGCTCCCCACACTTATCTGGGTGGTGCTGCAGGAAGGCTTCGTTATGTTTGTTGAGCCCATTTTGCGTACCTTGCACTGCCCTGGACACTACTGATCTTGACTCATTCAGTCCTCACAGCCATCCTGTGAGAGAGAAGTAGTAGTGTGGCCCTGTTGCAAATGCAGAACTTAAGTACTGAATCCAGACCAGCCTTGCTTCAGAGCCCTCACAGTTTCCACATCATGTTGTGTTTGCAAATATGAGCAAAGATAATCTGGTGGTGCTACTTCTCCCACTGAGAACACCCAGCCTGCAGCCAGACTAGAGGCCCAATTTTCTTCTTCCTTGGTAGCCAGACATTTCCCCTGTGTTGGGGGTGGGAGTATAAAATGTATCTTTTTCTATATAAAAAAATGGTGTAAGCATTGGTTGAATCTTAGACCAGTCTACAGAAAGACCCTTTAATCCATGAAGTAGTTTAATTATAGTTGAATAATGCTTTAAAATCATTTCATAGAGATGACATAGCATAGCAGTTAAGTAAGTGCCTGAGATCTGTGTCAGACTGCCTGAGTTGGAATCCTGTGACTCTGCAATTCATTAGCTATGATTTCTTGGGCAACTTAGGTGCTCTTGTACCTTAATTACCCATCTGTAAAATGGGAATAATACCAGAAGTTATTTCATAGGGTTGCTGTGAGGATTAAATTAGTTATTTCACATAAAGTATGTAGAACTGTACATAGTTAACACTTAAATATAGGTTATTTTCCCATTAGAAAGATGCTCCAAGAAGGCAGAAGTTTTTACCTTTTTTATTTACTCCTATATTCCCAGCATCCAGAACAGTACCTGGTACATAATAAGTACTTGAAAAATATTTGCTGACTGAATGATCAAATGAAGCAAATGACATGCCAGTAAGGTTTTGGAGGTTGTCCTGAAAATGTAACCACACACTCAGGATTCCAAACCAGCCCTGAAACAGCTCTTTTACTGGTTCAGAACTGCACACATTGTCATGTTCCTCAGGTAGATTAGTTCTCTTTATTGAGCCTCCATTTCTCACTGGTCAGATAGTGGTAATCCCACCCCCTCTCCAGGCTTAGTGTGAACAATAGAAACATGCAAGTCCTTCCGAAGTGGGAAGGCCTAATATACAGAACAGTCGACATGGCTAAATCAGACTCCTTGAGCAGTTTGACTGAAAGGGTGGCTATGAATATTCTTTAAATTCTCAGGAACACCAGTTAGATGAGAGGATGACACTAGTCAGAGGAACTCATTCAATTGTTAACTGACAAGGTACTTTATATTAGGCCTACAAGTGCAAGGTAAACAAGGCTAGCACAGTGCCAGGCTGAGGGTGAGAAGAGGTGGCCCAGTGAAGAGTTGAGAGTGGACAGAATGTTTAACAAGATGGAGGTCACAAGTGGAGTGTCCTGGGTGCATTGGATGCATGTGTCTGGGCTGTAACCATCCTGACACAATAGTGATTGTAGTATGTTTCTAATAAGTACTACAAATTTCACTCTAGAAAATTTGAAGAATAAAATCTAATGAAGAACAAAATTATTATAAAGTTTATATGAAAGTATGTTTGATAGCTAAGAAAAATTTTGTGAAGTATAGTTAGGGGAAATTTATCTTAACAGATATTAAAAGTTACTATGAAATAATTGTGATCAAAACTTGATGGATATTGGCCCAGAAATGGACAAGTAGGTAAGAGGGCAGGAAGAGAGTCCTGAAAGAGAGTGAGTATGATGTTGGTGCAGTATTTCCAATCCGTGATTGGGAATCTGCATATGTGGAGGGCTGAAGGAATTGTATGTGGATTTTCAACTGCAAGATAGGGTGGTGCCCCAATCCCCGCGTTGTTCAAGGGTCAGCTGTAACTCATTGTGTGTCTGGAGGAAAACCAAGCTAAGCTTCATCTCACACTATGTAAAAATCAATTCCAGCTGGATGCTGGGAATATAGGAGTAAATTTAAAAAAAGGTAAATTTTAAAACATAATGCAAAACTATTTTTAAAAATTTAGATTATATGCCTAACCTTGGGGAAGTAAAATTCTTTTGAAAGAAGACAAGAAATGGTGAATACAAAAATTCTTGAATGGCTGAAAGTAAGTCAAAGACAGATAATAAACTGAAGGGGGGGAAAGTACACATATGGCAAATAATATTATAATTACAAAAAGCTCCTGTAAAGTAAGTCACAGACAGATGATAAACTGAAGAGGGGAAAAGTACACATATGGCAAATAATTAATATTGTAATTACAAAAGGCTCCAGTAAAGTAAGCGCGTAAGGAAAAAATAAATTCCACTAGAAAAGAAAGGTAAGAAAGATGCTGCACAGAAAATGATGGCTACAAACAAAGCAATTAAAACAATTAGGTATTCATTTTCACTATCAGGTGGCAAAATTTAAGGAGTGCACTGTATACTGCTGGTGAGGACGTAGAGAAACAGGCAGGTGTTACTAGGGCTGTGAATTGCTGTAATCTTTTGGGAAAGGAATCTGGCAATATGTGTCAAAAAATAAGTGCATCCATTTACCTGGCAGTCAGTCCCATATGGAAGAATTTACCCTATGGAAATATGAGCACCAGTTAGTAAGGATTTGGTGTCAAGAGCAGTATAGCAGCTATATTCATGGTGGCAAACAAAAACAAAATCGCCCATAGGTTTTACTATCACTGATGGGGCGTTATTGAATAAATTATGGGATGTTTATGTAAAAAGTACAACTTTTGTAACATGTGTTCAGTACCAGTGTATTTGTGCATGGTTGTTTAGTGACTGTATGGCATTACCCTGCTGGTTTTGTTTGCCTGGAGGGCTCCCACAGTGATGGAGGTGTGTAGACCGTGGGAAAGGAGTGGAAGCTGGTGTGCCGGCAGGTGGTTAGCACTGGACCTCGGGGCTCTGGGCTCCAGGGGTTAGGAAATACTACCAACTTCTGCTTTATGCATATTTATATCCTAGGATTGTTTGGCTTGTTGCAACAAGCATAAGCATGTATTACTTTGCTAAGTTGAAAAAGGGAGGGTAGTGGAGAAGCAGATGAAGAGTAGAGCTTTCTTTAAATGTGGCCCATCTTTCTAGAAATGAACCAGAAATGTTGCATGTTATGGTAAAAAGGCATGGAATATCTAAAAATAATTTATTACTTTCTTTGTCCATAGGAAATGAAATGGCCTTTGGGATTTATGGATTTACTTTCTGAATATATTTTGGGGTGGGTGGAGTGTAACTGGTTGCCTGCCTCAGTGAGGATTTCTAATGCACCTTTTGAAAAAAAGAATTGAGGCAGTCCCACAATAAGTTTTTTGTTGTTTTTACAAAAACCTTAATAAAAAGAGAATTCCATATCCATTCTGTAAAGATGAAGAAAGCAAAAATACTTACATTACTTAACAAAAATAGAGATTCGGCATTAGGTTTGGGTCTGTGCTCCCTAGCATGAAAAGGTAAGAAGAGGGTGGGGAGAGAAAATAAAACTGTTGTCCTTTAGCAAAAAGTGAAACGCTCTGATTCCTTGGGGGAGGAAACCCTGAAAGATCAGTTCCAGGGGATCTCAGTGGGACCAGGTCGCTTTCAGAGGAGGGCAGTTAGGATTTTGTCACAGGTCAGAAGCTATTGTTATATGGTTTTTCCTTAATAAGCGAAGGCCAGTGAAGGGTCAACCAGTGAAGGCAGTCTAGCCAGAGAGACTTCTCACTTCTTAATTGCAATAGGAGTGCTTTTTAAAAACCTCTTAACATGTAATTTACTTACTCTTTTGAATAGAGCTGAGTAGGAATTTTCCTTTATACGCTGAATAAAGCAAAGCTTTGCAAAACTACATCCTTTAGGAAGTCTAAGAACTCTCTTAGTAAGTATGCTCATTTCAGAAAAATTACGTCAATACAAATAGAGCAGGTTAGAAATTGTTCTTATCCTGGGGGAAAAGCAAGTTTTTAGTGTCTTATTTAGTAACATTTTTATAGCTTAATTGTGGTTATTTATGTTTAATTCACTAACTTTAAAGAGTCATTTAATAGTTTTTATAGTTCAGAAAGTGAGCCTTGCATTAATACAGCCTAGCCTTCTTAGACAGAATTTCAGGTAGAATTTGTATCTAACATTCAGTTCTATCTAAGTAATGCCTCATTTATGGAAATTCTCTGGTTTCGTTTTTTCATTTCTTAATTCTCAATATTCAGTGATGTAGTGTTAAATTGTGCAGAACAAAGCTAGAATATAATTAACAGGTGCGTTATTTAAGCTACAATTTAGACCTAACTATTGTACCAACCAGTTTTGAAATTGAAGAATTAGTTATCTACACATGAAATTCTATAGGGTTCAATGGTTTCTCATGGGCAGTAATTGACAATAATCATAAAAATTTGTCTTGTGATTTTAAGTTTAGAGTTTTTTGTTGATTTTATATACATACTTAATTCCTTTTGAGAGTCCTAGACTTGGTAAATTTCCAGTGATGGTTGAGGCCTCATCAGTTCATCATATCCGTAGATCTGATGCGTCCCAGAGCCCTCGGCAGCCAACCTTATGGTTAGTAAGTACGCTGTTTGTTTGACGTGTGCTGTTTTCTCTTTCAGACGAGGAACTGGTGCTTTTAAATCCAGAGTGGGACTGCCTGCGCCTGCTCCTGTTATCAATAGCAAATATGGACTCAGAGAAACAGATAAACGTTTAAATAGGCTTAAAAAGTTAGGTGACAGCAGCAAAAATTCAGACAGTCAATCTGTCAGCTCTAACACTGATGCAGATACCACTCAGGAAAAACACAATGCAAGTAAGTAAGGGAGATTTGATAAGCATCTTTTCTTAAGTGTTTCCACACAATTTGTTTTCTAAAGTGTGTTTCAGTAGTTTTGATCTTTTAAATATTGAGAGAAACCCTGGGACTCGTGCACTCCAGCAGCATCGCAGGATTCTAGAAATGATTTGCCACGGAAGCAGGCTTGTTGGCCTCCAGACTCAGTGCACTCGTCTAGACTGACCTGTCTGCTTTCCTTGAATACTTGGTAACTGGATATTCTTCAGCCTGTGTTCCAGGGTCATCATATATGTATGAAAGAAACATTTTCCAGGTGTTAGTTTCACCATAATTATATCATTATGTCTTCTGAGAAGACAGGACGGGGTGGAATCTGACAGGCACATACGTGCTTCTGTGCCTAGCCAGCCTGTTAGGGCGGAGGATGGACTGGGGGAGGTGATAGCTTCTGGCTTCAAGGTTTCCACCTTTTTACTACTTCCCCAATTTCCTAAGTTACCAGTTACCGACTCGTAATTGTGATAAAGGAACATTTTAGATGTCACTGTGCTATGACGTGTTAGCCACTAACAGAAGTAGCAAGATGAAAGGAGAAAGAGGCAAGCTTCAAGAGACCAGGTCAGGGAGGGGGCGCAAGACCTAATGGAACTAGGAAAAGAGGGAATGAAGCACAAAGAGAAAAGGAAGAGAAGAAAGCCGGAACGAACAGAAGAAAACACATCATCTTGATGGAGCTTTGAGGTCCTGGGACTATTCTGGTTGCGGCTGCATTTCACCTCGGTGATGCCAGTTTCCTCCGGCTCCACCCAAATAGTAGGCTCCTCCGTCCGACTGATCTGACAGGCATTGAGTTCGCACGTTTTGGCTTGGTGATCCCCTAAGTATGCCAGTTTCGGCACTGAATGTTCATGATGCTTCTAGTGCCTGATGCCCTCTGAGGTCTGGTTATTTCAGGCTCTTTTCCCTGTTGTCACACCCAGCACTGGTGCTCCCCTCCTGTACAGAAAATCCCAAAGAAAAGGGAAGAATCCCACAGTGGCAAAGCTCAATGCCATGAATTCCCAAATCTACCGCTTCTGGGAGTCGGAGGCCACACGTGACCTCTTTAGTGTAAAAGTTATCCTGTGTATCGTCCGGTTTATAAAAATGTCCAACGTAAACAAAAGAGCAGTTAGTCTGTCACTCACTGTGGACTATTGGTTCTAATAATAAATACAGCACAATCACTGTTTGTTTTCTGAGTCTGGTTCCTTGTGAGACGGGAGACTTGTGAGACCTATATGTGGAGACGGCCACCGTGCTGTCCACATTGATTGGCTCTTGACATTTGTGGGGGTGCTTTGTGTTTTTATTCATTAACTGTATTTCTAATGCATAGATTCTGAACTCAGTACAACACTTAGTTTAAAAGATGGAATACAAATATTTTTGGAAGGTTTTGAGTATATGACTAAGTGACCATCAGGGAATATTTATTAATAAACCAAGTACTTACTAAAAGCCTGGTGGTAGTTGAAGAGATACATATATGTGGGAGACTCAGCCCTCGGGGAGCTTATGCCTAGTTCCAGGACAGGACAGGTGCACAAGTAACAACGCAGAGCCACTGTCCTAAGTGTAGAGGCAACAGTAATCCCTCTGAGCTGTAATCTCAGCATTACAGAGCAGGTGCTCACTTCCCGGTGGCTGCGGATGTGGGGGCGCTGACTTCATTCAGCTGCTTTCTGCAGAATGACTGACTGACTGGTACAGAGTGAATGTGCTGAGGGCCGTGTGGTGGGCGTGCTCTGTGCTCTCAAGGAGTTACAGGCTTACTCCAGTCACCTCCTCGGCCAGCATACACTCCGCCGTGTTCACGCAGTATTTTCCCGAACTCTTCCATGCATTCTTTTAGGCTGTGTTTCTTTTGGTTCTCGTGTCTTAAACACAGCCTCCTAGCCGTGTGAGAGGAAGACTTGTTAAGAACACAGCTGGTAGCAAAGCCAGAGTGCCTGAGCTTTCTCCTGAGGGCGGTGGTATCCATTGGGTCAGAGTGCACTCTCTTTGCATAGCTGCCCACTTTGATTCTGCAGCTTGTCTGGGATTTAGTGGCTGATGGAGGAGCTGCTTTCCCTGAGCAGTGTGTATATTCTTCTTAAACATTCTGCCTAGTGGGAAGAAAAATTTTTCTTCCACACAGATCCTTTTTTAAAAAGTTTTTTAATCCTCATCTGAGGATATGTTTAATTTTCATTGACTTTACAGAGAGAGGAAGGGAGGGAGGAGAGAGAAACATTGAGATGAGGGAGAAACATCAATCAGTAGCCTCCCATGCACGCCCTGACATGGGATTGAACCTGAAACCCAGGTATGTGCCCTGATCGGAATCAAACCCACAACCTTTTGGTATGTGGGGTGATGCTCCAACCAAATGAGCCATCTACCAGGGCCAGACCCTTTTTTGAAAGGTGTCTTGGGCCGAAACCGGTTTGGCTCAGTGGATAGAGCGTCGGCCTGCGGACTGAAAGGTCCTAGGTTCGATTCCGGTCAAGGGCATGTACCTGGGTTGCGGGCACATCCCCAGTAGGAGATGTGCAGGAGGCGGCTGATCGATGTTTCTCTCTCATCGATGTTTCTAACTCTCTACCTCTCTCCCTTCCTCTCTGTAAAAAATCAATAAAATATATTAAAAAAATAAAAAAGAAAGAAAAGAAAGGTGTCTTGGGAGCCACAACCTGTTTGCTTTAGCATCTACAGAGCGGAAACAAATGCTTTTTTTTCTAAGTATTTTTTTAAATATGTTTTTAATGATTTCAGAGGGAGATAACTAGAAACATCAATGATGGAAGAGAATCATTGGTCAGTTGCCTCCTGCATGTTCTCTACTGGGGATCGAGCCCACGACCTGGGCATGTGCCCTGACTGAGAATCAAATTGTGACCTCCCGATTCATGGGTCAACACAACCACTGACCCACACCAACCAGGCGAGAAATCCTTTTCACAGATTCAGTTCGCATGCCTGAATTGTGCCACTATTGGAAGATTCTGGTTTTTGTGCCTGAATGGCTGGGCATGCCCCATAATCACTGTGATATGGAATGTGTGTCATTGCAAATGCCTCAGGTCGGTGCAGAACCCAGAAGACTTGGCCAGTGGAGTAAGCTTATCTTAACTAAGGATCGCCTATCCTGGAGGTAGGGGATGTGTCACTGCTTCTCTCTCTCCTGTCACAGACAGCACTCCTTTCTGCCGAGCCCGCAGGTCCGGTCCTGGCAGTCGCTGCCAGTCTGTGTTGGTCATGTAAGATGGAGGATGCTGGCTCCTCAAGTTCTGAAGGTGTCGGCTGTGTGTGGTCCTCGTGTCACCTCGGTTCATGTTGACTGTGCTCCTGGGGTTTCTCCAGCACAGAGCGAGGACGCAGCCCTGGCACTCGGGGAGCTTTGGGGTCCTTGTGCTGCTCTTGTATCTGCCTACGACTCTTGATGCCCAGGCAGGGCTGCCTTATGATTTTGAGGACACCCTGAAATGACTCTGAGGGCTGTGCGTGGCTTCTTTACCCATGAGCTGGGACTGGCTTACCTTAGAGGCGGTGCTGAACCAGTTGGGATCTTAAACCATATTCCTCAGTTCAAATCCCATCCCTGCCACTCAGCAGATGGATGATCTGAGGCACATTAGTCCATGTGAGCTTGGTTTCATGTAGTGTAACAGCTCTTACTCCAAAAAATGCTTATTAGCATTAAGATCATACTAAGGTGGCCATTTGCCCAGCACCTGCTATATAATAATTGTTAAGAATGTGTGTTTTCACCTAAAGTTACTGTTAGGTTATGCATTTGAGGTTTGTCCTAGCCATTAGGGGAGAGTCACGCCTGGCGTGAGTGCTGGTGCCGGGGCCACCACAGGCACACCTTCTCTCCTACGTCAGCATCCTCAGTCTCTGATGGACTTTTATTAGTTTGCCACTGGGGCCACTCTCTTCCTCCCTCACCCTCCTGGTGCTGATGTTCTCACAGCGCCCAAGGATAGCGTGACCCTTTGGCACTTGCTACCCTTCGGTCTTAGCCACTTTGCTCACACTTCTGCCCAGCTTGCTTATGTCCTTTTTGAACTTTGACTTGGTAAGCACACTCTTTAGCTGGACTTTTGATGAGATCATGCCTTTTGAGACAAACTGAGAATACACTATAAATACATAAACATAAGGGAAACAAGTTGTAGCATCAAGTCGTCTATTCTGAGCTGTTGAGAACAAACACCCAAGTGCTTTGTGAGTGGTTCGCTGTGGTCAGCTAACAGTGATTCCATGGGAAGGAGGGGTGAATGAGGAGAGGCACGCTCCAGAATCACCATGAAATGAGATTCATCTAATGGCTTAAAATAAGGTCCAAGTAAGGGAGCTCTGGTGTCACGAGACACGTAGCAAGAGTACCCTGTCCTATGTAGAAAGTCTGGGCAGGCTCCCTGGAAAAGTGTTTCCTACGCTGAACTTGAAAGAGGTTGAAAAGTTGGCCAAGTGAAGCACTTGGGACTTTTATTTTAAAAATATAATAAGGGGATGAGTGTAGGACTTGAAGAAGTGAAGTTTATCATGGGTGGAATTGAAGAAAGGAAGAAAGGATGTGAGCATAACTTAACATTTTAGATTTGGTTCTTAGAGCATTAGGTTATTGAAAGGTTTAAATCCCAGAAGCGACATGGGTACTAGGAAGATCATTTTGTCTACATGATGGCGGATGGGGTATTGGGAAAGCAGTAGGAGAGACAAAAAAAATGGTGGAAGCTGTTGGCACTCATTCAGGCAGGAGGTTGTGGCATTGACAGTGGAGAGAGGTAGACACTCCAGTGACATGGCAGGAGTGGACTCCACAGGACCTGGAGGCCGATTGGGTGAGGCAGTTAGGGAAAGCAAACGTCAGGAATGACCTCCCAGTTTCTGGGGTGATTGGCCAAGAGCACTGCGGCGGAGAAGCAGCCATGAGACTCAAAGGCGAGTTCAGTTTAAGCGTGTTCACCAAGGGGCTCCGAGGCAGCCTCGGGAGATCCGGATGCCAGCGGGTATTTGGTGGTAGGGCCTGTGATTCGGGAGAGAATCAGGTGAGAGAAAGTGGCTCAGGAAGGGTGTGGGTGCTTATCACCAGGAGACTGTTTTTTCAAGGGCCTAGGACAGCGGACGGGAGAGGGTTTTCCAGGAAAAGGGATGGTCAGCAATATCACCTTCTGCAAAGGAAGGTAAGGGCGGAAAGTGCTCACTGGGTTCACGACCTGGAGGTGGTCAGAGATTGGCCAAGGCTCTCATGCGAGGGACAGGCTGGGTCCCGATTTCAGGGGGATCGCTGTGGAGAATGCAGCGTATCCGTGATTCTAGTTACAGCTGATTGCAGGTGCACAATGAGGAAAAGGGAACAATAGGTTGAGGACCACTGAGCTTGGTCATAGGATGGTCCTTGAAGAGTCAAGCTGGGCAGAGGACCACATAGCCAACTCTGAGAAAGCTGAGCACAGAACACTGCTGTTGACTTATATCAGTAAACACATCAAGCCTGGCTGGTGTGGCTCAGTGGTTGAGCATTGACCTATGAACCAGGAGGTCATGGTTTAATTCTCAGTCAGTGCACATGCCTGGTTTGAGGGTTCAATCCCCAGCATGCAGGAAACAGCTGATTGATGATTCTCTCTCATCATTGATATTTTTTCTCTCTCCCTCTGCCTCCCTCTCTGAAATCAATAAAAATACATTTTAAAAAATAAGTAAATAAGTACCTCTACCAGTTCCACCTTAAAGGAAGCCTTGAAAGCAGAAATTCTTTAGCCAAAGAATTCCCCAAATATCCTCATATTTTAAAAATTCTTTCTAGCAAGTTCTGTGTAATTCCAGTTCATATACACATTCTCCAAAATTACTACTGTTCTTCAAGAAATAGTGGGCCCCATTTCTGGGAGTTTTGCTGGTTTGGGTACCTCACTCCATTTAGGAGCCAGGCTTGAGTACAGAGCTCCATTCTTGGTGGTGTGACGCTTGGAATGCTTGTTACTCATTCTTGTTCTCCATAAAAATTAACTAATGGTGACTTACTTGCTCAACCAAGCAGAAGGAACAGCAGTCGCCCTGGCAACCTTCGGGCATGTAGTAAGGGACCATCTTTGTCGGCAGTGTGCTGGGCTTACCCACATTCCTTGTTTTCTATTTCCTTGTTTTCAGATGAGAGATGGTGATTGTTGGGTATTCTCAGCTTCTCTGTGAATAATTTAAAAGGGGCATTTTGATGGGGATGAGGTTTTCAGGTGGGGAGTGTGGGAAGCTGAGAAGTTGACTCATGTGAGACACTGTGTAGGTCCAAAGGTAAACGCAAAGGAAAACAGAGATGGCAGCTGGTCAGTGGCAAGGTCAGAGGTTCTCGGGGCGCAGCTTAAACTTGAGTCACATATAAGCCTTTTGGAAAGCCCTTCAGTTGTCACCTTAGTTCCCAGTAGGATCATCCCAGCCTTTCTGTGTCCTTGTCCAGAGGAAGGAAGTTGGAGCCCCCTTGTCTGAGAGTAATTCTGGCAGCATGCTCCTTCCCTCTCAGTGTGACTGTGGGCAGCGAGCAGGACGGGAGGGACGGCCCCGGTGAGCTCTGCTGATCTCCCCGCGCCTCAGGGAGAGGTTTTGGATAGGCAGTTCTTCGGGGCGGTTGTCGGGGGATACAACGTGGTTCCTCGGATCTCTTGTTGAAACCATTGGAATAGAATTTGTCTCTGAGCCCACTTGCAGTATATTTCCTGAGTTAATGAGTAGTTTGGATTTTAGAAACCTATTTAAAATGATGATTTTAAGAATTTATGAAAGAAAATAAAACTATGATTTTTTTTCTTAGGTCCACTTTAAACCTTTTACTTGGTAAAATACTAAATTAGGAAAAGAAATACTTATTGTGGACCAGTATCATGATAGATTAAGGGCAAGCATAGAGCGAAATCTAGGTACTTGGTAGTAGGAACTCTTCAAACACCCAGTTCCAATGTGAATAGACGCTCCATGAATCAGAGGCTGAAATTAGACAGAGGCTGTGAAGGAAAAGCGCGGGAGCTTATGTGCAGGCAGAAACCTGACTGGTCTGTCTGCCATATGCCTGTGTAAGTGAACGTCGCATGGCCGAGAGTCTGGTTTTGGATACTGTTTTGTGTTATCAAGGCTATTTTTCATTTTTTTTCTTTTCTTTTTTTTAACTTTGCAGCTTCTAGCCGAAAAGCTTCCGTTGGTGTGAAAAAGACCAGCAAGAGCAGAGCGTTAACAAGGCCATCTGTGCCAAGAACTCCCGCTTCTTCCAGTTCTACCTCATCCAAGCTAACTCACATGCATAACTCCAGGGTACCAAAGAAACTGAAACAGCCTGCAAAGCCTTTACTTTCGAAGGTAAAATTAAGAAATCATTGCAAACGGCCGGAGCAGAAGAGTGCTTCACGAAACCTCGAGATGGGAAACTTAGTCCTTAAAGAGCCTAAAGTAGTTCTATATAAAAATTTGCCCATTAAAAAAGATCAGGAGCCAGAGGGACCAATACCAGCCACAGTGGCCAGTGGGTGCTTAACCAGACATGCGGCCAGAGAGCACAAACAGAATTCGGGGCGAGGGGCCCCTTCGCCGGGGGAGGGCACCCCCAGCACCTACACAACCAGGCGATCTGCACGGACGAGAATGATTTTGAAGGAGCCCTCTGACATCAAGCTTGAACCAAATACGTCGGATGACTATGAAAGCAGCCTGCCTGAGCCTTGCCCAGAGAGTGGCGAGCAGCCACCTCCTGCGACGCAGGAAGAACTGGTGCATGACACCGCACACAGCGGGGAGGCGAAGTGTCCTAGGAGTGACAGCAGCATTGCGAAAAAGAAGTCACGGCAAGGGAAACTTGTGAGACAGTTGGCAAAGGCGGGGGAGTCCACTCCGGAGCACAGTCCCCCTGGGAAAGCCGGTGTGGTACCCAGCGTGCTGGGGTCCCTCCCGGATCAGGGTGAGCACAGCGGCTCGGAGGGGCTGCCCGGGAGCTACATGGATTGGGCCCCTTCGCCTGTTGATGGTTCGGTGGTGACATCAGATAGCTTCAAAACAAAAGACGGCTTCAGGACTGCAAAGAGTAAAAAGAAGAGGCGAATCACAAGGTATGACGCACAGTTAATCCTGGAGAATAACTCTGGGATCCCCAAATTGACTCTTCGCAGGCGTCACGATAGCAGCAGCAAGACAAACAATCCAGAGAATGATGGGATGAATTCTTCCAAAATAAGCATCAAGTTAAGTAAAGACCATGAAAATGATAATAATCTCTACGTAGCAAAGCTTAATAACGGATTTAACTCAGGACCGGGCAGCAGTGCCACAAAATTAAAAATCCAGCTCAAACGGGACGAGGAGGGTCGGGGGCCCTGTGTAGAGGGGCGTCACGAGAACGGGGTGTGCTGCGGTGACCCGCTTTCTCTCCTGGAGTCGCAGATGGACGTCGATGACTACAGTCAGTACGAGGAAGACAGTACAGATGACTCCTCCTCCTCTGAGGGGGACGAAGAGGAGGATGATTACGACGATGACTTTGAAGATGACTTTATTCCCCTCCCTCCAGCCAAGCGACTGAGGCTAATAGTTGGGAAAGACTCAATAGATATTGACATTTCTTCCAGGAGAAGAGAAGATCAGTCTTTGAGGCTTAACGCATAAGCTCTGGGTCTCAATTTGACCTGGGATAAACTACTTACAAATAAAAAATTCCAGTGTATTATTCCTCAACTGAAACATTTTAGCGGCAGCACTTCTCTCATTTCTTCACTTATCGGCATAACACGTAGAAAGTGTACAGCGTACTGACTTACCTGAAGTCTGATTTGTGCACATTTTTATTGTACTTTTTGAATAGCCTCCTTACGTGCAATTCCGAGTTAGAGGGAGAGCCCTGTTGTAAAGTAAAGGCTCAGCAAACTACAGTGATAGCAACTTTCCACACGCCGTTGAAAACAATAATGTGGCTACACAATTTTTTTAACTTGTAAGAGCATCAGCTGGCTCTTTAATATGTGACTAAATAATAACTGAAACCAATCCTAGTAGCAGCATATTAAGGTTTTCTAGTCCATGCTAATATCACCAGCAATGATCTTTGGCTTTTTGTTTTATTTGCTAGATGTTCCCCCCTTGGAGTTTGATCAGTTGCACACTGTTTGCTGGCCAGGTGTACTGTGTGTGGCCTTGGTTAAATAGCAGACCATCAGTTGGGAGTCAAATTGGTTTATTTTTTTTTTTTTTTAAAGTACAATCCCATGCGTGACAGCCAACTTTTCAGTACATTATATGTACGAGGGTAGCAGTGTGCAGGATGAGTTTCGATACAGCGTATTTATTGCTTGTCATGTAAATTAAAGACCTTGTATTTAACACTTTTCAATACTTTTAGATAAAATTGTTCTTTGCAAGAATGATTGGTGCTTATTTTTTCAAAAATTTGCTGTGAACAATGTGATGACAACAAGCAACATTTAATGAACTACAGCTATCTTAATTTGGGTCTTCAAGTTTTCTGTTGCACTTGTAAAATGCTACAAGGAATATTAAAAAACTCTATTCACTTTAACTTATAATAGTTTATGAAATAAAAACATGAGTCACAGCTTTTGTTCTGTGGTAACCTATAAAAATGTTTTGTCTTTGAAATTCAATGTAAAGAACTGAAAACAATGTATATGTTGTAAATATTTGTGTGTTGTGAGAAATTTTTGTCATAAGAAATTAAAAGAACTTACCAGGAAGGTTTTTAAGTTTAGAAATATCCATGCCAATAAAATAGGAAATTATAAATACATAGTTTTAAGCACTGCATCAGTGGGAGTTCTTGACTTATGTTAGTTTATGTATGAAAATGTCAAAGAGTTTTTGACTATATTATCAGTTAGACAAAAAGAAGAGTCAGATTTAATTTGTTTTTGAAGCACTTTGAAAAGATAAATTAATATTAAGTAAGTTAATGAACGAAATTTTACTACTTTATGTTCAGTACCCATCTTTGCTTTTTCTGGATTGTTTTACAAATCATTGGACAGAGAATTGGGGAATGTGAATCTGCAGCAGGCGCTGAGCCAGCGGGCCTCTGTTCCCGGGAAGCGTGTGCGTGTACTCTCGACACACAGTGCTCCTATGTACCAAGTCCAGGGATCCATAGTGTCTGGAAAGGGAGCCCCAGTTTTAAATGTTGAAGGAATCTGCAGGTAATGGGATCCCTTGGAGAAAAAAACCTCTGTGCTCACTGTCATTCCTAATTGATTCCCCCAGTTCCCAGATTCTGGGAAATTCAGTTCCTTAACACTATTGCCAGTAGGATCCAAGTAGAAATTAATAATATCCATAAAAGTTTTTTAAATGTAGCGGTGTTTTTTCCTTACTTCCTTCCCCAGGCATTACTTCTGTAGTCTCGTGTCGCCCCCTGTGTGTGACGGTGCAGTTCAGCCCCCAGGTAGCGATGTGGCGCATGTGGCACACACTCGGCCGCTTCGCTCAGCCAGCGTGCCTCCTGTGCCAGCAGGGCGGCCCCTGGGGCCTGTCCCAAGGCCCTCAGAGCACTTGACAGACCAGTCCGACCCTCACGGTGTCCCTGTGTAGACGCGGGACTCGCGCCACAAGGGTAGGTCCGGCCCAGACCCCGTGTGCAAAGCCCAGCAGACAGAAGGTCGCCTCATCCCCACCTCCGATTGGCGTGTTTTGTAGACAGTCATAGGACACATCTTGAACTGTTTCTTGGAATACCAACAATAGCCATTACAGGAATGTCAGCCGTAAGGGGAAAGTAATAAAATGTCATATTGCCCACTTTTCTCCGTTTTTAAGCTTCTTTTTGGTAACTTATTTATGATGTTAGTTTTAACTGTATGGCAGCCTGGTCCTTTGAGGCTGGCCTTCCCAGGGTCTGAGCAGTGACACCTGGTAGCCGTCACTGTCTCAGGAGTCTGTGCGCCCCAGCCTGGCCGTCACCTCTGACGCTTTCCAAGGAGCTGATTTTCCGTTGTTATGTTGTCCTGGCTCTGCTGTGTGGGATGGTGAAACCCACACTCTGGTGACCACTTGGAAGAGGTCAATAAAACTTTCATTCAGTAAAACTCTTAGCTTGAGCTTACGCAATGACTGGTAAAGACTTTTGCATTGTAAGAATTAGGAAATGATCATAGAAATATATGTATTCAATTTTCAATCATTTTTCAAACTACTGTTTTAAATTGTTTTGCTGAGTTGTAATACTTTTGAGATACAATGTATTCCTTGTACTGAAAGAATGAAAAAAGGACTTTTTCAGCATTTGAGGTAAGTTCTTTAACGTTTCATTAAAAACATTTTTTACAAATATTTTGTACATGCACTTGCAGTATTGAGGTTAATCATTTTAATAAATTCGGAAATTAAAACAATTTGGCCGGTGTTCGCTGCATCCGAGAAGGGAAGATCCAGGTGCTTTTCTCCCACGAGGATTTCATCTCAAATAGAAGTTGTTAATTCAGCGTTCCTAAAGCCTTTTCAGTCTCCGAGTGTTGAGTTCTCAGAGCCCTGATCTCCTTTGCTTCTGGTGAAGAAGAGCTTTTGGCCACTCAATTTAAAAGAAAAGCAGGGGCCAGGCTGGCTCAGTGTTGGAGCATTGACCTATGAACCAAGAGGTCACGGTTAGATTCCCAGTCAGGGCACATTCTTGGGTTGTAGGCTAGATCCCCAGTGGGAGGTGTGCAGAAGGCAGCCTATCAGTGATGCTCTCTCATCGATTTTTCTATCTTCCCTCTCCTCTCTGAAATCAATCCTATATAATAAAAGGGTAATATGCAAATTGACCCAGAGGGATGTCCGAGTGCCAGCTTAGGCCCTATCCCCCCAGGGAGCGGGCCTAAGCCAGCAGGTGGACATCCTCCAAGGGGTCCCAGACTGCGAGAGAACACAGGCCGGGATGAGGGACCCCCCCCCACCCCGAGTGCACAAATTTTTGTGCACCGGGCCTCTATATATATAAAAGCCTAAGCGATCAACCCACTGGCCACTATGACACACACTGACCACCAGGGGGAAGATACTTAATTCAGGAGCTGCCCCCTGGTGGTCAGTGCACTCCCACAGTGGGAGTGCTGCTCAGCTGACCAACAGGCACCAGATGCCAGGCTCACTACCAAGCAGTGGCAGGGGCAGCAGGGCCAGGAGGAGCGGGAGCAGCGCCAGGCTGGGCTCGGACTCCTCCCTGGCTGCCTGCTGCTTTAGGTACTACTACATCCCTTGGGGGATGTCAGCTGGCCTATGGGGATCGGGTTGAAACCAGCAGTCCGACATCCCCCCAGAGGTCCAGGATTGTGAGAGGGCGCAGGCCAGGCTGAGGGCCTCTAGTGCAGCCATGGGCAAACTACGGCCCGCGGGCCGGATACGGCCCGTTTGAAATGAATAAAACTAAAAAAAAAAAAAAGACCGTACCCTTTTATGTAATGATGTTTACTTTGAATTTATGTTAGTTCACACAAACACTCCATCCATGCTTTTGTTCCGGCCCTCCGGTCCAGTTTAAGAACCCTTTGTGGCCCTCGAGTCAAAAAGTTTGCCCACCCCTGGCTCTAGTGTGTGTGTGCGTGTGCGTGTGTGTGTGAAGAGTAAAGGGGGAGGAGCACTTGTTCTCTCTATGGGGAGGCTTTAAAGGACATACCCTCTTAGCCCTCGGGCCCGTGAAGGCTTTTGCAACCCAGTTTTCAATGGTTCCTATTAGTTGGGTGTTGTCTCACTGGACTGGACAGAGCTGGTGTGAGTCCATCCTCCCAGATCAGCAAAACCTGGTTGAAAGAGGAAATAACGACTGGCTTAGGAGTCGGGACAAACTCTGCAACGTCTGGGTGACCCTGGGCAGGCTGCTAATCCAGATCTTTCTCTAGCACCTGGAAGTCGGTGGGGACGCCTGGTGCCTTGGCCAGTCCAGCTTCAGGTCAAGCTGCCAGCTCTCTCAGGCGGTGAGGGTAGTGGTACAGACCAGAATGGAAGCCCTGACCCTGACTGAAATACCCACCCTGACGGGTCCCCAGGGTGAAAGGGCTCCCGGTGGCATGCCCATCTTCAGTCTCAGGCGTCCTTCCCAATGACCCGCTGCCGCTCGCTGGTCCCGGGCCACCGGCGCCCCTGCGGATTTCCATTTCCCAGGTGCCAGGGCTCTTGTCACCGCGTGTCATTGCATTTGCTGCAGACCCCAGTGGCGCTCAGAGCAAGGTGCAGCAAGCTGCCGACCTCGGGCACTCGGAGCTCCAGGGTTACGGTAAGCCTGACCCTAGCATGCAGGACGGGTGGGGTGGGGGGTGTGCGTAGGCCTCCAGCCTTCTTCCCCATGTCATTAGCGCTTGGGCTTGGCGGTTGCTAATGCCCAGTGGAAAAGCAGGTTTGGATTCTTCGGGAAGGAGCAGGTGTGTGAGTGGGCCTCCCACCCAGGCTGCCTCCGCCTCCCTCCTGAGGCCGGGCCACTCCAGTCCTCCGGGGCCACCGAGCTTGAGCTCATGGACAGCTGGGAAGCCTCCCGGAGGACTGCCGTCTCGTGGCTATGGCTGTGGTAACGTTCTCTTAAAAAGTCGGTGTGGCCCGGCAGGTGTGGTTCAGTGGTGAGCGTCCACCCAGGAACCAGGAGGTTACCGTTGGATTCCCAGCTGGGGCACATGCTGGGTTGCAGGCTCGATCCCCAGAGGGGGGAGCGTGTAGGAGGCAGTCTATCGATGTTTCTCTCTCATCAATGTTTCTCTCCCTTTCCTGTCTCTCTAAACTCAAAACGTATTTTTAAAAAAATAAATAAAAAGAAAGCTGCTTACAAACCTTTAAAAAAAAAGTCTGTGTTACTAGATCCAATACTGTCATATTTGTGTTTTCTGTGACTGTGACTTCAGTGCTTGCGGGGTAGACCATCCTGTTGAGTCTGCTCTGCTAAGGGGAGGAGCACTTGCTGGGGCCGCTCAGGCCCCTGGGGCTGGCAGATGGGTTTCCCAGTCTGACCTGAGCAGCAGGAGTCAAGGGAGTAGAGTTGCATTTCTTTAATATGCGTTGAACACATAATGTGTTACGTGTTTTGGAGGGGGAGGCAAGATTTGAGAGCCTTCCTTGTGGGGTGTGATTAAAGCCACCCACGTCTGCATGTGAAATAGCCTAGGGACAGAGAACTGAGAGCCCTGCCCGCACAGGCATGGACCAGGCATGGGCGCAGGTGCCATGCCAGGAGAGGCAGCCTGGCAGCACTGTCGGGCGGAGGCAGAGTGGTTGAGAGGGTGGGTAGAGGGGAAGTTTGGCTGTGAAGGAGGAAAGGATGACAGCGGGCGGGGAGCGGGGGTGAGGGAGGGGATTCACTGTTAATGAAGGACAAGCAGATCAGGCTGGAGAGGGAAGCTTCCCCGGGGATGAGTTCCAGGAAGGGGAGGGAAGGATTTATTGAGTCTGGGGGAGGAAGTGTTAAGCAAAGTGCTGAGGTCCCAGAAAACGTCAGTGTGTTCATGGATTCCAAATAACCTCAGGACTGGCTGTGAAGACACGGGTGCACCAGGGGCTGCCGGCCGGCCGGTGCTGTTGTTCCGCCACCACCCAGACATTCCCAACACAAGGTTTTATGGAGTACATAACAGAAAAACAGGCGTGCAGGGGGAGTAGTGCTTGCATGAGGTCAAAACACCAGCTGTTTACAAGCCAGGCGCACATCTAGAAGTTTCTGTTTGACCTTAGACTGAGTTGCTGGCCAGGTTCCCAAGGTCTCACCGTCCCCTTACTGCTGGCTTTCCATATATTTCCCACGGGGGGGCGGGGGGGAGGTGGGGGGGGCGCGTTGGAGCCTTGGAAGGGGCCCATTTACCATATAGGAGGGATGGTCTTGCGAGTCCAGATCCAGCTTCCTCGGTACCTAGAGGAGGAGAGGTGGGGGCAGCCCCAGCAGGAGGGTGTCTGTCCTGCAGAGCAGGAGGAGGGCATTGGGAGTGAGGAGGAGAGGGGGGCCCTGACGCTTGAGCATGAAGGAGGCTTGAAATTGAGGAAGGGACAGCAAGCGGACTAGAAACCTAGTGTCATTCATGGCGGAGGTCTTTCCCGGGCACCGCCTTCTAGGCACCAGTGGGCGTCCGGCAGGAGCAGACGCAGGGCTGAGGATGAAGGGTCAGGTGGGCAGGAGAGCCCCGGAGTGCAGGCAGGTCAGGGAAGGGCCGGGAAATAGAGGTGCTGGAGGCCTGGAGGCGCTCCTGTGGGCGGTGAACATCGAGCAGGGAGAAGGCAAGCACGGGGAGGACAGGAGGCGGAGGCCAGAGGGTTGTACGGGCAGGCTTTGCAGTGATGAAGAGGTCCTGGGAAGGTCCGGGGAGAGAGAGTGTCCTGGTTCAGAGAGGCCAAGCCGTTGGACAGAACTGAGGGCACCCACGTTGACAGCAGACAGACAGCCTTCACCATGAGTCCTGGGAACCCAGGAACCATGCCCGCAGGCCAGAGACGCCCTACCCAGGAGCTGGGGAGCTGGGAGGTGAGTACTAGTAAAAGCTCTGCAACTCAGTGAATGATTGAGTCAGCCTGCCTGCGGCCACGCAGCTGGTGGTGAGTGTCAGACAGATGTCAGCCGCCATCAACCCCAGATCTGGCTCCTCACGGGTCATAGAGTCCAGGGTCACTGGGGCCAGCCCAAGTCATAGTCACGAGGCCTCACCTTTGCCAGGTAATTATCTTGGGTGACAAATAGCAATCACTGCCTTTCGCCCTCATTTCCAAACTCTGTCCAAAGGTTAATTGTGCAGGTAAGTGGGGTGCCCCACCCCCACTAGTCAAATAGCCAGGGAGCTTGAAAAGTGGGCCAGGGGCCACGCGTGGCCACCGAGGGCTCTTGTCTGTATCTGAAAATGTGAGTCAAACACGAGGATGCCTCGAGACATCGAGAGTTCAAGGTCTCCTCCAGCCTGGCCCGCCGCTGGCTGCCGCTGTTTCAACAGTGACCTTACACAGACATCATTAACGCTCAAAGGAGGGGCCCACTCTGACTAGGGGGTTCCTTGTGTTACCCCTAAAATATGGCTGTGGTCAACATCAGGTCTGTCTCAGGCCCGTTTTGGGAAGGGGTGTATTGACAGAAAGTTGGTGTACGTCTCAGAGGCACACCTGGGAAGCCAGCTACACTTCCCGCTATCAGTGTGTTGAAGTGCAGCCTTATTGGGGCTGGCGAGTCAATGCTGACGGGAAGGGCCTGGGAGCAAGCCAGCAGCTCTCTTCTCTCCCGGCCTGTGGCGCTTAGAAGAGACCCTTCCCAGGCTCACCCCCCTCTAAACCAAACAGAACAGTATTTACTTCCTCCTCTTGCCAGTCAAACCACATTTTTCCTCTTGGGGTAAGAAGGTGAGTGAAGGACTGAGCCTTGCCAGCCTCCAAGGGGGCAAGCTGACCCAGGAAAGGGCTCTGTCTGGGTCACGGCGGGCAGTGGGCGCCTGACCTGACCCCCCGGCCCAGGCTGCCCGGAGCTGGCGGCCCACGCTGCTGACACTGGCTCAGGCATGGCCTTGGATCTTTCTGCCCTTTCTTAACTGTGAGCATAGCCACAAACTGCCCTTCTCTGGCCTCCGTTTGCTCACCTGTGAAATGGGCTAATGCTAGCACTTAAGTTTGGAATTGTTGAGGATAGAGCGTTCCAGTGGCACCCAAGTCAGCGGTTAGTGTTGGCTGCATCAGTATGTGCTCCCTCCACGGGCTGTGCATGCACCCTGACTCTTACAGGCCTCTTCTCTCTGCCTCTGCCCTCTCAGCTGACACCTGCCCACTGGGCTGTAATCACAACCTCCTCCATCCCAACTTCCAAACGCCGGGCTGCTGGAGCTGGTCTCTACTGTTGACATGGACACAGAGTGGTTCCAGTTCTTCCTGCCTCCAGCTGGTGCCCCCTTGGCAGCCAAGTCACGCTCACTGCTCACCGGAGGACACTGCTCCATCCCTGTTCCCCTCCCTCCCAGGGGTCTTTCTGGATTCATCTGCTCCCTCGACACTCAAAAGGCACAGGGCTGCACCTGATTCCAACCCAGCCCTCCCCTCACAGACAGCAGAGACACAAATAGCAGGAAAGTGTGGTGAACGCTTGACCAGACGTCCTCATCCACCTCACTGAGGACTAAATAAGACAGCGAGTGCCGCGTGGACAGCAACTGGCGCACGGCCAGCGGTCAGTCCCTCTCAGCTGCTTTGATTTCCTGGAGTCTAATCGCAAAGGCTTCAGCACGGGCAGCGCCTCCCCAAACTCCTCCACCTTTTCCCCAGCTGGACCCAGCCATCCCAGAAGGCCAGAGGAGAGAGGGAAACGGACCCCCCCCCCAGCAAGGGACAGTGCCTGACCTGGGGTCACACAGCCAGCAGGAGACAGAGGTGGGTGGGACTTGAGCCCAGGCAGTCCTGGCAGCCTCAGCCCATGCGGGCAGTGGCAGGCAGTGCCCAGGCAGGGCTGCTGGTGCCTGAGTCAGTGCCTGGCAGCTACTGTTGACATGTGATAACGGGTGTTTGTTTAGCTGGGGCCACTCATCAAAGGGGTTAATGTTCAACTCCCTCCAGTCCCTGGGGCTGCAATGGGAGCTGAGTAGTCAGACTTCTCGGGCGGGAGTCCCACAGCCTATCCGCCCTGGACGCCCTGGACGATGACCTGAGGCCTCAGGCGAAGGCCCAGGTCTGTGGGGGGGTCTTTGGGAACACAGGGCCGCCGGCTGGACTCCTTGCTGGGAGGAGAAGCGTCAGGCTCCGAACAGTCACACAGCCTGTAGGGACCCACCACATTGGACTGGGCTGGGGGGCTGGAGACCCCTGGGAGGACCCAGTGGCTTGTGGCTCATAGCATGGAGATGGGGCTGGTCAGTGGCCCTGAGCTCACTTGGGTTTGGGAGTCTTTGCTCGTCTTTCTCTCAGCCTCACTCTTGATGGAGTGGCTCCTCTAACCCTTTAGCTGTCCACCCAGGTCCCTCCCAGATCCTCTCAGACCCTCCACCCCACTCTTCTCTCTGCTCAGCCCTCATCCCTCCAGCCTGTGGGGTCCTTCGGGCCGGATGGGTCTTGGCACAGAGAGGCCTGGGCAAGCCGCAGGCTGATGGGGAAGGGGGTTCCTTCCTGGAGGAAATGACCCCGGGCACTCAGCCTCCCTCCTCACCGGCCAGCTGGGCAGGGTGCAGGTCACCCCAAAAAGCCACAGCCTCCGGTTGTCTCCAGCCATGGGAGCCCCAGGCCAGTCTCTGCTCCTCGCTCCCAGGGAGGCCGGGAGGCTGGGAGCCATTGCAGGGCAACGAGGCTGTGCCCAACCTGTGCTGGGGCCAGGCCACCCTGCCCCAAGGAGAAAGGGCCTAGAACAGGGCAGAGCTGCTGACTCCGTGTTGGGCTGGAGACAGAGCCCGAGGTGTGGGATGGGGCGGGAGGGCTGAGGGCCCAGGGGGACATGGGGTGGGGGGCAGCAGCCTCTCTCCCACCTGCCACAGCTGCAGCCTTCATGTCAGGTGAGCACTGGCCGGCCCTCTGGCCCACCTCTGGGCACAGAAGCTGCCGCTCCCTGGGGGTTCCCACGCAGCCCCGAGGGCCCCATGAGCACTGAGCTCAAAAACTGGGCCTCATCCAGCCTCAAAGAACCTTCCAGATCCATCTCTGTACAGCCAGGGAGTCAGAGAGGGAAGCAGAGGCGCAGGTGTGAGGGGCAGAGCAGGCACGAGAAGGACGGGAGAAGGACCTCCCGTCTCGCTCCAGGCTGGCTGCTGTCCTTGAGGGCGAGTAGGGGAGGGGTGTTCTGAAGAGCAAGCAAATCTGGAGGCACGAGAGAGAACAGGGCACCCTCGGCACCACAAGGAGGGGGTAAAGTTGAGGGATGCCCAGTGGAGATGAGAAGCGGGGGGCAGCTCTGGCCCCACCGCCAACCTGCCTACGCAAGTGGTGCTTGAGCCCAGCGCCACCCAATGGAAACGTAAGCTGCCCCCTCCGAGCCCCAGTGCCCCGTGGACAGGGCGCACCCTGAGGGTGCAGTGGCAGCCAGGCTGGCCTCCGGCCCTGGGTGGGAGAATCCACGCACTGGGCTGACCTGTGGGTGAGCCAGGGTATGACTGCCCTCCCCCTGTGCCAGGCTATATTCAGGGCACTGGGTCAGACAAACAGGCTGCAGCCAGGGTGGCAATGTGTGGTTGCCACATGGCTTCCAAAGGCCTCGGTGTCAGCCGGGTTGAGAGTGGCCTGTGAAGATGGCTGAGTTTGGACTTCGACCATCGGGAGCTTCAGAGAACTGGACCCGTCCCTTCCCCAGCGTTAGCCCAGCTCCTGCTGCCAGCACCTTGTCACTGCACCCAGTTACTCACTCACTCACTCATCTCAGCTTCTTCCCTGGGCTGAGAACTGAGGGCTCAGATAGGGTCCTTGACCTGACAACACCTCATTTTACAACTAAAGCAGCCCTGCTGTGACAGCATATCGATGACAATTCAAAAAGGAAATAGAGGGGTGTGACATTTGGCTCCTGAGCCTCAGTCTCTTCGCCCGTGAAATGGGTGTTCATGGAGCTTTGGTGAGGATTAAACACGATGTCTGCTTCAATGGCTCAGCATTGCGCCTGGCACTTGATGCGCTTTTGATAAGCCCCAGACCTCGGCTGTTGGTGGAAGCCCCTGAGACGGTGGCCCCCGAGACAGAGGTTGGCCTGGGCGCGGTATTTGTGTGAAGGGGAGACTGGATACTCTCCTTCCCCAAGAGAATATCCCTTCCTCCAACGCGTGTCCCTCCAGCATGTCCCTGCTGCCACCTCTGAAGTCCATCTGTGGCCAAGGAGGTGAAGAAAGGACAGCCACTGTCAGCAGAGCGGGAGCCAGGGGCAGGCGTGGGCCGCGGTTCCCTTGTCGTGGTCACTCGCTGGGTCCACCTCCAGGAGGAGGCCACTTCTCTGTTCCCAGTGCATGTGGCTCAGGGCGGACCAGCCTCCCCAGTCACCCCAGCCTGACTGTAGGGCTGGCCAATCAGAGGGCAGGTCCCCGGGCACCGCGCTGGTCCAGGGATGGGCATACGGTCAAGCTGTGCCAAGGAAATGCAACTTTAGGGCCTGAGGCCAAGGACGCTCTCTCCATCGGGGTTGACAAAAGCCTGGAGCTGTCATCCACCTCCTTGCCAACCCAGGGCGAGGCCACCCAGGGAGGAGGTTAGGTTGGACCAGCGTTTACAACCCAGGTGCCTTAGCCCGCAGCCCAGATACATCCTTCAGGCCTTTAACACCGGCTACTGCTGGGGTTCGGAGGCAGGTCAGGCCAGAGGCCAGTCTGCTCACTGAGTTGCTGTGTGACCCACACCCAGGGATTGCCCCGCTCCAAGCTTCTGTCCACAGCAGGCTCTGAGCCCTGCCTTGTGAAGTGCGCAGGGCTGGCAAGGCCCTGCTCAGTCCACGGGGCCACAGGCCTGGGCCTCGGCAGGAAGCCCCAGGAGAGAGCGGAGGCAGGCGGGCGGCCATCCCTGCCTTCACGCAGCCGCCTTTCCCGGACCCTGACTCACTCAGGCTTGCTGGGTGCGGTGAGGCTGGCGGCAGAGCCGGAGAGACGAGGAGCCGGAGGTCTCGTGCTCCTGGGTTTGAATCCACACCTCGCCATCGCCTGGCTGTGTGATTTGAGGCAAATGAAGGCTTTGAGCCTCCCTTTTCTCATCTGCTAAATGGCAATAATAATAACAACTGTCACCTCCATGTTGGTGGGGGCTTCAAAGTTCTGGGTGTCATCGTGGTTTCTCCCCGTAGCCCCGAGAGGTAGGCCTCACCTCTGCGTGTTCCAAATGAAGAAACTGAAAGAAAATGACATTGAGCCCTGGCTGGGCGGCTCAGTCGGTGAGTGTCGTCCTGATACGCCAAGGTCGCGGGTTCGATCCCTGGTCAGGGCACACACAGGAATCAACCAATGAGTGCGTAAATAACAGGATGACAAATTGATGCTTCTCTCTCTCTCTCTCTCTCTCTCTCTCTCTCTCTCTCTCTCAAAATCAATCAATAAAATTAATATTAAAAAAAAAGAAAAGGGCAGTAAAAACCATAGACCCACAGAACCGACAGAGCTGGGTCTTGAATCCCTGTTTTTCTGTAAGAAAGTCAGCTTCCCCAGTGACTTACCAGGCCCTGTTCAGGCAAAGTTCAGCCAGGAAAAACAGGGTTTCCAGCAGAGGGACAGAGCCCAGGCGCGGACAGGCTTGCAAAACCATTGGAGGAGCTGGGGGAGCGAAAGGCAGGCAGCCCCCGCCGGGGATTGGAAATCGGAAAGCACAGGAATTGCAGAATTGTGTTCCTGGTACTCACGATGGGCATCTGTGTGTGTCCCATGGGGGGCGTTGTGAAGAAGGGTGTTGCTGGGTATCGTTCACGCGTGCCTGTTGCAGGTTCCTAAGAGAGGCGAGTTCACAACCCACTGTTTCCCCACACTTTGTTATGAAACATTTCAGACCTACAGGAAACCGGGAAGAATTGTTCAGCGAATCCCATGTCTGCTCTGCCTGGTGCCCCACTCTGCCTTGGGGCTCTCTTTCCACCTGCCCATCCTACTCTCTCCTTTTCTTTTTTTCTTTTTATTAATCCTCATTGCTTTTTAGAAAGAGTAGAGGGAATGAAGGAGAGAGAGAGAGAGAGAGAGAGAGAAACATCGATGTGAGAGAGACGCATCAATTGGTTGCCTCCCCAACTTGCTCGGAACAGGGCTGGGGATTGAACCTGCAACTCAGGGACAGTACGTTCTCTTGACCAAGTATCAAACCGGAAACCCTTCAGTGCACAGGCCGACGCTGTAACCGCTAAGCATACTGGCCAGGGCACTCTATCTACTTTTGTTGATGCAACAATATAATCTTTTTAAAGAGAATTTTTAGAAGAGTTTATTTGAGCCAAACGGAAGACACATGCCAGGGAGCAACATCCCAAATGCTCCCAACAATTTAATTTTCAGCGGGGGTGGGGAAAGCAAGATACAAAATTATCCAAAGCCATTGACCCAGAGTCTGGGAGGAAGTGTAGCAAACATCCTGTGTCCACATGATCTCTGCCTGATAGGATGTCCCAACTTTTCTGGTCAACATTTTTGATGAAGGGGAAAAAAAAAATCTGTTTTAAGTTAAAAGGAGCTTTGTCTTTTTTAGGATTGGAATGTCTCTCTTTGGGGGAGAGGTGAATGGAGAGGGGGTTGCCCCCACTTCAACGAAGAAGGAGCCCGAGAGAAGCTGTGGAGGGACCGGACCTTCCGAGAAGGCTCCAGAATGTTGCAACATTTCGGCTTGTTCAGCCCCAACGGAGATTTAGAAGAGGATGCTTCCCCAGCCTGAAGTACCTGGTGGCGCCTGCATTCCAGGGAGCGCTCGCCAGGAAGCAAGCCAACCCCGGTGTCCGGCTCGCTCGCGGGGCTCGAGAACACGCTTGAAGCTGCTTGACTCAGTGCCAGTACCGTCATGTGGTCCCGTCTGAGTTGCCCAAACTAAGAACAGCTCAGCTGAAAATAACACTGAGCTAGCTCCCCCATGGCCCATCCTAGCCCCGTGACTATGGCGGTGGCATCTCAGAGATGGGCCGGCCGGAGACCTGCAGGCAGGAGGAGGAGGTGGAGCGGGGGTCGTCTGCACTGCAGTCCCCTGTGGAAAGTGGCCGAGCAGGCGATGAGCGTGCCCGTGACTCTGGCCTCCCTCACCTTTGCCGTTGGATTGGTATCAGCTCAGAAGATGGGCAACACTGACGGGGAGATAAAGATCTGGAGAGAAAAGCACTCCTCAGGAAGAACATCAGCTTCTCCCTCATCCCCCAGGACAGGCCTCCAGGGAAACGCTTCGCTCTCTCCAAAGCCGAAGCACTGGGGCTGGTTACCCAAAACTGGCACCTACGACGGCGAGTGACGCCACCGGCATGGGAAACTGGGAGCTTTATCCGATCGAGGAACAGCCAGGACAACACCAGAGGTCAAAGGAGCCGCTCAGCTGAAACGAATACAGGGTAATATTGAATGTAAACTGTAGCGGAAAAAAAACAAGGAACAGCTCAACAACAGGAAGATCAGGAACAAAAGAAGGAAGAGGATGATGGGCAAACATTGCACCAAGCTCGGGAGTGGGATGACGCATCCAAGGGCTGACAACTGAGAGAACCTGGGTGAGCCTTCCCACAGCAAGACAGGCCTGCGGGAGGCGGGGCGGGGGGGGGGGGCGGCGGGGGGGGGGGCGCACATTTTCCCACCCCTGGGCTCCTGCCTCCATTCTGGACCACGAAGGCAAAGGTGCTTAATCATGCTTTGTGTTCAATAAAGTGTCAAGCAATTAAGTATTTCTTTGTGTCCTAGATGACGAGCCAGCGACCTTGTTTTGGCGTTATCGTCCCTATCAGAGGGTAACCAATTTCTTAAGTGAAAGACAAGAGGACTGAGAAATGGCTCTGTATAGGCAATGGCGGTATGAATTCTCCTTAAAAACTGACGAAACGCCCTGGCCAGTGTGGGTCAGTGGTGGGAGCGTGGGTCCGTGCACCGAAGGGTCTTCAGTTTGGCTCCCCCTCAGGCGCAAGTATCTGTGTTGCAGGTTCCATCCCTGCCCCTGTCGGGCTCTCGGGAGGCAGCCAATCAATGTGTCTCTCTCACATTGATGTTTCCCTCCCTCTCTCCCGGCTTTCCTGAAAAATCAATGGAAAAAATATCCCCGGGTGAGGGTATATTTCATGAGCCTGTGCAGGAAAAACAAAGAAAAGAAAGAAAGAAAAGAAAGGAGAGGGGAGGGGAGGAGAGGAAGGGAGAGGAGAGGAGAGGAGAGGAGAGGAGAGGAGAGGAAAGGAAAGGAAAGGAAAGGAAAGGAAAGGAAAGGGAAACAAAGAAAGAATTTATTTGAGCCAAATTTTTGAGGACATGCCCAAAGCAAAATCTCAACAGACTGAGAAAATGCTCTGGAGAATGGCAGTCTTGCAGCTCATTTTATTTTATTTTATTTTATTATTATTTTTAAAAAATATTTTTATTGATTTCAGAGAGGAAGGGAGAGGGAAAGAGAGAGAAACATCCATGATGAGAGAGAATCATTGATCGGCTGCCTCCTGCACGCCCCCTACTGGGGATTGAGCCCGCAACCCAGGCATGTGCCCTTGTCTGGAATCGAACCCGGGAACCTTCAGTTCACAGGCTGATGCCCTATCCATTGAGCCAAACCGGTCAGGGCAATTGCAGCTCATTTCATCCAAGGAGAAAACATGAGGAGGGTCGCCCGAAACCCACTTGTGGTAGATTGACGGGCAGGAGAAAGCAAAGAGGGGACATGCCTGCAATTAGATAAAAGATAAAGGGAGAGAGACATACTTCTTCGCCATCGGGGAGTGCGAGATGGCTAACATTTCACATCCACAGCGTGTGGAGACGGCTGTGGGCACAGAGTTCGTGGTCTGTGCTCCGTGGCCTGTGCTCGGGCGCAGGAGGTGGCGCCCTGAGGCATCTGGAGAAGAAAACGCTGACAAGTCGGAGGTGTGTTGTCCCCAGGCCTGAGAACAGAGGACGGGGCTCACAGCAGAGCTCGAGCTTCACATGACGACCTGCCGCGACCCGCCCAGTTCGGAATGTGTGGTCAGACCCTCCTGTGGGGTTGCGTTCGGTCAGTGAGCTTGTCGGTCCTGCCACGCGGCCCCCTGAGCTTGTGGGGTCTACCGTGTTGCCCCCTCCCATTCACAGGCTTATATACCTGCAAGCATTGCCGCACAACTAAAAAGATCAAGTCCTCAGGTCCTCGTGTTTCTGCCCACTCTGATTTTTGTAGCTTGACTGTCGTTACTCCATTTCGTTTCTTCACACTTTCCTCAAATCTTTTAATAAAGCCTGTTAGAGCTACAAATGTACTCAGTTGAAATCTGTGGTTTTTTTAAATTTTATTTTATTTTTTAACATTTAAGGAACCATATTTTTTTCTTTAAATATATTTTTTTCATTGATTTCAGAGAGGAAGGAAGAGAGATAGAAACATTAATGATGAGAGAGAATCATTGATTGGCTGCCTCCTGCACGCCCATACTGGGGTGGGGGGAAGAGGATCGAGCCGGCAACCCGGCATGTTCCCTTGGCTGGAATCGAACCTGGGATCCTTCAGTCCGAAGGCCAACGCTCTATCCACTGATCCAAACCGGATAGGACTGAGTTCTGGTTTTTAACAAATATTAACAACCATCTGAAGGAATAGAGGCACAGAGAGGACAATCAATCGCCTCTCTGGCGCTAAACAGGGAATGAGTAGTGGACCTGGGATTGGAACTCCGGCCGCAGGGTGCCATGACCTCAGTCCACTCACGCATTCAAACATCCACTGCCCAGCCACGATGGGCAGGACCTGGAGGCGGAAGAGAGACGGGGTAAGTAGATGCAGGCAGCCAGGACAGCAGAGGCTGGGGGCTCGCAGCCTTTGGGGGAGGGCTGGGCAGGTGCTGGCCTCGTGGGAGGCCTGGCTTCCGGGAGAATGTGCCGACCAGCTTGGCTAGCGGCTCACAGCTCCGGGCAGTTCCTTGTTTGCCCCACTGTGGATAGAAGCTCTAATTGCAGATCCGGTAAAGCTGTTGGCTGCTCCCAACAGAACATTTGGGGGTGACTCCCAGCAGGTCCCCAGCAGTGGGTGGGGGTTTGGGGCAGACTTGTAGGTTAGGGAGGCCCCGCAGTTGACTGGAATCTCCCCACAGGTCCTGGTGCGGAGGGAGGTCTGGGGCCCCCGGCCCCCTCCTGGAGCAGGCCCTGCTCACATCCCCTGATCTCCTGACTCCCCCACCTGCGGCGGCCCTTGTGCCCACTCCAGCTCTCACAGTCAGGGAGAGGCACAGGAATCCTGTCGGGCCAGATTCCTTCTCCCTGGGACAGCGGACCTGGGGGAGAAAGTTGGCCACAGTCTCCCAGGATGTGGCAGATCTTCCAAAGTCGCCTCCCCTCTTCTCTTCCATTTCCCCTTCCCCCTCACTGCCTCCACATCCTCCCCTCTGCCTGGTTAGATGGCATTCTGAGAAGCTCTGGGCAGGCCATGGTCACAGAGGGTCACCAGTGCGGCCCCTCTGACCTGGGTGGCTTCGCCAGGCCCTGGTAGGGTAGGGAGCTAAAGGGGGTGGGGACAGGGCTGGGGCATCACTCTAGGGATGGACAAAGTGCCCCTGAGGAGTGAGTGAGAGAGACCCTCACAGGAGGTAGGGACCCTGGCTTGAAGGAATGGGGAGCAGGGAGGGCCCGGTGGCAGCCAGGCATCCTGGGTAAGCAGAACCCCCCGACTCCAGCCTGGGCCTCAGCTTACCCATCTGTAGGGGGTCCTCAGGTCCTGCTGTTCCTTCTGCACAGAAAGGTGAGCCTGCAGGACCCAGGGCTGCCTGAGGAGAGAGGAGCTCAGAGTGGGCAGAGCCTGAACCAAGGTTTCCGGACTCCCAGTCTCATCCCCAAGGCCTGAGTGACTTCCCTCATAACTGGGATCTTTGTTTATTTATTATTTTTAAATCCTCACAGGAGGATATGTTTTTATTAATCATGAGAGGAGAGAGAGAGAGAGAGAGATCAATTGGTTGCTTCCCTCATGCACCCTGCCCGGGGATCAGGCTTGCGACTCAGGTATGTGCCGTGACTGGGAATCAGACCCACAACCTTTTGGTGTAGAGAACAAAGCCACCCGCCAGGGCATAACGGAGATCTTTAGAGAGACACTGTCACAAAGGTGAGGCATGTAGGGCACAAACAACAGGTTCTCACCACGTTTGGAAAGTGAATTCGGAAGGTCTGCTTTCAAACAGGCTGGGGGCACAGGAAATGCACGCCTGGGGGCCCTGGGAGTCGCTTCTGGTAGATGGACAGCCATTGCCCAGGGACAACCACGGGGGACCCAGCAGGGCCGTATGTGGTGTCGTCTCTAAATAAGGGTAACCAGGCTGCCACAGAGATACATGATCAGGCTCAGAGATGCTCATGCCATACCCACCCCCCCACTGTTAGCTTGTGAACAGGAAGATTAGCTTGTTTGGGATCTTTTCATGTGTGTTAAAATCATCGGTTTGTTCAATTTAAGTGTTTCAAATCTGCCCCCGTTTGGATAATCCTGTTGAGGAATTTGTTCAGGAGCCTGCAAGAATAGGAAAGGGCCCAGGCCCCGACAGGCCTCTGGGAGGCCGGGGGATGAGCCGCTGCAATCCACCCTTCCTCACAGCAGGCGACACTTGCTCTCTTTCTGCCTCCGAGAAGTCAGTCAGCTAACAACCCACAGGGCACAGCGACCCTTGGAAGGGCCTTGCCGATGCCCAGCACTTTCCCCACTGGTTTCAGTGACCCCCCAACCACCCTGTGGTGTAGGAACAATGATCTCCGCTGGGCTAAGAGTCAGGCAACTTGTCCATGGTGTTGGGAGCATAAGTGAATCAGGAAGTTTTGCTAAAATTAAAAATGGCAACGGTTTATTCAAGGGTCTTAGCATTTGCAAATTGAAAACACAACTAAGTATTCAGAGTGTTCTGAAGAAGAAAGAAAAACTGAATTCCTATAGTAAAAATGAGAATGTCAACGTACGAAACGTTCAAATCCGTGGAGAATTTTTATGAGCTTATATTTATGAGTCAGACTGATGACAATTGCCGGGAAGCAAGATTTCAACGGATTGAGAAACTGCTCTGGAAAACAGCAGTTTTGCCAGCTATTTCATACATCAGAACCAAAAGTGAAGGTGCAAGGGGTTGCATGAAATTCCCTGGGGGTAGGTGAGGGAGGCGGGAGAAAGCAAAGCGGGGACATGTCGAGGACTGGATAAAAAGTAAAGGACGAGGCACATACGTCTTGTGCATTTGGGGATACAGGATAGTTAACAGTCAACAATTAACTCAGTGACAATGAGGGGATTTGTGATCTCCACTCTGGTGCTGTGGTTGTGCCCGGAGAAAAAGGAAATTGCCCTGACATTCCAAAGGTATGTTATCTGAGATGCAAAAAGACAATAGACAGGCTCAGTTAAGATAAAGGTTGACCTTTGTCAGGGAAGATACTGGCCAACGACAAGACTGCCTGCCAGGACCTGCTTAGTTAGAAAGTTTTCATTTCGGACCATCCAGTGTGGTCACTTTCGGCCTCTGAGCTTGAAGGCTGCCACGTGGGCCTCCCCTGAGCTTGTCGGGTTTAGTGTGTGGCCCCTTTCTCATCCACAAGCAGAATCAGTCCTGCATTCTTAACCTCTGGATTGGTTGGAGATGGTGATCCCCTAGATCCGTGGTCGGCAAACTGCGGCTGGCGAGCCACATGCGGCTCTTGGGCCCCTTGAGTGTGGCTCTTCCTAAGCCTTAGAAGGACCCGAATTAAGTTCATAACAATGTACCTATCTGTATAGTTTAAGTTTAAAAAATTTGGCTCTCAAAAGAAATTTCAGTCGTTGTACTGTTGATATTTGGCTCTGTTGACTAATGAGTTTGCCGACCACTGCCCTAGCTGACCAGGGGTCCAGCTACTAGATGCCAGGTGGTCTGGACACGTGAACATTCTTTCACAAGTTCTTCCCAGGGTTATCTCTAGGATTCATATACACATCTCTAGGCACTGATGCACAACGGAAAAATTCAAGTTCAATTTCCCAGGCCAGTTAAAGCAAGAATGGAATCATTTCCTCATATTTCAGTATACCTGATTTTAGTAATATAGTAATATAGTGACTCCATGTTAGTTCCTGAACGGTCACACAGGGGGTGGAGGCACAAGCTCCAAACACAGGTGTTTCCCCTTGATGCTATACTCAGGATCCCTGCAAGTGGGGTGGGGGTGGGGGGCAGGGGAAGGACCTGTCCCATCCACCTACCAGACGATATGTGGGCATTCACGTCACCTGCTTTCATGCTCTACCTGTGACCCCCTAGACAGCGAGCCACCAACTAAGATCACACTTGGGCTCAGAGACATCCAGAAAGCTGCTGGGCCTGCTCAGCCTCTAGCTAGATCTTGGGGTGGGGCCAAACCCGGGCTCGGTAAAGGGGCCCAGAACCCTGTTGCTCTGCTGGCAGGACTGTAACCCAATCCTTAGCATGTAGGATTTCAGCCCGTTGGCCTCTCTGTGCTCACATGAATATTTTAAGGCTCAGAACTGAAGTAGGGCACGGGCCCTGGGTGCAGCCTGGAAGGGATGGTGAGCACTTCCCTGCCAGGCTCTGCTTCTCCAGCTCCCTAGTGAACCTCCCTGGGGCCAAGCACCTAGTGCTTCCTGGGCCAAAGGTGCTTTTGGTGCAGAAGGAAGGACGAGGCTCCCTGCATCCAGAGGGAGGAGCCCTGGTGGGTCCCGGGTTCTGCCCTTACTAGCTGCCTGCTTTGGACAAATGGCTTCAGCCCTCTCGCCTGAGAGATGCATGCTGATTACACTTGGCTCACTGCCGGTCATGAACGTTCAAAGATGCTGGATATGGGTAAAGGGCTGGCACCGTGCTAGATAAGTGGTCCCTCCATTTGGGGGTTGGCAGATTCACAAAGCCCTTCTTCAGAACAGGCCTTGTGATTGGAGTTGGTGGCAGGGCTGGGGCCCATGGGTGGACCCCTCTCTACCCTGGTAGAGGCCCCTGGTCTGCCCTTTGGCCCTGAGGATACCCAAACCTGAGGCCCTCCTGAGGCCCATCACCCATACTCTGTGTCTGCTCTCAGAATTTAGCATCAATCAAAGAGCTTTTGGAAATTTTTTGTCCTAGAAGAAAAGCTTTGTTATGGAACACCCTCTCGCCCGCACCGGTACCTGCCATAACAAATTTCTCTCCGAGTCTTGTCCACTTCCTCCCAATGTCAACATTCTGCTGATCAGAATGTACCTTCCAGTTTGAGTTACTTTCTTACACAACACTGCCTTCCCAAGCTGAGTTGCTACAAGTGTGTGCATTATTCATTACCAAATGCCAGCCACTGGCAGATGCTGTGCCATGCAGCACACCACGTAACAGCAATACGGGGTGCTTCCTTCTTGCTGCGGGCACTGCACACATCCTCTCGTGCACCCCTCACTACAACCCTGTGCCCTGGGGATTGTAATTTTACAGTTCAGGAAACTGAGGCTCAGCCCAAAGTCATCCATTCGGCAAATACTTCCTGAGTGTCTACAAATATCAGGGCCTCCGGGGCACTGTGGTAGAGAACAAGATACATATGCAGAATCCCCAGTCTCCTGGAGGTTCCAGTCTCTGGGAAGGAGACAGACAATACACAATAAACAAAACGGCCAGCGCCTGCTCCAATCTAGGAGGAATGCACGAGGCCAGAATGGTGAGGGATTCGATCATCCGCACACCAGGTGGCTGAGCCTGGATGGCTCCAGCACCCAGTGACGGGAGTCAGCGGCTTTTAAAGGTCTTTTCCTGGGCAGAGACTTCTTTACGCATACCCGGAGGGGAGAAGATGGAATGTGGTCACATCAAGTGAAATGTGGTCTCAGCAAAGGGAATGTCCATTGTGAAATGACCGGAGAAGCCAGTTCCCGGGAGAGGGATATCGATACAATTGCTTGATCCAACCGAACAGTCACAAATTCCTAACTGGGCAGGTGGTGGCGGGTAGCCACATGCAGGCCTATAGCTTCCTTAGCAAAGGTTAATCTTTAAGTGAGCCCTATCCACTGTTCTCGTGCATCTAGGATAACACACCTTTGAACTGTCGGAGTAATTTTCTTTTCCAGATCCCGCAGGGCACCACCACCAACACTAGAGCACAGACTACCGGTTTCCTCATTCTTATCTTGCTGCCTGCATATTGTCTCTATGCTGTAAATGTTAAGTATCCTTTAACTATCAGTGTAAAAGGTGTGTCTCTCCACTTTGCCTTATATCCAATCCTAGAGATATCCTAGCTTTGCTTTCTCCCACCCCCTCAACCTACCACCAATGGATTTCTTGTGACCCTCAAGTTTTCTTGGATTCTAATGTATAAAAGGAGCTGCAAAACTGCCCTTCTCTGGAGCATTTTTTTCAATCCAGTTCATTGAGATCTTGTTTTGGGCATAACAAATTGGCTCAAATAAATTATTAGTTTTTAATTAGAGAGGACAAGAGCAAGAGAAACATCAATTTTGTTGTTCCTCTTATTTATGCATTCATTGGTTGATTCTTGCATGTGCCGGGCCGGTGATTGAACCTACAACCTTGGCTTAGGCAGGACCACGCTCTAACCAACTGACATACCCGGCCAGGGCAAAATTCTTAGTTTTCCATTGGTTTGGATGTTCTTTTGTGGACACAGTGCTGCCAAGTTCTATGGCTTGGCACTCGAGAAATATGCGGAAAATGAGTCCTTCCTACCAACTTCAGCCTGGCCACGCTGAGGTTCTGGCTGATACACCGACACGTGGGCTCCGTATTGAAGTTGCTTCCAGTTTCTCCAACTGGAGCTCACGTGGGATGGGCGGTTTTCTGCATGGGGCTTCTTGCTTCCGACGACTTATTTTCTTGGGAGAAAGTCTTGAGAATGGGGTTGCTAGCTTGAGTCCTATGCATATGTATCACTGCGGGTTTCTCCTTTTGGAAAAACAGTGCATGTCTGGCACTTTTCCTGAGACCTGTGTCCCAGGCCTGGCCCTCATTATACCTCCTCACAGATGGTGCAGCTGTGAACAGCAGGGACTCCTGACTGCCCGGCAGATTCCTCCTCAGCCTTTCAAACCCTGCTCAACCACCCGCCACGTCCACAGGCAGAATGACTCCTTTTTCATGTAAAACCTGTTATGTTAGCATTCCCAGATGCCCAGCTTCCTCAGGCTCAGTATTGGGGGTTTTGCCCCAGCACCATGGGTGGGCACTGACTATATAGAAGGAAGTTTTGTATCCCTATGGAGGCAAAGCACTTCGCACACACAGCCAGGACACCTGCCTCGCCCCTCCCTTAGCCTAGGACTTTGGCCAAGGCTCTCTCAGCCTCCGGCTCTCAGCATCTATCACATGGAATGGGAGCAATAGCAGATAAAACTTTCCCAACATCTTTAACGAGGTAACCTCTTACTCCCATAGGGAATTGCAGCCCATAAAGGCGCCGGGAGGTTCTAACAGCCCAACCAGCAGACACCAGATCAAGTTATTTCAAATGAGAGCGGTCCAACCCTTACTTCTGGTGTCCCTTCCTCCTGCCCAGATTTCTAGCATTCCTCTGGGATGACCAGGCCCGTGCCAGGGTACAATGGAAGGGCAGCAATGCAAGGCCCCACCTCCCTGCAGGCTGGTATTTTTAGACAAAGTCCTTGGCTACCTTATCTAAATGGCCAGACTGGAGACCTTGATTTCTCAGCTTTCCAAACATCCAACGGGGCTCCCACCGCACCTCCCTCCTAAACCGCTCCCCCCTACCCTCGCCCCCAGGCCCCCCCCCCCCCCTGCTCCTGGCTCCATATAGTGCAACCTCCAAGTCTACCTCCACAGCTGTCCAGTTAAAAGCCCCCCTTCATGATAATCCTTTCTTTCAGTAAGACCGTTTTTCTTGTACCAAGCGCAGCCAAGTAAACACTATTTAAAAAGAGATCTTTGCTGGAGCAGACTGGGAAATTCCTACAAAGCAGCCATTTCCTGTGCGTCAGGAGCTGCATTTCCCAAGCAGCCAGGGAAACATCTTGTCCCAGTTCATACCCCGTTAACACAGAATCCGTAATTTTTATATTTATCTGTACCCCAAAGAGGTAGTGAGGGCCGGATTGCGGCCGATGGGGGGCAGGGGCCCTCGTTCCCCACCGCGGGCAAAGGTGCGTTAGTCACGGTCACGCGGAGACCTTCTGCGCAGGGGTGGGCGGGGCGGCATCCACAAAGCCGGCAGCCCCGGTGGCACTCACCTTTGGCCAGAGTTCCGGGCAGCGGAGACGGCCCCGCTGCGGGATGCCACCCCGCCCGCGCCCGCCCGCCCAGAGCATCTCGGCCCCGGCGTCCTCAGCACCACGGATAGGGAAACTGAGGCTGCAGGAGGCCTCCCGAGGGCTGGGCCGGCTGTGCGGCCTGGAACCAGTCCCCTCGCCCCCCTCTCGGGCCTCGGTTTCCGATCTCGGGACAATCATTCCTCCGGCTCCGGCTCGGAAGGGGCGTGGCCGCGCCCCGAGAACAGTCGTCGGGAAATATTTTAAAAGAACACACCCGCGGAGCTGCAGACCTAGGTGCCTCGTGCCAAGGTCACGCGGAGACAGAAGCCAGCCTCCGGGCAGGAGCTTCCAGCCGGCCCCCGCCAGGCCCCGGCCTCTAATGTCCTGGGGGTCCGAGGGGGCCCCAGGAAAATTTCGGCCCCCAAATCCAAGCCCAGAGTCCGAACCCCAAGTTCAGGGGCCAGCCCCGCCTCCCACCCCGCCCCAGCCCTCCCTCCGGGTACCGAGCGCCTCGCTCGCCCCTCTCCATCCCCACGAACCCCGCCGCCGTCTCCACGCCCCGCCCCGCCCCTCGCGCCGGGCCCGCCCCCTGCGGTCGCAGCGCCCCGGGCGGGGCCGGGGCCGCAGCCAATGGGGAGGCGGCGTATCCAGGGCGTTGGCGGTTGTGACGCGCCGAGCCGACGGGCGGCGGCCAATCAGCGACGAGCTCGCGGGCGGGCCCTGACGCGGGCGGTGCTCCTCGTGCGGCGGCGGCGGTATAGGAGTGAGCGCCGCGGACAGCAGGGCCAGCCGAACGCAGCCGCCGCCGCCGCCGCCACACGCCTCCCGCAGTCTCCGCGCCGCCGCCGCCGCCGCCGCCTAGCGAACCCAGCCCGGCGCGCCCCCAACCGCCGCTGCCTCCTGGCCGGCCCGTCTGCGAGCGGGCGAGCGGCCGCGACGCCCGGCCGGACCCTGAACCTCGCCTTCTCGCGCGTCGGCCGCCCGCGCCTCCTCGGCTGCCTGCCTGGCATGAAGACCAAGTTCTGCAACGGGGGCGAGGCGGAGCCCTCGCCGCTCGGGCTGCTGCTGAGCTGTGGCAGCAGCAGCGCGACCCCGGCGCCCGGCGTGGGGCAGCAGCGCGACGCCGCCAGCGACCTCGAGTCCAAGCAGCTGGGCGGCCGGCAGCCCCCGCTGGCGCTGCCCCCGCCGCCGCCGCCGCCGCCGCCAGCCGACGAGCAGCCGGAGCCGCGGACGCGGCGCAGGGCCTATCTGTGGTGCAGGGAGTTCCTGCCCGGCGCCTGGCGGGGCCTTCGCGAGGACCAGTTTCACATCAGTGTCATCAGGTCGGTGGCGGGCGGGCGGGCGGGCGGGCGGGGGGGCCGTGGCCGCCGCTAGCCGGTCAGGTGACGCCGGGCGGGCGGGGGCGCGGGGCCGGCGAGAGCCACCTTTCTCGGACGCTTGTGAAGTCCAGGCCAAATCTCGCGAAACAGGCCCCGCGGCCGCCCAAGACCTTCCAAGAGGCAGGCTTTTGAAAAAAAATAAAATAAAGTATTTTTTCCTCCGGTTGCGTGGGAAAGCCGGTCTCTTCGGAGGAGAACAATACCGTTCGGTCACAGAGTAGTACATTTCGTTCAGAAGCTTAAAACGCGCCTAGAAAGTTCCTTTGCGGCTGAGGATCTTAAATGGAGGAGGGGTGTGATGGCTGGCTTTACAAAAATCACTCGGTAACTTCTTCCAGTGCCTGGCCAGGTCTACGGTTGGATTTTTTTTTTTTTTTTCTCTTCTTTGGAAGAGTCATCTGTGAGCGGTGAAGGGGTAACATATGCCCATTCCCCCCAACGCTGTTCAAACCCGGTAGGTGTGTTACTAAGCAGAGTTAGGAGGTGTGGCTCCAAAAATCACTGGGGGTAAAGTAGAAGGAATTCCCGCCTCCCCACCCCGTTATTTTAAGGTTAAACGTTTTAAAATTTAAGTTTAATCATAAACGTATGGGTGTGCATGTTCATCCATAAAGACCCCCTTGATTTTTGCCTCCACTCTGTTCCCATGGGGGCAACCATTTAACATTTCCGTGCGCATCCTTCCATTTAGACCTTTAAACTGAGGTCTTTTTTTTTTTTTTTTTTTCCTGCGAATTTTCTCTGACGTGGCTGATCAGGGTGAGGGCAGTATCTAGCAACTGGCTGGCTGCCACCCAGAATCCCCAAATCCAATTTTAGTCATTCGATGCCTTTTCTGTGCCCAGTCTTTCACCGGAGCTGCATATGCAGCAAACTTAACTGAGCTTCACTTCCTTTTTGTGCCTCTGGCCCCTCTCACAGAGATGCTTTTGAGTACTGAGTCAAAAGGCAGAGAAAAGAAAACCAAAAGGTGTTTAGATAATCCCCGAATTGTGTTTTTCATTTCACTTTCCACTTGTTCATTGCTGGTGTGTATGTAGGAAAGCGATTGCCTTTTGTATATTAAACCTTGTATCTTATAACCTTGCTATAGTTGCTTATCTGTTCCAGGAGGGTGGTTTTTTTTTTTTTCAGTCTAGTCCCTTGGATTGTCCAGCTCTGACTGCTGCCCATGTTCTCCTTCCTGGTTCCTCCACAGCTGGCAACACAGGACAGCCCCCCCCTCTTCCCCTAAGAAAGAATTATTGGGCCCCAATGTCAACAGCGCTGAGGTTGAACAACCTTGGAATAGAGGACTGAAGATTGAGCTTTCCTCTTTCATCCATCTGGCCATACTCTTAAAGATTAACCTTTGCTTTGTGGTTGGTGCTAATATGAGCAGCTGACATTATCTCATGTAATCTTCACATAAACCCCTATTAGATACATCATATTATGCTGAGAAAACAGGGTTAGAGTCACTGAGTAACTTGCCCAAAGCCAGCAAAGGCCTGTTTTTTCTTTTGTTTGTTTAATTTTTTAAAAATATATTTTTATTGATTTCAGAGAGGAAGGAAGAGGGACAGATAGAAACATCAGTGATGAAAGAGAATCATTGATCGCTGCCTCCTGCAAGCCTCCCACTGGGGATTGAGCCCACAACCTGGGCATGTGCCCTTGACCAGAATCGAACCTGGGACCTTTCAGTTTGCAGGCCAACAACACTCTATCCACTGAGCGGAAGTGGCCAGGGCATGTTTGTTTGTTTTTTAAATTATGTGTTTTTTTAAAAAATATACATTTTATTCCTTTTCTACAGAGAGGAAGGGAGAGGGATAGCGAGTTAGAAGCATAGATGAGAGAGGAACATCGATCAGCTGCCTCCTGCACACCCCCCACTGGGGATGTGCCCGCAACCAGGATACATGCCCCTGACCGGAATCAAACCTGGGACCCTTCAGTCTGCAGGCCGACGCTCTATCCATTAAGCCAAACTGGTTAGGGCTTAAATTATGTTTTTAATTGATTTCAGAGAGAGGGAGACAGAGATAGAAACATCAATGATGAGAGAGAATCACCCATCATCTGCCTTCTGCACATTCCCCCCCCCCCCCCCCCCCAGGGATGGAGCTGCAACCTGGGCATGTGCCCTGACTGGGAATTGAACCTTGACCTCCTGGTTCATAAGTCAACACTCAACCACTGAGCCACACCGGCCAGGCTCTTTAGTCATTTTGGCTTTTCGATGATGCTCTTGAAACTCCTGGGTCCAGGCCCTAAGCTCTAGTGAGACTTAGGATGTGTGCTGGACTTGATGCCTGTGACTTGCGGACAGTTTGCAGTGTTTTCAATGCCATTTTTGTTTTTCAGCAAAATACAGTTGGTTAGGTGCAAACCAGATAACTTAGCAGAAGAAAATCTTTGTGTTAAAGGTTTCTCTGGAGCAGGTGGTTTCTTGGGTTCATCATTGAGCATTGAGCTGCCTCACCTAGATATGAATTCTTTCCCAGATGATTGGAATATGTATAGATTTGTTTTTTAAAATATATTTTTATTGATTTCAGATGGAAGAGAGGGAGGGAGAGAGAAACATCAATGATGAGAGAATCATTGATTGGCTGCCTCCTGTAGGCCCCCTACTGGGGATCAAGCCTGCAATCCAGGCATGTGCCCTAACCGGAATCAAACCAGGAATTGAACTGTGACCTCTTGGTTCATAGGTCAGTGCTCAATCACTGAGCCACAGTGGTGAGGCAAAATATACCTAGATATTTTTTGATGGATGAATGGATAAGCAGAGGTGACATTTACATACAGTGGAATATTATTCAGCCTTAAAAGAGGATATTCTGATACCTGCTACAACAAACCTTAAGGACATTATGCTAAGTAAAATAAGCCAGACACAGAAGGACAAATATTGTATTGGCTTCTGTGAGGTCACCAGAGTAATCAGATAAATGGAAACAAAGTAGACTGTTGATTTCCAAGGGCTGGGGGAAGGGAGAAAAGGGAATTAGTCTTTAGTAGATACAGCCTTTTAGTTTTACAAGAAGAAAAAAAAGCATTATGGAGATGGATGGTGATGATAGTTGTACAAAAATGTGAATATATAACGGTACACTTAAACATGGTTAAGAGGGTAAATTGTATGTTACTTGTATACTTGGAAACATTTTTTGTGAGATTAAGTTGCAAACGTTAAAGCCTCTCCTAGATATAAATACATCCACGAGCTCCAAGACTCGCCCCTGTACATTGCCTGGTAACTGTAGTCCACGCTTGTTCTACAGCGGAGTTACCACCTGCTTCCTACTGCAGGCTGGGTGCTTGAAGCCCAGGATGTGACATTCACAAGTGCTGATGGGTGCAAGTGGGTTACATGATACAGCTGGAATACATCACGTCTACAAGAATATTCCTCTTTTTTCTTGGGACTGAACAGGTTAATAGCCTATACTATAATAGACTCTATAGGGACTTGTGAAGTGACCTTTGCTTCCTTTATATGTGCTATAGAACCAAAATGACATCTTGCCCCTATAGCATCGTGGCTGGTGAGGGTACGATGCGTTTCAGGGCTGTGCTGTGGTGGTCCATCCTGAGGAACTGAACATTAATTAGAAAGCAGGGAGGTGGCAGGACCGTATTTACAGTCACAGCCACCTTGCTTTGCTTCCTCACATTACACTTGGGTTTTTCTTATTATCTATCTGTTCAAGGGGGAGCACAGCTGCGCCTTTTGGTGAACTGATAGGCCACTGAAATGAAGGGTATTTCCTCAGTTGCCTCATAGGGGGAAATGTCTGTTTTACTTCTCCTTGAAAAATCTACAAATTGCCATTAAGTTTTGAAATCAGTTGTACTGTATGCTGATGTTATAGTAAACTGTTTGACTTGCAGTGACCTAGTAGCAAATTAAGAGGAACTTGATTAAACTTTAACCTTGCCTTATTTTGGGGTTTGCTGGGTTTGACCTGGGTGTCGGTAACATCAGTTTCCCCAGAGGCTTTTCTAAGATAGTCACTAAGATAGTGGGCTTGGGAAGGATTATGCCATAGACTCTGGATCAATGGGGCTAATGTAGAGAAAGACGAGTCGGGGAAGAAAAAAATAAAAGTTTGCTAAATCCAGAACTTTCGCTGAAGTAGGAGGATGGAAAAGTCACCAAGAAACAAATTTGTTTTTTTGTTTTTTTCAAATTTGATTTTCTTATAAATTGGTATGAATGAAAAACATTTTGGCTTTTTAAAGGGCTAGATCAGGAAATTCAGGGCAGATGAGGCCCAGACATAAACAGTACACAGAATGTCGCCTGTTATGTGACCAGAAGAAGGAATTTTGTAGGTAGGTTTCAATTCACTGGAGCGCAATTTACTGAAAATTTTCCTTATTTTTATTTCTTTTTTAAAATCCTCATCCCAGGACATGTTCATTGATATTTAGAGAGAGAGGAAGTGGGAGGGGAAGAGGGGAAGGAAGGAGATGGGGGAGGGAGGGGGGGGAGAAGAGAGAGAGAGACAGAGAACGGGGATTGAACCTGCAACCTTTTAGTGTACGGGACGATGCTCCAACTGAGCCACCCAGCCAGGGTGTAAGTTGATTCTTGATTAGCTGTATATAAAGAGAAATTGAAATGTTTATTTTTACATCTGATTAATAATCTATAAAAGAAGCTAGGTGGGGGTTGGTGAAGCACACTCAGCTAGGTCCAGAGGATGCTGGTTAGAATTGGCAGCAGTGACTCTGCTCTTCATTTTCCAACGTGTCACTTACACGTGTTGAATGTGACATGAATGTGTTATTTTCATTTTATTTGCTTCATGAGTATGTTGTGCCTCCTAAGTTTAATTATGATGTGTATATTTATTATAAAGCTGTCCCTGCCAGATGATAAAGTTTGTAGTTTCAATTCAAAGTTTCTAGTTTGAATTCATAATTCTTTGAAATCCTTCAGAGTTCCAGGGATAAAATAAAATATCAACTTGGCCTGATATTTTTTTTCCTTGTAATTGATTTTAGAGAGAGGAAGAGGGAGGGAGAGAGAGAAACATTGATTTGTTGTTGCATTTATTTATGCATTTATTGGTTGATTCCTGTATGTGTTCTGACCAGGGATTGAACCCACAACCTTGGATTGGGACAACACTCTAACCGACTGAGCTACCCCGCCAGGGCCTTGGGCAGATAATCTTGACAAATTGTGCCATATATTGGGCTGTTGGATTTTTGCTATCATTTCTGTTTGACTTGCAGTGACCTAGTAGCACATTAAGAGGAACTTGATTAAACTTTAACTCAATAAATAGTTATTGAGCATATTTTCCTAATGTATCTCCTTGTTCCTAGTCATTTTATTTGGCTCTTTGGTAACTGGCTTATTTCTGGATGGTTTTCACAGTTTGCATCATCCATAATGGTGACCTTTTATTTTGATTGTCATTAAAACATAATCAATGGTTTACTTCCTCCTACTAAGGCCTATTGAGCAACAGAGGCTACAGATAATATAAGAGATGAAGGATTTCCAGGTTGTGCGCCTGTTTCTGGCCAAGCTTGGCCTGCCTGCCTTCCTTCTTTAGGAGTATGGGGATAAACTTTGAATGGAGTTACACAACTTAGAACAGTAGTTCATCTGTTTGCTCTCCCTGTTGACTGAGCTTTCAAGAGGATGTGACAGGAAGGAGAACTAGGTCTTTTAACTAATGCTTGTCCTGTTGCTTGGGAGCCAGAAGCCCTTGTTGGCTGTGACTGGAGCAGCAGGGCAATTCTGATAGCTGTGCACATGAGGCCCTGCCCCCCAATTGAAAAGAAAGGTGAAGGGTCCTTGTATCCTCTGTCTCCGCACCTTCCATCTGCTTTTCCACTTGCTTGCTGGGTGGGGGATGGGGATACTAGAACCTTGAGTTCCCTTATCTTTCTGTTCCTCCTCAATTGGGGTAGACAACTAACTGGCCTTGGGGAAGATAGATCCTTAACTCTTGTGAAGGCACCCTGGTACTAGTGATTGCTTTCTCTTCAGCTACTGGAAAAAAAAAATCTTAAATATGACTTTTATTTACATCCGGACACATTGTTTCTGTGGAAGCACATTCAGGTTTTTTAGTAGCTTAAGAAAACTCATTACATAGAAAAAAGTCAATTTTCTTCTTTTTAAAAAACTTGATTGAAATATAATTCACATACCACAATTCACCCATTTAAAGTGTACGATTTAGTGGTTTTTAGAATACCCACATATATGCAACCATCACAGTCAGTTTTAGAACATTTTCATCATCTCAAAGAGAAACTCTGTTCCCTTTAGCCTCCGGCCTCCCTAGCCCTAAGCACTCACTAATCTGACTTCTGTCTTATTGACTTCCTAGTTTTGGACAGTTCTTATGAATGGAGTGCATGTGATTTTTTGTGACTTAAGCATTATGTTTTTAAGGATCATCCATGTTATAGCATATCAGTGATTCATTCCTTTTTTTACAACTGTGGTAAAATACACAAAATAAAATTTATTACAGTTTTAAGTGTGCAAGTCAGTGGCATTAAGTACACTCACATTGTTGTGTCACTGTGTCCACCATCCATCTCAAGAATGTTTCTGTCCTTCCAAACTGCTGAACCTCTGTGCCCATTAAGCATTAACTTTGCATTCCCCTTAATGGCCCCTATCCTTTGAAATTGATAGCTCAGAGTCTGTTTTTAGTTTCATGTGTGTTTCCTGAAATGTGGTATATACTTTTGATGTGCAGCTCTGCTGACACCTTGATTTTAGCCCCAGAAGACCTTTTTTCAGGCATTTGAACTCCAGAACTAAAAGATAGTAAATTTGCTGTTTTAAGCCACAAGTTTTCGGTCATATGTTACAGCAGCTGTAGGAAATGAAGACATTTGTTTTGTGCAGGTTTGTACAGACTAGTCTTAATGTAAGACTCTTGGTGTCCACTTGCACCTGTTACCATGCTTAACTTTGTTTCTTGGATCTTGTGGCATCAGAGTTAAAAGCAAGGACCCTGGTGCCATACACCTGTGTTTGAATCCTGTCTTAGTCACTTCCTTCCTTGCTGTGTTCCTCAATTTCCTTATCTCTAAAATGGGGTGATACCAGTGGCCACCTGTAGGATTGTTGGGAGGATGAAACAAGTTAATCCTTGTCAAATACTTCATGACTCTGAGCCCTTATAGTGACTAATGAAGTCCTCGTTTATAAAGGAGTGAATCTGAGGGTCGGAGGTTTACTAGTAGTGATGTGCCCAAGATTGCACAGCTAGTAAGTGGCAGAAGTGGGATTTGAATGCCAGGCTCCCTGGCTCTGAAGCCTGAGGTCTTTCTCTTAGCACGATGCCATCCACAGGAAGATGGGAGCTAAGACTAATTTCCCAATCATTAGAGAGCAGTATAAGCAGTTTTCAAACATAATGGAGGAATTTGGAGAAGAGAGACTTGGTGGGACAAGAGTGCTGCTGTTTGTTGTCATTTTGGGGAAATAGTTATTGAACATCCACAATTTGAAGGCCATTGGGCCTTAAGAATTGAAGGTAGACATTACCCTGGCCTTCAAGGAGCTAGCAGGGAAGATGACAAAAGCTGCTTGTGGAGGTTGAACTTTGAACTTGGTCTTAAATGGTAAGTAGTTTTTAGATAGCAAAGAAGGAGGAGTTTCCAGATTGGAAGAACTCAAGCGAGTGGATGTGGTGATAGGCTTTATCAGTTAGTACTTATAACAGAAAACTCCAGAGTAACAGTAGCTTAAACCACATAGAAATGTATTTTCCTCTGTTAGAGCTCCAGAAGTCACCAGGCCAAGCCAGTCTGGAAGCTCCACAGGCTAGACGGGGATGCAGGCTCCTTCCAGCTAACTGCTCTGCCATTCCTAGGATGTGGCCCTTATTCTCATAATCTAAGAAGCTGCGAAAGCTCTGGCCATATGTGCCAGTCAGGCTCTTGCAAAAAAACTGGAATAATACTAGGTACTTTGACATAGAGAACTTAACATAGGGAATTGGACAGGTGTGGAGGGAACCGAAAGGCAGAAGTGATTAAAATAATTAATTGTATGAAGCAGCCCTACCCCGGGCCTTGGAAAATCCAAAGGGAAGAGGTCAGAGTTATCAGAACCTGTAAGTTCTGAGGAGGGCCCCACAGAATTAGGATACAGCCTCTGAGGAGAGGGCACTGCTTGGCTATTGCTGGTATCTCAACTTGAGAAGTGTCCCTGTGGAGCCAGAGCCCAGATCTCTGAGCTGGTACCTCTGAGAGGGTGTTCTGGGGCTGGTGGTGGAACAGCTGCCATGGCTGGAACAGGAAGCAACACACCTTCTCCCTCTTGCCTTCCAGGCCCCTCCAGTGCCACAGGGCCCCACTGCCCATACCCAGTGGGGAGCATCTGATCACAGAGATCTGGAACTGGTATAGTCCCAATCCGGCATCATAGCAGAAAACAGATGGGTTTGGAGCTCAGAAACAATAGCTCAGCAATTGACACACCATCATTTTCTTGTTTATTAGGGTGGAAGGTGGGGAAGAGAGAAGGGCAAAGTGGGAACTTACCTTATGTTGATTTCCCAGAAGTCACACAAATACGGCTTTTTACGTTTTATTTGCCAACACTTGGTAGCATGGGCCCACTTAGCTGTAAAAGTATCTGCTAAGTATAGTTTTAATACAGGGCACTTTCCGTCTGAATAAACCTGGGTTCTAGCAAGGAAAGGGAGGTGAATATCTGCCACAGGAGCAGAACTGTCAGAGTTGTTAGACTGATGTCGATGTAGCAACATTAATAACCTCCAGGCAAAAAAAATTCCTGTTATCTTTCCTGCCTACACAAGTTGAAGTGTTCTCTCTTGCTTTGTATTTCTTTTATTTTTTATTGATTTCAGAGAGGAAGGGAGAAGGAGAGAGATATGGAAACATCATTGATGAGAGAGAATCATTGATTGGCTGCCTCCCGCACGCCTCGCACTGGGGATTGAGCCCCCAACCCGGGCATGTGCCCTTGACTGGAATCGAACCCGAGACCTTGTTTGCAGGCCACTGCTCTATTCACTGAGCCAAATCGGCTAGGACTGCTTTGTATTCCTTGACAGTGCTTGTCATCGTATGCTCACAAATCCCTACATAATTGGGCATGTGGTGATGTAGATTAGCTTTGTATTTTAGCCTTTTGGCATCATATTTTGACTAGGCTGGACTGTTCATGGATGGAACAAGGAATAGTGGCTCCCTGACTGGGGATGTTATTTTAGAAAGCTGTGGTTCGATTTGCTGGCAACTTTTGATCCAATATGGATGCATCTGACAGGCTCAGGATGTGCTGAAGCACATAGTTGCAAACACTGTCCCCCGATTTTGAACTCTGTCTTATAGTTTTATGTCTGCTTTCTTCATCAGAGTGGACATTTTTTGAGGGCAGGGACCAGATCCTATTTTGGTTTTCTATTACCCTAGCTTCTAGCAGAGTGCTGTGCTTATGTAATAACTAGAGCCTGGTGCACATATTTGTGCACTGGGGGGGGGGGTGTCCCTCAGCCTGGCTTGTGATCAAGGCCTATCAGGGGGCCGGCCAACCCGGGGGGAGGGAGGGGCTGTGGGAGTTTGGCTGTGGGAGTGCACTGACCACCAGGGGGCAGCTCCTGTGTTGAGTGTCATAGCAACTGGTTGACTGGTTGTTCTGGTTGTTTGGTCATGTAATGGTCACTTAGGCTTTTATATATATAGATTACTCAAGATTTATTGACTAATTAGGATTTAGTGGCTCTGAAGTTAGTAGAGGTGAGGTGCCTCTTGCCTGTAATTCCTGATTGTACATTATTTTTTATTCTGCAGTTTAACTCCAATCTCTGCATTAACTAGCCTTCTTCTATACCCAGTCATTTCTAACCCAGGCAGGTGATTTGTCCTCAAGGCTATTCCTTCCTGTTTGAATGACCTCTGTAACTTGTTTCTTGTCTTCACTAGTCAAAATGGATGGGTTAGGTAATGAGATCTTGCATTTCTTCTGAATGCTCCAAGAATCACTTAATGTTGCAGGTTTTTTGAAAAGGCTTGTTAGTCAAAATTGGTTGAGAGCCCTGACTGGTTTGGCTCAGTGGATGGAGCGTCAGCCTGCGGACTGAAGGATCCCGCGTTTGGTTCCCGTCAGGGGCATGTGCCTTGGTTGCGGGTGCATCCCCAGTGGGGGGTTTGCGGGGGACAGCTGGTCGATGTTTCTCTCTCATTGATGTTTCTGGCTCTCTGTCCTCTCCCTTCCTCTCTGTGAAAAATTAATGAAATATATTTTTTAAAAATTTGGTTGAGAAATTTTTACTGATATGGGCATGGAAGAGGTAGATCTTGGAATTGTACTTCAAATGGAAAGTTCTGGAGGAAATGGAATCTGCTATAATGGAGGTTTGGGATCATAAAAGAATGTAGGGTTGAAGGACTGCATCTGGGATTCCCCCATTGCCAGTGCTGGAGAGAGTACTCCTGGTCCTTGTCATTCTCCAGAGGCCAGTGCCATGTGTGCGGCACACGTGTGATTAAAAAAAACCTCTCCCCCAGTGCTAATCTAGAAGGACAGATTGGGGGATTTACCTGTTTTTTGTTGTTGTTTTTTGTTGTTGTTTTTTGTTGTTGTTTTTTGTTTTTGTTTTTCCAGAGAAGAAGGGAGAGAGAGAAAAATCAGTGATGAGAGAAAAATCATCAATGGACTACCCCTGTACTGGGAATCTAGCCCATAGCCCAGTCATGTGCTCTGACTGGGAATTGAACCATGACCTCCTGGTTCATAGGTCGACACTCAACCAGTGAGCCCCATTGGCTGGGAAGGGTTTGCCTATCCTATATAATAAAAGCCTAATTTTGTCCGTTCAACCAAAGTGTAATATGCTAATGATACGCTAAGGCCACTCAACCGCTTGCTATGACGTGCACTGACCACCAAGGGGCAGACGCTCTGACCGGAAGGTTAGCTTGCTGCTGGGGTCTGGCCAATTAGGACTGGGCAAGACGGGCCCTTCACGTCCTGGAGCCCTCTTGTGGTCCCTTGCCATCTGGCCAACCTCCCACGTCCCTCCCTGGCCCCCATTGTGTGGCTGTGGGGTCCCTCAGCCTGGCCTGTGCCCTGTTGCAATCTGGGACCTCTCGGGATGTCAGAGAGCCAGTTTCAGCCTGATCCCGCAGGCTGAGCCAAGGGACCCCACTGGTGCACAAATTCGTTTACCGGGCCTCTAGTTTTGAATCATGGAATTGATCTGAAAATTGTGGAGTTAATCATTTATGTTGCAAGTATTGTGAGAGAATGAATGAAGACTTAGAACAATGCTTGTGGGGTCCTCACTTCCCATCCATCATAGTTATCCAAGGAGAGTGACTTAGTTGACCTTCAGAATACAGGTATTTACCACCCTCTTATTTCTCACAGAGGTGGCCTCAGTAACATGCTGTTCCTGTGCTCCTTACCCGACACTGTGGCCACTGTTGGTGACGAGCCTCGGAAAGTGCTCCTACGGCTGTATGGTGCGATTTTAAAGATGGTGAGTTCCTGGGCTACTTAGGGATGGGAGGGACCTGTTAACAGTTTTAATTGTCTTTCCTAAACTACCTGGGAAGAGATTTTAAATGTTTTAGTGGTGTTACTAAAGCTATTTAAATATATTACTTTCATTTTAATTGGGCTGTACAACTTGGCTTTTGTTTCTATTCTAAGTGAATTCTTGTTTTTACTTATTATTTATTAGGAAACTAGTGCAAACATTCCTAGCTTTATGGCCACAGGAAGTATAATGTTGGTTACATCTTAAAGAGTGCCTGATGATGCTGCAGTTTTCAGCTCAGACTTAGGTTGTGACCTTCTGATGTGGAGAAGGTGTTTTTATAGCATGATCACAGGCCTTACAGGGGGGTCCCAGGGGCAGAGTTGACCTCAGGGAAGTAGAATTTATTAACTGGCTCCTTGGAGATTTCTTTAAAACTTTAAATTTGTTAGATTTACAATCTTTCCTAATTTTTATGTTACTTAAATAATTGAACCTAATTTTAATTAAAGTATCTTATTTGTTGAATTGTCTTAATCTATTATAGGATATCCCAAATGTCTGGGTTTGTAAAACTATTTTTAATACCGTGAGTTTACCATTTTACTGACCACATATACAAATGTTTGGTGGATATATTTCTGTGGTAGAATTTTGATACTCACTTAAATCCTCTTTGGAAGGGCCCATTTTTTATCTTTATAAAATGGAGAATAGTTTTCTGACTTAATTTTTAAAACACTAGTCTCAGCTCAATCTAAAAAGCAGGTTATGTCCATGTCTATGATAATTTGATTATGTTTAGAAATATTAATACTTAAGATTGGCACTCTATATGTTAATTCATTAAAAATTTGTCATAATTTGACTGAATCTTTTCACTGGATAATTTTTCCTTGACCCTGACAAGCTGTGAAAGTGGTTAGGATCTGAAAGAGTTGGAAACAAGTTAGTCTGCTGTGAGATTGTGTGCACTTTGCTGAGGAAATCTGAGGCCATTTACAGTTAGGTTTATACAGCTGCATTGCAGCTGACCTTGACCCTGACAATGCACAAGCAGAAAAGATGTTTGTGTTTGCCATGCAGTTTGTTTTTTTAATCTAATCAAGTTGCAGTTTCAAATCATAGTTTTTGAAATACCCAATTGATGTCCTTTCGGCCCTTTTAATAAAGTCAGTCCTTAGCCACTTTATTTGAGGACTTTTTCATTCTGTAACAAACCCCATATCTGTTTGTCTTTGTGTGCTTTGATTTAAGCAATAGTTTTAAAACACTTTAATAACCAGCTATTCGAATTGCATGTGATAGAAGACTATTGTTTAAATCTGATTTATGAGGCTTTCATCTATATTTATAATTTAAATAGGAATGTCTTAAATGTGTACTCCTAGACCGTGGCAGGCTAGCTCAGTTGGTTGGAGCATCATCCTGAAACAACAAGGTATGGGTTTGATCGCTGGTCAGGGCACATACAAGAAGCAACCAATGAATGCATAAGTAAGTGGAACAACAAAGTGCTGTTTTTCTCCCAAACCAATAAAAAGAATTATTAAATCCCTGACCGGTTTGGCTCAGTGGATAGAGCGTTGGCCTGCGGACTCACGGGTCCCGGGTTTGATTCTGGTCAGGGGCATGTACCTTGGTTGCGGGCACATCCCCAGTGGGAGATGTGCAGGAGGCAGCTGATCGATGTTTCTCTCTCATCGATGTTTCTGGCTCTCTATCCCTCTCCCTTCCTCTCTGTAAAAAATCAATTAAAAATATATTTTTTAAAAAAAGAATAATTAAAATAAATAAATATGCATTCCGCACTCCTCTAGATGCTAGCTAGACTAAGTGAGGTGGCAGGCCCTGTGCTCTGTCTAGAGCAGAGATGTGATGACGGAGGTGAGGCAGATGCTCTGGATCTGTGTTGTCCAGGATGCTGGTCACCAGCTGCATGTGGCTAATTTAATGCTTAAAATGTGGCAAGTACAGCCAAGAAATGAACTTTTAAATTGTATTTAATGTTAATTAACTTAAATGGAAGTAGTCACATGCAGCTGGTTGCTACTGCATCAGACAGCACAGCTCTAGAACAGGCTGCCTTACTGGGAGGTCGCTTAGTAAGAGCCAGCTACAACACAGCCTGTGACTTTCCCTAACAGAGATTCACTCTCCGTAGTTAGTATGTTGTCCTTTTAAATTTTTTAGCAGTCTAGAATTGTTATCTTATAGTAAGTACTTAAGTACAATAGAAATGTCTGGAAATAGAATTTGTTTTAACAGAATTCTATGTTCCTATTTGTTTTTAAGGGGAAAAATAGACTGTTGGGTAACTCTGAAAATAAATAGCAGAATAATTGAAGCCACTTAACATGGAATTAACTCTTACCAAACTAATAGAATGGAATATATTTTACATACAGTTCTAATTGGTAGGGGGATACTCTACATTTAGTTTCTTTTTTTTTATAATATATTTTTATTGATTTTTTACAGAGAGGAAGGGAGAGGGATAGAGAGTTAGAAACATCAATGAGAGAGAAACATCGATCAGCTGCCTCCTTCACACCCTCTACTGGGGATGTGCCCCCAACCAAGGTACATGCCCTTGACTGCATTCGAACCTGGGATCCTTCAGTCCACAGGCCGATGCTCTATCCACTGAGCCAAACCAGTTAGGGCTAGTTTCTTGATTATATTTTTATTAGACAAGTTTAGTTTCCATTTCTGAAACTACATCTACTGATGACAGCTGGAAACTATGGCTGGAGCATGTTGGATACAAAAGGAAACGAGTAGCTGACAGGGTGGGTAATAAGCCAGTGTTGACTGTCTCATGATTGACTTACTTACTAGACAATAAACACATTTTTCTTGCGGGGGGGTGGGGGGGGGGACTGTTTCTTTGCCTCATAGGTGGGAACCTATTTTCAGCATAATTACTCGATTGAGTCCTTAGTTCAAGTATCCTTTTTTTTTTTTTTTTAGAAATTGAAGTTTGAACCTAGAAAACTATGAAACCTACAGCTTCAAATTTAAATATTTTTGGTCCCCAGGTTCTTCAGGATTTATCAGGGGCACCTCTTGCCAGTTAGACTTTTAGACATTAAGACTACTTTTGACAACACTAGGAGGGGAAATGCAGGGACTCCCAGACAAGACCACGGTAAGAGAGGAAGAAAGGAGAGGTAGACAGGACCAGAAAGAGGTGGGCCAGGCAGCAGTTATCATGTGCTTTAAAAGCTGAGCTTTCACAACACTGTCAGGGTTTTTACCATGAAAGTAAATTCTTTTCCAAATATTTTCAACTCAGTTAAAAATTTTCTGATATCTTATCAACTCTTTGAATCTGGCCTATAAGGGAAGGAGAGATGTTTACAATCTACAATGACACTTTTGTTTCCAAAACAACAAAATTGCCAAAATTGCCAGTAATTTGTCAGGATTGGCATTAAGATATATAGCTGAAGGCAGAGTTAAATGTAGTACAGTGCAAATATTATACTTGCCTTTTTTACTTTATGTTAGATGAAAGCACACACATCTCTACACATGATTGTGCATTTATTGAAATATAATTGGTATAACCTAAATCGGCTATATAAATGCAGTTGTAGCATCCTTTTGAGGTGGGTTAAAATAAGCTCCTTCCTTTAAATATCTTAATTGATGACTACATAATATGTATTTTCTCATAATACTTTGCTGTTTTGCTTAATTATATGATAGACTAGTTTAGTTTAGTGTGTTCCTTTTCCCCCTTTCTTGTTTTAAGCTTTTGACATTTTTAATCTCTGTGAGAATAAAATATTAAATAGAAATAATTCTTTGATTTACATTTATAGTCATTTACAAATGACTTGGTTTGAAATAATGAGATATTTCTCAACTTTTTTGTTTTTCCTTACCTTGGTGTTGTGAGATGTCTAACTTCCTTTATTTCCATAGTGGCAGGGAAATGGCTCCTGTTTGGTGCAGTTCACTAAGGGTTAAGTAGCAGAAAGCCAAGGTAAAACCTTCCAATTGGTCTAAGGCCCAGTTTTTGTCCCTTAATTTTATATAAGATGAGCTATAAGCAGACTTCCTAATTGTGTCCTGGAGGCCTTATTTAGGATTTGTGTCCCTTAAAAGGGGCTTATTAAAAGTCCTGTGTTAGACAAGGGAAAGAATGTGTCCATTCGAGAATATAAATAAAAAAAACACAGCTTTGAAAAACAGCTGTACAATATAATTTGTAGGGAATTATTAAACAAAAATATTGGTGTAATCTTAAAATATAACACATGTCAATATAATTTAGTGTCTATTTCACAGACTAGCTCTAATTTTAATTTTAATGCGGAGGCGGTTATTTACATTTGCTATGTAGTCGATGAAAACTGAATTCAACTATAAAATTGCCCCTACCTTAAAGTAGGATGGTTTAATAGGAGTTTTTTGTTTTGTTTTGGGTTTAATAGGAGTTCTGAGAAGAAGTACTAGTTTAACTTTTGCCATTGTGGTAAGAAATGTCATTGCTAGAAAAGAGCTTGACATGATAAAATTAGCTATAAATGTAACTTGATTTTTTTCCTTTCTGATACTGGGAAGGAACATGAGCTCTGCAGCGTCCAGTAGCAGCCTTTTCAAAGAAGCAAGTTTGGCTGATTACAAATAACCAGTTTGCTTATTTATCATGACTTGTGGAAGACACAAATGTCAGTACGTATTGTTCATTCAGTGTAACCTGTGCCAGTTGGCGGAAGTCTCAGAGGATTGCTTTGTCCCTTCCTCTGTCAGAACAGTGACTGTGTTGAGCCAATCCCTCCTGTGCATGAATAGAGAGATTTGGCCTCACCGTTTTTGTACGGTCTCACAGGCATGGATGTTTATAATATACATCAAAGATCTCTCGAGTGTTGTCTGGGAAATGTTTTGTTTTTTTGAGTAATAGAAGGCTAATATTAGTGCTTGTTTGAGTACTAACCATAATACAATTAAAGGTATCAAGGCACAACGCAGATATGTGTTAGTGATTCAGAAGATTAAAATTTGGTACATGGTCTTTTTTGAATGCAGAAAACAAAATGTGCTCTTCCCGGTTTCCTCTTAACCCCAGTTTAATTAAAAATTAACTCACAATAAAATATAGAACAGCCCATAGATAGTTATTAGTAAACTATTGGCTCCTGAGAAATGGACATTTCTCTTTGCAACTAAGGTCACCTTTACTGTGCAGACAGTATGACTGAGGCCCCTTCATAAAGAGCCCCACTTTGTCCCAAGTGACTGAAAGTCATGTCCCTAGTAACTGAATACTCTGAATTCTATATATTTTTCTCATTATATTAGGTTATCATGAGTTTAAATTGTGTTATTTATTCTGCTTTAAAATAACAAATTCCACTGTACTTTGAGTATGCTGTAATTATATCTGTATCTAAGGTAGTCAGACTTCCCTCTCAGAAATCAAACTTTTCTACTTTTGTATTCCCATTTGGTCCACCTAGTATTTCTTTTAGCTACAACTCGACAAAGATAGTCACCAAATTACGATCTGTAGTCCTTCCATACCTGCTTTGGTGCCTTCTTTTGATAACTAAATAAACCACACACAACTGTGTCTAATTTTGACATATACAAAGTGTCTTTGTCTTGTTGGTCTTAAATTGTGTTTGAGATTTATAGCATGAAACCAATACAGATTTCTGGCCCCTGGAACGATGATGTGACCGCAGCCCACCCCTCTTGGGAAGGAATGTCTTTGTGTTGGGTGGCATGAGGGCATTGGGGGTAATGTACCACTTTAGCTGTATGTGCATGTGTTCTCTGCTGCAGGCTTGTCCATGCGATCGTGCCTGGAGCACTCTGGTTTCCAGGTGACAGACACGATTCACGGTATAGTATGAGTCCTCTGAAGTCGGAGCATTCTCTACAGCTTTAATTTCCTTCTTTTAGTTCTTGGTTTCAAGAAATGCTTTTTAAAAAGAAAGTTGTAATGCTTTTTTGTTAAGTAGCACCAGCTACAGTTTGTGCTGTGTTTAAAGAGGTTCAGTGATTAAGATGTCAGAATATTATATATTGAATATTCCACTTTTTGTTTTTTGAGGGGTTTTGCTTTGTTTTTGTCATAGGTGGATCAGATCCCCTTCTTCTGTTTCCTCAGTAGAAAATGACAGACATTCAGTTATTTTAGAAATTTATGGGCCTCAACCTGAGAAATCAATTGAAGTGTTAACCTTCTTCCTTCATATCACTTCCAGCATTGTATTGAGGTTTTGGTCAGAGTTGGAAACAAACTTTCTTCCTTGTCTGATCAGCTAGTATCCTTTTTCCTGCCTTTGGTGGGTCCCTGGTAGCTTTATCAAGCTCAGCAATGCTGATCCGGTGTGGAAGCATACACAGGCCTGAGGAGCCAGGGCACTCTCTCTCCCTGGAAACAGGTTGCTTCCAAGTCAATCCTTGGACTGTTTATGCCAAAGGTACTTTCACCTCCGATGCCTCAGGAGTCCTGGGGCAGCTGATTACCCTGGGTCAGACATACATTTTAGGAAGGTCCTGAAAGGAGCCTTCTTTACCAAGAGCTGCTCACCTGTCTTTATTGGCTTAGTCTGTAGAAGTTCTAGTCTCCTGTGATGTTCATCAAGTCACCCAATTTTACAAAATTCCAAAGAATGCTCCTTGGGATAATTGAAGATACTCTAGAGACTACCGCAAAATATTAGAACTTACTTGTCTGTCTAAATTCTCATAATTCATATGTGCTCATTAAATAGTCACATAGGCTCTATTTTAAATCATTGCATTGTCATCTAACATTTAAATATGTTCTGTAAAATATTTTCAGGAAAGCTGTAAGAAACCATAAAAGCAATAATTTACATCAAAAATATAATTACAGTGAAAAACTCCTAGAAATCCTGGAGAAGTAAGGTTAGGGTCCATGGTAACATTAAGAAAGCGTGCTGCAGAATTGTAATAGAAACAGCCACATGACTGCTGTACCTTCTGAGGAGTTAAGATTCTCAAGCTTTTTCCACCCCAGCTCAGCAGAGAGGAATCCAGTCCCATCATTAATAGGCATGGTGACAGGTGCCATCCCTGTGCTGAGAATCTGTTCTCTCCTGGAGAATTGAGTGTGGTCAGAAACCAGGGTGAATCTTAGAAGTCTTCAGAGCTGCAGGCTGCACAGTAAAGAAGCCCATGTCATTCCAGGTCCAGTGTTACTGAGCATTCAGAAGAGGACGAACAGCTGTTCCTGCCAGGGTGAATAGGAGAGACTGGGTGTGGGTCAGGACTCAGCTCTCAAGTGTAATCCCAGGTCAACGGGGAGAGAGAGGATTTTCCTGGACCACACCTTAGATGCCCTAGAGGTTGAGTCTAGCTAACATTTGGATTATTCTTTCTTATTCACTCATTTCTGGATTCCAAAGCACTTTTTAAAAAATATATTTTTATTGATTTCAGAGAGGAGAGGGGGAGAGAGAGAAACATCAGAGAGAATCATTGATCGGCTGCCTCCTGCAAGCCCCCCTACTGGGAATCGAGCCCACAACCTGGGCATGTGCCCTTGACTGAAATTAAACCTGGGACCTTTTAGTCCGCAGGCCGATGCTCTATCCACCACTGAGCCAAACCGGCTAGGGGTCCAAAGCATTTTTAAAGGCCCCAACCAACTACTTTATCATATTGCGACAGTCTTTGAAAGAGACAGTCCATTTAGTTATTTTTTGATGAGGAAGAGCCGTTGGGAAGAAGAGAATGTCCTCCAAGTTTCTATAAAACACTTTTATTTGTATCTAAAAAAATCTCTGTAGCCACCATTGTATTTAACATAGTGGCTACCTCCTTATGACATTATCTATAATTGATGATTTGATTTCTTAGGTAGCATTTTGGGTTTATTACACTATTGATGACATGTCCTTCTTTGTAGCTGACTCATCACTTCTCCCAGCCTGCCCCGCCAGCCGCTCAGCAGTATTGGATCTTTAAAGATATTTTGAAGATAAATGTTTCAGGTAGTACAAATGACATTTGGATAGCTGTATGCCACTTCATGCCACTGGGACTAATTTATTTATAGACACACATACACAAACTCTGGGGAAAAGCAAGTGCTGCTTGGTTTAGTCTCACAAATGTTGTGGATGTATTAAACTAGTCTAGTCATAAAGCTGATTCCCTCATCATTAGAGGAACCTTTTATTAAGAACTGGCCCCTGATAAGAGCTAGTCTTGCTCAATGGCTTAAACAAATTTAAAGAAATAAACTGATTAGATTGTAAAATATTAAGTAACTTAAAGTAGGACATTTTTGGACACTAAAATTATATATGACAATTCAATCAAGTGGTATTTTCTTATCCCAGCTCCTAAAGATGTTTTATTACCCATGGATTTTTATCTCCGCAAATCACTAAATAGAACATTTTGAAAACTAATAACCTGTAATATGAACATTTACTTTTTTCATGGTCGTCTTTAAAATTCAAAAGCCTTTTAAATGTGATTTTGTCAGAAAAAGCAACATTGGAAACCTTGAACCAAATATATTTATTATAAAAGTAACGTATACTTTTAAACACTTTTTGAGGTATGGAAGTATGTAAAGTAAAAAATGGAAGTCCTGCCCTAGCTGATTTGGCTCAGTGGATAGAGTATCAGCCTGTGGATTGAAGGGTCCTGGGTTCGATTTCTGGTCAAAGGCACATACCTCAGTTGCAGGTTTGATCCCCAGCCCTGCATGTGCGGGAGGCAATAATCAATGTGTCTACCTCATATTGATGTTTTTTTCTCTCTCTGTCTCTGCCCCTCACTTCCACTCTCTCTAAAAATCAATGGAAAAATACCCTCGAGTGAGGCTTAACAAAACAACCCCCTCCCCCCCCCAAAAGTGAAAGTCCTTTATCCTCTCATCTTAGAATTTAGACTTTTAGGAATTTGGGTTTTAAATTTAAATATTCTTGGCCAATCAAAATCTCTTTCAGCTTTTAAAATCTTCTGTAACATTAAAGCAAAATGTAAACCATACCTCTTTATTATTATTGCTACCATTTTAGTCTTTTATTTCCTACATCACAGTCTAATGAATACATGGATTATAATGAATAGATTCTCTGAAAACAAAAATAGGAAGAAAAGAATGAGGAAGATGGAAGGAAGCCAGTGGCAGTATATTTTTAATTATTGCTGGGTGTCTTCTTTTTTTGTAGTAACATCTTTATCCCATTTAAAGTGTACAATTCAGTGGTTTTTAGTATATTCATAGAATTAGGTGTCTATTTGATGCATTATGACTTCTTAAGTCTTAAAATTTCATTGTTTCTTTTATAAACTTTTTATTATGGAAAATTTCAGAAATAGCAAAAATAGACCAGAAGAATATAATGAAACCCAAGTGCCCAACATATATCTTTCCTTCTGACCAGTCTTCTTTCCTCTTTGCCCACATTCATTCTCCAGGGTTATTTTGAAGGAAATTCCAGACACCATACTATTTCTTCCATGAATGTTTCAGTCTGTATCTAAGGTGATTTTTAAAAAGATCAGAATAATGTTCACATTAAAAAAATCTTCGTAATTATTTGATATTAAATAACCAGTCAGTGTTCAAATTTTTAATAAATATAAAAATTTTCAGCTTTTTTTTTCATAGCTGTGAAAGCTAATTTTTATGAATGTGCAGATTGGCAAAAAATTTGAAGTCATGTTAAATTTTTTACAATATATTTGATATCTTCTTCAGATAAATTTATTCCTCGGAAGTAAAATCCTTCAGATTCCAAGATATATTTTACTTGCTGTCTTCTGGGACAGAAGTGTCTCTGACCTTTTGGCAGTGTGAATCTCTCTTCTTGGCTTAACTCAGGAGGAGGCCTCTTCTCTCACCTTTTCATGAATATCTTCTTGTTTTGAGGTTTCCTGGATTCATTCCCAGGTTTGAGGGAACCTGAGCATTCTGTACTGAGGAAACAGAACTGAAGGTTGACTATAGCAGAAGTCCATCTTACCTTCATGATGGTGCTCTTATGGCAGAAGTAATGCATGCATTTGGGGTGGACTGGGGTGGGCAGGGTGGGGAAGTTATTTTCACTTAATGGTTGCTAATATGTTCAAAAGTCATGGCCTTGGGAACTAAACTAATTCTAACTTTGGATGAAGTCACTTGCTTCTGAGAGCACCATTAGACAAGGAAAAGGGACTTCTGTTGACTTAATAACCTATTAACTGTATCTCTCTAAGAAGATACAGTTTGAGTAATAACAGCCTAGGAATAACCATAGTCATTTAGAACTCTGTACAGGTCAAATCCAGTTATAACAAATTTCAGTAAGATATCCAAGTTCCTTATTTGTCTTGAAGCTTTCCCTACAAAGTATCAGCTATATCAGATAATAGAACTTCTTTTATGCTTAACTTCCCTTGGGGAGAAAAAGCAAAAGAATATAATGTTTTGGGGACATTTCCGCCCCATTCAATGTTCCAATTAACACTGTAGCCAGTGTTCCCACTGCTGGAATCATGGATGTGAGTTTGCCATAACTGTCAGCTCATCGCCCTAGGTTGCACCTTGAGCTAGCCACCTTGAACTTCATGGTGCCAGAGTAAACTTCATTTATTCATGCCATCCAAAAAGTGTTTAAGCACCCAAGATTTACTTGGTGCTTTTGGGAAAGATGTAAATCAAAGATGGAGTCCATATTCATAAGTACCTTGTAGGCCGCTGGGGAGAGGAGACCAAGTCTAAGGTAACAGCATAATCATGAGAGTATTTTAGATTAAAGCTTTCATGATTACTAATTACTAATTACCTAATTACTCCCTCCTAAGATTTATCACATCGTACACCTAGCCATCAGCAGAGGTCTAAAAGTATTTCTGAAATAGTATTTTCATTGTAACGGGATTTAACCTGTACCACCTTTTCATCAGAGAGATGCAAATTACACAAAACGTTTTATATCCCATTTGTATTTTCTGTACTTTGTACAAATGTGCTTAACTGTATGGTAAATACACTATCGAGTATATGTAAGTGCAGGTCTTTGCCGATAGCTTCATGCACATGAATATTTATTTTGTTTAGTTTTATGTTCAGTAAGCTAGAACATATACTGTTTATACAAAACATGTTAAAACGTCTGTGGAATGTTGCTTCTGTGTATGATGGATGGGATTGTTGCTTTAAATCACTAGGTTTTTTGAATGGTGCTAGAGTAGCTGGTGTTGCTTAACGTGGCATTTTTTTCCTGTCCACACTTTCTACCCTTGGTACAGGTATTTTTGATAAAGCTGTGGAATGGAAAGGTATGTTTTTCATGGGGTGTTCAAGAATCTTTTACCTTAACTTTTTAAAGAGCTTCCTTTATGGGCTTCCTTCTGTGTCTGACATAAGCAGACTTTAGTTTAATTTTAACAATATATTTTTAGAGGCAATATTTGAGTATAGACTTTTGACGTGACACTTAAGTTTCTGACTTGCTTCCCCAGCCCTGGCTAGAAGATAGTAGGAAGGTTTTAAAGCACTTGGGGTGGGGGTTGCTTTGAGAAGAAGTGGTCCGGGCCATGAAGAAAGAATGTAGCCAGAGTGGAAGATGGTGGTTCATGATCTAGTTGTTGTTATTGCTAGAATCCTGGTTACCAGTCATTTGCAATTTCATTGCGGAAAGTGATGTGAAAATATCCCTTTAGATGTTAATATGTGAAATAAGTTTAGAGACTTTATTTGCACAAACCTCTTCTTGGTGGAGGACAAATTTATAATGAGAGGAACAAGCAGAGTTAGTCCGAAAGTACCAAGTTGGCAGGCTCATCTGCACAGTTTCTGTGCCAGGTCACCTGCCTGCACAGGGCTTTCTTCTGAACTGTGAGTTCTGTGCTGACCACACTTGCACAGGCATGTGTGTGCTCCCTGTTCTTGCCGAAAGAAGGCCTCTCTCCAGGTAAAGAGCCACCTGGCTACATAGGGCAGACTCAGCTGGACCATGTGTCTATGGAAGGCCTCGTTGGAAGAGCGCCCTCTGTTGCCTTTCCTCCAGCAATGAAATTGTGAAGTGGTAACCAGAGTGATTGAGAATCACAGCTGCTTGGTCTCAACGGCACATCCCTTTCCTGTAAAGAAATGAAGCGCTTCTTCGGGTGTTGGTACTAGTGCTGGACACTGGTGGTGCAGTTTAGACATCAGTGGACTGAGAAACACTCTTTAAAAATCTGTGATGTTTTGTTACCCATGGCTGTTCTGGTGGTTGCAAAGTTAGTGTCTGCTGATTGTTCCCCATCTCACCGGAAGTGTTTACTTTTTCTCATTCATAGAGGTCCTGTAATAAGGAGGGATCCGAACAAGCTCAGAATGAAAATGAATTTCAAGTAAGTAATGAAATCCATTCTGCATCTGTGTGAGGTGTAACCATGTTAGCCGACTGTGGCCACTCTGGTGGGGCAGTGTCTGAAGGACCCTAGTTGTCTGTCTGTCATAGAGGACGGGCTCTTGGTGTGTGGGAGCCACCTCAGTAAGCCTGAGAGGACAGTGGGTGTTTCCAGTTCCTCCTGAGGCAGTGCATGTTTGGTGTCTTTTGGGTGACCTGAAGAGCATTTTGGGGCCTAAGAGATGGTAGTTTGAGGTAACACTTGTGCATGATACTCTGGTGGAGGCCTCCTGGATTTCACTGCTGTGTCGCGTCATCACTGCCCAGTTGTGTTTCAGTGGCCTCTCTTCCCCGGGCAGGTAGGAGTGTTTTTACTTATGCAAGGTACCCAGGTAGAAAGGTGTCTCCCTCAATTACAAGATTTGAGTTAGAATGACCCCACGTTCTGAAATGTATAAATTCAAAAGAGCTTAAGGTCAAGAGCACTGATGTCATCCTGTCTTTCTCTGGGGCTCAGAAGTGGGGAGACTGGAGCAGTTACCTCCACACTCCAGGGAGGAAACAACTTTTGAGCATACTCTCCCAAGTTTGTATATAAGGAGTGTGTGTTCACATACAGCACACATGTATGTATGTATGTATGTATCTGTACACATATAAATACACGTTTTTCTAATTACTAAATTGTGTACTAGTTATTAAAATAAGACAGACATCAAAAAGAGGTGAGATAATAAAGGGATAAAAGTGCTGCTAGTCCTCGTGTTCTGGTGGGTTGGTTTACCTGCACCCTGCTTTGGAGACCCTGATCTCAGGATCTAGAACTGACTGGGAAGTCACCAGGTGGGAAGTGATCGACGTTCTGTTTTCACCCATTCTGAGCCCTTTATATGTAGACCTTAGTGCCTGCTGGTAGTTGAACATGTCGGAGCACTAGGACCTCCATGAAGCTAAGTCCAAAGTATATTTTCAGTTCTATTACTTTGACTTCTCAGCAGCATTTAACAGGGCCCTCACCTATTTTGAAATGTGTCCTTCCCTAAGGCAGCTGGGACACAAAGTAAAAATCTGTCTCTTCTACTTTTCCTTCTCTCCTTCCTTCTAGGCTCATGTCCTATTGCATTAACTGCCAGGACGCTCCACAGTTTGGTCCACAGCCTCTTCCCATGCTGCGCTCTCTTCTCAGGCCACCTGATCCAAACCTTGTCCTTGTATTTCTCGTACAGGCCAAGGGTTCACAGCTCCTATCCTCCACCCAGGCCCCTGCTAGGAATTCACACCGTCTGCTACCATTTTCTCCTTGGGTGGTCACTTGAGTAGCAAGCAGCAGGGTGCCTAGAGACCTTGTGGTTACAAAAAGACCACCTGTAGTCCATGCACTCATTGTAAGATTACTTGTGAGCCTTATGAACTACGCATTTGTCTTGTTTGTGACTGTTTTCTTTCATTTTCTTTCCAGATTCTTCCCTCCACACACCATTCCCCTGTCTCCCTACTGTGAATAAATACTGAGCTGTAACATCACATAAGAACAAAGATGTTTCTTGTTTACAGTGTTCAGAGCAATGCTACAGAGGTTGGAACATTCTTAAGTCTCGTTCCGTCTTCACCATTTCTGGCAATGGGTTGACTCAACTCTCGAGGGTTCTGGACCGTATGTGTTCTGTTGCAGTCAGCTCCCTGAAGCCTTTGCACTGAGTGGACACAATGTGCAAAAATAATTACTGAAATAATAGTGGGGTTTAAATCTATGAAATTTGAAACTTTAAACTGTAAGGGACATTTAGATTAGAAACGTGGGGTTTTTTTGTTGTTTGTTTCAGTTTTTTTATTGATTTTTTTACAGACAGGAAGGGAGAGGGATAGAGTGTTAGAAACATCGATCAGCTGCCTCCTGCACACCTCCCACTGGGGATGTGCCCGCAACCCAGGTACATGCCCTTGACCGGAATCGAACCCGGGACCCTTCAGTCCGCAGGCCTATGCTCTATCCACTAAGCCAAACTGGTTAGGTAGAAACGTGTTTTATTCAGTGTCAACCTTAATGACCTTTAACTTAGTTATTCTAAACAGAGGACACTTAAAAACAAATTTTAATTCCAACAAAATTCAGAGTCCCTAGACAGAAGAAATCTTAGTCGTAATCTTTGGAAATGACTGGGGAATGGGCTGAAGTTTTGGACTGGGAGCTGTATAGATGGCGAAGAGCCACTAATGGTAGGCCAGCTGGTCTGGATGCTGAGGTCAGCTTCCTTGTCCTGCACTCACTTTTTTTTTTATTAAATATATTTTGTTGATTTTTTTTATACAGAGTTAGAAACATTGATGAGAGAGAAACATCGATCAGCTGCCTCCTGCACACCCCGTAACCAAGGTATATGCCCTTGACCGGAATCGAACCTGGGACCCTTCAGTCCGCAAGGCCATCGCTCTATCCACTGAGCCAAACCGGTTAGGGTCTGCACTCACTTTTATTCCTTCCTGCATGGGTGGGGCGCTGGGCTGCTGCTCCCTGGGGGCAGTGGAGCCCAGGTTCAGGTGGAGAGCTTGAGAGATGCTCTATAGACCATGGTACACTCTCCTGTGGGTGTTTCTGGTGCTGTGCCCGTACACACAGGTTTGCTGTCCAGTCAGATGAGTGAGTGAAGGCATTTTGCCAGCTAAATAGAGATGTCAGGAATTTGTTGTCAGTCATTAAGAGTTTAATGATTGCAGTCAAATCCTGCTTTAAAATCCATTGACTTTTGATAGGTCAACCCTATGGACCTATTGTCATTGTCTTAGTAACAAATTCCCCGGGGGCATAAACAGCTGGACACTGATTTCTTGAAGTTTTGGAGGCTGGAGGTGGGAGGACAGGGTGCCTGCCTGCATGCCGGGTTCTGGTGAGAGCCCTCTTCCTGCCTTGCCAGATACCAGCTTCTCGCTGTGTCCTCACTTGGTGGAGGGAGAGAGAGTAGTGAGAGTTCTCTGGTGTCTCTTCTTATAAGAACACGGTCCCGCCCTAGCCGGTTTGGCTCAGTGGATAGAACGTTGGCCTGTGGACTGAAGGGTCCCAGGTTCAACTCCGGTCAAGGGCGTGTACCTTGGTTGCGGGCACATCCCCAGTAGGGAGTGTGCAGGAGGCAGCTGATCGATGTTTCTCTCTCATCAATGTTTCTAACTCTCTATCCCTCTCCCTTCCTCTCTGTAAAAAATCAATAAAATATATTTAAAAGAAAAAAATAAAAAAGAACACTGGTCCCATTAGGGCTCCACCCTCATGACCTCAGTTAAACCCAGTCACCTTCCAAAGGCCCCACCCAAATACCATTGGATTGGGGGTTGGTTATGGCTGCAATGTATGAATTTGGAGGAGGGTGTAGTTTGGTTTATAGCAGTCATTTATATAAAACCTCAAGTAGATGGCCCCACAAGGTGATGGTTAGACCATAGTTTAACCTTTTGTATTTTAATTATGATGTGTCTTGGTGTAGGCCTCTTTAGGTTTATCTTGTATAGGACTCTGTGCTTCCTGGACTTGTATGTCTGTTTCCTTCACCTGGTTAGGGAAGTTAACTAGTTCTTCAAATAGGTTTTCAAGTTCTTGCTCTTCTCCTTCTAGCACCTCCTTAATGCAAATTGGCAAATTGGCAAATTGTGGGGATTACACAAGGTGGTGGTGCCTGAACTAGAACTGTGGGGTATTACCAGCAAATCCACTTCCCCCACTAAATGTACAAGTGACTGAATTACTGTTTTCTTTATTTTGACACCATATCTTTGCAAGTACCATTTTTTTCTTTTTTGTTTCCTTCTACTAATTTTAGTTTGCATCATTGCCTATGTGTTTGTCTTCATTTTTGTAATGAGTGATTTAAAGAACTTTCTTTTAAAATCCTCACCCAAGGATATGTGTGTTTTTGTTTGTTTTATCTTACTGATCTTGGAGGGAGAAAATGAGAGAGAGACAGACAGACAGACTGACATTGGTGTGAGAGAGAAATGATGGAACCTGAAACAGGGGTATGTGCCCTGACCAGGAATCGGATTCATGACCCTTCAGTGTAAGGGACAACTCTACAACTAATTGAGCAACCTAGTCAGAGCTTGTTTTCTTCTTAAAGAAGACTCTGCCCTGGCCAGGTAGCTCAGTTGGTTAGATCATCATCCCAATATGCCAAGGTTGTAGGTTCAATCCCTAGTCAGGGCACATGTAAAAATCAATGAATGCATCAATAAGTGGAACAACAAATTGATGTTTCGATGTTTCTCTTTCTCTTCCTCCCTTCCTCTAAAATTAATAAATTAAGCCGAAACCGGTTTGGCTCAGTGGATAGGGCGTCGGCCTGCGGACTGAAGGGTCCCGGGTTCGATTCCGGTCAAGGGCATGTACCTGGGTTGTGGGCACATCCCCAGTGGGGGATGTGCAGGAGGCAGCTGATCGATGTTTCTCTCTCACCGATGTTTCTAACTCTCTATCTCTCTCCCTTCCTCTCTGTAAAAAATCAATAAAATATATTTTAAAAAATAAATAAATAAATAAATAAAAATTTAAAAAAAAATTTTTTTAAAAGAAGACCCTGTAACATTTCATGTAATACTGGTTTGGTGGTGATGAACTAACTCCTTTAGGTTTTTCTGTTCTGGGAAGCTCTTTATTTGTCCTACCATTCTAAATGATAGCTTTGCTGTGTAGAGTAATCTTGGTTGTAAGTCCTTTCCTTTCATAACATTGAGTCTTTCTTGCTAGTCCCTTCTGGCCTGCAAACTTTTTGATGTGAAATCAACTAACAGTCCTATGGGAGCTCCCTTATAGGTAACTAACTGCTTTTCTCTTGCTGCTTTTAAGATTCTTTCTCTGTCTTTAACCTTTTGTATTTTAATTATGATGTGTCTTGGTGTAGGCCTCTTTAGGTTTATCTTATATAGGACTCTGTGCTTCCTGGACTTGTATGTCTGTTTCCTTTACCAGGTTAGGGAAGTTAACCAGTTCTTCAAATAGGTTTTCAAGTTCTTGCTCTTCTCCTTCTAGCACCTCCATAATGCGAAGTTGGCAAATTTGAAGTTGTGCCAGGGCTCCTTTACACTATCCACATTTTTTTTTTTTTTTGGATTCTTTTTTCCCTTTGCTATTCTGATTGGGTGTTTTTTGCTTTTTTTATATTCCAAGTTGCTATTTTTATTCTTGGCTTCATTTATCCTACTGTTGATTCCCTGTAAATTATTCTTCATTTTAGTTAGTGTATCCTTCATTTCTGACTGGTTCTCTTTTATGGTTTCCATGTCCTTTTTTATGCTGTTGAAGTTCTCTCTAAGTTTGTTTACTTTTGCCTTAAGTCATTGAACATCCTTATAACCAGTGTTTTGAACTCTGTATTAGTATTGCTTGTCTGCGTTTTGTTTAGTTCTTTTTCTAGAGTTTTGGTCTGTCCTTTCACATGTTTCTTACTCTCCTCCCTGTGTTTGTTTCTATGTATTAGGTACAGCTGTTATGTCTCCCAGGCTTGGTAGAGTTGTCTTGTACTAGTATAGTAGGTGTCCTGTAGGGTCCAGTGGCACAGCCTCCCTGTTCACCCGACTTGGGTACTCTAGGTATGCTCTACCCACCCCTCTCCCACCCCGACCCCGTGTGGGATGTGTACACACACCCTCCTGTTGTAGTTGAGCCTTACTTGCTCTTGGCATATCAATGGGAGAGATTTACCCTGAGGCCAATTGGCTGCAAGGATAGGCTGTGACAGTTCAGCTGTGCAGGGCCCCCACAGAACAAGACTTACTTCAGCGGGGCTGTGGTACCCACTGAGCCTGTCCTTGTGTCTGTGGAGGTGGTTGGATGGTGCTTCAACATGGTCTGAAGCTGTCCACCTGGTGCGCCGGTCCTGGGGCATCCCAGAAGCACAGCAGCATGTTTTTTAATAAGGAGTGAAGTAGAACCCCTCCCCCCAAAGAATTTTCAGAGCACACCTGCTGGCGTCTCCTCAGACACACTGTTTGAAAAGCCTTAAGAGATTCGGGTGCACCACTGGTTAAGTTCCCATTCCTTCACCCCGACAGATGGAAACTCTTAGGCTATAATTTGCTGTCTGAGAGAAGAGAACTAAGGAATGAGTTTGAATTGAATCCATAACATGAATTTTGAAGGCAAAATGATTATAGATCCACATTCATTTTTAGGACAGAATCATATGAGCATCATAGATGTTTTGGCAAGAAAATGGAATATTAAATGACAGAGAAAATTGGGGTTAATAGCAGAAAATAGAAACCTTGAATGCTCCAGGTTCAGGTGCTCTTTGGGCCAGAAAACAGACCCCTGATCTGAATGAGCAATTAGGAAGCTCACTGTAACAGCCAGGTCAGCCAGCAGGCCTTTGGCCCCTGCACTTACATCTGGCACTGTCCACCCTCACCAGCATGGTGGTCCTGTGACCTTGGACAAGATGCCCAGGGTGGGACTCACACACGGGCTTTAAAATTAACAGGAGCAATAAAGGATTTACAGATATTGTTCCATTTTTGGAGTCAGCGACCTTAATTAAAGTTAATTTTAAGTCTCATCTGTATAGTGCTTTGGACATGGATCCTACAAATTTCTGGATGTTAACCTGTTTCTTCATATTTAAATATGGGTGATGATAATGCCTGATCTTAAGAGTTGGTGCGGGATCCGGTGACACTGCTCGTGGGAAAGCACTCTGATGCCTGGCCCAAGCCAGCCCTCGCTAATGTCTGCTGTGTTGGTATGTTTCAGGGCACTGAGGCCATGGTTCTGGAGAGCGTCATGTTTGCCATTCTTGCAGAGAGGTCGCTTGGGCCGAAGCTCTACGGCATCTTTCCGCAAGGCCGCCTGGAGCAGTTTATCCCGGTAAGATGTGTTTGCGACTGGTCTGAAATAGTAAATGTGACTTAAATTCTTTTTCTTTCTTTTTAAATTTTAATTTTTAAAATTGATTTTGAGAGAGAGAGAGAAACATTGATATGAGAGCAGAACGTCATTCGGCTGCCTCCTGCACACGCCTCCCAGGGATTGAGCCCATAAATAGGCATGTGCTCTGACTGGAATCAACCAGCAACCTTTCGGGACAAGGGACGACGCACCTTGAGCCACACCTGCCAGGGCTACCAGCACTTTTTAGCAGCTCAGAAAGCTGAGTGAGCTTCCTTAATTAGTCCACTGTGTCCTGCCACTAAAAGCTGAGTGCCCTGTTCCTACCACAGCATGGTCATTTGTGGAGAATTCAGAGTTGAAGAGAAACTGAGTTTGATGGGCCTCGGCCTGAATCATAGGGCACCTGCAGCTTGTTGAAACTGTCTGGTTAGGTGCCGGCTGGAGACTCGCCCGCATTGTCTGAGCTAGTTCAGAGCAGCTTTGTCAGGAACTTCACAGCATGTTGGCATTTCACAGACACTGGAGAACGAGGCACAGAGGTATAAGTAATGTGCCCTTGGCCGTGTAGTTTTGCAATGAGTGTATTTCTCTAGCTTGGGGACACTCACGCTTTATCCTGTGCTATCCCACTTTGGACTTTCTTCCTTTTCTTTTCAATATATTTTTACTGATTTCAGAGAGGAAGGGAGAGGGAGAGAGAAATAGAAACATCATTGATGAAAGAGAATCATTGATCAGCTGCTTCCTGCACACCCCGTAAGAGATTGAGCCCACAGCCCAGGCATGTTCCCTGACGGGGAATTGAATCTTGTTTCATAGGTTGACACTCAACCACTGAGTCATGCCAGCCGTGCCTCACTTTGGACTTTCAGAGAAATGTCTCTGGGTTTCTATAGGGGAGCAGTTCTTGTGGGAAAGATAGACAAGTCTTAGGTTACTGAGCTCCTGTGAGTAGCTGTGGAAAAACAGCCACACACGCTTGTCCTCAGGCTGTGGTTAGAAAGCTGGGGATAGGCCCACTTGCTGGGCGCATGTTTTCTTGAGAGCCTTCTCTGTACCAGTCTAAGCAGGTGCTGGGGACCCCACTGTGAATAGTGGGATGGGACTCAGCTGAGCTTACAGCACTGCTGAACACCACACCTCACCTGCATGTGTCAGAGTGGACTGTTCCAGCTGATGGAGCTGGAGGCGGGTCACCTGATAAACTGCTGAAAGCCTGGGTTTTTTTGCCTAGAGAAGGGAGTCAGCAGAGGGCAGTCACAAATTATGTGGGAGAATAAACTTTCAGTTTAAAAATTTCAAAACGAAATCGACCTTTGAAGGTGGCCTGCCCCTCATCAAGAAGTGCCCTGGCACCTGGCCCATGTCGCTCAGTGGTTGAGCGTTGACCTATGAACCAGGAGGTCACAATTCGATTCTAGGTCAGGGCACATGGCTGGGTTGCAGGCTGGATTCCAAGGAAGGGGCATGCAAGAGTCAGGTCGTCAATGATTCTCTCTCATCATTGATGCTTCTGTCTCCCTCTCCTTTCCTCTCTTTGAAATCAATACAAATATATTTAACAAAAAATAGAAAAGAAGAAGAAATGTCATGGCAATTGGTGGGTCACCATCTTTGGGCACAGTGCCCATTCTTAAGGGAGTTTTGTGTATTGGCTGAGACTGAGACACCCACAAAACCTGGCTTCTCATCCTTGGAGATTGTGGGAGCTCACACTTCCTAGGTTACCTGGATAAATGCCATTTTCTAACACCCTTTTTTGTTTCAGAGCCGGCGATTAGAGACTGAAGAGTTAAGTTTGCCAGATATTTCTGCAGAAGTAGCTGAGAAAATGGCCACATTTCATGGTATGAAGATGCCATTCAATAAGGAACCGAAATGGCTTTTTGGAACAATGGAAAAGTAAGTGGTCAGATCATTTTTCTCTAACTTTAGTTTTACATTGGCAGCTCCCGGTGGTACCAGAGGTGTGCAGCTGTTAGCTGGTGGTGCATGCCTCACGAGTAGATTTTTCTTCCATGTCAGAATCAGTTCCTGAACCAGGAAACGCCACTGAACAGTGGATGGGCAGGAAGTCTGCTTCCAGAGTGCCTGGACCCCATGCCCTTTCCTTTCCCCTGTCATGGAGATCCGGTGCCCCTGGCGTTGCTGGTTACATTGAACTGGAGCCCAAGGACAAGCGTGGTGGTTGAGCAATGTGTTTCTGATCTCTCTCTTTTTGCAAGGTATCTAAATCAAGTGCTGAGAATTAAATTTACCGAGGGAGCCAAGGTGAAGCAGCTCCACAGATTCCTCAGTTACAACCTGCCTTTGGAACTGGAGAACCTGAGGTCAGTATGTGCATCCATTTCCTGACCTAGGAAATGGCATCCAGAAATGTAAATTTTCTTAGTCACCAACACAGCTGTCAATAATCGCTAAGTAAGCATTGCCTCAGGTCCGGCATTTACATCTGTTTTGCAGGATGGCTTTAAACATTGGGTTTGTCACCTGGCATTAGTTTACAGGAGTGATGTCATTTCCTGGTGTTCACAAAAGGTTTCATGGTGGGAGTGCAATGCCACGGGGATGGTTGCTGGCTATGGCAGCAGTGCACCCAGGGTAGTAGTTTTTTTCTGAAACAAAACAACCAATCGTGGGGGCCGGCTGGGAGTGTCAGCCAATGAGGGGAACAGTGCACCCCAAGCTGTGGGGAAATACAGGAAGAAGCTTGACATCGCTGTCGAAGTAGATGCCACCATGGAGTCTTCAGAGGCCGGGGATGCAGACTCCTAGCACACATGCCCCAAGTGGGAGTATCTACACCTTTAATACTCAGTATTTGAGAGTCTGTTGAGCTGGGCCTTGTGATTGGTGCTGAGGAAACGGTAACCAAGACATTCTTCAAGACACTTCTGTTCTATCAAGAGAGACAGAATACAAGTAAATAAAGAAAATAATGTGAAGTTGTGATAAGTGTTCTCAAGGAAACCAGAGGCCAAAACAGACTGGCCTGAAGGGATGTGCTCTGGTCAGGGGTCAGTCGGGCTCAGAGGAGGGACTGCAGTAGGAGAGGAAAGTTGAGGTGAGGAGAGGAGAGAGAGGAGGGTGGGGAGAGGAGGGAAGGAGAGGGAGAGACTGAGCACAGGCTGTCCTGGGGCCTGGCCCACATAGGACAGAGTTTTCACAAGTGACAGACATTACCCAGAGGCCATGTTGTTTGAAGCACTAATACAATGCAGGGTTTGCTGAGACAGCAGGACTGTTTGCATTGGGCTTCTTAAAAGTTTGGTAAGTAATAGCAAAACCTTCCTTTTCCAGATCATTGCTTGAATCCACTCCATCTCCAGTTGTATTTTGTCATAATGACTGTCAAGAAGGTAAGACTTGCCCTCAGTGTGTGTGTGTGTGTGTGTGTGTACACACACTAAAAGATAGCCTCCAGGGTGTATAGCAAACGCCAGGTGTTCAGGCAGAGAGAGGATTTGAGGCACAGCCAGACTTGAAGTGTTGCATAACTATTAAAAAGAAAGAGGGAGCATTAGAGATCTTGCTTCTCAGCATGTCATGAATTTGGCTCAAATAAATTCATAAAAATTCTCAAAAAAAAAAAAAGAGGTTGAATTTTATACAAGCCAATAGAAAAATCTCCAGGATATAGTAAGAGAGAAAAGCAAGCCGAAGCCGGTTTGGCTCAGTGGATGGAGCGTCGGCCTGCGGACTGGGGGGTCCCGGGTTCGATTCCGGTCGGGGGCATGTGCCTGGGTTGCGGGCATATCCCCAGTGGGAGATGTGCAGGATGCAGCTGATCGATGTTTCTCTCTCATCGATGTTTCTGGCTCTCTATCTCTCTCCCTTCCTCTCTGTAAAAAATCAATAAAATATATTTTTTTTAAAAAAAGAGAGAAAAGCAAGTTTTAGAAAAACGTAGAGTATCATTTCATTTCTGAAAAAAATATATATATATTCAGAAAAAATCAGAATATTCACTTAAACTGGGAGCTGGGATAAAGGCCTTCAACTTCCTAAGTCTCAGTGTTTGATGCCTGTCGGTGGACCTGACTGTTAACCTAGATGAGCAGAACCAGGGCAGGTCCGCTGCTTCGGTCTGTCCTGGGCCAAGCCCATCAGAGCAGCACCTTGCAGCGTATCAAAGCCACCTCCTTGCGGAACATTAGTTCACACCTTGTAATGACTCTGGCTGTGGTGTGGCTTTGCCCTGTGGTCCACCTTTGGGCCCTTGGCCAGGCTGAGCAGTTTGTTTTAATTTTAAGAACAGCCTCTATTGAAGACAAGTCATCAGTAAGACCTTAATGTAAGCCAAAGTACCTTTTAGTAATTAGCTGATCGTTGCCAGCCAAGTCTGATCAAGCAACATGTAGACACATCAGCCAGTGTTGTGTGTGAGGGAGGTCAGCTGGCCTGTGATGGCAGCGTGTGAGAGGATGGCGTGCACGGTGTTCATTTACTTTGTTCTGCTTTGTGGGCATCTGCCTCTACTTCTCCATGGCCACTGGAAACAGGTGCTGCTGAAAAGTCTAGAAATTGTGCCACCTGCAGAATCCTTGCAGAGGGAGTGGCCAGTAGATGAGCCAGGCCCTCCTTGCCCACCGCCCATGGGTACTGAGATGCTGGGCATTGTGGAGAGTGTGGGGGTCTCAGAATGTAGGCCTGAGGGTCAGTGTGGTGGCCAACTCACTTCTGGCCCAGAATCTAGCCCTAAAGGAAATGTACGGATGTTGTCTGTGGTCTTGGTTAGAAAGCCTGGAGGGCCACATGGTGGGGCCAGGTGTGGTCCCTGGAGCCCTGTATGTCTGACCTCACCTCTGGTATTCCCATTGGGTGGGAGGGCACCGGAACACAGCTTCCCAGCGTCCCCATCTCAGGGCGGGGGGTTGTCGGGGTAGCTAGAGTTCCAGCGTGCCAAAAAGACATTTCCCTTTGTGCCCCATGTCCACAGAACCCAGGGAGAGCCCAGGGCCGCACTCCTGTGGCTACTGTGAACAGACAGGGACCCCGGCCTCCCCCCACAGGCCAGGCCTCCCAGGAGAGTGCTGCTCCAGGAGCCACCCAGGACTCGGCCACCTTCACTCCGTGTGTGGTTAGCATCCCTGAAAGGGTCAGAGACTCGCCCTGCTGTTCAGGACTTACACCTTCGAATGTGAAACCTGCCCAGAGTAAAAGTCATGTCATGCATACCTTTCTGCAGGTAACATCTTATTGCTGGAAGGGAGAGAGAATTTGGAAAACCAGAAACTGATGCTCATCGACTTTGAATACAGCAGTTATAATTACAGGTAAGTAACAGGGGGAGGAATGGGAGACGTCTATAATACTATCAATAAAATATATATATTTTTTTAAAGAAAGAAAATAATTACAGGTAATGTGTTGGTGTTTTACTTCCATACTCTTTTTTTTATATGTTTTTATTGATTTCCGAGAGGACAGGAGAGGGAAAGAAAGAGAGAAATATCAATAATGAGAGAGAATCATTGATCGGTTGCCTCCTGCACGCCCCCTACTGGGGATTGAGCCCACAACCCAGGCATGTGCCCTAGACTGGAATTGAACCCGGGACCCTTCAATCACCAGCCAGGGCATTTCCATACTATTTTATTTGAATATGTGTATGAAACACCTATAGGGGAAAATAGGTAACAATATTGTACGTTACAGAGTTTCTTCTGGAAGCAATGCTTTCTGTCCCCAGGCGGGATGGCCTCACCGCTGCTGTGCAGCCCGTCCTTAGGTCCTTAGCTCCTTAGCTCCTTAGCTCCTGTTGGGAGAGCAGGGCTGTGCGTGATCAGAATCCAGAGTCTGGTACTTCCTTTTGCTCAGAGATTATTTCCTCTCATAAGAGGGCTGATGGCAGGAAAATGCTCTCGAGCAATTGCTCCGAGCGGCAGGTCAGGAGGCGCTTTGTTGCTTCCTTGGTTCTGGTAGTGGCCCCGTTGGCTGTCCCTGACCCTGAAGCAGGTGCACTTCTGGGACCTCAGGAAGTCCAGTGCGTGGCCAGGAGGGATGCTCATGACTCAGCCTCTCTCTGTACATGGAGCTTGGTGTGGGCAGTTGCCTCATTCTCTGCATTTCTGATCTCTTTTTCAGGGGATTCGACATTGCGAACCATTTCTGTGAGTGGATGTATGATTATAACTATGAGAAGTACCCCTTTTTCAGAGCAAACTTGGGGAAGTTCCCCACCAGGAAGCAGCAGGTAAGGCTGGGGTGTGTACATTGGAGTCGGTGAATTACCCAGGGCAGCCTTATGCAGTTAGTGTTGCTTACATCACAACTTGGAAAGATACCTTTTTTAAACTGTAATACTTAGGCAAACCCTCTTGCTTTAAATGTTTCTTTTTTTCGCCAAAACCGGTTTGGCTCAGTGGATAGAGCGTCAGCCTGCGGACTGAAAGGTCCCAGGTTCGATTCCGGTCAAGGGCATGTACTTGGTTGCGGGCACATCCCCAGTAGGAGGTGTGCTGGAGGCAGCTGATCCTTGTTTCTCTATCACTGATGTTTCTAACTCTCTATCCCTCTCCCTTCCTCTGTAAAAAATCAATAAAATATATTTTTAAATGTTTCTTTTTTTCATTAAATGTAGACACAAACTTGACAGTTGCGTTCGGTGTGCCAGAGATACCGGTATTCAGTCAGAGAGGATCACAGCCCCCTTTGTAGTTCTTTTTAGTTTTTTCTAAAAAGTGCAGCCTCTCTTTTGCTTTCTGGCTGCCTTTTGGGGATCACTGATCTGTTTCCTGTTGTGCAGAGAGGGGTCGTCTCGGTGTCGTAGCTGCTGCCATGTTAACAGTTCTCTGTCCTGTTCTGAGTTACGGGAGTCCAGTGACTGGGGATTGCCTCCTGGGACCCTTCTCTCGCATTCCTCAGCCCAACACTGAAGCCTGGGTTGAGCATAAGCAGGCAGGGCTGGGGGCAGTACACCAAGCCCGCCTCGCCCAGCTTACACAGGTGGCAGCTCCACACCTGCCCTCCTGGAGCATCCTGCCTGCTCAGAAGCATTCACAGAGGTCAGGGGAGCGGACAGGGATGCAGTTGCTTCCGTAGCTCACTGAGCAGGTGTTTGTTAGGCACCCACCCCCCTAAGTTAGGCACAGTGATAGCCTTCAGTAGGTAGCGCAGACTCTATGGGCAGCCTTTCAACTTCAGGCCTGTTGATGAATATAGCTCCTGCCCAAAAGTCTGTTGCTGTCTTCTGGCCATAGGTATTATTTTTAAATACATTTTATTGATTTCAGAGAAGAAAGGAGAGGGAAGGAGAGATAGAAACATCAACGATGAGAGAGAATCATTGATTGGCTGCCTCTTGCAGGCCCCACACTGGGGATCAACCCATAACCTAGACATGTGCCTTGATGGAGAATTGAACTGCGACCTCCTGGTTCATAGGTCGATTCTCAACCACTGGGCCATGCCAGCTGGACTCTTCTGGTCATATTTGAAGGCTGACTGTGAAGAACTGGAGTATGCCTGAAGTGGCCAGATGGTTGGACCTCAGGGTCGTGCTGTGTGAGAAGGAAGGGTGGGAGAAAGCCTGGGGGAGAGAGCACACAGCATGGTCTCCAGCGCGCTCCTTCTTGCCAGTCAGGGCAGATCGTCAGTACAAAGGCAGTTCATTGCAGCGGGAGGCAGAGCTGTGTGACTGCCAGCCGGCACAGCATGGGAATTGAAGGCGGTCTATTCCTGTTTTCTGGGAGGTTTTGAAACCAACGTGTTGATCTTTATCTGGTTACCTCATAGATGCATCAAGGCTGTCTAATGCTTTTCTCTCTTTAATTCATTAGTGAGATGTTTTTAAACATTAAAACCTCCTGGAATTTCTGCAATAAATGGTGATGCTCTGGTGGGTCCAGTCAGGCAGTATCTTACTTTAGGAGTTCTGCATCTGTGCACATGGGTCTTGAATGTTCATTTTTTAAAGTATTACATATTTTGGAATCAATTATAGTAGTCTTTTAAAGTGAGCTGAGTCTCCCTTTTTATTTTCTGGAATAAGTTTGTTTACAGTGAAGATGACACCTGTTCTTTGGAAGTTTGGTAGACCTTGCTTGCAAAACAGTCTGGGCCTAGGACTTTTTGGAGGGAGGGTCATTAAGGTGTCAATCAATTCAACTCAAGTTTTCTGTCTTCATTTGCCAGTTTCAGCATTTAGTGTCTCCCAGAAATTAATCCTACTAGTGCAGTGGTTCAAGCATGGGTTTTAAAAACTAATTGTCCCGCATGCCCCCTACTGGAAATGAAACCACAACCTGGGCATGTGCCCTGACCAGAAATCAACCAGCAGCCTTTCAGTGCATGGGGGACACCCAACCAACTGAGCCACAGTGGCCAGGGCCTGGCACCTCATCTTTCCTGTGCCAGGTTTCCTTGAGAGTGTCAGGCCCCTCTGTGAGCCCCTGCCTGGGACAGTGCTGAACCTTGAGTGATCCTTTTTGGTGGTGGAATATAAAAGCTGATTTAGGGAAGGAAGGCGGAAGAGGCCATACAGGGAAAGGAGGTGGAGGAAGAAGTGTGGGCACTCCAACTAGGTAACCAGTGAATGAGGGAAGGATGACCGACCGGCCAGTTTCTTGTGCACAAAAGAAAGTGTCGCTGCTTTGCTGTGTTCTGTTGCTTTTTGATAGAGTATGAATAGTCAAGAACCAGGGAGCTCCTGGCCTGGCAGGTGTTATCAGTGGTTAGAGTGTTGCCCAGGCACTGAAGGGTCATGGGTTCAATTCTGTGGCCTCCAAGGGCATGTGTCTGGGTTGCAGGTTTGGTGAGAGGCAACCCATTAATGTGTCTCATCCATCCATCTCTCTCTCTCTCTCTCTCTCTCTCTCTCTCTCTCTCTCTCTCTTTCTCCTTCTTTCCCTCTCACCCTCCTCCTCCTTTCCACTCTCTCTAAAAGCAATGGAAAAATATCCTCAGGTAAGGATTTAAAAAAAAAAAAGAAAAAGGGCCGTAACCGGTGTGGCTCAGTGGATAGAGCGTCGGCCTGCGGACTGAAAGGTCCCAGGTTCGATTCCGGTCAAGGGCATGTACCTGGGTTGCGGGCACTTCCCCAGTAGGAGATGTGCAGGAGGCAGCTGGTCGATGTTTCTCTCTCATCGATGTTTCTCTCTCTCTATCTCTCTCCCTTCCTCTGTAAAAAATCAATAAAATATATTAAAAAAAATAAAGACAGTTTCTCCTTTAAAAAGAAAAGAAAAAGGACCAGGGAGCTCCTAGACTCTGATTGACAGGTGGGGTAAATGCGCAGCCTGCGACACCCGTAGGTAAGCTTAGATGTCACCCCGTGTGAGCGTGAGTGGGGGAATCACCACGGCCTCCTAGAGGGGCCTCACATGCCTGGTCCAGCCCCCGCTCTGGGAGCTTTGGGAACCTAGGCCTCGAGCCTGGCGTGCTTGTGGCTGTGCTTGGGGATAGGCCCACCTGCTGTACGATCAGGCAGTGGGAAGCACGAGTGTGGATTAGAATAAAACGATTCTAGCTAAATTACTGTCTCCAGAAGTAGCCTTCGGTTCCTGTGCCTGTCTCGCTGGCAGTACAACACGGAGCCATTAGACCCTGACTGTACCCGTGACTGCTGCCAGACAGGCGCCTCCAGTCCCCTGGCAGCAGGCAGTGTGGTGGGCATGCCAGGCTTCCGCAGGCTTCTCTGGCGCGACCTAGATGTGTGTGCCTCACCCAAGCCTTGGACAAGCGTCTGTTTTCAGCCTCACTGGTCCTTACTTTTTTTTTTTTTTAGCTCCATTTTATTTCCAGTTACTTGGCTGCATTCCCAAATGAAACTGAAAACCTCAGTAATGAAGAAAAGTTCATTATAGAAGAAGAAATGCTGGTTGAAGTCAATAGGTAAACTTTTTCCCTTGCTGATTTGTGAAGATAGCTTGCCTCTTTGTAGAATGTGGTTGGGATGCCTCCTGGCCATGGAGTACTTTAAGAGCCTTTGACGCACATCCCTAGGACTTGTACTTTGTCAGAAAGAGAACATTGGTACTTCTCTCGGCTGAGTTCAGGTGTCAGCAGGTGAGGGGAACAGGGTCTGCTCCCAGGAGGGCAGGACGTGCGTAAGACTCAGCCGGGCTAAGCTGCTGCCAGTCAGGCCGTGCACTCTCGCCTCTGAGGCTCATGGACTGGATGGTTCCATCTAATAATACATCTCCTAGGAAATGATTAAATCTGCGTGTATTAGTTCTGAGTCTTGCTTTTAACTGTTTTTCATCAGCTCTCAAAGCAAAGCTCAGAAACTTTCAAAGTAACTTTGCCCACTTTGTACTGTCCGCCCCACTTCACGGGTCACCTCTTTGTGGTTCAGGCATGTCCACACCCTTAACCGAGCACGCCACCCCCTGGGTGCCACCTGCAGCATAGGCTGCCCTTGCTGGTTCTTGACCAGGTGGAAATAGAAGAGAGTGAAGAGACCCACACAGAAGGGGTGGTACCAGGGGCGGCGAGTGGGGACTGCCCGGAGGACAGGGCTGGGTTTAGTGAGGGAGCCAGAGCACTGGTCCTGGGACTAGCACTTTTGTTCATTTGCACAAGGCCCAGAGGTATGAATGTGAGAATTTGGACTCCTGTAACAGGCATGGCGCAGCCTGGAGGGGCACTGCCTCAAACTCTCCTGTGCTTGGTTTTGCTTCCGTGAGGGAGGAGGGGGTGAGGGCATCGTCCTGCCTCCTGGGACAGGCCGTGAGCTCTCAAAGGCCCGCAGTTTCTCCTCTTGCTGGTGATGTGCAGATGCTGATGCTGTGTCCTCACACACGGCAGCACAGTGTCTTAAATGTCACCCAGGCTTCACCGGCATGGCCACCAAGGCCTCCAGGGGAGCCCTGTGAGTGCCGTTAACATGTGCCAGGGACAGGCAGTTGGCGTGTTCACACCTGTCAGAGGCTGTGGTGCTCCCTCTGGCCATGGGAGATAACCCCACTGAGTTTGCCCAGACGGTTCACGTCCAGATGAATGGACATGAGCTAGAGTGCCCATCTAGCAGAAAGACCTCCCTGGCCCTCTGACGGGTGCCACATATTTACTCACGTGTGTTTCCTGCTTCTGTAATGACAGGTTTGCCCTTGCCTCCCATTTCTTCTGGGCACTGTGGTCCATCGTGCAGGCCAAGATTTCATCCATCGAATTCGGCTACATGGTATGTCTGGGAGGTGCCTTTGCTCTTCTCCCGGGGAGAAAAAGCTACATTACTGTGAATGCCGGTGGAAGTGGTGGCACCCAGAGTCACCCGTTCCCTGTGAGTGCCTGGGCCAGGCACTGGCACCCGGACAGCAGGCTCAGCCGGAAGGTAGCAGAAAGGCTGTCACTGAAGCCCCTCTGATGGAGGCTCCGTGCCTATGGAGGCTGCCTCACTTCCGGGGCAGCAGGCCCTCCTTCCCTGCATCAGAAAAGTGCTGTATGGGCCTCTGGTTCTGACGGGAGCTGTAGAGATGCAGACGTGAGAGGTCTAGCCCCCAACCTTGGTCTCTCATGACACAGGGACAGAGTAGGAGTATGTCACCACTCCATCTGTCACCACTCCATTTTCTGGCCTCCAGCCTCACCTTAGGTGGGAGCTGTGCTGAGTTAGACATCCTACTCATAGGCAAGCTAGGCTATCATTTTATTCCAACCTTCAGAGCTGTCTCGGTCATAGACACTGTAGTTACCCTCCATGAGTGTGGGTGGGTGTCCTGGGGCGGGGCACACAGAAGTCTGGAGTGAGCACCTTGCTTTGGGACAGGTGGTATTTTCCTCCTTGATCCTCTATCGGGGTAATTTCTGCTTCAAGACAGAAGTTAGTGAATGCACAGGTGCTGAGGGGCAGAGGGTAGGGGATGCACAGGTGCTGAGGCCGAAGGGGAAGTTTAGATTTTTAAAGCAAATATGAGTCATGGTCAAATGACACAGACAAAGTAGACTTTATTTTGTGCTTGCGAGCACCTGGGAACTTTCTGCTTTAAAGGGGGAGCCTTTGTCCGTCAATGACTTCTTGAACACTTGGGGTAAATGAGTTGGGGAACCAGGAAAGGTCCTGTCTGGGTGTCAGGGCCAGGTGGGCCATGCAACCAAACTGGGTACCTTTAAGATGAAGGTGTGGGGTGAACACTGCCAGCAGCGTGAGAAGATGTCTCTAGAACAGGAGGGCTCCTGGGCAGGATCCCGGGTTGAGCTGTGTCCTCCTGTCTCCTAGGAGTATGCCCAAGCGAGGTTGGATGCCTATTTCCACCAGAAGAGGAAGCTGGGGGTGTGACCGTGGGAGGACTTCTTACCCTCCGTCCCTGGACTGCGTGGGGCGGCCGAGCCATGGAGCCCTCTGCTCCGACTGCTGTTCCTGCGGCAAGAAGCTGGGATGGCTCGCTGCCGCACACAGATGTGTATGATACGAAAGACTGTATTAAAATTGAGTAACATTTATTTCATATCTTGTTTACGATTTCACTAGGCCTCTGACAAGCTCGGGCAGCAGAAACACAGTTCAGTAGTGCAATAGTGCGATAGCTCAGATTCCTCTAGTCCAGAGAGGCCCCGCCTGCGCAGACATGCAGCCAGCCAGCATGCCACCACGGGCGCTTCTGGTCACTGTTGACTCTTTACAGGACTTTACCCTGCTGGTGAGCACTGTCCCGGCTCTCTGTAGGTAACGTGTGTAGACCCTGCTCACTCCTGAGGGTGACGAGGGACAGGCAGACCGTGACGCTGCTCGTGGCCTGCCAGTCGTCTCCAGAAGCTGTTCCTTCACCCTCTGGTCCAAAAGGCTGAAGCTCAAGGAAGCAGAATGCACACGGCGGGCGCCAGCTGCTGTCTCCATGCGATGAATGTAGCTCCTGGTACCTGTCGTGTGGTCAGTTGTACGGACAGATCTCTCCCTAAGTGGGTGTAGCCTCTGCCTCGCCCTCCTCACTGAATGTTGCTTTATTAACTCTGCCTCGAAGGGCCACGGCGGGCAAGGGCAGCGTGGGGATGTGCAGGGCCCTGCCTCCCAGCTGCCTCCCGCGGGGACCAGGGGCTTTGTCCCCTCCCTGCCGCCTTTTCTCCTCCACGACTGCAGCCTGGAGCTGACCGTTCTGTGACAGGGCTGTCTGCCCCAGGGCCCCTCAGGAGCAGAAACCCTGGCTGGGGCTCTCGGTGGCCAACCCTCACTGCTCTGACGCCCCAGTGTCCTTCCGGTGGGACCAGCAGCCTGTGTGTGACATGTGGGGCGTGGGTAGACTATAGCTGTGAAATTTGTATATGTTAAATATCCTTTGGGATACATTTTTTAAACCTGAACTCTTATTGAATTATTTCTGTGCATACAGTTCTGCTACCACAGAGATTGTACTATACAAACAATAAAAAAATAAAACCCCATCTTCAGCTGTCACCTTTGAGTCATGCGACGGCGGCCCAGTACGTGCACCGGCGTCTGCTCCTGGCGTGCAGGCTGCACGGGCAGAGGGGACACAGCAGCGCAGTCACTGGGAGGTTGGGCCAGGGCAGGGGGAGACTTCCCACTGTTCACCTTGTAGACATTTAAAACTTAACCAGGGAAATGTGTTTTGATGTTCAAGCAATAAGTGATACTGAGCTGCGTGAGAGCTCACTTAAAACCTAGGTTCCAACTCCTTCCTGGGCCCACAAGGCCAGGCGGTCACCTGGGCCGGCCTCGTCCCACTCCCCTCCAGCCTTCCTCCTCACCATGCCAGGCTTCTTGCCGCCTCTCCCGCTGCGATGCTAGGGGGCCAGGTTTTCAGATGATGGGCTTCTTCACATCAGCTCAAAACAGTCACCACGCGAAGAACGCAGTGCCATCCTGGAGACCACCCTCACTCGCATCCTCCCTGGCTCATCCCCCTTATTCACCACACGCGTCTTCCTGAAATTGACGTCTTCACTCAGGTGTCTCCTGCTTGAGACCGAGCAGGGATCAGGCCTGTCCCTGTGTCTCCTGATGACCTCCTTGCCCCAGGAGTGCCCAGTGCAGTCCTCTTCATATGCTGGTCCATGGCAACCAGGCTCCCAGCCATCCATGTCAGCCAGCGAGCGTCTCCCTAGGCCACACCTGCCTCCTCACAAAATACCACACACTAGCTCCGAGCATGTCAGGGTCCCTCTCACCACCCCCACCCTGCAGGTCTGCCCAGCTCTGCTCCCCAGGGAGGTGTAAGGCTTGGGGCCTGGGCTTACACTCACAGCCTGAGTCCCCCACACCAGCTTCCTCTGTTCCTCACCAGACATGGCCATCATCGTTTCTCAGCCACATCTGCCAGGCACGTGGGATTGCCACACAGCCCCTGAGGGACACTCCTGGACCCAAGGGACAGGCTCCTGGCAGCTGGCCGGATAAGAGGCACAGTGATGGGGCCAGGCCCCCGGGCTCGCTGCACCCAGGGCATCTAGCCTCAAAGCGGCCTTTGTTCCAGGCCGTCCAGCTGGAGAGAGAGGCCTCTGAGAAGCATTGGCTTGGCCTCCCAGTGGTGGGATCCAGGCCAGGAAGCTACAGGGGCCCCCGCCCCACCAGCTAAAGGACAGCCTCCAGGGAGCAGGTCTGGCTGCTGAGGAAGCTAGGCAAGGCAGAAGCTCCCGGGATGGGGAGACAGGGCCTAGAGTCTGGCTATGCCCCCTTACGCTTGGCGCTGTCCTGGCCAGCCTCTGCCCTTCCCTGCAGGATGGTGGTCTCTGGTGTACGACACCCCTGCTCGCCCTGTATGGAGTGCCCGGGTCCAGTCCCAACACGAGGGATGGGAACATTGGCCAATTCATGCCAGGCACCCTCTCCACACCCAACATTTCTCACAGCCAGTTTGTACACCCTCAAGGATGGGAAGCTCACTCCCCCGGCCCAGCATGGGAAGACACTCATTCTGAGCTAGAATGTGCAGGGAGCATCCCTCCTTGGTCCACCGAGTCTGGGCTTATTACAGATGGGCTCATGGGCCCTCTCCCCAACTTCTCAAGGCCCTTGGTCATGGGCCGGTGCCTCCCACCACCTCAGCTGCAAAGGAGGATGTAAGAGACAGGCGAAGAGGCTGCCATGGGGTCCACGAACCCAAGAGGCTCATGGCAGGACCAGCCCAAGCCCACAGCCCAGAGTCCTGCCGTTCTGGCGCGGCCCAGGCTCTGCCACACCAGCCTCCCCAGCCCCTACTTTGCAGACAGGACCCAGACACAGTCCTGAGACTTCCTCCTCTTTATTCCTTTCCTGCTTCACTCAGCAAGCTGGCGGGGGGGGGGGGGGGGGGGGGGGCGCTGGCATGGCCACAGGTGGGCGCTATTGGTCCTCCATGGAGAAGGTGAAGGGGTTCAGCTTGTAGCCAGTGCCCGAGTAGAACTTGTTCTGGAACTCCACCCTGGAGTGAGAAGGGAGAGCTGGTGAAGGGAAGGCCTTGCCCTTCCCCCGAGCCGCCCAGCAGTCGGGTGGGCCGCTCACCAGTGCAGCCTCAGGGCGTGCAGGAAGGCGGAGAGCCCCTCCATCACTAGCAGGATGGCCACGGTCAGCACAGCGAAGGCGGCAAAGACAGGGACCAGCACCAGGGCCACCACACCCATCTCTCGTCCCATGCCCAGGCCTATGCGCATCACCATGGCCCACAGGACCTCTGACAGCTCTGTGGGTGAAGAGGGGGCAGTGGAGACCGGGGGCCAGGGGTGCCCACCCCGCGTCCTCGGCAGCCTGAAGCCCACTTTACAGAGGGGACCCTGAGGCCCAGAGAAGTGACCCGCCCAGGCCACCCAGCCAGCAGCTGTGTGTGCAAGCTGGAGCCAGGACTTAACCGTGGCCGGGCCACCCGCCACACTGCTCACTCACGGGCATGGGCCAGGCTCAGGGCCCAGAGGCGCAGGTAGGAGGCCGTGTTGGAGATGCAGCCCAGGCAGAACTCGATGGTGTGGATGGCCTGGTGCATGAACACCTCAGAGAGCACAAACTGAGGGGGCGGGAGGGGGGGCAGTAAGGGGCGGGCCAGGCCAGCGGTTACCCCCCACTCAGGAAGGCACCACACCCACCTTGGCTTCCTCTTGGTCCCCTGGGTGCTCCGCCTTCTCCTCGTCAGAGCCCCTAGCGTTGGGCGAGTCCAGAAGCCCAGTCTTGACCTCATCCTTGGGACGGGGTGTAGGCAGCGTCAGCGGACCCACCCAGACAGGCCCACACTGCCCCTACTGCCTGCACACAGCCACTCAGAGGAGCAAGGTGGGTCTCGGGCTGGCAGCGGCCCCACCTCCCTACAGCACCCCCCTACCTGCAGTTGGCCAGCACGCCTCAAGCGACGGTGGTGATTCCAGCGAAGGAACAAGGGTGTGCCAAGCAGCAGGACGGGCACTGTGGCCAGGGCCAGGACCACCAATGCAGACTGCACTACCTCCTGCAGGGGAGGGGGCCAAGTCAGGCTGCCCCTGCAAGCCACACACCCAGGGAGCCTACAGTCTGCTCCTCCCCCGGGTCCCCTCCCTAAGCAGGGACATCACTGCGTAAGGAATCCTCGGCGAGAAGGGGACAGGCTTCCGGGACCCACTGTGTGCCACCTCGCTGGGAGCCTCCCACTGTCCCTGGACCTCCGCATCTCACAGCTCGGGCCAGCATCCCTGTTTCCCAGATGAGGACTGGACCATCCTGAGTGGCCCAGTGACGGGCCGCTGAGGGGTGTGAGCCCACTCGCCGCCCCAGCCCACCTGCCCGGGGAAGAGTGGCCGGTTGGTGGGGCTGCGAGAGAAGAGGAACATGTTGATGAAGTGGATGAGGATGCTGGGGGCGGAGGCGGCGCCGGCAGCCGAGACGCGCAGCCACTTGTAGATGACCATGAAGACCAGGTAGCCGAACAGGCCCAGCAGGAAGACCAGCTCCGGCAGGGTCTCCAGCACCAGCCGGTGCCACTGGCCAAAGTGTCTGGGGTGGGACAAGGGCCAAGTCACTGACCACCCTGGCCCCGCAGTCCCCACTTCCCCCACCAGAGACTCGGCCTCACATGTGGTTAAAGACTCCTAGGACCACCCCGAAGGCCATGTGGGTGACCCCCAGGATGACGGACATCTTCATCTTGAAGGAGTTGAGGAAGGTCAGGTGGTTGACAGCCAGGCTCCAGATCTGGGGTGGCAGGAGAGACAGGTGTCATCTCACCAGCCTGTTTGTCCCCTTTAGGGCCTCAGCACAATCTGTCATCTGCCCCCCAAGAGGCAGCAGGGCGCACTGGTTAAGGCACAGACACGGCCAGACAACCTGGGCCAACCCCAGCTCTTCCTAACGGGTGACCTTGGGTCCTCTCCTGGGCCTCAGCTGCCTCCTCTGTAAAATGGGAAGGACGCTAAGGGACGCCTCGTGGAGTTGTCACAGAAATGAAGCATGGTCATTGCACACACAGGGCTCAGAGCAGCGCCCGCCACAGTGACCCACGGCCGCCATCACTCTGACAGCCTCTCTGCTTCGTGGCTGCAGGAAGCGCCCGGCAAGGAGGCCCCTCGTCTGTGTGGGGCCCCGAGCATCCGGCACGAGAACTGGGCTGCCCTCCTGCTGGCCTGCAGCCAGGACTCACGGGGTCGATGCCGAAGGGGTAGGGTCCCAGGAAGACGCCGGTGATGTTGGGGTCCAGAGAGAGCAGGGGGTGGTTGGCCAGGAACTTGTCACTGTGGCAACAGCAGGCAGGGTGGTCAAGGCGGTGGGGATGGGGCAGGGCGGCGGGGACCCGGGGACAGTGGGGACGACGGCGGGCCTCACCTCCAGCCGGACTGGTTGGCCATGGCGGCCACGCTCCAGCCCGAAGGGAAGATGACGGTGGCGCGGCTGAAGCACTCGTTGTAGATGAAGCCGGTGTAGACAGAGAACAGGCCCATGAGCAGGAGCAGGTAGCGGCCACCAAAGAAGGTCTGCCAGATCTGGGGGGGCGGGGGAGGGCTGTGAGACAAGGCCCGGACCCCCCTCCCCCCGCCAGCCTTTCCCCCCACTCCCGCTGCCCTTACTTACCTCATTCTTTGCTGTCTTGATGGCCGGCCGGTCCTCAGCCAGCACCATGGCCAGGGCGAAGAGGAACATGAGCAGCCCGTGGCCCACGTCCCCAAACATGACGGCGAAGAGGAAGGGGAAGGTGATGATGGTGTAGGGCGCTGCAGGAGAGGAGCCATGCGCTCAGCGGACCCCACAGCCGAATGTGCATCTTGTACAAGATGCCATGGAGGCCTGGACCCAGACTCTGGGACAGCAGCTGATTCAAACTTCTTTAGCAACACAGGGCGGCCAAACAGGACACACCTGCAGGCTCGCTGTGGGCCCTGGCCTGCTGGTTTGCAACCCCTGACGATTGCACACCTTCCCAAAGCCGCTCTGATTCCCATTTTACAGGTGAGACAACTGAGGCTCAGAGAAGCTAGGACACTTACTGAGGTGAGCGACTCAGACCCCAAACCCAGGCCACTCGTGCTGCAGGGCCTCGGCTCCATGCCCAACCCCTCAACCCCGTGCTGGCTCCTTGGTGAGCTTCACCAGGGGATGCTGGGATAAACACACCCCCACACACCACCGTGCCCGTGTGACGGGGCATCACAGGGAGTGTGCCCCTCTCGTCTGCAGAGGGTGGGACAGGCCCAATGTGTACGCCACCCTCCCAAGCTTCCACCAAAGCGGTGGGGTGCCGTGGCTCTCACCGGGGTTGACCTCCTGGTAGCGGCCCACACCGTAGGCATCCACGATGGCCTGGAAGCTGGCCGTGAAGCGAGTGGTACGGATGAGTGTGGGGGGCATGTCCCGGCAGGGGATTCGGTGAACCACGGCACTCACACCCGCCTCGCTCTGGGCACCCGGCAGGCAGGCAGGCAAGCAGACAGACGGACAGATGAGACTGGGCCTTCAGGGACCCTTGACCCCCCCCCCCCCGCACCCCCGCCAGGCCCTGATGGAGACATGGAGCACCGAGGGTGCTGGCCGGGCGAGTGCTAGGGATCCTGGGGCAGCCCCTCCCTTCTCTGTGCAGGAAGCTGACCAGCCCCACCAGCCCCGATCCAGGACGGAGAGAGAGCCAGACACCAGCTGGGCCAGAGTCGTTTGGAAAACCGAAACCGGCTGTTGCTCATCTAGGTGGCCCGGGAGAGGGAGCCCCATTGCTACCTGTGAGCACTGACTAGGTACTAGGTCCGGGCAACCTGTGGTGTGTTCACTCCACAGCGACCCCTGGAGGCAGGGTCATTGCCACCTCCGGTCTGAGAGGTCACAGGGCCTGTGAGCCTGGATTTGAACCTGGTTTCTGATTTAACGCCCACCCCAGCCCAGCCGACAAGGTGCCATGGCCCAGCCCAAGGGCTCTGGGACGTCAGGGGGGTTGGGCCAGGGCCATCCAGGTGGACTCCTCGGGGAGGGGGAGCCCTGGCAAAGGCACAGCCTGGGAAGGGGAAGTGTGTTGTGAGGCAGACACAGGCGGCGGCCGGGAGCAGGGGAGGCGGGAGACCCCGCCAGGCTCACCGAGCTGTCATGCAGTGCCTGCTGCACGGCGGGCAGGTCGCGCGTGGCACACCAGGCCTCGGCGATGAGGCACTTGTAGGTGGCGCTCACGCTGCACTGGTTGAGGGCCAGGTACACAGCCTTCATCTTGCGGATCTGCACCTGCCAGGGCGGCAGCAGCCGCTGCACCCGGCCCAGCACCTGGTTCAGGAAGCGCTCTGTCTCCCCCAGGACCTGAGGCCAGAACGGGCAGTGAGGAGGAGCAGGGCAGGCCCCTGGGGGGTCGGCAGGGAGGGGGGGGCGGGGGGAGAGGGAGGGGATAGGGAGGGGGCACAGGGTGGGACCAGGCCCCGGGCGCCCACCTCCCGCAGCTCCTGGCTCTGCTGCTGGAGCTGCTGCAGGGCTCCCCGGCGGGCCTCCTCCTGCTCCTCGAACGGGAAGACGTGACAGTGGAAGCTGGCAGGGAGGACAGGTGACATGATTCTCGGCTGTGCAGGGGCTGGAGGCAGGGGGAGCTCACAGGGCAGTGCAGGGGCAGCAGGGGTCTGTCCCTGTGAGCACGGGCCAGGCACCGGCAGCCTGTGGTGTGTTCACTCTACAGTGCCCCCTGGAGGCAGGGCCATGGCACAAGGGCATCGGGTGGCCAGCCCCCGGGAGGGCTCACCAGTCAGTGATCTTCCGGATCTTCTGCCCGATCTGCTCGCCCCAGTAGGAGATGAGGAAGGTCATCCACGTGGCAGGCTCGCCCTGCGGGAGCGGGGCCCAGTTTACCCTGAAGTCCTGGCTCTGCCAAACACCTGGCCCCAGCCCTGTGTCCCCCCCTTGCTCACCGTCACCGGGTCCTCCAGCTGCTGCTCTGTCTCCCTGAAGCTGGCGATGAGGAAGCCACGGCAGGCCCTCCAGAGCAGGCGCTCCAGGGCGGCGGCCTTGTGGGGTTCCACGGCGCCTGCCACAAAGCTGCCGGCCAGGCAGGGCTGAGTGGAGCGGCTCCTACCTCCCCCTGCATCGCCCCGGCTAGGCCACCCTGAGGCCAGGCCCTGCCCATGGGGGCCAACCAGGCACACTGGCCCTGCCTCAGGGAGAAGGCAAGATCCCATCAGGCAAGGGCAGAACAGGAGAAATCCCCAGAGCAAGAAAAATCCCAGGCCTGAGGGAGGAGGGTGAGGGAGAGACCTGGACAAGGGGTCCTGGCCCAGCCCCATCTCTCAGGGCCTCCGTGGTGGCAGGAAAGAGCGTGAAGCTGCCCCTCACTTACTTGACCCTCAGGTCCTGGTGGGGCCCCTTGGGGGGCTGGAGCAGGGGGGTCCTTTCCGAGGATCCATCCGTGTGGGTGGCTGCCAACTAGGAGTGGAGAGGCACAGTGAGCCAGGGCCCAAGTGGGGCCCGGCACCCCTCCCCGCCCCGTGCACCTGCCCGAGCTGGAACTGACCGAGGGGCCCTGGCCCTGGCCCTGGCCCAGCACGGCCGCGTGGAGCTGCAGCTTGTGCAGCTGGACCCGCAGGGCCTGCTCGTTGCCCCGCACGTCCCGGAGCTCCTGTGCCAGGCGATCCGACTCCTCCTGGATGCGCAGCAGGTCGCGGGGTGGGGGCGCCGGCAACCCACCCTCTGGTGGGGGCAGGGCCAGCCCAGCCCGCCGCACCTCCTCCTGCAGGAAGGCTGGGTGCAGAGGGATGGGCGTCAGGAGAGACCGGCCACAGAGGAGCCCCACCGGCTAATGGCCTCTATTAGCCAAGGGCTGGTTAATGTCTAGGGCAGCGGTGGGCAAACTTTTTGACTCGAGGGCCACAATGGGTTCTTAAACTGGACCGGAGGGCCGGAACAAAAGCATGGATGGAGTGTTTGTGTGAACTAATATAAACTCAAAGTAAACATCATTACATAAAAGGGTACGGTCTTTTTTTTTTTTTTTTAGTTTTATTCATTTCAAACGGGCCAGATCCGGCCCGTGGGCCGTAGTTTGCCCACGGCTGGACTGATTCATTGAGTCCGAGACCCCCAGGAAAACCCCAGGGCACACCTCCATTGCCACAGGTCTGCTCCGCTCCCCCTAAGCTCGAGACTATGCCCAGCCAGGGTCTGGCTCCCACAGTGGCCTTCTAGGAAGACCGGCCCTGGCATTGCGGGGCCCGGGACATGAGCTTGCCTGGAGGCCGCACAGAACCGGCCTGGGTACTTCTAAGCTATCACCAAGCTGTCACACCAGTACAGTGTGCTCGGCCTCCCCCCACAGGCTCCTCCGGGGGGGAGGGAGGGGGCGGAGAGGCACCAGTGCCGAGGTCCCTCTTGCCCAGGACGAAGAAGGCGCTGCTCCTGGGGCACCTGAGCCCAGATCCTGGCCTCTGCCCACCCCAGTCCATTTACCTCAGAGAAAATTCTGCTCACGCTTAGAAACCACAGTGGCCCCAAAGGACAAATTCCTGGGCTCTCACACAGAATTCAAGGACGTTTCCCCTGGCCTCCGCCCTCTGCTCCCAAGAATGGGGGGTCCGCTCCCAAGATCTGTGGGGACCATTCCTCCAGTGCCGGCTGCCCTCTCCTGGCTCTGCAGGGCCCAGCCTGGACCTCCCTCTTCTCTTTCACCTGGGTGACCCCGACTCTCCCTTTCATACCAAGCTCCTCCTCCAGGAAGCCTGCCTGGGATGTGGGCCTGGGGCCAACTCACTGAAGGTCTTCTCCAGCTCCTCACAGCGCCGAACATCCACCACAAAGCGTCTCTGGAAGGCACTCACCGAGGCGTTAAGCTGTGGTTGTGATGTGGAGTCAGTTTTTCACGGGGGGTGGGGGGGGCAGGGAGAGCTCCACCCCCAGGCCCGGCTCTCCTCAGGCTGTAGCTGGAGCCTCCCCCCAGAAGATGCTATGCACACCGTGAACCTCCAGGTGCCCAGCTGGAGGCAGGCCAGACCCCACATGCCAAGGAGGGCACGGAAGAGCCAAGCAGGTCTGTCTGAACTCGGGCCAGGCCAGGGTGCCTCAGCTGGGAGCACAGCGTCTACGGCCGAGGCCGAGGGGTGCCAGCAGGGCTGTGCCATGCGGAGGGGAGGAGGTCCGCCAGCTGGGTCCTCCCCACACCCTCCAGCCCACTCACATCTCTGAACTCCACGAGGCCCAGTTCGCCCAGCTGGCTCACGCAGGTGTAGGCAGCAGCCGTGGGCAGGAAGAGCTGGGCCAGCGACACCTCCTCACTCCGGAACATGGAGCCCATGGTCCTGTGGGACGGGCAGGGGGTGGGGGGGCTCCGTCAGGGGCAGCCACAGGTCGGCATTCTGCATACCTCAGCTCACATAATCCTAGAAGGTCCTGTTACCACGCCCACCTGACAGATGGGGAAACTGAGGCCCAGGAAGGCTCGATGGGGTGCTGCGGTCACATAGGAAGCAGCCTGGCCCAGATGTAGTAACCCCACATCCTGACCCACAGCCCAACTTCAAGCCCTTTCCTAGCTTGGCTCTGCCTTATCCCAGACCCCTTCCCTCCACCCCTGATGGCTCCTGGTGACACTGGCCTCTGCTCCCACTGTCCCTCGTCTGTGACCTGCCCTCAGCCTGGACCCTACTCATCCTTGGGGTCCCAGGGCCACTGCTCTTGGGACCCAGGGCCACGGACCTCACGGGCCACTAGTCTTTGTCTTTCTACCCCGGGACAGGGAGCATCTATGACAGCCGACAGCCGCTGAGTTCGGGCCTGTCTCCACAGGCAGCTGGCGCCTCCCACCTCCCTGCGACGTCTGTGTGTCGAGGGCTGGGCATCGCCACTAGGTTCCCAGGGGCTCAGTGAGGGCAGAGGGCAGAGGGGGACACTCATGAACGGGGAACCTTCCCGAGGCCTGGGCTGCCTGGCAGCAGCCATTGTGGGTACGGGCGGGAGCAGCCTTCCAGGTGTTGAAACCCTTGAAAGTGAAACTGTGCAAACTTTAAAACGAGCCGGAAGGGTCTGGCGGGGCCTTGCTCAATCGTCCGCAGGGGGAGGGCCTTGGTGGCCTCCAATGGGCCTGCGGATGCGCCCGCCCACAAGCCAGGGCTCCATGGCCACTGCTCTGGGACCCAGGGCCAGCCACTTCCCCTCCTGGGGGACTCAGTTTGCTTAGCTCTCAAACTGGGGGAGACGGGGACAGACGCCGGTGAAGGCCCCGCTGACGGTGAAAGTTGGGTGCCAAAGTGCCTCGCCTGCTCATCTGGGCACTTCCTCCCTCAGGGCCTGGTTTACTTAAGTCTAAATACGGAATGCAACCCGTCCAGCCAGAGAGAGGGGAGAATGCCTGGAGGCAGCCGAAGGCGGCAGAAGCTCTGGGACCTGGGCAGGGAGGGGTGTGTAGAAGGGGCTGGATTCCACTCCCTGGGGGTCAGGACCATCGGAGGAGCCCTGCCCAAGCTGTGATTGGCTGTGTGGCCTTGAGGGAGTTTCTTATCCTCTCTGAGCCTCCACTTCCTCTTTGGGTAAATAGGACTTGGCCACCCCCCAGCAGAGACAGGACCTGGCTGGGGAGATGAGCCCCCACCCCAGGTAATCCCTTCACCCATTCTATCTCATTTAAACGGAACAGCACTTTTGAAGGAAGAGGGCCCTGTAGGAAGCCAGGCCTGGGGACCCATGGGACCAGGCAGCCCTGAGCATCTGCTGTGGCAAATACAGCCTGGTGGCCCTGACTCACGGGGGCCTCAGGCCTGGGCATTTCCCTGGGTGGGACCAGCTGTGGTGGGCATGGGTATGTAGAAACCTGGCTAGACCCTTCCCTGGCCCACAACCTACCCCTCTTCCTTGGCCCCTGCCGGAGCCAGGGGCCACCCCAGTCCGGTTTAAGGAGCAAATGAAGATGCCTCTGTCCTGTGACCTTCAGAGTCCAGGGCACTCCTCACTCTGCACTCCTCTCTTCCTGGTCCCCCGGGAGGCTGGAGGCTGAGGCCAGCTCCTCAGAAACCCGCCAGATCTCTCCTCTGAGCCCCTGGCACACGATGATGAGCTGGGCAGGAGAAGGTCAGCCCCCTCCTCCATTCCAGAATGCTGGGCTCTGGAGTCAGAATGACCCCACTTGCCTCTAGCTCTGTTTCTTCCTACTTGGGTGGGTCTCAGTTTCCTCGTCTGTAAAATGGGTCGCTCCCTCGGAGGAAGATGCAGCCGAGAAAAACTCTGCGTGCCACCAGGCCTGGCAGAGTTGGGCTCAGTCCTTAGCAGCTGTTAACACCCCATCCTCTTCCTCCTCCTCCTCCTCGTCGCCCCTGTGGCCCCCAGCAAGGCCTCACCCGGCGGAGCACGCACCCCCAGCACTCACCCCGGCTCTGCTCGGCGCACCAGCGCCGCTCTGGCTCTGATCCTTCTGTGTTCCCGGCTCTGCGATACCGGCCTCGGCGCCAACGCGACTCACTTTCCTGGGCGGGACGGAACCGAGGGGGGCGGGGCCAGTGAATTCCCGCCCCCTGTCCCCACCCCAGGCTCCGGGCTGGGGCGCGCTCGGCTCCGGTTTCTCGCCAGAGGCTGGAAAACAGTTGTCGGCGTGGGGCGTGGAGGCCCTGAGACCCGAGCGGAGACGCTGACCGCCGCCGACCAGGCCTGTCTACGCGGCCGGACGGGGGAGGTGCTGAGCCAGGCCCAGATTGGGGGCTAGAGAATGAGCTCCCCACCACCCAGAGGGCTCGCGGGGCCTATGGCTGGTGGGACCCCAACACCCTCAGGCCTGGGGTCCAAGATCCGCGGAGGGTCCAAGCCCAGCACACTCCCCTCCCTCTTAGTGAGGCCTCCGTTACGCCTGGTCCTTACCCCTTCCTGCCTGTGCCACGCAGAGAAGCGCCCTGTGCCCCAGGGCGGAGGGCTGCCCTCTGGGCCTCTCTCCTCCGTGAGGGCAGGACCCGGAGGGCCAGGCAAGGTTGTATCCCACTCGGCCCGCACCCAGCACGTGCTGGGCAGTGCTCCCTGGGCTGCTGGGGTGCCCCAGGGACCTGGCTGACTCAACTCCAGGGGGTTCATCGTGTCCCAGCACTGAACTGGGGCTCACAGCTACCCAGCTGCCTGCACTTTGGACAAACCAGGACCATATCCACTGGGGCCCAGGGGCCCTCAGCTATGGTGATCCTTGAAAGTCACACTGCGGGGTAGGAGTGAGCAAATGGAACCCCAGAACCAGGGCTGGAAACTGAGTCACGGCCAAGGTCAGCGCCCAAGGAAAGTGGGGGATGTTTGGAGCATCATAGGGTTGTTCCCAGAGGGAACCCTCAACACAACCAAACAGCCCCAGTGTGTGTGGGAGGGGTCTCAGGTCCACCCTGCCCGGTGCAGGGGAAACGGGAACTCTATCGAGTTACAAAAGGGCGTCAGAGCTGCAGTCCTGACCCAGGAAAATGTGTTACTAAGGGAAAGACCACAGTGACCCATTACTAAGAGTTTCTAGCTATCTGTGTGCCCACACAGGCTCCATGCCCATTCTCTAATGCTGGTTGCCTGGGGAAAGTGATTTGGGACTTTTAAGCCCCTTTTGCGATGGCCCCTTTGCAAGCGCTTTGCCACCAGGACCAGTGGGGTGGACTCCCAGGCACTTCCTGGGCTCCCTTTGGAGCCTACACTTACTTCTCATTCCTGTGCTGTTCCTTGGGCTGTGGGGGCCCAAAAGCCTTGGCCAGTGTTGGGGTCCAGCCTGGCCCAGGGGTCAGCAGTGATCTGGGAAAAGGGGATCCCTGGGCATGAGCTGGAGAAAGGCTGGGTTTCTTTGCTGCAGGCCTTCTCAGAGCCTTGGCTGTGTTAACATGCAGTGCTTGTCCGAGTGAAGGGGAGACTTGGTGACCGATGGAACCCCCTCCCACTTCTCTCCAAGAAGCATCTTGGGAAGTGAGTGTTTATAACCTGGAAGTGATGGACAAGGGGGACCGAGTCAGACCGAGTTAGTTTGTTCATTGGATATAGGCCGTGTGATTCTGAGCAATCACTGCGTCTCTCTGCGCCAGCTTCCCCACTAGGAACACAGAAATCCTTTCAGTGCTCAGCACCAACTCCTAGGGAGCTCATTCTGACTCTTCCACGGGCGCTGGGCTTGCTTCCCAGAGGGAACCACACCACAAGCTGGGGTTGTAAAGCAGGAAGTCCTGAGCAGAAGCCAAGCCAGCAGCCTGGTCTGGGGAACTTGGCAAGAAAAGGGGATGTGGCTGGAGTGAGGCAGGGCCGGCTCAAGGTCAGCAGAGCCTGTGTCACCATCCCATGACCATTACCCCCGAGCAGGCTTCACTCTGCCCAAAAAGAATGATCTGGCATTTCTGAGTTTCTGCCATTGACGTGCTTCTGCCCGAGACCTTGGGAGGCTCTATGTGCCAGGGCCTTAGTTGTGGGGAGCCCTCAGGAGAGGGCAGGCCCAGGACCTAGCCTGTGGACACCCAGGATCATGGAACTGGAGCTGACTGCGGCCTGCTGAGCCCTGGAGAAAGTGCCTGAAAAGATGTGTGGCCAACAGGACTGCTGTGGGCTGGAGCCCCAAGGAGGGCCTGACGGGTCCCAGAGTCCCCCAGGAAGGCTGGGCTGGCTCAGCGGGGCCCACCGGGGGGCCGGGAGAGTCCACAGGCTGCGGCCGTCCCGGCGTGGACAGCGGATACATGACAGAGGCGGTGGGGGTCAGAGCTTCTTTATTGGCAGCAGGGCCGGGGCAGCTGGGCGGCGTCACCGGTAGAGGTAGTCGGCCTGGATGTTGGCGGCGATCTCGGCCTCCCACTTGTCCCCGTTGTTCAGCAGCTTCTCCTTGTTGTACAGCAGCTCCTCGTGCGTCTCCGTGGAGAACTCAAAGTTGGGGCCCTGCGGGTGGGAGTGTAGGCGGCCATGTCGGGGCTCTCCAAGGAGCTTCTGCCCCAGCCTCCCCCACCCCAGGGCCCACTCACCTCGACAATGGCATCCACAGGGCAGGCCTCCTGGCAGAAGCCGCAGTAGATGCACTTGGTCATGTCGATGTCATAGCGAGTGGTCCGGCGGCTGCCATCGGCTCGCGGCTCAGCCTCGATGGTGATGGCCTGGGGAGTGGCTCAGGGTGCTGTCATCTGCCAGTCTCCCCCAGCTCCGAGCACAGGGTCCCCCCTCACTGCTCATTTCCACCCCCAAGTCTGCACAGGCCTGCCCCGTTCTGGACACTCATCCCCTGGGGGCCTATAGAGCATCACTGTCGGCCCAATTCCGCCCTGACTTCTCCCCCCACAGGCCGCCCGTCACATCACCTTCTCCTTAGCATTTCCCCTAGATGGCACTTCCCTTGTTTATTTGTTAACCTGAGGACATGAGTCCAGGAGGGGAGGGCTGTCACCTGCTGTTTCTGCAGCGCGGAGCCGCTCAGTTCTCCGGGTGTACGCTGAACAACCCTCCACTAACATCCAGCTTCCCCACTGATGGACCAGGGAACAGAGGCTCTTCCCTGAGCCACACAGCAAATGAGGGGCAGAGCCCAGACGCGAAGGCCAGTCCTTAACTCTCAGTTCCTGGGCACAGTCTGTGCCAGCTGGGGAAGTGGGTGGCCTGAGGCCCCCACAGCCAGGAGGCTCTTCAAAGCGTTGTGGCAAAAGCCCTCACATGCTCACCACGCACAGTGGGACCTGTGGCTGGTAGCCTCATCTCTCTGTGCCTTAGTTTCCTCGTCTATAAAAATGGGGATAGCCCCGGCCAGTGTGGCTCGGTTGGGCGTTATCCGTGCACCAAGAAGTCACTGGTTTGATTCCTGGTCAGGGCACATGCCTGGGTTACAGGCTCGATCCTCAGTAGGCAGTAGTAGGAGGCAGCCTGTTGATGTTTCTCTCTCTCCTCCTCTCTCTAAAAATCAATAAAAACACGTTTAAAAACAGGGATAATAACTCTACTTCCTAGAGTTGCTATAAAGATAAGAGCCTGGCACAGTGCCTGGCTCGCGGGCGGCTCGCTCCCTGGGGGCATCACTACTGTCATGTTTTGGTGGCTGGACTGAGCCATCAAGGCCACAGCCCGTGGCCCAGAGGGGGGGAGCGGCCCAGAAGACATGCCAGGACTCAGAAAGGAGCCGTCCTGGGTCATGGGCACGTGGTCCTGGAGCTGCCCTGCGAGGAGGTCGCTGTGCCTGCTGGGGCTCCTGCTGGGCATGCCATGGTCTGTCTGCCACGACTGGTCTGTTTCTACACTACCAGGCCCTGACTTTGGGCGGCTCACGAGGGAGCCTCCAATTGAACCGAAACGGGGGTTCAGGGGAGCAGTGACCAGGGACAGTGACAGCCTCGACTGTGGTTTGTGTGTCCTTGGGTCTGGTCCTGTGACAGGCACAGGCAGGGCTCCTGAAACTGCTGCTGTGCCTGGGGGAAATGGAGACCCTCGGGTGCCACCCTGTGGCTCACAGGCCTGGGAGTCACATCCCTGACCAGACCTCCCAGGGCAGCGCCTGGTGTCATGTGGTCTGCTCAGGGCTGGCAGCTTACCCCGCTGACTCAGTGCCTCCCTGGCTGAGCTGGCCCCAGAGACAAGGCCTCCTGGTTCCCATTCACAGTGGGAAGTGGCTCAGAGAGGGACAGGGAGTTTCCCGGCAGCGGCCAGAGTTCTCAGCTTCCCTCTCCCCAGAACAGGGGCCAGGTGGCGGTCAGTGGGGTCAGGGGCTCACCTGGGCCGGGCAGACGGCCTCGCACAGCTTGCAGGCGATGCAGCGCTCCTCCCCGGACGGGTAACGGCGCAGCGCGTGCTCCCCACGGAAGCGTGGGCTCAGCGGCCCCTTCTCAAAGGGGTAGTTGATGGTGGCTGGCTCCCGGAAAAGGTAGCTCAGGGTCATGCCCAGTCCTGTGGGTGGCATGGGCATGGTAGGTGAGGCCCTCGTCCCTGACCACTGGGTCCCACTCTAGCCCGTCTGGCCCTCCCCCAAGGGCCCACCTCGGATGAGTTCAGTCCACAGAAGGGTTTGAGCTGCCCGGTCAGTCACTGACTTCATGTCCATCGCGGGCTCTCGCAAGTTGACGTACTCTGCAGGGGAAACCGGCAGGAGGGCCTGTGGCAGTGGTTCTCACGGCCTCACCTCCCCCACCACCAATGCAGCTCAGGGAGGTGAGGCCCCACCCCTCTGGCAGGTACAACAGCTCCAGGCCCTTGTTCATTCACCAAACCCTCCCAAACCGGGTGTGTGGCCATCTGAGCCCAGGAGTGAGGGCGATGGGAAGGGGCTTAGGTGCTGGGGTCCCGATGAAGAGGCACAGGCACCCAGCCCTCCACAGGGGCGCTCTGAGATCACCCGGGAGCTGAGGGAAGGCCCCCACCCCCTGCCACGAGGCCGTTCCCATGGGTCCTACGCAATCTTGATCTCCTCCTCATTTTACAGAGTGGAAACGGAGGCTCAGAGAGGGGGGGACGCTGCAAAGCCAGGCCTCCTCCCCTGCCTGGCAGGACCACGGTCGGGAAGGCCTGTGGGACTCACTGTAGGTGGCGGCCACTGCGCTGCTGTGGAGGCTCCGGGCACTGGGATGCCCTGCAAGGAAAGGGGCTTTGCTGTGCGGCTGCGACCTCAGGCAGGACGCTGGGCTCCCCGCACCCGGGAAAGGCTCACCTGGTCCTACCTGCACGAACAGCCTGGGCCAGGGCCCGAAGCACCGAGGGTGTCATCAGGCAGTGCATCTGTGGGTGCGAAAAGGGAGGGAGGTGTGGTGCGTCCCAGACCTGGCCCCCCAGGAACTCAGGCTCTGCAGGAGACCTACCCTGGACCTCAGGGCCTCGGTGTCATCTTGTCTCCTACGGAGCCCCACTCCTGTCAGAGGCACAGGTGGCCTTCCTGTCCCCGGGTAGAGCACCTCTCAGCCCAACATGGCAGCTCAGCGTGAGAGAGAGCCCAAGTTCGATCTTCTCACCTGGGAAACCTTGCAAACCCATCTCTCCTCCCTCGCGCACCAGTGCTCCTGCTCATCCTCCCAACGCAGACGCAAACATGGCCAGTGGCCACCAGCCGGACGGCGAGGTCACCGCACCCTCAAGATGGAATTCCTTCCCCGGCGCCAAGGCCCTTCTGGAACTCTCTCAGGCGGTCCAGTGACCCTGGCCAGGTGGGGTCAGCTGGCCCGTTTCCTCATATGAGAAATGGGGGGGGGGGGATCGTAAGAACGGAGGGAGTTCCTACAAGCCAAGGGTCTAGCCCAGAGCAGGGCACTTAGCGGGAGCTCAAGCCTGCCCCTCCCGCGACCTGCGACTTGCAACGGGTCCATTTTTTTTGACACTGACTTCAGGGTAAGGCACCCGACCCATCTCCTCCGACCTTCCCTATGACCTCTGACCCCAAGGACGCCGGCGGCGCATGCGCCCCGAGGATGCCAACTTCCAGGTCCCTCTGCCTCACGATCAAGGGCACGGGGACGGCGGGTCTGTGCGGGCCGAGCTGAGGCCCAGGGACAGAGCCCGCAAGACCAACAGAGGCGCCACACTCGTTCCCGACGTCGCGCTGCCCAAGCCCGGCCTTAGCAGCGGAGCCCCAGACACCCACCTTGAAGCGCTGCCACTCCTTCCCCTACCGAGCGGCCTGCTCGCCGAGAGGCGGAGCCTACCTTCTGGATGCTGCCATTGGACCGGCTGGTTTCACCGTCTCCGCGCCGACTATCCATGCTGTGGTCTGATTGGCCAGCGGCGCAACCGAAGGAGGCGGGATGCAGAAATATCTTTCCTCTGATTGGCTATCGAGGAGCAGGCCCTTGAAGTTACGTTGAGCGCCGCCATGTTGTATCGGAGAGGCCAATAAGCGAGGACTCCCAGACACTGGGGGCGGGACATCCGGGGCGTGGTTTAGGGAGCGGCCCGGGGCTGGCCTCCGCGGCGGGGTGTGGGACGAAGGTGGTGAGGATCGCTGGTGGCGGTGGTTCCGTGCGGGACTTCACCCTGGCGGCGTTACTTCTTACAAAGCCCTGGGACGGTTATGGTCGCTTTACCAATGGGGGCTGAGGCACGGGCTTGTTAAGTTTGCCCACGCCCTAGACCTGCGCAGTGCGGCTCCCTGAACCGAGTCCTCTAATGACTCGGGAGCCCGGCCCCCCCGCCAGCCACCAAACCTGCGTTTCCTTCGGGGACGGGTGTGGCAGGCGACACCGGAGGCTGCGGAGGCGGCCCTGAGGCCTCCGGTGTCTGGGGCGGGGGGCTGGGGGGCTTTGGAGGAGGCGCTGTTGTAGCTGAATGCTGGGGGGAGCTGAGCCGGCCATCGGGGGCAGAGAGCGTCCCGGCGTGTGTCCTCCCGAAAGGACCGGACAGGCCACGGGTGCGGGCCCGGGGCCATGGCGGAGCTTCCAGCCAGGTTTGCGGGCTCCAGGCGCTCTGGGAAGAGCTGTGGGTGAGCTGGGGAGCGGCGGGGCCCGGGGGGAGGCTGGCTTAGGGGCGGCCCTGAGCGCAGTGGTTAATGTGTGGGTCCGGGCAGCTGTGTGGTGCCACAGAATCCTCGGGGCTCGCCGAGAGGTGGGGCTCGGGAGATGAAAGGGGGTGCCGAGCCGGAGGCCGGTGAGTTGGGCTTTGTGGCCGAGTGTGTGGGGGACCATTCCATGGCCTCCGGGCCCAGGAGGATGAGACAGGGAGTAAGATGAGCCGGGGTGGGACATGGTGCGGGTAAGGCGCCCCGGGCTGGCCACTGGGGGGACAGGAGTGTGTTCAGAGCTCCAAGAGCCCGAGCTGGAGGGAGAGGTGGGGAGCGAAGAGGGAGGCAGCTGCACCCCATCTGCACCAGGAGACAGGAGGTCTGGAGCTCGGGGTCAGCCGCTCGTGTTTATTAAGCTCCCAGATGTAATCTCACAGCATCTGAGATGCTGATCATTAGTCCTCTCCACTGTACAGAGGGGGAGCCGCTCGGGGCAGAGACGGCCGGGTCGCCACAGGTCCCCGACGGGGCCTGGACCAGATGTCGGCGCCCCTCCTGCTGCACCCTCCATGGGAAGGGTGTGGCTCACAGGTGCCCACGTCTGCCCTCTCCCGGACGCAGGTGGCCATCCTAGCTTGGGGGCAGCCGAGGAGGAGGCTGAGGGCCAGAAGATGGAAGGCCGAGGAGGAGGGCGAGCCCCGGGCTGGGCTGGGGCCCTGGCAGGTCTTTTCATCCTTGTGCCCTGGACCCGAGGTCACATCTCCACCCACAGGTGACAGGAGGACCCGGGCATTGCCAGGAGGGACTTGGAACCCCGGTGCCCACGGTGGGCTCAGAGCAGGGTGCAGCTGCAGCTCCGGGCCTCCATGGCCACCAGCAGCATCCTCAGGTTGCGCGGCGAGTAGGGTGGGTAGCGGACGGAGTAAATCTTCTCCATCCCAGGGCTGCGCAGCAGGCAGGCGCGGTGGTGGGAGAAGGTGTCGAAGGAGAACTTGCCGTGGTAGCTGCCCATGCCGCTGGCCCCTGCACAGGGGCACAGAACACGGCAGTCAGGCCCTCAGTGGCCAGCTGAGGCGACATAAGATAGGTGTGGGCTCTGCCAATCACGCAGTGCGACCTGGGTGGGCTACTCCCCCCCCCCAGCCTTGGTCTCCCCATCTGTAAAGTGGGCTGGCTCATCATGAGAGACTGGGTGTTTGACCTATGGCATGTTAGGACCTGGCAGAGCCCAGTGTGGCCGGGGCAGCAGGCAGGGGAGCTGGAGAGGAGGCCGGGGCAGGACCTCGGAAGCTGTCAGGCCCTCAGTGGCCAGCAGGGGCCTGGCTAGATCCCGAGGGGCTTGGGAGCTGTGGGAGGTTTTCACTGGGAGTAAGTGGTAGGATCAGATTCACTCCCAGACAGACCCCCACACACATGTCGATGCAGAGGCAGGTCTGGAAGGTTCTGGTGCCATCAGTCCAGTGAGGGAAGAATGCAGGGCGCTGCCAGCACCTACCCACTCCTCCGAAAGGCAGGCTGGCGAGGATCAGGTGCATGAAGCCGTCGTTCCCACAGAAGCCCCCGCTGCTGGTGCGGGCCAGCACCTGCTTGACCACCTGGGAACAAGCAGCAATAAGGCGGAGTGGCTGGGCAGCAGGAGGCCAGCCTGCTGCGCCCCCACCCCCGTCCCAGGGGCTCTGTCCAGCCCATTAGGGCCCCAGGAAGGGTCTGAGGCCACCACGTGAGCCGAAGGGGGTGGTGGGACCAGTGGAGGGCATTGTTTAGCAGCCTGCCACCAAACTCCCAACTCAGGGCATGTTTCCGAGCATCTGCTCTGGTGTGAAGGGTGTGGGGACACGCTCAGGCCCCAGGGGGAGGTGGGAACCCAGCGTTTGCCTGGGGACATGCAGAGTTCAGGGAGGTGCCCCAGGAGAGGGATGTGATGTGCCTGTGGTGTCTCAAGGGGGGCAGAAGTCTTTCAGGCAGAGATGAGAAAGGGGAGAAAGGTCCCCCCACAGGCGTGCTGGGCAGGGGGGAGGCTGAGGGACAGGAAGTGGGGGTTGGGGAGGCTGTGATGTGCGGCACAGGGAGGTCAGACACAATCACGTGATCAGATTGGTATTTTAGGAACATGAACTTGGCCTTTGCTTGACTTTAGGAAGCCCTTTCCTCTTCACTCTGTAGGCTTATTTGAAGAATAAGAGGGAACAGGTTAATAGTCCCTAATTGTCATGATGTTCCGTTCCAGTGTGTGACCCTCAGGTGACAGCTGGGTCAGGCTCGTCAGTGGTGGGCAGAGTGGACCCCCCATCAGTGGGCTCAGGTCAGTTGAGACCAGCAGTCACGACCCAGAGGGTGGAGCCGGGGGACGTCAGTGCTTCGAGAGGAGTAAGAGTAAGTCATCTGGGGGAGTCGAGTGCCTTAAGGGTCCCTGCATCCTGGGACCAGGGCTGGGGAGTCAGAAGCTTGAAAGCCTCTTGCCAGGGGACCCCCATTCCCAAAACCCCGTATGGCTCTTTCTTATGTGAACATAATCCCGATAAACCAGGGCTCCTGGAGGAGCCGCTGACTGTAGGGCTGGTGGGTAAATTAGGAGGTGAGTCGGAGGCGCCTTGTAGACCCGGAAAGGAAGGAGGTGGAGAAAAACAGGATGGGCGGGTCTCCAGGCCAGAGGAGCCTGGACAGCTACACACACCAAGCGCCCGGCTTGGATCCTGGGGCAGAAAGAAAAACTGGCGAATCTGAATCGTGTGGAGTCGAGTTAACGGTGACGCGCCAGTGTCCGCCCGTTAGTTTTGACCAGTATCCGGGCCCTTCACCGGGGAATAGGGCATGTGGTATATGGTCCCTGGGCCATCTTTGTAACTTTTCTGTAAGTCTAGTTATTCCAAAATAAAGAGCTTATTTTAAAAAGCATTGTCGAGTCTGCAAGGGGTCTCATGAGAGCTGGTTGAGGAGGGAGGTGTGCTCTGAACTGGGGGTGCTACCCTTGAGGCGCTGGGGCGGCCCCAGGGGCTTGAGCAAAGCTGTGGTGAGAGGTGAGGGGCCAGGAGTGGGCCAGGGCCCATCCTTGGCCTATGTGTTCGGGTCCTTCATCCTGCCCATGTGTGTGCCTTCCATGAGCTGGGCACTGAGAGGGACACCAGCCACCAGGCCGAGATGGAGGCAGGGCTGACCGAGGGGGGCCCAGGACGCTGTAGGGCGTGGCCTAGAAGCAGGGGAGGGATGTGGCTGCTCCTGAGGGAAAGGGCAGAGACAGAACCAAGATTGCCGCCAACCAGGAACTCCTGTGACTGCCAGAGGGGCCAGAACTCCAGCCTCCCTCCAGGTCCCTTGGTCCACTGTTGGCACCGGCCCCACCTGTCTAGCCCTGCCCGGCCCACCTGGCTGCTGTTGGAGAAGGCGTACAGGGCCAGGGGCTTCTCCCGGCGGTTGATGAAGTCGATGGCCTCGTCCAGGCTCCTCACGGTCACGATGGGCAGGATGGGCCCGAAGATCTCCTCCTGCATCACCGCCTCCGTCTCCTGCACGTCCACCAGCACCGTGGGGGCTGCCCGGGCACAGGGGACGGCTCAGCCCCGGGCGTGGGGCCTCGGGCAGAGCCCAGGGACCGGGCTCCAGGCTCGGGGATGTTCTAGGGAAGAGTCTCCCCACGGCCCTGAGAAGTGACCGGGAACCCCGGGCCCCAGCCTTGGTCTGACCGTCTCAGGGTGACCGGATCTCAGACCCCTGGAGCCCAAGGTCCCAGGTCCCAGCCTGTGGGAGCAGCAGCGCCACCGAGTCGTGGGGCCCAGAGGCCGGGGCTGCTTTGTGAGGACAGCCCAGCGGGTGCACAGGCCGGGAATCGAGGGCCCGCAGGACCTGGGGTCACGGCTGTGGAGCAGCAGATGCTGGGGCTGAAGCTGGGATCTGCGTGTTCGGGAGCCTGGACACTGGGCCCAGCTCCGAGAAGCAGGGTCACGGGGTCACAGGCTCGGACCATGGCGACCTGTGGCGTTAGTGTCTGGGAATCGTGGCAGCAGAGCCCTGGACCCGGCTGGGCTCCATCAGTGGGGCCCTGGGAACCTCGGGGCCCAGACTGGCCCAGCTGTGGCCTCCAGCGATGGAGGGCCTTAGCCGGGGTCCCGGGGCCGGCAGAGCGGGACTCACCGATGTAGCGGTCGCTCTCCTCACTCTGGCCCCCGATGGCCACGCGGCCACAGCCCAGCAGGCCCCGGAGCCGCTGGAAGTGCTTCTCACTGATGATGCGGCCCAGGTCTGGGGAGGCCCTGGGGTCCTCGCCATAGAAGCGGGTGATGGCACTCTGCAGGGCGGGCACCAGCCGCTCTTGCATTTCGGGGCTGCACAGGACGTAGTCGGGGGCCACGCAGGTCTGGCCAGCGTTGAAGTAGCGAAACAAGGCCACTCGGTTGGCCACGGTCTGGGCGTCACAGTTGTCATCCACGTAGCAGGGGTTCTTGCCCCCCAGCTCCAGCGTGACGGGCGTCAGGTGCTTGGCAGCTGCGGCCATGACAATCTTGCCCACTCGAGGGCTCCCTGTGCATGAAAAGAACCCCGAGTGACCTTCATTCACCTGGACCCGGTGGGATGGCCTCGGTTTGGGGACTGGGATCCCTAAAGGGGGGTTCACTTCCTGCCCTGTCTCCCTGGACAGGGGGTTGAGTCCAGGGGCTGCCAGGCCTCATTTGGCCTTCCCTTGCCAATCACTGCACAGCAGGACCTTCTGCATGCCCCCTCCCCCCTCCCTGCTTCTGATTCCTGATCCCCCTGCAGGTGTCTCTTTCACACACTGCCCTGCACTCCTCACCACTTCTCCATGCTCCTCTAGAACCCTCAACCCGCCTTAGCTGGTTTGGCCCAGTGGATAGAGCGTCGGCCTCTGGACTGAAGGGTCCTGGGTTCAATTCCAATCAGGGGCACATGCCCGGGTTGTGGGATGTGCAGGAGGCAGCCGATCAATGATTCTCATCATTGATGTTTCTATCTCTCCCTCTCCCCTCCTCTCTGAAATCAATAAAAGTATATATAAAACAACAACAACAACAAAACACCCCTCAGCCCTGGCCGGTTTGGCTCAGTGGATGGAGCGTCAGCCTGTGGACTCAAGGGTCCCAGGTTTGATTCCAGTCAAGGGCATGTACCTTGGTTTCGGGCACATCCCCAGTGGGGGGTATGCAGGAGGCAGCTGATAGACGTTTCTCTCTCATCGATGTTTCTAACACTCTATCCCTCTCCCTTCCTCTCCGTAAAAATCAATAAAAAACATTAAAAATAAACAAAAAAAAACCCTCAACCCTCGGTGACTCCTATCGGCCGAGGCCGAAGCCCAGCTGCAGTTGCGGACATTTGGGTCTCCTCTCTCTGAGTTGACCTGGCAGCCTTGCCGCCTTCAGCACCCACTCCTCCCTCCACTCCTGGCTTCTCCCGACCTCTCTGGGGTGATCTCCTGGGTCTCACAGTGTCCTCCTCCTCTCAGCCTCCCCTGACCTGATGCACGCCCACCCCAGCCTGGCCCAGGGCCCCTGCTGCCTTTCTGTGGGGCTGGCCCTGGCCCCACTGCCTAAACCTCAGCCACTGCTCTGCTCTTGGCTCCTGCTCCCTCCCCAGGCTTCTCCCTCAGCTCCTCTGTCTTTGCAAACATCTCCTTGTCTCTGAGGACTCCTGACCCCCCAACCTCCCCTTGTTGAATTCCACTAAGGCCTCCCCACCCGTGGCCTCGGGGTGTGTGTGTCCTCTAGACAGGCCGGTGACTTGGGGATGGTTCCAGTCTACACGTAGGAACACCCAAGGCCTGGCAGAGTGGGCTTGGCTGGTCTGTAGGCCTCTGTGCCGGCTGCCCTGGGGACCTGGCCTGGAGCCAGCCTCGGGCCTGCCTGCCTCTGTACCCTCCGTCCTGGGGGCCAACGCCCGAAGCCCATCGAGCTGTGTGGCATGATGGTGGAGGTTGGGTTGGCACCCTTCCGGCTGCCTCTTTCTATTCCTCCCACTCCCCAAAATCGGCAGGAACAGCTGAGGACCCTGGCCCCTCTGCTTCCATAGTCCAATCCTGGCCAGAGGGTGATGCAGGCTGGGCACCGAATCTAGAGGTCTGTGCCCATGGGTGGGGTCCCAGTCCTCCCAAGGGTCCCCGGGTCCAGGGCTGCTCCCAGCCTCCTCCAGGAGAGAGGAGCAAGCTTGTCCTGCAGGCCAAGGGCACCGCTGGGCACTTGACCCTCCGAGTTCTGGCTGTCCATCTGGCTTGGTACTTGTGGCCTCTCTCAGGGTTGGGGGCAAGACCCCTCAAGGTGGGGCTAGGTGCAGGCCCCCACCCTCCACCCTGCCCCCGCCGCCTGCAGCAGGCTCCTCACCCGTGAAGAAGATGTAGTCGAACTTGTGCTCCAGCAGCTGCCCTGTCTCCTCGGGCCCGCCCAGCACCACGGCAAAGCAGCTCTGCAAGAGGGACAGGCAGAAGGCTCCCCCTGGGCCCCAGCCCGGGGCTGCTCCCTCCGGGCCTGACCTGACCAGGACTGCCAAGGCTCTAGGTGGGCTTCACGGGGGTGAGGTGAGGTGGGGAGAGGGGCCTGGCAGGGCTGGTGGGAAGGCTGAGGCCACGGTTGGGGGCGTAGGGACCCCCAGGAGACAGGCTACTCGGAGCACCGCCGTGGTTGCCACCCCTCTGTGTCACTAGGAGGGAAACTCAGGCTGAGAGGGGTGGTGACTTGGCCATGGCCACTCGACCCACAGGCGGCAGGAGTGAGGTTGGAACTGGGTCCTGCCCAGCCGGTGGGGCCCGCCTGCTCTGCTCACCCGGTCCAGGTATCGGGGCAGCACCTCGGCCAGGGCCCTCTCGGTGTTCTTGCTGATCTCCGAGGGCTTCAGCACCACGCAGTTCCCTGCAGGGCAGGACAGGGCAGGGCCAGAGGTGGGCGAGGGGGAGCCATGCCAGGTCTCCATTCACTCCTCACACCTGCAGGACAGGCGTCGGCCTCCCTCTACCTTCAGGTGAAGAATCTGGCTCAGAGGGGTGACATGGCAGGCGCAAGGCCCGGCAGCCTGGGGATGGTGAGCCGCATGCCAGCCAGACTTTCTTAGCCACCTGGTGCCACTGCTCCTCCCTAGCTCTGTGGGCCCCGGGAGGCCATGAGGGAGGGGCTGGGTGGAAGGTGGAGGCTGGGCTCTCACCTGCAGCGAGGGCGCCCACCAGGGGCACCAGGGTCAGGTTCAGGGGGTAGTTCCAGGGGGCGATGATGAGCACCAGGCCGAAGGGCTCCTTCCGGATGAAGGCGGAGTCCAGCTGGGTGGCCTGTGCCGGGGCCAGCGTGGCGGTGAGGGGTGAAGGCCTGAGACTCCAGCCCCTCAGCACCACCCTCCTCCCCAGGGGCTGCCCAGAGAGAAGCCCCCCACCCAGAAGTCCCCCGTGCCTGCCCTACCCCTGGCCCGCTCACCAGGTTCTTGGGCACGGTCTCATCCTTCATCCAGGCCCGCAGGTTCCTGAGGGCCAAGTTAATCTCGCCCTGGCTGATGCTGATCTCAGACACCTCCGACTCAAAGGCTGACTGCGGGGGAGGGGCCGGGTCAGCCGGTGGCCAGAGCCCTGGAGAGGGCACAGCCTCCTCGAAGCAAAGCCTGCTATTGTTTACTCATCCACTCATTCTCTCCATGGTCAGCGAGTGCCTACAGTGTGCAGGGGCCATTCTTGAGCCAGGGATGCGGCCGTGGCCGAGACAGACAGAAAACCTGCCCCTGGAGCTGCCATCGCAGGACAGTCAGCAAGACAATGACAACACAGGCAACTACAGTATCAGGAGTTGGTGCAATGGAAAGATGAACAGGGTAAGGGGGATAGAGACTGCTGGTGTGTGTGTGTGTGTGTATGCACGAGTGTGAACAAGCATGCATGTGTGTGCAAGTGCATGCGTGAGTGATGTGTGTAAGAGCGAGTGTGTGAATGTGTGCATGTAGGTATGTGTTTGCTCTGTTTAATACAGATGGTTGGTGCCGGGCTCTGGGATGAGGTTACATTTGAGCAGTGAAGAAAGGGAGTCAGGGAGCCCATGAATATATGGAGGCAGAATATTCTAGGCCAGTGGTCGGCAAACTGAGGCTCGCGAGCCACATGCGGCTCTTTGGCCCCTTGAGTGTGGCTCTTCCACAAAATACCACATGTGGACGTGCATGAACAGTACGATTGAAACTTCGTGGCCCATGCGCAGAAGTCGGTATTTTGTGGAAGAGCCACACTCAAGGGGCCAAAGAGCCGCATGTGGCTCGCGAGCCGCAGTTTGCCGACCTCTGTTCTAGGCAGAGGTCACAGCACGTGCAAAGGCCCTGAGGTGGGGACAGACCTGCTATGTTCTTGATTGGCCAGGAGCAGAGTGGGTGAGGCGAGGGGGCCAAGCAGCCGGGTGAGGACTGTCAAGCAGAGTAGGGACAGGATCTAGCTTAAGTTTTAACAGGATGGTCTGTGTGTCCCACAGTGGCCTGCTGTGTGCATATCAGTCTGCAGGGGACACTGGGACAAGCATCCCGGGGTAAATGCCATCAGTTCCCACAACCTAGGGGCCAGGCATCACTGTCAGATTTCCAGGGCAAAAGGGAAGAGAGACATCTATAGGGACATTGCCCTGGCCTCGGTCTCCATGTGCCTGTCCAGCCCCTACCAGGGAGGAGAGACCCCGTCCACGGGCTGCAGGCTGCATGAGGCCCATTGTCAGGGACACCAGAGCCAGGCTGTCCTGATGCCTGAGACTTGGTCATCACAGCACAAGCTCCCCCCTGCTAGAAGGCAGGGCAATGGTCCAAGGGGTGCCAGGCTGGTGTGAGGATGAACTGAAGGCCAGAGATGGGGATGCCCTGCTCAGGGTCACTCAGCAAGCAGGTGGCAAGGCCAGGGCCAGGGCCGGAGCTGAGCCGGCTAGGGCTGTAATTCTTTATTGTTTAAAGTATTACATACGTCTCCTTTCCCCACCATTGACCTCTCCTGAGAGTAGGCTGTTTTGAGCCAGGGCTGTGTGTCCTCTCTGTGCCTCCTCTAGGGTGTCGCCACCCTGCCTGGAAGGCCCTTTGGGGTTAACTGAGAGGATTCATGCAGAATAGGGCAGGGCAGGTTTGGGGACAGAACTTGCCAGACGAGAGGGAGGGACCAGGTGAATTTTCTGGGCTGCTGCTCCCTTTGTGGGGCCGGGCTCCTGGGGCCTTGAGGAGCTGGGATGGGAGGCGGGAATGCAACCTGAGCCAGAGGGAGAAAGGGACCAGACAGACAGTCAGCTCAGGTCTCCGTGGAGGGGCAGCCGGGCCAGCAGGTGGGTGGAGGCAGGGGCTCAGTGGCGGTACCAGGGAACCGGACACGCCCAGGGAACCGGACACTCCCCACAGGGCGGCGAAGCACTCCCCACAGGGAGGAGCGTATGGACGGGAGCCCCGGCTTCATGAATGGGAAACAAATAATTCCAGAACGGGCGATGAGGGTGCTGGGGATCACCTGGCTACAGCACTGGTAAAGAGAAGGTTTGGCGACACCGAGAAAAGGAGCAGGTCTTAGCAGGAGCCCACATTCTCAGACAAGTCTTTGTGGCCAGTGTCTGCTGTCCCTGTGGGACGGGGACACCTCATCCATGACTCCAGGTGATCCGAGGCGCTAGTCCTGAAGCCTGTGACTGCTCCAGGGACAGGGCAGGCACCTGGCTGGGTGTCTGGGAAGAGGGCGAGTCCCAAGGAGGCTGCTGAGGGACCCCTGCCCTCCGGCATCTGGCATCCGTGCCTCTGTGTGGCCTGAGTGGAGCGGCTGTGCACTGGGCAAGTGGGGGAGGGAGGAAGGGCAGGGTATGGGCTGGTTGACCCTGAGGGTCTGAAGCAGGCCCAGAGCAGCAAGGGGTGGACCCCAGGGGTCAATGCAGAGTCCCGTGTGTGGCTCAGGAGGTCCCAGGCCCTTCCTTGGACATACTTGGGCTTAGGACTAAGACAAGCTCAGGACAAGCCAACGTGGGACTGTTGTTGTCCCCTGGGGACAGGAGGTGACCACCAGGGCGGGTGGGCAGCCAACAAGCACCAAGCACTGAGGTCCCCTCCCAGGTGTTAAGTATCCAAACACCACTTCACCTCGGCTAGTTGACAAGGAGCCTCAGGCCTGGCTCTGGGGGCTCCAGGTGGTGAGGGGCTGGTGGGACGAAAGGGGTGGGTCTGGACACCGTGGCCTTTGCAACATGCACAGGAGTCATTTTTCTAAAGGACCCGCTGGACAGCTGTCCCAGGGCAGCTAAGCAGTGGGCCTGTCAGCTGAGGAGGAGGGGGCTGCCTACAGGAAAGTGCATTTCTTGGAGTCCAGCCATGGCTGCTGCTGGCATTGGGAGGGGCCGCGCCCCCAGGCCTCCAGGGTTTGGACACGGTACCAAGTGAAGCTGAAGTCCTCCAGCCCATGAGGTCCTGCATGGTGTGGCCCGCGTCCCTGGACCCCATCTTTTGTGTATCTCTGCTGGCCTCCTTGCTGCTCCTCAAGCATAAACACACTGTGGACAAAAGGGGCCACATGCTGACCTGACAAGCTCAGGGGAGGCCTGCCTGGCGGTCTTGCAAACTCGGAGACCTAAAGTCACCACAAAGGATGGTCTGAAATTAAACCTTAAAAGCAGTTATGGTGGACAGTTACATCCTAGGCCGGTATCTTCACTGACAAGGTCAACCTTTATCTTAACTGAGCCTGTCTGTCTTTTTGCATCTATGATAACACACCCTTGAAATATCTGGGTAACTTGTAACTTCCCTTTTTCTGGACTTCCTGGGGCACAACCAAATGTGCTGGGCGCCAGGACAGATACCACAAATTCCTTTATTATCATGTTAATTGTTCCTGTACCCACCTAAGTATGCGTCCATCATTTTACTTTTTATCCAATCCCAGGGGTTTCCCCCCTCCCACTTTGCTTTATCCCACCTCCTTAATCTAACACCAATGAATTTCATGTAACCCACCTATGTCCCTCCTTTGATTGCAACGTATAAATACAAATGTAACCCCGCCATTCTCCAGAGCATTATCTCAATTCGTTGAGGTTCTGCTTCCTGGCATATGTGGACAGTTTGGCTCAAATAAACTCACAAAAATTCTTTACAGGTTTCACTGTGGTTTTTTTTTTTTATGTTAACAACACCAAGCACCTCTGGCCTTAGGGCCTTTGCACATGCTGTGCCTGCTGCCATTCTCCCCTATATCCCCATGGATCTTTCCCCCTCCTCCTTTTTGTCTCTGCTCAGATACCATCTTCTCAGAGAAATCGTTCCTGACTCCCAGTATAAAGCAGCGCCCTGATCCTGGCCCTCTCGCTCCCTTTCAGTGGTTCTCAGCCTTCTGGCCCTTTAAATACAGCTCCTCATGTTGTGACCCAACCATAAAATTATTTTCGTTGCTACTTCATAACTGTAATGTTGCTACTGTTATGAATCGTCATGTAAGTATCTGATATGCAGGATGGTCTTAGGCGACCCCTGTGAAAGGGTCATTCGACCGCCAAAGGGGTCGCGACCCACAGGTTGAGAACCGCCGCAGTAGATAGTCTCTCCATGCTGTCACCATACTATGTGATTATCTATTTGCTGTCATGTTTGGTCAGAAGGCCAGTTTGCTGGGCACAGGGACTTTGTTTTATTCTCTGTTGCATCTCTAGATCCCAGAATAGTACCTGGCACATAATAGGTGCTCAGTAAATAGTCAAGTGATGCTGGAAGCTAATTCCAGCCTGTCATAATAAATGCAAAAAGTTCCTCAAAAGGTTGATGCCCCCACGCCCCCAGGATAATACCCGGCAGAGTGAAAGATGATGTGAATGAATGGATGAATGGAGAGGACCAGGTTATGGCACAGGCAGAGGGTGGAGTTGGATGGGCTTTTAGTTCCACTCCATAGAGGGTGAAGCTGTCAACAGGCCCCTGGTCCCAGCGTCCCCTCCCCTGCCTGCCTCCCGCCTCCCCTCACCTTGCGCAGGTCCTGCGCCAGCGCCTCCTGCAGCAGCTGCTTGTTGTCCTGCAGGAAGCGGCCCAGGCCCTCGAGCTGCGCAGCCCGGAACTCCGCCGGCCGCGTCCGCCCCGAGCTGAAGGCCTCCCGCAGCCGCTGCAGCGTGTCCTCGAAGGGGTCCATCCTGTGAGGGCAACGGGGAGCATGGGCAGGGATCCCACCTTCTCAGGCGCCGGCTTCAACCCCTCCTGCACCCATGTGGGCTCACAGACACCCTCACTGGACTCAGGTGTAGCCCCAGAGGGCCAGGGCTGGCCATGTTCACACACACGCACACACACACACACACACAGCACATACACACACAGCACACACAGCACATACACACACACACAGCACACACAGCACGTACACACACACAGCACACACACACAGCACATGCACACACACAGCACACACACACACACAGCGCGCACGCACAGCGCGCACGCACAGCACGCACGCACAACACACACGCACACAGCACACACACACAGCACACACACACAGCACACAGAGCACACACACACACACAGCACACAGAGCACACACACACACACAGCACACACACAGCACACACACACACAGCACACACACAGCACACACACAGCACACACACAGCACACACACAGCACACACAGCACACACAGCACGTACACACACACAGCACACACACACAGCACACGCACACACACAGCACACACACACAGCACACACACACAGCGCGCACGCACAGCACGCACGCACAGCACACGCGCACACAGCACACACACACAGCACACAGAGCACACACACACAGCGCGCGCACACAGCGTGCACACACAGCGCACACACACAGCACACACACACACAGCACACACACAGCACACACACAGCACACACACACAGCACATGCACACACACACACAGCGCACACACACAGCACACACACACACAGCACACACCAAATGCACAGACAGCTCCCCTTGGTCAGTGGACCGGGGAGCCCTGGACCCTGAGGACTGGTGTGGGCTTGGGGACAGCTACTCCACAGCCCCTAAGGGTGGGCAGGCAGCCAGGGACCAAACAGAAATTAGCCCCAAGCCAGGACCCTACCCCTTTCCAGTGCCCCTCCTGGGGATGGGGCTGCCCTCACCCTGCCAAGCCTGGAGTGGCCAGGAGGAGTTTGATAAGGAGAGGGGCAGTCCACCAACCGCCACCACAGCCACACACGTGGGGACGTTCCAGACACAGAATGCTCTGTTCCCCACCCCCATCCCCAGCGGGGCGGCGGGGGGGGCATTGCCAAGGGTGACAGTGGCTCAGAGGGTGACAGAGAGCAGGGGCCTCCTCTCCCTGTTCCCGAAAAAGACAGGGAGAGAACAGCCTCCCAGAGGCTCTGCTGCCCACCCCAGTGGGGGCAGCCGCTGTGTCGGAGGAGCAGGGAACAGTGGGGACGAGGGGTTGAGGGGCAGTCATCAGCCAGGGCTGGCAGGTGGAGTAGAGACCCGACATTCCCCCGGGGCCCCACCTGTTTACTCGACAGAGGAGCGCTCTGCCGCATTCGTTCCGTGGCCTGGTGCCAAGGACCCGGGGGACCCTTTCCTCCTGCCCTTCTGACTTCCTCCTTTCAGGTCTCAGCTTGCCTGATGCCTCCTTCAGGCAGCCCACCCTGGTTACTCCCTCCCACACCTCACAAGGCCCCTTGGCTCTGCTCCCGCTGTACCGGGTCACATGTGTAATAAATACCCAGTTTCATCCTGTCCTCCCCCCTGGATCTCCCCCTCCTTCCCACCCCCTCCCCCCATTAGACTTAACTCATCGTTGGGGGTCCTAGCACCCACTCTCCTGCTCGTTAGGGGGCAGTGAGAGCACCCACCAGCTGGCACGGTGTTTATCAAGAGCGAGTCCAGTCTGAGCCCAGGGCCGTAGTCAGTGCCTCCACGGCTGCCGCTGTTGTGCAATGGCTGCTGTCACAGTGGGTTCAGCTTTCTAGAATCTCCATGGCCCGAGGGCAGAGCCTACTGCAGCCAACTGGATGGCAGCCCAATGGGTCTCTGTGCTGAGAGCCTGGCTGGAGCCCTCCCCGGCCCACTGGGTGTGACTGGGGCCAAGCTGACCCCACAGGCCCCTGGCTCTGGTTGGGGGAAACGGGGCAGTTACCTCGGGCACCATGGCCTTAGAGGGTGGCGGTGTGGCAGAAGTGGATGTGCTCAGAGCCCCTCTCGGCCCCAGGCTCCACCCTTTTTCTGGGACGAAGGCGCCCTGTCCCTGCGGAGACCCAGGTGCAAGAGCCTGCGGCCTCTGGATCCGCATCTGGGCTGGTGTCCCCGGCTCTGCCTCTTAGTGGCCTGACCTTGGGCAAGACACTCACCCTCTCTCTGCCTCAGTTTCCTTGTCACAAGGTGGGGATGAGAGAGCGCCGGCTGTCCTCCTGGGGATTAACGACCGACCGTTTTCCTGTGAGCAGGGAGCGCCCAGTGAAGCCACAATGCTCCTCCCGCCCCCTCGGTCCTGCTGTCACTCACAGACTTCTGATGGGGGCTGGGGCACAGCACCCCACCCTCTCCTGCCTCCCAGGGTTGTTTGCACTTTCGTTAGAGCCTTGGCCGAACCCACAAAAATGTAAGGCGCGGCACCAGGCACTGGGCACTGGAGTGGTGCACTTCAAGGTGAGGGCGGGAGCTCTGCGGGGGTGCGGTAGGTGGAGGGGGCAGTGGAAATCAGGATGGAACCTTCCAGCAGCCTCTCTTGGCAACACTGAGGCAAACTCACCCAATATTGCCCCCTGCTGGTTGGCCCCCAGGAGCTGCCCGCTGGGGAATGAGGAGCTGGGCACAGCCAGGCACGCATGGAAGCCAAGGCTGCCTTCCACCAGGGTCTGGGGGGACCCTGGGCCTGTGACCTAGCAAAGGACCCAGAAATGACAGGGTTCCCCAAGTCCACCGCCATCCTGGGCACATCTGAGCAGCCTAAGTTCATAAGGAAGTCAGATTCCACCCTGGCCGTTTGGCTCAATGGATAGAGTGTCGGCCTATGGACGGTCCAGGTTCGATTCCGGTCAAGGGCACATACCTCGGTTGCAGACTCAATCCCTGGCCCTGGTCCAGGCCTGTGCGGGAGGCAACCAATCAATGTGTCTCTCTCACATTGATGTTTCTGTCTGTCTCTCTCCCTCCTACTTTCTCTAAAAATCAAGGGAAAAATATCCTCAGGTGAGGATTAAAAAGTCAGGTGCCATCACCTGCGGCCCAGTGACTCACTTAACCAGGACAGCTGGGAGGGGTCCCCGTTGCTCCTCCCCATTGGAGGAGATGGAGATCAGGCACAGACAGCAAGGAGCCTGCCTGCGGCCCCATCCCCCACCGAGGCTGGGCGGGGAGCAGGGGAGCAGGGCAGCCTGACCCTGGGGAGATGGAGCACCTTGGCCGGCCTCAGCTGCAGACCCCGGGCCAGGTAGGCAGTGGCGTGTGGTACCCAGCTGGGTGGGGAGGTGTGTTGTCCGTATCCTGCTCCCTTGGCCGCTGGCCGCTCACTGTTCCTGCCGATCCCCTCTCTGCTTCCCCATCTTGCCTCACTCGAGGTCCCGGGGCTGGCAGGCCAGGGCTCCCGGGGGCACGGACCCTCACAGCAGGCTGCGGGGCACCCACTCAGCCGTTTCTGTCCTGGACCTGCTGCTTCTGGGTGTGTGTGTTGGGGGGGGGGGGGCAGGAGTTGCTAAATCGCTGGATGGTGATAAGGGACAGACCTGTTTCCCTGGCCTGGGACCTGGGAGGACGAAGCAGGTCCCCTTAAGGCCACAGGCCTGGGATTCCTCTGATAAGAATAACCAGGTACTCACCATGCCAAGCTCTGTGCCAGCCTGGGTGTGGCTAGAGCCCGGTGCCCCTCAAGAAAGCTGAGGCCCAGGAAAGTCACAGAGGCTCGAGGAGGGGGATGGATGGGGTGGGCACCCAGGTCTGCTGGCTCCAAGGCACCACCGCCAATCTCCTGCTAGGAGACGTCGGGTAGGTGGCACGGCCTTTCTGGGGCTCGCTTTCCCTGTCTGTGAAGTGGGGGTGGCACCTGCAGCTGCCCCGTGTGCTGCTGGGAGGTCCTGTGTGCCAGGCCGAGCCCTGAATGCCCAGTGACGATGTCTCTGAGAGGCTGTATTCAGACTGCGAAGGGCAGCTGCCCAGGGGCTGTGGGGAGGAGACGCTGGAGCGGGAGCCCGAGGAGAACTGAAGGCAGTGTGAGCGCCAGGGCGGCCAGGACTTCCACCTGAGACCCAGGGCGGGGCGGGGCGGGGAGGCAGCGCTGGGGAAGATGACCGAGGGAACCATGGTGGCTGGGGGCCCTCTCAGCTGCCAGAGGTGGCAGTCACCGACCAGCCTGGAAGCTCCTGATTCCAATCTGATCTTACCCTGGATTTCCACGGGCCCTGAAGCTCTGGGCAGCTGCCCCTCCCTTCCTTGAGGGCCATCGGGTGCTGGGACCAACCCCAGCCCTGCCCACGGAGAGGCTGCGCTGAGCTCCAAATGCATGCTTGACCGCGCCCCCCCTCCCCCGCCCAGGATGGGGTGCTCTCCCTCCTGGGAACGCCAGGTCCAGAGCTGGGTCCCTGGGCTCCCTTACAGGATGTGTAACCCCAGAGAGAGGAAGGGTGGTGGCCCAGCTCAGACAAAATGAGGGTGCTGTCGGCCTCAGGCTCCCCCCCACACTCGGATCTCTCCTCAGCCCTTTCCACTCCCCTTTAGATCTCAGCAAAGGGACGTCCCTCCCCACTTCCCCTTTCTCCCCAGGCTGGCCGAGGCCTTCTGAGGACAAAGCCGGTCTGTGCTTATGGCCGGGAGTGGCCTGCCTGCCTGGGCTGCCAGCACCGGGAGTCCTGAGCCAGCCCACCAGCCGGATCCCTGGCCCCGACTGCTCGCGGCTCTCTCTCGGCCTCCCCAGGACACGGTACCTGAGGCTCTGCCAAGCTGTCCTTCCTCCTGGCGTCCTGCTGTGTGGCCAGCCTGCCTTATGAAATGTCCAGGGCTGGGCCTGCCCTGGGGCGGGGCCGCCCTGGCCTGGAGCCTGGGCTGAGATTCGCGGCCACCTCCCTCCCTGAGCCCGAGAGTGTGACCCCTGCTGGACCCCGAGCTAGATCCGGGCCAGAACGGAGACTTCCTCCCCTAAATCCCCACAGAGACTCTTATCAACCCGCCAGGCGATGGTTCCAGACAGGCCCCTGCCCTTCCCCGGGTGGGCATGCACGGCTTCCCCTCACGTGTCTGGGGCGGTCCCACCCCGCGTCCCCATCCATCCTGGCCCGTCTTATGTAACTCCTTGGCGCCGTCCACGAATCCACATCCCCTTGCCACTGCCCAAGGCGCACTTCACCGGTAAGTCTCCTTAATGAACCCCTGAGGTAATGAGGGGGTTGCCAGCCTCCTGTGGTCTCTCAGCCCCAGGAGCTCTGAGCTGAGGGGCCACCCAAGGCCCGGTGGCAGGGACCCAGGCCCAGCTGGAGCAGGAAGGAGAGACCAGGCGGTGGCTGTGAGAATTATGCTGTGGGGTGGGGCCCAGTGGCTCGGAAGAGGAAGGAAAACCCTGCCCCCCCCCCCAGCTCACCCGAGTCTCAGTTCCAATCTGCAAAATGAGGAGGCAGATCCAGAGATGGCTGGCGTCCAGAAACACAATCTCAGGGCCACACCCTCTGTGTGTCTGTGTCAACACCATCAACACCTCGTCTAGCGCCCCTCACGGAGCCTGGCCCCGCAGCCGGGCATTTTACACGGAGGAAACGGGGTCCCAGAGCGGGGACAGGACTTGATCACAAAGGGTATGAGTGGCAGGGCCGGGACCCACTCGGGAAGCGTCCATTCCTAGGTGTCCCCTCCCACCCCGGGGAAGAGCGCGCCCTCTGCCCCCAGGGCAGCTGTGTGATGACAAGTGTCACCATGGTGGTTCCTGTGTTCCTGCTCCTCAGGTGCCTCAGCGCTGCCGGGCACCTATCCTCTGCCCTGCCCTGGCCTCCACCCCCTCACACCTGTGGGAGCCAACACAAAGCGGGTGATTCCCTGGCAGCTGCTGGTGTCAGACAGGCAGGGGTTAGGTAACAGGTGTGGAGGCAGGGACATCCTGTGCCATCGCCCTGTGTGTGCCAGCTACCCTGGACCTGCAGCCACTGTCCCCGCTGCCCTTTTGCCTTGGTGCCCTGGATCTGCCTCTGATCCTGGCCTGGGGCCTGTGGGCCGCCCCACCCCTGGGAAAAGCTCCTCATCACCCCCACCCTCCCTGCCTACCTGGGAGGGCAGGAGAGGTCTGGCCCACACCTGCTCTGGCGACCTCCGGAGTTGTCAGCCACTTGGGACAGGGGTCAGGGCCTGCAGAGGCCCCCGTCCTCTGTGAGTGATGGAGCCCCCAGCCGCTGCCTGTCACGTGGCTCAGCATGTGACAGCCCAGCCCTGCTGTCTGGAGCCGAGCCAGGCAGAGGCAGAGGCAGAGGCAGAGGCAGAGGCAGAGCTGGCTCTAGGTGGGGCTGGGCTAGGGCTGAGCCTGGCAGCCTTTGGCTAGGAATCAGGCTCAGAGAGGGACAGCCACTGGACTAAGGCCACACAGCAAATCAGGGACCCAGCTGGGGAAGTACTGGTGAGTAGGAGGGGTGTTGCAGGATCTCAAGGGGTCCCTCCCTAGCCAGGGATCTCCCCCTACAGGGGCTACTCCTGAACTTGTCATGAATTCAGGGACACCCTGGAAGGTCCCCAAAGAGGCCTGACCTCCTGGCACCGGGGTCCTGACTGGGGCTGGCAGTGAAGCCCCCAGTCTGAGGGGCACTGTTTCTTGGGGAGGAATAGGGGCCAGTCCTCTCTCTTCTCTCGGTTGGATGCCTCTGTTACAGATGCAACAACAGGCTCAGGGAGGAGCAGAGACCAGGCCAGGGCCATAGCGAGAGGGGCCGCCGGGGATTCTAGCCCAGCCAGGCCAGACTTGCCGACCCTTGTTCAGGAGCTGGGTGGGGAGGTCACCCCTACTGCTGGGAGCCCCTGAGCTGGACATCTGGGTGCCAGGCCCTGGGCAGGGTCCGTGGCACATCTCAGCTTAGGGACCGTCCCCCAGCCTGTGACGATCATCGTCCCCACGGCATTTCGTTTTAAAAAGTGGTGAGCCCTGACCGGTTTGGCTCAGTGGATAGAGCATTGGCCTGAGGACTGAAGGGTCCCAGGTTCGGTTCCGGTCAAAGGCATGTACCTTGGTTGTGGGGACATCCCCGGTAGGGGGTGTGCAGAAGGCAGCTGATCGATGTTTCTCTCTCATCGATGTTTCTGGCTCTCTATCCCTCTCCCTTCCTCTCTTTAAAAAAAAAAATCAATAAAATATATTTAAAAAGTGGTGATACCCACCTCAGTGCAGAGAAGTGGTGTTGGGCGAGCATGCAGTGGGCCCAGCAGACCACAGGAATGCACATGTAACAAGGTCCAATGCTCAGCCGTAGAGTAACCTCTTTTTCAGGCAGGGCCTGTGGGGCAGAGAGAGAAACCATGCAGCATCAGGGAAATCAGAGCATAAGAAGCAGCTGCTACCCGCTGAGCGCACTGAGCGTGTGCCGTCTTGCTGCTGGGGCGGGAATGGGAGACGTTTGGGACACGTCGGCGCTGGTGGGCCTTTCACGAGGCAAACCACCGCTCCCCTCCTACCTTTGCTTTCTGGTTGTTTCTTTTTTTTCTTTTTTTAAAATATATTTTATTGCCAAAACCGGTTTGGCTCAGTGGATAGAGCGTCGGCCTGCGGACTGAAGGGTCCCGGGTTCGATTCCGGACAAGGGCATGTACCTGGGTTGCGCACATATCCCCAGTAGGGGATGTGCAGGAGGCGGCTGATCGATGTTTCTCTCTCATCGATGTTTCTAACTCTCTATCTCTCTCCCTTCTTCTCTGTAAAAAATCAATAAAATATATTTAAAAAAAAATAAAATAAAATAAAATATATTTTATTGATTTTTTACAGAGAGGAAGGGAGAGAGATAGAGAGTTAGAAACATCGATGAGAGAGAAACATCGATCAGCTGCCTCCTGCACATCTCCCACTGGGGATGTGCCCGCAACCCAGGTACATGCCCCCGACCGGAATCAAACCCAGGACCTTTCAGTCCGCAGGCCGACGCTCTATCCACTGAGCCAAACCGGTTTCGGCTTCTGGTTGTTTCTTAAAACACCGATCCATCTCCTCTTGGGAGGAAGACACCAAACCTTCCTTCTGGTGGGAGCTACAAAACCAATGAACTCAACAAGCCCTGTCCCTTCTCCCCCTGAGCAGGCACGCCCCCCGGAGACCTTTACCCTTCCTTGTACAGCACTCAGCCACTCAGGGTGACCCACAATTGGCAGCTCGAAGCCCACCCACTGGGCCTGTGACTCCTCCCGCCCCGCCCCGCCCGGGGGTGTGCCCGACCCCGCCGTGCCCCCATGCCATGGCTCTCAGGCGCAACCTCTAGGGCAGCTCGGGGAGCTTGCTGGCCTCGTTCCAGCCGCCTGTCTCTCCCTCCCCCTCTAGGACTTCTGTGGGCTTGACCTCTTTCCGACGTGGTGACAACTAATAGTGTCCCCTGTCCGTCTCCCTCCACGAGAGCCACCCCCAGGTCTGCTCTGCCTCTAAGTGCTTCCCGTCCTCCGCCGCCTGCCTGTGCCCCTCCATCCTGGACAGCGTGCTTCTCCGCTTGCTCTGATGCTGCAGGTGCGGAAGAGTGTGGGGTGCGCCCAATACTTGAGGTGAAGGGGCTTCCCACACTCAAGCCCAGAGGAGACCAGGCTCCCAGCTGGGAGGATGCCCCGGGATCCTGCTTCATGGTGAGGGCCCTTCCCAGGCCTGTCCCTCCCTGGCTCGTCCTGGGTTCTCTGTTGGAGGAGGCAGAGACGTGGCTGCCAATCCAATGCACTTGGCTGAATCATTTCTTCCCTAGGGGCATCAGGCGGCGAAGTGGGCAGAGAGGGAAGGGTCCTTTACAGATCAGAGATGCTAGTCTGTACCCAGGCCCCAGGGCCCCTTTCCAATATGGGTTTAGAGGGGTGCCCTCCAGGGAGGAGCAAGGGGTCATTCTTCGTGTGTGTCTTCCTCACTCTCGTGCAGAGCCTATGGACCCGGCCTCCCAGCCTCTGCTCCATTAAGCCCACGCCCTGAGGACACACCACCCTCTCCCAGCCATCTTCCCTCCTGGATGCAACTCATGCGCCGGATGAATTCTACAGGACCGCATCCTCCAGGGCATCAAAGTCCGCTGCCCCCACATCAGCCCGTGGCCTCCTGTATCTCCTCACCCCTCCCCACCCGGCGCCACGGCCACGCCCTGGACTTTGTCATCACAGGTGTCCATTCTCTGACCATGCCGCCAGCCGCCTGGCCTCCCAGCACCCACTGCATCCCTGATCCCCGCCTCCTCCCTGCCCCGGACCTCGGGTCCTGCCCTCTCGCCCGCTCTTCCACGTGCCCCACCTCTAGGCGCCACTGGCATGAGTCCACCTGTGTTGCTTACCTATACCTGCACGTGGGCGTGGTCTGGGAAGGTTCCACCAGCTCTCAGCCTGAAGCCCCTGCAAACGCAGGCTCTCCACACCCCCAGCTCTCCGCCCTCCCAGCAAGGCTTCTGGGATAGGGACCTGCCAGCACTTCACTCGCCCATCCGTCCACCCACACTTACTGAGCACCTCCTAAGTGCCTGACACAAGCCTCTGCATGGGGGGCACAGGGTGAGCAGTCGCCTGGCGGACAGACAAACCACAGAAAAGCGGAAGAAAAGTCGTCTAAGCTCTTCTCCGAAATGGCTGGGCCAGTTTACAGCCCCAGGAGGTGCACAACAGTCCCCTTTCTTCTACCCCCAGGCCAGCCCTTGTTACCTCTTGTCTACTTGATGACGGCCATTCTGACAGGCGTGGGTCTATCTCACTGTGGTTTGATTTGCATTTCTCTGATGATTAGTGATGTTGAGGAGCACCTTTTCATTATCTGTTGGCCATTTGGATGTCTTCTTTGGAAAAAATGTCTGGTTAGTTCCTCTGCCCATTTTTTAATTGAATTGTTTGGGTGATTTTTTTTTTTTATTGAGTTGTTTGAGTTACTTATAAATTTTGGATATTAGCCTCTCATCTGACACATGGTTTGCAAATATTCTCTCCTACTCTGTGAGTTGCCTTTTTTATTTTATTTTTTAAGAGAGAGAGAGAGAGTGGAAGGGAGGAGGTGAGACAGAGAGAGAGAGAAACATGGATGTGAGAGACTTGATTGGTTTCCTCCAGGACACACAGGCCAGTACTGTGAGTGGAGCCCACAACCAAGGTTGCCACCGAGGTATGTGCCCTTGACCAGAATCGAACCCGCGACCCTTCCATCCACAGGCTGATGCTCTCTCCACTGAGCCAAGCCAGGTGGGCATCTTTGTATTTTTTAAAAATATTTTTTTGTTGATTTCAGAGAGGAAGGGAGAGGGAAAGATAGAGGCATCATTGATGAGAAAGAATCATTGATTGACTGCCTCCTGTACGCCCCCTACTGGGGGGTCAAGCCCAGAACCCAGGCATGTGCTCAGACCGGGAATGGAACCAAGATCTCCTGGTTCATAGGTTGACGCTGAACCACTGAGCCACACTGGCTGGGCTTGCCTTTGTGTTTCTATTGCTTCTTTTGCAGGGCAGAAGCTTTTACATTTGATGTGATTCCACTTGTTGGTTTTTTTTCTTCTGTTATTTGTGCTTTGGTGTCATATCAAAAATATCATTGCCAAGGCCAATGTGAAAAGGAATAAAGGAAATCTCATTTATTTTATTTTAAAATATATTTTATTGATTTTTTACAGAAAGGAAGGAAGAGGGAGAGAGAGTTAGAAACATCGATGAGAGAGAAGCATCGATCAGCTGCCTCCTGCACACCCCCAACTGGGGATGTGCCCAAGGTACATGCCCTTGACTGGAATCGAACCTGGGACCCTTCAGTCCGCAGGCTGACGCTCTATCCACTGAGCCAAACCGGTTAGGACTAAAGGAAACATTTAAAAGGGAGCTGGGTCCTGACTGGTTTGGCTCAGTGGATAGAGCGTCAGCCTGCGGACTGAAGGGTCCCAGGTTCGATTCCAGTCAAGGGCATGTACCTTGGTTGTGGGCACATCCCCAGTTGGGGGTGTGCAGGAGGCAGCTGATTGATGTGTCTACCTCTCTATCCCTCTCCCTTCCTCTCTGAAAAAATTTTAAAAAATAAAATAAAACAAAGAATTCTGCTCTATTTACAAAAAAATAAAAATAAAACGGAATTGGAAGCCCTGCTCTCATGCACTACCACTCACCACATCTTTCAGACTCCAACAGAAAGAAGCCTACCTTGCTACTCTAGTAGGAGGAGGGAAGGTTTTCTCCTTGCTTAGCAACAGACCTAGCCAATGAGAAACATCCATGAATCAGCCAATGGAAAGCTACTACACTTTAGAACTCCCAGTTTCTTCCAATGGACAGCCTATATAATAAAGAGGTAATATGCAAATTGACCCTCATGCCCTTGTGTTACAAGATGGCCACCCCTTGTCGTCACAAGATGGCCAGCAGGGGAGGGCAGTTGGGGGGGACCAGGCCTGCAGGGGAGGGCAATTGGGGGCGAATGGGTAGGCAGGAGAGCAGTTAGGTGTCAATCAGGCCAGCAGGGGAGCGGTTATGGGGTGATCAGGCTGGCAGGCAGAAGTGTTTAGGAGCCAGCAGTCCTGGATTGTGAGAGGGATGTCCTACTGCTGGTTTAGGCCCAATACCGCAGGGATTGGGGAAAAACCGACAGTCAGACATCCCCCGAGTGATCCCAGATTGGAGAGGACACAGGCTGGGCTGAGGGATAACCCACCCCAAGTGCACGAATTTCGTGCACTGGGCCTCTAGTCCTGTATAATAAAAGGCTAATATGCAAATAGACCGAACAGCAGAACAACCAGAACAACTGAACAATCGGTCACTATGATTGCACTGACCACCAGGGGGCGTGCGTGGAACATGGTGGGCGTCAGCTGCGGCAGGATGGTGGAGCAGGTAAGTGGGGGCACCAGACCAAGGTGGGGCGCCAGTTGCTGTCATCAGGGTGAGCCTCTGGTGGTAACTGAAAATTCTTTGCTCCTACGTGCCACGGCGCCACCTGGCGCTCACACCTGCTGCTGGCACCCAGCGCCGGCCCTGATCACTCAGCACTGTCAGTGGGTGTGAGCAGCAGCTGCCGGCCCCAATCGTCCCTCAGGGCTTCTCCACCTCCTCCTGCTCCTGAGAGGTGATTGGGGCAGCAGCCGCCACTCGCACCCACTGACGGTGCCAGCCCTGCTTGCACCTGCTACTGGCACCAACGCCAATCACTCCACATCATCAGCAGATGTGAGCGGGGCCAGCGCCATCAGCGTGTGGGAGCAGCAGTGGCGGGAACGGGGCTGCTGGCAGACAGGGGACCAGGGGCTGTTGCAGCAGGGGCTGAGACCCACCCCTGTGCCCACTGCAGCCTTGTGGCCCACAGTTCCTTCCAAGGTGCACAAATTCATGCACTGGGCCCCTACTTGTTTATAACAGCCCCTCCCAACTGACCCTTTTTCTCTACAAGTAACATTCCTCCTTTTTTCTCCAGACTTACCTACGGTTTGCCATGGCTAACATGTCCCGAACTGCAATTCCTCAGCCATTCCAAGTCCTCTGAATAAACCGTTACATATTTTGCTGGTAAAATAACTAGCTGTTTTATTTTTGAGATTGACACCAGTGTCAAAGAGCTTCTTCCCTACATTTTCTTCTAGGAATTTCGTGGTCTCGGGTCTTACATTTAAATCTACTCTATTTAGATTTAATTTTTGTAAGCGGTGTAAGACAGAGGTCCAATCTCATTTGCCTACGTGTGGTTATCCAGTTTTTCTAACACCATTTGTTGAAGAGACTACCCTGGGAAATGCATGGTTTAAAGATCTCCCCAAGTGTTTCTAACCAGGGAAACAGCCAGTGCGATGGAGGGTCCCCTCGGGTAAGGCTGCAGCCCTGGACCCAGTGGGGTGGATGTGGGGGCTCTGACCCCTCCTGCAGGGTGGTGATGGGGTCACCCCACTGTAGCCCAGCAGCCACCGCAATCACGGCCTCCGAGTGGCCCTGCCAGAGCTTCCACTTGCAGGTGCCCAAACGGAAGCTGGAGGTGCCCGGGGGGTGGCACAGGCTGCCCTGTCCTGTGGTAGGAGCCCTCTGGGGGGGGGGGGGGGCTGCGATGGGGGCTCTTTGCTGACCTGCAAACACACACTTTGGGGCCTGGAGGTGGGGCTAGGGATGACGTAGTAACATGGAGGGGAGCTTATCATGGGCCTCGCACTCTTCTAAAGCTTTGCTTTAACTCAATCCAGCAATAGCCCTAGGAAGTAGTGCCCAGCACCCCGTTTTACAGGTGAGGAAACTGAGGCACAGAGAAGTGGAGTTAATTCCCAAAGACACCAAGCCAGGAGGTGGCTGAGTGGGGATTTGAACCAGTATCTCACATGCTGAGACTGGGTCCTGGTCGCACATAGACACTCCCCTCTAACACACACACACACACACACACACACACACACACACACACACACACGCCTCCGCAGCTGTGCCGGGGCCACGCCTCCGCGGGTAGGAAGCGGGCGGGACGGGGGCAGGTCCCCGCCTCCGGGAGGAAGTGCCGGGCGCTGCTGGGACGCGGGGGCCGCCACCACCGGTCCTCGGGCGGGGACAGGCCATGGCCGAGCCGCCACTCTACCCGGTGGCGGGGGCCGCGGGGCCGCAGGGCGATGAGGACCGACTCGGGCTGCCCGACGGGTCCGGGGCCCCGGTGAGCGGGGACGGGACCGCGGCGGGGCGCGGGGCCCCGGGCGGGCCGGGTTCTCCGGGATGGGGCTGGGATGCAGCCCCGGGGCGGGCCGCGGTGGGGTGGGAGCCCGGGCGCCGTCCGTGCCAGCGCCGTGCCTGCCCCGCAGCTGGACGAGCTGGTGGGCGCGTACCCCAACTACAACGAGGAGGAGGAGGAGCGCCGCTACTACCGCCGCAAGCGCCTCGGGGTGCTCAAGAACGTGCTGGCGGCCAGCGCGGGCGGCATGCTCACCTACGCAGTCTACCTGGGTGTGTACCTGCCCTGCCCTGCCCCTGCCCTGCCCCTGCCCTGCCCCTGCCCTGCCCCTGCCCCGCCCCTGCCCCTGCCCCTGCCCCTGCCCCTGCCCTGCCCCTGCCGGCCGGGGACCGCCTCCGGGCACTGGCGCCGGACCCCAGGGCTCCGCGACCCCCACCTCCCTGCCCTCCCGCCCGGACCCGGTCTGGGAAAGAGAAACCTTAGGGGCTTCGGTCTCCCTTCCTCTTTTCACTTCCCAGTCCGCTGCCTCGCAGCTGCAGTGGCCTCCCCTCCCCACGTGGGGGCGGGGCGAGACGGGGCGGTGTCTCCGGGCCCCATGGAGCCTAGGGGAACATGGGGACAAGGAGGGGGATCCAAGAGACCTGGGAGCGGGGGTAAGGGGGTTGGGGGGGTGGGAATAAAGTCGCTGACGCTGCAGGGCTGGTAGGACGCGTGGCCCAGCCTGGCTCCCGCTCTGTCCTCCATCCAGGCCCCGCCGGGTCGCAGGATGAGGGGACCCTTTGGTGAAAGTGTTCCAGCCTCTGCTTGCTCGGCGCGGCTGCCCCCAGCCAGGCCGCCCCTGCAGCCCCCTGTCTCTAGGTCTCCTGCAGATGCAGCTGATCCTGCACTACGACGAGACCTACCGAGAGGTGAAGTATGGCAACATGGGGCTGCCCGACATCGACAGCAAGATGCTCATCGGCATCAACGTGACGCCCATCGCGGCCCTCCTCTACACACCTGTGCTCATCAGGTGCGCACTGCTGGCCCCAGAGGGCTGGGCTGTTACCCTGATCTTGCAGGGGCTGCCCTGGTGGACTTGGGAGTCAGGGAGTTGGGAGACTCCTTGCCTCCCTGGAGGGGCGGGAGAGAAGGGGTGAAGCCTGGATTTGGGGGAGGAAACAAGAGCTTTGCCCAGGACACACTGGGTTTCAAGCAACTGAAAGTCACTCAGCTCCTTCCCTCAGCTTGCCTGCGACCCATGTGGCATTGGCCGCATGCCCTTCCTCTGTGGCACCCACCCCTGGCCCAATCAGCTGTGGCTGGTGTGGAGGGACCTTTCTCACGGAAAGGGGGAAAGGGCGTGGCTGGGCAGGTGCCCCAGAAGGCCTGCTTTAGACTGAGCTTGGCGGCATCTGGCCCAGCCTCCGGCCACTACAAAAATCCCTCCACAAACACGTTACCCAACGGGCGGTAGGCCTGTGCTCAGACAGGCCAGAGATGTGGACAAATTAGATGGGTTTCAGTTCCCTTATCCTTAAAAAAGAATCTTTGTCACAATTGCACAAACAGCGTTAGAGTCATAATTGAAACCAGAAAAGGGAAAATCCACCCCCAAGCCCTCCAGGAAGCCGGCTGCCTTTGTTGTCCCCCTGTGTGGTGTGTGGATGGCATCCATGGCCTTGTCGCCAGAGCATCAGGGAGCCACGTTCACTTTCCTGCTTTTTTTCTTCTTCATTCCTCATTATTTTATTTTTAAATTTATCTTTATTGTTGAAAGTATTACAGACGTTCCTTCCTTTTTAAGTTGCTGTTTTTCCCCCATTGACTCCCTTCTCCCCATCCGCCCCTCCACGGCCTTCACCACACTGTGGTCTGTGTCCATGGGCTATGCATATAGGCATGTAAGTTCCCTGTTACTGTCCCTCCCCCACCCTCCACTCTGCTACCCCCACCCCACCTTCCCTCTGAAATTCATCAGCTTTGCTTTCTTTCTTTTCACTGCACACATCTTGGCCTGCCCCCTGCTTCCCAGGGGGCACTTTGCCATGATAGCATTGTCTGCAGAGTTGTGGACATCCAGCTTGGCTTAGAGTTGTACCTTGCAGCACCCTCTCCTTTAAAAAAAATAATATATATATATATATATATATATATATATATATATATATATATCGATGTTTCTAACTCTCTATCCCTCTCCTTTCCTCTCTGTAAAAAATCAATAAAATACATTTTTAAAAAAAGAAAAGAAACATTGATGAGAGAAACATCGATCAGCTGCCTCCTGCACACCCCCAATTGGTGATGTGCCCGCAACCAAGGTACATGCCCTTGTCTGGAATCTAACCTGGGACCCTTCAGTCTGCAGGCCAATGCTCTATCCACTAAGCCAAACCAGTTAGGGCTAATATATATATATTGATCTCAGAGTGGAAGGGAAAGGGAGAGAGAGATAGAAACATCAATGATGAGAATCATTGCTTGGCTGTTACTTGTATGCCCCCTACTGGGGACCAAGCCCATAACCCAGACATGTGCCCTGGCCAGGAATTGAACCATGACCTCCTGGATCATAGGTTGATGCTCAACCATTGAGCCACGCCGGTAGGGTACCCTCTCCTTTTTTGCACATTCACTTTGTGCTTTGTAGCTGTTTTCTGCATAAGATGAAAAAAGAAAGTTTCCAGGATAAATTCCCAGTAGGGCCCTTACTTAAGGTCACCAGCTTATGAAAGGCTATATGGCTCTGGAAACCCATCACTATTAAGAACAGCTGCCAGCTCATCTCATTTCCCATGTGCTGGGCGCTTTTATAAATGTTACCTCATTCCTTACCATTTGAGGTAGATGCTCTAAGCTTAGACACGGAGAAGCCAAGAGATTGGACAGCTTGCCCAAGTCCCACAGGCAGCCCGTGGCAGACGGAAGGTTTGCTCCTTGCCCAAACTACCAGGCTGATTTCCCACTGGCTGTGTGAACCAGGGCCCTGTACTAGAAGAGAAAGTAATTGTATCGGAAAAACAGGGTCTCTTCACTTTGAGCTGCCTGGAAACCAAAGGGAACTAGTGAGCACACACACTCAACAAACAAAGATCTCAGGGGCGGTTTTCAGCCTGGGCAGCCTCCATGCCCTGAATAGGCCCTTAGCTGTTGCTTGTCAAGCCCCTTCGAACCCGTGTGACATTGTCTCAGAGCCACTGAGGAGGAGCCTTCCTGATGACCGCACGGCCGGCCGGAGCAGCGGCCGGGAGGAAGGGATACGAAGGTGCTGGCCGGCACTGGAGCCTCCCCCTGTCTCTGCTCCTCCGTTTCCTTGAGCCAGGCTGGGTCCAGGCCCTTGGCCATGTGCCTGGGCCCTGCAGTCCCAGCACATGAGTGAGGAAAAGGGGGTTGGTGAGTCAGCCCAGGACTCACACGAGGGAGTCCTTGATTCCAAGGCCAGGGGTGTCTCCCCACCTCACACAGCCTCATGAACGGAGAGTTGTGGGCACTCCGGTATCGGCCCTGGCAGTCCCCATCAGCCCGTGATACCAGCATCTCTCTCAATGCCCGTAGGTTTTTTGGCACCAAGTGGATGATGTTCCTGGGCGTGGGCATCTATGCCCTCTTCGTCTCCACCAACTACTGGGAACGCTACTACACACTTGTGCCCTCCGCCGTGGCCCTGGGCATGGCCATCGTGCCTCTTTGGGCCTCCATGGGCAACTACATCACCAGGTGAGCCTGGTGGACAACAGGGTGGGAAGCTGGGGACCTGGCTGACCTCTGCTGCATTGCCAACCGTGGCCAGAGGACCTGGGATTGGCCCTTCCGCCCCCTGGGCCTCAGTTCCCCCATCCATAAGATGCGGGGGCTGGCCAGCCCACAGCTCTGGGTGCAGGAAGCAGAGGTGTCTGGCAGAGGTTGGGCTGGGGAAAGCCTTCTCCTTTGTGGTCCAGGATGGCCCAGAAGTACTACGAGTACTCCCACTACAAGGAGCGGGACGAGCAGGGCCCGCAGCAGCGCCCGCCGCGGGGCTCCCACGCGCCCTACCTCCTAGTCTTCCAAACCATCTTCTATAGCTTCTTCCATGTGAGTGCCACACACGGGGCCCTGGGGGGTATTCTAGCCCGAGAGCCCACACACTGGAACCCATTCCAGGCTTGTCAGCCTTCTAGTCCCCCTGCTTGCTTACCCCAAGTGATTAAAACCTCATTCCCTGGCTGTCCACAGTGTTGACCAGGGGGAAGGCCTCTGGCATTGGACTATCTCCCTCTACCCAGAGGTGGGAGGGCTCCTGTCCCCCCAAGACCCCTCCCAGATCATGCCTGTGCCTCCTGCCCACAGCTGAGCTTCGCCTGCGCCCAACTGCCCATGATCTACTTCCTGAATCACTACCTGTATGACCTGAACCACACTCTGAGCAATGTGCACAGCTGCGGTTAGTCCTCGTGGGGATGGGGCCCCCAAGCCCTGCTCACCTCCCCCATTGAGTTATCCTGCAGACACTGGGCCCTCCAGGGCAGAGGATGCTCTCTCTCACAGGGTTCAGGGCTGTAATTCCGGGGTCCAAGGCCCTGTTAAAATATGTATTTAATCTGACCCAGCAAGGGGGGAGTGGGTGGGGGAGGGGGATGTATCAGGGAAGGCTGCCTGGGGGAGGTGCCATCTGGGATCAAGCTGCCTATGGGATCTCTCTTGGGGTCAAGTCCTATCCTCAGAGCTCAATCAGTGCAAGGTGAATGTATAGATGTGGGGATGCACTGGCGCCGGACCCCCAACCCTAGCCTCTGTGCAATAGGATGGGAAGGGGGATGGGGTGGGAAGGGGAATGGAGGAAGGTGTTCCTTTCCTTGGAGTGTGTTCAGCCCTAGTGACCCTCACATCCAAACTGCCCTCCAAGGAACCCTGCCTTTGCATGCGTTGCCCTGGCCCGTCCCCTTTAACCCCCCGCTCCCGCCCACCCGCCCGTCCCCTTAGCTCCCCTCCCGCCCACCGGCCTGGCTGCATTTCTCTGTGATTGAGTTGAGAGGATACCCTACTTCCTGCCTCACAGTGCTCGCACCATCGCTTCGCAGGTACCAACAGCCAGGGCATCCTCAGCGGCTTCAACAAGACGGTCCTCAAGTCGCTGCCGCGGAGCCGAAACCTCATTGTGGTGGAGAGCGTGCTCATGGCCGTGGCCTTCGTGGCCATGCTGCTGGTGCGGCCCAGGACGGCGGGGGGGGGGGGGGGGGGGGGATGGGGCGGAGTCACTGACGTCTGGGCGCATAAGGGTGCCGTCTGGGCGGGGGCTGGCTCCTGGGCAGGCTGCGGCCTGGAGGCGTGGTCTGCGTGGGGAGCCAGGGCTGAGTCCGGGGGAGTCGCCTCGCTGAGCCTTGGGGCAGTCGGGCAGGAAGATGCCTGTGGACTGAGACTGGAGTTGGAGGGGTACAGACTTGGTCTGGGGTTGAGGTGGAGACTGGGTTGGAGGGGACTGGCCTGGGCTGGGCTGGGGGTGGAAGGTGTGGCTGCAACCCGGGGGCTGCACTGGGGGCAGAATTGAGGCGTTGGGGGCGTGGCTCGGTGTGAGCTGGGCGGGGACGCGACGGGAGGCCTGTGGGTGTGTCTAGGGGCGGGGCCTTGTGCTGAGGGGCGGGGCGTGTGTCTGGGGGCGGGGCCTTTCCTGGCTGCCCGCCCCCTCACGGCGCGGGTCGGGTCCGCAGGTGCTGGGCTTGTGCGGGGCCGCCTACCGGCCCACGGAGGAGATCGACCTGCGCAGCGTGGGCTGGGGCAACATCTTCCAGCTGCCCTTCAAGCACGTGCGCGACTTCCGCTTGCGCCACCTCGTGCCCTTCTTCATCTACAGCGGCTTCGAGGTGCTCTTTGCCTGCACGGGCCTCGCGCTGGTAGGTACAGCCCGCGTAGATGGCGGTGGAATACAGTCTGTGTGGTTCCGTTCGAACCTCGGATAAACAGCGACTAAGTTTTGAATATAGGTCTAAGTATGTACAAATATGTCCCAATATTCCCCTCCCTCTTCCCTTCCTTTACTTCCCCTCAATCTTGGACAAATTATTTTAACCTCTCTGCGCCTGTCTCCTCCTCTGAGAAGTAAGTCTAGTAATGACCTTCGCTCCTGCTCCCGGAGGGGTTACATGATTGCGATAGGATAACACCCATAAAGTGTTTGGTTCCTTGTGGGGTGCAGCCTTGGTGCCTGGGAACAATGCCCAAGCATTTTCTCTGCTCCCCGCCCCCCCACCTTCCTAAGAGCCTCGAGCCTTGGAGGGAGTTAGCCCCAGGGTGGCCCAGAGAGGGCAGGGTGGACACCTCATGTGGGGAGGGTGAGAGCCTTGACCAGTTGACCTCACACGTTCACCGCCCCCGCCCCTCCCTCCCCCCCAGGGCTATGGCGTGTGCTCCGTGGGGCTGGAACGCCTGGCCTACCTCCTCGTGGCTTATAGCCTGGGCGCCTCCGCCTCCTCACTCCTGGGCCTGCTGGGGCTGTGGCTGCCGCGCCAGGTGCCTCTGCTGTCTGGGGCCGGACTGCACCTGCTGCTCACCATCAGCCTCTTTTTCTGGGCCCCCAAACCTCGGGTCCTGCAACACATCTGGATCCTCTATGTGGCAGCCATCCTCTGGGGTGTGGGCAGTGGCCTCAACAAGACCGGGCTCTCCAGTGAGTATAGCCATGGGCACTGGGATGGCTGGGTAACCCCTGCGGCTACCTTGGGGCAGTTGGGGGTAGCACATACATCCCAGGGCCAGACATGGGGTCCCATAGACACACGGGAGGTCTGTCATGGGGTCCTGTATACATGGCAGAGGTAACGGTGAATCCCTGTGGCCATTACAGGGGTGGAAAGAAGTTCTGTGGACATCGTAGGGACGGGTGGGGAGAATTGTGGGCACCCCGGGGGCTGGTGTGGGCGTCCTATGCCATGGACATCCAGTGGCTACCCCAGGGTGGGCATGGGGCCCTGTGGACATGAGGGGTAGTGTGACATCTATGGCTACTTGGGGTAGGATGGGCTCTGTGGAAACCTCTGAAGGGCAGTGTGAAAAACATCGTGGGTACACTCAGCTTTCATACCAGGGACAGCGCCCATTGGTCAGCGTTTTCATGACACTGGGAGCAGGTTCCGTGTCTGTGCCCTAGGAGCAGGGGAAGTGTGGGCGGCCCTGCCACACCCCAGGTGTAGATGTAGGCATGGCCTTTACAGAGAGGACCTGGGAGCCCGATGGCGCCCAGTGCTGGTCTGCAGAGTCCAGGCCCCAAGTCTGGGCTGCAGGGGTCGAGGCACCGGGAAGCGGGGCCCTGTTTGCAGAAAGGAGGCAGTGGACAGAGTTCAGCTCTGTGATGATCTCTGCCCTCAGGTGGGCATATGCCATGACATGCAGTGGGCACACACAGCTCAGCCGCTGAGGCCCTCCACATTGGCATCTGTTCCAATGGGCCGTGCTGTTAACTGTTTTGAACGTTGCCCCTGGGGGTGTGGCATTGTGGAGGTCATGCGTTCTGCTCAGGTGACCCCAGCACTTACCATCAGAGAGAGAGAGAGAGAGAGAGAGGAGAGAGAGAGAGAGAGAGAGAGAGAGAGAGAGAGAGAGAGTGTGAGAGTGTCAGGGGGTGGAGCCCCACGCCCTGGACCACGCTCTCTTGGCTGTTTTGCTCAGGGGCAGCCAGCTTTGGGCAGCATCCAGCCTGGGTACCTTGGACCCATGTTATGGCTGGACTTGGGCCTGGTACCGACAGCTCTGCTTCCTGTCCCCTCTTTGTGGACCCTGGGACTCCACGTTCCTTCACAGCAGCCCCATGGGGTACAGTCACCCTGCAGGGCTTACAGTGGGGGTGTTCATGTCCAAGTGGCAGGTGAGAGTACGATTTGCCAGGTGCTGCGTGAGCTTCCTCACATCAAAGTCTCCCAGCATAAGTATAACATAGATGCCTGGTCTCATTTTCCAGATGGGAAAAGTGGCCCTGGAGAGCTGACTTCTCTAAGTCACCCATAGAGCCAGCGTCTGAATCCACATCTCTGTACAACTCTCTCACTTTACCGGCCTGAGCATAGAATCTGAGTCCCTGACTCCCTGTCCAGTTCTCCTGCCCACCCCGGGAGGATTCTTACGGAAATAGGTTCAAATCCCCCAGCTTCAGGTTTAATTTATAGAAAGCTGATTGCTGCAAGCAGGTTGCCTTCTCTGAGCCAGGGGTGAGGAGGAGAAGCAGTCCTGGCAGGCCTGGCTTTGAACGGCTGGGGTCTGAAAGGGGATGGGATGTGATTGCGCACAAACGTTTCCACTTTTCAAGTGCCGAGTGCCCCACCTGCATCCCATCTCATCTCCTTACGCGGCTCAGCTGCCCGGGAAGTGTAGTAACCAGCATATCCACTAGGGGGCAGGCCAGGACCGGTCTACAGCTTTCTAGGCTTTCCAGGCCTCGGGCTTGGACCCCGCACCGCCTAGGAGGGTCTCTGGTGGGTGACCAGGGCCCTGGGCCCTGGGTGACACTGCTCCCCTCCCTGCCCTGCCCTGTCGGCCACAGCACTGCTGGGCATCCTGTACGAGGACAAAGAGAGGCAGGACTTCATCTTCACCATCTACCACTGGTGGCAGGCAGTGGCCATCTTCGTTGTGTACCTGGGCTCCAGCCTGCCCATGAAGGTGAGGCTGAGTGGGCTGGGGGAGGGCCTCTGGGGCATTCGGCACCCACCATCCCCCAGCTCAGGCAACAGATCCCTTCCGAGTGCCCACCCTGGCCTCGTAGCCCCGGAAGGGCACCACTCACCAAGGGTTGGCCCCAAACCCAGCCTTCACGTGCTGCCTCACCTCCTGAGGGCCTCACTTTACCCCTGGCAGAGGGGTTCACAGTTTGCTCTTTGCCTGTGGGGCATCCCCGCTGCCTTGTGTGTCTCTGAGTAACCTGTTCACCAGGTGTCGGGCTCTGAGAGGGATGCTGAAGGTGCGTCTCCCTTTCTGGCCATGAGAACCCTGCTCCCACTCACCGGATGGGTCGGTTTAGCAGGTCCTTCCTGACCAGTATTTTTTTGTTTGTTTGTTTAATATTTTTATTGGTTTCAGAGAGGAAGGGAGAGGGAGAGAGAGATAGGAACATCCATGATGAGAGAGAATCATTGATTGGCGGCCTCCTGCACGCCGCACACTGGAGATGGAGCTGGCAACCGGGCATGTGCCCTTGACCGAAATTGAACCTGGGACCCTTCTGTCCGCAGGCTGAGGCTCTATCCATTGAGCCAAACCGGCTAGGGCCTGACCAGTATTTTAAAACATGAAACAGAATAGAAAGTGGCGGGGAGTATGTATGCAAGCCTGTAGGTACTGAGTTATGATGCAGAATTCTTTCTGACTGTGGCTTACAGTCAAAACCGTCTGACAAGCGTTACTTGTGGTCCCGGCGTGCAAGGGACAGAGTGACCTAAGCCCTGGCAAAGGGGGGCCAGGCCTGTAAAGAGCAGCTGGGATCTGAGTCCTGCTGGCAGGAGGGTGGGTGCTCAGGAAAGCGGTGGGCATGTGCCTATCCGGGCGGGCGAGGGACTGGGCAGGGAGGCGGGGCGCCGCCCGGGAGTCCCCAGCACCCCCCAGCACCCCTTCCCCTCCCCTGTGCGCCCAGGCTAAGCTGGCGGTGCTGCTGCTGACGCTGGTGGTGGCCACGCTCTCCTACTTGGCGATGGAGCAGAAGCTGCGGCGGGGCGTGGCCCCGCGCCAGCCCCGCATCCCGCGGCCCCAGCACAAGGTGCGCGGCTACCGCTACCTGGAGGAGGACAATTCCGATGAGAGCGACGCGGAGGGCGAGCGCGGCGGCGGCGGTGGCGGCGGCGGCGGCGGAGGCCGGGGGGACGGCGCGGAGGAGGAGCCGCTGCCCGCGGGGCCCGGCCCCGAACCAGCCGGCTTCTGCCGCCGGCCCTGCCCCTACGAACAGGCGCAGGGAGGCGACGGGCCAGAGGAGCAGTGAGGGGCACAGCCTCCCCCCGGCCTCGGTTGATCGCGTTTTTTTTGGGGGGGGGGAGGGGCTCTGATTCCTGCGCTATCTTCAGGAAGGACTCCAGCCCCCCTCCCAATGTTGGAAATACCCCCTCCCAGAACCGGGACCACTTGAGCTTGGGCTCGGCTCCTCAGCCTCCTCCTGGGTGGGGTGGGGCCAGCCGACCGCACCCCTTGAGGGGCCGCTCGCCATGACCCACTCCCCAGGCCGGCCGCCTCCCAGCACGTGCCCCAGCCCCAGCCCCAGAGCAGGGCCGGGGTCCCCTCGCCGCTCCCCTTCTCCCCTGTCCTACCCCAGTTCTCAGCTACAGGCCTGGGTGGAGCCTGTCTGCGCTTTGCTCATCCTATCCCCGTGGCCCACCAAGAGGCACGACTTTTTCTACAACATGAGCAATAAAGAGATTTTGTATTGTCCTGACCGGAAGTCTCAGGCCGTGGGGGAGTGTAGAGCTCCCAGGGTGTGAGTGGCTGACCCAGCTTCTGGGGCACTGTGGTCCGAGGGTTTGACTTCCCCCAGGTGGGGAAGGTCTCCTAGGCCCCGCCCACCAGGTTGGCCCCTCTAGGCCCCGCCCACCAGGTTGGCCCCTCCAGGCCCCGCCCACCAGGTTGGCCCCTCCAGGCCCCGCCCACCAGGTTGGCCCCTCCAGGCCCCCCCCCAGGTTGGCCCTCTAGGCCCCGCCCACCAGGTTGGCCCCTCTAGGCCCCGCCCACCAGGTTGGCCCCTCTAGGCCCCGCCCGCCAGGTTGGCCCCTCTAGGCCCCGCCCGCCAGGTTGACCCCTCCAGGCCCCGCCCACCAGGTTGGCCCCTCCAGGCCCCCCCCACCAGGTTGGCCCTCTAGGCCCCGCCCACCAGGTTGGCCCCTCTAGGCCCCGCCCACCAGGTTGGCCCCTCTAGGCCCCGCCCACCAGGTTGACCCCTCCAGGCCCCGCCCACCAGGTTGGCCCCTCCAGGGAGTCCCGCCCTCCGGGAAGCCGCGGGGTTTTGCCAGGCTCACCCCCACCGCCCAGGAGAAAGCAGCGGGGACCTGGGCAGAGACTGGCGGCTAGAGGATGGGACAGATTCCAGAGACACAGGTCCCACTGCCCCCTCCGGTAGTCTTCTCAGCACCCCCCCACCCCATCCTTTTTTCATCTTTTGGGGCATTGCTGCCCACAGCTCCCCAAGAGGCTCCTGGGGGGTAGGGTCCACTACTAAGCCGCGTCAGGGTCACCCTAGGCCCAGTGAGGGCCAGCGGTATGGTTGTCCGAGCCCAGGGACACGTGGCCACTGCCCTCTACCGGCTTCAGCCTCCATGCCCATGAGACATTCAGACCCCCTACAGCCTGAGGGGCCACTTTCTCTACCTGCCCCTTATGGGAGCGGCAACTGAGACCCCACTCTGCAGGCTTTAAACGCCTGGTGAGGACTGGCAAGGGGGCCACAGTGGGGTCATGGAGTCCCCAACTGCACCCCAACCGTTCCTCTGCTGGGGCCGCACCATTCCTCCTGCGCCACGTCCCCCTCCACCCTCCGAAGGCCAGGCCCTGTCCACACCCACTCTAGCAGCCTCAGGCCGCCTAGTCCTACCCTCCTCGCCTCCACTGCCCTCGCTTGAGTTTTGTTCTCTCGGCCTCCAGGGGGCGCTGGAGCCAGGCTTGTGACTGCAGGCCAGGGGTCTGCCTGTGGCAGCGCAGGTTCCTTCTCTGCAAAGTGTATCTGTGAAAAGCAGGTGTGGAACCCCTGAGCAGGTGGCTCCGAGGTCCCCGCCTGTCGGACACTCACAAGGCGCCCGGGATAGTCTCTATTTTCTACATTTTAGAGGGAAGCAATGGTCCCATACTTTTCTGAGCAAGTTCCGAGGTCCAGGTGGTTCCCAGTTTCAACATTAGGCCACTCCACATGCCTTTCATGCCGTGCCTTTGAGACACTGGATTTCCTGTAGTTTTGAGGATAAAAAGTGAAAATCACCAAGGAACAGGAAATGATGCTGGGGTGAGCGGGCTGATGTTGAGATCTGAGGGGCTGGCCAGGGCTCACGGCCGATCAGTAAGTACTGGTGATTATTAAAAGAATGATATAAAAGCACTATGCTTTCTTTCTAATGATGTGAATTCTACTTTCTACGTGACTAATAAGTTATTAACATGTACATACTTATAAGTTATTTAGACCTAAAGTAGTTCCTAAGTAGAACTGTTGGATATTTCTTTTGGTCTTGGAAGCACCATGAAAAGTGACTGGGACACTAAGGGTGCCAGCAACCAAGAGCGTTTGGGCAGCTGGGGGAAGCTCTCAATGAAGCTCCACTATTGACCTTCCGGACCTACAGGGAGTCCCCCCGCCCTGGCCTAGCCAATTGGCTGCGTCCTTTGGGGCCCAGCTCTACGGAAGGCGATTAAACCTGTAGTCTGTGATGCCGTTGAATGAAGCCCGCGCAGCCCGCCGCCCCCCACGTGCTGCAAACCCACCTAAGCCAGAGACCAAGCTGTCTTTGGCAGATTCCGGGTCCTGCAGTCATAGGGCAGTGGGCGCTGCTGCTGTAGTGAGGGCCACAGGCTCCTCTGTCCAGACGCCCCACCGGGGGGCCTATCCGCTCAGGCAGGCGCAGGTCCAAAAGCTGTCAGCTTCACAGGCAGACTTGCCACGACAGGCAGGCCCGGGAAGGGTCACGTGGTATGACCCACTGGCCGGGTGAGGCGCCAGCGTGCTGTCCCTCCAGGGGGTGCCCCCCGGGAAGACCTCCTTCCCTGTTAGCCTGCTGGTTAACAAAGGAGGGCGGCACCAGATTTCACAATGAGGCGACAGACAGCTTTGCAACAGGCAGCGGCAAGATGCCAGGCTGGCTCTGCTTTTGGATGTGCCCTGGCACCTTTCAATTCCACTTTCCTATCGCGTCAGGACCTGGCCTATGTTCCTGGCAGCAGGTGTAATCGCAGACACCCGCCTACAACCCAGTCACCTGCCTGCAAGGATCTGCCTGAGAATCCTCCCTGGAGGCTCCCATCTAGGCCAGTCTCGCTGGCACAGTTGGATCCTGTCTCGGTGGCAGCTGGGGCTTCGCTATGGCTCCGCTATCATTGCACTTGACTGCGGAAAAGGGGGTGCCCGAGGAAGAGTTTGTACGCAGTTCAGATGTCTCTTCAGAGTCTCCCAGGTCCGCACCATCGAAGGCATCCTCAGCATCGTCAGAAGAACCTTCGCTCCTCCTTTGGTCCAGAGTGCCCTCGGGGTGGGGCCTTCCTCGGGCAGTGGCAGTCGGGTTCTTCATCGCTGAAGCTGTTCACGGCCTCCGGACGATCTGAAGGAAAACTGAGAGATGGGACGTAGAGAAACGATTCTCTGCTTTTTGCACGCAGACAATCCTCGGGGAATTCCGAGTCCTGCTGAAGGTGGGAGTTCTCTCCTGCCAAAGAGGAAATGTTCTGATAGACACAGCGCTGTGGTCCCCCTGCAGCCCAAGGGCCACTGCCCCGCCTACGACGCAGGACCGCTGCCCGTCACTCACCCACCCAGCGGGTGAGACCCTGGGGAACTGTGAGGCTGCCAGTGAGAGGAGATCTGGAGAAAGGTTTAAGGAGAGGGCTTTGCTCTGGCTTGGGTGCTGTTAGAAGCCTGTCACTCACACTAGACGGGGCAGAGGAACATTAGGTCACTTTTGTGGTCTGGACAATGCCCACCTTTGTCTGTGTTCAGCCATGTGTTTGGAATGGTCTTGACGGTCTTGTTTTTGTCAGTCCGTTATGGTCACAGAAGGTGAGTCTGATGCTGCTGTTCTGTGAAAGTGTTCAGATTCGGCAGGAGAACAGGTCTCAGCCGACAGTGCCAACCCAGCTCCTGGGTGTCAATGCACAAAGGATGACATCACAGGGTAGGAAGACAGCTGCCAACTCAGGAGTATGTTATCAAGAGATACACTTGGCTTCCAGTGAGGAGCTTAGAAGTTATCAGTCCCTCTTTTTATTATTATTACTAGAGGTTCAGTGCACGAAATTTGTGCACTTGGGGGTCCCTCAGCCCGGCCTCCCGTAGTCCAGGAGCCCTTGGGTGATGTCCAACTGCCCCAGAGGTGGGAGAGGCTCCCACCACCTCCAGCTGTGAGCCCGGCTTCTGGCTGAGTGGTGCTCCCCATGTGGGAGTGCACTGACCACCAGGGGGCAGCTCCTGGGTTGAGCATCTGCCCTCTGGTGCTCAGTGCATATCATAGCGACTGTTCGTTCTGTCCTTGAGTCCATTTGCATATTAGCCTTTTATTATATAGGATTATTTTTAAAATAGTTTTTTTTTTAAAAATATGTTTTCATTGATTTCAGAGAGAGAGTTAAGGAGAGGGAGAGAGGAATAGAAACATCAATGATGAGAATCATTGATCGGCTGCCCCCTGCACACCCCACACTGGGGACCAAGCCTGCAACCCAGGCACATGCCCTGACCAGGAATCAAGCCATGACCTCCTGGCCCACAGGTTGACGCTCAGCCACTGAGCCATGCTGGCTGGGCTTCAGCCCCTTTAGCCTTCCACGTGGGGTAAGGGACAGAGGGAACTCCAGGCCACTCTAGCCATCCTGTCCCACCGAAGGGGGAAGTCAGAGAGGCTCGGGCTCAGGCTCACCAGGAGCAGGACCACAGAGCACTGCCTTGCCCTGACCCTTCACCTCTTCATTTGTAAAGGCCTGTTGACCACAGTCCCTTTCACCCAGCACATCACATCTGCCTTTCTAGAAAGATTTCGCGGCAGCCCTGGCCAGGGTGGCTCTGTTGGCTGGAGTGTCCATCCTGTGCACCCAAAGGTGGTGGGTCCCATTGCTGGCCTGGGCACATGCCTGGGTTTTTTTGAGTTTGGTCCCTGGTCATCCAATCTATGCTTCTCTCTCACATCAATGTTTCTGTTTCTCGCTCTCTCCCTTCCTCTCTCTCTCAAAAAAAAATTACAAGGCAGAGTAAAAGGGCACAAAACAATTTGAAGAGACTGAACAAGCATCAGAATTAGATAAGGATCATATAAGCGAAGAAATGGGAATCTTGAGAAAGAATAAAAAAGAAATGCTGAAAAACAAAACAAACACTGTAACAGACATAAAGCTTAAGGAGTTCCTTGTTCAAACTGGACATGGCTGGGGAAAGACTCTCCGGGCTTCTTTCGGGGTATGACAACAGCAACTTCCTAAAATGAAGAGCAAAGACATGGAGACTGAAAACAAAAGAAACAAACAGACCAGAAGACCCAAGAACTGTGGGAAGCTACCAGGCATGTGACATGTGCTGAAGCAATAGTGACTGAGAATGTTGGAGAACTTACTATGAAGCTATGGTAAACAAGACAGTTGGTACTGATGATAGAATAAACAATCTGATTTTAAAATGGGCCAAAGGTCTAAACAGATATCTCACCAAACAAGATACACAGATGGTAAGTAAACATATGAAAAGATGCTCCACATCCTATGTCATCAGGGAATTGCAAATTAAAACAACAACGAGATACCACCTCATACCTATTAGAATAGCCCAAATCCAGAACGCTGACACCATCAAATGCTGGTGGGATTGTGGAGCCACCGGAACTCTCATTCATTGGTGGCGGGGTTGAGGGGTGGGGTGTTTGGGGGGAGAAAGAAGAGGGAGTTTTCATCTCACTGTTTAAACAGAGAAGCCAGCAGTCTTGGGGCCCGTCGAGATAAAATTCCAGATGCTTCTCATAAATTCTGGGAAAACCATAACAAAGTAAAAGGGAAACCTTGAGGGTTACTCTGAGCCAAGATATTTGGCAAAGGAATTTAAAAAAAATTTTAAACCTATGGACAGAAGGGTATAAAACCCTTTGAATCCCCGCTGCCCTGGCTTCTCGGGCTAGCTGAGAAGCCCATCTGTGCTCCTAGACGGATGTAGTCTAACAGATTTGTTTGCCTTGCTTCTTCACTAAATGGTCTTGCTGTACTTCTTTAAGAAATTGGCTTCACTACAACGCAATTGTCTGAAGTCACTCATTTGAATTCCTTCCTATGAGATTGACAAGAACCGCCCTCTCCCTTCAACTCAGAGGGTGTCTGATAACACCTTTGCTGGTATTTGGGGTGCCTATAACAGGTGCAGTTTTATTTAGTCAGCCTCTTTGGACACAACATCCAGGCCACATACAGCATACCTGGGACAGGTGAAGATACACATAACATATCACCTGACTGGTTCACTCTCCCATGCACACCCAAGGGAAACATGAAGAGACCAGCACCCAATGTTACTTGCAGCAGTGTTTGTAATCACGCAAAGGTAGCACTTCCTAATGTCCACCAGCAGGAATAGATCAGTCCACTGGAGTGTTTATTGAACACTAGAGGCCCAGTGCACAAAATTTATGCACTGGGCCCGGGGGGGGGTGTAGGGGGGGACGCAGTCCCTCAGCCCAGCCTGCGCCCTCTCACAGTCTGGGAGCCCTTGGGGGATGTTCTACTACTGGCTTAGGCCCACTCCCTTCAGGGCCTAAGCCAGCAGTTGGACATCCTTAGTGCTGCTGTGGAGGCAGGGGAGGCTCCCGCCACCATCGCTGTGCTCGCCAGCCGTAAACCCAGCTCAGGGCTTCTGGCTGAGCAGGTAGGTCTCCCCCTGGGGGAGTGCACTGACCACCAGGGGGCAGCTCTTGCATTGAGCATCTGCCCCCTGGTGGTCAGTGCCCATCATAGCAACTGGTCATTCTGTTTGGTCGACTTGCATATTAGCCTTTTATTTTATAGGATGAGTAAGTGTGGTCCAGGGCAGGAAAACCTCAGAAATAAGAATTGCAGAAAGATATGTAGACTCTAACACACATGGCCCCAGATTTTAAAATATGCAAAGCAGTCCTGGATAGTGTTCAGTGATGGTAGGCTTGAAACTTTCTTGGGGATTTCCGAGATGTGATCCCAAACCCACCCCTTATGCAGAGGACCAGTAGAGATCGAAGAAAGAGGCAGGTCACTCCAGATGGGTAGGTGGCAGTATAATGAACCAGAAACTTTCTTACCAGGCTTGTCTTGGTCCCCATACCCAAGAAACTCTCCATCCCTAACCCCCAAATCTTAAACGTCGCATAGAGGCCTTACCTGGGCCAATCCCATGTACCATTCAGACTGTCTCAAGAGCACGTTGGGCTATTTTCTCTAAAATAATGTTCCTCTCCTGTGTTTGTTGGACTTGCCTATGGCTTTTGCTATAGCTCGCTGTTCCAAATTAACCCATTTTTACTGCTAAAATAACTGTTATTTTTAAGGTCAGCACGCCCCAGAACCTCGGGAAGGAGCACAGCCCTGCGGGCACTTTGATCATATTTTTAAAATATATTTTGATTGATTTCAGAGAGAGTAAGGGAGAGGGAGAGAAACATCAACGATGAGAGAGAATCATTGATCGGTTGCCTCCTGCACGCCCCACACTGGAGATCAAGCCTGCAGCCTGGGCGTGTGCCCTGATGGGGAGTTGAACCACAATCTCCTGGTTCATAGGTCGATGCTCAACCACAGAGCCACACTGGCTGGGAGAGCATATTTTCATTTGCTTGTGGGCTCTTCAGGCTTCTTGTTGGTCAGTTTTGTTTTAATAGCTTTATTGAGATACATTCACCCATTTGAAGTGTATAATCCAATGAGAGGGGGTGCAGGGCCTCCTGAGTCACACCACCCATGCCCCTGCCCTGACTTCCCTCCCTGGTGTGGCACTGACTCCTCTGGGGTTGGTGGGGGACTGTGGCTCCCACTGGGCTGGCTCCAATCACAGCCAAGGATGACCTCAGATGGGTGGGCACACACAGGTTCTCACATACTCTGTCTGGAATGGCTGATTTGCTTTCTAGACATAGTAAGCGCTTGAGAAATACTTGCAGAAATACGAGCCAGCAATTGTGGGGTCTGCCTTTGTACCTGGAGCTGTGCTTCTTCCCAGGTGATTTTCCCAAGAACCATGGCAATTAGGCACTATTGTTACCTCAGAGAGAATCAGAGAGGTTAGGCAACTTGCCCAGGGTCACACGGTAAATCTGTATATAATAAAGGCTAAGCGACCGTCTGACCATCCGACCAGTAGCTATGATGTGCACTGACCACCAGGGGGCAAATACTCAATGCAGGAGCTGCGGATCTGCGGTGACTTGGCAATGGCTGTTCTCGGGTGACGCACCCCAGACCCAGAGAGGAGGGAGCCCGATCCTGGGGTGCATCACCTGAGAACTGCCCTCAGGGATGTTGGAGAGCCGGTTTTAGCCCAATCCCTGCAGGCCAGGCCGAGGGACCCACCTGCCAGAGGGACCCGCTCACTCCGCAGATGCCCTTTGAGCTGCTGCGCTACCCCTGGTGCGGCCGGCTGGGGAGGGACTGCGGGAGGTTGACTCCAGGGCATGTCCGGCCCGTCTTGCCCAGTCCTGCCCCACTGGCCACCTTCTAATTAATTTCCTTTCAATGTGCATGAACCCGTGCACCGGAGCTCTAGGAGGAGAATAAAGGGACAAAGGAAGGACACAGCACTCTGGAGCCACAGCTGCCCTGGCCGGGTCAGGCTGTCTGTGGAGAGTGCAGATGAAGGAGCCCGTGGTGTCGGGTGGGGGTGGTGGCCATGAGGACTTGGTGCAGGCACCTGGGTGGGCTATAGAGCTCTGCTGACTGAGGGCTTCCTGGAGGAGGCACCATTTCCTGCCATGGTCCCGCTGACATTTTCATCCTGTAATTGCCACTTCCTCCCAGATCTTTCTATTTGTCAGGTAATTTCCTGACAGCCTGCAATCGCCAGACCTGTTCCAGAGCCAGCGAGGGGAGGTGGGGGTGGGAGGGAAGGGGAGAGGGTGCAGCCACCTTGGGAGAAGTGTAGGTGTGTGAACAGGGCGGCAGCTGGACTAGCCCAGTGGTTCTGTCAGTTTGCCCAGGTGCCGCTCCACTTCCAGGCGTGGGCGAAGCGGGCAGAGGGAGTCTTGTGTGGCCAGCGCCTGTTAGGAGGATTAGCAGCTGGCAGAGGCAGGCGTGAGACCTGGGCAGGGGCAGGGGAGGCTCATCTGGAAGCAGAATGTCGGGCACTGAGGGCAAAGGCGTGGTAATGGATTCAAGAGCACAGCCAACACTGGGGTACGTGGGGCCGTGGGGCAAGGGGCAGCGGCAGAGGGGCCAGAGGGTGAAAGGCACTGGGGGGTGGGGTATGAGATGTGGGGCCACAGGGCAGCACCCATGGGCCAGGGCCTGGCTCCACGAAGGGGGTGGGTGCTGTCCTGCCCGGGTTGTGCCGCATGTCCTCAGGTCACACTGTCTGAGTCTCACTGTCCCCCATGGAGACACCTGGGAGCAGCCTCAGAGGGACCCATGGTCCTGGCCCGGGTCTGGTCCCAGGGTGGGGGAGGAGGCAGGGGCTAGCAGGGCCAAGCAGGTGTCCCCAGGGCTGTGCCTGTTTGGGCGGGGAGGGTGGAGGAACTGGGAGCTTCGGAAACTGAGCCTGGTTTTAGGTTCTAAAGGTGAGACTGTTTGGTTCTGGTGTGGGAGGTGTTGCATTCTCGCTGGAAGCAATCTGGAAGCTGCCCAAAGAGGCTGGGGGGGGGGGGGGGGCTGGCCTCGCCATATCCCAGCTGTTGGGAGGGCAACTAGGAGCCTGGGTTTCTCATCCTTACAATGCGGGGCAGTAAGACTTGGAGGCCCAGGTCGGATGATGCACGCCACACGCTCAGGTCCGGACGCCAGCTCTGCCCCCCTCCCGGGGCTGCGGTACGTCCGTCGCCCACAGAATAGATCCCGACTCCCTGGTGAATCTAGCTGCATCTTGCTCTCAAGATCTGCCCTCCCAGGGCCTTTGCACGGGCGGGGCCCTCTGTTCGGAGCACCGGCTTCCCCACTGCAGTCAGAGCTTCTGGCCGGCCTGCCACAGAGCCTGCACACCCTGTTCACGTCTGTAAGGCTGCCGTATTCCCTGTCAGCGTTGTTCCATGTCTAGACTGGGTTCCTCCCGAGCGCTGGCCCAGTCTGCTGTGGCAACCTCCGTGGCACAAGTCCACCAGGATCAGCCGCCCTCAGCGCGCCGGGTCCCCACTCCCTGCAGCGGGGGGCGAGGAGGGAGGCACCGAGGATGAGAAGCAGGAGCCAGCTGTCCAGCTCCAGGCCCCGTGGGGACGCTGGGGACCTCAGCCCCCAGCCACGGGTCTGCTTCCTCGTTCTGTTGGGCAGTGGTGGGTCTGGGCCTTTGGATTGGGCCATGGACAAGCTGAGCCTGAAGCTGTCCCCAGGCATTCCCGGTGTGCATGGTGCGGACACAGACGAGGACGGTTGAGGAAGCCCGGGAACCCCTGTCCTGCCTGCCTCACCTGGGAAATGATCGCTGAGCTGGGGTTGGGGTCCCCAGGCTCCCTCTGCCTGCTTCTCCCACGCCGGGAATTGGAGCGGCACCTGGGATGGACGTCACACAGAGAGGCAGAGACACACCCAGAGAGGCAGAGACACACAGAGAGACAGAGACACACAGAGAGAGGCAGAGACACACACAGAGAGGCAGAGACACACAGAGAGAGGCAGAGACACACACAGAGAGGCAGAGACACACCCAGAGAGGCAGAGACACACAGAGAGGCAGAGACACACACAGAGAGGCAGAGACACACCCAGAGAGGCAGAGACACACAGAGAGACAGAGACACACAGAGAGAGGCAGAGACACACACAGAGAGGCAGAGACACACCCAGAGAGGCAGAGACACACAGAGAGGCAGAGACACACAGAGAGGCAGAGACACACACAGAGAGGCAGAGACACAGAGAGGCAGAGACACACAGAGAGGCAGAGACACACACAGAGAGGCAGAGACACACAGAGAGGCAGAGACACCCAGAGAGGCAGAGACACACAGAGAGGCAGAGACACACACAGAGAGGCAGAGACACACAGAGAGGCAGAGACACACAGAGAGGCAGAGACACACACAGAGAGGCAGAGACACACAGAGAGGCAGAGACACACCCAGAGAGGCAGAGACACACACAGAGAGGCAGAGACACACACAGAGAGGCAGAGACACACAGAGAGGCAGAGACACACACAGAGAGACAGAGACACACAGAGAGGCAGAGACACACAGAGAGGCAGAGACACCCAGAGAGGCAGAGACACACACAGAGAGGCAGAGACACACAGAGAGGCAGAGACACACAGAGAGAGGCAGAGACACCCAGAGAGGCAGAGACACACACAGAGAGGCAGAGACACACACAGAGAGGCAGAGACACACAGAGAGGCAGAGACACACACAGAGAGGCAGAGACACCCAGAGAGGCAGAGACACACACAGAGAGGCAGAGACACACACAGAGAGGCAGAGACACACAGAGAGGCAGAGACACACACAGAGAGGCAGAGACACCCAGAGAGGCAGAGACACACCCAGAGAGGCAGAGACACCCAGAGAGGCAGAGACACACACAGAGAGGCAGAGACACACAGAGAGGCAGAGACACACAGAGAGAGGCAGAGACACACACAGAGAGACAGAGACACACAGACAGAGTCACCGAGTTTCCCCACCTGCCACTTCAAAAGCTCTGTGGCTTCGGAGGCAGAGCCCTCAGAGGGCCTGGGTTAGGCCCAGAGGGGGCACCGACCGAAGAGCCCTGCTCCCGGGTATTGCTTGTGGTCTGGTGCCCTGGGTGGAGGGGAGGCATGAAGATACGTGTGTTGGTGGGGTGCAGGGCCAGCCCTGGACCTCTGGGGTCCCACGTGAGTCCCAGTAAGGGTGTCTGTGAGCCCATGTGGGGCAGGCAGAGGCAGGATCGGTGCCTGAGAAGGCGGGGGGCCCCGGCCCACACTGCCCTCACCCCGGCAGGAGGGACCCCTTCGAGGACACGCTGCAGCGGCTGCGGGAGGCCTTCAGCTCGGGGCGGACGCGGCCGGCGGAGTTCCGGGCTGCGCAGCTCGAGGGCCTGGGCCGCTTCCTGCAGGACAACAAGCAGCTGCTGCAGGAGGCGCTGGCGCAGGACCTGCGCAAGGTGAGGGGAGGCGGGAGGCAGGCAGGGGAGGGGACGCTGGCCGTGTCCCGGTTCAGCCCTGTTCGTTTCACAGACCTTCCCGGGCACGCAGTGCACACGGGCACTGTCAGCATTAACTCCTCACACCTGCCAGGCAGGTGCGATCGTTATTCCGTTACCGATGGGGAAACTGAGGCAGTGGGGGTTACATTATGTGCCCAAGCCCCCCCTACCCCCGCCCCCGCAGCTGGGAAGTGGCAGAGCTGGAATTGGAGCCCAGGCCACCAGCCCAGGGTCGTGCAGTGCCTGGCTGTGCTGTCCCCGGAGCCTGTCTCCATGTCCCTGGTAGGGACCTCGGGGGACCCCTCACACTAGATCCCTTCCCGGGCCTGCCCTGGGCCTGACCCTTGCGTTTCACCCGCCGCAGTCAGCCTTCCAGGCGGACATGTCCGAGATCATTCTGTGCCAGAAGGAGGTGGACCTGGCGCTCCGGAACCTGCACGCCTGGATGAAGGACCAGCCAGTGGCCAAGAACCTGGTGAGCTGCTGGCTGGGCCCCTCGCACCCCTGAGCCAGGGCGAGTCCCTGACTCTCAGGACCTCTGTGTCCTCATGGGGACGCCACTGCACAGGCACCTCAAGGGCCCTGGAAGTAGGGGACTTAAGGGTGTCCTTGGCTGGGCCTCACCATCCATCTTGCACCCCAGTTAACGCAGCTGAGCTCCGCCTTCATCCGGAAGGAGCCCTTCGGCCTGGTGCTCATCCTCAGCCCCTGGAACTACCCTGTGAACCTGAGCCTGCTGCCCCTGGTGGGCGCCCTCGCGGCCGGTGAGGAGAGGGTCCGAGCCCTCCTGGCCCACCTTCCCTTCCCACAGGGGAATCCCAGAATTCCATTACGTTGTGCCCTAGCCTCGCACACCCTCCCTGCACCTCTTCTTTCCGATGACAGCCCCGGGGTGGGTGTGGGGACACCAGCGTCCCCCTGTGTCTCCCCCACCTGCCCCTGCAGGGAACTGCGTGGTACTGAAGCCATCAGAAATCAGCCAGGGCACAGAGAAGGTCCTGGCCGAGGTGCTGCCCCGGTACCTGGACCAGGTGAGCGTGGCCCTACCCACTCAGCCCCGTGTCCCGCATCCCTGCCCCTGCCCGCCTGGGAGGTCTGGCTGTCCCGGGGCCCACAGAGTCCCCTGAGCTGCGGTCCCTCCTTGCAGAGCTGCTTTGCCGTGATGCTGGGGGGGCCCGAGGAGACTGGGCAGCTTCTGAAACACAAGTTTGACTACATCTTATTTACGGGTGAGATGCCGGTAACCAATTCCAGCATGTCACAATTTCAAGAGTTTCATCAAAAGGTTGATGAGACTTGGGGACTCAGCAGGGTTGAGTCACACATGTAGTCACCTGCATCTGGGAATGGCTAAAGGCATTTCCCCAAACCTGAATAGGATACATTAAACTGATTGTGGCTGCCAGACAGCTAAAAGGCATCTTAATCTACATGTTATTGCCTCCTACTGGCCAAACACCTGAACAGCCGTAGGCTATTCCCCAAACTGACAATGCTTCTGTACCCTTTGAAGTGTATTATCTCCACCTTGTCTTAGGACAAATTGTGTTAATAAAAGCAAGGTTCCTAGGCAAGGAGGGAGTCTTCAGTTCCTTTAGCTGAAGGTCCTCTGACCCCCAATGCCTTTCAAAATTATATCTGGTCTCCGGACTCTTTATTAGTCCCCGGTTTCCTGTGTCATCTACGCATAGCCCCTTCTCCAGATTCTTGATGCTGGGACAAGAACCCCAGCAGTGAGGATGGCCCCAGCCAGTGTCCTGGGTCAGGGACATCCAAGAGCAGGTTGAAAAGGCCATGGGGGTAGGTGGCTGTGGCCCCCAGTGGGGAGTGTCCCAGATGGCAACCAGCCAGGCCTCTGGGTCTTGGGGGGCGGGATCCCGGGGAGCTTGGCCAGGCAGATCCTAGGTGGTGTCTGAACCATCTGGCCAAGACCAGTTGAGGATGAAGGCCCATCCCATGTCCCCAGGGAGCCCTCGAGTTGGCAAGATTGTCATGGCCGCAGCTGCCAAGCACCTGACGCCCGTTACGCTGGAGCTGGGGGGCAAGAACCCCTGCTACGTGGATGACAACTGTGACGCCCAGACCGTGGCCAACCGAGTGGCCTTTTTCCGCTACTTCAACGCTGGCCAGACCTGCGTGGCCCCCGACTACGTCCTGTGCAGCCCCGAAATGCAGGAGCGGCTGGTGCCCACCCTGCAGAGCGCCATCACCCGCTTCTATGGCGAGGACCCCAGGGCCTCCCCAGACCTGGGCCGCATCATCAGTGAGAAGCATTTCCAGCGGCTCCGGGGCCTGCTGGGCTGTGGCCGCGTGGCCATCGGGGGCCAGAGTGAGGAGAGCGACCGCTACATCGGTGAGTCCCGCTCTCCCGGCCCCGGGACCCCGGCTAAGGCCCTCCCTCGCTGGAGGCCACAGCTGGTCCAGTCTGGGCCCCGAGGTTCCCAGGGCCCCACTGATGGAGCCCAGCCGGGTCCAGGCCTCTGCTGCCACGATTCCCAGACACTAACGCCACAGGTCGCCATGGTCCGAGCCTGTGACCCCGTGACCCTGCTTCTCTGAGCTGGGCCCAGTGTCCAGGCTCCCGAACACGCAGATCCCAGCTTCAGCCCCAGCATCTGCTTCTCCACAGCCGTGACCCCGGGTCCTGTGGGCCCTCGATTCCCGGCCTGTGCACCTGCTGGGCTGTCCTTACAGAGCAGCCCCGGCCTCTGGGCCCCACGACTGGGTGACGCTGCTGCTCCCACAGGCTGGGACCTGGGACCTTGGGCTCCAGGGGTCTGAGATCCGGTCACCCTGAGACGGTCAGACCAAGGCTGGGGCCCGGGGTTCCCGGTCACTTCTCAGGGCCGTGGGGAGACTCTTCCCTAGAACATCCCCGAGCCTGGAGCCTGGTCCCCGGGCTCTGCCCGAGGCCCCACTCCCGGGGCTGAGCCGTCCCCTGTGCCCGGGCAGCCCCCACGGTGCTGGTGGACGTGCAGGAGACGGAGGCGGTGATGCAGGAGGAGATCTTCGGGCCCATCCTGCCCATCGTGACCGTGAGGAGCCTGGACGAGGCCATCGACTTCATCAACCGCCGGGAGAAGCCCCTGGCCCTGTACGCCTTCTCCAACAGCAGCCAGGTGGGCCGGGCAGGGCTAGACAGGTGGGCCGGGCAGGGCTAGACAGGTGGGGCCGGGCAGGGCTAGACAGGTGGGCCGGGTAGGGTTGGGGCAACAGAGGAGCTGAAGGGGTGCAGACAGCCCGGAAGTGCTTGAGAGGCGATGCTGCTCAGTAGAGGATGGAGCCGGGGCGCGCCTCTGCTCCCCGTGGAACAGCTGGGCTGAGCCCCCTTTCCTGACGATGAGCCCACCACTCTGCCCCCACCGCCCCCAGGTGGTGAGCCAGGTGCTGGCGCGGACCAGCAGTGGCAGCTTCGGAGGCAACGAGGGCTTCATGTACCAGACACTGTGGTCCATGCCGATGGGGGGAGTTGGTGAGCCCCGCCCTCCTCCACCTCCAGCCCCCACCCCCGGGAAGCCTGTGTGGGTACTCCAGACCCAGAAAAGCCCAGTTTGCCTTCATTCACTGTTAATGTTGATCTAAGCCCTGGGCCTCTCACGGCCTCAGTTTCCCTACCTGCAAAATGGCTCTTAGAATGGCCAGGCTTTCCCTGAGCTCGCTGCCAGGGGTGGGCAGTGGGCTGCCCAGCCTCAGACCCTCACGTGCGTGCCCATGCAGGCCACAGCGGGATGGGAAGATACCACGGCAAGTTCTCCTTCGACACCTTCTCCAACCACCGCGCCTGCCTGCTCTCCCACTCGGGCCTGGAGAAGCTCAATGAACTCCACTACCCGCCCTATACCGCCATGAAGAAGAAGGTGATTAGCTGGGCCTTGGGCTCCCAGAGCTGCACCCTCCTGTGAGCGCTCTGCCCATCTCCAGCGCCCCACCCCCACACCCTCTCTCTCCAACTGCTGCCCACGTGCTCGGTCCCCAAAAGGCAGCGTCCCCTCCAAGAGTGCAAAGGTCCTGCTCCCAGGGTTTTGCCTCAACAGTCTCCTGGTGGACAGACCTCTGGGCTGCTGCGCCCCCTCTCTCGGGGCCCAAATCCCCTGGGCATCCTCCTGACAGATTCATTGACCCTCTGCTTGGATATGTCTGGTGACAGAAACTTCACCCCCACAAGGTCGGGCAATTCAGGTGGTTAGAAAGCCCTCCCTTGCCCTGGCCGGTGTGGCTCAGTTGGTTGAACATCATCCTATGCACCGAAAGGTTGTGGGTTCGAGTCCCTGTCAGGGCACATGCTCAGGTTGTGGACTGGATCCCCCAGTAGGGGGCATGCAGGAGGCAGCCAGTCAATGTTTCTCTCCCATCAATGTCTCTTCTCTCTCCCTCCTTCTCTCTCTAAAATCAATAAAAACATATTTTTTAAAAAAGGAACGCACTCTCTTATATTAGGATCTATAATTAGGCTCCCAAAATACAGAGCTATTACTATTTTAAAAATATGTTTTTGTTGATTTTGAGAGAGAGAGGAAGAACAGAGAGGGAAAGAGAGATAGAAACATCGATGAGAGAGAAACATCGTCAATCGGCTGCCTTCTGCACACCCCCTCCTGGGGATGGAGCCTGCGACCCAGCATGTGCTCTGACTGGGAATCGAACCAGTGACCTATTGGTTCATGAGTCGACACTCCAGCACACCCCCGGGGCAAACACAGAACTATTTCTAACAGCTCCCCTCACCCCTAAGGTTTGGGGAGCCGACCTGTAGTGATCAGATCTGGCCAATTCCCTGCAGTAGGTAATCGACAAGCACCCTGATGCTGTGTGTAGAACCAATAGGAAGGAGTGCCGTGTGGATTACTGATGTCCGCGGTGGGCACCGGAAGGGGCTGTGCACAGGCTGGCCACAGCCGTCCTCCCTGCTCCTAGACGCCAGACGAAGGTCAGAGCAGGCAGAGTCTGCCACATGGGGGAACCGAGGTCGAGAGACAGGACAGGGCTGAACTGAGTTCATACAGTAAACAGGGCAGAGCTGGGCGATGGTGGGCTTTACGGAGAAGTGTGGGCTGGGGCTCAGTGAACAGCATGTCTGGTCCATTGTGACCAGCCTCTTGCCCTCTCCCCAGCCCTCCACCTGGAAGCCCACTCCCAACACCCCCAGGCCGGCTTTGGTGGGCTCCTCACCCCTCAGAGCCTGGGCGAGTGGCCTGAGACTGAGAGAATAAGGGGAAGGATGATCTTCCTGCTCCCCTGGGAATTGTTGGGGATGGTCGTCTCCAAACGGGAACAGGGCGGACGTAAAGGAGGTGCTGAATAGGGGCTTGTTGATGAGTGTAGGAAAGCATGGACAAGGAAGAGAAAAGATGAATGGATGGAAGGATGGGTGGGTGGGTAGGTGGATGGATGACACAATAGGTGGGGAGAAGGGCAAGTGAGTGGATGAATAAGATGATGGATATAGTTGGTTGGGTGGATGGATAAACTGATGGATGAGTAGGTGGCCCAGATAGAAGCTGAGTGACCATTGGCCTGGGTCTAAGAGATCCCATTCCCCCACCTCTGCCTTGGCAAGTTGCTTCCTCAAATGACCATTGGACTGAAAAGAGAGAGCCAGGGGGGCTGAGAATAACTGGAGGGTGTCCAGGCCACAGTCTGGGCAGTGAGCCCAGTGAGCAAAGACCAGAAGATACTGCTCCGTGGACACTGGACATTTCGCTGCCCTCACCACAGCTCGGCGTGTCCCCTTTGCCCTCTCGGCCGCTGGTTGCTGTGGTTCAGATGGGGGGCAACGCCTCAAGGGAAACGTGGCTCTGCGGGGGGGGGGGGGCACTGGAGGTGGGATGGGCAGGGCAGTCCCCGCATGCCCCACCCCGGCGGCCCCTGGTTGGTAGAGCAGTCACATGACTGCATCCTGGCTGCCAGGCAGGCTGCGAGCAGGTGCAGCCTCCTGCCCTGAGGAGGCTGTTCTAGAGCCACAGATGTGACAGGTAAGTGTCCCCCCCTCGCACCATCCTTCCCGTCCCAGCCCTTTCCTTTCTCTGTCACCGCTGACCAGGCTCGGTCCTGGCGACGGCGTCGTCAGACCCAGAACGAAGTCCGTTCCTGGTGTTTCTGAGCCAGCGCACAGGGCCTCCGAGAGCCTTACGGCCCTTCAGGCATTTGCTCAGCTGCTCTCCCTTCCCAACTCTCCTTCCTCCCTCCCACCCACCTCTTCCCTACCCCTGACTCCCGAGGGATCCGCCTCAAATTCCAGAGGGGGGCCCCTGGCCCGGCTCACACAGCACCCACCGCTCCGCTGCCCCTTCCCTGCGCCAGCGCCACCACCTAGACAGCCTGGGTGCTTCCCTCTCGGCCACCTGGTACCCCTGCCTTTGGGCACGTCCCTTCCCTTCTCCGAGTCTCTGTTTTCTTAGCTTATAGAATGGGCTCCACCTACCCCTTAGAGTTGGTGTGCTGGTTAAATGAGACCATGTGGGTCGGGGGCCCAGGGGTCCCCACTCGGGGATGCAGTGGAGCCCAGACGGTAAGGGAGCCAGCGTCGGGCACAGCAGCCCTGGCTGCGGAGGCCCCCCACCACACCCCTCCTGGGCTTCCCAGGGCCCTGTCACGGCCTTGCCCCGAGGTCTGTGAGACCGGCCTCTCCCTGTCCAGCGGTCTTGGAGTCCTGCTGCCCGAGGCTGGGGTCCGTCCCAGGGTCCCTTAGAGCTCAGGGGTCAGCTTCAGCCATAGGTGCTGGTCCCACTGTGGTGACTGACCATAGTCCAGATGCGCCATTGAGAGAAACTACAATATGGGGTGAGTCTTCCTCCCCGCGCACCCCCCCCCCCCCGCCCGGACACCAGACCCAGGGAAGGAGTGGGCAGGCTGGGCCTGGTGGGGGTTGGGAGGAAGGACCAGGCTGTGATGAGGGCGCTGTGTACACACAGCGGGAGGGCGGTGAGCAAAGGCCGAAGGGGGACGAGCCTGCTCAGGGGGTGGACGGTCAGGCAGGGGCTCCGAAGGAGCGGCTCCCAGGTCACGTGGCTCTCCTGGGTCAAGCCTGACAATTTTGTGGGTTGGCTCAGGTTTTGACTGCTCGCTGGGCCTCAGTTTCTCCAGCTGCAGAGAAGAAGGTGGACCCGTGGAGGATGCCCCTGCCCTCGGTCATGCCAGGGTCCGCCGTGCCTGTTTCCAAGCTTGGGCTGCCCCTCCTCCCCCTCACTCCTCTCAGCTGCTCAGCCCAGAGAGGGTGCTGACTCTCCCCACGTCACACAGCCTGTCAGGATGGGCGGCAGAGCCTCAGGGCCGAGCACAGCTTAGACACTGGGTGACCCGGCTGGACAGTTCACTGCCCAGCTCTGCCTCCTCAGTGACCTTTGGACCGTCCTTGAAACCGTGTGACAGCCCCGGGCAGCCTGGAGGCTAGGGGAGGAATTGTGGTTAGGGGCCCTCTGCAGCCAGGACCTCTGCACCCAACACTAACTCTCTTACAGAGTCTGGGCTCCACTGCATCCCAGAGTAGGGACCCCTGGGCCCCAGGCACATGCGATCTCATTTAACCTCACACCAACTCTAAGCCCGGGGAGGGACAGGCCTGGAGGGGGGGCTCCGACTGGACACCCCCAGGTTCCAGCTCCAGCTCCAGCTCTGGTGCCCTGGTGCCCTTGGGCATTCTGTCTAAGCCCCAGGTTCCACATCTGGGAAATGGGTGGGAGTGTCACGTCCAAAACAAAGCAGGCGGGATCATGAGCCACGCCTGTCTCTCTGGGGGCTGCAAGGGCAGAGCATGTTGCTGAGGGGGTGAAGGGAAGAGGACACTTCTCACCTGGGTGGCCGCCAGGTACATGCCTCAGTGAGTAATGTGTGGGCCCTTGTGGTGGTGGCCCAGGCTGCCAGCAACTCGAGCCAGGGCTGCCTTGCGCCCTGGGCTGGGCACCTGTGAAGTAACAGGTCTGCTTGGCAGCCCTCAGCCCTCCTCGGGATTCATGTTCATCCCAGGCCTTGTGTCCCTGCTGGTGATTTTCCAAGGCCACGTGTAGCTGCCCACCAGGAGCCTGCCTGGGACCGGCCCAGCTGCAGGACCTGAACTCAGTGGACTGGACTGCGGCAGCGGTCGGCAGCAGTGGGGGTAGAGCTGGGTGGGGAGACCCCAGCGCTCCTGCCCTCTGTCTGGACCTCAGCCAGCACCACCCTCCCCGGCTCTCTGCCAACTTGTCACCAACACTTCCTGCCCAGGGATCTCTGGGCCCATAAATACCCGCTGCTCTGCATGGGGCACACCCCAGCCCTGGAGGCCCAGGAACCCAGACACCCCAGCAGGGAGCCACCGCACAGCTAATGTATGGGGTGCGCTCCCCCCAGGCTGTGTCCCAGTCTCCCCTATATAACACCGGAGCATTACCCCTTTCTACAAGCACACCCTGGTGAAGGTCTGGGCCCCTCATCTCACCTTAGGACAGCGGTTCTCAACCTGTGGGTCGCGACCCCTTTGTGGGTCGAACGACCATTTCACAGGGGTCGTTTAAGACCATCGGGAAAGAGAAACCAAGATGGCAGCATAGGTAAACACCGAAAATTGCTGCCTCGCACCACTAATTCAAAAATACACTAAAAGACAAAAAGGACATCATCCAGAACCACAGGAAGGCTGGCTGAGTGGAAATTCTAAAACTAGAAGGAAAGAGAAAAGCACGCTGAGACTCAGAGGAGGCGTGGAAGTAAAGTGCAGAGGTACGGAGGCACATGGGGAAAGGGCTGGCAACTGAGGACACGGTTGTCTTTTTCAATCAGGAGGGAGTCTCAAGCTCCCAATGGCTCTGAACTCCAGTTCCGGGCGAGTCTCTGGGGACCCAGACTCATACTGGGAGAAAATGGACTGTCTGGCATCGGTAGGAACTCGAGGGCAGCTTTCTCTCAGAGGGACTTGCAGTGATTACCGCAGGACACTGAGACCCGGGACCTCTTAGGGCAGGACTGAGGATCAGCCATAGCTGTTGCTCTACCCTGTTGATTCCCTGAGCCCCCGCCCTACCCAAGCTGTGCACAGAGGCTTTTGCATATGAAAGGCCAGGCCCTTTGCAATCTGAAAATTACCTAACAAACTGCAGCTGGGTTAGAGAGACCCAGAACTTCAAAAAGAAGGCGCAAGGCCCCACAGCAGCTTGCATTGCTTCACAGCTGGGCCTCATCTGGGCACCTCCAAATCCCAAACAAAGAAGAGGAATCTGCAGATCTCTCCGTAGCTCCTGCTGGGTAGCCTCAGGAAGAGGCTAAATTATCACCTCCTTAGATCCAAGAGCCAGTGTACCCAGTGGTCAGAGTGGGACCATCCAATTACAACTCCTCAGATCCATAAGGGACACACTCAGGGGGCAGACTCAGTGAGCACCAAAGCTCCACTGAAGGAAGTCTTGCCCCAGAAGGGTGTCTCCAGCAGAGAAGTTCTCCCACTGTAGACACAGCTGATTCTCACAGCCGATCGGCCTGGAGGTCAATTCCTCCCAGTGATACCTACAACAATCAAGGCTTAACTCAGGGGTCCTCAAACTTTTTAAATGGGGCCAGTTCACTGTCCCTCAGACCATTGGAGGGCTGGACTATAGTTAAAGAAAAAAACACAGCTATGAACAAATTCCTATGCACACTGCACATATCTTATTTTGAAGTTAAAAAAAAAACCACACGGGAACAAATACAATATTTGTATTTGCATGTGGCCCGCGGGCCGTAGTTTGAGGACCCCTGGCTTAACTACAACAAGATTGTGTACAAAGCCCACAAAGGGGCGCACCAAGAGTGTCCACCTCAGGTAATTGGGGAGGCTGAGCCACTGGGCCCTATAGGACACCTAGCACAGAAAGCCACTCTATCAACACAGGGAAGCATAAAAAATGCAGAGACAAAGAAACAAGTCACAAATGACAGAAATGGAGGAAAGCAAACTACAGGATATACAGTTCAAAATCACACTTATAAGGTTTTTCAAGAATTTTCTAGAAACCACCAATAAATTTAGTGAGACCCTCAAGAAATCTAGTGAGACCCTCGAGGTTATGAAAAAGAACCAACTAGAAATTAAGCATACACTGACTGAAATAAAGAATATTATACAGAGTTCCAACAGCAGACTAGAGGATCGCAAGAATCAAGTCAAAGATTTGAAATACGAAGAAGCAAAAAACACCCAACCAGAAAAACAAAAAGAAAAAAGAATCCAAAAATATGAAGATAGTGTAAGGAGACTCTGGGACAACTTCAAGCGTACCAACATCTGAATTATGGGGGTGCCAGAAGAAGAGAGAGAACAAGATATTGAAACCTATTTGAAGAAAAAATGACAGAAAACTTCCCCTACCTGGTGAAAGAAATAGACTTACAAGTCCAGGAAGCACAGAGAACCCCAAACAAAAGGAATCCAAAGAGGACCACACCAAGACACATCATAGTTAAAATGCCAAGAGCAAAAGACAAAGACAGAATCTTAAAAACAGCAAGAGAAAGAAACTCAGTTACCTACAAGGGAGTACCCATAGGACTGTCAGATGATTTCTCAACAGAAACTTTGCAGGCCAGAAGGGAGTGGCAAGAAATATTCAAAGTGATGAATACCAAGAACCTACAACCAAGATTACTTTACCCAGCAAAGCTATCATTCAGAATAGAAGGTCAGATAAAGAGCTTCACAGATAAGAAAAAGCTAAAGGAGTTCATCACCACCAGACCAGTATTATATGAAATGCTGAAAGGTATCCTTTAAGAAGAGGAAGAAGAAGAAAAAGGTAAAGATACAAATTATGTACAACAAATACACATCTATCAACAAGTGAATCTAAAAATCAAGTGAATAAATAATCTGATGAACAGAATAAACTGGTGATTATAATAGAATCAGGGCATAGAAAGGGAGTGGACTGACTATTCTGAGGTGGGGGAAAGGGGTGTGGGGGGTGTGGGAAGAGACTGGACAAAAATTGTACACCTATGGATGGGGGGGTGGTAAGGGCAGAGGGTGGTGTGGGAACCGGGTGGAGGGGAGCTTTGGGGCGGGGGGGGGGGGGGGAAGAGGAACAACTGTAATAATCTGAACAATAAAGATTTAATTATTTAAAAAAAAGACCATCAGAAAACACGTATATAATTACATATTGTTTTGTGATTAATCACTATGCTTTAATTATGTTCAATTTGTAACAATGAAATTGGGGGTCACCGCAACATGAGGAACTGTATTAAGGGGTCGCGGCATCAGGAAGGTTGAGAACCACTGCCTTAGGAGAAAGAAGCTCCTTGTTGCCCTGGCTGGTGTTGCTCAGTGGTGAGCACTGGTCTGTGCACTGAAAGGTTGCGGGTTCGATTCCAGGTCAAGGGCACATGCCTGGGTTGCAGGTTAATTCCTTGGCTGCTGTCAGGGTGCTTGCAGGAGGCAACCAATCGATGTATTTCTCTCACATCAATTTTTTTTTTTCTCTCCCTCCCCTCCCTCCCTCCCACTCTCTCTAAAAATCAGTGGGAAAAGTCCTCAGGTGAGGCTCAACAGCAACAATGAAAGAAGCTCCTTGTTAAAGGGAGGGAAGGGTGGTGCCGACCCTCCAGGAAAGGAGCTCCGGGTTCGGGCACCGGGAGGGAGAGGCCTTGAGCGGGCAGTGGAGGCGGAGGGGCAGTGCCACTCCGCCCAGCTGCCCTCAGTCACATCTTTTGACAGACAGCCGAGCTGCCTGGCTGGGACTCTGGGACTCGTCACACCTCAGGGAGCTCACCACCCACCCCACCCCTGCTCAGCACCAGGCCCTAAGCAGGCCCACCCACCGGGCCCTCCACCCACAGGGGATGTGCTCGCGGCCTGAGCCTCGAGAGCCCCTGCGCCGTGTGGCAGTGGTCGGGGGCACCCATGGCGATGAGATGTCTGGCGTCTACCTGGCGCGGTACTGGCTGCGGGCCCCGGGGGAGCTGCAGAGACCCAGCTTCTCCGCAGTGCCCGTGCTGGCCAACCCAGCGGCCACAGCCGCCTGCCGCCGCTACGTGGACTGTGACCTCAACCGCGCCTTCACCAGCGCCTTCCTCACGTGAGTGTCCTGGTGGCTGTGGGGCCCTGGCCCGCCAGGTGGCCCAGGCCCTTGGACTGGCACTGAGATCTTCAGCTCAAACTCATCCTCCAGCCACTAGCAGGGCACACCCTCTGCTTTCGATGCCTATTCTTCCTTTTCAGCTTAGACACATCCGAACGGATATCACCTCCTCCAGGAAGCCTTCCTGACCTCAGGCTGGGTCAGGGCCTCCTCGGGACTCCCCCTACCCAGGGCTTGCCTCAGATCAGCCCCACAGGCTGCGTTTACTTTACTTTCTTTAATGGACATTCGCTGAGCCCCACCTCTGAGCCAGGCTCTGGCCAGCTCAGGTGAGAGAATGGGGAGTGAAATGAGGTGTTGTTCTCAGCTTACTGGGGGAGACAGAGGAAGAACCCATAACCACAACCCAGGAGGCTAAATGCAGGGGGAGGAGCGGCTATAGAAACCTGACCAAAGGTAGTCAGAGAAGGCTTCCTGGAAGAGGTGGTATCTCAGCCAAGCACTGAAGGGTGAGTCCATGTTAACCAGGTGAAGAGAGGAGAAAAGGCGTTTCCAGGGAAGGGCCCAGCAGGTGCACAGGCCTAGCAGTGAGACCAGCTGGAAGTGTGGCTGGAGTGAGAGCTGACGAGGTAGGTGGGCCAGGCCAGGCCAAGGGTTTGAACCTTATGGGGGCAGTGGGGAGCCAACAAGAGCCCTGAGAGGGGCAGGCACGCTGCAGAGGCTCAAAGGACGAGCCCTTGAGCTGCTCTGTCGCTCCTGCAGGGTCTCAGGGGTTCACTTCAGTCAGCACAGGAGGCTCCCTCCCCTCCTCTCATTACACCTCTGATGATTGAGACTATGGGTGGTGATACCCCCATCCCTGCCCCTGCAGGGCCAGGGCCCACCCGGATGACCCATATGAGGTGACAAGGGCCCGAGAGCTGAACCATCTGCTGGGACCCAAGGCCTCGGGCCAGGCCTTTGACTTCGTCCTGGACCTGCACAACACCACGGCCAGCATGGGCACCTGCCTCGTCGCCGAATCCGCCCACGACGTCTTTGCGATGCACCTGTGCCGCCACCTACAGGTGGCCCTGTGCCCGCAGCGTGCAGACGGGAGGGTGGGGAGGAGAGCACCACAGGGCTGGCGCCTCCTCCGCTGGGGACGGGGTGGGGGGAGGGTGCTTCCTGGGCTCCAGTCCCAGGGCCTCGCCACCCTCTGGACCCCCCCGCCCCACCCCCCTGCTCTGTGCTTCCTCCATGCTCCCCCCTCGAGTTTCCCCGCCCAGATAGGCCTGGGCCCTGACCCACCCTCCGCCCACAGCTGCAGAGCCGGGAGCTGCCCTGCCGGGTCTTCCTGTACCAGTTGCCCGGAGAAGAGAGCTACAGCGTCCACTCCGTGGCCAAGAGCGGACTGGGTGGGCCCAGATGGTCGAAGAGCTCAGGGGCTGGGAAGGGCGGGGCCAGATGGTGGGCGGTGTCAGGGTCTAGGGGTCCAGAGGGCCCAAGTCTCTGGAGTACCTGCCTGACCCCTTCCCTCTGGGTCCCCAGGCCTGGAGCTGGGCCCCCAGCCTCAGGGGGTGCTGCGGGCCGACCTTCTCGCCAGGATGAGGGCCTTGGTGGCCGCAGCCCTGGACTTCATCCAGCTCTTCAACCAGGGTGAGACCCCAGGACTCCCGGGCAACCGAGGCCCTGAGAGGAGAGGGCCTGGCCCAGGGGCCGAGGAGCCAGGCTCTGGGGTGGGCTGGGAGCCAGCCTGAGTGGCCCCCATGGCCCACTCCATCAGGGCCTGGAGGGAGGGACGGGCTCAGGCACCAAGCCTCCCACACAGGCACCGCATTTCCTGCCTTTGAGATGGAAGCGTATAGAAAAGTGAGCAGCGTGGACTTCCCACGCACGGAGACCGGGGACCTGGCAGGCACCGTGCATCCTCAGCTGCAGGTGCGTGCGTGTGCGTGTGCATGTGTGTGTGTGTGTGTGTGTGTGTGTGTGTGTTGTGGCTGGAGCTCCTAGGTCACAGCTTTGGGAGGCATGAGAAAACGAGCACAGCGGTAACTGGTGTGGCTCAGTGGATGGGGCGTTGGCCTGCGGACTGAAGGGTCCCAGGTTCGATTCCGGTCAAGGGCATGTACCTTGGTTGCGGGCACATCCCCAGTAGGAGGTGTGCAGGAGGCGGCTGATTGACGTTTCTAATTCTCTATCTCTCTCCCTTCCTCGCTGTAAAACATCAATAAAATATTAAAAGAAAGAAAGAAACGAGCACAGAGGCAGGGACCACAGTGCCTCCCACGGAGTCACCAGCACCCCGAATGCAGAGCGGGGGCAGTAGCCCGGGCGCCCATGCCCACCCATCTGCCTCTGCAGGAACCCTGCACGGGCATGGGACTCTGGGCCACAGTGATGCCCACAGAGCCTGTGGGGGCACCTGGGGCTCCACAGCAGCCTGGACACACCTCTCCTGGCTGCAGAGAGGCCGAGGGAGGGAGGGGGTGGGCAGGCCTGACCCTGCTTGCAGGTGCAAATGCAGAGCCCTCTGCTTTCCAGTTAATTCCTCAAGCATCCCTATGCGAGTTAGCAGGGAGTCCAGCATCTCCCTCTCCAGACTTCCCCTTCCTGAATGTTCCAGGGACTAGACCAGCGGTTCTCAACCCGGGGGTCGCGACCCCTTTGGGGGTCGAACGACCCTTTCACAGGGGTCGCCTAAGACCATCGGAAAACACATATATACTTACATATTGTTTTTGTGATGAATCACTATGCTTTAATTACGTTCAATTTGTAACAATGAGAATACATCCTGCATATCAGATATTTACATGACGATTCATAACAGTAGCAAAATTACAGTTATGAAGTAGCAACGAAAATAATTTTATGGTTGGGGGTCACCACACCATGAGGAACTGTGTTAAAGGGCCGCGGCATTAGGAAGGTTGAGAACCACTGTTTGTATATGTGTTTTCCGATGGCCTTAGGCGACCCCTGTGAAAGGGTCGTTCGATCCCCAAAGGGGTCGTGACCCACAGGTTGGCGACCCACAGGTTGAGAACCGCTGGACTAGGGGATCCTGCTGCTATAATCTGGCAGGAAGAAGGTAGGCAAGGGCAGCCAACCAGCTGCCTTTCTCCTTGCTGCCACCGGGCGTCGCTGTGGAGCAAGGCCCACACCCTCCGTGGCCTTTGCTTTCTGCAGTGCCCAGGCGGCAGGGGTGCCCAAGATGGGCGCCTGAGCCCTAGCCTCATTAGTAAGTGTTCCCCAACCCCCCATCTGGCCTTCAGGCGGGAGAGGGGCATCAGAGGGGCCACCGGCTCCTCACTCCACCCCAAAGCTCAGCGCTGAGCCCAGTGACCAGCCAGAGCCCCTCTTCCGTGATGAGTCCTTGTGGGCCAGCAGGGTCCTCTCCTGCCAGTGGAACCAGGTGGGGGACCCCTCCAGTATCGGAGATGACCCAGTCATTTTGAATCTCTGCAGGGATGGGTGTCTGTCTCTGGGGCCGCACCTCCCTCGGTCAGCCCTGTCCGTCCCACAACATGGGAGCGACCCCGCACACAGACCTGGCACGCACTGAGAGCTTGGCAGGGCGTGGGCATGACAGAGAGAGGCGTAGTGGGAAGAATTTGATATTTCAAACATACTCTGAAGGACCGACGTAACAATGGTAGGAAGAATCAGAACTTGGTTGGACTTCTTTGGTGGGAGCCAGCTGCACGTTTCATTTTGAGGCGCTATCCTGTAACTGTTGTGGGAGGGGCTCCATCCTTTCAGTGTTTAGGGCTACAGGCCCTGAAGCTGCCTGCCCCTCTTCCATGCTAAGCAGTAACAGTCATTTTGATTGCTTTCTTCCACAACTTGCATTTAATAAACTAGATGCAAACATAAGCGTTCTTAGCCATTTAATTTAAACCTCAGGGTGATAGGAGGAGAGAGTATAATCCCCGTTTTAAAGCTGAGGAGGCTGAGAACAGAGACTTGCTCCAGGTTAAGTGACTTGCTCCAGGTCACACAGCCAGCAAGAATTTGCACCGAGGCTTTACTATCTGTGCCTGTAACCACTAGACTACACTTCCGCAAGGACAAACGTCTTCCAAGGTGACTGGTGTCTCCATTTCTAGACACAGGGCCAGCTGGCATCTCAGTAGACGCCCTGTCATATTGATGAAGGCAGTGAAGGAGTGAGTGAGTGAGGCCCTAAGGGAGGGGCGTCTCTTGGACAGTCCCTGCTGGGGTCACCCCCACTGGGGCCAGGGCAGAGGTCAGCCCCATCACCCTTGGCCCTTGGCTGTCCTCCCAGGACCGAGACTTCGAGCCCCTGCGGCCTGGAGCACCCATCTTCCAGATGTTCAGCGGCAAGGACGTGCTCTATGAAGGGGAGTCCACTGTGTACCCCGTGTTCATCAATGAGGCCGCCTACTACGAGAAGGGCATTGCCTTCTTCCAGACGGAGAAGCTCACGTTCTCTGTGCCCGCCCTGCCCAGGCTGGCCCCCGCCCCCTCCCCAGCTCCCTAACCCAGGCCACACCTGCCCGGCCTCAGCCTCCCACCTGAGGCATGATCCCCAGCTCAGAGGTCCCCTTGCCACCACCACCCCCACCTCCCTGCCTCAGTTTCCCATTCTATAAAGTGGAAGATGTCCAGGGGTCTATGGTTTGTGTCCTGCATCTGTGTGGTGCCTGTCTGTGGCCTCAGGATCTGGGGTAAGTCTGGCCCCTGTGGCCTTGGACATGCTGTGTGTCCTGGGGCCAGTGGTAGCTGTCTCTGTGCCCATGCTTGTCCAGGGAAGATCCTACACTGTGAGGGAAACTGAGGGAGACTGTCCTCGAACCAGCAGAAGGGCTTCCGGAGGCCATGACCAGAGGAGGGTCCCCAACTTCCTACACTCCTGGGGCCAGAGGGTCGGCTAGGAGAGCAGAAGTGTGTGGCCACGTGTGTGGGTGCCATGTGTATGCCCGCCCCAGGTGCTGTGTGTGCACGTGTTTCTGAGAACCAGTGCCTTGGCTGTTCTGGGAGGATTTGCATGTGATGGGCACACAGCCCCATGCGCGTTTCCAGGTGTGTCATGAGCTCATGGGAGCTAAGGGGAGTCAGGGCTGGGGAAGGCGTGCAGCTCGACAGAGCTCTCTCCACCCAGGCCCGCAGGTCCAGGTGCAGGCACACAGGGGCAGGAGTGTGCCCAGGGGCTACCGCTGGGGTCCCTGGGTCCTGGCCACACTGTCCATGGCAGGCAGAACGGGGAGGGTGGACGGCCCCGAGCGCAGCCCCACAGAGCCCACACCCGCCTGAGCCGGCAGGGCATGGCTCCTGCGGACAGTGGGGCTGGTAGGGCCTGAGCTCCATGCTCTCGAGGCATCCTCCCTGGCCCCTCCACACCCCGCCTGGCCCATCCATCTCCCCGCGGCCACAGCTGCCACGCCGCCTCCTGCTATTGAGCAGCGAGATGAGAAGGTGTGAAGGATACGGGGACGCCAGGGACGGGCTGGCAGGCAAGATGGATGAGGGGGCAGGGGGCCAGGAGGTGCCTCCGGCAGGAAGGGCTGGCCAGCCGGGAGGGGCTGTGCAGGGAGGAGTGCGTGTGTGCCTGGTGTGTGTGCATGGGGGGCGGGTGTGTGAGCGTGTGTCTGTGCACACAGGAGCTCGTGCACGTGTGAACCCGGGTGGTGGCAGGTTGGTATCTGTGTGCACGTGTGTGATGTGGGTTGGCATGTCAGTGTGGTCATATTCACGTGTGGGGGTGTTTCCCAATACACAGACCAAGGTGTGTACAAGCACGCGCACACACACACACACATACACACACACACACACATACACACACACACACACGGGCCAACAGAACCCCAGGCTGAGGGAGCTACCAGGTCCCTCCATCATCAGTCCCACCTTCCAATCCACCCACTGCGGATCCTGGGTCAGGGTGGCATGGCCCTACCTCAGGGTGGCCCCTGGGTGCGGCTGGGACCCTCCATCACAAGCACAGAGAACTCCCACCCATCTTGCCCAGCAGCAAACCCCAGAGCCAGCGCAGCCTTCCCCTAGGGCTGGGCACGGGTGTGTGCCAGGGCCGGCCCACCCTCTCCCTGCAGGACCCCTCAGGGCTCGGCAGGCAGGCATGGGGACCTGGGGCTGAGCAGCAGGGGCGCCTGAGCCGAAGGAGGAGAGGTGGGCCTGCGGCTCCCACTGCTGGCCCCTCAGGTATGGCCTCTGCCAACCCCAGTGCCAAACTCTGGAGGAGGAGTGGGGTGGGGCTGGGACGAGCTGGCCTGGGTGGAGCATGCCCAGCCCAGCCTGGGGTGCTCTGGCCTGGGGGTTAGCCTGGGACGCTCCCTCCCAGTGGGCTAACCTGGGGTCCCGCCCGGTGCCCCTTCCTGGGCCCTGTGGAAAGGACCAATTGGCCAAAGAGCACTCTCAACTGAGAGCAGCCAGCTTCGGGGGACCCCACACCCTCTGCCTTCCTGGCCAGTGGTTCTGTGTCCCCTGAATGCCCAGCAGGGGGCAGCCTGGAGACGGTACCTGGTCTGGCTGGAGAGAACAGACAGACCGTGAGCAGCGCAGACTCTGACCCCATGGCCTCGCACTGGGCCAGCCTCCCATCCTCAGCCAGGGTGGGGCCGGCTTACCGCCATCCCAGGCAGAAGAGATTATGCACCTAGTTCAGTTGGGGAAACTGAGGCACAGGGTTGTCAGGGACCTGCCAGTGTAGCACAGCTCATTGGGCCAAACCATGGGGAGCACCAGGCTCCCTCCCGCCCAAGCGGGGCTGTCTCTGCGGCACTTGCTCCTGCCGCCCCCTGGGTTTCCTGCTCCAGCTGCCCGTGACTCCACCCCAGCAGCCCCAGGCCAGGGGTCTGGGTCCTGGTGAGAGGCCCCTGCCCTGCCATGCAGCCCCTGCTGCTACTGCCACTGCCCTGGCCTCTAACCTCCCCGAGGCCCCATCGGCCCCAGCCCTCCAGTCAGCCAGGCCTGGGCCCCTGCGGACCACCCAGCTCATCCTCAAGATAGGCCCCCACCCTGTGCCTGGGCCATTGATCGGGAATGGCTGGGGGCTCCCAGCCGGGGAAGGGAGGGAGCCAGGAGGGGGACCGGTAGGGGGAGAGGGAGGCTTTGCCACGTCAGTCCTCCCCACCTGCCCTCCTCCCACACGCGCCGCCCAGGGCAGGACCAGCCTGGCAGCGGCCTCAGACGGAGCAGCGTGAGGTGCGTGGAGAAAGGGGCCTGACAGCCCACAGCCAGGTCCCACCCGCAGAGACCAGGTGTAAAACCAAGACCCGGCGACTGAGGAGGGAAGGGCAGTCCTGCCAGGAGACCGAGGACGGAGTGAGCACCTGAGAGCCGGGCTGCGCGCCGAATGAACCAGGAGTCCAGGAGTGGCTGACCACCCCCGGCCAGCAGCGCCCGGACTGAGCAGGGCTGCTCCTGGACATCCGGCCGTCCGCATGGCAGGTACAGTGTGGGTTCAGGCTCCGGAGTGAGTGGGGCAGAGCAGGGAAACCCCGCTGGACCCAGGCCCGGGCAAGAGGGTGAGGCAGGGGCACCCAGGCTGTCAGGGTGGGGCTGGTGGACTCCCAGCCATCCAGGTGCAGTTATGGGGTGCCGACAGGCAGGGGACAGAGCTGCTTCTGGAGGTGAACGCCTTATCAGGCATGGGTGACCTTGGGCCTGTCCCCTCCCCTCTCTGGGCCTCACCCCTTGAGCATCAAGGTGAGGGCTAGACAAGAAGCACCTAACTTTCTCCCTAGACGGACTCGATGCCTATGGAAATGGGCATCTCCCGACCTGAGCGGTGCTGGTTTTAGGGGAACTGGGCCGAGGACAGCCATCCCCCGCCCCGCCCCGGTTTCTGAGGGCACTGAAGGGCAGGGCATTGGCTGGGATGGGCAGGGGGCTCAGAGAAGACTTGGGAGCCAGTGACCAGCCTGGGAAGCCCCCGGGCCCAGCAAAGCCATGAGCTTCTACCCTTGGGACCCACCACCGTGGACGCTAGGGGCTGGCATCATACCTGGATGTCATTCCTGCAGCTGCCCACCTGACGGCCTGGTCCCAGATGGTGGGGACATCTGTCTATCCACCCGTCACGCCCACTGGGGTATGCAGACCAGACATCCCACCCCACCCCCAGCCCCCAGGAATACCGGGGGCTTTAGCAAGATGCCCTTTCTCCAATGTGGTCCCGGGGGGCCCCTGGGGGGCCCCACTCTTACCAGGCGCCGCCTCAGTGCCAGCTCTGGCCAGTTTGGCTCTTTAGACGCTCCCTCCACCCACCTATTTGTCTGTCTGTCCATCCATCTGACACCGATATTCTACCTCTGCCCAGGGGGTCCCGTGGTATTACCAGATCCCCGGCTTCTCCTGGGGCTGCTAGTAACTAATCACTTGTGTTTCAGGATTTTTTTTTCTATTTTAAAATGTTTAATTGTGTAAAATGTACATAACATTAAATTTACCATTTTAAAATGCACAGTTTAGGGGCATGACGCACATTCACGCTGCTGTGCCGCCGTCACCACCATAAGCTCCAGGATGCTTTGCATCTTGTAACATGAAACGCTGTCCCCTTTAAACATGAACTTCCCCTCCCCTCCCCCAGCTCCTGGCACCCACCGCCCTACTTTCTGTTTACGAATTTGACAGCTCTAGGGACTTCCTGTAAGTGGAATCGTACAGTATTTGTCCTTCTGTCCGGCTTATGGCACTCAGCATATGTCCTGAATTTCCTTCTTCTTTAAAATATCTATCTATCTATCTATTTATTTCAGAGAGGATGGGAGATAGAAAGAGATAGAAACATCAGTGATGAGAGAGAATCATCCATCAGCTGCCTCCCATACACCCCACACTGGGCATCGGGCCTGCCACCCAGGCAGGTGCCCTGCCTGGGAATCAAACCGTGACCTCCTGGTTCATAGGTCCACCCTATGAATTTCCGTCTTTTTAGGGCTGAAGGGTAGTGAGTCATGCCTGGACAGACCACATTTTGCTTATCCATTCATGGGCACCTGCGTTGCTCCCACCACTCCTATTGTGAGCAATCTCCCGTGAGCACAGATGTACAGATACGCGTTCGGGTCGCTGCTCAGCTCTGTGGGGTCTATGCCTAGGTTGTTGCATGGTGTGGTAACCCTAAGTCTAGTTTTTGGGGAACCACCATTCTGTTTCCCACAGCGACCACACCGTTTTACAGGCCGCCCAGCAGTGCACAGGGTTCCAACTGCTCCACATCCTCACCAGCCCCTCATTTTCTGTGTTGTTATTGTTTTGAGAATCACCATCCTCGCGGGTGTAAAGCAGTATCTCCTTGTAGTTAGGATTTTTTTTTTTTTTTAACCAGAAGGGTGGAGGGGGACAAAGTGTGGGGAGCTGTACGGTGTTTGGACAGGGTCAAGCCTTGGATTGAGGAGAGGGCACAGTCCTCTCGTTGCCACGTGCAAGTCCCAGCTTGGAGGGCAGAGCCCGCCCAGCACAATGATAGCCAACAGCTGGAGCTGTGAGCTTGAACCTGTGGTCCAAACACGTGGCCCCGCGCACCTGAGTGACAGAGTTCAGGTGCATGTAGCTGAGTGGGACTGAAACCCACGAGAATGATGTAAACATCTTGATCACGCCCTTACTGTGCCTCTCGGCATCTGCTATAAAATAAAGACACGGCTTGTGGGCGTTGGCCTGTCTCTCCATCAGAGGAGCAGCATCCCACCGAGACCCAGCTTTCATTCTCTTGTCTGTCTTTTCTAAGCCTTTCATCGCCCCCACTCAGGGTCACTGAACCGGGCTGAGCTGGCATGAGTATGCCATGGCCGTGCCGGCTCCCCACAACAAAGCTTTTGGCCAAGGCTTGTGCCAGGATGGCAGATCAAAAGGCAGGATCTTGAGAAAAAAAAAGTGAGGAGGCCAGAGCAGAAAGATGGCTCCCGGAGGCAGGATTCGGGCGGGTTTTCCAGGTCAGAGACGGCAAGAGCAATTCGTGGTAATGTGGGGGATCTCCTCTCAGTGCAGCTCTTCTTCAGGGGACAAGGCAGTGGGGTCTCCATGGAGCTGAGACAGACCCCGCCCCAAGCACCCCAATCTCAGGTGTCCCATTATCTATATTATGTGTCATGTGTGAAGGGCTTCCTGTGTGCCAGGCCCTGCAGGGGTCCTCACAGATCCTCACATCAGCCCTAGGAAGCAGGTTCTAGGAAGCCCTGGTGATGGATGTGGAAACTGAGGCTCAGGGAAGTGAAACCATTTGCTCGCGGCCGCCTGACAGCTCCGAGATCCCCTGGGGAGCCAGCCAGGCCTGGTCTCCGGCCTCCGGGAGCTTTTCATTTATTTATTTTAATTTTCTTTATTGATTAAGATATTACATATGTGTCCTTATCCCCTTTGCCCCCTCACCCCCCAGCTCATGCCCTCACCCCCTGGTGTCTGTGCCCATTGGTTAGGCTTATATGCATGCATACAAGTCCTTTGGTTGATCTCTCCCCCTTACCCCCACCCTCCCTGCCTTCCCTCTGAGGTTTGACGGTCTGATCGATAAGTGAGCATTTACCTTACAAGGTGATGCTGAGTCACGTTAACTGTGGGAACACACAGACCTGGCAGTCAGGGAGGACTTCCTGGAGAAAGAGGCACCTAGATGCAGCCTGGAGGCTGAGGGCTAGCTGGGTGGAGTCGGGGCGAGCAGGGCCCATGCTTCTGTCCTCTCTTCCCAGCCTTCCTCTCCGCAGGCCTTGGGGTACTTGCAGCCTCCGAGACCTACCCCCTGCCCATGAGCAGCTCCAGCTGGGAGCCCCGGCTGGTTTCTCCGTTCCCATCAGGCCTTTCCACTGGCTCCACAGGGGCCCAAGCCATGGGTGAGCCCACCAGGCAGGGCCCCAAGAACCCGCACGTGTCCAGCGTGACGGTCCAACTGGAGATGAAGGCTCTGTGGGAGGAGTTCAACCAGCTGGGCACAGAGATGATCGTCACCAAGGCAGGCAGGTGTGAGGGGCAGGGGCGGGTGTGCATGTGGGTGCAGCCGGGCCAGGCTGGGGCCGCACTCAGGCTGCTGGGCACCTCCCTCTGGCAGGAGGATGTTCCCCACCTTCCAGGTGAAGATCCTGGGCATGGACTCGCTGGCTGACTACGCCCTGCTCATGGACTTCGTGCCCCTGGATGACAAGAGATACAGGTGTGGGGGCCACCGGGGAAGGGGCTCAGTCCTCCGGTGCTGAGATGGGGAGTCGGCCCCTCGCTGCACTCCGGGGAGGCAGGGGCCAATGAAGCAGCACCAGGGAGGCATATCCTGGGGCAACACTGGGGAGTCTGGTGGCAGGGGCACCAGCCCAGGCAGCTGAAGGTGGGCAGTGGGCAGCCTGGACAGGCAGCGTGGGCTAACCCAGGGCAGCGGGTGGAACCACAGGACACTCTCAGAGCCTCTGGTTCCTCGTGTGCAAGATGGGGCTGGTGCGTGGGCACTCACAGCCCCTTTGCCCACCAGACTTGGCTGCAGGCAGGGGCAGCAGGTGAGGGTGTGTGTGACGCAGACGGGCACCCTCACCCCCGCTCTGCTCCCCAGGTACGCCTTCCACAGCTCGGCCTGGCTGGTGGCCGGCAAGGCGGACCCGGCCACGCCCGGCCGTGTGCACTTCCACCCCGACTCACCGGCCAAGGGCGCGCAGTGGATGCGCCAGATCGTGTCCTTTGACAAGCTCAAGCTGACCAACAACCTGCTGGACGACAACGGCCACGTGAGGCCCCGGCCACGGGGGAGGGCCCGGGCCTAGTCAGGGGCCTGATGGGGACGAAGTCGGGAGCCAGCCTGGCTGGGCCTTTGGTGCCCATGGCCTTGCTGCCCAGCATCCCCACCCACTGCTGCTGGCCACCGCTGGGGCGCCGAGCTCCCCTGCCGCGGTTGGGCAGCAGAGGGGACTGTGCAGGCGGGGGGGGGGGGGGGGGGGGAGTGGGCTGAGGGAGTGGGAATGTTCCAGCAAACACTGTCCCTCTCATGGGCAGTGTATGGACCACCCACACGGAGCAGGCCCATTGGGGGTCACACAGGACGGTTGACACTCTGTCAGAGACCGTGCCCCACAGGGCTCACCTCCTGGGGGCAGGGCTGATGGTGAGCAAAAGTCCAGGAAACACCGGTCTCGATGTCTCAGGGGGTGATGAAGCCAGGAGCAAAACGGACCCAGGAACGGGGCTGGGGCGGCTGCTCCCTCGGGACCAGGAAGTTGCTGCGGAGAATGTGGGCAGGATGGGAAGGACAGGAGGGAGCCCGTGCATCTAGAAGGGGAGCTGTTGCAGGTGGGCGGAGGCACTGAGAAATGTGGGGGGGGCTGGGGGACTGCATGGACGGACGGATGGACGGACCCTGCCACGTGGCTGGATTGGAGCGAGGAGGGGGAGGGGTGGGGGGAGGCTCTAGGCCAGGCTCATTTGCTCATCAGGTGGCTGCAGAGAGGATTCTGGCTTTTACTCTGGGCGGGGCGGGAGCCACAGGCGAGTGTTGAGGAGGGGGTGGCTGCGGAGGCTCACTGGGGTTGCTGTGTGGAGGACGAACGGAGGGGCCAGGTGGAGGCAGGGAGACCCGCCAGGAGGCAGCTGAGGAGACCCAGGTGAGATGACGGAGGCCAGATGGGGTGGAGGCCCTGGGGTGGGAGAGGCGATCAGGTAGTGGACAGTTCTGAAGGCAAGGCGGGCAGCCGAGATGTGGGTGTGAAAGAAAGCAAAGCAGCAAGGATGCTCCAACCTAAGGGGGCCTGTACCACCCGCACCAGCAAGGTGGCAGCAGGCCCAGGGCATTCCCTGCCCGGGGACAGCGTGCAGCCTCAGTGCCAGCTTGCTGCTGCCCCCCCACAGATCATTCTCAACTCCATGCACCGCTACCAGCCCCGTTTCCACGTGGTCTTCGTGGACCCACGCAAGGACAGCGAGCGCTACGCCCAGGAGAACTTCAAATCCTTCGTGTTCACGGAGACCCAGTTCACGGCCGTGACGGCGTATCAGAACCACCGGGTGGGTTGGGCCACAGCTCATGGGGCACCTGCCAGCCCATTTCACAGGGATGGAGACTGAGGCTCAAGTCTTAGCCGCCCATGCACACAGACCCCAGCCCTTCTCTCCTTCCCGGGACTCAGTGAGCATCTGCCCGGTCATTCCCCTCCCTTCACACCCGCGGTGGTTCCCGGTCCCAGGGCCTCCTGACCGGGGGGGTTCAGGGAGGTAAGGATGGGTGAGCCTGGGGCCCCACAGCCTTTCCCCAGGTCGGGGCTGACCCATAACTTCACTCTCTTCTCTGCAGATCACGCAGCTGAAAATCGCCAGCAACCCTTTCGCCAAGGGCTTTAGAGAGAGTGACCCGGACTCCTGGTACTGACCCCTGTCAGGCTTCCCGCTGCCCTGGCCCAGCCCCTCAGCCCCAGCCCCAGGCGTCTGCTAGGGCTTGGGCTCCCTAGAAGGGCCACACCCATTGACTGGTCCTGGGATCTCATGGGCTGACTGAACCAGATCCTTGGCGTGGTTCTTCACCTTGACCCCTGCCCCATCCCTGCCTGCCCATCTCCAGGACTGCACCTGCACAGCCCCTGCCCAGCGTCCCGGCCCGGAGTCGCAGCAGCCTCGGGCCCTGCCTGCTGAGGGGCTGCACAGAGCAGGAGAAAGGTTGGTCCCCAGGGGGACCAGAGCCCACGCGGTGGGTGAGCAGCCAGGGGGCAGCACCACACGCTTCCAAGAGGCTCCGGCTCACTCAGCAGCCCACTGGGCACCTGTGTGGACAGGAGGGGAAGCAGATTTCTCAGGCAATTTGGGGCCCAGAGCAGAGAGAACAGGGTAGGAACACGTTTCTAAGGGGGGTGGGGGGGCCGAACAGGTGAACTTCCTGGAGGAGGTGGTTCCCAAGCTGGGCTTGCAGGACTGGGAAGGAGAAAGTGAGAAAGAAATCCCAGGCAGAGGTAAGAGCAGGAGCAAAGGCTGAGGTGGGCAACCTGGGATGGGACAAGCGGAGAAGGGCCGGTGTGGCTGTGCGGGGAGGCTGGGGTTCGCTCAGACCACTTCCTCCCTCAGATCCCAACAAAGCTCCAGCTTCCACCTCCAGGAGCCCTGCTCGGCTCCACCACCAGCTGCTGGCCACCCCCGAGGCTCTGCTGGCCCCCACCACCTACCGGGCCCTCGCCTATCAGGACCTGTACCCTGGAGCCTCAAGCTCTCTTGGAATCCCAAGGGCCCGGCCGACGCCATATCCCCTCCCCAATATCCAGGCTGACAGGGATCAGGGGGGCCTGCCCCTCCCAGCTGGGATGGGGCTGCTGGCCCCCACTGCCACCTGCCTGAGGTCTCAGCAGGACCCTCAGTGATGATGGGTACCCTGTGGACACAGTCCTCTTACCCTGGACCCCACGCCCTCCAGCCTCACCTCTGCAGAGACGCCCCGCCCTCCCCAAGGAGAGCAGTGAACACAGAAGCCCAGAGAGGGAGGCTACCTGCCCAGAATCTCAGCAAGGCTGGGATGGTGCCAGGCTAGGAACCAGGCCTCCTACTTCCCGACCTGTACCCTTCTGCCTTGGGGGTGACTCCTCCAGACCCTGCTCCCCCTCTTCCTTACCCCAAACATTAAACCATTTGGCATGGGTGGTCAGAGCGCTTCTGTCCTCAGGGCTGAGGGTGGAGGGCCTCAGGGACACTCCAATGCCAGAGCCTGGGCTGCACACCCCAAAGCTCTCCCAGTGCCACCGGCATCCCTGGAAGCACAGTGACGGTAAAGGTGGTGACACCAGCAAGGGGCAGGGCTGGGTGGGTGGGAGGCGGAGTTCCTGCTCCCTATCTGTGTGCCCGGATGAGGACTGAACTGCAGCTCAGAGAGGTACTTGCTCAAGTCAAGGTTTGATGACACCTGCCACTCAACGTCTAGGTGCTGTGCACAGGTTGGGGTCGTCTGGCCGAGGGTTACAGAACCACCATAGGCAATAGCCACGCGGGCCACGATCGGGTGGGGGAGGGACTTGAGAATCTGATAGAGACTTGACACAGGAGAGCTTCTAGAGCAGTGGTTCTCAACCTTCCTAATGCCGAGACCCTGTAATACAGTTCCTCATGTGGTGGTGACCCCCAACCATAAAATTATTTTCATTGCTACTTCATCACTGTAATTTTGCTACTGTTATGAATCGTAATGTAAATGCCTGATATGCAGGATGTATTTTCATTGTTACAAATTGAACATAATTAAAGCATAGTGATTAATCACAAAACCAATACGTAATTATATATGTGTTTTCCGATGGTCTTAGGCAACCCCTGTGAAAGGGTCGTTCGACCCACAAGGGGGTTGTGACCCACAGGTTGAGAACCGCTGTTCTAGAGACAGTGACATTTAAACCTAAAGGAGTAGAGAGGAAAAAGGAAAAAAGGAGTAGAAAGGAGAGGGAGAGGGGACACAGCTCCGGGAAAGGCCAGGCGGGAGTGGGTCCCAGGAGCGCGAGGTCGCGGCGCGGCCCCTGATATCTAGGGGGCGCCCCATGAACCCCCTAAACGCCGACTCCGCCCATCTTGGAGCAGTTCCTGTGAGGTCCTCGGAGAGGAACGGACACACACGGGCGCAGAGGGACGGGAGCCGGCGGGGCCTCCGCAGCAAGACACCCCGATTCCTGAGCTCCGCGTCGGAAGGGCTGAGTTCGCCCCCGGGCCGAGCACGACCGAAGGTCGAGGACACACAGGCCTGACCACCCATCCCAGCTCCGGCCGGCCGAGGCTGCCCTCTGCGGGCAGCCAGGACACCGGTCCCCGCCCCTTCCGGCCCCGCCCACCGGTCTCTTCTGGGACCCGCCCCCTGCGCAGGCCACGCCCCTTACACGGCCAAGCCTTGAAACCGCCCGGGCAACTTCGGAGCCCCAAGGGCTGGGGCGGGGCGGGGCGGGGCGGGCGTTCGGGCCCTTCGCTGCGCCGCCCGCGCCGGGTCGGAGCTCCCGAGCGCTGCCCGCCCCCCGCCTCCCGCGGCGGCGCCCGGCCGGACATGCTGCCCGACTGCCTGTCGGCGGAGGGCGAGCGGCGCTGCCGGGAGCTGCTGGCAAAGGCCACGGCCCGGTTCCGCGCGCGGCCCGCAGCGGCCGCGGTGCTCGTGCCGCTGTGCTCGGTGCGCGGAGTCCCGGCGCTGCTCTACACCTTGCGGTCCAGCCGCCTGGTCGGGAGGCACAAGGGCGACGTCAGGTACACCGCCCGGGACTCCTCTCCCCTCTGGCGGGAGGGCACTGAGCCTCTCCGAGCCTCGGTTTGCGCCTCTGGAGAATGGGTCTGCGGAGAGCCCGTCGGCCCGGGCGCCGCGCCGGCTCCCTCCAAGCGCGCCCGCATCGCCTGGTGCCCGCGACACCTCCCTCTGAGCTGGGACCCCCCTCTCTGAGCTGGGACCCCGTCTCTGAGCTGGGACCCCCTCCCTAGAGGGGCAGCACCTCTCCTGGCCGCGGTGGGAAGACTTGGTCCCAGAGTCTTGAAAGCCGTGGGGCGGGGCTTTCCGGCTTCCCGCCCTGGCCCCGCCCTCGGCGGAAATTGGGGACACCCTAGGGTCCCTGTGGGCGCCTGGGGGCTGCCACAGACAGAATTCGCACGAGTTCCAGGCCCTCTCCCTCACCTCCATTGCTCAAGGAGGTAAAGAGCCTGGGGAGGTCCGGAGGCCTCACTAAACGCGGGCAGGCGCTTAGGGGTCACTGGCCCTCTGCCGCCCGCCATGCCCGCCGTCCGTGCCCAGCAGTCCAAGGACCAGGCTCCTGTGCCTGTTTAGTTTCCCAGGTGGCAAGTGTGACCCGGCTGACCAGGATGTGGTGCACACGGCCCTGAGGGAGACGCGGGAGGAGCTGGGCCTGGCTGTGCCCGAGGACCATGTGTGGGGTGTCCTGCAGCCCGTCTATGACCAGGTGAGCCCACCAGGCTCTGAGGCCACAGCCACCCTTCACCCCATTCACCCGCTCTCCTGCCCTGGGCTAGGCACCGGGGCCCCAGGGACAAGGAGCTGGTCATGGACTCCCGCAGGTGCAGAATGCAGTGAGCACCAGGCACCTGCCTGTCCCTCCTCTCCCATCCGCCACCACCCATCAGGGCGGGGCCAGGGGTACTTTTATCCTCTTCTCACAGGGATACTGAGGCTCAGGTTCCGGTGGAAGTGGCTCTGGGGTGAGCCAGCTCTGCTCAGCTTGGTGGATGAGGGTTGGGGAAGGACCATAGGGGAGGAAGGGATTGAATGACAAGCGGCAGGTTTCAAGGTAGTAAAAGTAAGAGAAGGTTGTTCTAAGTGGGGGAACATCTGCGAAGGCCCAGAGGCCTGAATGGGGAAACAGTCGGTCAGCCTGGCTGGAGTGAGCCCCACGCAGGACAGGGGCCAGATGGACCTGGCCTTGACTGCTAACGGCCTCTGGATGGCAAGGGTGGGGTCTCCCTCTCAGCCTCCCTTCTCCAGCCCCAAGGGCCTGCCAAGGCCATGCCTCCCTTGACTGCCTGCCTCCCTGGCCCAGGCAAAGAACACGGTGGTGCCGGTGCTCGCTGGAGTGGGCCCGCTGGATCCCCAGAGCCTCCAGCCCAACCCCGAGGAGGTGAGTAGGGGCAAGGATGCCGGGGGACTGGGTTGTCCCAATGGGGGGAAGCTGCCATGGTCAGTCCTCTGTCCACCCTCTCGCTGCCTCCTGTCATAGGTGGAGGAAGTGTTTGCACTGCCCCTGGCCCACCTGCTGCAGGTGCAGAACCAAGGCTACACCCACTTCTGCAAGGGTGGCCACTTCCGCTACACAATGCCTGTCTTCCTGCACGGGCCACACCGCGTCTGGGGGCTCACCGCCATCATCACCGAGTTCACCCTGCAGGTCTTGGTGCCTGGCGCCTACCAGCCGCGCCTGGATTTCCCTGGGGCGTGGAAGCTCCAGGGCTGAAGACTGGTCCCTGGCAGCCCCTGCCCTCACCCTGCCAGGCCAGCCCCACCTCAGGACTGAATAAAGAGCCTTTACAAACTCTTGGGCAACTGCATCTTCTGCGCTAGGGCCCTGACCTCGAGCAGACGCCATGGGACAGCTGGTCTCCTGGCTGGGGCACCCCTGTCCAAGCACTCTGTCACCCATAGCAGTGGGTACTTACCCTGCACCAGGTACTCGGCATCATTTCACCCTCACCTCAGCCCTGTGAGTGGGGCCAGCACTGTCCCTGGCTGGTGAGCTGGGCTCAGAGAGGACAGACAGCTTGACCGAGCTGGGATTTGAACCGGGCCCTCTCTGACTAGAGCCCAGACCCTTAGCCACTGTAGGTTCCTTCCTCCGTGCCTGGCTGACCACTTGCTGGGCCGCAGGAATATGGAGAGGAGCCCTGCACGTGACTAATGAGCACCCACCATGCACCAGTTGCTGTGCTGGGGCCACGTCTGCGGACCAGCCAGATGTTGTCCTGGCCTCTGGGGGAGCAGGGGGGGTGGGGCTCAGACTAAAGGAGACCTTAGACCAGATAATCGTGTGGTTGTACATTAAACAATTACATATAAATAATAGTGGAATTATACAGGATTCTGTGTAAGAGTTCGGGGGGGGGGGGGGCGGGACGGCGGGGACAGTTGAACTTTGGCCTGTGGACTGGGCAGGTTTAGCCAGGATAAGTGATAGAAAGCTGCACCCACTAGCTGATGTTGCCAGAAGGGGAATGGTGATTATGAACTCCAGGGTTAAAGTGGCTTCAGGCATGGCTGCATCCAGGGGTTCTCTCTCTGGCTGTGCTTTCCATTGTGTTGGCCTCATTCCCAGGAGCAGTCTCTACTCCGCAGAGAGAGGCGAGGAGAGGGCAACAGCTCTAGGGGGGCTGTTGTTCCATCCACAGAAAAGAGAGTTGCTTGGCCAGTGTGACCCAGAATTACATGGCACTGACCTGTGACCCAGCAGGCCTTCCCTGAGCCTGCCGCGTGTCCTGCTGGATTTGGAATTCATTGATTGGCAGAGTCTGGGGCACCACCCTGGGGAGGAGCATGAACCCCCTAGGCTGGGAATAGGGAAGGGGTGGCCTCCAAAGGACCACTGACTGGGAAACGGGAATGCTGAGCAGGTAAAAGCCAGCCAAGTTCCCCTTCAGAGCGTGACCTTGAAACCAAAGACAGGAGTGAGCCAGGTCAAAGGGTGGAGTAGGACAGTTAGGGCAGCAGCTGCACATGCACAAAGCTTGGGGTGTCACGGAAACCATGAGGAGTAATGTGGAGATGAGGGGTGCCTAGGGGTGTGCCTCAGTGATGGGGTAGGCTTTTATTCCAAGCCCACAAAAGGAGAGAGAGGAGTTGATGTGATTCCATCCATGTTTCAAAAAGCTTGAGCTGCAAGGGGACCAGACTGCAGATGCTCTCCTCCCCAAGTGGCCCCCTCCTTCCCGGGCACCCCTCCCATTCCACACGAACCCTCCATCTCACCGCCCCTTGCACCCCTCCATACCTTCCAAAGTGCCCCCCCACCCCGCCCCTTCCCACACCCCCCCACATGCTCCCTCCTCCTGCACCCCTTCCCTCTCACCTACCTCTTCATCCCCACACCCCCCTCCCGTTGCCCCTGACACCCCTGTCACCACTGGGCATCCGGCCTCCTCGCCTGGAGCAGGTCCCATGACGGTGGTAAAAAATAACTGCGGGCGTGTGAACAGGGGGAGGGGCTGACAAGGGCGGAGGGAGGCTGGTGCTAAGTAAGGGACCCCTGGAGTTGAGGGCAGGGAAGTGCCCTCTCCTGAGCCCTGGAGGTGGGCTCTGAGCTCCGCCCCCCCCTCCCTCGCGGGTGCCAGGAGGCCCTGGTCACACAGATGAGTCACCTCAGTCAGGCGCATACCCAGCGCCAGCAGCGAACAGAGCCAGGTGGCAGAGCTCTCCGAGAGGTAAGTGCCCAGCAGGCACTGCTAGCACACGGGGTCCCCCTCCAGGCTGAAGCCCCCCACTTCTTCCCCACCCACCCAACCCTGCCCTCTGTCCTCAGGTCCCCGGCTGCCACCCAGGACCCTTCTCAGCACCCTCAGTGATGCCTCTTCACCATGTCTCGGCCCCGTGTGGCCCCCTCATGCCCCGTCCAAGGGGGCTTGTCTGAGTCCCCTCCCCTGGCCTGAGCCCCCATGGCGGGCACGGCAGCAGCGGGCTGGAGGCGGCCCCAGCGGGTGAGCATGCAGGAGCACATGGCCATCGATGTGAACCCGGGACCCATCCAGCCCATCCCCCTCATTTCTGACTACTTCCCGCATTTCTACCCCTTTGCTGAGCCTGCCCGGGGTGCCCCAGGCCCACACCCTGCAGTGTCTCCCGCCAGCTCTGCACCCCAGCCGCAGCCAGACCCAGAGCCAGAGGGAGACTCAGACGACAGCGGTGAGTGGGGGCAGGGGATGAGGACACCCTGGGCCCAGCCCAGCCAGGATGGGGTCTCAGGCATCCCGGGCATCTGACCTGTGAGGGGCAGGGCAGGAGGCATGGTGCCACGGTGGCAGGGTGCCAGAGGAACTGACCTGCATGCCACCTGCCCTTAGCTACCCTGGGCACCCTCGAGTTCACACTTCTTTTTGATGCGGACAACAGCGCCCTGCACTGCACGGCTCACCGTGCCAAGGTAAGGATGGGTGGGCGGGGGTCCCTGAGCCGTGGGCCTGGGCCACAGGCCTGCCCCATATCTGTTCTTTCTTCCCAGGGCCTCAAGCCACCAGCCTCAGGCTCCCTGGACACCTATGTCAAAGCCAATCTGCTGCCAGGGGCCAGCAAGGTGAGGGCAAGACCCAGGCTCCTGCTGCTGCCCCTCGGCCACACACCCACCCGTCCTGGCCGGATCCTCCCCACGAGGCCTCGGCATCAGGCCTGGAGCTCCCATTGCGGGCTGCACAACTGGGGGTTCTACTGGGGAGGTGGCCAGGGTGGGGCCCTGGGGCCGAGGAGGCCCTGACCCCCCTGCCTGGCCCTCAGGCCAGCCAGCTGAGGACACGCACCGTTCGGGGCACAAGGGGGCCTGTCTGGGAAGAGACGCTCACTTACCACGGCTTCACCCACCAGGATGCTGGGCGCAAGACCCTGCGGTGAGGCTTGAGGCTGGGCCCAAGGGGGCAGCGGGGAGTGGGGCTTGCCTGCCCAGGTCTGACTTGGGTGGCCACCAGGTTGTGTGTGTGTGAGGACCCACGGCTGCGGCCACGGCGGCGGCGAGTGCCTCCCCTGGGGGAGCTGCGGGTGCCCCTGAGGAGGTTGGTGCCCAACCGAGCCAGGAGCTTCAGTGTGTGTCTGGAGAAGCGGAGGCTGGTGAGTTGGGTGGCGCACGAGGTGGGGCTTTGGGGTCCAGCAATCTTGTGATGGGGGAGCTGGAGGGGGCGGGCAGGGAGGGAAACTTGGGCAGTGTCCGGCCAAGGTGACCAGGCTCTCTGCCCTTTCAGACCAAGAGGCCGGAGCGCCTGGACACATCCCGGGGCATGGCCCTGTATGAGGTGCGTGGGACAGTGGAACTGAGCAGGAGGTGAAGGGGACAGGCCTGGGGTACTCGGGCATCAGGCAGGTGGGGGGGGGGTGGGCTTGGAGACAGAGGCCACCCCCCATATGCTCTGCGAGTGCTCGGAGCCCTGGGGGCAGCCAGGCCAGAGGATGTGTGGGGCACTGGGATACGCAAAGCCCGCAGGCCGCCTGGAGGCAGGTGCTGAAACTGATGGGGTTTGTCTGAGGCCAGAGCAGCTGGGAGGGCGGGAGGGAATGGACAGCTGGGGCTCACTGGCTGTTCCCAGGGGTCAACGTGGGTGCCACTCCTGGGGCTGGTAGCCCTAGATAAGCCCTTGTCAAGAGGCAGTGACAGTAGCTGGAGGGGCCCCAGGGGAGACCAAAGACAGGCCAGAACGCCTTTGGCCTGGGAGGGGCAGGGATGCTGCAAGGCTGAGGCAGGACTGGCCCAGGCCCCTCTCAGATGGAAGGTCCAGTGCTGCTGCCCTGCCGCCTAGTGGAGCCACAAGTTACTGCAGCTGATGCCTAAAGGCCAGGCAAGTCCCACCTCCGTGGGGCTGGTAACCGGTGCCGCCCACTTCCTGTCCCTCTCACTGAGTGCCGGGGTGCAGGGCAGGTGCCCACGGACACTCCCATAGGAAGAACTAAATGCTAGCGCGGTGGTTGGACTTCCTGCAAATCGACTCCTATGTTAAGAATGGGAGGCACATGTCCTTCCCAGCCTCCCCTGGAGCATTCAGCATCTGGTCCCCAGGATGGTGGGGGTGAGGAGGGCGGGTGTTGAGTGGAGAATAGCCTCTCTGAGCTGCTCCCGAGACATGGGCTTTACCCGTAGGAGGGTGGCGTGGGCACCTAGTGGGTGGCCATCAGCAAGGGCCCGGCCTGTCTGTGGCTCTCAACATCAGTCCCCTTCCTCTCCAGGCAAAGATGGGAACTGCCAGTCACGTGGCCTGAGCAAGCCCCTCCCCCTCTTAGGTTCTGGAGGGAACAGGTGACGCGTGCAAGTCAGTCCCTTCCAGGGCACCAGGTCCACGAGTTTGTGAAATTGAACCGTGAAGTTAAATCATTGGCCCCTGACTTCTTTGCAGCCAGTCTGAGCTCTCAGGAGGCCCACCCTGGCCGATACTGGTGGGTGGGTGGGCTTTGGGCCGCAGGGGCTGACCCCAGCCTACCCTGCAGGAGGTGGCAGAGGTGGCTGGGGAGGAGCGCGGGCGCATCCTGCTGTCACTGTGCTACAGCTCTCGGCGGGGCGGCCTGCTGGTCGGGGTGCTGCGATGCGCCCACCTGGCCCCCATGGATGCCAATGGCTACTCGGACCCCTTCGTCCGCCTGTGAGTGTGAACAAGGTGGACAGGTGGGCATGGGGATTCCTCAGAGCCCCTCTGGGGCTCACCTCTCCAGAGCCACACCTAACCGACCCCATCCTCCCCAATCAGATTCCTGCATCCAAATGTGGGGAAAAAAACTAAATATAAGACCAGTGTTCGGAAGAAGACCCTGAACCCCGAATTCCACGAGGTAGGCCAGGGCAGGCCAGGCCAGTCCTGCTACCCTGGGGGGGGGGGGGGGGGGGAGGTCAGCACGCTGCCTCAGTCAGAAGCACAGGTCCCAGCTGACCCGAGGCCCGCCCCCGCCTAAGCCAGTTTCTGAAGCTGGGAAGGACGAGCTGCCCCTTCCTTCCTGTCTCCTCCGGCAGGAGTTCTTCTACGCAGGCCTCAGGGAGGAGCTGGCCCAGAAGGCCCTGCTGGTGTCTGTGTGGGACTATGACCTGGGCCCAGCCAACGACTTCATTGGTGAGTGGGGAGGCAGGGGAGCTGGGTGGGGGGCCCAATGGGCTCCCGCACATCTCCTGACTCCTATCCCCCAATCCAGGCGGGGTGCAGCTGAGTGGCCGGGCCGGTGGGGAGCGCCAGCGGCACTGGAGAGAGTGCCTGGGCCACAGTGACCACCGGCTGGAGCTGTGGCACCCGCTGGACGGCAGTGCGCCCCTCCAGCTCAGCGACTAGCTGGGGCACTCGCGTGGCCCTGCTCACTGCTCCTCCCCAGACTGACCAGACGCCTCCAGAGTGGGAGGAACCAGGGCTGCCTCACCCACCGTGCCCAGCCCCTAGTCAAACTGTTTCCTTCCTCCTCCCCTTCCAAATGCGCCCAGTGCCCCCTCAGGAAGCAGGAATAAACCTCTCCTCCGGTCCAGACTAAGCCAAGCCTGTTCTTTCCTGGCCCATCACCTCACAGGGCAAACTGGACCCTGCGCTCCTTGTCCCCACCCTCAAGGGCCCGGTGTGGACCGCAGGCCACAGCACTGTCCTCCTCCCCACAGCTTCCTGCACTGAAGGCTGGGTGTTCAGGATGGTCTAGGACAGACTCGCTGACCCATAGGAGGCCAAGGTCTGGATTCAGGGCATGAGCTTGAGCTGGCCTATCCTTTCCAAGCCCCCCCCATCCCCCCCCCGGGAAGCAGGCCCCATGAGTAATGGACCTCAGGTGCAGGGGGAGAGCAACGCCACAGAGAAGCTGCAACAGGATGGTGGGCAGCACTTGCTTTATTGTCCCGCCGTCTGGATGATGGACACCAGCCCAGGGCAGCAGGCTCAGGCGGCGGCTTGCCTGACCTGGTGCTGCTGGGCAAACCGCTGCATCCGGTCCTCGAGCTCCGGCCGGAAGTGTCGGATCAGGCCCTGGGAAGGGGTGGGAGCACTGTGTGAACCAGGGTCTAAAATCCCCAAGGCCCTGGGTTCTCAGCAGCCCCACACTAGTGCCACAGAGCAGGGCAGTGAGTACCTGCACGGGCCAGGCGGCCCCGTCGCCCAGGGCACAGATGGTGTGACCCTCTATCTGCTTGCTGATCTCCCACAGGGAGTCGATCTCGGCCGGCCGGGCGTCCCCCCTCACAAAGCGGGCCATCACCTTGTTCATCCAGTCCACGCCTGCAGCCACAGTAGGAAGAGACTGAGAGAAGCCACAGCAGGCCGGGCAGCATCTGTTTATTCAGGGTCCAGAGCCCACCCCACCTTTGACCTCTGCCCAACCCAGGCCAGGGTGAGCCACAGGGAAAGCCCCACCCTGCCCGGGTGCTCACCCTCTCGGCACGGGGTGCACTGGCCACAGCTCTCGTGCTTGTAGAACTCAATGAGGCGGGCGATGGCTTTCACTATGTCCGTCTGGAGACAGAGGACAGTGAGCAGGTACCCAAGGCCTGAGCCTCAGTCCCCAGAAGCAGCCCCTTCTGACTCCACCAGTGTCCTGCCACTCCCCGACCCGCCCTGGGCATCCTGCACTGCCCACGCTCCATGGCACCCTGCCTCAGAGCAGCCTTGCTCCCCCCTTGCCCACCTATATCTCAGGCTGCAGGGTCTGGGACGCAAGAGCTGGCAAGAGTTCTCAAGAGAAGCCATGGGAGGGGTACCAAGCAGGCTGGCAAGAGGTGGGGACCGGGTGGGAAGCGCGGGGGCCAGCCCTTACCGAGCGATCCATGACGATCACCGCAGCCGTGCCCAGACCTGTCTGTGCCTGCACCAGCGCGTCGAAGTCCATCAACACCGTCTCACATACGGACTTGGGGATCAGTGGGGTGGACGAGCCGCCGGGGATCACAGCAAGGAGGTTGTCCCAGCCACCCGTGACACCCCCTGGGTCCCAGTCCCCAAAATGATGGGTGGTCAGGGCTGGGACCAGCAAACCCGCCTGGTCCTGAGCCCAGGGCCTATCAACCCCCACCCCAGCCCTAGGCCCTTCCAGCCCTGGCTCTCTCCCCGGATGCCCAGCCCTGACCCTTGCCCCCTGGCCCCAGGCCTCACCCGCATGCTTTTCAATCAGTTCCTTCAATGGCACCGACATCTCCTCCTCCACGGTGCATGGGTGGTTGACGTGGCCAGAAATGTTGAACAGCTTGGTGCCCGAGTTACGCTCGCGGCCAAAGCCAGCGAACCAGGCACCCCCTCGGCGGCAGATGGTGGGGGACACAGACACTGTCTCCACGTTGGCCACAGTGGTGGGGCAGCCAAACACTCCTGTGAGGAAATGGGGCAAATCGGGGTGGGTTTCCTGGCAATGGGTCTGTCCCAGGGTCCTATTCCCATGGCTAGACAGCCCCCTTCTACTGCTTTATCATTCTCATCCCCACTGGACCCCAAAGCCCAGCAGGTCCTGCACTGCCTTGTTCACCCCCTGCCCTTTGCTCCCGGAGGGCTGGAGGGGACTTGGGTGTCTGGCGTGGGGGCTGAGGCAGGTGGCACCGGTGGAGCCTCTATGTTGTTGCCACTGACTCTGCGTCTGGCCCCAGTGCAGAAGGAACTCAGAAATTCCCTAAGAAAGACCAGTGGGGACCCGAACCCAGATCCCGGATCCTGCAGGACCCAGGACAAGGCCCAGGATTGGACCGGATCTTACCCACGTCTGCGGGGAAGGGCGGCTTCAGGCGGGGCTTGCCCTGCTTGCCCTCGATGGACTCGATGAGCGCTGTCTCCTCCCCGCAGATATACGCCCCAGCCCCGCGCACCACGAACACGTCAAAATCATAGCCGGAGCCACAGGCGTTCTTGCCAATCAGACCAGCCTCGTAGGCCTCTCGGATGGCCACCTGTGGGACAAGGGTGAGAGGGGAGGTCACTGTCCCCAAGGGCCTGGGGATACTGTGTGTATGCGGGGGGCAGAGGAGAGGGGAGAATACAGGCCCATCACCAAATCCAGGGCAAAAGCCCCCTTTTGGCAGGAATGGAGGACGCTCTGGGAGGGGGTGAGGACTTGTACAGTGTGCATGCCATTGGAACAACAACTTAAAAATTCTCCAACTACATCTATTTTTAAAAGAACGATTTTAGAATCATGAAAAATTCAGCAAGTACTTTCTCTAGGCAGTGGGTCTGTGTGAGATTTTTCTCTTGTGTGTGTGGTTTCCTATCTTCATGATAAGTACTACTTCTGCAATAGAGGGCAAGACCCTAGAGCAGTGGTTGGCAAACTGCGGCTCGGCAAACCGCGGCTCGCGAGCCACATGAGGCTCTTTGGCCCCTTGAGTGTGGCTCTTCCACAAAATACCGACTTCTGCGCATGGGCCACGAAGTTTCAATCGCACTGTACTGTGTGCCTGCAAGTGGTATTTTGTGGAAGAGCCACACTCAAGGGGCCAAAGAGCCGCATGTGGCTCGTGAGCCATGGTTTGCCGACCACAGTCCTAGAGGTTTAACTTTAAAGTACGTAATAACAATAAATTTTATACGTGATGCTACTATGCGGGCCCTATGCTAAAGGCATCACCAGGCTAAGAATTACCTCTTGATCATTGACCCTTCCGCAGGAAATACGCCCTCTTATGAGCTCCCCAGCCCACCCACACCCTAGAAGTCACGGAGCCCTGGAAAACCTCCCCCAAGTTGAGACTCTGGAGTATACTGGGAAGGCCCAGAGAAGGAGGCCTTTGAGAGCCATGTCCCAATCCTGACACATGCAGGAGTGACCAGCACTCTCCCAGCGGGACCCCACACGGATTAGGCGCTAAAATCTAAGCGTGACTATGCCAGGTAAGTGGGCGGTGAGGACACATGGAGCACCTCCTCTGATGTCCTTCCCCAGCCCACCTGCAGATTGGAGGCCTCATTGTAGAATTCCCCACGGATGTAGATGTAGGCTGCGCGGGCACCCATGGCCCGGCCCCCCACCAGGCAGCCTTCCACCAGCTTGTGGGGGTCGTGACGCATGATCTCCCGGTCCTTGCAGGTGCCCGGCTCCCCCTCATCCGCGTTCACCACCAGGTACTTGGGCCTGTGGGGGCCAGCAGGTCAGTTAGGCTACAGGCCAGCAGGGAGGGTCCTTCAACCCCCCTCTGCCAGCCAAGCCTCAGAGATGTCTCTTCTGACCGCCAACCCCGCTGCCCTCCCAACACGTTCCCAGGCTTCTGCTCGCTCAGCACAATGACAGGAAGCTCCCTGTCTAGCCCACCTCTGGGTGCTGGGACCACAGGAAGGGTCTCGGTTCTGCTGTCTCTTTGTGCTTTCCCAAGAGCCCGAACTCTGCTCTTGGTCACAAAGGGCTTTCGGAACCTCCAGCATCTCACTGAGGCCAGAGGGAAGTACAGTGGCAGACATGTACTATTTGCTTTCTATGTGCTGACCAATGAGCAGGCCCAAAGCCATGCAAACATTATCTCTTTAATCCCCACAAAATATAATATCCATTTAGAAAAAAGAACACTGGGGTTCAAAAAGGCCAAGAGACTGCCCAAGCTTAATGATTAGACGGCAGAGCTAGGAATTGACCAATTAAGTCGCTTGAGTCAAAATCTTGTCGTGCCCTGACCAGGTGGCTGTTTGTTGGAGCACTGTCCTGTACACCAGAGGTTTTGGGTTCAATTCCTGGTCAGGGCACATACCTATATAGCAGGTTCGATCCCCCGTAGGGGTGTGCAAGGGAGACAACCGATTGATGTTTCTCTCTCACATCCATGTTGCTCTCCCTCCCTCCCTTCCTCTCTCTCTAAAATCAGTAAGCATACCCTCAGGTGGATTAAAAAACAAAATCTTGTTCTGATTCTGCTACCCTTCGAGTCTCCCTTGAGCAACACCAGAGGAAACTGAGTCCCACCTACTTAAGCTCCGGTAACATTTTCCCACTTTATTCACTCCAAGGTAACAACCCAAAGCCCTGGGTAAGCCTAAGCCACCCGCAGGTTTCTCCTGCAACCCCATCTCCGCCTCTACACACACCTGCCATCCGAGGGCTTATTCATGAAGCTCCACTTGAGGCCAGTGGGGAAGCCAGCGCCTCCACGGCCCCGCAAGCCAGATGTCTTGATCTCACCCAGGATCCAGTCAGGCCCCTTCAGCAAGATCTCCTTCGTCTTGTACCAGTCACCTCGACTCTGGGCACCTTTCAGCCTGGACAGAGTAGGGAAGGTGGTGAAGGGGAGGCCGTGCCCTGCGGCCCACCAGGCTAAGGGCACCATCTCACCTCCAGTCATGGCGTCCGTACAGGTTGGTGAAGATCCGGTCCTCATCCTTCAGGGAGCCAAATGAGGTTTTCTTGGGCGCTGTCTGGGGACAAAGACAGAGGGTCAGGAGGCCCAGCAGAGCTCGGGGTCATGAGGGGCCAGGCCAGAAGCTAGATTCTTAGGTCCCCCTGATTAGACGGGGCTGGGCTGGGAGAGGGTAGGAGCCTAAGCCTTAGAACCCTGGTAGCATCATAGCTACCACCACCGCCTAGGAACGACTTCCTGTTCAGCAGGCACTAGGCTAAGCGTTTTACATCCAAAACCCTATTTCTTCTCATAACCCTGAGACAGGAATGAGTTGACAGAGGAGGAAGCTGAGGCTCGGAGCATTATGTAAGGGCAGACAGCCAAAAGCAGCAGGTAGGACTTGAGCTGAGGTCTACCCGTGGCCAAAGCCCACAGCACCATACTACCACCCTGAGCCCAGTGAATGGCGTGTCCATTTCCCTGTCTGGCTGTCCTGCTGGACAGAACCTTGGTTAGGCCAGGGCCTGATGTTACTAGCTCTGCTGGAAGCCAAATGTGTTTACTGATGGAAAAGAAAGTCCTCGCTAGGACTGGGTGGGGGGAGACCCACTTGGGGTGAAACTGACGAGAAGTGGGATCTGGAATTCTAGCTGGAACCGGCTCCCAGAGCCCGATTCCCTAAAAGCAGCGGTTCTCAACCGTGGCTGCACATTAGAATCACCTGGGAATCTTTTGAAAATCCTGATTTCTGGGCCTCATCCTCCGGAAATTCTGTTTCTTTGTTACTAACGTTGTGACCCCACTCCATAACAAAGAAACAGAATTTCCGGAGGATGAGACCCAGAAATCAGGATTTTCAAAAGACTCCCAGGTGATTCTCATGTGCAGCCAAGGTTGAGAACCGCTGCCTAAAAGACACGACGGGAGGCAGAGCGCTGAGCGGGGGCTCGGGCGGGGCATAACCCTCTCCAGTTTTCTGCATCCGCACATTCAGCCACCGGCTGTGGCGAGAAGGAATGAGGCTCGGACGCTTCATCACCTTCCACACTTCCCCAAGGGAAGCCGAGGAGGGAGGGAGTCAGCCTCCCGCTGGGGCCGTTCCCCTTCTACACCCATGGCGGAGGGGCTACCTTCCTGCGGGGCCGGGGCGACGAGGCGGGTTCTCTAGGAGGCACTACAGACCCACGGGACAGCGCGCGCGGGGACCCGGCAGCGAGACCCGCCCGCGAACACCCCTGGTCCGAGCCAGGCCGGGCCTCACCGCGTCGCCGCTGAATCGCACCGACACCCGCGCGGGGAGCGACCCGCCGAGCAGTCGCCGTGCCGCCAGCATCGCGGGGGCCAGCACAGTCACCTCCCGCTGTCACCTTCACGGCTCTGAGGCCGAGGAACCGGCGCGACCCAAACGCTAGGCGGCGCACAGGAAGCGCGTCACGCGCCCCGGCTCCCGCGGCGCGCCCAGGCGTCCCTGCGCCTCTCCCACCCCGCCCTTCGCCCCGCCTCTAGGAGGGGCCGGAAGTGGCCTGGATAACGCTGGGGCTTCTGGGAGATGTAGTCCGACCCGCCTTCCTTCGAACACCAGGCTTGGTAAGCACTTGCCCCCTGGGACAACCACTGGCCCACTTTCTGAGCGTTTGCTTCTGGACCCAGCCTTTCAAACCTCAAGTAAACAAGCCTTGCGCGTCGCCTCCTGCCAGTGTCTGGTGTTTCCCACGTTCTGTAGGTTCAGCATTTAGTGTGCAGCTCCTGTATGCACAAGTGCATGGGGGGAGGAGAAAACGGCCTGACCCTCATGACTAAGTCAATTTCATTTTATACATGAAAAGAATTGAGGCCCATGGAGGCTTCATGCCTTGTCCATGGGCATCCACTTAGAGCAGTGGTTCTCAACCTTCCTAATGCTGCGACCCTTTAATACAGTTCCTCATGTTGGTGGTGACCCCCAACCATAAAATTATTTTTGTTGCTACTTCATAACTGTAATTTTGCTACTGTTATGAATCGTAATGTAAATATCTGATATGCAGGATGTATTTTCATTGTTCGCGACCCACAGGTTGAGAACCGCTGACTTAGAGTGTTAGAACTGGAGTCAAATCCAGGCCTCCGTTCCCAGAGTGCCCCACGCACCACAAACCTACAGAACAGTTGACACACATGTGACAGTCGTGGGATGTCTGTGGTATTTCCAAAAGAGGCGCCAAAAACAATGGCAGCTTGTCTAATGTCTTACAGATGGGTAAGGCAGTAACAGGCCCAGAGCCCAGCAGCCCTGGCTCCCAGCCACGGCCCCTCTCCTGGCTGGGGAAAGAGATTGCCCAGACAGGTCTGGGGATTACACAGCTAATCCGGAGTTCAGACTTGAGCCCACGAATGCCTCCGTCTGGGGTGGAAGAAGAGGGGTCAGGGTGGAGCCAGAGGATGGATTCCTTCCTTATTCCTCTCTAATTGGGTCAAGGGAACACAAGGCCGTGGGGAGAAGGCAGCCTGGGACAGGAGATGGCTGGACATGGGATGATGGGAAATGGAGCATGAGGGGCAGGGTCTCCCATTCATCCAGCGCCAGGCTGTGTGCCAAGCACTCGCCAGGTGTTATCTCTTTAATCCTCCTACAGCCTAGGGTGTAGGAATGACGAGCCCCTGTTTTCAGAAGAGGATAGAGTATCGGCAACACTGAGTGGCCTGCCCAGCACAGCATCTGCCAGAACTTGGCCTGAGGTCTCCTGACCCTACATCCCCCACTCCAACCCCCGCCCCACCTGCTTGCCAGGCTCCCCTTCATGTCACCTCCCAGGAAGCCCTTCTCCGAGGTGTCCCAGGTCCTGGCTCTCACCTCTCCCTCTGCACCTGTCCCATCCTATGTCAGCATCTGCCTCTGCCACCAGCCTCCAGCCCACAATGGGGGGGAGGGGCCGTGTGTCAAGATCTCCCCAGATTCCCTGCATCCTGCCACCTCTGCCTTCTGAACACTCCTGTACCTGTGCCTTCAGGCCCTGCCCCATTGCCCCCATGGCCCCCATGGCCCCCATGCCCTCAGCTTTCCCTGGATTTTGCACAGCCTCCTGGAAGTCACCCAGCCTCCCATCTTGACCCTGGAACTGCTGCCTCAGTTTCCTCTAATAGGAAATGAAGGTGACATATGTCTGCTAAGGATGGGAACCATGAGTGAGCAGTGCCGGACACACAGCAATGCCCAAAGAATGTTGGGCTATATACACTGGCCTGTAGATTAATTTAGAGAAGATCCAATCTGTACAATATTAAGTCTTCCTACCCAGGAATGGGATGTCATTCATTTTTTTCAGATCATTTAGGTGCTTCACTAAACATTTAGGATGTTTTCTTTTAAAAAAAATATCTGCACATTTTTTAATACAGGAATTTTATGTGATGTTTTGCATTTCTATGTTTTTGTGATATCTGTTCTGATAACATTTTATAATCGGCTATTGATTGTGAATAGACAACTGTTGATTTGCCTCTATTGAGTCTGTATCTGGATCCCCTAACGGACTCCCCTGTTATAAAAGTGTATCCATTCAAGCTTTTCTATTTTCCATGCTGATGATCATATTGTTAAGAAGTAATGAGAGTTGAGTCTCTTCCTATCCAATATCAGGTTTCTTTTTCTTACCTTCTTGCACCAGCTAAGAACTTCAGGCTACGGTTGAATAGTGGTGTCAGCAGTGAGCTTCCTTGTATGAGGTGGGCCACTTCCCACCTTTTCCCTATGCAGCACAGGAGTTCGCTGAGCGTAAAAATGATCATTTCCTGAGCGTGACTGGAACTCATGAAAGGTCAGCTGGAGCTGCGGCCTCTGCTTAGGGGTGATCTGATCACGGTTTCCATTTCTTTTGTGGTTATTTAGTTCCTTGAGCCAATTTTGAACCCCTGTACATTTTATTTCTATTTTAGTGGTTTTCCTTACATTTCTAACAGTCATAACTAAATTCCCCCCCCCCCCTTCCAGGAAAAAAAATAAAAGCTAATTAATATCTCTGGCTGTCCTTCGCTCCCAAATTCTACACTCTGATCTTCTGAGTTGACTCCATTTGTGACATGACAGGGAGGGCACTTTTGGTCTCTCCCCTCTTCCCTGCCCCCTTGCCCCCCTGCTGGTGGAGACTGACCTGTCACAGGGGGCTCTCCGCTTTGCTCTCCAGAGCTGGGCCCAGACTGAAGGCCTGGCCCAAAGCCCTGTGCATTCACCCTGGCTGAGTTCCTGCCTCCTGGCTAAGACACGGGCTGTGGGGTTTTCCCTATTTCTTTCCTTCAGAGAGATGCCTATTTCAAGTACATACAGAATTGCCTTTTTCATTTCTGTGTGTCAGAGATTTCATTGTTAATTGTTTTTTTTCTTCTCTGAATTTGATGTGTTTGAGAAGGACAGGATGGATTTCAGGTTGTACTCTGCTATCTTGAACTGAAAATCTTTTTCCCCATTAATTTACACTTGAGAAAGTAGAGTCAATCAGTCATGACTGGTGGGGTGCACACAGGACGCCGTGGAGGTGAGGGCCTTTGGGGAAGCAATGCCACCATGAACCAGACCCGATGTCCCCCGGCTCTCCAGCGGAGGGCGCCCTCACATGCTCTGCGGACCTCGCACTGCCCGGAGAACCGCCCTGGTAGCCCGCCAGTGTCTCAGGTCCCTCCTTGGCTCAGTGTCCTGAGCTCTGGGCGCTATCTGCGCTCCCACCGGGAGAACCTGCGAGGCCACACCGTTGGGCAGAGGTCCCGGGCACCAGTCCAGACCCTCGGCCCCCCGAGCCCGGCACCTCCTGGCAGCAAACCACGTTCAGCAGAGCAGGCCCAGGTCTCCGGAATGTCCCCTGCGTTGTTGGATCTTTGCCACAAAAGCTTCAGTCGGTTCTTTTTGGTCCCGTGGAGCCCTGCATGGCTACTGGGGAATAACAGCCGCAGGAAGAGCTCACGGCCCCTTGACTAATCCCGGACGGTTAGAAACGTGAGCCTCGTCTTCCCCACTCCCAGGAGCTCAGCTGAGAAGCGCCAGGCCCTGGCTTGTAAATCAGCAGAAAGAGAACAGCCTGTTGAGTGTTTGTTATTAGACACAGGTGAGCTGTTTGTCTTCCCTCACATCCTTCTTTCCCGTGACCTCTTCAAACCCGACCAAGCCAATTTCCTCCCAACTTACAAACCTCAGCGCTGCAGAGGGCATATGGTGGGGCCCCCGGTGACGCCACAGCCAGTATTTACTGCTTCCTTCCTCCTTCCTGAGCCCCGCGCCCCTCGCCCCTCGCCCCTCGCCCCTCGCCCCTCGCCCCTCGCCTCAGCCAGCACCTTGGCTGCTCAGGGCCTCGCCCGGTGGAGGTGCCATAACAGCACAGAGATGCCGCATCTCCAATGTCATCTGTCAACTCGCTGTGAATTCCAGGCAAAACCCATCACGACTTTTCATGGACCTGGGAAAACTGATACTAAAATCTAGATCCCGGGTTTCGGCACCAAAAAGAAAAAAGAAAAGAAAATACAAATAAAATCTAGATCAGTGGTTCTCAACCTTCCTAATGCCGCGACCCTTTAATACAGTTCCTCATGTTGTGGTGACCCCCAACCATAAAATTATTTTCGTTGCTACTTCATAACTGTAATTTTGCTACTGTTAGGAATTGTCGTGTAAATATCTGATATGCAGGATGTATTTTCATTGTTACAAATTGAACATAATTAAACCATAGTGATTAATCACAAAAACAATATGTAGCCCTGACTGGTTTGGCTCAGTGGATAGAGCGTCGGCCTGCAGACTGAAAAGTCCCAGATTCGATTCTGATCGAGGGCATGTACCTTGGTTGCGGGCACATCCCCAGTAGGAGGTGTGCAGGAGGCAGCTGATCGATGTTTCTCTCTCATCGATGTTTCTAACTCTCTCTCTCCCTTCCTCTCTGTAACAAATCAATAAAATATATTAAAAAAATAAAAAATAACTTTCCATAAATTAAAAAAAGAAATGTAATTACATATGTGTTTTCCGATGGTCTTAGGCAACCCCTGTGAAAAGGTCGTCCGACCCCCAAAGGGGTCTCGACCCACAGGTTGAGAACCGCTGGTCTAGATGGAAAAACAAAGGGCCAAGAATGGCCAAGCCATTTTGGAGATGGGCCGGGGCGGGGAAGGCTGTAAATCCTTCTGTCAGATCCCGGGAGTAATTACCAACTGGAGTCGTGGGGACCAGCAGGCCATGGCTTCCCATACGTGGTGCTTCTTCACCACGATTTGCTGGAAGTTCTTCAGTTTTGGTTTTGATTTGTGCTCTGGCCTGAGTCATTTTAAGACAGATTTACAAATGTAACTATTATAACTATGGACATTAGGGTCTGTTGTTTCCTGGTTTTATGTTTGTTGTTTTACGGTCTTATAATGAGAGACTGTTGTCTGGATTATTTCTCTCTCCCTCTGGGAAGTTCTGAAACTTTCTGAGGCATACTAGATGGTTATGACAGAAAATGTCCCAAGAGCAAGCGAAAGGAAGGCGCCTTCTCTCGTTTCCTATTGCAGAGTTTTAAATCTGTTGTTTCCGGTTGCCAAAATCTTTGATGCCCCACTAGCTTTCGCTTTAAAAATGTGTAGGGGGAGGGGGCGTGCATAGAAGCCCATGTCTCCCACCTTCATGAGAGGCGGAGTGTGTGTGGTTTTTTGTGGGTTTTGTGTGTGTGTGTGAGTGTGTGTGTGTGTGTGGTATTCGTGACTTTGAGAGGATTCTGAAAGATTAGTGGGAATGCCAACTCCAACATTAAAAACGACAGGTGGTTGCAAATATTTCTTTTGTGTTTCCCATCTATCTGATCACCTGATAAGCAATAACCATCACTGTACAAGAGAAATCCTTCGTTTGGGTAAGCAGTAAAATGTATTCACTTGGGGACCTTGTTTAAGAACGTCATCCCCAGCCCAAGGTCATACAGAAATCTCTTACATTTCTTTCTGGTAGTATTTTATTTCTCTCTTCCACGTGTACGTGCACCCGGTTGCAGGGGTTTCTTGGTCTTGCATGGTGGACATTTGGGGCTGTGTCATTCCTTGTTGGACAGCTGTCCTGTGCACTGTAGGATGCCTAAGTGCCAGTAGCACCCCACAAGTTGTGATAACAAAAATATCTTGCCAAAACCGGTTTGGCTCAGTGGATAGAGCGTCGGCCTGCGGACTGAAAGGTCCCAGGTTCGATTCCGGTCAAGGTCATGTACCTGGGTTGCGGGCATATCCCCAGTAGGAGATGTGCAGGAAGCAGCTAATCGATGTTTCTAACTCTCTATCTCTCTCCCTTCCTCTCTGTAAAAAATCAATAAAATATATATTAAAAAAAATATCTTAGACATTGCCAAATATAATCTGGGATTACACCCCCCATTGAGAACTACCCGTCTACCTGGAGTTTGTTGTATATGGCGTGAGGTAAGGATCCAGTAATTTTTCTCGATATGATAAATCAGTTTTACTTAAAGAACTGGTTCATAATGCCATGACTGTCACATACCAAGTTCTGGGATATGCATGACTCTGCCACTGCGTGTGGTAGACATGGGCACAGAGCCCCCTGCATGTGGGTAGAAGGGGGCAGAAGAGGAGACTGTCTCTCCCAGGTCCCGCCCAGCTTCCGGGGGAGGCCGTAGAGTATTGGTGGGCATGTTTCAGAATCCCCACGAGAGCTCCAATGCAATTCCAAACTCCTGACCCCTCGTGTGTGAGGCCTGTTTTCCTCTCTCTGGAAGGTTGCAGGGTCTTCACTTTCTTTCTGGGGCTCTGCAGTTTCACTATCTGCTTTTGTGTCAGTCTTTGGTCTTTTTTATTTATTTTTTTTCTTTCGATATGCTTGGCTCTCATTGTGCCTTTCAGCCGGAAGCTCATCTTCTCCAGTCGGGGAGGTTTCATTGTATTGTTCATTTGATCACCTGCTCCCTATTTCTCCACCCCCCCCCCCTTCCCCTCTCTCTCTCCCTCTCTGGACCTCCTGGAATAATCTCTGCTTTTCTTATCTTTCCATGCTTTTATCTTTTTGTTCTGTTTTTCATGTGGATTTTTCAACTTTATCTTCAAGATTGCTCATTTCCACTGTTATACTTTGAAGTTCCAAGCTCCTGTTTCCCCGAGCGTTTTTTCACCACAGTGCCCTTTGCCTGTCTTCCAGACGAGGTGTCTTTTGTTTTCGCCCTGAAGGTAAAAGTTTATTTGAAGTTTCTTATGCAGCCTGCACGGTCTCTATCTCCCCTGCGTTCCTTTTATTTTCCTGTTGATAATCTCTCTCTTTTATGTTAGCGATTTCTCTCAAATATCAGAGTTATTTGTTGTCCACTGATATTTGTTGTGTTAGGAGTGAGGGAAGCTAAGCTGGTGGAAATTCTGGGTGAATTTGAAGTTGTAAACTTCAGGGCAGCTCTGGTGGACGCAGTGTCCCTGGGGTCCCCCACTGTCAGGTTCTGCCTGTCCCAGGCTCTTGTTCTTCATGGCAGCAAGTCCATCATGTGAGCACTTAACACAATTAGCCGGTCTCCAGCTGGACATCAATGCTGTTTCAATATGTGTGACCACAATGATACAATGAACAACCTTTTTTTGTGCCTCAATTCACACCATCAGTAAGTTAAACTTTCTATGACTCAGCTTCCTCATCCACAAACAGGGAAAAGAGTATCTACCCAAGGGTGGTGAGGATTAAGGAAAGTAACATGCTACAGCAAGTAGGTCAAACTCCCGGCCCAAGAACCCAAGCAGCCCACGAGTATTTTTGCGGCCCAGCCAATGTAACAGTATATAAGAAATGTTTTAATAAAAAATTTTGTAGCCCTGATCAGTTTGGCTCAGTGGATAGAGCGTCAGCCTGGGGACTGAAGAGTCCCGGGTTCGATTCCGGTCAAGGGCATGTACCTTGGTTGTCGGCACATCCCCAGTAGGGGGCGTGCAAAAGACAGCTGATCGATGTTTCTCTCTCATCGATGTTTCTAACTCTCTATCCCTCTCCCTTCCTCTCTGTAAAAAATCAATAAAATATTAAAAAAAAATTTGTAACTTAATTTTTACAATAGCCTGTTATACATAATTATTTTACAACATACATACTTTTATTGATTTCAGAGAGTAAGGGAGAGAGAGAGAGAGAAACATCAATGATGAGAGAGAATCATTGACCAGCTGCTTCCTGCATGCTCCCCACTGGGGATTGAGCCCACAATCCGGGCATGTGCCCTTGACCAGAATCGAACCTGGGACCCTTAAGTCTGCAGGCCGAAGCTCTAGCTAGCCACTGAGCCAAACTGACTGGGGCTATACATAATTATTAACAACAAACTACAACTTTCGCTAATGACTGATTACTGTAATTGTGTTGCATTCATTTCCCTTTTCTCTCCACTAATACTAGCAGTGAATATTTTAGCAGCCAATTGCCACGTCATTAATCTTGTACTGACTTGTTTGGTGTGCGCAACAGGAAATGCTTCGTTTTCAGAGAACAAGAAAAATCAGTTTATTTGCGTTATGCTTATTAGTTTGTGCAGTTATTCAGTGTCTGGTAAGTTAATGTTCAAGAAAAATATATTCTTTTAAAAAATGTATTTTGTTGATTTTTTACAGAGAGCAAGGGAGAGAGAGAGTTAGAAACATCGATGAGAGAGAAACATCGATCAGTTGCCTCCTGCACACTCCCTACTGGGGATGTGTCCGCAACCAAGGTACATGCCCTTGACCGGAATCGAACCTGGGACCCCTCAGTCCGCAGGCTGATGCTCTATCCACTGAGCCAAACCGGTTAGGGTGAAAAATAATTTTTATTAAAATGTTCTATTATTTTATGTTAACGATGACTCATTTATTTCAGCCCTTTGTATTCAGCACGTCTCTATCGAAATAAACGTACGTTTCCATGGAAATTGAAGCTTTTGTTTCTCTGCAGCCCACGTACACTTAAACCTTGTTTATTTGGCCCATGTAAGCCTTTGAGTTCGACACGCCTGTATCACAGCCTGTCCCATCATGCCCGCGGGGAACCAGCACGCAGTATTAGCAGCTACTGCTGTTATTTGCAGGTGTGGCTGCAGGAGGTTCAAGGATACCTGCCTTTTCAGTTTGGAGCCACACACCTTAAATCCAAAGTCCTCCCCCAGGCAATGTCTGTTCAAGCTTCTAACCTATGTCCTCAGCCTCCTGGGCAACGCCCAGGGAGTGCCTGGCACTGCTCTCCATTCCCAGGGCTTCCCAATGGTGGCCAAGCATCCCCCCAGTGCCCCCGCCACGGCACCCAAGGGGGACCTCTGAGATGTGGGTGGGTGCAGGCCTCCCTTTGCTGACCCAACGCTGCGGCCTGAGGCCTCTCAAGTGAGAGGTTGACTTCCTGAGGGGCTCCCCTATGTGAGAGCCCCCCTTTTGGGCCGGTGACGCTAAGGTTGGGCAAGGCTCCTCCAGGCTGCCCCCGTGGCTCCTCCTCCGGCCATCCCTGGAAGCTCCGACCCGCTCACACCCCAGTGCCTCCACTTGGCCTGGACTCTCTCCACTGTGGACACGCCTGCCTCCCACCCCCACCCCAGCTCCCCCAGGCTGGCTGATCTCTTCCCAGGCTCCATCCTTTGGCAACCTGGGTGGTGAGAGGCAGCAGCGGCGGGAGGCACCTGATCTCCGTGTTGCTCCTATGCCCGCAATGTCCGAGGAAGCCAGGAGGGCCCCACCTGCAGAAGAGTGACTAACCCTCCCACCAACCAGCCTGGGCTGCTCTGAGCTGCCCACACGTGTCCGCTGGAGGGACCCCTCAGCTCCCCGTGTCCAGGACTAAAGTCCCCCGGCAAGCTGCCTGCTGGGGCTAGAAAGCCTGCTGACATAAGTGAGCCTTTTCTCTCGGGACGGGGACCTCCAGGGTAAGGATCTGATATTTCTCTTCCTGTTTTTTTTTTCTCCTCTCTCTTCCTGGAGTTCAGCAAACAGACTGTGTTGCAAGCTCCCAGTAGACACTGATGGTGTTTTAGGATTTCAAGTGTCCTAGCCAGGCCACCTCCAGTGTCCCACAGCCCTTTCCCCCAGGAAACTCAATGCCCACGGCACCACTTTTCTCTTGGAAATTTTATTGGTCCAGGGAAGCCCCTGCCTCCTGCTGAGGGTGCCACAGGCCCTCACTGTTTCCCATTGCCATTGATGGGGCGGTTCACGTGCTCCGGGGAGGCCAGGAAGGCCTTGAGCTTGGGCCGGGCGCTGAGGCGAGACACATAGGCCGAGAGCAGGGGGAGGGAGTCCAGGCAGCTGGGGGCCAGGACCTGGTGAATCAGCAGCAAGTCCAGCAGGTTGTAGTCGGCGAAGGAGATCTGCAGGGTAGGGGCGGGGATCAGCAGGTGGGAGCAGACCAGAGGGTGAGGGGACGCAGGGGCCCAGGGCCTGAGCCGGTCCCTACGTCTGTCCAGCAATGAACGGCTCACGTACTCTCTGCACCTTTTCCCATTGGTAAGCGGGGGTGGCATGGGAGGGGCAGGACAGGGCCGTCGCTCACCTGGCTGCCCACGATGAAGGCCTGGCCCCCCTGGTTCTGGGAGAGCAGGGTCTCAAAGGGCTTCAGGCGCCCGGGCAGCTCCTTCACGTAGTCCTCCTTGCCCGCCTCCTGCCAGAGACACGACGGCACTGGTCACCCTCCTGACCCCCACACTGCAGCTCGCCCCCTCCTGTTGGCCCGTCTGTGACTCACCACCCTCAGAGCCCCACGCTCGGCGGCTGACTCCCACCCCAGGCTATGCCGCGTGCTGTCCACTGCAGCAGCCGGCTCCTTCCTTCTCGCCCTGTGACCGCTCAGCAGATCCCTACGGAAGCCCTGGAGGACCCTCCTAGACCTCACTTTGGACCACACCCTGCTCAGACTCCTCCATGGCTCCCTCCTGCCAGCAGGCGCGGGTGTAAGCCCCGGGGTCAGACCTTCCGGCCCTGGGCCTACTGCCCCTCCAGCTCCACCTCCTCCCACCCTGTCACGCACAGCCACGCGCGCCTGCCTCTCTTAAACTAGTCTTGGGTCCCTGAATGCGCTCTGTGTCTGCATACCTGTGTACCTGAAAGTGCCAGCTCCCCTGCCAGGAGCTGGCTGTAGCTCCTCCTCCTCACCCCCCCCCCGCCCCCCCCCCCCCCCCCCCCCGCTCCAGGAAGCCCTCCGGACCACCCCTGGCTCAATGTCTCCTGCCCTTGCACTGTTCTGCTATTGCTGGTTACTGGCCCCCAGCACAGAGCCACACCCCGCCCAGGCCCCCAACCTAGGGCGGTCTCAGCTAGAGCCACATGAGGGGTGTGGGTGGGATGAGAGTTCAGGAAGGCCCGTCTCTGCCGGCCCGTGCCCACCCCGTGCTCACGTAGTTGGTGTAGATGAGGGTGGCATATTTGCAGCGGAGGTCCTCCACGCCGTCGTTCACCACGTCCACCAGGGCCGCCTCGCGCTGGTCCTTCCCATACAGCCCTGGGGCAGGGAGAGCAGGGAAGGGGGTGCAGGAGAGCCCACAGCATGACTGGTCAGCTGACACACATGAGAGCGGATCTACAGACAGGCCATGTGGCTGCCTGGGGGCCCCAGCTAGGCAGGAGGGAGGAGGATGTGGACGGAGGGAAGGAGCGGTCCTGACTCGGTGGGAGGCAGCCTGGCATGGGGCAAGGGCTGCAGGCGACCTGGGCTTGACCTTGGGCAAGCCATCTGACCTCCCTGCCTGCCTCTCCTCCACTCCACAGGGGCTCAGAGCAGGGGTATCCCCCGCCCGGCCAGGACGGGGCCCCCTGCACCTCAGGACTCACCGAGGGAGCGGCCCAGGTGGCGCAGGATGGCATTGGACTGGTACAGGGTCAGGTCTCCGTCCTGGAACTTGGGGAGCTGCCCGTACAGCTGGGGGTGGCACAGCTCTGTCAGAGGGGCTCCGCTGGCCTGCCCCCCCCCACCCTACTTTCACCCCCAAGGCCCAGCCCCTGACCCCGCAGGCACAGCACTCACACAGGAGGCCTTGAGGGTGCCCTGCAGCCAGGTCTCCTTGGTCACCACCTCCTCCTTCCAGCTCTGGCCCTGGTCCGCCAGCAGCATGCGCGTGGCCTCGCAGCGCCCTGGGGCGGGGAGACAGGTCGTGGGCTGCAGAGACCCCAACCTCGCAGTGCCGCGGGGAGGGGCCTGCTCCCTGGGGAGGGGACAGGCCACAGGCGGTCCGATACTCCACGAGGGAGCTCAGGGACACGGACAAGGAGGCCGGGGCTAGCAGGGCAAGCGGGGTTTGGGGGGGGGGGGGCAGGTGGGTGAGAGGCCACAGGCTGCCGCCCCAACCTCCACCTCCCTCCCCCAGCCGCAGGCCCCTACCTCGAACAGGGAAGTAGACGATGGTGTAGGGCGCCACTGGAGGGGACAGAGAGGTTTGTTAGCGTCCTCGAGGGGGTCCTAGGCGGGGCCGTGCACCCACCCGTCCTCCCCGGAGACCCACCCCTGGCTCGGGGCGCTCCGGGCCTCCCAGGGGCCGGTCTCTGCGCCGGGGAGGCCGGGCCGCTGAGAACCCCAACCCCGCGCTGGTGCCCTGGATCCCCATCGCGGCGGGGAGCGGGGCAGGGCTTTGCAGGGGGGTCCCGGCCGGGAGCGGGGCGCGCTGCAAGCCTTGGGAGCCCCGCCCGCCCCGAGCCCCGCGGGTACTCACTGGCGACTGTGCGAGGCGGCGGCGGCGGCGGCAATGCTCCGGGGGCCGCGGCCGGGAGCCTTAGGGGGTGGCCCCGCCCCGCCCCGGCCCGGCCCGCCCCGCCCCGCCCCGACCCGTCCCGGCCCCGTCCGGGCCCCAGCCTGAGTCACGCGCCCACCCCGCCCCGCACTCCCCGCAGCGAGCTCCGCCCAGCCCCCCTGGGCCGGTGGAGGGCTGGCCGCCTGGAGCTGGTGAGACCGGGGGTCAGGGTTTCCAGAACCTTCTCCAGGCCTTGGCCTTGCCCTGGCCGCCTCCTTCTCCGCTCGGGGCGCAGAGGGAAGGGACACAAACTCTTGCATTTGTTCCCACAGACAGAAGAGGCCGCACAGAGGACAGAGCCACGCGCCCTGCACACGGACCGGCGCGCACGCTCCAGGCTGGGTCTCTCATCCCTACCAGCCGTTCGGATGCCACCCTCTCCTGGGTCAACTCTGTTATGTTTAGACTGTAAAATGGCCTTCCTTGCTTTTTAGCTTGAATAATAGAAAAGAGAAACTTAATTGCCTGACCTTGCAAGCTAGCCATCTCCAGGGGCTGATACACTGTTGCTAATATTAATTCACATATTTTGCCAAGTGTTTGTTCAGCCAGGGTTACAGGTGTTTGATTAGATATAATGTGTATTCAAAGTTACAAGTTGTATAGGTATGACAGGTGTTTGGTTAAATACGACATGTATTCAAGGTTACAAGCTGTCTTACACAAAGAACTAGAACAGTGGTTCTCAACCTTGGCTGCACATTAGAATCACCTGGGAATCTTTTGAAAATCCTGATTTCTGGGCCTCATCCTCCGGAAATTCTGTTTCTTTGTTACTAATGTTGTGGCCCCACCCCATAACAAAGAAACAGAATTTCCGGAGGACGAGGCCCAGAGATCAGGATCTTCAAAAGATTCCCAAGTGATTCTAATGTGCAGCCAAGGTTGAGAACCACTGAACGAGAAGGATATAAAAAGAAAATATTCCGTCCTGTGTTTGTTCAGAATTTGACTGAGGTAATTTGCTCTGAACCTGCGCGCAATAACGATGACGCCTAACTAATTGGCTCATTAAGCGTCTTGTCAAGCTCGCTGACTTTGCAATACAACAACTTAACTCAGATAGCCTGTTGGAAATGGGCCCTGTTTCATCCCTAAGTGGAAACAGGCTCCGCTGGTTAAAAGTAGCGGTCATTGGCCCAGCTGGTGTGGCTCAGTGGTTGAGCGTCAACCTTTGAACGAGGAGGTCAGGGTTTGATTCCTGGTCAGGGCATATGCCTGGGTTTGGGGCTCAGTCCCCAATCCGGCTGTGCAGGAGGCAGCCGATCAATGATTCTTTCTCGTCATTGATGTTTCTATCTCTCTCTCCCTCTCCCTTCCTCTCTGAAATCAATTTAAAAATATATTTTTTAAAAATTTTAAAGTAGAGGCCACTGTAAGAATAGCCACAAGGAGAACAGTGTGGTTTGTAAACCGATCCGGATAACGGGACACTGAACCCTCCCTTTCCGCGGTAACAGGAGGGCGTTTAGGTGTTTCTGGCACCAAACCCAGCTGTGCCCCTCGATGTCATCGCGATGGAGGACAGTTGCAGAGGGTTCCGGGATGTTTAACTCAGTCTGTCTGCCTGGGAACCCCTTGCCAGAAGTTCACACTCCACTCGGGGACCCTCTGGTGGCAGCGTTTCATACAGACCCTTCCCACAGAGCTGGCAAGGGGTGCTGAGCTGCAGCCAAAGCCTCAGGTGGGCTGGTAGGCAGGGGGTCCCCAGGAGGCAGAAAGGAAACCCAGTCAGGAGCTTAACAGAGAGATGGGTCAAGTCAGAACCAGATTCCGGCCTCAGAGCCAGTGCTCTCTCTTCATCGTTGACACTCCTTCCTGCCCAGAGCAGTAATTCTTCGGGAGCCATAAGAAGCTTGAAAACACCATCAATATGATATACAAGGTAACTTTATATGTGGACAATGAAACGATCATTTCCTTACAGTGCCTAGGCAGGTAGAAGCCGGGGTGGCACCCTCCGGACTGGCCCAGCCAGAGGCAAGGGTAGGCGCTGTTCTGGGGCAGACAGTCCTGGCTCACTGAGGGCTGGGCCAGTCGCCATCCGCACAGGCCCTGGGCCTTACGACATGCTCCAGGGTGCCGCCCAGGGCCTGGGCTTAGGGTCTCTGCTCCTCCCCACCCCTGGCGGTCCTCTTCCCTCGGGTCCTGCCAGCACCCTCCTTATCCCTTCCCATGCAAAACCCTTCTCTTATTTTTCTCCAAGAAAGAGCCTAATTTGCTCGTTTTACTTATCCTAAAAGCAATCTGAAATTTGCCTTTGCCAGTCCTGCCTGGCTGGTATTTAATGAGCTACAAAAGAACAAAGAGAAAAGCAAAGAAACCGTTGCAGTTTTATCTCTGAAACAGTGCAAACAGTTCCCTTGTCTGCTACATTCTCGAACTCCATAGCTCTGTCAGATACTCCCCATCTCCAACAACACACTCACACCCACACTCACACAGCTCTCTCTCTCTCCCTTACACACACACACACACACACACACACACACACACACACGGACTAGAATCTTGCAGACAACACAGAGGTTTCCTCCTCTGGGCTCTTCAGGGCCTGACAGGGACAGAAAGACCTCAGGGTCTGCCTGTGTGGGTAGGGGACTGGGTCTGGGCTGTTAACGTGGGCGTGGCCATGGCTGATGCTTCTCCCCACCCTCCTCCCACTGCCCCAGCCCCAGGTCTCTGTCCCCTGCCCACCTCCCCAGCCTAACTCAGCATCCCTGGTTGCCCTGGGCTGTGCAGAAGCCTTTGTTTACCCTCACCTCCATCCCCGTGCCCTGTGGACCATAGAGGTCTCCGGGGTTGTTTTAACTTGTCTAGTCTCTCCTACCATAGCAGGGTCACAGGGTGGTCTTGGGCTGTTCCCTCATGCTGGACTACAGGCGTGTGTATGTGTGCATGTGTGCGTGTGTGTTCCTCAATTCCTGGTGCAGCATTACTGCCAGCCTGTGCTGGGTCTCCCCTGCCTTGTATGCATGCATGTACACGGTGGGGCAAAAGTAGGTTCACAGTTGCGAGGACGTGAAACAATTTATTCTTGTGTTATGTATGAGTCCTTGGGTCATGAACAACTGTAAACCTACTTTTGCCCCCCTCTGCATGTCTGTGTCCCCTTTATCCCCACATCCTAGTCCCACTCCGTGGGTGAGACTGCTGTTCGCATGCTCCCAGGTGTGCGAACTCTGGATTTGCATCAGCAGAGCCAGCATGGCCTCCCAGACGCTGCCCTGGTTGGGGGACCACATGCCCCGTTGTTGGCTGCAGCCCCACGCGCCCTCCACTCCACGCGGCAGGAGCGGCCTGGGAATGTGCCCCAGGCCCGTGGGTGTGAAGGGTCCGGCCTTTGTTGTCAGCTGCACGTCCTCATGACGGAGGATTTCCATCATCTCTTCGTGGGCTCATTGGGTTTCGTTTTCCTCTTCTGCGAATCGCCCCTTTGTATCCTGGCCATGTTCTATTTGCTGCCTACTCTGCTGGTTTGCTGGAGCCCATTTATTCTAGGTCTTGATGTCTTGGCTTTAGACATCACACATGCCTTCTCCTATTCTGCCCACTCTCTCAGCGCTGTCCAAGGTGTCTTTCGTTGAACAGACTTCCTTCATTTCAGGGTAATCAAGTTCATCAGGTTTTTTTTTTGGGGGGGGGGAGGGTGCTTATGTTTTGTGCTTCTGAAATTTTGCTTAATGGGTGCTCTCCCTCCTATACCTCTCCCTCCCGCCTCTCCTTCCCCCTGGGCTCGCATTACCTTGGCCTTTCTCTCTCCTAAGCTCCAAAGACCCTTGTTTTGCTTCTGTAACTTGTTTCCTGAACCCACCCAGCCCAGCTGGCTCACTTCTACTACCTCGGCAACTAACTTTCTCTTATAATTGGGGGGGTGGGGGGAGTCTTTTATTACTGCCCTGGATCACAGCATATTCTCCTATGGGTCTTCTATTAACTCTGTTGAGTTACTTTCTCATTAATGAATCCATCTACAGGCCGCCTTGCCTGTGCTGTTCCGTGGGAATCCCCCCCACCCCCCCACCCCCATCATCCACTGGATCACCAGATTTATCGTAAGTTAGACCCCTGTAGATACTGGGTCTGCCTGCCAGTTCTCTTTCTCTGCCATTGTCTATGTGTCTGTCCCTGAGCCAGTACCACATGTTGTTATTATTATTACCATGATCTTATAATCTGGTAAGGAAAAGACACAGCTTTCTCCCCCCCCCCACCCCCTTCTTTGACTAAGACTGCATTGCATTAACAGGTGAATTTGAAGAGAACTCACATCTTTATAACTTTGTCATCCTACCCGTCATTAGGATCAATGCCCCTATTCAGAATCTCCTCTATTGTAGGGAGCGGCTATAGGGTTAAGCCTCGGACTGACCTGTTGGCAAAGCCACAAACAAGTCCCAGCTTAAGAACCCAGTCCTCTTAGCATAATTAGGCTTGGCCTTATGATGCTCCCTAGATCCTTCCTAAGTAGCTAATGGGCTGTGGGAGGTGCAGCAAGTGCTGCCAAAACAAGTGAAACCCATAAGAACACTGTAACTATGGTGACCACTACCTTGTTTACCCCTGGCTATAAAGTAAAGGCTCAGCTTGCCTCTGGATCTCTCTCTGTGGCCTCAGCCAGGCCCAGGAAGATCCACTAGACTCAGCTTATTCTCTTTGTCTGTCATTTCTTCATCCTCCACCGCCCTCACTCAGGCATGCGGAACCCTTGGCTGAGCTGGCTCAGCGCACTCTATATCCTTTATTAAAATTTTCTACCAAGAGGTTTTGCATATTCTTATATAATCTAAGTACATTGTATCTAGCTGCTGTGAATAATATGTTATTTTTTTTAAGTTGGGCATTAGTACCTGAGGTGTAGAGAAATACTAGGAATACATGGGTTTTGTGGGTTTATATCAGTGATGGCGAACCTTTTGAGCTCGGCGTGTCAGCATTTTGAAAAACCCTAACTTAACTCTGGTGTCGTGTCACATATAGAAATTTTTTGATATTTGCAACCATAGTAAAACAAAGACTTATATTTTTGATATTTATTTTACATATTTAAATGCCATTTAACAAAGAAAAATCAACCAAAAAAATGAGTGTCATAGGTTCGCCATCACTGGTTTATATCCAGCAATGGTGCTGAAATCTCCTGGATTCCAATAGCGAGTTGGTTTGATCCCAGCGGTCCTTTTAGGTGAATGACCACACCACCTGCAGGAATGAGAATTTTATCTCCTCCCTTCCAACCCTCACATCTTTTATTTCTTTTGTTTTTTATCACACTGACCAGGAACTCCAGAATTATATTAAATGGTAGTAGCTGACCTTAAAGGGACATTGTGGGCATGAGTGAAGAAAGGGGGTGCCTGCACTCACACCCCGCTTTCCATGGCTCGGGCTGCTGGGACCTGGGTGAGGGTGTCTGGGCTGGAGACCCAGGGGCACTGTGTGTAACATTTGGTGTAGATTTTTGGCATCAAGTTCAACATGTTCCCTTCTGTTCCTAGTTTAGTAAGAGTTTGTATCGGAAATCAGGAACAATCTTACCAAAGGCTTTTCTGCCCGCGGATGTAACCCCTGCAGCTTCTCCTTTGTTCTCAGTGTCGTGGAGAGTGACTTCGCTACCCTTTCCCATGCGGTTCTGGGGTAAGCCCTGCTCGGCCACGATGTATTTCTTCTGATACAATGTTGTGTGTTTTGTTTGGGGCTTTCACACGTGTTCGCAAATGAAATGGGCCTGTCATTTTTTAAATTTACTTTATTGTTTTGTCCTTATCTGGTTTTTGGAATCAAAATTTCACTAACCTCATACCATTTGGGGGGGAATCCTCCCCTTTGTCTATTGTGACTTGCGGTATCATCGGTTTCACCTTCACCAAGACTGGCTGCATGGCAAGGCCCAGCCACCCCCTCACGATGCCCAGCTTCTGCCTGACATCCTGGCGCCAGTGGGTGACTCCAGTCCAGTGTGGGAGCTGCTGAGGTCCTGGGACGCGGCCCAGGGGGCTGGGCGCCCTGTGAGGGCCCTCCCACCTCAGAGCCCATCCCTCCCACCCTCCTCGTTACCTGTGCTCCGTCAAAGGAGCCCTCTGTCCCCCGGGAGAGGCGGAGGCACATCCCAGAGCTGGGTCAGTCGCTCTGCAGCCACAGAGCTCGTCAGGCACCTGGAGCTCTTCGACAGGTCTGGCCCCTGTAAGCTGCAGCGTCCTGAACGGCCGGCCATCCACTCTGGCGCTTCTCTCACATAGAGTTTCCCCCTGGGCCATCGGGGCCAGCAGCCTGGGTTCAAGTCCAGCTCCCAGCACTCTCGGAGCCTCCTTGTCCTCACCTTCTGTGAGGATTAAGCCAGATGACCCTTGACACCTGTGAGTGCTCAGTAAATGCCGTCCTTTCGTGCTCTGCCTGCCTGGTCCCTGGAGTCTGGAGGACACTGAGCCTTCCCCGCCCCCACCCCCATCCCCACCCCAGGCTGAGCCACCTTCGAAGAGGGAAGGTGGTCTGAGGCCCCTGGGCTGGCTTCAGACCCACACCTCTGGTCCTCCCGTCTCCCCGGGGTATTCCCTTTCCTGCTCCCCTGAGGCTCGCCCCCAGAGTGTCGCCACACCTACCAGGGGGTGCTGAGCTCCATCCAGGCGGGGAGCAGAAGCTGGGGGCAGGACTTCGCCAGGTGAGTTTCTGCCCCTCCCGCTGGGGACACACACCCTCGGACCCCCAGGCAGGCACCTGGCAGGCATGAGTCCTGGGCAGGCACAAGTCCTGGGCAGTGAGGAGCTTGACTCCAGGCTGCCCCCAGCCAGACACCAAGGTTCTGGCACCCTCCTGAGGCCAAACCAGGGAGTGCAGCGGCCAGGGCAGGACCAGAGAACGCCGCCAGGAGCAGCAGGGCACACGCTCCTTCGGCAGATCTTTCTGGAGCACCTACCTAGAGCCAGGCGCTGCCCGAGGCTCTGAGAATGAGCGGAGCCCCTGGGCCGTGGAGCTGGCTTTGGCTACCTCCCCGTGTACTGAGAGGCTGTTGGAAAACGTCCTCAGAAGCACGCCTGCCAACCACTCCCTCCTCAGCGTCAGGAAAACCCAGGACACTGTCACTAGCCCCTGCTGGCTTAGGCTGGCCTCCCCAGAAGGCAGAGCCTGTGAGGGCTTATTTTGGGGAGAGGTCCCCGGAGCAGGAGGAGGGACGGGGAGAGTGGGGTGGCAGGAGGATGAGCCCTCGTGCCCAGGTCAGAGCGTCCGATCTGAGTCAGTAAATCCGCTCTGTCTCACTGGGGTTTCTGTGGCTGGCGGTCAAAGTGGTCCCGGCAAATGCAAATGGGAGGGAGAGGATTCGGAGGGCGCCCTGCCCCCTGCGGTGTGGGGGGCACCTGTGGCCCCATGGATGCAGCGGAGTGTGGGACCACGGTGCAGCTGTCACAGCCGGCGCAGGTCTAGGCAGAGGCCACCAGGCGCGTCCCAGGGGCCAGGACAGGAAACCGAACTGGAAAGAAGCGGTTAGAGAGCAGCCAGTGTACCTACCGCCCCCCTCCCCCCAACACACACACACACACACACGCACACACGCACACACACACACACACACACACGTCCCTTAAATAACTGCTTAAATCTGCCTCGACCCGGCCCCACAGAGGACGTGAAGGTAGAGAAAAGCCTTTGGTAACACTGGCCTCTCTTCGCTGAGTACTTTTGCGAGGCATGTTCACTAGAAATCATTGCCAATCGAAAGCCAGACATTCCAAAGCCAGGGCAGCGGGGGTCACGGCGTGTGTTGGCAACAAGTGACTTATTTTACCATGTACGTTGTAGACCCAGCATAAGCCTCCTGGACAGGAGTGCTCCCCTGGCTGGAACCCGGAGGAGGCAGGGACCACACCCTTAGGGTGACAGGTGGCTGCACGGAGCCTGGGCCCCCAACACCCCAGAGTGGACACCAAGCCCCGCTCACATGTCTTGGACTTTTACCTGAGCGAGAAACCCTTCTAGCTCGTTTCCGTTTCCGCTGCTGCTACGTGGACACTTTGTAACCGCGGCTGAACTGACACCTAATACACAACCTGGTGCAAGAATGAGACGACAGAGAAGTGGTTAAAAGGATTTTCTTCTTCAGCCTCGGAGAGTGAATGCTTCCGTAAACAACCTTTTTAAAATAAAATTTTTAAAAAGCAACTTCTGTGCAGCCAAACCAAATACCTGTGGAGCAAATATTTAAAGACTTGGTTGGAAGGGGAAGCAAATGACACGCTGAGCCTACCTGTGGCCACATCTCACGGCCCAACCCTCGACATTAATAAAAGAGTTTCCTGGTATTTTGTGCCAATGTTTTACAGCCATTAGGCCCATGAAAAGGCACTCCGCGTCCTCAGTCACCGGGGAAATGCAAGTGAAACCACAGGCCACATGGGAAGGCCTGCGGCATTGACAATTGCACGTGTTAACAAGGACGTGGATCAACTGCGCTGCTGGTGGGAGTGCTGAAATGGTTCGGCCACTTTAGAAACCTGTCTGCATTATTAGCTACTAAAGCTCCAGTCCTAGGTGACGGTTAATTTGATGTGTCAACTTGGGTGGGCACGGTATCCAGAGAGGAAGGGAGCGGGAGAGAGAGAGAAACATTGATCGGTTGCCTCCTGTATGTACCCCAACAACCAGGGACCAACCCACAACCTGGGCATGCGCCCTGACTGGGAATCAAACCGGTGACCTTTTGGTGCACAGGACGACGCTCCACCAACTGAGCCACACTGGCCAGGGCTGTGAGGTACTTTTTAGCTGACACTAGCGTTTCCATCTGTGGACCGTGAGGAGCGCAGGTTACCCTGCATACGGGTGGGGGAGCGTGAGGAGCTGTGCTAGAAAACTCATTATGGGAACGTGGGGTGGCTGCTTGGCCACACGGGGTCCACAGTCAGAAATCGAGGTCATTAAAGGAAAGACTCCTTCCCTAACTGGTTTGGCTCAACGGATAGAGCATTGGCCTGAGGACTGAAAGGTCCCAGGTTCGATCCCGGCCAAGGGCACATGCCTAGGCTGTGGGCTCGATCCCCGGTGGGAGGTGTGCAGGAGGCAGCTGATCAGTGATTCTCTCTCATCATGGATGTTTCCATCTCTCTCTCTCCCTTCCTCTCTGAAGTCAATAAAGAAGCAAAATTTTTAAAATACAAGCATCTATTATCTCAGTTTCTGAGTCAGAACTTTGGGAGGGGTTTGGCTGGTGGTTGCACAGGGTTTCAGTTTTATTAACATTAGGTGTGGCAAGGCCAACAGGTCAGGGCGGGGCGGTCCCTCCAGGGTCAGCAAAGCCCCAGAGGTTAAAGCAGCCTCTTGAGCAGAAAAGAAAGCCGCATCGCAGTGCTGCTCCTGGCGTCTGGCCAGATGTTGCTGTCTGTCGGGGACAAGTTGGGCAGGACTCTGATGACCCAGCTGTGCTCACACGCTCGCCCCTGGGACCAGGCGCTGGGTCTGGGGCCGGCGCTCGGTGAGTGGCCCGGCTTGGGTCGCACGTGTCTGGAGGACAGGGCCTTCCCAGCAGGAGACGACGGGGTCTGTGGGGTCTGGAGCTGAGTGGCCATCCCGGAGCACAGCCCTGCCTTGGCTGGGTTTATGAGCCAAAGTCGCAGTGGCCCTATTTTTGGAACAACAGGAAAAAAACAACTGCTTCAGACTCTCACAATGGAAACTTTCCACAGGTGTGGCCTAATCAGGGGGTCTAATGGAAGACTGAAATGTACTGAGCCTGGGCGCCACTCAAGAACAAGGCTCAGGAAAGTAAGTTGAAGGGGCTGCCAACAAAACTCGCGCCTGCAGGACGCCCGCTGCACGCTGTCCTCCGGAGCCGGCCCAGCTGCAGGCGCACCCGCTGCCCCGCCCCGGCCAGAGTCTTCCGGCGGCAAGGTTTGGAGCTCAAGTTTCCTTGTCAGAAACACTCCCAGACAAGCACTCGGCAGTTCCTGGGGGTCGCTGTCCCCCAGGTTCGGTGAGAGGAGCCTCGATGGTGCATGCCCACCCCAACCTCGTCCCCCGCGTCTGCAGAGCTGGTGGAAGTAGGCCAGGGTTTGGACGTGACCTCTGTTCTCGTTCGAGTTGATTACCAGCAGGATGTTTAACATGTAACTAACATTTGCGTGTTCAACGAGCACTTCCTTTGTCCAGAGCACCGCTGAGAGCATTTTCTGGGGCTGTTTGGGGAAGAAACAAGGCTTGGCAGTCAGGCTGGGTACAAATTCCAGCAAGAAAAAAGTTTTCTCTCTTTTTTTTTTTTTTTAGGATGTTTTTATTGATTTCAGGGAGAGGAAGGGAAAGGGAGAGGGAGATAGAAACATCAATAATGAGAGGGACTCATTGATCGACGGACTCCTACACACATCCTACTGGGGATCGAGCCCTCACCAGCAGCTGCTCTTCCTGTCCTTTCCACTCTAGCTCTCCTAGGAAGTGCAAAGTGCCATCCCAACCTGGCACTGTGTATAGTGCTGAGCGGGCGCCAAGCCTGGGTTTGGCTTGGGGAGAACCAAGTGGAGAAGGAGCCATCACCAATGTCATCAGAGGAATCACAGCTCGGGGTGGGGGTGGGGGCGGAGATAGATAGCGACACAAGTCTTCACTCACATAACGGTTACTATGTACCAGACAATGTGTGGCTTAGACATCATGGGAGACACCGAAATAGGTAAGATCTGCCTCATGGTGCCTTTGTGAATATTAAATGATAAAGAATCTTGCAGGTTCCTGATAGAGTCCTAATGGACTCTTTTAGTAAAGAGTAGAAGACCTTCACCGGCAGCTCATCTGTCTTTATGTCCATCTACACATCCATCTATCCAATAGTCCATCCATCCAACAACCAAACATTTGACCAGCAAGCCATCAAAACATCCACCCATCCATTTATCCACCCATTCATCCAACTACCCACCCAATAAAACCATCTATCCATTCACCTTTTTATCTACTCACCTATCCATCCATCCTTCCATCTACCAACCATTCAAACACCAATCTATCAAATCATCCACCCATCCACCCAATCACCCAACATCCACCCAATCATCCCGCCATCCACCTGTACGTCAACCACTGATCCACCTGGACACCCCGGACACTGGAGCTGGGACCTCAGCTTGGCTAAGTCAGGTTGGGCAAGTCAAGGGCACTCATGTGAGTGCCTTAAGATGCTGTTCATTGGACACGAGCCAGGAAGGACTTCCAAGCCAGGCTTTCTTCACCTAGAAAGGCTTTGCCCCTCGATGGAGAGTGCTCCTACGCACTACACCCTGTCGAGTGATAGCCCCCCTGCTTTGGCTTCTATTTGGAACGCCCCTTTCTCACCACTTCTCACCTCTTAGGGGGTTATTCGGACATGAAGTCATTTATCACATGTAATATCCGTTATATTTTGAGCCCTGCCTGTGTGTCAGGAACCGGCAAGATCCTTTACCATTTAATATTCACAAAGGCGCCGTGAGGCCGATACTAGGTCAACCCCCGTTGTCCGGAGAAGGAAACTGAGGCTCAGGGAGGTGAGAAACCTTGCGTGGGTCCCGCAGCGAGTGCGTGGGGGAAGGTGTGACCCAGGGCGCACACCTGCGGCCTGGGAGGCGGTGCTGCCTGGCCTCTGGGAAGGGGTGGCCCAGGTGCAGAGGTGCTGAAGGCTGCTGAAGGCTGAGCCTCCAAATGATCCACACGAAGGGACACACGAGCCCTTCCCGCCCTTGACCACCTGGCCCGCGCCCACTGGCCTCTCAACCCTGGCCTTTTCTCAGACCCTCGGACCTGCTCAGGGCTGTGTGACAACTGTCCTCTGCCTTTGGGGCCCTGCCCCTTCACTCGGCCACTCCCACATCGTGTCTCTTCCACAGGCCCCGTCACAGCCAGGTCCCCACTCCCCTCCTCAGCATCCTGCTGGGTCCTTCCCTGCCGGTCCCCTCCACAGTTTGCTGAACGCGCATCTCCCGCCCCGTGGAAGGTTCCGGGAGGCGGGGACTGGGTCCCAGCTCCAGGGAGGCATGCGCAGGTGCTCCAGGAATATTTGCTAAAGATTCAGCCCCTCAGATGGTCCCCAACCCCGTGCCCCCCATGCCCTCTCCAGGGGCTACTGCCCCCTCCTCCCTGAGGGCCTCCACCCGACTCATCCTGCCGATTCCAGCACCCGGCGGAGCTCGCCAAGCTCACAGCCGACCCCAAGCCCAGGCTAAACGTGTGAGCAACGCCACGAATGGCGCCCCATGCCCCTCTCCTCCGCGAAGCCCCCCAGGCACTTGGAGACGTGGCCTGCGGGCCCCTTTCTGCGTGAGATGTGCCTGCGAGCAGGGCCCCAGCAGCCAGCCCGGGTCTGGGTCTCAGCCGCCCTCGGTGCTTGCGGAGGATACATGAATGGACATGAATGGACGGCACGCGTGGCCGAGAGCGGCCAGGCCAGCAGCTCAGGTGGCAGGCCTCTGGCAGGATCTGGTTCCCTCGGACAAAAGCCGGGGGGGGGGCAGGTGAATAAATCATGAGGGGCCCGGAGCAGGGCCGACAGGACAGCTGACCTCATTCCGGGAGACGAGGAGCAGGCGCTGGGTGGTAAGTGGTCTGGGGACACATGGGCACGAGAGGCAGGGAGGCTGCTGGTCACCCCCGTCCTGTTCCTGTTCGCTGAGAAGCAGGAGGGTGGTCAGCAGAAGCTCAGCGGGAGGTGCCGTGAGGAGGGGAGGGGGTGTGGAGTGAGGCTGGGGGACCTGTCTTTCCACAATCCAGGAGCTTTGCCGGGAGGGGTGGGGAGAGTAGGAGAACCAGGATGGACAGACAGAAAGACCACTGTGAGAGGGGCCCCACGCAACAGACGGAGGGAGGACGGAGAGATGGTCCGAGAGCCGCAGACCCGCTGGGCAAACGCCAGCAGGGCAGGGCTGGAGAGAGGGACTGCGGGAGAGACAGACAGAGACCACCATGAGCAGAGGGCAGACAGGGGTGTGGGTGCAGGAGGTCCGGAAGCCGGAGCCCAGGGCCAGGTGCCGGGTCTGCACAAGCCTATAAACCTGCGGGGGGCCCAGGTGCAGGGGGGGGGACGGGGGGGGCAGCAGGAGGCTGGAGGGGGGAAGGGAAGGCTAGGATTGGAGCGAGGCGCTGTTTGAGAGGCCTGGGGAGCTAGGAGAGATGGGATATGGGACTTGGGGCAGCCCAGGCGCAGAGATGCCTGCTGGTTGGCCCCCAGTGCATGGAGGGAGGGGCAGGGAGGAGAGAAGCAGGGGCCCACCGCTGCCACTAAGCCCCCTCCCGCAGGACCGGAGACCGGAGTGGGGCCAAGCCCTCATCTCCATGGCCTTTCCTCAGGGCCCAGAGGGTGACAGCCTCCCCCCGGGGGACCCCAAGGCCTCTGAGGACACTGCGGGGCCCAGCCAGGCCCCTGCCAGCCCCGCAGTCACCAGGCGGCGGCTCCTGCTGCGGGAGCTGGAGGCCCAGGTGCAGGCGGCCTATGGGCAGGTAAAGTGGGCAGGGCTGTGGCTTATCCCCAGTGAGGGGACCATGAGCGAACAGAGGGGACCCCCCTCCCCAGCTGGGGCCCCGCAGGACAGACCCAGGCCGCGCCCCGCCAGGAGGAAGCCCTGAAATGCGTGCTGACCCAGGAGCCCCTCCCGCCCTGTCCTCCCTTGAGCCCTTCCGCAGGCCCTGGCCCCAGAGCCGGCTGGTCAGCCTCTCATCCAGCGGCGAGGGCCAGGGGGCCGGCCAGCAGTGCCGAGGGCGGGAGGGCAGGCAGGTGCTCCGAGGTGAGAGCCGGGCCTGGCAGGACGAGGCAGGGGCTTCCCAGGCCTCCTTTCAGGACAGGCAGTGAGCAGAGGGTCTGCAGAGGTCACACCGCCGGGTTCCCTTCCGACGGGAGGGATGCCCAGGCCGCCCTGCACCACCGCCTGGCGTCCGCCTCCCAGGGGCAGGCCCTGCCTCTGAAGAAACCCAGTCTGTCCTGATGGGGAGAGATTAGGGGGCGGGGGGAGGAGAGGGACGCCGGACGGGTGCCTGCAGGACCCTCAGGAGTGAGCGAGGGGAGGCTGCGCAGCCCAGGGGCCTTGGGGCCCTAGCGGCCCCCCCACCAGCAAAGACACTCAGAGATAATCCCGGATTAGGACCCGAGCCCCTGTGCCCAGGGCTCCCCGCCTGCCCACCCGCCCCCGATCTTCCCCACAAAACCCTTGGAAAATCCCCTGCCGCCTCCCAGACTCACTGGGAGCAGCTGGGGCTGGCGGGAGCCCACAGCCTCCGAGAGGCCCAGGCCTGGCATGGTTCCTGGGCCCATGGGAAACTGTGCCAAGCGGCCCCGACACTGGGGACCTCAGGTAGGGGGCGAAGGGGGAGCAGCCACGGCCAGGAGCCTGGGCTGGACCCTGGGAGGGTCAGGTGGGTGGGCAGGGCCCTGTCTGAGGCGGGGCAGGGCTTAGAGGGGGGCAGGGGGGGCAGGAGGTTGGGGGGCTGGTCCCCACTGGGCCTACCCCCGTCCCACCAAGCTCAACAGGACCCCAGCTGCCCATCCTGCTGGCCGACCCTGCTCTCTGCTGGGGGACCCAGAGCTTGAGCTCAAGGTCTCGCTCCGCCTCTGGCTCTCTGAGTGGCCTTGGCCAAGTCCTTTGCCCTTCCTGAGCCTCACGTTTGCCCAACTGCACAGTAAGGGGGGCCCCTCCAGCCTAGGGTGGCAATAGGCGAGGGCCCCTCTCTCCTGTGCCAGGTGCCAACGTCAGGAGAGGCTGGTGGGTAGGGCTGCAGAGGAGCCACTGCCCCAGCTCATGGCCGGCTCTGCTGCAGGGCAGTTGGCTGTGGCCCGGCTCCCGCTCAGGGGGCTCCCCCCACAGCCCCAAGGAGCCGGGGGGCTCCAGACGGGGCGTCCAGGGCTACTCGGTGCTCAGCAGCCTGGTGGGGCTTGCCTGCATCTTCCTGCGGCCCAGCATCGCTGCCACCCAGCTTGTATGTACAGCCCCTGCCCCGCCCGCCTGCCACCGCCCTCATTCCCTCGCTGTGCCTCTCCCTGAGTCGGGGGAGAGGATTGAGAGGGGAGGTCGGAGCAAAGGCACACAGATGGGAGAGGGAGCAGAGAGAGAACCAGAGAAATGTCAGAGACAGCCACCCAGGGGATGGGCAGGGAGGTGGCAGGGTCTCTAGGAGACAAAGGGTGACATTGAGGCCACCAAGCTTGGGATCTGCCCAAACCAGACCCTCCTCTGGCCAATGGGCTCCGTGCCCTAGAAGAGGGTGGCAGCGGGTGGGGAGGCCCTGGGAGAGGCCTGGCGGGGTCAGAGGAGGGGAACCGGAGACCCCAGGCCCGTCAGGAATGGGGAGGAAGGAGGCCTGAGCAGGGTCAGACACAGACCCTGTGCAGGGGTGTGTGTGGGCTGATTGGAGAGCCCCAAAGAACAAGAAACAAGGGGTCCAGGGACTTCCTAACCCCTCTGTGCCCCTCAGGACCGGGAGCTGCGGCCGGAGGAGATTGAAGGTAAAGGGTTTGGAAAGAACTAGAGTTTCTGGAGGGGTGGACGTGGGGGGTGCACACAGAGCAGAACGGGGGGATGGGGGTGCTCAGCAGTCTCCAGGAGGAACTCGAGCCAGGAGGAGGCTGCAGGGGCCCTGTGCGAGGAGACGGGACAGACGGAGCAGGGATGGGCCGACAAAAGCCCCAGCTGCCAGCTGCCCGGTCTCACTGGCCAGGTGGGTCTTGGGCCCCTTTTGTATTTGCTCAGCGAGCACTTCCTAGGCACCACCTGGCCCTGTGCTGAGCACTGGGAACATGGCCAACCAGACAGACCGGCCTGTGTCCTCTGGAGACAGACGTCAATACGTCAGCAAGTGCAGACGGCGCTCAGTGCCCTCAACTACGAGGGCAAATGGGCTGCAGGCTCTGACTTGAGAGGGAAGACTTCCTTGAGTACATGACAGGAGGACCAAGAGGAGGGGAGAGTTTCCAGAATGTGAGCTACTCCCTCCCTCCCTCCCTCCCTCCCTCCCTCCCTCCCTCCCTTCTTTCCTTCCTTCCTTTCTTCCTTTCCTTCCTTTTCCTTCTTCATTGTCATATTCCCACTACCTAGAGCAGAGCTTGGCACATAGCAGATGCTCCTTAAGTATTTGCTGAAAGAATGAATTATAGGAATAGCATGTGCAAAGGCCCTGAGGCAGCAAAGAGTGATGTTTAGACGGAGGGAATGATTAGACCAAGGAGAGAAGGGTGAGTTGATCAGAGCTGGGACCCAGGGGGACATTGGAGAAGGACTGACCCTGCCCTACTTGGCAGAGCTGCAGGCCGCCTTCCAGGAGTTTGACCGAGACCGGGACGGCTACATCGGCCATGGGGACCTGGGCGCCTGCATGCGGACGATGGGCTACATGCCCACTGAGATGGAGCTCATCGAGATTTCACAGCAGATCAGTAAGTGCCTCAGACCCACCCCATCCCTACTTCTCCCAAGGTCAGGCCAGGGCAGCTGGGCAGCCCAGGCACAGAGATGCCTGCTGGTTGGCCCCAGAGCCCAGACCTCGGCCATTCTCAAGGCAAGGGCTCTGCCTCCATCCCTCTATTCCCATTTGTTAGATGAGGACATTGAGTCTCTGAAAGGTTAAGTGACTTGCCCAAGGTCACACAGCCAGGTCATTGGAGCCAGGGCTTGAACCCAACCAAACTCTTCAGGAAATTAAGGAAAGTCATCAAAACCACAGATGGCCCCGCCTGTGGGGCTCGGAGGGAGAAGGGCACAGTTACCGGGCCCAGGCCAGAAGGGGAGGGCAGGGGCAGAGGAGGGCCAGGGCCGGCCAGGATCTCTGATGAGCACAGCCCCCAGGTGGCGGGAAGGTGGACTTTGAAGACTTTGTGGAGCTGATGGGCCCCAAGCTGCTGGCCGAGACGGCAGACATGATTGGCGTCCGGGAGCTGCGGGATGCCTTCCGAGAGGTGTGCCCCTGGGCTGAGGGCGGGCGGGGCCTGCTGTGTGCGGTGAGGGCGGGGCTGGGTGACTGACCGATTCCTCTTCCTCGCCGCCCGCCACAGTTTGACACCAATAGGGATGGCTGCATCAGCTTGGGCGAGCTCCGGGCGGCCCTCAAGGTCCTGCTGGGGGAGCGCCTCACCCAGCGGGAGGTGGACGAGATCCTTCAGGACATTGACCTCAACGGGGACGGCCTGATCGACTTTGAAGGTACCGCCTGCCACCACACACCCTGGGAGGTTTCTAGCACAGAAAGAACGGAGGCAGAGCGTTTGCTGAGGGCCAGGCCCTGAGCGAAGCCCCCCACCCCCGAATCCTCTCCCAAGAGGACCCAGCAGGGAGGAGCTTCATCTTCCCGTGAACCAGAGAAGCCAGAAGCGAGTCTGTCAGTTCTTAGGGAAGTGTCAGTGCTCAGCGACAGGAAGTAGATGAAGCGCGATCCGAATCCAGGCAGCCCCATCCAGACCCAGCTCCTCCTCGACACAGAGGGAGCACAAGGGTCAGGTCACCACAGAAGCCGCGGAAAATCAGGGTGCAGCCCCAGAGTTGCTCCTCAGCTTCCGAGCAGCCAAAGCAGAGAGAAGACAGTTGAGTTACAAGATGTTTTCTGTCCACAAGACAAAGCCCCGCTCCTTGACCTAGAGACAGACCTGTTACCGATCAGATGCAGGAGACTCACTTGACCACACTCCCTCACACCTCAAGGCCCGTATATGGGCCCCGCCCCTAGTGGGGTCCACAGAGCAGACCCGAAACCTCCGCTTTGTCCTGGCAGAGTTTGTGCGAATGATGTCTCGCTGAGCCTGCGCAGAAGCTGGAGGCAGCGGAGGGGACTTGAGACCACAGCCACTGCCCACGAGTGTGTTCCTGGAAGCCCACTGCCTCCAGCTGGGACCCTCTGCCTCTTCCCTCCATCCCCCACCTGTGTGCAATGCCCTTGTCTGCCCTCACCCCACCCCCACTCCCCCACCAAGCCCATCTCTGTTTCTCTGACAATAAAGTACCATCAGACCTGGAGATGGCGTTCGCCTCTCACTTCCTCACCCTGGAGGACCCAGTATTTGGCCCCCAGAGGTCAAGTCCTGGGTCACAAGCCCCCTGGATTGTGAGCTCTGGGTGAGCAGGGGCCCTCAATGGATCCTGGACCTGGCCCCCAGCAAGTGTCCGGAAAGGTTCCTGAATGAGTAAACCAGCCTGCTTCTCTCAGAGCTGGGCCCCTGTGAAGGGCCCCTCATCCTGTGAAGGGCCCCTGTCAGACCCGGGGTTGCTCTACACCAGGGGTCCTCAAACTTTTAAAACAGGGGGCCAGTTCACTGTCCCTCAGACCGCTGGACGGCCGGACTATAGTTTTAAAAAAAACTATGAACAAATTCCTATGCACACTGCACATATCTTATTTTGAAGTAAAAAAACAGAACGGGGACAAATACAATATTTGTATTTGCATGTGGCCCGCGGGCCGTAGTTTGAGGACCCCTGCTCTAGAGGGTGGAGCAGATGTGTGAGGGCTTTTCCCAAGATGGATCTCATTCTCTCTGGGAGGGGTGCTGCTCAGAGCCCTTCGAGAGGGAGCTTGAGTTCTTCCCAGCTTTACTTCTCGGCCAGGAAGAGACGATGACGCTGTTGGGCTCTGGCTGTGGGTCCCTTCAGAAGACAGCTCTTTCCGGAGCCCCCAGCCTCTGGCCCAGCGTGGCGGGCGCCAGAACACGCAAGTTTCTGCCTGACTCGAGGTTCCTCTCCGGGGCGGTCTCCGCTGCAAGCTCCCCTTACATTCGCTGAGGCATGGCCAGGCTGGCCTCACAGCCGAGGCCTCCTGCCACCTTGCTTTCTTGCCTTTCTCTGCCTTGCATTCCTAACTTCATCTCACTGTCTGCTTCCTGGGGGACCCGAATGACACGTCTGCTCACCCCAGCCCTCCCCTCGTCTTCATGCCCCGTTTTCCAGATTGAGGAAACCCAGAGGCCCAGCCTAAGTGACTTGCTAGAGGTCACACGGCGCCACTGACATCTCTCCCCCTGGGCCAGGAGTGACGCTGCCGGGTTATTCTCCCTAAAGTATCTCTTGCATTTTGTGACCCTCCTGTTCAGGAACTGGCCAGGATCCCTCATGATCCTCAGATGAACCCACCCCTGTGCCTGGCACCCGAAGCTCCGGGAGGACAAGGGACTAGCATCGTCCCATACAGTGAGGATGAAGGGGAGGTGGGGCTTGCACTCAGGCCTGGAGACTCTAACATCTCAGTGCCAACAAGAGAGGATGCCTGAGGGTCAGGGTGGACCCAGGACAGGCCTCTAGCTATAGCAAAGGCCTGGTCTGCAGAGCTCGGCTGACTGTCAGCCCCGTACCTGGTCATCATCGTCACTGCGGCCAGCACGATGGCCCTGGGGCCGAGCAGGTGGGCAGCCACCGTGCCCTGCCCAGCCCAGAGCCTGCACATCGAGGTGCCAGGCCTGGCTGCAGAAGCTCAACATCACTCTCCTGGAAGATCCCAATTAATCCTTAATCCCCAATTAGGCGATCTCTCCTGCCAGCCAGTCTGGCAGGCCTGCGGGGGGGAGGACTTGCCGCAGGCCAGTGGCTTTACTGGGAACCATGGCCCGTCCTCCTTCTGACACCCTCCACCAGTTGGCACACACGGCATTGCTTCCTGAGATGTCTGTCCTCTTCGCAGGGGTTGGAGGGTACATGCCAGGGGAAGACTGGAACCCCCCTCAGGGTTAGCCTCCCACCACCAGGTGGCCCCCAAACCAGGAGGCTCTGTGGTTGGTGGTTTGAGCGAGTTGCTGGGATGGATTTAATTATCTGCAGTGTATATGCTGGCACCGGAAATGTCCACAGCCCCACCAGTTCTCACACGGGCCCTCTCACCCCACAAGGCTGCGAGCCGAGAAGGTCTCAACTACTTAAGTCTACTTTAAATAGTGTGAGTGTAACATGCATTCCGGGAGGCGTATAAATCTGAGGACAGCACAATGAAAGTTTACCTGTGTATGCACCCAGGTAACCATCATTCTATCTGAACTTATTTTAGAACAGTTCTCAGTTTACAGAATTATTCTGAGGACAGTCCAGTGAGTTCCCTTATACCACAAACCCAGCTTCTCCTATGCGTTAGGCCATGTTCTCCAGAGAAACAGAACCAATAGGAGGTGCGTATGTGTATGTGTATGTGTATGTGTATGTGTATGTATATGTGTATGTGTATGTGGAAGATACTTATTATAAGTGATTGGCTCAGGTTATTATGAGGGCTGAGGAGTCCCCAAGCCTTCAGTCAGCACGCTGGAGGCCCAGGGCAGCCTGTGGTGCAGTTCCAGCCCACACCCGGAGGCCTGAGACCCAGGAAGGGTGATGGCATGGGCTCCAGACTGAGGTCCGGAGAACACTGGCATCCCAGCTCAGCAGGCAGGCAGGTGAAGTCCTCTCTCTCTCCGCCTTTTTGTTCTATGTAGTTCCTCAGTTGATTGGATGAGGCTCACCACACTGGGAAGGGCAACCTGCTTGGCTTAGTCCACTGATTCAACAGGTGTTCATCTCCCCAGATACACCCTCACAGACCCCCCCAGAATCACGGTTGACCACAGGCCTGGGAACCCCAGGATCCTGTCAAGTTGACACATAAAATTAACCACCACACCATTATTCACATTGTACATTAGGAGGGCACATTTGTCACAGCGGATGAACGTATACTGATACATTACTATTGACTGAAGCCCACATTTTATGCACATTTCATCCGTTTTTTCCGGATGGCCCTTTTTCGGTTCCACAGCATCCAGGACCACGTTCCATTAGACACCATGTCTCCTTAGGCCCCTCTTGGTTGATGCTTCCTCAGACTTTGTTTTTTACATTTTATGCTCTTGACAGTGTTGAGGAGGACTGGTCAGGTATTTTATGGATTTTATATAATGTCTCTGAACTGAAATTTGTCTGTTTCCTTCGTAGTTACGGGTTTGGGGCAGGAAGAGCACAGGGGCAAGGTGCCGCTCTCATCTTTCACACCAGCGGTGCGCACTACCAACATGCGTCACTATTGATGTTGGCCCTGATCAGCTGGCTAGAGGCAGTGTTTATCCGAGTTCTATAGTATAGAATTACTCTTTTTTTCTCTCTTTGCATACTATACTCTTTGGAAGGAAATCACCATCCATAGCCCACATTTAAGGGCAGAGTATCGACATAAATTATTTGGCATTGGGATTCTTCTGTATGCAAGATTGGTCTCTTCTCCCCCACTTACTCATTTATTTGCTTATTCAGTCAATCATGTGTTTGCATCCCTATGGACTCGGGTATTTATTCTGTCCTTGAAGTTATAATCCAATACTAGTTCATTTATTCTGTTGTTCAAACGGTCCCAGTTTGGGCCATTGGAAGCTCTTTCAGTGTGCTCCTGTCTCCCTTTCACATACCCCAATCATTGTAGGTTTGTTTTTTCTCTCTACTGATTTGTTTTTTCTTTGTTATTTTTAATTGAATTTATTGAGATGACATTGGTCAATAAAATTATGTAGGCTTCAGCCTACATAATTCTATAATACACCCTCTGTACTGTGTGTTCACCACCCCAAGTTAACTCTCCTTTGGGGTTTTGTTTTTGTTTTCAGCATTTTATTACTTTCTGCACTACAAAATGCCCTGGGATCAGGTTGTATATTTCCTGCCCTAGTCCTTGAATCAGCCATTTCTGCAAGGAACTCTGGTTCATTTTATTGGAGAATGGTGTTAGAAACCAAGAGCTGGACACTAGATTGCTTCTAGGCCCTCTCAGCTGATATAGTTTGAGGAGATATGTGTATACAGTAACCTGTGTGTGTGTGTGTGTATATATATATACATGTAGCGCATTTATAAATGTTGCTACATGTCACCAACTGTATCTATATTAAGCCAAACATGATGCTCCCTGTCCCAGCCTCCACACTGTCTTACTGCACTGTGTGCCTTTGCCTGTGTCTTCCTTGAGAATAGGAGCTCTTTGAGGACAGAGGCCATGGCCATTCATTTCCATATCAATGTCTAGCAAAGGCTTGGGATATAGGACAGAGTCAGAAAATGTTGGATGCCCTAGCTGGTTTGGCTCAGTGGATAGAGCATCAGCCTGGGGACTGAAGGGTCCCGGGTTCAATTCCAAGTCAAGGGCACATGCCCAGGTTGTGGGCTCGATCCCCAGTAGGGGACATGCAGCAGGTAGCCAATCAATAAGTCTTTCTCATCATTGATGTTTCTATCTCTCTTCCTCTCCCTTTCTCTCTGAAATAAATAAAAATATTTTTTAAAAAGAAAAAGAAAACCAGTATCTATTGTGGTACTTAACCATTGACAAATAATTATTTTTAAAAAGAAAAGAAAAGAAAGAAAACGTTTGTTGGATGAGTGAATGAATGTCCTGGGGATGAGAAAAACTATAGACTTAGAGGCATGGAGGGCACACAAAGACAGTTTGCAGGGAGAAGCAGCCTGGGAGAAAGGGTTAGTGTTTGGAGAGAGTGTAAGATCTCGGGTAGCGAGGAATGAGATTTGAGGGCAAGGTTCTGGGTGGAAAAAATGGAAGGATTTGGAGGCACTGGAGTGGGACAGGAAAGAGAACAAAACAATAAACACTTTATAAATAATTATTTAACCCACACGACAACCCTGTGCGATAGTGATTAGCGTCTCCACGTTCGTAGACGGAGAAACTGAGGCATATGGAGGTAAGCAACTTGCCCAAGAGAAAATCGCTCGTGGGGGTGATGTGCGCTTCGCACTGTCATCCTGACTCCAGTCCATCCTCTTTCTGGATACGGGGCCTGGCATGCAGTCAGGACTGAACAAAGGCCAGCTGTTCCCACTATTGTCATTCCGTGGGGGCCTTGGAGGAAGGAGCAGGCTGAAGGGTCTGTGAGTCGCCCTTGGATCCAACACTAGCCTAGAACCGAGAACAAGGCAATTCGGAGGAATAGGTGCGCCGGTGGGGTGGGTGAGGGACCCGTTTCCATAGAAACAAACGAATGCTTTCGGAGGGCGCGTGCGCAGATCGGGAACAGGTTGTTGAACCGGCGAAAGGTGACGTAAAAGCGCACGGGGTGAGACGCAGGGCTCGGAACGTCAAAGCCCTGCGTCCTCCGGCGTCCCGGGCGGAGGAAAGGCGCGCTCCTTGGCGGCGGTCACAGCAGCCCACATGGACCGAGGCTACAGCAACCCCAGCTAAACCGAGGCCGGCGGCGCGGAGCGGACGTGCGAAGCAACGCGAGTGAGGCGCGGGGGCCGTGCCCGCACCTTTGAAGACCCCTCAGGGGGAACCGCCGGCGACTGGACTCCCGTCCCGGCTCCGAGGCCCCGCCTCTCGAGTCTTGGGACTAATCGGTTTGAGAGCGCGCGGTGCCGAGCCGCGAACTCTCCAATTGCAGAAGGCGACGGGCACCGCCCAATCCGAAGCAGACAGGTGCGAGGTCCGGAAGGCAGCGACCAATCAGCAGCGGTTGCGGCCTATTGGGGCCGGTCTCGGCCAATGAGGAGGTCCGAGTGACATCTTTGCACACCAATCGGGAGTGAGAGAGCGTTTGTGCCTGTCCGCCCTTCCGGCCAGAGCTCTATTTACTAGGGGCGTGCAGCCCGCCTGCCAATCAGAGCGCAGCTGAGTGGCCAGGCAGCCAACCCCGGAGGAGCGGCCGGCAGCCGGCCGCCGCACCCAAGAGTTGGGGATGTCCTACAAACCCATCGCCCCCGCCCCCAGCAGCACCCCGGGCTCCAGCACCCCTGGGCCCGGCACCCCAGTCCCTACAGGTGAGGATCCAGCTCCATCCTTGTTCGTCTGCCCGGGCGGTCGAGGTCTCGAAAAGAAGGCGGCCCTGAGTTGAGCAGTTCTGGGCCTGTCACCTACACTCCCAGAGCCTCAGTTTGTTTGCCTGTGAAGTGGGCGTGGTCGCGTAAGGGTCGGGTGGGGTGCAGGGGGAGGGGTTTGTCCCTGAAGTTGAGCATCCTGGAATGAGCACCCCTTTCGAAGGAATCGGGCCAGTCGGGGGCTTGGAACGCTAGGAAGAGAAGTCCCTGTCCCGCTCTGACCTCCTTAACTCGCACGTTGTTGCAGCCGGAAGTGTCCCCTCGCCATCGGGCTCGGTGCCTGGAGCTGCTGCCCCTTTCAGACCACTGTTTAACGACTTTGGACCGCCCTCCATGGGCTATGTGCAGGTGAGTGGGGCCGAGAGCTTGCCTATGGCTGGGGACTGGCAATCTGCCCCAGGGCCTGAGCTCACTACCCTGTTCTCTTTTGACATAGGCAATGAAGCCACCCGGCGCCCAGGGCTCCCAGAGCACCTACACGGACTTGTTGTCGGTCATAGAGGAGATGGGCAAAGAGATCCGGCCCACCTATGCCGGCAGCAAGAGCGCCATGGAGCGCCTGAAGAGAGGTGAGTGAGGCCAGGCCCCCACCCCCAGGAAGGACGGACCCCTGGAGGCCACCTGAGCCCAGCCTAGACTAGGGGCAGGGTTACTATCCATAGGTGTATTGAACTGAATTGAAAATTAGTTGGTTTCCAGGGAGGGACCAGGGAATTTTGTATTTCAACAGGATTCATTTGAGGATTAGCCTTTCTTTAGATTATGGTCCCTCTAACTGAAGGGAAAGCGGGTGGGGAGAGAGGGAGGGGTCTTCGAGAGGGGGTGGGTGGGACTGGAGGGTCTCTGAGACCCTGTGTGCTACTTCCCCATCCCCACTCCCACCCCCACCCCAGGCATCATCCATGCCCGGGCCCTAGTCAGAGAGTGCCTGGCAGAGACAGAGCGGAACGCCCGCACGTAACAGGAAGCACCTCCGCCTCGAGTCTGGACCTTTCCTGGCCACTGCAGGGCACCTGCTTCTCCCTGGCCTTCACCCCGAGTTGCACTTCCTGTCCTGTGTCCCTTGGTGGGTACTCTCCAGGAACCAGGGGGTGGCTTTCACTCGTTGGCAGCACTAACTTGGAGCCCCTGGAATACTTAGCAGCGAGGTCACTGTGAGTCCCACTCATGAGCTGCCATCAGTGTTGATGCAACTGGAGTTTTCTTCTTCCTGTAGCCCCCACGACTCAGCACTTACCCAGGACTTCTCCCCACTTTGTCCCAGACCCCTTCTCCCCCAGCAGGCCTTCAGAAGGCCTGTCACCTCCCTGCCTTGTCTCCTGGGCCATAGCCTCTCTTTTCTCAGTGTGTCTTTTGCTAAACATGCCCTTTTTTTGTATAAATAAAAGATAATTTGGAGTTGTTCTCTCAGCTCTTAGTCTTTCTGAGTCGGGTACTTCTGCTAAGCCTGGTGGCTGGGAAGGAAGTGGGAAAGAGAAGACTCAGAGTGGTCAGTGGGTGGGAGAGCGGCCAGCGCAGCCTGGCCTTGCCTTGCCCCGTGCTGTCCATTAACCTTGGGAGGGACCCGGCTCCCGTCTGCCTGCCCTCAGCCTTCCCAGCCTTAAGTAGTGGAAAGAGTTGAGCTCCGGTAGCTGAGAGCCTGGCCTTGCTTCGCATGGTGCCACCAGGGGGCAGTGCACGGCCTCGGCCTCCCCCACAGCTGGAGGGCAGTGTTGCCAGCCTGGGCCTAGAGGGTTCTACCTCTGGATTAGCAGTGATGCCTGGCAAGGTGGAAATGCCAGTTCACTTATGCCACGCCTTCCTGCCTTCCTGCCCTAACAGCTTAAGCTGAATCAGCCCTCAGAGGCTCCGGATGCACCCCGTCTCCGACTCCTCGGAGAGGGGAGAGAGCACTGCTTCCCTCCCCGAAGCACCTGCGAAGCAGAGCCACGGCAGAGACTGGCTTCCGGCATGGGTGCTGCCATCCACTGTCCCAGGGCCTTTAGGGGACTGGGTGTGGTCCACAAGCCCAACCCACCGGTGCCTCAGCCTTTGCCCACAGTCTGGTGGCTGGTTGGCCAGACTTGTGGACCCGGAAGGCATAGATGGGGCCACTTTGAGGGGCTCGTCCTCCGAGTGACTAAAGGCCTCTGCCTGGGTGTGTGGCTGCATGACCCTAGAGACCCGTAGCGCTGGGATCCCACCCCCTAAGTAGAGGCAAGCCAGGGAGCAGCTTGAGGCCAGGCCCCGGGGAGGGGGGTGCATTTCCCCTGGGCCTCAGGTGTGAGGGCGGGGAGAACGCGGAGAGGTAGGACCCCGCCGCAATTCCCGAGCGCACGGGAGGCTGGGCCAGGGTGGGAATGGAAGCAAGCGCGTTTGGGGGATTCCAAAAGGCACATAAGGCGTGAAGAGCACCAGCATTTGGAGAACTGCTTCTTCGCTCACTGCCGTGGGGAAGGAAGGAAGGGGCCGCCTCCTCCGCCGCAGGCGGGGCTGCCGGGACCCCGCAGGGGTGGGGAGGGCCCGCCAGGCCCAGGAAGGGGGCGGGGCGGCCGCAGTGACGCGGCGGGTGGCGGGGAGGAACGGCTGGGACGCCGGAGGGCGGACGAGGAGAAAGGTCGGGGCCATGGGCCGGCGCTGCGCCTCCCGAGGGTCCGGCCACTGCTGGAACCCGAGACCGGGGCTGGGGACGCTCAGGGCTCAGACCCACGGCCCGTTCGTCCCCGCCCGTGCCCGGTGAGGAGCGCCCGCACTCAACCAGAGGTGAGCCGGGACGGGCCAAGAGCACGGCGGGGGACGGGGACGCGGGGAGCAGAGGGAAGTGGGGACCTTGGGGCCTCTTGCCTGCGCGCTGGGTGCCAAGGGGTGGGGTAGGCGGGGTGCCTGCAACGGAGCCGGGGCGCGGGTGAGTGGAGCGGGTGTCTCAGGACCGGAGCCCGTGGCATACCAGGTGGAGCCACTCTTGCCTCAGCCCGAAGAGGAGCCAACCCTTGGGCAGGATGCTGGGGAGGGGGAAGTCGAGGACGGGGCTGCCGGCCATGGTGGGGAAGGCAGGTCTGGGGGGCGCAGGGGTGAGTTATCTGGTCCTGGAAGGCAGGTGCGGGTGTGGGGTGTGGGGAACACTGACAGATGCCAAGAGGAGGGGCGCACGGGGCCGCTCCGTGGAGAGACACCCCAGGGGACAAGGTTTTAAATGGACGAAGGGAGTGGGGAACACGAGACCCCACCGACTCCAGGAAAGGGATGCAGGAGACGGCCCGAGGGACCGCCTGTGGAAGGCAGGCCGGGGAGGAGGGGCGCGGGGGCTCCAGTGGGCGGGTCCCCGAGGGATGCTGCTCCGAGGGGACTTAGAACGCGGCGGGAAAGGCGAGGGTGGCCGGCCCCGCGCTGCTCCGGGGGGCGCGCGTCAGCTCGCGGTTGCCATGGCGACGGGCTGGCGGGGGGCGGGGGCTACGCCGAAAAGAGGTCAGCGCTCAGCCTCGCTGCGGCTCCCGGCTCCCCGCGGCAGCGCTGGGTTCGCTTCTGCCACCCCGGTGGTGGGCCCGGGCATGGGGTCCTGCGGCCCGAACCCCTCGGCCTGCGCGCAGGGCTCGGGACTGCGCGCCGCCGCCCCGCACTGACTGCCGCGCCGTCCCTGCGCCAGGCGGAGCGGAGGCCGCGCGCATCTTGCTGAGCGCTTTCAGGATGCTCATCAAGGAGTACCACATTCTGCTGCCCATGAGCCTGGACGAGTACCAGGTGGCCCAGCTCTACATGATCCTGGTGAGAGCGACGGGAAGCGGGAGGCCAAGGGGGCCCTGCTTCATGCAGGAGCCTGCAGGCCGCACCTGGGACAGGGGGCTGGGGCTCAGCCCCACTAGTCCAGCTCCGGGCCTGGGAAGGGCTGAGGCCAGAGGAGGAGAGAGAGGTCCCCCTTCAGCTGCAGGGGGAGATCGTAAGGGCTGTGGGGGGAAAGGCAGAGGGCCTAGCTTGGCTCCCCATCCCCCCAGTGCCCGGCCCATGTTTGATCTCCTTTAATCCTCCTTAGATTCTGTAATCCTTTAGGGGCAGGGAGTACATGGGGAGACAAGAGTGAGAGGCAGGGAGTGGGAGGGGGGCCCCAGAGTCCGCAGGATCCTGGCAAAGCCCAGGTCAGGGAGATGGGATGAGGATGGGATGGGATGAGGCACCAAAACTGAAACACAGGGGCAGGCAAGGACCCCAGAGGATAAGCGAGGGAGGTCTGGGCCAAGAGGAAGGGAGTAGGGGCCTGGCTTGGGCTGTGAGAAAAATGGGCCAGGCAGGCTCTCAGAGAGGGGAGAGGGTTGGTCCAGGCCCTCAGGCAGGCCTGTTCCAAACGTGTTTCAGGATCAGTCTTCAGGGGCAAGAGGGCCAGGATCCAGCCTCGGGGTGGCGTGGGCCAAACTTGGGCTCCAGAGCTATAAAAGGGCAGGATCTGAGTGCTCTCCAGCTAGGAGGGGTGTGGCAGGAGCTGGTTGTGGGGTCCACGGAGGGAGGGGACCAGGGTCAGGTCCTCAGAGTGGTAGGGCCCCTTTTACTCTCCTCAGCTCTTCAGCCCACCCACCCCGGCCTCCTTGCTGCCCCTGGAGCGCGTGCACCGTGCTCCCGCCTCAGGAGCCTGCACTGGCTCCCCTCTGCCTTGCACACTTCCTCCCACCCCATGTCCACTCCGCACCTCCCACCCCTCCTCGAAGTCATGTTCAGATGTTTCTCCCGAGGCCTTCTCTGCCCATCTATGGAAATAGCAACCCTTATCTCAACCCCCCTTACCCTAATCTACGCTCTCTTTTCCCCATAGCACTTTATCTCCAACATACCATATAATTTGCTTTTTCTGTGTCTGTTTGCCTCCCATTAGAACGTAAGTTTCACAAGGACAGGGGTCTTTATTCTGTTCAACATATCCTGACTAATATAACCCTAAGCAAGGCCTGGCCTGAAGCAGACACTCAATAGATACTTGACTGACTGCATGAGTGCTGGGTTGCAGAACCCGTGGGGGACTGGACAGCAGCTGTGATCCTGATCCCAGGAGCAGCAGGGGGCCAGGGTAGGGTCACAGGGCGTTGGAAAGGCTAGGACTAGCACCCCAGGGGCCCAGGGAAAGCTGGGATCCCAGGAGTTGAGATGGAGCTGAGCTCCACGTTCTGCTCTGTCCTGGACTGCAGAAAAAGAGCCGGGAGGAGTCCAGTGGTGAGGGCAGTGGCGTGGAGATCCTGGCCAACAGGCCCTACACGGATGGTCCCGGTGGCAGTGGGCAGTACACACACAAGGTGTACCACGTGGGCTCCCACATCCCAGGCTGGTTCCGGGCGCTGCTGCCCAAGGCCGCCCTGCAGGTGGAGGAAGAATCCTGGAACGCTTATCCCTACACCCGGACCCGGTGAGTGGGCGGGACAGGCCTGGGGCCACAAGGGGAAGAGCCCTGGTGGGCACAGCAGTGACCCTTGCTCCTAACCTCTGCCCAGGTACACCTGCCCCTTTGTGGAGAAATTCTCCATTGAAATAGAGACCTATTATCTGCCTGATGGGGGCCAGCAACCAAATGTCTTTAACCTGAGCGGGGCTGAGAGGAGACAGCGCATCCTGGGTGAGGCCTGAAGCCAGTGGCCGGGGCGGGGTGGGGGGCTGGGGACCCTCTCAGGCTATCTGACGCCTCGATGGGTAGCTTCTGACAATTCCCAGGCTCTCTCGGGCCGTGGCTTCCTGCCTTCAGAAGGATGTCCTCCCGATCCGGAGGCAGAGGGGGTGGCAGGGGCTGGAGGGGGCTGGCGGTGCTCAATGCTGCTGGAACCCCCTCAGACACCATAGACATCGTGCGGGACTCAGTGGCCCCAGGAGAGTACAAAGCAGAAGAGGACCCCCGGCTGTACCGCTCCGTGAAGACGGGCCGAGGACCGCTGGCTGATGACTGGGCACACAAGGCGGCGCAGACGGGGCCCCTCATGTGCGCCTATAAGCTGTGCAAGGTCGAGTTCCGCTACTGGGGCATGCAGGCCAAGATTGAGCAGTTCATCCACGATGTTGGTGAGCACCACGCCGCGGGAGGTTCCATTTACCCAGCAGGCACCAGCCCAGCGCCTGAGCCAGGATGCTCATGGGACACAGCGTAAAGCCGTCATTCCCACTTGATGTGGTGAGCGCGGAGGCAGAGGGGAGCAGCACAGCCTGGCCAGGGTCGGGGCAGACTAGCCTTAAGGTACAGTAAGAGTCAGGAGGGCAAGAAGCTGGCGACATGGTCTCCAGGTCAAAGATTCTAAACCGTCTGTGCATCAGGTGAGACTTAGGGACCTTCAGGAGGGTCGCCAACCCCAACCGGCAACGTGCTAAAGTGCAGGCTCCGACTGTGACTCTGATGTCATTCCCAGGGCTCCTCCCACCCCCAGCTCCCAGAGACCCATCCTCTGGCCATGATATCCACGAGCCCCTGTTTCACACCACCCTAAACCCAACCCCACAGCTCCTGCAGCTCAACCCTGCCCCACCTCCCAGGTCTGAGGGTGGGCCAGCTACAGTTAGAAGGAGCCCTGGCCTGGATGGGGGTGTCCAGGGGCCTGGGTTCACGTGCAGGCTCTTATGGACGCCTCATCGAGCCACTTCCCCTCTCTGCACCGGAACTTTCCCTTCTGTAAATGGGGGGAGATTGGGCCAGATGTTAAAAGCTAATGTTGGTCACAACATGCAAGATCTCCTTTAACACACACAACACCCCTCAAGGTAAGGACTATTATTCCCATCTACAGGTGAGGAAATTTAGCTTACAGGCTCCTTGTCTTACATTTGGAAAAATACCAAAGGCACAAATAAGAAAACAAAATCACTCACATACAACCACTATTAAGATTCAGATATATCCCCTTCCAGAAGTTTGTTATTATAATTCAACTATTATTGCTGTATTTCCTAGATATTGAGGCTTTAAACTTTATCCCCCTGCTTAAAATGAAAATATCCCAGATTGAGTATCATCTTTCCCTACAGCCTTCCTTAAGTGCCAACACTTCCATTAACTATTAACACCTTCATTAACCAGCAACAATTTCATTAGGCTGTTAATGCCTTAATTGTTCACTCCTCTGAACAAATCGGTGGAAAGCCAGATGAAAGAGCGAAACAAGCATTGGTTCCAGCTTCCTGTGGTGTGGGGGTGCGGCCAGTGCTCGGAGTTGGGGTGCCCAGAGGGATGGAAGAGGTAGCGAGCGGGCAAGGAAGGAGGCGGGGCAGGAAGGCTAATGTCCCAGTTTCCACTCCCATCCCCTGGGTAGCACTCGCCCTACCCTACTCTGTGGCTCTGGGGAGGTGATGTGCCCAGGGGAGCCTTTAACCGACCTTGATGGCTAAGCATGTGGACGCCGTGGCAGGGGACTTGGGGTGGGGAGGGCATTGTTCTGATGCCTGGGCACCTACAGGTCTTCGTCGGGTGATGCTGCGCGCCCACCGCCAGGCCTGGTGCTGGCAGGACGAGTGGACAGATCTGAGCATGGCTGACATCCGGGCACTGGAGGAGGAGACAGCCCGCATGCTGGCTCAGCGCATGGCCAAGTGTAACATGGACAGTGAGGGACCTGAGGCCCAGCCCCCTGGGAAGCCATGCACTGAGGCCCAGGGCGGGGCCAGCCATGCGGGTACCCCTGATGGGCCTGAGGTCCCCCTGGGCCCCGACGCCTCACCTGATGCCAGTTTCGGCAAGCAGTGGTCCTCATCTTCCCGCTCCTCCTACTCATCCCAGCATGGAGGTGAGGCTGCAGCACAGGGATGGGAGGGAGCAACCATCAGGCTGACGCCCAGGCTGATGCTGATGTGGTCCTGCAGGGGGCGTGTCTCCTCAGAGCTTGTCTGAGTGGCGCATGCAGAACATTGCCCGGGACTCTGAGAACAGCTCTGAAGACGAGTTCTTTGATGCCCACGGTCAGCATGTGGTCTCTGGTGGAGGGGGGTGTGTTCCTGAGAAAGGTCTCCCACCCATGACACAAAGGTCTGCCACCCCTTGTCCCTTCAGAAGGCTTCTCGGACAGCGACGAGGTCTTCCCCAAGGAGATGACCAAGTGGAACTCCAATGACTTCATCGACGCCTTCGCCTCCCCGACAGAGGCCGAGGGGGCGCCAGGTACAGGTCCCGGATCGGGCTGCCAGCACCCCACGTGCAATGGGGACTCGAAAGACAAGTCGGTCCTAATTTAGCGGGGCCCTAAAATGAATGTCAGTCTGGAGAGGGTGCTCATTAAATACGAGTGGGTAATGGGTGGACGGAGGGATGGCTGGACTGTACTCCAGGTTCAGACGTAGCACAAAGAATGGAGCAATTCATTTGGAGGCAGGAGGACTTCACACGGGAGCTGGGGTCTCAGCTGGATTTTGAAGGATGGGACCCGCTCCGTCCAACAGAACTTTCTGTGTTGATGGACAGGTTCTAGCCACCAGGCACACGTGGTTATCAAGCACTTGAAATGTGCCCGAGGAGCTGAAGTCTGAGTTGTGTTTTAATTCACTTCGATGTAAATGGGCACAGCAGGGCAGTGGCTACCATTTTGGACAGGGCAGAGTTAGAAGGAATTTTCCAAGCAAACAGGCATTGTGGGAAGAGGCATCCCCGGGGGCAGAGGGGCGGCACAGGAATGTGAAATGACCTGGGACAGTCGAGTGAGAGGTCAGAGGAAGGTGGGGGCTGGGCGTGCCACTCAGGCAGACAGAAGAGCAGGAGGCTCTGAAGTGTCAGATGAAGGGACCCCATAGACCCCTCGGTCTCCTGCACCGGCTGTCCCCTGTCCTACAGACCCCGGAGCCGAGGCTGCCAAAGATATGAGGGACCGGGCCCGAGCACCCAGGGACTCCGAGGTGATTATGCCCAGCCACCTGTGTCTCAGTGCTGCCCACCCCCCTGCCAGGCCACTGTCCTGACACCCCTGGTACCCGCTGTGCCCCGTAGGGCCTCGACGGAGCTGGGGAGCTGGGGCCCGAGGCCTGTGCGGTCCACGCCCTCTTCCTCATCCTGCACAGCGGCAGCATCCTGGACTCCGGCCCTGGAGATGCCAACTCCAAGCAGGCGGACGTGCAGACGCTGAACCTGGCCTTCGAGGCCATCACCCGCATCCACTTCCCGGAGGCCCTGGGCCATGTGGCCCTGCGCCTGGTGCCCTGCCCACCCATCTGTGCTGCTGCCTATGCCCTTGTCTCCAAGTACTGCTCAGGGGTGGGTGGGCGGGGGGTAGACAGGGTCCCCAAGCTGCAGAGATCCACCTGGGGGTTCCAGGGACCGAGAAGACCCCATGGGGGGAGGGGGAGGAGGCCGGGAAGCCAGACACCTTGGCCAGTCGGCCTCAGAACTGCGCCTCCGTTTCTAGTCAATGGCTTCATCCCAGAGGCCTCTGGGGTGCTGACGCCGCCCACAAAGGCCCTCAGCGCTAGCACCTGCCCGCAGGCCAAGGGGACTCGGAGGGGGCAGTGAAGGGGCTGCAGACCCCCAGCCACCCACCACACCTGTTCCTCCAGCCTGAGTCCCTACAGCCATGATGGCGACAGCCTGTCCCGCTCTCAGGACCACATTCCGCTGGCCGCCCTGCCGCTGTTGGCCACGTCATCCTCCCGATACCAGAGCGCTGTGGCCACCGTCATCGCCCGAACCAACCAGGCCTATGCCGCCTTCCTGAGCTCTGCTGAGGGCGCTGGCTTCTGCGGGCAGGTCAGGAGCTGGGACGGTCCGGGGAGCTCGCTGGGGGGTCCGCCATCGCCGGTCAGCCCCTCCTGATGGTGCCACCCTCTCATCCAGGTGGTGCTGATCGGAGACGCTGTAGGCGGAATCCTGGGCTTTGATGCACTCTGTCACAGCGCCTGCGCGGGCACGGGCAGCCGGGGCAGCAGCCGCCGAGGGAGCATGGTCAGTGTGCGCACCCTGCTCCTCAGGAGGGCGGTGTCTCTCCCTCTCCAGGGCTCTGCCCCCCAACACGACCTCTGTGCCCTGCGTCGTGTCCTCTGCTGCCTCGCTCTGTCCCCTCCAAGGCTCTGCCCGCCCACTTGCTTTGACTCCCTGCCCAGCATCCAAGCCTCTCTCCTCACTTCCAAATAAGTAGAAACCACATCGTCTCGTTCCTAAGGATTGGCGGTCCCCTGTTCCTTCTAGAACAATGAGCTGCTCTCCCCGGAAATCGGCCCAGTAAAGGACCCCCTGGCAGATGGGATGGAGGGGCTGGGCCGGAGCAGCCCAGAACCCTCGGCCCTGCCCGCCCAGCGCACCCCCAGCGACGTGGCCAATCCTGAACCCGAGGGCTCCCAGAACAGGTGACCTTCCTGCCCCCTCCCCAGCAGGGTGGGTGCTGGGCTGTGAGGCAGCTGCACTGAGCAGCCCTCCCCCACAGCCTGCAGGTGGCCCCCACCGCTGCCTCCTCCTCGGGGGAGCCCCGGCGGGCAAGCACAGCCTCCTGTCCACCCCCGGCCGCCTCGGAGGCTCCTGAGGGCGCCCTCAGCGCGGCCCGCCTGGACTTCAAGGTCTCCGGCTTCTTTCTCTTCGGCTCCCCGCTGGGCCTGGTGCTGGCTCTGCGCAAGACCGTGATGCCTGCCCTGGAGGGTGAGCCCTCAGGATGGGGTGGGGGCCGCGCCCCGTCCTTCATCTGCCCCTCCCCCGGCTCCTCCAAACCATCTCACCTGAGACGCTGGAGTTATTGCCGCCCCGCACTGCACCAATGAGATATCCTGGCTAGGGAAGGGGAACGTGTGGCCCAGAAAGGAGGGGCTCGCCCAGGCCCAGTTTCCCACAGTGCACTGGGGGGAACTCACGCCCGCAGATGCTCGGTGTGAGAAGAGGTCCAACAAGCATGGGACCACTTCATCCTGAGCCACCTCAGCAAAGCGAAGGCTCTGACATATTCTTAGCCAAGAGGCCTGTCTCACCAAGCAGGACCCTGGTGACTCCCCAGGGAGTGTAGTTTGGGAAGAGCTGGCTTAGGGTCACACAGCATGTCAGGGTGCTGCTGCCCATCCCCCACCTCCCAGAATGCCCAGGTGAACTCCTCCCACTCTGTCTCCTGGATTCCAGTGGCCCAGATGCGTCCAGCCTGTGAGCAGATCTACAACCTCTTCCACGCGGCTGACCCCTGCGCCTGCCGTCTTGAGCCCCTGCTGGCCCCCAAGTTCCAGGCCATCGCCCCACTAGCCATACCCCGCTACCAGAAGTTCCCCCTGGGAGATGGCACGTCCCTGCTGCTGGGTATGCCCCCCTCCAAGATAAAGGGGGGTAGGAGGAGGGCCCCAACAGGGATGAGGATGGCCCCCATCGCCCTGGGAGACATGAGGTAGTTCCCACGTCACGGCAACCTCTCACGAGCCCTACCTCAGCCCCTGGGCAGTGTGCAGACCCTCTGACACTCTGTGCCCATGGTGGTGACTGGACTAGAGGAGGGGAGTGACTGCCCGTGTGAGAGCAGCCACCAGTGGACGGGGAGGGGCCTGCGGTGTGTGTAGGGGTGCTGTGTGTCCATCGGTTCTCACATGTACATGGATGCATTTGGCCCCATGAGACAAGCGGGCCTGCATTGGGATGGTGGTGACAGGCATTCCGGCAAGAATGCAGCAGGCTGTGGGTGAGCTGAGAGGAGAGAATGCCCGCCAGCAGATGTGGAGCAGTTCGGCCTCAGCCGTGACCTGGCCAGGAGGCTGGCAGGAAAGATGGCGGAGGTGTGGGCGCGGAGGTGTGGGCGCGGAGCTGCCCTGGAGCCCCGCCTGCTGCTGAGGTGCCCTCCTCCCCCAGCTGACGCGCTGCAGACCCACTCGGGCCTCTTTCTGGAGGAGCTGGAGATGTTGGTGCCCTCAACGCCCACCTCTACCAGTGGTGCCTTCTGGAAGGGCAGTGAGTTGGGCACCGAGCCACAGGCCCAGCCGGCGGCCCCCAGCACCACCAGTGAGGTGGTTAAGAGTAAGTCAGCCAGCCAAATGCCCCTGCCCCCAGCAGCCGGTCTGCCCCCGCCCCTCCAGCACCCAGGCTTGGAGGAAAGCAGGGAGGGGAGAGCACCCAGAGGCCAGGCAGGTGGGCACAGGGTGGGAGGCCACCTTGACTCACTGCCCACCGTGGCTGTGCAGTCCTGGAGCGATGGTGGGGGACCAAGCGGATTGACTACTCACTCTACTGCCCCGAGGCGCTCACGGCCTTCCCCACCGTCACGCTGCCCCACCTCTTCCACGCCAGCTACTGGGAGTCCGCAGACGTGGTAGCCTTCATCCTGCGCCAGGTGGGCCCGGGGATATGGCCTGGGGATGGGAACCAGACAAGAATGGGGGGCTGCGGGCTGGGGGAGGGGCAGCCCCAGACCCCCGTTCAGGTGACCTAGCCTGGTCCTGTGCAGGTGATCGAGAAGGAGCAGCCACAGCTGGCCGAGTGCGAGGAGCCGTCCATCTACAGCCCGGCCTTTCCCAGGGAGAAGTGGCAGCGCAAACGCACGCAAGTCAAGATCCGAGTAGGTGCACTGCCCTCCGGCCCTCAGAAGCGAGGCCCCGCCCCTGGCCGCTGGATCCCCGCCCACGTGGCCTTCCGGTCCAGCCCCTAGGGGCCTGGCCCCACCTAATCATACCTTGGCCCCGCCCCTGGGAATCAGGGTCTCTTCCCCTTCCCCCTGCAAGTTAGGTCTCTGATGGGCACTTACCTGCCCCAGCTCATCCTCTGCATCTGATCCTGTCACAGTCCACTCACACAGGCTCTCCTGACCTCCGGGCCTCCTCCCGCCCCTGCCCTGCCTCCCTGTCTGGGTGCCTGTCTCTCTGCTTCCTCTGCATCCCCAGCATCTGGCTGCCGGCTCATGTCCTCTCCTCCCAACAGAACGTCACTTCCAACCACCGGGCGAACGACACGGTGGTGTGCGAGGGCCGCCCCCAGGTGCTGAACGGGCGCTTCATGTACGGGCCCTTGGACGTGGTCACGCTCACTGGAGAGAAGGTCAGGACACAGCGGCCTTGGGCCCGCCCCCACCAGCTGACCACACCCCCAAGTGGGTGCTCCCGTCCCGCCTCCTGTGTCTTCATTGTCACACACACACACACACACACACACACACACACACACAACACACACACGGCTCCCCGAGGCCCCGTCCACCCCTAACGACAAGCCCACCTCTGCCCTCCTCCATTCAAAGTCATGTAGCGCCCAGGGTCTCCCCGCCATGGACGCTCACCCCCTCTCACCGTCAGGTGGACGTCTACGTCATGACACAGCCACTGTCCGGCAAGTGGATCCACTTTGGCACGGAGGTCACCAACAGCTCTGGCCGCCTCACCTTCCCGGTGCCCCCTGAGCGTGCGCTGGGCATTGGCGTCTACCCAGTTCGAATGATGGTCAGGTGAGCGCGGGGCAGGCCACTCCTCTGCAGGGTGGGACTCCGCCCACCTCGCCACCACCTGCTCACCCCACCTGTGGACCACAGGGGCGACCACACCTATGCCGAGTGCTGCCTGACAGTGGTGGCCCGCGGCACCGAGGCCGTGGTCTTCAGCATAGATGGCTCCTTCACTGCCAGCGTCTCCATCATGGGCAGTGACCCCAAGGTGCGCGCCGGTGCTGTGGACGTGGTCAGGTAGGAGCGCCCCCGGACTCACCCTGGAGACCGACCCCCACCCTGGCACCTGTTGCTCACGGCCACCCCACCCCGCAGGCACTGGCAGGACGCGGGCTACCTGATTGTTTACGTAACGGGCCGGCCTGATATGCAGAAGCACCGTGTGGTGGCCTGGCTGTCACAGCACAACTTCCCCCACGGCGTCGTCTCCTTCTGCGATGGCCTCACCCATGACCCGCTGCGCCAGAAAGCGATGTTTCTGCAGAGCCTGGTGCAGGAGGTGCGGCGATGGGAAGGGACCTGCCTCTGCCCTCAGCCCATCTCCTCTGCCCTCAGCCCATCTCTGGGACCTTAACTGTCCTATGGTCCTGCCCTCTCGTGTTCCAAGGGGCCCCTAACTTTAGGGCCAACTAGGGTGCCTCCCTGGGGGGCCAGGTGACGTAGGACTCTATGCCCCACCTCTATCCAACTAGCTTGACTCCCTAAAATATCTGACCCAAGGAAGCCCACCAGACCCCACCCCCAGCCTCATGCCCTGTCCCGGGGTGGCTGACTGGCCTCACCTGCCGCAGGTGGAACTGAACATCGTGGCTGGCTATGGATCCCCCAAAGATGTGGCCGTATACGCGGCCCTGGGCCTGCCCCCCAGCCAGACCTACATCGTGGGCCGCGCTGTGCGGAAGCTGCAAGCACAGTGCCAGGTAAGGGCCAAGTGAGGGTGGCGACTGGGAGCCTGGGTTTCCGGTCATAGGTCCACCTGTGCTAAGGGCCTGAGAGGGCGGCTTTGGGGAGGGTGGCTGGCCTCAGGGGACCTGGCTCCTCCTAGGACAGGGGTGGAGAGCAACCTGGAGCTGCTGAGCAGACCAGTATTGGTGACTCAGGCTGGAGTGCTGACTCCATGTCGCACGGCCCTGGGCCTTTCTCTCTTTTTTTGTCATTTTATTTATTTATTACATAATTCTTTATTGTTGAAAATATTACATATGTCCACTAACTCCCTCCAGCTCACCCCTGCCCCCCCACCCCAGGCCTTCACCACCCTATTGTCTGTGTCCATAGGTTATGCACATATGCATACAAGGTCTTTGGTTGACTACCTCCCACCCACCCACCCTCCCTCCCCCGCCTTCCCTCAGATTCCACACTCTGTTCCACGCTTCCGTGTCTCTGGATCCGCTCTGCTCATCAGTTTATTTTGTTACTTAGATTCCATATCTGAGTGAGATCATGTGATACTTGTCTTTCTCTGACTTATATCACTCAGCATGGTACCCTCCAGCCTGGACCTTTCTAAGCCCCAATTCCTGTCTGTAAAATGGAAATGATAAAATGGCCCTGACCTTGACAGCGATCATGAAGACCATGTGATTTACTGCACATCAACATGCACAGGGCTGGGCACAAAAAACGTGCTTGCTAAATGTCAGCTGCTATTATTAACCCCCCACAAAGAATCGCCCTTTATAGATGAGGAAGCTGAGTCTAGAGAGGGGCAGAGCCAGGAGGAAGGCCAGGTGCCTGCTCCCAGCCTGCGGTTCCTATCTGCTGAGAGAAGACGCGGGTCAGGCTCTGCCGGGCCTAGAACGCGGCCAGCACAGACCAGGAGCCTGGAGAGGACGGAGGGCGGTGTGGGCCTGAGACCACCCCTCACCCTGCCCACCTCTGCCCACAGTTCCTGTCGGACGGCTACGTGGCCCACCTGGGCCAACTGGAGGCCGGCTCCCACCCGCACGCCCCCACGGGACCCTCGAGGGCCACCCTGGCCAAGAGCAGCTACGGCGGGGCCGCCCCTGTGGACTTCCTCCGCAAACAGAGCCAGCTGCTTCGCTCCAGGGGTCCCAGCCAGGCGGAGCGCGAGGGCCCAGGGACACCACCCACCACCCTGACCCGGGGCAAGGGCCGAAGCATCAGCCTCAAGTTGGACTGCGGCGAGGCCTAAACTGCGGCTGGACCTGGGTTATTCATTCACACATTCCGGGGCCCCTCTGACCAGGTGTGGGAGGCTGGGGGTGCAGACCTCTGGCCCTGGCCTCCCACCTCCACACCCTGCATCTCTGCCCGCCCCTCAATGTTACTTCCCTTTCGTGGGGGAGGACCCAGACCAGGGGCCGAGGGAGGGAGGGAGCGGCAAGACCCAGAGGCTGTTCAGTGTGTAAACCCATGACAATAAACACACCCACATCCCACCCGATGGCCCACCTGCCTGGTCTCAGGGAAGCCAAGCCCACAATTTCCAGTTCGATGGGGACACTGCTTGGCAGAGGGGGCCAGGATGAATCCAGAATCATACAGCAGGTCAGAGACAGGGCCCTTCCTGGGCCCCGAAGGCCTCATGGAAGGCTCTGTCTTCACCTCTACCCAAGCAAGGCCTTTTCTAGAGTCAGCCCACCTGGCCCTCCCCACCTGGGCCAGCCCTTCGGTTCATAGGGCCACCCTCAGTCCAGACTTGGCTTCTCACTGAAACCTCTGCCTCCAGAAGCTGTGACCAGGGGACCATTGGCTCAGAGGCCGGAGGGGCAGGGAGACCATCTCACTCAGCACAAACTATCTCCCCCTTAAGACTGAAGGCGCCGGGCACCCCAGCTCTGGCAGCAAGAAATGCTTCCTCTGTGGCAGGTCTAAGATCATCCTCTTTTCTGTCAGGGACACTGGGGCCCAGAGAGATCTCAGAGCTGGTGAATCGGGTGCTGGGATTAGAACCCTGATTCTTTGCCCCCCAATACCATCCAAGTACCAGAAAATGTGGGGTGATGGCTCCCACCTCTCCAGTGAGTGAGCTCGGCAGGCCCAGAGAGAGATAAATAAGGCTTTTATGTACAGAGAAGCATGATGTCGTGGGGCAGGTGGGCTGGCAGTGGCAACGGTGAGCTGGGCAGGGCGAGCAGGGCCTGTCAGTGGGAGAAGATACCCCGGAAGCGGGCCTTGTCCTCTTCGTCCTTCTGCCGGATCCGTGCCTCCAGGGCCCGAAGCTCCTTGCTCACAATGGGTGCCAGGGCGGGGTCCAGCTCCAGCACCTTGGCAAAGTCAGCCTGGGCCTCCTGGGCATTCCACACGGCGGCGTGCGCCTTGCCCCGCTTGAAGTAGGCCTTCACGTTGTCTGCAGGGGGTGGCAGCAGGCAGCAGGCATGCAAGGCATGAGGGGGACCAGCTAGCTGCCCAGTATGCCTTCTGCACCATGGGGTCCATCATGGGACAGAGCCTCCCATTCCCCTCATCCTCACTGGCACAATGAGGCCCACAGCCCTGCCTGGTGGGGGACAGCTGACAGAGTCGGGGAGTTCAGAATGGGGGTGACGGCAAAGGCTCAGTCTTTGCACCCCAGTGCCCAGTGGTGCTCGGGAGGAGGCCGCTCGTCTGACCCCTGCCCACCCGGCAGCCCAGTGCCCACTGCTCACCATCATACTTGTTGAGGATGGAGGAGCAGTGGTCCAGCACTTCATAGTACTCTTGGGCCACCAGCTTGCACTGACAGTAGTTGAGCAGCAGCGGTGTGATCTGCTGATCCAGCTCGATCCAGTCCGGGGACCCAGGCTGTTCCTGGGGGCGTGGGGGCAGGGAGAGGGACACGGATGCTGAGGCCTGGCCCGGCTCCCCTCCGACCCCCTCCACCCGCCGCAGCCTCAGGGCGGCACCTTCATCTGCAGGTTCTTGAGGCAGGCGATGGCGTCGTAGTACTTGGCGGCGGCGGCCTTCACGTGGCCCTCGCGGTACAACCGGTTGCCCTCCTGGTGGATGACTGGCACCGCCTTTGCCTTCTCCTCATCCGTCATTGCCCACGGGTCCTGCTGGTATGTGCCAGGGCCCTCCACCTGCCGGAGTGTGGGCCAGGTCAAGGGGAGCCCCAGGGCACCCCAGCGGCTCGGCCTCCAGACAATGGATACCAAGACCACAATCGCTAGTTCCTTCACTGACCACCCAACAGACATTTATGTAGCATCTCCTCTGTGCCCAGCGCTGTGCCCGCTTCTAGAGACAGAACAGTGAATGAGACGGTGAAGATCCCTGCCCTCACAGAGACTGAAGGGGAAGGAGGGGCCCCGAGAGGGAGCCCCATGGGGACAGCCGGGGGTCCACAAGGTGTTCCAGTACCTGCCCTGCCTTAACCCCAGCCTATCCACGGAGCCTACAAGCCCTGGGCAGGCAGGCAGGGCCGGAGCCCACTCGAGGCTGGGCAGTGGCAGTTCGTGGTGCCTGAGCCTTGGCGGCCGCTCACCTTAAGCATCTCGATGTCGAAGACGAGAGGCTGGGGGTTCTGCTGCAGGGTGTCCAGGTCGGCATGGCCCAGGGAGCTGTGCTCATGCATCTGGGCGATGCCGCAGCAGTGCCTCTGGCCCTCCAGGGGGTCCCTGCCGGCCGCGATGTTGCGCAAACTCTTGGCCACCAGTGGATACAGGACCACATGCTGCAGGACGGGTGGGCAGCACGGGCTCTGTCAGTGTGGCCCAAGGTGCCCAGCCCCCTGCCCATCACCACCTGAGAAAGGACACTGAGAACCAGGGAGGGGCCACAACTGGTTCAGCCACACTCTGCTAAAACGCAGGCGGGCTTTCCCCTGGGGACTCCGGCCTCCCTCCTCCTGGGAGTCCATTATTGGGGTCCCTTTGCTTTTTCTCCTGCCCTCCCCCCCCCCCATTCAGAGCCTATCTCAGAGCTGAGTTCAGGGCAGCAACTTCACAACCCACAGGGGAGACCCTTAGCCATAGGGCACCCAGTTTTCACCTTTCACCTTTCACTAGGAACAGCTGCTGGGATGGTGGGAATAGGCTATCCCACCCCGTGCCTGGCCAGAGTGGCTCAGGGGTTGAGCTTGGGCCTATGAACTGGGAAGTCACAGTTTGATTCCAACTCAGGGAGCATGCCGGGGGCATGTAAAGGCAGCCGATCGATGATTCTCTCATCATGGATGTTTCTATCTGTCTCTGCCTCTCCCTCTCTTTCTGAAATCAAATCAAATATATATATACTACCCCACTCCAGTCTAACCAGCTCTCCTCACCGGCCCTGCAGTCTCATCCAGCCAACAGACACTCCTGAGTCTTGGGCCTGGGCTGGACCATCCTGGGCATGTTATTTTTTTAAGAGAGAGAGGGGAAGGAGAGGGGGAGAGAGAGAAACATCGATTGTCTACCTCCTACATGCTGCCCACCAGGAATCAAGCCCTCAAACCGGGCATGTGCCCTGACCAGGAATCAAACCGGTGTGCTAGACGACGCCCAACCAACAGGCACACCGACCAGGGCCACGCTGGGCATTTTGAAACGGGAGGAAAACAAGCCCTACCCCTGCCCTGAAGTAGCTGAGACCCAGGCAGAGGACCAGATCCTGGCCATCCAAGGCAAGTTGGGTTGGGGGACCCAAAGGAGGGGTTCAAGCCAACTACCAGTAGTCAGGGAGGGCTTCCTGGGCACCAAACCAAGCCAATCACCCCCACTGTCAACCCATCTCCCTTGGTACAGGCCCAGAGGAAGGCTTACCTCTGGGAGTGGTGACCCAGGAATTTACTGTGAGGTAGGAGGGAGAATTTTGGCAAAAAAGAAGATGGAAAGGAAAGGAAGGGAGGGGAGAGGGAGGGGGGACTGGCAGGGGCCAGACCCTATAGGGCCAAGTGGGCACCAGGAACCAGAGAGACCTGAAGCAAGGAACTGAGTGGGTCCTTGGCATTTGAGAACCAGGCTCCTGGCTACGGTCTGGCTAACGGAGAGGAGAAGGCAGTGCCCTCTTGGAGTTGCAGTGCCCAGGGGGAGTTGGTGGTGACCTAGCCAGGGTAGAGGCCTGGCCTGGGGAGTGGGGATGGCTGGACAGACATGCAGGCACTGCAGGCAGATGTACGACTCCAGGCACCTTGACGTCGCAGTGGAACTGGGCAATCTCCCCCTCACGCATGGTGCTCACGATGGTCTCCCACACGGGCAACTTGAACTTCTTGCCAATGATGAGCTCCATGGGCTTGCCACGCACACGGCTGTCATCCAGCACAGTGCCCTCCTCATCGCTGTGCAGAGTCCGGTAGTGGAATGTGGCCTGCAGGCCAAGGAGGGATCAGGCAAGGGCATAAACCCTCACCCAGCCCCGAGAACAAAGCCGGCTCCCAGCCTGCAGATGGCATAAGGGACAGGGCTTGCCCAGGGGTCACCACCTGACCTTTACCCACCACCCAAGTGAGGAAAGTGAGTCAAAGAGAGGGCAGTAAGGGGCTCAAGTCCCATGGCTAGTGGGTGGATGGCCTGGGATGGGAGCCCAGCAGCCTGGCTCCAGTTATTCTTCCAACAAATAGTTACGGGCACTGACTATGTACCTGAGCTCTGTGCCAGACACAGCAGAGAACAAGTCCCTGCCCCCATGCAGCTCACGTGGACTGTCTCTACAGGAAAGAGAAGGGCCTCAACCAAACACTGTGCTGTGTAAGGTGGAGGTAGTGCCATGGATCAGAAAACAAACAGCAGCCGAAACCGGTTTGGCTCAGTGGATAGAGCGTCGCCCTGCGGACTGAAAGGTCCCAGGTTCGATTCCGGTCAAGGGCATGTACCTGGGTTGCGGGCACATCCCCAGTGGGGAGTGTGCAGGAGGCAGCTGGTCGATGTTTCTCTCTCATCGATGTTTCTAACTCTCTATCTCTCTCCTTTCCTCTCTGTAAAAACTCAATAAAATATATTTTTTTTTAAAAAAAAGAAAACAAACAGCAGCAGATAAGGCCGGGGGAGTTTATATGGGATGGGGAAGGCAACCTTTAAGCAGAGATCTAAAGGGAGTAGGGAGAAGCAAGCCAGGTAATTGCTGGGGTAGCAAGGCGGTGCTAACTTTCTAGGCCAAAAGAATAGCAGCAGGGACGCATATGGTAAGTTCAAGGAGCAGCAGGGTCACTGGCAGAAGCAGAGTGATTGCAGGGGAGGGGTGTACCATGGAGTCACGGGGTCAGCAGGGGTAGACCCCCCAGGGCCTGTAGGCTGTGTGTGGTGAGGGCGTTGTTTTTTACTCTGAGACGGAAGCCACTCAGTGGATCCAAGCAGAGGAGGGATGTGATGTGATGTGATGTGATGTGATGTGATGTGATGTGATGCGATGCGTGTCCTGCTGCTGCTGAGATGAGAGCAGGTCGTAGCTGGGCGAGGGCAGAAGCAGGAAGGCAAGTTAGGAGGTTACTGCAATAACCCGGGGGGGAGACCCTGGCGGCCTGGACCAGAGTGGTGATGGGAGAAGTGGTAAGACCTTGGGTATATTTTGAGGTTTTGCTGTAGGATGAGAGAGAACAAAAGGAGCCATGGATGGTTTTTGGGCGGAGCAACCGGAAGGCTAGAGGTGCCCTTAACCAAGATGGGGAAGGCATGGGTGGAGCGGGTTAAGTCTGAGTTGCCAACCAGATATCCGGGTGGAGATGGTGAGTAGGGAGCTAGATATCAAGTTTAAGGGAGAGGTAAAGGCTAGAGATACACATTTGGGGGTAGTCCAGGCATGGAGAATTTGTTTTAAGGGATGAGCCTGGATGAGGTCACGTGGGGGAAGAGGTCTGAAGACCCAACCCTCAACAGGCTGTGGTTCGAGGAGCCCACACTCTTCACCGCGCCATGCTGCTTCTCTGAACTCCGTTTCCACATCAGTAAAATGAAGTCAACAATAGTACTTATCCCACAATGTGGAAATGAAATAAACTTGTAAAAGCATTTAGCAAGGTGCTTATAGAATGAGCATAAACCAATGCTGATGATTGGTCATTTAATATCTCCGGTCCCTGTTCTTTCAGTGTCATTGTCCACAGATCTTTACTATCTTTACAATGTTCTCTCCTTCTGGTGTCTGTTCCATCCAAAAGCTCCCTTGCCAGGACCTTCTTCAAGGCCACCAACGCCATGGGGACATGCAGCCACACCCACACCCCTTCTCTAATCTGGGCAAGGATCCCACTTAATATAAATCATCACTAGAGTTATGCAGTTCCCTCTGTTCTCAGAGCACTCGCACGGGGCCAGACTAGGATTTGCCCTTCCCCCAATATACCTGTCCTGCATGACCGCTCTGCTGGACACAGGGACTACCCCAGGGAAGTTCCATACTTTACAGACAAGTGGCATCTGGGAAAGGTTGTTTGGGGGGGGGTGGGGGTAGGAGAGGCCTTATTGTACAGAGGAGGAAGGTAGGAGGCTCTACTTCCCAGCCTTTATCTGCCCAAACAATGCAAGGTAGACCAATCAGAAAGCTGCCAAAGGGTTCTCATCTGGCAGACCTGACCTCTGGGCCTGTTCTCTGGAACCTCAGTTTCCCCATCTGAACAATGGGTGCTGGTCTATGGTAAGTGTTTTAGGAACAGCCTTCATCTATAAAAGATCTGAAGCCTTGCAACCCAGAGGCCCCGGGGGGCCCCTCCCCAGTCCAGGGTCCCTCCCAGATCCAGGTATCCGGCTCAGGTTCTTCTCCAGCGCTGGGTCCAAGAAGCAAGCACTTAGGTCAAACTCCCCCAACCTGCCAGTCCGCCTCCCGGGCCAGTACAGCCACCCAGCCAAGGCAGGGGGCGGGGCAGACGCATCCAAATTCATCCCCGACTTAAATTCAGACCAATCAGCGTCGAGTTCTGCATGTGAGCGGGAGGGAGGGTCACCGGCCGCTATTCTATAGGCATGCGCAACCTCTCGCCTAAGGCCTCCTCCCGCCTCGCATGCGCGCCGCCCAGAGGGGTTAAGGGGACGGGGTAAGACACGAACCTTGGTTCCATCCTTAAAGTCAGGGAGTTCTCCTCGGCCCTCCTGTATCACACGCTTTTGGATCCCGTCCTCCCGGAGTCTTGCGATGACATCCGCCATCCTCCTTACCCGCTGCTCTCTTTCGGTAACTTCCGGATTCGCTCGGCAGCTTCCGGACCTGCTTCGGCAACTGCTGGCGCTTCGGTAACTTCCGAGGTGCCGCCATTTTGGCTGAGGGCAGACGCCGAAAAGGGACTGAACGTGGAAACGGGAGGTGATTGGTTCTCTGCGTTGAGGCTGAGCGCGCAGGTCTGAGCAGGGGCGGGGCCTGAGGCTGCCCGGAGGGAGGGGCGTGAACTGAAGCCTGTCGGGAAGGCGGGGCCGGGGGCTGGGGGGCGGGGCGTCTCTACAAACAGGTCCTTGAATTGCTTCGACTGCGGCCCGCCCCCTTGGCCTTTGCCACTCGGTTTAAAGTTGTACACACAGTGTAACAGCATTTCAGACCCAAGGAGGGGAGAATAGGGCAGGGTCGGGGGAGCCCACTGCAAGGCCAGTCCCCAGAAACTATTTTTGTGTATTCCCTTCTGGCCTTTTCTTTTTGCATATCTAGCACAATAGTCGCGACTTTAAATCCTGATTTTTTTTTCCTCCTTCAAAAATAAAAAGCAAAACCAGGAGTAAGAAGGGAAGGAGGGTTTCGGTGTCTCTGTGGGAGCAGTAAGCCCCCCAAGATACTGAGAAAGTGCCACGTAGGGTTGGTGGGGGAGGGGGCGTGTCATTGAGTCCACAGTGTCTGGCACAGAGTGGATGCCCAATAAATATAAGGTAAGACATGAAGTGATGGAAGTCAGGCACTTTGGGGCTAAAACAAGGATTCCCTCCCCGGAAACCAGCTGTGGACAACAGCTGTAAGGGTCTTCTACTCCCACTTCTGGGGTTGTCAACGTAAGAAACGTTCAAACCTATAGAGAATTTTTATTAGTTCATTTGAGCCAAACTGAGACAGTTGCCAAGAAGCAAAATCTCAACGGAGTGAGAAAATGCTCCCAAAATGGCAGTTTTACCACTTGCTTTATACGTCAAAATCAAAGGAGAAGACTAGCGAGGCAGGGCGGCAGGAGAAAGCAGAGCAGGGAAACCTCTGGGATTGAATAAAAAGTAAAAAAAAAAAAAAAAAAAAAGACACATTTCCTTTACATTGGTGGGCACAGGATAGTTTAGCAGTGGTTCTCAACCTTCCTAATGCCGCGACCCTTTAATACAGTCCCTCATGTTGTGACCCAACCATAACATTATTTCCGTTGCTACTTCATAACTGTAATGTTGCTACTGTGATGAATCGTCATGTAAATATCTAATATGCAGGATGTATTTAGGCGACCCCCGAAAGGGTTGCAACCCACAGGTTGAGAACCGCTGACACAGGCAACAATAACGAGAGGATGTGTGGGCTAGTTAGAAAGCTTTAATTTCAGACCATCCTATAGGGTTACTTTTAGTTTCTGAGCTTGTGAGGTCGCCAGGAAGGCCACCCTGAGCTTGTCCGGTTTAGTCTGTGCCCCTCCTTCGTCCACAAGGGTTAGGTCATCGGTCAGAGGAATGTCTTGGGACGTGTGCACTGTCTACACCTATCATCATAACTGCGAGGGGTTGTTAGGCCCCGTGACCCAGGTACCACGCGCCTCAGATATTTACCTGGTTCATTTCCCACAAGAAGTCCCCTGAGGCAGCTGGGCCTCTGAGATGAAGGCAACATGCTTTGTGTGTTTGTTTGTTTTTTTCCTTTTTTTTTAACCAACACAGGAATTTTTTGTGTGTTTTTTTTGTCTAAACTTTTACATATGTCTCCTTTTCCCCCAATTGACCCCCTGCCCCAGCCATTCCCACCCCAGGCAAGCCCCCACTGCCCCAGTGCCTGTACCCATTGGTGATGCTAATATGCATGCATACAAGTCCTTTGGTTGCTCTCTAACCCCCCCCCTCCCCCCCCCGACACACACACACACACACCATTTGTCTCTGGATCTATTCTTGTTCTTCAAATTATGTTGATCATTATATCCCACATATGAGTGAGATCATGTGATATTTTTCTTTCTCCGACTGGCTTATTTCACTTAGCACAATGCTGTCCAGTTCCATCCATGCTGTTGCAAATGGTAGAAGTTCCTTCTTTTTTATAGTGGCATAGTATTCCATTGTGTAGATGTACCACAGTTTTTTAACCCACTCATCTGCTGATGGGCACTTAGGCTGTTTCCAAATCTTAGCTATGGTGAATTGTGCTGTTATGAACAGAGGGGTGCATATATCTTTTCTGATTGTGTTTATGGTTTCTTGGGATATAGTCCTAGAAGTGGGATCACTGGGTCAAATGGGAGTTCCATTTTTAACTTTTTGAGGAAACTCCATACTGTCTTCCACAGTGACTGCACCTGTCTGCATTCCCACCAGCAGTGCAGGAGGGTTCCTTTTTCTCCGCATCCTCGCCAGCACTTGTCAGTTTATTGATTTATTGATGATAGCCATACTGACAGGTGTGAGATGGTATCTCATTGTTGTTTTGATTTGCATCTCTCAGATAATTAGTGACTTTGAGCATGTTTTCATATGTCTTTGGGCCTTCTGTATGTCCTCTTTCGAAAAGTGTCTATTTAGAACCTTTGCCCACAACACAGGCAGTTTTACAGGCAAGTTCTGCCAAAATTTTTAAAATTGTTTATTTTTTATTAATTTCAGAGTGGAAGGGAGAGGGAGAGAGAGAAACATCAGTAATGAGAGAGAATCATTGATCAGCTATCTATGGCATGCCCCCACTGGGGATTGAGCCCACAACCCAGGCATGTGCCCTGACTGGGAATTGAACCTCTATTTCCTGGTTCATAGGTCAAAGCTCAACCACTGAACCACACCAGCCGGGCACCTTCTGCCAAATTTCGAAGCCACAAGTAGTCTATATCTTATACCGATTGTTCCAGAAAACAGAAAAAGAGGAAAGCTGACCAACATATTTTACAAGCCTTCTTTAATCTTGATTTCTGAACCAGTTAAATATACCATAAGACAAGAAAATTATACATTTTACTGATAAATATAGATATGAAAATTTCTAAATGAAATATTAAGTTACTTGAATCCACTAGTGCAGTGGTCGGTAAACTCATTAGTCAACAGAGCCAAATGTCAACAGTACAACGACTGAAATTTCTTTTGAGAGCCAAATTTTTTAAACTTAAACTATATAGGTAGGTACATTGTTATTATCTTCATTAGGGTCCTCCTAAGCTGGCCTTGGCTAAAAACGCCCTCAATCTGAGGGGTCGCCCTCAGCGAACGTACAGCCACTTCTTCAAAATAGACTCGCCCAGGCCGAAAACAGACTTCTGCGCATGGGCCACGAAGTTTCAATCGCACTGTACGTGGGGGTCGCACGTGGTATTTTCTGGAAGAGCCACACTCAAGGGGCCAAAGAGCCGCATGTGGCTCACGAGCCACGGTTTGCCGACCACTGCACTAGTGTATATAAAATGCATCCATATATAAATAAATGCCACTCACAAAAAGGGAGATACTATAATTTCTATTGAGACAGGCCAGTAAGCTAGGACAAGAGGAACAGGGAAACGGAGACAGACAGGGAAGCAAGCAATTTGCAGCATCTAGTAAATCCTATCTTCCCAGAACCAAGGACGCTTAAGAGTAGATAGTTTGGCCTTGGCAGGTTTGGCTCAGTGATTAGAGCATCGTCCCATGGACTGAAGAGTCCCAGGTTCGATTCTGGTCAAGGGCATGTACCTCAGTTGCAGGCTCAATCCCCGGCCCTGGTTGGGGTGTGTACGGGAGGCAACCAATCCACATGTCTCTCTCACATTGATGTTTCTCTCTTTGTCTCTCTCCTCCCACTCTCTCTAAAAATCAATGGAAAAATATCCTCCAGTGAGGAACAATACAACAAAAAGAGTAAATTGCCGGGAGCCAGTCCATCCTTGGTGTTTCAAGGGACCTGGCATATATGGCATACTGTTCTTAATATGTTTGCTCACCTTCTTGGCACTATGTGTTTTAACCAAGGTCACCTCTCTGAGAAAGGTTGTTTCCCCAGGTAGGGATTTTCCCCTGAAGTTAGGGAGGGAATAAAACCCCTTAACTAAGTGCCAGGCGGGTAATTAATCACTTTAACTATGAACAATCATGCTTAAGCTACATAATCTTTACTCCCTGGAATGGAGATAAGAAACGCCCTAACCTTTGGAATAGAGATTAATAGGATTGGAATCAACTGGTATAAATACAGATGTAACAAGACAACAGGACACAGAACTTAGACACAGAACCTAGAGACAGAAGAACTTCGCTGGAGAGAACATGGCAAAAGATCCTGGACAGAAACTGGCCACAGAACCTAGAGACAGAACCTAGCGAGAGAACATGGCTGAAGAACCTAGAGACAGAACCTGGCTACAGAACCTGGATAGAACATGGCAAGAGAACCTGACTAGAACCTGGTGACTGAACCTGGCTGGAGAACCTGGACAGAACCTGGCTGGAGAACCCAACTATGCTGATAAACTGAACGCTGCCTCCGTGTCATTCCTTCGTCGCCGACTCTGTCCACACCTTTGGGGACCCCTGGACCTGCTGGGGTTGGACCCCAGCAGTAAATGATTTGGCCCAGCCAGTGTGGCTCAGTGGTTGAGCATTGACCTATGAACCAGGAGGTCACAGTTCAATTCCCAGTCAGGGCACATGCCTAGGTTGCAAGCTTGATCCCCAGTATGGGGTGTGCAGGAGGCAGCCAATCAATGATTCTCTCTCATCATTGATGTTTCTATCTTTCTCTTCCTCTCCCTTCCTCTCTGAAATCAATAAAAATATTTTAAAATATATTTTTAAATATATTTAAAAAAAGAGTAGATGGTTTGCACTTCTCCTCCAGGAAAGGAGGGTAAATAGCTTAAATTACCCTACTCAGGGAAATAGCAGAAATCCAATTTGTGCCAACCACATCCAAGGACAGATGAAGTTAAGGGAATAAATCTTATTTTGGCACATCAGCATAAAATTGATGAATTTTCTATTAATCTTCCCTTAAACTCCCAGCTTTTAAAAACCCTCATAAAACTGTTCCTAGCTCATGTTCTCCCTCTTAGGAGCACTCCCCTGCCTTCCCCTTCCCCCACTTCTTCCCCCACAGGCATGCACCTCCTAAACTGTTGGGATTCCAGGAGGCTGGCAACCAGGGAGCAGGGGGCAGTGGCAGCTCATCCCAGACTAACCCCCTGAACTTGTCCCCAAGATCCCCTTTTCTTGGACTTCTTAGTGAGCAAAGCAGCCCCCCCTCGGCTCACTTCCCAACCTAGTATCTCTCCTGCTGCTTCTTCTGTCTTAGATCCTTCCTTGTTTCACTGTCCCCAGCTTTAATAAACTTCCTCTAAAAACCACCTACGCTCACGTTGTGAAATCTTACCTGCATGAAGGCAAGAACCCACACACCGCCGCCTGCCCCGGGCAGACCAGCTCAGGGCCCGGTCCCCCTTCTGGGAACAATAGGAAATACTGCCCTGGCCACCCTGGCCGGTGCGACTCGGTTGAGTGTTGTCCCATGCTCTGAAAGGTCCGATTCCCAGTCAGGACACGCAACCGATCAGTATTTCTCTCCCATCAATGTTGCTCCCTCTCTCTCCCTATCCCATCCTCTCAAAAGAAAAAAAAATCAATAAAAACATATTTTTAAAATATATGAGGTACCTAGAGTGGTCAGATTCATAGAGAGGAGGTTGAATGGTGGTGGTGCGGGGGGTGGGGGAATGAAGAGTTGTTGAAAGAGTAGAGAGTTTCAGTTTTGCAAGAGGAAAAAGTAGGAGGTTGGTTGTACACCAGTGTGTACTTAATACCACCGAACTGTGCACTAAAACGCGGTGTGCGAATTCACACACCCACTCAGCCTCTGCGGGACTCTGGAGTCAGGGTGCGTGGACGCTGTGGCCTAGGAGCCCTGCCTCAAGCAGAATTCTCCGACAGCCCGATCGGACCCTGTGAAGACGTCGCTAGCGGCGATGTGTGTGACGTGATGGGGCCTCGGGGGGCTCAGTGTGGTCGCTTGGCGGGGATGGCGGACAACACCAGTAAAAGCGCCGGGCGCTCCACAGGCAGCCAGAAGAGTCAGCAAAGGAGACGCATGTGGAGAACATTGGTATCGAGTGTAAAAATGCACAAATGTCCACAACAGAACGAGTGTCATACATGACACCATGTTGGTGACGTGGGAGCACATCCACATCAGAAGAGCCAGTGTCACGTGTGGTAGAAAGCCAGGCAGGCTTCCAGGAAACGGGCTGAGCCCACGGGCGGAGGGAAGACGGGGAGAGGAAGAGGGAAACGGTTCAGTGATGATGTGTCACACACAGACATGACCGACTCAGCTCCGTGTCCACAGGATAAAGTGGGGTGGCCGGGTGGAGGAGGATGAGCACCCCTGGAGCCAGGGGCCTGCGTTCCAACACCCTCCTCCCCCTTGCACGCACTGGGCATTTTAACAAAGCCCACATTCGTGTCTTACACAAACGTTTACTGAGCATGTACTTGGTGCCCAGCGCTGTGCTGGGCACTGCAGACACAGCGGTGAGCAAAAGGGTAGTTCAAGGTCAGTGCTGGATGTGAAACTGAAACGGACTGCATTGCAGGGAAAGGGACGCTTCCCTGAGAGATGGGTGCTTTGCAGGCACAGGTGACAGCGGGTGCAGAGCCCTGAGGTGGGATGAGCTTGGCCTCCAAGGCCGAGGCCGAGGCGGGTGAAGGGGGCGGAGGAGGACTTGATGCGACTGGGGGAGGCAGGCAGAGGCCGGAGTGTTCAGAGCCTGCGGGCCTGAGCCAGGGGTTCAGGTCTTGTTCTAACCACCATGGAAAGCCACGGGAGTTTTATAGAGGAGCGACTTCGCAGCATGCTTGCTTTTACGCTTTTTAAAAAAGTTTTATTTAAGAACAACGCACCGAGAAAGGAATCAGGTATGTTTTTAAAGAACACTTTGGCTGCGGGGTGGAGAGTGGATTGCAGGCGAGGGGGAGCCACCTGAACTCTGCGAGCCTGTCTGCACGGATGCAAGGCGGTGAGAAGGAACGCCCGCCCGTGCAGGGCCCGGTGACGGGTGCGGAGCGGTGCCCTTCGGGCTCCTGGGCGCGGAAGGAGCGGCTGGAATGCGAGGGCCGCGCCTGGGGCCGGTAGGGTGGCGCCCGGCAGGCAGCCCTCCAAGCCCGCGGCACAGACCTGGGGGCGGCGTCGGAAGCCGGCACCCGCCGTTGCTCGCGAAGGCGGCCGCTGGGCGGCGCTAGGGCCCAGCGCGGCCCGAACCGGAGGAGGCCCTGCCCGCTCGGCAGCTCGGCGCTCGGCAGCGCGGGCCTGCGGGGGGCGGGGCGGGGCGCGGGGGCGGGGCCCCGGCGAGCGGCGCCCGGCTCCCTAGACGACGGCGCGAGGCCGGGCCTGCGTGCGGGGGCGGGGCCGCGGCGAGCCGGGCAGGGGCGCGGGTGGCGGCGGCGCGGGGCGCCGGACCTGGCGGGGCCATGAGCGCCGCCCGGCCCCAGTTCAGCATCGATGACGCCTTCGAACTGTCCCTGGAGGACGCGGGCCCGGGGCCCGAGTCCAGCGGGGTCGCCCGCTTCGGGCCGCTGCACTTCGAGCGCCGGGCGCGGTTCGAGGCGGCCGACGAGGACAAGCAGTCCCGGCTGCGCTACCAGGTGACCGGCCCGGCCCTCCTCACCCCCGCCCGGCTCCGGGCGGGACCCCGGCCGGACCTGGAGGACCCCGGCTCTGGGAGAACCTGCCGAGAGGCCCTGGCCGGAGTGGGAGGCCGCCCCGCGACGCGGCCCCTAATGGAGCCCGGCCCAGACCCTCTCGGCTCCGATGCTGGTCCCCAGCCGCCGCCCGAGCGCCCAGGGACCGGCCCCGGGGGCGCCCTCCCAGCCCCGCCGCGGGCCTCGCCGCCCCCCCTGGGCGCCGCCCCCTCCCTCCTCGGATGTGAGGAGGGAGCTGGGGAGCCCTTCGGTGCCTGGACCAGACCTCGTCCATGTTCAGGGCAACCAGATGCTCTGGCAGGAACCTGCGCCCCCTCTTCTGTTCCGAAGGCTCCATCCCTCCGCCCCCCGCTCGCAGGAGCCCTTGCCCACCTCGACTCCCTCCAGCTGGAAATCCCCCTTTTCCCAGGTGACCTCCACCAACCCTAGGATCCTTTTCGTGGCGACTTGGACCAGATTCTTGTGCCCCAAACCGGGAAACCACGGGCCTGCCCTTCCCTGCACCCCAGATCCAGAGCCTCTGAAATACCATCCCAACAGTTCCCCCCTGTCCCCCAAACCTGGGCTAGCCCCTGGCCCCGGGACCTACGCTGGGAGCCCTCCACCCGCCCCTGCGCTCCTGCCCCCAGAGCCTCCAGCTCCCACCCACTACCTGGTTTCGGTTTGATGATTCACAAACCCGTTCTGCTCCGCCGGGAGGTGGGGGGGGGGGGGGGGAGGCAGGCAGCTGTGTGGCCGGGCTTTCCTCCTGGCCCAGGGGGAGTGAGGAAGGGCCTGAGCAGTGACCCTGAGCCCTGTGTTCTGGAATAGAACCTGGAGAACGATGAGGAAGGAACCCAGGTGTCTCCGGAGCCAGATGGGGGAGTCAACACCAGGTCAGGGCCAGGTGGGGACCCACCCTGTACCCCTGTGGCTGTGCCTCTGGCTCCCGTTCAGTCCACCTCTGCCCACTCAGCTCTCACACCCTATCCCACAAGGACCCCTAGCCTGATCCCCATTCTCCTGGGTTTCCCTGTCCTGCAGGGTCACCCTACCCTAGTGCCAGCCTCACCCACCCACCCCCACCAGCCTCTTCATCCTGCAGAAAACCCAGCTTGGTCTGGCCCCTACCTTCCCCCAGGTCACACGTCCTGCAGGAATCCCTAGCTCGAACCCCCAACCTTCCACCTCAGTCTGCAGAAACCCCCCCAGCCCTTGAATTCCCTTGATCCCATCCCTGACAGGGCCCCCTATCCTGCAGGAACACCCAGCCCTAGTCCCTCTCCCTCCCCAGCCACGTGATCATGACTCCCCTTCCCTCCCACTGGGCCCGCCTGTCCTGCAGGGATTCTGGCCGAACGTCCTCCGTCCGCAGCTCCCAGTGGTCCTTCAGCACCATCAGCAACAGCACCCAGCGCTCCTACAACGCCTGTTGCAGGTGAGTGCCCACCTCCTTGCCACCCACGGCAGAGCCCAGGACAGAGCCCTCTGGCTCAGGGAGGGTGGGCCCCCTGTCACCCTTCACACCCACCTGCTCTCCTGCTCCCCAGCTGGACTCAGCACCCTTTGATCCAGAAGAACCGCAAGGTAGTGCTGGCCTCCTTCCTGCTGCTGCTGCTGGGGTTGGGTGAGTGTCCCCGAGCCCCTGGGACGGGTCCGCCCTCCTCTGCAGGCTCTGCATTCCCTTGGCACAGAGCCTCCCAGCATCCTGAGGAGGCAGCTGGCTGCCATCACCCCCCTCCCCCCCGTTACAGGTGAGGCGTTTAATCCGTTTACTCTGTGTCTGCTTCGAACCAGGTGCAGGGCAGGCTTATCTTGCTCACCTTACAGAGGTCACACAGCCAGGAAGAGGTAGGGTCGCCACCCAGAACCTGGGCGTAGGGCCCAATGCTCAGGGAGGTGCCCGTTCTCATGGGCCAGGGATGCTGAGTGCCCGGCCAGCCTGATCCACAGGACACCTGTCACTCCCAGTTCTCTGGAGTCTGAGAGCTGACGAGGACCTCTCTTCCACCCCACCCCACCCCCATTGCTCAGATAGGAAAACAGGCCCAGAGCAGGCAGATCTCACAGCCAGATGTTTTCTGACTCCTCACTTTTCCTTCAATGGGGCTGAGGAGTCGGGGTCCCCAGAAAGGTTCTAGGGTTGGGATCAAGAGGGGCCCATAAGGAGGCCCCCACTGTGGCAGCTGCCCTCCCTCCTCCAGGAAGGTCACGTCACCTGGACAGAAAGTCGAGCAGCATCGTTGCCTCAGCTCTGGGTGTCTGTGTGCAGGGGAGGGAGCGGCCACTTCTCCAATGCCGGCACACAGAGCACTGGTCACACTAGCCACCTGCCTTACCTCATTTTATCCTCTCAGCACCCAGCAGGGCGGGCATGATGATCAGTCCAGAAAGAAGGACACAGACTCGGGCAGGTGAAGGGACTTTCTCAGGTCACAGCTAAGACGTAGATGAGCTGGGATTTAAACCCACATTAATGACATCGCCAGGCCTGGCATTCCCATAAAGGGCCTTTGTAGGCATTAGAAACAGATGCCTACTCTGAGTGGGCAGAGCCCACAGCCCTAAGCCAGGGTGCAGGGAGTGAGTTCCAGCCCCCATTAAATCCTTTTTGAGGTGCTCTGTACAGGGCAAAACCACATAACAGTTCATAGAGGCTCCTCAAGTCTCTGTGCCGTACCCCCCACACCATTGCTGCAGAGCCCAGCTCCTCACCTCTCCCCATCCCACCTTATACCTGGGGGCCCAGGACTCTTTCGGTCTGAAAAGTTGATCCAGCCTGACCTGTCCACTTCCCCAGCGTCCACTGTCCTCAGCCAAAGCCCACGGCTGTCCCCTGGCTACAGGCCTTGCCAACTCCTCAAGCCTGGGCTCTTGTCTCTGCAGTCTCACCAAAAGCGGGGAGCTCCTAGAAAGCCCAGGCTCCCTCCAGACTGTTCCCTCTCTGCCTGCGCGACACCCATAGCAAAGCGTCTGGTCAGAATGCCACTCCCTTCCAAGTGTAGCCCTGAGCAAATTACTTCCCCTCTCTGTGCCTCAGCTTCATCTTCTGAGAAGTGGGCATAATCTATGCCTCATTCGGTCAAGGTGACAAAGTGTGCATGTAACACACTTAGCCCAGCGGCTGGCAGCACCTGGAACGTGTCTGCTAAACGTAAACTGCCATTGCTCCTGCTGCCCCTGCTCAGCTTAGGCGGACTGCCTCCAAGAAGCGCCTCCCTGACCCCCAGGCTCCCATTTGTCTCTTCTGACCCCACATATCCCAACCACTGGGGCAGCAGCTTGGAGGTTCTTGTTGGTCGCTCTACTAGGGAAGGGCCATGAGGGCAGAGACCTCATCTGCCCCCCCCTGCACCCCCCAGGGATTCCCAATACCAAGTGCTCCAAAATGTTTGTTGACTGACGCAAAGACCACACCAAGGAGCAGATCAAAGTCTCTCCTTACAGACATTTCCCAGGGCCTGCCAGGGCCCTTGCTCTGAAAACAGTTTGGCGAGCTGCCCAGGAACCTTCAGCTCAGGTGGGGGAACTCCATTCCTCGGGCCTCAGCCATGTTGGGGGTTGCGGTTGGAGGTCCCAGCTCCTGCCCCTGTTCCCGCCCTCACCCTTGCGGCCCCGTCTGTGTGCAGTGCTGATCCTGGTCGGCGTGGGACTGGAGGTGGCCCCCTCACCAGGTGAGCGCCCCCCCACTCCGCAGGCCGCGCTCACTCCTCTTGTGCCCAGCGATCCTTGGCAAGCCCGCTCCCCTCCCATTACTCACCACCCTCCCTGCCAGAGGTGCCTCCCTGCCCTGACCTGGCCCCTCCTCTCCTCCCGAAGGTGTCTCCAGCGCCATCTTCTTCGTGCCAGGCTTCCTGCTGCTGGTCCCGGGAGGTGCGAGCCGGCGGGGCGGGGGCGGGGCCTGGGGCGGGGGCGGGGCGGGGCCTGGGGGCGGGGCGGGCCTGGGAGGGTGGGCGAGCGCAGGCGCTGACTGGCCCCGCCCACAGTCTACCACGTGATCTTCATCTACTGCGCGGTCAAGGGCCACCGGGGTTTCCAGTTCTTCTACCTGCCCTACTTTGAGAAGTGAGCCGCCAGTGGACAGCCGGACAGCAGGAATCCACGGCGGCCCCGCGGCCTCCTCTCGTCCCCAGGGGGCGCTCTCGGCCATTGTCCAGTCCGGAGTTTGCTCAGGAAGTTTGGGGCCTGCCGACCCTGCGCCCATTACCTGGGCCAGGAAAGTCGCCCCTTGCCTGCTCTGTGCCTTAACTTATCCTCGGGCCCTGGGACTACTGAGTGGTGGTGTACGCTAATAAAAGGGGTGCCTCTGTCCAGCGAAGAATTGCTCTTTCCTTCCAACCTGCCCGCAGCCCCTGCCGCAAAGGCCGCCCCCGGGACTGAAGGGCGCCAGGACCACCCCTCCCCGCGCTGTGCACAGGGCAGCCCTGATGCTCCAAGACTTGCCCGCTGCGCGTTATGGGCAGAGCTGGATCCTCGGGCTCTTCGGCCCTGAAAGCCCGGGGGGGCTCTTCCAGCCTCCCCATTGCCCCAGCCCCTTTTTCCACCTGTAGGGGCAGCATTAGTTCCTGTCCTGGCCAAGGGCGCTCCGATGACGCAGGCCTGGGGCCTGGAGGCTGCTACCCTGGTTCCAGTCTGGCTCTGGGGCCCTGGGCGGCCACAGCCAGCTCTGAATGTGGGCCATGACAAGGCAGCAGCCCAGCCCCCTCCACCCACTGCCCTACTTCCGAGGCCCCAGGGTGGGGAGGAAGGAGACAAAGGACAGGATAAGGGCTTTGGGCAGTGAGCTCGGTGATCAGAGACTCTGAGAACCACAGAACACTGGGAACAGGCCGTCTCAGGATTTTGAAAAATCCAAATATCTCAGAATCTTAAGAACAAGGAAACAAAATCTTTGAGAACCTGACATCTGAGATCATAAGCGCTACCATTTATCAAACTCTTAGAAGGCACCGGGACCTATGCTAAGCACTTAATACAGGTTATTTCTGGTCCTCACTTCCTCACCCCATTTTACAGATGAAAGACCCAGAGAGGTTGACTCCCCCAAGGGCAAAGTTAGGGTCATAGCCAGGGTTCCATGGCACCAGTGGGGCAGAGAAGCGCACTGAGCTGGTGGTCACCAACTGGCCAACCTCAGGGCTGGATGAGCACTTGTGAGCTGAGGAGACCCTGTTCATGTAATTCCATGTTTGCAGTCTGTCCCCCAGGAAAACATGAGTGCCATTAGGGGTTTGGCTTGGTCCGGCCTCCACTATGTATGCAGCAGCCAGGACAGTGCCTTTGGATTTCTGTGACTTTGGGGGGGGAAATGAACACCCAGACCCCTGCTCTCGCTCCTGTTCTCCTGGCCCACCCACACTTCCAACCTGCGGCCCCCTAGTCAAGACACTTTTTGGAGCACCGCTGGGATGCAGGAACTGCTAAGTCACTGGTTCTTAAACTAGCTGAAATGAAAAGCAATTTTCATTTCTAATTTTGTCATGAATCAATACTTGAAGATAAAATAAAAACTAGAAAAGTGAAACAAAAAACCAAGATATAAAGAATCAAGCCACAGTTTGTATTACCAGATTAATCAGACGTAAAATTACATTCCGATAAATATAATCAGAACAAACATGGGGAAAAAGCACGCAAACTAGTCACTGAAAGTAAGCAACACTATGCTCAGAACTTTTTGTTATTCCACAATCTTAGCAAAGTGTCCTCAGAAATGGTGATTTTCCGTATTACACGGCTCAGGAGTCAGCAAGCTGTAGTCCACAGGCCCAACAGAGCCCCCAAGCTAAGAAGGGTTCTCACATTTTTGTAACAGTTGGGAAAAGTCAAGGAATAATAAATAGAAGATTTTTGAACTCATAGAAGTTTATAAAATTCAAACTTCCTTGATCAATAAATCAAGTTTAATTAATTCTTTATTGACGTTCCAATACAGCCACACTCATTTGTTTATGTGTAGACTCTGGCTGATGGGTGACCCAGACTACAAGCACAGTGAGCAGCTGCAGCCTCAAATCTTGACTATCCAGCCCTTTACAGAAAACATATGCCAACCCTGGAGCTGAAGTACGGTAGCAATCATCTCAGGTAGAAACTATAGTTTAACTTTAACCCTGCTGTTTGGTTTCTGTACTTATTTGTTTGCTAAAATAATAGAAAAGTTATTTTGATTCTCTGAATTATATAAATCACCCCATTCGATTGAATACCCTATTGATTGTACTGTGAATATCCCATTGGTTGTGGTCATACTGGTCTTAGCACATTTAGACTAGTTTTCGTGCTTTCTTTTTCCCCATGTTTGTTCTGATTATATTTGTTGGAATGTAATTTTATGTCTGATTAATCTGGTAATACAAACTGTGGCTTGATTCTTTATATCTTGGTTTTTTGTTTCACTTTTCTAGTTTTTATTTTATCTACCTCAGTGTAAGAGAGACACATCGACTGGTTGCCTCCCGCACGCACTCTGACCTGGGCCAGGGATTGAACCTGCAACCCAGGTACATGCCCTTGGCTGGGAATTGAACTTGTGACCCTTTGGTTCTCGGGCCGGCACTCTCACCACTGGGCAACACCAGCAGGGCTACATTAGAACTTTAAACGTTTGATTGGGGGTCTGTCAAAGGGTTCCTCCCTCCCTTCCACTCTCTCGGAAAAGCAATGGAAAAAGTATCCTCAGGTGAGGATCAACAACAACAACACTGAAGCCTCCCCTCCCGCCTTCCATTTTGCTTTGTCTATTATTTCAGTCCCTTCTTGTTTTTAAATCCCCCAAATAAAATTTGTAAAGTAAATGCTTCTTTAAATCCACCAATGTGTTTCCTGGTTTCTTTCCTGACTGTTACTTGGTACACATTCTGCTTTCATTCTGGATGGAAGTTCCTTCTCACGGGAGCCGTCCCTTCAATGCGAGATATGGGTGGAACCCCTTTCGCTTTCCTTTTGTATTCTGCAGTTTCACTGAGATGCAGCTAACTTTTTTTTTTTTTTTTTTGAGAAGATAAAGGATCTGTGTTTATTTCCGGGTAGATATACATTTAATTTTATTTATTCTTCTCTGGCTCCCGTGTGCTCCTTCAGTCTGGGCACTTGTCTTTGTGGGAAAACTTCATCTCTCTGAATATGGCTTCATGCCCTTCTCTCTGTTTTCTCCTTTTGAAACTCCTAATGACTTGTAATTACCCTTTAAATTTTTCCCATCTTTTTATCCTTCAGTGCTACCTTAGTGGTGATTTCTCAGGTAATAGTTTCTAGTTCATTAATCCTCTCTAATCTGTTTCTAATCTGCTGTTTAACTTATTGATAATTTTTTTCATTCCAATGTCTATATCCTTTATTTTTAGAAGTTCTATTGTTAGCTTTTGAAATCTCCCTGTTCAGTTTTAATACTATCCTGTTGCTGCATATTGGTCTCTCTTCCTTCTTTTATCTCAGTACTAGAGGCCTGGTGCACGAAATTCATGCATGGGTGCGGTCAGTCCCTAGGCCTGGCCGGCGATCGATGCAAAAGCTTCTGGTGTGGAAGAGCAGGTACCAGCTGACCTCTGGGCCCTGGGCAGCACCTGGCTTCATCTTCAGAAGTGACAGTGTGTGTGTGTGTGTGTGTGTGTGTGTGTGTGTGTTTTAAGTCCTATGTGCCTGGATTGAAAGTGTGCCCTCTTCAGCAATTGCTTTCCTATTTCTTCAGCTTTCCATGCCATGGGGACAGACCACACTCCTGTTTGACGTGCAGGCCTGTGTTCTGGGCTCTCTAGGGTAACTTTTCCTGCTCAAGTCCCTGGACATCTGTACCCCTGCTAATTCCTCAGGCTGGTCAGTGGAAGTATATTTTGGTTCCCTTTTCAAGTACAGGATACCCTGTTGAGACCCTTGAATGTACTTAGGGTCATGTCTTGCTCCTCAGCCTCTTACTGTCTTTGGTCCCTCCTGGGTGTTAGAGGCCAGGCTCTCAACCCTCCGGTCTGAAGCCCCCACAGTGTCCACTCCCTCCCATCACCCAGCTTGGAGTTCTCTCTTTGTCTTTGGGACCTAAGGTTATCCCTCTTTTTTCTTTCAAGTTCAGCATTTTTTTAAAAACATTCTACACACAAGCAGTAGGAGGCCACCCTCTCAATCTTCCCCCAAAAACTGCCCCTCTTTTTAAAATCCTCACCCGAGGATATGCATATTGATTTTAGAGAGGGGGGAAGGGAGAGAGAGAGAAACATTGATGTGAGAGAGAGCCTCAATGGGTCGCCTTGCACACATGCCCTGACCAAGAATGGAACCCACAACTAGGCATGTGTCCTGACTGAGAACTGAACTCGCAACCTTTCAGTATAAGAGGTACCAACTGAGCCACATCTGCCAGGGCAAAACTGACCCATTTTTTAACGCTGCCCGTGCCAGGTAGCTCCGTACCCTCCGAGGGACCAGAGAGACCCCAATCTTGCTCATCCTGGGGAATGACAGGCAGCTGAGCGTGGGTTTTCTCTTAGCACCTCGGGTGGGAAGGAGATGAAGATGGGGGTGGTCAGGGGACAAGCCAAGTTGCCAGCCAGGTGGTGTCAGGGGCAGAAGTCTGCTGGTCTCTTCCATCCTGGGGCCTCGGGGGAGGGTGTGCGGCATGAACCCTGCTGGAGCCTCAGTGGGTGAAAAGCATCATCACAAACTCTGCAGAAGAGATGGCCCGTGCAGGTCAGGGATCCCAGGAGGCGCTGGGCTCAGCCTGGGGGCTGGCGGGTGGGGGAAGCACCCGGGTGCGGGCAGGACACTTACCATTGAAGTCCACGGTGCCATCCCCATTGAGGTCCACATTTCGGAGCATCTCCTCCAGCTCAGGATCCGCCAGCGGCTCCCCCAGCAGAGCCGGTGCGGCCTGTCGCAGCTCTGCCACTGTGATTCGTCCATCCCTGTCCCTGTCAAACTAGGATCGCGGCAGGGTTCAGCCCCTCCCACCCAAAGCCATCCCCACCTTGCCACGCGCTGTGCTAGGGCGCCCTACCTCCCATAGTCCAAACCCTCCCTCTCCTGCTCCTGGAAGCCTCCCTGAGTGGACCCCCAGCGCGGGGGAGCCACATCCTCTCCAACCCCTCCCTGGCCCTGGTTCCCATCTCTGCAGGGCTCTGGGCCTCCCTGGGCTGAGCCCCCCGCCCCATCTACGTCCCTCCTGGCCTGGGTGGGGATCCCATAAGGATGCCGTCCAGCCGCCCACGCAGCGCCCGCCTCGCCGCCTCGCCCCACACCTCTCGGAAGGCGATGCGCAGCTCCCGCACCCCCAGCATGTGCGCCGTCTCCTCCCTCAGCTTCGGGGCCATCAGTTCCACAAACTCCTCGAAGTCCACACAGCCACCCCCTGCAGACCCAAGCAGAGCGTCACCATGGGGGCTGGGGCCCTGGGAGGGACAGCAGGAGGGCCAGTCCCTCCTGGCTCTCCCTACATCCAGGAAAGAATGAACACGCAGCATCCATACCCTCAGGGGGGTAGGAGGCTGGAGCCCCACTGTCTGCTGGGGGTACACTCCGTGAAGCCCCCCGGGGGGCAGGGCGGGGGAAGAGACCAGGCTTTGGAACCAGACAGCCCCTGGTCCCAGCCCTGGCTCTGCGGCCGCTGGTGCGTGGCCTTGGGTAACTGACTGAACTGCCCTCCTCACCCTAGGCTGGGGGCAAGAGCGCCGAGCGATGCTCGCAGGGCTGGAGCTCATGGCTTTCACTTATGTGGACCCCTGTGGGCAGCAATAAATGCCCCTAAAGAAATGTACCCATGTTGCCCCTTGGTCTAAGATACCATCTATACTAATAAAAGGGTAATATGCTAATTAGACTGGACGTCTTCTGGACAAAGCCACAGTGGCAGGGGCCGAGGCAGAGGTGGTTAGGGGTGACCAGGCCGGCAGGGGAGGGCAGTTAGAGGGATCAGGCTGGCAGGGGAGGGCAGTTACAGGAATCAGGCTGGCAGGGGAGAGCAGTTAGGGGGATCAGGCAGGCAGGCAGAGTGATTAGGGCAGGCAGGCAGGTGAGCTGTTAGGAGCCAGAGGTCCTGGATTGTGAGAGGGATGTCCGACTGCTGGTTTAGGCCCTATCCCTGGGGCCTAAACTGGCAGTTGGACATCCTCCAAGGGATTCTGGATTGGAGAGGTTGCAGGTCAGGCTGAGGGACCCCCACCCCCACCCTGTGCACGAATTTCGTGCACCGGGCCTCTAGTCAATTATAAAAAAAACACCGATTGTCAAATAACAGTTTTGGGGAAAGAAAGGAGCATAAACCGAAATGTCCACATGAATTGTAAGTCGCATCCCACTCTGGAGCCAAAAAGGTGTCCTGGAAGGGAGGTGACTCTGATGTTTGACAGATCAGCTAATGATAACCACAGTGTCCGCCCTTCCTACGTTTAATCACTGGAGTGGCCAAGATTCTGTCGCACTAGGCCTCACTGAAGCTCAGGAGGCTCTTTTTAGGGGGCAGGGGGTGGGGGGAACTGGGGGAGAGATGGCCAGCCAGCAGGAGGCATTTCCTCACAACGTCAGAGGTAGGCTTCTTCAACCCGTCACCATCAAGCCCCAAGGTCTCTCTTGAATGCCCAGTGCCTTCCTTGCCCCCTGGTATCCCTGCAGCTGAAGGGGCCAATGTCAAACTGTCCTGGAAACTGTCATCTCCCTGCCCCACCCCCATCCCCCCGCTGGACGCTTAGGGCCGCCCAGGCAGGTGGGGTCAGGCACTGACTTCGCATCTTGACGTGCTGGGAGACCTCAATGAGCTCCATCTCCGTGGGCATGTAGCCCAGCGTCCGCATGCAGGTGCCCAGGTCCCGGTAGCCAATGTAGCCGTCACGGTCAGTGTCAAACTCCTCGAAGGCGGCCTGCAGCTCTGCAGGGGAGGGAGGTCAGGCCCAGGAGCCAGGCTCAGGGACACCCCCCACCCGCTGCCTCCAGGAAAGGTCACTCACCGTCCAGCTCCTCGGGGCCCAGCTCTCGGTCCTGCAGGGGCACAGTCCAGCATGTCCCAGGGCCAGCCCACTCCAGCCCCCACCCACACTGGCCTGGGCAGGGCCAGTTCCACAAGGGCAGGAGAAGGCAGCTGAAGACCTGTGGGCCCCAGGAAAAGAGACAACCCCGCTTCCTGCTCCTGGGGTCCTGAGTTCTCACAGAACCTGGGTCTGAGGTTCGGCTCCACTGACCAGGCCAACCCAAGACCTGTGCTTCTTCAGACTCCAGATACCCTGCCCCAGGGTCCAGAGGCGAAGGGGCAGGAGGCCTGAGCTCCAGGGTCATGGTAGGCTGAACCTGGGGGGCAAGTTCCACCCCCACTCCCAGGCCCCCAGCCCTGCCCAGGCCCCACCTGACCTTCCCGAAGATGTGGTTGAGCAGGGGCCCATATGTCTTCTGAGCAGCATCCTGCCAGGGGGCAGGACGATGCCGGCGGGACTGGCGACAAGAGGCCGACCTGGGGGCTGCAGGGGCTGGCTCCTCCTGTCCTCCTGTCCTCGAGGGGCTCTTGCTGCCCCCTGAGGCCTCAGGGCACTGGATGGGGGTCTGCTTCCCAGAACTGTCAGTGCCTTTCCGGGACCCTTGGAGCCCCCTCTCCCTCTTGCTTCTCCTCCTGGTCAAGGGTTGTCCCTCAGCACCACTGCTGGGAGCCATGACGCCCACGGGGGACTTTTGGGGGCTGGAGGCCAGGGCTGGGCCATGCTGCCCCCTCACCTGCGCTGTGGCCATGTGCAGACGGGCGACCGGGCTCAGAGATGCAGCACGAGGAAGCACCCTTGGCTCTCGGGACGCATAAAGCTGCTTATACGCCCTGAGAGCGGATGGCCTGGGATCAGGGTCTGAGGGGATTAGGCTAAGTGAGGTAGGCAGCCCAGACCCTAATCGGGGCCCTCTGGCCGCATGGCCAGGGCAGAGCCAGATGGGGAACTGTTCTCAGCAACAATGAGTGCCAGGACACGGTGGCTGTAATGAGCTTCAGACTGCTGCTCTGCCCACTGACGAGCTGCATGACCCAGCCAATTCCCCTCTCTAAGCCTCAGCTGTCTTATCTATAAAATGGGGCAATATTGCTGAAGAGTCAAGGACTCGGCCCAGTTGTGTGACGTGGGCAGAGCGTCACTAGGAGAGGACAAGAGAAGGCAGCTCAGGCCGGAGGAAGAGTGTCCGCAAAGGCTGGGAGGTGGGCAGTGTAGGCTCAATGGCGCCCTGCGGCCCCCGCCTGGGTGACATCCTGGCTGGAGCAGAGAGTGTATGAAAGTGAGGAAGAGCGGCCTTGGATGCTGGATTTAGGGACGTGGCGGTGAGGTCAGAGGAGTGGACCCCGAGGAGTCCCAGCACCTGCACTGGGCTGGAGAGACTCATGGCGAGGAGGTTGCAGCCATCTGGCGTTTTCAAGAATTCGGGGCCTGGTTGGTCACTTGGCCCTACTGGGCCGAGGTTAGGGTTTCCCGGTGAGCCGCCCCATGAATGATTGATGTCCTCTCAGCTTGGGTTTCATGCCGGCCGCCTTAGCGCCGCCGGGCGCCATGCAGCAGGCCCCGGCGTGGGGCCCTGCAGACGGCTGGACCTCGGGGCAGCCAGGCACGCCCTGCTCCTTGCAGCCAGCAGCCGCCCTCACAGGTAAGCCAAGCCAGGGCTCTGATGGGCAGGGGCTGGAGCCTGCAGAGTGGGGTCTGCCAAGCAAAAGCCCTGGGTGGGCTGCTGTGGGGAGGCCACGGGGCTAAAGGCCAGATGTCAGGCGCCATGGCCACAGGCGGGTCCAGCGTTTCAGTGGTCTCTGCTTCATCCCCTGACTCCACGCCGTTGTCAGGGCTTTTTGTCCTCAGAGGGAAACTCGCTCCACCAGCGAGGGAAGTGGGGGTGGCAGCCACCTCGTTTTCATCACACTGCTGAGCCCCCTTCTCTGCTCAGTAGCCTCAGAGAAATGGGGCCCCCTCCTGCCTGAGCTGGGGAGAGGGTCGCAGAGGGGCTGGAGGATGACAAAGAGGCTCGAGTGGCTCCCAGGACGGCCTTCCCGGCCCCAGGCCACTGGGGTCGGGAGCTGCAGACCTCACCCTGAGGTCAGAGTTGTGCTGGATGGGGGAGGGGCTCAGCCCCAGACTTTCTGTCATCCTTGAATTCCTGTGTACCCAGGCGACCTGAGCCCTTCCTTTTTGGAATCTTAAACACTTGAACCCCAGGATACCAGACAAAAAGGGGCCTGCAGTGATCTGACCCAGTGGTTTTCAAACTGTGTTCCCTGGGGCCCTACGGGTACTCTCCCTTCCTTTCATCTGAGTACTCCCTTTTAGTTCATAGGAGTTCCACTAGAAAGTTTACTTAAAGATTCACCAGCTTTAAAAATATGTTATCAAGCCTCTGGTTCAGTCCACTTGGACACAATGGGATTCCGAGTGGCAGAATGGTCATGTCTGAGTTCAAGTCCTGGTGTCTCCCTTCCTACCTCTGACCTTGGGCAAGTCACTGAGCCTCTGAATTTTCCTCTCATCACCTGCAAAATGGATTTCGTGAGGACTAAATGAGGTCATCTATTAAAGTCCCTGGCATAGGGTAACGACCCGAAAGGTGGTGAGGAGGCTCAGAGGGGGACAGTGACTGCCTGGAGATGCACAGCACTTTCACTCATGCCTTCATTGATTTACCAGGCACCCACTCTGTCCAGCAGTACACTGGGGACTTCAGATGGACACTGCTATGGAAGCCAACCTGGGGGTCTCTGGCCACGGGCCCCGCACGGAGCTCGATGAGGAGGATTACTACCCTCAGGGTGGCTGGGATACGGTCTTCCTGGTGGCCCTGCTGCTCCTGGGGCTGCCGGCCAACGCGCTCATGGCGTGGCTGGCTGGCTCGCAGGCCCGGCAGGGGGCAGGCACGCGGCTGGCCCTGCTCCTGCTCAGCCTGGCTCTCTCTGACTTTTTGTTCCTGGCGGCCGCGGCCTTCCAGATCATGGAGATCCAGCACGGAGGGCACTGGCCGCTGGGGACGGCGGCCTGCCGCTTCTACTACTTCCTGTGGGGTGTGTCCTATTCCTCTGGCCTCTTCCTGCTGGCAGCCCTCAGCCTGGACCGCTGCCTGCTGGCGCTCTGCCCGCGCTGGTACCCGGGGCGCCGCCCAGTCCGCCTGCCCCTCTGGGTCTGCTCCGGGGTCTGGGTGCTGGCCACCCTCTTCAGTGTGCCCTGGCTGGTCTTCCCGGAGGCGGTCATCTGGTGGTATGACCTGGTCATCTGCCTGGACTTCTGGGACAGCGAGGAGCTGCCGCTGCGCATGCTGGAGATCCTGGGGGGCTTCCTGCCTTTCCTCCTGCTGCTCGTCTGCCACGTGCTCACCCAGGCTGCTGCCTGCAGGACCTGCTGCCGCCGCCACCAGCCACGACCCCCGGCCTGCCGGGGCTTTGCCCGTGTGGCCAAGACCATTTTGTCAGCCTACGTGGTCCTGCGGCTGCCTTACCAGCTGGCACAGCTGCTGTATCTGGCCTTCCTGTGGGACATCTACCCGGGCTACCTGCTATGGGAGGTGCTGGTCTACTCCGACTACCTGATCCTGCTCAACAGCTGTCTCAGCCCCTTCCTCTGCCTCCTGGCCAGCGCCGACCTGCAGGCCCTGCTGCGCGCCCTGCTCTCCTCCTTCGCGGCCGCGCTCTGCGAGGAGCGGCCAGGCAGCTTCACGCCGGCCGAGCCACAGACCCAAGTGGACTTTGGGGGGCAGACTCTGCCAGAACCAACTGCTGAGGCCCAGCCACAGGCAAATCCCCTGGTCCAGCCACAGGCGAACCCCACAGCCCAGCCACAGGCGAACCCCACAGCCCAGCCACGGATGAATTCTAGGGCCCAGCCAGAGGCAGATTCTGGGGCCCAGCCTCAGCTGAACCCCACGGCCCAGTCAGAGGCAGATTCTGGGGCCCAGCCTCAGCTGAACCCCACGGCCCAGCCAGAGGCAGATTCTGGGGCCCAGCCTCAGCTGAACCCCACGGCCCAGTCAGAGGCAGATTCTGGGGCCCAGCCTCAGCTGAACCCCACGGCCCAGCCAGAGTCAGATTCTGGGTCCCAGACTCAGCTGAACCCCACGGCCCAGCCAGAGGCAGATTCTGGGGCCCAGCCTCAGCTGAACCCCACAGATCAGAAACAGGTGGACTGTAAGGCCCAGACAGAGGTGAGCCCTGAGGCCCAGGCCCCTGGACCTGCTGCCAGCTCAGCCCCCGGCCCCTGTGATGAAGCCTCCTGCGCCCCATCCCAGGACCCCACCCCAGAGGCCTCTGAGAATCCGGCCATGCCTGCTGCCTCTGAGGGCGAAAACCCCAGCAGTGCCCCCCCAGAGGAGGTTCCTGGTGCGGGACCCACGTGAGGGTCCAGGAAAGCCCAGTCCTGCCAGGGCAGCCGGAAGGAGACGGAGAAACCAGCCAGTCAGAGAGGAGGGGTGTTGCGGAGGAAGTCATCATGGAAAAACCCCCCAGGTCCCTTGGGCCTGCAGGAGGACTTGGGGGAAGTGAGAATGAAGTGGCCAAAAGTCCCAGACAGTTTGTTGTGAGCGTCGTGTCCCTGTCTGGGTCCCACCAAGCTCTTTCATGGCCCCCCGCTCCCCACCCGACCCCCCCCTGGCCCCCCACTCAGCGGCCCAACAACCCTCAAACTGTCACAGCTGATGTGTCCTGCTGGGCTCTACCCTCCAACACCCCCAGGCCCACTGACAGTTTATCCTCAGAGGTGCAGGAGAAAGACAGCAGGGGGGACTTCCCAGGGCTTGATCTGACTCCCTTCATGCCTTCCCTTGCACCCCTCCTCCCGGGCCCATCCTCTACCCTGAGCATGAGGACACCAAAGGAGAAAGTCCCTGTAGAGGAGGGAGGCCTGCCGGAGCCCAGAGCTGTGAGGCCGGGCCGGGATTCCTTCAGCAAGGTGACAGGAGCAGAGGTGAGAGCAGCCAAGTCTGGATTCGCATGCGGCTCTGGGTGACGCAATAGGCCGCTTCACCCTGAGCTCCGGCCTCATCTGCTATTGTGAGCACTAAGTGAGAAAGTGTGAGAGGCACCTAGCAAGAGCCTGTGCACATAGTAGGTGCTCAGTGAACAGACAGCCTTCCTTTCCTGGCATCCAGGGATGTCCTTGCAGGGGCTGGGTAGGGAGAGGAGGAGGTGATACCTGGCCTGAGCAACTGGGATCTTGTGAGCGTGGGGCCCGGTCAGCTGTGCATGGGGCCGCCTCTGTGCCATGGGCAGCTCCAGGGGACTTCGAGGTCTGCTCCATTTAAGGTTTCAACTAGTTTCCACTTGCCCGGCAGGTACAGAGTGCCCTGGGCCTGCCTCCAGCTGAGCTCCTCCTGAGCACTCAGCCCAGGGGCAGAGAGGAGAGCTCTGGGGATGGTGGCTTCGGAAAGGGCAGGGGTCACACAACATCTCTGGGGCAGAGCCAACCAGCCTCTTCCCCGTCGAGCTGCAAACACTGCAAAAATAAAACTAGGAAGTGCTGAAGGTCTATTTTCTGACCTCCACCCCACTTCCCTTTCACACCCCATTCTCCACGGGCACCCACGCCACCCAGCTTTCTCTCAACCCCTGGCGTTCCAAAACCACGCTCTCTTTATCCTGTTCACACATGTGCCCTCTCCTTCCCCATTAGCGCAGCACCGTGATCTTCGGCAGCTGAGCGATACCATGACCAACAGATGTAAATGACAGTGACACTTAGTGTGCTACCCTTCCCGGGCCTGCTGACATTTTAAAAAGGCAACTGCTGTGCAGGCAGATCTGGGTTCTGGTTCCTAGCTTGCTCTTCACTTCAGTTTTCTCCTCTGTAAAATGGGGTGATGGCCTGCTCCTTGCAAGGTTGGCTGTTATGATCATGCCCTGTGCCCGGATGGAGGCACTCCGGGTGGGGGCGACACTAGCAGCATAACCATCGCATTTCCTGGTGATGGAATTGTGGACACTGAGGGAGATTTCCGGACAGGCACAAACTTGTCGAGTTCATTCATTCAGCAAGTATTTTTAAAATATATTTTATTGGTTTTTTTACAGAGCGGAAGGGAGAGGGATAGAGAGTTAGAAACATCGATGAGAGAGAATCATTGATCAGCTGCCTCCTGCACGCCCGCAGCTGGGGACCGAGCCCAGGCATGTGGCTGACCTCCAGCTTCACAGGTCAGAGATCAGCCACTGAGCCATGCCGGCCGGGCCCATTCAGCAAATATTTATGGGGCACTTGCTAGGTGCCTTTCCAGCCAGTCTTCCGTTTTGGAGACACATGGGTGGGTTTAAGGGCATGGCCTCTGGTGCCCTTCAGGGGCTGTTCGAATCCTGGTTTCACACTCGGGGTGCCCCCCGCCTCCACCCAGAGGCACTGGGTGGACATGCTCTGTAAACTGGGGGTCATAATAATGATAATGATGAACCCCTACGAAATGCTTGGATCCTTGCATGGCACAGAATGAGTGCTCAATATTTGTGAGCCATTCATTTGATTATACCAGTGAGCACCCCCAGGCCTCATCCAGGCCTGAGACCAGCACTGACCCACTGGGCCAGCGCCCACGTGGCAGAATCCTGCCCACCAGGCATTGTTCCTCCACCACACCGCCTCCTCCTCCAGGCTTTCACTCTCTCTCACCTCCTTAAAGTGCATACTCCCTGAGGAAAAGGTCCCCTTGGGGCACTCCGCAGTGCCCTATTCCCTTCTCCCAGTTACATGTGCCAAGGCCTCGTCAACAGGGCAGGCAGATCAGGGACTGAAACCTCAGTGCCAGCCACCTGCCTTCAACTCTGGTCCACAGTCCAAACCCCACCTCTTGGAGACTGGGCCAGCCCCACCTCCAAGGTCCCCAGGGGAATCCCACCCATAATGGATGATTGCTATCCAGGAGGAAGAGCAGGGCCATGAAGGGTTTTGAGGACTAAAGAGGAGTTCTCTTGGTGGCCCAGTGAAGGGTTTTGTGTTGGAGGAAACATGCTCAGCCCCTGCATTCCACCGCCCTTCCCTCTGCCCCCTTGCACATCCCATGGGGATGGGTTCCTGTTACCCTCAGAAAGACTCATCCCTTCCCCAGATAAGAGACACCTTCCCTGCCGAGACCGGTTTGGCTCAGTGGATAGAGCGTCGGCCTGCGGACTGAAGGGTCCCAGGTTCGGTTCCGGTCAGGGGCATGTACCTGGGTTGCGGGCATATCCCCAGTGGGAGATGTGCAGGAGGCAGCTGATCGATGTTTCTCTCTCATCGATGTTTCTAGCTCTCTATCTCTCTCCCTTCCTCTCTGTAAAAAATCAATAAAATATATTAAAAAAAAAAAAAAAAAAAAAAAAAGAGACACCTTCCCTCTGCCTCATGGGGGCCAGACATTGATTCTGAGAGTTGTGAACATGAACATTTCTCAATGCGACATTCAGGGCTGCTGTTCATTTATTCACTCAGCGTACATTAATGGAACACATACTGTGTGGTAGGTCTTCTTGTTCTAGGTACTAGAATACAGTGGGAAACGAGGAAAAGTACTGTTCTTAGTTTGCTGACATCCTAGCGGGCAAGGCAGACAGACAACAAATACACAAATCCTATATAATAAAAGGGTAATATGCAAATTGACCCTAAAGTGGAATGACCAGAATGACTGCTGGACCAGTCACACTGACCACCTCTCGGTCCCTTGCCCTGGCCGTCAGGCACCGATTACCCGATGGCGAAAGGGGAACCGGGGGTGGGTGGCGGCAGGGGGTGGGGCTAGCTGCGGGCAGCCGGGGAAGATGGCCCTGATTGCAGGCCAGGCCTAGGGACCGTACCCACGCATGAATTTCGTGCGCTGGGCCTCTAGTAATTATATACTATAACATCAGGCCGTGATTAAGAATGATGCAGGGGAACAAGTAATGGGATCATAATAATGATATTGATTAATCCCTACAATTGATCAGGTGGGAGTCCGAGGAGCCGGAGAGAGATGGGTGAGGAGGGCAGTCAGGGGAGGCCCTTGGAGGAGGGGACATCTGAGCAGAGGCCTGGAGGAAGGGAGGGTGCAGCCTTTTCAAGATCTGAGGGAGTCTTCAGATGAGGGGGCAGGATGTGCCACGGTCCTGAGGTAGGAAGGAAAGTGGTATGTTTCTGGGACAGGAGGTCAAGGGTCACTAGGCCACATGCAGGGAAAGGACAGTAGTAGGTAATAAGGGGTGGTTGGCAGGGGTCAGACAGGCGGGGTGGGGGCAGGGTAGCAGCCACTGTAGGTGTTCTCTGGTTGGGGTTTTAGACATAATAGAGAGTGAGGCCTGTGGCTGCCTCCCCTCTTCTGAGCCACCCACATTCCTGCCTGGGCTGGAGGGGTTGGCCTGCCCAAGGTTTATGGGGCAGTGGGGCAAGCAAGGACTTTGGAGCCAAACAGATCAGGCCTGAGTCCCAGAGGGTGACCTGGGCAGGCAGCTCTCCTCCCTGAGCTGTTTCCTCAATGGGGTGCGGTGAGGGCCATGAGGAGGGCACAGCCCCAGCCCACATGGGACACACGGGGGGCTTCACAGGGCCCTAGAAAGGCTCCCTCTGACGTCTGCTCTCCCCCCCACCCCCCTGCACCCCACTCTTTCTGAGAAAGGGACCTTGCCCATCACCCCTTGGTCACCCAGGGCAACAGATGCTCAGAGAAGGAATGAGGGGAAGTGGCTGGTGTCCCTGGGGAAGTGGCTCTGTCCCCTCAGGTGGAGGGGGCAGAGTGCCTGTGAGACCCACAGGAGCGACTAAGTCCCCTCGTCACAGGGGCGGGCTACGGGGACGGAGAGGCCTGTGGACTGACCTCCAGGTCTCCATGGGAGGGAGACGGTTGGGGAAAGACAGGAAGGTGTGAGGGATGGGGGGTGGAGGTGGGGGGGGGGCGGGGGAGGCCCAGCAAGACCCAGGGTGCTCACCGGGGAGAATGAGTTGGGGGGGCCTTCCACTCGCTCCTTAAAACACTTCCGTTTTACTTACATCGCTAACCAAGAGCGGATACTTCTGTAACTTAAAGGCACGGTCACACGTGGGCTGTCCCAGTAGATAACGGACTTTGGGGTGGGTGGGTGGGTGGGTGGGTGGCCTGGGGGACCCTGGAGCACGCATGGGGGTGGGAGGTGGGGAGGGGCAGGCCTCCATCCGCTCCTGGAAGGGCCCCTCGGGCACCCATCCCTCCGCCCCAGAGCGACTGGGGGTCCGCGGGGCGGGGCTCCCAGGCCCGTCCAGGCCCCGCCCCTGCCCCGCCCCCCGCGCCCCGGCCTCCAGGCACCGTCGCAGCCTCCAGCCCCGCCCCCCGCGCGTGACCCCGGCCCCGCCCCGCGCCCCGCCCCGCCCCGCCCCGCGCCCCTCTCCTCTGTCACTTCCTGATTCCCGCTTCCTGCTTCCCAGAGGCTGGGATCCGGAGCCGCCCGAGGCCGGTGCCGCAGTCCCCGGCGCCCCCGGTGAGCGCGGAGGCCGGGGCTGGGGGCGCAGGCGGGGGGCGGCGGAGCTGCGGGGGCGGGGCCGCGGGGGCCCGGGTGGGAGGTCGCGAGTCCGAGGAGCCCTTCCCCTCCGCGGCGCCCCACCCTCCGGCCCCGCTCCCCTGGCCACCCGCCCTCCGCTCCCGCCCGGGGTCCCTGGCAGTCGGGCCCCCGGTTGACCTCGGCCCCGCTCCGCGGCGGCTCAGGGATGCTCTGCGGCGGCCCGCCCCCCGCCCCGTCCTGCCAGGCCCCCCGCCCCGTCCTGCCAGGCCCCCCGCGCCGGCCGGGGGCTCCCGGCGCATTCCTGCGGGCCCCGCACGTTCCCGGGACGCGGCCCCCTGCCCGCCCCCCTCCTCACCAGCGCCCACATCCCGGCGAAGGCCCCTGCGGGGAGTTGCCTGGGACCCACGGAGGGAGCAGCTGAGCGCGCGCTGGCGTTGGCCCTCCGCCCCTGCTCCCCCACACGCACCGGAGCCAGGGGGGCCCAGGGAAGGGGCCTCCAGGGCTCACAGTGCCGTCGGCCCCGGGGGCAGGCAGCCGGGGTCTGCACCCGTGGCCCCATCCTGTAGGGGAAACCGAGCCAGGCGGGTGGTGATGACCAGGCCCCAGCGGCACCCCCCTGGGAGGCTGGGGGCCGTGGCGCTGGGCGGCAGCTGACCAGGCCTCTGCCCCCCGCAGACATGTCCTTCCGAAAGGTGGTTCGGCAGAGCAAATTCCGGCATGTGTTCGGGCAGCCGGTCAAGAATGACCAGTGCTATGAAGACATTCGAGTGTCCCGCGTCACCTGGGACAGCACCTTCTGCGCCGTCAACCCCAAGTTCCTGGCGGTGATTGTGGAGGCCAGCGGCGGGGGCGCCTTCCTGGTGCTCCCCCTGAGCAAGGTGGGGCCCCTGAGGGCTGGGGGAAGTGCTGGAGGTGGCTTGGCCACTCCTCCCACACCCATGTCCACATCCCATATCTTGCCCATCCCCGCACTGCCGGGAAGGTGTCATAATCCACTTTTTTCCCAGAAGGAGAAAGTCTTTTATGGCCCCTGAGTCAGGGTCAGAGGCAACCATTTCCTGCTCACCTGGTGGTGCTCGCGAGGCAGAGGTGGGCCAGGAGGAGCAGTCACATCTGGGCCACCTGTGGGCCAGGCCTGGTGCATCCTTCCTGCTCCCTGGAGGGGAAGACAGGCTCTGGGCGGGATGGAGCTTGGGAGCCTCTTTCCCTCCCTGACGGTCGGGTCCTCTCATGCCCGCAGACGGGCCGCATTGACAAGGCCTACCCGACCGTGTGTGGGCACACGGGACCTGTCCTGGACATCGACTGGTGTCCCCACAACGACGAAGTCATTGCCAGTGGCTCCGAGGACTGCACGGTCATGGTGAGGTGTGGGGCTGTGGTGGGCCCAGGGTCGCGGGGGTGGTTCGAGGCTGCTGGAAGCGTGGCCAAGCGCAGGCCGTAGCTGGCAGCCTCACCCCTCCCACAGGTGTGGCAGATCCCAGAGAACGGGCTGGTTTCGCCGCTGACAGAGCCGGTGGTGGTGCTGGAGGGGCACACCAAGCGCGTGGGCATCGTTACCTGGCACCCGACGGCCCGCAACGTGCTGCTCAGCGCAGGTCCGCACCACCCCACCCCGCCCTCGCCACCTCCTCCTGCACCGCTCGAGCCTCCCACACCTCCTCCCAGGCCCGTCTGAGAGATGAGAAAGCGGAGGCCCCCCGTAGGGTGCTCCACGCGGGCCTGGGAGGCTGACGTCCCCCCACCTGGCAGGCTGTGACAATGTGGTGCTCATCTGGAACGTGGGCACGGCGGAGGAGCTGTACCGCCTGGACAGCCTGCACCCGGACCTCATCTACAACGTCAGCTGGAACCACAATGGCAGCCTCTTCTGCTCTGCGTGCAAGGACAAGAGCGTGCGCATCATCGACCCCCGCCGGGGCACCTTGGTGGCGGTACGCGGTCCCGGAGGGCGAGGGGGGCAGCGAACAGGCCGAGGGACGCTATTCAGGCGTCGCACTGACCACCATGCCCCCCACCAGGAGCGGGAGAAGGCTCACGAAGGGGCTCGGCCCATGCGGGCCATCTTTCTGGCTGACGGCAAGGTGTTCACCACAGGCTTCAGCCGCATGAGCGAGCGGCAGCTGGCGCTCTGGGACCCGGTGAGTGGCCCTGGCTGGCCTGAGGTGGCCTGAGGTGGCCGGCTTGAGACTTGGCGCCGTCCCCCCACCCCACCCCGGGCGAGGAGTGCGGGAGTCACCCTGGAGAGACCGGTGGTTTTCAGGTTCTCCCCAGCACCTGAGGCTCTCAGACCCGGAGCCCTGCCAGCCTCTCCTGTTCCTGCCCCGGCTCTCCGGCCTCCCCTGTGCCTCCAGCTGCCTCCGAGTCTCTGTCCACATTGTTCTCACCAACTGGAGGGTCTTTCCCTCCTTTGCATGCCTGCCCCGACCCAGCTGCCCTTGGAGACCCAGTGCAGAGGCCGCTCCTCCAGGAAGCCTCCCAGCCCTTCCCCTGAAGTGCTCTGTCCACAGCTGTACTTCTGGATCCTGATCTCCAGGGGCCCCTGGGACAGGCTGATGCTTCCTGGCACCCCCAGCTCCCACGTGGTGGGGATTGTGAGCACTTGCTCAGCAGCCTGGGAGTAGTCTGACGGCCTGGCGTAGGCCGGGGAAATGGGACCCTGGGAGCAGAGGGGAGCCAGGAGGGCTTGGTGGGGTACACTATGCCGCGAAGGCTTAGAGGTGGGAGAGGACCTACCGGCCTGGGATGTGAGGCTGGCTGGGGCCGTCCCGATGGAGTGTTGGGACATCGAGGGGAGAGGGGAGTGTGGCCTGGCCTGGCCTGACTGCACCCTACCCCACGTGCCAGGCAAACCTCGAAGAACCCATGGCGCTGCAGGAGCTGGACTCAAGCAACGGGGCCCTGCTGCCCTTCTATGACCCTGACACCAATGTGGTCTACGTGTGCGGCAAGGTGAGGCGGGCAGGTCTGGTGGACAGGGAGGAGGGATGCCCGAGCACTGAGACCTGTCCCGCCCACCCCACAGGGCGACTCCAGTATCCGGTACTTTGAGATCACAGACGAGTCCCCCTACATCCATTTCCTGAACACGTTCACCAGCAAAGAGCCCCAGAGGGGCATGGGCAGCATGCCCAAGCGGGGCCTGGAGGTCAGCAAGTGTGAGATCGCCCGGTAAGAGGGGCCACCTAGGCAGCTGGCTTTGGGGGTGGGGGGTGGCCCAGGGGCAGGGTTGAGAGGTCAAATTATAGAAGACTGCTTAGGAAGCCCCGGGGTCAGGGGTCAGTCTTGGAGGGGCTAGGTGAGGACTGGAAGTGGGGAGTAGAGGGAGCCAGGAGAGCTGGTAGGGGTTCCATGGCTCCTCCCTCCCTCCCTTTTCCAGGTTCTATAAACTGCATGAGCGCAAGTGTGAGCCCATTGTCATGACTGTGCCAAGAAAGGTGAGGCCACCCAGTTCCCCTGTCCTACCCGACAGTGTGTGGGCACCCACTCCCTTCTCCAGCAGACAGGCCATGTGGGGTGAGGCCTGTGAATGAGACATGACTGGGTGTGGGTGCAGTCAGTGGGCTGGACAACCAGGTGTCCCCAGGTGTTAGGCTGTACTGGGCAGGGGACAAGCCGAGATAAGGGTGAGAGCCAAGGCCCTACTCTGGATGAACCACAGGAGACAGCCAGGAGGGCTTCTCGTCGGAGGCCGGCTGGCATTATGGCTGGGGCAGGGCCCTCCAGTGGTGGGCAGTCGGCCAGGCACAGGGCACAGAGCTGGGAATGGAGAGGGGCAGGGAGTCTGGCCGCAGCGGAGGCCCCATGAGGAGGGGATCAGGCCACATGTGGCTGGGTCTCAGATGCTCGGCCAAGAGCTTTGGACGGGTTTCCTCCTTCTCCAGCCAGCATTTGCTGAGTGACCATTCAGTGCCAGGCACGTCCCAGGGAGCCGAGCTGTGAACCAGACTGAAGGGCTGTCCCAGGCGCTCACAGTCCCTGGGCACACCCATGACGCCCAGAGTCTCACCAAGCCCTGCTTCAGAAGGAGCAGTTGGCGGTGTCCAGGAGGGAAGTAAAGGGACAGACTGAGCTTAGACAGGTGGTGACTTGGGGCCAGGCCACTGGGGAATGGGTTGACAGGGTGCAGGCCTGGAGGCCAGGAGAGTGATGAGGTGGCCACCTAGAGTCCAGACAAAAGGACACTGATGGTGGGCCCCCAGCTGATCCTGACCTCCCTCACCCCCTGCCCAGTCGGACCTCTTCCAGGATGATCTGTACCCCGACACGGCAGGGCCCGAGGCGGCCCTGGAGGCGGAGGAGTGGGTGAGCGGGCGGGACGCAGACCCCATCCTCATCTCCCTGCGGGAGGCCTACGTGCCCAGCAAGCATCGGGACCTGAAGGTCAGCCGGCGCAACGTGTTATCGGACAGCCGGCCTGCCGCGGCCCCTGGCTCCACTCGCCCAGGGGCGTCCACACCTGCAGCCTCCACCAACACAGCCGCCCCCAGCAGCAGCCTCGCCGGAGCTGGGGTACGTGCTGGTGGTCTGGGTGGTGCTGGGAAGCCCCGTGTGCTGTGTGTGCCTGAACCATTTGCTGTTTCTGAGCCTCCGGCCCCTCCCTGCCTGGTAGTTGATTTAGGGAGGGCTACAGCTCTGTGACCCCTGACCCTTCCCCCACCCCCATATCCCTGCAGGAGGCTGGGAAGCTGGAGGAGGTGATGCAGGAGCTGCGGGCACTCAGAGCTCTGGTCAAGGAGCAAGGGGAGCGGATTGGCCGCCTGGAGGAGCAGCTGGGTCGCATGGAGAATGGGGACGCATAGGACCACAGGCCACAGGCCCCACGGATGCCATTCCCACCTCACCTCCTCCTCCTCCTCTGCCCCCTCCTCACTCAGCCTCTGCTGTCAGGTCACACTGCTGGCTGGCTGTCCCCTGTCCCCTGCCCCCTGCTGAGGGTCTCTGGGGCAGGTTCAAGGGCCAGTCCACACCCTGACCCATCCTGTGGCCCAGGACGGAGCTGCCTGGCTTTTGTCATTGTTACTGTGGAGGATTTTTGTACCAACACAAGCTTACATTCTGAGGGACCATCTCCCCACTCCTGCCCATTCCCAGCTCCCTCCTTGGAGGAGTAGGAGGGATGGGCTCTATATTTTCATTCCAAATAAAATTCTCTTTCTAAAAGCCAGGTTTGCCATTCTGCTGCAGGCGGGGCTGGGACAAGAAAAGGGGACAGTTGAGGCCGCAGGAATCATCAACCTGAGAAAGGTCGGGGGGTCATGAGCATCCCCCACCGTCAGCTCCCCTGAATTCTTCCCTGAAGACTGAGGCAAAAGACCGTGGGAACCGTCAGGGCCACATCCTGCTGAGCCGGCTGCCCCCTTCCTCTGCTTGGAGGCCTGGTCACAGGCTCCGTAGCACCGCCTGGCCCAGCGAGAGGCCTGTGAGGGTCAGGGTGGTCCCAGGAGGCTCAAGGGGCCTGTGGCAGAGAGGGCCGGGTGGGGTGTCGTGGGCAGGAAGCGGAAGCGTCAACCCCTAGCTGCAGCTGAGCGCGAGCTCACTTCTCACTCGGTGCTGTTGGAGCTAGAGGTGGGCACCCCGCGCTGAGAAGCCTGCGGACCCATGGTGAGCGCTGGAGCCCGCTGGGTCCTTGGGTGGGGGTGACAGGAGGTCAGAGCGAGTTAAGGAAGGGTTCCCTCTAAGGGGCGAAAAGCAAGCAGTCCCGGCAGAGGACAGAACAGAGCCAGGACAGGTGTGGGGCAGAAGCTGGGCCTTTCTCTCCCTTCACCTCGGGGCTGGGCCTCCCTGGGACTCGGGTTGTGACACAGACCTGCTTAAAGACCCCCGGAGAGACCCTCCCCTGCTCTGCTGGCGAGCCTGCCTGGGAGGGAGTCTTGCTTGTACCTCTGCACCCCTCCCCCAACCCCCCCACCTGCCTCGTTCCAACCGCAGGCTTCCTCTGGCAGCTGCACCCGCCTCCCCCAGCCTCTGAGGTCCCCAGGGACAGAGTTAAACTGAACGGAAATGCAGCTGGGGCAGTAGCAGAGCTGGGGGAAGAGGAGTCTCGGGGACCCCCTTCCTGGGACCTGGCCAAGTGGACAGTGAACAGTTGCCCTGGGACTGGTTCCTCCATCCCAGGCCTCGGGAAAAGCCAGCCCCAGCACCAACCTTGCAGGCTCCCGCCGTGCCCCCCCTGCCCGCCCTGGCAGTGTGTGAGTCAACCATTTATCAGGCACCTGCTGTGTGCCAGGGATTTTTTAGGTGCTTGAGCCAGAAAGATCCCCGTCTTCCTGCAGTTCATTCTGGTGGAAGATAGACCTAATAAACAAGTAGCATTCCTATTGGGCCAGGAGCGGGCGTGGGTAGTGGAGCTGGGCTGGGCTGCAGGGGTGAGGTCAGGGTGGTGATCCGGGTCAGGTTAGGCCTCACGGAGGTTCTCGGAGCTAAGGTGAGAGGCGAGCCATGTGGCTGGCAGGAAGGGGAGGAGGGACGGGACATTCCCAGCAGAGCCCTCCCTCTGAGCCCCCACAGCAGCAGCTTGGAAGGTGCAGTGGGAGAAAGGTGGACAGGTCTCAGGTCAAGAACTTCGTTGACAAGCAAGGACTTGGGCTTTTCTGTTCAACTGTCCCCATTTTGCCCAAAAGGCAACCCCGGACCCAGTCACCCAGCCTGCCTGTGGCCTGGGGATGAGCCCTGCCTGTCTCCCCACAGGACCTGCCCTGTGCCCTCGGGCTTGGGACGCTGCTGGCCCTGCCAGGGGTCCTGGGCTCCGGCGGCGCCAAGGACACGGTGGGCTCCAGCTCTGTCACTGTGGTCCTGCTGCTGCTGCTGCTGCTCCTGCTCGCCACTGGCCTGGCCCTGGCCTGGTGCCGCCTCAGCCGGGACTCCGGTGGCTACTACCACCCGGCCCGCCTGGGGGCCGCGCTGTGGGGCCGCGCCCGCCGCCTGCTCTGGGCCAGCCCACCGGGCCGCTGGCTCCGGGCCCGGGCGGAGCTGGAGGCACCAGATGAGGACCCCGAGCGGCAGGAGGAGGAGCAGGACGAGGAAGACTACAGCCTTGGTGGCGGTCCCCGGAAGGCCGAGCCCCAGGAAGAGGAGCAGCGGTGTGGAGAGCAGCACAGCCCACAGCGCGGCCCAGAGCCCGCACAGGAAGCACGCGACGGTGACGCCGGCGACACTGAAGGGGGCCTGAGCCTCGGCTCCAAGGAGCTGCGAGGCTCAGCAGGCAGCTCCGAGGCCCTGCTGAGCGACCTGCACGCCTTTGCTGGCAGCGCCGCCTGGGACGACAGTGCTGGGGCAGCTGGGGGCAAGGGCCTCCATGTCACCGCCCTGTAGGGGCCAGCCCTGGGGCCACATCCCTGTCGCTGCGCCTCTGCTTCCCCAGCTGCCATGACAGGAGTCTGCCTGCCCTGGACCCCACTGTCACATCCACAGGGAGAGCCTCAGACTCACTCGCCCCTCAGTCTTGTCCCCAAGGCCATGCGTCTCTGCCCTCCCTGAGAAGGGCACTCATTCCCTGGGGCACTGAGCAGCCGTCTGAAATAAAACCCTCCAGCCCTGTATTCCGTGGTCCTGTAGTGGCCCTTCTGCCCGAGCAGCAGCTCCTCTGGCACGACCTTGCCCACTCCTGCCCCCAGACGGCCAAAGAAAGAGCCAGGTCGGTGCCATGATCTGATCCTTTATTCTGCGAGCACACAGCTCAGCGGCGGGAGGCCCTCCCCCGCAGCCAGCCCCCACTCATGATTCAGGGGCATGGCCACTCCCAACAGAGACACACTCTCACACACACTCACTCCTGTACCCCAATGTCCCCTGCGGTCCTTCTTGGCCTGCAGGGAGGAGCCTCAGCAGCTGGCTTCATCCTTGCCCATCCTCCTAGTGCCCAGGGTGCCCACGGCCCCTCTTGGACTTCTTTTTCCCTGAGGGGGGTCGGATGGGGAGGGGGACAGTGCTCGAGGGTGGTGGTGGCGGTGCTGGCAGGAGAGGAGGTAGAGGGGGCTCCATGGGCTCTGGTGGGCCGGGGCTGGGCCGGAACCCCTCAAAGGGTGAGAACTTCAGGGGGCTGCAGGGGAAACCAAGGCAGAGTCAGCGCCTCCTGGCACCAGGGCAGGAGGGCCAACTTCCCCACCTGCCTGGGTACATAGGCTGTGAGGGCAAGTGCCCACCCAGGCAGCCCCTGCCACCAGGCATCCCCGAGGTGGATGGGAACTGAGGCTGATGCTGGCTAAGAGCCTCAGCCGGGGCCGCCCTGGGCTTGACGGCAGAGCCCCAGCTCGAACCGGCCTCCTGGCCCAACCCTAGGCTCCCCTCTGCTCCGAGTACCTGATGGGGGTCCGGGGGCTGCTGTTGAGGCGCCTGGGGGAGCGCCGCTTGGGCTGGAAGGAGAAGCCCTCCTTGATGCTGTCCAGGACGGAGGGCGCCACGTATGTGAAGCCCTGGGGGCAGAGGCAGGGCAGGCGATGCTCAGCAGCCATGCTCCTCAGCCCATCCTGCCCGTGTCCCCGAGCCTGCAGGCCGCCCAGACCGTACCAGGAAGGCCTGGTTGGCGCTCTCACTGAGGGCCGTGTCGTCCGGACTGTCCACTGGCGTCTGCCGCGTGAAGTGGGTGTCAAACTGGCTCACGTCCTCTTCTGACTGCTGTGGGCAGACCGGAGTGGGGAGGGGTCAAGGGGCGGCCAAAATGGGGGTCCTCCACCCACCCCTGGGTCCATGGGACCACCACTCACCAGACAGGGCCTGAAAGGGGGGTCCACACGGCGGGCCAGGAGATCATCCCAATTAATGTGCCGGAAAAAGGGGTGCCTCTGTGGGTAGAGCGCCCCCCAAACATGCCAACAGTTCACCCCCCTTGGCACCCTCAGTAACTCTCTCTGCCCTCCAGCACCCCCCTATGGTGGTCCCAGGCCCACCTGTACATCAGCAGCGTCCCCTGGGCCACCCCCGATCCGTTGGCTGGGATTCCGCTTCAGAAACTAAAGGACAGGACAGAGGGTGAGGGTCTGGGACAGAGGTGGTGCTCGGGGGTCCCCGTGTTCCCAGGAGCTGGCTGGGGAGCGGATGGGGGGTGGAGAGGAGGGAGAAGGGGGAGGAGGAGGCCTCTGGAGTGTGGTCTCTACCTACTGATGCTCAGACTTCCAAGGTTTGGTCCAATGTCCCCTTCTCTACGAAGCCTTTACAAAGGCCCATGGCTGCTGGCATCACCCCAGGGTGCTTTAGTGGCGACCCAACTCCAAATCTGCATGAGGGCCTACCGTGCCCTGGTTGCCTTTTCAGTGGAAGAGTGGCTAGCTCATCACGAACGCTTTGCAAGTTAGGACCAGGGACTTGGGGTCGGCAGCTGCTCTGCGTCAGAGCTAAGCCCCGAGCTCAATGTCTGGAACTGCAAAGTGGGGTTCCCCCATCCCAGGGGCCCCCTGCACAGGCTGGAGTGCTCTGGCGCCCCACGACCCAGAGGCACTCAGGAACCCACGCAGGGCCTGGGCAATGAGCCGGGCTGGACCAAGGGCAGGAGGGAGCCCACCTTTTTGACGAGGTCCCGGGCATCCGGGGTGAGGTAAGGGGGCAGCGCCAGCTTCCCTTTGATGATCTTGTCCATGGTTTTCTTCCGATTCTCTGCAGTGAAGGGTGGCTGAGGGGAGGAGGGTGAGAGAAGCCTTGTGGGCCTCCCTCCGGGCCCTGCCCTGCCCGGGAGAGGGACCTCCTCCTGCCCTCACTCCGGCCCTCCCCAGGAGGCTGGACTTGCCGATCCAGTGAGCATGTCGTACATCAGGGCGCCCAGGCTCCACCAGTCCACCGCCCGGTTGTGGCCGCTGCGCACCAGAATCTCCGGGGCCCTGGAAGTCGGGTAGAACCATCAGCTGCGCCAGGCCCTTCCTGGCTGTCCTCCCGACCCTGGGCCTCGCCAGCTGCCCCTTACATGTACTCAATGGTGCCACAGAAGGTGTGGGTGACGACACCCTCATGAATGGACTCCTTGCAGAGTCCGAAGTCCGTCAGTTTGATGTGGCCTGAGGAGGAGTGTTGGAGGAGTGGTCAGGGCCCAGGCCACCCCACGGGCTCCTCAGCCCTCCCCGCAGGTTCTGACCAGTAGATACGACTGCACATGCGCACCCTGGCTGTTCAGCATGATGTTCTCGGGTTTGAGGTCCCGGTAGATGATGCCTTGGGAGTGGAGGTGGCCCAGGGCCAGTGTGATCTCTGCCAGGTAGAAACTGCAGAGACAGGACAGGGAGAGGGCAAGAGTGACGTGGGGAAGGCAGGCCCCGGGATCCCGGAGCCCCCGGGAGAGAGGTGGGAAGTAGCACCCACCAGGCCGTGTCTTCCAGGAAGATGCCCTCTCGCTCCAAGTGTGTGAAGAGCTCGCCGCCTGCGACACAAACACGTCAGCAGCCATGTGCTGGGACCCAGCTCCCTTGTTCTCCGAGCCTTGGATTCCTCTTGGGGGAGTGGGGCTCATGATCCCGCCCTACCTGCCTCACAGAGCTGCCGTGGGGGTTCAATTCAATTCAGCAAACATCTACCGACGCCTACTCGGTGCCTGGCCCTGTGCTGGGTGAAGCTGGGGACAGAGATAAAGAGACCCAGCCATTGCCCTCAGGATGCTCAGTCTAACGGGAGAAGACATGCCAGACGGAGGCGGCAGCTCTGAGAGCTTAACCCCAAACACCTCACAGAGGAGACAAAGGACAGAATTAATCCCAAGGTGAGGGGACAGGAAGGCGTGGCAGCCGTGGGACTTAAAGGGGATGCTGAGATGGCGCTCAGGACTGGAGCTCCCAGGGCTCGTTGGTGCAGAGGGGGTAGGGGGAAAAGCAGGCCTGGACCGCTCCATGGCGAACAGGAGGCCCCCAGGAGAGGCCAGGCCAAGGAGGTCAGGCTGTATCCGGGCAGTTACAGGGAGCCATGAATTCTGAGGAGTGTTGGGAACAATGCCAGGCTCTGAGGCGGCGACCTGGGAGTTAATGGAGGAGACACTAGGAGAGGCTGAGCCGGAGTTAGGACAGCTGTGCCCTCCCCCTGCCCCTGGAAGAGTGGAGAGGATGGAGTCACGGCAGAGAATGACCTAACTGGCTCTGGGACCTGACTGGATGCAGGTAGATGATGCCTGGGGAGTGGAGGTGGCCCAGGAGGAAGGAACAGGACACGAGGGGACAGTGGAAATGGATAAAACAGCCCTCGAGACTTCTAAACAAACTCCCACATTCCCATCCACCCCAACACAGGCGAGGGACACAACAGGCATCAGATAGGTGTTTGCTGAATGAATGAACAGATGAATGAATGAACAGATAAATGAATGAACGAATGAACGAATAAAGGGATGGACAGAGACTGACAGATGGGTGTGGGGGCCCCCTAGCTGTTCTACACACATCTCTCCAGGCTTCCCTCAGACCCCCAGACCTTCCTGTGCTGGTTCCTTGGCCCTGCCCATGCCCTCGCCGGGCCCCCTCATACCACTGAGGCACTCGAGGATGAGGTAGAGTTTGCCACCAGTCTGGAAGGCATAGGCCAGCTCCACAATGAAGGGGTGCTTCACTGACTCCAGAATGTTTCGTTCAGCCCGGGTGTGCGCCGTGTCCTTGGCGTTGCGCACAATCTTGGCCTGGAGAGGCAGGGATCGGTTAGAAGGTGGGTACCGGGGGCTCCTTCCGTCCCTCCAGCCATTATCCTCCAGCCACCCTCTCTCAACCTCTAGCAGTTTTCGCAGCCTCAGCACTACCGATGCCTTGGTGTGGGGGGCTGCCTCGTGCACGGCAGAATATTTAGCAGCGTCCCTGGTCTCTACCCACTGGGTACCATTATCACCCTCTCTAGTCACGATTCCAAAATGTACCCAGGCATTGCCAAACGTCCCCTGGGGGCAAGGCTGCCCATGGTCGAGAATTACTGCCAAAACAATACCCAGTCATGAGCTACATACTGACATTTCAGTCAACAACAAAGCACATCTATGACGTTGGTCCCACAAAGTATAATGAAGCTAAGAATTTCTGTCTCCTAGTGATGAGGTGAAGTCCTAACACAACCCATTTCTCGAATGTTTGTGGCGATGCTGGTGGAAACAGACCCACTGGGCTGCCAATTATATAAAAGCATAGCACTGCCCTGGCTGGTTTGGCTTGTTGGTTAGAGCACCGACCCGAGGACTGAAGGGTCATGGGTTCAATTCCCAGTCACGGGCACGTGCCTCGTTTGCAGGCTCAATTCCTGGACCTGGCTGGGGCATGTACGGAAGGCAACCAAACTATGCATATCTCTCACATCGATGTTTCTCTCTCTCTCTCTCTCTCTCTCTCTCTCTCTCTCTCTCTCTCCCTCTCTCTCCCTCCCCCTTTCACTCTGTCTAAAAATCAATGGAGAAATATCCTCTGGTGAGGATTTAAAAAAATATGGTATCCACAATTACATAGAGTACATATTTGCAAACAATAAATGACTATGTTACTGACTCATGTATGTGCTATACTATACTTTTTCTCTCTATTTTCGAGTGTGCTCTTTCTACTTATAAATACAACAGTCTGCCCTGCTTCACCGCAGCAGCCTCATACATCTTGTTTACAGCAGCTTTGGATTGCATCACTTTCTCGTGTTTGATCTAATCTTGCGCTGTTGTGTGCAGTGATGTGCTGGACAGGCTGGTAGCCCGGGAGCAGCAGGCTCTGCCCTATTGTCTGGTGTGCAGTAGGTGAGACCATCCAGGTGGTGTGTCAGTGCACACCTGATGTTCGGAAACAATGGGATTGCCTAACAATGCATTGCTCAGAGTGTGTGCCCTCGTTAAGTGGGGCATGACTGTGATCACAATTGACAACAGACCAGCAAAGGCCCAAGAACAGGGCTGTCTCCTCCACCATGCTCCCTGCCGTCTCCCCAAAACCTAGTGTAGCACGTCGGGAATGGCAGATTTGTTGGCTGGACGAATAACTCACCTTCCTCAGGACCTTCATGGCATATATTTTGCCCAAGTTGGTGCCCTGCACCTTTCGCACCTGGAACACCTGTAGGGCAGGGAAGACAGGATCAACTTCCCTCTCTACACCCTATCTTCAGAAGGCCCCACCCCACCCTGAAGCACTGGGACCTCGAGGCTGATGCCACCTAAGGGTGGGGCAGTAAAGATTTCAAGTGCAATTCTAAAAGGATCTGCCCTTCCACCCTTTACGTTTCTGCCTCTGGGTTCTGTGGGAGGCTCCGGGTTGACAAGCCTGGAACCCCTGGCGGTGAAGCCTGTGAGGGAGGAGGGGGCCAGTACCTTGCCATAGCCCCCCTTGCCCAGCACACGCAGCAGCTCAAAGCAGTGGGGCCCAATGCGCTCGGGGCCGGGGTTCACACTGGTCTCCGTCAGCTCCACCTCCTCATAGTGCCCCGCGGGCCTGTGGACACAGGAGGGCGATGGGGGCAAGGCCCCCTCCTCCCCAGGTTCCCTCCCCCACTCCCGCCTCCCCCGCACGACCCTCACTCACTCCAGGGCAGCCGTCCTCAGGTCGGCGAGGGGACACGCGTCCTGTGGGGAACCGAGGGGTCAGAGGCCAGGGAGGTGCAGGTCCGCTCCCGCACGAGCTGGGCTGCTCGGCCCAGGAGAGGAAGGGGCGCGAATGGGAGCTGGCAGGTGACGGGCAGGACTGGGAGGAGAGGACGAGAGCAGAAAAGGAAGGATCGGGGGTAGGGCCTGGAAGGCAGGTCGGGGTGGCGGTGGGGAAGGAGCTGAAGAGGGGCCGGGATCTGAGAAAGATCGGGGTCTGCAGGAGCGGGGTCCACTCTGATGGGGGGCGCCGAGGCGATCCCAACGGCTGGGTGATGGGATCGGCTCTGGGATCCAGCCGCGCCTGGGAGGACCACTCACCGCAGGGCTGAACTCTGGCTCGCCCTCGCCCTCGCCCTCGCTGCCTTCCTCCGTCTCCAGGTCCAGGTCAAATACGGCCGCCATGGCGGCGCCGGCCCCGCGGGACCCTCGGCGCTTATCAGCGGCTCAGTGACTGACAGCCCGGGCCGGGCCCAACGTCATCTCTCTGCGACGTCGACGGCGGCCGGCCGCGCGCGCCGATAACGCAAGCACATCTCCCTCCCGGGAGCCGGCCGCTTGGCCCTAGCGAGGAGGAAATATGGCGTCCGCCGCAAGGCCTCTCGGGAGTTGTAGTTCAGATTACCAGGACGCCCAAACCGGCGGCACCCTCTGTCGAAAGAAACCTTCAGTCTTCCCAGCACAGCTCTCCGGGAGAGGCACCGGCCCGGGGCGGCCTCGGAGGCGCCCGGCTTGGCTCTTAGAGAGTTTGAATGGGGCAGAGCCGGACGCGCGACAGGTATGAGTGTAAATGCAATTCCCAGCCCTGCTGAGCCTTTCGCTGCCAGGCTGGCTGGGTGGCCATTGGCCAGGCCACGTCTCCCATCTGTTCGCCCCTGAAAGGGAGGCGGCTGCATCAGTGTCTCCCTAACGTGCCTCCGTGCCTCCGGGTTCCAGGACCCTGCAGGTCAGAGCATTTACTCGGTGACTGCTCCGTGCCCAACTGACCGCCAGGCTTTGTTGCCAGGTTCCTGCCAGAAAGGACTTGTGTCTCATTCATCCACCTGTAAATATAGGCTTGTGTTGGAATTTGCTCCGCTGCCAATTTAAGCACATTTTGTAATCCGGCTACCTGATACGGAATGGGCGCTTAATAAAACTTTGTTAAAAGAATGAATGAACTTGTATGCATGCATATAAGCATAACCAATGGACATAAGACACTGGGGGATAGGGGAGGCTAGGGGACTGTCTAGGGCAGGGGGAAAAAATGGACACATATGTAATACCCTTTGTATTACTTTAAGCAATAAAAAAAAAAATGAATGAATGAATGAATGAACGAACGAACACACCAAACCTGGTCTGTGACTTTAGATTTGGGCATGCATTCTTATTGGATGGGGCTCTGTGGGGGTGAATTGGACCAGATGAGGCCTGGGTGAGTAGATATAAACTCAGATATACAGATCTCAGGGGTCTCCGTGCTGGAGGAGGGTCATCTGGTTGGATGTGACCCTGTGGGTGTAATTCCACCCTAAGGAGGCCCTCAGGTTTGGGCGCTGGTGTGGATTCTCCTGGCAGGCTCCCACAAAGGTCAGCCCAACAGCCTGGCCAGTGTGGCGGTTGTCCTTAGCTCCAGATGTTACAGGTACCCCCTAGGCACCCCTCACTTCTCCCTTCCCCACAGAGCTGAGCCTGAGAGATGTTGTCCAAGTCGCAAGAACCTATCGCAGACCCTGGACCTTTAAGTAGTCCTTAAGCCTTTATTTGGAGAGGGATGCTTCTGGAGCTGTCCATTGCGCCTGTGCTGAGCTCAACACAGGAGCTCTGAAAGCAGTCTCCCCTGAATTCAGGAGTGAGACTCTCCTCTGCCAGTGCTAGTTAGGTGTACCAGAGGCCAAAGCACCTAAGCTTGGGGACGATACATGATGCATGAGGGGCTGTTCACGTGTGTCAGGGCCACATATGAGGGCAGGGAGGTTAGCAAGGCCTAGAAGCCGATGGGCGTGTAAGACAGTAAAAGCAGGAACCTGGACCCTACACCTTGTCCCTCGACATTCCACCCACTGTGATGTGGCCTTCAGGCAATGGCTTTTCCTCTTGGAGCCTCTTTCCTCATCTAACGGGTCAGTCATGTCTACATGGGGGTGGGGGGATGGTAACTGCTGACCTCCGGCCACCTGCTTCTACTGCTCAGGTCAAATGAGGCAGGTGCAGCCTTGCCAGGGTTGTCAGCAGGCTCTACAACTGTCCTGGAATTTGTTAAATGCGAGGGTGAGAGTGAGAGGACAGGGCGTTTAGTCTCAGGTTTTCTCGGGATTTGTCCAAGGCCAGGGCCTGCCAGGTTCTCTCCTCCTGTTGATGACAGGGAGAGATGCTTGGAGGGGTGGCAGGATGGGCTAGGTTTGGGCACACTCCCACCTCCCTGGAGGTGGTGTGTGTGTGCGTGTGTGTGTGTGTACGCGCGTGCGTGCGCAGCTGTTGTCCCTTCTCCATGGCAAGAGTCCTGGGGTAGCTGTGGACTGGGCTGGGGCCTTTGGGAGGGAAAGAGGGCCCAGTGGCTCCCCAGTTGCTATGTTTTATGGCCCTTAATCCCAGGAGGCCTTGGTGTCAAAATGGCCCTGCCACTCCGGAACGGACCTGAGGCCTAGGAGTGGGCCAGGCCAGGGCTGGGACGGGGCGATGGGTGGAGAGGCAGGGAGAGTGTCAGGAAGCTGAAGGCAGCGCCGTACCCCTCCAGCACTCTGGCCCTGCCCCCTGGCACCAGTGCTATTTGAAGTGGGACAGGAAGTGGGCAACGGGGTAGTGGGGCCCATCGATGCCCAGGCCCTGGCAGAGTCCCAGCAGGCGGAGGCGGGCCTCGGCCGGGCTGGGCCCAGCACAGGCCACACTGCAGTAGGGCTCCTCATACTCGCCAGGCACCTGGGCCTCCTCTAAAGATGTAAACTGGCTGAAGCGCAGCAGGCCCCGGTCGTGAAGAGCCTGCAGGGCCTCTTGGCTGGCAGTGGAGCGCAGCACCTGCAGGTGCTGGGACACTAGGCCAGTGACACCCACCAGGTAGCCAGTGGCTCGTGGGTGAGGGGGCACGGCAGGCCGCAGGCCGCAGGCCACCATCGCTGCAGCCAGCAGCAGGTCCACGCCGTAGAGCTCCAGGATCCAGTCTCGAAGGTAGAAGCCGCCCATGCGGGGGTTGATCTCAATGAGCCGAGGCCCAGCCCCCGTCAGCTTGAGCTCGACATTGAAAACCCCATCCAGCAGCCCGCAGCCCAGGCAACAGCGGAAGGCCGCCTGCACCAGCTGCGCCTGCTGCTCCGGAGCCAGCCCGGTGGGCATGCAGGCCGCTGTCTCGGTGAAGCCAGGCAGCCGCGTGGGGCCATTGTCAGAGACAAAGGCAGCCAGCAGTTCCCCACGGAACAGCACGAGGTCCACATCGTGCTCAGTGCCCTCGATGAACTCCATCAGCAGCATGGAGTTGCCCCAGCCCAGCCCAATGCCAGGGTGATCGGCCTCGCCCTGCAGGTCATGGGCGATGCGTGAAAAGTGCTGGTGGCACTGCCGTGCATCCTCCACCAGCCGCACGCCCACTGCGCCCGCTCCAAACTCCAGCTTCATGACCCCTGGCAGGGGCACCTGGCAGACAGCCCTCTCCACGTCAGCCTCACTCTCCAGGGGGCAGCAAGGCACAGCATGGAGGGAGGGCGAAGGCCAGGGTGGGCCTTGGCGTCGCAGCAGGTGCAGCTGGGTGCGGCTCTTCTGCTTGGCCAGGCGCATGGCAGCCGGGGGGCTGCAGGGCAGACCCAGCTCCTGGCAGAGCAAGGCTGTGAGCACCAGGCAGTCGTCCCAGTAGGAGAAGCAGCCGTCTAGCTGCAGGCCACGTGCCCGCACCAGCTCCGCCAGCAGCCGTGCATTCTCCTCATCCCTCCGGTGCTCCGTCACATCAAAGTGGATGAAGGTCTGCACCAGCTGGGAGGCGAAGTGGTTGGGGTCTGACTCCACCAGGTGCAGCTGCAGAAACCACAGGAGGGCAGCACACTCAGATCAGCCCGTGCTGGCCGCTGAGGAAACAGAATGGAGCCCAGAAGGTGGTCTTGGCCCTCAGGGGAGATGGGTTTACCAACATTAGGTGCTCAAGAAATATTCGTGGATGACTGAGTAGATGGGAGGTGCAGAGGTGGGGCATGTAACCCAGCCTGGAGGGGAGAGAAAGCACCCTAGAAGATGCAGTGCTGAAGCTGGGAGCCGGATAAGAGCCAGCCAGAGGCAAGAAGGCTGCAGGAGGGAGAGGGCAGAGGGGTGGGGTGCGAGGGCAAGTGTGCGCATTCCCACGGGCAGCCTCACTCGGCCAGGATTTGTAGGGAAACCACCAGGTCTGGGGCTCGGGACAGGTGGCCCGGTGTCTTTGGGGCATTATGCTTTGGCCGTCCTTTATCCAGTGTGTTCTGACACTGGGAGGTCCGCACAGAAGAACCCAGTGGGGCCCCACACCTCCAACGCTCACTGCCCGCTGGGGGGCAGACAAAGCAGCTGGTACCCAGGGCAGAGCAGCCCCTGCAGAGGGCAGGGAGGTGGCTGTCCGCACTGCAGCATGTGAGGAGTGAAGAGGCATCCGGGTGACTGTGTGTGCAAGGCAGGGAACATGGAGGCACAGGGACAGGGGGGGGGGGGGGGGGCAGGGCACTGTGGGAGAGGGGAGAGGAGGCCACGGTGTAGATGGGGACCGGGAAGAGCCTCGATATTTGGCCTCCGTTTTTCATCGGCTCAATGGGGATAAGAATGCCTATGCTGCCTGCACGGCTCCAGGTTCTGTAACGAGGCCACGCCTGTGAACCTGGCTCGGATCTGTAAGCTGCTCCCAGCACCCTCCCGATGGTGCCCTCGGGATTCAATCTCAGAGGAAGCGCCTGCCCTTTCTGCAGGATAGCCCGGCATTCACAGCCCGGTGCTGGCACTAACCCTGAATGCGGCCCCGCGCCTCCAGCCTGTCCACCCTGGGCTCCCCGTAAAACTGCGGGGACAGAGCCTGGCCCAGCGCGGCTCAGTGGTTGAGCAAAGCCCGATGAAACAGGGGGTCTCGGTTTGATTCCCGGTCAGGGCACATGCCGGGGTTGCGGGCGGGTCCCCAGTTGGGGGCGAGCAGGAGGCAGCCTATCAATGATTCTCTCTCATCATTGATGTTTCTCTCTCTCTCTCTCCCTCCCTCCTTTCCTCCCTCCCTCTCCCTTCCGCTCTGAAATCAATAAAAAAACTGCGGGGTGCAGGGACAGCACTGGGCTAGACTTCCTGGGCCAGGCGGCTGGCTCGGCCCCAGAGAGATCGCCGGGCGCAGACCCCACCCCGGAGGCTGCCCCGCCCCCAGACCCGCCCCCCGCCCCCCCCCCTTCGGGCCCCGCCTCCACCACGCAGACCCCGGGCTGAGCCCGGCTCCGCCCCGCGCCCACGCGCCGCCCACCTTGAGCCCGTAGTCGCGCGCCGCCTCCCACACGAACTTCTTGCTGACGCTGCCCCCGCCGACCACCAGCAGCTGCTTGCCCGCCATCAGGCAGCGCGCCGAGCGCCGCAGCATGGTCTCCACCAGCGGTGCGGCCGCCGCCGCCTCCTGGGTCGCGGGCCCCGAGCGCGGGGCAGCCCAGAGCCCCTCGAGCGCACCGCACGCCTCCAGGCACAGGCCGCCGTTCAGCTCCAGCGCCACCGGGGTCAGCGCGCCACCCGCCACCGTCAGCGCGAAGTCCACGCCTGGGCCGGCGCGGGGCGCGGGGTCAGCGCGGGCCGCCCCGGGCCTGGCCCCTCCCCCCCAGTGTCCCCCGCCCCGGCCCCCGCCCCGGCCCCGGCCCCGGCCCCGGCCCCCCGCACTCACCGAGGAAGTCCGTGCGGGCCAGGCGCCCGCCGCGCTGCTCAGCGCTCACACCGGCTTCCAGGGCCAGCACAGCGGCCAGCGCAGCCTCGGCGGCCGTCTTGACGCTCCGCCGCACGCCCGCCACCTGCGCCGCCTCTCCCAGGCCGCACTGGGCCAGCGCCGCCTCCAGCGGACGCGGCAAAGAGTTCTGGTGCCGTAGAGGCCGGTTCCCCCGGCCCACCGCGCACACCACCTGGGCGGGCTGTGGCTCAGGGGACTGGCCCAGGAGGAGTCCTCCCCGAACACCCCCCACCCCACCCTGTGCATGCTGCCCCCTGTGCCAAGATCCAGGCCAGACCCCTCGGGACATCCAAGAAGCCCAGTTCTCCGAAGTGACTTACGTTGCACAAACCACCTCCACAGCCACTGCCCATCTGGTCCCTAGACCCCTGGGGGACTCCACCCAGGTTTGATTCCCGCAGGGGTCTCTGCTCCCTGAGGCCTCCAAGCATGCTGGCGCCTAGCTCCTGCAGCCCTGGCACCTGTGCCAACTCCTTGAGGACAGGACTGAGCCTTTCCCTCCCAGCTTGGCTCAGAGCTGTACACCCAGGAGGGTCCCCAAGCCTTCCTGAGCTCCCAGCTTGGAGGCCCCACCTAAGGGCTCCAGGCTCTGGAGGTTTGTCAGGGACCGGGTCGGCCTCTTCTGTGGGCAAGAGCTCCTTGGGAAGAGGACGCAGCCCCACGCCCTGGGCTGCAGCATGGGGATCAGTCACGGCTCCTGATGTGGGAGGGGTGCAGGAAGGGTTGGAGGGGCATGGAAAGGGCCAGACCCAGGGGTCCTCCCAGAGGCAACACGATCCCCCTCAGGATGTTGTCCTCTTGCCCTGGCAGGTGTGGCTCAGTTGGTTGGAGCGTGGTCTCAGACACCAAAAGGTGGTGGGTTTAATTCCCGGTCAGGGCACATATCCAGGTGGTGGATTTGATTCCCCCGTTGGGGTGCGCGCAGGAGGCAACTGATTGATGTTTCCTCTCTCTCACATGGATGTTTCTCTCTTCCTTCCTCTCTCTCTAATATCAATAAAAACATTAAAATGTTATAAACATCTATAAAAAAATTTTTTTTTAAAGATTTTGTCCTCTGCCCAGGGGCCCTCATCAGCTCAGTGGGGCTGGACTGGGGTGTGGCAGCAGGGTCATGACCTAAAACTGGGCCACCCTCACCTTGCTCAACAGGGGCCTGTCACCCTGTGTCCGACACACCACAGCACAGATCCGCAAAGCCAGCTCCGGCCCTGGCGGGGGATTTCCTGGGGGGAGACGGTGAGGCCTGAGCCCAGCACAGCAGCCAGGAGACCGAGCCCAGCTCCCACCCCTGCCAGCTCAGGTGGCTCTCACCTGGGGTGGGCAGCCGGGCAGGTGGGCACACAGCCTCCACCAGGACACTCTCCTCCTCCTCCAGTTTCTCCAGCAATGCCACCACCGTGTCGGCCACTGTGCCCACCTCTGCTCGTGGGTGCAGACGTAGTGCCTGCCGCCCCCGCCAGCGCCAGCTGCTGAGCTTGATGGCCACCTGCAACCACGGAAAGGGGAGGGGCTTGCTCACCACCCCTGTGCCTGCGGGATGAGGTGTCACACCGGAGGATGAGAGGGCAGGGGGTGGCCGCAAAGATGGGGCGGCAACAGGACACAAAGGTGGGGTAACTTCCCAGCAGGACTTGGTGACCATCCATGGGTCCCATCCGGTGGCATCTACACAGACCTCCAGGGCAGGAGCCTGTTACCTGCAGGGCATCGCCCAGGGCCTCCGAGTGCAGAAAGGCCCCCACTTCCTCCTTGACCAGTGTCTCCTGGCCCTCTTTGCCACTCAGCTCCACCAGCCGGAGTCCCGGGCCGCCATCCCCTCCCCGGAGCAGTGTGGGCGGCTTGTAGGTGAAAGCCAGGGTCGCTGGCACAGCCACGCCGCCTCGTTGGGCCAGCAAGTGCCTGGTCAGCAGCCGGTCCTCCAGCAGCCGGGCCAGCTCCGCCGAGGCTCCGGTGGGGCAGGTGAGGTCGCGAGCGAGCTCAGCCGCTTCCCGCCCCTGGCCAGGCCCCGGTCCCAGGCCCACCAGGAAGTAGGTGGCTTGGCGCTGGGGGACAAAGTCATCCAGGAAGGTCAGGCCCCCCGGGTGGAAGCTCACTGCCTTGGAAACCAGCAGGGCCGCCTCTCCTGGCCGCCCCGGTGCCGGCACCTTTGTCAGCCACGCAGGGGACAGGCAAAGCAGCATGTTTCCTGTGGGCAGACGGGGGAGAGTCGCTGGCCAGGGAAGGCTTCCTGCCCCATGCCCTCCTCCTCCAGCCCGGGCCCCGGGCAGTGGGGGCAGCTGCTCCCAGAACCCACCCCCGCTCTGAGCATGGCAGCTGGCACCCCGGAATGCTGGCAGCTGCCAGGGTTGGCGGGTATTTTGGGATGTGGCTGGGCCAGGGCAGGGCTGCCCTTTCTGTAGGAGGGGGTGGGGGAACTTGGGTGCACACTCACCGGGACTCTGGACCCCACCCTCCAGCAGCACAGACAGAAAGGTGCTGGGGGATCCCAGAATGCACAAGGTCACCTCTGCCCCAGGGCGGCCTCGAGGGAAGACAACAGGCCAAGCTCACCAGGGGCTCCCTGCTTTCCTCCCTGCCCACCTCTCCTGACCCATGGCCCTTCTGGGTATAGATGAGAGCAGTTAAAGGGACAGAGGGGAGCTAGAGAGGGAAGAGGAAGCGCTGCCCCCCCCCCCCCCCCCCAGGCTAGCTCCCTTCTCTCTGCAGCTGGTCTAGAAGGTGCTGGAGGTGGCGTGACCAGAGACCTTGGTTCTAGCCTGAGCTCCGCCACTGACTTTCCTGGGACCCTTGGCCCCTGTGCAGTGGGAGGAGGAGCCCCTGCACCTCGTTTTCCAGTCTGTACAACGCAGGCGAGGCTGATTCTTCCTGTATTTTAGAGCTTTGGGGGCCACTGATACGTAAAATAGGTAAAGCAGGCCAGGAGGCTGGGGTCCCATCTGCCAGCTGCCTCTACTGCAGCTCCCAAGACAAGACACTTCTCTGGAAGCCGGGGCTCCACAGACCATGGGCTGCAAACTCCGGGGCTGGACCTTCTGGGGGTGGAGGGAAGCCTAGGTCTCTGACGTGACTGGTGCCAGAGGCCCGTGGAAACAATGCCCGCCTGCCTGCCCGAAATTGGCCCGGGCTCCAGACCTAGTCACAGCCTGGGGGAAGGGACTGACCTTGACAGGGAGGGAAGCAGGCTGGGCTGCGGGCACCTCCCTCACCCCAGGGGTTCCCCCCCATGGAGCCCTTGGGCACCTGTGCGGGGCACCTGGCTGCGGTCCTGGGTCTCCGGAAGGCCAGCTTGCTGCAGGCAGCTCTGCAGGAGGCTGTAGTAGTAGGCAGTCCGGGCCCTGGCCTCTGCCCCTTCGGGGGAGGCCTTGCAGTCCAGGCCCACGTCGAGGCGCCAGGAGCCAGGGAAGCAGTCTGGGGGTGGCAGGCCCGAGCCTCCTCCCCAGGGGCCCTCCTTGTCTTCCAGGCCCTTGGAGCCCAGGGGGCAGTCCCACTGGGGACCCAGCTGATCCGAGGAGAGCTGGGGGGCAGGGGCGAAAGTGGTGGGTGTTCGGCAGGGTGAGCGCAAGGGGCGCATTAAGTCACTCAAGAGTGACGTAACCTGGGGTTACATTCAGGGCAGACCCCGCCCCAAGAACCAGGGGAGGCTGAGGTTGGTTTGGAGAATGAAGACCAGGAATGTGTAGGTGGGAATGCTTTGCAGACTGTACGTGCAGTGCCCTCAGGCGGGGAGGGTGAGGGTGCTGCTGGCTGGACCTCGCTTCCCCCACCCCCACCCCCACCCCCGCCAGGTTTGCCCTAGCTTGGTTCGCAGGGCCAGAGGTTTTAGTCTGTTTTGTTCTTCATTGCAGCCTGGCACTGAAACAGTGCCTGACAGGCTGGCTGCTCAGTGAATGTTTGTTGACAGAACAAGTGAGCAGAATAACCCAGCATCATTCTTGGCTGCTGGTGTCTCTCTGGCCTCCGTGACCCGTCCACCTGCACGGAGCTCGGCTGAGACCTGGATTTATAGGTGAATCGGTTCCTTCCCGTCCCCAGGGTTGGACTTCCTGTAAGCCCACCCCTAGGCTGGGGAGGGGAGGGGAGAAGCAGATGCCCTTCCTTTCAGCTCTGAGCCATGGAAATGCTGCTTTGGGTGGAATCTTACATCCTTGGCTCCCACCTGGGCCTGCTCAGAGGCTTAGAGCGCACAGTGGGCCTCTCCTCCAGGGGACTAGCTGGCCACCTGGGACAAGTCATGAGATTTCTTTGGACCTGTGGGTGCTACGTGCCTGTCCTGTCCCACCCTTGGGTGCTGATGAACCTTGGACCAAAAGCATCACCTCGGTGGCCGGGGGGACAGTGTGCTGCAGGCAGCCAGGAGGGCAGAGGTCTGGGTCCCAGCTCACCAGTCAGTGCCAAACTCTGAGCCTCACGCCCTCCCGTAGAAGGCGAACTCCCTGAGAGCCCAGACGGGGTTCGTTGTCACATCCCCCCCAAACCTAGAATGGTGCCGGTGCCTGGAGGTGCTCCATAAACGTTGCAGAATGAATGCATGCCAAGGGAGACCAGCAGTGCCCACCTGCCAGGCTGATGGGAGAGAAGAGCCCTGACCCGCAGGAGCTGCTTGTCCGGTGACACAGGACGGGGCCAGGGGGCATGTGCTGGCGAGGGGCTGGGCTTCTGGGGAGAAGCTGCCCTCTGGGCCCTCTGTCTGGGGGGCCTTGGGCATTGGGGGAGGGACCTGAGGGGACTCACCATCTTGCAGGTGGAGAGAGGCTGAGAGCCTGGCGGCAGAGACAGAAGGAAGAGAGACCGGAGAGGGAGTCAGGGCCGCCGGTGTCCTCCCCACAACCCAGCCCCTAACACTCAGGGGGCGGAGAGGTGGACAGCGCAGCCGGAGGTGCCCGAGCCTGCCCCACGCCCACCCCCACCCCCACCCGCAGGAGGCGGAGGGATTTTGCCGCCCAGACCCAGGGACCCTGCGCGGGAGCTCACACATCTCCCGGGGCGTGTGAGCTCCTGCCCGCAGCCCTGGGCCAGGCACTCAGCCAGTCCCTTGGGGGCGCGCGGGTCCTCGCGCCGCAGCCCCTGCCCCTGCCCCTGCCCCTGCCCCTGCCCCATAGCGCTCCTCCTTGGCTTTCCCGGGCGAGGGCAGGAGCCGGGATACCTGGTGGGTGGCAGCGGCTCGGCGGCACTCGGCGGGACTCGAGGACCAGATGGGGCTCGGCCAGGGCACGTTGGCGAAGCGCGGGGCTGAGGCAGCAGCGCTTTATATAGCAGCGCCCGGGGCATGCCCAGTGCTGGGAGGGGCGGCGCGGCCCGAGGCCACCGCCCGCGGGAGGCCCGCCCAGACCGCCGCCCGCCCGTCGGGAAGGTCGGTCGGGAAGTCTGGGGACGTCTTGGGTCCCTGGGATGGGAGGACACCCGGCCCGAAGGGAGGGCCAGGGAGAGACCGACGGAGGAGCGCACGGCATCCTCAGACAGAGAGCCAGGGGCCGGGGCCGGACCGCCAGGGCGGGCACCGACATAGGCTGTGGCGATGAGGACGGGGACAGAGGGGACGGCCCCCAATGGAAGAGAAGGATCGAGCAGAGGGGGAAGGTGGGGGAGCCGAGCCAACAGAGACTGGTGCCAGGGCTGCCCCTGGGTGGTGTCCGCAGCCAGCAGCTGTCTGTCCGGCCGGGGGCACGCTGCCCTGTGGCCACAGGTCCCTGTGCATGGGCCCTCCTCACAGGGGCAGTGACCACTCAGTAAGGCGCCCGCACAAGGGCAGTCCCAGTTCTGCCCTGCTGGGAGCCAGAGGGAAGGGGGTGCCCAGCCTGGGGGAGTGCCCGTGAGTCTGAGCACCGGGAGAGGGTCATCTACAGGATCTGCCCTGCCCATCAATACCCAGGCCAGCTGGACACCCACAGCCTCCCCCAGACACACATCCTTACATCCCGGTGCGCCCACAGAAGCACACCCCAAGAGATCTGGCTCACAGCCACGCATTCACCCCCAGAAACACAGCCAGAGACCACGCTCTGCTCAAGTGTAAGTGTGTCACACCCGGTGGGTTCCAATCGTAGTTCCAGCGTGGGACCTGGGCACCTCCCCTTTCTGGTCGGAACCCCACTCACCTCCTGCCTAAGAGGGGGCTAGTTCCCACCTCACCGGGCTGTTCAGGACTGGCACGTGCCAGCACCCAGCACGTGTAGGCTAGGCTATTGCTACAATTCCTCACCTCACCCCCCAACCTCAGACCCTCTCCCTGGTGACCCCCTGGCTGTCCCCATGTGCCTCCTGGGCTGGGGAGAGTCCTGAGGGGCCCCTGGCACTTGTTGGGACAGGGTTGGCGGTTTGGGGTCCTTTCTGCAAGTGTATACAGAGTCGCCGATGAGGACCCTCCTCTGTCTACCACTGGAGGGACGTGGAGGGGAGGAGTGACTTAAACAGGGTCCCCCAGCCCGGCCCACACCCGGCCCCCCACACACAGCAATCCAGGACTGGCTGCTGGGGTCTCACAGGCTCCTGGAATGAGGTGCCATGGCAGCGGGAGTGGGGCATGGAAGTCCTTGAAGGGCATGAGCTTGACACTTAACAAGTGTCGACAACCAAAAATTCAACTAAGTTTTAAAGATCTTACTGGCTTTATTCAATGATTCATAAATTGGGCAGTAGCCGATCCAGCAGAGCCGAGGAGCTGCGCAAAAGCAAAGACTACGGGATAATTTAAAGATAAAGAACAAGCAGGTCCTGGCAAGGAAGGACACTGTGTTTAAAAAAAAAAAAAAAAAGGAAGGACACAGTGTTGTGGGCCTGATTAGAATCTCGGGTGGACCCACCCGCTCGAGGGGGAGGGGCGGGGCTGGGGGAGGGGAGGCCTGGCCTGACCGGGTCCCAGCCTGCCTGAGGCCCAGTGTGTCCCAGCTTGGCCCAAATTACAGCTAATCGCCCCCCCCCCCCAAATAAAAGACAGACAGACAGACAGACTACAGGCAGAGGGGGTCTGAACGAGGAAGTTTTCTAGGCAAAAGAGCGGTTGGTTAGTGCAAGGCGGGTCATTGCATTCCTTCCGTGGGCGGTAGGGTTCTAACCAGCGCTGACCAGGTGATTCCGAGGGACTGGTTTAAGATGCCGCTTCTGGGAGAGCAGAAGCTGGAAGTCAGCCTTGGTTTGGTGACAACGTGTGGCTTAGCATCAGTGACTTCATTTGGGACCCGTGGCCTGTTTTCACACAAGCTCTGCAGCATCTGCAGACTTTTCTCATCCTCTGATGGGAATTACAGGGCCTCCTGTCACAGAGGCTGGGCGAGGGGCGCCTGGCAGAAGGCAGGCTGCTCAGTAGCAGTGACCTTGTCCCAGGTGCTGCGTCGAGGGCCTTTGCGTCGCATCTCACTTAACCCTGTGAGTAGCAGCTACAAATCTCTACCTTTTACAGATGAGGACAGTGCAGCTCAGAGAGGTGGTGTTACTTGCCCAGGGTCACACAGCTGGTGAGTGGGTAGTTCGGCTCTTCCCTCCACCGGAGTGTGTGCATCCATGCACAGAGAGCAGTGTGGCTCTGTGCCCACTCCCAGACCGCCCTGGCTAGGCACCGGCTGAGGTGGCATTTGCCTTGTGGATGCAGGGAGGGAAGTCAGGCCCAGGGCGCTGGGATGTGAGGCAAGCAGGCTGGCAGGGCAGTCAGGGGTAGGGTTAGGGTTCGGCCGGCCACCACTCCATCTAAGCAGGACTCCAGGCGTGCTTTCTCCTCTACTCCCCACTCCCACCCTCCTCCTCCCACCCTGCTGGGAGGGTGCCCAGGGGAAAGGGCAGCAGGATAGGAATGGGCACCCAGCGAAGTAAGCGTGCATGGGAGCCAGCCCTGTTGTCCTGACGATGGCTCCTGTCCCAGGCACCCACGAGGGCAATTAACGCGTGTAGGAGGGGTTTCCATGGTGGCAGTCCCAGGGGCTGCAGCAAGGCTTCAGCAGGGGACAGGCCAGCGGGACCTTTCTCCTTTGTCCTGGGCACAACTAGGCCTTTGTTCCCGCCCGGATCATGGGTGGGGTGTGAACTTGGGTTAGACCCCGCCCCCCCGCCCCCGCCCCGAACCCCGGGTCCTGAACCAGATTTGGGGGAGAGGCAGAATAGGGGATAAGCCCCACTTCTGGGCCCAGCACCCGCTTGGGGAGCCCTCCTCCCACAGGTGCTACCTGCCCCTAAGAGGCTGAGCAAGGCAGGCTCCCCATTGGGCCCTGTTGCTGGTAAACACCTTCCAGCAGCCAATGGGCAGCAGTGGTGTGTCTGTGGCGCTAGGAGGGGCGGGGCTGTGGGGAGGGAGGGCAGGAAGGGCAGCTGGTCTAGGGTTGGGGGTGGAGGACGTTTGATCCAACTCCTTCCAGGCTTCTGCTAAATCAGACTTGATTTCAGGCCTCCCCAGGAGTCCTTTGGGGTCCCCTAGCCCAGCAGGCCACCCTGACCCCCACGCTCCTTCCGCATCACTTCTGTGCTCGCAAGGAGACAGCTCCGTGGGGTGATGGTGGGCCTGGGCCCCCAAACCCCAGGCTGTGACCTTCCTTCATCCTGTGCCTGGCACAGTCCGTGCGAGGAATGAGCGAAGAAAACAAGTTGAAGTCAGTGTAGCTAAGCTGACTCAGAACGGAGTCGCTCATCAAGCTGCTCGGAAGGTTCACGGGGAAAAGGACTTTATTTCACTTTAATTAGCCTGAGGATTTGAACTTCTGAGCTCCTCAGTTGTGCGTCAATGCCTGGAGATGCCTGTAGGTAGGACTTATGGAAAATGAGGAATGAGGAGAGAATGTTCGCCCGCTGCCTGCCTGCCGCCCGGAAGAGCGCTGCTCCGGCCGCACAGGGAGGTGCTGTCCGCAGAGCGCTGGGCTCCTTCCCCCGGACACCGGGTGTTGCCCAGTCATGTTCGGGGTTTGCAGACACTAAGAACCTTGAATAAATCCTCATCATTTATTTCTAGCCAATGCCTCCTGGTTCATTTACTACCCTTGGCTGATGGACAGGGAGAAGGCAGCTGAGCCCCTAAATCCCAGCGATAAAGTGCGGTGCCCATTTGTGAGGCTGGCATCAGCCATTCAGGTCATTGAGGTTGGGGGACACTGAGTCCATGGTACCCTCAGAAGTGGGCCCTTCAAAATCGGGTGTCCGAGAAGGAGGTGGAGCTTCGATGGGACCTGGGGGGGCCCGTCATCGGGGGGCCCTTGGACCAAGTCAGGAACCCATGGAAAGTCTTGCCTCGGGTCTGGGGCTTGCGCCGCGGCGGCCTGGGCTCGTCCGGGGGCTGCACGACGATGCGGGGCACCTCAGGCCTGGCGCCTCCCCGCGCCCGGGCCAGCTGCTGGGCCTCAAAGATGGCTCGGGCCCCGGCCAGGCGGGCCTTCGGCCGAGGAGGTGGCCCGGAAGTCGACTCTGGCAGCTGGGCCAGCTGGGCCTTGATCTCCCGCTGCAGGTCCTGCTCCGACAGGGCCACGCTGTGCACCTGTGGGGAGCAGCTGGCACTGAGCCTGCCTGGACGGCAGGAAGGCAGGAAGCCGTGAGGTCCCCGTAGGGCGGGCAGCACACAGCCCCAGGAAGTGGCTGTGGGCTGCGGGGCTGGCAGGCTCACTGAGGGAGTCACAGCAAGCCACGTGAGGCCCGGGGTTTCCACACTCTCTGTGCTCAGAGGGCAGGAACTAAGCACTGGTTCTCACTGTGACTCCGGCTCTGGGACTCAGTTTCCCCGGCTGTGCGGCAGGGGAGGGTGGGCAGGGGGCACCCACCTGGGACATGAAGACCTCCTCCTGCAGTTGGGCAGGGGGGATGGCTCGAAGGGCACCGAGTGTCTCCAGGAGCCCCGGGCAGGCCAGGCGCTGCTCTGTGGTGCCCAGCGCCAGGCGCACCAGCGTCAGCCCCACACGGAACAGCACCTTCACACCTGCAGACCAGGCTCACTCAGTGGGGCCAGCCACCCCTCCTGAACCTGCACGTGAAGCTGCCCTCTCCCCAGATTCCTTCCACCCCCCCCCCCACACCCCAAACTCTATCCACAACTCAGGCCAGCAGCAAGGACGAAGAGGAGTGCAATTTGGGCTCACTGGTGAGTATGTCTCAGCAGCCACTGATGCTCCCGGGCAGAGCACCTGCCAGGAGCCAGGGGGGCCGGACAACCTCACACAGAGCCTTCTCTCTCTCTGGGTCTCAGCTCTGTGTTCCTGCAAGGCCGGGCCGGGCAGGGGGTTCCCATTAAGGCCCTTCCAGCTTGTTCTGGTTCCAGAGAGATTCTGGCCAGAGCTGCTCCTCCCTAAGCCGAGAGCACAGTGCACATGTGCGTGCACACATACGCGTGGACACAGGTGTGACCGTGGGCTGCCCCAGAATCCTCAGACTCCCTTCCAGGCAGCCTCGGGTCTGCTAAGGAGAGCGCTCAGGGGACCAGCGCGGCCTAGCGACAGCTGTAAAGGGCTGATGGTGACTGTGAAAGGGAGCCCAGGGAGAGCTTGTCCTCAATGGGGAGGGCAAGGATGGCTCAGCCACACCGCCCTGGGCGTCTGAGCTGGAGGGGAGGTGGCCCCCTGATGGCGACTTGGACACCATGGCCAGAGCTCTAGGCCAGCCTGGAGCCCACCGGGCACACAGCAGTTCAATGAAAGCACTGAGGAATTTCTACCGTTTTTCATGTGCAACTGCTGGACAACCAGACGGAAGAGAATGCAGGCAGGTGACTGACGGGAGAAGTGAGGCCGAGCCCCAAAGACCTGGAGTCCGGTTCGGCTCTGCCCCGACTCCCCAACTCTTGGCCTGGCCCTGGCATCCACCCCTCTTCACACCCCGCCCGAGTCGTCTGTAGCCTGGACCCTGTGGACAGTGTCCTGCCTGCGTAAATATATTAATTAATTAAAAATAAAAATAATAAATAATAAAAAAGGACAATAAACACTTTAAAAAATTTTTAAAATAGCCCAGCTGGCGTGGCTCAGTGGTTGAGCAGCAACCTAAGAACCAGGAGGTCACAGTTCGATTCCCAGTCAGGGCACATGCCCAGGTTGTGGGCTCGATCCCCAGTGTGGGGTGTGCAGGAGGCGGCCGATCTATGATTCTCTCTTATCGTTGATGTTTCTATCTCTCCTCCCTTCCTCTCTGAAAGCAGTAATAAAAATATATTAAAAAATAAATAAACAAAAATGTGGTTACAGGAGCCTTCCATCCCCACCTCCAGGTCCCCTCACACAGGTGGCCCCAGTGTACAGGGCAGCACCTGGCACTAGTGAGCACACACCAAGTGGGCACCTGGGCTCCAGGGTGAGGGCCTCTACCATTGGCTATGTCCCCGCTGTGCCAGCCCCTGAGCCCTTGCATGGCTCCTGTCCCATCTGCCTAGAGGGAGCCTCCCTGGTCCAGCCCCCCCCCCCACCTTCCCCCTGCCCCCGCCCTGGCAGAGGCTGCCCTCCCTGTAGTGGTCTCACCGCACAGGGCAAGGGCGACCATTCATTACACTGGGAGTGTGTGGTCTGGGGCTGGGCTGTCTCCCCAGAGCTGGCAGGGCACCATCACCCTCAGCACACCCGGCCACCCAGACCCAGGGCCAGGATGGGCAAGAGCGGGCGGGGCAGGGCAGAGCTGGCAGGTTCATTCCTTGCGCACCACAAGCACCCAAGGCTGTAGCCCTGGCCCCACCACCCGCCTGGCAGTCCCCACTCACCCTCACTGAGGAAGGCGTCCCAGACACGCAGCACCGTGGGGAAGGGCAGGGAGCGGGCGAAGAGGCACAGGAACCACTCGGGCAGGTAGAGCAGGGGGCCGACGCCCACCTGCTGCAGGTGCTTGTGCACGCGTGGGAGCAGCCGCCGCAGCAGGGCCATGAACACCTCGGCGTCCAGCCTCACAGACTCCTGCAGCCACGTCCGTCAGTACCTCCGCTCCCTCCCCAGGCCCCCACCCGCCTGCCCAGCCCCCCTGCTGTGCCGCTGGCCCCATTCAGCCTCTCACCATGTGGGGCCCATAGTAGCCGGGTAGGTAAAGCTCGCAGATCTGCACCAGGCACCAGAAGGCCTCCTGAGGACAGAGCCAGGCCGTGAGTGCCCACCACCGAGGGGACCGCAGGGCGGGGGAAGGGGTGCAGGGGAGCCCGGGACACCATCTGTGGTGGCTCAAGCCAGAAGCCTGAACTCTGTCTGGGCACAGGGAGGCTTTTGGTAAAAGCCCCCCAGCACTGGGAGCTACCCATGATTTGGTCACAGAGCTCAGGGTGTTGAATTTGAGGGTCACAGGGTTGGGGCTCACTGGTCAAGGGTTGGGGGCTCAGCGTTCAAGTACTGGGTTCTTGGAGTCATTGGGTCAGGGATCATGTTTGCAAGGTTCAGAACCAGGAGTTGTGCCCTAGCTGGTTTGGCTCAGTGATTAGAGTGTTTGCCCGCAGACTGAAGGGTCCCCGGGTTCGATTCCAGTCAAGGGCACATCCCTCGGTTGCACACTCAGTCCCAGGCCCTGGTCGAGGCACTTGCGGGAGGAACTAATCGAAGTGTCTCTCACATCGATGTTTCTCTCTCCCTGTCTCTCCTCCTCCCTTCCATTCTCTCTAAAAAATCAATGGGACAAATATCCTCATGTGAGGATGAACAAAAAACCAAACAGAAACAACAACAAAAGAACTGGGAGTCATGAGGTCAAGGTAATAACACCCAGACTCCTTGATCACTGAGCAAGGTAACTGGAGTCAAGGTTGTTGGGCTTGAAGGTCACTGAGGTTGGCAGTAATGCGGCCCTGGATCACTAGGACCGGATCTGGGAGGCAAGGATCCCAGGTCCCTGAGGTCAGAGAACCTGGGGTTAGGAAGTCATGGGTTCAGAGCCCAGGACTACAAGGGCCCAGGGTCACTAGGGTTGGGGATCAAGGGTCCCAAGTACACAAATTCAGAGTCCCTTGGGTTGGAGACAAGGTGAGTGGGGTTGGGGAGGTCAGGGTCTCGGGTCCCTAGCACAGGGTCAGGGGCACTCACCTCGGGGGGCAGATGCATGAGCAGCACAGCAGCCACAGGGCCCTGGGCCTGGCAGTAGCCCTGTTCCGGCCGATAGAGGGTGTAGGCCTTGAGTACCTGCAGGAGCCCCTGCTGCCTGTGCCAGAAGACCCCATTAGGCATCTCTTCCCCAACCTCTGGCAGCCTCTGCCCAGACCTCACCACCCTGGCCTTGCTGGATCCCCTGAGATGTCAGACTTGACGCTGGGGGAGCAGGGGTGGGGGTGGGGGGTGTGGCTGGGATCCCTGGGCATCACTGGCCTCGTACCCGTGCCCCTGGGGTGACACAAACATCTCGTGCAGAGGGAACTGGCGGTGCAGGTCCCTGCTGATGGTCTCCATCCACTGAGGATCTCCTGGGGCCTTAGCCAGTTCCTGTGGGTGGGCAGGAAGGTGGATGTGAGGGCTCAGAGCGGCGAGGGGCTCCGGGAAGGGGAAGTAGGACCCCTGCCCACGCTTTTACCTGGTAAGTGTCAGGGCTGTTCTCCTGATACACGTGAGCCCCGCACAGCAGGGGCCAGCACCGGGCACGCAGGGCTGAGGGGATGCCTTTCCGGCACTGCATCTTTACCTGTGGGGGAGGCCAAGGGACCCCAGTAGGCCAGCCCCCCAGCCTCCCCTGCTCCTCTGAGCAGGCACCAAACACAGCCTGTCATGGGGCAAGGGCCACTTTGGGTGGTCGGGAGAAAAGGCAGGAGGTGCGGGACGCAGGAGGGGTAAATGTTGCCTGGGCCTGGACCAAGGCAAAGGGTGCTGAGCCAAGGAGGCTGGGTGGGCCACTGTCCCTCTCACCTTCTTGTACCGGCGAGACATGGTTTTCTCCCAGTGTGAAGTCATCTCCACCCACTTCATCTCCCTCTGCCGGATAAGGTCTGCGGGAGGGTGACCTGGCCTGGGAGCACATGGCAGACATGCAGATGCAGGGCAGCTGTTACCAGGAGCCTACATCTGGCACTCTCAGTGCAACCTGTGTAGCCACTGGGGAATTGACCTGTCACCCAGGAGTTGCCAGTAGTTGTTATGGGGACAGGAAAGGATGTGGCTCTGATGTGGGCAGAAGCAGGAAAGACTAAAGGGGGTGTGTAGATGTGCGTTGGGGGAGGGGTTGGTTGGCTGTCCCCAGAATAGGGGCGCAGACAACTCATAGCAGAAGCTGAGTGGACAGAACCCTGTACTAGAAGCCAGGAGTCCCAGAGTTTGCGTCTGGTTCTGTCTCTGAGCTGCGGTGTGACCTCAGGCAAGTTCCTTTGTGTCTCTGGGCTCATTATCCTATCTATATATCGGGAAAGGGACGTGTGGGGGAATAGGTGTGGGTTTCTGTGATTTGGATTTGGGATTCTTGGGCCTGAGATTAAAAGGGGAAGAATTTTTGGCTCCAAGGGTGGGTGCATACCCTCGGAGACTGGGTGTAAAAGAGGCATACTTGGCCCTAGCTGGTTTGGCTCAGTGGATAGAGTGTTGGCCTGTGGATTGAAGGGTCCCAGGTTCGATTCCAGTCAAGGGCACATGCCCGGGTTGTGGGCTTGATCCTCAGTGAGGGGTGTGCCGGAGGCAGCCAATCAATGATTCTCTCTCATCATTGATGTTTCTCTCTCTCTCCCTCTCCCTTTCTCTCTGAAATCAATAAAAATATTTTTTTAAAAGAGCCATACTTGGACATACTACCCCCAGCCCTGCCATCCTTAGGATTCTACCTGGAGCCTGAGGAGTGACACTGGTTGAACCCCAGACCCTCCCAGGACCCTTGAGGTTGGGCCTCACTCTAGAAATCAGCCCTCAGCCCCCACCCTCAATCCATGCATTCCCCCAACCCCCCACCCTTCACCCCCCACTTCCTTCCCCACTTACCCTGGCTCTGCTGAGCTGCCCCCAATGAAGCCATAGCGGTCAGCCTGGCGATATGGGCCCGGGCCACTCAGCTCTGAGTCAGAACCCAAAGAGCTGGAGTCATCCTGCACCAGGTCCTCACCCAGGGACTGGGCCATGCTGTCGCAGACCCCCAATGTGACAGCTGCAAGATGCGGGGAAAGCGAGTGTGAGAGGCAGCTCCTGGCCAGTCTGGGCCTGGGCTCCCACGCAGCCTGTCCCCAGCCGCAGATCCTGGCTGCGAGTGTAGGGAGGAGGTTTCAGGGTATCTCACCAAGCCCCTCTATCCCCTCTTCTGGAGGGGTGGGCCCTGAAGTGGCAGAAAAGCCAGGCCTCCGTACAGAGACCCAGCCCCAGGCCCAGCCCCAGCTCACCTTCCTGCTGCACCTCACCTCCTCCTCTCACTTCCTCCTCAGCCACAGCTTCAGCAACTCACTGGGGGCCCCTCCCCAATGTGTGTGGGGGGGTCACCCCTTCCTCTCTGAGGCTCTTCCTGCCTACCCCAGTGTCCCTGGGCCATTGGCTCCTCCCTCTACCCTTTGGGCAGGCGTGGGTTCCTGTGCTGGCTGTGATGGGGCCAGGGTTGCCAGAGGTAGAGAGACCAGGCGTCCTCTAGTTTTGAGGAGACTAGCATGTAAAACACTCAAGTCAGTGAGCCAGTGAGAATTATGGTTTATTTAATATTTGCTCTTTACAAAGTAATACTTTTTCTTTTGCTTTTTTTTTTAAATTTATTGCTTAAAGTATTACAAAGGGTATTACATATGTGTCCATTTTATCCCCCCGCCCTAGACAGTCCCCTAGCCTCCCCTATCCCCCAATGTCTTATGTCCACTGGTTATGCTTATATGCACTTTAGAAAGTAATACTTTTAAAAATATGTTGTTTTTTTTTTTTTTTTATCAGTTTCAGAGAGGAAGAGAGGAGAGATAGAAACATCAATGGTGAGAGAATCATTGACCGGCTGCCTCCTGCACGCCCCACACTGGGGATCGAGCCCACAAGCCAGGCCTGTGCCCTGACTCGGAGTGGAACTGTGATGTCCTGGTTCATAGGTGGACGCTAAGCCACTGAGTGATGACGGCCGGGCCAAAGTAAAACTTTTAACGTGCACACATGCAGCATTATTATGCTACACAATAGGCACTGATGGGGCTCATAAATAAATATTAATTTAGGTTGCACCACAGACAGTGGGGCCCCAAACGGGCTGGGAGTTCTGGTCAGCCGCCTGGAGGGCCACAGAGACTCAGGAGACAGGTCCTCCGTGACGGAGACCAGCCCCTCCCTTGCTATCTGAGTCTCAGCTCCCTTTTCTGCACTTGAGGGACTGAGTCCACGGCGTCTGCGAAACAATCACCAGGTGGGAAGGACTGCTCAGGTCCTGAGAGAGAAAAACAACTTCCAAGGTACTTCCGGCCGCAGAGCCTCGGAAAGGGCTGGGTGATGCCGAGCAGGGGCGGAACCGCCTCAACCTCACCCCGAAGCCCCGCCCACCGCCCGGGCCCCGCCCCGCCCCGCCCCGAAGCCCCGCCCCCCGGGGCGCCGCAGCCGCTGCGCTAGGGTCCAGCGGAGGCGCTATGGAGCCGGGGCCGCGGGCCGGGGAGCGAGCGGGGCGGGGCGGGGCGGACCCGGGAGGGCGGAAGGAGCTCCAGGCCGGAAGGAGGCCGCGGAGGGCGGGAGGCAGGAGCGGGCCCGGAGCTGCTGGGCCGGAGCGGCGGAGCCGCCATGTCCGACAGTGAGAAGCTCAATCTGGACTCGATCATCGGGCGCCTGCTGGAAGGTTGGCTGCGGGCGGGGGAGGTTGGCTCCCACTGCGCCCTGACCCCCGGCCCGGCCCGGAAGTGGCGCGCGGGGGCGCCTGCCCCTCCCAGGGCCGCTTAGACGGGCGGGGACGGGCCGCGAGGTCCCACGGCCTCAGCCACCCCCCCACTCGCGACGCGCTTGGGGGATCTGGGGCTGCTGGGGCACGGGGAGCCCCCTCTCCTGGGCCTGGGGCGCACGGTTGGCCCGATCTTTTGGAGCGAGGGAGAAACCTAGACAGCCCCCCCACCCCACCCAAGGGTCCTGCGCCGAGGGGTTTGGAGCGGCAGCACCTGCGCACAGCAGTCCCTTGGAGCGCCTTGTGGGTAGTTGGGAGGCTACCTCGTGTCCTGGGAGGCGCAGCAGCACCATCTGTCCGGGGCAAGGAGGGGCCCAGGAGGCCCTGGCGCCCCCAGAAGTGCCCTTGGGGCACCCGTGTCGCCCAGCCTCCTCCTGTCTGGGGGACCGGGGTCCTGACGCCCGTTCTGCCCCCAGTGCAGGGCTCGCGGCCTGGGAAGAATGTACAGCTGACGGAGAATGAGATCCGTGGCCTGTGCCTCAAATCCCGGGAGATTTTCCTGAGCCAGCCCATCCTTCTGGAGCTGGAGGCACCCCTCAAGATCTGCGGTGAGACTCCTGCCCAGGCCCCTTTGTTTCCTGAAGGCGGCACTGGCCCCCCAAATCCCTGGATCCTTCTAACCTTGAGCCCAACCCTGGCCCTGGGTTCAAGTCTAGACCCTGCACCAGTGCTGACCTGGTTCCCTGGGTCACAGGTGATATCCATGGCCAGTACTACGACCTTCTGCGGCTGTTCGAATACGGGGGCTTCCCTCCAGAGAGCAACTACCTCTTCCTGGGGGACTATGTAGACCGGGGCAAGCAGTCGCTGGAGACCATCTGCCTGCTGCTGGCCTATAAGATCAAGTACCCCGAGAACTTCTTCCTGCTCCGTGGGAACCACGAGTGTGCCAGCATCAACCGCATCTACGGCTTCTACGATGAGTGTGAGTAGCTTCGTGCCTGGGGCTGCCCAAGGCCTGAAGAGCTCTCCCTGTTATTCAGTTGGCCTGGTGGTAGGGGTATCCATGTCTGGCAGAGCCCTGCCCTCCTGCCATGGGGTCTGGCACTCAACAGGGGTCTGGTGAATGGTTGCTGACTGAAGGGCTAATGCAGAACCCTGTCTGGTGACACTCCCTCTAGTACATCTCCTACTTAAGCACTTAGGACACCTATCTGGACTGGACCAGACCCCGTCTTGGCCTGGTCCTGCTCATAGGGTGGGGGTGGATGCTAACCCCAACACTGTTCCAGATTGGAACTTTGGGGTTCCGTGGATTCAGCTACTGTAGAAGTCCCCCTAGAAGGCTGGTGGGCAGTGTGTGTGTGGTGGGGGTTCCCTTCTTATCTCCCATGCTCTTCTCCCAGCTGTGTCTGGGAGGCCCTGGAGGCCCGCTCACGAGCCATTCTCCTTCCCCTGGGCAGGCAAGAGGCGCTACAACATTAAACTGTGGAAAACCTTCACCGACTGCTTCAACTGCCTGCCCATTGCAGCCATCGTGGACGAGAAGATCTTCTGCTGTCATGGAGGTGAGGCGGCCCCGGGGCGCCTGCTGAGGGAGCTCGTGGGAAGAAGCTGTCAGCTAGAGGACTTGTTCCTGGTCGCCTGAACAGCTCGCCCTGGGGTCTGGGCTTGGATGTCACTTACTGCAGGATGTTCCCCTGCTCCTGGGTGTTAGGCTGCACTGTCCGCTGTTGTGGCCTCAGCATTATGCATGGAATTTGCTTGCTCCTTTCTCTAGGGAGCTCTGTGCTCCTAGAAGGCAGGGACTTAAAAGAGGCAGAAGGTAATGAGTTCTGTCTGCCTGGGTTCCCAAAATCCAGGAGAGCCAGGGGGTAGTGGTGGAGTGTATGCGCGCGCAAAAGCTGATTGGCCAGGGCTGTTGGGGGTGGGGGGCATCCTTGTTTTGAGGCTTGAGGAAGTGACGTGCCACCTGTGTCCTCCAGGTCTGTCCCCCGACCTACAGTCCATGGAGCAGATTCGGCGCATCATGCGGCCCACAGACGTGCCTGACCAGGGGCTGCTATGTGACCTGCTGTGGTCTGACCCCGACAAGGACGTGCAGGGCTGGGGCGAGAACGACCGTGGCGTCTCCTTTACCTTTGGGGCTGAGGTGGTGGCCAAGTTCCTACACAAGCACGACTTGGACCTCATCTGCCGGGCACACCAGGTGGGCTGGCAGCTCTGGTCCAGGTAGGAGAGGGTCCTGGGCAGCCAGCACTTGCTTAACTGTCTGCCCCGTCCTTGTCCAGGTGGTAGAAGATGGCTATGAGTTCTTTGCCAAGCGGCAGCTGGTGACACTCTTCTCAGCTCCCAACTACTGCGGCGAGTTTGATAATGCTGGCGCCATGATGAGTGTGGACGAGACGCTCATGTGCTCCTTCCAGGTGGGGATGGGGAAGGAAGGGGCTGGTGGCCCATGGCTCAGCCCCATGAGCCTGACCAGTGTTGTCTCTTTTAGATCCTCAAGCCCGCCGACAAGAACAAGGGGAAATATGGGCAGTTCAGTGGCCTGAACCCTGGTGGCCGGCCCATCACCCCACCCCGTAACTCCGCCAAAGCCAAGAAATAGCCTCCACGTGCCCGCCCTCTGCCCTAGATGGTGGATTGTACAGAAACCACGCAGCATTTGGGGGGTCATGCTGACTTCCTAGGCCTGCTGTCACAGGGAACATGGAGCCTTGATGTTTTTTTCTTTTTTTTTAATGAATCAATAGCAGTGTCCAAGCTCCCAGGGCTCCCTCTGCCTGTGCCTCGGTGGCTGCAAGCAGGATCCTGGGGCTGAGGCTGCAGCTCAGGGCAAAGCAGGGCCAGATTGTGGGTCTCCAGCCTTGCTTGGCCTCAGGGCTGGCAGCCGGATCCTGGGCAACCCATCTGGTCTCTTGAATAAAGGTCAAAGCTGGATTCTTGCCCTGGCCTGTCTCCCTTGTCCCAAACAGTGGGCCTGGCACTCTTTTGCCCAAAGCCACTTGCAAGGGGTGGCTTGCCAGGCACGGGGCCTTCTTAGAATTCCCAGCCAGAGCCAAAAAATATTGAAAAAGCAAGGCCAGCCAGCCATAGCACATCCCCGATGTGGAGGAGGGACAAGTCATGATTGTCAGAAAACGTTGATCAATGGGCCAGCAGCCCCACTGTGATTTCTTAAGGAAGATAGGTGTCCAGCTTCTGTTTCAAGGTTGGAATAAGGTGTGGGACCTCCTATCAGGTGGACCTCCCCTCGAAACAGACATGATTGTTGGGGGAACATGACAGGGCCCAGGCCAGTTACCAATAGCCGGTTGGGGCATGGGGATGCAGCAGGACCAGCCAGCTCAGCTCCAGCCCACCTTTACCAGCGCCAGCGTGGAGACCCAGCCCTGTCCCTGGCTGGTGCTGAGGAGCCAGAGGCTGCGGCTTCATCTAGCCAGGGCCTCTGGGCACAGAAGAGGTTCTCAGTTCAGCCTTCACCCTCACTGTCTTCAGCCAACACAGGGCTGGGGCCCAGCGGGGAGTGTGCAGGAGCCAGGAGGGAGCCAAAGAACAGTGAGCGGAACTGGAAGAACAGGGAGCTGAGTGAGTTGTGGAGGCTGCTCCCACCTGGCATCCCCTCCTCTGCCTCCACTCCCAGCCCCTACCTTCTTGGGTGGGGGGGTCCCAGGCACTGTACTGAGCTCAGCCTCAGCTTCATCTTCTTCCCCTTCGGAGTTGCAGGGAGGCTGGAGGCCAGGTGAGAGGGAGATGGAAGGGAGTGTCCTTGAGCTCTCACTGCCCACAGTGGTTTCCATGGCGATCATGTAAGAGTCAATGTCGTCACTGGCAAAGTCATCCGGCTGGGGGGTGCTGCAGGTAAAGATGGTGTCAGTGAGAAACAGGAAAAGAGCCCACCTTGGAGGGCTGTGGTGGGGGTTGGTGTGGGGACGTTGTGACCACTGGTGATCTTAGTTTTATTACTTCCTTATTTGGTTGGAGGAGAGAGGATACAAGGGTTAAGTGGCGACTTCCTGGAGGGGCTGGGCCTGGAATCTTTTGATCAGAGTTCAAATAGGGGCCCGAGGGAGGCATCCTGGGGGCCCATTTAGCTCAGCGGGGGGAGGGGAATAGTAAGTGCGGTGAGCTGGGCCACTGTGGGCCCAATATCGCGCCTTCCCAGGGGACAGGAGCTGGAGAGCACAAAGGCCCAGGGACCTGCTGGGCAGGGGGCCAGACTGCACTTCCTCTGCTTAAACTATGCTCGTCCCATCCTCCCCAGCCCACCTACCCTCCCAGCCACCTGCTTTTCACCCCAGGCAGTCCCTAGCCTCCAGCAACCCCCTTTCCCTCCTAGCCTGGGAGGAAGCTCAGTGGGGAGGTCTCAGCCAGAGAAGGAAACTAGCCTGACCTTGGGGACACTTCCCCTGGGTGGGAGGGACCTCTGAGCACAGCTGACCAGGAAGGCTGAGCCTGTGAGGCTGGAAGCTGGAAGCACTGTAGGGGCTGGGGCCTTACAGGAAATGTCTGTATGGAGGGGGAGGTATTGAAGCTGGAGGCAGCAGGCTCAGGCCAGGGTGCTCAGAGCCACTTGGGAGGGTGGGCCTGTGGAAACCCTCACCTGTGGGCCTGGCGCTGAGGCGCTGGCCGGCAGGGCTCTGAGAAGTGCAGGTCCTGGGAGTTTGGGGTTGGCTCCGAGAGTGTAGCCAGAACAAAGTGGCCATCCAGCAGAGAGTCCTTGATGGCAAAGATGGCTGGCCTGGACAGATGATGGGTCCCAGACAAGGTAAGGGCCCTTTGGCTCCTGGCACCCCAGAGCCCTCCCCTCCCTGTCCTGAGGCTGGGAATTACCTGCCGGGAGCATCGAAGTGAATGCTAAGAGACAAGTTTGCTGACTCTGCGAAGCTCAGGAGCCCCTGGGAGGAGAGAGCAGAGCAGTGAGGCCTTGGGCAGGACAGGGAGGATGGGATGGTGAGGGTATGGGGGGGAACCTCACCCGGAATTCTTTGAGGCAGAAAGTGATGGCCACCCCTTCTTCAGCCTGCAGCTGCTGGAAATCCTCCTGCCCAATGCTCATCTCAGTCACCATGGCTTTGATGGGGCTGTCTGTGGGGGCAGGAACAAGAGAAACCTGGGCCCATAGGTCCTAGCTCCTCCCACCCCATCATTCCCTATCCCAGGCCCCATCCAGACCCCTCACCTGCCTCTCCCTCCTGGTAGCTTCGCAGGATGACCCTGCGACCATGGCCAATGCCCAGCGTCACTTCAGCCAGTGCAGGGGGGAAGGGCAGAACAGCCTCCCCCAGAAGCCTGTGGGGAGGGCAGAGCATTACACCTAAGGCTTGGCCCTACCCAGTGGTTTTGCTCTCAGAGGACCTGAGGCAGGACAGTGACACATGCACCAGTATGGAAGGGGGATTGCCATGAGCCAGGCCTAACATGCCCCAGGAAGGAGGACAGGGTGAGCAAGACATGGTTCCTGCCCCATCAAAAGCTCCCAGGCTGTCATGGCAGCAAAGTCCACTGTAAGGGACAGGACAGACAAGAGTAGAGCCCAGAGAAAGCAGCAGGAAGGATGCCTATACCAGGCAGGCAACACCTGTCCATCCAGGGGTGGGACACCACACCCATTCTATCCTTACCACTTGGCCTTCAAAAAGAACCCTACATCCTTGTTTTCTAGGGATACATGGTAATAAGTAGTTACAAATGAAGTAATATTTAGAATTAGCCTCAAGACAGTTGGGACAGGAGCTGGCATCTTCTATATGTATTTAAAATTGTAAGAAAAAGAAAAAATTACCCATTAAAAAAGAGAAATAGCCTCAAAATCCAGTCCAGAGGTGATCGCCTTCCCTCTTTACCTAAAGGAGCAGTGCCATACACAGAACTCAGAAACCACAGAGTCAGGACCCAAAGGGACCTTCAAGTTACATGGCCTATAGCTCCTAAAAGAAATGAACGAGACCTTGGGCTACTTGAATGCCAGGAGCACCCAGCATGGGCGGGAAGGGAGCCACCCTCTGCACTGGTCTTCACCAGGCACCTGGGCCTCCACTGCAGTCCCGGCCTCCCAGCCCCCGGGGTTCCAGCTCTGGAGCTGCTTGTTAGGCAGGCCGCCTGGACCACAACCTCCCCACCCAGCCTCCTGCCTTGACCTGAGGACTCAAGGCTAAAGTCAGGGCAGGTTGGGAGAGGCTGCCCTTGAGTGGGGAGCACCCCAGAAGGATAACCAAGCCAAAGACGGGTTTTGACCCTGAGCTACAAAGCTTGACGACAGACTTTCAAGGCTGCTCAGGCCAGAGACCTACTCTCCAGAAGGCTGACTGGCCAGAAAGACAAGCTGGGCCCTTGGGGTGAGACTATAGGCTCCTGAAGACAGTGAGGAGCCTACAGCAAGGGAGCCCCTGTCGCTCCTCTACTCCTCCTCTTAAAGAGACAGACAAGGACCTGAGAGCAAACTGGCCTGGATGACTGCTGAGGTCCACACGAACCCTGTAGGAAAAATGGTAACGGTGCCTTCTTAAATTGACCCTTGAGGCCCCAAAGAAGGAAGACAGAGACCTGGGGCTCAGCTTTCGGAAAGGTGGTGTACTTACTTTGCTGGGGCCCGGAGCAGATAGGGGCACGAGGCTGGGTCGAAGACAGCCTGCAGGGACTCACAGTCCTGGAAGGACAGGTTGTGAGTCTTTCTCACCCCTGGACAGGCAGACAGAGTCTCAGGACCTCGCCAACCTCCACCCCCATACCCCAGGCACCCCCTTGCTGGCCAGCTGCCCACTCACCGTATTTGCAGTGCAGCTGGACCACCAGGCGGCTGCTCCTGCCATTCAGGGACATGCAGCATTTCTCCACTGTCTTCTCCAGCATCACCAGCGAGCGGAAGACTGACAGGAACGACTAGGTGGGGGAAACACATCAGGCCAACACTGCGCCTCCAACAACCAGTTCTCACGTCCCTGTGGGCCCTAGCCCAGCATGGGCTCAGGGCCGTCACACCAGGAAGGGAGCTCCCACAACTATTGGTCATTGACACATTTCCAGGCCTCTGTTCATGCTGCTCCCTGTCTGGATGCCTTGTAACACCTGCTTGAATGTCACCTCTCTCGCCAGGTCCCTGGTAGGGTTGATCACCCTCTCCTCATCTGCATTCCCCTCTGCAGATGTCTTCACTGTGCTCCTCGCTGCACTGTGCACTGGCCTGCCCCTGCACACACCTCTCTCCCCCGTCAGCATCTACTGAGTGCCCAGAGCAGCCGCACTGCTGCGGGGGGCTCCAGGGGGGTGCAGTACCGCTGCTGAGGGAAGGCCCTCACCTTCATCAGGATCTTACAGCGCAGCGGGTCCTGACCAGGGGTGGCCGCCTGGTACAGCTGGAAGAAGAGTGGGGCAAAGAGGAAGCAGGCATAGGCAGAGCGGGAGGAGTTCACGGTCCGGAGAGAGAGCTGGGCAAGGAAAAGCAGGGAGAGGAACGCAGTCAGGGCAGTGACACTTGCCCTAATGTCCTGCACCTCCACCATCACCTGTTGAAATCCGGACCCCTCCGGTCATCGGATACCTTCTCCATGAAGCCTCCCCAGAGTTGGCCTCAGCAATGCTCCCACCAGGGCCTTACACCAACTCACTGCGCCTTTCCCCCCTGCCACCCCCTCCGGCCACCTGGCACTTCAGGGAGAGCAATTGTCCTCAGTCCACACACAGGCCTGGGAAACGACAGGGCCCAAACTGGTGCCCCAGCACCGGGGGGTGGACACTGAAACTCAGCTGACAAATCTGTCCTGGGCATCCTGCCTGGTGGAGGCGAGACTCAAGCCCAGGTTAGGGCTCCCTGTTGGAATGCCATCCCGTCCCATACCCCAGCTCCTCACCCCGTCTTCCAGGGGCTCCAGGTAGAGCTCGTCCCCGATTCGGGATAGAGAGTGGACGGCCTTGCCGAGCACTGCGTGGGGAGAAGAGCATCAGGGGTTAGGCTGGAGCCGCGGGCAGTCCCACGTCCCCCCGACCCCGCCAGTCCCCACTCACCCTTCACGTTGCCGCCTGTGACCAGACACTTCATGCCGCCACCTGCACCGAGGCCGGCCTGGCCTGCGCCCGGCTGAGACTGGCGGCCTCCCTCCTCTCGGAAGCGTGGATGGCCGAGCACCTTCGCGCGCACCACCCTGACCGCCCCGCCTCTTCATTGGTCCACACACCGGCCTCCGTCACGTGAGGAAGACGTTTGCAACTCCACTGTCACGTGACGGAGCCCGTTGGGGGCAGGTCACGTGGGCCGGGATTGGCCGGCGCGCACCTCGTTCGTTCCCTCTGGCAGGCGCGCGACTACGCAACCGAGCGCGGAACACGGAGGACGCGGCCCGGTGCTCGGTGCGGGGGAAGGCCGCTCGCGTCACCGGCTCAGTGCGGGCTTCCCAGGTGTCGCAGCCAGACCGTCCGCACCGACCGGCCCGGAGACTCGGATACAAGCTGCAGCCATCAGCACTAGAGAAAGATGAAAGCAATCGCGGCCGGATCCCGCTGGGGACGTGGCCGTTCGTTCCGGCTTCGAGGACCTTTCGTTGATTGTTGAACCTAAGAGTCCCGGGCGGAAAGGGCTGGCCGGTGTACCTCGCAGGGGGAAGCGAGAAGAAAGGCTCGGGGGTGAGGGTTAGCCCGTGCGGGAGGGAGGTGGGTCTTGGAGCCGCGCAGAGGGGTGGGGGTGGCCGCCACTTGACCAGGCGCACTAATGAGCAGCACTGGACACGTTTACGAGGGTAGAGTCGTACTTACGTGGCCATTTAAAACAACAACAACGCCCAACCCGGGCTGTGCTAAAGGAAGGGTCTCATCAGCCAGGGATGTCTGCCTGGCCCTGGGCGCCAGCCCCCCGGGTAATGGGGAAGGCAGGCCTGGGCGGGCTCGCCGACCCCTGGTTTCCCGCAGCACCAGGGCTCTGAGGTGCTCTGAAGGGCCCCGTCGCGCCGTTCCTTTAGGGCAGCCTGGCCTTGCCCCTCTGCTGCTGTCTGCAGCGAGGATACCTTTGCCTGCGGACCCCTTGCCCTCCAACTCCTAGCCTGCCATGGTGGGCCCCACTTGTTTCCCCTTCTCCTTGCCCTCATCTCCTCTCCACACTGGGCTCTCGGGAGGTCATTCTCTCCTCCCAGAGGGATCAGTGTAAATGGCACCACCTCTGTGCAGGCATTTGGGTAAGTAAACTTGGAGTCATCCTTGGCCCCACCTTCCCCTCACTCCACATACTACAATTTTTTGGCAAGTCCTGAGTCTACCTCCCAAACAGATGACAACTTCAACCTTCCTCTTCCATCTCCAGAGCCATCATCCTGGCTAAGGACACCACCATTTCCCATCCGGACGACTGACCAGGAGCTCTCTGAGTCTGTCTCATCCAGTCCACTCTCCGCACGGCACCAAGGCGACCTTCCTAAAATGCCAACCATGTCCCGCCGCCCCTTGTTTACACCCTCCAGTGGTTTCTAACCACTACACTGCCCATAAAATCCACACTTCTCCCCCCAAACCTCAGGAGCCGGCCCAGCCTCTTCACCTGTCTCTGGCCTTCCTGCCCAGCCCATCAGTTCTCTGAGCCATCACATCCGTTTCCATCTTGGGATCTCTGCACAGGCCATTCCTACCACTGGGGATGCTCTGCTCCCTTCTCACTGCTGGCTCCTTTTCCTGGGGCTCAGCTTCAAGCAATAGGCCTCTGCCCGCTCCCCCATGCCCCCCTTCTCTCTAGCTAAGCACTTAGCACCACTCAACATTATTCCACACGTGTGTGCATTTATTCAACGGGCGTCTTCACCACTAGTATGTCAGCTCCTGAGCACAGGGACCATGGCTGTTTTGTTTGTTGCTGTATCCCTGTGCCTCACACAGGCCTGGCCCTCAGTAGAGGGTAGTACACGTGTTCAGTGGGTAAATGTGTGATCCAAATGAAGATGAGCTGCCTCCAAGTCACTACATTCCTCATAGAATCCACACTCTACCCCAGACCTGCCCAGCCTCTTCACCTGTCGCTGGCTCATAGCCCCACCCTTCCCTGGACAAGAGCTGCCCCCCACCCTGTCCTGACAGAACAACAAAAGAACCCAGCACAGCTATTCCCTTCCTTGCCTTTCGTCCCCCTCCTGGATGTCCCTCTCTTTCACCCCAGCGTAAGTCAGCATAGCCTCACAGCTTCCCCGCCTCACCTCTGCCTCACACCATTACCTGAGCAGCCCAACCGGAACAGGAGATAGACACCAAAGCTCTCTGGATGGCCAGGAAAGGAAGCTGTGATTATGCAGTCTTGTCTGCCCCTGACCCCTACGTCTGTAGAGTCTTAGGGCCTTGAGGTCTTTGGAGCAAGGCCCTGGGGAGAGGGAGACAGACTCTTTAGGACTTTCTCTCTCTCTCTCACGCACACGCACACGCACGCACGCATGTCAAAAGTCGGAATCTGCCCTTCTGAAGGGCTCAGACAACAGAAAGGAGGCTAGGGTGGGAGTCAGGAGGCCTGTTTCTAGTCTGTGCTCCAACACAGATTCGCCGTGTGACTTTGTGTAAGTCCCTCCCTGGCTCTGAGGCTGTTGGTGGCATGAGATGCTCACTGCGGTGCCCCGGCTTCCCTATGCCCCTCATCTGGCCGTAGCTCTGGAGAGGAGCTGTCATTGGCTGTCTTCATTTTTGTTAATCCTCACCCGAGGATATTTTTTCCATTGATTTTTAGAGAGAGTGGAAGGGAAGGAGGGAGGGGGAGAGACAAACATTGATGTAAGAGAGGGACATCCATTGGTTGCCTCCCTCATGCGTCCTGACCCGGCTGGAGATTGAACCTGCAACCTAGGTAGGTGCCCTTGACTGGGAATCAAACCTGAAACCCTTCTGTGCTCGGGCTGACACTCTAACCACTGAGAATACCAGCCAGGGCTCCTTTTTTTAAAAAAAAAAAAAAAAATATATATATATATATATATATATATATATATATATATATATTTTATTGATTTTTAGAGGAAAGGAGAGAGAAAAAAAATAATGTGAGAGAAACAGTGATTGGCTGCCTCCTGTATGCACCCTTACCAGGGATCAAACCTGCAACCTGGATCTGTGCCCTGACTGGTGACCTTTTGGTGCATGGGATGAGGCTCAACCAACAGCCACACCGGTCTGGGCTGTAATTGGCTGTCTTGCTTCCCCCAGGCAGTGGGGCCAGAGGGGGCTCTCCAATCTGGGGTCAAGCAGCCTCTCCAGGCTGTAGTTGGCACAACCAACAAAACCTCTCAGGTCCAGAAGGGAGGATTTACAGTGGGGGCATGAGAGCCTAGAACTGTCAAGAACCCTTTGTGTTGACAGGGCAGGCAGTGACTATAGGGACACAAAGACAATCTGGGGTCTGTGCCAGCAGTCAGGAGGCCCGGGGACCTCCAGTCCTACTCACAACTTCAAGCAAGACTCTTCTCTGGGCCTGTTTCCTCTTGATAAAAATGAGGGGATTGGATGAGATGCTCTCAGAACCCTTTCAAAGCCTAGATTCTTAGTCTTCACCATACCCACCTGCGACCTCAAGTGCATATATGGGAGTTGGGGGGGTGGCAGATAGGGGACAGAAGAAGGTGGTTTACCGCCCTAACCGGTTTGGCTCGGTGGATAGAGCGTCGGCCTGTGGACTGAAGGGTCCCAGGTTCGATTCCGGTCAAGGGCATGTACCTTGGTTGCAGGCACATCCCCAGTAGGGGGTGTGCAGGAGGCAGCTGATCGATGTTTCTCTCTCATCGATGTTTCTAGCTCTCTATCCCTCTCCCTTCCTCTCTGTAAAAAAAATAGATGCCGAAATCGGTTTGGCTCAATGGATAGAGCGTCGGCCTGCGAACTAAAAGGTCCCAGGTTCGATTCTGGTCAAGGGCATGTACCTGGGTTGCGGGCACATCCCCAGTAGGAGATGTGCAGGAGGCAGCTGATCGATGTTTCTAGCTATCTCTCTCCCTTCCTCTCTGTAAAAAATCAATAAAATATATATATTTTTAAAATCAATAAACTATATTAAAACAAAAAAGTGGTTACCATTGCAGACTTTTTTTTTTTTAATCCTCACCTGAGAATATTTTTTTCCATTGATTTCTAGAGTGTGGAAGGGAGAGAGAGGGAGAGAAACATTGAAGTGAGAGAGACGTATCGATTGGCTGCCTCCTGCTGGAGCCAGGGAACCTGCAACCTGAGATACGTGCCAGGAATCAACCCCTCTGCCCTTCAGTCCTGGGGCCGATGCTCTAACCACTGACCAAACTGGCCAGGGCCCATTTCAAACTTTAAAAATAATTATCTGTTGGGAAATTTCAGTTCAACCACTACTTCTCACCCAACTGGTTAGGTTTGAAGTCACAGGAATCCCCAGAGCTCAGTAATTCATTTAATTCAGAAACACATTTCTAAGTTCAGGAACAGAGTACAGGATACAACTCCCCGCTACCCTGGGCTTCCACTGCACCGGAGAGGACAGATTAAAGGGACAGCCCGTGCCAAGGCTCTGATGTGGTCCAAACGTGTGGTTCTACTGGGATGACCAAGGGGGCGAGGCAGCTCTGAGCTGCCAGCAGGGCACTACTTGCCCACCTGTAAGTGGTTCACCAGGTGCCAGTGGTGCCTGTAGGCAGGCCCAGGCCTCTCTCATTCCCCAGCATTTCTCAGCAGTTGGGGCAAGCTTGGCACATACCGGTGGCTTAAGCATATATTGAATGACTGAAGAGCATAACATTCAAAGTGGTTACAAGATTTGGACTCGGGTTGTCTATTGAGGTGGTCAATGGGATTCTAGGCACTAGCCTGCCTGGATCTGAATCCTGGGTTCATCACTTTTAGGTTGTTTGCAAGTAGACACGTTGCCGATATTCTCTGAGCCTCAGTTTACTCATCTGTAAATTGGGGGAAGGAAAGGGCTGTTGTGAGGACTAACTCAGTGTTTATACAGCTCTTAGCACGCACTGTCAGTCTGACCGTGATGATTATTGCTGTGTCCCACTACCTCCATCTTGCGTGTGCCCTCACAGGATTCTAGGGTCAGAACCAAGAACAAAATAAATCATATTAGGGAGGAATCCACACTAGGAAGCAGGGAGGGAAGACCCCCAGGGAAACATTGCAAGGAAAAGGCCCAGAGGCCAGGGACTGGAAAGAACCGGCAGGACTCAGGTGGGGCAGAGGTCAGCCCCAGGGAGAAGGTGTGGGGGAGGCCGTGGCTGTGGCCATGTGCTGGCCCCTCGATGCCTTCTGCCTCGTGAGGGGAATGTAAGTTCTCTGTCTTCTCGAGCTGCCAGAGGCTGACCCGAGGCAGTGGCTGTGCCCGCACTGCCAGGCACGGTGCGCAGACAAGCCCAGGTCCCTGCAGTCTGCAGGGCAGGAGGTGGAGGGGAGATGGGAGGGAATTTTCTAAACCCACAGCAGAGAAGGGGGAAGCATAGGCTTGTTCACCAAAACCTGGCACGCTGGAATTACAGGCCCCCTTGGAGCACAAGTGAGGTAAGTTTAGGACAAATCAAAGGCAGCGTGCTTCACCCAGCAGGGGAGGACACCGATGGAACTCATTACCCCAAGATGTGGTCTCGGCTGGGAATATAAATAGCTTCACAAAAGGTTTAGATAAATCTGTGGATGACAGCTCCATTCATGGCTAGAAGGGGAAGGAAGCTGTTGGGGGCCTGCTGGCCTGTGGGGAAAGCCTCAGGGCGGGACCTGGCCTCCCCAAGAGCAGCTCAAGGGGCCCCGGTCCAAGGCAGGCTTCTGGCCACAGGAACCCCAGGTGGCAGCATCAGGGTTCTGGCAGGCTGGAGCCCCGTCTGAATCCCGGGGTTCTTTCCTCAACCCCCACCACGTTCTGTCTGGGGAGATAGTGCACTTCCAGCTCTGGGGAGTCCTGGCTGGGTTGTCCCCAAAGGGGCCAGCAGGGGGAGACAGACACCGCGTCCAGTCCCAGCTCCCAGAACAGAGTCGGGATGCTCTGCCTGTAGGGTCGGCAGGCACCGTGGGGCCAGCTCTGTGCCCCAGCCAGCTGGGCACCTGAGGGCGGGAGGGGCTGAGATGGGCTTACTGCAGTGCGGGGTGAGGGGAGACTAGGGAATGGGGGCGGGGCGGGAGGGAGGGAGGCCACTAATTAAGAGCAGAGTGGCTCTGGAGCCACCTTGCCCTCTGTCCCAGGAGACCCAGAGCCCCTGGCTGGCAGGCCTGGGTCTCTAGTTCCAAACTGTTCCATGGGGCACATACAGGAGCTTCTGAAAGCTCCTCCCCAGCCCCAGCAAGGTTCCAGGCCGGGTGTGGCTTTTCCCTTTCTGCCACTCAGATTCTCCCCGGCCCCTCTGGAAGTCTTTCCTCACATCTCCGTCCATGGACCTTTCTGTGCACCACAGCCCTTTAGAAACCTTTAGTTCTCGAGGACCTGTCTCATTTAACAGATTTTGTAGCAGGCTGAAACTGACATGCACAGGGAAGGACGAGTTGTGGTCCTCAGAAAGGTGCCTTGGGGGCCAGTAGGGGTGAGGGGGCTCCTCAGAGACCCAAACTACCCACATCTTGCAGACAGATGACCTGAAAGCTCAGAATGGGGCAGGCACCCAGCACAGTCAGGATCAACTGGCTCCTCTCAACCCTTCCGAGCTCGCTGTGCCCACGCTGTTCCCCTCCCACTCCACCCTCCTTTAACACATTGAATCTCTACCGGAGGCTGGGGTGCAAATTCAAATGCTCAGGAATCATTTATCATTGGAGGAGAGCTGAGCAACAGCCCAACTCTAGAACTCTCTAGAGTTCTGTGTCTGTGCCCTGTGTGGGGAGTCAGAGCCGGGTGATGGGGACAGTTCAGGAAGGCAGAATCAAAAGGACAGAAAAGGCACAGACACAGGGGCTTGCAAGGGGGCAGTGGCATCATTAGTGGAAGCAGGAGGATAGGGCATGAGGGGCAGAGAACAGTAATATTTAACATTATTGAGTGCTAAGTGCCAGAGATTGACTCGTATTAACTGGGTCAACCCTTATTCTGAGGAAGGTACTATTACCATCACCCCTGCGCTATGCAGGAGAAAATAGGTGTGCAGGGATCAAGTGATTTGCCCAAAGTCACACAGCTAGTAAAGCTGGAGTGGTCACCTGCAACTGTGTCATTCTCCCAACAGAGCAGGCACTTGAGATGCAGGCACTGGGGGTGGGACTCCCATCACTGCTTCCCTGGCATGGCCCAGGGAGGTGCTGTCTGTCCTCTGACCCCCAGGGTCCCTGAGAAGCCCAGACATTCTGGAGAAAGTCCTGAGAAGCTTGAAGGAAGGTGGCTGGTGAGGAGGGAGGGGACAGAGCAGGAGGAGCCGGCAGTGACTCAGCAGGGCAGGATAAGGATCTTCCAGCCCAGGGAGAGGTAACCCCACTCCTTTGCCAGGGGAGACGGAGTCACTGAGCCCGAGGCATGGGTTGGCCAGGGCAATGGAACATCCTGGAAGAATGGCGGGGGGGGGGGGGGTAGTTTCTGACAAGGGAGGAGTTGAGCATGGGGTATCCCTTCTGCCCCTGCCCATCTCGCACACCTGTCACCCAGACATCCTTGCAGAGAGTAGAGCCCAGGCAGGGCAGGGAGTGGCCCGAAGCAGAGCCTGGTTCCTCTTAGCTTCACATGGAGGCAGTGGGTGTGGTGTCCTCGGGGAGGCCTGAGCTGGTCCAGGTGTGGGTGGGGGCACAGGGCAGGGTAGGGCCCTTGCTGAGGTGGGAGGAGGCCCAGGGGTTTCCGCTGACATCATGGCCAGCTCAGGGTGAGACAGGGCCCTCTGGGCTCTTGCCCGCTGGAAGGAAAGGGAAAGTGCCCACCCCTGCTGCCTTCTCTCACCATCTGCCCTCAGTGGCCTCCAGGCCTGCACATTCACACTGGAGTGTTCACACGTGGTGGTGAAGAGGAGCTCTCTTTCCGGGGATGGATCCCTGGGGGCCTTGTCTGGCCCTAGTTAGTAGCCCAGAAGGGGCTTCTCAGGCTACCTAGCCCCTCCCTTTGCAGGCCATATAGTCTGGCCCTCAGGAAGCACAGGGACATCCTGGTCCTGGTTCTGCAGGTGGGTGGTCCTCTAACTCCCAGTTCAGTGCTCAGTCCTAATTCAAGCTTACTGCCCCTAGAATCTACAATTCTAACTGAGGGCATAGTGCCACTCCCTGTCCCAGGAGGTGATGTGGGTGACAGCCTAGCATCACAGTCAATTCTTGTCAGTAGTGGGTAGTGGGCAGGGGAATGGGGACTGTCCCTAGGAACGACTCAGTGTCCTGAAGAGACTCAGCACCCAGGTGAGCTCCCTCACGGCCAGGGCACTGGCAAGTCCTGCTGTTTCTGGAGCTGCTCAGCACCCAGCCTCTCCAGAGTCCCCTCCCAGGTTGATTCTGTGAGGGATAGTTAAAAGGACATGGCGCCGAGGTTCTGGGCTCCCGTCCTGGTTCTACTACTTGCATGACCTTAGACAGGTGACTTCATCTTACCAAGCCTGTTTTCTCACACATAAAATGGGGAAATAACAGTTCCAGTATTACAGGGTTATTGTAAGAATGAGATGGCCCTGGCCGTCCACTGTGGCTCAGTTGGTTGGAGTGTTGTCCTGTGCACCGGAAGGTTGCGGGTTTGATTCCTGATCAGGGTACATAGCTAGGTTGTGGGTTCAATCTCCAATCAGGGTGCAACTGATCAATATGTCTCTCTCTTTTAAAACAAATTTGTTTATTTTTGTAGAAACAAGTGCTCTATTTCTGCATTCATGGTTTATTTATTTAATCCTCATCCAAGGATATTTTTTCCATTGATTTTTAGAAAGAGTGGAAGGGAGGGAGACAGAGAGAGAAACATTGATTGGTTGCCTCCTGCACAGGGATTGTCTGCAACTGAGGTACATGCCCTTGACTGGAATTGAACTGGGACCCTTCAGTCCCTGGGCGGACACTCTATCCATTGAGCCACACTGGCTAGGGCCAATGTATCGCTCTTACATAAATGTTTCTCTCTTTCTCTCTCTCTCTCTCTCTCTCTCTCTCTCTCTCTCTCTCTCTCTCTCTCTCCCCCTCTCTCTCCCCTCCCTCTCCTACATGCACACAGGTCAGTCTCCACCCCTCCACCCCATAGCCTCTTAGGGTTCCTCTCTGTGTCCCTGGCACTTGGCATGGAGTAGGCACTCAGGGAATGTTTAGTGAACAAATGAATGAATTAGTAGATATCCTTACCTCAGTGGGCTTCTCTACCACCATACTCCTGCTCACCCATCAGAAGGGCATCAGACCAGAAGCCTTCCTGGTTTAGGAATCCAGGACACCAGAGGCCAGTGCCCCTACAGTGCCAATCCTTCAGCTGCCTGGGACATGGTGTTGTTGGGGCATCTGGAGAGCCTTCCCTGGGGATACCAGTTCTGGGGGGAAGGTGGGAGGGAGAAGTGGGAATCTAGCTCATCCATATGCCAACACCGACTCACCCCCATCACTTTGGAGGGCAGCTCAGTCATCACCTGGTGCCAGCCCTGCCCCCTGCCCAGCCATACCCCTTGGAGCCTTATCTGCTACCTCACTGTGAATGGTAAGGCTTGGAGTCTAGAAGGCCAGAGAGGGCAGCAAAGCAGTGTCTGCCTCCTCAGCTCACTGATACTCCCACCATCCTGTGGGGGAGTTGGTGGAAGGTGGTCCTATCCCATTCCACAGAGAGGTGATGGGCCACACTGACCAATTGGAAGCCCAGCATTCTGACTTCCAGCCTGGCCCTCTGCCTCTGCAAGGAGCCTGGGACCTCTGCCCAGGGTACCTCAGGCCCCTGCCTGTGGCTGCCACTGCTCCTCCTGCCGTCCAGTCACATTTCTACCCTGAAGCTCTCCCTCCTCCCGGAGCTCTCCTCCCCTCACCATCCTCTGATCTCCAGGGTTAATGGGTGTCTCTTGTCACAGGACTGTGATATTCTTAAAGGCAGGGGTGGGTTTTCCTCCTCCCTCGTCTTTTCTAGGACCTAGAACCCAGCGAGGGCTCAGGAAATGCCTGCACAACACACCAGGGATCTGGAACTCAGGTGTGTGTGTGAGGTGTCTCCTCTAACCTCTGTCCTGCCCCCAGCAGCAATGAACAGGAAGAGCCACAGGGGAGCAGGAACCTTCCGGAGGTCCCAGCTAGAAATCAGAGGGCAGCCACCTGTGCCCTGCCACCCACAGAAGCCCTGGAGGTGCCATTCCTACTCTGCCTCTCCTTCCTTCCTTTGAGACCCAATAGCCCACTCCCATTTGGGATTTGGTAGAATAAAGGCCTAGCCTTTATTCCAGCCCCCACCCCACCCACTGGCAGCTCCTAGCCTGCTGCCTTTGCCCAGGCATGGCAGAGGGGCACAGGCAGCGTGGAGATGGAGCTGATTTTCCCTTTGGCAGTAGAGAAGAGGGGGAGGGGAGAGGCTTGCCCCCCATTCCTCCATCCTCCCCCCACCACCACAGAGAGGGGAGAGGGCAGGGATACAAGTCCAGACAAGAGGCAGAGGCAGACGGGACTTCCTCAGCTTGTGGGGTCACAGTATCAAGCCCAGGGGCTGTGTGTAAAGCCAATCGTTCCTGCACCCACCTGGCCTGGTCCTCATTTGAGAGTTGCAGCCCTTGGTTCCTTTGAACCAATGCTTTCTAGACTCTTGAGGTGAATATTTGCAGGGGGGGGGGGGGGTGGAGGCAACATGGTAAGCTCCCCCTCAACTACAGAGTCTGTTCCTCTTCCTCCTTGACTCCTGCTCCTCCCTCCTTCCCACTCCCACCCATTTATTTGCCTTTGTGTCTCCTCTTTCCTGTTCTGTCCCTTCCCTTCTCCCCCTCCTCTTCCCTCAGCCCCCACCCTCCTCCTTCAGCTCCCCTCTCCCCCTTTTTCTCCTGGCCCCCTCCTCCTCTCCCTCGGTGGGGCTGCTTTCTCCCTGACTCAGCAAGGTGCTTTATAAGGTGCTGAGGGGGCTCAGCCAAATCCAAACCACATTGTCTGTGCAGACACTCTCCACAAGGAGCCGGCTGCAAACCAGGGAGGACTTGAGCAGTTCCCTCTCCCTCTCCCCTCCCCTCCATGGCTCCCTCCCTCTGACAGGGTGGCTGCTAGGGGACCTCCTGGCTGGCCTCAGTGCCAGTCACCCACTGGGCATCTGCCTTCTTGACCTTGGCATGGGCATCAAAGATCGTTGGGCTCGCCGGCCAAGAATGTCATTGAAACTTCAGCGTTCAGGCTGGGGGTGGGGGGGTTGTGGGGGAAGAGGGAGGCCCTGAGCACTTTTCCAAAGGGCCCCTCTAAGGCAGATGCCCTAGAGCCCATCAGAGCTGCTGCTGATCCCCTAGAAAGTCCCCTGCCCCCAACTCCAGGCTAGCTCCCCTTTCCCAGTTCTTTTTCTTGTTTAGGAAAAAAAGAAAAAGAAAGAAGAGGGGAAAAACTCAACAACAAAGTCTGTCCCACTCCAGTGAGGTAATTGAAAACAAACTTCTTCCCCACCCCCCCATCCCCCCCACCCCAGTTCTCCAAGTGCAGACAGGGAAGAGCTGCCCTGGGAACCCAGTGCTGGTCATGACATACCGCCTGCTCTGACCTACAGGCTGGAGGGGCTGTGGCAGGGCTGGCAGAGCATCCGCCTTTCTCTGGGGGCACCAGGAAAGGAGTGGGGAGCGTGGGCTCTGACGCTGTTCCAGAGAGAGGAGTCACCGTCCAGGTCTGGCCCACTATCGCCTTTATCCCTTTGAAACAACAAATAAACAACAACAAAAGCAACAAATTTAAATGTTTATTGCTGGTCTGGTTCTAGAGCTCTCCAGCCATGGAGATCAAATAACTGTCCCCCAAGAAAAGTCATGAAGTGGAGATTCCTGCACGATCCCAGATGAGAGCTGTTTTCTCTGCTCGCTTCCTAGCAGACCTGTGTAGAGCGAGGAAGACCCTCCAGGGAGGTTCTAGGCTTAGGGGTCCCCAGTGTATCCTACCCAGCAAGTCCCAACCCAGGCCTGAGGGAAGGAAGGAGAAAGAGCACTCCACAGCCAAATCGCCCCTACCCCACCACCGGAAAACCAACAACCCCAAACCCCAATGTCTTCATGGGGAAGCATTTCACAAATGGGGTCGTCCATTGCCTTGAATTAGAACATTCTCGCTGAGTCACCCATGATGCCCTGGTGTTGAAACTGGTCCGGGTGCCTCGTGTTGATTAATGAATTACAAACCCCCCACCCGTGTGTACTCTGCTGGCCGCTGGGAAGAATGAAGAACCCTGTGATCTTGAGGGGAAAGCACTCGCCACGTGGGCCTGTGGTGCCCTCTGCCACCCCCGCAGGGGGCATTGTGAACCGGTTAGTCACCTGCCCCGGCCAGCGCCTCGCTTAGCCCCAGCTTTTGGAAATGGGACAGGCGGCGGGACAATAGGCAAGGGGGGCGGTCAGCCCAGACAAAGGGCAGCAGGAAAAACACCATCACTTGCTTGGAGGCCAGCTCGCTGGCATTTGGGAGAATGTGTCATTGCATTTACTGTGTGTGTGTGTGTGGGGGGGGGGGGCGGTGAGCTTACACATGAGAAGGCAGAGGTAGGGTGAGCGCGGGACCCAGGGACCCACGCGGACAGGGAGCGGCGCCCCAGGCAGACTCGGAGGGAGAGGAAAAGGAGCGGGCGGCTCCCTGCCTGAGCTCTCAGAGTTTGCACACCGGCTGATGCCCTTCCCGCCCCCTCCCCCAGGAGGCCCAGGGTGGTACCACCGCAGCCTCGCCTCACCTCACCCCCCCTCGGTGTCGTGGGAGGGAGAGGAGCCCCAGAAGCCCTCCCTTCCCTCCTCCCCCCTCCTCCCCCCACCCCAGGGAGGGCCGCTACAATTTGTGGTTACAGCTTTACACGTCAGAAAAAAAAAAAAGTTTGCAGAATGTCCCACACTGAAAAAAAAAAAATCCGAAACCGAGCGAAAAAAACCTGCGAGTGGGCCTGGCGGATGGGATTATTAAAGCTTCGCTGGAGCCGCGGCTCGCCCTCCCACTCCGCCAGCCTCCGGGAGAGGAGCCTCGCCCGGCCGGCCCGGCCCCCAGCCCCATGGACCTCCGAGCAGGTAGGAGCCAGGCGTCCGAGGCCCCGGCCCCCGCCTCCGCTCAGGAGCCTCGAGATCCGGTTCCATCCTTCCCCCGGGAGCCCGGAGCCGGGAGCCAGGACCTGCCCCCGCCAGCAGGGCTCGGGCCGGTGGAGGCAAGGCTGGGCGCCCTCGAGAGCGGCCCGGCGGGACGCGGCATTCCTGGAGTCCGCTCCGCGGGGCCAGGAGGTGGCCGGGAGCGCGGCGGGGCGTCCCGGAGACCCGCAGCCCTGGGGGGGCGGCCACCTGGAGCCCCAGCGAGGCGGGGTCCCGCCAATCCCGACGGACGAGCCCCGCGCAAAAGTCGGGGAGAGCGAGTCCGAGGCGGGAGCGGGGCTGCGGGAGGGAGACGCGGCGCGCGGGGTGGTGGGGGCCGGAGAGGAAGAGGGAGGGAGAGGAGGGAGACAGAGGGGAGCCCGGGGCCGGGCCAGCGGGAGGCGAGGGAGGCCGACACCTCGGGCCGTGCCGCTCTCCCTCCCCGGCCCGGCGGAGGAGAGGGCGGGAAGGAGGGCGGGCGAGAGGGGAGAAGAGGCGGAGAGCGGAGCCCGGCCGGGCCGGGCCGCGGGCCGGACTCGCGGCTTCCTAGCTGCGCGCCGCGCGGCCGGAGCCCACCATGCTGCCCGCGGCCGAGGAGCCGGCGGCAGGTAGGGGCCGGCGGTGGGGGTGGCGGCAGCGAGTCCTCGCACCGCCCGCCTCGGCCTGGGAGTGATTAGTGCAGGGGGGGCGGGCGCAGCCCGGCCGGACCGGGCAGGAAAAAGTCCGTCACCCTCCGGGGAGCGGCGGGAGCGGCCGCTGGGCGCTGGCGGCCCGCGGGCGGGCGGGCGGGCGGATCGGGGAGTTGACGCGCGGGAAGGGGCAGCGGCCCGGCGGAGCACGGAGCCCCGGACCCGCCCCCGCCCCGGCCGACGGGAAGGGAGCACCCGGGCGGGAGCGGGCCGGGGGCGGGGCCGGGGGCGCCGGGGCCACACAAGGGGAAGGCGCCGCCGCCGCCGCCGCCGCCGCGGGGAGAGGGCCCGGAGCGAGGGGTCACCGCCGAGGGGGGAGGGCCAGGAGCGGCCGCCGCCGCACAGTTCCCGCGCCGAGGCCCCCAGGGAACCCCGCGTCCCTGGAGCCTCGCAGCGTCCCCCTGACCTCTGCCCTCCCACCTTCCTTGTCTGCTGTCCAGAAGTCCTCCCCAGAGACCTCCAGTCCCGGAGGGCCCGTCCCAGCTTTCCCCTGCGCCCGGCCTGACCCTCCCGCAGGGGTCGGAGGGGGCTGCCCGGAGCCGAGGGGAGCAGGCGGTCCCGCGGCCGGAGCAAGCCGAGCCCTTTAGAGAGGCTGTGGGCGGGGGCGCTGGACACACTCCTGCCAGACGCTCTCTAACCCGGACGGACACCCCCGTCTCTCAGGGTCCCCGCAGACCCCTCCTGGGCTCCCACACACAATGCCCTTCCGTGGGACACCGAGGCACATCCCCTGACGGACCAGACCTGCTTCCACCGCTGGCTCAGGCACTCACTGCGCCCGAGCCACGAGCTCAACCAGGGAACGGGCACCAGGCAGTGATGGCAGCAACTGTCACCCAGCTGCCCCAGAAGGCTCCCCCCTCCCTCTCCCCTCGCAGAGCCCGCACTCCTGCCCAGTCACACTGTGCACACCGCCCTGCCACGCCCGCTCGGCCGCTAGTGACACTTCACATTCCTCCCCACAATCCCACCTGCTTGTTCACACCGGGGCAGCCCCGGTCCCTCAGAGCCCCTCCCAGGCCTTTCGGATAACAACACCCTTTGAAACTCACCCACACACTTACCCCTACATTTCCTAACTTCTTCCCCTGCCTCGCTAAAGCCGGTGGCCCAGCTTCCCTGGCCTCAGCTCTCTCTGAGCACCCCCAGGGTCCTTTTGCAGCACCATCCAGAACCCTCTCACTCCAAAGAAAGCCCAACTCCTGTGTGCACATGGACTTCACAAGGCAAGGCAGCTGGCCTGCCTGGCTGCTGCTTTCCCAGGCCTCAGTTTCTTGTCATTTAGGTGGAAGAGAAGGGCGGGGGTGGGGGGGGGTGGGGAGCTGTTGAGGAGGACAGCAGAGACAGAGCCCCTGTGGTTCTGCTGAGGAACTTAAGCATGCACGGTGCAAGCCCTCACTACAGCCCCATTACCTGATGGGCTGCTGGCAAAGCGAGGTCTCCTGACTTCTGGGGGCTCATGTGTATTCACTCACTAAGCCACCTCTCAGCAGCCTGGGGGACAGGAACCAAGGAGAGGATGGAGGGGAGGGCAGACCAGGCAGCCCAGAGGACAGGAAAGTCCCGCTGTGACTGTGGGCCTTTCCCTGGGAAGGCAGGTTGGGAAGCTCCCCCATGAACCCGTTCTTAGTCTCAATGCCTGGATCTCATACCACAGTGGGCACCACCCCCTAACCTGCTTCATTCCCCCAATTCCCCTCAATAGACCCCTTCAAAGTCACCAGGATGCTTTCCTGATCTGGCCTGAGGACAGGGCTTTTCCTTCTGGCTCCCACACTTAGCCCTACACTCGGGCTCTTATGCATTCTGCTGATAGCTCTTAGCCACCAGTTCCAGGAGCAGTCTCCCAGCTGACTTGTCCTGCTCACCCTGACCATCCTGGCACATCTGTACTGCCGAGCCCCAAACCCTTAGTGAGTGGAGTGAGGTCAGCCTGGGGGATACAGGCTACAGACTGAGGGGCAGCTGGCCAAAGACATGCACACACAGGTGTGCCTGTCTGTGCAGCGTGTCAGGGTGGCCATGCGCTTGCAGTCCGAGGTGTGCCTGTGAGTGTTCATGAGGGGGGCCTCGGTTCCCAGAGCCCAGGGATCTGGATGGAATTAGGGGCCGGCCCAGGCGGGGGCCAGGATGGGGGGGTGAGGGGGGCTGCAGCAGGAAACGTGAGCTGCACTCATTAGCTCCTCACGTGCTCAGCCGGATTTATAAACACAGGGGAAGACGGGATGTAAACAATCAGTGGGCAGCAGCCAGAGCCAGAGCTGGGGCGGGAGCTGGTCGGGTGCCAGGACTGGGAGATGGGGCCCAGGACACAGCCCTTAGTGGCCAGGTCCACCTGCACACCATGAACTTGGAGAGGAGGGTCAATGAGGGCTCCAGGATGCCCACTGCACTCTCCTTCCTAGGGACACAGGCAAGCTGCAAGCTACTTACAACTAAACCGCAGGTTGTCTCTGCCCCAGATGCTTTTGCTGCCTGAGATATGGGAACATTTTGCCCGGAGTGGAAGCTGTCATGACAGAGGGTAGAGCCCCGTCCTGTCCCCTTTCTCCTTTCCTAGCCCTTTTCCCCTCTGGGTTTCTGAGTCTCCTTCCCGCTTTCTGGTTCTCTCTATGGGTCAGTCAGTTGGATCCTTCTGCTCTCTCCCTTGCACCCCCCCACCCACCCACACTGCAGTGACAGTTACCTCAGAACTGAAATATTCCTGGAAACACCGGCCTTGTCTGGTTAATTTCATGAGCCGTTTTTCTGCCCAGATGACTTAGCTCTTGTTTATCCAAAGGCTTCTCCCCCTCTCCCCCTACTGTCCCTGTGTAGGGAGCCAGTGCTCCCCAGGGATGTCCCACAGGGCCCAGAAGAGGAGGGGGGAAACAAGTCCCATAGCTGCGTTCCTGACTGTTTCCCCCCCCCCCCAAATGGGATAAGCAGAGCCCTGCCCCAGAACTCTTGTCTAGCAGGGCTGCCCAAAGCAGGGTGGGGTAAAGAGGCAAGCCCAGCTCCCAATTCCTGCTTCAGCCAGGACCCTCAGCATTGCCACTGACTGCCAGCCAGGCCAGACTCAATCTTGAAAGCTACCTCAAGGCTGGAAGGGCCACTGCCCACCTCAGCAGGTCTCTACCTCCAAAACTACCCCCACCTTGTACCAGTAGGATCTTGGGAGTGACTCAGTCAGACAGCCAGGCTAAGAGTAGCCCAAGGCTTCATGCAGGGGAGAAGGGCCTGGAGTTGTCTTGGGATGTGAAGAACAGGGACTAGAAAGGACCTCAGGGTCAGCAAGAGCGCAGACGGAAAGAAAGAGTAAGGAACATTCAGGAGGGAGTGCACAGGCTGGAGATGGGGGCAGAGCAACAAGGGAGCCTGTCCCTCAGGGAGCAGTTGTGTGCCTGACCCTCCGCTCTGTCCTAAAACACATGCCTGTGAGTGTGCGCGCGCACACACACACACGCACGCACACACGCGCACACATGCACACACGCGCACACACACACGCACACACACACGCACACACATGCACGCACACGCACGCACACACACACACGCACACACACGCACACACACGCACACACACGCACGCACACACACACACGCACACACACACACACGCACGCACGCACACACACACACACGCGCGCACACACACGCGCTCGCGCACACACACACGCACGCACACACGCGCGCACACACACGCGCACACACGCACGCACACACACACGCACGCACACATGCGCACACACACATGCGCACACACACACACACGCGCACACACACGCACGCACACACACCAAGAGCCCTTCACCAAAAGGGCAGGTCCCTGAGACCAGCAGGACCCTCCCTCCCACGCTCCACCAGTACAGCCAGTCAGTCACACATCTGAAAGTCAAGACTGACCAGTTGGCGTGCTCAGTGATGGTCGACCTCTGAACCAGGAAGTCATGATTGAATTCCCAGTTTGGGCACGTGCCGGGGTTGCAAGCTTGGTCCCCACTGTGGGGCATGCAGGTGGCAGCCGATGGATGATTCTCCCTCATTTCTCTCTCAACCCTTTCTCTCTGAAATCAGTATATATAAGGACTGACCAGTTGGGGACACTGCAGGAGTCCCACCTGATCCTTACACTCTGTAAGAGACATTCTATACAATTTGAATCCTAAACCCTTCCAAGTTTTACCCTCTCTAAAGCCCTGACCCAGTATTATGACTACCTGTAAACTTAACCTAGTCTTAACTCAAACCTCTCCTAACTCTAAGTACAGTCAAATTGTTAAACCCATATCCAACTTACTTTTATCAAAACAACACAAATCATTGCAGAAAATGTGAAAGTATAGAATATAAATTAGAAGGAAAAAAACTACTTATGGTCTCACATCTATCCAAGCTCAAAATCCACTAGCAATATTCTTAGTGACATGCCATGCATCACCCTATCTGAAAATCTGAATCAACACATTCACAAACCGTAGTCCCAGCCAACCCTCTGCCTGCCCAAACCTAACCACATCCCCCAGCTGGACTCAAACCTCAACCACACTCACTCAGCCAAATCCCAATAAATTAACCTGAAACTTTAAAAGCAACCCAGTCCTTAAAGCTAACCTAGCCCAATGCCAATTATAGCCTTACCTTATCCTAACCTTAATTGCTTTACCCAGTCCCAATGCCCACTGAATCCTGGCCAAGTGTTCTTGATCTTGAACCTCACCTAAAAGCTGGGAAAATCATGTTTCCCAACCACCTATGTCTGTTCTCACAGCACTGACCCCTGGCCTCTGGCATCCACAGATGTCCAGACTCTCCAGCGCCATCAGCTGACAGACACAATTCATTGAATACATCATTCTCTCTCTTCCTCTCCCTGCCCCCCTCCACTGATTGAAAGCTGATTGAAAGCCTCATGCAGCTTAACCTTTTCCCCATCTAAAACCCTATATAACAGTGGTTCTCAACCTGCCTAATGCCGCGACCCTTTAATACAGTTCCTCATGTTGTGGTGACCCCCAACCATAAAATTCTTTTCTTTTTTTTTTCTTTTTTTAAAAATATATTTTATTGATTTTTTTGCAGAGAGGAAGGGAGAGAGATAGAGAGCCAGAAACATCGATGAGAGAGAAACATCGATCAGCTGCCTCCCGCACATCCCCCACTGGGGAAGCGCCCGCAACCCAGGCACATGCCCCTGACCGGAATCGAACCCGGGACCCCTCAGTCCGCAGGCCGACGCTCCATCCACTGAGCCAAACCGGTTTCGGCCATAAAATTATTTTCATTGTTAATTCATAACTGTAATTTTGCTACTGTTATGAATCAATGTAAATATCTGATATGCAGGATGTATTTTCATCGTTACAAATTGAACATAATTAAAGCATGGTGATTAATCACAAAAACAATATGTAATTATATATGTGTTTTCCGATGGTCTTAGGCGACCCCTGTGAAAGGGTCGTTCGACCCCCAAAGAGGTCACAACCCACAGGTTGAGAACCGCTGCTATATAAGACTGGAGCACGCTTCCCTGAGGGTGAACGTTAACTCTCTGTTAACCCCATCCTGCATTTCCACACCAAGGATCATATCCTAGAATGTCCCTACCACTGACCGCATGAGCCAGCCCTGTGTCCTGCCTGACCCTGGTGGTCTGACTCTATACCTTGCCTCCTACAGCTTGACTGTGACTTGTTAGTTCGGGGGTGGGGTGGGGGGACACAGGAGGGAGGAGACAGCCTCTCTCCACCTCTCCCAGGGCTGACTGCTCTCAGCTGGCAGCTCTGACATGTGCTGTTTCCCACCCCAACCCCTTGGCTCCCTGCAAGCTGCAGTGGAACTAGAGGCTGGGAGAGGAGGCTGAGGTACACCTGGAACTTGGGAACACTGATTCGTGTCCCTAGGCCTGGCCCTCCTTGTACACATATCTACATGGTGGCACATACAGTGACTGTTAGCTGACCCACAAATATACTCTCCAGTATCTACTGGTATAATGTATAACATACATGCCTACACACACACACACACACACACACACACACACATAAACGAGCAAACGCTCTCTGGGGCCAGGAATGCTCCCCTCCTCCATCCCCCCCTGCCTCCCATCTGGCGTTCCACTCCTCCCTCCCAGCCCAAGGTGGGGACAGACACCTGAGGGGCTGCCAGCTGCTATCTCTACCAGGCCAGGCCCACCCTCATGCTTCTTGTCCACAGGGGACTCGTGGGGGATGCTAGCTTGCCTGTGCACCGTGCTCTGGCACCTCCCTGCAGTGCCAGCCCTCAATCGCACAGGGGACCCAGGGCCTGGTCCCTCCATCCAGAAAACCTATGACCTCACCCGCTACCTGGAGCACCAACTCCGCAGCTTGGCTGGGACCTATGTGAGTATTAGGGGCAGCTTTAGGGGTCTGGGAATTGGGCAAAGAATGAGAAGAGGAGGTGGGGGGAGAGAATGGTAGAGGGGTCCTGATGAATGTGGGGTGATGAAGAGGGGACCTTTGGCTCCAAGCAGTCTCCATGTCTGGCCTGTCTCTTGCCCTTCCCTCTAGGGTGCCCCTTCCTCCCCATCCCTGGCCCCAGGACTAGGCATGTGGGCAGGCCTCGCACCCGCCTTGGCCCATTGCCCCACTGGCTGACTGCCCAGCCGCCCGCCTCCCCCTGGGGGCCAGGGAAGTCTCCTCTGTTTACACCGTGTTGTGGTGTCTCTTGCAAGGGTGGGGCTGGGTGGGGATGGAGGGGCCCCACCTCCCATGCCTATGTTCCAGCTCGCCTCTGCCCCAGACCTGGGGCCCTGCTGCTCTGGACCCATGGGCCTTCCTTCTGTCTGCCTCTCCCATCCTAGATGGGCCTCCTAGGGGGGACTTGTGGGAAGGGGGCTGCAGGGAACCCAGGTCAGTAGTGGCAGGGGGCTCAGGGTGTGGATTGAAGTTCTGCCATAAGAATTTGGGGGCAGTCCAGAGGTGTTTGGAGAGCCCAGGAGAGGAGGAAGGAGGGTCATAGTTAGCGAGGACCACGGGAACTGGCCCCCTCTTCCCGTGTTCCTCCTCTACATCCCAGACCCTACTCTGGAGCCAGGGAAAGAAAGGGGAGGAGGGTGGCGGGGGAGCTGGCTCCAGCCCCAGGATACACCGAGGAAATTAGTTTGTCTCTGTGCTTGTCAGCGTGTGAACCTCCCCCTGGGCCCTTGCCTATCCCAGGCCTCGCCCCTCTCTTCTCCCTTTCTCTCCCCGCTGAACTGTCTCCCTCAGCCCTTTCCCTGGGCCCCAGGCTTCTCCCCCGGGGGTTGGCAAGGCTGTCCTTTCCCCACACTGACTTCCATACCCTTCCTTCAGCCCAGCTCTTGAGACTGCCTCAGTTTCTTTCTTCTGCAGTCCTGCTTCCATGGGCTGAGCCCTTCCTTGGAGGTTCGTGTGTACCTCTGTCCTCAGCCCTTCAGCTGGTGGGACTGGGCAAATGGAGCTCTGATGCCCACAGGCCCCTCTGCCTTTCGACCTGCTTTTCCTGTCCAGAAAACCTTTGCTTGACTCTGCTACCCCCTCTAGTTCCCGACCCTTTTTCTCTCCTGGCGTTCCCTGCCAAATTTTTCGAAGGAGTGGTCTACACCCTCTGCCTCCACTTCCTCTCCACCCACTCACGCTTTAACCCCCTGCGATCTGGCTTCCAGGCCACTGAAACGGTTCTCTCCAAGGTTGTCAGGCACCTCCTTCTTGCCAAACCCAACAGTATTTTCTAAGGCTCACTCTCCTTGCTCTCTGTTTTACAGCCACACTGTTGAGCACTGCTGCCTCTTGAACTCTTCTTGGCTCTGCACTCTCGGTCCACCTTCTACCTCTGCAGCCTGGCCTCCTGGGTCCCCATCGCTCCTCTTCCTCTTTTGCCCTGCCTCCCGGTGGGCCCTCCCCAGAGGCTTGCACACACAGCCGATCAGCGAGTCCTCCCTGAGTATCTGCTGCTCAATTTTCCTCATTCTACACCTCTCCATAGAGAGCTCAGTACCCTCATTGCGTCAACTGTCACCTCCATGCAAACGACATCCATGGAGAAACTTAGGGCTGGCCTGTGAACAGAGGGATCTAGCATGGAGATGGGGCCAGTGTCGGGGGACACAGGAAATAGACGCTTTGGGGACAGGTATCTCCTGGTGGTGGCAAGCTGGCTGCTTTGCCCTCCTCCTTCCCCATCGCCCTCTCCTTTCCACAGCTGAACTACCTGGGCCCCCCTTTCAACGAGCCTGACTTCAACCCACCTCGGCTGGGGGCAGAGACTCTACCCAGGGCCACTGTCAACTTGGAAGTTTGGCGAAGCCTCAATGACAAACTGCGGCTGACCCAGAACTACGAGGCCTATAGCCACCTTCTGTGCCACTTGCGTGGCCTCAACCGCCAGGCTGCTGCAGCTGAGCTGCGCCGAAGCCTGGCCCACTTCTGTACCAGCCTCCAGGGGCTGCTGGGCAGCATTGCGGGTGTCATGGCAGCTCTGGGCTACCCGCTGCCCCAGCCTCTGCCCGGGACTGAGCCCACCTGGGCCCCTGGCCCTGCCCACAGTGATTTCCTCCAAAAGATGGATGACTTCTGGCTGTTGAAGGAGCTGCAGACCTGGCTTTGGCGCTCAGCTAAGGACTTCAACCGGCTCAAGAAGAAGATGCAACCTCCAGCAGCTGCTGTCACCCTGCACCTGGGGACCCATGGCTTCTAATCTTTGACCTTTACCACCTCCTCTTTCCCCTCCCCTTTCCAACCCTGCTCCCACTCTGGGAGGGAGAAACCTGTGTGCCAACACTTGTTGAGCCAGGAGACAGAAGCTGTGAGCCTCTGGCCCTTCCCAGACTTGGAAGAGGGCATGATGCAATAAGACCCATCCCCTCCCTACTTCCCAAAGTGCTGCAGGTCTGGAGAAGAGGTGCAATAGGCCCCCTCCCATTTCTACAGGAAGTAATGCTCAAGGGAGTCCGAAGTGTTTCGGGTTGGTGTAAAGCTCTCACAGCCTCCTGCTTCCTGCCAACCACTTGCCAGTGCCCAACCAGCCCCTTAAGCGGCACTTGCAGGAAGCATGCCTGTAGGGCAGGGAGGGGGCCACCGCAGCATGTGCCTTTCTGGGGTGAAGCCCTTTGCTGCCTCACTCTCCTTAGATGGGTGTTGCTCCCCTACCCCAATTAACTCCATACATTCAATTCAGGAAACAAGCACAGTGGCAAGTCCAAACAGGAAGAGATGGTATTAAAAATGGAAGAGGTGAGGTCTGCGTTGGAGGTAATACTGAAAGCAGAGGGGCAGGCACAGACTGGACCCTGGGGTCACCAAGGCACTTGTGGCACAGGGTGGCAACCAAAGGACCTTGTCTTGAATTTTCTTGCCAGCATCATGGTGCCTCCTCTCTGCCCCCTTTTCCAGGGTATCTGTGGGTTGCCCAGCCTGGGGAGGGCAACCATAGCGACAGCCACAGGATTTCCTGAAAGTTTACATTGCAGTAGCATTTCGGGTGTATGGGGCAGCTTCCCCAGGCCCTGCACCCCAGCCCCAACCACTCATGACTCTGTTTGTTGTATTAATATTTATTTATTTGGAGATGTTATTTATTAGATTATATTTATTGCAAATTTTCTATTCTTGTATTAACAAATAAAATGCTTGCCCCAGAAGCATCTCTGCTTGGCACTGCCCCCCCTCCCTGCTCTCATTACTAGTTCTCCTGGTCCTCCCTGTGTCCCCTGGCTCCCGTGGCTGCGAGGAGAGCCCGGGAGCCCAAAGGTTAACTCAGAGATGCAAAGAGCTTGGGGAAGAGGCTCTCCCATGCTGTTGGGGAAGATGTATACACAGCAGACTTCACTCCAGCTCTCCCCATCAACGCCATATTCCTTTAGTCCTCCCAAAAGCCTTCTTATCTGTCACTTACCTTCCTTCTCCCCGCCTTTGCTCAGTCCACCTCACCTCTCCGGGTTACTTTAGTGGTCTCAGAGGTATGTCTCTTTGAAAAACAGTTTAGCTGTTCCTCTCATGCTCTTTCCAAGTAGTCAGCCCATGCATTCAGTCCTCAGTTTCCCCAGAACCTCCACCTGTGGCTGCCTTTGGGCTCCTTCTCCCCAGCAGTGACCCTCGCTTTCTCATTGCCCTTCATCTGCTAGGGAGGGCGACAGACCACAGCCAAGTCGTCAGCTGTGACTACTCCTTTCCAATGTAAGACAGATTAGTGGGAAAGAGAAAAATTCATACTGGACTGCAAGTTAATAGGAGAGATGCTGTTTAAGGGGTGGTTTAAGCTCAAATTCCAGTTTCATAACCTATGAGCTAAATGACCTTGGACAAATCATTTAAAGCTCTCTCTTTTCCAGTTTCCCCAACTGTAAAATGGGATATTAAATACAGCAGCAGCGATTAGTAAAACAGATTACTTGTGGCATATGGCGTGTCAACAATCTAGTGAAGAGCCGCTGGATAAATTAATGGCTAACTGCTCCCAGGTAATACATGGATATTTTACAAGGGCCTCCTGGAGACAGTACCCTAAGCGAAGGAAGTAACAAGTGATGGTGATGTCAATCAGTTGACAAATATTTTTAAATATTTGCAGAGAGGAAGGGAGAGGGCGAGAGGGACAGAAACATCAATGATGAGAGAATTGGCTCATCATTAATTGGCTGCCTCCTGCACATGCCCCACTGGGGATTGAGCCTGCAACCCAGGCATGTGCCCTGACCAGGAATCGAACCGTGACCTCCTGGTTCATAAGTAGATGCTCAACCACTGAGCCACACTGGCCAGGCAGTTGATAAATATTTTAAAGACATTACCTGCCTATCACTGTGCTACTCGGTATAGGAAACATAAAAGAAGCCATTATAGAGCCTGTAATCTATTTGGGAAGAGAAGACCAGCTTACCTGGATCAATAAGGAACAAAAGCATACACGTGTCGTATGCACTGGGCGGTCCCCACAAGTACATGAACCACTGGAAAGGGAGAGGCCAGAACTATTGGACTTGCGTGTGGGTGGGGCGAGCCAGGCTCTGCTGAATGTCCCTGAGTCACCTGGCCCAACTTGGAGGGAACATGCCCACCCTGCAGGGTCCAGGCTCTTCAGGGAGGGAAATCTGCCCAGGCATGGCCCTGCCTTCTGCCTAACAAGACAGGAGAGGGCATCTGGGCTGTCTCCATGCAGGGGCAAAATGAGTAGCAGCTGTTATATGTAAGGCACCCAGCAAAGGGCTGTACAGAATACAGGGGGAAGAGAGGGCTGTCCCACACTGCTGTACAGTGAGCTTTTGGGGGACAGATTCCGAGTCTTCCCCATGTCTATCCCAGCACCCTGCTCAAGCTCCAGCCTAAAGATGGTGATCAATTAGTGTGTTGAACAAAACAACTTGTTACTTCCTTCCCTCATCACAAATGCTAGAATCCAAGGTAGAATTTGATTAAGTTTAGAAAGACCCAAGGAAAATACTACGGACATCAAGGAAGAAGCAATTGCTCCCAGTTGGGTGAGGACTCTGCTAGTCTGTGAGCCCCAGAAGGGAGGCAAGGATTGTCTGAGATCACTGTGTATTTCCAGTGCCTTGCACACAATAAGTGCTTTTGCATAAATAAAGAAGGTGGGATTTGACACCATTCTTGAAGAATGGGCAAAGCAAGGGATAGTTAAGTGTGTCCATCTCCCTTTAAAGCAGGGAGCATCCTGAAGGCAGGCTCTGTAATCTATTCATCTTTGCATTCCTACAGCATTTTAGCACAGTGCCGAGCACAGATTAAAGTTCTCCATAATTTGATTTAAAGTGTGTCCAGACAATAATGTGCTGAAAGTCAAGAGAGGGGAGTTTTAAGGAAGCTGCTGATTGACAGAGTCAGATGCCCCAGAAGAACAGAGAGAATATGGGCAAAATCCACTGGCATTGGTAAAACCAGGCAGTCGTTGGTGACCCTTGCAAAAGCAGTTAAGAGTCAGATACCAAACTGTGAGATTAAAGAAGGAGATGATAAGAAAGTAGAAGGGGTAAATATATTCCCTCAGAAGTTTGGTGGCAAAAGGAATATCTAGAGATGGTAACAGAAGCATGGAAGGTTTTTTGTTTGTTTGGTTGGTTTGCTGTTGTTGTTTTTTAAGCAGAAGAGATCTAAACATGTCATTGCTGCCTGAGGAGTGGCAGTGGAAGAATGGAGAGACTTGGGGAATGGAATCACAGAAAAGCACAGGAAAATCAAAAGGGCAGCCACAAGGAACCTGGTAACATCAGCAAACACAGCTCTGTTGTCACCAACCATTTGGCATGGATTGTGACATTCCCTAGCAAGCGAGAGATGATGCCCAGAGGTAGGGACAGAGTGGAGAAAGGGCATTCCCCAAAGCTGAGGACTGGAAAGGCAGGAATGGCAGTGAACCATGGGGCAGTGAGTATGTGGGACTCTGGGTGGTTAGAAATGGTACTGTTGAGTGACTATATGCCTTACAGAGCACAGTGCAGGCAGGTAAGTAGCCACGGGAAATGGGAACGAGACTGGGAGAAGAAGGGTGGATGAGCGCTGGAGTTTTCTCCAGCGAAGAATGCAGGGGGTGCACCCTAGAAGCAGGGTTAGGGAGGTGGACACAGAGGAAAACCCAGTCATAGAGGACATTTCATAGTTTGAGTTTTTGAACTTTCTTCCAAATAGCCCCCTACTGATGGTGTTGACAGTGGGAGCCCCTCCTTGGGTTTTGGTACTATAGGTCAAGGAGCAGGTAGCTCCTGGTAAATGGCATGTTACCAGGCTTTTCTGTGAGTGGGTTTGTCATTCTCCATCCACAGCTGTTTCAGGAGAGGTGATGAGTTTTTATTGGTTATCCTAGGCTTAACCTCTTAAGTATGGTCTTATAGTCAGGGGCCCAGGTATCCAGAGGTAAACCTAAGAACTTAGAATACCTGAAGCCCTTCAGTGACATGGAGGGAGGATGATGTCTCTAAAAGGGATCTGTTCCCAGGAAGCCTAGGGAAAGTGAGAGGGTGGGGGAGAGAAGGCCCTTCTCCCTGTCTTTTCCAGATATTACAGAGTGGATTAGGAATCTCGTTTTCATCTAACACCCCTGTGTTTAAGATGGAGAACTGTCATATGGGTGGAGGGGGGGGGGTGGGGGAGGACAATTTCCAGGGTCATAGGAGTGGGTACAGAAGAGGCTCAGACACAGGGTGGCAAAAGGGTAGTCACACCTTGCCAGTTGCCCACTTTTTGCAAAGACTGACCCGACATCCAGGACTTAGGGCCCCCTCAGTAAGTTAGGAGACTCATTCAAGCACTCACGTTACACACATACACTCACACACACACTCACCCACTTGCCACAGCCACCCCAAATGGGGAAGGGCCAAGGGAGGCCCTTGTTCTCCTGAACCTAGAGGGCAATGACCAGTGACCCAGGCCTGGCTGAATGCTCTGATGGGTGGCTTCCTCTCAGCCCCTCCTTCTCTGGAGCCACAACTGCCCCTGCCTTTGTCACTTCAATTCCTGAGCTCCCTGACTCAGCCTGGTTCCCCCAATTTCCCAACAGTGGACAAAGCCCTTGTCAGTGGGGTGAGGGCTGGGGCAGTAAGAGAATACTGTGAGCTTTAGGACCAGAAATCCAGCCCTTTCCTCATCTCAACCTTCAGGGTCCCTCAGCCTCCATTCAGAGGTGTCCTCTAGGCCCCTCTCCAACTTGTCCTGATCTCCAAAGCTTGGCTGATGGGGTGGAAACCAACTAGGACTTCCTCCCAGCTGGACAAAGTCTGACACCTGGTGGCCACAGGGAGGAATGGCTAGAAGGGCCCCTTTTCAAATCTCCCCAGAACTTTACAAGGAAGGCTGGCTAAGGTAAAAAGGGAGGTGATGAGAGGTTTGGAGTGGGTGGTTGGGACAGGAAAAAAGAGACATCCAGTGGCAAAAAACGCCCCCAGACCCAGGGGAAGCTTTGCCTTCTACCAGGCTCCCACCCCTTAAGCCCACTAGGCCAGAGAACCTGGAAGAACTTGAGGTGGGATGTCTGGGAGGGTCGTAAGGGACTAGGAGGAGCTGCCTGAAAGAATTTTGGCCCACAGGGTGGGGAATGGGGCCCAGGGTGTATGAGTATGTGGGGGCTCTGGGTGGGTGGCAGGGCCTGAGGGCCTGAGGAAGGGGTGTGCTAGGGAGAGGGAAGGAGAGCGGGCAACGCCCCACAGCCCATTGGGCGCCAGGCAGCTGCTTCCCTCTCTCCCTCCACCTGCCCCCACCTTCCTAGCTCTAGCTGGCTTTCCCCACAAGCTCCATCATGAGCTGGGGGAAGGGAAGGGGCTCTTAGGGTGCATGCGCGGTGCTGAGGCCCCCCCATCCTGCCTCATTGTCTGAGCTAAGCCAGGTTTAATCCCCCTTCCCCTTGGAGCAGTCAGCGGTGGGCCTCAGCCCTCAGGAAGGTTCTGAGCTTCTGTTTCAGTTCTTTTCTCTCCTTTTCTTTTGAGTTCCTCCAAGACTTTGGTCCTGACTATGAAGCAAGGGCCTTGAGTATTCCCAGGCCAAAGTACAAAGGTCACTCCTGCTAGTCCCATCACCAACCTTTGAGGGTTAGGGCTGACACAGGAACTTAGGCCTTAGTCTCAGGAAATTCCCTAAAGGAGAGAGAATTTAGCCTCCAACTCAGACCTCTGGCCTGGCCTTCTATCCTGAAGCCTGAACTGTGACAGGCCCCAGACAGCAGCTTTGGGGATGGGCCAGGAGGCTGCCTGAATAGGGCAGGGGTTCAAGGAAGAAAGGTGATAGGGAGCAGACAAGGTTGGGGAAGTAAAGAAGGGAAGGTGAAAGTCCGGTCTAGTTGCCAGAACACCTTAAGGAGCCAGATGCCAAGTAAAGGAAAGATGCCAATTGGACAGAGATGGTTCTACACCCCTGGGTGCCAACTCCTTCCAACCTTGGGAGCTCGATCCCATTGCCATCGACTAGGAGAGGAGGGCAACGCTGCCAGTGGAGAGTTCCTGCAAGCCAGTCCTCGGTGCCTGCACTAGAGCTGACTGCCCTGATTCTCCTTTTTTGGGGGGTTCTGGGTGAAGCTGAAGGCCAAGGGAGACATCTTCCAGGCTGGGTGAGAGAGGCTAGAAGGGCCTGGGCCAGGCAGAGCTGGGGGCAGCTGGCAGGGATGACCCAGACAGTGTCCACAGAGCAGGTCAGGGTGCCAGAGGGGAGAGGGAATAGGCAGTAGGAACCACTGTGGCCGCCCAGTGGCACACCCCATTTCACGCTCCCTGGGCGGTGGCAGGGCCTCACGGCTATCAGCTTTCAGGGGTGGGAGGGGCCAGGAATGAGGAGGGATCTGCCCCACCCATGGCTCCCTATTCCCTTAGGGCTTTGTGGGCTTAGGAGTTGGGTGCCATACACCTCTGGCAATGCCCCCTGGGGAGAGGGTCGTCAGTCCCACAGAGCTGGACACCATCATTCCTCCATAGAGTACTCAGTGCCTGACTGGACCCCACACCTAAACCCTTTGTAGGCCTGGTGGAGAGGGCCTCCCTGCTTCCCTCCCAATACAGCAGGGCCCCTCAATGTGGGCCCCACTTAGTCTATAATGCAGACAGGGGATTAGATCAGGCCCAGCCCAAACAATAAAGCAGGGAAGGGCCCTGCAGCTCTGTACAATGCGCCTCGAGCTCTCACTTCTGGACTCAGACATGGCCCATCCCCAAGGAAGTAGATGGGGAGAGCCAGGCGGGAGGAGGCCCCTGAGACATGCCTGCTCCTCTCCTCCCCTTCAGTGGTCCACTCTCCTGTGTTCTCACTTGTGCCCACTTCCCTCCTGTCACAGGGCACTCAGACTCCAGAGCAGAAGGAGGGGAAGGCAGTGCCCTGCGCAGGCCCTCGTACCCCTGAAGGGAAGAACTGGATGGGATCTCTAGAGGGTGATTAGAGCAGGGCTGGTCCCTGTGCCGATTCCCAGACTCCCACTGGCCAGCACTTTTGCCTGCTGCCAGGAAGTTGGTGAGGGGGAGGCGGGTGTAGGGGTGAGTCAGCGATGACAGGAGCCCAGGGACAAAGGTCATGGGTGGAGAATTGAGAGGCACTGTTTATTCAGCTTGCCTCCTCCAGGAGGTCTTCCAGTGCTAAGCCAGCCCTGTGGTCCAACCCATCTCTGACCCACCCTTCCCCCCTCTCCTGTTTGTGAGAAATGCTATCCTTGCACGGACAACTTCTGAGTCCCATCTGCCTGCCCCTATAGCCTGTGGGCTCCAGAGGAGCACAGAGGGGCTATGGTCTAACTGGGGCCCCACAACGTCTGTGACTATCAGTACTTCCTACTTTCAAGAACCATTTTACATCCATTTTAGTGGAGTGAACCTGTGGGAAAGTGCTTAGGACAGTATTTGGCACACTGTAAGTGCCATATAAGTGTTAGGTTTATTGTTGGTATTTTCTGCTCACACATTCACATTCGTGTGATACAGGCATGCATATTGTGCTGTGAAGAACTGGGGGTCCAAACACACTGTGGCCTCCTGCTCAGTGCGGAATCTTCCTGACTAGCAGGGCCGCAGGAACAGGCTGTGGGACCCCAGGAGAGCCGACAAGGCAAACGCTTGCTTGGACCAAGGGTGGGCAGTATCTTTGGGCGCAGACTGTGAGAAAGGAGCTTTCCAGAACCATGGGCTTCTCCAGCCAGCTCTCCTGGGGCCAGTGGGGGTGGGGTGGGAGCAGGGAAGAGGGCTGGATTAGCCCAAACTCTCTTCGGACCTCCAGACCTGCCCCCACAACATGCTGTGGGCCAAAGAGGGGGGGAGGGAGTGGAAGGCTCCAGCTGGGCCCTGGGGAGTTACAAACCTGCCACGGGGATTAGTGAGGCTGAAAAGAACATTTGCCTAGGAAGGGAAAACGGGAAGTGAGAGCCTGAGGATAACGCTCTGTCAGTCCCCCGAGACCCACTGCGGGCCAATGGGGGGGCGCAGGAGGAGGTGGTGCAGTCTGGGGCATTTTGACAGGTCCCCCACCCCAGCCTCACCCCTTCTCCCCTAGAACACAGCTGCTGCAGCTGCCCCGCCCCCTGCCTGCGCCGTCTGCCATTGGCTGGAGTCGGGCCCCGCCTCTCCGAGGCGGCCTGCCATTGGCTTAGGTCTTTGATGTTTGCGTGCTTGAGGGCTAGGGGAGAGACGTCATTCCCTGGAACCTGCGGACTTCCTCTCTGCTTGTCTGGTCCTTCTGTCTGCCGGTTGCTGGTCCCAGGCTCGCTCTCTGGCCCAGCCCTCTGTCATCTCAGCAGCTGTCTTTCTCGTGCCCGCTGGCCTGTCTCTCTCCTTCCCTGCAATCGCCTTCTCCGCCTGCCTGGGTGGCCGCCATGGGCCGGAAGCGGCTCATCACTGACTCCTACCCAGTAGTGAAGAGAAGGGAGGGCCCCGCTGGACACTGCAAGGGGGAGCTGGCAACAGAGCTAGGTCTTTGGGGCATGGGGAGGGCGGGGGAGTGGACACGGAGGGACATGGGACGTGGGCGGATGTGGGCAATGCAAGGGGAAGTGAAGTATGTCCTCTACTTCCTACACCAGGCCTGGCAGCAGAAGACAGAGGCAGGGGGTGGTGAGGGCTGAGAAGCAGAGGGACAGCTGTGAGGGGAGGGGCGGGGAGCCAGCCCCGCAGGGTACAGTCCTGGACAGGCCTGAGGAACAGCTTGTCGTTGCAGAGGAAGAGATCCAGCCCCTGAGCGTGGACGAAGTGGAGCTGGAGCTGCTGAGGCAGTTTGACCTGGCCTGGCAGTATGGGCCCTGCACAGGTGAGGACCCCGCAAGCCCCAGAAGCACATGTTGGCACCAGACCTATCACCCACATCTCTCTGAAGCAATCCAAGCCCCTGCCTGTCCTTTTGGGCACTGTCTCCTGAGACTGGGAAGTACAGAGGTCCCTCCACACCCCTCCACACACATTCTCTAGCCTGGACTTTTCCCTGCCCACCATGAGGCCCCACTGTCTTCTTCCCACCCTGGCAGGGATCACAAGGCTGCAGCGCTGGCATCGGGCAGAGCAGATGGGCTTGGAGCCTCCCCCAGAAGTGTATCAGGTGCTACAAACCCACCCTGGAGATCCCCGCTTCCAGTTCAGGTCAGAGACAGACCAGGGAGGGCTTTCAAGGGGAGCCAGTGTTCTCCAGACACCACCAGCCTGCTGGTCCTGGGTGGGGGCTGCCCTGACCTGGATGCTGGCTTGGAGTCCTTGCTGAGCAAGCAAGAAAGTTCTACAAGGTGCCTGGCTCAGGAGGGCAGAGGTTGCTTTAATGATTCTTTTAAATATATATATTGATTTCGGAGAGGAAGGGAGAGGGAGAGAGAGTGATAGAAACATAAATGATGAGAGAGAATCATTGGTTGGTGGCCTCCTGCACGCCCCCTACTAGGGATCAAGCCCGCAACCTGGGCATGTGGTCTTGATCAGAACCAAACCCAGGGTGATGCTCTATCCACTGAGCCAAACAAGCTAGGGCACTTTAATAATTCTTATCTCTGAGGTAATGGTGGGGGAAGGGTATACCCAGGGCCCAAGGTACTATCTATTTAGTACCAAGGGGATGGCCAAGGACTACAGGCCATAGCCAAGAACTGGTGCTGGTGCAGTCAGATCAAGGGACTTAATGACCCTCTGGTTTCTCTTCCCCCAATCCCCTTGCACAGTCTCTGGCATCTCTATCCCCTTTGAGGTCCCACCTAAGGTCTCCTGCTCGCTACCCAAGAACCTCAGGACACAAGCAAGAGCCAGTTACTGCCTCTCAGCTCAGCCCTGCTGTGGAGGATGTTGCAGGAAGGAGTCTTGCAGGGAAGGAAAGAGACTGAATCTGGAAGTCTCCGTGCTCAGCCCTCCATCTAACCAGCAGAGCCCCTCTGAGAGCCGAGGAGCACTTCCGGCATTGGTGGTGGTCTCTGAGGACAAGGACCGGACATGACCATTCTGATACCTGCCGTACACCTCCTTGACCTAAACACTGTGATCCTGGGGATGCTGTAGCAATTTAGGCACAGTCTTGGCAGAACAGACTTAGCAGATGTACTTCCTGCCTAGGGCTAGGAATCTGAGGATAGAACTGGCTAAGCTTACAGGGCAAGGGGTTCACTAATGCTTATCAATAAATAACACAGCCTGGCACCCTAACCTCCTGTCCCTTAATGTGGCTCTACTTGCGTTGGCATCACCCAGCAAGTTGATAGGTGGGAGAGAACCAGCACCGGCTTTTTTTACAAGGTGCATGTACCTCCTTCCACTGCCTAACAGACCTGAGAGAGAGGAAAGACACCTCAGAAGACCAACGGACAAGTCCTCCCAAGAGCTTAGCGGCCTCCGGTGCCCCCTGGTGGTGCACAGGGAAAGTACTCTTTAGTTACCTGCATTGACCAACCAGAGAAAGCCTGTAAGACCAGCCACCTAGCCTGTGCAGTGTTCTCCACCTCCGGAAAATGGGTCCTTTGTCAGAGGAGCATCCATGGGGCCGAACCATGGTTCATAAAGTCCAGACAGACTTATACCTGGGGCGTTCCAAGCAGGGTTGGGGGGTGGGGTTCAACCCACAGGAGCTCCTCAGAGATGGCCATCATGTAGGGGCTTTGGTAGGGGACTGGACAGTGTTGGGGATAGAAGAGAATTGGCTGGAGCAACAACGGTTTTTTTTGTTGTTTTTTTAAAAATATATTTTATTGATTTTTTACAGAGAGGAAGGGAGAGGGATAGAGAGCTAGAAACATCAATCAGCTGCCTCCTGCACACCCCCTACTGGGTATGTGCCCGCAACCAAGGTACATGCCCTTGACCGGAATCGAACCTGGGACCCTTGAGTCCGCAGGCCGACGCTCTATCCATTGAGCCAAACCGGTCAGGGCTGGAGCAACAATGTTTAAGGAACCCTGGGACAGTATGACATGGAGAATGTCATTAGTACTCCTCACATAGGTGTCATCTTCATTTGCTGTATCAGCCCTCCATCCTGGGGCAGATAGAAATAGCACTAGGGACTCCTTGGAAACAGGCCTAGAGAGCGACCAAATGGTCTTTTTAGCCCCATTTTATTGAGCACTGATCATGAAGAGGGCTTGCAGCAAAAGAAGCTGAGGAGTGGCAAGACTGGAGAAAATAAGGAGGGGGTAGGGTCTAGGAGGCCTGGGCAGAATGCTTCAAGGTCTCATATGGTAAAGGAAGCCTGGGAGCAGCAGGCTGGACCTGCAATGCAGAGGTCACTGGAGATGAGCAGTTTCCATGGAGTAATGAGGGTAGGAGTGTGCCTGGGGCGGGCTCAGAGGGGATGTCAGAAATGCAAACAGGGAGTATGCCAACTCTTTCATGACTTTTTGACTATAAGGAGAGCAGGGAAATAGAGTAGTAACTAGAAAGGGATGTGGCACCAAGAGAGGATTTTTATTTATTGTTTTGTTTTGTCTTTTGTTTTAGATAGAGTGATATTACAGCATAGTTACATGATCCAATAGGGAGGGACACTGACTGGGCAGTTTATGAGTGAGGGTTTTGTGAAGGTGAGAAGGGCCAGGAAGAGGATGGCCTTAGATAGGAACACACTGTGGCAGGAAAGGAGGCAGAGGCTGTGAGACTACACAGGAGGCGGGTACAGTTAGGAGTGGGAACATTCGAGAATCAGATGTTTGCTGAGAGCCTAGCACACTGGGAGGGATCTGATGTTTACTAAGTGCCATCATGTCTTCTATTGTGCTGAATGCAGCACATACTTAATCTAGTTGACTGATTAGAACAACTTCATTAGGGTAAGTATTACTCATGTTTTACAGGTAAGGAAACTGAGGCTGACAAGAGAAGTGACTTGCTCAATCAGTAAAGCCCAGGGTCCAATTCACACCAGTTCTGTCTTCCCTCTCATTTACTCTGCACCTGCACTCTACCTGCACCTGTGCTCCAGGTACTTAGGATGGTGTTGAAGAGATCAGACCTATCCATGTAGAAAGTTGAAAAATCAACGTGCTACCACGGGGCCAGTAGGAGTATAATAGATACGAATTCTCAGGAAGGCAAGGCCACCACCTGTTAAAGTGACCCTCACTGCAAGGGTCCTAGCACAAGGACTGCCACCTCTGCTGCATTGGAATTACCCCTGCCTTACCTCATCCACACTAGCCCCTTCTACTCAGACCTGCTTCTCAGACCTTTTCACTGCAGAATGAATACAGGCTCCCCACTAGAGCTGGGTGGTGGCCCAAGACCCCTCCACTCTGAATATTCTTAGTAGTTGTGTGTTTGATCTTAAAAACCTTTGGTCAATTTCGCATTCTACTCCATGATATGTCTGGACATAAAGATGAATAAACTTACCTATCAAGTAAAATGAACTCTCCAGAAAGATGCACTGTGTGTGGCCTACGGCTGGCTTCATACACCCTGACATGCCACAACCACCACCCAGCCCAGGCTGAGCAGCACAGCAGGCAGAAAGCACCAAACAAACAAGCGTTTACCGGAAGGAAATGGGAGATAAGGGCCCTTGCAGGGTGAGTGAGAGTCAGCCAGCAGATGGAGAGCCTGGACTGAGCAAAGGCAACTACGAGAGGTGGACGTGTGCACCCGGGAGAGGTGTGCAGACCGCAGCGCGTGCTCTGTTCAGATCAGCGCAATAAAAAGTTAGCACTTCAGTGCTTATTATGCATCCAGCATTGTTCTAAATGCCTTCAATCCTCACTATAACCCTAGAAATGATTGTAAAATTTTTATAAAGTGATTTTAAAGAAAAAATTCAGGCACACAGAGAGGTTAAGTACTTACCCAGGGTCATTCTGCATGTCAGTGTCAAGAATAAGATATGAGCTTTGCGCAGTGGCAGTATCGTAGCCAATGAGGTTTACCCGAGGCGTGATTATTGCTAATTGAAAGAATAAGATATGATCCCAGAGTCCAGCTTCAGAGACTCCACTCATTTCATGTGGAATAATGCCAGTGAGATGGGTTGGGACCAAATACAGGGGCTTGAGCTTGAGGAGTTGGACTTATCTATGGTGATGAGAGCTCTTGAAGGTTTTTGAGCAGGAGAGAGAGAAGATACAAACAATCATTCTGGAGAATCTGTCTGGCCAGATATGAAAGAAAGACTAAAGAGGAAGGAGGAAGAAACTACAGGCAGGAAGACCACAAGGCATGGGCACTGGGGCCCTGGATTAGTGGACAGAATGGAAAGAACAAACAGCTAAAGAGATGTTGCAAGTAAAGTTGGCAAAACTTGTGTTTGGGAAAGGAAGAATGGGGAGGAGGCATCAAACATGACTCAGGTTTGAGCTTGGGTGGGTGAGAGAATACTGATGCCACAGGCAGAGAAACGGAAACTGGGAGGCTCAATTTCATGCATGTTTACTTTGAGATGATGACAGGACACCCAAATGGAAACATCTAGTGGGCAATGAAAACATAGAGGTCAAGTCTAGCAGTGAGGTCTGGAGAGAATGTGGTATTCAGAGGATAGAAGGGAATCACATGCATAGAACTGACACTTGAGCCCATGAGCATGAATGAGTTCTCTAAGAGAATAAAGAGAGACAGGGAGAGGGTGCAAAGACAGGACCAAAGATGGCCTTGGGAAAATTCTCTCTAGATGGTGGAAGGCCAGCAATTGAGAGAGGAGAGCGTTGGAGTGGCAGGAGAGTCAGGGTAGAACAGTGTCTGGGAGGTTCCCAAGAACTTCACACGTGATAGTGAGTGGTGTGATGCTGCTGAGATGTCAAAGAAGATATTAGGAAGAGATGGAAACACTACAGGATGGCTTGCCCTCATTCTGTTTCCATTTTGTAGTTCTCTCTGCATTCCAAGCAGACATAGTAACTAACAGTGCCACAGCCATCAATGAAGGCTATACTGATTCATTCTTAATTAACTCAGGTGTGGCAATATTTATCCACGCTCAAACTTAGATAAAAACGCTAGTAGTGTGAAGGCTTATGGAACTAATTTACCAAGAAACTCAAGTAAACAAAGGAAAGAAACACATTTCTGAATTATTCTAGAAGTAAATCAAAGTCACAGCAGTGCCAGTTGGAGGCAAATTTGAGTAACACTACCTCTAGGACTTATGGAATCCTTAACATGCTTGCTAATTTTCTCTGCAGGTAGGTCTCCAGTTCATCTACTTTAGTCCTAAACTAGAAAACAACTTTGTGCTAATTGTGGCAAATATAAATTATTAGAACCCCAGCCACCAAGCTCCAAGAGCTAACTAGAATGTGTGATGTGTGTGTGTGTGTGTGTGTGTGTGAGAGAGAGAGAGAGAGAGAGAGAGAGAGAGAGAGAGAGAGAGGGAGAGAGAAAATGTGCAGGTGAATTTCAAATGCTGTCACATGACGGTTGTGAACTTGGCACTGTGGGAACTCAGACTTCCTAAAGATGGCCCTTTACCCGAGGACAAGTACTAGTAGGTCCTGCAAGTCCTACCCTTGATGTCATGCTTTTTCTCTGTGCTGCCTTCCTTAAGAAGAGCTCAGGATTCCTCTTTTGCTCCCCGTGGTAACCTGGTTATATTTTATCATTGCACATTACATCGCTACAGCAATACATTTCATTGTCTCCACTGCTAGAGAGTATTTTATCCTTGTCTGTGTGTACCTAGCACAGGGTCAGCTATATAACAAGCACTCAAACTTCACTCATACCTCCTATTTGGTCTGTTGATCTTGTCCAGCCTGTGAGAATCACTTATGTACCAATAGTGACGGCAAGTCCTAAACTCTAGTGAAATCTGGCCTCTAAGTCAGTTCTCCTGGGGGTTATTTGGACTTCGTAGCCGGAGCCATTTTTCCCTAGTACCTTCTCAGCAAGGAAGGCATCAAAGCTGTCAACTTCAGAAGCAGGCTCCTTTTCACTTCCTGTTCCGAAACCTGTGGTCCCACCGGGCCAGTCTGCTGAGTGCTCATCTGAGGTCCTCTCAGGTGCAGAGCCGCCAGCATCATCATAAGCATGCAGAGGGCCATCCAGCCCACTCCTTGACATGCTTTCTGGACCACGGCTGCCCACGCTCCTACTAGTATCGTCCCACAATGATGGGGTGTAAACTGGTGCAACTGCAAGAATGTCCATTTAGCAATATTTACCAAAATTACAAATGCAGGTATCCCTTTCAGTCCATATCTAGAAATTTATCCTACAGATACACTTGTGTGTGTGTACAATAATGTATATAAGGTTATTTATTATAGCACTGTTTGCTATAAATAGCCTAAATGTCTGTCTAAGAGGAACCAGTAAAATAAGCTATAGCAAACAATGGAAACTGTACTGAGAAAAAGTTCAAGAAAACTCTTTAAGTATTGGTATAGGTAGAATGATCTCTAAAATATATAATTAATTGGGGGGAAAAGGATTTATAAAAAGAATGAATTTTGAAGTATGTAACTATATTACCTACTTAATCAGTGAGGAAAAAAGTCTTACCATGTCCATTTAATACATTTAAAAATATTAAAAATAATATAGGACCTGGTTGGGTACCTCAGTTGGTTAGAGCATTGTCCTGATACACCAAGGTTGCAGGTTGAATCTCTGGTCAGGGCACATACAAGAATCAACCAATGAATGCATAAATAAGTGGAACAACAAAATGATCTCTCTCTCTCTCTCTCTCTCTCTCTCTCTCTCTCTCTCTCTCTTATCAATAAATATAAGATTTTTTAAAAGGAAAGAATTCGTCCAGCCAGCATGGCTCAGTGGTTCAGCACTGACCTATGAACCAGGAGGTCACAGGTTCAATTACCGGTCAGAGCACTTGCATGGGTTGCGGGTTCAATCCCCAGTAGGGGTGTGCAGGAGGCAGCTGATCAATGATTCTCCCTCATCATTGATGTTTCCTATCTCTCCCTCTCCCTTCTTCTCTTTGAATAAAAATATATATTTTTAAAAAGGAAGCAATTTCACTAGGGTAATAGGGTTATTATGGCATGCATTGCAATGGCTTTGTGGATGTCCCTGGACTCACAATGCTGTACTCTTTTCACTACATTCCACTGGGAGAGAAGTATCTTCTACCTGCCCTTATGCAGGGGGAGGGTCCTGGCAGTAGGAAGGTCCAGAACTTGCTCTCTCTAGAAAGCCCAACGCCCCTTTAAAAAAACAAACAAACTACTACTTTTTCCCCCCACAACTACTCAGCTCTGCTACTGCAGTGTGAAATCAGCCATTGACAATATGTAAACAAGTAGGTAGGCATTACCATATCTGGCGCACTGTGGGCAAGATTTGGGCAGGCTATAGTTTGCCAACCCCAGCTCTAGGTCATGGTCTTTCTGGTCTCAGCCCAATACCCAGAGTACTAGTGAAGTGTTACCATTCTGGATAGGCCAGAACTCAAATTCTCCCAGCACTAGTATATCCATTCCACTTTCAAATCCATAGCAGCAACTTTCCGCCAGGTCTCACAGAGTCTCACCCTATACATATTCAGCCGTCTTTAGCTAAGGACCCATAGAGAACCTACTTATGGGCTTATGGGTATTCTGCCCTCTACTCAGCTGCCACCTCTCTGATACCCTGCCCTAAAATTTCTAGCTGCTTTAGCAACCCTCAACTGTAAGCTCTGTCTTATCAGCTCAGCAGAACTGTTGTGCTCTTCATGGGCTCCACCTCTGTGCTGTGGTCAGCAAATTGTCCTCAGGCAAAGGTTCAGGGGCCATGGTTAATGTGGGGCTCACTTCAAGTGTTTTCCTTCTCTCAGTACTCACATCCTGTTTAATGTTCAGAGCCTAATAATAGTTGCCCTATTTATATTTCTAAGTTTTATAGTTGTTTATAATGGGAAGGCTCTGACATGGTCAAAAGCAGAGTCATAGAATTCAATGATTAAAAATAAAATTTATTCTCTGTCCATTGACAAAGCCTAAAAGCAATAAAACCTTAGTAGCAATAAGTATACCTAGAATCTAGATCTCAGTTTCTAAATATCTTTCCCCACATAAAGAAACTAGAGATCTTTGGACAAATGGCTGATTCCATATTTAGGACAGGGAAAATTCTACGTGCATCTAGAACATCATGTTGTGCAACGAAGTGCTCAAAACAACATGACAGAAGGACTTGGGGCCAGCTAGAAGGAGCTCTCACTGGCCATATATAAGAAAATGTGAGTATTTATGGTAATAGCTCATAATACACTGAATTAAAAAGAGTACCTTAATCTATAGTGATACTAAAAAGAGATCAAGGGAATATTCTTCTTTACTAAAGGATAATACTGTATTATATTGAATGTGTACTAAATGCAGAAAGAATGTTATAATTTTAAAAACACAATGAGATAAAAAATTTAGGCAAAGATCATTACTTGATGCTGAAACTAACAATTGATAGATTGTTGAAGATAGGATATTCACACGGTCTCAATTTATCATCCAACAGATTACTTATGACTACAAAGGGGAAAGGATTCCTTGAAATGGAGAGATCTAGCATATACCATCTTAACCAAGAATGCAAATTTGGCATCAACAATAATGGGATAAAGCAATAGTAAATGACTAAAGTAATACAACAGAAAGAACATGCCACATGTAGTATTTTTACAAAAGGTTTAACCTAAGTCTAATTGTGAGGTAATATTTAAATAAGTCAAAACAATCAAATATAAGTGGAGATATGTTTTACAATACAATTAGCTTGGATTCTTCAAAAAAGGCAGGACTATTCTAGATTAAAGAAGAACTAAGAGACATGACAACCAAATTCAGCCTGTGATCCCTGGTTGGGTCCTGAATCAAAATTTTTAAAGAAGCTGTAATGGAAATTTTAGGGATATTTGGAGAAATGTAATTATGGTCTGTAGTCTAGATAATAATATTGCATCACTGTGAAATTTCTTGGTCGCTATGGAAAATAGTTTGGCAATTCCTCACGAAGTTAAACATAGACTTACCATATGATCCAGCAGTTCTACTTTTAGGTACATACCCAAAAGAACTGAAAGCAGGCACTCAAAAAGATGCTTCAACCTATACCAATGATGGTGAACCTATGACACGCGTGTCAGAGGTGACACGCAAACTCATTTTTTTGGTTGATTTTTCTTTGTTAAATGGCATTTAAATATATAAAATAAATATCAAAAATATAAGACTTTGTTTTACTATGGTTGCAAATATCAAAAAATTTCTATATGTGACACAGCACCAGAGTTAAGTTAGGGTTTTTCAAAATGCTGACATGCCGAGCTCAAAAGATTCACCATCACTGTTCTATACCCATGTTCACAGAAGCATTATGCACAATAGCAAAAAGGTGGAAACAAGTGTCTATCAACAGATGAATGGCTAAACAAACTATCACATACATCTGCAATAGAATATTATTCAGCCTTAAAAAGGAATGCAATTCTGATACATGCTACATGTATGAACACAGATGAACCCTGAAGACATTGTGCTAAGTAAAATAAGCCAGATCTCATGATTCCACTTAAATTAAGTCCCTAGAATAGACAAATTCATACAGAAAAAGTAGAATAGAAATCATCAGGGGGGCTGGGACATTTAATTGATACAGAATTTCTATTTATGATGATGAAAAAGTTCTGGAGTTGCACAACACTGTTAATGTACTTAATGCCACAATTATACACTTAAAATGGCTAAAATAGTAAATTTTATGTTATGTGTATTTTACCACAAATTTTAAGAAAGGATATTGTGGTTATGTAAGTTAATATTCTTTTTTTAAAAAATATATACTTTTATTGATTTCAGAGAGGAAAGGAGAGGGAGAGAGATAGAAACATCAATGATGAAAGAAAGGGGGAAGAGGTCAATGGGGGAAAAAGGGGGACATATGTAATACTTTCAACAATACTTTAAAAAATAAAATAAAATATGGTGCAATCATTTAAAAAAATGATGAGTGAAATATAATTGATTTTATAGGCTGCCTCCTATATGGCCTCTACTGGGGATCAAACCCACAACCTGGGCATGTACCCTGACTGGGAATTGAACCATGACCTCCTTATTCATAGGTTGACACTCAACCACTGAGCTACACTGGCCCAGTGTTAATATTCTTATTATTAGGAGATATGGGCCACAATATTTAGGGGCAAAGTGTCTTTTTAAAATATTTTTATTAATTTTTAGAGAGAGAGAAACATCAATATAAAAGCATAATATTCATAGGCTGCCTCCTGCACACCCTCTACCGGGGATCAAGCCTGAAACCTGGGCAAGTGCCCTGACTGGGAATTGAACCTGCAACCTTTTGTACATGGGACGATACCCAACCAACTGAGCCACACCAACCAGGGCTACATCTTATTTTCTTTACTTGTTAATCCTCACCAGAGGATATTTTTTCCCTTGCTTTTTTTCAGAGAAAGTAGAGGGAGGGAGGAAGAGAGGGAAAGAGAGAAGGAGAGAAACATCGATGTGAGAGAGAGACATCGATTGGTTACCTCCTGCACACACCCAGGCTAGGGCTGGGGATCGAACCTGCAACCCTTTGGTGTGTGGGCCAACACTCTAACCACAGATGATGATGAAAAAGTTCTGGAGTTGCACAACACTGACCCACACCAATTGAGCCACACCACCCAGGGCATACATCTTATTTTCAACAGGTCCAGAAAATAAAAGAGAGAGAAATGTGGCAAAAGGCTAACTACCGGTGAATATCGATGTAGGTTATATATGTGTTCATTGTACTATTCTTTCAACTTTCTGTAGCTCTGAAATTTTTCAAAATAATTTTTAAAATTTCCAACACTTTATTTTAATGAATAAATGCAAGAGGGGAACCTCTAGATAGAGAGAACAGCATGAACAAAGGTGAAGAGGTGGAACAGTGTTTTCAAGGAATATTCAGGAGTTGACTTTGATTTGAGTGAAAGGTGTGTACTAGGACATTCTGGGAGATAAAGCCAGAAAGGTTAGCTGGTGCCAGATTGGGAAAGGCCCTGAGCTAAAGACCAGAGTTTATACTGCTCTTGACAGGCAATGGGAGCACTACTAAAGGCAATAAACACGAGCGTAACATGTAAAATGATACAATACTCCAAAAGGTTAATCTGCTCATGACGTTCTGGATAGTCTGAAGGATGTAAGCAACTAGGAGGCTATTACAGAGGCCTCGGCATGGGGGCAGGGACTTGGGCTAGGAGAAGTGGGAATAAAAGGCAACTGTGTGTGTTTTTGTTGTTGTTGTTTTTTCTTATATTTTATTGATTTTTTACAGAGAGGAAGGGAGAGGATAGAGAGTTAGAAACATCAATCAGCTGCCTCCTGCACACCCTACACCGGAGACGTGCCCGCAACCAAGGCACATGCCCCCGACCGGAATCGAACCTGGGACCCCTCAACCCGCAGGCCGACGCTCCATCCACTGAACCAAACCAGTCAGGCGCAACTGTGTGTTTTTTGTTGTTGTGTTTTTGTTGTTGTTGATCTTCCCCCGAGTTTATTTTTCCACTGATTTTTAGAGAGAGTGGAAGGGAGAGGGAGAGACAGGGAGAGAAAAACATTGATGTGAGAGAGACACGTTGAATGGTTGCCTTCTGCACACACTGAGGCCAGAGCCTGCACCCAAAGTATGTGCCCTTGACCAGAATAGAACCTGGGCCCTTTCCCTTCAGTCCACAGACCGATGTTTAATCCACTGAGCCGAACCGGCTAGGGCAAGGCAACTGTTTTGTGAAAGATCATCAGAATTTGATAAATGATTAAATGAGAGTTATCACCCTGAGGTTTACACCTGGGTGTAGAAGAATAGAGGAAATGGGAAAGTCAGCAGGAGAGGATAGTTTGCAGCTCAAGACTCAGAACGAGGAACTGTAAGCAAAAGAAATGGGCTTAGTTTTATCCCAGCCTTCCTGTCAAACGGATCCAGGGTCCAATTTTAAACAGAATTCTCTTTCTGAGGACAGCTTCTCCATCAGACCAGCCTCACCTTGGCCCCACAATCCATCCCTGGGATTAGCAGACTCTTACAGGTACCTCCAGTCCTTTGGTACTGTCTCTTCAACCTGGTTCCTTACCACTTAGCCCACATGCAGTTCTACCTGCCATAACCTCCTCTCTTATCAGAGAGGCATCAGAGGTATCTGCCCAGGAACACCAGTCCTGCCGCATGCGGGCCAAGACAGGCACTCCTAAGGAGCTCAGCTGCAGGTAGGCCAGGGGTGGAGGGAGAAGGGGAACAAATAAAAGAGCAGGGCTGAGGGCGAGGAGGAGGGGGAGGCTTCAGCAGGATGGTGGGTGGGGCAGCAGGGACTGCCTGCAGCAGGTCTGGCAGCAGGCAGAGCATCTGGCCTTGTTCTCCCCGGCCTCACCCACCTCATGGGATAGCCAGCAGTACTGGGGTGGGGATCTCTGCTTACCAGCTCAGGCATCCCACCGACCCAGAGTAATTCCATCTGCTGCTCAAACCATTTATTCCATCCTCATGGCACTTGGCCTCCCTCTTCCAGTTTCTCATTTCGGTGTAGAAAGTAAGAGCTTGAGGTTGGCGGGAGTGCGGACAGTCTGATGAGGCAGAGTTCAGCCCAGCACAGGACCACTTGGGACACTGAGATAATCAGACTGTGGACAGGGCTGGAGGAGGCCTCTAGCTGAGCCAACAGTGAGAGTGAAAGCTGTGGAGAAGGTCTCTGGAGGCCTGCATCAGATGGGAGTCAGTCCACCAGACCAAGAGATAAGCTGCACGGCTGTGTGTGCTACCCGAGGAGACTGGCAGCTGCAGTCCTGGGCACACCTACCCAGCTCCAAGCCTTCTCGGGTCACATGAAGATCATGTATGTGACTTATAATCAGCTCTGTCTCCTCACCCCAACCTTCAGGGCATCCTCCTTCACTTAGCCTGCTGCCCACCCCGACAATTACATCTAGCTTGAGTTAGGCCAGCATGTGGGGCCTTGCTTTAGTTTGGGCTTGTTCTGCATGCCCGTCTCTGCCACGCCCACCTCCCCACCTTTATCTCTGAGGCTCGCTGAGCTGCTGCCAGGGGTGTCAATGGTGTGGGGGTGTGGCATTCCCTATCCAGGCCAGGGAATCCCACTGGGCAAATTTTGTCAACTTGCCTCCCTATTCAGTGGGAGAATAGCTTTTGTATTCTTGGTCCTCTAGCCCAGATACAGAATCCCCTAAAGTGTCCCAGCTACCCAGGGTGGCCACCTGGGGGCGGACAACCCTGGCAGAGTAAGGGGAGGAGCACCAGCTCTCCGATGGGACCTGCTGCCATGGGAACATGTCAGTATCCAGCAAGAGCTTGAGGGTGAGAGACTGGTCAAATATGTCTTACGTCAGAGAGAAGCTGGGCTGGGCTGGAGAACTGAGGAAAATGGGCAGGAAATGCTGGCTGAAAAGGGAAGGAAGGAGAGTCTTGGTCTAACTGCAAGTTAGCCAAGGACTGTGGCCGCTCCGGTAAGCAGATGCACCCCTTCAGTGGCAGCTGAGGCAATGGAAACATCACTGGTTTCAACGCCACCATTTGGCTCTTTGACTTATAACCTAAGAACCCAGATTTCTCAGATGGAAAAGTAAAAGTTGTAATACAAGACTTCCTAGCTGTTGTAAATTGTAAAGGATCATTATGCCCCTGAAGTAGGCTGACGTTGGCCTCCACGGCAGGCCCTGAGCCGCTGTAACCTCCTCTCAAGAGGCAGATCCAGAGTTAAGGCTTCACATGGCCCTTAGCAACCCAGGAATCTTGACATACATGGCAGGCACTTACTTGCAGCCAGTGGAGTGTGAGCAAACTGGAGAAAAAGAGCAGGGCTCCAGGAGGGAGAGCACAGACTGTCAGGAAGATGGTGTAACAGCTCACCTGGGGTTGCATCGCCAGGAAAAGGAGCTTTTGTGGCTCCTAGAAGTCCTGCACCTTCCACATCTAGGAACAAAATTGGGAGTCAGTTGTGCCCCATCCCTTCCTTGGTTGTACCCACTTAACCTTTTCCTACATTCCTCGTTCTGAAAATACTGCATCCTCTGTGAGCCTAAATAGGAAAGGAGAAATCTAAGGAAGGATTTTCCTGTCCTCAAGACAGTCTCACCCTGGCCAGTTTGGTTCAGTGGATACAGCATTGGCTGTGGACTGAAGGGTCCAGGGTTCAGTTCTGGTCAAGGGCACATGCCCGGGTTGTGAGTTCAATCCCCAATGGGGGCGGGGGGCGGGGGCGTGCAGGAGGCAGCCAATCTCATCATTGATGTTTCTATCTCTCTCTCCCTCTTCCTTCCTCTCTGAAGTCAATAATAATAATAATAATAATAACAACAACAACAACAACAGTCTCCTTTCCATCTTCTCTGCTTTGCCCTCCTCCAGCGACATCTCCACCCCAGGTCCTAAGGTAGTTCTCCCCTCCCTGAGGTCATTGGACAGTGTCTCTGAGTGGTGGTCTGTTTCAGTACTAGCTCCTGGTTCACCCTAGGTAGGACTAGAAGAAGGGCCGAACCCAGAAGTCAGCCTGAAGATGGTGCTGCTAAAGCCAACTTCATTCCTTTGCGGTAGCTGCAGGTCTCAGCAATCTGTTGGCATAGTGGACATAGTTTCACACTCCAGGTAGGTCACGGATGGGGGATGGGGGGGAATGTCTCTGGGGAGGAGTGAGCCACAGAAAAAGAAGAGCCAAGAAAAGACACAAATGCCGTAAGAGCCAAAGGAATATCCATCCGTCACCCTGAAGACTGCTTCGCTTCCTCCTCTTGTGGTGTGCAGCTCATTTCGGGGAAAGAGGCTCACAAGCCCTCCTACCCGTTCACAAGACCCTGTTCACTCTGCTTAGCACAGGTGGCTGGCACTGTACTAAATATGCCAACAACATGGCCCTTACCCCCTGGTCATCTGCCTGTTCACGTTCTCCCCTTAGAAGAGTGACCGTAAGAGGGCATGTGAGCCTAACCAAAGGGCCTCTGGGTAACAGAGACCACATCTGGGGTCCTCTTGGCAGGAAACTCGTAGCCCCCAATTCTTCTCTGATATTTGCTGTGTGCCAGCCATGTACCAAGCTGGGAATAAAATCCTGGCCCAAACCCAGTCGCTGCCTTCTAGAAGCTCACCATGTAATTAGGGCTACGGACATTTCTCCTCCGGGTCTCGGGCTACAGGGAGGGTGCCCAGAATACTTTCCCCCTACTTTCCCATATTCACATTTTCCACATCCTTCAAGGCCTGGCTCGAATGCTGTCTCTTCCTCGATTATATAGCCGCTGAGAGCAGTGGTCTTTCCTGCCTTGAGTGTTCACAGCACAGTTACTTGTGTCTCTCTCAGGACACATCATGAGAGAGGTGCTTGTAGGCGATGTGTTTGCATGCATAGTTGGTCTTCTCCAGAGACGCTACGTTTCTTAGTGCAAAGATGGTCTTGTGCATCTTTGTATCCCTCCGAGTACCCCACGCAGCACCAGGTACCTAAGAAGTGCTCAAAAAGTAGTCCCACTTCCTTCCCCGTAAGGATGCCTGTTGGATGAGTCTGTGGAGCTATTGGGAGTTCCCCGATTTTGAAAAACATTTTTATCGCTAATTTAAAACTCTTTGTTAGGATTTTACCAATTAACACAAAGCTTGAACTCCATGCAGACAGCATAGGCTTCTTACGCATTTCTTTGCAACTGTGTGTATCCAGTCTTACATAATATTGTTATACTGTTAAATGAGAACTAGAGGCCCAGTGCACGAAATTCACGCACTCGGGGGCAGGGTGGTCCCTCAGCCCGGCCTGTGCCCTCTCACAGACCAGGAGCCCTCGGGGGAGCCCTTGGGGGAACGGGCCTAAGCTGTCAGTCGGGCATCCTTAGCGCTGCCACGGAGGCCGGAGAGGCTCCCACCACCGCTGCTGTGCTCGCCAGCTGTGAGCCCAGCTTCTGACTGAGCAGCGTTCCCCGTGTGGGAGCGCACTGACCACCAGGGGGCAGCTCCTGCATTGAGCGTCTTCCCCCTTGTGGTCAGTGCACATCATATCCACCGGTTGTTCTGCTGTTTGGTCAATTTGCATATTAGCCTTTTATTATATAGGATTATCGTTCAGTATCCAGTGGTTTCTGCGTCCTGATATGGAAGTGCTGACACCCTGTGTGACTGTTCAGGAGGGGAACGGACCTTCTGCACTCATGGCCGTGGCTCTGCACCTGCCCAGGTGCAGCTGGTAATGTTCAAACCCAGACAGGCCGGAAGGGAGGAGACTCCCCGCCAGGAGCCTCCCATCTCGGTGAGAAGACTCGGGCTTCCCCATCAGAATCAGCCCTCAAAGCCATCCTGCCGAGAAGGACGGATTTGCCCCGCGTAAAAAGAAATGGCTCCAGACATTAGGAAAAGGTCTCACGGTGGCTAAGGAACGGTTTTGGGGGCGATTTTTAAAGGAACTTTTTAAAAGTATCAGAAATGATGGCTGGGTCTTGGGATGGCGCTCACTCTGTACAGTCCGCCAGCTAAACTCACACAGGACACGTCTCATTTAACACCCGAGGAAGTACTATTGTCACCCCAGGTTTGCAAAGGAGGGAAGTGAGGCCCAGGAGACACAATAACTGTGCCCAAGTCACAACACCCGAGTTCTTCTGAGCAGCCCCCGAGCTGAGACACTTGCTCACACCGCCCGCTCCCCTTCCTTCCTCCTGAGCTCAGCGTGCAATGGGCGACGGCCCTTTATCTGCTAGAAGCGACCTGAGGGGTCAGTCTGCTCCACCTCCTCGCTTTAGAGAGAAGGAAACTTGGACTCCGAGTGACGAAGGGACTTGGCCCCCGGGTCACCCAGCGCCGGGGCTGCTGTGCACGGCCCTGAACCGTGCGCGGGAGCTCCAGCCCGAGCCTCATCTCCCAGGAGCGGCCCTGACGGCCAGAGGGCGCCTGCGTCCCGGGTCCCTCAGAGACCGAGCCGGATCCAACCCGGGCGCGCCAGGTGCCGGGCCCTGCGTTACCTGCGCTTTCACCTGCGGCACCAACTACCCGGCGCCCCGGGAATTCCTGTCAGGGGCGCACAGGCCCTCGGCCAGGGGTGAAAAGACGCTGACACGGAGTCGGCTTCGCCTCGCCGGACCCCTTCGCCTTAGAACGCGGACGGAGGACCCCGAGGAGAATTGGGGAGCGCCAGTCCGGGCCGCAGGGCCGCCTGGCCTCCTCCCCGCCAGCCCCCCCTCCCCTTTCCCCCTCAACCGGCTGCAGACCTGGTCTAACGCCGGAGCACCTGACGGGGAGCGACAGCTTCGCGCTCCACAGTCCAACTGCCTGGCCTTTGAGGGGCGAGGTTCCCATGGAAACCAGAGGAGGCTCTTGGCGCCTGCGTCAACGCGCTAGGCACTCTGGGAAATGTAGTTTCCGGACTGTCCCCGGGTGGCCGAGAGGAACGAACGCAAGATGGCGCCCGAGCGTAGCGGGCGGTTCAGAGTCGCCGGGTTTGAGGGCCGTGGCGCCGCGGGCGTAGGAGAGGCCGCGGAGGCCTGAAAGGCAGTTTCTCTTGGCAGCCGGGGCTCTGAGGTGTCTGGGATGCAGGGTGCAGAGACGGGGCGCGTTCTCTTGGGCGCGTTCAGTTTTGACTTTGGAAAACTTGTCCTGACGAGGGGCCGCCCTGGCCCCGGGCCTGTCCTAGCCTGGGCTGAGCCGCGCCGAGCCCAGCCCGACGGAGGGAGAACGTTCTGAAGTGGGAGCTGGCCCAGGAGGAAGCGACTGTCGGAGGGACGTTAGCTCACAAGTGTTCAAGCCTGGGCCGGGCGCCAGCGGCTGCTCCCGAGAGGCTCCTGTGTCAGGTGGGAGTTGGACCGGGACCCCGGGAGCAGAGGCCGCCCTGCCCCTCCTGCCCCACCGCCCCTTCTTCCCCGAGCTCCCGCGCTTCCGACCCGGCCCGACCCCGGCCGGCCGGCCGCCTCGGGCTTGGCTAGGAGCTCAGTGCAGGGACTGCGAGCTGGAAGCCTGGCATCTGGTTCGGGCTCCGTCAGAGACGCCCGTCGCCCGACGTGTAAAACTGGCGATTATGAAGCCGCCCTGCCTTCCCTGGGAGGGTTGCAAGGTGCATCTGAGATGACACTGACGTGCAGGCTGAGCAGTCCATCCGCTGTACGTCGGTGCAACTTGTTGGGAGGAAATTAGGCAATGCCTTTCAAAATTGAACCTGCACGCAGCCGTTGCTTCAGCAATTTTAGAAATAAAATTTAGAAACATGCCCCATAGATTGAGAGGCCATGTGTGCACCAGAAAGTATGGGTAAGGGTACTGCTTGCTTGGAATGGGGAGAAAAAAACACAACCTATCAACAACTTAAATGTTCATCATTTAAGTTCACTTACGTGATGGATTCCATAAAATAGAATGTGTGGTGATTTTAAATAAGGCAGAGCAGCAGCTCCTTTGGCTCAAATAAATGCTTTTTATGCTTTAAAAAATAAATAAAAATAAGGCAGAGCTTTTCGTACTGGCGTGCAACTCTTCGTGGTATGAAAAAAATTTTTTCAACGTGAGAATAAGGAGTATGTTAATATACCATAATTTATATTTTTTAAAAAGAATACACTAATATATTTGATGGCATAAACACAGGATGTCTTTGGAGCGTCTCAAGAAGCTGGTCACAGTGGGTGCCTGGGAAAGATTGAAGGATAGGATCCGAGGGACACATACTTTTAATTTCACGTCTTTTTTTAAAAACTGTTTTTTGCCCTTTAACAATTTGTGAGTTTGTATATGCTGTATAGGGTTCTTAATCATTAGTCTGCATTTTTTATGCAGTTTCCAGGTTTTGTTCCCCTGTGTGCTGAACTCTCACTTCTCAAGAGTCCTCCACAGGCTCTGGTGGGCCCACAGTTCTGAGTTCAAAACTGGACCTTCCTGGCACCGACACTTCCACCTGCCCCCCGCCCCGGGCTACTGAGAGGGCAGCGTGGGTGGGATTCATGGTTGGCTACAGGGGGACGTGCAGCCCCTAGTGTCTGTGGACCAGCTCAGTGGATCAAGACTCAGAACTAGCTTCTCTGGACCCCACCTGGTGACCTTTGGCATGACAACCACAGGCAGGTACAGATGATTCTTCTAGAGCAGCCATGGGCAAACTACGGCCCGCAGGCCGGATCCGGCCTGTTAGGCTGTTCTATTGAAATTAAAAAAAAAAAAGACCGTACCCTTTTGTGTAATGATGTTTACTTTGAATTTATATTAGTTCACACAAACACTCCATCCATGCTTTTGTTCCGGCCCTCCGGTCCAGTTGAAGAACCCATTGTGGCCCTCGAGTCAAAAAGTTTGCCCACCCCTGTTCTAGAGAGCTGAATTTAGGGGCTGGATTCTATCAGTGCATCATGACATGTATTGTTAAAATATCAAAGTGGGAGGGGGGTGCTTAGGGATTTCCTGGTCTCATCCCTTCGTTTTACAGAAAGAAACAGAGACGTAAGGTGCAGTGACCTGTGAGTGGTAAAGCCAGGGCTAGAGCCCAAGTCCCCTGCCCCTCAGTACTCTAGGATTAGTGCACCAGGTTATGGGTGAGAGGCTCACTCTTAAAGCGGAGCATCAGGCCCCGGCTGGTTTGGCTCAGCGGGTAGATCATCCACCTGCGGACTGAAGGGCCCCGGGTTTGATTCCAGTCAAGGTCACGTGCCCAGGTTGCAGGCTCCATCGCCAGCCGGGGCCGTGCAGGAGGCAGCTGATCAATGATTCTCATCATTGATGTTTTGATCTCTCTCTCCCTTGCCCTTCCTCTCTGAAATCAATAAAAAATATATTTTAAAAACCAAAACAGCCCTAGCTGGCTTGACTCAGTGGATGGAGCGTCAGCCTGCGGACTGAAGGGTACCAGGTTCGATTCCAACCAAGGGCACATGCCTGGGTTGCGGGCTTGATCCCCAGTAGGGGGCGTGCAGGAGGCAGCCAATCAATGAATCTTTCTCATCATCGCCGTTTGTCTCTCTCCTTCTCCCTTCCTCTCTGAAATCAATAAAGAAATATATTAAAAAACAAAACCAAAACAAAACTGGGCATCAGGCCTCAAATCAATGAAAACACTTGGCGGCAGCTTCTACTGAGGCTTGCTTTGAGGGAAGGAGTTGCACCCACCCACCCACCCCCAACCAAAGGAGTGTGTTACAGGACAGAGAATGTGATCTTGGAAAGGGCTGCAGGTGACAACGATGGAGCCACTTTCTCGTCTTGAACACGACAACTAGGCAGCAGGAAGCCCTAGGCCGGAGGGGAAGGCAGTCACAGGCTGGCTCGGAAAATCGGACTCTTGCCCGTAGCAGGAGAAGGGTTCTCAGGACCCAGAGTGTGCTCGAGAACTAGCACCCGGTCCAAAAGGAGCCTTCATTTTTGGAACAGGCTCGGTCCTGTCCAGGCAGGTGTTGGCCGCCTCCACTTCCTCATGAGTAACTCCCTTCAGCTGTCCCAGCAGAGCCAAGCACCTGCTGCCCGACCCACCAGAGAGGGCGTGGGCAGCGAGCCTTTACCTAGGCCCTGCCCGAGGAGATGAGGAGACAACGCTGGCCTCCCTCCTTTCCCATCCTCCCTCCCACCCCACCCCCAACACGCACACCTCGAGACACCCGGGAATGGTGAGGAGACGGGGAGGGAGTAAAAGGAGGCCAGACTCCTTGAGTAACCACAGAAGAATTGGACTGACAGTAGGTGGCTTCATCATAAAATCAAAAATAATATGAAAATGGTTTTTTTTATTTCTAAGTACAAAGTCAGATACTATCAAGACTATGAAAAACTGGCCAGAGGCTGTGAAGGACAAAAAGTGGACTCTCTTTGGCCTGGTGCCCTGTGTCCCACGGCCTGGCCACGGGAGGGAGGGGGTGTTGGGGGGAAGGGTTGGAAGGGGCTGTAGGCTGAGTGAGGGAGGCCAACCTGCCAGCCCCATCAGAGGGCCCAGCTCTCTGCTCCTCAGAGCTTCCCAGGACTGGGGACTGAGAACTGGGGTTACTCTAGACCAGTGGTTCTCAACCTTCTGGCCCTTTAAATACAGTTCCTCATGTTGTGACCTCCAACCATAAAATTATTCTCGTTGCTACTTCATAACTGTCATGTTGCTACTGTTAAGGATCGTCATGTAAATATCTGATATGCAGGATGGTCTTAGGCGACCCCTGTGAAAGGGTCGTTTGACCGCCAAAGGGGTCTCGACCCACAGGTTGAGAACCGCTGCCCTAGACCTTTGGAGGCCACTGGTTCTCCGGCCTAGAGGGCCCCAGGAAAGAAGGGGGTTAGAGATGAGGCAGACAGGAGTGGGTGGGGGAGGGAGCATGAGGGAGCACTGGGGAACTGTTTTATTCCATGGCTGCAAGTGTTTCGGGCAGCGGTTGACAATGCCCCCCAAAGCACCGTCATTCTCTCTACTATATCCCCAATTGCAGAGAAAGTCTTGAGCCCTTGGGCAGGTGGACATGGGTCTGAGATTTAAGGCTGTAGAGGCTGAGGCTGTAGTGAAGGGGGCCTGGAACCTCCTGGGAGGAGCTAAGAGGAGTGCAGACAAGCTGACGGGAGTGAGGAGTGCTCCTCCCAGGAGCTGTATGCAGGCACCTCTATTAGTGTCTAAGGGGGCACAGGCATGTGTGGGGGCTCAGGCCTCGCCCTCCTCCCCACTGCCATCCACGCTGGCCTGCCTCACCACCTTCCTGAGCCTGGGTGTGGAGGAATAGCCAGCCTCCCTCTGCTCCTGCTCCTGCTTTTGCTCCTGCTCCTGGAAGGCCCGGGTCCGGCTGGCCACTAGGGCGGCGCTGTTGAGAGCAACCACAGACTGGCGGGACTTCAGGGCAGGCCAAGGCCCCTTGCAGACCCGCCTGCCTCCCTTGGCCTTTGAGACCTGAAGAAAGGGCTGTGGAGGGTCTTCATCTGAGGATTCACTTGAAGAGAAAACCTGGAAGGGGAAAGTAGAAGCAAAAAGGTCATAAAGCACAGAGCCTGGAAAAGGGTGGGTGCAGACTGTTTGTTGACTGAATACTAAAAAACTGAACTACTCACGAGACATTCCTTCCCCCTAGGAGGGAAGATCCATCCCAGCCCTACTGCCCTTTGCTCCTCAGCCCTCACCTGTCTAAGCTTTCTGGCCCAGAAGCCCTCCTTAGCTTCCCTGCACCTGCCATGTCATTGAGGCCCCCACTTCCTCATCTTGCCCCCTCTGCCTTTTTTTGATTTATTTGAGAGAGAGAGATAGACATTGATTTGTTGTTCCACTTATTTATGCATTCATTAGTTGGTTTTTTAAAAAATATTTTTTTATTGATTTCAGAGAAGAAGGGAGAGGGAGAGAGAGAGAGAGAAAAATCAATGATAAGAGAGAATCATTGATTGGCTGCCTTCTGCACACCCGCACTGGGGACAGAGCCTGCAACCTTGGCATGTGCCCTTGACCAGAACTGAACCCGAAACCCTTCAGTCCACAGGCCGACGCTCTACCCACTGAGCCAAACCGGCTAGGGCGCATTAGTTGATTCTTGTATGTGTCCTGGCCAGGGATTGAACCCACCACCTTGGTGTGTTGGGACAATGCTCTAACCAACTGAGCTACCCAGCCAGGGCCCCCCTCTGCCTTTAGACAGTCATTTGTGAAACACATTCCAGTGTCAGGGCCCTGAGCTGGGTGTGGAGTGAGGACAGCCTGCCTTTAGGACCACCCACACCCATCCATCCACCTTTCCTCCTTCCCCATTCTTCCACACCCAGTACCACCTCCCCCAGGAGGCTTTCCCAGATGTTCCCTCCCTCTATGAGATGAGCCCTCCTTCCTCCAGCTCAGCCAGGACTTCGGTCGCATCAGTGCTGTAACCCCTCTGCATGTCCTTTAATATGCTGCCTCTCAGATTTGGGAAGGGCTGCCAAGATCATCTTACCCACCCCCATCGAGGGTCAGCAGTCAGTGTCTAGCTCCTGGTCTGGGGAGGATGCTTACTGCACAGCTGGGCAGCCCTGCCCCTTAGGAAGCAAGTCCTTTTGCCAGGCTGAGAGCCGCCTGCAGCCTGCAGCCGGGCTCACTCCCAAGGAGCCCCCTGGATGCCTTGGTCCCACGACTGCTCTCCAGCTCCCATGGGAGCAGCACTCCCCTGCCCGCACCAGGCCTCTGATGCTCTGAGGAGACCAAAGAGAACTGCCGGGTATGGTCCCCAAGCTCGGGCACCCCTTGCTCAGGGCTGGAAGTGGAGCACCAATCCTCCATCCTCCCGCCACCTGCCCCCTCCTCTGGGTCCCAACCCTGCCTCAGCCTGGGCTCCTTTCTTAGCCCAGCCTCACCTCTGGCAGGTCATCAGCCCCGGAGGCGCTTTCCAGCTCTGAGGGGGGCTCCAGGAGGCTGATGGACCTCATGACCCCGCGGAGGTTGATGCGGGGCCTTGGTCCAGGCTCTTCTCTTGGGGATGCCTGGCTTTCCTCCAACCCCATGGCCATCGCCTCCCCACTGCCCCCTGGTTCTGGCGGGAACAGTGGGAAGGGTGTAGAGACCTCAGGGGCCAGGGACTCCTCTGGGGAGACCCCACCCACTTTCTGCTCCCAGACATGGCTCTGCCGGCTGTGAGGAGATGGCCCTGAGTCAGCTCAGAGCGACCCAGCAGCCATCCCCAGTACCCCGTCCCCCTGTCCTCCACTCTGTACCTGGCAGTCAGGATGCCCTGGTAGGTCTGCAGCTGGCGCAGGAAGCCTGGGTTGGGGCGGGCGATGGGCCGGAGCTCCTGCACGTGGCGCAGAGCCTGCTCCAGGCTCCAGCTGTACTGCTTCATGGCATAAGCTACCACCGTGGCCGCCGAGCGGCTGACACCCATCTTGCAGTGGACCAGCACTCGGGTGCCCTGCGCTCTGTGGAGGCAGGACAGGTTAGCCCCTTCCTGTCCCCTGGCTGTGAGGGGCCCTGCAGTATTGGGGGGGGGGGCGGCAGTCAGCGGACAGACTCACTGCCCAGGCAGAGGGGGGAGGAAGCAGCCAGGGGGATGGCATGGGCGCTCTTGAAGCTGGCGTTGGGCAGGCCGTGAGGTTGGGGACACCTGACCTTGCGGCCTCCACAAAGCGGTGTGTCTCCTTCCAATGAGGCAGCAGCTGGGCGGACTCTTCGTCCCAGAGGCGCACATTGTGGTAGGTGAAGCGCTCGGGGTAGAAGTTGTCGATCTCCCGGGCCATGTTCAGGATGTGACTGACCCTGCGGCAGGGAGTGCGAGGTGAGGCTCACAGGGCCAGCGGCTCCAGGATCCTTGGCCGGGGGACCTAGCGGGCCTGGGCGTTTCCGTTTAGTTCTCAGTTCTGAGTCAGGTGGGGGTGGCTCGGTTATGATGGGAGGAGCTGATGGCTGTGGCCCCGAGCCCATCATTTCACCCCACTGGGCATGTGTCGCCTCTAGTCCAGGTAGCTGCTGGGCTTGACTGCAGCCCTGGGCCTTCTGTTAGTCTCAGAAGTCAGTCTGAGAACAACTGCTGAGCTAAGCTGAGATTGGGAGGGTCTGCAGCAGCTGGGTGACGGGCCATAACTGGTGGACAATTGATAGGAACTTATGGGAGCCAGCAGCCAGGTCCCCCCAGGAGAGGGGCACTTCCAGCCCCCTTGACAGCGTGGGGAGGGAGAAGAGCGGGCCAGGGAGCCACAGCAAACCAGCAAGGTGGTGGTTCTGGTCTGGCCAAGACCACGCTGAGGGGCATGGCCCCAGGCACAGAGTTGGAAGCTGAGTTAGCAGCTGCTGAGGGGCGTCTGGGGGTTTCTGACCAGGTGGCCCCTTGAGGGGAGGCCAGGCAAGGGGGGTGACAGGCTACGGGCAGTCCTGAGGGGGTCGGAACCCTACCTGTTTCTCTGCAGCTCTTCCAGGTTTGCTGCATTCCACTCGGAGCCCTGTGGACAGGGAGAGGGGCATCATTCTTCCCCCGCAGCAGCGGCTGCAGCTGTCCCACTCCCGCCCTCCCCCCGCAGCTCACCAGGTAGAGGTGGGGGAAGATGCGGGAGGCCCGGTCCCGCTGCGCCATGAGCAGCAGCATCTGGTTATCGATGAAGTCGCGGTACTGCTGGAGCGGGTGGCCCAGGCGCAGCTCCAGGGCCTGGCGGATCTGCAGGCAGGAAGGACAGGAGAGGTTCCTGATGCCCCACCCTTCCCTCCAGGCTTCTGGGGACGGTACCCGTCCCGTCCCATCTATTCAAGGAGCCGAGGCCACGCATCTGGGACTGGCTCAGGACAGGAGAGCTGGGTGGGGAGACTCCAAGGGGAGGAGAACGCTGGCTCCCAGCCCGCGGGTTCCGCCCCCTCATCCGAGCCCCTCTTCCTCCCGGGCCCCGCACCCCGCCCACCTCTTTGGAAGTGATGCTGTCCAGGTCACTGGTGTCCAATACCTTCCATAGCTCGGCCCGGATTGCCTGCTCCATCTGCTCCTGTTCCAAGGGCCTGGGAGCCGAGCCCATCAGTCCGGGGACCCCTTCCCTGCTTTGCCATGACTCCCCCCCGCTTTCCTCCCTTCCCTGTACTGACCGGCCGGGCTCTGCACTGGGAGGCCGCAGAGACTCCAGGTCAGCCATGGCCATCCACTCGTTGAGGCAGCTCTGGTCCGAGCTCAGTCTGTCCTGGTAGTGGCTGGCCCAGGTGAGGGCACTGCCCCCTGGCACAAGACCACTGCCCAGAGCCGCCTCACACGCCTGGTGCAATACCTGGAGTGTGGCCCTGGGACAGAAGAGAGGCTGGGTCACACTGTCCTCCCTGCTGCCCCTCCCCGGACCCTGCAGCCGTCTCTGAGGAGAGGCCCGCTGAGGCTGGACTACCCCAGCTCTTACCACATGGTCTGGATGGAGATCGGCTTGAAGATTCGACTCTGCCCACCGGACGTCACACTGAAGCCCCTGAGGGAGAGCAGGGAGGAGTGGAACCCCACTCCGGGCCCCGGGACAGAGCCCCTGAGAGGCGCACCCACTAGACGCCTCATGAGGCTGGTCCTCAGAATATGTACACATGTGAGCTTCAAAATAAGCCCCCTTTGCCAGAGCTGAGGCAGCTGAGGCCCAGAGAAGTTAGGTGACTTGCCCAGGACCACACAGTAAATCTGAGGTCGAGCTGAGAGTAGGCCCAGGCCTCAGACACCAGCCTGGAGTTCCGCAGCAGCTCCCCAGGACCCCACCTCCCCATCATATGCATCACCCCCTCTGCCTCTCTCCTTTCACCGCCCTCCAGCTGCCATCTCTTACCCATCTCCATCTAGGTACACCTGCGTGTCACTCCAAAGAGGCAGGACCAGGCCCAGGGTGCAGCTGTAGGAGCTGGCAGGACAGAGGGAAAGCCGTTGTCCCCCAGCACCTCACTTCCTCGCCCCCCTCCCTTCCTCTCCCTGCTCCCACCTGCTATCGGGGAAGTCCACTCCCAGGAGGACTGTCTCATCCTGGCTCGCGGGGTCTCTTGTGGAAACTACCAGCAGGTAGCGGAGCCGAGGGGGTCGTGCTGCCTCCAGCTGGGCTGCCTGGGGGAGGCGGGAAGAGAGAATCCCGGGTCATAGGCCCCGAGGACCCTGCCCGCCTCACCAGGACACACACCTGGGCCTAGAACAGACCGCTGTCTGCTCCCTCCACGCCACCCGCTTCTTCCCAGACCTCAGGTCAGTGGTTACATTCCAGGGGTTCCCAACTTTTGAATTTTATGGTCTAACAAAATGTTTTAAAAGATTTTCCTTAAAGGGTGTGTGTGTGGAAAAAGGGGAGAAGGAACCTGACAAAGATCGCCCATTTTTTATCTTTGTCCGGGAAGGAGGTTTAAAATAAACCCTTTCACTTGCCATTATCATCATTTCATTCAAGAGATATTTCTTACCACAGAAATAGGAAGGACACAATCTCACCATAAAAGACGGTGTTTCCGTGGAGTAAATTCAGTTCTACACAAGACTGGCTGCACCTTCTCTTTCTCCTTTTGCTGCAGTGAGATGTCCCACAGGCACCTGGGGACTAGTCCTCGCACTCCCACCCGTGTCCCACCGCCCACGGGCCCTCCAGCTCCTGGTGGGCGCTCGGCAGGCTCCCTGAGCACCGGCCCACTACGGGCAGCTCCCACTGTTAGGAAGGTCTTGCTGTGGTTGCACAGAAGCCTGTCCCTGCGTAATCCCAGCTCTTGGGCCTAACTGGGCCCTACAGGCTCATGCAGAACGAACCTCCCTGTCCTTTCCCAGCCCTCCAGACACCTGCAGATAGGACCTCTCCCTGTTAAACAACCCGGCTGTCAGGGATTAGTAAACCCTTCACTCCCCAGGGTGCCCCTCACACTCTGCTCCCAGAGACACACCGGCCCCATTCTGCCCTCCCTGCCTCCCACCCCAGGGAGGACTCTCGTCCCCCTCCAAGAGGGCCCCTCACCAGGCGAATGTCGTCCTGCGGCCTCAGCAGCTCCACCATGAGGAGGAGGTGCTGACTCTGCTCCTGCTTCTGAGGACTCTGGGGCCCATGCCCATCGTCTGTCTGGTCCCCGTGGAGCTGCTCTTCGCCCGAGGCTTCCTCCGCGGGCCGAGGGCCGGGCTCAGCTGCGTCTCCACCGTCCCCTCCGTCCTGCAGTCCCAGGACAGCCCCGTGGAGCACTGCAAAGCTCTGCCTGGCAGGGCAGGGGGACCGTTTTGGCCTGTTGTACCTCTCAGGACAGGGGCACATCAGAATCACCATTAAAACGGGCGTTGGGCCCCATCGGCGACGCGTCAGCAGGTAGGGAGTGTGGAGACCTGAGAACGTGAATTTCCAACGAGTGCCCAGGGGGTGTGGCCCCCACACTCTGTGGCCCCCAACCTGAGCGTTGCTCCCTTTTTCTTTCCACCCGCCTAACTCGAAGGACACTGTGAACTTGACGGGGACCCAGGATCCTCAGGCCCTGTCGTCCCATCTTGCCCTTGGGCTTGTGGCCACTAGTCTGGCATAATGGGTGAAGGAACGCCACACGATCCGGGAAAGATGAAAGCCAAGGCGGAGCGCCAGCCAGCCATGCCCCGGCAGCACTGCCCCACAGATCCGGTGGTCGGCTTGGGCTGCGGGCCCTCCAGGAGGGCAGCGGCTGGCGCCCATACAGACCGGCTGCCATCACATCCATCCCCTGAGCTCGGGATGGAGGCATCTGTGCTGCGGGAGGCGCTCACCTTCGCTGGAGCCGGCTCCGCCGCCTGGAGGCCTGGTCCTGCGGGGAAAGCAGCAGCCCCCAGGACGGAGTTAGGGGGTGCTGGGCTGGGGGGAACCCGCCCGCCCACCGACCCCCCAACCCTACGGGGAGTGGAACCAGAAAAGGTGTCAGATACCCCTCCTGCCCCAGTCTACCCCCCACCGGAGGACTGGGGGAGTCCGGCCAGGCCAGGTAGGGCAACAGGGGGTACAGGTGGGCGGGGTGCTAGCGTTTGGCCCACATCGGGGCCACGGAGATGGGCCTCCACCGGCTGGTCTGGCGCTCAGAGCTCCGTCTTGCCGGGGTCGCAGTTCCGGGGGCCTCCAGCCCCCCCACTCCAGCTGAGACCTCGGGTCCCCCTCCCACACCTCCAGCCCCGTCGGCAGGACGCGCTCCCCGGGCCCCGCTGGCAGCCAGCTCCGCGGGCGGGACCGCAGCAAAGCCAGACTCACCGAGGGCCCCACCGGCGTGGAGTGGCCGCTGGCCGGGGGCGAGCGGCTCACTGTGACCAGCGCCATGGGGTCAGGCGGGGGCACTGGGCCGGCACCAGGCACGGAGCCCGCCCACGGCCACACGGACAGTCCCTGCCCAGCAGGACCAGGAAGGAGAGACCAGAGCCACCCGGCCTGGCACCTCCTCGGGGGCGGCCCTTAAAGGGCCAGGCGCCCGTCCAGCCCGGCCTGCGCAGCCGGCACCGCCGGCCCGCCTCGCCCCCGCCTCCGGAACACGGTGGAGGCGGAGCCGGGGGCGGAGCGCAGGTGAGGAGCCGGCGGGGCGGCCGCGGAGCAGAGGAGGTTCGGCCCCGCCTCCCGGGAAGCGCCCCAGCCCGGTCCTCCCCGCCCCGCCCAGTTAGGGCACCTGGACTCTGCTTTGGGCCTCAAAGGTTCTGTTACGCAGCCAAGGTGGGTCCCGGGGAAGGCCGGACTGGGGGGCACAGGTCTCAGAGAGGATCGGACACCGCGGGTCTTAAGTTGGGGGCCCCCCAAACATCTTCCTCCTGCCGGCTGGCCCTCATGCTCCCACCCTGCGAGAATCGCTGGAGACAGGCTCGTGGGGGTCCTCAGGCCCCCCCCACCCCCCCCCACCCCCCACCCCCCCCCGGAGGCGAGCGGGGTGGGGCTGAGCGGGTGCAGAGGGAAGTGACTGGTCCATAGAATGTGCCGGGGTCAGAGCAGGAGCCCAGGCCTGGGGTGCAGGGGGCTCTGGCCGGGAGTGGAGTCTGCAGGCTCCGTGTTGCCCCCTCGACAGGAGCACGAGTGGGTCCTGGGGAAGCCAGGCTGGTGGCAGGAGGAGCCTGGGTCTTCGGGAGGTGGCACAGGGCTCAGGGAATTTTTGAGGCACCTACTCTGGATGGGCACTTGGCACACGCTGGCTCCCTTCGTCCTCCCTCCCGCGGCCCTGGCGGGTAGAACGTGGTCTCACTTTACAGCCGAGCAAACGAGCAAACGGAGGCTCAGGGCGGCTAACGCCACGGCCAAGATCTGGACCCAGGTCTGACGCCATTACCCAGTGTCTCCCCTCAGCGCCCGCCCAACTGAGCACAGCAAGCCTGCCGCTGAAGGTCTCTTTATTTCCATCTTGGTCTCCCAGGCAAGCCCATCCCCGGGGCTCCAGGCCCCACATCAGCAGCAGACAGTTTATAAATAAATAAGTTACAAAAGCGGGTGGGGGGCCGACAGCCCTCCCGGGGCCGGGCAGCCAGCGTTCAGTGTTCTGTGAGCGAGAGCCGCAGGATCCGCTGCAAGTCCTCCTCCTCCTGCTGCCCTCGCCGCTCCCGCTCCTCCTGCTCCCGTGAGGACAGCTCCAGGGCCAGACGAAGCTGCTCCTCAAAGCTTGCGGGGGTCGGGGCCTGGGGTGTCCTGTGAGGGGATCCCGGGCCCCTGGGCTCTGTGGACATCTGCAGGCTTTCCTGGAGGGCCCTTCAAGGACAGGTGTGAGGGGGAGCAGGCAGGTGAGCCCCAAGGCTGGGGGTGGAGGCCAAGGGCTGGGACATGGCTTTGAAGGACAAGGACCAGGACGGGGTGGCTGGGTCCTGGGAGATCAGAGAGAAGAGACACGGTGGGGCCCCGGTCTTCCCAGCCCACATGCCGCCTTCGGTGCCGGGGAGTGATGCGCATGGCAGGTGGTCCTGGGACAAGCACCTCCACCTGCTACCACCCCCACCAGCCAAGGACCTCAAGGCAGGGCTGAGACGTGGACTGGTAGGTCCCAGAACACTCACCGCTCCAGCTGAAGCTGCTCCTCATAGGCCATGGCTCGGGGCGGAGGGTGGGTGCCAGGCCTGGTGTTGGTCAGGGCTTCCCAGACAGTCACCTGCAGCAGCCAGAGCCCAGAGCTGTCATCTCTGCCACCCCTGCCCAGACCCAGGCCCCGCCCTGCCCGCACCCCACCTGCTCCGCCTCTGTGCCTGCCTCAAGCAGGCTCTGCTGGATGGCGAACTGCAGCAGGTCGTCGTCCTCGTCGCGGAGGGGCTCGCTGCGCTCTGCGCCCAGCACGCTGTACCCCTCAGGCACCTCGAACACCGAGGGATCCACCTCGCATGGGAAAGGGCTCCCTGGGGTGACAGAGGGGCCACACTCAGCCCTCAGGACTCACACCCCAGCAAGTCGTGCGGCCCCCTCCTTCTAGAGCAGTACCTGAAGCTGGGACAGCAGAGCCAGGGGCTGGCACCCACACCGAGCTCAGAGGCTCGTCACAGCCGCACAGGTTGCTGAAGGTGATGCGGGCATTGAGCACATGGAAAAGGGGAATCTCTGTGAGGAGACAGCCAAGCCTGAGCCACTGTGGCCATAGACCCACCTGTGCCTGGCCCCTGTGGCCACAGCCACCCCACTCCCTGCAGCTGCCTGAGGCCTCCCTGCTTCCCCACCACCCTCTCACCTATCTTGACTGGGAAGCCAGGTGGGAGGCGAAGGGTGATGAAGTCCCGCAGCTTGGCAAAGTGAGCGTTGCTGATGGCCATCAGGTCAATGATGGGTGTCACCTGGTCACCCAGGGAGAGCGGGTGCTCCTCGCTCAGCCACAGTGTTGCCTTGAATCTGCCCAGCCAACCACAGGACGTGGGTCTAGGAACCTCTGGTGGCCCCTCTCCTAAAGCCCACCCACTCGGACACCTGCCTGTACTCGGGCCTTCTGCCTGGCCTGGGTTCCCCCTTCTCTCCTCAGCGGCCCCTGCCTGCTTCCTCCAGGAGCTTGTGACCTTCTGGTCCTATGGCCCGAGCTGCCCCCAGGCCCTGGGCCCAGGCTGGAGCCTATGGTAGTTTGTGCCAGCTCAGCTCGTCTAGGTGAGGGCAAGGCTGGGCTGCTGGCTTCAGTCTGAGCCTGGTCTACAGCCCTGACCACCTCCTCAGCCCACAGGTGGCCAGCACAGCCCACAGGTCAGGACTGCTGGGGTCCAAATGCCCTGGGCGGCTGAGAGAGGTTCCTGGGACAGTGCTGGGCCCGTCATGAGCTCTGTGTCACGCGCATCAGACCCTCATAGTGCCCAAGTGTGACTTCTCAGCTACTGAGAAGACCAGACTCCGCGAGAGGAAGATGGTTCCCTGGGCCATGAAGCCAGGAGGTGGTAGAGCTTTGGGCCCTTTCCACTCTGCTCTGAAGCTGGCCCCAGCAAGTGCCATTACATTTCATAGAGAACCAGACATGGGTGGTGCTGCCCGCTCATTCATTTGCTCATTCACCAAAGAGGAGTGACCAGTCCTCTGGGCCAAGTCCCAGGCCGGATGCGAGTGAGTGGATCCCCTCCTCTGGTAGGCCCATGTGCGACAGGAGTCTGTTAGAGCTCAGGGGAACCAGGCAGGGTCCCTGTCATCGACAGAAGTCCCAGTTAGCCCCGGACCTCACCTCTGTACTTTGCTGGACATCTCGATGGGGCGGCCGATGTTCCGTGACTCCAGGCTGAAGTTGGGGTCAAAGTATTCATCGGGGGAAATGGCTGTGGGGTTGGTGGGGCTGGCTGCCTGCTGCACAGGAACCTGGTGGGCCCCAGGACCCCGCTTAGCGCTCAGGACAGCACCTGCCTGGCCCTGCCCAGCGGTCGGTCCCAGCCCCTGCCCCCAGCCCTGGCTCACCCCATTGTGGGAGGAGTGCTGCTGGGCCATCCCGAGGAAGGACTGGAACGGAGTCTTCCCCCCTAAGGAGACGGGTGGGAGCCCATGAAGGGACTTTAGGCCACTGCCCCCAGGTTGCCCCCACCCACTGTCCACCCTGGGAGCCTCCTGTCAAGTGGAAGACAGAGCCGACGGGGTTGGGGTGACCCCTCAGCTTGTCCCGGATACTCTGGCCCCCTAGACCAGGGTGACCCCACCACATGGTGTGACTGGGCAGCAGCAGGCGCACCTGGGTTTACCTTTGCTCCTCGACTTGTCCTGATCAGAGAGGTGCTCCGTGCGTGTGCGTGTCACCAGCTCCACATTCATGGCGCTGTACACCTGGGGAGCAGGGGGGTTACGGGGGAGCTGGGGGCTCAGAGCCTGTTCCCCACACTCAGCCTCACCAGCACGGGACCCAAGTCCTGTCCCCAGGACAGATGAGAGCTTGCTCCCCACAGTGGAGGAGATGGCAGGGGCTAAACCCTGGGAAGTCACTAATGACAGGAAAATGGTCTGCTTTCCTCTCAGTAACTTGGGTGGGGGGCCCGTGATGTGGGTGACCTCTACGTGTCAGCGGGGGGCTGGGTGGTTGGGCGCCATTGAGTTCCCAGGGCTGCGCAGGCTTCCAGAGCCCACCGGCTCCTCTGTCTCTCCCTCCATATGGGTGGATGAGGAGAAGGAGTGGAGTCCCGGGCCTTGTCCTACCCCAGCCCCCACCACTAGCCTCTCCTGCCTTGGCCTCGTAGCCGCTAACGGTTTCCATCTTCTCAGACCGCCAGCCCCAGATACCACATTTGTTCCTGAAACAGACCAAACAGGAGTTCATGAGGCCCCGCACCCCACAACCCTGGCCAAAGCCTTCCCTTCCAAAGACTCCCTCCAATCAGCCTCTCACTGTGAAACATGCAGGGACCTGGAAGAGGCCGCCTGGACAGCTGGGACAACTGAACAAGGACTGGGGACTGGAAAGTACTGAGGAATTACTGTTAATTTTGTTAGGTCTGATAATAGTGTTGGGCTGGGTTTAAAAACATCCTTATGTGTTAGAGTCAGGTGCAAAGGCATTTACTGCTGAAATGATATGCCATCTGGGATGTACTTTAAAACAGCCCGGGGGCAGGGGGGGGGAGGTGAGGAAGGATAGATGCAACACGATTGGCAAAATGTTTAATAAATGTTGAACTTGGGTGATGAGCATATCATACTATTCTCTCTTCTTTCATAAATATTTGAAATTTTCCATAATAAAAAGTTGAAAATGAAAGTATATCTGATTCAACAATAATAGTTGGGACTTCAATAGCTCCCTTTCGATAATGGAGAGAATGAGCAGGCAGAAGGTCAACAAGGAAATAGAAGACTTGAACAACACCATAAACTAGACTAAACAGACTTCCTTAGAACACTCCACCCAGCAACAACAGAATACACATTCTTCTGCACATGGGATATTCTTCAGGACAGACCACATGCCAGGCCATAAAAGAAGCCGCAATAAAATGTAAAGGGCAGAAATGACAGTGTGTGTCCTCCCATCACAATGGAATGAAACTAGAATTCAGTAACAGAAAAAAAGATTTGGGAAACTCACAAATATATAGAAAGCAAACAACACACTCCTAAATAACCAAAGGATCAAAGAATAAATCAAAAGGGAAATCAGGGAATACTTTGAGATGGATGGAAATGAAAGTTTTGACACAACATATCAAAACTTATGGGACACAGTTAAAGTAGAGCTTAGAGGGAAATTCTTAACTGTGAATGACTATATTAAGAAAGAAGAAATCTCAAATCAATAATCTAACCTTCCATTTAAGATACTGGAGAAAGAGCCCAGTAAACCCACAACAAGCAGACGGAAGGAAATAATAAACATTAGAGTGAAAATTAATGAAATACAGAATAGAAAAACAATAAAGTAAACCAAAAGATAGTTGTTTGAAAAGATCAACAAAATTGACAAACCTTTAGCTAGATTGGCCAAGAAAACAGACAAGACTCAAATTACTCAACTCAGAAATAAAAAAGGGGCCATTGTTACTGACATTACAGAAGTAAGGATTATAAAAGCATACAAATGAATAACTGTTCCCAAACAAATTATATAATTTAGATGAAATGGACAAAGCCTAAAGGGACAAAAACTATCAAAACAAATTTTTCAAAAATCTAATAGACTTGTAACAAGTAAAGAGATTGAAGTGGCAATACAATAACTACCCACAGAAAAGTCCAGGCCCAGATGGCTTCACTAATGAATTCCCACCAAACATTTAAAGAATTAATACCGCCTGGCTGGCGTAGCTCAGTGGCTGAGCGTCGAGGCTATGGTTCAATTCCCGCGTTGTGGGCTCGATCCCCAGCGTGGGCCCTGCAGAAGGCAGTCAATCAATGATTCTATCATTGATGTTTCTATCTCTCTTTCCCTCTCCCTTCATCTCTGAAATCACCGGAGGATATTTTTCCATTGATTTTTTAGAGAGAGTGGAAGACAGAGAAATATCGATGTGAAAGAAACACATCGATTGGTTGCATCCTGACCACGGCCCAGGCCAGGGAGGATCCTGCCACCGAGGTGCGTGCCTTTGACCGGAATCAAACCCAGGACCCTTCAGTCCGCAGGCCGACACTCTATCCACTGAGCCAAACCGGCCAGGTAACACTGCCTAACTTATCCTATGAGGAATTTTTCGCCCAGATACTAAAATCAGACAAAGACATCACAAGAAAAAACTACAGACCAATATTCTTTATTAATATGAATATAAAATACTAGCCAACCAAATCTAGCAACATATGAAAAGAATCATACACCATGACCAAGTGGACTGTACCAGAGCAGCGGTTCTCAACCTGTGGGTCGCGACCCCTTTGGCGGTCGAACGACCCTTTCACAGGGGTCGCCTAAGACCATCCTGCATATCAGATATTTACATTATGATTCATAACAGTAGCAACATTACAGTTATGAAGTAGCAACAAAAATAATTTTATGGTTGGGCCACAACATGAGGAACTGTACTTAAAGGGCCAGAAAGTTGAGAACCACTGGTACCAGAGGAATATAAGGTTGATTCAACATCTAAAAATCAATTGATGTAACATATATCAATAGAATTTTTTAAAGTTATATGATCATATCAATAGACACAGAAAAAAGCATCTGACAAAATTCAAACCCTTTCATAATAAAAAACACTTAACAAAGTAGAAATAAAAGGAAACTTCCTCAACTTGATAAAGGGCACACACAACTAACATCACTCTTAATGGTGGAAGACTGAATACTTTTTCCCCAAGGTCAGAAACAAGACAAAGATGTCTGCTCCTGCCACTTCTATTCAACATTTTACTGGAGATTCTAGCCAAAGCAATTACACAAGAAAAATAAATTAAAAATAAACAGGTTGGATAAAAAGAAATAATACTAACTCTATTAAATGATGACATGATCTTACATATAAAAATCATAAGAAATCCACTAAAAGTCCATTACAACTAAAAAATGAGTTCGAGATGAGCAAGGTTGCAGAATACATGATCAATACACAAAGATCAACTGTATCTATATAATAAAAGCATAATATGCTAGTTAGACCAATGTCCTTCTGGACATCCTTCCTTCCAGACAAAGCCACAGCGGGCAGGGGCCACGGCAGAGGCGGCAAAGGCCCCCAGCTGCGGTGGTGGCAGGTGGGGGCCAGGGCCAAGGCCCTTGACGAATTTCATGCATCGAGCCTCTAGTTTTTATATATTTGCAATTAAAAAATGTAATAAAGAAAACAATTCCATTTACAATAGCATCAAAAAGAATAAAATACTTAAATTTATCAAAAGAAGTGCAAAAGGTATACAGGTGATCCTTGAACAATGTGGGGGTTAGTGGTGCCTACTCCCATGCAATTGAAAATCTGTATCTTCCAACTCCCCCCAAAATTAACTACAGTTGGCCCTTTGCATCCATGGAGTCAACCAACTGCGGTTGGGAATTCGTAGTTGGGAAACCATGGTTGAAATTCAAATCAGAATCCCATCTGACTTCTTTGTAGAAACTGACAAGCTGAATTGGGAATTCATATGAAATTACAAAGGAATCAGAATACCCAAAGTAATCCCGAGAAAGAAGAACAAAGTCAGAAGACTCACACTTTCCAATTTTAAAACTTACTACGAAGCAATATCAATTAAGACAGGGTGGCACTGGAACAAAGACACATCTATAGATCAATGGAATAGTGTAGAGAGTCTAGAAATAGACCCATACATCTATGGTCAGTTGATTTTCCACAGGGGATGTCACACCATTCAATGGAGGGAAATAACAGTTTTTTTTAGCAAATCATGCTGGTACAACTGAATCGTCACAGGCAAAAGAATGGAATTGAACCCACCATATATAAATATTAACTCAAAATGGATCAAAGACCGTTTGTAAGAGCAAAAACTATAAAACTTTAAAAAGAAAATATAGGGGGAAATCTTCATGACCTTGGTTGGATTTGGCAAAGTATTGTTTGATATGAAACAAAAACTACAAGCAACAAAAGGAAAAATAGGTAAACTAGACTTCATAAAAATTAAAAATTTTTGTGCTTCACCCTGGCCAGTGTGGCTCTGTTGGGTGTCATCCTGTGCAACAAAGGGTTGCTGGTTCAATTCCCAGTCGGGGCAAATGACCAGGTTCCAGGCTCAGTCCCGGTGGGGGGCGTACAGGAGGCAGCCAACTGATGTTGCGCTCACACATCAATGCTTCTCTTCCTTCCTCTCTCTCTAAAAATCAATAAACTATTCTTTAAAAACAAACAAACAGCCCTGGCTGGTTTGGCTCAGAGGATAGAGCATCACGTTGGCCTGTGGACTGAAGGGTCCTGGATTCAATTCTGGCCAAGGGCACGTGCCTAGGTTGCGAGCTTGATCCCCAGTAGGGGCATGCAGGAGGCAACCGATCAATGATACTCTGTCATCATTGATGCTTCTCTCTCTCTTTCCATCTCCCTTCCTCTCTGAAATCAATAAAAATATATTTTAAAAAATAAAAAATAAAATAAAAATGCTGCCACTGATACCATCTTTATAGGTTTTTAAAAATAAAAACAAACAAATATAAAACTTTTGTGCTTCGAAGTACACCATCAAGAAAGTGAAAAGAACCCACAGGATAAGAGAAAATATTTGCAAATCATGTATCTGATAAGGGACTTATAACTAGAATTTGTAAAAAGAACTCTTACAACTAAATAATAAAAAGATAACCCAATTTTTTAAATGTGCAAAGAATCTAAAGAGACACTTCTCCAAAGAAGATATACAAATGGCCAAAAAGCACATGAAATGATGCTCAACACCATAAGTCACTAGGGAAATGCAAATCAAACCACAGTGAGATACTACTTCACACCCAATAGGATGGTTAAAATCCAAAAATAAATAAGTGAACAGTAAGTGTTAAGTGAGGATGCGGAGAAATTAGAGTCCTCATACACCACTGGCAGGAATAGAAAATGCTAGTCCCTTCGGTAAACAGCCTGGCAGTTCTCCAATTACACATCCAGCTACCACATGACCCAGCAATTCTACCCTAGGTGTATATACCCAACAAAAATAAACACATATGTCCAGGCAAATATTTGTACACTACTGTTTATAGCAGCATTTTTCGTAAGAGTCAAAAGGTAGAAATAATCAGAATGTCAATGGACGAATGACTGAACAAAATGTGGTCTATTCACACAACCTATTCAGCCATAAAAAATGATGCAGCTTTATGCTACAACTGGGATGAACCTTGAGGACATTGTGCTACGTGAAAAAAGCCAGTTATAAAAGTCTACATATCGCTCTGGCTGGTTTGGCTCAGTGGATAGAGGCTACGTGAAAAAAGCCAGTTATAAAAGTCTACATATCGCTCTGGCTGGTTTGGCTCAGTGGATAGAGCATCAGCCTGCGGACTGAAGGGTCCCAGGTTCAATTCCGGTCAAGGGCAGATGCCGGGGTTGTGGGCTCGGTCCCCAGCGTGGGGTGTGCAGGAGGCAGCTGATCGATGATTCTCTCTCATCACTGATGTTTCTCTCTCTCCCTCTCCCTTCCTCTTTGAAGTCAATAAAAATTTATTTAAAAAAAAAATCAACATATCATAGGAAATGTCCAGAATAGGCAAATCTATAAAGATCAGTAGTTGCTTAGTGCTGGGGGAGGGAATAAGGGGGTGGGAATTAATAGGTAAAAGATATAGGGTTTCTTCTGAGATGATAAAATGTCCTAAAATTAACTGTGGTGATGGTTGCATATCTGTGAATGCACTAAAAACCATTGAATTGCTGTACACTTGAAATAGGTGAACTGGATGGTATATGAAAATTATATCTCAATAAAACAGTTTGGTTTTTCTTTTAGGTGTTTCTGAAGTCTGTTGTTGGAACTGGGGCATGTGTTGTCACAGAAATACACTCTGGCCGGAAGAGTCAGGTTCCTAGGCTGCCCACAAAGGCCTCTGGCCCAGACACAGCTATACTACTGAGGAGCCAACTTCGGTGCAAACAGCTGTCCTGAACCACAGCCCAAATCCTTGTTTTTATGGGAAAACATGCGAGGTCAGGAGTCAAGACACTGGGGACACCCTGACCTAGCCTCTTCCCCAGGAAGTCAGCTGCCAGTAGAGACAGGTGCAGGCTTAAAGGTTGCCACAGGATGCTTAGGTGACCAATCTTTGGGGGACACTGGGCCTGCAGTGACCGCCCCCCCCCTCATCTGAGTAGCCTCTGCAAGTGGCTCAGCCTCCCAGAGACCTGCACCAGGAGCCTCAAGGGCACTGCCCGCAGTGTGGCCAGACCCCAACTCACCTCTCAAAAGCCACATTTCGAGTGTCCAGGTGGGTGGAGACGATGGGAGAGGTGAGGCGACTGGCCACATGCTCCTCACTGGGCCGCATGGCGGCCAGCAGCACTTCCGGCTCAGGAGGGGCCAGCCCCAGCGTCTCCGTGTGCACCACCTGCCGGTCATGGTCCACTTCCATCACCAGGGCTCCTGCCTCTGCCAGCCAGTGGGATGCAAGAGGGGGGTAAATCAGTGCCAGGCCCGAGGCAGTGGATGGGGACCCATCATGACGCCCTCAGCCACCTGCCCCTCCGCCCCGAACCTCCATTTCCACACCTGGAGAGTGGAAAGAAAGGATAGCATTGTCTTCACAAGCCACAGGAGCATCTCCGGCGCCCGCGGCGAGTCCCCCAGAGCTCACCCTGGCCCTTGAAGATGAAGCTCCTCCGGCCACGCTGCCAGGTCATGTGCTCGAAGCCCAGGAGGCTGGTGTCCACCCGCAGGCTCTCACCCCGCTTCCACACACGGTACACGTCACTCGGGCACATCTTGGACACGAGGGGCACTGCAGGGGGCACAGAGGTCACCAGGGTTCTTTCCTTAAGGTCCCACCCCAGGCCCCTTGGAGCCGAGCAGTCCCCACTCACCCCAGCTGGTAAACTCCCACTTCATCTCCACGTAGAAATCGGGGGCCTGAGAGAGATCAGAGCTCCGGTCAGGGCCCTGCCTAGTTCTGGGGGCCAGTGGGCCTGGGCAGCTCCTTGTCTGCAGCCCCGTTCTGGGAGCCGCGCCCTTCAGCAAGTCCTGATGCATTGCCATGGCCCTGCTATGCCCCCATCACAACCAAACCCCACCCAGGAAACAGTGGGCCACGTGGTGCCCTAAAAAGGCCTTCAGCAATCAAACTATAAGATCCGAGGGCCAGGCTCAACCTGGCTGCTGGCGTGCTGGGCAGGGGGGTGGGGGTGGGGGTGGGGGGGGGGACCTCCGAGGGAGCTCCTGGCTGTTGTGGATCCCAGAATCCTCATCTGTAAACGGAGCACAAGGACCCCCTCTGGGCCTGCCCCTGGGATGGGGGAAGGAGGTAGTGCGCTCCCTCAACCCCCCTCCTCCCCCGGTGCTTGGAGAAGGGCAGACAGGTATTCTAGAAGCGCAGGCCACATCCGTGGAGTTGGATGAAATCCTCCCTCCAGAAAAATCTGCATTCACCAGGGGGCCCATGGTCTAAAGCTCTGCTGAGATTTCTGGCAGTAGGAGACCCTAATGCGGGTAAGGGCTTTCCTTCCAAAAGACCCGCTCTGGTCCCTGTGGGCCTGGACTCCTCTCTTTCCTCCGCGACCCTGGGCTGGGGTCATAAGAGAGGGACTTCGGGGGTGAGGGCATGCGCTGGGGAGTGGGAGCGGCCGGGGAGAGGTCAATGGGGGAAAAAGGAGACATATGTAATACTTTAAACAATAAAGAATTTAAATGAAAAATAATCAGAGATCTCGATAGACACAAAAAGAGAGAGAGAGGCACTTTGTCGGCAGTGTTGGGAAAGCATGCTGCACAAGCTGGGTGCCCTTCCCAGGCCAGGCCAGGCCAGGCACGTGTGACCCGGTGACCGCCACGCAGCCTGCCAGCCCCCTGCCATGGCTCTCCACCCCTCTTACTGGCCACACCTCTGTGCCCTCTGTACCTGGCGGAGTTTGTTGAGCAGTTCCGGAATGCCAGCCAGCCTCTGCTTGGCCCTCTGGTAGTCCCGGTACTGGAGCACCACTTGCACCATCTCAGGGTCCCCAGTGCTAACCGCCTCCTGCAGGACTGGGGTCACCAAGCTGCTGAAGGGTGCTCTCGCCACGGCCCCAGGTCTGGTCACTCACCAACCCCATGTCACCCTCAAGGAAGCCCGTTTGCCCGCTGCAGTACCTGCCCAGCCCTGGCAGCTCTCTTTGCCCACGTTGGCATTGTGTCGGAGGAGGACTCTCACGGACTCCAGGTTCCCCAGGGAAACGGCCAGCTCCAGCGGGGTGCGCCCGCGGGGGTCCTCCTGTTCAATGTCATGCTGGGGGAGAGGGGACACTCAGCAGGGGGCAAGGGGAGAGAGGCAGGGGCAAGAGGACCCCTGGGCTGGACGGCGCTGGGAGCCGCTATATGGGAAATAAGCAGGCGGACAGGCGGTGGAAATGGCAGAGGGCGCACCTCGTTGTCCCTGCAGGGGCCGGGAAAGGGCAGGTGGGAAGGGCCTGCCCGCCTCTCCTGTGCTTTGCCAGGGACAGAGCTGTGGGCCCAGTGGGGGGCCTGGTCGGCCAGAGGTAGAGCTGCGGCTGTCAAGAGCTTGGGCCGGCCTCGGGACCAGGACCGGGTTGCTCCATCTCAGCCTGGCTCAGGGGCGGCCGTGGCGAGAGATGAGGGGCTGGGTGCAGTGCGGAGCGGGGACACGGGCGAGGCGGGCGAGGCTCAAGCGAGAGGGGCAGGTCACCTGGGCTGCCATCGGCCCGGGGAAGGTGAGCAGGGAGGCGGCTGCGGCGCCGAGCGGGGACGGGAGGCCTCCGGGATGGAGGCCAGGGCTTTGGGCGCGGAGCCCCGAGGACGGTCCGGGTGCCCGGCGGGCCTCACCTGGCGGCTGTGCAGCGCGGCCTCCAGTTCGCGGTGCCGGTTCGCCCAGACGAGCCGGTGCAGCGGGAAGGTGGGGCCCGGGCCGGCCATGCTGGGCCTCAGCGCCGCATCCCGGGCGGGCGGGCGGGCGGGCGGGCGTGGCGAGGGCGGCCCGGCCCTGCCTCTGCTCGGAGCCTGGCGCGGCCCCCTCGCCTCGCGTCCTCACGGCGCCCCGGCGACACCACCGCAGCCCCCGACCCCGCGCCTCCGCGGCAGTGGCGGCAGTGGCGGCAGCGGCGGCGCAGGTGGCGGGGAGGGCGGGCCGGGGGCGGGGCTGAGCCGGGGCGGGGCGTCGGGCCGCGCGCCCCCTCGCCACCCGCAGCCATGGCAACCGCAGCCGAGCCCGCGCGCGGAGGTCTGGCGGCCGCGCTGCCCGGCGCCGGTGGCCAGTGCGCGCGCCGGGGAGAAGCCCGGTCCGGCCTCTGTGCCAAGAGGGTCTGCGGAGGGCGGTCCGGAAGGCGGGGCCTGGCTGCAGCTCCGCCCGCCGCCTGCAGGGGGCGCCCCAGCCCAGCGTAGGCCCTCCTGGCGGGTCCCGCAGGGGAAGGAGGGCGCCCGGGGGTGGGGCGTCTCGGCGAGGGGCGGGGACTGGGACCCCGGGGCGTGCGCGCGCAGCGGGCTGCCCTTATGCTACGCGTGGGTTATCGTATTTCGCCGGCAGTCCTGCTGGGCCCGGTCCCCTTCCTTCCCCCGCCCGCCTCCCGCCTTCCCACCCCCGGCCACTGTAGGGTGGCCAGCTGAGCGTGAAGCAGGGACCTGGGCCCGGGTCTGGAGGTGGCTGCACCGCAGGACTGGGTCCGGACATGCAGGGGGCGGCCCCCAGGCCCTGGAGCAGTAACAGGAGTTCTGGGGGTGGGGAGGGCAGGCCGAGTAGCCCTAGACCACTCCTGGTGGAGGACTGTCCACGGGGAGCGGCTTTGACCCGCCGCGTGGATCCCTTTTGCAGAGGCTGCCCTTCGTTGCCAGTGTCGGGAGAGGACGGAGAGTTTCGAAATCAGAGCCGGCCCCTTCACCCACACGGAACCAAGGTGCAGGGCTCCTGGCCTAGCGCAGGCGTTGTTGCCTTGGCCTGGCGTCTGGTCCTGGTCTGGTTGGGTGATGAGGCAGCCACCAGATCTGGCCGCATTCACCCTCTTCCCTCAGGCCTGCCGTGCTCCCCGGCTGTCATGACTCCCAGTGGCACCAGAGACCTCCCTGGGTGCCATCTTGAACTCCATCTCTCTCTCTCTCCCAAGTCCTGCCCATTCCTGATGGGCCCTGTTCTTCCCATCTGGCCTGTTTGCATCTCTTCCAGATCCAACCTCCACCACTGCCATTATGGCGTCACTTCCCTGGACAGGAGCAGCCCTAAGCTGTCTCCCTGCCTCCCATCCTCTGCCTCCCTCCACTCCCCCTGCACATGGTAATCAGTGACTTGTTCTACAGCTGCTCCCAGCGCCCCAGCCCGACCACAGCCCATCCAAGTTCAGACTCCACGTCCATTCCCATCTTCGTTCTGTAGCCACTAAGTGCGCCCTGGGCTCTGAGCCAGGCTGAGCCTGGCATTCAGGGCCTCCCAGGCCTGGCTCCTTCCCACAGTGCTCCTGCCAACTGGAGCCACTCCTGCCTGCCTGGCCCACCCCTGCATCAGAAACATCCCCCCACCTCCCCACCTCCACACTGGAGGTCCCGTTCAAAGGCCTTTTTCAAGTCTCAGCCTCCACCCCAGCAGCCTTCCTTCGCCGCCTGCCATGCTGTGCTTTGGTCGTGTTGCCCCTCAACCCTGCCCAGCAGGACCTTACATGGGGTGGGCAGCAACAGACATCACCCATTGGGGTTTCTGGGGAGTCCCTCACGCCTCACAGACTGCTGCTCGGGGTGCAGCACAAGGCCAGAGGGGAGGCCAAAGCCGGAGAGGGCAAGGGCCCGGAGGCTCACTGTGGCCCTGAGGGCAGAGGTGCTTGTCTGTCCATGGTGCTGCCCTCAGCACTGTGCCTGGTGGGCTGGGGTGTTCAGTCCAAATGTGGCACCAAGAAGCGAAATTCAGATACCTCCTCCTGCTTCCCGGGGCAGGGGTGGAAGACCCGCTCTGCTCCCCCAGGGTGGGACCGGGGAGGGGCGGGGAGGCTCCTACCCCACCCTGGGGGAGGACTTGGGCCTGGGCAGGCTGGCCCTGGATGCCTGCCGTGGTGGTGGAGGGGACTGGCGCCACCACGACCCTCTCCCCTCATGCCTCAGCCCAAGGGTGGCTGAAAATGATCATTGGGCACAAAAGAGTCTGACACAGCCAAAGTCAGGCACCATTTTTTTATAAAAACGCATAATCTCATTTTTTCACTTTAAAATCACATTCAAAAATCGGCAAAGAAATGCCCCAGGGAGTGAGCAGATGGGAGGGGAGGTTGAGCCAACCCAGCCCTTGGGGAAGAAGGCGCGACACCACACATGGCAGCGTGACTGGCACGAGGGGGCATGCGGCGGGTGAGGTGGCGCCCTGTGGGTAGTGGCACTGACAGGACATGTGGCTGGGGGCTGGACAGCCCATGGGGCACACTGACGATCCTGGGGTGGCGAGGGCTGGCCCAAGCGGCCCCTCTCGCTGTGCAGCCCAGTCCACCCAGGCTGGCCCCTGTGGTCCTGGGCAGACAAGGCCTTGCCCAGTCCAGAGTGACGGGGCAAGGGCGAGGCCCCGGTACGGATGGGGGCAGGGGCTGGGGACCTCAGGCCCAGGCTAGGCCAGTGTGGCACAGCCCAGAGTTGCCTTTCTGTGGTCCTGGAGCCTGGGAGCTCGGGGTGGGAGGAAGGGCGGGGCTGCCATGACAGCAACAGCACCTGCTGCCAACGCCACCCTCCTGGCCAAGCCCCAGTGTCCAGGGAAGGTGGGAACGGCGGCAGCCAGTGACAGGGACGCCTCCCAAGTGAGAGTGCAGGAGTCCAGATCACTGGGCGGCGCTGGCGTCAGGGAGACCATGGGCTCCTCCTCACCAACTGGCTGGAGGCAGGACAGTGCAGGGCTGTGTCTGTCATAGGAGGGGCCGAAGTGGAAAAATCCAGGTAGTATTCCTGTGCTGTGGCCTCCCCTGGGGTGGAGGACGCTGAGCCACCCCACCGTGCTGTTGGCACAGAGCACAGCCCAGAGCCGGAGGTGGCACTACCCCCAGGAAGGGGCGGGGACTGCTGGGGCTGCTGCTCTCCCCTCCACAGGAAGACACTGGGAGCAGGTAATCCCTGGGGCTTCAGGGCTGACAGGTGGCTGGACAGTGGCTGGGTTGGTGGCAGCAGGAGCCAAGGCAAGCGGGCCCCTCCCTGGGGGCTGGGGCCACAGGAAATCACAATAATTACAAAATAAAACCTTTTCCGCTTTGCGGGAAAACAAATAATAAAAATTCGACAAAATAAATTAGAGGTTTATAAAAGGCGGGCGGGCGGGCGGGGGTCAGAGGCCGTTGGCACTGCCGCGCTGGACCAGCGGCACCTTGCTCAGCTCCACCACGGGCGAGCGGGCCTTGTTCTTCATCTTGGGCACCCGCTGCACCAGCTGCTGGGCCTCACGGTAGGCGTCACGCAGCTCCTTCTTCCACTGCACCAGCTCCGGGTCACTCTGCACAGGCCGGGGGTCGGGCAGGTGAGGCCTGGGGGCCCCGAAGGCCACGCAGCCCCCGCACGCCCCTGCCCGCCGGGCCCCACTCCCCACTCACGTCGCACTGCAGGACGAACTGTTTACCACCGCGGATCTTGAGGAGGAGGCACTTTCGCTCCTTGATCTGCGTTTCCTCCACCGACTGGATCTCTTCCATGGTCAGCAGGCTCTGCTGCAGGGCAGGGAGGGACGGACAGGGGTGGTGAGGGAGCAGGCCAGGCCCAGCCAGCACGGCCCCGCCCCCGCCCCCGGCCCCATCCTTACCGGGGCCTCGCCCTCGCCCCGCCACTCGAGCCGGTTGGGGAACAGGTAGAAGTACCGCCGCTGCCACTGAGTCAGGAAGGGGTTGCCCATCTTGGACATGTAGCCGTGCATGATGCAGTCCTTGCCCAGGGCGTAGTCTGCCGTGAGAGAGTGAGAGAGGCCCCGCCCCGTTGGGAATCCTGGTCGGCTGTGACCTTGGCTGGGACCCTGAAACCCACGCCTGTGTCTCATCTATACAGTGGGCAGTGGGTACCCATGGCGGCCACCGACCCTCACCTTCCTCGTGGCCCAGCTGCTTGTTTTTGGTTTTCTTGCGGGTCTCTAGCCGGTCTGTCTCGGCATTGATGGTGTCAAAGACAGTCTCTGCCACCTCCTGCTGCCACCGCTCGGAGATGGTGAGGGGGAAGTTGCGGTAGAGTTCCTGGTCGCTGTCCAGTAACTGCGTCATGGGGACGAGGCAGGGGCATCCATCACCATGGGCATGTCCCGCCCAAGGGGCTAGGGCAGGGTGATCTGGGGCACCCCCGGGGGCATTTGGGGGAAGGAGCCTGGGGCCCACAGCTGACAGGGCTGGCCAAAGGGCCTCCCAGGGCAGAGAAGGGATGTGGATGCCCGGGGCTGGGCTCAGGTGCAAGGCCCAGTACCTTGATTCCTTTTGTGTCTTCCTCATCAAAGGAGCCAATGTCGAAGGCGTCAGCAGCGTTCACCTCCCCTCGTGGGGGGATCAGCGGGGGAGGGTACTACGGCAGAGCGAGGGCTGGGCGTCAGCACGGGGCAGGGGCTGCAGAGCACCACCGGCCCCGGCCCCTGCCGTTACCTTCTGCAAGAAGACCATCTGCCAGTCCAGGGAGCGGAAGAAGGGACTCTCCTTCACCTCCTGGGCCCTGTGGGGAGACGCGGGTCATCCGGGCTCTATCGGGGGGCGGGGCGGGTGGCCCCAACTAACTCCTGGTTCGGCCACTTTCTGGCTCTGCGACCTTGGGCAAGTTCCTTAAACCTGAACCTATTTCCTCATCTCCAGTGGGGAGAACAGCAGTTCCCACGTCTCGTAGGGCTGTTGTAAGTTTTAATATTGTAAGTCTTGCAACATCATGCCTGGCACTTAGTAAATGTTTAATAAACATAAAAAGCTGCTGTCATCATCATCATCTGATCTCACCGTCTTTGTTACAAGGGCCCCTCCGGAAGCCAGTCACCAGCCAGCTCCAGCAGCTGCAACCCGGGGGATACTGGACTCAGAGCTGGCTGTGCCCCAACCTCCTGCGAGTTCCCCAAAGGAGGCTGGTTCCAGTGAGGGGACACAGCCTTGTCCCCCGGGGGGAACAGGCAGAGGCCAGCAGCCCACAGCAGAGAACTGGACACCGGGCAAGCCGAGTGCTCAGGGCCTTGCTGGGAGGCAAGACCTGGGACAGAGGCCCTGGTCCCGGCACTCACCCTCGGCCCAGGCAGCCCAGTCTCCGGTGGACATCCCTCTGCAGTAGCCCCTCCAGCAAGGAACGGAGCTCGGGGGAGAAGGAGTCGGGCAGCTCCACAGCCTGCGGGAAGAGCGAGATGTCAGCAGCGGCCACAGAAGAGCCCCCGGCTCCCAGTAGAGCGAGAAACAGGCCCAGCTTCCTAACTCCCCCACCCCCAGAGGGCATGTTTGCTCTGACAATACAGGGAAGGAGCCTACAGGGCAGGAGGCCAGAGTGGGGATGAGTGGCCCAAGATCGTTGCTGGTGAGAACCAAGAGTCCATGACCCTGATACCCGTGAGAGACTCCAACCCCACTGTGGCCCCATGGACTCCATACAGCACCCTGGGCTGGAACCCCACACTCACCATTGTCAATGTCATGCGGTCGATCTCATGCTTGTCTTTGGTCTTGTGCTGCCGGAAGGGACTGTGCCTGGGCAGGAAAGGACAAAGGCCGAAGTCACAGATCAGGAATGGGGAAACTGAGGCAGGAGCATCCCTGGTCCTTATCCAAAGCCAGGGATGATGCCATACCTAACACCCAGGTGGCTGTGGGCTCCTCCCCCAGCCTCCTGCCTGGACCAGGGAAGGGCTGCTCTGTCCGGCCCCACCTGTCCACGTGGGACGGCCCACTCACCCCCGCAGCAGCTTGAAGAGCATGCAGCCCAGGGAGAACCAGTCTGCGCTGCTGTCGTAGGCCACACCCTTCTGCAGCACCTCGGGGGCCATGTACCCATGGGTGCCCCTGTGGAAGCAGAGGTCATGAGTGGGTTTGGCAGAGGGTTTGGGAAGGGCGGGTGCGGGCTGGCACTCACACACTGGCGTGGGGCTTCTTCTTGGAGAAGTCGCAGGCCAGGCCCAGGTCTGAGATGCGCACGTGGCCATGCTCGTCCAGCAGGATGTTGGCCGGCTGTGGAGGAATCCCAGTAAGCTGCCCCCCGCAGCTCAGGACAGGGCCCAGCCAGGCAAGGTGCCAGCTGGGTCGCGGCCTTCACTCTCAAGGGTTATGGGTGTCCAGGCCCTGGGCAGGGTCCTCCCCTCCCCTCCTCAATCACAATCTGAATTCAGAAAATGGCTTGTTGGGCGGGAGGGCGCCTCGGGGAGGAGCCGGCCGGCCCTGTCCCGGGCACGCCACGCCTACGGCCTAGTGGGCCAGGTGCACCGAGAGGGACAGGCCGGCGGCTCACCTTCAGGTCCCTGTAGACGACGAAGCGGTTGTGCATGTGCTCCAAGCCCAGAATGATCTCGGCCGCGTAGAAGCGCATGTCGGCCTCGGAGAAGACCCCGTGCTGCGACAGGTGGTAGTGCAGGTCCCCGCCTGAGGGAGGAAGTGCTCAGCTCCCTGTCCCAGGCCCCCAGCCCAGCTCTTGGTCCGCCTGGGGCCGGGCCACGCACTCACCGTTCATGAGATCCAGGATGAAGCTGAGTTTGTCTGGCGTGTGGAAGGCATAGGACATGCAGACGATGAATGGGCAGTCCTGGGAGGGGACAGGACAGGAAGTCAGCAGAAGCCGCCCAACGGTCCCAGAGCCCAAGGCTGCTTGGTGGCCGGCCCACCTGGCCGCCCGCTCACCCCGGTGCTGACGAGGGACAGCATGATGCGCTCGTTCAGGGCCAGGGTCTCCCCCTGCTTCATCTTGATGCGCTTCTTGTCCAGACACTTCATGGCGTACCTGCGGGGACGGGGCCACTGAGTCAGCCCAGAGGCGCTGTCGTGCAGAGTCCAGGCTGCTCTGGGGCCCAGGGTCGGGGTCGGGGAGTCCTCCGAGCCCTTTTGGGGAATTCTGGGCACCACAATAAGCTTATGACACACAGAGACAGAGAGAGGGCAAGAGAAAGTGCTGATGGGTGGGAGGCTCAGGGGGTAAGAATGTGGAGAAAGACAGTGGCATGGAGTGACTAGCAAGCCTATGTCCCCCTGCAGAGACCTGCCCACTCAGGACCCTGTCACCTGGCTCCTGCACACTGATGCCCCCACAGCTCTCCCATGGACACCCATGCCTTCAGGGCACCCCAGGGGCCCTCCCTTCCCTCGAGTGTGCTAACATCTTGCCCGTGTCGGCCTTCCGGCACCCATAGACCTCGCCGAAGCCTCCTCGACCAATGATGCGGTGCACGCTGAAGTCGTTCATGGTCAGCTGCAGGGGCGGCAACAACGGGGGTCACTGCAGGCTGCCTGGGCCCCTTGCCCACGGCCACCCTCACATGCTACCTGCCTGAGCCACCCCCACGGGGAGCCTGGCCCTGAACCCACAGCCACCACACCAGAGGCTGGCAGACTCGCTGACCTGCCTAGCCCTGGATCAGCCCTGGGGCCCAGCCCCCGCACCCACCCAGGCCACTCACGTGGATGTTGAGCTCCACATTCTTCCACTGGCAAAACCGTGTGAATTTATCGCTGTGAGAGAAGAACCGGGGCTCAGGGAACCTCAGAAAGTAAATCGGATGATGCCAGGTGTGAGCCGCCCCACCCCCTGCCATTCCCTGGGTCCTGAGCCTCAGTGTCCTCTCCAGAACTGCCCAGGGACAGTGCCATCCTGAGCTGGGCCCCTGCCCGGAACACCGGCCTGAGCGGGGCCTGGCCACCTACACGCAGGTTCCTGCTGCGATCAGATAGGTTAGAAGGAGGTCTTCCAGCCTTAGACTTCCTGCCGCCGTATCGCTGACAATGCTGCATGCCTCAGTGACACAGCACTCACTCCCTGCGAGGCCCACTCCACGGCTACTCCTTCCATCAAGCTGACAGCTGCCTACAGTTCCCCCCCACCAGGTGGGCTCTGGCCATGAGGGCGGGGGCTGGGGCAGTGTGTCCTCTCGTGTCTACCCGAACCATCCCCCACGCTTCTCAGTCCAGGCAGGCCCAGCAGGATGCTCAACAGTCCGTGGGAGGGAAGGGCTCACAGGTGGCCCCATGGTCCCTGGAGAATCACCCGGGACAGGCTTGGGCTGAGGATGGCAGGAGTGTGGGCAGGCAATGACCTGGCCTGCCTAACCTCTGAGGACTCTCTTCACTGGGGTGTAGACGGGCCCAGGCACCCCCTGCCCAGGGCCTAAAGCAGAATGGCTCCTCTCCACGCCATCCACACCCTCGCAGGACAGCCTCTTCCTCCCTCTCCTCTCCTCTTCTGCGTGCACCCACTCTCACCTCTCGATGAATTTCTGGAACACATCCCCTCGGAGGTTCTGACAAATCTCTTCGATGTACGGCTAAGGGAGGAAGGCAGAGGTTGGCGACTGGGCCCGAGTGGGAGCTGATCAGGCTCCTTGACCTGGCCGAGGGGACCCTGGCCTGGCGGGGAGGCGGGGGGATAGGTCAGCACACACCTGGAAGAGATCTGGAGGCACCTGCCTCTTCACCAGGTGGCTCTGGACATGCTCAGTGGCACTTTTCGAGAAGGGCTGGGGAAGACAGAGATGGCTGTGAACTCTCCGCAGGGCCCTTCCATCCCTTCCCAATGCCCAGGTCGCTCCGGGCCGGCAGGCAGGTCCGGGCACTCACGTGCGAGCAGGCCAGCAGCTCCTTCATGATGTAGGTGTCGAAGATCTCCCGGCTGCAGGCCAGGCGCTCCTCCTCCGTCTCCAGCTTCTCGTATCTCTTGATCTAGAGGACAAGATCCCCCAGGGTAACCTTTGGCTCAGGGGAGCCTAGAGGCGCCAAGCATCTTGTAAATTCAGCAAAAGCAACCCAACCTCGCCCCCTCCTCCAGGCAGTGCAGGGCCGGCTCACCTCCTCGTAGAACTCCACCAAGGGCTTGGCCTCCTCCAGGTGTTTCAGGCAGAAGTCTCGAAAGAGCAGGTACCCTGAAAGCAAGCGTCAGGTCGCACTGAGCCACACCATCTCAGAGGCCTTCCCACCATGGAGGGTGGTGTGGGCTTGGGGCTCCCTGGGCAGAACCGGGCAAGGAGGTGGCACAGATGGTCTCTGCCAGGCAGTGGCTGGGCAAGATGGCCTCGAAGGCTGCTGCCAATGGAAGATTCTTGGATTTGGGGCCAGGGCACCTGCATTTCTACCCTCTCAGGATCTCCTCCTCAGATGGTGGCTGGAAAGTGACCGGCACGTCACGGTGAGTCACAGGACAGGGGCTGGCTCTGGCACGTGGGCCCCTGCCCTCTCACTGCAGTCTAGGGACCCGCACCTCCTCCCACAGTGTGACACCCGGCCCCGGGCAGCTGTGCAGGTGCAGCGAGGCTCACCTGGGCCAGGCCAGAGCCGCGGCACGGGGGAGGAAGCAGCCCCCGAGGGGCCACCTGCTCTCCCTGGACCTCATAACCCTCTATCGTCTGCTGATTTATTCTCACAGCAGCCCTGAGACACAGCACACGGGAGGTGAGGTCCCACTGGGGACACTAAGGCTCAGGGAGGTCTGCCAGGCAGGTGTCATGTGGCAGGTCCTGTGAAGGAAGGTTGGGGAGCGGGGCCTTGAAGGGCGTGGGCTACTCGGGGGGAAGAGGGGAGATGGGCTGCGGCCAGGTCTCACCCTCCCAGGGAGTAGGGGCCTGAGGCCTGGCCTCAGACCACCTTGGAGGGCAAAGGAGAAGTATGCCCTGCACCCTCCAGCCCAACCTGGGTGAGCATCTTGCACTTGGGAGTGTTCTATGCCTCCTTGGGGGCACTGTCCCCACTGCCTCGCGCCTCTTCTGGAGCGTGCAGACTCACTTCTGTAGGGAGGCCTGGCCCATCAGTGTCGTGCCTTTGAATAACTCAGTGGGGCTTTCACTGGCACTATCACTTCCGGGCCTCCCACAGGTGCGGCTCCTGCGTTGTAGGTCCCAGGTGAGGACGCCAGCAGGCTCAGAGAGGTAAAGCAATGTGCCCAAGGTCACACAGCACAGGCAAGGGTACCCAAGCTGTGTGCTGCCTGAGGAGCTGGCTCCCAAGCCTGACCTCAAAGCCTGATCCCACCAGGCCAGGCTACTGCCATTTCGGATCCTGTTCTCTGACGCCCCATCCGAGCTGTGTGCCTGGAGCCTGCTTCCCTGAGACCTGCCCCGACCTGCCCTCAGGCCAGGTCCCCACTCTGAGGCCAGGCACTGGAAGAGGAGGAACAGAGGACCAGGCCCGAGCGGCTGCTCACAAAGAGGGCCCATGGGGGCGGGGTGGGCCGACCACAGCGAGGCAGGCGCCACAGGAAGAGCCCCGCCCCTTCCTGTCAGTTCTACCAACGGCCCTGAGCAGCTGTGCCTGCGCCAAGGGGAAGCTGCAACTCTCAAAAACAAAAACCCCAAAGGAGGAACTTCCCCGGTGGCCCTGGAAGACTGCTGGGCCCCCACCCCTTCACAGGGCTCCCTGGGCCGACAGCCAGGGACTGGGAGGCACAGCGGGTCACAGCCCTGCTGTCACCCAGGGGCTCCCTGGCTGCCCGGCCCCAGTGGATGGGAGGCAAAAACCCGGGGAGCCAGCCTCAGGGTCTTCCTGTTTCCACACCCCAGTCCCTGGGGCTGGCGGAGCCCCCACTGTACTCACCCAGTTTCTGGGAGAAGATCTTCTCGAAGGTCACCTCACCCCGGTCCTCCAGGTACTTCTGCATGACGCTGCGGATGCTGAAAGACAGAGGGGCCGTGTGACCTGGGGCCCCTGTGACGCCTGTCAGCAGAGGGCACTGCTGGTGGGTGTCACTGCTCCCTCTAGGAAGGTCACACCAGAGGGACCCGAGGACCCCTGGCCTGCCCCCTAAGGCTCTGTCCCCCAAAGCCAGGGTGCCAGAAGGTGGCTGCTGAGAAGTTTGGTCCCAGCATGGCCTTGTGCTGGCTTTGGGGTCTTGGCCAACCAGCAGCAGGTGATGGATCACCAGAACGTGTCCTGTCCTCACAACGGCACGCGTACTGCTCAGCCAGATGGACCAGTAGTGACACCCACGCACGTTACAATATGACGGGCCTTGAAAGCATTCTGCGCAGCGAAGGAAGAGAATCATAAAAGACCACGACCCCGTTTATATGAATGTCAAGAACAGACAAATCCACGGAGACAGAAAGCAGATTAGTGGTTGCCAAGGGCTGGGGAAGGAAGAGGGGGGGTGACTGCTAAGGGTATGGGGTGGGGTCTCTTTTGGGGGTGACGGAAATGTTCTGGAAGTAGGTAGTGGTGAGGGTTGCACAACATAGTGAATGTACTAAAACCCACTCAACTGTACTCTTTAAAATGATAATTAAAAAAAATATTTTTATTGATTTTTAGAGAGAGGAAGGGAGGAGAGAAACATAGACTCGAGAGGGAAGCATCAATCAGCTGCCTCTTGCACCCCGCCACCAGGGACTGGGCATGCAACCCGGGCATGTGCCCTGACTCGAATCGAACCAGCAACCTTTAGGTGCACAGGATGATGGCCAACCGACTGGCCAGGGCTAAAATGATAAATTTATGTTATTTGAATTATATTTCAATTTTTAAAAATGGTTAAAAAAAGAAAAAGCCAAGCCTCAGTTCCCATGTCCCTAATACCTGTCCCTGGGTTGCAGCAGGGGAGGGGTGGCCACTCTGACACAGAAGCCAACCCCCCGCTCTACCCTTGTTCACCTCACCTCCCGACATCACGCACCGTCTGGGAGAGCGACGCTGCACTTCAAGCCTCAGACACACCGTCTGTCCCCTCCGCCCCTCCTGGGCCACCTGTCACGACGGCCGCTGTGGTCATGTCGGGCCCTCACTAGCCCAGGATCCCGAGGAACACGCTTCGCTGCCCGAACTGAGGGCCGTGCTGGCGGTCGCACCGAAGGCCATGCAAGGCGCACGTGACCCTCAGGGGATGCGGGGCCACCAGCAGGCCACTAACAGAGAGAGCAGCTGGTAAGAGCTCGGGCCGCAAAGTCCAGGCTGTGCCCTCACCTCTGTGTCCTTCTTAGAGCTCAGCACGGGCCCTGGCCACGGGGCCTGCTGTGCATCACCTCCTGGAAGGCGAGGTGCCAGGCACCCCTCCCAGGACACAAGCCTGGTTCTAGGACATTAGACAGAGTGTGACAAGGCCTGCGTGGGACCCAGCGGTTCAAGGAGACTCGGAAAGGGAAGGCTGTGTGGAGAAGGCGGAACTTCAGTGGGTTCCTCAAGGGCAAACAGGATGTCAACAGGTGGTGAAGCCCAGGGCAGGTGGGTGGCCCAGGGGAAGGCCAGGCCGGGGATGAGCAGGAAGGACACTGAGAAAGCTCGGTCAAGGGCAGGGAGTGAGCAGGCAGACTCCACTGGGGCACCCACTGGAGGAAGCCCAGTATCTGATGACGGGGCCAGGAAGGAGGGAAAGAAACAGGGTGGGGGGAGGCTCAGGCCGTCGGACGGATGGAAAAAGGGTTGGCAAGGCCAGTGCACCGGCGGACCCTGCTCAGCCTCTGGGCCTGGGCCTGAAGGAAGGGGACTCCTGCCCTTTCCACTCAGCGTTTTCCCTCTGATGGTCTCAGGGGAAGCCCAGGCCCCAGCCTTCCTCGGCCTTTGCTCACGTTCCATCCACTCAAGGAAAAGCCATGCAAGAGAACATGGGAACACGCGGAGCTGACGGGCGCACACAGCTTGGCACCTCCTGTCCAGACACTGGGACAGCTGAGGGGGGGGGGGGGCGAGATGCTGGGGCCGAGCGCAGTGCGAGGAGCCCAGGGGAGGCAGCGAAGGCTCGGCAGGTGGCGAGACCAGGCAGCCAGGAGTTAGGGGCAGGAGCCCAGGAACCTGGGTTTCTCCCGTGAGAGGGACCAGGAAGGCGGGGCCCTCATTCTCAGCCCCGGGCTCTTCACATCTGCACCCCATTCCTGTGGCAGAGGAAGCGAGAAAGCAATCGAGGGAAAACAAATGGAAAACATGTCCATCCTCCTTGGAGGTGGACACTGACATGGTGGTCAGGTGTGCTCAGGTGAGCGTCCAGACAGGTGATGCGGACCCCAGCCTGTCTGGATGACCCCAACACGGCTCCTGCAGTCATCACTGGGAAGCCCCCCCGAGCCCCAAGCTCCCTTTATGAGAACCAGCAAGACTGGCGCCGGTTCAGTGACGGAGACGGACGACACGGGAATGCCCACGGGGAGCCGTCCTGCCACGTGACCCAACGGCCCTGCAGGGCAGCTGAGAACCGACACCTCGACACCGCAGTCGCCCCGGGAGTCACACCGTCGGAGCACCGCCCACCAGAGAGGACCGCGGCAGCAGCAGAGCCTCCCCACCTCGCGCTGTCACCTTCCCCACCTCGCGCTGTCACCTCAGCCCGGACAGCAAAGCGCCGGCTCCGGCTGCCTCGCGGCCAGACCCCGCCCTCCCCCAGAAGCTGCACGGGAGGCCGCAGCATTCTTCCCGGCCCACAGCACTTCACTTTCTTCCTTAAAAAGAAAAAAATGTTTTCTCAATAAAACAAACACGGCCCCCAACCAAACACAAGGTCAGACTCGGGCAGAGCCCTCGAAGGGAAGGCCCCCCCAGCGACAGCGTTAGGGTTTCCTGTCCATTCCCACGGGGCCGGCTGAAGGGGCTGGCAGGTCACAAAAACGTGTCACGGGGACACTCCCGCCAGGGTGGCAAGTCCAGGCTGGCACGGGAGGTGGTGATGGCCTCCTGGGCTGGGCCACCTTTGTGTCCAACCCCCGCTCCCCGGTCCTGGAGGAGTCTGAGTGGCGGGGAGCCCAGGGCAGCATTCCTGCCCCTGCCCCAGTCAACAACCCCCATATCCAGGAGCGCGTGGCTCCCACAACCCTGGGCTGTCAAGAGGGCCAAGTGCCTGCATCTTTCCTGCCAGCGTTTGCCTGAGGCTCCCAATCAAGGGGCGCCCAGGTCTGGGTTCCCAATGGCTCTCCCGCCGCCCTCCCCGGAGGCCAGGCCAAGTCACCCACTTCAGATGTCGTTTCCTCATTTGTAAAATGAGGATGTCAACAAAATGCTGAACTGTCACCACAGCACTGGCCATTTAAGAAGCCTGAGAGGCCCCGGCCGGCGTGGCGCAGTTCACTGGGCGTCTCCCCTGCATTGAAAGGTTGCTGGTTCAATTCCCAGTCAGGGGACATGCCTGGGTTACAGGCTCCATCTCCAGTAAGGGGGCGGGGGGGGGGGGTTGCAGGAGGCAGCCAATCATATTTCTCTTTCTCTCTCAAAAGTAATAAAAATACAAACAAATAAATGGATCCTACAGCCTGCACCTCCTTCTACTGTGACCATAAGCTGCAGTCTGGTTCAGGTCTCTGTCCCACACCTGCCATGACCTCAGAGACTGAGGCCTCTGGCCGGGCGGCCTCCTAACAGGTGAGCCCTGACCAGGAGCCCACGCCGCTCTGCTCACAGATCAGCCTCAGCCACTCGTGCTGCTCAGCCTGGGGCCTCGGGCAGAGCCCAACACCTGCCCTGCCAAAGTATTGGGGGGCCCTCAGCAAGGGGCCCACATCACCACGGCAGGGAGCTGCCGGCCTGGATGCATGGCACTGCCACCTGCAGCCAGGGCTGCTCACACCGGCTCCAGCTGCCCCAAGGAGCAGGTCCAGCCTGACACGCATGAGGGGGCGGGAGGGGGGGAGCACTTCCTCCCTCTCAGCCTAGAGTCAGGGTTGGGGTGACAGAACAGCAGGCAGGCAGCGGGTGAGAACTTCCGGAACCTTCTGGCACCACGTGGTTCACAGGAAAAGCCGAGGCCCTCACTCTGTGGCGCAGTGGCCTGGCCCCTCATCAGTGACTCCGACTCAGGGCCACAGGCAGGAGCCTCTGTGGACTGGGAGGGGCTGCAGGGTCAGAGGCAAACACCCAGTCTGATGGCGAGATCAAGGCTGAAAGAAGCTGGGCAGAGTCCCACACACGTTAGTGGCAAGAGAACATCCACCCTCCCTGAGAAAGGGCCTCCCACCAGCGGGAGCCCCCCCTTAACCTCTGTAGAGAGCGGGGTGCGGGGTCTCGGGGTCCCTGGCTCATGGCCTGGCTGCCTTCCCCTCCACTCCCTGCCAGTGACTGCGGACAGCAGGCGGCATCTCCCCTGGGAACCCATCAGGCTGGAGGCAGCTCTGGCTGGCACCTGGCAGGCCAGGGACCATAGTTCCTGTGCCCGAGTGAGCCTTGAGATCCCAGGACAATGCAAGCTGGCACGGGCGCCAGGGACTGGCAGGTCCAGTGCAGCCACGCCGGAACCGCCATGCTCTGGGAGGTGACAGTTAACAAGCCAGCAGAGCGGAGGCTAAGGCACTCCTCTGTGGCATTTCCAGGAAACCTGGCACCGCGGTGGCAGTGGTAGGAGGAAGTCCCCTGGGGCTTCTTATTAATATTTCTCAATGACTCTCCCTCAGGCGGACGATGTCCTCGCAGCCCGAGGACGGGGCACGTAGGAAATGGGAAAGACTCACTGAATCGGCCAGCTGCGCAGCAAGCCCTGGCAGTGGAAGGGAAAACGATGCCCACTGGGCACCACACACACAAGCCCCTGCAAATGTCCACAGCAACCCAGGCTCCCAAGGGCACGGTGGCTGCAAAGGGGCTCCCTGTGGGGTGTGCAGGAAGAGGCACTCTGGCGGCCTTGTCACGTCACGGCTTGTACACGAATATGACCCGAGCACCACACCCTGCGATCACTGCCATCGAGTTAGAATGCAGCAAGAACAAACTTCCAGGGCGCTGTGCCGAGGTTCCCAGGAGGGGCTGACCCCTCCCCGCACCCAGGATGGCTCCCCCGAGAATAAAGCTGCTCACACGTTAACACCAGAGCCCCCCCCCCCCGCCCCCGAAACCCTGCTCTTCCGCCGTCTTAGAAAAAGCTGCTGCTCAGCACCTCAGTGTTAGCATCTCCTGTTCGAAACAACGCAGCAATAACGTGAGTGACTCCATCTTCTGTGATGAGGGAGCGGAGGACTCGGTCCCTCGGGGCCACAGGAGAGTGGGGAGTGGCCACAGGAAGGAAGGGCAGGTGTGATGGAGGCTGTGCATTCCCCAAAGACTGTTGGGTTCGTGGCTTCTGTTTGGTCCAAGGCAGGAGCATCATGTCCAGGAAGCATCACATCCTACAAGCACTTGGCCCACCTGCAAAGCTGACCTGGGCGCCTGCCGGGGGTGGAGGGCCGCTGGCTGCAGGCTGTGCCTACATCCGACATCACCGGGAACTTACTACCAGGCACTGATCCTGCGTTAATCGGATACATTATTCCCGGGATGACAGAGCCCAGAATCCCCTGCACGGATTCCAGCCTGTGGCTCATGTTCCCTCAAATTCCTCGGTAAACAGGCAGGCGAGCAACTCCATGGCAGACATGTGAAAGCCAGTGATTGGGAAAGGAGAGCAGATGGGAAAAGACAGGCCGGAGACCGAGTCCTGGGGAACAAGGGGCTTCAGAGGCCCAGAGGGAGTGACTGCTACGGGAATGGAAAGTTCTGGATAAGGAATGAAGGCTGGTGGTAAAGAAGGGGAGGGATTAGGAGGGGAGAAAACCTTCCCCTGCACCCCATCCCCCACAAATCAAGGGCAGGAAGTTCTGGAGGCTAAGAGTGGTGGGTCCGGGAGACAGGGAAACCAGGAGAGGGGCAGGAAGAAGGAAATCCACGGTGGGGGAGGCACCAGGAAGGAGCCGAGAAAATGCGAGGCTGCAAGAGGCACCGGCTCTGACAATCCACTGCTGGGGCTGCTGCTGCCACCAGGGAGGGCAGGGGTCCCTCCGGGGACGGCCCAGGACGGGCTCCTCAGCAGGAGCCCAGAGATTAATTACACAAGGCCTCCATGGTCATATTAAGCAAATGGCAGTAATTACAGAGCTGCTGCCGCTGCTGGAAGGGGAGACAGCAGCTCCTTCGGGGAGAGGAACAGACCACGGACCCTGAAAGGTTCATCGTTTTACCGAGGCAGAAACTGAGGCAGGCTCGGCCAGGATAAGGGATGTAACCTGGTCCTGCAGCAGGATTAGAGGCCGAGTCTCCTGTCTTCCAGCCACACAAGGATACTTCCTTCAGTGAGAAAGAGGAGAGATGGGTCTGTTTTCTTGGATTCTACAGGGTGACAGAGGGGAGGCCCCTATGCCAACTCAAAGTGGCCTTGTGCCCAATAGCTCCAGTTCCCCAACCCTGAGAAGCCAGAGCTGTGACGACAGACCCTCTGCCCAGCCAAGCCACAACCTGGGCACCAGCCGCAGGGAGCCCACCCGAGGTGGGAGCAACTCCAAATGGCATGTTGTCATGGGAAAAACCACAGCCTTTCTTCTGGACCCTGACCTGTGTGTGGGGGACGACGTGACCCCAGACATGGCACTGCCTCCTCCAGGCACTAGCTTTGCCAGGGCAGCCGATGGGGAGTGGGCTGGGCCTAGCGAACCAGGACAGCTGACGGTGCTGGGGGCTGCCCTGCTGCTCCCAGGCCACCCCCCAGCCCCACGGCTCCCTGGAGAAGGTGGCTGGCTGGCACATTCCACAAAACGTGGACGGGTGAGAGCAGAGCTGTGGAGGGGTGTGCAGAGGGACGGCAGCAGGGAGGAGCACGTGGGAGCCCAGGGGCCTGAGTTCAGGTTCCAGGCCCCCCCCCTCCCCCCCGTAACCAAGCCTCCTCCTCCCTGTGAGCCTTAGTTGCTCCAACTATGAAATGGGAGGATCTCAGAACACCCCCTGCTGTGCCTGCTCCCACAGTGATGAAAAGGATAAAATGGAGTACGAAGCACTGTGCAAACTGGGAAATGCCAGACAGAGATACAGTCCTAATGACCTTCCAGGGCAGGAGGCAGCTGGCCCACTGGGTGTGGGAAGCTTCAAGCAAAGGCTGGCGTGCGCGCTAATGCAGGAGGCCTGGACTCCTCGGAGCAGCCCCGGCCCTGCCCTGGCCTCGGCTCACCAGTGGCCCCTGCTTACAGCCTCTAGTCCATCCCACAGATGCGGGCAACCTGCATGGCAGTGTGCTGCCAGATGGTGACCCTAGACAAGAACCAGGACACCTGGCTCTCGGGCTCTGCTGTTTGCCTACAACGCCCAGCCACCCTGGTTTTGGACACGGTGCGGTGCTCACCGTTCTTGTGCAGCTACTACACGCAAGGCGTGGCCTCGTCAACTTCACAGGTTGGTTTTTGGATCAACTGAGATGACAGATGTCAAAACCAATCATAAATTATTATAATTTCCACCATTATCCCTATCACCACCACAGATGGTGAAGGGGCCGGGGAAAGAGGGACATGTCGTTTCTCTGGGTGCTAACACCTGCAGAGCCAACCCAAGGTGGGGCCCCATCAGGAGCAATGCATTCTGGGGAGAGATTACCCAAAGGCAGAGAATTCCAGAAAGGGCCCCGCCTCGCCATTTGCAGAACTCCAACCTGCGGGAGGGTCTTGGGGCCTTGGCCACCCAGGCGAGCCGTTGCAAGCCCCTGAGGCTGACTCCCCCATTTCCTCCCTCATGGCTTTGTCATTTCTGAACTCCTTTTTGTTCTAACTGTCACTGCTCCCCGGACAGCCCCCAGCTGACAGTCAGTCTGGTTCCTGTTTTGAGAAATCTGATTGCAAATGTCTAGAAAAAAAGGGCCCTAACGGCCTTTTCAAACTGCAGACCAATTTTCCTCTCCCAGGCCCGGTGTTCAGTCAATCCGAAACCCAGTGAGCAGGGCCCTGTGGGAGACGCCGGAGACGGCAGCATGGCAGCCCTTGCAGCGTTCGGCCCCCCTTCAAAGACTCGGGACACTGCAGTCACAGCCTCGCTTCACACCATCCACATTTCACAGATGAGGAAACCGAGGCCCAGAAACCAGAAGGGACTTGCCCAAAGTCACATGATAACACCACCACAGCCAGGACAGGCCCAGGCTCCTGAGCTGGCGGTCCCCAACATGCCACCTGTCTCAGGCAGGTACGGAGGAGTTGCTGGGACTGGCCTTGCCAGGTAATTCGAGGAACGGCTGTGGGCACGCGGCTCTCACAGACTCAGAACGGCCAGGTCCTGGCTCAGGCCGGCGCGGTGGCAGAAATGTGGAACTAGAAGCCGGAAGCCCTGATCTGGTGGCAAGGCACCACCCCGATTACCTGTGGCACTGAGCAGGCACTCAGCTCCCCCACCTGTTCCATGGGGCCCAAACCACACCCGTTCTACCTGCCCATGGGCGGCCACCAGGCTCAAACAATGAAAAAAGACTCTAGAAACCATAAAAAGCCCCAGCTGTCGTCCGTATCCTGTATACTCCTGCACCTACATCCTGCACGCACAGTCTAAACTTTGATACCAGGTGCAATGGCATCAGCCGGCTCACAGAGAGGTGGCAGCCGTGGTCCAGCTGCTGCAGGGGTGCTGGGAGGTCCCCCAGCAAACAGCACTGCAGGGCCCCTATGCGGGGCCCACCCGAGGTGGGATGTAGGGGAAAGGGGCTGGCGGTGTCCCCTCCACCGGGATGGGGCACACACCACACCCTGCTCCCCGCCACCCCGACCCCAAAGCGCTCTCCAACCCCATCCCAAGCCAGTGGCCCCTCAGCCGGTGGGGGAGACTGTTGCCTCCCCCAAACCTCACACAGTGTTGACCAGAGGGGCTGGGAGCGGAGGCAGAGAGACCCCCGGGGGAGCCGGGCTGCAGGGGCCGCAAGGGGATGGGTCCGAGTCAGGCCAGGTGGACGGTGGGAGGCGGAGGAGGGGCCGGGGAAGGGACCAAGCGCCGCCCGGAGGAGGATGGAGGGGCTCGGGCTCCGGGCGGAGAAGGCAGAGCCGAGGGCCGGGCAGGGGCACGGAGCCGCTCGGGGAGCCCCTGCGGCTGGGGGGCCCCGGCGTGGGGCGCCCCGGGTTCAGGTGCGCGGGGCTGGGCGCGGGCTCGGGGCGGCGCTGCGGACCAGGAGCGGCGCCGGGGCCGGGGTCGCGGGCAGCGCCCGGCGCGCGGGCGGCGGGGTCCGGCGCCGGGGCCTCACCTGGGCTCGGGCAGCAGGATCTTCTTGGAGGCGCGCGCGGCCGGCGTGGCCTTGCTCTTCTCCATGGCCATCAGGTAGCTCACGTCGGCCAGCACCGCCTCCAGGTCCGCCATCTTGGCGGCGGCGGCGGCCTCTCCCGCCGCTCGGCTCCGCTCCGCTCGGCTCGGCGCGCTCGGCCCGGCCCGGCCGCTCCGTCGGCCTCGGGCGCCGCCGCCCGCCCGGCCCCGCTCGGCGCCCGCGGCTCCGCTCGCCGCGGCTCACTGGCGGCGCCGCCCCATGGCGCCGGCTCGGGCCCGGCCCCGGCTCGCTCCGCTCCCGCCGGGACTGCAGTCGGGCCGCCGCCACCGTCGCCGCCCGCGCCCCGGAGCCGCCGCCGCCGCCTCCGGCCCCGCCTGCCGCGCACAGCGCCAGCGAGCCCGCGAGGGGCCGGGCGGGCGGCGGCGCCCCCTGCAGGCCGCGCGGGCTGCGCCCGGCTTGACCCCCGCGGCCACCCGGACCCCGTCTCCGAAGCCGGCGGCCCCGACCGGGTGGGAGCCACCGCCCGGACCCCAGGCCTGGAGCACAGCAGAGGGACACGCTGGACCCGGACCCCGACTCCCAGTCCGACCACCGCCCGGACCCCAGGCCCTGCAAGACCACGTCCCCGCCCGAGACGGGCACTGGAGAACATGGTCGCAGGGACCCGACTAGAACGCCCTCCTCCCTGATCTTGGACCTGACGACACCAGACCCGGATAACATTGTGACCCGAGCCTCCGATCAGAACGCCAGACCCAGACCTGGGACCCTGACCCAGACCCCAGAACCTCACCATGACCTTGGATCACAACCCGGTCCCTCCACTCCACACCCAGACCCTGACCCTCACCCTAACCCCAGACCCCAGGTCCCCAACAGGACCCCACAGCTAGATTTTGGGTCGTGATCTCAAACGCTGATCAAGGGCACAATCTCATCTTGGTTGCTGACCCCCAACCTTGATTCCGACCCCAAAACCAGACTGCTCTCATGACCCTGGACCCTGAACTTGGGGGGCAGAGCCTAGGCTGGGTCTTGGACCATCAGCACCAAACTAGGGTTCTAGACCCAACACCACGAAATCTGGACACAAACCCAGGACCAGGACATCCAACCAGAACCCAGACTGGGCTTAGAACCGTAACAGGTCGCCAGGAACCTGGGACCTGACAGCTGTGCTTCCTGGGCCCGTTCCCCACCCCCACCCTTCCTGCTCCAGACCCAATCCTGGCTTCAGGACTCGGGCTCCGGACCAAGGACACTGCACCAGCCCTTGCCCCCCTCCCCCCCCGGACCAGTTTGTAGACACAGGTCCCTCACACCCAACCCAGTGACAGATTCATGATGGAATCATCGTAATTCCACAACATGGGATCCCATCTCTCATCCTGGGAGGGCACAGGGTCTCCCTGCTGCCTGGCAAGGGAAACTCACTCTGCTGAGAGCACAAGGGGTTGTGGGGGGTGGCCTATGTGTTTCAGAGCAGCACCCCTATCTCAACATGTTCCTCTTTAGAGCCTCTGCTTTCCAAAATGACAAGGTCCCTTCCCATCCTGGGCACAGTAACCAGGACCCTTTTGTAAGGCAGAGAGGCCCTCCCTGGGCACCTCTCAGGGTACCTCCCGAGATCAGCCTCCGCAGACCTTGGAATCGGAGCACGTCAGAGGCCAGGTCACTTCTGTGTGGGTAGCACCGCCATCCACCCAGATACCCAAACCAGGACTCCAGTCATCGGCCTTGACTCCGCCCTCTGCCCCTGTCCTAATCTAGTTTAGTGCCACACCCTCCGGTTTGGCCTCTTGAGGACCTTCTCGAATCTGTCTGCTTCTCAGGAGCCTCCTGGCTGCTGCCCCGATGCCGGCCCGGACCAGAGGTGCCTCTTCCAAATCTAGGTCTGACGGAGCTACTGCCTGGTGAGCACCCAGACACCGCACTCCAGGCCAGAGGGAGCTCCAGGCTCCCACCCACTCTGCCCAAAACAAATCCGGTGAACGAGTTCCTCAACCTGCAAGTCAAGGTCTTAGACGACTGTGCCCAGTTCCCCTCTCCAGCTTGTGTTGCCACCATCCTCTGCATCAGGGGTCCCCTGCCAGCCTAGCCCTCAGGTCTCACCTCTGTGCATTTGCTCTCCCTTGTGCCCGAAAGCCCTCATCTCTGGTGAACTCCTGCTCATCCTTTAAGACCCATCTTCTCCGGGTAGCCCAACCCCCCACTCTGTACAGCTCTGATTCTGCACTTACCACTTAGTTCCTTGATTTGAAAACATCATCAATTGCAAGATGCATAATGTCACTTTTTTTTTTCTCCATGTCATGTTTTTTACAGTGTGTGTGTGTGTGAAGCTTTATTAAATGTTTGCATCAATTGGGTCCGGCTGGTGTGGCTCAGTGGTTGAACGTCGACCTAAAAACCAGGAGGTCATGGTTTGATTTTGTCAGGGCACATGCCTGGGTTACAGGCTCCATCCCCAGTGGGGGGGGGGGGGGGTGTGCAGAAGGCAGCCCATCAATGATTCTCCCTCATTTTGATGTTTCTATTTCTCTCTCCTTCTCCCTTCATCGCTGAAATCAATAAAAATATATATTTTTAAATGTTTGCATTAATTGGAAAATGCATCCTGATGCTGGAAATGCTAATGTATGAAAAAAATGGAATATATACCATCTGCAGCTGTAACATATTGCCAGTTTATCTCTTGCTCCCAGTGCCCACCACAGGGGCTGACACAGAAAAGACTAATCAATGTATGATGAACGAGTGGCTGAGCTCCTCAGGCCAAGGTGGCACATGGAATTTGGAGCAGAACAGAGCCAGAGGCACGCCGAATGCCACAGCAGGAAGTCTCTAACCTCCCTCCCTCCCACCCCTCTCCAATTCCTTGGCACTCTAACTATAGACACACACTGGCCTAGGTTTTCTGGAGCAACCCCAATTTTAAAAATTCTTCCTGGTTTGGCTGGGTGGCTCCTTTGGTTGGAGCATTGTCCCACACACCAAAAGGTTCCAGGTTTGATCCCAATCGGGGTATGGACAGGAGGCCACCGATCGATGTTTCTCTCTCTCTCCCTTTCCTATTCCTCTCTAAAATCGATTTAGAGGGTGGCTATTTAAAAAAAAAATTCTTCCTGATGAACCTGTCAGACCACAGTCCCTGTGGGTTCTCAAATGCCAACCATCCTGCTCCGGGAGGTGGCCCTCCCTCCCCCGCCACCTGAAAACCCAGGTGGCCCTCCCATCCACAGCTCAATCTGCAGCCCCCGCAGGCCTAAGCCAGGGTCCCACAAGAGAGCCGGTCCCCAGGGAGCCTCTCATTGATTCCTAGGCCCTGGAAAGTGGGAAGAGGTCAGGGTGAGTCCTTGGCTTCTAGGAGGTAGTGCGAGTTTCCGATCTGGGGGAGGCTGTGTTTTGGATGGTGCTGCCCTCTGGTGGTTGAGGGAAGGTCGATTGTAAACTTGGCTTTCGGGTTGGCTTCAGTCATTCCTTCTCTCAACAAACCTTTGTCCAGGGCTCGGACTGCCAGCCTCCGGCGGGGATAGTGATAGTGAAAGAGGAGTGGAAGCCCGTCTCGGTCCAGCTGGCAGACCCGCAGACACATCATTACTTGGCAGCTCCCTGGATGACTAATAGGTATTGCAACTTAAAGCGTCCCACACTGAGCTCTTGCTCCCACCACACAGCCCCTGTCCAACCTGCTCCTCGCCCGCCTCCCCATTTCAGTCGTGGCTCCTCCATCTTCCAGAAACTTAGGCGTCACCCTGGATTCCTTTCTTCCCTCGCTGCCTCCCCCCACCCACACACACGTATACACACGCTGTCATCCAGATCATACCTGGTATGATCTTTCGACTGTGCCCTACTGAACTCTATCTGAGTCCCATCACCTCCCAGCTGGTGCTGCCACCTGGACCTGGCTCTCCATGGGGCTCCCTGCCTCTCAGCCAGAGTTTTTACAGGCCTAAATCTAACCCCACTACCAACGACTGCCCCTGCACGAGGGACAAAACATACCCCCTTTTCTGTGGTCCGTAAGATCTGCACATTCCAGCCTCTGCCCACTTCTTTAATTCAGCTCTATCCTCCCTCCCCTTGTCCTTTAGTCCCCAGTCTCTCTGGTTTTCCTTCTGTCACTACAACAAACCCAGTTTATTTCTACCCCAGGAGTCTTGCCACAAAGAGAAAAAGGACTCAGTGGTGGCCCCGTCCGGTGGGAAAGAAGACCCCCTAAGCACATACCTACAATAAATCTGGCCAGAGCTCTAATTCGAGGAGGTAGATGATCAGGAGAATCATGGAGAGGGTTGGGCAGGACAAGGGAGGAATGGGAAAGGTCTTTTTTTTTAAAAAAAAAATACTTTTAAAATATATATATATTTTATTGATTTTTTACAGCGAGGAAGGGAGAGGGATAGAGAGTTAGAAACATCGATCAGCTGCCTCCTGCACACTTCCCACTGGGGATGTGCCCCCAACCAAGGTACATGCCCTTGACTGGAATCGAACCTGGGACCCTTGAGTCCGCAGGCCGACGCTCTATCCACTGAGCCAAACCAGTCAGGGCAGGAAAGGTCTTGAACTTCACATTATGTACACATAAATGTGAATGAGGTTGGGGGTGAGGACTGGCATGTGCCAAGGTCCAGGAGCGCACCTCTCCCTCTCCATCCTGAGCTTTGAAGGCCTAGGAGGGTGAATTTGGGAGCTTCTCTGACCTCACCAGGGGTGTACAGGTTACGGGGAGAAACTCCCCCCCAACACAGACAGCCACCTCTCGGATGCCCGGGGACCAGGCAGTGCCAGCATCTGCCTGGGATTCCGGAAGTTCATTTCATCCACTCACTCGCACATCTGACATTTGTTGAGCTTCTGCTGCATGGCAAGCACTGGTAATTGGCCTTGAGGATCCAACAAAGGGAGAGAGACAGTGAACTTATGGGCAAAGTACACGTAGCAATAACCACTACATGTTCTGGGTTCTCATTTGTGCAGGGCCCTGTTCCTGGAGCCTGGTGATCTCACTTTATACTGACAACATCCTTAGGAGGCAGGTGACACGTTGCTATAAAACCAGGAGCCTCCTTTCGGAAAGTCAGGGAAACCTCCGAGGAAGGGCCTGAAGGACAGGAGAGAAGCAGCTTTGCGAGGGGCAGGGAAGAGCTTTCCAGGCCCGTGGATCAGCTAGTGCGGAGGCCTGGTTATCTAAGAGGCTCCCACAGCGCCGGGGCTCCCTTCCACAGCGTCCAATAACCTTCCGGGTGAATCTCCGCACACAACCTGGGGCCGGGCTTTCCGCTGGCATCGCCCAACCTGCTTCCCGGGACCAGCACCGCTTCCTGGAACCCTCCAGAAGGCCACACAGTCCCCGCACCGCCCAGGCTCATCTCCTTTTCCGCATCGGATCCTCAGCCTGGACTTGGCTCCAACCTGTAACCCGCCCCGCCGCAGCTACGGCCGGGTCCCCAACCTTGAGCAGGCCCCGCCCCGCCCCGCCCCTGGCCCCGCCCCTGGCCTCGCCCCTGGCCTCGCCCCTCCCCTCCCCTCCCAGGCCCCGCCCCTCCGCCTCTGGTTTCGGACCGCCCCTGGCCCCACCTCTGTCCCCGCCCCCCGCCTCTGGTTTCGGACCGCCCCCGGCCCCGCCCCTGTCCCGGAGCCCGCCCCTGGCCACCGGCCTCCCTCGGATTCTGGCCCTGGCAGCGCCCCGCCCCCGGCGCCCGCCCGGAGCTGTCTCCAGCGCGCATGCGTCTCCCCCCTCGGCTCTGCCGGGAGCTGGAACCTACTGTGTTCACGCAGCACTCATTTCTGTCTTGACCTTCCTTCAGCCTGAGTGTCCGAGGCATGATCACTGTGGCCACTGGTACTTGTGTCGGGGACCGGGACGTATGTGTGTGGAGAAGACCCAGGGTCAAATGCTAGTGCCATCTCCGTTGCCCCGTCTGGTTTTCCGAGGCAAGTTACTTAACCTCACTGAGCCTGGCCTTTCTCCTCTGTGCGGGGAGCCTCCAACCTGGCCGCACTGGGTTGCTGCGAGGATTAAAGGAGATGCTGTGCAGTGCTGGGCTGGGGGAGATGGCTTTCCTTGTGGCCAGTCAGACGTGGAGTATCTTGGGCCTCTCTTGTATCTCCCTCTCATGGTCTCTTTTCTCTCATTTCATTTATCTTCTCCCCAACCCCTTTCTCTACTTCTCTTTCTGTCTTTCCTTTTCTGGGGTTTTCAGGGTGTTTTCTCTCTGTTTGTGTGTCTCTGCATCTGTTCCAGGCTTGCCTTTCTAGCACGCTCATGTCACACTCCAGGGAAGGGGGGATCGCGGTGGGACCTTTCTGCCCCCCTGTAGCTCTCTCTGGAATGGGGCTGGTGGGGGAGGCAGAAGCTGGGTGATAGCACTAGGCTTAGGGCAAAACCAGGTGCTCCCGGACCGCAGGTGCATACTCTTAAAGTTTCCTGCCCACACATAGGTGTCCAGCGCTGAAGTTCCCTTCTGGGTCTGGGCACCTGGGAAAGTGGTGGTAGGACAGGTCTCCCAAGCTGGGAAGTGCCAGGTCTGCTCTGCTGCTGGCCATCCAAATGACACTTAGCACAGAGTTGGCCTGGGAGGACGGGGGAGAGCTGGATTGTCCCTCCCTTCAGGACTGGCTATATCATTTGCAGGGCCCATTGCAAGTGGGATGTGGGGCCCTTCGTTAAAAAATTAAGACTTTCACGATGGTGACAGCAGAGCATTCAACCAAGTGTAAGGTCCTTCTGAGTACAGGGCCCTGTGTGATTGCATGGGTCACTCACACATGAAGTTTGGTCCTGCGGGGCCCCCCTCCTATACACCCACCTCTACATTTCCTTATCCCCCACTTCTGGGACAGGTGAAGGGGGAGGTAGAGGTAGCTAAGGTTAGCCCCACCCTCAAGGATTTCAAAGTGCCCTGGGAGAAGGGTGTGGGCACAGGCCCAGCCTGGATGCTCAGCAGGGCACGAGAGAGCTGGGACAAAGGCCCGAGTTCGAGTCCCAGGCTCACAGTTCACATATGTTCCAATTCTGCCACGGATTCTAGGACTGTCACTTCACCTCTCTGAGCCTTGGTTTGTCATCTATAGAATGAAGGCACCTCTCCAGGGTGGGGTGTGATAGTGAAATTTGATCACGCATACACAGAGGCCAGGGTGCCAGTGGATAGGACCAATGCTAGAGCCTGAGTCTTCAGGTTTTACTAGCCAAGACACTTTGGCTAGTAAATGGTCAGTGTCCATAATTCAGTTTCTCACCTTTAAAATGAAGATAATGGTAGGGCTGCTATGAGTGCCTACATGAAAGTGCTCAGAACAGTGGCCAACACTTAGTAAAGTCCATTAGATGTCGACTGTTTTCTCTATGTTGTTACCTATGAAAGGCACAGAATGTCCACGCTAATCCCTCCTAGTGAGAGGGGAAGTGGGAGGTGCTTCTGGAGGAAGAGGTGTTTGAAGGAAGATTTTCAGAGCTGTGGTGAGGATGGCATACCACATCCTAAACACAGCAAGTCTGGGGACCACAGAGGTGCCAGTTTAGCCTCTTAGACAGAAGCACACACCTTCCACGTGTCACCTATGGTGTTGCCCATTTCAGAGACGTCAGTGGCAGGATGAATTTATTCTGTTTAGACATGACCCTGGAGGGTTACTGAACATTTTTGTGTGCCTTAGGAAGATTAATTCAAAGCTGAATTAAGGTTAGCTTGGAACTATCCCTCCCCCCACAAAGAAAAAGAGGCTGGGCTTGTAGTATTGGCACAAGAAAGGAGGCAATGTACGAGGGAGTGGGAAAGTGAGTCTGGAGAACATGGCAACAGATTGGCTGTATCGGAGGGATGGGCCTCTTGATTTATGAGCGACTGGGAACATTCACTCAACAGTATTTCTTGGGCATCTATTATGTGCCAAGCTCTGCATCAGCTGCTGGGTTATGACATGGTGAGCAACACAGACTGATCTGTGTCCTAGTGGAGCTCCCGGCTAGTTGGGAGACTGACTTATGGGAGCCATGGTAAGCAGTAGGGTATTATGGGAACATGTGATCTGGTCTTGAGCAGGGTGGGAGATGGCTTCCTGGAGGAAGTAACATGTAAACTGAGGAAGGTGTACCAGCAGAGGGAACAGCATGTGTAAAATCCCACTCAGATAGTGGGATTGAAAAAAGTTAGCTAAGGGTGGAGAGGAGTAAAAGGGGCAAATGACAAGGAAGAAGCTTGAGGACTTTATCCTGAGACATATTTAATGGGTTTTAAGCAGGGTAGTCAAATATATCCTATATAATAACAGGCTGATATGCAAATTGTCCCCTTGGGAGTTCGACTGATTGGGACTTCAGCTGCTCACTATGATGTGCGCTGACCACCAGGGGGCAGCACAGAACTAAGGAAGGCCTGGCGGCAACCAAGGGAAGGAAGGCCCTGATCAGTCCTGATCGCCGTGCCAGGCCTAGGGACCTTACCCGTGCACAAATTTCATGTACCGGGCCTCTAGAATATATATATATATTAATCCTTACCCAAGGATATTTTTTCATTGATTTTTAAAGAGTAGGAGAGGGGAAGACAGAAATATTGATGTGAGAGAAACACATCAACTGATTGCCTCCTGCACATGCCCTGACCAGGGCCTGGGCCAGGGAGGAACTTGCGACCACGGTACCAGAATCGAACCCAGGACCCTTTGGTCAACTGAGCCAAACCGGCTAGGGCTCAAATATATCTTTTTAAAGAGAAATGTTCTGGTTGCCAACAGAGTTGGACCAAGGCTGGGAAGCCTCAAGGTTCTGAACAATGGTGGCTTCAACTAGGGTGTCAGGGATGAGGTGACTGAGACAGGTGGTTTCTGAGATATTTAGGAGGCCGAACTGACACACTTCCTTTCCTGGCCAAACATGGCCACGCCCCTATCCCATCCTCAGGAAACAGACATGAAAGCAGCCCATCCCGCAAGGCCCTATCCTTTACTAAATGTGCAGAACTGGAGGTGGCCCTTAGCTGTCAGCTTGGGGAATAGGTGGGCAGCTCCCCCAGCTCCAGGCAGGTGGTGGTGAAAGCCTACTCAGGACTCCCGGGGGGATCCCAGCTCTCCTGAGATGCTGCCACCAAGGATGCGGGGAGTCTGCTGGCAACACCTCGCACACTTGTCTAAAGGCTGGAAGCTTGTTCCCAACAAGCCAAGTGAGAAGCAGTGGGGGTGTGGTGGGACAAATGCCGCCTGTAGCCTGTCTGGCCCAGACCTTGTTCAGTGACCTGCAGTAGGCACTGTCCTTGAGGGGCTGGCTCTGCAGCAGCAGGGGATGGAGGCTGGCCTTGGCTAACAGCTCTCCAGAGATGCCAAGATTAGAAATCCCAGGGTTTCCTGTCTCAGGTGAGCACCACAGGGGTAGCTCTCCTCCATGACTACAGAACCACTCTAAGCAATGCCGTGGGTGGGGTGTATGCGCGTGTAGGGGAACAGGTATCCTCGTACTGAAATTTTCACAGCCGTTAAAAAGTTCGATGAAATAAAATGTGTTTTAGAAGCTGCTTCTGCCCAGAGGAGTGAAGCAGGCAACCCTTGGCCTTGGCCTCTAACATGAAAGCCTTCCGACTCATTCTCTCACGCACACGCGTGCATGCGCGCATACACACACACCCACACACACACCCACACCCAAGGCAGGAAAGCTTTTGTTTTTTTTTGTTGTTTTTAAAGCCTTTTATTATAAAAAAAAAAAAAAAAAAAAAAAAAAACCAAATCAAAATTTTCCCATTGGAAGCTATTTCTTTTTTTGTTTTTTAAAATTTTTATTACACAAATATCTCCCATTCCCGCGTATCAGAAGAAAGATGTCCTTGCTTTCTCTAAAACCAATAGTAGAGAACGTTTAGAAAACAAAAGTCCAACTAGCTTCCCTCTTTCCCCGGCCCAAAATAACCCAATGTGTCAACTGAGATATAGCATGACTTGTCCCCTTAATGCTTACATTTAATTTAAATTTTTAGCACAACATTGGAGACAGACTAAATCAGCAACAAAAAATATATATTTACAATATTTCTCTGAAAAAACAAAAAACACAACCAAACCCTTTAAACATAGTGACTTTAGGAGTTTTATTTATGGAGCAGTTATTTTTTTAATCACCAAGTGATTTTATATTATATATATATATGTATATATATATATATATATAAATTTTCTTCCTTTCCTTTGTGGTTTTCGCCCCGGTGCTTGGAAAGACGGAGGCAGGGTGTGGCCCTGTGGTCTGAGGGCAGGCTCTCCTGGCGAGGCAGGTGTCTAAGAGCAGATCGCAGGGATGCGATGGAACTCCCGGGTCCCTCTGTCCCCAACAGAAACACTTCTTTCCTCCACGCGGACCATCCCTCACCTCTGAAAACCATTTCCCCCCTTACAGTCCCAGAGAAAAGGAAACCCCAGCAAGGGCATAGGTCCATCTGCTGCCACTCCTGGGTTCCTTTTTCTGCTTTCCAATTACGTGCACGGTAAAAATGCTTATTTTTCCAAACCCAAAACAAACAAAATACAAACCAAAACCCAAAACAAACCATCAGCTTGGAAATTTCTGTGGATGAAATGTCCCAAAGTCAGAGGCACTCTCCCGGCACAATCCCTGCTCTGAAGGGGTCTCTCCACCTCCCCTTTTATAAAAAGACAACAAAACAATCTTTTCAGTATTTTCCACAGGAGCAACCAAAAAAGGCAGGAAGCTTCCAATTATAGATTAACAATATTAATAAGGTTTTTGCTCAATACCCAGGGTTCTTTACAGAGAAGTTCCCCTAACTGAGGCACTCTGGAATAAGTCACTGGCGTTTCCTCAAAGTTTTAGCCCCAGGTCACTGGGCCTGGAGACCAATGGAAGGGGTAGAGGGTCATGGGAGCAGACTGCTGTTTTTAAGGTGCAGCCAAGAGAATCAGCAGATTGGAAGAAACACACCATGCTATCCCCTCCTACCAGGACCCAGTTTTCTCTTAGGCCAGTCAATGCCAGGGTCAAAGCTGGGCTAGGCGGCAAAGAGGGGGCCCCTCTGCCTCTATTGCTTTGGAAGTGGCAAGGGTGCAGTTGGTGTCTCTCCTCAAGGTGCCTGGGCTCCTTGCCCTCCCCCATAGAGTTTCAGAAGAGCCTGAGACTGGGATGCAGAAAGGGGCCAGGAAGGGATGGGGCTGGAGGACGAGGAGGCGGGCAAGGTTGTGCTATCACTGTCCTTCTGGAGGGAGAGCAGAGTGCAAATCCGCATCTATTACTTATAAGCTCTTGCCACAGGCTGCTGCTATTGAGCATCTCCTCACACATTTCAATATTGACCCAAAAGAAATTCCGACCTTTCTTTCTTTTTTTTTTTTTTTTAAAGTGCAAAAAGCTCTCTGCTGCCCTAGAGAGAGGATCTTTGGACAGGCCGTTCAATGCAAAGAAAAAGGGGGCAGCTGATGGGGCTTGATACAGGGAGGTAAAGTGGGAGACACCATGCTCCCCTCCTTCCCTCCCCACACACACGCGTAATACACTCAGCCACACACACAGAGGCACATGCACACCCCCTTCCAGGGCCGCAGGCAGAGGGCAGGTGACTGGCTTCTAAGCAGGAGCTCCCCCTCCTCCCAATGGTGCCAGATCAGTGAGCCACTGGGACTAAACACAGGTCTGGGCTCTGGGGATTACACTACACTAGAGGCCTAGTGCCTGCTGGAAGGCAGGTGGGAACCTGGCCCAGATCTCTGTTCCCCGCAGCAGGGGCAGACAGGCTGCTCCCTTTAGGACCTGCATCCTAGGAAAGCCCTATTCAGGCAGGAATAAAGATATGGAAAAGGGCAGTGGGAGGCTAAAGGAGTGAGAACAAGGAGATGGTGCCTATCTCAGAATCTGCTTAGAAAGCAAAAAAATGGGGGTGTCCCTGGGATACAGTTCCAGCTCCTCTGAAGAGCCTCAACCCCAATAAGTGCAACAAGGACCTCAGGACCTCATAGAGACTGGCAGGAAAGTCTAGGGTGGGGTAGCCTCATTATGTGAACTGACTTGGTGCATCGGACAGGATCAAGCTAACTGGAGGAGAGGGGAGACAGACACAGATGAGGTCTTAGACACCTCAACAGCACCAGTGTGATCTGTATGGGTCTGGCATTCCTGGGGCTGCTGGCCCCTCCTGTATAAGCCGGGAGAGTGTGACAGAGGAGAGACACTGGGCACCAAAAGGAGAACCTGGCCATGGAGACAGGGCTGCTTTCCTCCCTGGGAGTTTGCTCAGAACCAGGCACTGCTCAGAACCATGGATGGGGAGGAGGGCCCCAGGGCCTAGTGCAGATGATAGTTGCACAGACGACCCAACTGAGAGCTTGGCCTCCTGGCAGGCAGGCGGCAAGCGTGCAGGTGAGCTGGCACCTCGACAGCACACAGCCTATGCTTTTCCCTTAGATCAATTTGCTACTCCCTTTTCCTTAGGAGGGAGAAGAGCAGGCAGGTAAGCCTGGTGTCCACCGCACTCTCTGCCCCGCCTATATGGGAAGGGCTCAAAGGACAGGAGAGCAGAGAGGGAGTGTGACGCTGGCCTCAGAGCCTGTGCAGGGTCAGGGAGAGAAGCTCTCCTGGCTGGGGAGTCAGGGAAGATTGGTTTCCTGTTCAGTCTGGGCCAAGTGTGCCTTAGCTGATCTTCTGTATCAGCTTCTCGTCAGACAGGCAGTAGAGACTGTTGATGGACAAGTCTGAGATGAAGTGCTCGCAGGCTTTTCGAGTGATCTGCTTGCATCCTCGAAGGTCGATCAAGGTGACATTGGCGATGCGCCGTAGGTAGATCAGGGTCTGGTCTGTCAACTTATTGCAACCTGTGGGGAAAGTGACTATAAGGACAAATGTATGTACACATGGCCACAGGAGCTTGCCTCTGTAGCTCAATTCCCCAGCTCTTCCCTTCAAAATGCTAAACCGAAGCCCTCTTTGTCCCGTAACTATCTGGCTCAGGGATCAGAAGTGCCATCATCACTGTGGCCTCTGAAAGCCCCTGCTATCTCACTCCCTGCATTTTAAGGTTGACCAAACTGCAGCTGGGTGGTGGCTGTGCTCTTAGGCACCTGACAATTACTCTAGGCGTTGGCCACCCATCAGTTAAAGGGATAGAAATCCATTTCCGTCCAGTTGTGAGGAAACAAGTTAACACAAGTTTAGGCAACAGACCCAAGTTCTTTCAGTCAAGCTCCAGGAAGGGCTGGGACTTCCAGGAGGTATGGGGCAGTTTGCCATGAAACACTGCAGCAGCATACCTGCCATATTGAGCTCTGTGAGGGAGTAACGAGTGGAAGACCCGACAGCAGTGAGTAGATTGGAGGACTGATCTGTCAGGTGGCTGCAGTGACTGAGGTCGAGTCGAGACAGGAGGGGCATGTGGCGAATGATGAGGCGAAGCGTGGCATCTGTGATGTCAAGGCCTGCCAGCCGGAAGTCAGTCATGTTCCGGAGCTTGCTGCGATTGTCCTGACCTACGCAAGCAAGAAAAGAGCCTAGATCAGTGGTCGGCAATCTCATTAGTCAACAGAGCCAAATATCAACAGTACGACGATTGAAATTTCTTTTGAGAGCCAAATTTTTTAAACTTAAACTATATAGGTAGGTACATTGTTATTAACTTAATTAGGGTACTCCTAAGGCTTAGGAAGAGCCACACTCAAGGGGCCAAAGAGCCGCATGTGGCTCGCGAGCCGCAGTTTGCCGACCACAGGCCTAGACTAAAATTCTTAACTCTATTCTAGCTCCAAACCTGCAGGCAACTTCACAGGCCAGGTCCCCTTGCAGGGAATAAGCAGAACTGCCCACACCCAGCCCTGCCTTCAGAAAGCAGTGTGTGGGGGCCATTTTCTAGGAAACCAGACATGTTTTCTTCCTTCCCAGCTGCTGGAATATGCCTTACACATCAAGAGAGTATGTGCAGAATACCCCTACCTTTCCCACACTCCTATAATTTTCTAGATCATCTCATACAAATAGTTCTTAATGATCCACCTCAACCCGGAAGCCTTCCCAGACTTCCTTAGGCTTTATACTTTCTGGATCCCAAATGCCACTGACCAACAAAATGGCTTACTCCTTTGTTTGCAGGTAGGTGTCTGGTTCTAAATCATTAACCTGTACTTGTATATACTCTATCATGCTGTTCTCAATCTGCACAGTGTCATTTCTGAGACTGCCTTTGCTTTTGAAGATGAAGTATACTGAAAGATAAAGCTACATACAAAGTATGTTGAAAGACGAGCCCAGAGAAGTCAGGCACAGAGCATACCTGGTTTATCAGCAGGTGGAGTCAGCAAGTCCCGAATTTGAGGGTCCTTGATTCCTACTGCCCACCGAAGATCAAGGGTCCTGAGAAGGGGGCAGCTGGAGGTGCTGAGGGCAGAGACTGCAGACCAGGAACAGCCGGCTAGGAGAAGGTCTTTCAGTCCTGCAACGGAAGAAAATACATATGCAATAATATATACTCTATCAGCACATCCAAAGCCTTTACTAGCAGCTGATCTGACTAAGGTAAATGGATTCCCAGTCTAATGGGAGAAAGACTATGTCCTTATTTTATCCTAGTAATCCAGCTCAAAGATTCCTATGAGCACTCTCCTTTATTAGCTTTGGTGGTAAGACCAATTCCTTAGTTCCTACCAGAGCAATGCAAACATGACTGTCTTTCTAAAACCTCAAAATGCTGAAAGGAATAGGTCCTTACAAGGAGCTGATCAAAGCAACATCTTATTCAAGTTCCCTCTTCAGTAGCCATGCTGAGGAGAGCCTTAGCACTGGCAGCAGTACCTGATCCCATTCTTCTCGCTGTCCAGTGCAGTGATTGGTCTGCCAGTTCAGAGTGGTGCCTGGGGACTAGCAGTTAAGGTGACCCTGAGTAAATCTCTTGCTAAGCAGAAAGGCAACTATGGTATGGGACTGCTGCCCTAAAACACTGCTGCCAACAAAGCAGCTTTCCCTGCCCACTACTGGGCCCTGGAAGAACAGTGGCAGGGCTGCTCACCTGGCAGCCTATTGACGAGCCATGTCAGTTGTTTTTTAGAGATGTTGGTCCAACTGAGGTCAAGGCTAACTGGCTGCCTCTTGATGATACCACTGAGAGCTTGGGGTACAATAGCCTTACACCTACTCAAGTCAATTTTTGTCCAAAGTCTCTTGTCGCAGCACCTGTGACAGAAGGAAAGAGAAAAAGCTGTCAATAACTCAATATCCCTTGTTAGAGTAACTTCCATCACAGGCTGCTGGAGGCTTCTGGGAAAAGCAGGGCATCTGGAGGGTCTCTCTCTCTGGGTTCTACAAGCTTACAAGATCATGCCTGTTGTATTTTCCCTGTGAAAATAGGGCTTGTCCTCTATGGCAACCATACAGAGGTTAAATGATGGATAACCTGACCAGTTCACCTTGATTTACTCTGGATGGGCTGAGAACACAGTAAACAATAAGCCCCCATTTGCACTAAAATGGTACGGCTTCTACCAAAGTGCATATAAGGCAGTGGTTCTCAACCTTCTGGCCCTTTAAATACAGTTCCTCATGTTGTGACCCAACCATAAAATTATTTTCGTTGCTAATTCATAACTATAATGTTGCTACTGTTATGAATCGTATGGCCTTAGGCGACCCCTGTGAAAGGGTCGTTCGACTACCAAAGGGGTCGCGACCCACAGGTTGAGAACCGCTGATGGAATATTAAAAAATTCCTTGACTTCTTACTGCTTGAAGCTAGGACTGACTATATTCTTTCCCTTGTCAGTCACTCCCAGCTGCCTGGAGATGCAGGTATATCCACAGTTCATCCTACCTTAAGCTCTAGAAAGAGTCCACTATTGTATCAAGCCAAAAGAGGCTGTTTATGACTAGGCCTGGAGAGTTCTTTCCCACCCTGGGTTTCTGCCTCAGTGCTATCTCTACATTTTCTAGCCAGTCCAGACCAGAACTGAGAGGACATCCTTTCCATTGCAATCTGCTAGTCCACAGGCCACAAATACTGCTGCCACAGGCAGGCTTCTATTTAATATTTTACAGTGCCTGTTCCCTCAGCCCGGCTCAGAGTCTAGCTGACAGCAGAAGGGGAGACAGCACATAATGGGAATCTTATGTGATTTGGCCTAAAAACAAGGGAAAGAGCTAGGCAGGCCCACTAGCCCTACAAAGAGAAATATTAGGAGAATTTATGTAGCTCACATATTCAGATTTGGGAAATAAGCTTGTGTTTGTGAAGAATGGGGTCTTTATTTCAAGACTGAAAAAACTTCACCAATGGCATATGAAACTTTTCTGGCAGAAACAAGCAGCTTACCTAAAGCGGTGGATCTCAGACTTGAAATGTGTACCAGAACTCCTGGAGGACTTAAGAACAGACTGACTGGCCCTATCCCCGGAGGTTCTGTTAGGTGGTCTGAGATGGGCCCTGAGAACTTGCATTCTAACGAGGTCCCAGGTGATGCCACTGGTTTGGGCATCATCTTTGAGAACTACCCAGCTATGAAGAGTATGTCCTAGGGTTTAGAAGCTTGAGGAAAATCAGTGTTCTATGAAAATCTTTGATCATCATCGCTAGGGACCTCCCCCTCCCCCCGGCCCCCCAAGCCCAAAGTTTCTTAATGTTTAACTTGAGAAGAAACTGTTGGCCTCATTAAGGACAACTAAATCTCAGGAAACTTTAAAACTGGACCCTGCTTGCTGGAAAAAGCAATTCTGGTCCAGATTTTGGGAATAAGAATTAAAACTAGAAAACTGTGAGCACCTTCAAATTTTTTGAAAACCATGCCCACCTCTCCCATTAGAGAGGTAACTGAGCAGACAATTATTGGGTGTCATCTGTCTCCAGGACCAGGAGAGTGACTGGCACATCAGAGGCTCTCAACAAATAAGTGACTAGTTTCACTGACTTGCGGGGAAACTTATGACTGAAGTTTTTGCACAAACTACAGATCTATCCCCCAAACCAGTTTCCTACGCCAAGTAAAGAGAGATGGAAAAGTATGGATAAGGGAGAGGAGGCAAAGGGCCAAATATCCTTCATGGACACAAGTGCCCACATCTTGAACAAGACCCCAGTCTGGGGAACAGACTAGATTGATTTAATCTTTTAGGTCCCAACAAGCCTCCAGATGCCAAATCACATGCTTGTCTCATTTGAAAAATCTGCCACCTAATCCCATACCCCTAGTCCTGATCCCTGTATCCCTGCTCACCATTTATACCACGTCTTGCACACTCGCATACATTCACAAAGTTCTCTGCGGCTGAGGTAGCGGAAGACAGACATCCAGACCTCCCGCTGCATCCAGCTTTCGTCTCCATCCTGAGCCCAACTGCCCCGGCCATTCAGCCTGGCTGCACCCCCCTCCTCTGCACTGTCATCTTCCTCCTCCTCATCCTCCTCCTCCTCTTCCTCTCCCCCCAGCCCCTCCTCATCCCCACGCTGGGGGGTTCGGGCTGGGCAGTGCTGCACTAGCACACGGGGGGAATGGCGGAGGTTGGCAGAGGAGGCCGTGATGGCCTGCAGCTTGGGCACAATGGATGTCCCGTGGAGCTCTTTGGTGGGCCTCTGCAGCGTGACAGTGAGGTACGATCCCCGGATCTTGGCTTTCTCAACTTCAGACAGCTCCTTTTTGCCGCTGGGATTGTTCTCCTTTTCCCGTACCATGGTGCGCTCTGTGGCCTGTAGCCGCAGCAACTGCCGCCGTTTGAAGCGCTCATCGCGGCTGGCACTGTGGTGGTCGCTGGGGCCAGCCCCAGGGGATGACCGAGTCACCATACCCCGGGGGGAAACCGGGTCATGGATGAGCTGTAGCATGGAAGTGGGCGAGTGAGGCGGGGGTGTGAGGGGCTCGTCACAGCTCCGCAGGGGCCGCAGGACTTTGGCTTGCACAGCTTCTTCATCACTCTCTTCCATCTTCCGCTTCTATAAAACAGGCCCAAAAAAGCCACATCAGTGCCTCCCTGTTGTTGTCAGGGGACTAGAGAGAAGACAGGTCACTGCTTTTCTATGGAGAAAAGTATCAAGAGATGCTGGTGGAAGAAACAGATGCTAGTGGTGAAAGAAAAGAGGCCTCCATTCACCATTTGGACTAGGATGCAAAACCCGAGAGCAGTCAACACAACAGATCTTTAGCTCCACCAGTGTCTGAGCTCGCCTCTACCAGTCTGCTGCTTCCACTCAGCACCCCACCCTATCCCTAGAGACCAAGGGCAGATACGAGACAAAGCAGAGAATGAGAACCTCTGTGAGAAACCACACTGTTCCCAGAGGAATCTGCTCTGGATGGAAATGAGGAATTCAGGTTGGGTGAAGACAACCTTCCATAAAGGAACACAACCTCATCCCATGCCACCTGTGCTCTCCAGCCTCTTGTCCCTTTCTGGAGGCCACCTTGGCTATGTTGCGATAAAGCCTAATTAACATGTTTCACTAGGTTGATTTTCGTGAAGGAGAAGCAATAATCCTCCTCCTTTTTATCCTCACATTTTTAGTGCACTATGGTTGGAAGAGAATAATCACCTTTTGGGTGTTGGCTTTTACCATACATCAGAAGGTGAAACTAAAATACAGCACCTGGCAACCCATCTGCTACAGCAGGGAAGTAAACACCCACCACAACCAGTAAAATCTGCTAGGATAAAAACTTGTTCTTAGTCCGGTCCTGGTAGCTCAGTTGTTAAAGCATTGTACTGATGGGTCAAGGTTGCGGATTTGATCCCCAGTCAGGGCACATGCAAGAATCAATCAGTGAATGCATAAATAAGTGGATCAACAAATCAATGTTTTTCTCTCTCCCTCATCAATAAATTAAATTAAAAAACAAACAAGCCCGGCCGGAGTGACTCAGTGGTTGAGTGTTGACCTATGAACCAGGAGGTCATTATTCAATTCCCGGTCAGGGCACATGCCCGGAGTGGCCTTGATCCCCAGTGTGGGGCCTACAGGAGGCAGCCTAGTAGTGGCTCTCTCTCATCATTGATGTTTCTATCACTCACTCTCCCTTCCTCCCTGAAATCAATAAAAATATGTATTAAAAACAAAAACAAACAAACAAAAAACCCTAAAAAACAAAACAAACCTATTCCTAGTATAAGAACTTGAAATACGGAGAATTCTAGCACTAGTCAACTCTAAAAATCTTTGTCCTCAAAGATATTTAGACTGAAAACTCAACTAACTCACTGCCTAGGGGGAAAGAAATAGAAAGACAAGGACCCTTGTCTCCACTCCTACACAGTGCGCCTAGAGACCGGGGCCCGGATCACGGACACTAGGCCAGCTACCTCTTCTGCATGTGCCCTTAGCAGGTCTTGTCTTGCCGGCCCCAGTAACTAGAGTCCTTTGGGCCCTTTGACATTACTGGCGACCATTGGGCCAGCAACCACAGCTGCTCAGGGCCAAGGTCATGGGGCTGGTCTCCTCTGGGGAGGGGCTGCCTCTGTAGGACACATTTAGGCTGATGGGCAAGCTTTCTGTGACACAAAGGTGAAGATGACAAAAATGTGAACCTGCTTAACTGGAAACTCCAGCACACCACTGTATTTCCCAGCTGCCTCAGATCTCTGCTAAAGTTTCACTCCACAGCAACCCTGCTCAAACAGCCCAGCTGTGGTTCCTCTTTTTCTAGGACCCCAGATTGTATAAGAACCTCAGCCATTTGCAGACCCCAAGTGGAACAATATTCAATAACACAAAACCAAACATTAAAAACTCAAACAAAAGGCCCAGCCAGCGTGGCTCTGTGGTTGAGCATTGACCTATGAACCAGGAGGTCATGGTTTGACTGTTGTGGACTCAATCCCCAATGTGGGGCGTGCAGGAGGCAGCCAATCAGTGAGTCTCTCTCATTGATGTTTCTGTCTCGCTCTCCCTCTCCCTTCCTCTCTGAAATCAATAAAAATATATTTAAAAATAAAAACTCAAACAAAAGAAAAAATAATTAACCAAAGGGAAAAATATATATAAAAAAAATATCCCTGGATCAGAAAAACCATGTGAATAAAGTGCAAAGGCAAACACCTCCTAAGCTTGATGCTTCCTTTCTTCTCACAATGCAAATCTGGATAAAGTTCCCTTACCTGGGCTTTCTCTGAGCTGTCCTCCTGGTAGCACTTGGGACACTCCCAGCAATTTGGCAATTCCTCGTTAAGCAACCCCTCTCCATCCATCTATAGGTAGACAGGGATGTTAAAAATCTGTCTCATTATAAAAAAAAAAAAAAAGCAAAAAAAGCAAAAAAATAAAAAAAAGTAAAAAAATAAAAAAAAGCAAAAAAATAAAAAATAAAAAACCCTGTCTCTTAAGCCTCCTTTATTAAACACTAACCACCACATGGTTAGGAAGGACCTTTAAGAGTTACCCATTTCTAAATACATTGGCTCATAAGAGAAAGAACGATAGCCATTTAGTCTCATATTAGCCACAGGGAACTGCTACCCTCACTCTTGGTTACTTGATCAGAGTTAGGCTCCATGAGGAAATTCCTGAGAGTCTGGGGTCTCTTCTCTTGACACATATACTCCAGAAGGTCCCATGCCACTTTGAAAAAGGAACTGAACACCACAGGAATGGTGCCAGACCCAATCTTAACAGTGGGGCATAGTTAAGACTGCTTGGATTCAGAGACCAGGGGCCTAGTCTCTGTGGCTCAATGTAAAGTCGGGATAAATAACAATACTCATCTTATAGGGTTGTGATGAAGATTAAATGAATAAAGTATTACGTAAAGTATTTAGATAAATGCCTGGCATATAATAAATGCTCCATAATTACCATTATCATTATCGTGGAGATAATATCCTATTTTATTGATTCTAAGATGCTATTTTTCTTGAATCTTTCTGAAATTGGGCTGCTTCTCATAATTAACAGTGTTTTATAATCACTGTCATCCAGGTGCAGTCATGACATAATTGACACCTCTGGGAAGACCAAAAAGTACCAGCACCAATGCTTTTTAGATTTAAAGAAATATAAAGAAATGAGGCAGACCCAACTTCACACAGTTCTTAGAGATTAAACAAGGGAATGCATGGAAACCAGCAGCTCTCCATCTCAGCTGCACGTCAGAATGATGTAGGAGATATTGAATGCCTCGGTCCAGGTCCAGGCTAGAAGAGTTGACTCAATCTCTGGGATCTGAACTTCCTTATTACTTTTTAAAGCTCCTCAGGTGTGCACTAAGCCTGATACAGACTGAGCACTCATTAAATGTTATTAGCTAATGTTACAACTCTCACTGACTTTTAGGAACTAATATCCAGCGATAGAATCAAGTATGCAATAAAGATGCTTACAGCCATGAAACATTCCAAATCAGACCTGGCAGTTCCATGATGGCCTGGAGACTCCAAACACAGTCTCCAGAGGCCAGAATATAAGCTCCATGAGGGCAGAAATCTGGACTTTTTTGTGTACTGGTCCTCAAGGCCTAGCACAGTGTCTGACACACAGTAGAGATATTTGGATCAGGGGTAGATGTTACATCACTACATGACCCACAGCTGATGGCCCATAATACGGATGCTGGCAGTTTCTTGTGACATATATTCCAGTTTCCTCTGTTTCACTGTTTCTTTAGACACTCTATCAGCTGAGACTTCAGTAGCCCCTTAGGCCTCTACTCACCTGGAGGCAGCCAGGATGAACAATCTCATTGCAGATACAGCATTCCATGAGTTTCTTCTCAAAGTCCTGTGTCTCCTCATTTTGATCCACTTCCCCACAGAGGGAGCATGTGACTGAGTGAGGCAGCCTGGGCTACAGGGGACAAAGATAGAAACCAAGGAAAGAGCAGGCTTAGATCCTTATCATTTCAGCTTCCCTTTAACTGAGAAGGGCAATTTGGTTCCTGTGACTTTATAGTAAACACGTAGGGAACATGGAGACCAGGTAGAGAAGTGGCTGAGGAAGCAGATAGGGGAGGAATCAAGTAGCTAGAGACCAACAGAGATCAGTTTATTTTCAGTGAGCCTGTCCCTGGTCTTGGGGTCCTTTCTTTCCAATCCACTTAAAGAGGGAGGGGACAGATAGCAGTGATTTGCCCTTCAAATGCTGGTCTCTCATTTGAAAACTGGATATGGCTCAAAGATTATACTAGCTAAGTTTTAGTACTGGATGTTCCTTCACAACCCAGGGAGAAAAGGGACAGAGTGAAGAAAGCTAAGAGAGAGCGTAACTTTTTCTTTCCAACTCTCAATAACTCTATATTATGCATATTTCAGTCCCTTTGGCACCACCATCCCTCCCCCAAATTCTTTACCCAGCAGGTCACTCACTGCCAAGCACTGCCGGAGGACACAGGACTGCTTCATACGACCAGGTCCTCCAAACTTCTTCATGTCCCTGCAGTAGTGGCAAACACCACACTCCCCTTGCACACAGGCTTTGCACTTTCGACATCGTACTCGTCTCCGCCTGGCTCCAGACACTATGGGGGAGGCAGCAGCTGGCCTCACAGGTGTTAACCGTGGAGCTGGTTTCATAGTGTGAGGCTTTGTGATGGGGATGGTAGGAACCCGCACCTTTGGCCGGGTGGGGAATTTAAGCTGGGAAGAGAAAGCAGTGAGGTCAAATATATCAGGTAGCTTTAAGGACTAAAGGTAGAAGATTACATGGCTTGGCAAACTATGGCCCAGGGAGAAATCTGCCTGCTGCCTGTTTTTTTTTGTAAATAAGTTTTACTAGAACACAACGACGCGCAGTTGCTTATGCACTGTCTATGGCTGCTTTTATGTGCACTGGCAGAACTGAGAAGTTGTGACAGAGACTGTATAGCCTGCAAAACCTAAAATATTAATCTTTATTATCTACATATTACCTTTACCAAAAAAGGATGTCAATTCCACCCTAGCTGGTTTGGCTCAGTGGACAGAGAGTCGGCTTGCGGACTGAAGGGTCTCAGGTTCAATTCTGGTCAAGGGCACATGCCTGGGTTGTGGGCTCAATCCCCACTGGGGGGCGTGCAGGAGGCAGCCAATCAATGATTCTCTCTCATCATTGAGGTTTCTATCTCTCTCTCCCTCTTTCCTCCTCTCTTAAAATCAATAAAAAAATATATATTTTTTAAAAAAGGTTGCCTATTCCTTCAGAGACATCTCTCTCACACTGTTGAGCTTTCTAGGTACCAGTCACTTCAGGGGCCCTCCAACATTTCCTTATCCTGAATATTACTACTCAGAATATACTCCTAAAGAAGACAGTAAACTACTTGAAGGTGAGGCAGGTCTTGTTCATTTCTGTATTACTCTGAATCCAAGTATAACACCTGTACATAGCAGACACTCCAATAAATCAGAAATGACTAAATTATTTTGGGGCAACCCGATGTAGCCAAGTAGAGGCCAAATGGGACTCCTGCACCCAGGTAGGAGAGACAGTTCTTTAAAGACATCTTTTAGCTACATAACTTTATATTCTACCTAAACACTCCTAAAACGTGATGGCCCTGCCATTTCAGCTTTGGGAACACCAAAGAAGGGTCAACTCATGATCAGGATCAGAATGCGATCACTTCTTTTTTTTATGTAATAACTTTGACAAAGGACGATGTGGGGAAAAATTATTCAGGGCCTAACTGAAGATTCATCAAAATTCACAACTGACAATTTATTAGCTAATGGGTAATTCCTATCTTCTCTTTTCAATTTGATAGTGAAAGTCCAAATTAAGAGGAAACTTGAGAATGTGGTCTCAATTCAACATAGAAACACCCTGGCCTTTTAAATATATATGTAATTATTTTAACCAGTTTTAAATCATTCTGTGAAAATAATTGTGTCACTGGGCCAGAGGATAGGAACTGATCCATTCTGGTGAACAAATGTATACCTTGGCACCCAAACTTGGAGACAGGTCTCCTAGTTTGATAGTTTCGTTAAGAGCATCATCTCCAAAGACAGCCAATTACCCTGACCTAAGAGTCAGAACAAACTGAGGAATGATTTTCCCTTTATATTAACATGCCAAATGCTTCTAGTTGTCCTTTTTTCTTCCAGAATAATAATGGTCAGACAGCAAATACTTTAGAACCTGAAGGTCAAGAATAGTTTCTTACCTTATCCCTTTTTGGCCACTGTACTATAGGGACTCCAGTGAGGGCTAACTTGGGATCACTGTTGGCAAGCTCCTCCAGCAAAACCTAAGGGTAGGACAGAAGAAAAGAGGGCACAGTGAACAAAGAGTAGATCACTCCTTAGCCTCATTCCCCACCAGCACCAAGGGAAGGCCAGGGAATCAGCTTTCTATTTTCACTTCACATAGACTAGCTGCAGAACAAGTAAATCAAAATGAAAGAGAAAACTTAAACTAGTACAATACTGTCAAAACTTTTATCTTTGTTCCCAACCTGGTTCTTGTGTACTGCACTGTACTGTTGACACTTTCACTGAAGCAGCTAGCTAGCTACCCTGGTGACAAGTGTTTCTTGTCACATAGTTCTACATGTGACAGTAAAACTTTACTTCACCCTTTTACTTTTCCACACCAGTTAATGAATACTGCCAGAGAGTAAATACTGACTTCAATTTGCAGATGTCAGCAAAATGGCAACAACAACAAAGGCTAATACTGAATTAATAATATGAACAGCAGAGTCTTAATATCTAGCTCAACCCAGGGCTCTGCTCTTCTAAGGCTGATTACAGAAATCTCAATCTTAAATCTCTCTCTCTCTTACACACACACACACACACACACACACACACACATACGGTCAATCTTAGGGACAATAGTTCTCTCATGGCTTTAACCAATCTAGTTCGAATGACTTAAGGAATAATACCACAGTAAGAAACTGCCACTGAAGTGAATCACACTGGCTGAGTGTTATTTTGAAACCTTTAAAGTTTTATAGACAGAAATTTTTGAATTCCAAACCTAGCAGGATGGAATTCCTCTGACACCAGCAAAGAACACAAATCCAGAAGACAAGTGACATGATTTCCTTAGGTGAATATAGGATATTAACTGTTTAGAGAAAACTAAACTTTGATCCTGGACAGGTCAGTATGCTTGGGCCACCTTTAATAATCACTCTCATAACCTTGTGGGCTCTCTGCCTAGAGACCAAAACTTTCTGAAGCACGAGGCGTTTCCTTACCAAGCATTTTCTTTCTGAACCTAAGGATCATATTCCAAATCCCAGAGTTGGGACTCAGAAAGACCCTTTAACTCATACCCATGAAGCTTCCCTATGAAGATCTCCCTTTGCCAAGCTTCCAGATGCCTTTCCCCCTCCCCCAAACTGATTTCATTTCCAGCCGTTTTATTTACTCTGAGTTGCTATGGCACCCTATTCTGGAGCCTCCTGTTAGTACCACACTGCGTGGGGGTAAAGAGGCAGGGTGCGGTGCCTCATGGGACAAGACTCTGGTATGGGCTGTAATCTCCCTGGGGTGAAAATTTCAGGTCCATTCAAAATGTGTGCTAGAGAATGCACAGCTCCCCTCCCCCACTTCGCACTGCTGAGGAGTAGGACTCTGCCCATTTCCTCTCCCCGAGAGCTCAGAGCTGTCCACAAATAGGGACTTTCCACTTTCAGCAAAACAGACGGCACAGAGAGATCCGCGACTGTTTGACTGTTTAAGAGTAGAAAAGAAGCCTAACTGTTCACCAAAAGCAGTCTAGTGCTACCAGCAAGATTTTTGTGGGGAACAGGGTAGGTGGAGAAACTGTGTGGGGTGGGGAGGAAGTGGGCGGAGGGGGGCTGTTAACACATACAGACTCAGTTACTGGGGTCTGTGTGGGTGTGGAGGGAAATGCAGATTGCCTTCCAAGCCTTATTTTGCTGGGGCCATACAACCAAGCACACCCTGTTTTCATGGAAAAAGACAGACTCCAGCTGAGGCCCTTCATGAAACCATATAAAGAAGCCACCAACCTTCACCAGAGGGGGTTTGGGACAGGGAGCGGGGGCGGAATGCAGAAAGGCTAACGCCTATCTAGGATCCTGGTTTTAAGGAGAACATTCAAACACAAGCCTACACCCCACACGGCACAGGAAGGGGAAGAGAACAGCGACGTCTGGGCAGAGAAGGGGAATGGATTCCCAAAAGCCAAGCGACCCAATTCAGAAGCACATCCCACAAGGCGAGGGAACAAGTGCAATGACGGCTCCACCAACACGAAGTAACCTCAGCATTGTCTTGGACTCGCCCAGCAGACAGTCCTTCAGCCTTTTCGCCGAAGTCCCCACAGTTAAACACACCCTGAACCAGGAAGGGTTTGCTGCCCGCCCGCCCGCCCGCCCGCCTGACCTTGTGTTTCTCGTCCCTCTGGAGTGCTGAGGCTTTTGGTTGAAGTTTCCCCAGCGTCTTTGTTTTGTTTCCTGTATTGGAAGTTGTGCTGAAGGAGTTAGGTTTTCTGCCTCTTGGAAAATCCGATTTAATTGAAAATTCTGAAATCTCCCAGAGTTCATAAGGCAGGACAGTCCAGACTCCCCAGAGGGAGCAGTGTGCAGCGCTCAGAGCTCCTTCCAGAGACCTTCAGCTCAGCCGCGGCTTCCTCTGCCTGCGAACAATGCTGCTGCGTCACCCACATGCAGCTCCCAGAAATGCTTTGCAACGGAAGATGGCAGGGGGGGTGGGGTGGGGGGAGCTGGGCTCGCCAGCAGAGGGCCCAGGCAGACTGCTGCAGAGTCGGGAGGGAGGTGCTCTTCAAGCCTCTCTTCCTGGCCATTGGAGGAGAGCCTGCCCGAGGAGCTGGGCCGAGCACCGCCCTCCTGCTCCCTCCCACCGCCACTGCAATAGGAGAACCAGGGGTGGCCCGAGGGCGCTGCTGGCCGACTTTGGCAGGCGCCAGCCAGAGGGAGGGAAAGCTTTAACCCATTCGGCATGTGGTCCCGCATTAGTCCTTGTATCAGTCCACACCCTTCCCTTCATGGTCACCTCTTATTGTTAGTTAGCCAGCACTCTCCAGATAGCACACACAGGACTCTTCCTGCTCTCTCTCAAGCACAGTGAGTGGCCTGAAGTTCCGCCTCGGGAAGAGCCAGGCGGAAGCGGAGCCGCTCTGCAGGCACCTTCTCTCCCCTTGTATGACTTGCTTCAACTGCCCTCACTGCTGCTCTCCCAGCCCAGAATACAGAACCAGCATACAGGTTTCCAGAAAAACGTTCAGGAATGATACATTCCAATGAATATAGAGATATTCAAAACAATGTGTCTGTTTAACATCAACTGTCTACCACAGATGCCTGCCTCCGGTTGCAACTGGGAGCCACCATGTAAGAGTCATGCCTAGGCAGCTCTTCTGACCAAGTCAAGTTAGCTGAGGTGTGACCTGAGGTCAGGGAGCCAGCAAATGTGTACTTGCAAGTCTCCTAGGACCTTAACTTATTGTGCTTATTCTGCCCCTCAGATTATTCCACCTTCAGGACACCAGGACTCAGCACATTGCCTAGTCTAGTGGTTTGTCCTGACTGCCTCTTCTTGATTCCCTAGATAAAGCAGCCCCACGATGCTACTTCTAACAGCCATTGAAGTGATGCGTGTCACCCACTCTCCTTGCACCAATCAGACAGGGGGAAGCTCTGAACAAGCAGTCTCTCAGGCTACAGAGGATCATATTCTGGGTTGAGATTTTATGTAATTTTTAATTTTTAAATGTAATCTTTAGACTCTCAGAAATGTAACCTGAGTTTTCTGAAAATCACAGAAGCTGCTTTGAAATAAACATTCCAGGCTACTAAGACCCTAGCTCTCACCACTGGGAATTCTTATTTATTCTCAGCATGGTTGTTTCAGTGAGTTTCTAGTGCAGTCAGTAGTATAATATTTTCAAGGGCTGCATACTTTAATTTGTATAGTAGTCTGCCAAAGAAAGGAGGGACTTTTGTGCTCTTAGGTGAAGCTCTTCCTTGAAATATTTATATGGTCATTCTATCCTAAATCTCTTCTTTGCACTTATACTTAAGACTCAAAGACTCAATCAGCCTATACTATTATATGTGAAAAACTTTCCTTATGTGACATCCCTCTAACCAACTGAGCAATCCGGCCAGAGCAGAAAGTGTTTATTTTGATCTTAGTGCTATCTAACTTTAGAGGGTTGATAAAATACAAATACTTAAGGGAAACATGTTACTCTGAAACAAAATACAAGTTCAAGTTGTAGCAAATATAAATTCTGGAAGCCACAGGAAAGAACAAAAACAGATAGGGCACTAGGAAACACTCCAAATAAGTCTCCAAATCACAAATTAATAGGCCGATCCCCTTCCCCCCATTAATTCAGAATAAAAGATAGGCAACAAAGATCAGAATTAGCCTTGCCGGTATTGTTCAGTGGTTACAGCGTCGGCCCATGCACTGGAGGGTCTTGGGTTCGATTCCCGGTCAAGGGCATATACCTGGGAATGTGTGATGTACACCCCAGGTTGGAGTACATACAGGAGGCAACCAATTGATGTGTCTCTCTCACATTGATGTTTCTCTTTCTCTCTCAAAAAAAAAAAAAAATTTAAATTGATCTGTTCATCCAAAAAAAGTTTTTTAAAGATCAGATTAAGAAAATGACATTACATAATACAGAAATATAATGGAAATATTTTAAAGAATAAATCTATTTTAACCTACTCTATATACTTTTTAAAATAAGATTTTAAAATAGATTTTTAGAGAGCAACATTGATGTGAGAATGAAACACTGATTGGATGCCTCCTGCATGTTCCCTACTGGGGATTGAACCTGGAACCCGGGGAATATGCCCTGACCAGGAATCGAACTGGCAACCTTTTGGTGCAAAGGACAACACCTGACCAACTAAGCCACACTTGGCCAGGGCTAACCTATATGCCTTGTAACTGAGTTAAATTATTTAAAACTTTCTACTCAGTAAGAATGTGATTATAAATGTACTGAAAGTAAGAATTGCAAATGAAGTTTTATTTATGCAGGCTGTTTTTCCCCACTCCTAATCTGGTTTACTGGATTAAGATCTAATTATACTGGGTCCTCTACCAGTTATTCTCTTTATTAATATCAGACAAAGAAAATTTCTAATCAGTGCTTCTGTATTTATTTGTAACCATAACTTTGGCTTCAATCCCATCATACCCCTGGGATGGAGTCTAGGGTAAATTTTTAGAACAAAATAAAATGTTATAATTTTAGATCAGAGCAGCAGTAGCCTATAGAACCACAAAGTACAGTTTTCAAATTTATAAATTCAGAGCTTTTACCATCTATATAATGTTGTAGTAATCAATCTGTATCATCTAACAGGCGAGTTTATTAACTGGTGAATTAAGAAGACTGACCCCTCCTTCCTCCAGGACAGAATCTACCACTGGACCCTCTCTGGGTGCTCTCAGGGCCCTCTATCATGCACAGCACCTGGGAACCTAGAATGCACTTACTTTCTTAACCCACTTTAATGCCATTCCACCACTGGACTGTAAGCCTCTTGAGGGCTGAATCTTTGACATGTTTGCATATTTATTCCAACACTAAGCATGATTCCTGGCACTGAGTATGCTATGCTTATTTTCAAAGTAGCAAAATAAATGAATTTCAAAAATTTGTAATATCTAATTTTTTTCTGAAATAATACTATTTGTTAAGTACTTTATTAACATCATTAATTTTCATAACAGCCCCACTGAGGTAGATGTTATTTATAGAGGAAAAACAGGCTTTGCCCCCAAAGTCAAATGGTTGCCAAGCTTATCTACTAGTAAATGCTTTAAGAGCAAACAGGAAAATAGAAAAATATTCAACAACACTGAATTTTTCATTAAGTGAGTTAGGCATATGTGCACGTTAGTTTTTTAAATCCTCACCCGAGAATATTTTTTCCATTGATTTTCAGAGAGAGTGGAAGAGAGAGGGAAAGACAGAGAGAAATATTGATGTGAGAGAAACACATCGATTGGTTGTCTCCTGTAGGCGCCCCGGCCAGGGCCAGGACAGGGAGGAGCCTGCAACCAAGGTAGGTGCCCTTGATCAGAATCGAACCAGTGACCCTTTGGTCTGCAGGCCGATGCTCTATCCACTGAGCCAAACCAACTAGGGCTATATTAATATATTAAAAGCTTCTTTTTGCAGATATTAAGATCTCTTTTATTAGCAAAACAAACACAAACAAAACAATAAAGTCTGATTAAAACTCAGTCTTCCAGCTGACTCCCACCACCTTGCCGTGACCCTCTGTCAGAAGTTGATGTGCCCTCCTCTGCCCCCTCAACAATGCACGTACAAAGAGACTCTTTTTCCTACATTAATGGGACTGTTCTATACACACTGCTCCAGGTCCTGCCTCTTTATTCAGCGTCTATCCAGGACACAACTTCTCAAGTTTAGAAATATGAAATATCTCACAGGAGGAGAGAACTCCATTCTATTTTTAGTCTACTTTTAGGATTCAAGGTTATCCACACACCTCTTAATCAGAACTTTACACATACTAATTACTTTCCCTTGAACCTTACCATTAAGTCAACACTTTTTAACGCCCCGTTTTCATCGAATCCCCTTCTAACTCTATATTCTATGACTTGCTCTTCATCACTGTAGAACTTAACATTTTGGCATCTTCAAAGCCCTTATACCACATCACTAAAACTGACTTCTTCCAGAAAATATGTTTATGAACATCTCATTTCACCACTTTTTTTCTCCTCTCTTCTGCCAGTTGTTTGTGGCTCTCAGCAAAACCAATAGGCTACAACAAAAACCAATCCTTTCCTCTGCAGGAAGGGTAAACGAAGCTTGCTTCTGTCCTCCACTGCAGTGTAGCCTTCTGTGCTACAAACACTAAGTTCCCTAGCACTACAGTCTCTAGTTGTATAGTTATTCGGCACTTAACCAACCCAATGCTTTTTTTCTTTCAGATTTTCGAATTATTCAAGCTCCAAACTCACTATTATCTGAAGCTCAGATTAAATATAGTCAAACGTAGGAATAATTAATTCATTTGATCTTTTTTAAAAAACATTTCATTGATATCAGAGAGAGAGATAAATATCAATGATAAGAGAATCATTAATTGGCTGTCTCCTGCACGACCCACACAGGGGATCGAGCCCATAACTTGGGTATATGCCCAGACCGGAAATTGAACCTGTGACCTCCTGGTTCATAGGTTGATGCTCAACCACTGTTGCCACGCTGACCGGGCAATTAATTTGATCTTAAGTTAAAGTACCTGCAGAGCTGGAATCTGAAGCTGTTGTCTTCTGATTATGATTATGGTATTGGGTAAACAAAAAAAGTTGTGGAAAAGCCTCTGCAGGGGAAATTCAAACATTGTCAGCCTATGGAGTCATCTTACTGTCGATTCGTTCCTCATGCTCTAGTCTCTGTGCCCTTCTATCTTAGCCAGCAATGGCAGCCATGTTTCTCATGATTCCTGATAAACTAAGGATGCTCTCTCTAGACCAGCGGTTCTTAACCTGTGCGTCGCTATCCCTTTGGCGGTCGAACGACCCTTTCACAGGGGTCGCCTAAGACCATCCTGCATATCAGATATTTACATTACAATTTATAACAGTAGCAACATTACAGTTATGAAGTATCAACGAAAATAATTTTATGGTTGAATCACAACATGAGGAACTGTATTTAAAGGGCCAGAAGGTTGAGAACCACTGCTCTAGACACTTTTATAATGTTTACATTTAAAGAGTCCTCTTTAAATGTATCTCCTAAACTCATTGCCCTTCTAGCAGCCTCCTTTTACACTGCTTAATATTTGAACCAAATCTTTCTTAATTTTCCCTTACCACTCTGCTTCCTCTACTTTGGTAAGAGAGTTTGCCTATTTCGATCATGATACTTGATCTTGTATAAATGATTAGCAGATTATAATATGGCTTCCTACAACTGGATTCTGGACATCACTGTAGATATCCCTTAGGATTGAAAAGATATTTCTCTTTTTCATGAATCAGAAATACCCAGACCAAAAGAATGTTAGTGAGATATAAATTTAGAAATCTTTCTTCTTAGGGTTCTTAAAGGCAATTATACAAATTACTAAGTTCCCAAAGTCATAATTTTATGTTTCCCACATGTAACCATGATGGAATGGTTACATATAAAAAAATAAATTCTGGCCCTAGCTGGTTTGGCTCAGTGGATAGAGCGTCGGCCTGCGGACTAAAGGGTCCCAGGTTCGATTCCGGTCAAGGGCACATACCCAGGTTGCGGGCTCAATCCCTAGTTGGGGGTGTGCAGGAGGCAGCCAATCAATGAGTCTCTCTCATCATTGATGTTTTTACTCTCTCTTCCTCTCTGAAATCAATAAAAGAATATATTTTAAAAAACCCCACAAACTCCTGTAGAAAAAAAAGAAAGACATTACACTCAAATTCTCAGGAAAATATACTTACACGTGTCCGATCACAATGGAAAAGAAAGAAACTAAGTGTCCTCTGATTACTTAAGGCTGGGAAGTGAGTCTGAGGTCTAGCTTGTGAGTCTGGAAATTTATGGCTGTTTGCTTTGTGCTACGCATTAATCATTATAAAACAGGGCTGCACCTACCTCGAACTTTGTCATTTCCTCCCCTAAATACAAGGTAAAGTGACGCCACTTGCCTCTTCTAGAGCAAACCTTATAAAACCAAACTATAAAACCAATTGTCCAGGGAGAGAACCAACTTCACCAGGTTAGACTCCTTTTAGCCTCTCTGATTTTTACCTTTTTACTGAGGCATAAACAATAAGATATAATGAAAATGTCAATCATATAAAGAAAAAAAGTGCAGGTCCTATTCCAGTCTTTGGAATTCTTTCCTGAGGTAGCTGCAAAAGGTTGGAAGCACTTCAGTTGGTTAGTGGTGACCAAAGAAAAACTTGAATCAGTAATCAGAGATGGAAAAAAAACCCCTAGTATGAGATATTTCGCCCATCTACCTTAAGGTGACATAATTATTCCCTATAATCCTTCTGAGGCTTAAAATAATCTATGACAGGCTTTAAAAATAACACTTACTACAAATTGTGAGTTAGCTTTCTAATACACATACCCATGCCCTGCAACCAAGACATAGTTCCAGACACTGACTTAAATTGTTATTCCCAGCTTTTCATTTTTTGTTGTTCATTTTAATGGCTACATATGAGAAAATACCTAAAAGAGCTCCCTCCAGTTCAGAAGGCTCAAATCTGGATCCTTTAAAAATAAACTCATTTTGCCTGGCTAGCATGGTTCAGTGGTTGAGCGTCGACCTATGAACCACAGTTCAATTCCTGGTCAGGGCGCATGCACAGGTTGTGGGCTCAGTCCCCAGTAGAAAGCATGCAGGAGGCAGCAGATCAATGATTCTCTCTTATCATTGATGTTTCTCTCTCTCCCCCCTCCCTTCCTCTCTGAAATCAATAAAAATATCTAAAAAATAAGAACATATTTAAAAAAACACAAACTCATTTCTTTGAGACCAACACATGAGGCATGGGAAAGGCTTTCAAGATTACTAATACCGAGAGATCTCTCTCTCTTTTTTAAAAAAATATACTTTTATTGATTTAGAGAGGAAAGGAGAAGGAGAGATAGAAACATCAATGATGAGAGAGACTCATTGATTGGCTGCCTTCTGCACGCGCCACCCCCCCCCCCCCCCGCCCCGGGGATCTAGCCTGCAACCAGGAATATGCCCTTGACTGGAATCGAACCTGGGACCCTCCAGTCCGCTGGCTGACGCTTTATCCACTGAGCCAAACCAGCTATGGCTGGGAGATCTCTTGGAAAAAAAGATAAAGATATACAACATGAAGAAACTTGATATAATAGGTTGCATTATATTTAAAATGATATATTTTAAAAAATTGCCCTATATATTTATGTCTTCCCACTAGATAAATTTGAAACTAAATATGCTAAACCTACTTAATATAACCCAACGTAAAATAATTTCTTTCTTCTGCTTGGGGTAAGACTGTTAGACATTATTACTGACCACTTTTGTTTTGAAATAGGCCTGTTTATCTGAGGGTAACTTAAGTTTAAAGTAATATTTCAACAGGCACCTCTTTTTTTCTTAATATAAACACTTTCCCAGGCTCTTCTTTATTTTTATGATCAGCCTGCAATTTTTGTTTTTAAGACTAAATTTAAGTCCTGATGATACAAATATTAGTATTTTCACAACAGGCACCTCTTTTTAGGAACTAAAACACTATGCAGTACAAACTTATACAAAATTTCTTTCTCAGAATCCAGAAATTGACAGCTCTAGTCAGATCAGTAGCGGTGATACAACACAACCAACTTTTACCTTGACGTCAGCAATCAGAGCATCTTCATCTTCTATCCCTGTAGGGACACATTTCTTGTGTAGTGGCAGAGACTCCAACTTGTCTACAAGGCAGCGAAGGCCTTCGAGCTCAAAATGGGTCAGATGCACCTGCCTGTCCTTCCGGGGACTACACTGGGGATCCCATACTTGGCCATTGTGGGAGCCCCGGCTAGAGTCAGATGATGAATCTCCAGACAAGCTTTTCTTCAGACTTGGAAGACTTCGGCAGGTTTTGCCCAGTCCATCATAATCCAGGTTGACCCCATTGGCTACAGGGCTAGTGAGGACCGAACGCCTACTACTCAAGCGCCGGGGTTCTCGATCCACTGCTTCTTCATCTCCATTTCCAGATTCCAACCCATTTAACTCCAAATCTGTTGGTATGAAAAAAAAAATGCAGTAAGAACAAGCCACTTGGCCATGTGATCAATGAGAGAAATAGGCAGCATAGGAGGGGCCTTCAAGTTATAAATAATGAAGTTGTAACATGTTTAAAATGGTCTCTCCTTATTCCAACACCCATATGTCCATTGTTAAAAATCACAGCTATAGCATTTTCAGAAGATTGAGAAAAGCTCGATTTTGTGTGCTAAAAATAAGTTACCTATGAAAATTATTGTAAATTAATTTCAAGTTCAAACTCAAATCTGGGGTTCTGATTTAATTATCTTTTTAAAAAGTAGACAGTGTGAAGCACATGCTAGTATACTTAAAAAGTAGTTTTGTAAACTAAGAATTGAGTTACTATGAGACCCACGAATCCATCATCTGGGTATCTGCCCCCCAAATTTGTAAACATTTATTCATAAAGACATTTGTAATCCCTATGCTCATTGCTGCATTGTTCACCATAGCCAAGACACGGAAACAATCCAAGTGTCCTTAGATGGATGACTGGATAAAGATGTGGTACATACAATGAAATACTACTTAGCCATATATATGTGGGATATAAAGCTGAAAGCAATAAACAAACAAGCTCAGGCATAGACAACAGTACGGTGGTGACTACAGGAGAGGGGAAGGGGGGTGAGAGGAAGATGAAGAGTGTAAAGGGGGACAAATATATGGTGATGGAAGATGATATGACTTTGGGTAGTGGGCACATAATGTAATATACAAGTCATGTATCATAGAAATGTACAATTGACCCTATGACCCTATTAACCAATATTATCCCAATATATTTAATAAATTTTTTTAAAAAAGTAAGACACATACCAGAAAATTGATTCCTTTCTTGAGGAATGAAGTAATAACAAACTCAGACAGAGATCCAGAATATTTCATTTAGCCTAGTAATTCACATCTGGGTAGGAGATCAGCTGTTAACCAGCATTCAACTCCAACGACTAAATTTGGTATTTTCAGGTAGATAAGTAAAAAAAAAACACAAAACAGAAAAAACCCCACAAAAAACCATTGAGCAACAGCCCGCTGAATATTCTTGGCCACACACTCAATCCTGTAGGGTGTCTTGAAAGTTTGTATAGGCAGAAAACTTACCCATGCTGAGGGACTCTTTCTGAAATTCCTTGGTTAGGTGAGAGCGGTTGGTTATGCAGTACACATAGCGCTCCAACACATACCAACACATCTCATAGTAGAATGGATAGCGAAACTTATTTGGAACCTACAGAAGCAAAATAATGAGAAAAGAAAGTTAATATCAACTTTAAAAGTGAGTTAGATAACTATATCACTGCAATAATTAATCTAGAAAAAACTCTCTAGTCAACCTGAAAACCCAGGCTGGCATTTTCTATCTGACAACCTAGAAAATGTTGATCTTGGGAAACAATCACTAAAGATAAATGGTACTTGGAAAGACCATTCAGAACAACCAAAAAACTGTCATTATTTATAACTTCTGAGTAGGAAAGCATCAAAAAGAAGTTCTGAGACAGAGAGTTACCATGTAAGACACAATATACTTAATTGAGAAAATTGTTTTAGGGTTCTTAGAATACAAAGGCATGCCAAGCATCTAGCCTTTACTATAGTTCTACCCTGAATAAGAAGGCCATGGAATAAAGAATCTAATGGAAAAACAGAACATGAAATTAAGTTATATGTTTTTATTATGTCCTTACATCTATGAAAGTATAATTAGAGACTCATTCTCTAGCTATATCCAGTCCATGATACAAGACTATTTTCCCTGCTATCAACTCTCAGCTTGCCTGTCTTGCACTTTGTAGTTTGCCAAGATGTTATGTCCACAAATCAAGATTACTGTTCCACATGGCATAATCAGTCACTATCTTTGTTTTCTTTCCATTTTTCCCAAAAGTGGCATGAAATTATTCCAGCTAAATAATAATAAAAAGAATAGTCCTTTAGATCTACCAAAGCCAAGGAAAAGGCAAATCAGTATGTATTATTCAGTGAAGAAGACCAGTGATGGGGACTATCCTAAATATAGTTTGTTGTTTTCATTTAGAGAGGCCACCTTTCAGAAGAAAAAGCAAAACAACAAGTTAAAGACTGTTCTAAATATGCAACTCCTGAGAATAAGTTCCCATCTCCTTTTCAAAGCTGCATGTCAGGTAGTCTTCCTAAGTTGAGGTGATCTGGATGGGAGTCCCTTTTCAAAACCCTTCACCAAGAAAGGGTATAGCTCAGTGGTAGAACATGTGACTGCAAAATCCTTCACCAGGTCACAGGGCACTTTCCTCATCCAAGGCAGGAGAGGCATGTACTTCTCATTAGTTTTCCAACACAGAGAAGCCAGGCTCTGGGTCTGGGTCTCTTATGTGGCCACAACAAGAAGAAGTTTCTCCTCTCTTATTTAAAAGTCAAATTTACTTCTTGGTAGATAGGGGGATGGACCACAAAAATTAATATATGATCTCCCCAAATTAAAGCCATTTTGGACTCTTTAGAACTGAGTAATATTGATAAGAAAAACGAAAAAGAAAATACATACTAGGGCATTAAACTTTTTATTTTTTACTTGAACTCATCAGATTATGTTAGTAATAGTCAAGATATCACATACCCATCCTGCCCCATTACATTTTACCTATACTGCCAGACACCAGAGAGCATATCAATTTCTGAGACTGGGTTCAAATTTTTTGCAAAAATTTTTAGCTCCTCATTACAAAATTATTGATCCTTTAAGCACTATCAGGAGAATAATTACTAACACTTAAGTTTATATAGTATATTTCTACACTGGCATGGCAAAAGTAACCAAAGCAATGCCTTAAATTTATATTTCTTTCATAAAACATCTTTTTATATTCGTCTTTAAACTTGGTAAGTTATAGAGATCAATAATATATTAAACATATACCAGGTTGGTATTTAGCACATAAAAGGTTGATGTAGAAAGCAATTAAAAACAAAACAAAACAAAACATTACTTCATTTTATAGAAAGATAGAAGGGTTCCTTATTTGGAATAAAATAATTAAGCCATACTTAATAACTACTAGAGGCCCAGCACACGAAATCTGTGCAAGGGGCTCGGCCCTCGCAACCCCTACTGCCTTGACCCTCGGGCCCTCGCAGCCCAGCTTCGTCCGGATGGTGATTCTGCTGTTTGGTCTAATCAGCATATTAGCTCTTTATTATATAGGATGTTTGATCTAATTAGCATATTAACTCTTTATTATATAGGATTATTACAACTTCAAACTTATTAAACTCCTTGCTATCTTTTGTAGTTTCATTATGCTTAACAAACAAGCAGAAGTTCACCTTTAGAAAATTCATTTAAAAAGCACCGTATTCTCTCTTAATTCTACTAATAGGGCAATCCCTGTAACTCCAACAGTACCAATCTTGTGTAAAAGATAATAAGTACTTCCTAACCAAAATAAATGTTTCAAAATAGACACCAAAATAGTTAACTGACCATGTTCACAGTAAACAGGCCAATACCTATTCCTTCTAAAAGGTGTAAATTCTTTACTAACTGCTACTTTTTAATTTAAAAACTTTCAAGTCCACCAAAAAGTTTCAAGTGCAGTACCATGAAGACTTCTCTAACTTCTCCAAGATTCACCAACTGTTAACATTTCTCCATATTTGCTAATCTCTATTCATATATGCTGTTATTTGCTGAACTACTTCAGAGCAAGTTATGAACATCACATGCCCTAAATATTTTGTACTCTAATTGCTGTTTAATGTCAAAATATTCTGTACTCTAATTGCTGTTTAATGTCAATACCATCTATACTTCAATCATATACAGATATAATCCAGCCCTGACCAACTAGGGTCTGCCCTATTTAACCCTAACGCATGGGTCAGCCAGCAAGTAGAAGCTGATGGATTTGGTCAACTATCCTATATAATAAAAGGGTAATATGCAAATTGCCCCTAACAGCAGAACAACTGGGAATGACTGGTCACTATGACACACACTGACCACCAAGGGGCAGATGCTCGATGCAGGAGCTGCCCCCTGGTGGTCAGTGCGCTCCCACAGGGGGAGCTCTGCTCAGCCACAAGCCAGGCTGACGACTACCAGTACAGCGGTGGTGATGGGAGCCCGCCTCCTCAGCAGCGCTAAGGATGTCCGACTGCAGCTTAGGCCTGCTCCCTGCTGGCAAGTGGACATCCCCCAAGGGCTCCCGGGCTGCCAGGGGGACATCTGACTGCCAGCTTAGGCCCAATCCCCCGGGGAGCAGGCCTAAGCCAGCAAATGGTCATCCCCTGAGGGGTCCCAGACTGCGAGAGGGCACAGGCCTGGCTGAGGAACCCCTTTACCCCTGAGTACACAAACTTTTGTGCACTGAGCCTCTAGTCTGTTTTATAAGGCCTGTGAGCTAAGAGTGTTTTTCATATTTTTAAATGGTTGAAAAAATATCCTAAAAGAGCATTTGTGACAGGAAAAATATATGAAATTCAAATTTGTGTCCATAAATAAAATTTTATTTTATTTAAGCCATGCTCAATCTTTTAAATATTTCATTCTACAAGGCAGAGTTAGAAAATAGACAGATATTGTACGGCCCACAAAGCCTAAAATTTCTACTATCTGGTCCTTTACAGAAAAGGTTTGCTAAATCCTGCCTTAAAGTACCTACTGCATGTAATGAACTAACTTTTTTCCTATACGTCTAGAATGAAATCAGCTCTGTACCATCCTAGGGAAAACAGAAACAAGACACACAAATCATTTTCTACAATACTTAATTCTCTCATAGATTTCTCTCAGTTGAGAAAGGCAGTATACACATTTCTATATTAAACTACAATAGTTTGAGTGTTAGTAAAGAAAGATACATGAACTTAAAGTTGTGGATCTTGAGTTGATAAGTCCCATTACAACAAATTATTCTAAGAGCATAAAAATGAAAAACATGGCTCAAGACACTATCAAATGTCTACCTCTAGCCCAGCCGTGGGCAAACTACGGCCCGTGGGCCGGATCCGGCCCGTTTGAAATGAATAAAACTATTGAAAAAAAAGACCGTACCCCTTTATGTAATGATGTTTACTTTGAATTTATATTAGTTCACACAAACACTCTATCCATGCTTTTGTTCTGGCCCTCCGGTCCAGTTTAAGAACCCATTGTGGCCCTCGAGTCAAAAAGTTTGCCCACCCCTGCCCTAGCCCCATAAAAATCTGAGATATCAAGAACCTCTATGAATTAGAGTCCCCCAAAACAAGCATGTAGATCTTGTTAAAACTTTTCTTTCAGTGTTCCCAAAATGTGAACACTGCATTTTAATCCAAAGAAAAATTAAAGTTTTGAGATAAAACTATCAATGAATCTCTTATAACATTTATCTAACTGGAGTAATCCTGTTCACATCAACTGTTACACAGAATTACTTACCCGTGTCCGATCTTCAATGTTGTATATTTTTAACTGCATGGGGATATTGAAACTGTGCAAGAAATTGCCTCCAAACACTAACGTGTCTGTAGGAGTATACACAGCATGAATCCAGCCTAGAAGAAAGGGAGTGAAGGGTAGCAGCTGTAAGTACACATTATGAAATGGCTCTTTCAGAGAACTAGTACAAGATTCCTACACCACACATTTTTTTTTTCTGCCGCTTAGTGGTTGGTCAGATTCTTTAATCTCTTGCAGTTTCACTATCCTCTATAAAACACAAATTATACTTTACATGCTTGTTGGTAAGTATTATATGAGAAAATGAATGTAAAGTGTTTTTTTAAAGCCTTGTCGAAACAAGGCCACCAAAAATTTTGGTTGCCTCCCCCCAAAAAAAATTGGGAGAGAGAGAGATGTAACAAACTTTTAATAAATGCTGCTTCTATTTATTGGAGTACCTACTATGATTAGGCTCAGTATAAGAGTTTACATGTATTTTCATTTACTCCTCACAACAAAATAAAACAGATTTAAATACTTGACAAAAGTGGTTTAGCAGATAAATGCATAGTCAGAATTCTAATACATGTCTGTGACCCTAAAAGCTGTGCTCTGAGTACTTATTTTGAAACTAATGACCTGATAAAAAATATTACTAATTCAGCACTTTCTCTAGCTTTCAGTCATCCTCTAGAGGAGTAGGTAGTTCTTAACCAGAGGTTTGTATATCACCTGCAGAACTGGTTTTATCTAGAGATTCTGAATTTCTAGGGCTAATGTGGGGCCCAAACATATAGATCTGAAAAGCATCCACTGGCAATTCTGATATATACATTTAGTGGAAAATCACTGCCTTAAAAGAAAAAAATCTCAGCATCCACTGCATAATGACAGGAAAGGACAGTGCTGCTTTCTGCCTACCCCAGCATCATAATCATTCTTGGTAGTAATCCATCAATTCCTTTTGACTTAAGAAAAAAAGTGGCTAGAGTAGATAATCCATTTTTCCTATCCTGCTTACCTGAGGGAATGACGAAGGTATAGCCCTGCTTGAGCTCAATGCGCTGGCAATCTGACACCCGGTCACCCAGAAAGATGTCTCCCTGTTTCCCTGACAGCAGCCAATTCTCGTACAGCTCCAGGTTGTGGGCTGTAGGGGGGATGAGCCAGAAGACCTGTGAGTTAAAAAACTTCAGTCTGTTAACCGCCATTGACATGACCCAGTCACCCCCCTCAACTGATAAACAGATACAAAGTTAAAACCAACATGTAGAAGAAAGGTAAGCAATTCTCCCAGCTAACAGAACTTGATCACTGGGAAATTCTAAGGGTCCCAAAAAGTACATATTGTTTCATCCTCCACTTGATGAAACAGCATTAGAGTTTCCCTGAGATTTGAATGTAGAACAAAGAACCTATCTAAGACTCAGAAAGAACTGGTGCATTGGGCTTATTACCTAGGCAGTCCCTTATTCGCCCCTGGCTGTCTGGCCTCTATAGTTCTATTGTTAGGTACAAAATCTTTAAGAGAGTGTCTGGGTTGCTTTGTTCCAAGGTAGCGACCAAGACCAAAAGAATAAAACTTAAGGTACCACTTACATGGATCCAAAGTAAATAAAATGATTTTGGATTTAGAGGTACAATTGTTCTAGATTAGGACCTCACATTTTAAAAGGTTTAAAATTTTATCTGTTTTTATTCCAGTTTTACTTTTCTCTCACAAATGCATTAAATTCTAAGGGGGAAAAGGGTAACAATAAAAGTATAATACTATAAACCCCTAATATTAGTTCTAGATTTCCATTCTCACACCATTTCAGAAACACTCCAACAAGCTGAAATATAGTTCTTTATAAATGCGAATAATCTTTCAAAATCTATTTATAACTTCAGAAACGTCTTAAAGGTATCCTTTGGCCCCATTTTACACCAATGCCTTCATATAGGGAAAGGTACTTTAGATCTCAATTTGCTGATTTCATTGTGAATCTATCCGAAATTTGTGTGTCCTTTTACTATCTTATTATGCTCCCACATAGAGAAATTATCTTGTCCTCCTAAAACCACTTCCTTGCCTTCATTTGGAGAATTCTGCTTTGGGGATCTACAAACAGGACTGTTGAGGTTTACTAAATACTATGCAAATATTGGCATGATCATAGTGGTCTAGATGAATACTAATTCCTATTGAATTCTAGACAAGGAGGTCAACTAAATCTATAATTCTCTCTAGATATGAGCAGGACAATCTCCTAATAGATTCATCTCCACGTATATTAAGCAAGCATGAACTAAAGCAAAGTCATATAACCAGTGTCAGATTCCAACCCCCATCACAACTATAACCGTACCTTTCCCCCTTGATGGATGTGATACCAGACAGAGGTACCACCAAAGTCGACATGGAAGTCAGTATAGCAGCCTCGAACACTCATTAGACAGTACCTGACCCCAAAAAAAGCAGCAGTGTTAGTGCACTGATGAGAAAAAGAGGACCCGCCCCACCACAATGCCATACTCTCCCCAGTACACTCCCTCTATCTTCCATCTAATCCACTCCCAGTCAGTGAGAGGAATGCAATTGCAAGTCATCTCATTACCAGTATAAATGTTTTTCTTTAACCATGTGATCATGGGCTGTAATACTCTTACATACACTCTTCCCTTTGGGACTGTAAAGGCTACTCTAAAGAATTCATGCTTTTGATCATTTAGGATACGGGGCATGGCGCCTAAGGAACCAGTCCTTCCTACTACTTTGGTCTCCCCTAGCACACTGAGGAAAATGCAGGGTAAGCCACTTACTTCTGCACTTTAGGGTACTGCATCTCCAAGATGGCATTTGTTGATTCAGTCTGACTTTCCTTCAAATGCCTTGGCCACATGTTGTCTACCCAGTCAATGAAATCCACCTTTAAAAAGGAAAACATTTAGGCTTCAAAGGTAGGGTCAGGATTAGAGAATTTTAAAATCAAGAAAAACAGAATTTTGCCCAGCTGGTGTAGCTCAGTGGTTGAGTGGTGACCTATGAAACAAGAGGTTGAGGTTTGATTCTCAGTCAGGGCAAATGCCTAGGTTGTGGCTAGATCCCCAGTAGGGAGCATGCAAGAGGCAGTTGACTGATGATTCTTTTCATTATTGGTGTTTCTATCTCTTTTTCCCTCTCCCTCTCTCTGAAATCAACAAAAACATTTTTTTTAAAGAAAAATGAATTTCTCAAAACACACACTGAAAGACTGACTATAATTATAAGTGAACTAAAACAATCTGTTGCTGAATCTTAGTATTGGTGGGCAAACATTCTAGTAATTATTATTTAATGAGAATAAAGACTAATGGTTCTATCAACATGATCATAAAGACAGCACTAATCAAAGTGAAGTTATTAAATAACAGTAGTGTCCAGCCAAGCCTTCTCTTCTGTGTTGGTTCTGGTATAATCAACTCTATTTTTTTTTTTTTTTTGATACAATAAGAGGCACTACCTGGAAGGTACCTATAAACTAACAGAAAGCTATAACACTATTACAGCAACTAAGATATAAAAAGTTAAAAAAGAAAGAAAGACAAAGAAAAAAAAAACCAGTAGGGATTTGAGCTTTGCATGAATCTACATGGTTAGAAATCAGAAGTTCCAGGTCATGTTTTCTCAAAATCTTATGTAACTAGTGTGGCTCAATGGTTGAGCGTCGACCTATGAACCAGGAAGTCACAGTTTGATTCTAGGTCAGGGCACATATCTGAGTTGTGGACTCAATTTCCAGTAGGGGGTGTGCAGGAGGCAGCTGATCAATGATTCTCATCATTGATGTTTCTATCTCTTTCTCCCTCTCCCTTCCTCTCTGAAGTCAATAAAAATATTCTTAAAAAATAGACACACACGCACACACACACACACACACACACACACACACACACACTAGAGGCCCAGTGCATGAATTCATGCATGGGTGGGGTCCCTTGGGGTGGCCTGTGGAGATCGGGCCCCAGCTCGCGCCCCTAGCCTCGCAGCCCCGCCTGGCACCCCACCTTGGCCTGGTGCTGCCCCCTCATCTGCTGCAACATTCCGCCTGCAGGCTGCTGCCCGGCTCCCTCCGTATCTGGAAGCTGGGTGGCAGCCCCGCCCCCTGCCACTGGTTGCTATCTGCAGGGCAATCAGCGGGCGCTTGGGTTCCCACTCGCATCCACCTTGGCCTGGCACCATCTGCTCCATCATCCCACAGCAGTCCCCCTCTCCTCCAGGCCCATTGGGGCCAGCAGCAGCACCGCCAACGCCCACCATATTCCACGCAGGCCGCTGGTGGTCAGTGCATTTCATAGCAAGTAGTCAAACTCCCAGTCTCCAGTCAAATGACCACCCAAGGACACAATTTGCATGTTAGGCTTTTATTATATAGGACTTTTATTATATAGGATATGTTTATTGATTTCAGAGAGGAAAGGAGAGGAAGAGCTAAACAGAAACATCAATGATGAGAGAATCACTGATCGGCTGCCTCCTGCACACCCCACTAGGGATCGAGCCTGCAACCCAGGCATATGCCTTTGACCGGAATCGAACCCAGGACCCTTCAGTCCACAGGCCAACGCTCTATCCAGTAAGCCAAACCAGCAAGGGCAGAAATCAATAAAAAACATTTTTAAAAATCATATGCAAGCCCCTGGAACTCATCTGTAAAATGAGAATAATTACCTGAAAGAGATATTATGAAGAGTAGATATATCTACATGTTAAAATTTTTTGAAATAATATTATCAGAATTTAGGAATCTGTTTGAAATAATATATGCTGAAAGAAATGGGAAGTGAAAATATATGAACTTATTGAACACTTTACACTGAATTGTAACATATCCTGGACCTTCAAATGTCTATACCCAAGCACGGAACTCTAAGAAACAGTCTCAGTAGAAAAAGTGTGAGCCAAACAACCATGAATCCAGCGTAGCACTGACATTGTAAATATCTAACTTACGACTATAAAAAATATGTAGCTAGTAAGCTTTATAACAACATCTGTTTGATTAAAAAATACACATCTAGACAGATGCATACAGTCTGTGCATAATGAGATGAGACAGGTGTCCAGTGGACACCCAGATGTAAACTGTGGGAGAGTGTATGGAAATGACATGCAAGTTGAAACAAGCAAGATTAGGAGCAACTATGAAGGTTAACTTGTTGCTCCATTTCAAAGAAGTTCTGCTTAGGGAACCACCAGTTTTAATTAACCAAGCATTCACTAGGCCTAGAACACTGAATGAAACCCAGATTCCTTTCTTTCTCTCAATCAAAATCTACTTTCTGTTCACTTAATGCAGTAGTCAGCATCTCCCATCTTCTGGTAATATCCTTTAGAAAGTCTTTATCAAAATAATGAATAATTGTATTTGCTCAATACACTGTAAGTTCTTTTTTTTTCTTCTTTTTTTTTAATATATATTTTATTGATTTTTTTACAGAGAGGAAGGAAGAGGGATAGAGAGTTAAAAACATGGATGAGAGAGAAACATTGACCAGCTGCCTCCTGCACAGCCCCTACTGGGGATGTGCCTGCAACCAAGGCACATGCCCCCGACTGGAATCGAACCTGGGACCCTTCAGTCCACAGGCCGACGCTCTATCCACTGAGCCAAACCAGGTAGGGCAGTAAGTTCTTATGTCCAATGGGGGAGAGGGAAATTAAGAAACACATGAATATTCCTTTATCAGGTGTCCATTCAGAGAAAGCTGAACTACTCTGGCCAGAATTTCTCACCTGCAACAACAAGTCACTCATCTTGGCCTCCCTTTATTTGTTATTATCAGGTTGTCTGACTTCCAGGAGAACACTGTGGTAAGGTGTTCATACTTTTAATCTTTAGGCTCTGGATAGGCTTTTTGTTAAATGGCTTCATCCATTTGAGAGCAAGTAGGGATAACCACCAGGTTCTACCTATTCTGCACCAATATAGGCCCAACTGGTAAGAAGAAGTCTAATACCTAGGACCTAATGTATTCATTCATACACTGCAAAAACAGCTCATGGCCTTCCATAAACTAATTTCCTCATTACCAAACAAATCTGCACATTGTATCTGTTGCTAATTTTTATCTATCTCCCAGTTACTGCTGGAATGACAGCAGTAAACAATCTCTCTTGTCTCACCAAAGAATCCCACTTTATGCTAGCATCCACAATGGCACTTAAAAGCTGCCCACCTTACTCTCCCTGTGCACCTGCTTTTATACATTCTGTTCCTTCTGCCTGGAATTCTAGTCTTCCTTTGATTTTCTTAGAGAGAGTGGAAGGGAAAGAGGGAGGAACGGAGGGAGAGAGAAGGAGAGAGAGAAATAGTGATGTGAGAGACACACACACCGATTAGTTGCCTCCCACATGTACCCTGACCAGGGCTGGAAGTGAATCATGACTGGGAATCTAACCCGCAACCTGTTTGTTCGTGGGCCTGATGGTCTAACCACTGAGAAACACAGGCCAGGGCTAGTCTTCCCTCTCTTTGCATCATTTCCTTCACGTTAAGTTTAGGTATCACGTCCTTTAAAGAGCTTCCCCAGTTTGCCTCCAGTTTAGTCCTTCCTATTGGCTTTCACAACATTCTCATTCTGTATTTATTCTCTTTTGAAGCATTTCCATATTGAAGTTTATATAAATGCCTATCCTCTGGTCTTTCTCCCCATGAGACTCTGAGCATTTTGAGGATAAGGATGGTCTTATTGTCTACAGTACCTCTGGCACCTAGCACAGTGCTTAGCATGTGGTAGGCACTTTAACTAATAAGCTAAATTGGAAAATATGAAAGATCATAGTGAACAAGAGATTATATCGTTTATGTAAAAAACATGAATGAATACACTTGTCAAAACTCATTGAAACGTACATTTAAAATGGGTACATTTTATTGTATGTCAATTGTACCTCAATAAAGTTGATTTTTAAAAGAAGCATTATTGAGATATATTAGAAAAGACCTAAATAAATGGAGGGGTATACTGTGGGCAAGAAAACCCCCAAAACAGTAAATAAATAAATAGTAATCCAGCAGAGTATGTTACCGCTTATATAGCAAGGTCATAGAAAGCTTGCTTGATTTTAGGATGTGACCTTGGTAATAGCTCACTCAATCTTTCTGGCCAGGTCTTAGGTACCTTAAAGATACTAGTGCATTATCCCTTTGTCCTTAGAAAATTTTCTACTTCTGAGCCCTTCCACAGATTCTATTCCTCCATTTAATGGTACAGTATTTTTTAATTTTTTAAAATGATTTTTTAAAAAATATATTTTTGCCAAAACCGGTTTGGCTCAGTGGATAGAGTGTCGCCCTGTGGACTGAAGGGTCCCAGGTTCGATCCCGGTCAAGGGCATGTACCTGGGTTGCGGGCACGTCCCCAGTAGGAGATGTGCAGGAGGAAGCTGATCGATGTTTCTAACTCTCTATCTCTCTCCCTTCCTCTCTGTAAAAAATCAATAAAATATATTAAAAAACAAAACAAAAAAACAACCAACCAAAAAACTAGGGGCGTAATGAATCAATTAAGGATGTTACAAAGAAGGCTTCATGTGTAAGTAACACATTTCTAAATTTAAAAAAAAAAGCCAAAATCGGTTTGGCTCAGTGGATAGAGCATCGGTCTGCGGACTGAAAGGTCCCAGGTTCGATTCCGGTCAAGGGCATGTACCTGGGTTGCGGGCACATCTCCCGTGGGAGATGTGCAGGAGGCAGCTGATCGATGTTTCTCTCTCATCGATGTTTCTAACTCTCTATCTCTTTCCCTTCCTCTCTGTAAAAAATCAATAAAATATATATTTAAAAAAAAATGAAAAAGTATGATCCAGATCAAGCTTTAATTTTATAAGTACAACCATATTTCTTTTAAATTGAAATTCTAAAAATATTAAGGAACACATTTATAAAAATAGGTTATTGTAATTATTACATTCCTCACGTAATTGAACTCTTTATTTATTAAGTAGACCAGGTTTGGCTAATAACAAAGTTAAATGTACCTATATTTCCTGTCTTCCTGTATTTCCATATAACCAAACAAACAAAAATTACTATTAAAAAAACTTTTGTCATTCTACGGGGGGAAATGTTTTCTTAATGAGAAATTCTGTATTTAATTATAGCATCTCAAGTTAAAAGAAGCAATGACAAAAAATTATCTACTCAGATAATAGTGAAATACTGTGGACATTTTCCCACTGGTCTATACATATCTATGTATTAGTATAATAACAATGTAACTTAGTAGTAAGCTATATATATATATATATATATATATATATATATATACACACACACACACACACACACACACACACACACACATAATGATGTTAAAAGCAATTACAATATCTTAGCTTTGAAAGTCAAAGGGATAAAACACGGAGATCTTGACTTTAAACAATTAGTATATTCCAACTTCCAGGTGTAATACTTGACAAAAGTGAGTTCTGAGTCAGGAATTAAATGAATAAAATTTATCTGTAAATGACTAGGTGTATTTCAAAAGTGAAAGCAATCCCCATCAGAAAAATAAGTTTTCTCAATGTCCTGTAGACAGTCACTACTTAGCCAAGAAATGGGTAAAATCAGCATCTATCTTCAGGAGAGCTTGGATCAAAGACTAACTTTCCCTAAGTATGGGGTGTCAATTTATCGCTACTAGTTATCCAGTAGAATCTACTCAAAAATAATTTCATAAAACAATCACCTAGCTCTAAACCAGTTTTCTCCCAAGCTTCTCAGCAAACATAAACCTATAGGACAGAAATTTATAAGGCAAACTTCCTATTGACAGTACTTACAAGAGTGAATTTTAAGATTATTCTTTATTATGTACAAAGGCCAATGTTCCTAAATTAAGTATACTGGTGATGTAAATCAGAATGGTTCCTCCCTATATAAAATTAAATTATTTTAGAAAATGATGGACCATCTAAAAATGCAAATTATCCTCATCAAATTGTCTTATTCCTCTTTATCTTCATCTTGGTATGTACAGAAAGTAATAAATTCTCCTAGTAAATATACAACTCTTTTGGTGACAGTGACAACGTGGAAAAAATGGTTAGACTAACCGTGGAGGGCCTCTGCACCATGTTCTCCAGCCTGGTGTGGCTAAACTCTAGGCTGATGACATTATAGAGTTTTTCTCGTTCCTCCTCTGGGGTCTCATAGTAGCGTGTCCACTGAGCCATCGTCATTTCAATACCTTTCTGTGTGTTCACATCCATGACATCCACCATGCGACGACTCCCTGCCATGAAAGATGCACTGATTATCTCTACTGAGCCACTGATATCCATAAATACATTAAGACTATAAAATACAAGTGAAAGTAAACAAACTAACCCTTTCTTATTTAAGGTTTTCAATAACAAAGAGCTACTTGTGACTTGATATAATCAACAGAAAATCAAATCACAGAAAATGGGGAAGACAATGGGTAATATTAAAAATAACAATCACTCCCTTATGTCATGTTTATTTATATGGTTAGGCACTGAATCTTATATTCAATATCTCACTCAATCCTAAATGCTAAGTAGTAATCTCCATGTCACATGAGAAAACAGGTGATAGGTAACTTGCAGGACAAAGCAGGACAAGAATGCAGGTAGCCCAATTTTAGAGTCAATGTACTTATCCACTGAGCTACGCTGCTTTGATGCAGGTTTGAAACAGAATCTAATCTCTCCCACAAATTGAGTAAAAGACCGATTCTTTAGTGAGTACTAGATTAAATTTCAATCTGTCTACTCTTTTGTTTAAAAGGGTTATTTCCCAAACCTGTCAAGTATTTCTAATATAAATTTCCCTTTTCATATGTTCCACAAATATTTACTAAGATACCTACCATAAGGGACATAAATATCTATTTACATCAGACTCCCAACTAATCATAACAACCACAACAAAAGGCAGAATGCTAGAAGAGGTAGCATAAAATACGAGGGGAAGAAAATAATAGTTTTGAAGCCAAAGAGATCTAATGTACATCTCATCTCTAATTCTAGTTGGCCAAGTTATTTAACTGCTCTGAACCTTAATATCATCTTCTATAACTTGTGAATAATCCCTATGGGCGGCTGTGAAAATTTAGTCAGTAAAGTAAAATGTTTCTTTTTGTTTTTGTTTTTGTTTTTAAATATATTTTATTGATTTTTTACAGAGAGGAAAGGAGAGAGATAGAGAGTCAGAAACATCGATGAGAGAGAAACATCGATCAGCTGCCTCCTGCACATCTCCCACTGGGGATGTGCCCACAACCCAGGTACATGCCCTTGACCGGAATCGAACCCGGGACCCCTCAGTCCACAGGCTGACGCTCTATCCACTGAGCCAAACCGGCTTTGGCAGTAAAGTAAAATGTTTAACACAATTAAACAGTAATTAAAAATAAAGGAAAATATATAACCTATACTGATCAGAGAAGAAAAAAAGAGGGTAGGAGAATCGTTGAGTTTGGCTCTAAAGAATAAACAGAATTTCAGCAAGAAAGATTCCACAGAGAGAATTCCAAATAGAGGCAACAGCATAAGAGAAGATATGGAAAGGCAGCACAGCTAAAAAGTTAAAAAAATTGTGGTTAAGGAAGGGAGAGAGAATAAAAAGCTACTGCTGGAATATTAAGAATACTGTTCAACTTGCATGAAACTAACAAATACCTACTACATACCTGGCCTTGGCAGATATAAAGTAGTATTAGGACCTCATCCCTTGCCTTCAAGGAGTTTACAGTCTGGTTAGAGATAAAAGATAATAGGCAAGAGGACAAGAATATGGCCACAATGAAGTAGACATGACAGAATACATAATCAAATATAACATAAGTAAGGCAACGGACCAAACTACCCTTCATGTTTTAGAAGAAAAAGCAAATGTTAAATCCTATTTCAAATGACTTGAAATACTACTTCAGACCCACTAGAATGGCCATAGAATAATAATAATAATAATGAAAAATAAGTGCTGGCCAGGATGCAGAGAAACTGGAACCATTAGACTTTGGTGGTAGGAATGTAAAATGATGCAACTGCTATGAAAAAACAATTTGTGGTTCCTTAATAAATTAAACACAGAATGGCTACATAACCTAGCAATTCCACTGTGAATATATATTCAAAAGACTCAAACTCAGGTGTTCTAACAAAAACTTCTACATGAATGTTCATGGGATTTCTGGTCCAATAGCCAACAGGTGAAAATAATGCCCAGCAATAGATAATTGGATTAACAAAATGTGGTATTCCCAGCACAATGGATTATTTCACCATAAACAGTAATTAAGTACTGTTACATGCCACAAGATAGGTAAACCCTGAAAACATGCTAAGTGAAAGAAGCCAGACATAAAAGGTTACATTTTGTGATTCCCTTTATATTAAATGTCCAGAATAGGCAAATCCACAGAGACAGGTAGCAGATTAGTGGTTGCCAGGGTCTGAGGGAAGGAGGGAATGAAGATTGACTATTTAATGGGTAAGGTGTTCCTGTTTGGGGTGATAAAGTTCTGGAACTATTTATTAATGGTGGGTGCACATTGTGAATATACTTAATGCCATTGAATTGTACACTTTAAAATTACCACAATAGTAAACGTTATCTGTATTTTACAATAAAAACATGTATCCTGCCGAAACCGGTTTGGCTCAGTGGACAGAGCATCAGCCTGCGGACTGAAAGGTCCCAGGTTTGATTCCGGTCAAGGGCATGTACCTGGGTTGCGGGCATATCCCCAGTAGGAGATGTGCAGGAGGCAGCTGATCGATGTTTCTCTCTCATCGATGTTTCTAACTCTCTATCTCTCTCCCTTCCTCTCTGTAAAAAATCAATAAAATATATTAAAAAAAACCCCCAAAAAACAAAAAACATGTATCCTATATAATAAAAGGCTAATTTGCAAATAGATTGAATGGCAGAACAACCGGTCACTATGATGTGTGCTGACCACTAGCGGACATGTGCAGAACATGGTGGGTACTGGCCACAGTGGGATGGTGGAGAAGGTGAGCAAGGGCGCTAGACCAAGGTGGGGCGCTGGTTGCTGTCATTGGGATGAGCCTCTGGTGGTTACTAAAAATTCTTTGCTTCCACATGCCGTAGTCCTGCCTGGCGCTGGTCCTGCTCGCACCCACAGCCAGTGCTGGAGCTGCCGCTTGCACCTATTGGTGACCGGCGTGGGTCCTGATCACTTGGTGCCATCAGCAGGTGCGAGCGGCAGCTACTGGCCCTGATTGCCCGAGGACTTTTCCACCTCTCCCTGCCCCTGAGGGGCAATCAGGGCAGCAGCCACAGCTCACACCCCCTGCTGGCGCTGGCCTCAATCACTCCACACAATCAGTGGGTGCGAGCAGGGCTGGCGCCGTCAGCGCATGGGAGCGGGGCTGCCAGCAGACGAGACTGGGGGGCTGCGGTGGGAGGGGCCAGGCTGGGGCACGGAGGATGGGCCAAGACCTGCCCCTATGCCTACCACAGCCTTGCAGCCCACAGTTCCTTCCAGGGTGCACGAATTCGTGCACTGGACTCCTGGTCCTATATAATAAAACCCTAATATGCAAATTGACCAAATGGCGGGACAACCGGTTGCTATGATGCACACTGACCACCAGGGGGCAGATGCAGAAGGTGCCCCCTGGTGGTCAGTGCACTCCCACAGGGGGAGCGCTGCTCAGCCAGAAGCCGGACTCACAGCTGGCAAGCACAGTGGTGGTAGCAGCGAGTGGGCCTAAGCCGGCAGTCAGACATCTCCCGAGGAGTCCCAGACTATGAGAGGGCGCAGGCTGGGCTAGGGGACCCCACCCCCGACTGCTGCATGAATGTCATGCACTGCTTTCGTGCACAAATGTCATGCAATGCTTTCATGCACCAGGCCTCTAGTATATATATAAAAAGCCAGCCCTAGCTGGTTTGGCTCAGAGGATAGAGCGTCAGTCTGCAGACTGAAGGATCCCAGGTTCGATTCTGGCTAAGGGCATATGCCCAGGTTTCGGGCTCAATTAGCAATGGAGGGTGTGCGGGAGGCAACCGGTCAATGATTCTCTCTCATCATTGATGTTTCTATCTCTCTCTCCTTCTCCCTTCCTCTCTGGCATCAATAAAAAGATATTTAAAAAATAAATAGAATAAAATAAAAAGCCAGCCACTGCAACGCCGGAACAGCCGGAATGACCGGTCACTATGACACCCACTACGGCGGGCCAACCAGCCTGATCGGGGGTGGGGCCAGCCGACCAACCTCCTGCGGAACCCCCTCCAACCTGCTCAGCCCCCCCCCCTTTCGATCAGGGGTGGGGCTGACCGGCCAACTTCCCCTGGCCCCTACCCCCCACCAGCCTGGCCCTGATCAGCCCCATGCACAAATTTGTGCACCGGGCCTCTGATTAAAAAGTGACTGTTTTCCTTCAAGAATGTAAATCAAAGCAAAAGCAGTTCCACTGTTAATGCCACCAGAGCACTTAGTACTCTGTGTACGTACCAGAGCACTTAGATAAAATAATGGCATAGTGCCCTAGCACTGTGGTTTAATGGATAGAACATAGGCCTGTGGACCAAAGGGTTCTGGGTTCGATTCCGGTCAAGGGCACCTACCTCAGTTGCAGGCTCCTCCCGGGCCCAGGCCCTGGTTGGGGCTTGAGCAGGAAGCAACCAATCGATATGTTTCTCTCACATCGATATTTCTTTTTGCCTTTCCCTCTCTCTTCCACTCTCTCTAAAAATCAATGGGAAAATATCCTCAGATGAAGATTTAAAAAAATGACATAGAAATAGCTAACATTAATTGAGCACGTACTATGTTTTAAGCACTTTACACTTAAGTAACATTGTCCAAGGTTACACAGCTAGTAATTAGTAGAGTTGGGATTTAAACCTGGACAGTTCTGCCCGAGTCCATACTCTCAACCAATATATCCCATCACAAAATTTTTACACCATAGAATGATTTTCTTCTTTTTGGGACATGAACTGATACTAGAGATGTAACATTCCACTTAAGTATAAAAGAAGACTGAATTAAGCCATAGTACATATACTAGTAGTGATAATGGATCCTTGTAATCACTAATAGTCTGTTCATTGCATTTTGACAATCGTTAGTTATCCAAGAGAAAACCGCCCCCAACTATCCTCTTAAGTATATGATTGCGAGTGGAAAAGAGGGGACAGAAACCAGTTTTGGCAGTTTTTCCAATTTCATTTGTGAATTTTAAAAATATAAATGCAGGGATGCAAAGCATTCATGCAAATCAAAATGTTTCAGTAAACAAGTTTCAGCAGTTCAACTTTATAACAATTATAAATAAACCTGTTCAAATTTTCTGAACAATGTCAGCATTTGGATTTTTTAAAGAAACAAGTAAATTTCTTACTGATGGAACTCAATGGTGTTTGTAGCACTTTTGTCACATAGTAGATTCCATCCATTCACTATACTTTCTGAGTTGTCTCACATGCAATTACATTTTATTTTAAAATATATTTTATTGATATTTTACAGAGAGGAAGGGAGAGGGATAGAGAGTTAGAAACATTGATGAGAGAGAAACATCAATCAGCTGCCTCCTGCACACCCCCCACTGGGGATGTGCCCGCAACCAAGGTACATGCCCTTGACCAGAATCGAACCTGGGACCCTTGAGTCCGCAGGCCGATGCTCTATCCACTGAGCCAAACCGGTTAGGGCTGCAAGTACATATTTTTAATGTCTGTCTTCTATGCTGTTCCTATAAGTCTGCTATTAAAATACATTAAATTATAAAACCCAAAACAAAAACAAAAACCCAACCAACTAAGACTTCAAACAACCTGGACATAAAGTTAGGTATCAGTTGAAATTTCTGAAAGTCTATTCCAGTGGTCAGCAAACTCATTAGTCAACAGAGCCAAATATCAACAGTACTTCTTCAAAAGAGACTCGCCCAGGCCGAAAACTGACTTCTGCGCATGGGCCACGAAGTTTCTATCGCACTGTACGTGCGCACCCGCATGTGGTATTTTGTGGAAGAGCCACACTCAAGGGGCCAAAGAGCCGCATGTGGCTCTCGAGCTGCAGTTTGCTGACCATAGGTCTATTAGATTAGATATAATCACTGCTTTATTTTTAATCCTCACTCAAGGATATGATTTTATTGATTTTTTGAGAGAGAGAAAGGGAGAAAGAGAAAGGGGATGGGGGGGAGGGGAGAAACATCGATGTGAGAAAGAAACATCATATGCCTCCCATATGCCCTGACCAGGAATCGAATCCAGAATCTTTTTGGTGTATGGGATGACACTCCAACTAACTGAGCCACACGGCCAGGGCATCACAGCTTTATTTTAAATCACAGCAAAGATATCTGTGACTATTCACAGGTCTATCTGGAAAATAAAAGTTTCCAAAGATCATTAGCAATAAATATTTAAAAAATGGTAAGAAAGTGATAAGAAATCCAAAAGGAGACTAGTGATTGAATGAGTCCTTTTATTTGTACAGTGGGGCCTTGACTTACGAGTTTAATTCGTTCAGAGACCGAGCTCGTTAAGGAGCTCGTTAACTAAAATTACTCTATCAACTCAATGCAAAAAATCGGCCGAGAGACAGCTGGTATCTCAAAAAACTCGTTAGTCAGGACACTCGTAAGTCAAGGCCCCACTGTATAGCTCATTACATTTGGATAAGTCTATGATGAGATCCTGAAGTTTATATTTTTAACATAGGTGATTCCAATACGGGTCATTTGTGGCCCACAAACCTATAAGAATGCTTGACCCATAGAGAAAAGCTGTGGTGATCCATTTACTTAAAAGATCTAAGGCAGTGGTTCTCATCCTTGGCTGCACATTAGAATCACCTGGGAATCTTTTTAAAATCCTGATTTCTGGGCCTCATCCTCCGGAAATTCTGTTTCTTTGTTACTAATGTTGTGGCCCCACGCCACAACAAAGAAACAGAATTTCCAGAGGATGAGGCCCAGAAATCAGGATTTTAAAAAGATTCCCAGGTGATTCTAATGTGCAGCCAAGGTTGAGAACCACTGCTCTAAGGAATTACTGCTCTGGAGGTCCATTAGGAAAAGAAGTCAAGTGATGGGCTGATAAGTACTCAAGCAGGTCTTTCTGATGCCTCTTGAGAGAGCCCTACTTTGAAAACAGTAATAACAGAAAAGCATTTTACTCAACAGGTTTACTGAGTACCTACATCAGGGGTCCTCAAACTTTTTAAACAGGGGGACAGTTCACTGTCCCTCAGACCGTTGGAGGGCCGAACTATAGTTTAAAAAAAAACTATGAACAAATTCCTGTGCACACTGCACATACCTTATTTTGAAGTAAAAAAACAAAACGGGAACAAATACAGTATTTGTATTTGCATGTGGCCCGCGGGCCGTAGTTTGAGGACCCCTGACCTACATACTCCAGAGAATATGCCTCTACTGGGGCTATCTTTGACTTTTACAGTGGTCGGCAAACTCATTAGTCAACAGAGCCAAATATCAACAGTGCTTCTTCAAAATAGACTCGCCCAAGCCGAAAACCGACTTCTGCGCATGGGCCACGAAGTTTCAATCGCACTGTATGCGCGCCCGCACGTGGTATTTGTGGAAGAGCCACACTCAAGGGGCCAAAGAGTCACATGTGGCTCGAGAGCCGCAGTTGGCCGACCACTGACCTAGTAGGATAAACAGAAATTTATCCAGCTGTCTAAAAAGGGCCCTCAAGTGGCCAAGAGATAGTACTGCAATATTTAATTTCCAAAGCAAGAGATTTCAGTGCAGCTTCAGCATAGAGGAAATTTAGTGGTAGAAGGAAAACATCAAACAACTTTTGTTTCATGTCCTGTTGGAAACCTTTCTAAAAGATTTTAATCTACTTTACTGCCTTATCGTGCATAGGAGAGTGACCATCTCTGAATTCAGTACTGTCTCACTGAACAGCAATGGTCTGCAGAAAATGGACTTGAACCTTTACTGACCATAGGAGGTGTTCTTCTTTAACTAGATTGTTCTAATTTGCTTTCTTTTTACTAATATTGAATACAATAAAACATAAATCAGATTAAAGACTTAAGTTAACCAGTCACTGATGAAGAAAAATTTTAATGTATTTACTCAGTTTACAAAGTATCAAACCTTGGCCTAGTTAACAAATGTAGCATTGGTAAAAATTTCCTGGAAATTTCTCTACTGCTTTTAGGGGGAAAAAAGAAAATCAAATATGAATGAAGCTTCATTCTTGGCTCATAGATATAAAATTTCACTTTCCAGGGGAGGTTGCCCTGGAAGGCAGGATCTTCTGGAGAGAAAGTGGTGGGGAGTGGGAGAGGGATGCACAGAGATAAAAATGGCAGGTAGGAAAGAAGTATCGGGTTCAAATGTTTTACCACAAATGAGTGCTAAACAAAGCAACTTAGTAACTCCCTCTGAGAAAATTCTCAGTTGCTGAATTATAGTTTCTAATCAAGAAACTACTTCAATCCAATACATACTTCAATGCTCCTAAACCAGGGGTGGGCAAACTTTTTGACTCGAGGGCCACAATGGGTTCTTAAACTGGACGGAACAAAAGCATGGATGGAGTGTTTGTGTGAACTATTATAAATTCAAAGTAAACATCATTACATAAAAGGGTACGGTCTTTTTTTTCAATAGTTTTATTCATTTCAAACAGGCCGGATCCGACCCGCGGGCTGTAGTTTGCCCACGGCTGTCCTAAACCTTCTCAAATCTCAGAGATTTAGGACTCAGTCCTAAGTGTAAAATCTCTGCCTCAAAGACACAAAGGCCACATGCTTAATACTTACCCACACACATTTTGACATCATTCACAGTGAAGTCTGGATCTGGCATCCTATGAAACAAACACCAATAAGTATAACTTAAGTGGGAAGCATAGCTTCTTTAGTCTGTTTTTTCTTTTCTTTCTTTTTAACACTCTAACTTTAAGAAAAAAAATATGTTTTTATTGATTTCAAAGAGGAAGAAAGAGGGAGAGAGATAGAAACATCAATGATGAGAGAGATTCATTGACTGGCTGCCTCCTGCACACCCGCTACTGGGGATGGAGCCTGCAACCCAGGCATGTGCCTTGACCAGGAATCATACCTTGATTTCCTGGTTCACAGGTCAATGCTCAAGCAATGAGCCATGCCAATTGAGCTATCTTTTTTTTTTTGTTTTAAGATTTTTTTTATGTGGAGGAGGGCTATGCATGCCCAAGGCCGATGTGATTTTATATTTTTAAATCAGTTTTGTTTTTGGTTTTTTTAGAGAGGGAGAAACGGAGAGGGGGAGAGAGAGAAACACTGATATAAGAGTGAAACATCCATTGGCTGCCTCTTGCACACACCCTATCAGGGATCGAGCCCACAACCTGGGCACATGCCCTGACCAAAATTGAACCAACAACCTTTTGGTGCATAACATGATGCCCAACCAACTTAGCCACACTGGCTAGAGCAGTGTGAAGTTTTTCTTAAAGTACTAAGAACTCTCCAGTCGAGACACATCAATTTTCTTATTTGAGCTGAAAATATATTTTAAATATAAATGACTTGATTTTCTTATCTCAACTTTATTTCCTCATTTTACTTTAACAATCATTTGTAAAAAAAGAAATATACACCCTTTTAAAACTAAATGAGAAATACTATCAATACTGCACTGTCTATAGCTCTATGTGTAATATGGCCATTTCTCAACCATATCCGATCAGACCAACAACACTTACTTTATTCCAAGTCCATCAGAATTCTTGAAAATCAGAGGGTCTCTTAAGCCACCCCGCTGGATATATTCCACATTAAAATCTGTCACCAAAGGAAAATAATTGTTAGGATGGCAAGAGGTATAGTTGGAAAAAGATAACTGAGAAGCAGGATTCAGGGATTTGCTAAGTCTGTATTTCCAGGGTAAATTAAAAATTTAATCAATAGGGGGTAGCTCTATTAACGAGTCATCTCATAAATCCTAGGCAGAAATTATTGTCATCCTTCCTCTTTTTTAAAAAATAGACATTTTAATTGATTTCAGAGAGGAAAGGTAGTGGGAGAGAGAGAGAGAAACATCAATGTTGAGAAAGAATCATTGTTGGCTGCCTCCTGCATGCCCCACAATAGGGATCAAGCCCACAATCCAGGCATGTGCCCTGACCAGAAATCGAACTGTGACCTCCTGGTTCATAGGTTGACATTCAACCATTGAGCCACGCCAGCCGGACATCATCCTTCCCAATAGACAAAAAATGTAATTCTGGCCGAAACCGGTTTGGCTCAGTGGATAGAGCGTCGGCCTGCGGACTGAAAGGTCCCAGGTTCGATTCCGGTCAGGGGCATGTACCTGGGTTGCGGGCATATCCCCAGTGGGAGATGTGCAGGAGGCAGCTGATCGATGTTTCTCTCTCATCGATGTTTCTAACTCTCTATCTCTCTCCCTTCCTCTCTGTGAAAAATCAATAAAATATATTTAAAAAAAAAATGTAATTCTGTCCACTACATTCCTGTTGGTTTGCCAAGGAGCAAAGCTGCATGTTACACATGGAATCACACATCTCAGTTTTGGTGGGAAGAATATGCATAAAAGGGCTTTTATTGTACTACTAGAGGCCCGGTGCACGAAATTTGTGCATGGGTAGGGCCCCTAGGCCTGGCCAGCGATCAGGGCCAATCTATAGGGCAACTGTGGGGTGATTGGGGAGCCCCCCGCTGGCACCCGCCTTGGCTGGCCTGGCGCCACTCACTCACTGGCCCAGCCCCCCGCTGCCGCCAGTCGGGGCCTGCAGGCTAGGGGAAGCTCCTATGTTGAGCATCTTCCCCCTGGTGGTCAGTGTGTGCCATGGCGACCGGTCGTTCTGTCATTTAGTTGATTTGCATATTAAGCTTTTATTATAGTATAGGACTTATAATTAAACCCAAACCAAGGAAAGGGAGAAAAAGAAGGAAGAGACTTTTAGAGAAAAATTCTAACAACATTCCTGCCCTAATAAATGCTTGCTTCTTCTAATATAGCAAAGAAATGACTCACAGGGTGGGAGGATTTGGGGATGGTAGTGTGTGAGTGGTACTGTGTAAAAAAAAGAAAATAAAGATAAATAGCTACATAGCATCAACAGGTATATTCTGGCTGCATAGATGCTTACTACAGTTCCCAGAATTTAAACTTCCTACATCAAGAGACTACAGGTCTGAATCAAAATAATACTAACCTTTTCCCTCCATAAAAGTAACAAAATTTGCATTATATTTGTTGGTGTGAAGTTTCTCTTCCAAGTCAAAAGTTCTTTTCCCTTCAATTTCATCATCTGAAATGCCATCATCTTCATAACGTCGTCGCATGGTACCACGCTGGGGAGAGAGGGACATTAGGATGAAATCATGTACTTTTTCATGCCTATCTAAAAGTGGTCAGTTTTCCCTACACGTATGGACAAAGTGCTACTTTTAACTTCAGTTGCTATGTCAAGCATCAGTATTCCTTGCCTTAAGATCTTTCTCTTAACGAAAGGTGAGTGTTTTCTGAGAATGTAAGGAATAAAACAAAGTTTTAATGAGCCACTGGGTCCCCTATTTGTGATATGTTCCCTCTGCTAACTCTTTCAGCCTAGAGATACAAAATTACAATAAAAATTTGACCAAAAAGGGTCTACTAAACATTTTACTTGTCAATCATTGCTTATCAGAGGGGGAACAAATTGTCTTTATGAATATTTCAGGCCAGGATACAAGATATAATTTTTTTTCTTTTTTTTTTCTTTTTTTTAAATATATTTTATTGATTTTTTACAGAGAGGAAGGGAGAGAGATAGAGAGTCAGAAACATCGATGAGAGAGAAACATCGATCAGCCACCTCCTGCACATCTTCTACTGGGGATGTGCCCGCAACCCAGGTACATGCCCTTGACCGGAATCGAACCTGGGACCTTTCAGTCCGCAGGCCGACGCTCTATCCACTGAGCCAAACCGGTTTCGGCAGATATAATTTTTTCACAGGGGAAAGCTGTATCTACAATACCTTCAATAACAGAGTACAACGTTTTAATTAATGAAGCAAAAACTCTAACATCAGATAAAGGAATAAAGTTAATCTAAACAATAGCATTCTAAACAGTAACCTCCAATATTTACTTTAAGGATGTCTTCCCAAAGAAGATATACAAATGCCAATGAGCACATGAAAATGCTCAATATCATTAGTCATTAGGAGAAGTGCAAATTAAAATCACAATGAGATACCACTTCACACCCTCTAGGATGACTATTATAAAAAAGATGGACAATAACAAGTGTTGGCAAGAATGTGGAGAAACTGAAACCCTCATACATTGATGAATTCAATCTAAAATGGTACAACCACTTTAGAAAACAGTTCGGCAGTTCTAGCAATTCTACTCTGAGAGGGGTGTGTGTGTGTGTGTGTACTGGTCATTCTGCCGTTTGGTTGATTTGCATATTAGCCTTTTATTATATAGGATATAAAAAAATTTAAATGAAGTCCATACAAAAACTTGTACACAAATGTTCATGGCAACATTCATAATAGCCAAAAGGTAGCAAGCCAAATTTCAACAGATGATGAATGGGCTAACAAAATGTGATGTCCTATATAATAAAAGGCTAATATGCAAATTTTCCCCTTGGGAGTTTGACTGACCAGGAGTTGGATTGTTTGCTATGACGTGCGCTGACCACCAGGGGGCGGCGCGGAATGAAGGAAGGCCCCAGCAGGCAGCCAGCAACCAAGGGAAAGAAGGCTCTGATTGGCCCTGATTGTCGGCCAGACTTAGGGACCCTTTCCATGCATGAATTTTGTGCACTGGGCCTCTAGTATTTACATAATGGAATATTTGGCCATAGAAATAAATGAAGTATTGATAAGTGCTACAATACAACATAGAAGAGTCTTGAAAACACTATATTAAATGAAAGAAGCCGAACATAAAAGACCACATATTGTATATTATTATTTACATGGAATGTCCAGAATAGGCAAATCCATAGAGACAGAAAGTAGATTAGTGGTTGCCAGGGGGTGGGAAGACAGAGAGAAAGGAAGTGACCAGTAAGATTTTTCTTCTTGATGATATATTATAGAATTGTAATTTTATTAGCCAATATAAAATAAAATAAATAGAAAAAAAAGATTTCTTCTTGACAGTTGATTTAAATCAGAGGGAATAATGGTGGGCTTCCTTTCAATGCTCTGCAGTTTTACATTTGTTATTTTGCTATTGAGAAAGGCATCTTCCTTTGGTATAGCAGCCTATATAGTTAAGTATTACACACCAATATTTAATATTGTATGTGGTTTTCACAGAAAAAAAACCAACCCTGTAATTACGTAATACACAACTGCTGAATTTGTTTTTTAAGTGAACCATTCTAAGAATTTCTAAAACCTTTTGCTTAACTTCAACTGTAAAAATATTACCTAATTACTGTCTTAATGGACAGTTTTATTTTCTTTATAATTATTTAAGTACTAGAGGCCCGGTGCACAAAATTCGTGTGTGTGTGTGTGGGGGGGGGGGAGGTAGCACACGGGGCCCTCAACCTCACCTGCACCCTAATGCAATCCAGGACTCCTCGGGGGATGTCAGACTGTCGGATCCCTGTGGGATTGGGCCTAAACTGGCAATCGAACATCCCTCTCGCAATCCGGGACTGCTGGCTCCTAACCGCTCGCCTGCCTGATCGCCCCTAACCACTCTGCCTGCCTGCCTCATCACCCCTAACCCTTCTGCCTGCCTGCCTCATCACCCTAACCACTGGCCTGCCTGCCTGATCACCCCTAACCACACCTCTGCCTTGGCCCCTGCCACAGCAGCTTCGTCCAGACGGACATATGGAATGATATCCGGAAGGTCATTTGGCTGTCCGGTGTAATTAGTATATTACGCTTTTATTATTATAGATCATATGATAATCCATGTGGTTTCTATAATAATCATTCAGCATTTATTAGAACAATTACATTTCACTTGAAAGACAGTTTTCTAAGGGAAACTTAGATTAATTAGGTTTCCCCCCATTTTCTTTCTTTTTACAACACTTTTTTTAAAAAGTTTTATTTAAATTGATTTGAGAGAGAGAGAAAGAGAGAGAAAAACACCGATGTGAAAGAGAAACATTGATCAGTTGCCTCCCATATGCTCTCCAATTGGGGATCAAACCCGCAACAGGAATCGAAACAGTGACCTTTGATGTATGTGACAACATTCCAACCAACTGAGCCACACCAGCCAGGACCTTCACGCTTTGAATTGCTTTACCTTCCCTGAACTACCTGAAATTTTATGGTAAAACCATATTTTGGATCAGAATTTGCTAGATGGCTTTCTTATTTATAGGATATCACTCTATAAATTAAAAACAAAAAGAAGTGCCAAAACCGGTTTGGCTCAGTGGCTAGAGTGTCGGCCTGCGGACTAAAGGGTCCAGGGTTCGATTCTGGTCAAAGGCATGTACCTGGGTTGCGGGCACATCCCCAGTGGGAGATGTGCAGGAGGCAGCCAATCAAATGATTCTCTCTCTTCATTGATGTTTCAATCTCTCTCTCCCTCTCCCTTCCTCTCTAAAATCAACAAAAAAAATACTTAAAAATAAAAGAAGTGACCATTAATGGTATGGATTTCTTTCAAGAGTTATGAAAATGTTCTGAAATTAGGTAGTGGTAATATTTACACAACTCTGTAAATATACTAAGAACCAGTAAATTATACATTTTAAATGGGTGAATTTTATGGTATGTGAATTGTATCTCATAAGCTGTTATTTTTCTTGCTTATGCTGCAAACTTATTTTTTAGTATATTTTACTTTAGCCAATGATGACATTTGCTATTCTTGAATACATACACAAGGGACAACTGGTGTGGGAGTGGCAGGTGCCATACAGGATAAAGTAGTCATACCCTACAATGTGCTAAAAACAACTAAAATTGGAACTTAAAGTTAGATATTGATAATCTAAAATTGATTACATAGCATCTGATTTTACATAAATATCTAAGAAAATGAGACATTGGAGGAAGATCTCTTGAATGAACAGAAATGAATAAGAAATAAAAATTAAAGAAAATAAAATACACTGTTAAACACCTAAGAAGAGCAAGATTCAACTTAGAAACTTAGACAGAAACACTGAGGAATATCTGCTATCTTTTCCATAAGCCACAGCTCAAAAGCCTCCCCCCCCCCACCCCCAAAAAAAGGAGATTAATTTTAATAGAACTTTCACTTACTCCAATAATGCCATCTCTGCTCAAAATATTTTTAGGTACATTTATTTGGGCGTAGAGGAGTGTATTTTCACTGACAATTTCTTACATGGGTTTTTTTTTTTTTTTTTTTTTTGGAAAGAACAACACTCAGTTTTCTTCTTCACCTTATTCCATATGTGCCTTTGAAGGGAACTCCAAAAGACGATTTCCAAGCATGTCATACAATAAAGGCAATACTATCAGAATAAATGTAGTTTCCCAAAATAATCACTTTTAAAAAGCATTCATTTGCACTACAAGTTTTTTTTTTTAATTTTATTTTTCTTCTTCAGTGACAACATATTCACCCTAATTACCACAACATTTGTAATATGGTAGCCAGAAGTTCCCCTATTCTTCCTCCCTTTTTACATTATTTTCTTGATTTTTAAAAAATGTATATATATTTTTATTGCTTTCAGAGAGGAGAGGGGTAGAAACATCAATGATGAGAGAATCATTGATCAGCTGCCACCTTCTGCATGCCCCCTACTGGGGATCGAGCCCGCAATGGGGCATGTGTCCTGACCTGGAATCGAACTGTGACCTCCTCGTTCATAGGTCAACACTCAACCACTGAGCCACTCCGGCTTGATGGTTTTATCTTATATCAAGAGGAGTCCTCCCATTTGTACTCTCAGTTTGTAGAGTGTAACAATATAGGGAAGGCTCTTTTTCCAGCCAAGCTATGCCCATTTCTTAACGATGACAGAAAAATTAATTTGAATTCTTATTTTCTTTTTGATTGTTGCAACTGGGAAGTCAACACTGATGTGAAAATTATTTGTGTCAGTTTTAACGCTGTCAAGGATAAGGGTTCCCTCATCCCTCTGTCTTAATGTAAACCTTGGGAAAAGTAAGTATCTACAGCAAATCTCTAGGTGCTTTAAAAACATACTCAATCCTCACAATAACCTGTAATCAGTAGGGTAATAACACAATCTACTACAGGTGAAACGCTAAAAGCAGAGACCTACTTTAACCCTAAAGCAAAGGCTCTTCCCCAAGGCAGGAAGTTTCTGATGTTTGCTAGGGGACACTACATTTCTAGCTAGGCCATTATTTAACATTCTATCATTCCTGATTTCAAATTCTAACTTTTATTTGACAACTTATTTTATTAGTCATTCAGCTATTCTGGTTGAAATAAAAATATTGCTATTTCTAACCAGAGACAATTTTACATCACAAAGTGTTTGGAAATACATCATTTATTGTCTATGCTGTTCAAATGGTTTTTCATTCTCTACATTTGTAATCAAATTATTTCAAACTTTCTGTAGAGATTAAATTGCCAATATATTTTTACCAAGATTAATCAACTCAGATTTTCTCTAAGATTCTGATCTATCTTATTTCACTACCTAAGGAAAGTTTTTTACAGAGCCTCTTTGCTGCAAATGGTATAAGAAGCCAAATAACTAGATTTTCATGTCCCATGTCATGGGTGAAAAAGTTTGGGGGCATCTTTTTTATAAATATATGTGGATTAAATTCAGTGAATTCCCACTGACATAAAATTAAGTTTAAAAATAGGAGAAACCAAGATGGTAGCATAGGTAAACACTGGAAATTGCTGCCTTGCACAACCACTTCAAAAATACAACTAAAAGACAAAACGGACATCATCCAGAACCACAGGAAGGCTGGCTGAGTGGAAACTCTACAACTAGAAGGAAAGAGAAAAGCACACTGAGACTCAGAGGAGGTGCGGAAGTAAAGTGCAGAGGTACGGAGGCACACGTGGAAAGGGCTGGCAACTGAGGACACGGTTGTCTTTTTCAATCGGGAGGGAGTCTCAAGCTCCCGACTGCTTTGAACTCTAGTTCTGAGCGAGTCTCTGGGGACCCAGACTCGTACGGCGAGAAACTGGACTGTCTGGCATGGTCGGAACTCGAGGTCGGCTTTCTCTCAGAGGTGCCTGCAGCATTACCGGGACACTGAGACATGGGGCCTCTTAGGGCAGGACTGAGGATCTGCCATAGCTGTTGCTCTTCCCTGTTGATTCCCTGAGACCCCGCCCCACCCAAGCTGTGCACAGAGGCTTTTGCATATGAAAGGCCTGGCCCTTTGCAATCTGAAAATTACCTAACAAACTGCAGCTGGGTCAGAGAGACCCAGAACTTCCAAAAGAAGGCCCAAGGCCCCACAGCAGCTTGCATTGCTTCACAGCTGGGCCTCATCTGGGCACCTCCAAATCCCAAACAAAGAAGAGGAATCTGCAGATCTCTCCGTAGCTCCTGCTGGGTAGCCGCAGGCAGAGGCTAAATTAGCACCTCCTTAGAGATCCAAGAGCCAGTGTACTCAGTGGTCAGAGTGGGACCATCCAGATTACAACTCCTCAGATCCATAAGGGACACACTCAGGGGGCAGCCTCAGTGAGCACCAAAGCCCCACTGAAGCAAGTCTTGCCCCAGAAGGGTGTCTCCAGCACAGAAGTTCTCCCACTGTAGACACAGCTGATTCTCACAGTCAATTGGCCTGGAGGTCAATTCCTCCCAGTGATACCTACGACAATCAAGGCTTAACTACAACAAGACTGTGCACAAAGTCCACAAAGGAGTGCACCAAGAGTGTCCACCTCAGGTAATTGGGGAGGCTGAGCCACTGGGCCCTATAGGACACCTAGCACAGAAAGCCACTCTATCAACACAGGGAAGCATAAAAAATGCGGAGACAAAGAAACAGATCACAAATGACAGAAATGGAGGAAAGCAAACTACTGGATATAGAGTTCAAAACCAAACTTATAAGGTTTTTCAAGAATTTTCTAGAAACCGGCGATAAATTTAGTGAGACCCTCAAGAAATCTAGTGAGACCCTCAAGGATATGAACAAGGACCAACTAGAAATTAAGCATACACTGACTGAAATAAAGAATATTATACAGAGTTCCAACAGCAGACTAGAGGATTGCAAGAATCAAATCAAAGATTTGAAATACGAAGAAGCAAAAATCACCCAACCAGAAGGACAAAAAGAAAAAAGAATCCAAAAATATGAAGATAGTGTAAGGAGCCTCTGGGGCAACTTCAAGCGTACCAACATCCAAATTATGGGGGTGTCAGAAGAAGAGAGAGATTAAGATATTGAAAACCTATTTGAAGAAATAATGATAAAAAACTTCCCCTACCTGGTGAAAGAAATAGACTTACAAGTCCAGGAAGCGCAGAGAACCCCAAACAAAAGGAATCCAAAGAGGACCACACCAAGACACATCATAATTAAAATGCCAAGAGCAAAAGACAAAGAGAGAATCTTAAAAGCAGCAAGAGAAAAAAAAGTCATTTACCTACAAGGGAGTACCCATACGACTGTCAGATAGATGATTTCTCAACAGAAACTTTGCAGGCCAGAAGGGAGTGGCAAGAAATATTCAAAGTGATGAATAGCAAGAACCTATAACCTAGATTACTTTACCCAGCAAAGCTATCATTCAGAATTGAAGGTCAGATAAAGAGCTTCACAGATAAGAAAAAGCTAAAGGAGTTCATCACCACCAAACCAGTATTATATGAAATGCTGAAAGGTATCCTTTAAGAAGAGGAAGAAGAAGAAAAAGGTAAAAATACAAATTATGAACAACAAATACACATCAACAAGTGAATCTAAAAATCAAGTGAATAAATAATCTGATGAACAGAATAAACTGGTGAATATAATAGAATCAGGGGCATAGAAAGGGAGTGGACTGACTATTCTTGGGGGGGGGGAAGGGTGTGGGGGATGCGGGAAGAGACTGGACAAGAATCGTACACCTATGGATGAGGACAGTGGGTGGGGGGTGGTAAGGGCAGAGGGTGGGGTGGGAACCAGGTGGAGGGGAGCTATGGGGGGGAAAAAGAGGAACAACTGTAATAATCTGAAAAATAAAGATTTAATTTAAAAAAATAAAATAAAATAAAAAAATATTTTCCCCGTCCTGGCCAGTGTAGCTCAGTTGGTTGAACGTCATCCCATGCACCATTATCCGAGTGTTTTACATTCTTTTTTCATATTAAATCTTCAAGATTCAGTGTGTATTTTGTACTCACATCTCAATTTAGTCTCATTTGTGGCTTGTGGCTTACTATACTGGACAGGACAATCTAAATCTTAGAAGCAGCAACAAAAGTAAAGCTTAGAAAATGAGCTATCAAGAAAGCTACTTAAAGCTATGTACAGCAGAGGGCAAAAGCAGGAGTTGTGAGTATACAAAACAGGGTTAATTCTTGTATTATTTTCCATACAAACAACTGCAAACTGACTCTTGCCCATCCCTGTATATGAATCGCCCAAGGCAACATATGCTGGAATTTCTCTATACTTTCATAAGATAATCAGCCAAACAAGCATTTACTAAGGTATGACTTACAAACTAAACTCAAACCAAGCTCTGATATCCTCCATGATATCCTCCAACAAAGGTGGTTATTCCATCCGTATTATGGGCAGAGAGTGGGGGCTTTACCACAGACCTCCCCACAAACACACACAGAGTTTGGGAGTTTTGTCCTTTGGCTTTCATTACCAGGTTAAGTCTGAATATTGGGATAAAAGAGGACCTGAATATATTGCTCCACTGTATATCACTCTCAAAATTGTTAGAACTAGCACTACTTGACATTAGCATTTTCCTGTGTCTACTAACCCCTCTCCTATAATTTTGCCCAACTGACCTCTAATTCCCAAGAGAAGGAAGATAATGTCAAATTCTCCAACTCTTAGATCCCCGATACAAGTAGTTATGGCCTCTTTCTCTTGATATTCCTTTACTTAAAAAGAAAATTCTGTCATAACAAGTGGCTTTAGGAGAAACATCACTTCATGATCAATCTTCTTCAAGTGGCCTGGAATCCACTACCCAAAGTTCATGTTATAAACAAAAATACCATAGGTGCCCTGGCTGGGTGGTTCAGTTGGTTCCAGCATCATTCTGTGCAACAAAAGGTTGTAGGTTCCATTCCTGGTCAGGCCACATACCTAGGTTGTGGGTTTGATCTCCAGTTGGGACATGAATGGGAGGCAACTGATCGATGTTTCTCTCTCACATCATTTCTCTCTCTCTTTCCCACTTCCTCTCTAAAAATCAATTAAGAGAACAAACATATCTTTCTGTTAGGATTAAAAAACAATTTAAAAACAAAATACCATTGGCAATTACAAAAATAATTTAAATATACTTGAGGATCAATAATATGCAAATAGTTTTAATTATTCTTTCCTACTACCCTCCCTCAAATACCTCCCTTGCCCCAAAAGGATGGTGGCAAACTTTTCACATTTTTGAGAAAAGGAAACATTTCTTATTTGTCAGACTAACAAACAGTAACTTTAACCTCTTGTTGTGGAACTTAAGGTAAACTGAGAGACACTAAATGTCATCAATTCTGACCTATTTATTGGCTAGAAAAGCAACTGTATATTTCTGAGCTAAATGGCTAAAACTATGTTTCTTATTTCTTCTGGCTATTTTCCTTTGATTAAAACTTTCTAGAGTTATAAAGAATTCTATAATTTGGCCCAAGATCTGACACTATATAACAAATTGCTGAGTTTTGCTATCCTCTGATTATTGAGCCTATAAAATATAGATCCTAACAACTGACAATTGTAATATTTACAAAATCACTTCATTTATTCTTGATATATGAAGTAAAAAATATATATACATGTGTGTATTTTTTTTAATATATTTTATTGATTTTTTACAGAGAGGAAGGGAGAGAGATAGAGAGTTAGAAACATCGATGAGAGAGAAACATCCATCAGCTGCCTCCTGCACATCTCCTACGGGGGATATGCCCGCAACCCAGGTACATGCCCTTGACCGGAATCGAACCTGGGACCTTTCAGTCCGCAGGCTGACGCTCTATCCACTGAGCCAAACCGGTTTCGGCCATGTGTGTATTTTTGTACTTTAAAGACAAAAAAAGACATGGAAGGATATATAAATTGATAAAATGGTTACTTCTGGGGAAGGAACTGAGATTACAGCAGTTAAGAAACTCTTTAGCCTTATCTGCAAAACTTTAATTTTATACAATAATACATTCATATTTTATTTTTATAATTAAAACCAGTCAGAATGGAATATGTAGAGCTAGCTGTTATATACTGAAGTTTTGAAAATTATAACAGATACCATTTATTGAAAGTCCATTGTTTGCAAAGCAGTCTATATTTATTAGCCCATTAAATCCTCAAACAACCTTAAAAAAGTAGGTATCATTATTATCCCAATTTAGAAATGAGTAAAATGAGACTCAGAGAGGTTAAGATGTGTCCCATTCAAGGTCACATAAATGTTGGAACCTGGGACTCCCAAGACCACACTAAGGCAAACATACGGGGACTTTAATACATTGGTTATAGAGCCTTGCTAAGGGAATATTCAGTTAGTTCAGAAGCAAGAAGAAAATACTTTTTAATGTTTGTCATTATTACTAGTAAAAAGCTCCAGAAAAAAAAATCTGCTTATCTGTTTGCCAGAAGTATAAACATTCGGGGCATTTCCTGATTGACTTATTGCCATGCTGAACATGGTGTAACATCCCAAACCTATTGAAAGTCTTAAAAGTAGATAGTGAGGGGGAAAAGTAAATAAAAATTTTTAAAAAGAGATTTAAACTGAATTGTAGTGCCAAGCCATGTGCCACTGGCCCCTACCTCAGCTCTTTTGCTTAGTTCTAAGCAAAGTATAATAGACAATTTCAGCTGGATTGCACTTTAGGATATGGATTATTTGTTTCTGATAAAGTAAAAAAAACAAAAACAAAAAAACACCTATGGTTTGAGTTTTATCTGCCAAAAAAACCATAATTTTCTTCAAGGGCAGCAATAGTGACAATTACTTGCACCAATTATAAGTGATCTAGTAAAGACTCTAAGTTAATCAACTGACAGGTGTGTACTAGATTAGTTTACCACTAGAAGATAAACTAGAAGTCTTGCTACAAGAATCTTTGTTACCCGGCCAGTGTGGTGCAGTGGTTGAGCATCGACCTATGAATCAGGAGGTCAGGGCACATGCCCAGGTTGTGTGCTGGATCCCCAGTGGGGAGCATGCAGGAGGCAGCCGATCAATGATTCTCTTTCATCATTGATGTATCTATCTCTCTCTCCCTCTCCCTTCCTCTCTGAAATCAATTAAAAAGGAAAAGAATCTTTAATGTCTGGGACTACACAGTCTCTGGGGAAGCCCTTGATCCTTGAATTTTCCTTTCCTTCTTTCTTTAATAAGGTTTAGCAAGGTTCACTGACTCCTGAATCCAGTGAAAGGCATATCTTTTAACCTAACCTTTCCCAGGATGGTACAGAAGATGTGGTTAAGCCTGAATGAAATACAATCAAGGCTTATTTATACTCTCATATATCAAATCTTCCACAACAACATTGTTTTGAACTTGATCACATACTCTGGACTTACACTGTAGACATTCTCATAAATCTGAATTCTGTTTCAACTTCCATCTTGCATAGCTTTTCTGCTATTTATATCTGAGTTCAGGAAATCTTTACTGTTAGTACTACAAATTAACTTTAGTCCTCCAGCCAGGTTCTGCGGGAGTTTCAAACATATTAACATGATCCCAAATGAGATCAGAAAGCTATGCAACTATAAATACTTTTATAAAACACTTTAAACCTCTAGTTAAGGAATAACTACATAAAACACACTAAAATGAGGAGGAGGGGGACCATGCCAATATAGTTAATAACCAATATTAAACTGAAACATTTTCTGCAGCAAAAAATGAGAATAAATGTTTATTTTCATCCACAGTTTCGATATTGCTCATTTTGTATTTGGTAGCTTCATTTCATACTACACGTGGTTTCAAGTTTCTTTTCCAAACTCTATTCCCAGTTCTACCTTTCCTTACAAATGACGACCTCATGACTTAACTATATAAAAAATGTCAAAGCCTTTAAAAGCTATGTCCTACTCAGTTTGGCTCAATAGATAGAGCGTCAGCCCACAGACTGAAGGGTCCCGGATTCAATTCTGGTCAAGGGCACGTACCTGAGTTGCAGGTTTGTTCCCCCTAACTGGGGCATGTACTGGAGGCAACCAACCAATGTGTCTCTCCCACATTGATGTTTCTCTCTCTCTCTCTCTTCCCCCTCCTCCCTTCCACTCTCTCTAAAAAATATAAATAAATAAAAATAAAAATCAATGGAAAAAATATCCTTGGTGAGAATTAAAAGAAAAAATAGGTGGATGAGTAGTGAAGAGTTGTTGGGGAAATTTCAAAGTACCATCCCATAAAATACTTTCTAATTACTAAGAAAAAATATATTATAGGAAAGATCTAACAATCACACACTTAATAAAGTGATCAAGCCTAGCATCACCAAGAATGAGACAACCTAACACTATCTTCTGGTATGATGCAATAAATATGAATAGTAGTCTTTTTGCCAAAATGTTAAACCTGAATTTAATCACTTAAGTATATCTAAAATGCTCCATTTTCATTTTTTAATTTTAATTTAGCCACTATCAAAGGGCCTCTGAGAGGACTCCTAACAACCATCACAAAAAATGTAGTAAAATGAGTATGGGTTTGGAGCTAAACAGACCTAAGTCTGAATCCTGGATCAGCTACTTACTAAGCTTATATAAACTGTAAGCCTCAGTTTCCTCATCTATAAAATGAGGTTGTATGAAGTACCACCAATTTCAGAGATTGTTATAAGGATCAAATGCTATATCTACTGTATGTAAAGTATAATACTGCCTGGCACCCTAGCTGGCGTGGCTCAGTTGGTTGAGTGCTGTCCTGTGCACCAAAAGGTAGCCAGTTTGATTCCCAGTCAAGGCACATGGCCAGGTTATGAGTTCAGTCCCCGGTCAGGTAGGGAGGCAAAAAGATGGATGTTCCTCTCTCACAATGTTTTTTTTTTTTTTAAATTTTGTTTTTATTGATTTCAGAGAGAGGAAGGGAGAAGAAGAGAGAGATAAAAATACCAATGATGAGAGAGAATCATCAATCGGCTGCCTCCTACATGTCCCCTATTGGGAATCGAGCCCGTAACTCAGGCATGTGCCCCAACCAGGAATCAAACCGTGACCTCTTGGTTCATAGGACGATGTTCAACCACTGAGTCACACCAGCCAGGCTCTTACTGATGTTTCTTTCTCTCTGTCCCTTCCTCTCTCTAAAATCAATAAAACTACAAATAAAACAAAATCATTAAAAACATATTTAAAAAGTAAAATAAAATACTGCCTGGCGTATTAGAGCTGGTCATGTTGCTGGCCCTATCATACTACATAATTGTTCTCTATAATGTGTCATGGCTAACAAAGGTCCTTTATATACATATACTGGGGCCCGATGCACAAAATTCATGCAAGAGCAAGCCTTTGCAGCCGCGATCCCTCTCAGCCAAGGTGGCTGCCTCAATCCCATGGCTGCAGCCCGGCTTCATCCGGAAGGTTGTCCGGTCTAATTAGCATGTTACGCTTTTATTATTATACAGTATGTCTCATCTGATCCTACATATAAACCAGAGCTACAGGTCAGTAAACTACAATGATATTAATCTTCCTACAAGGAATTAATCTTCTAACATTATAAAATCAAAGCATTGCTCTTCCCCCTGTGGCCATCGTAGGAGTGCCAGCGGTCAAAATGAAGTTCAACCCCTTTGTGACATCTGACTGGAGCAAGAACCATAAAAGGCATTTCAATGCACCTTCCCACATTCGAAGGAAGATCATGTCGTCTCCTCTTTCCAAAGAGCTGAGACAGAAGTACAATGTTCGGTCCATGCCCACCCGAAAGGATGACGAGGTGCAGGTTGTTCGGGGACGTTACAAAGGGCAGCAAATTGGCAAAGTAGTCCAGGTTTACAGGAAGAAATACGTCATCTACACTGAACGAGTGCAACGGGAGAAAGCTAATGGCACAACTGTTCACGTGGGCGTTCACCCCAGCAAGGGGTTATCACTAGAGTAAAGCTGGACAAAGACCGCAAAAAGATTCTTGAACGTAAAGCCAAATCTCACCAAGTAGGAAAGGAAAAGGAAAATACAAGGAAGAAACAATTGAGAAGATGCAGGAATAAAGTAATATTATATACAACTTTCATTAAAAACTTAAAATGAAAAAAAAAATGAAAGCATTTGTGCTCATTCTTAGACTCTTTATACTGGTAGTACTTGCTTTGCATGGTCCCAATATACATTTCAGTTACCACAGTTTAGTTAAATAACATCAGTCTCCTAACAATACAGTTCAAATTTCATTTACCATTGTGTATGAACTGTGAGTAGTTGAATAAAGTACAAACTTTACTGTTAGTTTCTCAGTCCACAAAACATTCTATAAATAAGAGGTGTGCACCATGATCAGTGACCAATCATACCACTTCTTTCAAAGTCTGTTGGTGATGAGTTCACTTACAAACAATAAGACGTAGAATATTGCCTCCTAGTCTCACAGTGATAAACTACATGATATTTTATATTTAAAAAAAGGATAATCAAAAGAGGGAAATGGCCTACAAAGATAAAAATGAAGCAAAGAAATAAAAAGTGAGCCCTAGCTGGCTTGGCTCAGTGGAGAGCATCGGCCTGCGGACTGAAGGGTCTCAGGTTTGATTCCAGTCAAGGGCATATGCCTGGGTTGCAGGCTTGATGCCCAGTGCGGGGCATGCAGGAGGCAGCTGATCAGTGATTCTCTCTCATCATTGATGTTTCTCTCTCTTTCTACCTCCCTCCCTCTCTGAAATCAATAAAAATATATTTAATAAACAAAAACCCCGCCTGTTTTAAAAAAAAAAAAAAAAAGTGGCCAAAACCGGTTTGGCTCAGTGGATAGAGCGTCAGCCTGCGGACTGAAAGGTCCCGGGTTCGATTCCGGTCAAGGGCATGTGCCTTGGTTGCGGGCACATCCCCAGTGGGAGATGTGCAGGAGGCGGCTGATCGATGTTTCTCTCTCATCGATGTTTCTGGCTCTCTATCTCTCTCCCTTCCTCAAAAGGGAAAACGCTGAAAATGAAATGTGAATAGAAAATGAATGGAGTTATACATATCAGAGGAACTAAGTGCAGACAAGCTTATCAACATAAATGAGAAAGTGATTATGATGAAAAGGATAAAGACATCCCAGTGGAAGCGACACCAGCCCAAAAAATCAAAAAACACAAAAACAACAACACTTAAAAGAACTCAAGTCCTTTGTATTACTTCTGTATTTAATTACAGTTTCAATATGAGTCTTGTTAATATCAAATTAATTCCATAGTTCAACTAGCCAATAAACTACTTTTAGAATTTAATAGCATATAACAAAACATTATGCCCAAAGAAACATCTTTTCAGAAATGGAAGAGATTATTTCACACCTAAGCCAGTGCAGTTTAAATTCCTGTGCCAATGAACCTATCAAATGCCTGTGAAGTGAACAGATTTTGATTCAAATGGACATGTGTCAGCTTGCCATTCTATTCCCATTCAAGCTTTAGTAGAAGCCAATGAATTTGATTAATATGGGTAGGCATACATAAGTCATTCAATGATTATTACAGAACAAGATTGTGAAATTGGAGCCAACATTTTTCTGTTTTCAGATGTGTCTTAAAACTACGTCTCTCATCAAATTAAGGAGATGTAGTTAGTTGGTCAGAAAACTCTGAATCTATGAAAAATGAGAGAAAGTTGTTCGGACACAGAAAAGGCTGAGGCCTAGAGATGTGATGCCTTCCCAGGTCTAAAACCACCACCACTACTTGACACTTGACCATGATGCTAGAAATTCCTATTCTACTTTTACACCGTGGGGCTCCTTGGCTTATGGCTGGTAACTCAGAGTCCCTCCAAGTTCCAACTTGACACAGGATGGCACAAGTACCAGCAGGGGCTTTCCCAAATGTGTGATTACAACAGCCACATGGATGCAATAAAGGGAAAAATTCAAGAAATGTATTTAGAATTATAAACACCTTTAACAAGGTTTCTCTACAGAATTTTTAAATTATAGAATCTGGAAGAATTAAAGAATAAATATAAAGAAATAAGGGACAGACACAAATGGATGTCTGCAGATGTTTGTACCCACAACACAATGTTTGGAACAGTTCCTAGTTCTATATAATAAAAGGCTAATATGCAAATTGTCCCCTCTCCTGGGAGTTCGACCAGGGGGTGGGGCTGGCCAGCCAAGCAACTGCAGCCCCTCCCCCAGACTGGCCCCACCCCTGACCAACCCCCCCACCCCAACCGCCTGCAGCCCTTCCCCCCTGCTGGCCTGGCCCCGATCAGCCTGATTGGGGTGGGCCAGACCCCACCCATGCATGAATTCATGCACCGGGGCCTCTAGTATTTTCATAAAGATACAGAAGATAACATGGAGTAAAAATTACAAACAGAGAGGTACAAACTGAGAAAGAGCTTAAAAAGCTAAGTGGGTAAGTACAGTGGAACCTCATTTCTCAAACCTCTCCCATCTCAAACAATAAGCTTCTCAACCTGTCAACCCCTTCATGCTGACACCTGTATGATGAGACATTCATTTTGCAGGTGACAAAGGAGAGAATGCGCGAATATGAGTCAGTTTACCACTGTCAAAATCTCAGGATATTGTGCTATGAATATTTTTGTGTGTTTTTGTTGCTGCTTATAATTATTGTAAAATTTTCATTTTTACTATACATTTCCTTTCCCTTTTGTTAAATTTTCATTTACATTTCATGCTCTTTTTGTTTCTAAGGGGTTCATTTAGAGATTAAACAGTACAATAGACATGTATTGTACATAAAAAGGTTAAAACAAGGACTCATTTGGGGGTCTGGAACAGATTAACTCAGTTTACATTATTTCTTTTTCTTTTTTTTTATTCCTCACCCAAGGATATTTTCCTATTGATTTTTTTGAGAGTGGGAGAGAGAGAAACACATTGATTGGTTGCCTTCTGCATGCCCCTGAGCAGGGCCTAGGCAGGGGGGGAGCCTGCAACCGAGGCATTATGCCCTTGACCAGAATTGGACCTGGGACCCTTCAGTCCACAGGCCAACAATCTAGCCACTGATCAAAATAATGTAGCCAGGGCTACATTATTTCTAACTAGTGGCCCAGTGCACAAAATTTGTGCACAGGTAGGGTCCCTAGGTCTGGCCGGCAATCAGGGCTGATCTGTGGGGCAACCAGCAGGGTGATCAGGGCCCCCCACTCACACCCACTTTGGCCAGTCTGGCGCCGCCCGCTCGCTGGCCTGCCCCCCTTCCTCTGCAGGGCGACTGGCGGGGCAATTCAGGGAGTCCCCGCTGGCACCCGCCTTTGCCGGCCTGGCACTGCCCATTTGCTGGCCCCACCCCCCGCCTCCCTCTGCAGGGTGACTAGTAGGGCAACTGGGGGGTTGGGGGGTGGGGAGGGCCCCCAGCTCGCACCCACCTTGGCTGGCCTGGGGGCAGCTCCTGCATTGAGTGTCTGCCCCCTGGTGGTCAGTGTGAGTCACAGAGACCGGTCATTCTGCCATTCAGTCAATTTGCATATTAGGCTTTTATTATACAGGATAGGATTGGAAAAAAATGACTCTTTTTTTGAACAGCCTTCAGAATGAATCAAATTTGAGAAATGAAGTTCCACTGTATTATATTATTAGCTTTGACTTGGGCAAGCAAAAAAGGCCTATTTTGCCTATATAACTATCATTAATAGTTCAGAAAAAATGTCCACAAATTCAACTGGTAAGAAACACATATAAAGAAAAATTTTAAAAATAACCTTAAGCTATGAAGTGTAAAGTAGTTAACTCTAATTTTTTTAACACACAGAAAAACAGACAAACTACTAAACTAATTTCAATAGTTCTCAAACTTGACCATCTATCAGAATTACCTGCCCAGCTGTTGTGGCTCAGTGGTTGAGCATAGACCTATGAACTAGGAGGTCATGGTTCAATTCCCGGTCAGGGCACATGCCTGGGTTGCAGGCTCGATCCCCAGTGTGAGCCCTGCAGAAAGCAGCCGGTCAATGATTCTCATTTATGTTTCTATCTCTTTCTCTCTCTCCTTTCCTCTCTGAAATCAATAAAAATGTATTTAAAAAAATAGTGCCCTAGTTGGTTTGGCCCAGTGGATAGAGCATCTGCCTGCGACTGAAGGGTCCAGGATTCAATTCTGGTCAAGGGCACACACCTAGGTTTGAAGGGTCCCGGTCCTGTTCTGTGCCATGTGGGAGGCAACCAATCGATGTGTCTCTCTCACATCAGTGTTTCTCTCTCCACTTCATTCTCCCTAAAAATCAATGGAAAAAATAGAAAAAAAAATCACCTAATGGGGTTGTTGAGACACAGATTGCTGGGTCCCACTCCCAGAGTTTCTGATTCAGTAAGTTTGGAGAAAAACCCAAGAATCTTCATTTCTCCCAAGTTCTCAGATATGGTCAGGGACACCCTTTGAAAACAATTGTTTTAAACTATTATGCTAAGAAAGAACTTGCAGGTGAATAAAATAAAGCTTAGATAACTAACAGACTTCCTGATTATCAAACTATGGTTCTTTCCATTGTTAGGGTTCAGTCATTACGTTATATATTTTTATGTATTTTTAAAAAGTGCAAACATATTTTTGTTAAATTCAATAAATATTTTTGGAGCACTTGAAGAAGACATGGTCCCTTACTTTAAAGAAGAGACTCACAGTCAGATAACTACAACACAAAGTGACTGGTTCCACAAAAGAAGTGCATAAAAAGTTCCTTGGGAATATAACTGAAGAGAACTCAAGAGAACAACATCTGGGTCCTTGGAGGATAATTATTAGGAGCTTACCAAGAATACAGAATGGGGTGGAATGTAGAGCTGTTAGATATACACATTCACAGAAAAAAAAATTCGTCAAGCACCTACTGTGGACCAGGCATTATACTAAGCACAAGATAAAATGGTGAGAAAAGGCATTGTAGCAGGCTTTAATGATGCTTACACTCTAAAAGAGAAACAATCAAATAATTATCCAAGTAAATATAAAGTCACAATTTTGATAAGTGCTATGCATAAGAGGTATTCTATACTATTGAGAATTTAATCAAAGACTTCTCTGAGAAAAGGATCTGAACTATGGTATGAAGATAGTACCTTAGCATTCTACACACCATGTTCAAACCTTTGCACATAAAAAAAGTGGCTTTACATACTATTAATGTTAAGTAGATACCTTTGTCTCTTTTATTTTAAAGGTTTTAAAATTAATTTTGAGAGAGAGGGAGGAGGAGAAAGAGAAACACTGACACACCATCAGCTGCCTCCTGCATGCCCCCGATAGAGGATTGGGCCCAAAACCAGGACATGTGCCCTGGAGAATCGAACCAGCAACTCCTCAGTGCCTGGGATGGTGCCTGGCACCGCCCAACAACTGAGCCACAGCAACCAGGGATATTTTTGTCTCTTTCAAGTTCAAAGAAGAAATTTTGGTAGGCTAATTATCAATTCTACAAGACAAAAGAACTTACAGGTGACTTCTGGTAATACCTACCACTGACTGAATATTCATGCCCACTATCCAAGGAACCCCTTTCCCAGCATCAAGGAACAGGGAACCAAGCTAATTACAAAAGAAGCTGGTGAGCACCGTGTAGTAAGAGCAAGGGTAACTGGATGGTCTCAAGGAACATGAGCAGCTTGTTTCCCCTTTCTCTTATGACCAGAACAAGTGGGGCTACCAGTTATGGCAAATTCTTGTTTCTTGGCTCCCCCTCTTTGACTGTGTTCTGACCACCACCATCCTGATAAGTGTCAGCACTTCACCACAGAATGGAGTAATTTTATTACAGCTGCTTTGTCTTTTAAAAATTATTATTAATTTTGAAAGACAGACACTTGTTTAAGGCAGTGACCTAGAGTAAGGCAGTTTTTAAAAAAATATATGTTTTTATTGATTTTTTTGCCGAGAGAGAGAGGAAGGGTGAGGGAGAGAAAGAAATAACGTACGCACCCCTACCTGACCAAATGGTGCACGGGACAACACTCAACCAACTGAGCCACACCAGTCAGGGCACATTCTGCTTTGTCTTTATGATAAATTTAAACAACTAGTAATGTTAATCTCAATGATATACATGGGTACTGTGCTTTGTGCATGCCAGGGAAGTCATAATTTTTCCTCAAGGAGCTTATAATCTGACATAATTAAACTTTTATCTTGTATCCATTTAGATACCAGAGGGGTAGGGAGAAAAAAACTATGAGGATTCAGGAAAGAGGTTTCCTTCAGTATGCGAGATTAGTAAAACAATATTGCAAATGGGCTTTAGAGGATGAAAAACAAGGTAGGGACAGGGAGATAGGGTATCACAAGCGAGCAAGTAGCTTGGTTTGATTGGAACATATATAGGAGTAGATAAGCCCTAGGCTGAGTGGCTCAGGTGGTTGGACCTTTGTCCCATATACTGAAAAGGTACGGGTTTGATTCCTGATCAGGGCACATACCTAGGTTGCAGGTTCAATCCCCCATTGGGGTGCGTACAAAGGCAACCAATTGATGTTTTTCTCATATCGCTGTTTCTTCCTTTCTTTCTCTCTCTCTCTCTTTCCCTTCCTCCCCCATCTCCCTCTCCCTCTTCTCTCTCTAAAAAATAGTAATAAACAAAATACAAGTAAATAAGAAAGAGTAGATAATAAACCCAGGCTGTGTGGCTCAGTTGGTTGGAGCATTGTCCCGTACACCAAAAGGCTGCAGGTTCGATTCCCAGTCAGGGCACATATCTAGCTTGACGGTTTGATCCCCAGCTGGGGCATGTGCAGGAGGCAACCAATGGATGTTTCTTGTTTCTCTCACACATGAATATTTCTCTCTCTCCTCTCCTCTTCTCTTCTCTCCCCCCCGCCCCCCCCCCCATCCTCTCTCTGAAAAATCAATAGATGTATCCTCAGGTAAGGATTTAAAAAAAAAAAAGAGGAGATAAACTGTAATAGTCAACTGAAGCCTGAAGCCCAGGCTAAAGAGTTTATGCCTACAATGGCAAAACCTTAAAAGTTAACCAAGCACTTATAAGCAATTTCCAAAAGGTAAGCTTTATTTTCACTACTCCACACATGAAAAGTTGCAGTTCATCAAAGTTAAGTAACTTGCCCAAGATTACACAGAATATGAGCTAAAATTCAAAGCCACATCTTATGAACCAAAGTCCAGTGTCCATCCCACACCACCAGTGACTAAGAGGGGGGGATGTCACAGAGGATGGGAACAACCTAATCAGAACCTTGGAAGCACAAAATAAGAAATAATGGAAAAGATACCCAGAATAAAAATCTAAGAAGGAGGCTACTACAACAGTGCAGACTGAGTCAGAACTAGGAGTGGTAGTGGGAACTAAAAGTGTTGAATATCAAAATCCAGCAGGTCTTAGCAATTGATTAAATATCCTATACGTATAATAACAGCATAGTATGCAAATTGTCCCCTCCACCGAGAGCTTGTTCAGGAGTTTGACCAGGAGGTAGGGCCAGCTGGGGGAAGGGAGAGAGGCCCAGCCGGCCAGTGGTGGTGGTGGTGGCTGCAGGAGGTCCCTGCTGGTGGTGGCGGCAGGTCTGGCCAGCAGCAGCAGCAGGTGGCTGGGAGAAGGGAGGGAGTACCTGGCCGGCAGCCGCTAGGGACCCTACCAGTGCACGAAATTCATGCACTGGGCCTCTAGTGGAAGATAACAGAGAAAGAACTAGTAGTTGATAATGCCATTAACCCTTTGCGGTCCAATTTTATTTTTGGAATTCAAACAGTCTGGTCCAAATTAATTGACGGGATTGAATGTTGAACCGGTTTGTGGTGTCAACCTCAGCCTCGACGTTGGACCTGCTCCTAGTGCAATGATGGTGAACCTTTTGAGCTCGGCATGTCAGCATTTTGAAAAACCCTAAGTTAACTCTGGTGCCGTGTCACATATAGAAATTTTTTGATATTTGCAACCATAGTAAAACAAAGACTTATATTTTTGATATTTATTTTATATATTTAAATGCCATTTAACAAAGAAAAATCAACCAAAAAAATGAGTTCACTCATGTCATAGGTTCGCCATCACTGTCCTAGCGCCTGGTCTGTCAAGTCAGCCTCCACATTGGACTGAAAAGGGTTAACAAAAAAATGTAATGGTCAGCCCTAGCTGGTTTGGCTCATTGGATAGAGCATTGGCCTGTGGGCTATAGGGTCCCTGAGTTTGATTCCAGTCAAGGGCACATGCCTGGGTTGTGGGCTCGATCCCCAGTGGGGGGTGTGGCAACCAATCAATGATTCTCTCTCATCATTGATGTTTCTATATCTCTCTCCCTCTTCCTTCCTCTCTGAAATCAATAAAAATATATTAAAAAAATAAAATAAAGTAAATGTAATTGTCACTCCTATCTTAAAACCAAACAAACAAAAATCCAAGAGAACCTTCTCTAGATCCTGCACTTGAACTACGATTTGCACCCCTTCTCTCTTCACAACCAAACTTCACTCAACTTCTCTTCACTCACTCTCTGTGTAGCCTCACATTTATTTTGAAGAATGTCTTCTGTCTCCAGATGCCACTAAAACTCCTATTTAAAGTCACCAATACCCACTATATTGCCATATCCATGGCCATCTCGGTTTTTAATATACTCAGTCTCTGAGTAGCATCGACCTCAGCTGACCACTACCACCTCTTTGAAGCACTATCAGTATAAAGTGATGTTTAAGAATACAAACTGGAGCCAGACGAACCTAAGTTCAAAAACCCACTTTTCCAGTTACTACCTGGTGGTACTGGACAAATACACTAATGCTTAGAACAGTGCCTGATAAACAGTAAGTACCACAGTCACTTGGCTTCAAAGACACAACTACCTTGATTTTTCTCATACCTCGGGCCCATCCTTCTCACTCCCTTAGTATGCCACTCCATGTCTACCAACTTCAATTACCATAATATGCCAACGAGACTCCGCCTTATGCCAATAAGTCCTTCCTTAGGTCAAGAACCATAGTTACCTACTCAACAATTCTATAGGCACCGCACATTCAAACTGTCCAAACTTACTCAAAACTGAACTTACGCTATTTCCCTCAATCTCCAAACCTGCTCTTCCTTCAGGGTGCACTATTTCAATAAAAGGACTGTACTACAGTCACCCACATGAGAAAAATTTGGGAGTCATCCTTACATGTACCCCCTTAACTTCACCCTCCACACATCCAACTAACCAAAATCCTATGATTCTATTTTCTAAATATTTCTCAAAACCTCTCTAATTCTACTGTCAGCACTCTCAACTATACCACCATCGTATCTGACCTGAATCTCTACAGTAGCCTCCTAATTGGTCTTATCAAATCCAGTCTTGCTCTCTCTTGATCCTTTCTCTATACTCTAGTCAGTTATTAGTCCAAGCATTTTTTTTTTTAATCCTCATCCAAGGTTATTTTTTCCATTGATTTTTAGAGAATGGAAGGGAGAGGGAAAGACAGAAACACCAATGTGAGAGAGGCACATTGATTGGTTGCCTCCAGCATGCCTCCGACCAAGGCTGGAAGCCTGCAACCGAGGTACGTGCCCTTGACCGGAATTGAACCTGGGACCCTTCAGTCTGCAGGCTGTTGCTCTATCCACTGAGTCAAACCAGCTAGGGCTAGTCCAAGCATATTACTCCTCTGCTGAATGTCTGTCTTTCCTGCTGCCTTCAGGATAAAACCCTACTTGGACTGACCCGTTGTCAAGACTGACTCTCTCCTCCACTCTCTTCTCTCGTTACACCGGACTTCTTGTTTTTGTTTGGTTGGTAAGTTCTTCAAATATGTCAGATTCCTTCCAACCTCAGGGTTTTGCATATGCTAGTCACTTCTCTTTTAAAGTTGGTTACCTCTTATTCACCCTACAGGTCTCAGCTTTTAAAGGCTTTCTCAGGAAAAGTGTTCTCTGACACCTTCTCCCACTCCTGAAGTTTAGATCAGGTTTATATACTCTTATTGCATTCTGAACTTACCTTTGCAGCCTTTTGTTTAACTATAATTAACATTACTATTATAAGTATTTATTTAATGTCTGACTTACCCACCAGACTATAAGCTTCATGATAGAGAGACCATGCCTGTCTTATCTCTATATCTATAGCAAGCTTTGCATGGTGTTGGACACATGGTTAAGTGCTTGCAACATTTTCTCATCCCTACCATTAGGCTTTGCATTAGCTGGTCCCTCTACCTAGACCCAGATCTGGTCCCCTAAGTTCTTGAACTTCACAAAATTGGCTCCTCATCACTCAGGTCATAGTTACAAAATGCCATCTTCAAAAGAAGCCTCTACTGATCACCTAATCTCAAGAAATTATTCCCATGATACAACAATTTTATTACCCTTTTAATTTCTTCGAAATATTCAACACATCTGAAACCACAGCATAGTATTTAGAAGCCTAACAAGGCAAGAACCAAGCAAAGTGCCTGCCACAGTGTAAGCATTCAACAAACATTTAAGTGACTGAATCTCCTGAATGAGAAAAGATGACATGGGGAACACCCCAAATCCATCAGCAAAACATTTACAAACTGTGCTTCAATAAATTTGAAAATATGGCAGTATTAGCCTGGTAGACTTGAAAGCCAGACTGCCTACTTTGAATCCTGGCTCTTTCCCTTCTTAACTGGGTAACCTCAGATAAGTTACTTAACCGCTCTATGCCTCAGTTTCCAAACCAGTAAAATGGGAATTAGAACAAAGTGCCAATACCAAGCACATAGTGTATTATTATCCATTAGATTGGGCTTTTCCTCCCAATGTTTCAAATACACAGGGTGACTTTTCCTTTATCTTATCCACCCCAAAAGGGCCACCATTATTTTTGTACACTGCACAACTCCAAGGACATCTTTCACATAGATTAAGACATGTGAAGAGTACCTTCTAGACCTGTGGTTCTCAACCTTCCTAATGCCGCGACCCTTTAATACAGTTCCTCATGTTGTGGTGACCCCCAACCATAAAGTTATTTTCATTGCTATTTCATAATTGCAATTTTGCTACTGTCACGAATTGTAATGAAAATATCTGATATGCAGGACGTATTTTCATTGTTACAAATTGAACATAATTAAAGCATAGTGATTAATCACAAAAACAATATGTCATTATAAATGTGTTTTCCGATGGTCTTAAGCGATCCCTATAAAAAGGTCATTCGACCCCCAAAGGGGTCGCGATCCATAGGTTGAGAACTGCTGTTCTAGACTTCTGCTACATGGTAGCACCGTCCCGAGTTCCAGGAATCCTTTGTGATAATCAAAAGATTAAGATGATCAAAGAATACAAGAACAGGGAAGTACTTTGGAAACTTAAAAGTACTATAAAATGATCCCTATATTTACAAATGTAAATTCTCTTGGGGTCAATGTCAGAAAGAAGGTTGGCCAGATTACTGCTCTGTGATCCAGGGCTATAAAGAGATGGAATAGTCAGGCTACCTTGAATTCACACTGAGGGTTACCTCCAGCCCATGAGGTTGTTTCTCAGGAATGGTCATGGGTATTCAGCTGCAGGGCAATTCATAATATTTCAATATTTGCTTACATCTAACACTGCAGCTTTTATCTCATTTTTCTATCCTTCAAAGAGAATATCAAAAGGAAATTCCTTGTTGTAACATAATTATTGATCTCAAGACAGTGAATACTTATTTCGGGTATCCAAATAAATTGATCTTAGGATAAGCTGAGTAATAAATCTGCAACTGGGTTGAGGATTTGTCATGACCATGAAGTGAGCTTTGTGAAGTCAACAATAAAAATGCTTCATGCTTACTTTGGGCGAAGCCTGAGAAACAAAATCTGAGAGTGCTTTCAAGATGTTTTGTGATAGACTTTAAATTCAAAGATGAACAGCAGCTAATCAGAATAATATACATAGAACTATCTACTGATTTTCAATCTTACACTATTGACATTTTGAGTCAGATGATTCATTGTTGTGGAGGTCTGATCTGTGCATGAGGATGTCTTAGCAGCATCCCTAGACTCTATTCACTAAAATACCAGTAGTACTCCCCTAATCCGACAATAAAAAATGTCTCTAGCCCTGGCCAGTATAACACAGTGGTTAGAGTGTCATCCTGTAAACCAAAGGGTCTCAGATTCGATTCCTAGTCAAGAGCACATACCTGGGCTGCAGCTTCAATCCCTGGCTCTGATCGGGGCGTGTGCCAGAGGCAACCAATCCATGTGTCTCTCTCACATCAATATCTCTCTCTCTCTAACCCTCCCTCCCTTCCACTCTCTAAAAATCAATGGACAAAATATCCCCCTAGCCTGGTCGATGTGGCTCAGTGGCTGAGCATCAACCTATGGACCAGGAGGTCACAATTCAATTCCTGGTCAGGGCACGTGCCCAGGTTGCAGGCTTGGTCCCCAGTGGGGAGCATGCAGGAGGCAACCAATCAATGATTTCCTCTCATCATTGATGTTTCTGTCTCTTTCTTCCTCTCCATTCCTCTCTGAAATCAATAAAAATATATATTTTTTAAAAATATCCTCCTAGGGCAGTGATGGCGAACCTTTTGAGCTCGGTGTGTCAGCATTCTGAAAAACCCTAACTTGCCCTAACTGGTTTGGCTCAGTGGATAGAGCATCAGTCTGCGGACTCAAGGGTCCCAGGTTAGATTCCGGTCAAGGGCATGTACCTTGGTTGCGGGCACATCCCCAGTGGGGAGTGTGCAGGAGGCAGCTGATCGATGTTTCTCTCTCATCGATGTTTCTAACTCTCTATCCCTCTCCCTTCCTCTCTCTAAAAAAAATCAATAAAATATATTTAAAAAAATAAAAATCATCATTGTCCCCTTTAAAAAAAAAACCACAAAAAAACCCCTAACTTACCTCTGGTGCCGTGTCACATATAGAAATTTTTTGATATTTGCAACCATAGTAAAACAAAGACTTATATTTTTTATATTTGTTTTATATATTTAAATGCCATTTAACAAAGAAAAATCAACCAAAAAAATGAGTTCGCGTGTCACCTCTAACACGTGTGTCATAGGTTCGCCATCACTGTCCTAGGGTAAGGATTAACAACAAAAAGGCTCCAGATACTGCCAAACTCTCTTGACTGGACAAAAATCACACCCAGATGAGGACCCCTGCTTTAAACAAATCTGTTCCAACTGTCTAAAACATCCTCCCAAGTTCTCTCCTCCCACTTTCAAAAATCCCTCCCTCTGATCTTCCTGGGAATCCAGATTTAACCTCAGAGTCCACCTCAATTCTTCAATTGCCTTTGCCTCCAAAATCCTCAAAAATCAGTTATTATAACTCCCTCAATGACATGTCAGTACTCTTGTTAAAACCACAACTGGTGATAGACTTAATAATACTAGTACTCAGGGTTCACGATCCCTAATCAAGCACTCTTTTCCATCATAGCACATTGCTATCCAGCAGTCATCAAGTTTTAAGTCCTTCACTGCCAACATGTCTTGCTTCCTTCCACCTCTTACTTTCCATTTCTACTACTTATACCCCAAAGCAGTGGTTCTCAAACTTTTGCATGCATCAGAATCACCTAGCTTGTTAAAACACATTTTGTTGGTCCCTAACCTCAGAGATTCTGATTTAGTAAGTATGGGGAGGATCCAAAAATGCGTGTAACTAATATGTTCCCAGATACCCAGATAATGCTTATGCTGCTGGTGAGAGGACCACACTTCAAGAACCACTGCCCTAGAGTTCAGATGCCTTTCACCTTAAGAGGTAACTTATTTCAGTATTCTTCCAGAATTATAACTGAAAAACTATTACTTCTAAAATTTTGATCAAATTACTACTCGGTTAAAAATAAGCCACAACTTATGGCTATTTTCCACATGTGGCTTTTCGTAATTGTTTAAAATGTGTGCCCAACAGTATGAACAGTGCCTCCCTCCCAAAACAAATCTACTTTTATCCTGCTAATCTCATGGATATCTTCAGAATAGACCTTATAGACTTCCCACTCCATAATACAGCTTCTGCTGTCTTTACCTCCTACAAGGCCACCCTCTTCCCTCCTCCTCTCTACCTACCTGAAGGAGGCCTTCACCACTGTATTTGCCAAAACCACGTTTGGTCACTATCTGCTGCCTTTTATCTTTATGGTTTTAAGTTTTTACCAAGTACTCACAGATAGAGAAAACCCCCAAGAACCTAAAATTTAAAACAGAAAACAATGATATGAGTGACATGCATAAATAAAAGGCCTGACATATACACAAACTACACAAATACTGGTGTTTTAATAGATTAAGTGCAATCAATTAAAAGTTCATAAAAAGAATGTGCCAATCTTTTTAAAAATATGACTAAACACCGGCTGTCAAAAATTTATAGCTACCTCATTTAGGATGTTAAGCAGGCATCTGTTAGGGAAGAAAATTTTGAAGTAGAGAAAGTACTAAGTTTAACCACTTCCTACAACAGAAGTGGGTATCATTTGTTTTCTGAATGAAATGCACCACAAGAGAGTTGGTATGATGTGAAAGAAGAAACATGGGGTTCTACTCTGACCAATTATGATCTTAGGCAAGTTGATCAAGGCCTTCCCCAACCTTCCATTTCCATAATTAAAAGAAATTAAGGTTTAAAACTATACAGTCTACCTTACAAGATTGCGTTGCGGGTACAATAAGGTAATGTATATGAAAGAACATAACCTATTAGTTGGCACATAATAAGTATTTATTGAGTTTTAACTTTTTTTAATGTGAAAGCCAATGCAAAAATAGTATTATTCCAAAAATAAGATAAACAGAGCAAATTAATGAAACCTGAGTATGTCCATTTCCCAAGGAAAAAAGTTTTTTAAAGGATATAAAATAAAGAATACAAGTCCCTCAGAATGGTATACAGTAAATGTATCAATTCCCTGACTTAATGACCTTGAGAATAAAATCACTTGCAACTTCACAACTTAAAGGTTGTCTAAAAGTCAGCAAAAACTTGCCCTACTTGGTTTGGCTCAGTGGATAGAGCATCGGCCTGTGGACTGAAGAGTCCCAGGTTCGATTCCAGTCAAAGGCACATATCCGGGTTGCGGGCTCAATCCCCAGTAGAGGGCAGCCAATCAATGATTCTCTCTCATCACTGATGTTTCTCTCTCTCTCTCTCTCTCTCCCCTGCCCTTCCTCTCTGAAATCAATAAAAATATATATTTTTTAAAAAGTCAGCAAAAACTTTGACATACAGGGTTTAGGACAGGATTAGAGGTAGGAAAACTTAAATTCACCCTGAGCTTTTAAAGTTTAACTAGATATTTTCTTATTTTTTTTCTAATGGCCCAACCATTACAAATGTGTTCATCTGGCATGTATGTGTATTAAGCATACGTTTTTAATCTGTTATAGCTCCAGTGGTTCTCAACCTTCCAAATGCCACGACCCTTTAATACAGTTCCACATGTTGTGGTGACCACCAACCATAAAATTATTTTTGTTGCTACTTCATAACTGTAATGTTGCTACTGTTATGAATCGTAATGTAAATATCTGATATGCTATATGTGTTTTCCAATGGTCGCGACCCACAGGTTGAGAACCGCTGAGACTTTTGGTCCTTATGCACACTGCAAGATCCAATACCCAGATATTTTGCTTATCCCTGTGCATCAAAACTCTCCTCAATTCTAGTGGCCTATTCCTAGCACTCAAGAAAACTGGTAATACAATAAACTATTTATGAAGGCTTCCAACAACATAAACAAATACTTATTGAGCACTTTCTATGTTTAGACTGGGTATCTTCTTTTTTCAGGCTACTCATTGAACACTTTGTATGTGTCAGACACTGTTCAAAGCATCCAATATACACCATTTTTGTTTATGGTCCCAACTCTCAAGGAACTTACACTAATGGAGAGAGATGCACAAATAAATTTACATATGGTAGCTAATGACTGGTGCTCAGCAAAATAAAACAAGAGAAAATAATAGAGCTTAAATACAGTCCTTACTCTGGGTCTCCAAAAAATAATTAGATCCCTTGCCCTAGCTGGGTTTCTCACTGGTTAGAGTGTAGGCCCGCAGACTGAAGGACCTCGGGTTTGAGTCCAGTCAAGGGCATATGTACGTATGGGTTGCGGGCTCGATCACCTGTATGGGGCGTGCAGGGGGCAGCTGATCAATGATTCTCTCTCATCATTAATGTTTCTATCCCTCTCTCCCTCTCCCTTCTTCTCTGAAATCAATAAAAATATAATTTAAGAAAAGAGAAAGTGATGTTAGTTGTGGGTGTCCTTTATCAAGTTGAGGAAGTTTCTTTTTATTCCTACTTTGTTTTTATGGAAAGGGTTTGAATTTTATCAGATTCTTTTTTTTCTGTGTCTATTGATATGATCATGTAACTTTAAAAAAAATTCTATTGATATGTTACATCAATTAATTTTTAACATTTTAAAAATATATTTTATTGATTTTATACAGAGAGGAAGGGAGAGGGATAGAGAGTTAGAAACATCAATCAGCTGCCTCCTGCACACTCCCTACTGGACATGTGTCCGCAACCAAGGCACATGCCCTTGACCGGAATCGAACCTGGGACCCTTGAGTCCACAGGCCGATGCTCTATCCATTGATCCAAACCGGTTAGGGCACGTCAATTAATTTTTAGATGTTGAATTAACCTTATATTCCTCTGATAAATTCCATTGGTCATGGTGTATGATTCTATTCATATGTTACTAGATTTGGTTGGTTAGTATTTTATACTCATACTAGAGGCCCAGTGCATGAAATTCATGCACAGGTAGGGTCTCTAGCAGCTGCTGCTGGGGCCTCCCTTCCCCAGCTGCCGGCTGCCAGGGCTGGGGTCTCCCTTCCCCAGCTCCTGGGAGGTGTGGGTGCTGGGTGGAGGGGGTCAATGGGGAAAAAAGACAAACTAACAACGGGGACATCTGTAATACTATCAACAATAAATATAAATTTAAAAATAAAATATAAAATAAAATAAAAAAGCCAAACATTATTTACCCTCTCATATCATTTCCTACACTACAAAAAAAAGTTTTCTGGTTCCAGAAAGTAGAGTCAATACCCAAATCTACACATACACATCATCTTCAAAGGTACAATTCTCTTCCACATGTAATAAGTAAATAATAGTTTGGTAAAAGATAAGCCAATCTTAAAAAACTAGCTATTTCTGATTTTTTTAAAAATTACTTGTCATAAAGATGATATAAACCTATCAAATCTTACCAAATTCATCCTGTGTGCTTGAAATAGCTATGTCAGTAAAAGGATTTATTCAATCATGAATATAGCATTCTTATTAGTACGCATACAACTTTTTTTTTTTTAATATAGGTAAAGGATCGCCCTGGCCAACATGGCTCAGTTGGTTGGAGCATCTGCCAGTGCACTGAAAGGTCACAGGTTTTATTCCCAGTTAGGGGTACTAGGTTATATGGCAGGGTGGGGGGTGGGGGGTGTCATACGGAGGCAACCAAACAATGTGTCTCTCTCACATCAATGTTTCTCTCTCTCTCAAATAAAATAATAATAATAATAATTATGTCTGGCATGGCTCAGTGGTTGAGCATCAACCTATGAACTGGAAGGTCACAGTTCAATTCCCAATTAGGACACATACCACAGTTGTGGGCTCAATCCCCAGTGTGGTGTGTGCAGAAGGCAGCTGATCAATGATTCTCTCTCATCACTGATGTTTCTATCTCTCTCTCCCTCTCCTTTCCTCTCTAAAATCAATAAAAATACATTTTTTTTAAAAAAGATAGGCAAAGGGTTTTGAATACAAAAAAGTCATTCTTGTTTCTAAATGAGTTTAGAACATTTAGGTTCTATCCCAAAAAATAACATGAAGTAACAGTCAACAATAGTATAGTCAATGTACTACCTGATTCAATTAAATTTGACAAATATATACTGTATGAGGTCAACACAAACTTTAATCACCAAGCCAAATTGATAAACCTGTCATTTTGTCTTTCACACTTTATGTTCCATGGCCAATTACTGCAAAACAACCTAAGTTCTACACTATGACCTACTTTAAAGAGACAAGGTGTTAAAAATATATATATATAAACTACTATAAAGATTAGCCTTTATGCCTTTATGTTAGTCTTAAAATTGTTCAAATAATACCTGCCTTAATCAGTAGAGAATTCTGTAATATGTGCAGTCACCGAAGAGATATTATTAAAAGTATGGTAGGCAAACTGCCACATAAATAATCCACCAATATGCTCTTATCAAAAGCTACGCTATGGAAGGGATTTACACTTCAGATATAATTTTGTCATGTAATCTTAGAAAGGAAAACATGTCACCCTAAACTTCAAAATTATCACCCAAAATTCTAAGAAAGATCCCCCAAATATGTGGTGTACCTTCTTACATAAAATGACTACAATTGCACATGAACCAAGAGAGAGAGAAAAAAAAAAAAAGGTTAGATAAGGAAAGGTGCAACAGGTAGCAATCACTATAATTAACAAACAAACAAACAAACAAAATCTTACCAGGACAAAAATTATAGACTTCTTGTATCTCCCTACAACTACCTTAAAAAATATGAAAACTTTTGTTTGATGAAAGGCTCTTCCTTTGAAAGACTGGATCCCAATATCCCTTAGATATGTATGTAACAAGTCAACAATTCTCCAAGTTTGATATGATAAGCATAATCTTTTTTTCCCAAAGAAAGTTTAATTCCAGAAAAGTCAAAACAAAATAATTCCTAAATGTACAAAATTCCACTACTGATACACTTTACTCTGAAAAGTTAAAGATAAAGAAATATAATCTCAACACATGGATTAGAAGAGGCAAGTCTCTGAAATAAGGCTTGCCAGAACACATACCTGCTGGATATACTTGCCAATACACTCCACATCTTTTTACCAATCACATCAAGGGGAAAAAAATGTAGTCTTTTCTCAAAAAGAGTGGAGATCATCAACAAGTGGATTAAAGAATTACTCTTTTCCCCTCCAAACTAAGTCTAAAACACAGAGCCAATAAAACCACCATAAATTCCTTCAGTGTCTTCTAGGTCTTCCAATTCACCAAATTTCACATAATAAATACAATTTCGTGGCTTTCCTCATACCCTACTCTACAAAGACAAATTCAAATTTCTGAAATAAATATATGGTGAGAATATTAATAAAGCTCTCTGACTAGGGAAGCAAAATCAAATTCTTAAAGTCCAATAGGGAAACCTTGAGAAGAAAGCAGGGCCTAAAGGAGCGCATGCATATTCATATGCACATACAAACTAACTGCCTCCAAAACATTACCAAGTAAAAATTTCCTTCAACAAGATGTCATGTATCATACATTCCTCCCAAAATACAGAACTTCATCAGCATCCAGTATTTTACCTTTTCTCAATCCCCCCCCCTTCCTTCCAAACCTATCCAAGTATTAATTTGTTTAAAAAAAGATAAAGACTCAATAGTTTTACTCCCCAGCTCAAGGCCACAAAACCTGGCACACCAAAATCTTTAAAAAACTATATCGAACTATCCTTCCTCAAACAGGTTTGCCTCTGAAATTTACATTCTAACTTAATTTGAATTATTACAATGTCAGTATTGCAAAATTAGGAATCCTTGAAAGTTGTAATCCAAAAAGTCCTCGGATTTACAATGGTTTCTATAGAAGTTAAAGGCTACATATAACCACATTTCCAAACAAGATGAATATGAAGGTTATAACTACTTGGCCTAAAACCCAAATGAGGTAGTCATAATATACCTTCTCTCCTCCTCTAGTGTACAGAAAAGCCACCTGAAAAGTTGTAATCACAGTATGTTCAGAAATGGAAACATTATAGTTATTCTACCTCAAAACTGGAAAAAAAACATAACAAGAAAATACTAACCAATCTCTGGCTGTAACGAATCCTTTCTTCTTCGGGTTCCATCTCTCACTCTTCTGTTGAAATTACTGTAAAGAAACCACTCCAGGGCTGCCTTCCTCTTCCTCCTTAGGAACCAGATTGATTGCAACACTGAAGAATAATGATATGAGCAGAGATGAGAACTCAAACTCAACCTTTCCTTCCACGGGAAAAAAAGTGTTTAAAATATGTGTAAGTTAAAGGCTCTCGGAGAAATCTGGTTCCTCTTCATCTGTTTGGGACCTCTCTGCTCTTGGGCAAGTGGTTCCATGTCATGACCAACATTAATCAAATTACAACAGTCCAAGGCCTAAGCAATAGGAGATGCTGGTTTCAGTTCCTTGTGGTCGGGCCACACCACTTGTTTCTCCCCACAGGATACAATTAGCAAGGATCCCCTTCATGGCAGCATTAGCAAAAAATTTTTTTTAAACGGGGGGGCGGGGAGGGGGGGGGGGCGCGCACTGACCAGGTGAAGCAGGTACTGAAGTAATCCAGATCCTACCCAAATTAGTTCTCTCTCACTGGTAATTAGAAACTAGAGGGAAGAAGGGCAGACTAACCATATAAAAAGAGGACAAGAAATTAGGATTTGAAGAAAGACTTCAAAACACTTTCCCAGACCCCTCTAGAAAGCAACAATCTTCGTCTTCCTTCCTAAGGATCTTTTCATTCCCAAACCCAACCCAAGATGTGTACAACCCTGAAATTCAAGAGTTGCACATCAGGAACAAAAATTCCATCAGATACTTCTGGGTAAAAAAAAAACAAAAACAAAAACGGTCCTACCTATAGATATAATACATCTTTTCCAAAAATTAAGTAAAGACAGGTTTGCGCAACGGACCCATCATACCAAGAATGGTTTTTCTGTTTTTCTAAACACTCTTGTAGATGATGGCTTCCATAGGGAATGCAGATTTGTTTTCCTAACTACATTACCGCCACGTTAATAGCATCCTTTCAAAACTGCTGCGAGCCCGGAGGACCCGGGGACACAGTTGGTGCGCGCAGTCCGCGGCAGAGCTCTCCGGGGGAAGCCCTCGCCCCCGCCGGGGCGGAACCGCGTTGGCACCCCCTGGGCGAGGGTCGCCAGGGCTGGAGAGCAGCCGGGGCCGGAGAGCAGAGACCGGCAGATCGCGCCCGGCTCCCCCGGGAAAGGCGTTTCAATGGTTCGCCCATCGGAAAAAGAAATAGAAACTTTACATTAAGTCTTTAGATAACACAGAGAACCAAACTTCCAAAGGGGGGGGGGGTAGAGAGGGAAATCTCACCGGGGGTTTTGCTCTTGAGTTCTTGACCAAAAGTAAAAGATTCCAAAAACTGAGAGGAAAAAAATTAAATCCCAATCGTCGTCTTCGTTTTTTTTTTTCCCCCGTGGATCAACCCAGTATCCAGAGAGGGTCAGAGCGACCCGGAAAAGAGAGGAAACAGTTGCTGAATCAAACCTCCTCTTCTGGCTTTGGAGACCGGGAGTCGGAGGCGTCAGGAGAGGGGAGCGCGACCCCTCGGCGCCGAGCCCGGGGCGCCCCCGCCTCCCCCGGGCCAGCGGTCAGCAGCCGGAGCCCGAGACCCGGGCCGGCCCCGGCCGCGGGAAGCACCCTCCTCGCCGTGCCCGCGGCCAGCAGCCGCCTGACCGTCTCCGGAGCCCGAGATCGGCGGCCGATCAGCTGAGACCGGCCGGCCCGAGGCTCCCCGCGCCGCCCCGGCCCCCCGGAACGCGGGCCCCGGCCCCGGGGGGCAGAGAGGGCGGGAGCGGCAAGGCGCGCCGAGCTGGGGGCCCGGGCTCCCCTCGCGTCTCCCCCTCAGCCCGGGCTCCGCGCTGCGGGACGAGCCCCCGATTACTCCCCAGTCGCAGAGAAGGGATTCCGGGGGATGGGCCCCCTGGCGTTGCTCCTCCTCCCGGTGCGCCCCTTGCCCAGAATAGACAGAGCGGCGACAGGCCCAGCCGCCGGGAAGGTGCTCTGCGAGCCGCAGCCGCCGCTGCTGCCGCCGCTGATGCCGGGGAGGGGTGTTGTTTCCCTCACACAGGAGGAGCCGCTGAAGCAGCCGCCGCCATTTTGAACCCGTCAGACTCTCACATACACACAGCTCCTCCGCTGCGCACTGCGCAGGCGCCGCCTCCCCACCCCTCCTCCGGCTCGCCTCTCCACCCCCCACTCCCCTTCAAGCCTCCCTACGCTCTTACCGCTCTCCCGGGCGCACGTGAACGCGCACGCGTCACTCTCCTCTACGCGGACACTCCGCCGGCGCGCGCACGCGCGGAAGCGTCGGCCTCTAAACGCCCGCGCCCGGCGACGCCGACGCGGCTCCCTGCCCCCCCCCCCCCCCGCGTCGGCTGCTGGCCCTCTCTCAGGCCCGCTGCCCCCACTCCCCGCGGGCTTCCTTCCAGAGCTCGGGCCGGCCCGCTGCTCGCGCCTGCGCGCAGGCCACGGTGCCTCCTCCGCGCGCTCTCCCCCCCCACGCCTGGTTCTAACACACAGACACACACGTACACTTCGCCTCTGTGACCCCGCCCCTCGCGGCCAGCTGCGCCCGCGGCCCTCCCCCACCTCTCCCCGGAGGGTGGTGACCCCCGACCCCCCACAAAGCACAACCACCCCCCAGCAGTGGGAGCAGCGCCTGGTTCCCCTGCAACCGCCCCAGGCAGCCGGTCACAGTCACACCACCTGCGGTCCGGGCGGCCTGGGCCGGGGCGGCCGTTGCCCGCCTCAAAGCGGGGTCTCCCGGGGTCAGGACGCTGGGCCCGGCCAACCCGACCTCGGCGCCCCGCTCGGGCCTGCCCAGGGAGAGGGAGCGCGGGAAAGGGACGCCTCCCCGTCTGCTGCCCTCCCCTTGCGCCCGCCAGTGGGCCGAAGCCAACCTGTCCGCCATCCCCGGGCAGGCCCGGCGCCCCCGCCGCGGGACCCGTCCGCCCTCGGCTCGGGGGGCGCTTCTCGGTGCAGCGGCCTGGCCCCGCCTCACCCGCTCCTCGCCGCTCCGAAGGGGCAGGAACCGGGAGTAGCATGTCTGTCCTGGTGTCGGCGACCCGGGGGCAGCGGGGGGGACTCCAGGCGCTTGACAAGGGCGTCCACAGGTACCAGGCGCCCCCGTGGTCTCCGCGACGGCCCGGGGGCGGCGGGAGCCGGCGCGCCCACAGCAGGCCCGAGGCGCCGGGTAGGTGGCCCTGGAAGCCCCCGCTCCTCGGCCACGCTCGGGTTTCCGCAGCGCCGGTGCCCCCGGCGGCCCGGGTGGGACGTGACCCCGCCCCCGGCGAGTCGGGGCGCCCTCCACGGAGGGGTGCGCGGGCCGCCCCCGGCCCCAGGTTGGCATCTCTGCCCCGGGGCCGAGGCGGGCGCGGGAGGCCCAGCCGGGAAGATGTCTCCTCTCGGTGCGCGCAGCTTCGCGCGAGGGTCAGCGACGGGGCAGCGGCCGCCCGAGGCGCGCCGGCCCTGCCCACGAACGGGCTCCCGCGGCTCGACAGCGGCCCGACGGGCTGGCGGGCAGGGGACGTCGACGGGGCCCGGCCGGAGGGAGCTGAGCGACGCCGTGCGAGCAGCCCGGCCGCGACCGGGGCATCCCCCCGCCGCTCTCGTGCTTGGGGCCCGTTGAGACGATGCCTCCCCTCCAGGACCTCGGCTGGGGCGTTGCGCATCCGCGGCCGCACCACTGGCCAGACGGCACGCTCGCCGGGAGGCGGCACCCCGGTCCCCTCCTCCTGCCTTGGTTCCCACTCAGTCCCTCCGATGCCTGGGATGCGGGGATGGGGGGGAGAGGCAGGGCATGGAGTGTGAATCCTACCACCGGCAAACACAGCCTCCCACTCCTTTAGGGAGAAAGACAGTTGAAATGATGGCACCTTCTCTTCCTACCAAGGTTTGCATTCTGGCATAAGGGCACGGTGTAAACCCGAGGTATTATTTATTACCACTCTGGGCTTTCCTGCATGCAAACTCTGGGAGTTTTACGGACATTCTGTGCTTGGTTTCACAACATCCTTCCGGGACAAGCTCGGGGGCCAGGTAGCGTTTTAAAGACAGACACTCGGAGCTTGCACGGCCACTCTCACAGAGGGGAGGGCAGCCCTCGGCCACGGCAGCATCTCGCAAGCGAGGATTTGTTCGTATGGTATCACCCTCTTGCATTCCCCTCGTTGGGAAATAGTCTTTACTCTGATGGCAGTTTTGTTCAGACTTCTTAGGTTTTCAGAGCACTGATAGCAAGGTCTTTACCAGAACTTTATCGGGTCTACAGCCTTCTTCTTAAGTCTTTCAAACGACAGTCGATATTTACAAGTCTCCCACACAGGCACCACCAGATGCGATCCCCTAGGCATCTGGGTCTCTGTAGGTATAGAAAAATGCAGCAGCTTGTTTATTTTGTTAAGTGGGAAAGATTTTTGCCATTTGTCAGATTAAGGAAGCCTTGGGCCTCACTGCTATTTGCAGAATCAGTGCCTTTATTTTCTCTCCACTCATCCCTGTAGCCCACGGGATACAAACAGAGAGAAGGATGCCTCTTGCTGTAGGTCAGCTTGGTCCTGCCCTTTATCTTAAGGTCCAGGGCCCCGTAACTAATTAGTCCTGATCTGAGTTGCTCACCTTCAGCAAACAAGTGCCTTCTACAGGTTTAACTCAGGTGAGTGTGCTGGGAGGAAACCTAAGAAGAATCCAAGAACAATAATAGTTAATACTTATTTTGGGACAGGACCGCAAATAAAGGTTTGTGCGATTGCAGCCAGGTCTTTTCCAGTTGAAAACCATTTGTTGACTAGTCTGCAATGGGAGAAATGATGTTTAAAGAGACATACACAGCCCTAGCAGGTTTGGCTCAGTGGATAGAGCATCGACCTGTGGACTGAAAAGTCCCAGGTTCGATTCCGGTCAAGGGCATATGCCGAGGTTGCGGGCTCAATCCCCAGTAGGTGGTGTGCAGGTGGCAGCTGATCAATGATTCTCTCTCAGCATTGAGGTTTCTATCTCTCTCTCCCTCTCCCTTCCTCTCTGAAATCAATAAAAATGTATTTTAAAAAATAAAAAAATAGACAGACATACACAATGGTTTCTCCACAAGCCAGCTTTGTTAATATTCCGAGGCAGATGTGCAGGGTGAGATAAAAGATAAGCAGATGGCTAGTGATTCCCCCACAATCACAATGGCTGTGGTTGGCAAGAGTATATCATATGGTTTACTGTTTTGTCCTTAAAAAAAAAAAAAGGCCATTTTCAAGGAGAATAGAGCTTGGGGAAGTCCCCAAGAAGGCCGCTTCAATTGTAATGGCAGGGAGAAGGGGAGAGTGATAGATGAGAAGAAGGAAAGAAAAATTCCTTCTAGAATCATTGAGTAGAGCATCCCTGGCTGGAACAAGCTGGTGCCTTAATAAGGTATTAACAAATCTCTGCCTTCTTGAGCAAAGCTAAGACCCAACAAATGCTGAGAGTCAAAATCCAGACCACCAACTTCTTTTGTGAGACTTCAGTGAGTGAAAAGAGAACGCTGTAGTCTCGTCAACTAAATTATTTTCAATTTTTCTGCACTCCTTAAATGTTAAGGAGGAAGTGGGGATGTCCCAAAAAGTGGAGGTCTGAACCAAAATAAAGAAGTTGGTCTAGCCCTAGCCGGTTTGGCTCAGTGGCTAGACTAGAGCATCTGCCTGTCAATTCCGGTCAAGGGCACATACCTCAGCTGCAGGATCCTCCCTGGCCTGGGTCCTAGCTGGGGCACGTGCAGGAGGCAACCAATCAACGTGTTTCTCTCACATTGCTATTTCTCTCTGTCTTTCCCTCTCTCTAAAATTCACTGGAAAAATATCCTTGGGTGAGGATTTAAAAAAAAAAAAGTTGGTTTTTAAGATCCCCGGAGATAGCGTAACCAGTAAGCAGTTAAAAAGCTCTGGAATCAGCCCTGGCAATGGTTAGAGCATTGGCCCTTGGACCAAAGGGTCGCAGGTTTGATTCCTGGTCAAGGGCATATGCCGTACCTCAGTTGCAGGTTCCCCAGCCCCAGCAGGGGCGTATGCAGGAGGCAGCCAACTGTGTCTCTTTCACCAGTCACCGATGTTTCTCTCCTTCTCCTCCCTCCCTCCTACTCTCTCTATAAACCAATGGAAAAAAATATCCTAAAAAAAACAAAACTCTGGGATCAGAGACTGAATGTTTACTATCCAATCAGTCTTAATGAACTCCTCAGAGCCTTGGTTTTTCATCTATAAAGTTGGAAAAATACCTCTCAAAGTGAAACATTGTCTTAAAGCTCAGTGTTTGGCACATTTACTGTTTCTGATCTCTAGCTTTAAAGAAAGTTTTTAGTAAAGATGCTTCAATACAGTGGGGCCTTGACTTACGAGTGTCCCAACTAACGAGTTTTTCGAGATACAAGCCGTTTCTCGGCCGATTTTTTGCTTTGAGTTGCGAGCTAAAATTCGGGTTACGAGCCAGCTTCAGATACCCCACCGCTAGTTGGTGCAGCGAACGTCACAGTGAACGCCACAACATCAGCCCAGCATCACGTGTCTCACTCGTTCACTTTAACGATTTGACATACGAGTAATTTGAGTTACGAGCTCAGTCACGGAACGAATTAAACTCGTAAGTCAAGGCCCCACTGTATGCCCTAGTTGGTTTGGCTCATTGGTTACAGCACCGGTCAGCTGACCAAAGGGTCTAAGACACACACCTTGGTGGCAGATTTGCTCCCCACACCCCTCCCCGCTTCCTGGTGATACATGATGTTTCTCCTCTCTCCCCTCCTCCTCCCTCCCTTTCGCTCTCTAAAAATCAATGGAAAAATTATCCTCCAATGAGGATTAAAAAGAAAAAAAAAATCCTTCAATATTTAAGCAGATTTACAGAGTGTAAGTCATGACTCTTGGCTTTTCTTTCCTTTCCTAGTTCCCAAGTCTCTCTTTCCTCCCTCGCTCTGATCTCGATTTTTCTCTCTTCCCTGACTCTTTCTGTCTTTCTCTCATCACCACCCACCTCGTGAGGTCCTGTTATTTCCATCCTTCTCTCAGTCACTGTGCTGCTCCTCACCTGCTGCGTTCATTCCTCTTTCCTAGCCAGCTGTTGTCATCTGCTCTTTCATCATCAGAGTAGACCTTGCATGCCCACTTCCCCTTGGTGCACTTAACATGTGCGCTCTGGTTTTGTTACTGAACCATTTCCTGAACATCTCCCTTCACCTCCCTCCACTAGACTGTAAGGTCCTTGAAGTCCACATTTGTATTCCTTAAAAGGCCTTCCGAAATCAATACCACATGCTCACTGTGTCAACCTGAAGGTGGCTAAAAACTCGGTGTTGGGTGGTTATAAATTTTAAGGGATAGAAATTTTTCTTTTGAGCCTGGAAGTAAAATCTGAGTTGAGCAGGGTGGCACTGGGGACGGAAGCCGGAAATGCCCTGCAGATTGTCATGTCATTGAACATGGATGGCACACGAGATACTTGTAAGTTTCATGGACTTTGGGACTACAGTACCACCACCCTCCCTGGCCCAGTGGCTTCTTGCTGCCACCCCGTCCCCCCAGGCATATGGCCTGTGAAGGCCTGCCTCTCCTGAGTCATGAGGTTGACTTTGGCTACTGGGGCAGCGGCAGCAGCATCCGGGATCCACCTGCTCTTTTGGCCACGTTAGCTTCTCCTTGGGGCCAGGCTACCCTCACTTCCACTTTTAAAAGGGAGGGACTTCCTGCCCTTCTTGACAATGGGGCCTCGCTACACCTGTGCTTGGTAGGGAGCGTTACTTGCTATCTTGGGGTTTCAAAGTTGGTTTGCAACCTTGTGTTTGTGTGCTGGCTCTGCTGGTGATAGTTCTGTGGTGCCCAGCCACATCCCCAAGGGATCAGTTGCCTAAACACTTCAGCCTGTACCTAGATCCTCTCCGAGGGTTTCATCTTTGCCCATCTTCTTCATGGGCATTCACTGCCTTATGGCAGCTTCAGCTAAGGCTGGCATTCCTTTGGCTGCTTTGTGTGGGGTCCTTACCAGCTGTGTGTAAAGAACCCAGTCTCTTAACTCCATTCTCTCTTTAATAAAAACACAAATCATGACTCCTGCTGGATTTCCTTCTAGGGTTATGGAGGAGTCAATTGGACTAATGGACATAAATGTCCTATGGAAGCTGGGAGACAGCATATTTTGAAAGTATTTCTGGTTCTCCTATTTTTTTCCCTACATGAAGGATTTGTTGCAGTTCCTGAGTATTGTGGGCCCAACACTAAATTGAGTGCTTAGATGGAGAAAGTAGATTTGAAAAATTAGAAAGCTTGCTTTTACCCTTGAAGACTTCAGGTCATGGAGGAGATACTGCTGGAAGCCGGTCCATCCTTGCTGCTTGACACAGTCGCTGCAGGGAAGAAACATCTGCACAGCATATGTTTCAAGCGTATATGGCGTACTGGCATACTGTTCTTAATATGTTTGCTCACCTTCTTGGCGCTATGTGTTTTAAACAAGGTCACCTCTCCGAGAAAGGTTGTTTCCCCAGGTAGGGATTTTTCCCTGAAGTTAGAGAGTGAATAAAAACCCTTAACTAAATTCCAGGCGGGTAGTTAATCACTTTAACTAGGAACAATCATCCTTAAGCTACATAATCTTTACTCCCTGGAATGGAGATAAGAAATGCCCTAACCTTTGGAATAGAAATTGGCAGGATTAAAATCAACTGGTATAAATACAGATGTAACAAGACAATAAAAGACAGAACCTGGCTGGAGATCCTGGCTAGAGAACCTGGCTAGGCTGCTGATCAATTGAACGCTGTCTCTGTGTCATTCCTTCTTCGCCGACTCGGTCCACAGCTTTGGGAACCCCTGGACCTTCTGGGGTTGGACCCCAACAAGATACCATGAAGCTATGACATTCTTAAAGAACCACCTTCACCTTAACCGGTTTGGCTCAGCAGATAAAGCCTCGGCCTGTGGACCAAAGGGTCCCGGGTTTGATTCTGGTCAAGGGCACATGCCTGGGTTGTGGGCTCGATCCCCAGTGGGGGGCATGCAAGAGGCAGCCAATCCATGATTCTCTCTCATCATGGATGTTTCTATCTCTCCCTCTCCCTTCCTATCTGAAATCAATAAAAATATATTTTTTTTTTAAAAAAAAAGAGAGAACCACCATCATTGTAGTGAATGTAGGCAATAAGGACTGGGTATAGAATTCCATTTGGATGTAGGCTCCATAGGGCAGAATGTTTTGTTCAGTTGTTCATGTTCATTACTGCATCCCCTGTGCCCAGAACAGTGCCAGGCATAGTTGGCACTCATTCTTCATATTTATTGAATCAGTGAATAAAAACTAATGCAGTGAGTGATGCATTTGAGGGACAGAGGAGTGTGAAGGCTTGGCAGGCAGAGCTTAAACCCTTGCAGAGAAGTTTGATTTTGATAAAGAGAGGCACATCTGTCCTGGAGCAGAAGGTAATGTAATAGCTATTATTCCAGGTAAACGGTTCCTGCAGCTGTCACTTCAGCTGGAATAGAGGTGTTAGAATCGAAAGCCCCTACTGCTGCAAACCAGCCAGGAGGTAAGTATGCACATCTCAGGCCAAGTTCTTCACTGTCTTTTTATGTCAGCCTCTCCTGTGATCTAGCCTCTCTGCTCCACTTATCTCCGCAGCCTCCATTCACTGGGCCATGCCTTTAGAGTCCATATTAGAGCACCGCTTTTGATGTGATATTATAAACTTAATATCTCCAGTCAATTGTTTTTCACAATGCCCCTTTAATTATACTGTTTATTATATTCGAAGTGTATAATTTTAAAACGACAACCTTCTTTTTCCCCAGGATGTTTGCTACATACTTAAACTCTGAAATGTATTCAGTCTTCTTTTATTTCTGGCTAAATCTATTTTTGCACTCTCTGGGGGAACCACAAGAAAATATTGACTGTGTTTAAGGTGAGATTTCCATGTTATATTTTTGCAATTATACTTGATTTGCCACAGCTTGGAGTTGATGTTTCTTTTTGTTTTATTTTTAAGGGTTCATGTTTTGATTGGTCATAAGTACTAGATCTGCTTATACTTTGATCTAATTATCTTCTTACTAGAGGCCCCGAGCACGAATTTGTGCACCAGTGGGGTCCCTCGGCCTGGTCTGCGGGATTGTCGAACCGGCTCTTCGACATCCCCCAGGGGTCCTGGGTTGTGAGAGGGTGCAGGCCAGGCTGAGGGACCCCACGGGTGCACAATTGGGGCCAGGGAGGGATGCGGCAGGTTGGCCAACCCGTCTCACTCAGTCCCAATCAACTGGACCCTCCTGGTCAGAGTGTCTGACCCTGGTGGTCAGTGCATATCATAGCGAACAGTTGAGCGGCCTTAGCATATCATTAGCATATTATGCTTTGATTGGTTGAATGGAAGACCGGACACTTAGCATATTTTATTATATAGGATTGGTGAGCCACATATCCTTATTAACTTTCTATTCCTGTATAATTGTATTGGTAAGGAATGTGGGAGACACTCTTTTTTTATTTTTTTGGAAGACGCTATATACCTTAGTCCTTTATTATTTTAACTGATTACGAGATTTACCCATCTATTTTTTAAATGTTTTTATTGATTTTAGAGAAAAAGGAAGGGAAAGGGGGAGAGAGAGAAACATTGATCAGCTGCCTCTTGCACGTCCCCTACTGGGGATCAAGCCTGAAACCAGGACATGTGCCCTGACCAGGAATTGAACCCGTGACCTTTTGAGACAACGCTCAACCAACAGAGCCACATGGACCAGGACTACCCATCTATGTTTTTAATGCATCTGTTTATATTGGTGAAAGCTTGTGGTTTCCGTAAATGTTAGTATTTAAACATTTTCTATTTCATGTTGGTATTTAGTATTCATTTACTATTTCCTATATTTTATGCATTTTATAGTTAAAAATGCATAAAAGTAGGCAATTGATTTCTCACTTCTGGCTTGCTGGAAGATATAGAATCTACAGGGGCTTCCTTTTTCTGAATCCACACTCTTCCTCTTGAAGGGACCATATTTCTTTCTACATGCATTTAAGTTGCTCTTTATTACACAGGCAAGTAATTTAGATGAAATTAATAGTAGAACAGTGTCCCTAATTTCCAATGCTTTCTCTTAATTTTTTAATGTACTTATGATTAAAACTGCCTCACATCTAAGTGAATCTCTTTATGACCATTACCCTCATCAACCACAAAATACATACTAATTTCTAAGCATCTGCTGGCTCCTCAGGAGTTAAAAATTATAGGATTTGGACCCTGCCCTCAGGAGCTTACAGTTTAAATTGAAAAACAAAAAACAAAAACAAAACAAAACCACAAACAAACACTACTTCAAAAGTGCCCAGCATGGCAGAGCCGGAGAAGGAGAAATGAAGGCTGTTCCTGCACTGCATAGCTTTCAGAGCTGCAGCAACACCACTCTCAAACCCAGTGTGTTTATTTGGTATTGCACTAATTTCTTCCCTAAAGAGTCTGTTAGGTCCTCATCGATGAAGGAAATATTAGCACTAAATCACAGAATCTTAGAGCTGGCATGGAGCTTGGAGGTCATTTAATCCAACCAAATCATTTTTCTTTAATAGCTATTATTCCAGGTAAACTGTTCCTTTTTTTCCCCTTTCTTTTTTCTGAGAGAGAAGAAGGGAGAGAGAGAAACATTGATTTGCTGTTCCACTCATCTATGCATTCATTGGTTGACTCTTGCATGTGCCCGACTGGGGATCAAACCCAAAACCTTGGCGCATCAGGACAATGATCCAACCAACTGAGCTATCCAGCCATGGCTCCAATCAGATCATTTAAAAAACTGGCAGCCTGAGGCCTGAAGATGTTAAACAGCTTGGCCAAGGTCATGCAGCTAGTTTAGTAAGGAAATTGGAACCATAAACCATGTCTTCTGATAGCGCTCTTTCTGCTACGCCTTAAATTGATGGCATTTTTAACCAGGCCTAATGTTTGTTCATGTGTTCCTTCCCCAGAAAGAGCACCTGCCTGTGCAGGGCACTATGCTTGGCACTGGGGTTGCAACATGAGTGTGCATGAGAGCACATTTTGGGGGTCTCGGGTGACCATGTAAATGAGCCTTTAAGCCGAGATCCTTTGAAAGAGTGGAAGAGTCTAAGAACTATATGTACATCGGGCATAAGCCAGGACAAGTGCTCTGATGGACATCAGGTCTGTGCAGGGTATATACCTGGTCTATTCAGGATACTTACTGTGAGGGCACAAATGTGGGAGGAGCCAATTCTGCTGTGAGGGAGGGGTGTCCAGTCCCGAAGGCTTTGTGGAGGAGGCAATGCTTGAAAGTTACTGGGGTGCCCTAACCGGTTTGGCTCAGTGGATAGAGCTTCGGCCTGCGGACTCAAGGGTCCCAAGGGCATGTATCTTGGTTGCGGGCACATCCCCAGTGGGGAGTGTGCAGGAGGCAGCTGATTGATGTTTCTCTCTCATCGATGTTTCTAATTCTCTATCCCTCTCCCTTCCTTTCTGTAAAAAATCAAATATAAATATATATATATATATATATATATATATATATATATATATATATATATATAAAGAAAGTTCCTGGGGTTTTGATATTCATCAAGAGGACAATGTGGGAAGGGCATTTCCCACCCCTGGCATCTAGACACACGGCAGGGCAGCCAAGAAGAGCTGAGGCGGCAGAGGGGGAGGGAGGACCTCCCCACCCTATTCAGCACATGGGTGGGGCTTTGTCCTTTGCAGAGAGGAGGGGTATTTGGCCACCCAGGCAGCAAGTATTGTCTACTAGGTAGCAGGCACTGGGGATACCATGGACACTACAGGCAGACCCCTGCTCAGACATGGTGCAGTGGCCCAGTGGCGACCCCGGAGATACACTGCGCCACACAATGAACATATCACCTTGCTCAAGCCACACCGGTCTCAGATTTCAAATGGGACCTGCGCCTCTCCTGGTAGGTCATTGTCCTAGGATATAAGTGAGTTAGCATTCACAGTGCAAGAACACCCTCAGGACCATAGCAAGTGCTTGTCAAAAAAAATTGTGGCCCGGCCAGTGTGGCTCAATAGTTGAGCGTCAACCTATGAACCAGGAGGTCAAGGTTCGATTCCCGATCAGGACACATGCCTGAGCTGCGGGCTCGATCCCCAGTGTGGGGCATGCAGGAGACAGCCGATCAATGATTCTCTCTCATCATTGATGCTTCTATCTCTCTCTCCCTCTCCCTTCCTCTCTGAAATAAATAAAAATATATTGAAAGAAAAAAAAAAAAGACCATGGGAGAAACAAGATATCCCTGGAAAGTGTAGAAAGGAGGCCAGAATCCAGGGACAGGGCTGCAGGGAGGAGGACTCTGCCCAGCTCATTATATTAGTGCTTGCAGAATGAATGGATGTAGGAAGTGTTCAGCAGAGGAAGAGGAATCTATGAAAATAGCTGAGCAGGAGAGAGTAGAGAGATAAGAGAGGAAAAGGTGCGGCTAGCATGGAGAGTGTGAGCAGGAGGGAGGGGCCCAGGCGTCAGATGAAGCTGCAAGACCACCCTTGGATGGGGAACCATTATGACATCACTGTCAACCTTTGCCAACAGAATCAATGCAGTTGGCAAAGTGGGGGAGTTGGAATGCAATGAGCCGAGAATGAATGGGAAGTAAGCAAAGATGGTGAGTGTATACCCTTCTTTCAAGTAAGAAAAGAAGGGGTACACCCTGTGAAGAGGAGAGCAGAGGGAAGACAAAAAGGGGGGTGGTCATTGGAGAGAAACAAGCTTGTGTGTCCTGCAAAAAAGTGTCAGTAGAGAAAGGTGGAGCCCTAGCCAGTTTAGCTCAGTGGATAGAGTGTCGAACTGCAGACTGAAGGGTCCCGGGGTCAATTCCGGTCAAGGGCACATGCCCAGGTTGCGGGCTCGATCCCTAGTGTGGGCCATGCAGGAGACAGTCAATCAATGATTCTCTCTCATCATTGATGTTTCTATTTCTCTCTACCTTCCCCTTCCTCTTTGAAATCAATATAAATATTTTTTTTTTTAAAAAAAAAAAGGAAGAAAGAAAGAAAATGGAGCCTGGAAATCAGGGATAAGAGATAGAGCAGGAGGTTCTCAGAGAGGAACAGCCAGGGAGGCAGACTGGCCCATGAGATTAGCTCCTCTGAACGTGAAGAGAGGTGTGGGAGCAGTGCCCAGGCAGGGTGCTGGGCAGGAGGTTGAGGGAATTTACACTTGAAACCCCTGGAATAGCCACGGGGACGGAGAAGGCAGTGCAGCTGGAGTCAGTTTTGAGTTCAACCCCGTTGTGACAGTAGGCGCGTCTCACTGCTCTTCACTTCCTTGGAGGGAGAGGTGTGTGGGTTTGGGGAGCTGAGCGAGTGATGGTCCACTTCCTGTGACCGCTAGTCATGCCAGAGGCCAGTGAGGGCCCCGGCAGGTGCCTACACAGGAAGGAGAGCTTAGAGTCCAAAGCAGGTTGCGATGGCCCCTGCAGGCAGATAAACAGCTGTTTCTATCTCTCTGCGTCTCAGCCTCTGCCTCTCTCCCACCCATTGCCCTTAGGCTTTCTGCAAAGCCCAGCCCTCAGCCCTCAGCCCTCAGCCCTCAGCTCTTCTCTCCTTTGAAGTCCTCATTTATTCTAACTTCAAATATAGTCCAACCTACCTTGGTCCTGACCTTTCCGAACCCCTTGCCAGCAACTTCATCCTTGGCGTTTCCCCCAAACTCTCCATGAGGACCCTGCCCTCCAAACAGGCTTAGGCTCTGCTCCCTCCTCCGGCCGCCCGCTGCTGGGCGATTCCCGCTGCGCTGTAAACCGCCGCCCAGCTGGGCGTTTCCTGCATGCCCTCTTGTGTTTAAGTCTCTGTTCCCCCTCCAGGGGAGGCAGCCCGCTGAAGACTGGGACTCAAACCCGAGACCCTTTCATGCATGGGGCTACGCTCCAACCGCCTGAGCCACACCGGCTAGGGCAGTCCACGCACATTAATGAACATTGCCTGCACTGACAGGGACCCAGAAGCGGGGCTGTCGCTAGGTCTCTGGGACCTGCCCTTGGCTGGTTTGCCATCTTGGTACCATTCAGGAAGCCCCTCGAGGTACAGGAGGCTCGGCCGCGATGACGATGGTCTTCAGAGGCACTCAGTTGAAAGATTTCAGGGCCCTATCCTAGCATAGATCATAGGGTGTCCAGCCACCTCCGGAGATTCCTCCTGGTAACTACTGTGATAAATTTTTAAATAGCCTCTGTATTTTAGACCTTTGAGGTTTACAGAAAAAGTGTGAAGATAATACAGAGAGTTCTGCTATGCTCTTGCCCTTATATCTTAACCTGGAACAACTGTTGCAGGTAATGAACCAACATTGACACATTAGTATTAACCAAAGGCCATACTTTATGCAGATTTCCTTAGCTTTTACCTAATGTCCTTTTCTGTCCAGGAGCCCATCCAGGTCAGGGCACACTGCCCCTGAGGCTCCTCTGGGCTGGGACGGTTTCTCAGGCTTGCCTTGTTTTTGATGAGTTTGACAGTTTTGAAGAGGACTATCAGGTAGCTTGTAGAACGTCCCTCAGTTGGGGTTTGATGTTTCTCTCATGATTCTACCGGTGTTAGGGATTTTGGGAGAAAGATCACAGAGGTGCTTTGATTAAATTTAATATAAAATAAGATTATTTATAAAATGGTTCATTTTCTCTCCTTTTCTAGTGGAGAGATGGACCTAGAGTTGAGGGGCAGGGCACTCGGTGGGATGGGTGCATCGGGAAGGCTGTGGCTGCAGGGTAGGGTAGGAGGGGCCAGTGCAGGGTAGTGGTTAAGATCATGGAGTTCCTGGGTTCAACTAGCGGGAAGTCTTGCACTTTCCCGGTCTATGTCAAGAACACCCACCTTGTTAGGGGTGTTGGGAGCATTTCATGAGCAGGAAGAGAGTAACCCTGCTGGAGGGGGTGCTGGAGGTGAGCCTAAAAGTCCTGCAAGACTGGAGTGGTGGGAGATGAAAGCAACGCCCGCCCCCGCAGGTTCCACAGCGGAGCTGCCCTCTGGGCTGGCTCTCAGGCCGCAGGGACATCGCTGATGACAGAGCAGCCTCCGTGGAACACCCACTAGCCGCCCACTTGCTGGGCACTCACCAGGCCAGGCTCCTGGAAGTGACTCTGGAGGGAGGAACTATGATCTCAGCCCCTTTCCAGAACCCAGAGTCATGGAAAAAGGCAGAAACCTTAAAACCTTTCTTCTCTAGTTGACTGATTCCTGGGCTCCCGTTAGCAATTCTGAATAAAAGCCGCACTAGCACGTTGATGGGCTGGTTTCAATTAGGGGACAGTCACTCCATTCAGGATGGAAGAGCAGGAAGACCTGAGCCTGCACCCTGCTAGCACCAGGTAACCTTGGGTGCGTCTCCGAACCTAAGGTCCCTTTTCTGCACGTGGGTGTCTGTGTGTGCGTGTGCATGTGCGTGTGCGTGCGTGTGTGTGTGTGTGTGTCTGTGTGTGCGTGTGTGTGGGGGTGATGCAGGGCTCTTGAGTAGTTAAAAGTACAGCTGGCCCTAGCCGGTTTGACTCAGTGGATAGAGCTTCGGCCCCACCAACTGAAGGGTCCTGGGTTAGAGTCCGATCAAGGGCATGTATCTCAGTTGCAGGAGGCAACCAATCGATGTATCACATGGATGTTTCTCTCTCTGTCTCTCCCCATCCCTCCCACTCTCTAAAAATCAATGGAAAAATATCCCTGGGTGAGGATTTTTTAAAAAGTAGCCCTGGCTGGTTTGGCTCAGTGAATAGGACTATTCAGCCTATGGACTGAAGGGTCCCGGGTTCGATTCCAGTCAAGGGCACATGCCCGGGTCCCAGTAGGGGGCGAGCAGGAGGCAGCTGATCGATGACTCTCTCTCATCATTGATGTTTCTGTCTCTCTCTCCCTCTCCCTTCTCTCTGAAATCAATAAAAGTATATTTTAAAAGAACAACAAATGAAAAAATAAAATTACTTTTTAAAATAAAGTACCGCTGATCAGCAGGACTCCTATTTAAATAGCATTTGTTGTTTTTGAATAATCTTAAAAGCAGAAAAACTAGAAACAATGCAAATAAATGCAGAACAGCCAATAGGTTTTAAACTTTTTAGAATATTCTCTGGATGAAATAATACGCAGCCACAGAAAATGATATTCACCTAAATGCACCATGGTATCCTGCACTGGGTCTTAGAACAGAGAAAGGATATTAGAGAAAAAACCTGGGGAAACCAAATAAAGTCTGGAGTTTAATAAATGGTATTAATGTGAACTTCTTAGTTTTGGTTAATGAATGTTAACATGGGGAGAAGCTAGGAGAAGGGTTTATGGGGACTCTATGGACTATTTATATAATTCTTGTTTAAATCTAAAATTATTCCAAAATAAAAATTTAGTGATATTCACAACTTGTTTGCAATATAGGAATGTTTAGGCTAAAATGTTAAATGAAAAAAGCAGAATTCAAAAATGTGTGACAGTGTGATTATAACTATGCAAAATTTTTTTCATAGAAAAAAAGAGGAAAAGAAAATATGCAAATTATCAAGTCATTTAATTTGGTTGACCATGAAACTGAGAGTAATTTAAATCCTTTTTTTTTTTTTTGTTAATCCTCACCTGAGGATGTAGTATTATTTTTCATTGATTTTTTTTTTTTAGAGAGAGGGAGGGAGAAAGGAGAAAGGAGAGAGAGAGAGAGATCGTTACCTCCTACACTCAGCCCCCCTCAGGCTGGGATCTAACCTGCAACCCAGGCATGTGCCTTTGATCAGGAATCAAACCCTGGAATCCTTGGGACAACGCTCCAACCACTGAGCCACACCAGCTCAGAGTGGTTGAAATCCTATTTTTTAAATATTTTCTCATTTTTCCTTAATATGGGATCTCAACCACCCGAGGGTGTGAATATCAGAAGAGGCTGATTAATTTGAGTGGGAAAGGGCCTTATGGGAAGGCTGGTGGATCACTCAGAGGAAGTGAGAGGGCTGGGGAGCAGGCAAGCCATCACAGCCCCCGTTACACCTACTGGATGCTGCCTGGCGGCTTGCCATCCCCACCCCTCTCTGGATGCTGCATAGATCCAGCCTAGGCTCAAATCCTGTACCTGTCACTTGCTAGCTTACAACATCGGACAAGTTTCTTAGCCTCTCTGTCCCTCAGTTTCATCATCTGTAAAATGGGGCTGCTGGTAAATGTACCTACATTATAGGATGGTTATGAGCATTGAATGAGTTAATATTAGAACCATCTGGCATGTCGTAACCTCTATAGACTTGTTTAAAAAAGTACTGCCAGTGTCATCACAATGAATTTAAACGTCCCTCTTTGTCTCTTGACCCAGATTCAAAGTCCTAGGGGGCGGTGCGGTGTGAGAGAGCAGGAGGAATGGGTGTTGGTGATGTCCTCCCTGCTGGGGTCAGGAGAGAGTGAGAGTATGGTGGTGGTCCGGCTTCCCAAAGGGAAGGATGCTGCCTCCCAGCAAGGCTGCACAGCGGACGGAGAAACCAGGAGGCAAGGATTTTGTAGTGAGTGCTCAACAAAGAATTGTGAATGAACGGCATAGGCTACCAATACAAGAACACAACAAACAGCGGAACTTATTTGGGAGGAGGTCCCGGGAAGCAGGAGGAGGGAGTTGGGCAGGTGAGACACGAAGGAGGAGCTCTCAATGGTCACAGAGGTGGCTGCTAGGGTGATGGGCACTCACTTCAGCCCTGTACCCTGCGCGGAGATGGTCCTGGCCTGGGGGTGGGGCAGAGGTGAAAGGGAAGTTGCAGAGATGGACCTGTGATAGGCAGTTAGACAGACACGAGCAGAGCAAGGACGACGGGCCAGATACAGAAGGTCAGCAGGGTGGAAAGGCCTGGGAGCCTAGCCACAGGCACTGGTACGGTGGGACCTCACCCCCAGGGTTTTTCCTCCCCTAGCGTATCGCTGGTTATATGCTAACGCAGACCCCCTGACCTCTCCTCCCTAGAGATAACATCTGTGCCTCAGTTGTATTTCAGCTCCAGGCCCACAAACAAAACCAGCGGGCTGACCTCCGCACCAGCTGCATTTGATAATGACGCCCCTGCCCTGGTGCCAGCCAATCAATCAGTGGCGATCACAACCCTGAATGGACACACCTGGAAAGCTACTGAATATTCTATGCCGATCTTCCCCTGGGACCTTCTCTAAAATCCCCGGGGAGCACGCCCGTGCCTTTCCCTTTCCCTGCTCCCTCCCCTTCCCCCGCCCCATCCTCAGGTGAGGATTACCTTAGCTTCCCCCAGTCCAAGGGCCCCCCTCCTTTACCTCTAGAACTTGTTTCCTAAACCCATTTCTTCCAGGAATTACTTTTTCTACCTCTGTAATTTACCCAATAAATGTTCTCCTACAGTTTGGGTTTGAATTCTTTTCTAGCCAGAACCCCGTTACCGAGGTTGCGGAACCCAGGTTTGGTCTGACCCCATTGGTCAGACACCTGGTGCCGTTCCCACCGCCTACAACAGGCCTAGGGTACATGGCATTTGTAAAATACTTTTTATCTGGCCATTTCTTCTTTTTTGGTGGTGGGGGTGTGTAGCGGGGGTGGGGGTGGGGGTGTTGGGGTGAGAAACTGAGAGGAGGAGAGCCCAGGGTGGCATTGTTGGGCCAGAGGGAAGCTCTGAGTGGTGTCACCCCTTGGTCACATGACTTTACGTTGTCACATGACTCAGCTCCTTCAGCTGTTGGGAATACAGGGGGGTGGGGGGAGTTTGAAACTTTCTCAGCAGCTTCCCGCCCCCCATCACAGCACCTGGGGCTTCGTGTGAGCTGGTAATCCAGATCCAGCTCCCCAAGATAGTTCTGGCCCCAGGTGCCGGCTCACAACACTTTACATTTTGGGAGCACACCCTGGGTCCCTTATTTCCCCAAACGATGTTACAGATTCTGGGGTGGAAATCTCAGGGACCCCTCAGTCCCCACCGGCCTCCCTAGGTGCAGCATAGAGGGAAAAGCAAGCCTGGGTAACGACATGGCCCCCGGGAAGTGCCTGGCCAAGATGGTTCCTTTGATCTCATCCCAGCCCATCATAATCGTAGGAGGTGTTAATTGTACGGCCAGCATTCAAACCCTAAATTCTGACCCCGAACCATAACAAACTGAGCACAGCATTCCAGGCTGGCCAGAACGGTCAGGTCACTCGGCCATTCTGAGCCTGCTTTCTCTTCACTAGGATTTTAGGGTGGGCTCCGCTCAGCGGGTGACAGCCGGTGGGAGTGGAATGTCACCGAAAGTGCCCCAGGCAGGAGCGATGGAACAAACCTGCTCACCTGGCCTGCCTGCCAGCCCCGGAAAAGGCTCCTCTCCTTGGGCCCTGCTGCCCTCTGCTGGTGGAGGTCCAGCCGCCTGCCAGTGCCCATGGGAGGTCAGGAGCCCGGCGTCATGACTCATCCTGTGCCCAAGCTCCCCACTCACTGCTGTTGGCTCTGCCGTTAGCTTTCTGCATTTGTTTCCTTAGCTGTAAAGTGGGGATTTAAGGACAGAATGAGGTAGGACGTGCAGAATGTCACCTCCAGGGCCTGGCCAGACAGGACTCTGACGCCCTTCTGTTGGGCAGACAGGAGAGTCCTAGAACAACCCTGTTTCAGATGCATGGGTGCCGTGGTGAACTTTGGAGTGGCTGTCTTTCCTTCAGTGGGAAACACCTCCCTGGTCGTCCTACCCCCACCTCCCATCCTGTTTATCTCAGAATCCGGAGAAGGCGGCGGAGTGACTATTGGTCGCTGCCCTCCCCAGCTGCTTGTGTCCACATTGGAGCTCCCATGGAGGATGGAGGCGTGGAAAGCAAGGACGGCGGTCTTGTCACTTTCCCCAGCCCCCGCCCTGTGCTCAGCATGGACCAGGCTTGGTGTCTCCTCTGCAAACATGAACCCTGAGGAATTCCAGCCCCACCCCTCTGGCTCCCCTCACAGGGTCCAGCTGGCCTTACAAAGAGCCTCATACTCCAAGCTCACTCCCCTCTGAGGCTCCCTTCCTTGCCACCAGGAGGGTCTGAGCTCCCACCCCTTCTCCCAGCATATGCCGACCCAGATTGGGAAAAGACCAGTATCCACACAACAGGTCCGTGCTTGCTCCTGCTTTGCAGAAACTGCGACAACCTTGCCGAGTAAATAATGACCCTCATATCACAGTTAATAACTCCAGTTAGCAGTTAACGCTGAGTGAATAAGCACTAGTTTTGTGAACTCATTTAATCCAACCTCCAAGAGGTAGGTCCTACAATTACCCTCATTTCCCAAATAAGTGTCCTAGGGACTCCTCCAAGGTCACAGAGCTGGTAAATTGCAGAGCCAGGATTTGAACTCAGGAAGATCTCATACTTTCCAAAATCCGACCTTAATCAGAAGCATTTAACTTGGAGGTCAAGCCCTGGAAGGTAGGGTGGGTGGTCAGACAGTCAGTTTTGGATCTCTCTCTGCTCCTCAGCCTGTCACAGGCTTTGTGGACTCCCTGATTCCTATGCCACTGGCTTTGGGATGACTTCCTGGGACCAGGAGTCCTCATCCTCCACAGGAGCAGGAGGTCAGAGAGCAAAGAAGGTGACCTGATATGGGGTGATCTGCCAGCCACCACCCCCTCCCCACACCCAGATGTGGGGCCCAGGGTGCTGCCCAGGGAGAGGGGAGAGGGAAGCTTCATGACTCACAGTGTGCCCCACCCTGTCCACCCGACGATGCCAGGGAGTGGCCTGTCCTGGAGGAGTGGCCTTGGGGTCCCTGCCCTTTGAGGCGAGGCGGAGGCAGTAAGTTGAAACGCAGACTGTGGTTTGTGGCTCTCAGCCCTGCTGGCCTCTGGGCTTGCCTTTCCTGGCTCCCACGTGTCAGGCTGTGCCTGCCCTGCCAGGTGGGGTTGTGAGGAATTGAGAGAGAGGTTTGGCAGCTGAGGAGGATAACAACCAACCCTAACAACAGCCCTGGCGCTCAGCGGGTGTATCCAAGGGCTCACTGTGTCCTCCTGCGACACCTCTGATGGCTGCATGTGGCCTGCAGCTGGAGACCAGCCACCAGACACCCCTGCCTCTCTGCATGTCTCTCATGCAGGGCAGTGGCCAGCATTCTTCCCTCCCTCCCAGCGTCCCCACCCTTCTGGCAGTCCATCCTTGCCACCCAGAGTCACCTGGCCTCGGCTTGTGGTGGCTTGTTTCTGGTTTCTGGACGACTGCAGCTGCCCAACTGGTCTCCCGCTCCCACCTCCACCCTCCCAGACACCTGGTCCCGGTGCCACACCTGTCATCTTCAGGAATCTAGGCTGGCCTCTCCCACAGCACAGGAAGAAAGCCTGGCGCCTTAGCCGAGGGGCTGACACCAGCAGTGGGCGCCTTGGTGTGGGCGGAGTGAGTGGGGGTGAGGAAGCCGGCAGACCCAAGGGCTTGCTGGAGAAGGTGGCGTCTGTGCTGGACCCTGAAGGACTCGGGGGTGAACAGGCAGTGACTGGGAGGATGTGCCGAGGTGGGGGGACAGCCAAAGGCTTGGAGGCTGGTAGGGGTGTTAGTGCTCCCCGGTGTGGCTGGGGTGTCAGAGGTCCTGGGCATCCAATGGGGAAGGTGGGCTGTGGTCAGATGCAGGAGAGCCCAAGCTCCCGGCTGCAGAAGTTGGACTTCCTTCTCGGGGCAGGGCTGTGACTGCTCCGGTAGTCAGGCACTGCTTGAGGCACAGGACATTCCAACTAAACCAGCTCTAGGGAAGCTGGCCACCCGCTGGGAGACAGACAGGACCATGACACACGGTGCCGGAGCTCTCCAAGAAAGTGAAAGAAGAAGCTAAGGGCGGGTTCAAGGGCGGGGCCTGGCTCCAGGCAGTTCCACCCCAGCGCCTACACGGGGTGGGCGCTGATCCACCCTGTCACATGGGTGTAAAGGCATTTTGAAACAAGAGGCGTGCCACAACTGACAGGCGATGTCATTTTAGTCCTTACAGTTGCCACTGGGAAGGGCAGGAGGAAGGGGCCAGGTGTGAGTCTGGCCCAGGTGGGGGTGGGAGTGGTCCTGGGACCACCAGGTCTGCCTGAAGGAGCGGAAAGTGCAGCCCCGGGAACAGCCACGAGGTGGCCCAGGCTGCGTGGTCACTCCTGGATGTGCGGTCCAGGGCTGGGCGCGTGGGGGCTCCAGGACTAGCCCTCCACAGGGCAGGGGGGCCAGGGAACCCCCTTCCTCAGGTCTCAGGGGGATTTCACTTCAGTTCAGGGATCTCAGCCCCAGCATGAGGGGCCTGGCCGCCGTGCTGACCATGGGTCTGAAGGGCGGTTCGGTCACAGCCTGGGAACCGGGCCCAGCCTAGCCCGCTGGGAAGAGGTCAGCGCCCAGTTCCGTCCTGCGCTGCTGGGCGAGCTGGGCAGGGAGGGCCCACGCTGTCAGGTCAGCACGCAGAAGCTCCGGGTGATCCGCCGCCAGTAGTTGCGACTGCGGCTGCTGAGAGCCACCTCGACGGCCTCTTGGAAGACGGCGTGGACGTTTTCTCGGAGCCGCGCCGAGCACTCCAGGTAGGCCACTGCTCCCACGGACCTCGCCATCTCCTGGCCCTGACGGGGAGAGTGACGGCCGTGAGGTGGGGCTGCTGGGGCACCTCCCAGTCCTCCCAGCCCTCCTGGCTCTCCTCGGAGTCTCCAGGGCAAAAGCGGAAGGTGAGTGTTTCTAGGCTCCCCACGCACGGCTCCTCCCCCTGGCTGGACAAGTGCTCTCGACGCTTCCTCGGCTTTCCCGCCTCCGTCCTGGGCTAGGTCTCTGCCTCTCAAAGAACCGACTAACTTCCCGGGTGTGGAGCAGAGAGGGGCCTGCAGACTGAAGAGCTGGGGTCTTTTCTGGGCCTCAGGTCCCCCACCTGTGATGTGGCGGGGGGGGGGGGGGGTAGAACTATCTGATGTGCACATCACTGTTCTCCCTTCCACAGCTGGAACCTTCCAGAGTATTCTAGGTACCACTTCTGAGCACCAGCAGTCTCTGATCCCACACCCCGGGGGAGCTGGACACCTGGCACTGCCTGCCGAGAGGCCGTGCTGGTCAACGTGCCGGAGGCTCCCTCTCCCGCTCCCCTGCCCCTGGGCTGTGTTTCCTACCCTGTGGTAGGTCACGGGCTCCAACTTATTTTTCCAGAGCTTCTTCACCAGGGACCTGTCCTTGCGCAGATCCGTCTTGCAGCCCACGAGGATGACGGGCACCTCCTTGCAGAAGTGATTCACCTCTGGGTACCACTGCGGGGGAGGGGGTGGGGGGTGTGTTAGCCGCTGGGAGTACTTCCGTCTCCGCAGCGGGGAGAAGGGGCTGTCCTCCTGCTCCCCAGGCAGCTCGATCATCAGTCATCAGCACAGCCAACGTCCAGGGAGACCTACTCTGTGCCAGGCCCTAAGACTTCACACCTGTGGACTCATTAACCCCCCAGGTCCCTATGAAGCAACGCCTATCGTCCATCCCATTATACACACGTGGTAGCTGAGGCCCAGAGAGGCTATATAACTCGGCCGGGGTCACACACTGGAAGGGGCAGGATTTGGGCCAGTGCCCTGCTCCCATTCCCTCTAGAACCCTGCCTATCTACAAGGTAAGGGCTCCCATGGCCCCCTCCTCAACTGGGTAAAATATGTGAGCAAATAGGTGATCCTGTGAAGATAAAGCAGCTTCTAACCTGACTGCGGCAGCTGTTGGCTTGTAGGAGGGCGCCTCTCGCCCTGAGTCAGCTGCTCTTTGGAATGTGAGGCTCCGGGTTACTCAGGCTGGACTATAGCCCAGGAGGGCATGCCTGGTCTGTGTGTCCGTGCAGGAAAAAGTGGCAGCACACAGCTAGCTCCTGGAGCCACATGGGGCCCGTGTGGGGTCCTGGGCAGGCTCCCCACATCCCAGCCCTCCACAGAACTGTCCCCAGAAAGGGTCTCCTCCGTGACTCCACCCTGCTAAATCCAAAGTGAGTCCTCAGCCCTCCCCCTCCCTGAACCCTGACACTGGGAATCATCGCACCCCTCCTCCAAGACCGGGTCTGCACTGTGCCCCAGGACCCCGCTCTCCTGGTTCTTCTCGGGTCTTACCAGCACCCCCTTCTCAAAGCTGTGGGTGTACTTTTCCTCTAGTTACTCCTGCCCTCCAGGTGACCACCCTGAGTCCATGGCTCTGTCCAGCCCAGCCCAGCCCTCTCCTGGGAACTGAAGACTCAGACTTCCACCTGCCTACCTGCCACCTCCACTGGGATGTCCTCCAGGCCCCCGCCTCCCACCTCCCCACTCCCAGCTTGCTCCTTCTCATCTTGGGAAATGGCAAGTCTCCCTTCCAGTTACTCTGGTCCAAGTATCTTTCTCCCACCCATGTCCAAATCACTTGCAAATCCTGATGGTTCTGCCTTTCAAAGAGATTCAATATCCACCCACCTCTCACTATCCCCTCGGCCAGCACCATCCCAGCCACCACCATCGCAACTGGTCCCCAGTGCCTAGAACAGTGCCTGGCACATAGATGCGCTGTCATTACTTCTGAATGACTGTGTGGAGCAGAACGCTTGGGTTCAAATCCCGGCGTTACCACTGCAATAGATGTGTTTCTTGGAGCAAGGGATCCAATGTGGGGATAATAATAGTATCTGCTCCCTAAGGTTGTAAGGGGGTCAGATGAGTAAATAGATATGTGTCCAGAACAGTGCCTGGCACGTGGTAAGTTCTAATGCTGCCACCATCGTTATCATTACGAATGCTGTCACCGGCTGTGCTCCGAAGAAACCTGGAGCGCGTCATTCACAACGAGGCCCTGACACCTGTGCACAGCTTCTAGAAGCCCTAACATAACTGGGGGGCATCCTGGGAGACTGCTGAGAGGCAACAGCCACACAGATGGGGGGGCTGAGAGCTGCTGGAAGCTGACTGTTCATGTGGCCTTGGTCAGGCCCAGGCAGGGGAGATTCAGGGGCCCTGGGCCACCCAGCATTCTCAGGCAGGGTCAGTGTTCTGAGTCTGCAGTAGAGAGCAGGTGAGGAGCACTGGTCTGGGAGTCAGAGGCCAGACCCTCCCACCAAATCCCTGTGGAACCCCTGGCAAATTGCTGCCCACCTTTGGGCCGGGTTTCCCCGTATATATGCCAAAGGCACTGGCCCTGATGTCATCCAGGGCCTGCTGAGCTCTGAGAGTCTGCTGGGTCCAGAGGGGGTGGTAGTGGGGGAAAAAAGAGTGGGGGTGGAGCAGTGTGGCCTGGCTTTGGGGGCTCTGCCTCCCACCCCCCAAGTACCTACCCGGTTAAAGATGTTCTCAAAGCTGTGTGGGTTGGTGACATCGAAGCAGAGGAGCAGGACACTGGCGTCAGGGTAGAAGAGGGGCCGCAGGCGGTCATAATCGACTTGTCCTGTAGAACAGGTGTGGCCACTCCCTCCAGATTTCCTGCCCACTGTCAACACCTCCCCAACATCAAACCCAACATCAAACCCTGGATCCCATTAAAGTGCGTGCATGCGTGCGTGCGTGTGTCTAGTTCTGTTTCTCAGGGTCCAACACCAATTTGGCACTTAGGTTGCCATTGCACATGAATGTGCCCCTTGGGGCAGTGTTCCTCCCCTGGCCTGCCTCCAGGATGTGCCAGCCTGGCCTGGGTGAGACCATTTGGAAGGTTGGGGCAAGATAGAGGCCCAGCCTGGAGGGACTGCTTTGCCCAGGACTTGGGGCATGGGGTGAGGAGAAAGGCAGGCGGTTCCCCAGCAAAGATATCTTTGCCAACCCAAGGTAAAGGGGCTGCTGGGACTGAGGTTGGCTTTGAGCTCTGATGTAAAGATGACTCTGACCCCTTGTGTGGGCAAGGTCCGGAGGCTGGAGGGCAGAGGTCAAGGTCAGGCAGATCTTACAGAAGCTAAGCCACGGTGGAATGCTGAGGCCAGGAACAGTCCACCCCTTGAGAGCAAAGAGCTCTGGACTCTCCCTTGTCTCCAGGACATGGCCGGACACCCTGGGGTCGGGGAGGCAGTGGACACAGGCACAGAAGCAAGGGGGGTTCAGTTCCTGGGGGCCCTAATCCTGGCCCACACCAGTCCCTTGGAGATTGCTGGACCTTCCCGGTTCAGAAGGAAGGGAGTGGGGCCTGGCTCCCAGCATCTGGGCCCCTCCTTCCACCCTGTCCCTCCCGGGGCCCTGCACACCCACCTGCTGTGTCCCAGATTTGGAGCTCCACAGGGTTGCCCTTCATTTGCAGATTAACGCTGAGCCGCTCAAACACCGTGGGTGTGTAGCTCTGGGGAAGAAGGGGGCACGGGGAGGTTGTGAGGACAACTTCTGAAGGGGAGCAGCCCCAGTGCCAACCCAGAGCCCAGGAATGCCTGCAGCACTGCCCTCACTGGGAGTCAGCAGAGGGTGGTAGTTTCTAGAAGTAGTCTGGTGGGGTTGAGGCCTAGAGCCACCACTTCCCAGCAGTGTGCCCGGCAAGGCACCGGCCCCCGGCCTGCCCTCCTCGGAGGTAAGGTGGGAACCTGAGGAGCGCCCAGCACGGCGTGTTGCTGCAAGGCTTCAGGGAGACCCTCCGCACAGAGCCCTTAGCACAGGGCCCGGCACGAAATAAACACACCACACACACCGGACACTGTTATTTTTATCTTTGTCCCCCTGGGCAGGGGACGGTACCATTTCTGAGCCTTCCTGCATGTTGTCCCCTCCTCCCGGAACGACATTAACCCACATTTGTTCGGCCGCTCATTCATTCATACATTCGGTCATCATACCTTCTCCAGGTCCAGTTCTGGACACTGGGAACAAGAAATGAGCTAGACTAGTGCCTGTCTGCAGAGCATGTTGTCCTTTGTCTTTCAACCTCTCACAATCCAACCAAGACCCCGGCCCAGTGCCATCTTCCCCGGATCCCCTCCCACGGGCCCTGGTTTCTGCCCTTCTTATTTGCCTTCTCTGGGCTCAAGAGAAGGTCATGCAGGACAGATTCCCATTTGCCCGGGCCTGGGGCTTACTCCCTCTCCCTAAAGGTAGGGTGAGTGGAAATAAGACAGGTTTAGGCCCTTGCCGGTTTGGCTCAGTGGATAGAGCGTCGGCCTGCAGACCGAAGGGTTCTGGGTTCGATTCCAGTCAAAGGCACATGCCTGGGTTGCAGGCTTGATCTCCAGTAGGGGGCATGCAGGAAGCAGCCAATCAATGATTCTCTCTCATCATTGATATTTCTATCTCTTCAATGATTCTCTCTCATCATTGATGTTTCTATTTTTCTCTCCCTCTTCCCTCTCTGAAATCAATAAAAATATATTAAAAAAAAAAATAGGGCAGGTTTTGTACACAAACGCAGGAATCAAGGTTTTCAGAACTCCGCCACACAAGCCCTCTGCCGGAGGGGCCTGCTGGCCACTGTAGCTGGGGGTCCCCAGGCCTTGCTCACTCGCTGAGGGCTGCTCAGGGAAGACAGCCAGGGAGACCCTTCCTCCCCCCACTTCCCATGCTGGGTGGGGCCTGCCTGGGACTGGCCCTCTGAGTCAGGCCCTGGCCTCTGGGACGGGCAGCCCCCTCTCGGTGTGTCTGGGTAGGTGCAGTCCTCCAGGGCACTTGGGAAGCTGCAGGGGGAGGGTGGGGAGAAAGGCAAGTTCCGAGCCGGCAGCTGGGGCAGATGGGGACATCGAGGATGGCCCTGAGGTAGGGGCTCAACCCACCCTGGATTCTAGTCACCTCCTACCCCCTCTGCTAACAGAAAAGCCTCCAATGCACCTCCCCATGCCTCTCTGCCTGTCCAGGGCCCCTCTCCCTTGGGCCCTTGGCCTGGCGGGGGACAGTGTGATATGGTGGCTAGGAGCACTGCTTAGGACTGGCTCTGGCCCTCGCCAGCCGTGTGACCTAAGGCCAGTGTCCACACTGGTTAAAAGAGAGGAGTGTCACCTCACAGTGTGACAGGGAAGACTTTGCTGGCAGGTGCGGTCCAACATACGTGTCCGTCACCTAGAAAGCTGGTTGCCAGGGACAGTGTCCACACCAGCCACTGTCAGTCCCTCCAGCTTGAGCCCCTGTCCCCACCAGCCTGTAACTGGAGGGCATGATGCCTGGTGAGACCCGAGCTTTTTTTTTTTTTTTTTTTTAATGTTTTTATTGATTTCAGAGAGGAAGGGAGAGGGAGAGAAAGAGAGAAACATCAGTGATGAGAGAGAATCATTGATCGCTGCCTCTTGCATGCCCCCCACTGGGGATCGAGCCCACAACCCAGGCATGTGCCCTTGATCAGAATCAAACCTGGGACCCTTCAGTCCACAGACCGACGCTCTATCCACTGAGCCAAACCAGCCAGGCGAAACCCGGGCTTGGCCACCCACTCACCAGTAGAGGGGTCCTGTGCAGGCAGACACATGTCAGCACTTTGCAAATGCCTGTGGAGATAACATGTGGATGTCCGTTTACCCGCACCATCTCTGATCCCTGCGGCCTTGGGAAGTCAGTACTATCCCCATTTTCCTGATGAGACACTGAGGCCCAGAGAGGGGAAGTGACTTGCCCAAAGTAACATAATGGACAGCTGGCTAAAGATGGAGGCAGATTTGTTCTCAGTCACCTGCCTCCCCTGAGATCACCAACCCTCGCCCCTGGTGTCAGGAGTGAGCGGGGAAAGTCCCATTCTATGACGTGGGGCTGGGTTGCTCCTCTCTGACTAGTAATTGTCACAACCCTTCCCCTAACCTGGAATGTTATCCTGGAGACTCTGTCTACATCTCCCCTTGTGTTCTTTGAACCCCCAGGCAGGGTCACTCTGTCCAGAATGTCAATAGCACTTAATCTTATCTGTTGAGCTGTCTCCTCTGCCAGGAAGGCAGGGCCCAGCCTGGGCTAGACCAGGACAGAGATGACTCAGGCTTGGGTCTGCCCGCATGGGGCTCCCAGGCAGGGAGATGGATCACTACAGAATGGGGACATAGCTCAAGAGAGGAGTCAGGCCTGGCCAGCGTGACTCAATGATTGAATGTCGACCTTTGAACCAGAAGGTCACAGTTCGATTCCCGGTTGGGGCACATGCCTGGATCGTGGACTCAATCCCCAGTAGGGGACATGCAGGAGGTAGCTAATCAATGATTCTCTCTCATCACTGATGTTTCTATCTCTCTCTCTCTCTCCCCCTCCCTTCCTTTCTCAAATCAATACAAATATATGAGAGAGAGAGAGAGAGAGAGAGAGAGAGAGAGAGAGAGAGAGAGATGAATCAGGGGCTTCCCTGGACAGCATACCCATGGCTGTCCCTGCGTGGAGGAAGACTCAGCTGGCTCTGTTGTGGGCTCTCCTGTGGGAATGGTTGCTGCCATAAATGTCAGCCAGGAAACCCCTACCTCTGCTCCCCCTTCCCCTGAACCCCAGGTTCAGGCATAGCCAAAGGTTGTTGAAGCCCCTCCAAATCCCAGCCTGCTCTCTGCTCTTTGCTGCAGGCACGAGGCCTGGGAGATGGGGCCCCAAGTCTCCTAGCTCCAGGCTCTCTGGGCTTGGAGGACTGCCAGGAGGAGGCATCCCGGGTCAGGAGCAGGAGAAGGCTGGGTCCGGCAGGCAGAGCACTGGGGGCTGCGGAGAGTGTCCTGGTCAGGGGTGGGAGACTTCGGTCGTAGGCCAGCACTGCCACTGCTGGGCTCTGTGATCCAAGGGAAGACTCTGTCTCCCTGGCCTCAGTTTCCCCACCTGTAAAATGAAGGCCTTTCCAACGCTTAGATCTTGTGTTTCTTTTATTATTTTTGTTAATCCTCACCTGAGGATATTTTCCTATTGATTTTTAGAGAGTGGAAGGAAGGGGGAGAGACAGAGAGAGAAACATCAGTGTGAGAAAGACAGAGAGATTGGCTGCCTCCTGCCTGCACCCCAACCAGAACTGGGGATCGAGCCTGACCAGAATTGAACCCACGACCCTTCAGTCTGCAGACTGACACTCTATCCACTGAGCCAAAACGGCTAGGGCCCTTGTGTTTCTTTTAAATGAAGAGGCCTCTCGTGTGTCTGGAGGCAGAAGGGTTCCTGTGAATTCAGGGCCCCTAAATAGGGAGGAGCCTAGACAAGGGCAGATTCATCCCCCAGTTGACAAACATGCATCCTTCCCCTTGACCAGCTCGTGTGTCCTTCAATACACACATTTCATCAACGGTGAGATGCTCAGTTCCATATTGTAACCTCTCTGAAACTGGGGTGGGTCTCACCATCAAGGACACGGGTCTCAGAGCCCAGGACACCGGTGGTGAGGCCCCACCCCTCCCAGCCCCTCTCCTGGGACCCACAGGCCTGGCCCCTCTGGGGTGCTCTCCCCGCTGTGCTCTAATTGCTGGGTTCTCCTGGGCGGCATCTGGGGGCCTGGAGGCACATTCCTCACAACTTAAAAAAAAAGCGACTGGCCAAAGGAAGTGACATCAGCTCTGTAACCCACAAGCGTCAGCTGGATGCTGCCACAATGGAAAGAAAGGCCTGACACGGATACTAGCCCTGGTCTCTTCTGCCCCCGCGCCCATTCATTTCCCAGCGCCTGCGCAACCCAGGGGTTTGCAGGGCACTGGGCGAGGCAGGAGGGAGAAGGGACGCCAAAGCGAACCCATGGCCCCCAGGAGAGGCGGCTGGGTGGGTGGGTCCGGCCCTTGTCCGGGCGCGGGGCAAGTCCGCCTGGACAGTCCGTGAGCATGCTGGTCAACACGCCTGAGCACCAAGGACACGCCAGGTACCCAGTGGAGCCATCTCTCAGCCTTCCTTTAACTCCACCTCTCCACCGCCTGGCTCCTTCCACCCCATGAGGTTGTATGAGGAAACTGAGGCTCAGAGAGGCACGTTACTGAGGGCCAGAGGAGTGCCAAGGTGCCAACCCGCTGTCTGACTTGACTCTGGTGTGCCCTTACCCTCCAGGGCAGAGCCTGGCGGAGGGGGGAGGGCGTTGGGGGGAGGGAGGAGGGGTGTCCACTGCAGGGGCAAAACTGGGGGAGAAAATAGGATGTTTCCCAAGAAAGACCTTGGCCATATTTAGTGAGTCCTTCCTGTTGCAGACTGGGCGCTGAGCAGGTGATCTGTATTACCCACTCTTCACAGTGACCCTGGGAGGTGGGCACCACCATTATTCCTATCATGCCGCTAAGTACACAGGCAGAGGGAGGGTAAGGGGCTTGCCCAAGGGCACTCAACTGGAAATGGCAAGAGTCATCACTCGAACCCAGGCAGCCCGGCTCCAGAGGTCAGCTCCCCTTAGCCAGGGGGTGCTACCCCCCAGGGTGCCCTGTGACACCCCCCCAGGCAGATGCCATTCTCCCAGACGGTATCATCGAGGCCCGCGCTCCCAAAGGCAGCGTGAGAACCGCGTTTAACGCCGCACGGTGCTGGGAGACCCCGCGGGAGGCCAGCGTGGGCACACACCCTCGGCAGCTCCCGCACAGACGGGACACACGGCAGCCCGCGCGTGGCCGAGGCCAGGGCCCCGGCACTCACCTCGGGGAAGTCCCCCTCGGCGAAGACCATCAGCAGCGACGTCTTCCCGCAGCCGCCGTCGCCCACCAGGACCACCTTGACCGGCCGCGCGCCCTGCGGCGCCTCCTCGCCCGCGGCCTGGGCCGCCTTCATCGCGGGGCGGCCGAGGGGCCGGGCGCGGAGCCGGAGCGCCGTCCGCCCAGGCTGCGCGAAGGCCGGCGCGGGGCTGGCGCGGCGGGGCTGGAATGTGGAAGGGGCGGGGCGGCAGGAGGAAGTGCATGCGGGGCAGGGGGCGGGCAGGGGCGGGCGGCGGCCGGCGGGCGTCCAGGTGAGAGGCCGGAGCCGCGATCCAGGCGCTGCGCGGGGCGGGGAGGCGTGGCGTCGGGGCTCGAGTGGGGGAGGGGGGACCTTCCCCTCCCATCCCATTCAGCCACTCGTGAAAACTTCCTTGAGCACCTACTGTGTGCGCCCGCTGGGACCCCCGGAGCGGGGGACCCAGACTCAGTCTGTATCCTCAGGGGGGAATTCTGGTCTGATAGGGGTGGGGAGAGACAAGTAGCTGGACAGTGACAGTGTGTGCAGGGGTGTGGACAGGGAAAGAAGAGGGACGTGGGGGTCAGCCATGTTTGCCTACCAGCTTGGTGGGGACAGGGACTGGGTTCCAGGTGCCCAGTACAGGTGGAGCACCAGCAGAAGCCGGGATTTTTGAGGAGGGGATGAATGGATGAATGAATGAATGAATGAATGAATGAATGACTGTGCATTTCCCTAAGGGCGTTGGAGACATTGTATATCACACTCCTCCCTGCAGGTGTTTCAGGCCAGGTAGGAATGCGGTGCGTTGGGCATGCCCTTCTGGGTCAGTCCCTGGCTCTGCCAGGCCTTGTCTGCCCTCCCCCAGCCAGCACCAGGAAGTGCCGCTGCAGGCGGGTGGCCACCTGTCGCTTCTGGCTGGGGCATTATCTGGGGGAAGCGATGGAATCTTCCACCCACAAAGAGTTTAGGTCAGGATCTGGGCATGTTTGGTGCCACGTGTGCAAGACCCTCATGATTTAACCAACATTGATGGTCTCTCTGTGCCCAAGGGCTGGGGGACCCTTAACCGTTTAAGACACAGTCCCTACCCTGAGAAGCCCGTGCCTAAAATGGGAGACAGGCAGGGCCTCAGAGTAATAAGAGCTACAACAGAGGTGGGGACAGGCAGTGGACGGCTGCAGGGAAGAGGGTCCCCTCACCCAGGTTGGGGGACCAGGAAACCCTTCTAAGAGGGACCAGCGTCGAGGAAAAAGTAAGAGTCAGATGGAGGAGGGGAAAGATTTTCCAAACCGAGGGGACAGAACATGCAAGGAATGGAGGTGAGGGGGGGTGCTTTGGGGTTCACAGTCCTTCCTTGTGGCTGAGGGCGAGGTGGCTTGAGGAGCTGGTGCTGGGGTGGGACTGGACAGTGGAGCACTTTGGGTGTCATGTAGAACCTGACCTCCCACCCCTGTTAGTAACCAGAACTGAAATCTAAAGAATGAGCACAAGAGCCTCCCCAGATGCTGAACTGAGTGTTTTCATTGAAGCTCAAGGAAACAGGGGGCAGAAGTCTCTGGGTTTTGCTTCCCTCCCCCCGGCCCCCACTCAGGTCATGATGTCACCTGCATGGAGTCCAAAGCCCGACGCATGATAAAGCACCCTCTGCCCTGGCCGGTGTGGCTCAGTTGGTTGGAGCATCGTCCTGTGCACGGAAAGGTGGCCGGTCCGGTCAGGGCACATACCTAGGTTTAGGGCTGGATCCCGGCCCGGGTTGGGGCTCTAGCGGGGAGGCAACCAATCCATGTTTCTCTCTCTCTCTTTCTCCTACCCCGCCCCTCTAAAAATCAATGGCGATGTCCTCCGTGCGGAAAAAGCCCCCTCAGCCTTCTTTGAACCTCACTGCGACCCAAAGAGGCAGCCAGGCAGGTGTCACTGCCCCACGCTGCCCAGAGGCAGAGCCCAGACCCCTGACCCTGACTCATCTTCCAAGCTCACCCAGGGCCTGGTCAGCAGACTGAATAGAGCCTCACCTGGATAGAGGAGCATCCTAGGACTGCCCCACCCTTCAAGTGCCCCTCCCTCCCCGAAACTGCCACAGGGCTGGGCAGTGACTTGGCACTGGGCTTGGTGTATAGCCACTGAGCAGGGCTCTCCGCCCCAGGAGTGGTGGGGAGGGGCCCCATCCCCCAAAGACGGCCTCCCCACTGCTGCTGTCATCAGGCTTTGGGTGGCAAGGCTGGAAGGCAGGTGAGGCCGGGCTGGGGTGGAGGGAGCCGAGAATCAGGCAGAGGCATTTGGCCTTGGTTGCCATAGGGATAATCACGCTGACACTCTCGATGTGTGTCATGCTTTCCAGTTTCACTGAACATTTCCTAATGATAGCAGCACCCATTAATGGATCCCTAACCCTGTGCAGGTACTGCCCCTGGCAGGTGGGGATTGTTAGCCCCATTTCACAGATTGGGTACCTGAGGCCCAGAGAGGTTAAGTTCTTGTCTAAGATCCACAGCTAGTAAGAGCCAGAATCCTAGGTCTGGCCACCAAGCCGCACTCTCTCCCGACATCACACCTCACATGCATGAGTTCATTCGGCCCTCAGATCTACTGATGTTAAACCCCAGCTTCACCCCCACTCTATGCTCAAACTTCTGCAAGAGAGAGATTAGGGCCAGGAAAACCTGTCCTGATTGGCAAGGAATTTCCCCAAATCTCAGACATTGCTGGGCCCTGGACAGCAGTGTCTTCCTGGAGTTTATTTTGGGGTGAGGAGGTGGCCCAGGTCAGTCGGCCCACCAGGGCACTGTTATACTGTTTACTGTTATACTGTTTTGTGTGGCTGCCTTTACTGCCAGCCTGTAGGTGACTCAGCCTCTTGAAGTCCCACGGGTCCCAAGCCCAGAGTCCTTTGGGGACCCTGAACAGTGGGCCACAGCCCCAAAGACCCCAGAAGCACAGAGATGGCCAGACCGGCCCTCCTTTGGCTCAGGATGTCATGTCCAATTGACTGCTTGGCTGGACAAATGGGAAGAGAAGGAAAATGAGGGACCAGGGGAGAGAGGAAGGAAGGAAGGAAGGAAGGAAGGAAGGAAGGAAGGAAGGAAGGCTGGCTGACTCAATAAGGAAAGTAAAGAAATGAATAAAGGAACAAATGGTTGCATGCATGAGTGAATACAGCGCATGACCTGAGTTCAGGGTCAGCAGACAGGTGATTACCCTCCCGCTTCCATCTGCTCCATTTTCTGACACCCCCACCCCCATCCTCCCTGAGGCCTGGAGTCCCCCTTCTGTTCCAGCTGAGTCTCTGCTGCCCCCGTGTGGTGGCTCTGCACCGTCCTCACCTGCTCTGCTTGGGGTTCCTGGCTTGGGGTGTGGGGTGTTTATGGGTGAATGAAGGGGAGGGAAAGTGGGTGCCAGGGCCGTGGAACTTCAGAGTCCAGTCCTGCCCTTGAAATGACTTGGCTGGGGACACGGGCTCTTGGCTCCTCACACCTCCCCGTGTACCTTCCCTCCCTTTCATCCCAAACACCAAATCCCAAGAGGAGGAACTCCACCCAAAGCCTCGACCTCACGTTTACTGAGCACCTACTGTGGGCCAGACACTTGGCATGTGTCATTGTATTCCATCCAATGAAGTATGTATAATTCTTATACTCTGACAATCGAGGAAACAGGCCCAAAGATCCCACAGCTGGTAAGTGGAGGAGCTTGGGTTCTAACCCAGGCAATGGGGCTCTAGAGCCTCCAGACACAATCCCCAGAAGTCAGGGTATGGGGGGCCGCTAGAGACTTTTTATCCAATGTGCTCATTCTTGGGGAGGGGCTCAAGAGGAAGGGACTTATCACACAGCAAGTAAGCAGCAGACACAGGTGTGTGGCAGGCAGAACCCCAAAGGGCCTCTTCTCTCTAGTTTTCTTCTGTCGGGCTCCCCAAGACCAGCCCAGCCTCAGTGGCCATTTGACTGGAGCCCAGGGCCGGGGACGCAGCCCTCTGCCCCTGCCTCCTCTCCTGCCTCACCATTATGGACCCTTCTGGGTCGAAGGAGAAGGTTGATGATGGGGTAGGAGAGGGTGGGGAGCGAGGGAGCCCTGTGACCCAGTCTTGGTGTTTATTTAGCCTTTTGGATCGTCCCTTCCGGTGTCTGCAGTCCCAGACGACCGCAGGCAGGAGAGAGCAAGGAAAGTCGGAGCTGCAGGCACTGCGGGCGATAAACTGGCTGGTCCTGCTCCTCCCACATGCGGGCCTGCCTGGCCAGAGCTGCCGGTCAGGTCTGCAACCTCCACACCTGTCCCCTTGGGTGGGGCTCAGTCTACCGCTGAAGGCTCCCTGACCGAGGGGGCCTGGGACCTTCCAGGCAGGCCCATAAGCCCGGGGTTGGAGGAAGGGGGAAGAGGCAGAAAGAGATGGGAGCAGCTGGGTCGGGGCCCTGTTGAATGAACTTAAAGGCAGCCTGGACCGCCCCTCACGAAGCCAGAGGAGCCTGCTGATGTCCCTCGTTTCCAAAGCTGCTTGGAGTGTTCGCCTTCCTGCCTCCCTCCTTCTGACTTGCTTCTGCCCAGGACTTGTCTGTGGCTCCCCACTACCAGCAGGACAAGGACCTTCGGTCTCCACCCGGACACGAAGTCTCCTCAGCTCAGCCACCCCTGGCCTCTGTCCCTAGACACATGCCACCCGTGTGCAGGCAGTTCCCCTGCCTGGAGGCTCCTCTCCCTCCTCCTCGTGTCCAGTCTGCCTGCCCTGCAGAGCCAGAGCTCATGTTTCCATGGCCTCTGAGCTTTCCCTGGCGTCAGCCTTCACAGGCTCCTGCAACAGCCTGGCTGGTTGGTTACCTGCCTCCCCTGTGCTGGGACGGGGTTCCACAAAAGCTCTTCACAGTCAGGCCTTAGAGTGGGCGGGCCCCCGGGGGGTGCTGGGGATGTCCACCCAGATCCTCCTCCTCCCATGCTTTGCTGTGATCTCTCAGGGGAGGTCCGGGGAGGAGGAAACCATAACAGCCTGGGATCCAGAGGGACTTCTGTTTCCCCTCAGCCCCACTCTTCAGGAGCTGGGGAGGGGGCAGTGCTGCCCAGTGGTTAAGAGCATGAGCTCTGGTGCCTGAGCTTGAATCTCAGCTCTAAGCCTTTTAGGCTGTGTGATCTTGGGCTAGTTACCTAACCTCTCTGAGCTTCAGTTTCCATTATCTACAAAAAGGAGATGAGACAGTACCTACCTCTAAGTGTTCGAGGTGCAGGCTGCACACCAGCATTCACTGACTCGTACAGCCCTTCTGCCCCAGACCTTTCCTCTGGGTCTCTTCGCGCCCATCCTCCCATAACGGCTTTAGCGAGGTTGACATATCAGCCAAGTTTTTGTCCACCCCTGCTCCTGCCCTTTTCCGTATGCCCTTCCCTCTGCCAGGAATGCTTCTTGGGCCTTCTCCACCCTTTATGGCTTTATGCTACTTCTTGCCCTGAAGGCTCAGTTTGGCAACACCACCGGGAAGCCTTCCTTGATAGTCCCCACTGCCATCCTCCCCACCAGGTCTGGCTCATGGCCCCTTGAGTTTCCCAAGCAGTATGACGGCATTGGTTCTAGTCATGGTCTCTCTAACCAGATTGGGGTCACCCCTCCCTGCCCCTCCCCCAGCTCTGGGCATCCCGCAGCAGGGGCAGCAGGGGCCCAGGCCCGAGTCCCTGGTTCCTAAAGCAGAGATGAAGGTGTTCAGGCTGAGCAGGGCTCCTGGAAGCCCCCTCCTTCCTGCCCCAGCTTTATTGTGGTTCTAGAATCATTCCAGTCAGCATACTCAGTCCCCACCACGCCCATCAGTGCACAGTCAACATGTCATGCAGTTAGAGGGAAGGGAAGAGAGGGAAGCGGGAAGCATGGCCTGCACTGCACAGCCCTGGGGTAGGAAGAGTCTGGGCTCTCCCTGGCTGCACAGGCTCGCCCGCTGTGTCCCCGGACCCTATGCTGGCCTGGGCCTCCCACTGTGGTCCAGCCACCCTCTCCTGCCACATCATTGGGGATAACCAGTGGGCCTGGGTGTCCATGGCTCACCAGGGCCAGAGGCAGCCAGCCCAAGAGCCCATGTGCTCCCTATGAATTGCCACATGGAGTAGATACTGCCTCCCCCCCCCCCCCCATCCCTTTGAACCAGCAGGGACGTCCAGCCCTCAGCTATGAGGTGCACGGCTGCCTGTGGAGGATGGAAGCCGCCTCGGCCAGTGACCCTTCCTCCCGCTGGGGGTGGGGCAGAAGCCAAAGATGATGCCTGTGAGGGTGACAGCCAAGCCCCTTTCCTTTGGAGCAGGACCCCTCTGGGTGCCATTCACACTCCGAGCTTCCCCAAGCCGTCAGGCCGAGGCTAGACTCTGGAAGCCACAGCTTGCTCGCTGCCCCGGCTCCCTCTCTCCCCGACTGGCTTCTCCTGAGGGCTGTCCCCTGACACCCCGTGCCCTTGAAGCCTCATCTCAGGGTCCTGCTTTGGGAACGTGCCCTAGGAGCCACCGCCTTCCCAGCCTCACAGTCCGTCCTGACCCCTCCTAACTGTCCTTCGATGGCACTGCTCAGGCTGCCCCTCCCTCCAAGGCCCAGCCCAAGGGTCTCCTGCTCCATCCACCGTGTCCTCTCAGGGGCCTGCAGCCCCCAAAGGCCTCGCCCACAGATCCCCTGCTGTCTGTGTTCTGGCCGCCCACCCCCCCAGTCCCCCCCCAGGCTGCGACATCTCTGCCCAACAGGGCCTGGCCTGAAGGACTCCAGCAAACGCCTTGGAGCCAAGGCCTGGAGTGCGAGGGACTAAACACAGGGCCTGGGTCCGGGCCCCTGGGTCTCCTAAGGGTCATGGTTCAAGGGAGTAGGTTTCAGAGGATGACGCCGAGCCAGTGTCCCATGTGGCCTGCGGGGCTCTGCTCGGCCTGGTCTCTTGGTCTCTTCTCCTGCCCGGAGAGGCCCTTGTGTCCACCACAGGGGGCTGAGGACTGTGTGCAGAGAAGCCCACGTCCCTAATGCTCAGGCTGGGTCATTCTGTTCTTTTCCTTGTCCCTCAAGCCACAGCTCCCATGTCATCCTGCAGGCCCCGTACCCTCGCCCCCCCACCCCCTGAGCCCTGCCTGGCTGGGCCACCATTCACACTGAGCAGATCACCAGGACAGAGGCTCTTGTCTTCCTGGCGCCTTCGAGGTCTGTGCCTTGTTCATGTCACGCCTGCTGGTGCCTGCACAGCGCCCGGCCCCCCAAGACTTGCTCTGTTCTAGTGTCTGGCCCAGCGTGGCGCTGGCTGCCCAGCCAGGGTGGGATATGAGGAGCTCTGAGGCCAAGGTCACTCCAGGCCGAGGGGCAGACCGGTTGGGGGATCTCAAAATGGGAGAACAATGGGTCAGTGTCTGGCTACAGCTGGTCCTCATGGGAGAAACTCTGGCTCTTTCTCCACTGCAGTCTAGATCGAGGGACCGAGTTGGCTCATGGGGAGTCCACGGGGGGACCCCAGCATTCATGGCTCCAGCTGGACAATGGAGAAGGGTGTCACCCCTGAGCTTGCACCAGGCTCCAGGCAGCTCAAGTGCCCCTCCTGGCCTTGCCCCAGCTGCTAGTTTCGCCGGACGGGGTGCCACATGGACACAGGCCTGCGCAGCGTGGCCAGCATCTGGTTCCAGTGTGTGGTGCCCATGCCACTAGCTGACGGCCCGATGATGACATGGCCTATGTTGTCCCCATGGCCATCACTGCTGCTCTCAGCCACCGTCACGCGGAGAGACAGGTCCTGAGGAAGAAATGACGTGAGTGCTGGGGACCAGGGGCCGTGCCAGAGGTCCTCCACGGCTCCTGGGCCCCAGCGGGTGCCAGGCACGGCTCTCTACATCCTCATCTCTGATCTGCCTAAGCCCACAGGCTTCTGTTGCTGCCCCCTGAGTTAGAATGTAAGGTACTTAGGAAGGTGCCCGTGCACAGTCAGGCGTCAGAACGCCTGCTGTTCCTCCTAATATAACCGTAGGTTGGACACAACTGAGGAAGGGAAAGTAGTCAAGCTGAAACTAGAGCCCAGCCAGAGCTTCCCAAGAAGTCTCTGGCCCTTGGAGGCTGTGGCATGGTGGCACTATGATCACCCAGGGGGAAGCAGGGCCAGATGGGCAGCCTGTCCCAGGAGGGTGGCAAGGCAAGGCAGCAACACCCAGGACCACCCAGAGATGCTGAGATGTTTGCCTGGGTCAGGAACACCCAGACTGAGGCAGACCTCTGGGCTCTCAAATTTAGACAGGGTGTCCCGGAGGGGAGGTTAAGGGGGTTTCTGTGCAGCCCCAGGGCTAAGAGGAAGCTTCGGCTCCTAGCACAAAAGGACGTTCTCACTGTCGGGAATGCCCGGGATGGAAGTTGGTAGTGAGGGGAGGTGGTGAGTTCCCCATGCTCTGAGGAATGCAAACAGGACCACTGGCGTGGCCAGGTCCTATCTTCTGCAGTCTCCCCGCCGTTGGTCTGTGATATCTCTGCTGGTAGGGGGTGACCTCCTGAAGGCCACAGGGGTGTGGGGAGCTCAGCAGAGCCTCTGCGGGTAGAACCTCGGGAGATTTCGGGCAGAACTCTGCCCTTGGGCCAGCCCTGGCTCATCCCCAGGTCTCTGTAGTTTCCTCCCCCGGGGAACTGTCTTCCCCCAGACTTCAGCTTAGCTAAGCCCTCCTGCAGAAGGTGGCCCTGACCGCCCACAGCTGGCATGCTCTTAGTGGATGAGGACTGCTTAGGGACCTTCCTGCCTGTCCCCTGTAGGCACCCAGGAAGCAGGGCCCATGTGCCCAGCACCCACCCTAGGGCTGGTATCTAGTAGGTGCTAAATAAATGCTTCTTGACTACGTGGCTTGATGCAAACCATCAGCACCTGCAGGAGCCCCGGGAAGCTAGGCTGCAGGGGATGAAGTGGCCCCAGAGCCGCGGGGCGACCTGGCCTGGCCCCCGCCCCTGCGCATTTCCCCTCACCTGGAGCACAATGGCTGGCACCGAGAAGATCATGGCTTCATTGAACACTGGGTTGGGGTCGTCCCTCTTCACAGCCGTCCTCTTTTTGCTCATCTTCCTCCCATCCTGCAGTAGGTACACCTTGACGTAGGGGTCTGGGTGGACGAGGGGGTGGCGGTGAGGGCCAGGGCCGCACTTACCTGACACAGCCCTGCCCATCGCCGTGGCCCACTAGCTCTAAACTGCCCAAACCTTCACGACTGCCATTAGCGCCGGCAGTCCTGCCGCTGTTCCTTTATTTCCCATCTGATGGATGAGAAAGCTGAGGCTCACACGCAGAGGAGGACAGCTGGGCTTCGGACACGGGCAGTGTGCCCCCCAGCCCAGAGCGTGTTCCTCACACACGATGCTCAGGGGACTTGGCAGACCCACCACTTTTCCTTCTATAAATGGTCGGAGCGCAGCCATCAGCTGAGTCACCCGGCACCTGCTCAGCGGGGTTTGACTCAACGATGCGGGGCTCTGAAATAACAAGTCTCCGTCTGTCCTCACCTACCGCCCACTGGGTATCCTTGCTGCACCTGCCTGGACCCCGGGTTCTCCCAGGCTCCAGGTGGTTGGGCTCCCCAGTCCTCTGTCATCTGTTACCTGGGGCTGGAGGCTCCTGCAGACCCGGGGCATTGGGTCCTGCCTGGCACGCACACCATCCCAGTGGCCCTCGCCCCCATTTGAGATCTGGAATGCGGTCCAGCCTCTGGGCACGGAGCCTCCACCATGAACTGCAGTTCCGGGAGGTGGGTGCCCACCCTGGCTCCTTCCCAGTGCCCCTGCCTTCTGCTCTCAGATTCCCATCTCTCTCCCTGTAGGGGCTCCCTGCCTCCCTCTGTGGTTCCCGTGTTTCCCCAGCTGGATGAGTCTTCCCGCTGTGCCCGGCTCCTGAGCTCAGCCAGAGCTGGAGGTGGGGAGCCTGGCGCCGTGCCCCACACCTACAGATGTGTCCAGGCGCCCAGGGCTTAGCAGCTGGACCACAGGCGCCACCAGCCCCGCGGAGGAGCCAGGCAGCCAGCTGGGCCTTACCCGCTGTGGTCTTGTCACTGGTCCAGATGAGATTCTTGGCCTTCACCACGACCACGGTGAGGCGTTCGGCCGTGGGGAGGTAGCTGAGGGAGAGCAGGATCTCGCCCACAGAGTCGGCGGCCTGCAGGGCGGGCAGGTGGCTTAGAGGACTTCTGTCCCCTGACAGGTCCAGGGAAAGTCAGAAGCTTCCTTCTCCACCGAGAAGCTGCTGTTCTTGGGGCCCCTCCTACCAGGGCATTGGGAAAGGGCCTCTCCCCACTCCGTGAAGCAGGCACCATCCCTCCCTCCCTCCCACCCACCACCGTGGGTCCTGCCTTGGAAGGAAGGCCGGAGGTTGCCTGTCAAATGCAGCATCCACATGCAGCGACGTGGCCAAGGGGAACATTCCGTGGCTGGGGCGCATGGATCGTTTATGTAGTAGATCATTTGCTTAAATAACAGTAATGCTCCTAAGCACATCCACTCTGACACAGATAAAGGTAAACTTCAGCTTGGCCTCTGTCTGAAATACCTCACGTCAGGGCCAGGGGAGTACTCCCCTCACGGAAGCCCTATAGGGGTAGAGCTTCTACAGGTTGGGAGGCAGGAGCAGCAGAAGAGCTGTAAACAGTGGTCAGGGTGTTTCTCCTCTGCATGCAGTGAATGGAGCCTCCGTGAATGTGGCTCAGGTCTCTGCCTGTCATTTCCTAAAGATGCTGGTGTTTGGGGAGTTGGAGAGGACAATGGGGTCCCTCCTCTGGAGAGTGCATGTGTGACACTCCCTGCGCGGGTGCACGGGTGGGCAGACTTACCTTGTTCTGATCCTGTAAGTAGAGCCAGCCGCTGAAGGGCTGCAGCGGAAGGTCAAGTACGGAAAGCTTCAGCTCCACCACGCCCGTGCTGACGTTCCGCTCATCCTCATCGATGCCGAACACCGAAAACCGCAGGCTCTTCTCCTCCAGGGCAGCAGGGTCCAGGGGGGTGGAGAACTTCTCGTCGAAGAAGATGGAGTAGGCGTTCCTCTGGATCTGCAGAGAGAAAGGGCCGTGGAGGGCGCGTCAAAGGTGGGGAGGGGGTGGCAGCCAGGGTCCGGTAGGCCATGGCAGGGGGAGAGCACTGGATGGAGAGTCTGGGACCTAGGCTAGAGTCCTGGCTCTGCTGTCCCCACAACCCCAATGCTAATCCTTCTTTGGGTGGCTCAGCTGTGATGGTTTCAAAGCCCCCTATTGTCCCCTCAGTGGGGGCCAATCTATTAGCCTGGCATTGAAAGCTTACACAATCTGACCCCAACTAAGTCCCGACCTCAGTGGCCATGGCTCCATAGAACCCTCACGACGCATTAGCTGAGCCGGTCTCTGTTATTCTTGCATGTGTCCAAGTCTAGCTCTGGGCCACGTGCAGTGAGTATGGATAATTGTGGAGTCCAGAGCCATTGATGTCCCAGCCCCCAGAGCTGCCTGAACGTTGTGGGATGGACAGACGGATGGAATGACTAGGGGAGGTTGCACTGACTTCGTTTCCAAGCCCATTCCTGCCTGGTGGGTTCCACTGGTCTCCTCCCAGGAAGCTGTGGGCAGGCCCCTGGGAAGGTGCACTTGCGGGCACTGCTCCTCTTCTGTGGGAAGCTGCCTTAGTCACTGCCTGGTGATATTTAAAGAGAGGAGCCCTCATTCCTGGTACCTTGCCTGAAGCTGGGGGGCTGCCCAGCCTGCGGCAGCCACCCACTCACCGGGATCGGCTGGGCTGGGAGGTAAGAAGCCTGCCTTCTTGGGAATAAATCTACCAGCACCTCCAGGTTCCCTGAACCACACTCTTGGATGACTGCCTGGGCTGTGGGCAGGCTCCTCTCTGCTCTCTGGGAGCCATGTTCCCTACCCAATCGCTTGCTTGAGAACTGAGGGCTCCTTCTCCCCTCTCTCCCCCTCTGGGGGAGAAAGCCTACCTCTGGATCCTGACCTCAGCATTCAGGGTCTTCATGATCTTCAGTTACGTCTCTCCTTCCTTTGGCCAAACCAGCCTCTTGGCTGTCCCCTGTCCTCCCTATAGTCATCACCTTGGGCTCTGGGGTCAGCATCCAAACCCGCTCTCCAGCGCCCTCCTCAGATCCTGCCTGGCTCTGCAGACCGTCCTGCAAGGTGTGGGGGGTGGGGGTGGGGTGGGGTACTGAGGGCCTGAACACACTTCTGCTCCACCCTGCAGCTCCCACTTACCCGGGAAATGCCTACGATCTGCTCCTCAGGCAGCAGGCTGATGCGCATGAAGCAGGACTCGAAGCTGGTTTCCTCCCGCTCCAGGAGGTCCTTCCCCTGCAGCACAGCCACGTGGAGGGTGTGGGAGGCGGCGTCGTAGTCCATGCTCACCTCCACCTGGCCCAGCGTGAAGTCCTGCCCAAAGGTATTGCTCACGGAGGAGATGGAGTTGACGGAGTCCACTGACTGGGACTTCCGGAGGGTCCCGTAGGGGGCCAGGTCCAGCTCCCGGCCCATCAGCTCCAGGGGCCCCAGCTCGCTGATGGTCTCAAAGGTGTCCTCCATGCTGAGGCTGCCTTTGCGACTGGGTGGTCCCCGAGTGCTGGCCCGACGGGTACTCCAGGCAGGCACTCTCTGCAGGTGAGAAAAGGGGGCAGGGGAGCATCACAAGGGCAATGGTGTTGAGAGGGCAAAGAGGTACGGCAATCCCTGCTCATTCAAGGCACCTCCAGGTTCCCCTTCTGCAAAAACGGGGCGCGTCTGCGTTCAGAGGGCCCCCGTTTTACGTTATTCACATCACTCAGTGCTCTCTGTCACCAGGATGCAAGAGAGCATTTTCTCAAAATGTTTATTTGTAAAGACTGCGTTCCCTACATAGAGATGTGCACTGCAGTGATGTTTATAAAAAGGAAAGAGAGTTAGCAATCTCAGTGTCCAGATCAGCTACTCAAGAGCTGATCAAGCAGCCTCGAAGGAAGTTTTCAAAAATGTCTGCAACATGAGAAAACTTTCATGTTGGGTAACACTCACCCTCATATTCAAATTTTTTGTCTACATTGACCTTGATATTCGAGAAGACAGAAGCCTCTGTACCACAAGCATCTCCCCTGTTGCTGTCATTACCACAATTTTAATGCCCCCCCAAGTTTCCCCCTGAGTAGGCAGCCATAATTTATTTTACAATTCCCCCACTATTAAGCATTTATGTTGTTTCTCTTTTTCCCCCAACTATAAATAATGCAGCCTTGAGTAGCTTTTGTAAAATCCTGACTTAGAGAATACAGCCCTTTTGAAAGCGTTTGACACTTGTCACCAAAATGCTCTTTGAAAATGTTGTGCCAATTGACAGTTCCCCCAACAGAGTGACAGAGAGTCCTTTCTGAAACCCCAAATGAGTCAGCATGTGGGACCCGGATCTGGGAACAGATTCTGGCTGTGCTCTCTGGTATCTACATCATGTCAGAAAAATTCTCTGCCAAGTACCAAGTGATGAAACAGTCAGCAATATATACTGAGAGCCCTGTACATGTTTGTACTCCCTGAGATGGTCATTCAAGATCTGGGCATCTATTCAAAGTACATAATACCAATGAAGACACAATTTTACCTATAAAACACTCACCGCATCATTCGTGATGGCATGTAGTAAATCATGGCAGATAAATAAAGAGGAATGTTACATAGATATTAACATGATATTTATAATGGGTGTTCCACAACATGGGAAAATGCTTCAGGTATAACTGAGATGAAAAGTATAAAATTCTAGCCCAGCTGGTGTGGCTCAGTGGTTGAGCATCAACCTATGAACCAGGAGATCATGGTTTGATTCCCGGTCAGGGCGTGCAGGAGGCAGCGGATCAATGATTCTCATCATTGATGTTTCTATCTCTCTCTCTTCCTTCTCTCTGAAATCAATAAAAATATATTTTAAAAAATAAAATTCGAAGTAGAAATGACACTCATTGTGTAAAGACTATGCATAGAAAAAAGACTAGGTGCGGGGGGTTAGATGAAAATATTGGAGCCCTAGCTGGTTCGGCTCAGCGGATAGAGCATCGGCCTGTGGACTGAAGGGTCCCGGGTTCGATTCCGGTCAAGGGCACATGCCAGTGTGTTGCAGGCTCAATCCCCAGTGGGGGGCATGCAAGAGGCAGCTGATCGATGATTCTCTCTCATCATTGATGTGTCTATCTCTCTCTACCTCTCCCTTCCTCTCTGAAATCAATTAAAAAATATTAAAAAAAGATTTTAAAAAAGCAAAGTGGCTGTACTATTAAAAAAAAAAGAAAACATTGGAAATAAATAAATAAAAATGCTAATAATGAAAAAAACGGTTAACTCTTTCTTGCCTCAGGGTGGTGGCATTTGGGAAAGAGGATTTTCTTCTTACAGTGGGGCCTTGACTTAGTTCGGAGACCGAGCTCGTTAAGGAGGTCGTTAACTCAAATTACTCTATCAACTCAATGCAAAAAATTGGCAGAGAGACAGCTGGTATCTCCAAAAACTCGTTAGTCGGGACACTCGTAAGTCAAGGCCCCATTGTATTTTAATAAGCACTGCCTTTATAATTATTCACAGTCTGTATATACATTTTATGAGACGCACTATATTTTTCACAGGATGGTTTTTAAAACTGAAACCATTCATTCATTTATTCATTTAACAAGTACTCATGGATTCATTCAACAAGTAGGCACTGGGCTAGGCTGGAGATTTGAAACAGGACCAGGGCCCTGTTCACAGGAGGAAATTAACCAGGAAGGAACTCGGTGGAGAGGGAGTGGAGGTTGATCCTGGGAGTGGACAGTGGGGGTGTGGGGCACACAACTCCGTGTGCACCTACAAGAGGGGAAGTCTCAAGAGTCCTTAAAACCACAGGAGGAGGGGTATGCAAGCATGTAGCCTTGAAAGTAGCTCATCTTGTCTTGCAGTTTGAACAGAAGGGCTATTTGAGTCAGAGAAGCTAACCCTCTCAGGGTTTAATTACCAGGTGCTGCTTATAAATTGTGGACGGTTACAATAAGGAAAAGGAGGCCCTTTTCTTGTCTGCACACTCACGAGTGTTATTGGTGTAATTAGCTAGTTATTAACAACGTTAATAAAAGGAAAAAGAGCAAGGGAAGCCAGAAATGGTTGAGCATATTCAGCTGGGAAGGAGGGGCCTGTTTGTTTCACCAGCTTTCACATAGAGCAGCGGTTCTCAACCTGTGGGTCGCGACCCCTTTGGCGGTCGAACGACCCTTTCACAGGGGTCGCCTAAGACCATCCTGCATATCAGATATTTACATGACGATTCATCACAGTAGCAACATGACAGTTATGAAGTAGCAACGAGAATAATTTTATGGTTGGGTCACAACATGAGGAACTGTATTTAAAGGGCCAGGAGGTTGAGAATCACTGACATCGAGGGAATTGCAGCATTGTCCCTCCAAGGGGATGAACACTCTCCTTCCCCCTCCAGGACTGGGTTGTTGGGGGGTGCAGGGGGAGCTAGGCATATGCACAGAAGTCAGGGTGGTGCAGGGGAAGTGCTGGCCTGTCAGTCTAGCTCAGGGAACAATGGATTTGCTAGGAGGGCTGCCCTCCCCGACACACACAAACACAAAACACAAGAGCAGAAGCCTCACCTTCTGCCTGGCCTCAGCGTAGGTCTCGCCATACTTCTGCTGAAGGTACCTGTAGTTGTAGTTGGGGAATGGGGAGGGGCTGGGGAAGCTACCCGATGTCCAGAGCTTCCACAGGCTCACAGCTGCGATGCCCAGCAGCGCGAGGGCCCCCGCGGCGTAGACACCCACCTCCCAGTCAGGGGGGCTCTTGATGACTACAAGGCAAAAGCAGCCTCTCGTTAGTGGGCCCCGGGGCCCCTCTGTGGTTACAGACCCCACCCGGGAGCAGGTGGTTTAGCACTGACTTACTCCCTCGCTGGATGCGTAGTCACTGAGTGCCTGCTGTGTGGTAGGCTAGGGGCTAGGGGCTGGGGGACATGTTAGTAAGAAGGCACTCTTCTGTGGTGTCTGCTTTTATCCTCTTTCCCACAAAAACAGACATTTCTACCATGAGTGACACTTGACTAGAACAGGTGAAGAGCTGTGGTTAACTATTCATTTGGCTTTAAACAAATAGGGTTGTTCTTGCCTCTATGAGTTCTCAGACCTCACCCTTCAGAGGACCTCTGGCTTCCAGATCATCAAAGCAGCCTTTTGGGGTTTGGGGAAAAAAGGAAAAGGATTTGGGGGACAAAAAATGATCCCATTTTTACCTCAAACCTCACCTAGAACAACACAGTGTCCATTAATAGATGGATGGGTAAATAAAATATAGTATATCTATGCAATGGAATAATACTCAGCAATAAAAAAGAATGAAGTACTGCCCTGGCCAGTGTGGCTCAGTTGGTTGGAGTACCATCCTGTGTTCCAAAGGGTCTCAGGTTCAATTCCTGGTCAGGGCACATATCCAGGTTGCAGGATTGAGGGCATGTGCAGGAAGCAACTGATCAAGGTTTCTCTCTCTCTCCCACTCTCCCTTTCTCAAGTCAATTTTTTAAAAAAAATACCTTTAAAGGAATGATATACTGTTATATATTACAACATGGATGAACCTTGAAATCAATCATGTTAAGTGAAACAAGCCAGATACGAAAGACCATATGTTGTATGATTCTATTTATATGTCCAAAACAGGCAAATCTATACAGGCAAAAAATAGATTAGTGATTGTCAGGGGTTAGGGGAATAGAGAGGAATGTGGAATATGGGGTTTCTTTTAGCATGATGAATATACTCCGAAAATTGACTGTGCCAACTTTAGCCAGAATTTATGCTAAACATATTCTGGAGAAGGGTGGGCCCCCGCCTGCAGCCCTGGCATCTATCCAGCACTTAGCACCCTGTGAAGTCTCTACCTCTACTTTCTAGAGGAGACCTGCGGCTGAGGCAAAAGAACACACCTATCTATGGGCTCAAGGCCACAGGGGTGGGAAGTCCAGGTCACCTAGCCCAGAGGTCGGCAAACTCATTAGTCAACAGAGCCAAATATCAACAGTACAGCAACTGAAATTTCTTTTGAGAGCCAAATTTTTTAAACTTAAACTATCTAGGTAGGTACATGGTTATGAACTTAATTAGGGTACTCCTAAGGCTTAGGAAGAGCCACACTCAAGGGGCCAAAGAGCCGCATGTAGCTCGCGAGCCGCAGTTTGCCGACCACGGACCTAGCCTCTCTGGGCCCAGTCTCATCCGGAAAAAGATGGCCACCAAACACCCCCATCCAGTGGTGCTACCCCGGGGATTTATTCTCAGGGAAACGTCCCCACCGGTTTCTCTCTGGTGGGAGTCACCGGGCCGTATTTATAACAGCAGCCATCTGGAAACAGCCCGGAGGTCTGACCCCGGCCACAGGAGGGACTGGCACTGGCCTTTGAGGATGACAAGGATGCCAGGGTGGTGATGTAGAGAAACCTTTCGGGCAATGCAAAGAGAAAAACATCAATCCCCAACATGGTATAACAACATGCTTTTGATGTAAAAATCACACATCAAATGGCTAAGGCCTGGGCGGACTAGGGAGGAATGAGAAGAGCAAGAATTCAGGATGCAGGAGCTGGGAGCAAACACTATTTACTTCTGACTTCTGTTGCTGGAATGTAATTTGTGGTCTAAATGAGGCCACAGCAAGGATCTACAGCGGGGCTCCAGGGCCAGTCCTGCTGAGGTCAAGGGAGGTCACGGTCGTCCGGGGAGGCTGGTGAGTGGGGGGATGGGATGGGAATGTACCTGCTTAATTGCAGAGTGAGGGGCATACGTGAGGGGCTCCTGGTGAGACGTGCACAGTAGGGCCTGGATGTTGGTAGGGGCAGGTCAGTGGGCGGGCACAGGCAATGGGCACAGCAAGGTAGCCAAGCAGAGCCAGACTCCTCTGGGAGTGAGGAACCCAGGGAAAGGAGGGACTGAAGCCGGAGCCCTGGTGGACGGAGGGCATGAAAGGAAAAGCCTCAATTGAGACTCATTTGTTTATTCATATCCTGGGTGCCAGCCTTAGGACACTATGGAAGAATTCCCAAGGGAAGAGAGGTCTAGATTGAGAATAGAAATAAGGACCAGGAGGAGTTGGAGATCTAAGAGGTTCCCTTCTATTTCCTATTTGCCTGGCTCTGTTCCAAGCACTTCATATGTATTAACCCACAGAGTCCTCAGAACAACTGTGTGAGGGAGGTTCTACTATTATCCCCATTTTACAGACGAGGAAGCTGAGGGACAGAGGAGATGTCCACTGTCAATCTTGCTGCAGATCTGTGCTTGTAACCTCCACAGCACATCTGAGGACTCAGCCAGGGAGAGGCAGGAAGTACTCTAGGCAAAGGGAACAGCATGTGCAAAGACCTGGACTTGGGGGAGAGTTATGTTTCCACTGTGTTGGGCACTTTGCATAGGTTAGCTCACTGAGTCTTCCCAGCAGTCCTTGAGGCAGGCCTCACCAAGTAAATGGAGGCTCAGAAAGGTTCCATCACTTGATCCAGGCCATGCCAAGACCTGGGAGCCTGCCGGTGAGAATCCCTGGCGGTGGCTGGGAAAGGTGGTCCCTGTGCACAGCTCAGCCCTGGGCTGGAGGCCGCGCTAGGGCAGGAGCTGAGTGATGGGAGCCGACAGGAGACCTGGGCTCATGTCCTGACTCTGTTCCTTTCTCACTGACCCTTTCCCTCCTGAGCCTCCCTTTCCCCATCTGCAAACGGGGACAGTAACGTAAGGAGAAGAGGTGGGGAGAAGTGGGTCTGGTGTCATCTGATCCCATTCTCAAGCTCGGTGCCTGCCAGGGCACACAGGGAAGGCGAGAGCTGCATCCCAGGTACTTGCTGTCCCTGGTTTGGGCGATCTCTGAGTTGAATGTCCTGTGGATCTCACGTCAACCTTCCTGGGTTTCCTCTCACTTGGCTACTTGAGAGGCTCCAGGAACGGCCCTGGCAAGTGGAGTCTGTGTCACAGGCTCATCTTTAGGGAGCAGCGGGACATGGGCCTCCTGGGGGACCCCCTCGAGTCAAAAGGAGGGAGTCACTTCCACAGAGGAAGCCACTGGAGCAAAATGATGAAGAGATTTCAGACTGGTCCCAGCCCTGTGTCCTCAAGGCTAGGTGACCTTGGGCAAGTCACTGATGGACCTTCCCAGTAAAACAGGGCCGTGATGGGCGTCCCACTGACACCCGCACCCCAGGCCTGGCGGGAGGGTCCTGTGAGACGCATGCTTGCTCTGGGACTCACCGCTCAGGTGGTGTTCCGCCACGTCCACGGCCATGATGCCCGCTGCGGTAGCTGAAACTGGAAGGGAAAAGAGAGTCAGAGGAGAGGGCTTCAGTGGGCCCCTGACCCCTACCCTGTGCCCTGGCCTGCCGGGTGCCCTTGGGCCTGTCATCCAGAGCTCACACTGAGCCCTGAGCAGGGCCTGGGCAAAAGTAGGTGGTTTTTATTTTATTTTTTAAAATAGCCAATGTAAAAATTATTATTATTAATTTTTAAAAGATCTAGCTGGCATTATTCAACAATTCATGAATTGGGCAGCATCCCACCAAGTAAATAGAAAGTGCTCCCTATTGTTATTTTTTAATCGTCATCCAAGGATATATTTTTATTGATTTAGAGAGAGAGGAAGGGGGAGACAGAGAGCGAGAAACATCAACGTGAGCGAAACATAGATCTGCTGCCTCCAGGATGCACCCGGACCAGGGATGGAATCCACAACCTAGGTTCGTGCCCTGACCAGGAATTGACTCACCACAGCCTTTTGGTTTATGCGATGGCGCTCCTTCCAACGGAGCCACCCAACTAGGGCAATTTTTATAAACGGTGTCTGGAGTTTTCTCTAAGCAGGCAAAGACTTCACCTCAGGGTTGCCAGATAAAACACACGATGCCCAGTGACATTTGAATTTCAGAGTCATTTTTACTATAAATATGTCCCAATATTGGAACCTACTTACACTAAACACGCGTTGTTTATTTGAAATGCAGAAGTTGCTGGGCATCCTGTATTTGTGCACCCCTGCTGCCCTTCCACCCTGCCAACACCAGGCTGACGGCACCGACTCTGCTGCTGTAGAGGTTTGTAGTCAGGAGGCCATAGGTTGGACCACACAGCCTAGGTGTGCAGGGGGCTAGCGTGTCCAGGTTTGTGTACGTGCACTCGGTGTTGTTTGCACAACAAAGACATCGCCTAACGACGCACTTCCAATCATTAAGTGACGCATGACTGCGCTTCCAATGCTTTTGTTTAAGCTGGAAAAGGAAGGCTCCATCTCCACAATATCCTATTCCCCGTCCTTCCCCTCCCCACTCCACCCTCCAAGGTCTAGAAGCTCATACAAGCCATTACCTGAACCCAGGGCCTGCTCATGGTTTTATTATTGTTGTTGCTAAGAAGCACATTTGCTCACAGACATATTCTAAATGGGGTGGTGGTGGTGGAAAGGGGAGGCCGGGATGAATTGTATGGGTCTCAGTTCAAGGGACAGAGAAAGACAGGATAAGCCACACCCAGCGTTTGTGTCCCTCGTGGCTCAAAGAGGTAGCACAGACAGGTGAGGTGGGATCAACAGGGGGTGCGGGGGTGAGAACTGTGGAGTGCTTGCCGATTAAGGGATTGAGTGCTTTTCTGTTCCTGGGAATGCCAACCCAACATGGCTGGAACTTCTGGCTCTTTAAAGAAAAAGCCTGGATAGTTTACGTACAGTTTCTTGATGTTTAAATGTTGCACCAATTCACAAAAATGTACACACCACTCAGGCACAGTGTGAATAAAAAGCTGCTTGGCCGTGGCTGGCCTGTTTGTAACCCCTCCAAGCATTCTGTGGGCCCCCCACTGGGACTGAGGTCCAATCAGAGGGCAAACACTTTCCTGGGCATTTTACAGAATCCGGATGTTCTTCCCAGTCGGTGGCTTTGGGGCCGAGAAGTTGAGGTGCCTCGATCCAAGTAGGGTTATCCAGAACATATGGGAGGGCCTCCAGTCCCAGGCGGGAGGCCTCAAGAAGCAGGGTTGAGCGGGGCCCAGGGAGAAGCCTCCTTGTCCCCAGCTGATTGCCCCCACTCCCTGAGATGTGGGTTGTCATGGTGATGGGAGGGAGGTGCTGACTCAAAGCGGAAGCTCATTCCTGGGACCTGGGCTGGAGATCATGATAATGATAGCGAACCCTGCCAAGCACTCCTTACACCCAAGCACAGCCCTAAGCACTTTGCATATATATTACTTATTTAATCCTCTAGCAACCCCACAGCTAGGTACCATCTCTGGTTTGCAGAGGAGAGTCCTGAGGCATGAAGGTAAGGTTGTTTGTCCCAGGCCACACAGTAAGAAACTGTTCAATCCAGGCCATCTGGCTCCATGCTCCTACCTCTGTGCCCAACTTGCAGGAGGGCACATGGTTTCAAAAGTCTCCTGAGAACTTGCACACCCAATAGGACACTGTGTCAAAGCCCAAGGTGGCCCTAGTTCCTGGCAGAAGGGAGTCTGGGCGTACCGAGACACATGTTAACGTGAGCACACCCGTCCCAGCCTGCCTCTGCCCTGCTGGGAATCCAAAAACGCCAGTGGCTTTCCTTCCTGCTCACCTGGCACAAGCTGACTTTGTGAGAGTGGGGCCGGCCCTACTGGGATGGCCAATGCCAGCAGCATGGGCTGGGGATGTCCCTGCCGCAGGTACACATGGTTCGGGACAGAACCTGCTGTCAGATCTCTGGCTGTCCACGGGCTCCCATTCCTCTAAGGCTGGTCCAGCTCAGACCCCAGACCCCCACACTGCGTACCTTTCTTCTCCCTCCCCTCATCACAACCCCCTCCTCCCTTTGCCTGGGAGCTGTGATTTCAGCGAAGGTGTGAAGGACCCCGGGCCCACCAGGCCAGCAGTTCCCACAGGGCCCGAGCACAGCTGCCCTCACTAGCTCAGAGCCTCGGTTGCCCTATCTGTAAAACAGGGCTCCTAACTGTCCTAGCCGGGTCCCAGGAGGGTGGGATGAGAGGTAATGTGGTTGGGCTTGGTCAACATTGGCTACAGTGGTCTTGGCCTGGCCATTTGTCCCAAAGGCCCCCCTGCCCCTCTTTTGAGCTGTGGAATCTCATGGGCAGCATGGCCAGCCTGCAGATGTGTTTCATTTGTCTTAAAGTGACTCGTCAACATTTAAAAATTGGTAAATTTCCCATTAAACATTTATATCTTAAATAAAATAAAATAAAATAAAAAGCCCTGGCCAGCTTGGCTCAGTGGATAGAGGGTTAGCCTGCGAACTGAAGGGTCCCAGGTTCGATTCCGGCCAAGGGCACATGCCTGGGTTGCGGGTTCAATCCCTGGTGGGGGGCGTGCAGGAGGCAGCCGATCAATGATTCTCTCTCATCATTGATGTTTCTATCTGTCTCTCCTTCTCCCTTCCTCTCTGAAATCAATAAAGAAATATATTTAAAAGAAAAATGTTGGATTTCTTACGTGTAAACCATATGGACAAATAATCTTAAATGCTAATCTCCTGATTTGATTGGTGTCCCCCACCCACCTGGTTCTTCCGTTATTTAAGAAAAAAAAGAAAGAAAGAAAGAAAGAAAGAAAGAAAGAAAGAAAGAAAGAAAGAAATTCTAGCTTCCTGTTAAGAGTCAGATCTGGGGCTAGCAGGTCTGTAGCCCCTGGAATCCCCGAAGACAGCCCGAGCTGGAGCTGAGTAGGCTCTGCCCCTTCAGACAGGGCACTTGCTCAGCGGGCCTGGACCTCGCTTCCCTCCATTCGCTGCCAGACCTGAGGGCTCCTGGAAACATCTCCGTTCAGGAGCCTGGTAAGCAGGTCTTCAGATGAGCTCGGGAGGTTCAGGAAGGTTAAGTGCGTTGCCCAGAGACAGCAGCGGTGGAGCTGGGCCTGGCAGCCATCCCTGCCACCTAGTCCAGTGCCTCTTCTATTAGTAGCCACAGCCCCTGTGCCAAGGACTTCACCGCCCCCAAGACCCCTAGGGAGCGCATCCTATTATTAACCCCACTGCACAGAGGAGGACAGCCAGGCTCAGAGAAGGGCAGTGGATTAGCCCCAAGTCACATAACCCATCAGCAGAGAACAGAGACCGAGCCAGATCTGGCTCTGCCTCAAGCACCCTTCTTAATGGCAGTACTCACTGTGCCCGAGACCCCCTGGCTCCATTTCACTGTGCCTGGACAACCCCAGCAGGCTCCCGCTGGCAGCCTGGTGGTCTGCCAGGTAGAGGGGCTGCGGCTTTGGCTCAGAACAGGATGCTGAAAAGGCATATCCAAGGCCAGGGCAGCCTGTGACCAGAGCTCCCCCAGCTTCTGACACACAGGAAATGGGGCTCAACAGGGGTGAGGGGGGAGCCAGAGCTGTCCCAAACCCGCATCTGAGTTCCTCAGGTCATGTCTCCTTCCTGGCACCGCTCCCCACCCAATCTATTCATTCCAGCTCCAAAGCCCGAAACCCTAACCTGCATGGAGCGTGCTCATTAAAAACAGCTCAGTGTTCAAAACCAGGCTTAATCGTCCCTACCTGGCAATGCCTGTCTAGTGCTCTAAGAATCAGACACAATAGATGCTAAATTCCTACCACCATGCCTGGCCCGTAGTAGGCACACAATATAGATCTGATGATTGGATGGAGAAACGGACCCCCATTTTAAGGATGAAGAAGCTGGGGCCCCTGGTCACTCAGCATCTGAGTAACAACACTGGGACCGGAGCCAAGGAGCGATGGATCTGGGCCTGGGCTCTTGGCCACCATGCCACATCCTGACTAGGCTTTTCGGGGGTGGAGGTGGGTGGGAAGAACTTCCACTGGCCTTGCAGAATCTGACCACAGTCAAGGCCCCCTCCGGAGCTAGTCAGAGAAATGGCTTTCCAGGAATTTTGTGCCTTTGCAGGGGCCTGGGGGCCCCATGGCTCCGCTCCTCCCACCTCGTTTCCTTGCTCATTGTGTCTCCGATCACAGCTCTGGTCAGCAAGGTGTTCGCTCCCCGTCCCCTCACCCTGAAGCCAGCAGGTCATGGGGAAGATGGGGGCTCCCAGGCTGAGAAGCTCCGTAGGTTTGAGGTCCTTTTCAAGTGCTCCCATTTTCTGAGAGTCCCACATCCGACTACTCATCCTCCCCAAAGCCCACAGAAACCACAGCACAGATGGCTAGGGCGGTGGTGGCTGGCATTTGCTGGACACCACTAGGACTCGCCAAACCCTCCCTGCTGCCCTTTGAGGGGGCTGCAACATGGCCCATTGCGTGGGTAAGAAAACGGAAGTGCAGGAAGTGACCTGCCCACAAGCACCAGAGCTGATAAGAGGCAGAGGGGAGGGTTGGACCCCAGGCTGGGAGCCCCCATTCTCCCAGGCTGACTTGGGAAAGATTTCATCTTGGGGAGGTGGGGGCTGGCTGAGTTACCTGGAGTGGATCGCAGGCCTGGTCTGGGTGCAGTTTCCCCATTTTTAGTAGGAAGCACAACAGCTGCCCTCTCTCTGAACCTGTCTCCTCCGGGTGGGGGACGGGCTGATGCTTCAAGTGCGGGTTTCCCAGGCGCTCTGGGTGGGGATGGCCTCACTGACTGAAGAGGGGGCTCGCAGTCCCTCTCAGCCCCTGGAAGGGGGGTCATCAGATTCTCTGGCTCAGGGTTCCTCCACCCAACAGCCCTGGCTCCAGGCTCTCAAGTTCCACCCCACCCCCAGCCCATCTTCATCCCAAATCCACGGTCTGTCGGGCAAGTTCCCTCCACCAAAGAGCAGCGGAGTCCAAGGTTCCGAGGGGCCCCTGGGATGCCCCAGACCCAGGCGGGTGACATGGGCGGCTGAGGCTCCTTCCCTGGGCTCCCGGGCCTCCAGGCGGCAGGGTGCGACATGCCTCTTAGGGTTGGGGCACTTCCTGAAGAGCCCGCACCCCTGCCTCGGGAACCCCCAGGGGGTATGAGGAGGGGCGTGTGGGGAGCAGTGGGGACAGCCAGGGTGCTGTGAATGTGAGCGCGGTGCGCGTGCAGCGCGGGCGCCGGGGAGGCGTGTAAATGGCCGGGGAGCCGCGCGTGTGCACACGCGGAACGGACGTGCGGGGCGCTATGCGATGCGCAGTGCGCGGGGTAGCCGGGCTGGGGAAGGGCGCCCGGCGTGCGCTGTGCCGGGCGTGCGTGTGCAAGCGGCGCGGGTGTGCAGACGCGCGGAGCCCGGGGGTCCTCAGCACGGGGAGGGGGCCCTGCGTGCGTCGGCGCGCCGTGCGCTGGGGATGTGGGGGCGGGGGGGCGTACTCACCCCGACTCCGCCGACGAGCCGCCGCTCCGGCTCCGGCGTGGACACTGGCTCGGGCTCCCGGTCCCTGGCCGGCTTCCTGCAGCGCGCATGCACCGGCGGTGAACCCGGCGGTCGCCCGCAGCGCCACCCTGCAGTGTCGGCCGGCTCCCTCCGAGCAGCGGGGCTCGGGCCGGGGGCTCGGCCGGCCGGGCGGGCGGCGGACGGGAGCTGCGCCGCAGTCCGGGCACGCTCCCAGGAGCCCGCTGCGCGCTCCCTCGCGCTCCCGCCCGCCCGCTCCCTCTTTAATTTAAAGCGACAACCCCGAGCGCTCCTCCTGCTCCGGGGAGCTGCGCGGCGCTTCCGGGGCCTGAGCCGAAGATCCCCAAGCGCGCCTCGGCGTCCCGGGCGGGGTCTCCCGGAGGCCCAGCCCAGCCATCACTCCCAGGCCCGGGGACCAGGTGGGCATGTGCTCGCCAGGAGCCCGAGAGGCAGGCCGAGCACTGGGCGCCGAGTCTAGCCCCCGCCGCCGCACCCGGGTTATCCTGTTCCCTTTCTGGGCCTCAGTTTCTTTTTCTGTAAAGCATCCTGACACTGCGCCCTCCCCGCCCCAGACCCCGCCTCTGAATGGATGCTTACCTTCTCCCGCCTTGACTGGGCTGTTTCCGCAGGCCAACATCCTCTCACTTAATCCACTCCGTTTTTCACACGAGGAAACAGGCTCATAGGTGAAATGACCTCCCCCAGGTCCCAGAGCCAAAGGTCAGAACCAAGACTAGAACCCAGGCCTGTGTAACCTCGAAGCGCTTACTCTTAACCACTTAGGGGTCATGCTTCCTCTCCCGAAGGAGTGAGTGAATCATTCAATCATTCAGGAGGTGTTTATGACGCCCCCGCGGGACCGCGCGGTGCCAGGTGTGGGCGATCCCCCATCTCCCGGGAACAGCTCCCACCCTGCCCTCGCAGTCTGATGGGGAGGCGCTCACACATTAAGAGGGGCTGGGCTCTGCGTGGGACGGTGCCACCTGCTTTGGGCACAGTAACCGGGAGAGCGGGCTTAGGTGGGCACCTGAGGAGGCCTCCTGAGGACTTGGGGTGGGGTAGGGAAGCGGGGTGAGGACCTCAGGAGGGGAGCGCCCGTGCAGAGGTAGCAGTGGTGCTGGACCACGAACCCTCCAGGCCTCTGGGGCTGCCCTCTCGGGAGAGCTGGGTCTGTGCTGGCTTTGTGGGGAGGGGCCTCCTTGATCTAAAAGGCCGTGCCCAGGGGAGCCATTAATGCAGTTCCACTCTCACCCACAGGGGGCGCCCTTGTTTTCCGTTCATTTTCTGGACCTGGAAGAGGAAGAGAAAGTGAGTAATTATACCCTTTCGGCCCGCAGTGGTTCTCAACCTTCTGGCCCTTTAAATACACTTCCTCATGTTGTGACCCAACCATAAAATTACTTTTGTTGCTACTTCATAACTGTCATGTTGCTACTGTTATGAATCATCATGTAAATATCTGATATGCAGGATGGCCTTAGGCGACCCCTATGAAAGGGTCGTTCCACCGCCAAAGGGGTCACGACCCACAGGTTGAGAACCGCTGCAAAGTTTAGAGGGAGAGGCTGGGCACTGGGTCATGGGCTTTCTCTGCCATGGTCATTGCACTTACTCTTCACAGTCACATGCAGTTCGGTAAGACTGAGCCCATTTCCCACACAAGGACGCCTGGCTGAGGAACGATCGTGTGCCCGGTTTGGGAAGGACACACTCTGATGCGGGCTTCCTCTGGAGTAGCAAAGAGCTGAAGCTGAAGCTGGTCTGGCTCTGGGGTCAGCCTCCCGGGCTGAGCGTGAAGGGAGATCTTGTCAAGTTCAGGTTTAAAAAAACCCTTCAAGCCCTAACCAGTTTGGCTCAGTGGATAGAGTGTCGGCCTGCGGACTAAAGGGTCCCAGGTTCGATTCCGGTCAAGGGCATGTACCTTGGTTGTGGGCACATCCCCAGTAGGGGGTGTGCAGGAGGCAGCTGATGTTTCTCTCTCATGGATGTTTCTAACTCTCTATCCCTCTCCCTTCCTCTCTTTGAAAAAATCAATAAAATATATATTTTTAAAAATAACAAAAAAACACCCTTCAATGAACAGAAAAGCGTGCACACGTGCACCAAAGACAGGGCCTACGCATGTCAGCAACAGGCAGGTGTGAAATGCATTGTAGCACAGTCACATGGCATACCACTCGGCGATGGGGAGACAAGACTACCGCGGGCGGCAACAAGGTGGATGAATTTCGCTTGTCATGTTGAGCGAAAGAAGCCAGACACGAAAACACACATTGCATGATTCTGTTGACAGGAAGTTCAAAAAAACAGGCAAAACTACTGGCTACTGTTCCCAGTCAGGATGGGCATTACCCGTGGGTGGCGACTGGAAGGGGCCTGCAGGGAGCTCTGGGGTGCGGCTCATGTCCCGGCTTTGACCTCAGTGCTGGTCCCTGGATGTGGTCACTTTGTGAAAATGCCTGATCTCGCACAGCTATGATTTGTGTACTTCTCTGTGTGTGTGATTCCCTTCAATACAACTTACAGCCCTGGCCGGGCAGCTTGGTTGTTAGAGCGCCGTCCTGATAAACCAAGGTTGCAGTCCCCAGGCAGGGCACATGCAAGAATCAACCAATGACTGCGTCACAAGTGGAACGACAAATCAGTGTTTCGCCTCTCTCTCTTTCTCCCCCCCCCCCATTATCCCTTACTCTCGCTCTGTAAATCAATCAATAAAAAATATACAACTTAGAAAAACAAAAACTTCGGATGGCTGCCCGCCGCACCCGAATAGCAGCCAAACTCCTGTGGCCCTGTTGGCCGCCCTGACCTGTCATGCCACCCTCCTCCTCACTCACCCACCTGCCACCTCAGACCTTCTGGTGTTCCTGACACCTGCCAAGGCGTTTTCCACCTCAGGAACTCTCACTTGTTGGTCCCTCTGCCTGGAAAGCCTTTTCTCTCTTCTCGCCAAGACTGCTTCCTCCGTCTCCTGTGCGTCACCCTAAGGAAACCACCTCTTCAGAGCGACCCTCCTGACGACCCACCAGCCACAATCCGCAGTGGCTTATTTGTTTACAGCTCATTTTCTGCATCTACCACTGGACTAATTATCACAAACCCGAGGGACGTTTGCTGTGTGCCAGGCGCTCTTCTAACAGGTGTCAAGGCATTGAATCCTTGACCCCCCTGGGGAGGTGCTATTCTGAGTCCTATTTTATAATTAAGGCAATTGGGGCTCAGAAAGGTTATATAACTTGCTTGTGGCCACAGAACTGGAAAGTAGCAGAGCCGGGAATTGAATCCATGCATCTTGGCTTTAGAATCCCTTCCTTTAATTCTACACTTGGACAGATCTTGTCTCTCTTCTTCGCTGTGGTATATCTGGGACAGTGTTTGTGGTGTGAATGAATGAATGGATGGTGAATAAAGTGCTAGTGGGAAGTCGGGGGAGGCTTGGATCTGAGAGTGGGTGTTGAGGAGAGCGGGTAGGCTATGGTGTCTGGAGTCCCAGTCACCAGGGAAGCAGGGACCTGATAGCAGATGGATCTTATTGCAGCTGTGCTCAAGGCCAAGGCCTTACCCATGTCTGCTGCTCTCCAAATTTCTCTCTGCCTATCCCCAAACCCTTTCCTGAGCTCTCTGCGCAGGCTTTTCTGCCCCTGCCCTTGCCCTGCCTCCTTGTCAATATGATGTTTCTCTCCAGCTATGAGCTCTCTGGCCCTCCCAGGGTAGTCCAGTCAGGCCTCCCTCACCTCTCCAACTCCCTTCCTCCCACCCCCACCCCTGAGATCCAGAGCCCTCCTTGCCAGCCAGGGAGGAAGGAGCGACAAGACACTGCCGGTCACACAGGGAGAGACTTTATAAAGATCAAAACACCAGACACACAAAGGGATTCTAGCCATGAAAGCGACAGCAGCTGGCACCTGTCGGCATGCTTCACACACTCTTTGTATTCATCATCTCCTTTGAACCTCCAGGTTGAGAAACCCAAGTTCAAGAAAGCTGCAATCACCGGCCACGTGGATCCCACAAGACCTGGCCCCAAATCCCGAGCCCTCTCTCTCCAAGGAGCCCTGCAGCCTCCCTTTGTTCTTGATTGAGGCTCCCACCATCCCATGACTTAGGGCCCCCACCTTGCCTGACTGTCCGCACCCCGGTAAGGAGGTGGCCCCTTGAGTAGCTGTCATCAGCACAGCTCCTTAGAGAGTTTGCCCTCCAGGGATGCAGAGAGCATGAGGCTGTGGGCCTAGGACCCAGGATGGGGGAGTGCTGATGGGGCAGCTGAGGAAGGCCCGGAGGTGCAATGCTGCCCCGGTGGCAGGAGCTAGTTCTCCCAGCCCCAGCCTCAGCCGGTCTGCTTCCCTGTGGCAACTCCCCACCCCAGGGACCATCGGTCTCGGCGCCCGCGAGATACCTGGGCTGCCTTCTTCACCTGCAACTAAGAGCCCTTGGTCAGGGGAAGCTGCCACTGGCCTGAGGGCAGATGCAGGACAGAGGCCCCCATTCCAGCCACCGGTATGTGCCCAGGGCAACCTGTCTGCCTGCCCCTTCCCTGCTGCTGGGTGTCACTCTGTCCGTCTGCCTCTGTGGCTCAGAGGCCCAGGGTTGGAGTGACTCTCCCCACCCCACTCCCAGCCTGATCCAGCTCTCTGGGCCCATGTTCACTGCCTGAGATGGTCCTGCCCTTGCCCCTATCACTGTCTTTGGCAGCCCCAGCCTCCAGGGAATGTCGAATTTGGGCATGTGAGGCCACAAGGGTTCCAGCAGCCTGTGGAGGACAGGACAGGACAGGACACCTAAGCCCATTCGTGACCTCAGACTCCATGTTAAGCCTTGTTGCTGCCTCTCTTTGAGTCAAAACAGCCTAGGGTCAGGCCCGCCCCCCCTGCCCCTCCCCCAGCCAATCCCCGCTATCATCATTCTTTTTTTTTTTTTTAAATATGTTTATTGATTTCAGAGAGGAAGAGAGAGAGAGAGAGAGAAAGAGAGAGAGAGAGAAACATCAATGATGAGAGAGAATATTGATCAGCTATCCCCTATTGAGGTTCAAGCGCGCAACCCCGGGCATGTGCCTTTGACCAGAATCGAACCCGGGACCCTTCAGTCCGCAGGCCAACGCTCTATCCACTGAGCCAAACTGGCTAGGGCTCGCTATCATCATTCATCCTGGATCTCATCCACAAGACCCCAGACTCCCACCATGTCCCAGTTGCCAGGGGCCAGAGGACAGCCTGGCGGGGGCCCCTGCCCCAGTTCCTCTGGTGCTGTGGGAGGCAGAGAAGCTCATCCATGGTCCCTGTGGGCCACGCGTTTCATCCACTCCATCCCCCAGCCCCCCAGGCATCTGCTCTGGGCACATTGTTTGGCCTTCCAGTCACTGAGTGAACAAGACCTCTTTTCTGCCAGCTAGCGTTTTCTATGGCTCGTGGAGGTGAAGGAGAGGCCATTCCTGACCCCTGGCCTTAGGCAGGGATAGTGTAGTGGTTGAATTCTGCCCCGAGGATACGCCCGAGTCCTAATCCTCATCCTTGGGCATGTGACCTTATTTGGAAATAGGTCTTTGCAGAAGTTATTTAATTAAGGATCTCTAGATGAGGTCGTCTGGGATTTAGAGTGGGCCCTGAGTCCCATGACTGGTGTCTTGCTAAGAGGAAAGGGAGGCCCTGGCTGGTGTGGCTCAGTTGGTTGGGCATTGGCCCGTGCACCTCAAGGTTTCTGGTTCAATCAGGACATGTACCACGGCTGCGGCTCTATCCCTGAGGGGAAGGGTGTGTGCAGGAGGTAGCCTATGGATGCTTTGCTCTCCCATCGATGTTTTTCTCTCTAAAAATAAATAAAAATAAAAATTTTTTAAAAAGAGAGAGAGATCACAGACATCGAGACCCAGGCCCAGAAATGCCAAAGGTGGCCAGTCACCACCAGAAGCTGGGAGAGGCCTGGAGAGAGTCTACCTCAGGCCTCCTCTGGAGGAAACCAATGCTGCCCACACCTTGATTTCGGGCTTCCGGCCTCCAGAACTGTGAGAGAATAAATGTCTGTTGTTCTAAGCTGCCAGGTTTGTGGTCATTGGTTACAGCAGCCCAGGAGCCTAAGACGGATGTCCCGAGCCTCTGCCAAGGGTGCTGAGCAGAGAGCCATGGCAGCCCGGGGCACCATGGCCCTGGCACGGGGGTTAGACGAGGCTTTGCGGCCAAGGTCATACTTCATGGGCCTGTAACCTCGCCAAGAAGTGATAAGGACATGTTAGGACCTCATAGGCGAGGGCCTAAGGCAGGACCATTTGGCGTGTTGAGTGCCCAGCTAACTGGCTGGCAGGTCCTCAGCCCAGGGAGGGAGGGGGTTGTGGCAGGAGCCTAGAAGGGTGAATGGAATGGGCCCAAGGGCTGAAGGCTTTGAATTGCAGGGTTGGAGCAAAGAGAAGAGAGGTAGAAAGGTTCTGGATGGTTTCCTCGGCTCCTGGGAAGCCTGCAGGGAAAAAAGCAAGAAGGGGCAATGCAGGGGGGGCCTCTGAGAAGCTCCAGGGAGGCAGATATCAGCTCAGCATAAATAAGAACTTTCTCATGGTCAGTCCCTCCCCCACAACTGAGAGCATCCTTGAGAGGTAATGAGCTCCCCGTCAAGGGAGGTGTGTAAACAAGAGTGCCTGCCTGGCAGAGACCTCAGCCCCAGATTAATGTTTGTTGTGGGTGGTCCCAAAGACCCTCTCTATCCTAACACCCTACACGTTGCCCGGCTGGGCCCCTCCCCTCAGCAGCCAGCTTTGGATGTCTCCCTTTCCCGATCCAGTGGTCAATTACACAGAATTACTCTGACTCAAGCCACCCACACCCCCTTTCCTGCCAGACTCCAGAGCCTGTCACCTGTGAAGACATGGGTGCCATCCCTTGAGGCCCAGAACTCAAAAATAGCAGGTCGATTCTTGCCTCTTTCCCCAAAGGAAAGGCTTCAAACCTCCTGGGCTTCAAAACCCCCAAATATCTCCCAAGTGCCTCCTCCCCTCAGGGGAACAATCACTGCAGCTTTTAGTGTGTGGGTACCTGATGCTAAGTATCTCCATCTGTTAACCTCTACAGCCCTCAGAGGCAGCAAGGGGGTTAAGAGCACCACAGTTGCTGTGTGACCTTGGATAAGTTACTTACCTTCTCTGTGCTTCAGTTTCCTCAAACTGCAAGCCAGGACCTGCCTCCACCCCAGGTTGGCAAGAGCCTACAACGTCTGATACCTGGGGGGAATGATTGCCTTCAAAATAGGAAAGGAAAAGAAAATATAAGTTAATAATTGATCATGCACAGTTATTTCGTCAACTAGTAAACTGCTCCTCAACCAAGCGGGATAAAGAATTCTACTTATTTACTGTAAAAGGTGGACTCACTTCTCTGAAGTGTTATGGGATGAGGCCTTCAGTAGTGGGAAGGACCCAGGGCCTAGGAGAGTCTTAAATGGCCCTGGCCCTCGAATTCTTTCCCCTCTTTCCCAGGCCTGGAATTCCCTTGGCGTAGCCTTTTCCAGGGCGTGAGCACCATTGCCAATAGGTCCCTGTTAAAATAGGGCATTGCCAAAACCGGTTTGGCTCAGTGGATAGAGCGTCGGCCTGCGGACTGAAAGGTCCCAGGTTCGATTCCGGTCAAGGGCATGTACCTGGGTTGCGGGCACGTCCCCAGTAGGAGATGTGCAGGGGGCAGCTGATCGATGTTTCTCTCTCATCGATGTTTCTAACTCTCTATCTTTCTCCCTTCCTCTCTGTAAAAAATCAATAAAATATATTTAAAAAAAAAAATAGGGCAGAATACATCTCCGAACCCTCCCCAGACCCTGAGCCACAGCTGAGGCGGCTCTCCCTCAGGGCACCCAGGTGGCCCTCCCTCAGGGCACCCAGGGGGAGGTGTCAGGACCTCATGGGCACGAGCAGGATGCATGGCAGCCGCAGAAAGCATTCGGAGGTGGTGGCAGGTGTCACCAGCAGGGAGCTGGGCAGTCAGCTGACACAGCCGGAACAATCATAGCAAGACAGAGGGGCATGAGCTCAGGGCTTGGCACACAGCCCAAGAAGAGCCGGGGGACTGGCGGGTGGCTGGGGCTTGGAACTGCCCACCTCCAGCTAAATCACGAGGCCGGCTGTCTGGACACGCATCCCCAGCTTGGCTCTAACCTGTCCTGCCCACCCCTCTGGGCCCGCACATCAGAGCTGGAGCCTGGATTTGGGCAAGGTTGCTCGCTCCAGAAATCATGCCATACCCTCCCCCTCACGGGAGCCCAGGATAGAGTTGGCACGGATGTGTCCACGGGGGAAGCATGAATGAGTGACGATTCTTCTTCAGGGTAATTCTTAGGACTCTTCTATTTCTTTCTCTAGCCTGGGAGGTGGCAAAGTATTTTCTCTAAATGTCTCGGTAAGCCAGAAATCACAGGTCAGATATTCTCATTGTATTTTCTCACCTATCACTCAGCCTCTCGTCTACCCTTCACCATCTGTCAGGCCACACACGTTAAGCTTCAAACACTAGCCCTACTAACTATTCCCCAACACACCAAGCTCTTTCTTACCTCTAAGCTTTTCCTCAATGCCATTTCTTTTGCTTGGAATGTCCTCGATCTGCTTCTCTCCATACAAACTCCTCTTCATCCTTCAAAACCCTCTCCTGTGAGGCCTTCCATAATTGCTCCACCAAGTCAGTCACTCTCCTCTCCCACAGTACCGGGACCCTCCCTCTAGTACATCACGTACATCACAGTGTGTGTCCTGGAATTACTTGTTTCTGTGCCTGTCCCTACTGGGTGCTGGCCAATTGAAGTGTGGATACCATGTCTTATTAATCTCCCGATCCTTTAGGTCAGGGGTCCTCGAACTTTTTAAACAGGGGGCCAGTTCACTGTCCCTCAGACCGTTGGAGGGCCAGACTATAGTTTAAAAAAAAAACTATGAACAAATTCCTATGCACACTGCACATATCTTATTTTGAAGTAAAAAAACAAAACGGGAACAAATACAATATTTGTATTTGCATGTGGCCCGCGGGCCGTAGTTTGAGGACCCCTGCTTTAGGTGCTTTGTCGATATTTAAAAATCAAAATCTCAGATTTATGAAGGCCTTCAGTGCCAGGCGCAGCTCTCAGTGCATTACGTGTATTGACTCATTTAACCTTTCAACACGCCCACTTTACACATTCAGCAGCTGCGGTTAAGGAATGTGGCCAACAAGATATGGAAATAACCTAAGTGTCTGTCGACAAGTGAATGGATAAGAAAATGCAGTATATACAGGGGTGGGCAAAAGTGGGTTTACAGTTGTGAGTATGAGAAAGTTTATTCTTGTGTTTTTATTTATTTATTATTGTACTAGAGGCCCGGTGCACGAAATTCGTGCACTTGGGGGGGGGGCGTCCCTCAGCCCAGCCTGTGCCCTCTCGCAGTCCAGGAGCCTTTGGGGGATGTCCAACAGCTGGCTTAGGCCTGGGAGCGGGCCACAGAGGTGGGAGAGGCTACCGCCACTGTGCTTGCCAGCTGTGAGCCCAGCTTCTGGCTGAGAGACACTTCCCCTAAGGCAGCGGTTCTCAACCTGTGGGTCGCGGCCCCTTTGGGGGTTGAACGACCTTTTCACAGAGGTCGCCTAAGGCCACCAGAAAACACATATATAATTACATATCGTTTTTGTGATTAACCACTATGCTTTAATTATGTTCAATTTGTAACAATGAAATTAGGGGTCACCACAACAGGAGGAACTCTATTAAAGGGTCTCGGCATTAGGAAATTTGAGAACCACTGCCCTAGGGAGTGCACTGACCACCAGGGGGCAGCTCCTGCATTGAGCGTCTGCCCCCTAGTGGTCAGTGTGTGTCATAGTGACCAGTTGTTCTTGGTCGTTCCACCATTTGGTTGATTTACATATTAGGCTTTTATTACATATGATGATTACTTATTATCATTATTAACCTACTTTTGCCCTTCCCTGTATATACAATGGAATATTATTCAGCCACAAGAAAGGAGGAAATCCTGCCATTCATGACAACATGGATAAACCTTGAGGAAGTTATGCCAAGTGAAATAAATCAGGTAAAGACAGATATTATATGATCTCATTTATATGTGGAGTTGAAATAGCTGAGCTCATAGAAACAGGGAGTAGAGTGGTGGTTGCCAGGGCTGGGGGAAATGAGGAGATGTTGGTCAAAGGGTACAAACTTCTAGGTATAAACGAATATGTTCTGGGAATCTAATGTGCAACATAGTGATTATGGCTAATAAGATTGTATTATACACTTGAAAGTTGCTACAAGAGTAGATGATGTGGCTCAATGGTTTAGCATTGACCTATGACCCAGAGGTCAGGGTTTGATTCATGGTCAGGGCACACGCCCAGGTTTCGGGCTCGGTCCCCAGTAGGGAGCATGCAGGAGGCAGCCAATCTGTGATTCTCTCTCATCATTGATGTTTCTCTCTCTCTCTCCCTCTCCCTCTCTGAAATCATGAAAAAAATTTTTTTTTAAAGAGTAGATCTTAAAAAAGAAATGGTACTTATGTGACATGATGGAAGTATGAACTAAGGCTATGGTGGTAATCATTTTGTAACATGTATTGTACACATTAAACTTAACAGTGTTAGCCCTGGCCGGCTTGGCTGAGTGGATAGAGCGCCAGCCTGTGGATTGAAGGGTCCTGGGTTCAATTCCGGCCAAGGGCACATGCCTGGGTTTCGGACTTGATCCCCAGTGGGGGGCGTGCAGGAGGCTCGCCCCTCAGCTCTAGTTCATTGGCTTCTGTCCAGCGTTGGCTGCTGCTGACCAGGGCCTGACCAGGCCTCTGTTGCCAGATCAACAGGCCACAGCGGGCCCTTTCTGGATCCCTGCCTCTGGGCCTGCACTCGTGCCCTTAGGGAGCCCAGGAAACGTTGGAAGCGCCTCCATCAAGACGGGGTGCAGAGGGCAGGCCTCTTACCTGCCTGTGTTCACCTCAGGCCTGGCTGAGATGCTCGCCCAGCTTTTCTGGGAGGCCAGGGCCTGGGGAGGGGAGCAGGCGGAGTGGATGGGGTATGGAGGCGCATCTCAGGCCCCTAGGGCTGCTCTTCCCACCTGCTGGACGCAGAGAAGGGTGACTGCCTCCCCGGACACCTCCTTCCACCCCAGGCAGTTGCTGGAAACGTTCTGCGAGGAGCCCGCCAAGGCCGCAGCCCTTCATTTCTCACTAACCTCTTCCCCCTCAGAAAGCCCCGCGAAAGCTCCTCCCCAGAGAAGCTTGTTCTCAAAGCGGCCGTTTGCGTTGTGGACTTTGAAAAGCCTTGCGTGCGATCCAAAGCTGAGCACTGACTTCTTTGTTCCCCTGTATCCACCCTCCTAGGGGCCAGCGTGGCAGCCAGGCCCGTCCCTGGCCAGTGAGTGTGCGGAGAGGGTGCGGGCAGGCTGGACAGAGGAGAATAAAAGGAAAAACAAAAACAACCGCAGAATCAAAACAATACTCTTCCACACAGACCCAGTGGAAGCCCCTTCACGCTCTCCGCTCCAAAGGTAAGCCCCTTTTCAGTGTCTGATTTGTGTGTGCGCGTACATGTTTTGCTGTCATTTTTGCCACTTAGAGCCGGCTTGCCTGGGTTCAAATGCCGACGGGGCGCCTCCTTTTCTTTCCTCCCTCCTCCCCAGCGGCGCTCCTCCCGCTCCCTCCCTCTGGGGAGGACAGAGGGAGGGAAAGAGGCAGCACCTCTCGAAACACAGGCTTGACTTGGTTCCCGGGACAGTGACACTACAGAAATCAAGCCATTGACTTTGGGGCACAGAAGATCATAACTTAAGAATTAGGGGTTTTGACTTAACTCACAGTCATCGTAAGTGTTTGCTGATAGCAGAGAGGCCTGGTCTTTCCTGTCAACATGCACACAGCAAACTCAGGCCATCCAGAAACCTCGGATCATGAAGGACACATCCTAGGATTCTGGCCTGTAAGGAAGCGGGAGGAGCCTCACTCACCCATCCCATTACCTCACGGGTCCAGCAACAGCAAGATGGCCCAGGATGCAAGATGGACCAAAATGGGCGGGAAAGGCCTGTCGTCTGCCTCACCTGTGATGCTGCCATGTAACCCTTCAGTCCAAGACCCAGACCACTGGGACGGGGGTTTCTTCAGAGCGGGCGGCCTCGGCTGAGCACAAGCTCAGAGGGGACACCGTGCAGAGGAGTGGGCCACACGGTTCTGGGATGTGCCTCGCGAGGTCGGAATGCTCTGCGTTTGGAGCAGGGGCTTGGAAAACAAGCATTGTCATGGAGCTGCTGAGCACAGAGGGAAGGCCTCACCTACATGTTGGGAATGATGAGCAAAAGAAACATTAAGTGCACGAAGTATAAAGTGTACCATGTCTAGACTCCATGTTGTATCGGAATAATTTTGTGCCAATAAATGACATCAGAGCTTTTAAAAAAAAAAGTTGTTTCAACTTCGCCTGGCTTGTCCTCACTCCTGGAGGGCCTCATGTTCACCTGTCTGTCATCCTCATGGACTGCGCCTCCTTCCCGCCCTCCTCCCAGCGCCGCTCCTCCCTTGCTCCCCCGCCTCTGGGCGTCACGGTGGGCATGGGGCAGAAGGACAGCTACGTGGGCGACAAGGCCCAGAGCAAGCGCGGCATCCTGACCCTCAAGCACCCCATCGAGCCCGGCATCGTCACCGACTGGGATGACATGGAGAAGATCTGGCATCGCACCTTCTACAACGAGCTGTGCGTGGCCCCGAGGCCCCCCCCGAACGCCAAGGCCAACTGTGAGAAGATGACTCAGATCATGTCCGAGACCTTCAACACTCCCGCCATGTACGTGGCCATCCAGGCCGTGCTGTCCCTGTAGCCTCTGGCCGCACCACGGGCATCGTCATGGACTCTGGGGACGGGGTCACGCACACGGTGCCCATCTACGAGGGCTACGCCCTCCCCCATGGCATCCTGCGTCTGGACCTGGCGGGCCGGGACCTGACCGACTACCTCATGAAGATCCTCACCGAGCGGGGCCACAGCTTCACCACCACGGCCCAAGGAGAAGCTGTGCTACGTCGTCCTGGACTTCAAACAGGAGATGGCCATGGCCGCCTCCTCCTCCTCCCTGGAGAAGAGCTACGAGCTGCCCGACGGGCAGGTGATCATCATCGGCAGAGGTGTCCGGAAGCCCTCTTCCAGCCCTCCTTCCTGGGCATGGAGTCCTGCGGCATCCACGAGACCACCTTCAACTCCATCATGAAGTGTGACGTGGACATCCGGAAGGACCTCTACGCCAACATGTACCTGGGCATCGCTGGCAGGATGCAGAAGGAGACCGCCGCCCTGGCGCCCAGCACGATGAAGATCAAGGTCGTCGCCCCACCGGAGCAGCGCAGGTACTCGGTGTGGATCGACGGCTCCATCCTGGCCTCGCTGCCACCTTCCAGCAGCTGTGGATCAGCAAACAGGAGTACGATGAGTCGGCCCCTCCATCGTCCGTCGCAAGTGCTTCTAAGCGGACTGCGGGCAGATGCGTAGCATTTGCTGCATGAGTGGATGAGCCTCCGTTGCCCCTGGCAAAGGCACCTCGTGCGGGCCCCGAAACTAGAGCACGCCTTCAAGAAGAACTTGTCCTTGAAGCCCGTACTGAGCTCAGCACTGGATTGTAGGCCTGGTGGCTGATGGTGACCTGTATTCAAGTTCCCTGTTCCCTTGGTACATGTTTAACGCCGGGTACATACCTCTCATTTAAACCCCTGTACACGCGTCAGTCCCTTGATGGCTGAGACAGAACATGTTTCTTCTGCAGGAAAAATCCAGGGGCCCCGGGAGCCCGTGGGGCCTCCTGTGTGCGGGGCACTGGCCTGGGGGAGCTGGCCTTTCCGGGAGCTCTGAGTGTGGCACGGGCCCTGCCCCGTTACCACTCTGCCCTGCCGTCCCTCCGACGGGGTGGGGTTGGGAGGGTCCGAGCGGTGGGGCCCACTTTCCTTTCTTAGCTGATGTTCCTGCCAGAGCTCCTGGGCGGTTACTTGCCTTGAGTTGGAAAACGGTCTGCATTTCCACCTGTAAATCTTCGTCCTTTTAATTTATGTAAGGTTTTTGTACGCTATTCTTTCAGAAATGACAAATTTTGGTTTTCTATTGTCATGTGAGAACATTAGGCCCCAGGAACGCGTCATTGTGAGGAAAATGAAAGTGCTGCAGTAAGAAAAAAGAAAAAGAAAAAGAAAAAGAAAAAGAAAAAGAAAAAGGCCTCCTTCCCTCCCTCCACCCCTCCCCCCAGCAGCGCTCCCCCACTTGGCTCCCTCGCCTCTGGGGAGGAGGGAGGGAGGAAAAGGCAAATCTCCCCCCCCTCTCTCTCCCTCTCTTTCTCTCTCTCTCTCTCTCTTTCTCATCCTCGGCTGCATTCGAACCTCAGGCCCTTCAAACCCCAGGCCGATGCTCTATCCACAGAGCCAAACCAATCTGTACTCTTCTCCTGCCTTTTTTTTTAGGGCCTAAAGTAGAGGGTTTCAATCACCTCCTTTCTTCTGGTAGATTCAACTAAGACCACTTGTTGAGGTTAAACCACTCACAGTTGCCTCTTGTGGATCACTGAGAGAGAAAGAATTCTATAGGGCCCCTGTAGTTCAATTGTGAAATCCCTGCACAAGGAGAGAGAAAAGGAGAATATGTCATTTCTTTCCATGTCTCTAATATTCAGAAATATTCCCCCGAGAAACTTGGAGAGAAGAGACAGGGAATAAGGTGATGTGTGCCTAGCTCCTGATAAGCCTTCTCAAGCCCTGAAAGAATAACAGGAGAACTCCCTGTGGACTAAAAGGCATCTCTGGTCAGCCTCGGTCTTGAAGAAAGTCTTGGATTAATAGTCCTTTTCCAGAGAGCGGGTTGCCTAACTTAGGGAAGAAGTTGCACCATGGGTATGTTTTCCATCCCATTCCTCTGACCTCATCTTCTTGGATTTCTTCTCCAAAAAGCCAATTGAGCAGTTGTATCTCACACTCAAGCTCAAAAACCTCTCAGATGAGTTGTCACACCTGTATCCTACTCTCACCTCACCCTAGCATAACCACGTGCACACGTTTATTTACATTAAAAGATGGTGAGAACATCAAGAGACAATATTGGGAGAGAGATGGGTATATTGACTACTTCTTATCTCATCCTAATCTCGAATTTATTATGGCAGTTCTTCCAGACACTAGTATTTTGCTGTGCTTTTCTCTGAAGTTTTCCCTGCCCCTGGACTTCACCATGGACTGCACCCACTCTACAGGGACTGTCATGTGTTAAAAGCACAGTGTCACTAATAGAAATAAAGAGTGCCATGCCCCCTCCCCTAAGGTACTCCTTCTAGATGGAGTCTCTCACTGATGGTCAAAGACAAACAACAGGGTAGATCAGCCGTGGGCAAACTACGGCCCGCAGGCCGGATTCGGCCCGTTTGAAATGAATAAAACTAAAAAAATAAAAGACCGTACCCTTTTATGTAATGATGTTTACTTTGAATTTATATTAGTTCACACAAACACTCCATCCATGCTTTTGTTCCGGCCCTCCGGTCCAGTTTAAGAACCCATTGTGGCCCTCGAGTCAAAAAGTTTGCCCACCCCTGGGGTAGATGGATGGTAGAGGGTTCAGTGGGAATGGGTAGCAATTGGAGAAACAAAACCTTAAAAGAATGATTCTTTCTCTTGTTCTTTTCCCTTTCTCTTTTTGGAATGACCCACCTGTTGCAACTCCAGTGTGACTGGTTGAATGAGAAGGAACTGGGATCTTCTCGAAAAAAAGAAAAAAAAATTGTGTAGAGAATTTGCATATAACCTCTGCACATCCGTCCATATATTTTAAAGTGTCTCTGGGTTGCAGTGTGAATACTATGTAACTATTTGTTGTACTGTGTCACCTAGTGTGTGTGCAGGACACAGACCTAGCTACACAGTATATGTCAGCAACAATGTAACTTTCCCCCCAAATATTCCCATCCCAGGTTGATTGGCTCTGGGCATGTGGAGCTGATGGGTCTGGAGGGCCAGCTGTATCCCACTGTGTGGCTGCATCACAAAGTTGTTCCTCATTTTTGTTATCCTATCTAATAAAAGAGAAACATGGTAATTAGCGTACGACCACTACCCTTCCCATTGGCTAATCAGGGCAATATGCAAATTAACTGCCAGCCAAGATGGCGGCCGGCAGCCAGGCAGCTTGAAACTAACATGAGGCTTGCTTGCTTCAGTGAAGGAGGACTCCAACATTCCCCACCTGCCTCTGCAGGCCTCTGAGCTGCAACTCTAAGCAACTATGTAACAAATATACCAGCTAAACAAAACCCCAGAAACCTGCTTTAGTCCGCCGGGCTTCAGCCAGCAGGATCGCAACATTGTAAGCAAAGGCCAGAAACCTACTTTCAGCAGCGGAGGCCTAAGAGCTGGAGCCAAGCCTCAAAGCTCAAGCTGGCCCAGGATAAAAAAAGAAAAAAGAAAAAAAGGAGCGGTTGGGAGCTTCAGTCACCCCCAGCCTGAATACAGCCCTCAGCCCCTCACCCAGGCTGGCCAGGCACCCCAGTGGGGACCCCCACCCTGAAGGATGTGTGACCAACTGCAAACAGCCATCATCCCCTCACCCAGGCTGGCCAGGCACCCCAGTGGAGACCCCCACCCTGATCCAGGACACCCTTCAGGGCAAACCAGCCGGCACCCACCTGTGCACCAGGCCTCTACCCTATATAGTAAAAGGGTAATATGCCTCCCAGCACCGGGATCAGCGGAGCCGCGAGGCCTCCCGGCACCGGGATCAGCGTGACAGGGGTCAGCGCCCAAACCCCCTGATCGCCCTGTGGCTCTGTGTATGACAAGGGGCGGGGCCACAACCTCCCTATCCACCCTGCTCTGTTCGTGACAGGGGAAGGCGCCCCAACCCCCTGATCAGCCCTGCTCTTTGCCTGATAGGGGGGAGCTCCCCAACCCCCTGGTCACCCTGCAGCTCTGTGTGTGACGGGGTAGAGCCATAACCTCCCCATCGGCCCTGCCCTGAGTGTGAGAGTGGTGGCGCCCCAACCCCCTGATCGGCCCTGCTCTGTGGGTGATAGAGGGCGGCGCCCCAACCCTTTGATGGGCCCTGCTCTGTGAGTGACAGGGGGCAGCGCCCCAACCCCCTGATTGGCCCTGCTCTGTGCATGACAGGGGGTGGCACCGCAACCTCCCCATTGACCCTGCCTTGAGTGTGACAGGGGACGGTGCCCCAACCCCCCAATCAGCCCTACCCTGAGCGTGACTGAGGGTGACATCACAACCTCCTGATCGCCCTGCTCTGTGCATGACAGGGGGCGGCACCCCAACTCCCCAATCAGCCCTGCTCTGTGCATGACAGGGGGCGGCACCCCAACTCCCCAATCAGCCCTGCTCTGAGCCCGACCAGAGGCTGCACCTAGGGATTGGGCCTGCCCTCTGCCACCCAGGAGCAGGCCTAAGCCAGCTGGTCGTTATCTCCCGAGGGGTCCCAGACTGCGAGAGGGCACAGGCCGGGCTGAGGGACTCCCCTCCTCCCCGAGTGCACAAATTTTTGTGCACCGGGCCTCTAGTAATAATAATAAAAGCATAATATGCTAATTAGGCCAGATGTCCCTCTGGATGAAGCCAGAAGGGTCGAGCCCCTTGCACAAATTTCAAGCAATGGGCCTCTAGTTATAAATAATGGGGCGACGAACACACTAGCCATGTGCATTTTTATTTTAAAAGTTGTCACCAAAAAAAATAAAATAAAAAAATAAAAAATAAAAGTTGTCACCAAGTTGCCTCCTCTAAAGATTGTACCAATGGATACTTCTGCCAAATTAGCTATTTCCTTACGTCCTTATCAGTACTAGACAGCAGCAATTTGATGCTGAGAAAATGGTGGTTGATTGTTGTTTTAATTTGCATTTCTCTGATTCCAGGGTGGTAGGGCGTCTCTTCCTGGGAATTTGCCCAGTTCCTTTGCTCATTGAGAGGAGTTCTTATGTATACCTTGATTTGCATGTTGCAAGTATTTTCTCCCAGACTGTCTTTTGTCTTTTTTCCTTTCCTTTTCTTTTCTTTTGTTTTCTTTTTATTGATTGATTGGTTTTAAAGAGGGAAAAAAAGAAGGGAGAGAAAGAGAGAGAAACATCGGTTTGTTGTTCCATTTATTTATGCATTCATTGGTTGATTCTGAGCAAGGATCAAACCCACAACCTTGGCATATCAGGACGATGCTCTAACCAACTGAGCTACCCGGCCAGGGCTCTTTTTTCTTTTTAAACACCCTCTTTAGTTTAGAATAGTGTTAGATCTACAGGAAAATTGGGAAAGGAGTACAGAGAATTTCAAAGCCATTTTCCTCTATTAATAATATTACCTTATATTAACACAGTACCATTGTCACAATTAAAATTACCCCGAATTGATATAATATTGTTAATTAAAATCCAAACATGATTTGGATTTCCTTAGTTTTTTACCTAGTGTCCTTCTGTCCCAGGACGCCATCCAGGATGCCACACTGCATTTAGTCGCTGTGTTACCTTAGGTCAGTGATGGCGAACCTTTTGAGCTCGGCGTGTCAGCATTTTGGAAAACCCTAACTTAACTCTGGTGCCGTGTCACATATAGATATTTTTTGATATTTGCAACCATAGTCAAACAAAGACTTACATTTTTGATATTTACTTTATATATTTAAATGCCATTTAACAAAGAAAAATCAACCAAAAAAATGAGTTCGCGTGTTACCTCTGACACGCGTGTCAGAGGTCCGCCATCACTGACTTAGATCCTCTTGGCTGTGGCCGCTTCTTAGACTTTTCGTTTTTGTATGACGGTGGCAGTTTTGAGGGGGGCCAGTCAGCTATTTTGTGGAATGTCTCTCAATTGAGATTTATCTGTTTTTCTCCTGATTAGACAGGAGTGATGAGTTTTGGGGGGAAGACCACAGAGATAAAGTCTCGGTGTTGTCCTATCACTTGTCACTGTTGACGCTGCCTCAGTCACCTGACTGTGAGCTTGTCAGCCTTCTCCACTGCCCAGTTTCTCTTTATTCCCCCATCACGTGTCCCTTAGCTGTGCGTATGGTGCTCATGGGCCTGTGGTGTGGATGAAAGAAGACCCAAACCTATAGAACACTTTTATAAGATTTTTGAAGACATGCCAGCAGCAAGATCTCAACGGAGTGAGAAACAACTCTGGAGAATGGCAGTCTTGCAGCTCATTTTGTGCATTTCATCCAAGGAGAAAACAGGAGGAGGGTCGCCGGAAACCCACTCGTGGTAGATTGACGGGCAGGAGAGAGCAAAGAGGGGACATGCCTGCAATTAGATAAAAGATAAAGGGAGAGCGACATACTTCTTCGCCATCGGGGAGTGCGAGATGGCTAACATTTCACACCCACAGCGTGTGGAGACAGCTGTGGGCACAGAGTTCGTGGTCCGTGCTCCGTGGCCTGTGCTCGGGCGCAGGAGGTGGCGCCCTGAGGCATCTGGAGAAGAAAACGCTGACAAGTCGGAGGTGTGTTGTCCCAAGGCCTGAGAACAGAGGACGGGGCTCATTAAGGTGAAGGTTAGCCTTTGCTGGGGAAGCCTGGACGAGTACCCGCCCGGCTGTCCACTTCAGAACTTGTGATCAGACGGCCCTGTGCGGCCTGCGGTCCCTGAGCTCCTCGGTGTGTTTCATTCACAGCGGCCAGCGCTCCGGCCCGCCTGCCTCGCCCCAGGCTCAGAGCTTCCGCACCGGCTCATTGACTCCTCAGCACAAATCGTGATGCGGGTCCTCTCATTGTCTCCATTTCTTATCTAAGAAAGCAGAATCTTCCCGATTCACCACCCCAGAGCCAGCAAGGGGCAAAGTCAGGGTTCCTGCCCGGCCTGTCCGGACCAGGATGTAACCGCATAGATGTAGAAACCAAGTCAGGAGAGGGGACGCCCGTCCAAGTCCACCCAGCAAGTCGGTGGCTTTGCCCAGGCGCTCCCACAACCAGGCCACGTCTGACCCGCCCCGTCTGGCTGTTCCCCCTCCACCGCCCCCATCATGCCCTGCCCTGGCCTCAGCCCCACCCCGTCTGCCCACTCCTGTCCCTTCTCCGGTTTGTCCTTTGGCCACTCTGGCTTCTAGCACCCCCAGGGGAAGGGACACAGACTTCCCAGCAAATAAACACGCCCACAGATTTCCAAATATACAGAGAGCCGTGCTCCTCCCGCCACAGCCCGGCTTCGAGTCCACACCCGCCCTGCCCCGCTCCCCCTGGGCCGGAGTCTGGGACCCGCGTCCTCGCTGGGAGGCAGGCATCCTCTGTGTGGTGGAGGGAAACCAACAGCCTGTGGTTCGGACACATTGCCACTCTTCACATTTTATGAAATAGTTGTGAACAAAGTCTTCCCAAACTCCACAGCGTCGTCACCGTCAGACAGAGCACTTTCTGAGTCGTCTAACAGGCGTCTCCCTCACACGGCACCCAGCTTCACACCCTGCACCCCAGGTTCACATGTGGGGGCACAGAGCTGTTTGGTGTTAGCTCCACAGTCTCCACTTACAGAGGGGCGGCTTTTCAGAACTATGGATTACGGAGCGATTTGAACACATGCAGAGTTAGGCAGAGTACCCCTTCGCCCAATCTCCCCCACCCAGTCTCCCCCACCCAGTCTCCCCCACCCAGTCTCCCTCACCCAGTCTCCCCCACCCAGTCTCCCCCACCCAATCTCCCCCACCCAGTCTCCCCCTCCCAGTCTCCCCCACCCAGTCTCCCCCACCCAATCTCCCCCACCCAGTCTCCCCTACCCAGTCTCCCCCACCCAGTCTCCCCCACCCAGTCTCTATCACCCAGTCTCCCCCACCCAGTCTCCATCACCCAATCTCCCCCACCCAGTCTCCATCACCCAGTTTCCCCCACCCAATCTCCCCCACCCAGTCTCCCCCACTCAATCTCCCCCACCCAGTCTCCCCCACCCAGTCTCCATCACCCAGTCTCCCCCACCCAGTCTCCCCCACCCAGTCTCCCCCACCCAGTCTCTATCACCCAGTCTCCCCCACCCAGTCTCCAGCACCCAGTCTCCCCCACCCAGTCTCCATCACCCAGTTTCCCCCTCCCAGTCTCCATCACCCAGTCTCCATCACTCAGTCTCCCCCACCCAGTCTCCCCCACCCAGTCTCCCCCACTCAATTTCCCCCACCCAGTCTCCCCCACCCAGTCTCCATCACCCAGTCTCCCCCACCCAGTCTCCCCCACCCAGTCTCTATCACCCAGTCTCCCCCACCCAGTCTCCCCCACCCAGTCTCTATCACCCAGTCTCCCCCACCCAGTCTCCCCCACCCAGTCTCTATCACCCAGTCTCCCCCACCCAGTCTCCCCCACCCAGTCTCCATCACCCAGTCTCCCCCACCCAGTCTCCATCACCCAGTTTCCCCCTCCCAGTCTCCATCACCCAGTCTCCATCACCCAGTTTCCCCCACCCAGTCTCCCCCACCCAGTCTCCCCCACCCAGTCTCCCCCACCCAGTCTCCATCACCCAGTCTCCCCCACCCAGTCTCCCCACCCAATCTCCCCCACCCAGTCTCCCCCACCCAGTCTCCATCACCCAGTCTCCCCCACCCAGTCTCCATCACCCAGTCTCCCCCACCCAGTCTCCATCACCCAGTCTCCCCCACCCAGTCTCCCTCACCCAGTCTCCCCCACCCAGTCTCCATCACCCAGTTTCCCCCTCCCAGTCTCCATCACCCAGTCTCCCCCTCCCAGTCTCCATCACCCAGTCTCCCCCACCCAGTCTCCCCCACCCAGTCTCTATCACCCAGTCTCCCCCTCCCAGTCTCCATCACCCAGTCTCCCCCACCCAGTCTCCATCACCCAGTTTCCCCCTCCCAGTCTCCATCACCCAGTCTCCATCACCCAGTCTCCATCACCCAGTCTCCCCCACCCAGTCTCCCCCACTCAATCTCCCCCACCCAGTCTCCCCCACCCAGTCTCCCCCACCCAGTCTCCATCACCCAGTCTCCCCCACCCAGTCTCCATCACCCAGTCTCCCCCACCCAGTCTCCATCACCCAGTCTCCCCCACCCAGTCTCCCTCACCCAGTCTCCCCCACCCAGTCTCCATCACCCAGTTTCCCCCTCCCAGTCTCCATCACCCAGTCTCCATCACCCAGTCTCCCCCACCCAGTCTCCCTCACTCAATCTCCCCCACCCAGTCTCCCCACCCAGTCTCCATCACCCAGTTCCCCCACCCAGTCTCCATCACCCAGTTTCCCCCACCCAGTCTCCTCCACCCAGTCTCCATCACCCAGTCTCCATCACCCAGTCTCCCCCACCCAGTCTCCCCCACCCAGTCTCCCCCACCCAGTCTCCATCACCCAGTCTTCCCCTCCCAGTCTCCATCACCCAGTCTCCACCCACCCAGTCTCCCCCACCCAGCCTCCCTCACCCAGTCTCCTCCACCCAGTCTCCCCCACCCAGTCTCCCTCACCCAGTCTCCATCACCCAGTACCCTCCAGTCTCCATCAACCAGTCTCCATCACCCAGTTCCCCCCACCCAGTCTCCATCACCCAGTCTCCATCACCCAGTCCCCCCCCCCCAGTCTCCATCACCCAGTCTCCATCACTCAGCTTTAGCAGTTATCAGCTCAGAGCTGATCTTGCTTCATCCATGTCCCCATCCATTTCCTTCACCTTCAAAACAAATCCCAGGTATTGTATTATTTCACCCGGAAAAGGTAAGAATAATTTAAAAGATGAGGAGTCTTTTATTAATGTAACTATAATATCATTTTGCCCCCAAAAAGAAATTGTTCTATAATATCACCAAACATTTGGTCAACGTTCCCAATATTGTGTAAATATTTTCTTTATTATAGTTTGAATAGTATCCAACCAAATAAGGTTAATGTGTTGCAGTTGATTAACATGTCAGGTTTTATTCATTTATTTTTTTTTGGGGGGGGGGGTCCGGTTTTCTTTACTCTAGAGTTCCCCCTCCATCTCTTTTCTTCTGCCATTTATCTGTTAAGAAAAAGCATGCCCGGTGTCCGGGGGGATGACCGGGTCTGGGCCCCGCTGATTGCAGCCCCCGTGCAGTTTCAGAGGCTCCTCTGCCCCCAGGGTCCACACCCGGGAGTGGGATCTACAAGTTTGATAAGACGCAGGCCCCACCTTTTTTGGCAAGAACGTTTCAGGTGCCTGTTTCTCCCATCAGGGGCCACAGGCTGTCTGATTGCCTCGAGGTGATCACGTCGCTTTAAAATCAATTCTTATCTGGGAAAAACTTCAAACCTGTGGAAAGTTGCAAGGATAGTGCAGTGAACGCCCAGGTGCCCTTCACGTTGATTTGCCAGTTTTTGCCACACTTGCTTTATTGCCACACTCTTCTATCGACTCTAGTCTGTATATTTTAATCACGTGAGACGAGGTTGCAAACATCAAGCCCCTTCACCCTGAAATACTTCCTGTAACCATCTAAGAGAAACATAATTTCTATATCCACAGCGCTTCTGACACCAAATGTGCGGGTTTCCCCCTCATCCTGAACGGTTCTCCAGCTCTCCGGACACCACCTGGGTGTCCTACAATTCAGTTCTGACACTAACTACCCAGTTAGCACAGACCCCACGGGGGCAGCGCCCCGTCCCTCAGATGGTCCCCACTTCAGGCGCCAGTCGTAAGTTGCAGGTTCTCACCTGGGCTTCTGTCTGACCAGCTGTAAATGGGGGATTCCCAGACCCCCTTCTCCAGTTCCGTAATTTACTGGAAAGGCTCATGGGACACAGGGAAACGCGGTGCTGACGGGGTTATTCTAAGGCTACAATGAGGGGTCCAGATGGAAGAGATGCAGAGGGCACAGTGCGGAGGGCTCCCAGGGGAGGGGCCGTCTCGGGCCCGTTTATCCCGTCCCTTGTCTATCTGACTGCCCTCACTTCCCCCAGTCCCTCTCTCCTCCCCCGAAGAACTGAGCTGTGCCCAGATCTCCGAACGGTCCAGCTGTTTGGCATCTCCCTGCCTTTGCGCGTGCCCTCCCCAATAGTTCCAGCTCTGCTAGCTGCTCCTCAGGCAGCCTCCTCTGGTGCCCACCCTGTAAGAGCTAACCGTGCCCTTCTCTGGGCACCCCTGCCCCCTGAGCCAGCAGGGAGTGCTGGGTCAGTAACATGGCAGTCAGCGTGGTGGACTCTCAAGTCCTCACCGAGCAGGGCTCTGAAAGTCTTGCTGAGTGTTGGCTGAATTGACTGCTTGTGCCTGCATCTCAGAGGAGGAAGGGGTGGTGGGGCAGGGGAGGGGGGCAGGGCAGGGGTGGTGGCTGCCACAGTGGGCGGGGTGAGGAGACAGGCTTTCTCCCAGGCTCATCCTGGCCCTGGCACTAACCTGAGACCACCTCCTGAGAGGCCCAGGGCGGCCGGCCAGCCGTTTGGTCTGCAGCTCGGCCCGCTTCCCTGGAGCCGGGTGCCCGCAGCCCTGCCAAGGCCAAGGTAAGCTGAGGACACGCTGGGCTTGAGGGTCAGGCTTCCCGAGGCTGCCACTGAGCGGTGCTCCCGCGGGCTGGCCCCGGGCTGAGCACATGCGTGCCTGGGCCCATGCGATCTCCCAGACGCTGCTATTATTACACCCTCACTTCCCGGAGGAGCTGCCCAGGCCCAGAAAGGGGACGGCCCAGGGACACACAGGGTCAACCCTGTGAGGAGAGACTGTTATTATTTTTACTGAACAGACACGGAAACCAAGGCACAGAGAGGTTAAGCGACTTGCCCAAGGTCACCCGGGTAGTGAGCGGTGGAGCCAGGGTTCTAACTCAGGCTTTTAGCCCTCCAGCCTGATGATGACGATGGCGATGAGGATGAGGGCCAACACGGTGTTCCCTGCCAGGTCACGGCACCCCAGTTTGCACACCGTTTGCATCCTTGGCACCTGTCCTGCCTTCCCGCCCAGGGGAGATGCAGAGATCACTACCCCCAGAGGAAGGAATGAAGACTTGCTCTAGGTCACTCAGCAAGTTAGGTGCGGGCAGGGCTTGGGCCCCAGGTTCAACACCCAGGCCTGGCCCGCCCTGGCCCACGGACAGGTAGGGCGCTGGGTGTGGTGTCCTGAGGAAAGGGGCTTTGGGCACTCAGGGGCGTGGATTCTGGGCTGCGAGGCAGGAGCCTGGGCGAGGGCCCAGCTTTGCCTCCGGCTCGCTGTAAAATAAGCGGCCTGGATCTGTGGGGCTCTGGGGGCCCATCCAGCCTGACTTGGCAGCCCTCGCTCGGGGAGGAGCTTGGGAATGCGGTGTTCTCTGCGTGCCTCATTGCTTTCCCCATTAGCACAGCGAGTGGCCCCATTTCTCTTGCAGCATCTTTTTTCCCACCTGCTCGCGGCCTCCTCCCTCCCATCCGGTGTGGCCTCGGGCCACAGGAAGCTGGGGAAGGTGTGGGCCAAGCCCAGAGCGGCACTCTGTCCTGGAGTCAGGCCCTCCCCCTTAAGCGGCCTCTCTTGGCCCTGTGAGCACTGACTCCAATCTGTTTCTTAGCAGAGCAGCTGGTGGTCATTTGTCTGTCTGTCTGTTGGTTGATCTGTCTCTCTTTCCAGCAGGACTGTGAGCTCCTTGAGGGCAGAGGTCACATGGAAAGATCAGAGCTCGATCAGTAGTGAGCTCCCCAGTTCTGGAAACACGTGCGGAGAGGCAGCCCGTGGCCGGGATGGTGAGCAGGGAGAGGAGAGAATAGAGGGTGTGTGTATGGGGAGGGCGGGGGGGGGGGGGACGGAGGGCGGTAGATGGACGAGGGGTCCCAGGCCCCTCCTCTTGGCTCTGAGACCTCATGGCGTGGGACAGGTTTGGGTGTCTCTGCCCTCCGTGTGCAACCAAAATAGAACAAAGAAGCATGAAACTGACTCAGCAAGAATGTGTTTTTGTGACCTTTGAGCAGACGGGGCCTGAGGGTGGATAAACTCAGTGCCCAGGGCATTTGCATGGTGAGCTCTCTGCATGGGTCGCATTGACCACTCACACCAGGGATGCCTCCACGAGAAGGTGCATCCCCCACGTGTATGCGCGAAGCTTGCCATGTCCTCTGAGGTCTGCTCGCTCCAGGCTCGGGAGTGACCCACCTGGAAGCACCTGACACCTGCTCCTTCTCCCCTTTCTCACCGCAGCCCTGGCTGTGGCTCCGGACCAGCTCAGTGGGGACCCACACCTCCTCTTGTCACCTCAACCCACCCCAAAAGCCGCAAGGCCAGGTTATCCTCTCTCAGATAGGGTAACTGAGGCCCCAAGGGTGTGAGTGTGGGGGTGGCAGTCACAGAGCCTGACCTGAGGCTCAGTGTCTCTCCACCCCCTGAGAGTGAAGCCTTTACATGCAGACAAAGCCAGGACACGCGGGGCCTGAAGAGGGCACCAGTGGGGAGGCACGGGGTGGGGGAGGGGGATCATTCACAGCAAATATGTCGGGAGCCTGAGCCAGGTCGCTCAGAACCACAGAAACGAGTTCTCAAGGGTTCGGAGGCCAGAAGTCTGACATCAACCGCTGGCAGGGCCGAGCTCCCTCTGGGGGTCCTAGCGGAGGATCCCTCCTGACTCTTGCAGCTTCTGGGGGCTGTCAGCAATCCCTGGCTTCCTGGGCCATATCACTCCGACCTCTGGCTCCATCTTCGCATGGCCTTCTCTTCTCTTCCTTCGTGTGTTTCCGAGATAAGGTTACTTGTCATGGGACTTAGGCCTCTCCCCTCCGAATCCAAGCTGATCTCCTCAACTCAAGAACCTTAAGATCTTTTTTTCCGAATAAGGTAAAATTCACAGGTGCTGGGGATTAGGACATGGTCATATCTGTTTGGGGGCCACCTTTCAACCCACCTGCAGGATGTCCTGGACCCCTTCCCATGGCAGCTGCAAAGCCTCTTAGGGCCTATGGGCCCAGGTGGCCCAGCACGCTATTTCCACTGCCTGCTATTGGTCAGAGCAGGGCACAGGACACACCCAGATTCCAGGGGAGGGAAATTGCCTCCCTGTCTCATGGGAGGTGTGGCGAAGACACAGTGTGAGCAGCGTGCGCGTGGGAGGGTTGGCCGAGGCCACGGAAGCAGCCTGTGAGAGTCTGCATGTGTTTTGATGACAGCCTCTGCCCAGGGCCCCGGATGTGCTCCAGGTGATGGGCTTGCTGATGAGGCCGGGGGAGAAGTGTTCTGCCTGAGGGGGAGCCCTCAGACCCAGGCCCTGCAGGCCCAGATCAGCCACCAACTCAGAGGGTGACTTCGGCCCAATCTCTCATTCTCTAAACGGCGGTCGCCAACCGGTGGTCTGAGAGGCTGGGCCGGGGACATCTAAAGTTGTGACTAATTGGGCCCGAAGCTTCCGGTCAGCTCCCAGAGTCCAGGTTCCAGGCCAGCATCCCAGTCTCTGATCCCAGTGGCAGTCTCAGACCAAGGACCCCCCTTGCTCCTCAAAAGCCCTGCCAGGCCCTGAGCTCTGGGAAATGGGGCACCTCCCCTCTGTCCGTTAGATCCTCAGGTCCCCCCACGACCCCAGAACAGACCTGTACCAGCTGCTCCCTCCCCTTTGAACTTGGGTCTACTTGAACCAAAAGAACCCCAGGGACCACCCACGAAGTGCCAGTGTCCCCCAAAGGGCTCGGTCGCTTTGGGGTTAGACACTCCCTCTGTGTGGCCATGGGTGAGCCCTCACCCTCTTTGAGCCTCACAGGGCAGAGCACAAAGACAAGGCGCTGGCGTCAGCACAGGGTGAGGTGGCAGCGCCTCTGGGGAGAAGTGGCAGGAAGACCAGCCTCCCAGGGATCTTGGCTGGGCAGGGGGTCCTGCCCCTGGTGCCCCCGCACCACCATTCTGGGAAGTTCTGGGCCCGGCCTGACCCCACAGGAGCTGGAGAGGCCCAGAGGCGAGTTAGTCATCAGGCAAATCGTTTACGTCACCTCAGCGCCTTTATTCCTGTGTTCAACCCCAGTGTTGGGAACTGGGTGGGGCGGGGCCAGAGGTGCCAAAGATAACAATCTCTTCCCTCTCCCTGGGCCTCAGGTTCCCGCTCTGTCACAGGGGAGGGAAGGCTTCCCCTGCTTCCATCATCGGGATACCGTAAGGACCGAAGTGACAATATCCGGGCCTGAGCCTGTCAGCCACAGTGTGTGGGCACCGAGGACCACCCAGACCCGCTCCTAGCCCTCAGGGGGCTCAGAGGCTGTGAGGGAGGCCCATGCCCCCCGCCCCCCACTGCCATCAGCTGGCAGGAAGGAAGGGCAGGAGGGACATGGCCCAGTGACAAGGCAGTTTGGGGAGCCTCTCAGCCGTGGTTCTGGCTTCACCGAGCTCTGTCCTGAAGGTTTGCGACTGGTCTTGTGTGGGGACCAGGGGCGGCGACACCCCCACGTCTGGGCAGGCTTCTAAGGCCCTCCTACATGTCACTGTTGGGGGGGGGGGCCTCCGTGACATTCTCCAGAGGGTAGAATCCACCAGGAAGGAACCGAGCTCCCTTCTTCTCAGCGCGTGGGGGTCTTCGCTGCGAGGGAGCCTGGGCATGGAAGACCAGAGCGGAGGGCAGCACAGGGCCCTGAGCGAGCAAGTGCCAGGGGCCTCGGGGCCGGGTGAGGAAGGCCAGAGCTGTCCCCGTAGAGGAGGCCCCTTCATCCACAGTCCAGCAGGGCCATGAAGAGGTGGGTCAGTAGATATCGTCGTCGTCTCATCGAGTCCAGCAGGGGCCGCGCGGCTTCCAGCATCCTTAGCTGGTGGTGCCCAGAGGGGGCTGCGGGGAGGCCGGCCTGCTCAGGGTCACGGCCGGGAAGCTGGCGACAAAGCTCTCCCATCGCCTCCTCACCTGCTGAAAGACAGAGGAGCCGGAAATCAGGACACAGGCCCCAGGGTGGAGTGGTGGGTTTCAGGTGTTGTTCCATCAACAGCCACAAGGTGGTGGTAGACCCCAGAGATAGAAGCACTGGGGGCCCCCTTCTTCCACAGGAGGAGGCAGGGGCCCCGAGAGCAGCTCCCACCCAGGGCAGCTGGATCCCCCCTTTTCCCGGGAACAGGGAACACAAGATATAACCCTGGGAAGTTGTATTGGCTGATCTCCTTGCCTCCAGCAAAATCCACCCGTCCATCACACTGGCAGATTAATCATCTTAAAACAGCTCTGACTATACCACGGGCTAAAACTTTTCGTGACTCCCCAGTGCCTACGGGATAAATTCCAAATGCTGTCAGGGCCTCTGAAATATGGTTCCTGGATACCTCTCTCTCCAGCCTCATCTCCAAAAGCTGTTGTCTTCTTGGTTCTTGGCACCATATGTTTCTACCTCTGAGCCTTTGCTGCCCTGGGTCCCACTCCTCAGAGTCCCCACCCTCACAGTGTAACAACCATCCATCCATCATCCATCCATCCATCCATCCATCCACCCATCTGCCCGTCAGACCTGTTGATATTGCTTCAGCCACCTCTGGCTGCCTCCTTGCTGAGCCTGGATCAGCTGCTCCGTGTCCCCTAGGCCTCCTGGCCACCGCTCCTGATCAAAAGACGAGTCCAGTCCTTCTGGGTCTCGATCTGAGGGTCTGGACTTCTCACGACCCTCTCTGAGGCTCAGTGCCCGACGCAGTCGGCCTCCCCCGGGCTTCCCCCAAGGCTCCTGGAGCTTCCCATAGGAGGGCCGTGGGCCTCGCAAGGACTGGCTGCGTCGCCCTGTCCCCATGGTTTGTACTCGCAGGACTGCTCCCGGCCCTCAGCAAGTCACTGGCCTCTGAGATGGCCTGGTGCCTCCACCCAGCTGATGGGAGCTCCCTTGGGGGCAAAGGTTGGTACTGCTGAGGTGGCCATCATAAACCAAAGGGCAAGCCACAGGGACCAAGCATCTCTGAGTCACCCTCCGCACTGTCTCTCCACCTAGGGCAAAGGCTGATGCCTCTACCTCCAGGCCACCTTCCCTGACCACACCACCTCTGAAGAGCCTGGCCTCCCCCAACTCCTGCAGCCCCGCCTGCCCAAACTTGTTCTGTCGACACTGAAAACAGATGGCTCAATAGAAAAGCAGAGATGAGCTTTCAGAAACAGGACAGCTCCTGCCCTGGCCAGTGTGGCTCAGTCGGTTGAGCATTATCCCATGCACCAAAAGGTCACTGGTTCAATTCCCAGTCAGGGAACATGCCTGGGTTGTGGGCTCCATCCCCAGTAGGGGGTGGCAGATGGATGTTTCTCTCTCCAAAAATCAATAAAAACATTAAAAACAGACCAAATAAAAGAAAAAAGAAATAGGACAGCTCTAACCTAGAATAGGCAGAACATAGAGACAGGTCGTGGCATGGTGGTTGCCAGGGGCTGTGGGGAATGGGGAGCTGTTTAGTGGCTATAGGCCCTCAGTTTGGCAGGATGAGAAAGTTCTGGCCCTAGCTGGTTTGGCTCAGTGGATAGAGTGTCGGCTTGTAGACTGAGGAGTCCCGGGGTTGATTCCAGTCAAGGGCACGTGACCAGGTTGTGGGGCGTGCAGGAGGCAGCTGATTAATGATTCTCTCTCGTCAATGACGTTTCTCTCTCTCCCTTCCTCTCCCTTGCTCTCTGTTAAATTATTTTTTTTAAAAAGTTCTGGAGATTGGTTGCATTACTGAATTGTACATAAAAATAGCTGGGATGGTAAACTTTATGTTTTTGTATATTTTACCGCAATTAGAAATTTTATAAAAAGAAACGGGCCAGCTCTAGGCTGGGAGTCAGGAGACTTGGACTTTTCCAGGCCTCGCCCTGCCCCTAATTCTCCAGCAGAGAACAGAGGTCAGAGCTCCGGTTCCGAGGAGCAGCTGCCTCTGGGGGAACAGCAGCTCCAACACTGCGGCTGTGCCACCCTGGGCACCTCCTCCCAGCTTCCTCACTTGTAACAGGGACAAGTAACTCAGGGAACTGCTGTGAGGATGTACAGATGTAGAGGTGAACAAACACCATCTCCATCATTTTGTGTCCTTTCGGGAGGTGGCCTTTGACCAACCGCCGTCCTTAGTAAGCATATCAAAGCCTTCTGTGTTCCTTAAAACAGAATGGGAATACTTTTGTTAGTAATGGCCAGGATGAATGTTAGCCTGGTGACAGTTCCACAGGGGCTGCTGCATTCTTTGTCCCTTTGTCTTGTCAACCAATAGTACCTGCGTTATATTATAAAACAGTACAGTAACGGGAGTCTTTATTGGAGAATAATTTGCACGGGAGTGTTTATCCTATATAATAAAAGCCTAATATGCTAAGTGTTGCCGAAACCGGTTTGGCTCAATGGATAGAGCGTCGGCCTGCGGACTGAAAGGTCCCGGGTTCGATTCCGGTCAAGGGCATGTACCTGGGTTGCGGGCACATCCCCAGTAGGAGATGTGCAGGAGGCAGCTGATCGATGTTTCTCTCTCATCGATGTTTCTAACTATCTCTCTCCCTTCCTCTCTGTAAAAAATCAATAAAATATATTTTTAAAAAAAATATGCTAAGTGTCCGGTCATCTGTTCAACCATTCAAAGCATAATATGCTAATGATATGCTAAGGCCACTCAATTGCTCGCTATGATGTGCACTGACCACCAGGGGGCAGACGCTCTGACTGGTAGGTTAGCTTACTGCTGGGGTCCAGCTGATTGGGATTGAATGGGCCAGCCACGCTCTGGAGCCCTCCTGTGGCCAACCTCCTGCGTCCCTCCCTGGTGCTAGTCGTGCACTGGTGAGGTCCCTCAGCCTGGCCTGCACTCTCTCTCAATCCAGGACCCCTCAGGGGATGTCAGAGAGCTGGTTTCAGACTGATCTCACAGGCCAGGCTGAGGGATCCCACTGGTGCACGAATTTGTGCACCGGGCCTCTAGTTGCAGAATAATGTGCACGCTGGGCCTTCTGTCTGCTCTACCCAATTGCCCTGAAAGTAAATTATCCTGTAAAAAAAAATTTTGTTATATTCTATGGAGTTGTTTGCTTCATCTTTCACTCTGAAGAGACCTTCTCCTCATGGTGGCCATTACACCTTTGTCCCACCATCAGACAGGAGATTAAATATGATAATGCTGCACCCACAGGAGCATAGAGGGCCCTCAGTAAAAGTGAGTTGGTGAGGCCCTGGCCAGGTAGCTCAGTTGGTTAGAGCGTCATCCAACACACCAAGGTTTCAGGTTTGATCCCTGGTCAGTCAGTGCATATACAAGAATCAACCAATGAATGCACAAATAAATGGAATAACAAATTGATGTTTCTCTTCCTCTCCCTTCCTCCCTCTCTAAAATCAACAAATAAAATTTTTTTTTAAACGGTGAGTTGAGCTCAGTGATTGAGCATCGACCTATTAACCAGGAGGTCAGAGTTTGATTCCCGGTCAGGGCACCTGCCTGGGTTGTCGGCTTGATATCCAGTGTGGCGCGTGCAGGAGGGCAGCCTATCAATGATTCTCTCTCATCATTGATGTTTCTACCTCTTCCTCTCCCGTTCTCTCCCTGAAACCAATGAAAACATTAATTAAAAAATAGTGAGTTGGTGATACTTATTATCTCGGGCAAATCCCTTCCCCTCTCAGTCAGTCTTGTTACCTGTAAAATGGGTTGTTGTGAAAAATCAAATAAAATCATGAATGGGGGTGTTTCCAAAAGGGAGACTATTAGTAGCCTTTCTTTCTCCCAAGAGAAATGTGCTCGGGCCACCCAGCAAATCCTCAGCATCATAGAATTTGAGGTCTGAAAGGTACCTCGCACATCTGGTCCATACTTCTTTTTGCTTTAACTACTATTTTCTGAGCATTTTTATTGGTTCCTCCATGTATTTCATTTAAATCTCACAAAAGTCCTATGAGGTGGGCATTGCCATCCCTCTTGTATAGATCAGGACGCTGAGGCCCAGAGAGATCAGGCACCTGGCCAGAGAGTGTGCCCAGGAGGAGGCAGAGCTGGGACTCCTGCCTGGGTCAGCCTGGCTTTGGAGCCCAATGCTGCAACCACTCTGCCCTCTGCCCGTGTTGGTGGCAGAGGCAGAACCTGAAGCCAGGGGTCCTGCCTCCACTCTGTTTGGGCCGCTGCACAGGGCACCCCTGTCTGGGGCCGGGGAAGTGCTGGCTGCAACTCCTGCCTCATCTCAGACTTCTCCCGGGCCTGGCCTCGCTCTTTTTCCTCTGTCTCACTCTCTAGGCCAGTGACGGTGAACCTTTTGAGCTCGGCGTGTCAGCATTTTGAAAAACCCTAACTTAACTCGGGTGCCGTGTCACATAGAGAAATTTTTTGATATTCGCAACCATAGTAAAACAAAGACTTATATTTTTGAAATTTATTTTATATATTTAAATGCCATTTAACAAAGAAAAACCAACCCAAAAAATGAGCTCGCGTGTCACCTCTGACACGCGTGTCGTAGGTTCGCCATCACTGCTCTAGGCCATCCTGGGATGAAAGGGCTCTTAACATCCACCAGGCTCAGTTCCCAGCCGGAAGAGCGAAGACGGAGCCAGTGTGAAGAGGAGAATGGAGAAAGGGGGCCTTGGCCTTCTGCCCCGTCCCGTCCCAAAGGTGGGCTGAGATCCACACCCAGGCTCTTCATTCCATCCCTGACCACGCCCCTAAAGGCTAAACCCCTGCCTGGTTAAAAAGCAATAAAACCATTACACAATCTCCAGTGCCCTCAGAGTCAAATCAAATCCCCACCGTCCCGAAGGCTGCGCAGGGAGGAGCTGGCTGACTCACACACTGCTAAGAGCCTTGGGGTGAATCATGCTCTTGCGTCAGGCATGTAGCTGCTGAGCACCCTCTTGCCAAGTGTGTGATTTTACGACAACTTCCCAAATCTCCGGAGGACAAGGAGAAATGTGTGTTTTCCTTCCCCCCTCCTCCCTGCCTTTCTCACCTGGCAAGTTCTTACTCATCTTTTCAGACCCTGCAGCGTGACACCTCCCCTGGGAGCCCGCCTGACCTTTCAGCTGGGGTCAGGGAGGCAGTTTCCGCCGCAGCCAACCAGATACGCGGAATAGCAGCAACCACAACTCTCCTTCCTCCCTCTGTCCCCAGGGCAGGAGAGTAAATACTTGATCTTAAATATTGGAGACTATTACTTGTCCACGGCTGCATAACAAGTTACCCCCAATTCAGTGGCTTAAAGCAGCCTCCTGCACGCCTCCCACTGGGGACCAAGCCAGCAACCCAGGCATGTGCCCTTGACCAGAATCGAACCGGGGACCCTCCAGTTTGCAGGCCGACACTCCATCCACAGAGCCAAACCAGCCAGGGCAGGAGCATTATTTTATATACCATTAAGAAAGAATATGGAGACCAACCAAAGGACTTGTATACATGCATATAAGCATAACCAATGGACACAGACAGTAGGGGGCTGAGGGCCTGTGTTGGGGGCGGGTGTGGGCAGGGAGAAGTCAATAGGGGGAAAAGGAGACATATGTAATACTTTCAACAATAAAGAATTTAAATAAAATAAAGAATACCCATTGTCCATTTATCAGGAGATCATTTCAGGGGTTAAAATGCAGGGATGGGGGGGATGTGTGCTTTGAAATTAATAAAACACACAGTATCCATTTCCTAAGGTGGTTCTGAGATTTACATGGCTGGTGCCATTGAAGGTTGCAGTGAGGCTTAGAGATACAGAAGGCAGCAAATGGGGCAGGCTGCCCAGATGCTCCTTCTTATTAGTGAGCCATTGAAATTAATCCTCATCTACACACCACAGGCAAGATTTTGTTTCCTTTTTAATCTTTAGTATTTTATTTTATTTTAAAACTAGAGGCATGATGCATGAAATTCATGCAAGGAGCTCAGCCCTCACAGTCCCGGCTGCCTTGGCCCTCACAGCCCCAGCTGCCTCATGGCCCCATGGCCCCCGCCCACTGGTCATTCTGGAAGGTTGTTCCTCCATACGGTCTAATTAGCATATTAGCTCTTTATTATATAGGATACATTTTTATTGATTTCAGAGAGGAAGGGAGAGGAGAGATAGAAACATCAATGATGAGAATCATTCATTGATCGGCTGCCTCCTGCATGCCCTCTACTGGGGATGGAACCTGCAACTTGGTCATATGCCCTGATCAGGAATTGAACCATGACCTCCTAGTTCATAGGTTGATGCTCAAACATCGAGCACACTGGCCAGACAAGATTTTGTTTCAATAATGCCAAGGAGTGAGGCCAAGGGGATCAGGTAGAATCTCCATCCCTGACAAAGGAGAAATTCTGATTACGTGAAGGAAGGCACCTTAAAATAGACGCCAAGTGCTGAGGTTGCACAGAAGAGAATGGGAGACCACATCTGGTTTGGGGGTGGGGAGAATACAGGCAGGCTTCCTGGAGGAGGTGGTTTTGGAGTTCAGCCTCAAAAGCATGGAGGACTGGTGCAATAGAGATCGGGGTGGGATCCTGCGGGTGACTAGAGCCTGGGAACACACAGGGTTGTCCTTGGGCTGCAGAAGAACCTAGAAAGACAGACTGAAGCCCACTCTCCGGGGGTTCCAAAGCCAGGAAGAGGAATCTGACTGAACTTGGTAGGCAATGGGGATGGAGTGTGCCCTCTTCTCCAGGAGCCTTACCTTGTGATTGCATTTCACTCTCACACCACTCTGGAGCTTAGCCTCATTTTTTATTTTATTTTTAAAATATATTTTTTATTGATTTCAGAGAGGAAGGGGGAGGGAGAGAGAGAAACATCAATGATGAGAGAAAAATCATTGATCAGCTGCCTCCTACTGGGGATCAAGCCTGCAACCCGGGCATGTGCCCTTGACAGGAATCAATTCTGAGGCCCTTCGGTCTGCAGTCCGACGCTCTATCTACTGAGCCAAACCAGCTTGGGCTCGCCCATTTTTTAGATGAAATAACAGAAGCTCAGAGAGGTGAAGCAACTTGCCCAAGGACACAGTCAGTAGTGGGCCTTGAGTCCAGCCCCTCAGAGCCAGGCCAGCAACAAGCCCTCAGCAAATGTGTTCCACCTGCCATGGCTCAGACCTGGGCCTCACACTGATCAGATAGAATTATAAGCCTAATGGTTAAGGTCACTAGAATTTTCCTTGAAGATATCACGCCCAACCAGAAATGAAGTGAGGGGCTGTGCATATATATACATATTTAAAACGGTGTGTATTTCAACTGATAATTTATCTCTTTGCCTGAGAAACTCTTAAAATACAGTAAGAGAACCAGTTCTGAGCTAGACTCCTGGCCGGGCCTCCATAGACTGGTCTCCCCTTTCTGTCCTGCCTTGGCTTCCCCTGCATCCTCCTAGGAACACAGGCAAATTTCTCAAGCTTCTCAGATCTCAAAAATCAGTTGGGGCTTGTTAAAGATAAATAAATGAGTAAAAAGATTCCTGGGCCCCACCCTCGACTTACTGGATTGGAATCCACAGCGGTTGGGAGTCCAGGAATCTGTTTTGTTTTAAAGAGCCCCAGAGGGTTTTCATCATCAGGGAAGTCTTGGTAATAACTTCTCTAGGCCTCTCAACACGGACCATTCAAGGAGCATCTCAGTAAGCAATGCAATGCTTATTTCTAAGGACCCCCATTCCTCAAAATGGACTTGAGTGGTATTCTGCTGGTGATTCTAAGATCTGAGTTGGTGGTTAATAAAATGCATAAGAATCATGGGCTGGGGCTCAGGCATCTGTGCTTCCACTGGCACGCTGATCCAAGGAGATTCTGTCGCTAGTGGTACAGGAGCCCACACTGAGGCATGCTTTTTTCTAGCCACATGAAACTTCCCACCCAGGCTTTCACCAGGAGTTTTTTTGTCGGGGATGGAATACCCCTTCTGGGGAACTCAACCTGGAGGTAGGAGAGCCTGGGTGAAGAGGTGTCTTGTTTCCTAATTTAATGTGAACTAGGTAACGTATGTGCCTGAGCTAACTGTTCAAATTCCATACTGCCCTGGTTTCACAACAGTCCATTTTCTAGTTCTCAGTTTCTTTGTTCAGATCTCCACCTGGTGGTGTTGACCAGGGAGTCACCTGAACCGGGGTGGAGCTACCTGCCCTCTGCTCCAGACCCAGGAGTTCACAAGGACCAGCCAGGACTGAGCCAATGCATCACAGCCCCTGTAGCATGGCCAGCCCTAGAGCAGGGCCTTGCCTTTCCTGAGTGACACAGGGGCCCACGTCATACACGTGCACAGCAGGAGAAGAAATGCAGGCAGGAAGTGTTGAAGTCACACACACTAGAAGATTAATAGGGACGAGAAAGTAACAGACTTAATGGCCAACATGTCCAAACCCTTTTATGAGGAAATTCAGTCCAGAGAGGTTGGGCACCTGCCCAAGGTCACACAGCTCTAACTCTTTCCTGCATAAAAAAAGTTGTGAGGTAAAAAAAGTCCTTGGACTTAGACATGTAATAGAATGTTAGCTCTATGACAAGATGGTAGGAGCTGTGTCCCTTTCACTACTATGTCCCAGGCATAGCACCACGCCCATCGTAAAAGGTGTTTGTTAATCAAATGAGTATGGGAATCTGGGGAATTGGGCTTTTAATTCATTTTCCGCTACTAAAATGGCTACGTGGGATTGTCCCAGGTTAGAGTTCAACCAGATAGATGGAAGGAAGTCTAGGAAATTGGAGAGACAAACACAGCAAGCACAACATAGTCAGAGAAAAGAAGAAAGAAAAGAACGGAGGTGTATTATCTCTCCGTGCTCAATTAGCAATTTTTAGTTAACAAGATGTTCTCATAGTCCTTAATCCTCCCAACTGTCTGGAAGCAGGTCGGTTTTTTCTCCACGCCCCGATTACCATCTGAAGTACGGTATATTTTATTTGTTTACCGTCTGTGCTATCTCATATATTTTGTTTTGGCCACTCCCCTATCTCCTGGTTGGCACAGAGCCCAGCTTATGACTTATGAAGCTTTCCGTTCAACCAAGCCTTCTGGGGCCCTCTAGGTCCTGAGTGGCCTCAACTTGCAGAGTAGGAAACTGGCTCAGAGAGGTGAGGTTGCTGGTCCAAGGTCACACAGAGACGGTCTTCTGCCTACCATGCCCACCCCTACAGTTGCTAAAGGACACAGTCCCGTAAACCCGTGCACCATCTCCTTCCTCCTGCCCTTCGCAAACCCGTTCCTCCGACCTCTTCTCCGTCCGCTGGCAGGTATTTGCATCCAGCCCGGATCCTTGAGCTCCGGTGTTATGCTAGCGGCTTTGGGAGACACGTGCTACTCGGGTGAATGAATCGCACATCCCCACCCCCGCGGACAACCAATCACAGGTGTCCGAGACCGGCCACTTCCGCCTATTGCGGGCTGCGGCCGGGACGAGAGGCCCACGTGGGGCTCTGTAGACGAGGGAGTGGGCGGTGGTGTGCCAGGGACGGGCTCTTCCAGCCTCTCCACCAATCCAGGGACCCGCCGGGGACGCGAGGGGCGGGGCTGACGTGGGGCGCCAAGGCTTAAATGTGACGGGCGGGCGGGCGTAAGGAGGAGTTCTGAACGGGGGAGTGGTGAGTGACGGAGACCATTGTCCAATAACAGGAGGGGTTGGGCTGCTTGAGCCAATAGGAAGTCCCAAGGCGGGGCGTGGACCGCAGCAAGTTTGGTTGCGCGGAGACCGCAGCTGCTCCCTGTCACTGGAGCTAGCGTCTGTAGCGGCAGCGGCGGCGACGACTTGCGGCGGCGGCGGCGGCGAAGCGGTAAGTGCCCGCCGCGCTGCGCACCTTCCTCTTCCCGCGGCGGGTGGGAGCGGGTGGGCGTGCTGCGCCGCCGCCGCAGGGGACGCTTATATAAGGGTCGTGCGCGCCAAGGCGGCGCGGGCTTCGCGAGTGACGGCTGGGGGAGACAGCTGCGGGCGGTGCGCGAGGCCAGTTGCGCCGCCCCTCCCCTCCCCCTCTTGTGGGGGACGGTCGGCGTGGGTCAGTCCTCTCTCACACCCTCGCTCCCTCGTTCCGGGGACCCCGTTGACCCCGGCCGGTCGCTCCGTGAGCACCCCTCCCTTGCGGGCTCAGCCGGGCCTTGTCCATCCCGCGCCCCTGGCGATCGGCGGCGGCCTTATTCTGGCTTTCGGGCCCATTTTGCAGATGGAGAAACTGACGCCCGGAGCGCGAAAATGCCTTGTGCTAGGGCCTTGAGGGAGGGTTCGAACCCGAGTCTGTCTGCATGGGGAGCCCAGGTCTCCGCATCATGCTGGCAGTTGCTCGGTTCTGAGGGGTCTCGCTGGAGTCTCGCGTAGGGTCCGCCTCCTCGTTACCCGGTGGAGTGTTCTCGGTCCCATTTAGTTTCAGGTGAAGAAGCTCGAGGAGCCCAGCAGCAGGGATTCGCCCGCGGCTGCTCGGGTAGGAGGTGGGGCTGGGCACAACCGCTACTTTCGCCGCTTTCAGCAGTTTACCGAGTGCACTCGCCGGGGGCGGCGAGGAGTTTTGGACGCTGAAGCCTTGCTTTCAGGACCTGCCACGAAGGTCCCTCCCGGAATGACCTGCTCTGTGCACCTTGAGTCGTTTCCTCTCGGGGGAGCTCGTTTCTCATCTCACCAACGCTGGGGTGAGGCTGGGTCCTAGGACCCTGGCAGCTTTGAACTTAAACGCCTGGTGGCCTGTTCATTCTGTGAGAAAGTGTGCCGGGGGCGTCTGATGCCCATTCTGCAGCTGGGAAAACCGAGTCTCAGGGAGGTGTCCGGACTGTATTAGGCAGATCATAACCGGAGCTACCGAGTCTACTCGGAAGGCTCTGCCTTTTGCTCCCTTACCCGCGGCTGCCATCAGCCCTGGCCTCCCCGCGTCACCCTTCCCCTGCCTGTGACGCCAGTACTCCTGCTGGGAGTGCGTGTGCTCAGCATTTCTACGAACCCCGAGATACGGCCCTTCTGTCTGCTTGCTCTCCATCTTAAACTCGCCTTCTTTCGCACACCTACCCTGTTCCGATCTCTAGACTGGGCGCCGAGAGAAGACGTGAGAGATGAAACAGGTCCTTGTCCTAGAAATGCTGACAAACTGATTGAGGGAGAGAAAAAGAAATGGAACTTTTAGCAGCAAGTCGGTGTGTTTGTACAGAGCCCATGCGGGTGAGGTATGGCCCCTGGGAGGGCGTGGAAGAGGAAGTTGAGTAGAGGCCCACAAATCAGGCCAAACCGCATCCTGAGGCCAGGGAGGGGAGAAGTGGACTGGCTGGGGGCTGGACAGGGATGGACAGGGGAAAGCTCTGTGGGTGGGGTGAGTCGTGAGCTTCCTTTGATTCCACTGCAGCCGGCAGTGAAGAAGCAGTGATGGATGTGAGGAGCCAAGTTTTCATTATGGGGGAGAGGTGAGTTTTATTAGAACCTGCAAGAGCAGTGGTTCTCAACCTTGGCTGCACATTGGAATCACCTGGGAATCTTTTGAAGATCCTGATTCCTGGGCCTCATCCTCCAGAAATTCTGTTTCTTTGTTATGGGTTGGGGCCACAACATTAGGAACAAAGAAACAGAATTTCTGGAGGATGAGGCCCAGAAATCAGGATCTTCAAAAGATTCCCAGGTGATTCTAATGTGCAGCCAAGGTTGAGAACCACTGTGCAAGAGGCAGGCTGAGGAAGGTGGACGGGGGGCAGGAACGGGGGAGAAGGAGCACTTCTCAGTTGGGTGTGAGACGTCTGCTCGGCCACTGAAGGGGCCTCTACAGGAGGTGTGACAGGTGAGGGCACTTGAGAAGGTGCTGGTAAGGCAGACATGAGGCTGGGTCCAAAGGCGCCAGGGCGCTTGGTTGGGCTCTGAGGGCCCAGCAGGAGGCCTGAGCAACAGGTTGTATCTGTCTGTGTTCTTTCTAGGAAACCACTTGTGAGCAGGCACCCTGTGCTTCTTAGTGGCTGCCCTGCCCTGAGGAGGGAGCTTTGCTCACTGAGGTTGTTCAATATTGATTTGTTGAATTAGGCTGTCATTCAGAGTTTCCACAGTTTACCGCTAAGTCCCCTCCGTGCCTTATCTCTCTCCTGGAGCCTGCTCCAGCTTCATTGACCCTGTCTGTGCCGGGTCTCACCTTGAGGATCACCTACCCCTCCGGGAGGCTGGTCCTGGTAGCTGTAGCCTCGGTGGGTCGCGCCTGCCTTGGATGTGCCAGTACAGGCCACTTGCCCTTTTGTCCCCCTCCTTGCTTTCTCTTGTCTCACTTCCAGGAGTCTAGTCCCGGGTCCTGTGCTAGATAGACCCAGCCTGTCCCCATCTGTCTAGCGCTCTTCCACATGAGCTGGGCGCCGTCCCCAGGTAAACGCTTCCCTAAAGGATTAGTGTGGGTCCTCTCTCTGGCTGCCTCCCAGTAGCATCTTACTCTCTTCTGAACAGCCCCCTGCTCCCTATCCCCAGAAAGCATGCTGTTTGTCATCCGTAGACTTCCTCTCAGCTGGGGGGCATTGCGCCTGCTCCCTCCGAAACCTCACCTGGGCCTGACTGACCATCCCTTCACCTCTTGGTCTTAGCTGCCTCTAGTCTCAGCCGTGAATTCTTTGCTGAACTTCGAAAGGAGGAGGGCCTGATGGTGGGAGATGGGAAATGACACAAAGCCCTTTCCTCTCACCTATTGAGTGAGAAGATATGATCTCACCTATTGGGCTTTTTCTTCCCTTTGACCTAACAGGTACCCTCTTCTGTCTGCCTCAGTCCTCATGTGAGGCCCCAGACTTGCTTCTTAGTGTTTGTCCCGCCTCTGCTCTTGTCCCTGGTGCCCTTGTTCTCTGCAGGACTGTTCCTCTTGCCTTATCCTATCAGTTATTCTGCGGGCTTTCCTGCATTAAGCCTTGCCAAATGTATTCCGTTGGACATGGCTCCTCTCTTTTAATAATAATGATATGTAATGATTTATTATTCATAAAAGCCAACCTTTTATTATGTGGTGGCAGGGATCTTGCTAAGCCCCTTACATGTCTTTTTGGATTGACACAACAACCCTATAACAGAGGAACTGTTAGCTCCTCATTTAAAGGTGAGGAGCTATGGGTAGACCAAATCCCTCAGAATCTACACAGCTAGGAGACTGTGTGGCTGGGGTCCCTACATGGGTCCCTCTCAGCCTACTCTTTGGGAGCAGAGCCTGTGCCCTCTGACATGGTGCCTATGGAAGGTATAAGCCCAATAAATATTTTATTGAATCGAGTACCCCAGACTTTCATTTTCAGCCTTGACGTAATCTACCAGGGCATCATGGATTCAGTTCCTTTGATGATTTGCTGGTCTGTGTCTCCATTTTGTTGTTGTTTTTTTATATATATTTTATTGTTTTGTTTTGTTTTTACAGAGAGGAGGGGAGAGGGATAGAGAATTAGAAACATTGAGGAGAGAGAAACATCGATCAGCTGCCTCCTGCACACCCCCTACTGGGTATATGCCCGCAATCAAGGTACATGCCCTTGACCGGAATTGAACCTGGGACCCTTGAGTCCGTAGGCTGACACTCTATCCACTGAGCCAAACTGATTAGGGCTCCGTTTTGTTCTTGATTTACCAGTGACTAGAGCTGAGTGACAGGTGTGGCCCGTGAACTCCCCGAAGTGGTCACATCCCACCGACGTGGGCTGAGGAAATAGTTGGTTAAATAGGAGACATATCAGCTCTCGGTCACATAAGACAAAAATTAGTGTCAAGTGCATAGGGAGATAGGAAGTGGGCTCGGAGAATCTAATCTGGAGGAGCGCTCAGCTCTGAAGGACTGGAGACAGCTCTGCGGAGAAAGTCGGCCTGGGGCAGGATGGAATTGGACAGGAAGAAAAAGTACTTCAGATAAAACAATAAAGTTTCTAGAACTTCTTGTTCTTGTGCAGTGAGTGCCAGAAAAGGGTTTTACTTAAATGCTTCTTACTAAGCACATTGGCTAAGGTCTGTGTTCTCCAGCAGGCGTGGTGCCAGGGCTGCGCTTGTGTGACCAGGAATCCTGTGAGATGAGTGTTGTGACTATTCCCATTTCACAGATGAGGAAACAGGCTTTCAGTGGTTACGGGAGTGAGTGGCAGAGCAGCAATGGTGGAGCACAGGCGTTGGATAGCAGAGCTGGGGTGCTTTCCTGGTGCCTCTTCCCCCCCACACACACATCCACTCTCCTTGATGGAAGCAAAGTAACAGTCCTCTGGGTTCTGAATCTCTGTTCTTGCTACTCCTAGGTGCTCTTGGAAGTGCTGCAGAAATGAGGGTAACACTTCTCTTTCTTTTACTTTAGATTGCGCCTGCCTCTTTGAGCTGACAAGACCCGAGGGTAAGTCCTGTGCCTGAATCCAGGTCGTGGGGTGGGTGGGTCTCCTTCAGGAGCAGCTATCCAGGTTAGCAGTCCGGGCACGTCAGCTATCAAGTGCAATACATAATAATGTCCAAGCTCTGATTTTTGGAAAATATAAGCAGTCCTTGTCTGTTCCCAGTCTTTCTTGGTTTTTACTGGAAAATGACATCTGGGTCCCTCGCTGGCCCCAGTTGGCAACTGGTCAGCCTCAGCAGGAAGCCCTACTTCTAGAAGGGCGTGACTTGGGACGCGGGTCATGGGGAGGGTGGCAAGGCTCCTCAGGACCCGAGGAAGCATCTTAGGGCCGGGCAGTCTCTGCGCAGACCCCTTGAGTCAGCATGGAAAGCAGGCTGGTGGGGAGGGACTCTGGGAAGCTGTGGCTATTGACTGTCAGCTGGCTGTGAAAACACTTGGCACGGTTCACACGGACCTCAGTCTTTGCCGTCACAGTGACAGGGGTAAAGGTGGACTTGTCCCTTCTTTCTCTCACGGAGTGCTCAGGCAGCATTGCCCGTGTGACCGGGGTCCACCTGATGATCCAGTTCTGTCTCCTGTGCTGGTCCCAGGGAACATTCCAGCCAGCTCTCCGACTAGCATCGCCCCACCTCCACCCTCTGCCCGCTGCCCTGGGGACTTCGTTGCTCAAGGACAGCTCTCCCCAGACTCGAGTTCAGGGCTCAGGGTGAAGATTTCTTTGGGGAATTTTTCTTGGGTTTCTACCCAGAGTAGCTATTTTCCTCAGGAGACACTTCTTGACCCAGGAGTTGTTCTCCTTTCTGAGATGTCCCCACAGCTCTCTCTTGGGCCAGCAGCAGCCTCAATTGAGTTTGCCCTATTCTCTCTGCTTATCTCATCCTCCTGTTCTCCATTGATAGAGTTGAATGTTATTGCTCTTCCTTGCATCCCTGGGAGGAGAGGTGGGGAGTTGGGTGAAGGTCTCTAACCACCGATCTTATGGAGCTGAGAAACGGAGATCCGTCTCCGGAGAAGGCTGATTGGCAGGATTCAATATTCGGATCCCTACCCCCTTGTGTGTCTTCCACCAAATCCATCAGTAGGAAGGGAAAATTGGTGGCGAGAAGGGCTGCCTTCTCCCAGGTCATCTAACTTGTTGAAGTTTGTTTGGTCTTCAGTCTCTAAGTCCCTGCTGAGCCTTGGGGTTTTGCTTGGTTACTACACTCAGACCCTCCCGTGGAAGGTTCTGCTCTGCCCTCCTCCTTCGCTATATCTCCTTGGTGATTCTGAATGTGGGCTTTTTTTTTTAATCCTTACCTAAGGAGTGAGGATATTTTTTCCATTGATTCCCAGAGAGTGGAAGGGAGAGGGCAGGGAGAGAGAAAAGAGAGAGAAACATCGATGTGAAAGAGAAACTTTGATTGGTTGCTTCTTGCACACTTACCCTGACAGGGAGTGGGGATTGAACTTGCAACCCAGGTTCATGCTCTTGACTGGGGATCAAACCTGCGGACCCTCGGGTGCACAGGCTGACACTTTAACCACTAAGCCATGGGGGCCAGGGTGGGCTTTTTTGGGACGGTAGAGCTTATTTTTTTAAAAATGCGAGAAGGTATAACCCAGGTCATCCCAGCATCCTGTCATTGCTGTTGTCCCTTACTCCTTATCTTTCTTACAGGCCAGAGAAGAGGGTAGGGAGTAGGGAATTCAAAGCTGCTCTTAAGTACATTTCCATCAGCTGTGTGTGAAATGGGGCCAGTCTCCATGTGTAGCAGCTCCTCTCCTGATGACATCCATCCCTGGCTGAAACCTCTGGGAAAATTCCGTGATCTGGCTCTGCTGAGTCATGCTTAGTCTCTGAGAATATGTCATCTTTTGTATGTCTGTCATTGGCCAGCTCAGGGTCTGGGAAAGGCTGCAGTTACTACGGAGTGCTATCAGGCTGCTAATCTCTTATATTTTGTCCACCACTGTATGCTTCTCCTAGTGCTCTTGCTAACTGATGTGCTGTTTATCAATATCAAGTTTTATTAATATTATTAAATCATCCTATATAATAAACCCTAATATGCAAATTGACTGAATGGGGGAATGACCAGTCGCTATGACATGCACTGACCATCAGGGGGCAGACACTCGACACAGGGAGGTGACTGGCGAAGGTGATTGGGGGGTGGGGCCAGCCAGTGAGTGCCCTGCCAGTTGCCTCCAGTCGCCTCCTGCAAACCAGCAGTCGGACATCACCCGAGGGCACAGGCCAGGCTGAGGGACACTCTGTGCACAAATTTCATGCACAGGGCCTCTAGTTAATAATAAATGTATTACTTATTCTGGAAAACATTCCTTTCTTATGATGAGGAAACAGATTCAGAGAGATTGACTTGATGAATTTCAGGTGAGTGACATGTTTGGGCAGGGTTTTTTTTTGTCACCACACCCCATCCCTACCCCTGGGTTTTTGTGTAATGCAAAGATTATTCAGAAGTTTCTTTGGATGAAAAAAAAAATTGGTTTTCAATTTATTAAAGTTGAAACCTAGTTCTTAATGGCTAGTCTTCCAAGTTTTGCTTCTAAGTGTAACCTACAATCTTTCTGTTCTATTTATGATTTTAGAAAATTTTAATCACTTTGAAGGGCCCTTTTGAATAATACTGAATCTCATTTGAAAACTTAACTCATTTGAAAAATTTATATTGAATTTCTAAATTACATTCAACTTCCTTTAATTATTTTACTACTTCCAATTGTCTGATTAACAGACATTCCTAATACTTAAATAATTCCTGTAAATCTAATAAATTAAGCTGGCTCTTAAATTTTCTTAAACGTTCCTATATTCCTGTTTTTAAAAAAATTTTTAAAGTATATTATTGTTGATTTCAGAGAGGAAGCGCGCGCGAGAGAGAGAAATATCAATGATGAGAGAGAATCATTGATCAGCTGCTTCCTGCACACCCCCTACTGGGGATCGGGCCCACAACCTGGGCATATGCCCTTAACTGGAATCAAACCCAGGACCCTTCAGTCCGCAGTCCAACACTCTATCCACTGAGCCAAACCAGCTAGGACTACAATATATAAGTTTTGATGTATATGTATGCACTCGTGAAACCTTAACTATGAAACCATAATTAAGATAGAACACATCCTTCATCTCCAAGTTTCCTTGCTCCCCTTTTGCAATCCTTTCCTCCCATCTCTCTCTGCTTCCCCCACTCCCAAGTAACCATGGAACTGCTTTCTGTTACTACAGATTAGTTTGCATTTTCTGGTTTACATATGTGGGATCATATAACATGTACCCTTTTTGTCTGGTTTCTATTACGCAGCATCATTTTGAGATTTTTTAGGGGGCATATATCAGTACTTCTTTCCTTTTTTGTTGTTGAGTAGTATTCCATTATGTGGATACCCCACAGTTTGTTCATTCATTCATTCACCTATTAGTCATTTCAGTTGTTTCCAGTTTTGGTGATTGTAAATAAAACGGCTATGAATGTTTGTGTACAAGTCTTTGTATGGACATATATTTCTTTTTCGCTTGGGCAAATGTGTGGGAGTGGAGTGACTGGATAATATGGTAGGTGTATGTTTAACTTAAACTGCCCAGCTGTTTCCATAGTGGTTGTACCATTTTACATTCCCACCAGCAGTGTAGGAGAGTTCCAGTCCCTCCAAATCCTTACCAACACTGGATATGGTCAGTCTTTTTAATTTTAGCCATTCTAAAAGGTGTGTAGTGGTGTCTCATGGTTTCAATTTGAATTTCTCTGGTGATTAATGATATTGAGCTTCTTTTCATTGCGTATTTGTCATCTGCCAATACTGATTTTAAACTTAGTAACATTCCTACTTAAAATCACAAATCTAAACCAATTACTTAGTGCCCTGGTCAGTGTGGCTCAGTTGGTTTTGTGGCATTCCATGCACCGAAAGGTTGCCAGTTTGATTTCCAGTCAGGGCACATGTCTGGGTTGTGGCTCAATCCCCGGTTAGTGGAGGTAGCTGATAGATGTTTCATTCTTTTTTTTTTTTTAATATATTTTATTGATTTTTTACAGAGAGGAAGGGAGAGAGATAGAGAGTTAGAAACATCGATGAGAGAGAAACATCGATCAGCTGCCTCCAGCACATCTCCTACTGGGGGTGTGCCCGCAACCCAGGTACATGCCCTTGACCGGAATCGAACCTGGGACCTTTCAGTCGGCAGGCCGACGCTCTATCCACTGAGCCAAACCGGTTTTGGCTGAGATGTTTCGTTCTTACATCGATGTTTCTCTCTCCCTCTCCTTTCTCCCTACAAAATCAGTAAAAAAAAAAACAAACCACCTTTCTTAAAAAACATATAAACCAATTAGTGACATATTTTAATTGGAATCTTGAGAGTGACTTATTACTCTGTATAGACCAAATTACAGTGAAGATTATCTTCTATATATAAAAGCCTAAGCGATCGAACAACCGGTGGACCGGTTGCTTTGATGTGCACTGACCACCAGGGGCAGACACTCAATGCAGGAGCTTCCCCCTGGTGGTCAGTGCGCTCCCACAGTGGGAGCACTTCTCAGCTGACCGACCCGTCCTGGCAGTCTACCAGCCCGGCGGCAGCCACTCACTCCCTTAGTCCTGCAGGCCCAATCTCTGGAGAATGGGCCAGGCACCGACGGACTGGCACCACTGGCACAATCCTGACAGTGCTGTGGGCCTCTTGGAAGTCAGCCTCAGGCACCACAGTTGCTTCCCCTCCCTAGACACTCTGCAGGGAAGAAATGATGTAAAAGCAGCCATCAGGTGGCTTCTGACAACTGACGTGACCATCAGTGGGATGGATCTGGATTCCAGGCTGGCAAGGGCGTCCCACTGCCTGCCCAGAGGGCCGATTGCATCCCGGTACCCCCCCTCCACCCTCCGCCTTGGGATGAGTGCCATATGCAGGGCTCACAGCTGGCAAGTGCCGCCGCAGCAGTGTGAGCCTCTCCCGTTCGGGACTGACTGGGTGCAAGCCCAAGGCAGGCGCAGCAGGGCTCGGATGAGTGGGAATGGCAGGTAGGAGCTGCAGGTGGTGTTAGATTACCAGTTTTGGCCCCATCCCTGCAGGCCACCCTGAGGGACCCCACCCATGCACAAATTCGTGCACTGGGCCTCTAGTCTCTATATAAAAGCCCAAATGACCAAACGACCAGTCGACCAGTCGCTATGATGTGCACTGACCACCAGGGGGCAGATGCTCCATGCAGGAGCTGCCCTCTGGTGGTCAGTGCGCTCCCACAGCCAACCTCCTGTGGCTGGCCAACCTCCTGTGGTCCCTCCTCCTGGCTGGCTGGCCCCAATCACTGGCCAGACCGAGGGACCCCACCTGTGCACGAATTCATGCACTGGACCTCTAGTAGTACATAAAGTAACAAATACACACAGAATTCTTAACACAAAGTTATAAAAATTATGGTCTTTATTTTCTTAGTATATTTATTTTGAATGCTATATATCTTTTTGGAATAAAAAAAGCTTACTGAATAAGGAATTAATGATGTGACCTCACACTCTAGTAAATTACTTCCTATGCAGCTTTTGGAATTTCTTTTTCAATTGGATGACGTTTCTTTTTTTAAAAATATATTTTATTGATTTTTTTACAGAGAGGAAGGGAGAGGGATAGAGAGTTAGAAACATCGATCAGCTGCCTCCTGCACACCCCCTACTGGGAATGTGCCTGCAAGCAAGGTACATGCCCTTGACCGGAATCGAACCCAGGACCCTTCAGTCCGCAGGCCGACACTCTATCCACTGAGCCAAACCAGCTAGGGGCTGGATGACGTTTCTTTATAGTCCAAGATTCCTGTCCATGATGAAACTAGGTCTTGACCTTTGAATCCAATTGCTAGGCAGAACCCTGATTCATTGCCTTTTTGCGCTCAGTGGGGGATGGTCTCACAGCCCATGTGTCCTAGGTGGAGGCATCACATTGTCTACCCTCTTCTCATGGAACTCTGCACCTCTCTGCCCAGGTTGCTCTACCAGGTACCTGGACTCTATTAATCTATTTAAAGCTTCATTCTTATGCACTATGGCTACAAAACAGGTGGAATTAACATACAAAACAGGTGGGATTTAGATTTTGAATATCTCCCAAGGCTTTGTCTGACCAAGCACTGGTTCTAAAATCATGCCAGTGACAGAGCTGTGCTAGAATTTGAGTTCCAGTCTTCTGAGTCCAGGTCTGGCATGAAGATATAGGCATTGCTATCCTATATCTTACATCTTTTCAAATTAAGAGAAAGGAGTCTAGTACTTAAGAGTTCTTGGTTTCTAGTCAGGCTTGGTTAACAAGAAATTCTGGCACCTGGAACTCATGCCTTCCTTTTCTCATTCTTTAGTTTACCCCCCCTACCCCCCACCCCCGAAATGGTAAAAACCCTGACTCCTGACCTCCCCCTAACCTCCCAGTGGAGAATTACCAATCTCTTTGGAGGGGCCATTGCCACTAAATTCTTGATAGAGACTTAGGTCTTAGATGACAAACAGATGTGGACTTGCATTCCTGTCCTGGTCACTGGGTATGCCCTCAGGAAGCTTGTGGGTGGTGAGTGGGAGGGACCTGGTTGAAAATTATTAATGCAGTCTGACCTCTCTCCTGATACCTGATGCTTACGTGGCCCCATGTGGGTAAAGAGGGAAGGTCTGTGGAGTTCCAAAAAAGGATATTTGAGTGGAGGACTGCCTTAGATTCCTACTCTGCAGGAGTTTTAGATACAGTCTTTCCCTTCTTTGGTTCTGAATTCCCTATTCAGGGTGGTGAAGGAGCATTATGTAATAAACAACAAATGATAGTACATTAAATGATGGCGGGGATGTCATTGAATGACAGAATGTCTGTTCAAAAAGAGAGGAAAATGTGCTCCACTACAGTGCAGGACATTAAACAGCATGGAGAAAATATAGAGAAAATTAAACCTAAAATTTTTTTTTAAAAAAAGAGGGGAAAAAGCATTTGCAAATGCAATTTTAGAAATGCAACTTAAAGTATAATGCGTTTTTATAGCAGAAAATAGGAAAACACCAAAATATACCTCAGAAAAGATTTCTACATATGTGATCTGTTTATGTCATTCTACTCAACTTTAAAAATAGTCCATCAGCCGAAACCGGTTTGGCTCAGTGGATAGAGCGTCGGCCTGCGGACTGAAGGGTCCCGGGTTCAATTCCGGTCAAGGGCGTGTGCCTGGGTTGTGGGCACATCCCCGGTGGGGGATGTGCAGGAGGCGGCTGGTCGATGTTTCTCTCTCATCGATGTTTCTGACTCTCTGTCTCTCTCCCTTCCTCTCTGTGAAAAATCAATAAAATATATATTTTTTAAAAAAAGAATAGTCCATCAAACTGTAAATAATCAAACTGTCATTTTAACTTTATTACTATAATATAAGAGCCATGATGCTCCTACATGAGAAAGATACATTATAAAACAGAATATATAACATCTCATTGAGGTTTTTTTTGGAATGTTACACCATTTCTCCCCCCCCCCCCGACTACTGAAATGATAAAGTTATGCATGAAAAAAGTTATTTTCTGTGTCCTTTTAATTTTAAAGAATCATATTTTTTTAAAAATAAAGAAGGGTGCAATTCATAACACTATTTGGGGCTTAAGATCAGGTGCAGGGTTTTTCTCTTTTACCCCTTTTCTTCAAAAACTTATTTTGAAGGGATGATAGCCTCCTTCTAAATGACATATGAGATACAGATTCCTGGGAAGTGGTGGAATAGGATTTCTTAAAAGATGTTCCTCCATAAAAGAAATGAGAAAAGTGGCAAAAATTGTCAAAAACCAACTGTTTTAGAATTCTGGGAATTAACAAAAGGCTTATAGCAACAATCCAATCAGGAACATTTAGTCAAGAGAAATGGTTGAATCTTGTTTTTAACAAAAAAAAGTATGAGCCCTAGCTGGTTTGGCTCAGTGGATAAAGCGTCGGCCTGAGGACTGAAGGGTCCTGGGTTTGATTCCAGTCAAGGGCACATGCCCTGGTTGTGGGCTCCATCCTCAGTGTGGGGCATGCAGTGCAGGAGGCAGTCGATCAGTGATTCTCTGTCATCATTGATGTTTCTATCTTTCTCTTCCTCTCCCTTCCTCTCTGAAAGCAATAAAATAAATAAATAGTTAAAGGAACAGACACATCTTTAAAAAAAAACCCAAAAAAACAAGTATGAGACAAGAATGGTACATGCATAGGAAAAGAAGCAATCAGTAGAAACTATCCCCAGACATGGAACTTTATAGACAAAACTTTAAATCAACTATTTTAGAAGGTGTCTAAAGAACTAAAGGAAAGTATGAGAACAGTGCCTTATCAAATAGAGATGATTAATAAGTGATAGAAATTTTTAAAAAAAGCAATCAAGAAATTCTGGAGTTGTAAAGTACAGTAACTGAAATGAAAAAGTCACTAGAGGGCCTCAATATCAGAGTTGAACTGGCAGAAGAAAGAATCAGCAAACTTGTTGATAGGTCAGTTGAGATTATCCGGTCTGTAGAACAGAAAGAAAAAAGAATAAAAGAAAATGAACAGAACCTCAGATCCTGTAGAACACCATCAAGTCTATCAACAGATACATAACGGGAGTCTTAGAAGGAGAAGATAGAGAGAAAGGAGCAGAACAAATAAATATTTGAAAAACTATGCCCAAAACAAATCCCAAATTTGACGAAAAACAATAATTTATGCACCCAAGAAGCTCAGTGAACTCCAAGTGGAATAAACTGAAAGAGAGCTACACCTAGCCCTATCATAATCTTGAAAGCAGCAAGAGATAAGCAACACATTACATACAAGGGATCTTTGATGAGATTAAAAGCTCATTTGTCCTTGGGAACATGGATGCCAGAAGGCAGTGGGATGAAACTAGATGCCATGTGAAACCTTCAACTGCATTTGACCTCTGAGTCTTAGATAGCTCCGATCTCTCACGTCTTCAGAAATAACATGTCAAGTTAGTTCCTAAAAAACAATTACTCAGGTTTCTTCTTTTTTTGCATTTGATTTTAATCTTTAATATCCAACATTTTTGCTTTAGGAAAATTTCCCCCTGAAACAGGAATAGCATACTAATTACATTAAAATACACATATATAAAAAGTAGTCCTGCATTTTCCCAGGAAAAGAACAATAATTTCTAAAATACTCAAGTGTTTTGTTTTAATCATAATTAAAGTCTTGGTCATCTCATTATCTCTGTAACTTACATATTTAAATTAAATATTAGATACCCGTTAACAATTTATAAATGTAAGGTGCCATTATTGAGTAAATAGATTCTTCTGTGAGTGAATGTGTCCCTTCTCCCTCCCACTTATGAAGCAGCAATATGGTTAGTTTAATTTTATGAATAGAACATCTATTGCTGCAAACGCTAATTCTCCTCTCTCCCCTGTGTTTTGTCGTAAGTGTGAGTTCAGGCAGCTCGGGCAACCTCTCTAGCAATCAACAGCAGAGGAGCTGGGCTTGGGCTTTCAGTGCAGACTTGACGGTGTCTGAATCAAGTGACCTCACCTATCCCCAGGAGCAAGCACTCTTTGAACTGCTTCCTCAAATGCTGCTGTGATGTTCGTGGCATCTGTTGCACATTTTTCAGAGTTAGGGTAGTTGCCGTTGTCCCTGCACCAGGCTGGGGTTTCTTCTGCAGACACCTGCTGTTCACTTATGTCAATCTTGTTACCCAAAATGACAAAAGGAAAGCTTTCGGGCTCTTTTTACATCTGCATAATATATGAATTCTTTCTTCCAGTTACTCAAGTTCTGGAAACTTTGAGAATCATCGACACTAAAAGTGAGCAGGCAACAGTCAGAACCTCTGTAAAAGGGCGTCCTCAGGCTTCTGAATCTCTCTTGACCGGCTGTGTCCCAAATCTGCATGGTAACAAACTGTCCATCTACCTCCAAATCTTTACCTAAAAATTTCACACTTATTGTATGGAAGAGCTGGGTATCAAACTTATTAGTCACATATCTGTTCATTAGAGAACTCTTCCCAACTCCACCATCTCCAAGGAGAATTATTTGAAAAAGTGATGATTTTCCTGCCATTATTAACCTCAAGATCTTTGACTTTAGAACCCTTTTCAAGCATCATCATTATCTCTCAAACTCTGGGAAGATTCACTCAGATATGGACAACAGGGGGAAAGTGATTCACCACTGTGCAGGTTCTTCATAGGAGTACAGGTTGTTTCCTGTGGCCACACCAAGGACATCGGAGAGTTCTGGAGAGTTCTACCCGGGGCAATGAGGAAAGCGAGAGGGTTGGAGACCCAGCAGGCTGGACGCGGTGGTGAAGGTGCTGCCCGAGTCCAACTCTCAAGCTTCTTTTATAATTGAGCTGCAGGAAGTCTGTCTTTTACCAAGTTCTTCTCAAGTATTTCTAGAACTATGGAAGGCTTACGATATGTTCTACCAAGGCTGGAACATAGTATAGGCTCAAAAAAAAATTTTCTAGATGAACGAACTCTACCTGGGTTGTTTATATCCAACTGTCCATCCACTTTTTCCTGCATATCACCTAGTTCTCCCTGTCTCAGGGCTCTAGCCTCTCTCTCAGACCATTTTGCCTGAAACATACAAAGAGACCTGTCTCATAACTTCTCAAAACACAGCTTTTAAATTTTTTATTTGAGAGAGAGAGAGAGAGAGAGAGAGAGAGAAACATGTTCCATTTATTTATGCACTCATTGGTTAATTCTTTTGTATGTGCCCTGACCGGGGATTGTACCCACAACCTTGGTATATCAGGATGATACTGTAACCAACTGAGCTACCCGGCTAGGGTTCAAAATACAGCTTTAAAAAATATTACCTGATATTTCATAAAATTTTACTGAATACTTGGGGATAGCAGAATGGAATTACAATACTGAAAAAGAAAGTTTTGGCTCCAAGGGTGAATTCAAACTTTACCACGTCAATGTAAGAAGCGTACAGACCAGTAGAGAATTTTGATGAGTTTACTAGTGTCCTGGTGCATGGATTCGTGCACATTGAAAGGAAATTAATTAAAAGAAATATTTTAATATTGCTATTTGCGTCATGATAATGAAAAGAAAATAGTATTCTACTAGGTCTCCTATCTACTTACTCCAGGACTTCTATGAGGATCAAATGAGATGAGGCCCGGGAAAATGCTTCACAAACATTTGATTAAACTAAAATCTTTGCACCTGGCTATAAAGCAAGTCATGTTCCTGGGCCAAAGAAACTCCAAGGGGGCTATTGGCTAGGGAGAGGAAGCCAGGCTTTGCTATGTGATGTCGTTACCCAGCACCCACAGCCACCGTTTCCCCGCTGGGCTGGGCTGTGGGCTGCATTTTGTGCCATGGGGTCTTGGCAGCGTTGGCTGTGATTTGGTGGGGTATTGCTCCAGGGTGGTGGCGGGGCCTGTGTCCCACTTGGGGGAAGCTGAGTGTTAGTTTGTCTGCACCAGGTCCATGGTGCCGTTTATTTTTAAATGGTCAGTGCGCATCATGGCAGCTCCTGCATTGAGCTTCTGCCCCCTGGTGGTTAGTGCACATCATAGCTACTGGTCAGATGGATGGACACTTAGCCTTTTATATATATAGATTTGAGCCAAGCTCATGACATATGCCAGGGAGTGAGATCTCAAGTGCCCCAGAGAATAAGTTTTGTAGCTTCTTTTATGCATTTGAAAGTTAGGAAGGAGCTAAGGAAGATTACGTGGAAATGGGAGAAAGCAAGATGGAAACTGGATTGTAGGATAGTTAACAAGATTATGTGCTCCCTTGTGGGTGGTTATACCTTCAAGGGATCTGAAAAAGAATTACTCTGGCATTTCAAAAGTGTGTTAACCTAGATGCACAAGAACAATGGGCCGGGCTTGCTTAAGGCAAAGATAAACCTTTTACTAAAGAAGTTACAGGCCTGGAGCATGACGACCCACTATACCTGCCCAGTGAGGAATTTATGATCAAATCACCGTGTGAGGTGACTTTCACTGGTCTTGGCACTTTTACTACCGAACCCCTTTTTCTTCGTATGTGGATAGCACTTTATAGTTTTATCATTTTAGCCGACAGTTCTTACTGTCAATGGTTAAGGTCATGGGTTTGGTGTTTATGGATGATGGAGCAGAGGTTCTAATGGGTTCAATGACTCACCCAGCTCCACCAGTAAGAGGCAATCCGATTCCTGGCCTCAGGTTCTTCCACAGGATATTATTGTGATGTCTCAAGGTCACTGTCATAGGGCTGAAAAGACCGATCTGAAGCTCTCTCTTTCCCATTTAAGTTCATCTCTTAATGGGCATTTGCAGCTTCTATAACTGGAGCCATTTATTGTCACCTGCACTGTGCCTCTCCTCCCTGCTGTGTGGCCCGAGGCCATTTCTGTAGGCCGTGAAGGTTTGCCTCAGCCTTTCTGGATTTTGACTATCCCATTCCAATTGGTTGCAAAACAGCCGTTTGTGTTTTTGCTGACCTGGGCCATCTTTTTATCCCTTTTTACTTCTGATATTCTTAAGAGGCAATTTCAATATTTGGCAGAATAAACTCCCCATGATCTAATTCTGAGTTTTCAACTGACTGGTTTAAGAAGGGCAAAAGTTATGACTGTGCAGTATTCCAAGAAATTGTTCCTTTCTCAAGCATTTACTGTGTATCTGTGGATACAGCTCTTTCCTGGATGCTGTAATAAATGAAATAGAGAATAGAAAAAACAAAATAAAAATCAATAAAACCAGAAGTTGGTTCTTTGAAAAGATCAACAAAATTGGCAAACCTTTAGCTAAATGGACTAAGAGAAAAAGAGAGAAGATTCAAATTACTTAAATCAGAAAAGTGGGAACATTACTGATTCTATAGAAATAAAAAGGCTATGAGACAACTGTGCACAATTATACACCCTCATTTCCCCTCCTTTGCCCACCTCCAGCCAGCCCCAAGACAATTTTGAAAAAGAACAAAACTGGAGACTCACACCTTCTGATTTCAAAACCTACTACAATACTGTAGTCATGCCCTGCTGGTGTGGCTCAGTGGTTGAGCATTGACCTTTAAACCAGGAGAATACGGTTGGATTCCCGGTGGGGTGGGGCATGTGCCCTGGTTGCAGGCTTGATCTCTAGTTGGGGGCATATAGGAGGCAACCAATTGGTGATTCTTTCTCCTCATTGATGTTTCTCTTTCTCCCTCTCCCTTTCTCTTGAAATCAATAAAAATCTTTCTATGTAAAAGGCTAAGTGACTGACTATACGTCTATCTGACCACCTGTCCAACCGGCTGGTACATATGACGTGCACTGGCAACTTAAAAATAAACGTTGCCGTGGCCGGTTTGGCTCAGTGGATGGAGCGTCGGCCTGCAGACTGAGGGGGTCCCAGGTTTAATTCCGATCAAGGGCATGTACCTTGGTTGCGAGCACATCCCCAGTGGGAGATGTGCAGGAGGCAGCTGATCGATGTTTCTCTCTCATCGATGTTTCTAACTCTATTTCTCTCCCTTCCTCTCTAAAGAATCAATAGAATATGTTTTTTTAAAAAAATTTAAAAAAAACAAAAACGTTGACTCGTGCATGCACGATACATATAAAGCTCTCACTGACACCAATAGCACGCGTGTATTTCGATCTGTCATTGTCTATTGTGAATTTGATTGACACTTCTATTATAGAGAAAGGGCGAACAGTGATATTAAAATATTTCTTCTAATTAATTTCCTTTCAATGTGCATGAATCTGTGCACCAGGCCACTAGTACATGCCGGGAGCCGGTCCATCCTTGCTGTTTCAAGGGACCTGGCATATATGGCATACTGTTCTTAATATGTTTGCTCACCTTCTTGGCACTATGTGTTTTAACCAAGGTCACCTTTCTGAGAAAGGTTCCCCAGGTAGGGATTTTCCCCTGAAGTTAAGGAGGGAATAATACCCCTTAACTAAGTGCCAGGCGGGTAATTAATCACTTTAACTATGAACAATCATGCTTAAGCTACATAATCTTTACTCCCTGGAATGGAGATAAGAAACGCCCTAACCTTTGGAATAGAGATTGATAGGATTGGAATCAACTGGTATAAATACAGATGTAACAAGACAACAGGACACAGAACCTACACACAGAGCCTACACAGAACCTAGAGACAGAAGAACTGCGCTGGAGAGAACATGGCAAAAGGTCCTGGACAGAAACTGGCCACAGAACCTAGAGACAGAACCTAGCGAGAGAACCTGGCTGAAGAACCTAGAGACAGACCCTGGCTACAGAACCTGGATAGAACATGGCAAGAGAACCTGACTAGAACCTGGTGACTGAACCTGGCTGGAGAACCTGGACAGAACCTGGCTGGAGAACCTAGCAAGAGAACATGGACACAGAACCTGGTGGGAGATCCTAACCAGAACTTCGCTGGAGATCCTGACCAGAACTTGGCTGGAGATCCTGGCTAGGCTGCTGATCAACTGAACGCTGTCTCTGTGTCATTCCTTCTTCGCCGACTCCGTCCACACCTTTGGGGACCCCTGGACCTGCTGGGGTTGGACCCCGGCAAGTATATTGATAAAAAAACCTGCAATCATCAAAACAATGTGGTATTGGCAAAAGACAGACATAGACCAACTCTCGCATATATGGTCAGATGATTTTTGAAAAGGATGCTAAGACCAATGGGGAAAGGACAGTCTTAAAAAAAAATAGTGCTGGGAAAACTGGATATTCACATGCCAAAGAATGAAGTTGGACTCGCACCTAACACCATCTATAAAAATTAACTCATAATGGATCAAGGACCTAAATGTAAGACCTAAAACAATAAAACTCTTAGAAGAAAACCTAGGACAAAAGCTTCACGACACCAAACTTGGCAATGATTTCTTGGATATGACACCAAAAGCACAGGTAACAACAACAAAAAGACAAATTGAATTTAATAAATTTTTAAAATGTGCATTAAAAGATATTATTCATAGAGTAAAATGGCAACCCACAGAATGGGAAAAAAATATTTGCAAATCATATATCTGGTAAGGGATTAATATCCAAAATATACAGAGAACTAAAACTCAACAACATGAACAACAAAGGAAAAATTAAAAAATTGGCAAAGAACTTGAGTGGACATTTCTTCAGAGGATATATGAATTACCAATGAGCAGAAGACGTAGTATAATGATAGTTGCCAGGGATTGGGGGGAGGGGGGGAGGGAAGAATGGGAGTTATTGATAAATGGAGACAGTGTTTCAGTTTTATAAGATGAAAGAGTTACAGACGGGGATGGATGATGGTGGTGATGGTTGGACAACAATGTGAATGTATTTAATACCACTGAACTTTACAGTTAGAAATGGTTAAGATTGTAAAGTTGTTGTAATGTGTATTCTACCACAATAAGAAAAAAAGGAAAAATAAATAAAATTAAAATAAGGAGCCTTTTTGGTATACGGACAACAGAAAAAATATTTAAAAGTTTTGTTTTTTTGTTTTTTAAACAGAAAAACAAGAATCAGGCCAGCCTGAAATTAAAACCTACCAAGATCAACTTGGCAGCAGCAGGATAACAATGGGGTATTCACATAGTCTCCTCAGGAATTCAACAAATGTGAGGGTTATGGGGAATTTCATAAATCAAAAGGGCAAAATGTTCGGAAAAAGAATTATGTGAAAATAAGAATCTGTAACCGGAGATAAGAGGGAAGGGGGACCAGGGTCTGAAATAGGATGTCATTTTTAAATTCCTTAAGACATGTATTAGTAATTGCCTGTGTGCTATTCCTGCTCTCAAAAGCAGCCCTATCTTCATAGTGAATGTTAGAGTGGACCCAAACCCTGGGAAGACGAGCTTGGTACAGATGTGCCAACCACAAGTCTTTAAAAGGGGCACACCTCGTTGGTTCCATCAGAGTCACAAAGTGGCCTTCTGGGGTAAATTAGTGCAGTGCTGGTCTACAGTATTGACTCCGTGTCTGTGATGTTCAAAAACAAGCAATATTGCCCTGGCTGGTGTGGTTCAGTTGTTATGAACGTTATATGAAATGTCCAGAATAGGTAAATTCATAGAGACAGAAAGTAGATTGGTGGTTGCCAGGGGCCGGGGGCAGGGAGGGAAGAAATGGGGAGTGACTATTAAGGGTACTGAGTTTTTTAGTAGGGGTGTTTGAAAATTTCCTGGAATTAGATGGTGGTGATATTTGCACAACATTTTGTAAATACTAAAAACCTCTGAATTATACACTTTAAAATGGTCAAAATGACAGGGCGGGGAGGGGGCGACAAAATTTTTTTAAGTAGCACACTGAAAGCTTAATAACATTTCTCCTCTTTGTCAAAGCACCTGTACATTTTGTACATATTTGTCACCAGAGGATGTGCATTATTAGACCCATGTGCCAAGCAATTCTAATTGGTCATGTGCCTAGTCCCTGGTTGTATCAATTTACCATTATTGGATACAATTTTAAAAAATTATACTCCTACCCTATGCCTGGCACTTAAGAAGTACTATAAATATTTATTGAATTGCCTACGCTTGCTATTCCTATTTCATTAGTGTGGCCTATTGCAGTTTAGCTATAATTGCCTATTGTTTCAGATGGTTTTAGAAAAGATAATGTCCCTTAAATGATGTGCTTTTTAATAAGAGCTCCACATTTTCCATTTGTAAGCTATGTGTGTATATTTTTTCAGATAGAAAATAGCATGCTTACCTTTTCTGATCACAAAGGTAATATTTAATAACTAGAGGCCCGGTGCACAAAATTCATGCACGGGTGTGGTCCCTATGCCTAACCAGTGGTCAAAGCGAGAGCATCTGGCCTGGAAGGGCAGGTCCCAGCTGACCTCTGGGCCCTGGGCAGCACCTGGGCCTGCATGCCCCTCTCTGCCTGAGTCACAGCAACCAAGTCCCTACGTGGAGGTGCAGTGACATGGCTGGACGCCGCGGGCCAGGGTGCAGCATGGGCCTCTGGGCTGCCCAGCAGTGCTGCACAGAAGCTGGGCGAGCAGCATGCTCTCTCCCAGCTGGCCTTGTAGACCAGCTCTTGTACGAACCCACTGGGAGCCTGACCAGCCCCTGTGGTCCCACCCGAAAGAGACTGTGCTGGTGTGGGGCGGGCTCCTTGCGGGCACCCTGCACCTGAGCGTGGGGGGGCTTCCCCAGTGCACGTGAGCCCTAGAGTCCCAGGGGAGGGTAGCAAGGGGAGTGAGAGCAAGCTCGGGGACACCTGCATCCTCACTGCACCTCTGTCCCCGTCAACCCCGCCCCCAGAGAGCCGGCGAGAGGTTGCAGTGCGTTGCTCGCTGATGCTCGCCCGCCATGTTCCACACCACCCCTTGGTGGTCAGCGCACGGCATAGTGAGCGGTCGAACTCCCGGTTGAACAACTGCCCAAGGGGACAGTTTGCATTTCAGGCTTTTATTATATAGGATTTTAAGAGATTTGGATAATGGTCTTGCCTGGACTATGGCCTTTAGCTTTTAGAAGCCTCCGAACAATCGCATATCTGCAAAGGAGTTCCTTCTTCTTTGTAATCTCTCTGCCCTGGCCTTCTTTTCACTGTCTTCTCTGCCTCTTGAGTTTGCTTGGCTTTCAGCATATTTTTCCAAATAGCGTCTTAGTTGCCTTTTCTCAGATGCTTAGGATGCCATTGTCCTCGTGTCCAAAGATCATGTCTATCTTATTTGCAAATAAGAAGGAAGAATAGAGTGTTTGCCATTTGTTCTGCCAAATCAACACCCTTAATTCCTAACTTCTCTCCCCTCCCATACTCCCCACCTAAAGGAGCAGGGACTCAGACTTCTCTCTCTCTCTGTGTGCGGCAGAGATGTGCACAGCCTGCCTTTTTGCTGCTCAGTGGTATCTGGTCCCGTTTCCCTGCTGCGCTCATGACTCAACCACCTCAAAGTGAGAGTTATTTTCCAGGAATGAGGATGATCTCATATCCTCTGTGTCCTTGCCCGAAACCCTCTTTTTACCTGATAGCAAACTTGGGCAAGACAGTTCACCAGAGAGAGGGTACCCAGAGTGAAACTAACAGGTCCTCTCAGTGATGGAGAGGTCAGTGGCTCTTGGCTTCCTGTGGACAGTATATGACTCACACCTGTGTCACCTGCGGCCACGTAAGGATGTGGGTCCGAGACAGGAGATGAAAGGGCAGAGCAGAGGAAGACCAGGCACGCCCCCTGGAGTTGTGGGTGCACATCCAGTGAGCTGGCAGCCATTGCTTCCTAACTGATGTGCCGACGGAGAGTGATTGAACCTTAGGATGGAGCAGCTATTTGTTGAATGGCGGTTCATCTGTCTAGAGCTCCTCTCCGTCCTTCTTGTTGTTATTCTGTTTGTTTGGATTTCAAGCCTCAAAGCCTATTTCCCACCTTCTTCCCTCTGATTTAAATTAAACCTCTTCTTCGTAAAGTCTCTTCTGGGATTGTGGGTGCTGGGATGCTGGGTGCACTTTATTCAGTCAAAGAGGCAGCCAACCTCATTCACAAGAACAGGGAAGTTGTAATTAGGAAGATAGTGGGTCTCCTTTTTCCGTTTAAACGAGCTGGGTTAGGGAGGGAGCCCTTTTGTGAAGGATGTGGGCAGCTTTCTCTGTGTAGAGAACCTTGTCAGTCTAAAATTCTCAGGGAGAGTTCCAAAGTCTGGGGAACTTATAAGATTAGAATTGCAGTGTGGTTTTATATCTGCTGGTTTATTTCTTTTCTGCATTTAGAACTAAATTTATTTAAAAGAATACAACAATGAAATGATAATGGCAGCTAAAATTAGTAATGGCAGCTATGTTTATTCTGTTCTTCTGTGACCTCTTCTGGAGGTGTTGTCTTGAGGAAATTTAGGCCGTGTGTGTGTGTGTGTGTGTGTGTGTGTGTGTGTGTGAGTGTGAAAGAGAGAGAGAGAGTCGCCCAGCCATGAGTGGTAGAGCTCGGGTTCAGACTCATCTCTGCCCCGACACCATGCTCTCACTATGCCCTGTGCCAGGCCACAGCCAACAGAACAAAACGCCCCGCTGTCAGGAGGCTGTATGTTTATGTGTTTATTTCTCTGAATGACTCTAGATTTTCTCTCTGTCATTTCTGTGTTGTGTCCTTCACAAAGCCTTTTAGCATCCTTTTATTCTTCTTCCCCAGTAACATCTGACATGATGCCTGGGGCCTACGAGCAGGATATTTTGCTCAAAACATCTGTTTCTCATCAGTTTTAGAAAATTATCCTTGACTTCTGTTCTCTTTTTGCTTGTATTTCCTCTCTAGAATGCTGCTTCTTTAAGATTATTGTGTTCCTGCCTAAGGGCTTGGAGAAATGTAAAGAGGTTTTTGAGCAAGCAGTTGAGTTTTTAGCCTGTTTGTTGTCACGCTCAGTTGCCCTAGTGAAAGTGGGTTGTCTTCCTCACGATGCTGAGGAGACAAGTGTATAAATGGATGCAGTTAGGGCAGTTAAACCGCTGACCCAGTAAGGCGTATTGTCCTTGGCCTCAGTTCCTCTGTCACGTGTGCATTTCTCTGCATTGAACAGATGACGTGAGCCCAGGCCCAGCACCATTCCCTGAGGAGGCTGGAGTTCTGATCCTGGGTCGAAGGAAGAAAGCCAAAGGAGGGAGGCCGCTTGGAGGAGGTGCTGTGAAGACGAGAAGTGGCTCTGAGTCTTGGGGTTGACAGGAAACCATGGTTCAGCAAACATTGGCCCTTTTCCCTTTCTTTCTTTTTTTCCACTTGACAAATCAGTTTATTAGCATCAAATTTAGGGTTGTAGCCCTTTGCCCCGTCTGAAGCTGCAAACAGGTGCCCAGGAGATAGGCTTTCTGGTCACTGCCATATTGTGCTCCTGATTTTAGGTCCATGCCATTTCTCCTGTCCCCCTCCTCTCGTCCCAGCCCCATAATCTGAGATCTCTGGCTGATGCCTGCTGACGAATAGCCTGGCACCTCTGCAGGGTTTCATCTTGTGGGCATGTGGAGTCTGAGGACACACATGTTCCTTGCTTCTCCCCTCCTTCCTCCTTCTTCCCTTTATGCCCTGGTTAGAGGCATGGTATATTCTGGGTACATGGGAAAACAAACTCACTTGTCCATGTTTCACATACCCCTCGCTCTGTCTCCAGTAATCTGCTTAGTTCAGGTCAAACAGTCTCATTCTGAATCCATTTATCCATATATTCATTCAACAAGGGTTTTGTGCCAGACACTGTGGTAACCTACATGCTCAAGACCATTATCTGATATTATCTGACCAGTATCACTTGCAGAAGTCTGGGTCATGAATGTGCCTTTGACCTCTTACCCATTTTTTAAACTCAGATATTCCTCTTGAGTAATACAGTGTCTCTTCTCCAAAGAGTTGAGGCTGAGGTTTTAATTCTGACCTCGTTCAAAGGGGGAGCCTGGAGCAGGCCCCTCCCGGCCAGGCCTCATTCTTTTCTCAGTGATGGAAGTGAGATCTCTTCCCATCCCCACTCCCTTCGGTTATGTTTGCTATTCCTAGCACATGTGGTCAGGATTGGCTCATTCACTGCCGCTGGCCCGGAGCCCATTCACTGTTGTTGTTACTCTGTCCCTCGCGCCCCCCATGGCTTCTCATTCCTTCTCAGCTTAAGCTCCTGGAGACCTCAGGAGAGGCTCTGTTATCAGCCACAGGAAGCCACACCCAAAGACGCTCTTTAAGCGAAGGGAGAATTTGAAAATAGAAACATTTTCTTCCTTTATTTTACCCTCTGAGACTAACCCGATGACTTGGGACAGCCCATTTTGGCCCATGGTGCCAGGATTGTCCAGTCTTTTCTACGGACTCTCCTGAAACCCTCTGATTTGCATGGATACCGAGGCTTGTGAGCTTGGCCTCGCTCCTCTCTGAGCTGCCAGAGTAGAATGACTTCTGGAGAGAAGAGATCTTCAGGGAGGAGTCCCAAGCCTTGCTGTCCTCTCCTCCCGGCCCTCGCCACCTAGCGGGGCTCTGCTGTGAGGCCAGGATGAGCTGAAGCCTTTAGTTCATTCTCTTGTTTATGTCTTCTTTCGTCTCTCACCTTTCCACCCATCTCATCTCCACCCACACCCCAAAAAGAGAATGTTAGAAGTAGAAATGTTAAGAGCAGCTTCGACTCTGTAGACTTCAGACCTAGTGCTTCATCTCTCTTTGACAGGAGCTGAGGGTGGAAGCAAGAATTCTGACTACTTTCACATGAACTTTTCTTAAATGCACAATTCTTGGGAAGGCGGAGAGGATTTCACTTGCTGTTTGCCTTACCACCTAGAGAGCTCAAAGGCTGCAGCCAGGGAAGGGACTTGGGCATTTTGACAAAGATTTTGCAGTGGAGGGTGGGTGCTCCATAGGGGATAAGAGTACGTGCTCCATAAGGGATAAGAAAACGTGCTAACTTTCGGAAGTGCTGACAGGCTTCCAGTCTGCCCCGCTCCTGCAGCAGGAGGTCCTCCTGGACCACCAGGCCCGGCAGCCCTTCCCCACAGCCGCCCGGGGCTGAGTGCTGCTGTCCCTGAAGGTGGAGGCCTGGTGCTGAGGCGCCTCTTGCCCCGGGTCACTCAGGCTCAGTCCCTTATTGTGGGGGCTAAAAAAATTAAGACTTTCCCTCCAACCTTCTACGTTCTTAGCTGGGTTAATAATCAAATTAGCAGAGACAGTTTAACAGGAGAAAGTCAAAGTTTTAATCTGTGTGCATGGGGAATTCACTTAGGAATGGATATTACAAAGACAGGCAGAGTGGAGTATAGAAGACATTTTGTATAAAGGAGAAAAGGGGGTTGGTGAGGAGATGGGGTATTAGATTTCAGAAGTGAGAGTGGGCATAGTTGAAGAGGGTACACAGATGGCAGGAAAATTCTTTCTAGGTGACTGAGTAACCATGGAACACAGTGGGTTCTAGCTAACAGGCCCCTGCCGAAAGCCTCTGACTGACCACACTTAATTCAAATAAGCCTGAGCTGAATATCCTAAGATCTTCCTAAGCAGGTTTTTCTGTCTGAATCTCTGGGGCAGGAAAGAGGGGGAGGGTCAAAGGTTCTTTCTGAGTTTTGTGTATTAATCAACAGCTTAGTCAATATCCCAAAAAGGCAGCTTCAGGGTGGCAGAACTTTGGTTCCCTTCAGTATACAGAATGCCAGAAGTTTCCCAGATCCTTCCCCCTCGTCAGGAACCTTCTTATACCCACCACAACAGTTGACATGCGTTCATTTAGGTCTGGCTGAGGCAAAGCACCTCCATACCAGACAGAGCCTGAGAACCATGTGCAAAGCAGCAAACACACACCCACTATGAAATATGATCAGTCCTCCAGGACCAGTTCCAGTTTTCCTGGGAGCTTAGTTCTAGAATTTCAGACCTGACCTCCATTCTTAGCTTATCAATTCTCCATGCCCTTGGCTCCTTTCTCCCAGGTAGGAAAAGGAGCGGGGCCGTCTCGGGAAACCTATACACACCAGCCCTTTACAGTGAGCAAGGACTTTCACATACATGCCCGAGGGGTTCGGGGTATCATTTTGCAGATGAGTTGCCTGAGGTCATGAAGAACCCTGCCTGGGATCCAGGTGTGTTGCCACCAAATGTCCTGCACATTCTGTGTGGCCATGTCTCCCTGTAAGGTTTATTAGTTCCTTAAACATTGACTCGGTCCGCTGCTCAGTCAGATGTGGGACACCAACATGAATAAGCCACGGTCTCGGGCCTGGCAATGGGGTGAGCTGCTTCGCTGCCTCTAGCCAACTATGTCACTTGGGAGGTAAGGCTCTTTAACCTCATTAGGAGCACAGACTACACGTGCAAAGCTGCTTGGCAGCCAGCAGAACAGGCATTCTGTCCACAGCCATGAACCTGGCCTACCCATTGCCAAGGTAAGACAGTGGTCTGGGCACAATGGCGGGGTCACTCAGTCAGGACTGATCTGGCTGAGGTGAATGGGGGAGCCGGGCCCACACACAGAGCCTGGGGATGCAGAGCAGAGCCGGGTGGAGGTCTGGGCTCCTGCGTACAGAGGTCATTTGTTCTTGCCAGTCCCACCAGCAGTAGACTCTATTGGCTGCTAAAAGAAATGCAGGTTGTGTGTTTGTTTGGGGGCGGGGCAGGGGGGCCTGGGGGAGGTAGCAGCAGGAAGAGCATTGAGGGAGAGACTGAGTTAGTGCAGGGAGAAAGCCTAGTTAGCATTAAGCATGAGATGCTAAAAGTTGGGAGCAAATAGCTTAGCCGAGGACCCAGAAAGAAGTGGGGGCTTGCTCTGTGGCCAGGACCTGTACCTGATCACCCTCGTTAGGGTTCCCAGACCCAATTACAACATGAGGGCAGGGAGTTCCCCCGGCACCAAACAAACTCAATTCTGACACAATCCGAGGGGTGGAGAACATCTGGCTTGCGGGCTGGGCTGTATGAAGCCCATGCAATCATTTGGTCTGGCCCTGCCAACGCATTAGGGATGAATTAATTAAATGTTTGACCACATACAACAGGCTAATTTTTTAGTTGATAATTTTGTATGGCCCTCGAATGATGCTATACATATCCAAATGGCCCCGGGCAGAAAAAGTTTCCCCACCCCTGCTCTACTCAGAGACAGCCTCAGATTCCATAGGTTAAGGGCTCAGTCCTGCAAGATGCCTCCCCTCCAACCGTCACCCCCCCGCCTCTCTCTTTCTCTCTCAGCCAGATTCTTACCTGTGCTCTGACCAACCTGTTACAGATTGGGCAAGAGATGTGGGAATGGGCACAGAGCTCCCGGCTCTCTCCAGGTGCACTGCCCTCCCCAAGTCTCCACATGTTCACCATCCCGGAGCTCTCTGAACTCATCCTTGTGGTTTTTTGGAGGCTTCATTACACAGGCACTGTTGATTCAATCACTGTCAATTGATTCAACCTCCAGCCCCTCTCTCCTCCCTGGAGGAGGTTGGAGATGGGCATGGTTAGGTATGGGAAGTGGGGAAGGAACAGAAAGTTCTAACCCTGAGGGCCACTGGGTTGGCTTCATTGGCAACCAGCCCATCCTGAGGTGCTTTCCGAAAGTCACTTTATTGCTCTAACAACACACCTCTTTCACTCTCAACACTTGGGAAATTTACATATGTATATGGAGGTATATTTCCTGAATGACCAAATAATTTCTTACAAATTACAATATTGTACCCTCCATTCATTTAGCACAAAACTTCAGGATATTTGTCTCAGCACCTAGCACACTGTCTCCGGAGGAATCACTTCCCATGAGTGAGGTTCCAGGAGGCCTGTTTCCCTTCTCCCAGTAGCTGCATCACCCCTGCAACCTTTGGTCTCTGCATGGTCACTGAGCTTTAGGGGGCTGGGTAGCTGAGAGAGACTTGTATTTGTCCACAACTGTTTAAGCACTCACCGAGTGCTAAGTGCTGGAGACACAGCAGGGAACCAGAAAGTCTAAGCCTGAACTCCTATCCTTGGGGGAAAATGACAGAAGGCCATCACTGTTTAATTACAGTGGTGGTAAGTGCTGCAAGGAGAGCACGGAGGGTAAGGAGCAGGCCTTCACCTGGTGGGTGGACCAGGGGCAGCCTGCCCCTGAGCTTTATCTGCCTCCCCAGCTGACAGTGGCTGGGTGTGGATCTTGGCAGAATACCGGGAACCTTAGGCAGGTTTCAGCAACTCAAACTCTGTGAAACAGAGTGGAGGTGTTACCAGTAATGTGGACTCTCCGTTCTTGACTTTGTGCAGGAAAGATTTCACAATACAAGTCCAGGTGTTTATTAGAGTATGTTTATTAAAGCTGGGGACAGTGAAACAAAGGAAGGGCTTAGGATAGAAGAGGCAAGATCATGCAACAGGAGTGAGCCTAGGTGGAACTGCTTTAGCCCTTTATAAAGAAAGTCACAGAGCCCTAGCTGGTTTGGCTCAGTGGATAGAGCGTCAGCCTGCAGACTGAAGGGTCCCAGGTTCAACTCCGGTCAAGGGCACATGCCCAGATTGTGGGCTTGATCCCCAGTAGGGGTCATGCAGGAGGCAGCTGACCAATGATTCTCTCTCATCATGGATGTTTCTATCTCTCCCTTCCTCTCTGAAATCAATAAAAGTATATTTTAAAAAAAGAAAAAAGAAACAAAGTCACAGAGACAGAAGAAGTGAGCCAGCTGGGCTGTGTGGACTCAGGAAGCAAGTTGCTGAGGGACCATTGAAGAAAGCAAGCAGTGTGCCTTAGGGAAGAAAGGTGGGGGGTGGGGGGCAGGGAGAGCAGGTTAGCCTTGGCTGCATAGCTTAGTTAGAGCCTTGTCCTGATATGCCAAGATTGCAGATTTGATTCCTGGTCAGGGCACATAACAAGAGTCAACCAATCAATGCATAAATAAGTGGAACAACAAATTGATGTTTCTCTCTCCCTTTCTAAAAATCAATAATTGTTTTTTTTAATGTGGGGGCGATGCACAGACATGCTCTAGAGCAGCGGTTCTCAACCTGTAGGTCGCGACCCCTTTGGGGTCGAACGACCCTTTCACAGGGGTCGCCTAAGACCATCGGAAAACACATATATAATTACATATTGTTTTTGTGATTAATCACTATGCTTTACTTATGTTTAATTTGTAACAATGAAAATACATCCTGCATATCAGATATTTACGATTCCTAACAGTAGCAAACTTACAGTTATGAAGTAGCAACGAAAATAATTTTATGGTTGGGGGTCACCACCACATGAGGAACTGTATTAAAGGGTCGCGGCATTAGGAAGGTTGAGAACCACTGCTCTAGAGACAGAGCACATGCTGTGTCTTTTGTCTTAAGGGTTTTTATGTTTTCTAAAGGCAGGGATTTTAGGGGAGGATCTCAATAGAATATTCATAAACTTTTAAGGTGTGTCCTTTCAGGGTCATGGTCTTTACTGATGGGCTGGTGCTAGGATAGGAGGTCATGGGTCATTGCACTGGTCTTTTTGTTGTTGTTACTCCTCACCTGAGGATATTTTTCCATTGATTTTTCGAGTGGACTGGTGGGCTGACTTCAACACCCTGTAATTGACAGCTGTAGGGCCTAGTTTGAGCTGAACGGACTGCTTCCTATAGTTTCAAATCTAACCAGCTCTCTGCTTGTTTTCTCTCTGCCCTCACACCTTCCCACTGTTTGATCTCAAAAGAGGTACCTTCAGTTCTTTGGATTGTTTTCCTGCTTCCACACTGGAGAGGGAGATGTGGTGAGAGTATGGCTGAGGAAAGAGAGCAAAAAAGGCAGAAAATATAAGGAGGAGGCCAGCAAATACCATCGTCTTACCCTGCTCAGGCTGTTGTTCACTTAGGGGTGGAGGGTGTGGGGGAGCTTGCCCACCAGTTCTCTGTATTCCCACCACATTCCCTTCCTGCCAATTCAGAGCTGGCCTAGATTCCTGCCAATTAGCCCCTTGGTTCAATGTTAACAAAGACGCTTTTCCCTTTTCTCCTTCCACAGCGAAGGTCTCTGCATAGGGAAGGCCCCCTTTGACGAATCCTTACCCAGGATCATTTACCCAGAGCTTGTACCTTTTCCCAGATAGCCTCAGACTTTCCTTCTTAGACCTGGACCAGGGTAATCTGTTTCCTAAACTCGTGTCCTGAGGCTTTCACCTCTCCTCCCAAGGGGATTCATGTCCCTACGCTGGCTCTTCCCAGAGGTGTAGGGAGATTGAGGTAAGGTGTGGAAAAGCGCCTGAAAAAACAGACTAAGATCTCACGCTGTAGAAATGCCCCTCAGACTATTCTTGCTCCTGGGCGAGGCTGAGGCCTAATTGCCGGCCCCTGTAGCTCACCCACCCAGCAGGATACCAACCAGATGGCCAGTCTCAAAGCGGATGTGGTCGTCAGTGGCACTCTCCGCCTGCAGTAGGGAAAAGCTCCGGGTGCCTGTCCTGATGTGGGGAGGACAGGGCCAGCCCCAGCTCAGAAGGCGGAGCGCCCCGAGCAGGGAGTCTGCTGGTTGTCACCTCAGTATTCCAGCCAACCCTCTTCTCTTGCTAACCCCGGGAGGCGCCTCCAGTGGGTGTTGCTGTCCTCATCCTCCAGAATCTCTGCTGTGACTTGTGCCTTAGAGAGGAAGCAGAAAGCTGCTTGTTGTCCGCTCTGGAGAAAGATGGAGGAGAGGTGGAATCAGAAGTACCCCCCAGGATGGGTCAGCATCCTGGACCCGAGAGAAGTGAACAAGGACTGAGTTTTCCTTTAACTCCTGGGTCTCCCGGACACGCCTGTGCCTTCCGACCTCGCCTGACTTAGGCCCTCTGCCCCGTTCACATTTCATTGGCAGGCTCAGCCCACGCACTTCTCTGGTGCCATCTGCCCTGTCAGGCAGTGAGCTCTGAACCAGGGAGGCCCTCTCTGACCAGTTAACCTTGGGTTCAGGAAGCCAAGCAAAGACAGAACAGTGAGCTATCGACTGGGCTTTCTCCAAGAACTCCTATCGGAGCTCAGCCTGGTTTGTGCTCTGTTTTTGCGATAGTGGGGTGGCACCCAGTGGGTGGGAACTCTATTCCCGTCTTGACTGGCGTGGTTGTTGGGATAACACCATGTTAAACGAATTGATCTGGGTGCGTTTAATAGTATGTTCAAGCATTGAAACACCTTGCTACTGAAGTCAGACTGTTACCGGTGGAGAGAGCTCTACGTCTCCACCTGTTGCTAGTGGCAGTGGGCTTCTTGCAATATCCTGAGAAAAAGAGTTTTCTGAGATTTGCATGGGAGGATGAGACACTGTAAAAAGCTTTATTTCTTTGGAATCAAACCCCTGAGTTTCCAAGATCCTATTTTCCCGAGTCCCACCGTAGAAGTCCCATTTGCTTCCAGTAGAGCTGAAATCAAAGCCGGTGTCCAGCGTTCCCACTCTGTGCTGGGACAGTCCAGTCTAGCATCAGGCTAGCTCAGTGTTCCCAGCTGTAGTCCTTTTGTTCATGGTGTGAGGGGTCCATATGGCCCATGGAGAGAGCTCCTTTGTTTGGGGGATTATGTATCCCCACATTTTCACAGGCTTGCAATGGCCCTGCCTGCTCTAGCCAATCCATGATTCCCAAGCTTGACTGACAGGCACTTTCCCTGTGTCACTCCCATTCATTGCACATGGGCCCATCTTCCCTTTTGTTGGACCCCTTTCTGGTGAACTTCAGGGAATGGGCCAGTGGCTCCCTGGGGAGTGTGGAATTGCAGCTTCCTGGAGAATGCTTATAATGTCTGGCCTCCCTTTTGCTCCTTTCCTGTTATTAATAACTAGAGGTCTGGTGCACGAACTTTTGTGCACTGAGGGGGAGGGGGTCCCTCAGCCTGGCCTGTGCCCTCTCACAGTCCGGGACTCCTCACTCCTTACCGCCAGCCTGCAGTGGAGGCAGGAGAGGCTCCCACCATGCTGCTGCACTTGCCAGCTGTGAACCCTCAGACAGAGCGGTGGTGGCGGGAGCCTGTCTTGCCTCCGAGGCAGCACTAAGGAGCAGCGAGCCCGGCTTCTGGCTGAGTAGAACTCCCCCTGTGGGAACGCACTGACCACCAGGGGGCAGCTCCTGTGTTGAGCATCTGCCCCCTGGAGATCAGTGCACGTCATAGCAACCGGTTGTTCTGCCATTCGGTCTATTTGCATATTAGGTTTTTATTATATAGGACTAGTTAATTACAGTGGTATCAAGACCAGGCCAGTGGCTCACAGGAGCCACTAGGTAACATGCCCCCTCATGAGGAATCTAGTCTTCTGGCCCCGTGGAGAGAAAGGACCATGATGTCACCAGTTCCAGGGGGACCTCCTCAGGCACAGCCAGGTCTCCGCAGGAAGAGGAAGACCTTGTAATTAGCTAGGACCCTCTGCTCCTTTTCTTAGGTCGGAAGCCCTCTCTCCTGGCTGGCTCTCCCTCCCTGGTCCGGGCCCCCCTTCCTTTGTAAAACCCAAATACCACTGCCTGTAACTGTCCGCCAGAATCCATAGGCTGTGGCTTTTGACCCTCCCCTCCAGCTCACCCTTGACCTGGTTTTGTTTTTTATTCTTCCCTCACACAGTCTGTTCAAGGTCTACCCCTGAGCAGAGATTGGCTCACGAGCAGCCTCTGTCCTCTGAGCTGTAGGGGAGAGGGCAGTTCTGGAAAGTCATTGACAGAGGCCTGAGTAAAACATCAGTTATAAACAAGCAGCAGGCAGAGGGCCCAGATTTGGGTGTCCCAGCACCAGGAACAGTGTGGCCTCCTTAGAGCTGTGCTGACCGCTGCCCCGGTAAGAGGACCACCTTTCAGAGGCCTCTAGAAGCACACCGTCCCGGCAGGAGTTGCAAGCACGGTGGCCATTGTTTCTCTTCCCTCTGGAACTTGGCAGCCTTCTAGTATTTTGGAAAGGAGAGGGCAGAAGGATTCTGGGAATGTCCTCAGAGACAGGAATCCAGGGGAGGTGGGGTGGGCTGGATCGATGCTCACAGGCCTGTGGGGCTGGTTCTGGTCAGGGATGGGCAAGCCTAGGAGCCCAAGGTAGCAAATTCTACTTGGCAATGAAAATGGGTTCTGCCTGCGATGTTGCAGGCAGAGGAAGTTGGGCCATGGGTCCCAGAGCTCTGGCCCAGAATGCCTTGGGGTGGTGGTGACAGTAGGGGGAAAGGTCACATGGTTCCCTCAACTGGGGTCTCATGGAAATGTTGAAGCTGCCAGGGAAGGGTCTGCTCTGAGTCTAGCACCAGGCTAGGGCCCAGCCCCTCCCTCCCCGCTCAGCTCCTTGGCCAACCTGGGCCTTGAGGAAATGCTCTGGAGCTGAGAGCAGGAAGGCCTGTCCTTGTCTGGCGTGGTTGTTGGGTAACACCACATTAAATGAATTGATCTCGGTGGGTTTAATGGTATGTTTGAGCATTTAAAAACCTTGCTAAGGAAGTCATACCAGGCCAGTGGCTTACAAAAGCCACCAGGTAATGTGCCTTTGTAAGGAATCTGGAAAATTGAAGGGCCATGATCAGCTCTCCCCAAGAGGTGAGTTTGTGATTAGATACTAGACAGCAATGAAGGGGAAGCTGGGAACTACCTGCCTTTTGGGAGAACGAATTCCTGGCGTTTGAGCAGGACTCGCTGTTAGAACTGAAAGAAGAGAACTTCCCCTTCACTTAAAAGAAAACCTTTCCCTCAGTTCAAGGGGAGGGGAAGCTGATAAGGGCCCAAATGGCTTCTGGCTCTTATCTTCAACTGCAAACAGGCCAGGCTCCCTCCCAAGTCACGGGATAGGAGTCGAGAAGGAAGAAGCTGGCTCTGCATGTGTGTGGTTCCAGGCACAGTGAGAGGGAGGGACATGCATTTCCCTCCACTTTGTTCCAAATGTTGGTAAATCTGTGCCTTTTGTCCCCCGTGTTCTGGACCAGGGATGGAGGGATGTGGCTCCTGTGGCTGTTCCTTGTCACCTCTCTAAGTGACAGCTGTCCTCAGGAGGGGGTCTGAGCACGGAGACAATCCGCACTTATAATCGACGGGTCTGGAATATCTTGGTTTTGCACTCGGTCTCCTGACTAGTTTTGTCAGGGCAGGAACCTCTTCTCTCTTGTTCAGGCGCATCTCCAGTGCCTCACAGGACCCGGCACATTGGAAAGACCCAATCAGTATTGAACGCATGAATGAATGAACGCTTTTTCTTTGTTTGTCATTTCACTAAACCTCTCTAACTTCATCTTCTATTGGTTCTTTACTAGACTTCTCACCTGACCAGCATCTGCTTTGTGCCCCCCGACCCTGACCTCACCCCGTCAGGCTGGACCGCTGACCCCTGCTGGTCCCTCTCACCGCCTGCCCACTCGCCGAGCAGGTGCTGACACCCGTGTGCCAGGCTCCTTCCTCTGAGCCCCGGTCAGCTCCCCTCCATAACTTTGCCTGGGCTCTCCTCAGTTGCTTACTTCCCCACTTCCTTTTCCTCGTAAAGCAGTTTCTTGGAATGGAGTAGGCATTCACTATTCCTCTGTCTGGGCTGAGCTGATCTTGTCTCCTCACCAGATGAAACGTTTCTTAAAGGCAGAGGCCATGCTTCCTACCATCCTCTGTCCCTCAGTGTGTGCTGTGGGCCACCGGTGCTCAGGGAAACCTCATCATTGTCCTTTGAGTATGTTTTGTGTTTACAGTTGATGAAACTGAAGGGACAGCCTGCAGTTTCCCTTCTGTGCTGGAGGATAAAGACATTTTATAGATGGGCTAACGGATTCGTAACTTTTTTACTCATAATACTTCTGACATCAAATATGTGACCTTTTCCCCCACACCAACCGATTTTCCCATTCTCTGCAGATCCCGATGGGGTGTCCTACAATCCGTTCAGTTCTGACACTCACTACCCAGAGTTGGTGCAGGCCCCACAGGTGAAGGGCCCCGCCCCGCAGACCGCCCCCACTGCAGATGCCATGCAAGTCCTGGCCTCCCTCCCAGCCTCTGACCAGTCAGCTCTACTAGTAAATCAGAGATTCATTCCCATGATCCCCTCCTCAGTTCTGACGATTTGCTGGAACCGTTCACAGAACTCAGAAAGTGTTTAGCTTACTGTTACCACTTTATTACAAAGGATGCGGATGAACGGCCAGGTGAAAAGGGGCCTGGGCGAGGTCCGGGAGGGTCTGTGCAAGAGCTTCTGTCCTTGTGGAGTTGGGGTGCACTACCCTCCCAGCACATGGATGCGTTCACCAACCTGGGAGCTCTCTGAACCCCTTCATTTAGAGTTCTTATGGAGGCTCCATTATGTAGGCAAGATTGGCCATTGGTGATTAACAAAGTCTCCAGCCCGTCTCTCTCCTCCCCTCCCCTCCCCAATCTCAAGGTTGGTTCACCTGTCAACCAGACCCCATCATAAAGCTACTCAGGGACCCACCAGAGTCATCTCATTAACATAAACTCAGATGTGGTTGAAAGGGGCTTATTATGAATAAGAAAAGATGCTCCCCTCAGGAAATTACAAGGGTTTTAGGCGCTCTGAGCCAGGAACTAGGAACAAAATCCGAGTTATATATTTATTATATATCACAATATCACACCGGTGCAGAGAGGTAGAGGGATCCCAAGATCATGGGACCAGGTGGTGGCAAAGGTGGAGTTTGAACCCGACTTTTCTGATTCTAGGGCCTTGCCCTTCCCATGGAATCACAGCGGCACAGGGACACATGGTCCCACCTCCTCTTCAAGGCTCCTCTCACACTTCGTGGCTCCCATCATCCTGCCCCCCAGGGCCCTGGCTGCTTTTCCCTTCATCCTTCCCTTTATCAGAAAGTGGTGCTGGGGCGTGGGGGGTGCAGATGGGGCTGGAAAGCCCACTTTCCTTATCTGTACGATGAAGATAATCCTGCCCTTTCTGCTGGTCAGTGTTGCTGGTAGTAGCATATGAGAGCGGCTATTCAAGGACTTTATAACCGACAGAGAGCCTAAGGATCTTGTTAAGTATACTTACAGTGTGCAGGTTACAGCTCAGTAGGACTGTCACGTGGAGTAATACCCACCTGACAAGTGTTGGTGGGATGACCTGGGTGGTGCCTTGTCCAGGGCCTGGCACTTAGCAGACACTTGTGGCTTTTATTAATTATTGTTTTTGCAATTATTATAAGACAGCCTCCTCCTCCAGATGTGGGCAGGTGGCACTGGGAAGGCGACCTGTTGTAGGTGCCCTTGGGTTTGGGACTGAGAAGATAGGAAAGGCAATTAGTCATCTGGGGCTTTCATAGTTCACTTACTACCTCGTCAGTTCCGAAGTCCTCAGCTGGTGCTCCTTCTTCCCCAGGGAATCCTCAGCACTCTGACTTCTCCCAGTTGGGGAGAAACTATTCTAAAAGTGAGTCCTGCCAGTCAGAACCTGCCCAGGGCTGTTGCCAGAGCTCCTGGCAGGTCACCCAGCTCCTCTCCCCTCCTGGGTGTGCACTTCAGGGCAAAGGCCAGTGGGTCCCGGCGCCTCTGATGGGTTCTGCAGAATTCCAGAACCCCGCAGGGGAAGTTCTGCTCCACTCAGCACACAGCGGGGTGCTCAGTCAGGCTCCCTCAGGAGGGGCCGCCTAACCATGAGGAGGAAGACTCTAGCGGGGAGGGGACAAGACGGGGTGTGACTGATCCAGCTGGAGGGAGAGGGGGCCCAGCAGTGGCCCCAAAAGCTGGATGGTTGGAGAGGAGCAGTTGAAGGTTGGCAGGCAGAGAAGGGAGGGTGTGATGGGGTGATTGTTGAATTACCCACAGGCGGTTCCTGGGAAGCAGGATGTTAGGTGTCTAAGGCCCAGTTTGGAACCGTGGCCCGAACAGAATGAGTGCCTCCAAGCTTTGAGACTGTGGCCAAGCTGTTCATCCTGAGTTTCTGTTTACTTACTTACAAAGCGGTGACCATAACACCTGCCTTACAAAGTTTCTGATGATTAAATGAGATAAAGTGACTTAAAGCAGTTACTGGCCCTCAGTAGAAAGCCCAGACAAACGCTGTCAGTGGTTTGAAAACTGCTCTGTGTGGCTATTAGGATCAAAACCAGCCATTGTGGGTGCCTAGAGTGCCATCTCTGGGAAGCCCCTGGCCCAGGCCTTCCCTCCTCAAATCCAGCATCCTCAGAACGGCCAAGATGGTCCCTCTTAACTGCAAAGCTTTTCTCGCTGCCTGGTTTCCTTGGTCCCAACCCTGACGTTTCGGGTACAGTCCATGCATGCAGCTCCCTCCCTGAGGACTAGGTGTCTAGCCCCGGGCCACTCCCTGCCTCCGGCCTCAGTGGACTTCACCAGGCGGTTTGCTCCTTTATCCCCACGCCTGAGCCGCCTTCCTGCTGAGCCCACAGGCTCTCTGTGCGCTCATCTGCTGGTGCTGGCACGTGCTTGTGTTTGCTGCCAACCGCCCGGCCTTCGCTGGTCTGGAGGGGACCCGATCACCATTCTGTATAGTTCCACCTGCTCTGAAAGCCACACTGTGGCCTGCATCAGGATGAGCAGATGAGAGAAGGGGAAATTTCTAGCACCCTGTGCTCCCCAGCCCCTGATTTCAGGGTCTCTGAGCTCTGGTCATTTGTGGGAAAACTAGGTCTGTTCATTCCCCAAGGCTGCCATAGCAGAGTCCCAAACGGGGTGGCTGGCAGCAATAGAGGTTTATTGACCCCAGTCTGAAGGCCAGAAATCCAAAATCAAGGTGCTGGCAGGGCCACGGCCTCTCCGACAGCTCTTGGGGCAGGTCCTTCTTTATCTCTTCCCGTTCTGGCGTTTTCCAGCAGCCCTTGGCCTGGGCACACAGCCTCTTTCCCGGGTCTCCACCTGGCTCCCCTTTGTGCGCCTGTCTCTGTGTTCACATTTCCCCTTCTTTTAAGGACACCAGGCCTATTGGATTGGGGCCCACCCTAGTGACCTCATGTTCACTGATCACCTCTATGAAGACTCTAACTGAGCTCAGGTTCTGAGATCCTGGGGGTGGGATTCCACATGTTTCTGGAGCACACAATTCAGTCCATACACTGGCATCCACTTTCCTGTCCCCTTGGAACTGATGTGAACTGGCTGACCCTCCAGCTGAGGTGGTGGGCTGTGAGGGGCCAAGGAGCTTTCTGGACCACCAGTATGTCTGCTGTGCTCTGGTGTCCGGCTTCTGCAGAGCATTGTCTAGCCGTGTTTAAAATGGAGGCTTCAGCGCCTGTCACCTCACGCAGTCCAGAAAGGCCTTCCTGGTTCCCCAGTTCAATCGTTTTGCAGTGCTTTTTGCTGACCTTGCCCTTTTGACCTTCTTTGTCAGCACTCTGGGCTCTGATCTATGTGTGAGGGATTCTTGTGTGTCCCACTAGGTTGTGGGTGCTGTTCATAGGAAGGGTCATGACTTATTCATGTTTGTCTAAGAGTTCCATAGCACTGTGGACTCTCACTGCTCTGCAAATTCATTGTGTGACCTGGAGTCCACCCATCCTTTCATCCATCCCTCCATCCACTCATTTGTTTATTCGTTCATTCCCAGACATTTAATTCAGTGTCAGGTACTGTACAGAGTGCTAGGGAGACACTGAGGGGGTGGGGAGCAGTGGTAGAGAAATAGATGGAGGTGTGGTCCCCCAGGTCCTCACAGTATCCCACTGAGACAGGTTATTGAGTGCTCCTTCCTGAGGACACAGACATGACCTTACGGAAAGCCCTCAGGCAGGAAGACAGTGGGCTGTGTCCAGGACAATGACAGAGGCCAATGGCTGTCCCAGGGAGGATATCTGAGCCAGCCATGGAGGTGGGAGTGTCCAGCCAGGCCTTCCTGCGTGAGCTGAAAGGATGTGGAGAAATTAAGGCAAGTGGCCTTCCCACTGTGCGTCAGGATCTGGGCAGGCATGTGCGGGTCCGCAGTAGCGCTCCTTTTGCACCAGGGGGCAGTGTTCGGCCTGAAAGTCTTCCTGCCCTGGAATGAGGCTGGGACTGGGCTGCCACTGCTATGCCAGCTGGCCCTCTCCTTGCCCCTGTACTTCCCTGTCATTCCCTGCAGGCCTTGATCATCCTCCACTCGCCTCCTTTCTTGGCGCCTCCTCCACTCCCCAATCCACAAATCCCCCTGCCCCACGCAGTCCTAAGAGTCTCCGCTGTCTGTGCCGCCCTGTCCTCTCTGCCTGCTGCCTGAAGTCCAGGGCTTCCAGGGGTGGCGTGGAGCCTCGCTGGCGCAGTTCTGAACCACTGTGGGCCTCTCAGGGCAGGAGCCGCTGGGCTACGCTGTCCTAGGACCCCAGGCTATTTCTGCTTCGTGCCTTTACCTGGCTTTGGTATCCTCGTTCTCTTTTCTTCCTTCCTCTGCCACCTTCATTGTTTCTGTGTTCCCCACCCAGAAATCTCAGCTTAGTCCGTCCTCCTCGGGCACTTTGATAGCCGTGGTTGCAGCCCTGAAAGTCAGGTGGTCTTTTCCGTTGGCTGCTGGATCTGGGGCCCTTGTGGGACATGGTTAGGATGGTGCAGAGGTGCCTGCAGGGAAGGGCCTCTAGAGCAGCGGTTCTCAACCCTCCTAATGCCGCGACCCTTTCATACAGTTCCTCATGTGGTGGTGACCCCCAACCATAAAATTATTTTCGTTGCTACTTCATAACTGTAATTTTGCTACTGTTATGAATCGTCATGTAAATATCTGATATGCAGGATGTATTTTCATTGTTACAAATTGAACATAATTAAAGCATAGTGATTAATCACAAAAACAATATGTAATTATATATGTGTTTTCCGATGGTCTTAGGCGACCCCTGTGAAAGGGTCGTTCGACCCCCAAAGGGGTCGCGACCCACAGGTTGAGAACCGCTGCTCTGGAGGGACAGGGAGAGCAGCCCCATCCATCAGGGGCTCACTTCTGCCACAGCATGGAGTCCTCTGCAAAGAAATCTTTCTTTCTGGTTCTGACCTGCTTTTGCTGGCAGCTGTGGAGGCGGCTGGGGCCGGGAACAGAGCCTGGTGCGGTGCTGGTGGTGCTGGGGGTAGTAGGGAGAGATGTACAGGAACCTCACTCATTAATCTGGAGATTCCTGGGGCCTGTTTCTGACCCATTCTCCCATGTGCGGAGGGACTTAGTCCACACTGTGAACTTCCAAAACTGACCCTCTGCCCAGCCTCCCCTGCAGCAGGGCCCTGGCTTTCCCTTCCTCTGTGCCCCCTGCCCACAGCTGCCCACTAAGGCTGCAGGAGGTGCGAGGTGAAGAACAGGGAAGTTCAGGGTGGAAGCAATACAAACCCTGGAAGGAACATTCCAGGGCCATTCGGGTGGATGCTCTACCTGATCCCAGCAAGGCTGCTCTGGCTGAGATCATGTCCACCCTGAACACGGTGGCCATGCTATCTGGTCCACACTGGGACGATGATGGCCTGACTGGTTACAAGAGGCAGCCTGGGAGGTACGTTAGGTCTGAAGAAGTGGGATTTCTAGTGCCATTTTGATGATTTATTGGACAAACTAAAACTGCCCTAGCTTATCGGGGCCACAGCTTGGGCCACGGACAGAGTGCCTGCTGCTGGTGGCCCCGCTGAAATCCAGGCCAGCGACACAGTTTTTATCAGGAGTCGAGTTTTTGGTTTCCACTGTGCTTCCGATGAAAGCCACAGCTTATTCCTTTATTGGTGGTGACTCCGTGTGCCCTGATGTCTCAGAGCTTGTGCTCTGGAGGGAGGCATACAAATCGGGCTCAAATCTGGCCCTGCCGGGTGACCTTGGGTGTCACTTAATCCCGTTGCGCCTGGTCCCTTTTCTGTAAAAGGGAGTGATACGGAGGTTGGAGAGTTACCCGACTTAGTGTTTGTAGTGTAGCCGGTGCCTGGTGGGAGTGTCCCCTGCCAGCACGGGCCGGGCATGCAGGCGGAGCTTGTGAGTGTTGGATGTTGTAGGCGTAAAGCGGCAGATCACTGGGACCGCACTGACGACATGGAGACCTTGCCCCTGACTCTCTCCAGGGGGCGATGCAGGCACCTTCCTGATGGGCTGGGAGGGGAACACCCAGCTGATCCATCCAGTGTCTGGGGAGAAAATCGAAGCTGGAAGACAAGGAGACCCTGTCTGTGATTCATGCTGAGAGGCGGGGAAGGTGCCCTAGACACTCATGGCGTCACTGTGCCTCATTCTGCCGGCAAGGCGTTGTTTACATGTCCCAAGTGAGAGTCAGAGCCCCCCATCCCCATCCCTAATGCATAGTCTGAGGCCGAGGAAAGGGATCTGTCAGCTGGCCTTTGCGAAAATAGCAAACAGGCCTCTGGGGCTGCCTGGGGCTGTTGGCTCTGTGTCAGAGAGGGAACGGGGTGGAATCTCGGGGTGATGTGGTTGCTTTCCTCTCACTCACCTCCCCATCCCTGAGGGCAGAGAAGCAGACTTTTGCTCGAGTGCATCACCATCACCCAGCGCGGAGCGAGTCAGCAGAGGCTGGCTGCGTCTGGCAGCCTCTCCGGCAGGGAGATCCCGCCACGGACAGGTGCTGCCCAGAGAGGCTCAGCCGATGCGGCAGAGCACGAGGGTTTTCCTAGGGGCCTGGTTTGGTGAACAAGGCCAGCAGAGTTTTTAAGAAGATTCTTAGCCAAACTGTCTCACATCCAGCCTGTAGGTTTTCTCCCAGCCAGAGTTGATTCTGGAAAGGCCTAAGCAAGCACCAGGCAGCCGGACTCTCTGGTTTCACGTTCGGGAGGGAAGTGGGGTGGGATGAGGGGAGGGCTGGGTGCTGGATTAGCCATGCTCTGAGAAGGCTGGGGATGCTCTGGGAGGGAGGCAGTGTTTGTATTCATCTTTGTGTCTGGGGTCCCAAGCCTGGCGTGGCAGGGGGTGACTGTATGACTGAGCCGTGAACTGCGTTGCAGGGCTGTGGCTCTGAGCAGCAGTGTGACGACCTGTGCCCTCTTCAGCCACAGGAGCCCCTCGTGACCAGCCGCTCCAGACCCCACTCTGCCTGCTGGCTGATGTCTCTGTGCCTTTAACCTCAGCGGCAGCAAGAAATCTACTGTCCCTCTCCTCCCTGGTGTCCTGCCTGGGACCACCTGCTGCCTGCGTGCCCCAACCCCCCTGCCTGTCCTTCTGGGCCCCAGAGCGGCAGGAGGCCGGAAGTTGCTCCACTGCAGGCCACCCCTTCCCCTGATTTCAGCCTTGGCTGCCGCCCAGGCCTCCAACGATCTGGTGCCGAGAACTTTGTATTCTGGGGCCAGTGACTTCAGGCTGAGCGACTGGCTGCCTGCAGGCTCCGTTGGCAGAAGCTGCGCTGGGCTCCTGGTTCAGGGTGAGTGCTCTGGGAAGGGCACAGCCAGGTCTCCCGGTGCCTGAGTTGGGTGTGGGTCTCAGGTGAGCGCTGTCCATGAGCGCAGGCGCTGCGTGTGCTGGCTGCTGGTCCAGGAGGCCCACTGAGTCCCCTGCTCTGGCGGGTGCTGGGTGGGCGGGGGGAAGGGTGAGAGCAATGCTGCGGGCAGGGGTCTGAGGGTGGGGGCGTGTGGCTGTGTTGGGACAAGGGTCCCGGTTGTCCCCTGCGCTCAGCTGGGAAGAAAGGCCCGTGGGAGGATGGTGAGAGCAGCTCTGGCTTATCGCTCCGTGGTTCCCAGGGCGACCAGCCAAGGTTGGGGGTGATGGCACCTGATTTTACAGATGAGATGAGGCCTTGGGTGCCCAACTGGGGAAGGCAGAGCCTGGGGCACACCCAGGCGGGCTGACTCCAGCCTCGGGCTGGGCTGTCCTCTGTCCCACTTTCCCCACTGCCTGACTTCAGCCCAGGGGCCTGACCTTTCCCTTTCTCTAACTCTGCACCCAACGCCTGATTGCTCGGGTCACAAGTCCAGCTGCCTTCTCCCTCGGCAGCAACACAGGGTATTTCCGTGGGTTGGCGCTGACCCAGCCAAGGCGAATAAATACTTTGCAGCGGTTCTCAACCTTCCTAACGCCGCGACCCTTTCATACGGCTCCTCATGTTGTGACCCAACCATAAACTTATTTCCATTGCTACTTCATAACTGTAATGTTGCTACTGTTATGAATCGTCACGTAAATATCTGATACGCAGGATGTATTTCCATTGTTCGAGACCCACAGGTTGAGAACCGCTGGAGAGGCTTTGCAAAGGCTTCCAGGAGCTGCTGCTCTGACATCCAGACGCGCCTTCTGGGCCTGCCTCTGGTAGGCTTCCCAGCGCTGAATTTGCTTGTGTCCAGCCCCGTTGCTAAATTAATAAGCAAAAGTGGCCCCTGGCCGTTCTCTGTGGACCGTGATGCTTTCTCGTGAGGCGGACCTGTTCATGGTTTTGCGCCCCTTGTATTTCCTGCTCTGCTGCTGTGTGGTCCCGAAGGAGCCTTTGCCTGTTCTTGTCTTTGCTGATGTGGTGGTTTGGGCTCTTTCTTCTCTGCCCTGCGGGCCAACGCGGAGCAGGCACTTGGTGCCCAGGATGAGGGTGAGATCTGCACCCCATACCTGCTCTCTGTTGTGTGTGCCATCCACTGCCAGGCCTGCTTGCCCCAGCTGCTGGGCCCGAAAAGAATCTCCCTCCCGGTGGGCAGCGCTCAGGGTCAGGCCAGCTGCTGGTTGGCCTGTGACGGGGAGATGACAGGGTAGAATCTGCGGTTCTCTGGGATTTAAGTGAGGGGTGAGGTCGATGTTTCCAGCCCTGAGCACCTACTGTGCGCAGGCGCTGCTCCCACGCTTACCTCCTCCATCCGTGTCTTTTTCACTTCTTATTCTGAAATAATTTCGGACTTACAGAAAAGTTGCAAAAGCAGTACAAACAAATCTCTTCCACCCCTTACCCAAACCCCCGACATGAATATTTACCACATTTGTTTCATTATTCTATTTTCCCCTGAACCATTTGAGTGTAAGTTGCAGACATGATGCTCCTAAACCTCTAAGCCAGGGGTCCTCAAACTTTTTAAACAGGGGGCCAGTTCACTGTCCCTCAGACCGTTGGAGGGCCGGACTATAGTTTAAAAAAAAAACTATGAACAAATTCCTATGCACACAGCGGCGGCAAAAACACCCGGCGGGCCGGATAAATGTTTTCGGCGGGCCGCATGTGGCCCGCGGGCCGTAGTTTGAGGACCCCTGCTCTAAACACTGAAGTATTTTTTTTTTTTTCTAAGAATGAGGATATTCTCTCACATAACCACGGCACAGCAATTAGGAAATGGACATCGACACAGACCTGATTTAAAGTTTGTCAGGTGTCCAAGGTCCAATCCAGGATCACACGTGTGTTTCCGTGTTGTCTCTTAGTCTCCTTGAACCTGGGAGTTCTTTAGTCTTTATCTCTCATGACCTTTGACATGTTTATTTTGTGGAATGTCCCTTAGTCTGGGTTTGCCTCATGTTGTGTCCTTGTTCATTCAGACTGTGGCCTGCAGAAACGCCCTGCAGGTCCTCCCTGGCCTCCTCCCAGGAGGCACGAGATGTCCATTTCATGCTAGTGATGTTCACCTAGATCACTGGGCTACTGTGGTGTCCGCCAGCTCAGTCCACTGTGAAATGCATAAGTAAGCACAGTATCCCTCATTTCAGAAGGTGAGCGAGAGCCCAGCAAGACTGGCCTCCTGTCTGAGCAGCTGGGTGTGACCCGGGCCCGGCCTCCCCGTCCAGGGCTTGTCTGGCCTTGAGCAGTGGCCCTGCGCAGCCCTTGCCTCGCTCTGCCTCTCGGAGCTAACATTTTCCATTGCTCCCACCCAGCTCAGAGGCACCGTGGCTCCCCGCTCCTCTCTCAGCCCTCGCTGCTCTAATCCAGAGATCTTCCCAGAGTGCAGCAGGGTACACCCCTCCCCCCACCCCATGGTGCTTGGAGGAAAATGATGAGAGGCCGAGAGCCCAGCTGAGACCCTGTGGGCACCTTCAGCTTCACCTCACCCCTAGGCATCCCCCAGCCCTTGGCCCTGGATCTGGAGCACGTCCAGCTCATTGTTCCTTCGGGCTGGGCCATCACCGTTCCTTCTTCTGGGCTTTCCCCCAGACTATGTGTGGCCTCCTGTTCCGTTTCTCCCGCTCAGGTGCCCTCGTGTGTGCCCCTCTTCAGAAAGGCTCGCTTTCCTCTCCAGCCCCAGTGAGCTCCCGTAATCCCACCCCTCACCAGGTAATTCACAAAACATCACCTTTGAGGCTCCAATCCTGATCTGAAAGGACCTTATTTCTGTCCCCCACCCCCCTTTTCCCTGCTCCTTTCTCTGGTACCTGCTGGGAGAGCAGAGGCCTTCACTGTCCTGTCCCGCCCTGGGCCTGGGCCTGGGCCTGGCACCGAGCCGTCGCTCGGCACCCGTCCTGTCTCCCTGGTCTGACGGCTTCCCTCTTCTGCTTTCCTTTCCGTGTGTTTCCTTCTTTCCTTTCTATTTGGTCTTTATTTCCCCTTCTCCATTTCATTGGCCATGATCAGACACTGAGGTTTTTGCAATATCTATTTTGTTTATTAAATATATTTGTATGTTCCCTACTTAGAACAAATGGTGAGTCAAGCATTTTAAACTTTACTAAGAAATCAATCACATGGTTAGCTAGACACAGGCCGTGGGAGGGCCGAGGCCTGAATGCAGGCTGGTGGACAGCGGGGTGACTTTGGACACATCTTTCTAAACTTGCCTGGGCCTTGGTTGTCTTCATTTGTAAAACCAGAGGGTGGCTGACCTCCCAAGATGTTCTCATTCTGGGGCATGCATTGCCTTAGCTGGTTTCTTAAAACTCCTTTTAATTGTGGTAAAATATATATAACAGAATTTGCCATATTAATCATCTGTAAGTGTACAGTCCGATGGCATTAAGTCCGTTCTCACTGTTGTGCAACTATCACCACCATCCATCTCCAGAGCTTTGTCATCACCTCCAACATAAACTTTGTCCCCATGAAACCCTAACTCCCACCTGCTCCCCAGCCCCCGTCACCAGCCCTCCCACTGTCTCTGTATGAATTTGACACTGATGCTTCATACGAGTGGATCATGTGGATTTGTCCCTTTGTGACGGGCCCGGCTTACTTGCCCTCGCTGGTTTTCGTTGCTGATGTACTCAGAAGCCCTGGGGGAAGGAAGGTTTCTGTAGCCGTTTAAAGAAATTGGTGCTGTAACTGAGCAGAGGCTTTGCTTCCTGCGGGAGCACATTGTTACCCTCGCTGTCCAGCCAGATGGAGCCCTGCGGGAGGAACCACACAAGCCAGGTTCTCAAATCTGGGCTGCTGCAGCCGGCACTGCACTGAAAGGGACACTGCCCGTACCCACGCACGCACACATGCACGCCGCGGTCACGCAGGGCCTCGGGCTGGCCTGGAAGCTACTTTAAGAGCTTGGCATGTTGTAAACCCTGCAGTGAGTTAGGGTGAGCTTGGGCTCCATTGGGTTTGAATTTGCTCCCCTCGCTATGGCCAGGCAGCCCTTCAGGGAATGAGGAGGGTGATGGTGCTGGCTTCACCTGGGGCTGCAATGGGTTGCAGTGGGACCTTCACTCCGCCTGGGGCCCTTCCACTCGGAGGCTGCTCTACTCTGGCTCTGACTTCCCTCCCCAGATGCTGAGGTTCAGAACCATGTGTGGGGGCCTGAAGCTCCTGGGCATCCGCCGAACCTCCACCGCCCCCGCTGCCTCCCCGAATGTCCGGCGCCTGGAGTACAAGCCCATCAAGAAAGTCATGGTGGCCAACAGAGGTGAGCACCGTAGGGCAGGGAAAGGAACCTCCTCCACCCACTCCCCACCTCACGTGACACCTGCTTCTCTTAGGACCCAGGAATCTAACTTCTCCCCCGCGCCCCCACCCCCAGGTGAGATTGCCATCCGTGTGTTCCGGGCCTGCACGGAGCTGGGCATCCGCACCGTGGCTGTGTACTCGGAGCAGGACACGGGCCAGATGCACCGGCAGAAAGCGGATGAAGCCTACCTCATCGGCCGTGGCCTCGCCCCAGTGCAGGCCTATCTGCACATCCCAGACATCATCAAGGTGGCCAAGGTGAGCCAGGCCAGGCCGGGGCCTCTTAAGGGCCAGGGCTGGGTCCTGTGCCATCCCCATGCTGTGCCCCATCCCCGCGCCACCCAGCAGTTAAGTGCCTGGATGGGTGGGTGGGTGGATGATGAATGGATTAATGAATGAATGGAGCAAGTGAGGTGGGAGGCACAAGAGCCACAGGGTTTGGTCGGAGACTCTGTGAAGGAATTTGAGGGGCACAGCACTCTTCTGCCCCCAGGAAAACAACGTGGATGCGATACACCCAGGCTATGGGTTCCTGTCGGAGCGTGCGGACTTTGCGCAAGCTTGCCAGGACGCCGGGGTCCGGTTCATTGGACCGAGCCCAGAGGTGGTCCGAAAGATGGGAGATAAGGTGGAGGCCCGGGCCATCGCCATCGCCGCAGGTGATGTGGCAAGCAAGCCGCGGGGCCCTGCAGCTCCTCCGGGGAGGGGGCTGGCGGGTTTTGCAGGGATTCCAGTTTGTGACAAAGGCCCCACATGCCTGTTTCTCAACAGGTGTCCCCGTGGTCCCTGGCACTAACGCCCCTATCACTTCCCTGCACGAGGCCCAGGAGTTCTCCAACATCTACGGCTTCCCCATCATCTTCAAGGCCGCCTATGGGGGCGGGGGGCGTGGCATGAGGGTAGTGCACAGCTACGAGGTGAGCAGGAGCCAGGGCTGGGAGGCTGCTGCACAGCCTGCGGGTTACGGGAGTGGGTTGGGGTCACGCAGAGGGGCCCAGTGTCTGCTCAGCCTCCACTCGCCCCCAGGATCTGGAGGAAAACTACACCCGGGCCTTCTCAGAGGCCCTGGCTGCCTTCGGGAACGGGGCGCTGTTTGTGGAGAAGTTCATCGAGAGGCCGCGCCACATCGAGGTGCAGATCCTGGGTGAGTGGGGTGTTCCTGGGCCGCAGCACAGCCGTGGCAGGAGCCAGCAGGCCTGGCCTTTGGGGCGGGGCAAGGACGCTCCCCCATGCAGGGCAGGGCCTGCCGGTTCTCTCCTGGCTGCCCAGCACTGGAGCGGGCACTGATGGGCCACCTCGATGTGAGGTTGTCAGGCCTGTCGGAGTGTTTGCCTCCCTCTGCAGGGGACCAGTACGGCAACATTCTGCACCTCTACGAGCGAGACTGCTCCATCCAGCGGCGGCACCAGAAGGTGGTGGAGATCGCCCCTGCGGCCCACCTGGACCCTCAGCTTCGGACCCGGCTCACCAGCGACTCTGTCAAACTTGCTAAGCAGGTGAAGTGTGGGGGCTCCTGGGACAGTTGCCCACAGAGAGACAGGAGCCTGTTCCTGCAGGCTCGCTCCTGGCCGGTGGCCACTGGGGTCTAGATGTGGACAGTCTGCTGGGAGCAGGGAGGCCCGGGTGACAGCTCTGGGAGGGGAGGGGCTCTGTTGGAGGATAGAGGCCAATGAGGAGTCAGTGGGGTGTCAGAGGGCAGGCCCAGAGACCAAGCCTGGGGTCAGCAAGTAGGAGGAGGGAGAGAGGCCGTGGACCAGCCCTCAGCACTCTGTGCCCAGATGGAACTTCTGCGTGGCACCAGCGAACCCCTGGACTGCAGGAGTGAGGTTCAGTGGGTTCTGTCAGGATCAAGAAACATTACTGAGGCATTTCTTCCTCACTTACCGTCCCCCACATCACATTTCTTGCAACCCTTTTCTCCTAAGGCCCTCCTCTGCTAGTCTTGGCTCTGCTGGGTCATGGGCGGGGAATGGCTCCCCAGCAGTGGCCTGACCCTGGGCCTGGCTCGAGAGAGCACCTGCCATGGCCAGACCACCCGCAGCAGCCCTGCTCTCTGTTCTTCTGGGCCCTCCTGACCCCACCCCCTCTGGAGTCCAGGCATCCTGCCCCTAGATCTGCCTCCTCTTCCAGAGCCCTGGGCCAGAGCATCGCTTCAGATCTGCCCTCCCAGCCCCACGCGGGCCCTGCTCCTGCTCTCCTCCAGGGCCATGCTCCCTCAGGCCTCAGGCAGCTGGACCCAGAGCCGGACGGCAGGTGGTCTGTCACCTTCCCCAGACCGAAAGCAGTGAGGCTTTAGCCACAGTGAATGTGAGGCAGTGATTTAAGAGGAGAGGTTTTGGTTATTTTGCAAGAGGCATGTCTTTACCTTGATTTATTATTATTATTATTATTCTCATTCTTGAACAGATTTGAGGGAGCTTACTGAAGTCTAGTTTGTGGTCTTGGGAAGACGAGAGTGAAAGGAATCAGGGTTGAATTTTGAGTAGAGTCATCACTGGTTGATTTCCCTCAAATGGCATCTCTTTGGGTAGTGACCGGAGGTGATGGCCGAGCGAAGAATGAGGAGGGCCCAGGAGAGGCCAGGGTACGCATGGGTGGGGCTTGTGCTGAAGAGCAGAGGAGGCTGCAGGGGAGAGGGCAGAGGGCGCCATGCCTGGGGCAATGGGAGCTGTTGATGCCTCGCCCAGATAGTATGAGTGCAGCCACCTGAGGCTGCTGGTGACCCCCGGGGAGACGTCCAGGCAGGAGCCCAGCCGGGGGCTTTGGGAGCTCCCCTCCCCAGCGCAGGCTGGTGGGCTACCGTCTGGTGGGCAGGGTGCGCTGCAGTCTGTCTTTTTATGGAACCAAATGGCAAGGGCTCTCATCACTACGCCTGCTTACTTACGTGGCCCCCACAGGTGGGCTACGAGAACGCGGGCACCGTGGAGTTCCTGGTGGACAAGCACGGCAAGCACTACTTCATCGAGGTCAATTCCCGCCTGCAGGTGGAGCACACGGTCACCGAGGAGATCACCGAGTGAGCAGGGGCTGGGTCAGGGGCCAGGGGCCAGGGCAGGGGTGTCCTCTGGGTTTTGTGTAAAATCCACTCCGGTGGCTCCTGGGGAGCAGGTGGCAGGGAGCTCAGCTCACTCTGCATGGGGTAGGAAGCAGTTGGGAATCTAGTTACTTTTTACAAAAATTATAATAAAAGCATCACGGGGTTATTGTATTAGTACAAAGCAGCAAATACAAACAATCTAGAGCCCCACCTAGGACTGGGTGCTGAGGGGGCTCCCAAGCTGTAAGACACAGCCACACGGGAGGGAAGTGTCGATCACCCCCATTGTTTAGACAAGTGGTTCTCAACCTTGGCTGCACATTAGAATCACCTGGGAATCTTTTCAAAATCCTGATTTCTGGGCCTCATCCTCCGGAAATTCTGTTTCTTTGTTATGGGGTGGGGCCACAACATTAGTAACAAAGAAACAGAATTTCTGGAGGATGAGGCCCAGAAATCAGGATTTTAAAAAGATTCCCATGTGATTCTAATGTGCAGCCAAGGTTGAGAACCACTGGTTTAGAGGAAGCTGAGGCTCAGAGAGGTTAAGAGAGTTGCCCAAGATCACCCAGCTGAGACTGGAAACCCAGGCTCAAGTCTGTTAGAAATAATTGGTGTCTTTCCATCGTTATTTCCTTTACTATGTAAGTAGTTTGACACAATGGCAATGTTTTGTATAGAATTTTTATTCTACTTTTTAAATTCAGTATTTTCGAAGACATTTCCCCAGACCATTGGACTTTCTGAATACTTGTAGTGGCTGCATACTATTCCAACATCTGTGTAACTTATTTGCACAGCCCTCTGTTACTGGTGAGGTGCTTCCAGCTTTGTGGTTAAGGGTGTGTCAGTCAGCCTTTGTGCTGAAATCTCTGCCTACCTCTCTGAAGAGGTCTGAGGATTGACACCTTTAGTGGCATTACCTGAGCAAAGGTTAAGCAATATCCCGCCTAATTAGCTTTCTCGATTGCTTGTCCAATTTGTTTGCCCACAAGCATTGAGTATAGACATTTTTAAAAACTTGTCCATTTTATAAACAATTAAAATAATCTTTCATTGTTTCAAGATACAGATTTTGAGCCATTTAAGTGTTAAGGCTGGCTTGGCGCCAGGCCATCTCACCATGGAACTTTCCTGACAGTTTCTTCTCTGAACCCTGCACCCACCTGAGGTTGAGGAAGCTGTGTGAGGGGGGGAGAGGGGCGCCAGCCTTTGCCCAGGGGGTGCACAGAGACCCCCCAGACTCCCTGCTCTCTGGAGAGAAATACTGAATGGAGACGGACACTCCAGGCTCAGACTCTGGCCCCACACAACTTCCCCATCGTGCTGCTGTAACATTGTCGACCCGGAGCCGGCCGCAAGCCTGCTCTGCCAGGAGGGAAATCTTTGCTTGCCTGGCAGTGGGGGTTTGTGTCAGACAGACACGGGCTGGTGCAGGTTCCTCCCAGCTCACTAGCTGCATGGAGCTCGGGTGAGCTGCAGGCTCTCTCACCCTCGGCCTCCTCCTCTGATAACAACGATGGGACGCTCAGAGCATTATTGTGGAGATAAAGCTGAAAAGCGCACACCATCCCTGCTGCATGCAGATGTGGGGGTACACGTGACCATCATCACGCTGTGGGGTGATTGAGCTGGAAACACAACGCTGGGAGCATCTGCCAGGGTAGTTCCCAGGCTGTCCTCACCGCAGCCTCAGGGACAATGTAAACACCGAGGTTTTAAACTGTTCCACGTGGACTCCTTGCTGTGCTCAGCATAGCAGTCATTGAGGCCGAGTCATCCCTGCGCTCGGAGAGCTCTGTGCTCTCAGATCAGGGGCGGAGGATGGCGTCCCGACCACAGCGCCCACCTGTGTGGACCCTCTTGCAGCTGTGGTCCCGTCTCAAGGAGCCCGGCCTCCTCGACCCCGTCCTCTCACAGCTGCCCCCCAGCACACCCACACAGAGGACTCCAGGAGCAGGGTGTCTGAGGCTTCAAGTCCAGGCTTGACCAAGGGGGAGTTTGGGGGCAGCAGGAGGACCGAGAGACCCAGGGAGAAAGAGGGCAGTACACGGGGAGGGACAGTTTGCGGGGATGCAAGAACAGGTGGATGCAAAGAGTTCAGCTGCCCCTCCAGCTGCCCGTTCTCCTTATTCAGAATGTGCAGTCACCGGGCACAGGGCAGGGGCGCTGGGCAGGCGGGAGGAGCCGCTGCTCAGGCTGGTGAAGAGTCTGCAGGAGCTGCGTGGGCTGCGTCTGTGTACGGACTGCCGCCTTCTCCATCCCTGCCTCATGTTCTCCTCTTGGTTCTGTGTCCTTTCCCTGCAGTGTGGACCTGGTCCACGCCCAGATCCACGTGACCGAGGGCCGGAGTCTGCCCGACCTGGGTCTACGGCAGGAGAATATCCGCATCAACGGCTGTGCCATTCAGTGCCGGGTCACCACCGAGGACCCCGCCCGCAGCTTCCAGCCAGATACCGGCCGCATCGAGGTAGCGTCCACATTCTGACGTTCCAGCTGAGCAGCCGCGGGGCTCTGCCTGTGTAAGGACTCTCGGGCCAGACTGCTTCTGAGGGGCACGAAGTGAGGGAGGACCCTCTCTTGGGCTGGTCTGAATCTGGCTGAGAGCACATGGCAGCCAGGCCTGGTCAGAGGAAGGGAGGAGCACCCTGGGCAGGGGCTGCCATGTGCACAGGCTGGTAAGCCAGTGGGCAGATCATCAGAACAGGGAGCAGAGCGGCTGGCAGAGCCAGAGGTGGGTCCCCAGAAAGGAGGCCCAGGTCCTGGACCTGTTCTAAGAGCCCAAAGGCAGGACGCTGCTGGCCACTGTCCTGCCTTCAGAGGGGTGTGGCTGGCAAGACAACACTCGGGGTGCCGTGAAGGATTGGGGCCCTGAAGTCCCAGTGGGGGGGCCAGGCTGAGCCAGGGGACCATCAAGGATAAATGAGAGAGGTGGGGAAGTGGTGGACGCAGGGAGGAGGCCGAGAGGCAGGCTCATGGTGGGAGGCTGAGGAGGGCCCAGGCAGGCACCCCACATCTGGACCTGCGCCTCCTCCAGGGATACTTCCTGCACCTTCTCTTTCTCCTCACATAGAAAGCCATCTCTCACCCCTCCCCTGCTGGCCCCCCTTCCCTGGCTGAGGGCAGGAGCCCCCTGGCCTGCTCGGTGCCTGTCCCCTGTCCCCGCTCATGCTGACTACGAAGACCTCTGGATCCTGGTGCCAGCGCATGTCGCTGGCTCTGCTGCTGTATGGCACCCCATCTGGCCTGTGCACCCCCACCCCGGCAGGGCAGGAGCTCAGACTCTGCTCTGGGTGCAGGGAGTGGGGTGGGGGGCGAGTCTGAGATACTGGGCTTCTGAAGGCAAGTGGCAGGGCAGGGCGCTGCTGGATTCTGAAAGTTGCATAGAACTGGTAGGCTCAAGGCCAGAGCGCGGTCCAGACTGCTCTGCCCTCGGCCAGGAAAGGGCAGCCCTGCCCTGGACGCTGCCTTCCTCCACCTCCCCTTCCCAGGCCTGGCTCCTCCGAGCCTGGTTTACCACAGAATATTTTTAGCTCCCAGTTCCTGCTCACAGCTGAGTGTTCACCGTTAAATATTTTATTACGTTCCTTTTTATCAAACACAGGCCCCTGGCCCTTAGAAGTGGCAGCGTGGCGCAGTGGGTGCAGCGGGGCTCCCTCCCACTCCTCGTCTTCCTGCATGTGCCTCACAGGGTGCCCCACCCCCATCGTGGACTTCCTGTGTGTGCTGCAGTTACGCCGGCACCCCAAACCTCTGCCCCCACCCTGTGGCCCCCTACCCATGAGGCTGTGTTTGGAGCCCCTGTCGGTGCCCCCAGGTCTGCCTCTGACCCTGTGCTCTTGCCCTGCTTCCCTCTGTGGCACCGGCAGAAATGAAGCAGAACTTCACAAGCCAGAGCTGGGACCCCCGTGCACCCTGTGCAGCTGGGGCTGAGGCTGCCTCCGACTCTGGCTTCTGACCCAGTTCCTGAGCCCACCCTTCCCTCCCCACAGGTGTTCCGGAGCGGAGAGGGCATGGGCATCCGCCTGGATAATGCTTCCGCCTTCCAGGGAGCTGTCATCTCCCCCCACTACGACTCCCTGCTGGTCAAGGTCATCGCCCACGCCAAAGACCACCTCACAGCTGCCACCAAGATGAGCAGAGCCCTGGCTGAGTTCCGAGTCCGAGGCGTGAAGGTGAGAGGCTGCCGGCCCTGTCTCCCTCCGCTCGCTCCCATCCGTCTCCGCCCCCCCTGTCCTGCATGTGGACGCTCCTGGCCGCGCTTGGTCACTGCTGCTGCCGGCCCCTCAGCATCCCTGGGAGTCGGGAGTCGGGAGTCGACCCTGCTCTGTGGACCCCACACATCTCCTGCCCGTCCTGGGTGAGATCACCTGGCGGTGTGTGAGTCCGCATTCTCCCTGGCCTCCCTAAGGGAAATCCTGATCCCACATGTTTGGGTAGGGACCTCGGAGCCTGTGTTTTGAGCGGCGTTGGGTGCCTCAGGGACAGCCGAGAAGGGAGGCTGCAGCCGCAGGTGTGAGCACAGGGCAGGAGGCGGCCAGGGGCTGCCCTGAGGCGGCTACTCTGGGTGGCCAGGCAAGGGCCCGAAATGCCTGTTGGCCTGTTGGTCGGATCCGTTACGGAGTCTGTAGCTAGAGATGAAGTGACAGCCATGTGCTGTCCCGAGGCCAGACGCTGCCACCAGGACAAGGCTCTGCCCGAGCAGATCTCATCGCCTAGTCTCACTGTGAGGGGCGCCCAGACAGCTCCACTCACCCTCTTCTGGGGGCTACAAGGATGGTCACTCATAGCAGAGGGCGCCCGCCCTGCCTGCTGCGCACGAGGGGAGCAGGGGTGCTGGGTGCTGGCTGGGCCCTCAGCTTCGCGTCCCCTCAGCTGCTCCCAGCCCTCCCTGTGGTCCAGGTGGGTCAGCGCGTGTGGGCGGTGCTGTCCTCGCAGCGCCCTGCATCACTTCTCACCTTGGGGAAAGCACGCAGGAGGGGAGGGGGCGGCGAGTCTGTGTCTGGCGTCTCCTCAGCTGACAGCAAACAGGTTCCCCAGGTGCTGGGGGGGGGCTCTGCGCTTTTCCGTGAGGTGCCTCAGGGTTCGGGGTCAAGGGGCCGTTTCATGACATCGTGTGCCCACTTTCTCACCGAGGGCATGTCCTGGGGCTGCCTCCGGTTCCAGGTGGCCAGTGCACCCCATGACCCCAGTGGGTGACCCAGCTACCCCGTCCCTCACCTGCCTGGGCTGTAGGACCGCCTGTCCTTCAGCCTGGAGGACCCAGTACCTGAGAGCCCTGGAGGTGGAGCGGGAAGACCTGGGCCGTGAGAGCCACAGGAAGGCGGGGGGCCAGTGCAGGACACGGGCTTCTGGTTCCTGGGGGCACCAGTGTCTTCAGATGTGCACCAAGACCTGGCCACTGGCTCCTGTCACACCTCGAGCCTCCGCCAACCCTGCACTCGCGGCCCTGCCTCCGCTGCTCTGCGCCGCCCGTCTCTGTCCAGGCCTCGCGGGGCTCACGCTCCCTTCTCTTCTCTGCTGAGAACCTTGTTTCATTTACTTAAACCAGGGTCGCTCTCGGGATACATCCAGGTATGTGTCTGGGCTGGGAGGGCAGGCACGTGTGTGTCACCACTGCGCCACCCACAACTGTGTGAGCTTGGCCTGCACACGTGTGTGTACACACCTTATTATGCCAACTCTTACCAGGCTGCTCATCAGAAACACCATGGGCCTCACACAGAAATGGGCACATGCCCCCAGGCGCCAGTGCAGGTCCTGGGTGCCAGCGCCCGCCTTTTGTGGTGGAGCCCAGGCACCTGCACCTTCTTGAAGCACCTGGGTACGCCTGGCGCGGTGCAGCAGCACAGGTGCCTGCGAGTATGTGTGTTGGGAGCCCTGTTCCTCCCAGCTGACGCCCAGGAGCAGTGACTGTTCGGATGGCTGGCAGGGCTGTGCCTGGGGCCAGAGGAAGCAAAACAAGGCAGCCTCCGGTGGACTGTGGCTCCTCAGCATGGGGGCTAGCGCAGGGCGTGGCCCGGCAGGTAGGGGGCACCCGTGTCCCAAAGGGAGGTTTGACTCAGTCTCTCCAGCCCAGCCCAGCACAAAACCTGGGGTGTCAATGGAGCAACTGGGGGCTGGCTCAGGGCCTGTAGCACTGGCAGGAACCTTCCAGAGGGTTGTGGGCAGTGAGATTCCAAACCCGTCCCCGTCCCTTTAGGGTGACATGCTACAAGTCCCTGGGAGATGGTGAATAAGATTGTCACAGGCGCAGGGACTTTCTTACTGAGCTGTGTAAGCAATGATGCGAGCCCAAGTCCCTGTGCCCTAAAGGGCTGTGCCATCTCCCACCTGCTCCTGTGGCCACTCTGTGCCCTATAACGCCCCTGCCACCATGAGGACGCCACATCCTGTCCACAGTCTGCCAGGAAGGGTGTGCTCTGCGCTTACAGCTGCAGGCACAGCAGAGGGCTCAGGCGTCCAGTCCGCAGGGCGCCAGGGGCCGGACCTGGGCTCACCCATTAGAGCCACCAGCCTGGAGCACTCGGCCCTCAGGGGGAAGAGGAGGCTGAGGGCACCCAGATCCACGTAGGCCACCTCCATGGGACTGGCAGTCCCAGCCCTGTCCTGTCTGTGTCTCCACTGGCCCACACGTCCCCTCTCCTTCCAGCAGGATGACACTAGAGACTAGCGCTGAGGTGTCCCCAACATTTTATTATAAAGAAAAACAAGACTCCCACTTGGTGGCTGCAGCCCCTGCCTCGGTGGCTGTGAGCACCTGTCAGAGGGGCTGACCCCTTATGCCTGTCAGTGGGCCAGAACCAGGGAAAGGGCCCCCTGTCCTGCCAAGCACAAGGGGGCCTGAGGTACCGAGGGTAAGAGGGAGGGACTCCCAGGCAGTGCTGACCCACCCAGGCCAGGTGGCTGCCTGCCCCCCACCCTCTACCCCGGGCTGACTCCCTTCCCATCATACCACACTCTCTTCCAGCCGTTCTGCACTGCCCCCCATCCCCTGGCACCCGGCCCCAAACAGTCCCCCGTGCACAGAGTGGCTCCGTCGGGCCCAGGCCCCACCCAGGCGCCTGGCATAACCATAGCACCCGCCCGTGTCTCCCAGGTCCAGGGAGCAGCTGCGCTGGGGGCGCGGTGGGGGGCTCCGTGGCGGGTGGGTCTTCGGTGTGGGGCTGGGGCCTCCGTTGGTCTGGGATTGGACGTGGCTGAGCTTCAGGGGGAGGCGGCCATTCCCAGCCCCCCGGCCCCGAACCAGCAAGGCCACAGTGAAGACCAGTAAGGCAGCCACAAGGACACCCCCCACGGCCACAGTCAGGGTCCCGCCCAGCATGTGGGCCTGTGGGGCGTGGCACAGGGGCATGGCCGGCAGCGTTGAGAAGTGGGCACAGCCCAGCAGCTTGGTGGACGTGAGGTCAGAAGGCCCAGCGGCAGGTGACAGGGCCAGCAGGCAGAGGTCATAGTCGGCACCAGGGATCAGGTGCTTCAGCAGGAAGTGGTGGCTGGAGGCGGGGATGATCCTGCAGGCAAGGTCTGGAGGTCAGAGCTGGGCCTCGGGGTCCAGGCCCCAGCCCCACCCACATGGCCTTGAAGCCCCGTCACAGCCCTTCCCCACCACCCTGGTTCCCAGGTCCCAGCTCTGAACACCCTCTTCTCCTGGGACCACAAAGGCCTCGTGTGTTCACTCAAGAAGATGGAGAAACCAAGACAGGCATGCAGGGATATGCGTGTGTGTGTGTGTGTGGCACTAGAGGCAGTGCAGGGGGACAGATAGGTATGTGCCCTGACACACAGGCCCAGCACAGGCTAAGGACGGGCGAAGAATCACATCACCAGAGATAAGTCATGTGTGTGGGGCTGGCCGTGTGCTTCATCACACACCAGCCTGGAGGCCGCCTGTGGCTCAGACACATGGGAGAGACCTGAGGGGCACTGCCCACCTCCCCCCAGCATTTCCCACCTCTTCTTCCTGGTACCTGACCCTCCCCTCCCCCTGCCTCAAGATCCCCAGGCAGCTCAGAAGCTGAGGAGGGGTGTGTGGAAGCCCCAAGGACAGAGAAGGAGCCAAGAATGGCCCAGCCCTGGACGGGTAGGGCCGAGGCGCTGCAAGGTGCATCCTCACCGGTAGATGAGGGTCTCATCCTCGCTGCTGTTGTACTGGATTTGGAACATCCACACGGGGTCTGCTGGCCGCCCAGGCCCCCAGCTCACCAGCCCTGAGGTGGCCGTCACCTCTGTCACCTGCACAGCTGGCTCAGTCTCTAGTGTCCCCTCGCCCTCAGCAGCAGTGCGGGCCGAGGCAGCAATGTCCGAGGGCCCGGGGCGGCCCCCCTCCGCACTGCCATTCCCACCGTGAGGCAAGGCCAGCACCCGCAGTTCTACATGGGCTGTGGATTCACCAGCAGGGTTGGTAGCAATGCAGGTGTAGTCCCCTGCGTCCCCAGAGCCCGTCACCCCAATCTCCAGGGTCCCATTGGGGAAAGCCCAGGTTCGGGAGGAGTTGCCGACCAGCCGGTCATCAGGGCCAACCCAGTGCATGGTGGGCGCAGGGTCCCCGAGGGCCCGGCACCGCAGTGTGGCCCGCTGACCCTCCAGCACCCAGAGGCGCTGTGTGTGGCGGGCGATGAGGGGCGGCTCACAGGAGAACTCGCCTTCGGGCACTGCCCAGAAGTAGCGGCCAGCCAGGCCTGGCGGGGAGGCGCACGTCTCCAGGTCGTCGGGCCGGGCCAGCCGCCGCAGCCACAGCAGCTCACAGTTGCAGTGCAGGGGGTTCCCACTGAAGCTCAGCACCAGGGGGGCAGGCGAGGCCTCGGAGTCGCGCCCCCGGGAGAAGAGTGGGTCAGGTGCCAATGTGGCCAGGCGGTTGGAGGTGAGGTCAAGGCGGGAGAGCTGGCTAAGTTGGGCAAAGGCGCCCGGAGGCAGCACGTCAATGACGTTGTGGTCCAGGTTGAGGGTGTGCAGGGCAGGCATGGCACCGATGCCAGCCCAGGGCACCTGCCGCAGGTTGTTGTAGGACAAGTCCAAGTCCTCCAGACTGTCCAGGAAGTCGTCGAAGGCCCCTGGTGCTATACGGCCCAGCTGATTGCCACTCAGGATAAGGTGCTGCAGGTTGACGGGGCCCCGCAGGCTGCCAGTGCCCAGCTCCACCAGCCTGTTGCCATCCAAGTGCAGGGAGCGCAAGCTCTCCAGGTCCCCAAAGGCGCGGGCCCCGATGCGGGTGATGGCATTGCGGGACAGCGTCAGGTCCACCAGCCCGGTCATGTTGCGGAAGTCTGGTGGCCCCAAAGCCTGGATGAAGTTATCAGCCAGCCGCAGCTCCACTGTCCGCCGGTCCACATTGGGCGGCACGAACAGCAGGCCTCGGTGGGCACAGAGGGTGCTGAGTGACTCGGACAGGTTCTGGCAGACGCAGGGCAGTGGGCAGGCGGCCGCTCCACTGGCCAGCAGCAGCAGCAGGAGCGGTGGGGCCATGGTGAGTGCCCTGTGGGGAAGGGCCCAGGCACAGGTGGGTCTGGTACAGGTGCCCAGGCCCAGTCCCAGGAGCCAGCTTCCAGAGCCTGGCCTGGGGGCGGGGGAGAGTCAGTCAAAGGCCCAAGGGGCCCCTCGGGGATGAGGGAAGGCTGGGGCCTGCAGGGCCAGCCTCCTAGAGTACAGGTCACATCTCCCAGGCAGTTACGGGGAGGACAGGCTCTGGGACACGGTGAGGCCTGAGGCAGGAAGCAGAGGTGGGCATGAGAGCAGGGAGGATCCCTGAACTTCCTTTCCCTGGCGTCCCTGGAATCGTCAGCACCCCCACCACCCCGCCATCTCCTCCCCTACCAGGGAAGCCACCCCCAAAATCCCTCCCAGGTGCACTTCCCTCCCAAGCCAGCCCCCACACTGTGCCCGGAGAAGGGGGTGCTCACCTGGTATCTGTAGTTCAGGGGGCACGGGCCGGCATCCCTGCAAGTCCGGCCGGCCGCGAACTCCAGGCAGCTCTCCCGCGGGGGCAAGGCCTGGGGCTGACCAGCCGTCCACCGCTCGCCCTCCGGCCCATGGCGCTTGGGCCCGGCCGGCTCAATCGGTTCCTGGTACCTTTTCCCCGGCTATGCTCGTGGCGGTGGCGACCAGCAGGCGAGTGCGCGCTGGCGAGCACGCGCGCCGCGGACATGCACATGGAAGGCGGACAGGGAGGGGTGCGCAGGGATCCACCCTGGGCTGGCTCCCGAGGTCACGGGGACACGCGCCCACGGGTGGCCCCAGGTCACAGCCGAGGCCCAGGCCAGCTCCAGCCTTCCGCACAGCTCTCTAGTCCTGCCGCAGCGCACTCACCCTGGCACAGGCACGCGCGCCCCCGGACACCCTGGCGCCCCGGCATCCTGCACCGCACGGGCGCCCGCTGCCGCCGCCGCTGCTGCTGCTGCTGCTGCTGCTGCTGCGCACACCGTCACTCTGCAGCCAGACAAAGCGCCAGCTCGTGGGCCCCTTCACCATCTCCCAGAGACAGAGCCGGGAGCCTTTGTTACATGTCGCTGGGCACCCTCCCCAACACACCCACACATGCCCACACATCCACGCCCCGCACCCACAGGCAGGGCCGGGCGCAAACCCGCGCTGTTAGTGGGACCCTCGCATTCAGATACACGCTGAAGGTCACAGCCGTTCTGCATCACCAAGTCACGTGGAGGGTCCCCAACACGCACGGGGCCCTGGAGCGGGGGCTGGGGCGACGCCCCCGCCAGGGCTGCTTCGGGGTGGGGCCGAGGGCTTGGTCTCCCTGCTGGCGCCGCGCCCCGTTGCCTGCCCTTCCCTCCCTCCCTCCCTCTTCCCAGGCTCCCCGCCTGCCCAGCAAGCTAGGGAGCCAACCGGTCTCCGCCTCTGGTCCGATTGGTCGGCGTGGCTAGGTTTCCCAGCAGGCAGGCGGAGGCACGCTGTTTGAAGCTGTGCGTCAATGGTCCTTGCTGGGTCCACAGCCCCTCCCTCCCCTTTTGGCCCCTGCGGGACCGTTTCCCTAGGTCCTAGGCCCTAGCAGAACGACCTCGGTCCCCTAGGAATCACGTCTGGAGGGAAGGGAAGGGGCAGGGGGACCCAGGTTGCCTGAGGACTAGGAGATACAGGGATGGGGTATTTCCTGGTGGGTGGACCGCTACAAAGGACCAGGGTGCTGGACCTGATTCGACCCCTCCATGCTCCTGCCCAAGCTTGGCTATCAAGGGCTAGGAGCTGGGGTCTCCCCACCCCCAAACAGGACCCCCTTTCTAGGCTAAGCCAAGTTAGTCCCAGGGAGCGTAAACTGTCTAGGGCTCAGTGACAGCCCTGAAGACTCCATCCTGCAGGAGCGAAAGAAGCCCCCAGTGGCGACGAGGGAGGAGGGCAAGATGTCTTGGGAACCCAGGAGAGAACGTCCAAGTAGAGCTGTTAGCAAGAGCAGGATGGGAAAGTGCCCACTGGGTTTACCCACAAAGAGGGACCTTAATGAGAACATCACTGGGAGGGGGTGTCTGTTGAAGGGAGGAACCTTTCCAGAAGCCTGACTGGGAGGGCAGGAGGGTGGCTGCTTCATGCCCCCCCACCCCCTCGTGCTGTGGGAGGTGCTTGTCTTCCGGAGGAGGAGGAGGTGGGAGTCCACACTTGCTCTGGGGGTGAGCAAGGAGGGAGGAGTGGGCTCAGCCCCCTGCAGCTTAGGGGACCCTGCCGGACGGTGGGTGGGGGTGAGGAGATGGGGAAATGCCACTCCACAGGGAGCATGGTATCCTAGGGAACTAGGAAGCTGGCCTTGGCCCCTTCAGCTAGCTTCTTTCCCTGCCATGACAAATGGTGACACCCTCCCACCCACCTCTGTTCTGCAGACCAACATCCCCTTCCTGCAGAACGTGCTCAACAACCAGCAGTTCCTGGGAGGCACCGTGGACACCCAGTTCATTGACGAGAACCCGGAACTATTCCAGCTGCGGCCCGCACAGAACCGGGCCCAGAAGCTGCTGTACTACCTCGGTCCGGCCCAAGACTGCCCTGCTCTCCTCTCCTCTCCGATGCCTTGCTCCTGGCCTCCTGCCCAGAGCTTCCTAGCACCCCTGCCCTCAGCCTGGTCCTTCTCCTTTCCTTTGCCTTCCTGCCCAACCTCCTTGCTCATGAACTTATAGACACCCCCCCCCCCTTTTCTATCTGCGTGGTCCTCAATTCGTCCTCACTGCCTGGACCCAGGAGGGCCTGGCTTTGGAGAGGACAAGGACCAGCTGGAGGACTGGGGATCCTGGAGAAATCCCTCCATCCCCAATCCCACCTACTCTCACTCCTACCCTCAACTCAGACTCTGCCCAACCTGCCCTGAACCACTGCCCACTCTCTCTACAGGACATGTCATGGTGAATGGCCCGACCACCCCAATCCCCGTTAAGGCCGACCCCAGCTCCACGGACCCCATTGTCCCTGTGGTGCCCATAGGTAAGTGAGATCAATTTTGCCAACTCATGGGGAGACAGAGGATGCCACCTGCAGGATGGGTACTAATGCCTGGTCTGCCCTAGGCCCGCCCCCGGCTGGTTTCAGAGATATCCTGCTGCGAGAGGGGCCTGAGGGCTTTGCTCGAGCTGTGCGGAGCCACCAGGGGTTGCTGCTGATGGACACAACCTTCAGGGATGCCCACCAGTCCCTGCTGGCCACTCGTGTGCGAACCCACGACCTCAAGAAGATTTCCCCCTATGTTGCCCACAACTTCAGCAAGCTCTTCAGCATAGAGAACTGGGGAGGTAGGCTGGCATATGGTACAGAACCTGACAGGAATTGGGCACCCACAGTGTAGCCAGGCCATTGGAGACTCTCAAGAGAAGCTGGAGACAGTAACATTGAGAGAACCAGTGAGAACTGAACAAGGCACAGCGTATGTTTGTTCAGCAGTGACTGGTGCCCAAGGCCTGAGGTCAGAGCTGTGGGGAAACACTGATTATAGCAGAGATTTGGGTAGGGACTGCCGAAGGAAGGACACAGCCCGAACTACTCTGAGATCACTGAAGGGAAAAGTCTGTGAGGGTCTTGGTGGGAGCAGGAGGGACTCTGAAGGAGGGGCCGGCATTGGGGCCAGAGCATCAGAGCTGCAGGGCGTGGTGGGGTCCCCAGGACATGGGCTGACCTGGGGCTCTCGGTCCCCGTGCAGGAGCCACGTTTGATGTTGCAATGCGCTTCCTGTACGAGTGCCCTTGGCGGCGTCTGCAGGAGCTCCGGGAGCTCATCCCCAACATCCCGTTCCAGATGCTGCTGCGGGGGGCCAATGCCGTGGGCTACACCAACTATCCTGACAACGTGGTCTTCAAGTGAGCCTGGGGTGGGTGGGTAGACACTGCATGACGTGGCCCAGCACGTGCCAGGCCACACTGCAACGGCCTGCACTGCCCACAGCAGACGCACAACCAGACTCCCAGTAGCTGCACCCAGTAAGGCCTGCTGTTTGGAAATGTTGTGAAATGTAGCATTATAGCTGGAGACCTGGACGGGCTTCTAGGTCACGGCACAGTGGAGATCCCACGCCGGCAGGGGACTTGTCCCAGGCTGTGTGGTGTAGAGCTGGGCTGTTCAGTGCTCTCCCTTAGCCTGCCACTCCTTTGCAGAGAATCCCCAGCTAATCCTTTGACCTGGGCACTAGTGTAGGGCACCTTTGCTTGGTGCCAGATGCCTCTGGGACAACCCTGCCCAGACCAGGCTTCCCTGGAGGCCTTATCCAGTGTGGTGCCCACTCCAGCTCTGTGGGGACCATGCCCTCTGCCAGGCCTGACTCTGACTCATTCCCAGGGCCCATACTGGGCCACGAACCAGAGAAAGAAGTGAGGGGTGAGGGAAAAGCAGGATGTGGCTAACCCCTGGACTCGTCTACGCACTCAGGTTCTGTGAGGTGGCCAAGGAGAATGGCATGGATGTCTTCCGGGTCTTTGACTCCCTCAACTACCTGCCCAATCTGCTGCTGGGCATGGAGGCAGTGGGCAGTGCCGGTGGTGTGGTAGAAGCCGCCATCTCTTACACTGGTGACGTGGCCGACCCCAGCCGCACCAAATACTCACTGCAGTACTACATGGATTTGGCTGAAGAGCTGGTGCGAGCTGGCACCCACATACTGTGCATTAAGGTGCCTGGGCCCAGCCCACCTACAGCAGTCTCCCCAATTTCCCATCTCCCCTGCCTCCTTACCACGTTTCCCAACTCCCCCATCATGCACACATCGTGCCCACTTACCATCATTTTCTCCTCTTCCCCAGGACATGGCAGGGCTGCTGAAGCCAGCGGCCTGCACCATGCTGGTCGGCTCTCTCCGGGACCGCTTCCCTGATCTCCCGCTGCATATCCATACCCACGACACGTCAGGGGCAGGTGTGGCAGCCATGCTGGCCTGTGCCCAGGCTGGGGCTGATGTGGTGGACGTGGCATCTGATTCCATGTCAGGGATGACTTCACAGCCCAGTATGGGGGCTCTGGTGGCCTGTACCCGAGGGACTCCCCTGGACACAGGTAGGAACAGCAGCAGCCCATGGCCATTCCCCTCTCGAAGCCATAGCCTACACCAGTCCCAGTAGCCTGACCTCTCCTAGACCAGTGATGGCGAACCTGTGACACGTGTGTCAGAGGTGACACGCGAACTCATTTTTTTGGTTGGTTTTTCTTTGTTAAATGGCATTTAAATATGTAAAATAAATATCAAAAATGTAAGTCTTTGTTTTACTGTGGTTGCAAATATCAAAAAATTTCTATATGTGACACAGCACCAGAGTTGTTAGGGTTTTTCAAAATGCTGACACGCCGAGCTCAAAAGGTTCGCCATCACTGTCCTAGACTCCAAATGTTCTTCCCTGGCCTTGCTGTCCGTCACTCCATTCTGAGTGGGACCTGAGCTGGTCCTGGGGTCCTGGGAGGAGCACCTGGGAGCTTAGCACATTTCCAACCCCTCCCCTGCCTCTGGCTCCCTGCAGGGGTACCCCTGGAGCGCGTGTTTGACTACAGTGAGTACTGGGAGGGGGCCCGGGGACTGTATGCGGCCTTTGACTGCACGGCTACCATGAAGTCTGGCAACTCGGATGTGTATGAGAATGAGATTCCAGGGGGTCAGTACACCAACCTGCACTTCCAGGCACACAGCATGGGGCTCGGCTCCAAGTTCAAGGAAGTCAAGAAGGCCTACGTGGAGGCCAACCAGATGCTAGGTGACCTCATCAAGGTAAGCCAGGCCGTGTCCTTACCTGTGCTTCTGGGCTTCCATAAGGTGCCTGGCACTCTGATCCAAGGGCCTTTCTCCTCAGGTGACACCCTCCTCCAAAATTGTGGGGGATCTGGCCCAGTTCATGGTGCAGAATGGGTTAAGCCGGGCAGAGGCCGAGGCCCAAGCAGAAGAGCTGTCCTTCCCCCGCTCTGTGGTGGAGTTCCTGCAGGGCTACATCGGCATCCCCCATGGGGGATTCCCTGAGCCCCTTCGTTCCAAGGTAGGGAAGACCCAGCACAATGGGAGGTGGGATTGGGTACGAGAATTAGGCCTGATCCTCTGCTGTGCTCCCCAGGTGTTAAAGGACCTGCCAAGGGTGGAGGGGCGGCCTGGAGCCTCTCTCCCTCCCCTGGATCTGCAGGCACTGGAGAAGGAACTGATAGAGCGGCATGGGGACGAGGTGACCCCAGAGGATGTGCTCTCAGCGGCCATGTACCCCGATGTCTTCACTCAGTTCAAGGACTTCACTTCCACCTTTGGGCCTGTGGATAGCCTTAACACCCGCCTCTTCTTGCAGGGTCCCAAAATTGCAGAGGAATTTGAGGTCTGTGGCTCTGGCATCTTTGTACACTCCAGCCCGGGAGCCCTGCCCCCCCCCCCCCCCCCAGCCCATCTAGAGTGCCAGACTGGCCTGGCTATCACTGGGCCTTGAGAGCTATAAGTACACAAAGTACCCTTAGGAGACCAGGGAGCTAGGCCTTTGTTTGTAAGGAGCTGAGACTCAAGGTGGGGACTTGCCTAGGGCTGTGTTAGGGGGCTGCTCTCCCCATACTTGCCCCTTCAGCTGAGCTTCCACATCCTCCCTGCAGGTGGAACTGGAGAGGGGCAAGACACTGCACATCAAAGCCCTGGCCGTAAGTGACCTGAACTGGGCTGGCCAGAGGCAGGTCTTCTTCGAGCTCAATGGGCAGCTGCGGTCCATTCTGGTCAAGGACACTCAGGCCATGAAGGTAAGGCTCCCCCTGTGCCAGCTAGGTGGTGGGGATGGGCAGGGCCTGGTGTTTCATGTCTCCTCTGCCACCTGCAGGAGATGCACTTCCACCCCAAGGCCCTGAAGGATGTGAAGGGCCAGATCGGGGCACCTATGCCTGGGAAGATGATAGACATCAAGGTGGCAGCAGGGGACAAGGTGGTCAAAGGCCAGCCCCTGTGTGTGCTCAGCGCCATGAAGATGGAGACTGTGGTGACCTCACCCATGGAAGGCACTGTCCGCAAGGTCCATGTAACCACAGACATGACACTGGAAGGTGATGACCTTATCCTGGAAATTGAGTGATCTTGCCTGACTTGCAACCTGGCCATCCCCAGCCCAAGCCTTCTATAGACGCTGTGCTGCCAGGGCAGGCCCAGGCCAGCCAGTGCTGAGTGCAAGAAGGCTTGGCCCTGGAGCTCCTGGCCTCAGCTGCTTATCGCAGGAGACAATGCCTGCAGTGGCCCATCCCCCTTCTCCAGCCATCTGTCCTTTCCCTGTTGGTGGACAGCAGCTCACATATTCACCTCTTGCCAAATGAGGGTCCTATCCTTGCTGGAGACTAGAGGTGGTGGCACAGGTGGGCCTAGGATCCAAGAGAGCAGATTTGGGGGGGTCCTACCTTGGAAAGGGGGTTAGGAACCTGGGCCCCAGGTCTTGAGAACTTTGCTCAATAAAACTGACTTTCACCTGCCCTCCATCGTGGGTCCTTTGCAGCCCACCCCACATGCCATTCACAGAGGGCAGAGCTGCCCCTTTGACTCCCCAGGCAAGCTGTATCTTCTTCCTTGGAGGGTAGCGAGGATAGCAGTAGTGGCCTTGATTTAAGCTACTACTGAGTACCTACTGTATACACACCCAAAAATTACTGAGAGCTTGGGGTGGGTGGAGGAAGTGGCTCAGGTAATCAACCTTTCCCTGTTTTATGGACACAGATGGAGTCATAGGAAGGACCCCACAGCTAATAAGAGGCAGAGGGTTCAAACCTAGGCTGCCAGTAAACTTGCTTCCCAACCAAACTGCTTTACATTCTAAACCCTGGGCCAGCCTCGCACCCCGTTGTTTTAGGACTGGATGCAAACAGGCACCAGTTCTGGGAAGCAGGCGAGACACTCAGTATAGGAACCTCCAGGTATGAGAATTTTGGTGGGAGGCTGGGAGCACTCGATGGAGATTCTTGGGATCTAATCCAGCCCACCCCCCATTATTAGCTCTCAGGAGAATCCTATCCGGAGCCCGTTCCCCACCAGCAGGGTGAAACAGTAACCCTGTCTGCACCACTGTACTGCTGCCACTGCATAGGGAGGTGAGGATGGTGGGGGTGGGGGGACAGTTCCTGAGAAGGAATGAGAGGAAGAGGAGGGGCAGAGCCTAGATACCCTGATTCCCAGGGATCCATCCTAGCACCCTGCCAGCTCAGTGCTCCCAGGGTATTATAACCTAATCTTTGGTGTGGGCCTGGGCTTCCTCCTCTTTGGTCTCCAAGATCCCAAAGGTACCCTCTGAACAGGTCTATGCTCACCCCTTCTGCCTCCAACAGCTGCTGCACAGAGCTCTCCACAAGGTAGGTGTGTGACAGCCACAGCCAGCCTGAGGGCGCCATGAGTAGTGACTGCACACCCGTTTCCTTTCCTTCACCACCAGCCTCAGAGAATGGGACTCAGAACACCCTCCTAGAGTCTGGAATGGGACCTGAAAACCATTCTGAAAATAAGAGGAAGAGCAGGTTCTAAGAACCTTGAGTTACAGCGCTCTCTTCAAGGCCTCTGTTCCGGGTTCCTCCAGGGACAGACAAGCAGCATGGTGGCAGAGATCCACGATGGAGACAACTAGAACAGCCTCTACTTCCATGTAACCTGAACTGGTTCTTCTAATGTTTTGGGTCTAGTTGCTCTTACATAATTCGAGGCTGGTAGACTTTGGGGAGATCCTGGTGGAGGCAACCCTGCCCCCACTCAGGAGACACAAGTTGGAGGCTCTATCACTGGGGTCAGGGTGCTGGGTTCCACTTCCTGGTGGCCAAGTCACAGGCCTTAAAATGAGTGGGCCCACACCTGGTACCTACAATCCCAGATCCACCTCTGCTAGGACTTGGAGCCTGGCTCAGTAAGAAGGAAGCTACGAGACCCAAGTCAGACAGAGGCCCCCATCCTGTCCCCCTACTGCGGGGAACTGTCCCTACCAGGCATACTCCCAAGACTCCAAACAGACTAATTCCCAAAGGTCCAAGGCCATGTTACCCAAGTTAAATCTCTTTAATATCCCAATACAAAGTCCTGATGCAAAAAGACAGTGAGAAAACCCTGGGAAGTTGGGGGGAGAGGGGTTTCTGTAAATTCTATCCCTCAGCAGCTTTTCAGGGACAGAGGAGCTGAGAAGCAGCAGTCCACAGTGAGGGAGGGAGTGCACAGCTCCTGGGGCCTGCTCCTCACTCCCCTTTCAAGAGGGGCTGCACCCTTTGGCTATCTGCTCCTTTCTCTTGGTCCCTGGGATTTAACTAGCTCTGGCTTCAATCCCCTACAAAAATTCCTGAGATCTCGGGACCCCAGCCAGCTCCTCCCCTGCAGTACCCCTTGATGGGGAGGGGCTGCGGAGCCCATGAGAGTTCATAAGTGTACAGGAGCATGGGTCAGGAGCACAGGGGAGCCTCTGAGTCCCCTGCTTGCTCCAAAAGCACACAAAGGGGAAGACTGCCGTAGAGCTTCGGGTCCGTAAGGGGCTGAAGTAGAAGCAGGAAGAGTCCTACACCCAGGGCATAGCCTGCCAGCAGGGGCCGCCTCTGTGGATGCTCCAGGGCTGCACATACAGCAGGGAAGCCCATGTAATTGCAGAAGGAGTGGCAGAGAACTGGCCCAATCAGGTGTCCTGGGAAAGGGAGACAGAACAGCTCTAGAGCAGACCCACCACCTCTTCGGGTAATTACCCTCATCCCCTGGAACAGGAGATCAGTGTCCCACCTGCCCACCCACACACCATGGCCTCTGCTTGCTTCCACCTCTCAAACCTCACCAGGCTGAGGGCCCTGCCTTAGCCTGTCTCAAGGACTGTGGTTAAAAAAAAAAAAAAAATTGCTCATAAACAGTTTTCCCATTCTCCCACCTACTCCTGTGGGCCCTTAAACCTGGGCATCGTGAGGGACTGGGACCAACCTGTACGGATGAAGAGGAAGGCAGTGTAGGCACCAAAGACAGCTGTGTAGGAGAACTGGAACGCTGGAAACGGAGGCTATGATGACCACACCTGCATGCCCGTCCTGTCCCGGTGCTGTACACCCACCAGCCAGAGCTCCCCTTCCCCCGGGGGTAGTGACTACCTGCCCAGCACCTGTAGCTGTCCTCTACACCCCAAATCCTGGCCCCTCCAATATTATAGCCCGCTGTTCCCAATTCTTTCATAGTGGCTACTTTAGGGACACCCTCACACCCCCGCCCCCCAATCCAGGATTACTCCACGCATGCTCTCTAGGACTCACCTGCAGACAAGAAGATGCTCCCCACACTGCTCTGACGGAATCGAAGCTGCTCAAAAATGTGGTGAAAATGGGCTAGGAAGAAGGCGAGAACCACATCACATTGCTCTCAGCCTGCCCTCTATGCCCTACCATTGCCCCAAGCCCCATTCTCAGCTCTCATGCTAGGAACATCTCAGAGGACCAGGTTGCACACTCACCAACTCCAAAGAACAGTGGGCAGGTGAACACGGCAGGGCCCAGGCCCGTACACGGTGCTAACATGGGCAGCATGCAGGCCCGAAACACTAGCTCCTCTGTAAGGGGCGCAATCACTTGGTTCCGAAGCCAACGCATATCCATGAGGCAGCGGGCCCAGGAGCGAGGGGCTAGGGAGGGGATTCAAGACAAGCAATGAGTGGCTAGCGATTGAAGAGAGAGACCCTAGAGCAGCGGTTCTCAACCTGTGGGTCGCGACCCCTTTGGCGGTCGAACAACCCTTTCACAGGGGTCGCCTAAGACCATCCTGCATATCAGATATTTACATTACGATTCATAACAGCAACATGACAGTTATGAAGTAGCAACGAAAATAATTTTATGGTTGGGTCACAACATGAGAAACTGTATTTAAAGGGCCAGAAGGTTGAGAACCACTGCCCTAGAGGCCTCCCACAATCTTTTCCTGGCCAAACTCAGGTTAGGCATGCACACTCAGAACATGTAGGGTCCAGCTTTGTTTATCAGCATTGTCTCAAGAAGACAATGGGAAGGCCATTAGTAGCTGAGGTAGGATATCTGGAAACATCAAAATCTGCCCAAGACTAACTCTGCTTAGAGAAGCCGAAGGTTAGGGGAAATAGAAATGCTCTCTAGTCGACACCAAATACACTTTTAGGGGTCCCTAGGAGGATCCCTAAACATCAGAAACCAACGCTTAGAGGACACCTGCTATATGTTCCCATCTTACTGATGAGGAAATATAAAACATCTCACATCTCATGTTCAGGTTCCATCATGACTCCCTCTGTCCTGGACTGCCTGCTTGCTTTTTCCCTCAGCCCTGAGGACTCACCTAAGACAACCTTTAACCCATCTGCCAGGTCACGGGGGCAATCCATTGAGAGCTGCATCAGTGGGCCCAGAAAAAGGATCTGGAGACACAAAAACAGGAGCAATCAAATGAAAGGCTTCAACTATAATCCACTGCTTTTGCCCAGAAAAGGCCTCAAGTTTCCTAGTCTCAGCCGGGATTTCCACCCCCCAGTGCATACCCGAGGGCCTCGAGCCATCTCACAATTCCTGTCTCCCATCAGGCACATTCTGGACACAAGCAGGGTAAGTAAAAAAAAGTCACAGAAAGGAGCGTCATGCTAATACAAAGAACAGAGGAGGAAAGGTAATGGAGGACTCACCATGGTCAGCAGCAGGGGCAGCAGTGCTGCTGGGAAAATGCCCTCCAGCCTGAAGCCCATCAGCGTGAGCAGGGGTGTGCCTGGCTGAGCCACAGGAAAGGAAGCATCAGTCTTGCTCCCTCCCCCAAAGACCCCTGCGATCTCTCCCCTGTTGCCCTCTGCCCCGCCTCCTTTGCACCTGGATGCCTGTGAGTTCCCTCCAGAGTAGCACGCAGAGGGGCGAGAGACTGGACACCACTAGGACACTGGTGAAGCGCCGCTTGATGACGGCAGGGTGGTCCCTACGGAGGGGGCATTAAGTTCAGGGGCCCAAAGTCGCCCTCCGACAGCGCAGCCCCGCCCTCAGTTCGCCCCAAACTCCGCCCGCAGCCCGCGGCCCCGCCTCGTGGAGGCGCGGGTTCCGCCGCGCGCGCAGCCCCCGCACCTGGGCAGCTCGCTCTTCCAGACATAGAGGCTGCCCACATAGGAGCAGGCGAGGCTGAGACAGGAGAACACAGACACCCAGCAGCACAACCCGGGGCCCGGACCTCCCAGAGCCGCCGACTCGGGCTGCCGCTCCGGTCGCGACACCGACAGCAGACGCAAGCCGTCCCCGCCCAGCGCCGCCATCGCGCCCGGACCGCGGCGCGCAACAGTGACGCCACCGGCTGTCTCGGCCCGCGCCTGCGGGAAGCTCTGGTTACGTCATCCGGCGGCGCGGGTCCTCGGCCCCGCCCTCGACACGGAAGCAAACCCAGAGCTCACGGAGCAGGTTTATTGAACAACAGACTACACGTGTCAACAGGTGCCAAGCCGACGCGGAGGCGCGGGGGAGAGGCCTGGCTCAGGGGCTGGGACTCAGCCACTCGGACAGGTTGGAGACTTCCTGCAGCCACAGTGCGTCCTGCGAGAGGAAGCGGGGCTCGGAGTGAGGACGCCTCGGTAGCGGCCGGGTCCCGCCCTCCCCTGCGCAGCCCTCGCCTCATTACCTCCGGGCCGTTCCCGGGGTCCGCCCTGCTTCCGCTGGGAGTCATGGAGGCCGCGGGGGGCACCCCACGCCGCAGAGGAGCCTCTGACGGACTCGGGGCCCTGGCAGAGGGGAAAGCCCATGTTCCCTCCAGGACCTGGTGGAGGCTGCCCTTCTTAAGCTTCTTGTTGGCTACTTGACCGCTGGTCCCTAGGAGAAAACACACACTCATCCCTTGGGGGAAACCCGGGGGGAAGGGAGGCGCTGGGGCCAGCTCTCAGCTCTCCCACCTCAGAGCTGTTCCTTCAGTTCCTGTCCTGATCAAAACCCAGCAGCCCCGGGCCTTCAGGTACAGGCTGAGGCTGCAGAATGGTCTCACGTCTCTATTCCGCCTCAGTTAAGCCTGAGAAGGGGCGTGTGGATTGTACCAAGCCCTCACTTGGGACTCGGACCCACTTGATCACTGCACAGAGTCTTCGTGGAGTTTGCACTTTCCAGCTCCTCCCTCGCTGCCAAGCTCTGATTCTCCTGCCCGAAATCTGACCTCACTTCTCTCAGTGTATTGGGCAGTGCCAATAGGCAGCCTTCCTATTAATTGATTCACTTGTGCAAATTTAAAGCACTGTTTTGTCCGACAATGCATCCTTGTTAGAGACAGATGAGCCAAGTTGCCTGGGTTTGATTTCTGGCTCTGCCATTTATCAGCTGTGTGACCTCGGGTAGGTTTATTAACACCTGGGCCTCAATTTCCTCATCTGTAAAATGAGAAAATAATAGTACCTATACCTAGGTATTGTTTTGAGAAGAGCATTTATACATTTTAAAAATTCAGAACAGTGCCTGGCACCTACATCATACAGGTTCAGGCACCAGTGTCTATGGTTATTTCCAGCCATTTACATGTATTCATCCCTGGCCCTGCAGTATGATCACCATCACATCACATACACTGACACCTCCCCATAACACATCAAAGTTAAGGTGGTGTCTGCACCCAGGAGCAGCCTCCAAGAGCCCCAAACAGATTGGTAACCAAAACTAAGGAGTTATAGTATCAATTCCTATAAACAAGAAAAGACAGGAACAAACTGGATTCAGGGCCCCACCCCATCATGCACATCTATAACTACACAGGCTATGAGAACTTGCTAGTCCTATCATATCAGCTTTTGAGATGGAATGCCTTCTACTGCCCCAGAACACCCATAGTAGTGGTGGGAGCTAACCAAATCCCAGATGGAAACTGCTATGGTGAAAGGTTTGAAGGCCTTGAAGTTATGCTTTTTTACTTCCCAGCTTTGATCCAGAGCTGACTGAAAAGCTACAACCTTACCTGCATGGAGCTCTGGGCTGCTGTTCTCATGTGCACCCTCTGTGCTCTTCTCTGTATCATTTTTCTCTGGGTGCAGTTGCTTAAAAAATTAGAAGTCCTAAGTTAGTTTTGCAGAAGGCTCATGTGAATCCTCTACCCACCTCCAACTTCCAAGGTTTCCTTTTGCTAGAGCCTTTGCAGCTTATGCCAGCATTTCCTTACTCCTCTGAACTCTGGTCACTCACCTACTGTCTGCCCCACTTCTCAGGCTCTGTAGTAGCTACTGCATGCCCCTGTTCATTATTTTTATATGTCGATGTCCATTTTTCTCTGTCATAAACTCCTTGAAAGGTAAGGTTCATCATGTTTACATTTCCTTATATCTAGCATAGTACCTTGCACAGGGTAAATGCTCAAAAAATATGACTGACCACAGGGCACGTTTTATAGTCCTCAGTAGCCTTTAAAAGCCCTGCCACATTTGGTTGCATATGGACAGAGAAACAAAGATACTAAGATCAAAACCCAATTCTAGCTCCTTGTTTTTCAAGAATACAAGTGTATAAAAATAGATATCCTCTTCAAAGTTTAAAATTTTTGCGCTTCAAAAGACACTACAGAAAGTGCAATGTCAACATAAGAATGGAAAAAATATTTGCAAATCATATCTGATAAGGAATTTGTATCAAGAATAAAGAACTCATATAACTCAGCAATAAAACAACAAATAATCCAATTAAAAATGGTTTGACAAAGGAATTGAATGACATTTCTCCAGAGATACATATGTCCAATATGCACATGAAAAGATGATTAACATTAGTCATTATAGAAATGTAAATCAAAACCACTATTAGATACTTTATAACCATTATAATGATGATGATAATAGTAGACAATAACAAGTATTGGTGAGGATATGGAAAAATTGTAACCATCATATAGTATTGGCGGGAAAGTAAAATGATGCAGCCGGTGTGGAAAATAGTTTGGAAGTTCCTCAAAAAGTTAGATACAGAGTTATGACCCAGCAATTTTACAAACATCCACACAAAATGTTCATAGCATTATTCATAATGGCCAAAAAGTGGGAATAACACAGATGTTCACCAGCTGCTAAAGGGAGGAATGAAATGTGGCACTTATCCACGGCCTCATTTTCTGTGGTTTCAGTTACCCATGGGCAACCTCAGTCCAAAAATGTTAAATGGAAAATTCCATAAATAAGCAATTCATAAATTTTAAATTGCACACCATTCTGAGTAGTGTGATGAAATCTCATGTTGTCCCACTCCATCCCACTTAAGACATGAACCCTCCCTTTGTCCAGCATATCCACACTGTAGACACTTCCTGCCTGTTAATAGCCATCTTGGTTATCAGATTGACTGTTGGTGTATCACAGTGCTTGTGTAAAAACATTAATTCATTTAAATGAAAAGGTATGCATGCATAGGGAAAAACATAGTATATATAGGGCTTGGTACTATTCCCGGTTTCATGCATCCACTGGGAGTCTTGGAATGTATCCCCTGCAGATAAGGGGGGGACTACTATACATCCATACAATGAAATATCTATATATATAAAAGCCTAAGCGGCCATTTGACCGTTCAACCAGTAGGTATGATGTGCACTGACCACCAGGGGGCAGACACTCTTACTGGTAGGTTAGCTTGCTGCTGGGATCCAGCCAATTGGGGCTGGGCAAGAGGGGCCGACCATGCCCTGGATGAATCCAGGCTGGGGGACCCCACTGGTGCAAGAATCCATGCACTGGGCCTCTAGTCCAACCAACCATAGAAAGGAATGAAGTACTGTTGCATGTTATAACATGGATGAATCTTAAAAACATTATGCTAAGTGAAAGAAGCCAGATAAAAAAGGCCATTTACTGTATGTTCCATTTATATAAAATGCCCAGTATAGGCAAATCCATAGTGATGGAAAGTAGAATAGTGGTTACCAAGGAATGGGAGTAGGAGAATTTGGTACTGGCTGCAAATCAGGTGCAGGTTTTCTTTTTGGCATGATGGAGATATTCTTGAATTTAGTGGTGATGGTTGCACAAATAGTAAATATACTTAAAACCACTGAATTGTACAATTTAAAATGGTAAAATTTGTGGAACATGAATTATAATGGAATAAAAATAAATATTATATCATACTGTTTACTAAAATAGGTTTCCATTTCTAAGTAATTATATTCCAGGGAACATAGAAGGGGTAAAGATGGCCCCAAAGATGTGAAAAAAGAAATAGCATTAGGAAAATTTCCAAGCATTTCCCCCCTCCACCTAGTCCCCATCCCCCACGTTTTTTCTTCTTTGAGATAAAGTTTATTCTTTTATTTCACTCTAGCCTAGAAAAATCTCATATAATAGATAAACCTCCTATCTTGATATTGGTCTACAAGGAAACACCCACATTCAGATACAAAGCACTGAGGCTCAGAGGAGCTTGTGTACCCTGCATCAGCAGGTTCCCCAGATAAGACGGACCTAGTTATCCTTGGATACACCTCCTTGGATTTAACACTCTGAGACATTTAGTTTTGCTCTCCCCTCCACCCCACCCCAGATTACAATACTTTTCCTTAGAAAGCTGCCTTCCTGTTATTGATTCTACTTGAGTTTCAGTTTTCAGTTCCTACATACATCTGTGACACGAAGCCCTAGAGTACTATCTTACCGACTGCTTCACAGCCCACTGTCTGCTGTTTCAATGCCCAAACTGAAAATCTCCATTCCTGGCATAACCCTTCCCTGCATATATTCTATAAAACTCTAAAAATATATTCTCTCATTTCTTCCACCCTCCATAAGCTATATAATGGCCATAGATGGTGTTATTCTTTACCACTCCAGAGGTTAGCACTTTTACTTTACCCGTTTAGAAATGGAAACTGAGGGACTGGTTGGTCTAAAGCAGTGGTTCTCAACCTCCTAATGCCGCGACCCTTTAATACAGTTCCTCATGTTGTGGTGACCCCCAACCATAAAATTATTTTTGTTGCTACTTCATAACTGTAATGTTGCTACTGTTATGAATCGTAATGTAAATATCTGATATGCAGGATGTATTTTCATTGTTACAAATTGAACATAATTAAAGCATAGTGATTAATCACAAAAACAATATGTAATTATATATGTGTTTTCCGATGGCCTTAGGCGACCCCTGTGAAAGGGTCGTTGGACTCCCAAAGGGGTCGCGACCCACGGATTGAGAACCACTGGTCTAGAGGTAAAAGAATTTGACCTACTATCATTGATCTTGTAATTTTTAGCTAAGCCACTGGGTGCCACTCTTGTGCCATTAAAAAGTTATCACTAGCCCTAGCTGGTTTGGCTCAGTGGATAGAGAGTTGGCCTGCAGACTGAAGGGTCCCAGGTTCGATTCCAGTCAAGGGCATGTACCCAGGTTGCAGGCATTGGTCAGGGCTCATGTGGGAGGCAACCAGTCGATGTGTCTCTCTCATATCCATGTTTCTGTCTCTCCTCCTTTCTTCCACTCTCTAAAAATCAATGGAAAAATATCTTCTGGTGAGGATTAACAACAATAACAACCACAGAAGTTATCACTAAGTGGCCATTATCAGAGGAAAACAGTAACAATCTTTAGTGGAGAGGCATGAATTCTACTCAGTGCCTCTAATTACTCATCTTCCCTGGGCTTCTGATCCAGTCCTATGAGGTAACAATGTTACTAAGCTTCAGAGCCAGGAGACCTCTGTACAAATCCAACCCTTGCCATTTACTGACTGTGATTCTGGGCAAATTAGAAAATTTCTCTAACCATTTTCTTCATCTATAAAATGGAAAAACCACAACCTACCTCACAGGATCTTTGTGGAAATTAAAGTGTAAATCTTGGCACAGAATCATGAACCTTAGGTTCACTAGCCATCTGCCAAGTTAATTGGGCTATGAATGGCCCTGAAGCTATGAGTCATCACTATAGCAACAGGATGGGACCAAAGAGGTCAGATTATTTCCTTTTGAGATCTCACTAGGACATAGGAGAGGCCCAAGCAAAAGGACGTCATAGCCTTAAATACTTCTAGGTCCTGCCCATCTATCCCAGGTGCTATGATAATAGCACATGCCTTAGCCTGACCTATCCCTAGAAATCTGAAGATATGGATGGTTATATTAAATTGAATAGTGGCCCATCAAAAGATAGCTCTAAGTCTTACTGCCACACACCACACACCCCCGCTCCCGCCTCCAACCAGTGAATATGACCTTATTTGTAAAAAGGGTCTTTGCAGATTAATTAAGGACCTCAAGATAAGACCATGGTGGAGTCAGAGTGGGCCCTAAATCCAGTGACAGGAAGTCAGAGGGGAATCTGCGAGACAAAAGGGAAAGGGCATGTGAAGATGGAGACAGATAATTGGAGTGATGAGCCAAAGATCATCTGGAGCCAACAGAAACTAGTAGGAGCGGGGAAGGATTCTCCCCCAGAGTGTTTGGAGGGGGGATGGCCCTGCTAACACCTTGATTTCAGACTTCTGGACTCCAGAACTGAGATAATAAAGTTCTGTTGTTTTTAAAACACCAAGTTTATGGTAACTTGTTACAGCGACCATAGGAAACGGATACAATGGACATTCACTTTTATTTGTCCAAGTTGTGAGAAGCAGCTTTCCCAGTTGGAGGGAAACCAGCAAGAGCATTTGCAGTGAACCAATGGAATGGAACAACTGATACATTCCTAGGAAGGTGCTTCCTAGAAGGTCCACACAGCCATGGAAAAAGGTGTGGTAAAGGGAGCATTTACGGAGGTTTCATTGCTGTCCTCTGCCTTTCTAGCTACAAAGAAGAAGAGGATGGGAAAATTGATGAGATGCTGTAACCCTTAGGTGCCTGGGCATCTCAACTTCCTCATCCAATCAGGCAAACAGAAGTAGGAGAGGGAGAGAAGAGCAGAAGTGCTAAAGGTCCTGTTATTCTCTTAAAAACAGTGTCTGTAATTTTTAAAAACAAGTTTGAGACATACTAGTAACTTGCACACATACAACAAATAAAGTGTACAATAAAGTGTACAATTTGATAAGTTTTGACATAGGTACATACTTGTGAAACCATCACCACAATCAAGATAATGAACATAACCATCTCCCTCAAAAGTTTCTTCTGCCCTTAAAAATCACTCCCTCCAACTCCTATAGTTCCCATCTTTAAGCAACCACTGATCTGTAACTATAGCTTAGTTGGCATTTTATAGGATTTTACGTAAAAACAATAGTATGTACTCTTGTATTTCTAGGTTTTAAAAAATTCAGTATGGCTATTTTATTTACTCATACTTTAGATCCATGCTATTTTGTGTATCAACAGTCCATTTCTTTCATTGCCGAGTAGTAGTCCCTTGAATTGATATACCACAATTGTTTATCCATTTACCTGTCGACACTGGGTTGTTTTGTTTCTGGCTATTAGAAATATGTCAGAGATGCCATGAACATTAATGTGTAAGTTTTTGTGTGGACATATGCTTTCATTTCTTTTGGGTAAATACCTAGGAGAATAGCTGGGTTGTATGCCAAACTGTTCTCAAAGTGGTTGTACCATTTTTAATTCCTACAAATAGGGTATATGAGTTCCAGGTCCTCACATCCTTGTCAACACCTGGTTTGGCAGCCTTTTTACTCCAGGTAGGTGTAAAATGGTATATTATTGAGGTTTTGATTTGTATTTCCCTAATGACTAATGACTAATGACGTTGAGCATCTTTCTCATATGTTTATTTGCTGTTTCTCTTCTTTTGTGAAATGTGTGTTCAAGTCTTTTGCCCATTTAAAAAATTGGGTTGTTTTCTTATTGAGTTTTGAGAGTTTATAAATATTCTGAATACTGTGGTAATATTTTGAACTACATAACATGTTCACTCTTTCCTCATCTTCCTGAACATATGGAATACAATTATAATAATAACTGCTTCAATGTCTTTGTCTACTAATTATATTTTCTCTGTCAGTTCTGGAAAACTTCTAATTGAATAGTTGGTTGACCAATTGAGTTTTCTCTTCATTGTGGGTTGTATTTCCTGTTCCTTACCATGCCTGTTAATTTTTTTTTTATTGAATGCAAGGCACTGTGACTATTACCTTGATGGATGCTGGTATTTTTGTATTCCTATAAATATTTTTGAACTTTGTTCTGTGATGCCACCGAATTCCTTGGAAACACTTGATCCTTTTAGGTCTTGCTTCTGTTTTTAAGCTCTTTTAGGCAGGACCAGAGGAGTGTTTATCGTAGGTTTAACTCCCTCCATTCCTGAGACAAGACCTTTCTTAGGGTTCCACCTGATGCTCTATAAATTATAAGCTTTCCTCTCTGGTTTATGGGAATAGTAACTAGTCCTATCCCTGTGTGAGCTCTTCATATTGTTCCCTCTACTCCTTCTGGGTGGTTCTTTACCTGGATAGTTTCTCCACATGAATGAGCTGATCAGTACTCAATTGAATACCAGAGGGGGAGCCTCTATATCTCTAGATTTCTCTCTTGGTGAAGCTCCCTCTTCTCTGGTACTCTGCCCTGAACACTCTAGCTGCCTTGGCATCCCTGAATTCCCAACTCCATCTGTTCAGTTCAGGGAGATGACTGGATTCCCTCTCCCTGCTCCACGGCCTCCGTAGTTTCTGCAGGCAGTATGCTAGGGCAATCACAGGGCTCACTGCATTTGTTCTTCATCTCTCAGGAATGACTAACCCACTCATTGTCTGATACCCAGTATCTTAAAAACCACTGTTTCAGATGCTGTGTCCAGATTTTTTGCTATTTCAGGCAGGGGGGTAAATCTGGTCCCTGTTACTCCATCTTGGCCTGAAGTTACTGTATAATAATTTCACCCATAATCTTTTTTATTTACTCATCTTATACTTTAGCTCCAGAAAATTCAAACCTACTGATTAGAGCCAGAGAGCTAGAAGAATGGACTTCAGTTGGAACACTACCACCAGCAACACCTGAAATTAAGATACAGAATTTCCTAGCTATAATTTCTCTTCACTCAATAGAGGAGCCTGTCACAAAACCAGGTGACCTTCTTGAGGGTAGGGACCCCAATGCAACACTCTGTCTTCAGCATCCAAAAAGGTGAATAGATAACAGTATGTGTTTGATTAGGCAAACTAAACATAAAAATTCTATCATATCATCACCATTATGATTAGCGATGTGCTTAGCAGTCTACATACATACATTATTTTACCCAAATCTCACAACAATCACTTTGGGTATGCATCAGAACACTTTACTGATAAAGAAACTGAGGTTCCATAATAATACTCCACAACTGGTGAGTGACAGAAACAGAAATCGAGCAACATCTAACCATGCTCTTAACCTCTATGTAATACTACATTTTATGAAGTTTTTCTAAACCACAGGTTTCCTTGCTGAAAAGCTAACCTCAGATTATGTTATCTAAGGCACCTGTACCTATCCACCCTGTATACAGGGCTCTCATACATCAATATGGAACATTCCCACCAAAGAACTGATTATTACTTTATAATTACCTGCTTCACCTCACATGAGCAGTGGTGAAGAACTTGGTGCTGGGTGACTTCATAAAATGATTTGTGCAGTTTGGTCCCAAACTCCTGTGTGTCAGCTGCCTAAAATGAGTCAGAGATAGAATGTGTTAAGTTCCAGTATTGGCACCAAAAAAAGAAGTACCCACAGGAAGTTTATATGGAAAGGGGACAAGACAAATAGGAGGGCAAACCACAGACACTGCTCACGTCATGTTAGGAGTTTTGTTAGTTCCTGTGGGCACAGGAGAAGTAGAAAGAAGGCCTGAAATACTTGGCATTAAACAGGTAGTAGTGGTTCCTATATTTCTTCCAATTTCTGTTACCTAAGCAAGATCTTTCAAACAAGGTGCTTTTTTCCCTCCTATCTCTATAAGACATAAATATCCCATGGATCCATCTGTTTGTGAATGGGTTTTGTAAACTGCTTTCCTCTAAAAGAAGTCCCAAGACAGCAAAAGTTCCACTGAACAACTAAGGCTGGTATAAGAACTTTTCCTTAGGTAAGTCTTTTAGGGAGGAAATAAACAAAATAATACAGTTTGCATTAAGGAATGGGTAACAGCCTCTACCTTTTAGTATAAAAAATTGTAGGATGTCAGAAGTAAAGGGGACCAGAATAATCACCTAATGCAACATACTAGATGTACAGATGAGAAAACAGAAATTCAAAAAGCAGTGACCAACCCAAGATCTCACATCTGTCAGTACAAAGTTAGGGATGACATAAGATGGCCAGTAGAGTGTTCTTTTCACCAGCCCCCCTATACTGTTCACATGACCCAGAAAGTTTAAACTAGAATAAAATGCACTAGATTATAAAAGTGTTACACTCTTTGACCTAGCATCTCCACTTGCAGAAATTTATTCTAGGAAATAATTCAAAAGATGCAAGACAGCTACAGTTACAAACAATGACACATTATTTAAAAACAAAAAGCTTTAAGCTTTGCTCTCTTAATGTGGTTGTTTTTTTCCTTGAAAAGGGGGCAGTATGAAGTAAGAAATGTGTTACCAAAAGTACACAGGATGAAGGAATTCAGAAAGTAGAAGATATTATCTAGAGCACTATTTATATTGGCAAAAGGAATATAAACAACTTAAATGTTTATCATTAGGGGAATGTTTTATTAAATTAGGTTAAACTGACATAGTGGAATACTAGGTAACAATACAAATTCTAAGACAGCTGAAACAGGGAAAAGTCAAGTTATATATGAATACAGAACACTTTGGTTACAGCTATGTAATATATGAGATAATATGCCAAAATGTTAAATTAGAGTGATAAAGTTTATAAGTTATTATTTAAAATGTAATGTGTAGTCCAGACAGTGTGGCTCAGTGATTGAGTGTCGACCTATGAATCACAAGGTCATGTTCAATTCCTGGTCAGGGCACATGCCTGGGTTGCAGGCTCAATCCCCAGTGAGGGGTGTGCAGGAGGCAGCTGATCAATGATTCTCTCTGATCATTGATGTTTTTATCTCTCCCTCTCTCTTCCTCTCTGAAATCAATAAACATATCCTATATAATAAAAGGGTAATATGCAAATTAACCCTAATAGCAGAACAACTGGGAATGACTGGTCACTATGACACACACTGACCACTAGGGGGCAGACGCTCAATGCAGGAGCTGCCACCTGGTGGTCAGTGCGCTCCGACAGGGAGAGCTCTGCTCAGCCACAAGCCAGGCTGACAGCTGCCAGCCCAGCGGTAGTGGCGGGAGCCTCTCCTGCCTCCTCAGCAGCGCTAAGGATGTCCGACTGCAGCTTAGGCCTGCTCCCCGCTGGCAAGTGGACATCCCCCGAGGGCTCCTGGGCTGCCAGAGGGATGTCTGACTGCCAGTTTAGGCTCAATCCCCCTGGGGAGCAGGCCTAAGCCAGCAGGTGGACATCCCCTGAGGGGTCCCAGACTGCGAGAGGGCACACGCCGGGGTGAGGGACCCCACAGAGTGCACAAATTTTTGTGCACTGGGCCTCTAGTATTAAAATAAAATAAAATGTAATGTGTATATTATTTCCAAAAAAGTGTTTAAGAAATAAAGCCACAGATATGGAATAAATGTGTTATCCCCATTAATAATACCAAATGGTTAGCACACATTCCCAAAAGGAAGGAAAGAAACTAACATCTATTGAGAACCTACCATATGTTATGCACTTTCACATTTAGCCCTCACCCTCATAATCACTCTGAGGTACTATTAATTTTTCCAATTTATAGATGAAGCTCAGAGAAATTAAGTACAGGCCTAAATCCACATAGCTAGTAAGTAAATAAGCCAAGATTTGAACGTAGGCCTCTGATTTCCAAACTTGTTATATACCATTCCATACTGCCAGATAAATGTCACACTGATGGCTGCTCAGTTATTTTTAATGTATCCTGTCACCATGAGGTAACAGAACATTCTTCAACAAGGAATTGAGAATCACTGATCTAATCCTAGCTCTGTTCATAACTAGTAGTGTGACCTAAAGGAAGTAGAAATTTTAAATAACTTGTTTTCTCATTTATAAAATAGTATACACACCACAATCCATTCAACAAATATTCATCCTTTTTTTGGTAATCCTCACCTGAGAATATTTTTCCCACTGACTTTTAGAGAGAGTGGAAAGAAGCGGGGAGAGGGAGAGAGGGCAAAAGAGGGACAGAGGGAGGGAGGGAGGGAGGGAGGGAGGGAGGGAGAGAGAGAGAGAGAGGGAGAGAGAGAGAGAAACATTGATGTGAGAGAGACACATTGATTGGTTGCCTCCCTCATGCACCACACCAGCCAGGGCTCCACAAATATTTCTTAAAACACTCACCACAGGTGGCTCTGTTGGTTGGAGCATCATCCCGAACACCAAAAGGTTGTGGGTTGGAGTCCTGGTTAGAACACATTCCTAAGTTGCAGTTGCAGGTACTATCCCTGGTCAGGGTGTGTACAGGAGGCAACCAATTGATGGTTCTCTCTCACATTGAGATACCTCTCTCTCGCTCGCTCTCTCTCTCTCTCTCTCTCTCTCTCTCTCTCGGCACTTACCATAGGCCTGGTACTATATAGGATCACAATAGGATCTAATTCAGTAATATTCCTAAAAGCACTGTACATATTACTAAGACAGGCATAGTGTCACCAAAACCCTGGCACTTTAAAGCCTCCCCAGTCTCCTACTAACCTGAAGAGCCTGAAGGCAGATCTTTCGGAAGCTGCAGCTGGTGCTGCCAGTCACAATACTCATGACGGAATTCACAGCCACAGACAGTGAGGTCTGGAGTTTCTGATGAACCTAGGAAACATAACAAGTAAGGGGAGACCACAATCTGCTGGTTCAGAGAATCCCAAAGGGACCAAAGACTTCAGTCAGAGCGAGATGTCACAATTCTTCCCCCTCCATCAACAATAGTTACTGAAACCATGACTATAAAGGACACTTAGGACTGAAATAAGTAAAAAATGTTTTCTCATTTCACAGGGATGATTCATTGACACACACACATTCAGAAAAGACAAGCGATAAGACACTGGGTCATTACATAGATACGCTTCCAATTTAAAAACAAAAAGCATTAAGCTTTGGTTTCTTAGTGCGGTTGTTCTGGCCATATAAAAGAAGAAATATGTTACCAAAAGTACACAGGATGAAGGAATTCAGAAAGTAAGGTAAGAGAAAGTGGTGTTGTAAGGGCTAGGAAATGGGGGCAGATGTAAGATCCATGGAGCAGTAGCTCCAGAAGGATGTGTGGGGAAGGGAGATGTGGGGAAGGCAGGGGTGCATTATGACTCACTTTTCTCTATTATTTCACCCGTTTAATCAAACTTACCGACTGGGGGATAAAGCTAAGCAAGCTAGTTACAGTGACCCATGTAAATTCAAGCTTGAGTTCCTAGGCTAGATGCAGTGTACACGATCAGCTCAGGGGACAAAAGAGGAGAGGAAGAGGCATTAGGAAGGACGGGGTCTCAGGCCCTATCTACCATATATTCTAGCTATCATTTTCATGGAGAGTGTAGGAGAAAGAAAACTGTGAATTTCTCATTACCTTGGCAGCCTGGTGATGCTGCTCCAAGGCCTGGTCCACGGCAAACTGGATGGAATCTTGCACCACACTGTGGCTCTCTTGGAGGATGGTACTGAGATGAGCTGTGAGCAAAGTGTGAATTCCTAAAGGAAGGAAGAATGTTCATTGCCCTGAGTGAGCATGACCACTTCAAAGCTGTTGCTCATGTGCTAGTTCACTCCTACCCACAAATAATTACTTTTTTAGATGACACACCCCAACAAACTCACCCAGTTCCCACTTACAAATGAAAGACAGCTCAGGAAAACTAAAGTGAACAATGACATCTGGGGGTGGGAGGTGTACTCTGACAGGGAATCCAACCAGCAACTTTTCAGAGCACAGGATGATGCCCAACTCACTGAGCTACACCAGCCAGGGCTGACATTATTTTTGAAGAAACCAGTGTGGGGTCCTGTTTAAGTCCTATCAGAAACATAAATATATACCACATACTATAAACAACGATACTAGTAACTCCAAAAGAGAGAGAACGCCTCCTGGAGTGTTAACCCTACTGCACTCCTTTCTGAGCATCACCGTCATGGTGACCAATTCTTGCCAGTGTGTCGCCAATCCTTTCAGATGTGCTGTGGTACAGAAAAAGTTAAAACTCACAACACTACTCTAAACACTGCCGGTAAAAGGTCTTTTTAAATGGGAGATTGTCTCTAATAAAGTAATCATAGGTACCACTGCTCAGCATCATTCAGAAAAGCTAACATGTGAGAGTTGGGCGAAATATGTCATCAAACAATAGGCTAGCACTGATGATCCTGATGAAACAAAGGAAGACAAATTCCCCCTATAGGACACATGGAGAAAATGCTTCTTAATTAATCTTCCCTTTTTCAGTGTTTTTGTGCTCTCCACTGGGTAGTCTGTTCAAATATTCAATAGTGAAACAGCTCATGGCTGGTTGGCTTTCTCAGGGTTGCATTAAGAATGTAAGGCAGCAGAACATTTTCTACCATGAGGCCATGTTGCTTTACTGAAAGGAAAAGTAATATGTGGTCTGCTCAAAAGGGGCCTGGAACTGGAATCAGGGGAACATAGATTCTAGGGTCATTTCCACTACCAACTAATAGTGACAAATCACTTCACTTTTCTCACTTAAATACAGAAAATGGCTTTATATCACCTGTTCTCATAGGTATTTTGTGCAGATAAACTGGGATAACATAAATGAAATGTTTTAAAATGTATATTGTAATATTCAAAGGGAAAATACTGCTATTGCTATGATGTCATTTGAATTACTATTTTCTACAGTTTGATTCTAAGAATAGCCTCAAGAAATCAGCTAGAAACCTTTTAAAAGCAGATATTTAATTAAAAAGCTGCAAGCTTCTTCCTAAAACTGTAGATACTAACAGATGCCTTTAACGTTGTGGCAAAATAACAAGTTAATCATAGAAAAGTTACCATGACAAGGTGGGCAGAAGGCCAATTAAGTGGTTTTTTAAGACACTGGAAGCAGACTGTAGTTCTACACAATCTGTTTCCTAAAAGGAGCGCTAGAGAAAGCTTTCAAGGGTATACAAAAAAAAGAGGGGGGAAAAAGAAAAATTATTATATCTATATCCATATAGCTATGCCTACTTACCCTCATGGTACATCTTCTTCAAAGGCTAGTCCTAAACTACCAGATGTGTAAGGAAATTTTAAAAGATACTCTTTTTATTAATGCAGCAATTCATTTTCATTTAATCCAGTACTGAATACAACTACCTGAGATGCTGCAGGCCTTTAAAGTCAAGCTAAACAGAGGTGTTTAAACTATCACAGTACTACAAGATTGATAGGTGACACTGGCTTCTGAGGAATATGAGTTCATAGATATATTCAATAGATTCAGAGCATGGTATCAGATTTTATTTTATGTCGTCCTAAAGAAGATTGAATATGGTGTTCCTGTTAGCAGATCTAAATTAAAAAAGCCAAAATATCATAGATTTTTGTTGTTGTTGTTAATATTCACCCAAGGATATTTTTTCCATTGATTTTTAGAGAGTGGAAGGGAGGGAGGAAAGGAGAGAGAGGGAGGGGGAGGGGGAGGGGGAGGGGGAGATGTGATTGATTGGTTGCCTCTTGTACATGACCCAATCAGGGCCAGGGATTGAGAGTGCAATAGAGGTACGTGCTCTTGACCGATGCAGGCCAATACTCTAACCCAGGGGTCCTCAAACTTTTTAAACAGGGGGCCAGTCCGGACCATTGGAGGGCCAGACTATAGATGAAAAAAAAACTATGAACAAATTCCTATGCACACTGCACATATCTTATTTTGAAGTAAAAAAAAAAAAAGGGAACAAATACAATATTTGTATTTGCATGTGGCCCACAGGCCGTTTGAGGACCCCTGAAGTCTAACCACTCAGAAAACCAGCTAGGGCCAAAATATCACAGATTTTGTCTTAAGAGGGTCTTTAGACTTGAAAGGGCCTTTGATATCACCTAGCCTAACAATCTTATGTTAAATAAAGGGTGGGGCAAATGTAGGATTACAGCTATTCTTATGGAAAATAATATAATAATTAATAATACAAGAATAAACTGTGTTTCATATACTCTGAACTATAAACCTACTTTTGCCCTACCCTGTTTATGAAAAGGAGGATCAAGTGATTTATGTAACTTCCTTCCCAAAAATAATTGAGGAATTTCATTGCAGGACCAAAATTAAACTCAGGTCTCCTGATTATACCCTGAAATCCTTTCCACAATACTAAACTGCTCCTCTTATCAGCCTCTACCATGTGAGCACAGCCAGATAACAATCCTAGGCATCTTCACCTTTGACTTCCCTGCTAGAAGCCTCTTTAGTTTAGGTCTCTTCTATGTTCCCATTCCAGGCCCTTGATGAATGGAATAGTGGGGCACCAAAGAACACCAGCTCCTCAAATAAAGAATTGCAACTCAGAGCCCAGGGAAGCAGTGCTTGCCTTCTAAAGAATATACACATGTTGGGGAAAGATAGGAGTGGCATGGGTGGTAGGCAGCAGGAAGAATCCCACAGCTGACAATGGTTTGTTCATTACATAGCTGGTACCAGGCAACATGAGCTCTGCTGATCTGGGGTTGTTGGCTGTCTCATTTCTCCTATGACTCAGTGGGAGAAGGGCCACATCAATGCCCAAAGAACAGAATCCCAGGCAAAAGCATCAGTCCACAGAGAAAGAACACAGAGACATACCAGGAACACCAAAAGAAAGGTTATCAACCTTCCCCCAGAAGCTTATAAGCTCTACTTTTTGTTACTTCCTTCACAGTTTAGAAGGCATCGAGAAACACACTTAACTTCCAGGGGCTATTGTTTTAAAATGTGTAAGCCAACTCCCACTCATACTCAGTGTTTTCAAACTTTACTATATTTAAGAATCACCTGAGAATCTTGTTAAAAATGCAAATTCTTGAATTGCACTAGATTTTTACATTATAGCAAAATAATGAGTTAATCCTTGGTACAGGAAGCTGACATTTTCAAATATTCCAGGTGAATCTGATGCATGTTTTTCATTGACCACAAAACAGTGAAATCACTGCTTAACCTCTAACAGAGAGAACCTTTCTGAAAACAAGTTATCACCCATCTATGAGATAAGCACCCAAGGCTCCCCCTTGTATGCCTAAAGGACAATTTCTCCCTTTTCAGAGGTATATGTGGCAATCAGAAAGACAGAAACATCAATGTTGAGAGGGAATCATTGATCGGCTGCCTCCTGCATGCCCCTAACTGGGAATTAAGCCCGCAAGTCGGGCATGTGCCCTGACCAAGAATTGATCCTGGACCTCCCGGTTCATGGGTTGATGCTCAACCACTGAGCCACACTGGCTGGGGTAAAGTCTCCTTTTCTTTATTCTCTTAACATGTAAGCTCACCCATGCTGGCAGCCCAGTTCTCTTATACCTACCACACAGCTCCATTTGCTGGACTGGACACTGACTGTGGAACTCCACAAAGAGGATGAGCAGCAGAGTTTGCCCCTGAAGGTCCATATTTTGAGACTGATCCCCCTCGCTGGATTCCACCTGATAACTCAAATCTGGAAGCACCATATCTAGAGAACAAGATATTGCACAGTATTCTAAGATAAATAAAGCCCTCAAAATGCTAACTGAATAAAGAACCTATAACTCAAAAAGAGAAAAATCTGAGATAAATCTAAATTTGAACACTGCCTTCTCCTCCTGAATATATTTCTCTATCCACAGGATGGAAGCAAATAAAGTGATTCTCAGGAAGAACATCAAAACAACTCGGTGTGCAAGATGCAAACCAAACAGCACTCCTTAGCACTTGCTGAGAAGCATTAAATAATAAATCCATGCATCCCTTATACAACTTTCTGAGGTAGGTATCACTAGTAAGCGGCAGAGGTGAGAGTCAAGCCTGAGTAATAACAGCTAACTTGTATGGAATGCTTACTATATGCCATGTACAATATTAAATTCTTGCCGAAACCGGTTTGGCTCAGTGGATAGAGCATCAGCCTGTGGACTGAAAGGTCCCAGGTTCGATTCCGGTCAGGGGCATGTACCTGGGTTGCGGGCACAACCCCAATAGGAGATGTGCAGGAGGCAACTGATCGATGTTTCTCTCTCATCAATGTTTCTAACTCTCTCTCTCTCCCTTTCTCTCTGTAAAAAATCAATAAAATATATTTTAAAAAAAAATTCTTTACATGTACTATCTCAACATTTAGACTTCACAACACTATGGCATAGGACCTATTCTTATGCCTTTTTACAGATAAGAGGAGAGGCACAGAGAGGTTAAATATGTTGCCCAACATGAGAGAGTAAGTGGTAGAACTGTTTTAAACTGACTCCAAAATCTGTGCTTATAATCAGAATACTACGTGAATTCCCAAGTAATCTGATGCCCTGTGGTCACTTTCTAGCCCCTTTATCCTTTAGATTACAATCAGGATAACCCTTAATTCCACCCGGATCCATATAGAAAAGTACCTCCATGGGATCCTGGTCTGTTCTTCAGAGTAAAGGAGTGGGGGGGGGGGAGGGGAGATGAGACAAGGGGCATTTTCTACATTATTCATCTCCAAAATTAAATGAGAAAGATTAGGCATCACAAATTGACAAAAAATAAAGGAAATCAATAAAACATGAAAATAAAAATGAAAGAGAAAAGAAGATATGGAGAGCCCTAGAGATTTTAAAATCCTAATAACATGACATCCTGTTAAGACCAAACATTGTTTCTTCACAAAACCTCTTACCTCCAGAAACCCGGTCTAAGGACACCCTCCTTTCAATCCAGCCTCTGGAATAACTACTACTTAAGAAAAAAGAGCCTTACCCCAAGGCTTACTTCCTTGATGAAGATTCCATCATTCCCCTGAGACACTGCCCATCCCAGGAGGCTTCAACCTTCTCATGCCAGTCACAACTCTACAATACCTCTTCCCTAATGGTCGTCTTCCTCAGGATACAATTGACCAGATTACCTTCCAAATGTCAAAGGATTCTAGCTGCCCTAGCCGGTTTGGCTCAGTGGATAGAGCGTCAGCCTGTGGACTCAAGGGTCCTGGGTTCAATTTTGGTCAAGGGTATGTACCTTGGTTGCGGGCACATCCCCAGTAGGGGGTGTGCAGGAGGCAGCTGATCAATGTTTCTCTCTCATCGATGTTTCTAACTATCCCTCTCCCTTCCTCTCTGTAAAAAATCAATAAAATATATTTAAAAAAAATAAAAGGATTCTAGCTAACAACAGTCAAGCTCAAGACTGTAAACTTCCTAGACATCAAATCATGGTTGTATATACCCATTTCCCAGTTTTATTTGTTAGTCTAGGTTTTAAGCATCCAACTTTCAACATGATTCACCCAAAACTAGTATTGGTTAGGCTCTACATGAACATTACCGCCAGATTCCTAGCTTTATTACTATAAGGTTTATACTCCTGCCTTGTATTTATGTGGTGTTTTAATTTTTTTCTAAGTATTTATGTGGGTTTTCTCATCTCATTAGGAAACATTTCTCTTCCACAAAGATGCAATTGCTCCCTTACTTTTATAAAACCCCAGGACTGACAGATTGAGGTACAACAGAAACCCTCTGAACAAGTCCCTAGAAGATGAAGGCCACTGGCTACTCCGGGAAAAGAGGAGGCAAAAAAGGAAGTGAGAGAAGAACCAGCATCAATATGGAATGCAAAAACGGCTAAACTCTGATGGGGGCTTTGCCTCTTGACACCTTTTGCCTCACTGCAAGTAGTCTCTCAAACTTACACCTGGTATTTGTTTCCTTGCATTTCTCTGATATTCTCCAGTTTTCTTGATTCCTGTGCAAAGAGAGGGAGATATACCTCTATCCAAATTGAGATCCAAACTGGGCACCACACACAAGTGGTACTTCTTCCAGTCAATGAAATAAGAGGTGTCTTTGAAGACAGTAGTAATTGATTGTTCCTGGCTTGGCAATATCAGAGGCAGACCCGAAGGTCCATACAGAAATATGTATAGGTGCTAAAGAAAACTTCCAAATTTTAGTTTTTATGTGTATTCATTTGCATAAAACAAACATATAACATTAACCTGGTTCACATTCCCAGAAATAAAGTAGTGTGCTAGGCAATTACATATTAAGCCTTTTATACATTGAAGATAGGTGTCAGGTATCAGAGATAGATAGATCCACAAGAATCCTCAGAAATTTATTCTGGGTTTAATGAGTATGAGCTACAGGTATAGTATTAGGACAATTAGTTATTAATTCATCCTACTCATTCAATCATAGATTTGAGTGATATGTCAGGTTAAACACCATACTAAGTTTTGGGGATACAAAGATGAATATCCAGATTTAATATCTATCTTCAAGTTATCATATTTATAGTATAAGAGAAACATGTAAAACCAGTAAACTGTAATACAATGTGATATACACAAAGGAATATTTTCCAATAAGTTTTTGAGTATATTCAGATTGACAAGGAAACTCCTTCTCACCTTCTCTAATCCTATTCTCTAAGACAAAGAAGGACAGGTCCCTGAAATGGTTTCCTTCCCACTCTCATCCTCTCTCCTACCCAGGGTTTCTCTATCTTAGCACTATTGACACTTTAAGCCAAATAATTCTTTGTTGTGTGTGGCGGAAGAAGGGCTGTATTGTGCATTGTAGAATGTTTAGCCGCACCCCTGGCCTTTACCCCTCCCTCCATTCATGACAATAAAAAATGTCTCCAGAGCCCAGCTGGCGTGGCTCAGTGATTGAGCATCAACCTATGAAACAGGAGGTCAGTTTGATTCCCAATCAGGGCATATGCCCAGATTGCAGGCTCAATCACAAGTGTGAGGCATGTAGGAGGCAGCCAATCAATGATTCTCTCTCCCTCTTCCTTCCTCTGAAAACAATAAAAATACATATATTTTTTAAAAATGTCTCCAGACATTGCCAAATGTCATCTGAAGGCAAAATTACCCAGTTAAGAACCACTGCCTACCATTTTTTGTACCCTGAACCAAGGCTAACGAGGCCATAATGTATTTTTCCTTCATTTTTGTTTCCATCTTTTTAATAGGAACACAAGGTATTGAGTGTAAAGATTAAAATTCTTACCCAGTAAGCACTGGGGCATTATGGAAAGTCACAACAGAACAAAATTGGCAGTGCCCATAAATGAAGTCTCCATCACAAATCCAAGAACATAAGCTAAGGCCAACACATTCACTGTTTAAAGCCAGGGAAGCTTTGAGATGCGGCCAACTCAGAATAAGAGTGGAGTATCTAGCTGGCCAGCTCAGTGGTTAAGTGCTGACTTATGAACCAGGAGGTCAAGGTACAATTCCTGGTCAGGGCACATGCCTGGTTGCGGATTCAATACCCGAGGCATGTAGGAGGCAGCTAATCAATGATTCTCTCTCATCATTGGTGTTTCTAACTCTTCCTCTCTCTTCCTCTCTGAAATCATTAAAAATATGTTTAAACATTTTTTAAAAAGAGTGGAGTATCTGAAGAGTCAAAATATGTGACTGTCTTTTCATTGGGTTAACCATTTACATTTAATAAGAATACTGCTATGGTTAGGTTTAAATCTACATTTTGTTATCTGTTTTCCATTTGTTCCTAGTATTCTTTTTCCTCTTTTCTATTCTTTGGATTCTATTTTGGATTGGACATATTTCATAGTTCCATTTATTCCCTTCTTTTGCTTATTAGTTATAACTGTTGTATCAACTTAGAGATTGTTTTAGGCTCTATAATATACAACTTTAACTTACCATGTCTATCTTCAAGTGATAACAATTGACACACATACAGTGTGAGAATCTTTCAACAATATCCTTTCATTTCTCTGCCCCTAATCTCCATATTCCAACAATAAACTGATCACCTCATTTTGTTGATTCCTTCCAGTAATAAGTCTCTCAGTCTCTCCTTTCCATACTCATCACACTTTTAATTCAGGCATTCAATCCCTCTTGTCCAGTTTACTTAACTTACTTACTTAGTGATTACAGACGTCTCTCTCCCATCTATCCTGTATAATGCTGCTAGAAACTCCTAAAACATTCAATGGTTTCCCACTATACAGAGAACAAAGTTCACAATCTGTAGTGTAGCATTCAATATCCACCATGTTCAACCCCAAATGACTTTTCCAGCCTCATCTCTTCCGCTTGCATCATTCCTTCCATGCTTCGGGCATATGGGAAATATGAAAGGAGTGTGGCACAGGTGGCACATTTTATAGTTTTCAGTTTCCTGGAAAAACTTTCAAGCTTGGCTTTCATACTGGATTTTTGTTTTTATACAAATCATGCTGGCTTTTACACTCAGTTTATATGCTAAAGGATTTTCTAAAATTTGGGCATAACAATTCATTTTCAAAGACAATTATATGAATTCTGTCATCAAAAGGATATGGAAACTGAAGAAATCCTATTCATCAGCTGGTTGGAAGAGACCTTTGGGCAGGGACACACAGCAGCAGCTGGAGTCAGTATCAGCTCTCCCAACAAGTCCACACCAGCCACGTCATTGGGGATGAAAAGCATTACTGGATGTCCTAGTACAGGATGGATTCTGCTGCAGAGTAACTGAGTTGTACCAAATTTTGGTCTACTGTCAAAAAACAAGGAAGACAAATTTAGCTTTTTTCCTCAAGAAATTATTTTTAAAGGTATTCAAAATTCCTTTTATAATCTCTAGCATATGCATAACCATATAACCCGCCATATCAATAACTTGCATCCCACTCAGGGAAGCACAAGCAATAGACAGAGCAGACAAATTGGCATTTCAGGAATGGTATCATGGCTCCTGCTTTCGCTGCCACTAGTGGCAGTTTTATATTCTCAAAAAATGAATTTCATCCACTAATTACTCTATGGTTCTAAGCAGACGTTTCCAAGATCATTCAGAGATCAGCGTGGCAGAAGTGGGAATGAGGAGGTTCCTTAATCACAAATAACCCTATTCTCAGATGACTGCTCCCACACATGCTTCCCCTGACGAGGTCTGAAGTTACTGTTTGATAGCAATAATAAGAAAAAATTAGGACACCTTTCTCTCCTAGAAAGAATCTAGTGAAATTTAATATTTGGTTACTTTCCAACAGTTCTTTTCTAAACACAAAAGAGTACTGAACCTTTTTCTCTCTCTAAACTAATCAAGTTGCCCAGGGAAATGTGTCTACAAGCATCGTCTCTTTCAATAAAGCTCCGATAACAAGATGTCTACCTGTAATGAATGTATGATACTTTAAGATTACTAAAGAAAGATATGGAGTGAGGGTATTGTTTTCTGCACATATTAAAGAATAAAAAATATTCTAATGGAGGTGTTCTGTCTATCCCATATTATATACCACCTCCTCCATGGATTTATTTGCAGTCTGAAGAACGTGGAGATAGGGAGAGAGATTTCCAAACCTAGGCAAAATGCTGATGCACAAACAATAATACACAAAGAATTTCTTTGTAGTCATTGTATCTATCTAGCCAAGAGTTCAAGTACCTTTTAAATTCAGCCCTCTCTTCTCATGTGTAAATAGGGTTGTAATTAGCAGGGTATGTTTTGTTTCATTTACAGGAGAAAATAAGGCATGGAAAGGAGAAAGAACATGTCCTCAGGCCATTCAGAATATATTCAAGGAGCCAGGAATAACAGTTTTCAATATAATTAGCTTAAAAGTTTTACTTTATTTTTCTTATACAGACTCTGACATCTGGCACTAAGAAATGACAAGTGAGACCATTTTTAATTTCTGCCACATTTATATTCATAATAGGAGAGTAAAACAGGGAAAGGAACAATGCTTTCCCCCTTCACCTCATATAATGCTGATAGTTTACGACAAGAGCAATTCCATTCGACAGGTTCAAAGTAGGTTCATTCTCTGCCCTGCAAAGCAATAAAAAGCTAAGCCATATCTCAAAAATTCTAATACCAATTTCCGCCTGGTACAAATTTTGGTAATATGACTTCTACCACCCCCAGAAATTACTGGAATTCAGTAACCAATTAACCAAGGGAAAATGGCAATTTTTAAATTCATTCACTCTAGTAAAAGGGAAAGACATAAAAGGTTTAGATGAATGTATTTACTTATTTTAAAAACTAATATAGAATAATAAAATATGGGGGGGGGTCTCAGAATATTAGTTTCAAAGTGAACTTGGCTTAATAAATCCAACTGTGAACCTATTGGAAATAGGACAATAATGACTGAGAAAAGCTCTAGAGCTATGGCATAAACTTAAGCCATGGATTTAAGGACTTACTCAAAGATTTCCGTGGAGAGGATACCATTCACCTTTACACTGAAATTAAATCTAATCTGTAAAATAAATGGTGTGTGAGATTTAACACGAACCAGGATAGAGATTTAAAACTTCCATACCTAAAGGAGATATTTTTTATATCACCTTTTTTTCACTTACACCATCCCTAAACATAATTAACACTTGTCTGTGTTCAAAATCTGTCTCTTAAATATATTGCATCTTAACACTACAATCCAAGCAGTCACAAATTACCAGGAAATCCTACCGTTTTGTCTTCTGTTCCCCTAATGTATCTTTTCTTCCCTTTCTTAAAGGAACTATCAATTTTCTCCCTATTATTTCCATTGTTATCATACAAGAAACATTCCACACTTATTTTCTTTGCTTTTTCTTCCCCTACCCCATCTGACATTTTTGTCCTCCCTCCAACTTATTTCACTGTCTATTTCCTACCTTCAACCTACATTTTTCTTTCTATATAACATAGTGGGTAATAAGGGACTCCAGAGCCAGACTGTGCTCAAATCCTGGCTCTGCAAGTTATTTAACCTCTGTACCATAGTTTCTTCAGCTATAAAATGGGGATGATGATAAAACCTAATTCATGAGGAATGTTGCAAGGGTTGAATGAGTATGTGCATGGAGAACACTTAGAATAGTGACTGGCAAGAAATAGCACTGAATCCTGCTGACAACAAAAAAAGTAAGAAGCCAGAAAAGTAAGAGGGAAAAAAAGGGGAAGTAATATAGCATACTTAATTGTGTGCATCTTTATAAACACATCTAACTGCAGATAATAAAAATTTTGCTCTCCCAAGTTCAAAATACTTTATCAAAATTTCCTTATCTGCTCTTACTATCTACTTATATAAAAACCATGGGTGGTGTTCATCACATCCAGAACCGCAGCGACCAAGGAAGTCAGTCCCGCAGGGGCTGTCTTGGCAATGGCTGCGCCCCCCCCCCCCCCAGCTGTTTCCCAGAGCTGTTTCCTGTAAGGGCGGGGTTTGAGGCAGGAACCCGCCCTGGGAGCGTGGAGGCATAATCTTTCTAAAGTGTGCCACGCCAGCACAGCCAAGGGTGAACCTGAGTCAGGGCAGCTGAAAGGCTTAGAAAAGACAGACAAGAGAATGAAAGCCAGGTCTCGGTGGGACGCTGCTTCTCTGAGAGACAGAGACCACGCCCACAGCCATGCCTTTATTTTATAGCAGATGCTACAAGGCAAAGTAAAGGCATGACCAAGATGTTTACAACATTCTCCTGGGTTTCAATCCTACTCAACTACATGCACCTGAACTCTATCAAGCCTACATAACTCAGGCACATGGGGCCATGTGTTCGGACCACAGGTTCAAGCTTACAACTACAGCTGTTGGCTATAACTGTGCTGGAGGGCCCTGCCCTCCAAGCTGGGACTTGCACGTGACAATGAGAGGACTGTGCCCTCTCATCAGTCCAAGGCTTGAACCTATCCAAAACACTGTAGCGGCTCCCTACAATAAAGTTTTAATTCTGTTTCTTTGTTACTAATGTTGTGGCTCCACCCCATAACAAAGAAACAATTTCCGGAGGATGAGGCCCAGGAATCAGGATTTTAAAAAGATTCCCAGGTGATTCTAATGTGCAGTCAAGGTTGAGAACCACTGCTATAGATAATACTAAAAATATATCTAAACGTGCAGTTCTTTGTCCAAAAAATGAGCATGTTCAAAAATTAAATGAAGAAAATTTGGATATACTCGATGGAGATTTTCACACATATTTGAGTGATGACTCCATTGATTCCACAGATGATGCTGAAAATTTTCCCATCGAATTTCTTAATAGTATTATTCCTTCGGGAATGCCATGTCATAAATTAAAATTGAAAGTGGGTGCAATCATCATGCTATTGAGAAATCTCAATAGCAAATGAGGTCTTTGTAATGGTACCAGATTTATTATCAAAAGATTATAACCTAACATTATTGAAGCTGACGTATTAACAGGATCTGCAGAGGGAGAGACTATTCTAATTCCAATAATTAATTTGTCCCCATCTGACACTGGCCTCCCATTTAAATTGATTCGACGACGGTTTTCCATGATGCCAGCATTTGTGATGACTATTAATAAATCACAAGGACAAACTCTAGACAAAGTAGGCATATTCCTACCTGAACTCGTTTTTGCACATGGTCAGTTATATGTTGCTTTCTCTCAAGTTTGAAGAGCGTGTGATGTTACAGTTAAAGTTCTAAGTACTTCATCACAAGGGAAATTAGTCAAGCACTCTGAAAGTGTTTTCACTCTTAATGTGGTGTACAGGGAGATATTAGAATAAGTTTAATCACTTTATCAGTCATTGTTTGCATCACTGTTGTTTTCATATCATGTTTTCGTTGTTTTGATATCATGTTTTTGTTGTTTTTATATCATGCCTCTGTTATTGTTATATCCTTTTGTTACTGTTTATTTATTAATAAATTTATATATTATTTTCATATACATTTTACTAATTTCCTTTAATCTCTCACACTTCTATTATAGAGAAAGAGCAAATAGCCAATATTAAAATATCTCTGCTAATTAATTCCCTTTTTAAAAAAATATATTTTATTGATTTTTTTACAGAGAGGAAGGGAGAAGGATAGAGTTAGAAATATCAATGAGAGAGAAACATCGATCAGCTGCCTCCTGCACACTCCCAACTGGGGATGTGCCCTCAACCAAGGTACATGCCCTTGACTGGAATTGAGCCTGGGACCCTTTATTCCGCAGGCTGATGCTCTATCCACTGAGCCAAACTGGTTAGGGCAATTAATTCCCTTTTAATGTGCACGAATTTCATGAACTGGGCTACTAGTCACTTTAGAAAAGCCAGGTTTAACAAAAAAGAATGAAACACAGAGGAGTGGAAAGAAGTACCCAAATTGATACAATAAAACAGTAAAGAAGCTCCTGGCCAGTTTTGATGGATGATTAGAGCCTCAGCCTAAGGACCAAAGAGTCTCAGATTCGATTCTCCGTCAAGGGCACACAACTGGGTTGTGTGTTCGCTCCCCACCTTCAGTAGGGGCGCATGTGGGAGGCAACCAGTCAATGCATCTCTCACATCTATGTTTCTCTCTCTTTTCTCTTCTCTCCTCTTCTCTCTGTCTCTCTCTCTCTCTCTCTCTCTCCCTCCCTCCCTCCCTCCCTCCCCCCCTCTCTCAGAAAAAGCAATGGAAAAATATCTTCTGGTGAGGATTAACAACAACAAAAAAGTAAAGAAATAAGAATAAGAATCCAAAAGAGAATCTCTCTGTATCCAAGGGCTCCCAACTATGTCACATCACCAACATCAAGATTGCCTTAGGGACACAGAAACCAAATCAATTCAATATTAAAAGTTGTAATCATGTCTTTAAAAGAAAGAGAATCAACTAGGTCCTTCCATGTTTTACAGAGTAGAGGTCTCTTGAAAACATGACTTAGCCCTAGTCGATTTGGCTCAGTGGATAGAGTGTCGGCACGCAGTCTGAAGGATTGTGGCTTCAATTCCAGTCATACCTCAGTTGCAGGCTCAGTCCTCAGCCCTAGTTGGGGCTCGTGTGGGAGGCAACAAATTGATGTGTCTCTCTCACATCGATGTTTCTTTCTTTCTCTCTCTCTCTCTCCCTCTCTCTCCCTCTCTCTCTCTGCCTCTCCCTTCCCTTCCACTTTCTCTAAAAAAATAAATCAATGGAAAAATATCTTCAGATAAGGATTAACAAACAAACAAAACAACAGCCGAAACCGGTTTGGCTCAGTGGATAGAGCATCGGCCTGTGGACTGAAAGGTCCCGGGTTCGATTCCGGTCAGGAGCATGTACCTGGGTTGCGGGCATATCCCCAGTAGGAGATGTGCAGGAGGCAGCTGATCGATGTTTCTCTCTCATCGATGTTTCTGGCTCTCTATCTCTCTCCCTTCCTCTCTGTGGAAAATCAATAAAATATATTAAAAAAAAAATTTTAAAACAACAACAACAAAGAACAAAATAAAATAAAATACTAAAAAATACACATGACTTAAATAAGAGAATCTTTATTGTGCAAAATAACAGCTTACCTTAGGGTGCACCATGACAATTTTGCGTAAAAAATTCTTTATAAGCAGACTATCTGTCATCAAAGTTCTTGGCTTTTCATCAACCTGTAACAACACAACAAAACATCCACCACTTATACACAAACTCAAAAGCATAAATGAATCAAATTATGATATTGCTTCCTATAAAAATAACACCTCAGAAAGCTTTTCAGACATTCAAGGGGAAACATCTTTGGGTCTTAGAATTAGACACAAAAGGGAATCTAATAGCCATCACTTCTTAGGTTAAAGTACTTATTTTATGGACCTTCAGGAGACACATGAACAATGATTATAGTAAAACCCACAATATCAAAATTACCTTCAGGAACAAATTTAAAAGTAATTTAAAGTAATTCAGAATGAACCTGAGAAAAACAACGTTTGTATTAAGAATATGAGTGAAGCCTGGCTGGCGTGGCTCTGTGGTTGAGCTTCTACCCATGAACCAAGAGGTCACTGGATCGATTCTTGGTCAGGCACATGCCTGGGTTTCAGGCTTGATCCCTAGTAAAGGGCATGCAGGAGGCAGCTGATAGATATTTCTAGCTCTCTATCACTCTCCCTTCCTCTCTCTAAAATCAATTTTAAGCTGTAACCGGTTTGGCTCAGTGGATAGAGCGTCAGCCTGCGAACTGAAAGGTTCCAGGTTCGATTCCGGTCAAGGGCATGTACCTTGGTTGTGGGCACATCCCCAGTAGGGGGTGTGCAGGAGGCAGCTGACCGATGTTTCTCATCGATGTTTCTAACTCTCTATCCCTCTCCCTTCCTCTCTGTAAAAAATCAATAAATATATTTTAAAAATAAAATACAATCAATTTTAAAAAACATATATAAAAAATTACTTAAGTGACCATGGATAAAAAAATCACTTAACTGCTCTGGACCTTATTTCCTAATCTGCAAAAGAGGGGTAATACCCTTTTACCTCACAGAACTGTTTTAAGGATCAAATAATCTGAAAAAAATATATATATAGAACCCTAATATGCAAAATATAAAACCCTAATATGCAAATAGACCAAATGGCGGAATAACTGAACAACTGGTCGCTATGATGTGCACTGACCACCAGGGGGCGCACACGGAACATGGCAGATGTTGGCAGCAGGCAACAGAGTGTGGAACATGGCGGGTGTCGGCCATGGTGGGATGGTGGAGCAGGTGAGCAGGGGTGCCTGACCAAGGCAGGGTGCTGGTTGCTGTCATCAGGGTGAGCCTCTGGTGATTACTGAAAATTCTTTGCTCCTGTGTGCCACGATCCTGCCTGATGCACCTGCTGCTGGCACCAGCCCGATCGCTCAGCTCCATCAGTGGGTGCAAGCTGTGGCTGCCAGCCCCAATCGCCCCTGAGGGCTTCTCCACCTTCCCCTGCTCCTGAGGGGTAATCGGGGCAGCAGCTGTCGTTCGCACCTGCTGCTGGTGCCAGCCCCAATCACTCTATGATGTCAGCGGGTGTGAGCGGGCCAGCACTGTCAGCACATAGGAATGGTGGGAACGGGGCTGCCTGCTGGTAGAGAGGGGACCGGGGGCCACGGTGGGAGGGGCCAGGCAGGGGTACGGAGGATGGGCCAAGACCCACCCTTGTGCCCACCACGCCCTTGCAGCCCACAGTTCCTTTTAAGGTGCACGATTTCGTGCACTGGGCCCCTAGTATGTTATACATGGTAATAATAATAATAGATACCACTTGTTGAATGACTACTAAATGGCAAGCATTGTGCAGGTGCTATATACACATTATCTCCCAGCAATCCTGGAGGTAGGTATTACTATTCCTTCTTTGTAGATTTAAAACAAAAACTGAGGCTCAGAGAAGTTAAGTAACTTGCCTAAGGTCACTAAACTGTTCAGTGTTAGAGCCAGAATTTGATCCTTAATCTATCTAAAACAAATTTGGCCATGCTCTTTCCAATATACCCTGACACATCCTTATAAATATAGTAAGATTTACCATCCAATGAAGGCTTTCTCTATTCCAGAAATAATGCTAAAGTATCTTATTTATATTACCTATAACCAATATTTTCAGGATGAAAAAAGTGGGGCTCAAAGAAGTTAAAACTTTTGCAAGCATACCTAATCTGGCTCCAAAGCTTTAGTATTAACCACTTTCCTATATTAACTCACTATTTTTAATATTGTGTCCCTAAAACCAAAATTGGAGAGTGTCCCCTGGAAAAGGGGGAAGTCTAGAATAAGAAGAAGAAGAAATAGAGTCAGAATTAGTAAGTTCTTATTGGTGGCTCAGAGAATACAGAGCCATGTACTGGGAACATAGTAAAGGAAAAAAAAGGTCCAATCTCAAAATCTCATAATAAAGAGAAACATGCAAATATTTAATAAAGGATAAATTATAACACCTTTTATAAATACACTGAAAAAAAGCTCAAGAACTGTGTGATGGGTTGGGGATAATTAGAAAAAAATTAGAAAAAAGGGGTTATAATTATTAGAAAAATTTGGAAACCAATCTACAATTATTCATACACATAAATAGTGGTAATTAAATGGTAACTGCAGCACACATCATAGTCACATCCTTCATTTAAAATTTTTTATTATAAAATGTTCAAACAGTAGGAAAGCAATGATCTCTTAAAAGCATTTTCTGTACTTAACACTTCAAAACAACTTCTTGGAACAGTTTCAAACTTCTGTAACCTTGGTGATTATAGGGCGTGTCATAGAAAGCACTAATTATATCTAGCAAATACATGAAAGTTCCTTGAGCAGCTACCAGAGAGGAGCTACAATTAATAATGATGAGAGCTACCATTTAATGAACACCTGCTAGATGACAAGCCGTTTATATGCAAGCAGAAAACACCCCCACCTTATTGATGATAATGAAACTAAATAAACTAATTAGTCTGTCCAAGGTAACATATAGCTCGTTAAGTGGCAGAATTGGTATTCAAACCTAGATCTGATTATCTCCAAACCCAACATTCCACTATGCAATGCTGCCTCTCCAAAGAATGTTCATTTTCTATGCATATAGCTATCTGAATCAGATATTGCATAATCTGCCATTATTTTTTATGGATTTTGGCAGGCAATGCTTATGCATGACTACTGAATATATGTATTTATTCACTAATAAAACACTTAATGTTGCTTATTATGCACCTAGGCCTACAGAGATAAAACAATCTCAATTTGAAGAGTTCACAGTAAGTACAAAAGACATACAAATAAATAACTTTATGACAACATAAAAAGTTTTATGATTTAAATATATAAAAAGATGCTAAAGAAATACAAGAAGGACTGGCACCTAATCCAGACGAGAAGATAAAGAGACCTAAGGTCAGGTCAACAGAGGACAGTTAACATAAAGCAAATAGCTTCTTTTAAGATCTCATAAATTATTGAGACAAAGAGAGACAGAGATGGCCAGGCAGACAGGCACACTTTGACTGACTGCAAATTCTTTTATGGCCTTTTATAATTGTGTGTTAGAAACCCAGTACCCCAGCCTGACATACCTACAGAAGCAGTGAATTTACTTAAGTGCTCTTAGTAAAAAACATATGCTGCCACCCCTTGGCAGCAGAAACCACCATTGAATTATATGTTTCAGCCTTTACATTTAAATACAAGTCTAATTATATGATAGAATATGGGAGCTGTTTTATATTTTGAAACCTGAACTTATGCAGTCATGGGACCTATATGACTTTCTAGAAGAGTCAATCAGTGTCTCTTGTCTTTAAATAGACAATAGGTAAATACATAAATATGTATATATATATTAATATGTGTGTATATATATATATAAAGTCTACCCATTTTTTTCATTTAGTATTATAGCAAAATATAAATATCCTATCTAATAATAGACAAACAGGGTAATTGATCATACCTTCACTACGTCTCCCATTGGCCAATCAGCATGATATGCAAATTAACCACCAACAAAGATGGCGGTTAATTTGCATACATAGGCTCCAAGCAGCGAAGCCCGAAGACTGAAGGTGAGCCGGAGCCGCGAAGATGGAAGGCAGCTCCAGCTGGGGCTGCAAAGATGGAGGATGGAAGGCGGCTCCGACTGGAGAGAAGGCCTGGGTCTTGGATGCCAGAGGAAAACCGGTGCAGGAAGCCAGAAGGGAAGGCCTATTGCACGAATCTCTTTGTGCAACAGGCCTCTAGTATATAAATAAATATAAAAATGGGTAAAGATGTCAAGAAAATCCTGTAAAATCAAATTTTGTTTGTTACCCAGCCTAATAGACCTCAAGATGCAGTACTGACTCAGCATAACCAAAAACCCCACCTCTCTTCTAAATGAAGCTTTTCTCAGTCTTTCCTGAGATTAGCAATTCTCTCATGCCCAAAGCAGATTCTTTATTACTAGAGGCCTGGTGCACAAAATTCGTGCACTCAGGGAGGGGCAGGTCCCTCAGCCCGGATTGTAAGAAGGTGCAGGCCAGGCCGAGGGACCCCACTGGTGCACGATTGGGGCCAAGGAGGGACGTAGGAGGTTGGCCAGTCAGGGAGGGACTGTGAGAGGGCTCCAGGGCATGTCCAGCCCATCTCATTCAATCCCATCACCCGGACCCCAGCAGCAAGCTAGTATCTGCCCCCTGATGGTCAGTGCATGTCACAGTGAGCAATTGAGCAGCTTTAGCATATCATTAGCATATTACACTTTGACTGGTTGAATGGACAACTGGATGACCAGACACTTAGCATATTAGGCTTTTATTATATAGGATAGCTTTTTCATGGATGTCTGCCATGAACCTTGCTACTTGACCCTTCTCCCCAATTGAGGTATATGAAATCTTTCACAATCTCCTCTCTTTCTCCTCTTACTATCTTCAAATACCTTTATTATTTTTTAATCCACCTGAGGGTATTTTCCAATTTATTTTTAAAGAGAATGGAAGAGAGAAAGACAGACATAAATACTGATGTGAGAGAAACACATTCACTGGTTGCCTTTGGGAGGAACCCAGACTGGGGAGGAGCCTGCAACTGAGGTACAAGTATGTGCCCATGACAGAAATCAAACTCTGGACCCTTCAGTCCGTAGGCTGACACTCTATCCATGGAGCCAAACTGGCTAGGGCTTCAAATACCTTTAAATAGCTGCCCAGTACCAGAGACAATGGAACAAATGCTTTCAGGAAATCCTTATTCCTCTGAGGTTATATTTCTCTTTTACAAACTCTCTCCATCAATCACCAGCTGACTGCTGAGCACTAAACTCACAGTTTTCCTCTGCACTTCAAGTCCTGCCATCATTTTAGCTGATTTCCACATCCAAGTAGTTGACCAGTCCAAGCAACAATTTAAGTCTCACAATTCCCTGGCCCCTTCAACTTCAATAATCTTGACTTACACTCATTTCCAGACATACATTTCCATAGTCATAGCTTGAAACCGTACCATTCTGGAAACCTTAAAATGAAATATTCCATTTTTTAAAATATATTTTATTGATGTTTTACATAGAGGAAGGGAGATAGAGTTAGAAACATCGATGAGAAACATCGATCAACTGCCTCTTGCACACCTCCTACTGGGGATGTGCCCGCAACCAAGGTACATGCCCTTGACCGGAATTGAACCTGGGACCCTTCAGTCCACAGGCCGATGCTCTATCCACTGAGCCAAACCGGTTAGGGCTGAAATGTTCCATTTTTATGGGAAAAGGTATATACCAAGTTGTTAATAGTGGCTACCTTGATTAAGTCAAATTATTTGTGCTCTAAATGCTCACTTTTTCTTGTGGGAAACACTGCTTTTGTCATAAGGAGAAAAAACACACCCAAGAGAAACTTTATTACTCTGATGACAACTTCTTATTCTTTTAAGTCTCTAAACCCCTTATAGTCAGAATATCTGTTTTTCAGCCTCATCAAGGCCTAGATCTTGACCCCTTCCCACTGGGTTAGGTACCTTTCCTCTATGCAATCATAGCATTCAGTGCTTACTTCTATCATGATGCATATTACACTGTATTGTAATTACCTGTTTATCTTTTCCTTTAGATTCCAAGTGCCTTGGGATCAAGTAACATGTTTTGGAATTATGTACCTTCAATATCTAGCACAGTGAGACCAACTTGAACAAAAACAGGTTTCTGAATGAATAAATACTGGAACAGCATTGATCAATGAGTAAGGCTTGTTCAAATTCTGTCACTTAAGTTTTGTAGGACCTTAAGAAAGTCAAATTCTGTGAATCTCAGTTTTCTTACCTATAAAGTGGGGTGATAATCCTTGTCCTATCCACTTCATAGAGTACCAGGAGGCTTAATATAAAAATGTTAGGATTGTTCAGACTGACTAAAACACGTGATCTCCTTTTCTAGAACTGCTTTCCTTGGTTCACTGGCATCAGCTATTTTATTGCTATTTGACATTAATAGTTTCAGAGCTGACTAACCATTAATTGCTCCAGATTGTTTACCCTTCAGTTCCCCTAAAGAAGATAAGGCACAGTCAGGGATATTTGTTGTCCTGATACCATACCCATTCCTTTTAGAAGCATACAATTGTTCAAACATGTAGAAAGGCCCCGCAAGTGCTTTTTTGGGAGAATGTTTACGGTACTCTAATTCTTTATGTCTCCACCAACTCAAAGGAAGGAAAGGGGAACTTACCTGCCCAATAGGAATCACTGGCATTTTTAAAGTATTCCAAAGCCCAGGCCACACCTGTTATGAACTGAATTGTGTCGCCCCCAAAATTCATATATTGAAGCCTAGCCCTTCAAGTGACGGTGACTGTATTCAGAGGTAGTACCTTAAAGATGTAATTAAGCATAAATGAGGTCATAAGGGCAAGGCGCTAATTTGATAGAGCTGGTGTCCTTATAAGAAGAGGAAGAGCCCTAGCCAGTTTGCTCAATGGATAGAGCGTTGGCCTGTGGAATGAAGGGTCCCAGTCAAGGGCATGTGCTGGGGCTGCAGGCTCCATACTCAGTAGGGGGCATGCAGGAGGCAACCAGCCAATCACTGATTCTCTCTCATCATTGATGTTTCTATCTCTCTCCCTCTCCCTTCCTCTCTAAAATCAATAAAAATACATTTAAAAAAATAAATTCAGAAGAGGAAGAGATACCAGACAGCTCTCTCCAGATATGTGAAGAAACAGTGACAAGGCACTTTGATCTTGGACTTCTAGCCTCCAGAAGTATAAGAAAATAAATTTCTGTTCACCTAAAGAACTCAACTTTAAGCCACCCAATCTCTGGTATTTTTTATAACAGCACAAGCAGACTAATCCAACATCTTAGACCAATTAAATCAGTACCTTTTGGAGTGGGACACAAATATTAATATTTTGGAAGCTCCTAGATGATTTAAAATTTGTGCAGGAAAGTTTGGGAATTAATGCCTTATTTCATTTCAAGTTTGAACTGTGATGCACCTAAGCTTTTCTTTCCTGTTACTAGATTTGTATAAAAAAGAACCAAATAACAATGATTTATAGAACCACAAAAAAAAAAAAACCTGCCTCAAAAGTCATCTGGAAAGGTGTTACCCTTGAAATATCCTGAGAATAGCTGACTTCCTCTGAAGTCCAATTCAGTTTTGCAGAGGATCCAGGCAGTATAGATTGCATTTCTGTGTGAGAAGAAATGGTGACAAAATAGAACAAACAGTTTGGACAAGCACCAGAATTTCTGGAATTGTTTATTAAACTTAAGAGCCAAGAAGGCTTTTCCCTGATGAAAAGATTATCTGCAAAATTCAAAATATGACTGGAAATAGCTATGCATCAACAAATTGCTTGAACATTTAGAATTACATTATGGGGTTAAGACATTTAATCTCATGTTTTCAATTTTTCACATTTGCTAAATCATTTGTATTTTCAGTTACTTTCCACAAGGTCATATCCAATGCCAGAAATCTTCAGAGTTCTATCTGATATTCTTGAATTTTTTAAATAAATTCATTATTTAATAAACACAAATCCAGCAAGTGAGCTTATTTAGAACCAAAAGTGGAAAAATTCAAGAATGACCCTCTCAGCCACCTACTAATATATTGTTACTTAATAAGGTACTTTTTAACAAAGAAAAACAAATCTTGCTACTTTAATTCATAAATTAACCACATGGTGCATTTACATGTGTTGACTCAATTATATTTCCACAAGGCATCAGTGAGTCCTGGGTCATCAACAAAGAGTACCTCAAAGTATGCACAAACTCTTCTTCCTTTCCGTACCCTGACACTCATATTACAAAAAGAAAAAACAAATTTCCCATTTTATAAAATGCCATCCTTATTTCATCTCTATAGTAGTATTATAAAGAACTAACTATAAATATAGATATCTCAGTTTCCACAAGTTCTACTTTGTAAGTGAGGTTGACAATAATGTTATATAAGAACTCAACTTTAAGAATGTAATAATAGCCCGGCCGGCATGGCTCAGTGGTTGAGTGTTATCCTATGAACCAGGAGGCCATGGTTCGATTCCCTGTCAGGGCAAATGCCCAAGTTGGAGCTTCACCCCCATTAGGGGGTGTGCAGGAGGCAGCCCAATCAATGATCCTCTCTCATCATTGATGTTTCTCTCTGTCCTCCCTTCCTCTCTGAAATCAATATATATTTTTAAAAATATAACAACAAAATATATCCCCAAACACCACAACTTTTTCCTAAAGCATTCATACTATATATCTAATAAAATTTTAATCATCTCAAAAAGTATGGATATTAACCCAGCCAGTGTGTCTTAGTGGTTGAGTGTCAACTTTCAACCAGGAGGTCACAGTCCAATTCCCTATCAGGGCACATGCCCAGGTTGCAGGCTCGATCCTCAGGGTGGTGTGTGCAGGAGGAGCTGATCAATGATTTTCTCTCATCATTGGTGTTCCTATCTCTCTCTCCTCCCATTTTGAAATCAATAAAAATATATTTTTAAAAAATTTTAAAGGACTTTACCAAGATCAAGTTCTATCAATCTTAATGGGTAATATTTTCTTGCCATTAGTGTGCTTTTCAAATATAATTCAGTCACAAAGCCCAGGATAATATGGTAACAAGGTTATGCTACACTGAAGTTTAATGAACTTGGCACTGAACCAGGATACCTTACGTCAATCTTTACCACTTACGGACTTTCCGACCTAAGGCAACCCCTTTTTTTCTGTGAATTGGTAACCTTTCTGTGAAATAAAAAAAATATTGTTCCATTGTTCCCGAATCCTATTTCTCTTTGAAGGAGTAATACAGCAGGATGGGGAAAACATGTAGATGTGTGAAAAAAAGGCTTGTCAATAACTTTGAATTCTCCAGAAATCTTAATAACAATCCTATATAATAAAAGCCTATATAATAAAAGTGTCCGAATGTTCGACCATTTAACCAGTCGCTATGACACTCACTGACCACCAGGGGGAAGACGCTCCGACTGGTAGGTTAGCTTGCTGCTGGGGTTTGGCCGATCGGGACTGGGCGAGATGGGCCGGACATGACCTGGAGCCCTCCTGTGGTCCCTCCCCAGCCCCCAGATCATGCATCAATGGGATCCCTCAGCTTGGCCTGCGCCCTCTCACAATCTGGGACCTCTTGGGGGATGTCAGAGAGCCGGTTTTGGCCCAATCCCCGCAGGCCAGGCCGAGGGACCCCACCAGTGCACGGATCCGTGCACCAGGCCTCTAGCTTTAAATAAAATATGTGGTTATTTGGGAGGGAAATCAATTTCAGTTGCCTTATCCCATACATGCATACATACACACACACACACAGAATCAAGATGACTGACAAAAGAATTAAATAAAAGCCTCCTATTTCAAGATAAGTTAAGCATATATTGAAATCTCATCTTCCCATTCAAACATATGATAAAACAAATATTTTTAAATTTTAATAAATATACAGTCATAGTAAGAAAAACAGAAGTGAGAAATCTTTATAGACCAGACATGGAAAGGTATTCCCTCATCTTCTGGAAGAAAAAAGAGAGGGATTCCACAATGGTAAGTAAGGACCAACGATGCACCATATTTGGGGTCTGTACTAAGAAAAAACAATAGGGCTAATAATGTGACACATATAAGTTTAAGAGCAAGAGCCACACAGGCCATACACAGGAGATCTGATAACCAAAACAAAAACAAAGACCAGACATGTGCTGCCTGCTTACCTGAGGGTTGGTTAAAGCCAAGTAATGATAGTAGCAGCATCAATGATGTAGAATGAGGGCTATAAAGCCATGTCATATAAGTGGGGATGGGACTCAGAATTATATAATCTATTAAGATGCAAGAGCTTTGTATCTTGACCCCCACAAGCAAAGTTTAATCTTACAATATACAATTAACAGTTGAAAGCAAAAATAATAACACTGTAAGGCAGAAATTATGACATTTGAAAATGCCCAAAACAGAGCAAAGAAAAATAGTTTTGACAAAATTGTCATAATTTAAAGATGCTTTGATTGTCTATATCAGTGATGGCGAACCTTTTGAGCTCGGCATGTCAGCATTTTGAAAAACCCTAACTTAACTCTGGTGCCGTATCACATATAGAAATTTTTTGATATTTGCAACCATAGTAAAACAAAGACTTACATTTTTGATATTTATTTTATATATTTAAATGCCATTTAACAAAGATAAATCAACCAAAAAAATGAGTTCGCGTGTCACCTCTGACACGCATGTCATAAGTTCGCCGTCACTGGTCTATATAGAGGATCCAAGAGAATCTACAGATAAACAATCAAAATTAAAAATGAATACCATTTGTAATAGCAACAAAAACTATAATAGGAATAAATATAACAAAATTCACATAAAATCTTGAACATTTCTCAATAGTGAGGTATGATTAGATAACCTTAATAAGGAAAGGAGTAAAGAAATATTAAGGAAGCAAAAGAAGAAAAATTCATTTATTTTAACTTATTTGATCTTCACTTAATCGTCTCTTTATAAAATCTTGTCATGTGTTATGCAAATCTGGCAGTAAGAGGCTATTTAGAACATATCAAAAGCCTGAAGACTAAGTATGGATTTACAGGGTAACCAATGACCTGTGAGTCCACAAACTCTTCTTTACTTTTAAATATGAAGCTGAAATAAATCTCAGTTTCCCCGTCTCTGAAACAGAAATGGTGATAATACTTAAGTCTGACCTACCTCATTCAAGAATGAATGAGATCATATCTACAAAATGAACTCCTGATGGAAAAAGTGTTAGATATGTATTGCACTTAGAGTTGTTGACCTTGGAAGATATAAAATTCTATCTTTTTAATCTTTGAATATGAGGATCTCAGATTTAAAAATTAAAAGTAAGTCAGACATCCAAGAGTTCACTGTTGTGAGTTTCTCACTCAATGTTGAGCAAGCCTGGACCTGTCAATCTAATGTACAAAAAGCACCACTCCTCACTTCCTTTCCCAACAAATTAACAAAGACTACAAACAAAACTAAACTTTTTAAAAATAGCCTCCGTGATGCCAAAAGGGTGAAGTACAGGATAAAAGCTATAACTGAACTATCATTACCATATAACCATATGTCAACAGCAAAGCTATCTCCCCTATTTACAAGGGCTGTTAATTCTTATTAGTGTTTTGAATAATAATAATAAAAAAAAGCCATACATTTTCTGATTTGGGACAAACACTAGAATATTTTTTAAAATGAATGCCAAGCTGCATTTTAGTAGAGTTAAATTATGCCAATAAATATGGGAATGAGGAGATATTTATTTTTTTTTTATTTTTAAAACATATTTTTATTGATTTCAGAGAGGAAGGGAGAGGGGAGAGAAAGACAGAAACATCAATGATGAGAGAGAATCACTGATTGGTTGCCCCCTGCACGTCCCCTACTAGGGCACATACCTGCAACCTGGGCATGTGCCCTTAACCAAAATCAAACCTGGGACCCTTCAGGACAATGCTCTATCCACTGAGCCAAACCGGCTAGGGTTTGAGGAGATATTTAAAAAGATAAATGTGGTGACTTGGGGGGAGGGGTGTGGAGTATAGGGGAGATAAATAGTGATAGAAGGAGGCTTGACATGGGGTGGTGAACACACAATACAGTGTACAGATGATGTGTTGTGGAATTTACACTTAAAATCTGTATAATTTGCCAAAATCGGTTTGGCTCAGTGGATAGAGCGTCGGCCTGCAGACTGAGGGGTCCCGGGTTCGATTCCGGTCAGGGGCATGTACGTTGGTTGCGGGCACATCCCCAGTAGGAGATGTGCAGGAGGCGGCTGATCGATGTTTCTCTCTCATCGATGTTTCTAACTCTCTATCTCTCTCCCTGCCTCTCTGTAAAAAAATCAATAAAATATATTTTAAAAAATCTGTATAATTTAATCAGTGTCACCCCAGTAAATTCAATAAAAAGGAAAAGTGAGATGAAATCAATCAAAGTAATATGAATAGAAGAGGCAAGAAAGAAACAACAAAATAGAGACCTATATATATGGGTTTTTTTCATATTCCCCCATCTCATCATTCTCTTCTACTCTTTCTTTTCATCTTTTCTTCACTAGAGTAAGGACATGATAGGAAGTAGCTTCTAGACCTAGGCAAAAAGGGCAAACTAAAACCATCATGTTTCACCAAATAGATATTTATGATAGAAGTGGTTCTATATAAATGGGTAAACATATAAATAAATTAATATATAAATGGATTTCTACATAGACAAGTATATAATGCAGCATAATCTATATATATAAAAGGCTAAGTGACCATCTGTCCATCCGACCATCTGGTAGACATGACACGCACTGGCAATCTATAATAACAAAAGGGTAATATGCTAATTAGACTGAACGTCCTTATGGGTGTCATTCCGGACGTCCTTCCAGATGAAGGTGGGGCTGGAGCAAAGCCCAGGTCCCAGGTGCCAGAGGGAAGCTGGTACCAGCAGCTGGGGGAAAGAAGGCGTACTCTTGCACAAATTTTCATGCATCGGGCCTCTAGTACATAAATTAATATAAAATAATGAGAATTTTTAAACACAAGAATTTATCTTAATGGGCATCATCCTTCAAAGTATAGAAGATTATTCTAATTCACAGAGGACCTCAAATCTGGTTGGAGGTATTTTATTCTAATAAGCAATCAAGAGGAACATAAAGCTCTGTTTTAATTAATATATATTTTAATATATAATAATTCTATAGTATAAAAAGCAAAATTAACAAAAAATCAATTCGATTAGATAATGGAGAAGCCAAAAGTCAAAAATTGAAGCCTGTAGAATTATGAGAATGTTAGTGCTATATCACTGCAAGAAATGCAGCTATTATACAGCAAATTAGTTTTCAAGAAAATGAACCCCTTTTTAGACATGTCACACATGATTTTTCAGAGGGACTTTCAAATGGAATAATAGTCTAATTGACAATAAAAGCCAGAAACATGTTAGTAATAGAAAGGGAAAAAAAATAAGTTTCATTAGCATAGAAACGATCATTAAAGTCCCAAAAGTATCAAAGCTATCTGAAGTAAATGTAGAATAATGATGCAGAATAATGAAGGGAAGAAAGTCATAATGGTGACTGAACTTTAGAAGAATATCTTTTTAAAAAATGTTTATTTTTAGAGAGAGAAAAAAACATCGATTTGTTGTTCCACTTATTTATATATTCATTGGTTGATTATTTTTTAATATGTTTTATTGATTTTTTACAGAGAGGAAGGGAGAGGGATAGAGAGCTAGAAACATCGATGAGAGAGAATCATCGATCAGCTGCCTCCTGCACACTCCCTACTGGGTATGTGCCCACAACCAAGGTACATTTCCTTGACCAAAATCGAACCTGGGACCCTGGAATCCGCAGGCCAACGCTCCCTCCACTGAGCCAAACCGGTTAGGGCTATGTTTTTATTTTATAATCCACACCCGGTGATATGTTTCCATTGATTTTTAGAGGGAGAGGGAGAGAGAAAAAAGCATAAATGTATGAAACATTGATTGGCTGCCTCCCACACGATCCCCGACCTGTGAAGGAACCTGCAACCCAGATACGTGCCCTGATTAGGAACTGAACCTGCAACTCTTTGGTGTATGGTACAATGCTCCAACCAAATGAGCGTCCCAACCAGGGCCATTGATTGATTCTTGTATATGCCCTGACCAGGGATTGAACCCACAACCTTGGCATATTGGGATGCTGTGCTAACCAACTGAGCTACCTGGGCAGGGCCTAGGGAAATATCTTCTAAGTTACCAAATAAGCACCTAGAACATACGTACCTCCATAATAGTACTTAAAGCATTGTATTTTATTTTCAGAGCTACCTCTCCCTATGACTTCCTTGTGACAAGATGTTCAATAAAGGTTTACTGTATAAAAGTATAACTAGTTAGGGACCAAAGAAGATAGAAAACAAAAAACAGAACACATACCATTAAAGAGTAGGAAAATAGGGAGGTTTTCTTGATTATTATTTATTAATCTAGCATAAATAAAACACCCAGAAATATGAGCCTGTTTGTATAGGAATTGATCTGAAGTACTCCAGGTCCAGAGAAAAAGTACCTTGATACAACCTTGATAGAATAGATTGAAAACTAAAGGAAACTGATGTTGAATGGCTCTACAATATACTAGTACAGTTCCCCTAAAGAGAGGTCAGACCTTCTTTCAGGCAGAGAGAAATCAACTGAGCAATGAAGTAGATATAACGTAGTTAACGAACTAAATTCAGAGGCACACTGTTAATTTTGTATAAGTGCGTAATTCTTTAGCATCAGAAAATCTGATGGTTAATGAATCAGCCATCAGAGACTTCCTGATGAAGCTAATTAAAGAATATAAAGATTTGTGAATGGACCAATTTATTTATTTTTTAAATATATTTTATTAATTTTTTACAGAGAGGAAGGGAGAGGGATAGAGAGTTAGAAACATTGATGAGAGAGAAACATTGATCAGCTGCCTCCTACACACCTCCTACTAGGGATGTGCCTGCAACCAAGGTACATGCCCTTGACCGGAATCAAACCTGGGACCTTTCAGTCCACAGGCTAATGCTCTATCCACTGAGCCAAACCAGTTAGGGCTGTGAATGGACCAATTTAAAGCAGTTTGAAAATATTAAGGAATGCTAAATAAATAACAATAGTAATAAAGGCATAATGACTGATGCATAAGCTAGAAAGATAAGGGATTCAAATTCTGGTTTTGGACAATTTCTTTTGTGAGCTTCAGTGAGTCATTTCTGTTGCTAATTAGTAAGAATAAATAGCAATATTGAGTGGATGTTGGTAGTATTAAGAATCCTAACAGCTGAAGAGAAAACAGGCTAACATTGGCTACTAAATGTGATTAAGACTCAATTTTTATTGTGTACTTGATGTGCAGTACTTCCTCTTTGGACAAAAGCCATCTCCACTTCATCACAAGACTATAAAAATATGATTAAATAATCCTGACCGGTTTGGCTCAGTGGATAGAGCATCGGCTTGTGGACTGAAGGGTCCTAGGTTCGATTCTGATCAAGGGCATGTACCTTGGTTGCAGGCACATCCCCAGTGGGGGCTGTGCAGGAGGCAGCTGATCGATGATTCTCTCTCATCGATGTTTCTAACTCTCTATCTCTCTCCCTTCCTCTCTGTAAAAAATCAATAAAATATATTTTTAAAAATATAATTAAATAAATATGCATATAGTTGCTTTGATTTTTAAAGTAACAATTACATTAAGTCAACATGAAACAAACTGTCTTAATGCCTGTATAAACAAAATAAATAGGTGATTATTCCATAAACTATACTCAATTCATTATCTTCTCTCTAGTATTAACAATGATAATAAAACCATTCCCTTATATTGTACATGGCTTTTAGTCTCATGGAAAATGGGTAATTCTTTACCTTTTAGGAAGTTCCTGTAGAACAAACCACCATAAATGCTTTCTGCAGAAGCAACTATAAAAAACAAACAAGAAAATATCATAAATAAAACAATTAAATGGATTTTATCTAAAGAATCAAATGGGAGCCTAAAAATACGGCTTATAGACACAACATAAAAAAGGTGACCACTACTAATGAGTTCAGTAAAAATGGAGGCATCAAAGAAAAATTATGAAATCACATGACTGTTTGGAGCAGAATAACTTCTTGGAGATGGGACCAAATAGCAAGTCTTTTCACTTATATTCAATACCAGTACTGCCTCTTTGGATATTACTATTCCCAGTAGGAAAGGGATTTAGGAAGACTGCAAACTGTAGGTAGTAAATAGAGTATATCATGCCAATAACCCATATTCCAGTGTAAGATTCAATAAAAATTTTTGGCTTTCTTTTAACCAATTTACTCATTAGTAAAAAATACTTTATTAGACTATCAGGTAAGAATTCTCTGTATCTAGAGTTCTAAATTGGAATGTTAGGACATTTGGAGCAATAATTCTTCATGGGAAGAAGGTGAAGGAAAAAGCATACCCTAAGAAGGGGAAAACGATGAGAACTACATGGAGGCTTTTTTCCAAATTGAATATGTCCTCTCACTGAAGAATGTGATCTGATAATTAAGAATCTAATCATCACTGCCAAATGTGTCTATCCCTCAAGAAAGTTGTATTCTTTAAGCAGGGAACAAAGGTTGAGAATGTGACTAATGGCTACTGTACTGAGTAGCACAGATATAGAACATTCCCGTTATCACAAAAAGTTCTATTAGATAAGCAATGTCCTAGATTTTGAATGATCTGGACAAATGGTACATACTTCAAAAGGCATAAGTCCAAGTAGCATAGAACATTTAATAAGAGACAATCATCTATTTTTTTTCTTAGTGTTCCTCACAGGCATACACTGGCCATATCTTAAAGAAGAGTGGGTCATTGGGACAGGGATGGCATGTAGGAGTAGATCTATACTAGTGATTTGTGAGGAGCTAGAACATTAACAAGAAAAATTAACAAAATCTGTATGTCTTGCGGCATGTTCATGATATTTTTCAATTGCATGTCACACTTTTTCTTCTAACACCTCTTAGTTTTAAGAAGTATATGTCAACAACTGTTGAAAATGGGCACTTTTGGTGCACATGCTTAAGGAAAACAATCATCCTACACTCCATCCATCCCCCAATTTTCAGCTATACTTCTGTTTCTGTATTAAAGTGCTGTCATTCAAAGATGACAGTAGAGACTAAATTGTAGAACACATTTTTAGAGCAACAGCATTCCCCAAAATTCCCTCTTTAGAACAAATGATCTTAAAAAACAAAAAATTTTTAAAGAGCTATAAGGTCAAATATGTTTAGGAAATGTTATACATAACCCGTTTTGAATGATTCACAGTCCACGATGGCATATTAAAGGCTCTGAGAAGATCTAAAGTAATGACACTTTAGATTCCACTTTGTAAAGTATTTGATTGTCTAACAGTTAGACTCTAACTGCTATGCTGTATACCTGATACTAATACAAAATATTGTAAACTGTAATTTTAAAAAAAAACTCCTTGATTTTAACTGGCATTCCCCAAATGTAGATGACTACATTAGCTCCTTTCTCCTAACTCATATACACATCCTGTAGCACACATGGTGGGAAACAATCTAACAAATAACACTTGTTAAAGCCTTCAACAATTACTGATGGAAAGAAACCATGTAAGCATTTCTCAGCTTCTCGTGGATGGATCATTCCAGTAATAAAATTTGCTGGTTTATTGGAAAGTTGAATTTTGTGCCTCTTTTAGAGATTTTGAAGAACTAAGCCCCAATACCTGTCACTTTTTTAAAATATGTTTTAATTTTTTTTGAAAGAGAGAAAGGGAATGTGACAGAGAGAAATATTGATGAGAGACAAACACCATCGATCTTGCATGCCCCTACTGGGTATTGAGTCTGCAACCTGTGCATGTGCCCTGACCAGGACTTGAACCAGTGACTTCTTGGTTCATGGGTCGATGCTCAACTACTGAGCCACACCAGCCTGGAAAGCCCCTGTACTTGTGAATATGTCCTTATTTGGAAATAAGGATGTCATCAAGTTAAGATGAGGTGGTACCAGATTAAGGTGACCCTAAATCCCAGTGCTGTCCTTATAAGAAGACACAGACACAGATTAACATCAGGTGAAGACAGATGCAGAGATTGGAGTGATATGTCTACAAGTCAAGAAACACCAAGGGCCTGCCAGAAGCTAGGAGAGAGACATGGAATAGATTTCTCCCTCAGAGCCTCCTAAAAAGGAACCAAACCTACTGATACTTTGATTTTGGATTTTTAGTTCCGTAACTGTGAGGGAATATCTTTATTTTGTTTTAAGACACCCAGTTTGTGGTACTTTGTTACAGCAGCCCTACATAAGTAATATTCTATCTACCTGGTGAGACTATGACCACATGAATAGAAAAAATCTAGAAGAATATATATTGAATGTTATTTAATAATTATCACAAGAGGTAAGATTATCAGAAAGTCTCACTTTCCATAATATATGCTTCTGTAATGTTGGAATATTTTGTGAGAAGCATATATCACCTTTCCTCCTACCAAAGGAAAGGAAGGAAGGAAGGGAGGGAGGGAGGGAGGGAGGGAGGAAGGAAGGGAGGAAGGAAGGAAGGAAGGAAGGAAGGAAGGAAGGAAGGAAGGAAGGAAGGAAGAAAATAAGTACAGAGAGATCAGAGACAATCCAGAGAAATGCTCCCTATACTACATGGGTTGAGGAAATCCATTAGGCTCAAAATACCTTTGGAATGGGTTTCTTGCCAAAAGATAGTGTGGCTCAAGTCCTTTGCTTTGAGTGAAATCAAGTTTATATTAGCAAGAGTTTACTGGATTAGAATCAATGCATAATCTAAAACAACCATATATAGACCAACATCAACCTAGCCACATAGCTAACCATCTCTCTCATGAATGGTGGAAACTACGTCCAGTCAGAGTGGAGTTCATGTAGAGTAGAAGCAAACCAACCTATCATACCTCTCTTGAGGATGTTTACTGACAGGTACACAAAGAGAAGACATGTGATTATGGTTCAGGTGAGAAAATGTCTTGTAGAGCCTACAGTACTACCCAGTCTCAACTGGGACTCAGGGTGATTGCCTCCTCTAAGGTTTTAGGACAACTTCATTCCAAAGTATCCTTCAATAAATCTACACACACACACACACACACACACACACACACACACACCAAAACCCAAACAAACAAGGAAGTTATCACTTGGCAAGTTCAAGAAAATTAGTTTCAGAGTCACTCAATACATTAGCTTCTCTGAAAAGTTTAGACAAAATGGCAAAAAGAATAAGTGCCAAATGGAAGAGATATGTATTTTCAAACTAACTGCAAGTTAGGATTATCAAAGTATGCACTATTCATCATTTTATTTCTTTTCTTCCTCCATTATTTTTTTGGCTTCTCCAACTACTAAAGGCTAGACATGAAAGAAAGGAGATAAAATATAATGTAATATCATTTTGCTGTAAAAGAGGAGGTGAAAACCAAAAGCAAGAGTGAGATTATTTCTGAGCAATTTTACCTTAAGCCAGTAAAATAAAGGATCCTGTGATGTCATTCTACTCAAGTTTTCCTATATGACACATTTGTAAATCTATCAGCAGATACTTATTGCATAATCATTTAAGTTTTTTAACTATGGAACCCTGAAGTGGTAACATAAAAGATTATGACTAATTGAATTTTTAAAATAAACTATAACATAAATCATGACAATCAAAGATAGAGAAATCAACATTTTTCTTCCTCCACTTACTAGTTGTTACACAATGAAGAGTATTTTCCTGTTGCTTAGAATTTAATGCTTCTATGGAAATCACTAGCTGTCCTTCTAGCAATGCTCCATTTGCTGTTTCACACTTCCAGTGAATTATTAAATATTTCAAAATCTGAAAAGGTCATAATTCAAAGAAAACACAATCTTCTTTAGAAATCATGATAATAAAATTATGATAGTTAATAATTTAATTTCAAAAAATAATCTTGCTTGCAAAATGTCAGATTTACATTTGTTCAGAACAAAGCATTGTGTCTAAACAGAAGAAATAGCTTAGGGAGTGACCTAAAGGAGACAGTGAAATTCAACACAATGCCCAACAAGACAGGAAGTGGAGACACCAAATTCCTTTATTCAAAGAATAAGTTCATCTGGAAATAATTTGAAAAATTAAGTGGGGATTTGTTTTTCTGTCTCTTTTTTTTTTCTTCCCAAATAAAATCAAACATTAAGTTATGACTCATCTTTAGCTTTCATTAAATCAACATTTCTAAGGGTCATAATACTAGTTAAGAACACTGGCTCTGGAGGTAGATGCCTCTTTTTTAACCCTGATGTCCCAATTCTAGCACGTGACCATGGGAACTTATTGCTCTGGATCTCAGCTTCCTCGTTTATAAAAATGAGAACCACATACGGCTACTGCTGAACATGCAAACTGCTTAATACAGTGCCTGGCATGTAGTAAATGCTTAATAAATATTACCCATTATCCTATATAATAAAAGGATAATATGCAAATTGACCCTAACAGAACAACTGGGAATGACTGGTCACTATGACACACACTGACCACCAGGGGGCAGGCGCTCAATGCAGGAGCTGCCCCCTGGTGGTCAGTGCACTCCCACAGGGGGAGCTCTGCTCAGCCACAGGCCAGGCTGATCAAGCACAGTGATGGTGGCGGCAGCCTTTCCCGCCTCCTCAGCAGCGCTAAGGATGTCTGTCTGCAGCTTACCTCTGCTCCCTGCTAGCAAGTGGACATCCCCTAAGGGGTCCCAGACTGTGAGGGACCCCCTCCCCCCACCGCAGTGCACGCATTTTTGTGCACCGGGCCTCTAGTTTCTAATAAGCTCATCTTCAGTAGACTGCACACAGTATTTTAAGTTGAACAGATCTCCAAGATGTCTGGATGAAACATTCAATCTTGAAGAGATAAATTTGAAACAAAATATATTGTCTTTAGTTCCATTATTATTTATGAACGTGGACACTCACTTCCACATGAAGGTACCATACTAATGATTACCTCTTTAAAAAAAAAAAAAAAAGCATATCTCAGTATGAGAACTTGGGAACTCAGTCCTAATTTGCACCGGAGTTTACAAAGATGGCCTCCAGGATTTGCAGTCTAACTCTCCTTCTGGCATCCCGGGGCTTCCTTATCCGTAATGAGAGCTCGCAGATGGGAAATGAACGCTGACCGGCCAAGGCAGCGGCTCTGCGCTCTGTCCTAGGTTCCGTCGCCTGTAAAATCTCATCCTCCCACTTTCCTGGATGATAACCAAGGCGGCAGGAAGGCCCATGAACTCTACCCGCCGCCAGGTGAACCCCGTGTGTGCAGCTTACGTGCTATCTCGTCGGCCTAGTGTCGCTGACAAGGCCCGGTGCTAAGAATCAACCCGAGCCCTACCCGGTTTGGCTCAGTGGGTAGAGCTTCTGAAAGGTCCCAGGTTCGATTCGGTCACGGGCATGTCCCTGGGTTGCAGGCACATCCCCAGTGTGGGGTGTGCAGGAGGCACCTGATCGGATGTCTCTCTCTCATGGCTGATATTAAAAAAAAAAAAAAAAGAATTCAACCCAAGAACGGCTGTGGGGGCCATCATGGATGACAAGTGCCGCCGGCCGGTGCCAGGGGCTCAGTCCCACCTCCCAGGGCGGGAATCCGTGCTGTGGTCAGAGCTGGGTGCGGCCTTCCATCCCTCACCCGGCGGCTCCCGGCCAGGACCCAGGAAGCCGCCCGCACCTGGGCTGGCCGAGGGCCCACAACCGCTCCCCTCTCTCCCGTTTCGCACGGGTTGGTCCCGTCCATTCTGTCCACGGCCCTCCCGGCACTGGATGGGGCCCCCGAGGCTGGCACCCCTGCCCCAACCCGGGCGAACAGTTTCCTGGGCCTCGGTTTTGACGCGGGGGCGGCAGCATGTGGCCGTTCCCTCGGCTGAGTAACTACCCCTCCGAGGCCCCCGGTGCTTCACTGCCCGAGGCCCCCACACCCGGGGGCCCCCACACCCGGGGGCCCCCACACCCGGGCCTCATCGGCTCCTCACAGCCCTGTGTGCGGCAGGTTGACCGGCACCGAATCCTATCGTTCCCGAACTTTCCTTAGCCCCCTCAGGCAAGGCCACGCCCCTCTGCCCGAACTTCGCGAGGTCTCCCAAAGCCCCGCTTCTCGTAGACTACCCTCTGCTTTGTCTCCCTTCCCGGCATCGTCACCTCACACACAGCCACAGCCGTCCCCTCCATTTCGCACAAGGAGCGGCAGCGACGCCCAGCAGCCGTGCGTCCGCCGGGGCCTCGACCTCCGCCCGCGCTCGCGCCCACGCCCGGCGCACGACGCGGTTTCTTCCCGCCCGCGCGCGCGCGCGCGCCCCGCCCACCGGCCCGCCGCGCCTGCGCACTCGGCGCCGCCCCCACCCCCAAGCCTGCGAGCTGCCGGGAGCTGCGCGGAGCTACCCGTGGGCGGACAGGTGGACGCGGGGCTGGGAAAAGCCCGCGGGCGCGCGCGAGGCGGGAGGTGAGCGGGAAGGAAGCCAGGCCACGACTCCTCCTTCCTCTCGAAAGAAAGAGATTTTCCCACGGTCCTTCCAAAAACGCTTCCGCCGCCCTCAGCGGGGAGAAGACGCGGGTGCGGGACCCCAAGCCGGTTCTTGACCCCCAACCAGACTCACCACTGCGGGGGACGGGGAGGGGGAGCGGCTGCCCCAAGTGCCCCAGGCCAATCTCTGGTTTCCCAGATTTTTAGCAAATAAAAATGCCGGACGGACAGCTGAATTTGAGTTCTCGTTTCAAAAGCGATAATAAAAACTCGATAAGCATACGTATAGTCCATGCAATATTTGGGACAAACTTACACGTTAAAATTTATTGGGGCATTTGAAATTCACAACTGGGCGGCCTGTATTTTCACTGGCAGCCTGTCCCGCATGTCCCCAGGCCTAATGCCGGGGTGCCCAGCCAGCCCCTCCGGAAGGGGACCTCGCCCCCAGGGAACAGGCAGGCGCCTGCTTTCCTAAGCTCCCCGGGCAGGACAAGCTCTGGGGCTTCCGCGGTGTTTCTTGCTGAAAGGAAGGTAGTCCCTCCAGACTCCAGCTGCAGGGCTGGGGCGAGTTCAGGAAGGGGTGTGGCGAGTGGGGGTGATGTGGCTGCTGGTTCCTCGGGCAGCCAAAGGAAACCGGTGAGAGATTCCTGCCTGGCCGAGAGTTGCCCAAGGAGAAGGGTGGGACAGGGTGTTGGCTGCTTTCCTTCAGGGAGAATTCTTCCACCCCAGCTCCACGAAGCCAGGATTGGACAGAACAGGCAGGCAGCTGGCGGGGTGCCTGTCCGGTGCACAACCTTGGTGCTGCTCCAAAGAACACGTCTGCTGAAACCTGAATCACAGCTCTCCTGAGCCTGAGCTCACCGCTATTGACCAGAACTCTCCCCGTTTCAGTTGCTCACAGGTAAATCTGCTGGAAAAAGGTGGCTTGTATTTCTGGAAAATTCTTCATCATACCCTCGCAGCCTTGATGAGCTGGCATTTTGGGGGGAATCATTGGAGCCTTCCACTCCCTGCTCTCTCAGGTGCCCCTTTCAGAAGGTGCGCTGCCAAGGGGAAGGGAGCTAACGTAGTGGAATGACTGCCTGTTGTCACCACTGGCTCTTTATATAAATTTTTAACTCTCACAGTATCTTGTGAGACAATTGTTTGGTGTGTGTGTGGTTTTTTTGTGAGACTATTTGATGATTGAGAAACCAAGGTAATGAGGATGGCTCTATTGTTATTGTTAATCTTCACCCAAGGATATTTTTCTGTTAATTACCTGAAAGAGTGGAAGGGATTGGGAGAGACAGAGAGATAGAGAGAGACAGATGTGAGAGAGACACATCGGTTGGTTGCCTCCCACATGTGCCAAACCAGGGCTAGGGATCTAGCCTGCCACTGAGGTACATGCCCTTGACCAGAATCAAACCCAGGACCCTTCAGTCCACAGGCCAACATTCTATCCACTGAGCCAACCCAGCCAGGGTGGATGGCTCTTTAAAGTCTTTCCCATGGAGAGAGAGTATTGGCTCAGCAGAAAATGCCCCACCTTGAAAATGGTGTTGGGAATGAAGGGTGGGGTCATGAAGGGTGGGGTCATGTGGGCCTCCAGCTCTTGTCCCTGGAGCGAGCCTCGGGGATGAACATGCAGTGGAAAGCCCAACACCATCCTAGAGTCAGGCCTAACAGAGGTAGCTAGGGACACAACTCCCCACCCCTCCCTGTTGTAGGCAGAACCTAGGAAGTTAACCTTTGATATAAGGGCCTGCCATCAGGACTTCCACAGCATAAGCCCCTGTAGTCAGGCAAGGGTTAATGCAGGCTTGACATTTGGCGGGCATCTCCTCTGTGCTAAAAGGTCTTTGCTTTTTCTTATTTATCCTAAGTAATCCTCCCAATCTTGTATGGGAAGTGTTGTTATCATTTTATAAATAATGAAGTTGAGGTTCCAAGAAGAGATTGTATCACACTGAGTTTGTAAATGGCAGAGCCAAAATGTGAAACAAAAATCCTGTTTAAGAAATATGTTTTTATTTTTTTAATATATTTTATTGATTTTTTTACAGAGAGGAAGGGAAAGGACAGAGAGTTAGAAGCATCGATGAGAGAGAAACATCGATCGGCTGACTCCTGCACACCCTCCACTGGGGATGTGCCTGCAACCAAGGTACATGCCCTTGACCGGAATCAAACCTGGGATCCTTCAGTCCACAGGCCGATGCTCTCTCCACTGAGCCAAACCGGTCAGGGCAGAAATATGTTTTTATTTATTTCAGAAAAGAAGGGAGAGGGAAAGAGAGAGAGAAACATCAATGATGAGAGAGAATCATTGATTGGCTGCCTCCTGCACACCCCACACTGGCGATCAACCCCAACACCCAGACATGTGCCCTGACAAGGAATCAAACCGTGACCTCCTGGTTCATAGGTTATACTGTCCAACCACTTAGCCACACCAGCCAGGCTGAAACAAAAATCTTTAAACCTTTCTTTCCACTCCCCAACAGCTACCCAGTGCATCTCCCACCTGGATGTGACTTGCCTGACTGCTTGTCTCAGAATTCTATAGTATGAGAGCACAAATATTACCATGAGAAGCAAACACCTCTGTTGAAAAACTAAGAAGCCAATGAACTCAGATGCCCTCATCTCCCACAAACTAAGGCTTGAATGAGCCACAGCATCCAGCCCTTCTCTCACCCAGCAGTTTCTGCCCCCAACCTGTCTGGGGTCTGGGGTCTAATCTACTATTGGACTGACTCCACATTCTTTTTTTTTTTTTTTGGTGCATGGGCCAGGAAACTGACTCCACATTCTTAAAACTCTTTTTACTCAGACCTCATTTTTAGAGCAATAGAATGTTAGAGCCTGAAGGGACTATAGAGGTTATCAATTATCTTCAATAGATGAAGAAATTTGAGGCCCAAAGAAGTTAATGATCTACTCATTAAAGTCACCTTCGTCAACTAGGTCAACCAAGGAGCCTTGAATGCTGCTCCGGATGTTTTCTGCCCCGGTGTCCAGGGTTTTAGCAGTGCCTTCAGGGGGCCGGCTCTCCCAGTCCTTAGACTTAGTGGTGTACTGATTCTGCTTCCACTCCTCCACTCACCTCAGGATTTTGAATAGTGTTTCCTGTCCAGTTTGGACATCCTGTTTATTTTCAGAAGAAATCCCTTGTCTAGCCAGAAGACACCCCACCTGAAGAGCCCCAGGTTGCTTCTGACCCAAACCAAGGGTTTGAATGAAACCAGACCTCCTAGAGGATGCTGCCAGGTGAACAGTCACATTTTAGGGACTGGAGCTGGCTCTCCCTTCTGAATGCCCTTTCAGTGTATGTCATTCCTAGACACTTCTTAGGTCCTGCCTTATTCTCAGGCTCCCTTAGAGCAGTCGAAGGCCCTGAAGAGACTGACCCCAAGAACTTAGGTGAAAAATATTCCTGAGGTCCCCCTTATCAGGCTGATGCAAAATGAAGTCCATTGGAGGGGTTTCTTTCACTCTAGAGAACTATTAAAAGGCTATTTCCGCCCTAACTAATTTGGTTCAGTGAATAGAGTGTCAGCCTGTGGACCAAAGGGTCCCGGGTTTGATTCCAGTAAAGGACGCGTACCTTGGTTGCAGGCTCCTCCCCTGCCTATGCCCTGGTGGGGGCTCGTGCAGGAGACAACCAATCGATTTGTTTCTCTCACATTGATATTTCTCTCTGTCTTTCCTTCTCTCTTCCACTTTCTCTAAAAATCAATGGGAAAATATCCTCAGGTGAAGATAAATAAAATTAAATAAAATAGCTGTTTCCCATACAGACAATAGGAAAGGGTTAACTTTCTCTCAGGTCCTGAGCAAAGTCTGTCCCCCACCAGTTCCCATAACCGGGTTTCCTGAAGTGGAGCAGGTCCCAGGTGCCTCTCCACTAATCACATCCTTGGAAATGGGGCCACGAAGCTCAGATTAGCTCATCCCGTCACCTTCTTGAGGCCTTCTCCACCTGGAGCACAGAATCTGGGGCAGCTTCACTACTCACCTCTCTCTGCTTTCCTATCAGGGGTCAAACAGGGATGTTTGTGCAGAGGAATGTTAGGTGAGGGGGCACTAGAGGCCATAGTGGTGCTGACTTTTGTGCCACTTCTTGGGACCACAGCATTCATTCTTCCTCACTCTAAGATTTATGGGCCAAGTAAAGATCCTCCAACCCCAGAAAACTACCAAAGCTTATATGACTAGAGTCATGTTTTCTTCTTCACTCCATTCTGTTCTCTTCCTCTCCTTCTTGAAATAACTGACAATGATACTGGATTGCTTCCCGTTTTTCCTGGCTGAGAATCACCCTTTGCACAGAGTCTCTGGTTTTTCCACCAGTAGCAGGTTCTGGGGCCAGCCCAGGAGATCTTATTCCTTTCCTGTTAGTGTCCAATTTCTCCTCTTCCTAGATAACCAATAAAATCTGTAGCACAAAGTGGTTCTGCCCTCTGTAATTGTCTTTTACCTTCTTTCTAGGTAGGTGCATTTGTCCTACCCGCTGATATCCACTGGGAAGGAAGTATTCTTTGTGGCATAGAAGCCTTGAGAATGCAAACAGCAATGTCATCTAGTCACAGATGGCGAAGTAAATCTATTGATCCAAAGGCCAGATGATCAACTTTATTTGAAAGACAAATAGGCTAACTGGGACAAAGATTTGCCTTCTGGGGGTCCCACTAAAAAGGACACTGACTGCGTGTGTTCAGCCTTGGATCAGTCTTTTGTATGTCCACAGTGCTCTGAAGGACTTCACCAGGAATGCTGGTGTACAAAGTCTCTAAAGCTGGTAATATGGAACCTCATTGCGCTGATTTTTCACTGATTTCTTAACTTGACTTGATTTTCATCTGTTCTAGTTTTCAGGCCATTTCTATCTTCTGTTTCCCCAACTTTCATTCTCACCTGTTGAAAACAGACTGTGGGATCCAAAGTCTAAAGGGGTCAGGATGTCTGAATTATTTTCTCATTTTACCACTCACTTTAGGTGTTATGTTCTAGTTTTCCACAACTAAAATAGGAAAATTCCCCCAGGAATGTAGTTAAAATAACATCTGTGAGACAATTTGAGAGTTTTAGAATCTTCAAATTAGAAGAAATCTTAGAAATCATTTAATCTAGTATTTCCTAACCAGAGGAACAATATTTTTTCCAATTCCTTTTCTTTATCCCCACCCCTCTTCCTGACTAGGCTCTCTCTACCTCCTTTCTCATGTCTTCCTGGTATTCAAGATAGAGAATTGATCTACTTTGCACAATATATTTAGTGTGTAGAGGGTTGGGAAACACTGCCCTAATTCACCTCCCTATTTCATGCAGTAGTCATTCCAACAGTCCTGACAAGATGATATCTAGCTTTTAATTAAATATCTACTGTTGGGAAATTCGCCACCTCAGAATCAACCCATTCCAGTTCTGGACAGCAGTGATTTGGTGGAGACTTTTTTCATTTTATTGAATTGAAACCACAGAAAACTCATCTAATCCTTTTGTAAAAGGGAGTGGGGAATACCCAGGATTGTTCTTGTTAACTTGTCACAGTGGTTCAGGCCTGGCCTGAGTGATTATATTCCAGATGTAATGTGCTTTGTACACGAGCTGTGTTCCTAAAACATCATACAAACCCAATTTTGTGTGAATCAAATCATTTTAGACATACTGGGAAGTTGACTATTTTAAAAAAAGCACAAAAAACTTGTTTTCAGTTCTCTCATAAACTGAAGAATACCTTTGCAATACAAATAACCTCTCCCATTAACCTTTTATGCAAATCTAGATTTTCCTACATCATTACAGGCACACCTCATTTTGTTGCACTTCACTTTATAGTGCTTCAAGGATGTTGTGTTTTTACAAATTGTCTTACAATTTTTTTTTACAGACTGAAGGCAAGACCCTCCACCAGCAAAAAGATTACAACTTCCTTTACTGCAATGCTTGCTTTATTGCATTGGTCTGGAACTAAGCCTGTAATATCTCTGAGGTATGCCTGTATGTTTTACTTAAGGCAAGAGTTGCCTACATACAAAACAAGTAAAATAATGCTCCTTATCAGACATCAGGCACCTGACATGCATTATTTAATTTCTTACCACAACTTCTTTAAAATTATCTCCTATTTACAGATGAGAAAACCAAGGCTCAGAGAAATTAAATAATTTGTTCAAGGTCACACAATTATAATGTGATGGGCCAGGATTTCAACAAGGCCATAAGACTCCAGAGTCTTGTTTCTAACCACCAGGAAGTTTTGGGTGCCACTAATAGTTGAAGAAGAATAATGCCACGGTACAAGTAAATTAAGTTACAATACAGAAAACTGACCTAAAATTTCTATATTTCTAAGACGTGCACTAAATCTACTTTTGTTGGGTTCTAGCACTGTAGGTTTCCCGGCACAATTCACATTTTCCAGAGCAATTTGATTAAGGAACCCCAAAGACTTCCCTTCAGCTATTGGTAGTAAGCAGATGCTACCCAAATTTATTTCAGGTATACGGGTATGATCAGACATTTTTTCAAGGGGTCTGTATTACCAGGGGTTTGTGGCATATGCTTCTTAGGAGATAGGAGTGGTTCGTTATTGACAGGTTAAAATAAAATGTATTGAGAATCCTGGTTGATCCCAGCCTGCTCCTAGAAGGATTAGAACCATTAAAATGGGTTATTAGGCCCAGTTTTTAATAGTGTTTAGGTTTGGAACTTAAAAATAGTTTTAGAGAGATGGTCCATAAAATAGTGCTGTTTTAAATCCAAGTTGGACAAGGATAAATGGATGTAATACTTTTGTGTCCTCAGAGCAATTCCATTTTCTTCACTTTAGTCAACAACAGCGTTGACTCACAACCTTGCTCAGTTCAGAACACATCCCTCAGGGCTCCTAGAACCCCAGACTTTTCTACACTGTGTAAGAGGGCTCCAGGTAAGATTCTCTTCTGTCCTCCAGGCCCCACCTCCCCACACCCTACCATCAGAATGCCCCATTTGACTTAAGACTCTCCCTTGGCTCATCTGCAGACTTTCACTTTCAAATACATGATTATTCTTTGCAAATTATGTCCTGAGCTGGTGTTACACTGGCCTGCTGGTCCACGGTAGTCACAGGAAGTCACGTCTGTCCTTGTGAGGTGCTGGCACTCCCCTTGCAAGCCAACCTTTCTGACCTTTACCTGTTTATCAGGCTTATTTACAATCTCAATCACAGACTCCAATGAGGAAATATGTAATTTTCTTTAGTTCTCAACTTAGTTCTTCAGACCCCATTTCTACTAATGGCAGAAAAATGATAAACCTGGAAAATGCCAACTCAAGACAACTCAATCATTTCAAGTGGTATATGCAGTTTCTTAGGGTTCTCCTCCCTGTCCCCTTCCCTTCATGATGTTCTAGTTCAGGATTTATGGAGCATTCTGATATTGGGGGAAGGTGGGGTAAGGTCGTGTGCCATCTTCTGTCTCTCTTACCTAACTGATAAAGAGTAGCTTCCTTGACCAGCTGGGGTGGTTCAGTGGTTGAGCATCGACCCATGAATCAGGAGGTTATAGTTCTATTCCTGGTCAGGGCACATGCCCCGTTTGTAGCCTGCATCCTCAGTAGGGGGCTTGCAAGAGGCAGGCAATTGATGATTCTCTCTCATCATTGCTATTCCTATCTCTCTCTTCCTCTCTCTTAAATCAATAAAAATATATTTTATAAAATATATTTTAAAAAATCATGTCCCAAGTTGGCATTACCCTGGCCTGCTGGTCCACTGGGCCCCTTCTGCCCGCTATTGTTTGCATCTAAACTCTTGCTCTCTTTTCTCAATTCTTCGCTTGGCCTTGGCCACTGGGCTCTATGACCAGGGCATCTGCGGAAGAGCTCCTTGGCAGGTGGGGCCTGTGGTCTTGGTGTAGACAGCACAGTCATTGCTTCATGGAGAGCTTGGTGGCTCCCATCTCAGCAATTCCCGGTGCTACTGAACCTCCATCTGTTCCCTAGGTTGGTCAGGTACCCCTCAGCCTCTACTGGGGCGTTCTCACCCCCCCCCCCCACACACACACACGCACGCACACACACCAAAGCAATCCCCACAGGCACCCTGGCTTTCAATTTTCAGGTCACACTCATATTCCTCCTGGGGGTGGAGGGGGGGGGGCGGAACTGAGGAACTTTCCAGATTGCCTCCAAATATCAAGGAGCCAAGGAGAATCAGGCTTAGGAAGTGAGAAGGCTGGAGGTGGTGAGGAGATGGAATTTATCTCAGACCTGCTGTGCCTACACAGGCGACAACGCCATTTGTACTCTGTGGTGATTGTCCCTGTTGGCATAGGGTACTTTGAAAGGCTGTGAGTTCCAGGAATTATATGGAGCATAAGCCTCTTCTGTCCACTACTGTTTGCATCTAAACTCTTGCTCTCCTCTCTCAATCTTTTTCAGTTCTGCTCCAAGCTCTAAAAGGATTATATTTTCCGTGCAGATGGGAACCTTACATATTCTTTCCAATTCAACAGTTGATGGCATAAATTCTGAGCTTTGGGTTTATCAGGTTCTGTCTCTTGATATTTAACAGGAAGCTTCTGCAGAAAAATAAAACAGTCCCTTTCTTCCTGGCCTGAATTCATCACACATTCTCTCTTGCCCTCTGTTTCCCCTCCCACTGCCCTTCTCTCCATTTCTCACATACCCCATGCATCCTGCAGCATCAGGCCTGGTACCCACACACTCTGTGTCCCCGTAGCTGAGAACATGACTCAAGTGTCAGACTGTCTGAGTTAATTAAAATCCCAGCTCTACCCCTGCCTGCTTCAATGACACTGGGTAAGTCACTCAACCTCTCAATGACTCTGTTTCCTCTTCTGTAAAATGGAGTTAATCCTCAGAGTTGTTATAAGAATTAAATGAAATATGTCAAGTGCTAGAAGGATAATTCCCAATTAATGTTAGTGGCCATTATTCTTCTTCATTCTCTGCCTGGTTAATGCTCTCATATTTCAGATCTAGCTCAGATGATCTGACCTTTCTAACCAGGTTATAACTCACTGTTTTATTCTCACATAGCATCCTGACCTTTTCATTCATGACACTCATTATCCTTTATGATTATAAATCTGAGTATATAGCCCTGACCAGGTGGCTCAGTTGGTTGGAGCGTCATCCCATACACCAAAAGCTCTCGGGTTCAATTCCCCATCAGGGCACATACCTAGGTTTCAGGTTTGAACCCTGGGGCATGTGCTCTCTCATCCATCTCTCTCTCTCTCTTTCTCCCTTTCTCCCTTTCTTCTTCTCTCTAAAACTCAATAAACTCCAAGAGGATAGAGACAGTGTCCATTTTACTCATCATTGGATCCCCAGATCCAGCACAGTGCCTGGCACATAAGCCAGATAGTTTTTGAATGAATGTTTGATTAAATGGAAAGCAAGGAAGTGGAGCCAATGAGTGCAAATGATTCAAGAAGATTGTGATCATGAAGAGTAAGGGCAATGTGAAGAAAGATTGGGGTTTCTTGCTTATTAAAGCCAGCAAGTACTTGAGCTTGTTTAAATGCTGATGAGAATGAGCTAGTAGAGAGGGAGCTCACCATAAGGAATTCGAGCCATGAGGCTGTGGGAGGGGAGGGGATTTAGGGAAAGAGCCAGAAGAATCAGTGTCAGACAGAAGGAGGTAAGAATTCAGCTGCACTTGTAGGTTTAGTGGCAGGAAATCCTACCAAGACCTTTCCATGAGTCTTGGTAATGTAAGCAGAAAATCTGGATTTTCTGGGAAGCTCGGCATACTTGGTGGACATCATTTAATTCACTTTTGCAACTCATGTAAAAAGGACGTGGACATTTTCTTCATCCTTGACTGTACTGACACACTACAGAGCAAAATAACAAGTTTCCAAAGCAACTTGGTAACAGAGCTGAGACAAGTGATCTGTGTGTTCTCTTTATGGAGAACACTTCCTCCCCAAATTGGGAAAGAGTATGGCAAAATGATAACATGGTAAAATAATCATCGCTGACACTGGTTGAGTACTTGCTCTGTGCCAGGCAGTGTTCTAGTACTTCACCTGCAGTAACTCATTTGATGCCGACATTATGATACCATTTTACAGGTGAGGAAACCGAATCCCAGGGAGATTAAGTATCTTGCTCAAGGTCAAAGGCTAGTGGCAAAACTAGGTTTTACACCCAAAGAGCCTGACTCCAAAATGGATGATTTTAACTACACTGCTAAACTCTCTTTCTAGCAGAGGGGAAAGAATGTATTAGGAATCAAAAGAGTTGGGTAGGCCCTGGCTGGGTGGCTCAGGTGGTTAGAGCATCATCCTGATACACCAAGGTTGTGGATTCAATCTCTGGTCAGGACATATATAAGAAGCAACCAATGAATGCATAAGTAAGTGGGACAACGAATGTTTGCTCATCAATAAAGTGAGAATGATGCTTACTTTGCAAGTCTTTTTAAAGGATTATGAAATGTTGAAAATGGGAGCTCACTATACAAAAAACATTATTATTATTATTATGCTAATTAGAAGACCTAATATCCTTGCCTTCTAATTGGGTTGCAATCTAATAGGCTGTTGTTGAGACCCATAACCAGTACAGCAGCAGAGGTTTGGGGTTCTAGCTCCTTGGGCAGATCAGCTGATTCTCATCCCATCAGCTTTAACATCCCTGATGGAGCCTCTTTGATGACATAAAGCATACCTCAGTGTCCCCTCCCCCATGAACACACTCACTCCTACCTCTGGGAACTGTTACAGCTTATGCCTTCACTTCTTTGATCCCATTGCCTGAAGGAGTGACTGTTTTAAAAAAATAAGTAATAAATAGCCTGATTACAGCTAATATTGAGGTGTACCCCACAAGGCCAAGTTCCAATTTGGTGGTAGATTCACTGTTCCAGTTTAGAATCAGACTATCAGAGCTAAAAAAGAACATCAAGGTCATCTTTTAATGCAGCTCCCTGACCTTCCTTCCAACCCATTTTAGAGACTAGGAAAACCAAGGTCAGGAAGGTGAGATGACACAACTAGTTAGGATTGGTAAAAGAACTTTTTAAAATAAATATATATTTTTAAATATATTTTTATTGATTTTAGAGAGGAATGGAGAGGGAGATAGAGATAGAAACATAAATAATGAAAGAGAATCATTGATTTGCTGCCTCCTGTATGCCCCCTACTGGGGATCAGGCCTGGAACCCAGGTATGTGCCCTGACTTGACCAGGAATCCAACAGTGATCTCCAAGTTCATAGGTCAATGCTCAACCACTGAGCCACACCAGACAGACAGTAAAATGACTTTTTTGAACGTTGTAAATGTTTTCAAGTGGGTTTAACACAAATGATTTCTGCTTGCCAAAATCATGTCTGGGAAGTACTTCAATTTTATATTTGTTTCAGTGTGCATATCTTTTCAGACAGGAGCCAAATCTTAAAATTCCATTATTCATAAATAAATAAAATCTTAAATCCAATAATTCAGGCAAAGCCCATTCTTCACATTGCCCTTACTTGGCCATTCCAGGCATCTCCCTGGTAGAAACAGGCCGACATCTTCATGGGCAGTATAACCTAATGGTTAACTTCCGCCTGCTCGGTACAAAACCCTATCTATGATACTAGCTCACCTCTGAGCTTAGTTTCCTAGTCTGGAGGAACAGTACCTACTTCTTTAAGCTGGAGCGGGGATGGAGGATCACAAGAGATAATGTGCTTTTAGGGCACTTTATAACTTTGCTATTATTTGGGCATAATTCTTTTCTCTTCTAAGCAAATAGCAGTTCACCTTAGATTTAGCATATGAACAAGGAGAAACCCAACTGAGCCAGGCCTAGAAATGTCCACCCCCACTCCCACCCCCACCCGCTCTTAAGGCAGTGAGTAGGCCGGAATTCTGGTTGATAAATGAGAGGAGCTGAGAAGGAGCTGTGAGGAGCTCCAGTGACGACTGTTCTGAGAATCTGATTTGTGAGAAGGCGCGTGTCTCCATCACATGTACCATGGAGATGCCTTGGGAAAGAGAGCCGGCCTACCTGCCAGGAGGAGGACGGGAGAGAGAGGGGATGGGGGAAAGACATGTTTAAAAGGAGATGAACTGGAGGCGCCGAAAGAGGACAATTTGACAAGGGAAACAGAGGCTGGAGGTCGGGAAGCTTTCTGGGCAGTGATAGCCGTTACAGGAAGGATTGCGTGTCCTGGGGACCGGATTTTGGACGAAAATCGGAGTAGGGACAAAGGTGGGGTGTGCAAACTGCGGAGGCCGAGTCCGGTAAGCTGTGGAAGGTGGAGGGGTGCCCAGACGGCCTGGGGGTGAACGGGGCTGGCGAGAACCGGAAGGCGGGGTTACAGGGGCCACCCGCAGGGAAGGTGGGGAGGGGGTTGGGAGCTGGACGCGGAGCCGCCAATGCGTTGGCCCCGGGGAAGGTCAGCGACCCCGGACGGGGAAGCCGTGCAGAGAACCGAGAGGGGCCGCAGTTGCCATGGCGCCGGGCGGGGAGGGGGTGATTCGGGCCCAGCCCCGAGTCCCGCGGGGCCACGGGCTCCAGATGGTCCCGAGCCTCCCGCGGGAGCCGGCGGCCTGCGGCAGGGGGAAGCTATTGTCCTCCTTCCGCGGCGCCGCAGTCCCGCCGCTCGCGCCCGCGCGCCGCCACGCGCCCCCCGCACCCCGTGACAGCGCCCGCCCGCCGCCCGCCGTGCGTCCCGCCGCCTCCGGGCCACCCGCCGCCGCCACCCGCAACCGCCCCTCGCGGCCGGGCTGCGGGCGCGGCGACGACCAGTGCGCCCCCGCCCGCCGCGCTCCCGCCGGAGGGGCCGGCGCCCAGCTCCGCTGCGAGGTAGGTGCCGGCGCCCGGCCCGCTTTGTCCGGGCCGGCGGGGCGGCGCGCTTTGTGCAGCCGCGTGCGGACGGTGGGGTCGGGGTCGGGGTCCAGGCCGACCTGGGGCGCCGGCGAGGGAGGATGCGGCTCCTGTCCCGCTCCCGCCCGGTCCCGAGGACGGGATGGAGAGAGTCATGTGCCAGCCGCCCAGGTTCGGGTGTGCGGGCGGTGGGTCGGGGCCGGGGAATGCGGGCCTTTCCGGAGCCAAGAGAAGAATCTGGAAGAGTGGGGCTGACAAACGCGTTAAGGGGTCCGGTCGCCGGGGCTTGGAGCGTGCCTGACAGCGCCGGCCGGTCGCGTTGCGAGCGAGGCTGCTTGGCGGACGGGCCGGCTTCGGTCCAGGTGCTGCGGACACGCTGAGCCAGCTCTGCCCGGCAGGCGTCTGCGAGCGCCGGCTTCTCCCGGGGGCTGGCTGGGGGCTCCCTCCGAGCCGGTAAGTGTCTCCTGGCCCCTTTGGCAGCCAGCTCCATGCGCTCCTTTCTGCAGCCTCACAGTGCGAGTGTGAGAAGGGGACGCAGTTGGCCCTGGTGCCCAGAACACTGGCAGAGCGAGAATGAAGCCCCTTCGAGTGTGGGGAGGCTGGGTGTAAGGTGTCTCTGCGGCCGAGGCGCCCAGAGGGCTTGGAGGCCACCCCGCACGGAACTACCTGGCAAGGCCTCCTTGCTGGGGTGCTCCAACTCCAGCACCACATTCGGCCTTTACCATCCACTCTGGCTCCGAAGGACTCCCCCCCCCTCGCCCCCCCTTAACCCCATGGCATTGCGTGCTTGTCTGGGCTGCAGGCTTGCCCCTGCCCTAACCTGCTACATGTTGTTTCCATGAGTTGTTTCTCAGCTGCCCTCCCCTCCACAAGCAGCCACAATTGCAGCGCCGGAGAGCTGGTTCAGACATGGACAGGGCATCCACAAACCAGTTTTCCCTGAAGATGAAGGGGGCAGAGTGAGTTCCAAATATGTGTCTTAGCCTGAGGTACTGGCAACCTCTCGGCATATTCAGAACAGCAAAGGATTCGGGAGGAAAAAGCTAGCGTGAGACTTAGATTTGTCCCTTAGAGAAACTGATGAGACCCATGGGTTGCAAGCTTAGGGGAGGGGGCAGCAAGGGAGTGAAAATTAGTCTGAATAATTCTGCTCCGAGTAGAGGATTCTAAAGGAGATCAAACAAAAATGCAACCCCTCTCTTCGCCCCATCCTGAGTTCCTTGGAGGAGCTTCCTCTGCTTCCTTCATCAGGAACACTCCTGGAGAGAAAACAGGGGGATTCTGTTTCTGCCCCAGGTCCCCTGGTTGCCCGGAGTACATCTTTCTTTTGCTCTTCTAGGAGCCCTGAGTTTATTTGTGATGTCTTTTTCCTTTTTGCTCTGTGCTGGTCCTCTCATACTTTGAGTCAAATAAGATTTTTACTTGGCCAACATCCCCATTTCTTCTAATCTATTATTCATCCTGCTGTCATGTGTTCAGCTCACCTCCCTACAGCGTCTCTAGCCATATCGCCCTCCTCTGCACATCTGTGATTCGTCTGTGTCGGGACATCAGCTCAATTTGTCTCATTCAATCCAGAGCTCAATCCGTCTTCATTTTCCTCTCATTGCCCGAGGCTTCGGGCTTGTTGTGGGTCTTGGGGTTTCTGAGGGGAAGTTATACTTGGGTTGAGCATGGAAGCTAACCTCAGGTCACACTTACCCCTGGACGTTGTGTCTTCTCAGCCCTCGTGGCTCCTCTAACCAACTCTAACTGCTCCTTGTCTTTGGACAACGTGGCCCTCAATGTGTGGTCCCCAGACCAGTAGCTTTAATGTCATCTGGGAACAGGCTAGAAATGCAGATTGCCAAGCCCCATCCCAGACCTATACTATATCAGACATTCTAGGGGCAGGCCCAGTGATCTGTTTCATAGTCTCCCCCTCCCCGCGCCCCCAGTTGTGATGCATGCACGTTTGAGAGTCCGTGGTCCTGAACAGTAGAGCTCAACCCTGACAGACCTCCAGCAGGGGGGCTTCTCTGATCCCATCTCATTCTTCCCTTGAGCTTTTCTCTAGCTTTAAGAACGACATTAGTCATTAATTCAATGGCCAAAAAGAAAAAAGAATTATAGCCTATACATTCGATATGTCTTTATTAAATACCTATGTACTGGGCTTGGAAAACATAGCCCTTGTCCTCATTGTGTTAAAAGTGGAGCAGCAGAGAGACACATAAACAACTAACTGTAATACATGATAAGTACAATAATAGCAGCCTGCTGAAGTGCTGCGGGAGCACAGAGTGGGGAATGATCTACTCTGAGGGAGGTAAAGAATTAATCAGGAGGAGGATGTGGTGAGAGGAGGAATTAGGGAATGAGACAGGCTCTAGCCCCAGGGATAGGATTTCTAGCTTTGAATGCCAGCTAAAACGGAGAAAGGGGAAGGTGGGGGGAGGTGGGGGGAAGCAGCTGCCCGTGAGGATCTATCGGCACCGGCACTGGAACCGGCTGAGCAATCCAGAAGCATTTGGGATCTAGCAGGACCCCCAGCTTGCAGCTGGCAGAAGTTGGCTTTATTGTAGCATGAATAATGTAAGCTACTTGGGTCTGGCGTCCAGGTCAGTGGCTAAGAATAAAGTGCTGGTGCACTGTAATCAGGATTAGCTGCTATACCACCCTTTCTCCAGAGTTCAGGAATCCACGATGGAGGAGAAGGCTGACCAGTCTCTGGTGCAGAGAGAGACAGGGGGTCATGGGCTGGGGGGCAGGCAGACTAAGGACATGTGAGCAGGGAGACCCAGATCACAGGCAAGGAATGATGCACTCAGTGAAAAGAAACCAGAGCAGGACCTGCGTAGAAGACACTGGAATAGAAAGCTGTAGGGCTCGGAGATGGCAGCAGGGAACACAGGCAGAGCACACAGCATGTTCTCCAGAAGTCCAGGGCCTGCAGAGCCCAAATGCTGGAAAACCCAAACTCAGAAACAGGGAGAGAGGCCTCAGAACCAGCAGAGAGCAGTGTTTTCACATGCAAGTCTGTGGGAATGAACGCCTTGGAGTCCCAGCGTGGGGGCCTGATGAGGAGCTGTGACCGATAGACAGCACTGCCATCTCGGTTCCTTTTCCTTTTTTTTTTTTTTTTAAATATGTTTTTATTGATTTCAGAGAGAGGAAGGGAGAGGAAGAGCAGGATAGAGGGATAGAGGGATGAGAGAGAATCATTGATTGGCTGCCTCCTGCATGCTGGGGATCGAGCCCTCAACCCGGACATGTGCCCTGACCAGGAATCGAACCATGACCTCCTGGTTCATAGGTCGATGTTCAACCACTGAGCCGCACCAGCTGGGCTCTGCTCCATTTCTGTATGGCAACATCTCCAGAAACTCAGCACACAAAACATGTATGTCAAAATTTGATTTGGCCAAAGGACCATTCAAGTGGCTGAATTTTTATTTGGAAAAAGGGGAGGTTCCAACTCCATACTTTCTCCCCCAGATGATAAGATTCCACATAGAGGCTATAACAGCCAGACCTTGCTGGGAAGTCTGGATCCCGTGGCTGGGCCCCAGTAGGATTCCTTGGGAGGACCAAGTTGGATCACCGAAAGGAAGCCAAAGCAGTCCATATTTGGGTTTTGGTCAGCTTATGGGTGCCCCAGGAGCACACGGTAGTTTGGAGACCAGGCCAGGCAGTCCACTTCTTTAAGTTTCTGCTCTTTGTGGAGTACAAAGGTGTAAAGCAGGGTTTGGAATCCTCACAGGCCTTCAGGGGCCAGGCAGGTAGAGAAATGGAAAATGCAGGCCCACCTAGAGGAATCCAAAATCACTTATTTATAAAACAGTTTACTGGCCACACTCTGGGGGACTGGCTTTAGTGGGTTTGTGAGTCCTGATCAAAGGAAAAGGGGTCATGGAAACAGAAGGCCAGGGGCCATGTATGTAGGAGTTTTCCAGGGGAGGTGTACGCAGGGAGAGTGTAAGTGCTAGAAATGTCCGTCCCAAAGCTAAGCGTGAGCATGGCTGCTGGGGAAGGGCTGAGAACGGAATTGAAATGGTCCTGGGTTTAGGCTGCTGCCCTGTCCAGCTGAGAGGTGATTCTGGCTCAGGTCATGCCTGGCCCACACCACTCTTTGCTCAGGGTGACTCAACTCTGACCTAGAGTTTATTTTTATATAAATATTTACAGAGCAAATTCGAAGGATCTGTTAGGGGAAATGATGGACTTAAAATGAGAGAGGAGGCCTAGTGAAATTAAGCTCCTCTGAAAGGAGTGAAAGCCCACGTCTAGGAACCCCAGCCCTTAGCTCCTTCTCACCTCATCAGTGCAACTCCCAGGGAAGTCCTTGTGCGCGTTTTCTCTTTGGGAGGAAGGGGAGGGGCAGACAGTCCTGACCTTCACGTGGGTCAGGTTCAGCTTCATGAAACCAGTTAATGACAGAAGCCAAGTTCTGCCTTTGTGTGCCCATGGGAACACACCTCCCTACCCATTCACATCTCACCGCCCATCCCTTCTTCCTCCCCAAACCACACAAGAAACACACACACACACACACACACACACACACACACAATTCTCTGTACCTCCTCTCCAGAACCAGAAACTGCCAAGATCACAGCCCCAACCCTAGGAAGTGCTACTAAGGATTAAAATATATCTTTGTATTTGAGAGGGACTAGGAAAATGAGTAATGCAGAATTTGGGGTTCAGACAAAGTTACAGATCCAGCCAGGCCCTCCATTCCCTTGGATGGCTGCTGAATACTGAGTTACACAGGAACTTTGGACAGTAGAGGCTTTTTAAAATTCCCTAGCAGCTAATCTGAAGCTCATTTGTTAGTTTTGAGAGGCACAGAGTTTGCGTAACGTAGAGTTGTAAGTAGCTCTGGCGAGCATACTGGTCCGGATTTCCCCAGCCTGGGCCCTGGAAGGGACGATGTGTGCTGATAGCTCCCGGGGAGCTCAGAAGGGCTCCAGGAAGTTCGAGGAACATGTAAATGTTGTGAGCAAGAGTTTGTCCTCCAAAGTCACAAGAAAACTCGCTTCAAACCCCAGCCCTGCTCCTTCCAGCTGTGTGACCTTGAACCGTGACTTAACTGTCACAGTGCAACTTCTTCATCTATGCAATGGGGATGCTAATGGAGCCATGGGTTATGATGGGGTGATGCATGTATCACAGCTGACATTCATCAAGCACCTTGTAAGTATTCCCTGTCACAAAATTTTTAGAAAAAAGGGAAACAAAAGGGGGAGAACCGTACTGTGTCCTCCTTTGAACTCCTGGGCACCATCAGTGCAGCAGTCTTTCTGGTGCATCATAGATGCGTCTTAGCTCGAGAGCAGGATCCCCGTCTTTTCATCTCAAATCAGCTGCAGAGCATAGAAGAAAAGAACTCTGGTCTACGCTCATTATTGCTCCAGGGGCCCCACGCCTTTACCCTGGTTTACGCACTGCTGTCCTGAACCACGCTGAAGCCATCGCCACTTGCAGCCCCAGCTCTGTCCACTGTCCCTCTCTGGCCGGAGGCCCTGGAGCCCTCCCTGCCCACTGCTTCGCTCTGAGACAGTGTTGCCTTCCTGCCTCGTTCCACTGCGTCCTGTCCCCCACCAGGGATGGCTTTCCCTCTGCACCGGGGGCTCCTTGCCATTGACAGAAAAACCAGCCACAGTCTTTGGCCATCAGGAGAGGGAGCAGACCTTGGGCAGGAGGAGAGAAGAACATGGTGAGTGGTGGGCTCGGTGGCCCTAAGATGTCCCTCATCAGCCATATTCCCCCTTGCAGGAGCAGGAGGCCACCCACCACCATGAGCAGCACCCTGTCACCCACAGACTTCGACAGTTTGGAGATCCAGGGCCAGTACAGCGACATCAACAATCGCTGGGACCTGCCTGACTCAGATTGGGACAATGACAGCAGCTCAGCCCGCCTCTTTGAGAGGTCTCGAATTAAGGCCCTGGCAGGTGAGAACAGGGGAGGGCCCAGGGAGATGCTGAGGACGCTGGGGACAGAAGCTTGTCGGGAGGAGTCCTTTAACTTCATGGGAAGGCAGGCTTTCTAAGCCGCTGCACGGGAGTGGCAAATCCACATCACCCTATCAAGACCCTGGTCCCCAACTCCAGCCTTCACAACAAACTTCATGCAATCCAGAACATCTCCTGGCTTCCCTGACCCCAGCAGAGAGAGGTCCTGCTGACTCTGGAACTCAGCTGTGTTCCCCTCTGCACTCAGCTGGCTTCTTGGCCTCTGACCCTGAGTCATGTCCTGAATTCTATTGTACTTGGTCTTGCTGTTTGCTTCCACCCACCTCTCCTTTACCTTTCATCCCCTTGTGTCTTCATTGATTTCCACTGTCATCTCTCACACCTGTTCCCCCCACACACACACCCAGTCCATTATCCTCTCCTCTCCCTCCCCACCTGCTCCCTCCACCTGCTGCCTGTTCCTCCCATTATTTCATCTACCTATTCCCTGAAGCAGGTGCCCTCTACCCTCCCCTGGTTTGCTCTCTGCCTGGCCTCTGCCCTCCCCTACGGCCTGGGCTTTCCCCTTCAGCTCCTCCAAGCTCAAACAAACCCGTTGGACGGGCCTCCCTGCGTTCCCTGGGAGGAGTTGTCATGGCAACAAGAGTGCAGCTGCCACCTGACACCCCTAGCGGATGGCCTGGCCCGCGTGGGGTTGAGTCACCCACACACCCCAAGGCTACCCACCCCATCAGACTACCCTCCTCCACCCCACCTTGTCTTCCCCACTGACTTACTGGCCTCCCAGCCAAGTGCAGTGGGAGAGGTCCCACCTACTCCCTCCTGAGAGGTGGTGCTCCCAGCGTGGGTGGGGTGGCTTCCCGGAAGAAGGGAGACACTGAAGCGGGCGGTTCCCAAACCTGGCCACACTTTTCACAGAACCCACCCAGGGCCCTTCTTACCAGCCCGATTGCCAAGCCCCTTCCTGACACTTGGATTAGAATCTTCAGACACCCGGCCCAGATGTCAGGGTTTTTAAGCTCTCCAGGCAATCCTTTCAGCCAGCCCAGCACCAGCCAGAGGCCCTCCATGTGGTGGCATAGCTTCTGGGGACCCCTGATCATGTTCTCCAGGGCTTCTCTGTCCTGGTTGGGTCTTCAGGCTGGCTTGGGAAACACCCATCCCTGTGGATGGGAGAAGACGGAGACATGGGTTCTGAGAGCATCGCCTCTTTGGGGGAAAGTTCCCTGTGCCCTGGCTCTGGGAGCACGTAGCCTCTAGAACTGTCATGATGTCTGGTGCACATGCCACGCGATCCCAGGACTGGTGCGATGTCTGCGCGCCCCATGCTGCCTCTGGCTCTGAAGAGGCCTCTCCTAGCTTTGCTTTGCACTGACCTCGCACTAGTAGGTGCCAAATAGATGCTGAATGAATGACGATGGGAGAGGCAAGGCTGTAAGGGGAAGAGCTGAAACCCAGAGACAGGTCGGAAGGGAATCTGGTAGATTGCTCGGCAGTGGGTGTACTGGGGGCCTGGCATGGCCTGGCTGGGGGCCAGGGGCCCAGTGTCAGGAAAGGGGTGGGACTGGAAGCGATGATGACAAACAAGTGGGAGGGATAAAAACGCGGATTTCACAGATACAGGGACGTAAGGAGTTTCTCCTTCTCTGCTCTCTGAGCTGGGGATCACAGCCCATGTCCTGAAGGGGGGCCTCCCAAAGTCACCCAGAGAAGAGGGGCCATCCTTGTCACAGCTGACAACCTTTGGGAAGCAGGACTTTGGTTGGGGAATCCTCTCTTGGCTTCTCTGGACTCTTAGGCAACTCAGGGCCTGATGGGCAGGTCTCTTAGAGGCTTGCAGTCCCTCCTCCGCCCCACAGGGCCTGGCCCTGCCCCAGCCGCGGGCTCCGCCTCCACCCCTCCCCCGGCACTGTCCAACCTGTTTGTCTGGAGCTGCCTCTGTCTCCTCTCGCCACAGCCAGGTGTGCCCTGCTGCTTGTCTGGGAGTTCGGGATCCCAGACATCCTGTAACTCCTTTTTCTCACTCCTTGAACTTCTACCATCTTTGGACCACCCCCTTCACCACCACCCAGGACCCCAGCCTCTGGGGATCCCAGGCTCCAGGGAGGCTGAACCTGTGACGCTGCCCCTGTGCGGGCAGGGCATGGACTCTGGGCCCCCAGCTGTGTAGAAGGCAGCGGGCACCATGAATGGGAACGGAGTGAGCAGGGTGCACGGGCACAGCCTGAACGGGGCTGGTGAGTTTTACTATGAGGCTGTGGAAGGGTCTCAGAACCCCAGGGGCCTCCTGCTCTCGCCAGCTGCCTTCATCAACCCCGCTCAGTACGCCAGCGTGCTGGAAGGACGCTTCAAACAGCTTCAAGGTGAGCTCCTCGGGCCCAAGGGAGCGGAGGGGATCCCGGGGGCGTGGGAGAGGAGCCAGAGTGAAGAACAGGAGTGGAGCGTTGGCTGTGACTCAGGCGTTTGTGTTGGGAGACAGTGTGCCAGGGCAATAATTACAAGTGGCCAGAAAAGTACGTGGATGCCGACAGCATGGGGGAAAGGCTGCAACCCACTCACTGGAAGGGTCTGTGAGCGTGTGAGTGGGTGTGACCGCAAGGCCCCGCTGTGTCCCCCAGTGAATGCAGTGACCATGGAGGCGGCAGGCGAGGCTGAGAAAAGCAGCGCCCGTGTCAGCAAACAGGGAGACCTCCCGCGAGCTCTCACTGAGACATTCACTTTCAGTGGGTTTGAAGGCGCAGGCCTGCCGGGATATTTGGGGAAGGAGGAGAGGGGAATGAGCCAGGAGGCCTAGGGACCCAGGCTTGTGAGTGGCGCCCTGAGCTTCTGCGTGGGTCTGAGTATGCGAGGAGGCAGTGTGTGTGGGAACTGGGCAGTGTGTCAAAGGGAGTTGGTGCAGGCAGACTTAGGTATACGTCTGAGCAGGCGTGTGTTCGTCTGGCACCAGTATTTCCGTGTGTTTCTGGAAGTCACTGTATATGGTTGGGGGTTGTCTGTGGATGCCGTGGACGCTTATGAAGTCACACTTTGTCTCTAGTGCTTGGCTTTGCACATTTCTCTCCCGGCCGCCACTGTTTCCACGTCTTCCCCGTTCATTCTATCTGTGTGCCAACATGGCCTCCCCGCCCTGTGCCTGGCATGGACAGTCCCATGGATCCAGGAGTGGCCGGTGGTCCAGGAAATCCCTGGCTTAGTGGATAGACCCTGAAAGGAGCCCCCAAAGCACCCTTGGTCCCGCAGTGCTGCAGAGCATGAGCTGTCCCGTGCAGCTGTTAGAACCCCGAGGTTGGCCAGGCGCAGGGGTTGGAGGTGAGAAAGACAGGACGAGACACGGGTGTGTCGTGTGTTTTGTGGGTGAGGTGCGTAGGAATGTGAGATTAAGGGATGAGTCTTCTCAGTTTCTGAGATGCTGGTGCTGAGAGGGAAACAGGAGTGACTGCTCAGGTCCTGGCCGCTAGGGCTGGACCCTTGCACTGCGCTCCCCCAGGGAGAACTGACGGAAATCTTAGTGACCGAAGCAGCGTCCAGTGGCCTGAGCTTCTTCCCTCAGTTTGTCATTGATGACATTTTTAATTTTTATTTTTTGGTGGGACCTAAGGGCATCCCCTCAAGCACCGCCCCCCCCTGTGGCCCAGGCAACAGGACCTTTCCTCATTTTTTGAGATAATTGGCACTTGACTCTGCCTGGCTCCGCCCCACACATACCCCGCGTTTCTTGGGCTCACTCTCTTCCCTGTTCCCAACTTCAAGATCTTATTTTTCTTCTCAGTGTTGGAAGGTTGGGGTCCCGGGAGCACATCCCTTGCAGCCCATTGAATGAACCCACCTCAGAAAAGCCCGTCTTTAAATTATCCCAGGAGAGCAAGCCGGCTCCGGCAGCCTGCAGGCTCTATGATGTCACATCGTTCTAATAGCCACTTGCAAGAGCCGCTGCTGTGCCTTACGTCCGCACCCTCCCATTTGCCCACCACCCAAAGAGAGCAGCCGCACGGCCTGCCGGCGGGCACTGTCCTTGGCCTTGGATGGCTCCTGTAGAACAGACTCACCCAGCATCCTACACACCCGGCCCGTTGAATCAGCACAGGGCCCTGTTGAAGCGGAAAGTGTTATGCCCGTTTTATAGATGAGGAAAGTGAGGCTCTGATAGCGGAAGTAACCGTTGCACCACTGTTACCTGGCTGCGCCCTGATCCCAGGTCCTAGCCCTTCCCTCCATGTTTCACAGCTTCTAATTTCTTTCATCCTTTCTTCTCAAAGCCTGTACCTCGCTCTCATTTTTGTCCTTTATCTTACTGGAATGAGCTCACTCCCATTTCTTCATTTCCCTGCTTTTTAAGTTATTTTCCTTTTGGCCATCTTCCTTCCCTCCTCCCCCTCCCCAGACCTCACCTCCTGCCTCTCAGGCACCCCTCACCCCGCAAACGCACCAACTGGTGATTAGAAACAACTGTATTTGAAGGACAGAAATGACCTCATGTTGCCACCACAGATGAGCGAGAAGCCGTGCAGAAGAAAACCTTCACCAAGTGGGTGAACTCGCACCTGGCCCGGGTGACCTGCCGGGTGGGCGACCTGTACAGCGACCTCCGGGATGGACGTAACCTCCTGAGGCTCCTCGAGGTGCTGTCGGGAGAGACACTGGTGAGCTGTGGTCACCAGGGAGGAGGGGGCCTGAGAAACGGTGGTCCCGGGGACGAGCTGCAGGGGTCTCCCCCAGAAAGGAGAGGGACACCTCAGAGCGAGAGCAGGAGCTGCCCGGTACGGAGCACGGTTTCTTTCTGAGGCTTTGCTGCGTGGATTAAGCAGGAGCATTGCTTCATGGAGACAGGAACAGTGGCCCCATTGAAAACATTTCTTTTCCCACCCACTCTGCGTGCAATTAATTCCCTTGGGAATCTTAATCTGGCCCAAGCCTCATCTGCAACCTCAGCTTTGGCTCCGTGAACTTGGGCCCAGCCCTGAGGCAGTCCCTGTGTTCCCGAGGGAGGTCATGGGGAAGGTGTGCAAAGCAGGGCGCGGGAAGGTAGGAGGGGAGGAGGAGGAGGCCTGCGGACCCATGCCTTTGTGTCCCCTGACCCTCAACAGCCAAAGCCCACGAAGGGCCGCATGCGGATCCACTGCCTGGAGAATGTGGACAAGGCCCTGCAGTTCCTGAAGGAGCAGAAAGTGCACTTGGAAAATATGGGGTCCCATGACATCGTGGACGGAAACCACCGTCTGACCCTGGGGCTGGTCTGGACGATCATCCTACGGTTCCAGGTACCCCGGCACCTCGTGTTGCACCGCGCGGGCCCTGCCCGTCCTGCGTGTGATCCGTGTACAAGTGGAGGGTGTAGAACCGTGTAGCAATCAGGGACTCTCCTCATTAAACAGGGCAGCAACGGGTGTGGCAGCTTCCCTGTGGCCTGGTCTACGTCCTGGTCTCGGGCAGTAGGACCACATGTTGGTCCACAAGGGACTGGACGTTTTACAAACTGGTTCTTCACCACGGAGAGTTTTAGAACTACATCTTGGGTCTGGTCACTGGCCCATTCCTCTGCCTCAGACTCAGCTTATCTCCCTGAAAAGAGCAGCCACCCTACTCCTTATGCTCCGAGCATGGCCAGTCCAGTGTCCTGGTGCCCCCACAACCCTCCTGGTCTCCCCGGATGTAGCCTCCTCTGCTCCTTCCAGCCCTAAGCAGGGCTCTGTCCACTTCACCTTCGAAACCCAGCTCTCAGCAAATGTTTACTCGCCCACCCGAAGATCCCCACCCGCAGGAACCAGCACCTTTCACTTCAGGGCGCTTCCGCTGTTCTGACTCCACCCCACTCTGCTGCCGCAGATCCCTCTGACCCCGTGTTCTGTGGTCACTAGCCCAGGAGGAAAGGTCCCCCGGCTCCGTCTCTACCACCCCTATGACAGGAGTCAGAGAGCAGTTTTCTGTCGCATATCTCTGAGCATCTCCGATAACTCCAGGAGCCCCTGTCCAGAGAGTCAAGGCCTCCCTCCCCTCCCTCTTAGATCCAAGACATCAGTGTGGAAACAGAAGACAACAAGGAGAAGAAGTCAGCCAAGGATGCCTTGCTGCTGTGGTGCCAGATGAAGACGGCTGGGTAAGGCCGCCCAGGGAGCGTGGCCTTGGACGGGGGGAGGCACCGAGGCCGGGCGATAACGGAAGGGCAGGCCCCAGGAACCTTGAGTCTCGCTCGAACCAGGGTTTGGACCTGATTTCCCTTGTCTCTGTCTGTAGGTATCCCAATGTCAACGTGCACAACTTCACCACCAGTTGGAGAGATGGGCTGGCCTTCAACGCCATTGTGCATAAGCACCGGTGAGGAGAAGGGGTCAGCGGGCCTGTCGGAGCTGCTGGGGTGGGTGGGTTACTGACCCAGGGCCACGCACACATGTTGATGGAGCAATGAGACGAGCTCCACAGCAATTGTGAGGAATGAACGCTGGGAGAAGAGCCAGGATGTGGGGGCGCAGTGTTGCAAAGAAGGCTTGTGATGGGAACCCGGGGGCGTAGGCGCCATGAGTGTGGGTCTGGGGTGCCTGGTCCTGGACACAGTGGACTCAGTGACTTGGGATAAAGAAAGGGGTGGCTTTGCTTTCCTCTTGAGGATCTTCGGTGTTTCTGATATTTCTGTATTCCTCCCGCCCCAGGCCAGACCTGCTGGATTTCGAGTCCCTGAAGAAGTGTAACGCCCACTACAACCTACAGAACGCCTTCAACCTGGCCGAGAAGGAGCTGGGGCTCACCAAGCTTCTGGATCCCGAAGGTGGGCAGAGCTGGCGAACACGACGCTGTGCCATAGAGACAGATGGGCTTTCTTTGGGGAGTGATGACAATGTTCTGGAATTCGATGGTGGCGATGGCTGCACAACCTTGCGAATGTGCTGAAAACCACCACTGAGGCATACACTCTAAAAGGGTGAATGCAACGGTGTAAAAATTACATCCCGATTTTAGAAATGTAAAAGCTGTGGGAAGAAAGGCAGCCCTGTGCCGGAAATAGCCCAGAGAGGAGGCAGGCCCTGCCCCACCTCGGAGCAGCTCTGTGCCCCGCAGCCAGTCACTTGGCTCAGTGGCTCAGTTTCCTCGTCTTCAAAATGAGAAGACTGGTCCAGCTGGTCTCTGAGGGCCCTTCTTACTTCAAAATCACTGGGTTCTAAGTTAAGCTGCATGACCTGGAGGGCTCAGCAAGCACTGGCCTGTGGTCAGCTGACCCTGCTGATGGGCCCTGTGGCTCTGATGTTAACGTTGATGAGACCGGGAATGGCCACTGGGCTCTCATTCTGTACCTGGCACCGCACGGACATGCTTTCATTAATTTAACCCACACAGCACGCCCTTTGAAATCAGCATCATTATTAGCCTCAACGAAAGGAAGAGAAGCCGGGGCCTAGAGAGGTTAAGTGCCTTTCCCCGAGGTCATAGGCCGGTGGAGCTGAGGTGCACATTCAGGCCGCGGGCTCCAGAGCCGTTTCCGTTTCTCAGCCACCTCTCTGAGGGCGGGGAGCAGTCTTGCTGCAGCCAGAAAAGGGAAGGAGGGAGAGGCTGGTGGCTTCCTGCGGGAGACTCTCCCTCTTAAGGTCACCGGGCAGATTTGGGTCTTGGGTATTTTCCGCCTGTTTTCCATCCTCCCAACCCCCTTCAATCATTACCTTTGTGGCTACTTACTATCACTGTTTCTCCAAGATGAAGGCTCTGGCCGTGGAAGGCAAAAGAGCTGGGAGGGTACTGTCCACCGCGGGGCAGTAGGCGTAAAGGCCTACGTCCTCTTAGTCCGGGCTGGCAGGCACCAGCTAACTAGTGATGAAAGTAGGCCAGACTCAAGGTTCCTTGTAGGGCCTTTGAGAAGCACAGCTAGGGTAAAGGACATCTAAGTAAAGCTAAGTATCCTACAGCTTTCTGCGATGATTGCAGCGGCTCCTGCCTTCTCGGGGTTTTCAGAGGTGACCAGGAGGGCGTCCGGTCCCCAAGTCTTCCCTTTAGGAAGGGTACACTCAGCCTAATTAAGAGAACCCAAGGCTTTCAAGTCAGAGTCAGCCTTGGCCCTTGTGGTGGGAGCTGATTTGCCCTGATGGACTCACTTCCGGGGGCCCACGGCTAACCTTTGGGATTGAGGTCAGATACAGCCTTGACCGTGCCCAGAAATGGCCATGAGAACTGGCCTCTAACCCTGCTGCTGGGCTCATGGGCCCTTCCCCTGAACATCCTGGGTTCAGGGGGCTTTGTTCACACCTCTGTCTTGCTGCCCCTGAATATTCTGACTTCTTACACATCTTTCGAGCCCGTAAGTCCATGATCCATCCCCAAGTGGGAATGTATTTCTTTCCTTGTCTTGCTTCCTCCAAGAGCTAAATTTGGTCTTCACGTCGGGAATGCTGGTAAAAGCCTCCTTGGGTTTCTGAGCTTTGTACTCTGCTTGTTTCTCAGAGGGAAAAAAAAAAAGTTACCTTTTCATGCCCTTTTAATCCATGTGGTTCATTTGTCATTTTGCTGTGAAGGGAGCTGGAAAGATTTCAGCCGGAGGCGGGGGGGGGGGGGGGGGGGGGGCGGCGACTGGGGTTGGGGTAAGAGATTCACGTTGCAGGGGCCCTTCTGCGAGGCAGGCTTCTCACCTCTGCCTGACCTGAGTGCTCTTTTTTCCCAGATGTGAATGTGGACCAACCAGATGAGAAATCCATCATTACCTATGTGGCTACTTACTATCACTATTTCTCCAAGATGAAGGCCCTGGCTGTGGAAGGCAAAAGGATTGGGAAGGTACTGTCCACCGCGGGGCAGTAGGTGTAAAGGCCAGAGAAGGCCTGGCCTCAGGGCCTTACCCCCCTCAAGCAGGGGCAGGGTGGAGCTGCAGGGCTGGGCCCGGGGCCCATGGACAGGACCCCACGCCACTGTCTCCCAGGTGCTGGACCACGCCATGGAGGCCGAGCGCCTGGTGGAGAAGTATGAGTCCCTGGCCTCAGAGCTGCTGCAGTGGATCGAGCAAACAATCGTGACCCTCAATGACCGGCAGTTAGCCAACTCCCTGAGCGGGGTCCAGAACCAGCTGCAGTCCTTCAATTCTTACCGCACCGTGGAGAAGCCGCCCAAGTAAGTGCCCCTGGGCCGCTCCTTGCCGCAGCGGCCCGCCCTGAGCTGTGCTCACCCGAGAGGAAGCTAAATTAGGATGGCCTTTCGGGAGGGAAATTTGGCAGTGCATAGATGCAGGGGAGGCTCATCTCCCTCTGCTCAAAGCACTAGAAGCAGTCCCCCGAATGAATTCTTAAATGATTATCCATTAAAAAAAAATCAGGCTGTGGAGATGATTGCCAAGGGAGGTAGAGTCGGTGCAATTTACTCAGATACTGATCAGGGTCCCAGCAACCCAGCCCCAGCTTAGGGACCAGGTCAGGGGATTAGACCCGACAGGCAACACAGGAGTGTGGCTAGTAGCTTGCACATTGCAGAGGTTCTTATCATCTATACAGGGTGTCCTCCAAGAATGTATATACACTTTAACAGCCGATAGCTATAATAGCTATAATAGCTATCGGCTGTTAAAGTGTGTATATATTTGAAAAAATGAAATGTATTTTAATAAACACTGCCTTTATAATTATTCAAAGTGTGTGTATACATCCTGGGGGGACACCCTATATATTTTAGAAATTAACTCTTTTCAAGGATGGAACTGCTGTTAGGCAGTTCTATACAGTGTATGCTAAAATGTCTGTTTTCCTATTATGGAGCTCTTTTGGAGTTAGTATGCTTCAGTTCCAAAGCTAGAATTAATCCAGAAAACAGCTATTCCTATACATTCCAGGGAATGACTTGACCCAGAAAATCCTCTTCTGGGCATTGAACAAAGATGTAGCTTCAAGGATGTTCACCAGCGTGACCTCTGTAAAAGAAAAATAAGTCACAACCACTGACACTTACGTTGAAGAAACGTGTCGATTGGCTAAAAAGATGTTCATGACAGTTTACAAAACAGTTATTTGTGGACAACAGAGAGCAAAGGGCTAAGTCCAGGTTCAAAGTGCCTGCGTTCAAATCCTGGCTCTTCAGCTTAGTGGTTGTGAGTTGTTACCCTCTCCGTGCCTCAGGGTTCTCATCTGGAAAATGGGGGTACTAGGAGGATGTAGCTAGCCGGGAGAACTAAGCAATGTGTGTCAAGTCCTTGGAAGAAGGCCTGCCCCACCGTGAGAGAGTCCTGGACGAATGTTAGCCACAGCTATGATCCGAGCCATCTGTGTAAAACGAAAACGAAGCAAGTGCGTGCCAGTGGGTAGCGGGCCATTTCTGGGTGGTTTTCAGGTGTTTTTAAATCACGTTCTTTTGATTCGCCAGTATTCTCTGTCTTTCATGTGTTGCTTTTATGAGAAGAAAATCGGCACAGGACACTTCATTGTAAAACGTAGAGTCCCTGCTCCCCCTTCCCTCCCCCGTGACTTTGACTCTGACCCCACCCTGGCCTCCCGCCCCAGGTTCACAGAGAAAGGGAACCTGGAAGTGCTGCTCTTCACCATCCAGAGCAAGCTGCGGGCCAACAACCAGAAGGTGTACACGCCCCGCGAGGGCCGGCTCATCTCTGACATCAACAAGGTCCACCACCTCCCTTTCCCACCCTTGGCGCCAGCCCCTACGGCCCCAACTTGAACTCTGGTCCCCGATGCCCACACCCCTCCCTGGTGCAGACGTGACTCACACATTCTCTCATGCGTCCTGCACCCCCCCCCCCCCCGCTTCCTCCTCCCTCTGCCTCTCCATGTGAGTTCACATAATAAAATCATGCCCTTGTCTCTTATCTTGTTCAGCCTGATGATTAATAAAAGTAATAGGGGTCACCCGCCATCCCCCCCCCCACACACACACACACACACACACAAATCCAGTGGTTTCCATCGTTCCCGGTCCCCTCGGTCCTTGCCTGAAGCAGGCGTCGTTTTCCCGTGGCTACTGCGCTCACGCGCCCCGCTTCTCATACTTCCCTGCACCCGCGTCTAGCTGAGCGCATTCCGCAGATGCACTGGACCGCGCTTCCGGGGACGCACCATGTGCCCAGCCCCAGTGACCCCTCCTTCCTGAGCCCTGGCCCTCCAGCACTGATCCTGTCCCCCCTCGCAGGCCTGGGAGCGGCTGGAGAAGGCCGAGCATGAGCGCGAGTTGGCCCTGCGCACCGAGCTGATCCGCCAGGAGAAGCTGGAGCAGCTGGCCGCCCGCTTCGACCGCAAGGCCGCGATGCGGGAGACCTGGCTCAGCGAGAACCAGCGCCTCGTGTCCCAGGTAGATCAGGGGCTCTTGGCCTGTCCAGGCTGCCAGGGAGAGGCGGGGAGAGGGTGGTGGATAGGAGCCCTGCGGTGTGGGGAGCTAATGAAACAAGAAGTCCATCACGTGGATAAAAAGACCAAGAATCCCAGGAGCCGGGGCCAGAGGCTTGAGCAGGAGAAGGGGTTGGCGAGACAGGATGAGATGGGATAGAGAGGAAACGGAGAGCCACCTCATGGGGTTGGCATCTTGCAGCCGAAGTGCTGGCGGGGTTGGGGGTGGGAGGGGCAGAGGTAGCGGGATGAGCAGAGCTTCCTGAGCTCCCAACCTCCCCTCCCTGTCCCAGGACAACTTTGGGCTGGAGCTGGCGGCCGTGGAGGCAGCGGTGCGGAAGCATGAAGCCATTGAGACGGACATCGTGGCCTACAGCGGCCGGGTGCAGGCTGTGGACGCCGTGGCCGCTGAGCTGGCCGCCGAGCGCTACCACGACATCAAGCGCATCTCCGCGCGGCAGCACAACGTGGCGCGGCTCTGGGACTTCCTGCGGCAGATGGTGGCCGCCCGGCGGGAGCGGCTCCTCGTCAGCCTGGAGCTGCAGAAGGTGTTTCAGGACCTGCTCTACCTCATGGACTGGATGGACGAGATGAAGGTGCGGGGATCGGGACTGTGGGGGTACAGTCCCTCACGTGCTGGGCTGATCTTCACAGAGTATGTTCCAGAGCAGGGCCCTGTCCCCAGTTAGATGAACAGAGCAAACAGGTCCCTGTCCTCATGGGTTCATGTTCTAGTGCAGTCATGGCGAACCTTTTGAGCTCAGCGTGTCAGCATTTTGGAAAACCCTAACTTAACTCTGGTGCCGTGTCACGGATAGAAATTTTTTGATATTTGCAACCATAGTAAAAGAAAGACTTATATTTTTGATATTTATTTTATATATTTAAATGCCATTTAACAAAGAAAAATCAACCAAAAAAATGAGTTCACGTGTCACCTCTGACACACGTGTCATAGGTTCGCCATCACTGTCCTAGTGGGAGGAGACAGAGGATAAAACCATGGACCCATCAACAAACAAAAGAGCAGGTGCACATAAAACTGCCGGGGAGACGAGACGGGGCTGTGGAGGGAGTGGTCTGGAAGGCCTCGCTGAGAAAACACCTTCAAGCTGAGCTCAGAATAGTGCAAGGAGCCAGCACAGGGAGAGCTGAGGAGAGGATTCCCAGGCAGAAGGCGCACCTAGCAAAGGCCCTGGCCGTTGCAGCCTGGCGTGTTCAGCATGAGAGGGGACGGGGCGGGGGCAGGGGAATGGGACAAGGAAGGCAGTGGCCAGCTCAGCTCACTAAGGCCTTACAGGCCTGGTCAGGGAGTTTGGATTATTATTTTTGTTGTTGTTAATCCTCACCCGAGGACATTTTTTCCATTGATTTTTAGGGAGAGTGTAAGAGAGAGGGAAAGACAGAGAGAAACATTGATGTGAGAAACACATCGATTGGTTGTCTCCTGCACAAGCCCTGACCAGGGCCCGGGCCGAGGAGGAGCTTGTAACCGAGGTGTGTGCCCTTGACTGGAATCGAATCAGGGACCCTTTGGTCCGCAGGCCAATGCTCTATCCACTGAGCCAAACCGGCTAAGGCAGGAGTTTGGATTTTATTCATAGTAACATGGAGCCTTTTTTTAAAAATATATTTTTATTGATTTCAGAGAGAGGAAGGGAGAGGAAGAAAAAGATACAAACATCAATGATGAGAAAATCATCCATCAGCTGCCTCCTCACGCCCCCTACTGGAGATCAAGCCCAAAACCTGGGCATGTGCCCTGACCATAAATCAAACCATGATCTCCTGATTCATGGGCTGACGCTCAACCACTGAGGCACACTGGCCGGGCTTTTTTTCTTTTTTTTAATCCTCACCCCAGGAATATTCTTCCACTGATTTTTAGAGAGAGTGGATGGGAAGGGTAGAGACAGAGAGAGAGGGAAGCATCAGTGTGAGAGAGACACATAATAGTGCCATGGAGTCTTAAAAGTGATCAGAAGGGTTTGAGAAGGGGAGAGACATGATTCCACTTTGTTTTTAGAAAGGCCACTTTGACCATGTGAAGAAGGTCTGTGGGCAGCCAGAGGGGAGCCGAGAAATGGGTTCGAGGCTGCTGCAGTGATCTAGGCGACAGATGGGGAGAAGGAGGGGTCTGGAGAGGTGCTGAAGATTACTAGATGCTGATGATAATAGGAGGCAGAGGATAAAACCATGGGGCCGAGAAAATGAGTCAGAGTGGAGATTCCAGGAGCAGGATTTAGGAAGAGGGTCCTGCCACAGGAGGCGAGTTGTGTACAAAGAGGCCAGGGTGCCAGGACAGTACTGGGGTGTCCCTGTGTGTGTGAGGGCTCACAGATGGGAGCAGGTGTGTTCACCTGGGTGTGACACCAGGAGCCGCTCAGAGAGTTCGGGAGGTGCGATTGATCCAGGAAAATGGAGTGAGGTTAGCACAGGTGTGTGGTGGGGCTGAAAGAGGCCTGAGGAAGAGGACCTGGGTGGCTCTCAGATGGGCATCGATGTGCCTGGTGTGCCTGGCAGGGCCGGCTGCAGTCCCAGGACCTGGGCAAGCACCTGGCTGGAGTGGAGGACCTGCTGCAGCTACACGAGCTGGTGGAAGCGGACATCGCCGCGCAGGCTGAGAGGGTGCGGGCTGTCAGTGCTTCTGCCCTGCGCTTCTGTGACCCAGGAAAGGGTGAGAACTGGGGGAGGAACTGGAAACGGGAGGGGCTGGGAAGGGGCATTATGAGCTGAAGCATGAAGAACAAGACTGGGAAAATCTGGGACAGGAAGGATGATGGGTGGATGGTGGGACAGAACGAGGGAGGGAGCCCTAGCGAGTAGAGTGAGGGTTTGAGACCAGAGATGGGTGGGCAACAGGAGGGCCACGTTACAGCTCTGAACCCCGCACCGTGGCTTTTTCAGAGTACAAGCCGTGCGACCCACAGCTGGTGTCAGAGCGGGTGGCCACCCTGGAGCAGACCTACGAGGCCCTGTGCCAGTTGGCCGCGGCCAGGCGGGCCCGCCTGGAGGAGTCCCGGCGCCTCTGGCGTTTCCTCTGGGAGGCGGGCGAGGCCGAGGCCTGGGTGCGGGAGCAGCAGCACCTGCTGGCCTCGGCCGAAACTGGCCGGGACCTGACCGGTGTCCTCCGCCTGCTCAACAAGCACACGGCCCTGCGAGGCGAGATGAGCGGCCGGCTGGGGCCCTTGAAGCTCACCCTGGAGCAGGGCCAGCAGTTAGTGGCCGAGGGCCACCCTGGGGCCGGCCAGGCCGCAGCCCGGGCAGCGGAGCTCCAGGCCCAGTGGGAGCGACTGGAGGCTCTGGCGGAGGAGCGAGCCCAGCGGCTGGCCCAGGCCGCCAGCCTCTACCAGTTCCAGGCGGACGCAAACGACATGGAGGCCTGGCTGGTGGACGCGCTGCGCCTGGTGTCCAGCCCGGAGCTGGGACACGACGAGTTCTCCACGCAGGCCCTGGCCCGGCAGCATCGGGCCCTGGAGGAGGAGATCCGAGGCCACCGGCCAACCCTGGACGCCCTGAGGGAACAGGCTGCCGCTCTGCCTCTGGCACTGAGCCGCACGCCCGAGGTGCAGGGCCGGGTGCCCACCCTGGAGCGGCACTACGAGGAGCTGCAGGCCCGGGCGGGCGAGCGGGCGAGGGCCCTGGAGGCGGCCCTGTCACGCTACACCATGCTCAGCGAGGCCGGGGCCTGCGGGCTGTGGGTGGAGGAGAAGGAGCAGTGGCTCAACGGGCTCACCCTGCCCGAGCGCCTGGAGGACCTGGAGGTGGTGCAGCAAAGGTAGGCCCCCTGCAGGCTCCCTCTGCAATGGCCTTGTGAGTTGGGGGGCTGGGGAGAGGCATGGCAGGTCCCACTGGAAACTGCCTGCTCTTGCTATATACCTCTGAGTCTGGTTTTTTGTTGTTGTTTTAATGAAAACCGCTAAACATACTCAAAAGTAGAAAAGATTGTGCAACAGACTCCTATATAGCCTCCACCCAGGTTCAGTAATTGTTAATATCTTGCTCTATTGGATTCATTTTCCTTTTCAAAAGCCAATCCCCAATATTATTATTTTATCTCTACATTCTCCAGGATGCATCCTTTAAGAAATATGAGGAAGTATTCTTAAACTTATTTTTTTAATTGTGTGTGTGGACTTAAAATAGCTAAGGCTTTGAAGTTATAAACCTTTAGATAGAGACACTGACTGACCTCATGAAGTAGCTTGATTTACAGAATAATAAATGTTAAAATCATATAGAAAGGTCGTATTTTTTATAGAACCACGATATCATTATTACACAGAACAAAATTAGCAATGCCTTACTGTCATCTACTACTCACTCTATAGTCAGATTTCTTGGTGGTTTTAAAAGTAGTTTTCAAATTATCCCATGACGGGTTGGCAAACTACAACCCTTGGGCCAAATTCGGCCCACAGCCTGTGTTTGTAAATAAAGCTTTATTGGAACAGAGCCACACTCATTCATCTACACATCATCCGAAGATAGCAGAGCTGAATACTTGTGACAAAGACCATATGGCCCATAATCCTAAACTATTTACTATGTGGCCCTGTACGGAAAATGTTTGCTGACAATCTCTGAGAATGTAAAATGTCCCTGGGAGAAAATATGCTTCCCATCTTTATCAGTTACATATTTTTGGTTATCAGTTCATTTTTAACATGGATCCCAGATAGGCAGCTAAAGAGTAAGGCCCAGAGGACTAAGGTAGGTTCTGGTGAAGGCTGGGGCCCTGTGCCAGGATTAGTTAACTTGTGCAGCTGTTCCTGACCTTTAACTTTCACATCTTTTTGAGCAACTCTAGAGAGATGACCGTTTTTCTACTTGTTTAGGGGAGTTGGGGACTCCCCCTTGACCCACAGAGACTATGAGCCTTGTAGGTAAGAGGTGAGAGGCTCCTATAAACAAGCTTCATGCTGACGGATAGGAGTTTCCAGTGGTGTCTAGGGAGGTTGCAGGTGCGTCACCACCTCCTGCCGATCTTACCCGGCTCTGCCACCCCCTCAGGTTCGAGACCCTGGAGCCAGAAATGAATGCCCTCGCAGCTCGAATTACTGCCGTGAACACCATTGCAGAGCAGTTGCTGCAGGCCAACCCCGCGGGCAAGGACAGCATCGTCAACACCCAGAAGCAGCTCAACCACAGGTGGCTGGAGGGCGGGACTAGGGAACTGAGAGGGGACACAGCAGAGGGGATGGCAGCCGGAAGAGTTCTGTAGGGCATGGAATGGAGGTCAAAATGTGGTGGGAAGGTGGTCTGGAAGATGCTGGGGGCAGGGGAATAATGAAAGATAAGAGGGGGCGAGGTTGTGTGAAGAGGCTGGAGCCTGGACAGGGAGCAATCAAGATGGAGACAAGAGGATGGAGGGGGTGGGGAGAGAGAGGCAGGGAAGAAGCTTCCAGATGTACCTGGACAGGGCGGGGAAGCTGAGCCACTCCAGACATCAGACCCTCCCTCCACTCTCAGGTGGCAGCAGTTTCGGTCCCTGGCGGATGGCAAGAAGGCAGCTCTGACATCAGCCCTGAGCATCCAGAACTACCACCTGGAGTGCACGGAGACCCAGGCCTGGATGAGAGAAAAGACCAAGGTCATCGAGTCTACCCAGGGCCTGGGCAATGACCTGGCTGGGGTACTGGCACTGCAGCGCAAGCTGGCCGGCACCGAGCGGGACCTGGAGGCCATCGCCACCCGGGTGGGTGAACTGACTCGAGAGGCAAATGCCCTGGCTGCTGGCCACCCCGCCCAAAGCTCTGCCATCCACGCCCGGCTTGGAGAGGTGCAAGCTGGCTGGGAGGACCTCAGGGCCACCATGAGACGTCGGGAGGAGTCGCTGGGTGAGGCACGGCGGCTGCAGGACTTCCTGCGCAGCTTAGATGACTTCCAGGCGTGGCTGGGTCGCACGCAGACTGCTGTGGCCTCTGAAGAAGGGCCGGCCACCCTGCCTGAGGCAGAGGCCCTCCTGGCCCAACACGCAGCCCTGCGGGGAGAGGTGGAGCGGGCCCAGAGCGAGTACAGCCGGCTGCGGGCCTTGGGTGAGGAGGTGACCCGGGACCAGGCCGATCCCCAGTGCCTCTTCCTACGGCAGCGACTCGAAGCCCTGGGAACCGGCTGGGAGGAGCTGGGCCGCATGTGGGAGAGCCGGCAGGGCTGCCTGGCCCAGGCCCATGGCTTCCAGGGGTTCCTGCGGGATGCTCGCCAGGCCGAGGGCGTGCTCAGCAGCCAGGTGAGAGCCCAGGGCATAAGTCAGGACGAAGCGGGAAGCAGGGACAGGGGCATGTGAAGGAGAGAGGTGGATGGGGAGGGATACGGCAGCAGATGGGGGTAGTCGAGGAAACAGGATGGGCAGGAAGAACATGTTAGAAAAATATGGACCAAGACTTATCAAAATTGACATAAACTGGCTTGTCACATAATTACTACAGAAACGGACTCAATAGCTAGAAAGGGGGTGGAATAGGATTTGGACCGTTAAAGCTTCTCCAGCCCAGCTCCCTTTAACTTCCTGAGACTCCACGCAGTCAGGCACCATTCCGCCTGACCTACGGCTGGGCGGTCTGCCCTGCCCTCCCTGGGTGGCCTCTGTGTCTGAGAACCGAATTCTGCTTTGAGACGCGAGCTGGCTACCTCCCCTCCCACACAGGAATACGTTTTGTCTCACACGGAGATGCCGGGGACACTCCAGGCTGCGGACGCCACCATAAAAAAGCTGGAAGACTTCGTGAGCACCATGGACGCCAACGGGGAGCGGATCCGCGGGCTCCTGGAGGCCGGGCGGCAGCTGGTGTCTGAGGGCAACATCCATGCCGAGAAGATCCGAGAGAAGGCGGACTCCATCGAGAGGAGGTACGCTGAGGACAAGGCCGATGGAGGGTTCGAGAGGGAAATGAGTGAAAGCAGGGTGGCCTCAAAGATGCAGAACGCGGAGGTCAGCCTGGCCAGTGGGGCTGGGGGGCTGACAGGAAGTAGAGGAAGGAGGGCCCAGTGGTCAGAGAGGGCCTAAGCCATGGGCTGGGAAGTTCTGCCTCCATCACGGGAGCCAAATGAAGTCACCCAGGGGAGCTGGGCGCTGGATCGGACTCTGGCTGTTTTACAAGGTACCTGGAAGGCACTGTGCCAGAGGAGGAGGACTGGAGGCTTCGGGCTTAGTTGGAGGGTCATGAGCCCTTCACAGCAAGTTCAGAGTTTCACAAGGGGCTGTCGTTACAGACACAGGAAGAATCAAGAAGCAGTGCAGCAGCTTTTGGGGCGTCTTCGGGACAACCGAGAGCAACAGCATTTCTTACAAGATTGTCATGAGGTGAGGCTCAGTCCCCCTGTCCCCTCCGACACGCCCCAGCCACCCTTTCCACGGCGCCCTGACTCTTTGAGCCAAGAACAAGTCCATTGCCGTGTCCCCTGAGCAGGCGAACCCCGCCCAGCTTCTCCCACATCCGCCACTTCTCCCGGCTCACCCGCCCCTACTTCATGCCTCGCTCTCCCCTCCCTCTGAAATGTACGTGCCTTTCTCCATCCCTGCTCTGTGCCTGTCCAGCTGAAACTCTGGATCGATGAGAAGATGCTGACGGCCCAGGACGTGTCCTACGACGAGGCCCGCAACCTGCACACAAAGTGGCAGAAGCACCAGGCGTTCATGGCGGAGCTGGCCGCCAATAAGGACTGGCTGGACAAGGTGGACAAGGTGAGCCGGGCGACGGGGCAGCAGGACGAGATCCCGGGGCTCCTCTGGGCAGGTCCCAGCCACGGTGCAGGGGAGGACCCAGGCTTCGGGATGTGGCTCCTTCAGGGTCAGAGGTCAGGGGCCTCCCATGCCAATCTTCCAAGGTGGGAAATCCTACCCTGAGGAACAAACGTTCCAGGCCTGTGGGACAGTGCCTCCAGAACGCTGAGAAAATACAAATTAGTAAGGGGCCAAACTGCGGATTTGGGTCAACGCAGCAACTATTCCGGGGTCCAGAGCAGGGTGACACTCCTCCGCAGGTCAGCCCTGCCCTGCAACAGGCCAGGTGGTGAGCACTTCAGGCTTTGCCAGCCATTCAGTTTCTGCTGCGACCGCTTAACTCTGCCATCGTAGTGGAGAGCAGCCACAGGGAAACAGAAATGGACCAGTGCAGCTGTGTGCCAACAAAACTTGGTTTATAAAAACAGGGCCGCAGTTTGCCAGCCCCTGCTTTTGAGTCTTGTTATTCCTGGTATTTGCTCTCCCACCCAGCTCTTCCTCAAGAGCTGAGCACAGACAAAACTTTATTTCTACTCAACAAGTGTTGCTGGACAAGATTATATGTGCTCAGCACTCTGCTAGGGGCTGCACAGTATATAAAAGATACTTTCCTTCCCTCGGGCACGCTGGTTGGGCAGAAAAGGAGACCAGTGTGTATTCCGTGTTTCCATTTGTTCCTCAGACATTTACTTGGTGCTACAATACGCAAAGCCTTGTATATTGAGGGGGGAGAGGTGATGCCACTGTGGCCAGGATCTGAGTCATATACACAAGTAGATAAGTTAAATCTAAAGCAGAATAGTGGGAGCACAGTAAGAGAACCAATAAAGCCTGGACTCTGAGAGACGGGGTGGGAATCCTAGAAGCAGGAGCCTCAGGGCAGGCGTGAAGGATGAGTGGGATTTGGACGAGCAGAGATACTGGAGGGAAGATATTACTAGGTAGAGACACAGTGCAGCTGGAAACCAGAGTGGTGGAAGTGGGTGTCTATAGGAGCCAAGGGGTAAGCCAATCTAGGAACACAGAATGCGTGAAGGGGCCCCAGGGAGGAAAAGGTGGGAGAATCCTGGGCCAGAAATGGTCATGAAAAGCCCTGATCACCACGTAAGGACTGTGTGTCGAAGTGTGGATTGTGCTGAAGGTTTGTGGAGTTACCCCAGCAGCGTTAGACTCTGGCACTACGTGTTGTGATTTCTTTTCCCCTGAAACAGGGCTTCCCGCAGGCCATTAAAATGGGAGTTGGTCATAGGAAACCCCTGTGGGCAGTGGGCAGCTGAGATGGAGCGGGGTAGGTAGTCAGGAAAGGGCCCACTGCCACGCTGGCTACCCCAGTGGGCAACTGGTGCTCAGTCCTAATGTGGCGCCCTGGGCATGCGTCAGAGTCATCCCAACCAAAGCACCAAAACGCTGTTTGTCCACCACTCCGTCCGTCACTGCCTTGCCTGCAGGTGGAGGGACTCTGCTTCCCTCACTCCCCAGAAACAAAAGTCCTAGCAGAAAGGCTGGGAGTGGGGGGACCGGAGAGATTCACTTGCCACAGGTCAGGTGGGGGGTGAGGAGCTGAGAAAAATGAAATGATAACAAATAACACAAGACCACGTGCGATGTAACACCGGAAACGGCCAGCACTGGGGAACTCGAACAGGGGAGATCGCAGAGGCTCCTGAGCTGGGATGAGATTTGACCTGGACCTTGAAGGGGAGCTGAGTGTGATCAGCAGCGAGATAGGGAAGTCTAGAAGGGGCTCCAAACCTTCGAGAAGAGCCTGTTAAGGAGGACACACAAGAACTCGGAATTATTGCTCAACTTAGGTCCCCACTGCCCCTTAGTTCTCTGGCCTGTGGTGTCTAATTCTGACACTTACCCTTCTTCGCCCCACCACCCAGGAAGGGCGGGAGCTGAGCCTCGAGAAGCCAGAGCTGAAAGCCCTGGTGTCGGAGAAGCTGGAGGACCTGCACAGGCGCTGGGATGAGCTGGAGACCACCACCCAGGCCAAGGCCCGCAGCCTCTTCGATGCCAACCGGGCAGAGCTGTTTGCCCAGAGCTGCTCTGCCCTGGAGAGCTGGCTGCTGAGCCTGCAGGCCCAGCTGCACTCCGACGACTACGGCAAGGACCTCACCAGCGTCAACATTCTGCTCAAGAAGCAGCAGGTGCGCGGGAGCCTTTGCTGGAGCGATGAATGCAGGAGACAGGAGAGGCAGCCTGTAGCTCTGGAGATTGGGGAGGTCGTTCTCAGACACCCCAAGGCTCAGTTCTGCAACTCCTTGGCGAGGGCAGAGGCCCGCTAATGGCATTGGGAATTTGCTGGGGAATCACGGGCCAGAGCAGGTCTGAAGCTAGCAGGCCAAAGCTGGCCAGCAGGACGTCGTCACTGATGCCAGGGAAGCTTGCTGGGGGGAGATAGCCACTGGGTCTCCCGGACACCGCGGGCGGTTTTGCGTAGGCACCCGGAGAAAAGCCAACAGCAGAAGCCTTCCTCTCTGTGCCTGTGTGTCCCTCCATCACCCTCTACTGGCAGGGCCCAGCACTGCACCAGCTGGTGGAGAAATACCTCCAGGGTCCAGTTCCCATGTCTCCAGCAGGGCAGGAAAGGTGGATGTGGGACTGCGAGGCAATGGATTGCTAACTGGCACAGTTATCAGGGCCCCTTCCCCGGACTCCTATGTATATTAAAGCCTGAGATCCACGATCTAGGCCGGGAGGGATGCTCTCCCTGGGCTGAGCCAGGGTAAGTCATCAGGATGGGCGTGATATTGACGAGGGGCCCCTCTGAGGTTGATGGTGGAAGCGCGGGGATGATAACATCCTCCTCTTGCGGCCGGCAGATGCTGGAGCGGGAGATGGCTGTGCGGGAGAAGGAGGTGGAGGCCATCCAGGCCCAGGCCAAAGCTCTGGCCCAGGAAGACCAGGGTGCAGGGGAGGTGGAGAGGACCTCGCGGGCTGTGGAGGAGAAGTTCAGGGCCCTGTGCCAGCCCATGAGGGAGCGCTGCCAGCGCCTGCAGGCCTCCCGCGAGCAGCACCAGTTCCACCGGGATGTGGAGGACGAGATCGTGAGTCACTAGGGTCGGGGATCCGGTAGCGTCGTCCCCACGGCAAACTGCCCCCTGCCTTGCGCTGGGGAAATGCCAGCCGTGTTCTCCTCCCCTTTGGCATTGAAAACCAACCCTCTAGGGACACTTGGGGATGCCCTGGAAGTCCCTTTTCCCCAGAACCAGAGATGGTCGTTTCCTGCACACACACCAGGAGCCCTAGAACACCTCCCCCCAGCTGACCCGCTCGCCAGCTCCCAGCTTCTACTTCGCCCTGCGGACCTCCACTCACCCCTCCTTTCTCATTCAGTTGTGGGTGACGGAGCGTCTGCCCATGGCCAGCTCCAGGGAGCATGGCAAGGACCTGCCCAGTGTCCAGCTCCTCATGAAGAAAAACCAGGTGAGGCAGAGGCAAAAGGCAAAAGGCAAGGTCCCAAGAGCCTCCTGGGACAGGGAGATGGTTTTTCTTAAGACCGGGGGGTTCTCTGGCTCCCCCTCGATGCTGTGTGTGACCCTAGACTTCATGGTTGGCCTTTGCTCGCCGCGGAGGGTGGGTTCCCTCAGGAGAAGACCATGGAATTGGAGCTTTACCACCACATGCTTGGGCCGGAAGGGAGGGGAAGTGAAGAGGATTCAGGAAGGAGGAGAAGCAAGAGTGTGAGGGGGCCTGATGTTGAGTAGGTGTAAGGGGGTCCCTTAGCAAGCTTTTCAGTGTGTGCTCTTCTGCTGCTGGGAACAGACGCTGCAAAAGGAGATACAAGGCCATGAGCCACGGATTGCGGACCTCAGGGAGCGGCAGCGTGCCCTGGGTGCGGCCGCGGCAGGCCCGGAGCTGGCTGAGCTACAGGAAATGTGGAAGCGCCTGAGCCATGAGCTGGAGCTTCGAGGGAAGCGACTCGAAGAGGCCCTGAGAGCCCAGCAGTTCTACCGAGATGCCGCCGAGGCCGAGGCCTGGATGGGGGAGCAGGAGTTACACATGATGGGCCAGGAGAAAGCCAAGGTGAGGGCCAGGGCAGAGCCAGGCTGTCACCTGCTTCTCTCCTCCCCGTGACCCTCCCTGATGCCCACTGTCCGGTCCCCAGGATGAGCTGAGCGCCCAGGCCGAGGTGAAGAAGCATCAGGTATTGGAGCAAGCCCTGGCTGACTACGCCCAGACCATCCACCAGCTGGCAGCCAGCAGCCAAGACATGATTGACCACGACCACCCAGAGAGGTGAGCACAGCGGCGTCAGGGGACCCAGCGCCTGCGGGGGAGGGGAGCAGCTCCAAGAAGGTGCAGGGATCATGGAGCCTCCCGGGTACGTGCACACAGATCTGTCCAGGAAGGTGCCGTTGGTTGGCTAAGAGGGACAGGACTCTACGGGGCAGGCTGGGGATCTGAGCTGGGGATCCGAGCAGGGGATCCTAAGTGCTGGGCCGCTCCCCCTCCCCCACAGCACGCGGATATCCATCCGCCAAGCCCAGGTGGACAAGCTGTACGCCGGCCTGAAGGAGCTGGCCGGGGAGCGGCGGGAGCGCCTGCAGGAGCACCTGAGGCTGTGCCAGCTGCGCCGTGAGCTGGACGACCTGGAGCAGTGGATCCAGGAACGCGAGGTGGTGGCAGCCTCCCACGAGCTGGGCCAGGACTACGAGCACGTGACGGTGAGTGCGGAGAGGACACCAGCCGCAGGGCAGCGCCTGGGGAATAGAGGCCCCCCTGGGAGGCCAGGGCCCCATCCTGCGCGGGCACCACGGGGTGGGTGCAGGCAGGCCGAGCAGCACGGCCCTCCTGGGTTTCGAGGTATTTAAGTTGAAGAATTGTGCAGAAAGGAGGACAGGCTGTGTGCAGAACTGGGTGGAAAGGAAATTAGCAGTCACTCTTTTCCAACAGAACTAGGCAGTGTAAGGTACCCCTGTCTGTAGGCTGAGGGCTGCAAGCGCCCCCACTGCCTTGTTGAGGGCCTGGGTGTTCATCAGATCCAGGGTCGCTGGGAACCACTGGCATCTGCTCACGGGCTTAGCCCAGCTGGAGAAACCTATTTTGGTCCGTGTGGCCCAGGGGAGAGAAGACTCACCCCCCCCCCCCCAATCCTGTTAGGCAGGGGCCAGAGTCAGAGTTGTCTGTGCAACTGTTCCCTCCACCAGATGCTCCGGGACAAATTCCGAGAGTTCTCCCGGGACACGAGCACCATCGGCCAGGAGCGCGTGGATAGTGCCAACACATTGGCCAACGGGCTCATCGATGGGGGCCATGCCGCCCGGGCCACCGTGGCCGAGTGGAAGGACAGCCTCAACGAGGCCTGGGCTGACCTGCTCGAGCTGCTGGACACGCGGGGTCAGGTGCTGGCAGCTGCGTATGAGCTACAGCGCTTCCTGCACGGAGCCCGCCAGGCCCTGGCGCGGGTGCAGCAAAAGCAGCAGCAGCTTCCCGATGGGACCGGCCGAGACCTCAACGCCGCCGAAGCCCTGCAGCGCCGGCACTGTGCCTTCGAGCACGACATCCAGGCCCTCAGCGCCCAGGTCTGACTCAGCAAGTGAGGTCGGGGTGGCTTGGAGGGGACTTGGTAGAAAAGGCCAGGGGCCCCTCAGAAATGCCGGGGTTGGCACCCTCTGGAAGCCACTCAGGGATGAGGTGGAATTGCTCTACGTAAACATCTCTGCCAGAGGACATCTCACCACCACATTCACACCTTCAATGACAAGCCTCCTGAGGGCCCGTGACATTGTCACATGGTCCCAAAGGCTAGAGTATTCTTCACGTTGTACTAAAATCCAGCTATCGGGCCCACCCAACTAGAGCTCTAGACCCACACAAACCAAGCAAAGATCCTTCCTGCAACCATTTAAACCCAGTCACCCCCATCCCATCCCTCTTTCAGGCTGAAAATCTCATTCTAGCCATTCCGAAAGGTCTCTCACGTCTTGGACAAGCCTCTGAAAGCCCAACTGGCTAGTCGCCCTTCTAAAGGGCTGCTCCCCAGGCTAAGCCCAGGCTCCCACTTGGGACCCAACAGGGCAGAGTATGACAAAGCTCACTCTGAGCACCAGCTGTCATCTTTCCCAGCCCCACCCCCTGCTCCTCCTCTGCTCCTCTAGCTGGTAAATGGGCAGGCCGGGCGAGCAGAGGCCAGCGTGTGGCGTGGGGGAGGAGACTCCAGCTCCTCAGAACCTCCAGCTCTGCCTGACTCGGAGCTGCGCCCTGCAGGTCCAGCAGGTGCAGGACGATGGCCACCGGCTCCAGAAGGCCTACGCCGGAGACAAGGCCGAGGAGATCGGCCGCCACATGCAGGCTGTGACGGAGGCCTGGGCCCAGCTTCAGGGAAACTCTGCTGCCCGCCGCCAGCTGCTGCTGGACACGACGGACAAGTTCCGCTTCTTCATGGCTGTCCGGGAGCTGATGCTGTGGATGGACGGGGTGAACCTGCAGATGGATGCCCAGGAGCGGCCCCGGTGAGGCCCACGGTGCCCGTGGCCCACAGAGGTTGGGAGCTGGTGGCTGGAAAAGGGTCGGGGGCAGCAGGGTTGTGATGTGGTCTCTGTACCCCCAGGGATGTGTCCTCCGCAGACATGGTTATCAAGAACCACCAGGGCATCAAAGCAGAGATCGAGGCCAGGGCCGACCGCTTCTCTTCTTGCATCGACATGGGGCAGGGGCTGCTCGCCAGGAGCCACTATGCAGCTGAGGAGGTGGGCGAGGCCTGGGCACAGCCGGGTCATCCTTATGGCAGAGGCCTTAATGCTGCGTTTGCTCCCAAGTCTTTCTGCTTCCTCATCCTTTCTTTACAGAAACTTTTCACTGTCTCTCCCCTCAGCGCTGTTCAGGGAGTCCCATTCCATCTCCCTCCTCCCCCCACCCCACCCCACCCCCGCCCAGAACTGTCTGCCTCTTGAAATCAGAAATCACTAGTTCCCCTGTGTCAGTCCCTCAGAGTCTCCGAAGAGCCCAGCGGGGTGCTAACTCGCATCTCTGTTCCCCCCCCACCCCGCCCCCCAGATCTCAGAGAAGCTGTCTCAGCTGCAGGCCCGGCGCCAGGAGACCGCAGACAAGTGGCAGGAGAAGATGGACTGGCTCCAGCTTGGTGAGGGTGCCAGGCCCTGCCAGGGGGGCTGGGGGTCTTGAATCCTGTAGTTTCCAGAGTAAGACCAGGAATCCTGGGCATGGAATTCGAGGCTCCCGCCCTTGGCTCTGCCCTGTGCTCCTGCTTTGGGGCAGTAGCGTTCTCTGTGCCCTGTTTTTGACATGGTTACAGTGCTCTGCCGATGTCCACTCTGACCTGCCATTTCCTGTGACCGCCCCCCATCCCTGCAGTTTTGGAGGTGCTTGTGTTTGGAAGAGACGCAGGTATGGCGGAGGCCTGGCTGTGCAGCCAAGAGCCACTGGTGCGAAGTGCTGAGCTGGGTTGCACAGTTGATGAAGTCGAGAACCTCATCAAGCGGCACGAGGCCTTCCAGAAGTCAGCAGTGGCCTGGGAGGAGCGTTTCAGTGCGCTGGAGAAGCTCACCGCGGTGAGGGCCACAGGACCCCAGGGATGCCCCGCCCTGCCCTGCTACCCCGGGCCTGTGCTCCCTTTCGCTGGAAGAAGACAGTCCCCCTCCTCCCACTGCACCAGCATCTCCCAGATGTGAGCCAAGAGTGCCATGTTGTCACCACAGCTTTAGGAGTTGTCATTCCCCCGAGTGACGCTGTGAGACACCTCCTCCCCCGTTTCTTCTCATGGAATTATAGTTTCCTTTCCGTTTCCGCAGACCAGAGCTGAGACATTTCATCTTCCCCACCTCTCTGGTCCTTTTAAATGAGACTTTCTATGCTCTGACCTCAGAATGTTTTGACAGTTGGAGGAGCAGGAGAAGGAGCGGAAAAGAAAGAGGGAAGAGGAGGAACGGAGGAAACAGCCCCCTGCTCCAGAGCCCACAGCCAGTCTGCCCGGAGGGGTCCTTGTGGACGGCCAGACGGCTCCTGATGCTTCCTGGGACGGGTGCGAGCGGGGGCATCTGGGGAGGAGGAGGAGGCTGAAGCTAAGCAGCCCAAGGACTTACATTATTCTGTATCATCTGCCGCTCCAGAGCCCACCCCCGGCTACCAGCACCCACACAGGCAGCCAGCGTTAACGGAGTCTGCACAGACGGAGAGTCCCCCCAGGTGAGCCCCACACCCCTGTGCCCTTTCAGAATTTCAGCCCCGTGCCCTGCACATACTCTTAAAGCTTCTTGTCCTTGTAGCCCCTGTTGGAACAACAAAGACTTGAGCAGGGCAGCTTCCCAGAAGGGCCTGTGAGTTCCTCCTGGAGGTGTGGGTGTTGGTACCTGGAGGGGCGAAGAGGGTATGCGCTGGGTGGGGGGGACACTGAGGTCCGGAGAGGGCAGAGGCTCGAAAGATACTTGGGGGCAGAAAGCCCAGCTCGTGGACCTCAAGCTTCTGACATCCAGGCTAGTTATCGGCCCCTCATCCTTTGACACAGACTCTTCTCCCCACAGGCGTCTGGCCCAGGAGACGAGACCAACGGGCCCCAGGGAGAGAGGCAGACCCGGATACAGGGCTCGGCCCCTCCTATCCTGCCCCAGAGCCGGTCATCTGAGTCAGCCCGGGTTGCCACCTTGCCCTCTCGAGGCACCGAGCTCTCTGCCCAGGAGCAGATGGAGGGGATGCTGTGCCGCAAGCAGGAGATGGAGGCCTTCGGCAAGAAGGCTGCCAACAGGTAGCGGGTCTGGCCGCAGTGCGGTGGCCTCTCCAGTCCCTGCCTCTGCAGAGGCTTCCCCAGAACCTCTTCCTGAATAGATGGGGAAGAGTGGGGGGTGCCCTGCAGGAGGAGAGTCCTCTAGGGAAGGGGTAGGACTCAGGAGCAGAAAAGGCCAGGAGGGTGTGACAATGACAGGCCTAAGAACAGAGTGGCACTGGAAATCCTAGAACACCCACGCTCTCCCCAGAGCTCCCAGCCCCATAAAAGCTGGCCTGTCTGCCTGTCTCGCTTCGTCACCTGCACCGTGTCCCTCCCAGGTCATGGCAGAATGTGTACTGTGTCCTGCGGCATGGGAGCCTTGGCTTCTACAAGGACGTGAAGGCAGCCAGCACGGGAGTGCCATACCACGGAGAAGTGCCTGTCAGCCTGGCCAGGGCCCAGGGCAGTGTCGCCTTTGATTACCGGAAGCGCAAACATGTTTTCAAGCTGGGGTAAGAACAGAACTGTGCCCTCAGGATGGGATGGGGCGTCAGAGCGATACAGGGTGAAGACGGGTAGAGTTACAGGGCCAGGCACTTGGGGACAGCTGGAGAGATTCGAGAAGCGGGGAGCCAGGGGGTACATTATATTTCACACCAAGGGGAGCAGGAACTCCAAGACTCAGGCCTGATTGATGGCTGACCATGTCAGGCTGAAAAATTGTCCTAGATGGAATATCTGAGGACCTCCAGGAGCCTGCCCCGGCTGCCAGCAAGCACCAGAGCTGGAGGCATGGCCTGGGGTGGAAGTGAGGTCATCCTGGTCCTCTGTAGCCAATCAAGAAGCATTGCTTTCGCACAGTCCTGAGGTGAGGATGTGCAGAGGTGTCTGACCTGGCTCCGAGGGCCCCAGCAGGCATGTTCTCCAGCCTGGCCTCTGGCTGATGATTGAACTCCTACCAGCACTGATGGGGCCACTCCCGATTCTCAGCTCTGTCCTGAGGCTTCTCTCTCTCCCAACAGCTTGCAGGATGGAAAAGAATATTTATTCCAAGCCAAGGATGAGGTGAGCTGCCCCCTCTCCGCCCACACCCCTGTCTCCCCGTTGCCATTCTTAGAACCTCCAATTGTAGATTCTCCTTTCTTCCCTTCGCTCTCTTTTTCCTTAAGTGTCTCATTCTTTGTAATCAGACAGCCCCCAGTGTGAAGGCCACACCAAAACATGTTCCCTGTCTTAAGGGGCCTTTCTCTCCAATGACATGAAATAGTCAAACCATTTTTCTGCCGCCTCCTCCCAAGCTCCCCCGCTGCCCACAGCGCCCTTGAAGCTGACCAGTTGTCTCCATGCTCCCTGTAGGCAGAGATGAGCTCGTGGCTGCGGGTGGTGAATGCAGCCATTGCCACTGCGTCCTCTGCCTCTGGAGAGCCTGAAGAGCCAACGGTGCCCAGTGCCACCCGGGGCATGACCCGGGCCATGACAATGCCCCCCGTGTCACCGGTCGGGGCTGAGGGGCCCGTGGTACTTCGCAGCAAGGACGGCAGAGAACGAGAGCGAGAAAAGCGCTTCAGCTTCTTCAAGAAGAATAAGTAGTTGGGGGCAAGACCCCCGGCTAGCTCCTCCCTTTGTTCAGGAAACTGCCAGGGACTGTCAACGGGGACCACCCTCTTGTCAGGACAACTGCCTGCTGCTAGGGTCTGTTGCCAAGGTCAGCCCATCACCAGGAACTGTCTCTGGGGACAAGTCAATGTTCCCATGGACAACCCTTCTCTTCTGCTATTTAATTCCGGACTGGTGGTGGGACCCAGGCAACCCCCGATTCTACTCCCCCGACTTCCCTCTTCCCCAGCCTTAAACCTCGATTCCCACCACAGTGCGGACAGTGCCGCACCCTCAGTGTAGGCCACGTGGGGAATGGCTGCTCCTGCCTCAGGGTCATTCTCCCACCACAGCTAGGGCACGCTGTCTGGTGCCTTGCCCCTGGGGACCAGCCAGGAACCTCTAAGAGCTGAAGCAGGACCCGGGGGCAAGATGGCCGGATGATGGAGTCAGAGACACCGAAGCTCCCCATTCCATCCTTCTTCATCCTCTGACTCAAGGGGCCACTCCATCTCCAGCGACTCTTAATGGCTTCCAGGTGTGAGTTGTTCAGGGGCAACCACAGCCTTGATTGAGTCTGGCCAAGGAGGTGATTAAACAGCTCAGCTTCTCTTACTGCCTCATGGTGTCTTTGCTTTCCTGACCACAAGCTCCCTGCCTGTGCCCATGTTTTCCCCTTTGGCTCCAGTCTTCTGTGTGCCCGGTTTCCATTCTGTCCCAGCCTCCAAGCCCTCAAAGAACCACATTATTTTGAGAGCCTCCATACCTTGGTCTGATTTTCCCATGAGAATGACCTCCAGTTTGACCAATGTCAAGCCTCCTTTTAGACCAAAGAAGTTCACCAAGGGCCAGAATGATGTGAACAAGCAGTGAACGACTATTTCCCTGGTGTACAGCATTCTTCACTTGTGATTCTCTCAACTGTTCTCAAAAACAAAAGACTAAAAAAACAAAATTGGAAAGATTGAAGAGCATTGCCACAACCTAGTCTCAGCCATGCTCAGCCCAACTGGAGAATATGGCACATAGAGGGTGATTACTGATCCCTCCTCCTGTCTCCTCCCCAAATGAGAAGATCCAGGGTGTTCGGACAGGGATCAGATAAGTTGTAAGTTCCGAGTCCACTGAAATAGAATAACAATACCTTGAGAAGCCACGAAGTACATCCTAAGTGTATAAATACACAAACAGGAATATTCTAGACCTAGTAAAGTAGAAAAAAAAGGATTCCCCCTTGTCTCTGGCCTGGTAATTGGAGGTTTCAGAGCAAATGGTATTTGCCTCAGTGGCCTCCTACAGGAAAACCTTGGTTTTTTCATTGTTTCCCATTCACACACACACACGACCATTTCTTTGGGGGCTCAGAGAAGGTCTTTATAGGAAAGCAGCCCTATCTTCAGCATAATTGGCTAAGGGCCTTGGTTGAGCAGACCCCTGACTATCATCAGCCATGACAAAGACAGGGTCAGGTGTGTGCAGGCCCAGGACTAGCACAACACAGCCCCAGAATGGCTTCCAACCATGCGATCTGGTACACCAGATGGCCCACAGAATAATTATCCTTTTAAGAAAATTAGATTTGGAAATATCCATAGTAAACATATAGATAAATGTAACTAAAACAATCTGTCATGGACTAAATGGGAGAATACATCACCACTGTAACCTCTTGTTCTTCAGGTACAACTGTAAAATCCCCATTATATGAAGGAAAAGTCAGCATTGTGGAATGTTCAGGGAATCTGGGTATTTACACACTAAGAAGGCAGGCCTGGGGGTTGGGAGGAAAGCAATAATTGGAAAATTTAGGAGGAAATGTATATGGGGGTGAGAAATTAATGGAGCAATTATCATTTTGTATAAAAGATAAGTGAGGGTCCTACAGAATGGTGCAATCAGTCATTGTGAATGGAAAAGGAATGAAAGTGGGATTTGGACGTCACGTACATACACATGGCAGGTAAAGCTACCAGAGTGCATGAAGCCGCAAGGACAGGACATAGAAGATAATAAGCCTAAGGTCAGGAAGTGAGTCTTGGGAGACACGTTAGATCTGAGTGGAACAAAAGTTCCAGGAAAGAAGACAGAATGGTATGGAACAGTGAGGGATGTGAGACAGCTTAGAGCACAAAATTACAATAATGTTGGCACCACATATCAATGGGGAAATATGGACATAAAAATGGAGTAATTATTTTAAAAAATATGTTTACATTTTTACCTAATACCATCTCCAAGGGTGAATGCTGGATCTGTGCTGTCCAATACAGCAGCTGCAAGCCACATGTGGCTACTGAGCACTTGAAATATGGCTAGCTGAATTGAGATGTGCTGTAAGTGCAAAATGCTCACTGGATTTCAAAGACTGAAGAGGAAAAAAAGTTAAGATATCTCATTAAGAATTTTTTTATACAGAGGCAGAGCTGCCTCAAACAGATTGTCAAACTGCAGCGGGAAGGCCAGGGAGGGTTGGGGGGCAGGAGGGAGGGGGGTAAGAGATCAACCGAAGGGCTTGTATGCATGCATATAAGCATAACCAATGGACATAAGACACTGGGGTGTAGGGGAGGCCAGGGGATTGTCAAGGGCGGGGGGAAAAAAAGGACACATATGTAATACCCTTTGTAATACTTTAAGCAATAAAAAAAAAAGAATTTTTTTAATGTATTTTATTGATTTTTTACAGAGAGGAAGGGAGAGGGATAGAGAGTTAGAAGCATTGATGAGAGAGAAACATCAGATCAGCTGCCTCCTGCACACCCCCTACTGGGGATGTGCCTGCAACCAAGGTACATGCCCTTGACTGGAATCGAACCTGGGACCTTTCAGTCCTCAGGCCGACGTTCTATCCACTGAGCCAAACCAGTCAGGGCTCATTAAGAATTTTTATATTGCCCTGGCGATATAGCTCAGTGAATAGAGCGTTGGCCTGCAGACCAAAGCATCCAGTGTTCGATTCTGGTCAAGGTCAGGCTCCTCCCTGGCCCAGGCCCTGGTTGGGACTCGTGCAGGAGGCAACCAATTGATGTGTTTCTCTCATATCGATGTTTCTCTCTGTCTTCCTTTCTCTCTCCCACTCTCCCTAAAAATCAATGGAAAAAATATCCTTGGGTGAGGATTAACAAAAACAAACAAAAATGAATTTTTATATTGATTATATGTTGAAATGATCTTTTAGCTATATTGGGTTTCAAAATAATTAAAGTTTATTTTACTTTTTAAATGTGTTTACTAGACAATTTTAAATTATGTATATGGCTCACATATTTCTATTTGGACAGCACTGCTCAAAATGAACTACAGACCTAAAAGTGAAAGGTAAAAACATTAATGTTGCCCTGGCTGGTTTGGCTCAGTGGATAGAGCGTCGGCCTGCGGACTGGAGGGTCTCGGGTTCGATTCTGATCAAGGTCATATACCTTGGTTGCAGGCACATCCCCAGTAGGGGACGTGCAGGAGGCAGCTGATCAATGTTTCTCTCTCATCGATGTTTCTAACTCTCTACACCTCTTCCTTTCCTCTCTGTAAAAAATCAATAAAATATATATTTTTTAAAAACATTGATGTTAACAAAATACAAGACTGAAGAAGGAATGATGATAGCTCTCCTCCATCTCCCGCACAGATAGTCATCATTGTTTTCACAGTGATAGGTGGAAGGATGGACTGGTTTCTAGAGAACAACCTAGCAATTTCACCCTGAGTTTATACCCTCCCAGATTCTCACATGGATCTGTTAGGGCATTAATAATCAACATAAGGATGCTCATTTCAACCTTGTATCCAATGGTGGGGAGTTGGAGGCAACCTGATGCCCTGCATTCAGAGACGAATCGGAAAAATATGGTGGTTGCATACTATTGCATATTACTTAGTTGTTAGCTATGACACAGTAACATAGCACTTAGTGAAAAAAGTTAGAAACAATGAGCTCTACAACACAATTTACATAAATTAGAAGAAACCAAGTGTAAAAAGATATTTGCAAGAATCTAGGGGGAAATTGACTATAAGTATCAGATGATATTAGCATAGCATACGCTGGGTGTTGTAATTAGAGGCAGATAATGAGGCCTCCTTCATAGGAGAAATTACATTATGTCTGGGATTTGCTTTTAAAAACTCCAGCCCTCCTCCAAAAGAGTACAGGGGCTAGATGAAGTATCAGCAAAATGTAATGGTCAAGTCTGGGTAAACAGCCCGTAGGAGTTCATTATAATATTCTCAATTTGTGCCCTTTGAAATTTTCCACATAAAACACTTTTAATGGAAAAAGCAAATGTGCCCTAAGAAGACATGCCTTGCAAGAACACAAACAAATAATACACATTAAACTCATTAGAATGATTGCCTATGAGGGGCAGGGAGAGGAGATAAAAGGGAATAGATAGGAGTAAGGAAACAGGTGGGGCCCTGCGCGACTGTGTCCGTGTTCCCTGGTGCCGCCTCCTCACCATTGGCGACGCGAATGGCCCGGAGTCCGCAGGCATCGCCCTCTTCGGCCATGAAGTTATATGTGCATTCAAGTGCTCAGTGTCCCGTGAGACGGAGTGCAGCCGCGTGGGCAAGCATCCTTTCCTCATCACCCTGGGCTGCAACAGCGGCCTCTTCCAGGTGGCTACACCCCATGATTTCTGTTCCTTCTACAACACCCTGAAGTCCTGCCGGGGCCGTACCCTGGAACGGGCGGTGTTCAGCGAGCGGACGAAGAGTCCACCCAGCAGTTTTTCCAGTTTTATGGCCACCTGTCCCAGCTGCAGAACGTGGTGCAGGACTACGTGCGGCAGGCACCTACCAGCGCGCGCTACTGCAGAACCACGCGGACTTCAAGGACAAGTGCCATTTTTTGCCGCCCAAGCTGGAGCAAGGAAGATCTACACGGTGGAGGCCAGCACCACCGCCCAGCGCGCCGAGGTCAGCGGCCCACCGGAACCCCTGCCTGTCCTCCTCCTTCAGCTATATGCCCGCTCTAACCCGGGAAGCTGGCCCCGCTGGGAGCCCCCGGGAAACCTGACCCCCTGGATTTAGGGGATTGTGGGGACATCACTTCTCTTTGGTCTTTTATCCCCAAAACCTGAGCTGAGGTGGTGTCCCCTCCATGACTGGTCGTCAACTGCTGGGTTCAGGGGTGATTTGGGGTCTTCAGAGGCTTGGTGGCCTTGTGCTTCAGGGGACTGTGCAGTCACACAGGCCAGTGGCCTGCCTCTCTGAACCCCACTTCCCACATCTGTGAAATGTGGGTAACAACAGGGTTTCATTTCATTAAAGCTGTCATTTTCTTTGTTCAAAAAAAAAAAAAAAGTAAGGAAACAGGGTGAAGAAATGGAATGGTACAGAGCTATGCAAAGAAACTGTATAAAAACAGAAGAAAGGATAATGAATGAAATGAAAGTCCAGAAGGGTTAATACTAATCAAAGGACATTAGTTTTGGTGACCTCAGAAAATTCTGGGAATTGGAGAGAACAGAACCCAAAACACAGTGCATAAAGGTGGGTGATGCAGGTTCAGAGCCTCCATTTGTGAAGTCGGTACAGTGAAGATGAGTGAAAGCTATTTCAGAAATAGCTAAGGAGGTCCCTATCCATGTTTTAAACGTTTGAGGGTGGAGAGAGACTGGAAATGGCCAGAGAATAAGGGAAGGAGAGAGGTAGCTACCAGTAGGTGGGAGACAAGCATGACTGTTATTAGAATTGCAAGAACAGTGCCTCTTCTGAATTAGTTGGGAAGCAAAAAGATCCCAGTGAAAGACACGTATCAAAATAGTTGGGGAGGGAGAAGGCAGCCTCAGGAATTCGTGCCTGATGGCATCGGGACAGCTTCTATGAAGCCATCACAGTGAGGAACGGTGACTGACAATCACCCTCGCACGCTCTACTCAGAGATAAACGGTCCGTCTCTCCACAAACGTCTATTCTTTGTCCAAGGGCGACAGGGAGTGACCCGCCTGATAGCTTCCCTTTGGCCACCAGGGGGTGCCCTTAGACCACAGCTGAATCTTGAAGGCGCGCGGTGCCCTGGGGTTCACAGTTGTCTAGCCCAGCAGCTTAGCGTGGATGTGGAGCCCCTACCCCCACCCGAATCAGGGCCCCCTCCGGGCCTTCGCACCGAGTACTCCCCTTCGGTGCGCCACCACAGACGCGGTGCTGCGAGGACACACAGAGCTCACACCCTGGCTAGGGAGAAAACCAGCCACGTCTACACGTGAGCAAACGGAGCATGACTCCGGGGAGCCTTGACAGAATGCCTCCTAGAGCTATCCCAGCTCTGCCGGCTTTGGTTCTACTTCCTCATCAATGAATAACATGTTTGCAATGAAAAAAAATCTTAATTATGTTTAAAGCTTTACAAAAAATGACTAGGTTTGCTCAAAATGTGTATTTCTAAAATGTTGTACCAAGCTGGCAACCCTTTTTAGGGGACCCAGTGAGGTAACTTTGTCATCAGCTGCCGGCCCCGCACCCCCGCTTCAGCAGCCCTTACAGCATCCCCCATTGTGATGGCTAGTGACACCGGCTTTCTGATTTCACCGAGGCAGCGTTTGCGTCCGGAACCTTTCTGACGCGTGAGCGGCGACCCCCGCTTCCAGGGTGGTGATTGGCGAGTTGGGGCCGGGGGCGGGCTGACCTCTGCTCCGCAGCGCCGTCACCAGCTGGCCCCGCCCCCGTGTCGGGGTCGCCGGGAGCTGAGCCAGGGGCAGTCATTTACATGCGGCCGTGGGATTGGTCGCCCGGCTCCCGCGAGGGGGAGGGGAGGGGAGCGCGCACTGGCGCGTGCGTGAGCTGGCGCGCGAGGACAGGCCGGGTCGCGGAGGCTCGAGCGGCCTTCGCCATTTTGTAGGGTTCTCTCTGACGCGGAGCCGCCGCCACCGCCGCCGCCGCCCCCCGGAGGTAAGAGGGGGTCTTGTGGGTGTGTGGGGAGCCCGAGGGCGGGCTGGGGCGGCCCACGCCGGGCCTCAGCGGACGGAGACGGCCCCGGGTTGTCTGAGGGAGGTCCGGGGAAGACAACGGGAGGAGGCGGGGCCGGGTCTCCGGAGGAGGCGGGGCAGGGGTCGGGTCGAGCCTTTGTTGGGACCGAGGAGCTGCAGGTTGGGCCGCTGGGGAGGGCGGGGGGGAGGCGGGAGTAGGGAGGTGTCCTGGATTGGGGCCCAAGGGGCCTTATTTTGAGAGTATCTTGAAAGGTGAAGCCTGAGGGAGGAGAGGTACACAGATTTCCCTCCAAAACCTTGCGCCCGGGGACACTCAGATATGTGCCTCAGGCCCCTGCTTGAGCTCTTCCCTTTCCTGCCCCGAAAGAGTATTTTAAGACGTGAAACGGCTAAGCCTGTCACTCAAATGCTCCTCATTTCACAGAGATGATGGAGAAGGCAATGCATACTGACCCCGACCTCCAGTTTGTGTGCCCCACACAGCGCACACGGCTCCCTGAGAACAACCCTTTCTCCTTCTATTGAGAAAAAATAACGGGCGCCTATGCGAGGGTCTTGAAGGCACCAAGAACGTACGCGGAGGATTTAACCAAAGACAACGCACTGAGGTTGTCCCCTGCACCCCTAACTTCTGGAAATTTTGTTTCTTCTCTCTCAGGCTCTCGTCAGGATGGTGAAGCTGTTCATCGGAAACCTGCCCCGGGAGGCCACAGAGCAGGAGATCCGCTCACTCTTCGAGCAGTACGGGAAGGTGCTGGAATGTGACATCATCAAGAACTACGGCTTCGTGCACATAGAGGACAAGACGGCGGCAGAAGATGCCATCCGCAACCTGCACCACTACAAGCTGCACGGGGTGAACATCAATGTGGAAGCCAGCAAGAATAAGAGCAAAGCTTCAACCAAGTTGCATGTGGGCAACATCAGTCCCACTTGTACCAACCAAGAGCTGCGGGCCAAGTTTGAAGAGTACGGTCCAGTCATCGAATGTGACATCGTGAAAGATTATGCCTTCGTACACATGGAGCGGGCAGAGGACGCGGTCGAGGCCATCAGGGGCCTCGACAACACAGAGTTTCAAGGTGAACTGCTCTGGGGTCTTGGTGGCAGAACTGAGTGGGGTCTAGGTCAAGACAGGCAAGAACACAGGACCATGGGGCTGGCAGGGCTGTTCCTTACATGCTATTTTAGCTGGAAATAATAGGAAGATTGTATGTCTGCCATTCTTGAGATTTGCCAAATCCTTTTCAGATTGTTGGCAACTACATAGAATCACAAACTCTGGGTTATTTTATCCTTCAGGCTTCACTCATTTCAATGCTGTTGGAAGTTAAATCTGCCTGGGCATGAGTACCTCATGGGAGAAGGGAGGATAAAAGTCTGGCTTTTGTTATGGCCAGGAAGCCTTATGTTTGAGAGGTTAGATGTGTAGAATTTATACTCTTTACTACCATACATGATGGGTTGTGGTAGGCAAGAGAAACAAAAACATGTGGAGGAATCCGTATGTTATAAATTTGGGCGGTGAATCTGGATGGGGGGGGGAGTGTCTTTTGAGTGCTCAAATTTGTTCAGCTCAAGCAGAGCCAGAAACGATGGACTACAGATTCTCCTCAGCTTATGTCCCAATAAACGCATCACAAGGTGGAAATATCTTTTAGTTGAAAATACTTTTAATACTATACCATAGAGCAGCGGTTCTCAACCTGTGGGTCGTGACCCCTTTGGGGGTCGAACGACCCTTTCACAGGGGTTGCCTAAATACATCCTGCATATCATATTTACATGACGATTCATAACAGTAGCAAAATTACAGTTATGAAGTAGCAACGAAAATAATTTTATGGTTGGGGGTCACCACAACATGAGGAACTGTATGAAAGGGTCATGGCATTAGGAAGGTTGAGAACCACTGCCATAGAGTATCATTTGTTTGCCCTTGTGATCACATGGCTGAAGGAGCTGTGGCTGGGGCACCACTGCCCAGCATCATGAGAGTATCGTACCACATATTGATAGCCCAGGAAAAGATCAAAATTCAAAATATGGTTTCTACTGAATGTATATTGCTTTCCCACCATCATAAAATCGAACCACCGTAAGTCAGGGACTGTCTGTATTCTGCCCCATCTATTATTTAATTTTAAAGGTAAACAATTCTAAAATAATTAGATTGAATGGGAATGATGGTCCTGCTTCTAAGGAGATCCAGTAAGATATTCTAGTAAATAGTATGTTATTTATACCAATCATAAAGGTACAGGAGGTCATCTGATAACTCTAGAACTGTACTGTCCACAGATAGCTATTAAATTGAAATTAAATAAAATTTAAAATTCAGTTTCTCAGTTGTACTGCACACATTGCAAGCACCCAGAATGCACAAGAGGTGAGTGGCTACTGTATTAGTGCAGATATGGAACACTTCCATGATCATAAAAAGTTCTGTTGGACAGCACTGTTCTACAAGGTTTTTGTTGATGAACTACACATTTACAGCCACTTCTCAGGGTCATAAATTAACACCATTTTTTGTCTTGAGTGCCAGTAAAAGAGTTGTTAAGAAGTACTTAAGGGCCCTCTGCTAAACCTAGAAAACAGAAACAAAATGGAAGGAGAGGAAAGGTTGACCAGAAAAGGGTAAGAAAGTTTGTAAATAGAGGAGATTGCAGATAGTGCAGCAAATATCTCTGGTCACAGCCAGTGGTACCGTGGCCTTTAGCTGCTCTTTAAAGCTTAGGGCAAAAGTCCTTAGATACTTGCTATTGTTAATTAGTCTTATGACTTTGGACAAGTGTTTTATCCATCTTCCCCACTTACAAAATAGAGTTAGTAATCCCTGTGGTACCTCCTTCACGGAATAGTAGTGAGGCCAGAATGAGGGATATGTGTGAAAGTGTTTTGACAGTGAAAACACTATGTGGTGAAAGGTGAGTGTTCACAACAATAAATGTTTGTTATGGTTAGAAACTTATTTAAAATATGATAGCTTTTCTAAAAAATATGTTTTTATTGATTTCAGAGAGAGGGAGAGCAAGCGAGGAATAAAAACATAAATAATGAGAGAATAATCGATTGGCTGCCTCCTGCACATCCCTACTGGGGTACGAGTCCACATCCTGGGCATGTGCCCTCATTGGGAATCGAACCAGTAACCTCTTGGTTTATGATTCGACCTTCAGCCACTGAGCTGCACCAGCTGGGCATGATAGCTATTCTTATTTTATCTTGGAAAGCTGTTGCACTTCAGACAGCTTTAAAGATATTCTTAGTATTTTCATTTGATAGGGGAAGGAATCATGAATAGTGGCAGAGAAAATTGTGGGTTCTCTTTTGACAGGTAACAAGCAAAATGTAAAAAGAATGCAGTTAAAGTCAGGTATAAATTGCAGAGAGCCTGGCTGGTGTAGCTCAGTGGTTGGGCATCAACCCATGGTCCATAATTCGATTCCTGGTCAGGGCATATACCCAAGTTGCAGGCTCGGTCCCCAGTGGGGGGCATGCAGGAGGTAGGGGATCAAGTCGGTGCTTGTGCCCTGACCAGGAATCGAATTGTGACCTCCTGGTTCATAGGTCAATGTTCAACCATTGAGCCACACCAGCCAGGCAATAAAAATATATTTTAAAATATGTGGTGAATCTAAAATAACCTTTGTTTAAATATGTGGTGAATCTAAGATGAGCTTTGTTTAAAAAAAAAAAAAAAAAAACAACTGCAGAGAAACTTCACAGTTGAATAAAGAGATAGGGTCCAAAATATGTATATAAAAGTCATTTAATTGGGGGAAGTTGGTTTGGGAGGAATGTGTGTTTTAATAACGCAGGTTTAATTACTTTAAGAAGTGGATATCTGACTACACAAGATTCATAAGATTTTTTACAATGTAATCACTGGAAAGAAAGATCCTTTATTTGGTTTTCATGTTCTTAGCCTGACCCCTCTGGAGGAAGTACTCTGAGTTACACACATAGATGTTTTTATAACCAGCTTTTTTTCCCCCAGATGCCAAGAGAAAGTTTAGCATCTATAATAGTAAAAGCATAATGTGCTAATTAGCCCAGACTTCCTTCCAGACAACCTTCCGGAGGAAGCCAGGGTTGTGAGGGCTGAGGCAAGCCGCTGCGGCTGCGAGGGCCAAGCCCCTTGCACGAATTTCGTGCATGGGGCCTCTAGTTGGATAGTAAGTTGCAGTTTTACAGAAAATACAATCCAGATACCAATTTATCACATTTTTTGATAAATCCTTTGCAGGTATTTAATGAAGGTAGCGGCTTAAGAATACCACTTTAGGCATCTATTGCAACTTCATATGTTAATGACTGCCATTTAGGCTTCTGACTTGTTTGACTTCTAAAAAGAAGCAGCAGGATCTGTTTCCTCTCCACAGCAGCAGTGAACTACACCCCTATTGAGTTAGCAAACAGCTTGCATTGGAAAACCTTAAAGCCTTCCTAAGTAACAAACAGTTCAGGCAGCTGAATTGGGAATATGTAAGAGTTCAGGTGTTTTGTGTTTTCCCCCCAATATGTAAACAAGCATTAAACTGAAGTACTATTGTGTGTCAGCTACATCCCCAGCCTCTGGATCCTGGCAATGATAGGAGTTCAGCAATTAGGACCCCAGGTTGCACACCTCAGCATTTTAATACTCCTTTCTGTTCCAGAATTCAGAAGAAAACACTTTTATTGGGCTAGATTTCAGAAAAATGTTGGCAGTGCATTTCAGTATTTTTTGAAGGTCTCAGGAAATCTTTATGTTTTCTAAGTGTAGGGGAGTGGTAAAATTTACTTTTCTTTCAGTTTTATTTGCTCTCGTTCCTTAAGATAATAGAAAAGCACAGTATTTTTCAATTATAAAAACTTTAGGGGATTTAAATTAAAAGCATAGTTACAATCTTTGGGAAGATTGTGTTGGGGGAAAAAAAACAACTATCCCTTCTATTACAGATCTTTTAGTTCTAGGTAAAAAAATAAATAAGTAAAAATAACCTAAGTCCTTTTCATAGTTACTACTAGAGGTAGATTTTGCCACAGATACCTATAAACTTAGAAGTTCCAATCTTTAGAGCAGGGATAAAAACGATGTAGTAACAGAAGCATCAAGGAAAAATCACTGGTTTTTGTTTCTCAAAAAAAAAAAAAAAAGCACCCAAAATCTATAAAAGTAAAGAGCAAGTTAAATTGCAATTTTTTTCTTAAAAATGTATTTCTAAGTTTCCTGGATTGGCTGCTTTTTATATTGGATAGTCTGACTTCACAATTGGAGCACAGTTTATGTCTGTCACACAGATTAATGTCACCATGCATGGCTGAAAGACAAATAATTTGTAATCCTCCAGTCTCAATTATAGTGAACCCTACACCTATATAAATTGGAGAAGAAAATGTGTGTTTTTGTTCTATGCATAGTTAGCATGTGGTCCTTCTAAGAATTGGAATAAGAATATTCAAATTGCTGAAAACAGTGGGATGGCTAAATGCTGCTTTCAGAGAATTATTGCCATTTGGTATCTGTTGACTATATCAGTGACTGTATGGTGGATACTGCCTCTCTGCTAGCAGTTGGAAGTAAAAATCTGAGCACCTTTATTTCTGCTAAAGAAAGGTTAAATTTGGAGGCAGCAACTGCTGGAAACTGGGGTGGTAGGAATCTTAGACATTGGGCAGAAATGAGTTTGACTAAAGTGATATTACCGCACTAACCCGCTCCCCTCTCAGGGTCAGTGCATGGCGCTGTTCTGGCTGCCGTCCTGAATCGGGCTGTTTCCAACAGGATGGTGGAGCACGAGGCCTCCTATCGCATAACTGCATCCAGAACAAGGTCTGTCGAAGAGAGAGCAACTTGCTGATCGCGGAGGGGGGAAATTTGTTCTGAGCAGCCCTTAAGAGTGATGCGAAGCCCCTGTTCCCTATGTCTGTACTGGCTGTGTTTTGGCTATAATTTGAAAAGCATTGACTTGATCTCCAAAGTCTTAGGCAGTTTGAGACTAAATACTAACCCAAATACTTATTTGCTCAAACTGCTTTTAAAGACCTTGGATGCTTTCATCAGTAAGGTTGTCTGGGCTTGGTGGTACACAAACCCAGGGCAAAGACTTTCTTCTTCTTAGCTGTTCCTTGGTGCTGGTCATTCCCTGAATGTGGCTTGTTTGTATGGGTGCCCAGAGGACTTTAGACAGATGCTGCATTTTTCTAACAAGTAGATAATCCCCGATAAAGAATTGTAAACTACATGACAGGATGAAATGTTAATTATTCCATTACATGGGAGCACAACGTCCCTAAGAAACCAGTACTGCTTCAAGATCTCATTTTGATATTCAGAGACCTTGGCCAAATAGAATTCTTTTCCACAGTAGGCATGCTGAAAAAAGTGGGGGTGGGGTTGAAATCTGAAGAGTCTTATAAAGTATATGATGAACCAGGTATGATTTGTGTAACCAACATAGTCTTTTGTGACAACTGCAATAGTGGCTGGAGGAAACAAGATGGACAGAAGTTTGCTGTGGTCTTTAAGCTGCAGTAAATTCTCAGGCCTAATGGCCCTGAATAAATCAGGGAGAGTTTGGTAAGATACTTTCCAAATCGGGCATAACTGAGGTTTTGTTGGATATTTGGTTTGGAAGAATTGGCAGGTTTGAATTGCTAAAATCTCATAGTCCCATTTAAAATAAATAAAATCTCACAGTCTTAGTAAAAAGTGGAAACTTTCCATTTCTGTATTAGGCAGGGGACAGTTGTGCAGACAGAAGTAGGATGAAATTCGGTCTACCTAGTGTAAGTAGAAAGTGTTGACTGGTCTCTGAGGACCCACATTTTCTAGCTCTTATCTATATTAAAACTTTAACTGCTTTTGGAGGGGATTGCTGAAACAGGATCTCAGGTGTGTGTGTGGATGTGTGTGTTTTGTGCCAACTAGTTTACTTTCATTTGGGGGAGGATAAAGAATTCTGACTGAGTTATAATAAATCTTGTATCTATTTTCTCAAGGCAAAAGAATGCACGTGCAATTGTCTACAAGCCGCCTTCGGACTGCCCCTGGGATGGGAGACCAGAGTGGCTGCTATCGGTGTGGGAAGGAGGGGCACTGGTCTAAAGAGTGCCCAGTAGATCGTACGGGTCGCGTAGCAGACTTTACTGAGCAGTATAATGAACAATATGGAGCCGTGCGCACGCCTTACACCATGGGCTATGGGGAATCCATGTATTACAACGATGCATATGGAGCACTCGACTACTATAAGCGTTACCGGGTTCGCTCTTATGAGGCAGTGGCAGCAGCAGCAGCAGCTTCTGCATACAACTACGCAGAACAGACCATGTCCCATCTGCCTCAAGTCCAGAACACAGCTGTGACCAGTCACCTCAACTCTTCTGTTGATCCCTACGACAGACACCTGTTGCCGAACTCAGGTGCTGCTGCCACCTCAGCTATGGCTGCTGCTGCTGCCACCACTTCCTCCTATTATGGAAGGGACAGGAGCCCCATTCGTCGTGCTGCAGCTGTGCTCCCCACAGTTGGAGAGGGCTACGGTTATGGGCCAGACAGTGAGCTGTCTCAGGCTTCAGCAGCTACACGGAATTCTCTGTATGACATGGCCCGGTATGAACGGGAGCAGTATGTGGACCGAGCACGGTATTCAGCCTTTTAAAAACTGGAGGTGAGAGTGGGGTAGGTGTGGTTAAAAGATCCCATTTAGTTCCCTTGAAAGAGACCCATGCTGTAGAGGGGAAGCTAAAGCCACCTGTTTGCTGTCAGGACATTAGTATCCAAAAAGTATAAATTACTTGTTAGAAGAAACTGAGTTTGTTAGTGAGAATACTGTTATTTAAGTGTAAGCTAATCTGGGTTACAGAAACATAGTTAAGAGAGCTAACATTTGTTAAGTGCCCTCTGTATATATATCATTTCACCTACACAATAAGCCTTTAAGATATGTTGTTATACAGAGAAGGGAGCTAAGCCTCAGGTTAAGTACTTTGCCTGAAGTCATCTGGTAACTGAGAAGTAGAGCCAGAATTCAAACTCAGGCCTGGCTGATTCCTAAACCCATTATCTTTCCACTAAAGTCACTGTGGTACAAGCTGAAGAATACAGGTTCAGGAGTTAATAATGCATGTCACAGTGAGAATTTTAACTACACCTTTATAGACTTCCAGTTGGCTAATAAAAATACTACTTGGGTTATTAACCTTTATCAGAGGAACCTCTTCTAATATATAGCTATAAGCCAAATAAAGTTTATAAATTTTAGGTGATTAGTTATAAGACACTTGCTTGAAATCAGAGTGTTTTGATGCTACTGTCCCATGAAGTCCCTTATTAGTAATCCGGAGCGGCAGTCGCCAACCTTTTGGACCTACTGACCAGTGGTTGGCGACCGCTGATCTGGAGCATCTCATTGTACATGGGCACGTAAGCTATCTCTGCATAGTCAGTGATACTTTCATGTTCAGCCTGATGCTTTCCTTTTTTCCCAGCAAGTTTTGTATGGTTTGGTTTGGTTTGAAAGGAACATTTAAGGACTAGATAAACAGGGTAATTTTTGATGTATATAAAATCCCACTGGTGACCCTGGGAATTTAATTTTTCCTACTTCAGAAAATGTATGCAAAGATGTTAGAAGGGCAAGAGTAATTAGATAGATAAGTCTCTTCAAGTAGCAATGGTATCATGACAACTTTCTATTCTGGTTTTCCTTGTACCTTGAAATTGAGAATCACTTGAATGGGAGGCCTAGTAGCAAAGTTAAAGTTAGTTACCACTGAGTTTCCAGGGTTCCTAACTTATCCCTTTGGTATATGCGTAGAAGAAGACAAAGCAGTAGGAACTGCCCTTTTTCATAGTGAGAAGCAAATTTGGCATGAACTTGTGGCAAGTGATACCCTTATGAGACCATGACAAGACTGGGATCTCCTGAGACCACTGGGCAGTACTGTGTTCATGTGCATGAAGTTGATAACCTTAACAACTTGTGTAGTTTGCCATTACTTTTTACTTTTAATACAGCTGAATCTGCCATGAAATGGGATATGCCTCTAAAATAAGGTGGTATTATCTGTCAGATAACTTCTTTCTCTTGAATGTTTCAAAGTTAAATATTTAGTATATGTGATCTTTAAAGGATATTGCCTAGTTATTTTAAAGTGAATTTTGAGTTCAAGCAGTGGTTGTTCAACTAACCTCTTTTTAACGATGACTTTTAAAGAAACTTACCTTCCAGGTGTGAACCTCAAATGGACTGAATAACCCTGAGTTGGTTGCAGTCCCAGGAGCCTGATGGTAATGAGGCTGCCAGGATGAAATACTCCAGAACTGTTGGGGATCCAATTTCGGGTCTCACTCTAGCAGAACTGATTCAACGTCACAGCTTTTGAAGTCCATTGGCACAGATCAAGACCAAGATTTGGCCCTTTGTCTGTAATAAGTAGAGGAGCTTGGTGTGAGTTAACTTTTTTTTCCCCCAGCCATTGGTGTCTGGAGCTTCCATCATCAATGGAAGAATTAGAGAATTTTAGGATTTCTTCTTTTGATTTGATAAGGGAGATATGGTCAATTAGGGGAACTACTAGAATTATGATTCTAAATCTATGACTGACCTATAGGTAATGTTGGAGGGTAAATAAACACTCCTTGATACCCTTTGTGATTGTTCCTTTTGAAAACTTAACTGTGAAAGATTAAGATGAAACAAATTTAGAATAAATAGAGCAGTTGGCCATATTTGAGATCTTAGCATCTTCTGCTTTTCCTGGACCCAAAAATAAAATTACAGTCTTTGGTAATGTCTGTATGCCCTTTGGTATAGTGAGAATAGCTGTGTATTACAGAAGTTGTCTTGCCTAAAAAATGGGCAAGAAAATGAGAAATACGTATTTATCAACAACACAGCAGTGTTCCAGATAGATTGCTTCTAGTTCTGTTATAGCTATAAGTAGGTTCCTACATATAGCCGTAAGAGGCCTGGGTAATTACATGGGGTCGGTTTGATCCAGTCTGACTTGGTTTTGTTTTGTTTTGTTCTTTTCCCCCTGGAATACAGGACAGGACCAGGGCCCTTGTACTCGGAGCCAAGCTGCCCTCCAGGCACTGTGTAAGCCTCTTGTGTTGTGCTCTCTTTCAGGTAGGATAATTGTGGACTGAACCCTCGGGCTGCGGTCATATATGAGAACTTGCTTCACGCGGTCCCCTTTGCCGGGATGTTTCCATTGCTTCATGTTTCAGTAAACAAAGGAGTTTGTGACCAACTATGTTTTCTTAATTTAATTCTTCTAAGTTGACTTTTCTTTCCTCCTAATATGAGGGTCTGTAGCCTTTCATTCTATTCCTTATATTCTCAGCCTTTGAGCAGCACTAGGTAAGGTTATGCTGGCATCCCCTTTTTCCTATACAGTGGAACCCCTCTTATCTTGGTTTCCATAGGAGTTGAATCCTTCCTCCTATCTACCTGAAACATCTCCTTAGCCTTTAAAATGACCATTTAGTGGCAAGCAACCTTTTCCTCTTCTGTTAGCTCTGGATTTAACATTGAAGCTAATCCTCTGAAATTGCTAGGACCACTGGGGTGGGGTTGGGGGGTGTTTTGTTTGTTGGTGTTTTATTTTTTTATGTCTGACATGTGATCGTGGTACAGCATTTGCTGAAATTTAGCCTTGTTTTGCTCCACTCCTCCCATTTTTTAAAAATATTTTGACAAATAAACGTTTCTAACACTTAAGTATCCTTTTGTGTTTGTGTGAATGTTATTTACAACAATTAGCTTCTGATTCTTTCTCAGTTGTGCTCAAACTACAAAATTCAAATGAATTCAAATTTAGATTTTAGAAGTATTTAGTGAAGTATTGTAGCCTCAGCAGAGGATGGAGAGAAGTTAGCTAACTAACTTTTTTAGACATTGTTAAATATGCTCCTCCTCTCTAAAAACCAGAGCTACACTTTCCACAAACCCAGGTCAGTAGTAACAGAAGTAAGCTGCACAGGGAGAACCCTGCATTGGGAAAAGGATGAGCCAGAGTATGACCAAGGACCTTTCAGGTTGATTCCATTTGACTTCAGAGTGTATGTTTGTTTAAATTCACTTACAAACTATTTTAAGAGTTCTCTTCCCATGGTATTAATACTCTGCTAGGATTAAACTTTAGATAAAATGAATAAGATAGTTGTGATAGGTCAAAAGAAGAGAAACGTCCTAATATTTTGAGCAGAAAAACGAGGATATTGATTGATGATGCTAACATTCTGCAATGAAATGTGTCCTCTAGATCTTTTTTTAACAAAAAGTTATAGACATTTTTATTACCATTACTTAGATCCCCATAAATAAACTTAATGACAGATTCAACCCTACTTAAGCTTTATTGTATCCTATATGGATGTTGACATGTAAATTCTCACTGTCTGCCCTGGCTGCTGTGGCTTAGTTGGTTGGGCACCTTCCTATGCACCAAAAGATTGCTGGTTCAATTCCTGATCAGGACATAAGCATGGGTAATGAGCTGGTTCCCCAGGTGGGAACATGCAGGAGGCAACCAATTAATGTTCCACTCTGGCATCAATGTTCCTCATTACCCGTGATTATAATTATATAGCATTTTCCCCACATATTTTATCCTTACACTTAAAATAATCCTGACATAGGTGAAGCAAAATTTTCCCCTGCTTTTTGGGGGTAGGATACAACAATCTAGAGAGGTTAACCTGTCAGTGCATATACTCCAATTAGTAGTGAAGTATACAAAGAATAAAGCAAAGATACTGGAATTTCCTTGTGATTGACCTGCAACATACCCTGCAAAGCAAATAAATATATACAGGTTTGCTGGCCTCACCAAAATCTCCGGTTCTCCTCTGTGCTAACTTAACAGTGGATTCTGCAAAAACGGTGCTACATCAACACTGTCCAGTATGACATTGGGAAATGTTGGAAGTGTTTTATATCTATGAGGTCCAATTTGTAGATACCAATTTGTAGTATTTAAAATGTGGCTTGAGAAACTGAGCTTTAAACTTTTTTGATAATTAGCCACATGTGGTATTGAGGACTTGAAATGTGGCTAATGAAGCTGAGAAGTTGATAGTCTTACAATTTTTAAATCTTACAATTAACCAAATGTGGCTAGTGGCTACTGTATTGGGCAGTAGAACAACAGTCACCAACCGGTGGTCCTTGGACCACTGGTGGTCCATGAGGTCTGAAAGGTTGGTGACCGCTGGTTTAGATGGTAGAATAGGTTCCTTATGTGAGGAAAATAGCCCTGACGAATCAAATTCTTTTTCCCTTAGAAAATTCTTTCATTCCTAGAGTAGGTAACACTGGGAAAAGGGTTAGCTTTTATCCAATGTAAGAAGACTGCTGAGTAGGAACAAATGTGTTAATTTCTAAGCCTCAGTTCTTAAATGAGAAATTGCATGTTGTGGGTACATTGACCATTTCAGAATCCACTGAGGCCCCTCACACTAAAAGCTCCTGAATTAATTTGAATTCCTACTATGAGCCAGGATTTGGGTGGTGAACAAGACATGTGGTTCCTAGTAGAGAAGCAAACCCTAATTACATCTGATAAATGCTAGGTAGGGACAAGGACAGGGTACTGTGAAAACAATAGTGACTATCTGTGCAGGGAGATGGAGGAGAGCTATGATCATCAGATCCCATCTCCCCCCCTTTCATTTCTTGCCCAGCTGTGGGACCTAGAGACAAACCTGCTCAAGCTCTGCATTTAGGATCACCAAATCTCAAAGCTAAAGGGCCCTGCTGGGTTATTAGACAGTTCCACCACCTGACTGCTGAAGACTACAGGATGGGGCAAGACTCCAGCCCTAACAGCAGCCACCCACAAATCCTACCCCACGACCTGGTCCTATGCTGGCAGTGTTTCTGGAATGACTATTGACAGTGTACTAAGCCTGAATGGATAAGGCAGAGGATAATATATTACCAAGAAGAACATACCATTCAATGGCAGCTTCCATATATACATTTACCATCAAATGCCTGTTTTGTGTTAGGCACTGGAGCAATTAATTTTCTGACCCCTAAGGAAAGTATCCTATATAAAAGGCTAATATGCAAATTGACCAAATGGCAGAACCACCGGTTGCTAGGACACTTCACTGACCACCAGGGGGCAGAAGCTCAATGCAGGAGCTGCCCCCTGGTGGTCAGTGTGCTGCCCCTGTGGGAGTGCCACTCGGCCAGAAGCCAGGCTCGCTAGCGAGCACAGCGGCGGTGGCAGGAGCCTCTCCTGCCTCCATGGCAGCACTAAGGATGTCTGCCTGCTGGCTTAGGCCCGCTGCTCCCCTATGGCGGGGAGCAGGCCTAAGCCATCAGTCGGACATCCCCCAAGGGGTCCTGGACTGTGAGAGGGCGCAGGCCAGGCTGAGGGATGTCGTGCACTGGGCCTCTAGTTAGCTAATAAAAAAGCAAAAAAATAGAGAAAACTACTACAAAGCAGACAAACTGGGTATACTGGTGGGGGAAATGGAAAAGAGCATTTTCTTAAAGATTATCAGAAAGGGCCCTCTGATGCTTGATCCTGAAGCTAAGAACTAAAGGATAAATTAGCCCTAAAGTGATCTAGTAGAAGGTTCTCCCAGGTTGAAAGGCATTGAAGCAGGAGTTTGAGGACCTGAAAGGAGGGTCAGTATGGTTAGAGGTGGTTAAGGACCTGATATGACACAAGTGTGGGGTAGAGGCCACATTATGACCAAGATAGGGAATTGGCTTTTTAAGTACAATAGGGTATTACTGAAAGGTTCTAAGTTATGGAGTTGACTATCTGATTTACAGTTAATATCATCTCAACTGGAGATTAAATTGAAGAGAGGGGAAAAAAGGAGGAAATGATATGCCAAGAGGCAGTCACTGTAGTAGTCCTACAGGATGACTGTATGGTCTTGACTATATTGTGGCAAAGACATGAACAGAAGTGGCAACATTTGATACATGCTAAAGAATGGTTGGGGAATGAGAAACAAGGAAGAGTCAAGGATAACTTCTGGGAAGCACCTACATAGATAGTAATACCATTTAAACAAATGGAGAAATTATTTTGGAGTGGGGAGATTCAGGAGTTTTATTTCAGACAACAGGTTTGAGATATATTAAGACAACCCAGGAGAATCTCAAGTACGGCAGATCCTCATTCAAAGTTGTTTTAACATTAAAGAGAATGCTATAAGAACTTAACTATTTATTATTAATTAGCACATAATAAAACTGATTTCATTATAACCTATCAATTACATTAAGTGAGGACTTACTATAGGTCTTTGGATCTGTGAACTTTGAGTGGAGAGGTTGAGACAAGAATGTAAATTTGAGCTTTCCCCATCCATATCAGCATTAGCCAATAAAAATATACTGTGAGCCTCAAATGCAAGCCACATATGTAATTTGAAAAGCTCTAATAGCCAATTTAACAAAGTAAAAAGAAACAGGTAAAATTAACTATGCTTTTTAATAATGTATTTTATTTGACTATTTCCAAAACATCATTTCAACATATAATCATTTTAAAAATGAGTATTTTACATCTTTTTCATACTGTTCTTCAAATCCCTTAGGTATTTTACACTCATAGCACAGTATGTGGCTATGACTATCATGTTGGGCAGCACTACTTCAGATGGTATACAAAGCCAAGGGATTGATAAAATCACCCAGAAGAGGGTTTCAGCCTTGGTACTACTGACATTTGGGACTGGATAACTTTGTGGGGGCAGGTGAGCTTATACTGCAGGATGTTCAGCAGCATCACTGGCCTACAATCCATAGGTCCTAGGGAAATGAAAGGAAGGGGTGGGGTGATTTGATGTGAAAATTGCAGAGGTCCAGTTTCTAGCACACAAAAAAAAACCAACCAATGTCTGTAACATTATATAAGAGGTCTTCACTGTCTCTTCTTATATAATCAAGTTTTTCTCTTCTCTTTTGACCCTTTCCTCTTGACAACCAGTAGCATTTACTGATGACCTCTGTCCTCAGAGAAACTTTAAATACCTGTTGGGACAGATCAGGGGGTTTCCAAATTAGAAGGAACCATGGGCCCTAACTTGTTTAGCTCAGTGGATAGAGTGTCAGCCTGTGGACTCCAGGGTCCCAGGTTTGATTCCAGTCAAGGGCATGTACCTTGGTTGCGGGCACATCCCCAGTAAGGGAGTGTGCAGGAGGCAGCTGATCGATATTTCTCTCTCGATGTTTCTATCCCTCTCCCTTTCTGTAAAAAAAATCAATAAAATTTTTTTTTAAAAGAAGGAACCGTGGGTGCAGATTCAAGTATCAAGCTTTCATGGCCTCTTGGCCAGATACAGCTTGTTTAAGCAGAGAAGAAAGTTTTGGGCTTGAGACACACATTTGGAAATACCTGTAATCTAGACAGTAAAGCCAAGGGAATTGAAGATGCCACCTAAAGAGGAACATGGAAAAGAGGATAGAGCCAGATTCGTTTTTATTGCCCCGAAAACGTATCAAATTTTTTTTTTCACCTTAAAAACTCAAATCTACTGTTGAACAATCCAGAGAGGATTAGCTGGTGCAAATGCTAAGGGAGGAGAGGCCTGGCGTGTCTTCAATAGATCTACAAAAAGTCCGTCCAGTATAGTATGGCTGAAGCTTAGCGAGCAAAGGAGAGTAGAATAAATTCGTAGAGCTAAGAGGAGGAGGCAGATCACAAAGGGCCTTACAGGCTTGTCCATGGACTCTGATCTTTAGTCTAAATGAAAAACCTAGGGCTAAAGAGGGGGGGCGGGGGGGCAGGGGTGAGATAGGAGAAGGTAAAGAGGGAATAAATGGTGATCAAAGACTTGACTTGGGGTGGTGAACACAATATAAAATAAATATATATATATAGCATTATGGAATTGATTGTACCCCTGAAAACTGTATAGTTCCATTAACCAATGTCACCCTGACAAATTCAATTTTTTAAAATTGATTTCAGAGAGGAAGGGGGAGAGTGAGTGAGCTAGAAACATCAATGATGAGAATCATTGACTGCCTCCTGCACAACCCACACTGGGAATCAAGCCAGCAACCAGGGCATGTACCCTGACAGGGAATCGAACTGTGACCTCCAGGTTCATAGGTCAATACTCAACCACTGAGCCACACTGGCTGGGCCAAGAAATTTAATTAAAAGACAAGCCTTTGTGTTAGCTGTGACATTACCTGATTTCTATTTTTAAAGGATCACTCTGTCTGCTATACTGTGACTATCAGGGGTGGGCAAACTTTTTGACTCGAGGGCCACAATGGGTTCTTAAACTGGACCGGAGGGCCGGAATAAAAGCATGGATGGAGTGTTTGTATGAACTAATATAAATTCAAAGTAAACATTATTACGTAACAGGGTACGGTCTTTTTTTTTTTTAGTTTTATTCATTTCAAACGGGCCAATCCGGCCCGCGGGCCGTAGTTTGCCCATGGCTGGACTAGATGGTAGACAATGTAGAAGCAGGGAGATCAATTAGGAAAGAACTTAGGAAATCCAGGTTAAGAGATGATAGTGGCTGTGACGAAAGTGTGAAGTAGAACTGACACGATTTCCTAGTGTGCTGAATGGGGGTTATACCCCCAAGTTTTTCGACCAGAGTGACTGAAGATGAAGTTGTCGTCACAAGAGATGGGGGAAAGATACGGGGGGGAGGGGTGGCGCACGACGACCAGAAGTTTCGTTTTATACAAGTTGTGTTTTTAAAATTGATTTCAGAGGGGAAAGGAGAGGGAGAGAGAGCTAGAAACATCAATGATGAGAATCACTGACTGCATCCTGCACAACCCACACTGGAATAGATCCAGCAACCAGGGCATGTACCCTGACAGGGAATCAAACTGTGACCTCCAGGTTCATAGGTCAATACTCAACCACGACAACCAGAAGTTTCGTTTTATACAAGTTGTGTTTGAAATATCAGACACCCAAGCAAAATATCAAATGGGAAATAGGATATGAGGCTGAAGTTTGAAAGATGTGAACTGGTGATATAAATTGGGAATTTTTGTATACAGAATGGCATGTGAATCCACAGGATCACCAGAGACCAAAATCTGAACCATAGAGTGTCGAAAATCAAGAGGTCAGAGAGGAATCAGCAGAGGAAACTAAGAAGGTAGGAAAACCAAGAGGATCGGGTCCTGGAAGTCAAATGAATTAAGTGTTAAGGAACAGAGTAATCACCTATGTCAAGACACTAATACCAAAGATATAAACAGGTAGATGAAGACTAAGAATTGACCAGGGACTGAGGGGGTTAACTGCAAAGCAGCACTGGTGACAAAAATGTTCTATATCCTGACTGGGGTGATGGTTACATAATCAAAATATGTCAAATTACATTCTTAAAAATTGTGATTTATGAAAAATGGCAATAAAGCCATTTTTTAAAAAGTACATCATGCCCTAACCGGTTTGGCTCAGTGGATAGAGCGTCGGCCTTCAGACTGAAGGGTCCCAGGTTTGATTCCAGTAAAGGCCATGTACCTTGGCTGCGGGCACATCCCCAGTGGAGGGTGGGCAGGAGGCAGCTGGTCGATGTTTCTTGCTCATCGATGTTTCTAACTCTCTATCCCTCTCCCTTCGTCTCTGTAAAAAATCAATAAAGCCCTGACTGGTTTGGCTCAGTGGATAGAGCATCGGCCTGCAGACTGAAGGGTCCCAGGTTCGATTCCAGTCAAGGGCATGTAGCTTGGTTGCGGGCACATCCCCAGTGGGGAGAGTGCAGGAGGCAGCTGATCGATGTTTCTCTCTCATCGATGTTTCTGGCTCTCTATCCTTCTCCCCTCCTCTCTGTAAAAAAATAAAATATATTTTTTAAAAAATCAGTAAAATATATTTAAAAATAAAAGCACATCACATAATACTCCTCTGGTTAAAAAGAATGCAAGGCTATTTCATTCAGAATAAAGGCCGAAAAGGCCCTAGATCAGTGGTCGACAAACCGCGCTCGTGAGCCACATGCAGCTCTTTGGCCCCTTGAGTGTGGCTCTTCCACAAAATACCACATGCGGGCGCGCACATACAGTGCGATAGAAACTTCGTGGCCCATACACATACAGTGCGATAGAAACTTCGTGGCCCATACACATACAGTGCGATAGAAACTTCGTGGCCCATGCGCAGAAGTCGGTATTTTGTGGAAGAGCCACACTCAAGGGGCCAAAGAGCCGCATGTGCCTCGCGAGCCGCCGTTTGCCGAGCCGCAGTTTGCTGACCACTGCCCTAGATCAGTGATGGCGAACCTTTTGAGCTCGGCGTGTCAGCATTTTGAAAAACCCTAACTTATCTCTGATGCCGTGTCACATATAGAAATTTTTTGATATTTGCAACCATAGTAAAACAAAGATTTATATTTTTGGTATTTTATATATTTAAATGCCATTTAACAAGGAAAAATCAACCAAAACAATGAGTTCGCATGTCACCTCTGACACGCGTGTCATAGGTTCGCCATCACTGCCCTAGATGATCACTGTTTAACTTTCCAACCTGCTCTTCTACTACTATCTCCTCATCACTCCACTCTTGCCCATGGTATCCTATTAGGTCAGCTACAATCTGGAACCTTGGGGGCCCTTGCTAAAACTGTTCTATTTGGAATTCTAGAAGTCTATTTGGCTAACTCTCATCTCATTCAAGTCTGCTCAAATCTCAATTTCTCAATGAGGCTTGGCCACCCTATTTATTACAGTAATCTGCACACCTATATATTGTTCTAGCTCTCCCAATTCTATCTCTCCCTTCCTCTAAAATAAGTAACAACTTTTAAAAAACCCAGAGAAACCACCACAATATAATGAGCAAGATCTTTGAAGTTTATAAAAACAAAACCTGACCATATTCCTTAGCAACATGAAATCACTAGCAATGTTTCTGCGGATTGGCAGGGTTGTATAAGTCAGATTAAAGAAGGTTGAATAGAAAATGGAAGGCAATAATTGGAAACAGAAACCAGAGAAAAAGCTTTCGAGTTTTGCTACAAAAAGGAGTGAAGAAATGGCCCAGTCTGCTGCTCCTTTGAGCACCCAACATGTCCGACCTGCCCAGAGTCGTTTGTCGCCCACGCTTCGCTGCAGCAGCCTCTCACCAACACCCTCGGTGACACCTCCTAGCTGACTTTCCACCTTACTCGCTGTCTTTTCATCTCTACATATGGCCTCCTCCACCCACAGCTGCAGCTCCCCCAAGGGGTCCACAGTCGCACTGTGCAGCAGGGCAATATTCAACATGGTCCTGCCAGGGTGTGCCATCATTGTCCGAGGACAGCCTCATGGTGGGCCACCTCCTGAGAGATCAACCTTAGCAACATTCAAGCTAGAAACCTTGCCCACCAATTGGCTGCACCACAACCAGATGCAAAAAAATATGCCTGATGCCCTGGCTGGTTTGGCTCAGTGGATAGTGTCAGCCTATGGACTGAAGAGTCCCAGGTCCAATTCTGGTCAGGGGCACATGCCTGAGTTTCAGGCTTGAACCCCAGTGTGGGGCGTGCTGGAGACAGCCAATCAATGATTCTCTCTCATCATTGATGTTTCTACCTGTGAAATCAATAAAAAAACCCTGGCACTTTACACCTTATACAGTGTCACACTATTTGTTGAATCAATGAATACTGTTAGTCTCCATCTTTTAAAACTTGCTAATCCCACCCATAAGACCAAGCAGTATGTCAATAAAAGTTTAGATTTGTGACAGGTCTGTATTTTAAGAGAAAAGGGGAACAAAGCAGACACAACCCTCCAAAGTGGTGGAAAACCAACCCAACTAGGTTAAGATAAAAAAAGACAAATACAAGCAAAGTACCCAGCCTAGATATTAGTCATAATCTTAGTCATTGACCACTTCCGACCCATAGGAGTAACTATTCCCACCTCCAATCCTCTTCACTCCAACAGTTTTCCTGGAACTGTTGTCTTAATCATTTGACCTCTCATCAAAAACAGCTTCCAGCTTCAGCAATTACTTGTATCCTGAGGGTAGAATAGATTTTAACTAACAGAAAAATGCATTAGACACATGGATCACCTATCACAAGGTTTCACATAGAGCAAATATTCAATAAATTACAAATTATATTAATATAGAGGTATTCCCATCTAGGCCATCTATGAACTAGAAAGAATCAGTCAGGGTAGAAGCATTTAGTTAAAAAAAAATCCTGAAAAATCACCCAACTAAAGACAGCTTTTTCTTATTTCCCTTCACCATAACCACTTTTCCTAAAGGCATAATGTTTAGCATATAGTAGGAGCTCAGTATTTGTGGAACGATTCTGGGAAATGCCCTAATTAGATACTGCCCTACTAAATGTTAAAACTGGAGCAAGGAAGTATAGACAAAAATAAAATCTGGAAGACAGTCTCTATTTTCATAGAAGCATAGAACTAAGAAGTGGCTCTTCCCTGCACTCACCAATCCATCCTATTGTTAAATAATCTAAAACTCAATGCGAGGTGGTCCTTTTTCTATGCCAATCATTCTAAAGGCTGTAAGTACAAGTAATGAGGTATTAGTGAGATTTTTGTCAGCTATACAAATAGATGGTGAAAGGTATTTAAAAGTGTTACTTACTGGCCTAGAAGTAGTAGAATGCTGTTGAAGCCGTAATTCCCCGCCGCCCCTCCAATGACCTAAAACGTGAATGTTCCCTCAAAACTGTCCTTTTCTTAAGACATCTTCCTTGGAAATAAGTCCAACTAAATGTATTGATTGGGAAGTTGGAATGGTAATAGTAAGGGGTGGGTGATGACTATTTCTCAAGCAGGAAAAGACCTACATCTCAAAACTACTAGTAAGCGATTAGTTTTACAATTTCAAAGGTGGACCAATGGGAGGAAGTCTTTACTGGAATAAGACTGCCTTGCCTGGGTTCTTCTGTATTAACCCTTTTACCTTTGGCACTGTTAAGTGTATCTACAATAAAGAAGATAAAGTGATGTCCTCCCAGAGCTGAATGTCAAACTACATCCTCCTCTCTCTTTTCCAGGGACAAATAACTCAGACATAAGGCCAAACAAGAACTCTCTCAAAGCACACATATTCCTAAGTTGAAAAACCATTTATTTCACTGGAAAGAAAAAAAAGTGATCCAACTCTTTGTGTCCACCTGCCAGAAGCCTTTGGGCCAAAGACTCAGAAGCAGTGACACTCTCACCAGGGTCATTCCCAAATCCAACACCCATTGGAAACAGGAGGTGAGGAGATGGCATAGCCCCACCGGTTTCTGCACACAACGGGCCTGCTAGGAACAGAACACGAATGGGAAGCTACAGAAGTACTGAAGGACAGGAAGGACAGGAGGAACAGGAAGATGGGCAGGAAAAAGGAAAAGAAGAGGTGGTCTGAACTTAGCAAGGTAAATTAAGGTCCACGATTCCTGAGGGACTGAACGCACAGAGCCGAGAACTTCCCGGAGACGGGGTACCATGAAGGGCGTATTCTCATGCACAACCGCAGCTTGGAATTTCAGCCCACACACATCCCACCTGAAAGAGAGCACAATACACGGGCTTTACAGCAAAGCTCAACAAGCCTTTCCCACTTAAAACCTCAAAGAACATCTCTACAAAGTCTGTTAACATGACTTTGGTAAGTTTACTTACTTGTACCCATCTACAATATCACAATACTTTCTAAAAGTGAAAAAAACTTGAAAGGCCAGAGAATAACTAGGAAGGTCAAGCAATCCCAGACTGGGGCTTTTCTTTAAATTAAATTGTAAATTTTCTTTCATGAGAGTAGGCAAAGAATTGCATTTCCATTGATGTTAACGTTAGCATTCCTCAGAGAAGGTTAATTCCACGTCACAAACTGTATGTAGAAGGCAGGAAAAAGGGAAAGGTTTCAATTAGCTCTCTGGGATAAAAAGTCAAAAGTATGTTTGCATCTGGGAGTTACTACCATAGTTAAAAACCATTCAAAACTGAGGCAAAAGCAGCATCAATTCAACAAGCTGTAAGACCTGAGGGCATCCCACTCTGCTTAGTGAAGAAACTAAAAGAATGTACTAGAGGGCATATGTAAACTACAAGTCAAGTTTCTTTTCCAGCGGTAAAGAGTGATTTACTATCTAATAACCCTAGGCAAGTTACATACCTTCTGCCCAATGTCTGGGGCACACTGGGGAATACTCAAAACAAAAGGGCATTATAAATCACCCTTTAATACAACAGCAATCTCAAACACCTAGAGCCCAAGCTGGCAAGCATCACAATATTCTCAAGTAAAGCCAAATGGATCATGGAGCTCAAAATGGGTAGGTATAAGAAAAAGCCAGAGGACTCAAGGTAAAGCTGGTTGTTCAAGAGGATTAAATGCCCATAACTAGTGGAAAGATGAAGGGAGTGATTTACTTAAGGCAGCGATTTTCAGCTCATGGCACACATAAACTAATTACTAAAATTCTGTGGCATACCAAAAAATGTACTTTTTGTCCATCTGAAAAAAAAAAAAAGGTATAATTTTGATTCATTCACCTTGGACAGCTATCATTGTGCTGGCTGTTATCATTTTTTATTTTATTTGACAATCTAAAGCAGCAGTTGCCAACCTTTCAGACCCCACGGACCACCTGTGGTCCGTGGACCACCCAATTGGCGACTGCTGTTCCAAAGGTTTCCTTAAACCAGCAGTCACCAACCTTTTAGACCTTACGGACCACTAGTGTGGTCTTTCCCCTCAGATCACAGGTTGGCGACCGCTGATTTAAGGGAAAAGAGGTCAGTGCCACTGATTAAATAGTCAGGTATTACATGTTTTAAAAAGTCTTGAGCTTATGTACTGAAAATCGCTGGCTTAAAAAGCAAAGCTCCCAACCCTGGAGAATAAAATTAACAGGTATGTACACATATTATCTATCTTTAAGAAGTGGAGAGATGTCAAATCTAACCCTGTAGGGGCAGTTTGTAGAACAAAGTAAACAGGTTATTACAGGATAGATTCTAAGATAAAGCAATGGACTGGGTGCACTATACAGGAAATGAATCTTGAGCTGCGTGGAGAAGTAGGTTTGAGTATATGCCCCAGATTCCTCATTGAACTCAATTTTATAAAGTAAAGATACTTCTCTCCTCTCTGCCCCAACTTAACATCAAATAAGGTTTTTTAAAAAGCTCATAGTGGGTGAACTGTTCAGGAATGTCAGAAATATGCTGCTTCAAGATTATGATGATGCCATTTGGGTAGTCTTCATCGTAACTGGGACTTGAGCAGTGATGACCAGTTAACTATGCAGTTACTGATTTTATCACTACAGGTCACATCAGACCTTTCACACAGTACAAAGCAGAACAGGAAACTTGCAGACCTTAGTAATGTCACATACCTAGGAATTTCAACAAAGGCTCTGAAAAAAAAAAAAAAAAAACAACACACCTGAGTCTAAATATCTGGGTCTCAATTTCAGTTCATTTATAGCACATAGGTGTGACCCAAGATTCATCACACCATTCTTTGTTTTTCCAGACACAGATAAAATCAGATTAACTCCCACTACCAGGATCCCTGGAAAAATAGCCATGAGTGGTAAGGGTGTTTACATATTTCAGAAAGTTAACTAGTTAGGACTTTTTCCTAACCTCTGTACCATGCTAGTAACCTTACCTTAACCCTGCAAAAGCAAGCAAGCAGAGCAGCCTAACTGGAGCCTTTAGGCTGTAGGAGGTACGGCAAAACCAGAACAGGTGACACCCCACCGCTCTCACCTCAAGCTTTAAAAGGCTGAATACCGCGCCCGATCTGCATACTGCGCCCGATCTGCATACTGCGCCCGATCTGCATACTGCGCCCGATCTGCATACTGCTCCCGCTCATACCGGGCCATGTTGTACAGGGAATTCCGCGCGGCTGCCGAAGCTTGGGACAACTGATTGTCATGCCCGTAACCGTAGCCCTCTCCAACCGTGGGGACTGGGGCTGTAGCGCGACGCAGGGGGCTCCGATCCCGCCCGTAATATGAAGAGGAAGCTGCAGTAACAGCAGCAGCGGCTGCTGCAGCAGCAGCAGCTGTAGCAGCAGCTCCTGAGGTCGGCAACAGGTGTCTATCGTAGGGATCGAGAGAGGTGGAGGTGAGGTGATTGGCCATGGCTGTGTTCTGGACTTGTGGCAGCTGGGACAAGGTCTGCTCTGCGTAATTATACGCGGAGGCAGCTGCAGCCGCCACTGCCTCATAGGACCGGGCAGCACGGCAGCGCTTGTAGTAGGCATCGAGCGCTCCGTACGCGTTGTTGTAATACAATGAATCCCCATAGCTCATGGTGTAAGGTGTACGCACTGCTCCATATTGCTCATTATATTGCTCGGTAAAGTCTGCCACTCGGCCCGAACGATCTATCGGACACTCTTTGGACCAGTGCCCCTCTTTCCCGCACCGATAGCAGCCGCTCTGGTCTCCCATCCCGGGCGCAGTCCTAAGCCGGCTGGTGGACAACTGCACGTGCATTCGTTTGCCTTGAAGAAACAGACGCAAGAAGGGTTGCTATCACTCTTAGTCATAGCCCCAGCCCCTACCCCCGACACTGGTCATAGCAATGGCTTTACCTAGACAATGCTAATGCAGAACTCAATGCCAGGTTTTTTTATAAAGTCCAATAAATAAATTTAGTATAGTGACCTGATTTCAGACAAAGATTAGATGAAGAAATGTTTCCACTCTAGCACCTAACACTAGTGTAATGCTTAAGAAAGAAACCACTCTTGCACAAAAACAGTATCTCATTCAATACCAAGTAACTGTGCACAAAAACTACTCTGAACAGTAGACCAATGAATGTCAAAAGAAACCACAAGATTGCTCAGCAAGATTCTGGAACTTCCATCTTTACTATCAAAGGTTCTGATTTCATTAAGCAAAGGAATGCAAAGACTAGTCCCCCCAGACTTCCGCCCCACTCCAAATTCAGAGAGAATAAAATAACCCTCCAAAGCTACGCCTAACAGAGAGTGATCCAGACTTGATCACTGAGTGGCTGAGTGTGATAGGCAATTTTCAGATTTTTGGGAAAAACACTCATGAACTGGAGGAAGAAGAGTGAACTACAAGTTGAAGGACTGCCCACTCATTAACTGGGTCCTTTAAATTACTGGTTCTGCTATTCATCCTAACAAGGATACTTGACAATCTGACAACTAACTTTGATGACCCCTAGTGGAATCAAAGGAAAACAGGGCAGGGAGTTCACAAGTTGCCTGAATTTTTTTAAAGATTATGAAAAATATGGGAGGATGAGAAAAGTGAATAACCAGTAATATTAGTGGATCGAACTGTTCATTTTAGCAAGGCTAAAGTACTTTTTCCCCTTAAACTAGGGATCTGAGATTCTAAGAATATGTACTTATTACTATTTTTTTGCCAAAAACTACAATTTGCATTCTGGAAATGCAAAATATCACTTCTGAAAACCTAACCAAAAAGAAAAAAACATTCTTCTGGAAAAGTTTAAATTAAAAAAAAAAGTTTAACTTTTAAACCTTTTCATAGAAGCAGTTACCACCTAACATGATCTACCAATTTAATGGTAAGCAAAAGTCCAGCAAAAACTTTCTAACGCAACTGGCTGTGATACACCCAAACATGCAGATGTCAAAGAAGTGAATGGTCAGAACCAGGGGAGAGTCAACAGGTCATCTGTTCATCTAACATTACAGAAAGTAGTAAATACACAATTTCATCTGCAAAATTAAAATTAGGTTCTGGGAGGCTAGAAAACGGAAAAGAGGTGGAAGGACCAAAATACTATAAAAGCCCTGGTTTACACATTGGTAAGTGTAGGTTGCAGGTTAAGAGTTAAGATATGCAATTAAATACATAAGTGCTTTAAAGTGCTAACCTGTGTCCCTCTGGCATTTGCCCACAGGACCACTTTGGCATCTAACAAAATCATAAGAAAAAGGTGTAACCAAGGAACCAACCAAATACATCCAAGATATAAAAGATTATTAAATGTCCTGAGATAAGCTAGTTTTTAAAATACCTGTATTTTTATATGACAAATAAATACAGTTCACCCTTTAACAAAATGGGTTTGAACTGCGTGGGCCCCCTTATGTCCACATAATTCAAAACTGGTATTGTCCCAAGAGCCAACTGTATTTTCAACTGAGGATGGGAATCCACTTAGGCAGGCCAACTGAAATTATACTAGGATTTTCAATTGTGGAGTGGGCCAGCAGCCCTAAGCCTCGTGTTGTTCAAAGGTCAGCTGTATACCCAATATTGAGAAACTGAAATGGGAAAGGACCACTAATATGTAATGCTATTCTACATAAAACTCTACTAGGCAGCATTAAGAATAGCTAATAGTAAGAAAAATAGGACAAGAATAACTAAGTATAGGTAGCAGAGAGCCTAGAGTTCAAATGCTAAAGGATTTGTCCTGAATTAATCCACTGTACCTCCTTACACATAATTGCTACAAGCAGACACCACCATCTCCTCTTTTATGACTGCACTTAAGTATAAAAAAGTGTCCAAAAACTAGGTATCAGACCACAAACCCTCCACAAGAGCAGCATTTTCTCCCAATTAAGTGGTTGACACAAAATAATTCTCAACTTACCAATTAAAAAGGAAAACAAACTAAACTCTAGAGACCTGTGACATTTCTCCTTAATAATTAATGCACAGCAACACCTATGATTACTTGGGGGAATGATGATCAGACCTCCAGCTCTAAGAAAGGTCCAATTTGAGGGAAATAAATAGCAAAGATAGCAGCAATTATTCTTAAAAAGAGAAGTTCTCAGGAAAAGCAGCAGTCACTACCTGGTTTGGACAAAAAGGTTGGAATGTAGGTTAAAAGTGTAGCAAGGAGTTGTGGGAATAACCCAATAATTTGGAAGCAGTTACAATCAAAGGGAAAGGGTTCTTTTTTGACATTGGGGACCCAAAGGGGGTGAAAGAGAGTTAACAACTCACCATGATTACCACCCCCTTCATGTTTGCCTTTTGGCACAGAAGCTTAGATCTTAAACCAGGAAGACACCTTCCAAATAAAGTGACAGTCCACAGCACCACTCAAACTGCCCTCCAGGCAAACTAAACAATCCATCTAGTCAAGGCTTCAAGGTAACACCCATCTAAGTACTCTATTCATGAAGGACTTTAAAAGTCCACGCTCCCCCCCCCCCCCCCCGTGAAAAAACGTTGCCATTACTGCCTCCCCCATATCTCAATACATCCTCCTCAGAAATCCTGAAATTAGCCTTTTAATTGTAGAGTGGCCTCATCTTCAAAAGAGAAAATCTTGGTAAGAGCACCAGGAGTAACCATAGCCCTTTAAAGACACCTGAAGGGTCCTGGGTATGATTCTGGTCAAGGGCACATGCCTGGGTGCGGGCTGGTGTGCTCGGTCCCGTGTGGGTGTGCAGGAGGCAGCCAATCAATGATTCTCTCTCATCATTTATGTTTCTATTTCTATCTCTCTCTGAAATCAATAAAAATATATATTTAAAAGAAGACACCAATTATCTAAAAACTAATTATCTTTACTGAAAAATTATGAATTGGTGTGAGGTGGAGTTTAACAGGGATTCTACTCTTAAATGTGTTGCTTAAGCAGCTTTTGCCAGGTTCTTTGAATTAAAAATGATGCATGATTCTGATACAGGATACCTTGCTTTATCACACTTTCAAAGATTTTTTTCCCCCAAATTGAAAACTCTCCACCACAAAAAGACTGCGCCTCAATTTGACTCCCTTTGTTGCAATACTGGCTTTATTGCAGTGGTCTGGAACTGAGCCTGCAATATCTCCAAGATATGCCTGTACTGTGCTCTGCTACTCCCCTCCCCCCCACCCCAAAGACATCACTGGGCAAATCTTCAGAGGAAAGTACTGCTGCACTAATAGCAACAACAACAACAAAAAGCCTTAGGGGCTCCAAACTAAAGCCAAGTGGTTTTTTTCTCCCAGAGTCTTATTTGCCTAAGGTAAAGACTCTGAATCCCAAGCATTCTCCATTTTAGGTTTGTCACCCACACTTAATCTTGACCATCAGCCAGCCACCAGCTCTATTTCTACCCCAAACCTCTCCCTTTACTTATCCAACCTATTTCTGCACACAGCCTGTGTTCAGCCCTCTTCCCAAAGAGGGTGGTTCACCTTGAAACTCTGTGTTGTCGAGGCCCCTGATGGCCTCGACCGCGTCCTCTGCCCGCTCCATGTGTACGAAGGCATAATCTTTCACGATGTCACATTCGATGACTGGACCGTACTCTTCAAACTTGGCCCGCAGCTCTTTGTTGGTACAAGTGGGACTGATGTTGCCCACATGTAACTTTGTGGAGGTCTTGCTCTTATTCTTGCTGGCTTCCACATTGATGTTCACCCCGTGCAGCTTGTAGTGGTGCAGGTTGCGGATGGCATCTTCTGCCGCCGTCTTGTCCTCTATGTGCACGAAGCCGTAGTTCTTGATGATGTCACATTCCAGCACCTTCCCGTACTGCTCGAAGAGTGTGCGGATCTCCTGCTCTGTGGCCTCCCGGGGCAGGTTTCCGATGAACAGCTTCACCATCTCGACACTGCCTGGATGAGAAGAGACAATTTTAACAAGACCTCCACACCCATCTGAAAAAAGAGTACTGTCTTCTTTCACTCTAACAAATGTTTCCAAACAGGGTTCCCTCCCTCACAAAACCACCTCCAAACGGTAACAAAGGGAAGCGGGAATAAGGAGGCCCTACAGTACTGGCTACAGACCTATTAAGAATGAGACGAGTGTACTAGAGGGGCCCTCATACACAAAGGATTTGATAAGAAATAGTTTCAAACGGGAATGGAAATGAAAGCGTAAGTGCAGCGCTACGGGAACTGGGCTTTTCTATCCGCGATAAGGATAGTCAGGAAACGAAGGTCTAACTACTGGCTGGCTGGAGGGACTGCCTGAAACTATGAACTGGCTCTTCCTCTCATAACCGAGTAACCACCATTTCCGGAATAGGGGGCCTTAGATTAGAATAGCGGGGTTTTAGAGTCTCCTCTGGAAGGAGTGAACGGGCTGACTAGGGCCAGAAACGAGGGGGTGAGGAAAGTACGGGAAGCGCTGGAGTGCGTTCGGAACGCCTCCCCGGGCTCCTGCAGAACGGAGAAATGCGTGGCCAGAAAAAGGGGGCTCCATACTCCTGAGCCCGACACCAATGTCTCAGGGCCAGAAAAATTCTCGAACCGGGCTTGCTATCCCCAAGCCTACGGGAAGCGCGGTTACCGCGGTGGAAACCTCGGGGCAAGAAGCCGAACCAAATCGGGTACAGCGCCGGGTGGGAGAGAGCAAGGTATTCTCGGGGGAGGTCGTGGGGGGAAGGGACGCTCTACGCTTACCGCGAAATGCCGAGCACCGAAATCGGCTGTTACCGGTGCGAGGCCACGACCCCACTAGGATACTTCTGAAGCCCAAGGGAGTGAGAGAAGACTTAACAGAGCAAAATAAGGGCAGTGGAGGGAGTCGGAGTCTCTCACCCGCACGGGAATCAGCAGGAACTCTTCCTCGCGGCGCCGATGCTTCTGACAAAACGCTAAAATGGCGGCAGTCGCAGCAGTGACTCTGGGTAGAAAGGGGGAGGTGAGTCTACCACCGATTGGCCACTCAGTAAAGTAAGAGGCAGGCGTTCGCGCAGATCCTCTTCCTGATTGGTTGTTATGAACGCCAATTACCTGAGAGGCCGGGAAGAGGTGGAAACGTCAGTAACGCCAAGTTCTTAGGCGAAAGCCAATGAGCACCAACCTCGCGCAGCAGAAGTCACTGATTGGGTAAGAGGTTGGCTTGCGGGAGGAACTACGAACGTGGGGTATGCCCGCGGGGCTCGACCCGCCATTAGGTGAGCGAGTTAGGGCCCAGGTGTGGCCGTCTTTAGCTGCAGGGCGCCAACTCTGTGAAGCTTCATTTCTCCACTTCCTCGTGCACACCCTCACAGTATTCCGCGCTCTATTTTGCCTTCTACTCCAAATTTCTCCCTCTAACCTCCCAAAACACCCCTTGCAGCCCCGATGTTGCGGGCCAGACCTTTATGCAGACCCAAAAGTCGGTAATATCGAAGCGTTTCACTTTTAAGAAATCAACCTCCTCCTTTAACCAAGATCCATCCTGTTGCCCTGGAGTCCCGGAGCTCCCCCAAATTAAAGCTATGTTCATAGGTGGTAATAAAAGGAACTCTAAACGGTTAATGGACGCAAGTAATTTGGGGCTGCATTACTCAGGAGACGCTGAGAAGTCAGAGAAGTTCCCCCGAGGAACTAGCCTCCTGGAGTCCAAGATGAAGCGGCAGCTTCTGTGTGTGTGGCCATGGAAATTGAGAAAACACCCCACCCTGCCCTGAGAAAAAAATGGAGCAGCAAAGTTTTTTTATTTTATTTTATTGGGTGCCATCAGCCAGAGCTGTAAGTTTAAAATCCTAGAATGGACCTTAGAGAGAAGAGCCTAATCACAACCAGCTACAAACAAAATACAATCAAAACATTCTCCGGAGGGTCCAGTTCCCTCATCACATTTTCTTTCTCGTCCTCTGGCTTCTTCACATAACCCCATATTCATTGAGCAAGCAATGACCCCTTTGCAAGGCAGTTTTTAAAGAGGGAGTTAATAAAAGAAGAATGACAAATACTGGAAGAACTTAAAACATGATAAAATCAGTGAATTGTTTAGGAGAAAAGGGATCATCAGGAGTGGAAATGACAACAGAACATACTACGATCCAAAGCAGTCCCTCCAAAAAGGGGTGGGGTCATAAAGAGAAAGGCAAAGCAAGGTTTTGGAAATGGGTTTTAAAACCTGACATAAGCCCTGCCGGTGTGGTTGAGCGCCGATTCCCACCCAGTGAGGGCACATGCCCAGGTTGCAGGCTTGATCCCTGGTGGGGATCATGCAGGAGGCAGAAGATCAATGTTTGTCATCATTGATGTCTCTCTCTCTCTCTCCTCTCCGAAATTATATATATAAAACAAAACCCCTGACATGACTCCAAAATCAAATGGTGGAAAACTGGACAATAACTTATTCTAGAGTGGGAAAAGGTAAACCCCGAACTGCAACATTGACACATGTGGTGGTCACTAACATTGGTCCATTTTCATTGTGGACTGTGATGCTGATACTGGGTAAAGGCCGTATGATCAGTGAAGAAGAAAAGCAACTCCATGTTGGTCAGCTGCATGTGTGCCCACATTTTGGAGGGGCCAGCATCAGGAGGTGGTTACCAATCATCTGGACAGGGAAATACATCTGGTAAAAAAAATCCTCTCAGCACCTTTCAGTTTCATCTTCCAAAATATTTGTATCCCAACTGCCCTGGACATAAACTTCCTTCCAAAAATACCAAAGCATATATGAAATCAACTCTATGAAAGTAGTAATCTCCCCAAGTCCACAGGAGACTAGGAATATATTCTCGGGATCTCAATTGAAGCCAGTTTGTAGACCACTGCTCAAACCCGTTTCCCAAACCAATTATTTGATTTACCTTCTGAAAGGTCTCTAGGTTGTTATGTTTACTTTTCCAAGTTCTCCAACTGAGTAAACCACATTAAATCATCCCCCTACTTTTTAAAACCCATTGCAATTTGAAAACTTTCAAACTCACCCTACCCAATCTGGTTCTTCCCAGAATATCCCAATCTCTTTAACACACACACACACACACACACACACACACACACCTGACTACCACTCCCAACTATGTTCCAGCACACTTGCCTTTTGTCCCCACTTCAGACTGTAATGTTCTTTCTCCAGGGTCTTCACTTTCCACCCATCCAAAGACATTTCCCTACTCCAACCCTATCTTGGCACTCTATCCCATGAATCCATGTTATTTTTCCAAATACTTCAAATCCACTTGAAATCCTACTTGTTTATTCATCTTCTGCCTTCCTCTCACCTGTCTCAAGCAAATACTTGTTCTACAAAGACAGGACCTATTCTTATTCCCTATGTCCAGTGTTAGAATTGCATCTGACACATGGTGGGCACTCAAATTTGTTGACTAAATTAACGAATGAATAAATGCGTGTTAACTTCTTGATAACCAAAACAAATGACTGGATTTTCAGTTAATATCAGCTTAAGATGGATACTTATTTCTAAAAACAAGCTGGTGCACCCTAGCTGGTTTGGCTCAATGGATAGAGCATTAGACTGTGAACTGAAGAGTCCCGCTTTCAATTCCGGTCAAGGGCACATGCCCAGGTTGCGGGCTCAATCCCTAGTAGGGGAGCGTTCAGCAGGCAGCAGATCAATGATTTTCTCTCATCATTGATGTTTCTATCTCTCCCTTCTTCCCTTCCTCTCTGAAATCAATAAAAATATTTTTAAAAAATAAATAAAAAACAAACAGGTGCCCCAAAGCCAGGAGGTAACCTATGCTATAGCTTTTCATCACCAGGATTATCAGCTTGACAAATGCTGCATAATGAAGCTTTAGATAGGAAAATTTATAGCTTGAGTGTTTCTATAATGTTCATTTAACCAATTGTATTTTACCAAGTACTGAAGGAGCTTAATGTTTGTACCTTAAAAACGATTAAAGGATTTCTATTTTTATTTTTTCCATTAAAGTTTTAAGTAAAGACATCTAGTCCAAATCCTCTACCATACCACCTCAACTATAGAAAATGGGATTGAATGGGATGTTTTAGAAGTACCTTGTCTAAAACATGTAGATGCCATTTTACTTATTTTTAATTTGCAGATCAGATTACTAAGCCCCTAAAAAGTAAACTGACTTGTCCAAAGTCATCTAGAAAGCTGATGTTCTGTTAGAGTTAAGCATAACTGTATGTTCTGGCTGCAAATCTTGATGGAATGAAAGAACCTGGAGCCTGGACTCTTAAAGGAAAAATGAGGGACAAATCCAAATTTAGGGAGAGAAACGCTGGTGGTGTCAGTTAAAAACCACTCAAATATGAGTAAGCAATCTGTGTTAATTTCATACCCTTAGGGGTGAATATAGTTTATACACCTAATAAATAGCTGGCTCCTAGTCCAGAAGTGAGTTACTGGTCCAATAAGGGCTCAAATTAAAAACCAGTATTCTTCAGGGAGGTTCAGAGGGAGCTCCAATCCCACTCCCAGCTACATGCTCTTAGCCTCCCCTTAATGTATTCGCAAGCCCATTACCTTTCCTCTCCATATCCAGAGAATCTGTTCCCAAGACAATGAACACTGTTGCCCGAGAATGGAAGTGGCCCAATCTGGTATGGTCTAGCGACCTACATCACTCCTAGGTATCTTGCCCTACAAAATCCACTGCCTTGCCCTAGCCGGTTTGGCTTAGTGGATAGTGTTGGCCTGTGGACTAAAGGATCCCCAGTTAGATTCTGGCCAAAGGCACATGCCCAGGTTGAGGGCTCGATCCCCACAGTATGGGGTGTGCAGGAGGCAGCCGATCAATGATTCTCTCTCATCATTAATGTTTCTATCACTCTCTCTCCCTTCCTCTCTGAAATAAAAAAAATAAAAAACATTGCCTTCACTGTTACTCGATATATTGCACAACTACACCCAAATTCCTTTGCTCAGCTGTGTGCTCCACTAGGCCATCCCAATTCCCTGGAACAGTGATGGTGAACCTTTTGAGCTCGGCGTGTCAGCATTTTGAAAAACCCTAACTTATCTCTGGTGCCGTGTCACATATAGAAATTGTTTGATATTTGCAACCATAGTAAAACAAAGACTTATACTTTTGATATTTATTTTATATATTTAAATGTCATTTAACAAAGAAAAATCAACCAAAAAAATGAGTTCGCGTGCCACCTCTGACACGCGTCATAGGTTCGCCATCACTGCCCTAGAACGTCCTAACTCATTTCTATGAGATGGATGGCACATAATGAGCAGTGACTATATAGGAGGACCTACACTTGTGACATGTTCTCATTTGATCCTTCCAACAGTATTATCGTAATGTTTACAAGTCCTGGACGGTTCAATTCCTTGATCCATCCACTACTTTCTAACCATATGACCTTAAGTTACTGAACTATAGCCTCAACTTATCCATTTATAAAATAGGTTTAGGAATACCTAATGCATTTGGGTTGCATTTAAGTTAATACATGAAAAGCACATGTTTCAATAATGTTACCTGTCCCCATTTCATAGATGAAAAAACTGAGGTAGAGTTCCTGACATGTTCAAGATCACAGAGCTAAGTGGTAGAACCAGGATTCAAACTTAGGAAACCTAATTTTAGAGCCAACACCCCTTAATCCTTCTCTCGGTGCCAATTTAGTTTTCAAATCAAATCCTAACTCCAGAGTTTCCCCTAATAACAGACTGCCCCATCTTCTCCTTCCTAACTTATCAGTCCCTTAGCATTGCTTATTACTGTAACAAGTTCATTAAGGCAGATCCTGCTTCCCTCAACTATAAATTCCTCAAGGTCAGTTCAAGGACTCAGTTACCTAAATACTGTATTTCCAGCATGACAGACACAGTATTTCAAATGACTGTGAGCTAGACTTAAAAAACTAAGTCATTTAAGAATTATTTTTTCCAGAGAACTCTAGATTCTTTTATGACATTTTTATTTTTTAACTTTTTTAACTGTTTTTAAAGAGACATGGATTTGTTGTTCCACTTATTTATGCATTCATTAGTTGACTCTTATATGTGCCCTGACAAAGGATCAAACCCACATTGGGACGATGCTCTAACCAACTGAGCTATTCAGCCAGGGCTCCTTTATAACCTACAGAATTTGGGTAAATATACATTTTCCACCTGCCACCCATTTTATCTTCTCTATTTCCCACATTAAATAGCATATTAGTCCATAAATCTAGGACATTTAGTTTCATTATAACCTCAGCCATCCCACACTAGTCAACTTACTTGGCTTAATACAACAATATGACCAGAGAACTAACAGTCTGTGTAATGGACTTCCACGTAGCTTAACTGATAGGCATGACTAGAAAGGTTACCTACCCACAGGATATCACATGACCGCTCAGTGATAATCCCATTATCTCCAGTAAAAGGGGTGGGACCCCAGGTTTACCCCAGACAGAATTTCAAACAAGGTCCAAACCTCAGAAAAGCAGGTTGATGAGGCTAGAAGCCTCTACGTGGTATGTTCCAGACATAAATCAACTAAAACTTCTCCAAGTTGTAGAGGTGACAGATACAAAAGTGCAAAGATCTGCAGGATGTTGGGAGCCCATATTCCCTACCCCTCTTCCCAAAACACAAATGTCTGTCCTCCCATTCACTCAACCCAACCATCTCCAAGTTACAGGACCCTGAAAATCAGAAATCCACAAAAAGCAAAGCATGAATGGGCTATAAGGTGAACACAGGTGGCATAACTTAAGAGGAGAGAGAATTTTAAAACAATCTGCAAGGAAGAGTAAAGTGACAAATAATTGTAGCTCCTTCTGGCTTAAACAATGAGAAGCCTCAGGGCTGAGGCAGCAAGGGCATCAGCACTAAAGATGACAGGCAGAGTGATCATCTAGGCCAGGTCAACCTGAAGAATTTGGGCTAACAATACAGAACATCAACACTTGGCCCCAAGAGCACATTAAGCGGTTTGTCATAGGAACCCTCACTGGAGAAAGGAAGACAGAAAGCCACATTGACAAACATTACAAAACACAGGCCACAATCACAGCCCTATAATCAATCAACTCTCCATTTTCCAGGGTAACAACCAGAGCTAAGCTTGTTAGCTAGACCCTCAGATCACCCACCCTCAGTGCATAAAAGTGAGAAGAAAACTAGCAACCCCCCCCCCACCCCAGTCCCGCAAAGAAATTAAAAGGAGCAGCGAAGCACCTGAAGGCAAAGCAGTGAGCAGAAAAAAAAAAGGAGTTATGGTCCCAATACCCTGAGATTACCCTAGTAAGCATCCACAAGAGCTCGTGGTTAAAGATCATCCATCTGCTTTTGCCCATGGGCAGAGGGAAGAGAACATCTGGGGCAAACTACTCTATCACGGGCAAATTCAGAAGAAACCAGTGAAGGAGGCATTAGAGAACCCACCTGAACTCCACTTAACTGATGATATACACACCTCCCCAAAATTGCCTTACCCAAAGGAACATCAGTAGGTTGTCCTGTTATCACCCTTCCCAACCATTCTTCTTCCAATCATCCATCATTAAACATGAGCCTCCCATCTTATCCCTGGCTGGAATTCCCTAGTTTTTAGCCAGGTCCTCTCAACTTCCAGCACCTGAAAGTACAGAAATTATCTTTAATTCCTCACCCTATCCCAGCATCCCTACTTGGTTATGTTTGCACCTCAACACATTCCCAGAGTCTATCATGACAGCTTCAAATATAAACCCAGCAAGTAAACATCTGGAAACCCTAGTAAATGGAGATAGGCAAAGTGAGTCTCATGATGATAGGGGGTGGGCAGGACGCAGAAGGACACGCCATGGTGATGTTCAACAGGCAAAATATCAGGTCTGTGACCAGAATCTCCCGTACCTTCTTCCAATTGTCCGTCCCTCCTTTCTCCAACCACAGGGCAGTATCAGACACCAACATTACCCCCACCCCACTGCTGGCTCCCTTCCATTCCCAGTCCCAGCAGTCACTTGAGCCCACAGCCTGAAGGATCCACTAGCCTCATAAGCACCAAAGCAGCCCTTTCCCCACTTCTCACTTGAGAAGCCAAACCCCAGAACCACCCTGCTGCAGCACAGGTTGTTTCCCAACTGGAAACAAGTCAAGGAAAATGGTCAAGCATAGGCAGAAAAAAATGGTCAACACATCTTCTGCATTGGGGTGTGATTAAATCAAGTTGAGGGCAGAAGAAGCAGCCTAAGCAAGTTGGTCTGGACAATCCATTCTTAAAGATGGCAGACCAGCAGGACGACAGACTATGAGCTAAATCCCTCTGGGCAGCAGAGAAATCATTCTAATTTCCATGTCAAATCCCCTTCCTCATCTGCCCTGGGTTCTGTGGCTGCCATCATGTCTTCCTGGATGTCAAACTGGCTCCTCTGAAACTGAGTGCAATCAAGACAATGACAACCAGGTTTCCAAACTGTAAATTGCCCCAAGTTTTATTTGTAGTCCATACAAAAGGGAAAAAAAATTAAGTTTTTCTAACACCACCTACTTGGGGAGATAGGGGAGTGGGACTGTGCGGCTCAGCATCAGCTAAAATATCAGGAGTCGGTAGGAATTTGGATATACACCAACTGACTATCGCAGCAGGAACTCAGTCTCAACACAGTCTGAGGGACAGGCAGTGTCCCCTGGACTGTTGGCACAGCGTGGCGTATAGGAAATGGTTAAGCTAACCCTTTCCTGGCCTCCCTCGTATCTAAAAAGAAAAAGGCGCCGCGACCTCAGCTGCAGGTTGATTCCCCATCCAGACAACCTTAAATATCGCGCACAAAAATAAAAGGGAGCCAGGAAAAAATAAAAACATAAAAGAAACTCCCATCCTGGGGAGATGGGAGGCAGGGGAACCGCAGATCTAGAGCCAGTAGCAAGATTTGCTGCTGAGGCGAAGGTACAAAGTAGGTTACTACCAAACACTCAAAAGGATCGTGTCCTGGGGAAGGCCCACATGGTGGAGGGGATGAAAATCCACAAATGGGAGAGGTATGGGCCAGTGGTTTTGACCTGGGTCTGCACCCTACCCCACTTCTCTCCTTCCCTCCCTGTAATGCCCCATCGCAGGACGGCCCTACATGCGGCGCTGGTAGCCAGAGTGCATTTGAGCTGCCCGCAGGTAATCATTATAGGAGCCCGAATAGCGTGCGTAATCGGAATGAGCATCGGGCAGGCGACGGTAATCCAGCGAGGACTTTGTCGGCGAGCGGCGGAACGAAAGCTGCGACTCTGATAAACGGCGGTAATCAGAGAGCTCGGCTAAACGCCGGTCGGAACCATACCTAGTCGAGAGAAGAAGACAGTTGGTGAATGAGACAATTGAGGGGAGGGCTCCAGGTGGGCATGGGGGAGATGCCAATGGGGAGAGGGAGGGTGTGATCACACTGGTTTCCAACAAACAAGAATTTGTCAGAAGGCTCATCACCCTATCCAGGGCAAGAAATCAAGCCTGGTTCAACTCAGTGGGAAACCAAGCCCGCCACTGAAGCCCTCCCTTCTGAACTGGCCAAGGTGGATTTTGGTCTACATCCCAAACCACAAACTATCCCCACCCTTGGGTCCTGTAAAGAAAGACCGTGGTTGTTTACCAACAGAACGGCGGACGAAAGCAAGGTCCCCTACTTCCCACAGAGTGGACGCACCTCATATACCTTGCCTTCAGCCAATGAGTGCCAAAGGGACTACTCTTTCCAACCTACCCCCACCAAAGTCAGGACAACCACATAACAGGCTTAAGGATCCTACAGACAGTGGGAAAAGCTATAGGCCACAATCTTGCAGGCCGTAGCTCCAATGGCAGCTGGGGCCAGCCTAGACATGTGACACTTTTCCCAGCCTGACTAGCTGGTACCACCCCAGGCTGAGCACTAGGCTCCACCTGAACCTTGGCGACCAGGCAAGTTCACACACATCATCCCCTTCAGCCTTTGGACATCCCACGGGAATAGAAAAGATCAAGGGAGGGACCGATGGCTCCAGTTTCCCTCCCATGCCAACCTCAGCCCCCTGACCTAAGCCCCAGCTGGGGGCAAAGGCAGGGGGGCATACAGTACCTTTTCGACATGGCGACAGCCTTTTTGTAGGGATCGTCGTAGCTGGCCCGGGGTGGGGAGAGGCGGGTACGCTCATAGGGCGGCGGGGTACTGTTGGCGTTGGCAACGGCCCCCTGGGACATGGATAAGTAGGCTGCAGACGGCTGGCCTGCCCCATCATAGGCATTGCCCGGCTGGCCACGGTAGGAGGCAGCAGCCTGGGGATGCTGCTGGGCAGCATAAGAAGCAGCCAATGAGGCTGATGACTGAGTGCGGTAAGGACCTGCCAGGGTGGCAGAAGGCTGGGCCCCGTATGCAGCTGCAGCACCATAGGAGCCAGTGGCCGCAGCAGCTGACTGAGCCCCATAGGAGCCTGATAGGCCCATTGATGCTTGAGCCCCATAACTATTCAGTTGTGTCTGAACAACCGGCTGGGCCCCATAGGACCCAGCCATTGGGGTAGCGGCTTGTGCAGCATAGGCAGCTGGCTGACTGGCATAGGCAGCAGCTGCACCTGGCTGTGCCACATAGGCAGCAGGCTGGGAAGAGTAGGAAGCAGCCTGTTGTGCAGCATATGGGGCAGACTGCGCATTATAAGAGGCCGAGGCCTGGGCATTGTAAGAAGCTGCCTGGGCCCCATAAGCCAGTGAGGAGGCTGCAGACTGGGCCCCATAGGAGGCTGCCTGGGCCCCATAGGAGCCTAGGGAGGAAGCTGCTCCCTGGGTGTTGTAGGAGGAGGCAGCCGCACGAACCCCATAGGAAGAGGCAGCCTGTGCGCCATAAGATGGCTGGTTAGCATAGGAGGCCAGGGAGGAGCCCTGCGCCCCATAGGAGTTGAGTGAGGAAGCTGCAGCTGCCTGACCCCCATAGGAGGAAAGGGCCGAGGGCTGGGCTCCACCATATGGACCAAGCGAGGAAGCTGCAGCAGACTGGGAGCTAGGGCTGGCCAACTGGCCCCTGTATGGGGCCCCAAGGGAGACAGAGGGCTGAGCGCGGTAAGAGGCTGCCTGGGCTGTCATGGGCTGAGTCCGATAGCCGACACCCAAAGAGGCAGAAGGCTGAGCCCTGTAGGCAGCTCCCAGTGACACTGAGGGCTGGGCCCTGTAGGTGGCTGGCTGGGCCGTCAGAGGAGCCACATAAGAGGCTCGGGGAGGTGAACGGCGCAGGGGGCTGCGGTCGCGACCAAAGAAGGGTGGTGTGGGCTGACGGGCTTGCCCATCAAAGCCACCAGTGCTGTTGCCAAAAGCCTGCTGGTAGTCGAAGGTGGCAGAGAAGCCACCAGCTCCAGGGAATGCCGTATCCCCAGCCCCTGGTTTCTTGGTCTTGTCCCCAGACTGGATAGCCAGGCCAGGCCCCTTCTTCTGACCCTTGGTTGAGAGTTCCACGTTGATGCGCTTGCCCTTCACTTCTTTGCCGTTGAGCTGCGCGATGGCGGCTTTGGCATCTGCTTCCTTCTCCATGTGAACAAACGCGTAGTCTGATAAAGCAGCAGACAGAGGGTTAGCAATTAGGGGGGCAGGGCATGCTACCCAATGGGTCCCAAATTGGACACAGCAACAGCACCCAGCTGTTGCCAACTATCTCCAGGCCTCCAAACCCTCCTCTCCAGGAGTTAGGTCATAAAACGTGACTCCCATATACAAAGCTTCTGACTGTCGCAAGCAGCCACCTTTGGCCTTCTCCCATTTTTCCCTTTCCCCTGCCACCTCACCCAACTTCCTGGTGAGAGAAGAAAGAGCAAAGATGAACTGCAACACGGGATAAAAATCTTCACAGCTCCTGTAAGTACAAACCAAAACGCAAAACGCAGAAAGGGTGCCTGGATCACTCAATTATTCAGTATTCTCTACCCAAGGTCACCAAACACTACAGCTCACCTTTGAGGCTTAACACTCAAACACTGGAAATGACTACCTATGTCTTGGCATGATTCATGTCTCAGGCTAGGGTCCAATTAAGGCAAAAGAGCTAGAATGCAATGCGCAGTGCATGAAATTCTTCTAATATGATCTCCCCTTTTCCCAAAGTACTTCCCAGTTTCCAAAGCACTTTTGTGCACAGGACTTCACGACAATCCTGTGAGGTAGGCAGGACAAAGGATCATTCACCCCATTTTACAGGTGGGCAAACACGCTCAGAGAATTTATATGGCTTGCCCCAAATCAAAATGTGTTAGAGCCATGAACAGAATCCCAACTTTCCATACCAGTCACTACACAGTCTATTCCTAAGAAGTCAATGCATAAGGCAGGAATGTATAATAAGATGACTAGAAAGGGGAGAAGCTGGACCCCATGTAAGCCAACAAAGTGTGGGAATGCAAACTAAGCCTCCTTGCTGAGTTCAGGCCCAAGTCTCCTCCCGTAGGTTACATTACACCCTCCACTGCTTCCTCTTCAAGGGGAAAGCCTTTGGGCTCCTGTTCACAAAGCAGACGTTTACAGGAAAAACTTGGTTTCTCAGCTTTAAGGCGAAAAGCTGCAATGACTACAGCAGGCTCTGCTCAACAAATTACCCCTGAGGTCCTCATTCAGGATCTGAATGGGCTATGGTGGGATAGGCTCTAAAATAGGACATTGATTTTGCTTGGCTGGTGTGGCCCAGTGGTTGAGTGTTGACCTATGAACCAGGTTCGATTATGGGCTTGATCCCCAGTGTAGGACGTGCAGGAGGCGGCCGACCAATGATTCTCTATTATTGATGTTTCTCTCTCTCCCTATCCCTTCCTCTCTGAAATCAATACAAATTTTTTAAAATAGGATGTTGATCTCAAAGACCTATATATCTACCACATAGAAAGAAAATTTTAGGAGGGGAAGGAGTGGGAAGAAATTCTTTATTATATTCAAACTCACAAACCATAGTAGTGTAAGCAGGATATGAAAAACAGTGATAAGATCATGCTTGTAGGAAATAAAGCCATGCAGTTAACATCTGGACCTATGGCTACTTTAAGATACAGCCCAAGTACCAGGAGCCCATCCCTCTCATATCAGTTTAGGAAATGTAGAACTACCTGGATGAAATTATTAAGGTTCCATTCTTGAAGATAAGAATTATATTTAATGGCCTTAAATAAGTGTCCTAATTTCTAGAAACTTTCATATTGGAATGCCCTCTCTAGCTGCTTCTATAGAGCAAGTCATTTTCCTGAATCTAAGGCAATACCACCAACCGACTCTCATACAAATGAGAATAAAATTTAATCAACAGGTGGAAGTCAGAAGTCTGGTATTACACAAGGAATCCTGGGCTAGGAGCTAAAAGTCTTTAGTTACAGATCCAAATATCACTGATTTCCTATAAGCTCTTAAAGGACTTATATTTTATTTCTCTATCTGACAAATCTGTCCTACCTACCTCAGAATTAGGAGATTCAAATGAGAAGATAAGCCCAGCCAGTAAAGCTCAGGAATTGAGCACTGACCCATGAACCAAGGGGTCACCAGTTGATTCTTGGTCAGGGCACATGCCTGGGTTGCAGGCCCCATCCCCAGTAGGGGACATGCAGGAGACAACAAATCGATGTTTCTCTCTCATCAATGTTTCTCCCTCTCTATCCCTCTCCCCTCCTTTCAAATCAATTTTTAAAAAGAGAAGATAAAAGTGCCTTGTAAAGTAAAAATAACTACATGATAAAGGATTATGATGATTCAATCCTAGGAATAACTACAGTCTTATCTCACTACAGAATATTATCTTCCATCTCTAATAAAACACAAGAGATACAATGCCATCTGTACGTGTACACGTGGAACTGGCCAGAGATGATGAAAGTGCACACTGAACTATCACTCTCAGTCTTCACATCCCCATGGCCAGAACCTGATTCCTTATCTACCAATTGGGAAAGCAAAAATGTTCCTTTCCAAACCTGATCAGGCTCTGGTGGTTGGAGCATTATCCCATACACCAAAAGGCTGCTGGTTTGATTCCGTCAGGGCACATACCTAGGTTGTGATTTGGATCCCCAGCCACCTGCGTACGGGAAGTAGCCAAGATATTTTTCTTTCTTTCTTTCTTTCTTTCTTTCTTTCTTTCTTTCTTTCTTTCTTTCTTTCTTTCTTCCTCTCTCTCTCTCTGTCTCTCTCTCTCTCTCTCTCAATAAACATGTATTTTTAAAAAGTATTCCTTTTGGCCTAGCCACAGGACATCACCAGAATTGTCCTCTGATCTCTCACCTCCACTTTGGGTAGGGTGAACTAAAAATAGATGCTGGTGGTTGGAAACCTCTTTAAAAGCAGAGAGTAAGCTGACCCTCAGGAGAATGGCAATACCAACCTGAGAATGCAAAGGCAAGCAGAAAGCAGGAGCCTGTAGGCAGATTAAGGAGAGTGGGGAAAAAACCTCCAAGCACTGTGAGGGAACAGTAATGAACCATACTATATTCCAGGCTAACCTGAGACTAGAATGAGCTAGGGAAATAAACACCCAACAAAAAAACTGCAATGGGTTTACAAGAACAGTAGGACTGTCTACTCCCTACTTAGTCGGGTTTTCTTGAGACCAAGTTGTGAAATTAAGATTTCACATGTACAGTTCCATTGACCGCCCACCAAAGCTACACAACTCATTTTTTAAAGCCATCAGATACAATTATAACCAGTTTATATCAGAAATGTCCTAAGCCTGAGATTGGAGGGAATAGGTTGTCCAAATGACTCAATCATATCAGGCTAACCAATCCTATCAGTGAACAGTCAAGCACAGACCTAACCCTATCAAAGATTCTGGGAACCCAACTACTCCAAGAAAAAAAAACAGACTTAGTGAATTCCAAAGACCCACCTACCTGACCTGGAGAGCTGGTTCAAGGAACAGTGACCTATGAAGGAAATCCACGCATTTAAAGGGAATAGCAAGCAATGTTTTACAGAGCTCTCCTGATTATCTGGTGGCATTACAATTCTTCTAGTTCCAAGTTAACTGAATCCAGAAAAATGAGCGTTCTTATCCTAAGAAGAGTAAAAATCTCTAACTTGAAACTACAGAGCTATGTATAGGAGAAAAGAATGGACACACACAAAAAAGGATACGAAAGTTTCCTCTCCTGCTTTTAGACTTCCCTGAAGTCTAAATGGTTCCTAGCTGTCAGGGACTGATTCTCTTTCTTTATCTTTCAACACCCAATAGAATATAGCTGTAGAAAGTGGTTGTAATCCGCTGTTGCTACAGAGATTTTTACTCTACAAATCATATCTAAGCAAGCTCCTGGGGTAACCAAGCAACTGTTCCCCCCGTAAAATAAAACAGAACTGGTTGTCCTGTGCTATGCCAAGTTTCTGTGCTTTTCCAAGGTCTGGACAGCCAACACAAGATTCAATAAAATGCCCATTCCCAGCCCAGGAAATAAGTAAGCTATTTATATAGCCAGAGCTAGTTTCTTCTACATTCCCAACTTAAAACCTCACTTTCCTTCATCCCAAAGACATAGAAAGGCATCAGGGAAGTATATCATGCTAAAATCTCTCCCATGGTCCCTTATATCAAAGTCTATCAGAAGGTGTTACATTATCTGCATAACTACAAATAACAGCTGACCACCACTCCCTGAGGAAATCAAGGCATTTCTAATCAAATGTTTACAAAGGCACAATGCGCACAAAACTTTCATTCTAAAGCCAAGAGTTCTAAAAACTGCATGCAGTTTACACTTCACCCTGCCCTCCACTGCCACTTCAGCGTCTGTCCCAAGCAAATTTTCTGCTTTCTCTACCACCTGAAAGCACGCTTCTTGACCAATGAGTGCCATGTGAACTGTCCCTGAAGATGCCAGTTTCTAGACTCCAATCTTGTAGCCATCCTGCCTAACAACCACAAAAAAAAAAAAAAAAAAAAAGGTCAATCTAACACAGAATTCTCATAATGAGCCACACATACTCCCATCCATTTCCTGGCCAGGTGCCCAACCTGAGGCTCTTCCTACTCTCACTCTACACAGAAGCAAAAATCCATGCACCGTACAGCCTGCCTCAGAGCACCCAGCAGGAAAGCCTGAATCCGGAGAGTCGTGGACTTGCATAGCCTGAGTTGAGGAAAACAGAATGTAGTATTAATGCAGAACAAATAACTGACCCTAAGAGTGGCGACTACAAACCTTTACATTTCCCAGTTACAGAAAGGACAAGGAATGGCCCAAAAACTGTGCCTCTCCAGGACAGCAAATAAGGTATCTTAGTGGAAATGAATAAGCACCTGCACCCACATTTCTTCCCTATCCTCAAAATTTCTCACACAGGGTTATGAGCTCGTATGAATTCAACACCAGGAGCAGGGCATCATACTCCCAGGTCGCATCCTCAAAGATGGCAGGGCAAAGTTAACTCTGCTCTGTTCCCAAGTGGAGCAGAGACTAGCCACATACACAAGGGCTGTCCCACCAAACCCTGCCAACATAAAATAAAAAGAGCTTAGGGTATAAGAAGCCATACTATGATTTTTAAAGTATCAACTAGGTTCCAAAACGAAGGTCGGGTCTAAACTATGGTGATACATTTTTCTCGAAGTTTAAACTTAGGGATCTGCCCTGAGGATTAGACTAGTCGAGCAAAGTCAACTAGTAAGTAAATTTGTTTAGCCAATGTTTAAGGAAGACCTCTCACAGGCCCCTTCCCATGTTTCCCCCCCAACCACAGAGTATGTCCCCTTGCAAAATCACCAAGCTCATATAAAAGAATGATACTGCCCTGGGGCACAGATTTGGCAAGTCAAGTCTACGGAGAAGGGGCCTTCATAAAATAAGCCTCCTTCCACATTCGAAAAGTCGGGATTTCCAGTATATAGATGCAAAATCGAGTCCAACGGGGGGAAAAAACGAATTTGAGGGAGCTGGAAAGCGCAGAGTTGCCACGCCTAACCCACCTAACGATACTGAAAGGCCCAAGTGGTGAGGAAGGGGCCCCGCTGGTACCCACGAGTAGCTATACCCATACGTACCCCATGCCACAAAATACTAAAAAGATCCCAGCCCAAGAAACGTCAAAGGGCCCCGTTACCTTCCGCTCGAGAGCATTCACCGGGAGGGTACACGAGGGTGGTCTTGGGGCGTCAGCCCCCACCTTTTCCCTCTTCCCACGCTCTGACCGACGTCTGGGGAAGCGGAGATCTTCCCCGATCCGTGATCCGGCTTGTGCCCGTCACTTCCCAATTTCCGCTCGGTGCCAGGCCCAGAAGAACAGTGGAAGGCGCGCCCCCGGTACACCAGCAAGTCTCTCAGGCGCGTCCCCGGCCCCGTAGCTCGGCCACTGGACGCGGCTCCCACCCAGAGCCGCTTCCTCCCATTTTGTGAATGGTGCCTGGGCCGCAGGGGAGGAGGGTGGTCCTACCCATCGCGCCCCCAACAACTCCGGGCTCGCTCCCGCGGACTGTCCCCCCCGACCCCCAACCGCGCCGTGACCGACCCCCGGGAAAGGGGCGTGGCTAACAAGCAGTGCCCCGCGCGCGCCCGCCCCCAAGCGCGCCTCCGCGTTACCTTTCACCACGTCACACTCGATGACGCGTCCGCGGCGCTCAAAAAGGCTACGCAATTCCTGGCTCGTGCATGCAGCCGACACATTGCCCACGAAAATCTTCCAAGTGTTTAGAGGCCGTGGGCGCGACATCTCCACCACGAGCGCGCGCCCAGGCCGCAGCTCGTGGCCATGCAGGGCCTCGATGGCGCGCAGCGCGCCCGCGTTCTCGCGCATGTGCACGAAGGCGAACTGTTTCATGACGGCGCAGCTCATGACTGTGCCGTAGGGCGCGAAGAGGGCTGCCAGCTCCTCCGGCGTCGTATCCGCTCCATCGACGTTTCCCACGAATATCTTCATTTTGTCGCTGCAGTCGCCTTCCCGGAGAGCCGGGACCTCTCCGCAAGCGACAAGCGAAACGTCCGGCCTGCCGGCAGTCCTCCCAGGAATGGCTGGCGACTGAGAACCCCGCCGCGCAGGCGCTCTAATATAGCCAATCAAGGCTCGCATCCCGCGCGTTCTGCAGCCAATCAGAGAGTCTAAGAAAGATTGTACACAGACACAGCCAATCCCAGAGGGCCTAGCGCCCGCTCGTTAACGGAGGGGTGGGAGAAGAACGACGGCGCGCGACCAACCGCCACTGCCGAGGGGCGGGGGAAAGGAGGGTTGGAAGTGTGGGTACGGGAGCATCGGCAGCCCAGCGGCCTAGTCTCAGAGGCCGCGCCGCCTCTGCCCCGGGTGGAGCTGGAATCCGCAGGCCCCACGGGAAAACTTGGTTCACTCGGAAGTCAGAGCTTCTCCCATCCTGGCAGCTTAGGCCAACCCCGCGCCTAGAGGTGGCAGAGGGAGTGTCCGCGGGGAGGCCTGGCCTGGCAGGAAAAGCCCGGACAAACGCCTTCCCGGCTTCCGGAACTACCGCCTCCAGGCCGTGCAGGGCGATCCGTGGGGATCCGAGGGGCCTCTGCCCGGGGAGGAACCCTCGTACCCTTACAGTGGTTCTCAACCTTCTGGCCCTTTAAGTACAGTTCCTCATGTTGTGACCCAACCATAAAATTATTTTCGTTGCTACTTCATAACTGTAATTTTGCTACTGTTATGAGTCGTCATGTAAATATCTGATATGCAGGATGGTCTTAGGCGACCCCTGTGAAAGGGTCGTTGGGCCGCCAAAGGGGTCGCGACCCACAGGTTGAGAACCGCTGCTAGAAACACGTTCTCTGGGGTTGCTGAGGCCCCGGCAGACTCTGGGAAATAAGAGCACGTCTCTGCCCTTATGGACTTGACAAACGAGGGTTAATGAGATGTAGCCTTCTTGTGTATGTTTGAAATTTTCTACGTAAGTTTAATAAAATAAAAAGGTCAAAAGAAGGGTCCTTGAGTCAGCAAACGTTGAGCCTTTTAATAAAAATAAAAGGAAAAATTTCAAAACTGACGGATGTATATAAATAAAAATTTTTGCATGGCAGAAGACATCAAAAACAAGTTCATGTAACCAACTCAGGGAAATATTTGCCTACATACTCATTCCACAGATTTTATTATCTACCATGTGAGCAGCACCAAGAATATAGCAGTGAACAAAACGTAACAAAACTCCCCACCTTGGAGCTTATATTATGGTGAGAAGACAGATCAACAAAACATCATTTGTTGAATAGCGCTAGAGATGTGTAAAGTAACAGCAAGCCAGAATGAGGAGCCATTCCAGTCAGAAAGCCTGTTGAAGGAATTGCAGGAAGCTGGGATGGCTGGAAGTGGGACATTGCGTGAATACTAGAGCATAAGGCTAGGAGTGGGGGGCCGGAGGCGTAACCCCTTGTAGACATTGAAATCACTGGCTTTCACTCTTAGGCTTCCAGGAGACAGGCTGCCCTATGTCTGTGGAGTACATAGGGCAGAGGGGTTCATCTGCTAAGACTTTTATTGTTTTGTAGGTGACTTTTTTTTTTTTTTTTTGGTGCACTGTTCCTGGAGGTATTGCAATACCATGTTGATGCGTGGAGTGGACACAGCAAGCTCCTATTCCATCTCCCTGTTCCAAAAATACACTTAATATAATGTCCTCAGATAGAGGATGTGTCAGATATTAAACTGATAAGAACAGATACTACACTTGATCTTAGCCAAAAGGCCGAGAGGTGATAAAGGTAATCATTGCTGCTATTGAAATGGGCAAAAACAAAGAGAAAACAGTTGCTTGCTCAGAAAAATTACCACTACTTCTAAAATACGGTTTGGCTCAGTGGATAGAGCGTCAGCCTGCGGACTGAAGGGTCCCACGTTCGATTCCTCGATTCCGTTCAAGTGCACATACCTCAGGTGGAGACTCCTCCCAGGCCTGAGCCCTGGTTGGGGCACCTGCAGGAGGCAATCAATTGATCCAACTGATGTGTTTCTCTCACATCAATGTTTCTCTCTGTCTTTCCCTCTCTCTTCCACTCCAAAAAATAAAAAATCCAGGAGAGAGATGATGGTGACATGGATCAAGGTGTCCCAATAGAATGCAGGGGAAGTGGTCAGATTTGACTGTAGAGCTGTGATTGGTTGTAAATTGTGAAAGAGGAATCAAAGATGACACTGAGCCACTGGAAGCATTAACTGAGATGAGTAATATTGCAGGAGAAATAGATTTTCTGTGGAAGACCAGAAATTCTATTTTGGACATGATAAGTTTAAGATGCCTCTACTTAAAGTTGTGCAAACAGCCAAGTGGAGATACGAATGGCAATTAGATATGTATCTGCAGTTGAGGGCAACTGTACAAAAAACTACAAATCTACATGGGAAAAAGATGAAATAAATGAGCCAAGGATATAAACTGGCAATTCTATAGGAAAAGAAGTGCAAATGAGGCATATAATACTTGAATTAAAAAAATAACTACAAATGGCCAATAAAAAAGGAACTCCATTGGTAGTCTGAGTGCAATTTCCTGAAAAAATGAGAACATTTTTCACCCCTCAGATTTGCAAAAATATTAGATTTAAATCTATTGCTGTTAAGGTGTGAGGAAAGTACATTCACACATTGCTAATGATAGTGTGAACTCTACATCCTTCTTGGAAACTATCCTGGTAATATCAAAACTTTAAAATGCAGTAAGTCTTTAACAAAGTAATCCTACTGGAAATCTAGCCTACAGAGAACTCATCAATAAAGGTATTGGTATATGCCGAAACCGGTTTGGCTCAGTGGATAGAGCGTCAGCCTGCGGACTGAGAGGTCCCGGGTTCGATTCCGGTCAGGGGCATGTACCTGGGTTGCGGGCACATCCTCGGTGGGGGATGTGCAAGAGGCAGCTGATCGATGTTTCTCTCTCATCGATGTTTCTAACTCTCTCTATCTCTTTCCCTTCCTCTCTGTGAAAAATCAATAAAATAAAAAAAAAAAAAAAAAAAAAAAGGTATTGGTATAAATTTATTATAGAATTTTGTAGTAGTAGCAAATGTCCATTAATAAGAGGATTATGCCCTGACTGGTTTGGCTCAGTGGATAGAGCGTCAGCCTGCGGACTGAAGGATCCCAGGTTCGATTCTGGTCAAGGGCATGTTCCTTGGTTGCAGGCATATCCCCAGTAGGGGGTGTGCAGGAGGCAGCTGATCTATGTTTCTCTCTCATTGATGTTTCTAACTCTCTATCCTTCTCCCTTCCTCTCTGTAAAAAAAAATCAATAAAATATATTTTTTAAAAAATAAGGGAACTAGGTATTGCCTTATGATGGAATATTATATTGCTATTAAAAATAGTTCAAAATTTATTTTTTTAATATATTTTATTGATTTTTTACAGAGAGGAAGGGAGAGGGACAGAGAGTTTGAAACATCAATCAGCTGCCTCCTGCACACCCCCCACTGGAGATGTGCCCGCAACCACAGTACATGCCCTTGACCGGAATTGAACTTGGGACCCTTCAGTCCGCAGGCCGACGCTCTATCCACTGAGCCAAACCGGTTAGGGCAAAAATAGTTCAAAATTTATTGATATGAAAGATTAACCATAATTTAAGAGGGTAAAAATACAATGCAATTGTATAATGTTATATCTTTCTAAGCCATAGGGGGAAAAGCCTTTCATAGATGTGCATATTTTTTTTAGTATAGAGAAATAACAATCAAGGTAATGAGATGAGGAGTTAATTTTTATACATTTCCATATCATTAGACTTTTAGCAATAGCATCTAATTCTTTTATAATTAAAAAATAAAATAGCTCTGGCCGGTTAGCTCAGTGGATAGAGGACTGAAGGGCCCCAGGTTCGATTCCAGTCAAGGGCACATGCCCAGGTTGCCAGCTCCATCCCCAGTAGGGGGCGTGCAGGAGGCAGCCGATCTATGATTCTCTCTCATCATTGATCTCTCTCTCTCTCTCTCTCTCTCTCTCTCTCTCTCTCCCTTCCTCTCTGAAATCAATAAAACTCACTTTATGATGAGAGACCCATTCAGAACTGGAGAAGGGAAAGGAGTTGCCCACCATCAAGCTGGTGGTAGAACTGGAGCTAAGTTGGTGCCCTTTCTATTACCCAAGGTCAAGGAGTTAGAGATACATTGAAATCGTGATTTGCCAGCTGTGTGAATGTGAGCAAAAGTCTTCACATCTGTGAACCTCACCTCCTTCACTTGTAAAATAACTGGCCTTCTTACAAGATTTATTTTTTTGTGGTAAAATATACATAACATAAAATTTACCATTTTTTAAAGGTAGCATTCTATGGCATAAAGTACATTCATAGTGTTGTGCAACCACCACCACCACCACACTCCATCTCCAGGACCACGTCTATCTCTCCAACCGAAAATCTGTCCCCATTTAACACAAACTCCCCATTCACTCCTCCTCTCAGCCTCTGGTGTCCGTCATTCTTCTGTCTGTATGAATGTGACTATTCTAGGTATCTCATGTAAGTGGGATCATACAAATATTTGTTCTTTTGTGACTGGCTTACGTAGCATAATGTCCTCAAGGTTCATCCATGTTGGAGTATGTGCCAAAATTTCCTTTCTTTTTTAAGGCTAAATAATATTCCATTGCATGTAGGTACTACATTTTGGGTTGTTTCTCTTGGTAAACACCTATGAACCACAGGTTGTTGTAAGCACTACACAAGGTACAATAAAGTATTTAGCACCCTATAAATCATGGAGCTATTAGAAAAATAGCTATACTACAGAATTCTAAGTCAAATAAAAAAAACCTATAGAACCTCAACTAAAATTGTAGTAAGCACCCGCTGTCTGCCAGGCCATCTTCTAATTTCTAAAACAACATTCAATTAGAATTATAATGCCCTATATGTGTTTAAAGACAAAAATAAAGATCACTTCTCTTGGTTTTCACCATACCTCATACCCAGAATGGATCTATTTCTGTGGTAACGATGCCAGACTTTCCCTGATACTTTATCTCTCCTCATGCGGGAGCCCAGAGACATAACTAGCCCATCAGGCTGTGCCAAATGGCCTTAACTATAATAAAAAAGAGAATCAAAAAGAAAGACATTGCTAATTAAATAATGTCTATGATATGAAATATCTATGATGAACTATATCTTCTGGTCGGCTACACATGCAGACTAATACAGAGACATCACATTGGCAACTCAAAGAGTATATTGCCATTGGCAATACCATTCTCCAAAATGGTGAACAGCTTTTTTTTCCCGCAGCAATACTTTGGTATTTTAAATTTATTATTTTATCGAGAGAGAGAGAGAAACATCAATTTGCAGTTCCACTTATATATACACCCATTGGCTGATTCTTGCATGTGCTCTGACCAGGGATCAACCTTGGCGTATCTGGACAACACTCGAACCAACTGAGCTACCCAGCCAGGGCAAAAACTCAATAATCCAAACCAAACAAAGAACAGGAAAGTTAATTGTCTATTTAAACTGTACCAGAAATGCTGTTTTTTTTAAAATAAATAAAATAATAAATTCTAATTATAAACATGTTTTTCACATACAAGTATATCTGGTGGGACATTTGAAAGTTGTGCAGAAAATGGAACGGGTCTTTATTACGCCTGACTACCCTGCACATTGCAAGTTGGCAAGGATGCCTAGCTTTCCCCCAATACATGCCTAGAACACCTCCCCACCCAGCATTGTCACAACCAGAAAAATCTCCCTCACAAATCCCAAGAAGTTCCCTAAGGGGCAGTAACACCCCAGTTGAGAACCAATGGTCTAAACCAAATTTTGTAAACTTGGAGTAAGCTTAATTTTTAGTAACTCTGAGTTAACTTAGGGTAAAAATTTCTGTAATAAAGCAATCTGATAGGAAAAGACCTTATCTCTTTACAAGGAATGGAAGGAAACATGAGAAATTCTGTCCTGTAAACTAGCGAACAGAGCCCAAATTTACTTATAAGACTTTTGCCTTAGTTAATTATATTAGCAAACAAAAGTTCTGTGGTTTATTAGGCCAAAAAAATCAGGTCCTAATCCCTGGAACCTGGAAATGTTTCTTTATTTGGAAAAAGGGTCTTTGTAGATGGGATTAAGTTAAGGATCATGAGATATGGATATTACCCAGGATTATTCAACTGGGCCCTAAAAACAAGCATGTATATCCCTATGAGAGGGAAGCAAGAGGGAGATTGGCACAGATAAACAGAGGAGAAAATCATGGGAAGACAGAGCAGAGAGAGGTTTGAAGATGTTGGCCTTGTAGATAGAAGTGATGTGGCCACAAGCCAAGAATTCCAACATCCACCAGATGTTGAAAGAGGCAAGTAATGAATATTTTTCTGAATACAGTGTGGCCCTGGTGACACGTTGATTTTAGGTCAGTGATACTAATCTTCCTGACTCTGGATTTGCCTATTCAAAACATCTATATCCTATATAATAAAAGGGTAATATGCAAATTGACCCTAATGGCAGAACAAACAGAACGACCGCTGGACCAGTCACTATGAGGCGCACTGACCACCTCTTGGTCTCTTTCCCTGGCCAGCAGGCTCCAAAGAATAAGTAAAGATAATAGTTCTTATTTTAGCCCTAACTGGTTTGGCTCAGTGGATAGAGCGTCAGCCTGCGGACAAAAGGTCCCAGGTTCGATTCCGTGAAGGGCATGTACCTTGGCTGTGGGTACATCCCCAGTAGGAGGATCAATGTTTCTAACTCTCTATCCCTCTCCCTTCCTCTCTGTAAAAAACCAATAAAATATATTTTAAAAAAATAGTTCTTATTTTACCAGATTTATAAATAGAACAATGAAATTTGTAATTTAAAGGTTTACGGAACACCAGGCTTCAATTAACTTCAAAACATTGGGTCATAATTATATCAGTTTCTTGTGGCTGCTATAACAAATTTACCACAAATTTATTTTTTTGTTAATCTTCACCTGAGGATATTGCATTTAGTGCCCATCCAGGTAACCCAGGGTAATTTCATCTCAAAATATTTAATCACATCTGCAAAGACCCTTTTTCCATATAAGGTAAGATTGACAGCTTCCAAGGATTAGGACTTGATAATTCTGGGGCTATTGTCAGCCTATCACAGTAATCTTTTTGAAAAAGCAATTGGGCCTTAACTGGTTTGGCTCAATGGACAGAGCATCGGCCTGCGGACTCAAGGGTCCCAGGTTTGATTCCGGTCAAGGGCATGTACCTTGGTTGCAGGCACATACCCAGTAGGGAGTGTGCAGGAGGCAGCTAATTGATGTTTCTCTCTCATCGATGTTTCTAACTCTCTATTCCTCTCCCTTCCTCTCTGTAAGAAATCAATAAAATATATTTAAAAAAAAAAAAAAGCAATTGGCTTGGCCCAATTGTGGCTCAGTGGTTGAGCGTTGACCTATGTTCTATTCGTGGTCAGGGCATATGCCGGGGTTTCAGGCTCCATCCCCAGTAGGGGGCGTGCAGGAGGCAGCCGATCAATGATTCTCTCTCATCATTGATGTTTCTCTCTCTCTTTCCCTATCCATTCCCTCTCTGAAATCAATAAAAATAGACTTTAAAAATAAATAAATAAAGCAATTGCTAATACCAGTAGTCTTTTCAGTGCACTGATACCATTAATGTACATCATAAACATGATGACAGCATTCTTTCCTGCTCAAATTGACAGGGGTATTATTAGAGGATCAGACCCAGGGAATTCAGAGCACTTTTCTGTTTGTGGGGGTATGGGGATCGAACCTGCAACCCAGCTACATGCCCTTGACTGGCAATCAAACCCAAGACGGTTCCAATGCTCTAACCACTGAGAACACTGGCCAGAGAGCACACAGTTTCTTTCTTTTTTTTTTAATTCATTTTATTTTTTCTTTATTTTTAAAAATATATGCATTTTCTTTTTACCAACCCATACAGTTTCTGATTCAGTGAGTCTGGAGTGAAAGCCCCAGAATTTGCATTCCAAACATTTCCAGGTGCACGCAGGCTGCTGATCCAGGGACCACAAGGGTGCCCTCTCGAGAGCACTAGTAGAGGAAACAGCCAACAGGGATCCTTGAGAAGGGGCGCTGCCGTTGCTCTGAAGAGGACTCCAATCAGGCCCCTCTGCCAGAATGCAGCTACAGACAACAGAAGGTTCTTTCAGGGTTCACAGCTCTACAAACCCACAACGTGGAATCCCAGGCAGAACTGAGAACGGAACGCCAGAAAGGGTGAACTCAGGGTCCCTGAGACATGAAGACAATGAGGCGGGAGCCACTGAGAAAGCAGCTGTGGCAGAGAGATGATCAATGGCAGCTGAGAGAACAGGCGGCAAAAGGAATTGTCTGGGTTCCCTAAATTGCAGTGCAAAACTGCTTAGTTTATACACAATTTGTGGCAGTTTCTGGCTAAACAATTTTTATTTTAATGGCTATGTGTGTTCTTTTTCTAGCAAACTTCTGTTTATAACAAATGAATCTTGCTTTCCATACTTGACAATGAGAACTAATATAGTGGGTAAGAGCATAGACTTGGAGCCAGACCACCTGGGTCATGTTACTGTGTGTCTTAGGCAAGTTCCACAACCACCTCTGTCCTGCAGTTTCCTCATCTGTAACATGGGATAATAACAGAACCTACTTTGTAGTATTGTCATGAGGATTAAATTAATTACAGCATGGAAAGTGCTTAAAACAGAGCCTGGCACTGAATAATCACAATATAGGTACAGTGTTAGCAAATATGATTACAATTTCCTTTTTAAGAAAGTTTAAAAATGAATCAATGTAAAGAAAAGTATTTGGTGAATGATAGTACAGGTGGTTTGTGGACATGGCAGAAGTTGAGAGGTAACACAAAAATGTTTGAATTTGGTAAAGATTTTCAAACTGTGTGCTCTCCAGAGTCCGAGGATAGTCCACATCTGCTTCACAGATGGGGCTTCAAGATGCATGGACAGTGTTCTGTGATTAAAAACAAAGTTTGTAAACTATACAGCTAAGAGTCTAGAAGAAAGAAAAGCTAATGGGGATGGTGATTTTTAAGGGTTGAAACACAGTAGAGCAGTGGTTCTCAACCTGTGGGTCGCAACCCCTTTGGCGGTCGAACGACCCTTTCACAGGGGTCGCTTAAGACCATCCTGCATATCAGATATTTACATTACGATTCATAACAGTAGCAACATTACAGTTATGAAGTAGCAACGAGAATAATTTTATGGTTGGGTCACAACATGAGGAACTGTATTTAAAGGGCCAGAAGGTTGAGAACCACTGCAGCAGAGGATGGTGAGCAGTTTAGCCATAAAAGGGTTAAATCCAGCCTTACTTCCAGCAGGAAGGTGAGTGGAGGCCACCTCCTCTTGGACTCGGCTGTGGGCAGAGTCCAAGAGGAGTTCATGCAATGAGGCAGACGTGGAAAGACAGCCTGGGCCCCAGGATTAAAAGAATTTGGTTCCCCAAGAAACAAGGGGAGCTGGAAAGCAACCAGAGAGGTTAGGCAAGAAAGAGCAGGGTCCAAGGGCTGGGGCTAGCGGCACAGCCAGCAGCCTTCAGGGAGAACCAGGCAGGGCCTGGGAATGGGAGCAGAGCTAGGCACACCTCAGCTGAGGCCAGCTAAATGCGAAACCACCCATCTGGTTCCCCGCAGGCAGCGTCAAGGGCAAAGTCTGTACTCCGGCAGCCCACGTGTCATGAGAGTTTTTTTTTGTTTTGTTTTGTTTTTTTTAAAATATATTTTATTGATTTTTTACAGAGAAGAAAGGAGAGGGATAGAGAGTTAGAAACATCGATGAGAGAGAAATATTGATATGCTGCCTCCTGCACACCCCCTACTGGGGATGTGCCCGCAACCAAGGTACATGCCCTTGACCGGAATCGAACCTGGGACCCTTCAGTCCGTAGGCCGACGCTCTATCCACTGAGCCAAACCGGTTTCGGCCATGAGAGCAGTTTTGTCATGGATGAGCAAGCCTGACGCAGTCCAGTGCGGGTAGGGGTGGGCAGCAAAGCAGATAGATGAGTGGGGAGGACCAGAATCCCTGGCCCCACACACACACCCTTGGATATCGGCCATCTCTGTGAGACGGGAGCTTGACTAGGGCTGCCTCCAGCACCCAGTTTGGTTTCAGAATCACAGCCACTGCTCCTTTAACTTACCAGGTGCCAGGCCCTGTGCTAAGCACTTATTAGATTAATTTAGAATCTTCCTCTTGTGCGTAAAGAAATTGATTCAAGACAGATTGCTTTTTTAAAGGGGGGACGCACTGGGAGGATGTAGGAGTATCCCTTGACCCCCAGGTCCGGAGCTGGCTGTCCACACTGGGTTCCGGGGCCACAGTGAGGGGGGGAGACAGGCACAAACAGCAATATGACTGTGTGGTCCTTCACTGTGATCCTGAGGAGGATGGGGCCCTCAGGAGGTGTGTGGATTTAAATCCAGTTTTGTTTGGCTCCAAAACACAAGAGCTGGCTCTCGAAAGGGAGGGCAGGGGCAGAGGGACTGGGTTCACCACGCCCATGGGACCTGGGGACACGGACAAAACAGAGCTCCATATGAATAGAAAAACTTTACTTTGCCAAGGGAGCGTCACAGCAACCCCTGCACACCCTGTACCCTTGTTCCTGGACTAGGCAAGCAGGGCTCCCCCATCCCCTGGAGGAGGATGGCATCAGCTGGGAGGATGGTGGGCCTGAGACTGAGGCGGAGGCCCTGCTCAGAGGTGGGCAGGGGGCTGGGATGGCTGCGGCGGTTCCTTCCGTCCCTTGCCAGCAATGGGCCGGCCTCGCTCCTCCCAGATGGTAAGGCCGTCGCAGGCGCAGATCTGCTTGGGGTTCTGGAAAAGGCCAGCGGAGCGTGCGATGATGCCACAGGCCAACCTGCAGAAGAATGTGTGGTCAAGAGTGGGCACTTGTCTGGGCCGCTTGTGGGGTCCGCAGGCACGGCTGGCAGAGCACACCCTCCTGCCGGGGGTGGCATTACCCACCTCTCTCCTGAGTTCCCCGTGATCTTGGATAAGGGATGGCCGCCCCGGCCCAGGTCGTCTTCTCCCTCATCAATGACCAGGCTTCGGCCAATCACATCCCATACCTGTGAGGGGAGACAACAAATGGCCTCAGACAGTGTACCCACCTGTGAGGAAAGGTCCCCCCTTTCTTTTCCAGCTTACCTTCAGCTGCTCATCCTCTATCCTGAAGATGGCTTGGCCATCAGCATCAGCGTGGACATTCCCCAGGTCTCCCCGGTGCTGCAACGAGACCCAGGGGGAAAGAGCATGTGGAGCACAGCTGCTAGGTTCTGGCTTCCCAGTCTCTGACTCCCCCAAAGTACCAGAGTCCCCCTGTGGGTACAGTCGGGTAGGATAAAGAGATGGCCCAGGACGCAAGGAAGCCAACTGGATGCTCCCTCCCTGGAACCGAAATCCTGGGCAGGATGAGAGCACCCTGAAAACAGCCAGTGACTCCTTCCTGGGAAGCCATGACCACTGGACCAGGCTGTTTCTCCCACGAGGCCGTTGCCAGCCTTGCCTCCTGGCCTCAGAAGCTAACCCAGTTCCTACTTCTTCCCAAGCCCAGTTCTCCAGCCTCCTGATGACTCTGAGCCCTTGGCAATCAACCTGCAGTTCCTCTGGGCTTAAGCTGGCCACGCTTGGCTTCTTGACCCTTAGAGGCAGCCAGCATCCTTTCCCTGATGGCCAGCCTCCGAGAACAGAGAGAAGAAACACAGGGGCCAAGGCCTGTCCAGGCTCTCCCCAGAAGCTGGCTCTGCCCTGGAAGGTAACAAAAATGTAACACACCTACTGAGCATCCCCTAAATCAGTGTGGACGGAAGGGGCCACATGCTGACCTGACAAGCTCAGGGGAGGCCTGCATGGCGGTCTTGCAAACTCAGAGACCTAAAGTCACCACAAAGGATGGTCTGAAATTAAACTTTAAAAGCAGTGATGGTGGGCAGTTACGTCCTAGGCCGGTATCTTCACTCACAAGGTCAACCTTTACTTTAACTGAGCCTGTCTGTCTTTTTGCATCTATGATAACATACCCTTGAAATGTCTGGGTAACTTGTAACTTCCTTTTTTTTTTTTCTGGAGCCCCTGGGGCACAACCAAATGTGCTGGGTGCCAGGACAGATACCACAAATTCCTTCATTATCATGTTAATTGATCCTGCACCCACCTAAGTATGTGTCCATCATTTTACTTTTTATCCAATCCCAGGGGTTTCCCCTGTTTTGCTTTATCCCTCCTCCTTAATCTATCACCAATGAATTTCATGTAACCCACCTACGTCCCTCCTTTGATTGCAATGTATAAATACAAATGTAACGCGCCATTCTCTGGAGCATTATCTCAATATGTTGAGGTTCTGCTTCCTGGCATATGTGGACAGTTAGGCTCAAATAAACTCACAAAAATTCCTTACAGGTTTCAATGGTTTTTTTACATGAACATCTGACACCCTCTGCCAGGCATGAGGGGTGCATATGCAGTCACCACCCTCAAGGGTTTGCAGCTCAGTGGGAGCCAGATGTGGGACAGAGGAGTGGTTATGACAACAGGGTTAGTACAACAGTGTATATTCTAGTGACAAGACCTACTGATGAGTCACAGAGACTCACATCTGTGCAAATAAACTGTCCCCAACCTGACACTTGGGCAGAAGCAAGTGCCTATGCCTGTGTGGGACGCAAAGCATGTCACTGTATGACGGGTTTGACAAGCAGCAAGAAGAGCCACTTCTCTTTATCTTGTTTCTCAGAGAGAAATCTGCTGCTTACATCTGGCTCTTTCGTTGCGTCCTGTGTTGGGGCTTTTATGGTAGAAAGATAAGGAGGGGGAGGCAATGACACAGGGCCTTGGGGAGCGTTTTCAGGACTTGGCTGAGGGAGCAGTAGAGGAGTGCAGCTCAGAGGTGCACCCCAGAAGAGGGTCAGGAGGGGCAGCCTTTCCAATCCCTCCTCGACACAGGGGGTGGAACTGGGCCAGGTGGCCTCAAACGTCACACCTAGCAGCCCAGCAGGGCCTGCCCCCTCAGGCACTGGGGAGCCACGAAGGGCTTCAGGCTGGGGCATGACATGGTGACCCCACGCTCTGGAGCAATCCCTCCGGTACAGAAGCACTAAGTGTTTGAAGAGAAAGGAGAGAAGGGGAGGAAGCTGAGACCACTTTAGGAGACATGAAACAGGACAACCAGGCGTGGATGTAAATTCCCACATTGAACTCTTTTCCATCTGGCCAAAACCAGAAGTTGAAATCCAAAAGGAACCTGCCAGTCGTCATGGTCACCTTGGCCATGCAGCTTTTGCTCAAATCCTCCTCTGTCTACATCAAGGGCTTGGGCACAACAGAGCAACTGGCTCCAGCTCCTTCTGATTCTCGGCCCGGACCAGGGCCTGAGTCACGGGGTGGCCTCTTGCTCTTCAAAAACCTTCACTGCATGAGAGACTCGGGCTGTCAGTTCCCAGATGCTTCTAGCAGTTTCATGTCTCGAAGGCTCTGCCTGTGGTGTTTCCTCTGTTGAGCCTGCCATTCCCACTCCTGCTTGTCAAACCGGCCTGATTCCTGCTCAGCCCCGTTCAAGGCTCAGTGAGGAAGACCGCCTGTAAGGTGCACCTCCCCTGTATTCACACCTGCGTGCTCCCCTGAAGGTGGGCTGCGCCTGGTGTCACTTTCAAGATTAGGTTACTTTTTTTTCTCCCCAGTTTTACTTTTTCCTTTGTTTAAACAAATGTGCGCCACAGTGCTTCAACAAGTAAGGCAAATGACATGAATATGAAAGCTGCAGTTTGTAATATACCACACCTAGAACCCAGAGATGGCGAATTAGACTAAAGTGGCAGTCATTCTAATTAAACAATCAGGATGACTTGGCTTGCAGCATGGAAACTGTCGATATAGGTTTCTTTTCTCTTAATGATCAGAGGTCCCACATTATCCCCAGTCTTTTCATTGTGTTTTGTGAGAGCTCCATCGCAGAATGGGAACTTTTTAGACCTCCAACAACAGGTTACAAAAAGAAGTATGGCTTCAGTTTCCGATGCCCCTCTCACTCCCTTCCTCCAGGGAAACCAGCTGCTGTGCTGTGAACTGCCCTGGGGTGAGCCCCACGCGGCCAACATGTCTGGCCAACAGCCATGGAGTCCCCCAGGCCTGCCAACAGCCGCATGAGCCGGCGGCGTGGAAGCGGGCCCTCCCACCTTGAGCATGGAGATGGCTGCGGCCCCGGCCAGCACCTTGGCTGCAGCCTGAGAGACCCTAAACTGCACCCAGAGAACATGAGATGAGAAATGCTTGTGGTTTTAAACCCCTAAGTTTGGAGTAACTTAGTTCACAGCGATATATAACTGATACACGAAACACAAGCATGCCCCGGGGCAATGGACCTGACAGAAAGGCTTCTCAAACTCTGGGGGGGGGGGGGGGGGTGGAGTAAAAACTTTTTACCATGAGAAATGTGACAGCTGTCAAAAGTAAAAAAAAAAAAAAAAAAATCAGTTCCATGAACTATAAACACACACCATGTTTTCATTTGTGTTGTGGCAGAAGGTCCTGGGGGGTGGGGTGTGAAGAGGAGTCCTCAGCTCCCAGGACCAGGACCCAGAGCTTGCCTGGTACTGAAACCCGCATGGGGGAACACACAACGCAGGAAGTGAAGTAGGTGGCATTAGGGGTGTGAGGACAGGGCATTAGGAAACATTAAATCACTTGTTTGACATCCAGGACAAAGTTTCCATTTGGTGTTCACAGGCCTTTTGCACCTCTCTAACATCTGCTACTCACTTGAACAAAGATAAAGGGACCTCAGTCCCTGGCAGGACACAGAACTCGGTTTAAGCCTGAACTGATTTATTTCTACAATGATCCTCCTATTCAGGCTGGAAGTACTGGTTTTTCATTCTCTGTGGCAATTATCAAGTGTCTTGTTAAAAAATCAATCTACCTTCATTATGTCTTGCTTTGATTCAAAATAATGGTGAAGGGCCACGGGTGTAGATGAAACAGGACTGGCCATGAGGTGGTGACTGCTGAAGCTGGGTAAAAGGGACCTGCTGGTTCAGGACAGTAGTTTCACTATTTTATTTATTTATTTTTTAAAATATATTTTATTGATTTTTTTACAGAGAGGAAAGGAGATAAATAGAGAGTTAGAAACATCGATGAGAGAGAAACATCGATCAGCTGCCGTCTCACACCCCTTACTGGGGATGTGCCTACAACCAAGGTACATGCCCTTGACTGGAATCGAACCCGGGACCTTTCAGTCCGCAGGCTGACACTCTATCCACCGAGCCAAACCTGCTAGGGCGAGTTTCTCTACTTTAGAATATGTTTGAAACTCTGTGACAGACTACAGCACTAAAAATAACCAAATTTACCTAAAGAAAATCAATGAGTAATAATTTAAATCAAAACATTGAGTAACTAATGGAACAAGCAGTACTCAAATAGGGCAAACATCATTAAGGCAACACGTGACTCACTATCGATGAGAAAAACACTTCTCTGGTGAAAAATGAAACTCTGGGACCAGGAGTTGGAGCACTGGGGAATGGCCTGTCCAATTTAGGTAAAACCTTCAACTTCTACACCATCACCTCCCCAGGAAGCTTTCCCACTGCCCATGCCCTTAGGGCTGCCGCAGGGGCTTGCTCTGGGCTCCCAGGGGCCTCCAGCAGCATTCTCACTGTGCTGCAACCAGAGCACTCAGTGGTCGCCCCTCCACTGACAGAACGTGTCACAAATGCTCCTAACTGGAACGAAGTGAAGGGAAAAGACCCCAAAAAGGCATCTCACTCAAAGGCCCCACGGGCTGCTTGCCTGTCTCTGGAGACCTAGGGCTCTGTCTCAGCCTAAGCCTCACAGAGCTGGACACTTACCCGGTCAGCGTCCCGAGGGCCCCCATGAGATGTTCCATCGGGGTTAAAGTGGTCCCCACAGCTGAGAAGAAAAGGTAGCAGGTAGGCAGTGAAACAGCAGCTCACAGGCCAGACGATCCATCCTCTTACTTTAACTACATTTGTTTCTGTCTTTCCTTCATTCATGCATGCATGCATGCATTCATTCAACAAACAGGCTCACTCTATGCCAGGCTTTGGGTTGAGGGTACTAAGAAGAGTCGAACATTGGTCCTGCCCTCAATAAGCTTCTAAGGGAGACACAAATAAGTAAACTACTAATCGATGACAAACACCATGACACAGGGAGTCACCGTGTCCAGGAGTCCCCTTCTATCTTAGAGACAGTAAGGTGGCTATGAGCAGGACCATCAAAGTCAGGTTTTGGTTCAAATCCCCACTCTACTATTTACATGCTCTGGGGCCTTTGACAAATCATTTAACCTCTTCGATCCTCAGTTTCCTTATCTGTAGAATGGGCCTGTGTGTATATGCTTCACAGAGTACTTATGAGGACCAAGTATGAAAGTGCGTGTAAAGGGCTGAATATAGCCCCCTGCACATAGTGAGTACACAACTGGGAGGATGAGGATGCCGCAAGGGAGGTTGCAGACAACTTACCTGTTGCAGTTCCTTGTGAGGTCCCCGAACTGATGGACATGGAGTCCGTGTGGCCCAGGCTCCAGGCCATCAATGGTTCCCTCAATGAGGCAGCGCTCAGGGGTCAGCTGTAGGAAGCGCACCACCCCCTGCACAGGGCCGGGGCCCCCTAGAATGGCCACTGCTGCCCCCAGATTCTCTGCAAGGTATTAGACACCTGGGTTGGTTTGCCACCTCACCCAGACCCACCTCTTCATCAGCTGGGGAAGGGCCTGGAGGGAGCCCCACATAACTTTCACACCTTCTCCAAAGTCTCTCCAACCCAAAGTCACAAAATCCTATGGTTAGATTTATACCAGTCCCTGGCCACCTCCCTCCCAGAAAGGCAAGGCCAAGACCACAGTAGTTACTCACGCAATAGGCCCGTGCCCATGCCCTTGAGTACCGCCTGCCGCCCCGTTCCTTCTAAGAGGGCCTGCACCTCCTGGCTGGGCAGGGTGGTCTGCACCAGGACCATCTGGTTCTCCAACTGCACCTCTACACTCTGGACACCTGGGAGGAAAGGAGGGGCAGAGGGCAGCAGAGGGCTGGCACCCCTGCGCTGGGAACAGGGAGGAGAGAAGCACAGGGTGATTCCCATCCCCATCTTTACCAACCTCCCATGGCTGGAGGCAGGCTCGGAAGTTGCCTTCTAGCTGCGTAAGGCCCTTAACCTCTCTAAGGCTGTTTCTTTATAAAGAAAGTGAGGATAATGTCACCAATCCCAGGATTGTTGTGAGTCCTTATTACATGCCGGGCGTTATCTATAACTTTTGAAACATACGTAATTTTTAAAAATATATCTTTGTTGATTTTTTTTACAGAGAGGAAGGGAGAGGGACAGAGAGTCAGAAACATCGATGAGAGAGAAACATCGATCAGCTGCCTCCTGCACACCTCCAGCTGGGGATGTGCCCACAACCCAGGTACATGCCCTTGACTGGAATCGAACCTGGGACCTTTCAGTCGGCAGGCCGATGCTCTATCCACTGAGCCAAACCGGCCAGGGCCATACATAATTTTTTAAAAAATGTTTTTTATAAAATCAGGCTATCAGAGTAGCATTATTCATAATAGCCAAAGGTAAAAACAATCCAAATGCCCATCCACTGATGAATGGATAAAAAATGTGGTATTTCTAGACAGTGGAATCCTGTTCAGCCATATAAAGGAACGAAGCACTATGCACCACAACATGGATGAACCTTGCAAACATTGTAATGAGAAAGCCAGTCATAAAAGGCCACATATTAGATGATACCATTCTGGAGGAAATGTCCAGAATAGGAAAATCTGTAAGGACAGGAGGGAGATTAGGGGGTAGGAGCATAGGAAGGCAGTGCTAAAGGGTTCAGTTTCTTCATGAGGTGATGAAATATAATTGATAGCGGTGACGGTTGCACAACTCTGTGAGTATACGAAAAACCACTGGACTGTATACTTTAAGTGGTGATTTTGTGATATGTGAAGTACATTTCAATAAAGCTCATACGTACATAAGAAAGGGTTCTAGCACCATCATCATGAGAGCGAACATGGACTGAGCATGCACTGTGGGCTTCTTCGTACTTCACCTATAGTAACTCCTTCCACACTCAAGTAACCCTGTGAGCTGATTACTATTATCCTCATGTTACAGATGAGGAAACTGAGGCACCGAGAAATTAAGAAACTTGCTCACAGTCACATTGTAGTAAACTGTGGAACTGGAATGCATCCCAGGCAGCCTAGCTCCAGAGCCCGAGCACGTCACCTGGACACTGCTCACCTGATAAGCAGCCGCCAGCCTCCAGCTGGGTTGGGACCCCCTCCTCTGCCCTCCTGTGGCAGCTGCCACTTCCCCCTCGTAACTCACGCTGCACTGACTTAAGTCCTCTGTGAGGGCAGGAGCTGTGTGTGTTCCACGAGGGTCAGGTTCAAGAGTCAGTATGTCTCAATTGCCCCCCAAGTCCCCAAAGTCACCCCTGTGAGAGTACACAGCCTGTGGGATAACTCTGACACATGCTGAGTTTTGCAGAGCATCAAGCCAACTCAAAAAAGGAAGAAAGGGACTTCCCTTTTATTCAGATATTCAGGGCTCCCAAGCCTTTTCAGAGAACCCTTGAATCCTCTAAATGTTGCTCTCACCTGTAGGGCTTACAATCATGCTCTTGTTCTTCTTTTTTTTTTTTTTAAAGGGCCATGCAAATCTTCCCTGTATTATTCCAATTTTAGTATGCGTGCTGCCAAAGCGAAGACCATCATTCTGCTCTGACCTCAGTAAGTGTGTTTGCTGCACTGTAGGGTAAAGCCCAGGGGAGCCATGGGCAGCCCAGAAGACAGGTTAAATGAGGCATTTCATGCCATGCTCAGCTAGCGCCCTGTGAACTGAATGCTACTGACCATTGGCCTTCCCTTTATCTTTCGTTTCCCTCCTCCGTATCCTTTCAACATGGAGGAGGCCAGGGTCAGGCAAAGTACTGATCCTCGTCCTCAGGGAGCTCACAGGCTGTGGGAGAACTCGGACTATGCCTGGGTTAACCATCAGGCAGAGAAGGGAATAACAGACAAGGTGCCTGCTCAAAGGAGGCAGAACTGAGAAATGCAACCGGGAGGAGGCAGCACGTGAGAGAAGGGAATATTGGGGCTGTGGCTCCAAAAGGTCTCATCGGCTGCTTCTTCAGAGCCCCTGCAGCATCCTGGACACTGCCGGGGACCAGGGAGCATCCGTAAGAGATCAGGCAGACACAGACACCTCCTCCCCTGCAAGAACAAGGCAATTCTGGGAGCATTTGAGGCCTTGTTCCCTGGCACAGATCATAAGTTTGGCTCAAATAAACTCAGAAAATTTTCTCTAAAAAAGGAACAGGGCAATTCTGTGAAAAGGAAACCCTACAAATAACCAAACTGTCCCTCACTTTTACACACATCAGGATGGTGATACTGTCCTCCTCTGGCAGGTGAGGAAGCAAACGAGGCTAGAAGGTTACACAACTTATTTGAGGCCACAAAGCTTGGCAGGCAGCCTGTCCAAACCCAAAGCTGAGGCTTGGCGCCTTCCCTTGCCTCAAGGAAGTAGGGTCTAAGAGATTTGCCTGCCTCTCCCGGAGGCCTCTGGACGGTTCGCAGAAAATGCACTGGCTCTTACCTGGCACCCCTTGCAGGGACCTGCGCACTGCGTCCACACAGCTCTGACAGGTCATCTGCACGGCGAACTCCAACTGCAAGGAAGGTAGGGACCGGCCGATGAGAGCTGAGAACCCCTCTTGCGTGACCCTGTTTCACTACCTCCCCTACAACCACCCCAGAGGCCTGGGGAAACGCCTGACCCCTCTCCAAGCGCCTTCTTCATTATCACTCAAGATCAATTCAGGACAACCAGCCTCCAACAGTAAAGCCAAGGACTCTCCTACTATCGCACTTTGCAATCCAGATCCCCAGGTCCCGCTCCTAGTGCCCGCTTCTTCCTTCCCCTTCTCGAGGTAACGATCACCCCTAGGGGTCGTGGCTCTCTGTCCCGCGAGGCTCCCACATGAGGCGTCGACCCTCACCGTGCAGGCGGTCTCCCGGTCCCCCGAGTCCGACGCCATCTCGGACCCAGTCACTGACAGGAGGACCTTAACAGCTCGAGTCCTACAGCGGAAATCCAAGCAGTATCACGAGGAGGCGGAGCCTCGGAAGCCAGGCTTTGCCCCGCCTCCTGGCGCGTGCGCACGCAAGGCCCGCCCATCTCCAATGTTCCAGGCCGGGGGGCGGGAGAGGAGCACTGACCGCGCAAGCGCACTCTGACTATGAGGTCCCTGGTTGCCTTAGTAACCGTTTGGACGCCTCTACCTCGACAGCTTACCGCGCCAACGCTAAAATGGAGCCCTTTAAACCTGAACCTGAGCTCCAGCGGTTTTATCACCAGTTGCTGCATCCGCTGTCGATCTTCCCCAGAAGGAAGACGTACGCAGAGCCTCCGAAGCGCCTCCCGCAGGAGGTCCCAATGCTACCGTCCCTACCCGTCTCACGGCTGACCGTGGCATCACTGTGCCGCCAGGTGTCCAAGCGGCTGGCCCGGTGCGAGCTGGAGGAGCCGGTGCCTCCCGCGGGCCCTCTCCGTTTCCGAAAGGTCATCTTGGACGAGTTGAAGTGCAGCTGGCGGGAGCCTCCCCCCGAACCTAGTCTGAGCCACTTCAACAACCAGAGGCTGCGGAAGCGGGTGCTGGTTTACGTGCTGCTCAGCTGCGAGCAGCTCTTCTTACACTACCTGCGCCTGCTGAAGACAATGCCGACTTCCACGCACGTCTTCACTGAATCCGCCACGCTCACCCGGTTGGCCGCCAACCTCGCCAGGGATTGCACAATCTTCCTCACCAGCCCCGAGGTCTACCGTGGCCTGCTCGCCGACTTCCGCTCCCTGCTGAGAGTACAGCAGGCCCAGGGCGGCGTATTCAAGCTGCGCCCCTCCGGACCCCCTGCGGCTTCCAAGCCTCCTAGGCCTCACGGAGCCAGCTCTGCCCAAATACCACACTGCAACCTCAACCTGAGCTATCTCATCCAACTCAGCCGCTCGCGAGAGCTTCTCAGTGAGCCCAGACCCGATCCTGTGAAGGAATTAAAGTCCATCCCTCAGCTAAAGAAAAAGACTCTTTGCTGGCTGCCTGCCATGCAAAAGAAGGGAGAAAGCTTCACTTCCTCACAGATTGAGTCATTGCCCCGGTATTCGGTGGCTGTCACCAGCATGTCTCCGCGCACCTCCTATTTGCCTTTCTACGCCCAGCTTCATAGGGGCCGGTCCATGCCCTCTCTGCGCGAGGGCTGGAGGCTAGCAGATGAATTGGGCCTTCCTCCCCTCCTCCCTCGTCCCTTGACCCCACTGGTCCTGTTTGCAGAGAGCAAACCAGAGCTGATAGAGGACATGGTGGCCGAGGACCTGAAGCAGATAAGGAAGAACACGAAATTGGAGCGGACTCGCTACGCACCAATGGACTCAGGTGTGTCCCCGCTCCTGGGGGCCCTGACCCACCACCCAGCCACAGCACATCGCATAGAAGAGCTGCAGAGAATGTTGAATGAGGAAGAAGAAACCTCTGGGCAGTGGGGCCCCCAATTCCCCAAACCCCCTCCACTTCATCCACAGCCAGTGTCAGTTACTTTGAAGCTGAGAGATCAGATCGTGGTCCAGGCAGCTGGGGTACAGGTCTCTAAGAGAAAGTTTTTGGATTCCTTCCACGTTGAAGAGACCGGAGCCCTGTACAACCACCTAATTGGTGAACTGGATTCCAAACTGATCGAGGAAATGGATATTGATCGCTTCATTGGTAATAGCATCAGGGAGGTCTATAAGGAGTTGATGAGCCGTGTCTCTATTGACCACTTCTCTTTTGACCAGGGACCCTTGATTGAGCCAGCAGCCAGTAAAGACTGGTCAGTGTTCCTATCCTCAGCCTTTCTGCATCAAGATAAACGGCATCGTGTCATCAACCCCAAGCTGGTTGGTCTTTGTCCCAAGAGAGTAACCACTTTCCAGTCCTCTCTTTCATTGTTCCAAGTAAGCAAAGGTTGGAAGAGACGGCCAAACAAGACCTCAGGAATGAACTGGTTGAAAAACCTCTTGTGTTCGGATGACTATTTCAAACACCTCACCAACCAGGAGACAGATTTCCTCCATGTCATCTTCCAAATGTATGAAGAGGATGTTCCTGTGGAGATCGTGCCCCCTGTCAGAGAGTCCCTAAAGTTTCAGCACCCACCTCCATTGCTAGAAGATGAAGAGCCAGATTTTGTGCCAGGAGAATGGGATTGGAACACGGTGCTGGGGCACCGTCTAGAAACTAGGAGGGCCAGCCTCCTGGGAGAACCCCACAGAATCCCGAGCCTGCAGAAGCGTCTGCAGCGGTTGTGGTCCATTCTTGAGGTTCCTGACAAGGACCGGATGGACATGGCTATCAAGTACAGCTCCAACGCCCGCCTGAGGCAGCTGCCTTTATTGCTGAGTGCCTGGGAGCAGACCGTGCAGCCCATTCAGCTGCGGGAGATATTGCTGGGGAAACTGGAGCGGTTTGAGCGACACGCCTCTGACCCCAACCGTTTCTTCCAAAAGACTAGCATGGATCTGACTCGTTTATTGGAGGAGAATCAAGTCCGAAACCGCCTACACAGGAAGCTCAATCTAATGGAGGCTCCGTTGGTTTCGCTCCTGGAGGAGGTTGAGGTCATCTTTGGTGAGCCAGTGACGTTCAAGGGGCGGCGCTACCTGGACAAGATGAAGCTTGACAAAGTGGAGATGCTTTATTGGCTGCAGCAGCGGCGCCGGATGCATCAACTGGTTGGGACCCAGAATGCCTCCCACTGGTCAGCCATGTTCAAGAAGCTCAGCACGAAGCCTTTAATAGCCCCTAGGAATACTCCCAGTCCAAGTGACCGCTAATCCCTCCCTCAACCCCCAACACCCAGCAGCTCATCCAGACCTCTTGACTGCTTGGGAAGAAGAAATATTTGGGAGTGCAGGGTTCAAGAACATTGTGCTTCCAACTACCAAGGGACTGAGATGAATACTTTATTTTGACAGTGAAATTCTCATAAAAGAATCCCCAAGGCCAGTATCCCCATTTATGTCAAGCTAAGCACTGTACAGCCAAAATCTCATGTATCAAAAGAACTGAGTCCATCACTTGGAGTTCATTGTAATGGAAACCCATCACCTTCGGAATATCTGGGCGTTTCTATCATGCTACATTAAATGGGCTGACAGGGCCCCCAATCAAAAGGCTCTGTTGCCTAAATGGTTGCCTTCAGAGCTAGGGCCCTGGAGTTAGTAGATGTGGGTTTAAATTCTGGTTGCGTACCTTGGGCAAATTAGCTGTTCTGCACCTGGACCACCATATGTCAGGTGAAGGGTTGAGTCCAGATTGTCACTTCTTCCAGTTTTAGCATAAACTTTTTTATTAAAATTTTATCAGTTCTTACAAGCATACGGTACAAAGTATACAAGGGTATGTACTGAAAAGTAAGTCTCCTTTCCATCCTTACCTCTAGTAACTCAGTTCCCCACCCTGGGGGTTACAACTGTGACCAGTTTCTTGTGCATCTTTCCATTTCCTTATTCAGAAAATAATTATTGAGTACCTACTAGCTATTTTATGCTTGGTTTTAACACTGAACAAAACAAAGATCCTTACCCTTTGTAGTTTACATTCTATTGAATAATAAGATGTTAGCAGGTGATAAGTACTGTGAAAAAAAAGAAAAAGAGTAGGATAAGAGGGGGGAAAAGGGTGAGGGATGTAGTTTTAATTAGGGTAGTCAGTATAAGTCTCGGTGGGAAGGGAAGATCTGAGCAAAGGGTTGAAGGAGGGGAAGAAGTGAACCCCATTTAGGACAACTTACCTGACAGCCATTGCAAAACTCTTAGGCAGGCAGGTAAGTGGGGTGTCTCAGAAAGCAAGGTGGCCAGTGTAGGTGGAGCAGAGCTGGGGGAGAGATGAGTCAGAGGGGTCATGACAGGGTGCCAAAGGGCAAGTTAGGTCATGTAAGGCCTTATAGGCCATTGTATAGCCTATGCACATATGAGCATATGTGTATATATTATCTATACATATGCTTATAACTAGCATTCTGTACCTCTGCTTTTTAAACTATTTTTATTGATATATTTTTAAAAGAGAGAGAGATTGATTTGTTGCTTCACTTATTTATGCATTCATTGGCTGATTCTTGTATGTGCCCTGACTAGGGATTGAACCTTCAGTTTTGGTGTCAGGTTGATGCTCCAACCAACTGAGCTACTCGGCCAGGCCTGTACCTCTGTTTTGCTCCTTTCGTTTTTCATGTAACATGCCTCAAGCTCATTCCATATCAATATACATTAAGCTGCCTTATTCTTTTTGATATCGATATAGTATTCCACTGTGTGTATTTTTATTTATTTATTATTGGACATTTACAAACAAAAAAACAATGCTCTAAAAATCCTCATTCACCTATTTAGGATTGCAACTATTTCTATAGTTTAGATTCCTGAAAGTGTAATTATGTCAAAGCGTAAGCTTTGCCGAAACCGGTTTGGCTCGGTGGATAGAGCGTCGGCTTGCGGACTGAAGGGTCCCAGGTTCGGTTCCCGTCAGGGGCATGTGCCTGGGTTGCGGGCACATCCCCAGTGGGGGATGTGTAGGAGGCAGCTGATCGATGTTCCTCTCTCATCGATGTTTCTAACTCTCTATCTCTCTCCCTTCCTCTCTGTGGAAAATCAATAAAATTAAAAAAAAAATTTTTTTAAAAAAAGCATAAGCTTTTATAATTTTGATAGATATTACTGATTACCCTCCACAACTTGCATTATCACCAATATTGTATAACTATACTTCTTTCCCCACTCTCAACAATAGAATGTTATCAAATGTTTAAATCTTTACCATCAGTAGGTGAAAAATGGCATCTTATTTGAGTTGTGTTCTTATATCTTTTATGAGTGAAGTTGCATATTTCATACATTTAAAGCTATTTTTATTTCCTTTTCGATATAATGCCCATGCCTTCTGCCCACTTTTCAATTGATTTTGACCATTTTGTTTTTTTATTTTTCAGCACTCTTTATATATTCTGGAAATTTAGCTAACATGTTAATAGTTACCTTGTGCAGAACACTTTCCCTGCATGATTTCTTAGACTCCTCGTGGCCACCTATGAAATATGTATTTTAATCGCCATCTTGCAGCTGATGAAATGAAGGCTTGGCTAGGTAAAGTAACTTACCCAGAGTCATAAAGGTAGTTTGTTGGAGAGCCAGGATCCAAGCCCAGGTCTGTGTGAGCCAGAAGCCTACATGTGTCTGATTCTATGAGGTAGGGTGGTAAGAGCTCTTAGACACAGCCTGCCTCACCTGCTGGCATAGGTAATGTAAAAACCTCAGATCTCCACCACTCACCATTTGCTGGCACAAAAACTTCTACTTTGTATAAAAACAGCATTTCTCAACTTTTCCACCCGAGTTTCCTTTTGAATGGAGGAACATAAACAAGCATCTTGGTCAGGTATGAGGGACTGGGGCGTGGAGGAAGTAGAGAGAAGCAGTGCTGACCTGAAAGGCATGAGATGAATTTCTTTAAAGTCTTTCATTTTTGAAAGTTATGCAAAATTTACACCCTACTTCATAATATTTTCACATTTGTTTTAATATAAAAACGATGCTTGAAATTATTTATATTTGAATTAAACTGCCCCTTGGGAAGACATGCTATATTTAGCATTCCTATTCTGGCTTCTCCCCTGGAATACTGCTGCATTCTCCTGAAGTTACACATGACCCAGGTGAGAAACGCTATGGCAGGGTCAGCAGACTTTCTGTGGAGGGTCAAATAGTAAAAGATTTTGGCTTTGTGAGCGACATGGTCTCTGTCACAAGGCTCATTTTTGCTTTTGTCCTGTGAAAGCAATGATAGATAATAGCTTAACGAAATGGATAGGGCTGTGCTCCAAGAAAACTTTCTTTCCAAAATAGGCAGTCTGCCAGACCTGACCCTCAGGTTGTAGTTTACTAACCAAAGTGCAACAGCATCAGGCCCTTTAAAACGTGTATCCTCTGAGTCACACTTGCCAGGACTAGACTAGGTGATCTTTAACATCAGTTTCCCTCACTCTCCAATTATAAGGTAACCCTCCACCCACTCTGTGATTTCTCTAACTCCCTTAGATGCTCTCCTCCCTTCTTCTTCTCCCTCAGCTTGGCATGTCATGCAGGAATATTTCTTTTTCTCATCTGTCTCTCCACTAGACCGTGAGCTCCAGCAGACAGACAGCGCTAGCCTAATGTAACTGCTCATGCCTCTGTTATCCGACTCAGGTGGTTCGCCGTTTGGGGTGCTCTATTCAAGAAGGATATGTGGTTGTTGCAAGGTAGTTTTATTTACTCGCAGCAAGTAAAGAAGAGGGGATTCATACCCAAAGCTCGATCTCCCAGAAGCTTACCATTGCTTACATACGCTATTTGGTCAATTACTCATTGATTTCAGTTGGCTACCCTTAATGTCAAGCTCATCCTATTTACAGCTGGCCTGCAAAATACTGTGCCACAGTTTAATATTTAGCAAGAATAGTATTTAGTTAGAATGGCCCAGGCGTTGAGACCCTTGTCCTAACATCTCCTCTTGCTAGGCCCTGAGGAGTACCAAATGGTTGCATGGTTTTGTTTGACCCTCACAATAGCCTGAGGAACTAACTGCCAATCCAGGGAATATTAGCTGCCATTTTGCTGATGAGAGGCCTCAAGGAAGAATCGAACTGTGAATCCAGGCTCTGAGGTCAACTCCCTGGGTTCAAGTCCTGCTCCATCACTTAGCTGATCTTTGGTAAACCGTTTAATCTCTCTGAGCCTCTAGTTCAGTGGTTCTCAACCTTTCTAATGCCGCGACCCTTTAATACAGTTTCTCATGTTGTGGCGACCCCCAATTTCATTGTTACAAATTGAACATAATTAAAGCATAGTGATTAATCACAAAAACAATATGTAATTATATATGTGCTTTCCGATGGTTTTAGGCGACCCCTGTGAAAGGGTCGTTCTACCCCCCCAAAAGGGTCGCGACCCACAGGTTGAGAACTGCTGCTCTAGTTCCTTAATTATTAAATTGGGATTACATCTACTTCGCAGGATTGCTACAACGATTATATGTTAACATGTAATAAAAATGCAATAAATGTTAGTTATTTTTATTCTTAGGCTAGCTCCGAAGACCTAAGAGGGTTATTCCCAGGCTGGGGCTCCTGCAGACGTGAATTGTGCCAGGACCCGCTGGTTCTCCCCCCCGCCCCCCCCCAAACTGGACCCCACCCACCTGCGCAGTCAGCGCGCCCCACGTGCCTCGCGTAAACAAATGAGTGCGCAGGCGCCCCAAACGGACGTCCATTGGCTGGCGCCCAGGAGCGGGGCGGGGGTTCAGGCCCCAAGGTCTCGGACTGCTCCGTCGGGCCGGTTGGTCGGAGCAGTCTGTGGGCGCCGCCGCCGGCTTCGCCCTCGCGATGGCGTCCTGGCTGCCGCTGCTGTGGCTGCTGGGGCTGCTCCCGGCCGCTGCCCCCGCCCCGTCCCGCCGAGACGCCGGCGCGCAGGCCTGGGAGCCCGCGTCCCCGGAGCTGCTGCGGCGGCCCGCCCGCTTCTCCCTGGACACATACAACCGCGGCCTGGCTGCCGGGGCGCGGGCCGTGCTGGGGACCGTGAGCGGTCGCGTCCGTCGAGTGAGGACGCGGCTGGGGCGGGGACGCGGGGCGCTAGTCCGAGAGATAGGAACTTTGGCCTAAACTTAGGGTGGGGGCACTGGACGGCTGGGCACCTTTGATTGGGATGGGGGAGGAGACGCGGAGGGGCTGTGGGACCCCAGGAGACGGGGCTGCGGTGGGAGTGGCTGTGCCCGCCTCACCCGCCCCACCCACCCCTCCAACCAGGCGGGCCGAGCGTCGCTGTACTCTCTGAAGGTGACTCTGGAGGAGCTGCCCTGCAAGGACCCCATGGTGTGCCAGCTCCCTGTGTCTAAGAAAACCCTGGTGAGTGATGGGGCTCCCCCGTTTCCTTGTACCAGGCTGAGTCTGGCAGCAGTTGGGGGGGGGGGCGTTTCAAGCCAAAGGGAAGGGATCTGAGGCAACAGCTACTCAGGTCACTTCCCTGGACGCGGGCCGGGGAGACCAGGCTTTAAAAGGTAAGATGTCTCCACCGTGGGGGTGATTGCCTTGGGGGTGATCCTCATCTGGGAGGCCTCCAGCGCCATCTAGCCGAGGGCCCCCAGACTGGCTTTCTCCTCTCCCCCTAGCTCTGCAGCTTTGAAGTCTCCTATGAGCTAGGAAAACACGCGTTGCTGAAGCAGGACTGTGGCCCAGTAGACACCAACATGAAAGGTGCTGGGATTGCCCAAGGATGCTGGGATAGCCTGGGTCAGACTTCATTCAGGGTTTAGCCTTGATTTCTTTGTTCCAATCCCATCCAGATGACAAAAATGAGACTTCCAGTCCACTCCTCCCACTGTCAGACAGGGACCCTCTACCTCAGGTGAGGAGTCCTTCTCTCTCTGGGGAGCTGGCTGCTGCCTTATATCCCCTCTCTTCCTCTCACCCTGGCCTGGGGCTCCCTGGTCAATCTGAGAAGGACTCCTTGTAAAGACCCCTCTGCCTTTCCAGGACTTTTATGTGAGAATGGCTTCGCTCTTCAAGTACTTTATCACCACCTATAACCGGACATATGAGACGGAGGAGGGTGAGGACCCAGCCTGGGGTGTACGAGTCCCAAACAGATCAGGCCTTCCCTCACTTTGGCACCTTGGTGTTGGGAGGGGAAGACCAGGAGAGGTAGTGCATCCTTTCAAGGACTCCTAAATCCCCACGTTCTTGCCCAATTTCCCAGGATTGGGAGGCTACCTCAGGGATCTGACTCTTTCTCCCATCGGATCTTCCTAGTCAGAAACCATGGGCCTCCATCGTTCTGGGTTGAGTGGGATGGAGCAAAGGACAGATTTTCTCTGCTGGAGGCTCCTGGGGTGGTGGCCTTTTCCTATGACCTCCTGTCTGGGGGTGCTCTTTGGAGCCCGTTCTGGTTCTGCCTTCACACCTGAGAAGTCATCACCCCAGTTTGGCCCCAAAAGTTTGCCACACCTCTCAATTTTATCACTTGCAGGTCTGCCCCACCCCCACCCCCGCCCTTACCTGCTCCAGGGTTCTGTCCTTCCTGAGCTTACAGGGAAACCTCTGCCAGTTAGCCTCAGGCACTCCTTTATGAGCTGCCTGGAGTCCCAGCCCCTCCTCTCCTGCTCCTTGGTCCTCAGAAGCCCAGTGGCGCATGTCCGTCTTTATCAATAACATGATACGAGCGCAGAAGATCCAGGCCCTGGACCGTGGCACAGCTCAGTATGGAGTCACCAAGTTCAGTGACCTCACAGGTAGGGCTGGTGGCCAAAGCCATCATGGAGCCTAGAAGAGACAGGACCTGTTTCTAAGGCCCTGATCAGGGCTGTCTTAGAAAACTTCCCCCACCCCCATCTGCTGCCCACCTCTGCCCACAGAGGAGGAGTTCCGCACCATGTACCTGAATCCCCTCCTAAAAGAGGAGCTTGGCAAGAGGATGCGCCTAGTCAAGTTCGTTGGCGACCCTGCCCCACCTGAGTGGGACTGGAGGAAAAAAGGGGCTGTCACCAAAGTCAAGAACCAGGTTGGACCCTCAGAAGTGAGGGTGGACGTGAGGATTGCCCTGGGGTTGGGAAGAGACCCAGCCTGACTCTGCCCATCTCTTGTAGGGCATGTGTGGTTCTTGCTGGGCCTTCTCAGTTACAGGCAACGTGGAGGGCCAGTGGTTCCTGAAACGGGGGGACCTGCTCTCCCTCTCTGAGCAGGGTGAGCATCCCGCTGTACCCCCCTGTGCCCAGCCCAGCTCCTCCCAAGGGCTCCTTGGGACTGGCCGTGTGTCTCGTAGAGCTCGTGGACTGTGACAAAGTGGACAAGGCCTGCATGGGTGGCTTGCCCTCCAACGCCTATTCGGCCATAAAGACTTTGGGTATGCATTAATGGGGTCAGGGGGGACAGTGGGAGCCACTTCTCCCTCCACCTGAAGTCACATTTTGTGAGGGGGAGAGACATAAGCATGGGAGTCACGTGAACCGGGTTTAAGCCTTCGTGCTGACCCTGAAGTCCTTGGGCAAGTCAGCTCTCTCAGAGCCTCAGTTGCCTCATCTGTGAAATGGGGCTCATGCCCACCTCATAGGATTGCCTTGAGTATCAAGTGAGGAAATATATGTCAAGTCCCTGGCACATAACAGGGTCTTGATATTTTTGTTGCTTGGAGGTCTGTATTTCTAGCCACTGCTAAACCAGGTAGTAACTCACCTCCCTCTTGAGGGGAGGTGTTGAATTAAATTGGCAATTCAGTCAAACAGTGGGCTGCAGAGTAAAGGATAAAGGGCTGAGGGACTGAAGTGGCCACATAGAAACTGGTCTGGAAGCCTGGCGGGATCGGGGCCAGATGGGGACCCACACATGCCCTACAGGAGAGGGGCAGAGTCAGGGCTGAGTCCTGTCAGAGCAGGACAAGCAAGCCAAGGTCAAATGCCCTAGGACAGCAGGGACAAGCGAGGAGTCAGCAGCTGGGGGCGAGTTCCATCTCTGCCACATTTCTCACTGGTTACTCCCTCAACCCCCTGAGTTGACACTCTAAGGCTTTTCCGCAGAGGGGATGGCCTGTGTTCTGGGGTGGATGAGGAATGTGAAGCCTTGTGGATAAGGGGCTTAGCATAGCCTCTGGCTAGGAGAAGACTGAATGTATGCTAAACAGAGTCCACCTTTTCTCTACTTCCCCTTCGACTCCCCACCATTGCCCAGGAGGGCTGGAGACAGAGGATGACTACAGCTACAGTGGCCACTTGCAGACCTGCAGCTTCTCTGCCCAGAAGGTCAAGGTTTACATCAATGATTCAGTAGAACTAAGCCACAATGAGCAAGGTGAGTGAGGCATGGGATGGGGACAGGCCACGTGCGGCTGGGGCCTGGGGGCCCCTGATACTGCCCCTCTCCTGTCTCAGAGCTGGCAGCCTGGCTGGCCAAGAACGGCCCCATCTCCATTGCCATCAACGCCTTTGGCATGCAGGTAAGGCCCTAGCCCCCCTGCCCCTGCTCCATTTCTTGTTGACTCCTCCCCTACCTCTCCTTGGAGTTGGCCTCCTATTGCTTATTCTCCCTCCTCAGTTCTACCGCCATGGAATCTCCCACCCACTGCGGCCTCTCTGCAGCCGTTGGTTCATTGACCATGCTGTACTGCTTGTGGGCTATGGCAACCGTGAGTTCTGCTGACCCCTCTCTGCCCACCCACCCCAGGTCACAGCATCTCAGGACCTCTAGGGGGAAATCTGGGGAAAGCCTAGGAACCCTTTCCCCCCAGCTGTGGGCCAGGTGGGATCATCCATCCCCTCTGTGGATGGGAAGGCTGAGGCAGTAGGAGGTTAAAATGTATGGACAGCTAACCTGCATGAGGGGAGTAGGTAGGTACCCTTCCTAAACCCTAGAGCCCCAGGTCTCCAGGAGGGTGGTCGGTGGGCCTGTCTCTTTTCTGCTCTTTTCCTAGTACCTGTCACACAGTAGGCCCACAGCAGATATTTGAAGAGTGCAGAGTGCTTGGGGCCCTGACTCCCTGCACTCCCCACTACTTTCCAGGCTCTGATGTTCCCTTCTGGGCCATCAAGAACAGCTGGGGCACTGACTGGGGTGAGGAGGTGAGTCTTGCCTGCTCAGCCCCTGGCCCTCCAGCCCCCACCCTGCCCCAGTGCCCTCACCCCCCTTCCCCTCTCTTCCAGGGTTACTACTACTTGCATCGTGGGTCTGGGGCCTGTGGTGTGAACGTCATGGCCAGCTCAGCAGTAGTGAACTGAGGAGCAGCAGCTCAGGACCTGGTGCTGACCAGGGCAGTGCCTCCCCGAGCCGGACCTGCATTTCCAGGTCCCTCCCCAGGAGGCACAGCTGGCTCAGGGATGGGTGCTGGGTACCTCAGGGTGAGCAAAGGGCACTGGGTGAGGGGTACAGCCCCTATCCCCTCCACCCAGCTCCCACTCTGAAGTTCCCCAGCTGCACCTTTGTTAAGTTGTGGTAGCCAGGAGGGTTTGGGGTGAAGGATGATGTCTTGGCAGCTGAGGCTGGGCCAAGAACCCTGGGCTTAGGCAAGGAACAGGTGGGAAGCAGATATTCTGGTCTTAAATTCAGCTTGTCCTCAGTAGCTCTGGGTTCCTGACCTGGCTTTTCTCTGGCGTTAGAAATTCTGGTTCCCTGGAGTTGGCGACAGTATCCCCTTTCATGTCTAGACAAACTGTTGTAACCACCCTTTTCTAACAGCAATAAAGAGGTGTCCTCCGCTCCAATGTGGTGTGAATGCTCAGTCCCTGAGGTCAAGGAGGGGTGGTGGGGACCCCTGGAGGGTTAAGGTCAGGCATTTAGTCCCGCCCAGGAGCCTAGGGCCCAGCTTCTGTTTCAGGAACCAAAAGGAGACGGAGTGAAACCCATGGATGGATCTTTATTCCGAAAGAGTTTGCTGGTCTTTCCTAGGGGCCCCTGCTCTGAGATGGATGGGATCAGTCAGAGGGAACACCCTCTTTCCTGGAAAACCTCATCAGGGTTTGAAGTTAGAGGTCACTCTCACCATAGAGGGCACTGGAGAAGGCCATGTAGTCCAGGGCTCCAGCTGGAACCCCGGGCCCCTTGTAGGGGGTCATTCGTCGGATGCAGTACTCAGCCTGCTCAGCTGGGAGCTCCCGCCGCAGCCCCTCTGGAGTGATGTAGTTCTGCGGAGAAGAGGTATTGAGGGCCCACAGGTCCCAGTCCCTGCCCCAGCCCGCCAGCCCCTCCATGCCAGGGACCCACCTTGTCTCCCGCCAGGATCTTGAAGGAGGCCACGACTTGCTCAGCTGTATCAGTCTCGGCTGTTTCTCGGGTCATGAAGTCAATGAAGGCCTGGAAGGTCACGACCCCAGCCGCATTGGGGTCCACTATGGTCATAATGCGAGCAAACTCCACTTCCCCCTGTAGGGATAGAGGCCGGGCATCATGCCCACGGGTGCTGAAGCCAGGAGGGCTCTACATGTCCAGCCTTGGCTGCACAACCCCAGGAACAGGGTGCTCCCTTTCTCCCTAGACTGCAGCCTCTGTCAGCTCTGCCTTTAGGAAGTCCTTTCCACTAGGCTGAATCTGCTTCCTGCCTGTGGCAGTGCCCCTTTTGCCCATTGGTCCTGGTCTTTTCTCCTGGCACTCCCTGTAGTGATGCAAACTCAAGCTTTGGAGACGCAGAACTAGGTCCAAATTTCCAGCTATGTATCTTTGAACAAGTTAATCTACCTCTATGAGCCTTTGCTAGCCCCTGTCTGGAATGGTCTAATTCTGCCTAGCTTCAATGGGTGTGATGAGGAGAAAATGAGGTCATGGATGTTAAGGTGGGAGGCACATAGCAGGTGATCCATGTAGGACAGGGTACTGATGGGAGGAGGGTGAGGGGCACTCACCAGGTCATAGCCCATGGAGATGAGGCAAGCCCGGAAGTCATCAGGCTCCATCATCCCATTCCGCTTCTGTAGTGGGTAAGTGGGTGTCAGGCTTGGTCCTCAAACCCCACCAGCCCCCAAGTCCACCACCCCAGTAGGCTGGGCCCTTGCTGACCCGGTCAAAGTGGTTGAAGGAGGCCCGGAACTCATTGAGCTGATCCTGGCTCAGGCCCTTGGCGTCTCGGGTCAGTACCTGGTTCTCCACCTCGTTGATGGTGCGGGCGATGGTGGTGAGCAGCTGCTCCCAGCCCACACGGATGTGCTGGGAGAGCAGGAGATGGGGCTAAGTCAGTGGGCAGCCAGTGCCTGGCCACAAGCTCTAGCTCCACCCCCAACCCACTGTGAGACCCTGGGTAAGTCTTCCTCTCTGGGCCTCCGTACCCATCTGGAGGTTCCACTGAGTCACCTCCAGTGGCCCTTTCTTCCTTAAAGTTTGATGATTTATTATGTATTAAGTATTGATCCAATCTGGCCTGGCTTTAGATTGCTGTATGATTCTGGACAGGTCACTTTTCACTCGTGGGTCTCAGTATCCATTGGGGGATGTGGCCAAGCGGAATTGGGACCCTCCTGGAACAGACGTGCTGTTTCCAGGTGTGGCCACGCCAAGCTTCCCAGCCAGTGCCGCCTCCCCACCTCCATGCTGTAGACGGTGTGCTTATTGTCGAACACCAGGCTCTCCTGCAGCAGCTGGTGGTCGCCCTCCAGCCGGTCAATGTTGTTCTTATAGTTGATGACGATCTGCTCCTGCTGCCTCAGTCCAGCCATCTGCTCCTCCAGAGAGCCAGCCATACCCACTGCCAGGCGCCCCACCTCCTGCAGGGGGACCCGGGCAGGATGAGAACTCTTGGCTCTTGGTGGCCCAGCTCCTGCCCCAATGTCCAAGCCTTACCTCCATCTTCCCCTGGATCCAGGGCCCAATCGCATTGGCCTGGGCTGCAAACTGTCGCCGGAGCCTCTCATTCGCCTGCTGCCGTGCCAGCTCCTCCTGCAGCATCTGGTCACGGCTGGGCACCAGCTTTCGGACCTGAAAGGGGAGTGGCTGTGCCAGGGCAGCCCTGGAGGAATCCTGCCCCTCAAACAACCCCTGCTGCTCTGAACCAAGGTGTCAGGGCTTGCTGGGCAGGCGCTGGGGCAAATCAACCTCTCTGGGCTTGTTTCCTCATCAGTAAATGGGGCATCAACTTCATTTATAACTAACTGTTTTGTAAAGGATGCCCACATCCAGCTTTCATTATATTTCACATCAGGCCTGACAGGAAAATGCTGCTGTTAGGACCTCTTTACAGATACGGCCGACAGCCAGGGTGACCTGTCCAGCACCACATGGAGTCTGTGGCAGACCGCAGACCCTTATTTTGGGACACCTGAGGTTTCAGGGTGATGAGAGGCCTCAGGAGCAGGTGGGACGCAGCGGGTGGCCACAGGCAGCACTGACCGTGTCCCACTTGGTGTTGATGTCCTGTGCGCTGAGCGTGATGTAGGGGTTGGTCAAGCTGGGCCGCAGCCCGTAAGTCTGGCAGATCTTCTGGATCTCACCCTGGATGCCCAGGATGGCACCCCGCTCTCGGTCAGCCTCGGGCAATGTCGCCTTGAACTGCTCATGTGCTGTCAGCAGGCTCTGGGGGCAACAGGCAGGAAGGATCAGCCAGGACCCCCACTTCCTGTAAGCGAGAGAAAGGGCAGCACGGTGCTCCAGGCATCCAGTGGGTCCAGGGCAGGGCTGGCTCAAGAACCCAGTCCTGTCTCCCAGTCCAGCTCTCAGAAACAGGGTTTCCTTCCCCCCCATTCCTCAAGAGCCTAAGGAAGTGGCCGACAGCATTTTAGGCCAGCTTCCCTGTCATCTCATGCAGGCCCCCCCCCCCCCCCGGAACACCCACGCCCACCTGGGTCTCCTCCACGGAGTGCACCAGCCAGACGTCCTGCAGGTCCTCCACAGCGCCATCCAGCCAGTTGTTGAAAGGTGCTGCCCGCCGTGCAAACTCCAGCTGCAGCTGGTCAATGGTCTCCAGCAGCTTCTCCATCCTCTGAAGGCCGCAGGAATGGCGGAGAGTCAGCAGTTTGCCCAACAGGCCCCCTCACCTGTCTCCGGTCCAGCCCCCCTCACCTGTCTCCAGTCCAGCCCCCAGCTCACCTCAAGCGCATCCCGCCTCTTCTGGGTCAGCGTGCCCAGGTTGTCCCACTGGTCGCAGATGGCCTGGCAGCGGCTGTTCACTGAGGCAGCCTCATGGTAGTCTAGCTCACTGGGGGCGAGAAGAGGGGGTGACTGGGGGGCCAGACCGCAGCCCAGATTTCTTCCTGATCCACACCCCGATGGTGGTGAAGGTGTAAGAAAGCCAGGGCAGGTGGGGGTGAAGCGGGGCTTTCCTGAAGGGGGCGTTCCCAGCGTGGCCCTAGGGGAATAGGATGCCCACTGGTTTCAGCTTGTCCCTCAGGGGTTTGAATGGAGGGGCGGGGTTATGCGAAAAGGGGCGGGTTTGCTGGAGGAGGTGCCAAGGCAGTAGCCAACCCGGTGCGAAGCTGAAGGGAGTGGGCGGCCATGGGGTTGGTGAGGGGCAGTGAGTGGCGGTCGGAGGAGTGTGGGCAGCAGAGCGGGGAGATGGGGATGGGGATAAGGGAGGAGGGGAGGAGCAAGTGGTGATGGGGAAAGACAAAGGGAGAAAGGTCTTGAAGGCAATGAGGATCGGGGCGGGGCTCGAAGCCGAGGGGCGGGACGTTGTATCGGGGGCGGGCCCGGTCTGGGCCACGCCCACTCGAGCTCCTGGGCCACGCCTACTTGAGCTCCTGGGCCAGTGCGGCGATGTGCTCCACGCGGTCCTGGTGTGCCGCCAAGTCGCTTTCAAAGGCCTCGTGGCGCCGTATTAGCGCCCGCACCTCCTGTAGCGATGCCGACTCATGGTCGCGCTGGGTCAGCATCTCCTCCTTTCCTGCTCAGGAAGAGGAGCGCGGCCTGGAGCGGGGCTGTGCCCGCGGAGACTCTTCACCTGGAATCGCAGGTGATCACACCTGCCTGGCCCACCCTAGCGGTTTGCTTTGAGGCGCTGGCCTCAGAGAGTGAAATGAAACTCCTGTTCCAGGGCATGGCCGGTAACTGACGTCTGCGTCCCTGACCCTGCGCGGTGGGGGGTGGCCCTTGGTACTGATCTGGTATTATCTATGGAGAACTACCTCCCACTGACTGAGCCTGGTGAGCTCCTGACGCGGTTTCCTCTGCTCACCTGTGTCCCCAGCGCCTGGCATTTGGCAGACCCTCTATGAATATTTGTTGGGTGAGTGAATAATGAACCTAAAAGTGCTTGGAGAATGACAATTACCATAATTATGCAAATAAAAACATATTTATAACGGCAGTAGCAACCATTGATTGAGTGCCTCTGCATTTTGCAGAAAAGGTAATTGAAATTTAGAGGTTTGTAGATCTCGGGGTCATCTACGTGGCCTTATATTCAAGGACTTCTTATTATATCAAACTATCATTATTTCTTATACCCATAATCCATTGTTAGTGTTTGTTCATTACTTTTAGGCAGGAGTCATTCATTTGTAGGGCTAAAATCCTGACAGAATACAGAATGGCTGTGTTCATAAAGAGTAATATACGTGACTTGTGCAATATTTTGGCATCAATATACTTTGAGCATAACATAAGTGACATTAGGGTTAGGGATTCTCTTATGGGTACATGCTACATATACAAATAAAATGCTAAATGACAAATATATTAGAGCAGACCTCCAGAAGGCCAGACCCAGAAGAGAGTGAAGGGCCTGGCTCTACACATAAAGAAACTGTAGCCCAAAGAGGGGCCGTGACTTGGTTGCATAGCAAGGGTGGAACCAGGAAACAAGTCTCCAACTTTCCGGCAGAACCCCTACCCCTGGCCGGCGCATTCTGCCAGGAGTCCCACTCTCTCCAGTCTCCACCCCAGGACAGAATCAAGCCCCAGGAAGTGTCCTACCCCGGGTCCAGGCTTCGTGCAGGGAGGCCTTCTGCTGGAACTTCTCAGCCAGGTGCTGGAGTCGCTGCAGACGCCGGATCTCCGAGAGCAGCCAGTCCTCATAGCCTTTCTCCACTTGCTCCAGCCCCCGCCACGCGTTGGCGATGTCCTGTGGGGCAGGCAGAGGTGCCCGCCATCATGGCTCACCCATTGCTCAGAAGGGGACACAGATCCCAAGGTCACCCAGAGAATACGGGCACCGGCTCACCGAGACCAGCTTGCCCTCGGAGGGCATGAAGGCGGGCCGGTGGCTCAGCCGCAGCTTGGTCTGCAGCGTGTTGAAGTTGATCTCCAGCTGGCACTTCTCCTGCACACGGGGCGGCTTGTGCAGGCGCCGGTAGTCCCGAAAGTCCTCCAGCTTGCGCTGCATGGCACTCATGCTGTGCTCGCCCACACGGTTCTCCAGCCACGGGATGGTGCGGCGGATCCATTCCAGCAGCTGCCAGGGCCAGGCAGGAGCAGAGCAGAGAGCTCTGGGCTGGCGTGTTCACCTCACCCGCCCCTCTACACCCACACCTAGGCTGTGCCCAAAAGGCCTGGCTCAAGCAGAGTGGGGGTCTGAAGGGAAGAATGGGGGATCCCCACTAGTCTGGGAAGGAGTAGGGTGGTTAATTTCTGAGTCCAGGGACCAGCATAAGTTGGCACAGAGCAAACCATGAGACCACCTAAATAAGAGTGAATGGATAAATGAATGAGGAAATGAGTGAATGGTGAGTGAATGAGCAGGAGCTTGGGAAGGCAGAAGGTGGTAGGAGCTGGTGACGATTTCATGAGGAGGCTGGGGGAGACCAAGGCTCCTCTGAGGAGAGGGAGACTTGGCTGGCACAGACCTGAGTGGGCAGGTTGGGTGGCACAGGTGGGGATGGGAGACCCTCTCTGGCTCACCTCACTGGCAAGCTTCTCATACTCCTGCATGAGCCTCTCATTCTCCTGGTTCACAGCTAGCACCTTGCAGATCCTGTTGGCGGCTGTCTCCGCCTGTGGGGTGGGAGTGGGGGTGGGGGTAGAGTGGCTGCCATAGAACAAGCTGCCACAGACACCCCCAACAGGAACCGTACAAACAGGAACAAGGATGAGGGGAGCACATCTTTCAGGGTGCAGAGGGGCTTCCAGGCCAGAAGCCTCTGCCCCTGAACTCCCCGAGGACTGCGTGTGTGCAGCCGGGATGTGGCGCTCCCACCCACGGGCCTGGCATCTCCAAATGTTGAGATGCTTCCAAGGTTGGCCCTGAGTCCACAACCCCTCACCTGCTCAGCGCCAGCGAAGGCATGGTAGAAGCAGGAAACGTAGGTCATGATGGCCTTCTCATCGGGCTTTGGCGTGTTCACGATGTCTGGGGGATGGCAGCGAGGTGTTCATTGGCCAAACCCAGGGATGGGAAATGGGCTCATGTCCCCACCCAGGCAGAGATCTATCTCCCTTAGAATGGGAGGGGACAGAGACATCTAGCCATGGCCACCAACTGCCAGCTACATCTTCCTCTTCCCTGAATCCCTCTCTGACCACCCCAGCGTCCAGCCGTCTCCCCCTCTGTGGGGTGAGGAAACCATGTGGGAGTGGGTGAGTGGGCAGACACCGCAGCCCTCATGAGGCACCAGACCACACTGCCTGGTGTTTCTAACCGTCCCGCAACTCTGTCTGTCTTTCCCCCAAGTTCTCATCCCCCAATGCCCACATATTCAGGCACCAGGTACAGCAGGTGCTCAATTTTTTTTTAATATATTTTATTGAGTTTTTACAGAGAGGAAAGGAGAGAGATAGAGAGTTAGAAACATCAATGAAAGAGAAACATCAACCAGCTGCCTCCTGCACACTCCCCACTGGGGATGTGCCCGCAACCAAGGTACATGCCCTTGACCGGAACTGAACCCGGGACCCTTCAGTCCGCAGGCCGATGCTCTATCCAATGAGCCAAACCGGTCTTGGCTGCTGTTTCAATTTTTAAAAAAATATTTTGTTTTTGATTTAAGAGAGGAAGGGAGAGATAGAAACATCAGTGATGAGAGAATCATTGATTGGCTGCCTCCTGCATACCCCCTACTGGGGATCGAGCCTGCAACCTGGGCATGTGTCCTTGACTGGACTCGAACCTGGGACCCTTCAGTCTGCAGGCCTATGATCTATCCACTGAGCCAAACTGGCCAGGTCGGCTGTTTCAATTAACTAAAGCCTTGCTTGGGCACAGGGACCAGACACAGCACCTTCCCAAAGGAGCTCTCAGTCTTGAGGGACCAATATGTTCCAAGAGACCCAGGAAACTGGGATATGAGGCGGGGGGGGGGGGGGGGCATTCCAGAAGGGGAGGGGAGGCTGGTCCACCAGGGAGATGGACTAGAGGGGCCTAGAGAGGAGGGCCAGTGGCATAAAGAATTCTGACCAGGGAGCCAGGTGAAGGGCAGGGCCTTCTAGGAGGAGGGAAGAACAGATGTAGAGGTTAGAGACCATGAGATAGCCTGACTCTAACCTTCTGCATCCAACATCTTAGGGATGTCCAGGTATTTCTCTGCCACCTCGAAGGCAGTGTTCAGGTTCCCAATGGGGTCATCCTAGATGGGTATGAGGGGGAGAGATTCAAGGTCAGCTGAGGGCAGAGGTTTTGGGGAGTTGGGGCTGGGGGTGTCGGAGGCCAACCTTGCGCAGTTTGGCATAGTCGATGAGGTCGGGGCGGTGTCGGTGGATGAGAGCACAGAGGGCCAGGCCATCCTTCCAGCTGGACAGAGAGACGGGGGTGGGTCAGGCCCGAGTTCAAGCTGAGGCCCTGTCCTACCCTTGCCCCAGAAGCTTCCCCATCAGGGCAGCCTCATCTGTCAAATGGAGTAAAGTCTAAACTCCTTTGCTTGGCATTCGAGGCACTTCATTACTAGGCTTGGACTACCTCCTGCCATGATTCTTTCACACACCCCAGGCTTAGGCCCCACCAATTTCTAGATGTTTTTGGCCTCCTGCCCACAGGTTCTCTCTGGCTGTTTGCCCTCCCAGGAATATCTCCAATGCTCCCTCTTCCAGGAAGTCTCCCTCACCCTCCTGGAGTCAGTTCAACACTGACTGAGTCCTCCTATTTTCAGACACTGTTCCAGGAACTCGGCTGTGACCTCTCCTCCCCTGCGGCCTGTAACAGGGGCCAGCTCTGGGCCCCAGGGCCTGGCAGAGGCCCGCGCGCTCGAGCGGACCAGCTGACAGACCTGGTGTGGAAGTTTTGCACGTTGACATTGCGGTATGGCGCTGTCTTCCGCTGGCACCACAGCAGCAAGCCTTCCTTGGCCGAGGTTTCTGGATGCAGATGGGGGCATGTTAGCTGGGGAGGGGTCTGAGCCAGGTCCTCTCACCTTACCTGCTCCTCCCCACCATCCCCTGCTCACCCTCCACAGAGATGTCCTGGATGGCAAAGCGCAGGATGATGGTCCAGATCATGCCCAGGGTCATCTTCAGGTTCCCATCCACGATCTCTACAGGGCGGGGATGGGGCAGATCCCACCTGGGGTTCAAGGCCTGTGCTGCCAGCCTCAGCTACCTCCCCCTGCTCCGCTCTCTGGGGCCTGGTCCCTCATCCCAGGGCTGGTGCCTCGTAGGTACTCAACTGTTTTACTGAAAGTTGACTCTGACCCCGTCTAGGTATCAGGGCATGGGCTGGCGTTTTGGGCACATTTGCTCCTTACAGCCTCTCCCATGAGGCATGGATGGTTATCCCCATTGTTGAGATGAGAAAACTGAAGCTCACAGAGGTGACTTGCTGATGGCAGGAACACCCCCAAAGCCCACCTAGGCCCCCTCCTGTCACCTCCTCACCTTCAGCCCCGATGGACACCAGCCTAACCCCCTTGCTGGCAATGAAGTCCAGCGCCTTGTTGACATTGGCAATTTTGTGGAAGCGCATCTTGCCTTTGTCCGGCCTGGACAGCCTCTCTCCTGGGTGTAAAAGAAGAGGTAAAGGGTCAAAGGTCATGAGAGGAAGCTGGAGATCTTGTCCTCAAACGTTCCCCTCCATCGCCAATCCCCTGCAGTCTCTGCTGCCGTATTCCCCCAGCTCTGGGGATCCCCCTTGGTCCCGGGGTCCCTGTGCACGAATTTGCACACCTCACCTGAAATGACCTCCAGGAGCAGCATGAGCTTGAGGCCATTGCGGAAATCCTCCTCGATGTTCTCGATCTGGGTGCCTGCCTTGCGCAGGTGCGAGTTGCACCAGGCAGTGAAAGTCTGGGGGCGGAGAACAGCGCTCAGACCCTAGCGCTGAGGACAGTGCTCAGGCTCCTTGGTCGGGGCAGATCTCAGAGCCCAAGGCCCTGGATTCCAGTCTTGGCTCAGTCACTGACTTGCTGTGTATCTGGGCCAGTCCCTTTCCCTCTCTGAGCTTTAGTTCTCCTGGAAGAGGAGAAATGGGGTCTGGGTCCCATGCAGGTCTCAGTTTGGATGGTTAGAAAATCATAAAGCAGACACGCCAAAGCTTGGGGCCCTCTGAGGTACCAGGGCCAATGCAGGATGATACAGCCTTTTTAAAACCTGAAAAATTCTGGGTCAAAGCACATCTGGCTCTGAGGGTTTGGCCCGAGGGACTGTGCACTGTGTGTTTTTATATGAGCCCCATTGACCTCTCGGGGCTGTTGTGAATTGGCCTCCAGGTAGACTATGAGTGTGGAAGAGCTTTGCAGGCTGTGGAGGGTCAGCTGGGCACTCGGGCCCAGCCTGATCTAGTTGGTGGAGGTGACTCTCCTCCCCTGCCCCCCAGAGTCAGAGCATCTGAAAAGCTGGTCTGGGATGGGAAGGCTGGTATATGGCTGTGTGAATACTGGGGATGGGGTGACCTGGAGCCTGGCACACAAGTTTCTACCAAACTACCAAGCTTTCAGGCCTGGATTCTCCTGGATCCATCAGCCATGAAGTCCTTGGTCGAATCCATATTTGGGCTCCAATCCTCTCTTAGGCTCAGCCTCCCCATCTGTACAGCTAAGGGAGCAGACTCCATGTTATCTCAGGTTCCTCTTCCCTGACCTGGCAGGATTCTAGAATTAGAGCATTCCCCTACCACAAAGCCGGTTCTCCTGGACGGTGGCCCTGGAAGTTATTTGGAATTCTTTCCCTCAGCCAGTGTCCCCTCCTCAGAAACAGCTTTTCAGATGCCCTAGAAGCTGACCTGGGAGATGATGCTTTAAATTCTTGAGGGGCTGTCATTGCTAAGGGAAGGGGGTGAGCTTCCTGTCACTGGAGGTGTTTTGAGCGCTGAGCACTACTTGATGGGGCCCCAAGCACAGGAAGGGCAGTTGATTCTCTGCAGTGCCTTCCAGCCCTGGAGTCTGGGATGCCCTGGAAATGGAGGGGGCAGGGGCAGGCAAGCCTGGGCGGGGCCTCCATGGAAAAGGAGGAGGCATTCTTTCACTCGACAAACATGATTCTTTTTTTTTTTTTTTTTTAAATATATTTTATTGATTTTTTACAGAGAGGAAGGGAGAGAGATAGAGAGTTAGAAACATCGATGAGAGAGAAACATCGATCAGCTGCCTCCTGCACATCTCCCACTGGGGATGTGCCCGCAACCCAGGTACATGCCCTTGACCGGAATCGAACCTGGGACCCTTCAGTCCGCAGGCTGATGCTCTATCCACTGAGCCAAACCGGTTTCGGCGATTCTTTTTTTTTTTAAATTGTTGTTCTTAATCCTCACCCAAGGATATTTTTCCATTGATTTTTAGGGAAAATAGAAGAGAGAGGGAAAGACAGAAACACATCAGTTGGTTGCCTCCTGCACCAGCCCTGACCAGGGCCCGGGCTGGGGAGGAGCCTGCAACCAAGGTACATGCCCTTGACCGGAATCAAACCCGGGATCCTTTGGTCCACAGGTCTATGCTCTATCCACTGAGCCAAATTGGCCAGGTCCAAACATGATTCTTAATGAGATGTGGCCCCTGCCTTAAAGCAATTCACAGTCAAAGAGCCATGTTGGTCTGAGAAGAGCTGGGAGAGACTGGTGTCCAGGATTCCAGGGGAGTTCCCTAAATCAGGTGGGGACCCCTTGGGGAAGGCTAATATTTGATCAGAGCTGTGATGGAGGAGCAGAAATTATTCAGGCAGCAAAGGGCAGGCAAGGGCATTCTGGGCAGGGGCAGCCACGTGGGCAAGTGCTTGGCAGTAAGAAACAGTTGCTAGGTTTGCGAGGCTACAGCTATCTGGCCACTGCCAGAGTGAAGCTGGGGGTGTTGGGCTGTAAGTAGTGGGAGGCAGGCCGGAGGGGCAGCAGTGGCCAGGTCATGCACGAACTTGGGTGCTAAGCCAGGGAGTTTGAACTTGACCCTGAGAGCAACAGGGAGTCAGGGAAGTTTTCAGGCGGGGGGGCGGGGGGCGGGAGCGGCAGAACTGTGTTTTTTAAAAACTCATTCTGGTTGCAGAATGGAGACTGAAGACTTGGCAGAGCAGAAGGGAAAAGTGAGGAGGTGGTGACCGGGACCAGGGTGAGAGAAGGGAAGGTGGCAGGACGAGGTGGATGAGATAGAAACATCTGTTCCTGCTGGAGTACACGCTCCCTGGGCTTGTCCCCTGCTGAGTTCCTGGCACCCAAAATAGTGCCTGACACATAGTTGGACCTTCTCAAGAAATAATGCGTGGATATTTTTGAATGAGGTTGAATGAAGAGGACTCAGGCATCAGGTGGAAGGAGGTGGGAGTGTTCCAAGATGCAGAAGAGTAGCAGGGATGAGGCAGGGCTAAAGCTGAGCGCAGAGATGTTCGTTACATTGTGATAAACAATGTTGGATGAGAAAGAACAGACCAGAATGTCCAGCATCCCCGCGAAGCTGATTAATTTACAGAGCATCTATACTCCTCAGCCATTGAATGAATGGATGATGTGGGTGGCTGTACGTTGGATTGAAAGGATATTCCTCATATTTTGTTAAGCGACAAAGGCAAGTTAAAGAGGCATGTATCTTAAGAAGGACACATGGACCTGGATCAGGGAGAGGCCTGGGTGGGTGGGGGTGAGGATAAGAGTTGTTGCATAGCAGATGGCAGCTGGAGTCAGGGGCAGGAATGACATCACCGGGAGATTGCTGGACCAGCGGGCCACAGCCCAGCTTGGAGACAGGTGCAAGAGGAGCCTGAGGGAAAGCTTGTCACCTGGGGAAGCTTGTCAGCTGAGCCTCCTGGTCCCTGGAGTCATCTCCCGTCACCTAACTCAGTAGAAGTGCTCTGATTCTCAATCCTGGGATTCTCAGATCCTGAAAATTTCACTGAGCACCCCTGTTGCCTGCCCAGTCCTGGAGTCATACTGTTGGCAAATGTTGAGCAGGGTCCAATAACCTCATGGTGTCCTCCCTGTTCCTGGCCTGCCACTCTCTAAGGTTTTTTCACCCCAGCCTGGATCATTTCTCTTCTGGGTACCCAGGTGTCCTGCCCCCTCCACTTGGAAAAGTCTGGGAGCGAAAATAACTCAGGGAGAGGGGGCCTGAGCACCCTACAAGGCTGCGCCAAAGCAGCAGCTGCCCATGTGCCCCTCTCCAGCTCCCTCAAGCCGCTGCCTCAGCACAAAGTGTCCATCTGGCCAGAGAGTCAGGTTACTGCGTAAGGGGACCCAGGGTTCCCTCCTCCCCAGTCCTGTGGCCTTTTCAGCAGGGAGGGGTACCCCGAGAAAGAGTGGGAATGCGGCAAGCAAGGGGCAAAGACCCTCAGGTTGGGGGGTGGGGGGTCCCGTTTTCTGACAGCATATGATTTGGGTCCTATTTCTGCCTCTTTCTAGTCCTCAGTTCCCTCATTTGACAATTGAAATAGAGTGACTACGGACACCATGCTGGAGAGAATACAGAGGAGAGGGTGGGAAGGGATCTGGGGTGGTTGTCTGCACCCCGACATTCCTAAGTCTCTTTACTAGTTGCCTGGCTGCTAGGGTGGGGCCTGGGAATATCTAACTAGAGAGGTGGGGTAGGTGTGGGGAAAAAGAGATTATTCTTCCAGAAACCCCCAAACTTGGATCTCCTGAGCTAAGGCCAACCTGTTTTCACCAGGAGAAGTAGGGCAGCGGACCCAGGGGAATGAATCCTGGGGGGCACACCGGAAACTCTCCTCGTCATCCTAAACCCCTCATGAGGGCTCCCAGCCCTCTCTCTTCCAGCCCTGGGGGACAGCAGAGGACTGATGGGCAGAGCCTGGGCGAGGGAGTGGCGCTCTGCAGGCTCTGCTCCTGACCTGCTGAGATGACAAGCCAAAACTGACCGGCTTTTCGGGCCTCAGTTTTGCCATCAGGAAATGGGCTGGTACTCACTTTCCGCTGCTGCTTCTCCCAGGCCGGGTCCAGCAGCAGGTCGCGATCCCAGTCCTCCTCCTGTTCCATGTACTCGCCGCCGCCGCCGCCCGCGAAGGGCCCCTCCCCGGCCCCCAGACCCTCGGGCTGCATAACCATCATCATCTCGCTGGAGCTCCTGGCTTCGCTCTGCTCGGCGCTCTCCAGGACACAGGGGCCGCGTTAAGTAGCGGCGGGCCCAGCCCCGGATCGGATTCGCGCTAAATATGGGGGCGGGGGGAGGGGCCGAATGGGGGCGAGGGCGCTGGGGTCGGGACCGGGCCAGAAGGTGCACGGGGCCTGGGGACTGCAGAATTTGGGGGCATTGGCTCGGATCCCGTGACGGAGATCCGGGGTTCGCGTTCCAGCTCTGCCGCCAGGGCGCTGTGTGAGCTTGGGAAAGCCACGGGCCCTCTCAGTTTCCTCGTGCACAACGGGGATGACAATAATAATAGTGGCTGCAGGCCGCTGTAGACGCTGCGCTGCGGGCCTCCTCCTGACCCTCTTCCTGCGCGGCGCTGGTGGGAAACCGGGCGCCCTATCCCCATTTCACAGTCAGGAACACCAAGGCGCAGAGATGTTCTGAACGTTTCCTGGGGTGACTAAGGGAGAGACTCGAGCACGGGGAGGGGCTCCAGGCCAGCTGGATGGGCCGATGCAGGGCTATTAATATCGGGGAGGCTGGGGGGTCATGGGGAATGTGCTGAGCCGGGAAACCCCGACGCCACCAAGGGTGCAACTCAATCCTGCAGGCACCCTGGAGAGCCAGCCCAGCGAGCCGGGCTTCAGCGGGCGGCGCGGGGCCGCCGTGGGTGGGCGGCGCTAACGCCGCTGCCCCGCCCTAGTTCCAGCGCCAACGGGATTCCAAGCATCTTCTTGGCTCACTAGGCCGTCCAATCACATCTTCGCATCCGCTGGCGACTCCACGTGACTCTAAACTCACAGCCACGCCCCTCAGAGCTTCCATTGGTCAGGGTAGACTTCCGTCTGACACTATCCCCGCCCCAATACGGAAGCGGCGGGGTACTCGGGACCGTACAGCGGGTGGGTCCAGGCCATGGGGCAGCCCAGGGCGGTGGGGAGCGCGGACGGGCCGCCCACGCGGCTGCCCCTCGTGCTCACCGCGCTGTGGGCGACGGCGGTGGGTCTGGAGCTGGCCTACGTGCTTGTGCTGGGTCCTGGGCCGCCCCCGCTGGGACCCCTGGCCCGGGCCTTCCAGCTGGCGCTGGCCGCCTTCCAGCTGCTTAACCTGCTGGGCAACGTGGGGCTCTTCCTGTGTTCGGATCCCAGCATCCGGGGCGTGATGCTGGCCGGCCACGGTCTAGGCCAGGGCTGGGCGTGAGTGGGGCACGGGATTCCGCGGTGTAGCGGGAACCTTGGACAGGGGGCGGGGCCTTGGGACCTGAAGATGTTAGAACCAGATTCTATAGGCTCCGCCTGTTAGAACCAGAGAACTCATTTAGAACCTGGATGGGAGAGCTAGGGGTATTACTTATTCACTTACAAATTTTACCGAGCACCTATGTGCCAGGTAAACTGTAGGCATAATCAATAAATTATATAGAATGTTAGAAGACGGTGGTATGGACACAAAATGTAGAGCAGGGTAGAAGGGGTGCAAGTTGCAGTTTTAAATAGGGTGGACAAGGTAGGCCTCATTAAGAAGGTGGCATTTAAGCAAAGACTTGAAGAAGGTGGGGGAGTTAGCCATGTGGGAATCTGGGGGAAGAGTGTTCCAGGCAGAGGGAACAGACAACATAAAGGCTCTGAGGCAGTCATGTGCTTAGCATGTTCCAGGAACAGCAAGAAGACCAGTGAGGCCAACGTGGAGTGAGAAGGGGAGGAGAGAGGTTAGACATGTAAAGACCTAGTAGGACATTGAAGGCTTTGCTTTTTACTGGAAGTGAGATGGAAAGCCATTGCAGGGTTGTTGTTTTATAAGATTTATTTTAATCCTCACCTGATGATATGTGTGTGTGTGTGTGTGTGTGTGTGTGTGTGTGTGTTTAATTGATTTTAGAGAGCCCTAGCTGGTTTGGCTCAGTGGATAGAGCGTCAGCCTGTGGACTGAAGGGTCCCAGGTTCGATTCCAGTCAAGGGCATGTACCTTGGTTGCGGGCACATCCCCAGTAGGAGATGTGCAGGAGGTTGCGGGCTGATCGGTGTTTCTCCCTCATCGATGTTTCTAACTCTCTATCCCTCTCCCTTCCTCTCTGTAAAAAATCAATAAAATATATTTTTAAAATATTGATTTTAGAGAGACAGGCTGAGAGAGGACAAGAGAGAGAGAAGCATTGATGTGTGAGAGAAACATCAATCAGTTGCCTACCATATATGCCTGACTAGGAATCGAAACCACAACCTCCGTATGTTCCCTGACTGGGAATGGAACCCAAGACCCTTCCATGCATGGGACGATGCTCCAACCAACTGAGCCACACTGGCCAGGGTGCTATTGGAAGGTTTTGAGCAGAGGAGGGACATGACTTAGATTTTGTTGTTGTTAATCTTCAGGATTTTTTTTCCCCATTGACTTTTTAGAGAGTGGAAGGGAGAGGGAGAGACAGAGAGGGAAACATCAGTGTGGGAGAGACACATCAACTGGTTGCCTCCTGCACGTACCCTGACCGGGATTGGGGATTGAGCCTGTAACAGAGGTATGTGCCCTTGACCGGAATCGAACCCCAAGATCCTTCAATCTGTAGGCTGACGCTCTAACCACGTGAGCAAAACCAGCTAGGGCATGACTTAGATTTTTAAGGATCAGTGCTGGGGTGAGACTACTCTAGGAGGGGGCAAAGGTGGAGTCAGGAAAACTAGTCAAGAGGTTGTTGCCATAATCCAGGTGAGAGTTCATGGTGACTGTGGAGGAAGGCAGAAGTTTGCTCCTGGATGTTAGAGCCAGAGAAAGGCCTTAGGACTAAAGATGTCAGAGCTGGAAGTGACCTCAGACCTGCAGTGCTAGAACTGGGAGGGCTGGGAAGTGGTGTTCAGCCTGCATTTACCTATGGATAACCTGAGGCTTAGCAAGGGCAACCTCTGCTTTCCCAGGACGGGCTCACAGGCATGAGACGGGGCACCCAGAGCTGCTGGGGGGACTGACCCTGTGGTTCTTCCTTGCAGTTACTGCTACCAGTGCCAGAGCCAGGTGCCGCCACGCAGCGGACATTGCTCTGCCTGCCGCGTCTGCATCCTGCGTCGGGATCACCATTGCCGCCTGCTGGGCCGCTGCGTGGGCTTTCACAACTACCGGCCCTTCCTGTGCCTGCTGCTTCATGGTGCGGGCGTCCTGCTCCACGTCTCTGTGCTGCTGGGCCCTGCCCTGGCAGCTCTGCTGCAAGCCCACACGCCCCTCCACACCGCTGCCCTCCTCCTGCTGCCCTGGCTCATGCTGCTCACAGGTGGGAGCCAGGGAGGCCTCCACAGAGAGGCAGAGGGCCTAGTAGTGGGCCATTCTGGTGGGAGATGGGGCTGTGGCCAGTCCCTAGCAATGCCCTGGGGACCCAGTCCCAGTATCATTTATTGGGGTTGGTGGTGAGGACAGCCTGGTATTCAACTGGATATGGTAAAATACAGTGCTTGAACACAGGTACAGAGATCTGCCTGGGAGAATTAGGGAAGGATTCTAGGAGGTGTTGGCCGAGGAGGAAAGACTGGGGAGGTCACTGGGGGAAGGTCACTGGGGGAGTATTCTAAAGGGGACCATTCTAATCGAGGCCTTGGATGTTGGGCAGGGAGCAGCAAAGGCAATTGGATGGGAATTTTGAGAATTAAGGCCAGGACAGTAGGTTAGGACTGGATGGTGGAGGCCTTGAATGCTGGTGTGAAGAGATGGCCCTCACTTGCCTGGGCAGTGGGGAGCCAGTGAAAGTTATAGGCAGGGGAAGACTTGGATCAGGAGGTTTATTGAGAGGCCAAGTTCTGGATGACATTTATTCCTCTTTCTTCTGTCACCACCCAAGATAAAAGCCCCACTGGTCTTTTATACTCTGTCCCCGCCCCCCCCCCCCAAATGCTCTGGGCTTTCTCTCCCCTGCCTCCTTCCTCCTGACCTCTATACCCACAGTCCCCTCTGTACCCTTGTCCTGTAGTTCTTAGTTCAGCAGATACTTGTGACCGACTGTGGGCCAGGATGAAGCCTGCAGGAGGCCTCCACAGAGAGATGCTCTACTTCTCCAGTGTAGCACACAGTACAGCTATAATTAAATAACTGAGAAGGGACCTCATGAATGTCTGTGAGCTCCCTGAGGTCAGAGGTTCATTCTGATATTTGCGGTGCCTGACACCATGTCCAGCACATGGGAAGTGCTCAAACATTTGGGACGCATGAATGAAAGTCATACCTAAGGTAGAGGACTGTGTCTGCCCGGGTCACTGCTGTGTTCCCATCACCCAGCAGGGGCCGGCTAGGGAACAGAGACTCACTGTTTGCTGGGGGAGGAATGAACTCTGCTTCATGGTGGAGGTAGGGGGTGGCTGGAGGGCAGGAGCTGGGCTTTGGGGGACTGGGCCTGCTGCTGCCCCCTGATCCCGTCTGTTCTCTCCTTGCAGGCAGAGTGTCTCTGGCGCAGTTCGCGCTGGCCTTCGTGACCGACACGTGTGTGGCGGGTGCCCTGTTCTGCGGGGCCGGGCTGCTCTTCCATGGGATGCTGCTGCTTCGGGGCCAGACCACCTGGGAATGGGCGCGGGGCCAGCACTCTTATGACCTGGGCCCCTGCCACAACCTGCAGGCAGCCCTGGGGCCCCGCTGGATCCTTGTCTGGCTCTGGCCCTTTCTGGCCTCCCCGTTGCCTGGGGACGGGATCACCTTCCAGACCACAGCTGATGTGGGACTGGTGGCTTCCTGACTCCAGGAAGAGCCAGAGCTGTACAGGGAGGGAGGAGGGGTGAAGGGGCTCATAATTCATTTCAGGCCCACCCCCGGCCTCAGGAGGAGAGGCAGGTTGGTACTTAATGTCTGCTTTCAGCAACTCCAGCCCCATCCTTGGCCTTGCCCCTGCCCAGCTTGGACTCAGTCTCCAGGGCATGGGCCCTGTGAGTCTGCCTCTATCAGTGGCCCCCGAGTGCAGTGGAGGGTCTGGCAAGGGGCTGCTTGGCCAACCCAGCTGCCCCTTTGCCAGATTAATAAAACGCCCACTTGGTTCTTGGATTCCCTCCAGCTTTGTGGGTTTCTGGTCCCTCACTGTTGCCCGGCTGCTGTTTCAGGTTCCTCTGATTGTCACGTCTGGGAACCACTGAACACCTGAGGAGCCAGGGCTCTGCCTCTGTGGCCGCGGTGGGATGGGGTGGGAGACCAGTGGCCACGGTGGCATGTACTGATCGGGGGCATGAGCATCTAAAATTCTGTTTTTCTTCCTCACCCAAGAATATTTTCCCATTGATTTTTAGAGAGTGGGAGACAGAGAAACATCGATGTGAGAGAGACATATCGATCGGTTGCCTCCTGCACGCGCCCCAACTAGGGCCCAGGCCAGGGAGGAGCCTGCAACTAGAGGTATATGCCCTTGGCCAGGATCAAACCCAGGACCCTTCAGTCCGCAGGCTGATGCTCTATCCACTGAGCCAAACTGGCCAGGGCACATTTAAAATATTTCCCCAGGTTCATTGCTTTAGAGTTAGAAGTATTCCCACATCAGCAATTTCATTGAACCTCTCTCTAGCTAACCTGATACACTGAACAGCAATTATGTGGATAGAAAACTTAAGGCTCTGAGAGTTGATGTGATCAGTTCATGGGGTAGTAAATGGAGGAGTCAGGATTTGAACCCAGATCTTTGTGCTTTCTCCTTCAAGCATCTGTGACAGGTGGTGCTGACAGGGCTACACTCCTCTTGGGACTGTTCAGGAGCTACTTACTAAACCTTTTCATTTAAATCTAGTAACTAATTAAATGTGACAGGTTTTAAGCACATCAGTGTACCTCTTTCCTCTTCAAATCTGAAATGATAGTAAGAAAAAATATATGTTTACAAGGAGAAAGAAAATAGGCAGGAGACAGCAGTAGACCAGAGAGCCTGGAGTTTTAAAAGATGGAAAGTGAATGGAGGTTCATTTATTCTCTTGGCAGAGAAGTAGAGAATGAAATTGTGTGTGCCAAGTTGCCTCCCAGAACCTACAGATGCTCAGGAAATTCCATGAGCAACGTGGAAGGCAAGGCCTGGGGCTGACACAGGAGGGGCTGACCCAGTCTGTGCGGAGCAGCTAGGATGCCTCTCCCCCAGTGTCCACCCCACCCCCGACAATCAAGCAGCCACCCTTCTGGGGTGCGAGAGGGGCTGTTTGAAAAGCTTTATGTCTCAGGGGCACGGGAGAGAATAGGGATGAGAGGCAGGACCAAAAATGGGGTGAAGTGAATGTCTACAGATGCTGCTTGCTAGGGTGCTCTCCTGTGACATGGGCACTGCAAACCACCTGTTCCCTCCTCTGTTTACCCCTCCTCCAGAGTATCTTTTGTGTGTGTGTGTGTGTGAGGTTTTTTTAGTTAAAAAGGAGATGCAAGAAAATATTTATAAAGAGAAACACGCTCCCACCCAACTTAAGAAATGGATACCATTTCCTTTGACGTCCCTACGGTGCCCCTCCCTGGTAGAGGACACACTACTGTCTTAATCACTCTCTGGCTTTGCTTTGTAATTTTATTACATTTGCATGTTTTGAATTTTATATAAATGGAACTGTATCATGTTTATTCTTCTGTGACTTGCTTTTTCACTCATTGTTTCTGAGATTTGTCTAAGTGTGTACAGCTGTAGGGCATTCCTTCTCCTTGCTGTATGGTGACCCTTTGAATATACCACAATTTATTTTTCTATTTTGCCCCACTGTGTATGATCCCCTATGATCTATTCTTGGTCCTTGTGCTTCATGTAGATTTAAGAATCAGCTTATCAAGTTCCAACAGTACAAACCTCTTTGAGATTGTGAATGGAACCCACTGAATCTATAGATCAGTTTTGGGGAAATCAAAGTCTGCATGAAATTGAATTTTCCAGTTAATTCCATTTGATCTGATAGCAGACATTGTATGATTTCATTATTTTAAGTTTGTGAATGTGTTTTCTGTGGCTCAGAATGTGGTCTCTCTCAGTGAATGTCCATGTACTTCAGGAAAATGTGTGTTCTGCTCAGTGGAAGCAGTCCAGAGATGTCGGTTATATCCAGTTGACTGGTGGTGGTGTTGAGCTCCTTGAAAAGACATCACGATCAAAGATTGAACAGAGGACAAAAAGAGTTGAGAAAATAATAGCATTTTAAAAATAATTTCAGTGAAGAGCTGGAAGATAAAAATCTCTCAAAAACAGAATAAAAAGACAATAAGAGAAGAGAGAAGAAAATCAGAGGATCAATCCTGTTCTCTCTGGATTTAACAGATGCCGGGCCTCATCAGAATTCGAGAGAGAACAGAGAAAATGGGAGGGAATTTTCCAGAACTGAAGGATGCACATCTCTACCCACAGCACAACAAATACTGACACAGAGTAAGGTGTGTCCTGACATTTCAGAGCCTCAGAGAGAGGAGGCCAGGAGCAAACGGAGCATGGGACTGCCCAACAGCATTACAAAATAAAAAGTAATGGGAGCACTGCCTAAAAACGATGTTCTTGCATGAAAAGGATTCTCAACGTCAAATTTTACGACCCAAACTATCACATATGTGTATGAATTGAATAAAGAAAATTTCAGCCTGGCTGGCGTGGCTCAGTGGTTGAGTATTGACCTATGAACCAGGAGGTCACAGTTCAATTCCCAGTCAGGGCATGTGCCCAGGTTGGGGGCTCACTCCCCGGCGGGGGGGGGGGGGGGGGGGGGAGGGGGAAGGAAGGAGGCAGCAAATCAATGATTCTCTCTCATCATTGATATTTCTATTTCTCCCTCTCCAAAATCAATAAAAAGATATTTTTTAAAAAGAGAAAATTTCAGACAAATAGCGCCTTAAAAATGTTAACTCTAGTGGTTTTTTAAAGAAAGTAGCTGTGGATATGCTTCACCAGATGAGGGTACAGATGATGGAGGAGGAAGACACGGGGCCCAGGGATTGGGTGCTGGCCCAGGGCACGGCAAAGGGAACCGGGAGACGTGCTCTGCAGCAGCTCTGGAGCCCTCCAGCCCGCTGCCCCCGGATGGAGGCAAGTGTCCAGTAAAAAGGAACGGTCAGACCAGCAGGGGGAGAATTAGCACAGAAAACTAAGCAAAAGAAAAAAACAGGGTAATTATTAATTCCATGAAAAACAAAAGGTACCGGTACTCAAAAGGTAATTTAATTATAGCCCAATTCTTGGTTCACAGTGAATAATTTTCACATATCTGTTAGGAAAGGGAGCCCACAGACAGCGTCTGAGACTGGCAGATCGAGCCAGACCAGTGTCAGCATGTCACAAAATAAATAGCTAAGGTAGCTGCAAGTGACTAGCAGGGGAGCAGAGCTGGGGTGGGGAGACGCTCTTTTCTTCTTACGGTCTAATTCCATAGTACTAAGTAGGTTCGTGTGTTTAGATAAACATTCTTTTTACAGGCACCAACTCTCCTCCTTAATGTACACAATTTCCCGGAGTCCTGACTAGTGAGGCCCTGGGTCCCGCGCGCTGCTTCTTGCTTCACTTAAATTGTCCACATCACCGCAGTTCATGTGTTTCAGTAACAGCACATGGTAGTCCATCATATAAACTCACGTTGGTTGCTGGGCCTAGGAGCAGTTTCTCCGCTTTCATCATGAATAGCCATGAGAACCCAGAGCAGACCTTTTTGTTCCGAGTTCACACAGTTCATCACTTCACTGGGGTGAGAGGAGCTGTAAGGTCATCTGATTCAACACAGCCCCCTGAGCGGTGGTAGCCCAGCCCGCAGGACACAGCGCCAGTGACAAGGGGCTACACCTTCTGTGGCAGGCGCTTCCTTGTCGGATAAGCTCCCTGAGAAAGCTCTTCAGGTTAAGCTAAGCCTCTGACAGTGACCCTGCTGTGCCCCAACGCCCTCTCCCTGTCTGTCCATTTCCGGGTGAAACCTCCTGTGTGTTCCCCCTGCGCATCAGTTGCTTCGATCCAGAACCCTTCACCGTCCTCTCCCAATTGGTCCATGTCTGCGCGTGTGGACTGTACAGAGAGGGGGATGGGCTCTTTTTTGTCTAGACCCCTTGCTTGTCTTAACCATTTGGCTGTGGCTGTCACCCAGTCCCTCACTGTGTCTTGGGCACAGAGGCTGTTGCCTGGCAGTGGCCGTCAGCTTGGGGCCCTCAGCCTCAGGGCAAAGTCTCTGCAGTTATTCTTGTCAAGTATCCCCTTTTCTGGAGCCGACTCACTTCCTCTAGAGGGGCTGCCGGGCTCATAGGATTTTAGAGCGGAATCCGGTCAAACTGCCTCATTTACACAAGGGGAAACTAAGGTCCCCAGGGATTGGGTTACAACCCTGAGCTGTCGCCACACATCGGGCTGCTCCTGCTCAGAGAGGGGAAGATGTAGGTCCTCCGGGAGTGGGGCCCCTGGCTTGGGAGTGGGGCTCCTGTCTCAGGAGTGGCCCCCCAGAATGCCGAGAGGTGGCCAGGCAGACTGGCCAGGGCTGTGAGGCACCGAGGGCCGGGACTGTGGGTCTCTGGTTCTTGTGGGCTAAACATGTGCCTTTGTTCAGCCTTTTGACTCACTCGAGCCTCTGGTCCATGCCTTTCCAGCGAATTCCCTCACTATGGCCACTGCCAGGCGAACTTTCCACTCACATGGCTGCTCTGGGCTCCAGGGCATTGAAGCGCATCTTGATCGGCAATTCTGGGCTTCTGCCTCCTGTGCCACCTCCCCAGAGCCCCAGAAATGCCCCTCTGTGCCCCCCAGCACCCTCTCTGCTCCGTCTACCTGAGCCTTGCTCTCCTGGGTGTACATTCTGGACCCAAGCATCCTGTCGGGAGCAGTGCCTGTGCGGTCTTCACCCCATGCCCTCTGCATGGAGCATCACGGGCCTGAGACCTTGACTGAGCCCAAGATTTCAGAAAAGCCCCCTGTGGGGAGGCAGCTATACTCAGGGCCCCCGAATAGAAAGAAGGGGCCCTGCCTAGCTCACAAGGGGAGGTCAGAGCATGTGTTTTGCTTCAAGCTGAACTGGCAGCAGCTAAGCCTCTGGAACCCCAGGGAACAACAGGGGGTTCAGTCTCACCCAGTAAAGCCTCTGACTGTCCCAGGCCAGGCCCCAGCCACCTCTGGCTGGGCCAGCTGCAGCAATGGGCGCTGTGCCCAAGGGGAGCGGCAAAGGAGAAGGTGGGCCGTGCCCCTCATCTCACCTGGACTGCGTCAGAGCTGTTCCTCTGGGCTCGGGTGTGGTCTCTGGAGGAAAGTGGGGAGGACAGAGGAGCAGCCGGAGCCCAGTGAGCCGGCGCCTGCACCTTCCTGAGAGGAAAGGCGCTGAACCTCCTGGGTAGTCACTGACCTGCTGCTGTAGGTCACCCGCGGTCGGATGGCGAGCACGGGGAGCTTAGGAGGGGAGAGGGACGCTGTGGCCCAGCACCTGCTGCGCGGGGAGCAGGCTGGCCGCTGCCTCTGCCCAGTCAGTGAAAGGGGCTGGATCTTCCTGGTCCCATTCCGCAGGGCTTTAATTCCAGTCCAGGGGTCAGGCAGCTGCCAGCCCCTCGCTCACAGGCATGTTGATGTGGGCACTCAGCAGGGGTGCGCTCTGGCCTTCTCGAAGCACTAGCACCTGTGGAGGAGGTGCTCATGGCAGAAGGGTCCTGCCCCCTGGAGCCCTTCCTCCCTGCTCGGCCAAGCCTGGCCTGGTCTGCACTGGCCCTAATGACAGGCCACGGTGCAGATACCCAGCCCCAGCCGGCAGCCACCTGGGGACCTTGTCCACACGCACTCCCGCCGTCCTCCCCACGCAGTACCAACGGCCACCTACCTTGATAATGTCTGAGATGCCCTTGTCACTGAGACTCTCCACAAAGGTCTCCAGGGGGTAGCTGAGCCCAGGCACCAACAAGGGAACCTAAGTTTGGGGACAAAGACATTAGGAAATCAGCCCTCATGCCAGGGGAAAACCAGGACCTTCACTCCGGAAGATTCTCCTTGAGGCAGACAGGCTCCCAGAGCTGCTGCAGGACCGACAGGCTTCTGGGAGAGGCACAGGAGGGCCTGGCATGGCTGTTCTCCAGCACCGGCTGCGTGGCTCTGAGACTCTCGCAGGCTGGGAGTGGGGCAGCTGAGGCAGGTCTTGGGTGCTCTCCCCGGAGGCCCTGTTGTGCCCTAGCCTAACCTGTGGCTGCAGCCCCTGCCAGCCCTCGCCTCTGACCGGGTGGAGGCTCTGTGGGCATTTAATCAGCCCCCCCGCTCCCACCTTTCCATGTCTCAGGAGGCTGTCAAATTACCTTGAAGAAGGCCCTGGGCAGGGCATAGAGTGCCTCGTTGTACAGGAAGCAGATCAGCAGCCCCAGGATGGGCCGGGCTGTCGAGGTGTTCTGCAGGTGCAGTGTGAGCTTAAAGGTGGGGCCCAGGCCTTGAACCTGTGGAGAGGGTGGAGTGGGTAGACCTAGCGGCCTTGGGCGTGGGACACGGTGTGCCCCGGCCCTGCTTCCTCATCACTGTCCTCAAGTCATCCTCCTCCAGCTGTTCTAGCTCTCTGTCCACCTGCCTCCCAAAATGCCCAGAAGGTTAGCTCCAGTGGGTACAGGAATCAGCCAAGGCCCAGGGCCAGGAAGAGGTTTGAGAGAGGCCACTCGGCAAGTTGGGTCAGAGGCAGAGCTGGCCTCGGGATACAAGTCCCAGCCCCTACCCGAGTCCTCAACCACTGCCCCTGACCCTCTTCCTAGAGCTTGGCCCACCTCCCCTCTCATCCTGCGGCGGCCGAAATAGTTTCATTTTCCTCCCTCTTACCCTCGGTTGCTCTGTAGCTTCTTCCTCTATCTATCCACTTTCTTTAGGGAAAGAGAAGTCAGAAGCCCAGTTGGGACAGATGGCACCCCCAGGGACCTACTGAGAGCTGGTTGGAGCCCTGATGACCTTAAGGCCACCTGTGTGTGGGTGCCTGTGCAAGCCTCAGGCAGTTACTGAAATGAACCGCTTTCTTCCCGGTACCATGGCGGGAGGAGTCCCTCCAGGCTCCGGGAAAGAAAAATCCCAAGGCGAGGAGTTGTGTGCCCTGCCCCACGTCTGGGGCTTTTCTGAGCACAACTGGGAATGAGGGAGCTGGAGAGTGTCCCTGTGTGGCCAGCGGGGGGCAGAGGCAGCCCAGGAGAGAGAAGGTGAGCACGCTCTCACAAAGGAGGACTTGGTCCCTGGGCCTGTGGGAAGGTGAGAAGGGGCACGGGGCCTAGTTGACTTGGAATTGGCTCTGGGGAGGCAGGGCTCCCACCCACCCCTATCTCTGCTTCTCCAGCCCCGAGGCTGCTGACTTCCCCCGACACCTGGGTGCTCACCACAGCGTGTAGCTTGAGTGGCTCCCGGGCTGTCGCAGACACGGGGCTCAGGCTGGACTCAAGGGCCTGCACGTAGGCACGGGCGGCCCGGAGGCGCAGCAGGTAGAGGTCGGTCTGGAAGGTCCGGTGCATGGCTGAGGAGACAGAGTGCTGACGCTGGAGGTGGGGAGGGGAGGCGGGGGTGGGTGCAGGGGGCGGGGAGAGTGCAAGACGAAGGTACAGGGGGCAGGGTCTGCAGAGGCTGGGGAGGTGGGGAAAAGGAGGGCCAAGGTCCACCAGTCCAGCCTTCTGATGACACTGGGTGCTGGGCTATTTCCTGCTTCCTCTTCCTGGTTCTACCACCTCGCTGCCCGCACAATCTCAGGGTCCTTTGCTGGCTGTTTCCATTCCACCATGAGCACTGGTGTTCCCTGGAGTCTTGTCCGTGGTCCTCTTCTCCTCTGTCTTCCTCCCGTGGACAACCCATGTCCGGCCCTGGCCGTGACCACTCCGAAGAGGAACAACTGTGAGGGACGCGTGCCTGCTGGGCCTTCGGTGCCCACCTCAGGGCCTGGCCCATGTCCACACTTGACAGGCGTCTCCAGCAGCTCAGCACCTGGGGCAGCCTCCTGCTTCTAACTGCCTAATGGCCACCTGCACCTGGATGCACCATCAACCCCTCAAATTCAGTGATGCAGACACCAAGCTCGTTTCCCTTCCTCCGCCACGGCATCCCACCCCTCAAATCACCCAGGTGCACCCCTCACTCTAGTCATTTGTCAAGATCAATGACTCGTCCTCAAAGCCAGCTCCAGAGCCCACCCGCGCGGCACTCCTGTGGTCTCTCCAGATTTAGCACTTGGTCTGCCCTCTGTCCTTGACTTTATGAGGTGCTTTTTTGTCATTCACAAGTTTTACGTCTTTATGTTATCCCATCTTTCGTACTTTAACAGTTTTATTTTTAATTTACCCGGAATCTTGTGTTTGCTATGAGGTAGAGTTCTAAATTTTTTTTCTAGAAGCAAGTTGTTCTAATTACGTTTTGTGGACAGTGTCTTCTTTCCCCACTAATTTGAAACAATACCTTTAACATACACTAACTTTCCACATAAACAAGGGCCTGTTTCTGGACTTCCTAAATGTGCCATTGATCGGTATCAATTCCCCTATTGGTATCACAGCTGTGAATTCCTAGAGCTTCAGTGATCGGCTAAGTCCCCTCATTCCCACTGCCTCCAAATTTCTCAGCGTTACTGTTAGAATCATTTGGTCAGGTCCTCAAAATAAATCCCAGGGGGCTGTGCTGTTACTTCCCTAGGTCTCTAGACTAATTCTGGAAGCTGTTCATTAATCCACAGCCTTATCTTAGGTCTTGCCACCCTGAGACTTGGTAAATCTCGTCATTCATGTGGACTCTGATGTTCATGAGAGCAGTTTTATAATCTCCTTTATTGGATTTTGTACGTCTTCTTCAGTTTGTTTCTAGAGATTTCCTTGCCTTTGTGGATGGAAACTTTCCATCATATTTTCTAACTGGTTATTGTTGGTATACACAAAAGCTATTGATTTCTGAATACTTTACACTTGGTCACCTTTGAGAACTTCCTAATTATTTCTTTAGTATACCAATCGCTTTTCTTTGGGTTCTCTAGGCTACAATAGTCTGTTAGTTATTTTCTTTATCCTCTAATTTACCTTTAAACTGCAAGCCAGATCCCTTGTTAAGGCAGAGCTGGTTGAGTTACTGCATTTTTCTGCTTCACATCTTTCCCAGCTCCCACTAACTTAAACAAAAACATCTTAGCTTTGCGTTCCAGGCCCTTTCGAAGCAGGCTCTGACGGCCTTTCCAGCCTCCCCTCTGGCCTCTCGGCCTCCCTGCCCACACCCACAGCTCCCTGGCTGCTTGAATTCAGAGCAGCAGAGGAAGAGGAAGGGCCTGGCCCGAGTCTCACCGGTGCCGGCCTCCCGCTCTCGCAGCGTCTGGTCCACATAAAGCCGCGTCTTTCGGGGCACGCTGAGTTTTGTGGCCTGGGCTGGTGGGGGGCCCAGCTCACCTCCCCCCTCCACAAACACTGCTGTGCGCTTCAGGATCTTGATGATCAGGCCACCACCTAGGGAAGTGGACAGCCAGAAACAGACGTGACTTCCCCAGTCACACTACATTCCAATCTCTGTTCCCCAAACCATCCGCCTCATCTCTGTACATGTCTGCCTTGCTGCTGAGACTGCGTTTCTGGAAGGGGTGAAGTCTGTTTAAACACCCTCCTACCATTGGTTATTTCATTCATTTCAGTTACTTGTGGAGCACTTTGATGTTCCTGGTGTGGCAGGCGCTGGGGATGCTGGGTGAACCGGAGACACAATCCAGCCCAGGGCCTGGCCCTGAGGTCACCAGGTCAAACCGCTGATGAGCTGTGCCGTGTCTGCCAGCCTTGCTTTCCACACCCACATCCTCCCATGCCTTACGTCCACCTTCTCTCCTTCCCAGGGCTGGCCTGTTCCCTTCACTCCTAACTCGAACCCCCTTGCCAGGTCCGACGCCCCTCACCTCGCGTCGTCATGATGAGGGTGTTATCTTCCCGCCCGAAGCGGCCAAAGCAAAGGCTGGTCACTGCATCCTACGGTGCAGACACTCGAGTTTATTTAGGAAAATACCTTGGAGAGGAGAGCACGACTACGGGAGAGGGGTAAGGTTGGGGGTCCCCAGGTATGCCATAACAGGTGAGATGGGAGGCGAGGCCTGGGGCAGTGCTGCCTCTGAAATAGCTCCTCTGTTCTCATCTCCCTCCAACCTCTCTGCCACGGCTATCGTTCCAGACTAAACATCCCCGGGCGTGTGGGGTCAGCTTCCAAACAGGCTTCCCAGAACAGTCTTTCTCCCCGTCTGTCCTTCACAGCTGCCTCTGCTGCCTCTCAAAACCAACGTGATCATGTTGACTCTCTTCCAGAAAACCTTCCATGGCTCTTGTACTCCCGTCTCCCTTCCACATGTGACTCTAGCCCAACTCTTTACTCTTTACCTTCTCCCAACCCACAACACCTGCCCTCAAATCTTCTATTGTGGCATAGGACACCTTACACATTCACACACACACACAAGTTCCACTTGTGATATACACTGGATTTGATGTTGCTGGTTGTGACCCATTAAAGTGATTTAATGACTCACAACTTAGTGTTGGAAAAACTCTGTTCCCAATTCATCAAACTCCCTGGCTTCCCTAACCAAGAGCACGCGCGCCTCTCATCCCTGAGCTCCATCCCCGTTTGTCTACCGCCGATCCTCAGCCCGCTCTGCTTTTTCAGCACTTTGTGTCTGCCTGCCTTTTATTTGAATCCGTTGTCTTTGGCTGGCTGTCACCTCGGATACTAAGCTCCCTGAAGGCAAGGTCTAGCATTGTTTTATACCCTCAATACAATGAGTTGTGCATATGAAGTGCTCAACAAATGTTTTTGAACAAATGTTTTTGAAATGCATTAAAAGTCAAGGGCAGTGGGTAGAGTGGAATCAGGAGGCAGCTAAGCTGCCCTTGAGGTGGGAGTGAGGCAAGGAGTCAGGGCTCACCGGGGTGCGGATGACATTGAGCAGGGTCTTGTCATGGTAAATGCAGACCTCTCCATTGGCTAGCCCGGCCATGACGGCCTGCAGGCCCCGGGAATGCTGCTCCAGGAGGTTCATGGTCAGGATGGCTGCAGGCATCTGCACCGTCCACAGCCTCTTACCCTGGGAGGGAATAGCCAGGTGTCTGCAGGGGTCTTAGGGGTTAGAATGGACAGAGGGGGTGGCTAGAATTGCTGGGAAGGGGACCTGGGAGACATGCCTGGAGGGGTGGGGGTGGGTGCTTGCCCGGAGGCCATACCTTGTGGGTGAAGCCATGCAGGCTGTCTTGGTTGCTGCCCACCACCAGGACCTTGTGGACCCGGACAAGCCCCACAGGCTGGGCGCTCAGCTCGATGCAGTACTTGGGGCACTTGGAGTCTCTGTGGAGTAGAGAGACTCTCCTAGCCCAGAGAAACCCTCTCTCTCTCCCTGGCTTACCCTCCTCTTTCTAAGCCCCATAGACTATCCTGGAAGGAACCTTGGCCCCAAAGCAGAGGACCATGGTATTCTTCCCACCTGTACCTCTTAATAGCTGTGTGACCTTGAGGAACATGAAGTGTGTCCTCCTTCCTGGCCTCCCTCCCACCTTCACTACAGGGATCTGTGTGATGACCTGGCAGCTGACCGTTTACAGTGAGTGGAGCCAGATGTAGTGCCAGTGGACTTAGGCACTTTAGTAATTTATCAGAGTTGTTGTGCTTCCATGTCCTGACCTCTGAATCTCTTTCTCTCTCTTTTAAAAAATATATTGTTATTAATTTCAGAGAGGAAGGGAGAGGGAGAGATGGAAACATCAATGATGAGAGAGAATCATTGATCGGCTGCCTTCCACACGCCCCCTACTGGGGATTAAGCCCACAACCCCAGGCATGTGCCCTTGACTGGAATCGAACCCGGGACCCTTCAGTCCACAGGCTGACACTCTATCCACTGAGCAAAACCGGCTAGGGCTGAATCTGTTTCTCTTACCCAGAAAGTAGGGGTAGTTCCTGCCTACCAATCACAGGCTATGGCCCATTTTCTTCATCACCAAGTCTGGGCCAACGTCATGTCCCAGCTGAGACCCTCCCACCGGTCCCTGGGCCTCCTGCCAATCTACCCTCCACCAGCAGAGTAATCTTTTAAATGTGTAAATGGATCATGTCATTCTTCTGAGTAAAATCCCACAGCAGCTTTCCACTAGACTTCAGATAAAACCCAAAATCTTGACCACATCCTAATGGGTCCTGCATGAGCCAACCTGGTCTTCACGTCGTTTCTGCCCACCCTCCTCCGTGCCCACCTCGCTTGAGCAGCACATGCCAGTGTCTCCCCACCTGAGGTTCTTAGTTCTCTCTGCCAACACTCCTCCTGCACTTTGTGACAAACTGGCCCCTTCCTCACCTTCACGTCATTTCCACGGACAGGCATTTGCTGACCACCTTGACCCCATTATTTCTTCCCACTGAGCCTGCATTTTCCCTCCACTGCATGTATCCAATTTGCAATATTATCTTGGTTTGTTGACTTTAATGTCTATCTTCCCATAAGGGTAGGAACTGCGTTCATTTTGTTCATCAATACCTTATACAATGCTTAAGTAGGTGCTCAAAACATCTCGCAATTAAAAAAATGAATGTTGTAAGGAATACCAAACTACCCGCTGCAAAGTGCCTCACACCTATAAAACAATATAACACATATGAGAGACTATTTTTATTTCTTCCAATTTCTGATTGCATTGCTTATGTGCTTCAGCCACCCAGCTGGTCTCTCACTTCGCCAACCCCCATCACACAAGCCTCCAGATACCCCCTGTGCTCCTGGTTCCGCCTCCTACGTGCACGTCTCAGCTCTTTCCATTCCCCAATTCCAGCCCAAGCCCCCTGCTTGTCTTGCAAACCCCAGAAACTGCCAGGTATCTGAGATGTTCTCTCTGGCCCGAGACCACGTGTGGCTACCTTCTCAGGATGTAGATGTTCCCATTGCGGCAGGCAGCGGCAAGCCGGAACTCCACATCGAACTGGCCAGAAACCTCCAGGAAGACGGGGACGCTGGGTAGGTTCATCTGCGAAGAAGAGGCTCAAACATCCCTTTTCTCTGGAGCCCCAGTCCTTCCCTACCTTGAAGGGACCGACTCCTCTTTATCTGAAATCCCAACTTCCTCACGCATACCCAGCTGGTCAGTTTAAACTCGTACAATTTTTCTGGAGGGAAACTGAGCAACGTGTAGCACAAGCCTTTGACTAAACTACGCCACTTCTAGGAATGCAGCCTAAGGAAATATTCAGACAAGCATGCAAAGACATTTGGGCAAGAATGCCTACTGCAGTGGTGTTAACAGTGAAAACTATTATTGGAAAACAACTTAAGCCCACAATAGGTGACGGGGTAAATACATGTGGTGAATCTATGAAATGGATACTGTGAGGCCTTTGAAAAGGAGGATGTGGTTTTATATAGATGTGGAAAGACTGATGAGCTACTGCTATGTGAAAAGAGCAAGTTATACGATCCTGTACCACAAGGCCATTTTTGTAAAAAAATATATATATAGTTATATATCTATGTCTAAATATGAAAATGTCAGGAAAGACATATGATGAAACTTTAATGGTAAATGTCTGTGAGTGGTGGGATTTCTTTATATATTTTTTCTTTATGCTTATCTATATTTTATAATTTTTCATGTATTACCAAGAACTGGGAGCAGGAGATGTGGGGGGACAGAGGGAGGGAATGCAGCCTGGGCCTCAGGTGTGCTGTTTCAGGCCCCACACTGACCGTGGCCAAAGTGGTGAAGGCCTCCGGGTCCAGCACCAGGAGCTCCTTGTTCTCAGTGCCCAGCACCAAGCAGGACACAGCGTCTTCGTCAGCCAGGTTCTTCTTTAAGGTGGTCATGGTGGTGATGACTGTCTGCAGAAGGACTCCATGGGTCAGTCCGGATCCCCACACACCATTCTCCCCATTCACCCCCAAGACACCACAGGAGGGAAGAAAGAGGGTAAAACAGGAGGAAGAGTATCAGAGAGGCAAAAGAAGATTTATGTACAAAGGTGTTTAGTGCAACAAACCTCACTTTCTAACAAAAGAAGATTGTCTAAGTCAGTGATGGCAAACCTATGACACGTGTGTCAGAGGTGACACGCGAACTCATTTTTTTGGTTGATTTTTCTTTGTTAAATGGCATATAAATATCAAAAATATAAGTCTTTGTTTTACTATGGTTGCAAATATCAAAAAATTACTATATGTGACATGGCACCAGAGTTAAGTTAGAGTTTTTCAAAATGCTGACACACCGAGCTCAAAAGGTTCGCCATCACTGGTCTAAGTAAATTATGCACTATCCATATGATCCTAAACCATGCAGTCATTTAAAAAATCACATTTTAAAAGAAGATTCAAAGATAGGGAGAATACTTCTAATGTATTAAGAGAAAAAATAGGTAAAAAGTTACATTAGTATAATCTCAGTTTTTAAAAATGAATAGAAAAACATGCTGAAAGGCTAAAGCCTTAAATACTAAGACTGGTTATCTCTGGACAACAAGCTCACAGGTGCTATTTAATTTCTCAGTGTGCGTGTCTGTAATTTCTACAGTGGGCACATGTTCCTTTGTCATTGTGATCGGAGAGAGAACAAAAGAGAAGGGGATGACCCCTTTTTAGGAATTTCTCCTATGGAAATATTTTAGCAGGACCAAATGTTTCTTTGAATAAAGCTGCTCACTGTGTGATTATCTTTTTCCCCCCAATATATTTTTATTGATTTCAGAGAGGAAGGATAGATAGAAACATTAATGATGAGAAGGAATCATTGATCGACTGTCTCCTGCACGCCCCCTACTGAGGATCGAGCCCACAACTGGGGCATGTGCCCTTGACCGAAATCGAACCCGGGACCCTTCAGTCCTCAGGCCGACGCTCTATCCACTGAACCAAACCAGCTAGGGCTGTGTGATTATCTTTAAGATTACAAGCTGAGTGGAAGGAGAAAGGTTATAGAAATATGGAACTTAGTGGCTCCCAATCATGTACCCATGACACAATTAGAAAGCTTGCCCTCTGCCCCAAAACTGAATCTTTTGAGCAACGATTCACTTCCTGGTTTTAGAAGTACTCAAAGATATTGACAGCTGTGGATCTGAGCTGCTGACCAGCAGGAGAGAACGTGCTTCTCACAGAACTGGTCTAAGACTAGCCAACGGCTGAGGACTGTGTTGATCAACATGTTTGGCTCAAGTGACCTCATGGCTCCCATGAGGCCTTTTTAAAATGCAGAGAACAGCTCTGGGAGTCTGTCCCTGGACTCAGGGTCAGCCCCCAGGCCAGGAGCCAATAGAGTTCATCAGTGAATAGGTTCATCAATAAAGCAATTAAAAGTATAACTAAGAAAAAAACTATGAAGTGAATAAAAGGGACACATTTCTTGTTCAATGAGTTGCATGTGGCTAGTTATATAAACACTGAATGACATAATGAAAAATCAATTAAATAATCCAGGGCCACTAAAACCATAGTTCTTAAATTATTTAATGTTCAAAATATGTCATGTTACTCAAGGGAAGCAGGACAGAAAAGTGTATTTATGAAGGAAATGTACCAAAACAAGAAGAGCAAGTACCTCAGGTAGTGAGACTGTAGTCATTTCTATTTCTCCTTTATACTTTTCTTTTCCAAATTTTCTCTTATGCGAACATATTACCTTTACCCTCACGACAATGAAAGCTCTACAAAGTTATATAACTACAGGCCAAGCCAAAGCTGCCACTTGGCTGGAAAAGCAGAGGGACTGCCACTTTGTGGCCATATCTATGTGGCGGGATTGGAAGGGAAACTGCAAAATGAAACTAGTCAGGTCTGGCTGTAGAATTTACCACTGATGTTAAAAAATTACCCACATTTTTAATGGAGAAATGAAGACAAGGGGCATTACCTGACGTTTGATGGCCTTGGACTTGTGCTGGTTCACGAACGCCTCCATTTCACTCAGCTCCAGCTGCAGAAACCTGGAGAGAACATGCAGCTGCGTGCCCCGGGCCTGGCTACCCACAGGCCACTCAGCACTCACTGCCCCCCGGAGCTGCCGGAGCCCAGGCCCTCAGAGGGCCCTTACCTGAGCGACTGCACAGACAATGGCACCTCTGCCTTCTCCCTGCAAATAGGGGCAATCATGGCAGGTTTAGTTGAGGAACAGAGCCCCGGGGTTAGACCAAGAGCTCTGGGATGAAAGAGTCGGAGAGGAGGGCGGGGTGGGAGGTGGAGGAAGGGGAGGTGGGCTCTCACCGGATGTCTTCCAGCATCTCCTTCAGGGTCATGGGGTCGATCCGGTCCTATAACAGCATAGGAAGGAGGGAAAGCCTGTGAACTCCAGAGCCAGGCAGAGAAGGAGGATGCCCCAGTGGCTGCCATCTTTGCCTTCTTGTTCCCATCCCCACATCACTTACCTCTTTGGCTTGGTTCCAAAGATCTTCTTCTAGGGGGTTTGCAGGCAACTGGGGCAGGCTGAACTTGAAGTAGGGCCTAAGGTTCTTATACACATACACGCAAGGGCCTGAAGCAAGTGCCAGAGCTGGTGTTCGGGGTTCATGGTGGTCCTTGAGGAAGGTGGCAGCAGCGGCCGGTAGCTCAGGCAGTGGGCTTTCAGTCAGTACTCTGGGTCCTTTGAGCACCTTCAGGCGGGGCTGCTGCCCGCCCGGGCCAAGGTCCCCCACCACCAGCTGTAAAGAGAGGCAGCTTACTCCAGGCTCAGGGCCTAAGACCTTGCCCCGGACCCTCTTCTTGGGCTGTCCTTTTGCTGGTACTCATTCATTCACTCCCACCCCATAGCAAATGCTCTGCAATAAGGCTTGCAAGCTCTGTGACCTTGGGAAAGTTGCATAAACTTCCTGTGCCTGTTTTCCCACCAGCAAAATGGGTCTATCAACTTCATGACACTTGTAGTGAAAATCAAATGAGATAATGAGTTACAGAACATGGCGAGTCCTAGTGAGGAGTAGGTGGCAGCTGATGTTTGCAGTATTCATTCAGTAAACATTTCAGGGCCTGCTCCCTGCCAGGCACTATTCTAGACACTGGGACGGTGGCCCAGGTCAGTGAGGCACTGGAAACTCTGGGCTTCTGACACCTGACTTCCAAATGGGAACACAGCTAAGGAAGCAGAAGCAAGCATGCAGAGCAGAATGTGCTCTGTGGATGCAGAGAACAAAAACAAGCTCTTCAGTCTGTTTTTTTGTTTTGTTATTCTTTAATTCTCATCCGAGGATGTGTTTAGAGAGGAAGGGAGAGAAAAAGAGAATGAGAGAGAGAAACATTGATGTGAAAGAGAAACACCAATTGGCCATCCCCCACACACATGCCCCAACCTGGAATTGAACCTGCAACCTGGGAATGTGCCCTGGTTGGGAATTAAAACCCACAACCTTTTGGTGTACAGGATGATGCTCCAGCCGAGACAGGGCCAGTCTTCATTTTTCACCCTCCAACCCATACTCCATGCCACTGCTGCTGCCATGCAAGCCCATTCTCCTGACGAGGCCTTCAAGGCTCTCTGATCTAGTTCCCAACTTGTTTACCATCACCTTCGCACCCATGCTACGCTCCAGCCAGAATGGGGGCTGCCACAGAACGTCTGGATTCCGAGCACGTACAGTGCACCAGGAGCCACGCCAGGAATTCCGTTTAATCTTCTCAACACCATATGAGGTAGGTGTTATTGTTAGCCCCATGTCACAAATGAGAAGGCTGTGGCTTAGCGCTATTACGTAAATGTTCACACAGCTCGTATGTGGTAGATCTGGAACTGGAACCTAGTCTGTCTGAATCCGAAGCCAGTGGCCTTAACTACTATTTTACATTGGCCTCAACTTCTAACTCCAAAATTCCTCTTTCCACGTATGCTGTGAACTTCCAAGCCTCTGTGCCTCTGCTTGTGATGCTGGGTTGCTCTCCCCTCCTCTCTTCTGTGCGTTCTTCATATACTTCCTTCATCCTTCAAAAGGCAGTTCACATGTTACTGCCTCCTGGTGCCTCCAGAGAGCTTTCATTATCCTCTCACTGGTGCTCCCACAATACTTTCCATATGTTCTATTTTAGCACCCATCATTTCCCCACAAATAGTTATCAAGTACCTGATTTGTGCCAGGCGCTGGGTTAGATGTTGGGAATCAACAGTAAGCAAACTAGTCATTAAAAAAGGCACCCCGCCAAAGCATTGAACATTTTACATTTGTTAGCGGGTCAGATTTCTCCATACTTCACTGCTGTAAACTCAGTGCCAAGCACACACTGGTGTTCAGTCTCTATCTCCTCCAGACTGTACACTGATTCATTTCTGAGTTTACTGTCTGCACAATGGCTGGCACACAGTAGGGGTTCACTGTATGCTTGTTGAATTGCTAAGTGCATTACATATAGGAATTTGGGGTCAAAAGGCAACAAATCCTACCGCACTTTCCATGTATCCTTGAGCCGCCCACCTAATGCGCCCAGGACAAAGGTTGAGCTATATAGTGGAACAAATAAATAACAGAATCCGACAGGCCCAGGTCTGCCGCTTTCTACAAACTCAGTAAACTTAGCCTCTCTGAATCCATTTCCCCATGAACAAGATGGGGATCAATAATATCTAAGTATGTGAAAATGCCTCAAAGCGGGTCTAGTCCAGAAATGGATACTTAATATATGTTAACTTCCTTTCTTTAGCCCAATATATCTTCCAACCTTTAAAAGAAAACACGCCTGTGCCTGGCCCCGACCAGTGTGGCTCAGCTGGTTGGAGCATGTCCCGTACACTGAGGTCACGGGTTCCATCCGATCGGGGCGTGTACGGGAGGCAACCAGTCACTGTTTCTCTTTCTCTCTCCCTTCCCTTCTCTCTCTCTCTAAAAAAAAAAAAAAAGTTCTGGGGTGAGAACTAAATAAATAAATAAAAATAAAAACCTGTGCCTTTAAAATTATTTATTTCTATGTTTACATTTTATTTACCTTTATGTTTATGTATTTATTTTTAAATATATATACATTTTTAAAATTTATTTCAGAGAAGAAGGGAGAGGGAGATAGAAACATCAATATTGAGAGAATCATTGATTGGCTGCCTACTGCATGCCCCCTACTGGGGATCGAGCCCAGGACCCAGGCCTCAACTTGGTTCATGGGTCAAACGGGCTATTTTTATGTTTAAAATTAAATTTCAACCTTTTTATTATGGAAAAATTTCAGTCACAGACAAAAGTAGACAGACTCATATAATGAACCCATCACCCAGCTTCAACCATTATCAGCTCATGGCTAATCTTAAAATCGATGTCTTTCTGATAAACATAAAAGTCCCTTCAAGTCCCTTCTACTTCCCCTCCAGATTCTAAGCCCTCACATCCAGCCAAGGGAGGTGCCTGCCCTTCCAGCAAAGAATTAACAAAACTAAGGGGCTTTGTCTTAGCAAAATGCCCAGCAGCACTTGTTCTGCTTTACTTTCTGCATTCTGTATTATGAAATCTATGGGACCTCTTCACCTTCTGCATAAAGATAAAATTTAACACTAGCCTGGCCGGCATGGCTCAAAGGATAGGGCATCAGCCTGCGGACTGAAGGGTCCCAGGTTCGATTCTGGTCAAGGGCACATGCCTGGGTTGCAGGTTCAATCCCCAGTGTGGGAGGCAGCCAATCAATGATTCTCATCATTGATGTTTCTCTCTCCCTCTCCCCCCCTCCTTCCTCTCTGAAATCAATAATAAAAAAAATTAACACTAAATGTGCCATTTCAGAGTACTCATGAATTCCACCCAGATTATGCTGAGCTTCTTTGGGGCCATCGGGACATGTCAATTCTGGCATCTCCCCCCCCCCACCCCCCCACCCCCGCTACCCCCCCAGTTCTCTTTCTGCGGCGGTGATACCGTACCTTGTACTCCCCGTCCCCATGCAGATCTGCCAGCGCTGGAAAACACAAAAGAGCCATAAGCCAGGGCATCAGCCCAGCGGCTTCACTACAGAACCGTCATCTGACAACTCATCTCCCCAGAACCGGGACAGCAGCCCCAGACTCACCCAGGCAGGCGGAAAAGGTGTGGATGTTGGCCAGGGGGTCGTAGTGCGCATCCAGCCATTTCGAACTGGCTTCATTGCTGGGAGAGGAGGGAAAGAGTTGGAGAGCGAGTACCCAGGGATGGAGCCCGTCTCTGAGAGTGAGGTGTGTGGGGAGCCCCGAACTGGGGATCCAAGTCCAGGCTCCATCACTGACCGCGGGACACACACACACACACACGCGACACACTGCTTGGGCCTGTTTCCCTAGCTGTTCAAGAACGTCAGGAGTCAGATCCCGGGGGCACCCTCTTCACATCTGTATGAAAAGAGGCCGCAAGGACTTTGGCCTTCACCTCTCAGCTTTGCCGCCGTCGAAATCCAACGGAGACGCAGCCGCCATCTTCGCAGGCGTCGCCCTGGCAACGGGCTCTGGCCAGCCGCCGTGCAGCATCCAAGCGCTCCGGGTTCCGGAAAGCTCGCGTACAAACGTTCCGGCAGCGCAACGTTCCGGCCCGAGCCTGGGGAGCCATGCGGGATGTGCTGGCTTCTTTGCTGGGCTTCTGGCGGCTAAAGCGCAATCCCTCATCCCAGCTCATAGGATTTATCTTTGCTCCTTCCCAGCCGCAGCACCTGGGCCCTGTGATCTCTGGGTCAGCGGCAGGGCGCAGCCCTTCCAGTGTTTGAGCAGCAAAAGTAACTGGAACCATCCTCAAGCTGAAAAGGGCCATGTCCTTTCTTCCCGCCGCACTAAAAGGTCCAGGCTCAGAAAACAAAACGCAAGGCTCAAGAGATTACATCCTAGGATTCTGACTGGAGTTGCGGGTTTCTAGTTTTTAGGCTCCCAGAATATTTCAAAACACAAGAAATGCCACAAATGAGGAGTGCAGAAATTGTGCCATGTTCAATTCTGTAACTGTGCGCACATCCTCAGGGGATGGACGCCTGGAAATGACCCTCCTGCCCCCTCCCCAGCCCCTGATCCCACTACCCTGGTGGGAGCAAAAGAAAAGTGAAGCAAAGACGAGGAGAGATTACTCAGACCACAGTATTTATTTATTTCTAATATTTATTTTTCTGGTTATAAAAGTAATCCATGAAGAGCCCTAGACAGGGAGAGGTTTTGAGTCCTGCAGGCTCTAGACAGGTCACTTCTCAGAACTTCCATTTCCTCATCTGGGAATCAGGATAAGGCGCCCTGCCTTGCCCATTCCACAGAGGGCAGCACAGATCAAATGAGATAACACAGGGAAGTAGTTGGTAAAGTGGAAAGTGCTGCCAAATGGAAGGGGTTAGTGTCACCACCCTCGGCTGAGGTAGCACCAAGGCCTGAGCTCCTGCCCCTCCCTTAGCCCCTGATGCGCACATAAAAAGGGGGCCCCTTGCAGCCTTGGTTTGATGGAGTGGGGGAGGGGCTGTACAAATCTGCTTTACGCCTGGCCAGATGGCGCCTCACAGGGGCCCTTCCAGAACTGGGCATCGGCTGTGGCCAGCTGGGTGAGAACCTCCTCCAACTCGGGCCCATCCTCTGGGAAGCGCTCGGAGAAGGATCGGATGAGACCGGCAGCCGAGGCCTCGTACTCAAGAAGCTGCACTTCTGAGCCTGGGGAGGAGATGGAGAGAAAACAGCAGCAGAGAAAGGTCTTAATAGGGAAGCAGAGTTGTCATCACCATCAGCAGCAGCAGCAGCGGCGGCTAGTTCTTCCTGAGCTCTTACCATGTGCCAAAAATTGTGTCCAATGTTTTAGGTTTATTATCTATTCCTCCTTACAATAACCCTACGAGGAAGGAAATATTAGAGGGGACGTATTTAATGAGTTGCTGCATTCATTCATTCATTTAATAAAAGATGTATGATGCCAGGTGCCATGCCAGGATAAACAGACACTGTCCTTGGCCGCTCCTCAACCTCTAAGCCCCAGTTTCCTCATCTGTGAAGTGGGGGTGAGCACAGTACCTCTCCCCTCAAGAAGCTGTAGTGATTAAATACAATAATGCATCAAGTGAGTGCTCAACAAGTGCTAGCAGCGTTATCTCTGACCTATTTCCTCATCTCTTAAATGGGGCAGCTCCGAGGGTCCTCTGAACACTCCTGGAAGCTTCCCTCTAACTCACATCCCCCCACAGTGCCTTGTTGTGCTCTGTGGCACTGTGCGCTGTATAGAGCTAAGAGCACAGGCTCTGGGTTCAGATGGCCCAAGTTCAAACTCTGGTTCTGCCACCCGCTAGTTGTGTGACCTCAAACAAATACAGGCAGTCCCCCTGTGTCTCAGTTTCCAGCTGAAAAATGGGGACAGTTACTTCCTCATTAGGTTGTTGGGAGTTAATCCATGGGAAGTTTTTACCCAGTGCCTGGCATATGAAAGTCCTCAGAAGTTAGCTATCATCATCACTACCAACACTATCTTTGGAAATCCAAACAACAACAAAAAGAAATAAAAAAAAATCCAACCTGTCCTTCAGGCCTCCTGTAATCACCACTTCCTCCCCAGAACCTTCCCCCGACTCCCTTGAAGGTGGATGTGACCTTCTCTCTTCCTGTTCAAACCACTGTTTGCGTCTCCTGGGCACTCATGCAGGCTTTCCTAATGGGCTGTGAGCTACTTGAGGCGAGGGTCTGGGTCCGATTCACCTCTTGATCCCCAATGGCCCTTGCTGGGCAGAACAATCAGAGTGATGACGATACTGTCCATGGAACCAACACTTACTGCGTGCCCAGCATGATCCATATTCATTCATTCATTCACTCATTTGACAGGCACTGAGCAGCTCGTGTGCCAGGCCCTGTGCTAGGTGCAGGGGATATGCTGCTTCTGCTGTCATGGAGACGAGGCAGACAGGAAAATGGCAGAGTGATGGGTGCATGAAGAAGAGAAAGCCAAGAGGGACCAACGGGGTTGCTTTAGATTGAGGGGTCAGCGACAGCCTCTCCCAGGAGATGCCGTTATATAGAGACCCAAATGACAAGAAGAGCCATCCAGACAAAGATCTGGGAGAGGACCACGCCAAGCAGAGGGAACAGCGAGTGCAAGGGTTATAAGAGCAGAGCAAGCTCAGGGTGTTGGAGAAACGGAAAGGCCCATGTGCCAGGAAGGCAGTGAACCAGGCAAGAGGGTCGCTGAGGTCGGCAATGGGCCAGGGCCAAAGCCCATGGAGCCTCTGGAGTGTAGAGTAGAGTTTAGGATAAGCCTCTTAAATGCTTCTTCCTCACCAGTAGGAGGTAATTACCGAATTTAACCCTCACTACTGCCCCGGATGTGGTAGTGAAGAGGAAACACTTTTAAATTCACTCTTGGCTCATCTAATATCGAGCTATAAGCCTTGAGTAATTTACTCTCTGTGCCTCAATTGTCTTATCTGTAAAATGGGGTAATAAAAATATCTACCTCATTAGATTATTGTGAGGGTTTAAAGGGTTGGTCCATGGAAAGCACTTAGAACTTGAAGGAAGTACTTAATTCAGGCTCACTACAATGTAAGCACACATCAAGGCTGGCTTTATGAATGAAGACACCCAAGCCCAGAGCAGCCAAGTGCTAGGACAAGGTCGCAGAGCAGTTCCGAAGCTCATGCTCTAACCGCTGATTGGCACCGCCTCTTCATAGGTGCCTCGTGAGCCAGATGTCAGGGTAGACGCGTCAAGGGGGGAGGGAAAGTGAATCAGCAGGTGCTGGGATCCCTAAGGGCTTTGAATACAAAAGATCCAAGTGCAATGCACACAGAGTCAGGGCTTCTGGGAATGGGATCATCACTTGAGAAAGTAGAGGGACCACAGGGCTATGATTTCTGTCCTGGCTCTGCTGAGTCACGTTGTCCCCTGGGTTCTACTCGGTCCGCTGGGTCCCAACCCACTGCCTGATGTGACTCACTTCAGGGCGAGGTCTGATTCTCTGGTACCATGCCTGCCTGCCCTGGGGTCTGCATGTTCCACTAGCCCTGGCTCTGCTGGCCTTTCTCAAACCTTCTGTTCACATCTTATCATCAGCATGACCACGGACAGTGGTAGTGATGGTGGTGATGGTAGATGCCAAGGTTTTGGCCTGAGGTTTGGCATGAGGAGGACTGTGGCAGGGAGGTAGGTGGGAGATAGCCTTCCCTGGGCCCCTGGCCAGTGGCAGGCCTCCTCTGGGCTCCCACAGGGCTGCACGGCCCCCACCAAAGGAGGCTCAGGAGTCCGTTACCTTCGAGGCGAGTGTTGGGCTGAACGATGAGCTTCCGAGATTCCTTGCGGAGCAGCACCGTGTCCCTGAGGCTGAGGAAGCACTCGGGGGGAGCATCCGTGACCGCCGCATACCCCTCGTACAGGGCCCGGCCTCCGGACACATCCCCTGTGGACTTCAGTACCTGTGGGCAGGCAGAAGGAGTCAGTGCCCGGTGGGCGCCCACCCCGCATCCACAGGGCGCTGCCGGGGCCGCAGCTGACGGCGCCCAGCCCTGAACCACACGTGCTCTTGGTGTTGCTCTGCTGAAGAGGACAGACAGGCATGCTAAGTGCTTAGCACACAGTGAGTGCCTGTGAAAATACCTAACATATATGTTATAAAGAATAAGACACCATGCAACCGCCACCCAGCTTAAGAGTTCGTCCAACTGCCTTTCCTGGCCTGCACCCTGTGGCCTCCGGGCTGAAGAAACAGCCCTCAATTCTGTGCTTTTATTCCCTTGTTTTCCCCTCAACCACACATTACGTAAATGTTGCCGTGTTCTGTGATTTGCTTTTTCTGCTCAAGTTATGCCTGAGATTCACTTGTGTTCACGCATGCAGCCCTAGTTCGCACGGCTGTACGGTGTTCCACTTGTAAACACACACAAGCGAACCTCTTCTGTTGATGGGCAACCTGTGCTTTTGCCACCCAGTACGGCTGGGACAGCCTCGTATGATGAACGTCCAGGAGACGCGATGGTCTGGAGGCCGGGGGACCGCGCAACCTTACGGGCAACATGCAGGTCGTTCTCCAAAGTCGCACTAACTCAGTCGGGGAAGCAGGTGGCAGTCACTGCCCCGCATATCGGGCTGCTGCGGGCAGTTTTGATTTTTGCCACGGGCGTAAATCTCACAGGGTTTCATTTATGCTTCCCTGATGACTGATGAGATCGAACATCTTCCCATAAATTGGTGGCTTCTTATTTTCCTCTGTGTTCATGGCTTTTGCTTATTTTTCTGTTGGATTGTCTTTTCTGCCTCCTGCACACCCACATAAGGGATCAAGCCCGCAACCCGGGCATGTGCCCTGACCGGGAACTGAACTGTGACCTCCTGGTTCATAGGTGGATGCTCAACCTCTGAGCCATACCGACTGGGCTCTTCTTTATTTTTTTAAAATGTTTTTATTGGTTTCAGAGAGGAGAAGGGAGATGAATAGATAGAATCATCAATGATGAGCGAGAATCATCAATCAGCAGCCAACCTGCCTGCCCCCTACTGGGGATTGAGCCCACAACCCGGGCATGTGCCCTGACTGGGAATCAAACGGTGACTTCCAGGTTCATAGATTAACGATCAACCCCTGAGCCACACCGGTCGGGCTCTTCACTTTTCTAAAAATTCTTTATACATTTAGAGACTAACCTTCGTTAATATATATGCTAACATATAAGTACCCTGGCCTAGTTTGACTCATCTTCTCACCTCCTATATGGTGACTTGTAATGAACAAAAGTTATTTCTGATGGAGTTAAAGAGATCAATCTTTTCCTTGATGGCTTGTGCTTCTCGTGTTTAGAGACATTCTCCTTCATCCTGAGGTCAGTTTAAAACTTTGCCTTTCACATTTAAAGCTTTAATCTCTCTGAGACTGGTTGTGTGTATGGTATCAGGAAGAAATCCAATTCATCTCAATAAGGACAGCCTGTTGCCTCAGCACCACTTTCTGAACGGTCCCTCCTTTCCCCAGTCATCTGCAAGGCTACGTCTGCCATATGCCAAACAGTCGAGGCCTGGTTCTTGGTTCTGTTCCACTGGTCAGCATGTCTATTGCTGCCCCAGTGCAACACTGAACCCAATAATCTTAGAATAAATTCTGGGAGCAAGTCTCCCAGCCCGTTCTGCTTCAGCAGTGCCTCGGCTCTTATTCAGTCCCCTGTGCTTCCACCTAACCACTTTCGCTCAGTGGATAGAGCATCAGCCCGAGGACTGAAGGGTCCGGGTTCGATTCCAGTCAAGGGCACGTACCTCGGTTGCAGGCTCGATCCCCCACCCTGACCAGGTGCCTGTGGGAGGCAACCAATTAATGTGTCTCTATCACATCGATGTTTCTCTCTCTCTGTTTCTCCCACTCTCTTCCATTCTCTCTACAAGTCAATGGAAAAATATCCTCAGGTGAGGATTGATAAATAAATAAACAAATTTTACAATCAGCTTGTCAAGTTCCATGAAAAATCCTCTTGGGGCTTTATTCACCCTTGCTGAACTCTGTTATTAATTTCAACAACTCGTCTGTAGAGCCTTTTGGCTTGCCTATGAAGCCAGTCCTATCACCTGCAGAACGGGAAATCGGGCAGACAAGCAGGGGGGTGGGTCTGGAGGGGCCTCCGAGGCAAGAGGCCTCCGCGTACCTGGAGTCTCCGTAGGAACCGCTCCAGGGCGGGCTTGCCCACTGACCGGATCTTGCTGCGGTCCAGGCGGACCCGGGCATCCGGCCGTCCATCGGCGCCTGTGGTGGGAGTGATGGTAACGAGTCCCTCGCCGGCCTCCAGTAGGACCCTCAGGATCACAAACCGGGCCTGCATGTGCGCCTGCAGGGCCAGGGAGAAAGGAGTCGTTTGTAGCCCTGAGATAAGATATAGTAAGTGTTCGGTCCAAGACCTGATATATAGTTCTTGCTCACTGTCAGTTATCCTTACTGTATTCTCTTCTTTCCTGCCTACTCCTCTTCCCTCAGATGCCCCCTCCTTCCTTTGCTCATAAGGGAGGGCAGGCTGCCCTGGGGGGCACAGAGGCCATTTCCAGGCAGGACCTGCGCACCCCTGGCCTCCAGCACGGCCTCTGCTGCTCCAAACTCTGCCCTTGTGAGAGCAGTAGCCTCACCACTCAGACCCCAAGCACCTTCTCCTCCACAATCTTGTTTGCATTCAACAGAGGGACAGAGAGGGCATCGCTATTCCCAATTTACAGATGACAAAACAGAGGCCCAGGGAGGTCACGTGACTTGCTCAGGGTCGCACAGCTGCTAAGGGAGAGCCAGGGCTCACTCAGACCCACGGTTCCCGACTCTAAAATGTGTATTCTTCCGATGATATAATATTGGCTCCTGAAAGCATACTTATTTGACTTTTTAAAACATTCTACTGCTTAGCCTATTTCCAAAGGACATCTCGTACCCGAGCAGTCAGGCCTGATGGCTCTGGAGGCAGATGCTTGGATTTGAACCCTGGCTCTGCTACTCACCAGTAAGATACTTAACCTCTTTGGGCCTCGATTTCCTCATCTCTAAAATAACAGTAATAATAGTACCTACCTCCCGGGGTTGGTACTGGGGACAAATGAGTTAATTCATGTAAAGTGCTTAGAACTGGGCCTGGCACAAAGTCCTAAGCTAGTCATCTATTAGGAGTCACAGTCAAGTCATCTCACTTGATTCCCTCCAAGGTGGGCAGGGAGCTCATTACTCCCATTTCACAAGACACTGACGTGACCTGTCCCCAGACGCAGTGGAGTCTGAGATTAAACCCCGCCCTGTACCCAGAATCCTGATCCTGGCCCCCATCTCGGGCTCCCCCACTCCTGAGGGCCCCCAGGGCCCCACCTGTCTCCAGTTGGAGGCCTCAGGGGTGTAGAACTCCAGAGCCAGCAGCCCAGCCCGGACCATGTTGAGCCAGTTCACGTAGATCACATCTTCCGCATCAGCCCCCTCGAAGCCAAAGATCCTGGGGACAGGAGAGGGCGGTGGCAGGGGGGTCGGAGGCTGCCTGGGCCCTGCCCTCCCTGCGGGCCCCCCTCCGCCCAAAGAGGAGGCAGCCCCCACGCCCGCTGCTCGTACTCCAGCACTTGGGGGTGGAGGCAGAGGTAGAGGCCCACGCTCTCTGCCCGGCACTCTTCGTAGCTGGAGGCGATGGTGCTGAACTTGCTGTCCCAGGTCTCCCCGCTCCGGTACCAGCTCTGAATCTGGGAGGGGAGACCCAGGAAGCCGGTGTAAGGATGGCTGCCACCCCACCTGTGCCCACCCTCCCAGCACCCTGGGGCTCAGCCGAGGCCACCCTCACCTGCTCCCCTGTCTCTGGGTTGATCACTGTCTTCTGGTCGAAGTTGAACGCTCCTTTCTCATCCTGCAAGAGAAGGGTCATTGATGGGGCATGGGGGGCGGGGGGGGGGCGGCGGCGAGTCGGAGGGAGGAAAAGGTACCCATGCCCAGGTCTGGGTCCTCAGCCCTGGGCTCCAAGAGCCTGATAAGTGGCCCAGAAAAACGACTGGGGAGCCGTGAGCGGACAGCAGGAGCAGCAGGTCCAGCGACACATCGCTGCCTCCAAACCTGGGTCCTGTGATACCCGCTGCCCCCTCAGAGCCCCGGGGAGGTGGGAGAACCAGGGCCACTGCCCCAAGGCAGGGAGAGGACGCTGAAGGCCCAGTCATGTGAAGACCCAGACCCAGTTCTCCAGACCCCAGCAGAGATGTCCCAGTGGGTGGGCCAGAGAGACCGCTGCTCCTCCCTCCGGCTCCCCACTGGCTCCCCACCAGCTCCCCGGGCTGGCAGAGCCCAGCACCTGTGCTTCTACCTCGAACAAGCGTCACCCTCACCGTCCTGTCCATGTGCCAAGCATCTTTCATGCATCATCCCTTCAGTCCTCACAACTACCCTCCGAAGAAGGTTCTATTATTACCCCACTTCACAGAGCAGGAAACTGAGGCTCAGAAACTAAGATCCCCGAAACAGCATCAGACACACAACCCCTGGGCACACTGTCTCCTAATAATGTGCTCTTATTACGAACACATTTGCTAAGGGCCTCTGTGTGCCAGGAAAGCCCAGGGCTTTGCTGTGATTCCTCCCAACAGCCCTTATAGGAGAGGTCAGGAATCCCATTTTACAGACATGTCAACTGAGGCTCAGCGAGGGGAACAGACCTATCCGCATTTGTCCCTACTTCCCTGTGACTCCAAAGCCCAGACAAGGCCTGACACCAGACTGCTACTCTCACCAGCTGCTCTTTGAATCCTCCTGACTTCCAGGCCCAGATCCCAAGACCCAGCTCTGGTTCTACCTTCCCCATTCAGTGGGCAGCCCCACCCACAGGGAGCAAGCCCAACCTCGAGCCCACACTCTCGGATGCTCTCGCCCATCCCCTCCAGCTCTCTCATCTCTGCAGCTCTGTGCTGGGCATCTCTCAGCTTGCGAGAAAGCCTCTGTCTTATGTACATTCCCTGAGTGGGTGTCCCGGGGGCTGCAGCCGCTCTGAGCAGCTGGCAGGAAGGGGCTGCTCTGGGGAGAAGCAGCTCCCTACAATACCCAAAGGGTACAAGCTCTAGGCACTGCACTACAGCGTTATAGCCTCAGGACCAGAGCAGCAGGGACTGTCCCCTGCCAGCCTCTTTGTCCCCAGGGTGGCCGGAGTCCCTCCCTCAGGGCTGGCTTCCTTGGCAGGAGCCCAGCAATTCCTCCTGTGGGGGAGATTCTGTTGGGGGGACCTCAGCTGGACTGTCCTGCGCGTCCCATTCAATCCTTGCAGTTTCTTGGACATCTTGGGGGAGGGTGAGATAGGGACTTCGCCGCTTAAGGGGTCATATTCGCCACCTGCCCCAAAGCCCCTGAAGGCAAATACTGGAGCAGCTTCACCGCTGAGGCCTGATCAGGGGCAGGGGAGCTGTATGCCTGTGCCCGGGGCCCACGGCCAAGTCCTTACCTGCACGAAGAGCTTGCCGCTGCCGTGGCCCAGCAGCTCGTGCAGACCCACCTGCACATCAAAGGAGGGCCCCTTCCAGCGGATGTACAGGTCCTGCCAAGACAATCAGAGGCCCACACTGTCCACGGCCCACCACGGCCTTACAGCCTGCCACGCCGAGGGCCCAGCATGAGACACGTTCGGTAAAGGCCTACGACACCTCAGGCTCCACAATGGACACCGTACGCTCAGGTAAGGACACAGGCTCTGAAGTCACAGGTCGCACGGCTGAGAAGCGGTGCCCTTTCCCCAGACCCTGCACTAGGCTGGCTGCTTCCGGGGCCCTGCCTCTCGCTGCCAGTGCCCACCTTGTCTTCCTCCTCCAAGAAGGTGAGCTTCTCCCGCTGCGTGGCATAGGCCACGGCCAGCACATTCCCCAGTGACACGTTCTTAAAGCCTTCTGTCTGCCGCAAGTCGTCATCTGGAGAGGGCAGGAGGGAACCGAGAGAAGGGGCAAAGGTTAAGGGCCACAGACAAGGATCTAGACAAGGGCAACAGGCTGGGACGGTGAACTGAGCAGGGCAATGGTGGCCAGGCGAGTGTGGAGGAGGAGGGGGAGACCCTAAATGGAGGCTCCTGGGGGCTTGGGGGAGCTCACAGTTGGGGATGTTGATGCCGGCAGGAATGCCGGAGCCAGCGAAGGTGAGGACGTCCAGGGAGGTGAAATCCGGGGTGAGGAACTTGTCCTTCTCGAAGGCTGGGGGCCAGGGCAGCTCCTTCAGCAGCTGCTCCGCACTCGCCACCAGCCGCTCAAACTTGGCACTCATGGCCTTATTCACCATGGCCACGAAGCCTGCGGGGGGGAGGGGGCTGCGGGTTGGCAGGGCTTGGGAGGGGTGCTCACCCTCCTCAACCCCTCTGCCCGCTGTCTTCAGCACGGAGTGCACGTCTGCTGCACGCAAGAACCCTGCGCTGGCCACTGGGGAGAGCAGCGGCCCTGCCTGCTCACTGCCTGGGGTGGCTGGAATGGGGAGAAGCGCTTCGCTGGGTAACAACTGCGAAGAATCTTAAAGGAGTTTGTGGGAGTACATAGGGGGACGGGGAGAGAGATCGGATTCCCAGTGGAAGGGACTTCAGGAGCAAAAAAAGGCGCTCTTCTGGGGAGCTGTGCGCGGTCCGGCATGGCGAGAGCAGCTGGAAATGTGCAATTTTGTAAACGCTGCTTTGAGTCAGGAACTCGAACTGCATCCTATCTAACAAGATCAGTCCAGCCATTCTGCTCAGCAGCCTCACGCACCAACTGAACTGTGGTGACCTCTGGAGGGAGTGACAGAGGTGAAGGCAGTAAAGGAGAGATTTCACATTCTATCCTACAGACTTCTGGATTGTTCTAATTATTGGCAGCAAGCATGGATTTTTAAGTTACACACACACACACACACACATATGTGTTTAAACATGTATAGCTCTATATAAAAGTCAAAGACAAAAAGTATATTCCAAATTTTAACCTTGGGGTGGGTGCAATCAGTTTTTTCCCTGTAGTTTAAAAAATTGTTGGCCATGAACATGGACTACCTTTCTAATAACACAATGAGTTACATAAAATATGGGGGAGGCCCTGGGGTTTCAGCCCTCAGAGCAGGCCTGGTGGATCAGGACCCGGGCAGGAAAGCTGTGGCTGTGCACACCCTCTCCCCCTCCGGCCCCCGGCCTGCCTGATCCGCACGCCTTGTCTTGGGCCTGGATCTATGGGCTCAGATCAAGCCCCCTGTCGGCTGCTGGGGCCTTCCTCTCTCCTCCCAAGTTAATCTCTCTGGCTTCTTGGCAGTTGGATGCTCCAGACTCTACGTCCAGGAGCTCGGCAGAAACAAGTCTAAAACTTCAGGCATGTGGAGCATGTGGGCACGGGGCCGAGGCAGCCTGCCACCTGCCCTGGGAGAGCAGCAGCCGAGTCAGGTTCTCAGTTATGCTCCCAATCACCCAGCACTTTTATGTGCCTGGCATTGTGCTGAGCATATATTTCCCTTCCCCCGACACCCAGAGGGAGTGACTGATGCTCAGAGGTGGGGTTAATTGAGTAGCAAAGCCAGGCTTGGAACAGACAGAGCCTGTGTCCAGATCAGGCACCAGAGGCAGCACCCAAGTGGCTCAGAGCCAAGGCACCTGGGTTCAGCCACCCACCTACTGTGCTCCAGTTCCCACATCTGTAAAGTGAGGGTGGAAATCCTCATAGGATAATGGTGTCTAAACGAGCTAATATAGGTAAGTGCCCTGTACATGGTACATCATCACGGCTGGCACTTGTCAGTGTTATTATTACTGCCAAGGGGAAGGGGGAGACGCCTCAGAGGACACAGGGAAAGGGCTTCCAATCTGACCTCCCGCCTCCTAGAAGTTACCTTCGAACTCTCCACGGGAACCAAAGGGGTCTCGGTAGCTCTCGATGAACCCGATGTAACTGGGGAGAGAAGGGCAGAGATGGAGGAGGGGTGGGCAGGAGGGCGGGGCGGGTGAAGGCTGGGCCCTCACCTCTCCACGATGGGGCCTTTGTCCTGGATCCAGAAGCGGGAGCCCCTCTTGTGGGCTTCGATGGAGCCCTGGGTGAAGCTCTCTATGTACTGAGCCAGCATCTGCTCCTGGTGGCTGTTGGCCGCATACGTCTGGGGGTGAGAAGAGGCTGATCAGCCTCAGGCCAGCCACCTACCCCCATCCCCCTTAGCTGTCCAGAAGGATCTGGAGCCCGCACACCTCGACCCCCGCCAGGCCTACCTTGGCTTTCTCCAGGTGCTCCACCACCTTGTGCAGGATGGGCGCGTAGTCCCCCCGGGTCACCTGGAAACGGCTCCCCCGGAATTCGTGGCTCTTCAACTTGGAAGTCATTTCGGAGTCTAGAGCAGGCTCTGAGGGGAAAGGGGGATCGCTCAGGAAAAAGGCGAGTGTAGAACACCCAGCAGGCTTCTTACCGTGACACACTTATTCTAAGCTTTTCCATGGCTGCCCATTGCAGTATAAACTTTCATCTTCAAAAATAGACATATTATGGCCCAAGACAGTTGGGCTCAGTGGCTAGAACGTCGGCTTGTGGACTGAAGGGTCCCAGGTTCGATTCCAGTCAAGGGCATGCACCTTGGTTGCGGGCACATCCCCAGGCTGCCGGCTGTCTGATTAATAAAACGCACCATAAAGATTCATCCTCGTCTCTACTACTTTGACTCTGGTAGCGGCAGGCAGCTCGGACCCTTTCATGTCCAGTATCAGCAGGACCTAAGAGAGCAGCCTGCTGAGGATGAAGTCAAAGAGCCCAGCCAACTAGCTGGTTTGGCTCAGTGGATAGAGCGTCGGCCTGTGGACTGAAGGGTCCCGGGTTTGATTCTGGTCAAGGGCACATGCTGGGTTGCAGGCTCGATCCCCAGTAGGGGGTGTGCAAGAGGCAGCCTATCAATGATTCTCTCTCATCATTGATGTTTCTATCTCCCTCTTCCTTCCTTTCTGAAATCAATATATATATATATATATATATATATATATATATATATATATATTTATTATTTTTTTTTTTTTAAAGAGCCCAGCCAAGAGATGGAGAGAGAAATTTTCTGAGATTACTGTCTGAGCAGCTGGAGCCAGCTGTGCCTGAAGCCTTCCTACCCTGGGCTTCTCAATTACCCCTGTCTGTAAAGTCCCCTTTTGGTTTTGACAAATTTGAAGGATTTCCTCACTTGTAACCAAAGAGTCCTGAATAACAAAGTAGAGGCGGACTTGGGCTTTATCCTGAGGGTACCTTGAGAGATATTTGGAAGCAGTTCAGTAAGTTCACCATCCCCATGTACAGAATACAGAAAGGAGCTCACCTGTGCCTAGCACAGAAGCCAGGCGCACCTCGTAGCAGGGCTTCCCATCCTGGTCAACCTCCTTGAAGAGCCGTGTGTTGTAGGCACTGAGGTTCTGGAAAAGACCAGGGCAGGGTATGAGGGAGAGTAAGTCCAGAGAGGGCCGGGAGGGAGGGGGAGGGAAAGCCAGTCACACCAAGGACAGAAGATATGGAGTCAAAGGCCGGGGCTCTGGGGGACCTGCCCGAGCTGTCTGGGAGGGGAGAGAGCAGGGAACCTCTCCTGCTCTGCTCAGTGCCCTGAGCACGAACTTTTACTAAGTGCTGACTCAACTGTGCCAAGCACCGCATGACAGCTAACCCAGGGCTACGCAAGGCAGGGCCCATTTCACAGTCAAAGAAACGGGGCACATAGCTGCTGAGCTGGGAGGTGAACCCCACACGTGACTCCCCAGCAGCTCTGATGCTCTGCCTCGACCTGTCTGGAGGCTGTCATAAGGCCCTTCAGCATGGGGTGGGGTGGGGTGGGTGGGGGCATCACGGACCCAAGCCGAGACCCAGGAGTAAGTGCCAGTGGCAAGGGGGCCCCGTCAAACCACTACCCCAAGTTCCCCAAACCTGTGAGTCCAGAAAGTCTTGGGCCAGTTTGGCATCTTCCATGGTACAATCCCCAGAGAAATAGGTGGTGATGCCCTGTGGGGGAGGGGGCAGATGGAAAGGAGTTACGGAGGTCGGGGACTGCAGGGGCGGCTGGTGAACCTCCTCCCAGCGCCCCCTCTCCAGCCCCAGGCCCCCTGCATCTCCTCAGCAGCCCCCACCCTGTCCCCGCCATCTCTTTCCAGGGGAAAAAGCTGTAAATCAAACAACAGAGGAAACAGGCCCATCTCCAGCGACCCGCCGCTCTGCTCCAGCCTCTCACAGGCCGGCCCAACTCCACGGCTTGCCATGTGCTCCCCCCACACAGCGCCCAAGAGACGGGAAGCCTGAACCCCCTCCTTTCCTTCCCTCCGCAGCTCCCTCCAGCCCTCAGCTCTTCTCTCCTTCCCTCCTTCTGCACACAGCACCCCAGGGTGCCAGAAAGCATGCTACCCGAGCTGCTTTTCATTTTACAGATGGCAAAACTGAGGCCCGAGGTGGGGAGCAGCTTTGCCTCACGAGTACATGGCAGAGCCCACGGCCTCTCTCTCCGCACACCAGCCGGCCTCAAGGGACGCCCCCCACTCCCGGAGCCTTACCTCCTTCCCCAGCCCGAGGTGTCGAAGCCTCGGCTCCAGAGAGAACATGAGCTCCCCGCAGGTCTGCCAGAGGCCCCTGACTTCTCCTGGGTGCTGCTGAGCGGCCTTACTCCCCAGGATCACGCGTTCCAGCTTCTCCTGCCGGGGAAGGAGTCCACTGGCCTGGCCACACTGCCCAGACCTGCCCCGGGAGCCTCCACATCGCCCCAAGCTCTCATCCCACAACGTAAGACCTCCGGCGACCGATGGGCCAGCAGCACTGGCAATGCCCGAGAAGCGTCGAGCCTCGGACCCTACCCGAGACTTCTCTACCAGAAGCTGCATTTCTACGAGATCGCCGGGCAGTTCGTGTGCACGGGAGGGGCCGGGAGCCCTGGTGCAACAGCTGCCTCGGCCCCAGGTGGGCCCGAGCCCCAGTCCCAGGGAGGGGCTCCCCATGCCAGCAGGCTTCATTTCTGCAAGCACCTAAGAGTTTCCAGAGCACTTCCACATCCTCCCCTCGCCCACCCCCTGGGCCAGCACGGCCAGGAGGAGGCTGCAGCACCCAGCGAGGCTGGGTGGCTGACCGGAGGTCATGCAGATGGCAGCGACAGGGTGAGTGCTCCGCTCAGGGCCCCAAACCCACCCCACTGGCCCCGAAATCCCGACCTTCCCCAGCGCCCCCTCAGCTCACCTTGGGCAGGTTGGGCACAAACTTGGTGTCGCCAAAGGACTTGTAGTTGCCCATGTTGGAGTAGACCCCCGCGGCATAGACCAGGAACGCCTGGGGGGAGGTGGGCATCAGACACCTAGAGGCAGAGCCTCCCCACCCAGGGAAGTTCCCTCCTGAGATGGTAACACCCAGAGGAACCAGTATGGGTGAGGCTGGGAAATCTGGGGGCAGGACCCAGGTCCCGGAAGGCCCCCACCCGACCCCAACATACCTTCACAGACCAATCTTCACACACCCACTGTCCCTCCAAACTGGTCTCAGCAGCACCCAAACATATCCAGGTGCTCACCCACCTTTGTCCCCACTACGCCCAGCACCCTCTCAGCCACCTGCGGCCATCCCATATGACCTCAAGGCCCAGTTTAAACACCGCCTCCTTGTGCAGCAAACCTGCTGTCCTCTGCCCCCAACCTGGCTGGCAGCTAGCTGGCACCGGCAGCATCCACTGTTAGGGCTGGAGCGGCATGGGTCATCTACTCTATGGCTTTTGCTGGCCCAAACATAGTCTCCCTTCCTCCGGCCACAAAACCTCCCATCTCCCTTCCCCCAAAATACATTTACAACTAACCCAAGTCCACTTTCAAATAACACTATACGCTTTCCTGGGTGGTAGCAGTACCTTATAATAAAAAAAATAAATAATCCTAATTCCCGCCTTCCCTCCCTTGTGTCATTGCTGTCATTTATCTCACTTATACGTAACATACATTAAGTTTTACTTACATACAGACAGACACATGTAATTGAATACACTGTTGCCATGCTTTTGAACAAATTGCTCTCTCTTAGATCCATGAAGAATCAGAAAAAACAAGCTTTTATTTTACCTTCACTTATTCCTTCTCCAATGCTCTTCCTACATCACCAATGTAGAGATGAGTTTCTGACCTATATCCTTTCCTTCTCTCTAAAGAACTTCTTTGAACAATTCCTGCAAAACAGGTCCACTGGCAACACATTTCTCAGTCATTATTGTTTCTGATTATTGCTTCTGTTCTCTCCTCCTTCTGATATTCCCATTACATAAATTTATGCCTCTTATAGGTGTCCCACCGTTCTTGTATATTCTGTTCTGACCTCACCCCCACCCCCATCTTTTTTCTCTTTGCTTTTCAGTTCTGGAGGTTTCTATTGAGATATCCCCAAACTCAGAGTTTCTTTCCTCAGCAGGGTCCAGTCTCCTAATGAACCCCTCAAGGGCATTCTTCTTCTGTTACAGTGTTTCTGAGCTTCAGCAGTCTGCCCAGGGTTCTTCCTTAGAATTCCCACCTCTGTTTGCATTGCTCATCTTCCTTCCACGTGGTCTACTTTATCCATTAGAGCCCTTAACATATTAATCATAGTTGTGTCAACTCCTGGTCTGAGAAGTCCAGCATTCCTGTCATATCTGAGTCCGGTTCTGATGTTTGCTCTGTCTTTTCAACCCATGTTTTTTGCCTTTGGTATGCTTTGTAGATTTATTCTTGATAGCCAGACATGCACTAGCTAAAAGGAGCTGCTGCTGTAAAGAGGGCTTGAGGAATGTGGTGGTAGGTTTGGGGGCAGGGAAAGCATTCTATGGTCCCACGATCAGGTCTCACTCTTTTACTTTTTTTATTTTTATTTATTTTAAAGGTCTGGCTTGTTTTTTTGTTTTGCTTTTTTAAAAATATTTTTACTGATTTCAGAGAGGAAGAGAGAGGGAGAAATAGAAACATCGATGATGAGAGAGAATGCCCCCTACTGGAGATGGAGCCTGCAACCTAGGCATGTGCCCTGACCCGGAATCCAGCCGTGACTTTCTGGTTCATAGGCTGACGCCACAGGGCCAGGCAGGTCTGTCTTTCAGTGAGCCTTTGCCTCTGGCTGAGAACCTCACATGAGCTTCACAGTTCCACGTCCCTGACTCCCTCTTAGGTGGGAGGGGATGGCTAGAGTGGGCTGGAGTTGATTATCTCCTTTCCCCCAGGTCAGCCATGTTCTGACAACACCCTACCATAAGGCTCTGGCTAAACAGTTTCTCCCGAGGGCAATGTTAAGAACAGAATGTTTAGCACGTTTCAAAAATGGCTCCTTCTCTCCTCCTCCTGCAGGAACCACGAGGGGCTTTACCTCGGAGATTCATTCTGAGAACTAGGTCAAGATCCTGGAGGAAAAATCTTCAAGAGTGTGGGGATCCCCTCCCCGCCCCCATATGCCTGGGTCCCTCTGGAGTTTTTAAAGCTCAGAGTTGTCCACACTGAACGAGTCGCCAATTTCAGCTCAGGTTTTTCTCCCCCAGCACTGGTTTCAGTGGAGGTTTCTGCTCGTGAAGTTTTGCTCTGATAAGTTGTAATTCTCTGTCCTGCCTGCCTCTCTCCAATTTGGGGGACAAGAGTTTGCCCTGTGACCTCACTTCACCCAGTGATCTAAGAGGAGTCGCTGATTTTCAGTTTGTCCAGCTTTTTAACTTGTCATTAGGACAGACTGGAGATTTCTAAGCTCTTTACATGCCGGGCCAGAAACTAGAAGTCATGATTTCCTTTTTCAGTTAAGTCAATTTGAGGTGCGTTTCTGCTTCTTACAAACAAAGGAATCCCACTGGAAATAGGAGTACTTGAGCAGCGCTTTTCCATTCATCAGCAGTTCCCCAGCTTTTAGCTCTTTTAATGAGTGAATCAAGGCGTAGAGATGGGATGTGATTACACAAAGGTTGAAAAAGATAGAAGAAACCGCCTGGGCCTCAGCGCAGAGATAAGCAATCCAACCCCTTTATTTTACATATAGAAACACAGGCCACAGCCGCATATAGTCTTGGTGAAGCTTTTTTAGAAGATGACTTACCAGCACCGATCAACGGTAACTGTACCGAGTCTTTGCCACAGCAATTCTACTCCTAGAAATAGATCCTACTCACCCACGTGCACAGACATGGTCACTGTGGGACTGTTTATAGAACCGGGAACAATTAACGTCCAGCAATAAAGAAAAGACCATGTTGATTATAGTGTACAACGCTGTGGAATGCTTCGCAGCCAATAAAAAGGAACGAGGTGAATTTATATGTATCCCATGGAAAATTTCCAAGACATGGTGTTTGGTGAAAAAAGCAGGGCTCAGAGTAACACCGAGAAAATGACCTCATTTGTGTAAAAGAGAAAATAAGGAACTGAGACACGTACACATGTACGTGTGGGAGTCTGTGACACGGAGGGTTGGAGAGGCCGTCCACCCTCCCGCCCTCAGCGGTTACCTCTGGGAAAGGCACTGAGAATGAGTGACCTCTGCAACACATTAAGAATGCATTCATGCCGAAGCCGGTTTGGCTCAGTGGATAGAGCATCGGCCTGCGGACTGAAGGTTCCCGGGTTCGATTCCGGTCAAGGGCATGTACCTGGGTTGCGGGCATATCCCCAGTGGGGGATGTGCAGGAGGCAGCTGATCGATGTTTCTCTCTCATCGATGTTTCTAACTCTCTATCTCTCTCCCTTCCTCTCTGTAAAAAAATCAATAAAATATATTTAAAAAAAAAAAAAAAGAATGCATTCATGTGTTATTTGGCCAACCGGCCCACAAACAAACAAAAACCAGGGACAGGAAGAGTATTTTGCCCAGGGACTGGTCCACACACAGACCTGATTCCTAGCTGGCCTCATTCCTCTACCATCTCTGAATCTCCAGCTGTTTTCTTTATTCACAGCCCTGTTATAATCACTGCAGCCACACTTTATCTTGGAGGCAGGTCGCCACAACCCTAAGCGGTATAGACTCCCCTCGTGCATATTTTGCAAATGAGAAGGCTGAGGCTCCGGTATTTGTAATTTTGGGTCTGAATCCAAAGAGAGAGAAAGACCTTTATCCCCCTCCTTCCTGGTCCCTCACACCCGCAGACCATTTACGAAATGCAGGTTGGCCTGAAAGAACTGACCTGGTACTCCTCCTCGGTAAGGCCCTCAGCCAGGGCGTGCTGGCGGAGCTCATCCGGGTCCTGGGCACGGAAGAGGCGGCTGAGCAGAGCATAGATGTAGGGGGCCTCCGGGGAGGTCTGCAGCAGCACAGCCAGGCCTCCATACCAGGCGGCGCGTGACAGGTGGTGGGCATAGAGGCGCTCTGTGGGCGATAGCAGGCGGAAGGCCTCGCGGCAGTCCAGGCTAGACACGCCGATGTCATTGGGCAGGATGTACTGGGTGTCCGCCATGGGTCCTGCTGAGAACCATCACCATCATCACAGCCGTCATTTACACCACATCAACTGCACCCCTGGCTCTGCACTCGCATCTGATTTCATTTAATCCTCCCCAAAGCCCATGAGGAAGGAAATGCCATTGTACCCATTCACCAGATATGTTCACTGAGGCTCCGAGAAGGTTAGGTGACTCACCCAAGGAAATTACAAAATACATTGGTGGGCCATATTTGGCCTGTGGCCCCTCCACCTTAAATAGTGAATCCAACTAGCTAGTCTTACAGATGGGGAAACTGAGGCCCAGAGAGGTTAGGAGCTGTGCCCAGTAACACAAGGGAAGGGTCAGAAGCAGAGACCTGCATTTCTAGACTCCCAGCCCACATCCTTCTCTGGCTACCCGCTCCTCCTGACCTCCTGGCCTTCAAAATTCTCCCGCAGGTTCTTCAGTTCCACTCACCCCTTGTTCACAAGGACAGAGCCCCAGGCTACCGGCTGGAAGAGCCAGTTCCAACCCGGGCTCCTAAAATCAAGTCAACTGTTTCACTTTTCTGGGCCTCGGTCTCCGCCTCTGTACAAGGTGGGGTGGGAAGGGGGGGTTAACAATCCCAACCTCACCAGGTGGGCGTGCAAATTAGATAAGGTCACCGCTGACGTAATGTACCTACAGCAGCTAATGCTTTTCCTTTTCCTTTTCCTCTCTCAGTGCTCGCAGGCTCTGTCCCCTGCATCCTGCCGCTCTCTCCCTGTGCTCGGCCGGGGGAGCTACAGAGCCACCCAAGTTCGGCGCTGGAAGAAAACTCACTTTTTACAGATACGGAGGCTGAGGCTTAGCGAGACCAAGTAACTTACGAAGATCTCACAGCCTGTAGGCACCCAGGGGCCTCCCAACCCAGGACATTCTCCACACCGTCCTCCCGCCCTGGCGGGTGAAGTGTCTCCAGCATCCCCCGCCGCCCCGATGCTCCGCCCCAAAAGCACAATCGCCCAGGTTCTGCAAGGGGCGTTAACCCTTTGCTGCCAGGGGCAGTCCTCCGCTCGGGGCCTCGATGGCTTTAGAAGGGGTACCGGATGGGCGGGGAGAAAGGGAATGGTCTTGCACCCGGTCCAGATTCGCCCTGTCCCCCGAGGATGACACATTATGACCCCACACCCTGGCGCCGCGCCTCACCTGCTGCCGCGGCTCCGATCGCAAACTCACTTCCTGCTTCCGGCTCCCCCATTCATTGGGGCTCCGCGAACTCCTCCCCCACCGGCCAATTGTCGGGCCTCGGGACCCAGATGGGCGTCACCTCCAGCCAATAGGAGCGCCGAGGCGTGCTCCGCCGGCCTGCCGGCTCCCCGCTTCCCGGGGCTTTGGGGTCGCGCGGGGGTTGGGGGTGGGGACCCTGCGGCCTTGGCCTTTTGTCCGTAGGTGGTGCTCGCGCCGGGGCGGGAACCCGCGCGGGGGCCTGGCCGCGGCCTGGCGCCGGCAGACCGGGCTGACCAGGTCCCCGCTCCGGGCGCGGCGGCATGGTGTCGCTGACGGAGCGCCAGGGATTTCCACTCCCGCCCCACACACAGCCCCGACCCCGGCCTCCTTTGGGGTTTTCCCAGTTCCCGACCTCAGCTCTTTGCAGGTGGAAGCCTGCACCACGGGGAGGATGCGGCTCCCCCGCCCTCGCTGGATTCGATGGCCAGTGGGTGGAGATTCTTTGGAGTCGGCCAAGCTCTCCCAGCAGAACACACCGGCTGCCGGCCGGCGAGCAGGCTGCAGCCTGGGTTCGGATGGTCCCACCCGTGCCTGCACCACCACCGACTCACCGTGGGCCGGGAGCGTGGGTGGCGGCAGCCGCTAAACATCTCTGAGCCTTATTTTTTTCAGCACAAGGAAGCGAGGGGCCTGGCAATTTCTTGCTGCTTGGCGGGCGCCTGGTGGATGAGAAAGCCGCCTGCGACCTAGAAAGGCTGACCAGGGCAGAGCTGGGCCTGAGACCCACCTTGTATGTCTGGATGGTCTCACTGGAGTAGGGCCTGGGTGGGGCAAAGCCTCTGAAAGTGCCTGGGGCCCAGCTAGGACCTAGGGGAGTATTGTGAGGGTCCCCCGATCAGAGTGGAGGAGGAGTCAGGCCATCTGAAGTGAATCTGGCCTCCACCGCCTACTGGCTGTGTCCTTGGTTGGGTCGCTTTACCTCTCTGAGTGTTGGCAGAAAAACTGGGCTAACAATTGTTTCCACTCTGAGGGATGTCAGCGTCAGTGAAGTGTGGACTGGCTAGTGCTGCCCCATAGTGTTGTGCAGAGAGGATGCGGGGAGAAGGGGGCACCTGGAATCCACATCCCCTCCTTGCCTGTCTTGGCTTTGCCACACCTGTCTTGCCCCAAAGCAACATCTGCCCAATGTGAGCACCAGATGCTTGTTCAGAAAGGTGCCCAAGCTCTGCTTGGCACAACAGTGCGACTGTTGGCGCTGATGATGATCATAGGAGGAGCTCAATAAATTGGTCTATGTCCTTAGGAATGCCACCCTTCTTTCTTGTGCCTCATTTTCATGGTCTTGGAGTATAAAATCTTTCTTCCTGATGGGGATGGAATTGAAATGTACACCAGCAAAGGAGGTAGTAGTGCTGTCCACTGCCACCAGTGGGCAATTCAGGCCAACAAAAGACCCAGTACCCCTGGGAGCCTCAACAAGCTGCGTTTTTCTGATCCTAGCTACTCCGAGCCTCACTGGGGTTCTGTACTAGCAGCTGGACATGGAGGATCTCATTTAATTTTGCAAAAAAACCTTGAAATAGGATATCATTATTTTACCTATTGTACAGATGGGGAAACTGAGGCTAATAGGTTCATCGACTTCCCTAAGGCCACCTAGCATGTCCTCCGGTGTCCCTAAACTGAGATTCAGCCTTCCTCAGACTCCACCTGCCTCAACACACACACACACACACACACACACACACACACACACACCCATCCACTCACTGGAGTCCTGACTGTCCCAGCCTTGTCTCTTCTCATGGGAATGAAGAAGAGACAGGTGAGGAAAGAACATTAAGTACCTACTGTATTACAGGTACCCTCCATAATTCACAACCACCTGGTGACGGGACTTTTATTCCATTTAACAACTGAGGAAACGGAGACTCCAGGAGTGGAAAAGGGCAGAGCTGGGCCAAGACCAGGGGTCTGATCCCCTCCAACACCACTTCTGAGTTCTCCTCGGGGTTGTGCCTGTGCCCGTTGCTCCTCTCTCTTCCATGGTCCGAGGTTCCCTGCTAGACCTGGGACCAGGATGTTCCCATCTGGTTCCCAACTGGGTCGAGAGAAAGCCACTGGGTAGAGTTGGATTCCTAGTGCTCAGTGTGTGTGTAGGAGCGCCATGCTTCCATACCACCCCCGCCCCAGCATCCCCAGCCGGGCTCCCCTACTCTGGCAGCGTGCTGCTCTGGAAGCAAGGCTGATCACATCCCCCTCTCACCACTCATGGGGGCCCTCTATCCTCTCAATAGCTCCAGGTCGGGTCTCTGTGCTCCAATTGGCTGTGTGGCCTGGGGCGGCCGTCCTCCCCCCACCCCCCCAGGAATCTGCACTCCCTAAGACAGCCATCTTCCACTGGGGATGATGTCCAGGTCAGGCTTGTATTCAGAGCCTCTTCTTCAGGTTTTTATATCTCCAGAGCCTCTGTCTACCTGTCGCCCTTGCTCACTCCTCCTAGAGCAGCGATCGCCAACCTTTCGGACCTCACGGACCACCAGTGGTCGGTGGACCACCGGTTGGCAACCGTTGCCCTAGACACAGTCTGGGGGCAACCTCAGCAGCACCCCAAGCTTGTCTTGGCTCTCAGGGATCCAATTCAGATTGGCCTCCATGGCAACCATAGCCCACCAGGCCCCAGTCCAATGTCCCCACCCTCTTTCCTCTTTTCTGCCCCCTCCACACCCTGCCCATTTTCCGGGCCGCACCTGTGCCCAAGCTGTTCCCCTTACCTGGGCTGCCCTCCCCACGGCTCCCACCCAGGAAAGCAGCACCATGTAATGGAGAAGAGGGCAGGCCCTGCGTCCAGGCAGGCAGCTGTGGACGGGAATCTGACCTGGCCGCTTCCTAGCAGTGGGACGTGGAGCACATACCTTAATCTGCCCATAAATAGGAATGGTAACACCTCCCTCCCTGGGTTCCCAGAAGGATTAAATACCCGAACCTCTGAGAAGCAGAGCCCGATGCCTGGTGAGTGATCAATGAACATAGTTATTATTATCATTAGCACAGTGCGGGGCACAAGTGGGCATTCGGGAAGGGTAGCCCTTATATCACAGCCAAAGCTCTGGAACTGCGAGTCCTCTCTCCTCCCTCGGCTCCTGACTGTCCGCAAATGAGGTTCCGAATCCTCCATCCAGCATCTTCCCTGTCAGCACAGCCCCAACCTCCTGCCTTCCCGGAGCCCCTGCTCCAGCCACTCTGAACCCCACTCAGTTCCTGCTTCCTTACCTCTGAGCCTGTGTTCCCTCTCCCTCCTGCCAAGGGCACCCTCCCCTTCCTGTGGGGGATCCCTGAGCTCCTATGCCACCTCCCCTGTGACCCTCCCTCACTTTTCCACCTGCCGGTGAGACCCGCACCGCAGCCTCTGGTAACCCTCAGACCCGGGCACACAGGAAGCCATGCTGTCATTCGGCAATGCGGTCTGTCGTCCACTCGGCTGTGTACTCCACCAGACAGGGACCAGGCCTGATTGTCTTTGTGCCCCCAGAACCCACCTGGCATGGAGTCGAGACCACAGTGGTATCAGCAGATGCTGGTCCCAGCCTGCCGCCCGCCTGGAACTCCGTCAGGGGCTGGGGCACTGCACACATGCGGGACGCGTGGGGTTGGTGAGGGCAGCTGAGCAGCAAGGTTTACAGAACCCCACGGCAGCAGCAGGGGGAATAGCTGAAGCTGGGTCAGCAGGCTCCGGGCACAGCCAGCCTAAACTGGGGGTCAGGGGCCCAGGGCCCTTTCACTCCCCCAGCGGCACAGTGTAGGCGGCATGATGTGAGACACTCCAGGAGGGGCCAGGGATGCGGGTGGGCTTTCTTCCAACAGGCCAGGACAGAGCTGGTGCTGAGGACCCCATCATTCTGGCTGGAGTACGGGCCTCAGGAACACCTTTGGGTTAAAAGGGGAGGGGCACAGCCCATCCGATGTGTCCACGTGGTGTGGCTAGGTGCCAGCAGGTAGAGTCCCACATGCAGAGCTCCCTCTAGGCTGCAGGAGGTGGGGGACCTGGGTGGGCAGGTGGGCGAGGCAGCAGGGGGTCCTGGGAGCCTAGTCCAGTGGTCCCTGGAAAATGAGGCGGACACAGCCATGCTCGCCGGTGAGCCAGGCCCCACAGAAGGGACAGGCGGCATGGAAAGCGTGCGTGCCATGGGGCAGTGGCGTCTGGGCCCAGTAGCGGGCAGTCTTCTCAGAGCAGACATGGCCGCAGGGTGCAAAGGCGTGGCTGGGCGGTCCAGGGTCCAGGCAGAGGCCGGCCTCCTGGCCGAGCCACAGGGGCACATAGGGCCCCACGAGACGGCAGAGAGGACACTCGCGCTCCTGGGGGCCCCGCTCTTGCCGACAGCCCCAGCCGTGGTAGCCGTGGACATGGCCGCAACGAACGTAGACCCAAGGCTGCTGCTTGTCAGGCGCCGTGCGGCCCCGGGCGGGGCTGGGGAAGGCCAGGGTGCTGAGGCCCACGGGGCACTGGGGCCGCGCGGCGTTGGCTTCCTGCCGCTGGGCCTCCAGCTGCTTCAGCGTGGGTGCCCGCAGCAGCCCCGCCGGCGTGCGCCAGAGCAGCGTGGCCCCGCACAGGTCGATGAGGGAGCCGTCCTGCAGCACATTGGACTCGTTCTCCACCTGCCAGGGGAGCAGAAGGGCCTGACTGCCCAAGAGGCCCCCACGCCCCTACCATCGGGCAGCCATCTCCCCAGACTAGCCACCCATCCATCCCACAGAACCTCCCTGGAGAGGGCACCCTGGACTGTCAGCGCAGGCTGGGGGGGAGGGGGTGTGGCTGGGACAGAGAAGGGGAGGGTTGGGGCAGAGGAGGGGGGAGGACCAAGAAGCAGGCAGCACCATCTCAGAAGGGGGGCTGGCAGGTGCTCCCAGGCACACAGGGTCCCTCACTCAAAATCAGACCGTCAAATCAGGTCTGGACCAAACGGAGTTTTCCCAGGCTCCCCCTAGTGGCAGAGGCCGGAAACTCTCCTATCACTGGGGACGGAGCCCACAGCAGCTGTCCCACAGGCTGGGGTAAAGCCCGGACTCCAGAGCTAACTGCCTGGGTGAGATTTCTGGCCGCACCAGTTACTAAATCTGTGTGCCTGGCGGAGTAACTCAGCTTTTCTGTGTCTTCACTTCCTTACCCTCCAGATGGGCTCCACTTTCCTGTCTGTCAAGTGGTTCTCATGAGTCAATCAAGGTAAACTGGAACGTGCCTGGAACTCAGCGAATGCTAGTGACACATTCGCGTGCATAATTTTTTTAAAAAATGTTTCCCCAAATCTCCCAGCAGAACTGATGCTCTGGAAAGATAAGCCACGTTTTCCCGTGAGGTTTCGCATGTCCTTGCCCGACACGTTCATCCCCGGGAGCTCTGCGTTGCCCATTGCGGAACTTGGCCCCACGACCTCTCCCAGCTCCTACCGTTCGCTTCCTGTCTGGACCACGTGGAGCATTTGCTGTCACCGGCGTCAGAACTGCTCCACAGGCCCTCCCGCTGGGAGAGGATAATGAAGCCACACCCGTCTGCCTGTGACAGACACATTACCAACTGCCAACGCTTTAGGCTGTAAACCGCTCATACATGGGCCAAGTGTCACTCTCCTAAGAGCGTGTGATTTTGTTCCGCTGCTGGCAGCCTCTAAGCCAGCGGTTCTCAACCTGTGGGTCGCGACCCCTTTGGCGGTCGAACGACCCTTTCACAGGGGTCGCCTAAGACCATCCTGCATATCAGATATTTACATTACGATTTCATAACAGTAGCAACATCACAGTTACGAAGTAGCAACGAAAATAATTTTATGGTTGGGTCACAACATGAGGAACTGTATTTAAAGGGCCAGAAGGTTGAGAACCACTGCAAGCCATTTGGTACTGCATGGCATGCCTGTGTGTGCTCTACTTCCTATCACCCCATGGACCGCCAACAAGGGTGGTACTTGGGGACGGTAGCCTGGTCCCCTCTGTGCAGCAAGCGGCACCTGGAGCCTGTTGGGGCTCCCTCGTGCAGGAGGACTGGAGACCACCTCCTGGCTTGGGCAGGGGGACGGGCAGATTTGGAGATCCCAGGAAGGATGACTGCGCGGGGAGGGAGGGGGGGACAGACCACCTACCAGCTTCCCCCGCTGCTGTGCCGAGCGGCTGTCCCTCAGAGTATAGACGTTCCCACAGACTGAGATCTCCCGCCAGACACCTGGGGCCGAGTCCTCAGAGAAGCCGCCCGCTGGGTGCATCACCAGGACCCCATTGGTGGTTAAGCCGTCCATCAGGCCATCGGGGGTCCGCCATTTGGCTGCCCGCTCCTGGGACCACACGTGGGATCAGACCACACCCTCAAGTGGCCCCCCAGCAGGTCATGAGCCGGAGGGCTGTCCCTCTCTCCTCAAGGTCACAGGTAGCCCAGAGGGGACTAACGTTGGCGCTGCCTGGCCTTGGACGTCATCTGACCTCTCTGAACCTCACTTTGCTCATTGGTTAAGTGGGGTGCTAAGCCCTGCATAGGTCATAGTTATGATTACTAAGGGCTGGTCCATCACCCCAGGATGCTGCCCCTCCCCAGCCTACCCCACAGCTCACTCTCAGAAGCAGCGCTGGGCCCTGCCTGGGGCTCACTCACTCCAAGGAAGATGTTGCTGGAGGCATCGAAGCCGGCGGCATAGATGCGGGCAATATAGGGCGGCCGGCGATCGCACAGGATGCGGCAGGCATAGCGGGAGATGGTGCTCTGGGGAGAGGGGCCCTCGGCCACCCCTCCTCCAGGAGACGTGTCTGTTACCACAAAGTCGATCATGTTCTCTGTGGAGCGGCCGATCTGTGAGGAAGGGGAAGGCAAGCACAGGGATGCTGTGTGTACAGGTCAATCCCCTGGCTTCCCACCCCCCCGGGGTTCCTGGTAGCTGCTCTGCATGCAGAGTCACCAAATAATGAGGGGGCAGCACCATCTCAAGTCCCCGGGGAGCTCCAAGTCCAGTTGCTAAGGTCCAGGGCCTCTCCCTCACCTCCCCCAAAGCTCTGGGGAGCATCCCCCTCAATAAAAACTAGCCGATTTGCTGGCTGCACAGTGAAAGGGTGATAGCCATGGTCTGGAAGTGCTCACATATTAGCAGCAACTAATGAATTTGTAGTGTTTATTACAAGCCAGGCTCCTTGCTAAGCATTTTCTGTGCCATATCTCAGTTAATCTTCCCAATAACTCCTCGGGTGGGTACTATTCTGGGCCCCACCTGAGCGATGAGGTAGGCAAGGCCTGGAGCGCTTAGGTGACGCTTTCTCAAAGCCACCAAGCTAGTAAGCCATGGAGCTGGGATCCGAGCCAGGTGGAGTGACTCTCACACAGCACTATGAACCCCTAAACTGTATGTCCTCCCACAGCTGGGGCGTCCGGTCTTGGGTTTGAATCCTGATACAGCGACTACCTGCTGTGTGACCCTTGCTGGGATGTCCTGCTTCCTCATCTGAAGAGAGGTCAACTGCATTAAGGCCCCCAAAGCACCTTCCCCAGGGCCTTCGGTCCTCCAGCCTCCCCCTGGAAGGTGTGTAGAGCCGACCATTGAGGCTGGTGGCCAGGAGGCGTGCAGAAGGGCCCGAGCATACCTGGAACATGTCTGTGTCACTGTCATGTGTGTATTCAACTATGACCGAATGGCTCCGGGACAGTGTGTACGAGATGCTGTGCTGGCCCCGGTTACTCAGTGCCTGGCGGGGGGAAAGAAGAGTGAGCGGCCATGAGAAGGGTGAGCCTTTGAACTAGAAGCTGGAGCCCGAGGCCAGTGGCCACTCTCAGGGATTGTGGTTCTACCCTTTGCAGAGGTGTGCGGCACAGCCAGCACTCACACAGGTTACCATCATTGCTCGCTCCAGCCACCCCAACCAGGAGACACGGTTATCATTCCCCTTGTACAGCTGAGGGAACAGCAGCTCAGAGAGAAGAAACTGGCCTAGTCATGGAGCAGGAAGGAGCAGAGCCCCGATTCTAACCCAAAGGCTTTTCCTTTGTCATTGCTGTGTGCCTCTCATGTCCCCTCTCTGACCCTGGGCTGCTTCTAAAATTAGCCCTCGCTGGTTTGGCTCAGTGGATAGAGCATCAGCCTGTGGACTGAAGGATCCCTGTTTCAATTCCAGTCAAGGGCACATGCCCAGGTTGCAGGCTCGATCCCCAGTGGGGGGCATGCAGGAGGCAGCCAATCAATGATTCTCTCTCATCATTGATGTTTCTGTCTGCTCTCCCTCTCCCTTCCTCTCTAAAATCAATAAAAAATGTATTAAAAATGCCTAAACCGGTTTGGCTCAGTGGATAGAGCGTCGGCCTGCGGACTGAAGGGTCCCAGGTTCGATTCCGGTCAAGGGCATGTGCCTGGGTTGCGGGCACATCCCCAGTGGGAGATGTGCAGGAGGCGGCTGATCGATGTTTCTCTCCCATCGATGTTTCTAACTCTCTATCTCTCTCTCCCTTCCTCTCTGTAAAAAATCAATAAAATATATTTTTTAAAAAATGTATTAAAAATAAAATAATGTTGCCCGGCTGGCATGGCTCTGTGGTTGAGTGTTGACCTATGAACTAGGAAGTCACGGTTCGATTCCCAGTCAGGGCACATGCCCAGGTTGCGGGGTAGATCCCCAGTGTGGGGCGTGCAGGAGGCACCCGATCAATGATTCTCTCTCATCGTTGATGTTTCTATCTCTCTCTCCCTCTCTTTCTCTCTGAAATCAATACAAATATTAAATAAATAAATAAATAATGCTGCGAACTGTCCAGTGGATGGCGTCTGGTGGTGAAGGAAATGCTTTGCAAACGAAAGGACTGTGCACCCTGCAAAGGTTCTCCCATCAGCACCATTTCCCTGGCAGCCCAGGAGGCAATGAGCGAAGATACGGTGAGCTCCCGGGCTCCAGTGGGGTGTGGGCAGCAAGGGCGGGACCGCTACCCGGATCTGCTGGGATAAGCTGCTTGCCTTGGAGACGAGCGGCGTGGAGATATGGTGCATGACGTCTGGCTTCACTCCGTTGGCATGTGGCCTGCGGTTCAGTGCCAGGCGGCTTCGCCGGCGGCCCTTGTCCCCACTTGATAGACAACCATTGTAGCTGTGGACATGGGGAAGCAAGCAAAGGTTGCAGGGAGAGAGATACAAGGGAGCCTTTGAGAGACTAGTAGGAACTGCCAACTTCTGGGTGGATCCTACCTTAATAAACAAGCCCTAGGACCACCTGAAACCAGAAGACCCTACTGATCAAAGTGGGGCCTTTCGGGAGCGGACTGGGTCAGAACACCTTGAAAGGATTTTTCATTCAATTCACCAGTGATTCCTGGCCCCCTGAGCCGTGCCCGGCCAGGTGCTGGGCACTGGGGTGGCATAAGTGATGAACCACAGGTCAGTTCTATGCCCTAGTGGTGGCAGAGGGGGATCCTCAGCTTTTCAAGGAACCTGGGTGCCACCTGCCATGACCCAGGCATAAGTCAAGTGCACTACAAGCCCAGAGGCCGGAGAAGGGAATTCTGGCCCCAGGATCAGGTTTCTAGGAGAGAGCATACCTCTACTGGGCCTTGAAGAACTGGAAAGGAGTCACCTTTAGCAAACTGCCATTTATGACACCACAGTACTACTGGAAGCCAGAACGAAAGGAAAAAATAGACCCACAATGCCACGCCCTCCATACAGCCATTCACATCAAATTTCTACCTTCCTTTCCAGCTCTTGTCCGGAGGGAATGATGTGGAAAGCAAGGATGGGGTGAGTCACAGACTTGATTGCTGCCATGTACTGGAGCCGCCCATGTTCCTGGTGCTTCATTAATTACCTAATGGAACCTACGCAATGTCCTGCCAAGCAAGTGTCTTTTTTCCCATTTTACAAATGAGGAAAATTGAGGCTCAGGGAGGTAAAATGACTTGCTCGAGGTCCCAGGCTAATAAGTGAAAAAGTCTAGATTTGAACTCGGGTCTGTCTGACTCCAGCCTCTCCTGCAGAAGCCCTTTTAGAGGTAAGGCTCATCGTAAGCAATGGCCCTGAGGCTGGCAGAGCTTGATGAGATCAGGGCATGGTGACTCGGGTGGTGAAGTGCAACAGGAGAAGATGAGGTCCGTGGAAGGGCCCAGAAAACCAGGCTGAGGAGTCTGGCCTTTAGTCTGTAAGCAATGGGGAGCAATGGATGGTTTGACAGGATGAAGAGCTGCCAAATACAGCCAAGGACCACCTGATCAGAACCTTCTAGGAGCTTGTTAAAATACAGGTTCCCTGGCCCTACCCATGGAGATGGTGATTCTGTAGGTTTGGGATGGGCCTGTCACTGGCCACTTTCCTTGTGTTCTCCAGGTGGCTCAGATGTACAGTGTGGGCTTCAATGCTCGGCACTGAACCACCAGCTGTCAAGAGGACCTGACCCTCGGTCTGCGCTCTCCCCCATCACTGGTCTCACCTCCATCTGCAAAGACAGCCCTGACTTTGGAACACCAGGCAGCTGCTATTCTAAGGCAAGCACCCCTGAGAGGGGCATCACTCTTACCCTTGTAAGCTCCTTCCACATATGGGGTGGGGCAGTTCAGGACGCAGGCTGGGGCTCAGAAGGGCCCAGCTGAAATCCTGGCTTGTCCATTTATCACATGACCTCTGTAAAACGGGGCTAATTTATCAGGGGCCTACCTGTGGGTTCATTGTGAGAACTAAACGAGATAAAGCATTTAAAAATGCTTGGCACAGAGTTTGGCATATATATAGCAGACCCTTAATAAATGTTAGCTATTATTATTTTTAAAAGCACATGGGCCTGGCTGGTGTGGCTCAGTGGTTGAGTGTTGGCCTATGAACCAGGAGGTCATGGTTTGATTTCATGCCCAAGTTTCGGGGTCCATCCTCAGGAGGGGGCATGCAGGAGGCAGCTGATCAGTGATTCTCTCTCATCATTGATGTTTCTACCTCTCTCTCCTCCCTTCCCCTCTGAAATCAATAAAAAAAAATTTTTTTTAAAGCACATGGCATGTGTATGTCAACAAACAGTAGCCAGTATTATTTCTACAAAATCGTCATAATGATAACATAGCTTCTCGGATATTTTCTTCAGGGCAGATGGCAGAGAGAAAGGCCAGAAGGAAGTATTCATGGGGGAGAAGGAGGGATCTGTGTCTGGGGGAAAAGCAAAGTGGTTGTTGCAGGAATCCTGACCAGAGACCAGGAAGTCTACCCAGCCACCAACTCACATCACTTCCTCTCTTCTGGCCTGTTTTCTCATCTGTAGCATGAAAATCAGCTGAGGCTTTAGTGAAAGTGCACTAGACCTAGAGTAAGAAACCTGGATCGAAATCCCAGCCCTGCCACTTACCAGCTGTGTGCCCTTGGACCAGTCACTTCCCCTCTCTGAGCCTCGGTTTCCTCACCTCCTTCCTCACAGCATCTTTGTGAAGATTGAAATGAAATAATGTCCATGAAAGGGCTTGGCACAGGCCTGCCTCCCAGAACACTTGATACGTGCCAGGCACTGTTCTATGTGCTTTACAGCAATCACCTTATTCCTTCCTTCCAACAACCCTCTGAGGTATTATCATCACCCCTATTTGTCAAAGGGGAAAACGGAGGCAGTGGGAAGTTAAACAACTTGCAGAGGCAGGATTTGAACCAAGCAATTTTGATAGAGAACCAGAGTTCTTCACTTCAAACTACACACTCACAAGGTGGTTCATGAAAGGCAGCTGTGTGACTTTTTTCTGATCAGAAACAGGTGGGTAGTTAAGAGTTGTCTTCGTAATTTATGAAAAATGGGAAGATAAAATAACAATTATGAATTAAGTGGGTTTGGTCAACTCTGTCACTCAGCTGGGAAGGTGAGGAAGGACAAAGAGCAGAAGGTCATAGAGGGGGAGGACTGGGGCCCTTGGTTTGGTTGCCCAGCAGGGAGCCTGGTGCCCCACCCCACCTGGGCCAGGGACGCTCACCCCAGGACGATGAGTTCGCCATACTTGATGGGCTCCTCGCCTGGCTGCACATCTTCACCAGAAGAGAGGATGCAGGAGCCCTGGCTCCCAGGGTGCTGGAGGTCTGAGGTTCGGGGGGACCCCACGTCGGGGTTTCCTTCCAGCACCATTCTGGGCAGAATGGGAGAGGAGAAAAAGAATTGTGTAGCCTCCCGTCCCATCCCCCCCTCAATGCCAGCTCTGGCCTGCTGCTGGGCCACCTAGGCTAATGCCAGAATGACCTTTCACCGCCTCTGTTGCTATGGCAACCACTTCACCTCTGCCTCTCCTAAACTGCCCTGGGTTGCTGGGATACCAGGGAAGGGAGTTGATAGGTGGAATGGAACCAAGAGGGAGAAGCCCACAGAGGATGGGGAAATCTGGTGGGGTCGGAGGGATGAACTAACTTGGGATGGCCAGAGGCTTCTTTTTGGCCAGGACCCCAGTCTGGGATGCTTTTGGAGGAAGGGGAACCCCAGGAGTTGGGGGGCCTTAACTCCTCATCTCAGACTCAGCTCCTGGGTTTAGCTCTCAGCCCCAGGACCTTCCTTCTGGCAGGTTATTGGAATCTGTCCTTTTTAATCTTTCCGCCTCTTTGCAGGTCTGGCCTCTGTCTGTCTGCTTTCTCAATGACTCTCCGTCCTCCCCGCCGCTGTCCTTTTCACCATCTCCCTTCCCACCTTCCTCCCCATCTCCGCCTGTTCGTCCACCTCCACTTCCCTATCCATCTGCCTCCGTCTGTCCATCTTGGCCTCGCCCTTCGGCCAGGCCTCTGGACCCATCCCGGGTGCGCGCCCCCTTCCTCCCTCAGGTGTCTGTCTGCAGTCCCCGGGCTGTCTGGGTCTCTGGAGGCCTGTGGGGGCGGCGCTCCCCACTCCAGCTACGGCTGCAGCAGAGCCCATCTCCGCAGGAAGCCTGTTTGGAAAACACCCGCGCAGGAGGGGCTGCGCGGGGCAGGCCCGCGCCCCGCACCCGGGCCAGGCACAATGACGGCCCAGCGCATACGCAGATACACACCCGGGGCCCCTCCACACAAACACGCGCGTGCACGCACAGTCCCGCACACCCCGAGCCCCGCGAGCAGAACCAGGACCCGCGCAGAGCCAACCCTGGTCCCGCGACAGCAGGCGCGAGCGCCCAAACAGCCACAGGCGCTCGCCCTCGGACCCACTCCCCCTGCCGCCCCCAGACATGCAAACACGCCCCCTGCATCCGCCAGGGCCCGCCCGGCGCAGCCCCCGCCCCCTCCGCCCAGGCGGCCTCACCTGGCCGCGCTCGGGGGTCCGCTCTGCGCCGATCCCTTCGCACCTCGACTCTGCTCGGCCCCGGGGCCGCTGCGGCGGGATGGGCCCGGCCCGCGGCGGCTCCGCGCTGCCTCGTCACGTGGACACGCGGGACCGAGGGAGGGGGACCAGCGCGCACCTCCACGCTCCACCTCCCGTCCCGATGCCCCGCCCCTGAGCCGCCTCCAGGAAAGCCCCGCCCACTCCAGACTCCGCCCCTTGCGGAGAAGTTTAGCCCTAATGACCTGAGCACCGCCCCTTCCTGGAAGACCACGCCCCCTCTGACCCCGCCCCCTGCACTGGAAGTCCCAGTCGCCGGTGTCTCAGGAACTCCGTGGACTACGGTTGTGGGTTTGGCGACTCCCTGGCAGCCTAGTTCGGGCTACCCAGATCCCGCCCTTATTTCTGGGGATTTCCCGGGTCCCCCCAAAGACCTGGGCGCCCCCTCCTCCACCGCAGTCTGGGCAGGAGGCCCTTCTCCCCACATTAGTCCAGGGGCTCTGTTTCCCCCGCCCCCCCCCCACCACACCCACCTTCTACTTGGGGAAGCCGCAGAATTAGAGGAGAGAGCTGGGGCGGGAAGGAGAGGGAGAAGGAAAATACTAGAGGAGGCGGACGGGGGAGAGAGGGTTGTGCGTCTGCAGGGAGGCCGCGGAAAGCCGCTACGTCGCAGACCTTTTCTTCCAGCCCAGCCCGGCCCCTCTCTTCTCCCTGGGTGACTTCTGGCCCCTCTGGCCCCCCTGGTGCCCAGGAACACCTCCCTCCCGCCGGCCGGCACGCACACACCAGGCGAAATGCCACAAAAGGGATGGAGGGCCCACAACCCCTTGCGGGCCTTGGCGTGAAAGATATCTCATCTATGGGCCTTCACAGGTAGCTACCCACTGTACTTTGAGCAAAACAAGCCTTTAATTTCTGGGAGGCAGGCACGATAATCACCTGTTTTACGGATGAGAAAACAGATTTACAAACTTGGTCACGGTTATTCTGCTAGAAAGGAGCCAGGAGTGGATTTCAGCTGTGTGATTCCAAAGTCTGGACTCCTAACTTCCTTACCTGTGATAACTGGGAGAGGCAGGTGGGCTCAGGGCAGGAGAGGCCCAGAGATGCATCAGATGAGATCCCTTTAGGTCATTATCTCTCAGTATGTTTGGAGCCATAATCAAGAAATGGGGGACGCTTAGAGGATGGATTCTTAACCTGCATCTTTGGAGTGAGTGTGTGCTCCATTGAGGAAATCAAACAAGGTTGCACAGAGGAAATGGCCTTTGACCCTATTGTGAAAGGTATGTGAATTTGCCTACAAAATCTTGGAGGGAGCATCCTTCCCACCCCAACTTGTTGCTTGTGAAGCTCCCAGTGTCTGGGACCACCTGGGCCCCACCATGTTCACATCCCACTAACGCCCCCACCAAAAATAGCCGAGGATACCAACTGCTTTGCCATCTGTTCTGGGGCCCTGTGTCAGATGAGACAAGAAAGCCGCAGACAGCAAGTCCTTTAGGGACAAAGGCACTCATTGATCAGAAGGAAACACCACTGAGCAAGCTGGACTGCTGGGCTGCCAGCAGCAGGTCATGCAAATCCTGCCCCACAAGACAACTTCCCTCCCTGAATGCCTACAGTGTGCCCCCTCCCATGCCAGGTAGGCACAGCTCCGTTAGGACACTGGGACAGCCTCACTCCCCTTTGCACTCCCAGCTTCCAGCACACTGCCTGCCAGAGCAGGCCCGGTGAACGTGTGCTGGATTACTATTAGATACCGCAGTTTACAACTGAGAAAAGTGAGACTCTTTTTTTTTTTTTCCTTTTTGGCAGCGGGGAGATACTTGTCCCGGATCACACAGCAAGGTAAGTATAGAGCTGAGGTTTGTCCAGAGCCCAGTGCTACCACCCAACACCAGGAAGACAGTGATCTCTCCTGCCGTAGGGTGCTGGAATCAACGAGGATCAGAGCTGCATGGTGGGCACAGCCAGACCTGAAGGGGCCTCCAGAAGCCTGAGATGGGACTGATCCCAGCACTGTCCAGATAGGGGAGAAGAAGGGACAGCTGGATACCACCAGCAGACACAGATGCCCAAGTTCAGCCTTGGTTTCTGGCTCTTAACTCCCATGCTCTATGCCAAGAACTCCAGTTTCTTTCTTTTAAAAAATATATATTTTATTGATTTTTTTTTTTTACAGAGAGGGATAGAGAGTTAGAAGCATCGAGCAGCACACCCCCTACTGGGGATGTGCCCACAACCAAGGTACATGCCCTTGACCAGAATTGAACCTGGGACCCTTCAGTCCGCAGGCCGACGCTCTATCCACTGAGCCAAACCAGTCAGGGCGAACCCCAGTTTCTTAATCTCTCTATCCTCAGTATCCTTATTTATAAAATAGAAATAATTTAATATCTACCCGTAGTGGGATAAAAACTTGTAGTATTCAAAGGGAGAGGGTTGGGGAACATCTGTGATACTGTCAACAATAAACAAAATGCAGTAGCCCTGGCCAGTTTTGCTCAGTGGATAGAGCATCGGCCTGTGGACTGAAAGGTCCCGGGTTCGATTCCTGTCAAGGGCACATGCCCAAATTGCGGGCTCAATCCCCAGTTGGGGGCGTGCAGGAGACAGCCAATCAATGATTCTCTCTCATCATTGGTGTTTCTCTCTCTCTTCCTCTCCTTTCCTCTCTGAAATCAATAAAAATATATTTTTTAAAAAAATGCACTGTTGTTCTGAAATCCCTTTGTTCAGCCCCTCTCTTTTCTCCCTTCAATCTAGATCAGTGATGGCGAACGTATAACATGCAAACTCATTTTTTTGGTTGATTTTTCTTTGTTAAATGGCATTTAAATATATAAAATAAATACCAAAAATATAAGTCTACGCCAAAACCGGTTTGGCTCAGTGGATAGAGCGTCGGCCTGCGGACTGAAGGGTCCCAGGTTCGATTCCGGTCAAGGGCATGTACTTGGGTTGCGGGCACATCCCCAGTGGGAGATGTGCAGGAGGCAGCTGATCGGTGTTTCTCTCTCATCGATGTTTCTAACTCTCTATCTCTTTCCCTTCCTCTCTGTAAAAAATCAATAAAATATATTTAAAAAAAATATATAAGTCTTTGTTTCACTATGGTTGCAAATATCAAAAAATTTCTATATGTGACACGGCACCAGAGTTAAGTTAGGGTTTTTCAAAATGCTGACACACCGAGCTCAAAAGGTTCGCCATCACTGATCTAGATCTTAACCCTATTGCTTCAAAAAAGGGGGGGAGACAAAGAGAGGAACAAGATACAAGTTTATTTCTTTTTTTAACTAAAATTGTTTATTTATTGATTTTGAGAGAGAGAGAGAGAGAGAGAGGAAAGGAGAGAAGAACAGAAAGAGAAAAATTGAGAGAGACTCTGAGGCTAGGCCGGGCTCTGGCCGCCTGGACCTCGCTCGGAGAGCCGCGCTTGGACAGAGCCCTGTGAGGCCAGCCTGGCTTGTGGGCCTCTCTCGGAGAGTCTGAGCAGAGTCCGAGCACTACTTTCACACTATAAGGAGAGACTTGGAATTCCAACAGAGATCGTAAGCCATTTACTCTCTGGCTGTTACAGAAAAAAATCTTGCTAACCTCTCTCTGATCTAGGATGTTTAATTCCCTTTATAGTCTTGCACAGCTGTTTAAGAACTTTGGAGAGGTCTCTTTCACTAAAGGCAGTCTTTTCCAAGCCAATTAGCCACTCATTAGAAAGGTGGGGGAAGCCAGAAGAGCAGGCTGCACAGACTGCATAGGAGTCCCCGACTTGGTAACAGGCAAACGGGTTCCCACTGGAAAGTGAGAGTCCGAGATTGGAGGTGGGTGGGGGAAGGATGAGGTCTCTTTTCCCATCTTCCCTGTTTCTGACCCGGCAGAGAAAATGTACAAGCACAGGGTGGGGCTAGAGAAAGGGTATTTGAGGTCTTTCGTGTGGGTGTGCCACCTTCTGTGTGGCAGTACTAGCCCCTATAGGCAGGCAGCTGTAATCTGGACCCCATCCTCCCCACATCAGGCACAAGCAACACAGGTTTGGAATCAGGAAGCCACAAGAAACCATGATAGTAGGAATAGCATAAGAGCAAAAAGCAAGCTTAGAACCCTAGAATATTCCAGCAGGAAGCAGTGGACAGGTGACCTGTTTCCACCCCTACTTGGAACCATTGGGAGCCTGAGATCCAGGCAGCCATGAAAAAACCTGAGCCACAGCCAGAGATGGGATTGAAATGCAGGGCCTCCAACTGCCAGGTCACATGCTATCTGGGGATCAGAACTTGCCAGGCCCACAGTCCAGTAACCAATATCCAGGAAGGTCATTGGGTGCCACTGTCTTACAGAAGGAAGCCTGGGCCTCAGGGAAGGGGGTGACCCCCGTATACTCCTGGCAGGGTGGCCACCGGAGGACCATTTTTCTGCCTCTGGATTCCAGCAGCCATGTCTACACTAGTGCTCCAGGCTGTGGACAGGCCTTCCAGGAGCCTCGTTTTCTGAACATGCGGGGCAGGAGGGCATGCTTCAGAGGGCAGCCTCACTGTGCTGGTGGCCGTTAGGTGATGTCCACCTGCCGTCCCTGCATGCTCTTCAGTTTCCGTTGCGTGACCAGTTGGTGTTTTATTCTGTATTTGTCTCCCACAGATACTGAAGAAGCCCATCCTTTGCCATCTTGAATTGAGAACCGAGACTGTTTTTTCAGAACTGCCTGGCCGGCACCCACAAGCAATACGTGTCCTTCCAGCAGGACCAAGGGAGCCAGTTTCAGTGCACGGGAGTGACTTGCACAGCCACCTTTCCCTCGAGAGCCAGGAGCCCTCTCAGCCTCTGGCTCTGAGCCACAGTGGGGTGCTGTTAGGAGGCTGTAGTCATCCAGGGGAAAGACGTTGATGCTGAGACTAGGGTTACAGCAGTGGAAGCACAGGAACTAATACAGGCAAGGATCATTACATTTGTTCCATCAATGTTTCCCAAAGGCCTACTGCGTGCCAGGTCCAAGGTTAGGCCGTGGACATGCGGAATGAGCAAGATGTAACCTCGCTTTTTAGGGTCACACAGGTCACTGCAGTGCTTTCTAGTTGGGGGGAGGCTGGCCCATGAGCATCAGTAAGAGATCATTTTTATTGTGATCCAATACATACACACAGACACACAAGGGAAACACAGGTTTCATGAGAACACTTATAATTTTTTTTTAATCCTCACGTGAGTATATGTTTTTATTGATTCTAGAGAGGAAGGGAGAGAGAGAAACACTGATGTGAGAGAGAAACATAGATTGGTTGCCTCCTGTGTGTGCCCTGACCTGCAATGAAACCCAAAACCTTTTGGTGCATGGGGCGACACGCAAACCAACTGAGCCACCCAGCCACGGCAAAAACACTTATCTTTACTCCATGTGATATACTCCATTTTCTATTCTATTTCATTAAAAATGCTGGTCAAACTCATGAAATCAATTTCATAACCCACTGATCGGTCACAATTGTAATTTGAAAAAAATCCCTATAATCAACCAATGTGTGGGCAAATCTGTTTTCTTCTGAGACCTCTCTCCTTGTGTTCTCACATGGTCTTTCCTCTGTGCTTGTCTGTGTCCTGATCTCCTCTTATAAGGACAACTGTCAGATTGGATGAGGGCCCAACCTAACAGCCTCATTTTAACTAATCACCTTTCTTTAAAGGCCCTCTCACATTTGGAGGCACTATAAGTTAGGGCTTCACTATATTACTTTTGGGTGGAGATAATTCAACCTATAAGAGGAAAACCTTATAATTTTCTTGAAGGGTATGGAGGCAGAGGGAGCCGGGGAGAAAAGGCGAGAAAGAGTGTCCAGGTCTACATATGCACAGACAGACGCCCAGGAGAGCGAAGAGTGGTAGGAAAGTGCACACTCTGGGTGGCTGAGGATATGGTGTGAGGTAGGGAGTAGCAGGTTGGAGAAGTTGGCTAGCTCCAGGGTCTTGAATCCCATACCAACAAGTGTAGACTTTAGTTTACAAAGCAATGAGTCTCAGGAGGATCCCCTGGGACTGGAGGAGGATCCCAGAGAACTGAATTTTAATAAGTGTCTCAGATGGACCAAGACCCACACTCTGGGAAAAGAAGGTGCATTAACATTGACAAGTTTTAGGGAACTGACACCCACTGAGTTGGAGAGGATAGATTGATGGGGCAAGAATGGAGGCAGAGAGACCATAAAGGGGGCTGTCTGAGTGTTCAGCCAAGGAAAGATGAAGTCTGAAGTGACAATAATAATAGTTAACCCTTAGAGAGTGCTTACCATACATCACATGCCAGACCTGAGCTAAGCACCTTACCTGGGTAATCTCATTAAATTCTCTCAATAGTTCTGGGTGGTAGGTATTATTATTATTATTATTATTATTATTATTATTATTTCACAGTTGAGAAAAGTGAGGTCTACAGAGGTGATGGGACTTGCCCCAAGTGTATGTTGGGAGAGACAGAAAGTGGATGTCACCCCTTCTCTCTGGGAAGTCACAGAGGGGATGGCAGGATTGGCGAGAACTGTGGGGGCTGAGGGAGAGGGGTGAACTGTAAGTGGGGAGTTCTAGGTCCCTAACTCTCCATGTCTTCAGTCAAAGGCTGAAGGAAGCTCAGCCCACTCCTCCCCCTGCCTTCCTCCGTCTCTGCTTTCCTGCTGCTACAGGGGGCCTCCAGGGGACCGGGCTGAGCACCGTGTGTGACAGGTACACATCTCAGCAGAATGTATCTGGCACCCAATGTCGTCCATTCACACAGGTCCCCATGGAGACGGCCTGACTGGACTTCACCCTGAGAGGCCTCTAGCTGGTCAGCCATGCCCTTCAGGGCTGGCAGTTCCTCCGTTCTCTCCATGTCACCCTTCAAAGCAGTCATTTCTGCCCAGCCTTCAGCTGTTCCCTCCCCAGGGTCTTTTTCCTTTTTAATATTGCTTTCAGAGAGGAAGGGAGAGGGAGAGAGATAGAAACTTCAAGGATGAGACAGAATCATCAATCGGCTGCCTCCTGCACGCCCCCTACTGGGGATGGAGCCTGCAACCCGGTCATGTGCCCTTGACAGGAATCAAACCGGGACCCTTCAGTCCGCAGGACTACGTTCTATCCACTGAGCCACCCAGCTAGGGCCCTCACCAGGGTCTTGCTGCCTCCTTGTGGAGTGGGATTAGCCACCCACAGACCTCTGGCCTGAACCACTTTTCTGGGCTCCATTAACCCACTGGGAAGCAGGCTACTGGCCTCTCCAGCTGGGACTCCTACTTCTCTCATCACTCCACTTCCCTCTTTCTTCTTTCTCCTTGTAGCCCAGTGAATCTTTTTTTAAAAAAATACATTTTATTGGTTTTTTTACAGAGAGGAAGGGAGAGGGATAGAGAGTTAGAAACATCGATCAGCTGCCTCCTGCACACTCCCTACTGGGTATGTGCCCGCAACCAAGGTACATGCCCTTGACCGGAATCGAACCTGGGACCCTTGAGTCAGCAGGCCAACACTCTATCCATTGAGCCAAACCGGTTAGGGCCCAGTGAATCTTTTCATCCTGTGTACATTGGGGGTCCAAACTTCATCAAGTTCACAGGCAGCAAGAGGAGCCATGTCCAGCCGCTAGCGCCCCAGCGCACAGCCATCTGCGGGATTTGCAACGCCGTCAAAACTACCATACCCACAATGCTGTGCGGACAGTAAGGGCCTTCTCGAGTTTAGCTGTCCGAAGTACTGCCTGCGTGCTCTTCGGGAGAAATATGTGTACCCGAACCGTTCGGGTCCTTCCTCTATCTCCAGAGGGCAAAATAAAAGTTTTTTTTTTCTTTCTATCACCCTCTTTGTCTTACTCGGTGGAGGACCGAAACAACTCTGCTCTTCTTGGGCTTCACCAGCCCTAACCTAAAGAGAGGACCCGTGACCTCTGACACAAGATGGCGGCGCCCAGAGTCGTTGGCCTTGCTGTTGACCCGAGTGAACGAAGGCAGTGAACCCCGCATCATGTCGAAGCTCATCCGGGCCACTCGGGCGGCCAAGAAACCCGAGGTCGGCGGCGTGATACGGACCATCGTGCGAGCGGGCCAGGCCATGCCGGGGCCCCCTCTAGGGCCCGTCCTGGGTCAGGTGCAGCGCGCGGGATCTCGGCGTGGAAGGCGCCGGAGGGCGGGAGCTGGTGCTGGGGCGGCGGGGGCGGGCTCGGGAGCCGGGGAGGCCTCGGTTCCAAGCGCGGCTCTGCCACCCGCACGCTAATGTGCCTCCTGGAGGCCCCGCCTCCGCAGCCCGTCCCCAGCGGACTGTGGTGAGGACAGGAGGGCTGCTGCCTGCACAGCACCGGCTCTCCGTGGTCGTTGGATCTGGGTGGAGGGAAGAGGAAGGGGACAGGGAGACTTGGAGATGGAAGCGGGAGGGAGGGAGCCTCCTTGCTCCCTGTACGAGCCCCTGTGCTTCCGCCACAGCGAGGCGTCTCCATCAACCAGTTCTGCAAGGAGTTCAACGAGAAGACGAAGGACATCAAAGAAGGCATCCCTTTGCCCACCAAGATCTTCGTGAAGGTGCTGATCGATCGCGACTGCGAGCCCAGCTCCTTTTCCTCTCCCCCCGCGCCCGCAGGCTCGGGACGGGTCGCCGGGGGTCCCCCCCCCCCACCCCCGTTCCTCACTCGGGACGGTCTCCTCCTGTTCCTGGGCCCCGCGTTCCCCATCCACGCAGGGGAGACCAGGGCCCCTTTTCCGAGCCCGCCCGCCGGGTCGCAGGCCTTCCATTGGCCGTTCACTGCCTTGGGGCTTCCTGAGCAGAGCTGGGCCTGGACCCGAGGGGACACGGCTGTTTGCTACAGATTTATTTCTCTTGTGGGTTTGTGGTCTTTTGGAGGGACGCCATCAGAAAGGGACTCAAGGGAAGGGGAGACGGGAAGTTAGAAGTCCCCTCGGTTGGGACAGCTGGGGTTGGGAGAGATATTATCGCATTTCTTCTTTTTTTTTTTCATTAAGCCCGACAGGACGTTTGAAATGAAGATAGGACAACCCACTGTCACCTACTTCCTGAAGGCAGCTGCTGGGATTGAAAAAGGGGCCCGGCAGACAGGTAAGGGTCGGGGTAGGCCCCTGGAATTTGGGGGGGTGGGGGTCTGAAGGAGGCAGTGACGCCCAAAGGGCTCTTTGTTTCTTCTTTCCAGGGAAGGAGGTGGCAGGCCTGGTGACCTTGAAGCACGTGTATGAGATTGCTTGTGTCAAAGCTCAGGACGATGCCTTCGTCCTGCGGGACATGCCCCTGTCCTCTATTGTCCGCTCCATCATCGGCTCTGCCCGCTCCCTGGGCATTCGTGTGGTGAAGGAGTGAGTGTTCGGGGGAAGCACAGCGCCAGGGGAGGACCTGGACAGCTCTTGACTTCGGGGCAAGACAGAGTGTGCACATGAGTGGGAGAGTCCGTGTCTGCGTCAGAGGACCTTAGAGTCTTGGGAGCCCCATTCATTCATCTGAATGCACTTGTTAAGGACCTTCTACGTCTTAGAGGGAACCAGATAGCCATGCGTGGCCCCACTTTTAAGGAACTCACAGTCCAGAGAAAGAGGCAGATGCACAGATGGAGCATTAGACTGCAGACAGGCAGTGTTGAACGACAGCTGTCTGAGAACAAGGTGTAGGACTCCTGGTTTGCCTGGTGTGTCAATGGGAACTTTGTAGGAGAGGTGACGAGACCTGGAAAAGGAAGTCAAGGACTGGGGGCAAGCATTCCAAAAAGTGGAGATTCCTGTGAAGGATGGAAGGTGAAAGAGTGCAGCAGAGAAGTTCAGTGTAATCTGGTGTACAATCCGGCATTACAGGCAGAATAGGAAATAGTGTGAGAGAGGCCAGGCCAACAGGGGCCCCCACCTTGGGCTTCAGATGACCTCAGCAATTGTGTCTTTCAAGTGAGATGTTAGGTGAGAGGGCGTCTAGCCCAGACAACAGCAGGGCCAGCTCTCAACCCTTTACTGGTCTTTTGCTGCCAGTCGTTTCCCAAAAGTGGGGTTAAGCAGGGAACAAGAATGGGCTTCACTTTTCTCAAATCTTTACTTTTGCTGAGAGTACAGAAATGAGTACGTCTGGTTCCTGTTCAGGGGGAGGCACGCATGCCCAAAGACTTTATTGCACAAAGTGTTGTGGGGCACAGAGGAAGAGCCCGTTCATCTGGGCTGAGTTATAGCCGGGGCCTCAAAGGACTGTAGGGCTTAAAGAAGGGAACAAAAGGCAGAGGTGGTGAGGATGGTGGGGTGACATTCCTGGCACAGGAAACAGATGAGCAAAGGTAGGAGAAGTCCAGGAGGGGAGAAAGGATTCTGAGACAATGACGTGGGCCTCTCCCTTACCATCTGTTTTTTTGTACTCGCAGCCTCAGTTCGGAAGAGCTGGCAGCTTTCCAGAAGGAGCGAGCCATATTCTTGGAGGCTCAGAAAGAGGCCGATTTAGCAGCTCAGGCAGAAGCTGCCGCTGCCAAGAAGTGACCCCTGTCCTGCACACTCCAGAATTTTGAAGGGAGCAGCTGGGAAGGCTGTGCCAAAGGGGAGAAGGGGAGATGACACCAACCTGATTATTATTGCCCTGACTTAGATTATATATTTTTACACGTATGGATGTATCAGGGGATTCAGCCTAAATAAACATCTTTTGTCACCCTCTCTGGAGTTCTGTCTTAGGGCCCTAGGGGAAAGGGACCAGTACTGATGGTGGCAACACAGACAGTAGGGCTCTTCATGCTGCTTCTCAGATACATGATCCGAGGCTCAGCCAAGCAGAGCAACTTGTCCAGGTGGAATCGGTGGCAGAGGTCGGAGTAGTAGCCCTCCTCCCCACCGATGACAAAACGAGCAGGGTAGGTGGGGGCTGCGAACGCTGGGGCTCGTGTGTACAGAAGCAGCAGATGTTGCTTGTGCTGTAATCAGAAACATTTCTTAACTCTTGGGGACTTGCCAGTTCAACAGAAACAGACGCCTGTGGTGACTTCAGGTCACAGCCCCAACAGTGTTGCTGCACAAGTGCCTCAGGTCCCTCTACGAAGCTGATCCTGGCACCGGATCAGGTGTTAGCTGAATATGAACTATTGGGCTCGTGGCTACAGACCCATGGAAGAAGCAAAGCTTCAGGAGGTCCCTGCCCGAGGCCGGAGAAGACCTGAGGAAGCCCTGGCCTTTTGTTTTCCCCCATTCCCCAGAGCATCAAGGACTTGTCCTTGCAGAGAAGAGAGGAGGAGTCAGGGCAGAAATGGATTCATGTTTACTGAACTCCTGTTACATGCTAGTCTCTTGGTTTTGCACTGAGATTTGGAAAATAACACACTCCGGTTTGGGTAATCCCACCACCCAGATGAGACTCCTAACAGTATTTAGGTATATATCTTTTCTACTCTTTTTTCTTGGTGCATGTATTTATATGTAACTTTATTTTTTTAAAACATATTTTATTGATTTTTTACAGAGAGGAAGGGAGAGAGATAGAGAGTTAGAAACATCGATGAGAGAGAAACATCGATCAGCTGCCTCCTGCACATCTCCTACTGGGGATGTGCCCGCAACCCAGGTACATGCCCTTGACCGGAATCGAACCTGGGACCTTTCAGTCCGCAGGCTGACGCCTTATCCACTGAGCCAAACCGGTTTTGGCTATATGTAACTTTTTTTAAAAAAAATAAATAAATAAAGTGGTGTCATACTGTAGATACTGTTGTATTTTACTTTTAACTTGGCAATTATTTAGAACGTTTTTCATTAAGCAATTTTTGATGACTGCTTAGTATTTTGTCTTGTGGGTGGACCATAATTCATTTAACCAAGTCCTCAGAAGCAGCAATAAAGTAACTGTTGGGTATTTTGTTTGTATTAAGAAATATATATACAGCCCCGTTGGGTATGGTTGAGTGGTTGAGCATGACCCAAGAGGTCACGGTTTGATTCTCAGTAAGGGCACATGCCCAGGTTGCAGGCTCGATCCCCAGTGGAGGTATGCAGGAGGCAGTCAATTGATGATGTTTCTGTCCCTCTCCCTTCCTCTCTAAAAATCAATAAACATTTAATATATATCACGCACACACAAACTTAGGATGGACATCATTTGCAAAACAGTTTTTGAGTGGCTCATTATCAGGTACTGGGCTCAGTGCTCCTACAGAATAAATGTGAGACACGGTTCCTGCCTTCAGAGAACCGGTTCTTTCCCTTACCGAACGACATACTGTGCACTTCTTGCAGACTGTTTAGTTTCTATGTCTCCCACAGCTAGAATGCAGGCTCTGGGGGCCCAGGGACCTTGTGCCTTCTTCGCTGTTGCATTGCCAGCACCCAGAACACTGCCCCATGTAGGTATTGTAAATACTATTTATCACGTGAAGAAATGAGGCTGCAGAGCCAGCACTTGAACCCAGCCTTCATGACCCCAAAACTTGAGCTCTTTCTCCTACATTCTGCCCCCAGGGCAGAGTCTGGTGTCCGTAGGAAGAGAACTGGCTGAGAGTCCGATGTGAGAATGCCTTTAGGCGAGTCCTTTCCTCTCCCTGGGCCTCACAGTACACCCATTCATCTGGTCTGAGCCATAAAGCTCCGAGAGGAACAGAAGCAGACACTTCTCTGTCCAGCAGGTGGAGCTATTGGCTCTTCTAATTTTTTCTCTCCAACTAACTTGGTGGCCAGGGTCTCTTCCTGAAGTCACCTGCCTTCTCAACAAAACGCACACTCTCTCCTATCACCCACCACCTCCACCAATCACCAGTGAAGTGCTTTTTTCTTATATATTTTTGTTTATTGATTTCAGAGAGCAAGGGCGAGGGAGAGAGAGATAGAAACATCAACGATGACATAGAATCATTGATCAGCTGCCTCTTGCACACCCTCTACTGGGGGTCCAGCCCACAACCTGGGCCTCCTGGTTCATAAATGGACAGTCAACCACTGAGCCACACCGGCTGGACTCCAGCCCCAATTTACCTGAGAAGAAACTGAGGCTCAGGTTCCACTCAGCAAAACGTTGGTGAATTTAAATCCAGGCCTTTCTGTCTCCTAATTTTCATTTCCCCCCCTTCCATGCCCTGTGGCTGTTGGGCCCTGAGGCTCGGAGGAAAACAGTATTTTTGAAAGCTTTAGTATGCAGACCTGGAGGGAAGAGGCTCCCTGCTCCAGTTCAAGCCTGCCCTCTCGGGAAACTGGGACGGGGTGATTTGAGATGGTGGTTCACGGGCTTTGGGGGCAGAGGACCCGGCCCAGGGCTCGGATGCAGATGACGTGTTGCCCACTTATGGCTCTCACCGACTGCGCGGGAAATCACTTTTTCCCTGTGACACTCCGTTTCTTAGCGAAATGGCGCTAATAGGCCTGTTGAGAGGCTTCGCTGCCGCGAATGAGGGATATCAAAGTGTTTGTCAGCTGAAAGGCTCACGCAAGGTGGTTATCATTTCCAACAGGCCACCAAGGGAAGCTGTTTCCCTGCAGGACCAGGCTGAAGAGAGGAACTCATGTCCTGAGACTTCCAACCCACCCCCAGGAAAATGCCAAGCGGAATCCGCTACCCATCCCCAGGCCCTTCTGCTGCTCCCACACTGTCAGCACTTCAAGCCTGAACACGGAGGAGATGCCAATACCCTCTGGCATTTTGAAGGCAAGTTGTGGCATCTGCTGTTTCAGCTCCAAACTCTCCAGCTTCCAGCACAGGGTGGACAGCACACTGTGCGCTCAGATGTTGCATGAACAAAGGAATGAGCGAATGAGTGAATCAAGAAATGCCAGGCTGTCTGCAGGTCCAGGCTTTACTTCCAGACCCCCACACTCCCATCTGGGCCCCCCAACCTTCTCAGGTCCCCCACTCCCCCTTCCCTCTTTACAGCATGACACCAGAGGTACCAAAAAGGCAAACTGGACTTTATTATAAAGTTGGCTACAAAGTCACCACAGCACCACGAGGTGGCCACCTGGGCAGGCCCAGGCAGTCTGGCAGCCGGGTGAGTCCTGCACCAGGTACACGCACTCGTGCAAGCACACGTGTGACAGCGGCAGGTCTGCCTTCCTCCATCGGAAAGAAACGTAGCGTCTCTTCACGCCCCCCACCCCAGGTGCGGGGCGCAAAAGTCACAAGAAGGCCGCCAGGGCGGCAGAGTCCATCGGAATTGAAATCCCGTTACTGGTGTGTAGAGAATTCTACGTGGGTGTCAAGAGCCCCTCGGGGCACAGGCTGGCCCGAATGGGTGCTGCCTTTCCCCCACCAAGGCCCAGGGGTGGCTTGGCCCCCAGGCGTGGAGAACTGGCCCAAGCCCATGGGGCAGCGCAGGGGGTAAGTGAGACTCCCCCATTCTCCACTTGAAATCCCATTCAAGGAAACTCACTACGAGTGAATACAGATTGAAATGGAAACTGGGATTGCTGGAAGTCTCTAAATATTAAAAAGAAGCTCCCCTCCCTAACCCTCCCTCCTCCCCCCACCCAATCCTGCAGGGCCTGGGGAATCAGATATATCCCCCTCCAGCCCCTAGAATCCCCCCAACAGTCCCGGGGGGGTGGAGAGCAGCTCCACGTCTTGATGACAATATGCCATACTTGACGACGTTAAGTCACAGACTTATTCAAAACGTTGGTTCCCCTCCACTTCCATCTGCAGAGAGAGAGAGAGAGGGAGAGAGAGAGAGAACAATCAGTAGGCCTATTAGGAAAGACAGGCTGAGGATGTGGCACATAGTATGGGCTTCAAATATGTTGGCCCAATGACTGAATGATCACCAGCGGTTCAGCAGGAAAGGGAGCAATTTGGACAGATGAAGTGAAGCCATGGCTATAGTTTTGGCATGGATGGAGCCATAGCAGGCAGCCTCTCTTACTTTTCCAAATGCCTACAAACGCTTAGTCTGTATCCCCTTTAGGGGGTAAGAATACTGAGATGGGGCTCTGATGCCTCCTCCATCAGTTTGTGTGTGGCCTTAGGCAAGTTTCTTTAACCCTGGGACCTTGATTGTCTTCATCTATAAAATAGGGTGATGATGGCTGATCTAGGTCCTTCACAGAGTTAAGGAGGAGAAACCATTAGTGAAGGATCCTCTTGCATTTATCCCACACCCCTAACCCCTGCCCTTCAGGCCTACTTGTCAGGAATTTCCAGATTATTTTTCATTAGTTCTTATTCTCACTGCTACCCTAGGCAGCAGACAATATTACCCCATTAATAAAGTTGAGGTACAGAGAGGGGGATTTACTAATTCCACCCAGTATCTCGCTGGCAGGACAGGGACTTGAGTTCTTGAACTTCTGGGCTGGACTCACCTTCATGGAAGCTGTCTTGAACTTGGCTCTGGAGTTGATGCAACTCATCAGGAAACCCATCGTAGGGGAATGCTGAGACACCTGTCTCAAAGGCGGTTTCATATGTGGCCAGGTCCTCCAGGAAGCTGTGGTCTTCTGGGGACAGGTTGTTGCAAGGCGACAGGGCCCCTCCTGGGACCGCTGCCTCAGTATCCTCTGAACTCCATTCCCCATTGGGGTCTGGGGTAGAGAGGTCCATGAAGATGTCTTCCACAGGCACCTCTTCCAGGAATATGTTCCCAGGGTCAACCAGGAAGTCCAGCTCCTGGCATTTCCAGGGTTTCAGATCCAGGCTGAGCACAGGAGGGCCAGACCCTGACAGGGACAGGTTGGAGTCCAGGGGCTCCAGCCCCCCAAGTGGCTCCAGCCCGCCTGCGCAAGCATCAGCTGAAAAGGGCCTGTCCATGCCCTGAGCCAATTGGCTGATCTGCTGGATGAGACGGTCTATCTCATTCTGCTGCTTCTCGGAGTAATGGAAGAAACTCTGCTTGACTGGAGAGGCCTCAGGTGTGAGCAGGCCTTCGGGCACCAGGGGGACGTCCACAGAGAGGGAGCCCCGGAGCTGGGCGAGGGCCAGGAGTGTGCAGTCCCCATTACCAGGGCTGCTGGGGCTTGGAGGCAACTTCTCATAGAGAAAACTGCATCCCTCCTGGGCGAAGTAAGTCTTGCTGGGATTGGGGCTCAGTTGTTCTGGGAAAGCTTGGCCGGGGCTGTTCAGATGTGCCGGGAATGCTGTGCTGGGAGGAGTCAGCTGCTCATGGGCAGGGCTGCCCAGAGGCTCGGGGAAGGGAGCAGTGCTGGGAAGCAGCTGGTCTGGGAAGTTGGTGGTGCAGGGAGTCAACTGATCTTCGTAGCTTCTGGCTGAGGTTTTGGTCAGCTGGCCTTGTAGTGGGCTAGTCAGTGGATCTGAGAAGGTGGCACTACTGGGCGTCAGTTGATCGGAGAAGGTCACGGCGCTTGGAGTCAGCTGTTCTTGGAGAGAGCTGGATGGAGTGGACAAGTGGGCTTGGAAGGGCTCATGGAGGCTGAAGAGGAAGGCACAGCCTCCTGGCTGGTGGGGTGTGTAGGGTGGGGTGCACACAAGATCCTTGCTCAGGTCGGCTTGAAGAGGAGGCTCAGAGCGAGGTGGGAACGTCAGGTAACTGAAGCCCAGCTCTTTGGGGGGTCGGGGAAGCTCTTCTGGTGTTGAGACAGCACCCATTTCAGGAGCAGGGGGGAAACTGGTGCTTCTGGGAGCCCCCAGGGTTGGGGCAAAGAGTGGGTTACGGCTGGAGCACTGTCCCTGGGAAAGGATGTTCTCAGGGAATGAGGGCAATATGGTCGGGGTACCCAGGACATAGGTTGCCTGAGTGTCTTCAGAGTTCAGCTGCTGGCGGAGGCTCCAGGCCTCTGTGTTACTGGAGAGGAGAGAAGAGATAGCCAGTAAGGATTTGGTGCCCATTCCCAGAGCAGTTCCCAGATTTGTATCTCCTCCATGCCCCCCATCAGCTGCCTTCCTCCCCACCCCCGCTCAGGCTTCTGCCTCGCAGCTCACCTGATCGGGTAGTTATTGGCAGTAATGGGGCCCTCTGGACCTTCTGAGTATAACAGGCAATAAATCCATGCCCAGCCTCCAGGCTTGGCCTGCAGTCTCACTACCATCTCTGCCTGAATATCTCCACTCTCAGCCACTGAAGGGAAAGAAAAAATGCAGAGTTAGGACACATATCACATAACATCACCTAAACTATCACCCCACTGGCCTCTCCACTGAGTTTGGGACCCATAACATCCTCTTCTGACTACCCTAACCTGTACCACTCAGCTCCCCACCTTGACCTCACCATTGGGAGTCCCCCAGTTTGGTGCTATTTTCACCTTTACTCCTCACCTAATGTGCACCCTATAGCATCCAAAACTGCTGGCCTCTGGTGCCTCCCCAGCATCAGCCTTGACCAGACCTTCCTGGTAGGATCTCCCATGCCCTTTCCCAGCTCCTGTCTCGTCCCCAGCTTTTCTGGACACTCACACAGGCGGTAGTGTTGAACAGAAGCGTGGCCCAGGTCCTCAGGGTGCAGCAGTCCATACCATGATTTACAGAGCAGTTCACTGCGCTCAAAGCCCAGGTAGATTAGGACACTGGGAAAGCGGAAAGGGTGAGGTCAGCTTTCTGTTTTCCCTGCTTGCCATGGCCTCTCACTCCCTCCCAGGTCCTCTGGTCCTTTAGATCCCATCCTCCCTGCCCCTGACTCCAGAATCTAGGGTCCCCTCATCTCTGGCCTGCTTTCCTCCTGGGGTCTACACACTGTGGGCTTACCTCTCAGAGATGTCCAGTAGGGCCAGGTCCTTAGCATGACGGCTCTGGAACATGGCCAAGAAGAGCGAAGCAGGCCCAGGCCCAGGACCAGGACGGGGTCGTGGCTCCAGTGGAGCACAGAAGGCTGTGAACACAGGGTTTCCTGCCCAGTAGGCTCCAGGTGGGTGAGCATGGAACCGGCCTCGAATAAGCACCAGCTTGTTGCCTGCACTCTGGCGCCTCAGCGACTTGGAGGTGTTGAAGCGACAGCGGAAGAGGCGATCTAGGTGAGTGAAGAGGAAAACTGATAAGAAGGCAAATGGCTGAGAGAGATGGCAGATGGGGAGGGGCAAGGCAGCAGAAGGGAGATTGGATTGAGGAAGAGAGAAAGGAGTGCTCACCGGTGTCTAGGGCAGAGGGCAGGGCGAGTTGCTGGCGCACAGTTAGGTGGTCCGCTGGGTCAATGATGTCGTAGATGCTGTCGCCCTGGGCAACCAGGTCCACCTGGAGAAAGGTGAAGAGGAGATGATCATTAGTGAAGGCGTCAAGAGCCAATCTTTGACAGATAGCATCTTGCAGGGTATAAACCCTCGCTCCCAGAAGTAGAAAGCTCATTGTGTCCCATCTGTGCCCTGGCCCTCAGCACTCACCATGGAGTGGCCCAGATGCTCGCTCACACTCTCAGACAGATACAGCAGTTTCCCCTCGGCGGTGAATACAAGCAGGAAGCCAGGTAGCGCGGCCACTATGTCTTCAAGCTCTTGAGTTGAGAGAAGCCCTGTGGGGGCCCCCAGAGGAGCACCTGTGGGGTGAGAAGACATGGTGAGTCAGGAGTAAGACCAGGAGGCAAAGAAAAAGTGAGGAAGGCACGGAGTGAACTTCAGAAAATCCAGAGGAATTTCTCATGGTCCTGCCTCTGCACACACCTCTGGACCCCACTGCCCGCGGTTCTTGCCTAGGGAACCTGTTGCTGGACTTCCAAGTCGGGGCCGAGCTTCCCTGCATCTCTGAACGTCAGGACCGCGGGCAGCGCTACAGAGACGCGCGGGCATTCAGCACCGCGGACAGCGCCTCGCCACCCGGCGGTGCTGTGTGCACCGTGGACAGCGCTTCACCAGCGGCAGAAGCCCTTTCAGCGTCGCGAGCGGAGGCTGCGCTCCCGCAGGCTTCGGCGACTCTCTCTCTGCAACTTCCCGGGCTTTCCTCTCGGGCTCCGGGAGCGCCTCTGCGCGGGTGGGAACTGGGGCCATTGTGTCCTGGCTCTCTTCCTTGCATAAGTCTGGCGCTAGGGACACCGTCCAGGCTCTCTGTTCCCCACCCAGAACTAAGCTGAAGTCTGGACAGAGCTCGGAAGGAAAAGTGGGAGTTCCTGAGTCCCTGATCCCTTCTCTCCCAGCTCACCAACGTGCCATCCTGGGCATGCGGCCGCCCCAGAGCGTTCCCTTAGCTCCACGGTCCCCAGTGCCGGCCAACTCGGGTCTCCAAAAGCCCCAGTCTGCTCACCTCCGGCGAAGAAGACGCCCTTGCGAGTGTAGATGCAGGCGAGACTCATGATGTGCAGGTAGGACAGCCGGACCTTGTCCGCTTCGGCCAGCGGCAGCAGCTCCTTGAGGTTCCGGATCTCCGCGTTGATCTGGTCGCGGCGCGCCTTGGAGGCGCCCTTGGTGGAGCGGTACATGCCTGGCGGCTGCGGGGCTCCCGCTCCGGCGCTCCGAGCACCTGCGGTCCTGTCCCGAAGCCGGTGGCTTCTTCCTCCTCGCTTCCCCGGCTCTCGCTCCGGCTCTCGCTCCAGCTCGCTCTCTCCTCTCCTCTCCTGGGCTCCGCTCCGCTGCGCTGCCTCCCTCGCCTGCCTCGTTCCGCCTTATATAGCTCCTGCCAGGCGTGGGGGGGCACGATTTAGAGAAAGGGGGGCGGGAAAGCGGGAGGCTGGGCTAAGCCAACTGCAGCAGGAGCCACTGGCAGGCGCTCCTCCTCCCTCCCCGGCTTCCTACGTCATCCCGTGACGTAGAACGAGAGCAGGAGGGGTGCCGGCGGGAGGGGGAGAGAGGAGGCTGCGGAGGGGGCCGGGGCTGGCGGCAGCTGACGGAGGGGCAGGTGCTGCGTTAGGAAGGCCTGAAGGGGCTGCAGGGGCCCAGGCGTCCGAGTGTGCTCAGCCCAGGGAAGCGGCAGGGCAAGGGTGGAGGCGGCCAGAAGCCCCTGGCAGGAGAGGCTGCGGAGGGCCAGGAGGGGTTGGTTCCGACGTCGATTTTTAAAGGAGATAAGAAAAGGGGGGCATGGTTGTCCACAAACCCCCCTTTCCTAGCTGCGAGCCAGAAGTCACCTTCACACGAGGGGAAGAAGGGCCGTGTTAGCCTCCGCGGGATAGGTCGCGGCTAGGGCTTCTCTCCGGGATTCCTGAGTCTGGGACCGCCTTAGTCACTTTCAAAGAACAAGCCTCCTCCCCCCACCCCGTCCCCAAGCCAGGCGTCGGTGCTTTAGCAGGGGAGTGACGCGGGGGGTGGGGTGGGAAGGGGTCCTGAGGAAGAGGGATCCGCCGAGTCTGGCCTTGGTCCTATGTTCCCACCGCCAAGCATGGAAATAGCAGCACCTACGCTGCAGTCTGCAGGGATTCCAACGAGTTAACCTCAGCCCGTGGCGGGGGAAACTGAGGCAGGGTCCAGGGCATGGTGAGGATCTGAGTCTGCACCGAGGTATCCCTCCCCCCTATCGGCCCCTGCCGCCAGCCCCCCCCCCCCCCCCCCACGCCGCACCCACGCCCGACTGCAGGCCGGTGTCTCCCCGGGCTGGGGGCGGGGGCGGGGCCGGGGATTCCCAGCTCCTTATTTGGAGAGGAATCCTCCAGCGTTTGCCGCGGCGCAGCGGCGGGCGGAGCCTCGCAGCCTCCGCAACGCTCCGGAGGCCCCCCCTCCGCCTCCGGCCGGGAGGATGGGGGAGCAGCGGAGAAGCGAGGGGGCCGAGCTGGACCTATTTGGAGAGATCCTTGCACCGACACGGACCCCTTGGCTCGTCGGGCTGCCCTCCACACCCCCTGCAGACCCCTCTCCATTTCGGTGCTGGGACTCCTCTCTCAGCCGCCCCACCTTCCACTCTCCACATGCCCCTCTCTCGGCCTCAACTAGTTTCTTTACCTCCTTGCCTGGCGTGGTGGCCTGTCACAGCTTCCTGCGCCCTCTACTCCCAAAACAGTCCCCTTCTGCTCTCTCGAATGTCCTTTGTCAGTTTGTTTCCTTGGCCCTATCGCCTCCCTCTTCCTTTTTTTCTCTTTTCAGCACAGATGATTTGCTCTCTACAGGGGCTGAGGGGTCCTTTTCTTTTCCCCAAGATCCTATAAAAGAAGAAGGGGTGGGCTAGGGGGTAGTTTAGCGAAGTCTCGCTTGGAAGCCGGGGGCTGTGTGAAATCCCTTGAGGGGCTGGACATGAGGTCACTTTCAAATGGGAGCGTGGGACTGGCCTGATTGTCGAAAGTCACACAGGAAGGGTAGACATAAACGCTGAGAGCAGGAAGTGAAATTTGGGGTCAGGGAACTCCTCGCTCCTTGTGGGAAAGGGCAGTGGCAAGAGAGGCAGGCTGGGAGGAGGAGACAGCCAAGCAGGAGGGTGGCCGACCGCTCGTGCCATTTTGGCAGATGTTGGGGACATTCCTATCAACCATCCTGTGTTCAGTGGCACAACCGAAATGGAGAGAAAGGATGTGTGTGTCTGCACACTCTCTAACCCTGTTCATCTGGGTGACAGAGCAATAGGTCCACTTTCATCTCTATCTGACCCCTGACGTACTCACCCACCCTTCCCCTAGGCTTCCTTGTGGACAAGCCCTTGATCTTTGGGTGTCTTTCTTGTATGACAATCCAGGGCAGCATTCCTGTCTTCTTCACGCACGGATGAAGCTCTAGCCCTGGCTGGGACACATTCGTAGTGTCCCTCTCCATGGTAAGTGTCTGTTGGTGGGGCCTAGCTGGTCTTCAGTAAGCTGAACGTTCACAGTGAAAGAATGGGGCTCTGCTCGCTGTCCGTGGTTCTGAAAAGTCACCAGGGACATCATATTGGCCATGGTCTGCCTGGGACATCAAAGTAAGAGCTTGAGACCACACAGGCCTCAGAATGAGGTCCCAATGGGATGTCCCCTCTTCCTCTGAGGATGAATATGGGAGAGGGTACCAGGGGCCAAGATTTCTGAGCTCTAGGAATGAAGGAAGCATAGGGGGAAAACGGGGTTCAAGGGAAGAGCCTTTGGATTTTTCCAAAAGAATAGACTGGGGGAAAGAGAGACACTTGAAGGGAAGAAGGATCTAGAAATGGACAAAAGAGGGAGTAAAAAAAGGTTCATCCTAGTTCGCCCACTCCGATTCAAGTTGAGAAGCTCTGAATGCCCCAATGTCTCCTCTCTCTAGGCTAACTCCCACTCCCTTTTCCTCCCACCTCCATGGAGCTATTTTTAACAGTGAAGAACCAAAAATAGCTTGGCAGAAGCTTCAGGCCGTGGGAGAGGAGCTATTTATATCACCAGTGACAGTTCCAAAATAGCAAGCAGAAGGAGGGGGGTGGCTGGCACACTAGAGAGCCCCTGGCTGCTGCTAAAAATACTGGCAGTGTGAGTCATCCTGGCCTGGCTGAGTCACCCCGCTCCTCCCCGCCCCCCTCCATGCCCCAAGCAGCAGAAGCAGCAGCAGAACAGGCTACAGCAGCAGCAGAACAGGCTAAGAGTTGGAAGCCAGAGGTGGGGGTGGTGTCAGAGCCCATAAACTATAGGAAAGTGGGCAAGAGAGTGAATTGAGAGAGGGGCTTTAGAGTGAGTTTGTAGAAGAAATACAGAGAGCAGGAGCACTCCAGCCAAATCCACTGGGTGAGCCTGTAGCATGCCCGGCTATGCACTGCTGTTCGGCTATGCTCGGGCCATTAAAGGGAGGGAGCTAGACTGTGAGAGTGTGCGTGTATGTGTGTCTGTCCATTGAACCATGACTGCATTTGTATGTTTTTGTCTGTCTGCACATGTCTTTGTAGTGGTGTGTCTGTATCCCCATGTATCTATGCCCGTCTTTATAAAAAATGTCTATGACTTCTTGTGTTGTATGTAGCTCTATGTTTGTGCCTGCCTGTATGTATTTTTATTTTTTGCAGCTTTGTATGTGCCACCTTGTCCATGTGTGTGTTTGTCTCCACATCTGAGGCTGCCCTGGGCCTTTCTCAGCATCCCATGCGGTATGGATTTGCATGTATCCCCAGCCTCAATGCACCTTCTGTTGCTGTCCTCTCTGATGTCACTTGTTGGGCTCTTGCAGCACCTCTCTCCTAACTAACTCTCACCTAACTAACCTCTCTCCACCCAGCATCTTTTCTTTCCAGCCCTTGGACCCCAATCATTTGTGAAGTTCTCTCTGCTGCATACAGTCTCTAGAAAAAGGATGGAAGACAGGAACCCCATATGACCTCTCCCTTTTCCCTGAGCAGTCCCGAAGCTTCCTTGGCCTGCAGGAGAAGTGGTTTTTCTTCACTCCATATTTGGGGAGCTGAGGGAAGAGGACTTTCTTTAGTTCTAAAAAAATTTCCTGGTGTGGGCACAGGCATGTATGGCATATGCATGCGCGCGCACACACACACACAGCTAAGAGAGAGAATGGGAGAAAAAAATATCAAGGTCCCTTCTTTACTGAGAGGAGCTCGCATCTGTTGCCATAGCAACCCGCCCACTCCTTCCCCGAAAAATCACCAAGAAGAGGTGATGGCATTGAGGAGGGATTGGCTGATTTCTTTCTTTATTATTTTTTCCGAAAAAGGACTTTTTATAGCAAGAACAGGCCGTGAGAACCCTTGCCCATATCTTTCCATAGCTTTATTGGGATATAGAGGGACATCACCCCTCAACATCTATCAGAGAAGAGGAGGTGTATCTTTTCAATAGATCTGGGGGACAATGATCTCCTGGGAGAGAGCTGGAGGGTAAGTAGAGAGTCTGCTCCTTTAGAACAGCCCTGATTAGGGCTGCTTTTCTGGAGACTTGGGGCAAGGAATTGGACAAAGGGCTGTCAAGGTGTATCCTGTCTTGGCCAGGACAGATGTATCTATGAGAAGGAGAAAGAGGGCGGAAGAGAATCACACACACACACACACACACACACACACACACACACACACAGAATGAGTGAATATCACATGAGTATCACTGGCTGGGTCTTCAGAGCACATGACAAGATGCCAAGGAATGCAAACTCTCAGTGGTGGTCAGACAATTGGACAAGATGACTCAAGAAAGATCCACTAATGCAGTTGGTGGTGCTGCAGTCGCCTGTGGTGAGGTCACAGGTGTGGCTACTTGACTTGCACCCCTGGGAACTGGGGACATGGGTGAAGAGTTTGGGGAGCATAGAAGCTTACCTTTCTTCACGTTAGTCCCAGCCTGAATCTCAAAGGCCCTTTCTAAAGCCTGGCCACCAGCCATGTGACGTTCTCAAGTGAACTGTAGCCTCCTGCCAAAGGACAGGATGGGGGAGAGGAAGGGATTCCATGCTTCCACCTGCTCTCGGCTGGCTGCAGACATGGGGCCGAAGGCTGGAAAGCCAGACCAAGAATCCGACTCTAGAGAAGCATCTCCCACTTCCAGCAGGCTGATGCCATCCTCAGCAGACAAGGGCGTGGCCTGGGGCAGGGGTTAGCTCTGAAGTGATGGAGCAGAGGGGTGAAAGGGCATCAGATTTTCTCTGATCCGTTAGACTATTCTCATGACAAATCGGACTCACATTATTATGCCTATCTGATGGATGGTGAACCTGAGGCTCAGAAACAGGCAAGTACTGCCTAGTCAGGTGTGGCTCGGTGGTTGAACATCGGCCCAGGAACCAAGAGGTCACCGGGTTCGATTCCTGGTCAGGACACATACTCAGGTTTCAGGCTTGATCCCAGTGTGGGGCGTGCAGGAGGAAGCTAATCAATGATTCTCTCTAATCATTGATGTTTCTATCTCTCTCCCCTCTCCCTTCCTCTCTCTGAAGTTAATAAAAAAAAAAGAAACAGGCAATTATTGACTCCATGTTACACAGCAAGTCAGCTCTTTTTCTTGCGTTATGGGGTACAGCTGTGGTCTACAAATGCTGGCCTGCATGCCAAATATGGCCCACTGAGTGATTTTGTAAATAAAGTTTTATTGACACACAGCTACATCCCTACCATCTACGGCTGTTCTCACCCCACAATGGCAGAGCTGAGCAGTTGAGACTGTATGTCCTGGAAAGCCTAAATTATTTACTAATGGGCCCTTTACAGAAAAAGTTTTCCATCTTTTAGAGTTGAGGATGAGTTCAAACTAGGACTATCTCTGCATGTCTCTACTTTTCTCACCCAGAAGCCCTCTGGGCGCAGGGCACACTAAGCTGTCAATTCATCTCTTCACTCTTCCCAGTGCGACGGAGCAATAGTGTCCTGCACTCCTTAAGGGTGGAGAGATGGGGGAGCCCAGTGGAATAGGCTCCTCACTAGCTTCCGGCCTTTTGGTAGCTGTGTAGACATAGCCTCCCCATACAGGAGTGATGCTCCACATTCTGTTTCCATGGCAACATGAGTTGGAGTTGGCAATGGAGAGTCAGGGTAGTCCATTCTATCCCTATAACCCCAGCCTCAGGACTGCATTTCAGGAAGGCGGGGAGGGTGTCCCACAGTTAGTGATAAAGGTACTATCAGGGCAAAAAGTGCCAGTGGGAGGAAAATGGCAGCACTGCGGGGCCTCAGGCCTCCTGGAGCCTCCGGTTTAACCCGGGGGAAGAATCTCTGTGCACCTTCTCAGAAAGGTTTAGCAACTTGCCCAGGGTCGCATGGCTAGAAGGAGAGGAATCCAGAATTAGAATTCAGGTTTCCTGATTTCTACTTCTTTCTCTTTTTTACTAGATTGTTCGTTTGAAATTATGGGTGTACAGGCTTTCTAACAGATTCCCAAGCATCCCCACCCCCACCCCACCCCGGTTCAGGGCCTACGGCTCAGCAATTCATGCGTGGAAGTGTCACCCGCAGAGAGCTGGTCTGTGCAATGGCTGTCTTGTCTTCATCTGCATCATAGCAGGCGGCTTTTCTTTCTCCTAAGGCCCTTTCATTATGTTTTCACTTCCCCAGTTCTCCTTGCACCGAGAAGTATTCAGAACATTTTATCTATTTATGGTTATGAAGTCAACAAATCTCATGTGAAGAGGGTACACATTGGCGCCCACGTGTTGAGACAGTCAGAGCCCGGTGAATGGGCTGAGCGGAGAAGGTGAGGGGCATGGGGCCGTGGAGGGGACGGGAGGGGGAGAGAGTAGCTCAGGTGGGAAAAGATGAAGCTTTTCTGGGCAAGGACCTGAAGGCAGGGCTGAGAGACGGGGGCACAAGGAATGCCGTGAGGAGCGAGTCCACCCAGCCGTATGTTCCCAATGGGAGAGAAAAAGCAATCAGCTGAAAACTCTCCGAATGCAGAGCAGAGCCCAGTGCTCCTCAGCGCCGTGGGAGAGACAGGAGTGCAGGGCATTGGCCGTGACCTACAGGAGCGGGAGGTCGGGAGGAGGAGACAGACCTTCTACCGCTCATCTGTTAGATCAGCCCAGTGCTCCCACCACCGCTCTCCAGTTGGTGGAGTCCTACTTGCCCTGCTTGCCCTCCATCTGTGCCTGGGGCCCCTTGTGCTTCCTCGTCCTGCATTGTCACGGCTTGTCTACTTGTCTGTCTCCTCCACCTGCATGTCTGCTCTCCAGGGTCTCGGTGTCAGCATAGGGCCCATCCACCTGGGCCTCAGTATGGAATTCCCTCATGCACAGATGCCCGAGGGCAGAGTCTGTGCCAGGCTCTGGCAATGCAATGGTTGGGTCACACACACCTGGTCTTAACCTCATGGAGCATCCGGGCTGGTGAGAAGGGGGAACTGGATCAAGCCATGTACGCGGCAGGAGGTATGCAGGGTGTCTGGGCTACAGCAAACGAGGAGGTGTGGAGAGATGGGGAAGCTGCGTGTCAAGGGGCTGTTTGACTGGGCGAGGCTGTGCTGGGCCGGGTGTTTGTGGGGGGTGGACAGTGGAGGGCAGCCCTGGAAATGAGACTGCACAGGCTCAGGTAGCCACAAAGGAGGCAAAAGGAGGCCGCAGCAGCCTGTTAACAGATGTGCGGTGTGAAGGCCAAGAGGGCCAGTGCAGCTAACGGGGGCTGAGGCCCCAGCTCGACCAGGCGGTTTGGCTCCGGTGCTACAGGCAGGACTGAGATGAGACGGCTCAGTCTGGAGCAGAGGGGTCTGTGGGGAAAAGACTAAGTTCTTTGTGGACAGGCAGGCGGGAAGGAGGGAGAGAGGGCAGAGGTCAGGGGGAGGCTCTGGGATCAGACACCCACACGGAGTCCTGGCTCCTTCACATTGGGCAAGGGGCTTGACCTCTCGTGCCTCAGTTTATCTATCTGCTAAATAGGCATGTGAAGAGAGAAATAGTGGCTACATCAAAGGATGAACGAGGAAACTAAGTCAAAGCTCTTGGAACAGTGCCTGGTGCGCAAAGGAGCACAATAAATGTTGGATGATGAAATGTTAGTCATTATTTTCACTTTATGAAAAATATAATTTCAAACAAGGCTCTGAAGAGATGGCCTGGGCTGCTTCAGGAGGCAGCGCTTGCCCTGTCACTATAAGTGTGGGAACAGGGCCTGGGCACCCACTGGCTCTTTGCAGGCTTGGCCCAGTTTGGTCTGAGAGCACCAGATGGGCTGGGCCAGGCTGGAGCCGCAGAGGTTCTGTCCACAACACCATCCTGAGGGTCCAGCCTGGGTCCCCGGGTGCTCCTTCCGTGGGCAGCACTGGCTCATGCACTGCTCAGCAAGTCCAGGGAAGGAAGCCCCGCACGCCCCTCCGGTCTCAGCCGCCGAGTTCCCCTGAAGCAAACCTGGCCATGTTCTTCCCCAGCTTAAAGCCCGCATGGTTCCCACCGCTCCCCATGACCAAAAGCCCTCAAAGCCCTTCTGTCCCCTCCTACTCACAGGTGCCTAGGCCACCATAGGCTCCAGGTCCAAGGGTCTCCTTGCTACCACCTGAATCCACCTGGTAACATGAGCACTTACAGATCACTTCCTGGACCTTATATACCTAATGCACACATTCACTTCATCCAAACCTCACAGCATCCCTGTGACGTCTGGGCTGTTGTTACTCCCACAAGCCCTGGGCCCAGTGGAGAGGAAGTCTGCAGGGAATGGTCCATGGGATCTCAGGAAAGATGGACAGGATTAAAGGCTGCGGTGATCATGGGAAAGCAGTAGGCCTGGGACCAGGCCAGTGATAGAAGGGAAGTCCTAGAAGCAACCCAGAGACCCCCAAGTGTAGGGGGATGAGGCTCCCCACTAATGGGAATGCTGGAACTCAGGGAAAGGGCTGGACCACGGCAAGAAGAGGGTAGTGGTGATGATGGCCTATGGATGGAGCAGCTTCTGGAAGCAGAAAAAGATGGGCCTTCCGCGCACATGGGGAGGGGAGACCAGGAAGCTTTAAGAGGAAAGACCACCTGGCTGAAGGAAACGCTCCTGAATCACCCAGCACACAAAGGAGGTGGGCTGGAGGAGCCTCTGCCAGGACTCAAAGACCCGGGAAGAGTCGGAAGTAGGCTTAGGCCAGATGCTGGTGGATTGTGTTTGGGTGGGACGGTCAGGAGACATGGATTCTGGTCCTAGCTCTGCCATCAGCCTACTGGCGTGTTATGCAAGTCCCTTTCCCTCTCTGGGCCTCAGTTTCCTTATTTGGAAAGGACAGTGGGTTGGACCACTTGGCCTGGAAGGGCCCTCCCACCTCTGGCAGTCTGAGCATCTCCGGGGCCCAGGTCCACCTGGCCAGTGTCTCTCGGTCTGAGGACCAAGTTTCAGGTGGGGATGAGCCTGTGTGCCCAGTGCTAGGGTCTGAGTGGGCCTGAAGTCCCAGAGCGCCAAGTCCTCGGCCCTCGATGAGCAGGGCCACTTTGGGTGCTAGGGACCTGGCCTGTGTGGACGGAGGGAGAACAGGCATTGGTGCTGACCCTGTGGTTTTCCTTCTTCAAACCCAACCTACCAGGGGCTGTTCTCACAGGCCTGTGCCAGGTGCATGAGGGACTCACCATTGGAGAGACGCGATGGGTTTGACGGGTATGAAACAGGTCATCCTCAGAGAGGCCTGCCCCGCTGTGGCTGCAGTAACTCCGGCGTATTCCTTGACTTCAGTCCGGTGGGAGGAGCAAACAGCACAGAAGTGTCCCACAGACCATCACAGAGAGACTCCACAGCCTGGCAAGACACCCCATTTCAGAGAATCCCAGGTGCACAGTTGGAGCGGGGGCCCCCAGAAATCATCCTCTTGGAGTGACAGCCTAGCGCAGAGATCGAGTCGCTCAGGCAACACGGCCAACACTTGCACAGGCGGACCCCGCGCCAGGCCCTCTCGCAGCGGGGGGGCCTCTGTGCACCTCTCAGGCTGGCCTCTGGGCCGAGAGGCAGAGCTCTGGGTCCTAGTCTCACCAATGCACCGACTCGCCGCGCGTGACCTCGGTAAATAACCTCTCTTGGAAGGCTGCCTCAGTTTCCCCTTCTGTGCATTGAAGGACCAGCCCTGGCCATGGATGCCCCGTGGAAAAGCCATTCAAGGCTCAGGGCTAACTGCTCCAGAGCACGAGTCTCTCTCCTTTGCCAGACTTGGTCCCCAGCGCTGGGCTGGATCCGCTCCACCTCTGGTCCCCAGCCCCGCTCCAGAGCCAGGGCCCAGAGACGTCTGGCGCCCACGCAGCTCCTTGAGCCTGGTCACGTGCTTCACAGCTGTCTTCCAGGGTCCTGGCCAAATGGCCCCGAGGGTGCGGCAGGAAGAGCACAGGTGTTATCAGGGTTGGGCCGGGAAGTCCAAGGAGTTGGGTCCACATGGCCCTTGGGAGCCCGGCCAGAGCCTGCAGGCCACACCTCCATTCGGAGGCCAACTGGCACTGGTAAGCAGCCTGGAAAAGGTCTGGCTCAGGAAAGTTCCAGAGAGTGGTGGGCTGCAGGAAGCCTTTGATGGAAGCAGGTGTTCACAAGCAGCAACCTGGCTGGTTGGTCATAGAGTCCATGGTGGTCCAGAAGCTCCTCCAGAGTGAGGTGGATCCAGAAAGCCCACCCGGGTCTGGACTCTGCTGGGGAAGAAACAGCAGCAGGTGCCGCCGCGGGTCGGGGAGCCTCTACTGCGCCGGAGACTGGCACTGGGCGCGGCTGTTTTTAATGTCAAAGAAACAGGAGAATGGCCTCGTCTGGGAAGTCAGCGTCCTTGGGCGCCGGCCCATGCTCTCCAGGAGCCAGCAGCCACGGGAGCCTGGTTAAGTCACCACTTTTCTCTGGGCCTCAGTTTCCCGTTCAGTTTAATGAGAGGGTTGGGGAACCTGCTAAGGGCCTGGCTAACTCCTCACCTGACCTGAGGCTGAGCCCAGGGAGAAGAGGGAAGGCAGAGGCTGGAGGGGGCGTGGGTCTCCAGAGGCCCACGGTGGCCTCCCGGGCAGTGAGGTTCTCACCTGGTCACCCTGCGGCCTTGTCCAGAGAGGATCCCCAGACGCGCTAGGCCTGGCAGCCTGCTTCCTTCCAAGATTCCTATGGAACAGGAGTTTCCCCTGCTGAGAGAGTGGGGAGGGGGGTGGGCGAGGGGCAAGGGCAGGACCTCCTTTCTCCATGGCTGAAATTCCCCTAAAGTGAGTGGAGGGCGCTATGATGGGATGGGGGGGGAGGGGGGGGGCGCGGGTATGGTGCAAGGGGCTTCCCGAGCCCAGGTCCCGAGCCGGTCTCGCTGCTCGCGGGCGGGGGCAGCTCCCTGGCTCTGGCGGAGCCGCCACTCCGCCAGTTGCCTTTAAAGGCGCCAGCGCGCGCGCATCAGCAGAAGAGCTGCGGCTCTCTTCCAAAATAGGCAAGAACTGGGAAGCCACGGGAGACCGACTGCGAGCAGCGCCGACGTCACCCGGGGCCTCCCTCCCCACCGCCTGCCTCAGGTCTCCATGGCAACGGCGTACCACGACTGCAGATGAATGAGCTGCACGAGAGGTGGAGCGCGCGCTCCCTCGTTCTGGCGTCCCGGCCCGAGGCTGCCCTGGGGAAGGGAATGCCGACCCGGCGCTAGGAGGAAGGGAGCGCCCTCATATTTAAAAAAAAAAAAACCTCCAATACCTTTTTGTGTCCGAGGAACCCAAGAGCTGCTCGGTCCAGGGACCCCCAAGCCTTTGGTTCAGGGCTCCTCAGCTCCCAGGGTTCCCCTTTATCCCCATCTCCCCTCTCACTTCATTAGCTCTCTGTTCCCCAAACTCTGCGGAAAAGCAGACACCGTGGGCTTAAGGCGCCACCGCGTGGCCGCTGGTGGCGCTGTCAGGGATGCTTGTGGCTGGGGTCCCGTCGTCTATGTCGCCCTCTGGTGTTTGCGAGAGGGAAGAGCATAAAATATCTCAGTCTTCTCATTAGGACCCTAATTAACAAAGGCCTCGTTGACTTTCCTTAATGTTTATAGTGAATGCTCCCGAGGTGCCAGACACAGCTGAGAGCTTTCTGGTGTCACTTCATTTCGTTCTCACAGCAACCCTGCAATGTAGGTGATGATGATGATGGGGAGGGGGAGGAGGAGGAGGAGGAGGAGGAGGAGGAGGAGGAGGAGGAGGAGGAGGAGGAGGAGGGTGATTACTACTATGACTGCGGCCATTTTACAGGTGAGAAAAGCAAGCTGAGAGAAGTTGTGCTTGCCTGAGGTCCCACAACTGTGAGGGGCCGAATTGCCACCTGAACTCATGCTTGTGCGCACAATGCCTGACCCCTCCCGTCCAAACCCATGGTCTCCGCTGATTCACTTCAGAGTCTCTTGCGATAAGCAGGACACCACTTACTAAAATTATTCCCATTTTACAGATAAGGAGACAAGGCTCATAGAAGTGAGATGTTTTGCTGGAAGTTTCCGCAGCCACGGATAGAGTGCAGGTCTCTAGGCCTGATCTGGGGATTTTTAGGGTGAGGTGGCAGGATAACGGGCGTATACAGCACTCCCCTGTGAGACCTTACTCCTTCAGGACAGACTGAGGCGCTCGCCCGTCCAGAGGCAAATGCAGCAGCCAAGGCCAGGCGAGGGCAGGGACTCTTCCCCCATCCCCGGGGCTTTGAGAGCTCACGGCAGCTACATGCTCCATTTCCTCCCCTACGTGAGGATAAACACTTCCTGGCCTCAGCTTGCAGCCCTGCTTTCCAGTGAATAACTGTCCCCAGGTCTATTGCCTCCCTGTATTCCTGCAAAGATGCTGACTCCATGCAAGCCTCTGGGCGTTGTTGGGGCTAATTCTTACCGGCTTGTATTTTGGGGTGAACCGGAACACCTTGTCCTCTAGGTTTGTTGTAACCTTTGGCCAGGTGATTGGGTTTACTAGCTAGTTCCTCTGGTTTTAAGTGGTGATTTATGGAGATTTAAAATCCGTCCCTGCTGCCGCTGCTGTCCTCCCCATACTCTTAGCTAACCCATTGGAGATGCTAAGGATTTGCGTGTAAACCGTTAAAGGGGACGCAAAGGACAGCGTTTGCAATGTCTGAATCTCCAGTTAAAGGCGCTGCTGCCAGCGTGATTTAGGTTTATCAGGAATTTGTAGCAACCCAATACCTACAAGGCATGTTGTCCCATGTGGGTGATAGCAACTCCACTCATTAGACCTGGACTTCCAAGCCTGCAATGGCCATTTTTGTTCCATTCAAAGGGCACCAGGTCAGTCAACATCTTTCCTTCACCCTGGGTGGCTCTGCTGTTTCCCCACGAGCTCGTTCACAGGATTTGCTGCCATTTCGGCAACCCTGAGAGGGTGGCAGAGAACCATCCAGAAGTCACCTTTATCCAGACTTCCCCAGATATGTCCCCATGTAGCTTCTCCTAAATGCTTTCCTGCTGCTTCCTCCAGATGCTGACTGGTATTGGGGTGCCCTGTGAAGCCATGGCCCATGTGGCCTGGGTTCAAAGGCCTGGAGAAAGGGCTGATGCGCAAATTAATACACAAGACAAGAAATGTAAATTTGGGCCAAAGCCGGTTTGGAGCGTCAGCCTGCGGACTGAAGGGTCCCAGGTTCAATTCCGGTCAGGGGCATGTGCCTGGGTTGCGGGCACATCCCCAGTGGGGGATGTGCAAGAGGCGGTTGATCGATGTTTCTCTCTCATCAATGTTTCTGACTCTCTGTCTCTCTCCCTTCCTCTCTGTAAAAAATCAATAAAATATATTTTTTAAAAAAGAAATATAAATTTGGGAATTATGGGGGAAGCCAGATGTGAACTTAGTTCAAGTGACTGAGCTCCGCTGAATCTCCGCCCCCATCCCCTTTTCATTCACTAGGATACACAACTGCCTTTTAGGAATGCAAACAGCCATATCAAAGGCAATGTTTAGTAAACAGTGAAAGAGTATCAGGTTAGGGGGTTGCCTTTGGCCATCAGGTCAGCAGCAGGTAATAACATGCAGATGTTCAGCCTTCTGAATATCAAAGCCCTATTCAGCCTTCTGACTGGATTTCTCGCATTTGTATTAATTACTGTTGATCTTGGCTTCCAGAAGTGCCCCCTCTTTCTGACTCCAAGGTTTCTCTTCCAAGGGTTGTGTTTAGTTATCCACATAGACAATGTCCTGTTGAGCAGCCAGTGGCTCCCAGTGCAACAGCTGGGATCTGTTGGTAAATTCCCTATCCACTCACCATTCCACCACTGGGCTATGAGCACCCATGTGTAATCTCCCACTCACCCCGTATCTAAACCCATGGCTTCCGGGGCTGTGTTCCACACCCAAGGCTTTAGCTTGTCAGGGCAGTGGGAGTGGAGATGGGCAGAGAGATGTGGCCTCTCATGGCTATTCAGTTCTGATTTCATCCAGGCAGGGCCAAGAACTGTCCTGTGGGTATTTTCTGTTGGAGCCATAGCTAGTAAATTCTTATAAACCAGCCATGCTCCCCGTGCACATGGGCTACTAGTGGAGGATAAATTTTCCACGTTCTATCTACAGTCAGTGAGGCCAATCTTTGTGGCATTGTACCTGAAAGGGCGAGGGCTATGCCCTCCACCTTGCCCCGTACCCTCCATGTTGGGGCAGCCGCCATGTGCTCTGGAGAGTACCTTCTTCCCGGAAGCCCAGGCCCCTGCTGGCCACGCCTGGGATTTCTTTAAACTAACCAATGACAATCAAGAGATGTGCACGCCATAGAAATGACCACATCCTGTGTAAGAACACCCGACTTGCGCCTGGCCAATCGGCAGGGCCCACAGTCAGCTCCCCTCCCCTCACTCCACCCCCTATTAAAACCCTGTTTTTCCCACGGCGGACTCACTCTGCTTCCTGTCGCTGCATCAGCCAGGAGGGGGAGTCGAGCTAGCTCAAATAAAGGACCCTCTGCTTTTGCCTCAGACTGGCTGGCTCCCTGGTGTGGTCTTTTTGGGGATCTTGAAATCTGGGCATAACAGTACCCATTTCAATTTGTTCATCCTTTAGGTTCTGTATCAGTTAGCTATTGTTTTGTAACAAGCCTACAACCCGGGCATGTGCCCTGACCAGCAATCGATCTCCTAGTTCATAAGTTGACGCTCAACCACTGAGCAACACCAGCTGGGCTGTTTTTATTGGCTTTAGAGAGAGAGGAAGAAAGAGGGAGAGAGAAACATCCATGTGAGAAACATCTCCTGGGTGTTTGGTTGCCTCCTGTATGCACCCTGTTCTCCTCCCGACCAGGAACTGAACTTGCAACCTGGGCGTGTGCCCTGACCAGGAATCAAACTGGTGACCTTTAGGTGCATGGGATGGCACTCGACCAGCTGGGCCACACCCGCCAGGGCTATAGTTTTGTTTTTATCATATATGTGTGTACCCTTAAATAATATATTGCCTAATTTTGCCTGCTTTTGAATTTTATATAATTACAGACACACTGTATGTGTTTTTCTACAATTTGCTTTTTAAAAAATTCAATATATTTTTTGGGGGTGTATCAATCAGGAGATAGAAACCAGACCAGTAATTTATATAGAAAAATTTAATATAGAGAATTGCTCATAAGTAAACAGGCTTAAGTACTAAGAGGGCTAGTAGAGAACTTGAAGTCCTTAGGACTAGTCAGTGAATAAGTAGCTACTACCTCTAGCGCTGAGAAGAGCATACAAAGACGGAATAACTGGGAAGAGCCCTCCCCCACCAAGGCTGAAATCCAGCCCTCACTGTGCCTGTGCGGGGCGGTCTGCTGAGTGTTAGAGGAGGTCGCTGAGCTGCACCAGCTGGGCTGGAGAGCAGAAACCAGCTGCTGGGTGCTGGCACGCCTCCCTGGGAAGACAGCTGCTGGCTGCCTGTGGGAGAAGAAAGAATAAAAGCACCAGGACCAGAAAGACAAGCCCTTTCCTCTTGCAGGGTCCAGCCAGTGTCTACCAGTCGGTCCAACCTGCCAGCTGGCGGAAACAGGCATTCACAGCGCCCAGCTCTGGCATCACGACGCAGGGCAGACGGGTTGATGGGAGCCGAGAGGCGACCAGGGAGTGATGAGTAACTGGCACCAGGGCTCATCTGTATGCTGCTTGTGGCCGTGCCTCAGGCGTTTGCACTGCAGGGCCCCCAGATGTGAATATACCGCTTGGCTGGTAAATCCTCCTGTCGCTAGACACCTGGGCAGTGTCCCTTTCTCCGCCAGCGTGAACACTGCCACCCTGGTCGTTCTTGCCCATGTCTTCCGATGCCCATGTGCAAGGGCTGCCGGGACAGTGCTACCGAAGGTGCCCCGATGGGCATCCTGGGATACTTGTCAGCCCTTGGGGTGGCTGGGTGGCGGCCCGCTGCATCCGGGCCCCTGGCCAGTCATCGCTATCTGTGGGCCACCTCCTCGTGTGACTCCACGTGCAATAACATCGTGTGGTTTTCTCTGTGTGTCGTGTATAAGAAAGGCGGGGAGGCGCTGCCTCAGGGCTACTTAGAGTGAAGCTTCGGGTTGTTGGGCATAAAAGTCCTGTTTTCCATTTGCAACGACATGGATGGAACTGGAGAGCATTATGCTAAGTGAAATAAGCCAGTCAATGAAGGAAAAATACCACATGATCTCACTCATTCATGGATAATAGAGACCATTATAAACTTTTGAACAATAATAGATACAGAGGCAGAGCTGCCTCAAACAGATTGTCAAACTGCAGTGGGAAGGCCGGGGAGGGTTGGGGGGCAGGAGGTAGGGGGTAAGAGATCAACCAAAGGACTTGTATGCATGCATATAAGCATAACCAATGGACATAAGACACTGGGGGATAGGGGAGGCTGGGGGACTGTCTAGGGCGGGGGGAAAAAATGGACACATATGTAATACCCTTTGTATTACTTTAAGCAATAAAAAAAAAAAAAAGTCCTGTTTTCGTAATGACTCCAAAGTGTCCCCTAAGTGGTTGAATTTGTGTCCTTCCAACTCCGCGTGAAAGCAGCTTTGTACCCTCGCCAGCACTTGGCATTGAAGACTGGGTCTGCTGGGTGTGGAGGGGTGTCTCTCCTGGTCACCCAGCTGTCTCCCCGAAAGCTGACGAGGTCGAACAACTTTCCACGTTTATAGACCGTCTGTTTCTCTTCTGCGATGCCTGTTCACGGTTTTGCTTAGTTTGTAATTTTCCTTATTGGTAAGTATTATGGACACAATTTACGGTTGTGTCCGTCCGGGTTCCAATGCAGAAGCCACTCTTGCTGTTTGGAGCGCTGAGGGATCCCATGTGGGGATTTTGTGTTTACAGAACACGTGGAGGGACCGGAGGCACGGGCTCCCAGAAACGACACTCCAACCCCCTGCAGAATCGCCCCTCCCGGGACCTGCGGGCCGGCCACACTCAGGAGGGCGGGAATCCTGTTCCATCGGCTGCCTCGGGAAGGACCCCGCTCTGGCTAAGCGCTGGGAAGCCGCCCTGAGTGTCGGTCCTGGGAATCCTTGTCTGGCATCTGCGGATAGGAAGTCAGTATCCGGACTGCTGGCTCCAGAGCCCACGGTGCCTGGCACGCTGCCCACGAGCCTGGTCCAGCAGTGCCAGCAGGCCTCACACGCTGTACCTGGCGGGCTGGATCGGAACCACACCCAGAACCCGAGCTACGATCCAGCCTGGGGAGTGGGTGCTTCTCTGCCCAGCCTCTGGGGTGCAGAAAGCATACGCGGGCGGGAGTTGGGTGAGGCTGAGGGAGCTGGTTCGCCACGTCAGCCGAGTTCCCCCCCGTCACTCAACATTCACGTGTCCCCTTCTCATCCTCGGACATCCCAGCAACTAATCACCGCCCCCCATATGTAATGTTACTCTCCCGCACGCAGATGTCAAAGCACACACTGCCTTCTTAAACGGGCAGTGAGAACTCAGGGTTCATTCTGTCTTCACACCCATTCCTGGCTGTTTTCATCTTCCTCTGGTTCGGTCCCAATTCCACCTTGATATCCCGTAATTTATGGACTAAAATATGAGCCACCAAGACTCTCTCTCTCAGGAGTTCTCAGCCTGACACTATTGACATTTTGGGGCCAGATAGCTCTTTGTTGGGGACTTTTTGAGCCTCGCCCTGAAGAGCCCAGCCTAGTCCCTAAGGACCCAGTCTAGTCCCTAGGAGCTGAGCCCTTCCTCTCTGACATCAATAAAAATATCTATATTAAGAACAAAACAAAACATGCTGGTCTCACAAATATAGAAAACTTTGGCATGTCCTGGGAAGGGGCCTGGTGAGCTGAGGGGAGGAGCCATCTGAGCACAGTGGGAAACCATCAAAAACATGCAGGAAGTTGATTTAACCCGATTTTCATTTTTAAAAGGCCACCTTGGTTCCCAGTGCCCAGTTCTTGGTTTGTAACTACCGTTCTCCAATAAAAGCAACAGGGGCTCATTGGGGTATGGCTGCGTCAGGGCTCGGGCTCGGGTGGGGAAAACACCAGCTGAGCCTGAGATAGTAACTTTATGACTGTCCTGCAGTTAATTTCATTGCAGGGTGGCAATAAATTATTTGTTATTAAAAGGGTGACTGATTCTGATTGAGTTGAACTGAGAACCTCTCCTTTGAGAGGCAGTACTCAAAACGAAAGGATGGGGACTTGTCACTTGACAGAATTCCAGGGGCCAATGCTGGAATAATCTGAGCAGCCAAGTAAATAACTTGGTACTAGATTAGGACTCAAAGTATAATCCTATCTAATAAGGAGAGAATATGCTAATTGACTGCCCCACCCTCAAAGATGGCAGTGCCCACAACCACAAAATGGCCTGCAGGGGAGGGCAGTTGTGGGCTATCAGGCCAGCAAGGGAGGGCAATTGGGGGTGACCGGGCCTGCAGGGGAGGGCAGTTGGGGGGGGACCAGGCCTGCAGGGGAGTGGTTAGGGGGCGATCAGGCTGGCAGGCAGAAGCAGTTAGGGGCAATCAGGCAGGCAGGCACGCAGGCAAGTGTTTGGGAACCAGTAGTCCCAGATAGGTGGGATTGGGCCTAAATCAGCAGCTGGACATCCCCCGAGGGGTCCCAGATTGGAGAGGGTACAGGCCGGGCTGAGGGACACCTCCCCACAGTGCACAAATTTTTGGGCACCGGGCCTCTAGTATATATATACTAGAGGCCCGGTGCCCAAAAATTTGTGCACTCGGTGGGGGAGGGAAGAGTCCCTCAGCCCGGCCTGTGCCCTCTCACAGTCTGGGACCCCTCGGGAGATAATGACCTGCTGGCTTAGGCCTGCTCCCGGGTGGCAGAGGGCAGGCCCAATCTCTAGGTGCAGCCCCTGGTCAGGCTCAGAGCACGGCCGATTGGGGAGTTGGGGCGCCGCCCCCTGTCATGCACAGAGCAGGGCGGATTGGGAGGTTGTGATGCCACCCTCAGTCACACTCAGGGTAGGGCCAATTGGGGGGTTGGGGCACCGCCCCCTGTCACACTCAAGGCAGGGTCGATGGGGAGGTTGCGGTGCCACCCCCTGTCACGCACAGAGCAGGGCCAATCAGGGGGTTGGGGCGCTGCCCCCTGTCACTCACAGAGCAGGGCCCATCAGGGGGGTTGGGACTCTGTACCCTGTCACACACAGAGCAGGGTCAATCAGGGGGTTCGGGCGCCGCCACTCTCACACTCAGGGCAGGGCCGATGGGGAGGTTATGGCTCTACCCTGTCACACACGGAGCAGGGCCAATCAGGGGGTTGGGGCGTCGCATGCTGTCACACACAGAGCCGCAGGGCGATCAGGGGGCTGGGGAGCTCCCCCCTATCAGGCACAGAGCAGGGCTGATCAGGGGGTTGGGGTGCCTTCCCCTGTCACAAACAGAGCAGGGCAGATAGGGAGGTTGTGGCCCCGCCCCCTGTCACACACAGAGCCGCAGGGTGATCAGGGGGTTTGGGCGCTGCCCCCTGTCACGCTGATCCCGGTGCTGGGAGGCATATTACCCTTTTCCTATATAGGATAGAGGCCTGGTGTACGGGTGGGGGCCGGCTGGTTTGCCCTGAAGGGTGTCCTGGATCAGGGTGGGGGTTCCCACTGGGGTGCCTGGCCAGCCTGGATGAGGGGATGATGGCTGTTTGCAGCTGGTCACACCCCCTTCAGGGTGGGGGTTCCCACTGGGGTGCCTGGCCAGCCTGGGTGAGGGGATGATGGCTGTTTGCAGCTGGTCACACACCCTTCAGGGTGGGGGTCCCCACTGGGGTGCCTGGCCAGTCTGGGTGAGGGGCTGAGTGCTGTTTTCAGGCTGGTGGGTGACTGAAGCTCCCAACTGCTCCTTTTTTCTTTTCTTTTTTATTCTGGGCCAGCTTTAGCTCTGACTCCAGCTCTGAGGCCTCTGCTGCTGAAAGCAGGTATCTGGTTTGTTTGTGTTCTATAATCGAAACACTGTATCAACTCCAGCTCTGAGATCCTGGCTCGCTGAAAGCAGATTTCTGGGGTTTTGTTTAGCTTCTATATTTGTAACTATGTTTCAAACTGCAAGCTCAGAGGCCGGCAAGGCAGGCGAGGAACGCTGGTTTCCTCCATCACTGAAGCAAGCAAGCCTCATGTTAGTTTCAAGCTGCCTGGCTGCCGCCGCCATCTTGGCTGGCAGTTAATTTGCATATCGCCCTGATTAGCCAATGGGAAGGGTAGCGGTCGTACGCTAATTACCATGTTTCTCTTTTATTAGATTAGATATATATATATATCTATATATGTAGATATATAGAGATATATATATATATATACACACACACACACACACACACATACTTGCAGCCATACTGATTAAATAAATGAGGGAGAAGAGATAAGCATGCATCACAGAAGAAATCCAAATATATGTGTAGCTCCTCTCCCTCCCCCGCCCCCCACCGGGGAGATAGTGCTTAGCCACGCCCACCTTTGACTGGAGACTGGACTCGGCAGCTGACTTCCAGAGAACAGAGTATGGAAAGGGGGAAATGGTAGCTTTAGAGCGGGTACACCTGGCAACAAGACCTTAACCAAGTGGTTGAGGTTAACACCGCCAATGATGTCATGTTACTATCGGGCACTCTGACGCGTGACCAGAGGGCACTTACCGCAGTGGTATTTCCCCCATAATACCAGGCCGGTCAAAGTGAAAACAGAAAACCCTGATCTGGGGGACATTCAGCAAAATTCCTGATCAATACTGCTCAAAAGTATCCGTCTTTTTTTTTTTTTTTTTTTTTTTTTATCTTACCCTTAGAAGTAAAATGGCTCTGCAAAGGAATTCTTTAAAAATATTTTCTTTACAATTTGGTATTATTGGGGAATTAATCAATTCAATCAAGGAAATAATTAAACATCATAATTGAGATATTGCCAAAATTATGTCATATAGCTTTAGGTACATTTGAAAAGTTCATCTGCTGGAAAAGGAGGGAAAAACCCACTAAAATGAAGGGAATTATTATGATATTTAAAAACAATGCTTCTTGGATTAAGAAGTGCAAACTGGTAATCACAAAACAGTCAGGGGTTTGTAAAGTCCGGCACCGGGAAAGAGTCCGTAACGCTGCAACAACTCTGTGCAGTGCCAGGTGGGGACTAGAACTATCCCGGGGGGAGGGGTCGCTTTGTAAATTCTGTAATTGTTCAGCCAGTATGCTGTACACATGAAGCTAATACAAAATAACATTGGATGTCAACTGTAACTGAGAAATAAAATCAAAATAATTTAAAAATAAAAATAACCCTTCTTAGAGGAATTTTCCAGCTTCCATTTTTGTAGCAATTTGATAGGATCAGGCCTTAAGATTCTCTCTTTGGGTATTATTTTAAGTGGCAAAGATACAATGGCCAGATTTAAGGATAAGTTTGCACTTACAGTCTAGTTTGGGTATTAAATCCACCTGAAGCAGATCAGGAGTGCTAGCCAACACTGACAGGGAGAGTTATTTGGACTTAAAACTCTGTTTGAGCCCCAGACATGATTTAATCTACTTATGAGTAGTTTGGGATCCAATTATGACTTTCACCTCCACTTCTTTGGATAGAACTAAATAGAATATGGTAGCATTTCCAACAACGTGCTTATTCCAAAGACCCTCACTGCACCAGCATGGATACTGCAAAAACAACAGAACCAATTGTAAATATGTATTAAGCACTCTAAGGAGGACTCCTTTGAACAGACTTAGAACAAAATATTATTAATTAATGGGAATAAGTGAAATGCAGGATCTCAATGCATTTAATTAATAAAGGTTGTTTTAAAGCAACTTTGTATAATGAAGTCATGTTTAATGTATTTATAATTCCATAAGAAATCTACAAGCCCTGCCTGGTTTGGCTCAGTGGATAGAGCATCAGCTTGCGGACTGAAGGGTCCCAGGTTCAATTCTGGTCAAGGGCGTGTACCTTGGTTGTGAGCACATCCCCAGTGGGAGGTGTGCAGGGGGCAGCTGATGGATGCTTCTCTCTCATCAATGTTTCTAACTCTCTATCCCTCTCCCTTCCTCTCTGTAAAAAAACCAATAAAGATATAAAAAAAGAAATCTATAATATGAAAATTGCATATTGTAATTATTTACTTATTTTGCATTACCTAGATTTAAAAAAAAAGTCTTACTCATATACTTTTCCCAGAAACATACTGAACCAACCACAATCTCATATTACTGCTTATTCTTTGCAATCCACTCTATACTCTATTATTGTACCAAAAGATATTATGATCCCCAGCTTCTTGAGTATTAGGGACTCTCTATGCCTTCACATGAAGTGAGATTTCAAAACAGGAGACATGTCTTGTGACACAATCCCACGTCATTGTATCAGGAATTATTTTGACAGAAAACATAAATAAAGCTCAGGTCATTTACAAAAATATCATAACTTCTTATTTTCTCCACTTCAGCAGGAATGTACTTTGGCATGATATATAGATTTCAGTGAAGGTTATGTATCCCTTTCTCTTATCACACACATAAGACTGGTCTGCTGTTACTTTTATCCTTCCTGGGCTCTTATTCTGGTGCTCACCTGTATCATTGCGCTTTCATTTTCCTGTTCTTCTTGAATTACCTTCTGATCCTCTAACTCCTCTTAAATCTAAGCATATTTATTAGAAGTACAAGCATCAAACTCTATTTTATAGTTGTGCCCAAAGATTTACCTATTGAGATACTTACTCTTTTATTTTAAATTATTCATTTCAGCTTTCCTTTGCCTTACACTTAGGGCATTAGCATTGCTTTTACATGGTGTGGATGGGTTATGTTACTTGTAAATCGCTTTCAGGATGATCAAAGTGGTGTTACAAAATGTGCTATAAAAAGAGGGTGTTGGGTTGGGCTCTCAGGGAGGGGAGAGGCGGAGCTCTGAGGCCCCGAGCTGAGAACAAGTGCCCCAGAACAGGTTTCTCAACCAGGGGCAATTTTGCCCCCAGGGGCCATTTGGCAATCTGTGGAGACACTGTTTAACACCCCTGGGGAAGGTGCTCCTGGCATGTAGGGGGTGTGGTCTAGGAGGCACAGGACAGCCCCACAACAGAATTGTCTGACAAAATGACAACAGGACTGAAGTCGACAAACCCCGATCCATAAAACTCTCCCATGTGCGGTTTGTGGTTACCACAAAAACATCATTACGCAGCCCATGGCTGTCATTAAGGGAAACAGAATGGGGTGGGAGGGCGAGTATATGGACTCTATGTACTTTGCTCCACTATTCTGGGAATTTAAAACTGTACTAAAAAATAAGATATATTATTATATTTTTTTAAACCACGCTGGTCATTGTATGAGGCTAGACGCCAACCCCATTGTACACATGGACACAATGTATTGTTCCTAAGGTTTGAGCGCCCACCCCGCTTTTCAGCCACGCAGCTACTCTCTCTGTAGGGGGACAGCTGCACTGTTTTGTTTGGAAGTTTGCCAAGACTTGGTCACCATTTCAGAAAAGCACGTCTCCCACGGCTGCCTGGTGGTCTTTCGGCGGCCGGTCTGCCAGGCGCCTGGACACGACGCCTTTGCCGCCGTTGCATCCACTGAAGTTCTATACAGACCGCTTCCCTGTGCCTGAGCGTTCCCGCACTCAAACACAATTTATTACTAGATACTTCTTTTTTTTTTTTTTTACTAGGTACTTCTTTATCCTGAGTAGTACAAGTAGGATTTTATATTGACATTAACTTTTTGTGTATAGGTGGGTTTTATTATCTATTCATTTCATTGGAGGATAGTAATAAAATCTTTGTTATTACAGTGTGGCTGATTCTGATGGAATTCAGAACGTCTCCTTTAAAATGAAATCCAAACTCCTTACTCAGCACTCAGGCCTGTCATAACCAGCCCGCCTGTCGCCGAGCCCCTGCCAGGTCCTTCCACCGTGCCTGCCAAAGGGATCTATTTGTATGTCCCAGAATGTGTCAACATTCTCACATCCCTGGTTGGTACAGGCTGTTCTCTCCCTGAAAGGCCCTCAATCCTCTTCAGACAGGTCTCAGACGATGCTGTGTTCCCCCACCTCAGCTCCTCACATCCTTCCTTTGAAACTTGTGCCTCGGCTGTGCATCACCTGCACTGCCATTTACCGAAGTTTCTTGAAATGACCCATTTTTCAGAAACAAATTGTAATTTATATTGTTTATAAACAGATTTATTTTTAAATTAAAATAAATTCTTAAACGTTGTTTAAACAAATTTATATTTTTAATATATCTATATTTAATTTGTTTTTTAATTCTAGGACATGTATTTTTATTTATTTATTTTTATTTTTTAAATATATTTTATTGATTTTTTTTTACAGAGAGGAAGGAAGAGAGATAGAGAGTTAGAAACATCAATGAGAGAGAAACATCGATCAGCTGCCTCCTGCACATCCCCTAATGGGGATGTGCCCGCAACCCAGGTACATGCCCTTGACCGGAATCGAACCTGGGACCCTTCAGTCCGCAGGCCGACGCTCTATCCACTGAGCCAAACCGGTTTCGGCAAGGAAGTGTATTTTTAAATTTGATTATACTTAGTTAATTTTAATAAGTTTATTCATTAAACTACACATACTTCTATTCTTCAAAGGGTATACAATTACCATAAATAGGAAAGTAGCATGAATAGCCCTAAAAAGAAAGCAATTATAAAAATAGAAGAAATAGAAAAGTTATTCATTTCTATTTAGATAAAACGGCCAACAGAAGCCCTTGTTAGAGAAGGAGAGAGGAACAGGTATTAGAAACACGCTAGCACTGACTTGAGACGTTCCCCCTTCAGTGTAATTTAATGCCGCCTCTGTTCTCCCTGATCTCTCTCGCTATCACTGCGAGCCCTTTACTCACCATTTATCAAGCGCCTGCTACGGACCAGGCTGTGGCGCCAGATGTTTGCGATAATGAAATACGCAGACAAGCAGCCCCCGCGGACACAGTGGCTGGAGAAACACACACACACACACACACACACGCACACACACGCACGCGCACACACACGCACGCACACACACGCACACGCACGCACGCACACGGAACCTGGGAGTGGCCATACAACTTCATTACTTAAGAAAGTAATTTGTGATTCAGAGCCTCTCACTTCAGCATCCTCCATATGCACGGTGATTGCAGAGAAAACAAACCACCGCAAGTTGTATGAGTTAGAGCAAATTAATTTCAAAATTACGGTGCTCTACTATCTTTCAAAGTTTTTCACACAAAAACCTCTGTTTGATGTGATGTGGCCTGGGACCGCAGAAAGTAATTTTTTCCTTTTTTTTTTTTTTGTGGCAGCGGTGGGCGAGCACAAGCCGAGGCTGAGGAAGGAGCCCGGGCTGCCCTCCGGGTCACCCTTTCCGCGGAGCCTCCGCTGACAGTGGTTCTCAACCTTCTGGCCCTTTAAATACAGTTCCTCATGTTGTGACCCAACCATAACATTATTTTCGTTGCTACTTCATAACTGTCATGTTGCTACTGTTATGAATCGTCATGTAAATATCTGATATGCAGGATGGTCTTAGGCGACCCCTGTAAAAAGGGTCGTTTGACCGCCAAAGGGGTCGCGACCCACAGGTTGAGAACCGCTGGTTAAGCTCTCGCTGCTCCGTCACAGCTCAGCCTCCCCGCCAGCGAGAAGTCCGCCAGGACGCCCCACGGGGGCCCAAGCCTGTGCTGTGCGCCCCAACGACCCGGCGGTTCCCAGGCGCCCGCTGGAGGGGAAGGGGCCGTCTGTCCGTCCGCCGTGCGGGCCGGCCTGGGAGCTCCGCCTGCACCGGCCGCTGCCCTCGCCTCGGCCCCGCAGCGCCCAGACGGCGGGCGACACGCGGGCTCCAGCTTCCGGGCGCAGCCCCGCTCGGGTTACACCTCCGCCCGGGCTGGCGAGTCGGCCCCGCCGTGGGCTCCCACGTTAGGGGGCGCTGGCGCGACTCCGGCAGCACAGGGAGGCGCGGGGCAGGACACCGCGCCGGGGCGGCTCCGGGTCTCGGCGCGGGGAGAGGGGTACCTGCCTCACCCCGCCTGCAGGGGGCCCGCACAGCCGCCTGCCGAAGGGGAGGCGCCGGGGGCCTTCCCGGACCCACCGCCTCCCAGCCGCGCTGGGCTGCGCGGGAAGCCGCAGGGTCCGGGGACCCCGAGGCAGGGCCAGGGTCCGACCCCCGGGCCCCGAGCCCAGGCCGGGCGATGGAGAGGGCGGTGCGACGCTCTGTCCCGCCCCGGGGGCGGAGCCGAGCCGGAGCCTGCGGAAGGTTAGAGCCGGGGAAATTGGCCTGCGACTCCCTCCCGCTCCCACGCCGCTCCCCCTCCCTTTCGAGGAGACCCGGTCCCCTCCCTCTGCGCACCGCCGGCCGGAACGAGCCTCCCGGGCGCCCTGGTCCTCGGCCCCGCGCAGGGGCAGGTGCGGCATCCCACCTCTCTCCCCCCGGGAGCATCGCGCGGGGCGGCCATGGCGCGAGGAGACATCCCGCAGGACAGGCAAGTTGGGGACCCAGGGGGGTGTGCGCGGAAATCCGGTGGCCGTGGGCGGCGCAGACCCGCTTCCTTGGGCGCGCTAAGGCGCAAAGCCGAGCGAATGGAACTACAATTCCCGTTAGCCGCCTCCCTCCGCGGCCTGCGCCAGGGTGATGGGGGCTGTAGTCCGCTCCGCAGCGAGGATGGGGGAGGAGTGGGGGACGGGAGGGGCGCCCGAGGAGCTGCGTCCTCGGGGTGACCTTCTGACTGATCCCCACAGCTACCACCTGGTCGGGGTCAGCTTCTTTATCCTTGGGCTGGGCACGCTCCTTCCCTGGAACTTCTTCATCACGGCCATCCCGGTGAGACTCGCGGCGGAGTGACAGCCCCACGGCCACAACCGCCCTCTGTCCCTGCGACGCCGCCTTTGACTCCTCATTGTGCCCGGGTGCCCGCTGAAACGTGAAGCCCCTGAGAGAGGTGCCCCTCTGGCTAGGAAGGTCAAGCTTTCGGGGCTGCCCGATCCTAGAGGGCAAGGCCACCGGCCCAGGGGGTCCTGTGCTAGTCACTCCAAAACGGCACCCACAGTACGAGTTCCATTCATTCATCCAACAGAGAGTAAATGTGCACCTACTGTGGGCCACGCCCTGGTCTTGGCACTGGGGGCACTGGAGGAAACAGCAGAGAAGGCTGCATCCTCACAGAGCTGAGTTCTCGCCAGGGAAGGCAGGGATGTAGCGCTGTTCTCTCTGGGACTGGGTTGTTCATATACATTCAGTACAGCTTTCTAGACGCTCCTCGGTGCCCGGCTCTGTGCTGGGCCCCGCAGACCCCAAACTGAATTCGCCCCTGGTCTAGAAAGCAAGGTGAGTGCCAGGGAGCTATTAATAATGTAACGAAACGTGACCCTGGCTTCCCAGGCTTGGGTCTCCAGGGGAGGGAACAGAGCAAGAGATGGGGCACAAAGGGAGGCTGGGCTCTGGTTCTGAAGACCCCAAATGCTGTTTCCAAACCTTGAGGCTTTGCCCTGCAGGCCATAGGGAGCCGTGGGCACTGGGAGGGGGGCTTAAGCAGGGTGTGCGTTCCGGAGAGAGTGTGGTTGGTCAGCACGTAGGCCAGAGCCTGGCTTACTGTAGCGCTCAGTGAGTACTCAGGAACCTAGAAGCTGCTGCTGGAGCGGCGGTGGGGGCTGGAGCCAGGGCACTGGTGGAGAGGGGTGATCTGATGCAGCAAGGCCCCGTTGGGGATTCTTAGGGCTCGGCTCTGTTCCAGATCTCAGCCGTTCGATTCAGTGCACATTCACTGAGCTCCAACTGTGCCAGGTTCCGGGAACAGGACAAGGACAGACAGACAGTCCCCACAGAAATTAACCGAACCATCCCAAGGCGGGGCCGGCAGCGGGGGGGCCGGGTGGTTCCTGAGGGTGTGCTGCAGGGTGACCCTGTCCCCCCTCTCCCGGACCCCTGGCAGTACTTCCAGGGGCGGCTGGCGGGGGCCAACAGCACGATTGTGACCTTGAGCACCAACCACACTGGCCCTGCAGACACCTTCAACTTCAACAACTGGGTGACGCTGCTGTCCCAGCTGCCCCTGCTGCTCTTCACACTCCTCAACTCCTTCCTGTACCAGTGGTGAGAGGCCCGCCGCCGGACTCCCTCCCAGACCATCCTCTGTTGTCCCTGCCCCACCCCTGCTGAGGCAGCTCCATCTGGGCCCAGGGAAGACCTCCCTTCCTTCCTCCACACTCCCTGCATCTTCCCCCACCCCCTGCCCAGCCCTGGGCTGACCCTCCTGCCACCTCCCTCGGCCTGACCTGGGTCCAGCTGATGCCCACTCTGCCCCCCCTTATGAGCAGCATCCCTGAGACGGTGCGGATTCTGGGCAGCCTGCTGGTCATCCTGCTGCTCTTTGCCCTGACGGCGGCGTTGGTCAAGGTGGACATGACACCCGGACCCTTCTTCTCCATCACCATGGCCTCTGTCTGGTTCATCAACTGTGAGGACCACTGCCCCTACCCACCTCCCTGCCCAGCTCCCCCACACACCCCGCCCAGGACTTCAGCCCAGCCTCCTTTTTGCAACTAAAAGGGCCCAATGTATCCAAAAAGGGAAGGCAGCAGCAGCAGCAGCAGCACCCAGATCCCTGATGAGAATCCGAGGCCCAGAGGGAGAGGAAATGTCACTGCCAGGCCCCCATTGCTCTAAGAGCGGCCTCCTGACCCCTAGACCTGCGAGTGAATGGGGGTTGGTACCCCAGAGGATGCCTACCAACCTCATCCAGAGTCCACAGTGTGTCCTGTGCCCCCCCCCCCCAGGGAGCCCCTGAGGCCCGCCTAGCTGAGCCGCAGTCCCCATTCTTTCCCTCCACAGCCTTCTGTGCAGTTCTGCAGGGCAGCCTCTTTGGACAGCTGGGCACCATGCCCTCCACCTACAGCACCCTCTTCCTCAGCGGCCAGGGCCTGGCTGGGATCTTTGCTGCTCTTGCCATGCTCATGTCCATGGCCAGTGAGTAGACTTGGGTGACTGGGGGCAGGGGGACGGGGGCGGGGAGGGTGGCCTCTGGGATTCTGGGGGGTCGGGAGAGTGTGCCAGGAGTGAGATGCTCTGGGAACTGGGTGGAGACAGAGGTGATAGGGATTGGGTTTGGGTTCTACAGTGAGGGAGTGACTGGGTGAGGATTGGGTTGACTTGGAGCCAGGGGCAGGATTCCTGAGGCCAACAGTGACATGTCGCTGCAGGTGAGGTTGAGGCAAGGAGGAACAGGTTTGGGATTCAGATAGATTGTGTTCAAATCACAGTTCCTCTGCCCCCTAGTGGCGGGGCATTGGACAAAGCACCTAACCTGTGTCAGTTTCCTCACCAACATGGTTATTACGGTTCCATCATCAGATTGTAAGGAGCATGCAGTAATAATGTGCACATAGTAGGTGCTGAAAAACAAACAAACAAACAGTGCGAGTGCGAGTGCGAGTGCGAGAGGGGAAGGGCTGGGCTGGGGCCCTGAGCAGATTCCCGCGTTGTTTGTGAGAGGCGTGGGAGAGGCCGGGAGGTGAATCTGAGGCGGTCATTATAGGAAGTGGGACCTGAGTTGTTATCCCTGTGGGAGCAAGTGGGAGCAGCCACCTCCCCGCTGCAGCTGGAGTTTCCTCACAGGCGGCGTGGATGCCCAGACCTCGGCCCTGGGGTACTTCATCACACCCTGCGTGGGCATCTTCGTGTCCATCGTGTGCTACCTGAGCCTGCCCTACATGGTGAGCCTGGCATTTGAAGTCGAGGCTGCACTTCAGAGCATCTCAGATACAGCCCTGACCTGAGCCTGACGCCCCAAGAGACACCAAGGGAGGTGGAGGGGACCTAGCTCCAGTCCTGATCCTCAAAGGAGACAGTCACTAGGGGACCCCAGCCTGTGGCGAGCCGGCACGGCCATGGCATACTCAGCCCCAGGGCATCTTATGTGCCACGCCAGCTCAGCCTGGGTCAGTGACCCTGAGTGGGGGCGATGAAAGGCTTAGAAAAGACAGACAAGAGAATGAGCTGGGTCTCGATGGGACGCTGCTCCTCTGATGGACAGCACCAACGCCCACAAGCCGTGTCTTTATTTTATAGCAGATGCGCGAGGCAAAGTCAGGGCGTGACCAAGATGTTTACATCATTCTTGTGGGTTTCAGTCCCACTCAGCTACATGCACCTGAACTATATCACTCAGGCACGTGGGGCCATGTGTTCGGACCACAGGCTCAAGCTCACAGCTCCAGCTGTTGGCTATCATTGTGCTGGGCGGGCTCTGCCTCCAGCTGGGACGTGCACGTGGCAATGAGAGGACTGTGCCCTCTCCTCAATCCAAGGCTTGAAACTATCCAAACACCGTAGCCGCGCCCCACACAGCCTCTAAGCCAACAGGGTGTGGAGGGATCCAGACACCTCAACCGAGCCCGGCAGGACCAACGCTTGCCTTCTGCAGGAGCTGGCCCGCTACTACCTGGCCAGGAAACCATCGCTGGCACAAGGTCAGGAGCTGGAGACCAAAGCTGAGCTCCTCCGGTCTGGTGAGCCCTGGGCCCTGCTGGGCAGGGGGAGGCCCAGAGGAAGCTAGAGGCACCTCCCCGGGGAAAGACGTGCTTTCTGTCTCCAACTAGAGCCCTCCCCGCTAGTGGTAGCAGAGGCAGAAAAAAAAAATCATGAACGAAGTCATCCCTTTGCCCTTTGGGCCTCAGAGTCCTCCTCCGTAAGGGGGAGGCAGTAGCACTTCGGGCATGCAAGTTCTGGATCCGAATGCATCTGAGTTTGAGTTCCAGCTTCACAACATCCAAGCTGTGTGGCCTCAGGCAAGTCACTGAACCCCCCTGGGCCTCCATGTCCTTACTTACAGAGCCATGGCAGTGAGATAGTCCCTTCAAGGTGCTTAATCTACCCAGCACATGCATGTGCTTCATAAACAGTAGCCAAGCCTATTTCTGTTGTTAATTCTCTTTGCCTGAACCCTGGGATGCAGGAGGGTCACTTGTTTTAATTGCTGGGACTCTCCCCTCATAGGTAAGGTTCACAGGCATGACCCAGCCGTTCCTCTTGCCCCAGATGAGAAGAACGGGATTCCCAACAGCCCTCAGAAGGCAGCCCTGACTCTGGAACTTGACCCTGAGAAGGAGCCAGAGCAGGAGCCTGAAGAAACCCAGAAGCCAGGAAAACCTTCAGTTTTCATTGTCTTCCGAAAGGTTTGCCTTGGATATAACCCCCAAACACCACCCCTGGGGAAGAGTCGCCGCTCTCTCTGGCCCTCCCCAGAGACTCAGAACGGAACGGGGCCCACCCCAAGGTGGCAGGGTCAGTGGGTCGCGGACACAGCGGAGCCAGGCCCCAGGCGTCCTGCTCCTGGGCCAGGGCTCTGGCAGGAGGGTGGGGGCTGAATGTTAGGCCCAGGCCCGCCCCCCCTGCTCACACCCCTGCCTCCGGCTCCCAGATCTGGCTGACGGCGCTGTGCCTTGTGTTGGTCTTCACAGTCACCCTGTCTGTCTTCCCCGCCATCACAGCCATGGTGACCAGCTCCACCAGTCCTGGGAAGTGGAGTGAGTGCTGGGAAGCGGAAGGGGCTGGGCAGGGGAGCGAAGGGGAGAGCAGGAAGAGGGGAGTGGGGACCAGGATGAGCCTGTCTCTCTCCCAGGTCAGTTCTTCAACCCCATCTGCTGCTTCCTGCTCTTCAACATCATGGACTGCCTGGGCCGGAGCCTGACCTCGTACTTCATGTGGGTGAGCACACCGGGCGGGGGGCCTGGAGGTTCTAGGAAGCAGCTGGGTAGCAGAGGGTGTGAAAGAGCACAGAACGGGCATTTCCCAGCAGTCCACCTGTCTGGGCCTGGAATGGACAGACACCAGTGGCAGTGAGCGGCGGCTCCGAGCGGTATGCAAGCCCGGGCTTGCACTGGGAGCTCCTTGGAAGCGGACACTCTGCCCAGTTGACCCGCATCCTCAGCATCCAGCCCAGGGCCAGCCCTCTGTGCTTGGAGACGTGCGTGGAGATTTCTGCGCCACGTGAGAGCGGGCACAACAGACCTAGTGTTTGCATAGCTTTGAGCCAAGGTGCTGCGTCATTAAATGAAATCTCTCAAGGAGACACAATAAACACAGTAGATCCAAGAGGATGGGGCGTGGATCCCCAGCTTCCAATCCCATTCAGCAGCCCCATCCGCCCCAAAGGGGCCTGTGGAACCCCCAGGGATGTTCGGAGGAACCAAGTTTGAAAACCAAAGATGCTGTCTAAGGCCTCTTCCCGTTCTGTGATGGAGAGACCACAAGCTGGGGATGGGCAGAGGCAGAGGCCGGTCCTTGCGCGCTGTGTGGCCTTGGCCCACCCCCTCGCCCTCCACAGGCCCAAGAGCTGGGTCCTGACCAGCTCATGTAAGGGCGGCTCAGGGGAAGTGAGGCATGAGTCTATCGGGGTGCTCGCAGGGACTGCCCTGACCCCAGCTTCTGCCGCAGCCGGACCAGGACAGCCGGCTGCTGCCCCTGCTGGTCTGCCTGCGCGTCCTGTTCATTCCGCTCTTCATGCTGTGCCACGTGCCCCAGAGGTCCCGGCTGCCCACCCTCTTCCCCCAGGACGCCTACTTCATCACCTTCATGATGGTCTTCGCTGTTTCCAATGGTTACCTGGTGTCTCTCACCATGTGCCTGGCGCCCAGGTCTGGGGACGGCCCGGGAGGGCCTGGGGGTGGGAGGTGGGTTAACTCTTTGAGGGGGGACAGCCTGCAAGGGGGGGCTCATTCTGCTCTGGCCAGCCCTGCCCCAGCTGCCTCCAGGCCTCGCTGGTGCCACCCTGTCGGCCCAGGAGCTAGGTAGACGATGACTCCACTGGGGAGGTTCCTGCCTGGGAAAGTCCCCCAGGCACTGGTTCTGGGGCCTCCTCTCTGGGCCTCAGTTTCCCCATCTGTGAGATAAACGGGTTGGACTCTTATTTCTTTGGGCCCAGATACTCCCCAATTCTCAGTTGAAGGGGAGCTAAAGTTTTGCTCTAAAGCAGGGTTCATAGGCTATTAGTGTCGGGACAATGGAGTTGAGAATCCAGAGGTGATGGGGGCGGGCAGTGTGGGGACGTTTTATCAAGAGGGACAGCAGAATCTAGAATCCGGGAATACTGGACCCCAGGGGCCTAGAGATGTCCTTGTCCAGGGTCCCCGTTTCACCGATCGGGAAACCAGTCCGGAGAGAAGGGCCTCATTCCCGTGACTGGAGGTTGGGTCAGCACAGACCAGAACTCGGTGTCCCCTAAGGAGGGCGGGGCCGCTGGGGCTGGGTCCGGGTTGGGCAGGGCATTGTCTAAGAGCTCCCGTCCCTGTGTGTTCTAGGCAGGTGCTGCCTCACGAGAGGGAGGTGGCCGGCGCCCTCATGACCTTCTTCCTGGCCCTGGGGCTGTCCTGCGGAGCCTCCCTCTCCTTCCTCTTCAAGGCGCTGCTCTGAAGGCTCCGTGGAGGGCTCTCCCAGCAGCTCTCTTCTCGCCGCCCCTTCAGAGCCGAGACCCAGGGCAGAGGAGTGGTGAGCCGGCTCAGGCTCTGCTGGGCTGGGGCCCCTTGGTCTGGAGGTGCCAGCAGGAGGCAGGTGCCGTCTCCTTCCCGGGCTTCCTCGGGGTGCTGCGAGGAAGACTTCACCACCGGTCATGCCAACCCTCCCCCAGGGTGGAGGCGACGCTCAGAGACGGACACTACCCAGAAGCACAGAAGCCCTCCCTGAGCAGGTGGCGGTCGGGGCAGGGGCCAAGGGCCTGGCCCTGCCCAGCATCGGGAACACATGTATCTGTTGGTCACAGAACACAACCCTGGCCATCGAGGGAGATCCGAGGCCACAGCGGGGCCTTGCCGAGGGTGCGGCTGGTGTGGCCCCAGCCTCAGGTTCCGAGTGGGAGTGTGGGCCGGCCCAGGGCAGGAACTCTTCTTCTCCCCAGGCCTCAGCGACCCCGTGGTCAGGTCTCTCGGACCCCAGGACAGAGGATGCCAGGGAAGTTGAGGGGAGCAGGGAGAGAGAACAGAAGTTAGGGATCTGAGGGTGCTCAAAGGACCGTGGGCCTCAGACAATGTTTTTGTTGCCAACACTTACTGTCTCCACCCCCAGAGCCCAGGGGGCGTGGCCCAGGTCTGTAGTTAGCCTGGATGTGTGCACTGCGCTTCACAGTGTGCAAAGCTCTTCCACGCCTGCTCTCTCACAAGCCGCATCGAGGCCCTTGGAGGGAGCCAGGCAGGGATTGTGCTCCCCCTTTGTACAGGCGAGGAAACCGAGTCCCGGGGTAAGTGGCCGATTCGCAGCAGAGCTGGGGCCCCCTCCTCCCTGTAGGTGCTGTTCTTCCAGCCCAGTTCCTGCTTCTCTCCCTCAAGGGCCTCAAAGCACAGCGCTGAGCACTTACTCCCCGTTTCTGCTGTTTCTGATCCTGCTCCTGGGTCCAATAACAATCTTCTTCATTTGTATAATGAGGTCTCTGAGTCTTTCTTCCCAAAGTGCTTTCAGCTCTATTGGCTTTGATGAGCTGGGTGGGGTCGGGATGGTTGTACCCATTTGGCAGTTGGGATGACTGAGGCCCAAGAGGGGCAAGGATTTGTGAGCATTCCTGCCATGGCCTAGGGATACTGACCTGCAAGGAGCCCTGTACTCCTGGGCAGAGCACTGGGCTGCATGGACGACTATCACTCTTCCAGGCTCCCTGCATCGCAGGCTTCCCTTTCTCAGAAATGGAGCTTTATAGAGGCAGCCAGCTGGTTCTGAGGGACGGAGGAGCGGCCTGCTTCACACACCCCTGTCCTACCATGCCCAACCCAGAGAAAAGCACAGTGGGTTTTTTGCCATTTTAGGCACTGACCTTGCTGCCCACTTGCCCTCCTCCCTTCTGTGAACAGTCCCTGAGGAGCTGTTCTATACCGGGAGCTGAGCCAGCCCCTGCTCAGAAGCCAGAGGCGGTTTTGATATCAAAGAGGAAAGTGAAGCAATATATGGCCTTGACAGCTGACATACAAGCCACAGGAAGATCCCAAGTGAGGATTCATTCTTCTGACCACAATTCATGGTGCCAGGCCCTGGCTGGTCTGGTGACCCTGAAACAGAGAAGGAGTGGTCGGTGTTCCCAAGGCCATAGGAGACAATGCAACTTGTCCTGGGGTTTGTGAAGGCCCTGGGCCTTCTGGGAAGTCAGGGCAGGCATCCCAAAGGAAGCATTCCCCCAGCTGGGTCTTGAGGGATGAATATGAGTTTGCTGGGCTGGAGTGGGGGAAGGGCACCCCAGGCAGAGGTACCAGAGGGTGTGGAAGGCATGGACATGGAATATTCAGGGAACAGTGGGGACTTCTGGCAGGGGGTGGGGTGAGGAAGCCCCTAGGATGTGAGGGAGGGAGAAGAGAGGTTGAGGCTGGAGCAGTGGGTTGGGGACAAATGATAAAGAACCTTAGCAATGAGGACTAAATGGGAGTAGAAAGAGGAGGAGGGATACAGGAGAGAAGAGGGCATTTGCCTCTACAGAGGCTGCTTAACTTAGAGGTTAAGTGCCTGTTAAGAGTTCTAAAACCAAAGCCAGGCCTTTCAGAATGCAAGGTGGTTCAACATACAGAAACACATCGATATAAACACCACAGGGCACATGAATAGAATGAAGGGGGAAACCACATGATCATCTCAACTGATGCAGAAAGAGCATCTGACAAAATCCAACACTTCAAGATGAAAACACCCCACAAACGAGGAATAGATGGGAACTTCCTCAGCCTGATAAAGGGAAAATCCATCGCTAATGTCATACTCAATGTGAAGGACTGAAAGCCGTGCCCCCCCCTCCCCCCAGGTCAGGAACAAGAAGAGGATTCCCACTTGTACCACTTCATCTCTTCACCTTTGTACTGGAAGTTCTAGTCTGAGCAATTTGGCAAGAAAGAGAAATAGACATCCAAATTGAAAAAGAAGGAGTAAAACTACCCAGATTCACAGATGATATATACATATACAGAAAATCCTAAAGAACACACACACACAACTATTAGAGGTAATAAGTGAATTTAGTAAAGTTTCAGGATTCAAGATCAAATACAGTAGTATTTCTACACACTGTTTTTTTTTGTTTTTTTTAAAGAATATTGTATATTTTATTATTTGTACACTCTGTGTTATATATCCTTTATTTTTTAAAATACTTTTTTATTGATTTTAGAGAGGATGGGAGAGAGAGAGATAGAAACATCAATGATGAGAGAGAATCATTGGCCAGCCTCCTGCATGCCGCCTCCTGGGGATCAAGCCTGCAACCCCAGGCATGTTTCCTTGACTGGAATCGAACCTGGGACCCTTCAGTCCGCAGGCCAACACTCTATCCACTGAACCAAACCAACTAGGGCTGATGAGTGGGTTTTCCTCCCTCCCAGGCCATACTCTGACACACGCTGAGTGTCCTACCATGGAACTCCATCTGCTGGGGAGAGCATCAGATTCCACAAGTTAAGGACTCGGTCCCGTAAGACTGCGCCACTGCAGATGCCAATGGCAAGTCCAGGTTGTAACCTGTACTTCTGACCAACTGGCTATAAATCAGACTCCAGCGCCCCTGCCCTGGGGTTCAATTAATTTGCTAGCGCAGCTCACAGCACTCAGAGAAACATGTTCTTGCTGGGTTACAGATTTATTATAAAAGCTAGAAGTCAGGACCAGCCAAATGGGAGAGCTGCATAGGGCAAGGTCTGTGGGAAGCAGACCTCTTGGTAATGGTTTTTAACTGCTCTTCGAATGTCTCATGCCCCACTCCATCACAGCCAGCCCCTGACCCTGGCCAGGCCCCGCAAGAGGGGCTTTTGGCTTTCCTCTGGCCCTTCCATGTGGCTTTCCTTGATAATGGCCAAGCGCAGTCACTACTTCTCAGTCCCCCTTAGACTAGAGCCCCTGGGGACACTTCAGAAGCCTCTGATTTACTGGTCCGAAAAACGAGAATTGGCGCCTGCTGTGGGCTAGCGTTGCCGTGGGTGAGGGAGGGTATTGTGGGCAGACGCCCCCGCCAATTGAGGCAGAAAATAGGTGTTGGATGAGTACCGTAGGTGAAACACAAATGCTCAAAGGGCCGAGTGGGCAGGAAGGTGCGGGGTTGAGACTTTGGCAAAGAAAAGACTGTTTGTTGCCGAAACCGGTTTGGCTCAGTGGATAGAGCGTCGGCCTGCGGACTGAAAGGTCCCAGGTTCGATTCCGGTCAAGGGCATGTACCTGGGTTGCGGGCACATCCCCAGTGGGAGATGTGCAGGAGGCGGCTGATCGATGTTTCTCTCCCATCGATGTTTCTAACTCTCTATCTCTCTCTCTTCCTCTCTGTAAAAAATCAATAAAATATATTAAAAAAAAAAAAAAAAAAAAAAAAAAAAAAAAAAAAGAAAAGACTGTTTGCAAAGGGGGAGTCACTCTTACACTCTGGCCAGTTGTCACCCTGCGGGAACGAAGCCTGGTATTGCCAGATCTTCCAGAATTCAGAACAGAAGCTGGAAATGTGGGTTTTATGTCCAATCTCCTGGTCCACCAAAGTTAACAACGAATGTAATTTAAATTGTGTTGTTGTTTTAAACACTGAGCAGGTCGAAGAAAGCCCACATGGCATCAGATCTGGCTTCTGTGCCTCCAGTTTCCGAGGCCTGAAAGGCTCTGCGCACCATTTTCTCCTCTGGCGCAGGTCAGCAGGTCACCAACGAACACCTTCAGGGGCCTGCCTGTCCCCTGCAAGGCCTCCTTCCCGGCACCGAACACGTCCCGGGCTGAGCAGCTCCGGAGGTGTTATTGCTGGGGCTGTGGGATACAGGGCTCCTGGCCACTCAGCTCAACAACCTTGACTCCCAGGGCCTGCGGAGCAGTGGAGAAACGCCTGTCCTGTCCCAGAGCACCTTCCCAAGATTCACAGCGCCCAATAGTTATTACCTATAATTGATGAATCAGTCCAAGTACCTGCCCTTCCCCCCAGACTCTCCTCTTCTAAAGAACCCACAGTTCAATTAGTCACAAACACTCACTCAGCACCTTTGTATAAGGCTGGTGTTAGAATACTCAAGACCTTCTGCGAGTGTGTGTGTGTGTGTGTGTGTGTGTGTGTTCAGGAAGAAGGTGTGCGGATACAAGGTCTCCCTCCTGGGAGGGTTGCTGTGGGGAGGAAAATCACTGGGCTGAATAGAGTAGTAATTAAGGATCAAATACCACCCTCACCACCACCACCACCCCCGCGTGAATTCCACTACTGTAGTCAGGGAAAGGGTGATTCTAGGAGATGCTTCTCTGATTAATAAACAGGCCCCTAATTTGGCATTGGCCAGAATTTTGGTTCTGGTCTTCAAGGTGCCACTGAGCCCCGGGCCCTCTAAGGCAGTGGTTCTCAACCTTCCTAATGCCGCGACCCTTTCATACAGTTCCTCATGCGGTGGTGACCCCCAACCATAAAATTATTTTCGTTGCTACTTCATCACTGTAATTTTGCTACTGTGATGAATCGTCATGTAAATATCTGATATGCAGGATGTCTTTTCATTGTTACAAATTGAACATAATTAAAGCATAGTGATTCATCACAAAAACAATATGTAATTATATATGTTTTCCGATGGTCTTAGGCGACCCCTGTGAAAGGGTCATTCGACCCCCAAAGGGGTCGCGATCCACAGGTTGAGAACCGCTGCCTAAGGAGAAAGAAAAGTACTCCTCCAACGCCGCCCAGAGGGTTCCGATACAGGGTATAGGATGAGCCTGAGGCGGGAGGAGACGCGTGGTGAACTGGGGCACTGGTTGGATCACATTGTCCCCAGCGTGGTGCTCCAGACCCGCGGGATATAGAAAATAAAGAGCCATCTCCTGTGTAAAACGCCACCGACGAGGATGGGATTCGAACCCACGCGTGCAAAGCACAATGGATTAGCAGTCCATCGCCTTAACCACTCGGCCACCTCGTCCCACGCGCAAGCCTGCCTTTCTAAATTCCCTTATCTCCTCCGCACCGTCTGAGCCCCTCCTACACCCATTGTTCAGCGCAGCCCTGGTAGGATCTCCTGGAGGGAGAAACCGCAGAAAGAAAAGGTTTGTGTGTTCCTTTCCTCCCGCCGCAGCCGCGAACCCGCACCGTCCGTCACCCGCTGCAGCTGAGCTCTGCCGCGGTTTCCCTCCCTGAGCCAGGGGCGAGCGCGTCAACGTTTCGGGACTCGGTCGGTCCGGAGGGCGGGGATCACGGACTGACCCGGAGGGAGTGGGTGCTTGTTTCTGGGAACCCAGCGGTGCCGCCTCGGGCCGAGCCAGCGTTTGCAAAGCGCGCCGCGCGGGCGGCGAGTGCAGTCGCTCCTCCAGGCATGCAGGGGGCGCCCTGGCACCCCCGGGGGCCCGAGCGGGCGGGAGGGGCTGTGCCCGGAGTTCGGCTCGGCTCGGCTCGCCTCGGCTGCGCTCGGCAGGCTGCGGTAAATCCGGGCTTGCGGCGGTTGGCGAGGCTGTGGCCGGGTGGTCCCTGCTGCGCCACGAGCCCCGAGAGCCATGCAGATGTCCTACGCCATCCGCTGCGCTTTCTACCAGCTGTTGCTGGCCGCGCTAATGCTGGTGGCGATGCTGCAGCTACTCTACCTGTCGCTGCTGTCCGGGCTCCACGGACAGGAGGAGCAAGAGCAGTATTTGGAGTTCTTCCCCCCGTCCCCGCGGTCTGTGGACCAGGTCAAGGCGCAGCTTCGTGCCGCGCTGGCCTCCGGAGGCGTCCTGGACACCAGCGGCGACTACCGCGTCTACAGGGGCCTACTGAAGACCACCATGGACCCCGATGATGTGATCCTGGCCACGCACGCCAGCGTGGACAACCTGGTGCATCTGTCGGGCCTGTTGGAGCGCTGGGAGGGCCCGCTCTCCGTGTCGGTGTTCGCCGCCACCAAGGAGGAGGCGCAGCTGGCCACGGTGCTGACCTACGCGCTGAGCAGCCACTGCCCCGATATTCGCGCCAGAGTAGCCATGCACCTGGTGTGCCCCTCGCGCTATGAGGCCGCTGTGCCCGATCCCCGGGAGCCGGGGGAGTTTGCCCTGCTGCGGTCCTGCCAGCAGGTCTTTGACAAGCTAGCCAGAGTGGCCCAGCCCGGGATCAACTACGCACTCGGCACCAACGTCTCCTACCCCAATAACCTGCTGAGGAATCTGGCTCGTGAGGGGGCCAACTATGCCCTGGTGATCGATGTGGACATGGTGCCCAGCGAGGGACTGTGGAGAAGCCTGCGGGAAATGCTGGGTCAGAGCAAGCAGTGGGCAGGGACAGCGCTCGTGGTGCCTGCCTTTGAGATCCGCCGAGCCCGCCGCATACCCGCAAATAAGAACGAGCTGCTGAAGCTCTACCAGGTGGACGAGGTGCAGCCGTTCTATTATGGGCTGTGCACGCCCTGCCAGGCGCCCACCAACTACTCCCGCTGGGTCAACCTTCCTGAAGAGACCTTGCTGAGGCCTGCCTACGTGGTGCCTTGGCAGGACCCCTGGGAGCCATTCTACGTGGCTGGAGGCAAGGTTCCCGCCTTTGACGAACGCTTTCGTCAGTACGGCTTCAATCGCATCAGCCAGGTGCCAATAAGGGAGAGGGCAGGGGAAATGGGGCAGGAGGGGTGCTGGGGTCTGGGAGCCATGAGTGGCCCAGGATGGGAAGTGGGCATTGAGGCAGGAGAAATGATAGTTCAGTGGGGTTGTGGGAGATCCAGGGTGCCCCAGAGGAGTGGGGATGCTGGAGTCGGCTTTAGGATGTCAGTCTTGGCCCTAGAATAATCATCAGGCTTTGCTGACCTCTCTCTCCCCCTACAGGCCTGTGAGCTGCACGTGGCAGGATTTGATTTCGAGGTGCTGAACGAAGGTTTCCTGATTCATAAGGGCTTCAAAGACACCTTGGATTTCCACCCCCAAAAGGAAGCTGAAAATCAGCACAATAAGATTCTCTACCGCCAGTTCAAACAGGAGTTGAAGGCCAAGTACCCCGACTCCACCCGTCACTGCTGAATCCTTCCCTGCCCTAGTTTGAGAAATCTCAGCCTCCTCTCCTGAGGCTGCCCCTCACGCCTGGTAGGGGTAAGAAATGTCACTCCACTTGGCAATGGAAGCTGTGGTGTTGGAACACTGGACTTTGAATATGGGGTGCTGGGATCAAGTCCTAGCTTTACCACTAACTAGCTGTGTGGCCTTGAGCAAATCCTATTCCCTCTCTGAGCCTCAGCTATGCCGTCTGTGAAAAGGGAGGTGAGAATATCTACCTCACAGAACTGTTGGGAGGCTCAGATGAGATGCTTTATGTGAAAACACTCTGTATGCTTCGTAAAAATGTGAAGTGTTATTAATATTATTACAGTATTATTGTTTTTGTTATTGTTATTATTAACGATCTTGGGTGGGTAGGCAGTAGAAGAGTGAGACGTATGAATGGTGCAGAGGGAGAGGTCTGAGTTCTTAACAAAATGGGCTTTCTGTAAAGAAATCAGACAAAGGCTTTCAATTTAGTTCTCAGCTTTGGGGCTGAAGCCGAAACTTGCTGGTTCTCCCAGGCCTCGGGAGTTCTGGAGAAGGGCAGGGTCTGCGAGTCCTGTACCCTAGACTAGACTGAGCTGGGTTGTTCGCCTACCAATGACAATGTAAATAAATGCGTGTTCACAACTACAGTTGGCTCCGTTTCTCTCCTGAACCGGGCAGGCGGAGGGGGCGCGGGTTCTCCTCTTTCACGCCGCGGGGGGTTGGAGGAAGGTGACCGCGGACCCAGGGGCACCACCTGTGAAGCAAGGAAGCCGCCAAGGTTTCTTCCGCAGGCGGACGGCTATAGTGAATGTCGGCTGGTTGCTATGGAAATCAGCGCGCGGTATCCCAGCATGCCTCGCCCCAGCTGTCCAATTAGGAGCTTCCCAGCGGGCACCTCTTGATGACGAATACGGAAGCGCGGACAGGCCCCGCCTCCCAGTAAAGAGAGACCAGCGCTGCGGTTCCGGGAACCGGGTGGCGGCGGCCAGCACCCGCAGCAGCGGGCACCTGGCACCTGTCGGAGAGTCTCGGACTTGAGGCCGGAGGCTCCACTCCCTGCGGTGCGTAACGCCACCCGTGGCGCCCGGTTCGGTCTCTCCAGCGAGTCGGTCGGAGCCCGCCCCATCGCCAGGGCCAAAGGGGAGACCTAACGGGCCGGACGCGTGCGGGGCCGCGGGAGAGCCAGGGATCCCCTGCCCGTGCCGCGCGTCCTGGGGCGGATGGAGCGGGGTGGGAGGCTCCGGGCGCGCCGCGAGGGGCTGAGTCGTCCCCTTCCAGGGGGGGACCATGGAGGCCGCCTTGGAGACGCTCACTTTCTGAAAAGACCATTTGCATGCGCACAACGCCTGCTGTCCCTTACCCCAGCGATCTTTACAAGCTCCGAGTAGCAGTGGCTACGCTCTCTCTGCACCTGGGGTAAGGAAGGAGGTTGTGGTCCAATTGAGCTCATCATTTAGAATAAGAGGCACCTGGCGTAAACGACACTCCCCACCGCACCCCCTGCTCCCGCTCTTTCTGGTCCGGATTACGTTGCGTTTTACCAAGCAAATATGTTTAACAGTGAAGGGGAATTGCAACGTTTGGGAACTGTTGGAACCGAGGCTTGAGAATGGAAATGATGAGACTGGTTTGGAGAACCGAGATTTTCAGATCAGGTTCAGATTATTTGTGAAATTATTGAGGAATGAGTCCAGTTCTTTTACAAAACTCGGAATGCTGTCAAGGAAGGTTAGCAGAACACTGGGTTTGCTGGGGGCTACCAAGAGTGAAAGCCAACTCCTGCCTCACAAAAGTTGAGTTTGTATTTGCAGACCCTCCATCCTCAGGTGAATAAGGTGCATGTGCAGCCATGCCCTGCAGAGGCTTGGCGTCTGGTTGTGGAGACACATGAGATGGGCAAATAGAGAGGAAGTGTCAGCAGCGAGGCTTTCCGGAGGAGTGGCTGCAAACCAGTGTCCAGAGAAGTTGGAAGAACTTCACAGGGAAACAGAACCCCTAGTCGGCAGAGAGATTATCTGTTGAGAGGCCTAGTTAGTCTTCTGATTAGGTGATCTCTGGGCAGCATTTGGCACTGTCACCTCTCCTTCCTTCTCAAGTTCTCTTCGTGACTTTGAGTTTTCCCTCCTCCACCTCTTGGTAATGTCCTTTTACTTTGCAGGGTTCTCACCCTCTTCCCCTTTGGTGACCCTGAGTTCCATCATGAATGTCTTCTCACCCCACACATCCCGTCTTGCTGCTTGCACCCTCACGGGGTCTGAAGAACTCACTAGATAACATTGCCCAGATTCCTTTCTGAGGCTTAGACCCAGGTGCCCCCACCCTGTCCCTTCTCTCATGTTGAGGCCTTTGCACATGCTGCTCTACTTGGAATGTTCCCTCCCTCAGCCAGATCAGCTCATCAGTCTGGCCCGTCTTCGTCTGCAAGCCCTCATGCTGCAGCAACTCCAGGCCCCAGTTAGATGCCTCTCCCATATGCCCCTGCTCGCAGCTCTTCTCACATCACAGGAATGGTCTGCTTCCTTGCCCTTTTCTCCCAGGAACTTGTAAACAGCTTGAGGTCAGAGACTGTCTGTTTATCATAGTTGTGCCCAGTACCTACCAGAGTGTCTGAGGGTACCTAGCATATATTAGAGTTTCAATAAGTATTAGATGAGTGAATATAAGAAGGAACGCATAACAGTATTCGGTGTTGCTGAGAAGGCAACTACGATAAGCATTAAAAATATTGGCGTTAGTTTCAGCTGACAGTGATGATACAGAAACCAATCGGGACAAGTGGGAGGTGAAAGTAGGAAGAGCAAGTGTGCGCAGGACTTGAACGGTGTGGCTGTGAGGGGAGTATGTGGAGCAGCTAATGTGATCGGGGGAGGTTGTGTGTTCCTGCTTTTCCTAAACGGTCGGGACTACCTGAGCATGTCCACAGCTCCATGGCAGGAACTGTCAGGAGGGAGTGCTGCGGACACGAAGTCCCAGAGGAAGCAGGAGCCGGGACTGGACCCAGGGCACAGTGAGAAGACAGGATGCAGCATGTTCCCAGGAAGAGACGAGAAGGAACAGCACGAGGCGGGTGGGGGAGGAAAGAAGTGCCTGGTGCATTTGAGAATTGGCCGTTAGATGGTGGGGGGAAGGAGCTGGACCGGTAGTTCAAGTCTAGTCGGTGCAGGGCCTTGAAAGGCCGGGTCCCATAGGCAGTGGGGAGCCCACCCTTGGCCTTTCCCGTCGGTGGAGATGTGCAGACCCGGCCGCGTGCAGCTTCTCCACCCAGGGTGTGCTCAGGTGGTGGCGCGTCCAGTCGCTTCCCAGCTGACCCCAGCTGCGGCCAGGCTTTGCTTGACTCCCTGAGTGGCCACTTACCTGCTTGGAGCTGTGGGTGGTGGTGAGTGATGGCTCTCCCCCTCCTCCCAGAGCCCAGATGCCGCTCCAGCCTTCAAGCAAAGACACAGAAGAGATGGAAGCAGAGGGTGATTCAGCTGCCGAGATGAACGGAGAGGAGGAAGAGAGTGAGGAGGAGCGAAGTGGCAGCCAGACCGAGTCCGAGGAGGAGAGCTCAGGTGACAGGCACACACACGCGCACGCACGCACACACACGCACACACCTGCACACACACGCACACACGCCTGCCCACTCCTCAGCCGACCTTGACTGCCCTCTTGTCCCAGAGATGGACGACGAGGACTACGAGCGGCGCCGCAGCGAGTGCGTCAGTGAGATGCTGGACCTGGAGAAGCAGTTCTCGGAGCTAAAGGAGAAGTGAGCGGGGGGCCCCCCTGGGGCTGGGTCTCCAGGCGCGTGGGGTGAGGCGGGCCTGGTGCTGAGGCCGAGATGGGTCCCTGTCGGGGGCCAGGTGCTCCGTGTGTGTCTGACGGACGAGCACATTTACCTCCCAGGTTGTTCAGGGAACGACTGAGTCAGCTGCAGGTGCGGCTGGAGGAAGTGGGGGCTGAGAGAGCGCCCGAATACACAGAGCCCCTGGGGGGGCTGCAGCGGAGCCTCAAGATTCGCATTCAGGTGGCAGGTCTGTGGGCTGTCCTGTGCCCTGGAGTGGCCCCCAGTCTCCCTCCCTGATCCCCTATCCACCCATGGTCCCTTCCTCTCTCATCCCTGTCCTGCCCATGTTCCCAGCACCCCTTTTGGGGCACTGGAGTCCCTGGCCAAGCTGGGCCTCTCAAACCCCTCCCTCCCTCTGCAGGGATCTACAAGGGCTTCTGTCTGGACGTGATCAGGAATAAGTATGAGTGTGAGCTGCAGGGAGCTAAGCAGCACCTGGAGGTGACTGATGGGCGCCAAGGGAGGAGGATGTAAGGGGCCCACCTGTCCCTCCTGACTGAGCTGCTCCCACCTCTTCCAGAGCGAGAAGCTGCTGCTCTATGACACGCTGCAGGGGGAGCTGCAGGAGCGGATCCAGAGGCTGGAGGAGGACCGCCAGAGCCTGGACATCAGCTCGGGTGAGGCAAGGGGCCGGCCCTGAGCACCCTGCCCCCGGCCCGGCTCTGTCAGTGCCCACTCCTGCCCGGACCTGAGCTTCCCCGCCTGCTCAAGGGGATAGGAAGAGGGGTGTTTGTGGAGCCTGAATGAAGCCAGGCATGAAAGGGCCTGGCCCCGTGCCTGGCACACAGTGGGGGTTTAGGAAGAGTGGGTTCCCCTGCTCTCCTTTGCCCTTGCTCTCTTTCCAGGGTGACATTCTGACACTCCCACACATAAGTAGCCACAGTCCCCGCCGTGTCCATAGTGCCTGCATCCTATGGGGCTCTGGGGAGGCAGGGCTTGTCCTCACCCCACTGTCCACTAAACAGATGAAGAAACAGCCCCGTAGATGTGCAGTGACTTCTTTCCCAGGTTGTACTTCTGTGCAGTTGGGACCTGAACTCAGCTTCTAACCCCCAAGCCCAGGGTTCTCTCCCCTGTCCTGGGAGGTGGTTGATGGGGAAGGGCAGGCTACCAGGGTGGGGGTGTCCTGGGAGGGCCAGCACCACGATCCTGACTCTGGGTCTGGGGTCACAGAGTGGTGGGATGACAAACTGCACACCAGAGGCAGCTCAAGGACCTGGGACTCCCTGCCACCCAGCAAGAGGAAGAAGGCACCCCTCGTTTCTGGTATCCTTCCACCCGCTGGGCCTGAGCGGGCAAAGGCGGCGTGTGAGCTGGCAGCCATGCCTGGGAGCCTCAGAAAGGAGCCAGCTCACACACCTTGCCTGGTCTTCCCCCAACAGCCATGGCTTCTCTCTCCTGCCTCCCTGCTGGACCCTCGCATGAGGGAGGAGTTGCCTCTGCCCCACCTTAGCCTTTATCCCTCTGGCATAGCCCAGCACAGAGATGAACTGAATTCGCACCCCTGCTCCCCACCCCCTGCTCTGATTCCTGCAGTAACCAGTCTAAGGGCACCGGCCGCCTGGCTTAGGAATCAGGTTCAGGAAGGAAGGGAGGGAGGAGCCTGGACTGCACGGACTTGAGGGCGTGGGGACATTATCGGGTACAGATGATGGGAGGATGGACCCCAGGGGGCCTGGGAAACCAGAGTGTTTTCTGTGTGTAGATGGGGAAAGGGGCCACAGGGGGGACCAGGAATAGAAGGAGCAAGGTCCCTGAGTGGGTAGATGGGCCTCAGCCTACTGACCTTGAAGCTGCGGAGAGGGCATGAGTGGGAGCCAAGGTAGGGGAAGTAGGGGTGAGGCTTGGGGCCCACCCCCGCCCTCTGGGACTCGTTGAAATAGGCCATAGCCACACACACCCCGCCCGCCCCCCACCCCCACCCCAGAGAACCTGGGGCCAAGAGGTAGGGGTGGAGCCCACGCTCTAGCCCGTGCCCTTAGCATTACCTCTCCCGAGCGTTCGCACGCCGTTCGCGTTCGCGCGCCGGCCGAGGCCTCCTGCCCCTCCTGCCCCTCCTCGGGCATTGCTTCCTTGACCCTGTTGCAGGCCCTTACATCGTGTACATGCTGCAGGAGATCGACATCCTGGAGGACTGGACGGCTATCAAAAAGGTGGGTCTCGTGCAGGGCCCCACCCCAGACGCCAGGTCTGCTCTGCAGGCTCCCGCCCTAGCCGTTCTGAGTTCCCTGGCATCACTGCCAGCTCACAGGCCGCCTTTTGCTCAGGGCTGCCCTGGAGGAGGGAGCTTCTAGGCTTGTTGGCCTCTCTCTTGTTCCGGGGCCGGTCTGGATGGGATGGGAGAAAGGGAAGGTGGGAGAGCACTGGGCTGGCCAGGCCTCTGACAGGGGGTCACATCAGAGCTTTGTCTAGAAAGTGTCTTATGCTTCCCATGCCCTCCCCACCCCCAACTCCCAGAGAGGCTGATGGGGAGGGGACTTGCCAAGCCAGAGGCAGGCTCTCAGGGGGCTTTTCTTCTCTCCACCCCAGGCTAGGGCGGCTGTGTCCCCTCAGAAGAGAAAATCAGATGGTAAGAGCCACAGGGCTTCCCTCCTCCCACCAGCCCTTCCCCCAGCCCAGCCTCCAGAAAGGAGCCCAGAGAGAGGCAGTGGCCGTGTCAGATCCGTGGCCGAGAGAGTTGGGCCAATCTGGGCTTGAGGGCACTGGGATTTAGGGAGCAGGAGCCAGGGTGGGGGTGGGGAAGGGGAAGCTCTAAGCTGATGGGGCAGGACACAGAGTTCCCACCGGTACTGAGGGGCCCACAGATCATTTCCGCAGACGAAGTGGCGACTCCCTCTTGTTGGCTTTCTCTCACCTGCAGTGATGTTTCCCTTCCCACACCCCCCAGGACCCTGACCCTGCGATTCACAGCCAGCGGGCCCCTCTGGAGCAACAGGCACCAAAACCCGGATTGACATTTTCCTGCTGCAGCCAGGCAGACGGACAAGCCCTCAGGGTCTTTCCAGCCGGCTCTCCAGTGCTGCTCTGCGCACTCCCCTCCAGCCCTCACTGGTCTGGACTCCTGCTCCTGCTCGGGCTTGTATAGCTGTGGCCCAAGCTGTCCTAGCCGGGCCAGACTGAGTCCCTCATCCCCAACAGCCCCTCCCTTCCCCTGCCTTCAGCCCCAGGTCCCTCCCTGACGAAGAAGACTTGCCTCGTCTTCAGCCAAAGCACATCCTTCCTGCTGGCCTTGGACCTGGCTCCCCACTCACCGAGCCAGCGTGTTGGCCCACGTCGTGGGAACTTTGAACCAGAAGTTCTGTTGGGGGACGGGGGTGGGGTGGGGGTGGGGGGCTGTCCTGGCTCTTGCCGTGCTGAGAAGGCGGGCTCCCCAGGTCTTCTCAAGGCAGTCCTTGGTGCCTGCCTCCCACACTGCGGGGACTGGAATTAAAGCATTTCCTGGGTCTCTGCTGTGACCCAACGTGTGTCTGATTTACCTTACAAGGCAGTCGGGGCTCCCATGAGGAGTGTCTCAAACAGGCAGTCTCTTCTGGGGTCCCTGGTGCCTCTCACCCAGCAGGAGCCTACCCACTCTGACTTGGGGTGTAGACTGCGGAAAAGAGGGACCCTCCTATGGCCCATCCCCCCAGAGGTGGGGGGCTGGGCCCTGGACTGCTTGGTGCTGGTGACAAAGTCTGAAGCCGCATGTGGCCCAGGCAGAACACGTGGCCTCCGATGGGGAAGGGGGCTGAGTGCTCTGTGCTTGGAGGCTGGGTCATGTCTGCACCTGCCCATCGCTTGGCAGATTGGCAAGGCCTGTGTGCGTGGGCGGCAGCCGGCAGCAGTGCCATGTGCTGACACCTCACAGCCAGACTCCCTGTTTAGTGCTGATTATTAGAACCACCCCCAGAACCTCAGTTAAGCAAAGGGGTTTGTTTCCATGGAGACAGGCATCCTTTCTCCATGGCAACCTGAAATCCCAGAACCCCAGTAAGGCTCAGGAATGAGTCATCTGTGACCAGCAGGAGGTGCTCTTTCGCAAGGTGGACCCCAAGGTGGACAGTGGGGCCACTGAGCACAGACTTTAAAGGTGCCCCAAGGGCAGGAGGCTTGGGTCGAGAGAGGGGCAGGAGACTGGCCCTACTTAACCCCCCCCCTTCCCACCTGTGGTCTGAGGCAGCTGCTCCTGGAAGCTCTGTACAGAGGCGGCAGCCCTGCAGCTGGGGCCCTCAGAGTGGCACTCGCATGGGAAGGATCCCCGTCCGCCCAGACTGGGCCCGGAACACAGGAAGTGGCGCTGCCCCGGCCGAGTGGACACCGAAGAGTTAACTGGCGGGCGTGACAGGGCGCACCGCCCTCAGGAAGTGTTACTCACCAGCGGGAATGCTCCTGCCTTGGGGGCCGGACTGTCTTCCTGAGTCCCAGAAGTACTCAAGGAGCTCCCGCCATGGAAACCCCTGGGGAGCCAGGAGCAGGGCCTCTCGGAGCCCCCAGCCCTTCGGACGCCTCCGCGCCTGGGCACCTGGAGAGAGAAAAGTTGGTGAAGTTGGAGGGGCAGCCTGGAGGGGCAGGGAGGGACCGCGGAGCCCGTCTGTCCCAGGGCAGAGGAGGGGGAAAGGGCTGGGCAAGGGGCCCAGCCGCTGGCCGCCTGCTCAGATCTGGTGCCTGCCTCCAGGCCAGCCCAGGACCCCATGTACGACGTGCCCGATGCCAGCGGGGGGCAGACAGGTGGGCCCCAGCGGCCAGGGCGCACTGTGAGCCTGCGGGAGCGCCTGCTGCTCACGCGGCCGGTGTGGCTGCAGCTGCGGGCCAACGCGGCCGCCGCGCTGCACGTGCTGAGGACCCAGCCCCCGGGGGTGAGTCTTGCCCCTGCCCCCAGAGACTGGCCCGCGGAGGGTGGGGGGAGAGGAGCAGGACACGAAGGTCCTGAGCCGCCAACCCATCCCTTCCCAGACGTTCCTGGTGCGGAAATCCAACACCCGCCAGTGCCAAGCTCTGTGCGTCAGGCTGCCGGAGGCCAGTGGCCCTTCCTTCGTGTCCAGCCACTACATCCAGGAGAGGCCTGGGGGTGAGAGGGACTGGCCTGGAGGGACGGGGCTGGAAGCAGAGGCTGGGCCGGGGGGATTCCAGAGAACAGCCTCACTTCCCATCTCTCAGGCGTCTCGTTGGAGGGATCCGAGCTCGTCTTCCCGGACCTAGTCCAGCTCATCTGCGCCTACTGCCACACCCGGTGAGCCTGCCCTCGGGCGCTGGTGTCCGTGGGCCACCCTGTCCTCCCACCCCTACAGCCCCCCGCAGCCCTCACTTACCTGCCCCCTCTCTGGCCCCAGGGACATCCTACTGCTCCAGCTCCAGCTCCCTAGAGCCATCCGACAGGCAGCCACCCACAAGGAGCTGGAAGCCATCTCCCATTTAGGCGTCGGTAAGGGCTCCCCTGCTGCCCATTGCATAGGTGGACAAACTGAGGCCAAGGGGAAAGGGAAGGCACGTGGGCACACAGCCTGAGCCTGCACCTTGCCCTCCTCTGGGCACATTCCCTTCCTCTCCCTGAGGCCCTGTTGGTTTCTCTTCTCTAGAGTTCTGGAGCTCCTCCCTCAACACCAGGGCTCAGCCAGGCCCCTCTGAAGGCCCGCGGCTGCCCCGGCTGAAGCCCCGGCCCCCACAAGAGCTGGACCAGGGCACCGGGGCCGCCCTGTGCTTCTTCAACCCCCTGTTCCCAGGGGATCTGGGCCCCACCAAGCGGGAGAAATTCAAGAGGAGTTTCAAAGTGCGAGTATCCACAGAGACCTCCAGCCCCCTGTCTCCACCCGCTGTGCCACCTCCCCCGGTCCCAGTGCCGCCAGGGGCAGCCCCCAGCCAGACAGAAAGGATGCCCCCTCGACAGCTGCTGAGGAGGGAGAGCTCAGTGGGGTACCGTGTGCCCGGGGGAGCCAGCCCCAGCCTCCCTCCCCTGCCCTCCCTCCAGGAGGTGGACTGTGGCTCCCCCAGCAGCTCCGAGGAGGAGGAGGGCATGCAGGGGCGTCAGGGGAGTCCAGCAACCTCACCCCGCCTGAGTCTCAGGAATCACAGGCGGCCTTTGCTTCGGTCCATGAGCTCCGCCTTCTGCTCTCTGCTGGCACCCGAGCGGCAGGTGGGCCGGGCGGCCTCGGCACTGATGCAGGACCGCCACACAGCTGTGGGCCAGCTGGTCCAGGACCTACTGACCCAGGTGCGGGCCGGCCCGGAGCCCCAGGAGCTGCAGGGCATCCGTGAGGCACTGAGCAGGGCCCAGGCCATGCTGAGCGCCGAGCTGGGCCCTGAGAAGCTGCTGCCGCCTAATAGACTGGGTGAGACTCCAGCCCCGTCTCTCCATAATCTCAACTCTTACCCATGCCACTCTCTCCCCTCCGCAGTGCCGCCTGGCTCACAAGATCCCTCCTCCTCTTCATCCCTGTCTCGCTGGACTCTGCCCCCAGCCTGCCCTGGCTCCCCTGACCCCTCGCCTGCCTCTGCTCCACAGAACGCGTCCTGGAGAAGTCCCTGCATCGCTCGGTGCTCAAGCCTCTCCGGCCCATCCTGGTGGCCCGACTGCGGCGCAGGCTTTCCGCCGATGGCTCCCTGGGCCACCTGGCCGAAGGCTTCCGCCTGGCCCGGGCCCAGGGCCCTGCAGCCTTCGGGTCCCGCCTGAGCCTGCCCTCCCCGGTGGAGACGGAGCAGGTGCGCCAGAAGCTGCTGCAGTTACTCCGCACCTACTCACCCAACGCCCAGGTCAAGCGGCTCCTGCAGGCCTGCAAGCTGCTCTACACGGTCCTGAGGACCCACCTGGGTACTCCCCCTCCTCCCCCACTGGCTCCTTGCTGTCAGAGGCAGGCCCCTCCAGGCACATTCCAGGAAAGGCACAGCTGGGGAAGATGGGTCCAACCCTCCCATCTCACAGGTGGTCTAACTGAGCCCAGACTGTGGAGCACCCTCTCCCCAGCCCCTGCTCGTGGTTGCCATAGAGACCACATTGCCCAAGGCCTGGCAGGCGGAGGGGAGGGTCACTGTCTAAGACAAGGAGGGGACTCTGACCGCGGGGCCTCAGAGGAGCCTGAAGCTCCCCTCTCCGCCACCCACAGGAGAGGGCGCGGGGGCCGACGAGTTCCTCCCGCTGCTGAGCCTGGTCCTGGCCCATTGCGACCTTCCCGAGCTGCTGCTGGAGGCCGAGTACATGTCAGAGCTGCTGGAGCCCACCCTGCTCACCGGCGAGGGTGAGGGGCCGCACACACATGCCACTTCCTGTCGGGGTGGGGCTGGAGCGCCTCAGCGCCTGCATGGCCTGAGCAAGCAGGGAAGGGAGAGGAACAGGTCACCCAACCCCATCCTCCATTCTCCCCGTGTCCCAGGCGGCTACTACCTGACCAGCCTCTCCGCCAGCCTGGCCCTGCTGAGCGGCCTGGGCCAGGCCCACACGCTCCCCCTGAGCCCCTCACAGGAGCTGCAGCGCTCCCTCAGCCTCTGGGAACAGCGCCGCCTGCCCTCCACCCACAGCTTCCAGGTAACGGGGCCCCCATACATCCGCCCAAACTGTGAGTCCCAGTAGGGAAAGGCTGGTCCTCCCCCCACCCACCACCCACCCCCGCAATAGAAACAGCACCCCACGCAGAACAACGTCAAGACAGCCTTTCTGGAGAGAGTATGTTCCACTGTGCCCAGGGCTCTAGGCGCTCAGCCCTGAATCTTCACAGAAATAGGGCCATCACTGCCCCATTTCACAGATGAGGAAACTGAGAGGTGACATGGAAAGGGAATGGGACACAGGTGGCAGGCTGAAGCCTCAAATCCTGGCTTCCAGCCCCAACTGGGGCTCTGCCCACCCCTGGACTTCAAGCTTCCAGCCCAAGCTCCCCTCACCGGACACCATCCCTGCCCTTCACCATCCTCACTGCCCTTCTCAGACTTGGTTAAGAGTCCAGATTGTAGGCAGATCCTGGGCTCAAATGTGGGCTCTGCTACTTTCTGGCTGTGGGAGCTTGAACAAGTTAGGTAACTAATTTGAGCCTCAATGTTCTCATCTATAAGATGGGATAACAGTACCTACCTCCTGGGACTGATATGAGGATTAACTGAGTGAAAACCAGGACACATGCTCAGGACACAGCGTCAGCTCCATCTGAGCATGGTGGTCAGGCCGCAGGCCTGCTGGGGCCATCCTGCAGCCTGCAGTGTGACCCGCCAGCCTCAGCCTGTCTCTCCCTTCCTCAGGGCCCCCAGGACCTCACCTTGTCCAAAAAGCTTTTTCCAATTGGTTCTGCAGAGACCTCAAGCTTTGCAGCCAGATACATACCAAGCAAGGTTGAGTTTCTGTGTTTGTTTCTCCTCCTGCACAGCATCTCCTCCGAGTAGCCTACCAGGACCCCAGCAGTGGCTGTACCTCCAAGACCCTGGCCGTGCCCCCAGGGGCCTCGATCGCCACCCTGAACCAGCTCTGTGCCACCAAGTTCCGAGTGACCCAGCCTGACGCTTTCGGCCTCTTCCTGTACAAGGAGCAGGACTATCACCGCCTGCCCCCCGGAGCCCTGGCCCACAGGCTGCCCACAACTGGCTACCTCGTCTACCGCCGCCAGGCAGAGCGGCCCGAGACACTGGGGGCCTCACTTGGGGGTGCAATAGAGGAGGGCAGCGGGGAGCCAGAGGCAGGAGGCAGGGAGGAGAAAGGGGGCAGGGAGATGGGGATACTGAGGTCAAAGCCAGTCCCTGTGGCAACTGCTAAGCAGGAGGAGAGCCAGGCCAGGGGAGGCCCTGCTCAGCCGAGTGCGCTGGAGGCTGAGGGGGGCCAGGCAGCAGAGGAGTAGCTGGGAGTGGCCAGAGGGGCATTTGGGGCCGAAAACTCTGAGCCTGCTGGGAAGGCCTTTCAGAGCCCACGCTCGCCCGCCCGGAGCCCTCACAGGAGCTGCAGCGCCCGCAGCCTCTGGGAACAGCGCAGCCTGCCACGCCTCTGATAATTATCTCTGACCATACCTGCTGGGGGAGTGCCTGGACTGGCTACATCTGCGGCACTGGAGTAAAGTTGAGGGGCATGGGGGACCTCAGACCAAGGGCCCCTGCCTCTTACGCTTCTGCCTAGCTGGAGGCCGGTAGCCCCTCCAAGCTGGGGGCTTCAAGGCCGTGAACGGCTCCACCTACCCCCGGTGTCTGGATGATTCAAGGAGGCAGCCAGGCGCTCGGGCCGGTCCTGCTCCAGGCCACCTGGAGACCTGTACCTCCAAACCGCAGTGCCCTCACTCATAAAGTGGGGGTGCAATGCCATCCTGTCTTCTCCCAGAAACCTTCCAGGCGTCCAGATGGATGGTTTTCCTGCAGAGCAGAACTCAGACCATGGGAAAGGGAGGGAAGGAGGTGGGATGTCAGCTCCCCCACCCCTCCAAGGGTCAAGGGTCATTTGCTGCACTTGCCAAGGCTGCCGTCATCCCGTCAGCCCGTGGAGACCCCAGAGGGCAGGTCCCGCTGGAGCAGCTCCCAAGTTCCAGTCTTTCCGCGCAATGGGCCGTCCTCCCGGGCCCTCTGGCATCCCAGGGGACTTGGACAGGGAGACGGCTTTCAAATGGACGGGGGAGGGGGAGCTTGGAAACCATTTTCTCTGCACTTAACTCTTGGACCTCACAAGAGCTTTACGGGAGTTTGTGGTTATTACCCACCGACGTCAGGCGTTCGGGAAAGTGGCTCCTAAGAGATCACACAGCAGGCCGTTCGGGGCGCCCCCACCCAAACCAGGGCATCGGGCTCCAGCTACACCCTGTAGCCTTCTAAGCCACCAATAGATTAACCCTCAAGGCCCAGCAGAGCAGGCAGCAAATCTGAGCAAAGAAAATGCCGGCAACAGCCACCAGGGGGGGGTGTGGCCCAGGAAGCTGCGGAGTGGGTGACACCAAGAGGTGGGCTCCGAGGCCTCAGCAGCATAAGCAGTCGCAGGCTTTGCACTCGCAGCCAGCCAGCCACCGGGCAGCTGGGGGACAGCGGGGCTGCGGGCCCTCAGCTCCCTCGGGGCCAGGGGTCTGGATGCGGCCAGCCTCGCCGGGACCACGACCTGGGAAGGAACTGTCCCCTGGGTGAAGGAGGACCCCAGCCACTAAGGGACACCCACCTGCTCATCAGAGGTGACCGTGGAAGGTGGAGTCCTGGACACTGGGCTTCAGACAAACCAGATGCAGCCCGGGTGCCAGGCTCCCACATTTCTCGCTCGGCCACCGGCAGCATTTCCCACTTCCATCCTCTCCCCCAGCTTCTCGCAGGTTAGGGAGTCTCCCCTTCGGCTTTGGTATGTCCTCCCTCCCGACCCCTCGCCCACCCCCAGTGCCTTGCACAGTGTCGGACACTCCACGGGCGCTCAATAAACACTGTCCGCTGACTGGAGTTTGGTAACAGTGACGGGCAGGGAGGCGGGAAGCTGGGAGGTTAAGGGAGGGCTGGGGCTGGGAACCAAACACGGGATGTTGCAAGTTCAGTTGGAGAGGAAGGGCCTGGAAGGTTGCAGGGGGGACTCAGAGAACCCCAGGCTGGGTGGGGAGCAGAAACTGGGACTGGCTGAGGCTTCTGGGCCCCTGTCTCGGGGCCACTGCACGCTGCTCTCATCCCCTTCCCCTGCGGAGTCCTGCTTTCTGGCTCTGGGAATTCAGTGCTCCCATTCCCACCCCCCACCCCCACAGTGGCTCAGCAGAGCACTGCCAGGCCCTGCCTGCTGCCTGGGTCGTTTATCTTCTGATTGGTAAGGTCCAGGCCAAGTAAATCAGCATAAACACGGTCATTATACAGGTGTTAGGGCTCCAGGCAGGGAAGGCAATGGTAGGCTGGTCTAATACTGATCTCGTTATCCCCATTTTACAGGTGAGCAAACTGAGGCTTGCTGGGGGAAAGGGGCTTGTTACAGGGCTCAACCACCAGGGTCTGTGGAGCTTCTGATTCTACAATCCCCCCCCACAGGACTATTTACTCATCCACTCAGCAATCACCCATGGAGTGTCTGTCTGGACCAAGCACCCCAGCCCCGGCCAGAGGGAAACAGATGTGACCTGGGGAGTCATCAGAATCTGCGCTGCCCGGCCCGAACCCCAGCCTCCCACCTTTGGCCTCTGGAAGAGGAAGCCGGGCTCTGAGAGGCGCCACGCCTTGCCGGAGTCCACTGCCGCGCTGGAACCCAGCGAGCCGCTGGGACTCTTAGGAGCACCAGGTCATTTCCTCCCGCGGCAGTGCCGCCCCTCATCCCCCCACAGTCCCCGTAGGTCCATGTGTGTGTGTTTACTGTCTGGCCCACCAGCAGGCCACAGCCAGGCTGTGCTGGTTCCCGCTAACCCTCGGGGGCCTAGAACAACGCCTGGCGGAAACTGGCACTTGGTGAATACTTGCGGAGTGACGGATTCGGGAAGACGCTGCCTGGACTACAGTCATCGGAGCTCCTGGGCGTGGGCAGTGCGTTCTCTACAGCCACCGCCAGGCGGCGCGCACGCACAGCTCCCAGCCTCAAGCCAGGTCCCCTTCTCACCTGGGGCCACCCAGGGACCCAGGGCACTCGAGGGCCACGCCCAGCCTGATGCCAGGAGGGAAGCAGCCCTGCAGTGCGGCCCGGGGACGGGGACGTCCGGCAAACGGGGATCCTGACGCCAGAGGCCGGGACGTGCTGAGGGAGGGGCCAGGCAGGCCCAGGAGTCAGAGCGGGGCTTGTGGGCTGGCCCGAGGGCGGCCTGGAGAGGGGAGGCAGGAAGGCAGCCCGCAGCCGCACCCTGACCCACCTTCAACACAGAGTGCCTAACACCCTGGCCTGGCTTCCAGGCCCACGTTCACAGCCAGAAACACCCTGACTCACATTTGCAGTGGGTGACAGACACCCTGCCTGCCACCCTCATGTGAGGGAACACCTGGCACCCAACCTTAACAGGAACACGCAGGGTGTTGGGGACACCCTGACAGGTTCAGCATTTGTGCCCTGCAGGGTGGGGCACAGGGGCACCCGCCCATAGGCCCCTCCTCCGATCCACAAACACCCCTGGATCTTCAAACTCACAGATATCCCCTCAGCTGTTTCCTCTGCGGTTCAGAATGTGACTCCCTGACACACACAGGGCCAGGCTGACATATGTGGTGACTGCTACACAGAAACCTCCGGACACACACCTAGCCATGCAGGACTGCCTGACACACCCGGTCCCCACTCAGACACGGCACGCAGGCACGGACACACGCGTGCAAATTCAGACACAGACACCGAGACCCACGCAGGCACAAACTCAGAGACACACACATACTTTTTATACTTTTGATCATGCAGAAGATAGCCAAGCCCTCTGACTAACCTCACTCCCAGCCCGACCTTATCTCAGCCACCACTGAGCCACCCTGCCCCATGGGGAACTCTGACGAGGGCTGGGAGCTGCTGGAAAGACCCCTGTTGGGGGGGGGGGCGACCCCACTGGCCAGGCGGAGCAGGAGCAGCCAGGCTGGGTGGGGAGGCCTGAGCTCATCAGATTCCAGCCCGAGTGATTCACCGGAAGGGACTGGGGAGGATGGAGGTGGAGGGGGGGTGGGGACTGGCCCAGGGACTGGGACTTTGGGGGCCTAGGTCCTTCAGACCAGAGGGTCCTGGGTCCAGAGCAAGCCCCTAGTCCGGGGGAGGGGCTTCCTGAGGGGCAGCACAGCCCACAGGGCCTGGCTCCTGGAGGGCGGAGGACATGGAGCAGAGCCCCAGGATGAGACAATGGGCCGCTCCCGCCCGGGCCTGGGCCCCTGACCCCACGCCTTCCTAGTCCAGCAGCTGGGTGTCTTTAGCAGGGGTTAGGCCAAGGGTGGGGGCAGGGGTGGGGTGACCTTCACGGCCATTTGGCCCCTTGGGCTCTCAGCTCGAGTGGACCCCAAGGCCCTGAGGGGCTGGGCCCGCTTGGCCCCGTCAGGCCCCGGGTTAACGACCCTCCGTCCTGCCAGGAGAGGCTTCTGCCAGAGCTGAGAAGGCAGGCGGCGCACGGGATGTTTTCCTGCTGAGGTGGAGCCCTCGGCTGTGCCCCCAGCCCCGCCTGCCAGGCCCACGATGCTCAGAGGACCGAGCTGCTCCTGCGGGGTGACAGGAAGAAAGGATGGGGCTGGGGGCAGAGCCGGGGCACAGGAAGTGCCTTTCTTGGAACTCTGCACCGAAATAGCCGTCTGTCCCTACTCTGGGTCTCAGTGTCCCATGCGGGAGGTATGTGTCACCAAGGAGACCTTCCCCAGGGAGGGGCCGGAGCTGACCTTAGTCTGGCTTCTGCCGCCACCCTCCCACTGCCTCCCACCCGCCAGCCCCCGCCATCTCTGCCTCAGGCTCTGCTCCACTTTGAAGTCCTAACATAAATATCATGTCTGCTTGGGTTCCCCGTCCCTGCCGGTCACAGCCCCCAGACCTGGCTCCCACCCCAGCCAGCCAGCTCCGGGGGTGCGTGCCAGGGGCGAGGAGGGAGGCCTGGACCACCCACGGAAGGTGGTGAGCCGGAGACCGGGTTAGGATCGGGGAGACAGAGTGGGCAGGACACCAGATGGAGAGGGGAGACGCGGAAGTGGGCAGAGAACGGAGACAGACTCCAGAAATCAACAAGGTGACAATCCTGGGGACAGGACAGCAGAGAGACCGAGGCAGACGGGACACCGAGAGGGAAGGGAGAGGAGCAGGGAGGAAGGGGCTCTGCAGGCTGAGCCCTGGCAAAGTGAGGGCAGGAAAAGGGCCTGGACAGGAAGAGAAGGGGCAGCAGCGGGCAGGACCTGGTGGAAAGAAACGTCCCTGGCAACAGAGCAACTGACCTTCGTCATTTGCCGTGGGCTGAGGGGCTGCCCGGACGGGGGCTTCCCGCTGAGGCCAGGACAGTCCTCCGCAAACCGAGATGAGCCGGGCACCTGGCGATAGGCCTCTGCAGGGACCACAGAGCCCACTCCCAGAGGTGCCCGCGCACAGGGGAGGAAGGTGTGGCCGAGAAGGGCGAGCTGGGACTTCCCTGGAGGAGCACACAGCAAGGCCAGGGCAGGGCCAGCCTCGAGGACCCTCCATGCAGCTTCGATGGCAGTGGGCACCAGAGGGAGGACAGGAACAGTGAGGACCAGGAGGGCCTCTGTCCTGGACTAGGCTCTCCAGACTCGGGGATGGTCCCTGCTCTGCCTGCATCTGCCATGTGACCCGGAGCAAGCCTTGTCCCTCCCTGGGCCATGTGCACTGAGGGGGAGGGCTGGACCCTTTTAGCTCTGATGTTGGTTCCAAGACTCCCTTTCTTATGGGCAGATGTGGCCAGATGTTCAGGTCAGGCCTCTGCCAGGGGAGGGCCTGGGGCCCCAGCTGGGCCCAGGTTGGGCAATCTGTGAGCAGCCATGCTTCTCCGCTCACAGCTGTGGGCACAGGTGTGGGCCCATGGGGACTCACACACATCGCCCAGCTGTGCACACCACAGCAAGCCCGGGCTGGGCAGGCACGCACACCGTCATGCACAGACACCGGGCACACCCGCCAACACACACAGCCTCCTCCATGGCAAACAGCTCCCGCCCGCCCCTCCAGCTGTCAGAATCCTCTGCCTCTGCAGGGACCACAGCCTGGGTAACCCCCTTCTTCCTGAGCCCACCTTCCCCAAGCCTGTCTCTTCCCACCCTGTGCAGTCCTTGCACCACCCCCTTCCCAGGGGGCTCTCCCATCCAGAAGCACATGGGGTGCGGCCCCGGCCCAGCATGTGGGGAGGGGGAGGAGGCCAAAGTTGCTTCCCTCCCTCCCAGACTCTCATCCCTCCCCACTTCTGCCCTGGGATCTCTCCCACCTTCTTTCCTGTGGCTCCCGCCCAACAGGCGCCTCCCGCCCACCCCCGTAGGCCCTTACTCCGAAGGCTGGGGTGGTTTGGGAAGAATTTAGAAATAGAAGGAGATAGGGGGATGGGGACAAAAGAAAAAGGAGGGAAGGAGGTGATTAGTACACAAAGCAATGTGCTGGCTCAGCAGCGGGGCGCGCCAAGGCTCTCTAGGATGCCTGCCCAGGGGGCGCCCCCTAATCACACTCGACCCCCCCATCCTGGTTGTTCCACTGGGCCCTCTGCAGGCTGCCTTCACCCCACCCACAGGCGCGCACACTGCATCCAAAACCACCATCTGGCTTGTCCCAGTAGCCGGGACACAAGGCTCCTTCTGGGAAAGTGGGCTTCTGTTTCCATGCGCCTCTTCTTTTATATATATATATATATATATATATATATATATATATATATATATATATATATATATTGATCTCAGAGAGGATGGGAGAGGGAGAGAGAGAGAAACAGCAACGATAAGAGAGAATCATTGATCGGCTGCCTCCTGCACACCCAATAGTGGGGATCAAGCCTGCAACCTGGGCATGTGCCCTTGACTGGAATTAAACCTGGGAGCCTTCATTCCACAGGTTTGGCTCTATCCTCTGAGCCAAACCAGCTAGGGCTCATGTGCCTCTTGAGGTGATCGGAGCGGGAACCCCAGACTCTTGACCCCCTGTGTGAGCTGAGCCTGGCATCCTGAGCGTTCCCCCCCCAGACACATTGGCCTCAGGCCCCAGCGGAGAAAGCGGGCTGTGTGGTGGGCATCGCACAGGAGCCCTGCCGGTGGTAGCTCAGCTGTCCTGCCCACCTGACTTCACTCCTACAGATCCAGGGTCACATTCTGAGATTGTCGTTCATCATGGTGGTGGCTCTTTATGAACTAGCACCTGCCTGAATCCAACGTCTCATCCACACACCCATCCACTTAGCCATCTATCTGTCCATCCACTTACACATTCCTCCATCCATCTACCATCTCTCTGCCACCCATCTATCCGTTACTGATTCTTTTATCTAACTACCCTTCCATCCATCCATCTGTCCAACCATCCATCTGTCCAACCATCCATTCACCCACCCAGTCTCCTGCTTCCACCCTTCCGTGCACCCATACATATATCCACCTCCCCAGCCTTCAAGCGTCTGCTGCATCAATTAGCATCTTCCCTGTGCAATGGGGGAACCTAAACGAGTCAGGCTGGCAGGACCAACAGGAAGAGTAAGGCCACAACAGTCGCTCTCTACCCTCTCAGCCCAGATCCCTGGTGCGGTGCCCCTGCTTCCCCCATGCTGACGAGGACAGGGAGTTCTTAGACTGCCTCCACCTCACCTCTCCCAACCTGCACGGGGCAGGTGGGTGCCAGGCACTCACCCAAGCTGGGCCTCCGAGTCTCATTTTCTATCTACCAAACCCTTCGTCTTCCCGGGGTTAGGTGTTCCCCACTGCTCCTCACCATGGGGCCCGTTTCTTGACTCAAGCTTCCCTCCATTGGCAAGTAGGCTCAGCCAGACCATCTGGAATTTGGCTTCTGACCCTCCTCCTCCTGCTTCCCTTGCCTGCCCCCAACCCCTCACCCCAACGAGGCTGGAGTCCTGACCTCTGATCTGACACACGACTAGCCAGAGCGCCTGCAGCCTCCCCTCAGACGCCCCAGCACTGGCCATTGCCCGAAGCATGACTGGGCCTGCCACACCCTTGGACCAGGCTCTGGGCCGCCCCTAAGGAGCCTCCAGGGGCTGCCTCCCCCAGCCTGGCCCGCCCTGCTGCCCAGTCTCCATCCAGCTCCCTCCCTTCTCCCAGACTATTGCAACAACCTCCTAGCCGGTCCCTGGCCTCCGGTCCCCTCTCCACCCATCACACACTAGGAATCTCCTGTCATGCTTCTTCCCCTTGGTCCCCACAACAGAGGCCAGCCTTTTAGCCAGCCTCTCCACTCCTCACTGTCCCTCTAGACGTCCCTCACTCCAGCCCAGTGGAGTCCTTCGTATTCTCCAAACCCCTCTTGAGCTCTTCCACCTCAGTCAAAGGGAAGAGAACCTGGGACCCGTCATGCCTTCCTCCCATCTTCATTCCTTGATGTCATGCCCAACCCTCAGACTGTGTTCAAATGGGGCGCTGCAGCAAGAGAAGTAGAATAAGAGCCAGGAAACTGCCCTGGCTGCGCACTCAGTGGTTAGAGCATCAGCCTGCGCACCAAAGGGTTGTGGGTTCAATTCCCAGTCAAGGGCACGTACCTGGGTTGCAAGTCGGATACACAGACCCAGTTGGGGCGTGTGCAGGAAGCAACCAATCAATGTATCTTTCTTACATCGATGCTTCTCTCTCTCCCCTCCTCCCTCTCCCCCTTACACTCTCTCTAAAATTCAATGGAAAAAATATCCCCAGGTAAGGATTGACACAACAAAACAAAAGAGTCGGAAGGCCTGAGTCCCAGCCATGCCACTGACTCACTCTGAGACTCCCTGGGCCTCATTTTCCCATCTGCAGAAGGCTTGCTGATTCTCAGGGACCTCCCACTTCTAGGGTGATCTGACTTCTGGGGAAGTCTGGGCAAATGTGGGAAACAAGTGAGCTTTTGCTCCAGGCAGAATCTCAGCTTCCCTCATGTGTTGCTGTGAGCCGGGTTCCTTACTTAACTAAGTCTTATTCATTCATTCATTCATTCATTCAGCAGCATCTATGGGCCAGGAGCTTTCCGGGCTCAGTGGATACAAGAGGGAACAAGGCAGTGACCCTGCCCTCTTGGGGCGCAGTCTCCTAGGGCAGGTGTTCGCCACTGAGGGCAACGTTGCCCCCAGGAGAAATGAAAGCTGACAACGTGTGGAGACATTTTTGGTTGTCCCACTGGAGGGATGCTACTGGCAACTAGGTAGAAGCTAGGGATGATGCTAAACATCCTACAAAGCACATTAAAAGAAATAATTACCCAACCCTGAGCATGAATAGCGCCAAGGTTGAAAGAAAATCCCTGACTAGTGAGGGATTCAGGCCAACAAGTAAATACTAGTATATACCATTTTAGATAGTGATGAGGGCAAAGGAGAAACATGGAACAAGACTGGGGCCAGGGAGGCCTAGGGGGGGGGGGGGGGGGAGGTGGTCAGGGACTCTGCCACTGGAACTGAGACCCGAGAGAGTGAGGAGGCAGAGCATTGAAAAACTGCAGGAAGCCCTAGCTGGTTTGGCTCAGTGGATAGAGCTTCGGCCTGCGGACTGAAGGGTCCCGGGTTCGATTCCAGCCAAGGGCACATGCCCGGGTTGCAGGCTTGATCCCCAGTGGGGGGCGTGCAGGAGGCAGTCTATCAATGGTTCTCTCTCATCATTGATGTTTCTCTCTCTCTCCCCCTCTCCCTTCCTCTCTGAATCAATAAAAATATATTAAACACGACAACAAACACCAAATAGCTGCAAGGAGAGTGTTCCAGGTGGGGAACCGCCAAGGCCGAGGTATTGAGGGAGAAATGAACCTGGTGAGTTTCCGGAACAGCCAGGGGTTCCAGAGCGGCTGGAGAAGACACGGTGGAGGAGTTGGGATGAGAAGTTCGGGGGTGGATCACCTTGGGCTGGAGGCTGTGGTTGAGAATTTGGCCTTTCCTCTGAGTGAGATGGGGACCTGGAAGGTCCTGAGCAGGACCTGACTGGACGTGACTTAGATTTTAAAAGGATCCCTCTGGCCGGATGCAGAGGGCAAAGGGGCTTGCGAGAGGCTGTTGTGCGAATCCAGATGACAGACGACAGTCGGGGCCAGAGGAGGATGCCGGAGAAGGTGGTGAGAAGCAGGTTCTGGTCTGTTTTGAGGGTGAAGCTTGCAGGACCTGCGGAGAGACTGGACGTAGGGTGTGGGAGAAAAGGAGTCAAGGGTGATCTCAAGGCTTTGGGCCTGAGCCAGTGAAGGGCTGAACCGCCCACACTGCTGCTCCTCTCACGGGAAGGGGGAGACATTCTTCGTGCTTCACAGATGTAGACCTCGACAGAACCACCTTCTGGGCACAGAGCAAGCACTTCCAAAGCCCTGGTTCTCAAGGGGCCGGGCTGTGTCTGCAGGGCCGGCCCTGGCACTGAAAGGTGGTGAGCAAAGCGGCCTGGGCCCCACCCCCACCCAGATTCGCTGGGAGACTGAGGAACACTTGCCTCATGCTCTGCCGCTGACAAAGCACATTTGCAAACACTGAGCGCTGTGATACAATAGCCCTGCTGAGCAGAAAGGCCCTGGCACATTACCCCCCTTTTGTAGATAAAAATGGAGACCCAGAGAGGGTTCGTGACTACCCTGCAGGCACACAGCAGACCAGTGGCAGAGTGAAAAGCTGGACCAGGGCAGCACGTGGAGGGGCAGGGCCTCTCCTTCACGTTCCCACTCCCAGATCAAACTTCTGCCAAGAGTGCAGTGGGTGTGCATGGGTTAATCTGACCATCAGCTCCCCAGGGACCATCCTGGACCATGGGCTCAGGGCACAAGCCTCCAGAGGCCTCCAAGAGGGGCAGGAAGAGGACCCTGGCCAGGCCTGCGCAGCAGGCCCTGAGGACAGGGAGGGCTCCACACATGGGATGCCTGTGTCACACACACATGTGTGTCACTGTGTGCCCCATGCCCATACATGGTCTCTCACCAGTTCCCCTGGGGCTAGCCCTGCTCACCCGGCAATGCAGCCCCGCCCCCCACCCCCACCCCCCACCCTGCCCTCCTGCAGCAGGAGCCCAGAGAAGCATTTCCTGTTTGGGGGTGGCCTCCTTTCCCTCTAAGCCCAGGTTCCCAGGACCCCAGGCTGAGCAGAGGTTTAAGGAGAGTAGCTCCCTGTCCCTCCTCCTCCCCCACACACACCCGCAGTCCAGCTGGAGCCAGGAAGCTTTGGGTGAGGGGGAGGTTGAGGCAGGAGCTTAGTATATAAGTGAGGGACTGAAGACGTCTGTGCCTGGCCCTGGCCGGGTAGTTCAGTTGGTTCGAGTGTCATCCTGACCAAGGTTGCAGGCTGGATCTCCCCACGGACACAAACAAGACTCAACCAATTAAAGCATAAACAAGTGGAGCAACAAATTGATGTTTTCTCTCCCCCAACCCCTTTCCCCTCTCTCTCTCTCCAAACAACAAAAATTTTTTTTTAAAGAAGTCTGTGCGTGCTGTGATCAAGGGGCTCCCATGTGTTAGGGCATGTAGAATGTGTGGGGGCTGCAGGCCTGAGTGGGTCTATAGTGAGAGGAAGGGCTTAGCATGTCAGACTATGTGCAAATCTGGTCCATGGAGAAAGCTTTTGTGTGGGGAGGAACATACACACGTGTGACGTGAAGGGCATGCGTCAGAGCATGTTTCCACATGTATGACAGGGCAAGATGTTGGGCTGTCAGGGGTGTGATGAGATTGGTGTGTCCAGATTCGGGTCTCGGTCGGTCTTTGGGAAGTGACCTCACCCCACGCCAAGAGCCCCAGGCTGCGCTGGAGTTCCCCGAGGGTCGTCCAGCGTCTCCAGGCGGGCTGGTCCCCGCCCTGACTCCCAGCCCCCGAGTGCTCCTCCTCCCCTCCCGCCCCAGCCCCAGCACCCCCTGCCCCTGCCCCCGCCCGCCCGCTTCCTGCTCGGGCAGCCCCCCGGGAGCGGGAGCGGGAGGGGGAGCTGGCGGCGGCCCCAGCGCGCTCCTTACAAGGCTTCAGTCCGGCGGGGCCCGCCCCCGGCCCGCCCCCCAGTCCCTCCCCCTGTCAAGAGCGGCCGCGGACCCGGCCTGGGCCAGTCGGGGGGCGTCGCGATGCTGCTGCGCCTGCTGCTGGCCTGGGCCGCCGCGGCGCCCGCGCTGGGCCAGGTCCCCTGGGCCACGGAGCCCCGCGCCGCCTGCAGCCCCGACAGCTGCTACGCGCTCTTCCCGCGGCGCTGCACCTTCCTGGAAGCCTGGCGGGCCTGCCGAGAGCTGGGGGGCGACCTGGCCACCCCGCGAACCCCGGAGGAGGCCCGGCGCGTGGACAGCCTGGTGGGGGCCGGCCCGGCCAGCCGGCTGCTGTGGATCGGACTGCAGCGGCAGGCCCGGCAATGCCAGCCGCAGCGCCCACTGCGCGGCTTCACGTGGACCACCGGGGACCAGGACACGGCCTTCACCAACTGGGCCCAGCCTGCCACGGGCGGGCCCTGCCGGGCGCAGCGCTGCGCCGCCCTGGAGGCGGCCGGCGAGCACCGCTGGCTGGAGGGCTCGTGCACGCTGGCTGTCGATGGCTACCTGTGTCAGTTCGGCTTTGAGGGCTCCTGCCCAGCGCTGCCAGAGGAGGCTGGCCAGGCCGGCCCCGCCATCTACACCACGCCCTTCCACCTGGTCTCCACCGAGTTCGAGTGGCTGCCCTTTGGCTCCGTGGCCGCTGTGCCGTGCCAGACGGGCAGAGAGGCCTCTGTGCTGTGTGTGAAGCAGCCCCAGGGCGGCGTGAGCTGGTCGCGGGCTGGGCCCTTGTGCCCAGGGGCCGGCGGCGGCTGCAGCCCGGGCGATGGGGGCTGCGAACAAGAGTGTGTGGAGGAGGCGGACGGTCATGTGTCCTGTCGCTGCGCTGAAGGCTTCCGGCTGGCCGCGGACGGGCGCAGCTGCGAGAACCCCTGTGCCCAGGCCCCGTGTGAGCATCAGTGTGAGCCTGGCGGGCCACAGGGCTACCGCTGCCACTGTCGCCTGGGTTTCCGGCCCGCTGAGGACGAGCCCCACCACTGCGTCGACACAGATGAGTGCCAGATCGCCGGCGTGTGCCAGCAGATGTGTGTCAACTACGTCGGTGGCTTTGAGTGCTACTGCAGCGAGGGCCACGAGCTCGAGGCTGACGGCATCAGCTGCAGCCCTGCTGGGGATGTGGGTGCTCGGGCTCCCCAGGACCTTGGGGAGGAGCTGCTGGATGACAGAGAGGATGAAGAGGACGGAGGTGAGGCCTGGGAGGACTTCGATGACGGCTGGACAGAGATGCCTGGGATGCCGTGGATGGAGGCCACACAGCCGCCTGACTTTGGCCTGGCCTATGGGCCTAGCTTCCCAGAGGACCGAGAGCCACAGATGCTCTACCTGGACCCTACCTGGCCTCCCCCGCTCAGTGCTCCCAGGGCCCCCTATCACTCCTCAGTGCTCCCCGTCACCCGGCCCGTGGTGGTCTCTGCCACACGTCCAACACTGCCTTCTGCCCACCAACCTTCTATCATTTCTGCCACACACCCACCCCTGGCCCCTGCCCCGGAGCCCCCCAGGATCCCTGCCATGCACCCAGCTTTGCGCCCTGACCACCAGTTCCCCATGATCTCAGCCAACTATCCAGATCTGCCCTCTGTCCACCAACCTCCCATCATCTCTGCCACTAGCCCAGCACGGCCCCCTGCCCCTCCGCCCCCAGTTATCTCAGCCAAATACCCTGAACTGTCCACTGCCCATCAGTCCCCCATGTTTCCAGACACCCAGGTGGCTGATTCCCAGGCCACCACTCATTGGTCTGGAATCCCAGCTAACCACACCCCTCTGGCCACCACCTCCACTGTTCATCAGTCCCCTGTGGCCCCAGATGTCCCGGTTCTCAAAGCCCAGGCCACCCACCTTCCCAAAACCTTGACTGTCCAGCCGTCTCGGACCACTACCTCCAGGTCCCCTGCCCATCAAGTCCCTGTGCCTGCTGCCACCCAGCCCCCAGTCCTTCACACTCCCCTGCCCCCTCAGAGTCCCACTAACCAGAATGCTCCCTCCAGCCCTACACACACTTCCTCCAAAGCCCCACAGGTACCAAGAGGAGGTGCCTCTGATCCCAAGCTGACCCCAATGCCCTCAGCTACCCCCACAGCAGGCCCCACAGCCCTGGGGGAGGCCAGTCCTGCAGGCCGAAGCCGGAGGGATGACCGGTGGCTGCTGGTGGCACTCCTAGTGCCAACCTGCGTCTTCTTGGTGGTCCTACTCGCACTGGGCATTGTGTACTGCACCCGCTGTGGCCCCCACATGCCCAACAAGCGCATCACGGACTGCTATCGCTGGGTCACCCACTCTGGGAACAAGGGCCCAACAGAACCCATGCCCCACCGGGGCAGCCTCACAGGAGTGCAGACCTGCAGAACCAGCGTGTGATGGGGCACAGCACCCCACTCTGTGGGGGAAGGGGAAGGGGCATGCATTGGACACGTGGCCCAGACTGCACCAGTGACCCATGGGGGTTGCCCAGATGGACAGAGGGCTTCCTGCTCCCCGGGGCATGGCCAGGTTCCTCTCAGTCAACCACTAGACTTGACTCGTGACAACTCTGCTCCTTGGTCTGGCACTTACGACAGAGGGGATGCCAAGGCCCCCAGGACCTCAGGGGGTGGGTGCTGGGGTCTCCTCCAATAAACCGGGTGCCAACCTCATCCAAAGCTTCCGGCCCCCATTGGCGCCTGAGGGGTGGGTCTGGGAGGGTTCAGAAAAAAAGAAGGGGAACTTCCTTCAGCTTGTCTGGGTCCCCAAGGAAAAAAGGTAAGACCCCTTAAGGCAGTGGTTCTCAAGCTTCCTAATGTCACGACCCTTTCATACAGTTCCTCATGTTGTGGTGACCCCCAACCATAAAATTATTTTCGTTGCTACTTCATAACTGTAATTTTGCTACTGTTATGAATCCTAATGTCAATATCTGATATGGAGGATGTATTTTCATTGTTACAAATTGAACATAATTAAAGCATAGTGATTCATCACAAAAACAATATGTAATTATATATGTGTTTTCCGATGGTCTTAGGCGACCCCTGTGAAAGGGTCGTTCGACCCCCAAAGGGGTCGCGACCCACAGGTTGAGAACCGCTGCCTTAAGGGAAGGCATGCTTCAGAGATTCTCTGGGCAGTAGGAGCACAGAGGGGGCGGAGCCTTGCCCAAGGTTACACAGAAATCCAGGGAATGGGAGGTTTGGGATGGAGAATTCCGTATTTGTTCTTTATACCAAAACTCCAAGAAGGTAGGGGCTGAATCTGGGGCAGGGTTCTGGAATGAGGGCTTCTGCTGAACTGGAGCCAAACGGGGGTTTAAAGGGTAAAGGTAAGCCTGGGGCCTGGTGATCCTGGGAGTGAAGAGGGTCCAGTGGGTGAGCTTCTCCTAACTTTCTTCTGGTACTTCCCTTCCTGCCCCTGCAGGCTGCCCAGCAGTTGGTGGCTGAGCTCAGGGTCACTCGAGGGTGCTGGCACTCCTCTACAGTGCCCCGGAGGCACGCCTCCCTGCTCTAGGAAGGAGGTGGGAGCCCGAGCCTAGCAGGCTAGGCTGGGGAGAGTGCTAACTAACCCGGGAGAGACAGTCCACATCCAGCTCCCTGGGCAGCCTCCTGAGCAAGGCCCTCCCATCTTGGGCACATTTTGCCCTTCTCTATGGTGTGGGCCAGAAAGAACAGAACAGGGGACCTCAGCTTGAGCGAACGTTCAGGCTGTTCAAGGCTAAATCCCCATAAACTGGAGGAGGGAATGGTCAGACATCGCAGCCTGGGAAAACCATGCAACCGCCAGCATCTTGGGCTCACTGCCTTGGGCACAGGGCGAGGAGGAACCTGGGCCGGGGAGGTACCGGTTCCCACTGCCTCTGTAATTTTTCAGTTGCGGCCTCTAAGGAGCCTCTAATTAGGACGGAGCAGAACCACCACGACCACCCGGGCAGGCGAGGAGGGGTGGCCAGAGGCCCCTTCCCTACCGGGTACCCTATGCCACTGCCTGGCCCCAGGGCCTGGGCCTGGGCTGGAAGGCTAAACTGGGCCCCGAGGGACTAAGAGACTAGAGGCTGGAGCTGGGGACCAACCTGAGGGCAGAGGGGGGGCGAAGGGGGGCGGAGGGGACGCTACGCACAACCCCCGCCCCCTCTCACGTTTCCCTAACTCAAACCAGACGCCCCACCAGATCCTGCCCAAGTTTTTAACCTTGGAGACGCCACCGAAGAAGTTTGCTGCATGGGAGTGGGGGTGGCGGGGTAGCCCAAACGCCTGAGTGTGGGAAGGAGAAGCGTGCGCCGCCTCGGGGGTGACAAAGCCTGCCAGGAGGAGAATGGCTGGAGCTCCCTCCTGTGACCCCGGGCTGGGGATCCAGAGCGTCTCAACGAGGGCAGGAAGGAGTTAAATGCACTGCTCTCGAAGGGAGGAGACGGGAGAGGGGAAGGGGGCCCAGAGCCGGCTCTTTGTCATACCGTAATGAGCACCAGATGCGGAGCTGCGTGCGGGCCTAAACAGACGGCCTCCCAGGGCCGAGCCCCCGCCTGCGCCCAGCCCAGCCTCTTCCCAGGCCCCGAGCTGGCTCCGCCCACTGACTCTCAGGCCCCGCCTCACCCAGACCTCCGCCTACCAGCCGGGTCTCGGGGAGCTACGAGCCACGCCCACTGACTGCCGTCACGCGCCCCTTCGTGAGCTCTCCAGAGGCCCCGCCCATCAAAGCTACAAGCCTCGCCCCTGCCAGCTCAGAGATTCTCAGAACGATTGCCCCGCCCCTCTGTTAGCTCCGCCCAGGCTGAGGCAGTACCAATGGCCCCGCCTACCAGGGCCGTAAGTCCCGCCTCCTCAGCGCGGTGTGCTCAGTCTAGCGGAGTTATTAGTTCCCCTTTCCAGGAGGTATGAACCGGATCCGCCCAGAGTTTACACATTCTCCTCACGCAGCCCTGAACTAAATTTCCATAAACTCGAGGAGGGAGGTTTTTTGTTGTTGTTGTTTTTTAAATACATTTTATTGATTTTTTACAGAGAGGAAGGGAGAGGGATAGAGAGTTAGAAACATCGATGAGCGGAAAACATCGATCAGCTGCCTCCTGCACACCTCCCACTGGGGATGTGCCCGCAACCAAGGTACACGCCCTTGACCGGAATGGAACCTGGGACCCTTTGGTCCGCAGGCCGACGCTCTATCCACTGAACCAAACCAGCCAGGGCGAGGAGGGAGTTTTAACAACTAAAACTCTGCCCCTTCCCAGAGCCGGGGATTCGGTCCACAGCGCAGGGAATCTCTTCAGACAGTGACTGTCGCAGAGATGCAAACTCTGCCCTCCGGGGTTTACGCGGTCCCCTCAAACCCTCAAACGCCTCTGCAAACTCCGCCCCCAACCACAAGCCCCGCCCCGTCACCAAGGGATACAAGTCGAAGGGGCGGAGCCCCAGACCGCCTCACCAGGAAAAGAACTCCGCCCACGTACAGCTCTTTCCCTTCACACGGAGGCAATGGCCCACCTACTCAGAGCCCTCGGCCCGCCCAGTAAAAATGCCCACGTACCGAACCGTGACCCCATAAGTCCCGCCCACCCACAGCGCCCCTTATTTGTTCAGGGCTTTTTGCACAAGCACCGCCCACGCAGAGAACAAGCCCAACCTCTTCTCCGAGGCTCCTCCTCCTGCCTACGTTAGCCCCGCCCACCTTTAGCCCCACCTTCTCGGAACTCAAGCCCCGCCCGCTTTGGGCTTAGGACCTTTGAAGTCTCTCACCACCTGATGCTCGGACTAGTGGGTCGGAACCCTCGTCCCGGACCAAGTTACCTCTGAACCCAGCCAGGAACCCTCTCTCCTTCCCCACCCACAGCTTCTGTGCGTCTAGATTGCGGGTTCTCTGGAGGGAGCTCTGACACGGTGTAGAGCCCAGTGCACGGCATCGATGAACGGGCCTTTGGTGCCACCTGCCTTCCGCACCGCAGCTTGCAGCCAGCGGGAGGCCTCAGCCCGGGCCCCTCTCCCAAAGTACACTAGTGCTCAATAAATAGTTGCTTAATTTGTGTCTGTTACTCAGATATCTGCCAACTCCTTCCCTCCACCCCCGCAAAGCAGCAGGTCGGTTGCAGGTGCCCTCCATTGTATTTGGAAGACCTCAGGGGCTTCGCGCCGGCCCTCAAGCCATTCTGTGAGCTGAGGTGGCCCCTGCCAGTCTTTACAGAGGCTGGTGGGACTCCTGCTGTCCCTTCCCCAGGAAGTCTGCTTCCCAGGGGCCAAAGCACAGCCTCTCACCTGGGGGCCCAGAATTGGTAGGCCTGGGTCCTCCCCTAACCCAGCTTCAAAGTGTGGACACCTTCCCTAGGGGTTGAGTTTGGAGGGACGGGGTGAGTTTGGGCTCAGAGGCTCTCATGTGGGAGCTGAAAGTCACACTTTTGTAAGTGGGATTGATTTCAGAGCAGATTTCCACTCTATGTCAGCACTCATCACTACATTTGAAAATATTCACCTGCTCACTCTCACACAAGACTGGGGCTCCAGGAGGCCAAGGCAGTTGGGATCAGCTCTCAGACTCAATAAAATACTTTTCAAACATTGTTGGGACAGGTGGTGGCAGCTAAGGTTGAGGGGGCAGAACTAACACCTACTGAGCTCAGTTAGGTACTAGCACCACTGGGTACCCTGCACTCCCTGCATTAAGCCCAGGGTGGAGCCACCTCCTGACAAACTCAGGCCTGGGGAGCGGAAGCCTTTCCAACTGAGGGTCCAGCTCTGATGCCCTGGCTACTATGAACGGGAGTAGGGTTTGGTGCCAAATGATAAGGAAAATAACTCTGAATGCTTATTATATGCCTAGTCCTGTTCCAAGGGCTTTACATGCCTTAACCTTTTTAAGATCCATAACAACTCCCATGAAGTAAGTGCTATTCTTAGCACAATTTACAGGTGAGAAAGCTGAAGACACTAGCCTGAGTGCCTTGCTTTAGGCCACCTGCCCTATTTGGCCGAGTTAGTAAGTGAAGGTTTGAACCCAGGTAGATTCTGTGATCGTCACCCCTAAGAGCAGGGCCAGTCCATAGCAATAGCCATGTCTCTGATCAGAAAATGCCCACTATCAACAACAACAACAACAAAAACCCTTCAAAGCCCAAAGCTTTTCTGAAAGAAAGCATTCACTGAGACACGTGCTAGCCACAGAAATGACCAGGTCCTGGCACGTGCAGTCTGACCCGCCAGCAGCAGGACCAGGTGGGGAAGACAACGCGTCCACAGTCCTGGGATTGACAGGGATCTTTTATACAATGAGTTTGAAGAAGAAAGATCTAAGTTGTTTTGAAAGAATTTACATTAGCTATAGATAAGTGGTGAGGGAGAGGTGATGGGGACAGTGCTGAGGTAAGAAAGAAGTGTTTTATGCTTCTGGATGGGTTGTGGGCAACAGTCTAGAAAGTTCATGCAAAAACAGGATGCAGTAGTGTGTGGTGGTCGCTATCCTCTCCAGATAAGAGCCGTAATAACCACCTGGAAGCTGATTCAAAGTTTCAGCATACATTCAGGAATGTGAGCGATCCTGGCTTTGGCCAGTGGGTCTGTGAACTAATTAACCTCCTTCCCCCCCCCCCCACCGGCCCCCTCGGCCTCTCGTTCTCCGGCCTGCTGCAGTTTAATTTAGGACATCTCATAATTTTTCTCTTGTCACCACCTCCCGGGGAACTCACGTTTAGGGATGAGTCTGCAAGATGTGGACTCCCAGGCTGATCACACTGTGATTGGGGCGTGTGAAGCCTTCCCCACCCAAGGAGAGTCCGTGGTGGTTCCGGTGGATGATGCTGGTGAGGCATTCACTGCCTGTGACCTTGTGGGAGCCGGACAAGGGTCCAGCCTCGGCGCAGCGTCAGGGAACCCGGTAGTGGTCATGTTCTCGTGTGATTCTGGTTAGTTCAGGGTTTTCTCACCAGGAAGCCAATTAACTGCAATTAAGAGCAGGCGCCCTGCACCAGACAGCCTTGCTCTGATTCTGGTTCCACTACTTGGGGGCGGGGGTCCTGAGGCAGGTTCCCTAATCACACTATGTCTGCCTCCTCATTTGAAAAAGCTGTGTACTATGAATCCACTATAGCAGTGGTTCTCAACCTTGGCTGCACATTAGAATCACCTGGGAATCTTTTTAAAATCCTGATTTCAGCCCTAACCGGTTTGGCTCAGTGGATAGAGCGTCAGCCTGCGGACTGAAAGGTCCCAGGTTCGATTCCCATCAAGGGCATGTACCTTGGTTGCGGGCACATCCCCAGTGTGGGGTGTGCAGGAGGCAGCTGATCGATGTTTCTCTCTCATCGATGTTTCTAACTCTCTATCCCTCTCCCTTCCTCTCTGTAAAAAAAAAAAAAAATCAATAAAAAATATATTTAAAAAAATAAATGAAATCCTGATTTCTGGACCTCATCCTCTGGAAATTCTGTTTCTTTGTTATGGGGTGGGGCCACAACATTAGTAACAAAGAAACAGAATTTCCGGAGGATGAGGCCCAGAAATCAGGATTTTCAAAAGATTCCCAGATGATTCTAATGTGCAGCCAAGGTTGAGAACCACTGGTCTATGAAGAAAGTCAAGGTTTCCTGCTGGAAGCCACTGCGGACCTTCAGGGTGGCTGCATGAACCTGCTGCAAGAAGTGCCCTCTGCTTTCGCTGGCACTTGGGGAACCCTGAAGACAGACTCCAGTAATTGATCACGGGAAAGTGCAATCAGAGGAAACTGACGCGCCAAGCCCCCAAGTCCCTAGGGCAGAGGTTCCCAAACGTTCCCGCCTCCTAACTGTCTCAGTGATGTTTTTCACGGCCCCTTTGGACTCCCAGTTCCATTGAATAAATAATTAGGCCCAAACAACATAATAAGTACTCGGTAGTCATTTGAAAAAAAATTATACACATAGAAAGATACAAAAATATTTTATTTTATTCTCAAATAACCACCGTCACTAGCTCATGGGGCATGTTTTGGGCACCGACCAACTTCTCAAAACTTGGAACGGAGTTGGGCATCACCACTGCCGTTCCCGTCCCATGTTGACTTCCCGATGGTACTTACTTTTTATCATGGCAGCTGCCCAAACCCCAGCTTCACAAAGATATTATCATCCAAAGAAAGACAGTGCCGCCCAAAGTTGAAATTGTGAAGGGAAGCCCGGCCGGTGTGGCTCAGTGGTTGAGTGTCGAACGGGGTCACGTTTCGATTCTGGGTCAGGGCCCATGCCTGGTTTCGGGCTTGATCCCCAGTCGGGGGTGTGCAGAAGGCAGCTGATCAGTGATCTCTCTCCTTCTCCCTTCCTCTCTCTGAAATCAATAGAAACATATTAAAAAAGGAAAAGAAGAAATTGTGAAGTGCCTGGAGCGGGAGTTGTCTGACAGAGGCTCCGTATCCTGTTTCTCTCAAAGGTTTACAATATTTCACAGCGTCCCTGTGGGCTTCCCACCGGGCGCGGGGCCTGACATCAAAGACTCTTGTTAGCCACCAGGGTCCTGACAGAGGACACCTGGAGGACTGCGCGGAAGCTACGGATTGGTGATGCCTCTGGCCCTCCCCTCCCCCCTTCTCCACGTCACTGCCAGGTTCATCTCATGGAGGCTGGTGACAGGACGGAAACAAATCAAAATGAGCCTCGCCGGTTTGGCTCAGTGAATAGAGCGTCGGTCTGGGGACAGAAGGGTACCGGGTTCGGTTTTGGTCAAGGGCATATGCCACTTCCAGGTCCTTAACTTTAATCACATCTGCAAAGTCCCCTTTTCCATGTAAGATAACACATTCATAGGTTCTGGGGATTAGAATGTGGACATATTTGGGGCCGTCGTTCCTCTGACGACACTGAGGCACCAGGAAAACAGTTGCAGGTTGGCGTGCAGTCCTGCTAGCCACAGGGAGCAGGTCCCGCGTGGAGCGCCCAGTAGGACAGAAGATAACATCTACTTTTTATTGTTGGCTTGTTTATTAGGGAGAGAAACTGCCGTTTGAAAGTTATGGCCACTTCGTGCTGCAGTCCAAACCGCTGGGCCAGCTGCCACTGCTGCTGGTGTCACACAACAGCCATGCCTGCCGTGAGGCCAGGCGGCGAAGGGGCTGCCACACCCACTGGGGCGAGGGGCTGAGTCGGGCGGCCTTTCCAGCTTTCGCCTTCATCCTGGAACCATCGAGACCCTGGTGCTGAATTTGTGTCTAGCCATCCCTCTCCGCCGTGGCCATCCTCCCTGAGGGGTCCTTGAGGTTCTTAGCTGCCGTCTGATCTCAATCTGCCGTCACCGGGGCTGTTTAATCACTTTAAACCTGGAGAGGACGGGAGGTCTTAGATGCTCTTCTCCCAGGGGCACCTTGAGCCCAGCCAGTCAGGGTCCTTTGATTGCAAGCAAACGAAAGGGAATCTTTGGGGGGATGTTGGGAGTTGTGGGTAACTGTGGGCTGAAAGTCGCACCTGGAAACAAGCAGAAGCTGGTGTAGCTTAGGAAGTGGGAGCAGGGTCTCTGGACCCGCGTGACCAGGCCACTGCCAGACGCTAGTCCCCAGCCATTCTCAGAATCTTTGAGCCTTTGCCTAGAATTTACATCCCAAGGAAGGAGTATCCATCTGGCTTTCCGTGGGCCGTGTGCCTGCAATTTTGTCTCTTGAGGAGGAGGGGAAGGCTTCCAACTACAGACCCACCAGCTGGGTTTAAAGTGGAGGCAACTTTATTTTCTTATGCTCGTCCTAGGACATGCGGAGAGAGGAAGCAGGGCTGGGGAGGCAAGAGACAATGTTCAACCACCGAGCCCCCAGCCCCTCCGGCAGGGAGGCAGGCAGCTTTTAAGTGGCAGGTTCTCTCACTAATAAGCAAATAATAACACAGTAGATTTTGTTTTCTGCCCTAGCAGGTGCTCCCCTGCAGATCTTGCTCACAGAGTGCAGCCTATTGGCCTGGCTCCTGTGTGCGTCCCTTAGGACACCTTGGACGCACACAGGGCCCCATACCCCCATGGGAACAAGGGCTATGGCAGGGCAAGGGGTCAAGTGGAACCCCTGCCCACTAAAATAATAGTCACTTCGCTCACTCATCCCAAGATTTATTGAGACACTATTATCTCAAGATTTATTGAGACAGCAACTCCACAAGGGCTGTTTCGGGCCTGTAGTTTGTAGTGTTCAGAGGTTACTCAAGTAGACTGTTCGAGAAGGTAAATGGGAGCCCAGAGCTCAAAGCAGAGGTCCAGGTTGAAGATAGAGAGTTTCCATTGTGCCCCGTGGCTGGGGATCCCAGAAACTACCAGCATTGCCACCGTCACCCAGGAAACCCAGCCCTCCCTGCCCCTTGCTTTCGAGTAGCAAACGGTGCAAGAGGGGCCCCCGACTCCTCGCTTCATAAATGTCCTGTTGCTTGAATTCCCGCATGATTATATGTTGGTTTTATAAGGGTTTTTAGAGGTTTGAACTTGCTCTTTATTAATATATGAGCCTTCATACTATGGCAGTCTTTTATAACACATTGTTCCTGTCTTTTAGAACATACTGTGCTTTTGTAACACTTAAATTGAAGCTCCTCTACTGAAAGGAAGTTAGCATTTTTATTTTGGCCAGTTTCATTTTATGAGGTTTTAAAACAGCGGTCAAAGAGAGGAAAAAAGCGTCTGACCTGTGGAGTATGACCTCGGCTTCTGAAAGCTAGCGCACTTCGGCCTCGCTGAGATTCCAGACAGAAATTCCTCCTTGGGGCAGATGTAGTCAGCCTCAGGCCCATGGACCCTCCTTGTGAGGTGGACGTGGCTCCAGGGTCTGGCATCAGCTATGCATTCATTATATACACAACAAATCACCCCAAACTTAGTGTGAAACAAGGATTTCTTATCTCTCGCTGCCGTTCTGAACGTCAGCAAGTTGTGTAAGAATCAACATGGTGAGCCCAACTGGTTTGGCTCAGTGGATAGAGCATTGGCCTGCGGACCGAAGGGTCCCAGGTTCGATTCCGGTCAAGGGCATGTACCTTGGTTGCAGGCACATCCCCAGTAGGGAGTGTGCAGGAGGCAGCTGATTGATGTTTCTACCTCTCTATCCCTCTCCCTTCCTCTCTGTAAAAAAATCAATAAAATATATATATTTTTTAAAAAATCAACGTGGTGGTTTGTCTGCTAGTTGCACCTGGGGTGACTCCTGGGACCCCAGTCCTCTGTGGCAAGTCCAAACGGCCTCCCTCTCATGTCTGGAAGCTGATGCTGGCTCTTGGCTGGGGGCCTCCGTTCCGCTGTGTGTGGTCTCTGGTCAGGCGGGAGGCGAGGCTGGCCATCTGCACAGCTGGTCTCAGGCGCCAGGGGAGCACAGGTGGAGGCTGCATGGCCGCTGCAGCCCAGCCCACGGCTGCACAGCCTCACTCCCACCACATTCTGTGGGTCACAGCAAGTCTCAAGCCAGCCCAGATGTAGAGAGTGGGAAAGGGATTCCACTGCTGGAGGGAAGGCGCTGCAAAGAATTTGTGGCCCTGCCCGGCTGGTGTGGCTCAAGTGGCTGAGCGTTGACCTATGAACCAGGAGGTCACGGATTCGATTCTCGGTCAGGGCACATGTCGGGGTGCAGGCTCAATCCCCAGTGGAGGGTGTGCCAGAGGCAGCCAATCAATGATTCTGATCATTGATGTTTCTATCTCTCTCTCTCCTTCTCCCTTCCCCTCTGAAATCAATAACAAATAAAAAGAATTTCTGGCTCCATTTAATCTACCACAGAGAGCCCTGCCCAAAAAATGACCAGAGCAGGTCACCCTACCCCCACTAGGCCCCCCTCTGACACACCACCACCGTTCCCCCTCGGAACAGCAACATGAAAGGTTGGCATTCATTTTGCTGAGCACTCGCAGAGACTGGTCAGTTAGGAAAGGCATTTGGCCCAGTGACCGATTGCGTTGTTGAAGATGCCACTAGTGTGTCTCCTGTCCCACATGCCAGTCGTACAGGGTGATGCTGACATTGTAAGAGGTGGGGTCTTATGATCCCTTTCCTTGAAACTACTTGGAACTTCATAACAACCTCGGCCAATAGAAAGGGGCAGAAGTGATGCGTGTGACTTCTGAGGCTCGATCATGGAGGGCAACACAGCCCCCACCCCTGTCCTTGGAACTCAGCCACCATGTATGAGGACGCTCAAGCCAGGTGGAGAGGCCTCTGTGAGTGTCCCAGCCCCCAGCCCTAGAGAGGCCCTCGGCCCTCAGCCCTCAGCCCTCAGCCCTCAGCCCTCAGCCCTCAGCCCTCGGCCCTAGATAGGCCCTCGACCCTCAGCCCTCAGCCCTCGGCCCTCAGCCCTCAGCCCTGAGCGCTCAGCAGCATCAGCCCCAGATGTGTGAGTGAAGGAGCCGGACGCTGATCCCAGGCCTGGCTTTCCAGTCTCTCGGCAGAGGCTCTGGACGTCTTGGAGCAGAGATAAGCCAGCTCTGTGTGCTTTCTCTGAATTCTTGACCCACAGGAACAAGGAGAGACAATAATGATTATTAATTTTTTTTTAAGCCACTACGATTGGGGGAACCTTGTTACGCTCTGCTAGCCTCAGCACTTGGCTAGAATGCTCAAGGTCATCTCCTGATCCAAGATAGCTGCTCGCGTTCCAACGGTCACATCCGCATTCCACGCTGAATGCAGAATTCTTAGAAACCCCTTGCAACACATTCTGTTTATATTTCATATGCTAAAATTAAGCCACACTATATGGGCAAGGAAGGCTAGAAATGTTGGCACACATACAGCTGTGCAGGGTGCAGAGGCCCACCTTTTATTTTTAAATATATTTTTATTGATTTCTGAGAGGAAAGAAGAGGGAGAGAGAGACAGAAACATCCATGATGAGAGAGAATCATCGATCAGCTGCCTCCTGCAAGTCCCCCAATGGGGATCGTGCCCACAACCCGGGCATGTGCCCTTGACCGGAATCAAACCTGGGACCTTTCAGGTTGCAGGCTGACGCTCTATCCACTGAGCCAAACCGGGCAGGACAAGGGCCCACCTTTTAGCTGGGCTCGCTGCCATCTGAAGGAGAACGGGGATCTGTTTTTGAGGAGAGGAGAGCGGGTAGTGGCTAGGTGGCTGTGGCGGGAGGGCAGGCAACGGAAGAGGGAAATCTTCCCCACGCGGTGGAGCTGAGCCAGTACGTTGGCCCCTGCCCTCTCAGCCTCCTTGAATGCTTGGGCGCCATAGAGTTTCCCGTCTACATCGCTTCTTTACAAAGAGTTGACTTCCCTCCCAAAGAAGTGAGGCAGTGAGCCAATGCACAGGGCACGCTCTGGTCTCCAACCCCACCCTTTCCACGTGGCCAGTGGGCAGCCAGACTTTTGCCTAAAATCCGAACATGCAGCCCTGACCTTATCGCTTCCCTGCTCAGCCGTCTTCATGGCTCCAGGTTGTCCCAGGTTAAGCACAAATTTCGGGATCTGATATCGAAGGCCTCAGCCAACTCTTCCACTGCCCTTTGCTTTTACCTCCTCATCTCGCCTCACCGCAGGGCCTGCACCCAGGCCTTTATGCAGGCGGGTCCCACTGCCCAGGGCACCCTCTGCCCTGCCTGTGCCCGGAGAAGCCCTCCCATTCTCGGCACCCTTCCAGGGCCACCACGAGCCCTTACAGAGCCTCTGCACGAGTTAGAAAAAGGTTCCCTCATCTGTGGGGATGCAGCGCCATGCCAGGGCTGGAGGAGTGGCCCACAGGCCGGATTCCACCCACACGTGCCTCTCAGCCTGGCACCCTGGCAGCGCAAACAGCCCGCACAGCTGTCTGTGTGAAGATGCCACTTCCAGGGACCACGCCAGCCCCACCAGTGGGCAAGGCTCTTCCTTAGCCCCGTTCTGTCTTCAGTTCCCAAGCCCTGCTTTGGGGCTGGCTGCTTTCTGCTTTGTGTCCTCCAACCAGCTCAGTGCCCACTCCCCCAAGGAACTGAGCTCGAGCCACAGACCACTCCGGGGGCCAGTCGCCACTCCCTTAGTCCTCAGCACGCCCGGCAGCAGAATGGAAAGCCCCACTGGACTGCAAGAGGGACCACTTGGACCACGCCTTAGGAGTGACCCAGATACCAGTGGACTGAGTCAGCTGCTCAGAGCCACTCAAACCTGAGTCTCAGAGGCCCCGGGCTGGGCGGGGAGGTTCCCTCTCAGCTTACCCTGCTCCTGGGATCACTGGAGCTCAACCCTGCATCCCCTCCCAGAGCCCAGGCTGGCCCAGGGCCCTGGTAGTGGTGGCCTTGGACCCACTGCTCAGGAATGCACATGAGACCTTCCATTTTATACCTTTTATTTTATCTGCATCTTCGCTGTCTCCTCCCTCCCCCACCAGCCCCTGAGAGGGGGTGGAAGCCCCAGTTGGAAGGGAAGGGACTACTCTTTCCTCCCTGGGAGAGGGGCGGTGTCCCCTGGGCCAGGCCCTACTGATCAGGGAAGCATAGAAGAACAAGGGCATCGTCCAGGAGGCTGTGTCAGGCTGAGGCCCCTCGGATGCCCTGTGGCCCTGGGCCCTGTGGATCACCAGGAAAATGAAGAGCAGAGAAGCCCAGAGGGTGTGTGCGTGGCTGACAGAGGCAGACCTGGGCTTGGGGGGTGAGTGGGGAGAGCAGGGACCAGGGAATGTGGTTCAAGGCCCTGAGAAGCCTTGGGTTATAGGGCTGCTGGATGTGGGTGAGTACACCGGGGAAACTGGGGGGTAGGGTGGGGCAAGGCTGTGCTCTAAGAACCAGGCTCCCGGGAGAGGGGCTGTGCTGCAGGGTCTGATCAGGGACTGGCCCCAAGAGGCCAGAGGGCAGGAGGGCGCTGTCAGGGGTGGAGGATGGGGACCTTGGGCGGGTGCTATCGTAACCAGCTCTTCAGCTTCATGGATGTCAGCCCAGCTGGGCATGGCCCCAAACCACCACTGCGTGCTCTGCGTGGCTCCAGGGCTCCCAGTGTGGCCGCAGCCACGCAGGGAGGCCCCGCAGGAGCCCTGTGCTGCAGGCCACAGCTGTCCCCAGGACGCCCCCATTTCAGCTTTCTGGAAACTTCCTCCCCTGCCCAGACAGAACGACTCCCAAGACAGATCGTCTGCCATCGCAGGGGGTGGGACACGGTGGTGGCGGGCAGGAGCCACGCTGGGACAGTGCGTAGACTCAGCTCCGGTGGAGCCCGCCAAGGCCCCGGGGTCACTGCGTGTTGGTCGGTTTGGGAGTCACTCGGGCATGGAGGCCCTGGGCGGGGCGGGGCGGGGGCGGGGCCGCTTTGGGGCCAAGGGGTCTCAGAACGCCCCCTGCCCGTCCCCCTGGCAGCCGCTGTCCCCGTGGACAATGAGCACCGGGAAGTAGAGGGCGTCCTCATAGCACGGGGGGCTTTCCAGGGGCTCGGTGTCGTCCCCGCGGCGCCCCAGCGGCCCCCCACTCAGGCTCCGGAAGACCCCGGGCGTGGCCCGGCCCCCGGCTCCCAGCGAGAGGCGGCTGCGGCTGAAAGGCAGGCGGGGCCCGCCGGGCCGGGCCGGGGGCAGCGAGTTGCTGCTGACGGAGCGGCGGCAGCGCTGGCAGCCGCGGAGGTAGGCGCCCGCGCCGGCCCCCATGACCACGGCCTCCGAGTAGCTGGGCACCAGCTGCCGGTTGGAGCAGATGTGCCACTCGAGCTCGGTGAAGTCCACGGTGGCCACGCGGGAGAGGGGCGGCCCGCTGGGCAGCGCGCCGGGCGCGGGCGAGCCGGCGCCGAACAGCTTCTCCACCTGGTAGTGCACGTGCGCCGTCCCGCAGGCCGCCACCACGCGCAGCGGCCAGGACAGCGTGGCGGCCGACACGAGCCAGAAGACCCAGGCGCGCGCGTACCAGGGCGGGCGGCGCGGGTCGGCGAACACCAGCAGGCAGTCGCGGAAGTCCACGTCCTTCAGGTGCATGCCCTCGCGGGCCTCCAGGTAGTCGTCCAGGCCCTCGTTGGCGCCGAAGAAGCGGGCCCGCTGCGTGAGGTACGAGGCCTCGGCCTCGGCGCTGCCGAAGCTGAAGCACTTGGTGAAGCGCAGGCGCGTGGCCGCGTGCTCCGCCAGCCCCACCAGCTCCTTGGACACGTCGCGCACCCCGTGCGCCGAGTAGTCGAACTCGGCGCGCGCCGTGCGGCTGTCGGCGCGCTCGTGGTAGACCTGCGTGGTGGTGTAGGCGTCGCCGTTGCGGTAGCGCGTGATCTGGCGGGTGCGGCGCACGTAGTGGTAGCTGGTGGCCTTCCACCAGACGCAGGGCGGCGCCTGCTGCAGCCGGCGGATCAGCGCCAGCACGGTGTGCGCGTCGGTGCGCGGCGCCTGGCACGCGCGCATGTGACAGTGCCAGCACTCGGCCAGGTAGAGGAGGTAGAGCAGGGAGACGAAGGCCAGCGGGATGTACAGGTAGCCATCCGAGCAGGGGCTGGCCGGGTAGGTGGGCGGCGGGGCCCCGGCCCCGCGGGCCAGGGCCGCCTCGGGCCCCAGGACCAGCCGCGGCACCGTAGCCAGGCGACACCAGGCCACCACGGCGCCGCAGGAGTGGATGAGCAGCGTGAGGAGCAGGCACTTCCAGTGGGACTCGCGGCACAGGGAGCTTCCCAGGGACTGTTTCAGGGGCCGCTGCTGCAGGGCGGGCAGAGAGGGAGGCCACGTCAGGGCGGCTGTCACTGCGCCTGCCACTCCACGCAGGCGCGGTGGAGGGGGTGGTGCTGTGCTGCCCACTCTACAGATGAGGAAACCGAGGCTCTGAGAGGTTGAATAACAAACTCCAGGCCTCTCACCCTTCTAGCTAACACACAGTAGGGCTGCAGGACTCAAACCCAGGCCTATCTGCGCTGGGCAGGTCAGTTCTCAGCCAAGGGCATCTAGGACAAAACGACCCATCTCTGCCAAGAGAAGGAAGCACCCTCTAACTGGCCATTGAGAAAAGTGAGTTCTGGTGCCGGCTCTGCCCCAAACTTGCGGTGTGGTCATATCCCTGCCCTCTCTGGGCCTCAGTTCCCAGACCTGGTGGTGTGGGGGGCCAGGGTGGCAGGGGCCCTCTGGGCAAAGAGCATGGATGGGCTTTGGAGCCGACTGCCCAGGACCCCGTGCTGGCGCCACCGCTCACTGTGTGACCTGGGCAGGTCCCTCATGCTCTCTGCACCTCAATTTCCTCATCTGTGCACTGGGGTTGTTGAGAGGATTCAGTGAGATCATACGTGTGAAGAGCTCAGCACAGGGTCTGGCCGTGGGAATGAATATCATTACTGTCACCCTGAGACTCCCTCCGGTCCTTTGGTTCCACTAGGGACAGCAGGAGACTTGGGCCAGGCTTTTAAGGAAACCGGAAAGAGGAAGAGCTGGGAACGGGGAGGTGTGAGTCTGGGGGGAGCAGATGGAGTGCCGGCCTCCACTCCCCATCTGTGCTGAAGGAGGGGGTGGGACACAGCTGCTGGGCTGCAGGGGCCACTCCCCGGCCCAGAAGGTTTGGCCCACCCTTCCTGGCAGGGCTGCCAGCCTGTCATTCACCTCATCCCCAAGGTGCCTATGGAGAGAGAAAGGGGAGGCCGTCGGGAGAGGAGGGGAAAACGGGAAAGGGGAGAGGTGGTCTGGTGGAAACAGCAGAGGTGGGGTTAATGGGCCACCTCTCCCACTCCAACCCAGCAGGCCTTGAGAGGCCCAAGGGGAAAGGAACCACTCCCATCCCAGCCCAGGGCCTGCCCTCCCCCTGCATCAGCCCCCACAGGTGCACACCACCACCCTGACCCGCAGGGCCAGCGATGCACACACCCACTCATGCACACATCCCACCCCACACATTCATCCCAGACCCACCCACCGCAGGTGTGTATGCAGCCTGTTCATCCAAGACACACCAGATCCTCACCTGTGCCCAGGGCACAACCCCTATCCCCACACCACAACATGGTGTGCAGGCACACATGCACACATACACCACAGGGCACACGCATGCATATACATGTTACACATTCACTGCAGTCCAGGAACATACCAGGCCCTCACGTGGCCACAGTACATTCTCCACCCCCACCCCCTTCTGCAATCTGACACCCACACCCACAGACTGACTCTACAGGAGAGACTCTCACAAAAAGACACGCACATGCACTCACACATGACCACTTTACCCAGGCCTAGCGGCCATCACACCTCACCTGACTTTAGGGTCCATATGTCCCACCCAAGGTGTGGGGAGTATGGACCAGCGTTCACACACCTACAAGCACACTGCATTCACCCACATACACATAGACCCGCTCACCACTTATCACCCCTCACCCCACCCTGGGCCCCACACCCCAGCTAGGGCTAAAGAGGAGCCATCCTGGGGGTCCCAGCCAGCAGGATAGGCCTAGGCCCTCACAGCGGGGTGAGGAAACAGGGGTACCAGAGGCCTCCTCCCTACCTTTTTCCCTACACGCCCCCCCACCCCCGCCCCCAAGTCCCTGCTACTGCTGCTGCATTGCAGGCTCTGCCTGGCACCTCGTGAGCCGCCAGGACGGGCTGGGGGCTGGGGGCCTGACCGCCGGGCCCTGGGGGTGAGGGCAGCGCTGCTGCGGAATGGGGACCTGAGGGACCAGGCGCTGACGTCACAGGAGGGGGAAGCTGGAACAGGGGACGAGGGGGCGGGAATCGCCCCCCACATCCCTTCCCAGATGCCCCACCCCTGCAACCCACGCGGGTCCCTAGGCCCCGACCCCTCGCAGGGCGCAGGCTACCCCAATGACGTCATTGTCCGCAGGGGCTCAGGACTTCCCACCTCAGCCCCTGCCCCGGGATCCGCCCCTTCCCTTGCCCCCTGTTCCCCGCTCCGACCCGGCTCCGGCTCCCCACCACTCAGAGCCCATACCTCCTCCCGCAGCGGCTCGCCGTCCGTGATGAGTGCAGGCACCTCCCCGCCATCGCCACCGCCGCCCTCGGGCATGGTGTCCTGGCTGCTTGGGCGACCAGGGCCCGGGCCCCGGGCATGATAGGGGAGCACGGAGGGCTGCCGCTCGCCCCGGAGGGCGTCCGCTCGGCTCGGCGGCCGCGGAGGGAGTGCACCGAGCTCGCCCGAGCGCACGGTGGCGGCGGCGGCGGCGGCGTTGGCGGCCTCGGTGCCCGGCGCCCCGCCCTCCGCTGACCCCGCCCCCACGGCACCGGCGGCGCCGCCAGCAGAGCCTGGTACCGCGGGTGCTGCCCCAGCCCCCAAGAAGCCCAGGCTGGGTGGACCGACGCCTGGGTCCCCCTCCTGCCGCGCTGGCGGGGGTGATCCTGGGCGAGTCTTTGCTCTCCGGGGGAGTTTCTCCCGCTCCCCGACCCCCGCTGTGAAATGAGGAAGGAGAACTGCGAAGGTGGGTGTCTACTGCTGAGGAGCAGGCGCAGGCCTGAGCCCACCCAGACCCCAGCCGGGAAGCCTCGCTTGTAGGAGGGAGGCAGTTCCAGCCGAGACAGAGGTAGCGCCCGATTAGCTGGACAGAGGCTTGGGTTCCACTCCGCAGGCTGACTCAGGACGCTCGGCTGTGTGACCTTGGGTGGGCGCTCTGCATCCGCAGCCTCACTTTCCCCACCGGAGCGATGCAGATGGAAGGGCGCTAGAGTCCGTCAAAGCACAAACATCCACCACACGGTGCAGGGGGTGGCACCCGTGCTGCATGGGGGGACTCCTCCCAGGTCCCTGTCGCTCCAGCGCTGCTCCCTGGTCCTCAGGGGCCTCAGACCTTCACGCCTGTCCCTGGATCTGGGCCTAGCCCCCAAGTTAGACAGTCGGTGGGTGGCACATAGGGAGCTGCAATGCAGGCAGGGTTTGTTTTGTCATCCCCCCTCCCCCGCCCCCGCAAAGGGCAATTCAAAGGCCATTCGGTTCAACACCCCTGCCCGTTCAAAGCTGAGGTCGCTGCAATGGTAGAGAGAAGGAAGGACTGACCCTGGGTTCTATCCATTCATTATTTATTTATTGACACTGATGTTTATTGGGTGTCTTCTATATGCAAGCACTGTGCTTGGCACAGTGAAGACAAGGGCAGGAGTGGAGAAGACACCAGCCCTGTCCTCATGGAAGTTACATGCAGGGCAAACTGGTGCAGCCAAAGGGAACCTAGAACTTGACCTTCAGTCTCCACCCCAAGCCAGGTTAGGCCTCTTTTCCCTTTGTCTCTCTGAGAGACACAAGTAGAACTGACCTTAAAGCATAGCTAGACTTTGGACAAGTGGATATGAGGAGAAGGGCATCCCAGGTGGAGGGGACTTTGGGGCAAAGGCACTGAGATTGGACCACGTGGGCCGGAAAGTCACCGGGTGTAACTGGACACTGGGAAGCTAACTAGAGGGAAGTCACGGAGGACCCGATCTTGCTCTCTAGAAAGTGGTGCCTGAGGACTGTCTCGGGGGAGGCTGAGTGCTCAGAAACTGGGTGGGGAGAAAGGAGGCCCGGGGATCACGAGTGAGGCTTGGGGGTGGGGGGTCTCACTTAGAGAGGACCGCAGGGCCAGCAGTGACTCAGGTGTTTCAACAGCAGCACATCTCCATCCCCAAACAGGCTGTACCACAGAACAGGCCTGGTCAGGATCCTGTCCCAACTATACCATCCAATCTCGGGACCTCAGTTTTTCAATCTGTGTAATGGTGTTGGTGTGGATCGAGAGCCCAGGACCTTCCAGCAGCAGGCCCCCGGCCGGGGTCTGCAGGATGGCGTCAGTGGCAGTAGACCATTTCAGCACCCGACGACGGACAGCACCCGCGCAGAAAAAGGGGTGGGAGGCTGGAGGAGGAGTCGGCATCTCCGGCTCGCTGGGCTGTGCTGTCACTGCCCAGTCCGGCCTCCTACCAACACCTCCCAGGCAGCCCGGGCTCCACGCCAGGACTCTGGGGTGTGGGGGACGGGGGAGGAAAGCGAGTATGAGAGCGAGGGGCCAAAGACCAGAGGGCGGGGCTTGGCCAGAGCCCCATCGCCCTTCCCTCCTGGAGTAGGTGCGGCGAGTGGAACTCTGTTCCCGGAGCCCGGCCGCAGCCGGTCTACGCCGGGTGTCCGCCAGGTGTAGTCGTGGCAAGACTAGCATCAAGTGCCCACTGCGCAAGCGCGGAAGTAACTCTCAACACCCTTCTACAGCAACTTGCCTATTGGCTGCTCCGGCCGAACCTGCAAATCCACTATCCAATCCGAGAGCACCTCGAATTGCTCCGCTTTCCGCCCCTCCCGGAAGTCGGCCGCTGCCGAATGCGCTTCGGCGACGGATTGGCAGCAGCCAATTGGAGGAGGGGAGGGGCGGGCCGCCGCCGCCGAAGGGCCAATGGCAGGTGGCTCACGATGACGCCGCCGACATGGCGGCTGCGGTAGCACAGCCCGGGGACGTGTCGGGCTGCTCTGTAACTCGGGTCGGGGCTCCGGGAGCGGAGCAGCTGCCTCATTAGTATTCGTGCCCACGAGGCAGCGCAGCGGGCCCTCCGGGAGAGCGAGCGTCGCGGCCATGGCTTATCACTCCGGCTACGGAGCTCACGGTGCGTGGGGCGGGCGGGGCGCGGCCCGACCTGCCTCCGGAGGGTCGGCGGCACGGCCCTCTCACCCCGAGGGCAGGGGCGGCCTGACCGCTGCCCGGGGTGGCGGGTGTCGTTAGGGTTCCTGCCCAGCTCCACTCGACAACGCGTCCTGGACTTCGCCCTCTCGGCCGATCTTGCGATGGGGCAGTGACGGCACAGCTGGGATCCCCGTGCCGGACCCGGGCACGAACGGGGCCTCCTCCGGAACTGCCTTTCCCTGTCATGACCCTGCTGGGTCCCCGACCATTGCCCGGGGTCTTCGGGTGCCCAGCCGTCGCCTTTCCCACCTTTTTCATTTGGAGATGCCCTTGCCATTGTCTCCTCCGCCTAGCAAGCTTCTCACTGTCCCAGGCTGTTCGGAGATCACTTCCCTTGAGAAGGCCCCCGGGAACCCCGCGGTGGGCAGCCGCGTCCAGGCACTGCCCCAGCTCTTTGCCCACATTTAGCGCCTCTGAGAAGAACCCCTGGGGAAGGGATGGCGGTTTGGGCTCATGCTGGGTATTCCTGACACCTCCTCTGCTACCTACAAACCCACAGGCTCCAAGCACAGGACCCGGGCCGCCCCGGACCCCCCTCCCCTCTTCGATGACACAAGCGGTGGTTACTCCATCCAGCCAGGGGGATACCCAGCCCCAGGAGCCGACGTGGCCTTCAATGTCAACCACTTGCTTGGGGACCCAGTGGCCAACGTGGCTATGGCCTATGGCAGTTCCATCGCATCCCATGGGAAGGACATTGTGCACAAGGAGGTGTGGTGCTCCCCCAGGGCAAGGGTGGCAGGATCTCTGGCCAAGGCTGGGGCATCACGCAATCCCACCTGACCCTCCCAGCACCCCGAGGTCCGGGTGCCCTGTGCCCACAGCCTCCTCTCTCTTCCCTCCCAGCTGCACCGCTTTGTGTCTGTCAACAAACTCAAGTACTTTTTCGCTGTGGACACAGCCTATGTGGCCAAGAAGCTAGGGCTCCTGGTCTTCCCCTACACACACCAGGTGAGCTGGCAGGCCCCCTTGCCTCCCTCATCCTGCTCCGCAGTCTGGCCCCCACACCTCAACCCCTTCTTTCCTCTCTCGTCTTTTCCTCTCGACTGGGCTGCCGCTGCCATTGCCAGAATTGGGAAGTGCAGTACAGTCGTGATGTCCCCCTGCCCCCGCGACAAGACCTCAACGCCCCTGATCTCTATATTCCCAGTGAGTCTTGACCTGGGCGGGGGGGTGAGAGGGGACTTGTGTCTTGCGGCACCAACGAGGAGAGAGTCATGTGTTGATTCAGCGTCTGCTCTTGGGGCTTTTGTGTGTGGCAGTCACGCAATACCAGGGAGACAGCGGGGTGGCCAGGAAGGAGCTTCCTGGGTATGCCTTCAGCGACCTCGGGGGACACCCCAGTGACACCTTCCTGCCTCCTGACTCGGACTGTGTGCCTCCCCAGCCTGGAGCCTTGGATTTAGACCTCCTCCTGGCTACTCTCACTCTCCTGTAAAACAAAGTAACAGCAGTGCCTCCCGCAAAGGCGTGTGGTGGAGGCTCGGTGAGCTGGTGTGCACTCAGCACAGCACCTGGCCCGTAGGCAGCATCCCGTAACGAGTAGCTGTTATCATCATTATTACTGTCTCCGAGGCCTGCTCAAAAGTCCCCTCCCTTCTCAGTTCCCAAACTGCCCGTCCACATGGCACAGGTCAGGCTGCCCACTTGGCTGTGGCTGGCAGACTCTACATCTGACTCCTCTGATCTGTGAGCGTGCCCCGGCCAGCCGGCCAGCCCAGGGCCCGAGGAGGGACATGGGTTCTTCTTCCGTCCTTCATTCCGTTTCCCTCTCGGGACCACCGAGTAAGGTGGAAACTCCACTCTCATGTTACGTGGAGAAGCCAAGCTCAGAGACTTGAGTATCTTGCAGGTGGTAGAGCTGGTTTCCTGACCCCAAACACTGCCCTCTGGTGGACACATCAGTTCTGGTGCTTCAGGCGGGCAGAGGACAGGACCGATAAGTTACTAGTAAAGCTGTGAAAGCCCGGTTCCCACTGGCTCTGAGCTTTCGTGAAAACAGTTAAACGTGGAGCTCTACCTGGGCAGGGTGGCCAGAGCTGTAGCTGGCACCAATGTCCAGACTTAGAACTGGCTGCAGTGAGGTCATCCCCATGGCCTGTACCCAGGGACAGCCTGGTTAGTCCATCCAACCTGCACTTTGGTCCTGTGGTTTCTCCTGAGATCAGTTTGACCCCTGCCTGTGGGTCAAGGATGAGCAATAGCCTTGACCAGTGATGTTTCTGAGACACAGCAGGGAACTTTGGTGAGTTTCCTAGCACAGGGACAGAGGCAGGTGGCTTGGAGGTCCTGAGAAAAGGACCGGGTGGCATTTACACGGGGGGAACGGGCTGAGTGTGACAGTTGTCAAGTTGGGATGTGCAGGGAAGGAGGTATGAGGGGGAGGTAAGGGTGTCGGTGGCCTCAAATGCCTAGCTGGGGAGGGCTCTGGTTGAGGAAACCAGGCTGATGGCATCTCTCTGGCTCTTGGCAGCAATGGCCTTCATCACCTATGTATTGCTGGCTGGGATGGCACTGGGCATTCAGAAAAGGTCAGTGCCAGCCCCCTCCCCATTCCTGCTCTTCTCCACAGCAGCCTAGGGGATCTGTGCCAGGTCCCAAGCCCACTCCCAGCCCCCAGTCTCACACCTGCCCCCGCCCCCCTGGCCACAGGTTCTCCCCAGAGGTGCTGGGCCTGTGCGCAAGCACAGCTCTGGTGTGGGTCGTGCTGGAGGTGCTGGCCCTGCTCCTGGGCGTCTACCTGGCCACCGTTCGCAGTGACCTGAGCACCTTCCACCTGTTGGCCTACAGCGGCTACAAATACGTCGGGTGAGCACCTGGGAGCCCAGCGGGAGGCTGGCCTTGGGGAGGGCTCTGGGCCTGGGTTCCTGGCCTGCACAGCGTAGCCTGGAACAGTGACCCTGGACGTGCCTCTGCCCCTCTCCGCCTGTCTCCTCTACTAGAGAGACTGTTTCCAGCAGTCGCTTCAGGAACGTGTAGTGTTGTCAGGTGGGGACTGGACAGCCAGTCACCATGGGAGCACAGGGGAGAAGGGGCTGGAGCTGGGGCAGTGAGGGCGGTCTCAGATCCAGGTCCTGGGCTGAGTCCTAGGCCTTCAGGATTCATTCTGAGTCTAGGTCCCTGTGGGGACAGACGGGGGGTGAAAAGTCCTGGGTGGTGGTGGGTGGGGTTTACGTTGGGCTCTGGGCCCTGGCTGGTGGGGCCAGTCTCAGGCCTGGACTCCTGTGGGGGTCTCCAGCCTGCTCCCCACCCTGGCCTTGCAGGATGATCCTCAGTGTGCTCACGGGGCTGCTCTTTGGCAGCGATGGCTACTACGTGGCGCTGGCCTGGACGTCGTCTGCACTCATGTACTTCATCGTGAGTCTGGGCTGCCCCCTGCCCCGTCCTCCCCAGGTTGGAGCTGGGGATGAGCCCTCCTCCGCCCCAGTCAGCGGCAGCTCTCCTTTCTTCCAGGTGCGCTCTTTGCGAACAGCAGCCCTGGGCCCCGACAGCATGGGGGCCCCGGCCCCCCGACAGCGTCTCCAGCTCTACCTGACTCTGGGAGCTGCAGCCTTCCAGCCCCTCATCATATACTGGCTGACCTTCCACCTGGTCCGGTGACCCCTGGCCCCCACTGGCATTGATTTTTCCATACATTAAAGATTTGATTTCCTTGATTTTGTTTGACCCTTGTTTCTGGGGCCTGTGTGTATTGGGGGGGGGGGGGGGAGGGCGGCTGCTGGCACCTTTGCAGTGTCCAGGGGAACACGTTTGGGACTGTCTAGACCAGTGGTTCTCAACCTTGGCTGCACATTAGCATCACCTGGGAATCTTTTGAAAATCCTGATTTCTGGGCCTCATCCTCCAGAAATTCTGTTTCTTTGTTATGGGGTGAGGCCACAACATTAGTAACAAAGAAACAGAATTTCCGGAGGATGAGGCCCAGAAATCAGGATTTTCAAAAGATTCCCAGGTGATTCTAATGTGCAGCCACGGTTGAGAACCACTGGTCTAGAAGAAGGGGGACCCCAGGGCGGGCTTCCTGGGTTAGTGACCTTGATATTTCCTTGTAAGGCAAGTGGAAGGGTTTCATTAGGAACAGCTGTTTATGTCTGGGAACATGATGATGGAAGGGGACAGCTGCCAGGGAGACCTCGAAGGCCTCTGGTCCATCTGAGGGGTCCCCAGAGGGGCCTGTGGGCTAGTGCACAAGCCTAGCTCTGCTGAGGGTGTAGCTCACGGATGTTCCTTCTATAGTCCCTTTGCCCCATCTCTTGGAGCCTTTCAGGAGCAGAACGGGCCCAGGTGTTTGCAGTAGTTTATTCATATTTTGTCACAAATGGCCGGGGAGGGGGTGCCGGACTCCTCCAGGCAACATAGAAAATAGGTCCAAGAGACAGGTGGGCTGGGTTGGGGCAAATGGGGACAGGAAGGAGTCTGAAGAGAGAGCCTGGGGAAGGGGAGAGGGCAGGCTAGGAGTGGGACTGCCCCCCTGCTGAGCCTGCTCATTCTGGGTGTGGGTACCCCCCCACCTGCAGGGGGAGCCTCAGGGTGGGGTTGAGGGGGGTGGCCCAGAACTTCCAGGGTCAAGCCCTGCCCCTTGGCAGGGCCCCAAGTCCTTCCCAAAGTTGGACAAGGCCGGAGGTTCCGCCCCTTCCAGGACTGACCGCCATGCCCACAGGCTGGCAGAGGAGCTCCTGCCCCTATTTAGAGCTCTGCCCAGCCCTAGTCCAAGGGGAGTGGGCTCTGAAGGCGGGAGGTCCCCGCAGCAGCAGTTTGGGGGGTGGAGAGGAGGCTGGGGGCACCAGTGCCCCTTCCCTCCTCAGGGCTGAGGCCACTGCGGCCGAGGAGCAGGGCTGGGGGTGCACAGGCGTCCGGTCCGTTCTGGGCTCGCTCCCTGGCCGGCTTCCCCCTTAGAAACTCACCAGCGTATAAACCATACTGTGGGGAGACGAGGCAGTAAGCGGAGACCTGAGCAGGCCCAGCTGCTGGCTGCCCCCCTGCCACACCCTGGCTTGCTCTGTCCTCCAGGGCAAAGGGCAGGAACTAGGAGCCCAACCATTCCTGGGGTTGAGGGCATGGTGCCTGGAGCACCCCTTCCCTGACTTCTGTGGGCAGGGCCTCACCTGTACAGATAATAGAAGAAGGAGAGCAGGTAGAAGGCGAGTTTGCACCAGGACTCCTTCTGGCAGTAGTTGAGGATGTCGGCATTCATGATGGAGACTGCATCATACATGACCTCAGAGCCATCCGCAGGGCGGTGGAAGTACCTGGGCGAGGGAGGGCCCTGAGTGCCCACCATCCCGGCTCCCACCCCCTCTGCCCAGCTCCCCCATCGCACCCTCCCCGGGGCAGCTGCTTCCCTCACCTCCAGAGGTGGTAGAAGAGGAGGGGGATGTTGAGGCCCAGGGTCACCCACTCCGCTGCACACAGAAACATCAGACAGAAGAGGCCGTGGATGGAGTACTCTGGGACCACCAGCTGGGGGGTGAAGGGGAGAGGTCAGCGGCCTGGTGCCAGGACAAACCCGAGCTTCAAGGGCATGGAGGGGAACTGGGATTTGGGAACTGCCCACCCACCGTGATCTCTGGGAACTAAAAGGGCCTCTAGCCTCCCATTCCCTCCCCGGTGGCAGAGCAGATCAGACAGGCTCCAGAGGAGGAAGGTCACAGAAGGGGCTGAGCTGGGCTAGGAGCCTCCTGCCTCCAGCCCTGACACTGACCTTCCTCAGGAGGCAGCAGATGCGTTCGATGTTTTTTAAACGCTCGCGCTGTAGGGGAGGAAAAAGCCGTGATGGGGATGGGGTGGTGGAGGAGCAGGTATTGGAGGAGCCCGCCGCCCTCCAGGGCTCCCGCACCGCCCTGCATGTGGCCGCCAGGGGGCACCAGAGCAGTCTCGGCAGGAAAGCAGCCACACCATCCCCATGGCAACCGTCACCATGGAGGGACTTTCACCCGCATCACCACGGCAACGGCCCGGAGCTTGGCAACGGCTGCCCCACCAGGAGGAACCCAAGCCCTGAGCCCGCGCCAGGTGTTTTCACCTGGGGTGGGGACAGACAGAAGAAGTCCTCCTCCCTCCGCACATACACACCCGTCTTCCCGGCCCCCACCCCACTTAGCCCACAACAGATGGAAAGACAGACGGACGGACACACCTCGGCACAGCACATGTATCACTTACTGCCCGCGCTGGGTTCCCCTGGTCGATGGGGTTCTTAAAGTCGGTCCGCAGCTCATCAAAGGCTATGATCTGGGGGAGGGGTGTGTGCCTGTCAGGGTTGGAGCAGCAGCGTATGGCCCCCCACCCGTCCTTCAGTGGGACAGTAATTCATACATGGGGGCCAGACCAGACGGAGAAACAGGCTTAGGGAAGGGCAGGGTCTGGCCCAAGGTCACACGAGTCTGGAATGGAGCCCTAGTGATGCCAATACAGGCCAGTCCATGATGCTTCCAGCCCAAACACCCTGAGGTGGTGTCTTCTCTGCCAAGCCCTGTGCCAAGCACTGGGGCCCCCGAGACCTGTGACACGGCTCCTGCCCTGGTGGCACCCCAGGCCTGGGAGAACTGTGACTGCATTCCAGGGTGATCGGGCTGCAGGGCACAGGGAGACCCTGAAGTGGGTGCCTGACCCAGTGTGGGGGTGATGCAGGGTTCCGGCCGGACTCCGGTGTTTGTCTGGTGAACAAATGGGGTGTGTGTGTGTGGGGGGGGCAGTCTGAGCAGCAGGAACTGCAGGTTCAAAGGCAAAGGGCTGAAAGAATATTCTGGAAGTTGCAGATTCCATGGGGCTAGAATGAAAGTGTGAGGTGAGTGGGAAGAAGAAACTGGGGAAAGATGGGCTGAGAGGTCAGCCGTCAGCCATGGGTGCTCTGTGGGGCTGGATCAGATGTCTGGACTTGAACAAACAAGTGATGGGGAGCCATTTGAGGGGTATAATGCAGCAGAGGGGGGAGCCAAGTTGATGACATAGAATTGATGGAGCAGGAGTTACAAACTGGCTAACAGTTTCAGCCAAGATGTACATGATGCTCACTCTAGGCCAGCAGGCTTTATGTTTGTGAACTCATTAATGCTTGCAACAACCCGATGATGTTGCTATTATTTCCATTTTGCAAACGAGGAAACAGAGAAGTGACCAGTGGTTCTCAACCTTCCTAATGCCATGACCCTTTAATACAGTTCCTCATGTTGTGGTGACCCCAACCATGAAATTATTTTCGTTGCTACTTCATAACTGTCATTTTGCTGCTGTTATGAATCATAATGTAAATATCTGATATGCAGGATATATTTTCAGGGGTCGCGACCCACAGGTTGAGAACCACTGGACTAGTCCAAGACCACGCAGCTAATTAGTGGCAAGACAGGATTCTGATTCAGACTCTAGAGTAAAATCCTTAACCACCTTATCATACTCAGAACAGACCAATGAGGGGACTGTTAAAAGAGTGTTTGGTGTTGATGGTGACCTGAGTGAAGGGAGTGCAGTGGGATGTAGAGGTGTGGATGGATCCCAGAGCTCTTTAAAAGCCAGACTCCAGAGAGCCTGAATAGCATCGGAACAGAGGCAGAGGAGCCCAAGGTGCCTCTGTGTGTTAGGGCACCTGGTGGGGCAGTATCCTCACTGGGATGGGAAACTTGCGGGGGGTGGGGGCAGGTGTTTGAGGGGATGATGGGACAGACCTTGGGAGAACTGGCATGGGAGAAGCCTTCTGGGGTTACCCCCGCCTCAGCAGCAGCCCTAAGATGAGACAGCAGGCCCACCACGCCCTAGCAGCCCAGACCCCAGACGGCTGGGAGGGAGAGAACATGGGCTTCCTGTGCTCCATCTGGAGCAGCACCCCCAACCCCCTATTGACTCTGGGCAGCCACCTGCCTGCCAGGCACAGCAACAGGGTCCAGCAGGGAGTGGAAGGGTGCTGTCTGCCTGCCCCAGAGCGGGTACCATCAGCAGGAGGCGGGTGTCTCGCCTCCTACCCCCCAGACTGCCTGGCGCTGACTCAGTCCCCTGGAACAAACAATCCCCCACGGTGACAGCTGACACGCGTCACTCACCATCAGGGTTGCCTAGCGACCAAGTGGGCTTGGGCTCAGGCTGTGGGGTGGGATCTGGGGTCCTGCCCTGAAAGATTTTAATTCTTACCAATTTGGATGTAGGACCACACCTCTTGTCCCCACCGCACCCCCTGAGCAGGCCCTGCTCTGGGCACTGTAATGTCCACACCACAAGCCCATTTTACCGACGAAGAAACAAACTCAGAATGAGGGATCTTTACTAAGATCACCCAGCAAGATAGTTGAGCCAACACAGTGCCTGACATGGAGTAGGTGCTCAATAAATATTTGTTGAGAAAGCTTGAGCCTTTCTCCCAGCTTGGGAACCCCACAAGGGCAAAGCCTGAGTCTTATTCATCCTTGACTTTCCCAAAGCCACCCAGAGCTGATTCTCAGGAAGCATGGACACACGTTAGTTGGATGGATGACTTCTCTGAGGACCCCCTAAGGACAGGGACTAAGGGGTGACCCCCCATAGGGACTGTGGGAGGCCTCTGGGTAGGGAGGGGCCCAGAAAGGGGCTTCTTGAATTCAAGGAGCCTTTCTCCCAGGAGCTGGTTAGCTCTGAGTTCCCAGTCTCAATTCCTTCCAGTCCTCAGGAATCAGCCCTCCTGCTCCTACCCCATAGCACTGTCCAAGGCCCAGATGAACTAGGGGACTCAGAGAGATCAAGATGGACCCCGGGGGGATGGAGAGAGGGGAAGAGAACAGAGAAAGGGGGGAAAAAAGCAACTGAAAGGCCCAGAGAGAAAGACAAAGTCAGGGAGAGAGAGGGCTGGAGATGGGGTGTGTGTGTGTGTGTGTGTGTGTGTGTGTGTGTGTGTGAAGGTGCCTAAGGAGCTCACTCCTTACACAGGAGAGACAGTTTGAGTCCACAGAGTCCTGATACAAAGGAGACAGGCAGTGGGGGCAGCAGGGGATGGTGAAGGGAGACTGGTCAAGAGCTGGGGAGGACCATGGAGCAGGCAGGCAGCAAATCCCAGGAAAAGGAAGTGGGGAGACCAGGAAAGAGGCAGGTGAGACAATGCGGAAGAAGTGAGAAGGAAGGGGGGACAGGGAAGGGCTTGAGGGGGGTAAGGGTAACCCCCCCAGAGGAAAGAAAGATCAGGGCGTGTGTCCTGGAAGTGCCAGCAGAGCTGAGTGGGCCAGGGCCGAGATAGGTTGACTGTGTGATGGGGGCTGAGGAGGGACAGAGGAGGAGGGAAGGCAGCGAAGGGGGATGGGGGAGCGCTAAAGGCCCCAAACAATGAGCTGAAAGGCTGGTTGGTGGTTCTGTGGTGAGAGGAAGGGAGCCAGGCAGGGGCACCACCATGAGGGCCCAGAGAGAGAACAGGGGAGAGGGAACCTCTCTAAGGCAAGGTGATCAGGATAAAGAAATGAGAAATGGAGATTCTCAAGGGCCAGGTGTGAGGCCAGGCCACAGTGAGAGACAAACCAGAGGGAACAGCAGACAAAGGGGAACGCGGGGGAAGGAAGAGGAGGGAAGCTGGAAAGTGGGGAGGAGACCTGGGGGGGGGGGAGAGGGGGGAGGAGGGAAGCCCTGACAGGAGGGGTAGGGAAACCCAAGGTGAGCTGGTGGTGGTGGCCAGGTCTCTGGGGCTGCTTAGAGGCAATGGCTGCTGGTTCAGGAGGGGGATGGGAAGAAAAAGGGTTAATGGGCTCTGCAATCTGTGGGTCCTGTAAACAGATGCAGTTGCCATAGCAACCGGCTCCATCACTCAGGCTGGAAAAACCCACAAGGGGGGGGGGGGAGCAAGCAGACCGACGGAAACGGGGGCACCTGGATGGTGATGGTAGTGGGGGGGCGGAGAAGCAAGAACCCCAGAATCCCACCCTATACTCCAAGGCTGCTTGGGGCAGGGGAAGGGAGTCAGAGAGGCGGGGGCGGCGGAGGAAGGGGGCCTCCCTGGGAAGGGAAGCCGACCAGAGGGGTATTAATGGGGGCCAACAGGAGCCGGCCGGTGGGGGAGACCAGAGAGGAATCTCCAAGTTTCCCTGGGCCCGGAGACCATCCATCCTTGTGGTCCCCTCCCGCTCCGTGCGCCCCTTGCCCCACCCCGCCCCCAACCCCAGCCGGGCCTTACGTGCCAGATGACAAAGAAGATGAGGGAGGCGCACAGCACCAGGGTGAGCATGTAGCAGAACGCGGCGAAGGTGAACGCCATGGCCCCCCCGCCGGGCGGCGGCCCGGGGGGCGCCAGCGCGGGGCCCGGGCGCAAGGGGACGCCCCCCGGCCCGCGCTTAGGGCCGGCCGGGCATGGCCCGCAGGGCTCGGGCACGGGCTCGGGGGATGCTGGCGGCGTGGCCGGGGCCGGGGCCGCGGGCCGGTGGGCTCGGGCGGCGCGTCCGCTGCCGACTGCCCGGGCCCCGATCGCTCATCCTGCGATCCCTCGCCCGCGGCTCCCTCTCTCCAGCCCGCGAAGCCGGCGGGGCGGAGCCGGGGGCGGGGCCGCCGTGCCAGCGGCCTCGGGCGGGGCCGGGTCTCCGTGAGCCCAGCCGCCAGTGCGACCGGGTCCGAGTGCCACCGCCCACCCCAACCTCAGTGACAGGTAGGCGGGACGCCCACCTCTGGCACATGCGCCCCTCCACCTGCCCGGGTGTCAGACAACAAACCCACCAGCCTGACCAGGTCCACTGGGCCCAGCACTCACCCCCGCTCTCACCCACCGGCCAGAGGCAGTACTGAGGTCTTAAGCGGGAACACTGCCACCGTCGTCGGGGGCAGAAGCCTGGCTTGAAGCCAGTGAAGCCAGAGAGGGGGCTGAGCCACAGGGCTGGGCGGACGTGGGCCAGGCCCAGTGGGGCACAATGCCTGGGGTGCCCCGCTATTGCCCATTCACAGCCTGTGTGCCGAGGGCGTGTTGGCATCACCAGGTACTCGCTGATGGCCTGCCTCCTTCCCTGTTGGAATCGTGCTGGGCCCCATGGGGACAGACCACAGCACAAGCCCGCAGCTCTCCTGGCTTCGCGAAGTGGGTCAAGGACTTTGGACAGCAACCCTGGGATACAGCCCACGCCCAGCCCCCTGTGCAGCCCACCAAGCCCAGGGCTCCAGTTCCGACCCCCACCTCAATGCGGCTCCCACCACAGACCACACACAGCCACCACAACTTCCTTGCAAAAACCCTCGGCTCACCGGAGGGCCAGTGGAAATTTATTTTTTTGTCCTTTCTGTCTTTTCCCCAAGTGGCTTTTCCTTGCAAAATGCCTGACATGACCAGAGGGGAACCTGGGAGAAGGGGGGCACCCTAAGAGGCAACCCAGGGACTTAAATACAAGCTGGAAGGCAGGGCACAGGTGGGACAGGCGAGACAGCACACGGACATGGCTTGTCAGGTAGAGAACAAAGGTTTTTCTGCAGGAAGAAGCTGTGCCAGAGGGCCAGGGGCTAGGATCCTGGGTGGGAGGGGGTGAGAAGAGAGACCCCCAACCCTGGGTTGCACCCATATTCCCCAGAGAAGTAGCAACAGAGGATGAGGATCTGCCCTTGTAGGCTCCAAGGAAGGGGAGAGAAAGCCACTGCGCTGCCTCAGGGAAAGGGAGGTGCTGGCAGAGTGAGGGTTAAGGCTGGTGCCCGGCCTCTGGCACGGTGTGCCTTCCACCTCCGCCTGCCTTGAGGACAAAGGGGCACGGTGGGCAGGCAGCACATGGGCCTGGCTCTGGCAGGGCAGGGGGTGGCAAGAGCAGGCTCCCTCTGGGCACAAGACACAGGCCCAGCTCGGCTGCCCGCCCACCTGCACTAGATGGGCTCAGACCTCACTGTGGCTGGACGGCTGGAGCTGTGAGTGTGGGAGGGGTGGGAGGAGCGGTAGGGAGGAGGGGAAAGGGGGGCTGTTGGGCCCCTGTAACCCCCATGCCCGTCCTGAGGTCCGACCTAGGACCCTGGATCCCAGGTTCTGGTCCCCGGTCCCATTTCTGGCCCCGGGCACTGACTTCAGCCTGGGCAGTAGAGGCCAGGAGGCCCTCAGTTCGTGGGGAAGGGTTGGGCAGGGGAGAAAAGGACAAGGAGAGAAACCCACTGCAGCATACATGGGGGCCAGTGGAGGGAGACAGACAGAGGGGCCCTCATCCCAAAGAAAAGTGTATGGTGGCGTATCTTTTAAAGTTACCTAGAGGCAGCAGCAGAGCAAGGCCCACAGTGCCCCAGCCCCAGGTCCTGGGTGTCCTCCCTTGGGGGCCCTGGTAGAACCGAGGCTCAGGGTGGCAGGCAGATGGGCCAGGGGGAGATGAGGAGCCAAGGACACCCCAAAGCCACAGACTCAAATACCCCAGGAGAGGGAGGCACCTCCTGCCCCCTCCAGGAGCATCATCTGGAGAAGGTGCCCCTCCTGTCCCACCCCCGCGCCCCTTCTAGCAACAGCCGCCACCAGCTGGCTTCACGGGGGTGCTGTCGATCTTGAGGTTGGGTCGCTCACCCCCGGTGGCAGCCCCCGGGCCCATCCGCTTTTTTATTTCAGCAGCCATGGTCATGAACGCCTGCTCAACGTTGGTGGCATTCTTGGCACTCGTCTCCAGGAAGGGGATGCCCAGAGAGTCTGCAAACTCCTGACAAGGGGAGAGAAGAGGAGAGAAGTGAGGCGTGAGAGGCAGTCGCCCCAGCCACCCTGGGAGGCCCGGCCCCGGCCGCTCACCTTGGCTGTGGTGTTATCCACCACCTTCTTGGTGGTGAGGTCACTCTTGTTGCCCACCAGGAGCTTGTTGACATTCTCGCTGGCATAGCGGTCGATCTCCTGTAGCCACTGCTTCACGTTGGCATAGGATTCCTAGGGCAGCCAGGGCCGAAAGTTACTCTGCTCCCCACCCCACCCCACACTTGGAGAACGGGGGCGTAGAGGGGAAAGGGCTGCCCTGGACTCCTGAGAGAGCAGGGGCCCGGGACTCAGGGGACCCACAGGACGCGCCTTTCTCCAGGCTCCACTGTCCTCCCTGGCCTCCTCCGTCTGAGACTCCAAAAGCCAGCCCCAGCCCCGCCCCAGCCGTCTGCCGACAGCCCCAGCACCTCAACAGTGAAGGCCTAAGGGCCTGCAGCTGCTTCTCTCTCCCTGACACACAAAAACGGTTCAACCACATGTGGGGAGCAAATGGCATCAGGAGAGAGGCCAGGAAGAGAGAGAAGTCGAGAGTAACAGGTTCGCAAGGATCACCACGTTCTCCCAGTGGCCTTATGGTCCCTTTAAGGTTGAGGTCTTGGAGCCAGTTACAGGTGAAGGGTCCTTGCAGCAGAAGAGACCCTGGCCTATGAGGGAGACAGGTATCCTGGGAACAGAGTCTAGCGTGCATCCTACTTCTGGCCCCAACAGCCTCCTCACTCGGCTCAGGGGATTTGCCACGCCCGACCCCCAGCCGGCCTGCGGCGAGGATGGAACTTTCAGGGTTGTGCTGGAGCCAGAGAGGACAGGTATCAGCGGGGTTCACACTTACACCCCCCGCCATGTCCCAGGCTGGGCCCTGTGCTGAGCACTGGGGATAAAGAAGGAATGAGACCTGGACCGTGCCCTAAAGCACCGGGAAAGGAAGGACTAGACCAGGACACACGGTGGCGTGACAGGGCCTGAGTGCTGCAGGGACGGGAGCTGCTGAGCTCCGGGACTACCACTGCCTGCGGAGGCTCAGCTGACCCACACCTGCAGGGACGAACTGGCCTGCGAGAAAGCAAGTGCGGGGACAGGGAAAGGTGCAAGGGGAGTACACGGCATGCGCTAGGTCACAGAGTGCGAGGGGCACGGTGACTTTCGAGAGTGGGAGGAGCTGAATGTTGCTGGGACGCAGGCTCTGAGCAGGGAGAGGGCGAGGAGCAGGCTAGCGCCTGGAGGAGCTTAGCCTGGCTGCATCTTAGACAACCAGGAGCCAGTGGGGGGTTTTCTTAGGAAGGGAGTGGCAGGAACACACCTGTGTTCCGGGAAGACAGTCCCGGCAGGAGTGGAGGCCAGATCAGAGCAGCAAGATGGAGAGCAACAGGGACGAGAAGCTGTGCCTGAGCCAGGGAGGGAGGCAGGGAAAGCACAGGACCCAGGCAGACTGTCCTGGGGGAAGCCCTGGCTCTGCCATGGACTGTGTGACCCTAGAGATGTCACCTGGCCTGCGCCTGTTTCCTCCCCTCTGTAAAGCAGTACCTCCCAGTGGGGCTGTGAGCATGAGATGATGAATGCAGGCCTGTCTCATAACAAGAGCTTAATTAGGAGCTGCTGGTACCCCATCACTGCGATTATGAGGAGCCCGATTTGAGAGAGGATGAGGGAGTGCAGAGGGGGCTCAGACTGTCTGGACGGGGAAGGGAAGAGTGTTCTTGTCAGGCTAAGAGGGATGCAAGAGCTGGCTCAGGGAGAGATGGCGAGGCCAGTGCTGGACACGCTGAGTGCCACAGATGGGGCAGAGCTCAGGAGAGGCTGTACAGGAGCACGAAAAGGTACGCTCGGAAGCAAAAAACCCTGGATTCAAACAATGGCTTTGCCTTTCTGGGCTGTGAAACCGTGGACAAGTTACTTCACACCTCTCCCAGCGTGTCTCCTCACCAGGAAAGCGGGGACCCACCATTTAGTTCACTGGGTAATATTGTGAAGATTAGAATACAGACACAAAGTACCAGCGGAATGCCGGACCAAGAGAAGATGTACAGTGAGAGCTATTCAGACACAGGAATCCCAGAACGTAAGACAGAAGCCAAACCACCAAGTGGCCAAAACCATGCAGGGAGTCAGGAGGAGGCTTGGGGCAAGGTCAGGAAGCACAAATATGGGGTTATGGAGGTCAGTACAGCGTGAGGCAGTGAAAAGCCACTGAAAAGATCATCTAGCGCAGCAGGGGCTGGGGGAGCTGGAGTTAGGAGAGGACAGAGTTAAAAGCCACGAGAGGTCGATCTGGGCGAGAACTGAAGTGAGGCCACAGGATTTGGCAGTGAGCGGTCCTTGGTGACCTTTGTCTGAGTGGAGCACAGTTCACCCATAGCTTGTCCAGGAGGCACCACCATGGGTCCCTGCTCAGCCAGACAGCTCAGCTGCCCCTAAGAGCAGGGCCTCCTCCTGTAAGTAAGCATCTCCATGTCCCCAGAGCCCGGTCCCCACTAAGCAACGAGGTTTGGTGGAAAGAACGAAGTAGAATCAGCAGACTAGGCTTTCTGTCTCTGCCACGTGACCAGCGGCAGGACTCTGACCATCTCACCTGTGAAATGGGAACACGATGCAGACCTCTCGAGGGCTATGCACATCAAAGACGGACAGGCTCTGTCAGCCATGAGGAATGCCGTGACTGTTTCTATTGCTGCCAAAGACACACGCCGAATGCTGCCGCAGCCGGCGCTGGGCTCCCAGGCCTCTGCTCACGCTCCACCCAGAGTGCAGGGCCCCCTCGCTTTCTTGCCTAAAGCTCTCCACTGGCTTCTCTAGTGTCTTTACACAGGAGGCCATGGGCCCAGCACAGCGACCAATCAACTGTCTTAACGCCCTCAAAACACAGGTGCCTGGATGGTCTAAAATAAGGTGGCAAGTTTGGCGGGGAGGGGCGGGGCCTGGCTCTGTGAAGACCCTGCAGCAGGGCCTCTGAGGATCTATTTCTGCTGTTTCCCTCTGGGTGAAATGGGTCCGGTGCTTTCCAGGCCACATCAGGAAGAGGATGGGAAGAATGAAAAGAAGCCGGAGTCAAAGACCTGAGGCTGAGAAAGCAAAGCAGGGGAAGGTGAGCCCAAGAGTACCTGGTCGGTGACGTCATACACCACAATGATGCCATGAGCTCCCCGGTAGTAGCTGGAAGTGATGGTCCGGAACCGCTCCTGGCCAGCTGTGTCCCACTACAAGACAGTACGGGAGAGGGCAGGTCAGCCCTAGGCTCCATGCCCAGAGCCCCTGCCTTCCATGGTGGAGGCCCCTGCACCAGGGGCCTTGGGAAGAGCGACACTCACGATCTGAAGTTTGATGGTCTTGCCATCCAGCTCAATGGTTCGGATCTTGAAGTCCACCCCGATGGTGCTGATGTAGCTCTCTGTGTACGTGTCATCCTGGAAGATCAGAGGCCAGTGAACTGTCCTGAGTAGACAGGCCGGAGGCCTACCTAGAAAACCTCCCTCAAGTTTCCTGCCCCAGAAAAGCTCCTAATTGCACCCAGCTTGCCAGCCACCTGCCCTTGTTCAGTCAGCTATGTTGCTGGCAGGTCCTGCAACTTCATCCTTGATCCCCAGGTCTTGCAGCTACTGTGCTACTGTTGCCCATTCTCCCTCCAGCCACCAGCCAGAAACCCAGAAGGATGGTATGGGAGACTTCTTACTCACAGCAAACCGAAGGAGCAGGCATGACTTGCCCACGCCCGAGTCACCAATCAAAAGCAGCTTAAACAGGTAGTCACTAGAGAGAGAGGATGGGAAAGTGTGAAGGCAGGTAGGGAGCCCACCGCCATCCTCCTGGAGCCACCGGTACAGCTTCTCCCACACTGACATGCCTACGGTGTTCACAAGATCCTCCCACAAGTCCGAGGGGAGGGAGAGCTGACCACCCCCATCACACAGCTGGCCCAAGGCATGAGTATGAATTCCCACTTTACAGAGAGGGAGACTGAGGTCCAGAGAGGGGCATGACAAAAAGTCAGGTGCCAGAGCTGGGTATCCCACCCTGACTCCGGACACACTCCATGGTCTGGAGCCCAGCAGGGACTGTCCAGGGAGCTGCGTGGACTGCCCGGGGGAGACTGTCTTGGCAGGGGAGGCCCCAAAGTGGAAGCTGGGCCCAGGCTGGAGCTTGCAGAGGGAACATCTGTGTGAAGAGCACGGAATGAGGCCTCTCGGAGGAGGGAGCAGTAACAACAGTCAGCAGGAGAGATGTACCGAGTTCCTACCTGTGCCTGACCCAGTGCTAAGTATTCCAAATGCCCCCTCTCAGTTAAGCCTCGCAACCGTTCAACGAAGCGGGGTGTTCTTATTCCCAGTAAATGAGGAAACCAGAGTCGGGAGAAGGGAAGTGACCTGCCCTAAGTCACACTGCTGTTGACTTTAAGACTGGACACCAGGTTCAGGCCCCAAGTCTCCGGGAGGGCCGGTCAGTTCCCTCCTCTAACCCCTGACCATCCCGCTCTGAGCCCGCTCCCCAGGGAGACGTGAGGCCTGGGTCTGGAGGACAAACGGGAAGAGGCAGAGGGGGAAGAGAGCGGACTCTTCGGGGCGCTGTCAGCGAGAGGCCGGCAGAGGCGGGCCCCCCACCCCCAGGGGAGTGACCGGGGCTTGGAGGAAAGAGAATCTCCCTGGAAGGGGAGCAGCCGCCCCGTTCATCTGAGCATCAGCGGTGACAGCGAGGGAAGGGGTGTGACGGCGGCGCTGGGGCTGCGCCGGGAGGAGCGGGCAGGAAGGGACCGGGAGCGGCGGGGCAGCCGGACCCACCGGGGCAGGACCCGCGGCGGGAGGACCTGCGGGAGAGCCACCCCGAGCGAGCGGCGCCTCGGGGCCTCCGCGTCTAACCAGCCCCGGGACCAGTCCCGGGAACCAGATTCCGGGAGAACGGGAAGAGCAGAAGGATCGACGGCCCGACCTTAAGGGCCGGAGTCTGGACCGAGACCGGGAACCGTCTGGTGAGAGACCATAACGCTGAGGCCACTGTCAGCACCCAGATCGCCACTTTCAGCCAAGTGGGGAAACTGAGGCCTGGAGAGGCCAGGGCTGCGGGGTCACCTGACCTATGAGGCCTGTTAGGGTCAGTCCTTCGGGCTCCCAGTAGTGTCCCTCGGGGTCGCAGTCTCTGGGCCCCGGGTGCAAGAACTAGGGGTGTGGAGCCGGGGTCCTGGGGGCCCCGGGGGAGGGGCAGGACCCGGATGTGGGGGGGGGGGGGGTCAGCGGAAGAAGGACCCGGATGTGGGGGCGCCGCACAGTCCTGACCCGGGCCGGACAACCCGGTAAGCGCACAGCCCCGTACTCGGGATCGAGGCTACGCCGGACGGCGCAGGCGGGGCTCACTCACTATTCGGGGTTCATGGCGGCAGCGGCGGCCCGCTCGGTCGCTCCCAGTCGGCTCCGCTCCGCCTCCTGTTCCAAGATGGTGGCCGCTCCGCCCCAGAGGCCCCGCCCGCGACGCGCAGCCGCAAACATTTGACTGGGACCTCGCTGCGTTGCTTCTCGGGACTTGTAGTCTTCTTACATTGTCCAACACACTCCGTGGCGCAGGCGTAAACCGGGGAGCCCGAGCCTTCTAGCTCACCACTGCGCATTGCCTTCTGGGGCTTGTAGTTCACTCTCTAGACATACCTGGGCTTTTGGACAGCGCTGGGGAGACTGGAGTTGGAAGCTCTATTGGAGGCTGGGGTTGACACTTGTCACATGTCTGGCAGAGGCAGTTATCCCTACGCTCCCGCCTCCGGAGTTGTATTAGTAAAAGTTTATTTCTCCAGGGTTCTTCGTGTCCTGGCGTTCCTAACTCAGCCACAGGCTCGGGAGAAGGTGTCCTCATCCACATTTTATAGATGGAAAACTCAAATTCCAGTAACACGCTCAAGGTCCAACAGCTTACTAAGGGGCAGAGCTCAATCAAAGCCCACAGTTCTCTAGAACCTCAAAGATGAAAACTTAGATCTTGACCCTTGGGACCCCCAATCATGGGAAAGGAGAATATCTGGGCTCCAGTTGGAGGAACCGGACGTGAGCGACACACACACACACACACACACACCCTTCATTCGAAGCCTTTCCCAACCCCAACCCCAACCTAGACCCTGGGAGCCCTGGACTTCAGCCCCAAAACAAGCCCGGCTCAGATTCAAACCATCTTTATTTCTACAGCAACATTTGAAAATAGAGAACGACCACCTCACCCCACAACTGGAGCAGCCCCTCCTGCCACAGCAGGGACATCACTGTCCCTCGAGAGAAGCTGCAGGCGTGGGAGAAGGCGTGGCTAGATGGCTCGACAGGCAGTGCCTGGGCGGGGGCGGGAGGGGCAGTGCATAAGGCCGGGATGCAGGGCAGGGCCCGGCATTGAGGGGGCTGGTAAGGGGAGGACTCTCCATCCTGGGGCATGGAGCGATGGCGGGGCAGGACGCACCCCTCAGAGTCCGCACCCCTCAGAATCGGGAGGAGCGCGACAATGCCCAGGGAACCCTTCGGGGAGATCCCCAGATGTGTTGTGGAGCCTGGGAGATACCACCGCGTGGAATGGGAGTGATTAAGGCCTGGGCGGTACCACTAGAGAAGGGCGGGGTGAGGGAAGCCCAGGCAGTAGGTAGACTGAGGAGAGGGGCGCGGCCAATAACTTATTTCTCTATATACAGAAGCAACGGCCGGGGCGGGGCGGGGCGGGGCGGGGCAGGGCGGGGCGCTGACGGGGGGGGGGGGGGGGGGCAGTTTCTTAGTGTTCTTGACTCCGGGGGCGGGGGATGGCAGGCCACTGATCTCTACCTGGGAGACCCCAGCCAGCCTCTTTCACTGGCTCTGAACCTAGGGAGAGGGGGCCCTGCTGGAAGGAATAAATAAGGGGTAGAGCTGGGGCCGGGCAGGCCCAGCCTCCAGGGCTCAGGCTGAGATGACAAGGAAGGAGGTTACCCTGAGATTGAACAGAAAAGACGGGGGTCCTTGGGAGAGACAGGCAAGACAAGCAGCAGGCCCATGCGCAGGGCTGGGGTGAGGGCAGTGCCGGGTGGAGGCTGTGGCGACTGGCTGCCCCTTCAGGATTAGCCCACCAGGGAGCTTCGTCGGGAGAGGTCCATGGAGCTGGAGCTGAGGGCGCGGCTGTCAGAGAGGCCTGTGCCTCCAGGCTGTGGGCAGAGGGGCAGGTGGCTCAACCTTGTGCTGCTGCCAGTCTGTGCTTCTTTGACCAGAAGGGAAAGGGGCCTGACCAGCCAGAACCCCTGAGCCCCGCCCAGGCCCCACCTGGTACTGACACCCTGTCCACCTCCAGTGCCTGTGGTACTGGCCACTTGCATGTCCACCCAAGCAGGGGCTGGGTTTCCCTAACTTGTCTCCCCAGTGTCCAGCCCAAAGCCAGAGACAGAGACAGGTAATGCTGCTGGATGAAGACATGCTTGAGAAGCTCGTCAGGTACAGAGGGCATGCAGGCCTCCAGCCCTGGGCCTGGGCCTCCACCCACCATACCTGGGCTGGCTCTTCCACACTCTTGTTGAGGAAGTTGAGAGAACTGGCCCGCTTCATCCTGAGGGGAAAGGAAGGCCAGGATGTGCCCATGGTGGAACTGGGGAAGGTGGGGCAGGGGATCGGGTTGGGGTTGGGGAGGGAGGCTGATGGGAAAGGCACAGATTTGGTGGGTAGTGGAGCTTGAGAGAGATGAGGAGCGCACCCTGAGTCAGGAGCTCATTTGGGTTGTTGGGTGGGGTCTTAAGGCTCACCCTGGGTGGTAAACTTATCAGGGCAGAGGCTGACCTGGGGTTTGGGGGCTCCTGGGGGCCACCACCCTGCAGCTTCTTCACCAGCATTTCACTGCTGCGCCTCAGAGCATCTCGGAGCTTCCCAAAGGAGCCGCTGCGCCGCAAGGAGCCACTGCCGTCCTGTGGTGTGGACATGCTTGTCTGTCATGCTGGCTACACAGCCTCCTGGCCCACCCCAACCCCTACTCACCCCACTCCACTCGGCTGCAGGCCCTGCCTCCTCAACGTCAGACTCAGACCGAGCCCCAGCACCCCCGGCCACATCTCGGATGCCACGGCGGTCTCCCCGCCCACCACTGCCATCTTTCAGCAGTTCCACCACCTTGGTCTGGCTTGCAGGGTCCAGGCCCTAAGGAAGTGGAGGGCATATTAGGTGAAAAACAGGGCCAAGTAGGTCCCTGCCCAGTCCTCAGGTCTGTCGCCCACCTGCTTGCGGCTGCGGCTGGCACAGTCCTCCAGTGTGTGTGCAGCTTCCAGCTTGCCCTGGCGCCGGTACAGGGCCCCCAAGCTGCGCAGGGTGGTGTTGACTGTGGGGCTGTGGACAGGACAGCGGGACAGTCTCAAATTCTGTGTTCCCCAGGAACCAGGGCCTATCCTGGCAGCCAGCCCATACTGAGCTCCAAGGAACCAGCCGGCCAGCCAAGATCTCAACCCTCCTAGGTGTCAAATCCTGTGAGAGGAGACCCAACTGCACTCTCCATCTTAGAATCACCCCAGGGCTTGGGACCTGGCCCCAGGGACCTAAGTGGGATATTGCCACTAGGACTAAAAGCTGGGAGACTCAAGCCCTGGCTGAGTAGCTCAGCTGGCAGAGCATCATCCTGATACACCAAGGGGTATTTCGATCCTTGGTCAGGGCGCATACAAGAATCAACCAATGAATGCATAATAAGTGGAACAACAGATTGATGTTTCTGTTTCTCCTTCCCTTCCTCTCTCTAAAAATCAATAAATAAAAATTAAAAAAAGAAAAAGAAAAGCTGGGAGACCCACGAATCAGATAATCAAGTTTTCCCAGTACAGAAAGCCGTTTTGGGGTGGCCTGTGAGCCAGGCCTTGGAAGAGAAGCTGATAGAGAAGGGGTAAGCAGTATGAATTGTGCAGCCAGCCACAGCCCTCACCCAGGATACTGTTTCCCTGCGACCTGCTCTACCACCAGCCCTGCCCCGTCGTCCTCACCTGTCCACTTTACAGGCCTTGTACCAGCTGCCATATTCCCCATAGGCAGTGCTATCCCGGCGCTTATCCTGGGGGAAGAATGGTCAGGGGTGGTGGGAAGAGAAGGCCCTCCCCTCCACACCCCCACCTTTACCCTCCCTCCCTGGACACCCACTCCAGCCGTCCCGCAGTGCTTACTACCTTGGTCTCCTCCCGTTCCTCTGCGTGCATCCAGATGGGCTTGTTGTCCCCTGGGGAGAAAAGGGGGGCTGTCACCAGCCTCCCATTTAGGCCTCTCCTGGTTGGGCTCGACATAGAACTGGGGTCTGGGGAGGGGGTCAGGGGAAGCCAGGAAGAATCAGGGTTGGGCTTTGTTGAATGAATGAACAAGAATCAGACCGAAAACATTAGTGAGCCTCCTCTGAAACAGATGACTGTGGCACAGGCTTGTGCTGGAGGGGCTTGGGGGAGCAGACCCTTAGTCACCTTGGGCCCACAACTGAGCCTGAATGATGGGCCCGGCTGAAGGACCCAGAGCAGGAAATGATTGACCATCAGGGGCCAGAAGGTAGCTTCCCAGAGAGGGAGACACTTGGGCTGGGCCTTCATGGTGAGCAGAAGTTTCCCAGTAGAGAAAGGGGAAAGACTCTGGGTCAAGGGCATGGGGTATACAAAGGGTGTGCATGGCACCGACAGGGCCCAGGAGGTGTGTGTACATGCTCACATGTGCACATGACACCCCAGGCATGGGGGCCTGCCTGCCTGCCCACTGTGGATGTTGATGGTAGAATGAGCCTGTGCCAGGTGAGCTGGGGGCACATGGCAGTCATGGACTCACCATTGACAGAGCCAAACTCCTTCTCGTGAGCACGGGTGAGGATCTCCTTGTACAGGGTCTCTGCATCCTGGTACTTGCCCTGCTTCAGGTAGCAGGAGGCCTGCAGAGGCAGGGGTCAGAGGAAAAGCAGGATGCAGGGACCTGAGCCTTTTCCTTTCCTTCTCCCTCCCTCCCTCCCTCCCTGCCGCAGCTCCTCCTGGCCCAGGGTACCAGGTTGTTCTTGGTCTTGGCCACGTTGGGATCATCAGGCCCGAGGCGTGTGGCGTAGATTTCCAGTGCCCGCCGGTAGTAGTATTCTACCTCCTCAGCTTTGCCCTGGTTCTGGCAGAGCAGTGCCAGGTTGCTCAGCTGCTTGGCCACGTCTGGATGAAATTTTCCCAGGACCTGGGATGGGAGCAGAAGCTAGTGGCTAGGCTCAGAGCTGGCCTAGGCCCCCTGCCTGGCCTGCCCAGCCCTGCCTGCTCCCACCTTCTCCCGGATCTCCAGTGCCCGCTTGCACAGAGGCTCGGCCTCCTTGTACTTGCCCCGCTTGCCGTACAGAACTGCCAGGTTGTTTAATGTTGCAGCCACCTGGGGGGTTTGGAGAATAGATGGAGGCTCTGTGACCCGGGGCCCTGCTGGCCAAGGGTTCTGAGACCTGGGAGCTGCAGAGAGCAGCAGCAGCCCCAACCTCCACCCACCCTCACTCACAGCTGGGTGGTCCTTGCCCAGCGTCTTCTCGCGAATGGCCAGGGCATCATTGAGCAGGTGAGCAGCCTCCTTGTACTTGTTCTGGTCCCTGGGGGAGGTGGAAGTATGGTAAGATTATCCCCCAGCCTGGGCCCTGCCCTTAGTGGTCTGAGATCCCTTGCTCACTCCTGTATTTACTGAGCGGGCATGACTATGACCCAGAGCATGGGGAAACCTGGTCAGCCCGTCCTCCTGGAGCTCAGGGGCTTTGGGTAATTCACTCACAACTTACCAGGGCATACAGTGCTGGGGTATGAAACAGGCTCACCCAGAACCCACCCGCTCCGCCTCGTGCCCAATGCACGTTGTTCTGTATTCTCCAGTGCCCTTGCTCATTCTGCTCTTCCTGGTGGGAAACCTTTTCTAATCCTCTCATGTTCTGGGAACATTCACCTTTTACCAAAGACCCTACTCTAGCCACAGCCTAGAGAAGCTGTGCCGACTCCCTGGTGCCCTGGGAGTCCTCATGTGCTGCCCCTTCCCTGGTTATTTCCAAACCTTTCTCCTCCACTAGCCTGAGGCTTATTCACATCTACAGCCCAGGCCCATGCAGGCCCAGGCCCTGTGGGCTCAGCCCCCTTGGCACAAGCTCCTCTCTCTGCTGCCCAAGTGCCTGGAGAAACCCAAGTCCTGGCCCATGGCAGGCACTGAGGGTTTGTGACCCAGGGAGGGAGCCTTCAGGAAAAACACAGGCACTGCCATGGATGCCTGTGGCCAGAGAAGCCTCACCGATAGACCAGCGCCAGGATATTCAGCATGGTGGCCACGTCGGGGTGGTCATGGCCGGACGTTTTCTCCAGGTCTTCCAGTGCCTGCTTGCAGAGGGGCACGGCCACCTCATAGCGGCCCTGGGAGGCATACTGGATCACCAGGTTGTGCAGGGTACGGAGCCGTGCTGGGATTTCATAGCCTCCATGCTGGGCAGCCACATCCCCTCCTCCAGGGCTGGGGGCTGCAAGGCCAAGGGTAGAAACTCAAATGTACCTAATTGCCCCCTGGGCTGGACTGGTACATGCCAACCATGCCTCTAACTTACCTGACATGTGGCCCTAGGCAAGTTACTAACTATTCTGCCTCAATTTCTTCATCTACAGAGTCACCCCCCAGAAAGAGTGGGCAATGTCCCAGTCCCAGTTTCAAGCTGTGTCCTAGCAAACTACCTGCCCTCGGAGCCGCCGGAGGAGGCTCTGAAATGCACAGGGCACTAAGCAAGGTGAGCACTGGCCCAGGGCTCACACTGCACTGAACCCTCCTTTAACCCTCAGAGGAGGCTGAGAGGAAACAAAACTCTACCAGTGATCACAGAGCAACGAGTGGCACAGTAGGACTTGAACCCAGGCTGGGCTGTAGTACCAGCTCCGCACAGAGCTTGGGGTGGGGCAGGTGGTAGGGAAACCTGTCAGTTACGCTCTAACATGCTGGGATGTGATGATCAGAAATGAGGCAGGAAGGAACATGGCAGCCATTTGATTCCTGTTTCTGGTGATCTCTGAGGACCAAGGACCAGGAATTTGTTCAGCCCTTCCTACCCCCACCCCGAGAACCAGCTGCCCCTCCGCACCTGAGCTCTGTTCCTCCTCGTTGGGGAACAGGTCATCCAGAGAGTCTTTGGGGACCTCCCCCTTCTCCTCCTGGGCAGGAAGACAGGGCGAGATCAGGGAAGAGGGGGCGAGGCAGCCCAGGTGTCAGTGGCTGGGTGGGAGCGGAGTGTGCTCTGTGCCGCCTGCTCCCTGCTCCCAGGCTCCTCTGCCTGCTGGCCTTTCAGTGGCTGTGGCAGGACTCACGTTGGGGGAGGCGTCCTCATCCAGCTTTCGGATCTGGCTCATGAACAGCAAGTGCTGCTTCTCCTCCTCGAGCTGGGCCACGGCCTGCTCGCTGCGCTGCAGCTTCTGCTGCGTCCCCGCCAGCTCCTCTCGCAGCCACTGGTTCTCCTGCACCAGGCGCCGCACCTGAGCCCGCAGCTTCTGCTTCTCCGACTCCACGGCGCCCAGGTGGCTCGACAGTGCCAGGATCACCTGTGGCAGCAGCGGGAGCGGGTCAGAGCCCTCACCACCCACAGCCCGGGCCTCCTGGGGCCCAGGAAGGGCTGAGCCTGGCCCTGTCTGTGAGAAGCTGCAGGGCTGAGTGACTTGAAGTTCTCCTCTCACCAAGGGAGTTTTCTCTCAAGGCCCCAAATAGACCATAGTCCAAGACTGAACCCAGAAGGCTTGGGGATCCCCAACTCCTTCCCTCTGGGGTCAGAAGTCCTGGCTCCCAGACTGATTTTGCTGGACTCTAAGAAAGTCCATCCCTTTTCCTGGGCCTCCAGCTAGTCCTCTGCATTGATGGTCCAGCTCCCACTCATTGGCTGACGGTGAACAGGGGGAGTTGGGGTGCTGTGCTTTCCCAGAGCTAGCCATTTTCTTCCTTTGTCTCTCTTGGGGATTGTACTCAAGGCCCTGCAGCCACAGCCACTGTACCACTGCCTCCTGCCCCAGAAACCTTGACAGATGACTGGAAGACCCCATCCTGACTTCTGCCAAGGCTAGACCCTGCCCTTCTGCAGCCCCCAGGGAGGGATGCGGTACATATACCAGCAGATGGTCTGCGAACCATAGGGCAGGTAAGGAGACCCAGAAGCCTACTCTTAGCCCTACCCTCGCCCCAACCTCTGATTCCTTTCCTGAGCTTCCAGGCTCTTCCTGCCTTGAGGCCTTGCATATGCTCCACCCTTGTTTCCATCATTCACTTTCGGAGGCATTTCTGCAGTGAAGTTTCTTCTCTCTTATGCCCCCGGGCCCAGGAAAGCAGGGCACCGTCCCCCCCCTCCCCCCAGCATCCTGTTGCCCGTCTGTGCCAGTGCCTGCACACACTGCGGGGGGGAGGGAAGGGGGGTTCATCTCTGTATCTGGCAGCCAATCATTGCCCTTCCAGAGGGCCAGGCAGTCTCGGACCCTGCACTTTCTAGTTGATTAGCAACTACTGTGACAAGTGTTCACAACCACTAGCTTTTTAAAAAACTCCCCTAAACAGCCTGAAAGTGTATATAGCAGATGGCATGATCCCTATTTTAAAGACAAGGAAACCAAGAGGATACCACCTGCTCAGGATTCAGAGCCAGCCAGTCTCTCAGCCAAGATTCGAGGAGGCCAAGACTCTTTCCCCCAGAGCCTGACTCCTTCTCCATCTGCATATTGTCCTAGCACAGTGGTTGGCAAACTGCGGCCCCTTGAGTGTGGCTCTTCCACAAAATACCACATGTGGGCACACACATACAGTGCGATTGAAACTTCATGGCCACACTCAAGGGGCCAAAGAGCCGCATGTGGCTCGCGAGCCGCAGTTTGCCGACCACTGTCCTAGCAGCCCAAATGAAGAGGGCCAAAACAGAACTCTAATCATGCGGGCTCTCTCATCCCCTTAACTCGCTCCAACCACGAACCTGGGAGTGACCCTGTGCCCCTCTCTCCCTCACACCATTCTCAAGTCCTCCTGGACCTACCTACCTCCCGAACATCTACAACTGGCTCCCTTCTCTCCACCCTCATGGCCAACACTTTAGTCCAAGCCACCATTTCTCATTTGAATTCCAACAGTGGTTTCCAACTACCTCCATCCTTGACCCACTATAGTTCATTCTCCATACCTCAGCCCCACGGAGACTTTAAAACCTAAGTCATTCTGTGTCCCTTGACTGCTTCAAGCCCTCCAATGTCCCAATGTCCTGAGACTGAAACCCAAACGAGTAAGGCACAGCATGACCTGGCCCTGCCTTCCCCATAGGCCTTTTCTGACCTTCTCTCCTGCCCCATGAAGCTCCAGTCATATAGGTCTTTTCTCGAGTCTCCCATTGCAAGATTTTTCCTACCCCAGGACCTTTGCACATGCAACCTCTCCCTCCTCCCTTTTCTGGAGACTAGTCCATTTCTTCCTTCGGGTCTTGGTTTAAATGCCATTCCTCAGAAGTCTTAACCGACTAATAGATAAGACTTCCCACTTAAAGCTACTACGAGATTTTGTTCTTTTCTTTGGAGGATTTATCATGTGTTCCTGTCTTCCAAATGGACTAGAGCAGGAATCTAGTCTGCATCCCTGGCACCTAACACATTGCCTGGCACATAGTAGGTATTTGAAAACGTACCTGTTAATGAGTAAATAAAAGAATGACTGGGGGAGGGAGTAAGGTTTTCCTGTGCCATTACGTCTTTGCTACCCAGCAGAGAAGCTAGGAACAGGGTTCTACGCGGGGGCTAAAGGATGGCTGTCAGGCTTCTCCCGGGGCGAGGCCCCGTGGAGTCTCCAAAGCCCATTCATGTATCCAGCGGCTCTTTACTGGGGTCCTGCATGGAGCTCCAGGGGACAGACGCGTCCTGCTCTGTTCGGTTCCTACGGCGCCAGAATTCCTCCGGCACCTCCAACCCTCCCTCCTGTCACCTCCCTGCTCGCACGCCGCACAGGCCTACCTGGGCCTCCCCCAGCCCCAGCTCGATGGCTTCCAGGGAGCGGCGCAGGAGGACACAGCGTTCCTGCGAGCCGGGCTCCGCCTCGCCGGCTTCGGGGGCGACCAAGGGGGCGAGAAGGGCGCGATGCTCCCCGCGCAGGGTCTCCAGCCCCTGGATGACGGCCTTGGTGCCCAGCACGATCTCATCCTGGCTCAGCTTCTCCTCTCGCGGGAGCACCATCGTGGCCATGGCCTCGCCGCCTGTGAGGGCGAGGAGGGGGCGGGCAGGCAGGTGCGGGGCCACCGCGCCCGCAGCCCCGGGTTCGGTAAACACCTCCGTCCCCGGACGCCGGGGTCCCCGGGGCGCCCCGCTGCCTGGCCGGCAGCCCCCGCCGCGCCTGCGCTGGGCCTCCAGGGGGCGCGCTCGGCTCGCCTGGGCCCGGGAGACGCAATGCGGTGAGACCGGTGAGGCTGGACCCAGATTCGGCCCAGACCACCGGCTCCGGCCGGCGTGGGCGGCTCAGTCTCGGGGGAACCCCTCAGGCAGGGCGGGGCGCGTCGGAGGAGGGTCCTGCGGGGATCGTGGGGTCCCACTCCCAGGCGGGAGACCCCGGCCCCTCCCGGAGCGCCAGCCCCAGCCCCGACCGGCGGGCCGGCCACAGAGCCCCTCCTCCCGTCAGGCCGAGCCCGGGAGACCCTTCCCCGGGGAGCCCGGACCCCAGGTCTCCGTCACCCCAGCCCCGCCCACGGCGACCCTCCCCATAGGCCGGCGCCACCCGACCGGGCCCAGCTCCCGCCCCCGGCCCCCCAGGCCGCGCCCCCTCCACGAGGGTGGGCCCGCGACGACCCTGCCCCCGGCCGGCCCGGAGCCCGGTCTCCCGGCCCCACCGGCCCCCGCGGACCTGCGCCTCCCGCTCGGGCCGGCTCCCGCTCCGACTCCCGCCCCGTTTCACTCCGACCGGCCGCCGTGAACGGGTCCCACCGCCTCCATCCCGCCGCCCTTCCCAACAGTCTCCGCGCCGCCTTAAAGGTGAAGCCACTACCTCGGGCGTCGGAGGGGGCGAAACACGCTCTCCGCCGCCGGCCGCCTTAAAGGAGCGCGAGCCGGGCCTGCTCCGGGCCGGGGCGGGGCCACCGGGCGGGGCGGGGCCGGGGCGCCGGGTCCCGGGAGCCGCCCCCACGCCCCCGCGGCCTCGGCTTCCTCCTCTATCAGCCGCGGGAGCGCGGGGCTCGGGAAACGGTGAGCCTCGGCCACCCGGTACCGCGGCCCGAGAGGACGGCGAGAGGAACGGGGCACAGGGGCCCGATCCACAGCGAGAACGGCCTCTGTTGGCGTTTATCGAGGGCGCTGCCGCTTTCTAGTCGCGGCGTCAGATGCTTCGGTGCCTTAGAGGGTGAAGCCGCTCAGCGCTCGCGAGGACCCGACGGAGCGGGCTCTGCTGTCCCCGCATCTCTCAGCGCTGACCGCCCACCTGACCCCTTCGGAGCTGTTCCTTTCCCTGCGGATTCACTGCAACTCAGGGCTGCCTCGTGGGCTTGGGGAGAAAAGGGTGGCCAAGGGCAGCCGGGCATCTGCCAAACCGAAGACTCGTGGCCTGTGTGTGGACACAGCAGATGCCGTTGAACGGATGCACAGGACCAGGCAATGACGTCATCCGGGGCTCAGATGAAATATCGCCTCTTCAGAGAGCCCTTCCCTGACTCCCTGCCGCTCCCCCCACGTGGAGCGGCCCTGCAGCCCACCCCGTGCACCCAGGTCGTTCTCTCTCCAGCATGTATCCCTCCCGACATTTTTACTGTCGGTGTCCTGTCTCCTCCCCAGAACGCAGCCCTGCCGTCTTGCTCACTCCCAGAGCAGCCCCGGGCCAGCCACACAGCAGCTCCTTAAGTGCCGGTGTTTAAAAAGGGCAGAAGGGCGCACCTGTGGGCCTTGGCAGGCCCGGGCAGACCCAGGTTTTGGTCTGGTGCGCTGCAGCCCTGGATTGGTGGCCACCCTGGCCCTGCCCTAGGTCGATGTCATTCGTGGGTGCCAGCAGCATAACCACCCGACAAAACCTGCGAAGCAAGGCCTGGTGTCAGTACCAGGGATCTGGGTGTTCCTCCGGTCAGGGGGGCTCAGACTCAAATTCCACCAGCTTCGTACGAGACTCTCCTTGGCATCGTCTCTGACAGAGACCTGGCCCAGTGCCCCCAGCTTAAGTATGGTACGCCCTGTGGCAGGGAGCTCACCGCCTTCTGCTGTGAGGCTTCCCTAAAGGTTAAAAAGGTTTCCCTTAGACAGCCGGCACAGTGCCTTCCTGCAGCGCTCCCCCGCCACTCCGCAGCTCGCTCTTCTGGGAGAGCCACCTGCCCTCCTTTGCCAATGAAGATGTTTGGAGACAGCGATGTTCTCCTCACCCATTCCTGCCCCTTCGCATCCTGAATTCTCTTTTCAGAGTGTCGTTTAGCGTTTCTGTCCAGACACTGCTTACAATGTGGTGCTCAGTCCAGGGCCCAGGGATCCAGCAGGGAGTGAACTGCGCAGATCACAGAAGGATGGTCCCCTCTTTTTCTTTTCTTTTATGTATATGTATATATTGATTCCAGAGAGGGAGAGAGAGATAGAAACATCAATGATGAGAGAGAATCATTGACCAGCTGCCTCCTGCAGGCCCCCTACTAGGGATCAAGCCCGCAAACCCGGGCATGTGCCTTGACTGGAATTGGACCTGGGACTCTTCAGTCCGCAGGCCGACACTCTATCCACTAAGCCAGGCCAGCTAGGGCTGGTCCCCTCTTCATGAACCTGTCCACTGTGAAGCTACGAGTCAGGCTGACCTTGACAGCCACCACACCACATCTGCCGAGGGTAAGCTTGTCAGCTAAAACCCTAGATTGGGTGTGTCCCAGCTCTATCCAGTTTCCTCTCCCCAGTCCTGTGCTTCTGCCAATGATTTCCCCCAGTGATTTTGTTGTTGTTAATTCTCACCTGAAGATGCTTTTTTCATTTTTTTTTTTTTCTATAGAGTGGAAGGGACAGGAAGCCAGAAACATCAGTGTGAGAGAGACACATCAATAGGCTGTCTCCCACATGTGTCCCGACTGGGGCCCAGGGATTGAGCCTGCAACTAATGTAGGTGCCCTTGACCAGAATTGAACCCGAGATCCTTTTGTCTGAGGCAAACACTCTAACCACTAAACAACACAGGTCAGGGCCTCAGTTATTTTTAAAGCTAGTAATTAATATAGTCATCTAATGAAAAACTCAAAAGGCAGACACAAGTTACGATGAAATTAAGTTCTTTTTTTTTAATCCTCACCTGAGGGTATTTTTTCCATTGATTTTCAGAGAGTGGGAGAGGGAAAGACAGAAACACATCAATTAGTTGCCTCTTGCACTCGCCCTGACCAGGGCCCCAGGCCAGGGAGGAGCCTGCAACCTACGTACATGCCCTTGACCTTGACCGGAATCAAACCCAGGACCCTTCAGTCTGCAGGCCGACACTCTATCCACTGCGCCAAACCAGCTAGGGCTGAAGTTCTTTATTTTGACCACTGTCCTCAGCCATGCAGCTTCCCTGCCCAGAAGCACCTGCTGTTAGCAGTTTGTGCATCCATCAGTTGTTTGCAGAATTGTGTCTATCCTTGTCAATTTCCTTTGGTCAGTTCCTTCCGCGCTCTGAAGACAGGAGTCTTTGGCATTTGGGGTCTGCGGTCTTTCAGCCCTCACACTGGCCCCTCTCCCAGAGGCGCTCTGGCGCAGTGTGATAAGCCTGCCTCTGTTACGGAGGCCCCAAAGCCATGGCTGCACTCCCAGCTTGCCTACAAGTTCACAGGGAGGAAACAGAATCCGGAACCCAGGGCATCTTTGGTTCTTGACGAGGCTGGGTTTCAGAATCTCGTGAAGAAACTGTTAGAAGGCTCTCCTAGAGATGGGGATTTGGTGGTGCCAGGCCCTATTTTAAAACTTCAGAGGTGCCTGTGATGTGTACCCTAGGTTAAAAGCCTGTGCTTCATTTTATAAGGAAACAGGCCCAGAAGAAGGGAAAGCAGCTGCATGAGGTGAGAGAGTGATGTTCCCCGGAAGCTCAGTGATCCCTGTCCTTCCCTAATCTAGAGTCCAGGTCATTTTGTACCAGCGTGTGAGAGACAACACTGACCGCACGGAGTAGAGGTCCAGAGAACCGAGGTCAAGGTGCTTGTTCACACCTGCACAGAAGCACAGCTGCACACAGCCTCAGGCAGTTTCACCCAGAGGCACTGCGCCTGCGTGCCACACGCACACCTCCATGTTTGTGGGTTTCTAGGCACTCAAGGTGTCAACTACACATGGCCGAGTACAAACACATATCCACAAAACCTGCTTTCTTCCCTTGTGGGTTCTCTCTAATAAAGAAGCACTTTTTCTTTAATCATCTTTTTCCAGGTGGATGGAAAGAGCATTTTCTTTTTTTAAATATGTTTTTATTGATTTCAGAGAGGAAAGGAGAGGGACAGAGAGATAGGAACATCAATGATGAGAGAGAACCATTGATCGGAACCCGCAACCTGGGCATGTGCCCTTGACGAGGATCGAACCTGAGACTCTTCAGTCTGCAGGCCAACACTCTATCCACTGAGCCAAACCAGCTAGGGCTGGAAATGACTTTTGCTGGGCTCTTGTTCTGGCCTTCCCGCTAATTCCCTGCAGGCTTTGTGGTTTCTCTTGAGATTCTCTTTGGGCACCTGGCCCTGCTCCTCCCTGCCTGCCGGCTGGAAGGAAGGCTGGGCCAGCCCTGCCGGTTCTCAGCCTCTTATCTTGCTTTCAGTGCTTGACCTTGCATGTGTCCAAGCCTTTTCAACCCTCGGCTTTTTATCTTGTCCCTGAGGATTATACTGTGAATCTCGCACAGGAAGGGACTGTAACTTCATCTGCTCTGTTCTGCACACCCCTTCCTGCCTCCCCACTCCCCCGCCCCCCCCTCCGCCCCACCAGGCTGGTCCCCTGCCAGGCTGCTGATAGGTGCTCCGTTAGGGAGAGGAAAGGAAGGAGCCTATAGTCAGCGGTGATTCAGCTCCTTATGCCATTTTCCACAGAGCTCATCGGCTCACCCCACTGGTCCCAAGCCTGGGGAAGTCCTTCTTGCTACTTTTAATATTGTTTCCTCCCTGAAAATCCCTCCCTCTGCTTCCCCAGGGGAAGCCTTGGATTCTCAGAAGCACACACTTCACTGAAGTCTGCTTTCTTAAATGATTCTTTTCCCCTTGGCTAGCTTCATGCCTTTATTTTTTTTTAAATCCTCACCCGACGATATTTTTTAAAGAGAGGAGGAGGAGGAGGAGAGAGAGAGAAACATTGACACATCAATTAGTTGCCTCCTGCACATACCCTGACAGGGGCTGGGGACGAACCTGCAACTGAGGTATGTCCCCTTGGCAGGAATCGAACCATAGCCCCTTCTGTCCATGAGCTGACGCTCTAACCGCTGAGCAAAACTGGCCAGGCCACTCCTTTTTTTGAAGTGGCTGGGGTCATCCCCACCCTGAAACATCTGGGAGTCTCCTTAAAGTTCATGTGTCCCCACGGATTGCACATCTCACTGCTTCCTGAGGGGCCTGTGCCATTGTGAACACCTCTGGTTGTCAGTTTTTTCTGCTATTGAGTCTGCTCAGAGCTCCCCTGAGAGGCTCCTGGCTCCTGTCCTGGCAGCCACATGGTAAAGCTGCACCTCTCCTCCTGTGTCTCCCCCTGGACTAAAAGGGTCCCGCCTGCTCAGTGGGGTCAGATGTGCTACGTTCAAAGCCATGTTTCTCCACTTGCCAGCTGTGCAGACTTACCCACATTATTACTCTATGTTTCCTCATCTGTAGAATGAGGTTCCTAATCCCCGATCTACCTTGTTGAGTCCTCAAGAGAACAGTGGCTCAGAGGTTGAGCATCAACCTATGGACCAGGAGGTCACAGTTCAATTCCCAGTCGGGGCACATGCCCAAGTTGCAGGTCCGATCTCCAGTGTGGGGCATGCAGGAGGCAGCCGATCGATGATTCTGCCATCATTGATGTTTCTGTCTCTCTCCCTCTCCCTTCCTCTCTGAAGTCATAGAAATATATTTAAAAAAATAAAATTAAAAAAAGAATGGCATAAGTAGCAGAGTTCAGATATTTTTATGCTTTGTACCTAGCAGACACTATTCCTAATAGTTATTATCACCATCTGTTCAAGCTCACTACTGAACAGATCCGGTGCTAGTGAGTGGACAGTGGGGAGAAAAATATGAAATGGAAGGCAATCTCTGTGTACAGTGGTGTTGGAGAGAAAACACATTCAGAACGAGTGAGCAGCAGAGAGAAAACAAGTCTGAATATAAGTTTGGTGCTGGATGTAGGTGCCCTACATGGTCAAGATGGCGGGAGCTCAGCCTGGCGGGGGGCAATCTCACCTCTGCCCAAGGTCGGCTCTCCCACATGCCAAGGAAGCCCAGCTCTCCATCCAGCCCCGATCACTCCCCTGAGCTCCATCCAGACCTAGATATTCAACTCCAGTTGGATGCCCACCTGTGAATAGCACATCACCTCACCCCAAACCTCTCACCTCCCAGGATGTCCCACCATCTGCCCATTTGCTCGCGGCAGATGGTCAGTCCCCATCCTCGGCTCTTTGTCCTGTGATTCTATTTCTTAACCAGCTTGTTGATTCCACCTCTTAAATAAGGCTCAAGTCTCCTTTTCCCACCTCTTCTACCCTGCCTTCGCCTATGTCTTGGCCACATCTTTTCTGAATTGCTATCACTCCCTTCCAACTCTTCTGGTCTCCAGTCTCATTACCTTCCACTGTTGTAGCAGGTGATCTTTCTAAAGTCCATCGCCTTACCTTTCTGCCTAAAACCCTTTCTTGGCCCCGCACTGGTCTCAGGGTAAACTGCACAGTCTAAGCCATGCACAGAGCAGTAATGATCACAGCTACAAGGCTCCTCAGTGCCCTGGCTGCTTCCTGTCCCTCTGCCCTCTCACTATCCCCATTGCTTTTCAGCCACACTAACCACCTGTGGGTCTCAGAATGGGCCAGACTCTCTTATCTCTGGTTGTTGCAAATTTTATACCCAGAACATCCATCGTGTTGGGCATCTTTTGCTCAGGTGTCATTTCCTTTGAGACATCTTCCCGGACACCCCCTCCCAAGCTGCATTAGATGCCTCGCCCCTCCCCCCGCGGGCTGCTGTGCAACCTGCTGGCTGTGTGGCAATTGTCTATTTGTCTGTCTCCCCTGCTAGCCTCGGAGTTCTCCTAAAGGTAAGGACCCAACCCTGTGTCCATCCTGGTACCATCACACCTAGGACAGGAGTGGCCCACAGTAGGACTTCATACACATAGGACACAGGGATGGGTGGGAAGTTGGGATCTGAGTTGAGTCTTGAGAGGTGGTCTGGAATCTGATGAGCCATGTTAGAAACCTGGCTCCCTCTCCCCCAGTCTGTGTGCCTTGGACAAGTGACAGAACCCCGACACGTTCTTTTAGCAAGCTGAGTGTCTGCCAGGTCCAGAGTGATGGGTGCTGGAGATGCAGCAAGAGTCAGCCCAGTCCCTCCCCGCCTGGAATCCGCGTTCTAATGTGCTACAAAGACATTATGGCAGGTGACAGCTTTGGGCTGGGTGGTCGGGAAAGCCTTTCTGAGGAGGTGATGAGTAGGTGAAGGGGGTAAGTGTGGGGCAGTGAGAGCACGTTAAGGCCCGTGTGCAGGGAGCGGGGATCTGATTATTGAAATGTCAGTGTTGGCTGAAGGATGAAACATGCAACCCAGGGACATGCCCCTGACCAGGAATTGAGCCCGTGCATGCTGCTGACACTATACCACTGAGCCACACCACTGAGCCATACCAGCCAGGGCTGATTAACATTTTAAAAGGCTCTTGTGTGCAGAACAGACTCCTGGAAGAGCAGCTGGAAGCCAAGATAATGCGGAGCCTTTGCAGTTTCCGGACAAGAGGAAACAGCCACAGTGAAAGCAGTGAGGACCCGCTGGGTTCTGGATCTGCCTTAAGGAAAGGCCGATAGGATCTGCTTGGGGACTGGCTGTTGAGTATGAGAACAAGAGGAGTCAAGGACAATTTCAAAGTTTCTGGCCTCAGCAACTGAAGAACGGAGGGAGAAGCCTGTGCAGAGGGAGCCTTCACACCGCAGGGCTGGGAGGCCAGAGGTGAGAGCCCCGAGTTGTCCAGGGTTTCAAGGCCACTGGACAGAGCACCCTGCTAAGGGAGGCCGAGGGCGCAGCTGGCAAGTGGGAGGAGAGCAGTGCTGGCCATAGGTCAAGGAGAAAGTGATTCTAACAGGGAGAGTGCGCGTGGAATGCTACTGATGGGCCACACAAGAAAACAGACCCTTGATTTGGCAGACCAGGCCATCGGTGACCTTGGTAAGAGGACTTTTAGAAAACAGCCAGAAGGAGTGGGGGGTGGGGAGGTGGGGAGGGGAGTGTGGAGAAAGGGAGAGCGAACAAACTCTAGGGGAGCAGACATGGTGTGACAAACTGAAGGGTATCAAGAATCAGGGATGTAGCTCTGGCTAGTGTGGCTTGGAGCGTACACCAAAAAGGTTTTGGGTTTGGTTCCTGGTCAGGGTACATACCCAAGTTGTGGGTTCGATTCCTAGTCAGGATGCATATGGGAGGCAATCAATGTTTCTCTCTCACATCGATGTTTCTCTTTCCCTCTCCCTCTCCCTTCCTCTCTCTAAAATCAATGAAAACAAGCCCTAGCCAGGTAGCTCAGTTGGTTAGAACATCGTCCCAATATGCCCAGGTTGTGGGTTCAATCCCTGGCCAGGGCACATACAAGAAGCAACCTAATGGATGCATAAATAAGTGGAACAACAAAACCATGTTTCTCTCCAGGAAGAGTTTCCCTAGAATGAATAAAAATAAAAAATAAAATAAAATCAGTAAAAACATATCCTCAGGTAAAGATTAAAAAAAAAAAAAGAATCAGGGAAGTGGTTGCTGCCCTGTAAAGACACAGAACATGGCCCTGACTGGTCTGGCTCAGTGGATAGAGCGTCGGCCTGTGGACTGAAGGGTCCCAGGTTCGATTCCAGTCAAGGGCATGTACCTTGGTTGCAGGCACATCCCCAGTGTGGGGTGTGCAAGAGGCAGCTGATCGATGTTTCTCTCTCATCGATGTTTCTAACTCTCTATCCCTCTCCCTTCCTCTCGGAAAAAAATCAGTAAAATATGTTTTTAGAAAAAAAAAAAAAAAAAAAAGACACAGAACATGGTCATCTGTGACCGGAGAGAGCTGTCACCAGAACCCAACCTGCTGGCACCCTGATCTCAGACTTCCAGCCTTCTGAACTGTAAGAAATAAATACTTGTTTTTATAAGAAAAAAGAAAGAAAAATCAGAGAAGTTGTTTGTAACACGGGAGCTATTACTGTGTGTTTGTGAAAGAGCCACAGAGAATGGGAGGGGCTGGTGCATGAGTGAAGCCCTGGAGGTGGGAGCAGAGGCGGTTGATGGTCACAGGCAGAGGCGGAGGCCCTCGGTAGATGCAGGGAGGCCGCAGAAGTTCATGCCTCCTCCTTCCTCTCATCTCCCCATCACCCTCTTCTCAGCTCTGTGCTGGAACCTGAGAGGGTGAGGAGCTGGGACCCCAGTCCACCTGCCCCACACCCCTCCGGCGTGGGACTCCCATAGGGCTCCCAGGTGCCCACCGCCTCCACCCCGCCTGTGCCCTCCGCTGCCTGCTCCCAGGAAGGCCTCCCGCAGGCCTGTTCACGCTGCCTGAGGAACACTCATGTTCCCTCGTCACCTCAGACACATCTGTGGTGTTCCTCTCCCCGACCAGGTTGTACACCTTGTTTGACAACTAATGTGCAGGTTGCATTCTGGGACACTTCATAGACCTCACTTGGTTGTCCCCCTGGGGAGGCAGGACTAGTTCCATTTTCTTTTCTTAAAATATATTTTTATTGATTTCAGAGAGGAAGGGAGAGGGAAAGAGAGAGAAACACTTATTGGCTGCCTCCTGCACACCTGCCACTGGGGATGGAGCCTAAAACCTGGGCATGTGCCCTGACCGGGAATTGACCCGTGACCTCCTGGTTCATAGGTCGATGCTGAACCACTGAGCCATGCCAGTCGGGCCTAGTTCCATTTTCTAGGCTGAGTTTGCATAGGGCCAAACCCCTATTAAGTCATCTGGCCACAGGAGCTTGGGGAGCCAGTGACCGCCTACCCCACTTGGCCGCCCACCCCTCTCTGGTTGTGCTGCAGGGTGTGGATGCCAAGCCCCCCATCTGGACACTTGTTCACGAGAGGAGGCTTGGCGTGCAGGCCTGTCCTGGGAGCAGGGGCTAGGGCTGTTTGCCATGCTAAGGTTAAGGGCGGCAGGCGGGCCTCATTGATGGACCCCAGCCCCACCCCTCCACCTGCAGAGGCAGAGCCCTTTGACCTCAGACTTCACCAACAGCCAGAAACTAGGAGTCAGCCTGGTAGGGGAAGAAGCCAAGTGCTAATCTTCAATCAGAAGAGAACCCGCAACATGTTGCTATCTTGGGAGGTGGGTTTGGGAATGCTGAATCCCAGGGGAAAAGGGGACTTCAGTGGGAATGGTATTATTTCTGTTTCTGATTTCTGCTTGCCCCCTAATGACAAGACACCTTCCTGCCTGTTTTACAATGAAAAACATGGGATTTGCTTCTTTCCAAAGCCAGTTCCTGGTTGATTTTGAGCCAAGTTGGCTGAACTGTGCAGAGGGGTGGGGGTTGGACAGACTCTGTCTCACAGCGAGAGGCAAAGAAGTCCAAGGCTTGCTAGTTGGTAAGAAATCAATTTATTGAATGAAAAAGGCAGCGTCCACTCAGTCCCTCCCACTCCACCCTCTCGGGGCAGGACAGTGGCACAGCCCAGGAGATGCTCTGGGTAGCGGGGCTGAGCCGTGGGTAAGGGCTGGAGGAGTCTGAGGGTGGTATGGAGAATGAGAAAGACAGTTTTCAAAAGGAAGTTATGTGCAAACTTCTGGAAGGGGTGAGGGCAACAGTAAAGTTCTGGAGGTGCTGGTGGGGGATGGAGGGACTCAGTGTGCCTCAGCCTCTTTGGAGAAGGCTGATGGTCGAGGCTGAGGGGCTCAGACCCTGAGTCCCCAGTGAGGGAAGGTATGGAGCCTGCTGGAGGGACCCCGGGCTGGGAGGCTGGGGTTTCAGCCCAAACCAGGGGCCCAGGAGCGAGGCAGGAAGTACAGGACCAGAGAAAGGGAGACAAGTGGACATGAGTGGGAACGGGGTGAAGGGGCTGGGGCCACAGACAGCACACTGTGGGGGTCTGTCTCCCAGCTCTGCAGAGTCCAGCGTTTCAGGAAGAGGCAGAGCTGTGCTGGGTGAAGGGGCGGGAGCAGAGGGAGAGTCATCAACAAGGGAAGCCACAAGGCAGGGACCAGAGCCCAGGTGCGTCACATACGCTACCGAGACCGGCGTGCAGAGGACCAAAGAAATGCTCAGGACACAGGCCACAGCTACAGGGGACTTGGGGGTGGTGAGGCAATGTGTGTGGGCAGACCAGGAAGGCCACTCCGTCGTAGAAATACACAGCATCGCCATAGAAATGCTGTCCGGGGGTGAGGGAGGGGTGGGAGCTGCCCGTTACTGGAGGGAAGGATCCCGGCGGTCAGGCTGACAGCTGGGCTATAGAAAACAGGGGGACTGGACTCCCTGCTCAGGATTCCAGGTAGCCTGTTTCCAGGAAGGGGACCAGTGCCACTGGGGAAAAGAGGTTGGAAGTCAGATGAAGGCAGGCCAGGAGGACTCAATTCCAGGGGCTGGCACCAGAAAGCAAAACCAACATGCCTCGGGCCGGCGGGAGGAAGGAAGAGGTGGGAAAAGGAGGGAGGGCTCGCCCAGGAGGCGCCTGAGCAGTGGGATGGGGCAGCATCTCCGGTGGTAGTGTCCTTCAGGACTAGGCAAGGGAGATGCAGGCCCCAGGGCCAGGAAAGGGGGTGCTGGACCTGGGCCTGCTGGCCCCCCTGCCCGCTGGCAGTGAGGCGGGTGGCAGTGCCAGGAAACAGTGCCCTTAGGTGGTCTTGCTGCCACTGAACAGTCCCACTGGAAAGTGCTTGACATGGGTGGGCCACTGGGCCGCCAGCTGGAAGAACTTGATGTCACTCCACTCGACTCCGTCGATGGACACTGGGGTGACAGGAGAAGGGAGGTGTGACCAGGACCACTAAGCCATCTTCCTAGGGTCCCTGGGGGGGAGGGCAGCACCTCCCTGCCCCACAGTCCCTTGTCTCCCTGTCCCGGCTGCACCCACCTCTCAGCATGGTCTGCTGCTGCTTGGCAGAGCAAATGAGACGACTGATGCCTTCGATGACCTGGCTCTTAGAATCTACCTCCTTTTCTCGAGGTTTCTTGCTCAGGAAGATGGTGGGAACTGGAAAGCAAGCAGGAACCCATCTGTCACAGCCCCTGGTAAAGCAGCCAATCCTCTCCTCCCCCACTACTTCCCTTTCTTCTGTGGGAAGGGGAAGTGATTTGCAAAAAGCCAATCCTTCGTCCCAGGTTCCCAGGATCTTGGAGTTCCTGCCCTGTCCCAGCACGGGCCTCTCCCACACCCCAGGCTACAACATCGTCATGAGTAATGAGGAACTGGGCCCAGATGGCCTCTGAAGCCCCTTCCAGCTCCATATCCTAGGCAGCCTGGGGGGAGCTCGCAGGCCGTGCAGGGCTGGGCTTTCTACCAGTTCTGTCCGTGTTTGTACCAGCTCTGTCTGGGCTGTGGGCCTTGTTCCATTCCTGCTTGAGGAGTGGCAAGAACCGGAGGGCACTGCTGGGCCAACAGGCCTCCCGCCTCAGGCCAGTTTCGGGGGTGCAGATGCAGGTTTTGGCACAGCCCCTACCTACCGCCCCCTCAGGGATCTCTGTGGAACAGAGGTACGAACAGGCCTAGCTGCTTTGGGGTGGAGGGAGGGTCCAGCAGATGAAGGAAGCCTCTGTCCTGACTGCTGGGGAGGTGGGGTGCTAGGAGGGCCCTAGAGTCACCTGGCCACTGCAGGTACACAGCCAGACCTGCAGGTTTACAACCAAAACTGACAGCAGTGAGTGCTGCCCAGCACTGGCTTGGTTGTGTGGATTCCTGCCTGAGTCTCCCAGAGGGCAGTACCCAGGGCCACTCTAACTCTTCCACTGGTGCCTTAAGCCAGCCCTCTTATCTGGAATGGACTGTATTCTCCTTAAGTCTCCCCCCACACCCAGGACATGTTTTTATTGATTTTAGAGAGGGAGGGGAAGGGAGAGAGAGAGAAAGAAACATCAATGTGAGAGAGAACCCAGGGATTGAACCCACAACCCTCTGGTGTATGGGATGATGTTCCAACCAACTGGGCCACTTGGCCAGGGCTCCCCTTTACTGTAAGGCTTGAGCGGCCTCCAGGGTGTGGTGTTAATGTGCTGCTCCAAGGGGTCACGTGATCTTGGGGCTGTTGCATGGAGGTGTCCTCCTCTGTCACCCCATCTATCCCCGAGGGCAGTGGCCGAAAGGCTCCCTTCCTATGGCAGCACTAGCTGCCTTGGTCCCAGAGGTGCTGATGCTCAATAGACAGGGACCAATGACTCACTGGGGACCATTCCTTCGTTACAGAGGTGAGGCAGGACCCCTGGGGACCACATGATACTTGCACTGCTTCACCCTCATCCAAGGTCTCTCAGAAGCAGATTCCTGTCCAGACCCTGAGAGAGGAGACGAGTAGGTCTGGTGGCCCTGATCGTCCCTGGCCTCAGATGTCACTTGCCTTTCTTGTTCTTTTCTTTGGTGACCACGGTCATTGCCATGGTGCTGGAGAGCTGGGCCTCCCCACCATGGGGCAGGCGGGAAACCTGCACTGAGCGGAAGACACTCTTGAGGGTGTTCTTGGAGCTGGCATCTCTCTTGTCACCTTCCCTCCTCCGCTCACCGGGGTGGCCGAGCCAGTAGTCCACCTGGAGGCCAATCACGTCCCCATATGGGCTGCTGGGGCTCCTGGAGAAGGGAGCAATAATGGAGAGGAGGTTCTGCCCGCAGTTCCCAACTACATGGCCAGGTGGGGGTGGCGGGCTGAGTGGGGACCGCCAGGCTGTGGGAGGGGTGAGAGGTGGCTGACCAAGTGGCTCCAGGGTCCTCTAGTCTCACAGAAGTGGCTCATGAGGGAGTGAGAGGCTGATCTGAGGAGAAAGCCAGGAGAGGGCGAAGACTGGGATCACTGTGAGGGAAGCAATGAGGGAGGAGGAAACAGAAGATGCTTTATGGAGGAAAAAGGTGTGTGCATACACACACATGTGTGCACAGGCACCACACACCTGCACGTGCACACACACCAAGCAAAACCGGCCAGAGGTCAGAGGTTAGGTGGGGCAGAGGCGCAGCACGGCTGTAGCAGCCCTGGGAAGCGGATGGAGGCTGACCTGCAGCTCTCTTGCTCCTGGCACTTCTAGCACAGGGATAATTTTAGCTCCAAGGAGAAAAAGAGCTGATGTTTTCTTGAAAGGAGGCGTCAGACACAATAGGAACAGAGGCTACAAAGTCATCTGACATTTCTCTCTCTTTCTGCCTGGTTTCAGTGGTGCTCGGAAGTATAAGCTTAAACTGGCAGGGGCTGATCCAGGCCCCCCAGGAAGCCTGGAACCCGGATCACTGGGACCACATGTGGGATTTCCTCCTTTTCCTGCTCTGGCCCTTCACGGAGGGAAATGAAAGGGGGAGAGGGTGGAGAACAGGGTTAGGCAGGCTTCTCGCCATCTAAGAGCACTTCAGACTCCTCAGGGGCCACTGTCACTGGTGGTTCTGGAAAAGCCGCTGGCCAGGCCTACCCTCTCTGTTGCCACAAGGACCATCATCAGAGGGAAGAGAAAGAGGCGGAGGCTGAAGGAAGGGAAAAGGAGGGAGGAGCAGCAGCAGCACCTTTCTGTTCCTGACCCAGGCCAGCTCCTCCCCCACCTCAGAGCCTGTCCCCTCGCTCCCCGCTCCCCGACAGAGCTTGCGCCTGCTCCTCTGCCCTGAGGCTCTCGGGACAGCTGCCTGCAGGGGCCTCCCTGGCATGGGCTCTAAATTCTGGATCCTAAGAAATTCCTTCTCCTTCCTAACCAACCCCCTCACCCAACATACTTCCCACGGCAGCCCCTGCAGTCTGAATTTCTGTGTTGCTTTGACCTTGCCGGGGCCCAGGAGCCTGAGCTCCAGGACAGGGGACTGCCTGTCTCAGTCACAGCGACAGCTCCATTGCGCTGATGGACAGACTGTAAACATGAAGGACAGCAGCACCTCCCCTGTGCCAGGCACACACTGTGACCCGACTACTTCACTTCTCTCACAGGTCAGAAAGGAAGCTTAGCAACTTGTCCGAGGCACAAAGATTCTTTGCTTGACCCAACTTCAGTCAGGCTCCCGAATCTTCTCTAGATCCACCTGTGCACTTCCTTATAAAAGTTTTAGCAAAAACCTTGCTAAGTCACCTAGCAAGAACCTCCATCATCCATATCTGATCAGGTTCCCCGCCCCCGCCCCCCGGAGATGTCAGATGCCTTGACTTGTCTCCATCAAGAGTCCTATGAGGTCAGTTTAGCCAGAATCTCCCACCCCCGATGCTTCCTCTAGTAACTTTCCACTCACTGACCCCCACCGCTTCTTGGCTACAAATCCTCACTTGTTTATGCTGAATTTGAGATGAGCCCCATCTCTCTCCCCATCATAGTGATTCCTATCCCTACCAAGACAGCCCCCCTTTGAATAAAGTCATAAAGGCTCCCTTACGGTGCTATAAGTGTCACTGACTATAACGGAACCGCAGCTCAAACCCAGGTGGGTCCGACTCTCATGCTCACTCTTTCCACCACGCTGGGCAGAATCAAGACAAGACGTGCGCACAGCGCTTTACAGGCTACAAGGGGCCCCTCAGTCAACCCTGCAACTGTGAGGCAGACAGAGCTGTGTGATGAGTTGCCCAGCCAGTGACCTAAGTCTCTGCATTCTGATTAGTGTTCTCACCACCACACTACCCTCTAAACGCAGTGTGCTGCCACTGTGCCACGATGCCGCAGGGTAGGGAAGTCCTGGACCCTGAGGGAGGGGCACAGGAAAGACAGGTACAGGTGAGAGCCTTACCCCACGACAGCGAGGGCACTGCTCATGGACGGGGAGGAAGGAGGGGTGGCCGTGGCATCTCGACTCAGGCCTGAGCTGGAGGGTGGGGACGTGGAGGGCACAGTGAGGCTGACCACAGGTGCGTCGTCCCCTTCGCCTGCTGGGTGACAAAACACAGTTGGCCAGAGGAAGCCACTCCTGACCAGTTGGTGGCAGTGGGTGAGGTAGCCTCTGTCTCAGTGGCAGCCTGCTCTCCTTTGGGCCTTAGAAACCTGCCCTCCAGCCCCTGCCACTGCTTCACTGGGAGTGAGGATCCAGCGCTCCTGCTCAAACTCTGACACCCAAAGTCTGCACCTCTGGCCTGCTGGCCTCACTCCGTAGAAGCAGAGGGGTCCCAGCTCACCTGTAGCAGGAGAGTCTTCCACCAGCCCCACCTTCACCACCTGGGAGAGAAGGAGACACCAAAGCTGCACCCAACTAGAAGCAGATGGTTGAGAACAACAGCCATTACTATACACTATTTCCGTGGTCGGCAAACCGCGGCTCACCAGCCACATGCGGCTCTTTGGCCCCTTGAGTGTGGCTCTTCCACAAAATACCATGTGCGGGTGTGCACGTACAGTGCGACTGAAACTTCGTGGCCCATGCACAGAAGTCAGTATTTTGTGGAAGAGCCACACTCAAGGGGCCAAAGAGCCACATGTGGCTTGCGAGCCATGGTTTGCCGAGCCGCAGTTTGCCGACCACTGCACTATTTGATTGTGGGCTTTTAAAATCTTTGCAAATCCAGAGCAGCCCAGAGCTGTGAGATGTGAAAATACCCGTTCCAAAAAACGAGGTGGGGCCCCAGGAGACCTCACGCTCTTCACTAGGGATGAGGGCCAGCAGGAACCATTTCCATGTCCTGATCTCCTTTCGTCTAAGAAAGATCACAAGGGTGGGAGGCCATCTTCTCAAATCAGAGAGAGAAATGAAGAGCCACCCTGAGAAAGCGGGTAGACAGTGTGGCAGGGGAAGAGCTCTCTGTGCCTGCCTGTTGCAGCAAGCCAAGGGAAGACGCAGCCATGTGACACCTGCTCCCTCCTTTCCAGACTTCCTGGAATCTGGAGGAATACTAATGGGGGGGGGGGGGTCCCAGCTTCAACCCCCGGGAGGCAGTGGGGTCCACTCCAGCTTCCCAAATAATTTTAGATGGCGCATAGTGAATTCTGGGAAGGATAGAGGCCGCCCTCCAGTGGCCAGAAAAGAGCATAGCTAGAGACAGACCATTTGTCACAGCTGTGATATCAAGGGACTCAAGTCCTGTGTGCTGGCAGGCGGGGGGCCTACCACCTGGCAGAGGCTCAGCAGAACTGGGAGGCCACAGAAGGTGGACCCTGAGGACTGGCGTGAAGTGGAGATCATGCCCAGATGGTCCCCTTGAGGCTGGCTGCTTAGAACATAATGCTGCCATTCTTAGAATTTCCTATGCATTTAGACACAGTAAGTAACACATCGATACTCAGAGCTTCCTGGATATGACTCCTTTTGCTTCCCTGGCATTGAAAGATGCTGTCACCAACTTTGTTTGAATTTTAGATTTTTTTATATCTCTCTCTTGGCTGTGATGATGTGAGTCAGACCGTCACCCAGGCTACAGGCCACGGTCTGGGGCCTCCAACACGACTATTGGAGCAGCTCCAGTGGCAAATGGGGACTGACTGGACCAGCCAGAAGGGAGGCTGTGTAAGGTATGAGAAAGGGCCAGTGAATATGCCTAGGGTCAGCCATCTCCCAAGACCCCTCAAGACATCTAGAATCTGGGCCGAGCAGAAGCTAGGAGAGTCCTCAAGGAGACTATGCAAAAAGATACAAGCTGATCTGGAAGGGAAATGTGAACATCCCGTACATGGAAACCCGAGTTTCAGCCATGCTTCTGTGGTATGGCCTGGCGCCGGCAGATCAGTTCTGTCCCCTCGGGGCTCCCTCTCTTGGTAAGTCTGTCTTGTGGCCCAGTCACACCAAATGAACCAAAGATCAGTACCACTGACACCAAAGAAGTCCATGACGTGTTCTGCGTGTTTTCAAAGTCCAGTGGTATGGAGGTTCTCCCTTGACTACACAGGAAGGGACAGAAGAGACCCTTATCCTCAGTGGCCTATGTGACCCTAAGGATGGGAACAAGCTACTTCTCAGACTTCTCTTCAGAATATCATTTCTCATTCCTTGTATGGGGCTGTCCTGCACACTGTGGGATGTCAGCAGCATCCTGGTCTCTACCCACTAAATGCCAGTAGCACCCCCACTCCCAGCTGTGAGAACCTAAAATGTCTCAGACATTGCCAGATGTCTGGGGGAGAACCACCCCCAGATGGGAACCACTGTCTAGATGAGTCTGCTGTGTGTGCGCACGCGTGCATGTGTGTGGCGAGGATAGGCAGGCGTGGGGGATGGGTGGGGCAGAGAGGAGAGACAGTCAGTACTCACGCCAATGAAGGGGATAAACTTCTGATACGAGTCTTCATCAGGGCTGTTGGGAGAGACAAGAGAGCTCCACAGTTACTGCGTGGAGAGCTTTTCACGTTTTATGGCAGCGTTCAGGGATCCAGACACTACTACCTGACATCTTCCCATCAGGTTCCAGGATGGCACGAGGAGCCACAAAATGGAGGCAAAAGACCCGATTCTGCACCCTAGACCCCCTGCTCCCACTTCTGAGTGTCAGTCCCTGGGATGGGCTTCTCTGTACTGAGGATGCCCAGATGGGTGTGGAGGCCCAGGGCAAGGGAGCACGGGCCTGAATGGGAGGCAGCAAAAACACTGACTCTCTCTATCTTTCACATTTTCCTGGGTTTCTACACCGGGAAATGGTAGGAAGGAAAATGTGAAAAAGCAAAGAAGATTCAAGATTGACCTAAGCCACCCCACCTGTAAGAAATGCCCCAGAGAGAAACTTACAACTTATGCCTGCAGGTCAGCATGGCCTCAGCCACAGGAAGCTGGTGCGTCACACCCGCCCCGTTGATATACTGCATCACTCGCCCCACTACGTCCAGTTGCTCTGCAGAAAAGCCAGGAGATAACACCGATGGAGTTTAGCAGGCGGATCCGACAACCCGCTTAGAGAGACCCATGGGGAGACCTGGGAGTGGAGGCAGAAAAAGGGTTCCAAAGACCTGATTTTTTTTTTTTAATCTATATATATAAAAGGCTACTATGCAAAGTGTCCCCTTGGGAATTCAATCAGGAGCCTGTGAATTAGATAGCTCGCTATGACGTGTGCTGACCACCAGAGGGCAGTGCAGAATGAAGGAAGGCCCCAATCGGCCCTGATCACCCGACAGGTCTAGGGACCCTAAAGGTGCAAGATTTTGTGCACTGGGCCTCTAGTTAAATATATTTTAATTGATTTCAGAGAGGAAGAGAGAGGGAGAGGTAGAAACATCAATGATGAAAGAGAATCATGGATCAGCTGCCTCATGTACACCCCCTACTGGGGATTGAGCCTGCAACCCAGGCATGTGACCTTGACCAGAATCAAACCCAGGACACTTCAGTCCATAGGCTGACACTCTATCTGCTGAGCTAAACCGGCCGGGGCTGATGGTTCTGACTAAATGCACGATAGACCAAAGCACTGTCCTTTCTCTTCCAACCTGTCTTGCTCTTTCCCAGGCTAACCACACTCCAGCCTCCATCTTTGCTCATACCAACCTCGTAACCCAAAGAATCCCCTCTTCTCTAGTAATCTGTGCCCATCACTTCCTTCAAGGTCTGAGGAAGCATTTGCCACCTCAGCCTCGCAGACCTCCATCTCGCTCCAATCCCTGCCACCTTACTCTGCATTTCAGGATAATATGGCTGGTGTGTTATTCATGTATCAACAGATAGCTCAGGAGCTATTTTTTGCTTCTATCTCATCTGTACAACTAGCATGCACCCCCTCCCCCCCCAGTACCCCCATGGCCCTCCTTATTTTTAGATGTACAGGAGCAGAACAAATAAATGGCAGAGACTAAAATCATCCAGGGTGGAAGGGCTGCACTTAACAAGCCTCCTCTTAATATAACTAAAAAGACAAACCTGAAGTGAGTGGGAGAGTTAGAGCCACAGGGGTAGTAAAGCATACTCTCCAGCCTCCGTCAGCCAAGACCGGCCCTCTCTGAACCAGGCAGCATTCCGTCTCAATTCCTTACAGGGGGTTGTTACCTGACACTGGGGGCTCCGAGCGACTGAACAGGTCTCTCCAGCCAGAATCAAGGAAGGTGCTGCTATATCTACTGTCGACTGAGCCCAAGTATTTGGCCACAGGGTGAGAACCTGGTAGGTGGAGAGAAGGTGAACTGATTAGCGGACAGGATGTCGGCATGGCCTTTGGTCCCCGACTGTCCCTCCCTTGACCCAACCCACCACCCTGCTTCATGAGTGGGATCTGGCCTCTTTACCGAGGGGAATGATGAGAAAGCGCATGTAGCCAAGCCAATCGGAGGTCTTGCTGGCCAATGATTTGACGAAGAACCGGAGGATGGAGCTCAGGTAGGTCTGGCTGCCCAGTGCTGCCACCTTCACCGGCCGCGGCATGGAGGAGTTGCAGTTGCAGCTGGGGAGCAAGGGGATAGTCACCACCACTTTCCGGAGGTTCGCAGCAGCCTGCTCAGAGGAAGGCTCCAAGCTCAGACTTGACTGATCTCAACAACCCACAGGGGAGAAACAAACCAACAAACAAAATAGTACAGAGAGAGGCAATAAACCAGTGCTTTTGAAATTACGGAGACATCCCGGATCAGAGAGGATGGGCGTGACCCCAGATGTCGGATGCCCTAAGTCTCCTTCCCCCGACAGGGACCCTGAGCCCTTGGGAGATCCTAGGAGGGAAAGCTCTGACTCCAAATGCCAAGCAGCTCGGCACAGTTAGGGGTTGGAGTAAAGGGTCTCTGTAAAACCCTGGGTTGTCTCTTCCTGGCTTCTTCATCTTGGGTTTAAGAGGATGAGGCAGGTCAAGTGTGGCAGGCATCTAGGATGGGAGACAGGGAGGGCAGAGACATCAGAGCACCACGCCTGCCACTGCCTGACCATGCACCAATGTGGACTCTCGGTCTGACAAGGCCAGGAGGTACTGTCACCACTTGGGAGTCAGGGTGGGAGGATGAGGTCAGAGGCACCCCAAAAGGCAGGGGAGGAGCCATGCCCTTACTAGCGCTGGATACGGGTGAGCAGGGCAGACAGTACAGCCTGGACCTCCACGGTGGAGCAGGTGCACACGACAGGCTTCCGCTGGTCCTGGAGCAGCTCTGCCACATACTGGGGTGGAGGAAAGGGGCAGAGACACTGGTAAGGCCACAGGGCAGAGACTCTGCTCCCCCACAGGAGCCAAGCTGCAGGGTCCTGTCCTCTGTCCTTCAGACCACTGAGGAGGAGGGATCTGGGCACTGGGGTCTAACTGGTTGGGCAGGGGTGAGTGGGAGCAGGCAGGGTGGGGGGTGTCACTTTGCCCCTCTGAACCACCTTCACAGACTATGGCCAACCACTGGATTTTACAACACTTTGCACTCCTCAAGGTACCTTCCTTCGCGATGCTCTCTGACACACACAACCCCCCTGGAAGAAGGTAGGACAGGTGATATTGTTGCCTTTTTTACAGATGAGGAAGGTGAGGTACTGAAAGTTAGTACTTAAGGTCCCATAGGCTGGAAAAGGACAGAAATAGGACTAGAACCCAGAGCCTGGGCTTGGTTCAGGGTAGGAGGGGCCTGAGGTATGGGGGTTATTTTCCTATTCTTCCAAGCCCTGCCTCTCATACACACCCCTGGGTGTCTCTTGCTCTCCAGAACCTTCCCTCCCCAGACCTGTGGTCTTCAGTGCTGTACCTGGCCCTGCCAATCAGTGGTGTTCACAAGGATGACATTTTCTGGGAGGGCTGCGTCTGACACCAGGATCTGGTTCAGTTGGTCATATACCACCTTTCTTGGAATCTGCAGGGACAAAAGTGTCTGTGAGGCAGTCCCCAGGGAGCTGGAGAGTGGCGCTGGGTAGGCGAGTGAGAATCTGTGGAGCAGGGGTATTTGGAGACACTAGGACTTTATGGAGGAGACACAGTATCACACTGGCCAGACCAAAAAGGAAAGGAGGACAAAGAATAAGCAGAGTGCTCAGAGAACACTCGCATCCACAGGCACAGACCACAGCAGCCTCCTGACAGGGAGGGCAGGCCGCGAGAGGAGAGGGGATGGGGAGCAGGTGCTCAACAGGAGCGAAATGAGGGCACTGGGGAGAGGATTAATGAGTGGCAATGAGTGCTGTGCAGGGAGCCCTGCTGCCACAGGAACGAGGCATCTCAGGACCAGTGATTAACCAGAAAGACAACACGGCGCCCCAGGCGCTGGGCTATTCTAGTCTCTGGTTCCTTTCCAGCTAGGTAAAACGCCAAACGCAGGAAGCCTCACTGACGTGACTTTCATATTTACCTGGTAAATAAGCAGGCAGGCTGCTAACTCCAGAGCAGGAGCTGCATGAGGGGTCAGTTTAGAGCAAGTCCTTCCCAGCCCCTGGTACCACGGACCTTCCAAAGGAAAGCATGGTCCCCAAGGCCCAGTGCCTGTGCGCTTCCCAGTTTCGCTTAGGCCTTTCAATCAAAATGCTTCACTCCCATTGATTTGGCAGCTTGAAATTAGAATAAAGGGCCCACAACAGGACTGAAGGTATCGGAGTTCAGGTTGGTGACGTCCAGTGAGATTGTGATGGCTGCCATCTTCTAGAACCGAGTCACCGCACAAACTAACGTCTGACGGAGGCAGAGGAGGCCAAACAAACCAGAGGGGTGGGACTGCCACCTGGGGCTGAAGGCAGGCTGGGTCAATGCTGGCATTTCTTGCCCCATCCCCTGCTCCCTGAAAACAGCCTGGAAGCCAATTCCACACTAGTAGTAATACAAGTGTGCTAGACTTCTCTATTTAGGTCTGTTTTCAAGACTTTTATTTAGAACATTTCTAAGTAGTCCTCCTTTCCTCTCAGCTAACTGCCCAGGAAGACGACAAAACAGAAACCATGGCCCAGCGGTGCGCGGGGTACCTGTGTGCTGTGGCCCAGGTCCGGGGACCGCTCGCTGTCGGAGCTGTTGGTCCTCTCACTCAGGGGCTTGGAGAGCTGCCGCTCCTTCAGGGGTGTGCTCCTCTTCTGCCGGGGAGTGTGCCCCCCTTCCACTTTGCTGCCAGACATGTGACAAGGAGGAGGTGAGACAGCCCTCTGACCCCAAGCCATCGCCAGCCCACTCTTCCCGGCCCCGAGCCGCCGCTAAGTGCGGTCGCAGCCGCATCTGTTCGGCCTCCCGTTTTCAGAGGCTCTGCCCCTCACGAGTACCTGGGCGAGGCAGAGCCTTGGAGATCTGTTTTGCTGGACTTCATGGGAGTTTTGACTTTCTCTGGCACAATCAGGCTTGTACTCCCATCTCCAAACATGTCCTGGTCAGTGATCTCCTGCCATGGAGGAAAGGAAGCAGCGAGGGTTACTGCTCACTAGGAGCCTCTCGGGGTCCTGCCAGGGCCCATCACCTCCATGAGGAGAGTCAGTCATTCCCTCTTTCTCTAAAGCCCCCAGCTCAGCCGGTGAGGACACTGTGGCTGTATGACTGAGCGCACCCACTGTGCTGGACAGCCTTGCTATGCAGTCTGTCCCCTACAGTTATGAACTATTTGTCAACACGCAAACCTGAACTGAGGTTGCAGCTTCTCTAGGTGGGAAGGAGAGAGTTTTAATCAGGAAGTAACATTATTAAATTTCATTTTTAAATGACCACTGTGCAGTATGGGCCAAAGTGGACAAGAGTGAAAGCTGGGTTATTCAGATTACTGGTGAATACAAAGTGCATGTTGTATAGTAAGTTTTAAATTAATCCTGATGCCGAAACCGGTTTGGCTCAGTGGATAGAGCGTCGGCCTGCGGACTGAAGGGTCCCAGGTTCGATTCCGGTCAAGGGCATGTACCTGGGTTGTGGGCACATCCCCAGTAGGAGATGTGCAGGAGGCAGCTGATCGATGTTTCTCTCTCATCGATGTTTCTAACTCTCTAGCTCTCTCCCTTCCTCTCTGTAAAAAAAAAAAAACAATAAAATATATTTTAAAAAAATAAATAAATAAAAAAAAATAAATTAATCCTGAATCAAGCCTAATGTTTCACACACCAGGATCTTGAATGCAGTTTTAGTTACAAAAGGAAGCATAGCCTAAAACAATTCCTTCTTGGCCTCCACTAAACTATCAGGTCTCACTGTGCGGCTGATGCAAAGCACCCCCCAGATGCTATTTGGTAAAGTGCTCTGCTCCCTCCCACCAGGTCCAGCCTCCAGCCCCCCTGGATGAACTGCAGCTTATCCGGCGAGGCCCAGCTCAGATGTCCTCCCCCAGTTGGTGTCACTCTGTCCCTCAGCCTCTACATGGGGTATGCACGGGTTGGCTTTCCTCTTGCAGGGCTGCATCTCGAAGGCAGAGACATGTTCTCATATTTGCATCTTCAGTAGATGCTAAGCACAGATGCCCAATATATGTGTGTGGAATTCAATGTTTAATTGAATCGTGTACCCCAGCCAGTTCATTCCATTTCGTCAGGGCTTGGTCTGCTCTCCTGGACAGCTTTAGCATCTCTCAGAGCAAGGAGTTGACCAGAATTCCTTGGAGATTTAATGGCGTGGCTGCCTAGCCATACATAGTAAGAGCAACAGGGGAGGAAGATTTTTTTTTTAGGGGAAGATACTGGTCATCATCTCTCAGAAATAAATGAGGGCGACAGTGAGAAATTATCTAAATTAGCATTTGCTCAGCTATAATTAAAGGGCAAAATGGGGATATTTCTGGTTCACTAACTGGTGAAATAACCTGGTCTCCTGGTTACATTCCATGGGTAAGGATTTCAGGAGGAAGAAAGCACAGGACATTCACAAGTCCACAGATTTCGGTAAAATTCCCGTGGTGTTCCTCAGGGTCTTTTTGCCTTTGTTTCTAAAGATACAAAAACTATTTAAACAGCTGAAACGGGAGGCTGAGCCATACATACCAGGGTGTCTGTTTCAGTCAAGCTGTCATCTTGATTTTTAATCCAAGCAGATTTGACTTTTTCTAGAGCAGCCAATTCCATCTGTAAAAAAATATGATGATTAGTCATCACCAATCCAAATGATCACCAACAACTTGTTTCCTAGGTACCTTAGAAACGTAAACATTTCACTTAATCTAAAGATCTAATGCAACCTTTGGGATTTTCATCTTATAACCATCTTATGAAGAGGTTATTTTGGTGAGAACTAAGCCAGAGGTCATTTTTGTATCACTAAATCAACACAGTGAGACATGGAACCCAGAGTTTCTGACTCTCACAAGATGTCACTAAGGAAGAGAAGCTCGAAGTTAGGGGGCTTTGCTGTGGGGCCCATAAAGTCTTTCCCTGGACTCAGTAAAGCCCCTCGCCCAGGAGGAACATATGGGGCCCCTTCTGCTTGTCCGAAATTGCGAGAAGAAAGGAGGATCTTATAGTTCAGGTTCTTGATTTTGAGAGTGAAGACATCCATAGTAGCCAAATGCTTTTGCTTGGTGTTAAACATCTAGAAAACCCTCAAACAGAACATACCAAACAAAGACAACCAATGGTAAGCTTTTTAGGTGTGAACTAATTATCCATTTGTTCCCAACTCTTAGCATTTCTCATAAATACTAAAAATTTATTTTGCCAATACAGATACACTGCCAGGATTTTCATACTTGCTAATATTGCTTCTGGTTATGCATGTACCAATGTCAACGTCATGAGCAGTTAAGAGTTATGGGACTTAGACACAGAAAAGGTATTTAGAAAACAAAAAACAAAAACATCTGTTATTAGAGTTATTTGAGGCAAACTGATGACAATGCCGGGAGCAAGATCTCAAATGCTCCAGAAAAAAGGTATTGGCCTCAGTGAACCTCTGATTCTTGTGGGGAAGCAGGAAGTCAGAAAAGATCAAGGATACCCTACTTCCTCCTAATCACCTCAAGTCCTTCCTCTGAGTAAATTAGAATATTGAAAAATATCAGATTAATAGGCTCAAGGGGTCATTTGCCAAACTACTGAACAAGGATCACAGAAGTAGGCCCCTGTGCCCTGGCTGGAAGGCTCGCTTGGTTGGAGCATCGTCCTGTACACCATAAAGGTTGTGAGTTCAATTTCTAGTCAGGGCACATAACTACATTGTGGGTTTGATCCTCAGTTGGGGTGGGTATGGGAGGAAACCTATTGATGTTTCTCTCTCACATCAATGTTTCTCTCTTTCCCTTCCTTTCTATCTAAAAGAAAAAAAAATCAATAAAGACATCCTCAGGTGAGAATTAAAAATAAGAAGAGGGCGCCTGAGTCATACTCTGAACCAGGGTTTCTCCATCGGGTGCTGCTGACAATGGGGCAGATCTTCCCTGAGGCTGGGCTGTCCTGGGTGCTGCAGGCTGGCCCCTGCCCACTAGACCCCAGTAGCAGCGCCTTATCCCCACCTGCCTCCTGTTGTGACAACCAAAAATGTCTGCAGTCATTGCCAAATGTCCCTTGGGAGATAAAAGTCATCCCTGGTTGAGAACCATTGCACTAAGCCATCTGCAAGACTAACCCAACATACTTTAAACAGACCCTGTGACCCCAGATTTTGAGATGGTTTGGTTCAGAGCCATACACAATCAGCTGCCTCCAGATTGCACAGCTAGGTCATTTACACACTATGTAATAACCACTGTTAACAGAGTAGAATCATGGCAAAGTTCTGGTCAGACTTAAGACTGAAGAGGATTTCACTCAATTTTGGGTCTCAGTGTGACAAATGATGGGTGATAACACCATTCTGCTGGAAGGTTTTTTGTTTTTGTTTAATATATTTTTTAATAATTGATTTCAGAGAGGAAGGGAGAGGGAGAGAGAGATGGAAACATCAATGATGAGAGAGAATCACTGATCAGTTGCCTCCTGTACGCCCCCACCAGGGATCGAGCACACAACCCGGGCATGTGCCCTTGACCAGAATCAAACCTAGGACCCTTCAGTCCACAGGCTGTTGCTCTATCCATTGAGCCAAACCAGACAGGGCTGCTGGAAGGTTTTAAAGTAGCATGCCCTGCAGCCACAGCATGTTTCCACAGCAAAGCTGGCATACCCGACAACATCTTTAACTTGGTTTTGGGTTGGAGGGCACCTGTCAGCTATTTACTGACTCTCCTGGATGTCCCTGGCAACCCACTAGGAGCAAACTCCAACTTTCTGAGTTTCTATTCCTGCTCCTATAAATACTAAGGGTTTTTCTCTCCGCAGGACCCTGGGACCCTGGGACCCTGGCAGTGCAGGAGCCGTGTCTGTCTGATTGTGTGGCACTGGCGGCAGATGCTAGTAGTCTGAAGCACTGTGCCCGTGGGGCGATGCTGGCTGCTGCAGAGGTGCACAGGCTCCTGTGTGTGGTGGGAGGTGTACGGGGAAGGTTTTTGGCTATCACTGTGAGGAAGTACTAGTCTCCACCACCACCATGTACAGTGCATGGAAGCAGCAGTCTTTAGCAGCAGGCAGTCCTGGCTGGAGGGCTACATCTCCTGGCTGCCCTGGCGGCAGCAATGGCAGGGCCTATTGTCATCAGCTTGCACAGCAAATGTCGCTGCTGTGTGCGCAAGTCTTGGGAAAACTCAACAACTGTAATAATTTGTATTAGCAGAAATTCCTTCTGGTTCTAGTGATAAACGAAATCCTCTAAAATTTGGGGAACAAAAAGGAAGATTAAGAAAAATAAATGACAATGATAGGATATCAGGGAGCAAGGACAAAAGGGGCAGCATATGTAGTCCTGCCTACGGAGCACAAGCTCAATATTTTTTCCTAATACACTTACAAGTTCTCCGTGTAAGAGCACAGCCTCGCTCTGTCCTTCCTTACCAAAGTGCCTTTCATACAAAAGAATTCCAAAGTTCCACACCCACATCAAAACATATGGGACTCTTCAGAATAGAAACATCACAGAGAATCATCAAAGTGAGTTTGAAATCTAGCCAAGAAAACCAGAATTTGAAGGACTCACTAAGAAGACATATAGCTTCCATTAGTTGCAGTATATCAATCCGTCATCAACCAGACACCATGCTAGAGGTTCTACCTGCATCCTCTCACTGTATCTTCACACTGCCTTGTAAGGCAGGTGCTTTATATTTTATAGAGCTACACCAATGAGGAACGAAGGTGAGGCAACTGCCCGAGTAGTTAGGGGACTGGTGAAGTCAAGATTCAAACTCAGTCTGACTCCAGAGCACATGCTCTCAACCCAGCCCTATCCTGCCCCAAATAAACGTTTTGCTTAAACAGGGACCCTTAGGCCATTATATTGTAAACACTGCTACTCAATTGACTTTTGAGCAACCTAGACTCCTATGCCAGCACCTTTTCCTTAAGAATAAGGCACCCGTGGCTCAGCACTAAGGAGATTTTTCTCAATGTTGTAAGCCATATAACAAGACTAAAGGAAAGCCTATACACACATCCCAACAACCCAGAAACACTGTCATTAGTAGAAAAGAGTTCTCTTACTGACTTAATACCAACGGTCCTTAGCATTTACTGAGCGGTCACCCTTTAGGTGCTACGCAGTGCTCCAGGCACTGCCTCAGTTAATCATTTAATTGCATTTCGTTACAGCAGAGCCCCATTCTGCATTCCTAGGACACTGAAATGCCTTCCCTCGGCAGGTCCCAGGTTTCTCTCTTGAAGAGTCATCCCTTATATTTATATTTAAGATGGAATCTGGCTCTAGTGGCCAAGATCTGTCCATGTGGACAGTGACAGTTCAGGAGGGCCATCCAGCAGCCCCGGGAGAAAGAGCAGCCACCTCCTGAACAAAAACAAAAACAGTAAAGTGAGACCGCCTCAGCTCCAGATCACAGGAGCCTGGGCTGGAGAGTTGCTGAGGGCATAGTCTGCAAGTGGCAGGCCCGAAGTTTCTGTGGCGGGATTCTCAGTGATTCCCGGGCTGGCTGCTTTCCCTTCCCTCATCCCTAACGCCACCTGGTGTCACCATCTAGGGCCAGACTGCCTGCTGTGCCTGTACCAGGAAGAGGGATTAGGTGGAAGACAGCCCCACCTGGAGGCAGCAGGCAGTAAGGCAGCACACCAGCTGCCCCACTAGCTAGCTTTTCAGGGGATGGGGCACCGCACATGCTTCATATTATTTCCCCACAATTAATATCTATTTGCAGGATGAATTTTGTGTTCCTTCTCTTAAAGCAGCAAGAATAGGAAGACTTAGACGATTCAGTTTCTTTGACCTAAGACAAGACATTGGGCTTTCTTAAATCATGCACAACGTCTTCTTGCCTTTAGTTGTAAACGAAGGGGAGAACAGCTTCCCAGGACCTGAGAGAGATATAGCACCAACCTGGGTCCCTGCCTCTGTCCTCTACTGGGAGAACCTCCCCAAGCAGGAACAGAGCACAGTCCAGGGTGATGCTGGGCTCCTGGGGTGCTACAGCAGCCAGCACCTTTCTCCTCTTGTCATTAGGCAAAACGGGAAGCTGACCACTAAATTTTAAATTATTTGAAAGCACTGCCCCCTTTATAAATAAACCTACATATGTTCCGTGTCTCCTGAATAAACCTGTGGGCTTCCGGCCCACTTTGCACCTGTTCTTTCTCCAGCCTGGAATGCCGAATCGATTACCATTTGCCGGACGCCATGCTCCCAGCTACCATGCAACAGAAAATGAGGGAGAGGTTTTGAGGCGCTGTGTGCTCTGGGAGGGAAGGCTCCAAGTGAGGGTGGGATCAGACCAAAAAGAACACCCAACCGGCTCCAGCAATGCCCTCAGACAGCTAAGCTCCCAGCTAGGACTGAGATGACAACCGAGGTTGAAACAAGAGGAGATATTCTTCTGAGGTCACAAAATGAGCCAAGAGCAGAGGGCCCAGAGTGTTAAGCCCCAACACTCCCCAGGCCCCTCTCCCCTTCCCCACAGCCATTGGTCTTGCTCACAGGGCTGGTAGTGTCTTTGCCGAGACTCCCCTTGCTGTTGAGGCTGCCAATCTCCGTCTGCGAGCTGGACTGCGACATCCCCTCAAAGAAGGGCCTGTGGTGAGGAAGCACAGCCAGGTCAGTGGCCACCAGGGCCCAGAACAGCTGCTCCTGGGGAGCTGAGTAGAGTTGGTGCTCAAGAAAGATCAATGACCTGGCTTCAAGGACACCTGGTGAGCAGAGGCTGGACAAGTAGGGACCTGGACTGAAGGACTTTTGTCAGTTAGAAGCAAACACAATGATCTTTATCCAGATAGCTGGAGGTTCAACAAGAATGAAGAACCGAGATTGCCTGGTAATGGGGGGAAGTGGGTGAGGGTCTAGGAAGGAGAGGCACGGGGAGACAATTTGCTAGAGGAGGTGGGGCCTCACTTAAGCTTGGGCTTTGGAGTGCTAAGGATGCTCTCCGTCTCCTCCATTTCAGGGCCACTGTCGCTGGGGTTGTACATCTCCAGACTATCATACAGTTCATCCAAGTCCTCCTCCACCTCACGAATCTGCTCCCGGGATACGTGTTCCAGTCCAAAGCCCACCTGCAGGGAAAAAAGGTCTTTAGTTTAGAGTAACCCCTATTTACAATTATGGTGGACGTGCAACTCCTTCCTCCTAGACAGGTACCGCTGGCCTCCCTAGCTGGTCCCTATTAAGGGACTGGCCATAGCTCCACCCTCATCGGGGTAGTCTTAATGTCCTTGCTGTGATCCAACCCTGAGAGCAGGGTGTGGGGAGGCCACCTTCCCCCTTCAATGCTTCCAACACTCCGCACTGTGAACCTGGTGTCAGGAAAAGTGGCAGTGCTGGCATCTCTCTCCCAAGGAACGGGCACAAGAAAACCCAGAAGCCATCACCCAGTGACACCTGGTACCAGGCTGGCCAGAGCCCAGGGAGAGACTGTTTCCCTTTCAATGGCCAATTCTCGGTTACCCAAGGTTTGAGCACTGAGGACACCCCTGCCTCACAGCTATTGCTCAAGATGTCCCCCTTGGAATGGGCGGGAAAGGGGACCTACAACAACTGGATTTATTGGCTGATCCCCTGTACCAGAGGCTGGATATTAAGCAATGGCTGGGTGTAACCCTGCCGCCCCATCTCCAAATACCAACGAGCCTTCAGTGCTACATGTGAAGTCTTTCTCTTTTCAAGTAGCTTAAAGCCCTTCTTTAGCTACCTTCTGGCTTGGGGGTCCTGGAATCTTGACTCCCAGTGGCAATGAAGAGTGCACCCCAGGAATGACAGTGCAACTCAGGGAGATTTACTCACCATCAACCTTGAGAGTAAGGGGTCGTACCTCATCTGAAACTTTAAACCGCTTCAAGAGGGCCACAAACTTCTGTTTGATGTTAGGTTGCTGTAGGGGCAAATGGCACAACAGTTCTTAAACAATACCCACTTGCAATGAAGTCAACAGAGGGATCAAGAGCCCATTTTGTGAGAAACTGTGGGAGGACACAAATGTGGGAAGAGACAGCTTCTACCCTCTGGCACTTCAAACCTATGACTAATTCCAGGGCACAGCACTGGTCCCCGGTGCTGTGGGCACAGGTGCAAGGAGGAGGTCTCAGGGTCCCCAGGGCCCTGCACTACACTCGCGCTGGTACATCACATGTGCACCTGCACTCATTACTTTCTCTTGTCCTTCGGATCCATGGTGCCGACCACCTGCACGTACACAGGCACCTCAAACTCAGCATTTCCAAAACAGGAACTCACTGTCTTCTCCTTATATTCCCTACCCTGGTTACTGATGTCACCATTCATCCAACTGCCCGACTCTAAACCTGGAGTCTCTCCCCTCTCCTTTCTGCCCCCAGCCCTGTGTTCCTTATCTGCTACCCCGTCTCCATCTGCAACACACTGCTTTCCTCCAGGCCTTTCTCCTCGCCTCCCTGGGATCACTGCATCAGCCTTCAGCAGGCACCTGCCCATGTCCAGCCACTTTCCAGTCTGTCCCCTCCAAAATCCAGTGACCATTCCAAATGCAGATCTAATCATGTTACTCTCCAACCTGGAGGTCTTAGTGGGCCCGTACTGCCTAGGGGACAGAGATTAAGTGCCAAACCAATGTCTGCCCTGAGGGCTAGTTCTGTCTGTCTCTAGCCTCATGTCACCCTTCAACCCCTCAACCCCACATTCAAGTGGAAACTAACTGCTTACAGTTCTGTGAAGAGCTGGGCCTCTCTGATGGTATCTTCTGCCTTGACTGAACACCCAAATCCACTTGGCAAAGTTCTATTTATCCTGAGAAACCCACGTCTCAGCATCTCCTCCCTGGAGCCCTCCTACTCAGAGTTGGTCACATTTGCCTCTGGCCACCTCTATCCCTTACACAAAGCTCTATCCTCTGGCACCCATCCCACTGAGCAGTTTAGGTGTGTTTGTGTCACTAGACACTGTGAGCTCCTTGATGGCATGGACTGGCCCTCCTTATCTCTCTGTCCTCAACTCTGGGCACAATGCCTACCTTGTGGCCATAAGTACTTCCTGCCTGAATGACAGTCTCACTATTAGGGGATGGAAAAGACCAACTTGCAAATAAGACTGAGCTACGCCTTCAAGAAAGGGCAGGGCTTCCAAAGGAGGGAAGGTCATTCACAGCAGAGAAAAAACCTGAGTTCACAGTGACAGAAGTATAAGACACCTTAAGAGCACAGCAGGTCGATTAGTGTCTAGAACAAAATGTTCTTGGAAGGGAGAGAATCAAGCATGTGCATAAAAGGACACAGAAACTAAAGAACAATTACCACGCCTCTGGAAATCTGACTGAAGTGCCTGCAGCTGATAACAAAGGCCTGGGGGGAGTGGAGAGTGTTAAGAGGAGCACTGAACTCTGGCCCTGTAGCGGGGAAGCTATGGCGACCACAGGAAGAGGTGGTTTCTAAAGCTTCAGGGGGCACCCTGTGGGGAGAAAATAGGGCCTCTGTGGTTACAGAGCAGGAAAAGGGAAAGCCTAGCAGAAGGAACTACATCAGAGAGCCACCCTCTAGCCTCGCCCACTCTCAGAGGACAGTGGCTCTGGTGACGTGCTCCCTGCTACTTTGGGGAGCCAATCAAGGACCAGCCACGCGGACTATGAAACCGGTTCACTCTCTCTAGTCATTATTCTGCAGGGGAGCCAAGGCCACAGTCTTGAGGCCTCACATGGAAGTGGCACCTCAGGAGGATTGGAGATGACAGTGTCATTCTGGGTGGAATGCCAGGCTCTGATACAACAATCCATCTGGAAGGTCTGGCCCACATTATGTCACCCCTGAAGGGGATGGGAATTTGCATCCCTGCTCTTGGGATCCCTAGACTAGGTCTTCACTAAAGAGAATCAGGAAGCCTCTGGGGAAAAATGAAACAGAAATTCTCTTCTAACAAACTCCTAACACTTTTGCCGCTCCCACCTTTTCGCACAGGAACTCCATCATCAAAGTTAATCTAGAAATTCAGATATTAAGTGTTTCAGGACTCGAATTTCACCAAAAATAGTGACTCCTGAGGAAATCTTATGCAGGAGATACATAATTTGTCTCTAAGGTTATGGACCCATAAGGTATCTAATGTAATTAAACCTTTTCAAGTCCACAGTTCTAAGTACTAGCCGATTAGTTCTGGGTCAATCCAACAAATGACTAAAAACGGTGATCCTCCTAGAGAGGACTGGCTTGCTCCATGAAGTGGACAGTACATAAGTGAACCAGCCATCCCCTGGAGGGGAGGTGGGGTGTCTGCGATGTTCTGCTCCTGGAGGAAGCATTACCTGTTACATAATTTCAAACAACAGTTCTCAACCTTTTTTCTATCCTAAGACAACTGTTACAACCATGATTCTTACTTAGGTGGTGGAGGAGGCAGTGCACAGGGGTATATCAGAACCTTGAGCAGACCCTCTCAGCGCCCCCGCCATCAATTGAAAATCTCAGCTCAAACATTCCCCAGACCTTGGAGGCTCACCCTTGTGATGGCAGAGGTTGAGGTGAGTTTCCTCCGGGTCTTCTTTACTTTCCGTAGATCCTCATCTTCATAGAACAGGTCCTAGGTTGGGAGAGGATAAAATGAGGTTGGGAAGCCCCAGGAAGTCTGGCCTTGCTTCTCAGACACTGTGAGGGGCTGTGGGAAGTTACCTGCCCGTGCAGTGGGTCATCACTGCCTTCCTGTTCTGAAGAGAAACTCTCTTCCTCTTCCTCAGAATAATTGTCAATATCAGGAGAACGATCTGGAAACAGACACCTCAGTGAGAAAACCTCGCAATGGGAAGGTCTGTCCCATGAGACTGGCGGAATCCTGGCTCTCTGAGGATGGAATAAGGCAGGGGTGGAGGAGGGCCACAGCCATGGCAGGCCACGTCATATTTTCAGGGATCTCTAAACTTCTCCTTCGTAGGGACATTTCAGGCACTATCTCATTCAACTTCCCCACACGGAGATCAGGTGATGGGCTCCTTCTTGATCCACAGGGTCTCCAGACCCTGCAAGCATCTTACCAGACAGCTTGGATTTGATTCCTTCATGGTCAATGGGCTGGCTGGACAGGGAGTAGATCTTTATTTCTGCCACAGGCACCGAGACGTCCTTCACGTTGCTGTGCAGGCCCAGCACCAGCGCGCCTTCGTTAGGGTGCTGCATCACCTGAGGTCACAGCGGCAATGGAAACGCCTGACTGCGGAGGGGTCCCCAGAGGTGTCCATTTCCATAAACCCAAGTGGATATGCAAGCCAACGGGAATGGCATTCTGCTAATACATTTCCTTTCTCACTATCTTCCAATGCATGGCTACTCTCCTATTCCTGTCAAGGGCTTATTTTAAAACGGTCTCTGGAAGTGCCAACCACCAGTCAGACCATGTGCTTAAAGATAAAAATCAGGGCCTGAGATTGAAAATGGCTGCCAAAGTCTAGGACAACATTCTAGCTTAGGTTCTTCACAGAGAAACTAGTTCTCCAGGCTGGGTGGGGCCAGCCTGCAGGTGGTGGTCACCTCACAATGAGGAAAAGGACCTACAGTACAGGAGAAAACGAAAGGGCATGACACAGCTGGGAACGCGGCATCCAGATCCCTGCACTGCCCCCAGTCCCTCGTATTGATACCAAACCTGAAGAGGACAGAAAGCTGGGCGGGACTATCCCACATGTTCTATTTATTATGGCCACATTTCCCCCTATTTAATGCACTGAAGTACAGAAATAAGTTGGAGAACTGATTTGTGGCCTCTTCTGCTTCCCCTCTGCCAGAGCTGAGAGGACCTGCCTGGCATGGAGGGGAGCTGCACAAGTGAGCAGGCACACCAAGGATCACAGGGGCCTGTTTCTCACTGCTGGAGAGGTAATCAGAAATATGAAAAGGCTAGAATAAGCCCTATGGTGCTGGATTGGAATTGATTGGAATGTAGGCTTATGATCAGATAGGTAGGTGTAGATGGGGGATACATATGTGCATATGCATATATGTACATACATTTCCTGCCTCTGTTTAGAAGCGGTGATATCCCAGCTGGGAAAATGAGCACTCCCAGTACCCACATCTTGGTTTCTAAATGCCATATTCCACTAAAAGGAACCAGGCTCTTCAGAGGATCAGTTCATTCCAAGGCTGCTTCAGGAAAAGTATAAGATGAGCTTAATACTTTATATCAGAAAGTAAAGAAGTATGTGAAGAATAAAAAAGGATAGCCTGGCCAGCGTGGCTCAGGGGTTGAGCATTGACCTATGAACCAGGAGGTCACAGTTTGATTCCCAGTTGGGGCACATGCCCGGGTTGCCGGCTTGATCCCCAGTGTGGAGTGTGTAGGAAGTAGCTGATCGATGATTCTCATCATTGATGCTTCTATCTCTCCCTCCCTCTCCCTTCCTCTCTGAAATCAATACAAATATATATTTAAAAAAAAAAAAAAAGGATATAGGAGCTAGCCAGAAGGGGCTCTCACTGGTCAAATTTGAAATAATTTGAGCATCAAAGTAAATAATGATAGTAGCAGATTAGACTTCACCATAAAGCAGGAACCCATGTCCATTACGGATTCAAATAAATGAATCAATCAATAAAATGGGGAAGGAAGGAAAGCTCCATCTTATTAACAGAAAGCCAACTAATAATACAGAAGGAATGGTGGGGTTAGAAATTCACTCTCTGCAACTTTCAATGCAGTAACTGATTCAGGCAAGAATCACAGATGCTCAAACTAGTTGGTGAAAAAGATTGATCCATAGTCTCAAAATATTTCCCTATAAAATATTTTCTAAATTGGTAAATACGGAATACTTACTAGCTTTATATTGGAAATCTTGGCAGACACCATTTTAATCAAGCAATAAAAGTTAACATCACCAGTAATGGGACAAATCACTAGAAGAACATAGCATTAATTCTATGGTAATTCTGCCAAAAAATACATAATCTGAACCTAATCTTCAGAAAACATTAGACAAATCCAAACGAGGAGCATGAAATGCCCTTAAAAAATGTTAAGGGCATGAAAGACACGGCCTGTTGTAGTTGAAGGAGACTAAAGAGACATGACAACACATAATCCTAGGTTTAACCCTGGGCCTAGAAAGGATGTTACTGAAGCATCGGAATGGGGACTGTGAGTTAGATGATAACCTTGTATCAGTGACATTGTCCTGATCTTCATGAAGGTGTGGTGTTCACATAACTTAGGAAATTAACATAGAGCAATATTAATGTGCAATGGGGCATCATGTCTGCAACTTACTCTCAATAGTTCAGAAAAGAAAATATGCATAAATATATACATAGAGGAAAATAAGGCAAATGTGGTAATATGTTAACATTGGAGAATCTGGGTAAAGGGTATATGAGAATTCCTTTTATATTCTTACAACTTTTCTGTTAAGTCTGAAATTTTTTTAAGTTAAAGAAAGAACTTGATGTGTAGGAGAAAGTACTTGAAAAAAGAGGTATAGCCTGCATTTCCAATATAAGAATTAACTTATCAAATGAAACACCTGCCAGCAGGCTGGGAAAACCATTTGCTGGGCTTTCATGGCTGGGCCTGGTGTGTCTCTCAGACAATGGTTTAAAGGCTGACCGTCTCGAGACTGTGTTCCTCTCACCTCTGCCATATTGATGAGTCCCACGGCCAGGGTCTTATAGCCCAAGATAGTCCGGTTCTTGTAGCGCTTTCTCCTTTGCAGCATGATCTGCAGTTTGTTGGCATCTCGCTTCAGGAAGTGAGGGTACTGCCAAGTACAAAATAGAGTCAAGCATGATTAATGGGCAACTGGGTCCTTGGTGGGATCGGTCCGGCTAGAGGGCACACAATCTTTCTGTGCTTCCCCATCTCCTGTCTGTTCATGGGGAAGTGACAGGGTGAAGGAAGTGTCATTGAATTGTTGCTGGGGTCTGATTCTGCTTGGTGTCTGGCTTCCACTCTGCAGCTCTGTGGTCCAAAAGAACAAAAATAGACCAAAGACAAGACCACTTGATGAAAAAGGCGTCAATTCATTAAGAAGACTTACTCCCACATGTTTATATACCTAATAACAGAGCTTCAAAATGCATGACCATGCAAACCCTGTGCCTCACTTAGGGCCTTCACAGTTTGTACTTACAGTTCCTTCTGCCCCCATCATCCTGTGACTGGCGGTTTCCTAATATCCAGCTCTCAGCTCAAATACTTCCTCCTCCTCCTACCACCCAATCCTTCTCTAGCCCATTACCCAGTTTCCTCTCCTTCACTGTCCTCTCCTCATTGGAAATTATCTTGTTCTCTGATGACTATCTTGCCTGTCTTTTTCACTGCCGAGTCTCCACTGTCTACAGCAGTGCCTGACAGAGAGCACATATTCAGTAAACTGCCTCTTTCCTTGCCATAAGCTCAGGTGTTTTCTCCATGCATTCAATTTGGCCTACTGGGATTATGATGAAAGACAGACATAAGGAGGAGAAGGGAATGGATGGAGATTACAAGATGAGGGCAAAATGGTCGTGTGCTGTGGATCATTAAGAGGTGATGGGGCAGAGCGTGGTAGGACAGGAAAGAGAAGAATGAGACACGGTGTATTTTTCAGCAGCCCATCTGAGTTTTGGCATCTTTATTGTACGTGGCTGGCTAAGTGACTGCTTTGGCCCTCCAGGCTGGCCATGGGAGCTCTAGGTGACTTTAATCCATTCCTGCTGCGGCTAATTCACTGGGTGACTTTCATTCATGGGGCTATGTCTGCTCTTGGATAAAACGGTTTCCAGATTAGAGGGCTGTCTAGCGACTAGGACTGGACATGGCATATTAGTGAGCAGATTCTCACCTGAAGGGAGAAGGTTAACTGGAGTTCTGTTTCCACCAGTCCACTGGATGGAAGGATGATCTCATTGGAGCGAAGAATCCTTTTTGAACCCTGAAACCAAAAAAAAAACTAAGTCAAAGCCGTGTCACTAAAAATCGGACTAAAAGAAATACTATGTTTGCAAACAACTTCAAAAAACTCTACACTCTTATCAGTCTTTGTTGTATTAGAATTAAGGCACCACCACAGGCATACTGTATGTTGTTACTGTACTGTATGTTTACAAAGGGTTTTCACATTAAAATGGTTTGTTATTGCATTTGAGTTTTCCCAATACTCTGGAGGAAGAGGCGAGCAGGTACCAGTCTCCCAGGGTGTGGAGTGACCTCTCCACGCTCACCTTAGCCTGCCTCTTCCTCTCTAATTGCCACTTCAGCAGCACTGTCCTGTCTGTGCGATTTTTTTCTCTTCTCAGATGCTCTTTCAGGCTTCTGTACACAGCAAATCAACTTGTCTTTCAGGTCTCAGTCCACCTATACTTTTTTTTCCCAGGAAACTTTCCTTTTAGCCCTCCCTCCCCCTCCAACTTCAACTGTATTAGACACTGCAGTGTTTTTAGCTCTAAAAAAATAATATAGTTATGCAGGAGGATCTGAGGAATGCCAGTAAATTTCTATAAACGACTTTTTTTAAGTTGAGGTTTGATCTGAACACAGTGAAGTGCCCAGACTGATGAGTGGATAGATGCACACACTGTGTAACCCACATCCATATCAAGATGTAGAACACTTCTATTGCTCTGGAAAATCCATCTGAACCTTCCCAATCCTGCACCCCTCCCAGAGGCAGGTACTGCCCTGATTTCCTTCATAAAAGATTAGCTTGGTCTGCTCTAAAATGTCACAGAAATGCAACCATCAGTATACACTGTTCTGCAAGGGCTTCTTCTGCCCAACACAATGCATTTGAGGTCAATACAGGTTGTTGCGTGTACCATTCATTCTTTTTTATAACTAAGTAGAATTCTGTTCTAGGAACATGTGTACCACACCTTGTTTCCGCATTCTCCTGTTGCCGAATATTGACATTTGGGTTGTTTCTAGTTTGGGGTATTATGGCTAAAGCTACTGTGGGGACGTGTGTTTTGCTTTTTCTTGGGCAAACGCCTAAGAGAGGAATTGCTGGGTCTTAGGGAGATGCATGTTTAACTTTATGTGAAACCGCCAGACTGAGTTCCACTCCAGCAGCCCCACAGCTTCATTAGCACTCGGTAAAGGTGATTCGTGGATTCTAATGGATGCACTCAGTGGAATATCACGGGTTGGAATTTGCATTTCCCTGACAAGTAACAATATTGAGAACATTTTCATTAGTTTATTGCTCATTTGTAAATTTTCACTTATGAAGTATGTATTTCATCAAATGTCTTTGCCCAGGTTGCTTATCTTGTCATTAAGTTGTAAGTTTTTAAACTTATACATGACATTGTCAGATATACGTACTGTAAATATTTTGCCTATTCATTTTCTTAATAATAATTTGATGAATTATTTAATTCTGATCTAGTCAACTTTATTTTTTTTTCTCTTATGCTCAATGCATTCTGGGTCCCAGCTGAGAAATCTTTGCCTACTCCAAGGTTGTGAAGTTATTCTTCTGTATCGGAGCAGATATTCTGCTATTTTTTCCGTTAGAAATTAAAATTTTTATTTTTTATTTTTAGGTTTCTTATCCATTGCTAATTTTTAAAAATAAAATGCATTTTACAATGTTTTGTAATTAGAATAGCATTATACCAATTAAAATAATAAAGGAAACTGCTTTATCTGTTAGACCAGGGGTGGGCAAACTTTTTGACTCGAGGGCCACAATGGGTTCTTAAACTGGACCGGAGGGCCGGAACAAAAGCATGGATGGAGTGTTTGTGTGAACTAATACAAATTCAAAGTAAACATCATTACATAAAAGGGTATGGTCTTTTTTTTTTTTTAGTTTTATTCATTTCAAACGGGCCCCCGTGGGCCGTAGTTTGCCCACGGCTGTGTTAGACAATGCTTTTTGTAGAAACCTCTATTACAAACAAGAATCTTGACAAAGTTTCACCTGAGTTTATTTAGGTTTTTAAGAAATCTCTGTAAAATGAATTTCAGAAATGCTGAGATAACCCAAAATGTGGTTTATATATATTTCTGCCAGGGGTAGAAGACATCTGGCATGATCTGGAGGTATTTCTAGTTGTTAGAACTGGTGTGTGTGCGCCTGAAGACCCTGCTTCCTGGTAGCCCTCTCAGATGGTGGCTGCTCTTCTCCCACAGCCCACCTATCACTGGGCATGGGGGTGGCGCAGTTATCCTCTTGCTCATCACCAGCTACAGAATGTTCTCCCTTCCACCTCCCTAAAAACTCCCCCTTTGAACTGATGTCATAAGACTATATTATCCTCTATTCCTTGCTGTTGCTGTCACCTAGAACTGCCAGTCATTCCTGCTCATGTCGTGATTGTGGCTCCTCACTCACTGTTTCTCTCCCCAACACTACTCCAGTCATAACTCTATGATTTCAATATACATATGATCTTTCCAACAGCCTGACCTCTAAATCCCAAGTTCTTCTCTTCCACTGATCTTGTCCTCACAGTTGTCCTAGTCACTCACTCACTCACTCACTCACTCACATGATATTATAAGCAATACTTAATCTCAGTTTTATGCATCCCACTCACTCTCTATTGGCACTTCCTATCTTTTCAGCTCATTCTCTCTAGTTCGTCAACAATGATAATCCTTCAGACTCACCAAAGCCTACAATCCATTGATCCTCCCATCCTTTCATTCCCCGTCATGTCCCTGTTGTTCCTGCTTTCCTTGCTACCCAGCTTCAATGCCATCATCAATCTTTATAAGCATGCCCTTGTCCATGCCCTTAACTCCTTTGCCTGCTATTGTTCTGAGTACTCATTTGGTAAATTACAACCCTGTTTAATTCCAACTGCACCAGCTGAACATGCCTGGAGAGAATCCTATAATCAGGCTAACTGTTCTGACTTTAAATTTATGACCCCAAATCTTCATGCTGCCCAGCAATCACATTGCATTCTCCAAGTCCTTCCATTTTCTAAGCCAATAACCTTGATTCCTGAGAAAACTGAAAACCAGGAAAAGAGCTCCCACAGCTCCCGCCACACCCACCCACTTCCTGACCACCTTTGTACTCACACCCTCCTCCCTCCCGGGACACAGATGAACCCCTGCTCCTGTCCTGTCAATCGTCCTCCTTGGATCTCGTCCCTTCTCACCTACTCAGACTGTTCTAGCCATTCTTTCCTCGCCTACATAATCAACTTTCTTCTCTATTCTGAATCATTTCCCTTAACAATAACATGCCATTATTTCTTTTTTTTAAGTCCTCTCTTGTCCCCACATGCCCTGCTGACTACCACCCCTACCTCACTTTCCTTTTATAGCAAACTCAAGAGTTGTCTATTTTTGCTGTCTTGAAGTCTTCTCCCATTTCCTCTTGAATGCATCCCAGTCAGCCTTCCTATTCCACCATTCCACCAAAACTGCTACTGACAAGGTCTCGGCTACCCTCCACCTGGAGGAACTGACGATCTGTTCTCCCTTCCGGAACCTATCTGCGCTTTGTCAGAGCCCATCACCCTCTGCGTCAGCTACACTTCCTTCATTTGGCTTCCAGAACGCCACTCGCCTGGATTTCCTCTTACCCTCTTACTGCTCTTTCTTGGTTTCAGGTCCTTCTTCCCCATGACTTTTTAATATTGGGGTGCCTGGCACCTCAATCCTTAGACCTGTCCTCTCCTTTATATGCACTCCACTCCCGATGATCTCATCTAACTTATGGTCTCAAATATGTCGATGACTCTCCAAATGACTTCTCTCCCCATCTCTCTCCTGAACTCTAAACTCATACATTCGACTCTTTTCGATCTCTCCTCCTGGATGTTTAATAGGCATCTCAAACATAGTATGATAACCTGAAATTTGGACTTTCCCTCCAAACCGGTTTCACCACAGTCTTCCCCATCTCGCCTAGTGGCACTTTCACCCTACCAGTTGCTTACTCAAAAATTCTGCCACCTCTTCAGAATCACTGTTGTAGCCTATTAACTGGTCCTCCTGGCTCCTCTTTCAGTCTACTCTCCACACAGCAGCCAGAGTGGTCCTATCACTTTTCTGTTCAAGCGAATCGGTTCAAGCAAAACCCTCCAATTCACACAGAATGAAAGCCAGAGACCTTGCAATAATCTGCACACATCCTCTCCCCCTACCTGTTCAACCTCATCTCCTACAGCTCTCACTTCTCCCACCCTCACTGGCCTCCCCCTCCTTCTTCTTGATTCTGCCAGACATGCCAAACACAAGCATCCCAGACACATGCTGCCTTAGAGTCCTGTCATGGCGTTTGCCTGCTTGGAATGCTCTTCCTCCAGGTATCTGCATGATTCCCTTCCTCACTTCCTTCAAAGCCTTCTCAATGAGGCCTACCTTGACCAACACATATAAACTATAATTTGTACCCCCCCACTCTCACTCTGCATGCTCCATCCTCTTTCTCTTATATGATTTACTTATTTCCCCAATAGAACATATCACCTTCCAATAGCAGCAGTCCGCATTATCACTATCCAAATATGTGCTATAAATACCTGTAAACATTTCTATCCTAAATGCATTATCTGGATTGCAAACCTGTTAAAATGAATTGCATATGCAGGTAACAGGACGTAGGATACAGTGCAGTCATGGCTCTAGTACTTTTATTTTTTAAAAATATATTTTATTGATTTTTTACAGCGAGGAAGGGAGAGGGATAGAGAGTTAGAAACATCGATCAGCTGCCTCCTGCACACCCCCCACTGGGGATATGCCTGCAACCAAGGTACATGCCCTTGACTGGAATCGAACCCGGGACCCTTCAGTCCGCAGACCGACGCTCTATCCAATGAGCCAAACTGGTCAGGGCGGCTCTGGCACTTTTAAAGCGTGATGCATTTCTGCTTCCATCTTTCCCACCTTCTCCAAAGACTAAGCCCTTCATGGGTCCCAATACTCGCTTCTTCCAGGTGCCTGGGATACCAACTTGGGTCCAATTTAAAAATTATCTTTAGTATCTTTATGTCTCATTTAAAATCTATATAATAGTATACCTTCATCTGCAGTATAGAATCAAAACAATTTATATCTGATACTATAGGACCATTACTTACAGCACAGAAAAATACCCATTAATGAGTATTAATATATTAAAAATTAAGTCACTGGTGTTTTATTTTTATTTAATTTTTTAAAAATTTTATTGATTTTGGAGAGACAGACAAACATTAATTTGTTGTTCCACGTATTTATGCATTCATTGGTTGATTCTTGTATGTGTCCTTACTAGGGACTGAACCCACAATCTTGGCATAAGGGGATGACACTCTAACCAACTGAGTTACCCGACCAGGGCATCACTGGTGTTTTAAATTCTTCTTTTTTAAATAAAACTATTCTCAGTGGATTGTCATATAGATATTTAAGAGTGCTGTAATGGGGGAAAAAATGCTCTAGTGGTATTTCAGGAAGTAGGCTGAGGTTTTATTTTGTTTTAAAATATTTTATTGATTTTCCACAGAGAGGAAGGGAGAGGGATAGAGAGTTAGAAACATCGACGAGAGAGAAACATTGATTAGCTGCCTTCTGCACACTCCCTACTGGGGATGTGCCCGCAACCCAGGTACATGCCCTTGACCGGAATCGAACCTGGGACCTTTGAGTCCACAGGCCGACGCTCTATCCACTGAGCCAAACCGGTCAGGGCTAGGCTGAGGTATTAGATGTCTGAAAATGCATTGCTATTTTTCCCATTTAAATAATGGAAGATAGACTTCTACCATCCAAATGTTTTTAAGAATGGATTAAAGTTCAAGGAAAGCCTGGATATAAGTTTTTTATTTATTATGTTTATTGTCTCTTTCTTTCTACTACAATAATTTTAAACTCTTCAGTCTCAGTATCTTTTTAAACTCTTAAAAATTAGAGGACCCATCAGCAGATGAACGAATTAGAAAACTGTGGTACATCTACACAATGGAATACTATGCTGCTGTAAAAAAGAAGGAATTCTTACCATTTGCAACAGCATGGATGGAACTGGAGAGCATTATGCTCAGTGAAATAAGCCAGTCAATGAAAGAAAAATACCACATGATCTCACTCATTTATGGATAATAAAGACCATTATAAACTGATGAACAAAAATAGATACAGAGGCAGAGCAGCATTGAACAGACTGTCAAACTACAGTGGGAAGCCTAGGGAGGGTTGGTGGGGGGTAAGAGATCAACCGAAGGACTTGTATGCATGCATATAAGAATAACCAATGGACACAAGACACTGGGGGATATGGGAGGCCGGGGGAATGTCAAGCAGGGGGGGGGGGGCGGTGGGGGGAGGAGACATATGTAATACTCTTTGTAATACTTTAAGCAATAAAACAAAATTAAAAAAAAATTATTGAGGATCCAAAAAACTTTTGTTTATGTAGGTATTTCTATCCATACTTACCACATTAGGAATTAAAACTGAGATATTTAAAAAAACATATCAATTCATTTAAAATAACTATAATAAGCCTACTATATGTTTGCATAAAAATATTTTTATGAAAAATACCTTTTCCAAAACAAAAATAATTTATAAGATGGCATAAAAATATACTGGGATATAATCCAAATGACATCCAATTCACCCATTTAAAGTATACAATTCAATGGCTTTTAGTATATTTAGAGTTGTGCATAACACAATCAATTTTAGAACATTTATCACCCCCAAAAGAAACCCCATATTCTTTAGCTATTGCTCTACCAACTTAATCACCCCCGGTCCCTACCCCGAGGCAACCAGTCATTTACTTTCTGACACTGGATTTGTCTGTTCTGGACATTTCACATAAACGGAACCATAGACTACGTGGTCTTTTGTGACTGGCTTCTTCCATTTAGCAGAATGTTTTCAAGGTTCATCAACACAGCCTGCTGTTCAGTCGTCCCTCACTAACCCCCATGCTGGCCTGGTCGCCCCACACAGCTTGCTTGTTCAGTCGTTTGGTGGTCTCTCACTAAGCTCCCTGCCAGCCTGGTCGTAGGCAGCCATATTGTGAGGGCGTGAGGGTTAATTTGCATATTACCGATTTATTATATAGGATTATTACAAAATATTCTGTTATTTCCTTTGAAGTGACAGTTCAAGAAAATATATTCTCAATACCCAAGTCTGAATAACCAGTTAGTCTGTAAGCCCTTCTCTCAAAGTGAAAATGGTTCCATGAAAAAGCAGTGACTTTAACTCGTTGCACAAGCACTTGTCCCTGAGATGACAGCATTCTTCGCTATGAAGCAGAAGTGCTTCATGCATATTACCCATTTTATCACACAGAATATTAGAAAGGCACAGAGTGCAGGGTTGAGATATAGTAAATTAGCCATTTTTACTATTTCTTCAAGGACATTCTTAAGCAAAACTGGCCCTTTTTCGCTTCCTTTGAGTGTGATGGTAAACAATGCAATAACTACTGGTACAACCTGGGGCAACTGCCTTGCTGTGCACTGAGGACCTGCTGCTTTACCCACCATTGCCCACTTCAATGCAAATGTCACCACAAGTGGAAAGAGCAAATAAGGCCACAGTATTATCATGAAGATCACTTCAACCTTCTGTCTCTCCTGAAAGGGGTTTAGGGAGCCCAGAGTCTGCAGACCTCATTTGGAAAACTGCTACTCTACCAGAACGCAAAGGTCCTTCAGGCAGGGATTTTCGTCTGTTTTGTTCACTGCTGTATCTAGACCCTGGGCCTCGAACAATGCTTCGTGTGTAATAGATGCTTAATAAATATGTATTAAATGATAACATCTGTAATTACTTTCAACTGCTTAGAAATAAAGCAATAAAATTCAGAATATTTGCAGTTTTTTAGTATAATTTAAAATTTTATAGAATGTTAAATATTTAACCAGGAAATAAATTATTTCTTTTGGCAAAGGCATTTAACTGCAGGACAGTAAGAGCAGCAGGGAACTTTCAAAACCATACCAACAGTGTCTGCGCTAGAAAGCAACAGCTTTTAGCAAAGGAAACAAGCCCTGCCCATTCCCCCCAAAGTGGGACACTGCCTGTGACCTAGAAACGGGTGCAAAACCAGGAAAGGAGGGAAAGATACTTAAAGTTCCCACCTGCACGTACTTGCCCCACACTTTCTTTTCCGCCCCTCGTGTCTGCGTATGTTTCACAGAATTTGGAAGAATTATGCACAAAATGAACAGGGAGTAAGAGTATAAGGTGGGACACAAAGGAATTCATAATAAGTAATTTAAATGTTTTAACTTTTGAGATCTAAATGAAGAGACTTTTATCTCAGAAACAAAGCAAAGGACCTCAGTGCATGGTTTACATACATACTGTGAGTGCTATAGATGTGGATGTTAATGAAGCCAATGGTAGTACAAAAATTGCTGCATGATAGTTGTTCTAATAAAATATTCCGGTTAGTAGGGAGTTACCATATAGTACACTATTTTTTAATGACTAAGAATTAAATAAATACACCACTCTTAAGCTGAAGAATTCAATAACTATTTAATGACTCCAGAGGCATTTGAGAATCTCAGTAAACTCTAGGGAGTCGTCATTAGAGAAGACTTATCAGTTAAGAAGGTCTGGTAATGGTGTTTAGTGACCACGTAAATTACCAGCTCTTTAGTTTCTAGTCCCACTTCCGCCACTCAGTAATTAGCTGGCAACAGATAAATTCCTTAACTTCTTTTAGTTCACTTTTCCCTTTTTCCCAGAAATTCAGAAATGCTTAGAATATGAAGGTATGTGAAATATTTTGGGTCCTTTGAAGATACTGAGTCAAGAATAGGGAGTTAAATGTGAAGATTATCCAGAATATAAAATATCCCAATAAAATTTTAATCTCTAATTCTGAAATAATAACCTATAAATTTCTCCTACCCTATAAAAAACCTCCAAAGAAAACCCCAACCCTTGTATCTGCTTGGCCTATAAATCCTGAGATAAAGGCCGAAACTGATACAAGCCACCCTAGCAGTTTCTGAATGGTTTACCAACTATGTACTTTAGCATCTGCATCACTTGGCCTTCACAGTAACTTTGTTAGATAGGCAGGGCAGAAAGAGCCGTTTTATTCTCCAGATGAAGAAATTAAGGTTTAGAAAAATTTAGTGCTTTAACTTAAAGAGTCAGCACTGGGATTTGGGGAGGTCTCACAAGCTCAATTGTCTTTCCACGTTGCACTTACTTTTCTGAGCGAAGGGAGACAGGTGGTCCCCCCATCAGCATTTCTGAAGCCCTAACAGTGGGCAAAAGTTATCCAGCTTCTTCAAACCCTGAACAAACAATCCTGCTCGACTCACCTGTAGCTTCACAGCAATGACCACGGAGTTAAGATCTTTGTCCATTTCTTTGAGCATGACCAGCTTCTTCAGGGTCAAGCTGAATAGCCTAGACAAGTTTAGAGAAAGAAGATCCAGTCAGACGTAAGGAACTTATGAGAAAAGTTATTGACATTCTGTCGGGCAAACACTGCTTTATCTCAAGTAAAAATGTCAGAATGCCATTCTCAGTCCAAACTGTGTCTTCCTTTAGTAAATGAACACCCGCCCCTTTTATCTAACTGTTGTACTTGAGAAATGTCAAACAGGTACATTATACCATCAACCTCCGGGGTGCCCATACACATCAAGCCAAAACCAACATGTATGGTATTGAAAGAACAGAAAACAAGATCAATGGAACAGACCAGAGGAGGGGTCCTCAAACTTTCTAAACAGGGGGCCAGTTCACTGTCCCTCAGACTGTTGGAGGGCCAGACTATAGTTAAAAAACAAACAAAACTATGAACAAATTCCAATGCACACTGCACATATCTCATTTTGAAGTAAAAAAACAAAACGGGAACAAATACAATATTTGTATTCGCATGTGGCCCGTGGGCCACAATATTTGTATTTGCATGCGGCCCGTGGGCCATAGTTTGAGGACCCCTGGACCAGAGCATACAGAAACAATCCCACAATTACACAAAAACTTGATATAAGAAAGGGCAGTATTAAAATAACTGGGAAAAGAATAAACTCTGAAATAAGAAAATTTGGATCCTATCTCACACAATATATAAAAATAATCTCTTGGTGGATATTAAATATTTAATTGTAAAAGGCAAGATTTTAGGAAAAATATGGGCAATATCTTTCTGACTCTGAGGTAAGAATGGATTTCTTAAATAAGACACTGAAAACACTGAGAAATTCAATTATATTAAAGTTAGTGGCCCAGTGTACAAATTCATGCATACGGGAAGGAAATTAATTAGAAGAAATATTTTAATATCGCTATTTGCCCTTTCTCTATAATAGAAGTGTCAACCAAATTCACGATCGATAATGACAGACCGAAACACACGTGTGTGATTGGTGCCAGCGAGAGCTTTATATGTATCGTGCATGTGCGAGTCAACTTAGCTTTATATATATATATATATATATATATATATAAAATAAACTTGCTTAATTAGACCTGCTTTCTGATGTAACTAAACTTTTCCAGCTCAGTGAAGCACCCCAACTTCTCTTTCAGGTAATTGTCAGCAACACAGCAGTAAATATCAACAAGAAGCAGATTATTATTGTAGATCACGCAGGGAGAACAAAGGGTAAAATATTTAACTGCAGTAGTGTTTGACTATGTTCTGCACAGTGAGAAACCTGAAATCATTTTCAAGGTCCACCGTTTCTTACTTCTTTTCAGTTGGTCAAGTTCCTAAACTTTATAAATCTCGGTTTTCCGGCTAATGAAAAGAAAATAGGATTCTACCGAGTCTCCTATCTACCTACTCCAGGACTTCTGTGAGGATCAAATGAGAGGAGGCACAGGAAAACGCTTCACAGACATTTGGTTAAAGTGTGAAATGTTTGCACCTGGCTATAAAACAAGCTGTGTTCCTGGGCTGAAGAAACTGCAAGGAGGCTAGTCAGGGCTAGGGAGAGGAAGTCGGCACTGCTACGTGACATCATTACCCAGTGCCCACAGCGACTGTTTCCAGGCTAGGCTGGGCTGTGGGCTGTATTTTGCGCCTTGGGGTCTCAGCAGTGTCAGCTGCGATTTGGTGGGCTGTTGGCTCTGGGGTGATGGCGGGGCCTATGTCACACTTGGGGGAAGTTGAATGTTGCTTTGTGGGCGACAGGTCCGCGGTGCCATTTCTCTGTGCGTGTAACAGCAGCTTTTGCATTGAGTGTCTGCCCCCTGGTAGTCAGTGTGCATCACAGCAACTGGTCAGACGGTTGGACACTTAGCATATTATCCTTTTATATATATAGACTGGGAATTTCTCTTCATATGGAGACACCACAGGATTAGAACACAAATCATGAACTTGGAAAAGATATTTGAAACTCATAATACTGATAAAGGATCTAGTATATAAAAAATTCCTATAATTCAATAAGAAAAAGACTGGCAAACCAATAGAAAAGTGGGTAAAAAGATATAAACAGCCGAAACCGGTTTGGCTCAGTGGATAGAGCATCGGCCTGTGGACTGAGAGGTCCCAGGTTCGATTCCGGTCAAGGGCATGTACCTGGGTTGCGGGCACATCCCCAGTAGGAGATGTGCAGGAGGCAGCTGATCGATGTTTCTCTCTCATCGATGTTTCTAACTCTCTGTCTCTCTCCCTTTCTCTCTGTAAAAAATCAATAAAATATATTTCTAAAAATAAAAATAAAAACATAAAAAAAAAGATATAAACAGATGTTTCATGTTTCCAGAAACGTCTAGCCACTAATGGCTAATAAATACTAGTATACAAAAATATGCTCAAAAAAAAATATGCTCAACCTCATTAGGAATCAGGGAATGGCAAATTGAAATCAAAATATCATTTTACACCCACAAAATTGGCAAAACTAAGTGTGGGTGAAGATGTGGCGTAATGGGAACTCATATGCTGCTAGTGGGAGTATCAGCTGGACATTAGGCACTTAGGAAACTGTCAGGCATCATCTTGTGAGGCCATGTGTGAAATCCAGGATTCAGCGATTTCGCTTTTGGAGAATGCTTGCCCTGTGAACCAGGAGACATATACAAAAGTGTCCATAGTCTGCATGAGCTATATGACTGCGGGTAAGTGACATCATCTTCCCATGCCACTATTTCCTCATCTGTAAAATGAGGATTGTCATATCAACCCAGAGGGTTGTTGTGAGGATTCATATGTATAAAAGCACTGAGAATAGTACCTGTCCCACAGTAAGCTCTCAGTAAACTAGGTATTACTTGTGTTATGCGCATCAGAACCCAAATGTGCACTGTTAGAAGAGTGGGCGATAAACTGGGGTATATTCATACACTCAAGTGCTATCATCCTGCAGTGAAAATTCAACATGCATTAATCTCAAAACACAATACTTAGTGAAAACAAAGTTGCAGAAGACTACAAAGAGTACGATACTGTATCAAATTCAAAACCAAGCAAAAATAAACTACAAATTGTCTTGGGAAGTACATAGAGGGGAACCTGTAAAGAGCATGAGGATGAAACATAAGATGAGGTTGGCATGTGTGAAGGAAACAAAGAAGGTGAGTGTGTCTGCCCAGTGAATGGGGAGAGCAGTAAGATGCGAGGTTAGAAAGGCAAATGGAGGCTGGTTTTGATGGGAGGCCAGTGAAGAATTATAAACAAGTGAATGATATAAAATGATTTGTGCAAGCTCACTCTACTGCTGTGTGAATAATGGGCCATGGAAAGGAGAGGGTGGAAACAGGAGGACCTGTCGGAGGCTGTTGCTGGGGTCAGGTGAGAAGAAAGGAGGTTTGATCTGGGGCAGTAGCAGTGGAGATGAACAGAAGGGTGGAATTCAGGAACATTCTGGTAGAACTGATAGAACTTGCTGATAAACTGAATGAGGGTATGGGGAAAAAGAAAGCTCAGAGAGGTTTCTGAGTTTTTGGCTTGAGCAACTGAGTGGATGGATGGTGGTATTTATTGTTTACTGAAAGGAGGGAAACGGGGAAGTTTTTTGGTGATTAGGGCAGAAAGTCAGGTCATTATTAAGTTTGAGACAGCTTAAATATCCAACTGGGAAAATTAAAGTAGGCAGCTAGCTATGAGTCCTGAGATCTAGGGAAAGATTAGGCCAGGGACACAGTATAAAGATGTTTAAAGCAATGGAGATCGCTGAGGTCTTCACAGGAAAGTTCCAATTTAAAAAAAAAGCTAAGACCGGAACCCCAGGCGTGTCAATGCTGGCAGCAGAGAAAGGGCCAGCGAGAGACTGAGAAGCTTCCAGTGAAGCAGGGGAAGAATGTGCCCCAAGAACCTAGAGAAGAAAATGCTAAGATGTGTCAAATGCTCCTGAGAAGTAGCCAAGGTCAGAAAATAGATCATTGACTTGGCAAAATGGAGAATACTGGGGACCACAATAGGAGATGCTTCAGTGGAGTAGTAATAAACAAAAGCTTTGAAGTATCCCTTCCCCCTCGGAAATGTGAGCAGTTGCAGATGAAGGTGAGGACAGAGAACAAGATTCAAGCTGGCAAAAAAGAGCAGTGTGGTCCCGAGAGGGAGCTCTGTGGCCATGCTGACCAGCGTGAGTCTAACAACTCATGTTTTCTAGCATTTGGCTGCTTATTAAGATGTCAGGATCAAATGGTCTTATCAAAGACCACTGTGGTTCTCAGCATTCCCCAGGGAAGAGAGAAATTTTTATCTGAGAATGTAGGGAAGAGAGGTGACTGGGGACCTGGATGGGTTAAGTCAACAAATATGTATATATTTTAATTTAAGTACCTCTGGTGTCACTAGAATGATATACAAGGAAAATGAGCCATAGCGTACAATTACCCAGAGTTTCAATTATGCCCTACCATATCATTATCCCCGGGTCATTGTACTGTTTTTCTTAATCCTTACCCGAGGATATGTTTTTATTGATTTTAGAGAGAGGAGGAGGGGGAGAGAAACATCTATCAGCTGCCTCCCCAATGCACCCCGACTGGGCATTGAACCCAAAACCTTTTTAGTGTAGGGGATGATGCTCCAACCAACTGACCAACCCAGCTAGGGCTCCTTGTACGATTTTTATAATCACATAGATGAGGAGTTGATCCATTATCTCCTCCATAATGAGACTAGAATGATAAACTGAATAACACAAGGAAGAAATCTTTACTCTGCAAAGTTCAAAAAACGCACAGTCACAGCAAGAGGCTAGAACCAAAGATCTCTGATCTCATGTCCAATTGTGGAGGCATCACAGCCGTCCAGATCTTGGCGCTTCACAAAAACTGGAGGTTCAGGATGGAAACACTGAACTGCTGTCTGGCTCCCTTCCCTTTCTTATTTGCCTTCACTTTCCTTTATTCCCACCTCGCAACATCCAGCCTCTGGCAGATTTTAGAATGTTTACACAAACAAGAAAATTGGGTAATTTGGATTCAAGATGTCTTTCTATAGACAACATTTTAAAAAGTGGGACATGTTGGGGGCTGAAACAGCTTGTCATTTTACCTTTAAATTATACATTTTTAAGTATGGTATAACCACTGGCTTCTTTTTTTCTAGAGATAATTCCATCTTTCTCTGACCTCCCTATCCATCCCACTCCTCCAGACAGGACCCACATTTGCTTCCAGAAAAAAACACACACAGCTGCTATCAGGGTACAGGATAATCCCTGGGCATTCTTGATAAGGAACTTCAGAGAGAGGAACAAACGTCATGTTATTGTTTGAAACCACAAGGCTTCAAATAAGAATATGCTCCATACAGCTAGCTATTCAAAGACCTTCTACCTTAAAAAGGAGACCAGAATAAGAATGAACATTTTTCAAGTTCATTTCCTGGGACTGCAATGTATGAAGTACAAAATTTAGAACTATGATCTGAAAAGTAATTTAGCTGTAGATTAGAAATGTTAGAGACAATAGAATAAAAAATAAAATAAAATGAGCCTTATCTCAAAGTAATTATAAATGTTACATGGGCTTGAAATACTGGGATAAGAAGAACTTCAGGTCAGACTTTACCAATAACTATTTTCAAAGGAAGAAACACCATCATTTTTTGTATTAATTTGAAAGAAAACTAACTTATATCATTTTTAGTATGGTTTTTAAGTTATTCTCTAATGGCAAATTTAATGGATATGCTTATACATTTGCCTAATACAGACACACACACTCTGTATTTCTGTGTCTCCCTCTTCAACTTTTCCAAAGGCTCCAAATAAAAAGGGTCATTTTATTTTGCTTTTTGGGATTATCTTATATAATAAAAGAGCTAATATGCTAATTAGACTGGATGGCGGAACAACCTTCCGGAACGACCAGTGGGCAGGGCCGTGAGGCAGCCGGGGCTTCGAGGGCCAAGTCCCTTGCACAAATTTCATGCATTGGGCCTCTAGTATCTATATAAAATAGTATATTTGCCCTCCCCTCAATTGATTACCTATAAAATTTTAAGATTCCTTACATGGCTTCACACAATAGATGCACAAGTCTTACAAAATATATTTTTGTGAGTTTACATAACAACTTTCCCTCCGACAACTTCAAATATGTCTTATTTTCATCTCTGACTGTATTAACTTCTGAGGGCTGTCATTTGTTAATTACCACCAACTTGGTGACTTACAACAACAGGAGTTTTATTCTCTCATAGTTCTATTGACTGGAAGTCCAAAATGAAGGTGTCAGCAGGGCTGCATTCTACCTGAAGCCTCTAGAGGAGAATCCTTCCTTGCCTCTTACACTCGGTGGCTGGTAGTCCCTGGCATTCCTTGGCTTATAGACATATCAATCACTCCAATCTCTGCCTGTCTTCCCATAACCTTTCCTCTTGTGTCTCTGTGTGTCTCAAAACTCCCTCTACTTTCTCTTATAAGGACATCAGTCACTGGATTTAGGGTCTACCCTAAATTCAGGATGACCTCATCTTGAGATCCTTAAGATCCTTAATTATATATCTGCAAAGACCCTATTTCCAAATAAGGTCACATTCACAGGTATGAGGGTTAGAACTTAGACACATCTTTTCAGGGGGCCACTATTCAACCCACTATATGGATGAATGTTCATCTGATGGGGGTCCTAAAATAAAGTGTTTGCCTCTCATAGACACTCACCATATTCTTCCTAGAATCCAACTTGACTTGGGGAAAGCTATCATTTATAGGAAGTCAACAGTGAATTGATGCTCTGAATGCTCACTTCCTAACTTATTTATTTTTATGTCCAAATAAGGATTTTTTTCTTTGGGAAGAAAATAAAGCAAATTGGATCTCTTCTTTCTTATCTAGCTGAGATTTCAAGTGGGAATTCATCCATTGTCCAATGTAATTAAAGGATCATTTTATTACTATTACCCACACTACACCATTCCTATTTCAACTTGAGTTTAAAACCTGCCACCTTTTGGAAAGGAGAGGAAGAGAGGGATAGAAACATAAATGATGAGAGAGAATCATTGATTGGCTGCCTCCTGCACACCCCTTACTGAGGATAGAGCCTACAACCTGGGCATGTGCCCTGACCAGGAATTGAACTGTGACCTCCTGGTTCATAGGTTGATGCTCAACCACTGAGCCACACTGGCTGGACTTGGGCAGAGTTTTTACTCAGATGCTGGCCTCACCATTTCTGCAGTATTTTCTTGCTTCCAGGATTTCCATCTTAAATTTCCAGCCGTTCTTCTATCCCTGACCTCTCTTCTTTATCACCTCTTACCCATAAGGCTGCAGTTTTTCATTGTTATTTCATTCCACTAAAGCCACCATGGAGTCTGGAGGAAACTCTTTAACAAAAAAAGCCATAATCTTTCAAGTTTCGCTCCTTCCAATTACAATTTTTAGGAGTCAACTTTCCTCTGGCATCTATCTGTTTCTGAATGCTTTTAGTAGTTATATTTTTCCAGATTTTCTAATTTTTATCTGTGGGAGGATTTGAGCAACCACTTCAATCTACCTTCTTTACTGGGAACTTCCTCTAATTCAACTAGGAATAATTTACAATTAAATGTACTTTTAAGGTTTTTAAGAAATAATATCTTATCTTTAAAGCATAGTGCTATAAACAAAAGATTTATAAGTGAATGTTTTAAAGTAATGGATATTAACATTTCAATGGTAAAGTCTTCATTGTCCTTAGAAATTTATTAAGTCAAGCAGTCCATGTGCCACATGTAATAAAGTCAAAGGCAGAAAAGGCTTTGGTCTGTTTTTCTATTTTAATGAAAAGGAAACAACATAAAACAAAATAGCCCAGGTCCCAAATTAAAGAAGCTAGAAACTGGAATTCTGATCCTAGAAAATTGAATCTTTTTCTCGCCTAGGAGTCACCACAACTCAGTCTGTTCTATATTTAGTAACAGGAGGACATGGGAAATAGAGCTCTTATTTGTTTTGGGTTTTGTTTTGATAGCCACAATGGTTATTTTCGGGGGAGGAGAAAGAAAGAATGTGGATTGAGTAAACTGTACCACAGATTACAGTACTAAATTCCAACCTTCGTATGAAATAATTACTATTTATATGACTAATAAAGTGTAAATATTTACAAATGTGCAATGCATAATAGGAACAGAAAAATAGGATGGGGAGAACTGAATATGAATAAGATAAGTTTTGCTCCCAAATCCTATATAATAAAAGCCTAATATGCAAATTGTCCTCTCAACTGGGAGTTCAACCTGGAGTTCGACTGCTTGCTATGACATACACTGACCACCTGGGGGTGATGCAAAACATGGTGGGCTTCAGCGACATGGTGTTGGCAGTGAGCGAGGGAGCTGGGCGGGGGCCTGATCGTCCTGCAGACAGCGACCTGCAGCAGTGGCAGGGGGTGGGGCCACAGCCTGGCTCCAGGTGCTGAGGGAGTAGGGTGAGGGCCCAATGACTCAGGCAGAGGGGGACACATGGGAGCCCAAGGGCCCAGGTGTCGCCCAGGGCCTCGAGGTCAGCTGAGACCTGCCCTTTCACACCAGACGCTCACACTTAGATCGCCGCCAGGCCTAGGGACTGCACCCGTGCACAAATTTCATGCACCAGGCCTCTAGTATTTTTATAAGGAACTAAATAGACATGTTTAAAAAAATCAATAGAAGAGGAACACAGGAAGTGGAATGGAGGTAAAAGTGCTGCTTATAGACCAGCCGTGGGCAAACTACGGCCCGCGGGCCGGATCCGGCCCGTTTGAAATGAATAAAACTAAAAAAAAGAAAGACCGTACCCTTTTATGTAATGATGTTTACTTTGAATTTATATTAGTTCACACAAACACTCCATCTATGCTTTTGTTCCGGCCCTCTGGTCCAGTTTAAGAACCCATTGTGGCCCTCGAGTCAAAAAGTTTGCCCACCCCTGTTATAGACTGAGTACCTGATTCAGTAAACTTCACAATTCCAAATCACAGTGTTATGCTATGAGTAACTTCTTTTTTTTTAACCCTCACCTGAGGATGTGTTTTTTATTGATTTTGTGAAAGAGAAACATCGATGTGAGAGAGAAACATCAATTGGTTGCCTCCTGTACTTGCCCTGACCAGAGATTGAACCTCCAACCTAGGTATGTGCCCTGACCAGGAATTAAACTCCCAACCTTTTGGTGTATGGGACAACGCTACAACTGAGCTACCCAGCCAGAGCTGCTATGAAATGCGCTATGAGTAACTTTTTAAAAAGTGTCTCTGTGTGTGTGTGTTTACAAAGTATTACTGGTACACCGCAGAAAAAATATCTAATTTATTCTGAAAATATAAAGTGAAAAGAAACCTCTAGAGAGAATTATTGCTAAAAAGTCTGGGGGGAAAATGTGTGTATGTGGGTCCACCAACCTTTGAGCATATACTAGCTCTTTTGTGCTTCTTAACCAAATGGATATTTTATAATTTACATTGATTAAATGGACATCTTCCCATGTTAATAATGTTCCTGGACTAAATCTGAAGAATCTGTCTCCTCCATGGTATACAGCCATGATGTCTCTACTCAGTTGCCCTTTAAAAAAAAAAAAAAATCTTGTTATTTTTAAAACTGACTTCTAAGGACTGCCCCTGCATCTACATAGTTTAGTGACCAGCCAATAATTGGTTAAAGATTCAAATCACACATCATGAGGCAGTTAGACTTCCAACCTCTGCCCGTGGAACTGTGTAGGGGTTATGGAACACAAAGTTCAGGCCTGACCCAACTCTTACTTTCTGCTGGGCCCTCCTGCATCTCTGCACATTTATTCAACTTCCCAGCCAACGAGGGATACGTGGATAACTTAAGACCTCTCCAGTCTTACCTGCATGTGTGCATAGGGTTCTAGTCGGTTGGGAATGCGCAGAGAGCTTTTCAAGCCTTTCTATGTCTGTGTCATTTCCAGGATCTCTGTTAAGTTTTAGCTCATGCACCAGTCTGTTACTTAACCTAACTGGGAAGGCTACTTAGGCTACCAGAACTGCCTTGTTCAGATGCCGCTGAGATCATTACTCTTACTGACAATACCAATGGGCATGGGCTTTTCACTTTCTGCTCCAAATCAAGTGGGCTTCCTCCAGCAGCCAAATTGCTAATTTTCATGGTCTGCCCCACCCTGAGAGAACTACTACACTAATGGGGCGGTGAGTAATCCCAGGCCAGAACATAAAAAATTCCCACTGTTCTTCCTTGAAGGTCAGCAGTTTCTTATGGATAAATGCTTCTTGATTTGTTGTTTGCATTTGTTCTATATCCAGAGGGCTGAAATTATTGTTTTTGACAACTCTGTCCAGCTTATTATTGTTTTTGGAGAAGTGATTTGCTGACTCCCTCACTCCATCCACCAAAGTCCTACCTCTGTGCTCAGCTACTTTTAAATCTTTCTTCAAGTGTGCCACTCTCACATGACATAAAATACATTAAAAATCCTGTGAGATCATAAAGAAAAATGACCATTCCTCATATCCAGTTGTCTTCCTACACTATTACATCACATACTTCTAGGCCATGAGAAAGCAAAACATAACTTGCTAAAAGACGGTTTTAAAGAACTCTATCTGGTTTAAAAGTAGACCAAATGACAGTTTCTTTCAAGCCTTATCTAGGTATCAGGAGCAGGTTTCACCATGATTCATTTAGGAAAGCAAGCTGCTTGACTATTTTTGTTTTCCTTTCCTATAAGTCATGCGTTCTCTCTATTGGTTCATATCTGAAGTCAACCATAAGCCACTGAAAGCTGGTTACCTGATTTCTATATTTATCTGCACAAAATCAAACACAAGAATTATTTCCCTTGCCCTAATATATCTGTTCTCTTCCTCACACGATACAGTTTCTCTCTGTAATAGAAATGGCTCCCACTGCTGTAACTTACCCTATTCAAACTGCAAAATCTCACATGGCTGCTCTGGTCATTCAGCAAACTGGTATTATATTGTTAGTCTTCCCATTCTTTGATAAGAACTCAAGAAAAAACTAAGTATAGTCAGTTATCAGAAAGAGGCAAATAGGAATCAAAGTTCAAGAATTTCTGACTCCTAGTTCTATGATTATAAACCTCCCAAAATTAAAAACATTTTTGAATCTTGCTGCTATGTTGATACTGTAAGTTTTTTTATTGCACACGTATATTTAACAATAGTTTTACATAGAATGCTAATAGCACTTCATATTATATAGGAGGATTTGAAATATTAATTTCATACCATATAGCACTTCTAAAATTAACTCCTAAATAAATCCATTACAATTTGTTTAAAGTTTTAATGGCAATAATGGGAGGAAAAGAGTAAATCTGTTTTACATAACTGTATGAAAAATAAACCAAAAACTAGTCAGTTAAGTTTAAAATGGCCTCCTGCTCCTGGAAGTGGGTGCTGCCCAATTTAGAGCGGTGATTTGACTATATCCAGGTAATCTCTGAACTGAAACTTCTGTGATGCAGGGTCATGGAATCATGGTCAGTCAGTCCCCTTTCTCCTGGACAGGGTACTGCCAATCTCCTTTACTCAGTAGCCAGGTTTTTTAATATCTGTAAAACAACTGCAAAATTCAAGTGTATATTCTTTTTTCCAGCTTCCTGGTAGACTTCTTTTACTGAACTAATCAGTTATTTCAAGGCTGCATCCATCCAGGTATAGATCTGCAGCTCCCTGGATGGCAAGTTCCCATGGGAGAACTCATCCATGCAGTGGTGGCACCCATTGTTGGTGAAGACACAGCAGCAGTAGGCACATCTCCCAGTAGACTGGCTTCACCAGTTCCTTCCTAATTTCCTCCTGGGTGACATGTGACTTCACTTCCATCTTCCTTCTATGGCCCAGGAGATGCTCGCTCTGATCTCTGACCCCCGCAGCAAGCACAAGAATGAACTTGATACTGAAGTTTTTGACAAAGTATTTCTCTTACACAACTTATTCTAAATAAATTGCACACAGCTTTTCAACCTTCTTAAAATGTTTTTCACCCTAAAAATGTCTTCAACAGCTAATGGCTTCCCAAGCTGAGTATTACACATAAAATCAGGGCAAACCCCATAGCAAATTAAATTTATTCTTCATTTCTTCCCTTGGGTTAGCGGTACCACCTGAGAGGCACACACAAAGGAGAAGAGCAAAACTGCACTAGCAAGGACTCTGAGGCCACCAGATCCAGTCCAGCTGAGTGTACACAGGGAAGGGTCAGCTGTAAGATGACCCCTTACAGGGCACTGCTCCTTGTGCCCAGCAGCTGCTCCAGGACGCTCTTCCAGCACCAGCCAGCCTCACGAGTGTTCTACTAAGGAACGTGCCACCTGGGGAAGGTGGACATGCCACAGATAATGTCTATTCTAGACAGCAAGGAGTTTTAAATAATCCACATCAAGTCTCTGGAAGCCAGCAGTCCATTACAAGTAGCGTTAACTGATAAGGCGGGATTGATTACAGGAAGGTAATTCAATTGCAAGGCTCTAGACAACACCATAATCTAATACTGCTTGGGAGGGAAATCACTTTTTCTTTGACATTTTCATTAACAGAACAACCTGAATTCAGTGTAAAAAGCTGCATCAGAAAAAATAGCCTCTTTACTAGACAGATGGACTTGATCTACCTGTAAATAATAGAATTTCTAGTCAAGCCATACAGCCAGGGTCAATGTAGACTAAATTTCAGTTTGTAATTCATTTTGTTTTCTCAGTGATGGCATGTCAGATACAAATACCGCTCATGGCTTTGGGATTTTCCAGTGAAGGTGGCTAACATGTAAGGGGGCAGAATGTGAAAACCCCAGACACCACTGGCATCAACACACATCTCAGGGTTGCTCTACTGGGAAAAGCAATGTTGGATGGCAGTTTGCATGAACCTTCTCCTTTTTTTTCAGGAGTTCCATTTTTAAAAAACACATTTTTATTGATTTAAGGTAGGAAGAAAGAGGGAGAGAGATAGAGACATCAATAATGAGAATCATTGATTGGCTGCCTCCTGCACACCCCACACTAGGGATCGAGCCCACAATCTGGGCATGTGCCCTGACCAGGAATCAAACCATGACCTCCTGGTTCATAGGTCGACGCTCAACCACTGAGCCATGCCAGCCGGGCTCAGGAATTCCATTTGATTTGGTTAAACTAACAGCTCTGAATTATAGAAAGACCAGGTTTATATCTGACAGAAATTAATTTCTTCAATGAGAAAACACTTTCCAAATCCACTAAGAACCTAAGATATAAAAATAATAACATTGCATTAAATTTATTAAAAGTTTAAGATAAACTGTAAGACTATAAAATGGAATCATACTGCTGTATAACAGATAACAAGACATATATTATACATAAAATACATGAATATGACCAATTTATTCTTTGCAACATTGTCTGTAATAGCAAGACATTGGAAACAAGCCTCTTTCCTTGTTTACTTAAAGTAAACTTCATGAAGAACTTCTCCAAATGATTGGGAATATATGGGAAGGCAACTGTTTGATGCTTCTTTCTCACATCAATGTTTCTCTCTCTCTCAAATCAATAAGCATGTCCTTGGGTAGGGATTTTTTTAAATGAAGATAGGAAGGTCGTACCTCTCAGAAGTTCTATTTAATAGGTTTATCAATGGTGATTCTATCAATTGAAAAAAAGATATATGAGCCCTAGCTGGTTTGGCTCAGTGGATAGAGTGTCTGCCTGCAAAATGAAAGGTCCCAGGTTCAATTTTGGCCAAGAGCACATGCCCAGGTTGTGGCTTGATCCCCAGTAGGAGGCATGCAGGAGGCAGCCGATCAATGATTCTCTCTCATCATTGATACTTCTATCTCCCTCTCCCTTCCTCTCTGAAATCAATAAAACAAAATAAAAAAGACACATGATATCAAGGCTGGGATTGGGAGGCACCTGAGGGAAGCACTCACTCTCAGGTTTGTACAAGTGCAAGGCTGACACTTGTGCAAATCTGAGAATAAGTGCCTCCTTAAATACTGCATCCAGAGTCTCTTGCTTAACTCACCCTATCCTTGGTCCTGCCTAATATATGTGGTCATATATTATACCCAGCAGCACCAGCATGATCTGGGGCCTTATTTGAAATACAGGCTCTCAGCCCAACCCCAGACCTGCTGAATTGAATTAGAACCTGCATTTTAACAAGATTCTCAGATTATCCCTATGCATATTAAAGTTCGAGAAAGAAGGAACAGAAGGGATAAAGCCTTGCAACTGATATTATAATTCTAAGCTCTTCCTACCATAGTGCATCTCTGACATAGAAAAAAGAGAGTAGTGGCTCTCTACTGATGTCCAAAGGACAGCTCTACACTGGCCAACATTTTTAAAAATATATATTTTATTCATTTTTTTACAGAGAGGAAAGGAGAGGGATAGAGAGTTAGAAACATCGATGTGAAAGAAACATCGATCAGCTGCCTCCTGCACACCCACTACTGGGGATGTGCCGCAACCGAGATACATGCCCCTGACCGGAATCGAACCCGGGATCCTTCAGTTGCAGGCCAACGCTCTATCCACTGAGCCAAACCAGTTAGGGTTGTCCAATATTTTTTAAAGATATTTTTTAATTGATTTCAGAGAGGAAGGAAGAAGGAGAGAAAGATAGAAATATCAGTGATGAGAGAGAATCATTGATTGGTTGCCTCCTGCACAGCCCCTACTGGGGATCAAGCCTGCAACCTGGGCATGTGCCCTGACTGGAATTGAACACAGGACCCTTCAGTCCACAGGCCGACGCTCTATCCACTGAGCTAAATCAGGTAGGGTACTGGCCAACAATTTTGTCACTTTTAATCAGGGGCCTGGATAATGACATAAAAGAGATGCTTACTAACCTGCAGGTGACACACAGCAAGAGGGAAATAATGCAAGAAGTAACAGAGTCAAACCGTTTTGACAGGCTGAACATTTAACTATAAGCATATGTACAGCTTTATATTTAGGCAAAAATTTCAATAAAAGAATATAAGATATGTGAGGGTTTGCTTGGCATCAAAATATATGAAAAATCCTGGGAATAAATCCAAAACGATGTCATGAACTTAATATAATGGCATTTCAAATCAACGGGAGAAAAATGAATAATTTAATAAGTGGTGTTGGGAGTAACTGGATGCTAGCTGGAAAGAAAATAAATCTGAACTCTTACCTCACATCTTATACTAAAAGAAATTCCAGAAGGATCAAAGATTTAAACATAAATCCATTAAAGTACTGAAGTAAATATGAAGAAAATATTTTTTAAATAACCTCAAAGTGGGTAAAGCCTTCCTAAGAATACAAAAATCCTTATTTTTTTAATATCTAAGAATATAAAATTCAGAGGCTATTTTTAAAAACTGATAAATTTCACTACATTAAGAAAAAAATCTGTATGGTAAAACACCACTGTAGACAAAGCCTAAAGACAAATGACAAAAGGGAGGGAAATTTTACAACTTATATAAAAGACATAGGGTTATTTTCTTTATTGTACAAAACTCCCCAAAATTATTAAGAAAAATAGACCAACAAGCTAAGAGAAAGCTTGCCTGGAGAGACTAAGGAGGCTGAGAGCTGTCCAAGCTGAAGGGCATTCTTGTGTTGGAGTGAAAAAAATTGAGCCATTTGTTGCTATAAATGGTTGAATCAGGCTTGATGGTAGAAATTCCCATGAGTTAAATGTCAACTGATCATACATAAGAACTTCCTAAGAATTAGAAGTCCATAAATGGATTCAGGCCAAGACTAAACAGCCAACTTCCAAAGAAGTTTTGGGAAGAGAGGATCACATTAGATGGGAAATAAGCTACATAAATCACAAAGGTTCTGTCAAACTCTAAAATTATGCAATTCTACCCTAAAGAGCAGATCAGCTCTGGAAAAGTTAAGAGCATGAAATCAAATAATGAATGATAGGCTCTCACAACACAAAAAGAATGAAAACACTCTGCCCCTCCCCGAGAAATCTCTGTGGAGATGCCCTGGAAGAGACTTTCTCAGGGGCAACACAAGCCCTCCCACGACCAGCAGATAGCCCCACCCAGGGAAGAAATGGCTCTAGAGGCTGGGTCCCTCAGGAGAGGCACTCCAGAGCCCCTAGAACAGCGGTTCTCAACCTGTGGGTCGCGACCATCGGAAAACACATATAGCGTATCAGATATTTACATTTCGATTCATAACAGTAGCAAAATTACAGTTATGAAGTAGCAATGAAAATAATTTTGTGGCTGGGGGTCACCACCACATGAGGAGCTGTATTAAAGGGTCGCGGCATTAGGAAGGTTGAGAACCACTGCCCTAGAAGAAAAGACAATTCAGAGCTGTCCGGTCTCTTCCCAGAGTGCTGCTGGTCAGAGACCCCCAGAGCAGAGACGCAGGGAGGGCCAGGAACATCCCTTCCTGGACAGGCTTCAGGGATTGCCCCCTTCCCTGAGGAGAGAAATGGCCCAAGACTGGCATACCTTAAGTACTCCCAGGAACCCTGGGGGGAACGCAGGCTCCCCAGAGACTCCCAAAAGGAGAGATTGGGGCTGGGAGCCCCCAGAGGTGAGGGATGCTCTAGAGACCTGAAATATGTCCCCACACACCTTCCCCTACCAAGCTACCTGCTCTGATGTAGGAAGACAGACTGGGTTAGGCTGGGTTGGAGGGGGTCTCCTCTGGCCAAATGTTTATTTGCACATAAAACTATGCAACACAAGGCCCTGGGGAAGGGCTTCACGAAGCTAGGACCAAGAGGAGTGGTCCTCAGTGCTGTCACCCTTGCCCACTTTTCATTTCACCTCTTAGTTACCAGGTGGTGACAGACTCAGTGCTAGATCCCAACCATGGAGATAGGGGCTCTGCCTTTACCAGGGAAAGGTCTTCTCCTCTGTGCTTCTCAGCCCTCCCAGCCATCTGGGCCACCCCTTCCTCCGGCTCCTCCATTGTGCAAAATGCTTCTCTGCCCCCCCCCCCCACTCAGTGCTCAGGGGTCTCCAAGACCAGAGCATGATGCCTAGGCCACTAGGGGTTTCTGGGGGGAATCCACTGACCCCAGGAATGCCTCCTGTCTGGACCACCCACTCCACAAAGCAAAAGGGCCTCATACAATCTTCTTGCCAGAATCCTGACCTCCAGATCCAGGACAGCCCTCGAGACCACTGCCCCACCAGCCACCACCTCATGCTACCAATTCCACCACTACTGTATCTGCCCCATTTATGCAGGGGGAAGGGGCTGTCTCTTTAACAAGCCTCAGTCACTACCTGAGCCTCCTCCAGGGAAAGGAGCCTTTAGCCAACCCCTAGACCTGGCTGCTGCCACTCCAGCCCACTCTACCCCCTACTCTCCATAGAAGGGCTGTGTATGCTGGGATGACATGAAAATGAGTTTTTATACAGGCCATCAGGGGGCACCATCAGTCAAGGACTACTTGGCTGTTGCCAGGGTATAGGGCAGTGGTTCTCAACCTTGGCTGCACATTAGAATCACCTGGGAATCTTTTGAAAATCCTGATTTCTGGGCTTCATCCTCCGGAAATTCTGTTTCTTTGTTACTAATGTTGTGGCCCCACCCCATAACAAAGAAACAGAATTTCCGGAGGATGAGGCCCAGAAATCAGGATTTTAAAAAGATTCCCAAGTGATTCTAATGTGCAGCCAAGGTTGAGAACCACGGGTATAGGGAGAAGTAACTAATTGGACTGCCCTACTTAAAGGCTATTCCCAAGTTGGGAACATTATACATAACTATAAACAATTAGAAAGGCTTTCTCAGCCAGGTTAAGGGGGGGGGGGGGAGCATTAAAAACAAATTAACAAAACCCGTTATCTGCCATCTATTTCTATATTTGCTTATCCAAATCAGAAAGGGCAATGATAAATAGTGTAATTTGGTATCCACAAGTAAGGGAGGCCAGGGAAAGCTGAAGAAACTCCTTCATGGAGTCCTTGCTGCTCTAAACTCAGCAGAAAGTCAGGATGGTTAGCTCCAGGTGTGCAGAGGGCTCTCAGGCCAGGCTGTGGTATAGGGCAGTGGTCGGCAAACTGCGGCGCGCGAGCCACATGTGGCTCTTTGGCCCCTTGAGTGTGGCCACGAATTTTCAATCGCACTGTACGTGCGCACCCACATGTGGTATTTTGTGGAAGAGCCACACTCAAGGGGCCGCAGTTTGCCGACCACTGATATAGGGGAATTAAGTAAGGATTTCAGACCTGGGACAATTTATATACACTTCAGGAATAAGTATGTTTTATGGATATGCTGCAGGTGGTATTGTGCACATCTATCAGGAGATATTCTATATAATAAAGAGGTAATATGCAAATTGACCCTCACACCCTCACAAGATGGCTGCCTACGACCAGGCCAACAGGGGCGTTAGTTAGGGACGACCAAACGACTGAACAACCAGGCTGCATGGGGCGACCAGGCTGGCAGGGGAGGGCAGTTGGGAGTGACTAGGCTGGCAAAGTTGGGGGCAACCCGGCTGGCAGGCGGGGGAGTTGGGGGCAACCAGGCCGGCAGGGGGGGCAGTTGGGGGCAACCAGGCTGGCAGGGGGGCAGGTGAGCGATTAGGAGCCAGTGGTCCAAGATTGTGAGAGGGATGTCCAACTGCCGGTTTAGGCCCGATCCCAGGGATTGGGCCTAAACTGGCAGTCAGACACCCCCCAAGGGGTCCCAGATTGGAGAGGGTGCAGGCTGGACTGAGGAGGAATGCACGAATTTATCAAGCGGGGGCTTGCACGAATTTTATGCACCGGGCCTCTAGTATATACATAATGTCATACATCCTCTCTTTGTCTCACATTTTGAAATATACAGTCTCTTCTTCAATTAAGAAAAACATTTATTATAGTGTACCAGACTCATTTAACCTAGAAAAGTGTAAAAGTATAGGCCATCGATCCCCATTTACCAGACTGAGTCTGGACTATGGTATACTTACCAAAAAAAAAAAAAAGTACTTCTTGAGTGACTGTCTGAAATACTTAGATGGCTCTATCCGTCACACCTGCGTATCATTTGTTTTAAGTTATACACTGCAGTACTCATCTTTTTGTGCTGTCATATCTCCTCAAGTATATTTTTAGCTCATGAGAGAAGACAGGTAGTCTCACACCTCTGCTCAATTCCTACCATAGGCAGCTCTGCACAGCCAGCACTCCTGAGTGATGAAGACCATGCCTCTCTCTGCTGAGGAAGGTCCTCCTCTCTCCTGATGCAGTCCAGCCTCTTTTAATAGTTCTTCACAACCTTCCTCCAGAGTCAGTATATCCACAGTTTACCAACCAGAAAGAGGAGGTACACAGAGGAAATATGAACAGTGACTCAGTGGAAGGTTACAATGAGAACTCAAAATTCACTGCTCGTTCAGAAAAACCTGCTGAGTTAAGTGTGGTTCTACTTGGATGCTCCTCCTTCCCGTCAGGGAGACCTGTGAGTCTAAGCAATGAGTGTCTGGGAGAAAGGGCTGTGGACATTGCCTAGACAGAGGGCCTGGTAAAGTGACCTTCCTGCTCTCTTTGGCAAGTCAAGTCCCTGCTTGACAAGAGCTAAGTTATCACAAAGGAAAATAAGGATCAGTTCAGTTAAAGAGATGACCCAGGAAGTTTGGGATGGGGAAGAAGAGAAAAGCAGTTTAGTTCTAACCTCACGAGGAAGCCCAGGAGAGGCATGTTATCACTGAGCTATGCAGAGGAAGTTAGAGTCATTAGCAGAACACTGGGGCCTCTCTTTCTTCCTACTTTGATAAAACCCTCTGCCACCTGCAGCACAGTGCTGCTCTAATAGCTACAGGGCCCTCCACTGCCAGCCACCTCCCACTCACCTCTGTGCTTGGCTAGTTCTTTACTGCCTCCAGAAATAAAAGTTAGATATGATACTTATTATGCCAATAATCACCACCTGGTAACGTAAGTTCCAGAAGCACAGCCTCTTCTTACAAACAGCACAATCTTCAATACAAAAGGAGAGAACTCACCCTCATCCCTGCCCCCACCCCTGGACAAGCACAGATTAAATTAAGAATTCTTAAAATTCCCAATGGTGTCAAAAGCATTTAAAGTTGCCAGGTCAAAGATTCATTTTTGCAGCAGACAACCACAAAGGATTTCAGTATTATATACAGTGGAAATGATTGCAAGAAATTCTAAATATGGACAGACAGTAATTTAAATCCTTTTTCTAATGGCAAATACTATATTTGCAGTTCAATATCTGATTCTAAGTCAGGCTCCAATTAAGGAAAGCAAGACCCAGTTTTCTGGTTCCACTGGGATTTACTTGTTCAGGGATTACCTGGTCTGCCAGTTGTGAATCTGTTTCCAGTCAGTTCTCTGCTGGAAACCCTGTCGTGACTAACAAATGTGTTTCAGAACAAGGAAACACCCCGATTACTAGGCGTCAAGGGGGAAGTAAAGCCCCAAACAAGCCACTCTCACTCCTGGCCTGGCCCTTACCCGCAGGTCACTGTCTCGAACCAGCTGTGGGAAGTTGGCAAATCAATCTACCTAGGTTTTGATTTCCTTCCCTCTAGTCCAAATGTCCATGATTGAGAGACATGAGGGAAAAACAGTCCCTCTTCTTCAGTTGGATATTCTGGTGTCTCTCTGTGATACCTGAAATCACAACACACTACCTGAGTCCATGGGGACAAGTCAATGTAGTTAGGATGGAAGGGCAGGAAGAGAAAATGAACTCGGGTTCTGAGCTGCTGAATTAATCAGCATTGGAATCACCCTATCCCCAGACTTCTTGTTATTGGAAATAGTGTGTGTGTGTTTAAGTCATTGAGTTAGCTTTCCTGATTCTTGAAGGTGGAAACATTCTAACTGGTAACACTGACCTAAAAAGTTTGGCATATCATGAGATTTATGCAGCAATGGAAGGCAGAGTTGGATCTCTATAATTTAAACAAATAAACAAAATACCCTGTTCTTGTTATTAAAACATGAGAAAGGCTTTAAGACAGGTAAAGGATAGGTTACAAGAAGTGCAGCCAGTGGATCCACACATTTAGCAATTCAATAAATAAACTTGGACTCAGAAACTAGCCTGGATAAACTAATGGTGCTTCATTTCAGAAATAGTAATTAGATGATGACTATAAAGACAGCCTTTTGTTTGTTTGTCTGTTTGTTTGTTAATCTTCACCAGAGGATATTTTTTCCATCGATTTTTAGAGAACGGAAGGGAGGGAGAGGGGAGAGAACGCGCGCGCACACACACACACACACACACACACACAACCCAGGTACGTGCCCCTGACCAGGAATCGAATCTTCGACCCTGCGATGAGAGGATTGATGCTCTAACTACTGTACCACACAGGCCAGGGCAAAAAGACGTCTTTATGTTCACAACAATGCTATGAGGTGGTTACACTACTATTCTCATTTTACAAGCAAGAGAACCAACGCACAGAGCAGCTAAGTAACCTGCCTGAAGTCACCCCATCCAGGCACTTTCCTCTACCTGGAACTCTCTAGTTTTCACTAAAAACTGCTACACATAATTTGGATTTCAACTTAAATACATATCGCTTCCTTAGAAATAGGCTTCCTTGATGTGTCCAAATAAGTTCCAAAGCTCCTATTATATCCACTGCACTCTGTGCTCTATTGCAGCAGCACTGTGTACACTTGTGACTATTTACACATCTGTCTTTCCCAGTGGATGTACAGGCCCTGAGAAGATTCTGTCTTGCCCCCCACCATACAGCATTTCCAAAACTGAGGACCAATGCCTTGCCCTTAAGAGCCTCCCCAGTCTGATAGACAGCAAGTTCCCTACAATGCAAAGTGGGAGGCAGAGAGAGGGATGCAGAGGATGAGGCAAGGTTTTGTGGAGGTGTCCCTGGAACTGAGCTCTGAAGGATAAGTAAGTCAGGAAAAAAAGTAGTGAGAAGAAAGGTGTTCTAGGCAGACAGAGCACAAGTACATGTATAGAGAAGAAAGAGGTCATGAAACTTTAGGGGAACAACCACTAGCTCACTAAGGCTGGAGTTTGTATTAGGAAGCAAAAAACGAAACATGAAAAATAGGAAGATTCGGTCCACATTCAAAGATAGGGGTATGTTGTATATACCTTTAAAATCCTATCTAATAAAAGAGAAACATGGTAATTAGCATACGACCGCTACCCTTCCCATTGGCTAATCAGAGCGATATGCAAATTAACTGCCAGCCAAGATGGCGGCCGGCAGCCAGGCAGCTTAAACTGAACATGAGGCTTGCTTGCTTCAGTGACGGAGGACTCCAATGTTCCCTGCCTGCCTTGCCAGCCTCTGAGCCTGCAGTTTGAAACATTGTAACAAATATAGAAGCTAAACAAAACCCCAGAAACCAGCTTTCAGCCAGCTGGGATCTCAGAGCTGGAGTTGATACAGAGTTTCAATTATAGAACCTAAACAAACCAGATACCTGCTTTCAGCAGCTTAGGCCTCAGAGCTGGAGCCAAGCCTCAGAGCTAAAGCTGGCCCAGAATAAAAAAAAGAAAAAAGGAAAAAAGGAGCGGTTGGGAGCTTCAGTCCCAGCCTGAAAACAGCCCTCAGCCCCTCACCCAGACTGGCCAGACACCCCAGTGGGACCCCCACCCTGAAGGGTGTGTGACCAGCTGCAAACAGCCATCATCCCCTCATCCAGGCTGGCTAGGCATCCCAGTGGGGACCCCCACCCTGATCCAGGACACCCTTCAGGGCAAACCAGCCAGCCCCCACCCATGCACCAGGCCTATATTCTATACAGTAAAAGGGTAATATGCCTCCCGGCACCGGGATCAGCGTGACAGGGGGCAGCGCCCAAACCCCCTGATCGCCCTGCGGCTCTGTGTGTGACAGGGGGCGGGGCCACAACCTCCCTATCGGCCCTGCTCTGTGTGTGACAGGGGGCAGCGCCCCAACCCCCTGATTGGCCCTGCTCTGTGCCTGATAGGGGGGAGCTCCCCAACCCCCTGATCGCCCTGCGGCTCTGTGTGTGACAGGGTGCGGCGCCCCAACCCCTCCACACCACGGGCCCTGCTCTGTGTGTGACGGGGTAGAGCCATAACCTCCCCATCGGCCCTGCCCTGAGTGTGACAGTGGCGGCGCCCCAACCCCCTGATCGGCCCTGCTCTGTGGGTGATAGAGGGCGGCACCCCAACCCCCTGATCCGCCCTGCTGTGTGTGTGACGGGGCGGTGCCCCAACTCCCCTATCGGCCCTACTCTGTGAGTGACGGGGGGGGGGAGCTCCTCAACCCCCTGATGTGCCCTGCTCTGTGCATGACAGGGGGCAGCGCCCCAACCCCGATTGGCTCTGCTCTGTGCGTGACGGGGGTGGCACCGCAACCTCCCCATCGACCCTGCCTTGAGTGTGACAGGGGGCGGTGCCCCAACCCCCCAATCGGCCCTACCCTGAGCGTGACTGAGGGTGGCATCGCAACCTCCCAATCCTCCCTGCTCTGTGCATGACAGGGGGTGGCGCCCCAACTGCCCAATCGGCCCTGCTCTGAGCTCGACCAGGGACTGCACCTAGGGATTAGGCCTGCCCTCTGCCACCTGGGAGCAGGCCTAAGCCAGCAGGTCGTTATCTCCCGAGGGGTCCCAGGCTGCGAGAGGGCACAGGCCGGGCTGAGGGACCCCCTTCTCCCCCCCGAGTGCACAAATTTTTGTGCACCGGGCCTCTAGTCTATAATAAAAGCATAATATGCTAATTAGACCGGACAGCCGAACGTCCTTCCGAACAACCTTCCGGACAAAGCCGGGGTTGCGAGGGCCAAGTCCCTTGCACGAATTTTGTGCATCGGGCCTCTAGTAAGCTAATAACAATGGATAAGATGAAAGCACTTCCTGTACATCAGACACCAGGCTAAGCACTTCACCTGTATAATTTCATTTCATCTTCACAACTACCCTGAGTATTATTATGCCCATGAGGAAGTAAGATCACACACAGCTAGTACCAGTAAGTACATGGCAAAGCCAGGCTTTGAATCGCCGGTACATTATCTGATTCCAAAGCCTGTGCTCTTAACCACAGAGTCTAATACTTGTCTAGCTTACTATGCATTGATATAATCATATATAGTTGTATGTAATTCAAACAGTAATTATCTTGATTCTACTGGGAAAACTGGCTATTTAAAGGAAGCCCATATCTTCTTCATTAAGCAAATCGTAAACACAAATATTTTATACACTGAGTTTTCTTGAAATAAAGTATATAATTAGGATTGAATATACTAGAACTATGTTACCTCTAAACCATCAAAATTATGCTAAACAAAGAAAACTCGTTGGTTTAAGTCTTCTCATCAAAACTAACCTTCTTAAGGAGAAGTAAAATGTTTCCTTAAACAACTCAATTATTAAAAATGGGTGAAAAGGAAAGAAAGTAGTTAATACAGAGGAAAGATGATATCATTTGCTTTATGCATGGTAAAAGGATAATATGACTGAATGTGTTTACAAGGCTAGATATACACTGTATGTGTCAAATAAAAACATGAGCTAGAAAATTTACCAGTTAGAGAAAGTCTTGGTTCAAAGAACTCAGTGTTTTAAGAAGACAGTTATCAGCAAAAACACAAATGTACTAAGACACAGCTAATGGATTATACTAAATCATTAAAACAAACAATGGGGAGATCTTCTTTGCTTCCTAAAATGTCTCATAATACACAGCAAGAGTTCACAGACTGATAATAATGATCATAGTTACACTAGATTAAATACATATTAGTACCAGGATGTGTTTTTTTTTCCTTCACTTTTTTATTGAATTTATTGGGGTGAAATTGGTTAATAAAATTATATAAGTTTCAGGTGTACAATTCTATAATACATCATCTATATATTATATTGTGTGTTCATCACCCTGAGTTAAGTCTCCTTGCTTCCCCATTTATCCCTCCTATAATGTCAGGAGTTTTAAGAACAAGATCTCATTTTGTTCTTTTAAGGTCCTTCTCATAATCACACTTTCAGATGAGCTACGACACAGAGTTTAGATAAAGTTGCTCAAGGTCACAGGAAGAAGTGACACAGCCAGGATTCACACACAGGTCTGCCTGATGCCAAAGTGGGCGGCGTAGTTGATTGGAGCATGGTCTGGTACACCAAAAGGTTACTGGTTCATTCCCTGGTCAAGGTGTGTGCAGGGGACAATCAATCCATGTTTCTCTCTCTCCTTAAAAAAATCAGTGAAAAAGTATATTCTTGGGTGAGGATTAAAAAAAAAAAAATCCCCATACTAAATTCAAAATAGACAAAACAAGAATGATGTCAGTGCCTGTTACTGATGTGTGCACTGAGGTGTGTACACATTATGTTTTAGGGGGAGATAGGAAAAGAGAAGTCTCAAGCATTTCCTGTGCACAACTTGCAACCAGCCAACAGAAGGTAACAGGATTTCATGCATTGCTTTGGACTACCAACGTTTTTTCAGCCTCTTGCATTTCACTAGGGCATAAAAAGCATTAAAGCAGGAGTCGGCACACTTGTTCTGTAAAGGGTCTAAATATCTTAGACTGTGTGAGCCCTACGCTCTCTGTTCCAAATACTCAACTGTACCATTTTAGGGAGGGAAAAAAGCAACTATAGACAATACATGAATGAATGTGGCTGTGTCCCAATAAAGTTTAATTTACGGACACAGAAATTTGAATTTTCACAAGTCACAAAATATTTTTTTTTCCAACTACTTAAAAGGTACAGCTGTAGACTACAGAAAAGCAGGTTGTAGGCCAGAGAGCATCTGCTAACACTGCATTAAACCAAAGAAGTACTGTCAGTGAGAAGAGATCAAAGGAACAGCAGTGAACAAAAAAGCAAGGCCATGGCCTTTTTCTTGACTCAGTTCTGGTGCTACTGATTCTGGAGACCTGCTTGGACCATCTGCCCACTCCTGCTTGGGGAAGGTGTCCCACTTTTGTGTTCTCACTAAAACTTGGGCCTATCTCTATCCTATCACTTACCATAATATATTCTGTTGATTATTCAATTGTCTTTATCTCCCCAAATCAAGAGCAAGGATGTTTGTTTATGTTTAGTCTATATTCCTAGCTGACATGGTGCTCAAGAAAACAAAAACAAAAGTTGGGAAGAGTGAGAAGGAAAATAAAAGAGGAGTAAGCTCAGAAAGCCTTACCTTTATACAGACAATAGATATCAGAACAAGGGCTTGATAGTGATTCAGTGACATATCCCTAAGGAGTTAAATCAGTGGTTCACCCACTTTTGCCACCTGTCAATAATCTATGTTGTTTATGTCCCATAATAGGCACCAACCCCTTGATCTATTCTTTACTTTTGCCTCCCTCAAGGCCAGGCATCTGACTAATTTGGATAAGAAAGATTTAGGTATTAATTTAAAATGACCATTGGGTCTCTGGAAAAGCTTCAGAGTACCCTGGGGTCCTCTGAACACAAATGGAAAAACTACCGTCCTACACTACCCTCAGAAATGAATGATGGCCTCAAATTGTTTAAAGAAAACCTGAAAAGCCACAATTATCATATATAATATGAAAATCAACATGGAGAAGTCTACCTTATCACTACATGAAACACAAAAGAGAAATAAACATATCTCAATCCCTCACGCTTGGATGGATGATCCTCTACTGCAGGGCCCTTAATCTTTTCCATGCCATGGTTCTCTTTGGCAGTCTAGAGAAGCTAGTGGATCTCTTCTCAGAACAATGTTTTTGAATGCATAAAATATTATGCAGTTTTAAAAAGGAAACCCGTGGGGGCACCGTGACACTGCGTGACATGCAGGTGTGATGGGCACCCCCGTGGCTGGGCAGCAGGCAGTGGTGAGGGGCAGGACCCCTGCTGCTGCCCCTGGCCTGGGGCTGAGTGGCAAATAAATAGATAAATCTATTATAATAATAATTAAGCCACATTACCGCCCCTATCACTTTCTGTCTTCTTTCCCTGCTTTATTTTTTTTTTGTTTAGCATTTGTTACTATCTACTAACTATACTATACATGGTATTTTACTTGTGTTCTCTCTTTTAGATGTCTCCCCAACAGAAACCTAATTTTCATGAGGGTAGGAAACTTTATCTATTTAGTTCATCACTCTATTCCCCAAACCTACAAAATGCCTGGTATATAATAGATGCTTAATAAATATTTGTTAAATGATTAAAGAAACTTCCTATGTCCTACAAACTAAACTCTAAGATGAATCAAAGGCAGTTGGACCTGTCATCCTTAAGAAAGATAATATACAATACTTCATATATACAAACAACTTCTTGGTAGACACTGGAATCCTTTTATAAACATAATCTCATTCATCCACAATAAACTTAATTATCTAATGACAGGACAAAGAAACAATGTGAGGTGAAGTCAAATGCCTTAAGGTTAGTCAATAAACAAAATCCATGAGCCAGGTCTCCTGCTTATTAACTCTGTCCCTTCACTTTACCCTTTGCCCTCTGAAGCTCTTGTTGCATTTCTTTAAAGTACAGTCTCCTGCCCTAACCGGTTTGGCTCAGTGGATAGAGTGTCAGCCTGCGGACTGAAAGGTCCCAGGTTCGATTCCGGTCAAGGGCATGTACCTTGGTTGTGGGCATATCCCCAGTAGGAGGTGTGCAGGAGGCAGCTGGTCGATGTTTCTCTCTCATCGACGTTTCTAACTCTCTATCCCTCTCCCTTCCTCTCTGTAAAAAATCAATAAAATATATTTTTTAAAAAAAAGTACAGTCTCCTTCCCACTGAAGATATCTAGTTGCACACTAACAGTAAAAGATGCTTTCAGGATCTGAGCACACTCATTCACTGCAAATAGCTACACACTTCTTTGCAACAAGGTTCTAGAATTTCCAACTTCTTGCCAAGGCAATTCTTGAATAGAGGAAATAGTTTTCTTTTAAAATTCATCTTAATCACAATAAATTAAAAGGTTAATAAGAATTTAAGCCCTTAGACATAAAAGAATGTCTCATATAGTCCCCATAGAAGGAAGTTTAAAGTCAAGACAACTCAAACCACTAGAGAAATGTAATCATTTCTACCAACTCTGTAACACCACTCTATAGTGTGTGATAAATTGGAAAGGCAAACCAGAAACCAAAAAAAGAAAGGGGGGAGGAAAGACGAGGTTAATGATGAGGTCACTTAATGTGAAAGAAAACAGTGTCCTCAGACTGTTTCATAACTAAGCAAGTAGTCAAAACCTAACAGGAAGGCAGTCTGTCCCCTTCTTGTGGCTAAAACAAATGTCAGCCTGCTCTCCACCCCATTATTTGCCAAAATGCAGAGCTGAGGAAATGCGCTTATATCATGAGAGGTTTTGAGATACTCAAGCCCCTCTGCTTAAAATGTAACTTTGTAATTCTGCTTAAACATCAGAATTTTCCATATTTGTGGATCTTCCTATACACAGGACAAGAAAATGTGAAGAAACAGGTTTTTTATGTATTTGTTTTTAATATTTTGAGTGCTAATAAACCAGCAATAGCTGGTCATCAATAGAGGATGACAGAAAGTTCCACAGCAATGATGTGTATTAATAGGAGTTCAAATTGAGATATACGGGGGGAGAGAAAACATTTTTCACATATGCTTGACTCCAGCTCAATGGGAAAATATTAAACTAGAGCCATGGTCTGCAAACTGCGGCTCACAAGCCACATGCGGCTCTTTGGCCCCTTGAGTGTGGCTCTTCCTAAGCCTTAGGAGTACCCTAATTAAATTAATAACAATGTACCTATTTATATAGTTTAAGTTTAAAAAATCTGGCTCTCAAAAGAAATTTCAGTCGTTGTACTGTTGATATTTGGCTCTGTTGACTAATGAGTTTGCCGACCACTGACTTAGAGCAAACATTATAACCAACTGCTGGCTTCTTATATGGTTCTAGTTCTAATCCTTAGAGATGTATGCTTTTGAACTAATCAAGTAAAAACTAAAATAATTTTCTAACTACTTACAGTGCTATAGCTTTGTAATCATACCTAAGAGAAAGCTCTGAAGATATTAGGATAAATAAAGGCCACAATCAGAGAACTTATATTCAACTTTCTCTTCCAAAGTTTTACAGTGTTGTTTCAACATTACAATATCAGAGAGGTACTTCTCACTTTAATAAGCTTTTTAAAATGCAGCATTAAATACATCACTGAATAAAAAGGAAATTTAAAACTTCACAAATTATTTACATTATTCTAAATTCACTTTCTGACTGACAGTGAAAATTAGAAGTAAACTAAATATTCATTTAGTGGGATTAAATAAACTGTGTTTTCTCCATTCTACGGAATACTATACAGTCATTAAAAAGAATGAGAGAGATCTCTAAGTACACAAATGGAAAAATTTTTAAGATACCTTGTTTGTTATGGGAAATGAGCAAGCTGAACAACTCTTAGTGATTCTGCTTATGCAAAACATTTCTTTGAATCTGTACATATATTGCTTTTAAATGTTTAGAACAAGATCTAGAAGAATATATGCCAAATTCCTAATAGTGATTTAGTCTAGGAGGGCAAGAGAAGTGTGGGAGCTTTGGGACGATATTCACATCATACACTATAAATGGCTTAAATGTTTTATAAGATTGTATTAATATATTGCTTATGAATTTAAAAGTCTTACTAAAGGAAGAAAGAATTAGATAATTCTATAAAGGGGGGAAAAGATGAACAATTGCTTGACAGATACTAAAGTCTATTAATGTCAGAAACAGATACAGAAAGAAATGAAAGTGTGTATGTATGTGCTACATATACATACTTACCTTTCCTGGCTTAGTCTGCTGAGAGCACCTGGAAGTACTGATATCCTATAGCAATGAGCACAACAAACTCCTTCAATTGAGAATATCAAATGTCAATTATATGTAAAGTATGCTGGGAAAGCTATAGAGATGAATATATTATAGGCCTGTCCTTGAAGAACTCACTGTCTTGTTGTAAACAGCTAACAACAATACCAAGTTGATTAAAACCAGTAAGAAATAGAGGTACATACTGAGGTGTAGTACAAGAGAAAAGGACATTAATTCCTCTGTAGAATCTGACAGTGGAACTGGAATTTGTGTCTTCAACTTTTTGTTGTGGAAAGTTTTTTAAATATACAAAAATAGGGGAAATGGGTAAAATGAATCTCTATGAACTTATCACCCAACTTCATTATCAGCTCAAGGTTGTATCATCTGTTTCCCCACTCCCTCTTCCCACTTTTCACGCCCAGATTATTTTGATGCAAATCTCAGACATCATAGCATTTCTTTGATGACAATTCAATATGTTTCTCTAAGAGATAGGGACACTTTTAAAAATACATGACAAAAAAACATGACAACAATACTATTATCCCTCCTAAAATAATTAACAGTAAATGCTTAATTTCTAATTTACAATCTGTTGAGTTGGATTTCACAGAGATGATTTTAATAGATGGTGAATGAGAGGAAGGGGATTCAGGCTGAGGAACAACATGTGCACAGCAAAGAAATGTGCAAAAGTGAAAGGTAATAAACGTCTGATTCAGGGCTGTGGCAGTGGAAGTGGAAAGGAAATGGCAAGTATGAGTCATTGTGGAGGAAAATTCAACAGGATTTTTCCACTTGAGGACAGCATGTCTATCTTCCCTGCATTTCTGGTTAACAGTGTTCAGTCATTTTGAGCCATATAGAACAGCGTCAGCAAACCAAGTCCTACTCTCATCCAGCATCCTATATAATAAAAACATAGTATGCAAACTGTCCCCTTGATCGACCAGAGTTCTTCCAGGAGTTCAACCAGGAAGTGGGCCAGCCAGGGAAAGGGAGGGAGGCCCCTGGCCGGCAGCCAGCAGCCACTAGGGACCTGTGCACTGGGCCTCTAGTTTGTAAATAAAGCTTTATTGGCATACATCCATGAGTTCACACATTGTCCATGGCTGCTTTCACCCTACCATGGCAGAGTTGAGTACTTGCAACAGAGACCCTATAGCTGCAAAGCTGCAAATATTTACTATCTGGCCCTTTATAGAAAAAGTAAGTTTCTCTAAGAATTTCTTTTTCTGTTTCATTAATATTTGCTTGTTATTTTGTTTATTGTCTTTTTCATCTCAAGGGTAAGGTCAGGGATTTTTGTGTCTGTTGTTCACTGCTCTATCCTTAGTGCCTGGATCAGAGCCAGACATTTCTTAGGCACTCAGTAAGTAACTGTTGAATGAGTGAATGCATTTGTCTTTTTGTTTCTCTTCTGCATTAGACACTGGAGCTTCTTAGGGAGACAAGGATAGGTGGCAATGATGCTATTTTCCCCCCAGTGAAATTTAGAAAATTTGTTTTTGCAATACAATGGAGTTTTAAGCAACAATTAAAACTTGTAGTTATGATGAATAAACAAATACTAATTATGAAGACCGTAGAAATGTGGGAACATGTTTATGATAGGTCAAAATCTTATGCACACTGCCTCTCTAAAACCTATCTGAATATGGACAAAGACTAGAAGATAATGCAAAAATGAAGTCATTGTTTTAAGATTGTGGATTTTTTGGGTGTTTTTTCTCTCCAAAAATTTTTTTAGTACTACAAGCATACTTTGGGGATACTGTGGATTTAGTTCCAGACCACCACAGTAAAGTGAATATAGCAATAAAGCCTGTCACAGGAATGTTCTGGTTTCCCAGTGCGTATAAAAGTTATGCTTACACTATACTATAGTCTATTAAGTGTGCAATAGCATTATGTCTAAAATAAACCCTGTACATACCTTAATTAAAAATGCTACATTGCTAAAAAATACTACATTGCTGACCATCATCTGAGCCTTCAGCAAATTGTAATCTTTTTGCCAGTGGGGGGTCTTCAATTTGTAAAAAGTATAATATCTTGCCTGGCCTGTGTGCTCAATGGTTAGAACACCACCCCTCCCTTCCATTTTCTCTCAAGAAGCAATGGAAAAAATATGCTCAGGTGAAGATTTAAAAAATAAATAAAAAGTGCAATAAAACGATGTATGACTGCGTTGTTTTCTCATATTTTTAAAATATATAATTTTTCTATGCCTTTTCTTCCCACCTCCCACCATGTCCAGAAATCTCATCTTTAGTGTGGATCACAAATAATGCAATAATCTAAAATTAGAGTTTATATGGAATCTCGGCATTGGAAAGATTGATGGGCATTATGGATCGATGTTTCACTTTATCCTATGATAAGCTGCTACAATATGCCTGTAAGCATCCTTGGCTAGAGCCTAATTTGGATTTATAAGTTTTCATTTAGACAAAAGCCCTTTTAATTAGAGTATGAACAGGCTTGGTGGAAAGGAGTAGTTTGGGTGAGAACATCTTATAGTTGTGTTTTCTCAAAGCATTGTTCTTCCCTTCTTATTTGGAGATGCATGTTCTGGTTAGCTTTTTCCATGGTGTCACAGAAAGTCAACATTTTCTCCTGGATTCAGTCATTTGGAGTAGTCATTTGGCTTTCTTCCCATTTCACTTTCAGGCTGCCTTTAAAAACATGGACAAGTGTATTCTTTGTACCTCTGTTTCTCCATGTACAAAATTGTTGTTCTCTCATCTCCCAAGGATGTGGTGAGTTTGCACCCTTTGATCTAAATAGACTTGTGTTTATTCTACCAAACTACATTTCTACGTTATACATAGTTGGATTTCCAGCCATTGCCTCTAGGCTTTATCTGAGTATCTTGTGGGGCAGCACAAAACACAATACAGAAAGATTCCAGTTTCAGAAGTTTCCTCAAGGGCATATTATCTCCCAGGTGCAGCAAATGGGAAGATGATGAAGTACCTTCTCTCATTTAATTTAAAGTAAAACCCAAAGTCCTTCCAGTAGTCACAAGAGTCTACGTGATATGACTCCCTGTCCCGCTTACTAATCTGACCACTTACTTCCTTGTAGGTCACCCCATTTTAGTCATGTGGACCTCTTGCTCTTTATGTCACAAACATTTTACTGTGTTCTTTTTTTGCTTTTTTTTTTTTTTTTTTTACTGTTCTTTTAACAGCCAATGACTTTCTTCTTCATACCCAATGAAAGTTACTGATTTTGTGTGTATGTGCAATCTCTTTCCTTGAGTTGAACCTAGCTTTCTCCAAAGGCAATTCCTGATGTTAGGTAAAAACTTCCTGTTAGAGCCTGTTTTGCCAATAAATGATAAAGGATGTTGTCAGCTAATATTAATACTCTGCTTATGAAATTGCAATTGCTGGTGCCATATTTTGTGAAGTTCTTGCCATATAAATGGCACAAGTAATTTGGTAAGTTATGGCTCCAGAGAATTCTTTACATAGTAAGCCAACATTTCTTTTTTCTTCTCAGGGGAATATATATAACATTAAATTAAGTTTGTCTTGGTTGCTATACACTTGAAACTGAGCTGGTTTTCCTGCCTGTGCTGAGACATATTTATGGGAATATAATTGATTTCTCTAACAGTATGGAGATAAGTAGCCTTTTCCTGCCTTAGTCTTGTTGATGACTCATGGTCTTGAAATAATTAAAGAGCACTTATCACATGCCTTATTGCTTCATGATCCTTTGATAAACTACCAAAACTCTTACCAAATGCCTTCAGATTTTAATGGCATGTGTTTACTACATAGCACATTCCACAAAATACTTAAAGTCTGATGCATATTCTCTTTAGTCCAAATTTCAATATTTTCCTGACCAACCATGTTCTTTTGATTCTATTCTCAAGCCTGTTTATCATGTTTCTTGTTTTTGGTTGTAAACTTCCTCAAACAGGTGATATGCTGATAGGTAAGTTGAACTCAGTTTCAATAGCTTTTATAATTATGTAGTAGAGGCTTTTAAATGTTTTTTTCCCCTATGAGCCTTCCTTTTTTCTTTCTATTACACATTTGCTTATTCATTCATCCATCTATTTTTGTTTTTCTATCTAACATTTATTGAACATTTATTAGGTATTAGTTGTGTACTTTCTTGGCCCACTTCACTGTAGCCCTGACTTTAACAATATTTCTTTTTGTTTTCTTGTTCCATTTTCCTTTTCCATCTTCACATGGAATATTTTCAAATACTCTGACAACTGTCAGTTCTAATTAGTAAAGTTAATGTCTTCAGTAGATGATTCTCTTTTTTAATGATAGAATTATACTTGCCCTGTTTTATAAATAGGTCTATTGCAAAGGCTATTATTCAAACAGGACATAAATGTGATTTTCTCCTTTTTTTAAAAAACATGTTTTATTGATTTTTTACAGAGAGGAAGGGAGAGGGATAGAGAGTTAGAAACATCGATGAGAGAGAAACATCAATCAACTGCCTCCTGCACACTCCCTGCTAGGGATGTGCCCGCAACCAAGGTACATGCCCCTGACCGGAATCAAACCCAGGATCCCTCAGTCCGCAGGCCGACTCTCCAACCCCTGAGCCAAACCAGCCAGGGCGATTTTCTCCTTTTTGCTACCTTTCTCATTATTACTGCATTTGACTCATGGTAACTTCAGAAATGGAGAAACTGTCACTGTCAAATAGAAATACAATGTGAAAAACAGTTTCATTGAGATGTGGTTTGCATACCTAACGTATCATTAGGGGTCTTGTATAACCCAGACTGCCTGCTAAAAGCACAAAATTTCTTTGAAATTCTACATTTAATCTTGAAAAAAAATTTACATTCAGCGTTTTACTCATTATGTGTGTGTTCAAATATAAAATTTATTCATCCCTACTCCCCTGACTCCAATTCCAAGTAAAACTGTTCTTGGAGTGCTATTTATCTGGTGCGATCCTATTGCACTGAGTTATATGGGTACTACTTCTAGAAGCAAAATTCTGTAATCTACTTCTCAGCTTTAGATGCTATCCCATACACTACATATCCAGCACCTACTTTTCCTCTTAGCTCCAAACCCATATATCCAAGTGCCTATTTGACATCTGCATTTTTAAACTTTATTTTTATTGTTGACATTACACCCAGTACCCCACCAACATCTGCATTTGGATGTTCTCTCAACAAATGGTATTGCCATATCTAAACCATTAGCAAGAGCTGTTGATTCTACTTTGAAGCTATCTTGAAACCATTCCCGTTTCTCCTGTTTTCTTTACGTTCTCTGTAGTCCAAGCTGTCAGCATCTGCATCATGCAGTAGCCACCCAACTGGTGTGCTTCCACTCTCCCTTCTGTTCCCTATGGGGGCCAGGATCCAACCTACAGCACAGGTACGGCCCTTGACTGAAAATCAAACCCACAAGACCCTTTGGTGTGCAGGCCAATGCTCTAATCACATTTATGTCCTGTTTGAATAATAACCTTTGCAACAGACCTATTTATAAAACAGGGCAAGTATAATTCTATCATTAAAAAAGAGAATCATCTACTGAAGACATTAACTTTACTAATTAGAACTGACAGTTGTCAGAGTATTTGAAAATATTCCATGTGAAGATGGAAAAGGAAAATGGAACAAGAAAACAAAAAGAAATATGTTAAAGTCAGGGCTACAAAAGCCAGGGCTAAAACCTAAACTTTTTCTTCTTCTTTTTATTTTTTGGGGGGGGCGGGGCGGGGATGGATTTCAGTGCTTTTATTTCAAGTTCACTGTTTCCCTTACATTTTCTAAGTTAGAACTGATAAACATGTCAGAAAAAAATCAAACCATGCATCAGAAAATAAAATTTCATTGATTTTTCAATGTGACTAAGTATTATAGGAATACTAACAAAAGTGGGGAAAAAATCAGTACTTATATATTTCAAATTTTGCAAGTTTCTCCACTTCACTTTTTTTTATTAAATCCTCACTCGAGGATATTTTCCCATTGATTTTAGAGAGAGTGGAAGAAAGAGGGAAAGACAGAGAGAAACACTAATGTGAGGGAAACACATCAATTGGTTGCCTCCTAGTCTCAATCAGGGCCCAGGCTGGGGAGGAGCCTACAACCGAGGTATGTGCCCTTGACTGGAATCGAACCTGGGACCCTTTGGTCCACAGGCCAACACTCTATCCGCTGAGCCAAACTAGCTAGGGCTCCACTTTACATTTTAATTGCTTTTTTTAAATCCATACAATCACTATATAAAGTTAACAAGTAAATGATTCAGGATATATTTCTTTATAATGTCTGAAAATTTGTGGTGGTTGGTTTTCAATTACTAAACATCTATGAAAATTTCATCTGTGCTAACCACTTAATTAGAAAAATATGCAAAGTAACATTATGATGGAAATTTGAAAATCTATTCTATCTATCTATCTATAAAGAGGTAATATGCTAATTGGTCCTAATGGTGTCACAGTCACAACTGCTAAGGAGGAGGCTGCCTGTGCATGCATGGCGGGGCATTGCTCCCAGAGATGGGGTGGAAGCAGGGAGGTGCCCAGAGGAGGCCCGTGCCTGAGAGGGCAGGAGTGAGAGCCCGTAACGCCCCCCTCACCAGTCCTTCACTACCCACCACTCACACTCATAGAGCCCCACTGCTCACCTGCCTGGGGAAGGAGCACAGCAGAAGGGAGGTTTCCACGCCCTCCTCCTTGGGCACCATGACAGGGCAGAGCTGCCACATTGCTCCAAAGACTGGGAGGAAGCGGGGAGGAGCCCAGAGAAAGCGGGACCAGCCCAAGGCGACTCAAGGGATTGAGGGCAGGGCTTGAAGCGGCCAGAGAAGGCCAGAGGGATCAGGGGGCTGGACCAGGTACGCTGGAGCTCTGCATAGAGAGGTTCGGGTGTCAAGGCAGGGCACTCGATTTCACACACTGGACTCCTAGTCCTATATAATAAAAGGGTAATATGCAAACTGACCCTAACAGCAGAACAACTGGGAATGACTGGTCACTATGACACACACTGACCACCAGGGGGCAGATGCTCAATGCAGGAGCTGCCCCCTGGTGGTCAGTGCGCTCCCACAGGGGGAGCTCTGCTCAGTCACAAGCCAGGCTGATGGCTGCCAGTACAGCAGTGGTGGTGGGAGCCTCTCCTGCCTCCTCAGCAGCGCTAAGGATGTCCGACTGCAGCTTAGGCCTGCTCCCCGCTGGCAAGTGGACATCCCTCGAGGGCTGCCGGGCTGCCAGAGGGATGTCTGACTGCCAGCTTGGGCCCGATCCCCCCAGGGAGCAGGCCTAAGCCAGCAGGTGGACATCCTCCGAGGGGTCCCAGACTGCAAGAGGACATTGGCGGGGCTGAAGGACCCCCCCGAGTGCACAAATTTTTGTGCACTGGGCCTCTAGTATATATATGGCCCCTTGAGTGTGGATTTACTTACATATACTTATATATAAAAGGCTAAGCAACCAACCAGTATGTATGACGCGCACTGACCACCAGGGTGCAGACAGCAATTTTGCAGGATACTCTTGGGGGATATTAGAGAGCTGGTTTCAGCCTGATCCCCGCAGGCCAGGCCGAAGGACCCGACCTGCCGGAGGGACCCCGCTCACTCCACAGATGCCCTTCAAGCTGCAGTGCCACCCCAGTTGCGGCCAGCCAGGGAGGGACCACAGGAGGTTGGCTCCAGGGCGTGTCCAGCCTATCTCACACGGTCTCGCCCTGCCGGCCACCTTCTAATTAATTTCCTTTTAATGTGCACAAATCTGTTCACCAGGCCACTAGTATTTAATAAGAAAAGTTAAAATATTAAGAATGGAGTATATCTCATTTAGTTAGAGTATGTGTTGCTTTCTATTCTAGCTAATATACATTTCAGTCAGCAGCAAATTGAAGCTGTATATTATTAATGATCACTCAAATCACTCTATATAATCTGTGTTATATTATATAACCTTATTTAGGTAACTGCTTTAAACATTTTGTAGACTCCAGTACTTCTTAAAGTTTTCAGTTATTGATTTTCAAATCTTCATTGTAGGTATAAGCCTCTCAGAAGGGCAAGCATAACCACGTTTCCTGCCCAGTTGGTCTTTTCCTTTGATAACCACCCATGTTACCCTACAAGCCTGTCAATAAGCATGTAATGAGAAGGCACTGTGGGGCTGGAGCCTCTACAGGGGCCTAGAAGCAAACAAAAGATTAAGTTTGCCTGGAGAAGCTGATAATCAGGTTGCTGGTTTTCATGAGCATAAGCCAGCATGGGTTTGCTTAATTTTGTTTTTTATCAGCAATGACAAAAGATGTTTTTTTAAAGGTGTACCATTAACTCTGACACTGCCCTTAAGTTGACAGAAAAGAAAATAGTTCCCATTAACTAATAAAAAATTTGTGACAAAGTTTATGTAGAATCCTGGGGTATAATAATCTCCAGAGGTTTTCATAACCACAAATCAGATTTACACTGTAAAGTACTCAGTGGATAGAGCGTTGGCCTGCGGACTGAAGGGTCCTGGGTTTGATTCTGGTCAAAGGCACATGCTTGGGTTGCAGGCTCCATCCCCATTAGGGAGTGTGCAGGAGGCAGCCCATCAATGATTCTCTCTCATCATTGATGTTTCTATCTCTCTCTCTCCCTTCCTCTCTGAAATCAATACAAATATATTTAAAAAAATAAAAAAATAAAGTATTAGATTAGTTCTTAATTATCCATACATTAGTAAAAATGGGTTCGCCCTAACCGGTTTGGCTCAGTGGATAGAGCATCAGCCTGCGGACTCAAGGGTCCCAGGTTCAATCCCGGTCAAGGGCATGTACCTTGGTTGCAGGCACATCCCCAGTAGGGAGTGTGCAGGAGGCAGCTGATCGATGTTTCTCTCTCATCGATGTTTCTAACTCTCTATCCCTCTCCCTTCCTCTCTGTAAAAAAAATCAGTAAAATTTTTTTTTTTAAATGGGTTCTAATTTTTCATGTTTTAAGAGTAAAATGTCAGGACATTTTTATGGTTTCCTCTGACTAATAAGACAGGAGGGAGGTTCTTTGTGAGGATTTCCAACCAAGCCATGTACAACCAATCTGATATACGGTAGATCCTTTTCTTGCCACTGGAAGGCTCAGGACTATAAGATTAGCAATGCTCTTGTAAGAGCTCATTCAGTCGAACTTGGTGGTAACTTTTTTTCTTGACTGCTTCCAGTTCTGCATCTGTGATTTTCTTAGCAGTTGCTAAATCTTTGTAGCTTTCATGGAGACGATATGGTTCTATCATCTCTTCAAAGACTTTCCAGCTTAGCACCTTCTCACACCCGCTTCCCAAAGAAGAGCTAAAACCCAGACTTATTGTGACCTACAAGATTCTGTTGGGCTTGATTTCTACCTGCCTCTCCAGCCTCATTTCTTATCTCCCTTCCCCCTAGTTCACTACATTTCTATCACACTAACCTTTTTTCTACTCCATGAATAGTTTCTTTTCTCTTTAAGGCCTTTGCACTTGCAGTTCCCTGACTGCAGTGCTTTGATCTCAGTTGGTTACTTGAATGTTCCCTGTGTCATTCAGACCTTAGTTCAGATAGGCCTTCCCTGGCTGCCACATCTGACTCAAACATGTACCTTCAGTTATTTTCTCAATTAATATATTACTTTTAACTTTTTTCTGTTACATACTCTATCTAAAATTATCTTGTTTATTTTTGTCCCCTTCCCCTATAAAAGACTAAATTTTATAGAAGAGGAAGTATACTTTCTTATTCATTACTTTATCCTTGATGCCCAAACATTCCTGGCATACAGTATGTTTTTAATATATGTTTGTTGAATAAGCAAACATTTTGTATGTTTTTTTATACGGAAGACCCTCCAGCTGTGAAGATTAATCATTTGCTAATTTTTAAAGTCTAGATTATATCAGTAGAGGGCAACATGTGAAACTATTGCCTTACTTTTTTAGGTTTCTTCCTAAAACAAACAAAAAGTCAAACACACTTGAGGACATTCGAGCAGTTTTACCTTTGTGGATAATAACTGTAATAAAGGCAAAGTGTCTTAACAGTGAGTCTCAACAAAGTAATGGTAGTGGTAACGCCTCTAGGGTGCTTTCTGGATTGTCACAATGATCAGGGACTTCACTGACATTTAGTGGGTGGAAAAACAAGGATGCCAGGCATTCTACAACATACAATTCCTTTAAGTCCTGCACAATTAAGAAATAACTAGCTTCCTTCACAATTTCCAACATTCTTGTAAGTGAAAACATTCCACTCAGGGCAGAACCAGGTTTTGTAGAGCCTAAAGCTTATATAAGCTGGAGGGTCATCTATCTCTATATGAAAAAGCAGACAAAATTACAATGTCAAAATTAGGTCTAGGATTTTAAAATATCAAATATTTAGGAATACATCTAAAGAAAGATGTACAACAGTTCTTTGCCAAAAAGTGCAAAATCATTTAAAGAAGATCTAAATAAGTGAAGGGACACACTGTGTCCATGAAATTAAAAACTCACTATTTTTAAAATTTTCATTCTCTCTAAATTAATCCACAGAGTCAATGAATCTTAATAAAATTCTCCAAAAAATTTATGAAAGTTGAAAAGTTGATTCTAAAATTCTTTTTTTAAATGCAAAGAGCAAAAGCGAGTCAAGGCAATCATGAAGCACAAAGTTGAAGACTCAGACCACCAGGGAACAGGCTGGTTACAAACAGATAACAGAGACAGGGGACAACAGTACAAATGCTGACAAACTGACCAATGGTACAGAGCCCATAGTCTAAAAGGTAAACTGTCACATGACTGATGATCAACGTGACAATGCAGAGCAGGGGGGAAAAGATCTTTTAAATAAACAGTGCAGGGTTAATTAAATATCCACATGGGGGAAATCTATCTTAACCCCTCAGGCACATGCAAACATCAATTCCAGATGGATTAGATATAGATCTAAATGTGAAAGGTAAAACCATTCAGCTTTTAGAAAATATAAGAGAACATCTTCATGATCTTAAAATAGACTAAGATTTCTTTAATGTATCTTTATTGTTGAAAGTATTACAGCTGTCCCCTTTGTTTTTGTGGGGGTTTTTTCCCAGTTGACCTCCACCCTACACCCGCTCCTCCCAGGCCTTCGTCAAACTATTGTCTGTGTCCATATGGGGGCTATGCATATATGCATGTAAGTTCTCCAGTAACTGCCCCCTTTCCCCACTCCCCTAACAATCCCCCCCATAATCCTCCTCACCCCACCCCACCCCCCACCCCCATAAAATAAGGTTTTTTTAAAATAGCACATAAAAGGCACTAAATATAAAGGAGAAAATTGGACTAAACTAAAATTAAGAATTTCTGTTCATACTAAGACACCATTAAAAGAGTAAAAAAGCAACTCACAGAGTATGAGAAGATATTTGTAAGAAAAAAAACCTCCTACAAGTCAATAAGAAACACAGAAAACCCAACAGAAAAATGGGCAATGACCTGAACAGACAATTCATAAAAGAGGATATTCCAAGAGGCTTGTAAGTTCATGAAAAAGTACTCAACATCATGAGGGAAATGCAAATTAAACCTACTGGAGAAACTGATAGATCCTCCCTTCCCCCCAACTGGTGGGTGGAGTATGACGTAACCTGCAGCCCAGAAATACCTGAGTGACTAACCAGGTACCTTATATGGACTATACATTGGACCACCAATCCACACCTGCCAAATACCCTAAGCCCTTGTCCTATATGGACAATGCAGTAAGCCACCAATCAGTGTGCGCTGAGTACACTAAGCCCCCCACCCCTTCCCATTCCGCCCCTCAAAAGGCGTGCCCACCCCTGCACGTGCTACTGTCCTCCCCTTGTGAGACAGCCCGGGAGGTCCTTCTCCTCTAATAAAGCCTGTAGTCCTGGTTTTCGGCCTCTGTCTGATTTTTCAGAAACCATTTTACCTCCAACCAGAATGACTAAAATGAAAAAAAAAAAAACAACAAAGAATACCAACAGTGGGTGAAGATGTGGCACAACTGGAACTCTCACCATTGCTAAGCTGAACATACTTATACCCCCTCATCCTACAATTCCACTCCTGGTTATGAACTCAAGGGAAATGAAATTAAATACATGAGAGTGCTTATATCCACCAATAGACATGTAAAAGAATGGTCACAGTAGCACTATTCATAATAGCCCCATACTGGAACTCTTCCATTCGGCCATCACCAGCAGAATGGTTAAACTGTGATATAGTCACACATGGAATGCTATACAACAATAAGAACATAGGAAATGCAACTACATGCAACAACTGAATGAATCATACAAACATCTGGTTGAGCAAAAGACGTAAGATGGTCCCTGACTGGGTAACTCAGCTGGTTAGAGCATCATCCCGATATGCCAAGGTTTTGGGTTCAATCCCTGGTCAGGCCACATAGAAAAATCAAACAATAAATGCATAAATAGATGGAACAATAAATCGATGTTTCTCTCTTTCTCCCTCCCTTCTTTCTTCCTTCCCTCCCTCTCGCTCTCTAAAAATCAATTTAAAATTTTTAAAAATAAAGTTAGATGCAAGAGTGCACATTGTATGAAGTACAAAAGGAGGCAAAACTAAGTAATGCTATTAGAAGTTAGGATACTAGTCATCTTTGGGGAGGGGAGAGGCAGTGATTAGAAGGGGGCAAGGCAATGTTTTGGGATATTGGTAATGTTCTGTTTCCTAATATAGGTATATTCAGTTTGTAAAAATTCATCAACTGTACTTATTCTATGTGTACTTTTCTACGTATTAAATTTCAATAAAAAGTTTTCTTTAAAAATGAGGTATAGACCTCACCGGCATAGCTCAGTGGTTGAGCATCAACCTATGAACCAGGAGATCACGGTCAGGGTATATGTCCAGGTTGTGGGCTCCATCCCCAGTGTAGGGCATGCAGGAGGCAGTTGATCAGTCTCTCGTCACTGATGTTTCTATTTCTCTCTCCCTCTCCCTTCCTCTCTGAAATCAATAAAAACATATTTTTATATATATATAAAAATGAGGTAAAGGGCCCTGATCAGTGTGGCTCAGTTGGTCGGTTATCATCTGCGCACCAAATGGTTGCTGGTTCGATTCCAGGTCAGAGCACATAGCTATGTGGTGAGTTTGATCCCTGGTAGGGGTCATGCAGAAGGCAGCTGATCAATGTTTCACTCTCACATTGATGTTTCTCTCTCTCTCCCTCTCCCTTCCTCTCTCTCTGAAAATCAATAAAATTATTCTAAAAAAAAAAAAAAAAAAAAAAGATGTAGGGCCATTAAAGTAGCCTGAGTACATGTGTACATGAAGGGCCATAAAGCTTACACTTCATAATAAATCTGCCTTTGATCCTGCTGAACACATACATATGTAAATAAAAAGCAGTTTATAATTATCTACGCCTAGAACTAAATAGATTTTTACACTGAAACTAAATTTTCCACCATGCAATATACACTGAATTTTCCAGGAATATACTATGTAAATAAAGGAAAGACTGTTTTAGTTTTATGTAGAACTTAAAGATTTATTCACCATTCTAGAAAACCATACATGGGTGGCATTGCCACATATCATGAGTCACCCACGCAATACACCTGTATCAGTCTCTATCTATGGGTCATGTTCACAGAGATAAGCCAGGTGTACCTGCAAGCACCTGACGGCTACAGTTACTAATGTGCTTTGAGCATTTACAAATGTCTTCTGGGAATTGACATTTGGAAATACATATTAGCCCTCCTTTCATTTCTCCTTTATATTACAATTAAGATGTTGTAGACATGTTGGTAAATTCTATTGTCTGGGAATTTCGATTTAAGGATGGAAAACAGGCCATAAAGTCTGGGAATGTTGAGAACCAGTTACAAACCATCAGCCTATCAAAAGAACTGCAAAAGAATTCTAATTCTTGAACTCGGTAGCTATTCTTTTATGCTACTTGTGTTAGCCAAATGTAATAAATTTATCTAAAATGTAATAAAATTTTAAAAAAAAGAAAAAGAAAGAAAAGAAAAACCCAGCTGCCATTTTCAAGAGCAATTACCTGAATATATCTATCATAAACTAGACGTGGTAAGCAGAACAAGGGGAAAACAAGAGTTCAAATTACAAGATCTAACTGAGGCCTTTTCCAGTTAGACCCAATTTGGCATTCACAAGCAAAGGGCTCCATTATTTTTCTGTTCTCTTTCAAAAATAGCTCCACCTTCAAGATTACACAAATTAGCTCATTCTGCAGCAAGAGTCCTTACAGAGCAGCTCCTAGGAAGCACAGACAGGCTGTCTACTGTGGGAAACCAGTCATTTAAAAAAAATGAAAAACAAAAAAACATGTTTTTTACTTTTCAGTTTCACTGGGTTAGTGATAAAGGATATGTTCTATTGTTGGTAATAGCTACTGCAATATATCTCCCTCATCAAGAACCATCAAACAAGTAAGGATCACAGAGGAGATACCAGATCAAGCAATTATGAAAGCAGAATAATGAGGGATGTTAAGACTCAACTGCTCCAATAGCTTCAACATGGCCCACAGCATAAAAAAAATTCATCTAGCCTTAGCCAGTGTTCTCAATGGTTAGAGCACTGACCGTCTCACCAAAGGGTCTCGGGTTCAGTTCTGGTCAAGGGCACATACCTGAGTTGAGGGTTCGCTCCCCACCCTGAGTCAGGGCTCAAGTAGGAAGCAAACAATTGATAGACTCTCTTAATTGATATTTCTCCCTCCCCACCCCCCACTTCCACTCTCTCTGAAAAGCAATGGGAAAAATATCCTCATGTGAGGATTAACAAAACAAACAACAACAAAAAGGAATTCATCTAGATATTTAATACAATCAGTTGCCAAGCTATGGATTAGCATCATTCAGTAAATTCCCAAGGGAATTCCCAGTAGCAAAAGTAGAAACAAAACATCCTCAACAACTTTGAAGAGTTCTATAACACAGATCTCTTTCTCAAATAATGTCACTTAAAGAAATGACAATTATAATTTTTTTTGGTAAAAAACTTTGAAGTCATCCTTGAATCATTTTCTTCTATCATACCTCAAATCTAATCCATAAGCAAATTCTTTAATCTTGAAAATATACCCAGAATCTGAAGACTTCTCATCTCTCCACCTCTGCTATCCTGGGCCATGCCAACATCAGCTCCCACTACATCATCATAATACTCCTAACTGGATTCCCTGCTCCCACTCCTGTCCTTCTTTAAAGGCTATTCTACACATAGCAGCCAGTGGACATTTTAAAATAGAAGTCATGCCTGGCCACCAGGGTTCAGTGGTTGAGCGTCGACCTAAGAACCAGGAGGTCACGGTTGAATTCCCAGTCAGGGCATATGCTGAGTTGCAAGCTTGCTCCCTAGTGTGGGGCATGCAGGAGATAGCTGATTAATGATTCTCTCTCATCACTGATGTTTCTATTTCTCTCTCTCTCTCCTTCTCGCTTCCTCTCTGAAATCAATAAAATTATTTTTTTAAGTAACTTGAAAACATCTTTAAAAAAAAAAAAGGAAATAAATAAAAATAGAAGTCATTACCATGCCTCTTTGCTGGCTGAAACCCCCTATGGCTTCCCATCTCACTCAAGGTCAAACCAGAGTCCTCTAATGGCCTACAAGATTTGGTCCCATTTACCTAATTTCCTCTTCCACTACTCTCCGCCTTGCTCACTTGGCTCCAGTCCACTGACTTCCTGGATGTTCCTGGAATCTACCAATACTTGCTGTTTCCCTCTACTGACTTGATTAAATGTGTGCTCCACAAGAACTGCTCACCACCTGAGGTCTTCTAGATGTCCTTATTCAAAACCCTAAAACTCCCTGCCCTGCTAATCCCCCTTTCCCACTTTAATTTTCCCATCTTACATACACTTATCACTGGCTCACTCATTTGCTGCCCACCCTGCCCCTGGAAGGTAACTCTCAGGAAAGCAGGAGAGTTTGTTTTGTTTGTTTTCTAGGTGAAAGCTGTTTTTTAAATTTATCTTTATTGCTGAAAGTATTACAGATGTCCCCTTTGTTGTTGTTTTTTCCCGTTGACCCCCTCCACCCCACCATACACCTCCCAAGCCTCTGATTTGTGTCTATTTTATTGACTGCTCTCTCCTCGGTCAATAGTATATGATGTGCAATGTATCTGCCGACTAAATAAAATTACTATTAGATAGAGGAAGAGTTACAGAGACATATCCAAACCCACATGGTGAGGTAAAGCCAAATAAGAGACCAAATTCTAAAGCCAAAGCATTTTGGACTCACGATTTTAAAGAGATTATAGCAACTTGCTGATATTTTTCCTCCAGATATAAGAATAGGGGGAAATTCTTGAATGAGCATCAAACAAAACAAAGCAAAACAAAACAGAGCATCATTCCAGTCATTTTTCTATAAAATCATCTCTTAAATGAACTCAAATAAGATGATGCGTCACCACACTGAGACATGGCATTCATTTATCAGTGAGGCTGCCTGAGAACTAAGTAAACATATCACTTGGCCTAAGTCCAAAGCATACCAAACTAATCTTATGCCAAATCTTAGTTTAAAAGAGCATTTCCCATTTCCAACCAAAGTTTTTATTTATCCAATGAGATTCCTCTTTCTCCATGGAGAGAAAAATCAACCCAGAAGATTAATGGGTGGAGTGCTCTCTCTCCCGAGAGCACGCCCGAACTTTTCCCTTCTCCAACTCCTTCCCCCACAGGGATGCATTTCCTAAACTCTAAGGAAACCCAGGACACCTGCAACCGAGGAGCAATGGGCAACAGCAGCCTTTCCCAAACCCCCTGAACCTGTCTCCAAGGCTCCCTTTTCTCTGATTTGCCAGTGAGTCAAAGCATCTCCACCTATGCTTGCCTATTGCTTCTTCCACCCTAAGCTCTTTCTTGTTTCACTGTCCCAGCTTTGATAAATGTACTCTCAAAATAAAAAATAAAAATAAATATGAATGGGCAATGTTTAATAATATTACAGCTATTCCTGCCCGGCTGGATTGGCTCAATTGGTTGAACATCCTCCTGTGCACCGAAAGGTTGTTGGTTCAATTCCTGGTCAGGGCACATACCTGGGTTGCAGGTTTGATCTCTGGTTGGGGTGCGGACAGAAGGCAACTGATCAATGTTTCTCTCATATCGATGTGGTTCCCCCCCCCCCCCGCCCACCCCATGCATTACCTCAAATGAGGATTTTTTTAAAAAATTAAAAATAAGTTATTTCTATTTATAAGTGTTGTTTTTGTTTTTTGTGTATATTGTGTGTTTTTTAAGGAAAGATAAAGTTATCTATAACAAAAACAAAGCGATAATGATATTACATACAGTTAATGAATAATTCTCCCCATTAAAAGCAAGGGCATAAACAATTTATTGCACATTTTGGTGGCAGAGAGGAAATACAATTAAATCCATTAATAGCCACAAGAGTTTTTATGTTCCCAGAGGACCTTGGTTTCTACAGTTGCTTATTCATTTTCATCCACAGCAAACATGGTGCATGGCAGAAATGACAGAATGCTGCAGACTACTTTCCACATCTTTTAATTTTGATGAGACAATTTTATTAAACAAAATACTTAAGGTAGCCCTAGCTGGTTTGGCTCAGTGGATAGAGTGTCGGCCTGCAGACTGAGGGGTCCCAGGTTGTGGGCTTGATCCCCAGTAGGGGATGTACAGGAGGCAGCCAATCAATGATTCTCTCTCATCATTCATGTTTCTATCTCTCTCTCCCTCTCCCTTCCTCTCTGAAATCAATAAAAATAAAAATAAAATTTTAAAAAAATAGTCTGCCTCCCCCTTCAGTCACCGCTGATTCCTTTAAAAAAAAAAAAGACTTAAGGTAGATAACACTGCCACATTCCACTGGATATGAACTAAAAATGCCAAACAAAAACCTACCTGTGAAGACATTGTAAATGATAACTCATGTGAGTCAGATCTACAAATATACTATCATATTCATAGCTTCACTGTAAAGATATTAAGGTAATATGTCTATGAATATAGATGCTTGCCCTAGCCATTTGGCTCAGTGGATAGAGCACTGGCCGGCAAACTGAAAGGTCCTGGGTTCGCTTCCGGTCAAGGGCACATGCCTGGGTTGTGGGCTTGATCCCCAGTGGGGGACTTTCAGGAGGTAACTGATCCATGATTCTCATCATGGATGTTTCTATCTCTCTCTCCTTCTTTCCTCTTTGAAATCAATAAAAAAAAAAAAAATTTAAAAAAAAGAATATAGATGCTCAAATATTTTACAAACCTTTTATTTCTCTTCATAGCAAATCAACAAAGCAAAAACAAAACAAAACCAAAAAAACAAAACAAAACGGTATCCTTGCTGTTTCTTCCAGGAAGAAAAGTGACTTGCCCAGAGGTAATCAATAAAAATTAGCTATAGGGCTCTGGTGCTTTATTTACTAATACATAATACTCCAATTCAAATGTAAAATTTTACTTGTATCTCTAACTGTATATTCAACAGGGGTTCTGATTCCCTAAGACTTTAGAAGATTAAACTCCGACCCTAAACTCACCAGCAATCCTCCCTCTCTGGAGCACAACCTAAACCAAGTAAGGAGAATGTTTCTTCTTCACTCCTAAAACACCCAGCTGTTACTCTCATGTTCTCAGATTATACTGCCCATTACTCTTAGTCTTATATTCAGAGCCTATTCATTCTTGCTTAGTGGTTAGACAATATAGTTTACAAAGTGATCCCCCGATATTTCAAGTACCCACCTGGCACCACACATAGTTACTACAATATCATTGACTACATTCCTAATGCTGTATTTTACTGCCCCTTGATTCAGAGCCCATTCATTCCTTTTTTAAAAAATATTTTTTATTGATTTTCAGAGAGGAAAGGAGAGGGAGAGAGGGGGAGAGAGAGGGAGAGAGGGGGAGGGGGAGGGAGATAGAAACATCAATGAGAAAGAATCATTGCTCGGCTGCCTCCTGCAAGTCCCCCACTGGGAATCTAGCTTGCAACCTGGGCAGGTGCCCTTGACGGGAATCAAACCCAGGACCCTTTAGTCTGCAGGCCGACACTCTATCCACTGAGCCAAAACAGCTAGGGCAAGTCCATTCATTCTTAACATTTTTTATTATCCTGTTCTTCAGCCCATGGTATATTAGTAGAAGCAACAAAGCAGAAAGGAGGCATAGATAGCCATGGAGAGAAACAAAGACAAAAACAAAACCAAAACCACTGTGATTCAGTGGATGAATGCCGACCTATGAACCAGGAGGTCACAGTTCAATTCCCTGTCTGGGTACACGCTTGGGTTGTGGGCTCAAGCCCCACTGTGGGCTGTACAGGAAGCAACCAATCAATGATTCTCTCTTATCATTGATGTTTCTACCTCTCCCTCTCCCTTCCTCTCTCTGAAATCAATAAAAATATATATATATTTTTTTAAAAAAAACCTAAAACAGCCAAAACCGGTTTGGCTCAGTGGATAGAGCGTCGGCCTGCGGACTGAAAGGTCCCAGGTTCGATTCCAGTCAAGGGCATGTACCTGGGTTGCGGGCACATCCCCAGTAGGAGATGTGCAGGAGGCAGCTGATCGATGTTTCTCTCTCATCAATGTTTCTAGCTCTCTATCTCTCTCCCTTCCTCTCTGTAAAAAATCAATAAAATATATTAAAAACAAAACAAACAAAAAAACAACCTAAAACAGCAAACATGAGTTCAAAAATAGCTACGCACCAGGTACTAGTCTGTACTCTTTATTTCAAGATCTGATGTTCATTATGAGGATCGCATTCATCATGATCCACACTTGAGGTTAATCTGCTTAATGTATTAAGGAAGAACTAAAACATATAAATATATTTGTAGATTTCCAACTGAAATGGGAAAATAAAGTCTTGAGTCTTACTAATGGAGAAAACTAACATATATACAAAGATCCAAATGTTTCACGATAGGCCTTTAAATGTATTATCAGGTTTCTCCTGTGAAAGGACAGTACAGTTTCTCTATAATCTGAGACATAAAAAGGAAAGCTTAAGGAGACAAGAGAACAATATCAACTCTATTTAAACCCAAACCCTCAATTTTCCTTAGAGTCGGTCAGCTTTTATTGGTGACACATGGCTAGCTGTAAACCGGTTTAGTTGCTCTTCTGGCTGCCAAAGCAGAGCTAAAGAAGTCAGCAGGTGGAATAGGGAAGCTGTCAAGTCAAGTCAGCTCAAAACAAAGTTGTGGTTTGCAGGCGGGGCCTGCACCATCTCTTCCGTTCATATAAACTGGCAGGATGTAGAAACAGGATCCCAACTCAGCCACTGCGTCAGAGAACCAAAATATTTTGCTTTGACTTTCTAATCTATTAAGCTTAGGGTTTGGCAGGATCTGTATCTAAAGTGAACTCAAGACCTTGTAATCAGAATATCAATAGAACTGCCCTAATTCTAGAAAGAAAGCAGTTTTTGGAGGGTGTGGAGGAGATAGAGAAGCTGAACTGGAGGTAAGATAGCAATAATAGCAGCTAATATTTTTAACTATTTCCTATATGCCACATAAGCACTGAACTTTACTAATCTCATTTAACCCTCAAAATAAATGAGGGGTAAGGATGATTATTATGCCCATTTTACAGATCAGAAAATTGACGCATTAGAGAGATTAAATAATTTGCCCAAGTCACTCAAATGGTAAACAACAGAGTCAGGATTAAAATCCTGGCTACTGGCTCCAGAACTGATACCCATAGTCACTATGCTATGAATCATCTCACTATCTAAAATCTGGTAATAGAGCAGCATTCTGTAATTCTAATGTGATAACATATAAAGCATTAGATATTATGGGTCAACTATGAGAACCAGACGGGACTTGGGGGACACCAAGTTTAAAAAGATAAATAGCTCTGGTGTCAGACAATCATGAGTCATGAAGACAAATCCCTGTTCCACCTACCTCTAAACTATGTAGCCTTGCAAAAATGCCCTCACCTCACTGGACTTCAATTTCCCTTTCTGGAAAAGGGATCTCAATACCTGCCTCTGAAAGTTCCTGTGGTACCTGGTAAGTGCTAGATTAGTCAGGTTCACGTCATTCAGGCATCAGACCAAATGTTGCCTCACCAGAGGTCTCTGACCAGCCTATCTAAAACAACCTTTCACCCAGCTGATATAGTTTAGTGGATTAAGCATCGTCCCATAGACCAGGAGGTCCCGGGTTCGATTCCACATCAGGGCACATGCCTGAGTTTCAGGCTCAATCCCCAGTCTCTTTCATCGATGTTTCTATCTCCTTCTCCCTTCCTCTCTGAAATCAATACAAATATATATTTTTAAAATAAGTAAATCGCCCTAGCCAGTTTGGCTCAGTGGATAGAGCATCCACCTGTGGACTAAAGGGTCCCAGGTTCGATTCTGGTCAGGGACACATGCCTGGGTTGCGGGTTTGATCCCCAATGCGGGGCGTGCAGGAGGCAGCCAATCGATGATTCTCTCATCATTGATGTTTCTCTCTCTCCCTCTCCCTTTCTCTCCGAAATCAATAAAAATATATATTCTAAAAAAAAATAAGTAAATATAAAATAAAACAGCCTTTCTTCCAACACTCTCAATGCCCAACTCTGCCTTATTTTTCATCATGGCACTACTCACTACCTAATTGTTAAAGATCTAGTTATTTGTTTATTATCTGTCTCTCTTCACTAAGATGTACACTAGGAGATAACGAACTTTGTCAGCCTGTTTGCTGCCATTTCCCCAACACCTAGAGCAGTGCTTGGACATAGAAACATTCAATAAATATGTGTTAAATGAATGAATTGTGTAAAATAGAATTTCACTCAATAAACATTATAAATAAATAGGCACTGTTCAATCAACAAATGTATTTATTAAGCACCTACAAAGTAACTACATAAATGAACAGGATTATTTCAAATGATAACTAGTTGTGAAGACTTATAAACCCCCAGAACAGACTAGGCAGATGAGAGCAGCTTTCAAGGTGGCAGGTCAACTGAGTGATGACCTTAATGATACCCAGGAGCCAGCCACATGATGATCTGGGGCAGAGCATCCAGGTAGAGAGAACAGCAAGTGCAAAAGCCCAAAGGCATGGGTGACAGTGCCTACACCCAGCTTGCCTGGAGCCAACTGAGGACAGGGGAGAGTGATAAAAGATGAGGTCAGGAGGACGGGGCCACAACAGGAAGCATCTCCTAAGCCATAAAAAGGAGTTTTATTCAAAATATGATGAAAAGTTATAGTATCTCTTATCTTCACCCACTAGAATGTATACTCTATGAAATCAAGGATATGGTTTGTGGCACATACTAGTAGGTCTATAAACATTTGCTAAATGAGTGAACTGGGAAGATTATGAAGAGGAGAGTGACATGATCTGATCTTCATTTTTAACTATCACTCTGAACTGCTACCAGGGGTCACCTTCTGGGAGGAGACTAGAGTAGCAGAGGATGGGTAGAATTACAAACAGTACAGTGCAATATGTTTGAGGAAACAAGCTACACTCTAAATCTTGAAGCCATTTGGTGTTTTTAAAGAAGAGTCAGGAAAAGGTAAGGAGGGATCAAATAAATGACAAGTGGCTCCTAAGCCTTTTGTGTTTTCTAAACTATTAAAAAAATAAAACAAAACACTTGCTACAAAGAATATCTCACCTATGGAAAGAAGAACCAAAGGAACTCAAAGACAGACAAACACACAAAATGCTTTGGAAAGAAAAAACACCTGCCTATATCTAAGCACAATAACCAGTCTAAATTTCTATGCTAATTATATCCAAAACTAGAGGCCTGGAGCATGAAATTTGTGCACGGGTAGGGTCCCTAGGCCTGGCCTGTGATCAGGGCCAATCTTCCCACCCCTCTGTGTGTGGGGTGACCGGTGGAGCGATCAGGGCCCCTCACTTGCACCCGCTTTGGCCTGGCCCTGCCTGCATCCACCGCCACCCAACCCTGGTTCCCCGTTCCCCGTTCCCCATTGGGCGAGCAGAGCCTGCTGGCCAGGGGGAGGGACTGAGAGGCCAGGGGGAGGCACTGAGAGGTTGGCTGACAGGCCTTGATCAGGTGTTTGGGGCCTGCTGCCTGGGGGCAGCTCCTGCATTGAGCAGCTCCTGGTGATCAGTGTGTGTCATAGTGATGGTCATTCTGCCGTCAGGTTGATTTGCATATTATGCTTTTCTACATGTCTTAATAGACAAACATGTAAATTGACCGTACCTTCGCTACGCTAACCAGCCAATCAGGAGAGTATGCAAATTAACCTAACAAAGATGGCGGTTAATTTGCATACATAGGCTCCAAGCAGTGGAGCGAAGCCTCAGCCCCGAGGCCGGCTCCAGCCGGAGCCCGGCCAGAGCGAAGGCCTGGGTGCTGGGTGCCAGAGGAAAACCGGTGCCAGCAGCCAGGGAAAAGGAAGGGCTATTGCACGAATCTTTTCATACAACAGGCCTCTAAAATATATATATATAAATAACCTGGGGGAAAGCTTGTTCACAATAAGGTTTTGAAATACAGACTGTCATTTAGGGAAGTTTTACAGCAAGTTTAGAAATCACCAAATAATATAAAAGGACAAAAATTAATATCACACATACTCCTACCATCTAAACTCCATTTTGGAGTTAATGCTTCCAGGTAGTTTTCTCAAAGATATTAAGATCAAAATTGTGGTGAACAAATGGCAGGGAGGCACCAGGAAGACATGAGCAGACTTAGAAAGTGATATGGTTTAGAGGACAAAAACTAACAAAGGAAAACTAATGAGTCCTTAAAAGAGGGGAGAGGCATTTTAAAATAATCTGGAAAAGGACAAAAGTATTCAGTTTAAATGAATAAGAAGAAACAATAAATATTAATACTAGAAATGCCATATTTATACAATTTTCTCCCTAAAACGAATAGAACTTTCTGGAAATGTCTAGATCTGCCCTGTCCAATATAGAAGACACTAGTGCAAATAGTGTAACAAAATATGGCTAGTGCAAATAAGGAAGAGAGCTTTAAATTTTTTAAGTTTTAATTAATTTGAATTTTAATTGCCATATGCAACTAGTGGCTAATGTATTAGGGCAGCTTTAAAGATAAAACAGCTTATGACATAAGACATAACTGAATGTGGAATGGAATGTTTTAAGGAAGGGTTTTCTAGAAGATATATGTAAAATATATAAGCTAAGTAACAATGTATCATTATTTACTGGCCTTTTCTTCTTGTGTTACTCAAGTTAGAGGTCAGGTACTGGTGAGCTGTGACTACAGCTACTCTTTGGTTTTAATAAGAGAAAAGATTGGAATGTAAGTCCAGCAGGCTTTCAAACCAGAAAGCTGGTGTACGAATGGCAGTAAGAGAGAAACACTCTAGAGTTGGTACCCAGGCACATCTTGGTTTTCTAAAACCCTCAGAGGCTTTGCTGGTTATTCTTCTAACTATGCCTAGAGAAGGGATGATTCTGTCAGTGCTTGCCAATCTAGAACCCAACAACGTTGCTCAATTCCAACCCAATGGGCCTCTGAAGGATGATATAACTTCAACACCTGTCTTTTCTCAAGAGCCCTTGATACCACTCCAAAAGCAGTCTGGGGGAAAACCAGCTCTTGCAATCATTCCCACGTCACTCCCAGAATGTGATGCGGCAGATGCAAGCCAAGCTGACTCCAAATTTCAGAGGACCCACTGAGCTGTCAAGTCCAGGCCAAAGCAGGATGAGGCTTCCTGGGGTGAAGGAGTGAATAGCCCACACATTTTCTGACTTGCACCTCCCTCATGCACACCCAGGCAAGTACCAATAATAACAGGTGGCTTACTGGCTCAGCTAAGAAAATGAAAAACTGGTTTAAAAAGAAATCACATAACCACTAATGTGTCCAAAAGATCTGTAAATCAATCCATGTAAAACGGACTCTGTGAAAGTCATTCTCTTTCTGCCTTAAGGAATCTGAGCTTCCACAGGGACGATGGATAATATTACCCCACCAGAGAGGATATCCTATTTCAACACTCAAAATGTGACATTCAAATCATCGAAGGTACAAAGACTTTTAATGCTAGGGAAATAACAGAAATTTCATCAGGTCTCCCTTATTTGATCCATTATATTTATTTTATATCTATCATTTAAGTACTTTCTCCTGTGGATCTACAAGTCCTATTTTATATTTATTCCCCCCACATCTTAGAATAGATGGTGAATAGAAGTATTCCTAATCAATGGGTGAAAAATCTCAAGTATGGAAGCATTTTCCCTATGTACAGTAAGAACACAGAGGAGCATATCCTGGCTTGCCTAGTCCGTGGTCGGCAAACTGCGGCTCGCGAGCCACATGCGGCTCTGTGGCCCCTTGAGTGTGGCTCCTCCTAAGCCTTAGGACAGTGATGGCGAACCTTTTGAGCTCGGCGTGTCAGCATTTTGAAAAACCCTAACTTAACTCTGGTGCCGTGTCACATATAGAAATTTTTTGATATTTGCAACCATAGTAAAACAAAGACTTATATATTTTTTTTAAATATATTTTATTGATTTTTCACAGAGAGGAAGGGAGAGAGATAGAGAGTTAGAAACATCGATGAGAGAGAAACATCGATCAGCTGCCTCCTGCACATCTCCCACTGGGGATGTGCCCGCAACCCAGGTACATGCCCTTGACCGGAATCGAACCTGGGACCTTTCAGTCCGCAGGCCAACGCTCTATCCACTGAGCCAAACCGGTTTCGGCAAAGACTTATATTTTTGATATTTATTTTATATATTTAAATGCCATTTAACAAAGAAAAATCAACCAAAAAAATGAGTTCACATGTCATAGATTCGCCATCCCTGCCTTAGGAGTACCCTAATTAAGTTAATAACAATGTACCTATGTATATAGTTTAAGTTTAAAAAATTTGGCTCTCAAAAGAAATTTCAATCGTGTACTGTTGATATTTGGCTCTGTTGACTAATGAGTTTGCCGACCACTGGGCTAGTGCTTTTTGGTTAGAGGGGAAACTGCCCCCAAGTGCCTTCATAAAACATTCCTACTGCAGGCCAGTCATGCCAACTTAGCCATGGCCACCTCCTTCGGCTCTAACACTTTTGTACAATAAGGTTTAACTTCAGTACCCACTAAAAAGAAATAAAAGTATAAGGAGAAATTGTGACTAATAACTACTGAACTCTTTCCCTAAGTACACGTACAAATAAGGATATGCAAATGTGCTTTGCTCAAAGATAAATGTGATATAGTCTATAAGTGATGCAGGAGAGCACTTTTTGACTCCTAATAATTTACACTACCGAGAAAATGTTGTATACTTGCGAAATTTAAAAAATTTTTTGCCTCTCCTACTTAAGCAATTCAAAAACGGAAAACATCAGGAAAACTTCACAAAGACCAAAGAGAAGGGATAAATGTGTTACATGGTGTCACACCACTATACATACCATAGATGACAGGTAGAGAAGTACTACTTACTATGGAGGGAAAACAATGCCAACTTCAATAGCTGTAAATTTCATAAAAGAACTATAATAGACCTACCTGCTCATAAAAAAGCTCTAATCTTATCTCGGTTCTCACTCTCTAGAGGTGATCACTGGGAAATACAGTTGACTTTTATGATTTAAAAAATTACTATAGGATCTAAGGGAATTTAGTAAATGTTAAATAAAGGCAGAGTATGTAACTGAGAAACAACTACATTGCTCATTTTGATTTAAATCTCTAGCACCCTAACTGGTTTGGCTCAGTGGATAGAGTGTCAGCCTGGAGACTGAAATGTCCCAGGTTCAATTCCAGTCAAGGGCATGTACCTTGGTTGCAGGCACATCCCCAGTAGGGGGTGTGCAGGAGGCAGTTGATCGATGTTTCTCTCCCATCGATGTTTCTAACTCTCTATCCCTCTCCCTTCCTCTCTGTAAAAATATCAATAAAATATATTTAAAAATATAAAAATTAATAAATCTCTAGTAAAGGAAAAGGGATATTTTTCAAAAGCAAGTTATACTTCTGTAGGAATCAAGAAAAGGAGCATGACCACCCTAACACTCAACTTTCCAACTCTTCTCTGGACTAAATAGAGAATCACATTTCACAAGACTGAATCCCACAAAATTCTTATATATAGTTAACCTTAGATCCACAATCATGTTTACAAGTCTTAAGTGCAGATATCTCACGTTTGTCTCAGTGAGTTGCACGAGACAAGAATGTAATTCTAGACTATATACAGAATGCACACTGCCAGTATATTCTAAACAACATGAAGCATACCGAGACTTCAAATTAACCACATGACTCTAATAATTTGAAGGGCTATTTTCTCCCCACTGGGTGTTATTTGCCATCCTGCAGATAAAACAGCATGCTTCAAAGAGCACAAGTGTTCCACAAGGAGCTGGGAGGCACAAGGATGTCGGCTGAAAAACAAAGTCGGAGCAGGACAGCTGACAATCTCAAGGATTGGTCAGTAGACATGACATACTGCAAACTCCCTGCAGGTGAAAACAAGGCAGCCTGAGCCTCTCACGCCAAGTCAGCATAATAATTACAGACTTGATCAGAACGTCTGGCTGTTTCTTGGGCTAATAACTTAAAACATGAACTTTTCCGTGACTAAATGGAGCAGGTCAAAAATCAAAAGCAACTGGCGATTTTATTTACATCTCCCATCCTCTCTCACCCTCACCTCCCACCCCCGTTGCACAGCAACTTCTTTCCAATCAGCTTATTCCTTTTCCATCTAACCAGCTAGAAAAGGCAGCTGTCGAAATATCACTAAGCATAGTGATAGATGTGAAGGAAGCACGGGCAAGCAAGTACTAACACACTGGTTCCATGTGGGAAGGGCACAGACAGTGCTTGTGTGTTTGAAAGACGCAGATTAGAATACTTCAGCTAGAGATGGGCCTATAAAAAAAAGAGAGAGAGAGAGGCCTGCTTAGGACCAAGAGACGAACACTTGAGTTTGGTGTTGTGGTAGGGTGCTGGCCAAAGCAAACTAAACTAACGTGGCTCCTTGATTACCCCACAGAGAAAAAAAGTGTAAATCAGTAAAGTGAATCAGTAAAGCTCAAACACGAAGGACCTGAAGAGTAGAGTGGGGCAAATGGAAAACAAACTCGCATAGTCATTAAAAGTTCCAGCTGTATGTGCCCTGCGAAGACATTCCATCCCTACATATGAGGACAACTGAAAGAAACTTTTGCAAGGAGCACCAGGTGTCCTGCACAAAAATATTTAAGTATGACTGTTCATGTAAACAAACAGGAAACAACCCAAATGTTCACCAAAAGGAGAGTTATGACATATTCATATAATTAAATTCTACCCATTAGTGAAAATATTTAAACTACAATTACCTTAAAAGTGATTCTCATAAATCTGATGTTAAGTTAAAAAAAAAAAAAAAAACCTCACTAAAATAGGTCACAGAACACATACAGTATGATGGCATTTACATAAACTTCAAAAACATTCCAAATTTGAAAGCATTATTTAGAGGTGCATAAATATAATAAAATTAGTTTTAAGAGACAAGGGAAATGATAAACACACAATTCAGAATAATGTTTAGCTATGTGGGGGAAGAAGGGGATGTGGTCAGGAAGGGGCATCCTGAGGCTTCAACATACGTGGTAATAATGCTCTATTTCTTAAGCTCAGTCAACTATAGAGATGTACTCATCATTTTTTAAAATATATTTTTATTGATTTCAGAGAGGAAGGGAGAGGGAGAGAGATAGAAACACTAATGATGAGAGAGAATCATTATCAGCTGCCTCCTGCACACCCTACACTGGGGATTGAGCCCAAAACTCGGGTATATGCCCTGACCGCTGTGACCTCCTGGTTCATAGGTCAACGCTCAACCACTGAGCCACCGGCTGGGCTCCTCATCATTTTTTAACAGTCTATCTAGGGTGTGTGTGTGTAATTTTATGCATGAAATAATTCAAAATAAAGAGGGGGGTAATGGGCTAACAGTAAAAAGTGAACCCAAGACTCCAAGGCACAGAATCAGCTCAGAGGTGACAAACAGATCGCCTCCAGGCACTGGCGGGGCTTACTGAGCAAACCCAGCCCCAGTTCTATTCAAGGGGTAAACGCCAAGACACTGCATACTGGCCCCAAAGGGTTGTAGAAAGATTCCCTTGCTGATACAGAAATAAAATATCCCAAAGTCGGGCAAGTTCTACCAAGGGAAGGAAAGTCCCAGATGGTTTCAACAGATAGGAATGGACTGAATTTAGGAACAAGGCAGTCCTCTGATGTAGCCCTGCAGGGCTAGGAGAATATGTGACCAGTTACTGGAGGGGGGGGAGGGGATGAAAAATACACTTCCAGGCACACTAAACAGAGAGGACTTTCACAGGACCACAGAGGCAGGGGCAGAATGTGCGCTGAAGACTGACCAAAGGCCCCTCGGGCTAGCATACATGGGCTTTACCGGCAGAAGGTGGCCGCCGGGTTTGGCAGATGCTGGGCATATCGGGAAATATCGAGAGACTGACACCACATGTATGTAACGTATGTACAGCCCGCGGGCACCGGCAAGGCCGGGAAAGAGTCTGACTGACGCGGGGAAACTGACCGTCAGGGAGGCCGGATTCGGTCAGTCGGCGGGAGGGATGCCCGGCTGCGAATCCAGGCCCCGCCGAGGGAGGGAAGAGGGTGGTCCCGGCCAGAGGCGGAAGGTGGGGCTGCCAGGAGAGGGCGGGGTCCCGGCAGGAAGAGCCTGGGAGGCCAGGCCCGGGCCGGGCTGGGCGGCGGGCAGCTGGGGGAGCGGAGGGAGGGGGCGCCCCCTTGGGCGATGGGCCGGGGGGAAGGGCAGGGCGGGGGCTAGCACAGTCCGGCCCGGCGGCCCCAGGGCCCGACCCCGTCCCCTCTCACCTGGGCACGCAGCTGGCCGAGCTCCGGTCCACCTCCCAGGTGGCGTACAGGTTCATCTGCACCGGGGCGGGGGGGCGGCCTGGCCCCGGGCCGCCGGGGGTCGCGGAGCCCGAGGCCACCGCGACGGCCATGGAGGTGGACGTGGACGAGGACGAGGAGGAGGCGGCCACCGCCGAGGTGGACGTGGACGACGAGGTGGCCTGGGCCAGCTTGGGGGGCGTTGGCTGCTGCGGCGTCGGCTGCGGTGGCGTCGGCTGCTGCTGCGGAGACTGGGCGACCCCAGAGCCTCGCTGGCCGCTACCACCCCCCGCGCCGCCGGGACCACCGCCCGCCCCTCCACGTTCCGCCATGACCCGGCCGGGGGTGAGGGGCGCGGGGGTCACAGGAACCGAAGCGACGCCGAGAGGACGCCCAGGCTTCTCCCCGGCGGCGGTGGCGGCGGGGGCTCGACCGGTCTCCTCAGCCCGCCCGCCGAGCGCGCGAGCGAGCGAGAAGCTGCACGCAGGCGCGGGGCCTCCCGGCGCGCAGCCCTCGCGCTCGCCCGCCGCTGCCTGTTGCGGCTCGCGCCGCCGAGACAGTGAGTGGGCGTGTCCGAGCGGCCGGCTCCGCGGCCCCACCCAGCGCCGAGGGGCGGGGCCCGGGCTCGCGCGGGCGCCTCGCTGCCCAGGACGGGGGTCGGCGGCCCGCGCACAGGCCGGCCCCGCTCCTCAGCTCCGCGGCGCGTCGGCCGGCCGGCCCGGGCCCCCTCCCCCGCCGTCCTTTCGGCCCGCGGAAACCCCGCTTTTCCGGGGCGCGGCCCCGGCCCGGAGAGGGCTGTGGCGGGAGCGCGCCTCGGCCCCTCCGGTCTGCGGAGCCGGGAGAACCGCCGCCGTCCCAGCCCGCCTTCCCGCCGCGGACCTGGCCGGGCTTCTCGGCCAAGACCTGCGCAGGGAGGTGGGACCCAGCGCCGGCCGCCGCCCGCCCCTCTCGTGTGGGGAGGACAAAGGACCGAGTCCAAAAGGCCCGGAGGATTCTAGCGAAGCTCCGGCCCAGCTGCAGCCAACCTTTCTTCTGCCCCCACAGCCCCACTCGCCCAAGGAGCCATCACAGAGACCAAGACCCCAGCCTGCCCTCCATTTCCCTCTTGGAATGCTTTTTCTACGTCACCACTGAGGAAACATCTAAACTTCTGTTCCTCCCAAGGCCGGGCTCAACTGGCACATCCTCCGAGGGGTCTCCCACACTTCCCGCCCGGGAACCATCTTGAAGCGCCCGCACCTGTGGGTGCACTTACACCAACGCCAGGGGCGCATTCGAAGCAGACATCTCCCCGGCGCTCTCGGCAAATGGCTGGGTTCAAATGCCTGTAACCCAGCCGTGCAGCCTATGGGGAGGTCTCTGGGGATGGGGAGCTAGCACCCGAGAAAGCAAGCCGGCCCTCCCCCCACTGCAGACACACCGACACCTGGAGGCGGGCGGACCGCCACCACCCGGGGACCATACAGGCTCAGGGACCATTTGGGTTGGGAGCTGTGTTCTGTCGGGTAAGGACGTGGCCTCTTCTGACCACAGGCCTGTTAGGAAGCCTGACCTGGCCACTTCCCCAGCCCACGGAACCTCCTCAGCCCGGCCAGGGCTAAGTGGCTATTTTAGCCCAAGGACAGAGCAGTAAGGTCAAACCGGGCCTCCTCCAAAGGCAGGCCGTGGGAAAACCATTTCTGCACGCCTTGGCTGCATCACCATCTCAGCTGCAACACACGACCCAGGTGCCCACCCTGAAGGTGTAGAAAGGGCTGTTTTAGTCCACTTGCAGGGGGGACTAAAAGATGAAGGAAGATCAGGAGTGTTACATATTCATCTCTTTCCTTGGGAAACAGCTTTATTTACAAAACAGGTCTAAAATAAGAACATGAATGACAAGCCCTTGGGAATGTGGGAGCGCTGGCTCTTGGGGACCCATGTGTGAAGCCCAGGCAACCAAGCAGAGGGCCTAAAGGAGGGCGGATGTGTGAGGGGGACCTAAAATTTGAACTCCTTGTATTTCTTGCTGCCTCCACGGCTGTCCTGAGGCTGAGCTTTCCGTTTCTTTTGCTAGAGAGAAAGAGAAACAGGTTACAACAGGTTCAACCACCCACTGATCCCCAAAACAAGGGTGGACAGCCTGACACAGCCACATACGCCTGTGGAAAAAGTGCTGAAACTGGATTCTCAGACTTGTATAAGTTCCTTCCCCTCCCTGTGCCTGTTTCATCATCCTCGAGGAGGACAGCCCACCGGAGCATTTCCAAGGTTTCCAGCACCAAGGAAGCTTAGGGCAGCAGGCACTGAGTCCTCCCTCACTCTCACCACTAGAGGACGCCACTCCACCGAAAAAGGAGTCCCAGTCCCCAGCCCAGGCTTCTGGTGTGAGCTCCTACCTTCTGTTTGGCAGCATGCTCAGCCACCATGTCACTGAAGTCTTCCTTCTCCACTTGTGCCTGCTGCTCCCTTACATGCTCCTCATACTTCTGGGTCATGGCCATGGGGTCCAGCTCTAACTCTTCAGGTGCCAGGGCCACTTCCACACCTTGTAGCTCAGGGGCCGGGCCCTTACGGCTCATAACCTAGAAAAGGTATTAGGAAAAATAGAGGGATCAGAGCTTTGTCATCTCCAAAGAGAGGCTCAGAAGCCCTCCCTTCTGCCCCCTGTCCAGTCCCCAAAAGCAGTGTCCTCCAAGTACTCACCGTGGACATGTCATAGATGTGGGTCGATCCCATTATGGCTCCCCCAACGGTGGCCGTTCTCTTCTCCGGTAACACAGTGAACAGCTGAGGTGTCTCGCTTCTGCAAAGTACAAAGGGGTCAAGCCCAAAATGGAAGGGATGAAAGGGCCTCCTGAAGAGGAAGCAAAAGGAACACCGACAGCACCTCCACCCGGCACCCTGGAGATACTCCGAGACACCCAGGGGAGAAAGTTATGCACAAGCTACCCATGAGAGGATAGAACTGGGTTGGTGCCAATGCTGGGAATACAGCCTGGAAGGAATACAGTGACTGAGTTAAGGGACCCCCAAGTTTAGGGTATTAGAGACCAAGACTCCCACATGCGAAGGGCTAAGCGTCAGAGGCTGAAACTTTCCAAAAGATCGCTGGTATACAGAAGCTAGCAGGAGGAAAGAGGTCACAGCAGTTCCTGCCCAACGCTGTGCCTGGAGCTTTTACATACAGAACTCAAACTCCCAGCCCTTCCACTGGTGCAAAAATGATCTATAGCCAGTCTCACCACCTATTTAAATGATTACATTTGAAACACAAGAGCAAATCTACAAATACCAACCCAGACCTAGCTTCATCCCTACTTCTCCCCCGGAAGAGGTGACAATCTATTCTCACACAGCAGCCAGAGCTAATGCCTTAAAATGGAATTCAGATGCTGTCCTTCCTTTGATCAAAACCCACTGAGGCTTTTGATTGTGATTTGAATAAAGTCCAAACTCTTTACCATGGCCTAAATCCATGGTCGGCAAACTGTGGCTCGCGAGCCACATGCGGCTCTTTGGCCCCTTGAGTGTGGCTCTTCCTCAGCCTCAAGAGTACCCTAATGAAGTTAATAATAATGTACCTACCTATATAGTTTAAGTTTAAAAAATTTGGCTCTCAAAGGAAATTTCAATCGTTGTACTGTTGATATTTGGCTCTGTTGATTAATGAGTTTGCCGACCACTGGCCTAAACAGTTCATAATCCAGCCCCTTAACTAAGCCCTGCTCACTATACTCACCACAGTACCCTACTTTCTTTTTCTTTCTTAAATATGCAAAACTCGAGACTTCTGCTTTCTGACAAGGAGCAATAAGGACTAGATGTATCCACCCCCATGAAACAACCCCCAAAAATGGGGAAAATAGATGTAAGGTTCTTAATACCATCTGGAAGCAGTACAATAGTGGACACGGGACAATAAGGGACAGGGATTCCTGAGAGACAAGCAACAAATGAAGTGAATCCTTCAATTGCCCAGCCTACTACATGGAGAGTCTGCAGAGCACAAAACATGTAACCCATGTAGAAACCAGAGGTCTCCATGAGCTGAAGGGATGAAGCTGAAAATGCAGGGAGACCACGGCAGCTAGAGATCATAGGTCAGTGTACTGGAGAAGAGAAAGCAGCCCAGAGACTGGAGAACTCAAGAGACGTACAGAGGGTCCCCCCTCAAGTACTCAGGTGAGTACTGCATGTGAGGAAACTACCCAGGCCAGGGAGAGAACCACCTGGAAGGATTAGTGGTAACAATACCTGCCATGTACTCAGGCCTGGGAATAGTGCCTCATCCCACTAGGCAGACTAAACCTGATTAACAGGGCACTGAGCAAAGCATGCAGTGTCTTGTGCTCAGTAGTGCAGAGGACTGAACAATGCTTCCATCTAGCCTAGGGAACCTGACAAGCAAAATCTGAAAGAATCAAACTGTTTCCAAGTACTTTAACTATATCCCTGAACAAAGCTAAAGATTTACAAGAATACAAAAGTATCCTGTATCTAACAAGGTACATATCACAGATTCTAGCATCCAATCAAAACCTAACAGGCATGCAAAGAAGCAGAAAAATAGAATCCTTAATGAGAAAAATAATCAATTTACATCAACCCAGAACTGGCACAGCAGGCACATTTGGCATTAGCAGGTAAATACATTAAAGTGTTATTATTACTGCATTCCATATGTTCAAATGTTAAATAAGAGGTACAGAAAATACAAAAAGACCCAAATCCTGTGGCTAGAGATAAAGACTACATTGGATGTGATTCAAGTCAGATTAGAAACTGCAGAAAAAAAAAAAAAAATGCCGAAACCGGTTTGGCTCAGTGGATAGAGCGTCGGCCTGCGGACTAAAAGGTCCCAGGTTCGATTCCGGTCAAGGGCATGTACCTGGGTTGCGGGCACATCTTCAGTAGGAGATGTGCAGGAGGCAGCTGATCAATGCTTCTCTCTCATCAATGTTTCTAACTCTCTATCTCTCTCCCTTCCTCTCTGTAAAAAATCAATAAAATATTTAAAAAAAAAAAAGAAACTGCAGAAAAAAAATATTAAAAAACATATAAACAGAAATTTTCTAAAAGGAAATACAAAGAGAAGACATATTTGTTAAAATATTAGTAAGCAGTGGGACAACTTTAAGAGATCTAAAAGAGATGTATAATTGGCGTTCCCAAAGGAGAGAAAAGACAAAAATATTTGGAGAAATAATGGCCACAATTTTCCCAAAATTAATAAAAACTATAAATCCATATCCAAGATGCTTAACAAAATTCCAAGAAAAAAAAAACACGAAGAAAACCACATAATACTCTGGCCTACACTGCACAGTATAATCGAATTGCTCAAAACAGCGAGAAAATATCAAAAGCAGCCAGAGAAAAGTAACATGGACAGAGGAAGAAAAGGATGAAGATAGATTTCACATCAGAAACAATAAAAGAAGACACTCGAGCAACATCTTTAAAGTACTTGAAAGAAAAAGACACTGTCAATCTAGAATCCTATACCTGGCAAAAATCTTTCAAAAAGGAAGGCCAAATGAAGACATTTTTAGACCGCGAGAGCAAAAACAATTCATGACCAGCAGACTCACAACAAGAAATGCTGAAGGAAGATTTTCACGCAGAAGGTAAAGGATACCAGACATCAACCCAGATATATACAAAGAAGAGAAAGAACACTGGAAATTACGTAGGTTAGTAATATATGATTCTTGTTATTTAAATCTCTCTAAAAGATAATTAACCATTAAAATAAATTTAACTAATAACCATGTAGTGTAGGATTCATAACATATGTAAAAGTAAAATGTGTGACAAGAGTGCAAAAGTTAGGAGGGAAAAATGCAAGTACACTTTTGTCAGGTTCTTAATATTATCTGAAGTGGTATATCACTTGAAGATAGATTGTGATAAAGACAGATATTCTAAACCCTAAAGCAACCACTAAAATAATAAAACACAGTTGCTTAGTCAAAAAAGGAGATAAATGGAATCATAAAAAATCTTCACTTAATCCAAAAAGTGGGAAAAAGGAAACAACAGAGCCAAGAGATCATTTCATGAAAAAAGGGGTCAATTCATCAAGAAGATTTACTCCCACACGTTTATATACCTAATAACAGAGCTTCAAAATGCATGACCATGCAAAACCTGTGCCTGGCTTAGGGCCTTCACAGTTTGTACTTATAGTTCCTTCTGCCCCCCATTATCCTGTGACTGGCTGTTTCCTAACATTCAACTCTCAGCTCAAATACCTCCTCCTCCTCCTCCTCAGTGAGGCCTTCCCAAAGGCCTCCCACCACCCAATCCTTCTCTATCCCATTACCCAGTTTCCTCTCCTTCACCGCCCTCTCACATCGGAAATTATCTTGTTCTCTGATGAGTCTATCTTGCCTGTCTTTTTCACTGCTCAGTCCCCACATCTAGAGCAGTGCCTGGCACAGAGTTGGTATTCAATAATTTTGTATGTGAGTGTGTGTATGTGTGGGGAGGAGGGGGGGCGGTGATGACAAATGTCAACCAGTCAGCCTAGAAACTAAAGGAAAGAGAAAGTCCTCCCTTCTCGGTCCTGCCTGATTCCCTTACCCATCCATCGCTTCCTCAATCTTCTTCTTCCTCAGCTCAATGAGTTCAGGAGTCTCCATTCCAGCTGGCACTGACGAGAATCCTCCCGGAGTGATGAGGCCACTGTAAAGAGAGGAACAGGGCTTGGAGTAAAGAGCAGGTCCCCAAAGATAGACAGGTTTGTTCAGGAGGCAGACTCCGCGTCCCCACCTGTCTGCAGGGGTAATAAAGCCTGTTTCATCTGGCTTGTCTTCATCACTTTCCTCCTCTTCCTCTTCTTCTGAAGACTCCTCATCAGATGGCTCCAGCTCCCCCCAAGGAGTCCGATCAATCTCTTCTTCCTCAGTCTTGGTCTGAAAGAGATCACTAATCACTCAACAGATGTTTACTACCTATTATCTTTAAAGCTGTTGTAAAAGGAAACTAATACTGATAGAAGAATAAACAGATAATCTCTGCCCAGAGAGCTTGCATTCTGGGGCTTGTATTTGCCTCACAGCTGAGAAAAATACATGCCATTCTTCAGATTTTGAAAATTCACAACACCTAGTTCAATGATAATGAAACTATAAATTATCTCTAAACTTCATGACCTTAAGAGCAAGCTTGCCAGCCATGGCCCGTACCTGAAATTCAGCGGCATTGGTTCCAAATACATCCCCATAGAGTGGTTTCCCGGTTTCATCTACTGGGGGTTTGCCCCAGCCACCAGCATGGTACCCAAAGGAACAGCTCTGCAAGAGAGTAAGTGCAAGTCAATTCTACTCCTCAGCTCCTAAAGAAACACTGAAGCCCTAGAAAAAAGTCTACACTTTGGGAACTCTGGAAATTATGATTTCAGAGAAGATTACTGTTATCAAAGCATTATATACTAGTAGAAGCAATAGAATGGGGAGATGGGAGTCAGAAAATACGGGAATAACCTCAGCATTTGTGGTAGAATCCATATTGTCTGAAACTGAAATGTGTTCTTTAAAACACATGACTCCCACTTCTTACTGATTTTCCTAACTTTTGGAAAGCTTTTAGAATATATTTCTCTTAAGAATTTCTGAAGCTTAACAATTACTTCTTTTTTACTTCAATTACTTTGTTGTCTGTTAATTTTTTAATGCTTTTTTTAAAAAATAAGAATGAATTTAGTGCCATTCCAGACATAAAATTATTTGTATGTCTCCATCCACATATAAACCAGAGAGACACCTGGAAACACATTCACCGAGTGTTAATCCACGTACTTCTGAGTGGTGAAATTGTGGGTGATTTGTTTTCATCTTTGTACTCTCAATTCTGATGATTTTATATGAGCATATCAGATTGTTTGGTTTGTTTGGGAGTTTTTTTGTTGTTATTTTTGTTAATCCTCACCTGAGGATATTTTTCCATTGTTTTTTTTGTTTGTTTGTTGTTTTTTTTGAGAGAGAGAGTAGAATGGAGGGGGAGAGACAGAGAGAGAGAGAAACATCTATCTGAGAGGGACACATCCATTGGTTGCCTCCTGCATGTGCCCCGACCAGGGCTGGGCCGAGCCTATAACCTAGGTACGTGCCCTTGATGGAATCGAACTGGGACCCTTCAGTTCACGGGCCAATGCTCTATCCACTGAGCCAAACAAGTTAGGGTGATGTCAGGTTTTTAAAAATACAAAACCCATTACTTTTTTTCTTGAAACATTTTTTTCTTTAAACAAAAAATACAAATGGTGGAATGAGAGAGAAAAATACATCCTCTAGTTAACAGCAGAGGCAGCTAAGAATGAAAGAAAGGACAGTGCTCACCTCAGGGATGGGTGAGTTCAGCCCAGGGATCTTCAAGTTTGGGTACGACGGGGGTGGTCCATATCGCTGCATGGCAATCAGCCACGGGGGAGGAACTTTGTGAGCATTCTGCAAGAAAAAGAGAACAAAATACCATCTACCCAGCCCTATCTCTTCCGCTCCAATTCCCACCATCTTCTCTGCTGCCCGTCACTCACTGGTCCTACTGGCATCCCCAAGGAAATCCTTAGCTCATCGGACAGATCTCCTGGCTTCTTCTCCTTCAGTCGTGTCTCAAACTCCTTCCCCTGAGGAAAAAGCAGAGCATACTGTATTATGAACACCAGACACACACTGGGAGCTCAATGGCAAGAGGATATGAGAACAAAGATGAGAAGTTTCAATTCACATCAGATACACAACCCCACTGAGGGCTGCCTCATTCCCACTCTGATTCTCATTGCTTCTTTCCCAGCTAAAGTAGCTTTAGGAATAAAGGCCAGGAAGGAGGAGGAAAAGCAAGACGCCCAGTCCTATTATCAACCCACGATGAAATCATGGGCAAATTCCGGACCTGCTTTCTCACCTATAAAATGAAGGCATTTGACCGGATAATTGCCAAGATCCTTCCACCTCAAAAATTCCAGGATATCATAGTCATTAATATTTTAAGGATCAGAAACAAAGTTTTCTCTGACCTCCAGTATTAAATGTTTTCTATAAGCATCTGGCCCTGTCCCTAAACCACCCAACGTAAATATCATTTCAAAGATATGGTCTGCACCTCTCCAAAAAACCTCCTCATTTAAAGATTTCAAATTCCATCTCATTCAAGGAGAGTTAATGAACAATGAACAACTCCGAGGCTGAGGGGAGAGGCCACTGTACCGGCTTCAGAAGTCCTTACAGCCCAGCCGATGTGGCTCAGTGGTTGAGCATAGACCAATACACCAAGAGGTCAGTGGTTTGATTCCCAGTCAGGGCACATGCCTGGGTTTCAGGCTCGATCCCCAGCAGGGGGCGTGCAGGAGGCAGACAATCAATGTTGATGTTTCTAACTCTCCCTCTCGCTCCCTCTCTTTCTAAAATCAGTAAAAAGATATATTTTTTAAAAAGCCCTTCCAACCAAGAGTTACAGAGCTAAGGCCCAGCGTTGCCTCCCTGGTCCCCACTCCCAAACCTCATAGTACAGGTCCCCGTGGATGGTCAGCTTCGGCTTGGTCTGCCACTTGAAGAAGGCATCATGCAGTTTCTGGTAGTCAATGTCGATCTTCCCCATCTTAGGCCGAACCTTCTCTCGCATTTTTGACTTCATAGTCTTCTGTTCTTCCTGTGGAGAATGGCAAGACATACCTTAAAAGGGATTTAGCAAGTCCAACTCAACAGATCTGGCTCCCTACTCCCAAAAGAGCTAAAGTGAAACCTCATCTATCTCATTCAAAAAGTCACCAAAATCCTTCCTGCTCAAACCCTTAGAATTACAAGATTCATTAAACAAAATATACTTACTATATGAAGTTATGCTCATATCAATACTTTTTAAAGCTATTTCATCCAGAGACTGATCTCATGAGTTGCCCCTGGAAAAAACTGGCAGACTAGAGTCTAACTGGAAGGCAGAGTTTTCACCTGGTACTTTTATACCTCCCGAATTTTTGTCGGACATGCAACTGCTGCCTACTCAAAGTATTTAAAAATTTCAAATTTAAGAAGTCACACAACTACCATGAATTTCTAGCCACAGAATGTATCAGGCTCACACTGGAGGCAGAGAACTACGAAGTCAGAGCAACCTGTGGAAAAAGGAGGCACCATGTGCAGATCAAAGATAGGTGGCCAAGTGCAGGCAGAGGGGACGAGGAGACAAGGAAGAAAATGGAGCAACTCAGAACCAGAAGTCTCTGGGTGGGGCAGGAGAGCTAGTTCTGACCAGAGGTGGGCACTGCCCTTCTTGCTCTGTGTCACATACAGTGCTGACTTCTGTAAGTGGAGAGCGAATAATTAGACAATTAACAAAAAGGTGGGTTTTGGGAACCAGATCCCAGGTTTGAAGCCGGCTGCTATTAAGGACGTGGCTCCCCGATGGCAGACCTGAGCCCCAGCCAGACCCTCACCTTCTCCTGCAGGGCCTCCCGCATCTCCTGGATGCCTGTGCGTTTGATGAAGTCCGGCAGCTCAAAGGGGGGTTTCTCAATGCCTCGTTTGCCCTGCAGGTACTTGCGCTTAAAACACCAGTGGCGTGGCACAGGCACGGAATTCCGAGTGGCCTTGAGGTGGACCAAGAGCTTAGGGTCCTGTGCTGTCACATCATGCATCTCCACAACATCCGGCCGAGCCACGAGCTGAAAAACAACAGCACACCTCAAGAAAGCCCCAACCTCTTCGGTCTGCAGCTTTTTACTTCTCTTTCTCCAAAGTCCCATCCAGGCCTCCTTCAAAGCTCCTCCCCCAAGCAAAACTCCATCGGCTCGGTCTCACCTGCTTGAGTTCAGCCACAGTGAAGCGATTCATTCGGCGCAACTTCTTCTTGGACAGTTTAGGGGCTTCTGGCTTCTTTTCCTAGAACAGAACAATTATCTCTTTTGAGCAGGACTCTTCGATGTCAATCAGACTGCCCGGCCTACCCCAAACCTTCAGCCGCCAAAGGGATTCTCCTCTGCCAGGGTTCACCATGGTCCCTCCCTGGAGTCCTTGTGTCCTGACAGGAGGGTGTGGGCCTCACCAGTTCATCATCGCTGCTATCGTCATCGCTGTCCTTGTGCTCCTCCTCAAAGCCCTTCTTTTTGGGGGCTGCAGAGTTCTCCAGTTTGTCGAGTTTCTCTGGCTCCTTCTCTTTCTCCTTCTTCACATCATCGGTGAGCTGAGGAGGCAGGCAATGTAGAAACTCCAGCCCTGGGCCCCTGCCTAGTTTCTGAACCCGGCCCTGAAGATGCCTCCTTAACCCACCTTTCCCTCTCCGTGCCCCTTCCCTGCTCAAGCTGCCCCCTAAGAGGACTGCTCCTTGTACCTTGAAAGCCTCAAAAATCCTCTTGAAGAAGATGAAGTTGGGCTCATAAATTTCAGGTTCTTCAGTCACATATTCAATTTCAACATCAGCAGCTGAGGACTCAGAGCCACGGGACCGGGTTGGCTCTTTCTCTCGGTCCCCAGAACTCTCAGATGACACCCCTCGTACCCGCTGGGGCTTTTTCTTCTTCTTTCGGTTCCGACGCTTCCGGTTTTTCTGCCAACACAAGTAAAACCAATGGGTCAGGGAATCCAACACCATGCCTGCCCCACCTCTAATCTCCCCCTATTTCCCTAAGAGGCTGAGAACAAAGGTTCTGAAGTCAGACTCCAAAATTCTGTCCCTCCCCAGCTGTGTGCCTCTGGGTGAACTACTGTGCTTCTCAGAAACTCAGTTTATCTTTAAAATGTAGGCATGCACTGTCCTCAGAACTCAAAGGACTTACGGCAATCAAACAGAAACTACCCACACGCAGGGGATAGAAACTGTAGCAGCAGCCACTGCTTTCTGAACACTTAGAATGGGAGCTGTTTTAGTGCCCAAACCCCATCTCCTGCCATTCCTTCCAGACCCAGCCCCATCCCATACCTCTTTTTTGGATACGGACACTGAGTCCTCCTCAGTCTCTGATGCTGACGGGCCCAGGGATGAGCGTGTGTCTGTTTCCATTTCCTCTTCCTCTGTAGGGGAGGAAGGTGGCCATCAGTGTCCTCTCGGGGCCGCTGCCCTGCTACCTGCTCACTGTAACCCCTTTCCCAAGAGCCAGTTTCTCCCTCAAACCCTCCTCGGCAGCAGCCACTGCAGGTTCTGTGCTTGCAGCCCTCAGGGCGACAGTGCACTCACCCTGCTGAGAGTTCATCTCCTCCTGGCGGCTCTCTTTCAGCTGCAGGATCTTTTCCAAAGCCTGGGGGATCTTGGGGCCCACAGAGGGGTCGTCCATCTGCCAGAGACAAGCCAGGCAGAGGGCGGTCATCTCAGTGCCCCTTTCCCAACGATTTCCACTTCTACTAGAAAAGCTACTGCCACAGGACATAAACAGCAGGGAGCGGACACCACCAACTAGGCCAGGGGTGGGCAAACTTTTTGACTCGAGGGCCACAATGGGTTCTTAAACTGGACCGGAGGGCCGGAACAAAAGCACGGATGGAGTGTTTGTGTGAACTAATAGAAATTCAAAGTAAACATCATTACATAAAAGGGTACGGTCTTTTTTTTTTTTTAGTTTTATTCATTTCAAACGGGCCGGATCCGGCCCATAGACGTAGTTTGCCCACGGCTGAACTAGACTCAACCATCCCTCAGCATCCCGCAGAGTGGAGCACAGAACCCTGCCCCAGAAACGTCTTCCTGCCCTGCCTAAGCCCCTCACCCTCACCCCGACCCCAAGAAGTCCTCCCATCTTCTCTCAGACTCCTTTTCTAAAAATCCAGAAATAGTCCCCTTCTAAACCACACTCTCCTCTATCTAGGAAGAAATCAGCAATCTCACCTCTCTGTTCTCATCTCCAGGGGGTGGTGGGGGACCACGAGGCCGGGGAACCGGGGCCCCCATGGGCAAAACAGTAGGAGTGGGGCCCACTGGAGCAGCAACTAAGAAAGAAATCCAAAAATCCAATGTGAGAAGAGACAACAACAAAAAAAGAGAGAAACACTCATTTTAAAAACTACCTGCCTTGTGTGCTAAAAATTAGAGTGATGGTTACCCTTAGGGGGAGAGGGTGGCTGGAAGAGAGCCAGGAGGGCTTTTGGGGTGCTGGTTGTATGGGTGTATTCAGTTAATGAGAATTCACTTTTGACACATCGTTTTTAAATGTGATATATACGTAAATAAATTTTCATCACCTTCCTTTCCCTTTCCTTCCATTTCTGAGGTCTTACCTCGAGGACCCAGAGGAGTGCGAACACCAATTTGGCCCATGTCTTGTGGGGGCCGAGGGACTGGGCTGCCCATCTTGGCAATCTCCTGCTGCCGTTCTTGCTCCAGTAACACAGCTGCCTACAAGAGGGAAGCGGAAGTGGAGACACAACTTGGAAATCCACTGGGCGGGCAGCTCCTGGCAAATGCATTCTTTCAGCCAGGTAGCAGGACCAAGGAGAACACACAGGTACCACTGGAGTTCTGACAGCCCCACATCCCCCCCACCCCACTTCCAGGATACCAATCCACACGGAGGAGCCCCTCTCACCACAATACAAAACCCCTGGAAATAATGCTGAGAAAAAGCCCAAATTCCTAGCAGAGAATTTACTATTTAGCTTAACACTGACTTCTATTTTTAACAAGAGTTTTCTTCCCAAAAGATTATTTATCTCTAAGAAACAGTGAATTCTCTTCTTATATCTACCCCTCAAGATCTAGCACAATCTGGGCAAAGACAGTTCTTCATAAATACTTCCGTGCCTGGTGCAGTTAATGCCTATTTTCTAATTCTCCGAGTAAGCTATTAGTAACTGACACAATGCACCTGTGGGGCCAAGTCGTATGTGCCGTTCCCCAGCCACCGCAGTCAGTCTGATACATGTGACTACGTTAGCCAGAGTCCCCTCCATGGCACCTAAAACGACATCATGTGAGACTAGAAGGGATCAGCGAACGTTTCTGTAATGGGCCTAGAGTAAATACTGGGCCACTGTACGGACTCCTTTGTCTACTCTTGGGTTTTATTTTTTTATTTTTTAACAATCCTCTAAAAATATAAAAACAATTCTTAGCTTGCAGGCCATACAAAAAACAGACTGCAGTCCACGGTTTAGCAACCCCTCAGGTATCAGAAAGATGAAATTATTTGGGAAATACTGAAATTTAGTTGAGGATAAGGTAATGTTGAATGGTGCATCTTGTTTTGGACACAAAGCACTAGAAGTGATAGCCAAGGAGTTGGAACATGGGGTCAAAAATTAAAATGAGGGGCATTACCCGCTTCTGTTGCTCCAAGAGCTCATGTTCCTTCAGTGAATGATCTCCCTGCTAAAAAGAGAAAACAAGCTCATGCTGCACCGAGACCCCACAGGTCAGTCTGTCACAACTCTGCTCCCTGAGGTCCGCTTCCGGCCTAGACCCTAAGTGCCAGTCTTTGGTCCAGACCTTCCCAGAAGGCTTGGCCCCAGAATCCATCTCTCTCTGAGGCTCCACTCCCCCTTCAAGACCCAGGCCCAGTCTGCCAGATGCCCTCCTCACCTGCTTGGCGCGCTCCTCTTGCTGCATCAACAACGCTGCCTGCTGCTGCGCCAGCTTCAGCCGCTCCTCCTCTGACAATGCCACAGGCTCACCCACACGGAGAGGAGGTGGGGGCCCCAAGTTTGGTGGGCGGGGTCCAACGGCCATAGGAAAACCAAGCCCAAGGCCTGGTGGAGGTGGTGGAGGTGGTGGAGGAGGCTGCAGAGGGGGGAGGCCCATGGGTGGCGGTGGCATCGGAATCCCAGTGAGCTGTGGAAAAAAATATATGATCATAATCTAGGAAGCATTTATCTACTGCAGACATTTGCTGGGGATCTACTATCTGGCAAGTGCTGGGATTCAAAGTCAAATGACACACAGTTCTTAAATTCAAGACAATACTCTACAGCAGTGATGGAGAACCTTTTGAGCTCGGCCTGTCAGCATTTCGAAAAACCCTAACTTAACTCTGGTGCCATGTCACATAGAGAAATTTTTTTATATTTGCAACCATAGTAAAACAAAGACTTACATTTCTGATATTTATTTTATATATTTAAATGCCATTTAACAAAGAAAAACCAACCACAAAAATGAGTTCGCGTGTCACCTCTGACACGCGTGTCATAGGTTCGCCATCACTGCTCTATAGCAACACCAAGAAAAGATGTTAGCTTTGGGGCACCAACCAATGAGAGCTATCGATTTTCTCCTCAGAAAAATATCATGAACACACATTTTAAAAAATAGATTTTTATTGGTTTCAGAAAGGAAGGGAGAGGGAGAGAGAGAGAAACATCAATGATGAGAATCATTGACTGACTGCCTCCTACGCTCTCCCTACTGGGGATCAAGCCACTCATGTGCCCTGACCTGGAAATGAACCCTGACCTCCTGGTTTATAGGTTGACTCTCAACCACTGAGCCACACCAGCCTAGCATAAACACAGATTTTGCATGCAATTTCAGGAGATTCAGGGACACCGCTAAAGGCCTTCTAAGGACTCCTCACCCCACACACAGAAATCAATGGATCCCAGGTCAGAGCCACTGCTCTAGAGAAAGTAAAATCCTGGATCAGAAAGAACATGGAAGGTGAGAGAACTGAGGTAAACGGGAGCCAGTGTCTCCCAATGGCTCAGTAAACACAGAGGGTACGAAATCACATCAAGGAGTGACCCCTAATGTCTCAAAGAATACAGGAACTATGCCCCGGAGGACAAAGAAGACAGCGATTACTTCCAGCTGGTTTGGAGCGGGTGGGGGTAAATCAAGTCAGGCTTCCAAATATTTGCGCTAAATCTTAAATAAGTAGAATTTGGAGGAGCAGACCCTGGGGAAGGATGCAAGGATCAGGACCAAGGAGGGACTGAAGAGCTAATTCTGTCACTGCAGCACCTCCCTGCCCAGTCTCCTCGTTGCATCCCACCTACACTGCATGTGAGAAGGACCTTTCTAAGCGAAAGGGACCTTAAAAAGTGGAACCACCATCTCACCTGTGCCGACATGGGAGGCGGAGCTGCTTTGTCCCCATCTTCACCTCTCAGAACCGGCCGATTCAGTACAATACCAGTCTGCAAAAGAGAAAGGGCTCTAGGTCAGTCCAAGAGCAGCTGTTCCACTAGCAATGGTTCTCAACCTTCTGGCCCTTTAATTACAGTTCCTCATGTTGTGACCCAACCATAAATTTTCATTGCTACTTCATAACTGTAATGTTGCTACAGTGATGAATCGTAATGTAAATATCTGATATGCAGGATGGTCTTAGGCGACCCCTGTGAAAGGGTCGTTCCATCGCCAAAGGGGTCGCGACCCACAGGTTGAGAACCGCTGCACTAAGGGATGTTCACTCCTATCCATGCAACAACATTTACCCAGGCCTGTCTGCTGGCGCTCGGCGGGGCACTGGGGAGACCAGGTGTATAGAAACGGTTACACGATTGCAGGTAAAGACAACAACACGCAAAAAGGGAAAGCCCCGCTAGCTGTGCCGAGGAACACAAAGAACCAAGACCGAGTTGAGAGGTCATGATAGGCCTCTTCCCGCCGCCAACACTTACCTGGCGGGTGTAGCTCTGCAGCCGTTCCACTAGCTCCTCGCGACTCCCAGCTGTGCAAAGCAGAGGATCATCCGGTAAGTCACGCCGAGCCCGAGTCAGGCCCGCCCGCCCAAGTCAGGCCCCAGCGGCCCGCCTCCGCCCCCCGATCTCCGGGGTAACCAGGCTCCGCTTCCCCGCAGGCCTACGCGGCTGGCTCTTGATCTCCAGTTCTCCTTACCTTGGATCGGAGCTCCGATCTCTGCCAATTTGGCCTGAAGCTCCTGGACAGCCCAGGCGCCATAGTGACCAGGAGGTGGCGGCGGCGGCAGCTGCAACTCTCCTTTGGGAGGCTCGGGATGTTCGGCCGCCATCTTAGCAGCAGCAGCAAGGCGCGCGACCAATACGGAAGCTCGCGCCAGACTCGGGGCCCACTGCCCGGAACTTCCGGCAGCGCGGTACGCCACGTCCCTCCCGGGTTGGCAGGCTACTCGGATAGAGGCCCACCCCCTGTCGTTCTCCCTTGGTCGCGAAGCCTTCTGGGAGTTGTAGTACGATACCCGGCCACTGCACCGGGAACACTGGGGACGCGCGCAGGGGCGGGGCTGCGGGGACAGCGGGTCCCTCCCGGAGGGCTTGCTTTCAGCGCCTGGCAGTCCCGAGCGCAGACCGTAGCCTTCCGACTCCCGGAGCCATTGTGAGAGGCCCGGGCGCTTACGTTTCCGGGAGTTCCGAAAGACTAATTCCCCGGCCGCCGCGCGTTGCGGGCGCCAAAAGCAGAAGGTTGCAGCCGATGCCTGCGATAAAACCGCGTCTGATTGTCTGCCCGCCCACCCCGGCCCAGGTGGGAATGAATGCGCTGAAAGGGGATCGGAGCCGGGAGAGGAGCGGCCCCGCCCGGGCTGAGCTCCAGCTGCGGACCCGGGGGGAGGGCCACACTTTAAGCCCCTTTTCCCGTCTTCCAGGCCGGCTCAAATGTCGTCTCCGCTAAGCCCTCTCCCGTTTTCCGTTGCTTCCTTGGAGCCCTCATAATAATACATGCAAACCTCCCACCTTTTGTTTTGAAGTCTTTCTTGCCCCTTCTACCCACCTCTATCCCCAAGAACGTGAGCAGGGGCCTGGCGTTCGATAAATAACTGGGGAGGGGAGGGCAAGTGGAGCAGTCTTTCCAGAGACATTATTTACGTCTTTTTCAGTCTCCAAAATAAACTCAGGATCTTTTCTTCCCTCATCCCCACCAGCCTCCTGGAGGACCCACCCTGCCTCCTGCCTCCTGCATCCCCTAACCCCCACCACTGGCCTGTGCGTCTGAGGGAGAAATGGGCAGGTACCGCTTACCTGCCCAGCTTCCACCTCTCCCTGTCCTGACCAGTCAGTTCAACGTGTGTGGGTGTGTGTGTGTGGGTGTGTGTAGAGCCAGGAAACTCAAGTGAAATGGTCTCATTTCCCCCACACACCCACACCCTTCATATCTCTAGCATGCTCCATTTCACTGGCTGCCTCCAACAAAGAAATAGCTGGGAACAGTGAAAAAAAATAGGGTGTCGGGTCCAGGGAAGATGTGAGGTTTCTAACAGACAGAGAAGAGGACTGGGCCAGGAAAAATGACGGGCTAGGAAATTCTCTCTGCTCCTGTCCAAACCTTGACCCTTCCCACTTCCATCACTACCACCACCCCAGTCTCCTGACACTCCCAGAGGAGAAGCCAAACCCAGAAAGGACAGAAGAAAGAACAGTTCGCCCTCCCCTCCAGCTTGTCAGCCCACTCAAGCAGAACCATTCCTGACACAAAGGAAGTGCCTTTCTGCTCCCTGTAACTGGAGAGCCAATGGCAGGTCATCTGAGGCTAGAGGCCCCAAAGCCTGTGTATGTGCTGGGGAAGAGGTTGGCGGTCTCAGGCAGGATAAACTGAGGGCTGATGGGTGAGGAGGTGGTGTAGCTTAGGCCAGAAAGCAACAACCCTAGGGGGGCCCCATTTTATCCCAACAGCCCTGGGACCCGGGCAGGGTAGGTCGTCCATTGTTCAGAGGGAAGACGGAGGAGCCAATCTGGGACAAGCAGTTCTCCTGATCCTGAGTGTCCCCATTCCCTCCTCCTCCTTAATAAGGACCCCCACACAACACCTACCTGTGTGGGTGTAGAATGGAGTCTAGTCCCTTCCAGTCCCAGCTATGGGTGGCTGCCTCAGCTCTGGGACCCTTGCCATACCAGGCCAAGAGGGCAGGGGAAAGCAGGGCTCCAGGCCTCCGTGAGAGCCAGAGAACTACGTGTGTGGCTCTTGGTGTCTGGTGTGACTTTGGGAGGTGCTGCTGCCTAGCTCCTGGAACAGCAGTAGAAAATTCAAGACTATTCCCCACACACACACACACAGGAGCTCACAAGTATCATCTTCACGTGTATCACCTGTGCGGGCTCAGAACAGCTCCCCTCCACTAAGGCTCTGGTCAGGGGTGAGTGGGTCTGGGTCCTGGTGGAGGGTGGGAGTGGGTCAGCAGCAAGGGCTGCTTCAGGGGCTGGAGGAAAAGGGTTCCCGGGGGTGTGAGGGCAGATGGGGCCAGACTATGCTTCTATGCAACTATGCTTCTTATCTGGAGGTGGAAAGAGGAGGAGAGGAGGGAGGGAGCATGTGGGCGCCTGTAAATGTACCTGTGTCTCTGACACCCCCACCCCCACCCCCAGGACGCTCCAGCCCAAGGTTGACCAGTGGGGCCCAGGAATGTCCAGCAATGCCACAGTGTCCAGATACTTTCCGAACCTAAATGTCCCCTTCTGTAAGCGAGGCAAGGGGCTGGCCACCTTGGTGTCCGGACTCAGCAAGGCTGCCAGGGAAAGATGCCCGCATCAGAAGATGCCGCCCGGAGAATGTTCATCGGCAGCCTCCGAGTAGGGCTGCCCCTCCTCTTCTCACTCCCCTTCCCCTCCTCCTCCCCAGCTCCGCCGCTGGGCCCCCGCCCCCGCCCCGCCTCCAGTATGCGATGGGGGGCGGGCAGCGGGCAGAGCCGTGAGCCGAGCAGCCCAGCGGACGCCGCCACCTGATCCCATCCAGGCGCGGAGCGACGGGTGCTCGGTGCGCAGGGCCCGGCGCCCTCGGACCCGCAGCGGATTTCAGGAAAAGGGTTGGGAGGCGGCGACCACCCGCCACCGGGGACGGAGGCAGAGCCCGCGCGTGAGTCCTGCGGTCGCCAACCTGGGCGGGGAGGAGGGGTGGACAGTCCCGGACGGGGGGCGACGGATGGGCGGGAGCGTGTCCTAGGGGCGCAGTGCCTGGAGAGCATGAGGAGGGGCGCGTGTCTGGGGAGCGGGAGAGGACTGGGTGAGAGGGCGAATCTGGCCTACCCCCTAAGAGCAGATGCCGGTGACAGATCCCTGGGGGAGGTTGGGATGAAACTGAGGGGATGGAGGTGGGGGAGGTAGATGGTGACGGAGAGAGCAGGGGAGGGGAATTCGGATACACGGATGACGTTGGGGACAGGGAAAGGGGGCTGGAGGGACCTGGTGCAGGCGGAGGAAAAAGGAAGGAAAGGAGGGAGGTGGAAAGATACTTGATCTCCTGGGACACTCATTTGCAGCCTCCTTAGCCTTTGGCCCTTCTCTCTAGGGAGAAACTGTTTACCGGACTGTGCCATCCTCAAGTGAGGATGGAGTCTCCAGGTCAGCCAAAGGTCAGGTCCTCAGGTCTGGGTGGTCCAGGCCAGGGCGCCCTCCTCCTCTAAATGCACCACTGTTGGCCCTAGAGCTTGGAGGACAGAGGAGGGCTTGCTTAGGGGTGGGTGGGCACCCAGGCCAGTTTGCAGAGCTCTGGCTAGCTGTTCTATTTCTTCTTTGGCTCCCTGGAGAAGGGAAAGCAATTTGCAGCAGCCTGAGGTAGGTTGTGCTGACTAAAATTAGCCCTGATATTGTGATGAGGTTGGGCACCCTGGCCTGTCTGGGGTGGCTCAGGGAAACTCTCCATGGAGAAGACAGAAGGGAAGCCTATGAGGGGCCTGGCCCCAGCAGACCCTCCCCACACCAGCCTGGAGACCACAGAAGCGGACAGCCCCTCCCGGGTGCCCAGACCCTGACTCCATCTCCAGCAGAGGCACCAAGGATTGAACTTGCCACGGGAAGGGAGGCTGCCTCTAATGTGCGAGCAGCACTCTCTTGGGACCTGGAATGTTTATCCTGGCTGAGTGCCCACCCCAAGGAGAAGGGGTACTGATTTCAAACACCTGCAGGTATCATGGTCTGTGTGGTCTAGGAGGGCAGCACTGGCCACATGCAGAGCGGAAGGTGGAAGGGGACAAGTGAGGATCCTAGCTATCCCAGAGAGAACTTCTGAACAGCCAGTGCTGCTCAGAAATGGACCAGGCTGTATCTGAAGGTGATGAGCATTCTGTCATCGATGGTGGCCAAGCAGAAACTCGTGCCTGGGGAATTCTTGTGCTCATGATGGCTGGTTCCAAGTGAGCCTCACATAGGGTCTGGCTGGCTGGCTCCCCAGGGCTAAGGGGAATGGCACGGAGGGAGCCACCAAGAAGCCCATCGCCCTCTCATCGCCTGTTGACCTGGTTGAAGCATCTCCCGGAGAAAATTCCACCATAGCTCCCTCCAGGCTTGACATGTTTGGCTGACCCAGAGTCCTCTGAAAAATAGGGTGGTTTCAAGGAGTTTAGCAAAGATGGGAATAGGCTGGGCCCTCACTTTGCCCCTTTGGGGAACTCCTGCCTGGCCACCAAGTCCTCTAGGCAGGATAAATGACAAAGGGAAGGCCTCCATCCTGCAAGGGCCACTGGATCTGACTTCCTCCTGAAGGTTGCCCACCCAGACAGAGCCAGCCCTCCTCTGCCCCAGCAGAGGGGTGGACTTGCTCCTTGGTTGTCCTCTGTGGCTGGACCCTTCACCGCCCTTGGCTCCAGGTGGATTAAGTCTGTCTGCAAGCTGATGGAGGAAACAAGGTGCTGGGGCCCAGAAGGAAGAGAAAGACATAACCAGACATCTTTCCACCCCATCAGGTTTCAGTGTAATCCAGGATTAATTGTGTGCGGGGAAGAAGAGGGACTGGAAGCCAAGCCCAGGGCCCCCAGGAAAGGTGATGGTCAAAAGAGTTTTCACATTACCTCACCCCTCCTGGGACTCAGGTGTCCTAGTTCCACACATGCACATGCCCGTAAGGTTCCAGGCTCCTCCTCCCTTTTGGAGAGGAGGGTATATGAGGCTGAATCTGAACCAGAACCTGGAGACGAGGCCGCTGGGGCAGAGACCCCACCCTACCTGACAGGCATTGCTACTGAAGCTGACTTTCCACTGGAGTTGCCAAGGGCTGTGCTGCCCTTGAGCCAAAGCATTCATGTGTGGGTGACTGGCCGGAAACCAGGCTCCTCTGGCTCTCACACCTGTCACTCACCTGGAATGCAGGCCCACCTCCAGATTCTCAGCAGGGCAATGAGCAGGAGCCCCTCTGCATCCCCACACCCTGCCCCACGCCCAAGCTGCCATCCACTGCCTCTCACTGTAGAGGAAGCTGATGGGGTGGCCAGGCTTTCAGGTGTCTGGGGATGGAATCCAGGTAGGGTTCCAGGATTTCAAGTCCCTCATGGATTTATTGGTCTTGAACCCTCAGAGCAGGAGCCCAGGTGGGAGGGCTCAGGGCTCAGAAGCGGGCAGAAGTGCCAGAGTTCAGGGCAGGCTGGGGAAACCAGTTCTTTTTGGAAGCAGCACACCTATCTAAGGGTATGGACTCTGGAGCCAGAAAGAGCAGGTCTGATCCCGGATTCTGCTAATACCAGCTCTGTCGCCCAGCCAAGGGGCTTCATTTTTAGAGCCTCAGTTTCCTTGTCTATATAGTGGAAATAATATGTTAGGGTTGAGGTGATTAAACAGGATTAAGTATATAATAGCATAGTACAAACAGTAAGTCCCTGTGTCAGAGACTTGAGAAGGTGAAGGTTTGGCCTGTGTTTCTGAGGAGCTCAGTTTCTGGGGGGTCAAGACCAACCCTTGGCCGAAGCCATCAGGGAAGGAGGGGAAACCTTGAGTTGAGACTTCTGTGACCTGAGCCAAGCCGCGGTGCCAAGGCAAGTCTACTGGGGAGACAGATACAAACGGCCAGAGACAAAGAGGAATTGGGGGCACAGAGAGAAGCAGAGACAGGGCTTAAGGGAGCGGCTATAGCCTGAAGGGCTGGCCACACCCCAGAGCCTGTAATTCCACCCAAGGCTAAGTTATCTGGAGCCGTGTGGAGATAGGGTCTTGGTGACGGGAGGCAGGAATCTGATCTTCCCTGGCCTCTCTGCTCACCCCACTCTTGGGAGCTCGCCTTTGCAGCAGTCCGCGGGGGGCTGAGAGCCCATCTCCTCTGCCCACCGCAAACCTGTTTGCCTTCTTCCCCTGCCAGGCCTCTCCGGAACACTGGCCCTGCTACCAGAGCCTCAGGAGCCCCCATGAGTGCCAGCAGCGGGTGTCCTGGATAGCAAGACCCTGGCTAGTCCAGGGGTGGGTACGCCATCATGCCACCCATCCTCCAGCGCCTGCAGCAGGCCACCAAGATGATGAGCCGCAGGAGAATCCTGCTGCTGGTGCTAGGGTGCAGCACCTTGAGCCTCCTCGTCCACCAGGGTGCACAACTCAGCTGGTAAGGGGCGGGGGCCTTGGTGATGGGGGCGGGGCCTCGGTGAGGGGCGGGGCCTCGGTGAGGGGCGGGGCCTCGGTGAGGGGCGGGGCCCAGGGCAGTTTGCCCTGGGGGCCAGCTGCCTGGTTAACACCAGAAACGAGAGCCCTTCTTCCCATTCATTGCACCTGCCAGAAGTCTGTCTTCTGCTGGGCTTCGTTCCTTCCCTCTATCCCAGTGATGGCGAACCTTTTGAGCTCGGCGTGTCAGCATTTTGAAAAACCCTAATTTAATTCTGGTGCCGTGTCACATAGAGAAATTTTTTGATATTTGCAACCATAGTAAAACAAAGATTTATATTTTTGATATTTATTTTATATATTTAAATGCCATTTAACAAAGAAAAATCAACCAAAAAAATGAGTTCACGTGTCACCTCTGACACGTGTCATAGGTTCGCCATCACTGCTCTATCCTGAAGTTCTTTCCACACATCTCTTTATTTTTTTAAAAAAATATATTTACATTGATTTCAGAGCTGAAGGGAGAGGGAGAAAGATAGAAACATCAATGATGAGAGAGAATCACTGATTGGCCGCCTCCCACATGCCACACACTGGGGATCAAGCCCACTCCTGGGCATGTGCCCTGATCAGGAATCGAACCATAACCTCCTGGTTCATAGGTCGATGCTCAACGAGCCACGCTGGCCGGGCACCATACATCTCTTTAGATCCACACACCCTCCCGGGGCATGGATTGATCTTCACTGAAATGGGAGTGACTTGCTCAAAGTCAGAGTGAGTCAGTGACTAAACTGGGACTCTAATCCAGTCCGAATCCAGTGCCTCCCCAAAGGACTGCAAACAACTTCTCACTACTTCTGTTGTGCTGGGCAAGTCTCTCACTTCTCTGAGCCCGTTCCCTCATCTGTAAAATAGAAATGATGGTATGTGTGACCCAGCTAGTCACCCTGACACAGGATACCATGTGACTAATAGGAGCCCCGACCCTACTCCTGGCTCACGTGTGAACCCACCAAATACCTGCACCCCTCAGAGCCTTAACTTCCCCATTTTCTGCATGGTCTGCCCAGGAGAATGACGTGAGTGGGCCCGATCCCCGTGATTTGCTGGTCTTTAAAAGGGCGTCTGTGTAGACATTATCCTGAACCCAAATCAGCCACAGATAGGAAATCTCAATGGTGTTCTCAAAGCTGCTTAGCCTTTCCTCATTCCATTAGGACTAGGGCAGCAGAAAAGAAACAGGAGAGTGGCTCCAAGTCTGAAAAGATCTCACCGGTTTACCTGTAAGCCCAAACATCCTTTCAGGATCAGGGAAACAAATGAAAGCTTCATGAAGGCTAGGATTGTTATCTGTTCTCTATACTATCATATTTCTTGAGCCTAGAACAGTGCCTGGCACATAGGAGATGAATAAAAAAAATATTGGCCGAATGAATGAGTAAAGCTCCAGAGGTCTTAACAGAATCACATGACAAATGGTTTGCCTCAAAGCCTTGCCTCTGATCCACAAGGCGAGGAGCCAGTGAAAAAGTAAAAGTGAAAAACAGGAGGGAGCAAGAGGGCTTGGCGACTTTATCTGGGTTGCCAGACTTATGTAAATGACCTTTTTCTTCTAAACCTCCGTTTCTACATCTTTAGAGTGGAATTCCTCAAGGATCTCCAAGGGCCATTCTCCCTCTATTAGTTATCTATTTCTGTGGAACCAAATTACCTCAAAACTTAGCCGCTGAACACATCAAACATTTATTACCTCACTTCTGTGGGTCAGGAACCCAGGTGGGGCTTAGCTGGGTACCTCGGCTCAAGCTCTCTCATGGGGCTGCAGTCTCATCTGAAGGTCTGATTGGAAGGGCTCCCCTTCCAAGCTCACTCATGTGGTTGTTGGCAGACTTCAGTTCCTCAAGCAGGGTGATGGACTGAAGGCCCAGTTCCTTGGTCACTGCTGCCATGGGATGCCTCCCCATAGGGTGGCTCACCACCTACAGGAGTTGTCCTAGATAAGACACCGAGATAGAAGCCATAGTCTTTTTATAGTGCAATCTCACAAGTGACATCCATCATTTCTGCCCTATTCTATTCCTTAGAGACATCAATAAGTCCCGCCCACACTCAAGGGGAAGGAAATACACAACAGCATGAATACCAGGAGGCCAGCAGGGATCACGTGGGTCATCTTAGAGGCCGCCTACCATACCCCTCTACTGCTCTGTGGGTAAAGCCCAAAACGGGCTGCTCTGTAGCCCACCCCAACCATCCTCGGGCAGGGGCAGGGCTCACAGCCTCTCACACCCTCCTCCCTGCACCCCTCCCTGGACCCTGCAGGTACCCCAAGCTGTTCCCTCTGAGCTGCCCGCCTCTGCAGGACTCCCCACCGCGCCCCAAGCACATGACCGTGGCCTTCCTGAAGACGCACAAGACGGCGGGCACCACGGTGCAGAACATCCTGTTCCGCTTCGCCGAGCGCCACAACCTGACGGTGGCCTTGCCGCACCCGCGGTGCGAGCACCAGTTCTGCTACCCGCGCAACTTCTCGGCGCACTTCGTGCACCCGGCCACGCGCCCGCCGCACGTGCTGGCCAGCCACCTGCGCTTCGACCGCGCGGAGCTCGAGGGCCTCATGCCGCCGGGCACCGTCTACGTCACCATCCTGCGGGAGCCCGCGGCCATGTTCGAGTCCCTCTTCACCTACTACAACCAGTACTGCCCGGCCTTCCGGCGCGTGCCCAACGCGTCCCTCGAGGCCTTCCTGCGCGCGCCCCAGGCCTACTACCGCGCGGGCGAGCACTTCGCCATGTTCGCGCACAACACGCTGGCCTACGACCTGGGCGGCGACCACGAGCGCAGCCCGCGCGACGACCCCGCCTACCTGGCGGGCCTCATCCGCCAGGTGGAGGAGGTCTTCTCGCTGGTCATGATCGCCGAGTACTTCGACGAGTCGCTCGTGCTGCTGCGGCGCCTGCTGGCCTGGGACCTGGACGACGTGCTCTACGCCAAGCTCAACGCGCGCGCCGCCGGCTCGCGCCTGGCCGCCATCCCCGAGGCGCTGGCGCGGGCCGCGCGCGCCTGGAACGCGCTGGACGCCGGCCTCTACGACCACTTCAACGCCACCTTCTGGCGCCGCGTGGCGCGGGCCGGCCGCGCGTGCGTGGAGCGCGAGGCGCGCGAGCTGCGCGAGGCCCGGGAGCGCCTGCTGCGGCGCTGCTTCGGCGACGAGCCGGTGCTGCGGCCGGCGGCGCAGATCCGCACCAAGCAGCTGCAGCCCTGGCAGCCCAGCCGCAAGGTGGACATCATGGGCTACGACCTGCCCGGCGAGGGCGCTGGCGCGGCCACCGAGGCCTGCCTCAAGCTGGCCATGCCCGAGGTCCAGTACTCCAGCTACCTGCTGCGCAAGCAGAAGCGCCGGCTGGGTGTGCGGACCCGGCCCGAGCCCGTCCTGGACAATCCCCCGCCGCCGCGGCCCATCCGGGCGCTGCCCCGCGGCCCCCAAGGCCACTGAGCTCCGGGAGTCAGGCCTTGGGGCTGGGGGCTACCTCCAGGTCCTGCCGCATCAGGACCCCCTCTTCCGAGGGGCTTAAGCCCCACGCTGTACGGGGGGCGGGGGAGCCTTCTGAGCCCGCCTCCCTGGGCTGGGCTGAACCCCCTCCCCCGGGAGGGAGCTGATAGGCCCGGTGGAGCCCGGGGCGTCCCCTCCTCCTTCCGAGCTGCGGGTCTGAGACCTGCCCGGAGCCGCCCTCCCCTTGGCTGGGCTGAGCCCTCCGCCAGTTTCCAAGCGGGTGGGCCGGGCTGCAGCGAGGCGTTGCGCCGCCGGCCTCCGGAGCCCCTGCTTTTCCTCACAGGGGCCAGGGGTCCCCACACCATCTGTCTTCCAGGCTCCACTCTCACCACAGACCTAAGCTGCTCCCAGACTCCCAGAACCAAGAGTTCTTGGGTTGGGCTTTTTGTTTTGTTTTGTTTTTTTTTTTTTAATAAAAATATCTCTCAAATGTGCAGGTTAGATGGCAGTCATTGAAAGCCAGAGTCCCCACATTGGCTGAGGCAGGTGCCCAAGGGTAGCTGTGGTCACCAGGAGGATCAGCACCCCGCCTCGGGCTCCTCCCCTGCTCTTCCCGGAGGCTCACCCTTGATTGACCGAGCCACCTCAACCCACTCATTTCCTTTGAGAAAATGTAAATCATTTTCATTCAATTCAGCGACATTTATTGAGCATCATCTCGAACGAACAGGGACGCAGGTGAACAAGGCAGCTAGAGCCCTTCTCCTTATGGGGCTCATGGGGAGACGCTGAAACTGGAGCAGTTACCTAAGAGGAAGGACTGGGGGGCGGGGGGGGGGGGGGAGAGGGGGAGTGTAGAGCCGAACAGCAGCTCCTTGGGCAGAGTGGAGGCCAGAGGAGGATCTTTCCAGGTAGGGAGGTGCTGAACTCAGAATTTCACCTCCTCTTTTTGAGTCGCTGACTTTACCACCAGCCTTCCTTCCCACAAGGTCCAGATGTAAATGAGGACCATTCCCTGCCCCTGATGTCCTTTAGTATAGCAAGGCATTCAGCGCCTTCAAATGACACCTCTCTTAAAAATAGCAGAGAATCAGGACTTTTTCTGTTACTTTCTTTTCTACTTTACAATGGACAGTTACATTGATGTATCTGGACAAGTAAGCATAGCTAACATGGTCTATGTGCCAGCCACTGTTTAAAGGATTTATATATATATTACTAGAGGCCCAGTGCATGAAATTCGTGCACTGGCAGAGGGTCCCTCAGCCTGGCCTGTGCCCTCTCACAGTCCAAGAGCCCTCAGCAGATGTCCGACTGCTGGCCTAGGCCTGCTTCCCGTGGGTAGCGGGCCTAAGCCGGCAGTCGGACATCCTTAGCACTGCTGCAGAGGCCGGAGAGGCTACCACCACTGTCGCTGAGCTTGCCAGCCGTGAGCCCACCGATGCATGATTGGGGCCAGGGAGGGATGTGGGAGGTTGGCCAGCCAGGGAAGGACCATAGGAGGGCTCCAGGGCATGTCCAACCCATCTCACTCAGTTCAGATTGGCTGGACCCCAGTAGCAAGCTAACCTACTGGTCAGAGCATCTGCTCCCTGGTGGTCAGTGCATGTCATAGCGAGCAGTTGAGCGACCTTAGCATATTATTAGCATATTATGCTTTGATTGGTTGAATGGCCAACTGGACGAATGGACACTTAGCATATTAGGCTTTTATTATATAGGATAAGATAGGTGCCATTTCATGGGTGAGGGAACTGAGACTTGGAAAGGTTATGTGACACTCAGGGTCACACTTGGGGATAGAGCGTCAGCCTGTGGACCGAAGGGTCCCAGATTCAATTCCAGTCAAGGGCATGTACCTCAGTTGCAGGCTCCTCCCTGACCCTCCGGCACGTGGGCTCCTTTATAAACCTGCCCCCTTTCAGCAGAGAGCATGACTCTGGACTCAGAAAAATCTGGATGCAGTGACTAACTGGGAACAGCAGGCACTGGGAGATGGTTTCTCCTTTGACGTAGGAGCAAGGACAGACCCTAAGTGAGCGCCGAATTGAATGTTAGCCTTCAGTGGCTGAGCAAGGGGCCCCCGGGACACCTTGGTCCAAACATCTCCAGCTTCAGCCACATCCCGGGGGAAGAGGCTCTAGCCCCTGGGACCCCAATGCTCTGCAAAGAGGCTCCTTCCATCGACACACGTGATGCTGCTCACTCTGTGCCCGCCCTACAGGGTTCCAGAGCTTTGGCAGCAGGTGAAATGTGGTCCCTGCCTGGAGGAGCTCACGCTAACCTCTGGGCAGATGTACAAGTAGCAGCCGGGGTGAGGGCCCGATGGAGGCCGTTGCTTCCATAGGTGCTTTGGAGCTCAAACTCTGGCTCTGCCACTGACTGGTTACATGACTTTGGTCTTAGTTTTTGAGTCTCACCTTGCGCGCCTTTCAAAGGAACCATTTCCCTGGTGGGGAATGAACAGGATTTGACATGAGGCGCCCAGCACAGTGCCTGGCACATGGAAATGCTCCCACAGCTCTGCTGTTGTCAGGGTTTCTCCAGGACTGACACCCTCCACATTGTAGATGCTACTGGCAGGCACATCAGTTCTTCTAGTAAAAGTTTCCCAGCAGGTGGAAGAAAGCATTTTGAAGTAAGGGTGTCTTTTCTCACTTTGCCCAAAGGCATTGTGCGGGCAAGCAGCAGTCTTGATGCTGGTGGTCACGGAAGCAGAGTGAGGTGGGAGCAGAGAGGAGGATAGGGGTGTCTGAAGAGGCTCCCTGGAGGAAGGATGTCCGAGCTGAGAACAGGGGGGGGGGGGGGGGGCGGTACTCCAGACAGAAGCACTGACATCAGGTTGTGAACGGCCTTGAATGTCATGCTTAGAAGTTCGGGTTGTTCGGCATGGGACACTGGAGTAAACGGAATGGCCAGAGATGACCAGCAGGGACAGAGATGCCCAGCTGTCCCCAGAGCAGAGGGGGTCACCATCAGCCCATCTGTAGCCCATCCCTGACCCAGCAGCACCCGAGGTAGGGACCTCGGTTGGAGACGATGGGAAGTCCCTGAGTTTGCAGGAGAAAGGCCTTTAAATAAAGTGCAAATGCTGCAGGGAGAAGGCACATTGACAAGAGCAGTGGCACCAGCTAATGTTTACTGAGCACTGCTATGTGCTAGCTGCTTTTCTATGTGCTTTATATATTTTAACTTCATTCTTACAACTGGTGAGATAAATGTTATTCTTGTACCTCTTTCACAGAAGGGGAAACTGAGGTACAAAATAGGTGAAGTGCCCAGGCTTACCCAGCTGGGAGAAGGCGCGCTAGGACAGAGGCAGAGCAGAGCGCTGGGGCTCCCAAACCCCAGTTTCCACCACTGGGATATATTGTCTCGCCCGCTCTCACACACCCAGCAATCCCTGCAGGCTCATTATTAAAGAGCCTTCTTAGATAAGCCCCCTGGGCTTGAGTGGGAGGAAGGAAGGCAGGGCACAGAGAGAGAAAGGTGGCAATCTGCCAACACAGTTGGGCAGCTTCCCAGGAGAAGCTAGTGGAGTGGAAAGGGGACTGGAGAGCAAGAGGACAGGAACAGCCTCCTCCACCCCCATTCCAATCTCATGGGGTTTTCACAACACTGGCCGGGCACTTGAGTCACAGTCCGATACCCCATTACAAATGGGGGACTGAGTTCCAGAGAGGGGGTGTGACTTCCAGGGGTGGCCTAGAGCCAGGCCAGAGGCAGGAGTGAGGACACTCCCATGCACTGGAGCCACAAGAGGCAAGATCCTGGGTCCTCTATCCCACCTGTGTCTCCAGCTCTGTCTCGGTACTGGCACCCCCATTCACCCCAATTCTTGGTGTCTCTTCAGTGTCTGCCTCACCCTTTCCCCGGCGTCACCATGTCCTGTACCTTCCGAATAACTGACATCTGCCACCTCTCTTTCCCCACAACGTCTGCCTTAGTCCAAGCCATCGGTTTCTCCTCTGGTTACATCAGCAGCTTCCTAACTGACCTACTGCCTCAGGCTCCCCACACAGACCCAGTCTCCTCTCCGTGTGCAGAGCGACCCTGCTTGAAGCCACCTGATCCTCTCACTCCCTTGTTGAAACACCGCCCTCCCTTACCAGGCCCACAGGGCCCATCCTAGCCTGACCCCCCCCCCAAAAAAAAAATAACCTTTCAGCTGCACCTCCATCGTCCCCCAGCCACACTGGCTTACCCACCATTTTCCTGAAAGCTGAATTTTATCAGCCAGTGGTTGAACACAATGAAATTACATGAAACATTAAATTAAAGCTCATGTAAATTAAATTATATACACTGACCATTAATCAATTATAGCAACAACAAAGGTAATAAATGCCCATAATTCATTACTTTCTAATTAGCTTACTAGATTTTACTATTATTTATATCTTAAGCGTATCTATATCTATTGTATGAATCTGGTGCAAATCTTGTGGAATGGTGTGCTGCTTACACACATCTCATACAGACAGCGTTCAGTGGCCTTACCTTGGCTACGTGCAATCAGCCATGATGGGAGTAGCTACGCTACAGATCATCAAACACTGCAAATCAGAGATTGACCTATTTTGTTGCTCACCTAGACCAGGGATCAACAAACTACAAGCCAAATCTGGCCCACCACCAGTTTTTAATAAAGATTTATTGGAACACAGCCACACTCATTCATTTGCTTATTGTTCTGAGGCATTTTGTACTACAATAGCAGAGCTGAGCAGTTGCAGTGAAGGCTGTCTGGCCCCCAAAGCCTAAAATGTTTACTATTTGGCCCTTCAGGGGAGGCTGGCACACTCTCAGGGAGCTACGCATGCACCTGGAAGAGGAGTGACAGAAACTGGAGGATCTGGTGAAAGCTGGAGGAGCGGTGGGCCCAGCTGCTGCCCCCCTCCCCCCCCCCGCCAACAGGGTGAGCTAGCAAGTTAGGGTCTCCGTGAGTGGGCTGCAACTGCTCCTGGCGGCCCTGCGCCCACCTTCCCAGCGGAAAAGGATGCAACTCCTGTTTCATGCCCACTCTCCAAATCTTGCACAAAATGTCACCTGTGGCCCACGCTAAGTCAGGACAGCAGGGAAGAGAATTCTGGGAAACATAGTTTCAGTTTAGCTAAAAGGACACTGCAAATTCCCTGCAGCTCCAGATGTTAACTTGAATATTATACCCATGGAGACCAATTAGCATCCGAGACTGTTAGCGATTAAAGTCCACACTCCACTGCCAAAACCGGTTTGGCTCAGTGGCTAGAGCGTCGGCCTGCGGACTGAAAGGTCCCGGGTTCGATTCCGGTCAAGGGCATGTACCTGGGTTGCGGGCACATCCCCAGTAGGAGATGTGCAGGAGGCAGCTGATCGATGTTTCTCTCTCATCGATGTTTCTAACTCTCTATCTCTCTCTCAATAAAATATATTTTAAAAAAAGTCCACACTCCAGAGGCCCTCAGACTTGTGCTTGTGGTTATTCCGCCCGTCCCAGAATTTATGGGGAGATGAGTATTCAGTAGCTGGCAGAATCCTCCCCAAGTGGAAATCCCTGCAATTGTCCTCCCACACCTGCCAAGTTACAAACCAAAAGCAATACCAGAACCTTGTAGAAACTGCAGAGGTGAGTGCCTCCACCCAGGATGTGAGTAGCGATTCCAGCCACATACCCTTGTAACTCACCTTTTTGCAGGCGAAAAAGGAAACTTAATGATGTGCTGAGGCCAATCACAGCCACAAATCTCGGTTTGATATCTTTCCTGGAGAAAATCAATATAAACCCCAGCACCTGGTGTGTGGCTATTGAACTCACGTTTTCTCTTACAGGCCCATGAGTATGGGAAGTTACACTCCGTTTGCATTTACATGTCTTTACTGCCTTGCCCCGGGTTTTGAAACTCTTCTGCAAACTGCAAGGTCCAGAGTCATGATCGTCTTAACAACACAGAGCACACTATGCTGACACATTCGATTGATGCCACGATGCTAACTGAACTCTGTGAGCAGGAAACAGCAAGCATCGTAGGTGCCTTAGACATACGTGTGCTAAAGTCAGAGGTGAACCCTGTGGAAGTTCAAGGGCCTGCCATGTCAGGAAAGTTTCTAGGGGACCAGATTCTTGGGAATGTCAGATATCTTCGTGTGTTTTTTTTAAATTGTTATTGTTTCAGAGAGGAAGGGAGAGGGAAAGAGAGAAATAGAAACATCAATGATGAGAGAGGATCATCGATCAGCTGCCTCCTGCACAGCCCACACTGGGGATCAAACCCGCAACCCGGGGCACGTGCCCTGACTGGGAATTGAACCGTGACCTCCTGGTTCATGGGTCGATGCTCAACCACTGAGCCATGCTAGCTGGGCTGTCAGATATCTTCTAATGTGAGAGACAAGATCCTGTCCCCTATACCATACACCATAAATAGGAGCAATGCGTGGTATGTCTTTTGGGTTTTGGAGCCAACATATATCACCCTTAGACAAGGTGCTTTGACTCATTTACTAGGTAGCATATAAATCTGACTATGTTAGCTCTGGCTCTAAAAAAAAGGCTCTTCAACAGTCCAAGCTGTGATACAAGCTGCCCTACACTTGGGCATTCTGCCTGGTAGATCCACGTGCCTGACTTAGGTGTCAGCCAAAGATGCCATGTGGTGCCTCTGGCAAGTCCCAAGAGGAGTATCACAGCTATGACCCGAGGAGTCGTGGCCTTGCTAGCCTCTGCCAACGATTCTTCTGCATTCTGGAAAGCAGCTTCAGGCTTGTGACTGAACCTTGATAAAGGCCGAATGCCTGATTTATGGACACCAAGTGATTATCGGACACAAATGTTCCTCACGAACCGAGTGTTCTCTGAGCCACGGAATCGTGAGCTTGGATTTGCACAGTTGCATCTCACTGGAAACTGGAGTGGTGTATGCATTGCTGGGCCCAAGCACACCCAGAAGGCACAATGAACCACCAAAGCAGGTGCTGGGAGTCCCCATGGCATTTGTTTCTATGGCTTCACCTCCTCTCCCTTAGCTTACCTTACACTCAATAGCTTCAAGGGGAAGAGGCGAAAGGACAGACCTGATTTATGGAAGGCTTTGCACAGTAAGCCAGTGCCAGCCAGCGTGGACAGCTTCTGTGTACAGCCTATTTCGAGGGGTCCCTGAAAGGTGGTGGTGAAGGAAAGAAAAATCCTCCCCGTGGGCAGAATATCAGGCAGCACGTGTGTTACCCACTTGGTGCGGAAGGAAGGGTGGCCTGTGGTGCAGACTGATAGGAACTCATGAGCAATATCTAATGGACTGGCGATTTGCAGAGACTTGGAAAGAACACAGCTGGGAGCTTGATGCCATGATAGTCTAGGAGAGAGGCCTGTGGCTTCTTAGAATGTAGCACGGAAGACATTCATGTCCCGTGTAAATGCCCATCAGGAATCGGCGGAGGAGTCCTTACTAGATAAGATGGCCCAGCCTATAGATCCGATCAGCCTCTTTCCCCAAGAAAATTGGTGCTTTCTCTGTGAACCCATGGGAAGGGCGAAACCACAAGGTTTCTGTATGTGTTAGGAGGCTTCTCTGCTCTTTGTCCAGCTTTGCCATTGACCTGATGGCTCAGGTTGGACCATTCCCTTCCCTTTTCTTGACCTTGGTTTCCTAATTTTACAATGAAGGGTTTAGACACAGCGATCTCTGATTCTGAACTATATAGCCCAGCAGGAGGCATTTGAAAATGAGGCCCGGGAGGGGGCCTGCTGGTGACATCATAGAGGGGAGAATTCTGTGAGAAGAGTCGGGCTTTCCTGGAAACCCCATTGTCACAGGTTAGGTGAGAAGAACGAGCCAGGTAGGATCCTGCTAGGCCTATGTCTTGAGCTCTTCTTGTCCAAGGGTTCCCAGCATAGTCATTGATTAACCTTCGATGGCAGCAAAGGCTCAAAACGAGACAGACACCAGTGACTTGGATGCGCCCTCTCACCCCAGCTCATCAACCACGCACCACAGACCAGGTCATAGTGGAGCCCATCGCCATCGCCGGCCCCATGATCACCATCGCCATGGTGTGTCCCATCATCACGGTGGATCTCACCTAGACTCCCCTGACAGTGCCTTCTCCCGCCACTCCCCCAACCCCTCCACAACCTTGGCCTCGACTGGGTCTCATGGCACTGTCCTCTCCCACCATACCTATGAGAAGGTACCCATTCGCGATGAGCACCACCGTGGTGGCAGGAGACATCATGGTAGGCCCCCCCACTTTAGTGAGTTTCGCCATCATGGTGGGCTCCATCACGAAGATGAGCCTTCCCATTCTAAAGACGGTGCGTCCTCCGAGCTAGGCGGGTCCCATCACTCTTATGCTTACGACCACAGCAAGCGCCATCATCATGTAACCCACCACCACAGAAGGCCTCTTCATCATGGAGAGAGCTCTTCCCACCATGGCATATCTCGCGACCCCAGTGAGCACCACCATGGCCACCGTGGCCATCCTGGTGAGCACCACCGCAGAGAGCACCGCCATGGGGAGTACCCTCGTGTCAGCTCCAGAGACTTGCACACAGGCCTCAGCGTGGCCAGAGTCAGCTCAGACTTTCAACCTACCCCGGCACACAAGCAGAGCACGGCCATTCGCTTGACGCGTTCCCGCAGTTCAGTTCGCTCGCGTGCCTCCAAGAGCTCCAGAGTCCATCCTCTGGAGTCCTTATCTAGAATCTCAGAAAGCTGGCCTGAAGATGAGCCAGTTCAGATGCAAAAAAGTGAGTCTTTGCCCACCCCCCCACCACCACTCCCGTTCCAACTCCCACTGCCTGGCCCAGGTTGCAGATCTGACTCAGGCCCGGCACAACCTTGCACAGATCATGAGGCTTGACTCTCGCCTGGAAGGAACTTTTCATTGGCTATTCACTCAACTGACTGTTCATCAGCCAATCTTTTCTTTGTAGAATCAGGCACCTCTTCAGGCCGCCGGTGGTTTGTTCACTCAGTCACTGCTTTCTTCACTTGCACGTTCACTTGTCCAACATTTCCTCTTCTCTAACATGGGCACCTGGACTAGTTGGGCCCTGGCAGCACAAGGAAGACCAGCCCTCAAGGGGCTCCAAGGCTGGGGGTGGTTACAACCAACCAACCCAGATCATCCAGTGATGGAGGCCTATCCTTCATGTCAGAACATTTGTGGATTCTATTTGTCCATATTTCCCACGCTAAGCCATGAGGGAAATGACCTCTTCTTGAGGTCAGAGTCTGGGGAGCAGTGCCTGAATGAGGGCCATTTGAGGGCAAGGGGGGACCTTGGCTGTTAATGCACAACCCTCCCCCCCCCCAAAACTTGGCCCCTAGTAGCTCAGCAAACATGGCAACAGCCCCACAGACAAGCAGAGTGGAGTGAATGTCTCATGGAGGGGGTAAGGAAAGTAGCCCAGAGAAGATGTTCCAGCAGAATCTTAAAGGGAAAGGGAGAATTTACCAAGAGGATGGGGTGGCATCGAGGATCGGGCTTTCCACACCTAAGTTGCCATGTGAGTAAAGAAAGGCATGGGGGTGTGGAACATGAGCCCTCAAAGCATGTTCCAGCAGACCCCAAATCCCCCACAGGCTGGCCCCTACCATGGGAGGAGTTGGGCCTGTGGCCCAGTATCAGTTCATAGAGGCCCCTTCGTGAGTGCAAGGCAGGCAAGCAGGCAGGCATGAAGAATCCCAGCCCCGCTGACAGGAGGCCTGGCATCCCCGAGCCCCTCCTCACAGACTTGACTTTCTGGCCCCCTTATAGCCAACAAAACCCCGCGGGGCCACAAGAAGGCGCACAGCGAGAACTTCTGCAGTAAGCTGTTTGGAAACTGTTGCTCCCTTTATTACGGCCTCCGGAAAATGCTCAGTGTCCTGACCCAGTCCCTGTTCTTTGACGCTTTCATCTTCATCGTTGTCTGCCTCAACATCATCATGCTTGTGGCCCAGACCTTCGCTAAGGTTGAGGTCCGGGGCGGTAAGACCTGGGGAACCCCGTTCATGTGGAGAAGGGTATTGACGATGTTTCAGACCTGCTGTCGGCTTGGCCCAGTGCCCACTGATTTTATTTATTTTTTTAAACACTTTTTTTTTTAAATATGGAACGCTTCACGAATTTGCGTGTCATCCTTGCGCAGGGGCCATGCTAATCTTCTCTGTATCGTTCCAATTTTAGTATATGTGCTGCCGAAGCGAGCACTTAAACACTTTTTTAAAAATTTATTTTTATTGATTTCAGAGAAGAAGGGAGAGGGAGAGAGAGATAGAAACACCAATGATGAGAGAGAATCATTGATCGGCTGCCTCCTGCACATCCCCTACTGGGGTGGAGCCCGCAACCCAGGCATGTGCCCTTGACAGGAATCGAACCTGGGATCCTTCAGTCCACAGGCCAGCGCTCTATCCACAGAGCCAAACCAGCCAGGGCTGCCCACTGATTTTATATAAATTAGTAAAGAGGTTCAGAGAGAGAGAGCTGAGGTCAGCTAGGCAGCCGGGGACAGAAAGGCCAGCTAAAGCAGAGGATGTGCTGTTTGTGGCTATGACCACTCGAGGGCGTATTTGCTCTAAATATGCTTTGCTGGGCAGCGTGGTGGGAACCCAGGTGGGCTAGAAGGGCCAGAAGATTCTGAGGAGACCCAGGAGGGGTGAGAGTGGAAAACCTGAGAAGGCAGCCCTTAAAACCCTGGGGAGCAGGGCGAAGGTAAGCGCAAAAACGAAAGAGAGAAGTAAATGGCTGAGGTTACTTGCATGGTCACTGGGTTGGCTCCATTTTAAGCATTTTACTGTGTTAAATGCCTTTCATGCTCATGAAAAGTATCAGGCAGGCTGTTGTTATCGCCATTTTACAGACAGGGAAACTGAGGCACAGAGCAGTTAACACGCACAGCTATTGGGGCAGAGTCAGGCTCTCCCTAAAGGGCTGTGTGTAAGGTTCCCGTGGGGAGGAGGAGAGAGGGGCCAGGGCTGCTGGCGATGAGCTTGAGCAAGCCCCTGGCGTCCCCACAGCGTGGTACTTCATGGCCTTTGACTCCATCTTCCTCTCCGTCTACGTGGTGGAAGCTTTGCTCAAGATCATTAGTATGGGCCTCGACTATTTTTATGATTCCTGGAACATTCTGGGTGTGTAGAAATGGGGTGTGTGTGTGTGTGTGTGTGCCACGGAACTGCCTAGGAGAGGCTGAAAACAAGAGGGCCGGGCAGGGGGTGGCGGTGTGGGAGGGAGGGCTGTGGGTCTGGGCTAGGGCCCTGGGCAGGAGCCTGTGGCACTCAGGCACGCTGTGCCTTCAGACTTCTTCATCGTGGCCACGGCTGTGCTGGAGTTCACACTCGTGCAGTTCAACTCCCGCTCCTTGCAGCGCACCGTCTACAACCCCAACTTCTTCAGGATCTTCAAGGTCTTCAGGAGCCTGCGGGCCCTGAGGGCCGTTCGGGTGCTGAAGAGGCTCAGGTGAGCTGGGCCACAGCTGCCCTCCCTGGAAGCAGGGACAGAGGCCTGGGCTCCTGGGGGGGGCGGGGGGGGCGGGGTGCTGCGACCTGTTGCAGGGATGGGGGATGGGGCTGCAGACTCCAGCCTGCTTCTGGCAAGCCTCCTGCGGGTCGGGTCGTTCTCTTCACTTTCCAGGGAGGGGCTGGGACTCTCCCAAGTCACCAGCAAGTCAGGGACTCCTGTGTTCAGTGTCAGCTCTGGCTCCCGGGCACAGAGCCCCACCTCCACCGACTCAGCCTCCCTGTCCACCTCTGCCCACAGCTTCCTGACCAGCCTCCAGGAAGTGACCGGGACCCTGGTGCGGTCCATGCCATCCATCACGGCCATCCTCGTCCTCATGTTCACCTGCCTCTGTATCCTGAGCTGTGGGGCTGGGGTGGAAGATGGCGGTAGGAACCCGGGGCGGGGGGGCGGGGTAACGTAGGCCCCGCGAGCCTGGTTCGGCCCTGAGCCACCAGTCCTCTTCTCGGTGGTGCTCCGGGGACTGTTCCGCCAATCTGACCCCAAGCGTTTCCAGAACATCTTCACCACCATCTTCACTCTCTTCACCTTGCTGACTCTGGACGACTGGTCCCGAATCTACGTGGACAGCCGGGCCAACGGTGGGGCAGCCCCAGGCTGGATGGTGGGCAGGAGGCTGGCTGGGTGGACAGACCCTGAGGGCTGGTTACCCCACCTCCAAAGTGGGGCGTTCGATGCTTGCTGGGCAATGCTGTTGAGGGCCGGCAAGAAACTCACGGTTCCAACTGCCCGCTGTCTCCCAGGCGCCTGGTACATCATCCCCATTCTCATGATTTACATCATCATCCAGTACTTCATCTTCCTCAAGTGAGGGTGCCGCCCCTACTCCGCTCCCCGGCTTCACCCCCTCCCCCCTCCCACTCCGGGGGAGCCCCTCCCCAGCCCCCTCACCCAGAGAAGGGTGCTGCCTCTCTTCCAGCCTCCTCCAGAGTACCCCACTGTCCCCCCTCCAGTCTGGTGATTGCTGTCCTGGTAGATAATTTCCAGATGGCACTGCTCAGAGGCCTGGAGAAAGTGAAGCAGGAGGTATGGAGGGGATGGCGAGGGACCCGTCAGAGAGACGCAAGGAGAAGGCACGGAGGGAGGAGGCTGCTCCAGGGCCCTGGCAGGACTGAGCCTCCTCTTCCCAGAGGGCTGCCCAGATCCAGGAGAAGCTGCTGGCTGAATCGCTGACGAAGCTCAACGAATCAGGTATCGGCCCTCCCCTCCCGCAGTCAGGCCGGGATTCCAGGCTGGGCTTCGAGTTTTAGAATCTGAGACTCAGGAGAACGTTCGGAGCTTAGAACTTTGGTCGAAAGAGCACCGAGACCATCCCCAAAAGCCAACTAAACTGAGAGTCAATTCTTGAAAGACCCGTTGGTGAAATGACTTGATTAGCCAAATGATGATTTACCAAACACTCGTTTCTGTTAATAACTTAAGTTTATAGCAGTGGTTTTACATGCATTGGTTTCAGCTGCCTGAGGGTTTTGTCAAGGTCAGATACACACTTGTCCAGGGTCACTGTGTGTAGCAATTTTGTTTAGAATCTGAGCTCCAGGACCCCACTCTGAAGATCATTAACACCAGAGGAATAAGGGGTCACCTGGTCCTTCATCTGCCCACTCCATCAGGGACAGACACTCAATGAAAAGAGATTAAGCAGAAAGAAAAGTTAATTGGCTCAGATTGTTTAGCAAACGGAGAGTGCAGGGGCTTTTAGGCGCGGCTGGGTCCGGGCCTTGAATGGCCAGCAGGATTTGGTCTCCCTCCATCTCTCTTCTCTTCAGCCCGCTGCACGGTTTTGTGCTTAGAGCGGCCCCTACTTCGTGGTGGGAAAATGGCCACGTGCAACTCCAATCTCAAACCCTCAGCTTAGCCATGTCTGCACTCCCAGGGGAGCCCTCTTCTCCGGAAGCTCCAGCAACGTCCAGAAATGATCATCTTTTGCTCCAGTTGATCACCTGCATATTTCTGATCCAATCCCTGTAGCCGGAAGGACAGGCTGTTCTGATGGGTCAGGCCTGAGTCTAACCAACAAGCTTGCTACACACTCCACGCCTGGAGAAGTGGTTTCTGTGAGGGCATCCTGGGCAAAAACTTGTTAGCCCTGTTTGAAAACCTCCCTGACACACGGGGCTCCCTCCGCTCCCTCTGTCAGGCGTCCCCTTGACCGCCCCTCTCTCTGCATCAGAGCCTGAAGAGGTGCTGAGTGAACACACTAAACAGAAGCTCCTCATCGAGAAAAAATTTGGGACCATGACCACGAAGTAAGGAGACCTGCAGGGAGGGGAGGCCGTGGGTCTGAGGGGCGAGTGGTGGAGCCTGAGCAGTGGGCTGGCAGGGAAGGTAGGTTGCCCACCTCTGTGAGGCCCTGTGAGTCTCCAGGACCACAAACAGGACACAGACTAGCACCTGTGCAGGAGGGCCCTACCCTTAAAGAGCTGTGCAGGGCCATGGAGGGTGGGTGGACTTCAGCCAAGTCGGGGGGTGAGGAGGATGGGCCAGGAAACAGGCTGGTGGGCAATCCCTCATTTCTGTTGACTTGCGTGGTGAACTGGGGCAAGACAGCTGGGGGTTCGGGGCTGTGACTGTGGCTGGGAGACGTCGGCACAGACTCCTGCTGCCTGGCTCTCGGGCCTGGCTCCCAGAGAGCCTTCTCTCTGAAAACTGGGCCTCACCCCCCTCATCCGGACTGGCTCCAAAGCAGCGGACAAGGCGCCTGCCTCCGGGCACCCTCCCGGCTCTCCTCAGCCACCAGCACAGGCCAAGTCCCAAAGGCCTTCCGTGACCCAGCCTTTGCCAACCTTGTTCGCAGTCATTGCAGCCACTACCACCCCCTGGCATCCTTGCTTCGCCCACACTGTTTCCCAAGCAGAGCACATACTTCTCCACCTCCGGGCCTTTGCCCCATCGTTCTCTCTCCCTGGAATGTTCTCTGGCTGCCAATGCCAGGCTCAGGTGACCAGGGGCTGGGAGAGCTGAGTTCCAGTCCTGCGCACTTCACCTCCTGGCCCCAGGCTACCCTCCACGCTCCAGCTCCTGGGCCCTTTTCTTTCTTCCTCTGATTTTGAAACCCTACGAGGGCTCCTGCCTCCCTGAAGATGAGGCCTGGGCACCTCGCTTTGACCTTTCCTGGGTGTGTCCACCTCCAGTCCATCCTTTCCCTACCCCCCTCCCTGCGGCCTGCCCCCGCCCCCCAGTCTACGCCCTGCTGTTCTGGAAAAGGGAACCGGGGCCTGACTGAGCCTGGCAAACCATCACATCTTTCCAACCCAGCTCGGTGGCACTCCCTCCGTAAGCCCGTCCTCACCCCCACGGGCCGGGCCCTGTGTCAGGTGCATGGGGTACACACACCAGGCTTGCTTTTCTGGCTCCGCCACAGACTGCGCTTTGGCAGGCAGGGGCTGTTCTTGTTCGTTTCTATGTTCCTGGAGCGCCTTGTAGTGTAATTGATTTCCGTGTGATTTGGCCGGTGGATTTGTTAGACAGGCGGGCGCTGAAGGCGTTATGAATGGGCAGTAGGGTGGGTGAAGGGGGGGGGGTTATGTGGATGACTGACTGCACAGCATGGTGAAGGGGTGGGGTGGGTTCAGGGCAGAGCAGGTGAATGGAGGGATAGGTCAGTGAGTGAAAGGGGGGCGGTGATCGGATGGCAAGTGGATGGCTAGGCAGATGGGAGGCGGGATGGAGGGATGGAGGGATGGAGGGATGGAGGGATGGAGGGATGGAGGGTTGAAGGGTACACAATTAATACCCTCTGTGGTACAGGCAGACTGGGATGGGGGGCAAGGCAGAAAAGTTGTGGCCATGCTAGAAGTGGAGGTCTAGAGTTCTGTGTGTGTGTAAGGGGGTGGGCAGGCAAGAAGAGCCATCTGGCCTAGTTAGTGTGGCTCAATGGTTGGGCATCGACATATAAACCGGGAGGTCACGATTCGATTCCCAGTCAGGGCACATGCTCAGGTTGCTGGCTCGATCTCTAGTAGGGGGTGTGCAGGAGGCAGCCAATCAATGATTCTCTCCCATCATTGATGTTCCATCTCTCTCTCTCTCTCCCTCTCCCTTCCTCTCTGAAATCAATAAAAGATATAAAATAAACAAGAAGAGCCATCTGGGGGTCTCTGGGGGCCAGAGGCCCAGCCAGGCAGGTTGGCCGGGACTCACCGCTGCCCCCCACTCTCCTAGGCAACAGGAGTTCCTGGTCCATTTCCTGCAACTGGCCACGGGGGTGGAGCATTATCAGCAGAAGTTCCGTTCCCAGGCATCCGTCATTGATGAGATCGTGGACACTGCGTTTGAGGTGAATCAGGCAGGACCAGAAGGGAGGGGCCGGGGGTGAGGTGAGGCTGGAAGGCCAGACGGGGGGACTGTGCCCAGAAGTAGCCCTGAGTGACAGTCCCATGGGCGTTGGAAAAGGCAGAGGCTGGCGGCTCAGCCACCCGCCCATCCCACCCCGCAGGCTGGCGAAGAGGACTTCCGGAAGTGATCCCGGGACAGGGACAGCGGACACGGACTGCAGCCTCTGGCCCGCTGCCCACGGGGCGGGTGGGACAAGTCCCAGACCTGCTGCAATGAGTGTCGAGGCCTGCAGAGCTGGACCGCAACAGAGTTTTAAAACCCCAGCAGGCACTGTGTCCTCACTGTGTCCTCATGGGCACGAGACAGCAGAACGGTGTGTTTGCGCGAGAGTGTGCACACCCAAGTGTGTGCGTGCGTGTTGCATGCGGAAGGTGCTGTTCGTGGTCTCCTCCAGCGCCGCCAGGGCCTGGCATCCTAGCTCGGCCCAGCAGTGGGTGGGCAGCAGCCAGAGGGGTGACCTCGAAAGCGGGCCAGGCTCAGTGCTGGAGGGAGAGTGGGCGCTCTGCCTCCGGGAGGAAGGCCTTTCTGGCCCAGGAGTCAGGAGAGAAAGAACAAGCTGGAATAGCCCTCTGCTGTCAGGGCATGGGGGACCAGTAGGCTCCGGAAACAGGGGCTCCGAGCTCAGGAATTGAAGGCCACCGGCACCTTTAGCGTCCCTTAGGAGGGTATCATGAACCCAGAGGTCCCCACGCGCTTGGGCCGGCGCTGGGTGCTGGAGACCTAGCACTGAGTCGAACACAAGCCCCACCCTGGCTCTTCCACTATCTACAACTCCCCCCTCCTCTCCACTATCTTCGCCCCCTCTAGCACAGTGAAGCCATCATGCAGTACAGGCGGAGGGTGTCAGGGGTGGGACTCCAGAGGCGAGGCTGAGGGTGACAGACAGCTCTGCCAACCAAACCTGTGCCTCTAAGCTGGGCGTGAGCGTGGCGAAGCTCCAGGTCTCTGGACAGAGGAAGCATCTCCCCTCTCGGCCTGGCCGAGGGCGCGGCTGGCTCAGGGCCCAGGAAGAGGCTGCGCAGGGGAAGTGCCATCTGGGATTTGCGCACAGATTCCGGGCATGGGGAGGCCACCGGGCAGATAGCTCCAGGCCTCGCCTCACTCCACCACCTCCCACATTCATTCAACAAGCATTTCCTGCCGCCTGCCCTGGGCCAGCCCCGTGCAGGAAGCTCCTGCTTGGCGACACGTGGGAGCCCCTCCAGCAGCAGCCCCACCACATGGCCCTGGGCTGTCGGAGCTGCCGCGTGTGACAGGCTGGAGCAGCTGCAGGACGGAGTTTCTCCGGCATCCCGAACGCCTGTCAAACCCAGCCCTCAGCGCCTCAGCCTTCCATGTGGGAGTCACGTCTACGTACCACCTCCTCGTCCCCACCTCTGAGACAGAGGGCAGGGCCTGGGAGCTGGGACAGCTCCTCACTAGGTCCCAGCATTGGGCAGGGGACCAGGCAGGCACAGCCGGTGTGAGCCCTGGCCTGCAGGGGGCGCGCTCCACAGCCACTGCGCTCCGTCCTGCCTGGGCCCGATGGTGCCCACACTAGTGCTCCCAAGGGACCCAAGCACTGCCCGTCCTGTCCTGGGTGTGGGTGTTGGACCGCTCTGGGTTGGAGCGTGTGGGTCTCTGAGGTTATGTGTGTGGGGGTCCGTGTGTACATCTCCGGGTGGTTTCTGGGTGGGAGCGCTCCTGGGTTGCCCGGCGGTTAGTGGTTTTCTGGATGTGTGTGTGGTGTGTCCAGGAACATCCGAGGGTGCGTTTTGGGTTTCTCTGTCCGGTGTGCTAAGGAGTTCTGGTGTGTGTGTGTGTGTGAAGTATGACTTGTAGCTACAAATTCAGGTGTGCATGAAATATTGCAACTCCGTTTGCTCTAAACAGTATCCGCCCCTCTTCCCTCCTGGAGGCAGATTTCACCCCAGCCCCTTGGAGGTCCTTGTCCAGCCCCGTCCCGGGATCCTGCTCAGGGAAGGCACAATGTGTACCTGGGGGTCCCTGTCCCAGCCGTCCTGGTCTCTCGGCCTGCAGGGGCTCAGCTGTCTCTGGGCCACACGTGGGTAGAGAAGTCTCACAGCCTGGGAGCTCAGAGTCCTGGGGCCCTGCTGGCTGCCCCCCCCCCCCGCCCCCGCCCCCATGCCACCCAGGGGGCTGAGAGGGAGGAGTGCTCAGGTGCTCTGCAAAGTACTCACCGACTCCCCTTTCCTCTCGGGGGCACCATCCCTCTCCTGTGACTCTGTCTCCGCTGCCTTAACTCTGGAAACACTGAGGTCCTGGAGCTTTGCTCCTCTACGTCGGTGACGCTGGGTGTTGGGAGGACCCCAGATTTGGGGCTAACCCTGTTCCTCTCGGCACTGTCTGGGCTGGGGCAGCAGCTCAGCTGGGGGAGGGGGGCGGGGTGCTCCCAGGAGTGGGAGTGGAAGACGAGGGAGAGGGAGGAGTGAAGCACTCAGAAGAGACCGATGCCAGAAGCAGTGTTAGCGATTTATTGCAGTAGACGTGGCCCATGGACCTGAAGCGCCCTCCACCGATGGCCCCGCTCCCCTGGCCGCAGGGGCCTCCTACACGGGCACGCAGTGGTGCTTGAGGAGGCTGGAGGAGTTCTCCCAGGGGACCACTAGGATCTCAAAGTCGCAGCGCAGCTTCTGCAGACAGAGTGTGGGGGGAGAGGGAGGTGAGCCTGGCCCAGGCCTGCTTCCTCCGGCAGTCAGTGCTGGCCCACCATGAGGGGCAGTCACTGGCCCAAGAGACAACAAAGCTAGGTCCCAGATCTTCCCAGTCAACTCTCCAGGGGGAACCCCCATCTCCTCTGCACCCCACCCTGACCTGGTGCTGAGTCACCCAGAAGGCAGGGACGGGTTCAGCCCGACATCAGTCTGGCCGGCCAGACCAGTTCAAGCTGGACAACCTGAGGGCCCGGGTGCCGGTGGGCAGGGCCGAGTGCAGGGCTCTTACCTCCTCCTGTGCCCCTGCGGCCAGCGGGCAGGTGGTGAGGTCCATGCGGTCTCCGGTCACGGAGCTCTTGCGGCAGGCTGTGCTCCCCATCTCCACGGTCAGGTAGTACTTAATGCCCGCCACCAGCTGGGACGGAGGGCAGGGGCAGGTCAGGGTGCTGGGACACTCTCTCTCGCCTCTCTCACCGCCTCCCATCTCCCATGCCCTTCCCCTGGGCACCAGCACACTGGCCTGGGGATTCAGACCTGGGGCAGGAGCATCCCGGAGGGGGTCCCCGGGGGAGAGGCAGAGGCCCCCTGCCAGGCAGGAGGCTGCCCAAGGGCACACCATCCTGAAGCCCACTGCCTCGTCTCCCCCACCTCCCTTCCCAATTAGCTGGGCAGGAAAGGGACTGGTGTGAAGCTGGTGAGGTAGCTGAGCAAGGTCAGGGGTAGATTCTATTTGAAATTTAGATATTTGGTTCATTGTGAAATTTTGGCGTTCATTCAATTTTTAAAAATATATTGGTGAACTATCCTGATTACTCTTGTGACTCCTCCTCAATCTGGCGCCCGGCTGCGCGCCCCACTCGCTCTGCCCCGCCAGCCCCGACGCACCTGACTCTGCGCCTTGAGGATGCGCGTGTCTCGGAAGTAGTAGAGGCTGTTGCTGCCCATGTTGTAGCTGGCCACGGCCGCCTGGGCCGCCTTCTGCACCTGCGGGTCGCTGGGCTTCAGGTCCGTCACTCCTCCTACCATGCGCTCCCCGGGCCGGGCGCGGGCATCGCGGGGCAGCGCCAGCAGACAGAAGGCGAGCAGGGCCAGGCCCAGCGCCACCGAGAGGTTTGGCTGCGCCATCGTCCTCAATGCCTGACCCAGGTGGCTCCGCCGCTTTTACGGGCTCCGGTTCTCCCAGGCTCCGCCCCGACCACACCCGGCCCCGCCCCTCGGCGCGGTGCGCCCCCGCTTGGGGAGGGGGAGGGATCGCTGGGGCTGGGACGTCTGGCCGGGCCCCCTTCCAGCACCAGCAGGAGCGGCAGACAGGCCCCAGCGCACCTGTGTACCCCACGCTTGCCCTGCCCTGCAGGGCACACCCAGTCCTGCGAGGGAAGGGACAGTGGCAGCCCCCAGCAAGGGCCACCATCCGGACAGTTCACAGGAGGCCCACCCAGTGTGAAATACCAACAACCGCTATGAGCAAGCTCTCACTCTCACCATTTACTAACTGTAACCTTGGACCTCTCGCTGCGTGGGTTTCCGCCTCTGGAAAAGGGGTGCTGTGAGGGTTCCGTAGGTAAAGTGCGTGGAGAGGCCTGGCACTATGTTAATGAGTAGCAGGTAAGTAGGGGCCTTGCTGGGCTGCGCTGCGTGCTGTGTGGCCCTCACAACCAGCATGAAGTGGGATCCACATGTCCACTTAACAGGAGGCAGGAGGCAGGAGGCAGGAGGCAGGAGGCAGGAGGCAGGAGGCAACTGACTTGCCCAAGGACCCCAGCGGGTGAATAACAAATGGTGATGCTGCTTTTGACCCCCAGCAAGCTGTCGAATCTTTGTTCTTAAGCCAAACTGAGACCAAAGGATGAGAATTGGCCAGGAGGGGTGTATGTCATACCAGCTCTGCCAGTGACTAACTGGGTGACTTTGGACAAGTCCCTGGAGCTCTGAGAGCCTGTGTCCTCATCTTAAGAAAGGGGACAATTATCTTCTAAGGCTATTCTATTAATGGCCTCAGGCCGGGTCACCCATAGGCAAGCTGAGCGTGTGCTGGAGGTACCAGCAAAACAGGGCACTGTAACTCTTGGGAGGAGTAAGCTGATAATGCATAAAAAACACTGAAGCGACCATGGGAGAAGTCTGGATTTTGTTGAGATTCTTCCTCTGTATTACAGCAATCAGTACAGTCTGTGCATTGCTGGGGGGAAGCAGGCCTTTTGCCCTTAGGACACTAAGATTTGGTCAGTGCTTAGGGTCCAGGATCTTAACTGAGTCTTGGAAGAGATAGTATGTGACAGACAGTTGGTGCTTAATAAGTGGTAATTAGAGTTGACCCTTGAATGACTTGGGTTTGAATTGCATGAGTCCACTTACACATGGATATTTTTCAATAAATACTGTAAATGTATTTTCTCTTATGATTTTCTTAACATGTTTTCTCAGGGAAATTTCTCAAGTGTAAGAATATAGCACTATATATGTATAAACAAAATATGTGTTAATGGAGTGTTTATGTTAATGGCTTCTGGTCAATAGTGAGCTATTATTTGGGAAAGTCAGAGTCATATTCTTTTTTTAAAAAATCTTTATTGTTGGAAGTATTATATAGGTCCTCCTTTTCCCCCCATTAACCTCTTCCAGCCCACCCCATCCCCCCTTCAAAGGCCTCACCACCCCACAGTCTGTATCTCTGGGTGATGCATATATGCATACAAGGTCCTTGGTTGATCTCTTCCCACCCACCCTCCCCTTCTTCCCTCTGAGGTTCAACAGTCTGTTCATGTTTCTATGTCTCTGGGTCTATTTTTGATCATCAGTTTATTTGGTTCATTAGATTCCACATAAGAGTGAGATCAGCCCTAACTGGTTTGGCTCAGTGGATAGAGCGTTGGTCTGCGATCTGAAAGGTCCCAGGTTCGATTCTGGTCAAGGGCATGTACCTTGGTTGCGGGCACATCCCAAGTAGGGAGTGTGCAGGAGGCAGCTGATCGATGTTTCTAACTCAGGGGTGGGCAAACTTCTTGACTCGAGGGCCACAATGGGTTCTTAAACTGGACCGGAGGGCCGGAACAAAAGCATGGATGGAGTGTTTGTGTGAACTAATATAAATTCAAAGTAAACATCATTACATAAAAGGGTACGGTCTTTTTTTTTTTAGTTTTATTCATTTCAAACGGGCCGCATCCGGCCCGCGGGCCGTAGTTTGCCCATGGCTGTTCTAACTCTATCCCTCTCCCTTCCTCTCCGTAAAATATCAATAAAATATATATATATTTTTAAAAAGAGTGAGATCATGTGATACATATCTTTCTCCGACTGGCATATTTCCCTCAGCATAACACTCTCCAGGTCCATCCATGCTGTTGCAAATGGTAAGCGTTTTCTTGTTTATTGCCACATAGTATCCCATGGTGTAGATGTACCACACGTTTTTTATCCACTCATCTGCTGATGGGCACTTAGGCAGTTCCCAAATCTTAGCTATTGTAAATTGCACTGCTATGAACATGGGGGTGCATATATCCTTTCTGTAGAGATAGATTTTTAACGGGGGATTGTCACTGTTCCTAACCCCAACTTGTTCAAGGGTCAAGTGTACTGTGAGGAATGAGTCAGCACCCAGCATTCCCCAGGACCAGTGTGGTCACTGCCCAGTCCAGCTGCTACCCCACCCCCTCAGCCCAGGTGTGAAAACAATCTTGGGATTCCAAGGAGCTGTCTCAAGTTTGTTGTGGGCTCAGGTGTCTGCCTTAAAGAGACAGATCGAAGTTTGTGGGAAAGCTGGCTGGCTTGATGAGGAGGCCAAGGCCAGGCTGGAACCTGACCTGAGAGAAGCCGGGAGCGGGGAGAGTAAACACAGGACAGCAACACAGGGAGAGGGAGGAGAGGCAGCCCCAAGGGGCCAGGAGCCTTCTCAGGCTCTGGCAGGTCTGCCCTCCTGTTACATCAGGTTCAGCCATGACCACGCTTACCCACAACAGCTCCCTGGAGCATCAGCCAAGGCCCAGTCCCCAGCTCACTTGCCCCTACCTTACCTGTCACTCACTCCTCCGATGTACCCCCAACCTAACAATGGCCAAACCTTTCACCCACTGGACTGTTCTCACAGCCACAAAGCAGTAAGCATCACCCTCATTCTGCAGACGAAGACAGTTAATCCGGGGTCAGGACACCTGTTTAAGGTCAGGCAGCTACCCGCAGCGTAATCATGTTGCTGGGGGGAAGCAGGCCTTTTGCCTTAGGACACTAAGATCTGGTCAGTGCTTAGGGCCAAGGATCTTAATTGGGGCTTGGAAGAGGTAGTGGGGGAAAGGATGGGGGAAGAGAAGTTAACAACTACTGGGTCCTCGCTACGTGCCAGGGACTCTTGTTCATTCATCGTAACAGTTCTGCAGAGGCAGTGAATATGTCCTCTTTCTAGAAGGAAGAAATGGGGGGTCAGGGGGGAGGGTCAGTGGTGGAGTCTGAGGTGCCACCTGTGTCAGCATCCACGAGTGAATCCTGGACGGCTCCACCAGAATATGAGGTCTGCTGTGCAGGGGAGCACCCCTGGAGGTGGGGTACCCGGGAGGATGTCCCAGGGCTGAGTCTCATCTGGAGAAGAGCCCATAGCCTGGACTCCACCCTGTCTGGACCACTCTGGCTTCCAGAAGGGGCCTGAGCCAGGTGTGAGCTTGGTCGGGGTTGGCCATCCCCACTGGCCGCAGGGCACAGCCTCCAGTTTTGCAGTGGCCCAGACATCCCAATCGCGGCTGCCCGTGGCACCACTCTCTCACCCCTAGACAGTGGGTCTCACTGCCCAGGATGGACCCTTGCCATTCCCTTCACCCTGGGATCAGGCCTTCATTCTGTGCCCCCAAACCCTCATTGAACCCTCACCCTTTATTCTCCCCTCCCCAGGGCTCTGCTCCCCTTTCCCTGTCGGACCGCATCCTGGAAAGGAGCCCACGGCAGGAAAGCTGTGAGCCAACAGCGATTAAACTCCCCTGGTGCAGGGGCTTCCATCCATTGGCTGGTTGAACCGTCACCGTCCTGCGCAGCTGAGGGGAGCGAGCTCAGGGCAGCAAGGCACCTCGCTGCAGGCCACACAGCAGACAGAGGAGGAACCGAGACCAGAACTGGGCCCACCCGGCTCTTTCAGGCACCACCAGTCAAGGTGAGGAGTAACAGTGGACAGAGCCCTGGGTCCCCGCAGGGAGGAGGCGATGAGGAAGGGGGGTTGACAGTGGAGAACACATACTGTGAGCTTTTCACACTATCGGGGCTGCCACCGGGCAGATGTCTTGGGCTTGGGTTCATCCTGTAGCCTCCCCGTTTCCTTTCCAGGGCCAGCAGGATTCCTGCAGGACCCCAGTGTGCATGGTTGGGCCCAATCTGAGTCCTCAGGACTAGACTGGCTGAGGGGGTCAAGCTCTGGCTGGGTGCAGCTGCAGCAGGGGTGGCTGGGACAAAGAGTGAGTCAGCATTTGCTGACACCCAGGCCCACCCATGCTCGCCAACAAAGCACGTCCTGTTGGGCAATGTGGGCTGACATTTAGATAACCTGACTGCTACCCATCCCCACCTCGGCCTGTTTTCTCCAACAGCCCAGGCCTGGAGCCTTTTGTCACGCTGGCTGAGTTGGGGCTGGTTTCTGAAAGGCCAGTCCCAGCGTACGTTCTAGACGCCCTGTGTCTCCTGCTGCTCCAGGACGGATCCGGGAAGCTGTGTGGGAAGGGACCCAGATAAGGAGCGTGGGCCTTTCCCACCTGCCGCAGGTCCTGCCCAGTCCCAGGGAGAGGTGAGAGCAGGCTCCGGCCCCTCAGAGACAGAGCCTGTGGGCAAGGAGGGCAAGAGCCCACGAGGAAGCAGAAAGCAGCAGAGCAGCCGCACATCCCACTGATTTCTGCTGAGGCCCCAGTGCCAGAGCCACGGGCGGGCGGCAAACCGGGCAGGCAGCGTGCGAAGGGCCCCGGGAAGGGTTGAGGGAAGAGCCGGTCTCCATCACCTCGGAGGGCCAACGCTCTGGCAGGCTGGGCTGAGGTGGGGGAGGCTGTGGCCCTGCTGGGCGCTCCAGGCCCGCGTGGCAGCCTCACAGCACAAGGGTTGGGGGTCCCTGGACGCATCAGGAAAACAGCAGAAACACAGTATGGCCTGGAACTCCTGGGCCAGCCCGCGTGACCACCTCAGTCTGGGCTTCAGACTGGCACCTCCCGAGTGGCCTGTAACACGAGCCGGGCCCTGCTCTGGCCTCCTGGTGACTTTCCAAGGGGCCGCTCACACTTCCCAGAGCCAGCCCTGCACCGAGCCCTCACCCCTACCAACCACCATAGCTTCCAACTACTCGCATAGTCGCTCTTCCCCCGGGTCTGGATCTTTGTTCCCCTTTTCCTCTGCTGTTCCGCGGTGCAGCTAACGCACAGAAAAGTACACAGAGCGTCTCTGCTCCCTTGAACAAATCGTTAGCCAATGCCGGTATTACCACCACACAGGTCTGCAGTGGAACCCGCCACTCCCACCCGCAGGCTTCCTATTCATCACACCCACCTGCCCCCAAAGGTGATCACTGTTGATTTTTGCAATAAGCTTTTTTCTAGTTTTACCACCGAGGCAGAGATTCCCAAGCAAGAATTTACTTAACTTTACAAGAATGGAGTCGCATTACTGGATGTTTCCATTGTTTGCTTGGTTTTGAGATTCTACCCTTGGACACAGCGAGTTCATGTTCGCTGGTACTGACAGCCATTAGCTGCTCCGTTGGGGGCTGTTAAACACAAAGCTGCTGTCCGGGTTCCCAGGTGTGGGAGTCCCTGGTCCTAGCCCCCGGGAGAGCCGGGAGAGCCGGGAGAGCCGGGAGAGCTGGACCACAGGGTGGGTTTCGTTTTACTAGAAAACTCCTGTCTTTCCCCAACTGTCTTTCCATCCCCGCCAGCTGGGTATCAGCTCCTGTTGTTCCATTCCCTCATCAGCCCTTGGTAAGGTCTGACTTCAAAATTTTTGCTAATCCAGTTTAGCAAAATAGCATCTCACTTGTATTTCTGACTCCAAGTGTAAACGCCTTTCCATGGGTTTATTCATCATGTGGGTATCCCTCAGGGCTGCCTTTCAATATATTTTTATTGATTTCAGAGAGGAAGGGAGAGGGAGAGATAGAACATCAATGATGAGAATCACTGATGGGCTGCCTCCCGCAGGCCCCCACTGGGGATCAAGCCTGCAACCCAGGCATGTGCCCTGACCGGGAATCGAACTGTGACCTCCTGGTTCATAGGTTGGCGCTCAGCCCGAGCCACGCTGGCGGGCCATTTGCTTTTCTTCACTGCAGTTTAGTCTGTGCCCTGGGGAAAGCCCTTTCGTTTACGCGCTGCAAATATCCTTTCCCACTTGGCTTCGTCTTGCCCTTCACTGTTTACAGTATTTTTAGATGAACAGTTTCTATTAATGGAGTTGACCAACTTTCACTTCTTAAATTTTCCCTGAGATCATGAAACTCTTCTCATATTATCCATTTTAGTATGTAATATCTGTCCATCTCTCCTGACCAGACTGTAAGTCCTCTTGTGACAGCAGAGGGGGTAACATCTGGACTCTGTTTTGACAGAAAGAACTCATCTTAGAGGCCCATTACTCCTTGCTTTCAGTAAAATTCCATGGTTCAAATTAACCAAACCACACCCTTAAAGGAAAGAATAGTGGGGTTTTCTTTTCTTTTTTTTGGGGGGGGGGGTGGGGTTCCCTCCAGTTGTGCCACTGAGTTATATAACTCAGAGTATGTCTTAACACACTGCGCTTAAAATATTCATGGCTTACCCTAGCCGGTTTGGTTCAGTGGATAGAGTGTCGGCCTGTGGACTGAAGGGTCCCAGGTTCAATTCCGGTCTAGGGCACAAGCCCAGGTTGTAGGCTCGATCCCAGTAGGGGGGATGTGCAGGAGGCAGCCTATCAGATTCTCTCTCATCATTGATGTTTCTCTCTCTCCCTCTCCCTTTCTGAAATCAATAAAAATATATTTTAAAAATATATACTCACGGCTCTTTTTTTTTTTTTTAATATTGCACTTTGACCCAGCAATCACACCATGAACCTTTGACACAAGGCTCGGGCAGAAAACTCGGTTAGTATCAAGTGCTATAACATCCTTTCTGGATATCGTATCCTGCAAAATAATTGTTCTGTCAAATGGTAACTAGAATATCTGCATAAGCATTATTTTATAGGCCCTTCGAGTGGTCCACTGACCCCGAAAATACCTTGGAATCAACCGTTGCCAGGTGACAATGGTGGGACAAGTGCCTCATCCTCATTCCCCAGCCCTGTACCCACGCCAAGGCCCCTACATTAGCCATCCACAAGGACCCCTCTGGGGCTCGACTCCTCTTTTCTGCTCAACTCACTCGTGCACAAGCTCTTTTCAATAAACTCCAACTGCTTGATCGTGCACTGAGTTCAGTGCTCATTCTGACGACATGAGACTCAGGAACCTGAGTGACGCACTGAGGAAAATTCTGGAAGCAACAGTTTCTCCTGTTCTCCTGAAGGAGAAAGTCGAGCAGGGCTGGGTGCTGCACAGCTAGCATGCCATCGGGTCATTACCACAATCTCCTTTTCCAAGTGGGGAAACTGAGGCTCAGAGAGGCTGAGTGACATGGCCAAGAAACACAGGGCTCTCTGGTACATGGGGATCCAAATGGTTTTGAGGGCCAGTCTGGGTACTTCCTACCAGTACGTCCATGAACATATTAGTCTCTCTGAGCCCTGGTTTCCCCCGATCCGTGAAAGAGACAACAGCTACTTATTGTGGAAGAAAGAGTGGTTGGAAAAATCTGAGCTGTGGGCCTGGTTCACAGTGTTCGAGAACAGGATGGAAGGGCACCAGCGTGTAACTCACAGCCCGCCCGCTCTGCGACCCGTGGTCTTCGCCTCCCTGAGAGCAGGCCAGAGGGTGGAGCCCCGCCCACTCCTCCAGAGGCCAGGACGCCGTGATTAACCCGTGAACTTCTACCCGTATCGGCTCCCCCTCTTCCTAATACCTCTGACTCCCACTGACTTTTCCGCCAGGTGCTGCCTAGCCCAGCTGTTGACTCAATCGACATCTGGAACACCACAGCCCATCTGGATCCAGGAAGGGAGCAGCCCACACGCTCCCACGTTACTGAGGGACTGAAACACCCCAAGGCACCTGTCCGAGGCTTGCGTGACGAGGGTGGCTGTCCTCTGGAGGAGGAAGCTGCCAGTTTCGATCTGCACTGATAAGAGGTACGCAGACCTGATCAGTCCCTGGGAAAGTGGCGACTCCCAGCCCACCTGCTTTCAAACCACACAGCCCAGTATTGGAAGGCCACTGACTTTATTGATTTAAAAAACTTTATATGGACAGTGACTATTTTGCCAAAAGAGAAGCCAAACGTCATTAAACAGACCAGGGGGAGGGTAGGGGCCAGAAATCCACTCAGCAAAGCTGATTATTGACCTGAAACTGGCAGGGGAAAGAGGAGGGAGATGCATGCAAGAGTGAGAATTCCAAAAAAGTTGAAATGGTGAGGGGAGAGAACTCCCCCCGAGACCCGGACATCGGTGGTGAGCAGACAGCAATCGCTTCCTTGGTAGAGGACAAGGGAGTAGCCCCCACTCAGCTGCAAACTCTGAAGACTCAAGGCTGGCGTTAGGGACGGGGGGCTCCCCAGAGAGCATCACAAGAAGGCGTCACACCACTCTCGAAGGCACCCAAAGCAGTCCCGGGACTGCTTGGCATTGGCGCCACACGTGTCCTTTAGCCATTCCCGGAAGAGGTCTTCGTCTTTCTTCAGCACCAGAAACTGGCCAAGGACCACGTAAGCCTGCAAAACAGGCAACGCACGGGGCAAGCTGCTCAGTGATCGTGAAACAAGACAGTGAGGCCACGTGTGTGGCCTTCAAACCCCATGAGCCCAGGACAGTGGTCGGCAAACCGCGTCTGCGAGCCACACGCGGCTCTTTGGCCCTTTGAGTGTGGCTCTTCCACAAATACCACGTGCGGGCGCACACGTACAGTGCGATTGAAACTTCGTGGCCCATGGCAGAAGCCGGTTTTCGGCCTGGGCGAGTCTATTTTGAAGTGGCATTAAAAGAAGTGGGGGTACGTTCGCTGGGGTGGACGTTTTTGGCAAAGGCCAGCTTGGGAGGACCCTAATGAAGTTAATGACAATGTACCCACCTATACAGTTCAAGTTTAAAAATTTGGCTCCCAAAAGAAATTTCAGTCGCTGCACTGTTGACATTTGGCTCTGCGGACTAATGAGCTTGCCGACCGCTGGCCTAGGAGGAAGGGCAGGCCCCGGCTCCCTCCGCAGATTCTATGCCACTGCCCACCCCTGCGGGCACCTCACTGTCCTCCCTCCCGCCCCCCCCCCAGCCCGCCCTCTCCCAGGGGCACGCGGCCTCCCACACCTTGTCAAAGCCCCTTTCCTCCAGCTTCTTGCCCAGGACTTCGCCGATCCCGGCCAGGCTCCCCACTGGCTTTTCCCCCATGGGCTCTGCCACGAAGTCTCGGTGCTTTTGGGAGGTTGTCATCTTGCTCAGGATTAACCTGGGAATCCCAAGGAAAGGTAGGTTAGGGCTGAAAACCCGGAGAGGCCGAGGGCCCACTGGCCCAGGTCTCCTATTAGGAGAACGTTCAGCCCTGACTGGTGTGGCTCAGTGGATAGAGCGTCGGCCTGCGGGCTGAAGGGTCCCGGGTTCGATTCCGGTCAAGGGCATGTACCTTGGCTGCGGGCACATGCCCAGTAAGGAGTGTGCAGGAGGCAGCTGATCGATGTTTCTAACTCTCTCTCTCCCTTCCTCTCTGTAAAAAATCAATAAAATATATTTAAAAAAAAAAGAGAGAGAGAGAGAACGTCCAGCCAGCCATACGGTGGATTACTCGATTCCCCTCACTTCACGGGTAAGAAAACGGAGGGCCAAGAAGAGTCTTCCCCCGTCTCCCACTCTTCGAGAGAGCACCCCTCCCCTGCCTGCGGGAAGTGTTTTGGTGAGTCGCCCCAGAGGAAAGGCTTTCCTGCCTCTGAGGGGGCGCGCGCGGGGCAGCGGGAGAGTCCCCCTTCAGCAGCCGGCTCGCCCCGAAGGTGTCACTCCCTCTGCGACCTTGGCTGGGAAATGAGGACACTGACGCCGGAACGGACGGCCACAGGGCACGAAAAGCACACAAAGGGTCCCTCCGCCCCCCCGCCGCCCGGCTGCTCACAGGCGCCGGCCGCAGCGCGCACCAGCTCCCCGCCCCGCCGGGTGCACGCCCGGCCCCGCCGCGCCCGCCAGCCCCGCCCCCAGCGCGCCGCCCCGCCCCCTCCACGCGCCGCCGCACCCACGCGCCGCGTCCTGCCGCCAAGCCCTCTCCAAGGGCGCAGGCTCCAGCCGGCTGCACCGCTTGCGACCCCTCCCGCCTCCTCCGTGCACCTCCTCTGTTTCCCAGGCTGGGCCCTGCTCCGCGGCTGGCGCTCACCGGCAGTTCCAGCTCCCGTAACGGCTCCTCCCGCCGCCGCCGGCTGCTCCCGCCGATACCTCAACCCACTAGAACTTTCTCCCACTTCCGCTTCCGGGTCGCCTCAAGAGCCGCCTAAAAAAATTAAATTTGGCACTTCTAGCTGCTTAGAGCCATAGAGTTGAGGCGCTCTGGACCTCCACTTCAACCTTAATAGACGCTCCTTTTCGGTCGACTCGCAGGAAGCCGGCTGCCTTGTTTGATTTCTCTTCTCGGGCAGCATTTCCGGTCTCAGAGCAGAGGCCTCGGTGAAGAAAACTTTTTTTCCCCGCTGCACGGCATCCGGAACTCAAGGACCCAACGTTGGCCCACTTGGCGGCAGGAAGAGTTAGAGGGACGGACAAAAAAGGAGGAGGGTGGCCGGAGGCCTACGGCAGAGCGCCGGAAGTACTGCTCTTGGAAGGGTCCGACTCAGGCCGAACCGTGCCGGGCTTTTAGGAGTCGGGCAGGAACCGGAGACGCTGAAGACCTGAGTCCTAGCAAACTCCGCCGTCTAGCGCACCGGCAGGTTCATTTTCTGTGCTTTCATCGGCTCAGCCGCGAAGTGAGTCGTGGACCAGCCACTCCCTGCGTCCAGCCTCGAGAACGAACGGGATCGTCCCAGCGGCGCCGTTGGGAGGAGAGGGCCAGCAGGTAGGCGTGGGTCTCTCTCGGCGTCTTTCCTCCGGGATAGGGGAGGAAGGCAGAAAACAACCGGAAGTAGCACTTCCGAGTTTTCCTTGGTAAACCGCCGGTGTTGGCGGTGCCATCCTTGTCATCTCAGAACTCGTCTGAAAGATAGCAGGTGCCCTGGACCGAGACCGCTCCCCTCGCCCTTTGATGGAGGCGTTCCTGGCTCGGACCTTGGCGGCGCTGCCCTCTCTGGCTCTGCCTGTATTGTGTGGAGGTGGCGAGCACCTGTGTTGTGTGGCTGAGCTGCACTGGGGTGTACACGCATATCGAGGACGACACCGCTTAGTTTATCTCTTCCTGAGCGATTGCCAGGATGATTTATTTAGTTTTTATGTTATGCCAGTACTTAAGGTAACATGAGTTATTTTTATGTGCCATACGCTGCTCTGAGTCCTTTGCTTACATCCTCTCATCCTAATAAATGTTCTGGGTTAGCTGTTATTTTTCTCGGAGGCCTAGAGAATTGAACAGTAAGGATTGTCAACCTAAAAACTTCCAAACCTGTGGAGAATTTTTATAAGCATTTATTTGAGCCAAACTGACAGCAGATGCCAGGGAGCAAGATCTTAAAACCCTCCGGAAGTTAATAGTTTTGCAGTTTCACTTATAAATTTGAACTTAAGGATGAAGCTAAGGAAGATTACAAAAGGGTGGGAGAAAGCAAGGTGGGGATTGGGTTACAGGATCGTTAATGAGATTATATGCACTCTTGAGGGTCAGGACTTAAAAACCTTCCATTAAAGAAGATATAGGCCTGGGCCCTGGCCGGGTAGTTCAGTTGGTTACAGCGTCGTTCGGACACACCAAGAGAGTGGGTTTGATCTCCAGTCAGGGCCCATGCAAGAGGCGACCGATGAGCACACAGCTAGGTGGAACAACAAATCGCCATTTATCTCTTCCTTCTCTCCCTAAAATTAATAAAAGTTACAGGCGTGGGGCGTGACTACCCACCATGACCTGCCCAGTTAGGAATTTATTATCAGATCACCTTGTGAGGTCACTTTCCATACAACCCCCTTTTTTTTTGTTCACAGGAAATAGTCAAACTAAGATTTCAATCCACGCAATTAGATTTTAGAGCCACGTTCTTAACCAGGACACAGCCACTCCTCAGTAAAAGGTCCCAGCCCATCTTCAAAACAGTCCTGGGTTCTGATCCCGCCATCCGAGGAACTCAGGAGAGGGGAACAGCCGCTGCCTCTCACCACCCTGGAACAGGACCGGCATGTCTCAGGCCACCAAGAGGAAGCATGTGGTGAAGGAGGTGCTGGGGGAGCATATGGTGCCCTCTGACCACCAGCAGATCGTGAAGGCGAGTAGCATTGGGCATAAGCTGCTCTGCCCCGACCCCTCCACTCCTGTTGGAGCCCTGGGGTGGGGGAGAGGGCAGCCAGCTCAGTGGGTCTTTGAGGTGGCTGATGAGGCCAACTGGTTCTCGCTCTCCCGGACCAGGTACTCAGGACCCCAGGGAACAATCTGCATGAAGTGGAGACAGCCCAGGGGCAGCGCTTCCTGGTAAGCATGCCCTCCAAATACCGCAAGAACATCTGGATCAAGAGAGGTGAGCGGGGCAGCTCTCCAGGAGCTAGAACCATTTCCTGCGGCCTTGGCTTCCGCCCCTGCAAGCTGGACTGACTGGCCTCTCCTCTCTGCCTACAGGGGACTTTCTCATCGTTGACCCTATCGAAGAGGGAGAAAAGGTGAAGGCTGAGATCTCCTTCGTGCTCTGCAAAGACCATGTGCGCTCTCTGCAGAAGGATGGGCTCTGGTAGGTGGTCCCCTGGGTCATTGGCTGCAAGATTCCCGGGAGGGATTGACTTAGCTGTGAAATTAGGGGCGGAAAGATCATAGCATCCCAGGCAGGGACAGCTGGGAACAGCTTTTATGCTGAGAGATTTCTCTGTTCTTTCTGACCCTGGCTTTTCTCCTGATACAGGCCTGAGGCCTTTGAGGTGGCTGAGAAACACAATAACAACAGGAACAGGTGAGGTTCAAGCCTTAGGGTAGAGAAGACAGGAAAAGGGGGTTCGAGCTTTCGTGCCTTGGGGAAATAGAGCCTGTCTTTCTCCCTGGGGAGAGCTCCTCAATATGTGGTTCTACGTGTGTGGATAAATTCTGTGGGTTAAAGCCGAGACCGGTTTGGCTCAGTGGATAGAGCGTCGGCCTGCGGACTGAAAGGTCCCAGGTTCGATTCCGGTCAAGGGCATGTACCTGGGTTGCGGGCACGTCCCCAGTGGGAGATGTGCAGGAGGCAGCTGATCGATGTTTCTCTCTCATCGATGTTTCTAGCTCTCTATCTCTCTCCCTTCCTCTCTGTAAAAAATCAATAAAATATATTAAAAAAAAAAAAAATTCTGTGGGTTAAAATCCTGGCTTTGCCACATAAATTGGGGACTGTGCACGGGTTACTTCATCTCTTAAGCCTGCGTTTCCTCACCTGTGACATAGGGGCCTTGTGAGGATTAAAGGAGCGAATGCTTATAAAATTGCTTAGTATAGTATTTGTATGCAATGTGGGTCCATTGCATGTTGGTAAGTAGAACACTTATTATTAAAACCAGTGGCTCTAGTAAACCTTTGAGGGTGGGGCTGGGGGTGGCCATAGGGTCCTCCTTTTTGTGGGGATTTTCGTTTGCAGATCTTGCTTTCCCAGAAGGCACTGGGCTAACTCTGTCCTTTTCCCCCATGAAGACCAACTCAGCCAGAACTCCCAGCCGAGCCGCAGTCCTCGGGAGAAGAGTCCAGCTCCGAAGATGACTCCGACCTCTTTGTTAACACCAATCGTAGACAGTATCACGAGAGCGAGGAGGAGAGCGAGGAGGAGGAGACGGCCTGAGGCCGCAGGGCCCACTTTCCCCTCTGACCTTGGACACCTCCAGGGTGCTCTGCAGATCTTCCCCCCAGTGGGGACAAGGCAGGATCCTCTCTGAACTGACCTTCTGACCCAGGAGAATTAAACCCCTGGTGGGTGGTGACTTGTGCTCGTGTCCGAGTGGCTCTCTGGAGGGAGAAGGGACCGGTGGTACAGTTAAAAACTGCTCCTTGGTAGGTCTCATGGGCAGGAAATAGGGACTGGCTGGACATTTTGAATGAATTCAAATTGAGGGAGCTAAGGTTTCCTAGGCTCTCCCTCTCCCTCTCTCTCTCTCTCTCTCTCTCATTGGGCACTTAGTCAGTGGCGGGCCCTGTGCTGTCCCTCCTCGCATGTACTTGATAAGCGGGAACAGTCCCACTTTATTGCCTGCTCGCAGCCAATCCTGATTCAGGCTTTCAGGATCACAGCCATAGGACTAGTCCCCCGTTGCCTCTAAGAAACACTCAGGATGAATTTCATATACCTCGTGAGCTCCTTTCCCTGCGTTTCTAGTCACCATGCCTGCAGGAGTGCCCGCCTCCCTGCTGCTGTGTGCATCCCCTGGTTGCTGGACCCTTGTGGCAACTTAGCCCATCATTCCTCAGCCCTCTTGTAAAACACATCATCCTACTTATCTCTCTCTCTTTTTTTTTAACCTCTGGCTATACGTTACTCCTCGTTGCTGGCGTTGACCTTGTAGTCTCTCCTCAGACTAGAAGAGTTCATCTCCTGGCTTAGAGTCTTTTACCTCTGCTTAGTCATTTTCTACATCCCATGGATGGGCCTGCTCAGCACTGTGGCTCTTTAGTTCCTTGATAATCCCCATCACTAATGCGGGTCTTCTGTTCCAGGCCTGCTGCCTACATCTCTACTCCCTGGACCCCTGATAGCAGTAGAAATTGTAGTACCTTTAGAAGTCAAATACCTGTACAATCACCGCCTTCTGGCTTACTTATTTACTTGCTCAACTACCCCTTCTGCAGAAATTCTTTATTTTCATCCTCCAGCTCCACCACATTCCCACCATTCTATCTTTGCTTTCCTCCTTCTGCAACTTGGATTCCATGGCCCACACCCTTCACTCCCTTGTCTTCCTTCATTGTATTCAGCTACTAAAACCTAACCCCAGCCAATCCAATCATTCACCTCTGTGCCTGTAACTATTAGAGAAAACCACCAACTGGGCTCACTTGTTTTACCTTAAATTTATAATTGTAAACCTCAAACAAACCCTCAGCACTGCCTAGCAGATCAACTCTGGGGTGCATTTTGAAACTTCTTATCTTGTCTACCTATTCCCTCTTCCCCTGCTAGTTACCACAGCTTATACTTCATTAGAAATAGTAGGCCACCCTGACTGGTGTGGCTCAGGTGGTTGGTGTGCCATACACCAAAGGTGTGGATTGAATTCTTGGTCAGGATACATACCCATGGGGCAGGTTTGATCCCCAGTCAGGGATTGAGGGAGCTAAGGTTTCCTCCCTCAATCCCAACTGATCCATGTTTCTCACATGGATGTTTCTTTCTCCCCTCTCTCTAAAAATCAATAAAACTATATGTATCTATACATATAAAAGGCTAAGCGACCATTCAACCAGCCAGTAGGTATGACATGCACTGACCATCAGGGGGCAGACGCTCAACATAGGAACTGCCAGCTGTGGTGATTTGGCAGCAGCGGTTCTTGGGTGAAGTACCTGAGAAATACGTTAATAGCAATATTAACATATTTCTTCTAATTAATTTCCTTTCAATGTGCACAAATCTGTGCACCGGGCCACTAATACACACACACACACATTTATTATTTATTTATTTTTCTAAAGAAAATAAGAAATAGTAGGCCCTTGGTGAGAATTCACACCTCCCCTTTACCAACCCTACAATGTCTTCATGGATCTTCCTGTCTTTTTTACTTTCCATTGTAATCCAATGGGACTTCAACCTTTCCACATGTATCTGCTCCTCTCCTCACTTTCTATTATGTTGCTTAGTCTAGCTTTAAATATATACACATATGTATGTATTTGTGTATGTGTACATACAGATGTTTAAAAATATATATATAGAGAGAGAGCCCTAGATGGTTTGGCTCAGTGGATAGAGCATCAGTCTATAGGCTGAAGGGCCCAAGGTTCGATTCAAGTCAAGGGCACATGACTGAGTTGTGGGCTCGATCCCCAGTGTGGGGCATACAGGAGGCAGCCAATCAATGATTCTCATCATTGATGTTTCTATCTCTCCCTCTCCCTTCTCTGAAATCAATAAAAATACGTTTTAAAAAAGAATGAAAAAATGTATATATACACACAAAGAGTAAACATCAGATGAGGTAGATACATGTATTAATTCGTTTGAAGTTTATTTTTTATGGGAGATAGCTAACTTTTTCCCCTAAAGTTGTGGCCACTTGTCCCTCTATCATGTATTGAATGGTTCATTCTTTCCTTATTGCTTTAGGATACCTTTTAAAATAAACTCTATTCCTGCATATATGTGGATCTCCTTGGAATTTCTAATCTGCCATGTTTATCTGTGTACAGAACACATTCTGTAGCGTGATTGATACAGCTCCCTCACCCCTGCCCCTGTTCCTGGAACATTTCATAGTTTCATGTCTTTTCTGACATAAGAACTTTAGAGTGGATTGTCAGTTTTCATTTCAAAGTCCTGTTGAGATTTTCATTGGCATGAATTTAAATCTCATAGTTTGATTTGGAGGAAAGTACTATCTTAAGACTTACGAATCTTCTTATCCAAAAATGAGGTTATGTTTGTCCTTTTGTAAAGTGTTATTTTCATGTGGGTCTCTAATGTTTCCGGTTCAGTTTAGTCTCAGGAATCTGAGAGTTATTTGTTGTTATGAATAGGTCTTTTAAAATTACATTTCTAACCGTCACTGGTGTGTAGGAAAGCTGTCCATCTTTGTGGGCTCACCTAATCTAAATGAATTCTGATTCTCTTGCTGACAAAAGAGTAAAAATCTGCTAGAGGTAGGTTTACCTGATCCTTTATGCTCATTTCTGTTCTTGAATTGTAGAGGCTAGGACCTCCAGTATAATGTTGAGTGGCACCCTTATTTGTTCCTCTCTTAGCAGGAGTAGTTCTCGTGTTTTCTTGCTTTAGGTTTCTCACAGATAACCTTCATTAGGCTGAAGGTATCTCCTTCCGTTCTAGCTTACTGAGGGGTTTTTCTTCACTCAACACATCATGATGAATTTTTACATCTATTGAGATAATCAAAAGATTTTGTTTTATTGTATTGATTTTCATTAATAGATTCCCTAATATGGAACCATTCTCACATTCTGATGTAAACCCTGCTTGATTTTATAATATTTAGTTAGGATTTTTATATCTTTCAGGCAAATTTCACTTTTTTTAAATTTTATTTTTAGAGACAGGAAGGGAGAGGGAGAGAGAACATTGATATGAGAGGGAAACAGGGAAACATCGATCCACTGCCTCCTGCACATCCCCTACTGGGGATTGAGCCCACAGACCGGGCTTGTGCCCTGACCTGGAATAGAACCAGCGACATTTCAGTGCACAGGATGCCCAACCAACCAAGCAACACCAGCCAGGGCTCACCTTTTGTTTTAATGATCTGAGCTCCCTATCCCATTGGATAACAATTATGCTGGCATGTAGAACTGGTTTAGAAACATTTCATCTTTTTCTTCAGGTTTGAATTTATAGAAAAGGAATTATTTGTTTCTTCAAAATTTGGTGAAATTTATTTATAAAAACATCTGCACTTAGGCATTCCATCCAAGTTTTCTATCCTGGAGTCAATTTTGATAACTTTTTTTAAAGAGTCATTTTATGTATAGTTAAGGTTTTGGGAGGCAAAATGTCATGTGTAGTAATTGGCATAAGTGACAAAATCTCACTTGAGTTGGAATCAGACAAGCTCATTGGCCTGAGATCTGAGAGCAGAGCTTTAGGCAGAGCTGACCCAGGGCCAGCGTGGTTCCTCGGGGCTCATTGTTTCTCGGGTTCCTCGGGTTGATGGGCCCCTTACTCCCTACAGGAGGCTCCCCTTTCCACTCCGTCCTTACAAAGCGTTCTTTCCTCATGATTCATGTATTTCCAGAAAGAATAGTTGTCTTGCTCAGTCACCTGCCCTCTCTTGGGCAATCACTGTGGCCAGGGCTGAGGAGGGAGTTAGGGAGCTGAGGGGAGGCAAGATGAGCCACCCCTGATCCATATGACATGTTTCCCATGGAATAGAGGTTGTCCCAGAAAAAGGGAAAGGAGTGAGAGCAAATCAGACCAGCAGGTATCCGTCCTGGTTTCTGTGTATTTTCTTTGACTAGCTTTGCAAATGCCTACTTTATTGGCCTTTTCCTGTTTCTTTGGGTTTATTTTCTGATTTCTACCTTCTGAGTTGTATGTTTTGCTAATTTAATTTTTTTTCTTTTTCTTTTTTTAAATATATTTAGATCTGTAAGTTTTCCTGTGACTGCTGCCCACTGTGTGTGATATTTTTGGCATTGTGTCTGTCAGCTTGGCCTTACGTTTTCTCCAGTTCTCGATGATTCTGCAACTCACCTAATAGACCCTGTTTTTCCTCTGAGACCTTTTCATCTCCACTTCTCCATCTGTTAGCCGCTTAGCTCCTGGGGATTGCAGCTCAGAATCTTGATGGAGGTGGAGTCCTTGTGTTCTGCGTGCTTCTCCCCTTTTCATTCTCTGACGCTGAATTCCACCCGTCTCTCAACTCTGGTGGAATCCGACTGTGTGAATAGATCTTCAGAACGAGCTGAGTGTTGTAAGGGCCCCTTTCCCTCCCCAGTGCCATGGACAAGCCTCATGACTGGTCACCTCACAGTATTGACCCCTCCTGCAGTCAGGCTTGCGATTTGTGGCCCTCAGGCTCTGTACCTCTGTCCCTTTAGGACCAACCTTCTCAGCCAGGCTATTCCACTATTTCTCCCCGCAGCCCGGCTCCCTTTCTCCCCGGTCATCCAGCCACCCATATACAAGGTGGGCAAAAGTAGATTTACAGTTATGAGTACACAGAAGTTTATTCTTGTATTATTATTTATTAATTGCATTGTTTTCCATACAAACAACTGTAAACTTACTTTTGCCCCATCTTGTATGTGTACCAAGGAGCACACTCGACAATCCAAGTTAACCACATGGGTTTTCTCCTTTAAATCTGAAAATGTGGTGACATCTGTGTGTGTGTGTGTGTGTGTGTGTGTGTGTGTGTGTGTGTGTGTGTAGATACCTTGACACAGTTTCCCACATTAAAACATCCTTGCATTCCTGGAATAAGAATCATGACATTTTTTCAGTATGTTGCTGGATTTGTTTTTCTGATATTTGGGACACTTTGGCACTCAGGTTCCTAAGTGAGATGGCTTGAGCTTTTCCTTCCTGTGCTGCCCTTGTCTTGTTTTTATATTAAGGTTATGCAAACCTCCTAAGATAGACTATTCTCTATTATTTATTTTCATTACATGTGTTCATGTTAAGATTGGAAGTTTGCATTTCTTAAATTTTTGATAAAACTTTAAAACTAAAGTGCCTGATATTTTGGGGATGATGAGTAGATTTTTAACTCTAAGTTTTTATTAATAATAGATTGCTCTGTTCTTGAGTCAGTTATTTTTTCAAGGAAAAATATTTTTGTAGTTTCTCATTTTTTATTTGTGGTTTCAAATTTATTGACACAAAATTGTTTATAGAATTGCTTATGTTTATAGTCTTGACTGTACCCAGGTTATGTTTTCTTATTTACATGTAATATTATTTATTTGTTATTTCTCTCTTTTTTATCCTGTCAGCCTTGGCAGAAGTTTATTAGTCTACTAGTGCCCTGGTGCACGGATTTGTGCACATTGAAAGGAAATTCATTAGAAGGTGGCTGGGGGGGCGGGACTGAGTGACACAGGCCGGACATGCCCTGGAGCCAACCTCCTGCAGTCCCTCCCCTGGCTGGCCACACCTGGGGCCACGGCTTGAAGGTCGTCTGCGGTGTGAGTGGGGTCCCTCTGCCTGGCCTGCAGGGATCTGGCTGAAACCGGCTCTCCTACATCCCCTGAAGGGTCCCAGATTGTGAGAGGGTGGTTCTTGGATGACACCCCAAAATCGGGCTCCCTCCTCTCTGGTTCCAGGTGCACCTGAGAACCACAATTGCAGCTCGGCAGCTCCTGCGTTGAGCATCTGCCCCCTAGTGGTCATTGTACGTCATAGGTAACGGTTGGACTGTCACTTAGGCTTTTATATATATAGATTCCAAGTACCAAATTTTTGTTTTTTGTTGCCATTCCTCTTTACTGTTAGCTTCCTCATATTTTTAAAATTCCTGCTCTTGCCGTATTTCCCCTATACTTATATTCTTTGGGTTTATTCTGTGGTTTTCTAACCTTTTTGGTAGGTTACTTAATTAGCTCATTAATTTTCAGCTTTACCTCCTTGCACACCCCAAACTAGAGGGAATTTTCAAACTTAAAGAAAAGATTAAAATTGTAAAATAAGTACCTGTAATACCCTTCATGAGGGCCCCTGTGGGGAGCCGGCACGACCATGGCATACTCAGCACCAGGGCACCTTATATGCCATGCCAGCTCAGCCTGGTTCAGTGACCCTGAGTGGGGTTGGTGAAAGGCTTAGAAAAGACAGACAAGAGAATGAGCTGGGTCTCGGTGGGACGCTGCCCCTCTGATGGACAGCGCCAACGCCCACAAGCCGTCTCTTTATTTTATAGCAGATGCCACGAGGCAAAGTAGGGGAGTGATCAAGATGTTTACAGCATTCTCGTGGGTTTCAATCCTACTCAACTACATGCACCTGAACTCTATCAAGACCACATCACTCAGGCACGTGGGGCCACATGTTCAGACCATAGGTTCAAGCTCACAACTCCAGCTGTTGGCTATCATTGTGCTGGGCGGGCTCTGCCCTCCAGCTGGGACGTGCACGTGGTAACGAGAGGACTGTGCCCTCTCCTCAGTCCGAGGCTTGAACCTGTCCAAACACCGTAGCCGCGCCCCATAGGCCCCGATTTATAACATTTGCCATATTCATTTTTCTGTAAACACAACACACATAGCATTTTGGGGGGTTTTGTTGTTGTTGGTTTTTTTTTTGCTTAAACAACAGCAGTTTATTTTTTTCTAATTCTGAAGGCCAAGGCCTGAAGTCCAAGATCAAGGTGTCAATAGGTTTGGTTTATTCTGAGGCACAACGCACATAGTTTTAATTTAATCATTATATCTCTTTAGTCTCTTAATTTAGAACAGAAGACACCTTAATGTTTACTGTTCTTTATAAAATGGACTCTTGGCAAGTTCAGGCCAGTTATGTTATAAAACTGTCCTGCGATTGGGTTTGTGTGATTGCTGTTGTGTGCTCAGATTTGGGTCCCTTTTAGCAAACAGCCTAGAGCTGATGGGTGCTTATTGCAGCTCCCGAGGCGTGTGGTTTCCTCAGTAGGAACCAGTCATCACTAATGTCACGGAAGTCAGGACACCAGCAGTGGCTCACGTTGGTACAAGACACGCCAAAGGCCCTGTGGAAGTAAAGGCGCATTGCCCGCCTTTCCTGGTGACACGGGAAAGGGCATTAGCAACGGCTGGCGCTGTCTCCTGAGTGCCAGCGCTGGCGGGCTCTTTCCAGTCACTGCCATGATAGCCTGACGACGCTCAAGTACCCACTCGGTTTGGAACCCTTGCTGGTTCACAGTGAGGCGCCAAGTACCAGAAACCGCTGTTACTGGCCGTCCGGGTTGTTGAGCATGGAACAGTGCTGGGGCTGTTCTCCTTCATTCCCGGAGAAGCCCACTCTTCTCCTGGGTGTGCCCTGTGGTCCCGCCGCATGACCTTGGCGGGTGTGAGGAGTAATCGTTCCTGGCTCCATGTTCAGCAGACACTGACAGAGCTTCCGCCAGGGGTCGCAGGAAGCACGCTCAAGCGGAGCCTCAGCCATGTCCCCGGGCTGCACACCCAAACCACCGTCCCACTCCAGTCTCGGGCAGCAGTCTGTCCGACCAAAGGGTCCCGCAGCAGTTGTGCCTGGTCCACCGCTGGTGGCACAAGGACGTCCCCACGGGGCCGTCACTCACCAAGGCCCCTCAGCCCCTCCCCCCGGGCGCACAGACTGCTCAGGGCCCGGGAGAGCGGGGAGCTGCCCTCGTCTTTCCCAGATCAGGTGCGGGGGCCTCACACCGCACTGTCCATGGCTGAGCGTATCTCACCGCCGCCGCCACCGCCGGAAACCCTGCTTCAGGAAACAGCACGGGGCTCAGAAGGCTGCGGGACACGAGTGGGCGGAGGGGCCGAGACCTCAGAACTCGAATCGCTGAAGGGTCTTCTCCCCGGGGACCGCCTCACCCTGTGTCAGTAGCTCCCCTCCTAGAAACTGCTGAAGCTTTCGGACTCATCCCTCTGCTTCCTCTCTGAACTCCCAAGTGCCTTCCTCCTTCATGTAGGTCCCATAATTCAGCATTTTACTCCCATAATTCAGCACTTCGGTGATCAGGTCTCTTATCAATCCTCTATATTACCTGTGGCCACAGATAGCTTTGTGAGAGGAGGCCTCTGTAGTGAGGTCCTCCCCTTTTTTGGTCCCCCTTTCTGTCCACAGCTGACATTTTGGGGGGACCCCTGTCTCTCTTCCCTACTCCCCAAGACAGTGCATATATTGGTACAAAGGGAAATTGGCTTCTCTAAGTGTCCCCTAGAGCAGGTGCACAGAGGAAGAAAGGCCAGGGATCTGAGGAAGGGAAGGTAATGTGGTGTGTTAAGTCTAGAAGGTATGGGGCCTGAAATGCCAGGCTAAGGGATTTGGGGACCAGAATCCCCTGAGATGGCAGGAACTGGTGCCTCAAGAATCAGGGAAGGGGTGTGGCCCAATTGGCTGGGGCCCAGCCTGCTAGAGTGGAGGCCCTGGGTGAGGCCAACTCCATCTTCCTAGGGTGTTCGAGTCTGAGAAATGGCCAAGGGGGAGCCACTTTGAGTCTCACCACAGCCCTGTGAGCAAGGTCAGCCACCCCATCCTATACCAAGGCAGATATTCAGACCAGCAGCATATGGGAGTTTATCACCAACAGACACAAGGGACTTCTGGAAGATGAACCTCAGAAAGAATGAAAATGACCCAGAGGAGAGAACTGAAAAGCAAGAAGGAACGAGGAGCAAGTTCACTAATAATGATGCTAATTTGGGGGTGGTCCTTAAAGTCAGGAGATGAATATCCACCATTTCTCCTGTCTACTGTTGATGGACATTTGGGTTGTTTCCCGTTTGGGACAGTTATAAATAGTTCTGTTCTGAACATTCCTGTTTGTGTCTTTGGCTGAACATATGTACATTTTTCCGTTGCTAAGCCAACATTTTTTAGCTCTCCTGAAACCAAGTTTTATAATGGAAATTTTAAAACACTCATAATGAGATAATGAACCCCTGTACCCATTACCATCTTCAATAACTATCACCATTTTGCTAATCCCTTCTCCCCATATTTCTTGATATTTTTTACTATTGGAGTAACTGAAAGTAAATTCCAGACTTATCACACCCTTCTATTTGTGTATATATGGTAATACACATATATATGTATTTACTGAAGTAATGAATGTTCTCAACTATGCTATACACCAGCCCCGGAAGTCTGAGATCACGCCCCCATTGTGCAGATAAGAACACCAAGACTCCACGCTAAGGTGCTGCCCGAGGTCAGCCAGAGTAAATGGAAAAGCACCCCGCTGGCTCGCCCCCAGGCTCCGGCAGAGTTCACTGACCCTCACTCACACCACCCTCCTTGGAGGCATTGCTGCCCCAGTTCCCAAGGGGCCGGGAAATACTGCTGGTGGGACCCCACCACTGAGCAGCAGAGCTGAGTGCACCCCCTCCCTGGGGGCTCAGACCTCAAAGGATTCAGGGGTCCCTGACCCTCCTACCTCCTAGGTGCCGAGCTGACTTGTTGCTGCCTCCCTGCCAGTCAGGTGGGCAGGCCGTCTGGGGAGGTGTTAGCACGCATCAGGGCAGGGGAGGGCAAGCACCTGCCTGGGCGTCAGCAGGCAGATGGTACCAACCAGGAGGCCTGTCTCTGAAAGACCTTCCAAGTTCCCGGTTCACCATTTACTGTCTGCCCAGTCGCTAGAGTCAGAACTGAGAGGACTTCTGGGCCAAACCTGGTCAGGTCAGGTCGGTCCATTGTTGCTGTAGACATTTCTGGCTCCGACGAGGGGGGCAGCCTCTGCACAGGCCATTTCCTGCAGCAGATGAAGCATGAGCTTTGCCGCAAGCTTAGCCAGGGCCAGCGCCACAGTGCCAGGGACCCTGGCTGCCTGTCAACACCAGACGGGCCTCAGGCTTTGGAGAAATAGACCGAGATCCCCAAATCCCATACCCAGTCTAGACACCCCATGGACACCTCCCTGAGGGACCTGCGGAAGCAGCCGAAATTACATCAGATCCAGACCTCAAAACAGGAGAAAAGAGTGACTGCTGGGTGCCATCAAACACTCGTCAAAAGCAATTGGTTAAGGCAACTGTATTTTGTTCTTTGCTTACATTTTTCCACTTCAATTACTTACAAAATTCATTTTGCTCCTATGTATTTTTTCATTAAAAAAAATCTGAAGCATCTGGAATGTATTTGGGTATCGGTGGAGGCAGGACGCAGCTTCTGTGCAACCCCCATGGGAGCCACTTGTCATCTTCCCCTTCCAGGGCTCTGGGGCGTCCACAGAGCGTGCTCCAGCCTCCTCCAGAGTTCACTGTCTTCCCTGCTGCAGCTGCTCCCGGACAAGTCTGGGAGGCGCTCTAAGGAACGCTGCCCTGAGCACTCACTCTTCTCCACAGGCCAAGGGGGTCAAGGACCATGGGGTGGCCCCTCCACCCTGCGCACAGCCCAGGCCCTGCCCTGCCAGGCTGGGCAGTCCTGGGCCCTGGAGGGCAGTGACTCGTGTAGCACTGGAAGCCAGGGCCGACCAGGAGCCCGAGTCTCTAAACATCTTCCATTTCTTACCGGAACGCCAGCCTGGCAGAGGACAAGGCCTGGCCGACAATGTGTCGGGAGCTGTGCTACCTCAGCCGGGGCAGCGGTGGGGCTGAGAGGATGAACCACTGGCTTCCCGGCGGCTGGTGCCTAGGGCGGGAGCGGAGGGTTTTCTCAGAGGCCTGGCTCGTCCCCTCCGTCCACCGTGTTATCTGTGCCATCAGAGACCAGGTCTCACCCAGTGGAGGCCAGACTCCAAGGCAACTCAGAGGGGCCTCGCTCATTTCTGACTTCCCGGTGGATGAATGAATGAGCTCATTTCGTTTTCACAGGACGTCCTGCACAAACGGCAGAGCTAAGGCTCAGAGAGGTTCAGTGACGCCTGAGGCCACAGAGCTGACCACTGAGCCTGCCGGCACCGCCTGCCTCTCCGCTGAGGTCTAACCCGGGAATCTGCACCATGACGAGGGAGGAAAAAATAAGGAGGGAACTTTATTTAATATTAAAGTTGGGGAGAGGGCCGGAGGGGAGGACGGCTTCACTTGGTGATGGTGTTCCTGTAGAGAGAAGAAGGGCGTGAGGCTGGAGTGCGGGCACCCAGGCCCTCCGCCCGCCCATCCCATGGCCCCGGCCACTCACGCGTTCATGCTCTTGCCGCTGCCGCTGAGCACGATGTACGGTGTCTTCTGGGCCTTTTGCTTTTCCTGGAGCAAAGCCACCGTGCCCAGGGGTGTGTCGCTGGAGCTCATCTTCTTCAGGAGCTGTGGGGTCACGGCCCGTCAGCACTAGGGGGGAGCACGCGGCCCACCAGCCACCCCAGAAGCAGCAGAGGTAAAGCCACCCCAAGTCATCCCATGGCCACCCACCGCCTCCTCGTCCAGCTTCTTCATCCTCCGCTCCGTCTTCATCTTGCCCGAGCCTTTCCCGTGGAAGCGGTGGGACAGCTGTCGGAAAGCCTGGGGACACGGCAGGGACACGTTAGAGCCGCCTGTGTCCCACAGGGCGGGGGGGGGGGGGGGGCACCTGAGCCGGGGTGGTGGGCCGGGGATGAGAAGGGAAAACGGGCTCAGGAGAAGGATGTGCTGCGCTGGGGGCCTCAGGATTCCCGTGACACCTGCTGGGCCGAGGCCGGGCCAGGACACAGGATGGAGGGAGGCAGCTAGCAAACCCGGGGAGTGTGTGAGCAGAGGGCTGGGGGTGAGGATGGGACACAGGGAGGAGGCAGGAGAGTCAGGCCAGGGCTGGCGGCAGGCGCGGGTGTGAGAGCACAGGGGCAGTCCAGGGCCTGGATATGCCACCAGAACGGTGGCCCTGAGGGCACATCAAGCCACTGAGAGGGCAGGTGAGCAAAGGAACCAAGGCACCTGTCCCCCCCTCCTGTCGGGCCTGTGAGGGGGACTGCGATGCCCACCAGAGAGAGAAACAAAGGCACAGAGGTTCGGGCAGTTCTCCAGGGCCCCCAGCCAGTGGTCAACTGAGCCCAGACCCCGTGGTACCCCGAGGGCCCCGTGCCAGAGGCCTCTCACCTCCTTGGGTGTGAGTTTTCGGCCCGTCTCATCCACATACTCGATCTTAACATCAGGCTTATAGCCGTCCTTCTCCTTGAAGTCCTGGGTGAAGCCCCGGTACTCCTCCCGCCGGCTATACTTGTCATCGATGGCCCTGGCGAGAGACGGGGGGCCTCAGGGCCAGCCACTGCCCACCCTGCCTGGGTGCCCACGCTGCCTGGGTTCCGGCAGTCCCGAGCTGGTGCCAGCCCCTGGCCTTCTGCCCACCCCTGCTGTGCTCACATCTTGTCCTCAATGCAGTACACCGCTGACGGCAGGGACTTGTTGGGCGCCTTAACCCGGGCCACCTTCTGCACTGTCGTCTCCAGCAGTCCTGGGGAGAAGGGTGGTGAGACTCCAGGATGTCCACCCCACAACAGGGGCCCAGCCCCAGGGCAGGCCTGATGCCCCCGCCTGCACAGAAGGCGCTGTGGAAGCCTCACAGCCGTGCTGTGGGAGTAAAGGCATCAGGCCTGTGTGCAGACAAAGGAAAGAGACTCGGAGAAATCAGGCCCTTGCCAAAGGCCACCAAGTGAACGGCACGCTGGGACCCTAATGCCAGGGGCTCTGTGCCGTGGCCTGGACGCTTCCAGTCCCCACTCTTCCTCGGGAGACACTGAGCCCTGAGGGGTAAGTGGTGCTTTGTAGAGGGACAGGTGAGCACAGCCATCAAAAATGGGGTGATGCAGCCCTAGCTCGTATGGCTCAGTGGAGAGAGCATCAGCCCAGGATAGAGGGTCCCAGGTTTGATTCTGGTCAAGGACATGTACCTCGATTGCAGGCTCAATCTCCGGCCCTGGTTAGGGCGCATGCAGGAGACAACCAATCAATGTGTCTCTCTCACATCGATGTTTCTCTCTCTCCCTCCTTTCCACTCTCTCTAAAACAATGGAAAAATATCCTCGGGTGAGGATTAACAAAAAAATAAAAATAAATGGGGTGATGTAGAGCAGGCCAGACACTCCAACGACTGCCCCACAACAGGTGCAAAGGAGTAGCTCATGGGTCCTGGGGGCGTGGCTCATAGCACTGAGAACAAGAGACACATCAGAGGGGACAGGGGAGCCATGCAGGCACCTGGCTGTCACAGCACCAGGCCCCGGCAGGGCTCATGGTGCCCGGAGCCCTTACCTTTGTTCTGACACAGGAGCAGCGCGGCTGCCAGCCCTCTATTCACGATTGGCTCCTCGTCCAGGATGGTGGTGGAGGAGGCAGAGAACTGGGAGTGGCACACGGTGGTGAGTGGGCCACATGACACTTCTCACCCCTCACCCAAAGTCACCCCCACCACACCCTGTGAGATTATGGACCCCATCTACGGGGGAGGGGACGAAGGCTCTGAGACACTGAGTAACTAGCCCTGGATCTCAGAGCTGGGCTGGAGTCCAGGTGGTCTGCCTCCAGCCTCAGCCCCCAACCCCACACCCCACAAGGCTGTTCCCTGCCCTTCCATCCTCCCAGCCCCCAGCTTGCTCCTCCCTCAACTCACATCCTGATGCTGCTTCTCCTCATCCAGGTTGACTGTGCTCCAGCCAATGTTCTCCTCCCCGTCAGACTCAGAGCCGCCGTTGGCTGAGCGTTCCTCGTCCCGTTCGAAGTCCTGGAGGACAGAAGACCAGCATCAGCCCAGGCAGCGCGTCCAGACACAGCTCATCACCGAGGCCCACTGGGCCCGACACCGATGCCCACACCGGGCCGCCGCCAAGAGCAGAGCAGGTCAGTGAGGGGAGCTGCCTGCAGACTCACCATGAGCTCCTCCTGCTCCTCCCGGTTGCCGGCCAGCCCGTAGGTGGGGATCTCCCCCAAGGTGCGGCAGAACTCGGACGTGGCGTTGAACACGATGGTCCCCTTCCGCTCCGGATCCTCATCCTCCTCCAAGCCCCGCTGGCGGGACTCCAGCTTCTTCACAATCTCCACCACCTAGAGGAGGGAGCAGCTGTGGGCAAACCCAGAAGTTCCTAGGGCGGTGCCATTGAGACCCAGGAACCCAAGATCTTCCCTGGTGGTAGCAAGACAAGCCATTCCTACCGCCTGCAGCAGCCTGTGCTGGTCTCCATGTCCTCCTGACCCCTACCGCTCTCCACCTGCACCTGCATCAATCTCACTCTGCTCCAAACCATCAATGGCTCCCTACGCCCTGTGAATCAAGATCCAAAAGCCTACATGGCCCTGGGGACCAAACCCTGCTCCTACCTCAGGCCACCCTCCTACATGGCATGGCACCGAGGCCCCTCAAAACTCCGCCCCTGACATTATCCCCCCGACGCACTCACTGTCCTCTCTGTTGTGTCACTGCCATCAGCACACAAGGATTATCGGGATCTCCCCTCCTTGAAAATATCCTCAACCCCACAGCCCCACTGCTCTGCCCAACAGCAACCTCCTCAGCAGAGTTTCTAGAAACCACATCTACTTCTGCACCCCTTCCCTTCCATTTTATTACCTTCCTTTTTTATTTGGAGAGTACGTTTATTAAAGCTAGGCACAGTGAAGCAAAGGGCTTAGGATACAAGAAGCAACAGGAGAGAGCCTAGGCCGTGTTCTGCTTCGGCTCTCTAGAAACATATAGGAAAGTGAGCCACCGTGAGGGCGCATGCAGGGGGCAACCAATCAACCTGTCTCTCTCATGCTGACGTTTCTCTGAATACCCAGCCCAAGATACCAACCCGCCAGGTATTCTATCGTGTCGCCTTGTTCTGTCCGCCTGTCTAATCGCCATCAGAAACTACTGCTTGCTCACGTGTTCGCTGATGTCTCTCCCCCACCCCCAGTTAGAAAGTCAGATCCATGCGCGCAGAGCCCCTTGGCTGCCTGTTCCCCAGCGCTCCAGCCACGAGGGCGACGCCTTACTCACAGTGGCATGCAACATGTATTCACAGAAGACAGGGAAGGGTCTGACCCTAAAACATCATACAGCGAAAACACTACAGAAATCTAAAAATCTGCAAATAATGTTATTAAACAAAAAAGAAAATCAAGATTGGAATTCAGGCCCAGCCAGCGTGGCTCAGTGGTTAAGCATCAACCTATGAACCAGGAGGTCACGGTTTGATTCCTGGTCAGGGGCACATGCCTGGGTTGCATGCTCAATCCCCAGTGTGGGGTGTGCAGGAGGCAACAGACAATGATTCTCTTTCATCACGAGTGTTTCTCTCGCTCTCTCTCTCCCTCTTCCTTCCTCTCTGAAATCAATACGAAATAAAGACTGGAATTCAGGTGCACCCTACAAGGGCACAGGTGCCTGTGCTCCTAAGAACCGGCCATCACAGGCCACCTGTCATTCTGTCCTGCTGAGGCCCTCACCCTCCTGTGCCCGCACACAGCCTGAGGGTCCCTTACCTTCTCGCCGCTGTCCCGCAGCTGGTGTAGCTGCTGCAGCTGCCGTAACCGGCGGCCCTTCTCCAGCTGCTTCTGCAGCTCCAGCTCCGCCTCATCCTCCTCCAGCAGCTCTGGGGACCCAGGTGGTGGTCCGCCTTCCTCTGGACAGAGGAGATGCCTGTTCAGATCCTCCTCCTGGACCCTAGGCCTTTTCCCTGCCCCTCCCCACACCCTCAGGAAGCTGGGGTCCCCTCACCCTCATCACTGATATCCATGTTTTCCACTCGGGTGTCATCTGACGGGGGGGGCTGAGACACCGGCTCCTTTTCTTCATCCTCCTCCGGGGCCTCCTCATCTCCCTCGGGCACGCGGCGCCGACCCCGGCCCCGCAGTCTGGGGGAGGAGACCTCTCCAGTGAGCATCGGCCCCTGGGTCAGCCCAGCCCTCAGACCCCACCTGTGTCCATGCCCACCTGGAACCAAAGTCCCCATCTTGAGTCTGGTCCCCAAGAGGCAGCAAGTCGTCAGCCCGCACTACCACCTCCTTCTCCTTCTTTCGGATCTTCTTCACCTTCCGCTTGGTCTTTTTAAAGGTCACCTGAGGGGCGGGGAGGAGAGAGAGACATGAAGGAGGAGGGGGGAAGCGGGCGACCACAGCCCACGAGAACGAACACTTCTTACACAGAAACAAGACGTGAGGTGCATGCGAGTGTCGTCCCACCATTGAGATGAGGAAAACAGGCACAGAGGTTAGGTAAGTGCCTGCCCAAGGTCACCTCGCAGCTAAGAAGGAGAGCTGGGCTTGTGGCTCTTGGGACTGAGGCCCCAGAGCCTGCTCTCAGCCACTCAGCCATGCAGTGTACTGAGCCAGCTGTCGGCCTGTGTCCATTCAGTCATCACAAGTGCAAAACCCACATCCAGCTGTAACATGGCCGCTCGCCAGGCGCTAACCCTGGCAACAGCCCTTAACAGTGGCTCCTCACCCCACCTCAGGTGCCTCAGGCGCACAGTTAAGCGGCTCACCCCAGGCACAGGCTGGCTACGTGGCAGAGCCTGAACATGAAGGCAGGTCCACCTGGCCCACAGCCCTGTTCTGTCTACACCCACCCACCTGGCATCTCCCCAGGGCAGCCAATCACTGCTCCTCCACAGGGACCAGCACCGCTGGCAGCCTAATCGCCCTCCTTAGCTCACTGCCCCCGTGACAAGTGTGGGCAGTAGCTGAGGGCTCACCATCTCCTCTGGCGTGAGGTACTCGGAGGCGAGCCGCGGCCCGACCATGCTCAGGGACTGAGCTTGCAGCCGCAGTTTGGTGCGGATCTCTTCCAGCTCACGTTCCCGAAGGCCGTCGGCAATGCCGCCCTGCTCCAATCGGAAGGAGTGCGGCCGCTCGCCCTCCAGCTCCTCGTCGTACTTGGCCAGGATGGAGCGGGGTTTTTGCTGCAAGGCAAGAGGTACAGGTTGGGACCCAGCCTGGCTCATGAAAAGCCACAGAGCCACCCATTCCTCATGGCCCCACTGCCCAGGTTCCCTGCTCCCGCGCCCGCGGCCCGCCTGCCTGTGCCAGGTCATCCACACTCTCATCCTCTGCATAGGGCAGGTAGTCGGGCTTCTTCTTCCGCAGCTCCACGTTTTTCTCTGCCCGCTCCTTATCCACCAGGTTCACGTTCACCAGCACGTCTTCCTCCTCCTGCAGCACGCCTGGGGACAGGGCAGAGGCCACTCACACTTGCCCCCAGATCAGCGGTGCCTGTGTCCCCAACCAGAGGACCCAGCTCAACCCACCTTTGTCCTTAAGGGTAAGGATCATAGTCTGCCCTTCTTGGAAGGAGTCAATGGCATGCTCCACAGTGAGGCCCTGCAGGTCCCGGGCACTGTACAGGTCCTAGAAGGGAGGGGCAAGTCCGGCGGAGTCAGGAGCCCTGACCCACCCCACCCGGGGATCCCAGCACCAGGACAGCAGTGCCACCCCAACCCCACTGCCCCAGAACCTCACCTGCCGCCTCTGCCCGAACTCCTCCTCCACCAGAGTGCTGACACCAAACTCCTGGTCCATCTCCTCCAGCAGCTTGGCCTACAGGACAAGGCGGGGGGCGAGTAGGGGCGCCTATGACCTCAGGCCATCGGTTCACCAGAAGACACTCAGGCTTTAGCAAGTGGGAGTGCACAAAGGGCAGGCCGTGCAGGCAAGCCACTGAGAATCAAAACAGACTCCACTGACCGCAAACCTCCTACCTCTCTGAGCCCAGCCTCACCTCCCAGGGGTCAGCCTCCTGCCTCACCAGCTGGTCAGGTCACCAGAGGCACTGGGCAACCACCCCCAGCTGCCCAGGGCCTCACCCTCTTCTCTGCCAAGTCCTTCTCCTTCTGCAGCTGCCGGCTCCTCTCGATCCAGGCTGCAGTGTCGTCCAGCCAGGGGTCATCCTCCCCCAGAGTCTTTATCTTCCTGAAGGGAAAAGAGGGACCTTTTGGGGGCCCAGCTCCAGCTCCCCCACCCCGACTGCAGAGCTCCTTGGCAGCTCCTCGGGCCCTTGCCTTGCCCGCCCTGGCTGAGACCCCCTCACCCCAGCTTTTGGTTCAGGAGGCGCTTTTCTTTGGCAGCTGCCAGCTTTTCTCGTAGCTCCTCTCGCTGTCGCAAGGCCATAGGGTTGATGATATCGGCTGCCACGGGCTCCTCCTTGGTGCCCGCCTCTGGAAGGGGGGCCCAGACGTGAGGCTATGCCTGCCCATGGCTGGTGGGGAGAGGAGGGAGCCACTCACCCTGCCCCCTTCCAGCTCAGGGGGCCAGAAGGGGCCAGGAGAAGGGGGAAGGACCCTTTACCTCCCTACTGCCACTTTATCCCCACACTCCCGTGTCACCCCACACAGCATGACGGGACCCTCCGTGCCTTCCCGAGCCCCTCAAATCATGCTTAAAAAGAGCCCCAAACCCCCAATCAATTGGTAGCTGCTGTGCACATCTCTCAGCCCAAATAATGCTACCTCACGGCCAGAGTGAGGGGCAACGCCAACTGTTCAAACGTAAATAAGCTGAGCTGCTGTCTGTGGAGCAGCCACTCTAGTCTCACTGTTTCACTAATAAACTCTCTTTCACTTTAAACTAAGGGAGGAAGGGAGGATGGAAAGAGAGAAGGAAGGGAGGGAGGGAGGGAGGGAGGGAGGGAGGGAGGAAGGGAAGGAGGAATGGGAGAGGATAAGCTGGCGCCATTATGAAAGCAAGGAGTCCCATGCCTATCAGCAAGTACACACCCACAGGACCACCAACTGGCCCTGAGCCTGCGCTCCAACCCCATTTCCTCCGCCCAAACGCCCTCCTTCACCACCATCCGCAGCCACACACTCACCCTTCTTGACGGCATTGACTTCCAAGGGTTTCAGCCCCAACTTTGCCCGGAGTTTACTGAGAATGAGATGAACGCATTAGGAGCTGTCCAAAAGACGGGCACCAAGTGCACTTCTAGACAGACGGAGTGAGAACAGGAGGGGCCTGAATGGTCCCAGGGGTCCCAAACACGGTCTGACCCAGGCAGTCAGGGCAGAGGGAAGGGCACTGGCCTCCAAATCAGGGAGCAGGGGCACTGGGCCAGGCCTGCCCTAACCCATGGGACGCCGTCCTTCCTCTTGGGGCTCAGTGGCCTCCTCTATAACTCAAGTGGTTGCTACCTGATTCACGTGGCACCTCCAATTCCAGCCCGAACGCGTGTCTGAAAGCCCCCCGAAAGCAGCTGCTCCAGACCTACCCGATTCAGAGCAAAAAGGGGGGCACGAAGGAGACAGTACTTACTTGGTCTCCTCGATGCTAAGTGACGAGGCATCTCCTGAGCTGGTTTTGGAACTGGCAGCTGGAACAACAAGAAGTGCGGCTCAGGAGCTGCGCACAAAGCCAAGAAGCCATGTCTTCGGCCCCAGCTGCAGGCCAAAGACGAGGCCTTTCACCAGCACCAGGCCTGGCTGAGACCCCGGAGAGCAGCAGCATTCTCCCACCCCAGTAACTCCTCCTACCCGTTCCAGCCTCTGAGAAGCCCACCTCTTCTACATGCCTGCCTTTCTTGACCCAAAATGCCCAGCTTTCTGGAGTCCTCACTTTGCTACCCTTCCCTTTTCCGGATGCTGTGTGTTCAGCCCATGTTGCCCTCTCTGGCCTCACTCTGACTTGACAAATGACACCTCCCCGAAGTCCTGTTCAATTTTGATCAGAATGAACTGCTCCCCCCAAACTCCATAGCACGGCTGGTCATTTCTGGGCCGGTTACTTCCCAAAGGCAGGGGCCGCGGTGGTGCGTGACCGCGTCCTCTGCAACTCATGTAGCCAAGACATGGACTTAGTGGTGGCTGCCCTGTGCCGGACGTTGGGAACACAGACATAAAGATGCATTTCAGAGGAAAACCAAGATGGTGGCATAGGTAAACACCAGAGATTGCTGCTTAGCACAACCACTTCAAGAATACAACTAAAAGACGGAACAGACATCATCCAGAACCACAGGAAGGCTGGCTGAGTGGAAATTCTACAACTAGAAGGAAAGAGAAAAGCACACTGAGACTCAGAGGAGGCGCACGCAGAGAGGGCTGGCGGCTGAGGACACAGTTGTCTTTTTCAATCGGGAGGGAGTCTCAAGCTCTGAGCTCCAGTTCCGGGCGAGTCTCTGGGGACCCAGACTCATACGGGAGAAACTGGACTGTCTGGCATCGGTCGAAACTCGAGGGCAGCTTTCTCTCAGAGGTGCTTGCAGCAATTGCCGGGACACTGAGAAGCGGGGCCTCTGAGGGCAGACACGGCTGCTTACTCCGCCCTGTTGATCCCCTGGGACCAGACCCCGCCCAAGCCATGCAGGGAGGCTTTTGCATATGAAAGGCCTGGCCCTTTGCAATCTGAAAATTACCTAACAAACTGCAGCTGGCCCAAGGCCCCAGGGCAACTCCCATTGCTTCACAGCTGGCTGGGTAGCTTCAGGTAGAGGCTAGATTAGCACCTCCTTAGAGATCCAGGAGCCAGTGTGCCCGGTGATCAGAGCGGGACCATCCAGATTGCAGCTCCTCAGATCCATAAAGGACACACTCAGGGGGCAGACTCAGTGAGCACCAAAGCCCCACTGAAGCAAGTCTTGCCCCGGAGGGGTATCTCCAGCACAGAAGTTCTCCCACTGCAGACACAGCTGATTCTCACAGCCAATTGGTCTGGAGGTCAATTCCTCCCAGTGATCCTACAATAATCAAGGCTTAACTACAACAAGACTGTGCACAAAGCCCACAAGGGGGTGCACCAAGAGTGTCCACCTCAGGTAACTGGGGAGGCTGAGCCACTGGGCCCTATAGGACACCTAGCACACAAAGCCACTCTGTCAACATAGGGAAGCATAAAAAATGCGGAGACAAAGAAACAGGACACAAATGACAGAAATGGAAGAAAGCAAACTACTGGATATAGAGTTCAAAACCACACTTTTAAGGTTTTTCAAGAACTTTCTAGAAACAGCTGATAAATTTAGTAAGACTCTCAAGAAATCTAGTGAGACCCTCGAGGTTATGAAAAAGGACCAACTAGAAATTAAGCATACACTGACTGAAATAAAGGATATTATGCAGAGTTCCAACAGCAGACTAGAGGATCACAAGAATCAAGTCAAAGATTTGAAATACGAAGAAGCAAAAAACACCCAACCGAAAAAGCAAAATGAAAAAAGAAACCAAAAATACGAAGATAGTGTAAGGAACCTCTGGGACAGCTTCAAGCGTACCAACATCCGAATTATAGGGGTGCCAGAAGAAGAGAGAGAGCAAGATATTGAAAACCTATTTGAAGAAATAATGACAGAAAACTTCCCCTACCTGGTGAAAGAAATTAGACTTACAAGTCCAGGAAGTGCAGGGAACCCCAAACAAAAAGAATTCAAAGAGGACCACACCAACACACATCATAATTAAAATGCCAAGAGCAAAAGACAAAGAGAGAATCTTAAAAGCAGCAAGAGAAAGAAACTCAGTTACCTACAAGGGAGTACCCATACGACTGTCAGCTGATTTCTCAACAGAAACTTTGCAGGCCAGAAGGGAGTGGCAAGAAATATTCAAAGTGATGAACAGCAAGAACCTACAACCAAGATTACTTTACCCAGCAAAGCTATCATTCAGAATTGAAGGTCAGATAAAGAGCTTCACAGATAAGGAAAAGCTAAAGGAGTTCATCACCACCAAAACAGTATTATATGAAATGTTGAAAGGTATCCTTTAAGAAGAGGAAGAAGAAGAAAAAGGTAAAGATACAAATTATGTACAACAAATACACATCTATCAACAAGTGAATCTAAAAATCAAGTGAATAAATAATCTGATGGACCTAGCTGGCTTGGCTCAATGGATAGAGCATCAGCCTGCGGACTGAAGGGTCCCAGGTTCGATTCTGGCCAAGGGCACATGCCTGGGTTGCAGGCTCGATCCCCAGTTGGGGGCGTGCAGGAGGCAGCCGATCAATGACTCTCTCTCATTGATGTTTCTCTCTCTCTTCTTCTCCCTCTCTAAAATCAATAAAGAAATATATTTTTTTAAAAATCTGATGAACAGAATGAACTGGTGATTATAATAGAATCAGGGGCATAGAAAGGGAGTGGACTGACTATTCTTGAGGGGGGAGGAGGTGTGAGGGGGATGCGGGAAGAGACTGGACAAAAATCGTGCACCTATGGATGAGGACAGTGGGTGGAGAGTGAGGGCAGAGGGTGCGGTGGGAACCGGGTGGAGGGGAGCTATGGGGGGAAAAAAGAGGAACAACTGTAATAATCTGAACAATAAATGCCGTAGACCAAAAAAAAAGAGATGCATTTCAAACTCCCTCTGCCCACCTCACAGACCGCAAATAACTTCACTAATCACACAAACAGAGGCTAGACACCCTCAGACGGAGGGCCCCAACCAGCTGCCACCACATGCTCCTCCCCGCTGCGTTCCCACCCCACAACCCACCTCCTCTTACCCCGGCTGGACCCTGGACGTCCACCACTCCAGACTCTTCAAGGTCACCAGCCCCCTTCTTTCTAAACCCAGTGGATTCTTTCCCGGTTTTGCTGGATCTCCTGGGGTGCCTGACACTTGGCCATTCCTTCTCCTGATACACTTTCCACACAGATCCCATGACACAAAGTTCCATGGTTTTCCTCACGGGCTGTTCTACCTCGTTTTCTGTAGTGTCCTGCTCCGCCCACAACTAAAATATGAGCATCGCTCAGGCTCCACTCCTGGTCCTGGCTTCTCACGCCCCACTCTCTCAGGGGGCTCCATTGGCCACCTCACCGCTCATCTCTCCCACACTGCCCCACCCGGCCCGAAGCCTGGGTTCTCTACAGGTGTCTCCCGCTCACATCCGACGCAACGCTCTCCCGAACGGGGCTCATTATCTTGCCCCCAAAGCCTGCTTCCCTCCCACACTCCTCAGCTGCAGTGCATGACGCCACCGCCCACCCAGCTGCTCAAGACAAAATTCCACTCGTCCCCAATTCCTTCTTTTCCTCCCCCATCACTGAAGTGTCCGTCTGTCCGAGTGTCTGCGCCCACTGCTGCTGCCCGGGTGCAGGCCACGCCTGGCCCGGCCCGACTACCCCCGACCCAGTTCTCAGTGCGTGATCGCCGCAAAATACGCATCCGATCCACTCGCTCCCCAAATCAGATCATGGCTCTCTACCACCCGCAGGGCAAAGTTCCAATTTCCTAACAGGGCCCGGGGGCCCTTCGGTTTGGAGCCCTACTAGCCTCTACCTCTGCTGGGAGCCCCGCCCGATTCGCCGGCCCAATGCCAGGTTTCCTCTTGCCTCCGTACACCCGGGTATCACGTCATTCATTCATTCATTCATTCATTCATTCATTCATTCATTCAGCATTCATCCACTCATTCACCCGTTCCATTTACTGAAGGCCTGTGATGCGCCACTGAAAACAAGGCTCCTGCCCCCAGAGTTGAGTAGAGGGAGACAACCGTTAACCCCAAACGCCCTGAAGAAGCCCTTTCAGTCAGTGCTGACAAAGCCTGCGGACGCCCCCGCCCCGAGTGCTGGGCGCTCAGTGCCTTCAAACCCGGGCCCCGGCCGCCCCGGCGCAGGCCCCGCCCTCACCGGCCTCGTAGCCATCGTCCCGCTTCTCCCGCTTCACGCGCCGCTCGGAGGGCTCGGCCTGGCTGCGCTCCCGCCCGTGCGCACCGCTGCGGGCCTCGGTCTCGGACCCGCGCCGCCCGCCCCCGCGCTCGGCCCCCCGTTCCCGGCTCCGCTTCCGTCGTTCGCCGCCGCTGCCGCCGCTGCCGCCGCTCCGGTGCTTGTGTTTTTTGTGCTCTCGGTGTCGCGGCGGCTGCTCAGTGGCGCCCCCGGTGCCGGCCGCCGCCGTGGTGCCGGCCGCCTCCTTCTCCCCGCGGTGCTTCTTTGACGACCCCATGGCGGCACGTCAGCCCCGAGCCCGGCCGCCACCGAGCCCCGAACAGGCAAAATGGGAAAACTTCCGGGTCGCCCAGCGGCCGCTGTCGTGTTGCCGGAAAGCAAGAGCGGCTGCTTCCGTAGTTCGCTGCGGAGCCGGCCCCAGAGGCTCATGGGAAAGCCGGGGTCGGAGCCCGAGCGCGCAGTCGCAGCTGCCTCGGGTAGAGGTCGTGGAGCGGATGGTCAGACTGCGCGCGGGCTCCTTCAGGTGCGCGGACCTGGGATGGTCTTGAGATTCTGGGGTCCCACAACTATGGGAACCTAGAAGGCATCCCCAGAGCCGACGGCGCCTCCCCGGCCTCCCTCCGCTTGCACACCCCCAGCCACGGAAGCTGTCCCTCACACAGACTTTCCCTGGACAGCTCCCGCTGCTCAATGGGACGTCCTGCTAATGGACTCCCTGGGACGTCCCTTTTTCGGGTGCTGGACGACCCAGTGAAACGGAATATTTGGACTGGAACCTGGGTTCTTTGTCTGCTGGAGTTGAAGAATGAATCCATGGACAGAGAGTAGTATAGCAAAGGTGGAGATTTATTGAAGAACTAGCGGCCCGGTGCATGAATTTGTGCACCGATGGGATCCCTCGCCTGGCTGGTGATCGGGCCAACTGGGGGTCTGGCCAGCCTCGGGGAGAGACTGTGGGAGATTGGCTGTGGGAGTGCACTGACCACCAGGGGGCAGCTCCTGTGTTGAGTGTCTGCCCCCTGGTGGTCAGTGCACATCATAGCAACTGGTCGACCAGTCATTTGGTCGTTAGGTCGCTTAGGCTTTTATATATATAGATAAGTACAGACTCCCATGTGGGGAGAGGGAAAGAGTCCCACAGAATTGACTCCCAATGGGGAGGGGGAACAGGTCCCGATGAGTTCTTTTTCCCTATGGCTTATAAAGGCTGCAGATCCTGATGCCCTGACATCCCCTCTGATTGGTCACTATTCCCTTACCGTGGTTGGCAAACTGTGGCTCGCGAGCCACATGCGGCTCTTTGGCCCCTTGAATGTGGCTCTTCCTAAGCCTTTGGAGTACCCTAATTAAGTTAATAACAGTGTACCTACCTATATAGTTTAAGTTTAAAAAATTTGGTTCTCAAAAGAAATTTCAATCCTTGTACTGTTGATATTTGGCTCTGTTGACTAATGAGTTTGCCGACCACTGACTTAGACTGATTACTATAGTAACTCCTGGGCTCAAAGGTCCAACCTCACATGGGACACATGAGGTTCTCCCCCCTCCTTCCTTCTTGTTTTCCTACTCCCTCTGGGCTTTCTTCTTCTGGATGAAGGGCTTCCTTCTCTTTATTTTGTAAATATAGGCCTTTTGCTGTCCCCAGCTCCCTCATTCTATGGAAATATACCTGTTGCAACTTTTCAGCTTCCCTATTCTATGGAAATACACCTTCTGCGGCTCTGCAGCTCTGTGCTCCCTCCATGGTCCCCTTAATTTCCAAAATTTCTAAAATCTCCTAAACCTGTCTTATTTTACCCCTAAAATTCCTGTTTCACCAGCATGCTGTCCTTGAAACCCCAAGTTCCACAGCCCAGCCTCCGAGTCCCTCCAACCAGGACTGTCAGCACATGCTGCCTTCCCATGTTCTCTGGGTTGGGTTTTTAACCTGTGAACTGCTAAGGAGCGGCTGAAGAGCTGTGTGTCTTTGAACCCCCTGAAACTGGGTGTAAAATTTGGGACAATTGTGTGTGTGAGCTTTTTTTTTTCCTTGAGGAGAGGGGCTATAACTTGAAGTTACTTAAAAGCCCAGTTCACACAATCCCTCCTGACCCTCACCCCAGTTGCTCCATCTGGTGGCCCCTATGTGGTCCATCTGATATGGTGTGATGTGCATGCCCTTTAAAGGTCCGCCCTACTCCCCCATGGGACTGGGGTTTCTCAAAGGCAGAGGCCATCCTGTCCTATTCACTCTTGAATTTCTGGGAACCAGCATACATGCTGGAAACTAGGAGTGGGGATCACAGCTGTTGCTCTGTGAGATGCCCCACTTCTCCGGAGCACCCCCAAGGCTGTGTGGCTGGGTGCTGGTGGCTGGGACAGTCAGGGGCGGGGGCGGGGGCGCGGGGTTGGGCCGACAAGCTAAACCTGCTACCTGTCCACCTGCCATCTCCTACCCCCAACTGCAGTCTCTTCCTTCCACCACCAGAAATCCCACACTGGCCCGGCCAGTGTGGCTCAGTGGTTGAGCGTCAACCCATGCACCAAGAGGTTGTTGATTTGATTCCTGGGATTCCTGGTCAGGGCACATGCCTGGGTTGTGGGCACGGTCCCCAGTTGGGGGCAGGCGTGCAGGAGGCAGCCTATCGATGTTACTCTCACATCGATGTTTCTGTCCCTCCCTTCTTCCTCTCCCTTCCTCTCTAAAAATCAATAGAAACATATTTTTTTAAGGAAGGAAATACCACAGTGTATTTTCCATAAAGCCTTTAATTTTTATCTAAGGGCCTGGGATCCTCAGTCCAGGCTTGGATCAAGTGCCTCTCAGGCTGGCTGCCAGTGGTTCCTGTCTTGGGGGGGCTCTGAGAAGAGTGCTCCATTCTCTCCCCTATTGGTCGTTGGCTCCTTAAAGACAAAGACAACGACAGAGGCCACTAGACCCTGTAGCCCCCCAACCCTATACCCGAGGCCACCTTGGGCTGTAGGAAGGGCAAGGCCATTGTCACTGATGATACGGGTTCAAATCTGGCTCCTATGCTGTGTGACCCTGAGGAAGGACTTTCTTTGAGCCTCCGCTCCCTTCTGTGAACTAGGTCTGTAAGCCCTGCTCTGCTCAGGTTGCTCTAAGCCAGCGGTTCTCAACCTGTGGGTCGCGACCCTTTGGCAGTCGAACGACCCTTTCACAGGGGTCGCCTAAGACCATCCTGCATATCAGATATTTACATGACGATTCATAACAGCAACATTACAGTTTTGATGTAGCAACGAGAATAATTTTATGGTTGGGTCACAACATGAGGAACTGTATTTAAAGGGCCAGAAGGCTGAGAACCACTGCTCTAAGGGGTAAGGGACTACATGTGGGAAGCCTGGCCGGGCACCAGCCCACAATGGAGGCCTGGCGTGTGCCTTCAGGTGGGCGCAGATTCCCAGACGGGCTCTGCTGCTTATTCTCTCCTGTGTCCCTGGGGGAGACCCTGCCTCAGGCTTTAGTTTCCTCGTTGAGAAGTGAGGGGATAACCCTGGCCTCACCTTCCTCGGGGACATGGGGGACAGAGCCTGGAAGTACCTGCTGACTGCTGGTGTCCCAGGCCGTGGAGGCGGGCAGGGCAGGACTGAAGCTTAGATTCAGGGCGGGTCAATGTGGCTGCCCACAGAGTTCCCGCAACCTTTCCCAGACCCCCAGCACAAGGTGAAGGGGGCTGAGGAGACCCTGCGGGGCCCAGCGTGCTGGTCATGCACCCTGTCCTCACATCTGGGCAGGGCCAGTTTCGTGGCCAGCTAGAAGGCCTCACCTGGGTTTCCGGGAAGTGCCCTTGGCATCCCCCTTCCTAGCCTCAGCCAGCAGCTGTTCCTCATCCAGCCCCAGTGCCAGCAGCACCTGGGAGAAGCGCCGGGTCGCCGTGAGCCGGGCATTGGTCTGCGGAGAGGGAGAGGGAGTCCCACTGTGCACCAGGGCCCCAGACAAGTGGGGCTCTGATTACTGAGGGGGCCCAGGGCTTCCAGATGGGCAGCAGCCTGGGGTGCCATCTAAGGGGCCCAGCCCCACCTCGCCTCCCTACCCACTCGGCCGGTGGAAAGGCGTGTGCTCGGGGAGGCCGCCTGCTGGCCCGGGCGCTAGCTCTCACCTGCATGGCCTGCTGGCCCGGGCGCTAGCTCTCACCTGCATGGCCTGCTGGCCCGGGCGCTAGCTCTCACCTGCATGGCCTGCTGGAACAGGAAGGGCCGGGCCTGCACCCTGTGCTGGATGCCCTGCAGCTCAGCCTGGTACTCGGCAAAGCGCTGCCGCTCCTGGCGCCTGTGGGGAGACGGGCCTGTGGTCAGCTAACCATGGACACAGTCCATCCCCACTGGTGAGCTGCTCGTCTTCACTAAGGACTGTATGCCCTTCCCTTTACAGAGCCATTCCATGCCCCTCCTCGCCCTGGCTTCCTCCTGAGCTCAGTGGGTGGGAATTAGTATTTGTCCCATTTTACCCAGGACTCCCCTGAGGCTCAGGAGGGTTGAGGGACTTGTCCAAGGTTGCACAGCTGGGACATGAGGCAGTGTCTCCAGGCTGTGCAGCCAGGGCTCGCTCGTCCTCCCAGTTACTCCCAAGGGAGAGGGGCCAGTGGTGGCTTCTGAGCAACTGGGTGGCTGCTCGCACAGCCTGTCCCCTCCGAGTCCACAGGCTGCACTTCTCACACCACCCCCGTGAGGAGGAAGCTGTGGCTGTGGGCATGGCTCTGGGCTCTTTTCCTCTGCTATAGCAGCGGTGGGGCCAGCTTGCCAGCATCTGCTGTGGTTCTTATCAGCAGACAGCTTAGAAAACGGGACGGAGTAACTAACAACGATGTTGCAAATAAAACACATTCCAGAAAAATCAAGGTTCCACTGGAGAAGCACAAGTCCGGGTACAGAGCCCAGTTCGTGCCCTCGTCAGAAATGTGTCTGCTCAACCAGCCAGCCTCCGGCAGGAGGAGGGTCCTCTGGCCGCCGTGCACTCAGGTCCCGGCATCCTTCTGTGAGGCACCTGAGAGAGGCAGGGAATGCGGTGGCAGCACCCAGACAGTACGGAGGGAGAAGACTCCCGCCCATGCCGGGCCCTCCGGCACGTCTGCTGGGCCTGGACCCTTGTCTGGGAGCCAGGGAGAGAATCTTCCATCCAAGAAAAAGAGATGGACTTGAAAACCCATGGCAGGGACAGAAGTTACTGCAAAAAGGAGTCGTCGCCATTCAAGGGGGATTTACAGCCGTTGCAAGGGGCTGGGGGGAGGGACAGGAGCTGGCCTTCAGTCTCTGTCTTGCTCGCGATGCCATGTACACTTTCCTGCTAGGTTCTCTAAGCTATTTATGTTCGAATGGAGAGAAGGCACAGGTCTGTGAGCCCCACCCACCCCCGTCCACCCCCGTCCTGAATGAAAAGGAAGCATGTCAGTGGATGTCAGCTGTGTCCATCATCACTGGATGCAAGGAAGGCACATCACCTCCCCACCACAGGGCAACTGTTTGTGCCCGCCTCCTGAGCAGGGCAGAGTCTCCCGTGCAGCTCAGAGGAAAGTTCAGAGGCTGTGAGCTGAGAGACCCCGTGGGAAACACTACTCCCAAGCAGGAAATGAAGGCTGCGTGTTTGAAATACTCCTCTCACTGACATCTGCCCCTTGGGGTTTGAAAACTTACGCTTCCTGCCATGGTAAAAAAACAACAACAACAATGAACTTAAGGTCTGGCAAGAAGACATCTCCCAGGATGAAAGGAGACGAGGCATTGGGAGGGCTGCCCTGGGCCAGCTGCACCCAGCAGGCATGCAATGGCAATGGCACCTGTGAGCAGTGTCACCTGGGTCACCAGGTCAGGCTGGGGGAAGATGTTGGGTAATGAGCCCTCCCAGGCAGTGTAGCAGGGTGGCTCACCGGCTGCCTGGGTTGGAATCCCAGCTTCGCAGCTCTCGTGGGAAAATGATTTGAGCTCTCTGAGCCTCAGCTTCCTCATATGTAAAATCATGGGAATGGTGATAATACCTACCTCATGGGCCTATTATGAGTCTAACAGTGATTTTCCTTTAAGGATGCATTTGTGGGCTGGTTTTTCTTATTATTAGATTTTTATTGATTTCAGAGAGGAAGGGAGAGGGAGAGAGAGATAGAAACATCAATGATGAGAGAAAATCATTGACTGACTGCCTCCTGCATGCCCCCTACTGGGAATGGATCCCAAAACCCAGGCATGTGCCCTGACCAGGAATCAAACCATGACCTCCTGGTTCATAGGTTGATGCTTAACCACTGAGCCATGCTAGCCAGGCTGTGGATTGGTTTTTTAAATGGTCAGAATATAGGAAGAGAATCAACCCACTGGCCCACGAGCAATGGCTGTCTCCGGGAGGGTGGGTGGGAGGGGGACATAAGTGCTGCTCACATTCTACATCAGCTATTTTGGTAACATCTGAATTTTTATAGTAAGCATGCCTGGCTTGTGAAATCAGAAAAACAAGATTTGAAAGTGTGATGAAACACGTGGAGTATTTAACCTGAGCATTTGACAGCTTCAGAGATTGTTATTTACTGGATGACCTTGGCCCAGCCCCTCCTCCTGAGCCTCATGGTCTTTATCTATACGGCACACAAAGTGGCCGGCCGGCCTGCCGGCTGGAGGGTGGCAGTGCAGGCTCAGCCGGAGGAAGGCGAGGGCTGGGTCTGCTGGGCCCTGCTGGCTGACCCAGCACTGCCTCTGCCCTGTCCCCACCAGGCCCTCCACAGCCCAGCTTCCTACCTCAGCTCCTCCAGCTTGCGTTGGGCAGCCCCCAGCCCTTGACTCCTGGGTGCATAGGTTGCCAGGCAGCGGGCCACCTGCTGCTGTACCTGCTGCTCCCGGGCCTTCCGCTGCTCGGCCTGCTGCTGCTCCTCCTGCTGCCGCCGCTCCCAGCCCTGCAGCATGCTTCTTAGAGGGGGAGAGGGGAGAAGAGGATGGGAGGAGCCTGTGGGGAACAGGCGGCTCACAGAGGGTCAGGGGCCAGGAAGGGAAGACAGGGCTAAGGGAATGCATTTTGACTTGAAGGACAGGCAGGTGGATGAATGGAGAGAAAAAAGAAACAAAATGGTGATGTGATCATGGACGTACGGAGGGATAGATGAATGGTGTGGATGGCTGAATAGTCAGCACCTAGATCGACCTGGGACATTTTCCCCCAGGTTTCGTCAGGTCTTTGCTCAGATATCAGGGAAAAAAAAGACTCCCTGACCACCTCACCTACCTTTCAGATATTTTCCAGTTCTAGCTATACACCTTGTTTTTTTTTATTTTTTAAAGATTTTAAAAATTGATTTTTAGAGAGAGAAACATGAACGGGAGAGCAACATCAACCAGCTGCCTCCTGCATGCCCCCTACCGGGATTCGAGCCTGCAACCTGGGCATGTGCCCTGACAGGCAACCTTTTGGTGCATAGGACGATGCCCAACCAACCGAGCCACACTGGTCAGGGCCACCTTGTTCATTCCTTTATTAATTATCCTCTTCCCAAGTAGAATGTAAGCCTCATAGTGCAGTTTCTTGTCTATTTTGAGACATTCATCAACAAGGTATCCCTGGCAGCTGGAATAGTGCCTAACATGGACAGAAACTCAATAGTAGTGAATCAATACATAGTTGAATCATGGACAGATAGACAAAGGGGAGATGCAGTTACTCAATTAGCACCTATTTATTGAGCACCAATATGTGCGGGTCCTGTGTAGGGAACCGGAGAGGCCGTGATCAATAAGATCAGGCAGCTGCCCTCAGTCTGCGCGCAGGGACAGACACGCCAGCGGCCCACGGCAGTGTGGTGTGGGTGTGGCAAAAGCTATGATGGCTTCGAGCACAGAGCAGAACTTCCTGAAGTGGCCCTTGACTTGAGAGTTGAAAGATGCATCTGAGTTAGCTGGGCGGCTGAGGAAGGAGGGAGAGCATGAGCGTTCCCTCCCACTCTGACCAGCTGGCGTGGGAGACAGGAGCCTCCTTAGCAAGGAACCTGGGCTTGGTCCCAAGGGCACAGGGAGGCATGGAAGGACCTCGAGCAGGAGGTGACAGGGTAAGAACTGAAGGGTACTCTCAGAATGCTGAAAGGATTCTCACCTACCACTTCTAGCTGGTCACTGAGACCCACTGAGCCAGCCGCCAAATGGACCCCTGCTCTCCATTCCCGTGGCCACCTGGTTCAGGCCCTTCCCATCCCTCACCTAGACGATGCCAACAGCCCTGCATCCCCACCCAGTCTTCCCATCTCCTCCCATTATCTCTTGTTCAGCCCCAAGTACAGCAGTTATCTAACTCTACTGCCGTTATTGTTGCTTTGCCCATCTGTCTCCTTTTCCAGCAGACCTTGAGCTTCTTAGGTTGGAACCAAGGTTTTTTATCTTTTTTTAAAATATATTTTATTGAATTTTTACAGAGAGGAGGGGAGAGGGATAGAGAGTTAGAAACATCAATGAGAGAGAAACATTGATCAGCTGCCTCCTGCACACCCCCTACTGGGGATGTGCCTGCAACCAAGGTACATGCCCTTGACCGGAATCGAACCTGGGACCCTTCAGTCCACAGGCCCACGCTCTATCTGCTGAGGCAAACCAGTTAGGGCAAGTTTTTTTATCTTTATATCCTAAGGACACATGAGTATATACTCAATATGTGTTGCATTAATCACTCAGTTTATAAATTATTGATGGCCCACCCAGTGTGGCTCAGTGGTTGAGCGTTGACCTATGAACCAGGAAGGTCACGGTTTGATTCCTTGTCACGGCACAAGCCCAGGTTGCAGGCTCGATCCCCAATGTGGGGCATGCAGGAGGCAGCTGATCAGTGATTCTCTCTCATCATTGATGTTTCTATCTCTCTCTCCCTCGCTCTTCCTCTCTGAAATCAATAAAATTATATATATATTTTTAAAGAGTAAAAATATTTTTAAAATAAAAATAAATTAATTGATTATTGATGGATAGAAGATTGGAAGTGAATGAAAAGTTGGTTGTGTCAATAGACCATTGGCCAAGCCAATGGTTCTTAATCTTCTGGCCCTTTAAATACAGTTCCTCATGTTGTGACCCAACCATAAAATTATTTTCATTGCTACTTCATAACTGTAATGTTGCTACTGTGATGAATCGTAATGTAAATATCTGATATGAAGGATGGTCTTAGGCGACCCCTGTGAAAGGGTCGTTCGACCGCCAAAGGGGTTGTGACCGCCAAAGGGGCTGAGAACCGCTGGGCCAACAGACAGAGATGGATGGATTGATGGATCAATAGATGATTGGGTAAATGGAGGAATGAATGAGAGGATGAATGGTTAAGTATCTCTTGGAGAATGGGCTCCTTTTCTACTCCCTGCCCTGGGCCCCCGGACTCCTTCCTCCGCCTTACCTGGTGGCCTCCTGCCGTTTGTGGACGGTTCGGGTGGGGAAGTTGGCAAACGGTGTCCCATCTTCTCCCGAGGCCTGGGCCTTCCCACTCCTGCTGCAGTTTTGGATAGCAATCCGCCAAGCCTTCCAGGGATGCTTTTGGAGGCCTGTCCCAGTGGGAGAAGTTACCTCTCCCGGCCCAATGGGCAATCCCACCTAGTACCTGGGGCCCAGGCCAGCCCTGTCGGAACTCCTGGCCCAGGCCGCTCCCCAGCTCTCTCCCCCTGTGCAACTTCCTCGGGAACCCAGGTGTTGAGCCCCACACTCACCACGGTCCAAGTTTTGCTCTATCTGCTTCTTCATCTTCTCCAGGTCCCACATCCCTTCCCGCTCCGCGGCCCTTGCCTTCCTCCTCTGTGGTCCTTGGGGGCCATTGGAGCTGGGATGGCTCCCTTGGCCCTGAAGTTCACTCTCCTCGGAGGCCTCTGCGTGGGAATTCCACCTCTTTCTCCGAGAACCCGCCCTCCTTCTTCGGGGGACCTTGTGCTCCTCCTCCTCTTCCTCCTCCTCAGCCTCCTCTGGCTCCTCTGCAAACCATTCATCCTCCAAAGTCGACCTCCTCCTGGGAGACTGGGGCAGTTCCCCAGAGCTCAGACCCCTCTCAGCCTCCTCAGCAGCCTCCTCAGACTCCGATCCTGATCCTGACTTCTTGCAGGGTGGCTGGAGGCCACACTCACTGGGCAGCTCCAGCTCTCGACCCTCCCCTTGGCCAGAAGGGATGGAGACGTCCCAGGCCTGGAGCTGCCGTCTCCTCTCCAGGTGTTGCACCTTCATCTTCCAGCATAAGTCATGGGCCTCTAGACAGCTGTCAGTGCACTTAGGGCTGAACTTGTGCTGGGGGGCCGCTGGGGCGGAGAGGGAGCCAGGCCGAAGCGGAGCCTGACCATCTGTGGTGTAGCTCTCCCAGGCCCACTGGAAAGGGAAGGAGGGTTTCCGAGGAGAAGAGGGAACAACACTGAGGAGGGAGAGGGCAGGGGGCAGAGGTCAGGGTCAGGACACTGACCCCCAACGGGGCCTGACACCCAGCATCCCTCCCGGCCCTTCCCACAGCTGCTTACTCCTCAGCCTCCGCAGAGCCGTGCTCTTTCTTGTTCCAGCTTCGGGGCCTCCGGTTCTTCTTTGCCGTCTGCCCTCCACTCTGAGCTCTCTGCCGCTGACTCCGAATCACACTATTACCACTCCCAAGCCTCCCCTGGGCCAAGACAGGAGAGAAGGCCCAGGTCCTAGACCACATCACACCTCCACCAGGGGGCCCTCCACTTCTCTGGACCTTGGCTGGCCCCTAAAACTGACTGACAGCGACCTCAGTTCATAATATTAAAATAGCAACAACTCAGGAGAGGCTCGGACTTTAACCTTCCCAAGCATCCTGTGAGGTGGGTACTCACTATCACACCCATCATGCAGATGAGAGCACTGAGGGTCCGAGAGGGAAAATCGTGTGACTAGGTCACACGGCCAGTAAATGGAGCCAGGACCTGAACATGTCGAGTCTGTCCCCAGAGCGTAGTTTGTCACCATTGCACTATGCTGCCTCGGGGTCCTGGACCGCTCTCTGGCGGCCCCATAGGGCCCTGGACTTGCTAAGCCAAGATGGAAGAAACTCATTATCTTTCCCAAAGTCCTGCTCCTCCCACAATGTTCCCTAAATCACTCCACTGGGAGCCTGGGAGTCATCTCCTGGCATCCTCCTTGTCTTCACCCCATCCTTATAAGCCTCCCCACAGCCCCTTCCTCCCTCGAGCCTCCCTGACTCTCCCCTAGGCCGCAGCTCAGTCCCATGGCTTCTCAAGGGCCTCCCTCAACCCTGGCCTCCCCTGGCCCCGATAGCCAGGCTGCCCCTGGGCAGTTGGAAGTCCCTCATGGGGCCTCCCTCACCTGCTCAGCCTGGTCGATGCCTGACAGAAGCTCGAGCAGCCCTGTGCCCATCCCTGGAGCCTGGAGCCTAGGGTCCTGCCCTGCTCTCCTGGTCCTGACCAACTGTTGGTGGGTGTTTAGCATATTGGTGTCCTGCCCCACCCCCACCCCCATCTGCCAGCCTTGGAACTGTCCTCTCCACCATCTCTATGGCAACCAGTCCTCAGCCAGTCTCCAGGAAGGGTCAGCCAGGTATGTGAGGCTAACTCCCTACTAGAGGGAAGAGTTCAGCAGGGTGCTGAGGAATAGTCCAAGCCTAGGAGTCCAGAAACCCCGGGCCAAGTCCTGCCTCTACAGGCCTCCTGGGGGACCTGGTGTGAGCCCCCTGCCTTTGCTTGGCCTGTGTTTCCCCATCTTATCTGTAAACTGGGCCTCAACACTCAGCCATCTGGAAGGGCCCTCGCACTCTGTGAAGATGGCCAGGGGACACCAGAGGCGGGCCCTCTCCCTCTCCTGCCTCCGGGGCTGCTCCCCAGCCCTGGCTGAGGCCCTGTGGGAGCCAAACTGAATTCTCCCAAGGTCTTGTCCAACCACTGGCCCTCCCAGGCCCTGACAGGGCGGGAAAGGCCAGGAAGCTGAACGCCAAGTCCAGGAGCGAGGCGGCAGGCATGCCAGAGCCCAGAGAAGGCTCTGCAGGCATTAGAGCATGTCAGTCCTGCCTCCAGCTTCCAGGCAGCACCGACAAGCCTGGGCATGGGAAAACCCCGTAGGACCGCTGGCGGTGACGCTGCCACCCGCAGCATGGGGACAGGGTGCCAACCCGAGGCCCTGGGCGGCCTGTCATCAGCTCTATGACCGCAGCATCAGTCTCCCTGGTGTTTATTTAATCTCACGCTGTTTTGCACAGTGATGTGCTGCACAGGCTTGCAGCCTAGAAGCAGGAAGCGCTCCAGAGCCTAGGTGCGTAGCGGACTAGGCCGCCCGCGTTTGTGTAAGCACCTACGATGTTCTGACGACGACAGAAATCACCGAATGAAGTATTTCTTGGAACATATCCCCGTCGTTACGCGATACATGACTGTATATCATTTCTCTACAAAAACGAGATCATACTTGTTTTGCTTAAGAGTATGTTCTGCCCAGCCTTCCATGCCATACATGCAGAGCCACCCTCACTGAGTGTTATAGTCTGACCAGCATAATGTACCAAACCCACCCCCTACCGTCAAATATGCACATGGCTTCCGCCAGCTTCACTGCTACACACGTGGCCACAGTGACAACCTTGTAAATGAGCTGTTGCACATTGGGCATTTCTGAAACCTAAGTTCCTATAAGCAAATTTGCTGGCTCTAAGCAACATAACTTTTTTAAAATTCTCACCCAAAGATATGTTTATTGATTTGAGAGAGAGAGAGAGAGAGAGAGAGAGAGAGAGAGAGGAGAGAAATATCAATAGGTCAGGATCAAACCCACAACCTAGGTATGTGCCCTAACCAGGAATCGAATCTGCAATCCTTTTGGTTTACGGGATGATGTGCCAACCAACTGAGCCACCCGGCCAGGACAGCAATATACCTTTTAAAAATATATTTTTTAATTGATTTCAGAAAGGTAGGAAGAGGGAGAGAGAGATAGAAACATCAATGATGAGAGAGAATCATTGATCAGCTGCCTCCTGCATGCCTACACTGAGATTCATGCCCGCAACCTGGACATGTGCCCTGAAGGGGAATCGAGCCGTGACTTCCTGGTTCATAGGTCAATACTCAACCACTGAGCCACACCTGCTGGGCATGACTTATGTTTTTAAAAGATCCCTCTGGCTGCTGTGTAGAGATTAAACTGGAAGGCCAGGGTGGAAAGAGGGACTGTCGTCCAGGAAAGGGTCTGTAGGACTTGGGCCAGGATAGGAAGAGAGAGGGGAAAAGGGGAGAGGTCTGGAGACTGGGGCTGGGCCTGGGCCTGCCACCACTTAGAGGTCAGGAGAGGTCAGGGAGACACAGCCAGGGAGACCAGACAGAGGCCGGTGGGGAAGAAGTGAGCCAGGAGAGTGAGGGCTGCCGGTCAAGTGAAGACAGTGTTGCAAAGACAGGGGAGTGGCCAACTGTGATAAGAGCTACTGAGAGGTCAAGGCAAGGTCGACAGTTAACAACTAAATTTGGCAAATGTACTTGTTCCCGGGCCCATATTCCAAGGATCAAACACAGGAGGCTCCTTGCAGACTCTGGTGCCTCTGCCACAACGCCCAGCACCTGCTCACAGAGCCCCGTCTGAAACTTCCCCTTTGGAGCTAAAAGGAAAAGTTTAGGAAAAAATTAGCTAAAGTCTAGGGGAAATTTTCTTTCGCTTGAGGAACATACAGTACAGGCTTTGTTTTTTCTGGAGGTGGGAAGGGGAAGCTAAGTTACTATGTCTCACATTTTTTGCTTTGGCTGCCAAGAAGCTAGGAGCCAAATTTGATATTGAAGTAATAGAGCATTTTCATTTTTTAAATTATATTTTCATATTTTTGAGTTTCCATTTCTATTTTTATTTTATCTTCCTGCTCTCATAGGAAGCAATCTTAGCTGCATTGCAAAAAAGGCAGGTATACAAGTTAATTCCACTCATTCAGCAAATATATGAAAATGCCTTGTACTAGTCAGGTCCGCTTAGTTAGCAAATGATATAAAATAAATAGCTGGCTTACGTTACTCAGTCATAAAAGGTCAGGGACGTCTGTTCTCAAGGAAGTGCAATCTCTGGGAATGAGGCACAAAGCTGCCCTCCGAATCCAGTGACCAGTAAGTGACTGTGGAGGGGGCAGGACAGTGCTCCCGGAATGGAACGGGTTTTCAGGGGCTTAACACAGCTCTTGCCCTGATTTCAAAGCCCACAGGCAGCTCTGTCAGGGTTGCAGGACAGTCCAGTGTGAGATGTCCCCATGGTGAGGACCATGTGGAGTCCCTAGGCTCATGGGCCCCCATGGCAGTCCTAAAGGGGGGCTGGCGTCCCCCTTCTTGCTGCCTCCTTGCTAGGTAGGAGGCAGCCTGTGGGCAGAAGGTGATCTGGGGCTGTGGATGTTAGGCACTTAACTCAATTTCCAAGGATTTGGAAGTCCATCCCTCTGCGTGAAGAGCAAAGCCGCCCGGCCAATGTGGCTCAGTGGTCAGGTGAAAAAGGGGGTGGGGTTTTGGGAACAAGGGGGAGGGTCCAGCTGCAGACTCAAGTGGTCAAGTGAACAGGGGCCAGGTGAACAGTGGGAAGTGGTCAAGTGGATAAGGCGGGGGGCCACCTGAATGCGGAGGAGGGTCAAAAGAAGACGAAAAGGCCACAGATTCCTGTGGTCCAGACTGTGGAGGGCAGCAAGGGGGTCCCTGTCCGCGAGGAAAGGCGTTCCCTGTGAATGAGGCAGAAATCTGGCCCTCAGGGCTGGGGACCCGTGACTCTAGAGGGGGCAGGACAGTGCTCCCAGAATGGAATGGGGTTCCAGGGGCTTAACACAGCTCTTTCCCTGATTCCAATGCCCACAGGCAGGGCTGTCAGGGTCGCAGGACAGTCCAGTGTGAGATGCCCCCATGGTGGGGATGATGTGGGGTCCCTAGGCTTATGGACCCCCATGGTTGTCTTAAAGGGGGGCTGGCGTCCCCCTTCCTGCGGCCCTCCCCGTGGGCGTCACTTTTACTGACCTCACTTTTGCCTGGATGGAGGAACTTGAGTCCTGTACTCCGTGTGTGTGTGTGTGTGTGTGTGTGTGTGTGTGTCTTAGTCTTCCTCATTTTATCGCCATGTCTGTCTGCTTCTTTCTTTCTGATAGGAATGTTGGCTGCAGGCAGTGCCAGGAAAGGGCAGCTAGAATTTGTGGGGTAGACTATCTAAGAGGAGGAACCTGCGCAGAGAAAGCGCTCCAATGCTGCAGAGGAGCCCCCCTGAACTTTGGGGGAAATATCATCTGTGCAGGCACAGGGTGAAACCCCACAAGCTGGACAAGACGCCTGCCAAGAGAACCACCACGGCCCCGGCCAGTGTGGCTCGGTTCTTAGGCATTGTCCCGTGCACCTACTGGTTCTCTCTCCCTCTCCCTAAAATAATCAATCTTTTTAAAAAGGGGTTATATACATTAATAGAATATCTCTCAGCCTTAGAAATAAAGAAAAGTATGCCTGGCCAGCCTGGCTCAGTGGTTAAGCTGTCAACCTATGAGCCAGGAGGTCACAGTTCGATTCCCAGTCAGGGCACATGCCTAGTTACGAGCTTGATCCCCAGTGTGGGGCATGCAGGAGGCATCTGATCAATGATTCTCTCTCATCATTGATGTTTCTATCTCTCTCCCCTCTCTCTTCCTCTCTGAAATCAATAAAAACACATTTTAAAAAAGGAAGAAAATTATGACACATGCTACAACATGGATGAACCTTGAAGACATTATGCTAAGTAAAATGAGCCAGATGCATAAGATAAATATTATATTACTAGAGGCCCAGTTTATGAAATTCGTGCAGGGGGGGGGGTAGTCTCCTCAGCTTAGCCTGCACCCTCTCCAATCTGGGACCCCCCAGGACCACTAGCTCCTAACTACTCACCTGCCTGCCTGCCTGATTGCCCCTAACTCCCCACCCTGCCAGCTTGATCACCCCTAACTGCCCCCCCTGCCAACCTAGTTGCCCCCAACTGCCCCCCCCCCGCTGGCCTGGTCACCCCTAACTGCCCCCCTGCTGGCCTGGTCACCCCTAACTGCCCCCCCTGCCGGCCTGGTTGCCCCACACAGCCTACTGTTTAGTCATTTGGTCGCCCCTCACTGCCCCCACTGCCAGCCTGGTCGCCCCCAACTGCCCCCCCTGCCGGCCTGGTTGCCCCACACAGCCTGCTGTTCAGTCATTTGGTCGTCCCTCACTCACCCCCCTGCTGGCCTTGTCAGCCCACACAGCCTGTTGTCCAGTCATCCGTCCAGTAGTTTCGGTCATGATGGTCCCTGGCTTTTTATACATTAGGATTCCACTTACCTAAGATACCTGGAATAGTCAAAGACATAGAGACAGGAAGTAGAACAATGGTTGCCAGGGGCTGTCGGAGAGAAGAATGGGGGTTAGTGTTTAATGGGGACTGAGGTTCAGTTTGGGGTGATGAAAAGTTGTGGAGATGGTGGTGGTGGTGGTGGTTGCACAACAATGTGAAAGGCTTCAGGTCACAGGGCAAGGGGATTCAAACTCAAGGAGACAAGGACAGTCCCAAGATTAACTTTGAACCTCGAAAGATGGATCTGGCCCCGCAGCAGGGCCAGAGGCAGGGTGGCCAGTGAGGAGTTTGTTGGAATAATTCAGGCAACAAATGATGGAACGAGTGTTGACAGAGCAGCATCATTTACTGGAGGCTTCGGAGCAAGGCACCATTCCAAATCGTTTTATGGTTTCTACTAGCCAAGTAGTTCTCAACCCTGGCTGGGAGGCTTTCTGTACAATGCCTGCGCCTCGCAGCCAGTGAGCTCAGAGTCTCTGGAGATGGGCTCGGGTATCAGTCACCTTCACAATTCCCAGTGCTTCCAGTGAGTGGTCAGGGTGACAACTCCTGCCTGCACCAAAGGTCAAGGACAGGGGGCCCGAGACTAAGTCCATTCATAGCCGAACTGATCCTGTCACAAAATCAGTGGTCAACAGATCCCTGTAAGTATCAGGTAACCCTTACAAGGACCCTATTATCATGTCCATTTATAATAAGGAAACTGAGGCACAGAGAGTCAGGTTATCTGTTTAAAGTCCCAGGCTGATGGGTGGAGGGTGTGTGTGCGCTAGAATTAAAATACAGAGTATCACCCCAAAGCCCACACCAGGTGGGTGCTCTGTTCCCTTGGGTGTAGCAGCGAGGTGAATCCCTGGGGGATCAGACCAAATGGGTGATGAAGTGGAGCCTTCTGAGGAGGAATGGAGGGCCCAGGCGCCCACCGCATCATCAGTCCCTCCACCCCCAAGCTGATGGGCTTTCCTGTAACATGAGAGGTGACTCCAGACAGAGGCGGTGGGCAGAGGCAGGAAACCCACAAGGCTGAAACAAAACTCAGAACTTAAGGGCAGGGGAAAGTGAAACCAGCCCCCCCTACACACCAGGGCAGGAGGTGGGAGAGAATCTGTGGCTGGAAACAAGAGCAACACCACACACACACACACACACACACACACACACACACACTTTCTCTCTCACTCACTCAAATGGCCAGAGCCCTGGCCGCCTCCCTGCTCCTGGAACTTCCCTGTCCTCTACCTGTTTTCTCTTCCTCCATAGTCCGACATTAAGCGGATGTGCATGTGTTTGCTGTCTGCCCGTTACCCCCGCCCCAACTAGCATGGACGCCCTGTGCGAGCAGGTTGACCAGTTTTTCCATGCTCTTCTCCGAGCCCAGTACAGCACCTGGCACAGAGGAGGTGCTCAGGAAATATTTGTTGAGTGAGTGAATCAAGAAAACACATATTGCCAAAACCGGTTTGACTCAGTGGATAGAGCGTCAGCCTGCGGACTGAAAGGTCCCAGGTTCGATTCCGGTCAAGGGCATGTACCTGGGTTGCGGGCACATCCCCAGTAGGAGATGTGCAGGAGGCAGCTGATCGATGTTTCTCTCTCATCGATGTTTCTAACTCTCTCTCTCTCTTCCTCTCTATAAAAAATCAATAAAATATATTTTTTAAAAAAAAGAAAAGTGCCGAAACCGGTTTGGCTCAGTGGATAGAGCGTCGGCCTGCGGACTGAAGGGTCCCAGGTTCGATTCCGGTCAGGGGCATGTATTTGGGTTGCGGGCACATCCCCAGTAGGAGATGTGCAGGAGGCAGCTGATCGATGTTTCTCTCTCATCGATGTTTCTAACTCTCTATCTCTCTCCCTTTCTCTCTGTAAAAAATCAATAAAATATATTTAAAAAAAAAAAAAAAAAAGAAAACACATATGACCCTATGCAGGCCACTATTTACCTGTTCTTATAGGACACTGTGTAGGTACAGTGGTTCTCAACCTTCCTAATGCCGCGACCCTTTCATACAGTTCCTCATGTTGTGGTGACCCCCAATTTCATTGTTACAAATTGAACATAATTAAAGCACAGTGATTCATCACAAAAACAATATGTAATTATATATGTGTTTTCCGATGGTCTTAGGCGACCCCTGTGAAAGGGTTGTTCGACCCCCAAAGGGGTCGCGACCCACAGGTTGAGAACCGCTGGTCTAGGAGGATAAATTGGTTTACCCTATTCTGGAAGACAACTGGCAATGTTTTGGGGTTTTTTTCTCTTTAAACATGGGGTGCATAGACTTGAGCAATCCATGCTCCTTGGTGTGGGGCACTCCATGTATCACTGAGGTCCAAAAAAACCTCCCTTTAATATGGACTTGCCCTTCAGCCCATCCCAACCCTATTCCTGCTCCCAGTCCCTCTGTGTGGTTAACACATGCCCTTCCAACTGCTTTCCACGTCTGTCAGCCACAGAGGCACATGGACCGGGTGCTTCCCGGGTGCCAGGCGCCGTGCTGAGCACTTTGTGTCAGATCGCATTTAATCACCTGTCCCTGGAGGAGATGCTCTTCTTAGTTGAGGAAACAGAGCTTCGGTCACAGAGTAAGTGGCAGAATATACAGGAGTACTGTGTTCTCTGTTTGTAGTTTCCACTACGCTGCTGTGCTAGATCTTGTCCTGCCTTTTCTGTTTTTCACTCACCACTATGCATTGAAGCTTTGTCCACACTGCCGTCGGCCAGGCGTTCCCCAGTGATGGGCCCTTCCAGCCTCCCAGTCTTCGCCACTTCAAACTGTGCCGAAGACACGCCTTCCCACTCGGAGAGGTTTTCCCAAGGAGTGGAACTGCCAGGGGACACTCGGCTGCCAACCTGCCCCTTCGAACATGTCTGCTGGTTTACATTCCCTCCCGAACACCACGCCGCCATTCCCCACCTCCCCACCAGCCATCGGCTATCTGACTTCCTATTCTTGCCAACCTGATGGGTGTCATGTTGGACCTTGTATTTTATTTTATTTTTTTAATCCTCACCCATGGATATTTTTCCATTGAATTTCAGAGAGTAGGAGGGAAAGACAGAAATATCGATGTGAGAGAAACACATGAATTGGTTGCCTCCTGCACGTGCTCCGACCAGGGCCCAGGCTGGGGAGAAGCCTGCAACCGAGGTATGGGCCCTTGACCAAAATCGAACTCGGGACCCTTTGGTCCACAGTCCGACACTCTATCCACTGAGCACACCGGCTAGACAGCGGTTCTCAACCTATGGGTCGCGACCCCTTTGGGGGTCGAACAACCCTTTCACAGGGGTCACCTAAGACCATGGGAAAACACATATATAATTACATGTTGTTTTTGTGATTAATCACGATGCTTTAATTATGTTCAATTTGTAACAATGAAATTGGGGGTCACCACATGAGGAACTGTATTAAAGGGTCGCGGCATTAGGAAGGTTGAGAACCAGTGGGCTAGGCGGATCTTGTATTTTCCTTTGCAGCTCTCTGACTACCGGTGTGGGTGCAGAAATCTTATTTGAACATGTGCACGCACACAAAATAGGAAAGACGTGATTTCACAATGAAGATCATTCACTCCGATGATGGAAGGTCAGTGTCACACAGCCCTGCCCCACTCCCCAGCTACAAGGAGCCCCCTGAGAGAATCCAGAGCCACGTGACACGCTCACCAGAAGCTGTACCCCAGGAGGAGGGACCAGGCCCCTGTGACCCAGGTGCCACTCCTCTGCCACAGAGCTCACAGCCTAGAAGAGTGGGACCTTGGTCCCATCCATGTCCTGGGTCAAGCCTGCATACCTGAGAACAGATGGGAGGGGGTGCCTCAGGTAGGGGAGTCTGTTAGCTCTACCCCTCACACTCACACTGGACACCCCCCTCCCGCCCCCAGACCTGTGTACAGCCCCTGCCCATCTCTGGGCCAAAGAGCAAACTCAGGCCACTCATCTCACTTTCAGAGCCGCAGTAAAATGGGGGTAATGACAGCTCTCCTAGAAGAAGGCAATGCACTCGCCCTACCCAGAAACCCCGGGGGGGGGGGGGGGGTACCAATAGCCCCCGCTGACTGATGTGGTGAAGCCACAGGTCACACTGGTGCTGAAGCAGGCCATCTCACACCTCCAGGCCAGTGGATGGCAGGCCAGGTCACTCCATCCTCAACTCTCCTCCCCCTCCCCAGCCCCTGGGGCAGGTGTGGGGGAGGAGTACCTCCTACTCGGACCCTATTGCCTTCTTCCCCTCCACCCTTTTTCCTTGTGGCTTCTGGGGCCCTGAGGGGCTGCCAGTGCCACAGGACACCCCTCAGCCAAGGCAGGCCCAAAAGGGCTGGCGTGGGGCCCCTGTGTGGTGCCTGAGGAGATGGGAATCAGGGGAGCCCAGAGGGAAACCCGGATAGAATCACATCAAACCCTCCAGGCGTTTGCCCTCAATGCCCCTCCCTGGAGCCCTCTCCCCACAGACAGTTTTCTGGCCCCCACAATCCTCCCTTAATGGGGCTTTCTCCTTAAACTTCACTTTATCAGTCTCCCCGAAACCCTGTATAGACTGGCTGGGGCCACTTGTTATGCCCGGGACTCCCCACTCCTCCCTTATGATGCTTTATTTTCCCCAGGAAAATCACCTCCGACACACTATTTAACTTCCTTATTGTCTCTCCCCCATCAGAAAGAAGCCCTGAGTACTCGCTGCCTAGAAGTGTCTCTATAGATAAAAATTTTATGAGAGTATCATAAACATGCATGCATCTAAAGTGTGCAGCTCAATATATTTTTCTACCAAACCACCACTCAGTTCAAGGTATAGAACATTTCCAGAAGGCTCCTCATGCCCCCTCCTAGTCAACCCCCCTTCCAGAAGTAACCATTTATTATTATTATTATTTTAGTCCTCACCAGAGGATAGTTTTCCATTTTTAGAGAGCGTGGGAGAGGGAAAGACAGAAATTTTGATGTGAAACACATCAGTTGGTGGTCAGAGCCTCAGGTAACTATTATACTGACGTCTATCCCCATGAATTAGTTTCACCTGTCCCTGAATTTCATGTAAATGACCATGTCTCAGTGTGTACTTTTTTTTTTTTTTTTCTGGAAGGACTTTGGCAAAGGGATCGTTGACAGGTGTAACAGCAGGGGCAGCCAGGCAGCCAGGGAGGTGGCACCCTGGAAACAGACCATCCAAGGTCTCCACGGTGTGTACTCATGTTTGGCTTCTTTTGCTCAACATAACATCTGCAGGATTCACCCAGGATGTTGTAAGACTGTTTTGTTCTTTTTTGTTGTTGTTAATCCTCACCCAAGGATATTTTTCCATTGATTTTTTAAAATATGTTTTTACTGATTTCAGAGAGAGAGAAACATCAATGAGAAACAATGATCTGCTGCCTCCTGCACGCCCCCTACTGGGGATTGAGCTCGCAACCGGGACATGTGCCCTTGACTGGAATTGAACCCGTTCACAGGCTGACTCTATCCATTGAGCCAAACCAGCTAGGGTCCCCCCGCCCCCCACCTTAACACCCCACCCCCATTGATTTCTTTAGAGAGAGTGGAAGGAAGGGGGAGACAGAAACATTGATGTGAGAGAGAGACATTGATTGGTTGCCTTCCGCAGGCACCCTACCAGGGCTGGGGATTGAGCCTGCTACCCAGGTACGTGCCCTTGATTGGAATCAAACTCAGGATCCTTCAGTCCAAGGGCCGATGCTCTATCCACGGAGCCAAACTGGCTAGGGCCTGGCTCCTTTATTGCTGTTCGGTGAAGCAACATCCTACCACTGACTTACCCGTGCTCTTGCTGATGGGCATTCGGGCTGGCTTCCACTGGGGACTATGAGCATGCGGTGTCTTGTGGTGGACGTGTGCCCGGGGGACTGCTACATGGCAGGAAAGCGTGTATTAAGACTCAATGAGAAACCGTTTTCTAAGGTGGTTGCACCAACTGATATTCCCACCAACAGCTTGAGTTTGGGAGTCGCCACCTCCTCTGCAGCACTTGGTGGCGTCAGACTTCATCGTGTTGGGTGGGAGACCGCATCCCATTTCCCTGCAGAGTGATGGCGTTGGTGCTGAGTGAACGTTTGCTGGATGAATCCTTAGATGGGCTGCGGAGGGAGGCTCTCCACTCGGCAGAGACAGTGAGAGGATACCCTTCACATGAAGGTCAAGGCCCCTGACTCCCACACTGGCCTCAGAAGCTGCCCCATTTCACACACTAGTCGCACTTACACTCTAGCGTGCAGCCGAGGCAGACTGAGACATTCAGACAGGACTTGGCTCTTCGATGATAGAGAATAAAGAAATACATTCATCTGGTTCCCAGGTGGAGCTCTGCAGATGGGGTAGTCACAGGCTGCCCCATCAGTGCCCAGTGGTGCCCACAGGGCAGAGCCATCTTCCCCACTCCCAGGAGGCACTCAGAGGCCAGACCCAGCCTGGGGCACTGTCTGCCCAGCCCCTGTCCTCTGACTGCAGAGGCTGCACTCCTAACACTTGGCCGAGGGCGAGTCAAGCCCTTCCCAGCTGCCCGTGAGGTCCTGCACCAGAACCTGGCTGGTCAGTCACCCAGGTTGGCTAGCCTCCGCCATGAGAACCGTGTGACCGTTCCAATGGGAGGTGAAAGCGGTGACAGGGTCACTCCCAGTCCTGGGCTAGAAAAACCGCCGTGGGTCTGAGCTTTCCCTTTCCGCAGTGACCTTGGAAGTCATGGATGGAAGATGATGAGGCCACAAGATAGAGCGAGCCTGGGCCCTCAAGTCCCTCTTGGAGAAGTACCACCCACCGATCAGATAAATCCCACTATGAACCTTACGTGAACACGAAATAAGTTCCACTGCATCTGAGTCTGTATTTTGAGTTTGTTACATCAGCCCTTGTCCCTAACTAATAGGTACTACCAGCATAAATAGTACAGTATATGTAATTAACAAAGTTAACAACTAGCCCCATTTTACAGATGAAGAAACTGAACACAGAGAAGCTACAGAACTTGTTTGAGGTTAGTAAGTGAAGAGGCCAGGATTTGAACCTGGGGCCTGGTTCTAGAGGTTCCACTCCTAAGCACTCTGCTAAGGCGGACCCATGAGCCCCTGGCCACCTCACCCCCACCCGCGCCTCCTCGACACTTTTGCCCATGAAGATGCTACACACACCGCAGGCTGAATAGAGGAGAAATGGTTTCCCAAAAGAAAGCAGGGGCACTGTGCCCAGAGGGTGAGCAGATGAGAGGCAGACAGAAGCCACACGCCCCCATCCTCCAGCGGCCTGGGCCCACCCAGGCCAACCAGCAGCCTCCCATTTCACACAAGTCAGACACTTCTGGGAAAAACTCAATCCCGCCATCCTCTTACCTAAACCGCACTCTCCCTGTCAGGCCGCGGTCCCCTGGACACTCCCCACCTCACTCCATTAATTCTCCCCCATCCTGTCCCTTCACCCCTCCCTCACTGCAAGCCTGCATTTCCACCATCCTAAAAAAACCAACAAAAACTTCCCTCCTCCTCCCTCTGAGCCACTGCTCTCTCATCTCTACTTCACAGCCCTGAGCAGTTGCTTCAGCTCACCTGCTTCTCACCTCCCGCTTCCCTGCCTCACCACACCAGCCACCGAGGCAGCTCTGGCAGAGGCTGGCCTGCAGCCTGCAGGGGTCCTGCGATCCACAGCTGGCCTCTCCTTCCTCCCAGACCCAGGGGTGGGCACTACCAACGGATCCTGTCTCCTCTGATGGAGCGAGGTCACCTACTCTCTAGGGCCCTACACCCAGTACCACTCCACACCTCTCAGCAGCTCACAGGCACCCCAATTCATCAGAGCCGAACTGGTGACCTTCAGGCCGAACCCTGCTCTTCCTCCTGTGTCCCCAGCTAGAGAAGGCCCCTGCCCGAGTGGCGGCAGAAAGAAACATGAGAGTCCTTAGGGTCCCCACCCTCTCAGCACATGTCCAGGCGACCATCGGTGCTGAGTCACTGCTGACAGAGACGTCAAGTCTGCCCACTGCTCCCAGGCCACCTGCCCACCTCACCGAGCCATGGCCCCCTCAAAGCACATCTGCCCCATGGACACGGCAGCTCCGGGTGCAGAACTGACTGCAGACCGAGCGACTGTGTCACTGTCCTGCTCGCAGGCCTTCAAGGCTCTCCCCAATCTACCTACCTACCTCTACTCCCACCGCCCCTTCCCCCACCCTTCATGGCACCAGGCATAGCTCTACAGCGCCTATTACTCAGCCTGTCTATCCCTTTGCAATAGCCCAGAATGGGCAGAATGGTCTCCATCAGAGAGATAAGAAAAGGCTGCTGCCCTAACCGGTTTGGCTCAGTGGATAGAGCGTCGGCCTGCGGACTGAAGGGTCCTGGGTTCGATTCCAGTCAAGGGCATGTACCTTGGTTGCGGGCACATCCCCAGTAGGGGGTGTGCAAGAGGCAGCTGATCGATGTTTCTCTCTCATCGATGTTTCTAACTCTCTATCCCTCTCCCTTCCTCTCTGTAAAAATCAATAAAATATATTTAAAAAAAAAAAAAAAGAAAAGGCTGCTCAGAGAAAGGCAGGAACCTGCCCAGGGTCATACAGTGTAAGACAGGTTGTCCCTTGGCATGACCAGCACACTCCCCCCACCTTCCTTCTATCGGCACCCGGCAGATGCATGCTCCAGCCCCTCCCCAGCCCACCACTGCTCAGTGTGGGGAAGTCAGGTGGATGGATAGGAAGGTGGCCACAAAGCCCTGCACAGAGGCTGGGATAAACACTGATGTTCCCTTTTATTTTTATTAATAAATTTAAGAACAGCTCTATCGTCTCTCCTCCGCCCAGAACAACTAAAACCAACTAAAAGGGGGTGTGGCCTGGGGGGCAGAGGGTGCTAGGAGTCATAATCCTCTTCGTCCTCTGCATCAGGTCCTGAGGGGCCCGGGGGCGCTGGGGGCGGGGGCAGAGGCAGAGTCGAGGTGAAGGGTGTGAAAGGTGTTGGGGGGCTGCAGGGCAGAAAGCAGGAGAGGAAGGTCAGGTTACTCTCCGGTGCCCACTGAGCCCCACACAGGAAGCATGGAGCCCACCACCCTCTGTAGCAAAGGGGGGCCAAGCCCAGAAAACGGAAGGGCCCAGAACAGGTCCCTCAGCCCCGACCCAGGCCCCACTCACTGCCCTGCCCAGGGGAAGGGAGTTCTGAGACACCGTCTCTGTCGTTAAGCCCTCCTCAGTGCCTCCCTTCCCATTCCCCAAATCTGCCACCATGAGCACAAGCAAGCGGCCAGAGGCCTGGAGGAACAAGTCCGCTGGTGTCTTCCTGGGGCCACTGCTTACCTCTGAAAGTGGGCAGGGGGGCGGCTGGCCTGGGGTGGGGCCTGCGGTGTCTCCTCTTCCCCATCAGTGTCGGTGTCCTCGGACTCATCCTGGGAGCAAGACGGGTCAGAAATGACAGGAACGGCCTGGGCCCGTCACTGGACAGCCCAGACCCCGGGAAGCGGCAGGGGCGGGAGGCTGACCTCACAGCCCCCCCTGACAAAGCAGCCACAGGTGAGGATGGGGTCCCCCTTCGGCCAGCGTGGAGGGGCAGGGCAGAGGGCTGAGGCCCTCCCTTACCTCCTGCTCCGAGTCTGTCCCTGACAGCTTCTTGTCCTTGCCTTTGCTTCCCATCCCACCATTCTTCCGGCTGCTGCTGCCTGGCTTCCGGCCCCTGTGGGGAGGTATAGTCCATCTCCCCGCTCCTTCACCAGCCCCCACCCACCTCCAACCCCTGTGGCCTTGGCCTTCTACACCTGGACGCTTGGCCCTGGCTCCCCACCTGCGGGCACCCTTGTCCCCGTCCATGTGGTTGTCTTCCCCATCCCCCTGCATGTCCGGCACAGACGCCACCAGGTCCTTCAAGAAGTCAAACTGCTGCTCCAGCTCAATGCACTGCTTCCTGGAAGGCGGGAGGGGATGGCCTCTGGCAGCGCCCGGCTGCCTGGGCTCCCAGCGAGGGGCAGTCAGCAGCTCTGGATGTCGGAGGGAGGGAGCCCGGAACACCTCCACCTTCATCTCCACCAGCCGACCTCGCCCCTTCGCGGTAACACCCCACCTTTCCCAAGTTCGAACCCACCGGCCTCTACGGCCTCGCTGGTCTCCCAGGAGCCTCCCGCCTGCAGCCTCCGGGCCGGGGCCCTCCGAGGACCCAGCCTCTCTTAAGCGTGGGGGCTCCGGGGACCGAAGCCCACAGGGCCCTGCGTCTGCACGGCCGGCCACTCACAGGTGGGATGTGGTCATGGTCTTGGCGTTCCGGGACTGGGTCACCTGGCAGGCCTTCTTCAACAGCGACTCCAGGAACAGCTCCAGGGCCCGGGCTCGGGAGCGTCAAGGAGAACCCCGCGGGAGCACCCCAGGCCGCCCCCCCACGGCCCTCGCCCCCACCGCCCTCGCCCCGGGCAGCCCCGACAGGATACAGATGATGACGGGCACCGCCGCCGCCACCTTCCCAATTTCCTCGTCCGTCTGCATGATCTTCTTGATCCGCGCCTGGGAAGGGGGCAGAGAGCTCGGACCCCATCGCTTCTGGACCAGAAAACGGCGCTGGGGGAAGCGAGGGGGTCTCCCTGGAGGAAGGGGGCGGGGGGCACCGAAGTGGGGAGGGTAGGAAGGGGGCGGGGCGTCGGGGCCCAGAACACCGCGAGACGCCCGCCCCCCAGCGGGGCCTGGGCCCGAGCCTCCCGGGAGCCGGGCCCTCTCCTCACGAACCCGGCCACGTGCTCACCGGCGGGAAACGCGCGTTGTACTTCTTCTTCTTGCTCGGCATCTCCGGGCCTCTCGCCGCGCCGGGCCCAGCGCCGCCGCCCGCAGCCTCCCGGCCCGGGGCCTGCTCACCGCCCGCCCGCCCGCCCGCCGAGGTTCCCCCGGGTCCTGGTGCCGCCCGCTCCGCCCCCGCCGCTTCCCACTGGGTCCTAGCGCCGCCGGTGGGGACGCCGCCCTCAGGGCCCAGTGCCCTCCCTCGGAGCCTCCCGGGCGGTGCGCGTCAGGCCTCGGCAGCACCGCCGCTCCTGCCGGTCCGCCTGCCAGAAGAGCGAACGTTAGCCACGCCCTGCAGGCCCGCCACGCCCCTATTTCCCATGGCCCCGCCTCCGAGGTCACACCGGCCACGCCCCTCCCTGGGAGGCCCCGCCCCCTCCCTGCAGGCCCCGCCCCGCGCTGCGCTTGTCGATAAAGTTGTTGTTGAGACGGCGGAGCGCTAAGATGGCGGCGGCGGCGGCGGCCGTGGCGGGGGCGGGGCGCGGCGGCGGCGGCGGCGGCGGCGCGGAGCCCAGGCAGGAGCGGAGCGGGGCCCGGAGCTGGGCCGGTGCCGAGCGCAACGAAGGCCGAAGGTGACGGCGGGGCGGCGGGAGGGGAGGGAGGGAGGGCCCGGGCCGGGGCCTACCTCTGGCCGTGCACGCCAATGCGGGGGGCGGGGGGCGCGGCGGGCCGCTAGCTGGCCTTCCCGTGGGCTCTAAAAAGCGGGAGTTCGAGCCCGGCATCGCCCCATGGGCCTCGGACCCGTCATTGCCCTCCCTGGGCCGCAGTGTCCTGATTTTAAGTGGACGGATAACGCCCTCCGGAAGGCCTGGCCCCGCAGGGCCTGCCTCGGTGCTGCGCGAACGAGGGCTCCTTCGCCGCCCTGCATTAATGCCCGCGTCCGGACGCCTGCCCGTCACCGGCGGGGCCCGGAGGTGCCGCTGGGCCCTTGCTCCCCCACCAGAATTCACATTTCGGCCCAGTCGCTCACTACAGGTGTGACCTTGGGTAAGTCTCTTCTCTGTGAGCTTCGTTTTCCTGGAAGTCAGGCGGAGGAGTGGAGACATGAGCCCAGCATTAGGTAGCGCCCCTTCCACCGCAGGCGTTTAATGGTCGCAGCACTGTGGGCCGGGAAGGTTGCTATCCATTGTAAACGTGCGGCAGCGAAGGCCCAGGGACACGAAGCCTTGCCCAAGGCCACACAGTGTTTAGTGCGGTGCCTGGCACCCGCGAGGGCCCAGCGAGCTGCAGATCTGTTACGAGCCCTAATTCGGTTCCTCACACCAGGGTAGAGCCAGGGGAGGAGCTGGAGGAGGAGGACTCTCCAGGCGGCCGTGAGGATGGCTTCACTGCTGAGCACCTGGCTGCCGAGGCCATGGCGGCTGACATGGACCCCTGGTTGGTGTTTGATGCCCGTACCACACCTGCCTCCGAGCTGGATGCCTGGTTAGCCAAGTACCCACCGTCCCAAGTTACCCGCTATGGGGACCCCAGCTCACCCAACTCTGAGCCTGTGGGCTGGATTGCAGCGTATGGGCAGGGCTACATCCCCAACTCCGGCGACGTGCAGGGCCTGCAAGCAGCCTGGGAGGCACTGCAGACCAGTGGGCGGCCCATCACCCCGGGTACCCTTCGCCAGCTGGCCATCACCCACCACGTGCTCTCGGGCAAGTGGCTGATGCACCTGACACCTGGCTTCAAGCTGGACCACGCCTGGGCTGGCATTGCTCGGGCCGTGGTCGAGGGCCGGCTTCAGGTGGCCAAAGTGAGCCCACGGGCCAAGGAGGGTGGGCGCCAGGTCATCTGTGTTTACACGGACGACTTCACGGACCGCTTGGGTGTGCTGGAGGCAGATGCAGCTATCCGTGCGGCGGGCGTTAAGTGCCTGCTCACCTACAAGCCTGACGTCTACACCTATCTGGGCATCTACCGGGCCAACCGTTGGCACCTCTGCCCCACTCTGTATGAGAGCCGTTTCCAGCTGGGGGGCAGTGCGCGTGGCTCCCGTGTGCTGGACCGCGCCAATAATGTGGAACTGACTTAGTGGGGCCACCTGTGGAAGACCACCCTCTGCGCCCCCTGCTAGGGATGGGTCCTCCTGTCTTCCTCCTTCCTGTCCCAAGGGGGCCAAGTCCCCCAGCTCTGCGGACTAGGTCACGCTGGAACTGCCTGCATCATCAATCCCTTTGAACTTCCGCCCTCTGTTCAGGGCTGACTTAAGTCCCCATCAGCTGGAGGCTCTGGCTCTCTGAGGGCCGGACCCTCAGACTCTGCTGCTGCTCCCCTCTGCCGTCCAGGACCACAGTCTGCGGCCAGACCCCCAGGAGGAGAGCCCTCCTTGGCCATCCTCATCCTCGGTTTTACCTTCCCTTCCTGCATCGCTCCCCGTCTTATCTTCTCCCTCACAAGAGAGAAACCTTAGTGCTTCCAGCCCCTCCCTGGAGCAGAGTCCCCGCAGGTCCGCGCATGCCGTCTTTTGGAGGGAGCGGGGGTGATTGTACCCACTCAGCCCCTGGCAAAGAAAGGGGATGCCAGGGCCATGGACATGGGGTCCACCCCTCCCTGTCGCCTCACAGTCTGCACCACCTTCCCCCCTTCCTTCACTACCTTGTCATGTGCCTGCTCTTGGCATCTCAATAAAACCCAGCTTGGGTCTGTGTCTTGAGTGTTTTTTAAAATACCGTTAGTGGTTACCTGCTGTGGTTGCTGGACCAGGCAGGGCCGGGAAAGACTGGCCCTCTGCCCTGACTAGGCCCTCGTAACTGCCCCCAGTAATAAGATACTCCTGGCTGCCAAGGCTGGGAACCGCTCTGAGAGACTCTGTCAAGCCAGCCCTGCTTCCCTCCATCCCAGGAATCAGAATCCGTCTCTCAGTGGTTTCCCATAAACACGGGTGGTGTGTGTATGCCTGTGAGGGAAGGTACCCTCTTGGTCCTGGCAGCTCTAGGTCAGATCACATGGTCTGGTGAACAGAGGATGGGCGGACATCCTTGTGCAGAGAACAGCCTGCGCAGCCCTGCGCGGCTCTGGAACCCCATTTCTCCTCCGCTCTCCACCCCCCCCGGCCGTCACGGGGGCACTGGACAGTTTGCATAGCACTTCTGTGTGCATGATTTCACTCACAGCCTGTTTAGAAGGAGATGTTGGCACTAATCTGGTCAAGGAAATTGAAGCCGAGGGGGCAAGGGAGTGCCCTCAGGCCATGCAGTGAGCCAGGCAGAGCAAGGACTTGTACCCCGTCCCTACTTCCTCGGTCAGCGCAGTCCCTGGCCTCACCCACAGTGAGCTCTTCACACTCACTCACATGATCCTGCTGGGCTACACTCAGCTGAGGCTGTTGTAGCCTGAGTCTGGCTCTGCACCCTCCCAACCCCATGCCTGGCCTTGGCTTTGGTTGGAGGCCAGGGTGTCTAGCAGCAAACCCCTTGGGACGCTGCTCTCGTGCCGGAGCTGACTCAGCCTCCAGCATCCTCACCAAATTGGAATTTGGAGCAGGGGAGCGGAGATGCCACTGGGCTGACTGGGTGGAAGTGGATGAGTCATGAGATGCTGCCTTGGCCCCCTCCCCAGCTTCCTCCTCACCCCCAGCTTCCCCAGGTCTGAGTCCCCCCTCAGCCCAGCCCTGGGAAGTCCCCAGAGCTGGGTGGTCTACATATTGGAGCCTGGTGCCCTGCCTCTCAGACCATCAGTGCTTTGCACTTGACCAACGTGGGCCAAGGCTTGTGGGAATCCTGGCCAGGCCCTCAGGGGTCCCACAGAGATGACAAGTAGTATCAACACCACCTGGTTCTCCTGTAACTAAGGATTTCACACCCTCATCCCTTTTCCATCCTCATGGTCCTGCTTTAGCCCATTCCTCCCAAACCATTGCAGCTCGCCTCTGCCCTGTCCCCTCCTACTTCTCCCTCTGTCCCGCCACAGCCAGCTCTCCTGCAGAGCTACCTGTGTCCCTCTCCTACTCAAAGCCCTTCTGTGGCTCCCCAGCCTGAAATATGGAGTCTACACTCCTGAGCCAGCCACAACCTAATCCCCACCACCACCACCGAGCTTCCCTTGGATGCCTCTTTCTGCCCATGCTCACCCCACTGGAGCCAACTGGCACTTCTACGCGCCCCCCCCCCCCCCCCCAGCCCTGAGCCTCCGGCTGTTCCTGCTGCCTGAATGCCTGTCGTGCAGCAAGGATGGAGAGGTTACTTACGTAATCATTGATTAATGTCTATCTCCCACTGACCCCTAAGCCACATGGCCAGGATGTGGGCTCAGTGAAGGCAGGAGCAATGTCTAAATCTCAGCCTTTTCCGCAGAGCCTAGCACAGTGCTTGGCTAGAACAACCTCTCCATACGTTATTAACCAGTTAACTACCACGTGTCCAAACAGAAACCATCCCCACGCACCATGATATTTTGAATTTAATTTTAAAAATCAATTTGCAATGAATATTATAAAAATAAATATGTTACTCACAATTCCGGTGTTCTTGAATATTTTCAGCGGAAAATTATCACGAAAAATGATTTTAAAGTTGGTCAGGGCTGCCACTTAGGGAAAACAATTCTTTTATAGACGCGCGTGGCTTGTGGGGAAGGTCCTCTGCCTGCATCTACAGACGCTTACGGTGTACAATGGGTTAACTGAATGGATGAGTGTACAGCCCAGATCCAGCCCCTGCCAGTCGCTCTAGATCCATCTCTCCACTCCCTGTTCACCCTCTTGTTCCAGAATCATGAGCTGCCTCTGGTTTTCTTGCACACATTCTAGCCTCACTTTTGTTTTTGCTCACAAGCTGTCCCCTCTCCTTGGTGGACCTGCCCCTCGCCTGCTTTCCTGGCTGACTCCACTTCTCAGATCCACAAGCTCGTTTTCTCAGAGGTTTCTCCTCCCCCATCCATCTGCACTTCAGGCTCCCATAACACACACCCCCACCCCCCGCAACCTGGGGCTCTTTGTGTGTCTGGGGCCCCTCAAAAACAGTGGCTGCACTTTATCCCTCAGAGCGGCCTCTGTCCAGCACAGGAACTTGGCCTCCCACAAGTGCCAAATCAACATTATTGAATAAATGAGTGACTGAATGAAAGTTACTTCTGTGTCTGGGCGGTTTTCTCATTCTCTTCATAACACGAACCAGGCACTGTACTGAGTTTACGTGCATTATCTCACCTACGCCTCACCTGTCCATTGTTGCTGCTATTTTGCAGACGAGAAAACTTAGGCCTGTAGAGGTTCAGTAATTGGTCCAAGGTTACAAAGCCATCAGTGGCAGAGCCAAGGGTGAAGCAGGTACTCTGCCAGCTCCAGACTACCTGATGCGTTGTGGAGCCCGCTCTATAAGACCCAGCAAAGACTTGGCTCTAATTTGTAAAGCACACAGGTTGGGTCCTCAGAACCACCTGAAAGGGAGGCTGGGCTAAGACCAAGATTATATATTTCAGAGAGGAAGGGAGTGGGGAGAGAGAGAGAAACATCAATGATGAGAGTGAATCATTGATTGGCTGCCTCCTGCACGCCCCACACTGGGGATTGAGTCCACAACCCAGGCATGTGCCCTTGACCAGAATCGAACCCAGGACCTTTCAGTCCGCAGGCTGATGCTCTGTCCACTGAGCCAAACCAGTTAGGGCCAAGATTTCCATTTTTTACTGGCAAAGCTGAGGCCCACAGAATACACTGACTAGGCCGACCTTGGCAGGAAGGATCTCCCAGGCCTACTATGGAGATTGCTGCCCTGCCAGGCCAAGGGCTCCCCATGACCCACCCCCTCAAGCTGGCAGCATCCTGTCCTGTTTGGCCGGCCCCTTCTAACATGGGGGTAAGGAAGTAGCCCAGTCCAGGGTGGGACAGGCTGGGTGAATTTGGACAAGCCCCTGTGCTCTGCTCCCTTTTATAAAACCACAGGAAGGATGACTGAAGCCAGAGAGAGGAACCCCCACACACACACACTCCACCTTCTCTCGCAGGCACTGCGAACCCCCAAGTCCCAGGGAGGAGGGTCAAACGGGGCTGGCCAGGGAATGGGGAGAATCTCTGTCTGACTCCCCATCCCAGCTGGGACTGGGCACTGACTCAGGAGAAAGCTTCATTCAGCCAGAGCTTTGGCAAGGTTTTAGGGATTTTCCCAGCAGGGCTATTGCACCCCAGTCCTGCCTGCTGGGAGGGGCCCTGGCAGGGACGGAGGTTTGGGTCACACAGCTGATTCATCCAAGAAGGGAAACTCCCCACTTCTCTGACATGCATCCCCCATACACTGAGGGGTAACCTGAGGGCACCCGGCCCAGAAACCCATCAAGCCCATCTTTCCTTGATGACAGGGCATGAAGACACCCCAGGCTAGGCAGAGGGACAGAGCTGGGAAGGGTGGCGGGGCATAGGGGCAGCTTCCCTAGGGATAACACCGGAGACGGGAACCAGAGTGATGACTGGACAAGGGCCCTCACCCATTTTTTAGATGAGAAAACGGAGGCTCAGATAGTAAGAGCAAACACACACACAAACCTCCTCTGCACCAGGCACTCTAAGCAGCTGGTTCTCATTCTGGTCCTCACAGCCCTCCTATTACTGAGAAGGAAACTGCAGCAGAAAGAGGTTAAGTAACTTGGCCATGGTCAAGGCTAGAAATGCTCCAGCCAACTGCACAGCCCCCAAGAGCGCGTGTACACACCACGGTGGCAGGGAGCTGTGTCCCCGTCCTGAGCAGCTCTGGCCCCTGGAACCCTAGACGACCCAGGGTCCTAGCTCCTCCCAAGCTACAGGGAGAAAGCTGGCTCCTGGGGAGGGCCAGGGGAGGCCAGGAATCGGCTGAACCTGCAGAGGCCAGGAGAGGGCAGCGAAGCATTCCCGCCAAAATTTTCTTCTCTAGGGCTTTGACTCCTTTCCAAACTTAATCCTTTCCTCCCAGAACCTCCCTTTCCTGTCTGCCCCTCCCCGTAGACGCCACACGCTCTCAGGCACGCACACACAGGCGCACGCATGCACACTCGGAGTTCAGCCTCCAGGCCCTGCTGAGGCCTGCTGGGTATTGGAGGGGAGCTGAGACTCCATGAGGCATGGCCAAGGGCCCCCGGCAGGCAAATTCTGTCCCATCTGGCTCCCACTCACAGGCTGCATGAATCACCCCCGCGCCCCCCATGACTCAGTTTACACGGGTGCCCAGAGGTCCTCCCAGCGAGGGTGGGGCGGTTTACTAGCCCAGCCCAGGCCTGGCAGCCTTTCATCCCAGGATGAGTATTTCATCCTGCACCTGGCCCAGAGCAGGAGCTGGCACCCTGGAGCCCAGGGTGGAGGAAAGCCTCAGGTCTGGGAGGTTAGGGAGAGCCCAAGAACTGGGTGACAGGCCCCAACTGCCCGAGGTCCAGGTCTGCAGGGAACAGGAGCTGCTCCAAGAAACCTGAGGGTCAGGCTGAGCGGGCAGAGCCATCCTGGGCACAGACAGAAGAGCCCTTGATGCCTTCCATTCAGAGGGAATGGCCTACAAGACACAAAAAATAAGAAAATTCTCACCGATATTTACTAACTTCTGACTGACCAGTCCTGTGCTGAGCACCATCCACCCCTTATCTCATTTACTTCCACAACAATCCTGAAAACAGGCACAATCATTATCATATCCTTTTTACAAATGAGGAAACTGAGCCCTAGCCGGTTTTGCTCAGTGGATAGAGCCTCGGCCTTCATACTGAAGGATCCGGAGTTGGATTCTGGTCTAAGGGCACGGCCGGTAGTGTGGTATTGTGGGCTCGGTCCCCAGTAGGGGGCGTGCAGGAGGCAGCTGACCAATTATTCTCTCTCATCCCTGATGTTTCTCTCTCTCTGAAATCAATAAAAATATTTTTTTAAAGCATATAAAAATAACAAATGAGGAAACTGAGGCATAGAGAGCTTAAAGGAATGGCCCAGATCACACAGCCAGGAAGTGGCTGAGCTGGCACTCAGGCCATCTAACTCCGGACTTCGTGTTGTCCGCTACTGCCTCCGAGAGCTGTGCTGGCCAAGATCCCACCCACCTGCCCCTGCCCTGGTGGATCTCCACTGAAACCTCTGGTTTGAAGGATCACAGTGTGTAAACCACCAATCTGCAAGAAGGGGAAACTGAGGCTCCCAGAGGGGAAAAGGCTGACCTGAGATCGAGGAACAAATCAGAGATGGCCAGGGCTGGGACCAAGTCTTTGATGCTCCCCAGCTGCCCTGGGCTGAAGAGGTGGCTGGTGAGGGGAGGAAACTCCAGGGAAGGAGTGGGGAGATGGTAGCCCAGCTCCTTTCCTTCTGCCCAAGTCCAGCTCCTCAGCCTGGCATTTAAGGCCTCTGGCTTAGGCCTCACTCAGCTATCCTTCCAGCTCAGGGTCCCAACACACATTCCACCATATGCCCTTGGACCACAGCAACATCCGAGTCTCCCCTTCCACCACCACTTGCCTTTGTGCCCACTGACTCCAACCCTAGGAATGTCTCCCCAACCTCAAATATTCCTGCTCCCCATCCCTACCCCAGTGGAAGAATAGTTCTTTCCTGGGGGCTACAGAGCCTTGAGAGAACTTTCTGGGGGGTGGAAATATTCTGTATCTTCTTGGAATGTGCTTACATGGGTGTATACAGAAGTCAAATACATGGTCAGCACATTTAAAAGTGAATTTTTTTAATGAAAAATATATTTCAATGAAGCAATTGGGATTTTTTTTGGTGGGGGGTAAGTGGGGAAGATCTATATGTACTTAGGGGAAGGATTTCCAAGGTATAAGAAAAAAAACCAAAACAGGATGTAGAGGAGGCTGCCTTCTGGGCAAAAAGATACGAAAGACACTGGCACAGAGAGGGAGGCTTTCACTGTACGCCCTTGTGTAGCTTCTGGATCTTGAAGCAGGGAAATGGATTACAGTTGAAGAAGAAATTAAATGGCAAATTTAAAAATATAAGGCAAAGCAAAAAATAAAAATAATGGGGGGTTTTTTTTGTGTGTTTTTTTTAAATATAAAGATGGCCCTTTTTTTAAAAAAAAAAAATTGATTCCATTGAGGAAGGGAAAGAGATAGAAATATCAATGATGAGAGAGAAACATTGATTGACTGCCTTCTGCATGCCCTCCACTGGAGATCAAGCCCAAAACGCAGGTATGTGCCCTCGTGACCTCCTGGTTCATAGGTTGACACTGAGCCACGCCGATCATGTTTTAAAATAATTTCTTCACCTGCCTTTCTGGCTCAGTATATATATATATTTTTTTTTATTTTTTTAAATTTATATTTTATTGATTTTTTACAGAGAGGAAGGGAGAGAGATAGTTAGAAACATCGATGAGAGAGAAACATCGATCAGCTGCCTCCTGCACATCTCCTACTGGGGATGTGCCCGCAACCCAGGTACATGCCCTTGACCGGAATCAAACCTGGGACCCTTCAGTCCGCAGGCCGACGCTCTATCCACTGAGCCAAACCGGTTTCGGCTTTATTTTTTTTTAAATGGGCAAAACTAATCTCCAGTGATAGAAGTTAGACTAGTGGTTTCCTATGGGTGGGGTATGGGTGTGGGAGGGAGTAACAGGGAGCTTGAGCTTCTGGAAATGTCATATGTCTTGATCAGGGAGGTAACTACATAGATTTACATACATGTAAAAAGTCATTAAGCTGAACATGTTGGGTGAGTGCGCTTGTATGTTAAGCTTCAATAAAGTTATGCAACTATTAGAAGAAAATATAGGGGTAAATGTTCATATATCTGATAAGGATTTGGTACTCAGAATATATTTTAAAATTAATAAAATTCAACAACAGAAGCAAACAATCCAATTAAAAATTGGCGAAACACCCTGGCCAGTTTGGCTCAGTGCCATAGAATGTTGCCCGCAGACTGAAGGGTCGAGGGTTCAATTCCAGTCAAGGGCATGTACCTGGGTTACTAGCTCCATCCCCAGCTCCGGTTGGGGAGCATGAGAGGCAACCAGTCAATGTGTCCCTCTCACATCCATGTTTCTCTCTTTCTCACCCTCCTCCCTCCCTCCCTCCCTTCCACAAAGGAAAAAATATCCTCAGGTGAAGATTAACAACAATGAAAGTGGGCAAATGACTCAAATAGAAATTTATCACACCCAGCAAGCACATGAAAAGATGTTCATTGATCATTAAGGAGCATGACTGGTTTAAGGAAAAGCAAACCAGACACAATGAGATACCACTTCCCACCTTTAGGAAGTCTTTCATTTTTTTTTATTTTTTTAAAATATATTTTATTGATTTTTTACAGAGAGGAAGGGAGAGAGAGATAGAGAGTTAGAAACGTCAATGAGAGAGAAACATCAATCAGCCGCCTCCTGCACATCTCCTACTGGGGATGTGCCCGCAACCCAGGTACATGCCCTTGACCGGAATCGAACCTGGGACCTTTCAGTCCGCAAGCCGACGCTCTATCCACTGAGCCAAACCGGTCTTGGCAGGAAGTCTTTCATTTTTAAAATGGAAAATAAGTGTTAGCAAGAATGTGGAGAAATTAGAACCCTCCCGCACGCTGGTAGGAATGTAAAATGGTGCGATCACTTTGTAAAACAGCCTGCCAGTTCCTCACAAGGTTAAACAGAGAGTTCCCATATGACCCAAGATGAATGGAAACATAAGTCCTCACAAAAACTTGCATGCAGAGCATTATGCATAAAAGCCAAAAAGCAGAAACATCCCAATGCCCATCAACTTATGATTAAATAAACAAACTGGTTATCCATACAATAGAATATTACTGAGCCATAAAAAGGATGCTGATACCAGCTACAATATGGATGAACCTGGAAAACACCATCCTAAGTGAAAGAAACCGAATGCAAACGGTCACCTCTTGTAGGATTCCGTTTACACGAAATGTCCAGAATAGGCAAAGCCGTAGAGACAGCAGATAGTAGTTACACAGGCAATAGGGAGGAGGGGGGTTTGGGAGTGATTAATTAATGGGTATGGGGTGTTTTTCTGGGATGATAAATAAAAGTTTTGATACTCCAGTTTTTTGGGGGGAGGCAACCTATTTTGGAGGCCTTGCTTTGGCAAGCTGGAAAAAAAATTTTTGAGACTAAATAGAAGTGGTGGTTGCACAACAGTATGAATGCACAAAAATCCACTGAAGCGTACATTTCAAAATGGTTAATTGCATGTTATGTGGCTTTCACCTCAAATTTAAAAATAAATAAACTTCCATTTTAAAAGTGAATGGAAACTGAAAAACTAACATCACCTCCAAGGCCCCGGGGGCCCTGACAGAACCAGCTGGATGCAGAGCACCCCCTCCAGTGCCTCCTTCCTCCCCTCTGCAGCTCCAGGACGTGGGGACTCTCGGGGAAAGTGACTGAGCCCAGCTCACAGGGCTGCCAGGAGACAGGACCAGGTCTCTCAGACGTCCTGGCACCCGGGCTCCCCCATAGCCCCTGCCCATAGCCCCTGGGATTCTCCCCTGGCCTCCCTGGGTGGGAGCTGTGAGGTCAGGGGCCAGGAACGTTGCTGCAGCCACAGGCGGGAGTTAGTGACTGAGGAGCTTGGAATGTGCTGCCTCTGAAAGGACCTCCTTGTGGCTCCACCGACGGTTAGAGCAGGAAGGGACTTTCAGAGCCATGTAGTCACACACACACACACACACACACACACACACACACACACACACGAGACCTGAGCCCTGCTCAGTCACTGGCCCAGGCTGCTTGGGGAGTGGGCAGGGTGGTGTTTCTAGAGCAGGCAGATGGATGTAGGCAAGGCTGACCTGATTCAGGCCTTGCATGTGCCACGACTTGGCTCCCTGTGTCACCCTGACCTGCCCAGCTTGGACTCAGCCAAGGAGTCCAGACATGAGTTAGTGTGTGCTTGCGTGTGTATGCTGTGTGAGTGCCTTGGCGTGAGATTGGAGCCCCAGGGGCTCCCAACCCTGGGGCTTTTTATCAACGCGTGTATTTATTTTCGCTATTTGTCAAGTTCTTACTATATGCTGTGCTAAGCACGTGGCATTGTGTTATTTCTATTCTCCAGCCACCCTGAGGTGTAATTATGATTATGCCTCCAATTTACAGATGAGCGACAGAGGTGTTGAGAGATGTGCCTCATCAAGGTCAGAGCTGGTGAGTAGCAGAATTCAAACTCAGAACCCGGAGTTGTCTGATTCCAGCATGTGTGCTCTTTTCCATGGGTCACACCGCCTCAAAAAAATATCTCTCTCTCTCTCTCTCTCTCTCTCTCTCTCTCTCTCTCTCTCTCTCACACACACACACACACACACACACACACACACCTATATCATTCATTGTAAACTGCTGTTGGTATCTTCTCTTTTTACAGAAAGGTACACATTGAGTAGAACAAGGGCAGGGGAGCGGCACCAGGCTGGTAACCACCTTCTGAGTAGCAGCAATTTACAGCTTACAGAGCACTTTCGCGTTTGTGATCTCATTTGATCCCACAGCAGCCCCATGAGGTCAGCAGGAGGCTCAGCTCTTCCCACAGGGACTGGGACTCAGAGGGAAGGTCATAGAGACAGAAAATGGCAGCTGTAGGACAGGAAGCCCCGGGCCAAGCTGGCCTTCTGGTTCTAAGTCCTGTGTGTACCCACAGACCCCGCCCGGCCCTCTGTCCCCAAGGAAGACCACCTAGGACCCCCCCCCCACCCCTGAAATCTTCCACCCCTGAGGACAGAGCTGGAGCTGATCACATGGAGGAGCCCCCGTGGAAAGCGGGAGCCCAGGTCTCTTTCTGTAGCTGTGACACTGGCAGCTCCTTACTCTCCTCTGGATATGTTTCCTGAGTAGGATGGGAGGAAGCAGAGAAGCTTTGGAGTGGTCCTCGCAGCCCTGACATTCTGCGTGTGTGAGAAAATGTCTGTGAGAGCTTTGAAAAATCTTGCCTGAGCTGGGCTTGGAGCTCCCACCGCTCTGATAGGTCAGCCTGCTTCAGCCACTCGCTCATTGATCTTAGGTGCTTCATTTTAACCACTCCCAGGCTCAGTTTCCCTGTCTGTAAAATGGGGATGATGATGGTGCCTACCTCCCAGGGTTGCTGACCTTTGGTTGTTGACATTTAACCCTGGCCTCAGTGACACAGACCGTTTTTATGTGTGGGTTTTTTTGTTGTTGTTTAATGATAGACACATACTTCTCTCTTTTTTTAAATTTTAGCTCTTTTTGTTATTTCTATCAGAGAGAGGGAGAGGGAGAGAGGGATAGAAACATCGATGAGAGAGAATCATTGATTGGCTGCCTCCTGCATGCCCACACTGGGGATCCACTGGGGATTGAGCCCACAACCCGGGCATGTGCCCTGATGGGGAATCAAACTGTGACCTCCTGGTTCATAGGTCAACGTTCAACCACTGAGCCACGCCAGCTGAGCTCTCACTTTTTAAAAATTGATTTTAGAAGAGAAGGGAAAGGGAGAGAGAGAAACATCAATTGGTTGCTTTCCGTATCTGCCCCCAATTGGGGATCAACCTCAAAACCTGGGTATGTCCCCTGAATGGGAATCGAAACTGCCACCTTTTGGTGAATGGGACAAAACTCCAGTCAACCGAGCCGTTCGGCCGGGCAGTCACAGAGACCTTTGACACAATCTCCAAACAAGGCTGTTGACCACGCAGCCCTGGGAAGAGCACAGACAGTATTTAAAGAAGATGGTGTTTTCAGGCCAGGGGACCCCTGAGCCCCACGGCAGGTTCCCACTGCCTATCGGGGCTCTGAATTAAAACTTGTTATAGCTCCTGAAATTTCCTGTGAGTAGCATGATTATTTTGCATTGGATTTGTGGGTAGTTCAAAGTATTAACTTGTTCAATGTAAGCATTTAAAATAACCACCATTTTTGTAACTATGGTTCGTCATTCATTTAGTCACTTTTTATTATTCTTGAACCTTAAAACAATGAGCGGAAAGGCTCCATGCCACGACGTGAAACCTTGGTCGGTAGCAGTACGGTTCCTGGCATGAAATGAGCACCCAGTTTAATAATAATAAGTAATAATGATAATGATAATCAGCGACATTTATAATCTCCTTGATAGTTTCCAACCCCTTTCACACTCTTCATTCCAGCTCCCACGCGCAGTAGGGTAGCTATGTGAGCATTTCGTCCCATTTCACACATATAGAAACCGAAGCCCGACCTGGCGGTGAGCCGGCCGGGGGCGCAGGCCGGGAATGGGGCGCGGCCTCGGCGGGCGGGCGGGGCCGCAGGTGCTTTACTCACGCGGAGGGGAATCCTCGGCTGCACCTGGACGGGCGCCGCGAGGAAATTGCTCCATGTTTGGGCTGCTACGTCAGAGGGGGCGGGCCGGGCGCTCCGGCTGGGGGACGCCAAGTCCGCGCCTCCCGCACGAACCCCTCGAAAAGGCGGCATTGGGGCCGCGGCAGGCAGTCGGGGCGGACAGGCCAGAGGTGGCGCGCCGGGAGAGGCGGAGCCCGAGGTGACCCGCGCAACGCCCCACCCCTCGCTGAAGTGGTTCAGCCCGAGAACTTTTCATTCATAAAAAGAAAACTCCGCGAGGAGCGGGTGACTCAGAACCCGAGCTGCCGACGCTGACCCACTGAGCAGCCAGCCCAGGGCATGTTCCGAGACTTCGGGGAGCCCGGCCCGAGCTCCGGGCCCGGCGGTGCGTACGGCGGCCCGGCGCAGCCCCCCGCGACCGGCCAGCAGGTGAGCGGGAGCCGGGGTCGCGGGAGGACAGCGCCCGGGACGCGGCGGTCCGCTCGGCACGCGCCCGCCGGGACTGGGGCGGGAGCAGGAGCAGGGACCGCACTTGGGGCCGTGGCGGGTCCTGCCCACTCCCCGCCGTCCAGCGGCAGGTTTCCCCACAACCCAGGGGCATAACAGAATTCTGACAACCTCTCTCTCCCTCTTTCTCTCTCATCCCCTTTCCCCTCGCTGCCTGCTGTCTGTCTGTCCCTCTTTCTTTCCTCCTGTCCTTACCTTTTTTATTCCCTCCTGTCCGCGGCTCATGGCTTTGTCCCATCTGAGCTCCAAGGGGGGCGGGCACCTGCGTTGTCCCAGCCCAGACGGGTCTGATTCATCCGGGACTACGGGACTACGTTCCCGGGGTGGGCTCCCGAGTCCCGACTGCGACCCGGACGTCCCCACACCGGAGGGAGGAGGGGCCCATCAGCATTTCCCTACCGACCGGGAATCCTCGGCCCCGTCTGTGAGCGTCTGCGTGTCTGTCCGTTTGTCTGTCCCGCTCTAACCCGTCTCCAAGCCCCTCTCCCTTCTGGCGCAGTGCGGCCGGCCGGGCGGGCTCCTGGAGACCGGTTGGTGACCCCTTCCTTCACAGGCTGGGGCCAGTCCAGACCGGGAGGTGCCGGACCGTGCGCGGGGTCGTGCAGCGGGCAACTCCCGCACCCCCGACGATCGGCACCGAACGGCGCCCGCTGGCGGCTGGGGCGACCCGCGAGGCTGCAGGTGCCTATTTCCTGTCGAGGGGCTGGGAGCACGTGTCGCCAGGGGAGGGAAGGAGCGGCGTCCGTTCCGCCGAGTCACGGCGGCCGAGTCACCGTGGCTGACTCACCCGGGGCGCCCCTCCCTTCCTGGCCCAGAGCGTCCGGGGCCCCGACAACCTCGAGAGAGAGCGGGAGATGCCGCCAGCGCTCCCTGGATCCCGGAACTGGGGTCACTGGCCCCCAGAGCGGGGCCAGGGACACCACTGTATGGACTTGCCTGGGCTTGAGCCGGCTCTTCCCGGAGGACTGGGCGCCCACACCCAGAGCCCAGCCCCAGAGCTTGAACCCAGTTTTCCCGAACACGGAACCCCATCTCAACCCATTCCTCCCATTTCTGGCTGTAAGAGACCAGTGGCAGGTAGTTCCTGGAGCGCATGCAGTACAGCCAGGCATCGCGCTGGGCAGTTTTCAAATCATTTACCGAATTTCGCAGAATCTAAGACCCCAGTGATTTTAAAACCCAGCCACCAATTCTTTTATTTTTTAAATCTTTACTGTTGGAAGTATTACATATTCCCCCCTTCTCCCCCACCTGCCCCACTGACCTCTTTTAACCTGCCTCCACCTACCGATTATTATTATTTTTTAAATTCTCACCTGAGGATATTTTTTCCATTGATGTCAAAGAGAGCAGAAGGGAAAGAAGAGGGAGAGAGAGAGAAACATCAATGTGAGAGAGACACATCGATTGGTTGGCTCCCACACAGGGATGCCCCTACGGGGGCTGGGAAACCCGCAACCCAGGTACATGCCTTTGTCCAGAATCCAACGGAGACCCTTCGGTCTGCAGGCTGATGCTCTAACCATTAAGGAGACCATCCAGGGCACCACTTTTTTTAAAGTCACCAATTAAACTGAACTCAAAGCTACTGAAGGGTACTGGTCAGCCTGGGCGCTCTCCCTCCTGGGAGCGTGCCACACCTTTCCCTTCCCCCTCCCTCTCCCAAACCTCCCCAGGCGCATTACCATCAGCTTCTTCACTCCCAAGCTCCAAGGCCCTTTACCTAAAAATTATAATAATAATAATAACTGCACGGCCTGGACCGAGCGCAGTGGCTCTTGACTTCCACAGCCTTCCCCGGGCTCTGTCACACACATTCTCTCACCTGATTCTCACAGCTACTCTCAGAGTTAGGAGCTATAATTATCCTCTTTGAAGAGTCTAGCTGCTAGGGCCCAAATCCTACCTCCCACTTACTGGCTGTGTGTCTGAGGACAACTGTTTTCCTGTCTGAAAAAGAAGATACTGTTGTGCAAATTATATGAGTCAGTATTTATAAAGTGGTTGGGACAGGGCCTGGAATTCACACTTTATAAGTATTAGCTCTGATGGGGAAGTGGAAGTTCAGAGAGGTTATGTGACTTGCCAAAAGTCACACAGCTCAGAAGTCCCTTTAACTGGGGTGGGTAGCAGTGTGGCTTTTATCCGCGGGAAGCCCCCAATTCACACAGACCTTACCCCTGGCCTTCCATTTCTTGTCCCTCAGAAGTTCCACCTGGTGCCAAGCATCAATGCTGTGAGTGGCAGCCAGGAGCTGCAGTGGATGGTTCAGCCTCACTTCCTGGGACCCAGCAGCTACCCCAGACCTCTGGCCTATCCTCAGTACAGCTACCCACAGCCCCGGCCAGGAGTCATCCGGGCCCTGGGGCCACCTCCAGGGGTGCGTCGCCGGCCCTCTGAACAGGTAAGCAGAGGCTTTGCACTGGCCTGATTCCCACAGGAGGATAGCTCTTGCCCAAAAGGAGAACACAGGCTTAGGAGCGGGGAGAAGGTAGCACCACTAGTGACTATTAGCCAAGGTGGACTATAGTCAATAGTAACTATTGAGAGGAGACTCTAGGAAGACCCAGGAGGCAAAGAGGTCACCTTTGGATCAGGGAATGCTTCCTGGAGGTGGAGGCATGTTAGTCTAGAAAACTGGGTAGGATTTGCATAGATCTAGTTGAAGGAAAGGACATTCCAGGTAGAGGGGATGGCAGGAGCAAAAATGGAGGTGGAGGGAGAACTTGTAAGGTGCATGTGGAAAGGTACGTGGACAGTAAAGGGTAGCCACCTGCTGACATGTGCGGAGAGGGTGGGCTTATGCTGTCTATGTCTAATAGCTGGGAGAGAACAGGAGACAGTTCCCTTTAGCTACTCTCTGAATCTCAGTTTCCCTGTCTCATTTAAAACCCTCTGGCGAATGTACTCTGGTTTTCCCCGTATTAGATAGAGCCCAGGAAATGGAGGCACAGAAAGATAAAGTCACTTGCCCAAGATCACACAAGTAGTGAGTAATGAGACAGGTCTGTCCAATTCTAAAGTGAGATCCTAACCACCACACCACACTGTCTCACCCAGATCTAAGAGAAGGTTTGAAGAAGAGTGAGCTGGGAATTTTTGCTTCCCCAATTTTTCCTACCCACATACTAATAAAGTCCTTACCAAAATAGAGAGAGAGAAAATAATAAAGAGATAGAGTCTTTAAGGGAGTGGTGCCACTTTCCTTTCCCTGGAGCGTTTTAGTATAAGAGACTGTAGTGGGTGAGGTTTGCACATTAAACAGACTGCTCTGCCAGGCAGGGTAGAGAATGGGGAGGGAGCTTGGGATCCTAGGAAAGATGTGCTGTTGGGAGGCTTTCCCAGAAACAGAATGGCTGGCCCCCCAGAGGCAGGCTTCTGGACTTTCTTCCTTCAGCCCTGTCCTGAGCGTGATTTATCCTGGGTACTCTTAGACTGGGGCTGTGAGCTATAAGTGGGTTCCTTTTGCGGGGAGATGCTTTTCATCAGCTGGCCTCTCATTCAACGTAGAATAGAGTGGATTTTAATTTCTGCTCTAGGGGCATAAACAAGTTATTCATCTTCCCTGGGCTTCAGTTCCTTACATGGAAAGTTGTGTTAAGAATCTAAGAAAAGCACTTTGCTGGCACACAGTAGATTCCCAATAAATAATTGCTTAGCAAGCCCTAACTGGTGTCACTCTGGATAGAGCGTCAGCCTGCGGACTGAAGGGTCCTGGGTTTGATTCTGGTCAAGGGCACATGCTCGATTTCGGGCTCGATCCTCAGTGGGCGGAGGCAGCCAATCAGTGATTCTCAATCATCATTGATGTTTCTCTCTCTCTCCCTCCCCCTTCCTCTCTGAAATCAATAAAAATATATTTTAAAAAATTAACTGCTTAGCAGCATTCATTGGCCCCTCCTAGTGCTTACAGCCTATGGAGGAAAGGAGACTTGGCTATCAAGAGACTGTAAAGAATAGGGGTCCTTCGAAAAAGAGTGGCGGGTTCCCACCAGCTCTAAGGAGCAAAGGCCATCTGGCTGGGAAATGAGAGGCAGCTTCTTGGAGGCAGATGCATCTTTTATTTTGTTGTTGTTAATCCTCAACCGAGGATATTTTCCCATTGATTTTTAGAGAGAGTGGACGGGAGGTGGAGAGACAGAGAGAGAAAGAAACATCTCTGTGAGAGACATATCCATTGGTTGCCTCCTGCACATTCCCCCGCCAGGGCCGGGGATGGAGCCTGCATCCCAGGTACTTGCCCCGGGCCCTTTAATCCGCGGGCGAAGCTCTATCCACAGAGCCGAACCGGCTAGGGGGCAAGGCAGAGGCATCTTAGTTGAATCCTGGGACTTGAAGAGGATTAAGATTTGTAGAAGGGCAGAGGAGGGCATTCTGCGAAGGTAATCGTAGGAGGCAAAAGCTGGGTGCAAGGGGGAAAATTTAACTATTGCAAGTTTATTAAAGCGTGAGTTCCAGGAACCGGGCTGGGCGCGGTGGTCCTTAAAGTGCAGGAGAAGGGCGCCCCCGCGCTGCCATGCCCACCACCAGGATCCTACCACTGGGCCACCCAGTGACTCACTAGGCGATTGCCAGGCAGCCAGTGGCCCAGGATCCACCTCACTGTTTCCTCTATTCCCCAGATCAGCCCAGAGGAGGAGGAGCGCCGTCGGGTGAGGCGCGAGCGGAACAAGCTGGCCGCGGCAAAGTGCAGGAACCGGAGGAAGGAACTGACCGATTTCCTGCAGGCGGTGAGCATCGGCCGGTGCGGAGGGCGCCCAGGCCCCAGACCACCAAACCTTCGGAGGGCCTCGCCTCCTGTGAGCCTGTAGGGCCCAGGGGGCGCTGGAGAGACAGGCCTTCGGAGAAAAGGACCAGGAAAAAGTACTGAGCACTGCACAGCCGAGCTGAAGCTCAGGCAGACAGTCTCCTAAGATGCCCCGGGGACCTGATTGGAGTCCGGCACATTTTTCTCCCAAGGGCTCATGGGAATTGTAGTCCAGACTTGCTGAGGACTCCTCACCCTACCTCCAATTCCTAAATCACCACCACCACCACGGAAGGCGAAGCGGTATTCGGCCCTCATCTTCCTGACTCCTCTCCTGACCTTCTCCCTACAGGAGACCGACAAGCTGGAGGACGAGAAATCAGGACTGCAGCGAGAGATTGAGGAGCTGCAGAAGCAGAAGGAGCGGCTGGAGCTGGTGCTCGAAGCCCACCGCCCCATCTGCAAAATCCCGGAAGGAGCCAAGGAGAGCGACACTGGTGGCCCAGGCGGTGCCAGCAGCCCACCAGCCCCCTCCCGCCCTGTGCCTTGTATCTCCCTCTCCCCAGGGCCTGTGCTTGAACCCGAAGCATTGCACACCCCCACGCTCATGACCACACCCTCTCTGACTCCTTTCACACCCAGTCTGGTTTTCACCTACCCCAGTACGCCTGAGCCCTGTGCCTCAGCCCATCGCAGGAGCAGCAGCAGCAGTGGGGACCCATCCTCTGATCCCCTGGGCTCCCCCACCCTCTTGGCCTTATGAGGCACTCTAGTTATCCTCCCTGGCCAATATCTCCCCATCCATTGGTCCAGCTGGCCTGGGCTATATCCCATGCTCAACCCCAGCAGGTTCTCCATCCCTCCAGATGAGACTGAGCCTATTTTGCTTCCTGGCAGAGCCAGCTTGGGGCCACCAAAGCTGCTCAGTTTCTCTAGAGCTCGCCTCTCTAGCACCATTTGCATTAAATCAGAGACAAACTAGTTCCCATTTGTGCAAGAGAACTCCTGGCAGCCCCAAAGGACTTTATAGACCTCTAGAGGTGTTCTGGAGCCCTAACCCCCTCCAGGCCTTCCCTAAGTCTTCATTACCCTCTTCCTGTGATCCACCCAACCATACCCCCGGACAGAAGGTGATATGATACCAGCCTAGAACACTAACTCACCCAGCCCCACTGCCAGCAGCACCCGGTGATTGAACCAGGGCATTCTGCCATCCCCTCCAGAAATGGCACAGTTCAAGAGTGCTAGAGACTTCTGTGATGAGCTGAGCTGCAGCCCCTGGCTCTGAGAAGACTTTAGCTCCAGGGAATCTAAGCCTCCACTGCAAGGGCAGCTGCTATTTATTTTCCTAAAGAGAGTATTTTTATACAAACCTGCCAAAATGGAATAAAAGGCTTGAAGCTCTGGCCTGGTTTCATTGGATTCAGAGGCTAAAGGGAAACCATTTGGATCCTCAAAACATTTGGCTCAGGCCTCAGCTCCACAGACTCACTGCATGACCTTGGACAAATTATTTGAGATTTCTGGACCTCCACTGTGTCTTATCTGACAAATGAAGCTACATCTGCTCTGCCTCATCTCCAGGATTGAGAAAAAGAGTGCTGTGGGATGCAAGCCAAGAGGATTACCATCCTCCTCGGGGTGGAGGCCCACCTTGCTCCTGGGTACCACAGGAGGGCGCTGTTATGCCCTTCCAGCCAGAGGGGAGGCGGCTCAGTGGGTTCTAGGCCCCCAACACCTGCTTCCTGCCCCATTGTCTTGGGCAGGAAGGAGCCGGGAAGGGAGCTGGAGCCACTTTAGCGGCCGGATCACGGCTGGTCCCGGAGCTTGCCGGCGGACGCGTAGGGGGTGGGGAGTGGTAGCCACCGGCTTTCCACGGTCTCACACCGCTCCTGACTTGAGGTAATGAGGGGATATCAGACACCTTAGTTCTGCAGCCCCTCCGGATAGGAACCATACCCCGTCTCAGCGTCCCCGCCCTTGTCCTAACCCCGGCGAGTCCCAAACAGACGCTGCCATGGACTCTGCTTCCGTCCCAGTTTATTAGCCCCCACCCAGCCCCCTGCAAGTCCCTCCGCTCCAGCCGCCAGTCCCCCCGTTGCCCAGCCAGCGAGAACGAAGGGCGCTCCTCAGTGCCAGGATGTCTAAGTCCATGCCAGCGGCCCTTCGCGTGCAGCCGGGCGGCTTCCAGGTTCCGAGGTCCATCGCAATCCAGGCGCTTGGGGAGCCATCCGGGCGGGCGTCGGCGCGAAGGAAGCGATGCCCTCAGTCATCTGGGGAGCAAGCCAGGGGCAACTGATCAGGGCTGCCCACGCTGCCGGTGCTGGAGCTTCCATCGCCCAGGTCCCGGGGTCCGCAAGGGGGCAAGGCGAGCTCCGGTGTCGGACCAGCGCCTGAGCCCCCCGCGCCACCAGGGCCGCCGCGGGGGCCCCACTCCTCGCCCAGCGCCAGGCAGAGCTCCTTAAGCGCTAGATTCTCCCGCAGTAGCTCTTCCTGGCGGCCCTCAAGCTCGGCCAGCTTCTGCCAACAACCGCCCAGGTCCTCGCGCACCGCCCGGGATGCTTGGGTCCCGAAGAGCTGCCACTGGCGCGCGGCGCGCCGCCCGCGCTGGCGCTCCGAGTCCAGAAAGCAGCAGAGGTCGCGCAGCTCGCGGTTCTCGGCCTGTAGGCGCCGGTTGAGCTGCTTGAGCTCGCGGATCTCGCCTAGGTGGCCCTGCAGCTGTCGGTTCACCTCCTGCATGAGGCGGCCGCGCTGCACCAGAGCCGCCAAGCGCGCCGCCTCCTCCCGCCGCAGGCGCCGCACCAGCTCCTCCTTGCCCAGAGCCGCCATCTCCTCGTCGGTCAGCTCCTCCAGGCCGCCTGCCTCGGCCTCCATGGCTGCTCAGGTCTCTGGAGCATCGCCTGCCCGCCGCCGCGGTCCAGGTGCCCCACGTCGAGCCCCGCGCGACTGGGGCTCAGGACCCGGCGTCGCCGGCAGCGGGCTGTGGCAGGCTAGCGTAGGCTGCAGCCGCCGCACGGGGGTGGGCACGCGGCAGGGCGCGCGCCGGGGCGGGTCGCCTGACGTTAAGGAAGGACAGCCAATCCGGAGTCGCCTCCCTGGAAAGGGGCGGGGCCTGAGCTCCGAGAGCCCCCTTCCCGGCCCGCCCACTCCCGACCGAGGCGTCCCTGACCGTCGGGGACACTGGGTCCCTGCACCCGCTCCTGTCAGCCCGAAACTAGGCGCTTCATGCGTCCCAGTTCCAAACTGCCTCAGGTGCGAGCCTAGGCCTCTGGGCTCCTTCTGAGAACCAAGACTGCCCTGGAATTGCCCCCCCCACCCGCACCCGACAGAGCCGGGACCATCTTTCCATCCTTCCCAGGGGTGGGCTGCCGGGGGAGAGGGGGTGGGGGACACATACAAGGAATTCTTTTGTTCAGTAAGCCTTAATTGTGTGTAAAACCCATGCAGAATAAACTTGATCAAAAGTCTTTAAAGAAGCCTTAATCTAGCAGGGGAGACAAGTTGTTTAAACAAGAAGCAAATGGAGGAGGGATACAGTCTGAGGGACGCCCCCCACCCGGGAAAAGGTTTCCCGAAAGAGACCATATCTGAAGGTCCCGGGAAAATGCATAGGGCTTTGTCAAGTAATGAGAGAAGAAATAACATGGTGAACGATGCTGGGGCCTGCAAGGACCTAGCTGCTTTAGGAACAGTGAGAGTAGCTTGATTTCTTTTTGAAAGGCAGGTGCGCGGAGAAAGGGCTAAGAGAGGGAGACAGGGGGGAAACAAAGGTGGTCGGAAGCCAGATCCTAAGGACTTTCACTACTAGGCTGGCCAGTAAGGGTTTTAATCAGGGGAGTAACATTTTAAAATATCTATTTTAAAAACGATTGTTCAAGCCCTAACTGGTTTGGCTCAGTGGATAGAGCGTCGGCCTGCGGACTGAAGGGTCCCAGGTTCGATTCTGGTCAAGGGCATATACCTTGGTTGGGGGCACATCCTCAGTAGGGGGTGTGCAGGAGGCAGCTGGATTGATGTTTCTCTCTCATCGATGTTTCTAACTCTCTATCCCTCTCCCTTTCTCTCTGTAAAAAAATCAATAAAATATATTTTAAAAAAGCAAACAAAAACGATTGTTCAGGCTGCTCTGTGTGAGATGGACGATGGGGAGGGGATGTAGGCAGGGAGATTAGGAAGAACACTGTGTCAATGGGCAAGGAGAATTTTGCAGAAGGACTGGGCTGGGGCCGTGCCAGTGAGGGCGGAGAGAACAAAAGAGATAATAGAAATATTTAGGAGGCAAATCAGCAAACTGAATGTGGAGAGGAGTCTGAGAGAAAGCCCAGGTTTCTCATATGGTGGATGTTGGAGCTGTCACAGATAGGAACATAGGAGATAAACACAGGGGAGACTGACAGGCCTATCTAGCTGGGGGGCGGGGGGGGGGGCTGTGGGGAGAGAGTTTGGAAAACTCATAGATAGGCTGCCCTCCTGATGTGGACTTCCAGCCAGAGCTCTGAGCTGCAGAGTAAAAGGTCATTAGTTAGTGGCCAGGCAGGGGGGTGGGAGGGGTGTAGCCTTGGCCGGTGGCTCAGTTGGTTAGAGCATTGTCCTAAAACACCCAGGCCGCCGTTGCATCTCTGGTCAGAGCACATACAAGACGCAACCAATGAGTGCATGACAAAGCATCGACGTTTCTTTCTCTAAAATCAATAAATTCAACAAACAGGCACAAACATGGGAGCAAGTGTAGCATCCCAGGAGAGAAGCTTAGCGGCAGGAAGAACGGAAGGGCTCCCAGCAAAACGCTTTGGAAGTCGGCTACACACCTTCATTCGCAGAAAAAAAAATTAGGACTGAGCCCTGGGAAACTCCCACCTTTAGGATACAAGCCAGTAAGGATTTGAAAAGAGCTGAGAAAGCGGGTGATGGGGCAGAGGCAGTGACGGGGAAGGGTTCCAGGGTGGGGGAGACGGGCGGGGCCGGGGTAGGGGTAGCGGTGGGGACCGGAGAGCCCGGGACTCCCCGTCCCGCGGAGTAGTGGGGCCGCTCCACCACTTCCGCCTCTTCCCTCGCCGCTCCTGCCCCACCCTCTCTGTCCCGGAAGTGGTCCGTCTGTGGCTCCGGGTGCGGGGAGCGAATTTCGGCGCTCCCGGAAGTGGCTCGGCGGCGGCGCGCCCGCCGGGGCAATACTCGCTCCTGCCGGGGCGCGGCGACTGCTCCCGGGTCCAGGCGTCGCCATGACCAACGAGCTGGATATCTTCGTAGGGAACACGACCCTCATCGACGAGGACGTGTATCGCCTCTGGCTGGATGGTTACTCGGGTCTGTGAGGGGCCGAGCGGTTGTTTGGCTGGGCGAAGGGGCGGAGCCTGCACTTGGCCGTCTTGAAGCGGGCGGAGGAGGGAGGGAGGTTTGCAGGTCGGAGCTGGAATCCCTGCAGGGGCTTTGCGGGCGGGGCGGGGCCTGATGCGGGTGCCTGCTCCCCAGTGAACGATGCGGTGGCCCTGAGGGTGCGCTCGGGAATCCTGGAGCAGACGGGCGCCACGGCAGCAGTCCTGCAGAGTGACACCATGGATCACTATCGGACCTTCCACATGCTGGAGCGCCTGCTGCACGCACCGCCCAAGCTGCTGCACCAGCTCATCTTCCAGATCCCGCCCTCCCGACAAGCGCTGCTCATTGAGAGGTGGGGATGCCAGCCACTCTGGCCATGTACCCATTTTGCAGACTGTAACTGAGGCCCAGGAAGGGACGGGACTCACCCGGGCCCTGAAGAAGAGGAGAGCACAAGGGGCCAAGCCCAGGCTCTGCCAGCCCCCCTTTTCCTCTCCCTTAGGGGAAGTCAGTAGTGTCCTCTGCCTCCATGCAGGTACTATGCCTTTGATGAGGCCTTCGTGCGTGAGGTCCTGGGCAAGAAGCTGTCCAAGGGCACCAAGAAAGACCTGGATGACATCAGCACCAAAACCGGCATTACCCTTAAAAGCTGCCGAAGACAGGTGGGCACTGCAGCCTCCTCCTCACCAACACAGCATTCCATCCACAGTCCACCCCTGTGGCCGCTATCCCAACTCCAACCTCCTCCTCCACTTCTGATTGTGGCAGCAGCTTCAGACCCAGTCTCCTCTCCCCTGTTTTTGTCATCTCAAAGCCATCCCTGCTCTTCAGCCAGAGTGACCTTTCAGAATCCCAGATCTGACCATAGCTTTCTTCTGCCCATAAACTTTCATTGGCTCCTACTCCCTTCTGGGTAGTAGCCACACTCTTTGGCCTTGCCCTTCATACTCTCCTGTGAGCTGGTCCCTGCCAGCCTCCCTAGGCTTGCATTTCCCCAGAGTCCAGCTTTCTTTTGCTTGTGCTGCTCCTGCCTGGAGGCTACAGTTCTTGGCCATGTCGACTTGAAATCCAAGGCAGCGTCAGATGCCACCTTCTTCACAAGCTTCCTGGTGGTGCCAAGGAGAAGTAACTCTTCTTCTGGAACTTTAGTATCTTTTCTCTGCGTCTCCTGTGAACTCCCTGTATACAGCTTAGCATTTGCTCATTTTGTACTTTCTGAGCCTTAGGAGGGTCAGTTCCAGCGCCAGCTGGAGAAGAGCTGGAGAGCGTGGTGCTAAAAAGCAGGAGTGAATTCAGTGGTAGGAGCTGAGTAAACATTGATCTGAGATAGCAAAAGCTAATAGACATTTGTTGAATTGATAACTTACTGAAGGAATAACAGATCAGCATCTGTTGACAGAATAGATAGATAGATGAGGGATGGTGTTCAGTAAACAATTTATTGGGTGAGCGACCTCTGACCAGTCCTTGCTCCCCTACCTTCCTTGAAGTTCGACAACTTTAAACGAGTCTTCAAGGTGGTGGAGGAAATGCGGGGCTCCCTGGTCGATAACATCCAGCAGCACTTCCTTCTCTCCGATCGGCTGGCCAGGTGAGCGACTGGGCGAGGGGCCGTCTATCTCCTGCATCGGCACAGTCCTTCCCTGGGCCCTGAGTCTGGTCCCCTTCCCCCTCCCCCCAACCCTTGGCTGTGTGGGGGGATGGTTATCTCATTCCTGGTCTATAAATTGGGTCAGACTGGCCTGGGTTCAAATCCCAACCCGGCCCGGCCATTCACCAATTGGACTGTTGAGGTGTCGCCTGGAAAGCGGATGGCACAGCTCCGGAGCTCGGGAAGTGCTCAGTAAATGGTAACTGTTACCCCTGTGGTCTCCTGCTACATCCCTTAGGAGACCTGGTTTGAAACCTTTTCACAGATGAGGAGGCCCAGAGAGAGGTGACTTGAAACATGTCATACAGTGAGTTAGGGCAAGAGAGGCCAGAGCTCAGATGCCTAGTAGATGTTGCAGGTGGGAACTGCTTGCTCAGAAGGAATGCCCAGCTCTGACAGGTCTCCTTTCCCCTCCCTGCAGAGACTATGCAGCCATCGTCTTTTTTGCCAACAACCGCTTTGAGACAGGGAAGAAAAAACTGCAGTATCTGAGCTTTGGCGACTTTGCTTTCTGTGCTGAGCTCATGATCCAGAACTGGACCCTTGGAGCCGTCGGTGAGGCCCCCACTGACCCAGGTGCCTGGACACCTCCCCACCCTCTCAGGGCCTGCTACCCCACCAGCCATCTCTGCTCATAGTCCCGTGTCCCCATACACACCTTGTCTGCAGACAAAGGGCCCACTACTTCTCTGTGGTCCGGGGCAAAGCATTCCACCTCCCTGACACTCTGCTTTCTCTTCTGTCTTATGGGGGTGCGATGTGGTGGGTGAGGAAGGCTTGGGTTATCACAGGAAGGCATTTTGTCGTGCCCCCGCCCCCCAACTCCCTTCCTGGGCCTTACTCAGACTCCCAGGTGGATGACATGGATGTGGATTTAGACAAAGAGTTTCTCCAGGACTTGAAGGAGCTCAAAGTGCTGGTGGCTGACAAGGACCTTCTGGATCTGCATAAGAGGTGACTTGGGGGGGTTGTCTGTGGGATGGGGCCTGAAGTGGGGGGCCCAGGCAGCTCTAGGCTTGACCTTGTCTTCCTGCAGCCTGGTGTGCACTGCCCTCCGGGGAAAGCTCGGTGTCTTCTCTGAGATGGAAGCCAACTTCAAGGTCTGTGGCCCAAGCCAGCCTATGTCCCTTGGGTATCTCCAGCCTCCCATGCACTGTCCCACCGGGTGACTCTGTTCATGCCCTAGGTTGACCAGCAGGTGGCGCTGTGGCCCCCTCTGCCCACCTGTGCTGGGGGAGCCAGCTCCTAAACATTGGGGAGTTGATTGAGGGAGGTGGATAGATTTGGAGAGGGGCCTGCCCCTCCCCTAGCCTCTGGGGCAGAAGGCAGAACTCCCAGGCCCCCTGCCCCACAGAACCTATCCCGGGGGCTGGTGAATGTGGCTGCCAAGCTGACCCACAATAAGGACGTCCGAGATCTGTTTGTGGACCTGGTGGAGAAGGTGAGCTGTCCTGCCCACTGTCCACTCGTCCCCGCCCTGGCCTGTCTCTGAGCTGTACCAGTGCCAGATGTTCCCTTGGGCCCACAGTTCGTGGAGCCCTGCCGCTCTGACCACTGGCCGTTGAACGATGTGCGACTGTTCTTGAACCAGTATTCAGCGTCGGTCCACTCGCTGGATGGCTTCCGGTGAGTTACCCCGGCCTCCTGTTCAGCGAGGCCTCGCCCCAGCCAGCCTCCTGCCAGGGCCTGGCCCCCCTGCAGACTCAGGGTTCCCTGTTCTGCTGCCCTGGGGTGACTGTCTCTGTGGACCAGAGTCCTGGCTTCACCTCTAAGAAGCTGTGACTTAACCTTGGGCAGGTTCCTTGATCTCTCCATGCCTTAGTTTCCTCACATGTAAGCTGGGGGTGATGATGGTGAAGGTGATAGAATATTGTGAGGATTAAAGAGTGAAGGTACATAGAGCACTTAGAGCAGGGCCGTGACACGGTGGGTTGTGGTAAACCTCGGCCATTACTGTTACCATTATCATTGCAGGCACCAGGCCCTCTGGGACCGCTACATGGGCACCCTCCGTGGCTGCCTCCTGCGCCTCTATCATGACTAAGGCCCCTCCCACCACTCTGCTCACACTGACAATAAAGTTGCCATGACTTTGGAGGAGCCTATGCCTGGGTAAACACAGGGTCCGTGTGTGGAGGGTGTATACGCGTATGTATCTAAGTGTCACGGTGTATGAGGACCTGTGTGTACACTGGCCTTGCAGGGACTAGGATGTGTTCAGGAATGGTGTCTATGCTCTCCCTCTCCATTTCCCCACCCAGCGGAGTCCACTGAGAATACAGAATCTTGTCTTTGTTTATTCAATGCATAGCAAGAGGATTGGGAGGACAGGAGAAGACTTCGGGGGTGGCCAGCAAGGACGCAGCAGGCATAGCAGGCGAGAGCGAGGGGCGGGCTCAGGGAGGGCAGGAGACCTTCTTAGCTGGTTGATCCACTCGGGCAGTAATCGGGTACTTGGTGATACCACAGGCATTGCTCCCTCGGTGCAGCCGGAAATAACCCTAGGAAGTCAGAGGACATCAGGGCAGGGCCAGAAGGCGGGGAGAGCCCTGCCCTGTCCTGTCCCAATATCACACTCACCTTCTCACCCCAGTTGGCCCCCCAGGAGTTCTTCAGGATCCAGTATGGGGTGGAGCGACGATGAGAACGGCCTGAGATGTCCTTTGCCTGCCTCCCCTCCACCGACTTGGTCTTACCAAAACCCACCAGCAGGACAACATGGTCCACATTTTGAGGGTCACAGGTGGTGCTTGTGGCCTTGATCACACCATTCTGGTATTGCTGCAGGGGCAGGGGCAGAGGGGCTGAGTCTGGGGCCACATCCCCTATATGTTCTTCCCCCCATTCTCTTCCCTGTCGCACCTGCAATAGCTTCTTGTTGATGGTCACAGTGATGGGGCCCTCAGTGGCCAGGTACCGGGCAATTCCTGGGGGTAGAGGTGCCATCAGGCCATGCCTGCTCTGTTTCCCCTGCTCTCAGCTCATGGTTGTCTCCAACTCTCTCCCTCCCACCCCCATTCCTCCATCTCTGTCTACAGCCCCATCTGTCTGCCTGTGCTGGTTTGTCTATCCCTGTCATCCCTCCTCCCCCCCACACCCGCCTGGGTCTCCACCCTGCCCGCACTCTGCTCGTTGTCCGACAGCATGATGAAATCCTGGATCCAGGCCACCTTTTTGTGCTTCTTAGCCTGGCACTTGGCTCTGACCGCGCCCTGGAATGGGTAGTCCTTTTCGCTAGCCAGGCCACCTGGAAGTAAGCAAGGCCAGGAGACTCAGCCCCAGAACATGCCCGCCCTCAGCCCCCCAGAGAGGCCGGCACTCACTGTTGTTGAGGACAGTTATGAATGCGTCCCAGACGAAGCCGCCACTGCAGCCATCCCCACAGCGGCCACAGTCGAGTAGTTCTGGTGCAAGAAGGGACAATGTGGGTGACTGATCCCCAGGCCCCCTGCCCCCATTGGCAGACATGCCCCCTCTCCCAGCCGTACCCTGCACAGAGACTTCCACAGACTGTCTGGTCTTAATGCCCCACTGGGCTTCGATGTTGCCTGCAGCCGCCATGGCCCAGCAGCACGAGCAGGTTTTCTAGTGGGGAAAGGAGTGGGGGCTGGTAAGGGATCTGGGCTTTGACCCCTCTCCTCTCCTCTCCCTCCCACCACTGGGGCTGGACCGCGCCAGGCTGGGTGAGCAGATACCTGGTCCTTGACAGGTGACATGACACCGGGCGCCTTCCGCCAGTCACACGTGGAGGGCACTGACTCTTCCCACTCATCAGATCCTACCTTTCTGTCCACATTGGGGGCCCTTCCAGCTGCCCTCTGATTCCCATACAGCTGGTCAAACTCCTCCTCTGGGGGACAGATGGGACCACCAAGATCACAATATGGACCCCTCCTCCCCATATTCTGCTTCTCCCGCTCCAGCCATCCACATCCTTGGCCATTTGAGTCCCCGTAATACCCTGAGAGACACAAAGGCAAGGATGCGGAGGCACAGAGACCCAGTTCCTTGCTGCAGTGCGTTCCCCTGCACCTGCTCTCGGCCTTGAGCTGAGCTGGGACACAGGCCTCCGGAGTACCTGTCCCTGCCCTCAGTGATTTGGGACAAGCACCCAGGCCCCTGGTCCTCGGGGTCCCTCTCTGGGAAATGAATGCCAAAGGTCCACCCTGTCCATCTGCCAGTACCCCTGGACAAGCTCTGCTTCCCCACCCAGTACCTGTAAGGTCACTGAATGCAGTCACCCCAAACTTGGCTGTGCCCAAGTCCTCCTCCTGCAGCCGCTGAGCCTGGGCCAGGTTTCGGGCAAAGATATCCAAGCGGCGAGCATACTCTGGACCAAAAGACAGAGGTCTTCCTAGGTTGGCTCCCAAGCCCGTGGGGGCAGGAAATGGCCACCTGCCGGGTGTCCTCTCACCCAGATGAGCACTGGCTTCTTTCCTGTGGCCCCTGCCAGCCCCACTGCAGATCATCTGGGCCGAGAAAGTGGCTCCCAGCCCACTAGGGTGGGTTTTCCCAGGAGACGGGAAGGGGACACACTGCCCACCTGGGGGGAGCCAAGTAGAGGGTCTGAAGGCAGAGTGATTCAGAGAAAGGTGGGTGGTTGAGGACGGGCTTCCTGCCACCAGATCACCACCCTCACACTTCTGACCACAGGTGTGGGGCTGGAACATGGCAGGGGTGGGGGAGGATGGGGTACAGGCCCATGACAGGCTGAAAGGCACCCACAGACTATCCCCCTCAGGGAGATGAGATCCAGAGAGGGGGCGGGAACAGAGCCAGGTGGAGAGGGAGTCCCAACTTGAGGACAAAAGGGGTGTCTAGGTGTTTGCTGAAGGAACCCGTGACTAGATGGTGGTTTCCTGCTCGCTGCAGGAGGCGTGGGAAAGTGGCTGTGGAGCTGAAGGACCCTCTGGGCAGACCCCCAGCAGCCACCACCTCCCTCCAGGTTCATAGCAGAGTGACCGTGTTCAACACACAGGAATGACGTGCTTTCAAGCAGTGGGGTTCACCTCAAGCCCAGTGCCCACCCTGAGCCTGATTTCATCATTGATTAAATGGGAGAAGTGGGGTTGGACCAGAGACGAAGGGGTCCCATGATACCTGCTGGGTTCGAGTAACTTCGGTTATACTGGATCTGGAACAGAGTGAAGACCTCTTTCAGCTCCAGCGGCCCCGCACCTGGGTTCTGGAAGGAACCAAGGGTGGTGGGGGAGGGGGTTGGATGAGGAGTCCTTGATGGGACTGAGCTAGGGCAGTGGTCGGCAAACTCATTAGTCAACAGAGCCAAATATCAACAGTACAAGGATTGAAATTTCTTTTGAGAGCCAGATTTTTTAAACTTAAACTATATAGGTAGGTACATTGTTATTAACTTAATTAGGGTACTCCTAAGGCTTAGGAAGAGCCACACTCTTTGACTCAAGGGGCCAAAGAGCCGCATGTGGTTTGCGAGCCACAGTTTGCCGACCACGGACTAGGAGGTCAGTCAGTTAGTCTGTTCTATCTCCCTGGGTGAGCTTTGGCATATCAATCACCTCTCCAGCCTCAGTTGCTCCCTCTGAGAAATGGGAACAAGTCGGTTTCTGAAGGGGTGAGCCCCATACATGGGGCTTGCAGAAGGAAGGGTTTGGGAGCAGGTTGCGGGCACTTACCTGGACTCTGAGGGAGTCCTTGATGCCTTGGGCTAGACCTGCCACCAACAGGACCAGGAAGCAGGAGAGATGGACAGTTAGTGCCATGCTGCTGCAGACCAGAGTGCTGGGGACAGGAAACAGACCAAGCTGGAGGTGCTCAGAGGGCGGAGCTGGAGAAACCACTGAGGGGAAACCAGGCTGGGAGGGGGAGGTGGACCCCGCAAGCAAGAGGCTTTCAGGCTTTTATCTCTACAAGGCCCTCTACCTGTCTACTCACACCCCCTTTTCTTTTCTTTTTTAATTTTTTAAAATATATTTTTAGTGGTTTTAGAGAGGAAGGGACAGAGAAAGAAACATCAACAGTGAGAGAGAATCATTGATTGGCTGCCTCCGCACACTCCCTATTGGGGACAGCCTGCAGCCCAGGCATGTGCCCTTGATCAGAATCGAACCCAGGACCCTTCAGTCCGAAGGGCAATGCTCTATCCACTGAGCCAAACCAGCTAGGGCACACTTTTTCCTTATTCCACAGCGGCTCTCAGCCCACCCTGTTTGGGGCAGTTCTTAGATGGATCTGTCCCTAAGGAGACAGGTCGTGAGGGGGCAGTGACATAAAGCCATCAGCACTGTGAAGGGTAAGCCCAGGGGACTATGGGAGCCACAGCCCCCTGACAACTGGGTGTGGAGAGAGGGTGGTCAGTGGCTCCTGGGAAAACTTGCTCATCCTACAAAGTTTTGTCGGTTCAAGTGTCACCTCCAAGAAGCCTTCCCTGCTCTCATCCTCTGATGTAACCTCCAGCCCCTTGAGCCCCTGCCGTGCCTGAGCCCACTTGTGCCTTCCTTCCAACTGCCCCAGAGGTGTCAGGCGCCTGTGCCCACAGTGCCCAGGATGTGGCTCGGCTCGGAGCAGACTGGGTGGGTGTCGTTGACGGAACCATTTGTTGTCATGTTGTTGTTTCCCATGGGTTTTAAACAGGAAAGTGCAGGTGGCAGGAGCGTGTCCAGGGGACAGCAAATAGCAGCTCCTGCCTGCTTTTGTTCTTCATTCCTGTCACAACCTGAGGGGACGTGGGAGCAGAAAGACAGCAGGGTTGGCATCTCAGAGCGAGGCCGAGGCCTGTGAAGTCAAGTGCCGGGGAGGGCTGTTGACAGCGGTCACTGCTGCCTCGGTTTGAAGAGGTCCCCAGGCTGGGGCTCTCCCCCATGCGCCTCCAGGCGGGAAACCAGTGCCCAAGACCAGAGATGGGGGGAGAACTGGTTTTCTGGGGATTGATACCCCCGAAAGGGAGTATCTGAGAGGGAGCAGGAGGAGGGCTCTGGTCCTGGGGTTCATTTATGTGTGTGCCTCACTACCTCATTTTTTCATTCATTAGGAACCTGCCCCATGTTGCTGCACCACCCTCACTCCCACTCCAGACAATAAGTCAAGGGACTACTCTATTGGGGAAAAAGGAGCCATGCTGTCTTCATTAAAATTCAGTAGACAGACCATCCATAGAGGGGCACCTGGCTGCGTGGTTGTAGCCCCCTTCACATACCCCAAGCTAGTCCTGGATTGTGTGTGACCTATGACTAAGGCCCCACGTGTCAGCCTCAGGGCTAGAGGTCCCAGTGTGGGCATAAAAGGGGATGAAATAAAATCCGTCTCTGTGGTGGTGGGGATTGTGGAAACTTGGGGGAGGAGAGACGGGGTGTGGAGCTGGGTGACCTTCCTCATTGATCCACTTTTTCCCTCCATTGAATGTGAGCCCCACGAGGCCAGATTTTAGTCATTTTTGATTGATGCTGTGTCCCTGGTACCTAACACAGAGCCTGGTCAATGGTGGCCACACTGAGCATTTGTTGAATGAATGAATGAACTTCCCCACTCACTCACTTGCACTCATCCTGCAGCTCCTGGCTGGCAGCCAGTGAGGGCTGGGCCAGGTGCCCAGCGCCCTCAAGGGCTCACTGCCTGGAGGAACTCCTGACATCAACCAAGATGAGGCTTTGGGCCCCAGTGCCAAAGGGCAGAAGGCGGGGAAGTTGTTAGGGTCATAGAGGTCAGGAGACAACTCTGAGTGGCAGGTGCACTCAGGCCTAATAGTGCAGATGGAGGCTTGGGTCCAAGTTCGAGACGTCAGCTGTGCAGCCAGCCATTCCCCTCTGGGCCTCTGTTCCTCATCTCCAAGGGGCAGTGACAGTTCCTCTGTCTGGACTGACACCGTGGAGCACCTTCCACCCCGGCTGGCACAGAGCAGGAGTTCAAATGGTGGCTCCTTCGTGCTCTACTGTGGGGCAAGGAGCCCAGAGTCTTGTTTTCTTTTTTGTTTGTTTTTTCCTTTTTGGTTTGTTGTTTTTATGTTTTATTAGAGCCCAGAGAGTCTTGGAGTCAGAAGGACTTGGGTTCCAGTCCTGTCCTTAGCACTCTGGCTGTGCCTGAACAGATCTTAGCCTCTCATCCGTGAGATGGGGTGATAACGGCGCCCCTTCCCTGGCTTGGCAGGAGGGTACATGCTGATACCTGGAATGGTTAGATCTTGATAATCCAGTGCTAACATTTTATTATTATTTAAATAATGGCTTGCCCTAGCCGGTTTGGCTCAGTGGATGGAGCGTTGGCCTGCGGACTCAAGGGTCCCGGGTTCGATTCTGGTCAGGGGCATGTACCTTGGTTGCAGGCACATCCCCAGTGGGGGGTGTGCAGGAGGCAGCTGGTCGATGTTTCTCTCTCATCGATATTTCTAACTCTATCCCTCTCCCTTCTTCTCTGTAAAAAAATCAATAAAATATATTTAAAAAAATGGCTCCATTGAGGTATGTAATTCACATACCATAAAATTTACCCTTGTAAATTATACAATTCAGTGGTTTTTAGTGTATCTGTATAATTGTGTGGTCAACACCACTATCTAATTTCAGAGCATTCTCATCATCCCAAAAGAAACCATAACTATTAGCAAATATTTTCAGGATTTGTCCATGTGGCAGCACATATCAGTTCTTTATTCCTTTTTATGACTGAATAATATTCTATCATTTTTTTATCCATTCATATACATTTTGTTTATCCATTTGTAAGTTGATGGAAATTAAACTGTTTCTACGTTTTAGTTCTTATGAATAGTGTTGCTATGAACAAGGTGTACAGATTTTTTTGTGTGGACATGTTTCAGTTCCCCTGGGTATATTCCTAGGAGTGAAATTGCTGTGTCATGTAACATTTTGAGGACCTGCCATAATTTTTCCAAAGCTGGTGCCACAATTTACATTCCCACCCACGTTGTATGAGGGTTCCCATTTCTCCGTGTCTCATCGACACTTGTTAATGTCTGTCTTTTTGGTTTTAAACAGCTATTATTTTTAGCCTCCTCACCCAAGCAGCTGGAAAGGATCTGGGGTGGGAGAGACACTGTCCAGTTCACCCTGCACCCAGGGCTCACCTCGGGACCCTTCCTGGTCACGTCCCTTCCGGGGCATACCCTCCCGGGCAGGGCTGCGTTTGGGGAGATCGCGAGGATAAAGTGGGGTGGTAAAGGGAAGGGAGGGCTCCGCAGTTCCCGCACGTGGTGTGCCCCGAGGCCGGGGATCCCTGGACACGCGGCCTTTCCCGTCTGGCTCCGCCCTCAGACGTGGGCAGGAGAGGCCCCGCCCCTTCCTGGGAGCCGGCCCCGCCCAGACCCCGCCCTCGGAGGCGCTCCCTCTGCTTGGAGCGGGGGGAGGAGGCGGAAACCCCGGACACACGGGTGGGAGGAGGGCCGGGGAGACGCTGGCGCGAAACCCTGGCGTCCTGCGCGCCCCGGTTGGGTCCTGCCCGCCTTTTCAGGGGCTTCCATTCATTCTGGGCCAAAGGGGAGCTGCGGCCCCCGCCCCCGACAGCCCTGGGGACGGAGGGGAGCGGGGCCGAGAGGAGCGGTTCAGGGCCTGGAGCGTCTCGCCCCGGGCGAGGGTTCGGGCCCGCAGGAAGTTTGGTGTTTCCGGACGGCTGTCCGGGCCGCAGAACAACCGAGGGTCTAGCTAGGCTGGGCCTGGTCGTCCAGGGTGCGGTTAGGCGTAGGCGCCCAGGGCGACACTCGGGGAGGCGCAGAGTCCGGGCCGGCACGAAGCTGTGGGTGGGTGCCCAGGATGGAATTCTGGGGGCGCGGGTTAGGCAGGTCGGGTGCGCAGTATGACACGCTGGGGCGCACAAAGCGAGGGCCGGGGGCTCCCCGGGAGGCCCGGGGGCCGGGCATCAGGATCAGTGCCCCTGGAGCTCGCTAGGGATCCCAGGGGAACAGACCTTGGCCCAGAGCCCGGAGGCGGCTCCGGACGGCGCCGCGGGGGACCGGGCGGGGGCCTGCGGCTGGCCAAGGGCGGAGAAGCGGGGGGTCGGGGTCCCTCCCCCTGGCGCGGGCTCAGGAATCCGCTGAGGGGCGGGCGGAGGCGCCGGGGTGGGCCGCGCCGCGGCGGGCGGGCGGGCGGGGGGCGCTTCCTGGGGCCGCGCGTCCAGGGAGCTGCGCCGTCGGGCCGTCCGTCCGCCCGCAGGCGCTGCCGGAGCCAGCCGAGCCGCCGGAGCCGTGGGCCGCGGGGGCGCCCGGGCCAAGTGAGTGGCGGGCCGTGGGGGGAGGGCGCGAGCCGCAGTCTCGGCCCAGTCGCGGCTGCGAAGAGCGAGGCCCACGCTCCTCCGTCCGCGCCGCTGCGGGACCGGGCGGGGGCGGGGCGGCCTGGGCGGTGGGCCCGGCCCGGCCTGCGCGAGGGGTCGGCTGCGGAGGGTCCCTCCCTCCCGGGAAGCGCCGGGCTCCTACGTGCGGGCCGAGCGGGAGGCGGCGGGGCCGGAGGCGCTGACCCCTGCCCGCCTCCTCCGCCCAGGATGCTCCCCTTCGCCTCCTGCCTCCCCGGCTCCCTGCTGCTCTGGGCGCTGCTGCTGCTGCTCTTGGGGGCAGCGTCTCCCCAGGATTCGGAGGAGCCCGACAGCTACACGGTGGGGACCGTGGGGCCACTGGCCTGGGATGGGACGGGCAGGGACACAGACCAGGATCCTGGGGGGCTGCTGTTGGGGAAGATCCTCCTCTCCCCTGGTTGGTGGAGCCGCCGGGCCATTGTTTGGCGCAGTCCCGGGAGGGTGGCTAGGCTCAGGACCCTGACCTTGGCCTGGTCAGTGGAGGGGACAGGGGATGAACACTGGCCACCGCTGGTCCCCTTGTAGGAATGCACAGATGGCTATGAGTGGGACCCTGACAGCCAGCATTGCCGGGGTGAGTGTGCCTGGGGGACCGACCCACCCCCAGGAACCGGGAAAGGGTTTGCAACCCCAGCTCCAAGAGCTGCAGCAGGGGGCCAGTGGCTCTGGTTCTGCGGAGGCCGGCTCTGGTTCTTTGGGGGCCAGCTCAGCTAGGGGTGGGGAAGCCATCCAGGCCCCTCCTTCTCAGGGAAACCCAGGACACCCTGCCCCCACCTCTCAGTTAGCAGGAGAGCAACAGGGCACTGCCCTGAGGAGCACCTTCTGGAAGCACTCTCCTACTCAGCTGTGCCCCATTTCCCCGGAAGGCAGTGTCTGCGGGGGTGGGTAAGGAGGCTGGCACCTCACTCTTGGGCTGAGCCAGGGCCAGAGCTTTGGGGAGGGATAGACTCTCTTAGGGACAAGAGAATGGAGGTGACTGTGGGAACAGCCACCCCATCAGCCCTGGCAGGCCCTGGGGAGGGGTCCTGGGCAGGCAGCCTTAGCGTGTTGAGTAGAGAGGGAAGGCCCTGCTGGGGGTCACACAGCTTAGAGAAGGCCAAGCTCGGCTGTTGCCTCCCACCCCCTCCACGGCCAGCCCAGGAAGCTGGCTGTGCCCAGCAGGCCCCTCTCTGCAGATGTCAACGAGTGCCTGACCATCCCCGAGGCCTGCAAGGGGGAGATGAAATGCATCAACCACTATGGGGGCTACTTGTGCCTGCCCCGCTCAGCTGCCGTCATCAACGACCTGCATGGCGAGGGACCACCGCCGCCAGTGCCCCCCGCTCAGCACCCCAACCCCTGCCCACCGGGCTACGAGCCTGATGAGCAAGAGAGCTGTGTGGGTAAGAGTCACCCTGGCACGGGGGCCTCCAGTCCACCTACCAGTGTCTGTCACTCATCTTAACAACTCAGACCTCTTGTTCCTCCCTTGCTCCAAAGCCTCCTCAGAGTCCCTGGAACAACACCCGGACCCTCACCCAGACCCTCACTTTGTGTGGGGTCTGCCACAGATGGCCCCAGCGCCTGTCCCTCTACCCTAGCCAGCCTGTGGGACCCTCCTCTCCACTGCTGCAGACACAGTGCAAGCGCTCTGCCTCACAGCCTCTGTCCCCATACCCCCTTTCCGATCTGGCCCCATCCCTGGGCACCATGGGCCTTGGAGGAAGGCCCTGGCATCAGTGCTCCTAGGAGCATGGACAGGGCCTTGTTTCCTGTGCTTCCCTGGCACGGGCTCTCACAGGTTAGGGGTGCCTTTCCTGCTGGCTCCCAGGCTGGCGGGCTGTTACTTGTGCTGTTGGGAGGGTCTAATCCATGTGTTCCTGTTTTGGGGTACATCACCCACGTGCCATGTGAGTGGTTCCTGGCCTGTGTGTGCTCCAACATTGTGGTGTCTGTCATGAGGTGTGGTGCAGGGGCTCCCGGGCAGGGGCTGAGTGGTGTCTCCTGCAGACGTGGACGAGTGTGCCCAGGGCCTGCACGACTGCCGCCCCAGCCAGGACTGCCACAACCTGCCCGGCTCCTACCAGTGCACCTGCCCTGACGGCTACCGCAAGATTGGGCCTGAATGTGTGGGTGAGTCCAGGAGCGGCCTTGCTAGTTTCTGCTCTGTGCCCCTGGCCTGGCTCTCGCCCTAGCACCTGATCCCCATCCCAACCCCCCCCCCCCCCCCAGGCCCCTGCCACCTCTGTCACCAGACACAGCACATGATGGGTGTATGTGAGTCCTGCCTGATCTGGCCCAGCCCAGCGCCCAGACACAGACAAGACTGTGGGTGGTGAGGCTTGAACCCCCAGCCAGCCTGAGTCCCACCTGACGTCTGCCCTCTGCCCTCCATCCCAGATATAGACGAGTGCCGCTACCGCTACTGCCAGCACCGCTGCGTGAACTTGCCTGGCTCCTTCCGCTGCCAGTGCGAGCCAGGCTTCCAGCTGGGCTCCAACAACCGCTCCTGTGTGGGTGAGGCTGGGCCGGGCTTTGGGTCCTGGCAGGGTGATGTGGGGTGGGGAGCTAGCTCCCTTCCTGACCAGACCAGGTGAACAGGTGAAATGGGGCCTCCTGGGGCTCTGGGCTGCTCCTTGGCTTTCACTCCTTCCATTTTCCTGGCACCCCTAGATGTGAATGAATGTGACATGGGGGCTCCATGCGAGCAGCGCTGTTTCAACTCCTATGGGACCTTCCTGTGTCGCTGCCACCAGGGCTACGAGCTGCACCGGGATGGCTTCTCCTGCAGTGGTGAGAGCTCCACCCCTCCGAGTGTTCCTCCATCGGCCCCTGCGTCACGCTGTGCCTCCTGCCACACGGTCCTCCATTTGAGGCCTCCATGTCCCGTTCATGCTGCACCCACGTACCTACTAGATACTTCACCCCCAGCTGGTTGCACTGCAGGCTCCTGCAGACCTGCCCACCACGACTCCCAGCCTGGTAGGGAAGGCAGAGGGGAGCAGTCAGGTCAGGGGGCAGACTGGCCTCCTCCCTTGTCGTCAGGCTGACTTGCATTGGAATCCAGGATTATGACAAGTCACTCTTCTCTCTAAACCCATTTATTCATCTGTAAAATGGGTTGTCTTGAGAACTAAGTGGGAAAATGACAGGCTTCATCAAGTCCCAAGCAGCAACACGTTAAAGTGAATGCCATTCATCCAGAACTTTCCCTGTGCGGGGACAGTTCCCTGAACTTTCCTTATATACTTGACTTTATTTAATCCTGCCAGCAATCCTATAAGGTAAGTATACTTTTTTTTTCCTTTCTCTGCAAAATGAAGACATTATCTCCTTCAAGGTTTGTTGAGAGGCTTACAAGAAAAGCATAAGCATAAAGTCCTTCAACAAAGAGGGGTTAAGTGACTTGCCCAAGATCATACAATTAGGAGGAGATGGGGCCAGGTCTCCACCCCGACTTCTCATTCCATGTCAACTGGCCACATACCCTGTTCATATGATGCTTTGCTGCCCAGTAAGGCCCCATTGGTCCCTGGCTCGGGGCACGGCAGCATCAGGGAAACCCGAGTAGAAAAGCTGGCTCCTGCCTGTGCAGATCACAGTGGCAGGAGGTGGCTGTGGGCTGGTTGTGGGTTGCAGGAATTGGGAGCCAGAGCCGACTGGGCCCTCAAGGCTCAGCTAGTCTAACTCACTCATTTTATTGACAGCGAAATTGAGGTTTCCCAAACTCAGTCGGAATAAAACTAAGCTTCTAGTGCTTTCATTTAGTTTCCTCTTAAAGTCCGTGAGCTGGGCGGTCTGGGCAGACCTTTCTTTGAATTCTCTGTACCCCTGCTGTGCTTGCATGGCTGTCTCATCCCCGTCTTCCCACACTGGACCTAACGGGGCTGCGCTCTCTCTGTAAACGTTTATGGGGCCGAATTGAGAGAATTGCCCTGATCCAGAGCCCTGCTCCCTCTCCTCCCGCAGATATTGATGAGTGCAGCTACTCTAGTTACCTCTGCCAGTACCGCTGCGTCAATGAGCCGGGCCGCTTCTCCTGCCACTGCCCACAGGGCTACCAGCTGCTGGCCACGCGCCTCTGCCAAGGTACAGGTTGCCCAGGTGGTGGGCAGGGTGCTGTCAGGGGTTAGTGGCCTGATGTCCAGGTTCCAGCCCCTCTCCCCTGGCACAGACATTGACGAGTGTGAGTCCGGTGCACACCAGTGCTCTGAGGCCCAAACCTGTGTCAACTTCTATGGGGGCTACCGCTGTGTGGACACCAACCGCTGCGTGGAGCCCTATGTGCAGGTGTCCGACAAGTGAGTCAACTGGAGGCCACCCCCTCCACACACAGTGCAGCTCCCATTGGGCTCTGCAGCTGGCCGGCCGCTATTGGGGCTGGCAAGTGCCCCGGGGGTTGATGGGAGTTGCAGTCCTTCATGACAACCATGCGCACTAATTTTGGGAGTGGGCCAAATTGGGGGAATGGACGAGGACCTCATTCGTATCCCCTTCCCGTGGGCCCTAGTCGCTGCCTCTGCCCAGCCTCCAACCCCCTGTGCCGGGAGCAGCCCTCCTCCATCGTGCACCGCTACATGAGCATCACCTCGGAGCGGAGCGTGCCCGCCGACGTGTTCCAGATCCAAGCGACCTCCGTCTACCCCGGCGCCTACAATGCCTTTCAGATCCGTGCTGGAAACTCGCAGGGGGACTTCTACATTAGGGTAAGGCTTTCCCCTACCTCGACCCCTACCCCTCAAATGACATGCGTAATCCAAAATTGGATTCCAGGAAACCTTAAACGGGAGATTCGGTTATGCCACCATGCCCCGCCCCAGGGGTGGAATTTCTGTAGAAAGGTAGGGGTGTTGTAAATTCCCTTGGAACAAACTAGATTGTTACATGTACTTCTAAGGACACACTGGGGTGTGAGTTTCGTACCTGGCCCCCGGTTCTTCACCCTTAGAACAAGTGAGTGACAGGAGAGGACTTCCGAGGTTACAGGCAGAGTCCTGACGGACAAGCCGGGGCGCTGGGCCTGAGACGGGGTTGGGGCAGTGGCCTGGGGTCAGAGGATCAGCCCTGCCCGTGGAGCTGTTAGGAGGGAGGGGTCCAGGGGTGAGTAGTGAGAGGGCCATAGGTTTGTCTGGTATCCGTCCTTGTTTTCTTTCTGAAATTGAAAGCTTTGAAGGAGAGATGCTTGCTCCAGGTCACCAAAGGCCTCGCCACTCCCCGAAGTCTCACACCTGGCCCTGAGTTACAGTTGACCCTGGTTAGACAGAAGAACTAGCTGGAAAGGGCGGGAAGAGCACCAGTGAAAGATTTCTGACAGGAGTCTGGGTGCAGGGGATGAGATGTCAAGGGTGTCATGGAGCCTGATGACAGCCTGGGACCACAGCCTGGCCAGGGCTCTCTCCCCACTTCCCAGACAGCTGGTTGTGGGTGAAAGACAGGGGCAGGGAGGTGATGCTGGCGGAGGGTCCTGGCACGAAGGTTGATGCAATCTACATGTCCCCCCACCCACTGTCCCCTGCAGCAAATCAACAATGTCAGCGCCATGCTGGTCCTCGCCCGGCCCGTGACGGGCCCCCGGGAGTATGTGCTGGACCTCGAGATGGTCACCATGAACTCCCTCATGAGCTACCGGGCCAGCTCTGTACTGAGACTCACCGTCTTCGTGGGGGCCTACACCTTCTGAGGAGTGGGGAGAGCCCTCAGGGGGGAGGTCCCTGTAGCCAAGAAGCCCGGGCTCAGGGATGACCGCGTTCTGCTAAAAGGGAAGATGCTGTGTGAAGGGTAGAGAGAGAGGCAATAAAGGGAGAAAGAGGAGTCCTGGTGGCTGAGAGGGCGGGTGACACCGTAGTGAACCCCAGGCTGGGGAAGGGCCAGGCTTGTGGGAGGTGGGGGTTGGCTCAGGCTGAGGGGACTGCTTTGGCAGAATTGGGAGCTGTGTCCCCAAGGCTGGGATTGGTCTATGTACCATGGGCATCAGAATCGCCCTGAGAAGGGAGGAAGTAATGAGGCTGCAGACTCTAGGCCGCAGCAGAAATGTGGGCTTGGCTGGTTTGCAGGGAGCCTGAGAAACCCTGTTCTCGGCAGTGCCAGGAGGCCCTGGTTCCAATCCTCCCTTGGCCTCAAACTATCAATTGGACAAACCCTAGTAGCTCTCTGGGACTCAGTTTTCCAATCCATAAAATGAGGCGATTTGACTGTTAGTGCTTCTTAAACTTTCCTTTTCCAAGCTACAGAACCTTTTATCGAAGGAAATTTTATTTGATCAGGGATCGTCTGATGACATACACTAGATTCAAAGTTGCAGCAGCTCACCGACTCCATCTCCCTGCCAGTCTCAGTGCTCCCCCAGGAAACTCCAGGCCCTGAGGAGCTCAGTTAAAACCACCTGGGTATTTCACAAGGCCCTGGGGCCTGCCATCTCCGTAGCACATAAAGCTGCAAACACTTAGATTTTTATTGAAGCCCTAAGATGCTGGTGAAAGGCTGGCTAGCCTAGATTATGGGTGCTGGGGTCCGTCTCCTGGCCCAGCTCAGGTCAAGGGGCTGTAGCTGCAGTAGAGCTGGGACAAGGTCCTGCTCAGAGCGGGTCCCAGATTCCTGCACGAAGAGAGAGGCTAACGAGGGTCAGGTCCTGGACCGCAGCAACTTTGGCCCCAGCCATTCCCTCCAGGTTCTGTCCCTGCCTCACCTTTGCAGCTGCCCACACTTGACGGTGCTCAGCAGCATCTCCTGCTCCTTGGGGGTGGCACAGGCATCATAGGCGGCCAGTAGGCTGGAGATGGGGTGGGGCATTTACAATGGCTGACGGCTGGCCCACTGAGCAGCTTGGGCCAAAGTCATGGGAGACAGGTAGGAAAGGGTCTGCACTGGCTAAAGGAGTCAGAACCACTTCGTACTTCCTGAACCTGGCATTCAAAGCTCTGCTCCATCCCACTCACCCTCCCTTCCTGTTCTCCAAGTTCTTGCCCAGTTTTCGTTGCCCAGCCCCTGCCCTGCGCCCCCCCCCCCCGCCCCCGCCGGCCCCCGCCAGCCCAAGATGCCTTCTCTGCTACACCAGGTGGAATGAAACCTCCCTCTGTGGGCTCCCCCAACACCTGAGATACTGTCTGGTCCTGCCTGGCACTGTCTTCCTTACTACCCAACCTCCCCAGGGTTCAGCTGAATCTGTCCATCTCGGGGCCTGTACAGCCCTTACAGAACCAAACCCTCCACAAAGCATTGGCTGAGCTGAAATCCATGCTGGGGTGCAGGGCAGTGCACCCCTGTGGAGGCCTACCTGGCAGGGGTGCTGTACCGATCCACCAGGGCTGCTGCCTTCTCCCCACTCACTCCTCGAACCTGCATCAGCTGCCTGGCGAAAACCTCCCTCACAGACTGGGCCTGGGGTCAGGGGAGGACTGTATTAGGGGTCATCTGGGGCTGGACCACATTGAGGAGGATCTGGGCAGAGGCAGTACCTTGTTTTTGATGGCTCCTGCGTTGAAGTCATTGAAGGTGAGGAGTGAGCAGAGAGGATTTGGGGAGGGCCCAGATCCTGATTCGGGGTCCCCTGAGGTTCCCCAGGGGCGACTGTGTAGGGTGTGGCCCTGAGGGGAGAGGGGACTGAGGCCAGGCCAGAGCTCTAGGGAGAAACCCCCAGCCAGTCCTTGCCGGATCCTAGGCCCCAGTGGGCCAACCGGAGAAACGGGGATCTCGCTCACCTTGCTGTCCTGGAGGGAGCACAGGGCCCAGGAAGGGACCAGTGCAGACACATGCACCTGCTCACCTGGTAGAGTCTCTCCAGGCCCCGTGTCAAGAGGGCCAGGTAGGCAGCTGACTCCTTAATGTCTGCCGTGCGCTTCACAAAGAAGCCATCGATGACCTGGGGAAGAGGACCCAGCAGAGGGAGGTGGCTCCTGGCCCGAGCCACAGACCACAGGGTCCCCTGCTCGTCCGGCCCTGCCCTCCGAGCTCACCTGAGTGTTGGTGACAGCCTGCAGCAGCGTGCTCTCGGGAAGGCTGAGGTTGTGCACTGAGCCATGCTCCTCCACGAGGTATACTCGGCGCCCCAGGCCGCAGCGCTTTAGCCTGAACTGGGGAAGCAGAGGGGAGGGGGGCGAGGGGGTAGGAAGGGAATGTAGGGCCTGGATGCCCCTCTGCTGGCCCACCCTTCATGCCACTCAACATCCCCATGGAGCCCTGATCCCAACAATCATCTTGTCCTCCCTAATCTCTCTACTTGTCTCAGAGTGACCGCCACACCTTTGTTCATGCTGGTACTCTGGCATGGAAAGCCTGTCCACCACCTTTAATGATGCCCATTCTTCCAGCCTCCCTCAGCCCATACGTGGTCTAATTATGGGGTCAGCCCAGGAGCCAGTACCAAGAAACAGCAGCTCCACTTCTGGAACTTAGGGCCTTGTTATGCCAGACTGAAGGGCCTGGACACTCCAGGGGTCTTTAATATGCTCCTCAACCCAGCCAGACACCTGTGCACCTGCTGTGCCCCTGGGGGGCCAGAGGGGCAGCTCTAATAGGGTGTGGCTGGAGCTGTGGGAACTCTTCCTTGAGGCTACCCAGGAGTTGACCACCCCAGAGCAGGCAGGAAGTAGTGGGTTCTGTGAGGCTGGTAAAGGAACCTTCTGTTCCCGGAAGCGGCCATCGATGATGCTGCTACACAGGTCATCCAGCCGCTTGCGCTCCACGATGTGGTCCAGGACTAGTTCCCCAGGTCTTGCTGCCGAGAGGCCAAGAAGGGTCCCATTGGCTCATGTCCCCCCACCCACCAGGCCCTGCCTCTGACAACCACCTTACTGTCCACACCCCTTACATGGGTCTCTGGGCCTGGTCTCCTGTGCCACCCACACGAAGTCCCCAACATGCAGTTTGCGCACCATGTGGGTCACGTGCAGCCGCTGCAGCTGGCGGAGCAGCTCGGGCCTGTGCCCGGCCCTGGAATTGCGAGGTGGGAGGCTTAGGTCAGGGCAGGCCAGTGACAGCCCCCGGCACCCCCTCCCTCACTTCCCCCACCTCACTCACCCCTTGGCCTCGCCAACGTCCACACACAATAGCACCCTGTACTCTCCAGGCCTCAGCTCCAGCGGTGGCTGCTGGACACTGCCTGCACTGGCGCCACTACAGGGAGGAGGGGGTTGTTGTGTGAGGCCAGAACCTCAGTGCCAAGGCAGTTTCCCTCCAAACCCAGTGGAAGCGGTGCAGCCACAGCTCAGCTGTAGGCGATGGGGACAGGGCTGGGGTGTTGGCCTCATTTCTGGGTCTCCTCCTGCTTCCCTTTTCTTCCCATCCCCCCTCTCCCTGCTCCCTTCCTCACAGCTCAGCTGAGGCCGATCCTGGCACTTCTGGCTCCTCCCCAGAGGGCTCCTCTGGCCCACTGCGCACATTCAGTGAGCTCAGGCCCTCTGACTCTGCCAACTTCTGGGCCAGCTCCAGACCCTGCGGGGTCAGTGAGTACCTGGTAGGCGGAGGAGACAAACACAGATCTCCCTTCTTCACTCATACCTGGCAGGCTCTCCTGCCTGCTGCCGCTAGCTGGTCTCACCACGCCCTGGGCAGCCTGTCCAAATAAGTCCAGTGGCTTCCACCCCCAACACCCCAGGCTGTGTTCTTGCCCCTCAGATCAGCTTCCTCTGGACCTGCCCAGGGCCATTTCTCAAGTCAAGTCTGCAATGCGCACGTCTCAGACAGACTTTCCTTCCTCCCAACTTTGTTTATATTGTTCCCTCCTCCCTGGAATGCCTTCCCTGCAGCTCTACCCTCTGAATTCTAAGACCTGTCAAATGCTGTTCTCAGCACAGCCTTTCTGCTTGTCCAGTAACCTGTGGCACCTCATCCTCCCTGCCTGGTCTCTCAGACCCTCCTGGTCCCCCCCCCCCACTCCCCAGTGGGGCTTCTGGAGGTAAGGCCTCCCCCAACTTCAACATTATGAGACCTAGGAATTGCTAGGTGACTGCAGGCCCCACTCAGAACATCATGCATGATCCCCCTCCCACCACTTGGTCCTGCACCGCCTGTAGTTGACCCCACCTGGCTGGTTGGTGTGTCCTGTAGACCAGGTTCCTATGGAGAAGGGAGCGGAGGGCTGGCCAGGGTCCAGTCCTCCCAGGGGCCACCTGTCCACAGAAGAGGAGACCCTTAGAGAGCCCCTGGTGCTGCCGTGTGTCCAGCTCCCTGTGCCCCATGCCACTTCTCCGAGGAAGGGCAGCCCCTGGCAGGCTCAGGGTTAGATCCAGAGCCACTGGGCCCATCCTTGCCCTTCAGTGCTCACCCTAGGAAACTCCTGGGCACACCGCTGCAGCAGCTCCTCCTTGGTTAGGCAGCTGTGGCCACTAGGATTCTGTAATCAAGGCAGAAATGTAACCAAGGGAGGTTCGGTGCCTGCACCAGGCTCCTCCGGGAGCCTCCCGCCCCGCTGCCTTGGTTCCCGGCTCCGGGTGCAGCGGCCCTCACCAGGTGTTCGCTATAGAGCAGCAACAGTACTGCTCGTGCTCCTGAGTGCCGAGCCGGCCAGTAGCTGCTAGAGCTTCCCACTTCGGGCTGGGATGGAACCTGAAAGGTACAGAGGGGCTTTGAACACAAAAGCCAGAGAGCCATGCATTGCAGACTTAGTTCCCGGCTGGGCCGAGGTCCAGGTTTCATCTCAGCATGGCCCTGGATAAGTCACCCAGCTGCCTCTCGGGTTCCACATCTGTAAAATAGGCCAGATGGTGGGACGACCCCCTGCAAAGCTGGGATGAGACAGTAGAGCAGTGGTTCTCAACCTTGGCTGCACATTAGAATCACCTGGGAATCTTTTTAAAATCCTGATTTCTGGGCCTCATCCTCCGGAAACTCAGTTTCTTTGTTATGGGGTGGGGCCACAACATTAGTAACAAAGAAACAGAATTTCCGGAGGATGGGGCCCAGAAATCAGGATTTTAAAAAGATTCCCAGGTGATTCTAATGTGCAGGCAAGGTTGGGAACCACTGCAGTAGAGGGTTGTGGGGAGGTGGTGTAATCGACCTGGTGCCGCCTCAGTTCTACCACCCACTGCAGGGCAGAGGTGGTAACACAAGAAAACTCAGTAACAGCACCCCCCACAATTTACTGGGCGTGGCCTCCTAAATAGCTTGATCATGGAACTCTCCCAACGGACTCTACTATCAATCAACATACTCATCTACAGATGAGAAAACTAAGCATCAGAAAGACACTCATTTGCCCAAGGCTAGGCATCACCGGTGGGGAGAGTGCTCCCACTTCCCCGTTCCCCATCCTCACTGGCATGGAAGCCTCCGGGACTTCGGCAGGTGGCCATTCCGGGGCTGGACTCTTAGCTCCAGATGCATCTGGGGCACGATCACCTGCGGGAGCAGAAGAGAGTCAACCCCAGACCCCACGGAATCCAGAAATCCAGCAGGTGGGAGGGTTTCGGACACTGCCAGCTCGTCCGGTAGCTGAGAGCGGTGCGGCTCTGAGAGAGCCAGCCACTAGGCCAACGTCAAGCAGCAACTGGCACCGGAGCGGGGAGTTAAGGTATGCCAGGTGGTTGCGAAGGCTGCACTGTGGGAGGCTCCGGGGACCACCGACCCCTGCCTCCAGCGCTCACCGCCCGAAGATCGGTGCTGCTGCAGCCGCTGGTCCAGCATCCGGCAGAGCCCGTCTCCGAAATGCCGTAGGATCTTAGCTTCTTTGCCGCTGCGCAGGGGAAGCGGGTAACGCCGGAGGGAGCGCAGCGCCTGGCGGGGGTAAGGGTACCGTAGCGGGTCAGGGCGGGCCTGGTCGTCTGGCCCCGCCAGCACCTGCCCCATCAGGCCGGGCCGGGACCCACCTTTTGAAATACGAATTGTGTGCGGCGCCCCCTGCTGGCTGCCTCGTCCCGCCACTCGGTCAGCCAACGTACAAAGAGCGGGTTGGGGCAAACCGGCAGCGGGCGTTTCCGGCCCAAGCGGACCGGCGCCGCCATGAGCCCCAAGGCTGGTCCTTTGGTGCCTCAAGCCGGTGGGACTGGGACGCCACCAGTTCTAGACAAAGGATTCGAACACCTGGCTCAGATGGGCGAGGGCGGGACCTCTCCCCACACGCTGTCCGACGAGGGTCACTAACTAGAGAATAGCCTCCCGCTGCCCTCCCGCCCCTGCACTGTAGAGACTTACAGTGCTCTCCCTGAGGTCTTCCAGCCACCTCCCCCCACCCCCGCCCCTACAGTCTGGGACGAGTCCCACCCCGGCCCCCGGAGCCTAAACCCGCCCCTTCTCCCTCTACGGACTCTAGAGCGGTCTTTGTGCAGGCGATGGAGAGAACAGCGCCCCCTTGCGGCCCGGAGGGCTGGCTGGGGCGGCGCTTAACAAGTAACCCGAGGCTGTCAGTTTCAGCCTCACTGTAGCCGAGGAGGCCGGAGAAAGAAACTGGGCTTGGGAAGGGCCGGACCGGTGCGGGGTGGGGGACAAACAGGTGCAGGTATGTTTTCAATAGAGATGTCTAGGAAGGTGTACAGGGCATAAGGACACAAAAGTAACGCAGTAGGAGCTGAAGGACCCTCTGAGGAAATGGTGATCCCGAGCTGGGGTAGAGGAAACGACACAGGGCAATGGGGCAGGGGTGCGAAGTCGAGGACGTGCAGGGAAGGCCAAAGGACTGTGGGAGGGGGACAGAGGGCAAGAAGAAGGGGAACAAGTAAGAAGTGCTGGGCATCCTGGCAGGTGAGGGGGTGGTGGCCGGGATCAGCAGGTCGTTAGATTTGGAGGAGCAGGTAAGAAGCAAGACATGGGTGGAAGGAAACACTCTGACGATATGCGATTCATTGGACCCTCGGTGAGGTTTCAGATGAAATCTATGCAAAGAGGTCCCATGTTGAGAGACAATACGTTCTTGTTTGAAATGTTTAGCATATTCACGAGGAGTTAGAGCACCAGGGTATCTATCCGCCAGGGAGTGGGAGCAGCCCCCAGCAAGCAGTACTGGAAGTCACGAGGTGCTGGCCCGGGTCAGCCGCCCCTTCAGACTCCGCCCAGCCGCGACCCTACTCCTCCAGCGGACTCAGAATTCCCGCCTCCCTCCCGACGCTGCCTTATAAGGAGCCTCCAGCCAGCTTTAGGGTTGGTCCCGCCCCCTCTAGTCTCTTGTCCTAATAAGGACATCTAGGGCATCCCGCGGCTAGGGGCGGGCGGGAGCGTCTCCAGGGTAACTGCGGTATCGCCCTTCCCCTCCCCGTTGCTCTTGGAAACTCCAAGGCTTAAGAAAGGTGGAGCCAGCTTCTTCAAGCTGGGTCGCTAGCAAGAGTCGGGGGTCGAGCAGCGGCCTTCACCTGTGGCTCCGCGTAGCTCGGTTGGTGGGCGGTGCGGCGCAAAGTCCCTGACTACAACCCCCAGCATGCTCTGCGAGGTACCCCACTCCGGGCACTGATCCCCAGATAATGAAAACCCGGCTTCCACTTGTGACTTCAGTAGTCCTAGTTCCCCTGTTTGCGACCCTGTTTTCTCTGCCTGTACACTGAGGCCAGGGTCATTGTTCGAGGCCAACAAAATCTTCCGGAGCCTCCGCCCCAGTTTCTTTTTTGTGAAGCTTATGTTCCTGCAGAGCTTGTCTCAATTTTTGTACGTTTAATCATATTCCTGGTTATCAACTTGAGAATAAGATATAATACCTATTTCCTCTGTTGACTGTCTAGCAAAAGGCACATAATCCTTGAATTGAATGCACAAACCCCTGCCCTTCTCCTTTTATTGCCTCGTGAATTTGCCAAACACTTAAAACAAAAACAAAGCTATTTATAAAATTTTCCTTGTAGCCTTTCCCTTATTTTTCCCTCTTATTTTGCTTAAGTTGCATATGGTGTCTTCTCAGGAAAAAGAAAATGGTAACTCACTGAAAATTTTCAAACCAAGGAACCCTAAAAGTACCAACATAGTTCTTAAGAAAAACCGTTTCGCAAAATTCGGGAAGTCTGGGCTCCTTTTCGGGTCTACTAAGGAGCGCCGACACCTTTCTCGGTTCATAATGTTTCCTGGGAAACTCGACCAATAGGCGCGCGCTCCGCGCCATAGCCCCGCCTCTCTCGGACTACATTTCCCAGTATGCAATGTGGCCGATGGACGGTGCAGCATCCTCGGACTTCACTACCCGTCGGCCAGCAGTGGGAGCGCCGGAAGCCAGCCCCGCCCCTCATTGTGCGGTTCATACTAAACGGAAGGGGCCGGGAGAGGCCGCGTTCAGTCGGATCCCGGCAGCAGCTGCAGCGGCGCTCGTCTTTCCAGGCTCTTCTTGCTATCTCCTTTAGCTTCCGGAAACATGGTGAGCGCTAGGCTACGGTGCCTGAGGGGAGGCGGCTGCGAATCGGTCGTCTGAGAGCGCGGGAGGTAATGGGGCGGGGGGCGTCATCGGCACCCCCTCCCCCAACTCCCCAAGCGGGATGAGGGTCTCGCTGAGGGGCGGTCGGTGTTGGGATGCGCGTGCGCGTCCGTGGGCGCAAGGGAGGGCCGGCTTCAACGTCGCTCGCGCGCCCCCTGGGCTCCCTTCCCCTCCCCCACCCCGCTGGTGCGCCCGCGCGGACACCGGCCGTGGGGGAGGGGTCCGGGGTGCGCGCGTGCCCGCCCCTCATGGAGCAGCTTGTGCTGCGCGCCGCGGCGGGGCCGAAGTGAGTCGGTTCACGGGAACGCGCGCTCGACGGGAGCACGCGGTATCCAAACTCAACCCGGGGGCGGCAAAGGAAAAGCGCGCGAGCGGTCTTGGCGCGCGCGCGCCCCACCCAAGGGCTGTTCCTGTCTCCGCGTCACCCTCCCGTGGCAGGCGGGTCTGCCCGAGAGCAGGTGGTAGGGATGCCCGCGCCCAGGAGGGACTGGGGCGGCGGGGTCCGGGCGCGAGCGCCTGGGATTAGGGGATTGCTGGCCCGCGCTTCACTGAGCGTACACCACGGAGGCCACGGCCCTGCCTCAGAGCGAGCGAGCGCATAAAGCGAGCTGGGCTCCCCGCCGTATACACCCTGCAAAGGCTGGAACGGCGCTGTCGGTTGGCGCGTGCGCACACGCTCAGGTCTGGCCGCTCGGCCCAGAACCCTGGACGAGCGGGGCCCTCGGCTTTCCCGGATGGGCCCTGAGGGTGGAGCCTCGTTTGGGGAAGTGACCCAGGCGGGCACCGCCCGGAAACCTCCCCGCCCCGTGTTCGGCCCCAAGGCTGCGAGAACCGGAGGTCTTGTAACTTGTCAGGGTGGCTGATACGCCGGCCGGCAAAGGCGAGTCTTTGGGGTTGAGACCCTGTAAGTGCTGCCGCCTTTGGGTAGGGTTTCTCTCGGAGGAGGCCGAGCCGAGCTGATGTCTTTCCTCCGCCTACTCCGGAAGCGGCTGAGTCACGTGGTCCACTTCCTCTGCAGTTCCGGGAGGGGGGCGAGGCCGATTTCGCCGTGGACAGCCCGTTCCGGGTGTCCCCCAACACTACCCACCATAGAAGTTTGGAGGGCTTTGAAGTACCGTGGGCCCTTAGCTTGGCCTGTTTACTTTTATCGACGGCCTTTGGGCCTGTATTTTTTTCCAGAGGACAGGGAATGGTCGGGTAGGGCCGTAATTAGGGGTTGTAATTTTTGCTTTGGTTGAGGAAAACCCCAGCAGAGAAGAGGATAATTTGCGTAATAACTGTACTGAGCAGTTTTGATGAACTTTTCAGAACTGTTGAGCACATTTGGTGTCCCATCTAGCATTGTGGTGTGTCTGTGGCCCCTCCGTCTGTCTAAATCAGCACTTTCATCCAAAAGCTGAGATTGAGTACTGTGAGTAGGAAAGGAGTCAGTAGCCTGTGGAGTCTTGATCTTGATTCTGCGCTAATGTCTCAGCCAGGGCTCTGCTTCCCACAGGTCTTTAATGCTTAGCCTGTAAGATGTCAGGGAAGGAGTGGTGCTGAATTAGGTGATCAGAATTCTCCATGGCTGCTGCTCTGGCTTTGTGTCCCATCTGGTTCTTTGATAGTGGCTTGGGTGGGAAAATAGGGTCACTTGTTTTGGGAAGGGGATTAATGACCTCTTGGAGCTGAGGACTATCCTATTTTGGCACCCAGACGGAACTAAGAAAGCAAAGGAGGGACTTCAGGGGGAGTCCCAGAAATATTCCTTACGAGATGTGTGTGGCTTGTCCCCCCCCCTCCAGGCCTCTGGTGTGGCTGTCTCTGATGGAGTCATCAAAGTGTTCAATGACATGAAGGTACGTAAGTCCTCAACACCAGAGGAGGTGAAGAAGCGCAAGAAGGCGGTGCTCTTCTGCCTGAGTGAAGACAAGAAGAACATCATTCTGGAAGAGGGCAAGGAGATCCTGGTAGGTGATGTGGGCCAGACAGTAGACGACCCCTACGCCACCTTCGTCAAGATGCTGCCGGACAAAGACTGCCGCTATGCCCTGTATGACGCAACCTATGAGACCAAGGAGAGCAAGAAGGAGGACCTGGTGTTCATCTTCTGGTGAGCTCCTCAGTGCAGGCACTTCTCTGTCACCTGTCCTAGCTCTGCCCTGCCCTTTCTCAGGATGGGAAATCTGTGGCTCCTGATTAACCAGAGCTGTGTGTTTTGGGGGAGGGAGAACACTTGTCTATGAGGAACTTGATAAAAGCTTGAATGCTCGGAGCTAGCCCAAGTGTTTTCTGGAAGTCCTCTATAGTTTGAGGACACTTCCTAGACTCGGAGGGGGTTTTGCTGCAAGCTTTCTATTTCCCTCCAGGGCTCCTGAGTCTGCGCCTCTTAAGAGCAAAATGATCTATGCCAGCTCCAAGGATGCCATCAAGAAGAAGCTTACGGGTAAGGGCCACATGTGCTTCTGCTCGTCTTGGCTGCAGGGTGGGGTGCCTGGCATGGCAGAGGTGGTTCTGGCCCCTCTTTCTTGCCTGTTTGGAAAGTAACCTTGTCCCTTCCCCTTCTATCTGTTCTGATTGGCTCCTTCCCGGCCATAACATTCCCCCTTTTTCCCCACAGGGATCAAGCATGAATTACAAGCAAACTGCTACGAGGAGGTCAAGGACCGCTGCACTCTGGCAGAGAAGCTGGGGGGCAGTGCTGTCATCTCCCTGGAGGGCAAGCCTTTGTGAACCCCCTCCAGCCCCCTGCCTGGAGCATCTGGCAGCCCCAGACCTGCCTGTGGGGGGGTTGCAGGCTGCCCCCCTTCTGCCAGACCGGAGGGGCTGGAGGGATCCCAGCAGGGGGAGGGCAATCCCTTCACCCAGTTGCCAAACAGCCCCCCACCCCCTGGACCTTCCTTCTCCCTCCACCCCTGACGGTTCTGGCCTTCCCAAACAGCTTTTGATCTTCTGATTCCTCTTGGGTTGAAGCAGACCAAGTCCTCCCTACCCCAGGCACCCCAGTTTTGGAGAGGGCCTGTATTTTTTTTAACGACACCCCTACTTGCAACCTGTTCCCCCCCTTTCCCATGCTGCCAACTTCTAACCGCAATAGTGACTCTGTGCTTGTCTGTTTAGTTCTGTGTATAAATGGAATGTTGTGAAGATAACCCCTCCCCGTGCTGCCTGGTTCCCCTCCCCTTTTCCACCTGGTCTCGGCCACTCGTGGAAGCAGGACCAGTAAGGGACCCTTAATTAAAAAAAAAAAAGGAAGAAAAACAACAATAAAAAGCCTCACTTAATTAAAGGTTGTTTGTTTCAGGATTGGGGTCCAGGGGATCTTGGGGCAATAGGCTAGGAGAATGAGCACAATCTTTTCTATACCTCTGCCCTGGCAGGTTTGGCTCAGTGGATAGAACATCAGCCCTTGGACTGAAGGGTTTAGGGTTTGATTCTGGACAAGGGCACGTACCTCGGTTGCAGGCTTGGTCCCTGACCCTGGTTGGGGTGCATGGGGGAGGCAACCAATCTATGTGCCTCTTGTATCGATGTTTCTCTGTGTCTCTCCCCCTTCCTTCCACTCTGTCTAGACATCAATGGGAAACATATATCCTCGGGTTAGCATTAACAAAAAATTTTTAAAAATAATCCTTACCTCCAACCAGCCCACACCCTCATCTGGCCTCCGTTACTGGCCAAGTCCCTTCTGACAATTGCCACTCATGCTACAGGTGGTGTCACAGCTGGTACCAGACTGGCTATTTAGGGGGTACCTGAGCCAGGATATATCTGCAGGGGGCCTTCCCGCAAAAGGGGCTTTATGCCTGAACTGCTTTCTTCTATAGCCTTGACCCTGGTGGGTGACAGGGCAGTGAGGCCCCTTCTCTGACCCCGTGCTCAGCCCTTCCCAGATGTGGGCTGTGAGATGGCAAGTCACAGGTTACCCTTTGAGGTACGTTCTCCGCCTTCAGGATTATTTTTGCTGTTTTCTCTCCCTTCTTCCCTGAATGGCTGACTTATTTATGAGGGCTAGGTCTAGTGGCTGCTATGAGTCAGAAGCCAAGTTGAGCCTTTGGCCTGCTGTAAATGTGGCTGGAGTCCAGGGTGGGGCTAACCAGGTGGAGCGCAGGACTTCAGACCCAGGTGTCTTGGGCTCTGCCTTTCTGTTTAATCAAGTGGGGTGTTGGCTAGAGGTTGAATCCTTTTGCCAGCAATGCTGTGAGTTCTCCAACCTATAATTTAGGCTTTAACCTGCCCAGCAGGTAAAGGTATCCTAGAAATCCTAGGCATGGTAATGTGGGATTTATACCCCCCTCCATTCCAATCTAAAAACGTAGAGTTGGACCTGATTCCTTGGAACTTGCCAGTATCTGTGGGAGGCAGGAAGGGGTAGTTCCATTTTACTGTTTAGAAAATGGTATAGAGGATTTGTCATCTGTGGTCCATTCCTTGACTGGCCCTGGATTCTAAGTACTAGGTCTTGCACCTTCCCATGGAGTCTGTTGGTTCTCTGGAAAATGGCTGAGGATGCTTGTGGGGTGCTCCCTGTGTTCCCCCAGGATCTGGTCTCCATAGTGCCCTGGTAGAGGGTGTGCCTGGTGGGCCCTGAAACTGGGAAGTAAGGGTAAAAGCAGGCCTCTTTGTTACAAGACCAGGCTCTCTTTATGAACAGGCTGCTCTGCTTGCTTGTGGACAAGTATGGTACCCACGCTGCCCTATTGTTGCAGGGCCTAGCACCTGGCGTGGGTGGGGCTTGGGCTTGCCTGTCCTGGGAGGTTATGGGCATGGCCAGTGGCTGCTGTGGGTGGGGAAGGAGGCACCTTGCTGGGGAGGGAGGTCTGGGAGACTTATCATTAAATGGCTCAGAGCCGGATCTGGCTGCTCTGAGGCTTCCCTTTGAGGGTGACAAGGGTGTTCCAGAGAACAGTGTGATAGCCTGTGCCGCCATGCTCCCTGAGACAGGGTGTTGTCTTCATGTACCTCAGATCACTCCCCTCATCCCTGTCCTCCACAGTAGCAGTTGCCATTTATTGAGGGCTTTGTTGTTAAGGGCAGGGTCCTGGCTCCAGATTGGGAAACATGGCCCTGACCTCAGTTGGGACTGCTCAAGGCTGCTCTCAGACACTTGGAAAGAACTTGGGGGGTTGGAGGTGAGGTAGCAAGAAGGCGCAGTGAGGCTGGAGGGCTCACCTTGGTATGCTTGAGCTCCAGCTCCGCCAGCTTTGTGGCCAGAGGCGACACGGAGGGACTTGGTGTCCATGTCTGGAGGGGGGCGGGGGAGGAATGGCGTGGCTTTCAGTCCCCATCCCTGGTTCCTCGTGCGTGCCTTGGCATTCTCAATTGGCCAGGACCCCCAGCCACCGGTACAGCAGGTCCTGGGGCCAGCAGGCACACAGGGTCACTTGCTCACTGCCCTTCCCTCCTTGGCTGCTCTAGTCCCACTGGCCTCTAGCCCTGAGGTCTGCTCTGGGGCCATCTCACCTTGGCTGCCTGTGAGTCCCCCATGTATCGCACCATGTCTGACAGCTTCGGGTTCTTGTCTGAGGCCACTTGGCCCTCCATCTTGTGAATCAGGAAGGTGGCTGGAGAGGGAGCTTGCTGAGGAACAGCTAAGGGTTGGGGGCTACTACTCATAAATACCCATCATCACTTGATAACTATTAGGTGAAACCCTGATGTTCAGGGGAGCAGGCCAGGGAAGGCTTCACGTACGAGGTGGGATCTGATCTGGATTTTGGGGGTTGAGTAGGAATGAGACAACAACCAAAGGTTTTGCAGGTGTGCAAATCTGGTATGAGCTTGGGTAGCAGGAAGCTCAGTGGGAACCCTTGGATGGCAGTGGCCAGTTTGTGCTTCATGTCTTGGGCAGTTTCTCGAAGGGACAGGGTCACTGAAGGGTCTTGAGCAGGGAAGAGATGTGGTCCAACACATTTTAGAAAGACTGGCACACTCCAGTGACGCTTGGAGAAGAGTTCAGGAGTAGATCTGGGGCAGGATGTTGGCAGCACAGTGCAGACTGCCAGAGGCACAGGCACATCCGTGTAGATGCCTCGCCAGGCCCCGCTCCCGTCCTCCATCACCACACACACTTGAGGCTGGATCTCTCTCTCCACTCACCTCTTTATTAAACTAGTCTGGAGGATAAGTCAAGACGTCATGAAGATTCCAAAATTATCCTGGACCTTTACCCACTCCCAGGATTCTTCCCTGCAAGGGATCTTTGTGTGGCCTTTCAACGTAGAAGGCAGTACTCACACTTAGTCTTTCAAAGAATTCTGCCAATTTGAGGCGGCTCCTAAGAGGCAGTGGGGAGGAGTTAGGGCAGGGGCCTTATGTGCTGCTTAAAGCTTCCCAGTCCTTACCCCACCCCTGGGGAAATCTCCCTCTCCTGTTTCCCAACTCCCACCTAGAGCAGATAGATAGGTTTCCACAGATGAACCTATAGAGAAAGGGCAGCAGGGGGGTGAGGCAATCCTCACACTTGTTTATGTATATCTTTATTGACTTCAGAGAGGAAGGGATAGAAACATCAATGATGAGAATCATTGATTGACTTCCTCTTGCATGCCCCCTACTTGGGGCCAATCCCACAACCGGGGCATGTGCTCTGACGGAGAACTGAACCGTGACCTCCTGGTTCATAGGTCAACACTCAACCACTGAGCCACGCCAGCTGGGCATTTCTCACCTTTTTTAAAAAAATATATATTTTATTGATTTTTTACAGAGGAAGGGAGAGGGATGGAGAGTTAGAAACACCGATGAGAGAGAAACATCGATCAGCTGCCTCCTGCACACCCCTACTGGGGATGTGCCCGCAACCAAGGTACATGCCCTTGACCGGAATCAAACCTGGGACCCTTGAGTCCGCAGGCCGACGCTCTATCCACTGAGCTAAACCGGTCAGGGCCATTTCTCACCTTTTTAGCTGGTTGACTTCCTGTGTTCCCAGACAACTTAGTGAAGGAATAGAATAGGAATAGAATTGTCTGCCAGGCCTCCATCAGAACCCACTGGTCTGAATGTCAAGCCTCACCTCTGGTGTTTGTGGCCATGGACAGACACAGGGCATTCCCACTCGCTTCTCTCCTGGGGAACCAAACCACCAGGGAAGGGGGCAGGGAATCCAGGGCCCCTTGGGCCCTGTGTACACTTGGGGGGTGCATGACTCAGTCTTCTCGCAGGCAGGCATCCCGGACGTGGGTGTGGTATTCCAGCAGGAAGGTCCTCTTGGTCAAAGTCATCCACCTAAGGGAGTAAGATAAAATCCGCTGTGACCAAGAGCATGGCACCACAGACAACCAGGAGTGGCACAGTCTTCCTCTAGGCCAGGCCCCTCAGTGGCTTTCCTCCCACTGCCACCCTTAGCTTCGATCTTTCCTGTGGATCTAAGGCCCTGGGGTGAATCCAGAAAGCAGCCCCACGGGTCACCCTGAGCCCTGACATGCCAGTGATGAGGGCTTCATCTGCAGACTTCACAATACAGTAGGACCTTGGGTTACCTCAGAGATCCGTTCCTACAGCGCGACATAACACGATTTTCGCCGTAAGTCGGAACCCACCTACCTAAGCACCTACGTCACTCACATGGAGCACATACACAGCCGTAATGAAATGAAACTAACAAAAATTTAAAAGAAAGATAACAATTCCTGACCTTTACTTGTGGTAAATCCTATATAATAAAAGCCTAACATGCAAATTGTCCCCTCAACTGGGAGTTAACCAGGTGGCGGCGGCAGGCTGCCAGGAGAAGGGAGGCCCCGGCCGGCAGCCGGAAGCTGCTAGGGACCCTACCTGTGTAAATTTACTGCACTGGGCCTCTAGTAAATAATGAAAAAACATAAAAGCACATATGTACATACGTTGAAATGATGGAACTTTTTTTTTTTTTTTATATTTTATTGATTTTTTTTTTTTTTTTACAGAGAGGAAGGGAGAGAGACAGAGAGCCAGAAACATCGATGAGAGAGAAACATCAATCAGCTGCCCCCTGCACATCTCCCACTGGGGATGTGCCCGCAACCCAGGCACATGCCCCCGACCGGAATCGAACCCAGGACCCTTCAGTCCGCAAGCCGACGCTCTATCCACTGAGCGAAACTGGCCTCGGCAGAACTTTTTTTTTTTAATAAATAAATGGGGGATGGCAACGTAACCATGAAACGACGTACGTCAAATCCGACATAACCCGAGGACAGCCTGTATTCCTCAGAAAACCCCCAAGGATCTCCTTTCTGTTCTTCCCTCCGGTACTCAGCTGAGGCACACGCGGGGAGGGTATGATGTTGGAGAGGGTATTTGCACCTCCCACCACAGGCACATGCCACTGCAGAGCTGACGAGAGGCTTCAGCCCGCCTAGAGCCCTGCCTCTCACCCCTAGGGGTGATCCCTGTGCTCTAGCCCAGCTCACATCCTGGCTGTATTCCAAAAAGTCAAAGAAGTGGTTTTGCGGCAGGGTGGGGTGGGCCTCCGGGTGCTGCAGAAACACTTCCATGCATCACAACTGTCACAGGCTTTGGCACACATTGGGGACCACTATTCTGACTAATATCACCATAGACCTTGAACTTCATAAACATGTAATTGTACAGTATATACCTTTTTGTGTCCATGTTCTTTGTGAGACACGTAAATGTTGAGTGCAGCAGTTTTTTTTATTGCTATGTAGTATTCCATTATATGAATATCTCAGTTTATGTATCCATTCTACATTTGCTCAAGTTTGTGGTTATTATGAATAAAGCTACCATGAACATTTTTGTATGTCTTTTGAGGGACTTAAGTACTAATTTCTATTGGGTATGAGAATTGCTTGGCCATAAGGAAGTCATGTGTAAAATGCTTTCATAGATAATCCAAAAGAATTTTCCAACAAAACTGTACTAATTTATACTTATGCCAGCATTGTATGGAAGTTCCAGTTGCACCACATCCTTGCCAACACTTAGAGAACTGTTAGTCCTTTTTATTTTAGCCATACGAGGGTGGTAAGATAATAGGACACTATTATCCCTGGGGAGGAATGACCTTGAACTTGTAATCCCTGGGGAGAGATGACCTTGAACACCACTTTAGGTACCCGTTGGCCATTTGGATATCTTCTTTCGGTAAAATGCCTATTCGAATCTTTTGTTCCTCCCCTAACCTCCTTTATAAAATGCTATTCTTATTGATTTGTAGAAACTCTTTATATATACTAAAGACAAGCCCTTTGTCAGTTATATGTGTTACCAATATTTCCTACTTGCCTTTTTACTCTTTTAATGACTTATAATTTACAGGCTCAATATATCAGATTTTTCTTTTATGATTAAGGATTTTTGTGTACTCTTGAAGAAACTTTTGCCTACTCCAAGGTCATGAAGATATTCTATTTTTTCTTCAAAAATTAATAGTTTTAGCTTTTATATTTAGGCCTATGATCCATTTTCTATTAATTTTCTATGTAATTTAGGTTATGATCCATTTTTGCCATATAAACAACCAGTTATTTTAGCACTTTTTTATTTTTTATTTTTATTTTTATTTTTTTAAATATATTTTATTGATTTTTTACAGAGAGGAAGGGAGAGAGATAGAGAGTTAGGAACATCGATGAGAGAGAAACATCGATCAGCTGCCTCCTGCACATCTCCCACTGGGGATATGCCCGCAACCCAGGTACATGCCCTTGACCGGAATCGAACCTGGGACCTTTCAGTCTGCAGGCCGACGCTCTATCCCCTGAGCCAAACCGGTTTCGGCTATTTTAGCACTTTTTAAAAAAAGACTGTGTTGCCCTGGCTGGTTTGGTTCAGTGGATAGAGCATTGGCCTGAGGACTGAAAGTCCCGGGTTCGATTCTGGTCAAGGGCATGTGCCCCAGTGGCGGGCCCAAGCTTCAGTGGGGGGTATGCAGGAAGCAGCCAATCAATAATTCTCTCTCATCATTGATGTTTCTATCTCTCTCTCACCCTCTCCCTTCCTCTCTGAAATCAATAAAAATATATTACAAATAAATAAATAGACTGTGTTGCCCTCGCCAGTGTGGCTAGGTTAGTTGGAGCATCTTCCCGTACACCAAAAGATCAAGGCACATACCCAGATTGCAGCTTCCATACTCGGTTGGGAGCCATTTGGGAGGCAACCAATCAATATTTCTCTCTCCCCCTTCGCCCTTTCTTGACTTTTTAAATCATTTTTTTTCCTCCCTCTCTTTTTTAAAAAATATATTTTATTGATTTTTTTACAGAGAGGAAGAGAGAGGAATAGAGTTAGAAACATCGATCAGCTGCCTCCTGCACACTCCCTACTGGGTATGTACCGGCAACCAAGGTACATGCCCTTGACTGTAATTGAACCTGGGGCCCTTGAGTCTGCAGGCTGACGCTCTATCCACTGAGCCAAACCCGTTAGGGTTTTTCTCCCTCTCCTGAGATATCATTTGGATTTTCCTATTATTCTGTGTATGTGCTTGCTGGGGTCCAACCCCAGCAGGTCCAGGGGTCCCCAAAGATGTGGATGGAGTCGGCGAAGAAGGAATGACATGGATACAGCGTTCAGTTGATCAGCAGCCTAGCCAGGATCTCCAGCCAAGTTCTGGTCTGGATCTCCAGGGAAGTTCTGGCTAGGATCTCCAGCCAGGTTCTGTGTCCATGTTCTCTTGCTAGGTTCTCCAGCCAGATTCTGTAGCCATGTTCCCTCGCTAGGTTCTCCAGCCAGGTTCTGTAGCCATGTTCTCTCGCTAGGTTCTGTCTCTAGGTTCTGTCTCCAGTTTCTGTGTGTCCTGTTGTCTTGTTACATCTGTATTTATACCAGTTGATTCCAATCCTATCAATCTCTATTCCAAAGGTTAGGGCGTTTCTTATCTCCATTACAGGGAGTAAAGATTATGTAGCTTAAGCATGATTGTTCGTAGTTAAAGTGATTAATTACCCGCCTGGCACTTAGTTAAGAGGTTTTATTCCCTCCCTAACTTCAGAGGAAAATCCCTATCTGGGGAAACAACCTTTCTCAGAGACCTTGGTTAAAACACATAGTGCCAAGAAGGTGAGCAAACATATTAAGAACAGTATGCCATATATGCCAGGTTCCTTGAAACAGCAAGGATGGATCGGCTCCCGGCATGTGCTGAATTTCCTTGATTGGTTTCCAGATGGTAAACAACCTTGCATTCCTGGAAGAACACTTTAAAAAAAAAACATATATATTGATTTCAGAGAGGAGGGGGGGAGAGAGAGAGAGAGAGAGAGAGAGAGAGAGAGAGAGAGAGAGAAACATCAATGATGAGAGAGAATCATTGATCAGCTGCTTCCTGCTCATCCCCCACTGAGGACCAAGCCCACAACTGGGGCATGTGTTCTGACCAGGAATCAAACTGTAACCTCCTGTTTATTGGGTCAACGCTCAACCACTGAGCCACACTGGCCAGGCAGAACACTTTTGTTATAAAGTACTAGAAGCCCGATGCACGAAATTTATGCAAGTGTAGGCCTATCTTCTCCCAGCTGCCGGCACCAGCTTCCCTCGGGCACCCAGGACTCAGGCTTCCCTCACAGCCCCAACTTCGTCCAGAAGGACATTTGGTCTAATTAGCATATTATGCTTTTATTATTATAGATTATTTATAAAATATTTTGCTTATTCAACTTGATAATATTTTGTTTGTGATTTTTGCATTTATGTTCACAGAGAGATTAACCTGCATTTTTCATTTCTTGTAATGTTTGTGACAAGCTTTTTGGTAAGATATACATAACATACAATTTACCATTTTAATCTTTTTTTGTTTTGTTAATCCTCACCTGAGGGTATTTTTCCCATTGATTTTTAGAGAGAGTAGAAGGGAGGGGGTGAGAGAGAGAGAGAGAGAGAGAGAGAGAGAGAGAGACATTGATGTGAGAGAGACACATCATTTGGTTGTCTCCTGCATTGGCCTGACCTGCAACCCAGGGATGTCAAGGATGGACCACAAATCTAATTTCGAAATAAACTGATGAACAGAGAGGATCCAGAGACATGGAAGCATGGAACAGAATGTGGAATCTCGGAAGGTGGGGGAGGTAATCAACCAAAGACTATATATATATATATATATATATATATATATATATATATATATATAAACTCATGGAGGGATAGAGAGATAGAAACATCGATCAGAGGAACATCGTTTGCCTCCTGCACATACCCCTAGTGGGGGATTGAGCCCGCAATGACTGGGAATCGAACCAGCGACTTCATGGTTCCTGGGTCGACGCTCAACCGCTGAGCTCCACCTCCCAGCCCCTTGGTGCTCCTCCATCACTCTCCTCAGCTGCTGCGCACAACGACCCCGCGGCTGGCCGCTGCCCGCGCGCTCCCGCAGCTGGGTCCCGGCTTACTAGCCCCTAGAACCCGCCAAGTGGAGATACTATCAGCTGATGGAGACGCTCTTCCCTCGCTGCCAAGGAGTCACCTGGAGTCGGGCGTGGCTCCCCCCCGCCCCCCGCCCCGCAGCCTTGTCTTTGATTGGGTATCAGGTTTATCGTGCGCGACGCCATTGGCTGCAACCCCTGTCGCTTCCTGTGTCCAGACCGCAGCTTTTCAGGGGAATCGCGGAACTGAGAGGGCCCGGAACCAGCGACGGCGTGGGCGCTGGGGTGCGGGGCTCGGGCTGTGGGGCTCAGAGGTCTCGCGCCACGTCAGCCCCGCCCCCAGGCTGGCCGCTCGCCGCCGCCGTTTGGGTCTGCGCCTGCCGAGGGGCTCGCGTGGACTGCGCGTGCGCACTAGCCCATTGCGCCCCCCACCCCGGTCGGTGGGTGGGGCGGCGGGCTAGTGGGCGGAGTGGGAGACTAGCTGGGGGTGGGAGGTGGGGGGTTGGGGGGAGGTAATGGGGAGCTGGGGAGGGAGGGCAAGGACTAATGTCTGTGGAGAAAGGGTTTCCGTTTGGATTTCCGCTCTGGGACCCGAGGGAGCAGCGGGGAAAGCCGCACTGGGAGGCCAGGGGGCGCGGCAAGGCCCGCGGCCTGGGCACCCAAGGCCAGGCCCCGGCCCGCGTGTGCTTCTTACCGGAGCTGGGAAGCAGAGGGTCGCCGGTGCGAGAAAAAATGTGGGTCCCCTGGAACGGGCTCATCGTGATTGGGAAGAAAATGGAGCTTCTGGGCAGAAACAAGCCAAAGCCTAGGAAGCCGAAGCCTGAGACGAAGGCCCAGGGACTGGAAGACGAGGAAACGGTCCTGAAAGCGAGGTCGGGCCTGAGTCAGGAAAGGAACGTGCGGCTCCTGCACCGGATGGCCAGCGTGCTACACTCTTCGGCGGGCTTGGTGGCGGAGAGCCCGAAGGAAGCGTGGGCGAAGCCAGAAGTCCGCCGCAAAACCAGGGTTGACGTTGGGAGCGCGGGGACTCCCACGGGGTCGAGGAGGCCGTCCGAGCTGAAAGAGGCGCCGAGGCTTCCCGGGGTGGGGACCAGCAGAGAGGACATGAGATCCCCAGGGTACAGACCAGGGCGCGATGGGGAGAAGCTGAGCATCACTGGAGGGAAGCTGAGGTTGAACGAGGAGAAGAGGCGGTCCAGAGGGGAGAAGCTGGGGACTGATGGGGCGGATGTGAAGGGCTCGGGAACAGGGAGCATAAGCGAGGAGAAAACGGAGAGAGTGGTCGTGAAAGAGATACTGGCGCTGAGATAGAAATTCCTTTTCAAAGGGTGGAAGGGAGTGATGAGCGAGGAGCCTGAGGACGGGGTGGAAGTTGAGGAGGATGTCTGGGTGGAGCGAATGATACTACGGATGAATCTGTTCCTATGGGAAAGGAAGGCTGTAGAGGAAGTTACAGGTGAATGAGGCAGATGAAGGACTGGAGCTGAAGAAGGGAAGAGAAGCAGTTAGAGGAAGTATTGCAAGTCAGCGAGGAGAAATGAGGGCCCAGCGGGACATTATTGACCCTGAAACAGTAAATGTGAGAGAGGGAAGGCGGCATCTAAGCCTAGGACAGCGGGAATGAAGAGCTCCCGGGCTTGAAGGCAGAGACCACGACCAAAGGAAACAAGAGTGGTGAAGGAGGTGGGAACATTTTGAGGAGAAAGAAAATATTTGAACATGTGCTAATACGTAAAGAAAAATTGGATATTATTAGTTTCTTGGAGAAGAGCTGTAAACCAAAGAGCTTGTGGAGAAATATCTGAGAAATGGATTTAGGATGGGCTCTAAGGATTTGGTTTGCATAGTAAGAATGCAGTGAGAAAAAAGGAAAATTACAGCACGATAAAGGATAAGTAATGAACATTATTGGAGGAACATAAATGGACGTTATGGAGGAAGATACAGGCCGGAGCAAGCAAAATTTCTGAATGAGGATCCTAAAGATGGACGAGGGACTCTACAGAGACAAAAGCAAGAAAAGAGAGAGATAAGAAAATAAACAAATGAAGAAAAAAAAGTAAGAAGCCAAATCTCATAATAGTGATTATGTGTGTTGGGTTTTAAAGTCATTTCATTCACTGTTTCTGTGCCCTTCTCTCCCATGTAGCCAATTTTATAATGTAGTGGAACAGGCCTCTCACAGGGCCTGTATATCTGGACCAAGCCCATTCTCATTGGTCTTCCCTCTCATTATTCCCCACTATCCTATAATTTCCAAGTTGTTGCTGTTTATAACTGCAGTTTTGAATAATTGCTGGGCTCCACTATTTTAATCACTTCACCATGATCGCCATTTCCACAGGTTTCCCTCACCTCCACAGCAAATTTGAATTGCTCATATTGATTTGAAGTTGTCTCAGTTATTTGTATTGTTTCATCTTTGATTTTTTAAAAGATATATTTTTATTGATTTCAGAGAGGAAGGGAGAGGGAGAGAGAGATAGAAACATCAATGATGAGAAAGAATCATTGATTGGCTGCCTCCTGCACGCCCCGCAATGGGGGTTGAGCCCACAACCCGGGCATGTGCCCTTGGCCGGAATCGAACCTGGGACCCTTCAGTCCGCAGGCTGACGCTCTATTCACTGAGCCAAGCTGGCTAGGGCACATCTTTGATTTTTAATTATTCACATAATCACATGGACTTTCCCCCTTGTGTTTGTGTACTTTGGGACTTTTTTTAAAAAAACTTTTTTTAATATATCAGAGAGGAAGGGAGAGGGAAAGGAAGATAGAAACATCAGTGATGAGAGATAACCATTGATCAGCTGCCTCCTGCAAACCCCACACTGGGAATCAAATCTGCACCGTAACCCAGGCATGTGCCCTGACCGGGAATTGAACCATGACTTCCTGGTTTCTAGGTTGAGGCTCAACCACTGAGCCATGCTGGCCAGGCCTTTGGGACCTTTTTATTTATTTTATTTTTTAATATATTTTATTGATTTTTTTACAGAGAGGAAGGGAGAGGGATCGAGAGTTAGAAACATTGATCAGCTGCCTCCTGCACACTCCCCACTGGGAGCCCAAACGGGTTAGGGCTGGGACATTTTTAAATGTCTTGCCCTGACAGTTTTGCTCAGTGGATAGAGCGTCAGCCTGTGGACTGAAGGGTCCGGGGTTCGATTCCGGTCAGGGGCATGTACCTTGGTTGCGGGCACATCCCCAGTAGGGGGTGTGCAGGAGGTAGCTGATCGATGTTTCTTTCTCCTCGATGTTTCTCTCTATCCCTCTCCCTTCCTCTCTGTAAAAAATCAATAAAATATATATTAAAAAAAATAAAATAAATGTCTTCCATATGCCACCCATTGTCTACTCTCATTCCAGGGAAGAGAGAAGACTCCCTGAGTGCCTACTGTCAAGACATCAATGTCAAGATTTAGGCTCTTACATCTGTTGTCTCTTGGATAGGACAACAATCATGGATAGTTAGGACGAAAGGAATACGTAACCCATTTTTCTGCAGGTACTTTTAAAAGTCTGTAAAATATCTAAGGAGTAGAAACTTCATATAACATAACACAGATATCATAATACAAATTTATAATAGCCTCATGTTTTTTAATTGTTAAGTTTCCTACATGCCCTTTACTAATTTTCCCCAGTCTCCAAAAGATATGTACACCCCATGCAATATTTTCATTTATATAGTCAAACCTAACAGATAATGTATCAATTCAGTTTTGTCCACTGGAATTTTCTTTTTTGGAGTCCTTCATCCTTTGGGTTTAATGTAGGGTGGTTGCGTCCTAGGCTTGCTCCATAGCTGCTTTCCTGGGCTTCTTAAGACTTCTCTTGTGGGTAGACAGGTGGGGAGGTGGAAGCATGTATAGCGGGGATAAATGGTGGTGGAAAAAACAAAACAAAATGAAATTTAAAAATAATAATAAAAAAATCACCCTTGCCAGTTTGGCTCAGTGTTTGGAGCATTGGCCTGCAGACTGAAGGGTCCCAGGTTAGATTCAGGTCAAGGGCTTATACCTTGGTTGCAGGCTCCTACCGGGTCTGGGCACATGTGGGAGGCAACCAATCGATGTGTTTCTCTCACATCGATATTTCTCTCTGTCTTTCCCTCTCTCTTAAAAAAAAAAAAAAAAAAAAAGGAAAAATATCCTCAGGTGAGGATTAAAAAATAGTAATAAAAAGTACAAATAATAATAAAAATAAAAGTAAGCTATAAAAAAAATTCTCTCTGTTCTGTGTTGAATCTCCTACTGCCTGGATCTTAAACCTTCTTCCTCTTTCTTGTTTTACAGGATTATTTTGGTCAACCACCTCATCTAATAGCTTCCAGAGAAAGTGACCATAGGAGGTAAACTTTGTGACACCTTATCTGTCTGAAAATGTTGATTCTTCACTCATAGTTTAGCTGGGTATGGAATTCTAGGTTAGAAATACTTTTCCTTTGGAATTTTAACGGCGTTGCCCCACTGTCCTCTAATTTCCAAGTGTTGCTGTTTATAAATGTAGTTTTGTTCCTCTTTTTATTTTTATTCTATGTTTTCCCCCTTATGTAAAATACCTGTTTTCTACCACTCCATAGTTCAATCTGCACTTTTATCCCAATTTCTGTGGTTCTACTACAGGATATTGGAGCCTGAATTATAGCTCTTACTTTTTTCTACTTTTTGTCCCTCTCTTTCTGTTTATTCTCTGGAGGACAGTTTCATTTTATCTTCTTATCCTTTCTATCGAATATTTAATTTTAACTCTCTTGTTCACTGATTGCTTCTCATATATATATATATATATATATATATATATGATATATAATATATATTATTTCTGTTTTATTTCATGTTTTCTTATCTTTCCAAGGAATTTTCCTATTTTTAAGTTTTCTTCTGCTTTTCATATTGTTTCCTCTGAACTCCCCCATTATCTGGTGTACTAGTGTATGTGTGTTATTGTTCTTGAAGGTTTTCCTCAAATGTTGGATCTTTGATTATTTATATTTAAGAATAAGGCAATAAGCAGAGTTCATTGGAAACTCTTTGTGCACAGATGGGGCTTGCTAATTGATGGCTTTCGTTCTAAGGTGACTAGAGTAAGCAGAGTGTTTTTATTAGGTACCCTCAAATGTCAGGTTCTATAGGTCACATTGCAGGGCTGATACAGTTTCTCCAGAGAAGAATTCTCCAGCCTCTATCTGGGGGATATTTGCATGGCCACCACTGTTGAGGTTCTAGTATCAGAGTAGGGGGACTAGAGCTGTGGATCCCACATTTCGCATGCGTGTTTTCACCCGGTCTTTTTGTTTTCAGCTCAGTGCTCACTACGGCCTTCAGCTGTGCCTGGCGTCCCTGAGGTGGTGTTTTGCAGATTCAGTTTCTCCCTCTGGTATCCTGCAGGGGTTGTTACCAGGCTAAAAAGGGTTGGAGAGGGGATATGTGAGTTTAACTGCTTTATATACATACTTTTAAACAATTTCCCTGTTTTCAGCTACATGCCTTTCTCCTTCCACCTCCAGGTCCTAAAGTTTTGGAGGGATAAATACAGTGAACATATTAATCTTCTTGTTTATACTCTCCTCTCTGAGCATTCAAGTCCCAGCTTCCTGCACTCTGCTAAGTGAGTTCCCACTTCATCTCTTAAAATGTTGTGACCTCTCTGATTCGCTGTTGTCTGCTCTCCTGTCCTCTGTCTTTATAGTTTTATACCATATTTGTTTGTTTATTTTCATCTGCTGGTTCTGGAGATGAACATTGTGTGTTCAATCTTCCACGTTTGACAGAATGTCTCCTCCATTATATTTTGATTTTTCTTAATTGAATTCTCAAGAGTAACCCTCTTTTTCATCATGAAGGTAACTTTATGAATTTTTCTGTGTTAAAGTGGCTAACACAATGAATAAATACACTGTACTACTGCACTACTACTATAGTGTACAACAAACTCTACTAAATATTATTATACACATGTAACTTCTCTCATTTTTAAAAAACTGAAAATCTCTCTTGACCCCACATTCCCCTCTACATACTGCCCTATTTTCTTGCTCCCTGTGGCAGGCAAAAAAGTGGCCTTCCAAAGATATATTCACTTTCTAATCCCAGGAACCTGTGAATATTACCTAATTTAGCAAAAGATGTGATCAAATTAAAGATCTTGAGAGGAGGAGCTTATTTTGGATAACCTGGGTGAGCCCTAAATGCCTTCACAAGTGTCCTTATCTGAGAGAGACAGACCAGAGGAGATCAGACATACACAGAAGAGGAGGAGGCAGTGTGACCCCAGAGGCGGAGGCAGGAATGATCCAGCCACAAGTCTAGGAAAGTTGACAGCCACCAGAAATTGCAAGGGCAAAGAATGGATTCTTTCCTAGAGCCTCTGTAGGGAGTGTGGCCTCCGCCAATATCTTGATTTTTGGATGTCTGGCCTCCAGAACTGTGAGAAAATACCTTTCTGTTCTTTTCAGCCACCCGATTGGTGGTCATTTGTTAAACAGTTGTAAGAAACTAAGATCCTCCCTTTACAGCAGAATTCCTCCAAATAGTTGTCATGCTTATTTTTTCTAAGTATTCTCCTCTATTCCTTTCTATCTAACTTTTTACATTGGGCATTTTAATATATACAGAAAAGTTGAAAGATTAGAGCAATGAACAACTAAGTATTCTCTACCTATATTCAACAGTTGATAACTTTGCTCTATTTACTTTATGTCTGTTTATTTCCTCACATACCTCCTAAGAATGTAGATATTCTTCTACATATCAATAATACCTAAATAAATTTAATTTTTAAAATTTTTATATATTTTTTAAATTTAATAGATTATAAACAACTCTCTTATATTATCTAATATTCAGTTTATATTCAAATATCCTTTCTTGTCCCCAAAACATCTTTTTTTAAAAAAATATATTTTATTGATTTTTTTACAGAGAGGAAAGGAGAGGGATAGAGAGTTAGAAACATCAATGAGAAACATCGATCGGCTGCCTCCTGCACGCCCCCTACTGGGCATGTGCCGGCAACCAAGGTACATGCCCTTGACCAGAATCGAACTCAGGACCCTTCAGTCCGCAGGCCAACGCTCTATCCACTGAGCCAAACTGGTTAGGGCCCCAAAACATCTTTTATAACTTTTTTCCTTGGCTCAAGATCCAATCAGGACTCATATTTTCAGTATGATTGTTAACTCTTTTAGTCTACATTAGTCTCCCTTTTATTTGGTTTTAACAACTTTGATATTTTAAAATTTTATTTTTTAAACACATTTTATTGATTTTTTACAGAGAGGAAGGGAGAGGGAGAGAGAGTCAGAAACATCGATTCAGCTGCCTCTTGTACGCCCCCCACTGGGGATGTGCCCGCAACCCAGGAACATGCCCTTGACCGGAATCGAACCTGGGACCCTTCAGTCCGCAGGCCGACACTCCATCCGCTGAGCCAAACCAGCTAGGGCTGATATTTTAAAAATTTTAAGCCTGTATTCTTATACATGTCCAACATTCTGGAATTATCTAATTGTGTCCAGATGGATTTATCTAATTAGCCCATGCTTCTATCTGCTGTAGTTCCTGTACACTGGAAGTTAGGGTTATAGGCCCTGGTTTCTCTTTCTCTGTAGCACTCATCACTCTCTGACTCAGGGTTTTCCTCCTGTAGTTTATTATCTCTCTTCTCCACTAGAATGTAAGCTCCATGAGGGAATCAGTGTGTGTCTGCTGGGTTACCTGGTTTAGTCGCTGTCAAACCAACATATAGTAGGCACTCAGATATATTTGTGGTATGAAACAATCCGTCAGATTCAGTGATTTTACCTGGCTCAATACTATTAAACACCTATTGAGGAATTGCTGTAATAATTTACCCTGTTCTTAGATTATCTCAAACTTTTTGAAGCCTCAAATGCCTAAAAAGTCTCTATTCCAGCCCTAGCTGGTTTGGCTCTGTGGGTAGCCTGCAGGCCAAAGGGTCCCAAGTTCGATTCCAGTCAAGGGCATGTACCTCAGTTGCAGGCCAGGGCCCCGGTCGGGTCTCTTGCAGGAGGCAACCAAAGCCAACCAATTTGATATTTCTCTTTGTCTTTCCCTATTCTTTTTTTTAATTTTTTTTATTTTTTATTTTATTATTATTTTTTTTTCCCCTATTCTTTCACTCTCTAAAAATCAATGGAAAAATATCCTCGGGTGAGGTACAGAATTCCCCTCAGCAGTTTGAAGGCATGCCCTTTGTTTTGTCCCTTCAAGCATGGCCATTGAGAGTCCAGACCTATTTTTATGCTTGAGCTATTGTACATGACCAGGTGTTCTGTACATGTGGCCTGTTTTCTTCTACTTGTCTCCATATTTCTGTTCATTTATTTTATTTATTTTAAATATGTTTTTATTGATTTCATAGAGGAAGGGAGAGGGAGAGAAATACCAATGATGAGAGAGAATCATTGATGGGCTGCCTCCTGCACGCCCGCTACTGGTGATCGAACCTGCAACCCGGGCATGTGCCCCAACTGGCAATCAAACCCTGACCTTTTGGTTCATAGGTCGATGCTCAACCACTGAGCCACCACGACCGGACTGCTTATTTATTGATGAGAAGTTTATAGCTTGTGCTTTCTTCCATTCTCAAGGAACTCTAATCCCATAGTTGGACAATAAAGTAGAGATATTGGGTATGGGCAGAGTTGGAAAGAGAAGCTAAAGAAGGCTCAACTCTCGTAGTAGGAGCTCTTTGACAGATGATGATAGCCAACACTTGCTGAATTTATAATAATCAAAATAATTTCACAGGCATTATGCTAAGCACTGTACATGTTCTCTAGCATTTAAGCTGTCCAGCAACTCTGAGGTAGGAACTCTTACTCTATTAACTGTCCCAACTAGAAACTGCAAGGGCCGGGCTTGAGCCCAGGCAGCCTGACCCCAGAGCCACACTCCGCTAGATGACCACCTCGGTTTTGTAGGTTTTGTAACCTGCCAAAGCCAGGGCTCTGAGCCGGGGGCAGGGAATGAGGCTGTGCAGCAACCCTCCCATTCATTCGGTGAGTGCTTGTTGAATGAGTGCTTCAGTGGCAAGTTTTTAGGACCATAAATGCCAAAAAACAATGATGTTTATTTTTTCCCCAGATCTCTGCCTTCCCGAGATCATCCACTCCTAGCCTCCTCTGGTGGGGTTCTCTGAGCACCGAGAACTTGTTGCCTCTCGTAGAAGAGGCCTGCACATGCATGAGGCCAAGATGGACACTTTTCTGTTGTGTGGGTCTCAGATTGCACTGCACAGTATATACATTATGAACCAAACAACCAGACTTTTTCTTTGGCTGCATTACATTTTCTCTTGGGATAACGGATGCATTTCACTGAAGCTGCAGGAAGAAAAAGTGAAGATCAAGAACCTGTGGGAAATGGCAGCCGCCTCATAGGTATAGATATTTTCCCTCACCCAGGTGGCTAGTACTTTATCAGATCCCTTTTGACTAGAATTAACCAAAATGCACACAGTTCAGAGAACTGAGGGCTCCTGAGTGATTTTTTAACATGTTTATTATCCTACTTTTTCTTTGCACATTCTCCCAAATCCCTGTTTCTTGCAACAGGATGTGTTTAACGTGACATTATTGTTTGGTTTTATTAAAATGTCCTCTTAGTCTGTCCCAGTCATTCATCCAGCAAATACTGAACATGCACTGTGTGCCAGTTGGGAAGGCAGCCAAAGTGCAGGGCTAGGCCTTACCCGTGGCCTCCTTTCTCATGTTGAGACAGATGTCTCAACAAGTAGATCACCGTGCATTGTGGGACGGGTTAGCAGGGAGCTATGCACCAGGTACGGTGGGAACCACCGAGAAGCGAAGGCCCGACCCCAGGGGGCTGGTCAGGGAGGTGACCGGAGAAGGTTTGTGGAGATAACCACTTTAGGCTGGACCTAAACGGGTGAGAAGGTAACAGTGGGTGAGAAAAGGACACACAAACATTCTAAGCAGAAAGAATAGTGTTGCCAAGGTACAGTGACCGGAACCTGCATGGCTCATTCAGGAAAAGGAGTAAAGAGGGTATTCTAGAGGCTGGTAGGATGTGAGCTTGGGCAGAGCCTAGGGACAGCCTTGATACAGGATTAAGGAAGTTAGCCTTTGTTCTGTAGGTACAGAGAGAATGACAGCATTTATGTAAAGCATCAGATCTTTGCTTTACATAAAGTTCCAAGCCGAGAGATCTAAATCAACTGGGGACAGCGTGGGAGTGGGTCAGAGGGGGCCACTGAGTGGTGCTCTGTCTGGCACAGAGGAGGTGCTCAGTAAATCAGGAGGTGCAATTATTAGCTCATAATGAATAGGGCAGAGAGGCTGAGGCTATGAACTAAGGCAGACAAATGGAAATGAAGAGAGAATAGATTGGAGAGGGTTTTAGATGTCCTATTTAGCAGGATTTCCTGACTCTGAACGGATGGTGAGGAGGGAGGCACCAAGCTTAGAGATAATAGTAGTTGCTCTATATCTTCAGCCTTACTCTGCAGTTAGGTGCTTTGCACGCAGTATATCATTTAATCCCATAATAGCCTTATGAGCAGGGTTGTATTATTATCCAAATTTTATAGATGAGGAAGTTGGAGCCCAGAGTGGTCAATCAAAGTGACAAGGCAGGTATGTTGTGATGGTAGTCAGGATATGAACCCAAGGGAATCAGCCCCCTTAGCCGCTACTCAGTGGCTTCTGCAGCTGCCTGGGTTTCAGTGCCAAGTGACTGGGAGGTGAAGTGGCCACCCTGAGAAGCAGTTAACAGATGGCAGATTCAGGCCTGGATCCCTCTGGAAGCACCTCCTACTTCCCAGAGCTCACACACAGGCTGCCTGGGTGCCATCAGAATACAGATATGTTGTGTTTGGTCCATAGAGTTGTTGTTTTTCCTTTTCCTTTCTTTTTTTTTTTTTTTTTAGAGAGAAAGGAAGGAAGAAGGAGGGGGCGGGGGGATAGAGAAAGAGAGAGAAATTGATCAGCTGCCTCCTGCATGCCCCATACTGGGGATTGAGCCTGCAACCTAGGCATGTGCCCTGATCAGGAATCAAACCAGTGACCTTTTGGTACATAAGACGATAGATACTCAACTAACTGAGCCAAACCAGTAAGGGTTGTTTTTTTTCTTTTTAAAATTACAATTGATATTCAATAGTATTTCATACTAGAGGCCCGATGCATGAAATTCGTGCAAGAGTAGGCCTTCCTTCCCCCGGCTGCTGGCACTGGCTTCCCTCTGGTACCTGGGACCCAGGCTTCCCTCTGGCCGGCCGCCGGCAGGCACCCGGGACCCGGGCTTCCCTCACAGCCTCAGCTTCATCCTGAAGGTTGTCCGAAAGGACGTCTGTCTGGTCTAATTAGCATATTACTCTTTTATTATTATAGATTAGTTTCAGGTGTACATGGCCCATAGGAAATTTTAAACAGTTTTTAGAATCAATTGCTAACATTTAAACATCTACAAATTCACATTAAAACCTGGGTTTTTGGCTTTCTTAAAAAGCAGGGAGATCGGGCCACACCGGCCCCATATTGCAACCCTTGTTGCCTCTCCGGGTTTCCTGCAGCGGGGACCTGTGCTCCCCGTTGGCCAGAGCCCGCCAGCGTGCCTAGGGTCCCCGCCCACCTCCACGGGTACCCGGGTTTGCATCTCTTGGTGACAAGCTGGTCCAGTTGATGCCAAGCTGTGCTTGTGCATTTATTCTCGTGTCAAGCCCAGGCCTCTACTGATGGCTAAAAGAGTTGTTTTTTAAGTAGATGTTTATTGAGTTCAGAGAGGAAGGGAGAGGAAGAGAGAGACAGAAACATCAATGATGAGAGAGAATCATTGATCGGCTGCCTCCTGCACGCCTCCCCATTGGGGATCGAGCCCACAACCCGGGCATGTGCCCTTGGCTGGAATCAAACCTGGGACCATTCAGTCCGCAGGCCAACACTCTATCCATTGCCAAACCAGCCAGGGCTAAATATTCTTTTTGAGCTTAGGGAATGCAGTATAAGATAAAAACTGTGTTTTGTTTTGTTTGTCTTTTTCTAAATGCTGTGGGAATTGAGAAAAACTACATACCTACCCATGCTTGAGTGCCCACAGGGAGCAGGCTTATGTGCGGTAGTGCAGGACAAAGGTGAATGTCTTAGTTCCTGAAACCAGCACCGATTAAAATGAACCATCAGTCTTACCATGGAAAATGGCAAAAGTAGTGGCAGCTGTACAAATTATGCTGTGATGTTTTTCTGTTTAATTTGTTTTGTAATATGTCATTGGCTTGAATTTTGAGCTGTGTACTTTGGGTGTATTATGAGGAAGCTTTTAGGGAAAATCCGTGTGCATGTGTGTGTGTGTACTATAGCTTATATAGCTTGAAATTTTCTGCAGAAATTCCGTTTCAGAACATTTTTTTAAAAGTTGTGATTTAGCCCTAACCGGTTTGGCTCAGTGGATAAAGTGTCGGCCTGCGGACTGAAGGGTCCCAGATTCGATTCCGGTCAAGGGCATGTACCTTGGTTGCGGGCACATCCCCAGTGGGGAGTGTGCAGGAGGCAGCTGATTGATATTTCTCTCTCATTGATGTTTCTAACTCTCTATCCCTCTCCCTTCCTCTCTGTAAAAAAATCAATAAAATATATTTTAAAAATAAATTTTAAAAAAGTTTTGTGATTTATCAAATGTTGAAAACCTGTTTCTGTACCATTAAGTTAAAATGTGAGGCACAGGATGGGAAATAGGCATTTGTTCATATTAAATATTTGTTACATTTCAGACGTAACAGTCACCCATGGTGGCAGTGGTCAGGTTGGCCAAATAATGGAATTTATTATAAATTGCATTTAGAGACACAGGTTCCAACAGGTGTAAGAGATAGAGCTGATGCCCTGGCCAGCGTGGCTTAGTTGGTTGTAGTGTCATCCTGTACGCTGAAAGGTCGCGGGTTCAGTTCCTTGTCAGGACATACCTAGGTTGTGAGAGGCAACCAATCAATGTTTCTCTCCCGCATCAATGTTTCCCTCTCTCTCTTTCCCTTACCCTCTCTCTAAAAAATTAATAAAAAACAACAACACATAGCCTTAGGTGAGGATAAGAAAGAAAGAGAGAGAGAGAGAGAGAGAGAGAGAGAGAGAGAGAGAGAGAGAGAGAAAGAAAGGAGGGAGGGAGGGAGGGAGGGAGGAAGGAAGGAAGGAAGAAAGAAAGAGTGAGTTTCAGGAGTTTGACACCTACTCTAGGTTCTTGTGTGACACCAGTTTCCCATCATGCCTGGCCCCTGATTTAGGAGCTGGAGGAAGGTGGTGGCTGCTGCTGGGCACAAATTTCTTAGAAGCCACTGGGCACTATTATGGGATGGCCACTCGTCTCAGAAGCTCACTGTCCACCTTGCAAGAGTGTTCATCCTGCCAGATCACACTGACCCAACTCTCATGAGGCCAGCCCTGCCCGCTTTTTCCTGGGAGTTAGAAATAATTGTCTAAGGTTCACAGTGCAGAGCCATTTCTACGTAGAATACATGGGCTTGCAAGGCCACACTCTGCTGCTTGGACTCTGACCCTTGCCCAGCACATTCTCCTTCCTCCTCCTCCTCCTCCTCCTCCTCCTCCTCCTCAGAGACGCCCCACCCCCGATGTGCATGCCTAGGGTGGGACCTGGACGTGTGTCGTGGCCGGTTCTGTTCGTGTCTGTACTGCTCAGAACCCATTGTTTCTTATTGGTATATAGACAAATGCCTAATACTACGTGATCAAAACCGTGCTGAGAGCCAGGGACACAACAGTCAGGTGCCCTGCCCTGAGGACAAGAGGAGCGTGCAGGGACTGATTTGTGAACAAGGTACCCTTTGTTACAGTACATTAACAACTGGTATTTTATCTCAGTCACATTGTAATTTTATTTTTGTGGTGTGGCCCAAGAAGATCCAGCCAAGTTCATGGTAAAATTCTACTACTTATTCACTTAACAGATATTTAGTAAGCACCTGCTATTTTCCAGGCACTATTCCAGATGTCAGGATTTTAACAGAGAACAAACTGACAAAGCTTCCTGATCTCTTGAAGTTTATGTGATTGTGGAAGGAGACAGAAAAGTGAGGACGATATGTAATGTGAGCTAAGAATTTTGAAGGAAAGGCAAGCAGGGCGAGGAAGAGGGTATGGCGGTGTGCGTGCCCTTTTAAGTGGGGGAGTTGGGGAGGGCCTTTCTGATGAGGTGACTCAAAGCAGGGCCCCCAAGGAGGGGAGGGAGAGGCAGCTGTTTGGAGGAAGTCCTTTCCAGGCAGGAAGGCAGCAGGGACAGAGCCCGAGTGGCAGGTGTGCCTGGCCTGTTGGAGGAATAGGAAGTCACTAAATGAACATCTGCGCTCCTCATTCTCCTGTGGGCAAGTCCATGTTGGGAGGAGCAAATGAAATCATTTATGTAAACCATCAAGCATGGTAAAAAGTTGACTTCATCCCTTATTTGTAGAGTGTCTAAATCATCACGGATCATAACGAGTATATTACAATTCTGTCCTTTCATTTTTTTTATGATCGAGGTGAAATTCACAAAACATATAATTAACCATTTTAAAGTGTACAGTCCAGTGGCATTTAGTGCATTCACACTGTTGTGCAACCACCACCTCTGTCTAGTTTCCAATCTTTTCATCACCCGGCCCTTTTATTTTTAATATTAGTGTGTGTTGCTGCTCTTGAGAAAGGGTTCCCCGCCATATCTGACTTTGCCCTTTCTGTTTCTGGCTGGCCTTCCCCAGTTCCTATGATTCATCCAGGTGCTTATTCAACAGATAATTATCAAGCATTTACTGTGCAATCGGCACCAGGTTGGGTAGGTACTGGGAATGAAATGCTGACAGAGGACACACTAGTACAGGTCCCCACATAATCTAGTGAGGGATTTAGCCACTGAACATATCGTTGCCAGAAAATGGATTTAAATTATGATAAATGCTTATAGAAAAAATGCTTTGAAAATTGTGTGTAAAGCTAATAGAAGTGGAGAAGCCACTAGCTTTTAAGGCTCAGAATAACATGATTATATATATTTTTAAAATATATTTTATTGATTTTTTACAGAGAGGAAGGGAGAGAGAGAGAGAGTTAGAAACATCGATGAGAGAGAAACATCGACCAGCTGCCTCCTGCACATCTCCCACTGGGGATGTGCCCGCAACCCAGGTACATGCCCTTGACCGGAATCGAACCTGGGACCTTTCAGTCCGCAGGCCGACGCTCTATCCACTGAGCCAAACCGGTTTCGGCTGATTATATATTTTTTATAATTTGCTCGTAGTTCAGAGACACTGGAGAGAAAGACTCAGGAAAGTGACCTGGATTATGTGAAGGCAGGAGGTAGGAAGGCAGGCAGTTATTTCATTCATTTCCTCCTGATGACAGCCCTTTGAGGTGCGCAAGGACAGATGTTCTTACCGTCCCTCCCATGTTATAGATGTGGACACTGAGACGTAGAAGGCCGTGCCTTGCCTGAGGTCACCCGGTGGGGCTTATCGCTAATATTTCACTTTAGCGCTCTGCCTGGTGAAGCTGAAAAGCATGTGTCCAATAGGGGGCAGTGGCACACCTGTGTGTACCTCAGGGTTTGTCTGCAGCCGCCCAGCCCAGGAGAACTCCCAGCTTTCCAGGAGAGGGCACTGCGAGGCTGGCCTCAGAGTCACCTCACAGGACCTCTTGGGGCCTGCCTCCTCCCTCCCCGCTCCCATCCGCCGGAGACTCATGACCCAGCAAGCTCTCAGCTCCCTTGGGCCTCTTCTCCGTATTGGGTGATTGTTTCTTAATCAGGCTGTGGAGCAACAAATCAGGCCTGGTAGCCCAAGTCAGCTCAAGCGATGAGCTGGTGATCACCAAAACATAGGTGCGGCGCAGGGCGGGGAGCCACAGAAGCTGCTAGCGTGCGCCTTGGCCTCGCGGCCACCTGGTGCCGCCGCTGCGGCCGCGGCACGTCGGTCATGTAGGCGCGATTGTCGGGCTTCTCTAGGCAGGATGACCTGGCAGCGTTTCCACCCCACCCACAGCTAGTTTCGCTTTCCTAATGTCGTTAAAAAGTGCCTTCTAACTGAAGTAGGGTGGTTGAACAGGTTCCAACATTTTACTTAATTTTAAAAAAAATTTATTTCAGCCAGGAAGGGAGAGGGAGAGAGATGGAAACATCAATGATGAGAAAGAATCATTGATTGGCTGCCTCCTGCACGCCCCCCATTGGGGATTGAGCCCGCAACCCAGGCATGTGCCCTTGACTGGAATCGAACCCAGCCCCTTCAGTCCATAGGCTGACACTCTATCCACTGAGCCAAACCAGCTAGGACAGTGGTCGGCAAACTGCGGCTCGGCAAACCGCGGCTTGTGAGGCACATGCGGCTCTTTGGCCCCTTGAATGTGGCTCTTCCACAAAATACTGACTTCTATGCATGGGCCACGAAGTTTCAATCGCACTGTACGTGCGCACCCGCACGTGGTATTTTGTGGAAGAGCCACACTCAAGGGGCCAAAGAGCCACATGTGACTCGCGAGCCGCGGTTTGCCGACCACGGAGCTAGGACTTACTTAATTTTTTTATGTGATCAGTTGTTGAAGATTTCTTCCTTCTAGTAAGTCGCTTTCGTTTCCTCTCGGGGTGAGGCCCAGAACTGGTCTCTTTGGCATTTGTCCAAAGTCCAGGTTCTAATAGCTCTTGGACTGTGGTTTAATTTTAACCAGAAACTCTTCTTTTGGAATAATTACTTTTTAATCTGAAAAGAGCCAGTTTGATCAGAGCAATAACACCTCCTGCCTGAATCAGTAGACAAAGTTATGTCTATTGCTGACATATCCTTTTTATTTATTTATTTAAATATATTTTTATTGATTTCAGAGAGGAAGGGAGAGGGAGAGAGAAATAGAAACATCAATGATGAGAGAGAATCATGGTTTGGCTGCCTCCTGCACAATCGGGAATCGTCGAGCCTGCAATTTAGGCATGTGCCCTGACTGGGAATCGAACTGTGACCTCCTGGTTCATAGGTCGATGCTCAACCACTGAGCCACCTCGGCTGGGTATGACATATCCTTTTTAAAAGGGGAGGCTGATTTGGTGGGAAAACTGAAAATTGTGGATAGGTCCATTTGGAGGCCTGTTTGAACATCTGCTTTAATCAGTGTAATAAACTGCAGGCATCTGGGGAGAGAACTGATGGACATGGCGGAGAGTCCCCTGAGCCAGCCACATGGCATCAGTTTCTGAGACAATCTCAACTCCTTTGCCAGCCCATACCTGGCGCCACGGCTCAGTTCTGAAAGTGTGGCCATGGACAGGCCTGTCAGCAACGTCAGGCATTATCGCCTTAGGACTGACCTTCCCAGGCAGGGAAGCAGAGCTGGTTCCCGGAGCTCCCTGCGTTGGTCAACATTTCCCATTTCCTCGTCTTCCCTTACAATGCAAGTCCTTCGGGAATGGGTACTTGTATTTGTAGGACCTTAGAGAATTTCTGATGCAGTCAGACAGAAATTAGTTTTTACCTTTTTTTTCAGTTTCGGTGACAATGGAAACCAATTCTAGAAAAAAAAAATGATTTATGCCAGCCCCAGATGAGGCAAACGAATTTGGGAAAACTTCCTTATTTTACAGAAATAGTTTTCACTTTGTTGGAGATTCATCCTTGGGCTTATTTAAATATGAAGCTCGCCCTGGCCAGTTTGGTTCAGTGGTTGAAGCGTCGGCCTGCAGACTGACGGGTCCCAGGTTTGATTCCAGCCAAGGGCACATATCTGGATTGCAGGCTCCATCCTCAGCCCTAGTTGGGGTGCATGCAGGAAGCAACCAATCTATGTGTCTCTCTCGCATCCATGTTTCTCTCTTTCTCCCCACTCTCCCTTCCTCCCTTCCACTCTATCTGAAAGCAATGGAAAAATATCCTTGGGTGAGGATTAATAATAAATAAATAAGAAGCTCTCCTAGAGCACTTAAGTAGGAGAGAGGACAGAAAAACTGGAAGCTAACTGTTGAAAGCTGTCACCAGTGGGAGATGAGTCTTACATGAAAATAAAGGCTCTGATTACGGGTGAGTCAGTAAGGGCTGAGGCTTCCATGTAGGAAAACCTGACCTGGCGCAGACTTTTCTAAGGGCAGGTGTATAAAGGCAGGTGCAGTCATGCTGGCCTGATTAGCCCCCACAAAAGCCCCTGAAGGCACAGACTCCTCACAGCTCCTCACTGCCACGGCTCCTTGTTCAAAACACTCACTGAATGTCAGATCCACATATTTATCGGTTAGATTTGATGTGTGTAAGGAGAACGGTCCATCCGCTCACGGCCTAACCTGGCATCGAATCAGAACCTGTTTCTTCTCCCTCCTCTTGCCTCTGGAAGAGGATGGAGAAAGAGAAAGCGAAAGTTTCCCATGCCCAGAGGAAAACCGATGCTACAGAGATGCATTTTTTTTTAAAGAGAGCGAACCGACCTAATCTGGGAGTTTGATCACCACGGAGAATGTGTTTCTGTTTCATCATTTAGTTTCTTGCTCAGTCTTCCAGCTCAGACCTGTGCAGCATCGTGGCAGGCAGCGCCTTCATTTCTCAGGCCTTTCCTTGCCCGCCGGGCACTGTTACTCTTTCAGACCTGGGCTGCTACATCCAGGGACACCCCTGCTTCCTGCACCCTCCCTCTGTACCTGCCAAAGGCAGCGGCACTGGGGAGACACTCTCAGGGTGATGCCAGGCTTTCTGAAGGGCACTGTCACCTCCTAGGAAGGACTTCTACTTGGTGGTGTCTCTGAGGAGCCCTGGGACATACCAGTTGGGCACGGATTCAGTTGGGAGGGAGAGAGCGCAGACTGTTGATGCCTATCTAAAGCAGCCTGGAGAAGGGCGGGTCTGTGTCTCCAACTGGTTTGGGGTGGGACAGTAGCGCTGGGAACTTTTGCACCAGGAATTCTTTACATGTTGTAATGGTTTCCCCAAGATCCCTTTATCTGAAAGTTTTCGCCGTCAACCAGCATACACAGGATTAGGGTTTCTCTTTCGTCCTGGTTGTGTCATCAGAAGCCCAGGACAACCCATGAGAATGACAAATCTGAGAGTCAAGCTCACATGGGAGGCTCAGGCGTTTTGGGGCAGATGCCAGAGGCGTGGGCTACCCGGGGGTGGCTGCAGATGAAAGATTCAGTGAGTGTTCGGGGTTTGAGGAGAACACTGCTATGTTATTGCCAGTGAGAAAGTCCCTCAAAATAGTCCCTTCTGGGAGAGAAAGGAATGGGACCAAGGGCTTACATCCGCGTATAGGTAGTTGCCCTGGTCAGAAGGTTGTCTGTCTGTTTATTAATAGATAGCTCCATGGTGGGGGACGGCAAGGTCACGCATAGCCCTGAACGTGAGCAAGGCTAGCGTAGGGCTCTGGAAAAGTGGCGACAACGTGTCCAACTGCAGGCTTGCTCTGCCTTAGTCTCCCGGCTGGCCTGGGTCAGAAAGAGAATAAAATATTGGGGTGACACCCCAAATATTAGTTCTAAAGGACAAACAGACTGGAAAGGGCGAGCGAGCGCCTGCAGATCCAGCCAGAGTGGCCCAGCCCTACGTGAATGATGTCACCACGTGTGCCTCACAGGAGCCCCTGCGGCTGTGTGGGAGTTGTTGTCATCTGTGAGACAGCACTGCTGACTGCGTGGCTTCCTGCGTGGACTTAATCCTGTCAGCAACACACTGTTTACATTATTAGTTTGCCAAATTATGCTAAATGTACAATATCTTTTAAGTTCAATTAAGTTAATGTTGAGAAATACTGTAACAGAAAAGGCTAGAACAGCACTACAGCAAACAGTGATTACTGAGATTAGAGTGCTTTGAACTTGAGCACGAGAGAACCTTGTGAATTTGTAGGAATTAACCGGGACAGGTACCCATCTCTTAGAAGAAGCATGCAGGTTCCTAAAGGGAGTAAGCAGTATTTTAGGGAGCAACTAAAGAGGAAAGGAAAGAGATCAAACATCAGAAGACATCTCTGAATATCAGAAGTTGTGATCTCCCTCTACAAAACACTGGGGGCTGAATTGTTTGGCTCAGTTACCTGGGCAGAAGGGTAAACTGAGGAAGAATTGCATGGAGCGGCCTCTGGAAGAAGTGTTCAGGGATGAGGGTCCAGTGGCAGCCTCTTTGATTTCAGAGGCGAAATAGTTTAATCCCAGACTCTGTGAGATGTGAAGAGTCACTCCAAATTTATAAGCTCATTAAACTCGTATTTTTGACTGTCTACACATACGGCTTTAGGGAAAACATGCTTCTAGCCACGCCTTCTCAAACCACTTAGCTATTTTGTCTTCTAATTTCTTTAGTGAGTGTCTCTGTTATTTACAAAGTTTGGGTAAGTCAAGGCAGGGGATTTGCATCTTGGTATCCTTTCAAGAGGGGTCAGTTCAGCCTTGAATTCAGTCTGAACACACACATACAAAATCACCCATCTGTCTGATTTGCTATGGCCATGGGGTCTGGGTCAGGGTTTTAGAGTCTGTGCTTCTTTTGTTATTGTTAATCCTTACCCAAGGATTTTCCATTAATTTTTAGAGAGAGTGGAAGGGAGGGGGAGAGACAGAGAGAGAGAGAAACATTGATTGGTTGCCTCCAACCCATGCCAAACCAGGGTGGGGGATTAAGCCTGCAACCAAGGTATGTGCTCTTTTTTTTTTCTTTCTTTTTTAATATATTTATATTGATTTCAGAAAGGAAGGGAGAGGGAGAGAAAGAGAGAAACATCAGTGATGAGAGAGAATCATGGATCGGCTGCCTCCTGCACATCCCCTACTGGGGATTGAGCCCACAACCCAGACACGTGCCCTTGTCTGGAATCAAACCTGGGACCCTTCAGTCCGCAGGCCGACGCTGTATCCACGGAGCCAAACCAGCTAGGGTGGGTTTATGCTTCTTTATTGACTTTCTGGCTAGTTCACCTAAAGGCTCCTCCTCCCCATTGTTTGTTTTTTTTTTTTAATTAAAACCAGAAGACTTCTGCCCATTCCTTTTTTCCCTTCCTTAGATGTTGGTAAGATCAAGATCATGGTCATACAGTACTTTGTTGTTGTTGTTGTTTTGCGGGCGCCAGGACCGACGATCACCAGCTGCCCAGGTTCCAAAAAATTATGCTTCTGAAATCTCTTGATGTCGATTCCACATGTAGAGCAATCAAGCTGCTCTAGTGTGCCCCTCAGGACAGGAGCCCTTTTTGATGGTGGTACAGCACTTTGAATGACTTCAGGAAGAATGCAGCCTGACTGGCCACTCCCCTGGGGCAGTTCACAAAGCCCCAGGCCAGGGCTTCCCGACAGATGCTGTTGACACAGTGCCCATGGCACCATGTTGTTCCTGACCTTGGCATCCACACTCTTATCTCCAGAAGTAGGGTAAGCGGTAGTTCAGCCACTTGAGTCTCCTCACGCCAGCCTTCTGTCATCTCCAGCGTGACTTGTCGGGCTGGAACTTTGCAGGTCCAGGAACTAATAAGAGGTAGAATGAAGATTTCTTCCTCTGATGCATGTTTACAAGATGTTTTCAAAGATGAGGCTGCAGGGAAGCGGTGACCTCTGCTCCCTGGTGCGTCAGGCATCAGAATTCTGGCAGGAGGGCAGATGGAAGCTCCACCTTCCCGGAGACCTCTTGCTCCGGACAGCCAGTTCCATGCCAGGGATCAGGGAGCATCAGTTGACCAGGAGCCCATAACCTAGATATTGTTGTGCTAAGTAGGCTGGTGCAGTGGGCAGCAGCTGGTTGAAGGACAGCTGTGGCTTGGGCAGGCGGCCTTTTGCACACAGCTCTTCCTGGCTAATGGCTCTTCACTAAGCCGGTGCTATTGGGGCTGTCAGACTTCACCCTGATGCACCTGGCCTTGTGGGTGGGAAAGGAGTTGGATTTTGGGTGGAAGGATGTTAGGTCTCTGTGCCCAGAGGAGGAACCACTGTGTCCATGAGGATTAGTCACCCACAGGAGAACCTCAAGGACAGAGACATGTTCTAGAGCAGAGGTTCTCAACCTGTGGGTCGCGACCCCTTTGGGGGTCGAACGACCCTTTCACAGGGGTCGCCTAAGACCATCGGAAAACACGTATATAATTACATATTGTTTTTGTGATTAATCACTATGCTTTAATTATGTTCAATTTGTAACAATGAAATTGGGGGTCACCACAACATGAGGAACTGTATTAAAGGGTCGTGGCATTAGGAAGGTTGAGAACCACTGTTCTAGAGGCAATGTAGAGGGAGTGGTTTGCAGAAGGAGACTCCGGAGTGAGCCCAGAGCCTGGTGGGAGCTCATTAAATCCTTGTTGAGTGAGGAAAGGGAACAGCAGAGGCCGGGAGGGGTTGGGAAGGTGGGGCGGTGAGGAGCATGACAGGAGGAGGAGCTTAGTTATGCTAATTATTAGACTAACTACAAGGGACTATAACATTCATATGGTTGCCCAAGGTGTTCTTAGTAGAAAAAATGTGCCCTCCTGCACTGGAGATTGACAAAGGCTTGGTAAGCAAGTGTTGAAAGGAGACTCACAGCAAACCTTGCAGCTACAAATGGATAGTTTCTATGTTTCCATCACCAGAATTTGTCCGTTTGATGTCAGGTGACTCTTAGTGTTTGGGTGTGTTTGTGCTATGAGATTGCCTTGTGAGCAATTCTGACTTTTAAGAAAATGGTGGTGAAGTCAACCACCAACAATTCCAGGAGCCCAGGCTCCACCCAGGCCTTGCTCAGGGAAGATGAGGCCCTTCCTCCTGCCATTCAATGTGTGGCACTCCTGTCATCCTTCTACCCGGACACTTCCCCTTCCTCCGGGAGAGCTGGGCTAGGCCCTGGCGTGTGCGTGCGTGTGCGTGTGCGTGTGCGTGTGCGTGCGTGCGTGTGTGCGCGTGCGTGTGCGCGTGCGCGTGCGTGCGTGCGTGTGTGTGTGTGCGTGTGTGTGCGTGTGCGCGTGTGTGTGTGTGCGTGCGTGTGCGTGCGTGTGCGTGTGCGTGTGCGCAGTGAGGGTGGGATTGAGGACAGCTGTCTCCTCTGTGATGATGGCCACTAGTCTGAAGGCTTTGAGCTGAGTCAGGGTGAAGCAAGAGTGACACCAAGTGCCAAGAACAGGAGTTCGCCGTGGCATCGGGTGTTTTCTCTCAAATCAGAGGAGAGGAGCGGAGAGAGAGGCTTTGTCTTGGCCCGCAGCGTTCACCTCAGTGAGGGAGTGACAGCCTCCGAGGCCGCTTGGCATCCATGATCTGCTCTGTTCATTTGCATGAAGGGATTGGCTCTCTGGGACTCAGATGCAGAACTGGGCTTTGAGTCGATTTTTAAAAAATCAAGGTGAAATGTCTTCTTGGCCAGAACATGATGCAGAGACCCAGGTTGCTATTCTTCCCCAGGCTGGTCCTTCAGCTTCCCCTGGAGGAGGAGCAGTACCCCAGCAGGGCGACCCTCCTTGCTGGGGAGTGCTCTCAGGTTACCAAGGCAGGTAGTGAGTGGGTCACCTTTGTATGCAGAGAACAACCCGTTTTCCTTTGTTCAAAAAAACACTGACCCACTTCTCTGTGTTTGTTCCAGAGGCTGCTCCTGGCTCAAGGTCCCTCTGGCCAGAAATCCACCGCATTAAGCCCTGGGCGGGGACTAAGATTCCCATTCCTGTGGAATCGCCCCCTGAGAGGGACTGGGCACTTTTGGGGGCAGAGATTCTGTGGGCTGCTTGGAGAGGGTCACCCCCCTGCAGGCTGGACCTGCATTTACAGCGAGCCCCCAGCCGTCTCCCCAGGGGAAGAATAGGCCAAGTTGGTCCCTGCCTTCCGGCCAGTTCCTGTTCTCAGCTTGGAGCCGACTTGGCTTCTTCCTTCACGGGAGATAAGGAAGGAATGTTTGTCCAGGTGTCACTGACTATCTCGGGCACAGGAGTGTCTTCAGGGCGTAGTGTCAGAACCGGTCCCCCTGATCTGGGTGTGCTGTAAACAGCAGGTTGATTCAAAGCTGAGAGGCGTTGGGAAACCCCTTGGGCAGGAGATTTCGAAATGAGATTCAGATTAGAAAAAAACATAGTTGGGCGAGTTCTAAGGAACGAAGGAGACAGAAAAGGCTTCCATCTGGCACTTGGTGGGCAGCGGGGATAGATGATGAGCCTGGGAGGCCTGGAATGGGAGGAAGCAGCTGAGCTGAGCACTGCTCCCCTCCCCACTGCCCACAGGACAGGAGGCCCGCTGCGCCTGTCCACCAGGCGAAACCACACCCGGAGCGAGCGGAGCGCCCAGCTAGGGCATGTCAGCACCAGCTAGCAGCTCCATCAGAGGCTCTGCAGAGAGGGAGGGGCCTGAGGAAAGGGGCACGGTTGGCAGGAGTATTAGGAGAAAAACTTAGTTACAAAAAGATTTTAAAAGATGTGTTGGATAATTGAGGAAGGGACTGGTGAGGAAACGAGGAATAAAGCTCTGAGAGCCAAAGCCTTGGTGGCCGGCGCGAAGGGACAGCCCGCACTGCTGACCAGAGCTGTTGCGCCTGCGCCCTCGCCACACAGGCCACTGTGCTCTAGCTCAGGACACCTGCCTCGGCGGGCTCCCTGTGGTGGGTGCCTGCGGCATGAGGAGCACAGCGGGGGTGCTGGCCGGATCTGGAACCAGCGAGGGGACACGGAGAAGGAGAGGGAGGCTGAGGAACAAGGGGAGGAAGAAAAGGGCAGGAAAGGTGGAGGAGGACAGAAGAGTGAAGATTATGCTTGTCCTCTGAGGCGGGTGGCCTCGGAGCGGTGCAGTCAGGAATGAGTCTCCAACATGATCAGTACTTAGAGAGCTTGTCACCGCGTCAGGAAATCCCTCTCGCGTAGTGGCATGAGGACAGTGGTGCTCTTTGGGGACGTTAGGGGCCATCCTGCGTGAAAACGGCGAGTGGCGCTGTAAGAGGGGCTCATGTTCACGAGCGTGCCTGCCGCCTCCGCCCTGAAGCCATGACTTCCCTGTCTCGTGCAGAGTGGGGACCCATCGAACCAGAACCCCACCCAGCCTCTCCCCATCTCCTCAGATGGCAAGCTCTGGCATCCTTGGTCCACCCAACTCACCCCAAGACATTTTGCCAAAACATCAGTAAAATATAGGTTATAATGTTATAGGTGAAGGGGGCACAGACCTCTGCCTTTTGTACCATTTTCTCCTTCCCAGAGCTCCGCACATGACTAGCCAGGGGTTTCTCATTACAGGCTAAATAGTGTTTCCTCAAAGAGTAGTCAGAAGGCCCCCAAACACCTCCCTCTGAACTCACAGTAGGTGTATTTTGTTTTTATTTTCTATACTATGGACCAGGAAATCCAAGACCTTACCTGAACACAGGGGAAAATGTGTCCCTCCCTCCAGCACATCCAGAAATCTCTCAGCCAGTGCAAACTTGGCCACAGCCGCTGGCCACCTTTCTTGCGAAGGCTGAATCAGAGATGAATGTTATTAACTACAACATCTAATGTTTGTTTGGGGCTTTATACCGCACGAAGCAAACAATTGTCATATTTAGTTCCCACAGTAATTCTGCATTACCATATTTCCCTTTATAGACATTGAGGTTCAGAGAAATAAAGCACCTTCCTCAGAGCCAACCGGTAAACCTAGGATTCACTCACGTCCTGTGACTTCCAGTCCTCTCTGCCTTCTATGCAAGGTCATGGGCCCCCTGTCGATTTCAGAGCATCCTCGGAGTTGGGATTCCTGGGTCTCCTTCCTTATCCCATCTCTGCCCCCCAAGTGACCTTAGACCTCAGCCTTCCTCCCACCTATTCCCATCTCACCCCGACTTGTAAGATTAAGGGGGAGAAGAATCGCCTGGCCGGTGTGGCTCAGTAGTTGAGTGTCGACCTGTGAACCAGGAGGTCACAGTTCGAGTCCCAGTCAGGGCACATGCCTGGGTGGCGGGCTTGATCCCCAGTGTGGGGTGTACAGGAGGCAGCTGATCAATGATTCTCATCATTGATGTTTCCGTCTCTCCCTCTCTCTTCCTCTCTGAAATCAATAAAAATATATGTTTTTTAAAGAGGGAGAAGACTCCATTTCTCAGTGAAGACTGTACACATAATGCAAGTGATTCTCACATTTATTCTGCCAAGGACTCTTTCAAAGTCACCAAGGTTTCTTTTCATTACAAAAGCAATGGGGGGGGGGGTTATTGTAGAAAAAAAGTACAAAATATAGACAAAAAAACAGGTGAAAATAAAAATCATAATTCTGCCATTGAGTAATAACTTAGTATTCTGAGCACTGTGGAATTTAGTCTTCTTTAACTTTTATGATGTACACATGGGCTTGTGTTTACAAACATGGAAAATGTGCCTACTCATAACAATGTTTGGGACCTGCTTTTGAACTTAATGTATTGTAAACATTTTCCTGTTAGTAAATATTTTTATTACAACATATTTAATGGCTACATAATATTTCCTTATTCTAGAGTTAAACATTTTGATTTTTCCTATTTTTTCATTATTGTAATGTTTTATGATAGATTTCTATATCTTATTTTAAGATATAGAATGAAGTTGAATTTTTTTTCATATGACTTTGATCATGTTGAATTTCTTTTATAAATAGGTTCTCCACACTATTTGTCAGGGTGGTTTTTTAAAAAAATATATGTTTATTGATTTCAGAGAGGAAGGGAGAGGGAGAGAGAGAAACATCAGTGATGAGAGAGAATCATTGATCAGTTACCCCCTGCACACCCCCTACTGGGGATTGAGCCCACAACCTGGGCATGTGCCCTTGACCGGAATCGAACCCAAGACCCTTCAGGCCGACGCTCTATCCACTGAGCCAAACCAGCTAGGGCTATTTGTCAGTTTTTAATGGTATATTTTATTCTTATTGATATGTAAGAACTCTTTATATTAAGGCTAAAAATTTACCTGCCAAAAACTCATTTGGACATCACATTTTAATGCACCACGTTGAATTTGGATACATATTGATTCTCCCTGACTCTCCCACCGAGACCACGAGACCAGGAATGCTTTGCTCTTTTCCCTCTTCTTGCACTTTAACAAATTCCCCCCAAACAAAGCAGACTCAGGAGAGGGCTCTGCCTCAGGCCTCACCCTCAGAGCACCTGGGCCTCCTAAGGGCAGCTCCCATCCCTTCTGTCCTGACCTCCAGGACCTCCTCTCCTCCCCTTACCCCCGAGGCTGCCAGGGCTGGGGCGGGGAATGATGGTGGCCCTAGAGGTTCCTGCTCACGGCTGAGACATGAGTGCCTAGAACTCCTGGGAGATCGTGGAAGAGAGGGGGGTGGGTATTAGCATTAGAGGAGACTCATCTTGTTGGGGTGGGGAAAGCCTGTCAGGTCTGTCATGGCAGGAATGTAGAGAACCCCACTCTCCAAGGGTCCCTCTTCCAAGCACGGCCCTAATGGCAGGGGCTCTGGCATGGCGGTGGCAGCCAGCCTGCCCTCCTCTTCCCAGGCGGGTCCGCTCCTTTGCCCTGTTATTACCGCTGGCAGGTTCGTGTGTGCCTCTGGCAAAGGGGACACAAGTTCTACCAGTTCTCCTGGGTTCCTTCAGCAGCTCGCCCGCTGCGCTGCGCTGCGTGTGGGGAGAGGGAGGCGCCTGGGCCTGTTACCCGGAGTCCCCCTCAGAGGCGGGGGAGGCGGAGAGGGGCCGGCTGGAGCCGGCTGGACTGGACGGGCCTAGGTGGTGAGGACAGGATGAGTTTCTTAGCGAGATCACTACCTTGGAAAACTGGGACTGTGGGGAGGAGGTCAGGTACACGCGGAGGCGGATGCTGGGAGTTCCTGCGGAGCTCCTATGGGTTTGGGACGTCCTGACCCACTCCCGGTCCCTTCGCCCTTCCTCCGGTTTAACAGGAATATTTAAGACGGCAGCGGCTGCGACATTCGCGGGAACAGCACACCTGGCATTTCTGGGGCAGGAGCTAGACCCCCAGCTCTTGGGCCCTGGCTCCCGCCCCCCCAATGGCTTTTCCCCTACAGTTGGGCTTAGGTCCTTCCAGAACTCTCTCCTCTTGTATTTCTTGGGAAGACAGTGTGATGGCTACAGAGAGCCAGTCCGGGCGTCCGCTGCCGGGTGGCCGTGGGGGCTCTGGCAGGTGGTCGGTCTCCTAGGCGTCTCTTTCCTGCCTGGAGAGACGGTGATAGGGGCGGTGCAGGAGCCAGGCAGATGGTGCCCGCGCGGGCGCCCCCGCCAGGGTGTCTCCCTCCTTTCCCTCCTCTCAGCTCTGTCACATGGGTGACATTTGGGGGCTTCAGAGAGGGCTGCTCAAGGGTGGGCCCCCTTCCTGCTGTCCTCAGTTCTCACTCCTGTCCCTTCACCCCCCGCCCCCGACTGGCCACGTCCGTTCCCCCGGGACCGTGAACTCAGGAGCTCGGGGCCGGGCCTCGGTCAGCTGTGTCCCCGCCTCCGCACAGCGCTTGGCACAGAGCAGGTGCTCAGTGTCAGTAAATGAAGAACCGAAAGGAAAGGGTCCCCCGTTCCAGTCGTTGCTAATTTGAAAGTCAAGAGCCCCAGTTGAGTCCAGCAACCCTAGGCCAGAGGCTGGCTCCCTATCCCCTGACCTTGAGCCAGGCACTGCGTCTCCCCAGCCTCAACCTCTCTGTCTAAAAATAGGAACAGTAATGACTACCTCCCAGGGTGGCTGTGGGGTTAGCGGTGATGTCAGAGAGAAGCCTGGGGTGCAGCGTGTATAGGGGAGCCATAAACAGAAGGGGTGATTCGCTGCTGTCCTAGGACTGTTTACCTACGTGCTGACAGCCAAGTGCTTGCCTCAAGCACTCGGGGGTTAGCAGGGCCCATGGCCCTGCATCTCGGCGCCCTGGGAGCCTCTTGGTCTGGTCTCCTACCCAGTGCGTGGCCCCCCTGCTCTGGGCAGAGACCTCTGCTGCGGTGCTTGCGGGCAGGGCGGCCAGCAGCTTGGACAGAGCGGCTGAGCGGTGGCACTCGTGGCTCCGCCTGGGGCAGCTCGGCCATGTCTCCTCTCGGCCAGGTCTCCTCTCGGTGGTGTTGGGGCGGGTTTGCTGCCCCTCAGGTCTGGAGTCAGAGGTGGGGGCTCCCATTTGACATTGAGGCCGGGTGTGCAGTGCCACCAGCTCAGCCTGCATATCGCTGAGCAGTTTTAGGCGCCTGATTTGTGTTTCTTTCTGCTTGGAAGGCCGGTCAGGGGAGAAGTAGTACTCCACCGTTTTATGTGGAGAGAGCAGGTGAGGAGCAGGGGGAACCACTCACGCCAAACCCAGCTCTTACATTCAGGGCGCAGACCTGGCGGCTCGCTCAGTGCACCGCCCCCTCCCAGGACCAGACTCTCCACACCTGACTCAGCCTCCCCTCCAGCGCGGCCCTGCAGTGGTGTGGGACCTGAGCCGTCCCCCCCGCACCCCCCCATCTCGTGTCAGCGAGTCTGCTGCCCAGGAGGAGAGCTGCCAGGCAGGGAGGGCGATCTCAGGGGCACGGAGAGGAGAGGCTGGTTGCTTACAGGAAGGGACTCAAAGAGCTGGGCGCATTGGCCTGGGGGTTGGGAGCTAGAGTTTCAAAACAGACTCCAGAAACACGGGAGGGGGCTGGCATGAGGAAAGGAGGAGGGCGGATTGTCTGGGACATGAAGAGTCGGGGACATCCTGGGTCAGGTGGCTGCCATCACCTGAGGGGGCGGACTGGTCTTGGGAGGCCCCAGAAGACGGGCCAGAGCCGGTGGCAGCGAGAGGGGAGCCCCTGCCCACTGCGTGTCCACATCCTCATCACCCCAAGCCCAGAGGACGGAACAGCCTCCCCACTCGTGTCACTCTAGCTGGTGGCTTCCTCTCCATTTCATTCTGTTCTCTGGCTCTGCTTCCTGGGGAATGGCGATGAGGCCTGCAAGTCCTGACCACTGCGCTTTGGCCCGTCCTTGTAGAATCTTGTGGGTGGAAAGAGCCTTGGAGATCGTCGTCGGCCTTCAGCCCCGTGACCCAGTCCCTCTGGAGGCTCCTAACAAATGGCCCCCCAGCCTGGCCAGCAACCCCGAGGTGACCATGCCCGGGCTCCTGCCCCCAGCAGCCACCCTGTGGTTACGCTGTGCCAGGGCTCCCTGCAGTGGAGTCTGTTCCCCCAACCCCCTCTGGCCCAGGGTCTGCCCCCTGGGACGGCGGAATAAGCCGGTTCCCTCTGCCGGCAGCCATGCTTCCACTCAGCGTCTCAGCCTTGGGGCCTCCTCACCGCCACTGCAGTTTGTCAGTTTCCTCGCGGCTTTTATGGAAATGGGGGCCTAGCAGCAAAGTCTTAATAACAGAAAGGGACTTTAAAAATATTTCTTTTTCATTGGTTTCAGAGAGGAAGGGAGAGGGAGAGGGAGAGAGAGAGAGACATCAGTGATGAAAGAGAACCATTGACTGGCTGCCTCCTGCACGCCCCACACTGGGAATCCAGCCTGCAACCCAGGCACGTGCCCTGACCTGGAATGGAACCGTGACCTCCTGGTTCATGGGTCGAGGCTCAACCACCGAACCGGGCAGAAGGGGACTTTTGAACGTAGGAACTCACCTTATTTTATAGATGAGAAAACTGACTTGCCGAAGGCCGCGCAGACGCATGAGGCAGAGCTGGGCCTCCACCCGGTCTCTGCTCTTCCCTGTCACCCGCTGACTGCGGCCTAGCCCAGGGCAGGGAGGTGGTCTTGGTTGCCACATCTCTGTTATTGTCAAAGATCACATTAGCTTTTCGGGGGGCAGCCCCATCTCCCTGTTGACGTGTTGAATTTCAAGTCTACTAGCACCCTAAATCAGTGGTTCTCAACCTTCCTAATGCCGCGACCCTTTCATACAGTTCCTCATGTTGTGGTGGCCCCCAATTTCATTGTTACAAATTGAACATAATTAAAGCATCGTGATTCATCACAAAAACAATATGTAATTATATATGTGTTTTCCGATGGTCTTAGGCGACCCCTGTGAAAAGGTTGTTCGACTCCCAAAGGGGTCGCGGCGCACAGGTTGAGAACCGCTGCCCTAAATTGTTTTATAACTTTATTTTCTTCTCATTGTAAAAATAATATATGCCATTGTAGGAAAAAATTAGGAAATACATGAAAAATATAAAGTATAAACCTTTATAGCACTTCCTGTTGTAAAGTTTTCCCACCTTGCACTTGGTTGCCTTGCTTTTCGGTATGAAAATAGAACTCTACCTTCATCCTCAATGAGACCCTCATGCTAGGTCCCAGTCAGCTCTCCTGTCTCTCGGAATCCTGTTCTGTTACCAGTTCTTATTGGCACCTGGGCAGGGCTCAAAAAACACCCGTGCTGTGGCTGACGGACCGAATGGTGCAAGCATCCAGATTGTCGATGGAAATACAGACATACCTCGTTTTATTGTGACCTGCTTTATTGCCCCTCATAGATGTTGCGGATTCTGTTGTTTTTAATTCATTCATTCATTTTAAATATATTTTTATCGATTTCAGAGAAGGAGAGGGAGAGAGAGATAGAAACATCAATGATGAGGAGAATCGCTGAGTAGCTGCCTCCTGCATACCTCCTACTGGGGATTGAGCCCGCAACCTGGGCATGTGCCCTTGACCAGAATCGAACCCGGGACCCGTCAATCCACAGGCCAACGCTCTATCCACTGGGCAAAACCGGCCAGGCCCTGACCCTAAAACACCTTCCCTTTTCTTTTGTTCTGTTCAGATCCTACCATTTTCCCAGACCAGCTGGATCCTACCTCTTCCAAGAAGTCTTTCTTGTTTCAGACACAAAGACCCTTTGGGGTTCCAGAGCATCTGTAGCGCAGCCATACCATTTGTCCTTAGTTATAGAATGGCTCGCACTGATCACTTCCCTCTCCTGCTGGGCCGAGTTCCGTCAGTGAGGGACCCGAATCGCTCGTTTCCCTCATGGTATCCATCCCACGAAGTGGAGATCAAGATGAGCCCCCAAATGATCTGACTGGGAAAAGTGACTGGCCGTAGCCTGCTAGGGAAGGTGTCCGAGCCTTGAGCTTCTCTGAGGAATGGGAGAGAGTAGAGCTCAGAGGCGCCCTGGACCCTCCCCACACCCCACCCCTGGCTTCCTGGAAGCCTGTCTGTCCTCAGCTCCTCGTTTACATAGCGGTTAATCATCTGGGCTCCAGCAATGGGCTCTGCTCCCGGCGGGGCCTGTGAAAAGGAGATTTGGCTGGTGTTTCACATGGGGGCGCTTGAGGTGAAGAGGATCTCTGTGCCTCGCTATTTAGAGAGACACAGGGGGGTCAGTGGCCCTTTCCAATCCTCCGGGCTTCTCACAGGGAGCCTTGGAGGCCAGATCAGTGTCTTCCTTCCTCCTCACAGCACCAGAGCACTGACCCTTCCCTCCCGGAGCATCACTCCCGGGGCCCAGCCTGCAGCTCCCCTCCCCTCCTCGTCCACCTGGCGGGGCGTGACGGGAGAATACTGACCCGGGACTCGGAGACCAGGGCAATAAGGTCCCCGACGATCCTGGGTCGGTGATGGGAAGGCCAGGTCGTCTCTAGATTTGCCGTTACTTTGCATTTCCTTGAGGTGCCACGAGGCCTCCCGGTCTCTACACAGCAGTGCGCAGTGCTTGCAGGCATAGACCTGAGCCGGTCCGGTTTGTGCCTAGCTCCATTACTGGTTAGTCGGAGACTGTGGGCCACCTGACCTCTCTGCCGGGTGGCGACAACCTCCTGCCTCAGAGGGCGGCTGGAAGGTCCAGTGAGCTGCTGCGTAAACACACGAGTGTGCCTGGCACAGACTCCATCACGGTGTCTGACCCGGAAGTGACATGAACTGTGTGCCCTGTTATTTGGGAATGTGGCTCTTCCTCCTGTGGTCCTGGCAGGCTGTTGGGAACAGACGCCAGACTGTACCCGCCCAATGGAAAGCCTTGTATCAGGATGTGGGAGCATCAGGCAGGCAGAGAGCCCTGGGCGAGGCCCCGCCAGTCTGGGGTCTGCAGGTACTGACTGTGAGACCAGAGGCAGGCCACCCAATCTGTCTGGGTCAGGCCTTGTCTGAACCCACTGGTAACCGTAAGAGGATAAAGCTTTTAATAGAATGCATCAATTGTTTTGATTAATTTCCTGCAAGTGGAAATAGGCCTACAAGACAAACAACAACAAAAAAACACAGAAAAAAGTTTCTTTTATTTTAATAATTGGAGAGAAAGTTATAAAATAGACAACACAGAGCCTTTTGACTCCCTCAGATTGGCAAGGAACACGGGGATACAGACATGTAAACAAACAGAGCTTCCAGATGTTATTTTGTCCTATAGAACTTCCAGAACACAGCAGCGCCCATGCTCTGCAGGCAAGTAAAGCAAGTCTCCATGCAGAAGGCAGCGAGAGGCTCCTTGCCCTCAGCGGGCTGTGCGGTGCTGCTCTCTCTGGGCGCATCTTCAGGGGTGGCCCAGCAGCTGTGTTCTGTGGACCACTTTCAAGTGTGCCTTCTCGCTCTTCTTCAGCCCCTGCCCAGCTCTCCCCTCTGACCCACGCCCCATTCCTGTTACTGGCAGGAAACCTGCCAAGCTAAGGGAGCCTGGCGAGTCCCTCAGTTGGAGCCACTGGCTCGAGACCCAGCCTTGCTACTTGAAAAACAGAAAAAAGGCTACAAATATAACTTATTAGCTATCTAATACTGTCCTCCTGCTACAGGTTTCTGATGTGTCCCAATTTTTGGCTGTTGTTCTCAGGTTTTTGACTCAACCAGGAAAAGAGCAGGCCTCGTGGCCTGGCCTGGACTCTTCTGTGCTTCAGGCCACAGCTCTGGGCCTCTCAAAGATTCTCCCCACCTGGCTCACCCCTGAAGCTAGACCCAGACAAGCCCTCGACCTCCAAAACCATGAGCTGTTACGCACAAGTCTGTTAGCTGATCAGAAGGCCCTTGGTCGGCCCAGGCTGCCTGGAAGCAGTGGGAGGGAGGCAGAGCTGTGGTAGCGAAGAGCAGATGGGATGTGCTGTCCTGGTGGCAGGGGACCAGACAAGGCCCGAGGAAGGACACAGGTAGCAGGAAGCTTGGGGCGTCAGGGAAGCCACCCCAGAACCACGGCACAGAGCACGTGAAATGTCCAGGATAAATAGAACCTCATGGGAGAGAGATAAGCCAGCTCCATCCTCTCTTAAAAATAGTCGCCATCAGCACCAAAAATATATTAATATCTATACATTTGTCATCTTTTAAAAAAAGGGAATAAATCCTCCTTGGCACCTTGTCATTGATTTTTTAAAATGAGGTGATAGTGGAAAGGCCTCCCGTGTGTGCAGGCGTGCACATCTTCAGTGGTGCCCACGCGCCCGCAGAGGGCAGAGCCCTGCAGCCTTGGGCGTCAGAAGCACTGCCAGGCAGGTCATCGCCAAGCGCCACGGCTGTCTCTCACAGGCTGCTTTTTGCAGGTGCTCCTGGCCCTGCCACCCACAGGGGACCAGCAGCCCCACCCTGTGCTCAGAGGCAGAAAGGTCACAGGACCACCCTCCTCCGGGAAAGAGTTCCTGGCTCTGCAGGTGTGCTGCCTCCTCAAAGGCAGTCCTGGCCTGGCCCCTGCCCCAGACGTCTGCCCGTCTGCCCAGAATACAGGCTTGGATCAGCCTCCGCCCAAAATACAAAAAGGCCGACATGTGCGGAGGTCAGTGCGGGGCCGAGTGAGCACACATCCTGGGGCTTCAGTCCCGATCGCCAGTGTTCCAGCAGGAGGCCGCAGGAGGTGGCCTGGCCAGGCCGCAGGGTGGTGGCCCTTCCTGGGCCGGACGGCGCACTCAGAGGTGGTGGTTGCTCTGCAGCAGGGAGTTGACGGTGTTCTGCAGGGCCACGGCCACCTTCTTGGAGGTCTTGCGCAGCAGCGGGCTGTCAGGGTGGTGCTCCTTCAGGTGCAGGATGTGGCCCTCCTGGCTCTCGGACGTGCAGCCGCACTCCTCGCACACGTACAGCTTGGCCCGCCGCTCCTTGTATGCGTACTTCTGCTGCACGCCATGGATCTTCTTGAGATGAGACTCCAGGGAGCAGCGCTGCGTGAAGGCCTTGTCACACAGGCTGCATTTGTAGGGCCTCACGCCTGCGAGGAGGACAGGGCTGGGCGTCAGGGACCTGACAGCAGCTTCCCGGGCACAGAAAGGCCCGGCCACCTAACTCTGGGGAAGAGGAAGGGACGGAGGCCTGTGCATCTCCAGCTCCCCGAGGGCCCTAACTGCTGAGCTGAGGACGGCTTCTGCCCTGAGCTCCGGTGCCCCTCCCAGCCCCCCACCCCCAGACAGCAGGCCTGCCGAGTGTCCCACGTGGCCTCAGGCAGGCGCCAACCACGGGGCTCCTCTCACCAGTGTGGGTGCGGACGTGTCTCTTCAGGTCGAAGGTGTCATTGAAACCCTTCCCACAGTAGGTGCAGAGGTGCCTCTTGACGTCGTTGTGACACTTCATGTGGCGATTCAGCATGCGCTGGTAGGTGAAGGCCTTGTGGCAGATGTGGCAGGTGAAGAGGTCTCCACTGGGGCTGTCCCCCAGCGTCACCTGTGGGCAAGGACAGTCTCTGTGACAGATACCCAGCAGCTAGGACTGCAGGTTGGCAGGACACAAATGCCAGCCCCCAGACCCCCTGAGGAAAGTGACACCACCCGAGGCCACAGAGATCAGTGGTGACCGGAAAGAATCTCTGAGTCAATGTCAGCCTCCTGTGAGCTTCCCAAGTCCTCTTTCAAGGTTGCCAGCCAGCCCCTTCTTTTCTGGAGACGGGCAGGGAACTCCCTATATAGACAGCCCATTCATCCTCAGCGATTCTACCTGCTAGAACGTTCTCCCCTTTGCCGAGCCCAAATCTTTCCCTGTCGTTTCTGCTCTCCGTCCTCATTCTATGCCTTGGGACAGGGAAAAATGTCCACAACACTGTCTCCTGCACAGCCTTTCCCGGCGGAGACACCGCTGGGAGCCTGGGCCCCTCCAGGTGAGCCCTGCCCCTGGTTTTACTTGAGCCAGGCCCGACATGATATGGTTTGAGTCCCTTTGCTACCTGATGACTTGCTTGCTTATAAGCATTTTTCGTTTTGTTTTTTTGTAATTGTGGAAAATCTCAAATCTATTCCTAAGTGGAGATGTGGCCTCAATGCCCCACCTCTGTTAATGTTCTGAGGCTGCCTGTACTTGGTGGGTGGCCATCGCCAGCAACTTCTCCTGAGCTCCCTGTGCACTGGGTGCACCTGTCACACCGCACCTCGTCCTCTGTACCCTGGCCCCGGGTAAATGCTCCTTATTGCCAGCTAGTCAAGATCAGGATTCGCCCTAGCCAGTTTGGCTCAGTGGATAGAGCATCGGCCTGCAGACTGAAGGGTCCAGGGATCAATTCCAGTCAAGGGCACATGCCCGTTGCAGGCTCAATTCCCAGGCAGCCAATCAATGATTCTCTCTCATCTTGGATGTTTCTGTCTCTCTCTCCCTGTCCCTTCCTCTCTGAATCAATAAAAATAAATTAAAAAAAAAAAAAAAAAAGACCAGGACTCATTCCAGCACCTGCTCTCCGGTGCCCTCTGCTTTCTCTGCATCCCTCCCTACCTACTGGGGCCCCATGCTGGGAGGAAGTGGGTGTGGGGATCAGGGGCGCCCCGATGGTGCTGGCTCTCTGGCCAGCCCAGCACACATCTGGGTGGTTCCCCTTTCATTACGACACACACTTGGCCTCCGCAGGAAACAGAGGAAAGAACAGTACCCACTGCCAGCTTCTCCAGTCTTGGCACATGGACGGCGCTTCAAGAACGCTTCCACTGGATCAGCGCTGCGGGCGCCTCCGGCCTGGAGCTTTCAGGAAGGCAGGCCCGGCCAGGGCAGCCGGCGCAGGTGCGCTCCTCGAAAGCCTGGGGCATGTACCGCTCCCACTGCAGAGCACAGCGGGGCGCCCACCAGGCCTGCCCTAGGCGCAAGGCCTCGAGTGGCACTGGGTGAGGCGGAGACTGTCGAGCACGTGCCTCAGCCGATAGCCAACCACCAGGCCGACTCCAGACCTCACTCGCCTCGCTGCCCGATGGGCCCCAGGAGGTGCTGAGCCGGCCTCACTTCTCCCTGATTTTCCTAGGACTTCGGTGTGAACAGGCTCCCCTTGAGGCCAGAAATAAAACTAAACCCCCAGATGGACTCCCAAGGCTTAAATGTCCTTTGAACCCAGCTGCTGCTTCCCCGCATGACAGCCTCACTTTAGAGCCACTTTTCATCTCTTCCAGCCCCTTTCTATGCCCAGCGCAGGGTCACCTCTGCAGAAACCTGGACCCAGACCTCAGGCCGGTCTCCACTTAGGTCTCATTTGTGCCACATCTCCTGGGCTGTTCCTCAGAGACAGTGCGAGGTCAGTACCTTCATCTTGGTGCGCAAGAAGCCGTGGTCTCTGCTCTGGGGGTCTGCCAGGCGGCCCATGTCTTCAGACGGCAGCTGGGCCACCACGCAGGGTCCAGAGGCCACGCTGTAGCCAGAGTCTCGAAGGCTCATGTCCAAAGCCAGGGGGCACGAAGGGGGCTCAGCCACTGATGGCTCTGGCTCCGAGCAGGGCTGTGGCGGATAGAAGCCCAGGCTGACTGCAGAGAGAAGAATGGCCAGGTGAGGGGCTTGGAGAAAAGGGGATTCAGTGGGATTTCAGGAAGGCTCCCTGGCACTTAGCTGGCTGGACCTGGAGCCTCCATCCCACCCCTGGCAGGCATGTGGCAGAGCAGGGCTACCCCCAGCTCACTACACACTGCACCTCCCTCCTGCCCCATTAAGGTAATTACAGGTGACGCCAGCCAAGCGCCTCGACCCACAGGCCTGCCCGCTGAGTAATTTGTGTCTTAGCGGAACTGGGAGGACCAAACCTGCCCTGCCAATTATCCCTCCGGAGCAGTCTGCCTGCCCCACCTGGGCCAGTCCCTCTGGATTCCAGGCCTCATCCCTGCTCCTGCAAGGACAAAGGGCAGCCCTGGAGGCCTGCACCCAGGGACTCATCCCTGCCCCGGGAGAGTTCCTGGTGGCCTGAGCCACCCTGGGCCTCTCCTCTAGGCAGTTTAGCTGCTGGCTTTAGGGCATTGGGTGCTCCTAGCCCCTTCCTCCTCCGATTGGCCAGTCCCTGCCACTGTAGCCCAGAAGGGCTCCAGGGACCCCCCTCCCACTGGCCCAGCTTAGCAGGCAAACAGGCCAGGTGGGGTGGAGCAGGGAGGAGGTCAGGGAGCAGCAGGTGGATGCTGCGTAACAGTCTCCCGGGCACCTGCCCAGCTGTTGCGCAACCCTCCCCCACGGCAGGGACCGCTCGCTGTACAGTGAGGCTGGGCTCCCGCCCTCCTGGGCACCACCGCCCTCCTCGGCACCGATACCTGGCAGCCTTTGACATGACCGCTCCCCACGACAGACACCTCACACTGAACGGGGCCGGGGAGGCTTGGCCCTGGTCCCCACTAGGGAGGAGGAAGAGTTCTGAGTGACACAGGAAACAAGCCTCAGAGCTGGCAGCTGGGGCAAGCAATCTAATGTTTCAGTTTAGTCAAGAATTTTCTTCCAAAAAGGCAAAGCTCTGTACTTAAAACCCACACGTGAGGAGCATTTTCCAAGCCACAGAAGGAAAAACCCAGAGGGGCCAAGAAAGAAAGGATGAGTGAGCTTCAGGGAGAGGGACTTAGAAGGTTGAGTTGGGGTGTCAGGCCCATGACAAGGCCCACTGCCCACAGCTGGTGAGACAGAGGGACCCAGGCAGGAGGGCTGCTGCCCTCACCTCCTCTCCAGGCCACTGAGACAAGACCCAGGTGGACAGACGACGTGGGGGTAGGCAGAGGAACGTACGGATGGAGGGTGAATGTGAGACACCGAAGTTTCGGGAGAGGCCCCGGCTCTCGCCCCCTCAAAACACAACAAAGGTCTGACAGAGGAAGAATGCGCGGCCTGCCGCCCAAACCCGTTCTGCTGGCACTGGCGTCCGTCTGTCCGGGGGACTTTAATGAGCCACCTCATTCCGGGAGTTGATTCACCAGCGCCTGGCCCTGGCCTGGCCCCTGAGATGGCGTGGCACCTCCCCAGGCCCTGGAAGGCTGGCCAGCAAGCTCAAGCCGGGGGGTTGGGGTGGGGGGACACAACTCCTGTCTTGCTGCAAGGGCAGCTGTCTATATACACGGCCTGGGGGGGGGCTGGGGGGCACAGGGGCGTGTCTGAGTGTTGGCAGTTTAGCAGCTATTACAGATCTTGGCCAAGAATTCAAAGCTGAATGACTATTTCCATTTCTCAGTCCAGGTAATGGAACCTCTACCCTCTCCTGTCTTTCGGTGTCAGAGGCGTGAGTGAGGCTCCGGAGAGTGGGAGCCGGGCGCACGCGCACATGGAGCCGCAGAGGGAGGAGGGACAGCAGGTGAGGCAGCCGGTGTGGCTCGCGGTTCCCTCCTAATAGATGGGCTCATGGGTAGTGTTCCAAGGATCCACGCCAGTTTGGGGGGGACCCCGTGCCTGCCTCTCCCATTACAGAAACCTTGGAATGCTGGTGCTAAGGAACTGGGGACGCGCGCCCACCGGGCCTGGCCTCCTTGCTCCTCTAGCTCCCCCGAGGGCAGCCTCATGGCCGCCAGGGTGGGGATGTTTGCCTCATCCTAGCCACCTGCCGAACCTGTCCTCCTGCCACCCCCACAAGCGTGTCCCTGATGCTGCCGCACGCACAGGGAGTGCTCATCGGCGTGCCGCTGCTGTCACTGGGTGTCACCGAGTGTCACCGAGTGGCAGGAGGCAGGAAGCAGAACTGGTTGGGCCCGCCTTGTGCACCTCTGTCCCCTAATTAGATGTTTCCGGCAAGGCGGTGGCCGCTGTGGCTATTCATTGCCCGCCCACAGCTGTGGCGTGTGGCAAGGCCAAGGCCAAACCAGCCTGGCCCTCTCCTCACTCCCTCGGGGGTTTGCGGGTTCCCCTTCTGTTGCCCAACCTGCCTCCACCTGCATGGCATTGAGGGCAGAGGCCCAGAGCAGCGCCCATCTGAGGGCCTTCCCCTCCCTCACCCTCAGCAAGTCCTGTCTTTCTTAGATTGAAAACTACTGGGCCCTTCCTGGCCGGTGTGGCTCAGTTGGTTGAAGTGTCGTCCCACATACCAGAAGGTTGCGGGTTCGATCCCCGGTTGGGGAACATATGGAAGGCAACCAATCGATGTCCCCTCTCACATCAATGTTTCTCTCCCTCCCCTTCATCCCCCGTCTCTAAAATCAATAAGCATATCCTCAGGTGAGGATTAAATCTTTTTTTTAAAGCTACTGGGCCAAATACTGGACAGAGTGCCAGGCCCTGCTCCATCTAAGGCAGCCGTGGGCAAACTACGGCCCACGGGCCGGATCCAGCCCATTTGAAATGAATAAAACTAAAAAAAAAAAAGACCGTACCCTTTTATGTAATGATGTTTACTTTGAATTTATATTAGTTCACACAAACACTCCATCCATGCTTTTGTTCCGGCCCTCCGGTCCAGTTTAAGAACCCATTGTGGCCCTCGAGTCAAAAAGTTTGCCCACCCCTGGTCTAAGGCCTCAGGCCAGGGCTGGGCACGAGGTCTGGTCTCAGCTCTCTGGGGAGAGAGAGCAAGTGAAGCAGATGCGAGGATGCACAGCCTCTGAGCCTGGGGCTGGGGCTGACCTGGAGGGTGGGGGTCCACTGAGCTCTGAATGAGGTGGGGGGAACCCACTGCGTCAGTACATCCCAGGCTGGTGTCAGGCCGCCTGACACCCTTATCAGCAAGGCCAGGGGTCTTGTGCCCCAGCAGGTCAGTGAGCAATGCCCGAAAGAAAGCCAGTGCCAGCCAACTGGCAGAGGCCGCAGCCCCTGGAACACAATGGGTCTGTCCCTCAGCCTGGCGCTTCCATTCTGTGAACGCCGAGTTTTTCTCTCAGGCAGTGTCTTTCCCCGCTCCCCACCCACTTTTCATGCCGCGTCTGTAATGAAGTTGAAACTGTGCACTCAGCCCTCACACTAGGTGGATAGCCCTGACCAGGAACTACGGCCCGTTTGCATCCTTCCTACCCTCCCGTTCAGCACAGGGCTGGGCATCCTGCAGGATCCACACAAGACTTGTTGGAAGTGAACAGCGTTAAAAAGAAACCCTGATATCAACAAAGCCCATGCTTCGCTCCTGTCCTCCCTGTGCCCTCACAGCTCTCCTGCTGGGACAAACAGGTTGGCAGCCTGGGTGACGGCACCCCACGGGACAGGTAGGAGTCCCATCTAGCCCACTGCCCAGGCCCAAGTTGCTCTCTGTCCCCATCCACTGTCTGGCTGTCTGCTCTCCCAGCCTTGCTCCCTGGAGAGCTTGGTGACAAGTCGTTCACTGTCGACACTTCCCAGGAATCACAAGAGTAATCATCACCAGCCCCACGAGGGTAGCTCAGTTGGCTAGAGCATTGTCCCGATACGTCAAGGTTGTAGGTTCGATCCCCATTCAGGGCACATACAAGAATCAACCGACGAATGCATAAGTAAGTGGAACAACACCTCTCTCTCTCCTCTCTCTCTCTCTCTCTCCCCCCCCCCCCCACTCAAATCAATACATTTAAAAACATCATCATCATCATGATCACCAGAGGCCTAATCTCTCCCCACCCCCACACGTGTATTCTGGGACCCAAAGCTGACTTTCGTGGCCTTCAGGGCCAGGTGAGGAAACCCCAGTCTCCTGCACAGGAGCCTGTCTGCCTCCTCGGGGTGGGCATGTGCTGAGGAACTGGCAGAACAGGCAGCAGGGGCTCGAAGCAGAGGAGGGGGTGGTTGGGGACCTGCAAGAGGCCCTGGGATGCCCATGTCATTCCAGTTTCCGGGGCCATCTACCTTCAAGAGCCTTTGTGGCCTCCCGAGATTGTGAGAGACTGAGGTTGCACCTAAGGCCTGGGAGGACTTGCTCGGTGGGAGCTTCCCCTTCAGACCATGAAATGGAATTCGGCCCCTGGGTACAATGGGTGGGGGCATCCTCAAGAAACCAGCATTACTCCCAGCACTGCAGTCAACATTGACATAACAAAGGAGGAGACGGGGGGGGGGGGGGGGGGGGGCGGGGGGGGAGTGGAGGGCACCGCGGGTAGCATCTTAACCTTAACTGCAAACCCTTTCACCTCCCAGCGTGCATGCAGCCATCTCCCACCCCTGTGGCCCCCAGCCACTCCTGGGCTTGTCCTTGGCTTTGGGAGGAGAATGAGGCCCAAGGGAAAGGTTCTGCCCTGGGGATGTGTGTGGGGGGAACCTCTTCTTTTTTTTAAATATATTTTATTGATTTTTTACAGAGAGGAAGGGAGAGAGATAGAGCTAGAAACATCGATGAGACACATCGATCAGCTGCCTCCCGCACATCTCCCACTGGGGATGTGCCCGCAACCCAGGCACACACCCTTGACCGGAATCGAACCCGGGACCCTTCAGTCCACAGGCCGATGCTCTATCCACTGAGCCACACCGGCTTCGGCGGGGAACCTCTTGAACTGTGCCTCAGGGCGAGAGCCTGGAGTGCTGGTGGGACTGGGCCCAGGGCCTTCAGTCAGTAAAAGTACAACTCCTTCCGCTCTCTCGGGTGTTTCAGGGTCTCAGAGGGCCCTGGCGGGAAGGTCACACCTCAAACACCTCCCTGTTCCCAGCCCCTGCAGTGCCTCTCAGGGGGATGGATGGGGTCAATGCTTAACTGGTCACAACGTGCCCGGTCTGTGAGGTGGGGTGACGGAAACGTGCCCAGCCGGCTCCTGGGGTCACAGTCGACTGGTGATGGATGGCCCAGCCAGGGGACAGGCCAGCCCCCCCCCCCCTCCAGCCATCTGAGGCACCCGAGCGTGGCCCGAGAACATTCCATTTCTCATTTCCAAAAACGGTGGGGACACTCTCCAGTGTGCCACATGGCTTTTGAGACAAAATTAAGTTCTTTAACTTCGACCCTTTACTTGACTCCACAGGGCTCTCCCTGGCCAGAGCGATGAGGCCACCTCTCACACGCACCTCCATCCTGCAGGGCGAGTGGCCGGCAGGCCTCCCCACCTGGGTCCCAGCAGCAGGTGGCAGACGCCCAGAAGCCCTCCTCTGCGCCCGCTGGGACAGCCCTGGGCTGGAGGTCCCCTCAGCCACCCACCGCGGCCGCCAGAACTGCGGGGGGAATCACCAGGCCAAGGAAGTCAATGATTTCGGCAAACGGAATTTCTTTGTCCTTTGTAAAAGTCAACACACGATCTGTTCCTGATTGGGATGTGAAATAAAACTAAAAATAACAGCACAGCGAGTCTCCTGCAAGGCTCTCAGCTCACCTTTACCACAGTCCAAGTTCAGTTATCAGATCCCAGGGAGCAGCTAAGCAGCAAGTCAAACACAGGGGAGGGAGGAGGCGGGAGCGGGACGCTGTCCCTCACCTCACGGCCCTGCTGGACCTGGAACCCCCGCCAGGAACGCGGGGAAGCAAGAAACTGTCAACAGCCCGGCGCCGCTAGGCCACCTCCGGGAGGAGGCAGCTCACTCCCCTCTCGTGCCCGTTCCCGCCGGAGCCCCGGGGACGGAGGCCACGGACCGGGGTCTCGGCCGGAGAGAAGGCTGCGCTGGGACACATCCCGCCAGCGCCGCGGGCCTTGGGCCCCGGTGGGTCGGCCACGCAGGTAACCACAGCACCTTTTCCAGAAACGTATTCGGGGGAGAAACTGAGGCAAGAGCCCTCACAGGCCCCCACCGCCCTCATTTCTCCACTTTTCTCCAAGGCCTGGGGCGGTGCCAGGGAGCCCGCGGATCAAGGGTCAAAGTCGGTTGGTTAATTACAGCCTCTCCCCCCTTGGAGGCGCTGGACGGGGGTTTGGCACATCCCGCCCCACCCCCAGGCCCGGGGAGGGGGCGTCTGAGGAGCGGGCTTTCTCCAGGGGGCGGTTTGCTGGGGGAGGGGGAGGGGCGGGGAGGGGCGGCCACCCGGAGCAGAAGGTTCTGGGGCCGAGGGAGGAAGAGGCCGCCGCGTGAGAAGCAACGCAGGTTACTCATTCCGAGTGGCCTCCGACGCCGCGGTCCAGGCGTTTCCCAAAAATAAACGGGGTGCACCGCCTCCCGGGGCCCGGTCCCCTGACGGGGGGTGGCCGCCTTAACACCACTCCCAGCTCAACTGTGCCCGCTGCCAGGGGGAGCAGGCGTTTGTCACGGAGGTGGGCCCTGGTCCCCTCTGTCTCCCGGCCAGGGGCGCCCCCGCCGCCGGCCCTCACCGCGGCGCCCTCCCGGCCCGCCGTGCAGGTGGGGAGCGGAGAGGCCGGCGCAGGCGGCGCACACTCGGGTTTTCTCTCACGTTTCGCTCAAATCTCAGCCGAAACTCCAGCTCGCTCCCTGCCCCCCAAAGTGGCATCGCTCCAGTGCCCTCTTCCCGCCTCATAAAAGTCCCGACTTTCCGGATTTACGACGCGGGAGCGGGGGGTCGCCTGAGCGGTGACACACCCGGTTGCCTCCCCTGCGCCGCGGCTCGGGCCGGTGGAGGGAGGGGGTCGCCGCTCGGAGACGAGCGCCTCCGACCCGCCCGCTCCCGCCCGGCGCGGGGCCTGGGAACTGCGCTCCCCCGGCGGGCGGCCCCCGCCCCCGCCCCCGCCCCCACTCCTCTCCTTCCGCCGCCCCTGCCCTCCCCTCCCCCCCGGGCCGCGGGCTAACGGGGCTGCGGCCGCTGGAACCTGAAATCCGGCGCCCCGACTACGCCGGCCGCCGGGCTCGCGCCACTGCGCCTCACGCGTCCGCCGTCCCGACGGGGCCCGGGCTGGCGGGCGGCGGGGCCTCGGGGCCGCGGGCCAGGCCTCACCTGGCACGTAGATCTCGCCGCGCTCCTCGTCCGGGAGTTCACTCCAGTTCCTCTTGCACGTGGAGACGCACGGCTTCTTCACTAGAAACGCGCGCGGCATTTTCGAACCCCGCTCGCCCGGCACCGTCCGCTTCCGTCACCAAAGCCGGCGCCGTCCACCGTCCCGGCCGGGGAAGGAGGCAGGTCAGCGGAGAAGTCGCCGCAGCGCCCGCGTTCCGCCGAGAGACCGTGGCCGGACGCCGCGCGCCGTCCCCAGCTCCTCCGAACGAGGTCGCCTGCAGCCAGGTGCGCCGGGCGGGAGGCGGCCGCGGCAGGTGAGCGTCTCCGGGCTCGGCTGGCGTCCCCGCGCCGCTCGGGAGTCCTCAAGTGCGAGCCGGCCGGCCGGGCTCACGCTTTATTGGCTCGCGGCGGTGTGTGTTGGTGGCTGGGGCGGGGAGCGGGGGTGATCTGAACTAATTAGCTTGGAGCGGCCCGGGCAGCGACGGCGCATGCGTTGGGAAATAACGGTGACAACCCACCTATTTGTTACCTGTCGAACCGGTTTTCATTCCGCTGCTGGTGAGGTGGCCTCGCGGCCTGGGCGGGGTGGCCGGGCGGGGGCGGGGGGCGGGCGCCGGGCACCCAGCACCCGGCGGCCCAACCAGCCCAGCCGCCGCCCGCCCGCCCAGACCTCCCCGACGGGGCGCAGCGTTCGCCAACGGAGTTTGGGAGTTTCGGAGGGAGCAGGGGAGGGGAGGAGGCAACGTTATTTGCACCGGCGCTCGCACGCTCTGCGGGTGATGTAATGAAACTCGCCCAACTGGGTCCGGCCCGGCCCGGCGCGCCCCGGGCGCCTGGGGAGGCGCGAAACCGTCGGGCGGGAACGGGCGGCCCGGCCCACACTTGTTGAACCCGGCCCGGGCCCAGATAGCCCAGGAGCCCGATGGCTGGGCTGAGCAGTGCGTGGTTCAGCCCAGAGGTATTTGCTGGGCGCGGACTCCGTGCAGGAGGGCACGCGGGGCCCCGGAGCGCTCCGGCCGGTGGGCCGACGGGCGGCTACACGCAGGGCCGCCATGGAAAGGGGAGAGCGCCGAACTCGGGCGGGAAAGTGTGGAAGGCTTCCTGGAGGAGGGGGCGTTGAAACCGCTCTGAGTCCACCGAGATCCCGAAAGGCGCCAGGCCTTAGGCAGTGGGGTTTACACAGGCGCAAACACCCTCATCTTTGTCCCAAATGGACGGATTTCAGGTCCAGCAATGCCGGAGAGCCGCGGACTCCATAGGAAGTCAGTCCCGGCCTGGCTGCAGCCAGGACAGGAAGCTCATGTCGGCTTCCCCCTAGAGCCCACCCTTGGCCGAGGTTCTGCCTGGGACCTTCCCCAGCCGTTCATCGTGCTCTGCCCAGTGCCCAGGCCCAGCTGGAGGGAGACCCACCCTCCTCAGAACCTGTGGAGCGCTGGTGGCCTCCAGGAGGCTTGCCACTTGGACGCTAGGACTCAGCTGAGCTTCTCTTACTGACATAGTCAGGGGCAGGGATCGGACCCTTCTTTTTTGCTCTCTCCCTGCCCCATAATAAACATCTCGTAGTCCCAACCACACACACCTTCCTCACATATTGAATGTTTGCTGGAACAGATTAGGAGGAAATGAGTCTGAAAAATGAATTCACAGTTCAAAAGTCACAGGAGAAAAGGGTAGGGTAGCCTGCTGATGGCCTTTCCGGCATCCAGTTGAAGAGGACAGTTTTTCAAGGGGTGGCCCTGTACATCCCCCACGGGACGTCTGTGGAGCATCCAGCTGGGTGGGGAGAGTGTGGCCCTGGGGGGCAAATGAACCTCCTCCTCCACTCCTTCCTGGAACCTGTAGGTTTAGCTAAGGGGCTTTCCTTTCCATCCTGCTTCTTTGTCTGTCACCTGAGAATCCTATCACCACCTCCTAGGGTCCCTGTGAGGGGGATGTGGACTTGGCAGTGGGGGTAAATTCACCTCACCCTTCCCTTTCCTTTCCAGGGATCTGCCTTCAGGCAGCCCATGTCTGCCTGTCAACCTTCCACTCTTATCCCAGACTGTCTCTTCCAACTGACCCTAAGTGAGCACCTACTATGCGCTTACCTTTCGGATAAATCCTGGAGAAACAACATTGACTAACACAGTCTGCCTAGGAGAGAGGTGAATTTGGCTCATTCACTCAGTACATATTGATTGAGCACTCTGGTTGTGCCAGACCCTGACGGGGCTGGAACATAGTAAGTGCTTAGTGAGTACCCTGTTGTAGTCTTCGGAGGTGACCCTGGATACAAAAGGCAGTCTTTTTCATGGACTGGGAAGCAACTCAGATGTCCCCACTTGTGGAAAGAAAGTTACACAGTGTTTGGAATGAGGCCACAGGGAGGGAGCGATGTTCGCCCATGCTCTCTCTTCATACCTATCCTGTGCCTGGCATAGTGGGTTAGCAATATTGATTGAATGAATGAATATCCTATTTTTCTTGATTCATGTGACCCATTCAGCTTTTCCTGTTCCAACTTTTGGTATACTAGTACACAGAGATACAGAGCAAAGTTCTTTGTTTGTGTTTTGTTGTTGCTCTTAATCCTCATCTGAGGATATTTTTCCATTGATTTTTAGAGAGAGTGGAGGGGGAGAGACAGAGAGAAACATCACTGATGAGAGAGAATCATTAATCAGCTGCCTCCTGCATGCACCCTACTGGGGATGGAGCCCAGGCATGTGCCTGACCAGGAATCGAACCGTGACCTCCTGGTTCATAGCTTGATGCCCAACCACTGGGAAACACTGGCCAGCCAGAGCAAAGTTCTTTATTATAAAGAGAACAGTAGTGCAAATTCAGTCATAAGAGGCAACTGGCGCTGGCTGTCAGGGAGACTGGAGAGTCCTGGGGACTGTGGAGAGTGTGCTATCTGCAGGGGCAGTGACAGTTGAGCAGAGAAACCCAATGTGGCCACATCTGTCCATTTTCCAAGAGAAATAGGAAATCCAGGTTAGTATGTGAACGCTATTAGTTTAAAGTCGACTCGAAAAATTTTAAAACAGAATCTAATCTAATAAAAGAGAAACATGCAAATTGACTGTACCTTTGCTATGCCCCCAAACCACACCCACCAGCCAATCAGAGTGGCTATATGCAAATTAACCCAACCAAGATGGTGGCTGGCAGCCACAGAGCTGGAGGAAGTAGGAGGCTTAGGTTGCCCTGGCGATGGAGGAAGCCAAGTTTCCCGCCTGCCCTGGCCAGCTTTGGCCTCCGCTGAAGGCAAAAAAGTTTCAATTATAATCCCAGATACCTGCTTCCAGCCAACCTTCACTGGGAGCTTGGGTGGGTGGGGGCGGTGGCCAGCCTGCAAACAGCCATCAGCCCCTGACCCAGGCTGGCCACACCCTCATGGGGTGATGGTCCCTGCTGGGGGGCTTGGCCAGCCTGCAAACAGCCATCAGCCCCTCACCCAGGCTGGCCAGGCACCCCAGCGGGACCCCCACCCTGATCCGAGATACCCTTCAGGGCAAACCAGCCGGCCCCCACCCATGCACCAGGTCTCTATCCTATATAATAAAAGGATAATATGCAAATTGACCCTAAAAGCAGAACGACTGGGAATGACTGGTCACTATGACACACACTGACCACCAGGGGGCAGATGCTCAATGCAGGAGCTGCCCCCTGGTGGTCAGTGCGCTCCCACAAGGGGAGCTCTGCTCAGTCACAAGCCAGGCTGGTGGCTGCCAGTACAGTGGTGGTGGTGGGAGCCTCTCCCGCCTCCTCAGCAGGGCTAAGGATGTCCGACTGCAGCTTAGGCCTGCTCCCCGCTGGCAAGTGGGCATCCCCCGAGGGCTCCTGGGCTGCCAGAGGGATGTCTGACTGCCAGCTTAGGCCCAATCCCCCGGGGAGTGGGCCTAAGCCAGCAGGTGGTTATCCTCCAAGGGGTCCCAGACTGCAAGAGGGCACAGGCTGGGCTGAGGGACTCCCCCCCCCCCCCAAGTGCACAAATTTTTGTGCACCCGGCCTCTAGTGAGTTAAATAAAATACCTACTAGTATGTGGGTCAGATTTGTCTCAGGCTAATGGTGTGTGGCTTGTGGTTCATGGGCAGCTCTGAAACCAATGTGTACAAACTTGGGTAAACACCAAAGCTAAACTATGAGCCCCATGAAGACACTGTCTGCTCTGTTCACACGATGCCAGTTAGATATTATTCCTTAATTCCTTCATTTAGTCAACAAGTATTAATTGAACATCAGCTGTACACTAGGCACATAACCTGTAAAGGTCAACAGAAAGCTAAGGAAGCTATTATTGTGACACAGGACTTTAGTGATGGGATAGCGACAGACAGGGGTGCTGAGATCTGAAAGAGAGGTAGGAGCCAGCTGTGTAGAGCCAGCTGGGAAGAGCCTGACCTGCAGAAGGAACAGCTGGTGCGAAGACTCCAGAGTGGGAGTAAGCCTAGTGTGTGCGATGAACCGAAGGGAAAGGCGGCCAGATTGGGAGGGGAGGGGACGGGAGGGTGTGGGAACTGAGGTTGCAGAGGCAGGTGGGCCACATTGTGTGAGTCCAGTGTGGTGGGGGCTCAGGGTCTGGTAATGGGGGAATGGAGTGTGTTCGGAGGAGGGGTGTGTGTGAGGATGGCAGTAGGGAGACCAGTAAGGGAGGCTGCTTTTATAGTTGGAGCAGGACGTGACAGTGGCCTGGGTCAGTGCCAGCAGAGCCTTGAGCATTGACTCTGGGTGGACACCTCTCATAGGCATAGTGTGAAGGAAGGCGGAACCCCAGCAGGCTAGTGAGGACCATGCACCCCAGAGTGCTCGGCTGCCATCCGGAGCCGCCCAGGAAAAGCGAGGGCAGAGGTTGGGTGGAGGGAGAAGGTTCGCAACCAGCCTTCCTGTTCTCAGAGGCTCCCGGGAGGAGCCGGATGGTGTGGAGGCTGAAGCCCTCCCAGGCCAAGAGGGCTTCCAGAAGCTGAGATGTGCTGAGGGGACAAGCAGGAAAGAGCACTTGGCCAGTCGGGTGCCCCAAACTCTTCATCTTGAGGACCTGGACCTCAGTTTACACATCTGTGAAGTGGGGCTCCTAGTTCCTGCTCTGCTCCTCAGAGCCGTCTAATGATGCTAACAGTTTGCTTTTGCCGGAAGGCTAGCAGCCCTAGAAAATGAACTCAGCCTTAAAGCAGGCGAGTGGTGTCCCTTGGTCCCAGGCCTCTGCTCGGCTCAAACAATGGCTTTTCCAGCCTGACAGCAGCTGTGGAGGCTGCACAGCCCCTAACAGAGTGTGAAGTGCTGTGGGGGGTTGATTCCTTCATCTCTTGCTGAGTTCCTGCCCATGGGCCTCTCAGCCCACTGCCAGGGACCAGGGCCACATAGGGCTAGCAGGGAGTGGGGCGCTGCATGTGGGTAGAAAGCTCCTGAGGCGGAACTGGGGAGCATGGGCAGAGGGGCAGGCCCCCTGGGCCAGCTGGAGCCCGGGAACGCCGAGGGAAGCCATGGGTTCCTGTTGGAGGAGGCCAAAAGCCTGGTGAGGCTCACACTGGCCACATGTCTGACCTGCCAGACTTCATTTCATCCTCACAGCTGTCACAGCCTCTCCATCTCTGATACAGGAACCGTCTCGGAGTCTCAGGGCCTCTCCCTTCCGCTGGTTCTGTGAGTTCCAGCCACATCACTGCCCTTTGTCGTCCACTGATCAGGCCAAAGCTGTTCCCAGCTCAGGCCTATCCTCTGCTCTGCCTTGTGCCCGGAACGCATTTCGCTACTTGATGGCTGACTGCCTCTCATCACTCAGGTTTCAGCCAAATGTCCCCTTTTCTGAGAGGCCTCACTGACCTCCCCAGCTAGATCCTTGTCCCCTGGTCACCTCTGTCCCATGACCCTATTCTGTTCTCTTTGCAGCATCTTTGTTGTCTGTTCCCCTGCCCCCCATGAAAGTTCTGTACAAGAGGGACCTCTTTTAACACCATGTTAGTAGCTTTATTTAGATACTAGAGTCCGGGTGTGTGAAATTCATGCACGGGTAGGGTCCCTAGGCCTGGCCAGTGATCAGGGCCCATCAGGTTCCCCACCTCCCTGCCTCCTCCTTCCCTCACTCCCTCAGCACCCCACTGCAGCCGCTGGATGCCTGCCATGTTCCACGCCACCCCCTGGTGGTCAGCGCATGTCATAGCGAGTGATCGAACTCCCCAGCGGACATTTGCATATTAGCCTTTTATTATATAGGATAATTCGTAAACCAGAAAATCTATCCTTTCAAAGTATACAATTCAGTGGTTTTTAATATCTTCACCCATGTGCAACCACCACCTCAAATGAAACCCAGTACCCATTAGTAGTCACCCCATTCCTCTCAGCCTCTGGCACCCACTTCTCTGCTTTCTCTCAGGCATGTTCTTTTTAAAACATCTCCTGTCACCCCAATACATATAATTAAGCTGGTGTGGCTCAGTTGGTTGAGTGTCATCCCATGCAACAGGAGGTCACCGGTTCAATTCTCGGTCAGGGCACATGCCTGGATTTGGGGCTCAATCCCCGGTCGGGGGGAGGAGTGGGCATGTGGGAGGCAGCCAAAGTGATGTTTCTCTCTCGTCGATGTTTCTTTTGTTTTTGTTGTTTCTCATTGATGTTTCTACATCTCTCTCCGTCTCTCTGAAATCAATAAAAACATATTGAAATAATAAAATAAAACATCCCTGTACCCCCAGTGCCCAGTGCTGTGAGGACGGGTTGGTCACATCCCCCACTTTGTAGGTGAGAAAACAGGCTCAGGACCCCTCAGAAAACTGATTTTCCCTGTTCCGAGCCTGTGTTTATCATCTCCCCGGAACTAGGCTGCACTGGGGAGGAGGGGACTCAGCAGGAAGAGGAGTGAGGTGTGGGCATCGAGGGGGAGTTCCCTTCTTGGCTACCTGGCTGAGGCCCACCCCTGGGCACCTCTGGGAGGTCTCCTTCAGAGGCAGGTCAGCGACTGCAGATTGAGGGGACATTCATGCCCTCACTGCTGGTGGGCTGAGTTCAACTCTATGCCTGTCCTGTGCCAGGGACAGACCAGCACCACCCTCCCACTTGGAGCAGGGCAAGCAGCTGAGGGCAGGGCCCATCCCGGGAGGGTTGAGGGCAGCTGGTATGGGAGGAGGGCCAAGTCAGGGCCGCGCGGGGCAGTGTGTTTAAGTCCAGGCTCCACTTCGTAGGAGCTCTGGGACTTGGGGCAAGTGACTGCACCTCCCTGGGCCTTCCTTTCCCATCGGAATGGCACCCATCCGTGGGTCCCTCAGGCTTGTTGTGAGCCTGAGTCCATGTGGATGAGCCCACCACAGCGTCGGGCCCCACATGGGGTGCCCTCCCTTCAGGCCCTGGGCCCAGTGGAGCCCAGGCTCAGAAAGGCTGGTGGCTCTCAGAGGCTGAGTGGGGGCCAGAGCAGCGTCAGATTTCCTGACCCTTTGAAGCCTGTCTCCTCAACTGTAAAAGGGGTTTAATAATCAGTCCTCCCTCCCTGTGAGCGGCCAGGGCTGGGGATGTGCAGTTATCAGCAGCCTCTGGGCCTCAGACGGGGAAACCAGACAGGCTCCCTCCCAGGGCCCTCTCATCCTGGCCTCTTTCATCTTAGGCTTAATTACCCAGGCCGCCCCACCCCACAGCCTCTTGGGGCGGGGGGTGTCCTCACTCCCATTTTATAGATGGAGAAACGGAGGCACCTAGAAGGAAGTGGTTTGGGGCTGCCGCCTGTGAGTCAACTGTGGAGCCAGGGGCAGAGGAGCTGGGACAGGCTTTCCAGTCGGACCTGTCCCTGGGGGTGGATGCTGGTCTCCATCCCCCTGGCACCCCAATAGCCTCTTTTCCAGCTACTCCATCACTTCCATCTGGAGGGCAGCAGGTTGGGGAGGGAGGGAGGGACCTGTGAAGCCTGGAGGAAGGAGAGAAACTAGTTCGCAGCTGCTGTTACAGGGCTCAGGTCTGTTTCATCTTCAAAGCCGGCTAATGAGAGCCGCAGGCCTTAGGCCAGTGGGCTGTGGGGTCCGGCCGCCTGCAGTTCTGTGCCGGGGAACCTGCAGTCATTGGGGCATCACAGCCTTGGTCCCCGGCCCAGGAGCGGCTCTTAGGGGACCCCTGGCCCAGTTCCCTTGGTGCCACTCAAAGCCTTGACCCAGCCCTCTGGAAGTCAAGAGTGCGGGGTGCCCGCAGTCCTGGGCCCCAGGTCTTCCCCCGCGAAGCCTAGGTTTCCCATCGGTGCGAGGCGTGCGGGGTCCTGACGCCGTGACACGCCAGGCGCTGCAGGCCGCACCTCTGCATCCCGTTGTTCTCCGGCTTCATCACGGTTTATGGTCTTGTCTCCAGCTCTACACCGGCCCGGCAGCCGCGACCATGGCCGACCGTCGGTGCCGCCTCTGGCAAAAGTCAGCAGCTTCCTCCCGCCGTGACCCGGGCGCCGGCTCCGCGCCCCCAAGCCGAGCGGGTGGGGGCTCCCCAGGCCGGCGTCGGAGAAGCGAAGCCAAGCCCTGAGGCACCTGCCCGACCGGTTCAGCCAGGGCCGCGGCGCGCGCTTCCTGCGGGAGCCCTGGAACCGCACCTTGCGCACCCCCAGCGGCCACCTTGGGAGCTGGAGCGCCCGCACCCGACACCACCCCGGGAAGGCGCGCGGCTGGCGCGGGGTGCGGTGCGCCCGGGCGCCGGCGGGGGGCGCGCAGGTGGCCAACCCGGGGTCGCTGTCCACCCGAGGGCCCTGGGATCGCAGCTCGCGCGCGAGCGGACCCCGGCCTCTGGGAGGGGGGGCCACCCAACTCCACCGCCCCTGCCCCGGCCTGCGGCGGTTTCGGGGAAGGGGGGCCGGTGCGCAGCGGGACAGTTACTCAGCCCCAGCGAAACCGGCGAGTCGGCACCTGCCGGCCGGGTGGGAGGGGGAGGCGGCGGCCCCGTTACGGCCTCGCCCCGCCCGGCCCGGCCTCCCACGCGCCTCGAGCCCCGCCCTGCGCTGCGCGTCCCGCCCCGCGCCGCCCGCCCGGAAGGAGCCGGCTGGCTGGGGCGCCGGCGGCGGCTGAGTCAGGGGAGGTAAGCGCGGCCGCCCGTTACCGCAGGCGCTGGGGACCGGGGTGGCGCTGTGGTTTCGGTGCCGGCCGCGGGCGGGCGGTCTAATGAGCCCTCGGCACGCACCCCGCGCTGGCGCCCCGCCCGGCATCCCCGCCCCTGTTCTCCCGCGTTTCTGCCCCGCAGGGATCCTGGCGGCCCCCCAGCGTCACCCTGAAACCTCTCGGTTTTATATCGGGGCCCAGGCACGGGGTCCCCGCTGGCGTTTGCGCGTAGTCGAGGGTGGCTGAGGTCTGCAAAGGGCTCTGGGGTGACGATGCCTCCTTCGGGGTTGGCGGGTCTCGCGGCTGCCGGCCTGATCGCCCCCCCCCCTCCCGCCCCGCGCTCCTCCAGGGACCCACGTGCCTGACCATGGGGCTCCTGAGCCGGGAAGCCTGGGCCCAGCGCCTGGGCGCCTTCCGGGCCAGCCCGTCCACCTACATGGCAGCTCCCGAGGGTGAGGATCTGGGTCGTGACCTGCTGAGCGACCTGCGGAGTGAGAAGCTGAGCGAACAGACCAAGGTAGGCCCTGAACGCCCCGCCCCTGCCCTGCCCCGTATGGTCTCCTCAACCCACTGCGCTCTGAGCTCCATCTTCTCCAAATCTCCCATCCCCAGGTTTCCATGTTGGCCCTGAGCTTGGAGTACCCAGCCCAGTTGTGGCCAGATGCCCCTGCAGCTGAGGCAGCTGCCACCTCCCTGTTGGATACCCTGGTCCTTCTACCCCCGCGGCCATCAGCTCTGCGGAGGCCCCTGTTACTGGCAGCAACCACAGCCCTGGTGACCGGAGGTGTGCTCGGCCCCACCTCCGGGGCCTCCCTGCGGCTCCTGCCCCTGCTGCTCGGCTTGGCTTCAGGTGGTGATCTGGGGCGAGGCTTTGGGCCCTCCTCGGAGCAGCGACCCCTGCAGGCCACTGCGTGCGAGTGCCTGCGGGAGCTGGAGAGCTGCAAGCCTGGGCTGCTGGGGGGCTGCCTGGGGCTTCTTCGTGGCCTGTTGGGACAAGAGGGCCCCGTGGCCCCTGTCCAGCCACTCAGCCTGCTGCTGGCACTTGCCCTGCGAAACACCTTGGTGATACAGGCTAGGGCCAGGGCCAGCCTGCAGGGCCTGCTCACAGTCAGGGCTCCTCCCCCTGGGGGTGGCCCCTGGAACTGGACACTAGCTCAAGAGGGCGATGCCCACCTTCAGCCCCAAGCGCCCAGTTGGCCGGCAGCTGAGGAGGAGTGTGGCCTTTCAGCGCTAGAGCCCAGCCCCGAAGAGGCCCGGGAGCTGCGGGCTGCAGTGGCCCAGCTTCTGGACACCTCGTACCTGCTCACACCTGTGGCCCAGGCCCAGCTTCTGTGGCTGCTGGGCTGGGCCCTGCGGGGTCTGCGGGGACAGCCGCCAGTGCTCTTCAAGCCACAGTTGGTACGGCTGCTGGGCACAGCCCAGCTGACACTGTTGCACGCTGTCCTGGCACTGAAGGCGGCCTTCGGCGAGGCACTGTTCACAGCCCAGGATGAGGCCTTGTTGCTCCGCCGGCTCACCTTGGCCGCGCAGCACCCAGCCCTGCCCCTGCCCGCCCATCTCTTCTACCTGCACTGCCTCCTGAGCTTCCCAGAGAACTGCCCGCTGGGCCCCGCCGGTGAGGAGGCTGCCCCGCTGCTGCTGGAACCGCAGCTCTGCCGTGGCCTCCTACCCAACCTCCTTCATGACCCGATGGCCCTGCTGGCCCGCCTGCACCTGCTGTGCCTTCTCTGTGCTGAGGACGAACAAAAGGAGGAGAAAGGACAGACTCAGAGCCCCTGCCACTACTTGCAGGAACTCCTGGCCGGCCTGCAGCAGAGGGCGGCCCTTCCCGGAGGCCCCCGGGCCCTGGCTACACTCTGCTTCCAGGCGTCATACCTCGTTGCTCTCTGCCTGGCCGGGCACCATACAGTGCTGGCACCCTTGGCCCACGGGCTGGCCCAGCTCTACCGAGCCCGGCCTGCGCTGGCTCCCCATTTTGTTGACCTCTTGGATCGAGTGGCCCCGGAGCTGGGGGAGCCCCTGCGGGTGGTGTTGCGGCAAGAGGTGGTGTCCAGGCCGGGTGGGGGTGAGGCCCTTCGTTGGCACCTGCAGATGCTGGCAAAGGTGGCAGACAGGGACGCTCAGAGTGCCACCCTCGGTTTCCTGCAGGCTGCAGCGGCCCACTGCACGGACTGGGGCCTCCAGCAGGCCTTGCTGCGAGTCTGCCGGGCCCTGCTGCGGGCGGGGGTTGGCGGAGGCCTGGCGGACTTGCTGCAGGCGTTGGCCAGGCAGCTGGAGGACCCTGATGGGCGGGACCACGCACGCCTCTACTACGTCCTCCTGAGCCACCTGTCAGGGCCCAAGCTGGGGGTGGCGCTGGGCCCCTCCCTTGCTGCACCTGCACTGACCTCTTCGCTGGTGGCCGAGAACCAGGGCTTTGCCACGGCACTGATGGTGCAGGAGGCCCCAGCCCCGATTCGGCTGAGCGTGGGGCCCCAAAGGGCTGAGGGCCCGGTCCCAGTGCTGCAGCTCCAGGTAGAGGTGCTGGAGCCCGTGTACTCTCTGGAGCTGCGCTTCCGAGTGGAAGGACAGCTCTACGCACCCCTAGGGGCCGTCCACGTGCCCTGCCTGTGCCCTGGCCGCCCGGCCCGCCCTCTGCTCCTGCCCCTGCAGCCCCGGCGCCCGGCCCCGGCACAGCTGGATATCCGTGCTCTTTACACCAAGTCCACTGGCCTCACGTGCTATACCCACCTGCCACCCCTGCCTGTGAAGTTCGCTGACCTCTTCCTGCCTTTCCCGAAGCCCCCCGAGGGTGCCAGGTTAGCCTTCTTTGAGGAACTGTGGGGCTCGTGCCTGCCAAAGGGCACCGAGAGTCGCTTGTGGTGCCCTCTTGGGCCTCAGGGTCTGGAGGCCTTGGTGTCACGCCACCTGGAGCCCTTTGTAGTGGTGGCCCGGCCGCCCACTAGCTACCACATAGCCATCCGCCTGCCCCCGGACTCCAAGCTGCTGCTGCGGCTGGAGGCAGCCCAGGCGGACGGAGTGCCCGTGGTCCTGCGGACAGATGCCTGGGCTGTGCTGCCCCTGGTGGGGGACTACCTCCGCGGGCTGTCGGCTGCGGTCTGAGCCCCGGCTGGGCTGGGCCAGGTGGGAATGGGACTGTGGCCCTTACAGGGTCTTGTCTAAGACGGGCAGCTGCGGAGCAGGACCCAGTCCTATGGATCCTTTGTTCAAAAACTTCCGTTCACCAATGACCCTCGTTTGTTTTCTTCTGGGCCCTAATCGGGAGCAGGCCCCTGGGATGGGGTTAGAGGCTCCCCGAAAGCTTCTAGAGTAGGAACCCCCCAGACTGCGGGGCTCTGAAGTTCTCTCCTGGCAAATAGCCTGGGATTCTCCAGAATCTCTGCTTCCCAGAGGGTCTGGTCTTGCCCAGAGCTCCCCAGTAATTTAGGAATGAGCCTGGAGCTAGGGGGCCTCTCACCTGTGGGCCCGCGCTTTTCAGCTCCTGAGGGTTGCAGGGTCCCTGACCCCGGGAGCTTAGGCTAGAAACAGTGAGGAGACTGCAGTGGCTGCTTCCCTGGGGAGCGAGGCTCCCCCAGGCTGGGGAGGGGAGCCAGCTCTAGGAAGGGCCTGCTGGTACAGTTTCAAGGCTGAGGGGGCCTCATGGTCTGGGCCAAAACGAAGCTGGGTTTTCCTTACCCCATCAGTGGACCTCGAAATCTTCCTCTAAGAACCACCCCCTCGTTCTTATTCCAAATATGCAAAATACTCAGGATTCTGATGTGTGTTTTTTAATCCTCACTGGAGAGTGTGTGTATGGCTTGACAGTGCTGCTCAGTGGATAGAGTGTCGGCCCTCAAACCGAAGGGTCCTGGGTTCAGTTCTGATCAAAGGCACGTACCTGGGTTGCAGGCTCAGTCCCTGCCCCAGTAGGGGCACATGCAGGAGGCAGCCAATGTGTCTTTCACATTTATGTTTTTCTGTCTTCCCCCTCCCTTTCACTCTAAATATCTATGGGAAAACACCCTTGAGTGAGGATTAACCTAAATAAGTAAACACAGTTGTGTGTGTGTGTGTGTGTGTGTGTGTGTGTATTTTTTCCCCATTGATTTTTAGAGAGAGGAGAAGGAAGGACAGGAGAGAAGCATTGATGCTAGAGAGAATCGATTGCCTCCTGCACATACCACGTCTGGGGCATGGTGTAGAGGTTTACCATCCTGGAGCGGGTTTCTGTTGCCACATTCAGAGCAAAGCTCTGCACGGGCCATGGGGACACAGCCCTCACCCTCTGCCCTGGGGCCAGCCCCCAGGAGCTCACAGGAGCAGCAGTCAGCAGTGCTGGGTGGAGAATGGCCAGAGGCTTGAGGGGAAGGGCCTCTTCTGCCACCCTGCCTCCTGGGCCCCCAGCTGAGCCTCTCCTGTTGGGCTGCCTAGGAGAGGAAAGAAGGGCCTGGGACAAGTGGGGCCATTACAGGTCGGGGGTCAGGTGGTCTGTCCCAAGGTTGAGCTTCAGCGACTTGCTGTAGATCCGGGCAAACCCTGCAACACGCTTCTCCAGCTGCTTCCAGCAGAAAGGATCGAAGGCAGAACCGGATGCTTAAACTAGGGGTCCTCAAACTACGGCCCGCGGGCCACATGCAAATACAAATATTGTATTTGTTCCCGTTTTGTTTTTTTACTTCAAAATAAGATATGTGCAGTGTGCATAGGAATTTGTTCATAGTTTTTTTTTTAAACTATAGTCCAGTCCTCCAACGGTCCAAGGGACAGTGAATTGACCCCCTGTTTAAAAAGTTTGAGGACCCCTGGCTTAAACCCCTGGGGAGGCTGGAGAATGGGCCTGCAGGAGGCCACGGCTGGGCTGTTGGGTTCCAGAACATACTCCCCTGCCTGCAATCCAGCTCTCAGCACCCAGGAAGCTGGTTCCGGCCCTGGAACATGGGGTGGGGCTGCCTTCACTGCCTCGACTCTGCCCACAAAGCCAGGGAGCTGAGGCTGCTGCAGAGACTGGAGCTGCAAAGGGCTGCGGCCTCACTTCCCCATCCACACTGTTCAGAGGGCATCTAGTGAGTGGGACCTATTTCTCAGGCACCACAGCTGTAACTATTCGTTTTTTTAAAAATCCTCAGCCAAGGATATGTTTGGTTTTTTTTAATTGATTTTAGAGAGAGGGGAAGGGAGAGAGAAATATTGATGTGAGAAACATCAATTGGTTGCTTCTTTACACGCTCTGACTAGGGATTGAACCCGCGGCCTTTTGGTGTGTGGGCTGATACTCCAGCCACCTGAGCCACCTGGCCAGGGCTGAATTACTCTTGAAGAGAGGACAGCTGTGACTCTTGGGGTCACGGGTACCCAGCTGGCTGCAGGCTTCCTTTCTCCACACTCAGGTTTTGCCTCTCCCTGTCATCTTTTGCAAGGGGAGGGGCTGGGGGTGGAGTAGGAGAAAAGGTAGAGTGTGGTCAACCCAGAACGGGGTGGTGGGGAGCTCACTGAGCGTGCCTGCTGTGGGGCCCGGGCTGGGGTGTGACTGCTGTTGGCACATGGACGGGTCTGGTGTCTTAACTGTCCATCTTTCTGTGCTGCTGCCATGGCTGGGACCTGAGTTGCAGCCGTAAGTCACACCCTGGGCATCTCTGGGCGTGTTGTGGGCTGTACAGCTACTGTGTAACGCACTTGCATCCAGCTGTAGCCCCAACCCCGGGCGCTGCAGGAGGTTCGGTGCCCAGACCACAGCCTACAGCCCTTGACCTGTGGAGGCACGAATGGGTACGGATGGCTGGAAGGATGGCTGGTGAGTCCTTACATGGGCCGATTATCTTAATCTTGGGCAAAGGATTAATGCCATCTTCTGCATCTGAAGTCAAAAAGAAAGAAAGCAGGTGCGTTTTCCGGACTCCTATGGTACCTGGGAAATTTGCTGTGGTGAAAATGTTTAAATATCAAAGAACTTCCAACACAGTATTCACACATCTCCCAAGCAACTCTTCCAGGAGGAGACCCTGTCGAATACAGACAGCTCTGCCAGCCTCAGCGGAGCCACCGAACGAAGCCACAGAAACCCCGAGGATCACAGGTCCAACTTTTTAAGGGCCCACGGGACCTGGTTCAGGTCAGGTAAGATACGCAAACCACCTACTCTTTCAGGCTCAATTGCAAAAACTGGCTCCCCACCCCCCCTCCGGCCAGCCCCTCCTACTAAAGGAGCTGGGACCCCAAACTAAGGACCCTCCTGGCCTCAGACTCCCAGACTCTAGAGGTGGTGTCCTCTGACACCTGAAATCAGGCGAGGAGGGACCGCACACCTCAGCCCCAGAGCAGCGCTGGACACACTGCAGGCAACATGAAAACAACTGCAAAGAAGACGCGGGGGCCTCTTTTTGGTCCAAGAAAGACCAAGTCCGCTCTAAGTCTGGAGAGTTAGGGCTGGGACTCCAGGGAGGGGTTTCTGAGTGTATGTACCACTCGAAGGGGCAGCCTTTGAAACGTAATCTCTTGGGGAGCAAGACACACGAAAAGGAAGGAAGTCGTTTGGGTGTGAAAGGGGAAGTACATGGAGAAATGTCATGGTTCTGCAAGACAAAACAAAATCAGAGGCACTACAACTCCGCCCCCATCTACAAACAAATCTGGACTCAGCAGTGTTGACAGAAGAGGGTGCATTAAACAGGGATTTTATAAAACACCCAACAGCACAGCAATGAACAAGATAAAGATTAACAGGTTTGTACAGTTATTGCAAAATATCAGAAAATGAATCTCATCATCTATCAAAGTAGTCCATACACATCCCCCTGGAAAGGCAGCCTGGAAACAGAAGAAAGCTGTAATACAACACTCTAAACTGCGAAATAGATCAAAACCACCTTGGATGAGAAACTTAAAAAGAAATAGACAAAACCCAGGAAGAAATAAACAAGATAAAAGAAGGTCCTAGCCTGCCTGGCTCAGTGGATAGAGCGTCTGCCTGCAGACTGAAGTGTCAGGGGTTCCATTCCGGTCAAGGGCACATGCCTGGGTTGTGGCTTGATCCCCAGTAGGGGGCATGTAGGAAGCAGCCGATCAATGATTCTCTCTCATCATTGATGTTTCTCTATCCCTCTCCCTTCCTCTCTGAAATCAATAAAAATATATTTTAAAAAAAGAAACACAAAAGTACCTAGAAATAAAGATTACATTACAAGATGCCCAAAGGAGAATAGACTCAAAATATAATAAGGGGCATTGAAGAAAGACAAAAACAAGAGAACGAAAATGAGACAAAGGGGTCACAAGAAAGTAATGAGAACAAGACAGTCAAAGAAGGAGTCGCATTTGCATCATTGGGCCCCTGGAGAAAACTAACGGGTGAACCAGCGAGTATTTGCTGCTGCTGCCCGCTGAGGAACGCTTCCCAAGAAAGAAACCTGCACATTCAGAGGCCCACGGGGAACCTCGGAAAATTCACTTGGAACAGTCAACTTACTTTGCGACATCATAAAACTATTACTTTTCTATTTTTTTTTTCAACAAAAATCCCCAAGATCTCCAAGCAGAAAGATCAAATAGCATACAGAGGCAAAAGAGTCAAAATGGCACATAAAAAAGCAAGATGACATTTGGAGCAGCATCTATTAAACATTTAAGGGTAAACCGAGGTTTTTATATTCGCACGGATTGTCTGTGTCAAGTGTCAGGCTTTAGGAAACAGTTTTGTGTTTTTCAACAATTATTTATGCACCCACAGGGAATCTGATAGAGAATGCACTTCATCCAACCGAGAGATAATGAGCATGTGTGTGTGTTTATCTAAATAGATGATCCAGGACTAAAACAAAGGTGGGCATGAGGGTAAATAAATAAATAGATCATATATCATCATGAAGTAGAAATAATATCACTAAAAGCATGAGAGAGCCGGTGGGTGTGGCTCAGTGGTTGAACATTGGCCCATGACCCAGGAGGTCACCCCCAGGGCACGTGCCTGAGTTGCAGGCTCAATCCCCAGTAGGGGTTGTGCAGGAGGCTGCAGATCAAAGATTTTCATCATTGATGTCTCCCTCTCCCTTTCTGAAGTAAATTTAAAAAAAAATAATTAAAAAAGCATGGGAGAAGGGAGAGGGAAATAGGAAAGTAAGATAAGCTGACTGGTGGCTGTGTAGGTGCCTCTCAGCTCCAAATTCATTCTTCATTGCCTGCTCTGAAAATGGGCCTGGACCCTTTACCTTTGCCAGCTGGCGCATTATTAAGCTCTGTCGGTAGAGGGCGCCAGGGAGCCATTGCAGAAGGGCTTTTTCAAACTGCCTCCTGTGTGCTGACCAGACAATTTCTTCAAGCTCGTCTGGTACCCAAGGTCCTCCAGCAGCTGCCATGGCCAGTGCTCATGGCTTCTCCAGCACCAGGCTCCTGCAGGGTGCGGCAACCAGCAGTACAGCAGATGGCCCCTGCGCCCCAGACGCCGCCGGAATGATGTAAGCTAGACAGCCCTAAACTGTTGACCCTAATCCCACCTTTCCTTTCCCTCTGAAGCTCCAATAAACGTTGTGGCCTATTCTGTCCTTTCTGTCTCCCGACCAACTCCAGCGCTTACCCATGTGGCCCTGAACCTAGCAAGAGTGTGACCCCCAGTGGGTGGCATAGCCGAGTCTTCAGTCAGCACTCCGCGGTTCACGCACGCCTGCTGTTCTGGAAGGAGGCGCACGGTAAGGCCAGGGATGCCCATGGTTCTGGTCCCATTACTTCTGTAACCAAAAGCGCTATCACACTAGGAAGCAGTACTGCGAGGCAGGGTGGGGAGCTGGGATACTCTGTGAAAATAAGGGCTGAGGCAGTGTGGTCAGGGAAAACCACGCCATGTCCTGAGGCAGCCAATCCTGCCACTTTCATGATGGAAAGGGTCTGCTGTGATGACCCTGAAACTGTCTGGCTGGTCTCCCGGGTTACGTTCTGCTGTTTGGGAACCGGTGCTAGTCTCTCCTGGCCATTAGACATTTGTCTGGGATAGATCAGCCTTGCTGAGGAGAAATTCATGTTGAGCTCAGCATGCATCACTTCCAGCACTCATCCATGACATTTTTAAAATTTATTGATTTGAGCCCTGGCCCGTGTGGCTCAGTTGGTTGAACATCAGCCCGTGCACTGAAACGTCACTGGTTTGATTCCCCGTCAGGGCACATACCCAGGTTGTGGTTCAATGAGGGAAGCAATCAGTTGATGTTTCTCTCACATCAATGTCTCTCACCCTCTCTATCTAAAAAAAATCATTAAAAATCATTTTTTAAAATGTATTGATTTGAGAGAGAAAGGGAGAGAGAGACAAACATCGATTTGTTGTTCCATGTATTCATGCATTTATTGGTCACTTTTTTATTTTTCGTTTGTATATCATTTTAATAGCAGAATGCTGCTTATTTTATGGGCTTAAGAAGATGCATCTTGTCTTTATTCTGTGTGTCTTATTTTAAATAATGTTTCCGGGCTTACATTGGCTGGGAAAATCCTTGGTTACTGCTTGCATGTGCCCTGACTGGAGACGGAACTGCAACCTTGGAGTACTGGGACAATGCTTAAACCAGGGGTCCTCAAACTACGGCCCGCGGGCCACATGCAAATACAAATACTGTATTTGTTCCCGTTTTGTTTTTTTACTTCAAAATAAGATATGTGCAGTGTGCATAGGAATTTGTTCATAGTTTTTTTTAAACTATAGTCCGGCTCTCCAACGGTCTGAGGGACAGTGAACTGGCCCCCTGTTTAAAAAGTTTGAGGACCCCTGCTCTAACCAAATGAGCTACCTGGCCAGGGCCTCCCCTGACGACCTTTTTCATGAGCCTGGTGGGCAAGGATCGGCATGATTTGGAAAGGAAGGTGTGCCTTCTACCTGCAGAAGGTGGTCTTTGGTGAGCATTCACAGGACAGTTAATATTACACTCTGGACCCATTCCAAGAAGCCTACTGATACCAGAAATGAAAGAGGGGTCATCACTAGTGAGCCCACGGACATTAAAAGGATAATGAAATATTGTGAACTACTCTATGTCCCCAATCTGATAAATGGACAAATTCTTTGAATGACACAAAATAAGGCAACCTTGAATATACTGGGGTTTGGTCCCAGACCACCGCAATCAAGCGAATATTGCAATAAAGTGAGTCACACAAATGTTTTGGTTTCCCGCTGCTAGATTTTGCAAATAAAGTTTTACTGGGCCCTAACTGGTTTGGCTCAGTGGATAGAGCATGTGGACTCGATTCCAGTCAAGGTTGCAGGCTCATCCCCAGTAGGGGGTGTGCAGGAGGGAGCCAATCAATGATTCTCATCATTGATGTTTCTATCTCTCCCTCTCCCTTTCTCTCTGAAATCAATATATATATATATATATATATATATATAAAATATATTTTATTTTTTACAGAGGATAGAGAGTTAGAAACATCAATGATCAGAGAAACATCAATCAGCTGCCTCCTGCACACCCTCTACTGGGGATGTTCCCGCAACCAAGGTACATGCCCTTGACTGGAATCGAACCTCGGACCCTTCAGTCCACAGGCTGACGCTCTATCCACTGAGCCAAACCGGTCAGGGCAATAAAAATATATTTAAAAAAAAAGTTTTACTGGAACACAGCCATGCCCATCATTTACATATTGTCTATGGCTGTTTTTATGCTACAATGACAAAGTTGAGCAATTGTGACAGGGACCATATGTGAGGTCTGCCAACCTCAGTAGGCAAAATGGAAAAAAAGATCTAGGAATACACTTTAAAATATAATTATTGCCCAGCTGGTGTAGCTCAGCAGATGAGCGTCAAGCCAGGAACCAAGAGGTCGCTGGTTCGATTCCTGGTCAGGGCACATACCTGAGTTGCAGGCTCAATCCCCTGTGCGGAGCATGCAGGAGGCAGCTGGTCGATGATGTTTCTCTCTCATTGATATTTCCATCTCTCTATCCATCTCTCTTTCTCTCTTTGTAAAAATCAATTAAAACACTTTTTAAAAAAATAAAAACTATTGTGTATTAAGAAAACCTCAACTGTACAGACATAAAAGAAGATGTAATTGGTACTATGTATCTTATTTTTAAACTTTTAAAAATTGATTTTAGAGGGAGGGAGAGAAACATCATTTGGCTGCTTCCTCCTACACATCCCCTACTGGGGATTAAGCCCATAACCCAGGCATGTGCTCTGACCAGGAGCTGAACCAGCAACCTTTTGGTGCATGGAATGACGCTCAATCAACTGAGCCACACCAGCCAGGTTTATGTATCTTATTCTTGATAGAAAACTAAAACAAGATTCTCTAAATTAATATGTCAATACTCTCCGGCCCAAGACCACCAGGAGCACATCTGTAGGTGAATGAATGGGTTTATTACTCTTACGCTGTGGGGCATCTCAACAAGTGGGTGTTAGGAAGGATTTATAGGGTCTGTGCTTGTGTTAGGTGATTTGGGGGAGGGTTTAATGAAGCAGCGCTTTTCTCTGGATTGGATGCTTGTTAGGAAGTGGAAGTATTTCTATGATGGAATAATGTTAACATCTTCACTAGATGGAGGCTAAAGCTATAATTGGTAAAGAAGCAAATCACATATAATCCAAGATAGAGGGATGTTTCATCATTTTTGTGGTTTGGACAATTTTTGCTTTTGTCCAAGTTCACCAGATTACAGAGTGACCTTGTTTTTCTTTTGGTCCTCATGGCCTTGTCTGGTAATCTATGGAATTATTGTGTCCAACAGAACACCAAAGCCAGCTCCCGATGTCGGGGATATTTTTCTCTTTCTCAAATCTATGAATTAAATGCAATTTTAATCTTAATCACCAGTTCGTATGTGTTTGTTTTTTGAGGGAACTTGACAGAGCATATCTATACAAATAAACATTAGAGAAGAGTTAAGAAACCCAAAAAGTATTATGAAAACTAAAAGACGTAAAAATAAAAGATTGGTAAATTTCACTGCACAAAATAAATTCATCTTTGTAATAAAAATCAGCCCTAGCTGGTTTGGCTGAGTGGATAGAGCGTCAGCCTGCAGACTGAAGGGTCCCAGGTTCGATTCCAGTCAAGGACACATGCCTGAGTTGTGGGCTTGATCCCCAGTGGGGGGTGTGCAGGAGGCAGCCGATCAATGATTCTCATCATTGGTGTTTCTATCTCTCCCTCTCCCTTCCTCTCTGCAATCAATAAAAATATATTTTAAAAAAATCAAAATACACAGGTTTGGAAGACAAACCACAAATTCATATAAAATATCTTTAATTCATTTAAGGAAGAGTTGATATCCCTAGTAAAATTTAAAAGAACCTCCCCTGCCCTGGCTGGTTTAGTTCAGTGGATAGAGCATCAGCTTGTGGACTGAAGGGTCCTGGGTTTGATTCCAGTCAAGGGCACATGCCTGGGTTGTGGGCTTGGTCCCCAGTAGGGGGCGTGCAGGAGGCAGCCTATCAATGATTCTCTCTCATCATTGATGTTTCTCTATCCCTCTCCCTTCCTCTCTGAAATCAATAAAAATATCTTTAAAAAAAAAACCTTAAAAAAAAATAAAAGAGCCCTAACTGGTTTGGCTTGGTGGATAGAACGTCGGCCTGTGGACTGGAGGGTTCCAGGTTCGACTTTGGTCAAGGGCATGTACCTTGGTTGCGGGCACATCCCCGGTGGGAGGTGTACAGGAGGTGGCTGATAGATGTTTCTCTTTCATCGATGTTTCTGACTCTCTATCCCTCTCCCTTCCTCTCTGTAAAAAATCAATAAAATATATTTTTTAAAAATAATAAAATAAAAAATAAAAGGACCTCTTTGCCAATATAAAAAAATTATTTTGGGAATAATTTTAATTTTTAAAAATAAGAATGTACCATTCTACACCTGAAACTAATATTGTATGTCAACTGTAATAGAAAACACATTTTTTAATTAAAAAATATATCATTGAAAAAATTTTCAAGGCCCTGACCCAGTATGTCAGTTGGTTAGAGTATTGTCCTTATACACCAAGGTTGCCAAGGTTGTGTTTGATCCGAGTCAGGGCACATACAAGAATCAACCAATGGATGCATAAATGGGTAAAGCAACAAGTTTTTTTTCCTCTCCAAAATCAGTAAATTTTTTAAAAAATATGTTTTTATTGATTTCAGAGAGAGGGCGAGGGAGAGAAACATCAATGATGAAAGAATCATAGTGGGCACCTCCTACACGCCCCCTACTGGGGATTGAGCCCCCAACCCCAGCAAGTCCTGGGACTGGGAATGGAGCTGTGACCTGGTTCATAGTTCAAAGCTCAGCCACTGAGTCACACCAGATGGGCATAAATGTTTTAAAAAGAGAAAAAATAATTTTCAAGAAGAAAACAAAACTGGGACTTACAGAGGAAGGTGGGGCTTCCAAGAGTCAGAAAAAGACTACGCTTCCCAGGAGGCTCTGCGCTGACTGTCCAAGGGCTCCCGACAGGCTTCGCGCGCTTTACGCGCCAGCTCTGGCCTCAGTCCGGGAGCCACGGGACCCGCGGAGGATGGAGAGCGGCGACGAGGAAGACGTGGAGAAGCACCGCATCCACCTACGCCCCGTCACTCTGCGCAGCGCCCCCCCTGTCACGCTGCACCTTCTGCCCTGCGAAGTCGGGGTTAACCGGCCCGCCCCTGTGGGGCGCTTTTTCACCCCGGCCATCCGTCAGGGTTCCGACGGTGAGCGCTCGCGGCCGGACTACGGCTCCCGGTAGCCCCCGCGCCGGCGCCGCGCTCTCTTCGGCGAGGACGGGCGCGAGGGCTCCTGGGAACCGTGGTCCATCGGAGGCGGCGGGAGAGCCGCCCCCGGGGTTGCCCCGTTGGGCAGGGACCAGGCCCTCACTGAGGCCCCACGACCCCCTTCTTCAGGACTCGAAGTGTCGTTTCGGGGCCGCCGTCTACGGGGCGAGGAGGTGGAGGTGCCGCCCGGCCTGCTGGGATACGTGATGGCGATGGAAGAGAAGTCGCTGGGGAAGCAGGACTTCCCAGGGGGATCGGACAGTGACGAGCAGGAGCTGGTGGAACCCCCGGAGGCGCTGGAGCGGGACTTCGTGAGCACAGGGGCCTGGGGGTGGCCGGGGGCGCGGGCGGGGGCGGCGGCCCCACGCTGAGCCCGGCGCCTCCCCCAGGACCGCTTCATGGGCGCCTCCGCCAGTTTCCGCCGCTTCACCCTGTGGGGCCTGGAGACCGTCCCTGGCCCGGATGCCAAAGTGCGCGCGGCCCTGACCTGGCCCAGCCTCGCCCAAGCGGTGAGTAGATGTGTGGGCCGCCTCTGGCTTATTCGCTGGGCTGTCTAGAGTCCCGCCCCACGCGGCCTTGGGCTTTAGGGCTGCTGGTACAATGGGGCTCTAACTGGGAGGTTAGACTGACTGGGTTAGGGCTGCCCCCCCCACCCAAGAAAGGGCTGTCATTCTGGGGAGCTGGGTCCCTCCAGAGTAGGGGGACCACCCAGCCCCCCGTCTCAGAAATTCAGTAGTAAAAGTGACCCCTGTTGCAGATCCATGCACAGGTGCCGCAGGACTGAGAACCAGAGCTTGAAACTGGAAGCCACCGATCCCTTCACCCCAATAAACCAGCTCTCCACTTTGGATCCACTGATTCCATCACCCCAATAAATGAGCTCTTCCACGGTGTCCGTGAGTTTGCCCACACCTTGGAGCTGCTCTTTCTCCCACAAGAACATGTCATGGCTCCGGCCCATAGAAACAGTTTATTACAGGGGCGAGGGGGGAGGGGAGGGGAGGGGCAGGGGCAGGACAGGCACTGGGGCGAGAGGCCAGAATTTTGTAGCCAATACCCACCCCCCAACTCCTACTTTACAAACTTTTTTACAGCCACCAACCCTCTGTACATAGTGCCCCACCCCCACCTCACTGTACACGTCTGCCTGGCTCCCTCTGGTCCTCGGTTCACAGCAGGCCTGGGCCTGCAGCCAGCTGGCCTTAGAGTTGACCTGAGCCCTGAGCTCACTTTGGTGCTGGGCACCAACCAGCCCTTCCCAGGCCTGCCCTCTCCTCGTGGAACTGTCCTCAGCCTGGTCCGTCTCCCTTAGTGTCCCCCTGGGGGGCCCTGGGGCGGGGGGTGGGATGGGCTGTCAGCTCCAGTTGTGCCAGCTTTGTTGGCGCTGCCATGGGCTGTGCCTGGTCACCACTTCCCCCTCTTGCTCCAGTCCTTGGGAGTGAAGTGCAGACACTTGGAGTCGATGCGGAGGAGTCGCTTGAGCATAGCCCGTTCGTGCCCATCCACGATGTCCTCTGACAACGTGAGGATATACTGGCCCTGGGCAGGAGATGGGACAAGGCAGGTCAGCCATGGGCTTGCACGCTGCACCTCCACAACCTGTCCCTGCCCGCCTCCCTACCTTGTAGTAGTTGATGAGGTTGAGGTACTGGAGCGTGGAGATGACGTCCTCCTTCTTGATGCTGGTGATCTCACTGATCTCACTGTGGGAGGACAAAGACCAGGTTCCCTGGGGCCTTCGTCTTTGCCCCTGGAGCTCAGGGTGAGAGGCCTGGGAACACCGGCCACGCCATGCACCCCCAGGGGGGCGGGGCCAGGCTCACTTGATGGTAATCTGTGGCCTCTCCCCGCTCTCAGACTTCAGTCCCATCAGAATCTCCAGGATGGTCTGGGACCAGTAGCTTCGGTAGGACAGGAGGCCAAGGTCCGAGAGGGGTTTCTCAGGGGTCCCCGTTTTCCCTTCCACTTTGGAGAGTTCATAACCTAAAGCATCGGAGAGGAAGGGAATGAGTACAGGGTCACAGCTTCATGAAACCAATGCCGAGGCTGACTGCCTGCTTCCCATCGGGCCCTGCTGTGGGGTGGTTCTGTGACAGGCTGTGTGGCTTGTCTGCTCTGTGCCTGTGTTTCCTCATAAAGGACTAATGAGCACACACTCTTCACCCGTGTGCCAAGCACAGGGACAGGTACTGAGAGAAATGGCTACAGCCAGCTAGGAGGGGTGGTAGGCCTAGCCCAGGGGTGGGCAAACTTTTTGACTCGAGGGCCACAATGGGTTCTTAAACTGGACCGGAGGCCGGAACAAAAGCATGGATGGAGTGTTTGTGTGAACTAAACATCATTACATAAAAGGGTATGGTCTTTTTCTTTTTTTTAGTTTTATTCATTTCAAACGGGCAGGATCCGGCCCGCGGGTCGTAGTTTGCCCACGGCTGGGTTAGGGTAAGGGTTTGGAGGTGGGGTATGGGGAGGCAGAGAAAATGGCTTCTAGAGAGAGTGCCCCCGCTTTTCCTGGGCCATCCCACACTCGCTCTGTACTTGGGTGTGTGAGGCGGGAAGCAGAGCAGACCCCACCTGTGGACCAGGCCTGAGGTGCTCCCCGCAGCTGTGACCTGACCAGGTGGTTGTGAGGCTGCAAGGAGCACCGAAGAGCTTCCCAAGTCAGGGAAGACAGTCCTCCCTCAGTTCTCTCCCTCCCACTCTCGACTGCTCTGCCCTCCTCTCGCCTGCTGACCACTGGCAGTTCCTGGTGAGAACGCAGACCTGCAAAACACTGCATGGCCTCACGGTCCTTGGCAGTGCAGTCTTCGCCCGTCAGGCCCTGGGATGTCTCCCCTTCCTCATCCTCAGTCATAACCGCTTTGTGTTGCACCACAGCCCGTTCTGCTTTCCTCCTCGGTTCATCTCTATCAGCCAGTCTGGCCCTCTTGCCCAACCTCATGCCTTCCACCGAGAAAGCCAGTGTTGCGGACAGAGGGTCGTGCTTCGGAGAGAGGAAGCACGGAAGAGGATGGAACACACTGGGTTCCTACTTAACCTTGCTGGGTCATGGTGCATGTGAAGTCCTGACTGATCATCTGGACACCACACGGGCCTCCTCAGCTGTAGGGAACTCCTAGCCCCTCATCAGTGCCCCTCCTAACACCCTCCCACCTTGTCTGCCAAACTGAGCACACGTCCTTGGTAGCCCTGCCTGCACCCCCCTCTCCATTGAGGTCTGACCTCCAGGACTTTGTTCAGCATCACCTGCTTTACCAGGCTGAGGGCTTTCTAAAGATGTGACGCCATCGTAGCATCGTTCTACCAATAACATTTCTCAAGTGGGCCATGACCCGGTCAAGTCCAGCCTCTGTCTTTCCCAAACAGCTAAGGCTCCCTCCCCGTCTTCCCGCTCAGCTCGGTTATCTCAGTGGATGGTGAGCTGAAGAGAAGGGAGAGGGAGGCTGGGAAGCAGAAGGGAGACTTGGGGTTGGAGGGGACACTGACGAGCTCATGAAGGCTGAGGGCAGAGTCCCTTCTGGGCTTTAAGAGACTGACCTGACAGAATACGAGGAATATGGGCCATAACCATGCAAGTCAGTGTTTCCATCTCTTTGCTGAATTAACAGCATTTTGAACATATGTCTACCAAGCTCAGGAAACAACTGGTCCTCACCCAGGAACTTACATGACAATACAGTAGCAGAGGGATGAGCAACAGCGGCTCACTCAGCTTTAGCTCATGGCCCTGGGCAGGATGAGTCAAAGTTGGGGAAAGTTGGGTGATGCTTAGAACCTTGGTCAAGGAACAGTGAGGGGCTGAGAACCTAATCCAAACCAGCAGGGCCGTCAACCTGAGAATGAAAGCATCTTGGAAGAGTCCCATCTTGATTTCTGGCCAAGTGACTGGGCTGAGAATCACAGCGAGGCAGCATATGCGATGGGAGCACTGGCGCCCCAGCCCCTGGCCATGAGCGAAGTACTCACTGAATTCAATCAGCAGCTTGCCGTAGCCCCGACGCTGGTAGGGAGGCAGGGTCAGGATGCAGGCCACGTTGTAGTCTTCTGTCGATTCCTTTTCCTGAAAAGTGGCAGGTGAGTGTGAGGGGAGGGGCCTGGCCCAGGGCAGAGCAGGGCTGAGGGAGAGGCAGGAGCAGCTCACCTTGGAGAAGTAGCCCACAATGTGGAAGCCCTTGCAGTCGTACTCCGTCATGACGTAGAAGAGGAAAGGGTCTGTGTCGTAGTACAAGGTCTTGTGGTCGAGGAAACACTTGGCCAGAAGACACAGGTTCTGGGAATAACTCTGCAAAGGAAAGGCCTGTCACCGCTCGGTGCCCGGATTCCAGCATGGCCATGGGACAGCCCAGGCCGATAGGGGACAAGCGTTCCTCCCTGAGACCCGACTGATTCCATCAGGCAGGGCCACTGTGCAGTGTTGAGAAGCCCGTGGACCAGCCCATTGGCCCTGGGGGACCTCCACTGCCCTCCCCTATAGTTAACAACAGTCAAACTGACATGTACCAAGAAGACTGACGAGGCTTATGAGAGCAGCTCTGCCCATGTGACAGTCTTAGGAGTCTGGCTGTCAAAAAACACAATTCTTTTGTCTACAGTCACACCTCTTGGGAACTGACCTGATTGTCTACAACTGAGGTAAGGCATTCTGGAACTTAAAAAAGTAGCCTGAGGAGCCCCCTGCCCAAAAAACTTATTAATTTTGCTATTTTACCTCTGCACATAATTTATCCTGCATTTCAGACATGAATTTTTAAGTACCTGCTGGGCACTGCCGCCTGGATGCCAAGTCCACCCTTAATACAGAACAGTAGTTAAAGCAGCTCTTCCTCTCAAGCTCCCAAGCCAGAGCTCTCCCCTGCCAGTCAGGGTGCCTGCCTCTTCCTCTCCCTCACCACCTTCTAGGCCCCAGGAATGGGGGAGTCTCTCAACAGTCCCTCCAGGTTACCCTCCTCCCCACAACCACAGGCTAAAGCAGGCTTGAAGCTTCAAACGTACGGTGTCCCCAGCTGGCCGCACTCCCACCTCCTGAGCTCCGTTCCTTGTAACAGCTTCCCTCATCCCCTCTGCCCTTCAACACCTACTATCACTATACATCCACGCCTGCCCTTCAGAACCCCACTGCTTGCGAGTCCCTTACCCACCTTGTCCTTCGCATCAAGGCTCAAAAGTCACCTCTTCTGTGAAGCGTTGGTGACTACCTCCTCTGGGTCCTAATAACCCACCCTTTGCTTCAGGATACTTAACACACTGGGAGATCTAATGTGGTCATGGGGCCTGGCTGGTTTGGCTCCGTGGATAGAGTGTCGGCCTGGAGACCGAAGGGTTCCGGGTTCGATTCCGGTCAAGGGCACGTACCTCAGTTGCAGGGCTCCGCCCTGACCCAAGCCCCAGTCGGCATGCGTGCAGGAGGCAACCAATCGATGTGTTTCTCTCACATTGACATTTCTCTGTCTTTCCCTCTCTCTAAAAATCAATGGAAAAAATGTTATTCGGATGAGGATTAAAAAAAAAATAAAGTGGCAATTGGTGTGTCTGTTTCCTCCATGGACTGTGAGCTCTCAGCAGAGATTTTTGTCTAATTCCTGGTCATGTTTATATCTCCCAGCACCTGCCCTTCAGCAGGAACTCAATAAAAACGGGGTGAGCCAACTTGTTGGCCAGACTGGTATTTTCCTAAGGAAGAAGCTTCTCATTTGACTTCCCCCAGACTCCAAGTTCCAAGGCACTCCAAGTGCCTCAGTCACTGACCTTATTCTTACGTCCATCAATCTCAAAGAAGGAGATGGTGCCTTTGCGGTAAATCTCGTTGCCTGGAGGATGGCGCAGGTCACACTTGGTCTGAGGAAGAGAGGAGGATCAGGGGTGGCGAAGGATGGGGGGGTAGTAGGGCAGTACCTGGGACCCTTCATACCAAGTGACGCTGCAGACACTTGAGGCTACGGCCATACTTGAGGCAGAACTCGCAGAGATAGAGGACTGGCAGTGTGGTGAGCTCCTGTGGGTACGGGGAGAAGTACCACGGCTTGAGGCGGTGCCGGCCCAGCTCGATGCACTCAATGTTCTTCATCCGGGTGACGATGTCGTCGTGGCTCCGGTCAGACACCAGGCTCCCAGTCATGCGCGGAGCTGATGGTATTCCATCCGAGCTGTCCTGGGAGTCCTGCCCAGGGCCAGTGAAAGGCACTGGGTTACAGGAGGCTACAGCTCACACAGCACTGCCCCCCGCCCCCAGGTTCTCTTGTTCAAGCCTAACAGCAACCCTGTGGGGGAGGCACTATATAACCCCCACCTTCCAGATAAAGAAACCAAGATTTAGAAAGTTTTCATTGAAAACTTTGGAAAGATTGCCAACCAGTTCGGCTTAGCTCCTAATAGCACCACCATGGCTGCCCACCACTTATATATTTTTAAACTAGCCACTAAACTCTCCACCTGCCTATGTCCCTTCCTTTTTACTCAGCTCCCCTCTTCCCGAGACCTACCTCATCAGTGCCCAAGCAATTTGATTTTCGCTTCCGTCCCGGCTGAGCTGCCACTGCCCTGCGGGCCGATCCATTCTGTAGATGAGATGACAGGAATAGAAGTGGCTGTGAGATGCGTCTGAAAGGGGCTACCAGAAGGCAGAAGAAAGGAAGGGGAGAAAAAGTGGTTTGGAGGACTCACCTGAGGAAACACTGAGGCTGGGGCTGTCTCGCTGGGCACTGGAGTTGCTGGTGAAACCACCTCCACCTTCCGTTTCTGCAGAGAGAAACCAAGAAAGGTGGGTCAGAAGGTAGAGAAGGTGGGACCTGAGAGGAAAGCAAGGTCCCTGGAATTGCTGAGGGTACCGTTGAGCGGTGGTTGGGCTGCAGACAGGAGCTGGAGGAGAGCGGCTGGTCGGGCTCACCACCGGGAATGGCCTCCCGCTCCTTAGGCAGGTTGAAGCGGAGAGTGATCTGGACCGGGATTGGCAAGGTCTTCCCGCTGGCCTGCGCGGAGGCCGGCTGTAGAGATAGGTCCAGGGTCTTCCTCTGGGGTGGGGATGGTGGTGGGATGGGGCAGGGGAGGGGGCCCCTCAGCATGGAGTCATCAAACCCCTCCCTCCCAAGGACACAGGAATAGCCGCTGGACTCTGGAAGCTACATCTGCGATTTGGTCCCCATCCTCTGCAAGCCGAAACCAGGATGGGAGGGTGCTGCCTCCAGCCCATCCAGGAACCACTGAAGCCAAGAGATGAGAGAGGTAGGAGGCAGGAGAGAAGAGGTGAAGTAGGGGACCTACTCACCACCTCTCGCTCTGGAGAGCCAGGGCGGGACCCAGGAAGTCCGTTCTTGGTGGGGGTCTTGGCCTCTTTCTTAGGGAACTGAATCTTCTTCAGGTCCAGCCGTTCGTGGGTCACCCATTCATCCAGGCGTTTGTTGACTGCAGCAGTGGGGACGGCTCAGGAAGGAAGGCCAGAGACCATCCCCCAACTCTACCCAGCGGCCCCTCCTTACCCCGGCCCGGCACTCACAGTCAATGTAATGAACGTAGAAAAGCTTCCTGCCACTGATGTCCTTCACGCTCAGGATCTCGGCCAGGGCTGGGGAACAGCATAGGGGCCATGGAAGGGTCAGGCCGGAGGCGCCACCCCTCTACGACCTGAATACACTCCCAAGCCCGATCTCTAAGCCCCAGCACTAGGCAGCTCTCGCCCAAGCCCCTGGTCACCCAGTGCCACCCCCTGCAAGCCCCGCCCTACCCATCGCGGAGCCGCGACAAGCCACGCCCCTCCTGTGTATCTGCGCCCCGCCCGCCCCAGAATTCCCGAGGTCCCTCCTCCTCCCGAGGGTTCGGTTGACTCCCTCCCGCCCCTCGCCCTCGGGTCGCTTAGCCCCGCCCCCCGACGTCACTCACGCCACTCATCTTCGTTGTCCTGGTTCCGCCGCAGCACCGGCAGGCGGCAGCCTTCGATTATCTCCCCCTGGGGAGACAGCGCGGCGCCAGGGTCGGCTACTGGGGGTCCTCGGGCTCTACCCACCTCCCCTGGCTCCCTCCGCCCCGCCCCGGGCACCGGACTCACCACCTCCGCCATCTTCCCTCCCTCCACTGCCACTTCCGGCCCCTCTGGGAGACGTCACTTCCGGGACCGAGCGCGTTCTAGGCCCGGGCTTCCCGGTGCCACGCCAGAGGAGGACCTTTGAAAGACCCCACTGCCCAGCTGGGAGCGGGAGGACGGCCCGTTTGGCTGGCAGGAGAATCGGGTGTTTTAAATCTCGGGCCGGGTCCTGGGTGGAACCTCCACAACATGCACAACGATTGGAGGAAAGCTGAGTCCGTCACGTGACGCTCACCGGGTGCGACGCCAGTCACGTGGGCGCCGCGCGGGTCACTTGGTACTAGTGTTTGTGCTTTGGGGGTGGCGGGCCTGCCGCGTCTCCTAGTGGCTGTGGGGGGTGTCGATGGCGGGGAGAGGGCAGGTCCGGAAGGCTTGGGAGACTGGAGAATTGGGTGGGACTGTGAAGGGACTTCATTCCTTACTTATGGGGACTCACAGAGTATTTCTAGGTTGTCTTGTATGTTAAGTTTGTAGTTATAAGAACAATACAACATTATTCATTCAGACCATGTGTCAGGTACTGTTCCTGGAGTGTGGACTACATCCTGTATAATAAAAGGCTAATATGCAAATTGACCAAACAGCTGCATGACCAGTGGCTATGATGCACACTGACCACCAGGGGGCAGACGCTTGAGCAGGAGCTGCCCCCTGGTGGTCAGTGTGCTCCCACAGGGGGAGTGCTGCTCAGCCAGAAGCTGGGCTCACAGCTGGCGAGCACAGCAGTGGTGGCAGCACTAAGGACCCCTCGGGGGATGTCTGCCTGCTGGCTTAGGCCTGCAGGGTTTAAGCCAGCAGGCAGACATCCCCCGAGGGGTCCTGGACTGTGAGAGGGCGCAGGGTTGGCTGAGGGGAACCCCCCCACTACCTCCGCCGTGCAAGAATATCGTGCACTGGGCCTCTAGTCACTAAATAAAGAACCTTGCCCTCATAGAGCTTACATTCTTGGAGGTTGGGAGGAAAAACGTGTGTATGTAACAAACAGTAAATATGTCATAAAGTAAATTATTCAATATATTAAAGACAGGTAAGTGTTTGGAGAAACCAAAAAGAAGGCACAAGGGAAAGGAGATGGGCAGGTAGGTTGCAGTTTTAAATAGGGTGGTCAGGGCAAGCCTGGCTGGAAGTACACCACTTGAGAAAAGATTTAGAGCAGGGGTGGGGAACCTCTTTTCTGCCAAGGGCCATTTGGATTTTTATAACATTATTCAAGGGCCATACAAAATTATCAACTTTATTTGGCCAATATTCTGCCTACAGAAACACAGTTCAGACTGAAAGATGCACACAGGTTAAAAGTAAAGGGATGGAGCCCTGGCCAGTTTCCTCAGTGGTTAGAGTATCGTCCTGTAGATTGAAGGGTTGCAGGCTCAATTCCCAGTCAAGGTCATGTACCTCAGTTGCAGTTTCCCCAGCCCCAGTAGGGGCACATGCCAGAGGTAGCCAATGGATGTATCTCTCTCACATCGACGTTTTTCTCTGTCTCTTTCCCCCTCCTCCCTCCCTTCCACTCTCTAGAAACCAATGGGGAAAGTATCCTTTTGATGAGGATTAAAAAAAAAAAAGTAAAGGGATGGAAAAAGATATTTCATGCAAATGGAATTGAAAAAAAAAGCTGGGGTAGCAATACTTATATCAGACAAAATATAGACATTAAAACAAAGGCTTTAACAGACAAAAAAGAACTTAGGAATTCCACTTCTGAGTACTTATCCAAAGAAACCCAAAACACTAATTGAAAAGACATGCTAGCCCTGGCTGGGTAGCTCTCTCTCTTTTGATTAGAGTGTTGTTCTGATCTGCCAAGGTTGGGGGTTCGATCTCTGGCCAGGGCACATACAAGAAGCAACCAATGGCCCTGACCAGTTTGGCTCAGTGGATAGAGAGTCGGCCTGCAGACTGAAAGGTCCCAGGTTCGATTCCGGTCAAGGGCATGTACCTTAGTTGCGGGTACATCCCCAGTGGGAGATGTGCAGGAAGCAGCTGATCAATGTTTCTGGCTCTCTGTCTCTCTCCCTTCCTCTCTGTAAAAAATCAATAAAATATATGTTTTTAAAAAAGCAACCAATGAATGCATAAATAAATGGAATAGCAAATGGATGTTTCTCATCAATAAGTAAATAAGCGAAAGTAAAGACATGCAGCTTTGTGATCGCTGCAGCATTGTTTACAATGGCCAAGACAGGGAGGCGACCTAAGTGTCCATTGACAGACGAGTGGATAAAAGAAGAGGCGGTGCCAGCCTTGCCGGGTGGCTCAGCTGGTGAGCATTGTCCTGTACACCAAAAAGGTTGCGGGTTTGATTCCCAGTCAGGTCACATACCTAGGTCTCAGGTTTGATTCCTGGTCAGGGCACACATGAGAGGCAGCCGATCGATGTCTCGCTCTCTCCTTCTCTCTCTTTCTCCCTCTCTCTCTCTCTCTCTCTCTCTCTCTCTCTCTCAAAATCAATAAAACATCTTTTAAAAAAATAATAAGAGAGCCCCAGTCAGAGAAAAGTGGCTCACAGAGCAAAAAGCCAGGGCCCACCCTTCACATTAGCTCCAGGATTTTGGCTTGAAGGGTGTTAAGTGTTTGCGCAGGGAAACAGGCCTCTGTCAGGCTGAGAACTTACCTCAAGGTGTCGTCTGCCTTCCATTCTACATGTCGCCAGCACAGAGGCCCTCAGCCATTCCACCACTTTCAGAAGAAGCTTATGTGCTGAAGCAAAGGAGAAATGCTGATTGCTGTATCACAGAGACAATGGTGACACCTACAGATGAAGCCTGTGCAGGTCGGACACAATGTTCAGCACATGGTGAGTACCCCCAAATCAATAGGTCTTTACCACAAACAAGGTGGTTAAGTGTTTTCAATAAGCCAGTCATGCCTGCTGTTGCAAAAATGACTCAAGAAGAAATAGAAACAGAATAGTCCTATGTGTATTAAAGAAATTTAATTCATAAATTAAAACCTACCCACAAAATGCCTGGCTGGCATGGCTCAGTGGTTGAGTGTTGACCTATGAACCAGGAGGTCACGGTTCAATTTCTGGTCAGGGCACATGATTGATCCCCAGTAGGGGGCATGCAGGAGGCAGCTGATCCACAATTCTCTCTCATTATGGATGTTTCTATCTCTCCCTCTCCCTTCCTCTCTGAAGTAAATAAAAAAATATTTAAAAAAAAAAACCTACCCACAAAGGAACTTCCAGATCCAGGTGGTTCACTAGTGAATTCTATCCAAGTTAAGGAAGAAATAATACCGATCATACATACATTTTCTTAGAAAACAGAAGAGGGGACACTTCCCAGCTCACTTTATAAGGCCAGCATTACCCTGACACCAAAATCAGAGCTATCACAAGGAAAGACTTCACAGATCAATATTCCATAGGAACACAGATACAAAATTCTTTAATGAAAGATTATCAAGTAATTCCTCTTCTTCACTGCACTTATCTCTACCTGATATATTACACACTCATGTGTCTACTTATTACCTTTATCTTCCAAGTAGAATATAAGTTCCCTGGGTGCAAGGACTTGTTTTGTTCATGACTGTCCTCTGCACACCACCATCCAGCATCTAGAACAGTGCTTGCCCAGTGTTAGATGCTCAGTAAATACTCGTTGAGTGATGAAGTGAGAGAGGGGCCGCCTGCTGATTTCAGGAGACACAGTGCTGCCCTAGTGAACCCACCTACAGACAAAGATAATAGGACACATTTAAAAAACATCAAAATGAGGATTGCAGCCCTGCCCCACCCTCATACTATTCTAGTTTTAAATGCAGGTAGATGTATGCCATTAATTTGTTAATAAAGCTTCAACTTCTATTTTGTTAAAACACACATATTACTTACCCTTTTAACAACTTATAAGTATACAACTCAGTGGCATTCAGAATACTCCCAATGTTATGTAAGCATAACCACAGCCCATCTCCAGAATCTTTTTCATCATCCCATAAACTCTACCCATTAAACACATTTCCCATTCCCTGCTCCCTAACTCCTTCGTAATCTCTACTCTGCTTTTTGTCTCTATGAACTGGCCTGTTCTGGGTACCCCATCTAAGAGGAAACATGTAATATTAGTCCTTTTGTTATGGCTTATGTCACTTAGCATAATGTTGACCTTAAACAGCCATTTATTTTACCAGCACAAATGGGTTTACTAGGGAAGTGCCAAGAATCGTAATTCAGGACAAGCAAGCTATAGCAAAACCATAGGCAAATTGACAGACAAAAGAGAGGAACATTGTTTTATGGAGAGAAAAAAAGAGGAAGTCGGGAGTTGTTTTGAACAAAAACCCATTGGAGAACGGCAAGAAGAGTTCAGGGAAATGAAGGTTTCTCGTTAGCTGAGTTGAGGGGTGGTGGACTTCTTGTAGGAGATGCAATGTAAATCTTTTCTGTTGGGGTCTGTAATTGATCATTCATTCCTGTTGACAATTCTGTTGGGGTCTGTAATTGACAATTATTATAGCTAGCATCAGTGGTACTGAGTGAGAGCTCCCCCTATTGGCCTTCTGACTCCTTTTTAGTGACATTTCCCTTTATTTTCACAATGTCTTCAAGGTTCATCCACCATATAGCGAGTGTCAAAAACACATTCATTTTGTAGGATTGAATAAAATTGCATTATATGAATAGACTACATTTTCTTTATTCACTCATCTGTTGATAGGCATTTGACTTGTTTCCACCTTTTGGGTATTGGGAATAATGCTACTATGAACATTGGTGTACACATCCGTTTGAGTCCCTGTTTTCAATTCTTTTGGCTATATACCTAGAAATGGAATAGCTTGGTTATATGGTAGTGCTATGTTTAACTTTTTGAGGACTCACATTTTACATTCTACCAGTAATGCACAAGGGTTCCAATTTCTCCACATCCTCACCAACACATTAATTTTTTTTAAATTAAGGACTGAACTTTAATAATTATTCAGATTATATCAACTTTGGTTACTCCATGGCTACAGTTAATAATTACAAATTCTAGAAATTTGATTTAAATATGTAGTTGTCCTTTCTTTTCCCTTTTTTTGTTTTTTTGCCCCCTCCCCCCCTTTTCTTTTCTTACTGTTTCTGGCCCTGGCCAGGTAGCTCAGTTTGTTAGAGCATCGTTCTGATATACCAAGGTTGTGGCTTTGATCCTCAGTCAAAGCACATACAAGAATCAACCAATGAATGCATGAATAAGTGGAACAACAAATCACTGTTTTTCTCTCTCTAAAAATCAATCAATCAATAAAAGAATGTACTGTTTCTAAGCAGTCTTTCTTATTTTAAGAATGAGATTCAATTTTATAGATTCAAAAAAGAATCTTAATCAAAATGTCATTAGTCTGGCCTGCGTGGCTTAGTGGTTGAGTGTCGACCTATGAACCAGGACATCATGGTTCGATTCCTGGTCAGGGCACATGTCTGGGTTGCGGGCTCAGTCCCCAGTAGGGGCCATGCAGGAGGCAACTGATCAATGATTCTCATCTTTCATGTTTCTCTCTCTTTCTCCCTCCCCCTTCCTCTCTGAAATCAATAGAAAATATTTTTTAAAAAAATCTCAGGAGACTTTATTGGTAGAAATTGACAAGCTGATGCTAAAATATATAGAGAAATTCAAAGGACCCAGAATAGCCAATACAGTTTTGAAAAAGAATGAGATCAGAGGCCTCACAGTATAATATTAGCATAATAGAAGCATATCAAAACATAGATCTATGGAACAGAATAGAATCCAGAAATAGATCACACATACATATTCAATTGTTTTGTGACAAAGTGAAGAGAATTCAGTGAAGAAATAATAGGCTTTTTAACAAATAAAGCTGGGATAGCCAGACATCCATTTGGGAAAAAATGAGCTTTGATTCTTCGTAGCCTATACAAAAAGTAATTAAATATTCATTATAAACCTAAGTGTAAAACTAAAACTATTAAACTATAACAATAAAAATTCTAGAAGAAAATGCAGGATAAAATTTTTTGTGACCTTAGGGTAAGCAAAGATTTCTTTGATAGAACATAAGCATGAGCCATAAAAGAAAAAAAAGTGTGAAATAGCCCTAGCCGGTTTGGCTCAGTAGATAGAGTGTTGGTTTGGCTCAGAGGATAGAGCGCTGGCCTGCGGACTGAAGAGTCCCGGGTTCAGTTCCGGTCAAGAGCATATGCTGCATATGCTCAGAGTTTGGGGCGTGCAAGAGGCAGTCAATCAATGATCCTTTTTCATCACTGATGTTTCTGTCTCTCTCTCTCCTTCCTTCCTCTCGGAAATCAATAAAAAAAATATATATTTTTTAAAAGTGTGAAGTAAATACAAATCTATTCTTAGAAAGACATCATTAGCTAAATGAAAAGGTGAACCACAAACTGAAAGAAACTATTTGCAATACAGGTGTTGCAAATTGGAGACTGGTATCCAGATGTATGAAGGACTGAAAAACTCAATAACAGAACAAAACAGCAAAAACTGGAAACTTCACAATAGATGACATATGAAGCCAGACACAAAAGAGTACATACTGTATGATTCCATTTTTATGAAATTCTAGGTAAGACAGATTGAATTAATAGTATCAGAAAGCAGATCACTGATTGCTTGGGGCCGGGGACGGCTGTGGGGACTGGCTGGGAAGAGGCACAGTGAGGGAGCATGTTGGGGTGGTGGAAATGTTCAATATCTCGATTTTGGTGGTAGACACATGGACGTAAACATTGTTAAACTCATTGAACTGTACACTCAAAACATATGCATCTATTGTATGCAAATATGCCTTAGTAACATGGATTTTTAAAAACAAGTGAAAATACCTGCCCTGCCACTTACGTGCTGATTCCTTGAGTGTCTTCACTTCTCAATTCTCTCGTCTGTAAAATGGGAAGAATAGTGTCTCATGAGGTTGTTTTGAGATTTAAATGAGCCGAAACCGGTTTGGCTCAGTGGATAGAGCGTCGGCCTGCGGACTGAGGGGTGCCGGGTTCGATTCCGGTCAAGGGCATGTACCTGGGTTGCGGGCACATCCCCAGTAGGAGATGTGCAGGAGGCGGCTGATCGATGTTTCTCTCTCATCGATGTTTCTAACTATCTCTCTCCCTTCCTCTCTGTAAAAAAATCAATAAAATATATATATATATAAAAAGAGATTTAAATGAGATTCATTCGCATGAAGGGTTCTGTTGTGAGCACCCCACAAAGGCTAAATACTGCTGTTGGCGGAGGGCACCTGATCCCTCCTGGCGCCCAGGGAAAGTCCGCTTGGTCCCTTCAGTTGCATCTTGTGCCTCCCCTCCTGACGGCAGGGCCACTCCCGGTCTGCCAGCTCTTTTAATGCCGCTTCAAGGCCTTGGCCCTGGTTGCTTTCTTCCCCTCCCCCAGCTCCCCTAACCACCCCCCTTTGGCAACCATCAGCTTGTTCTCTACATCTATGGGTCTCTTTCTGTTTTGTTTTGTTTCTTCTTTTTTTTTTTTTTTTTTTTACTTTTTAAAAAAATATTTTTATTGATTTCAGAGAGGAAGGGAGAGGGTGAGAGAGATAGAAATTTCAATGATGAGAGAGAATCACTGATTGGCTGCCTCCTGCACTCCCCGTACTGGGGATCGAGCCTGCAACCCAGGCATGTACCCTTGATCGGAACTGAACCTGGGACCCTTCAGTCCGCATGTGACACTCTATCCACTGAGCCTAACCAGCTAGAGCTGTTTTGTTTGTTTTTTTATTTTTTTATATTTTTTTTAAAATATATATTTTATTGATATTTTACAGAGAGGAAGGGAGAGGGATAGAGAGTTAGAAACATGGATGAGAGAGAAGCATCAATCAGCTGCTTCCTGCACACTTCCCACTGGGGATGTGCCCGCAACCAAGGTACATGCCCTTGACAGGAATCGAACCTGGGACCCTTGACTCCACAGGCTGATGCTCTATCCACTGAGCCAAACTGGTCAGGGCTGTTTGTTTTTTTTAGATTCCACTTCTAAAGTGAAATCATATGGTACTTGTGTTTGTCTGACTTATCTCACTTAGCATAATACCCTCTAGATCTATCCATGTTGTTGCAAATGACAAGATTTCATTCTTTTTTGCCACATCATGTTCCATTATGAAGACACACCATATCTTCTTTATCCATTCATCTATCAGTAGACACCTAGTGTTCGCTTCCATGTGTTGGCTATTATAAGTAGTGCTCCAGTGAACACAGGAATGCACATCTTTTCAAATGAGTGTTGTTGTTTTTCTACCAGCTCTTGATGCTAAATCACTCAACTCTTGGTGGCTAGGGGAGCTTCTTCTGTGCCCTGACTCCTCCCAAAGCCAAGGGACTCTGCGAAGCTCCTCACCCCAACTCCCAGGCTCCAACGTGGGCATTTGGATATACCCTTGTCCTGGTTCCAGCCCAGAAACACGGCCCAGGCATCAGGCGGTCAGCAGGCCTACCTCCCTGCGTTCTCTTTTCATTTCTACACTTCAGCTGGGGTGGAGGCCAGTCGGGACTGAGACACAAGCTCTTCCTGGGAACACCCTAACCCAGTGGTCGGCAAACTGCAGCTCGCGAGCCACATGCGGCTCTTTGGCCCCTTGAGTGGGCTCTTCCGAAGCCTTAGGAGTACCCTAATTAACAATGTACCTACCTATATAGTTTAGGTTTAAAAAATTTGGCTCTCAAAAGAAATTTCAGTTGTTGTACTGTTGGTATTTGGCTCTGTTGACTAATGAGTTTGCCGACCACTGCCCTAACTTCTCCACTCCTTTCTGAAACTTCTGCTATTCCTCTCTTTTCCTCTCCTCATCTTTTCATTATTCCCCTTGGTGGAGAATGGTAAGTTGATCAGTTCAGTATCCGAACATTCATTCTTCCAAATCTATTGTTTATGACACTGAAACCAGTGACTTCTTTTGTTCCACTGTGTCCTGAGTCAGTGACTAAAGAGGGAGTGTCTCAGGGTACAAGGAAGTGTGTGTGTGTGTGTGTGTGTGTGTGTGTGTGTGTATGTGTGTGAGACCTGTGATACTATCTCAAAATGTTCTCCTGTTCCAAAGATCTGTCAGGTTGAGAGGTGCAGCGGAAGGGAGGGAGTCTAAGGAAGCATCACTGACTCCTGGTCTTGGGTCATGCCTGGACTGAAGATAGAGGAGGGACTGAGATATGTGCGTCTGTGGGCACAGTGAGAATACGCCAGCAAGCTTTGGGCTGGAGCAGGGCCAAGTGTGACTTTAGGCAGAAGTGCCCATAGGCCCTGGCTAGGGGAGGGCAGAAGCAGATGCAGGACTTAGTTGGTGGGAGTGGGGGCGTCTGGCCTTTGGGAGAGGGCAGGAGGCCAGTAGAATGGACGTCCCTTACTGCCTGCTTGTTTGGTGTATGGCAGCCGGGAAACGGGATTTTCTTTTCCTTTTGGCAGGATTTGGACAGAGTGAAGCTCCAGGATTCCCAGGACCTGTGGCCACTCCGAGCCCCAGGAACAAGCCAGGGTATGTCTTGTGGGGTCATCACAGGCAGCCCCATGGCCCTGCTCTTTGTGTGACTACCTCATCTGGGACCACATTTCCAAAGGGTGTCGAATCTGGAAATCTGGAATGATCCAGAGAGGCTAGAAGGGGACAGTGTGTGTGTGTGTGTGTGTGTGTCACTGTTGCCATGGAGCTTATGTCTGTCTCCTTTTAAAACATCAACGCCAGCCCTAGCCGGATTGGCTCAGTGGATAGAACATCAGCCTGCGGATTGAAGGGTCCCAGATTCAATTCTGGTCAAGGGCACATGCCCTGGGACTCAATCCCCAATAGGGGGTGTGCAGGAAGCATCTGATCAATGATTCTCTCTCATCATTGATGTTTCTATCTCTCTCTCCCTTTCCCTTCCTATCTGAAATTAATTAAAATGTATTTTAAAAATAAAATAAACATCAACCCCACCAGGGCTACGACTCTGTCTTGTTCACGGCTCTGTCCCAGGCACATGTAGGCACATAGCCAGTATCTGGTGAAGGAGTGATTCAGGAGCTGAGGGACTCCTTACCATGGGGAGCAGCCTTATGTGTTCTCTAAGGCCATAGGGCAAAAGGCTGACCATACAGGGAAGTCAAAGGGAGACATATTTTGACCTTCCACCAGAAAGGACCTTGAGAAAACCAGAGCTTCTGGGAGCAGCCTATTGCCTAAGCTGACCAGGTTGGGGGCAGAGATGGGTCTGGAGGGACATGGAGGAAGCTGACTTGCTTCAAGGCAGACCTGAAGGGCCGCTGAGGGCCCTTCCAACCACTGCATCTAGGACTTGCCTCATGGTCACATTGTGATAGGTAACTGCACAAAATGTCCACTCTCAAGTCAGACATAACCAGGTTCAAATCCTGACTCCTCCATTCAGCTGTGTGACCTTGGGCATGTTACTCAGTGTCTGAACCTGTTACCATGTGGAGATACTAATGGCACAACACCTACCTCACAAGTTGGTTGAAAGCTTTAGATTCAAATGGTCACACAGGTCCAGCCTTTAGCTCAGCATCTGGCACGCCGCCCGTCTCAAGCATCAGCTGTGATTACCGGGCTGGAGACGCGCCAGGGGGGGCTGCTTCCCAGGGCCCCGGGAACAGGGACAGGCACATGTGAAGTGGGGGAAAGACGGAACAAGCAGCACAGCTGGCCATTTACACAGGCTGAAGGATGGGTGTGTGAGGTTAATTATACCATTCTCTTTAACATTGAGTGTGTTTGGCCCTAGCCAGTGTGGCTCAGTGGATAGAGAGCCTGGACCAAAGGGTCCCGGGTTTGAGTCTGGTCAAGGGCATGTACCTTGGGCACAGTCTCCTCCCCGGCGCGGGCTCCTGCAGGAGGCAACCAGTTGATGTGCATCTCTGACACTGATGTTTCTCTCTGTCTTTCCCTCTCTCTTCCACTCTCTACCCCCCCCCCCCCCCCCCCGCAAATGAAACATTGTGTGTTTGAAAATGTTCATAATGAAAAAGTTAAAATCTTTCTCTAGAGGAAAACAACAGCGACAGGCAATTTTACTGGTGAGTTTTACAAACCCTTAAAGGAACAGCTCTAGCTGTTCGGTTCAGTGGATAGAGCGTCGGTCCTCCTCGGACTGAAGGGTCCTGGGTTGGATTCTAGTCAAGGGCAAGTACCTCAGTTGTAGGCTCAATCCCTGGTCCTGGTGGTTGGGGCGCGTGTGGGAGGCAACCAGTCAATGTGTGTTTCTCTCACATGGATGTTTCTCTCCCCCTCCCTTTCTCTCTCTCCCTCTCCCTCTCTCTCTCTCTCTCTCTCTCTCTCTCTCTCTCTCTCTCTCTCTCAAATCAATGGAAAAATATCCTATCTTCTGGTGAGGATTTACAATAACAAAAATATCTTTTTAAAAATATATATTTTATTGATTTTTTACAGAGAGGCAGGGAGAGGAATAGAGAGTTAGAAACATCGATGAGAGAGAAACATCGATCAGCTGCCTCCTGCTCACTCCCTACTGGGGATGTGCCCGCAACCAAGGTACATGCCCTTGACCGGATTTGAACCTGGGACCCTTCAGTCCACAGGCCAACGCTCTATCCACTGAGCCAAACCAGTTAGGGCCAAAAATATCTTTTAAGGAACAAATGATTCCAAACTTATGTAGACTTTTCCAGAGAATAAAAAAGAGGGTATTTTTCTTCAAATCATTCTATGAGGCTGATACAACTTTGATACCAAAATTAGACGAGGCCAGGAAAAATAAAGGGAAACTACAGCCATTTCATTTACAAAGGGAGTTGCAGAATCCTCTCCTAACTATCAGTGAATCAGATTCAACAATATGATAACACCATGAGCAAGTGAAGTTTATCCCAAGAATATAGGATGGTTTACTATTAGGAAATCTATGTCATACTCTACCTTAACAGATAAAGGAGAAAAATCTCATGACCTTCTCTACAGATGCAGGAAAAGCGTTTGATAAAAATCAGCACCTATTTATCATAACCATTCTTAGTAAACGAAAAGTAGAAAGGAGCTTCCTTAACTTGATAATGGATATGAACCCAAAAGTATATATAACCTACGAACAAGAACTGCAAAATGTGTTCTGTTTCAGTAATCACATTATTGGTGGGAGAGCCGGTATTGTTATTCTGAGAGTGTTTTGTGGATAGTGTGAGGTAGATCAAATGAATAACTGATTGATATCATTGATAATTTATATTCTTTGGTAAAGAGTACATAAAATTAACCATTTTAAGTGTACAATTCAGTGGCATTAAGTACATTCACACTGGTGAGCAACTATCACCACTAGCTCCAGAATCTTTTCATTATCCCCCAACATAAACTCGGTACCCATTACACACTAACTCCCCATTCTTGCTATCCTCGCCATTGGTAGCCATTATTCTACTTTCTGCCTCTATGAATTTGACTATGTACCTCATATAAGTAGAATATACAATGTCCGCCCATTTGTCCCTGGCTTACTGCACTTAGAATGTTTTCAAGGTTTTTTGTTGTTTTTTTTAAAATATATTTTATTGATTTTTTACAGAGAGGAAGGGAGAGAGATAGAGAGTTAGAAACATCGATGAGAGAGAAACATCGATCAGCTGCCTCCGGCACATCTCCTACTGGGGATGTGCCCACAACCCAGGTACATGCTCTTGACCGGAATCGAACCTGGGACCTTTCAGTCCGCAGGCCGATGCTCTATCCACTGAGCCAAACCGGTTTTGGCATCAAGGTTTGTCCTTGTGGTAGCATGTATCAGAATTTCATTCCTTTTAAAATATATATATTTTTACTCATTTCAGAAAGGTAGGGAGAGGGAGTGGGAGAGATAGAAACATCAATGATGAGAGAGAATCATTGATTGGCTGCCTCCTGCATGCCCCTCACTGGGGATCAAGCCCACAATCCAGGCCTGTGCCCTGACCAGGAATCGAACCCTGACCTCCTGGTTCATAGGTTGATGCTCAGCCACTGAGCCATGCCAGCTGGCTCATTCCTTTTTTTAAAAAAAAAATATATATTTTTATTGATTTCAGAAAGGAAGGGAGATAGAAACATCAATGATGAGAATTATTGATCAGCTGCCTCCTGCACACCCAACTGAGGATGGAGCCTGTAACCCTATTACTTGACCAGGATGTTGAACATTTTTTCATGCGCTTATTTATTGCCCCTTTTATATCTTTTTTGGAGAAATGTCTACTCAAGTCCATTGCCGATTGTTTGAATTGGGTTATTTGGTTTTTGTTGTTAAGTTTCAGGAATTATTTATATATTCTGATTATTGATCCTTATCAGGTATGTGATTGTAAACATTTTCTACCATTCTGTGGATTGCTTTCTGTTTAAAGCTTCCTTGATACAAAAAAGTTTTAAATTTTGATAAAGTCAAATTTATTTTTTTAATCCTCATCTGAGGATATTTTTCCCATTGCTTTTCACAGAGAGTGGAAAGGAGGAAGGGAGGGGGAGATAGAGGCGAGAGAGAAACATTGATGGGAGAGAGACATATCAATTGGTTGCTTCCTGCAAGTACCTGTCAGGGGCCAGGGATGGGGATCAGGAATGGAACCTACAACCCAGGTATGTGCTCTTGATGGAAATGGAACCCAGGGCCCTTTGATGTGATGTCCCAGACTCTAACCACTGAGCAACGCTGGCCAAAGCCACAGGAACTCTCTCTCTTTAAAAATTAATCCTCACTCGAGGGTATTTTTCCATTGATTTTTAGAGAGAGTGGAAGAGAGAGGGAAAGAAATATTGATGTGAGAGAAACACAATTGGTTGGCCTCCTGCAAGCACCCCTAACAGGGCGGGGGCCCAGGAGGAGCCTGCAGCTGAGGTACATGCCCGTGACCGGAATCTAACCTGGGACTCTTTGGTCCGCAGGCCGCCGCTTTATCCACTGAGCCGAACCAGCTAGGGCCCACAGGATGTCTCTTACTCACACTGCTTGTAACAGCTAAAAACTAGAAACTGAAATGGCCATTCTCAGGATGAACAAATAATCAGTGGCTTGTTTGCACAACGGCATCGTCAACAGCCATACAAAGTGTATGAACTATGAAACTTAGTAATATGTTGAGTGAAAAAAACAAGTAACAAAGACCAAAAATAATATGAGGCTCTCTACATAAAAGTTCTAAACTAAACAAAATCAAACCGCCTATTGTGTAGGCACGTGTAGTGAGCACGGAACAGCAAACACGGAGTTCTGGGTGGGGGCGCCCTGGACGGGGACAAGGAGACGGTGGGTGGTAAGTCCTGGCGATAGTCTGGCCAGCCCCTTGGGTTTGGCAGCGGGTACAGTGGAATAATATTTGTTGATTTAAATGATAAATAGATGACTTTTTTAAAAGAGGACCATGCAGGGGTCGCTGATGATGGCGGCCGTTAACCAAAGGTGACGTGAGCCTGTTCTGCTCCTCGGCGGCCTCCCCAGGAAAGGAAACTGGCGGGACCAGTGCCCGGCCAGCGCGGACCCAAGGGTGGGCGGGCGGCGACCGTTTTCACTTTTCTCTTCCTGTTTTTCCAGGACCGGGGAAGCAGCTCAGAATGTCCAGTCTTTTCCAATTCCCACATGCTTCCCTAATTTAGAGCGAATTCATAGAAAATAAAGTCTTTTTCCATCTGGGAAGACGCTGGAGATCCTCCCTCCGGGGTGAGGCCCCGGCCCGGCGTGGGGGCCCGCGGCCGCCCCCACCCCGATCCGGCCCCGCGGACAATCAATCCGCGGAAGCGCTCCGGCCAACTCGTCCCTAACGGGAGGCCCCGGGGGGCGGCGGGGCGGCGGCACATGGTGGGTCAAGCGGCCCTTGGGGGTCCCGGCCCTCAGATGCCGGCGTCGGGCTGCAGGAACGAGGCCCCGAGATACCCCTCCTGGGCGCCTCCTGCTCACCCAGCGCCCGGGGCCCAAACCCGCGCTCGAAGGGCCGGGCCACGACCCCGGGGCCGGCGACGGACAGACACCCTGCAGCGGTGGGTAACGTTCGGGGTCCCGCGCTCGGCTCTGCGGGCGGAGCAGGCCGGAGCCTCTCCCTGCGGGGCGGGCGGCCGCAGCCCAGCAGCCTGGCGGGGCTCCAGGCCCGGCCCGGTGACATCACCAGCTCCTCCGAGCGGCGGGAGGGGGCCCCGAAATCCCCTAAAAACATTGTGAGTAATCGGCCCGCCCTCCAGGCGGGGCCCAGACCGAGGAGCCGGCCGAACCCGGCCGCCCGCCAGCCGCCCGCGGACCAGAAGCCCCCGTCCCCGGCGCAGCGCACTCGCCCCGGCCCCGGCCCCGGCGGCGCGCAGCCTCTCGGTGCCGGGCGCGCCGGTGGCCCCCCGCGCGGAGCGGCGGCGGCGGCGGACGCAGCGCGCAGGCGCGGCCAGTTCCCGGCAGTGACGCGGCGGCGGGCGCGCGCGGCGCATTTCCGCCTCTGGCGAATGGCTCCGCAGTAGCGCGCGCCGCGGGCCCAGCTGCGACCCCGGCCCCGCCCCCGGGATCCCGGGACCCCGGCCATGGACGGTGAGGGCGCGCCCGGTCCCCGGGGGGTGGCCGTGCGGAGGCGCGGGGACCGCGGCGGGAACCTGCGCGCCGCCTTCCGCCCCTTCCTGCGCGGAGGGGCCGTGGGGCGGGGCCGGGGCAGGGGGCTGACTCACCTTCCCTCCCGGGGGGACGGGACCTGGATCAGTAGGTGGCGGAGGGGGGCCTTTGACTCAGTTTCCCCCCAGGCTCCGGGGGCGGTTCTGAGTTCGTGTCCCTGTTCGGGGAGGAGGTGCCCGACTCAGTTTCCCCTTCGGATCCCGGTGGGAGGTGCCGCCTGCCGGTGTCCTTAGGAAAGTAGAAAGGCCCTGACTCAGTTTCCCCGAGTAGAGGGCGACCGCCATCCCCGTGTTCCCCGGGAGCAGGTGTCCTGGCTCCTCTCCCGCCCTGAGTTCCGCCCCGGCCCCCGGGAGCGGGCCCTGCCTCAGTTTCCCTGGGGGAGCTGGGAAGCGGCTTGTGCTGACCCTTTTCTCCCTCCCCTTTCAGACCTGTTCCCCCTCATCTTCCCCTCCGGTAAGTGGACCTCCCTCCCTCCCTAGAGCTGCCAGGGGTGGGGGCGGCGGGGCGCCGCCTGATGGGCTGTGTGTCCGCAGAGCCCGCCCAGGCCCCGGGCCCCTACGTGGAGATCATCGAGCAGCCCAAGCAGCGGGGCATGCGCTTCCGCTACAAGTGCGAGGGCCGCTCGGCGGGCAGTATCCCCGGCGAGAGGAGCACCGATACCACCAAGACCCACCCCACCATTAAGGTCAGCGGGGCCCGCGGGCCTGGCTCGGTGGGGAAGGTTTGCCTCCGGCCGTGCAGTCCGTCTGGGACTTGGGTCCGGACTTCCTGAGCCTCCAGCGTGCGCCCTGTGCTTTGGACAGATCATTGGCTACACGGGGCCGGGGACGGTTCGCATCTCTCTGGTCACCAAGGACCCCCCGCACCGGCCTCACCCCCACGAGCTGGTCGGGAAGGACTGCCGGGATGGCTTCTATGAGGCCGAGCTCTGCCCGGACCGCTGCATCCACAGGTGAGCTCCCCCAGGCCGCGGGGCCTCAGGGTGCGGTGGGAGCACAAGGGGAGGGCGTGTCACGTTACAGAGTCACTTCTTTCCGGACACGGGGCAGAATTCCTTACTGCTGCTGCGTCCCCAGCTCTGCAGGCAGATGTCTCCTCTCTCGAGCAGATCCACTTCATTGCAGCGCAGTGGGAAGCCATGTCAGATGGGGCTGGGGCCAATTACCTCTGACCCCAACCCTGTGGCTGCACCATCTCTTTCTAACGAGAAAGGAAACCTCAGAACCAACAGTCTCCCCTGGAGCTTACAAACCAGTTGACAGAGACAGGCTGTAAAGAAAAATGTAAATAATAAGCAAAATACTGTCCGAGAGAAATAATCTCATGGTGAAGATGAAACAGGAACAAGTCGGGAGAATAGCCCGGGGTGGGGACGCGAGGGAGCTGGCCTCATTGCTTTGAACTGGGAGGCTCAAGAAGGCCTCTTCCAGGGAAGATGAATGTGAGCTGGGGCAGGGAGGCACGGAGAGGACGTTCCGCACAGAATGCACATGCAGAGGCCTTGAAGGGGGACTGGGTTTAGCATGTTTGGAGAACAGAAAAGAAGCCGCTGGGACAGGGTAGGGAGCTGCAGGGGCTGTGGCTAGGGCCAGATCACAGACAGAGGGTCTTGTCAGCCAGAGTGAGGAGTGGGCTTCATTGCAGCGCAGTGGGAAGCCATTCCAGAGGGTTGAGCCTGGAGTGGTCTGGTGAGGGGAGAGTGGAGGAAGGGACAGACTGGGTGAGGCAGGAGGCCCAGGCGCTGCTGGAGGCAGTGCGACTGATGCCTGGGGGACTCAGCTTCCAGAACCTGGGGATCCAGTGTGTGAAGAAGCGGGACCTGGAGCAGGCCATCAGTCAGCGCATCCAGACCAACAACAACCCCTTCCAAGGTGAGGGCTGAGGGCTGAAGGCCTGGGCCTGTCTGGAGCACCCCCACCCTCTGTCACCCTTCCGCGGCCACTCCCTGCATCTCCCTCATTGGCCAAGACTCACAGTACAGATGGAATCTTGCTGGCCATTCCGTACACTCCCATTTTACCACGGGGGAAACAGACCCAGAGAGGGGACGTGACAGCCAGGGTCACACAGGTCAGTGATGGGTCTAGAGCCTTCTCTTCCTCTTCTAGGACGCCTACTGTTTCACATACCCTCAAACAGCCCTTCCTAGCCCCCAGCTCCCTGCCCCAGCCCCTGCCCCGGCTCTCCTGACCACCGGTTTTCCTGGCAGTTCCCATGGAAGAGCAGCGCGGAGACTACGACTTGAATGCTGTGCGGCTCTGCTTCCAGGTGACAGTGCGGGACCCATCCGGCAGGCCCCTCCGCCTGCCACCTGTCCTCTCTCATCCCATCTTTGACAACCGTGAGTGGCCAGGGAGTGCAGGAAGGGAGAGGAATGGGCCTGTGAGGAGGAACTGGTGGTTATGGCCTGCGAGGGCACTTTGGCTTCGTTCGGTCATCTGGCCTTTTCATCATCTCTGTGTCCTGTTCTGGCCCGGGAGGCAGGGCAGAGAAGACTCAGCTGCCCTGTGGAGTAGCGCCCAGGCCGGCAGGGAGTTAGACGAAAGGATGGCGTGCCCAAACTGTAGTCATGACTCCAGGAAATGACTCCCAGAAGCAAGACAATGTTAGAAAGTAATAATTCAATGATGAAAGCCGACAGGAAGTTCACAGATCAATTGCGCTGACATTAACTGCAGTCTTTAATTAAATAACCAAAAGGATGAATGAAAATAAAGGGCTCTTGCCCTGGCCGGTGTCTCTCAGTGGTTGGGCATTGTCCCATGCACCAAAAGGTTACCAGTTTGATGGCTGGTCAGGGCACATGCCTGGGTTGCTGGCTTGATCCCCGGTGGGGGGAGTGCAGGAGACAGCCTATTCATGTTATGTTCTCACATTGATGTTTCGCTCCCTCTCCATTCCTCTCTAAAAATCAATAGGAGTATTCTAAAAAAAATAAAAGGGCTCTAGGCCCTAAGGACAGGAAACTAGAATGAACAGGGGGTCAGGAGAGAAGGGTTCATTGCCAAAGTGGATGTAATAAACTGGGCCTTGAAGTCAGGTGGAGAAAGGAGGTGTGGCCAGACTGGTTCCCACTGGACTGTAAGCTCCATGAGGGCAGAAATGCTTAGGTTTGAGTCGTTGCATTCATGCCTGGAAGAGTGCTGTACACATGGTAGGGGCTGGTAAATAGTTGCTGACTTGGTTGGGGTGAGGAGCCAATGGGAATGGTTGAACCTTTGGCCGCAAAGGTGTGGTCCGCAAGCTCTGGATAGTCTGACTTTGGGGTGGACCAGGATGTTGCCTCTCCTGTAGGCCAGGCCTGGAGACCTCTGGTGGTTCAGGGCTTTCTTCCTTGTTCCCACCCTCCAGGCGCCCCCAACACAGCAGAGCTCAAGATCTGCCGAGTGAACCGGAACTCCGGGAGCTGCCTCGGGGGGGACGAGATCTTCCTGCTGTGTGACAAGGTGCAGAAAGGTACGTCCAGGAGGCAGGCAGGACTGGAGTGGGGTGAGGGCAAGGCTGAGCGGAGGTGGAGAGTCGGGACTGGCTCCAAACGCTCCCCCACCTCCTTGGGGAAGCCTGAGTATCTCGGGGAACAGGCATCGGCGATGGGCGGGCAGCGGGCTGTGGTGAGGCGAGCACACCAGCCACACTGCCGCTCCATCTCCTGCAGAGGACATCGAAGTGTATTTCACGGGACCAGGCTGGGAGGCCCGAGGCTCCTTTTCACAAGCCGATGTACACCGACAAGTGGCCATTGTGTTCCGGACACCTCCCTACGCAGACCCCAGCCTGCAGGCCCCCGTGCGCGTCTCCATGCAGCTGCGGCGGCCTTCAGATCGGGAGCTCAGCGAGCCCATGGAATTCCAGTACTTGCCAGACACAGGTACACAGCCGGGGAGGGTGACTCAGCCGAGGAGAGCGAGGCCAGGGCTGGGTGTATGGGGCTGTAGTTGAGTCTAAAGCTAGAGCTGGGTGGGATTAACACAGTAATCACATTCTCTCTTGCCTTGCTGAATAATAACAATATCCAAGACTGTTGAGCTCTTATGACACTCTTGCCTCTATTCCAAGCATATCAGCGCATTACCTGGTTTTATTCTCTCATGAACTTTTTGAGGCAGGAGATAGCATCTAATTGGCCTGAGGCCACACAGATAGTGAACCAGAGTCAGCAAGGGAACCCAGGCTTCTGGCTCCTTTTGCCACGCTGTGTCTTGTCACTGTCACACAGCCATGGTTTCGTCAAGGCCTTTGTGCATCTCACCACAGTAGGAACAGCCAGACTGATCCTCTATCCAGTGCCCCTCATCTAGCCTGTTTTCTGCCCTAGGAGCTTGGAAAGCAACCCCCAAACCAGCCATCAATTCATTCCACAAATAATTATTGAGTGCCCACTTGATGCCAGGGCCTGTGCCAGGTATTGTGAACACAAAGATGACTAAGACGTGGTCCCTGAGGTTCAGTCACATGAGGAAGACATGCAAAACAGAGGGACTTGTGAAACGGGGAGGTATGTGCTGGAGGCAGCGACATGGAGGAGGTGGCATTGAAATTGGAGAAAGATAGAGCACACTCCCCAGGCAGGTGGACCAGTGCCTGGAAGGGCAGGGTGCTGGAGCACGCACAGCGTGTTTGGGGCAGTTTTGTGGTGGGAGGTGACACTGGGCAGTGAGCAGGCCCAGGCAGGAGAGCCTTGAATGTTAGGCTTAAGACATTCATCTAGGGTTTCGTCCTGAAGGCAGTGGGCAGCCACCGAAGGTTTATAAGCAGAGAAGTGACGTGAGCAGATCTGGAAGCTCACCCTGGCAACAGTGAGTAGAGGATCTGAGAGGGAGAGACTGGAGGATGGGAGGCCATGCTGGACGGTGTCACAGAGTCCAGGAGGAGAAGACTCTGCCTGAGCCTTGCGGAGGGAATGGCAGAGACGCTACCATACGCTGCTGTCCTCCTCTGTTACCCAGCAGCCCCACAACCCTTTCTGAGTTTCACACACACCAAGCTCGTCCCGTCTCAGGACCTGTGTTCTCGCTATTGCCTCTGGAGTGCTTGGCCCCGGATCTCCATGTGATGGTCTTGCGCCAGCCTTTCCTGGCCATCTCTAAGCCAGACTCCCTGACGTCACCTTGGTACTGTTAACGCCACCGGTGTCTTAGTGCTTTTGTCACTGTATAGGTTGTCTCCCTGCCCCTCTGTCGCTGGGATGTCAACTCTTGGGAGCAGGAACCTTGTCTGGTTACTCAGGGCTATAGCCTCAGTGGCTAGGATGGAGCCTGGCACATAGTAGGTGGTTGGGAATCATATGTCAAGTTAGTGAATGGTGTGAGTGAGAGGAATATGTTGAGGATGATGCCAAGATTTCTAGATTTGGTGACAGGGCAGACAGGTGGGAGGGAACATGGGAGGAGAAAGAACCCGGTTTCTGAGGAGAGATGATGAGGCTGGCTCTGGACTGATGGTGTTGAGTACCTTGGAGTTACCCAATTGCTGCTGTAGTTAGGAAGACAGTTCGGAAAGCTCTGGACTGAACTCTCACGCCATCAGAGAAGAACAGAGCCTCTGCCATGCCTCAGCTGTCCCAGAGCACAAAGAGATCACCGCCAGGCCTGGATCGAGGTGGAGAGGACCTAGGATGTGAGCAGTGCAAGTAAGAGGATAAGCTGAGATTGGGGCCTCATGAGGACCCCTGCTCTCCCAGACCAGGGCCCTTTACTTGGAGGCACTCGTGTGCCCTTCAGAGGAGACAGATTCAGACAGCGGCGTCTCAGGAAGCTGTGGGATTCTTAGAATCATTGAGTGTCATGCAGCTCTTCTCACTGACTAGGAAGGTTTGGACAAAGGGTTGCAGGGAAGCTTGGCTCATCACCTTCCTCCCGAGGGCCCTTTGAGAGCTTGGGGGTCTAGCTGAAAAGAATAAGACTCATTTCTCCCCGTTACTTTCCCAGATGATCGTCACCGGATTGAGGAGAAGCGCAAAAGGACATACGAGACCTTCAAGAGCATCATGAAGAAGAGTCCTTTCAATGGTGAGGTGGGGAGTGGGGAGAGTTAGAAGGCATGGGTGGGGAGTGGAGACCCCAGGGGCCAAGAACTGACCCAGACTTGCTCCACAGGACCCACCGACCCCCGGCCTCCTCCCCGGCGCATTGCCGTGCCTTCCCGCAGCTCAACTTCCGTCCCTAAGCCAGGTAACGATTTCCTATTATCCCACTGGAATTATAGGCTCAAGTCTGTTCAGCCTGTGGCTCACACATCCGCTGGGAGAGAACAGAGCAGTCAGTCTCATCCGCAGGTGTCTGACGACTGCTGTGTGTTGGGCTCATGTTTCTCAGGGCGTGCAGCCTAATTATCTCTGCCAGAGCCACCTGGGAGTGGTAATGATGCAGATTCCCGGGCCCATTGCACATCTGGAATCAAGCTTTGGAAGTGTGGTCAGGAACCAGCTACTTCCTGGGGACACTAACGCACAGTGAGGTCTGAGAACCACTGTGCCAGTTAGAAACTCCATATTGGATACCTAGGGATCCAGAGTTAAAAAGCCCACCGTCTCTGCCTTCAGCTCTCAGTTGAATTGGGGAAACAAAGAAACACGTCTAAAGTAGCAAAATGTACGTCCTGGTGTGTGGCTCAGAAAAGAGTGATGTAGTGCCCCGCTGCAGACAACACTGGCTGGATACTCCTTGGGCCCATGCCCTCCTGGGACTTGGCTTTTCAGCTCTGAGATGACATTTTACCAGCCGACCTCTGAAAGCATCCCTTCCTCTAAAAGGCTGAGAGAGCTTTCTGGGCTGGAGTGAATAGAGCTCCACGGAGGTGGGGCTGGACCTGGACCCCCAGCCTGGTCAGACTGGGTAAAGGGTGCTGGCAGGGACTCCACAGGGAGGGGTTGGTCCTGTGCATACTGATGGGCTGGGATACAGAAGACGGGGTGGGTCTCAGGCTTCCTCTGACCCTTGTCTCTCTGTCTCTCTTCCAGCTCCCCAGCCCTATCCCTTCACGCCATCCCTCAGCACCATCAACTTTGAGGAGTTTTCCCCCATGGTCTTTTCTTCTGGGCAGATCCCAAACCAGCCCTCAGCCTTGGCACCAGCCCTTGTCTCAGCCATGGCACCAGCTCTGGTTCAGGGCCCAGCCCCAGCCCCAGCCCCTGTCCCAGTCATAGCCTCAGCCTCCAGCCTTGCTCAGGCTGTGGCCCCGCCTGCCCCCAAGCCCACCCAGGCAGGGGAAGGGACACTGACGGAGGCCCTGCTACATCTGCAGTTTGATGCTGATGAAGACCTGGGGGCCCTGCTGGGCAGTAATACTGACCCAGCCGTGTTCACGGACCTGGCCTCCGTCGACAACTCTGAGTTTCAGCAGATGCTGAGCCAGGGTGTCTCTATGGCTCCCCACACAGCGGAGCCCATGCTGATGGAGTACCCTGAGGCTATAACACGCCTGGTGACAGGGTCCCAGAATCCCCCTGACCCAGCTCCTGCTCCCCTGGGGGCCGCTGGCCTCGCCAACGGCCTCCTCTCAGGGGATGAAGACTTTTCCTCCATCGCAGACATGGACTTCTCAGCCCTGCTGAGTCAAATCAGCTCCTAAGTGGGTGACCCCTGCCTTGCCCAGAGCACTGGGTTGCAGGAGATTGAAGCCCTCCCAAAGCAAGCACTTATGGATTCTGGGGGGAGGGGTGCTCCAACTGCCCCCAACTTCTTTGGGTGATGATGTCTTTGTGGTGGTGGGGGGTTGCATTTTATTCTTTCATTGGCCATATCTATCTCTCATTTCGGAGGTGCTTAAGCAGAAGCATTAACTTCTCTGGAAATGGAGTTGGGAGGACTCAGACCCTTCCCTTGTCCTGATGTTCAGCTCCTCTGTAGGGAATTCTGGAGGCTCCACCCCACCTTCCAGCTTCTAGTACCTCCCAGAGAGGGACAGGCTGGAGCTATGGCCTTGGAGGCCACAAAGCCTTATTATCAAGTGTCTTACTCAAACCATGGGTTCATTTACACTTGAGCCAAAATGATGCCCCTGTGACCAGCTCTTCGGTGGTGCTGGCATTTCCCTTGTGCCTAACACCAGCATTTGAGAGGCTGGACTTCCTGCCCTGCCAAGGTCTCTGCCGGCTCTGGCTTTGCTCAGCTGTGGCTGAGGAGACTGGTGGGACAGCTCTGGCCCTCTCCTCTCCATATCCAGGGAGGTTAGGTCTGAGACTTTTCTGTTCCCCTTTTTCAAGTGCCTTAATAGAAGGGCGAGTTGTTTGCAGAGTGGGGAGAGGGCAGGCTGGCAGCTCTCCAGTCAACAGGCTCAATTTTTACTGAAGAATCAAAGCAGTTGGACTCTTGCTCTTACTCTGAACTAATAAATTTGTTGCCAAGGCTAACAGATTTGCCTTCTTTAATCGCACTCCTTGGCTGGTCATGTCAGACGGGCCTTGGTGATACAGACTTGGATGAATATTTAGTCATTGGGGAGCTCGCAGTCTGAGGACGCCCTTGGAAACCCTAGTCGCTGTCCAGTGGATGAGAGTAGACCGCCAAGGGGTGGGGTTCTCAGGGTAGTGAAAGCCTACAGCGCCTATTGGCTGTGGAGCTTCAGCTCGTAGATAAACAGGGAGGTGGATGTCAGAGAGGGGCCAGCCAGCGTTTGTAGGTGATCAGGGAAGAACGGGGTGGGCAGGTTCACTGGGGCCAGGCTGTGAAAGATCAAGAATGCTGACTGAGGTTTGGACTTCATCTTTTGGGTGGACAAGGGAGAGAGTGTATCTGTGGGGGAAGTAAGTGCCAGGTAAGGTCTGTGGTCTTAGGACCAAGGACCTAAGAAATCTCAACTCGGCAGCCCCAGAGGCCTTAAAAGCCAGGCCACCACCCGAAGGGCTGGAACAGAGGCATTTCCGGTTCGGCCTGATGCATGCGCAGTAGAGCAGGATTCCGGTGCACTAGGCCCGGCCTTAATGAGTGCGCATGCGCACATGTAGTATTGTGTGCCCGGAAACCAGGTAACGCGCTCGGGGAAAACCCCTGCCCTGTAGCAGATGACGTCTGTGTTCCGGGTTTTGCACTGTTGCAGGCGGGTGAAGGCAGGGGCAAGCGATTTATCAGTGGGACTTGCTGCAACAGCTAGCGAGGCCCGTGGGAGCACGGTAGACTGGGTGCAGGGGCGGCGGAATGTTGTGAAACCGGAAAACGTCTGTAGCGTGGACCTCGCTGCAGCCTCTTGGTCAGGGGGCGGGGTCAGCGGCGGGGCCTGAAACAGGGTGAGCTCCTCGGGGTCGGCACCAGCGGCACTTCCGTGCGAGGGGCGGAGCCTGACCGTGGTGGCCGGGTCTTGACCTGCCGGGCAGCCCTGGGGAGGCGGGGCTTGAGGGAGCCACGTCCTGGGCCGCCGGGGGAGGGGCCTTGTCTGGTGAGAAGCCTAACCCTGACCCTGACCCTGACCCGAGGAAGCGGATGGCGGGGCAGGAGCTCCCCGAAACGTGGCCAACCTGGGGCATAGAGGGGCACTCCTGCCACGCCTCGCTTCGCTCTTGGCATTCCCAGCGTCCGCGTCCGCGTCCGGCAGTGTCCTCCCGTGACCCCGGAAGCCCTCTAACGGCCCTTCCCACACTTCCTGAGTGACCTCATCCTGCTCAGGGAGCACCGGCCCCAAATTCTTATCTCCAGCCTAGACCTCTCTCTCCTGCATGCCAGTCCACTGGCCATCTCACACCGGCGTCCCCCTCCAAAGAGCCATTTCAAATGACCAGAGCCCTCCCCAGCCTACTCTCCCCATCTCAGCTCTGCCCCTGTCCTCCTCCTGGGGCTACCACTGTGGACGCTGCATTTTCTCCCCAAGCCAGGTCCTGGCAAGTCTGCCTCCTTCTCCCATCTCCACCCCTAGCACGCCTCGTTAGGCTTCCACTACCTCCCAGCAGGGCTGCTGCTACAGCCTCCTCCCTGGCTTTACTTTTCCTGCAGCCAAATCTCACTTCCTTAGTCTCATTTCGAACATCTATCAACGACATGACCAGATCTATTTTCTGCAGACACACACCCAGAGAGCGACCAGAGCCTTCCACACTGGCCGGTGAGGGCTGCTCAGCATAGCCCAGAGCAGGTAGAAGCTGGACGTGTTGGGAACTTAGTCCGGGACCCCTAGTGCACCCTTCACAGCCCTTTCTGAGTCAGCTCCAGCCTCTTGCCCTGATGCCGGTCCAGCAGTCCCCAGACTGGTGCTGCCCAGAATGCCTTCAACCCAACCTTCAAAACCCAGCCCTCACTACCTTCCGCATGAAGCCTGACACCCTGACGCTGTGACTCAAAGCCTAGTGCAGCCAGCCAGAGCCTGAGTTAATGGTGAGCCCAGCCAGCCTGCAGGAGCGGGGCAGGCATGTGACGCTGGGCAAGTCCGTGCCCTGTTGGGGCCTCAGATCCAAAAACGGGTTTAGATGCAATTCAGGTTTGGATCTGCTCATGGGAAAGGGCCCAGCCTGGTGAGTGGTCATAGGCTGGTGAGGAGAAAAGTAGGTCAAGGACTGATTTCCTCCAGGCAACTGAGGCACAGACACCGCCACTCTGGAACTGGGACTGGGCCCTGTGCCATCTGGCCCTTCGGGAGGGGGAGTAGGGAGTGCCAGGCTTGGGAGCTCGGTGACTAGAGAGGAAAGGAGGGGCTGCGCGGGGGCGGGGAGGGCCTTGCAAGGTGAAAAGGGGGTGGTCAGGGTCCTTGACCCCTAAACTCCATCTCTTCCCTGTCCTGCTGACCCACCCTCTGCCCCAGATCTCAGCCCCTCAGGTTTGGTTCCAGGGCAGGGACCTGGCTGGGCCTAGTTTGGACAACCAAGCAGAACAGGTGTGGGGTGTGGCCACCTGCTTCCCCACAGACCAAAAGAATGTTTGTGGAAGAGAAGCCAAAGGGCGGCCGAGCATCAGAGACCCTCAGTGAGTGCCAGCCCAGCCCTGGGCCCATGTCCCCTGGGCCTGCCTTTCTGACAGGTCCTGGGAGCTTGGCTGGGGTCTCTGAGGGCAAAACCCCTTCCCCTGTCATGAACATCAAACACAAACAGACACAAATTGCAGTGGCTTCTTTAATCCCTGAAGTCCCCTTTTCTCACAGAATATTTACACACAGGATGGGGCAGGGGAAACTTCGCCACCAGTAATGGGCTGGGGAGTGGGGGCAGTGCCAAGACGCGCCTCTGCGCAGGGAGAGTTCCTGAGGGGGCCCGGGCCCTGAAGGACCTGGGCAGTTCTGAGCAGGTCCACAGCCGGGCTAAGGCTGGACCAAGCGGCTCAGGCCAAGTCCGTGGCAGGTGAACCCAGATGCTGCGAGGCCAGGAGCAGGCGGTTGTTGTTCCGCAGGTTGCGAACCTCCTCCTCCAGGGCTGCTCGGTCTGCCTTCTCCTGGGGGTTGCGGGGGAGAGGGGCGAGGGAGCAGGAGTCAGAATGGTGGGTCCCTTCCCTGACGCAGCCCTGCGACTCCCCCACAAACCCCAGCCACCCTGTCACCTTCTGCAGGTCCTCCTGCAGCTTCCTGAGCAGGGACTCCAGGTGAGAGACCTTCTCTGACAAGCTCCTGGGTTCTGGCCTGAGGACATGGGGGTCAAGACTCAGTTGAACTGAGGCAGCAGTCAGTACCACAGCTGGCCCCAGACCCACCGGAGAGGGCCCCCCAGTCTTCTCAGACATATGTACGTGCTTAAGGCCACTGAATGGGCACAGATGGTGGTCGCACAGACACAGTGAAGGGAATAGACTGGGGGGGGGAGCCTTACTCAGCATCAGATTTTGGGGCTCCCCTGGTATCTCCACTCTCTGGGATGGGCTGTCCTGCGGGGAAAGAGGAACAGCAGATTGGTAAAGGAAGTAAGAGCCGCCTCCTGGCTCCTCCCCCCAGCACTCACCCTCCCGGGACAGCGACTCCAGGATGGTGTTGCAAGTGGAGGCGATTTCCGAGATGGACTGCCACTCGTCTTCCAGAGTCTCCATGCCCGCCTCCGACATGACTGGGCACAAAGAGGTGGGCTCAGCGAGGGAAGCCCCGGCAGCCTGCCCACGGCCCACGGCCCACCTCCGACCCTGTGCTCCACCTTGCGCCAGACTCACTTTTGCTGATGGAGTTTCGAAGAGACAAGGTTCGTGGCAGGAAGGAGGCCCTCATCTCTGGGGCCGGGTCGCCTCTGTCCTCACCGCCACTGGGGCTGGCTGGGCCCTCCTGAGGCGGGAACGGGTATGGGTGCCGTGATGCCCACCATCACCGCTGTGCCCACCCCTGCTGGTAGGGCTCCAGAGCCTGGTTTCTGCTCACCTGGGTGGGGGGTGTCTCCCTGCCAGCACCAGGAGGTGACGGCTTGGCCGTGGTTGCCAGGAGGAGGTCTGGGGTGGTGTTGGGCAGGACTGGGGCCTCATCGGACAGGGAGCTGGGGAGAGCAAGGAGAGCTCAGCACTGGAAGCTGCACCATGGCCCTTGCTTGCAGAGGCCGCCTGCGCAGTCTCACTGGGCTGCAGGAGAGCGAGGGCGAGAGGGTGCACCTGCAGGGCGATGGCGAGTTCTGGCTGCACAGGAACTCAGTCCGCTCCTCGGCTAGGTCCCCAGGCCCCGGAGGACCGCTGCCCTCGCTCAGGCACACGTGCAGCAGCTGCTTCGTGGAGGGCATCAGGGCCTCCTCAGGGGCCTCTTCCTGCACCGGCTCTGGGGCCCCACGCCGGCTGGGCTCCTGCAGGGACAGCCTGTACAGCTCCGAGAAGCTCCTGGGGGAGGAGGGGAGCTTCAGGTAGGAAGGCCCCGTCCCCAGCTTCCTGCACACCCCGCCCCACCCCCAGCTGTCGAGGCTCACTTCCAGGAGGAGAGCTCTCCACACTCCCTAACACTGAAAAAACGTTAGCCTGGCTACTGGCCGCTTTTCCAGACTTTAATCCAAATCGCAGTGCTGCCCTGTGTGTCCTAGGCACATCACTGTCCATTTCTCCGCCTGTGAAATGAGGCAACAGTCCTGACCTCATACCTTCCTGTAAGGGTTTAAATGACACAGGTACATGCCCGGCTGGTGTTGCTCAGTGGGTGAGCGTCGACCAATGAACCAGGAGGTCACGGTTCGACTTCCGTCAGGGCACATCTCTGATTACCGGCTCTATCCCCAGTGCGGGGCGTGCAGGAGGCAGCCGACCCATGATTCTCTCTCATCACTGATGTTTCTATCTCTCCCTCCCTCTCTGAAATCAATAAAAATATATTTTAAAAAGATGACACAGGTGAATCATTTAGCATAGAGATCCAAAAGCTACTGTTTGGGAACCAAATCCAGCCTTTGCCTTTTCTGCCCGTTTCTTAACTAACGCAAGCTGAGAAAAGCTGAAAGAAATCAGAACATTTCATGACACGAGAAACTCATACAACTCAAAGGTCAGTGTTGGTAAGGCTCCAGCAGAACTGGGCACACGCATGGCTTCACCGGGCCCAGGAGGACAGGGCTGCCCAGAGACGGGGCCTGGAGTTTCTCCCGAGGGGCGGGCCCTCAGCAGCTGCTGGCGACGCAGGAGGAGCCGCCCGGCCCTCCCGCTGCCCGCACCCACGCGGGCGCCCTGACCTGCGGGGCCGGCCGCTCTCATCCGGGGGCAGGACGGTGATGCAGACCTTGGGCGCGGAGCGCAGCCGCTGAGCCGCGGCCTCGGGGCCCAGGCTGGGCAGCGTCTGGCCGCACACGCGCAGCAGGCGCGCCCCGGGCCGCAGCCCCGCCGTCTCCGCGAACGTGAAGCGCTCCACGTGCGTGACGAAGCCCTCGGCATCCACTTCGAAGCCCAGGCGGCCCTGGCCGTCGCGGGGCAGCGCCAGCTCGCGGGTCTCGCAGCCGCGGCTCACCAGCTGGGGCGGAGCGAGGCATGAGCGGGTCGGGCGGAGGAGGGGTCGCCCCAGCGCCAGCCCCGGGAACCTCGCCCACGGCCGCACAGACCTCCCCCCATTGAGCCTGCAACCGAGGTATGTGCCCTTGACCAGAGTCAAACCCGGGACCCTTCCGCCCACAGGCTGATGCTCTACCCACTGAGCCCGGCCGATGAGGGCTCGGGCTCGGAGACCAGGGTCACCCGCCCCAGGGCCCGCAGTCCCGGCTCTGCCCAACTCGGGCGGGGCTGCCCCACGACCGCCCACCGCAGGCTCCGCCCCGGCGCCCCGCCCTCCTCCCGGCCTCACCTGCAGGCGCGCCACCACCTCGCCCACCGCCTGCTCCGGGGGGCCGTCGAACCGTAGGGTGATCGCCTCCCCGCGGCCGTGGTACAGGTCGAGCTGCTGCTCCGAGAAGGTCCAGGCCAGCACGTCGCGACAGGCGCAGTTAAAGACGACCCGGCCGTCGCGTGGCACCACCAGCACCAGCGCCTCGGCCGAGATGCCCAGCAGGCAGGGCACCTCGGGGTGGTCGGGGCCGCCTGCCTGGGCCCCGGCCGCGCCCCGCGCCCCGGGCGCCGCACGCACTCCCCACACCAGCGCGCCCGCCGCCTGCAGCTCGGCTCCCGCGCCCCGAGGGGACGCCCGCCGCCGCACGCCCAGGGAGGGCAGGCCGAAGCGTGAAGCCGAGTCCAGCGACGTGGTGGTCACCTCGTTGGTGGCCAGGTCCTGCAGGTACTGCTGGCGCGTGCGCGTGGCCATGGTGTGGAACTGGCGTGCGTGGCCCGCCGCCTGCTCGCCATTGAGCGCCTTGGCCAGCAGGAAGGCCCGGAAGTCGGCATTGGCCGGGAAAGGGCCTCCACCTAGGGGCAGAACCGGACCAAAGGCTGGGGTGTCCTGGGTGCGGCTCACGGCCACCCTACAGGGAGGAAGACGGTAGTCAGGGGCCACAGGAAGGACCCAGGGAGGCCTGTCCAGGGCAGAGCTGGGGCCGCCCCGGCACCCACCTGTAGGAGGTGTGCGCAGTGCAGGGCGCCTGTGCCCGCACCACCAGGAACACGTGCTGAAAGTGTGAGCGGATGGTGCTGGGGCAGAAGGGCTTGCTGCCTGGCTCCTGGAACACGATGGTCACGATGTTGTTGCCGATGTGGCGCTTCCGCAGGAGCTGGGGGGAGGACGGCGGGGGTGTGAGTGGGACCTGTCTGCCCCAAGTCCCTCCGTGCTCGAGCAGGGCAGAGCCTGGGCACCGGTGGATCCGCCACCTTTGAGGAGCGTTAGCCCCGGGGAGGGTTGTTGCAGGTCATCAGAGCTCAAGCCAAGGCTCCAAGATTGCCATCCCCAGAGCACCCCCCCTGGCTCCCCTGAAGCCCCGGACACCCCCACCCCAGCCCCTCACACCTGCTGCTGATTATTGGGGGTGTAAGGCAGCATCGTGGACACGTGGAACATGATCTCGTGGTCCTGGTACACGGTGTACAGCGAGTGCGTGCCCGTGGAATCCGCTGGGACACAGGGAGAAAGGGCCGTCTGGGGGACTTGCCGGCCATCTCTGCCCGGAGTCAGGAGCCTCGGTGCCCCCGCCCCGCAGGTGGACAGCCCCTTCAGGCCACCAGCCCGTGTCCAGGCCACGAGGCTTCCAGCCTTGGCGGCTCCCTTTCCCCTTCCCCCACAGGTTCCAGCCTCCAGCCTGGGGTCAGGTTGGGGTGTTGACAGAATGAAGACAGAAATAAGAAATGGCCTGCTAAGAGGGAGGCAGGACAGATGTCCTAGGGGAGGACAGATATTGGCCCAGGCACCAGCACGTGCGGAGCAATGAGAGTGGAAGGCAGGCAGGAGGTGCTCCATAAAACCCCCTCCTAGGGCCTGGGCCCGTCTGGCTAGGAGGCAGGCGCTCTCCGGAGTGGAATGTGCGTTTGATGGAGGGGGTGGTACCTCCAGACCATCTTGGATCCAGCTCAGTCCCAGCCCCTCCTCCAGCCCATGGGTTTGCCTGTGCATCCCCTGACCCATGTCCCCAGCCACCCAAGGAACTCTCCACTCCTGGCCCCACCCCTAGGACAATATGAGACAGAAAAGTGACAAGACAGTTGGTTCTCACCAAGGCATCCTGCCCCTCAGCACAGGGCTGCCCACCCCCCTCCAACCCCAGCTTCCTGGGTCTCAGAGGATATTTTTCCATTGACTTATTTTTTTTTTTTTTTTAGAGAGAGAGAGTGGAAGGGAGAGGGAGAGAGAGAGAGAGAGAGAGAGAGAGAGAGAAACATCGATGTGAGTCCCAACATCAATTGGTTGCCTCCCACACGCGCCCCAAACAGGGCTGGGGATTGAGCCTGCAACCGAGGTATGTGCCCTTGACCAGAGTCAACCCCAGGACCCTTCAGCCCACAGGCTGATGCTCTACCCACTGAGCCAAACTGGCCAGGGCTGGGTCTCACTTTTGGTGTCCAGCTGGGCCCGGTAGCTCTCAAAGCCTTTGAGCCGCACCACGTCGCCCAGCAGCGTGAGGAACTGCATGAAGGCGGGTCCTGCCTCCTGGTTGTTGTACATCTCCTCTTCCGAGCCCTGGCCCGCCCGGCAGTACAGGATGCCCACCTTGCGCTGGAAGCTCAGCTGGGGGCAGGGAAGGCACAGGCGGAAGACACGGGCCTCAGTCCCTCCCAGTCCCCGGCACCGGGTCTTGGGGAATGGATGGGACGCTGGCCTGGAGGCCGGGCTGCCCTGATGCCCAGCCCTGAGCGCCGGCCTCTCTAAGCCATCTGTGTCCTCGCCCATCAAGTGGGTTTGTTTGTCCGCTCCCAGTGCTCAGGAGGGTAGAAGAGGCCCCAGGTGGGACGGCGCTGGGAGGGGTTGGCTCTCCTGTGTCCACAGAGGAGATGATTCATGGAAAGGATCCTAAATACCATGCACTCATCTCGATATACATTCACATCGTCATCCTCCTCATCTCAAAGCTAGCCTATCCCCTGCTCCCTCAACCCCAGCACCCCCACCCCAGCCTCTGGCGACCTTGCATCCCATACCACCTCTGCTCCCTGTGTGCTCCCGGCTCCTTTCCATCTGGGGTTAACTCAAGGAAACTGTGGCTCCACACAAACAAGAAACATCTCCCTCCAGCTCTGGCCTCCCTTCTTCCTGCTAATCCTGTCTAACCATAGTCCTCACTTTAATTTCACCCCCTGCCCCGACTCCTGCAGCCCCACTTCCACCCCAGCTCCTAAACCCCGACTCCCTTCCAAATCCATCGGATCTTAAAGTACCTGCTCTCATGCAATAGGTCTGGGGCTGGGCCCAGTACCTGCATTTCTAACAAGCTCCCAGGTGATGTGGATGCTGCTCGTCTAGATCTTATTTATAGAGGCCAGGCTCCAGATGACCTCTGCTACCCTCTCTGAAAAGCCAGCTTCGCTGGGGTTCTATTCCTGTCCAGGATCAAGGTCAGGGCTAGGTGTACGAGAGCTGGGCAGGCTGGGTTCAGACCGGGTCTAGGGATAGGGCTGGGGGTACCCCGGCCACTCACCACTTGCTCGTCTAGCGTGAGCAGTGTGCGTGGCACCTTCGGTGAGGCTGAGCCCAGGCGCAGGCAGGTGGGACTCAGCCTGGGCGCCACGTGCTCCAGAAGCTTCCTCGGGGACAGGCCCCTCGGGGGCCCTGGAGGCAGCACCTCCTCTGAGATGGTGCCACGGAGGGTCCGGAGCTGAGGAGGAAATGGAGGGGCGCTCAGAATACATACGGGTTGTTGAGGATGACATCCGCGGTCTGACCCCATGACCCTGGCCCACCTGCGTGGTCCGCACGATGATACGGTAGCTGTGCAGAGTGCCCCCTCCGCTGCCCTCCTTCTCCTCCCGCCGCAGGCTCACTGCCACCGGGCCCAGCACCTCATCCAGTCCGAAGAAGTTCTGGTGTTCTGAGGGGCCCCAGACAGTGGGTGACTAGTCCTGCCGGCCCAGCAGTCCACCCTCGCTGGACCACACCCATCCCCAGATCCCTCTCTTAGGTCCCAACTCATCACCTAGTGCAGCCCCTACCAGTGGTTCTCGACCTTCCTGATGCCGCGACCCTTTCATACAGGTCCTCATGTTGTGGGGACCCCCAACCATAAAATTATTTTCGTTGCTACTTCGTCACTGTCATGTTGCTACTGTTATGAATCGTCATGTAAATATCCGATATGCAGGATGTATTTTCACTGCTCTCGACCCACAGGTTGAGAACCGCTGCCCTAGACTAAGGCCCACCCCTCCGAAGCCCGCCCACATTCTACCAAGCCCAGCACCTGCCCTAGACCCCAGGCCCTAAGCCCCTCCCCCCGCATCCCCGACCTATCACACCTTGTCTCGGATCCAGGGGGCCAATGCCTGCCTTCTCCTCGCCTAGACCCTGACAGGACCCTGCCCACCAGCTCACAGTCTCCAGGATGTGTGGGGCCCTCCCTTCTGGACACAGACAAGAATCAGGTTCTGGTTCGCGGGGTTTTCGGGCCTCAGCGTTCGCCTCACCGAGAGGCAGATAGGAAATCTCTCCCAGCCCAGAGGGGTCTGAGGCGGAACCAGATGGAAGCGGAGGGGCGTGCCTGGCTGTGGGTGGAGGCGGGGGTTGGCGTAGGGAGGTGGTGAACGCTGGGCCCAGCAGAGCAGCCCTGGCCCAGCGGCCCGGCCTAACCCTTGTCTGGCCAGGGACTTGACAGGGAAAGGCCAGCTCACGAGTCTTACTGTGTGCACCGCAGTGACGGGGACCGCCGCCCTGCCCGGGGCCTGCCCTCACCTTTGTTGTAAAAGTACTTGCGGTAGTAGCCGGCGCCCAGGTCGGCGTGCTCCAGGCTGTAGGCTGAGGTTCGGTTCTGTGGCTCCTCCAGGACCGACATGGCCGCGTTGGGCAGCGCGGGAGGCACGGGCGGGGACACCGGTCCGCCCAGGCCCAGCTCACCCTCACCCCCGAGCTCACTCACAAAGCCAGGCGCCTCCAGCAGCAGGTCTGAGCTGGCAGTCCGGTCCTCGGCCGAGGCCAGGGTCCCAGAGCCGGGCTCAGCGTGGCCCCCCGCCCCCCGAGGCCTCGGGGCCCAGTCAAAGAGCAGGCTCTGCACGTCATAGTGGGCGAACCAGCGGGGCTCAGGCACTGGTGGGAAGGAGGGCTCTGGCTCCTCGGCCGGCAGCCCCAGCAGGGCCAGCGGGTCAGTGAAGAGCCGCGTGGGGGCCGCGGCAGGGCGGCTGGCCTCCTCGTGGCTGTGGGCGCGGGCGCGGGGGCTGGCGGGCGTGGGGGGCCGGGCCTCGCCCGCGTCACTGCCGCTGCGCAGGAGCGGGCCCCGGGCCGGCCTCGGCTCGAAGGTGTGTGGTGTCAGCGGGGGCCGGGCCGGCTGGCGCAGCTTCCGGGCAAAGAGGTCGTCGGTGGGTGCCGGGGCCGTGCCCCGCCGAGGGCTCCCCACGCCGCCGGCCCACATGGGCATGCAGCGGGCCTGGCTCTCCCGGGGCCCGGCCGCATTGGCGGGCGCGGCGATGCTGGATGCCGGGTTCCCCGCCGGCGGGCCGGTTCCTGCCCTGAGGGAGGAGGGGGCTGCTCAGAGGGGCCTGGGGAGAAAACAGGAACCCAGGTTTCCAGCCTGGTCCTCCACCAGCGGGCTGGCTTCCGGCCCCTCTGAGACCATCAAAGCCGCTTCCGCTTTCCTGGCCACTTCCTCTGCCTTGGGCTAAGGTTTCCAGCCCCCTCCTCCGGCTTGGTGCTGGGCAGGGCCAGGGCGAGGCTGTCGGGCCTCGGCCCTGAGGATCTGGAGCCTGGGCTGCTGGTGCGTCCCAGTTCCCACTCACCCACCTCGGCTTTGGCCCGGGCCCAGACCGAGGTCCCCACCAGGCCTGGCCCAACTGGACAGATGATTTGTCCCGGCTGGGACGGGAAACCCATGGGGCCACTGGTGTCTGGATCCTGCCCACTTGACAAAGGGAGGACGTCCTGTCCCCAGAGACTTTCCTCCCTGCCCTTCCCACTTCCTCTGGGGTCCCCGAGGAGGTGAGCACCCAGACGCCAGGTCTCAATGCCCTCCCTCGCGGCCTCAAGGATACAGGGGTCCCCAGGGGCACTGCCAGGGCAGCAGGAACGACAAGAGGACTTCCTTTGGCACAGGAAGTGGCCCCAACTCTGGGCCCAGCCCCCTGCCCAGCCCCACATCCTGAGGAAGGTGGTGGGGTCACACCAGCTCAGTCATGGGACCCAAGTCACACTGGCCTGAAGGACAGGCCTGGGGCTGTGGCCATGCCTGGGCAGGGGAGTGAGTCACAATGACTGGGCCCCTTTTCTGGAACTGAGACCCTTGGGGATCTCTGCCTATCTGGCCTCACTGATGCACACAGGGAGGGCTGAGCCCATGTGGCAGACAGTCCAACTGAAGTCCAGATAAGGGGATGCTCCTGCCTGAAGCAATTTCATGTCAGAGCTGGGATGTGAGCCTGGGTCTGTCCACTTCCAGGGCCTCAACAGTGCTGCACCCGCCCACTCCTGTCCCTGTGTGTAGAGTGTGGGGCAGGTGGGGGGTTGGGCCGAGGCTCAAGATCTCACAGGATGTAAGACTGAAGCACCCCAGGCCCCAGGGACCTGCTAGGTGCGGAAATGTGTTGGGGGCAGGGGCAGGTGCAAAGTGTGGTATGAGAACATAAGGGGGAGCACCCCGAGTGAACCCAGGATGGAGTTGGCCACTAGGGGTGCAGGCAAGGGTCTGTATGCATCATCCAATAACACTGTGTGGGACTGGGCTAGGGGAGGGTTGGGGCAGAGGCTCTGTGCACCCAGCTCAAGTTCCAGAGCCAAGCAAGGGGAGGTCTCCAAGGCCGAGTGTCTCCCTCCTCGTTTCTCCTAGGACAAGCTCGGATGCCGACCCTGGGCCTCTGTTCTCTAATCCCTAAAATGGGGTTAACCAATCCCATCCCTTCTCAACACTCCGGGGAGCCTGGAGGGTGCAGGAAGTAAAGCTGGCCATGTGTTAGGTGTGGAGGCCGATGCAGGCCCTGCTCCCCGAGCCAAGCTCTTGGGCCTGGACTGTGTTGTGTGGTGAGTGAGGGGACAGAGGGGGGGTGGTCTGTGCTGTGTGAGCTGAGCTCCGTGCAGACCAGCTAATGGGCTGCTCTTGCTCGGGCCCAGTGCCAGGCTCTGGCCGTGCCTTGGGGGTGTTCTTGGGCTCTGCCCCCCACCCAGCAGCTTCACACAGGGTCCATTGAGGCCGGGACATTCCTCCCCGCCTGTGTCACTGGGGAAGGGGGGCTGGCCCCGCCCCCACAGATCCGGAAGGCCCGGCTGCCCCAGGAGAAGGCGCTGGATGCTTCCCAGCACATCTGGAGGTCACGACCCTATTTCTGCTGCCAGGGGGTGCGACAGATGTTTCCTCCCAGGCCTGGCCCTGGACTGGGGGCGGTGTGCAAAGGCTAGGGAGGAGGCCACCCAGGGAGAAGGGGAGCCCCAGAACAGGGGGAGCCCTGCGGTCAGCCAGCCAACTGCAGGGGCAGTCGCAAGTGCCACCGAGAGAAGCCAGGGGCGGCCGCATCCACTCGTTCGCAGACTCGCACACTGGCCCGGCGGGGCGGCCAAGCAGAGGTCAGAGCGGGGACCTGGGAGCCACAGGCAAGGAACCAGACACGCCGACTCGGGACCGGAGCCCGAAGGGAGGCTGGGAAGCTACGGGCAGCAAAGGCGGCGAGGGCCCCGTCCCACACGCACAGCACCGAGCCCACGCCAGTCCACGTTCTCCCCTCCAGCCCGACCGCGGTGACTCCACTCCCCCGCGCCCGCTGGTACCTCTGGGGCTCCCGCCCTGCGGCCGCCTCCCGCGCTGGGGTCCCACTGCCGGCTCTCAGCTGCCGCTCCGGCGCCGGCTCCGCCTGGGGGCGGGGCCCTAGGGGGCGGGGCCACCGCGGGGGCGGGGCCGGCCCAGGAGCGGGCTGGGAGGGAAGCGCTGGCCAGAGCTAGGCCCGGCCCAGCCCAGCAAGCTGTCCGGTCCTCCAGCGCCAGGCTAAGCCGCACAAACAAGCGGACCTGCCCCTCTGACCAACGGGGAGGCCAGAGCGGATACCCGGTGTCCACTCTACCAGGTGCGCAGGAACAGAGACCACTGCGGCCTGAGCCCTTGCTAAGCACTGGTCCTGCTCTACGCACACTCGTTTGTCCTTACAGCACCGCACACAGGTGTCACCTTCCTTACGGCTGGAGAAATTGGGCTCAGAGGAAGGTCTTGGCCAAATAAGGCCAGTTATCAGGGCTGATCATTGGAGGAGCCAGCCACGGTGGCTGGAAGGCTCCAAATGTTACACAGGTGAGAAGAAATGAAACAAAGGGGATTTTAGATCAAGGCTTGAACAGGGAATAGGCTTGTAAGGAAGGGGACCCAGGCCTACCTGAACCCCACCTTGGTCTTCTGAACTTCTCCCCCCATCCTTTATACTCCTCTCCATGCTCACTCACTCTGACCTGGCAACTCTACCTTCCACCCAAACATTCCCAGAGAGAAGCAGAAACCACCAACCAAAATCAAAAATAGTGTTATTAATTCTGGTGTCTCCGAAGCACGGAAGAAAAAAAAAAAAAAGAAAAAGAAAAAGAAACCACCCTTCCCACGTTTCAGCCCCAGGTCCGGGCCACGGGGCTGCCCCTGCAGGCAGTGCAGGCCCAGAGGCCGTCAGTCCTGCCACAGGCGTGAAGCGGGACCAGCCCATGGGTTTGGCTCTTCGGGCCTGGCTGGGAGGCTGCCGCCTCAGTTCGGGGAGTCCAGGCCCTGGACTAGGGATGAGAGATCAGGGGTCAAGGTAAGAGTTCCGGGCCACTTAGTTCTGGTGCTCTGGCTAAGGCAACCAGAGGTCAGGGTTCAGATGTGGACGGACGCCAAAACCATTCGGTCCTGTGGTCCAGCAGAGAGGGCCAGAGGCCATGGTCCAAGTCGCTGAATCCGGGCTGGGATCCAGAGAAGAGTGGGGCACTCAGTACTGATGGTCCAGCAGGGGCTGGGCGGCTGGGCTCTCACGCTCTTCAGAAGGGGCAGGCCAGCCACCCGGGGCCCCCGGGGGTGTGCCACTCTCCGGAGCACTGCTGTCCAAGCAAGGGATGTCCTGGGCTGCTCGGGGGGGTGAGGCATCGGTGCTGACATCCAGGCTGAAGCTGAGGTCTACGGGCGCCTGGGGGAGGGGAGACAGGTTGGTAGAAGAAGACCTGAGCTGCCCAGAACCCACCCCTCCCACTGGATCCTTACCTGAGATTTGGGGGTGCCTCCTTTGGGGCTCCCTGAGGCTGGCTCCCCCTCGGATCCCCCTAGCCCCTTTCGACCCCCCAAGCTCCACTTCCCACTGGGACCTTCGGAAGAGAGGAGACCAGTGCCAGGGGGCCTTGAGGGCCGGGGACCCTCCGTGGGGGCAGGTGAAGCGGGGGGCTGTCCAGGGAGCCGAGGGGGTGGCCAGTGCAGCAGAGAAGGGGGGCGGCCATCACCAGAACTGCTAAGGGAGGGCCTCGGGCCCCAGCCAGCACCTGGTGGGAGGAGTTGGTCGCCACTGCCTGTGGAAGACAGATAAGAGGGCAGACACTCAGCTAGGCTGTCCCCTCACCTACTGGTTCAGCCTGGCCTCGCTGGCTCACCTGCTGTGTTCTCAGGTGTGGGGTGTGCCAAGGGGGGGTTATTGCTGAGGGAGGTCAAGCCACCGCCTCCACCACAGTCTGAGTCGTCTACGTTTCCGCCACTATTGCAGCCGGCACCACAGCCCTTATGAAGCCTGGAGGGGGGGAGGTGAAGAAGTTGGTGGAAAGGCCAGAGACCTCACAAACGGAAGTTCTCAGTTCAGGACAAGTCTCTTAACATTCCTGAGCCCTGGGGTGCTGTCTCTAAGAGATTTTGCCATCTGCTTTACAGGATCTTTTCAGGAAGGCATTACCAATGGCTCTTAAGGCTAAAGGCCACCTTCAGCTGTGGGGTGGGGTGGAGCCGAGTCAGCTCTGGGAAGGAGTCAGCTCTCGGCTCCATCCTGGCTCCAGCACTTCCTCCCCGAGACCCTGGAGGAAGTGGCTTCATCTCCTTGAGCCTCAGCTTCCTGCCCCATGAACCAGCCTCCCAGGTTGGGTGGCGGTGAGGGCTCACCGTTCCCAGCTGTGCAGAAGCCAGCGGGCAATGGCGCCCAGGCTGATGGGGCCGCCCCACAGCGCCCGCAGCTGGGGGTGGCTGCCAGCCAGCGAGGTGGTGAGGGGCGACACGTAGATGGGGTAGCCGAGTGGTTGGTCGCAGGAAGAATTGATCATGTTGCGGAGCGCCTGCTTGGCGTTCTGGATGCTGCCGCGCTCCGGGTTGCGGTTGCGCAGGAACACCAGCTCCTGCTGCTGCCCGGCCCACAGGCCGCGCACACACTCTCGGTTCACCTGCGGGAGACCACATGCAAGGGTCAGGGGCTGCAGCAGGACGGGGGCCGGGTCGGGGGGGGGGGGGCTGGCCCCACCTTGATGACTCGGAAGCTGAGGTGGCGCCGGTTGAGCATGATGATCTTGTACTCGTCAGAGGCGTCATCCAGGACATGGCGCAGCGCCAGCAGCGAGGGCGTGTTGCTGAGGATGGCGCTGCGCCAGGCCGGGTCGCCCTCATGCGAGATGACCAGCCGCTCCTCATTGGCCGCGATGGCATCATACAGGGCAGCTGGCTCCTCATACTCATCTGGGGACGTGAAGTGGTCCTGTGGGAGGACCGGAGGGCTGGGGTCAGGGGCCCCTGCCCCGAGGGGCTTCACCCCCACCTGCCCACTCTGCCTGGGCACGCCTCTCCCCACCTGGTGAAGCTTGAGGGCCATGCGAACCCCGGGTGCCACCACGCGGTGAAGCAGGTCCATGTCGGCAAAGACCCACTCGTCTCTCGGGGAGGTGATGCGGAAGTCCCCCTTGAACAGGGCGTGCAGGCCGTAGAGGAAGGGCTCCAGGCTGGAAAAGGAGCCAGGAGGTGAGCGCCACGGTCTCTTAGCGCTGGCTCCACATGCAGCGGGCTAAGCCGAGGCCAGTCTTCCTGCTGCGCCTCCGTTTCCCCATCTGGACAAGGAGGTCAGTTTCTGCCCGGGTCCCTCACAGGGTGGTGAGGAACAGACAAGGTCACGGCTATGGGGTGCCTTGCCCACAGAGAGCCACACCGAAGGAAGACCAGAGGTGACTCCTGGTGGCCTCTGGCCTGGAGCTCTTCATGGAGGGGTGGAGGGGAGTGACCGGCCTGCCGGACGCGGGCACTCACCTGGCAGACATGCTGTGAGAGGCCGTCCCCAGGGCCCGGCGGCCCAGCACACACAGGCCAAAACATAGAGTGACCAGCGGCGAGTTCCAGTCCTGATCCACGGGCTGTGGCACAAGGACCCCCATCCCCAGAGCCCAGCTCAGACCTGGGACAGGGAACTTGGGTTGGGGTTGGGGCTGGGACCCAGGCCAAGGGAGGCTGAGGGTGAGAGGAGGCCACCCAGGGGAGGAGAAGGCAGTCCAGACCTGGCTGCGCCGGGAGGCACAGTACTGGATCCACTCCAGGTGCACGGCGCAGAAGGAGGGCAGCGAGAGGCCGGAGAGGCGCAGGTCGTAGTCCTCGTCCACGCTCAGGGAGAAGGTGGGGTCCGAGTCCGCATAGCCGGGCGCCCGCACAGGCCGCAGGGCGGCCGAGATGCCCTCATGGCCCAGCCACGCCTCCAGCTTTGGGGAGCGGCTCACATAGTAGATGATGCTCTGAGAGGAGACGGCAGGCGTCAGGGCTGGCCAGTGCGGGGGGCGGTACCTCAGCCCTGGCCGGGCACTGCTACAGGAGAGCGTGTCGGGTAAAGGGGCTTCTCCCGGACACTGAGCAGGCCTGCTTCCTCGGACGCCCATCCATGTCCCCCCTCGGCTTCCGGAAGCCACACAGGCAAATCTGCTCCTCTCCCTTGGGCCCTGGAGGAGCTCGAGGAGGCGGAAAGCAAGCACCCCTCCTTACAGAGCGTCCCTGGGGTCCTGCACTGTGGCAAATGCTTGCTTCGGAAGATGCCCCATTTGTGAGGGAAACTGAGGCTCGGACAAACCACAGGCCTGCCAAAATTTACACAGCAGGGCTGACGGAGGTGCGATGGGATCCCAGGACCTTTACTCTCATGATGCCATGGGGTCCAGTTCTCAGAAGCCTGGGGAAGTCAGGCTGGGTTAGTGGGGCTGCCTACAGGCCACTGGGGCCCGCGCACAGGTCTCTTCAGGCAGCTCAAGTGTGACTGTCACAGGACCTACCCTCAATAAAAAGCCATCCTGTGCCCAAAGTCAGGGAATTCCGGACCCCTTAGGAGACTGCTGGTGTCTAAGCAGGGTTTGGGCACATGGAGAGGAGCTTTTGGAAGCCACGCTGAGTGGGGCCTCATCAGCTCCCAGTACATGGCAGCCGGAACGGAGCAGCCCCGTATCACTCTGGCTGTGGGAAGGAGGTTGGACAGTCTGGAGAGGGCTGGGCTGCCCCCTTAACAAGAGGAAGGGGTACCAGGAGCCTAATGGGTGAGCAGGGCAGGATGGCTAGGGGGTCACTTTGGGCTCCAGGCAGACTGGTTCCTGACTGACCTTTTGCCTAGAGGGCATCTCCATAGTCTGGGCCCACCACAGCCTCCAAGAACCAAAAAAGAAAACCCTTGGGAATGCGGGGCGGGCTGGCCTGGCACAGTAAGTGCTGCCCACCTGCCCTCAATGCTACTGCCTTCTGAGGGAGGATGCTGAGACTGGCGTCCAGCCTGCACGCACTCCGGAGGCCTCTGCTCCCCTTGGGCAAAACAGGCTCCCACCAATCCAGAAGCTGGCAATCGGGGTGCTGCCGGCCAGCGAGCAGGACGCCGCTGTGCAGCCCCCGCTGCCGTACCTTGACATAGTAGGTGATGAGGATCTTGCGGAGGTCGAAGACCTGCAGCATGGAGGCTGCGTTGTTGTCGCTGATGCTGTAGCCCTCCAGCACGTACTTGCTGGCCGTCACCTCCCAGGCCAGCCAGCGCTGCCCGAAGGCGGCATTGAAGGACAGGACCCGCGGCAGGTGGCCAGGCTCGCAGCAGCAGCAGCCCTCGTCCTCCTCCACGCCCTCGGTGATGGCCTCCACCTCACGCTGCTGGCAGTATGTGCCTGTGGGGCGAGGTGCCCTTCAGAGGACCCCCCGGCGCCCTGCTTCCCTCCTCCCCGTGAGCGCGCACCCATCACCCTCCAAACGGGGATGCTAGGTGCGTAAGCTAACGAATGGGCTCCTTTCTCCTGACTCCAAGGGCCACAGCGGGGTGGGAGTGGAGGGCACAGGGCTCTGGTCCCTCGTTTAGAGGCAGCCTGCAGCTCAAAGAGAAGTGGCTTTCTCAGGTTCATGGCTGTGCTCAGAGCCCTGTGCGCCGCTAGGGGCCGCTCCTGAAGCAGGCATCCAGTGTGTACGTCCTCCTGTGGCTAAGAGGCTAGTTCACCCACAGGGGTTACGTGTGGCACCCAACCTGGGCCAAGCCCAAGGCCAGGGAGCAGGCCAGAAGGCACTGGCGGGAGAACTCAGAGCTCCAGGCCCAAGCCTTCACCACGCAGTCCGGTCAGTCACATCAGCCCCCAAGTCCAGGCAGGGACAGAGCTTGGCCAAAGGAGACCCTGCCACCCCACTGCTCAGACTGGCAACCCCAGGAAGGAAGAGTGCCTTGCTCAAGGTCACCTGGAAGACCAGGGCAGAGCTGGACCGGCCTCCAGCCTGCACACACCATGAACGAGCATCCTGCGTCAGGCCAGGCCAGCACTCACCCCGGAACTCAAGGCCACGCAGCTGGAAGGTGACGAGGCCGTTGCCGACCTCGATGAGGTGCACCAGGGCATTGAGGTAGTCGGAGGCCAGGACGAAGCAGTCGCCGGGGCCGTAGTTGCCCCAGCGGCCCAGCACCAGGTCCCCACACAGCGTGTGCTGTAGCGAGCGTGTCAAGTGCTCATAGAAGATGGAGTTGAGGTTGTTGTCATCAGCGCCTGGGACCAGGACAGACAGACAAGTGACAAGTAAGCGAGGCTCCCTCCTCAGGAGACCCCGCCTGAAAGCCCCCGAATGGCCGAGTACACACCGGGGTTCCGGTCCAGCTGTGTGGCCAGGCGGGTGTTGGAATGATCCACACGTTTAGTGCTGTTCAGAGAGAGCGACAGCACAGTGGGCGCAGAGCAAGCGGCTCAGATGGCGACCCCCCTCGGCCCACCCTCACGTCCCGCTGAGCCCACGCCCCTGCCTGGGCGGATGCCATGACAGCACCGTTACTGAGGAGGAGGCTGAGACTCAGGAGCGGGAGGGGACTCACCCAGGACCACACAGCCAAGAAGCCCAGGGTGAGCCCGAGGCCTTGGTGTGGCCTGGGTTTTGCCCTCATCAGACCAACCACCTGAGCCCACTATGCCCGGGACTCGGCCGCCGCAGGGCCCAGCTGGCCTCCCTCCCGGAACCTTCCCTGCCTCAGGCAGCAGCCCCTGCCCCCCAGGGTCCCTCCGAGCAGGCGCCTGTCTCCCTGGAGACTCACTTGTAGTCGCGCTCCCAGAACTTCAGGGGCCGCGCATAGGACATGATGAAGACAGCGCTGCCCAGCAGGGGGTTTAGGGGCGTGGAGAAGAGCGCTGAGAGCAGGGCCTGAACGAACAGCATGGCCGAGTCTGGGCACGAGTCAAGGAGGTGGCCAGGACATTGGACCCTTCCCCGCACCCCTCCCCACCCCTCAACCCCTGCCAATCCAAACCGTGCCCCCCCATCCTAAGCCATGGTCCTCTCCGCACACCCCCACCCAGGCAGCGGGCGGTAGGCCGGGTACGTGGCACGGCGAAGGGCTGGGCGAAAGCGTGGAACGCCGAGCCCCAGGTGATCTGCCAGGGCGCGATGTAGGTCAGCACGAAACGCAGCTTGTACAGCAGGTCCCACAGCTGGCAGGCCCGAGGGGAGGACGTCAGACAGGAGGTCACTCAGAGTGGGGTCTACCAAGTGCCCACTCAGAGCCTTGGGGTACCCCACTGGCTGCCCACATGAGAGTCAAGCTCAAGTCCACTCCCAGCCCTTTCTCTCTGGACGTGGCTCAAAGCACTTGTTCCCATTAGCCGCCACGCTGAGGGGGCATTTCATTCGTCCAGCCACTCGAGGAGCAGGCTCCCTTCACAGATGGGAGAGCCGAGGTTCAGAGGACGCAGGGCAGGGAGGACTAGCTCAGGCCATCTCTGTCAGTGATGAGGCTGGGCCTCGACTATGGTACCAAAAGTCTAGACACAGTCACAGGCCCTGCCTCAGAGGAGACAGTCTGGCTCTCCACTACCGTGGGCCAGGCCAGAAAACCAGGTCAGAATGCCCAGCGAGTGAGAAAGGGCTCGGGCCGACGCTGCGGCACACGTGCAGAGCCAGGACCAGTCCTTTGTTCACTGTGACCCCAACCCCCACTGGGGTGTCCTGCAGCCTGGCAGAGAAGTTTTTTTGTTTTGTTTTAATTCTTTTTAAAAATATATATTTTTATTGATTTCAGAGAGGAATAGAGAGATAGAAACATCAATGGTGAGAGAGAATCATTGATTAGCTGCCCCCTGCACACCCCCGACTGGGACTCGAGCCCGCAACCCAGGCATGTGCCCCTGGCCGGAATCGAACTCGGGACCCTTCAGTCTGAAAGCCAACGCTCCATCCACTGAGCAAACCGGCCAGGGCTAGAGAGAGAAGTTTATATACACCCAGGTCCTAGGGGCTTCTGCAACTCAGCTCTTAACTGGACTGTTGCTGGCAAAGGGGCAGAGCCCAGAGGTGGGTGTCCTGAGAACAAGGCCAAGACCTATCTCCTGCTCACAAGGAAGGTGGTCAAGTATCACAATTCAGAGAAAGACCGAGATTCAAACCCTGGCTGGTGCCCAACCAGCGTGGCTCACTGGCTGAGCATTGACCTATGAACCAAGAGGTCTTGGGTTCGATTTCCAGTCAGGGCACATGCCCAGTCTGCAGGCTCGATCCCTAGTGTGGGGTGTGCAGGAGGCAGCCAGTCGATGTTACTCTCTATCCCTCTCCCTTTCTCTCCAAAATCAATAAAAACATATATTTGTAAGTAAGAAACACAAATCCTAGTTGGTGACCAATTCTCTCGGGGACCTGAAGCAAGTCACTTAACCTCTTTAGACCACACCTTCCTTTCTGTCCCTCAAGAAGCTGCTGGGAAGGCCCACAGTGGGGCTGATGTGGGACAGCAGCTAGAGGGGCGCAGGCCCCTGGGAGTCACCCCCCCAACTCCCCACTGAGGCAGAAGAGCTCTGCTCCTGCTGCACAGCCCAGACCGCAATGCAGCCACCGGCTCACCTTGCTGCAGAGCAGGGACATGAGGAAGTAGTCGAGCAGAAAGCCCTGGGAGAGGCGCGGGTAGTCGAAGTGGAAGAGCAGGACTGTGAAGGCCAGGGTCAGGTACTGCTGGGGTGGACAGCAGAAGGCAGAGCGCAGCAACTTCAGCCCAGCCACGGTCATCAGCAGCGCCCGGCAGCTAGGGGTGAGGGGCAGGGACTGTATTAGTTGCCTGGCGGGGGCTCAGGGGACACGGCTGTGCTGCCTGGGCTCTGCTGGGCTGGCCCTGCTCTTTTGGGCCAATGACCCTTAGTCTCTGCCCTCGTAGGGTCACCCCCTTTAGACATATTTGGGAAACACACTGCTTTCCAAGAGGCAACTGCTCAACGGAAAGCGAGTTAGGAGCTGGGGTCCCCTTTAGCTTGCTGGGCACTGAGGCAGGTCTCATTCCTCTCTGGGCTTCGGTTTCCCCGTGGATCACACGGGAATGTAGGTGGTAGGAGGGGGGGGGGGTCCTCACTAGAGGCAGAACTTGTCCGGGTGGCTGACCACAGTGTGGGCATCCACCGTGAGGGCGTTGAGCACCACGGCGGGGTAGATGAGGTACTTCTCCACACACTGCAGACCGGCGTACAGCTTCTCAAACCACATCACCTGGGCAGCACCTGCAACACAAGGCACTGTTGTCAGCACCTCCCTCCCCCCTCCCCCCGCTGCAGAGCCAGGACAGGTGTGCCCCCGGAGGAAACCTGGAGGGAGGGCAGACCGTAGGACGTGGCGTTCCGGGTCCCTAGAGACTCTGATGGGGGAGGCGATGGTCTCTGCACTCAAATAGGGGTGAGGAGGCCTGGGCAGGGCACGTTCAGGGGCTTCGGGAAGGTGCTGTAAGGCCTGACCAGGGCTTCCCAGACGCCTGCTACAGCCAAGGCAGGTGGATGAGGCCCAACACAGTGACCCTGAGCTCCAGGGCCCTTCTGAAGGGGCCACTGCCACATGGAAATGCTGGCCCAGGGCTAGATCTTCCATCGTTTTATAAAAACAAGGCACGTGGGCCTCTGTATAACAAATCCAGACGTTAAATACAGGCTCCAGTGAGTTTGTTGCACCGCCCAAGTGAAAACGTGCACCAGGCAGACTTAGTCCACGCGTAACCAGTTGGTAACTCTGGACAAGAGATCTCTTTAAGGCCCTGGAATTCTTCCATCTCCTTGGAGAATGCAGGGTGAGAGCAAAGCAGGAGCCAAGCGGGGCCCAGCGGGCAGGAGAGGGCACAGAGAGCAGTGAAGCCGACGGGCAGCCCAGGAGGAGGCTGCCCCCTGCTGGCCCTCTAAGCCGAGAGGACCACACTGTGACCAGCCAGGAAGTCAGGGCAGGGGGGTGGGGTGGAGGGGTCCCAGCACAAAGGCAGGCACTCACCGCGCACTTCGTACTGGCTGTACTCCAGCGGCTTCAGCACAGGCTGCGACAGGCAGAACCAGGGCAGCTGCTTGCGGAGTTGTGGCAGCAGGTAATGTGTGAAGAAGCCCACGGCCCCGGCCAGTGCATACAACACGAACCCCAGCACTGACTGCAAGAGAGAGAGGCCAGAGGCTCAGGCAAGGGGAGTGAGGCGAGGGCCACAGGGGCCTGGGCACAGGCTGGGCAGGGGCCGAGGGGACGTGAGGCCCCAGCTGCTCAGGGCCCTCAGGTCAAGCAGGCTCCTGCAAGAACCAAGGGGGAAGGGGGGGGCCTCGCCACACAAACCTTCAGGGCAATGAAGACGGTGCTGGCGCTGATGGCAAAGGTGAGCACGGCGATCACCACACACATCACCAGGTCAGAGTGCAGGACCTCGCGCTGCAGGGCCAGGAAAACCAGCTTGGGTGCCCGCCACCCAGTGGCTGACAACACCCTCGCTCAGCCCCCACCCCAATACTAGAGCCCCACACGCGGGCCCCTCACCACGGACTGGCGCATCTTGTCTGGCAGTGGGTCTGGGGGCTCGGCCCGGGCTGTCTCCAAGCTCCGCTCCTCCAGCTCAGGGAAGAGCTTGCTTCGGATCAGAGACCTGCGGGGTGAGAAGAATCAGGTACCCAGGTCTGGAGAGAGCCCCCTCCTCCCACAGGCCCCAAGGTCAGTCGGTGACAGGCACATGCACAGACCCAGACCGCCCCCCCCAACCCTTGCCATGCAAAGACACACATACAAACACACGTGTGTGCACAGAGACTGGCACATGCAGGCACCCACCAGAGCACGGTGGGGTCACTGCTCTGTCGGCTCAGGTGGTAGGACAGTGCCACCAGGAGGCCACAGAAGACGGAGAAGAGGACTGGGACGTGCTGCTCTGGCCAAGGAGTCTGGGGAGAGAACGCATGCTGGTCAGGGGAGGGGAGAGGAGGGGAGGTGGGAGAAGGGGATGCCGCCCCCCATGGGAGAAGCCATTGCTGAGCTAAGCCCAATACACAGCCCTGTCCCGACCACACCCTGGGCCTCAGCGTGCCCTCCACCGCACAGTCATCGCTACCTTGATGGCCCCGAGGCAGAAGCCGTAGAGCAGGGCAGCCGCCAGCAGGCTGCGGGAGAGGCTGAAGACTGCAGTGAGTGGGCTGGTGGCGGCTGCGAGGTAAGAAACAGCAGCTAAAGCCCGACTCCTACCTGCTGGCACCCCACCTCACCCTCACCCCGCTGCCCCTCAACTCCCAGAGGCTACCCTCCCTGGAACCCCGTCTCTAGCCCCTTTTCTGTTCCCCCAGCCCTGAGAGGCCTCCAGAGCTTCTGGCATTTTTGGGTTTAAACCACTTGCCTGGGGAGGGGAGGGGAGGGGAGGGGACAGACAGGCTCTTCGAATCCATGGTACCCTCCTGGGCCCCACCCTGCCCCCCAACCTCCAAGCCACCTGTGGGCACCATACCTGTGCCCCCAAAGCCGTGCATGTCTATCTGTTCCAGCAGGTACATGAGGCAGGTGTTGACTTGGGGCAGGAGGCCCAGGAGAAAGACGAATGGGAAGCACAAGGTAAACACTGGTAGGAGGGGAAGTGAGGACCCAGTCAGCCTGTAGGCTGGCCCTAGGTCCACCCTTGAGGCCTTGCTCCCCTGGGCCATTGCAGCCTTGCCCAGTCTCACCAGTGGCCACATCACGGGCACAGAAGAAAAAGGAGGCGGAGAAGAGCGTGAGGCCGTAGAGGGAGACGGGCGGGAAGGGCTGAGCCGAGCCTAGGGCATCCAGCAGCCAGATGAGCAGACAGCAGATGCAGAAGTAGACAGGCCGGCTGTACGCGATCACCCAGTTGTGGCCCTGGGAAGTGGGCCTGTGAGGAGCTGGGCCTCCCCCACTGACCACCCTGCACGCATGTGCACACATCACACATGCACATGCACACTCAGGTGCCCCAGGCCTGGCCCTGGACCAAAGACAGAAAGCCTGGCAGGGGAGGGGCAGAAGGACGGAGGACCTGGGGCTAGCCGAACCCTCCCCACCTGGTCTCAGCCCCGCCCAGGGCCAGCCTCCTGGCACAGGGGCTGCTCCGCCAGGACTTACGTGCATGGGAGATGCCGCATCAGGCTGGACACTCTGGAAGAGATGGGAGCTACGTTGCATCGAGAGCCAGCACCCTCGGGGGGACAGGGGCCCCAGGAGCTGCTGAGTTCTACCACTGGGCTGTTATGAGTGACCAGGGAAGGACCCTAAACTGTACTGAGGCCCAGTTCTCCCATTTGTAAGATGGGGGCTGGCTACAGGGGATTTAGGCATCTTGCCTTCGAGCTAGCTCACCTCCCTCAAGACAGGTCATGGGAAGGAGGCGGGGAAAGGAGCCAGGCCTGACCTTCAGCAGGGAATACTGGCAGGAGGCGATGACCAGGCAGAACTGGAAGACCCAGATGTCGGTGAAGAAGCCTTTGAGCAGCAGCAGGTAGCCCAGGAAGGCGACCAGGCTGCTCAGGCCGATGCCCAGGATGTTCTCCAGCAGCCCCCGAGTCCTGGGGAGACAGCGGGTCAGGTCACACAACCTCCTCACCACTAATGGGGCAACAGGAGCGGGGGCAGACCCTGACCACAAAGGCCCCTGTCTGGGCCTGTGCCCATGCCAGTCTTCATCCTCTGACCTATGACCTCAGGGGCATGGCCAGGTTGCACCTGCTCCAGGAAGCCACCCTGTGGCCACCTTGTGTCCCAGTCTGTGCCTCCTCTAGAGACTGAGGACTCCAGGTGCCACCACTCGTGGGACCTGCCCATCTCCAGCTCAGGCATGCCACACGAGGCACACGGCAGCCCAACGCACACTGGTCACAGAGCCTTGGGAAACCCAGAACACAGGAAAACAGGACGTGGGTGCTAGGCCGAAACTGTCCACACGGACAACAAAAGGCATCTGACTGCTCCGACTTTCTGGGCCTCAGTTTCCCCTGAGAAATGGGGTGACAAATAGTCTGTCAGCTTTTTTAGGCAATAGGACTCAATTTACCCAAATAGACCACAAAAACAAATAGAATAATAGGCTAAACAGAAACAGTTTGTTTTGAGCAGAGCTTTGGGAGAGGGCATCACCCACTTGGCCATCCCTTTGTGCCCCAGAGGAACCTAGAGAAACCCCACTGCAGACTCGTCTTCGGGGCACCCTCAGTGACCCCAGCAGCCAGGTTCTCGGATGCCAGGAGAGCCTCCACACGTTCACAGGGTCTGGAAGGGACTGGGGCTAACACGGCGGCACTCACCGGTCCAGCAGGGCCAGCAGGGCGAGACGCTCGTAGCGCACAGACGTCCAGTGGCCGGGAAAAAGCCAGTACTTATAGCTGTGCTGGGCTCGGGGCGGTGCCTCCTCCATCAGTGTCTGCTCCTGGGATTCGTGCAGGGAGTCCTGGTCCAGCAGGTCAAACTGCAGTCCCCACAGCCGCGGCCATCAGCCCCTCGCCCTCTACATGGTCTCTCACCCCTCCACCCCCCACTGGGCACACTGTACTGGTCGACCATTTCCTCCAGCACAGAAAGTCCCCACCTTCCAGCAGCCCCGTGGCCTGCCCCGACTCTCCATTGCGAGGGCCTCCTCATTGCTCCAGGTTCCCTGGACGTGGCTCACTGCCTGCCCGGGACCAGCTCCTGTACCTGCCTGTCTTCTCCACTCGGGCAGCATCTCCTGCCTCTTCCTGGGCTCACCGACATTCACCTTGTCCTTCAGGACTCAGTGTAAATGCTGAGCCCTCGGGGTCACTCTGACTAGCCCACCGTGGCGCACACAGAACACTGGCCACGGACAGACCCGGTGCCAAGGTCACTGCTATAGCCTCTTTGACTTCTTGTGTTCTTCATTCAACAAGTACTGATAGGGCCCAACCTGGGCCTGGCTTTGTGCTGGGCCCGGGGATGTAACGGAGAAACAAAGACACGCAGCCGCCTTCGGAGCTGACTGTCAGCTGTGCAAGGACAACGCTGCTGCCACATATGAACGTTAAGGAGGCCGAAGCCGGTTTGGCTCAGTGGATAGAGCGTCGGCCTGCAGACTGAAGGGTCCCGGGTTCGATTCCGGTCAAGGGCATGTACCTGGGTTGCAGGCACATTCCCAGTGGGGGGTGTGCAGGAGGCAGCTGATCGATGTGTCTCTCTCATCGATGTTTCTAACTCTCTACCCCGCTCCCTTCCTCTCTGTGGAAAATTAATAAAAAATATATTTTAAAAAATGTTTAAAAAAAAAAAAAAGAAAGTTAAGGAGAATGTGTGCATCAGGTAGAGGCACCTGGGGCTTCTGCGCGATGCCCGTGGTCTACCTGTGCCCGGGCGCTAGATGCTCTTTTTATCACTACTCTTCACACTCTGAATCTGTTCCACGCGTGCTTAGCACTTCCAGTACTAGGCTGGCCCTGCAAATTATTGTCCAAATCAGGACACTTTCAGGAGTAGAAGAGAGCACTGTAACTGCCGAGATGACAAGCAGGAGCAGTGTCCCCGAGCTATCGCACATGGCAGGTGCCCAGGCAGGGAGCAGCAGTTATCGTCTAGTACAGTGGTCGGCAAACTGCGGCTCGCGAGCCACATGTGGCTCTTTGGCCCCTTGAGTGTGGCTCTTCCACAAAATACCACATGCGGGCGCGCATGTACAGTGCAATTGAAACTTCGTGGCCCATGCCCAGAAGTCAGTATTTAGTGGAAGAGCCACACTCAAGGGGCCAAAGAGCCGCATGTGGCTCGTGAGCTGCAGTTTGCCGACCACTGGCCTAGTAAGTAAGTTAACCTGCCCCTTCTGCAGGTATCACTGCTAACACCCGTCATCTCCACTGACTACGGGTCCCTCCAGGATTAAGAAGATACTCCATGCCCAGCCGGCGTGGCTCAGTGGTTGAGCATCAACCTATGAACCAGGAGGTCATGGTTCGATTCCCCGTCGGGCATATGCCTGGGTTGTGGGCTCAATCCCCAGTGTGGGGCGTGCAGGAGGTAGCCAATCAATGATTCTCTCTCATCATTGGTGTTTCTCTCTCTCTCCCTCTCTCCTTTCCTCTCTGAAATCAGTAAAAATATATTTAAAAAAAAAAAAAAAGAATAAGAAGATACTCCAGCTGCATTTGCTGAATAAGCAGCGCCCTAAACCATTCAGATCCAGGTACCCTGTGCCAGCCATCAAAGGCCAGAACAGACACCGTAAGGCCCCTGGAGCCCTCACTCAGCCGCCTGTCCCTCCTGGTAGCTGGGGGAGGGCTTGGTGTCTCCCCCACCCCGCTGCCCCCTCCTACAGGTCCTGGCCCAATCCCGACAGCGCCTCACCTCCGGGATCTCCAGGGGCACTCGGCGCACCTGCATGCCCTGCAGAACCACGGGCCTCGGCTGCAGCAGGTTCAGGCCAGCAGCCACCTCAGGGACATCAGCCGAGTGGAAGCTGGAGGAATGTGAGTGGCGGTCCCTGTGGAAACCATCGCCATGTGGGTCAGGGCCAGTGGCACAGGGCGGGGCTGAGGCCAATACCAGCCATAACTGGAGGGGCTGCTCAGATCAGAAACAGAACAGAATAGGGGGTTCCAGAGGGGGCAGGTGGCCCTGAGTTCCTGGAAGACCCTGGAAGCCTCCTGCATAGAAGTATCATGGAGTCAGGGACCCAAGAGATCCTTGTAGGCCTGCCCTTCACTGCCCCCACCTAGAGGTTCTGAACTGCCCCTTCCCCAACCCAGTAAACAGAGAAATGGGGAGACACGCAGAGCCACCTCCACCGCCCACCTGGGCCTCCAGTTCAGCCTTGGAGAGAAAACTTCCCAGAAAGGGCCACCCACCAGCTGCGGGCCCAGGAGAGCTCAGTGGGGAGACTCACCAGGTCCCATTGGCTGCCTGCTCCCCCTGCTGCCCTACGGGGTTTTCGTAGCCGCCTCCAGCCAGCCCGAAGGTGTAGGAACGCCGCACGCCTGGAGCAGGGGTGTGGGACATTTGGCAACATGTCACAGACAGGAGCATCAAGGCCCGACCCACGTGGGCACCAAGGCCTTCGAGAGAACTCTGTGCTATGTCCCTCCACCCAGCCCCCGAGGACAAGAGCAGAAGGGAGGGCCTCTGGTCAAGAGCCTGGGCCCTGCACTCAGGCACCGGGTGTGGATCCCGTTCTACCACTGACTTAGCCTCTGACTTCAGGCTGTGCCTCAGTTTCCTCATCAGCAGACCGGGTATAACGAGACCATCCACACCCCGGAGAGGCTGCAGGTGGCGATGCAGGTAAGGCGCTCACCAGAGGGCCAGAGGTGAGCGTGTGCCTGACGGCGAGCACTGCTGCTGGGCTGACGAAGACCCCCAGCAGAAGAGGGGGCACTGGGCTGGCTGGAGTCAGAGGCTGGGCCTACGGGGTTCTCAGGACTCAGGGAGGGGCTCACCGCTCTCATCGTAAAAGTAGTGCACAGCCCCCTCCGAGGTGTCATCAAAGGTGCAGGCCTCGTGCACGTTGGCGCCAGCACGAGTGAGCAGCAACGAGGAAGCGAAGTGCAGGGCAGAGGGCAGCGTCAGGGCCCGGGAGTGGGAGGAAGCCCGGCCCCGCTGAGCTTCGTGCAGGCTGCTGGAGAGAGTCAGCCGTGGGTCAGCACCACCTAGAGCCAGCTGGCCCCTGGCCCCACCGCCCTCCGACCGGTGGCAGGAGCTCACCTAGGGGGCGAGCCCATGACAGATGCTGGAGGAGTGGGGTTACTGCCTGCGTTGTGGCGCCTCCGGATGGCCTGGGTCCGCCTCACATTGCTCGAGTGGTCCCGCTTTCCCGTCTCCTCAGCTGCTGCCCAGAGAGAGAGCCCGAGTATAAGTGACAGTGGCTTGGACAGAGCTGGAGGGGGGTGTGGGGGGCAGGCCTAGTCCAACCATGCCCTGGCTGTAGAGCCCAGTGAGGTCACCAACCACTCATGCCAGTTCCCACATCTCAGAGTAAGGACAGTATGATCGGCCCTGCCCCACTGGTGACCCAGGATGACGGATGTGATGCTAAGAGTCCTCAGGGGCAGAGGTTTCAGGTACGAGCTGCAGCACCGAGGGCAAGGTGCCCGAGGTCTCTGCCTGTCTCCCCGTGGCTGCAGCCCTGCTTACCTGAGGGACTTGGCAGACAATGTCACTCAGGCGCTGAGTTCACGTCCATCTGCTGCCTGAGACAGGCTGAGCTGACTGACCAGGCCCACTCCAGCCTGCCCCTTGCCCGAACCCAAGCCTCTAGCCAGCTCACCAGCCACCCAGCCCTGGAGCTGGCGCTTACCTCCGCCCACAGCACCTTCCTCCTGCAGCTCCCCCCGCCAACCAGGCTGGTTGGCAGCAGGTCCCCGATGGGCCTCAGCAGACAGCACAGTGGGGTCCCCAGCAGCCAGCTCCACCCCTGCCTGGGCCTCCAGCTCAGCCTTGGAGCCAGCCAGGGGGGCCCTCAAGACATCACCCCCCGCCCCATCCATGCTCAGCACACGGGCATGTGTTTTGGCGCTGGCAGTACTAGGCGTCCGCTGGGTCCCATAGGGCCGCTTAGGGGGCACAGCAGTCCCTTCCTCAGCCCCATGAGGGGCCCGTCGCTTCCGAGGACCCCCTGCCGCGCCCCGGGAGCTCTCTGGGGAATAGCAGGACGAAGAGGAGCTGTCGGTACTATAGCGGCGCTGAGATCTGAGACTGGAGGCCGGGCTCAGTTCACTGCCCTCGCTGGTGTCTTCATCTTCGAAGAAGGCCCCACCTTCCAGCAGGGGCCTCCGAGGGGCATGGCCAGGTGGGGAGTGTCTTCGCACGGGCGGCCGCCGTTTGCTAGGCCGAAGCAGGGCCAAGTCCTTGGGCCGCACAACCAGGAGCGGCTCAGCTGGGCCTGGTGGTGTCCCTGCTCCTACGACTGTGTCAAAAGAACGCAGTGTGTCATCTGAGGGGACTCCAGCATCTGGTGAGGCTGGCAGCTCAGCTTCGGAGGGTGGGTCTGTGTCGCTGCCCTCAGGGGCCTGCCCCCCAGGGGGGCTGTCCAGGTGGGTTGAGTTGGTCTTCTCACTCTTGAAGCTGCTCAATGTCTCCCTGTCGGTGCCACTAAAGCAGGAATCTGAGGAGCCAGCTTTCTGGGGCAGGGGTTCCCCTGAGCCCCGCCGGTCCAGGGGCTGGTAGCCACCCACTCCCCGGCGTTGTTCCCGTCGACTGCTGGTCCTCACCAGGGCCCGGTCAGGCCGAGACAGGGTTAGGAAGCTCTTGCTCAGCTCCTGGCTGAGGCTCCCCTTCAGTAGGGGACTCATAGGAGTGTCAGCAAGACTGCTCCCACTCCAGGGGACTCCATCTCCAGCCAGGGGAGAGCGTTCCGAAGAGTCCGTGCTGGGGAGAGAGGGGTCTGGGGCAGCGCCCAGGGGCGTCTGGGGAAGGTCTCCAACTGTCAAAAGAAAGGAAGGCAGGTGAGTGAAGGACACAGTGCAGAAGGAACAGGTGGCTAAGGGGTCTATGGCCCGTGCTTTCTGAGAGCCCAGCTGGGGCAGGACCCTGAGACGGCCCCATCCAGAACACAGAAAGCACCAGGGAAGCAGAGGTGGGGTGACTCTAAGACAAGACAGTCTTCCCCCGAGCCCCTGCCACACTAAGCCCACTCACTCAGTTTCTCCTGTGAGCTTAACTTGAGCATCTCTCGATCGGCTGAGGTCACGATCACGTTGTTGCTGCCCTGCTCCCGCACCAGCTCCTTGATGTCTGCAACCGTGGCCCCAAAGGCATCAGCAGGACCCGAGGGCAGCTGCCCGCCACCCCGTTCCACACCACCACCTTCAGCCCTGAGCAGCAGCCACCTACCTCTGAGGGGCCCGGAGTCCTCCATCCGGGGAAGCAACTCCTGCGCAGATGGAGAAAGATGTGAAGGAGCAGACAGGACAGGAAGTAAGCCCAGGACCGACCCATGGTGGGGAGGGCTCCCAGGAGAGGAGTAGGAGAGGCTGAAGGCTGGGATCACTCACCGAGACCTGGTTGAAGCCAAACACGGAATGCTGGGAGCTACAACGTACTGGGGGGGTGGAACTCACTTTCCGAAACACTGTCATCTCCACTCCAGGGTCCCTGAAAGTGGGAAAGAGCATCAGCTGTGAGCTAACCTACCCTCTTTACACAGTACTTCCTCTGCCTTCCCCATCACTTCTCACTTCTCAAGCATTCCTTCACAATTCCAGGGCCAACCACAGAACCAGGACTGACCACTCATGGAGCCAGTGTTCCCTAGGCCCCTCCTCCGTCCTCCAATGCTCAGGCCCAGGCACCAAGAAGCCTTCAATCCCCAACAGAGCCCCGCCCGCCCCGCCCACCTGAGCAGATTGCTGTCCCCCTGGGCAGGCTCCTCCTCCGGCTCCCCCATGGTCGAGTTGCGCTTCTCCACAATCTCGCCCTGGTCGAACATGGCATGCAGCCGGTAGTTCACAGTCTTGATGGTAGTGAAGATGACAGCCACCACAAGGCAGTACACACCGGCCACCATCAAGCTGGGGGGCAGGACCTGGAGATGTCAGCAAGAGCAAGTCAACAGCCCTAGCACCGCCGGACCGCTCGGACTCACCCATTCGCAGGAGGCTTCGCCATCCCGCAGTGAAACTAGTGGAAATGCCTCGCCGGGGGCCCTGTCTCCTAACGCAGGAAATTACACGAGGTGCTCAAGGTCACCAGCCCAGCAAAGGGAGGCTGTGACTGCTGCTCCACACGCCCCAAACTCTGCGGAGATTCCCCTCTCCGCGCCCCGGCACCCAGGGCGCACTCCCGGATCCCTGCCGGGCTGCCAGCCCTCCGCCACATCCGCCTTCACTTCGCCGCGGGAGTTGCAGGTAGGCGGCGGCCGTGTCTCACCATGTACAGCAGGAAGGGGAAGGTGAGCAGGAAGATCCAGACGTAGAGGTGGAAGCAGTTGGAGAAGGTGCTCTGGTGCGGGTCGAAGAACCAACCGCCGGTGAGCGAGGCCCACACCCCCTGGCGCAGGATCTGTAACACCTGCGACCCCATGGCCCCGCCACTGCTGCGCGCGCCCCCGTCCCGGGACCCTCATGGGGGCGGCCCGCGGCCCATGCCCCGCCTGGCGCCCGAAGGCCCCGGGGCCGGCCGCGCTCACGCCATGGCCTCCCCCAGGGAAGAGGGGTCGGCGGGGCGAGGTTGCGGGCAGGGGGCGGGGCCGGCCGGGGCAGTCAGCGGAGCCAGACCAGGGCGCGGCGGTGGAGCCGCATCAGGGGCGGGGTCTGGGCCCCCACCCCCGACCCAGAACTGCTCCGAGGGGCCGAACCGGCGAGCGGGCGCGGGGCACGGGCCGGGCACCCGTCGGCGGCATCCAGAGGTGGGCGTGGGATGGGTGCTCCGGGGATGCAGACGACGGCTCCCCGGCTCCGGTCCGGGAGAGCCCCGGGACCCTGAGGTCCACTTCCGGGGTCACAGGTCACTCGCTTCGGGATCCACACTCGCCCCGCTCCAGCAGGCGCCGGCCCAAGGGGGAGGCCGGAAGAAGGTGCCGCGAGCCGCCAGCCTGCAGTGGCGCATGCGCCCGACAGGCCCAGTTGGGACCCGGAAAAGGAAAACCTGACGGCATGAATGCGCAAGCGCGAGAAGGCGTCGGGGCGCTGAGAAGCCGGGAGCCCTTTGGGCGTGCGCAGAGCCCAAGTCTAAGGGAAGAGAATCCAAAGGGTAGAAGCGCGTGGGCGCATGCGCACACTTAGGCGTTGCCAACCAAGCGAAAACCACCGCTGGGCGGAACTAAAGGTGCTTTGGTGCGGGTCAAAGAACCAATCACCGGCGAGACCCCTGCCCCCGGCGCAGGACCTGTTAATTGGCGCAAAGCTCTTCCAGTTCCTTAGCTGGTTTGGTTCAGTGGATAGAGCGTTGGCCTGCGGATTGAAGGGTCCCAGGTTCCATTCCCGCCAAGGGCACCTGCCTGGGTTGCAGGCTCGATCCCAGTAGGGGACGTGCTGGAGGCAGCCGGTCAATGATTCTCATCGTTGTTTCTCTCTTTCCCTCTCCCTTCCTCTCTGAAATCAATAAAGAAATATATATATTTAAAAGGCCTTCCTATGAAGGTGGTAGGGAAAAGGATGGAGGCGTGGACTCCCCAGGGCTACAGCGATATTTCAGCTCCACTGGAGCACCTCCCTCTAGGTCAGCCCCTTTTAGTGCTGGACCGCAAACGTCACGAACGTCTGTGGACTGGAGCTGCCTCTACTTCCGGGTCAGAGCTCAGATTTGGAGTGCAGAGAGCGACACTCCAGAACAGGCGGGAATAGTCGAAACAGGATAGCGTCGTTTTTCTTAAAGTGACAGGCTCAAGGCAATTGGGGTCAACACTGTGGCTGAGGGCGACTTCACTATTCTGACTCCAATCGCTGCCTAAGTTCAGGACAGGTCTCGGGTTTCTGCCTACTTGGGAAGAGGCATGAAGAAGCGAACTGCTTCGCTGGTGAGGGGAAGAGGAGCGCCTTAGACAACCCGCTGCAAGAATTTGAAGTGCAGCCAGTTCTGTCCTCCTCCAATTTCCCCCACCCCCGCCCCACTAGCTCTGCAAAGCTGGTCCCCATTTCAGATGCGAGAATGAGGCGCGGAGAGGATGGGTCACAACTTGGGAGCCGAGACCAGACTCGGGTTTACGCCACTTCCAAGCCAGGATCTTAGCTGACGCTGATGCAGAGGGCGGGGGTGGCCCATCCTCATCAGAGACAGCCTGGGCCGCGGCCGGGGCTGCCCTGCCCTCCTTCCGTCTTCTGCACCGCGGCCGGGAACTCGCCTGCTTGGTCTCCCGCAGCCTCCGGTTCGGGAGCGGTGCTACCCGCTCGCGTCATCTGATGCTGTTTCCTGCAGGAGGGAGAAGAGCGGAAAAAAGTGAAACTCCACCCTCCACCTCTGCCTCCCGCCCCCGGGGCCAAAGTACAAAGGGAGGAGGAAGAAGGGAACGGGGGTTGGAGCCATCGGGCCGAGGGAGCTGGGCCAGGAAGGGGCAGCTCGGCCCAACTAGGGACGCTCCAGCCACCCCGGCGCGAAAAGACCCAACCGGAGCCCGGGCGCTGCCCCTGGCCGGCGCCGCCTTACCCTTGGCGGGTGCTGGAGCCAGGCTCCCGGGACTGCGGAGGGACGCCAGGCCCTTCTGAGCTGGCAATGGTGAGACGCCGGAGACCCCGGGGTCCCACCCCCCGAGCCTGACCACATTGGCCTGGCTGGCCCTCCTCGGAAAGCCCGAGATGCGGCGGGCCAGGAGGCGACACTCCTGGCTCCCCAGAGAGGCGTGGGTCTGGGGCTGAGGGCCAGGGCCCGCATGCCCGGGTTCCGGGACTAGGGCCTCCGCAGCCAGCAGGGGTGGAGACCCGGGGCACCCAGGGAAGGTCCCCCACCGGCCCCAACGCCCGCTCCCAGCCATGGAGCCCTTGAAGAACCTCTTCCTCAAGAGCCCGCTGGGTTCATGGAACGGCGGTGGCAGTGGGGGCGGCGGTGGCAGCGGCGGAAGCTGGCCAGAGGGGTCCCCGAAAGCAGCGGCTTATGCCAACCCTGTGTGGACAGCCTTGTTTGACTACGAGCCCAATGGGCAGGACGAGCTGGCCCTGCGGAAGGGTGACCGTGTGGAGGTGCTGTCCCGGGATGCAGCCATCTCCGGCGACGAGGGCTGGTGGGCGGGCCAGGTAGGCGGCCAGGTAGGCATCTTTCCGTCCAACTATGTGTCTCGGGGCGGCCCGCCCCCCTGTGAGGTGGCCAGCTTCCAGGAGCTGCGGCTGGAGGAGGTGATCGGCATTGGTGGCTTCGGCAAGGTGTACCGTGGGAGCTGGCGAGGTGAGCTGGTGGCTGTGAAGGCAGCTCGGCAGGACCCCGACGAGGACATCAGTGTGACGGCTGAGAGTGTGCGCCAGGAGGCCCGGCTCTTCGCCATGCTGGCACACCCCAACATCATTGCCCTCAAGGCGGTGTGCCTGGAGGAGCCCAACCTGTGCCTGGTGATGGAGTACGCAGCTGGTGGTCCCCTCAGCCGTGCCCTGGCTGGGCGGCGTGTACCCCCCCACGTGCTGGTCAACTGGGCTGTGCAGATCGCCCGTGGGATGCACTACCTGCATTGTGAGGCCCTGGTGCCCGTCATCCACCGAGACCTCAAGTCCAACAACAGTGAGTTTTGGGGAGCAGGGTTGGAGGGTGGCATGGCCCAAGCGCACACATACTGCCAACTCGCAGCTGAACCTGCTGGGGCTACCTGGCCTCTGAAAGGTACTGGCTCCCATCCCTCTCCCAGGATGGCCTCTGTGGTACTAGAGGCAGGATCTCTTGCCCAAGGGGAGTTCCAGTTGACTGGGATGCCCACTGCCCCCAAAGCAGGAGTACCAGGCACCGGAGTCTTTCATGCCCCAGCCGCAGAAGTTCTTGGCCCCAGCTTACAGAAGCTAAAAAATTGGGATCGCTCAGGTGGGTCCTAAGGATCCTGCCTAAGGATGGCCACCTCAAGGTAGCAGGACACTGGATGCTGGCACTCACCTTCCTGTCCCCTAAAATTCACACCTGTGCTGTTGGCTCTCTCCTCTCCCCTCCTCTTGTGATGGGCAGGTACTCTAGAACAGAGTCTCCAAGGGGAAAGCCTGATGGTCGTGGGCTGGAATTCTGGTCCCCCATCCCCCTGGCTGCATGACCTCTAGGTGGTTATTTCAACTCAGAGCCTCAATTTCAGACTCTGTAAAAAGGGAGTAACGGGGCGGGGAAAATGGCTTAACAGTCTTGGCAAGCCCTGGTGTCTGATGCCAGCACACAGTAGGTCCTCAGTCGTGAGTGTGGATATTTGGAGATTGGCTCACCAACGGGGCCTCGCCTGGAACCAGCCCTTGGGGTGGGTGTGGTGGGACGAGGCCTCCATCCTCAGCCATTTGGGATTGCACACTGCTCAGCAGGGACCCAAAACAAGGAGGGACAAGTTCAGAGCGCTTCCTCCAGCAGACAAGCTTCGCACAGGCCAAAAGCAGTCAGCGTTCAGGGAGGCACCCAATTGGATGTCCGGCGGGGCCTGACAAGAGCAAAGGCCAGGAGGCAGTACCCAGCACAGTAGTGGGGGGACACAGGCTGGGCCTGGGGAGGCCGGGTGTAGGCTACAGAGCAAAAGGAAGTGCAGGAGGGGCCAGTGGGGTTACTGGAGAGGCATGGGCAGCTCTTGCAGGGGGAGCTGTATATTTTGAGCCTCCTGGGCTGGGCTGACCATGGACAAGGGACCTGGAGGGGGAACGCCAGGACCCGGTGATATCCAAGCCCTGGCCAGGGCCAGAAGGGGCCAGGGGATGTCTGCCAGCCACCCACCCCCTCCTGTCATCTGTAGCAGGGGGCAGTTTCCACCTCTCAGCCTCACTTCTGGGTTCTAGCCATCTAGGACCCCCCACTCCCTGCCCAGCCTGCGGGGGATTCCCCGAAGGCCCCAGGGGGAGGGGACTCCATCTTCTGTTTTTCCTCCAGTTTTCTTTCCAGAAAAAATGGAACAATAGCCCAGGCCCCTGCTCCCCACCCTCCCCACCGCTTCCTGCGTTTCCTGCTGCCCCTGAGCCAGCTTCCTGCCCCTGCTCCAGCCTCTGCTCCCTCCCCAGTCCAGCTGCCTACAGGGGAGGAAAGAGCTGGGGGTGGGGGGCTTGTGGGAGAGGAAGGAGCCAGGGATTGCACCCCCACTCCCCTCCAGTCCCCCTGCTTCTCTCCCAGAGTCTGGGTGGTGGTTAAGGGCAGGCGGGGTGCCCTCAGCCTCCGTAGCCTGGCCTCCCACCTTGCAGACCCCAGTCCTAGGCCTGAGGTACTGTCTGCGGGATTGGGGCGGGGGAGTCCCTGGACTGGGGGGGCGCAGGCAGGAAACAATGGCGTGATTTTCCTGGACAATGGGGGCCTTGTGAGGAAGCCTGGCGGGGAGTGGAGGGGGAATTCTCCAGGCCCACGAGTCACAGGACTGACCAGCCAGCCCGGCCTGGGGCTGACCTCCCCCAATTCTCCCCCGAAGGACCCTCCCCAGTTGGAGACCTGCGCCAGGCCCCCAGAAAGGAGAAGTAGAGACCATGGGAGGGAAGCGGAAGAGGTGTGAGCGGCCTAGGCGACTCCCGAGCCCCACAGAGGCCAGCCTGGGAGGGGGCTGGGGCCAGGGAGCCCTCAGGGGACACTGAAAGGGGGCTCTCTAGCTCTCTCTCTTCCAGATGGCCCCTGACCACCCCATTCCCAAGGTCTACACCAGACATCAGAAGAGCAACTTGGGTTGGGACAAATTCAAAGCACTTGGAGAAAAACAGGAGATGCAGGGGAGAGGACGAGACACTGAAGCTGTCAGGTCCAGCTGTGGGGGGGTTGGGGGGGGAGGTGGCAGAAAGGCCACCCATACAAAGAAGTCCTGAGACTTTGGGTGAGTTATCTGGGTCTCAGATTAGCTGGCTGAAAGGAGCGGCTGGCCTCCGGCCTGAGATACTGGTACAGCAAGTGCTTCGCTCGTCTGTGAGGTCTCACATGTGGCTAGAGACACAGCCAGGAAGCAGCCAGGGTTGGTCTGCGAGAGGATGGGTGGGTCCTGGCACCAGAGGAGATAGGAGTCCCTTCCCAACCCTGGCACACAGACCCCTTTGGCCGGTCCCACCCCAGCCACCTGCGCCCAGCCTGTTGCAGTTCTTGGGAATGAGCTCCTGTAGGGTTTCCTAAAAGGTCCAGTTCTGATCCTCCAGCAGCCAAGCCAGAGTAAGTTGTGATGGAGGATGGAGAAGAGAGAGTCTACAGAGAGATGTCAGCGAGTGGCACAGTCTTTAGCACAGCTGGCGTCCAGCATGCTCATGCCGGTGTCAGACCCGGTGCTGAGGCTTTAAAAAGTGGGATCTCATGCCCACCCTCTGAGGTGGCTTTTGTTATCACCCTCGGCTTTATTAACTGTTCAGGACTCAGCCCAGTCGGGCTCAGAGGAGAGGGGAGATTGTAGGACCATCCTCTGAATTAGGAGAATTGGCAAGAAGATTTGCCGGGCCTGGTGGATGATGCCGGTGGTTGTTGAGGGCCGGTGGACATCAGGTAGGCCAGCTGATGGGCAGCTGAATTGACTTCTGGCCTAGAGGTCCAAATACGGGAGATGCCAAGGGGTGGCTGGCACCCGGGAGAGCCAGAACAGTCTGGGAGCAGTGGGCAGAGGTTTAGGAGAGGCCGGGCTCTGAGGAACACCTGCATGGAAAGGGCTGAGGGCAGGGGAGGCCCTGAAGGAAACACAAGCAGTCAGAGGCCCCAGGAGTCAAGGACCTTGGGGAAGGGTTGGGGAGCAGTGCCAGATGCCCCCACAAGGCCCAGAGAGCTTGGCCAGAATCAGGATCAGTTGTGGCTTTAGGCCTGGAAAAGTGAGTACCCTGGTTCTGCCACCTCTTCTGAGAAGTCTTCTCTGACTCACTGGGCTGTGTTAGGTGCTGGGGCCCGCCCCTGACCGAGTGACACGCTGGTGCTCCACCCGCAGTACCCTGTGCTGCCCCCATTACGATGCTGTCACCTGGGCAGGAGAGCTGAGGTGTGCTCTGGAGTGACCCATATTCAGAAATGTCGTTTCTGAATGTCACTTCTCTGCAGTGCAGTTTCCTACAACCAGAAAGGGAGAGAGGCCCTTTCAGACCCTGGATGATTCTGTTGCTTTGTCCTCTCAAACTCCTCTCATTTGAGCCATGTTTTTCCTGATGAGAGGTTTGCAAGTTGCTGCTTCTCTCTGTGCAGATGCGGTGGCCCCATTTGGGTCAAAGCCATGAGCCCCTGCCAAGTCTAACCATCCACTCCAACATTTATCCCAAGCTCCTCCTTTCTGGGCAAGAACCATCATCTTCTCAGACCCCTCCCCTTCCCTCCACATCCAGCTGCGTTAGTCGTTATCTTTTGGAGTCTCGCTCCCGTGGGAGTGGCTGCACTGGCCACGCTGCGATATGGGCACCGGGGGTCTGTGGTGCCTGTTGGGCTTCCTTCCTCACCAAAGGGCTGCCTCCTGCTCCCCACCCCAAGGGAGGTTCTGATCCACACTCCTGCTTTTAGCAAAATGGCCAGACACGGGTTTCTCTTGAAATTAAGGCCATCAAGGCTAAGAGGCTGCTACATTGCTAGTTTCTATTCAATGCAGCATTAGGAGAAAGTTATAGGCCTGGCTTTGGAACCTCACAGACTAGATTGGAATCTCTGTTTAATTTGTTTATGACCTTAGCCAAGTCATGTCCTTGCTCAGTTTCTTCATCTGTAAAATGGGGATGATGTCTACCTCACAACATTTTTGTGTGTGACTGCTAGAACTGAGTGTAAAATGCCTGGCTTATAGTAGCCCCTCTGGAAACATGTCCCAGTATTGTTATTTTTGTCTGATTCCATCCCAGCCCCAGCAGCAAGCTCTCCTTCCTGGGCAAGATCACCTGCATGCCCCCAGCACCCAGCTACATGTGTGTCAGAGGAGTTAGCTCCCAGCTCCTCCCTGGTCCCTCCCACCTGAGCCTGCAGCAACCACAGTCCTGCCTCTCTCTCTCCCCCAGTTCTGCTGCTGCAGCCCATTGAGGGTGACGACATGGAGCACAAGACCCTGAAGATCACTGACTTCGGCCTGGCCCGCGAGTGGCACAAAACCACACAAATGAGTGCCGCCGGCACCTATGCCTGGATGGCGCCCGAGGTCATCAAGGCTTCCACCTTCTCCAAGGGCAGCGATGTCTGGAGGTGCGGCCTGGAGGGAGGCTGGACGGGGTAGATGTGGCTGCCAAAATCTAGGGCTGGGCAGACAGGTGGAGCTCAGGGGGAGGGGCCCAAGCCATTTAGTTCCTGGTTGCTTTGGGGTGAAATGGCAATGAGTAGAGGAGAGGACACGCCCTTCTCTCTCCCACAGCTTTGGGGTGCTGTTGTGGGAATTGCTGACTGGAGAGGTGCCCTACCGTGGCATCGACTGCCTTGCTGTAGCCTACGGAGTGGCTGTTAACAAGCTCACACTGCCCATCCCATCCACCTGCCCCGAGCCCTTCGCACAGCTCATGGCCGGTAAGGGGATGGTGCGGGAGGGTGAGGGACAGAGCTCCTCCACCCGCAGACCTCTTCTTACTCTGTCCCGTCTCCCGTCTCCATCCTGTGTCCCCAGATTGTTGGGCGCAGGACCCCCACCGCAGGCCCGACTTCGCCTCCATCCTGCAGCAGCTGGAGGCGCTGGAGGCCCAGGTCCTGCGGGAAATGCCGCGGGACTCCTTCCATTCCATGCAGGAAGGCTGGAAGCGTGAGATCCAAGGCCTTTTCGATGAGCTGCGGGCCAAGGAAAAGGTGGGAGGAGTCAGGGTCCCCGGGTTGGAAGGAGACACTCGGGCCTCCTCCGGGCAGAGAGTTGGGGCGGGCGCCAGGGCCCTTCGGGACTGACCCCACCGTCTCCACTGTCCCGGACACAGGAACTACTGAGCCGCGAGGAGGAGCTGACCCGCGCGGCGCGTGAGCAGCGCTCCCAGGCCGAGCAGCTGCGGCGGCGCGAACACCTGCTGGCTCAGTGGGAGCTGGAGGTGTTCGAGCGCGAGCTGACGCTGCTGCTGCAGCAGGTGGACCGCGAGCGCCCGCACGTGCGCCGCCGCCGCGGAACCTTCAAGCGCAGCAAGCTCCGCGCGCGCGACGGCGGCGAGCGCATCAGTATGCCACTCGGTAAGGGGCGGGCCCGCGCGCCGCCCGCCATTGGCTGCGCGGGCGGGGGGCGGGGCCAGGCCTTCGCGCTGATTGATTCGGGGAGTTAGTGGGTGGGCCCGCGAGCTGAAGGCTGGTCGGGGTTGGGACTCGGCGTGTTTGTGGGCGGGTTCTGGCGGGGACATTTGCATGTCGGCCTGAGAGTGGCTGCAACGGGGAAGGGGCGGGGACCCTGGAAGTTCCGGGAAGGCCGAGGGGCGGGGCGGGGCGGCGGCGGCCGCTGGGAATCGGGCTCCGGCGCTCTCCTCCGGATGCGGGGGTCCGGGCGGGCGGTCCGCTTTCCTTACCGAGAGCCCGGGCCCCGGAGGGCAGTAAGCTGGCCCCAGCCACATCCCCATCGTGCCAGGCCCGGTCCCCGCGCTGCCTACGAGCCGGCCCAGGGCCCCTGCAGGTTGGGATCTTGGCTCTCCTTCACCACGAACTGGCCCTGCTTCCTTCCCAAACCCAGACTTCAAACACCGAATCACTGTGCAGGCCTCGCCCGGCCTGGACCGGAGGAGAAACGTGTTCGAGGTCGGAGCTGGGGACTCGCCCACCTTTCCCCGGTTTCGGGCCATCCAGTGTAAGAAGCCTCACCTCCCTCTGCCCTTGCCCCACCTCTTACCTTTCTGTCCAACCTTCTCCTCGGCCCCAGCCTCCCTTCGCCATCAGTCTAGAGTCTAGACGGTACCTTCGCGTTCCCCCAGCAGCATTCATCTTACTACCTTGTAAAACGTCAAACAGTTGTAGGATACTAGTATTTTCTAATTTTATGAGTCCTCGTTTTTCTAAGTGTCTTGCTAATATTGACTTAATTCCTCACAATAACTTTGTGAGGGAGCTGTCCTTATTAAGTTTTATAAATAAGGAAAGTGAAAAAAGTAACTTGCCTAACATTACGCAGCTAATAGTGCAGAATTCAAACCCAGGTGGATTTCTGCTGTGTCTGTACTAACTACTAAACAGCAAATGCCCGCTGAAGGACTAGATGAGATGCCCCCCCCACCCCCCTGCTCCCCACCCCAGGACCCAAACCCACCTAGGAAGCCCCAATTCTGTTAAGTTCTCTGTGGCCCAAAGCCCACCCAGGGATGGATTGGAGCCCAGCCTGCTGCCATCCTCTAGAACAGCCGTGGGCAAACTACGGCCCACGGGCCGGATGCGGCCCGTTTGAAATGAATAAAACTAAAAAAAAATAAAGACCGTACCCTTTTATGTAATGATGTTTACTTTGAATTTATATTAGTTCATACAAACACTCCATCCATGCTTTTGTTCCGGCCCTCCGGTCCAGTTTAAGAACCCATTGTGGCCCTCGAGTCAAAAAAGTTTGCCCACCCCTGCTCTAGCATGTTACCTCTGGAGCCTGATTCTCGCGATGCCAGAGCACAAGGATCAAAGCTCTTGACCTCAGCTCAGACTCCACTGGTTTTCCCTCCACAGTGGAGCCTGCAGAACCAGGCCAGGCATGGGGCCGCCAGTCCCCCCGACGCCAGGAGGACTCAAGCAATGGAGAACGCCGAGCATGCTGGGCCTGGGGTCCCAGTTCCCCCAAGCCTGGGGAAGCCCAGAATGGGAGGTGAGTGCCTGAGTGCCCCCAACTCCAGTATTCTCTGCCTTCCAACAGTCCTAGACTCACAAAGCACAACTCCCTTCCCCTCCTGTAACCAGGAGAAGGTCCCGCATGGACGAAGCCACCTGGTACCTGGATTCAGATGACTCATCCCCCTTAGGATCTCCGTCCACACCCCCAACACTCAATGGTGAGTGGCCTTGTTGGCCCCCAGAAGACTTTTTGCTGCACTCTTTCTGCGGGTACTGTGGGGAGACGACCAGAAGCTAGCAGGCACAGCAAAGCCAGCCCTAGAACCCAGTTCTGAACTGTAGGCCCACAACTGAGCTGGATGAAGCCAACCTCAGAGAGCTCAGAGTCTGAGAGGGCTCTTTCCTGGCCCCAAGGCAGTCACTATGCCTTCAGCAGGCTCTAGGAGGGAAGGAAGATGGAATGGTTACCTGAAAGGACATCACCTGCCCCGCCCAGCTACGGGCTGAGCGCTGGGTTACCCTAGCGCAGTGGTCGGCAAACTGCGGCTCGCGAGCCACATGCAGCTCTTTGGCCCGAGTGTGGCTCTTCCACAAAATACCACATGCAGGCGCGCACATACAGTGCGATTGAAGCTTCGCGGCCCATGCGCAGAAGTCGGTATTTTGTGGAAGAGCCACAGTCAAGGGGCCAAAGAGCCGCATGTGGCTCGCGAGCCGCAGTTTGCCGACCACTGCCCTAGCGCAAGCCGCACTCCAGTCGCCCACAAGAGTACAGGACCTTAACCTCCCAGCCCCCTGCAAGAACTTCTTTCCACTCCAGTTCAGTTCATTTCCGACGCTGTTTGCCTGGAGTTAGTTACCTGGACCCCACTTCAGATGCCAGTGCGGGCTGTCACCTGTGTGTCGGACCTGCTGGCTATAAACTGGAGATCCCCACAAGCCCTCCTCAGGTTTGATCGTTTGCTAGAGCGTCTCACAGAACTCGGGAAAACTTTACTTACTAGGTTACCAGTTTATTAGAAAGGATACAGGTCAAGAACAACCAGATGAAAGATGCGGAGGGCAAGGGGTATGGGGAGGGGCGTGGGCACCAACACCCTCTCTGCATGCACCTTTCCCAGCATCCAGATGTGTTCGGGAAGTTCTCCAAGCCCCTCCCGCCGGGGTTTTTATAGAGGCTTCATTAAGTGGATATGATGGATTGATGAACTCATTGGTGATTGAACACAATCTCCAGCCCCTCCCCTCCCTGGAAAGTTCCAGCTCTAATGATGTGGCTGGTTCCTCTGGCGACCAGACCCCCTATCCCTAAGGGCTTTCCCAAAGTCACCCCGTTAATATGAACTCAGGTGTGGTCAACGGGGTTTGTTCTGAATTTTAAAAGGTGCTCCTTTTACCTTTGTCACTCTATCACTTAGAAAATTCCCAGGGTTTTAGGAGCTCTGTGCCTGGAATGAGAGGAAGACCAAGTATATATTTCTTATTACAAATCACAATACCAGCTTCCCAGAGGAGGCGACATCTGAGCTGGGTCTTGATGGGTGGGGAAGGTGTGCTGGGCAGAGGGAATGTGTGTGCGCAGACGTGGGCTCACCTGACCTGAGCAAAAGGAAGTCCGGCTGGACGCAGAGCAGAGTTGAGAGCCAGGCAGTGACAGGAGAGCACTAGGCCTGCACCTCCTGGGTCTGTGAAGCCCGGTGCAGCCCTGACAATGGAAGTTTGTCAGTAGAAGTTTGTCGAATGAATGAGTGAGCAAAGCTGGAAAAATAAGCAGGCGCCAGTGAAGGAAGAGCCTGAAAATGGTGGGGAGTGTTTATGCAGAGACATGTCTTCAGAGGCAGAGAGACTGGGTCAGGGTTGTGGCTGAGAACAGGGACCCCCACTCCCCAAAAAACAACAACAACAACAACAAAGAAACAAGTTCTGATTCAAAGTAGAAGCTCATTTTCTCCCCGTTTCAGTTCTTTCTCTCGATGCCCCGCCCAGTGCTCCGCTCCAGGCAGGCGCACTCTACGTTTGGCCAAGGAGACAGGGAAGGTGGAGGGGGAAGGCTGGGGAGGGCTTTGAAGGCCCAGCCAAGGAGCGTGGACTTTCTTCTCTTGGCAGTGGAGAGCCATGGCAGGTTCTAGAGCAGCCGTGGGCGAACTACGGCCCGCCGGATCCGGCCTGTTTGAAATGAATAAAACTAAAAAAAAAAGAAGACCGTACCCTTTTATGTAATGATGTTTACTTTGAATTTATATTAGTTCACACAAACACTCCATCCATGTTTTTGTAACGGCCCTCTGGTCCAGTTTAAGAACCCATTGTGGCCCTCGAGTCAAAAAGTTTGCCCACCCCTGGTCTAGGGCCAAGGAGGACCGGACAAGATTGGGGTTTGACAGGCCCCCTAGGCCCACAATAGGACCCAGATGTCCTGAAATCAGAGCAGAAAGGTTGGAAAGTGGTGGAGAGCAAAGGCTCCGTTGCCCCTGCCTAGAGTGAGGCCTGCTCCGCCCCCTCCTGGCTGTGCAACCTTAGACAAGCCCTTGACCTCTCTGATCCTGGGACTCTTGAGGAATGAGATCGGTCAGCGTCATTCCCTAAATCATTCAGCTGGGGGCTGGCACAAGCAGTAACCTCTCTGAGCCCGTTTCCTCGTTTCGGGAACAGGGACAATGATGTGTGCATTGGAGTTCACCTGCTGCCCCAGATAAGCTACCGCTGAAGGGGGACAGGCAGGCAGGAGGGCCAGGCTCTGCCCATCCAGGAAGAATGTGGGCACAGGGCTTAGGCCCTAATCCTGTCCTGGGGGCCCTGAAGGTGCTCCTGGCTGGCCTTTGAGGATCTGGCCAATGCTTGCCTCCTGGTGACCCCCTTCCTCCCCTCACCCCCCATCTCTGCTCCAGGGCATGGAGCTGCCTCCCAGGCTTTGCCCCTGCTGCTTCTTTGGCCTGCACTGCCTCCCCCCACCCCCACTTCTTGAAAGACCTGGATGTGTGCGAGGGGGGAGGCACGATGGGCGGGGTCAGGGAAGATGTTAACTTGGACCTCATACCAGGGCCGATGAGGGATACCAGAGCAGCCCACCTGAAGGTCCCCTAACCTCTGCCCCACCCTCACCACCAGGTAACCCCCCAAGGCCGAGCCCAGAGCCAGAGGAGCCCCGGCGGCCAGCCCCGACTGAACGCAGCAGCGGCTCTGGGACCCCCAAGCTGATCCAGCGTGCACTGCTGCGCGGCACTGCCCTGCTCGCCTCACTGGGCCTCGGCCGTGACCTGCAGCCGCCTGGGGGCCAGGGCCGAGAGCGTGGGGAGCCCCAGCCAACGCCCCCCACCCTGTCTCCCACCCAGCCCCCTTCCCCACTCCCCTCCCGGCTCATCCGCTCTTCCCCCAAGACGCCCCAAGCCCCCATTTCTCGGTTGAGCCCCGACGCCCCAGGCCCACCCACCCCCGCGCCCCTGCTGCTGGAGCTGGGTGTCCCTGCAGGTCAGCCGTCGGCCAAGAGTCCCAGACGCGAGGAAGGGAGGCGTGGTGAGTGGCCCAGTGCAGGCCTCCTGCCTGGTGATGGAGAGGGAAGGAAGGGCTGGTGGGGGCATGCAGGGCAGTAGGGCCAGGCCCAGTTCTCCGCTGGTCCCCACACCTGGGTGCTGGACCCCACACCTGAGCGCTGGTCCCCCCACCTGGGTGCTGGACCCCACATCTGAGCGCTGGTCCCCACACCTGGGCGCTGGTCCCCACACCTGGGCGCTGGGCACGCTTGAAAGGAACTGAATTCTGAGTTCAGCCACCAGTGGTCAGGAGTGGAGCAGGGCCCGCCAGGCTAGTTGAGAAATAATAGAAGGAATAATGACAACAGTGATGGCAGACGCCTGCTCGTTGCCTGCTTGTGCGGGCACTGTTTCTAGTGCTTTACAGAGATTGCTGCAATTATTGTAGGAACCCTGTGAACTAGCTACTCTTGTTAGACCCATTTTTATTTTATTTTTTTATTTTTTTTAAAGCAATAGCTTTCTTTTTTTCTTTTTTTAACATATATTTTATTGATTTTTTACAGAGAGGAAGGGAGAGAGAGAGTTAGAAACATCGATGAGAGAGAAACATCGATCAGCTGCCTCCTGCACATCCCCCACTGGGGAAGTGCCTGCAACCCAGGTACATGCCCTTGACCGGAACTGAACACCTTTCAGTCCGCAGGCTGACGCTCTACCCGCTGAGCCAAACCGGCTTTGGCTAGACCCATTTTTAAAAGAGGAAATTGAAGGCACAGGGAGAGCCAGGGACTTGCGGCTCCCACTGCCAAGCGGTGGAGCTGGGATCCAAGCCCAGGCCTGTCTGCTCTAGAGGCCCGGCTCCTACCCACCGCGTTATAGACAGATGCTCCGGGAGCAAAAGGGGCCATGACGTGAGGAGTCGAGTAGCTCGCTGTGCAGATGGGAAAACAGGCCCGGAGCAGGGCATGCCTCCTGGGACCCCCAAGAGTAGGTGCTGCCTGACCCCGTGCTCTTCTCCCACTCGTCACAGGAAGCACTGTTTCACCCCCGCCAGGGATATCCCGCTCTGCTCCTGGCACCCCGGGCACCCCACGCTCACCGCCCCTGGGCCTCATCAGCCGACCTCGGCCCTCACCCCTTCGCAGCCGCATTGACCCGTGGAGCTTCGTGTCAGCTGGACCACGGCCTTCGCCCCTGCCCTCGCCGCAGCCTGCGCCCCGCCGGGCGCCCTGGACCTTGTTCCCAGACTCAGACCCCTTCTGGGACTCTCCGCCTGCCAACCCCTTCCGGGGGCGGCCTCAGGACTGCAGGGCGCAGACCAAAGACATGGGTGCCCAGGCCCCGTGGATGCCGGAGGCAGGGCCGTGAGCGGGCCAGCTGCTCCCCACGCTCCAGCTGCCCCAGAGGAGCCACAGCAAACACTGGAACAGGAGCCGGGCCAGCCGCTGACGCTGCCCTGGCTTCCCCCAGGGACCCCGCCCCCTTTGGGGGTCAGGAACACTACACTGCACAGGAAGCCTTCACACTGGACGGGGGGCCTGCACCCCCCGCATACCTGCAACCTGTGGGCCCCCTGACTTACCTGCCCCACTGGGGCTGACACTGTACCCAGCTGGTTAGGAGGACCATAGCCTGTCTCAGGGAATTGCCCCCAGGGGGAGCGCAGGGAGGAGGGGAGGTGCGAGGGAGGGGGGCCGGCCTCAGCTGTCACCAGCACTTTTGACCAAGTCCTGCTACTGTGGCCCCTGCCCCAGGGCTTAGTGCCTGAACCCCCCTGCCCTGGGGGTCATCTAGGGCCAGGGTTCTCTAGGTGCCTTCCTGCTGCCCCGGCCAGGGTTGGGGCCTCGGCCTCAGGATCCAATGAAGCCAAATAAACTCCCCAAGCTATCTCTCCAAGCACAGCCTGTCACCTTTCTTGGAAGTAACCAGGGATCCATCCCATCACACGATGCTGGTGACTTCCTGGCCCCAGCAAACGGTCAGTCGGCCTGGGCCTGGGCTGGTGCCTTGCACCACACCCCTCTCCTGGGATCAAGTCCACCAGCTTCAGTCAGGCATTCAAGGCCCTTGTCAGCCACCCTGGCACCCACACAAACTGGCCTCACCCACCTCCTCACCCTTGCCAGGCTTTTCGCACCATTGCCGGTGACTTCACCTGCTGCCGGAAGGGCCCTGCTTAGCCTCTGGGGCCAGTTCGTGTTACCTCCCCTGGGACTCTTGGCCATGCTGCTCCCAACGGGCCAGCTCGCTGAACTCAGGAACACACAGCCCTCTGGGCAGCATTTTGGAGGTTTGTCCTGACTGCCTATCGCAGGGTCTGGACACAGGAGTGACCTACCCTGGCACCTGGCTCCACTCGCTTTCCTTGCTTCCATGGGGTTCTGAGGTTTATGCGAGTCCCAGTCTGGGCTCCCCTCCCCTTCATGGTCCATGGCAGCCAGGCTCACCGTCTGCAGTGTTCGGAGTTACCAGGAAGGACTTGGAACGGGCACCTAACAGCACCATCTCTCCCAAGCGCTCTGTGTCCTCAACACCTTGCCACCCTTGTCCCCAGCAGACCCACCCCAACCCCCTATGCCTCTCCCACTCAGCTGCCCAGCCACCACCTTCCATCCGGGATGCATACAGTAATGCCCCCGCAGGTCTCCTGGGCCACACTCGTCCTCAAGGCCCTGTGTCCTTACCTCTCAGCCCATCCCTCTCACACCCCAGCTCTTCCCCACGTGGACTAGCCTCTTCCATCCGCAGCTGAACTGTCACTCCTACAGGAACCTTCCCAGCCTGAGCTCTCGCCCATGGCCCAGGTTTCCTTCAGGGAGCCTATGACACCCTGAACCTCGCGCTTCCTTGCCAACAGGTTCCTGTGTGGACACCAGGAAGGAAGGGACGTGTGTCTGTCCGCTCCCGCTGTCCTTGGCATCCAAGCCGCCGCTGAGCGGATGGGGCGTGTGTGACTGAGTGGTCGTGCCCCCGAGTAAGCGCTGCAGTGTGATTCTGAGCCAGTCACTGACCTCTCTGCGCCTCGCCTTCCTCCCCCTGGTCCTCACCACCCCAGCTTTGGGGAATTGGGCAAATACTGGCCGTAGAACCTGGGAGGCGCCACCCAGCTCATCGCCAAGCCTGAGCTGCCTCCTCTGCCTCCATTCACACTCGCCCAGCTGCGTCCCAGGCTTCCCTCACGCTCAGCCACCCACGCAGCACCTCCTCCCGGCCCCACCTGCCAACGCTCCCAGTTGCCTGAGGTGGAGCAGCCAGCTTTCAGGACACCCCAGACTCCCAGGCGCACACCATGGGGGGGCTGAGGCCCTGGGCTCGATACGGGCTACTGATCATGGCTCACCTGCTGGCTCTGGGCCTTGGGGCTGCGGTGCTCCAGGCCCTGGAGGGGCCCCCAGCACGCCGGCTCCAGGCCCAGCTCAGGGCCGAGCTGGCCACTTTCCAGGCGGAGTACGGGGCATGCTTGCCAACCGGGGCACTGGAGGAGCTGCTGGGCACCGCCCTGGCAGCCCAGGCCCATGGGATCTCCAGCCTGGGCAATGTCTCAAAGGCTGGGAACTGGGATCTGCCCTCAGCCCTGCTCTTCACCGCCAGCATCCTCACCACCACGGGTAAGGCTGCCAGGTGGCTGGGCAGAGGGGGCCTCCTAATTCCAGCGCCCCCTGGGGTCCCTGGGGGTACAACCCTTCCCCCAGCTCCAAAGTGCCAGGCAGAGCCCAGGCTCTATTAGGCCTGACATCACAGCTGGGTCTCTCCACACCAACACACCCCAACTGGTGCCTCAACTTCAGCTGCCAGGAGGGGTGTGGCCTCCCCAGCCCCACCCCAAGGCACCCTTTGAGGCCCAGAAGAGGTGCCCAAGACCCCATGGGCCCGCAGCAAGGCAGGGAACACGTTATGGGATGGATGATTGGGTGGGGGGAAATGGAGTGAGCCTCGGGTGTACAGATGGGCAGCGCTGGCTCAGGAGGGAACGTGAGGGAAGGCTCCCAGGTGAGAAGTCTTGATGAGATGTTAGCCGGGGCAGAGATGAGGGGTGAAGGAATTCCTGGCAGAGGGAACAGCATGTGTGAAGGGCCGAAGAAATACAGCAATGGGACACACAGCCCTGGTTTTTTTGTCAGCAAAGTCTCTACATATTTTTTTATTTTTTTAAATATATTTTATTGATTTTTTACAGGGAGGAAGGGAGAGGGATAGAGAGTTAGAAACATCGATGAGAGAGAAACATCGATCAGCTGCCTCCTGCACACCCCCTACCGGGGATGTGCCTGCAACCAAGGTACATGCCCTTGGCCGGAATCAAACCTGGGACCATTCAGTCCGCAGGCCGACGCTCTATCCACTGAGCCAAACCGCTTAGGGTTCTACATATTTTTTTAAATTAACCTGTTTTCCAACCTCTGTTGGAAAAATCAGAAAACCTATTTGCATTGAGCCAGAATTCCTGCAAGGCAACGTTTGGCAGCAGTGGAACAGGGCCTGGCCTTTGAGGCAGAGCACAGGCTCTCAGTGCACCCCAGTCCCCACCACTCCTTTTTGTCTCCTGGTCCCCACCACTGCCTGGCTCCTCGAGGCGTTTGAGTTTACAAGCTCTGGACTAGCTGGGCCTGTTCTCCCGCTCTCTCACCTCTCCCTGCTTTCCAGAAGCTGTCCTGGCACTGAAGGCCCTTTCTCACGCATGCTGCCTCCCCTGCAGCTCTTCCTGTGGTGCCTTGACAGGTTTCCTGCCTGTCTCCCCCACCACATGGCAGGGCCTGAGCAGACTCAGATTCCAGCGCAAGGCCCAGCTCACAGGAGAACTCAAAACACCTTTGGGGGATGAGAGGGTGGGTGATGCCCTGCCCAGTGGGGGCAGAAGTATCTGTCAAAGGCAGAGCTGAGGATCTTAGAAAGCCAGGCTCCCTCTGGGGCAGGACAGCAATTCTCAGAATTGTCCCAGCCCCAAGAGGACTGAGGGCAGACTTTCTCTTTTAATTTTTCACTTTCCAGAAAATAAAAGAGTCGTCCAGAGAGGTTAAGGGACTTGCCCAAGGCTCTCCAGTTGATGAGAAGAGCCAGAGCATGGGCCCCAACGGTTCCAGCAGTTTCAGCCACTAGAGGGCAGCCTTCCACAGGCTTGTTGGGGGAAGTGGGGACCCTAGCAGGCATGCACACAAGGGCTCATTGCCCACTGTCCTTCTCCTGTCCAGGTTACGGCCACATGGCCCCACTCTCAGCAGGTGGAAAGGCCTTCTGTGTGGTCTACGCGGCCCTGGGGCTGCCAGCTTCCCTAGCACTTGTGGCCACCCTGCGCCACTGCCTGCTGCCTCTGCTCAGCTGCCCGGTCGCCTGGGTAGCTGTCCGCTGGCAGCTGACCCCAGCCAGGGCCGCGCTGCTGCAGGCACTTGGACTGGGCCTGCTAGTGGCCGGTATCTTCGTGCTGCTGCCAGCGCTGCTGCTGTGGGGTCTGCAGGGCGACGACAGCCTGCTGGAGGCCATCTACTTCTGCTTCGGCTCACTCAGCACCATCGGCCTGGGGGACCTGCTGCCTGGTCGTGGCCGTGACCTGAATCCAGTGCTTTACCACCTTGGCCAGATCGCACTTCTCGGTGAGTTCAGCTGCCCACGAGCACTGGGGGGGAGGAGAGGAGCCTGGACTACAACTCCCATACACCACTGGGGGAGGCTGAGCCTCACAAGTGTAGGGGATTTCAGTTGGAAGAACTTGACAGAGAATTGTGAGTGGCATCAGGTACCAGGGTGGGTCCCCAGGCGAGGGGGTGGGCAGAGAGCATCATCGGCTCCCCAAAAGCTGCCCTAGAACCTTTTCTCCCCAGGCTACTTGCTCCTGGGGCTCCTGGCCGTGCTGCTGGCAGTGGAGACGTTTTCGGAGCTGCCACAGGCCCGTGCCTTGGTGAAGTTCTTTGGGTCCAGTGGCCCTTTGACTGCTGAGGACCAAGGTGGCATCCTGGGTCAGGATGAACTGGCCCTCAGCACCCTGCCCCCCTCAACTGCAGCCCCAGAACAGGCCCCCGCCTGCTGACAGGTGTTCGGTGATGGAGTTAACTCCTTTCAGGTGAAGAAGCCCGAGGGGCATTCTCTAGAGACGAAGGGGAAGCGTGGATGTGAGAACCTCAGAGAATAAAATGTTAACAAAAAATAAAATGGTTGCCCTAGCTGGTTTGGCTCGGTGGATAGAGCGTCAGCCTTCGGACTGAAGGGTCTCAGGTTCGATTCCAGCCAAGGGCACATGCCCGGGTGGTGGGCCCGATCCGCAATGGGGCGTGCAGGAGGCGGCGGATTCTCTCTCATCGTTGATGTTTCTATCTCTCTCTCTCTCCCTCTCCTTTCTCTCTGAAATCAATAAAAACATTTTTTAAAAAGAGTGAATCTTAAAAAAATAAATAAATAAAATGGTCAACAACCCCAACTCTGGTTTTGTCTCTTCTTTGGAAATGGTTGCTCCCCACAGTGAACCCAAAGCCCCATCAACCTTGGGAGGTCCCGCCTCCATTGGCATCTGGAAACCTCAAAGCCCCACAGCCCCGTCGAGGATCGCAGACAACCTTATCGGCCTAAGCACCAACCCCTTCCGTCCATTGAAACCCCAGCTGCCCCGAGAAAGAGTCTGTGTGGCCTTGTCCAACTTTATTGCTCACAGGGAACAGGAAGCGAGGGGCGGGCGCGGCAGTTCACAGCCACCCTGCTCCCCTGGGGCTGGCCACCCGGGCCCTGCCGTCGAGGAGGGGTTCTGCGCGGCGCTCCGGGGACCCCCAGCCCCCGCGAACACGCACACACTCACACACAGACAAATAAATACGGCCCGAGGGCGCGGCACCCCGCCGCTCCGGTCCTACGGACCCCAGGGCCGCCCGACCCTCCCGGGGAAGGAGCGACAGCGACCCCTACAGGCCGCGCGCGGCAGCCGAGGGGCCGGGTCGTCGGGAGCGCACGCCAGGCGGCGACCGGAAAGCCGAGGACTCCGGCGGCGGCTCAGCTCAGCGCACAGCGTTCGCGCCGGCTCAGCTGCCGGCTCAGCTTGCGGCGCCGCTGCTCCAGGCCGCGCTCCAGGCGCTCGTCCTCCTCCAGGGCGCTGGGGCGGGGCGGGTGCGCGTCAGCCGCGGGGCCATGCCCGGCGCTCGGGGGTTCGCCCCCGGGCTCCCAGCTCCCAGCTCCCAGCTCCCAGCTCCCGGGCCCACCCAGCTCCCAGCTCCCGGGCCCTCCCAGCTCCCAGCTCCCAGCTCCCAGCTCCCAGCTCCCGGGCCTTCCCAGCTCCCAGCTCCCAGCTCCCGGGCCTTCCCAGCTCCCAGCTCCAGCTCCCAGCTCCCAGCTCCCAGCTCCCAGCTCCCAGCTCCCAGCTCCCAGCTCCCGGACCTTCCCAGCTCCCGGCTCCCAGCTCCCAGCTCCCGGACCTTCCCAGCTCCCAGCTCCCAGCTCCCAGCTCCCAGCTCCCAGCTCCCGGACCTTCCCAGCTCCCGGCTCCCAGCTCCCAGCTCCCGGACCTTCCCAGCTCCCAGCTCCCAGCTCCCAGCTCCCGGACCTTCCCAGCTCCCGGCTCCCAGCTCCCAGCTCCCAGCGCGCCCGGGCCCCACTCACATCCGCTCCTTGTGGTCCAAGTTCCGGACCAGCTCGTCGCGCTGGTTCACCAGCGACACCAACTCCTCCAGCAAGAGCTGCTCTCGGTGCTGCTGCGCTGCCGTTTTCAGCCAGTCTGAGGGCGGAAGGGGCGGAGGGTCAGGAGGCACCGGCGCGGCCCCGTCCTCCACCCAGGCCCCTCCGGCCGCATCTCCCACCTTCGATGGCCAGCATGGCCCGTAGCTCCCGGCTCAGCAGCTCGAACCTCCGCTCCAAGTCCTGCTCCTCGATGCTGGGAGGCGGAGGTGCGGGTCAGGGGAAGGGGACCCGGAGAGCCACTCCCGGCGCCCACGCACCTCACCCCCCGTTCTCCCGAGGGCCGGGCCGGCTGAGGGCACAGCTCTCTCCTGGAGTCAGCCAGCTCTTTTGTTCCAACTGGTCCCCAATTGTTGGAAGTGTATATTGTCTCCTCCCACCCCCACCCCTTTTTATTTTAATTATTGATTTGAGAGAGAGAGGCATTGATATTGTTGTCCCACTTACATATGCATTCTTTGGTTGCTTCTTGTATGTGCCCTGACCAGAGCAAACCTGCCACCCTGCCCTGTGGGCATGACTTTCTAACCAGCTGAGCTACCGGCCAGGGGGCCCGCCCCTTTAAAAATACAAAACAGCCCTGTGTGTTGCTCAGTGGGTTAGAGCATCGCTCCCTGCCTGAATGGTGGTGGGTTCAATCCCAGTTGGGGGACATATGGGAGGCAAACCAATGGATATATCTCCCTCTCTCCCTTCCTCTCTCTCTCTCTAGAATCAGTGAAAAAACAAACAAGCATATCCTCTGGTGAGGATTTAAAAAATAATAAAATGAAATAATAACTCAGTGGGATTATTTGCATGAACATTACTCATAAACAGCAAGTGTTAAATTAAAATTATTCTGAAAAATGATCCAAAATGCAGGACTGCAAAGGCGATTGTTGCCAGAGTGGCTTCCCTGATGCCACTGGGGGAACCAGCTCAGGTCTCTCTGGGCCTCGGTTTCCCTAACTGAAAAGGAACAGGGTCAAACTAGGGCACTCAGCCCCGACCTGTCTGCACCACGTTTTTCTCTCATTTGTAAAATTAGCACCAATTTAAGAGGTACACACTTTAAACAGGAAATTGGGGGGGGGGGATAAGATGGCTGAGCAATTTTTCAAAAAGATCTTCATAGAAGAAAGCAGTGAATCGCTCTCATCAAAGGAGCAAAGCTTCTCTGCTCTGTGGGCCGGGGTGGCCGGGTGGGGCCTGGACAGCGCGGGGCCAGCACTCACAGCAGCTGCAGCTGGTCCTGCCTCCGGATGAGAGCGTTCTTCTTGTTGACCAGTGTGAACCACTCCTGGATCAGCACCTCCTCCTGCAGCTTGTTGGCACCTGAGGCCGGCCTGACAGTCACCAGGCCTGCCCCTGAACCCGGGGTGGGGGGGGTGGGGGGGGTGGCGGGGCACTCCCTTATGGCATCCCAGAAGCCAGAGCTGTGTGTCTCCAGCAAGCTGCTTCCCCTGCTCAGGGCCTCAGCGTGCCCAGCTGTAAATGGGGACGATGAACCCAGCCTTGCCTCCCCCCAACTCCTCCCACAGTCAGGAAGGGCTGCGGGACTGGGTAGATTGGGTGGCATGTGTTGGGGAGTGGACTCTAGATGCCTGGCCCACCTGATGCCATAAGGCTCCTCAGCTGCGTCTCCACCTCAGCTGCCCGCCCATCTATCTGCCTCTGCTCCTGTTCCAGGGCCTGTAGCTCTGCACACACGTACTGACTTGTGTCCTGGAACCGTTGCTGGGGTAAAAAGGGAGGGGGAACAGGGTGGATTCAGCCCAGGTCCTGCCTAGGAAGTGCCCACTCATCAGCTCCTCCCACCTCAGCCCACCTTACCAGCCCAGCCTCTTCCCCTGGGTTTGGGGATGGCTCCTCCAATGGGGGACTGCCACCTGCAGACAGAGACCAGGCTAAGTCACCTCCAACTGACACCTGCCCCCAAGAGGTCCCCAGTGCAGGATCAATGAGCAGCTGGAGTTGAGCTGGGTTCACCCCTTCAAAACTACTCACCAGAGGGCTGCTGTGGGGCTGGGGCTGGGGGTGGGCTGGGGGCAGGGCTCAGGCCTTCCTGTGGAGGAAGGAGACAGTGACGGCTTGGAGGGGTTCCCCAACAATCCCACCCTGGACCCAGCCAGAGCCTTACACATGGAGGGAAGGACCCGTGATTCCATACCCTGCCCATACAGCTGTGTCTCCAGTCCTGCATGCACAGCACCCCAGCCCCTAGCTCCTCTAGGAAGAATTCTCCATCCCTAGCCCTGTGGTCCTGGCCAGTTGACTCCCACTCTCTGAGCCTCACCAACCTTGTTCCTGGGTCCTCACAGAGTACTGGTGAGAGTCAGGGGTGAAAGGCTGTGAAGCGGCCAACTGCGGCCTTTCTTTCCGTGGCGCTCCCTCTCTCTGGCCACCTCTGACTCCTGTCACCTGGTGCTGGCATCTCCATCATGGCCAGGGCCCCACACAGGGACAGAGCTGGCCTGATGTGGCCATCCTGAGCCAGCACCTCCACCCAGTGACCAGAAGGGGGTGCTCTCCTGCTACCAATTTCTATGCCAGCCCCACTTCACATATCACTCAGAACAGGAAAGTTGCCTCGAACTACCCATTTCATTTTATTTTATTTTCAAAAATATATATTTTATTGATTTCTTACATGGAGGAATAGAGAGTTAGAAACATCGATGAGAGAGAAACATCCATCAGCTGCCTCCTGCACACTCCCCACTGGGCATGTGCTCGCAACCAAGGTACACGCCCTTGACCAGAATCGAACCTGGGACCCTTGAGTCCGCAGGCCGATGCTCTGTCCATTGAGCCAAACCGGTTAGGGCTAAAACTACCCATTTTAGACTGGAAGGGCAGGACTGGCCCCTGATGTGCCTGCCCCTGGCGACTCCCGGGGATAGACCTGGGGGCCCCCAATTTTCAGCTCAGCTGACAGCCAGGCTCCATTGATGGCTCCTGCTCTACGTCACCCCACTGTCCACCCCACCCTGCGCCCCTCTGAGAGGGAGCCCTAGACACCCCTTGCTCAGGTGCCATCTCTCTGGCCTGAGTCAGCGGTGGCCTCCTCACCAGCCACTACCTATGCCCTTCCTGCTGACAACCCGAAGGCCACAACTGAAGGGTCTTCCTAAAACCGCCACCTCGCCAGCCCCCAGCCTCGTTGCCAAGGCCTACCGGCAGCTGCAGCCTCAACTCCCACTACCCTGAACCCCACCCAGTCGCCACCCTCCAGCTACAGTCATGGACTTCACTTCCCCAAGTAGCTTCCTCAGCCTGGAGTCAACTTGACCTTCATGACCCGGCTCAGCTCCACCTCCTCCAGAAGCCCCTTCGGGCTCCCAAACCGCTTTCTGCTTCCCTCTTTGACCTTCCTGCCTCCTGAAGCACCTCCCTGAGCCCCAGGCTGGGCAGATGGCCTCCTGGGCCTCCCCCATCATAGCCCTACCCCCCACCCCATCATGGCTGTTGGTTACCCATGTCTGCCAGAAGTAGCCCCTGCAGACAGGGTGGGGCCCAGAGAATGCACTCAGAGTACACTGATTAACCTAAAACATTATTATTATCATTAAAGAATATCTGAGATTGACTCAGCATTCATACGCTGGGCACTATGCATGTATTAGCTCATTTAATTCTCCCAACAACCCTGAGAGGCAGGGACGACTACTATCCCCACTTCACAGATGAGGAAATGGAGGTCAGCGATGAGGCTCATACAGAGCCTGGCCTGGGGCCCAGGGCTGTCTAATCCAAAGGTTTGTTCCCAGCTTGGCCACCGATTCGCTGCTTGCCTCTGGGCTGAACAAAACCAGGGGCCTCTGTTTGTGTTCTTGAATGTCAGAGGGAAGAAATCCCAGCCCTGTGTAACCTGGAGTTGCAGGCTCCCGAGAGGCACTGAGGGAAAACACAGGCCCCGTTTTAGAAAGATCCCCGAAGTGGGTTCAAGGCGACTCTGCAAAGAACTGCCAGCCTTTGCCTCTCATCGCCAGGAGGAGAGCAGTGGCTTTCCCAGGCCGCACAGTCACTAGTGCTGGGCCCAGAAGAAGGCACCACTTCGGAGTTCAGGCTCAGAAGCCGGGTTCACACCTGTATCAACTCCCTTCGCCTCTTTCATCCTCTCCCTGAGCCTCAATGTTCTCACCTGCAAAATGGGAGAGTCACTCCTCCCTGGAAGGAAGGGGCATTGTGAGGAGTCAGTGAGGGCTTGTGGAGGCAGGCCAGGCACACAGCAAGAGCTCAACCACCAGGCAGGCAGAGGCAGGACGGTGGAGAAACCCCAACCTCAGCAGCCACTGAGCTTACTCACACCAGCCCTGGTGGGAATTCCAACACTTCCTCACGTCTGGCCCAAATTCCCCTCCCTACGCCCTGATGTCTGGCCCCTGCTCCGGGAAGCCTTGCTGAACCGCGCCAGAGGCATCCTGCCCTCCTCATGCCATGGCTTCAGCCCCACCCCAGCTGCGAGGTGCCTGACTTCATCCTACTCCAGGGCATGGGGAGTGCCCAAGGGTGAGGCCAGGCCTGACATTCCCCCGCTGCACACAAGAAGCCTGGGGGATGGGAGAGGCCAATGAGGAGAAGGCCTCTCCAGCCCCACTGGTCAGATATCGCCTGTGGGACAGGAGCAGGAAGAGGCCTGGCTCTGAAGGACCAGGTACTGAACTTGGGCCCAGAAGACGGTAGGATGAAGCCTCCCTTTATTTTATTTTGTAATATTTTGATTAATTTCGGAGAGGAAGGGAGAGGGAGAGAGGATCGAAACATCCATGATGAGAGAGAATCATTGATTGGCTGCCTCCTGGTCCATAGGTAGAGAGATGCTCAACCACTGAGCTACGCCCCTGGGAGGCCACTGCCATTCACAAGGCTGTGTCCAGAGGCCAGCAGACTGGCTCGGCCGGGTGGCGGTGCCCTCTGACTCCTGTCCATCACATCTCCTATGAGGGCCCTTGGGCCTCCCTGTCTCTCATCACGGGCTCAGTGCTGTGCCTCTGACGCTGCCCTCGAGGCTTCTGCTCCCCAGGCTGCCTCACCCCCACCTGCGGACCTGACCCGAGAGGCCTGGCAGTTCCCTACGCGAGACCTCAGATGTCCTGCTGCCATGTTTTTGCTTGTGCGGGCCCCTCCACTTTAGAACCGCCCCTCCCATTCTCCCCCTGGGAAACCTGCCTGTCCTATGGGCCTGGCTCAACAAAGGCTTTCCCGTTTATTCCCTCCTTTCCTTAGAACTCAGGAGCCATCCCTGGGCGGCTGAGGGCTGGAGTGGCCTGACAGGCAGGATGATGTAGTGGGCAGTGGGCGGACCCCAGCTGGAAGCCCATGGCCTGGACTTCAGTGGCTCTGAGTCCTTGAGCAAACCCCTGCCCTCTCTGGGACCCTCTCCCCTTTAAGATCTGTAGTGACCACGTGACACCCCGGCAGACTCTGACCTGAGACCTGCAGGGGCTGAGAGTATAGGGGTGCCCAGCAGGGTCTCCAATCTCCAGCCCCCCTTATCACAGAAAAGAGGAAACTGGTCTCCAGCATCTGGAGTTAAAGACCCCAGTCAGAGAACGCTGGTGTTGGGAGGCCCTGCATGGCCCCCCTGGGTATGGAAACCTTGCTCCCACCTGCAAGGCAGCGACTGCTACTGGTTCCCCGGGGCCACCTGCAGGGGAAGAAAGGCCAGCCCTCTCTAAAGGCCACACAGAGTGCCGACAGCCTGGAGCCTTCTGGGCATTTCCTTCCAGAGCCCATGATTCCAGGAACGGGGTGCCAAGACCTAGAGACCACCGGCAGGTACCTAGGCTGGCGGCCGCGGCCAGGGCTCTTGCCCGCGGTCGCTTTGGGCCCGGTGAGCCTCGCTGACTCCTCCGCCGGCACCGAGGTCCCCCTGATCAGAGAGTGTCCCCCCAGCCCTGCTGGGTACCCCCCCCCTCACCCCCGCCAGCTCTGCCCTGAAGCCCCTCGGGACCCGCCCCTTGGCTCCCAGGCCCCACCCCGCGGGGCGGCACTCACCGCGGCCGTGGCTCCCGCGTCGGGGTCGTCCGCGGAGAAGGAGTTGCTGTTCCGCAGCCGCGAGCGCCTCTTCTTCAGCAGGTCGGCGTCCCGCACGTGGGAGAAGGAGCCGTGCGCGCGGGGCGGGGGCACCGGCCCGGCCTCCCCGTTCACCGAGGACCGCCGCAGCCGCACGCCGCCCCCCGCGCCCGGCGCCCCGGCCCCGTTCACCAGCGCCTCAGCCGCGGGCACCGACGCGCGGGCTCCGGGGCCCTCCGCCGGGGCCTCCGCAGAGCGCGCCTCCTGGGCGGCCTCGGCCCCTGGGTCCTTGGAAGCCTCCTCGGGGGCCGCCCCTTCCCCGCGGCTCGCAGCCTCCTTCGGCTCCTTGGGCTCCTCGGGCGACTCTGCCCGGTGCTCCCGCAGCCTCTGTGCCAGGCCACTGGCGTCCAGGTCGTCGGGCGGGCTGGACTGGGTGCTGGCTACGCGGTACGTGCCAGCCCGGCCGCCGCCCTCCAGCTGCACCAGCTGCAGCTCCTGCCCCGTGCAGAAGGCGCGGATCTGGCACAGGTAGGTCATGACTATCAGCTTGTCCGGCACCGACAGCAGCACCATGTCCGCGGGCTCCAGCAGCCGGGACACGCCCAGGGCCGCGAAGCCATCGAAGGCCTAGGGACAGGGACGGAGTGCTTGGCGTCAGCGTCAGCGGTGGCAGCCGGGGTTGGCGGTCGTTGCCCAGCTACGCGGTGGCCCCACCCTGGACCGCCCGGGGTCCCCCACGACCCGCATGCCAGGGTTTGCCTAGCAACGCCTTCACTCCCCTATTGCAGGACAAGTAGCAACAGGGCAACGCTCGTGTAACCCAGCAACTGCACACGAAGGAGCGGTTTTGGAAAAAGCAACTAGTGGAAATATGCTTTAAAAACCCACACAGCTAAAAAACAAAAACAAAAAACAAAAAAAACCCCACACACAACTAAACGATGGAAAATGAACAATTTAAATTTTAAAAGACCAAAAGGATAAAAGGTGGCAGAACTTCCAAAAGCCGCAGCTGGGGCCCACCAGCCCAGACTCCTCTCCCACAGACACTGGGACCGCAATCCTGGACCTTAGGCTCTAGTCTAGACCAGCCGTTCTCAACCTGTGGGTCGCCGCAATCCTGGACCTAGGGGGCTCTAGTCTAGACCAGCGGTTCTCAACCTGTGGGTCGCCGCAATCCTGGACCTAGGGGGCTCTAGTCTAGACCAGCGGTTCTCAACCTGTGGGTCGCCGCAATCCTGGACCTAGGGGGCTCTAGTCTAGATCAGCGGTTCTCAACCTGTGGGTCGCGACCCCTTTGGGGGTTGAACGACCCTTTCACAGGGGTCGCTTAAGACCATCGGAAAACACATATATAATCATATACTGTTTTTGTGATTCATCACTATGCTTTACTTATGTTCAATTTGTAACAATGAAAATACATCCTACATATCAGATATTTACATGACGATTCATAACAGTAGCAACATTACAGTTATGAAGTAGCAACGGAAATTATTTTATGGTTGGGGGTCACCACCACATGAGGAGCTGCATTAAAGGGTCATGGCATCAGGAAGGTTGAGAACCGCTGCCCTAGACCCTCCTTCCCGCCAGGCCCCGCCCCCTCCCAGCTCACCTGCTTGTTGTTTTGCTTGATGTTGAGTGGGTCAAGGGAGGCATAGTCGCTGTGGAGAGAGCTCTGGTCAGAGGCTGGTCCACACTGCCCTCCTGGCAGGCTCCCCACTTCATTCCCACCCCCTTTGGTGGCTCACATCTTGTCTGGGTGGAATCGGTGCAGGATGGCACAGAAAGCCAAACCGTTGCGCCAGGATGTAGTAAAGTTGGTGACTCGGACGCCACGGTAGCCAGCGGTGACCTCCTGGCACCACTCCAGTAGGGACTGGCTGGAGCTGACCAGGGCAGGCAGTGCCTGGGGACACAGGGATGGGCTTAGGGAATGTGAACATGTGCCCTCTGCCCCTTGGGCATAAAACAGCCCCAGCTCTGGGTTTGTCGGAGGCTCCAGAGACCACTGGCCAGAGCCTTGGAGCCAGGCAAGAGTTTCCAGCTCTGGCGTTCTCTACCAAAGTCACCTAAGAGATCAGTGGCCCCCAGGCAAGATCAGAGGTCACAGCAGCCACACCTCAAGGTCAGCTCAGAAAAATCAGCTTAAGGATGTCCCACTCCATGCAACCCAGGGAATACAGGGTGGGGGAGCCAGGGTATCCTGAGAGAGGAAGGGGTGAGGGGGCTCCTTGAAGCTGAGCCCGTCCCACCTCACCCCAGTCGACCAGGTGGGTCCATGCAGAGCCGCCGTTAGCTCAGCCCCAGGTTAGTGGAAAGCACAAGACTGGGCCCTCGGCAGCCCCCATTCCCTACCTGGCTGCTGGGCAGCCTCCTGTCCTCTTCAGGCTCCTCTGGGGAAGAGGCCCCTGAGGGCCTGGGCACCCCAGCCCCTGCCCCACTGGCCACCTGCGTCTCAATCAGGCTGGCCTCAGCTTCTCTCCCCTTCTCGGTTCCCAAGACCCCAGCCTCTGCTTCCTGGGCCTCAAAAACACCAGATTGGTTCTCTGGAGGACCTAAAACTTCCACCTCTGCTTCAGGGGCCCCCCACACCCCAGACTTGGCCTCTGAAATCCCCAAATCCCCAGCCTCCAACTCCTGGACCCTCAAAACTGCAGTCTCTGCCTCTGCTCCCTGGGACCTTAAAACTCTATGCTTAGTAACTGGGGCCTTTAACGCCTCATACATGAAGCTCCCGCAGAGCCCAGTCCCTGCCTCCAGCACCCCAGAGACCTTAGCGTTCTCAGCCTCCAAATCGGTCCTTTCTGTCTGTTGAGTCCCCAGTCCCTCAGCCTCTGCCATTCCAACCTCTGGCCCTGAGTCCCCTGAATCCCCCATCTCTGTCTCCTGGGCCCCTGCTGTCTCAATCCCCACCCCTGGGACCCCTGAACCCCCAGCTGCTACCTCCTGGGTCCCCAATATCTCAGCTTCTGCTGTCTCAGTCCCCACCCCTGGGAACCCTGAACCCCCAGCTGCTATCTCCTGAGTCCCCAACATCTCAGCTTCCTCTGTCTCAGTCCCCACCCCTGGGATCCCTGAACCCCCAGCTGCTATCTCCTGAGTCCCCAACATCTCAGCTTCCTCTGTCTCAGTCCCCACCCCTGGGACCCCTGGACCCCCAGATGCTACCTCCTGGGTCCCCAATATCTCAGCTTCTGCTGTCTCAGTCCCCACCCCTGGGACCCCTGAACCCTCTACCTCTGCTTCGTGGACTCTTGCTACCTCAGATTCTATCTCGGGGACCCTTGAACCCTCAGCTGTTTTCTCCTGGGTCCCCAGTACCTTTGCCTTTGCTGTCTCAGCCTCAAACCCTGGAACCTCAGAACCTCCTACTTCTGTTTCCTGGGTCCCCGATGCCTCAGATTTTACTGCTGAGACCTCTGACCCTCCCACCTCTGTCTCCTTGGCCCCCAATATTGCAGGCTCTGCTATCTCAGATTCTATTCTCAGTACCCCTGAGCCCCCTGTTATCACCTGGGCCCCCAATAGCTCAGTCTCTGCCACCCCCGTCTTTGTTCTCAGAACTCCTGCAGCCCCAGCCTCTGTTTCCTGGGTCTCCGGTTCCTCAGACTCTGCCATCCCAGCGGCTTCTGACTCAGGGACCCCTGATCTCACTGCCTCTGTCTCCTGGGCCTCCAACCTTTCAGCTTCTGCTGTCTCACTCTCTATCTTTGGGAACGCTGATCCCTCTGCTTCTGTCTCCTGGGTCCCCAAAACCTCTGATTCCGTCATCCCCATCTCTGTTCCCAGGACGCTCGAGACCCCAGTTTCTGCCTCCCAGACCCCCAGATCCCTAGACATTGCCCCCTGGTCAGCTGTGGGTGGGGCTTCCTGGGGCCTGCTCACCTGGGGCCTGGTGCTGGCTGCTCCAACAGAGGGGCCCTGCTCCAGGCCTGTCCCCCCAACACCAGAGGCCCCGCCCCTCACCTCTGCACCCTCTCTCTCCTGGCCTGCAGCAGCCCTGGACCCCTCGGAGTCACTGAGATGCCTGGAATGCCCTGCAGGCTCTGCTGGGGGTGAGCTCTGGACAGTAGGAGCCTCATCCCGGGTCCTGACCCCTGTCCTCCCCTGAGAGGCCCTCAGAGGAGCCTCAGGAGTTCCCTTGAACCTTGCCTCAGACATCACCCCTGTAGCCTCTGGTCCCTTAGTGTCCACATGTCTCACCTCTGACCTCTGCTCAGCATCCACTTGACTAACTTCTGAACTCTCTTCAGCCTCCCCAGGTCTGACCTCTGACCTCTTGGTGTTCACGCCTCTGGGTCCTGACCCCTGCTCAGTGTCCACCCCACTGGCCTCTGGCCTGACCCCAATGGTGCCTTCCTCAGCCTTGACTTTCTGCCCTCCCAAAGAGTTTCTGCAGCCTTCATCCTCAACGCCTGGGCTCGGCCTGGCTCCCTGGGCCTCTGTCCCTTCCTGAGGGCTTGCCTGGGCCTGGGTCTCCCCAGCAAAACCCACTCCTGCTGGGGGAGCCCCTGAGGCTTTGGGGGCCTCATCTTTCCCTTGGGGGACTGAGGGCCAGGGGGCATCAGAGCCTTTCCGGAGCCGAGGGGCCGGGATGGGGGCCAAATCCTGGTCTGGATGTCTTGAGGACCTGAGGAGAGAGCAGGAGGGGGCGTTGGAGGAGTCATTGGCCCCCCACTCTCAGCCCCAACTCCCCTTCCCCTCCGATTGCTGGGGTGCAGGAGAGGTAGGTTGGTAGAGGGAGTGCAGCTTCCTAACTGGTCAGGGCATGGGGGTGGGGCTGGTTCCAAAGCTCACCTTGTCTCCAGTGGGGTTCCGGGGGGCCTTGGGGCTTCAGGCCCCACCTGGCCCCCAACTACAGTAGCTGGTTCTGACCCCTGGCTCCGGGAGGCCCTGGCTGGGGGCGCAGGGACACTCACAGGGGCTGGGCTGGTATCCTCAGTACTAGACGGGCTGGCAGCTGGGGAAGAAGGAAGGAGAGCGGTGCTGAGGCCTGGGCCCCATGACCGGAGGTCCAGTCCCCATCCAACCCCGGTCTAGGCCTCACCTGCCTGCCGGGGCTGTGCTCGGCCCTCCTCCTCCTCACAGAGTGTCTTCAGCTCCCGAGGGGGATCTGGGGAAGGGTTTGGAGGGGCAGGTTTAGCTCAAGGCAGAGCCCTGAAGGTCTGACCCCCTCCCTCCAACTAGAGCTCTGGGCCTACCTGGGAGCCGCCCCGGCCTGAGGGCACCGCCCCGGCCTGCGAGAAGAGACAGGCCCGAGAATGCAGAGAAAAAGAGAGAGAACCAGGAGGACAGACAGAAAAAAAGCCTTAATAAGCTAACGGGAGGGATAAGGAAGCTGGCGACAAGCGTAAGCGTGGGTGGTGAGGGTGGTGAGCGGGGACTGCAGCCCCTCTCTATGCCTTGGGCACAGTTGTTATAGGACAAGTACAGGTGGGGGAGGCACCCACTCCGGGGTAGAGAGGGCCAGGGGCAGGGGGACCCTGGGAACACATCCTGCAGGACTCAGCCAAGGACCCAGGCCACCACAGGACCAGGGGCCAAGTCTGGACAACCAGGGTGGCAGGGCAGGTCAGAGCTGCCTGGGCTATAGTGAGCTCCTGTCACTGGGCGTGCACATGGCAAGTGGCTTATATATGGTCTTGGGGGCAGTCCACGTCCACGGCCGTGAGCCCACCTGGCTGGGGGGCATGAGCCCGAGCCTCAGGGGCCCCTGGACCATTAGCCTCCTCCTCGTCACTCTCAGCAAAGTCGTCCAAGTTGCCCACGTCACTAGGCTTCACGCTCATAAGGCTCGCCAGACTCTGCATGTCATCGTCCCTGGGGGTCAGAGGTCAGGAGTAAGGGCTGGGGTCGGAGATTGAAAGCTAGGGCCAAGGAGGGCGGGCAGACACTCACGTGGCACGGCCCTCTCGCAGCAGCACCCCCGAGAGGGTGAGGCTCAACTCCGCATGTACCACCTTCACCGACTTGGCCTTCAGCCGCAGCCGCAGCGGAACTTGGGCAGGCACGGGCCCCGCGTGGCGGGCCAGGTCCACCTCGGCCGAGGCCAGCACCTTCCGCTGCCCCTTGGACTCCTGTGGGCCAGGGGGAGGGGCTGGAGGAATGAGTACAGTGCTGCCCCAGAGTCCCCAGGACCCCGGCCCCCAGCCCACCACAGGCACTCACATTTTCAATAACAAACGTCCACTCTTTGGCCTCATACTGGTCCACGTGGGGGTCCTGGGAAAAGCAGGCACAGGTGAGCACAGGGGCTGCTGGGGGAGGGGCGGGGCCGGGAGAAGAGCCCAGAAGGTGTTGGTTGGGGCCTTCCCACGTGCTGGTCCATCCCACCTGGGCTGCCCCTAGCTTCTCCTGATCCCGGCTGTCTCTCCTAGAGCCGGTGGCAGGTAAATGTGACCTCCTCCAAGAAGACCTCCCGGCCACTCACGCTGAACAGGCAGGCCCTGCAGCAACTCTTGGTCTCAGCAGTCTTTCCTCTTTGGAGTGACAGCCCAGCAGGGGAGCCCTGTGGTTCCCTGGGGCTGTGATCGCCAGCCCAGTCCCTTCCACGTGGAGGGCGAGAGCCTCACCCTGTACAGGGTCACGGAGATGTCCACATTCTCAGGTACCATCCACACCACGGTGCCCCGGTAAGGGTTCTGGATGCCCGGCTGCCAGCTGTGGGCCTACAATGAGCAGTCTGAGTCCTCTCCCAATCTTAACCACCCCCCCCTTTGCCCTTGTCTTCAACCTTGACCGCATCTTTCTCTCCATTCTGTGGATTCTGATCTGAACCGGAGTCCACGACCCCATCAGCCCTCACCCACTTTACCCATACCCCACCTCACTGGCCCCACCCCTAACCTGTATCCCCAGCTAACATCTCCCCCACCTTGGAGCAGATGCGTCGGTTCCGCCGGGTCCACACCACCACCAACTTATCCGGTTGCCTGGGAGGGGTGGGGGAGAAGCGGGGGGCTGCTCAGTCAGGCTGCCCAGCTTCTCCATGTCCCCCAGGGTCTACCCTCTGCCCTCATTCCCCTCCCCCAGGAGAGGGCATGGACAGCCCTTATCTGAAGCCGCAGGGAGCAGGGTGGGGCTGCTGAGGCAGGGTGGGGCCCAGGGCAGAAGGGCAAAGGCCCCATGTAGGTCAGCGGGATCATAAAGACAGGGAGCAAGGGATCGGCACACAGCAAGGACCCTGCAAGAGGCACAGCCCAGGCTGAAAGAAGTCCCTTCACTCACAATATGTGTGAAGTGCTTCTTAGGGTCAGAGCAGAGCAAAGCAGAGGCAGGACCCTTCTGGGCTCAGAACAACAAAGGTGGGGGGAGAACGCTAACCAAGAAGAAAAAGGCATTAAGCTGACTTCGTGTCGTGGATGCACAGAGCCTCCTTAAGATTGGATGTGGGAGCAGAAGTACGAGTGGGGGAGGGATGGGCTGTGTGAGGGCTCCAGGTCAGTGCAAGGTCCAAGTTTGGGGGGAGGCCCTGAGTCAGAGTAGGGGGCAGGGGTGCGAGGTAGTCAGAGTCGGAGGGTCCACTGTTCTTAGACCCCCTCCCAGGCCCTTCTATGCCCAGTCCTTTGTCCTTTGCTGGGCCCGGGGACCCGGCCCTGCGTCCTACCTCTCAAACCCAGAGCCCTGGCCCCTAGCTCTGCAGGGCGCCTGGCTCCTGTGAGGGACCTCAGGTTCTACCTAAGCTGAGCAGCATAAGCAGGGCAGACGCCGAGGGCAGGCAGAGGTGTGAGGAGACAGAGACAGTCAAGAGGAGAGTGTGCAGGGCCCAGTCCCAGGCACGGAGCTAACACAAGGCTGGGCCGTGAAGGAAGAGGGCCCCTTTGGGTCAGAGGGCCCACTGCTGCCAGGAGGGCGGGGTGGTTGAGGGCCTGTATCCAGCCCCCTGCCAGGGCATTTGAGCTCACCCAGTTCACTGCCCTCTGGAGTCTGAGCCAAGATAAACGGCTCACTTGTCAAACCCTGAGGGTGCTGAGACCTGGAGAGCTTGGGGGGCCAGGAAAGGTCACCCAGCTGGCCCTAGAGGCCTCCAGCTCCTTTCCCCAAACCCAAACAGCAGGGGATGGCTGAGCAGGGGTATCCATGGGGCCTTCCCAGAAAGGGGAAGTGGGCAAGGGGTGCCTAGGGAGGGCGGGGCCTGGCCAAGCAGTCTGACTCAGGCTGGGCACGCCCTCCTGGGGAGCTTCGACCTGGACAGGGGCAGCTCCCTAACCTGGGCTCAGAAGCCCAGGAGACCCTGACTGCCCGCCCCCCGTGACTCACATGCGCTGACACTGCCCACACCCTTGGCCTGCTCTCCGGGACCATGTCCAGTATCCTCTGACCTTACCCAGGGTGCCAGGGTAGAAGGTAGAAGCCAGAGGCCCGAGTTCCCTCCCGTACCAGCCCTGTGCTGTGCCACCCCGTCCAGCCCGTCTGCTCCGGGCCTCGCTGAGAGGGCTGGCCCAGGCAAGACCAGGAATATGGCAGCTACCGAAGGACCCCAAGGTCTCTTCCTGCCCCAGCAGCCCTTCCTCCTGGGAGCCTAAATTTAGCCTGGCGGGTAAGATCCCCTCAGCTGTGCCCTAATCCAGCCAAGGGAAGCTGACACCAGTGAACACATATATTTAGGGTGTGACGCAGGGGCCTAGGCAGCTGTGGAGAAGGAGATACCCCTGGGTCCTCTGGCAGCCCAGGCCAGGTCCCGCACCCCCACATGTCTCCCCCACCCCACTACCTTGCCCTCTCCAGGCCTCCTCTTCCCGACCCACAACCTCCCAGGCCCCTTTAAGCCACTCCCGCCTCCCTCCTCATCCCTCCCAGCGCTCAGTTTCCCCTTTTAAGGACATTGTGGAGATGAATCCGGCCTCCCAGAGCCCAGTCCGGCTGGGGGGGGGGGGGGTTCTCTGGCTCCACCAGTGGGCAGCGGAGGAGGGGACAGCATCCTTGTTCTGAGCTGAGCTGAGGCCCATGAAGGCTTCTGCCCCAGCCTGGCTGCCGGCACCCCCAGACTGGCCACCTTGAACCACCCCTCCGCCCCGAACATGAGGCCTCCCTTCCCCCCAGCCCTGAGCGCAGCTGAGGGAAGTGTGGGCGCAGACAGTCTCAGGCCGGAAGTCCTGACTCCACTCCCTCAAGGCTCCCACACCCCCAACCCCAGGGGTCCCACAAGCGGCAAGGGCCCTTGTGAGCGTCTGTGCCTGGACAGCAGGGGCCAAGCCAGGGTGGGGGCCACTGTGGTCCTGGCGCCGGGGACGGGGTGGCCTCGGCTCCAAAGGCTGGATGGGGCCCCAGCCGGGGTCCCGGGCCTCCGCCCACTCACCATTTCTTGGTGCACTCCACCACCAGCTCGTGGTAACAGGCCACGAACTGGAACTTGGCGGCCCGTTTGCCCACGCGCTGCAGGCGCTTCCACACCGAGGTCATGGCCCCGCCGCCCCGCTCCTCAGAGCCCCGGCTCCCGCTGGCCCGCGACCGCTGGCCCCGCCCCGGTCCCCATGGCTCCCGGCTCCTGGCCGCGCCGCCCGCCCCGTCGGTGCGGAGGTGCCTGAGGCTCGGCCCGGGCCGCTGTCCGGGCTGCCGCCGGTGGGTCTGGCTGAGACGCCGGGGGCGGCCGGCCGGGGCGCGTCGGTCCCCGGAGCGCCGAGCGGAGAGCGCGCCGTTTCCTGGAGCCGCACCCCCGTCGGAAGGCGGGCGGGGCTCCGGCGGCCGCGGGCGCGGGGCGGGGCGGGGCGGCCGGGCTTCCGGGGCCTTTCACCCAGACCGAGGGGGGGAGGGCGGGCCTGCAGCGCCCGCTCGTTGCGCTCCGAGGCGGTGTGGACGCGCTGGCGGGGGAGAGGGTAGCCGCACCTCGGGGCGCCTCCCTGCCTGCCCCCGGCCCCGCGGGTCAGTACCGATGGTCCCATTTCACAGGCAGGGAAACAGAGGCCCAGGAGAGGGAGGAGACTTGCTCAGGGTCACAGTGCGAGCCGCACTCACACCGGGTGGCAGAAGGAGGAGCCAGGGACGGCCTGGTGGCTCTCCCTGCGGACGGCACCCATCGCACCCATCGGCCCGTCAGGAGGAAGCTAGTCCCAGCAGCCAGCGGAGCTGGGGGCTCAGACCGCGCACACGTGCGGACCCGGCAGAGCGCGCCACTGAGCCCGGCCCCACCTGCTACACCGGAGTCACTACAGTCCCGCCTTTCACAGTGGCGGGGAGGATGAAACCTTGGGAGGTTGTGTTTGTACTTGGAAACCTTACAGTTTGAGGTTTCATGGCGTAGAATCCGTTATCACTAACGGGACTGCGTGTTGACGCTCCCTCCCCCGGGGGAGTCCGCCTTGGGTGTCAGCCACTGTTCACACCTAGATTAGAGCCCTCGCGGACCCGCCCGCCCGGAATGGTAATGAGCCGCAGGTGTCAGGCCGAGTGAGAGAACCGGCCCCGCAGCACATCAGCCTGTTCCCTCCCCGCCAGCGCCCGAGCCCTGCAAGGTTGGTGAGCGGACAGAGAAGCTGGTGCTTGACAAACTCCATTTACACAGGATGCCTCATCTGCCAGGAGTACCGCCGAGTTGTCTCCAGGAGGCAAGAAACTGGGCGTGGGTCTGCGCAACCCCAAAGCCTAAGTGAGCGACTTCCTGGTCCTGTTCTCGCTTCTTGGTCCCAGTTGTGGGGTGATGCCCAGCCGGTGTGGCTCAGTGGTTGAGTGTCGACCTATGAACCAAGAGGTCATGGTTCAATTCCCCGCAGGGCACATGCCTGGGTTATGGGCTCGATTCCCAATGTGGGGCATGCAAGTGGCAACTGATCAATGTTTCTCATCATTGATGTTTCTCTCTCTCTCCTCCCTTCCTCTCTGAAACCAGTCATATACATATGAAGTTGGGGGGTGTTTGTGTGTGAATGAGGGAACGAGGACCCACCGTCCCCAAGTATGCAGGCTCCTCTGGTGGGTTTGGATCCCAGTCCCAGCAGAGTGGTCCTCCATTTCCTCTGTAAGACTTTTTAACTTACAACCCTCAAGGTCCCAAGTGCTGTGGGGCCAGGCCAGGCTGTCTGTATGAGACTGAGGAATGGGGGTGTCTGAGACCCTGTCTTATGCACCAAAGCCGGGGGCACTGACCCCCACCTCTCCTTCAGGGCTTGTTTGGCCTCTGGGAGACCTGGGATGGCGACTTCACCCCCTTCTACCTCTGCAGCTCTTTCCTCCCACCCACAGGGCGCTCACTAGCTCCCAGGCCCTTCCCAGAAGTGCCTTCCCCGCTCTCTCCCCCCTCCCCCTCCGAGGGGCCCCTTGGCCTGCGAGCTCTGGCCCACCCATTTCCTGTGCCGCCCCAATTCCGCCCGCCTCGACTCGCGGTGGAAAATTTCTCTCCTTCAGATGGGCGGCTCCTTCTCCTTCCTTCCAGGCCGCCAGGAAGGCCCCGAGTGAGTGGGAAGGAGGCTGGGCTCCAGGCCTCCGGCCAGAGAGGGGAAGTGAGTTGCCCGCAGACACACAACCGCGGGGCCAGGCTGGGCCAACTTGGAAAGCTCCCCGGTCCGTCCGGGGAGGATGCGCACCCCGCCGCCGCCGCCTTCTCTCACTCGGTTCCGGCGCCACCTGCCGGCGGAGCACGGGGCCGCACTTGCCAGAAACGCCGCTCTTCCCGCCCCAGAACCAAGCAGTCGGAACGCTGGGACGCTGAGAGGATTTATTGATCTATGCGCCCAGGAGGCTGGCCCCTCAACTTAAATATCCTGCGCAGAGTCTTGGCCCTCCCGGCTGTGGGCGGGTGCCAGACTGGGTCCTGGAGCCCTGGTCGAGGGCAGTGGAAGCCAGGGACCGGAGGTGGGATGCCCCTGAGCCAGCAGCTGCCAACAGCAGCACACGGTGAAGAGGAGATGGGAGTCAGATACGCATCCCAGGCCGAGATACCAAGGGAGCGAGGATGCGCTGGGCCCACGGACAGACTGAAGGCTGGCTAAGCCGAGGTGCACACACGGGGAAGAGGTGGAGGTCCAGCGCCAGGGGCAGCGGCTGTAGCCCAGGTGCCTGCCCAGAGCCAGCGAACCCGACGGGAGAGGAGGTTGGCAGCTGTGCCTCTGAGGGACCAGGCCTTCCCTCCAGTGGAGGGCGGTGGTGAGGGGGAAGCAGGCACTACAGCCTGAGTACTTGCTGAGGGGTGCGTTTCTGAGCCTTTTGCATGGGTACATGCCCCCCCTCCCCCCCAGCTCTTCAGAGGTTGATGTGGAAGGCATCTTGCAGCCACTGGTCACGGGCATTGTGTGTCTGGGGCACAGTGAGGGGAGGTGGGTCTGGGGGCAGGCTGGCGTCAGGAGGTTCGTCGTCATCGGATAGGCCAGCATCAGGTGGGTAGGAGCTGTCTGAATGCAGGGAAGATGACAGGTCCTGGCACAGGCTCAAGTCTTGGCACAGGTGCTTGTAGTCCTGGATTGACTCGTACAGGCCCCACAGCTGGCACAGCAGGGACATGTCCAACTGCCGCAACCCCACCTGCAAAAGACTGAGGGTGGGCTGGGGTTGGGGTCCAGGCCACCCTCAGCCCAGCCGCAGCCCTAGCCAACTTCCCACACTTTCTCAGTCAAATGTCTGTGGACACAGACGCCACCTGCAAGCTGTGCATCTTTGGCAAGTCACTAACCCTTATCTCTAAGGAGATAACCTTGCAGCGGTTCTCAACCTGTGGGTCGCGACCCCTTTGGCGGTCGAACGACCCTTTCAGAGGGGTCGCCTAAGACCATCCTGCATACCAGATATTTACATGACGATTCATCAGAGTAGCAACATCACAGTTATGAAGTAGCAACGAAAATAATTTTATGGTTGGGTCACTACATGAGGAACTGTACTTAAAGGGCCAGAAGGTTGAGAACCACTGAAGCAGGATGGAGTGAAATGCAACGAGGAAAGCGTTTAAAAACACACGGAATTACTGGTATAAATGGTAACTGAAATTACTGTTGCCATATCCCTTCTGACCCAACCGGCTCCGGTACGTCCTCGGAGACCCAGGCCGCGCTGGTTCCGCCCTCTGCGCTCCACCCCACCTCGGGGCTCTCCTATTCGGCACAGCACCCACCCCCTCTCCCACCCAAAGCCCTGCCCGGGACCCAGCTGCTCACCATCTCTTTGCGCAGCGCCGCTAGCGCCGAGTCGAGGTTGACAGGACGCCGCGGGCCGGGGGGACCGGCGGCAGGTCCGGCGTGGGCAGCGCCCGTGGCGCCGCGGGGCCCTTCCGGGACGCGGGACGCCCGGCTCAGCTCGTCGTGGATGCGGCTGCGCTGGCTGTAGACGCGCTCCAGCTCCCGCCACGAGCCCCCGCTGGCGTTCAGGAGCCCGCTGAGGCCGCGCGGCAGCGGCGGGAGTCCGGCCAGGGCGCAGCCCGTGCCGCCCGGCGCCTCGGCCGAAGGCAGCCCATTCATGGCCGGGCCGATGATGCCGACTCCTTCCCTCCAATGCTCCGCTCGGGCTGCCGCCCTCGGGGCCCGCACCCCGGGGCCCCACCGGCCGAGCCCAGCCGCCGCCCGCAGGCCGCGCTTTGTTCCTACCCGGACGCCTCCGACTCCGCCCCGTCCCGCCCCCTCCGCATGGGCGGGGCCTCTCTTAAAGGGGCAACGGCAGCGGGCCCAAGCGCCCCCCCGCCCGCGGAAAGCTGAGTAAGGGGAATAGGCGACAGAAAGGAGACAGAAAAAGTGGGAAGAGACCGAAAGCGGCGGGCACGGTCCATTCACGGTTCTTTACGCTCCCCCAGCACTGTGTTGAATTATCCTGTCCAATTATAACTCCCAAGGAAAAGGATCTAAAAGCGGGGTCAGGAGGCTGGGGTAAATCCATACTTGGTCCCTAACGGGCAACCTGATGCCTTGTCAGTGTCTGAGTACCCGGGCTGGGCAGGGAGGCAGCTACCAAGGGGACTGGACTCCCTAGCTCACCAAAGGGTGGAGAAGGAGCACTGGATGGCACAGGAGGCCAGAGGTGCTGCGAGGCACATCCCCCCTGTTCCTGACTTTGCGGAGGCAACTATCTCAGAGTCCTCTCCCTCCCCATCACCCTCGAGTGGGGAAATTGAGCAGAAACAAGCCCGACTCATGTCTCGGGACATCAAGGAGATTAGATAGTGGGAGGGTAAGAGACCAAAAGCAGGAAAAAGGCGAGTGCCGCTGGGGCTAGCATGCACACTCAGAACCACGGCAAGAACAAACCACACGAGAGGAGCAGCTGTTTTTCTAGCGGGTTTTTCTCAAGGGGGGGTCTCTCAGTGTTGCAGCTGCTGCAGGCTTTGCAGGGCTTCAGCACAAGCCCGGATAAGGCTACATAGCTGGATGCTAGTCTCCAGGGAGGTGCTAGAGCCCAATTCAGCTGAGGCCCAGGTCAGCTTCTGCAGGAGGGCCTCCTGTGTGCTGGCCATGACATCTGCATTGGGAGGCACAGCAGGAGGGGCCGGCCCCTGGGCTGCCTTGAGCCCTGCTGCAGCTCCCTCACAGTGCTCTGGGCGGGGTACTGGGGGCTGAGGGGCGGGCCGAGCGCCTGAGGGGGGTTCCAAGGCAGAGGCGAGCTGGTGCTCCCGAGCTTGGGAGAGGGCAGCCTGGGCATTCAGAGCTAAAAGAGGAGAAACCGAGTAGAATGGTCAGGATGCCTGGCCCACCTCGGCCCTGAGCCACCTCCTAACTCTCTACTGCTCTGCTCTTTATGTGCCTCAGATGTGTTCCCTGCCACTCTACAGGGCAATTCATTCATTTTCTTTTTGTATCATGTTTACTTACGTCCTTGGGTCATCGGTCTCAGCAGGACTATGCCTCATGGAGCCGGGACCCTTCCTTGTGTCTGGCACACAGGAAGTGCTCGGCGCTCTTACTGAATGAATGCTCCTTTATAGAGCTAACAGGAGAAAGCGCCTTACCGCCGTCCCACTCAAGGACGCCACTGCCACCTCCCAGCACTACTGCTCCCAGGGCTCTATCACCACGCTTCCCCACCAAGCACACTCAGCCCCTCACCCGGATTATCCTTATCCACGTCTGAATCGAGCTCCTGACAAGCCACGCAGTAGGTCTGCCGCTGTTTGTTCTGGAGGAGGATCGTCTAGGGGCCAGAAAGCACAGGGGCAGGGGTGAGGCGCCAGGCAATAGGGACCGGAGAGGAGAGGCTGGGGAAGGGCCGTGCGGCCTAGTAGTCTGTGTCCCATCCCTGCTCCCACATCCCGAGTCCCTCCTCACCCCACAGTCCGCGCACGTGTCGCCCAGCATGCGGTAACCACGCAGCAGGTAATCGCCCATGAGCGAGGAGATGCGATTCTGCCGCTCCCGCCGAGCTTGCAGCACCTTCGTCTCCGCTTCGGTCGGAGGCTCCCAGGAGAAATCGTCGACTTCTGAAGAAAGAAAGGCACAAAGGACCTGGTCCCCTCGCCGAAGCAGGTGGCCTCCCGGACCCCGCAGCCGCGGACCCCGCAGCTCAAGTCCTCACCTGCACCGTTCAGGGCCATGTTGCCCGTTGTCGCCGCTGGGCTCAATGGAAGTGACGCACAGGCAGAGCGCCTGTCTCCGGCTCCGCCCCCTCCGTGGTGGGCAAGGGACGAGAGCGGAAATGACGCACAGAGGCTTCCCGGACGTCGCGACGCCCCGAGTGAGGCGTGTCTGCTGTAGACCACCCAGCCCAGTTCGCGACCCCCCGGGAACCCAGTAGGAGGGGCTTTCCCGCGGCGACTCCACTCGGCTCGCAGCGCACGGGAGTGGCTGCGCAGGCGCTGTTCTGCCCGCCGGCTCCGCCTCCCCGGGGGTTTCCCTTTCCGCACTGGCCGGACCATTGACGGGCGGGGCAGTGGCGTCATCACCGCAACACCCTTGCTAATAGCGGACGGCCCCTTGCTCGCGCGTGGAGCCTTTTCAGGCTTCAGTACTTACCACTTCAACCTGCAAGGCGGGCCAGCAGAGACCGTTCTCACTTTCTATACCTTTCAGCCTATTTGCATGTTTGGTGCCCCAGTCTCTCCATCCCCTGCCCATCCTAAGACCTGGGACTGATAACGGAGTCAGCTCCTAACTTTTTTTGAAGTTAAGCCCTCAAAAAGCCTGGTGCTTAAAAACACTGTACTGGGCATGCGCAGTTCCGGGAGCGGCCACAGCTGAGGAATGCTTGCTGGAGAGGAAGGGTGAAGGGCTTGTTTCACATGTCGGTAACCATTATGCTTTCCTTGGGTGGGTTGCTATTAAAATTACTCGTGCTCCCTAACATTGGTCTTGGTGATTTTTTTCTATTTTCTCTGTTCTTTTCCATACACATCCTCTCCCTTTTTAGGTTTGGCCAAGCCAGATGGGGCAGGCAGTGAGCTCCAGAAGTGCAGCCTGCAGTGCCGCAAGGCTGTGCACCAGGGCAGTGGAGAAGGAGCTAGGACTTAGACGTCCCATAATCTCATCTGCAACCTCCTCCTTTGGTTAGGCAGCACATGCTTCTGCAATATAACCTGAAGACTGAGTGCCCTCCCAGCCCCATCTTCTTACATAGACACTTTGGAACTGCCATTTTGCCCCAGCCAGTTGCTCGGGGTCCCTGAAGGATCCCTGGTTCGATTCCTGTCAAGAGCACATACCTCAGTTGCAGGCTCCATCCTGGCCCCCACACCCTGCATGCGGGAGGCAAACAACTATTATGTTTCACTATTGTGTTTCATATTGATGTTTCTCTTTCTCCGTCTCTCTCCCTCCCTTCCACTCTCTCTAAGAATTAATGGGAAAATATCCTCAGGTGAGGATTAACAAAAATTAAAAGTGGAACTGCCATTTTCTGATCCTTGCTGCCTCTTGCTTACTTGGAGAGCCCCGAGCCCTCTTCGCTCTCTCCCTCTCCGGGCAGTGTCCCTGACTCGGGCCCTGGCCTCACGTCAGTTCTGCCAAGCTGACTAGAGGGATTCTCGGATTCTAACCTGTACGCGCAGACCTTCCTGGTCCTCGCTGTCTTCGGCTCCCAGCCTCACCCTGAATTCTTCAATGCACCTTCTGTGTCATCGTCATGGCCAATATCCATTCAACAGCCTAGTCTGCCTGGCACCAATGAAGACCCTTACACTCATCCTCCCATTTAGCTCCCTTCATTTCCTCATGACAACCTTATGCGGGAGGTACTGCAGTTATCCCCATTTTACAGAGCAGGAAACTGAGTGATTCTTTTAAAATATAAATCAGATCATGTCACTATTTTGCTTAAAACCCTCTGGCATCTCCCCATCACATTTAGATGAAAATCCAAAGTCCTTACTATGGTCTCCAAGGCCGTACAAATCTGGCCCTCGGCCTCTCGTCTCCTTCCACCCTCCCTGCCTTCTTCCTCTCCCACCACTCAAGGAGATTCCCATAACCTTTCTCCACTCAGGGCTCCTCCCTGCCTCAAGTTCTGCAGGAGGGTGGACAGGGCACAGGCCTGGAACCAGGCAGGCCCGGTTTGATCCTGCATCTGCTGCTCACTGGCTATGTCACCTGGAGTGGTTTACCTCACCTCTCTGGACTTCAATTCCTCATCTGCCAAACAGGCCTTATACCTGCTGAGCAGGGCAGCTCCAGCTGGAAGGCAGTGTGGCTGAGGTTGCTGAGTCAAGGAGTCCCAAACGTGAAACAGATACTGTCAGTAATAGCCCCGCTGCCCAATAGAGGGCTTAGCGCGGCAATGGTTTCCGCTAACGGGGGAAACAAATCACAGCTGATCAAACTATCTAGACTCGGGAGCACTCCGCAAATGTCCGGAATCAAGCTGTGGATCGACCTTGCACTGTCCAGACGGTCTCCATGGTTGTACCAGACATGGCAACATGCCAGCCATCACTGAGCGGGCACAAAGCAAAGGGCTCTGTACTCCTGAGTCCTTCCCAGTCCTCGACGGGGGTGGGCATGTCCAGAAGTGCTGGTGATAAAGCCAACGTACAGCGGTCACGGTCGGCAGACCAGCTGCCTGGGAGGCAGTGAACTTGGGCTCTTCCATACCCTTCCCTCACCAAAGAGTTTAGCACACTCTCTGTGAGCCAGCCCAACGCCTGAGGCACTGCTGGCATGGCGGTAGTGAGGCCCATTCCCGAGTGACAGCACACACAACGGTGGCATTTTCACACACTGCTCAATTACAGTCCCCCCTCGACTGCCTCACCGAGCAACGCGTGGCTTACACTGTGCAGCTGTGGCTCTGAAAAATCATAACGTACATTGTCGTATTTTCACACTAACAGTTTCTGAAAAGGGGTCAACTTTCCTTTTGTTTTTTCCTTTTGTTTTTTGCCACGTGAATTGATATGACATCTCTGTGAAACAGGCAAGGGCCAGATGATACTGCCGGGAGCCGGTCCATCCTTGCTGTTTCAAGGGACCTGGCATATATGGCATACTGTCCTTAATATGTTTGCTCCCCTTCTTGGCACTATGTGTTTTAACCAAGGTCACCTCTCTGAGAAAGGTTGTTTCCCCAGGTAGGGATTTTCCCCTGAAGTTAGGGAGGGAATAAAACCCCTTAACTAAGTGCCAGGCGGGTAATTAATCACTTTAACTACGAACAATCATGCTTAAGCTACATAATCTTTACTCCCTGGAATGGAGATAAGAAACGCCCTAACCTTTGGAATAGAGATTGACAGGATTGAATCAACTGGCATAAATACAGATGTAACAAGACAACAGGACACAGAACCTAGACACAGAACCTAGACACAGAATCTACAGACAGAAGAACTTCGCTGGAGAGAACATGGCAAAAGATCCTGGACAGAACTTAGAACACAGAACCTAGACACAGAAACTGGCCACAGAACCTAGAGACAGAACCTAGCGAGAGAACCTGGCTGAAGAACCTAGAGATAGAACCTGGCTACAGAACCTGGATAGAACATGGCAAGAGAACCTGACTAGAACCTGGTGACTGAACCTGACTGGAGAACCTAGACAGAACCTGGCTGAAGAACCCGGCTACAGAACCTGGCGACCAAACCTGGCTGGAGATCCTAAGCAGAACTTCGCTGGAGATCCTGAACAGAACTTGGCTGGAGATCCTGGCTAGAGATCCTGGCAAGGCTGCTGATCAACTGAACGCTGTCTCCGTGTCATTCCTTCTTCGCCGACTCCGTCCACACCTTTGGGGATCCCTGGACCTGCTGGGGTTGGACCCCATCATGATACAGCGATAAAAACAATAATACTCAACTCTTGGTATATGTTTTCTTTGGGCTGGGCACTGTGCTAAGAGCTTTGCATGAATTCTCTCATTTAATCCTTAGGACAGCGGTTCTCAACCTGTGGGTCACGACCCCTTTGGCGGTCAGTCAAACAACCCTTTCACAGGGGTCACCTAAAACCATCCTGCATATCAGATATTTACATTATGATTCATAACAGTAGCAACATCACAGTTATGAAGTAGCAACGAAAATAATTTTATGGTTGGGTCACAACATGAGGAACTGTATTTAAAGGGCCAGAGGGTTGAGAACCACTGCCTGAGGACAATGCTATGAGTTAGGTCTTATCATTATCCCCAATTTGCAGGTGGGGAAGCTGAGGCTGGGATGGGTTAAGCAGTTTATCCACGGCCACCCTGCTGGGATGTGGCAGGGCTGGGGCTCTACCCAAGCAGCACACGTCTGCAGCCTAATTCTCACCAGTGGACTTGACCTGCATTTGAAAGTAGAGACGAGTGGTGGGGCTGAAGATCCTCTCTGATTTATCAAGAGTGAAGATAGCCCGGCTGGCATGGCTCAGTGGTTGAGCGTCGACCTATGAACCAGGGGGTTGCAGGCTCCATCCCCAGTGTGGGGTGTGCAGGAGGCAGCCAACCAATGATTCTCTTTCCTCATTGATGCTTCTATCTCTCTCCTTCTCCCTTTGTCTCCAAAATCAGTAAACATGTATATTTTTAAAAAAGAGTGAAGATAGGCTCATTTCATTTTCCAAGCCCATCTCTCAGTGCCCTTCATCACAGTACACGGCTCATCAGAAGGGCTCAGCGACAGCCACTCTCAGTAAAGTGTCGTCTACGGCCATACCACCCTGAACGCGCCCGATCTCGTCAGTAAAGTGTCATTGGAGACACGTGCTTCAAGGGCAGAATGTCCCCTCCAGGCCTCTGAAATGTCCAGCCCTCATCTTTAGAGCTGAGGTGCAGTCCCCAGCTATCCACCCCAGTGCCTAGAAGCTTCCCCGAAACATTCAGAAATCAGAGACGCAGCACCGAGCCCGGCAACGGTCAGCTCTTTTAATGGTGCCTCCCCTCCCACCAGCCAGCCCATCGTGGCTCCCAGACCCAGAGAACAATGAAAAGAATGTGTGTGCCGAGCACTTATTATGTGGCCAGCATCTACCAAGGACTTCCTAAATGTAGGCTCATTTGATTCTCTGCTTAAAAATGAGGAAATGGAGGCATGGAGAAATTGAGGTATTTTCCCAATTCACATAGCTGGTACAGGATGCAGCCAGGAAAAATTCATGCCAGAAAACAACCGCTATGCTATGCCGCCTCCTGAAACATAACTTCCGTTATGCAGGCGGCGGCTGCCCTGTCCAGCCGATTCCCCTAACGTGGCATGGGGAGCCTGGGTTTGAGTCCTGGCTCTACAGTTGACCAACTGTATAACTTCAGCCAAGTCCCTTGCCTCTTCTGGGCTTCAAGAACCCCTCTGCACAAGGAACCCTCCCCTAACATTTAAGCAGTCTGACCTGTCCCTGGGCTCTTTGTCCCATTCTAGCAAAGCCCTTCATTGCCCTCGGGCCCACCCCCCGTCTTTAGGACATTGTGGGACCCCCTCACGCCTCCATTCCAGGAGCACTGCGTAGGCTTTGGGTCAGGAAGACCTGAGTTCAGGCCCCACATCTTATCACCCAATGACCTGAGTCTAATTCAGCGGTTCTCAACCTGTGGGTCGCGACCATCGGAAAACACATATAGCAGATCAGATATTTACATGACAATTCGTAACTAGCAAAATTACAGTTATGAAGTAGCAACGAAAATAATTTTATGGTTGGGGGTCCCCACCACATGAGAAACTGTACTAAAGGGTCGCGGCATTAGGAAGGTTGAGAACCGCTGGTAATTGTCTCATCTTGCAGAGCCTCGCTTTCCCCTTTGGAGCGGGCTGGGAGGATGAAATACTGTAACCGTGTAAAGTACACAGTAAACGCTGGGGGCTCTTGTGGCCTCGCTCCATTCAGTCAACAAACTTCAGCAGCCTGTGTGTGCAGCCCTGAGCTAAGATCTGGAGTTTGTGCCTTCATGGGAGGCCAGTGAGACAGACAATAAGCAAGTAGTCAAACTCACAATGTTTCAAGTGGTTTCCAGCAGGAAACAAACAGGTAATGTGACCCAGAGGGCCAGCATGGCTGTTTTAGAAAAAGCCATACAGAAATACCTCCCAGAGGCAGAAACCCAACAGCCATCACTCAGGCAAAGGACTGGCTGAGCTCAGCATCTTTTTTTTTTTTTTAATCCTCACCCGAGGATATTTTTCCAACGATTTTTAGAGAGTGGAAGAAAGAGGGAAAGACGGAGAGAAATATCGATGTAAGAGAAACAGGATTGGTTGCCTCCTGCAGGAGCCCCGAACAGGGCCCCAGGCCAGGGAGGAGCCTGCAACTGAGGTACGTGCCCTTGACCGGAATCGAACCCAGGACCCTTCAGTCCAAAGGCCGACACTCTATCCACGGAGCCAAACTTTGTAGGTACAGGTGAGCAATGAGAAGCCATTGGAGGTTTGTTTTTTTTTAAAAAAATATATATATATATATATATATATATATATATATATATATATATATATATATTTTATTGATTTCAGAGAGGAAGGGAGAGGAAGAGAGAGAGAGAAACATCAACGATGAGAGAGAATCATTGGTTGGCTGCCTCCTGCACTCCCCCCACTGGGGATCGAGCCTGCAACCCAGGCATGTGCCCTAACCAGGAATCAAACCATGGACCTCCTAGTTCATAGGTCGACGCTCAACCACTGAGCCATGCCAGACGGGGCATTGGAGGTCTTCAATAAGAGTAGTAGTATGGCTGGAATCAGGCAACTCCGGCACCAGGTGGAGGAGGGACCGACCAGAGCAGGTAGACATGGTGGTGGGGAGACCGGTGAGGCAGCAGAAAGGATCTGGGATGACCACAGAGGTCATGGTCTCCTTGGACTTACAGGAAAACATGCATCTTGGAGGCATGAAAACATGCCAGTAGCTTCTAGGAAGATGGGGTGGCTGGGGGGTGGCACAGAGATGAGGATAGAAAAGGTGGCCGAGCCACCGACAGCACGTGTGGGCTGTCGCCGTCTGCCTGCAGACCCACTGTGCGCCCTTGGTCTCCCTGCTCCGTGCCACCGGCTAATGTGTGCTGCATCCACCCAGGCTCTCCGGGCCAGGACCAGACTAGGTAGTGTCCTCTCCCTGGCTCCCTCCCCGCGGGCCGCAGGGCGACAGGCGCAGGTCCCCGCTGAGGGCTCTGCTGGTCCCCAGGAGGGGTGTGCAGGAGGCTCTCTCACCCGTGTTTCTCTCTCTCTGTCCCTCTCCCTTACTGTTTCTCTAAAATCAATAAAAACATAAAATCAATAAAAAAATGTTCAGTCGCCCACCTGGCAGGTGGTAAGCACTCAGAGTGTGTGACCTGAGCCCTGAGGGCAGGCGGCTGCCCCTCCCTCCCGCTCCTGGATCCCAGCTCCTGCCCCACCCTGCAACACCAGCCTGAGCAGTTCAGGCAGGGTCTCCACGAAAGGGTTTCCCTCAGTCCTCCCCAAACTACCCAAATAAATCTACCCTCAAAGTAAGCGCCATGAGCTCTTGGACAGGTGTGCCTGAAGGACCCATCCCGAACCCCCTTCCTCAGCCAGACTGCCATCCCCGCTGCCCAGCAGGGGAGGGTTTGGTGCCACCCTGACTGGGTCCTGTCTGCTCTGGATATACCCAGGTCACATCCACCCCCTGCTGAGTTCTGTGAGTCAGACACTGAATCCTGGGGTGTCCGGGCCAGGCCTTCCCCCTTATGGCCTGGGCCCCAGGACTCTGTAGCCTTCCAGGCCTCCCTTCCAGACCGGTGGACAGGCCTGGCTCCCCTCCAGCCTTGACCAAACTCAAGGCCTTGCCCCAGCCCCTGCCAACCCCTGCCCTGGGGCCCTGCTCTGCCCCTGCCCCGGGCCCCTGGGCCCTCAGGCAGCACCCCCCTCCTCCCGGCTGTTAGCCTGGGAAGGGGGCCAGACCCTGAGCTCAGACCTTGGCGATTCCAGAGTGTCTGAGGCCCAGAGCCAGCCCCGCCAGCCCGGCCAGACATGCAGAAGGGGGAGGGGGTACAGGGTGGGCACCAGGAAGCCATTTACAGGGGGGCTGGGCACTCTCCCTGCAGGAGCACACCCTCCCCCTCCCCCTCCCCTTCCTGTCCTCACCCCCAGTCCCGTTCCTCACCATTACCTTCCTCACTCCCTAGGTCCCAATAAATTAAAAAGGGGGGCGGGGGGGGGGCTGACGGGAAAGCTGGTTTCCAGCTCTGTCCTTCCGGCTCCTTTTCAGGGACCCCTCACTGAGCCCCTCCCGCCGACGGAGAGGGCACCAGTACCCCTGGGGAGTGGCTGGGGGATCGGACCCCCATGTGCAAGAGGGGCTGGGCTGAGGCCTGGGATCCAGCCGCACGGGACCCCCCTCCGCCGCCCCAGCCTCGGTTCCCCGCTTCGATGGGGCGGGCCGAGGTCTAGGCCGGCCCCCCGCCCCGCCCGGAGGAATCCGGGGGCCCGGCCGCGGCCCAGGTGAGGGCCCTCCGGACAGGGCCCAGCGCGCGGTTCCGGCGGGGCGGGCCTCGGGGTGGGGACCGCGCCGGCTCCACTCGCCCGCACCTCCTCGCTCCTCCCGGCGGGAGCGGCGACGCTTTAAGCAGAAAAAAACCGTCTCCCTGGCCGGGGGCCAGCGGCCCAGCCCCCTCGCCGCCGGCGGCAGCCAGCGAAAACAACTGCTCACTTCTCCCCGTCCCGCCGCGCTGCTTCCCGCCGCCGCGTCCCCGGCCCCGAGGCGCGGAGCGGCCGCCGTCGCTCCTCCTCCCCGCCGCCGCCGCCTCGCGCTGCCTCCGTCCGCGGCCTCCGCAGGCTCGGGCCCGGCTCGTGGCGGGGCAGCCGGCCGGGCGGTGGGAGTTCGGGGCTCCCCGCGTCCGGCCTCCGTCTCCGGGCCTCTCCGGGCCCCCGCCGCGCCTGCCGTCCGCTCCCCGCGCGCTTCCTCCCGACCCGCTCCCCGGGGCTCCGGGCTGGCCGCCCGCCTCGGGCGCCGGGACCTCGCCCCCGTCCAGGCGCGCCGCGCGGGTCCTGCGGCCCCGGATGCCCGGGCCCCGAGGGGCGGCTGGCGGCTCGGCCCCTGAGATGCGCGGGGCGGGGGCGGGGGCGGCGGGGCTGCTGGCGCTGCTGCTGCTGCTGGGCCCCGGCGGCGGGGCGGAGGGGGGGCCGGCGGGGGAGCGGGGCGCCGGCGGGGGCGGGGCGCTGGCCCGCGAGCGCTTCAAGGTGGTCTTCGCGCCGGTGATCTGCAAGCGGACCTGCCTCAAGGGCCAGTGCCGGGACAGCTGTCAGCAGGGCTCCAACATGACGCTCATCGGAGAGAACGGCCACAGCACCGACACGCTCACGGGCTCCGGCTTCCGCGTGGGTGAGGGCCCGGGGCATGGGCTGGGGGAGCGGGCCGGGCCGGCACCGGGACGAATGCGGGAGACGTGGCAGAGGAGGCCATCGCCGCTGAGAGCAGCTCTCTGGGGACCTGGGCCCCAGGGGGTCAGGGGGCTTGGGAGGCCGGGGCCAGAGCTGGGGGGGCTGCAGGATGCGGGGACCTCCTCGCAGCGCTGGGTTAGGGCTGAGGCCTGAGTGAGAAGTGGGGGGACGCGGGGGCCCTGGATGGCACAGACTCTAGGAAGGTGCTGGGTTCTGAGAGGAGTCAGGTGGGCACACAGGGGCGTTGAGGGATGTGAGCTGGGGCAGGAGACCTCAGAGAGGGGTACATACTCCCCCAAGAAGCGGATTTGCTGGAGGAAACAGGAAAAGTCATTAAAAATGTCTCAAGTCAGGCCTGCCAGGGGTAGACACCTGCGTTCTCGGGGGGGAGGAGCCAAGGTCAGGGCTCGCTGAGAGAAGTTCCTGGGAAGTCTGGGGGGGGGGGGGTGTTGGGCTGGTCCTCACCCCTCCTTTCCCTGGTGTCCCATCTGTGCCGTTATGGAGGACATGAGCTCTAACAGCCCTGCCTCGGCGGCTCTGCCAACCAGCCCTCATGACTCCCCAGTTCCGCCTCAGCCCACCCCTTCCCGGCATCTCTTTTCAAAGGCCAGGCCTGGGGCTCGGGGCTCAGCTCTCCTCCCCCGGGCCTGCGGGTGGAGGGAGGTGTCCCGGCAGTAATTACCTCCTGGACAGGGTAATTAGGCTGGGCCCAGGATGGCACTAGCAAAACGGCCCCTCTTACACATGCCTGTACTCAGTCAGTCCCACTCGCGGACATGGTTCACAGTTCCCATGAGGTGTGTGCATGCGTGTGTGTGCACATGGCAGACAGGCCCACACATGGCCTCCGGTGTGGCGCAGTGACTAAGTACATGTTTCTCTGTGCTGTCCTCCTGGGTGCGTGTCTCCAGTCCCCGTGGGAGTGTTGATGTGAACCTGTGTTGGTGTCAGAACGCGTCTGTGAGTGTGTAAGACAAGATGACTGTGCATGAGTGTATGTGGGCCAGACCTCCCAGGCCCCCTGGCCATCCTGCCCAAGCTGCTGTCTCCCTCCCTGCTGCCCACATCCCCCCGGCTTGGTGCCCAGGCCTCAGTGGGCGGGTGTCACTGGGAGGTCACCCTCACCGCTATGGGTGACTCACTGGGAGGCAGGAAGGAGAGGATCCTGCCTCCCCCGGCCCCAGACACACCCCTTCGGCCCTGAAAGTCCTGGCCCCAAGAGACCAGGCAGGATGGGCTGGGCTGGGATGCTCTTGGCCAGGCCCCGATGGCCATGGATGTGACCTGACCCTCTGAGGCCCTCCAGGCGTCCAGGAGAGCAGCACCCCACCTTCCCCTCTGGACAGTGAGGGCATCGTGGGGCAGGCAGGAGGGGGGCTGGGTCCGTGCGTGAGCTCAGGGCCCCAGGCTGGATGTCGGGTTGGGATGTGCGTGTGTGTGGTAGAGAGACCGAGGCCCCATCCTCTCACTCAGTCACTCCGTTCATGCCCCCTGCACCTCATCTGGAGCCCAGAGCTGAGGCAGACCTGGCCCTGCGCTTCAAAGCACCTTTATTGTGTGGGAGACAGACCTGACAGTAATAGCCAAGTCAAGTGCCAGGCAGAGCTGGAGCGGAGGGTGATAACTCAGGAGAGGGCACAGGGGTGGTCGGGATGTGAGGAGGAGAAACTGACACTGGAAGGATAAGATGGGAATATACAGAGATGGGGGACAGGCTCTGAAGTGGAGGGAATAGCTTGAATACATCCCTGGAGGCAGCGGATGTGGCTTCTTTGTAGTGGGAGTGAGTCCTGCGGAATGGGGTGGGTACACATGGAAAATGCAGAGGGGATGGGCTGAAGGAAAGTTCGTTCTGGGTCATGGAGAGCCTAAAACGTCCCAGCAAGGAAGCCAGCCTTGAGCAGGGGTGTGACAATGCAAGGGCTTTGCTAGAGGTGGGGGAGGAGGAGGGGGAGGAGAGGGGTGCTGGGATGTGAACAGGCAGGAGAGAAGCAGGGAGCCAAGGAGTCTGTGGCAAGGCTCAAAGCAAGGGAGGGGCAGAGGGCATGGGGAGGAGGGGAGATGGACTCTGAGGCAGTGCAGAGGCCAGAACTGCGTGGGGCGGGAGCAGGAGAGATGGGCCTCCAGGCTCAGCTGTGAGTGACCAGGGCGGGCAGGGAGTGCTGGGGTCTAAGGTCAGAGAGGTGGGCAGTCGGGATGAATTCCGACAGTGTCCCCTGGGTGGAGGGGCCCAGAGAGGTCCCAGGGGGCTGTAGCTACAGATGTGGGCATGGTTGGCAGTGGTGAAGTGCGGGCCCTGGGATGGCAAGGTGGAGGGAGGGAGAGGGACAGGGAGAGCCCAGAGAGGGCTGAGGCCTGCATCAAAGGGAGGCTGTAGAAGAGGAAGTGCAGGTACAGATTGCTTTCCAGGAAAGACAGAGCAAAGCCAGAAGAGGAAAAGGCTGTTCCATCGCCATTTGCTACTACTTACTAAGTACCCTGTGTCAGGCACTGTGTGAAGCATTAAAAAAAAAATATTTTTTTTATTGATTTCAGAGAGGAAGGGAGAGGGCGAGAGAGAAACATCAATGATGAGAATCATTGATTGGCTGCCTCCTACACGTCCCCTACTGGGGATTGAGCCCACAAACGGAGCAGGTGCCCTTGACCGCAATTGAACCTGGGACCCTTGGGTCCAAAGGCTGACGCTCTATCCACTGAGCCAGACCAGCTATGGCTGTGCTAAGCATTTGTACAGGCATCACCTAATGTCATAGACACACATCCTACAGATGAGGACACAGGCATAGGGAGACGAAGTAAGTTCTTAGGGCCATGCAGTGGTCCGGTGGCCTCCTAGCTAGGATTTAAGTCCAAGACTTAAGGCTCAGAAGCCAACATGGGTAGAAGGATGTCGGGGATCCTAGCGGGCAGTTTCCGTGTGTTTATGTTACAAAAACCATGGATGTGGGTTCTCCAGGAGGACAGAGCCAGTGGGTGGCAAGGAAGTAGGAATGAGGGGGGAGACAGGATGTGGGTGAGGGACTGGGCCTGGGTGCTGGGGTGGGGCCGCCTGAGCCCTGACCCATCTCCCTCCCCAGTGGTGTGCCCTCTGCCCTGCATGAATGGCGGCCAGTGCTCCTCCCGAAACCAGTGCCTGTGCCCTCCGGACTTCACGGGTCGCTTCTGCCAGGTGCCTGCCGGAGGAGCTGGCGGAGGCACGGGGGGCTCAGGCCCTGGGCTGGGCAGGGCCGGAGCCCTGTCCACAGGCGCGCTGCCGCCCCTGGCTCCAGAGAGCGAGTCTGTGGCCAGCAAGCACGCCATCTACGCAGTCCAGGTGATCGCTGATCCGCCCGGGCCCGGGGAGGGGCCCCCTGCCCAGCATGCGGCCTTCCTGGTGCCCCTGGGGCCGGGACAGATCTCTGCAGAAGGTACCGGGTGACAGACCGGCCTGAGCGGGCGGGCGCTAGGGTGGCGGGACCGGCAGAGGCTAGCCCTGGAGGAGCTCCTGGCTGCCCACCGAGGGGGGCGGGGCAGTCCTGAGGCCACCGTGCCCCGCCCCCAGTGCAGGCCCCGCCCCCCGTGGTGAACGTGCGTGTCCACCACCCGCCCGAGGCCTCCGTCCAAGTTCACCGCATCGAGGGGCTGAATGCCGAGGGCCCAGGCCCCTCCCAGCACCTGCTGCCGCACCCCAAGCCCCAGCACCCCCGGCCACCCACCCAGAAGCCCCTGGGCCGCTGCTTCCAGGACACGCTGCCCAAGCAGCCCGTGAGTCTCTACGTCTCAGGCTGCCCTGACCCAACCCAAGGGGATTGCTCAAAACTGGGGGTCTGCGGGGTGAGGAGGGAGGAGAAGAGCCTCAGGAGGGAGGCTGGGTGGGGGCTGGGCGCCCTGTGACCCGGTCCGTACTCCCCGCTAGTGCGGCAGCAATCCCCTGCCAGGCCTCACCAAGCAGGAGGACTGCTGCGGGAGCATCGGTACCGCCTGGGGCCAGAGCAAGTGCCACAAGTGCCCCCAGCTGCAGTGTGAGTGCCTGGCTCAGGCATGGGACCCACACACACTCCTCCTGCACCCCCCCCCCCCCCGCCCCAGCCACCGCCCATCCAACTCCTCTGCCCCTCCCCCTCCCCACCCAGCAGGCCCTCAGTGCCCTCCCCTGCCACTCTCTCCTCTCTCTGCAGACACAGGGGTGCAGAAGCCAGGGCCTGTGCGTGGGGAAGTGGGTGCTGACTGCCCCCAGGGCTACAAGAGACTCAACAGCACCCACTGCCAGGGTAGGGCCGGCCGGGAGATTCTGTGGGCTGGAGGGCGGGCCAGTTGTCCCTGGGGGAGGTCCCAAGGTGTTGGAGGGAGGAGGTGGGGCTGGGGCAGGACCTTGAGGTTCTTGGAGCAGCTTGCTGTCACCCTATGGCCCAGACTAGAGGGACCAAACTCCCACTCACCACAGACATCAATGAGTGTGCAATGCCGGGCATGTGTCGCCACGGGGACTGCCTCAACAACCCGGGCTCCTATCGCTGCGTCTGCCCACCGGGCCACAGCCTGGGCCCCTCCCGCACACAGTGCATTGGTGAGACTGCGGCTTGGGTTCCTGGGAGGTCACAAGGCAGGGGCTAGAGGGGTAAGGCTACAAGCAGCAGGGTCAGAGGTCAGAATGGAATCCAAAGTTGGAGAAACAAGATACAGAGGAGTGGCCAAGAGTCACTGGAGATCTGGGGTTAGAGGTCACATGGGGTCAGGGACTATATGGAGTCAGGGTCATATGAGATCATGGACTTGAGTAGGAGGGAGAAAGTCTAGAGCAGCTAGAATTGGGTCAGTGGGTTCAGTGGTCACAGAGGTTTCAGGAGTCGCATGAGGTCAGAGTAACAGGCCCAAGGGTCACGTATATTCAGGGTCAAATGGGGTCAGGAGCCACATGAGGATCAGGCTGGCCAGAGGCAAGTTCTGGAGCGGCTGGGAGGAGGGATGTGGGCAACGTTCAGGCCCAGATGCCCATGCCCATCACCCGCCCCTGCAGCAGACAAGCCAGAGGAGAAGAGCCTGTGTTTCCGCCTGGTGAGCCCCGAGCACCAGTGCCAGCACCCGCTGACCACGCGCCTCACCCGCCAGCTCTGCTGCTGCAGCGTCGGCAAGGCCTGGGGTGCGAGGTGCCAGCGCTGCCCCGCCGATGGCACGGGTGAGCCTGGGGCCTCTGGGGCTAGGGGGCTGTCTAGCTGTGTGCCTGTCCAGGAAATACTCACTTCTCTGCCCCTTGCTCTGGCCACAGCTGCCTTCAAGGAGATCTGTCCAGCTGGAAAGGGCTACCACATCCTCACTTCCCACCAGACACTCACCATTCAGGGCGAAAGTGACTTTTCCCTTTTCCTGCACCCCGACGGGCCACCCAAGCCCCAGCAGCTGCCTGAGAGCCCCAGCCGGGGGCCCCCGCCTGAGAACACGGAGGAAGAGAGAGGTCTGGCTTGACCCTTTCTATTCTCTGACGGACACTGAACCCCTAGACCTGACCCCTCGACTCCTGATCCAGGGACATGACCTCGGAGTGTAACTTCTAACACCAAATCCCCGTCCTAACCGCTGACCTCCAGAGCTGACTCTCCCACCCTAAGCAAGCTTGCAATCCCAGGACTTAACCCCCGATCGACAGGATCTGACCATCCATTGCCCTCCAGTTCTGTTCCTCTAACCCCACAACCCCTTTGACTTCCAGACCAGGGCCCTGATTCAGCCCAAATGCTGGCCCTAGATCTGACCTTCTGACCCTGACCTAGGATCTGACCCTAGCTGTAACCTCCTACACCTTATTCTATAACCCAAAGACCTTGACCAGCCAATCACTCTCCCTATCTGTTCCCCTGACGTGCGATGCAAGCACTCCATGACCCCAGGATCTGACCCTTGACACTTGACCCAGAGACATGACTGTTAAACTCTTAGAGCCGTAACTACAAATACCCGACGGCTGATCCCAGACTTGACTCCCTTCCCCCAGCCCAGCACTGAATGGCCCCTTCTTCTTCCCTTTTAGGGGTGAGCACAGACTCAGTGAGTATGAGAACCTAGGCGGGGGGGACAGGGAGGCACAGAAGACACAGTGGGCTCATGCTGCTGTCACCTGCAGCCAGGGCTCGAGGAGCAGTCAGCACAGCAGAGCCACCCGACCGCCACCACCTCTCCTGCCAGGCCCTACCCTGGTGAGATGGGCACTGCAGGGGCCAGTCCTCAAGGGCTGTCACTGCTGGGGGAAGGTCACAGCCTAGGCACTGGGGGTGGGGGGTGACGCTGGCTGTGAAGTTTCCAGCTGACGGCCTGTGGAGAGTGGGGCCGCTCTCCCACCCTCCTCCCTCTGATGGCTGTGTTGCTGCCCCCAGAGCTCATCTCCCGGCCCTCGCCCTCCACCGTTCGCTGGTTCCTGCCGGACTTGCCCCCGTTAGAGATCGCCCCTACTCAGGTCACAGGTAAGACCCGTCCACCTAGTCCATGCCCTGGGTAAGCCCTGCCCCTCGCTTAGTTTACCTCTGTCCCTCCCTCCCTCCAGTCAATCTGGAGCTAGAACACTTTTCTGGGGCGTCCTGTGCACCAGGCCATGGGGACCCCTCCGAGTGCAGCAGAGACCCCACTCTGCCATATAATGATACGGGTATTATGATCAGCCCCGTCTGAAGCATTTATTCCTTCATTCAACGGATATTTGTTAAGCACCTACTATGTGCCAGGCCCTGGTTTAAGTGCTGGGATGCAGCAGTAAACAAAGCAGACCAAAATTCCCTGTCCTTGCAGAGCAGGCAGACAACAAACAGATTAATGAATAAAAATCTAGTCTGTCTCATAAATGCTTGAAAAAAATAATAAACCAGAGAAGAAGAAAGGAATCTGGGGGTTGTGATAATAGGGAGCAGGCAATCAGAGAAGGCTTTCTGAGCAGGGCTTTAAAGATTGTTAGAAATTAAAGAGGAGAAGGTTGGTGAAAAAACATTCCAAGGGAAGTTAAGTTTGGGCAAAGCCAATGGAAACATGAAACTGGTGGAAGAGGGAGAAACCACACACAGATCAGTGTTTCTGAGCCAGAGCAGGGCCGGCACATGGAGCCTTGCTAAGAGGCTTGGGTTTGATCCCAAAGGCTGTGGGAAGTGTCTGCAGGGTTTTGGGCATCATAATTGCTAGCTGTAGCTGAGCAATCTCCCTGTGCCGGGCACTCACTGAAGAGATCTACATGCTAAGTATCATTTAGCCTCTCACACTCTATGAAGTGGGCATTGTTGGTCTCCTTTTCCAATAAGAAAGCTGAGGCTCAGAGAGGTTCAGTAACTTGCCCCAGGTCACACAGCTGAGCTAGATTCAAGCCCATGTGTTTGTGGATTCCAAAGCCACAAGGGAGCTGTCAGCCTGATTGAAACCTGGAGGCTAGATTTGCTCCTGGGTGAGGGCTTGGGTGGATGATGGATGCCCTGGAGGCCTGCACTGAGTAGGAAAACCCAATGACAGCCCTGGAGACTGTGGAGTGTGAGGAAGAGGCACCTGGGAGGGTTCTCAGAGGAGGGGATGTTAAGAACGCTTAGGAGAGGCGCTCAAGGCAGAGAACACCCCGCAAAAGCCCACTGGCCAGGTGTGTTTGGGGTAGGGCAGAGTTCAGCATCAAGGCCTGGGCTGCATGGAGATGGAGGAGGGGAAGCGAGTCAGGGGTAGGACCAAAAGGAGGAGGAGGAGGTAGGAGGCGGGAAGTCCTGGGACTGGTGACAAAGAGGGTGAGAGGGGGTCCTGGATCTGGCCACTTATGCACCACCATGAGGCAAGCCACAGCTCCCAGGAACCCCGCTCCCGCCTGCCTTGGGAGGGGGAGGAAATCAACCAGCGAGGGGCTGAGGTCCCTGAGGCAATGGGGGTGAGGGTCACAGGGCTGGAGGATATTGGTGACTGAGGCTGCAGGGTTTAAAATATTGAGGTAACGGGTCAGGGTACGGTGAGTGGAGGTTCTGAGCGGAGGAGGTAGGGATGTCAGGGCCTGGGGTGTGGTTTGGGGTTAACTGGGAAGGAGGTGTAGGAAAGTCTAAGACTTGGAGTGTGGGTGGGCAGGGACCCAAGGTCACGGTGTGACCAGGCTCAGGTTTCCCAATCATTAGGAATGGGGGGGGGGGGGTTCCGAGGTCCCTACCGGGGACGCGGCGGAAAGTGAGCGCCCCTCCCCCGCCCGCCCGCAGAGACCGAGGAGTGCCGGCTGAACCAGAACATCTGCGGCCACGGGGAGTGCGTCCAGGGCTCCTCCGGCTACTCCTGCCATTGCAACCCGGGCTACCGGTCGCACCCCCAGCACCACTACTGCGTGGGTGAGCGGGGCGGGTGGGTGGCCGCGGACGGCCCTGCCCCCCGACACCGCTTTGACGTCTCTGCCCTTCTCAGACGTGAACGAGTGCGAGTCGGAGCCGTGCGGCACCGGCCGGGGCATCTGCATGAACACCGGCGGCTCCTACAACTGCCACTGCAACCGCGGCTACCGCCTGCACGTGGGCGCCGGGGGGCGCTCGTGCGTGGGTGAGCAAGGCGGGCGGGGGCCGAGTGCCTGGGGGGCCGCCCTCCCGCCCCCCCCCCCCCCCGTGCACTCCGCTCGCGCCCCCTTCCTTCCGCGCAGACCTGAACGAGTGCGCCAAGCCCCACCTGTGCGGCGACGGCGGCTTCTGCATCAACTTCCCGGGTCACTACAAGTGCAACTGCTACCCCGGCTACCGCCTCAAAGCCTCCCGCCCGCCCGTGTGCGAAGGTGGGGAGACGCCATCAGACCGACCGGGGTCCTCGGCTGTCCCTCGACCTGGGGTGGGGACGGGGGACCGGAACTGTCTGCCCCGCGCAGAGCCTCTCTGAGGTTGGGGTCCGGGAGCCCCGTTGATCTGTGACGGACGGAGGCGGCCCTGCTGCAGCCCTGAGCGCCCAGCCGGCCAGCTGTTCCCAAACGGGCCCTCCTCTCTCCCGCGCAGACATCGACGAGTGCCGGGATCCCAGCTCCTGCCCCGACGGCAAATGCGAGAACAAACCCGGGAGCTTCAAGTGCATCGCCTGTCAGCCCGGCTACCGCAGCCAGGGGGGCGGGGCCTGCCGCGGTGAGGGCGGGGCCGGGGCCGCCCTTTAGGGTAGGGGGCGGGGCTTCCAGGGCAAGGGCGGGGGAGCCGTCTCGGAGTTGCTCCCACGAGGGTCCGCGTGGGCTCCTGATGGGGCGGGGGCGGGGCTCGTGGCGGTGAGCGCCCCCTCCGGGGCGGGGCCTCCCGGGATTGGACGGTCCCCGCCCCCACCGCCGGCGGAGGGGACCCCACGCCCGCACGAGGCATGGCGCTGCGGGGCGGGATCCGAGACGAGCCGAGCCTTCTTTGCCGCAGACGTGAACGAGTGCGCCGAGGGCAGCCCCTGCTCGCCCGGCTGGTGCGAGAACCTCCCGGGCTCCTTCCGCTGCACGTGCGCCCAGGGCTACGCGCCCGCCCCCGATGGCCGCAGCTGCCTGGGTGAGCCACAGCCCTGCCCGGCCACCCGCCTGCCACCCGCACAGCCCGAGGCGGGGACTGGGTCGCTGGGTCTCAGACCGGTGGGCAGGCGGTGACTAAGTCACCCCTCCGTTCACTGATCTGTTCACGCGTCTTCTCAGAGAACCTGGCCGTGGAAGGGCCGCCAGAATTTCCACCTAGGAAGGGTCTTAGGAGCTGCATTTGCAAAACACGTTACTTAAATTAGGAGAAAAAAGATAAAAGAATGGAGGGGGCCGGGTAATTAACAGCCCCCGTTGCACTAGTGTTTCTTATGCCCCAAGAAGCCGTCTGGGGACAGGAGACACAGACAGTAGAGCACAGGGCTGCGGGCCTGGAAGCCGCTGGGTGCTCTTGGGAAACAGCAGGGCGGGGGAGGCCTGAATTGTCTTAGAAGATCGATAGGAATTAGCCAAGTAACGGCGGGTGAGAGGGAGCAGCCCGCCAGGCAGAGGGACTCGGAGGTGAAAAACGGGGCAGAGTGTGCAGGGAGCTGTAAGGTACCAGCAGGAGAAGGGGGGGAGGCTGGCTGGTGAGGGGCAGGTCCCCATCCCTTGCACCCCCACCCCCCCTGAGGTTGAGTTTCATCCTGAGGGTAAGAGGCACCTGAAGCATTTTAAGGGGAAGAATGACAGGATTCTCTAGCTGCTTTAGACAGTTTCCTGATGCCAAGGTGGAGAGTGGCTGGTCTGTTGGGAAGACTCAGGACAGAGATGCTGGTGGGTGTGAGGAGCGTGGTGGCCTCGGGTGGTCGTGAGATGGTGTGATATTAGAGAGAGAGTTAACTGGAGTCCAGGTGAGGGAGAGAAGGGCGGGGGGGCCCTCTGGATTTCCAGTTTGGGTGACTCGGTGGGTGTGCTTCTCACTGGGAGAGGCTCCCCAGGACTGGGGCATGTCTGAGAAGGAAGACGCTAAGGTTCATGTTGGACAGGTTGAGTGGGTGGTCCCTGTCGGCCTCTCACCTGGAGATGCCAGCAAAGGGTGGGCCATATGGATTGGAAGCCTGGGCCAGCCACACCCACCCAGAACTGGGGGCTGTGGGACTTTAGGGTGTGCATGCTCAGCCAAGGGGGTGGGTCCCGTGAGGGGAGCTTGGCAGAGCCTTGGGGACACTGCCACATGACTGGCAGGCAGGGGAATAGGAGCGGGAAGTGGGGGAGAAGGCGTGGTGGGATGGCCCAGCTGAGAAGCTGGGTAGGAGAGGCTTCCAGGGAGAGGAGGAGGAGCTAAATGCAAGAGAGGTTCTTGTAAACTTACTTACTGGTGACCTAATCAGGTCCCTGGTGGCCTTGGCAGAAGGCTTCTGTGGCATGATGGGAGTCGGAGACGCAGGGAGCACCGAGGGAGAGCAGGAGCTGGGGTCGCTGGGTGGGTTTAGGGCTCTAGGTTGAAGAGGAGATGCCAGGAAGGTGGGCCACGGGACAGCAGGGGCAGCTGGGAGAGGAGCCATGGGTAGGAGGACCATCTCTTGCTCTACTCCAGTGGTTCTCAACCTTCTGGCCCTTTAAATACAGTTCCTCATGTTGTGACTCAACCATAAAATTATTTTCGTTGCTACTTCATAACTGTAATGTTGCTACTGTTATGAATTGTCATGTAAATATCTGATATGCAGGATGGTCTTAGGCGACCCCTGTGAAAGGGTCGTTCGACCCCCAGGTTGAGAACCGCTGCTCTAATGGGACCAAGAAGGAATGGATGGAGATAATGATTTTCAGGAGGTTAAAAATCACCCTTAATTCTCTCAAGTAAACGTGAGGGCCAGAGTTGAGTAGGGGACTGGGGAACAGTCAAGGTTTGGAACTGCCCTAGGGGCTTTCCAGAAGTCAAGGCTGGAGAGGAGGGGAGGGGGTGGCCATAGCCACACAGGACCTGGCCAGAGGGAGGGGCCGTGGTCCAGTGCACTCAGCTTGGTGGCTGGCCCGAGCCCTGCTCAGCACTCAGATCCGGAGGCGGAGAGGCGGGCCGTGGCTCTGTCTTTGCCAGACCAGTGGAGAGAGGAGAGGTTGTCATGGGCCCCTGGGAGAGGGTGTAGAGGAGACTGGAACAGCCGAGGCAGTGGGAGGAAGCAGCCTCTGGGACAGATGCCCCAGGTAGGGCAGATTCCAGCCCCTTGTCCCAAGAGAGAGCGGCTGCCTCTGAGGTGGTTACAAACCGAGGAATCAAGGTCAGAGGCTGGGCTGGCTGTCCACACGGATGCTGAAAGCTTCTAGGATGAGGGGAAGACAGAGGGAGAGGGACTAGGAAGGTGGGTGCTGAGAGCCATAGAATAGAGAATGGAGGCTGGCATAGGGCCAGGGGCACCTCCATGGCTTGGAAGGAGCCTGGGGTGTGGGCAACATCAGTCTTCTCCCAGAGGGGACTGTGGAGCAGCATTTCTCAGCGGGCAGCCAGGTTCCTTCCCTTCCTGTGAGAAGGACAGACATTCAGGAAGCATTACTGACACGGGAAGAAAGGGAGCCATGGCAGGTGGGGGAAGGATAAGAGCAGAAGTGAGAGGAAGCCCAGGGCAGTATGGGAAGAGGGGATGCAGAAAGATGCCTCTTGTTTGGTGAGGATGAGCAAAGGAGAGGAAGGCCCGCACTTTTGGAATCAGACAGGGCCAGGCTCCCTGGCAGCACCTGGCCTGGGCCCCGGGGCACCGTGTCCCACTTGGGAGTGGGGTGAGGGTCCCCTGCTTCTCCTGAGCTCTGCTGGCCTCAGCTCTTACCTCCAGGCCAAGGGCAGGAGTGGGGAAGGGTAGTAGAGGCCTGCGACACTGCCTCCACCCTGGCCCTCTGACCCCCACCCCCACCCCGTGCCCTGCAGATGTGGATGAGTGTGAGGCCGGGGATGTGTGTGACAATGGCATCTGTACCAACACGCCAGGCTCCTTCCAGTGTCAGTGTCTCTCTGGCTATCATCTGTCAAGGGACAGGAGTCGCTGTGAAGGTAAGAGGCGCCTACAGCTGGGGGGCTGGCCTATTCCTCCCTCCCCCAGAACCTCCACTGCCCAGCCCCAAGTCCAGGAGCTACGTGTAAACAAGCCAACCATTCCCTGGTCTGGCCCCCATCCTCATCCAAGATGGGACATGTCGTGTGGGCCACACCTGAGGCTCTGCGGGAAGCCGTGGCAGCCTCAGCTGTGTGCGGAGCAGCCCCTGAGATTCTCCACCTCTTGGATCCCCTACAGACATTGATGAGTGTGACTTCCCTGCAGCCTGCATTGGGGGTGATTGCATCAACACCAATGGCTCCTACCGATGTCTCTGTCCCCAGGGGCACCGGCTGGTAGGCGGCAGGAAGTGTCAAGGTATGGGGGGATTGGGTGTGAGCTCCTGAGCGGGAATGACAGGGAGCAGTCATCTCCTAGGCACACTGTTGATCTGTCTGTCTTTTCGTCTATCCAGCCACTCAGTCATCCTTCCACTCTTTTCCTTAGAATAACAGCAACGATGACAGTAATTACGCGGTGCCTACTATGTGTCAAATCACCTTGACATGTATTCATCCAACAATAGTTTACTGAGAACCTACTATTTATTGAGCAGTGACCCAGGGCTCCCAGCTCGGGGAGGCTGGTGTGTAAACTGATTCTTACCGCTCAGGGTGCTGGGTGCCAAAAGTGGTCTGAGCTAGTGATTAATTGCAAGGAGTGCCTACAGCTGAATCAGAACCTGAAGCATAAATAGGATTCCCTGAAGCAAAACATGTTCCCTCTCTCTTCTCGGCAGAGAGAGCAGCCTGGGATGGTATTCCAGACCCAAAGAACAGTATTTGCAAAGCACAGAGATCTGGAAGGAGCTAGTTGTGTGTTTAGGAGGGAGTGGACCCCTGTACCCTAAACACAGAGTAGAGGTGCTGGTGGTTTAAAGGGCGATGGGGCTTAAAGATACTGGGAGACCAAAGTGAAAACGTTCTCAAGTGCTGACCTGAGAGTTAGGACTTCATTCTGCTGTCAGTGGGACTGACCAGCTGCTCACAAGAGTTGCAGATTCACTTTAGGGTTCATAAAGTCTGCCTGTGTCCACACATCTCCGCACATGCAGACAGGAGAGGACTCCTGTTGTGTGCACTTCGAGATCAAAGTGGAAATTCAGGTTCTGAACTTGTGTGAGGCCCTTGAGGCGCACCCCCAGGGGAAGGGGCTGGTTTCCCCCTGAGCAGCTCTTCCTGTCCCCCTCACTCCCTGAAGACATAGATGAGTGCAGCCAGGACCCGGGCCTGTGCCTTCCCCACGGGGCCTGTGAGAACTTGCAGGGCTCCTATGTCTGCGTCTGTGATGAGGGCTTCACGCCCACCCAGGACCAGCACGGCTGTGAGGGTGAGTGCCTCCCAGCTCCCTCTTCTGACCAGATGACTCCTCTGAGCTGCAGCTGGGGTTCAGAGATGCATCCTGGTCCCAGCCTCCGGAATTCGGGGAACAGGGAGAAATTTCTTTTGCCTGGAAGAATCCAGTGGGGCCAGACCTGGCTGAGGATGGAGGGTGGCCATCACTGGGTGGCTCTGGGGAGGCAGGGAGTGTGGGGGCGCAGAGGGATGAGGTTGGCGGGCCGTGTGGACAGGAAAATACAGCATCAGCACCCTGAGCTGCCCTTCCCTCCCCTCAGAGGTGGAGCAGCCCCACCACAAGAAGGAGTGCTACCTGAACTTCGATGACACGGTGTTCTGCGACAGTGTGCTGGCCACCAACGTCACCCAGCAGGAGTGCTGCTGCTCGCTGGGGGCGGGCTGGGGAGACCACTGTGAGATCTACCCCTGCCCGGTCTACAGCTCAGGTCAGGAGCCAGCGGCCCTCCCCTTCCTAGAACCTGTTTCTTCATTAGGAAATGGATTGGGGGGAACGAAGCTGGGAGCTCCGAGGTGAAACGGCAGCCAGCACGCAGGCAGGCACGCACCTGCTGCTCAACCCTGGCCCTTCCTTCCGCTCTCATTCCGCAGCTGAGTTCCACAGCCTCTGCCCGGATGGGAAGGGCTACACCCAGGACAACAACATTGTCAACTACGGCATCCCGGCCCACCGAGGTAAGCGCCGCCCACACCGCCATCGCCGGCCCCGCCCCTCCAAGCCCCGCCCCCATCACTCACGGAGCGGCGGGAAAGCCTCTCCCACCGAGCTGCTCCGCTCCGGCGGTCAGCCTGGCTCACGGCCCGGGCTTGCCAGGCCTCCGTGGCCCCGCAGGTAGAGGCTGCTGTGCGCTCACGGCCTGTCACTCCGCAGACATCGACGAGTGCATATTGTTCGGGGCGGAGATCTGCAAGGAGGGCAAGTGCGTGAACACCCAGCCCGGCTACGAGTGCTACTGCAAGCAGGGCTTCTACTACGACGGGAACCTGCTGGAGTGCGTGGGTGAGTGCCGACGGCCCGGCGGCCAGGAGACACGCATGACGCCGGGCCGGCTGCTACCGCCTGGGTTTTCCTCCCTGCAGACGTGGACGAGTGCTTGGACGAGTCCAACTGCCGGAACGGAGTGTGTGAGAACACCCGGGGCGGCTACCGCTGCGCCTGCACGCCCCCCGCCGAGTACAGCCCTGCCCAGCGACAGTGCCTGAGCCCCGAGGAGATGGGTGAGGCCCGGCCTGCTGGCTGGGGAAACAGGAGGAAGGCGGTGGCCTGGGATGAGCTGTGACACCTCCCCCCATCCATACCCTCACTGTCCGTAGACGTGGACGAGTGTCAGGACCCCGCAGCCTGCCACCCTGGCCGCTGTGTCAACCTACCGGGTTCCTACCGCTGCGAGTGTCGCCCGCCCTGGGTGCCCGGGCCCTTTGGCCGAGACTGCCAGCTCCCCGAGAGCCCGGCTGGTGAGGGCGAGGGTCATCGCACGGACTCCAGGGCCCTCTGCTGTGTGACGCCTTGGGGCGCAGGTGGGGGGTCCTTGCTTTGGGCTTCTCCCTGACAGGTCCCCTTCCGCAGAGCGTGCCCCGGAGCAGCGGGACGTGTGCTGGGCCCAGCGCGGAGAGGACGGCATGTGTGCGGGCCCCCTGGCTGGGCCCACCCTCACCTTTGAGGACTGTTGCTGTCGCCAGGGCCGCGGTTGGGGTGCCCAATGCCGCCCGTGCCCGCCACGCGGAGCTGGTGAGCCGATCTGGGAAGGGTTGGCCCAGAGGGAACTGGGGGCAGGAGCTGAGTGCACTGACCGCGCTGACCGCTGCCTGCCCCTCCCAGGATCTCAGTGCCCCACATCGCAGAGTGAGAGCAATTCCTTCTGGGACGCGAGCCCCCTACTGCTGGGGAAGCCGCCGCGCGGTGAGTGTAGGGAGGGGCGCAGGCGGGAGTCAGGCCATCACCGGGCGGGCGGTGTTGACGTCTTGTTCTGCTGGCTGCGCAGAGGAGGACAGCTCCGAGGAGGATTCGGACGAGTGCCGCTGCGTGAGCGGCCGCTGCGTGCTGCGGCCCGGCGGCGCCGTGTGCGAGTGTCCGGGTGGCTTCCAGCTTGACGCCTCCCGAGCGCGCTGCGTGGGTGAGCTGGGCGGAGGGGGCGGGGCCAGAGGCTGGCGGCGGGGCGGGGCGGGGCGGGGCGGGGCCATGTGTCATCCTGCCTGGACCAGAAGCTCGGGCTGTGCAGTTCCGGTCCCCTCGCAAAGTCCACACCTGTCCCCACCTCCAGACATCGACGAGTGCCGAGAGTTGAACCAGCGCGGTCTGCTGTGCAAGAGCGAGCGCTGCGTAAACACGAGCGGTTCCTTCCGCTGTGTCTGCAAACCTGGCTACGCGCGCATCCGCCCGCACGGGGCCTGCGTGTCCCAGCGTCCCCAGCGTCGCCGCTGACACCACGTTCAACCGGGACCTCAGCGATCACCAAGCGGTTTCTGCCCGACACGGGGGCGAGCTCAGCCTCTACCTTCTGCCCAGATTCGGGTCGGACCCAGGGACCCGCCAGGCCTGTAGACCCCTTCCAGAGCCCCGTGTTCCGAGGGTGCCCATCTGGCTCCACCTGGTTTACAGGTGGATGCTGGGTCTCCCGGGCGCTGTCGGCCTTCCTCCCAGAGGGTGTTTCCTAGAAACTGATAAATCAGATCCTGTCTCTTTATTCTTGGCTTTTAAAGCAAATTGTATGTTCACCTCCGTAGTAGGCATGGACTCCGCAGGGCAGTGCCAGACCCCAGCCTCCTCGGAGGAGCAGATGGAGCCCAGCACAGGGGTGTGAAATAGAATTTATTGTGGCTCTGATTATGTACATGTGAGATGTGCCTGGCCGGGCTGGCCAGGCTGGCATGGTTTGTACAATAAATACATCCATGGGCTGTTCCCCGTGGCCGGAAAGCGCCCACACCAGCAGTTCAGTCCAGCTTCCGGGTCCCCAGCTTCATGGGGCCCTTGGCGGCCTTCTTCTCAGCACGTCTGGCTTCCATCTCCCGCCGACGTTCTTCCCGCTTCTTCCGGGCCAGCTCAGCCTTCGCCTGCCCTGCAACAGGAAGGGGAGGCAGGCTGAGGCCTCAGGACAAGTGGGTCTGACTCCCAGCCCAGGCCTGCTGGAGGGGGAGGCGAGGACTGCCCTGATGTGCCAGCCCTCCTCGGAGAAACACTTACGGCTCTCGGTCTCCAGGCCATCATCACCCCAGTTGTCATCACCCCACGAATCAGGTCTTGGCTGAAAAGGAAGCATGGCCTGAATTGGAGACCAGCTCCCTGTGGAGGTCCCTCCCAGGTCTGCACCCTCCCACTGGACTGGAGTTGAGTACCTGGGTGCCAACCTCCCGACGCGCCAACAGGTCAGCAAAGGGGTCGCCTTTGTCACTGGGCTCTGGTCCACCCCAGTTATACTCGCTGGTCAGCTGAGTGCCCTCAGGGGGTGGCTCCTGGGGACTTGGCTCCTGCCAACCCTGCTCCCACGAGCCCTCAGCTTCCCAGCTGCTCCAGTCCGACTCAGGAGATTTGTGGTCAGGGTTGCTGGTCTGCAGAAGAGAAGGGGGAGGTAGCACCAGACAGGGAGGGGCCAGGCGCAGCTTTCCATGCAGACACACACCTGTCCCATCCAGCTCACCTGCCCAGTGCGGCTGGCTTGGCCCCCAGTACTCCAGTTGTCCTGCTGAGCTAATACAGACTCGGCCTCCTGCTACAGTGTGGAAAGGAGAGAAAGACCATAGGACCACCCCCCACCTCCAACCCAAAAGGGCAGGAAGCCCTCCAGCCCCTTCCTAGCCATGGGTTCCACAGTTTTTTCTTTTGCCTTCACCTCATTTGCTCCTCAAGCCCTGCTTCACAGCTATAAGGTGCACACATTGAACCTGGCCTCCGTTACTCTTCTAGGCTGGGAATGAGGTCCAGAGTTCCACCCCTTCCCCAAAACTGCAGTCAGGCAGATGGGGAAATTGGGCCCAAAGCCCCACTCCATCCTCAGCCTGTCCTGAACCCCCCTCCCCCAGGGAGGACTGGTCTGGATCTAGGCCTGGGAGTGGCCTCTCCTTGCTGAGCACTGGGGCTAGCTGGGCTCTGAAGCAGGTGGAGGGACAGGGACAGGCGAGAGGGAGGCTCACTGGGCTGCTCCAACCCGTGCCCTCCAGCCTCTCACTGACCACTCTGCTCCCTAGAGGTGAGTGGGAGCTCATCTGCCAGCTCTGGCCACAGTGGCCGCTCCATGTCTACTCACCAGGGATGCAGGCGAGGACAGGCCTGAGACAAGCCAAGCCCACAGGAGCCCCTTGAATGGCAGCCTGTGGCCTTTAAGCTGGGGTCCCCCTGGGAGGCCCCCTCAGCCCCACTCACCTCCAAGCTGCCCCAGTCTTCGTCATCCCATCTGTCGGCAGCGCCGCTGTCCTCTGCTGTGTCCTTGCCCTCCTCTTGTGCCTCCCAGTGTCCTGAGGTAACGGGTGTGGGAGGGGCAGGGGTAGGAGCCGGGGCAGGAAGTCCTGGGAAGCAGAGACTCACTGAGTTCCCACACACTGGGGCCCAGAAAAGTCTCAGAACAGGGCAGAGGTTTCTGGGGGTGGGGGCAGAGTGTTGGGAGGGGAAGCTCTTAAGGGGACTAGATCCAACCCTGTCCCCTATGTCACTGCCTCAGGGGGAGTCAGACAAGAATAGCTCCTGGGTGCCAGCACCTCCAAACCCTCTGCCACTGATGCAGCCGGTCTGAGACACTCACCCTCAGGCGTGGGTCTCTGGGAGACATTGGGCTCCCCTGGGGCAACCGTGGGGTGTGCACGGATCAGCTTGGAGGTGAGCGAGGAGACCCCTGTCACAGCCCATCCTGCCCAGCTGGCTGCGGCTCCTCCCATTCCAGGGCTGGAGGCGGCATGGACATCCTTCTCTGGGCAGTGATAGGAGAGAGACAGGTGTAGGCGCCTCAGGGGTCCATGGGGAATGTGATAGGGCAACAGAAGGATCTAGAGTGGGCACCCCTTCTCCAGCCTGCCTTCCCTCATCTGCAAGATGGGGGTGGGGAGAGCAGTATCAAGTCTGCTCTCTAGGGTTCTTCCAGCTTTCAGATACTCCAACGAGGTGGAAGGGGCCAAAACACGTAGCAGTCAAGGATGTAGCAGGAGGGAACATGAGTGCAGGCCACTCACCCACTTCGGCCAGCTGGGTGGGGTCCTCTGACACCGACTCCAGTTTGGAAAGGAAACTTCGAATGGCCTTGAAGGCCTGTGGGGTAGCAAGGGGCAGAGCTGGGGCTTCCAGGGCTCCTGTGAGCCCAAGAGGCCAGCTAGGGCCCACATACCCCCCGAGCCCCAGCTCCAGGGCCAGGCCCCATTTATGCCTCACCTGGTCCCGCACAGATTTCTCGGGATCCACAGTGAGGCCACAGAGCACGGGCAGGATTTTGTGGGCGCAGTCATTCATCGAGTAGAGGTTGTGGGTGGCAGCAAAGCCCAGAACACCGGCAACCCGAGACGGTGCAAACGGGTCCTTAGTGGCCCGGCTGAAGGCGGAGGTGAGGACCCTGTGTCTGGTCTGGGGTGGAGCAGGAGAGAGGGCCCCCGAGCGCAGGGTCAGCCCTGGGGCCCAGAACTGCCAGGCCTCACTTCCCAGAGCAGAGGCCGGCCGTCCACAGGGCTCCCAGAGGCTAAGAAATGGGTTAGTCACTAACAAGTGGGGGAGAACTGACTTAAAACTCTGGATCTTGGCTTCTCCTCCCAGATCACTGGACTAACAAGGTGACAGGGGCCGGAGCAGCAGCTGCCCTGGGGTGGGGGTTGTGCCTCCTTCCCACCTGCCCCACTGACCCAATTCATTCATTCCTGTCCACTATCTGGGCACTGCAGTGTCTGCGTTTACGAAACCTGGCTGAGAGGGTGCACACAGCCTGTGGGGCCCAGCAGGCCTGGGTTCGGTTCCCAGATCCACCCCCTACTGGCTGTGTGACCTGGCACAACGCACTCCACCCTCAGACATCAGGGCTGGGAGGACCTGGGACCGAGGTCTCTGGGAGGAAGATGGTTCACAAACAAGGAGCCTGGCCCCGGAGGAGGCTGCGGTCCTGTGACAGTGAGCACTCCTGACCGCCGTGCAGGGCACTCACACTGGCGCTGAGGTAGGAGCCGATTTTTCCCAGGCAGACGGTGGTGTTGCAGCGGATGGGGCCCTGCTCGTCCTTGGCCTGCAGCCGAGCGAAGTGCTTCATCAGCTCCACATTGAGGTTGGCTTCGTTCAGCTTCGGGGCCAGGAGCAGCATGGACTGCAGGGCAGGGACAGTGGACATTGTGGGCCACATGAAGAAGGGCCTCCTGGGAGAGTGCAGAGGCCACCGGTGGCCCTGGGCACTGACCTGCCAAAGCCCCCCCAAACCTACCTCCCAACCTGGTCCTGTACCCACAGTGCTGAGGACGGGGACCCACTTCGCTCTCCCCTTTACAGCAAAACCTCCTAAGTTTGTCTGCACCCCTGTCTCCCACCTCTCATCTGCTCTCTGGCATGCGTGCAACCCTCCTCGGACTTGCACCCCACACTCTCTACCAGTCGGCTCAGGTGGAGGGCACCAGTGACTCCCATGTCGCTAAATCCAATGGCCAATCTCCATCCTCTCCGAACTCGACCCTCAGCAGCTCTGACACCCCTGAGCTCTCCCTCCTCTTTGAAACTTCGGTCTCTGGTCTCCCAGAGCACCACCCTGTCCTGGTTCCCCTCTGACCCCGCCAGCTGCTCCTCCTTGGCCTCCTTTTGCTGAGCTCTGACTGTTCAGACCCCAGAGCCACCCGTCAGGCCACGTCTTTTTCACGCCTCACCCGAGGCGATCTCACCCTCCCAGGGCTTTGAATGCCCGTTAGCCGACAATGCCCAGATGCGCGCCTCTAGCCCAGACTTGTTCCCTAAACTGCACACGTGCACAGCCAGAGGCCATCGCCACTGGCTAACAGACATGACCAAGACTCAGCCCAACTCCTCCCGCACACCCGTCCCTCCCGGGCTTCTCAGTAAATGGCAACTCAGCCTTCCAGCTGCTTCGGGCAGAAGCCCTGGACTTCCCTGACTCCATATCCACCCATCAGCAAATACCACAGATTCCACCTTCAATATGTGGCCCCTTCTCTCTCCTCCTGCCGCTACCACTCACATCTCAGCCTCCGTCCTCTCTCCCCTGGGCCACTGCAACAGGCCCTAACACTGCCTTAGCTTCTACCCTTGCTCTGAGGGTCAATTCTCCACGCAACACAGCGGTTCTTTTGACCAGGTCAGTGCTCGGCTCCTGTTCCATCGAATGCATCAGCTCCCTGCCACACCCTATGAAGCCCTGGCCCCCAACCCCACCAACCTCTCAGGGCCCACTCCCACACCCAGATCCCTTCAGCCACACTAAATCTCTTGCTGTTACTTCTATACTCCAGGCACTTGCCAGCCTCAGGACCTCTGCACATGCTATTCCTTCTGCAGAAGACACATTTCCTTCAGATCTCCATGTACCTCGATCCTTCACCTTTCCTTGAATGACACCTCCTTAGCAAGGTCTACCCTGACTACTGTTTGTAAAACCCTTCTCTTCACATTCTACTACTTCCTAATGTAATACATATTTTTAAATTCTGTTTATTGTCTGCCAAGCCCACACCCCATCCCCTCAAAAGAAGCTCCATGAGAGCAGGGCGTCCGGTCTGCCGGTGCTACCGTACCCCAGTGAGGTGCTCAGCCAGTGTCTACTGAACATAGGACTATAGGCTATGCCCACCTCTCCCCCCACAGCTGCTCAGCTGCACCCATGGCCTGGATCCACATGCAGGATGGTGCCTGCCCATCCCACAACCTTCTCAGACTCACAGGCCAAAATCAAGACCTGTGTCCTGGGGTAAGCCCCCCCCAACCCTTGGAAAGCCAGGGTGGCCACTCTGGGCCTGGCCGCACCCACCTTGACGGTCTGCTCCCGGATGGCAGGGTTGGTGTCCAGGAAGCCATGCACGACGTGGGGAAAGATCTGGGTGTTGACTGTTGGCTCATCAAGGTATTGGATGAACTGCTCCATCTGGCCAAGTGGGAAGTGGGAAAACTCAGTCAGTCCCTCCATCCCCCACCCCAGCCATGGGACCACTCTTGGCTTGGTTTCTCCACCTGGCAGGCACTGGCCAGCCAAGTGAGTCTCCTGAATCTCCATGTGGAATCTGGCCTCAAGCTAATGAGTGAGAAGAGGCCAGGAGGATGCTGGGAAGAGCTAGGGACTGGGAATGGGAGCGCTTGGACTCTGGTCCTCCTCAGCAAGCCAACTGTGTCACGCCCCCTCTCAGACTTCCCACTACTTCTTTCATAAAAGGGGGTATAATCCCCAACCAGACAAGGGATGTGAGGCGGGCTGGTACATTTCCTTTTACTGTTTTCATTGATTTTTAGAGAGAGAGGAAGGAAGAGATAGAAACATTGATGAGAGAGAAACATCATCAATTGGCTGCCTCCAGCACGCCCCCTACTGGGGATCGAGCCCGCAACCCAAGCATGTGCCCTGACTGGGAATCAAACCAGCAACCTCTTGGTTCATGGGTGGACGCTCAGCCTCTGAGCCACACTGGCTGGATGAGGGCTGGTACATTTGTCAGCTGGAGAGGGAATCCCTGAGAGCCACTGGTATGTCCTAGTTCACAGGGGCCCCCACCCTCCATCTCATCAATCTTGTCTGATGTTCCCAGCTGCCCTGGAGTTGGCAGGAGACATTATCCCTTCTCTAGAGGGCTAAAGTGCTACCGTATCCCAGTGAGGGCCTCAGCCAGTGTCTACTGAACAGAGGCTGGAGATGGGAGCGTTTGAGCCCTGCAGCCAGGGCCGGCTGGGCATTCCCAAAGCTGCCAATGAGCCCTGTGATGATCTCGACTCCAGAGAGCACAGCCTCACTGGTCCCTTGCCTGCATGTATGTTTGGGAAGGGGTTTCTAGAGTGCCAGGGCAGGGGCTCCAGTCACCTGCCTAGGGCTGGGCGTAAGGCAGGGGCCTCCCCAGCAACCAAGGTGGAGTCTGGGTGGAGTGGAAGGGGGCTGGCCGGGGCTACCTGCTGTAGGAGGCGGATGCGCATGGCCCGATCAGTGGATGAGAACATCTTGACCACGACAGGGATGATCTTCTGCTGATACTCCTCAGCACTGAGGAACTTGCCCACCTGAGGGAAGGAGCAGAAAGGGGCTCAGCTACGGCCACAGGATGGGAGATGTCAGTAGGCTTATTTAACTCCTGCTGATCCCCAGGGTGGGAATGGAGTGATGGTGGGGGGGGGGGAGTCACTTCCTCAGCAGCCACTCTGCCCAGATTCCATTTCAGTCAGCCCTGCCCTTGACCTTTCTGGGTCAGCCTCTCTTAGGAGGCTGATGGAAGTGCTGCGCCCCTCCCTAAACGCAGGTACCTACAAGCCAAAGGCACACACATCTCCGCCTACAATTTCTGGGGGTTCCCAGTGACACAGGACTTACTTGCTGTCTTCCCTACACCCTGCACACCAAGTCCCTTCAGGAGAAAGCGTTCTGGTGCCCAGTTAAGGGCAGACTGGGGTCTGAGGAAGGGGATAAAGACCTAGCCCACAGAAGGAGATCACGTGGTCACGAGGGAGGATGGAAAGTGAGGTGGTGAGCAGGTGATCCCCTGGGCCCTGGGAACCAGGATGGGATCACAGGTCCAACAGGAGAACTGTCTTGGTGACATGGAGGAAGGACTGAGGGCTCTGAAGAAGGTCTTTGGAGAAAGAATTTTGGAGGCACAGGTTTCCCCTCCCCAAAGACCAAAAGTCCCCTCAGCCTCCCTGACAACTGGCCGGCAGGAAGCAACTCCTCAAATGGGCTTGGGTCTGCCCTAACCAACTCCTCATATGGGCTTGGAGCCTGCCCGTCCCTAGAATGGCTCCGTGGGGCTGGTCCCCAAAATGGGGCCTTCTCTTTTGTGGTTCCGATCCCAGCCAGTCTCTGGCCCCACAGTTCCTGAGGCTTTTAGCCTTGCCGTCTCCCCTCACTGAGGCCCCTGGCCCCGCTCACCTTGAAGAGGGGGGTGAGGACCACAGCCCCCGCATTCCCAAACTCGAAGGCAGTCAGCAGCTGGGGCAGCACCTTGTGCCGGCAGAAATCCTCGGGGAACGAGTCTAGGCTCTTGCTCAGTTCTTGGAAGAACTTCTGCTTCTCAGCTGGCTCTTTGATCTGCAGGAGTGTGGACAGGACAGGATGCAGGAGGAGAAAGCAGCCTGGTCATGGCCCTCCCCAGCCACAGGCAAGGACAGGGAGTCACCACAGCCTGAAGAACTTAAGCTTGTGAGTCCAACTGCCTGGGTTCAAATCCCAGGTCTCCCATTTATCAGCCATGTGACCTTGGACAAGGTTCCTGCATCTGTAAAATGGGAGAATAACTATACCACCCCCCAGGGTTGTTCTGAGGACCCCCCAGAAAATGACACAATTGCCAGCACGGCGCCTGGCACATCACAGAATCAGTGTCATTCTCATCACTGCCACCTGACCTGTTGCTAGAAAAGCAGCCACTGTGGGGATCAGGCCCTTTATCAGCATTGCCTCTACTCACAACAACCCAAAATGTACCACTAACCCATCACACAGATGAGGAGACCGAGGCTCAGAGAGGGGAAGAGGCTTACCCCATTCCCTGACCCTGGCTGGGTTGGGCACAGCTGCAACCCCACGCTGGGTGGGGTTCACGTGGGAAGACAGGGCTTACTTTACCCCCAGACCTGGTCCTTCCACTCACTGAGCCCAAGGAGCCAGGCTGTCAAATCAGTTTCCTTTAGTCCTAACCCCTCAGAGGCCATAATATCCACAACTTGTATTTCTGGAGGACAGACTACATGCCAGGCAGGGTTATGTCCTAAAACCTTGACACAGATTACATAATCCTCCTCCCAGCTTTATAAAGGTGCCAACAGCATCCACATTCACTCCAACAAGGAAGCACCCTGTCCAGTGAGGCTCAGTTGGCTGAGTGTTGTTCCATGCACCAAAAGGTCAAGGTTCAATTCCTGATCAGGGCACATATCCAGGTTACAGGTTTGATCCCTGGTCGAGGTGCATATGGGAGGCAACTGATCAATGTCTCTCTCAAATCAATAAAAATATTTTTAAGTCAAAATTTTATTTATTCGTTTATTTATTTTTGTTATTCTTCACCTGAGGATATTTTTTTCATTGATTTTTTTAATATATATATATATATATATATATATATATATATATATATTTTTTTTTATTATTGATTTTTTTACAGAGAGGAAAGGAGAGAGATAAAGAGTCAGAAACATTGATGAGAGAGAAACATCGATCAGCTGCCTCCTGCACATCTCCTACTGGGGATGTGCCCGCAACCTAGGTACATGCCCTTGACCGGAATCGAACCCGGGACCTTTCAGTCCGCAGGCCGACGCTCTATTCACTGAGCCAAACCGGTTTCGGCTTCATTGATTTTTAGAGAGAGTGAAAGGGAAGGCGGGAGGGGGAGAGAAACATTGATGTGAGAGAGACACATCAATTGGTTACCTCCTGCACGTGCCCCGACCAGGCTGGGGATCAAACCTGCAACTCTTTGGTACATGAGTCAATATTCTACCACTGAGCACACTGGCCAAGGCATTAAAAAAACAACAAAAAAAAACCCCAACCATTTTTTTTTTAATCGAACAAGGAAGCTGAAGAACAGAGAGGGAAAGGAGCTTGTCCAAATTCACACGCTAAGAATCGGTCAGGCCCTGACCGGTTTGGCTCAGTGGATAGAGCGTCGGCCTGCGGACTCAAGGGTCCCAGGTTCGATTCCAGTCAAGGGCAGGTACCTTGGTTGCAGGCACATCCCCAGTAGGGAGTGTGCAGGAGGCAGCTGATCGATGTTTCTCTTTTATCAATGTTTCTAACTCTCTATCTCTCTCCGTTCCTCTCTGTAAAAAATCAATAAAATATATTTTTTTAAAAAAAGAAGCCAAAACCCATTTGGCTAGGTGGATAGAGCGTTGGCCTGTGGACTGAGGGGTCCTGGGTTCGATTCCGGTCAGGGGCATATGCCTTGGTTGCAGGCACATCCCCAGTGGGAGATGTGCAGGAGGCAGCTGGTCGATGTTTCTCTCTTATCAATGTTTCTAGCTCTCTATCCCTCTCCCTTCCTCTCTGTTAAAAATCAATAAAATATATATATTTTTAAAAAGAATCAGAGAGGAGAGGGTTTGACTCAACAGTCTGGGACCTCGGTTGTGCTGCACCCAGGTGCTGTCATTCTATTCACAAATGAGGAGGCTAAGGTTCAAGGTCAGCTCCTGAGACTGTAACCCAGTCCTACATGACTCCAAGGTTCCTGTGCTCCCTGCTGCACCCTCACCCCCCAGCTATGCCTCGCCCAGGAGCGGTGGTCTCCGGCTGGGGATGAAGAGGACCTGATTGGCTCTCCGGGGCTCTACCAGCATGGGCGGCAGGCTCGGCGCCCTGACAGCAGGGTGCCGGGGGAGCCAAGCCCAGAGAAAGGCCAAACCACATGCAAGTCTGCACATCCAGAGTCACAGCTGGGCTCTCTCCACCGCTCCGCCACCTGGCCACTGGCCACCCACTCCTACTGGCCAGAAACAGCCCTTTTGCTACGGAGAGCATTTCAAGGAGAAGGGCAGCCCGCAGACCCAGCCATGTGAGAAGAACTCCACGGAACAGAGGTTCTGCTGCCCCCACGCTGCCCAGGAGGCAGTAGGACTCGGGTGTTTCCAGCTCAGGTTCTCCATCCTCCAGCCAGGCCTATGGAAGTGCTTGCCACGCCTCCCCACTCCAGATTCTCAGGCACCTCTGTGTGCCCCCCACAGCCGGGTCGGAGCAGCTGTCCAGAGTAGAGCCTCTCTCCTGCACTCCTTACAACTCTATGGGCCAGCAGACAGTACTGTCACCCCCATCAGATAAAGAAACAGGCTCAAAGAGGGTAAGCCAAAGGCTCCCTGCTCACCATCTTTCCATTTGCTGTTCCCTCTGCCTGGAACACTCTTCCCAGTTACCATCCCGCCTACGTTCACACACTTCAGGTCTCCACTCAAATATCCAGAGAGAGCCCTTCCCTGAGCACCTGCCCTGCTATTTTCCTCCCTGGCGCTCATCCCCTCCCAGGGAACTCAGGCCTCCTCATGTATGTGTTTCCTGTCCCTCTTCTCCAACGAGAGTTCCCAAGGAGGGACCTGATCCCTGCTGGATCCTTGAGAGCAGGGATCTGACTCCTTCCTCCGCCCTCCTGCGCACACTGCAGCCCAGCACGGGCATGGCACACATCAGGGATACAGCCAGCATGTATGAGTGGAGTTCATGGCCAGGAGCAGTTGCTACACACCTACTACGTGCCAAGCACCATCCTATGCACGTTAAACTCACTGAACCCTCACCACACCCTTCTAGAAGCTACTGTTATTAGGACTGAGCTTTAGCCAAGGGAGATCACACATAAATGAGAGCAGGAGCCAGGGTTTGAACTCAGAGAGCCTCGCTCCACAGCCCACTGTGGTCTCCGAAGATCTAATTATGAGGGAGCCGGCAAAGTGGGGAGGGGACGGGGTGGGGAGTGCAGGCCCAAAGCCCAGGTGGGGTGGCTCACCTGAATCTCTTCCAGGAACAGGTTGGTCTCCACAAAGCGGTTGTTCATGAACCCACCGGGTGCCCGGCAGTTCTGCAGGAAGCGGGCTGGGTTGGGACGCATCTTGGGGTTGGCTCCAACCAGCTCGCAATAATGGGGCACCAGCGATTTGGGGATCTGTGGGAGAAGGGTCAGCGTCAGGGCAGGGCAGGGCTGGCTGGCTGGCTGGGAGGGGTTGGGGAGGACCACACTCACCTTCCCGGGGTTGCGCAGGGCAGTGGCCCGAGGTAGGGGCCCATTGAAGACTTCCCAGATGAGGCAGCCCAAGCGCCACATGTCGGCTGACCTGAGACAGTGACCAGAGCTGCTGAGGGCCCTGCCACCTGCCAGCAGAGGCCTCCAACCTGCCCTGGGCACCAGCACACACTGCATGGCAGACCCTGGGCTGTGTCCTTCAGCTGATCCTCCCCATTAGCCCCAATAAGCAGGTTGCATTAGCCCATTTGACAGATGTTAAAAAACGAGGCTCAGAGAAACAAGGGCATCTGTCTCAGGTCACACAACTTCCGAAATCAGAGCTGCCTAACCCCAAAGCCTGCGTTCATCCTGCCACACCCCCCTGAGGACAGCACGGGCCAGGGGAGTGCATGCCAGCCAGTCTAGGGGTCCTGAGGCTGCAGGACTTCCGGAACAGAGCAGCTTGGGGCACCCACCACGTCTCTCGGACGGCTCTGCCACCGCTATCAGCCAGCTCTGGAGGGTCATACTGCTCGAGCTCGGGGATCCCCTTGCAGGGGGGCGCCCCGCCATTGCCCTGGGCCGAGTACATGTAGTCCAGGCCCCCGAGCTTCCACTCGCCGGCGCGGTCCACAAACACAGCGGCCATGCAGACGTTGTTGTGGATGAGGCTGCAGTCGTTGACGAGGAAGCTGAGGGCTTTCTGGGGGCAGAGGCAGCCATTACAGCCCAGAACCCGCGGCCCCCACCCCCGCTCCCACGGCCATGCCCGCGCCTCACCACAATCTGGTGCAGCCCCCAGGACAGCTCCAGCTCCTTGGGGCCACCGGCCTCTGCTCGCGTCCTGAGGTGCACGCCCAGCGGAGTCACGGCCTCTGTCACTACGTGGACGCATTTGTCTGTCTGAGGGGGGACACGGGGGGCGGGAGACGGAAAAGGGGGATCGCATCCCGGCGCTGAGGCAGGAGGGGGGGGCACTGGGAGAAAGCGGGGGGCAGAGATGGGGCAGCAAGTACCTCCAGCCCGTCGATGAAGGCCAGAATGTTGGGGTGCCGGAGCGTTTTGAGGCGCTTGAAGGCAGCTTTGGCCGCCTGGGTCTGCTCCTCGGCGCCAGGCTTCACATCGTACACGAAGATGGACACCGGGCTGCCGGTGGCCTGGGGAGGGCACAGGGGCCTCAGGGTGTGGGGCCGGGCCGGGCCGGGCTGACCACTCGGCTCCCCGGCGGCCCCAGAGCGGCCCGACGGGAGCGCCGGCCGGGTCTCTCCCCAGGTCGGTCCTCAGGCACAGAGCCGGGCCCAAGTGACCCCGGTTCCGTCCGCCTGTCAGTCCTCGGTCCTTCCTCCCGCCACGTCGGCACTGCCCGTCCCCCTCCCGCGGCCCGTTGTCCCGGCGGCTCCGCAGCCACGTCAGGCGGGGCGCGACGCGGCGGGCCGGCGGCGCTGACTAGGCGAGACCGAGGTCCGCCGCGGCCTGCGGAGCGCGGGGCCGCGCTCACCTTCTTGCGGCCGCGGTGCAGCGCCCAGGGCCCCGGCGGGCTGCCCTCAGCAGGTTCCGGGCTGAGCTCGAACGGGAAATCCCGGACCGGGTCCCGGACAAAGAACCACATCGTCCCCGCCGCCGCGGGCTCGGGCGCCTCTACTCCAGGTCCTCGGCAGCCCGAGCCGGGGCGGGGCGGGGCCTGTGCTGGTGGGCGGGGCAGAGAGGCTGCAGGGGGCGGGGGCACGTGGGCGGAGCCCACCGCGGAGCAGCTGGGCGGGGCGGGGAAGTCGTGCGGGGCGGGGCCAGGGGCGAGCCGGAGGGGCCTAAAGGGGCGGGGCCAGGGGCGGAGCAGAGGGTGTGGAACGGGGGCGTGTCGGGGGCTTGACATGTGGGCGGGGCGAGGTCGGAGGGCGCCGGACACGGCCAGTCACTAGCTGCGAGGCGCTGGAGGTCACCCAGAGTCTCCAATCCTCTGCGTCCTGAGGTCTAAAACGTGGTGGTAATAGAGTCCACCCCCCAGCCTCATTACCAGGACGGGAGCTTGAGAAGGGACAGGATGGGGAAACCGAGGCGCAGAGGAGAGATGGGGAGACACACGAAGAGGAAGTCGACAGACCAGGAGGGAGGCAGAGATCAGTGATACTCCTCTCCTTTCATGAAAGAGAAACATTTTCACTTACTAAATTGATAAAAAGTTGTCAAATCCTTTAGTTTTGTGTATGCAAGTAGCGTTCTGCCCTCAACAGCACAAGAGTTGGATGAGGAGGAATTCGAACTGCAGGCGCTCTGGCAGAATTAACTAGCACCGCTGTAGTGAAGGACAAGGGTGCAATCCCTGTTTAACCCTTTGCTCTAGGAATTCCACTTCTAGAAATGTGTCCTGCACAAACCCTCATTTAATATGCAAAGATTCAGACAAAGTTGCATAGTTGTTAGAGCCTGGATTACAGAGCCAGACCAGGTATCCCAGCTCAGCTGTTTATGAATTGCTCAACCCTGGCCAAGTTACTTTCTCTCTTTGCACCTCAAGTTTTCTCACCTATAAAACGGGTGGAATAATCGTATCTGCACTGTAGGTGTGGTTGTCTGAATAATGTCCACTCAAAGATGTCCACCTCTTCATCCCTGGAAGCTGTGGATTATGTTACCTTACAGTCAAAGGGAAAAGGGACTTTGCTGTTCTGATTAAGTTAAGGGTCTAGAGAGGGGTCGATGACGCTGGATTATGCAGGTCATAGGCAGAAGGCTAGGCCACATACATGGGAACAAGAAGGTGAGGTGATGTGAGGAAGGGGTCATGAGCCAAGGAATGCCGGCGGCCTCTAGAAGCTGAAAAAAACAGCCCTCAGAAGGGACCCAGCCCTGGTGTCACTGGCATTTGGACTCTGACATCCAGAACTGTTTTAAGCCACTGAATTTGTGGTAATTTGTTACAGTCGCCATAGGAAACCAGTACAGGAGGCATGTTGTGAGGATGCCTGAGTTAACATGTGTAAGGGCTTCAGTGTCTAGCACATAGTGAGTGATCAATAAATGACAGCCCCCATGTGGATCACAGGACTGTTTGTAATAATGGGAAAGTGGAAAAATCCAAATGTCCATCGGCAGTGGAGTGGCTGGAAACTCGCTCCACACTCTGGAACCGCAGCAACAGTTAGCAAACGAGGCTGCCCTGCAGGCACTGAGGCGGAAGTGCTCACGATCGCCATGTCACAGCTGCCTTCCCAGTCTCCCTGCATCATCATTTCTGATCCTCCTGACAATATGCGGGTTCTGTTTCGATCTGAGAAACCACTAAGGAACTTGGACATGGAAAGTCTAATATAAAGAATTATTGCCCAACTGGTGTGGCTCAGTGGGTGAGCATCGAGCCATGAAACAAGAGTTCACTGGTACGATTCCCAGTCAGGGCACAGGCCCGGGTTGTGGGCTGGATGCCCAATAGGTTCAGGAGGCAACTGATTGATGTTTCTATCTCTCTATCCCTCTCCCTTCCTCTCTCTCTCTCAAATCAATAAAAACTTATTTTTTAAAAAAAATTTAAGGAATTATTAATGATAACAGGAGACTGGAGTAACAAGGGATTGGCTAGTAAGAAGTAAGAGAGCTCTAACCAGTTTGGCTCAGTGGATAGAGCGTCGGCCTGCAGACTGAAAGGTCCCAGGTTCGATTCCGGTCAAGGGCATATACCTGGGTTGCGGGCACATCCCCGGTGGGGGATGCGCAGGAGGCGGCTGATCGATGTTTCTCTCTCATCGATGTTTCTGACTCTCTATCTCTCTCCCTTCCTCTCTGTAAAAAATCAATAAAAATATATTAAAATAAATAAATAAATAAATAAATAAATAAATACAGTTCCTCATGTTGTGACCCAACCATAAAATTATTTTCGTTGCTGCTTCATAACTGTCATGTTGCTACTGTTATGAATCGTCATGTAAAGATCTGATATGCAGGATGGTCTTAGGCGACCCCTGTGAAAGGGTCGTTCGACCGCCAAAGGGGTCGCGACCCACAGGTTGAGAACCGCTGCAAGCCGGTTTGGCTCAGTAGATAGAGCATCGGGCTGGGGACTCAACGTTCTTCCTCAGGAAACGCTGTCTGCGCCCTCTAGTGGCAAAAAGTAACCGGTGCCGGAGGGCCGTTCTCACAGAGACGGCAAACGTGAACTCAGAGCTGAGACAGTACATGAGCGAACAGGCCCCAGGAGGGAAGCAGCGCGGCCAGGGTCGCAAAGCGTTTGGAAAGCTAGTGCGCCCCGCTCTGGTGGCTCAGCGGTTGAGCACCGAGCTGTGAACCAGGAGGTCACCGGCTCAATTCCTGGTCAGGGCACATGCCTGGGTTGCGGGCTCCATCCCATTGGCAATGCTTCTCTCTCATCATTGATGTTTTTATCTCTCCTCTCTCTTCCTCTCTGAAATCAATAAAAATATATATATTTTTAAAAGAAGACAGGTTGCAAAATAGCCCGTGTCCCATCCCCATGGTGATAACCCACTAGCCATAAACGCCCACGGGCATCCTCTCCGCCTGGAGGAAGACGCGCCGAACCCAGGGGTTCCCTCCGGAACCTGGGGTCGCGGGGAGCTCTCCGTGCTATCCCATTAGGTTGAACAGTATGAAATTGCTGTTTGGAGTTAAAAATAGTGAAATAACTGGAAATTTCATACAGTTCAGCATCATATTCATATCCGATGTAATGAGAGTAAATTACTTTTATAAACAACAAATGATATATATGTACATGTATACTAACACACATACATGTATGTATACGTATTTATTTATACACCCAATCAATGTGTGTAGCATGTATGTAGGTATGTTTTGGAAAGTCCTCCCTCCAGCTGTCTTTTGCCTGTGTTGGGACCTTTTCCTCCAAAACAATAGAAACTTTGAGCTGACGGGGTTCAAGCCTTCAGGGGAAATATGTGCTCAACACACTGCACGACTTGCTAATGGTCCACGCTCTGTTTCTGGACAACCCACCACCTGAAAACACTGTCATGTGTGTCCTTTTACTTATTTTAAGAGATTTAAGTCACGAAACAGAGAAACTGCTATTAAACAATGGTGGAGCTCAGGTGGCAGTTAACCAGATTCCATTTTAGAAAGTATTTGAATCGTGCTTCATCCGAAATCTAAATATTCAGAGTTAAAGAAAACATTTCAATGTCTGCAAAAACATATGAGAATGACTTTAAGGTAAAGTTACTTTGCCTTCATACAATTGCCTTTCAAAAAAACAAAAGGGTGACTCTGGCCTGTTGTGGTCGGCAGGATAATGAACCCCCAGTGTCCATATTCGAATTCTCAGCACCTGTGAATGTTACGTGACAAAGGGGTGGTTAAGGTGAGAGTAGCCAAGGTTATCCAGGTGGGCCCACTGGACCGCAATCAGTCCTTGAAAGCGAAAGAGATCCGACCGAGCGGAGCATACAGGGGAGGGCAGAAGCAGGTTAATAGTAATAATACAACAATTAATAATTAATAATACGAGAATAAACTGTTGTGCGTACTCACAACTTCCTCTCTCTAAAATCAACACATTTTAAAAAATAAAATTCACATGGAATTACAAGAAATTCAGCATAGCCAAAACAATCTTGAAAAAGAACAGAGTTGAAGGACTTACTCCAAAGCAGTAGTAATCAAGACAGTGTGGTGCCGGCATAAGGATAAACATATAGAGAAACAGACTAGAATTAGGGGTGCTGTACTATCTTGATTGTGGTGGAGGTTACACGGTACATACACGCATAAGAACTCATCAACCTGTACACTTACAAGACATAAATTGTATTGTATGTAAACAATAGGGAGGATTTTTTTTTTTAAAGAACATGCCTCCTGATTCAAAGAGTAAAGCCAAAACACAGCAGCCTTCGCAAAGCACAGGCTGCTCAGCACTGCACCCAGCCCCGAGGAGTTTCACACGTGCCCACAGCAGACTGTGGTGTAGGACAACGTGCCAATTTCTCTACTTTTGGCTTACCTGGCAACACTTGTTTGCAGATAAAAATCTTCCCCAACAGGTGATGCCTGTGGGGAGACTTGGAAGGAGCCCTTTGTTTGAGGGGCGAAAGAGAGAGCCAGGAGGTGGGCACGGCAGACCCTGGAAGGCCCCTTGGTCGGGTCATGGAGAAAACAGGCTATCGAGGAGGGTGGCACGATGAGAGCATCCATCAGGGGACAGCCTGAGGAGGGGGAGGAGGAGAGCGTCACTATTTTTAACTCCAAACAGCAATTTCATACTGTTCAACCTAATGGGATAGCGCGGAAAGTTCCCCGCGACCCCAGGTTCCGGAGGGAACCCCTGGGTTTGGCGTGTCTTCCTCCAGGCAAAGAGGATGCCTGCTCCAGGTGCTCCCCGCTGTCCTGCTGAGTTCAGTATGAGTGTCTTTTCTGCAACCATAATGTTGGAATGTCACATTGTAACAGTAAATCTATTTGGCGCGATTCCCAGTAAACGGAAGAATCATTATACATCCTGGGGTCTCGGCACCAAAAACAAAAGAAAAGAAATCATTATAACTTGTTGGACTATTTTTGCAACTTTTCTGTAAGTCTAAAAACATTATAAACTAAAGTTTATCAAAGTGAAAAAGCGAGCCTGGCTGAGTAGTCAGTTGGTTAGAGAGTCGCCCCATACGCTGGAGTTGCGGGTTTGATCCCAGGTCAGGGCACATACAGGCGTCAACCAACGAGCATAAATGTGTGGAGCCAGTCAATGTATCCCCCCCCCCTCTCTCTCGTTCACATCAATTAATCAATCAATGAAATGCTAATCATAAATAAATAGCCCTGGCTGGTGTGGCTCATGTGGTTGGGCATCCGTGCACCGAAAGGTTGCCCATTCAATGCCCAGTCAGGGCACGTGCCTGCGTTGCGGCTTGATCCCCGGTAGGGGGCGTGCACAAGGCGGTTGATAAATGATTCTCTCTCTCTCTCATCGATGCTTCTCTCTCTCCCCCTTTAAAAAATATTTTAAAAAATAATAAATAAGAAAGAAAGGGACGGGAGAAGGGGAGCAATTGTGGTGAAAAAGGAGTCTGTCCACCGGCGGCCTAACTTCGTAAGAGCCAGTCCTCCTGTGGCCAGAGTGCAGCAGCACAGGCGTCTGTGGCCAGGGCTGTCCCGTGCCCGCCGGGCTGGCGGGGGGTGGTTCTCCTGTTTTGGCTGCGTGAACAGGGCATGGCCTCCGGTTGCGGTCAGACGAGCCAGGCCTGGACAGGAAGCCAGAGCACAGGCTGGGAAAGCGTGTGCGAGGCAGAGCGGCGGCAGCGCCGGCAGGGGGCAGTCAGGCGTCAGGTTTCCCTGGGAAGCATCTGAGCTGGGCCTGGAAGGAGCGGGATTTCCGCTGGAGATGGGGGAGGGGGGAAGAATATTCCAGAAAGGGGGAATGAGCCAGTGGGGGGCTGTGGGTGGGGCGTTGGTAGTTCCTTCGCAGGGCTGGGAATCTTTCTGCCCAGGGCCATTTGGGTTTTATAACATCATCCCTGGGCCATACAAGTTTATTAACTTAAAAATTAGCCTGTGGCTGATGTGGCTCAGTGGTTGAGCGCTGGCCTATGAACCAGATCACCGGCCAGACATCTCCATTCAGACATCCCACAGGCCCCTCAAAACTCAACATCCCCACACTCCCCTCGTTGTTTTCATCTGCCTGCCGACCCCCAACCTCCCAACCCTCTCCTTCCTGCCCGCTGTGTCTTGGAGATGGCATATCCATCTCTGTGGCCCTGAAACCAGAATCCGGGGGGCCTTTTTCAAAGCCCTTCTCTCCCTCAGTCCTGGCCTAGGGATTTCACTCCCTCCACGCCCTGGTCCCCAGACCTTCAGTCCTGCCTGCTTTCCAAAAATTAATTAAAAAAAAAAAATTGCCCTAGCTGGTTTGGCTCAATGGATAGAGCATCAGCCTGCGGACTGAAGGGTCCCGGGTTCAATTCTGATCAAGGGCACATGCCCGGATTGCGGGCTTGATCCCCAGTGGGGTGTGTGCAGGAGGCAGCCAATCAATTATTATTTCTCATTATGTTTTTAAAAATATATTTATTGATTTCAGAGAGGAAGGAAGAGGGAGAGAGAGTTAGAAACATCAATGATGAGAGAGAATCATTGAGTGGCTGCCTCCTGCACGCCCCCCACTGGGGATCGAGCCTCTAACCCAGGCCTGTGCCCTTGACCAGAATCGTACCTGGGACCCTTCAGTTCGCAAGCTGATGCTCTATCCACCGAGCCAAACCGGCCAGGGCTATTCTTTCTCATTGTTTCTGTCCCTCTCTCTTTCTCCCTTCCTCTCTCTGAAATCAACAAAAACATTTTTTTAAATATATATATTTTTTTATTGATTTTTTACAGAGAGGAAGGGAGAGGGATAGAGAGCCAGAAACATCGATGAGAAACATCGATCAGCTGCCTCCTGCACGCCCCCCACTGGGGATGTGCTCGCAACCAAGATACATGCCCTTGACCGGAATCGAACCTGGGACCCTTCAGTTCGCAGGCCAACGCTCTATCCACTGAGCCAAACCGGTTCTGGCAAATAAAAACATTTAAAAAAAATTTTTTTTTATTGATTTCAGAGAGTAAGCGAGAGGGAGAGAGAGAAACATCAATATGAGAGAGAATCATCGTTCCTCCTGCACGTTCCCTACTTGGGACTGAGCCTGCAACCTGGGCATGTGCCCTAACTAGGAATGGAACCATGGCCTCCTGGTTCATAGGTCAATGCTCAACCACTGAGCTACGCCTGCCAGGAAATAAAAACTTTTTTTTTTTTTTTAAATGTTTGTTGAGCCCTGGCCGGTTTGGCTCAGTGGATAGAGCGTTGGCCTGTGGACTGAAGGGTCCCGGGTTCGATTCCGGCTAAGGGCATGTACCTTGGTTGCGGGCACATCCCCAGTGGGAGGTGTGCAGGAGGCGGCTGATCGATGTTTCTCTCTCATTGATGTTTCTAACTCTCTATCCCTCTCCCTTCCTCTCTGTAAAAAAATCAATAAAATATATTTAAAAAAAAAAAAATGTTTGTTGAATGTATTACAAAGTAGTCCAAGGACGGTGTATGCAGTATTCCATTTGCACACTAGATGGCGGCAAAGGCCAACTTATGTCCAGTTCCGTCAATCTGAGTCTGTGGCTCTTCCTTACCTGAGCAGGGAAGGCCGGCCATTACCCCAAATTTAACCTGAGAAAAAACTCAGACCTGGAGAAGGCAGGCGACACTCCAAGTTTGCCAACTTGTCAGAGCCAGGAGCCAAGATCTCACCCATGTCTCCTAGATGTTCTGGGCTTCCAAATCTCCCTTTCCCAGGGAGACACGCTCACAACTCACTTTCCACCCGCACCCTGTCGGAGGCCCACCCCATGTCCTCTCCCTCTCCTAGTCTTAATCCTTTACTGAAGTCACAAAGCTAGCCAGTTTGCTCAGTGGATAGAGCATCTTCCTGCAGAATGAAGGGTCCCAGGTTCGATTCCAGTCAAGAGCACATGCCCAGGTTGCTGGCTTGATCGCCCATGTGGGGTGTGCAGGAAGCAACCGATCAATGATTCTCTCTCATCATTGATGTTTCTCTTTCGCCCTCTCCCTTCCTTTCTGAAATCAATAAAAAAAAGGATATATATATTTTTAAAAACCTGCTGTCCAAGTCCATACCAACTAGCCCTGGGCCTGGGGGCTTGAGGGGAACCTTGGGAAGGCTGGGATATGGGGGAGCTACCACTTGGATTCAGGTTTGTTTACCCCTGTACTTCTGGGATTGCCGGGATGATGACATCCAAGGAAACGTGTATAGAAGACATACATGCTGGGGGTGTATGTTGTCAAGACCTATACTCTTGACTTGGACATAACTTTCAGGAACATTTTACATTGGCCTCCTCCATTCTTTGGTGCTCAGAGGGTGGAAGATGGCTTCCGGCCTACATTTCTGTCTCTGTGCCTTTACATTTCCAGTCCCAGCCGACTGTGAGCCTGTGCAACACAAGAAACAAAGTAGCCCCTGACAAGGCTCCACTCCTCTTACTTCTCTGCTAATAAGTCCACGGCCCACCATACCTTTTTATGTAATGATGTTTACTTTGAATTTATATTAGTTCACACAAACACTCCATCCATGCTTTTGTTCCGGCCCTCCGGTCCAGTTTAAGAACCCATTGTGGCCCTCGAGTCAAAAAGTTTGCCCACCCCTGGCAGTGCTTCAGGGAGCCTTCCAGCTCTAGACAAACATGGGAGACCGTTCTCCATAGAAGGCTCCTAAGACGCTGTGACTCAGCATCAAGGAGACCATGGGGCCTAGTGCTGCTTCTCCCTTCCTCTGCCCCCACTAGTCACTTCAAGAGCAAGTCCCCGCCCCCCCCCCCCCCCCCCCCCCGGGTTCGCCCGGGCTGAGTCTATTGGTTCCGAGTCTGCATGGCTGCTTCCTCTGTCTCACATTCCTGCACTGAAGAAACGGCAAGCGTTGAAGTGTTTGAAACTGACAAGGGTTCAAATCCCAGCCTTGCTGCCTCGGCAAAGTGACCCCTTTGCAGCAGTGAACCCAGCCATTTACTGAGGCCCCGCCACTGGGCTGGGTACAGGATCCCTCTGCAGGTGCAGCCTCTTTGGTCCTGGGTCCCCATTCTGGCTGGCTGGCTTTACTGGATTGAGCCTCTCCCTGTTCAACAGGCTGATTAGAAGCAGACACCTCAGATATGTAGTGGCCAGGGTGGAACCACGTGGGTCATTTTAATTATTTCATTTGTAACTGAGGAAATACTACCTGAAGCACATGCGGTTGCACAGAACAGGGGAAACGTGACCAGTTGTTAGGGCAGCTGACAAATGACAATGTGACCAGCCCGAGACTTCAGAGGTAACACCAAATGGCTCTTCACTGGCTGCAGTGGCGCCTCTTCAGGGCTTGCATGGGAGCAATGGGAACCCTCCTCCTGTCCTCCAGCTGTCTCTCCACCCCACCAGCTCACAGCCACTGCACAGAAACAGGCTGCTTAAAGAAGCTCCTATTGGTTTCTGGGGATGTTATTGGGTCCATGTCCCTCCCCTACTTGAAGATTGTGCTGTATCACAGTGATGTGTACTTGTTATTAGACCATAAGTTAAACAGGAACAAGGTGGGACCCCACAGAACGCCCATTTCTCCCCTCTACTCAGGGACAGAAACTCGGTTTTTACTCAAAAGAATCACACCAAGAAGACCTTTTAATTTTTTATTAATATAAAATCTTTGACGTTTTTAGCCGTAATCAGTGTGGTTCAGTTGGTTGTGTATCGGTCGTCCCATGCACCAAAAGGTTGCTGGTTTGATTCCCAGTCAGGGCACATGCCCGGGTTGTGGGCTCCAGCTCTCTCTCTCACTAAAAAATTAAGAAATCATTTTTTAAAAAAGTTAATTGTAAGGCTTCTCAACACTAGATGCATGGAAAATACCTGAAAATAAAAAATAAGGCAGTTACATTATGTCTCCATGTAAATACAAACTGATTCAGGATTCTGTCGACTTCAAAAGCTACTTACTCCCAACTCGAGCCCAGCTAGCCCCTGAAGAGGAAATGGAGGAGAATCCTTAAGGCAGAGTTGTTCAAGCAAAGACGCCACAGGGACTCGAACCCTGTCCTGGAAACCAGGAGTGCCAACCACCAGCATCTTTTGCTTTTTTTAAAAAAGCTAGGAAAAGGCGAAAAAGCAAAACCTGAGAAAACAAAAGATTGTTTTCTCAGGAAAAGAAAAACCTTTACAAGCCCTAGTGAAGAGCACTGGAGAATCTGCTTCAGCTAAGATGCTAGCTTGGCCAAGTCTGTATGTTCACCTGCAAAAGTCTTAGCAGAGAATTGTGCAATCCCACCCACTCAACCACTAAACCCTACCTTCAGTTTAAAGTTACAACTTCCCACCCAACATTCCAGTTCTTAAATGTTATTCTGCATTTACTGGTTGAAGTCAGTTTTAATCACTGGTAATAGTGCTGAATATTTAAAACATTTTGAGCTCAGTGTGGTTTTAGTAACAACCATTTGCAGGCAAATTAATGGCCTTTCTAGTAGTGCAACCCACCAAGACCTCAGCACCACTGTTACCTTGCGACAGATATGGACCATGCCAAGGATCCAAGCTACTGGCAGCATCGAGGTGAGGGGTGAAGGGTCTGCGCTAGGCCAAAGGCGGGGAGTGGCGATGTGGCAGAGAAGTCACTTGTGGGGAGACCTTGCTTTATAACAGGCTTCTGGAAAAGCTAGGGAAAAGGGGTTGCCCGCTTTACCCCTTTCCCTCCCCTTCAAGCATCACTTGAAGTTTGTTCAAGCTTTAAGAGCTGCTATGAAAACAGCTTAATTCATTGTTAGGACAAGCCCAGGGGTTTACAAGGAAGGCAGGCATTCCTTTGGGCGCTTCGCTCCCCAGGAGAGAGGACCACTGCATGTCTGCCAAGCGTTAAGGCAAGTCCTCGTTTCTGACAGGATGGGGTTATGAGGCCGACACCCTTGTGACCTTAGTGTCATAGCGCTTTGTTGTCTCTTGCCACAGGAAGGCTCCGTGGTTGTCCTACTTTAAGCCTTCGGTGCCTTAGTGAGGTATACCTGAAAAATCCTAAAACAAAAGGCTTAGCGCCCACCTCACCCCTCCACCCCCAGGCCAACACCGTGCTCGTGTCCGTGCTATTTGCTCCAGCATAAAGCTGAAGTCTATTCCACACTAAGTTATTTACCCGTCACTCTGGTATGTAAACAGAAAAGGCTTGGTCACCTGTTGTCCTCCTTGTCCACTGGTGAATGCAACTGGAAGCTCCTTCTATAGTCTGAAGAATACCATCTGAAAGAACTAGTGGTTCCCAATCCCACATACAATACGGAGTATTTGTTTAAAGAAAATAAGCTATTTTTCCTTACTGGGGCTGGCTTCTCTGGCCCTTCTCATACGTCTGCTGTTCTGAATGTTCCTGTGTGTAAGAATTAAGACCGAGGGAGGGGAGAGAGAAACCCACACAAACACAATGCACTAAGCAAGACCACTGAACTGTATTGACATTTCCACTTGCCAGTTACATTTCTTGAAGACGTGCATTTCTTGTCACTGAGTTTAAGTTGCATCTGGAAAAGACTAAAGGCTTCAGTGCCCTCCCCACCCCCCTACCAGGAAAGAACAAAAAGCATTTTACCTAAAGCACAGCAAAAGGCACTTGGCTTCAATCACAAACACGAATACTTAAAGCTGCAGAAATTTCCTCAACACTCAGCCTTTAGCACTCAGCTGGTTTTCCTTCAACAATCACTACTCCAAGCATTGGGGGAAACACAACTTTAAATCATACTCCAGTCGTCACAATGCATTCTAATAGCAGCGGGTCAGAACAGTACTGCTTTACTTGCCAACAGAACAGACAGACCTGAGGTCAAGACAACCGCTTTCTGTGTAGTCTGTAAAAAAAAAAGCTGACAAGTAAGCCCCGCCCCCTCCTCCCATCCCTGGAGAATCGGAGGGGAAATGTTACTTGAGGATGCTGATAAACTCACTGCAGGGTCTCACACACTAGGAGAACAGAAGGCAGAGCCAAGCGCTAGATGCAAGTCAAAGTTCTGAACAGCTTCATGAGGGATGAAATGAAGCCTCTGCAAAGGAAAATTCTTAAAAAACCCACATGCCCCCCAACTCGTGTCCACATAAAAGGCCAATCGTGTGGACATTAGCTAACACTGGATGAGATGGTCATAAGCATTTAAGTTAACATGCAAACTTTGGAAATGTAGACAGTATTTTATTGCTCTAAGTTTACAGACCCCTGGACTTTCTGGAAACAGTGTAGGTGCAGTTACCTGTTTTTCTGATTATCTCCCACCTGTCCTAAGAGGTATTTATTCCTTATTTAGAGGCCCTCTATTGCCATGTGCCTGGCATTATTAAATGCTCATCAATTTATGAAGAATAAAATTTGTCTTTCCTGCCTTAAGAGTTAAATTCCTTCTTCCGCTCAATTCCTGATCTTGTCCATTAAAGAGTGTTCGCAAAGTTTCTGAAAGATTAGAGAAGAATCCCCCCAAGATTGCCCAACACTAACCACAAAACAAACAGTACTTTATTTAAATAAGACAACTGCTTCCTAAAAGAATACATTCTCTATTAAAAATGTTTTATTTTGAATGATTTAATGGTTTTCTGCACAACATACAACAACACAACTTTTAAATTTTAGCAAGATTAACATCTGATTAACAGCACATTCTTATCCTATCCTATCCTCGGGTTTTTCAATTCAGTGCTAAACAAAAATTTCAGTTTTATTATTAAGTACTAATCTGGAGAGGCTTGAAGAATTAACTTGCCTCTGAGTGAGGTGCTATCCCATCATGGAAGCCCACAGGTAAAGTCCTGTCTAATCTTAAAAAGGCTGAATGGGGAACTTCCTCACAATCCTGGAATCCTTGGGAAGGGACCAGGAAGGAGGCCACGTTCAATACTTAAGACCTCCACAGCTCTTAATAAAAATAAGCACTTAGCCCTAACATGCAAAACTGCAGATGCAAGTTAAACTTATCTGTAACAGTTGCCTGCTGTTTTCTGCTCCCAGATGAAATGAAGCAACTCTTCTGATAACGAAGAGAACCTGTCTGAGGCAAACGAAAGATTGGCAAACAGCACAGCCTCCTCTCCTCTGAATCCACTTGATCCCAACTCCTCTGAATTATTTCAGCTTCTTTTATTCCGGGATTAATGTAGTATTATCATTTTCATTTCATTTCATTTATATTCTGCTTTTGTAAAAGCAGTATTTTGAGATGGACATATGATCTTCATTGTATTTCTCAATTCATTATTTAATTTCTCATCGATTCATTTTTTTGTGGGTATAGCTTGATAAGCCGTAACTTTAAAATGGTAGATTCCATTAACTTTAAATTGGTAGCTTTCATTTGCTTTTTTTGGCATATGCAGACAACGTTTTCATCAGTAGTTAGGATCTCAGGGTTATGCTTTTTCCCCAATGAAGGTATGAAATATAATCTTTTCTGCTTTTACTTATCATTCACCAAGGAGTTGTTCCCTCTCCATCTAGGCCATCATTATTGCCAGGCTGGTTATGACTCAGAAGATGTTATCTGAAAAAAGTCTACAGAAAAAAAGATTTCCCCTCCCTCGTCAACAAAGCCCACCCTTCCTTTTATCAGTTATGATTTACAAACTTAGGATGCAAACATAAAATATACAATTGACAATAATTTTAAAGCATACCTTAACATCTTGTTTTGCAGTCAAAGGAAAAATGTTTTTCCTACACTAAAAAAACACACACACTTGCTCATGTACAATTAAAAATAAAATCTTACTTGATAACACAAAAGCTACCATCAGAAGAAATCCCTTCAGGATCATTAAGCCACTTCCTCTGCTCTGAAGCTCCTATAGTATTAACTTTTATTAAACCACCTGAAAAAAATTCCAAAAGAGAACCAACACACTACCATATCCAAACTTTAGTGTTCAAAAATTCCCAAGGCATTCTCTTTGTCAGCCCAGTGGGCTAGACCAACCCCGTCCAACACTTTCCTTCCCCAGGCCCTGCATTTTGAATCCAGTGGATCTTCATGAAACTTCCCAGCTGCTCAATTCAAAAATTGAGGGCAAACAAAAACTTGAAGATTGGGAGTTACTTGCCAGCATGGAAGTTGAGATTCCTTAGTTTTTTCATCCTAAGTACTTAAGTTCTCTGGCATGAGTTTATCTGAAATCATAAACTAAACAATTACCTAAACCCAACCCCCCCAACCCCAACCATAACAAGCTACTGCCAAAGGCTGCCAAAATTTGCCCCGCCCCTTTTAATAAAAGGTTATTTTAAAAGTCATATTATTTGAAAACTTAACTTTAACATTTGGCCTAGCCAAGATCTTCTTAAGTTCTCCTGAGATGACTGAATGTGAACCAAAGCTGCACTGTGCTGCTGTACCTTTCAGCTTCAACTGGGAATACTCTTCCAAGAGAAGAAGCAGCTCCAATCCCTAAGGGCGGTGTTGCCAACAGCATATCGGCACAATCCTTCTCTAACCCAGTTTGTCAATAGCACTATAGCATCTGTGGAAAATCTTAGAAAAAAACATTTTGCTCCCCCCACCCTTTTCCCTGTTAAGAACACCCCAAAATATTTCACATAAACTTTTAAGGATTACATACTTTTAAAATCTGATTATGGGGTGGAAAAAAAGAATAACTACCAGCCATTTCTCCAATGCACAGCTCCTCCACAGACCTCAAAGTGAGAACTGCTCGTGCTCTAATTTCTAGAAACTGTAAACCTGTGGTGATCTGATTATCCTGATACTGGATTTTCTTTTTTTCTGTTACCTTGAGTCATTTGCCTTTGAGATTCTAGACAGACCTAAGGGGAAAAGAACTCAAGACATTTTGCCCCCCCCCCCACAAAACTTCCCCCCATACACGCCCAAACTTGACATTCACAAAACTCAAATGTTTCATTACCCCAAGCTAAAAAAAAAACACAGCCGCTTAAAAAACTTGCCTTAATTTTGTCTCAATTCATGTTTCCCTCAAATTGGTTAAAAGACAAAAACCATAAAACTTGCCATCTACCATTCCTCCGGGCCTTGGAAGTCTGCCCTCAAAAGCTTCAGACAAGATGCATGAGAAAATAAGCCTGAAAAAGAGAAACCTACAACACCCGGAAATCGGCCTACATTCCATAAGAAAGCCCTTGCCGCTTAAGACAACGCCCCCATTACCATTAGTGAAGTAAAGGTTACCATACTCGTTACCAAAACCAGGGCGCGGCCGCCTCCCGGACTTGACCACCACTGGCTGCCCCGCGGCCTCGCGCGCCGGCGCCCGCTGCTCTAGGCTCCTCTATCTATCCTGCAACCGCCTGCTCGCCGCCTCCGCCTGGTCGCCTGGTCGCCCGGTCGCACGCTGGCGTCAGCACGCCGCACGGGCTCCGCCTCCTTCCCCGGAAGCCTCTCCTAGCTTCACCGCCAAGCGCTCCTCCTTCTTGCTAGCTGCCTCCACACCGCACCGCTCCCGGCTCCTCTCCTACTCGCCAACGGCCGCTGCCGCTCAGTCCTAGCTTCACCGCACCGGCTCCCGGAATCCTGTCTGCCGCTCCTGTCGTCCTAGCGTCACTGAGTCCACTTCTGCGTGGCACCTGGTCAGCTGACAATTAACGCTAAGTCCTCAGGTTTTACTTCATCTGAGCTCAGTCCAAAGCAAAAGCGTTAGGTTGGTGATTATTCTTGATCTCGAATTACTTCAGTTATGAAAGTCCTTTAAATTTTCCAAAGAGAACTAAGCTAATGTATAAGTCTTCCAAAAAACATCCTACCCTTAGTTTTAAAATTACTTCAGTCCTTTTAGTGGATTTTTGCTTTTTTTTTTTTTTAGCCGATTTCCCTTCTAGCTTCTTCCGGATATTCTTCTAAATTAGGCCTGTTCTACAGCAATTTAAACATCCTCGTCTTCTCAAAGCTAACTTCTGCACCACCAGAAATTAAACTTATGGGCTTTTATAATAAATTCTTATTAATTACAAATTATTAAAAATTTAATTTCCCCCTTTTGTTCCTGTACTATCTTCTAGCTGAAATACTTTTCTTGACGACCTTCTATCTTCTGCTAAACTTGTATCTTCTCGTTTTCTATCTTCTACTTTTCTACTAAACTTGTATCTTCTCATTTTCTATCTTCTATTTTTCTACTTAGTCTGTATCTCATTTTCTATCTTCTATTTTTCTACTAAACTTGTATCTTCTCATTCTCTATCTTCTAATTTTCTACTTTTCTGTATCTTCTCATTTTCTATCTTCTATTTTTCTACTTAGTCTGTATCTTCTCATTTTCTATCTTCTATTTTTCTACTTAATCTGTATCTCATTTTCTATCTTCTATTTTCTACTAAACTTGTATCTTCATTTTCTATCTTCTAGTTTTCTACTTAATCTGTATCTTCTCATTTTCTATCTTCTACTTTTCTACTAAACTTGTATCTTCTCATTCTCTATCTTCTAGTTTTCTACTTTTCTGTGTCTTCTCATTTTCTATCTTCTATTTTTCTACTTAATCTGTATCTTTTTCTATCTTCTATTTTCTACTAAATTTGTATCTTCATTTTCTATTTTCTACTTTTCTATTAAATCTGTATCTTCTCGTTTTCTATCTTCTGGTTTTCTACTACATTTGTATCTGTGCCCTTAGTTGCTTTGGTTAGTTTGCCTAAATATTTTTTCTTCTGCTTTCTACCTTTAGGACTTAGTTTTTCTGTCTTCTAAAATGCATGTTGTATCTTCTATTTTCCTGTCTTCTCTAAGTCTTTTTCTTCACCTTCCTGTACACTTCTGTCTTCCAAGTTTTCCACTTCAAATTTCTAATCTTTCTCCAAAATTTTATCCTACGATTTCTAAATTAACAATTGCCCATCTTAAGCTAATAATGCCGTAAGAGCAACTGGGCTTCAAATGACACAATCTTTACTGCGCCATGAATTTGAAGGCCTCTCTTAAATCAATTTTCTCTTTTAAATACGGCATTTAATATATAGTTTAACCACCTCCAACTTTCTTTAAATGACAATTATGTTCTACTTATGTCACCTACGGTTTAATGGCATTTTTAAAGTTTGCCCTTCAATTTAGTTAAGGCGTTTTTGAGTTCAGACTTTGCAGTCCTATCAGCCATTTCTTTGAAAATTATTTTAATTCGTAAAGAAGTTTCATCTCTTAATCTCCGTCATATTCTGGAAGTACTTTTCTTCTCTTCCTTTCTGAAACTACTTTTTAAGTAAGTCTTCATCATATTTTCCCTTAAATAAGATCTTTGTTAGAAAAGTTAAAATATTAATGCTAAGCAGTATCTCAGTAAGTACCTTCCTTCGCTATTTACACTTCCTAAAGAATATTATTTTCTATCTCTTTTTAATAGAAAAACTTATCTGGTTTCCTCAAGTAGTGCCTCGGTCTCAGCAGTCATCTCTGCGCTCGCTGCCTGAATGCCTGCTGCAGAGCCGGGAGAGGCGTATTTATGGGCGAAGGACAACTCACGCTGTTGGCATTCAATAACCCTCCGCAGCCTTTGTGAGGGAAGCAAAAGTAGTTCCTAGGAAAGGTTAAAAATAGAACCTGGTTTACAAGCTTTTCTAGTTTTTTCTAACCGTTTATGCAAAATAATTGCAAACCATATACCCAGAAATATTTAAGACTCATTAGCAAGTAGATTTGAGCTGAAAATTTAGGCAAAATCCATGGAAATCACATTTGAGTCCACCATCAAACAGCTCACAAAACCTCAGAGCCATTGCTGGGGAATCTTTTAGCAGCTTTGAAAATACCTTTCCTCGAAGTTCAGTAGGTACCATTTAGTGCTTTTTGAAGGCAGGTTAATACGGGTTTGCTAAAGGCCTTAATTTTTATTATGTAACAGAGACCGCAGCCATTTTGGCTGTGGCAAAGTGTTGAGGTTTCCCCACACACACACAAACTGCTCACGTCCTGTGAGTGGATTCTGGGGTTACACCACGTTTTGATTACCCGTTTATTTGAGAAATCCAGTGGTCTGGATTATCTGCTTAATTCTGTGAGAATCCACTAATAGAACGTGTCTTATGTAGACACAATCCTCTGTTATCTCCGCAACGGAGTCGGCACCGTCTCGGAAGCCGCCTGCAGCCTGAGGCGTCCGTGCGGCTCGCTGTGGTTTTTACTTGCTGAACGTCCTTCGGTTTTTGCCATTCCTGCCAGCTAGACCCTATGCTTCTGGGTGCCTGCTGAGACTTTAATCAAGCCTGGTTTCTGTGTTCCTAGGCTTTTCTCGCATTATCAACAACCAAACCCGCTGTCAAAGCTGAGGGGACGTGCCCTCTGTAAAGTGCCCGAACCGCGAGGGGTCTGCCTCTGGAGACAGCGACCTGGGGCAGCCGCGCAGGCGGGCTTGTCAGTGCTCAGGAGTCGGTTTTCTGGGCTCGTGTTGTACAGACGCCACCCTTTCCGGTTTGGCTGCATTCTAACACCTTCGGGCTTGGAGCTGGGAGGAAAGCAAACACTCACACAAAGCCTTTTCTCCCTGCAGTTTAGTTTTCTCTTGGCCGCCCCCTCAGTCTCTCCCCACAGGGAAAGCGGGGTTAGGCTCCCGACATGGAACCTGCAAACCCGGGGCCCAGGCAGCAACGAGCCCGGCCTCCCCAACGAGGCCTGAGGGAGTGGGAACAACGGCACCGGAGGCTCCCCGCAGTTTCCACGCAGCCAACGGGGCTGCACAGAGAAGGCAAAACCAGGGTGAAGGGGGTGGCCCCCTCCCCTTAGTTCAGTCTCCCACCCTCCGGCGGCCCGGCGCGGCCAGGGACCAGGCTGGGGGAGGGGCGCGGCCCAGCACCCACCCACGCCGGCCCGGCGCAGGGATACGCGGGCAGTGAGCCGCCGCCTGCCTTTGTGAGGTGTTGGCTTCCGGGCGGGCGTCACCGGTTCCAGCCGGTTCCAGCCGGTTCCAGCCGGTTCCAGCCGCCTCCGGGAGCCGGCGGTTGGCGCAGCGCGCCACTGCGCAGGCGCGCCCCGGGAAGAGGCGTTGGGGGAGGGGCGCGGCTCCGGCCGGCTTCCTGGCCGCCCCTCCTCCCTCCCCTGCACGCGGGCTGCTCTCCCCTCCCCCGTCGTCCGTTCTCAGCCCAGGCCTGCTTTTGCTTCCTTTGTCAGAGTCATCCACAAATTTAATATCTATAAAGCGCCAGGTCAGGCAGGAAGTTCCAAGAGGGGAAGATGGCGTTTAGTGCTCGATACAGGTTAGAATGGCAGCCAGCGGAGGCGCTGTGTATTAAAGCCCTTCGGCTCCTGTCTGACGGCGGCCGTGAAGGTGGGAGCCGCCTGGGGCTGGCAGGGAGGGCGCTGCCCCCGGGGACCCCGCCCGCACCTAGTCAAGCGGGGCCGGGTCTGACCTTCCTCAGCTTCTCCCCTTCCCTTCAGGGGGTGCCGCTGAGATGCAGGCGGATGTCTGCGCAGGGGCCGGAAGGAGGAAAACGGTCACCCCATTTTACCAATGGGGATGCGAGAGCCCGGGGAGTTTGTGATTTCCCTAAAACCAGACACAGCTACTTAGTACCGGAACCTATTCTCGAATCCCAGAACTTGGACTTCATGGCGCCGCTGTCAGCCCGGGAGGGCGCGGGCCCCTCGGGATCGGCGGTCTGGTCCCACCCTGGAGCCATGAGATGAATGTCAGGGGCCCGAAAGTGCATCAAATAATTGTCAGAATGTCCCTACACTAGTCCCCCATCCCCTTTACAGATTACAGCGTTTTTCTTATATTGTGAAAATGCTGTATATTATTTGATTCTCCTTGGGTTTGGGAAAAGGAACTGAGGATTTGAATGCAGCTCAGCACTGCGCTAAGAGATGGCTTGCCAAGGCCAGAGAGAAAATTCTAATTTTTCTGATTGGTAAATGAAAACCATCTGAGAGATGATTATGGACACTAACTCCTGTTTTTACTGTTCGGGCTCAAACACTGATTGCCTTCATCTCTCCTAGCTTTTGCTTCACAAAAGTCTCTGAAATATTCTGATTCCCACCCTCCTCTCCTTTATATATTGATTTAAACAAGATGGTAAAATCACCATGTTCTTTGATGAGATTAATATGTGCCTTCCCTCAACTCTGATCTAAGAAGATCTTTAGCATAAAACTGCATTTTTCAAGGCTTTTTCCCCTTGCCTGCATCCATGTCCCTGTTAACTTGAGAAGGTCGGGTTGATGGCCGCTGCTCTCCCCGCTGGTACTTCATATCCTCCTCAGCCTGAAAACCTGGTCTTCATTGGAGCCTGAAGATACAAATTTAGAGGGCAAATCCATTTTGGCTGGTGTCTCCTGTTCCCTGCCCCCACCCCCAAAAGCCGAGGCCTAAAATAGGAGGTCCTTGGATTCTGGCAGCCGCCCCAGGGAGGAACGCCAGTGTGACCTTGGGCATTAGCCCAAATACCTTCTCAGCAATTCTCTTAGGTGTAGAATGAGGAGATTAGACGACGGAAGTGATGATGCTGATTCTATAAAATGCAGTAAACAAAGCGATGGGAGGAGAACATGGGGGATTTCAGGTCCTGGTTTTGGCTTCAAGGCAGTAGGGCACTGAAAAGGGCTAACGTAGCAAGATTTTAGAATGAGGGCTCCAGGGCCTCCTGTCAGCAAGGCCCTACCTCATCCCCCAGACTCACCCCAAGGCCAGGAACCTCCAGAAAATGCCCGAATCCTTCCCTCTTCAGTCAGGCTTGCTCCAGAGAGAAGCTTCTGAGGCCCTTCGTATTTGGGTCTGGGGTCCAGAGGCCAGAGGGGTGAGGCTGCAGCTACACCTGGATCCCCTCCCGGCCTCTTGTTTGCTTTTAATCTCATCCTTGTGGGGGTTTTTTCTGATCCTGCGTTACCAGAGACTGTTCTAGAAATGCATGTCTCAAAAGGCAATGGGTGTCCCAAAGAAACAACTTGCTTGTTTTCTGAAGACTAGGAATTCGGAGTTCCCAGCCCCCTCCTGCCGCCCACCTTCCAGAGCTGATCTCTGAAACAATGACCACAAAGCGTTCAGCTCCTCCTCTGCAGAGCAGCCAGATCCTGCGGCAGGAAAAAACCCAGGGATGACTCAGCTCACAGCTCCATTATGCAGAAGAGAGATCAACAGCAATTAGAAGTGGCTAAAGGAGAAACATCCTTAATCCCGAGTGATTTATAGTCCAGTGAGTTAGATATGTAAACCAATCACAGTACAATGTGATCATTGTATTTGTGATATCTACAACAAAGCTATATACAAAGTGCTATGGAAAACAGGTCTGGGGTGGGAGGAATGGAGGGCAGTATAATCCTCTGAGTGCTGCGTAGGAAGTAGAGGGTGAGGGGGACTAACCACTACACAGAAGAACTGGGAGATGATATAGAAAGTAAGAAGTTACCTTTTGTCGGCCGAGGAATACCTGACCTCAAGAATATATCGTTCACAATGACCTGAAAGTTTCGTCTTTTAATAACAAAAAAGTTAAAGAGATTCCATTTTTACTTACCCATGTCAGGAGTCAACAGTTCACTGCCTCACTGGCTGAAACACTGACACACGCTAGGGCCTGTTGGGCTGGGAAGAGTCCAGAAATAATTCTTGACGTTGTTTCTTGTTCTACCCCAGGGGATAAAAGTTAAGGATTCCTAAATATGATCGAAATGTACAGTGTTAGACATTCCACCCTTAAAAATAACCTTTAACCATGAACACAAACACTGATGTGTGAAAATAGTCATTCTAAAAGCTGAATCTGGAAAGAAGAAAAAATCAAATGTACCCTCCAGCAAAATAAATCACATGAAACAGAAAAAAAAGGAGGGGGGCTAGAAGTGGCTGTAACCCTGGCCTTCCCCCAAAATGCTGCCAGGAAGAGGCAGCCCTGGCCTCTCCCACACAGACACCGGGCAGCACTAGGTAGAAGAATAAGGGAAACATTTTCCTCTTATCTTCCTGAGAAAAGCAGCCATCTTCTAAATGCACCTCCCCTAAGACTCAGAAGAAGGGTTCTGTGTGATAGGATCCACTTCTGGGGAGGGGACAACGGTATCTTGCAAGAGCAGTTCCCCACCCCCAGCCCCAGAGCTCCAGGCTGCTAGTTCCCTTCTTTCGTTTATTCCCCACAGAAAGTGTCTGGCGCTGGCCCTGCAGCCTGCTCTGTGGATCTTTCTAGAAGGCCTGGGTGTGGCAGTGCAGCTGTAGCACCGTGAGCTGTGGGAGGAGAGTGGCAGCAGTGGCCAGAGCATGGCTCTCCGAGGAGCAGCTTTAGCCCCGTCACAGTAGAGACTTTTGCTGACCTCCTCCCCTGAGTAGAGAACAGAGTGCACGGGCTTTCCTCGGCCCCTCCGTTGCCCCGGTGTGTCTGCAGGACCGTAACCCAGCATACAGCTTTCTGTTCTGTGACATGTAAAGAGCGCTGTGCATGATCTCCTCAGTCCTCCCAACCCCCTGTGAGGGGACGCTGCTGTTACCCTGCAGCGGTTCTCAACCCTCCTCATGCCGCGACCCTTTCACACAGCTCCTCATGTTGTGGGGACCCCAACCACAAAATTATTTTCGTGGCTACTTCATCACTGTCATTTTGCTACTGTTATGAATCGTCATGTAAATATCTGATCTGCTATATGTGTTTTCCGATGGTCGCGACCCACAGGTGGAGAACCGCTGCCTTAGAGGGATGAGGAACCGGAGGCCTCGGAGGTCTGTCTTGGTATCACTAGTGCTGGGCGCACAGTCTTGTGATTAAAAACCCGAGAAGAACAGTGAAGAGAGCCTGGTGATCGATGTCAGTAGGTGCAGCGTGACGGAGCGACCCAAAAGCCAGCGCAGAAGGGGCTGTGAGGGAACCAGGGTCCCCCATCCTGGGATGTCCTAGAGATGCTTGTCTCGGTAAGCCCAGTGGTAAGGGAGGTTTTCAGCAGGTTGTTGTGGTGTTTAAGTCCTGGAGAATGGTGCCGAGTATTGCTCGTAAGGAAGAAGGAAGTGATGAGGCACAATTTGAGGTGACTCTACAGGAACAAGGTGAGTTAGATTTGATATGAACGCACTGCCCATCAGGATGGCGTGACTGCGTGGAGCTGGTACTGAGTTAGGAAGGGGGAACTGCTCCTCTCTGAAGGACTTCTAGACAGACCGTGATCCGCAAAGGCAGGAGAGAAGGCCCGAAGGCCGCCTCAGGGCTGCATGGAGCTCCAGTTGGGCATTCACCCCGAGGGCAGGGGAGGGGAGCGAGGGGAAGGCTCGGCCTTGCTGTCATTCCGCTGTGTGACTCACGGCGGGGAGGCGGTGTCCAGCCCTCACTTGTGCTGGGGCCTCTAGTTACTCACCCTCTGAGGCCTGCTGAGTGGACCTTCAGAAATAGCCTGAAGGAATAGGGAGGCTCCCCAGTGAATCATGTTGACCTTCTTGTATCCCCACCTGTGATCTGTTCAATCACCCCCTTTGAGGTCCCGGCAGATGTTTGTGTCAGCATCACATACGCGTTGCACACACAGCAGGAAGCTCATTAAACATTTCACATCTTCTGTATGTGTTCATTCTTTCTCAACACAACTGTGGCCCACATCCCCACAGAAACAAGTCCTGTAGAACAAGGGGGCAGAGGTCACCCAGTTCCAGGAACTCTGCCAATCGTGTATTTCTCAACATACGCCAGGTAAAAACAGAAGCCCATAGCATTATGGATCCTTCCTGGGGCTACGGTCACAGTAGACCTGTACAGTGGCTGAGGTGGAGTGGACCTTAAAGCTCATCACGTGCTGGGAACCCACTAGAGAGCAGGGGACGCAGGAAGGGAGGACTAAAGTGAGGTCTGCCAGGGCCTGAATTACCTGGAGAGGGGTTTGAACTGGACTCTTCGGGCAGAGGATGACTCCTGAGCTGGGAGGGGGCCTGGCTTTGGGAAATGCCGTGGCTGCTCTTTGCAAGGTGGCTGAGGGGGGAGAGGTGGGAGAGGGGAGGGCACTGGTGTGTCCATTCTTGCAGCCCAGGCAGGCCAGAGGTCATGGAGGCCTGGATTGGGGTGGGTGGTGGCCATGGGACAAGGGACAGAACACAGGTATAGAAAACCTGCCTGAGGCTCTCTGAGCTTCCCACACTGGTCTCTGTGGTACCCCTGGCATTTCCAGAATCATGTTCTTTACTCTTGATGACACATCTGCTTGGAATATACCCCCTACTCTTCAGATGAGACTCGTTCTCTCAGCCTAGACGGCACTCCTCTCCAAGGGCCTCTCGGACCAGCATATCCAGTCACCTGGCATCGTCACCCCTTAGTCATCTCACCTCTGTCTCAGCACAGCCTCTATTTTCCTGGACGATGCTGTGTTGTTAACATGTCTCCTGGCTCCTCTGAAGGCCAGTGGGAATGTGGGGTTTGCAGCCAGGTTGGTGGGAGGATGAGGTGCCACTGCTGGAGCCTGAAAGTGGACAGAGAAACCTCAGGCTCACTCATGCCCAGAGGTGGGAGAGGTGACCTGTATCAACCTCACTGAGGGCGATCCCCCGCCTCCCCTCCCCGCCCTCCAGCTGTGGACAAAGATGCAGACACCATAGCCATGTCATTTTGTCCTGTTTGGTAACCTCACTTTATTGCCCTAAGGCCAGGGTTCCATCTGGCCCCCACCCCAGCTGCTGCTGCGGCGGGAGAACCTAACTGGAGGCGGGCAGAGCGGAGATCCTGGGCAAAGAGAGGTGGGGGTGGGGAGGGGGAGAGCTCCTGGTGTCTTCCCAGCTCCCCTCTCACACAAAGTCACTTCTTCCACTTGGGAGCTGTGGGAAATAAATATACAATATGCTCCCCCCAAGAGAACTGAGCAGACGCGGTGCACTCCCCGTTTAGGTGCCTCTGGGCTAGTTCTGGGTCCGAGGCCTTGTGCTCTGGGAGGCGCAGGCACAGGAACTGGCCTGGCTTCAGAACCCTGACAACATGGTGGGAGCTGCCCTTCCTCCCTTTGCCTTCCCGGGAGCAGGAATCCTGGGGCCTGTCAGTTGGGGTGACAATTCCAGTTTCCAGGTGGCACAGTGCCCTGGGTGCCTGAAGCTCTGACCACCTCTGTGGCTGTCACGGTCCCTGGGGGAGCCCTCGCCTCTGCAGCCTGCAGCCCACACAAGCAAAAGAACTTTGGACTCATCAGGGCCTGGGAGGAAGGTGGAGCTGAGAACAGCGCTGGGGAAAGAACCTGGGTGGAAATTTCCATGGCTGTTCTGCTTCAGCAAAGACTTCAGCTGAGACCTTCTGGCCTAGACAGAGACCAGTGGGCTACAGGCCATCGAAGTCACACTGAGTGACCCTTCCGCGTTGTCCCAGACGCTTTTCACTTGCTGTCCCGCCCTGAGCCAGGGCCATGAAGCTCAACCAGTCGTGTCCCTCTGTCCCTGTCCCCTCTTTCTAGCCCTGCTTGCTGTCAGATCCCTAGATCACAGCATATGGGGAACTGGTTCCTGAGCCTACCCGTCAGGAACCAGGTCAGAGCCCTTTCCTCCGGCAGGAGGCTGCTCAACGGCCAGTCCTTCCTGCGGACGCCTGTGGCCTTTGTGGTCCAGTGACCTCAACAGCACTGCTGTGACCACACCCTTCACTCAGTGACTCATCTGCTGTGACCTTAAGCTATGGCCTGTGACTTCTGTTCTTTGTTATTGTCACTTAGCATCCTTGAAAACAGAGTTGGGGTCTTCCTGCTGCCCCGCCTCAGCTCAGAGGAGCGCTGCACATGCTTACCCCGCCCCGGGAATTGCTCCTGGCCTCACCCCCGGTTCCAGCGGCTGGTTCTTGGCTCTGCCAGCAGCCATGCCTGTAGGCCTGACTCCCTCCCTGCCCAGCACAGCCAGTTCCACAGGATGAAACAAGGACTGGGCCGGTCTGGCCTTCCCCACCAGCCCTCAGCTCCATATCCTTCCCCTCAGCCTCAAAGCCACCCTCCTTGTTTGGCGAAGCCTCCCTTCCGCTCCCCTGAAAACCATGGCTCTCGCCCCCCTCTGCACCCCTCCCCCCCCCTCTGCACCCCTCCCCCCCTCATCCGGTCCTGTACTCCGCAAGCATTAGCGCCTCAGGGAGAGAACCGCCTGGGAGTGCCGCACCGCCGCCAAGCCTGCGGCCTCAACATGCTCTGTGACACAGGCAAGTTCCCTAACCCCTCTGAACCACCTTTACTCCTCAGTGAAACAGGAATGTTCTGTGCCCCCCCCTCCTGTCAGGGGTGTGAGGCTACCAGGCGCTTGGTACAGGGCCGGGCTCAGATGATTTGCGCTATAAATGCCGTCACTACCAACATGGACTGCCTTCCTCCCCCTCCAGGACCAAGCACGGCGCAGAGCACGCTCCCCCGCCCAGGCCCCCGGGTTTGACTGGGGCCCGGCACCGCGAGGAAAGGGTTAAACACTGGCCCTGACTTCATCCCGGGCCCCTCAAGCAGGAAGGAGGCAGAGAAGGTCACAAAATCGGGCTGAAGGCTGGGTGGAATTTTCCAGTCCTCATAAACAGGACCAGCCTGAGCTGCTCAGGGAGGTCACCATGGAGACGGTCACGTGTGCCGGCCTCCCTGTTATTCCAGCCTGGCGGGAGGCCGGCGGCTCAGCTCCAGGCCTCTTCATTGGCTGCCGCCGGCCTCTTGCCACCGAAACCCGGCAGGCGATTGGCCGCTGGCAGCCGCCGGGCTCGCGTTAGGCCCTCCCCGCCCCCACCGGGAGCCTGCTGGAAGCCCGAGGAAGACAGATAGGCTGCCAAAGATGTTGCCATAGCAACTGCCTGCCTTCCTGCCCTACTTGGAGTTAATAGTTAACTTCTTTGTAGTGGAAGGACTTTTCCAAAGGCAGAGAGGGCGTCGGCCATTTTACGGGAACCTGACTTGCCCCTTTGGAAGAGGACAGCCCTCGGCTTCCAGAGGAGTCAAGGCATTTCTGAGCCTCCACTTCTCAGGCCTGGGCACCCGCCCACCCTGGGGGCCTTGGTTTCCTTCTGAGAAATGAAATACGGGGTGGGGCAAAAGTAGATTTACAGTCGTTCATCTGGAAAGTAATACAAGAATTAATAAAAAAATAATACAAGAATAAACTCCGGTCCTGCTGGCATGGCTCAGTGGTTGAGCGTCAACCGATGAACCAGGAGGTCACGGTTCGATTCCTGGTCATGGCACATGCCCAGGTTGTGGCCTCCATCCCCAGGGGGTCCTGCAAGAGGCAGCCGATCAATGATTCTCATTATTAATGTTTTCCCCTCTCCCTTCCTCTCTGAAATAAATAAAAAATATATTTTTTGAAAAGGATAAACTCTGGGTTTCGTGTACTTACAACTGTAAACGTACTGTTAGGTCTGATCAAATGATGAGTCAATTGAGTGCGTCCCCCTCCCCTGTGCACCGACCTTTGGCCACTTCACAACAGTCCCTTTTTGCTTCGACCACATTCCAGCTGCTAAGACCATTATCCTTCCCCTCAGGACCCGCCCAAGAGAATTCTCTGCCCCGAAGAAGCCCACCTGGAGTCCTTTAAAACCTCTGACTCCCCAGTCCCTGGATGCCGGCGCCATTTGGGGGCTCAGCCCATCTGGTCTCCAGATGACCTAACAAACTCATAATTCTTTACCCCTTTTGGCTGAGTGTGTCCCTCCTTCAGCGACCCTAACACCTACTTTGCCCCACCCTGTATTCATTCCAGGATTCACTATCTACAGCTGGAGTAAGGCTCCCACTGGACCAAGTTTGCAAAAGATCGTTGTAAACGGTAAAGCTCTGTGCACTCGCCATGTGTCTTTAATTGACTGGCACTGACATTAGCTTAAGGCTCTATGAGGTGGAGCTGACCCCCTCCCCCACCCCAGAGGGAAGCCCAGAAAGGGGTGTCTGTGTGTGTGTGTGTGTGTGTGTGTGTGTGTGTGTGTGTGTGTTGGGGGGGTGCTTTGAAGTTTACTTCCTCTTCTGCCACCAACTGCTTCCTGGGACCCTCAGCAGTTCACATAGCCCCCAGGGACTCATTTTCTCTTTATGTAAAAGGATTTCCTGTAGATGATCTCAGGAGGCCCATTCCCGCTGTCATTCCTGCTTTCCACAACAAACCTGTGGAACTCATCTTGCTCATAGGAGGTAAGAATACAGGCAACTGCCCTACACCAAGCACTTTCTGTGCAGCAGGCACTGCAAAGGCATTAGCTCAATCTTCACAGCAACCTTAGAAGGTGAGAACCACCATACAGCATCTACCCATTTTACAGATGAGGAAGCTGAGGCCTGAGGAGTTGGGTAAACCTACCCAAGGTCACACAACCAGCAATTAGCAATGTCAAGATTTAAAGCCTGGTGGTCTGGCAGCACGACTACACAGCTATCTTTCCAGGCACCAACTTAAATTAAGACAAAAACAATATGCATTGATTCAGAGTAGGTAAAACACTGGGTGGAGCAAACCATGGAACAGCAATAAAAAGCCCTGCATTCTTCTCTAGGTTCTGCCATTAAGTCACACTATGTTACTTCCAGCAAGTCACTATTCTCTCTTGGCCTCAGTTTTTTCATTTGTAATAACAAGAGGTTATTCTACACCTCTGAGGCCCTTTCTGGTTAAACACGGAGTCTCTGAGAGAGAAATACTGGCACAGAGGAGACAAGTGACAGCCTTCCAGAGTCACAGAGCAAACAAGTGCAGCCTGAAATGGCCTGTCCATTAGCTGTGATCTCAGTTTTTCAAAAACAGGAGGTTTGGGAAGGATTGTTTGAAGCTGGGGCTCACAGACTGGCTTTTATTCAGAGATAAGCCCTTTCTGCATCCTTGATGTTATAAAAACCGCTAGAGGCCTGGTCCACAAATTCATGCACGGGTGGCGGGTTGGGGGTGGGGGACTAAGGGAGGTTGGCCGGCCAGCCCCACCCCCTGGTCGAACTCTCAGTCAAGGGGACAATTTGCATATTAGTGTTTTATTATATAGGACTTGCTTAGGAAATGATGGTGCTGGTGAATGGTAGCTACTTTGCTGTAATCTTATTTGGGAAAAGTTGGCTAACCTTATATCAATATATACAATTTAAAAAAATGTTTTATTATGAAAAATTCCAAACATATAAAAAGTATCTCTGGCTAGTATGGCTCATTGATTGGAGCATCGTCCTGTATACAGAAAGGTTTCTGTTCGATTCCCGGTCAGGGCACATACCTAGGTTGCAGGTTCAATCCCTGGTCCCTGGTTGAAGCACATATGGAAGGCAACCGATTGCTGTTCTGTTCTCTCTCACATTGATGTTTCTCCCTCTCTTTCTTTCCTACCCCCCCGTCCTTCCCCTCTCTCTAAAAATCAATAAGCATATCCTCCAGTGAGGATTAAAAAAAAAACTAAAGAAGTAGTAAGACCAGTTTAATGAAATTCCTTTGTTACTAACTCCTAGCCACTTTTGCTTCCCAACCCCCCATGCCCTGCATTATTCTGAAGCAAATCACAAACCCCATATAAACTCACCAGTAAATGAGTTATTTTAACATAATCACATTACCATTTCACACCTTGTCTCAATTTTAAATGTTTTTGCAGTTGATTTGTTTAGTTGGGATCTAAACAGAGTGAACAGCCCTAACCGGTTTGGCTCAGTGGATAGAGTGTCAGCCTGCGGACTCAAGGGTCCCAGGTTCGATTCCAGTCAAGGGCATGTACCTTGGTTGCAGGCACATCCCCAGTAGGGAGTGTGCAGGAGGCAGCTGATCGATGTTTCTAACTCTCTATCCCTTTCCCTTCCTCTCTGTAAAAAATCAATAAAATATATTTTTTAAACATTAAAAAAATAAACAGAATGCACACATTTTCTTTCCTTCTATGTCCCTTAAGACTCTATCACGTTCTATAGATTTCCTCTCCCCACCGTTCTTTCCCCTGTAATTTGTTTGAAGACTCTGGGTTGTTTGCCCTTGGAACTTTGCACATGTGGATTTTGCTGATCAGATCCCTGTGGTGTGGTGTAACATGTTCTTCTGGCCCCTCTGCATTTCTTGTAAATAGGTGAGTAGATCTAGAAGCTTGATTCAATTTTGTTTTCTTTTAAAAATATATATGTATTTTAATTAATTTCAGAGAGGAAGAGAGATAGAAACATCAATGATGAGAGAGACTAATTGATCAGCTGCCTCCTGCACACCCCACACTGGGGATGGAGCCCACAACCTGGGCATGTGCCCTGGTGGGGAACCTAACCGTGACCTCCTGGTTCATAGGTCAACACTCCACCTCTGAGCCACGCCGGCCAGGCTGTTTCCTTTTTTTTTTGCAAGAATATTTTATGGATTGTGTTGAAAACATCCAGTTTAAAAATAAAATTATTAGTCACGTAATCCAAAAAGCTGGAAGCCATACTGCCCTGAAGGGAATTATGTGGTTCTAGGCCTCAAGCCTGAGTCTAGCCAGAGCCCCAGAAAACGCCTTGCTCTGCCCTGCAGAGCTGCAGCTGTTCTTGGCATCCTGCTCACTGCTGATGTAGCAACGCCCCCTGAACAAGGCCTTTAGTTAGGAAAGCTGCTGTCGACAGCCACCACACATCCCTGTGTGAGAAACTGCTTATAAACTGCCAGCAAAATGTTTGCTTTTCCTGAGAAATGAGGATGCTTTTCCTTTTGGGCAAGGTAAATCATGTAACAAATTCTGTTCCCTTTTTCTTTGGCTCCCAGGAAGCTCAAAGCCATAGGAGGCACAACTTTGGTGGTAATGTTGGGTTCTATGAATCTTTCTTACTCTATGGCCTTTTACCTGTTATTTTTTTTTTTTCTTTTTGAAGAATTGTCTTTTCTTCCCATTGATTCTAGAGGGAGGGGAAGGTTGCCTCCCTTATGTGACCCGACCGGGGATTGAACCTGAAACCCAGGTATGTGCCCTGACCAGGAATCAAACTGGCAACTCTTTGGTACATAGGATGATGCTCAACCAACTGAGGCATTCCAGCCTGGCTCACTGTATGTTTAAAAGCTGACTCCAATCCTTTGTGTAAAAGGTTCACAGAAAGAAATTAAAAAATTAGTAGCAGAACAGGGGCGGATCTTCCTGTCTTCTAGTTTCAAAAAATTTTTTTCACTGTTAAAATTCAAATTTATTAATCTAGTTTCAATTCTTTATATGACCTGGAACAGAACTGCATTCTTTCAACAAATACCCTCCTTGCAAGGCAAAGCGAGTGCAAATAAGGTTTCTGCCTTCCTGGAGCTTACATTGCCCTGGGAGACGCAGGCAACAATCCCGGTGACCGGCAGCAGGTAAGTGTTCTGGAGAAAGTGAGGTGGTGTTGGGACAGCACAGACCAGAGGAGGAGACCCCTTTAGGCAGGTGGACAAGGAAGGTGACGTTTGAGCGAGAGTCGAAGGATGAGCAGGAACCAGCTTTGAGAAGAGATGGGGAGTCTGGACAAACGGAAGAACAAGGGTGGACAGCAAGGTCAGGGTCACAGAGGTATCCCTCTGGGGAAGGGCTGCTCCCCAAGGCCAGAGGGCAGTTCCTTCCCCTCAACCCACGCAAGAAGCTCCCAGGAACAGGCCATCTGTCCTTGGCTTATGAGTGAAATATGCACTGTTGTTACTGCCCCCCGATACCTGTGCTGAAATACATGCCTACAGCCTTCTTCGTGGGTGGGAGCCCCAAACCTTCTGACTCTGGGCTTAACCTCAGACAGGTAGCTACTGGTGTCCTGGCTTCCTGCACCATGTGTCCTCGGTCCTCCTGCTCAGGGGCTGTGCCAGGGGGCAGGAGCCAGGTTTACATGGACCAGCGCAGCCCCAGAGGAGCCACCCTAGTACCCACTTGCCTCTAGAGCAGCGGTTCTCAACTGTGGGTTGGGGGTCGAACGACCCTTTCACAGGGGCCGCCTAAGACCATTGGAAAACACATATATAATTATATATTGTTTTTGTGATGAATCACTATGCTTTACTTATGTTCAATTTGTAACAATGAAAATATATCCTGCATATCAGATATTTACATTATGATTCATAACAGTAGCAAAATTACAGTTATGAAGTAGCAACGAAAATAATTTTATGGTTGGGGGTTCCCACCACATGAGGAGCTGTATTAAAGGGTCGCGGCATCAGGAAGGGTGAGAACCGCTGCTCTAGAGAGCAGAGCTGGATGCTGGGGGGGTGGGGGTGCCGTTTCAGGCTCAGGGTTCAGCTTTCACTGGGTGTTGGTGCATTAGTCGTCACCAAACCCCTTGGTCAAGCCCAAACCAGAAGGGGCTCCACCTTCTCCAGTTTTTCATTTTTTTATAGCGAAGGTAGAAATTTGAGAAACAAGCACAGACTCCCACGTGGGGAGGGAGATGAGTCCCCTTCTCCAGTTTATCGAGGTGCAGGTGGGGTGGGTGCTGATGGGGAGGAAGCCTGGGGAGCTACTAGGTAGAGCACAGAAGGCGGCTTTAACCCAGAGGACAGAGCTAGGAGGGCTTCCAGGGGAAGTGATCCACAAGCTCAGAAGAATCCTAGAACATGAGCCAAGAGGCTTGGGGCTTGGGCTTTATCCCTGTAAAATCCTCATTATCTAGACCAGTGACCAGTCTCTGCCACATAGTGGGTGCTAAGTGAACATTTGTTGAATGAAAACATAAGCGAGGCCTAAGGGGATGTCAATCCAAGAACTTTCTTAGTAATAAGTAGTGAGCTCCCTGTTAGTGGGAGAAACCAAGGAGCGGCTGGATGGTCACTTGTCTGGCGTCCTGTCTTAGGGGCCTAGAGCAGCCTTCCATCCCAGGTGTGTGTGGTGAGTCAGAATCACCTCAAGTGGCGATCGGATCCAAAGATGGCAATCCAGATTCACGGCGACCTCCCGCTTAACCACTTTGCACACCAGACCCCCGCGTGCCTCCCCAGCCGCAGTCTGGCCCACGCCCTCCCTCCGGCACTGGAGGCTGCGTATACCAACCCTGCCCCCAGACCCGAAGGCCAGGCTGGCCGGGCGCCTCCCGCTCCTGCAACTCCGGCTGGAGAATGGGGAGCGGGCGGGCGGCCTAGGCTGCCGCAGCGGCCGCGCTGGGGCTCCGGGGAGGCGATCGGAGCCTGGCGCCACCTTCGCGGGCGAGCTCAGCCTGCAGGCGCCGCCCGGCCCTGCGGCCAGGGGAGGAGAGGGACGCGGGTCTGGTTCCCGACCCCACTCCCTTGACAGCGATTCCTATGGAGGACGAGTGACCCTCTCTCAGCTCCCAGCCCTGGGCCGCTGCCCAGCCTCAAAGCCCTTTCACGGAAAGTGCCAGGCCCTGCGCTCGGGGGGTTCACACGCTCTGGTTCCTGGTGGGGGGACAGGAAAAGAAGTGGGGCCGAGAGGAGCTGGTAGACACTCCCAGAGAAGGCATTCCAGAAGGAGCCTGAGTTCACCAGGGACCGGAGAGGGTGCAGAGGGCAGGCGGGGGGCAGGGAACGGCATGTGCACAGAAGCGTGTGCGAGCGCCCCCTGTCGGAACAGGCAGGAATGTGCGCAGAGGAAGCGAAGGAAGGGCGCGCAGAGGGCACTGGCTGGGATGTGAAGCGCTCCATGCCGGGTCGCCAGTGGTTGGAATCCAGGGAGTTGTGTGTGTGTGTTGGGGGGAGACGGACCACGCGTGAGGGGCAGCCCCCGCTGAGGCCCAGCAGGGGCTGAAGTTGTTTCGGAGCGGGTGGGACAGAGCGCTGTACAGACAGCCTTTCTGAAGACCCACATGCCCCAGCTCCACCTTCAGGCACATGTGGGAACCATGCCAGGTGCCCAGACAGTCAAGGCCGGTGGGAGCACACAGGCCTTGTTATCCACACACCCGCGTGGCCACAGGCCGCTCTGGGCATGTGCCTACACCGGATGTTCAAGGACTCTGAGCCTGAGAACCATAATCAGGCCGATACCAAGGAGATGCAAGGACGCGGTACAGTGTGCCCTTCAGTAGCCAATATAATTGAGGTAACTATTGGCAGGAAGCCTTCTTTGTCTAAATAGGGTAAAAAGTAGGTTACTGACCAGCTTGTCGGGGTGTGTGTGTGTGTGTGTGTGTGTGTGTGTAAAGAAGTTTGCTGGAGAGAGCAGCTGGGCAAGAGAGACAGGAGAAGCTGCTGAGCCAGAGCTCAGGTACCGCTCCGTGGAAGGCGGTGAGTGTGGGGCAGTGCGGCTGCTCAGATAAGGACTGTGGGTACAGGGACTAATGCTACTCTGTGAAGAAGATATGTGTTCGCCAGCCGGGGGCCGGCCGCCTGCCTGTATGGACTTTGCTGTGAGGACTGTTCTTGTCGATGGCCCTGTGGCCACTGGCTTCGGCAATGAAGACTCATTCTTATACACCCACAACCTCTCATGGCTTCTCCGCCTGCCCCACCCCCGAGAATTGACCTGTAACTAGTAAGCAGAGAATAAAGGAGGAACTTGGACTAAGTTCCCCACAGTGAGTACAGTGGGCAGGGTTCGAGAAGGACCAGGCCTGGCGGTCGGTGGGAGAATTTAGAAGAATACACGGACTCACAGCCACTCAGAGCACCGGAGCCATGCAGGGCTCTGCTCTGGCACACATCATCTGAGCTGTCCTCTCCTCCCCTCCCAAAATATTCCCCCTATCCTTCCTCCAAACCTGGGACACTCCCTCCAGTCAGTCCTGACCCCTCTCCCCTCCACCCCAACACCTGTGCCCCAGTTATGAGGGTTGCTTTCTAGAGCCTTTTTCTGCCTCTAGATTCCCCTCCGCAGCCTGGAAGTCCTTCGTTTTCCAATCCGTAAAGCCAGGGCAGAGACCCTGGGCGCTCCCACCCCACTACAAATTCTCCGCAGGTTGGGACGTTTCTTACATCAATAGTCCTTAGAGCAGCTCAGCCTGCAGCCTACTTGAAGACATGGGTGTAAAGATCCCGCCACCGGGCTCCCTAACCTTAGGGAGAGAGCCGGACTCATTCTTGTTCCCTGGGGCCCAGCTCAGGCCTCAAGACAAGGGAACCAGTGACACAGGCCCGAGTGTCTCCTCAGATCTCAGAGTGCTGCCACCGAGTGTGTCAGCCCACTCTCCACTCTCACACCAGTAGCTCTGGGGAAGCTAAATCAGCAGAGAAGATTCGGAGAAGGGGTCAGTCACACTCTTCTGTTAAGAAAGAATTACTCAGCCCTGGCTGGTTTGGTTCAGTGGATAGAGTGTCGGCCTGCGGACCAAAGGGTCCCGGGTTTGATTCTGGTCAAGGGCACATACCTGGGTTGTGGGCTCAATCCCCAGTTGGGAGCATGCAGGAGGCAGCTGATCAATGATTCTCTTTCTTCACTGATGTTTCTCTTTCTTCCTCTCCCTTCCTCTCTGAAATCAATAAAAATATATTTTTTAAAAATTATTCAATTTGAAAATAGGGCAAAAGGATGACTGCCAGTCCCAAGTTGGTAATAAGCAAATTGATAAAATGTAAATAACTGTCAGGTAGAAAAGATGGTTTGACTTCCCTGTAAGTCACTAGCTAGTTTTGTAGGAGTACCTAAGAAATCTTACTCCGGTCCTTTTGTTTTGGTGCCGTTAAATACTTCTGTCTCTCCAGTTCTCTTTAAACTAGCCCTTCAGCATGCTGGTACCCCCCTTAAGGAGTTAAGGGATCTTTGACACATACTCTATATTAAGGGGAGTCATGCCTCAGCTTTGAAAATTATATACTGTGACACTTTGGGAGACTATCTCACGGATGTCCAATTGGACTCAGCTGCCAGAGCCAGTTACACTTTGTTGCAGAAGCGAGTCTCATGGGCTGCCCTGAAACACTGCCTCTCCTACCTCAGGCTTCCTGGCTCCACCTGTGACTTGTTATTATTATTTATTTAGAATTCTCAAGTACAGCCCTGACCAGATAATTCAGTTGGTTAGCGCGTCAGCCCAATACACCAAGGTTGTCGATTCGATCCCCATTCAGAGCACATACAAGAGTCAACCAATGAATGCATGAGTAAGTGGAACACAAAAATGGATGTTTCTCTTTCTCTCTATCCCCCTCCTCTCTCTCTCTCTCTAAAAAAAAAGAAATACTCAAGTACATGGGTACTTTCTTTTTTTTATGTTTTATTGATTTTTTACAGAGAGGAAGGGAGAGAGATAGAGAGTTAGAAACATCGATGGGAGAGAAACATCGATCAGCCGCCTCCTGCACATCTCCTACTGGGGATGTGCCCGCAACCCAGGTAGATGCCCTTGACTGGAATCGAACCTGGGACCTTTCAGTCCGCAGGCCGACGCTCTATCCACTGAGCCAAACCGGTTTCGACCATGGGTACTTTCTTGTTGTAAAATTTAAATAGTACAAAGTCCCTTGTTTAATCACTTCCCATCCTTGGCCTGTCCTAAACTTGACTACTATTATTCTGCATTTTTTTAAATATATTTTATTGATTTTTTACAGAGAGGAAGAGAGACAGATAGAGAGTCAGAAACATCGATGAGAGAGAAACATCGATCAGCTGCCTCCCGCACATCCCCCACTGGGGAAGTGCCCACAACCCAGGTACATGCCCTTGACCGGAATCGAACCCGGGACCCTTCAGTCCGCAGGCCGACGCTCTATCCACTGAGCCAAACCGGTTTCGGCTATTCTGCATTTTTAATATATTATTATGTAACATATATATTGCAGTATGCAGGATCCATATACTCATTAATATACACATCATATATGACACAATATGCTTGTATATGTTTATATATACATACCACACAAATATACATACATATATTTATACACATATACATATAAAACCTCTTTGATATATGTGTATATATGAATATACATATATAAAAATGTCTTATCACTTTAGTGGTTGGGGGATTGTTTTCATAAAAGATATATTGAAGATATTCTTGCAACTTGGTTTTTCTCATTTAAAAATAGGGTTGGAGATCTATTTTGGTACATGAGACCTACCTTATTTTTTTAACCACTAACACAGCAACACAAACCATAAAACATGTAGAAATAAATTTAAGAAATGTGTAAGGTTCTGTGTAGAAAGTTATGAAAGATTTTGGTATTTTATAACAAGCATTTAAAACAAAACGTTGTGATACTTAAACCCGTAATATTGATATATGTTATGAACAACAATGGATGTATAAAGCAAAAAGTACAAACACACACTCCTCACCCCGCCCCCAAGGCAACAGCACTGTGTTTTTCCAGGCTTCTTCTCTACCTTCCTAAGCACATTTCTGGAACTTGCTTTTGGGGGCTGAGTCAGAGAGCTGAACACATCTATAAATAGCTGTGACGCAGCTTGGGCTGTGCACCCGGCACCGGGAACCTGCGTCAGGGAGAGTCATGAGCAGGGGGAGGCTTCCGGGAGGGGGTGGGTCTTCAGCTGGGCCCGGAAGGATGAGTTGGTGAATGAGTTGGGCAGAACATTCCAGGCAGGGGGCTTGGTCTGGAGGTGGGATAATTTCTACATGGCAGGTCTCTGACAAGGGTGAGACTGAGGGCCCACAGACAGAGGTGTGGGGCTGACCAGGCCCATGGCCAGTGTCCTGGCTCAAGCCTTATGGAGAGCCAGGCCAGAAGCCTATGTCCACAGCCAGACCCATGTCCAGTTCCAGTTCCAAGAAACAGGAAGGGTCCAGGCTGTGACCTGCACAGCTCTAAGGGAGAGGCACAAAAGAAAAGTCTGTACCCCTAAAGGGGCTTTCCAGAATGTCGAAGCTGGGAACTTGCTTGGTGCAGGAAGGGGAAGTACTCATGCCACCCCCCAGGCAAGGCCGGGCATTGCCTAGAGATGGAGCCCAGAGCTCTTCGGGCCCCACCGGAAGTCAGTGGGAGCTGGTGGGAGGACTGGCCGCCTCTGTCTCTCTCATCATTTCATTAGTTGGCAAATGAATGAGTTCTGAGTCATAGACCTTCCTGACCCAGGGAGTTGCTTTGAGGAGCACACTGCCCCCTAAGGACCTGATGCCTGTGGTGCAGCCCAGCAGTGTGGGCAGGGGGACACCTGCTCCCCACAGGGGGCAAAACCTTCCCCCACCCAGCCTCTCCGTAGCCCTGGGAAACAGAGGCCCAGAGACAGCCAGGCCAGGCTCAAGGTCCCCCAGCGAGGAAGTAAAGATAGCTGGTCTAGATTTCAGATTTCCTGCTCCTCAGTGTCAGGTCAGGTCTCTGTCTGTTTTTTTATTTTTTACCTTCAAAAGACAGGCCCAAGCCCAGCCGGTTAGTTTAGTAGTTGAATGTCGACCTATGAACCAGGAGGTTATGGTTCAATTCCCATCAGGGCACATGTCTGGTGCGGGCTCGATCCCCAGTGTACGGAGTGTAGGAGGCAGCTGATCAATGATTCTCTCTCCATTGACGTTTCTTATCTCTCCCTCTCCCTTCCTCTCTGAAATCAATAAAAGTATATGAATAAAATAAAAAAAAAAAAGAAATAGGCCCAAATCCCATTATGACTTGCAGGAGCCCACTAGCTCAGGCATGGCAGCATGGCATGCAAGGTCAAAGTTTAGGTCTACCAGACCTCCTCATATTTTACCTGAAACCCCCACCCTAACCCAAAAGGGAGTATTTATTGTATCGTTTAACTTCAAAACACAGAGGTGGTCTAGGCCCCTGGCCGAGGTGGCCCCTTGCATGCCACAGCTCTCCCTCCTCCTTGAGGCTCTGCTACCCTCTGCCTTCCTTTTCAGACAGGCCTTCTCACATCACCTGGAGAACTGGTTTTTGTTGTATATAATAAACAGGAAATGCCTGTTAAACTGGTTTTACAAGTATTAAAAATGGACAGTTTACTGTGATTTACTCATGCTGTGGGATGCTACAATCCGGAAGGGACCACAGGGCTTCACGGGAGGTTCCTGGAGGTATTACAGAGTTAGCCAAATACTAGATTCATCAGACCATCAGGAAACTGCAAGGCCTCTGTCAAAGTCAAAGCAAAACAGACCAGGCTAGAAGAAATGCAAAGAGGATGTGACAGTCAAGGGGTCAGAGGACAGGAAAGAGATAGGCCGCAGGAGTCTGGTGCTGAGGTTCAGCGAGAGTTCAGGAAGCGCTGAAGTGGGAGGGAAGGCCAAGCTTAGCCCCAACTAAAGATGAGGGCAGTGTGACCCTGACTCATTCCCATGCTCCGTAACTGGGGGGCTTACAGTACAGGGACCAGTTCGCGCTGACGGGGCCTTCTTTCTGCAGCTCGCGCTGGCTCACGTGCCGCATATTTGCATGGTGTCTCTGGTTCTAGTGCTTTTCCATTTTCCAGCTGAGCTCTGCTGAGCTCTTCCAGTGTTCCCGGATCCTTCTGGCCCCACGTGCTACTGGGAGACGGAGTCACACCCATGGGCCGGAGAGGCCAGGAGTTGGGTGTTTTCAATTAGAGAGACTCAACATATTTTATGGCCTCCTGTGGGGCCCTGGAGCAGGCACTCCTCCGCTGGGTCTGCTTCCTGGTCACAGGACAGTGGCCTCGGCCAGGAATTAATTTTTTCCCCTCATCAACCTATAACAAGATGACATTATTTGAGGGCCCGCTGTACATGGTTTTTTCCTTATACAGTCCATTCTCTTCTAAAGTCTTTTAGCCATGTAGTTGTCATTTCTGGTATTCTTTACTCCTTTCTGTCTAACCACATTTCCAACATGTGTAGTTTCCCTTCCATCTGAAGGACTTCCTTTTTTTTTTTAAAGTATATTTTATTGATTTTTTACAGAGAGCAAGGAAGAGGGATAGAGAGTTAGAAACATCGATGAGAGAGAAACATCAATCAGCTGCCTCCTGCACACCCCCTACTGGGGATGTGCCCGCAACAAAGTCATGCCCTTGACTAGAATCGAACCTGGGACCCTACAGTCTGCAGGCCCACGCACTATCCACTGAGCCAAACCGGTTAGGACCTGAAGGACTTCCTTTAACATTCATTGTAGTGTGACTCTGCCGGAGATACATTCTTTAGCATTTGTATGTCTGAAAAAGTCTTTACTTTGCCTTTGTTTTTGAAACACACTTTGCTGTACATAGAATAATAGGTTGGCAGTTTTTTTTCTACCAGTACTACGAAGACTCATGGGGGATCAGGTAAAAAACTCAGAAGGGTCTTGCCCAGGTAGAAGGCAAAATGTGCCTGAGATTAAAATCTGCCCTGATCTTACCAAAGAAAGCTGAAAAGCAAGATCCAAAAAGAACAAACTGTTCCCAAGTTACACAATTGCATCCCAGAACACTGTCTCTGACTTGCATTGCTTCCAATGAGAAATGTGCTGTTGTCCTTATCTGCCGTCCTTTTTATGTAACACGTCTTCTTTCTTTGGCTGCTTTTCCACTCTGGCTGGTGGGATCCCAGGCCTATGTGATCTCTGGGAATTCTTCCTGATGATCCCTCCTGGTGGCTCTTCTCGTGGCTTTGGGTAATTTCCATTCACTCATGCACTGATCAGAACTCACCTGAAGACCCAAGGGAGACCCTCTGCAGAGGCCTGCCTCTCTGCACTGTGAGCCTTAGCCACCTTGGCCTCCCCGCTCCCTCTGCCTGGGCTCCCCGGCAATGTGCCCCCCCGCACTGTGCCCTGTGCCTCGGATATTTTCTCTAGACAGCAAGCTGGGAGAATCCTAGGGCTCACCTTGTTTTTTTCCTGCCTCTTATGGTTCAGTCTTTTAGTGCCTGATGATCAATACCTTAAAAACTGCTGTTTCTTATATTTTTCCTGGTTTATTAGTTGTTTGAGGTGGCATGGCAAATCCTGTCCCTGTTGTCCCATCTTTGCTGGAAGTGGAAATGTAATGTAGTTTACATTTTTTTCATCTATAGTTCCATACAATAAATGAAGCAGTTTTTTTCTCAAATCAATAACAGTAATATTTAGCCCTAGACAGTTTGGTTCAGTGGATAGAGCGTCAGCCTGTGGACTGAAGGATCCGGGTTTGATTCCAGTCAAAGACACATGCCCAGGTTTCAGGCTCTATCCCCAGTAGGGGACATGCAGGAGGCAGCTGATCAATGATTCTCTCTCATCATTGATGTTTCTCTCTCTCTCTCTCCCTCTTCCTTCCTCTCTGAAATCAACTAAAATATATTTTTTAAAATAATAATATTTATGGTTTAATGGTGAGATTTGAGAATACATTCCATTCCAATTTCCTCTTTCAGGATATGTAATGTTAATGTCTTCTCTTTTTATAGTTCAAAATGAACTCATGACTTTTCAGATTTATATGTCAGTTGTCATATTGGCCAATAGTCTCTTTTTGATGTTTAAATACTCTGTTTGGTCAGTGGGAGCCCCTCTTATTATGGCCTCCATTATTTCAACTTGATGCTCTTTATCTTTCAAATTTTCCTTCCTTCCTGGCACGCTAAGATTTTCCAGGCTCACCTTGTTCTTAGAACCTATGGCTCCAGTTCTTGTGAAGACGAGTCAAAGTGTTGTGGCAAAAGGACCATGGACTTGAAAACTTCGAAACAAGGCTTTTGTTATTTCCTTAAGACCTGTATGCAGACTTACCATGAGGGAAATGACCAACAGCAGCTGGAGATGATCACATCTCAGGTTTTAAAAAATCAACTTTGTTGCGATATAATTTACATGCTTAAAACAGACCTATTTTTTTTTTATGTTTTATTGATTTTTTACAGAGAGAGAGGGAGAGGGATACAAGTTAGAAACATGGATGAGAGAGAAACATCGATTCAGCTGCCTCTTGCACGCCCCCTACTGAGGACGTGCCCGCAACCCAGGTACATGCCCTTGACCAGAATCGAACCTGGGACCCTTCAGTCCGCAGGCCGACGCTCTATCCGCTGAGCCAAACCGGTCAGGGCAAAACAGACCTATTTTAAGCATATAGTTCAATGAATTTTGACAAATGTAACCACAACCATAATCAAGATAATAGAACATTTCTATTGGCCTACAAAATTTCCCTGTGTCCCATTATAATGAATCCATCCACTACCACCCAGGCAGACAACCTCAGATCTGCGTTCTGTTACTTTAAGAATTCTTATGTCTCAGCTATATGATCAGTTTCAAACTGGTTGTAAAAGTATAGCTGTGGTCAATGAATGTATTTATTTGTTGTTTCACTAAATTGTAACAAAACACTCCTGTTAAAATAAAAGTGTTTGTGCTTTAAAAAAAAAAAAAAAGAGTTCTTATGGCTTTCTGGAATTTCATATAAATGGAATAATACAAACATAGGCAAGTCTTTTGTGTCAGGCTTTATATATATATATATGTACACACACACACACACACACACACACACACACACACACTAATTATGGTAACTAACTCCATTAGGCAGAAGTCTCTAAATTTGGGTAGCCAAGTAGGTTACAAAGACAAGTACAGTAGGCCAGGTATATGAAAAAATCAAATGCGAGGGCGGGGGGGGGAGACTAAACAATTTTTTTTTTATTTTATTGAACGACAGTACAAGCAAAAAACATATAAAACTTATAATACTGGATATTTCAAAGATAAAATTTAAAAATATACATTGAAAACTAGAAATCTTTCATAATCTCTTACTCCTTTGACTTAGAAGCAGAAACCTGACACCTTTTTTCCTGCATCAAGATGTCAATGTCGAGATGCAATGTGTAGAACTGAATTCAATCTTGCATCCTTTAACTGGGGACAAAATTTCATTTCTCTCAATTTCATAGCAGAAAACAACTGTTCACAGACATAGGTGCTTCCAAACATGGACAGAATCTTTGCACAATGGTTTCTATACCATTTCTTGGGTAACTCTTGCTGAGGTATTTATAGAATTTTGGTATTCCAATGTCATCATATTTCGTTTTCAGTACCGCATTACACTGCAGTTCAATAACTTCCATTTGTAATTCTTCTTTTTTAAAAAAAATATTTTTTTTTATTGATTTCAAGGAGGAAGGAAGAGGGAGAGAGAGATAAAAACATCCATGATGAGAGAGAATGATGGATCGGCTGCATCCTGCAAGTCCCCTACTGGGGATCGAGCCCACAACCCGGGCATGTGCCCTTGACCGGAGTCAAACCTGGGACCTTTCATTTCACAGGCTGACATTCTATCCACTGAGCCAAACCGGCTAGGGCTAAAATTCTTCTTTAACACTAGCAATGTTAATTGAGAAAGGTGAGCTGAACAATGTGAGTTCATTTACATAATGTTTGAAATCAGAGAACCTTTTCTGGAATTCAACTCTACAATTTTGGGGATGTAGATTAACCCATCACTTTCATTTCTGGAAACTGATTTCAGTGTAGGAAAGTGAGCCAGGTTATTTACTGCTAAATGAGTTTCCCAAAGATTCAATTTTGCTAGGAAAGAGCAAATTGAGTCATACATTTGTGTAACTACTTGTGAACGTATTTGCAGAGAAATATTCAAAGAGTTTAAATGATTTATAATGTCAACCAAAAAGGCCAGGTCCCTGAACCAATCTCTGAGCTGGGGAAGGGATTTGCCCTTGGGTGACAAGAATAAATCTATCTCTTTTCTCAATTCAAAAAATCTCTTCAGCATCATGCCATGACTAAGCCACCTTACCTTCGTATGGTAAAGCAGGTTACCATATTGTGCATTTAATTCCTCAAGCAAAGCACTGAATTGTCTGTGGTCGGAGCCCCAAGAGCGTAACCAGTTCACTGTGTTAATCATTACATCCATGACAAGTTCTAGTTTTAACTTTTTAGTAAAAAACAATTTCTGGTGAATAATGCAATGAATGGATTTAAGTTCTGCATCCCTGCAAAACATTTCAACCTTGGATTTAAGGTTTGCAACAAGTCCAGTGTTATCACAGACCATTGCAGGAGCACCATCTGTGGTCACACTTACTAATTTTGACCAGTCAACGTTAAACTTTTCAAGACTCTTCTCAACATACAAAAATAAGTCATTTTCAGATGTTGGGTCTGTTATGGGTACCATGTCCAAAAGGTCTTCAGTGATGTCAAAATTCTCATCAACACCACGGATAAATAAGTTAAGTGGTTCCTGTTATTTATTTATGTGTTCTCATCAACTACAAGAGAAAATGTCACAAAGAACTCCACTTTTTTTTTTTAACTTGTAAGTTTTCAGCCATATGTTTTACTCTCTGAGCAACAGTGTTTCCAGTTAGATTTATGTTTGCAAATGCTTGTTTCTGTTCAGGACACATGATTTCTGCTGCCTCAGCAGACAGACTTTTATAAACTCACCATCTGTAAAAGTTTTTTATGCTCGGGCAATTTTTTTTTTCATTTTTTACATAACTGCATTTCACAGCAGCATCACTTATTTTGTTTGTATTCGATGATAAATGGTGAAGTAGATTTAGACCTTTTTTGAGCTCATTAAGCTTTTTTTAAAACAAATCTATTTTATTGATATTTCTACAGAGAGGAGGGGAGAGGGACAGAGAGTTAGAAACATCGATAAGAAAGAAACACTGATCAGCTGCCTCCTGCACACTCCCCACTAGGCATGCGCCCGCAACCAAGGCACATGCCCTTGGCCAGAATCGGACCCGGGACCCTTCAGTCCGCAGGTCGATGCTCTATCCACTGAGCCAAACCAGCTAGGGCTCATTAAGCTTTTCATCACTGCAAAAAGAGAGTTGACCTTTATTTACTACTAGTGGCCCGGTGCATGAAATTCGTGCGGGGGGGGGGGGTATGTCCCCAGTCCAGCCTGCACCCTCTCCAATCTGGGACCCCTCAGGGGATGTCCGACTACCGGTTTAGGCCGGATCCCACGTCCCTCTCGCAATCCAAGACTGCTGGCTCCTAACTGCTCACCTGCCTGCCCGCCTGATCGCCTCTAACCACTCTTCCTGCTGGTCTGCTCGCCCCCAAATGGCCCCCAATGCCAGCCTGCTCGCCCCCACGCCCACAACTGCCCTCCCCTCCTGGCCTGATCACCCCTAACCACCTCTGCCTCAGCCCCACCACCATGGCTTTGTCCGGAAGGATGTCCTGAAGGTCTCCCAGTCTAATTAGCATATTACCCTTTTATTAGTATAGATAAGAAATAATAGCTCAAGCCTGATGATAAATGGTAACTGACATTGGCTTTGAGGACCATAGCAAATTGTAGAGCCTTCCATAGAGATCAGCCACTTCTCAGCTATGGCAGATTGTTGGTAAGTGGGAACACGGGCCCATTGTCCCCAGATCGCCTCAATTAAAAAAATATATGTTTTTTAAATTGATTTTTTAGTGAGGAAGGGAGAGGGAGAGAAAGAGAAACATCAATGAGAGAAACGCCCCCTATTAGGGATCAAGCCCTAACCCGGGCATGTGCTCTGACTGGAAATCAAACCGGAACCTCTTGGTTCCTAGGTCGAAGTTCAATCACTGAACCACACCGGCTGGACTCTCCCCAATTTTGGAAGCAAAACCACACATTGAATTTTAACATAAAATCAGCCGACCTTCAGATATGTAAGTTAAATTAGAAAATGTTAGACACTGTGAAAGGCAAATAAAAGTCTACAGGTCATGAATCGCACCAGTTTGGGGCCTCTGTAGCCCCACTCACCTCCTAGCATGCAGCCAACTACTTCCGGGTCGTCAGGCCTCGACCCCACACTGGCCCAAGGTGGTTGCATCCTTAGGGGAGAACCCGCCGGAAGCACGACCTTGGCTCCGGTGCGAGGCCCTCCAGGGAGGCTACAGGGGCCTGGGGAGGAAAGGGGGAGTCAAGTGCTCTGTGGGGAGCCACGGGGCGGTGCGTTAGGGACGCTCAGGATCATACGATCATCTTGACCTCCATCTGGGCAGCGGCCTCCAGGCCAGTCACTTCAGGCGTGTGAGTGAGGTCGCCACTTGGGGCAGGGAAGAGCGAGGTCGGCAGCTGGCGGAGGCAAGGGAGGATGTGGGGGTCCAGGCCAGTGCGTGGGCTGAAGGGCGCTAGTGGACGGGCAACATCCTACGGGAATGGTGGGCGGAACGGACTAGAGCCGCAGGAGGGCACGCGCGGGGCCGGCCTTCCTCCCGCGTCCGGGTCAGGCCCGCTTCCCTCTCTCCCGGTCCCCCGCGTCCTGCAGCCTCGGTCCCTCAGGTTTCATTTTTCAACTGAAACACGATTTACCTGTGGCACCGCCTCGCGCCGCCGTAACCGTGGAAACGGAATCCGGAGGCGACAGTGAGGGCGTGAACACACCCGCCACTAGGGGCGCCTGCGTCACCGCCTCCCGCCGGCCTCCCAGGCCACGCCCACCCCTCCGCGCCACGCCGCGCATGCGCCGCCCGTCCAGGGCCCGCCCAGCCCTCCGCGCCACCCCGCGCTGCGCATGCGCCGCCCGTCCAGGGCGCGTCCAGGCTCTGCAAAGCGGGCCCCTGCGGACGGTGGGAGGCGGCAGGTGATGGGAGCCGCTTAGCTAGCACCGGTGGGAGCCCAGCTATTTGTCGGGACCTCGGAGCAACGAGTTCTCTGCTGGAACCTCGTGTTTTCCTTGACACAGAAAGGGTGAAAGCGAGAGAGTTCGCGAAGAGTGTGCAAGGGGCTCACGGGGCTGGAGGTGCGGCCAGGAGCAGAGGAGGCGGCTGGGGAGGTACCACGTGGCCCAGCTACAAGGAGCCGCCTGGCAGCCCCTCTTGCTTTGTCATCCTGCGGCCTGCTCCAGCACTGGGGTGCTGTGTTGGAAAGAGAAATACTCCGAGTGGGTCCTTAAGGCAGAGGAGTTACGTCACAGATTGTTGGGGGACTCCAGGTCTGAATGCTAACTCAGAATTTACCCGGTCCTCGCCTAATTCTTCTCTTCCGTGAAGTTGTGTAAAAAGAATTACTAGCTTGTGAGATTGCAAGATATATGTATGACTCTCACTGAACATAGCGTTGGGTGTGTCTATAAAATCAAAACTGGGAAAAGCCTGTCCCGGAAAGGTAGACTTGTAAGTATGGAAAACTCTAGATCTTGGCCTGGTATATTGTTCAGGCTTTGGAGTCAGACTGAGTTCAAATTCCAGCTCCGTAGTTTATAGTCCCTTACCTCACTTTTCTTATTTGAGAATGGAAATAACCTACTCATGTGAGAATTAAATAATATACAGAGTGGGGAAAAGTAGTTTTGCAGTTACATGGAAAAAGACATGCCGGTTATAATTATTACAATAGCTTTATTAACTCAAAAGAATGTCATAATAGAACGGTGAACCTACTTTTGCCCATCCCTGTATTTATAAAGCATTTAGAAGTGTCAAGCACAGAGTAAAACATAAATTATTGTTTTTTAAAATATATTTTTATTTCAGAGAGGGAGAGATAGAAGTATCAGTGATGAGAGAATCATTGATTGGCTGCCTCCTACATGTCCCCCACTGGGGATTGGACCCCCAACCAAGCCCACAACCCCATATATGCCCTGTCTGGGAATTGAACTGTGACCTCCTGGTTCATAGGTCGATACTTAACCACTGAGCCATGCCAGCCAGGCTAAATTATTGTTAATAAATAAAATAAATATCATCTTGAGTTTGAGATCCAAACATTTTTTTCGGAATTTTTCAAGTGCATCTCCTCACTTGAGACTCACATGTGGGAAAAGCAGACACCTCAGAGCCCAACCCTTTTTCCAGCCTTGTACCCCACTAGTCTGCACTCCCGGCAAACTGAACCCAATGCTTTCCTACCGACCCTACTTTGTGGTGTACTTTCAGATGTACAACATCTTCCACCTTGTCCACAAGGACCACCCATACCAACTCCAGGTGAAAAGAGGGGAGACATCTGGCCAACGAGTGTGGGAGTGGGAGCCCAGAAGGCGGAACTGTCCTCCCTGGCCTCGAGGGGTGAGGCCTGTTCCATCTCCTTCATCCCTTTGGCGGGGGGACCTGCGTGAGGTGAGGGAGAGTGGAACAGGAGGGCTCCTGGGAGAGAGGCACCCCACCCCGACATCTGTCCTTGGGGAGAATGATGTCCCAGATGGGGTGGGGAGGAAGGGCCTGGAGGGGGAGCTGGAAGGAAGCAAGGACACCACAGGGACTCGAACCCTGACCCAGCAGTGCTGGGTGTGCCACCACCAGTGCCTTTTGCTTTTTCCTGCTCATTTTCTCACAGATTCAAAGGTGAAAAGCAAAACCTGAACGCGGCCATGAGCCGCGTCCAGTAAAAGAAACACCTGCGGTGGCTCCGCGCCTCCCCCTCCCAGGCTCACTCCTTCTGCCCCGACAGCCCTGCCAGGTGCGGCCGGGGGACGCACGTCCCCTCAGGCGCACGCTGCCTGCTGTGCTGGTGCTCCTTCTGCTGCAGGAGCCATGAGGTCAGACGGCAAACGAACTGCATATGGTCCTGCCTGTTCTAGCAGTGACAGCTGTGATGTGCATAGAAATGTCCAGAAAGATTCAAAGGAACTGGAGGGATGGGTGAGGGAAGGGGATTTTACTACCATTTTGTATCTTTTCCAGGGCTTGGATGTTCAACTCTATGCAGATTACTTTTATATTTAAAGGTAAAAATCTTAAGCTTTTTCATCAGAACAGGAAACCTAAGGACTGGGGGCAGGTTGAGCACTCCGGCCTAGCTCAAATGCCAGCGGTGACCCGGGTCTGCTGTGCCCCAGCCACGTGGGGTTGCACAAACGCCCACCTGCCGGGCTGGCAGGCCTCCTACCGCTCTCCAGCGCCGCTGTGGATCCTTCCCAGGAACTGCCGTTACTTGAATATGAAGTTGGAAGCTCAGTGTCCCCACCGGCCTCTCTCCTCTCCTCGGACCCACCGGAGTCTGAGTTCCGGGGAGGACGGGTCCAAGTCACCAGGGCCCAAGATCCACGAAGCCCAATCTGGACCCTTAGCCAGTATCTGCCCCAGGCCACCCTCCAAGCCCCCTGCCTGCAGCACCCACTGCTCCCAGCCCAGGCTCTGCACCCCTGGGCCCCCGGCGGGTCTGGTGGGAGCAGCTCCCACTAGCTCTGCAGTTCTAGTCCAGGAGTCCTGCCCCGCCTCTCACCAGGAGGGTTCCTGGCCCCTCATGTCAGCCCTGAGGAGTTCAGAAGTCCCTCCCCAGCGAGGCCAGGTGAGAAGCTGAGGCTCACAGAGGGATGAATCCTGCTCAGGGTCACGCACAGTGGAGAACTGGGTCCTTTCTACGCATTCCGAGGATTGAATGCGAGCTGAGCCAGCCCCACTTCACACACACACACACACACACACACACACACACACACACACACACACACACGAGTCCTGTAGTCACCCACACTCATACAAACACTGTTACAGTAATACAGTCACACACACACGAGTCATACATAAAGTCATGCACAGACATACTGTCAGTCATACACATACATGAGTCGTACACATAGCCATGCACAGACATACACACACACACACGGTTTGTGGACGACCAGATGGGCTCAGAGCCAGTCCTGAAGGCCCAGCCCCCAAACCTCTCACCCGGCTCCCTCCACCCGACCCTCCTCCTGGCCCATCTGCCTCACAGCCTCCCTCCAGCTTGAACCCAAACACACCACAAAGGAGAGGCACTTACTGATTGCAGCAGGAGAGGAACCATGAACGGCCATCTAAGTCCCAACCTGACGATGAAGTAACAAAGCTCTGGCCTTAGAAGGCCTCAGAAATGTGGGAAGGCAGAACATACTCTGTAACATGAGCAAAGAATTAATGTAACACGTTAATGACCAGATCTCAAGGCTTGTACTGTGGGAACCCCCAAGAATGAGCTAATAGGGCGGAAGTTACAATAGCTTCAAGGAACCACTCCGCACTCAGTCCATGAGCATGAATAAAAACGGCTGCGTTTGCAGGGCAGTGGGGAAAAGTGTACATAACCGCCCCTGAGAACCATCTGGAGGGCACAGGCAGCGAGCAAGGAGAACAGAGCAACTGCCCTTCCTTCAGCCAGTTGGGCCGCAAACCAAAAGAGGGACTTGCCCAAAGACGTTTGTGACAGCGTGATTTGTAACCACAAAATGCCGTAACCACCGCCCCCCCCCCCCAAGTGGCTCACAGGTGGCCCTGACAGGCTCACACACTGGAGTGCCCAGAGGGTGCCAGCCTGGCGGAACTGTGCCCATAACATAACCTGAAGTGGAAAAGCAAAATAACCACTCATCACAACCGTGTAAAATGAAGCATGATGAGCAGAAAAGAGAAGTAAAAATAGCTTCAAAAACACCTCAACGGATGAAAATAACCCCGACAGGTACTTCGGTCAAATGCAAACAGGACGCGGCCGGGTGGGGTGGGCGCAGGTGCAGGCCTGGCCTGTGGACATCAGACAGTGAATGCCAAGCAGAAAGCCCCGCACAGAGGAGGGCGGTTTGAGCTGCTGGGAATCTCCAGGTTCCAGTCACACTGCAGGGAAACACGGGAACAGACTGTAGGCCGCCTCGGAGAGGTGAGGGCAGCGAGTAGCGGGGCTGTGACCCCACTTCTCATTTTGGGTGCAGCGGGTCTGGATCGGACGGAGAAACACCCGAGGCAGTGGCTGGTCCAGAGCGGGACGTGACACGGAGCACCTCGGACTGCCAGGGGACGTGACCAAAATATCATACCTGGCCCTAGTCGGCGCGCGGACTGAAGGTCCTGGGTTCAACTCTGGTCCTCAGTTGCAGGCTCAATCCCCGCCCGGTTGGGGCACATGTGGGAGGCAACCAATCAATGTGTCTCTCTCACATCAGTATTTCTGTCTCTCCCCTTCCCTCCCATTCTCTCTAAAAATCAATGGAAAAAATATCCTCAGGTGAGGATTAACACAACAACAAAAATCTATATATTTATCATACCTGAAGCGATGAAAAAGGGAACCATAGACTCCAAAAAGCAGGAACTGTACAGGCTGCTTGCTCAGGTAACCAATCATTCATTAAATTACAAGTAGATTACAATAGTTAAAAATATTTCCCAAACACTTAGAAATTTTAAAGCATGCTTTTAAATAACTAGTCAAATTGTATGGCAGAGCTGAAACCACAAAGCACACAGGACATGAGGACAGCAGATCTTTCCCCAAGGACAGCTGGGAGGCCTCCCGGCCCCTGGAGTCACATCCGAATCTCAAGGTGGCTCCAGCCAGGGCCCTTCACAGCTCAGGGGCTGCCATGCCCTGGTCTCCGCTGGAAATGCTCTTCCTCAGACAGGCCCTCCCCTCCCAAAGGGGAGCTCACAGGTCCCTCCTCCAAGTGAGGGTTTCTGTCCTTACTCTCAGGCCACGCTCCTAAAAATCTTAATTCTTTGAGAGAGGGGAGAGAGAGGGAGAGAAACATCGATGTGTCTCTCCACTCACTGATGCGTCATGGGCTGGTTCTTGTATGTGCCCTGCCTGGGCCGGCTCTAACCACTGAGCTACCCACCAGGGCTTCGGGCTGCACTTCACTCCGTTGTGGCTGTTGCCACAGCGGTGCTAACCTACAGTCTGTGTAATCCCCACCTCAGGCCTGTGCCCTGTGAGGACGGGGCGCCATGAAGGCAGGGCCAGCCGTCCTGTGTGCTGTGTCTGTGGGACCAGCTCGGTGTCTGCCACGGAGGGCATTACTGGAGGGACTGCTAGAAGCGGACGCTGAGGAAGGAGACAAGAGTTCTGTTCCCTTTGCCGAAGGCCCCCACGTGCCTGCCGGGCCCTGCCCACCTACAGGATCCCGACACCCTCTCGGGAGGATGAGCAGCTGAGGCCTGTCCCGACCACAGGGTGACGGCTGGCGCGGCTGCAGCAGGACCACCTCGCGCCAGGGCCTCCCTCCCGAGGCTGCACCTTCCCTTCCTACTGTTCAAAGTCTGTGGGTCTGAACATAAATGAAGACTAGAAAAAGGGTAACAAAACCAATCCAAGGAAAGCAGAAGGAATTAATGCAATAAAAGTAGAAATTAATAAATTACAAAATGAAAGCAGAACTGTTTATCTAAAGCTGTTTCTTTGAAAAGGTCAATAAAATGCATTTCTTGAAAGTCTACTAAAGATAAAGAAAAACAAGAAAAACTAGGAATCAGAATAAAATGAGAAAACTACTCAGAATATTAAAATGTAAAAGCATACTTTACACTAATACTTATGAAAAAGGTAATTTTCTTAGCAAATATAACTTTGAAAAATTAACTTATGATGAAATAGAAATATTGACTAGCACAGTAACTCAGGAGAAATGGAAAAAGTTCCCAAAGAACCAGTGACCCTCGAGCAGGAGTGGCGGCAGCCCCCGCGCTTCCTCCTGGGCCGAGGCTGGGACTGGCCTCTGTCCAGTGTTTCTCTCCTGACGCGCAGGAGGCAGCTGTCCCCTCACCCACCCAGTGCCCACGCCCCGTGACCAGCTTCGCTCAGGCCAAGAGATAGGTTCTAAGACCGTTTTGCCCTCATTTTATCACTGAGGAAACCGACTTCAAGAAATTAAGAATTTTGACCAAAGTCAGATCTATTCAGTGACAGAGCAGGGAACAGAGGCCACGTGGTCAGAGCTGTGCTCTTAGCCGCTGCTCTTGACCGTGCCTTTCCGCGTTCTGCCTGACAACGCCCTGAAGTCGACGTGCACCTTCTGACTGATTTCTGTGTCGACAAAACAAAGCTCCAGGCCAGGGAATGGTTTGTTTCAGAAATCACAGGACAGCAAACGATCCCATTAATATTAATACAAACCTTAATATTCCATTAAGATCATTAGAAAATGAAAGGAGAAAACCTGAGTCTCATCTCAAGACGCAGAAAAGACATTTTAATAAACCCAACATGTTACTGATGAAAAAAACAAACGCTTCTGAGCAACCCAGACGCCAGCACACCTAACGCGATGCCAGGGGACATCACACGCGAAGGGACGCACCGGGGCAGCGCTCACCCATTTCACGGTCAAGGATCACACTCCTTTTCCTGCCTCCAGACACCGGTGGTCTCATCGGGACACCCTCCCTCCCAAACTTTCATCATTCCCACAGCACTGGGAGACTTTTGCCACATCTGAGTACAGCAGTGCCCCCCATCCCCATTATATCAATTCCTTTTTTTCAAATTTAAATTCTTTATTATTTAAAGTATTATATATGTCCCCCCCCCCCCCATTGACCTCTCCCCAGCCGCTCGCACTCCCCAGCACACGCCCTACTGTGTGTGTCCATTGGTTATGCTCATACGCATGCATACAAGTCCTTTGGTTTATCTCTCAATTCACGTTTTAAATGTAAATTTATTTTATGTCCAAGGAACTTATCAAGAAAATGGAATCACAGATTCCCGGATGGGAGAAATTATCTGCAAATCACATATCTGAGGGAGGTCGTACCCAAACTCCATACAGAACTCCTGTAACTCAGTAATGAAGAGACAAAAACCCGAGTTAAGAGTGGTTAAAGGATCAGTGTAGATACTTTTCCAAAGATACAGACACGGCTAGTGAGCACATGAAGAGGCACCGGACGGAACGACACGAGATCCCGCTTTCCCGGGCCCCATGGGGGCTGCCATAAAGCCAGGGAAGAGGAAGTGTTGGCGAGAATGGAGACATGGAACCCTCACAGATCATGGCGAAAGGTAAGACGGTACAGCTACATTGCAAAGGCTTGGAAGTTCCCCCAAAAGTTAAACACAGAGTTATTATATGGCCCAGTAATTCCTCTCCCAAGTAGATATCAAATCAGAGAGAATTTAAAACTTATGTTCATACAAAAATTTCCTCACAAATGTTTATAGCAGAGTTATAATAGCTAAAGGAGTGGGAACAACCCAAATGTCCAACTGACATTTGCTAAACCAAACGTGGTGCATCCGTACAACAGAACATGATTCCGTCATGAAAAGAAACGCAGAGCTGTTAAATGCCACAATATGGACGATCCTCGAATTCTTCATGCCAAGTGGAATAAGACGGACACAAAGGACAGGCTGATTTCACTTATACGAGATACCAAGAATAGGCAAGTTCATAGAAACAGGCCACCAGGGACTAGGGAGGAAGGGACGGGAAGTTATTGTTCAACGGGCGCAGAGCTTCTGCTTGGGATGATGGAAAAGTTCTGGAAATGAACATTGGTGATGGTTGCACAACATAGTGAAATGCTAAAACCCACTTACTTGCGGTTTAAAAGCATGCATTTTATGTTGTGTAAATATTTCAATTTAAAAAAGAAAAAATAAATTTATTTTAAAAGGAAACTATATTACCACCATAAATAGAAAACCAGTGGTTTTTCAAATACATGTTATATAAATACAATATAAATACGTAAATATTAGAATTTAAAATGCCCACCAGCAGGCCGCCCCAGCTTGTCCTGAGGACCACCGGCAGGACAATCACCCCTCAGCCACCTGATGCGGCTTCTGGGGCCTATGTGCACCTCCCGGGGCCCTGCCTGGCCCCCTTTTATTTGCTCACAGGTCCCAGTAGAGGGTCAGGGGGGAACAAGGCCACGATGCTCACAGCTCATTGGTAATTAGAAGGTGAGAGAAGCATGAAAAACGGAGTAAGTCACATGATAATACACGTATTAAAGATGACTGGCTACTTACGTGGACACCCCACCAACAGTGCCACTCCATTTCAAGAGCGCACCAAATAAGCACAATGCTTACTTAACCCTCATCATATTCTTAGTAAATAATATGATGATACTTTTTAACATATGGGAAACTAAGGCAGGAGACTGGCCATGATGGAGGCGGGTCCAGTGTGAGAGCAGGTGATCGGATTCGAAAGCTGACAATTTTAGCCAAGAGGCTGCATTACCTCTATTTGGCCCTAACATTGAAGTTCAGCATAATTTACTACACACACACACACACTTTACCATGTTTCCATCATCTGAACTTTTTTTCTTTTATGAGCAATAACTGTACCTCGGATAAACCTCATTGGCTACGACGCTGCCAATGTGCAAAGCTCATCTGAACTTTTACTTGAAAAACAGATCCAACCACGATACAGAACAGCAGTCCTAAGAACACCATAGACGTGCACAGCTTGTATATGCGAAGCCTAAAACCCCCGAGTCTAAACTGCCTGGTGACAATCCTCCCATCTGAATGCACACGGAGGCCAGTTTCTAAATGGAAAGTCTCGGTATTATGATGTTTATGTTGATAATGCAATTCCAATAAAAACCTATTTTATTATAAAGCTAAAATAATTAAACCATTGGGTTGGCCCACAGAAAGACAGGTCAGTGGAACAGACTAGAAAGCTCAGAAACAGAACTTAATAATGAAGTAGTGGCATTTCAAATTGAGAGAGAAAGAATTACTCAGTAAATGGTGCTGGGAACTTTGGTTAGCCATTTTGAAAGAACTAGATTAGATTCTTACCTCATACTGTACAGCAAATTAACATCTAGACGGATTAAAGAGTTAAACGTCAAAATTAAAACCACCAGGGAACCAGAAGGAAATAAGCATAATACCAAAGGATGAAACTAGTAAGAAAATAGATTTGATTACAAAACATAAAACCATCGGCAAGACCCAACATGCAAATTTAAAGGGCAAACTTCAAACCTGAAAGCTGTTGTGATATGTAAGGGGAGCCGCCCTCAACAGAGGTCCTGGGAACTGGAAGCTTAAATGACGCACAAAGCAGAGTCGGCTAACAGACACAGTGAACACAGCTCACACCGTCAAAAGTGCAAATGAAAACGCCGAGACCGTTTTTGCCTCCCAATCAGCAAAGATGGAAACAAACCGGGGAGAGCAGGGCTGTGGGACGGCTGCTGTGGGGGGGCTGGGAGAGCTGAGCTGTGCCCCCGTAGGGGGGGCACCGGGCAACCCGAGTCCAACGCCTTCATGCTGGCCACACCCTCTGAGCCAGTAGCGTCACCGCTAAGGAACTCTCTTAAGGAAATAATCAGATTCATGCACAGCAACGTCTTAGGAAACAGGGAAAAGAATCGCACCCAGTTTCAACAGTAAGTCAGAGAAAAGGCATCACCAGGACACAGAGCAGCGCTGACGGAAAACCAGCCCCACCAGCAGGCGCAGGCCCGACTTCTGCGCAGAAAATGCATCACGGAGGAAAGGCTTGGCGTCTGGCTTCAGGCCCCTTCAGTTCTCCGCTGCGGCACAATGACCCCAGGAAAGGAGGGGCGGCTGGCCCTGACTCGGCCCCTAACCAGAAGGCAGTCAGTGAGGGGACGAGCTCGCCCCACCTGGCAGCCCCAAAGAACCACCGTGTCCCAGACAGGACAGGGTGTTCACAACGGCGGCCTCGAGAGCCTGGATCCAGCAGATCCTGGTCTGCGTGATCTCTGACACGGAGGAAAGCACGCAATGCATTCTGGCAACTGTTCCAGCAGGTGTGGACAGGAGAGGCGGTTCAGGGTTGAGCCTGGGGTCAGGCGCTTGGCACCAGAACTGGACTCTGTTCACACATCCGGGTACACAGAACTGCCCACAACAGGAGTCAGCCACACGGCAGAGGATCAGAATTGCTCCGTCAGTGACATCTCAATGAAACCGGGGCAATGCGAGCATCCCAGAGCAGGCCCAATTCCTCCCCAGCTGGGTAAACAGGTCGGCATGGCTACCAGGACAGTGTGTTTAGAAGCAGTGCATCCAAAAGTCCGCTGAACTGGACACGGCCAGCTCCACAGCAACAAGTCGCTCTTAGGCGGAGCAAAACCCAGGGAAGTTTTCTGTGACGGCGACGGTCACTAGGGCAGGAGGCCCAGACACCGTCACGGACCAAGACCTCTGACCACACCCTCCCATCGAGCACAAGGCCAAAGCAAACATCCGTGAGTAAATGGAAAGACATACCGTATTCTTGCACAAGAACACAGTAGCACATCTTAAGGAAGGAGAAGTACAGTAATGAGGCCTGGCCACCCGTACCATACACTGGAGCACAGAACTGCAGTATTTAAAACCGAAGCCGGCACATGAATAGACAGATCAATGGTAGCAGAGGTATGAGTCAGTACACGGCGTGGAGACAATAGGCTAACTGTCCCTTAGTCACTCATTACACCAAATTCAGTCCAGACAGATCCCAGATTCAAATTTAAAAAACAGGATGAAACATGGGTTTAACAAAAAGTAATCTTGAGAGGGATTGATGAGTATGTATATCTTTAAAATTCTGAACAGCAAAATTTTAGCATAACAGTTAATAGTCAATGACAAACAGGAAAGTATTTGACAGGGCTAATTTATTTAATATATAAAGAGCTCTTAAAAGTAATTAAGTACACAATCCAATAGAACTGCAAAAAACTACGATGAAATGTATTTTCACTTCTCACACTGACAAACTGTCAAGTCCAAGAGCACGGGGTCGGTAAAGACGTAGGGAAATGTCAACGCGAACCATTTCCCTAAAGTGCATGCAGTGGGGCGGCCAGCATACAGTAGGTCCTCACGTTACGTCGGAGATCCGATCCTACGGAGCCATGTAATGCGATTTTTGCTGTAAATCGGAACCCACCTACGTCCCTCACATGGAGCACATACACAGCAGTAATGAAGTGAAACAGTAAAAAAATTTAAGAGAAAGATAATTCCTGACCTTTACTTGTGGTAAATAAATAAATAAACATAAAGCACATATGTACATACGTCGAAATGACGGAACTTTTTTTTTTTTATAAATAAATGGGAGATAGCGACGTAACCACGAAACAACATAACCTGAGAACTGCCTGTATTTAGAAAGGCACTGGGGCTGCGAATGCCCGACAGGAAACTTCCTCCAGTAGCTATGGTTGCCCATGTGCATAAAAACACATACGAACAGCCCTGGCCGGTTTGGCTCAGTGGATAGAGCATCGGCTTGGGGACTGAGAGGTCCCAGGTTCAAGTCCGGTCAGGGGCACATGCCTGAGTTGTGGGCCCGATCCCCAGTATGGGTGTGCAGGAGGCAGCCGGTCAACGATCAATGATTCTCTCTTGTCATTGATGTTTCTCTCTCTCTCTCCCTCTCCCTTCCTCTCTGAAATCAACAAAAATATATTTTTAAAAAACCCAAACACATACAAATACCCAGTAGAGCCTTATATACAGTAGAAATTGCTGGAAACAACCTAATTGCTCACCAAAAGAGAAATGGGTAATTAAAACATGGATTACAACACAAACGTTGAAAAGCCTAAGGCCAACCATAAATACAGATATGCTGTGAGCACCTAGATGTGTGTTAACGAAATAATTCAAAGTGCAAGACAGGGTATGTGGCAGAGCAGAGCCACTGTGGGTTTAAACATGTGCACGATTCTCTAGAAAGACTCCAGCAACCGGCCCTAACAGCTGCCTCTGTGGGAAGGGGCCCAGGGTGAGAGAAAGATGGCCCTGTGCCTCTACAGCTTTGAAGGTAACAGGTGTAGGCGTTCCTTTGAACACTGTCTACACCTTTAAATAAGTTGGATGAAAATCAGCAGAGCCTCTGCCCTGGGGTCAGCATAAGGCAGATGGGACCTTGCTTTGACACAGACGGTGGGTCCCCAGTTGTCACACCGACAAAAGAGCAAGGGGGACAGCACACTGACACCCAGAGGCTGAGGGGAGAGGACTCGGGTGGATCCTCGGCCCAGCCGTTGCTGACACTGAGCTCCCGTGACCCCAGGAGCTGAGTAAGACAGTGGGGTTCACACTGTGCTCGGCATTGGGTGGCCTCTGGGGGGAGGGAGCCGCGCTGAAGGCAGAGAGCAGCCAGGGCTGTGCTGAGGGCAGCAGGGAGCAGACGGTGCCCCGCCCACCCGCACGCTTCCACTCGGGACTGGGCATGCTTACACAGGTGCCAGGTGAGATTTCAACAGACCAAACACAAGATCGAACTAAATGGCACTTTTTTGCAAATGTCACAACTGCTTTCCTAGGATAGTTTGTTTTTCAACCTTCACAGGGGAAAGACACCAGGAAGTAGACTCTGGGCTTGCTTTGTGCTAAACAAGTCAGACACCAGCTTATGCCAAATTCTGGTGTGGACAAGGCAGCGAGCGGTGTCCGCTGCCCGCCACGGCACGCTCGGAGGCCAGCCTTACCGATTTGCGCAGAGGAACTCTCAGCCCACCTCCCCAGACTGAACCCCAACAGCACGAGGGGGGCGGGGAGAGGAGGACGGAGCCGTTGGGGGACTTCCTAGCTGTGAGAACATCAGAGGCACTCACACACACCTGGCCGGTCCAGCCACCGCACAGCGAGGCTCTATGGCCTATTGCTCCCAGACTACACCCCTGTACAGCATGCTACTGTACGGAATTCTCTAGGCAACTGTAACGCTATGGTAAGTATTTGTAGATCTAAACATAGAAAAGATATGGTAAAATATGACATAAAAGATAAAAAATGGTGCACCTCTCCAGGGCTCTTACCATGAATGGAGCCTGCAGGACTGGAAGCTGCTCTGGGCGAGTCAGTGAGTGAGGGTGAATGGATGTGAAGACCCAGGGCCTTACTGTCCACCACTGTACACTTTATACACTCTGTACACTTAGGCTCCACTCCGGTTATAAAACAAGAGGTTAAAAGCACAGAACATGATGCAATCAAGAGCTGTGGTAAACAGAAGATGTGAGGTGCTGCCGCTGGTATAACATGACATGCTGTTTTACAGCAAACTTAGTAAGTAGAGAGAGTACACTCTAAGATAATGATAAGAGTATAGTACTGTATACCAACATGTGCAAGATCAAACATTACGGAGCCAGGAAAATAATACAGTAGTTGCAGAACAGTCTATCTTGTATGGCTCCATTTTAGAGCAGATAACAACAGGTACAGTGTAGTATGGCCATGGAGGAAAGATGTTGAGGGAATATCAATTGTCATCAGTAGTTATCTTGGGAGAGAAAGTCTAGAAGGACTTTCATCTTCTGCCTGTGTCTTTCTGTAGTGCTTGACTTTTAAATACAAGACCAGTAATTTATAAAGGGATTAAAATAAATTATGCCACACACTTGCCACATCCCCATCCATACAACAGTACACAATACAGTAACATTTGCAGTTTTACCTAAAACTGCAAAATTTTGGTCCCTTCAGAAGAGTTGCTGAAATGCAAAGATAAGCAGGGAACAAAGCCACCGTGTGATGTGGACATGAGAGTTATGGTTGGGTGTCCTCAGCCTCATGACACGAGTAATTTAAAACATTAAACTTCAAGAAAAGTATAGTGTGTCTTGGACCTCGTGTTGCCTATCAGCATTTAGCCCACAAATGTTCAGCGCACAGATGCCAAGAACCCATTGAACCCATTAAAGTCTCTGAGTCACTGTGAATACATGACACATCAAAGAAGGCAACTGGCAGAAATTGCAGTTTGCTCTGCAGGGTGTTGAGCATATGAACAGATAATCGCATACTCAGGTATGGGAACTTGTACATTTCTCTGGAGGGCAGGCAACAGGGCAGAAGAGAACACTGTCACCCACGTCCTATGACCCAGGAATTCCACTTCTTGGTCCCTGCCCTGAGAAACACTCCAGCCTGTGCAGTAGCGGGTGTGGATGGTGATGATAGCACAGTATTGTTTGAAACATCAAAAGATTGAAAATGTCCGTCAGTATCAGAACAGCTAAATAACTCACATTCATGTTAAGAAATACCACGCAGCAGATCAAGTGAGTCTCCCTATTGTTAAATGGAAAAAATAAGTCAATAATTATATACAATACACAGTATTTTCCCCACTTACATAGAAAAGAAAAAGAACACAATCTCATTTAGATATGGATCTAAATCATGAGATAAAGGTGTGGCAGGAAACACAGCCAACGGGAGACACTGGGCACGGGTGGGGTGGGTAGTGCCTACCTTGCTGGTCAGGCTGTAATTTGTATACAGCAACCACCTATCACTTGTATCATTGCGCTCAGTGGAATCAGAGAAGCAATGGAAAAGTCACCAACTTAACTGTGGTATCGCCACATGATGGATTCTACCCAGCAACAAACCGGATGAGCTGCACACAGGGCACGGTATGAACCTTATATTAAATGAGAAAAAGTCCAGGAGATTATGCACAACATTAATACCTTTTCTATAAAGTAAAAAGCAACTACAATTAAAACATGTACTTTACAAAACGCATTAGGGAAGAATTTTCTTAAAGTCAGGTGAAAAGAAGGAAGTAAAAGGAACCAGTATGGAGGGGATGATGGCCTTGGCCAGAGGGAGGCAGGGAGGAAAGTAGAGGCATTTACTGTCTAAAGCTCTAGGTTTTATATTGACTATTAGGTTCAGAAATGCTGACCACACCAGTACAAACATCAAGGAAGCAAATAAAAGAGCACGTTATATCATGAACCAAAGATTAACCCAGTTCTGTGTACTCAAGCTCTAACAAGGAGAGAATATTCTTGCCTTGAGAAGAGTATCACAGCTTCAACTTAGTAGATTTTAAAACATAATGGACAATGACAGTCATTAAAGTTCACTGTATTTGATTGAAAATAAAAACTACAGACTAAAAATTCCAGAAATAGATTAAGGCAGATAATTTTAAGACCTGGAGTAAAAGAGCAAAAAACAGTATTTACTCAATAAAACTCTGATATTTCAACTTTATGAGTATAAATAATTTAGATCTGCTCCTGGGTTAGATTCACATTATTCCTTAAATGGAGAAGAGTACTGACCGTGGTAGTATACACATGCTTAGCTACTAAAGAAAGTCATCAAAACCCAACACTTTTATTGTTATTATTAGATTAATTTCTTAAAAGTCCTTGTATAATAGATACCTTTTGCTCCAGCAATAAAAAGAAAAAATGAGAATAAGTTTGACAACCTCACTGGCGAACACTTACCTTCCCAACTATACGAAAAAATGTATGATCGTTATAAAAAATCAAAATGGAAGATTTCATGTGGTAAGTGGTTAAAGAGGCAAAATGCAGATTGTAAATTAAGTGGTAAAATCAGACTAGCCAGTAATTACAGAAATGCAAATTATGATTACTCAAGTACTTTTTAAAGTAGCAACAAATACTCCTAACATCAAATTTGGCAAAGAGTTCTTGAACATGACACCAAAAGCACAGGTAACAAAAGTGAAAATAGATAAACTGGACATGAAAAGTAAAAACTTCTGGGCATCAAAGGACACAATCAACAGAGCGAAAAGGGAACCTACAGAATGAGAGGAAATATTCGTAAATTGTGTAATTGATAAGAGGTTAACATCCATAATACATAAAGAATTCCAACAAATCAACAAAACACACAAATAACTCTATTTAAAACATGGTCAAAAGATTTTGAAAAGACATTTCTCCAAAAATATACAAATGGCCAACAAGCATATGAAAAGACGCTTAACATCACGAATCATTAGGGAAATGCAAATAAAAACCACAATGAAATATCACCTCACTCCCATTAGCATGGCTGTTATTAATAAAGCAACAGAAAATAACAAGTATTGGTGAGGATGTAGAGAATCAGAACCCCTGAAAACCGTTGGGAGTGTAAAATGGCGCAGCTGCTATGGAAAACAGTATGACAAGTCCTCAAAAGTTAAACAGAACACACATGATCCAGCATTCCGCTTCTGGGTACCTTTCCAGAATAAATAAGCAGAGTCTCAATAAGGTGTTTGTACACCCATGTCCACAGCAGCGTTAGTCACAATAACCGAAAGGTAGAAGCAACCCAAGCGTTCAGTGAGGAGCGAATCAAGTGGTCAGTGACGGATGAATAGTATAGATACACAATAGGCTAGTCAGGTCTTTTAAAAAGTAAGAAATCTGACACAGGCTACAACATAAATGAACACCTCACATTATGCTAAGATAACCAGTCACAAAGGGCAAATACTGTATGATTTCACTTAATATGAGGTACCTAGAGAAGTCAAACTCAGAAACAAAAGGAGAATGGTGTGTACCAGCGGCGGGGGGTGGGGGGTGGGCGAAGGGAATGGGGAGTTTGATGGGCACTGAATTTCAGTTTTACAGGAAGAAGTTCTAGAGCTTGGTTATAGTCACAACAATGAAAACATACTTGGCACGACTGAACTGTACACTTACAGCGGTTAATATGACACCTTTTATTGTCTTTTAGCACAAAGTCCCTGCTTACAGCTTAACACGGACAGACACCGTGCGCAAGCTCAGTGGGAGGGAGCCACGCAGCCATCCACTCACGACCTTGAGGTCACGGGCCCTTCGGTGGGACTGCGTTTTCCACAGAAAAACAAGCAGTTTCAGAGCATCCACAGGCCAGAAACCCAGCCGGGGAATTCTCATGTAAGAACCAACCGGAGAAAAGGCCACTTCCGACGTTTGTGGACTCTGGGGCTGCAGGGAAACGTTAACAGAAACAAAATTCAATGTAAAACCCGAATAAGCTAGAACGTGCACACTGTTACCACTGAAGAAAGGCTCGGATCGGAGGAAGGCGGGCGGGGGGGATGGGCGAGGGAACCAGGAGGGGCCCAGGTCTGAGGCTGGGCAATGAGGAGTGGCTGTGCCCACGCACACTCATGCCCCCACGTCACAGACCCGAACAACAGGCTCAGAGAGGTAAGTACTTGCTCCGTCTTAAAGCTGCAAGTGGCAGTCAGGGAGTAGAACCTCCCATCCCAGCTGCCACAGGTCCAAACCAGTTCGGACGGGGAGAAGGGAGCCATGGAGGAGGAACAACCAGGATCCCACTGGGAGACAACCCACCTGCCCAGAGGTCTCCAGTGACCTGCCCCACTATGACAGCCTCGGGGCTGACAGGACGCTGCCCCTCCATCCAGCCACAGGGGGGCGTCACTGGGAGGGAGCACGCTCTGGGGGCTCCGAGAGGGCGTCAGGCCTGCTGACCCCGCACCCCAACACATCAACAGACTTCACAACAAACTCCAGTTGGATCACACATTCAAATGTAAAAAATGAAACCATGTGTGCCGCAGAAATTATTAATATTTATATACTCTTGGGGAGGGAGAAACCTAAGTGCTAACGCCAGGTGAAGAAACCAGAAAGAAGGGCATATTAACCTCAGAAAAAACTAATTTCTGCGTCTGAGACACATTAAAAAATGAAAAGGCACTATACAAACTAGGAAAAATATTTGCATCAATATAACAAAGGATTACTAATATTCTTAATGTAATCGCTTTTGCTAAACAATGAAAAAATGAGCGATGAAGAGGTGGAGTCACGTACACACACAATTGCAAATATGTTTAGCCTCATTGGCAGCAAAGCAGTGCTCACACCCACCCTCCGGAAGCCTAGACGCACAATGAGCAAAGGTTTTGTTTTTTCAATATTTTCTTATTGATTTTTAGGGAAACGAAGGGAGAGGGAGATAGAAACATTGATCAGCTGCCTCCAGGGCACGAGCCTGAAACCTGGGCATATGCCCTGACCGGGAATCAAACCAGTGATCTCTTGGTGCACGAGTCCACACTCTACCACTGAACGACACCGGCCAGGCAGAGCAAAGGGTTTAATGTGATACCTGTTCTGAGAAAAAGGGGAGCCAGGTACCTCACTGGTGAGATGGCTAATTTAGAAATCCCTCCCTAGATGGTGAATTAGCAACAGGAACCTAAAGCCTGACATAGGCATTTCACAGGCAGGAATGCATTCATGTCACCCAAGGAAATAACATCGAATGTAGCAAGTTTGAGCTACAGGGAAGGTCATCACAGCATAACTCCCCAAGAGGAAAAAAAACTCCGAAAGATGCCATATATGTCCTCTAAAAGAGGGTGTTTAAATTGATACAACCATACAATGGAACATTCTGTCACCGCTACAAAAGATGCTTCAAAATGACCAAAGATGTCCACTTATATTATATGGAAAAGGCTGCAGAACAGAATTTACAGTATAACCCCCCCCTTTTTTTTCAGTATAACCTTTTTTGTATAAAAATGAATATATTCTAGCATGGGAAAAACTAGAAGCAAATATGCCAATGACAATTGTTAATGGAAGATTACTGCTTGTCAGTTTACTTATTTGTAAACCTTACAACGAACTATTTTTACACACGAGAACTGAATGAAGAGTTACTTAGAAGAAAGTGAAGGCGGTACAGAGCTGAGGGTCCTTGCAGAGCGGAGGCCCCTAGGCAGCAGGGCATAGGTAAGGTGGTGGGTGGAGCAGGCGCCCTCACCCACGGAAGGTCAAGGGCACACTCGCGGGACGCGCAACTTCATTTCTTATTTTGCTGCCTTCCTCGTGCCATCTCCAGGCTGCAGCAGTGTATTCTTGTGCATTAAATATAAACACTCAAAACATGCCGCACGTATCTGGAAGCCTGTTCTGGCATTTCATTTGCAATGACAAGCACTGCTCAACCAGGGGCCACCACTTCCTCCAGAGACAGGTGCACACAGAGGGTAGCCGCCAGCATGACGTCCCTTAACGGCATGGTCAGTAAGAAAACCCAAGGGCGCCCACAGGGTGGGGGGCAGTTAGGACCCAAGTCTTTTCTGTAACACGTACCATTCCTGCAGTTTAGTGTGTCCCACTGGGGCACATGGAGCCTCAACCAACTCACTCAGGCTGTTTTCCTTTTCTTTTTTTTAAGATAAAATGCTCATTTTTTCATTCAGTACATATTTATTATTATTATTGCTATTTTCCTTTTTAGAAGAACTTCCAAGTTCAACCTTTGCTATGCTTAGGCCCCATTACTCTTAATTTGTACCAGATCACCATTTTCTACCATCCATTGCCTCTGGGAGCTCAGAAATCAGATCTATGCACTAGGATGCAACACTGTCTTCAACACCTGCGCCCCTCCCACCTGAGCCGAGGATAACTGAGTCCAAAACCCCCTGGGTTGGGGGGAGGCCAGAGGAGTCAGCACAGCTGTCAGCTGCCCTGTTTCCTGCTCCTCCTGTTAACAAGCCCCACTTCAAACCTCTCCCAACGGCAAACATTTATACCCTATGGAGAATGATCAGCCTGCCAGTTGCTAAGCAACAGCACTATTTACAGAGGTATTTATCGCAGTTACCCTTTAAGGTTGGAAGCAAGTTTTGTAATCATCCTATAAAACACGAGAGGACAAACACGTTCTGCGAAGAGGGCAAAGCAGGTGGAGGAGGGCGAGGGTAAAGGAACGGAAAGGGGTAAAGGTAGGAAAGGAGGCCTAGGCTGTCCTGGGTAACAGGAACGGGGTGGTGAGCAGGGGAAGGGTCCTTGAACCTGCCCACAATGGGGCAGCTCTTGACAGAGCTGAGCCCTGGATGGGTGGACAGTGGCATACACAGGAGGGGTCACCTGGACAGAGAGGCAGGCGAACAGGAGGACAGCAGCCAGTCCCACTGCTGCTCTCTGAAGTCCCGTTTTGGTCACAGCCCAGCAGAACAAGGAATTAGCTCCCAAGATGAAATGCTGCCGCCACTCCCCACCCAGGACCACAATCGGCTTCTAACCACACCTTGTATGGCCAGCTGTTCAGTAACAGCACTTACACAACTACGCCCAAACTCTTGTCATTCAGCAAAAGAAAATAATGTCAGCCAAAGCCAAACTCTTTAGTAAGATGAGAACCATGTATGTGCTTAGACCCAAATCCCAGATGCAATCCAGTCTCCCAAAGACCCAAATATGGAAAACACAGAGTACATGTCCATTCTATTCTTAGACCGTTTCCCCTAAGCAAATGGAAAGAAAAATAGGTCCTCTTGTTGACCACAGCATTTGGAAACCTAACCAGGTAAAATTCCAGGATATTGCAACGTACTCCCCATCCCCCGCCCCTCCCCAACACACACACACATTGACCTTCACTGAGTGGTTGGCACACTTTTCAAAACACTCCCAAGTGAGCTGAGCAGAGCCCCGCCCTGCCCACCAGGCTTCAGACCCACCCATCATGACACACTAGTTCTATTGAGGTTACCAAACTCTATCGAATGACCTCAATTTCTTGGAGCTGTTGAAAGTGAATTTAAGCCTAAATCTACAATATGAAGATACATTCAAATTAATTGCGAAGGCAACTTGGTTTACAGAAAAGATAAAGGTAAAAAAAAATATAGCAATACAACGATTCTAATGAGTTTAGAGCTCAAACCTTTATTTGTGCTGAAATGGGGAAGAAAAATGATTAGTCACATACATGAGGCAACAGTACTAGTTCTTACCCAACCTACTTCCCCATACATGCATAACACGCTTAACTCCAAGGACAGTCAGTAACTGTGTCATGCCCAAGTCTCTGGTTAAGAATGCAACTATCATGCCAACATATTTGAAAACAGTTTTTTAAATCCAGAAGACAATCTCAAAGTCAAAAGTATTGGGGATTTAAAATTTCTAAGGTGAAATTTAAGAAGAGAGACATGGTAACAAAAAGCCACTGGTTACTTTACCAATAGATGCATCTCCAACAAGTGCTACACCGCACCTAGCAAAGCCTCCCAGCACATTTTTGTTCTCACTCCCCGAACTGATTTTCGCTGAAAGTTTCCCCTGTAGTACTGGATCATTTAAAAAGCAAACTTTCAAACTGAAGACATGATAGATGATCTAACCTTGGTACATGAATTGTTACCAAATATTACAGTAATTTTACAGTGACCACAAAAGGTTATTTGATTCTCCTTGTTACAATGACTATGTAAAGATAATCGTAAGCAAAAACTTTTAATACTGACTACAAAAGACAAGCGATTTGTTTATAAGGTACAATATTGACATACAAAATTCCTTTAGAAATCATTTTTCACTTTGCTCAGAATTTTCAGTCAGAAAATCTGTGACCAAAAACGAGTTACAAACCCAGAAGAGTAACCCCAAAAGCGTACGTCTAATCTCAAGTGTACACCAAAATCTCAAATTTTTTCCCCCAAAATTTAAATACTTTAAAAGCCCACAATTTGAGCAGTGAAAGCCTTTTCTCGGACTCAGCTTCACAGCTTCAGATAAACCACTTAGCAGTGAAGGACGTTAATACCCTGCTGCAAGGTTTTGACACCCATCTTTCAAAGCCACTGACACAGGTCTTGGGCCTTCCCCACCTTGCAGCAATGCAAAACAATTTTGCTTTCTCCTCTGCACGAGAGTTCTAAGTGCTTTAGCAAGTTTCCAATGAACTTTTGTGCTTCCAAGCAACAATTCAACTAGCGTGAACAATTCAGTAATATTTAGTATTTTCTTTACCCACCAGCTATTAAATTCTCCAGAGCTCTCCCTACTGATGTTTTCTCCAGAAAATCCCCCTCAACCCACATTCCCTACCACCCTCACCCTCTGCAATATAACCCATCCTCTTCCTTTTTTCCAACCCACCCTTCCAGTACCAAGCCCGCCCTCCCTTTCCCCAGAGAATTCCCTTCCCCCAGAATCCCTACAGCCCCACCCTCTGCCATAGAGCTAATCACCCCTCTTCCCTTTCTTCACTCCCCCCAATACCACCAGTGTCAAGCTGTACCCTTTCCCTCTTACAACCCTCACCTCAGGGAGGATCCCACTTGAATACCAAGATTATTTTGAAATCTAATCAAGTAGAATTCAAGTTAAAATACAGCAAGATGAACCAAAGATCACCACCAGTACCCGACCATTCCCCTCTTTGTAACCTGCGATGCAATGGAAATGCCCAAACTACACCTGCCGTTTCTAACAGAATTTGGACATGACCAACTTGTACCCCACCAGGCTGCACACACTCCAATCATCCCCACCCCAACTTGCTTCATCCAAGCCTTTGCCTAAGGCACTTCCCACAGTTCCATCATCACACTAAGGATTCCTCCGACCACAGCACAGGCAGGCAGGCGGGTGGGCGGGTGAGAGGATCACTGGGCTCCATCTGAAAGTTCCATCTACAAGGCATCACTCTCCGTTGCGACATCAACGTTAAAATGTTCTACAGCTTAAGAATCTTCTGGAAGCAAGGTTCGTAGCAGAGAACTAGCATGACAGGAGGCTCAATACAGAAGATGCAGCATCTGAAAACCTCCACCCAAAAAAGGAGGGGTGCCTGCTGGCATTCATGGGCCGGGAGGTTGGTGCTCCAAGATCAAGATTCAAATAAACGCATCTGCTGGTGGCCCGGAGCATCTGATTTGGACTTTAAGATTGCCCCCCTCAGAAGCTCATCTGAAACCTTAACTGATGGGCTCCTGAACACAGGGCTTCCTGAGCAAGGCCTGGAAACATGCCATTGGAGAACTTCCTCCTCCTAAGACTGGAAATTCAATCTGCAGCCATCAACTTAGGCGAGCTCTCTCCTCTGCTACGACTCACACTGGCCAGGGGCTCCATGTCTGCTGGTGCCATCTGGTCGCCGTGAAGAACACTATGGTAACAAACCAGGTCCATGAGGGACTCCCAGCTGGTCCCACCGCTGCGGGCCCAGCCCCGGGTGCCCGTGCAACCCCGCCCTCTCCACCGGCCAGCGACACCAGCCCGCCCCACCCGTCTCGGCAGGGACAGCCTCAGCCTCTCCATGAGGTTACCAGCAATACCGACTCCAGCAGGGCCCTCGGCACCTCCCGGGCTTACCAGGTCACCAGAAGCAAGGTTTTAAGTGAAGGGAAACCTCGAGAGAGGTAAAGGGAGGAGGGGCAGAGCGAGCTCACAGGAGCGGCTAGCACCGAACCTACAGGGCAAGTCCAAGGGGAGCACTGCCACCTGGAAAATAAATGAGGGTCAGTGTTGTCCACGCCCCCGGCCTCGGCGCAGCAGCCGCCGGGGGTGGCACCTGGCCGCCTCCATCGCTCCTGACCACCCTCACGGCCGCCCGGGGCCTGGCCTCACCCAGACCTGGGCTCCGCCGCCGGGGCCTGGCCGGCCCGTTACATACCACCCTGGGCCGAGCCGCCGGCCCGCGGAGCTAAGTTCAATTCCACAAGACCAGGCCTCATCCCCGGGCGGGTGCACACCCTTGGTCTGGAAGAAAGGGGGCTGCTGGTGTGACAAGGTCAAGGCCAGCCCGCCCGGCCCACTTGGGCCCGGCACCCACTGCTTCCTCCCCACACTCAGGGCACCCGCCACCCGGTCCCGCCTGGCCTCCCGCAGGGTGGCAACACCCTGCCTCCTCCTGTCCTCTCTGCCTCCCTCCCGAGCCGGGCCCCGCGGGCACTCAGCCCACGGGGGGCACCTCCTTCCCCGAGGCCGTGCCCGGCGCCCACAGGCAGAGCGAGGCCTGGACGGGCGCCGCCGGCCGCCTCGTGACCGGCTCCTTTCCACGAAGCTCCCCTCTGGACGGCTCCCCCCACACCTACTCGCCCCCTGAACCTTCCTCCGGGGGCCCCCAGGCCCCCCGCCTCGTCTGACCCCGCCATCGCCCCCTCCCGCCCCTCAGGCTCCCCTAAGGCCCTGAGCTGGCCACTTCCTCCCGCACAGCTGCCCCGCGCGGCCCTCCCTGCCGCTGGCTCCTGCCGGACAGGCCACCACCTTTTGGCTTTTATAGCCCCGGCCGGGTCACCCGACACCGCTCAACGGGACGATTCCTCCACCGCCACCCGGAAAAAGAGTCCCCCCGCCCCCCCCCCGCCCCGCCCACGTGGCGCCTCCGGCGCGGCCACCGCCCTCTGCAGTGACCCGCAGATGTCAAGGTCACACCCGGGGGGCGGGGGCCACGGGGGTGAGTCCCCTCTTCCTTTAGAGTCGGTGGGGTCCCACCGACCGTCCCCTGAGAGCGGAAGGGGGAGAGGGGCGGGCGGGGGGTGGTCTGCTCTCCCGGGTCGCCTCAGGTCACCCCGCCCCAAGAAGCCCGAAAGAAGGGCCGGCCAAGAGTCTGGAAAATTCCAGGCGGCGGCGGAGGGATCTCTGCAGAGGGCGCATCACTCGGGCGGCAGCGCGTGACTCGCGGGCGGCGGCCGGGCCTCGTGAGCCGCTGACGTCAGCGCTGCGCGGGGTGGGGGCGGGGCGGGGGGCGGGCGGCCAGGCTCCCTTGGAGAGCCGCACCCAGAGCCGCGCTAACCGGTTAAGAAACCCAGCTGTGATTTTATTGTGTAAATGGTTGGGCTACATTTAATTAAAAAAGAAAAAAGGGGAAAAAGTGTTCGGGAGCAAGTGGGTCTGAAAGTTCAGCCCCGAGTCGCCGCAGTCGCTTGCGGGGCCCCGTGCGTCACGGCTCTGCTCCGCGGTGACCAGGGGCCTGGAGGTCGGAAGTGTTTCACAGGCGAAGCGCTTCCTGCCGGGGTAGATACTGGTTATGTATTAAATGGAAAATGCCAGGTGCAAAGTAATAAAAAGTAAGATCTCGTTGGGGCACAAAACAGTATCTGTGATTGCGTGGCAACAAGACCAAAAGGGTAATTCAGCCCATTTTATTTCTGGATCGGAAAGTGGGAGAGAAGGAAAATTAAAAAACAAACAAAAAACTAATGTGTCCAGGGCAGTTTACAGCCTGTGGTGGAGCTCTGGGCCGGTTTGGTGCCCGCCGGGGGCTCTGCCCGCTGGCCGCCCGCATGGAGCAGGCCCCCTGCCCGCGTCTCCGGGGTGAGCTGGTGCCCCTCCCCGAGGCTGGCAGGTCCAGAGCCTTGGTGAGGACTTTGGAAAGGGCGGTTGGCATCTCCTGCGCCCCAACTGCCCCTGTGGGGCCAGTGAGGAGGAGGAGCCACAGCCTGGGACCCCCCTGTGGCCAGGCCTGGCCCCCTGAAGATTAGGGTGGACAAAGGACACAATCAGAATAACCAGAACTGAGAACGTCCTCTGGGCCAACTGCCAGAGTAACCACCACACCCCAAACAAAACCGCCCGACAACAAGCCCCTTGGCAACCAGGGGGAACCGGGGCAGATTCCCCCCTTGTCTCTGCAAGATGGCATCTCAGGCAGGGCTGGGCCCGCCCGGTGGTTCTCGGAAAACACGATGACCCGTGACCTCTGCCCAGAAGGTTGGGTGCAGCAAGCCCAGGCCTGCTCTCCCCGCCCCTCGGCCAGGCTCCCTGCCAGGGAGATCCCGGCGGTTCACCCTTCTCCAAGGTCTTGTCCTGGCAGCATGTTCACCGGTGGGCTGGGGAGACATGGCTGGAAAGAACAGTGTGGAAGGAGGGAACTGCCTGCCAGAATGTTCTGGAAAGCTGGGAGGTATGTGTAATGCCAAGCAAGTGCCTGCCTTCCCTGCGGTGTCACAGTTTCAGGCTGGGGAGTCAGCCCTTTATTCATCTACCAGGCGCCAGGGAGGCGGTAGCTGTGGCAGCTGCCTGGGCCCCACCGATGTCTCAGCTGTTCCCTCTGCTCCAAAAACCCCCCACATCACCCCACGTCCCGGAAACCGTCTTAGATTTTATTTTTCAAAAGAGCAGGAGGGGGTGGCATTAGCCTTCTACCAGGCTTAGAGCTCTCCGTCTTAAAGGAACCAGGACCCTCCTTGGTGCCTGATGCTGGAGCCGCCCAGCCCCCCATTTTCGAGGACAAAGCGGCCCAGTTTCAGGGGATCCTTGTTGAGAAGCTCTCCTGGCCTCCCGGTTGCGCAAGGCGGGTTGTCTTTGGGGAAAGGAATGTGTTTGAGAGATGAAATGAGGATAGAGAACCACACAGGGACTCTGTCCTGCCCTGAGGGGGGGGGGGCAGGGGCGGCAGGCAGGCAGCCCGCAGTGTGCTGGGCAAGCCTCAGACGTCTGCCCCCTTCCCTACAAATAAGGCTAAAGGTCCCTCCGCCCGGGCCAGGGAGGGGGAGGGGGAGGGGAAGGGCAGGGCGCGAGTGTGTCAGCAGATTTCTCTAGATCAAAACAAGCTGTTCCAGGAAACCGCAGTAAACAGGGCCTGGGTGCTGGGTGGGGTTGGGTGGAGGTGGGCCCGCCCTACCCCGTCGGGGCAAAGGCCGCACCTTCCTGGCAGCCCACTCAGGGGCTCAGGGCTGGAGGGGGAAGAACAGGGAGGGGCCCTTGGGCAACGCCCGGATTTCAGGGTCAGCGCTCAGGCTCCGTCCTTGCTCACGGCCATGGCCGCCTCCCCTCCCCATCTTGTTCTGCAGTCAGCTCAGCTCTGTTGTCTCCAAACACACACCAGCCCAGGGAAGGACCCAGATTTCCCAGGCAGCCCCGGACAAGGAGAGAAGAGGGTGGGGAGGGTGGTACTTCCGCGGCACACCAAGGGCAGGGCAAGGACAGTGTTGCAGCCGACACTCGGTGTGCCAGAACTCTGCCCGGTCCCCCACGGTCCAGCCCCCCACGGTCCAGCCCCAGTGCCATGGCCTCGGGCACCTGGGCCGTCTCCTCACAGGGACCCTCGGCGGGGCCGCCTCTGAGCTGTGCGGCCGTGTGAACCGGGAGGCCCCTCCGTGGCTCCGGGCCTGAGTGAGGAAACTGCACAGTCACCCGTGCTGGCTGCCCGCCAAGCCCTTCCTGCCTGCGTGCCTCCCAGCAGCCCATGCAGCACAGCAACCTGCACCCACGCCAGCCCCCAGCCGCCTCCCCTGCCCGACGGGGAGCTGGGCTCAGTTGCCCCCCCCCCCGCCCCCCTCAGCAGCATGACCCTGAGCACACCCTCGACCCTCGCAGCCCTGCTTTCCTTCCGCATTCGCATTTCCCAATCCTGAGTGCTGTTCTGCCTGGAGGCTCTTCCCTGGGGAGTGTGTGTGTGGGGGGGGGGGGGCGGTGGGGGCTGGCCCAGCTCTCCCTCAGCTCCCCCAGGCCTCGGCCCGCGGTCACCTTCCGGGGCTCCCCACCCACCGGACCTGGGCTCCTTCGGGAAGGGCTCTGTGTGTGCTTTGTCCTCCTGGATCTCGGCACAAAGTGGACCCTGGTAAACGTGTTGAGCAAACAGTCTATGTTTTGTCAAGGCCACTCTGCCCTCTGAGGGGGTCTCTGAGAGCATCTGTGGTATTTGTGGGCTGACGGGAGCATCAGCCCCACAAACTCCACGACGGGCCGGACCCGGGGGCCTGCCCAGCACTGTGCTCCCAGGTCAGCAGCCAAGGAGACAGGGTGGGCTGCTCCCGGTGGGCCGGGCCAGGAGCTCACAGGAAGGCCTGGGGTGGGCAAGGGAACCAAAGCCGGTAGCAGCTTGAGGGAGAGGGTGTGGGGGGCTGACCTCCCCAGACCCTGGCTTCTTAGGCCGAGGAGTAGCCGACCGCTGCATGCCACACTTGTCCCACGTGGGCCAACAGGGGCAGGGGAGGCTGGGAGGGCATCCTAAGTGAGGAGAGGACTTCGCACACATTTGACCCATGTCCCCCCTGGGGGCCACAGGGCCTGTGGGCTCGGGGTCCCTGGTGGCCTTTCCTGGCCACTGCCGGGGCAGATCCAGTTGGGGTCCACTCCCCTCCTAGGGCCAGGCCTCTAGGAAATTTGATGGTGTCAGTCCCCTGCACCCAGATCTCCAGGATTCCCTGCCACAAACACCCCCAACTCCTGTGCATCGGCCTTCAGTGCCCCAGCCCCCCTGACCCTCCTCCCTCAGCTTCCCTGAGTTCACAGGGAGAGGGAAACCGTCTGAAAGGTTCCGGCGGCCCCTGAGGCTGCTGACCTTGACACGGAGGGAGCCCTGTGCTCTCACTGGCCCAGAAAGTCAACAGTCACCACCACCCCCTCCACCAAATGCCAAGGTCAAGTGGGCAGGAGACACAGAAGTCCTAGGGCAGATCGGGGAACCGCTTGTGACAAGTAGTTTAAAATAGCTGGAGGGCTCAGTATGGGTGGGGGAGGGAGGCGCTGAGAGATGGGCCTGGACAGCTGGGAAGGGGAGGGACCTGGGGCAGTCAGCTCCTGTGGGCACAGGGCGAAGCAGGAGGGGGATGAGTAGCCTCAGGGTGTGCCCACCCACACCCTGGACTCCCCCAAATAACCCTGGTTTTAAATAGGAAAACTTCACAGGAAAATTTTAAAAATCCCAAAGCAGAATCTATTTTCAGGACATGGATCCTGATCTTTGAATAATGTGGGTCCCATCCCCAAATGAGGAACCTAAAAACCCCCCTTTATGGAGATCAGGGCTCAGGGACTCCCCCATCATGGACGGGAGGAAGGTGGTGGCATCAGGAGCCAGGGCACCTGCTCAGTGAGGATGTGGACAAGCCCCCCAGATTCTGCCCCTTGTTTTTCCAGCTGCGTAGGGCGTGTGGGCGGTGCCATCTTGCAGCCTCTGCAGCTGAACTGGAGGAAAGGACGGGCTCAGCTGCCCCCTGCTGGCCGAAGTGGGAGCAGCAACCTGCAGGCAAGGACTTTGGCCGACCCTCGGGGCCAGCCCCGCACCCCGACCCGGTGCGGCTGGGTCAGGGCACCAAAAGCAGCCAGCCATGGGGCACCAGACTTTTATTATTGTTATTAATTTTTAAAAACATATATTTATTGATTTCAGAGAAGACGGGAGAGGGAGAGAAAGAAACATCAATGATGAGAATCACTGATTGGCTGCCTTCTGCACGCCCCCTATTGGGGATCAAGCCCGCAACCCAGACATGTGCTCTCGATCAGAATCGAACCTGGGACCCTTCAGTCTGCAGGCCGACACTCTATCCACTGAGCCAAACCGGCTAGGGCGGGGCACCAACCTTTTTAAAAACTGAAGTCGTGACCCGGCCTGCCCTGCCACCTGTCCTGGCTGAGGCTGGGTAATCTGCCCGCCTTCTCTGAAACTTGGGGCTGGTTTGGACAGGGAACAAGTGCCAGGCAGCTCCCAGGTGCTGTAGGTGGTGATGTCAGTGGTGGAGAATGACCCAGAAACGCCCCAGCCTCAGACGACAGTGGGATTGCCTGTGTTGATTGTTCAGTGACCTGTTACCTGAGGAGTTAAGGGGTGTCTGGGAGCCACGAAGACCCTGTCCCCCTGCACTGACCCCCATCGGCAATCTCTAGGGGCCTCCAGAGCCAGGTGCTGGCTGAGCCAGGCAGAGCTGCCAGGCTGGTGGGGGTAACCACGCCTGCTTCTCCATGCAACAAGGCAGCTGGTATTTTAAAACAACCCTAGATGCATTTTGCATTTACTTACTTTTTTAAAGATTTCTTTTTAATCCTCACCTGAAGATATGTTTTATTATTATTATTGATTTTAGAGAGAGAGGGAGAGGGAAGTGGGAGAGACAGAAACATCGATGTGAGAGAAACATTGGTTGCCTCCCACACAAGCCCCAACCAGGTATTGAACTCACAACCTAGGTATGTGTCCTAACAGAGAATTGAACCTGCAACCTTTTGGTACATGGGACGATGCTCCAACCAATTGAGCTACCAGCTGCCAGTTGATATTTTTTAAAAGCCCCAAGACCAAAATAATAAACCATCAGGGTGGTGTTACGGGTTGATTTGTGTGCCCCCGGTAAAGCTATGTTGAAGCCCTAACCCTCAGTGCCTCAGAATGTGACCTCACCTGGGAATAGGATCATTGCAGGTGTAGTCGGGATGAAGAGAAGGGGAGTGGGTCCCTAGTCCGCTATGACGGGTCCTTCGAGGAAGGCCCTGTAAGGACAGACACACACACAGGTGGGGGGGGGGGCATGTGATGACGAGCACCATAGACTGCCAGCAGAACCCCAGAGGCTGAGAGAGGCAGGAGGGACCCTCTACACCTACAGCCTCAGAGCGAGCTTGCGGCTGCCGACACCTTGCAGGCTTCTAGCCTCCTGAACTGAGACAATACATTTGTTGTTTAAGCGCCCGCCCTCGTGTATAGTATCCTGTTGAGGCAGCCCCAGGAAACGTGCAGGCGGGAACAAAGGGGGCATGAAATGACCTGGGGACCATCAAGTGGGATGAGTGAATGAATGAACCTGACGTAACCACAGACAGATGCAGCCATCGCAGGCCAGAGATGCTTTTACATCTGTCACTCAATGTCCCCACTTCACAGATGACGAAACCGGGGCTCAGAGGGCTGACGTTTGATTCCAGTCAGGAGCACCTGCCAACCGCCTCCCGCCCCTGCAAACGAGTTACAGATGTGTGCAAACACGGTGCTCTGCCCCTGGGGTGTGGCCAGATTAGACAGGCATCCCCATTTTATTTACTGATTTATGTATTTTTTAAAATGTATTTTTATTGATTTCAGAGAGGAAGGGGGAGATAGAAACATCAGTGATGAGAATAATTGATCTGCTGCCTCCTGCAGGACCCGCCCCACACTGGGATGGAGCCTACAACCCAGGCATGTGCCCTGACTGGGAATCGACCTGTGACCTCCTGGTTCATAGACTGATGCTCAATCACTGAGCCACACCGGTCCGCAGGGGCGACCATCCTCATTTTAGAGAAGAGGAAATGGAAGCCAGGCAGGTGGTAGAACTTGCTTAAGGCTACACAGCAGAGGAGAGGAAAGCTGAACAATGAGCAGGTCCTGGCCCTCCAGGAGAGAAGGTGTGTTGCAGGAGAGACCAGTCTGTTCCCAGGGGACAGCCGTCCCTGCGAAGGGTGAAGGGAATGTGGACAGGTGCTATGCTGGGCAGCCAAGGTGGGAGGCGGTGGAGGATGCCAGAGGTGAAAGATTGCAGGTGTTTTCTTGAAACAGGTGGAGCCAGTATGTTGTGGGCGAGGGGTAACCCAGGACTTCAATAAATTGTAGGGTCCTCTGTAAGAAAAAGTAACTTTTAAATCCTACTTTTGCAAATTCTACAAAAACCATTGAACAGAGTGCCAAGTCCTTCCAGGGCCTGGGCAGGGACTCCTGCAGAGGGGTGGCCCTGAGGCTGGTCCTCCCATTGCAGGTGACTCAGTCTGAGTGCCGAGGGCTGGGGACAGGGGCGGGTGGGCGTCCTAGAGTTCACGTTGCCAAACAGCTGCTCGGAGCGTGGGTTTCAGCTGGTGCCGCCTCGTGGGGATGCGTAAACCAGGGCTCAACCTCGGACCTCAGTGCAGGCAGCACACAGTGTGAGTGCAGGCAGCACACAGTGTGAGAGCAGGCAGCACACTGGGAGAGCAGGCAGCACACAGTGTGAGAGCAGGCAGCACACAGTGTGAGTGCAGGCAGCACACAGTGTGAGAGCAGGCAGCACACAGTGTGAGAGCAGGCAGCACACAGTGTGAGTGCAGGCAGCACGCAGTGTGAGTGCAGGCAGCACACAGTGTGAGAGCAGGCAGCACACAGTGTGAGTGCAGGCAGCACACAGTGTGAGAGCAGGCAGCACACAGTGTGAGAGCAGGCAGCACACAGTGTGAGTGCAGGCAGCACACTGTGAGAGCAGGCAGCACACAGTGTGAGTGCAGGCAGCACACAGTGTGAGTGCAGGCAGCACACAGTGTGAGAGCAGGCAGCACACAGTGTGAAAGCAGGCAGCACACAGTGTGAGTGCAGGCAGCACACAGTGTGAGAGAGCAGGCAGCACACATTGTGAGAGCAGGCAGCACACATTGTGAGTGCAGGCAGCACACTGTGAGAGCAGGCAGCACACAGTGTGAGAGCAGGCAGCACACAGTGTGAGAGCAGGCAGCACACAGTGTGAGTGCAGGCAGCACACTGTGAGAGCAGGCAGCACACAGTGTGAGAGCAGGCAGCACACTGAGAGAGAGCAGGCAGCACACAGTGTGACAGCAGGCAGCACACAGTGTGAGTGCAGGCAGCACACAGTGTGAGTGCAGGCAGCACACAGTGTGAGTGCAGGCAGCACACTGTGAGAGCAGGCAGCACACAGTGTGAGAGCAGGCAGCACACAGTGTGAGTGCAGGCAGCACACAGTGTGAGTGCAGGCAGCACACAGTGTGAGAGCAGGCAGCACACAGTGTGTGAACAGGCAGCACACAGTGTGAGTGCAGGCAGCACACAGTGTGAGAGCAGGCAGCACACAGTGTGAGAGCAGGCAGCACACAGTGTGAGTGCAGGCAGCACACAGTGTGAGTGCAGGCAGCACACTGGGAGAGCAGGCAGCACACAGTGTGAGTGCAGGCAGCACACAGTGTGAGAGCAGGCAGCACACAGTGTGAGTGCAGGCAGCACACTGTGAGAGAAGGCAGCACACAGTGTGAATGCAGGCAGAGCGCTTCAGAGACTAGGAAGTGACTCCCGGGGGACCCCTCCCAGTTGGGCTCCCACTCCCTTTGGCCCCTCAGGGTGCCTGGAACTGGGATCACAAACCGAGAGGCCTCCCCCAGAATCCAACCTCTCCCCCTACCTGCTGGCTCCCTCTACAGGCCACACTGGGTGGTTCCTAGGGGTCAGCTGGTCTCCAGCTGAGCCTGGAGCATGTGGCCATGGGCAGATGCAAGCAGAGCAGTGAAGGCGGAACTGAGCCTAGAACGGGGCTGGGGCAGGAGAGGAGGATGCATTGAGGTGCTCCGGGCGCGCGGGCACTGTCCTGGCCTCTCCCCTGTGGTGCTGGGAGGCACAGAGAGCACAAAGCCCTTCTGTGGAGGAGCCCGCTGAGGACTGGAATGGGGTGCATGTGTGCGTGCGTGCAGACACACTTTCTGAACTTAAGCCCAAAAAAACAACTGGGTATCAGTGGAGACCGGGCTGTGGTCCAGGGAGGAGGCCTCGGCAGAGTGAGCCACAGTCAGAGAGGGTGTCTGGAGCAGGAGCTCCTCCATGGTGCTGGGAGGGCGTCCCCGTCAGCCTGAGCCTTCACACAGACACGCAGCCACTCGGCTCAGCTGGCCACCAGCGCAGGGGGTGCAAGGACCTCGGATGCCTGGCCAGAGATGGGCAGAGAGGAGGTGAATGTGCACAAAGCGGGGGGGGGGGGCGCAGTGAGAGCGGGGGTGTGGTAGGCAGAAGCAAGGCTCCCAAGATCCTGTGTCCTAATCCCTGGAGCCTGTGAATCAGAATTTACAGGCAAAGAGGAATTAAGGACCCTCTTGGGCCTCTTACCCTGACCATCCGTCAAGATTGGAAAACCTCACTCTGGCTGCTCCGTGGCATTCAGTACTGGAGCCCAAGCCCGAGGGCTGCATTCCTTGGCGCATCTTCTCTCCATATAAAAGGCTAATATGCTAACTGTCCATCCGGGTAATGCTGTCACATAGCAACGCCCGGCTTCCTCTCCCTAGCGACCACTAGCCTCCTTGCAGTTTCTTCAGCCCAGGAACAGGACTTGCTTTATAGCCAGGTGCAAACATTTCACACTGTAACCAAATGTCTGTGAAGCGTTTTCCGTGCCTCATCTCATGTGATCCTCACAGAAGCCCTGGAGGAGGTAGATAGGAGACTCAGTGGAATCCTAGTTTCTTTTCATTAGCCGGAAAACAGAGATTTACAAAGTTTAGAAACTTGACCTGACTGGAAAGAAGTAATAACTGGTGGATCTTGAAAATAACTTCAGGTTTTCTCACTGTGCAGAATATAGTCAAACACTGCTGCAGTTAAATATTTTACCCTTTGTTCTCCCTGCGTGATCTACAATAATAATCTGCTTCGTGTTGATATTTACTGCTGTGTTGCTGACAATTACCTGAAAGAGAAGTTGGGGTGCTTCCCTGGGCTGGAAAAAGTTTAGCTACATCAGAAAGCCGGTCTTATTAAGCAAGTTTATTCTATATCTATAAAAGGCTAAGATGACTCCCACATGCGCAGTACATATAAAGCTCTCGCTAGTGCCAATGGCACACGTGTGTTTTGATCTGTCATTGTCGATCGTGAATTTGGTTGACACTTCTTTATAGAGAATGGGCAAATAGCGATATTAAAGTACTTCTTCTAATTAATTTCCTTTCAATGTGCACGAATCTGTGCACCAGGCCACTAGCAGTTAATAAAAAGCCAACACACAGCTGCGATCAGCTCCCAGGCTGTAAGTTTCCCGGCAAAGAGGTATTAAGTAGCTAACTGGCTAACTGTAGGGAGATGTGGACTCTCCACCTTGGCCCCGTGTAGTAATAATCACAAGGGTCCTTATCCCTGGACGTGGAAGGCAGAGGGGAGTCAGAGTGCCGGCTGAGGACCCCCGTCTCCTTCCCCGGCTTGAAGATGGAGGGAGGGGCCACGAGCCAAGGAGCACAGGCGGCCTCTGGAAGCTGGAACAGTAAACAGGTTCTTGCCTAGAGCATGGAATGCAGCCCTGCCCACACCCTCATCTCAGCCAGTGAGTTCATTTCAGACTTCTGACCTCCAGGACTGAGACAGTGAGTGTGCTGTTTTGAGCCACCAAGGTTGTGGCACTGGTTACAGCAGCCACAGGAAATTAACCTAGTGGAGAGGGCAGAGGGCCTGGGTAGAGGAAGGGCTCCAGGCCTGCCAGGCCCCAGGTCGATGGTGCTCCTTGAACCACCAGGATGGGGTGTTTGTGCCATCGGCAGGCGCAGCCTCTCAGATGAGTCCCGTTCTCTTCCCAGCTTTCCCGGCACAGGACTTCCCCAACCTCCAGACGATGCTCACCCACAGGAACAACGCCAGGTTATCCTGTTGTGCAGCTTCCTGTGGGGTCCACAGCGCTCCAGAGGGCCGGCCTGACGCCGTCCTTGCCCAACAGGATCTGTGGGAAACAAACTGCCTCTGCCCTGGCCCTGGGCATGGGGAGCCCTCAGGGAAGGTTGAGAATTGCCCAAACCTCCTGGGTTCTCTGCCATCTCCCGAGACACTGCCCTGGGCCCCATCCCCGGCTGTGAGGAGGCACCTGGTGACAGGGGGCTCAGGGCCACAGGACAGGGACAAAGGCCCAGCAGCCTCTGTCACTCCTTGTTCCCTGCCTCCCTGCAGAGCTCCTGCCTTGGTTCCCACCACGACCCCCAAACCTCTCTTGGACCTTCTTACTCTGGCCAACCACCAAGATTGGAAAACTGCACTCTGGCTGCTCCGTGGGTGCAGCAGGGAGCCCGAGGGCTGCATCCCTTGGCGCATAGTTAATAAAAAGCCAACACGCAGCTGTGATCAGCTCCCAGGCTGTAATCGCACACTCGCATTACTCACATCATAAATACCAAAGCTGCTGGAAACGGATTTTATTATTAATAAGTCACATGGTACAAAACAATCAGAATATTCAAAGGACATTTAGTAAAAGGCTTTGTCCAAAGGACAGGCAGAAAAGGTTAAGACACAATGGATGCTTAGAAAACAGGAGAAAGACAGGAGTAAAAACAAGTAATTTGTGTACACACACGCCTGTCACACCCACACACCCCCTGGGCCCATCAGATAAGAATTCACTTGGCATCAAAACAGTGTGTGGGACTAGAGGGCCAGAGGGCTGGGAGCCAGACGGCGGGCAGCCGGAGAGGTGAGTGACTCCAGGCTGGGGCATCTATTTATTATGACAAATAAGGAAGTCCCTGCTGCCCGAGGCAAGCCCACCTCGCACACCTGGAGTATCGAACGTCATCAACGGAGGAGGTGGCTCTGGCATCTGGAGACAGGCGGTTGGCATTTCCTCGCCCACGTCCCGCCAGGAAGGGGAGACAACGCGAGCCCTGTGCTGGCTGAGCAGGCGCCTCTTCCCTGCGCAAAGTCCCAGGAAGCTGAGCCAGGCCCCCCACAGAGGAGCCCAGGGCCGGGGAGGAGCTCCTGGGCTGGCCGTGCCCAGCGCCACATTCACCTTGGCCATTTGTTCCCAAGAAAGAGACCGGCTGCTGGGGTGGGACTTCCTGCATGGCCGGTCCCCGGGGCCAGGCCCAATGGTCACCTCTGAGGGGGGCCGGGCTCTGAGGGTGTGGGGTTCTCTTGAGTTGCCCCAGAGTTTACAGGCTTCAAGGAACCAAAGCAGACAACTAAAAGCCAAAACAAACCTGAAGCCCCGGGGATTGGGAGCTTCTCCAGTGGGGGTGGGGGTGGGCGTGGGGGTCGGCGGGCCTGCTGGTCCCGGACAGCCCCTGCAGCAGTGACATCACCAGAGCTAGCAAAGAGGCACTTTCCTGCTGGTCAGTGTCTGCTGCCCACAGAGAGGCCTGAGTGAACGGCAGAGGGAGGTCCTGCTGAGCTGGGCCCTGCCAGCTCCCTCGTTCCAGCCAGCCAGGGAGGGCATGAGTGCGGGCCTCTCCTCCCGTTCCTGCCACCTGCCATGGTTCAGCTCTGGAGGCCCTGGCCCACCCCGACAGGGACGGCCCGCCTGGCAGCATACGTGGAATGCCGACCGATGAAATGCGGGGATGTGGTCACCAAAGTCCAGGGAATAGACCAAAGACACACACTGGACCTGCAGGTCCCAAGCCCTATTCCTCGACTTCCTGCCATGGGAGCCGCCAGTGGGGGCTTCAGAGCAGGGGACACTGTCCATCTTGAGAGGGGCACACAGGTGAGTCCCTGGGTGAAAGGGGGAGACTGGGGCTGATCAGATGGTCCTGAGATGGCAGCGGGGCCCACAGTGCAGAAGGGCAGGCAGGAGAGGGACCGTGGGGATCCCTGAGCCAGCTGGGCACAGCCCAGGCACCACCCCAAGCACAGAAGTCCCTGCTCCACGCTTCGAGGCAGCCTTCTTCCCAACTCGAGGGCCACTCCTGGCCCTGCCCTCCTGTGCCCTCCTCCTGCCGGCACTGGCACCACGGCCTCAGCTCTGCTCCAGGCGCTCGCTGGGCTGCACCACGGTGTAGCTCCCCTGGCCCAGGGAGAGCTGCCGGCTGAAGAAGGACGTGGTGCGCTTCGGTTTCACCGGCTTGATCTGCTCGCCTGTCGGGGAGTGAGGACCCGGGAGTGAGGACCGTACTGCGGAGAGGGCTTCCCAGGGAGGGCCCAGCCCCCAGGAAGCCTGGTTTGGGCTTCACATCTGCCAACTTTCACATCTGCCAACTTTCTGGCCTCACTCCCCCAGCCCCACTCTTCCACCTGACAGGATGGGTGGGTGGACGTGTCACCAGCCCCCAATCAGAGGCAAATCAGTGTTTGAGTTGGATGCGGGGCCAGCCGTGGTACCTGAGGAGCTTTTGCTAAAACCTATTCAAGAACAGACCGAAGAAACCAAGCACCTGCCACCTGCAGGGCGGCTGAAGGTGAGCCTCAACGAGGCAAAAGAACTCTTACAAGTTCACAATTTCAAGCAGGTGGCCAAGGTCAACACCAACAGCCGTAAGTCATGCTGCTATGGAACCTGTGACAGGAAGCGGTAGAAATGCGGCAGGCACTCCACCTCTGTGATCTTCCTCCCCCTAAGCCGTAAGCCCAGCCTAATTCTGAGAAAAACATCAAACTCCAGTGAAGGGGATCCTCCAATGTCCCTGACCCCCCCCCCCCCCCAGCTGCCAAGGTCATCAAATGGAGTCAGAAACGGTCACAGCCAAGAGGAGCCCAATACACTTGACACCTGAGCGCAGTGTGGGGTCCAGATGGTTCATGAAATAGAAGACATGAGGCTACACTAAGGACTTCAGTTAATAATACAATCAGCCCTGGCTGGGTTGGCTCAGTGGACAGAGCATCGGCCTGCGGACTGGACTGAAAGATCTGGGTTCGATTCCAGTCAAGGGCACATGCCTGGGTCGCAGGCTTGATCCCCAGTGTGGCGTGTGCAGGAGGCAGCCAATCAATGATTCTCTCTCATCATTGATGTTTCTACCTCTCTCCCCCTCTCCCTGCCTCTCTGAAATCAATAAAAACAAACTACAATATCAATATTGGTTCATCAATTACAATATATATGCCATGTTAATGGAAGATGTTAATTTTTAAAAATCAAGCAAAAAAAAGGGAAAACAGGCAATATAAGTGAACAGTAATTCATAAAGAAAACATAAATGATCAAGCACATAAAAATGGTCCAACTTCACTAGAATTCAAACAGCAACCCACACGCATCTCTCCCTGGACAATAACACCTGGATTTACCACCTCCCAGACGTGAAAGCCTAGCAACTCCCAGTGCCCGCGCGCCAGGTGTGGGCGCAGAAACGACGACCTCATCTGCGAGTGGCAATGCAGACTTCGCCAGTCCTTCCACAGGGTCCTGTCCACTGCAGACACTGGGAGTTCCTAGTCTTCCCGTCTGGACAGTCCTGTGCGAACGTCTGTGGACGCAGCACTGAGAAGGGGCAGAGCAGGACTCTTACCGCCAGGACCCCAGAGGCCTCTGTTAGGATCGCAGAGCTCAGCGGTGACGCTCACACCCAGCCCGCCTCTCAGCCAGAGGCTCCCGGCCGCCCTCCCCTCGAGCTCCCCGGGGCCTGCATACTTGTACACGAAGAGGTCACTCACCCTCCTCCACATAGTCGATGGTGGAGAGGTGCTGGATCCGGCTGCACACCACGCTGCCCTGTCTGCGTAGCTGGGGGCGCTGAGTGGGAGGTGGCAAGGAGCCGGGGGCGGAGGAGGGGCCGGAGGCGCCCTCCTGGGGGGCAGTGGGCTCTGAGGCCTGGCTCAGCTCGATGCAGTACTCGATGAGGCTGCTCATCAGTTCAGCCTGGGGAAGGGAGAGGCCAGCGTGAGGACTGGAGGGGGAGCCAGGGCCAGGCCCAGCCTTTCAGCCCCTGCAGAGCGAGAGGAGCCAGATGGCTGTCCCTGCCTCTCTCTAGTGGGGGAGGCACGTGAGGAAGCAAATACCATTCACACAAGAAAGCCAGTGGAGGCAGGAGCTCTGTGGGCCTGCAGGCAGGGCAGGCGTCCCACCTGAGGTGATGTTAGGGGTCCGTCCTGGGGCATGAGTAGGGGTCCCAGGTCTGGGAGGTGGGTGGGAAAGAGAACATTCTACTTCGGAGGCACAGGTCGGGAAGGCAGCGGCCGCAGTGGTCAGGGCAGGCGGGGAAAGAAGCCGGCTGCTATGGAGAAGATGAGATGCGGAGGGGAGGACGGGGCCAGGCAGGCCTTTGGGCTGAAGGAACTGCATGTGTGTTGGCCGGGAAAAGCCTGCAGGCCCATGAGGGGAGGAAGGCTGCAGTGAGGTCACAGGGGAGGGGTGGGTGGCTCCCTCTGAGCACATTCTTCAAAAGTGAAGCCTTCTCAACAAATGTGAAACAACACATCCTATACAATAAAAGGCTAATATGCAAATCAACCGAATGGTGGAAAGACAGATCAGTGGGGGGCAGGGCCAGCGAGCAGGCAGCACCAGGCCAGCCAAGATGGGTGCCAGTGGGCAGAGGGAGGGGATGGCGATCGCGGGCCAGCAAGGACCCCGGCGGTGACCAGCAGCGGCGTAGGGGCAATTGGGGGGCGGGGCCAGCTGCTCATCCCGATTGCCCTGCCGGTCACCTCCTGCAGAGGGAGGCCACTGGTGAAGGCAGCAATTGGCCCGCTGGTAACCTCCCACAGAGGGAGGCCAGACTGCGGCTTAGGCCGCTTCCCCTGGGGAGCCATCAGTGGGACATCCTGAGGGCTCCCGGATTGCAAGAGAGCGCAGGCAGGGCTGAAGGACCCCCCCCCCCCCCGCCGCCAAGTGCATGAATTTTCATGCACCAGGCCTCTAGTCTATATATATAAAAGGCCAATATGCTAAGTGTCCCTCCAACCGTCCGACGGGTCACTATGATGCACACTGACCACCAGGGGGCAGACGCTCAGCGCAGGAGCTGCCGTGACGTGCACTGGCCATTTACAAAGAAACAGCACTGTGGACCTGGCGCTGACAAGCAACACTCAGCTTCCCCCAAGTGGGACACAGGCCCCACCACCACTCTGGAGTGACAGCCACCAAATCACAGCCAACACTGCCGAGACCCCACAGCGCAAAATGTGGCCCACGGCCCAGCCCAGCCCAGCCTGGGAACGGTCACTGTGGGCACCAGGTAGTGATGTCACATAGTAACATCTGGCTTCCTCTTCCTAGCAACTAGCCTCCTTGGAGTTTCTTTAACCCAGGAACACAACTTGTTTTATAACCAGGTGCAAACATTTTACACTGTAACCAAATGCCTCTGAAGCGTTTTCCGTGCCTCATCTCATTTGATCCTCTCAGAAGCCCTGGAGTAGGTAGATAGGAGACTCAGTGGAATCCTAGTTTCTTTTCATTAGCCGGAAAACAGAGATTTACAAAGTTTAGAAACTGGACCCAACTAAAAAGAAGTAAGAACTGATGGACCTTGAAAATGACTTCAGGTTTTCTCACTGTGCAGAATATAGTCAAACACTGCTGCAGTTAAATATTTTACCCTTTGTTCTCCCTGCATGATCTACAATAATAATCTGCTTCGTGTTGATATTTATTGCTGTGTTGCTGACAATTATCTGAAAGAGAAGTTGGGGTGCTTCACTGGACTGCAAAATGTTTAGCTACGTCAGAAAGCAGGTCTAATTAAGCAAGTTTATTCTATATCTATAAAAGGCTAAGTTGATTAGCACATGCACAATACATATAAAGCTCTCGCTGGCGCCAATCACACATGTGTGTTTCGATCTGTTATTGTCGATCGTGAATTTGGTTGACACTTCTATTATAGAGAAAGGGCGAGTAGCGATATTAAAACATTTCTTCTAATTAACTGCCTTTCAATGTGCACGAATCCATGCACCAGGCCACTAGTGTTGTTATCAAAGGAAAAGTGCTCAAATGTCGGTAAGCACAGTCTGGGCATAGGGCAGGGATGTCAGGGGCTGACAGATCCACAGCCAGAAAGCTGTCAGTGGGGGGTGTCCCTGTCAGGCTACACGTTTACTGGGGGCCCACCTTGTGCCAGGCACAGCTGTAGGCAGTGAGACACAGCAGGGACTCCCAAGAACAGAACCCACTGTGGGGAGCAGGGTAGCCCCCTGGTGACAGGTGTGGTCCAGACCTGCCTACCCACAGTGCAGCCCGAGCCTCTCGGAGCAACACAACCCACCCTGGGCCCAAACCCTGCATGGTCCAGAAGGAAGAGCCAGCGTCCTGTTCTCCAGACCCGCCTCCTTTCCCCATCAAGGGAGTGGGCAGTGGGCTGGGCAGGCGGGACAGAGGGCCCTGAGCTGCAGCACAAAGGAAAGCCCTCCAAGTTCCTCTAGCACAGCGTGAGGCTCCTGAGCTCAGGGCGACAGCCATTACAACAGCCACATTCAACACAATTTACTATCCATTCACGATAAAATGCAGCAAGCCAGGAACAGAGGGCACTTCCTGTTCATCTATGAAACACCCACAGCTAACAGCACACGTATGAGAGCGGGACTGAACGCTCTTAAGATGAGGAGCAACTCAGGATGTCTGCTCGCAGGGACTCAACTCTACTGGGGCCTGAGTGACTGCCATCAGGCCAGGCAAGAGGCATGCAGATTGGGAAGTCAGATACCCCTGTCCCTACTCACAGACGACAAAACTGTCAACAGAGAAAATCTACAAAAAGCTACTAGAACTAGTGAGTGAGTTTAACAAGCTTGTAGGGCATAGGACGTGTGGGTAACAGAAGCAACTGCATTTCTATATACCACAACGAATATCTAGAAATTGAAGTTATTGAAGTTTAAAACACACCACCTACTATGCAGTTTCAAAAAGCTGCATAGCACCAAAAAGAAAAAAGAGAAAAAGAAATAGGGGTAAATCTAATAGAAGACGTACAAGATGTATGTGCCAAAAACTATATTAGTGGAAGAAATCAAAGACCAATAAGTGGAGACAATACAAATAAATGACCTGGATGACTTAAAAACATCTCTGCAAAAGACATTGTTAGGAAAACGGAAAGTCAAGACACAGACTGAAAGAACACTCTCGCAAAACCCACATCTGATAAGGGACTGGTATGCAGACTATGTAACAAGCTCACTACTCAGTAAGAAAACAACTCAATAAACAAAGGACAAATCATTTCAATAGACACTCCATCAAAAGAGACGTATGGACAGCAAATAAATACATGAAAAGATGATCACATCATTAGTCGTTAGGAAAATGCAAAGTAAAACCACAATGCGTCTCCCTCCCTCCCTTCCACTCTCTCTAAAAATCAATGGAAAAATATCCCTAGTTAGGATTCACAACACACACACACACACACACAACCCCCACATAAATGACACATCACTATTACAAAGTAATGAGAATGGCAAACAAGCAAATGAAACTGACAGTACTAAGTGCTGAGCAAGGACGCAAGTGTCTGGAACCCTCAGACACTGGTGGAAACGCAAAATAGGACAGTCACTTAGGAAATAGTCTGATAGTGTCTAGTAAAGCCAATCACATGTTTATCATATAACCCAGCGATCCACACCCACGTGTTTACAGAAGAGAAATGAAGACATAAGACCCCACAAAAGCCTGTGCATAAATGTTTACAGCACCTTTATTCACAAAACCCCCAAACTAGAAACAACCCAAGCATCCTCCCACGGGTGAAGAGCTCACCTGCAGTACGTCCACACAGTACTAATCAACAACAGAAAGGAACGCAATGGGGATGAATCTCACAGCATGACGCTTCGGGAGCGGCCAGGCTCAGAAGGCTGCAGACAGTGTGGATACTGTAGGGCTGTACCACAATTTATTTTCATCAATTCACAGGTGATGGACATTTGTGTTGTTTCCAATTCTTTGGTTATTATAAACGAAGCTGCTCTGAACACTACAAGTCTTTCTGTGAAACATCTTCGTTTCTCTTGGGTAGAATGTGTAGGCACTGTATGATAAATGTATTTATAGGACATTTTGGAGAAAGAAAAACTCTAGGGATAGCTAAGGGGAGGTGTCAAATAGCGGAAGAGATAACTCTGCAATCAGAAGAGGAATGTACAAAACCATTTTAAAAAGGCAACTCCAAAGGAAAACTGGTGAGAGATTTCAACGGAGAGTCTGTCCAGATGATGAGTGAAGATATAAAAGGTGCTGAGCACCCTCACGGGGGCGGTGGGGAATGCCAACTGAAGCCATAAAGAGCTTGGGGGTGACAGAAATAAGGCCAATAAGAAACGGGCAAAAGATGTGAATGGCTGGTGCCGCTCAGTTGGTCTGCGTGTCATCCCACACACCGAAAGGTGGCGGGTTCAATTCCTGGTCAGGGCACATACCCAGGTTTCAGGTTCAATCCACAGTCGGGGCTTGTGCAGGAGGCAACCAAGCAATGTCTGTCTGTCTGTCTCTCTCTTTCTCTTAAAAAAAATATGAACAGGCATTTCACCTCTAGGAAGATAAACAGCAAATAAGCTGCTCCATAGCTTGTCTGTGGTGGTGGTAGTTGTCAAAACTCACTCTTAAAATGGATGCATTTTATGGTAAATTATGCCTCAATGAAGTTGAATAAAAAAACAAAAGAAAATAATTATAAGGAGATACCACTACTCACCCACCAGAGCGGCTAAAATGAAAACAAAAAGGCTGCTAGCCTCGGCCCATATGGCTCAGTTAGTTGGGTGCTGCCCTGTGCACTGAAAGGTGGCTAGTTCAATTTCTGGTCAGGGCATATACCTGGGTCATGGTTCGATCCCCGGTTAAGGCGTGTGCAGGAGATAGCTGATCAATGTTTAGCTCTCACATCAATGTTTTTCTCTTTCCCTCTCCCCCTTCCTCACTCTCTAAATCAATAACAATTTAAAACCAACCCCCCCGCAGACTGGTAACACTAGGGGTTGGAGCTTGTTTTATCAAGCTCTCATCTACCCCCGCGAGTGCAGACTGGTGCCTCTGCTTTGGAAACTGGCAGTGTCCACAGAGGCTGAGCACGGCCCACTGTGACACAGCCACTGCACTCCCGTGGACCCAGACAGGCAGCACTGCCTGCCACAGTCCCGAACCAGAACCAGTGCCCATCAGCTACAGAATGAGGAGTCCAGGGTAAGCTCACAGACTCAATGCTGAGCGAGACACCAGCCACAGGAACACCCTGGGGGAACCCACTGCTAGAAGGTTCCAAGACAGACAGAATGACTCTGGCATGATACAAGGCAGGACTGGGGGGTGTTTCTTCAGTGGCGGAAAGGGCTGGAAGGGTGCTTGAGGGGTCTCTTAGGGTCCTGGCTCTACTTCCTAATCTGAAAGGTGGCACATGGGTTTGTTTGGGGAAAATTTATTGAGTTATACACTTAGGGTTTGGGCACTTTCCTGTATGTATATTATAATTCAATACAATATTTACTTAAAAAAGAGGTCTGAAGTAGTAATGTAAAAATTACGGTCATCAGCATAAAGATGGGGTAGCGAAGTGGTCAAAGCCGTGAGAGGGAAGAGCTCCTGGACATAAGCAGGGAGAGAAGTCCCTGGAGAGGCCCCGGAAAGGAGGGCCAGCAGGGGACAGGAGGCCAGAGGTCGGGGAGCTGCAGCAGGGGACAGGAGAGGGGTCTCCAGGAGCACAGAGTTAAGCTGAGACAGAGAAGGAAGACAGACACCTGTGCACCACCCAGGCAAGGCTGAGTCTGCTGGGCTTAGAGCAGGGAAGGACAGAGTGCAGGGGGAGGGCAGGGAGCAGGGGGAGGGCAGGGTGCAGGGGGAGGGCAGGGAGCAGGGGGAGGGCAGAGTGCAGGGGGAGGGCAGGGAGCACGGGGAGGGCAGAGTGCAGGGGGAGGGCAGAGTGCAGGGGGCAGGGAGCAGGGGGAGGGCAGGGTGCAGGGGGAGGGCAGGGAGCAGGGGGAGGGCAGGGTGCAGGGGGAGGACAGGGTGCAGGGGGAGGGCAGGGAGCAGGGGGAGGGCAGGGAGCAGGGGGAGGGCAGGGGGCAGGAGGAGGGCAGGGAGCAGGGGGAGGACAGGGTGCAGGGGGAGGACAGGGTGCAGGGGGAGGACAGGGTGCAGGAGGAGGGCAGGGAGCAGGGGGAGGACAGGGTGCAGGGGGAGGGCAGGGAGCAGGGGGAGGGCAGGGTGCAGGGGGAGGGCAGGGGGCAGGTTGGCTGCAAAGGGTTGAGGGACGGGAAGGGAGACTCAGAGTGGAAAGCCTGCAGGGTCTAGGGGCCCCAGGCGCGGCAGGCGGCTGTGGGATGTGTGCTTTCAGGGACAGTCCCTGGGCGCTGTTACCTGCAGAGGGGCTGAGAGGACAGGGAAGAGGAACACCATCCTGACGGGCCCTGTGGGAGGGCAGCTCTCCCGGAAGAGGGGAGGGGGCTGGTTGGGGGTGAGGTGGATGACGGTGCTGAATGAACTGGACAGTAGATGAAGGTGCTACAGGTGCAGAGGGCCCTGACCTTTCTGTGTCTGCCCCTCATCTCAGAGCAGCCAACCCTCAGGGGCCCAAGGACAGAGGGAGTTGGCGGGGGTGGTCGCACAGCACTGGGAAGCCCTCAACACACAGCCGCCACCGGTGTGTGTGACACTCCAGACCAGGCCCAGCTAACTCGCGAGGGTGGCTCCAGGCCAGTAGAAGCCAGCGCCCTGGTCCCCTGGACCTCAGCGGCCCTCTCACCTCCTTGCCAGCCTGGAGTCTCCCATAGGCTGGGACCCCTTGACCCGAGCCTCCCCCGGCCCCACCCCCAGTGCAGGCCACCCCACTACCTGCTTGGAGTAGATCTTGAGCAGCTTGTTGACGGGGGTGCCCTCATTGCTGCCATCGAACTCCAGCCACAGGACAGACTCCTCCTCCTCGGGGGACGTGTGGTCCCAAGACAGTTCCTGGAAACGCAGGCCCAGCAGGACGTGCTGGTCCGCGGGAGAGGCAGAGCGTGGACCCCTGGGCAGAGGTCTGCTCCCTGCCCCACCTGCCTCGGCGCCACCAGAAGGGGACTCCTGGCTGTTTAACGCTAAGGCTGAGTCTGAATTCGTGAGTTTCTCCAGGGAGAGGGGTCCCTGCTTCCCTCAGACCCTGGAGGGGGCGGGTCCAGGGCGGGTGACACCCTGACCACAGTGCGGCTCCCGTGGGCCAAGCCCAGCAGGGCAGTCACGTGGGGGAAGAGGCGAGGGGGAGGGAGGCCCAGAGGTGGCCGAACTGCTCTGCTGGCTGCGGAGGGGCTCCTGTGCAGGTGTAGAGAAGCTGCCCACAGGGCGGCTGCCAACACCCCCTTCTCCACAGGCAGCCAATGCAGGTGAGAGCAGGACTCGGACCGCCCAGGAGGGCTCCTGGTCGTGGGCATTTCTGGAAAACCAGCAGCTGGTCGCCCGCCATTGGAGGGTGGAACAGCCAGGCCTGACAGAGTCCCTCCCGTCAGAGGCCTCGTCCCAGCTGCAGCCTCCCTGCCTGGGCAGCCACGGCCCCGCACACCGGGCTGACCCAGGGCAGACCCAGGAAAGCCCGCTGGACGACAGTGAAGCCCAGGGACATCTGAGGGAGGGAGGGGTCCTCTCGGACGGCCACCCACCCTGCCCCAGGGCCAACCACAGGCCCAGGGAAACCTGGAGGCCTGGGTAAGGACCCCACTCCCCTCCTCGCCACTGAGACCCCAGGTCCCACCGCAGAGGAGCCGGAGGTACCTTCTCCCTGTTGTCGATGACATGCACACCCTCCAGACTGATGGCTACAGTCACCGGCTTCCGTCCGCCCCGGTGCAAAAAGCTCTGCGCTGGCTTGTCGACCTCGCCGTGGAAGAAGGCACACCTGGGGGAGGGGAGCTGGGGTCAGCCTGCCCCTCCAGCACCAAGCAGGCGGCTCAGCGCGTGGTTCCTCCGCCAGCGAGTGCTCTGGCCAGGCCCTTCGGTGACTGAAGGCTAAAGGGAAACGCGCCCCAGGGGAGGAAGAAGGCTTGGAGGTGGTGGCATCGGAGCCGGTGTGCAGGACGGGAGGTGAGCAGGCAGGAGGTGGAACTGAGCGGCACACAGAAGGGGCACCACAGGCAGAGGGCAGAGCATGAATCCAGGAGTGGACAGAGCAGGTGATGTTAAGGGAGCCGCCAGGAGCCCGAGGACCAGGGCTGAGGCTGCTGGAGGTGGCCAGGCCGGGTCAGGGCTGGGAGAGCCCCCACCCCTTCAGCAGCAGAGAGGGGTCAAGGCTGCACCTGCTTGGGGCCCACGAGGGGCAGGAACTGCCCAGGGAAGCAGCTTCGGGGCTTGACCCGGAGAAGGGGAAAGGGTGAGTGGCCTTGGGGTGCCACCCACTGAGCTGCCAGCCTCTCCCTCCTGCCCGCCGTGTCCTCTCCGCGCCCGTGGCTGCCCTGGCCCTCCCCGCTTGCCCTTGGCGAAGCCAGAGTCCTGGTAGTCCCACCTCTGTGACTGCCGGCACTGGCACCGTGGGCGGCACTGAAGACAAGCGCTCACCACCTGCAGTTACTGAGCGCAGCCTTTGTCAGCCCCGCAGTCTCATGCCTGGGAGACCTCACAGGCCTGGCCGAGGGCGGGGGAAACTGAAGCAACCAGAGGAGGGGCCACTCACCACCCTCAAGTTTTCACTCTACTGGGCCACCGTATCAGCACACACTTCCTGTCACTGAATTAAAAACTTTGTCCCCACCGCACGCACACGCTGCTCATTCCACAGCACGGCTCCTTGGGGAAGCTGGCTACACTCACTCTCCCCGCCGCCTCCTCCACGATGCTGGGGCCAAGGACCACTGTCAGCCACACAGGACGTGTCGAACTTGACCCTGAAGCAGCAGCACGGGAGGCTGGTCCTGGACACCGCCCTTTGCTTGGCTTGCAGAGTCCCTCCCGCCTTGCTGGCTGGGTCCTCCTTCCGTCCACTCACCTCCTTGACCGTCCCTTTGGTCCCGATTTCAAACACCATCCACGTGCTGATGACTCCCCAGTTACTACCAAACTCCAGACCCAGAAACTCGGAACAGCCACCTGGGTGTCCAGCGAGCGTCTCGGGCCAGAGGAGGCCCGGGCTGTGGCTGCCGGGACGGTGCTCACCCGTAGTAGGGAAGCTCGTGGCACTTGGTGAGGTAGGCCTGGTAGTGGGTCCTCAGCGACGCCTCGCACTCGCTGTCGCTGCTGACAGCTTCCTTCACCTGGCGGTAGGCGCTGAGCAGGCCCTGCTCGCTGGTCCCAGCCCTGGCCCCACGGCCCCGGAGGGCAGCGAAGAGCCCGTGGCCTCGCTTACACAGGTGGGCGGGGAGGAAGGAGTCCAGCCTCTCCCTGTGGAGGAAGGAAGATGAGGCTCAGCATGAAGCTCCGGGGCTGACGTGCCCATGGAGGGGAGGGCAGACACGAACCGCCAAGGGATCCCACTGCTGCCATCTCAACAGCACACCTGACGGGCGGGAGGCCTGAAGGAAAAGTCAGGAGATGAAGAGCTCAAACCAGGCCCGCCCCAGAACCAGGCTGGGCTGGAGGGTTCCACACAACGTCTGGGTCGTGAGTAAGGAAGATTGGATTCCTGAACTAGTGGAACTTTCACAACCAAAAATGGTACAAGTGACCCAGAGCTACCAATGTTTTATTCTGCCAAAGAGGGATGTAAGAAGACACCAACCTACAATCCATGGGTGCAGGTGCGTGAAAGAAAGCGCATTTGCACTTACTCACAGAGGAGGAAGGAATCTGGGCGTGACTGTGTCCCTCCACCCCGGGCAGCCCAGCGACTGCAGGCCGATTCCAGGCCGCACACTGGTGGCTCTGCGTAAGCCACACTTGGTGTCTGGCCTCGGTGTCTGCGCGCTGAGCGCCCTCGCCAAGCCTCGGCTTCCCACCCCTAACCTAAGGACGCTGGTGTCTGCACCCACGGAAGGGCACTGGCATGTGTCAAACAAACATCCCTGCAGCTGTCGTTTCTGATGAGGAGGGGAGGGTCTCTGCTGGGGCTTCCGGAGGACCACAGCCCAGCCATGGGGGCGGGAGGGGGGAGAGGCCCGGCCGCAGGGCGGCGTGAGGAGGGGTCACCCAGCTGGTGTCAGGGCCAGCCCTCAGGCTGAGGCCTCCTGACGCCAGGACCCTGCAAGACCTAAGACCAACTGTAAGCAGGATTCTGGGGCGAACCCTCCCACCCGGCACCCCGGCCCCAGGCCACGCTGGCCTTCACCTCAAGGTGCAGGCCGTGGGCTGGCCGGGCTGGAAGGGCCCGAGCTGCACGCGGCACACCAGGGCGCCCAGGGCCTCGCAGTCCTCCACGTCGCAGGGGTACCGCGCCGCCAGCACATTGCCCTTGGCCTCCTCGTAGAGCAGCCGCAGGACCTCCTCGTCGTGGATCTGTGCGGCAGGGGGGGCTGCTCAGCTAGGTCAGGGCACCCGTGTCCAGGGATGCAGGGACAAGGGGAGGCTAGACACAGGGCACCAGACCTGCCTGGGGTTCGCGGCCTCACCTGGAGCTCCCGCCGCTTTGGGAAAAACACGTTCCTTCGGAACTGCAGGGAAGGCTCGTCTGGGGGGAGAGGCTGGGGTCACTGCCCAGCCCTCTCCCGACTGGCCCGTCCCCGACCCCCCGGCTCTCCAGCCACGACTGAGGAAGCCTGAGGGCTGTGCAGAGTGGGGGGGTGGCTGATCTCGACAAGCTCGCTGACCTCCAGCCCCTCCTCTCCTGGGCTCCCCTCAGGTCCCCGGGCTCCGCTGCCAGGAGAGGCTGAGGGGCCTGGGAGCCGGTGCTTCAACCCAGGTGGCCCTGAGGCGGGGCCGGGAGCACGCTCACCTGTGGCCACATCGTCGTCCGGGGCGTCGGTGAAGCGCAGCAGCAGTTCTGGCCACTGGCGGCCCAGCTTGTAGGGCTGGTGCTTGGGCTTCAGCTGCACCTCTGCAGGCGAGAGGGAAGCGACCGTGCAGCCTCTGCCAGGGCGGCGGGACAGCGAGCGCACGGCCCGGGCACACGCAAGCTCACACGCAACTGCCGCCCGCCCCACACGCAAGCGCAATTGCCACCCGCCCCTCCGCAACATGATGGAGTCGCGGTCAATGTCAACAGAGCAGGTACTAAAAGTCCAGAACCATTTAGGGGTATGCTCTGCAATGCCCCATCCTCATTGCATCCAGAGAGAAAGTGAGGCTCAGAGCGGTTAGGTTGCTTGTGCAAAGTCATACAGCAGAGGCAGCCCTTGACTGTTCTCTACCACTGCCTGGGTAGGCCGAGCCGAGGCTGCGCCGAGGGCAGGTGTGGGTGGCAGTGCAGATGGACCGGGCACTGCCATTAGGAAGCAGAGCCCGAAGCTGGTAACTGAGAATCCAGGGGCTGCCCTCCCCTGGCCCTGGCAGAGCCTGGTCTCCCCCACAGCCCCCACCTCCAGCCTCTCCCCGGGGAGCTCCAGCTGACCTTCTGACCTGCACACTCCTGGCCTCCGTGCCCACGATGCCAGGCCGCCCAGCTCCCCTCATCCCCTTCTCTCGCTCCCTCTCCCACTCAGGCCTCCGTCAATCACTTGAACATTCCCAGCTCGATCTGGACTCACTGAAGTCCAGAGGGATGGGGCCTGCCCAAGGCCATCAGAGTTAGTGGCTGAACTAGAACAGAGCTCTGCCCACTGAGCCTCCTGCGCCACATTTTTATTTATTTATTTATTTATTTATTTAAATATATTTTTATTGATTTCAGAGAGGAAGGGAAAGGGAAGAGATAGAAACATCAATGATGAAAGAGAATCACTGATCAACTGCCTCCTGCACACCCCCTACTGGGGATCGAGCCCACAACCAGGGCATGTGGCCTTGACCGGAATCGAACCTGGGACCCTCAGTCCACAGGCCGACGCTCTATTCACTAAGCCAAACTGGCTAGGACCCCACACTTTAGACTGCAGGTTCCCTGGGAGCAGGGACACCTCCGATCCTGCTCCCACTGTAATCCCAGCATCTAGACGGCTGCCCAGAACGAGGGGTGGGCTCTGCACTCACTGGTGAGACGAATGACCAGCTGCGAACGTGGACACACTGGAGGAGTGGACCTGAGGCAAGGGTGCTTCCTTCTGCCTATGGCCCAGCCCTGACCAGCCTTAAACTCCCAGCCCCTGCAGCTCAGAGAACTTCCATTCTCAGAACAGGACTCTGCTGACCCCAGGGTCCGACACATTTCCAGATGGGGCCTTTCTGCCTGGAAACTGTCACCCAGACAGACACACGGTCCCTGGAGCGCTGTTCCATGTAGAGTGACAACGGCATTGAGAAGGCCAAACCCTTCCAAACATCCAGCTCACAGGAAGAGCAGCTTTGGCCTACGGCGCCCCCTCCCTGCCTCACAGCCCTGGGCATCCGTGAGCTCACCCGCTCTGGGGGTGGGGAGGGGGTGGGGCAAAGGTTCTGAGGGCCGAGTCAAAGCTCAAGTGGCCTTTCGGTCCCCCTCAGCCCAGCGAGGGAACAAAGTGGGCACTGACTTCCTGCGGGGGCCTCTGGCCACCCTCCTCCTGCGAGGCAGGGCCCCAGGGCGACCAGGCCGCAGGGCCACACAGGCGGTCCATTCACGTCCATGAGGGGGAGCAGGAATGTGATGAGGAGGGAGGGGGCAGAGGAAGTGGGAGGAAGGAACAAGCCGTGTCCAGCTGTAGGGACAGGAGCCCGAGGCAGGGCCGGCCATGGGAACCACCACCCCCAGCTTTACAAAAACACCAGCCCAGGGGCCCGCAGTCCCGGCCAGGAGCACGGAGGGCGACGGAGGGGCAGCTGGGCTGGGGGGGAGCGGCCGGAGGAGACTGGTCAGCAGGAAGAGGTGGGCGAGAGCAGCAGCTGGGCAGGAAGCTCCAACGGCTGGGCAGGGTGGGGGGGGGGGGACAGGCACCCACTTTCCCACCAGGCTAGCTGACCCCCGCCAGGGGAGAGGCATAAACCCCAACCACTAGGGACCCCAGGGATCAGTCACCCCCTTCTTTTTTTCTTTATTGATTAAGGTATTACATATGTGTCCCCCCCACCAACCCCCACCAGTCACCCCTTCTTGTCCCTATTCCTCTATAAGGAAAGAGAAAGTTTAAGCTCAGAAAACATGCCTGGCCCTGGCTCCAGCTGGGGTGCTTCCTTCCCCCGGCCCTCCCCCTGTCCAAGCCCGGAGGCTGGAGGCCCTATTCAGAGGCCCCAGGGAACCCCCAGCCCCTCCTCCCAGGCCTGAGCGTCTGGGGAGCCACTGCCCTCAATCCCATGCCATCCCCGCCCTGGGAACCTCAGCCTGAAAGGGCAGGACACTGGTGGTCACAGGCCAGAAACCGAAGTCAGCTCCCACTCATCCTGCCTTCCCCATGCTCAGGGAACATCTCATCGTCAGCGGTGGCAGCTGCCCGGGCTGGGTACCACCCTCCTCCCTGCCCTCAAGAGCAGACGCAGTTCAAAGAGGTCAGCTGTGGGCCACCCAGGCTTCTGTTCTGACCTTGGTCCTACCTCTCGCTGGTCCCACCACCTGAAACCTCAATCTGGGCCAGGAGGATAAGGTGAAACTCTGCTCACGAAATGCCAGCTCAGGTGGCGGCACAGACCATGTGCTCGGGGCGTGCAGACCACTCCCCTCCCTGTCTCCTAGCCCTACTCCTCCTGCCCCAGGCTCCAGACTGCTGAGGCTGCGAGCAGCTCAGCCCCTCCTCTGCCACCAGCAGAAAGGAGGTGGGGGCAGAGGAGCCAGGCATCCTCTCAGGGCTCTGGGCCCTCAAAAGGGTGGACAGACAGCTCCAGGACCCACACAAGTCCCGCCTTTCCCTGATGAAAAGTGGCCACAGGTTCTGGAAGCTGATCAGTAACCTTCCAACCTTCCCGCCTGGACTTCTCATGGCCAAGCCTTACCCAGCAGAGGGGACACCAGCCAGAGCGCGAAGATCTCCAGGGCAATGTCCGGGAGCTGCAGGACCTCCCGGATGGCGCGGTGCAGCTCGTGGGCACTGAGGGATGGCAGGTTCTCCACTGCCAGGGGCACCACAGTGTCATCCGCCAGATACACCAGCACGTCAGCTGCTGCAGTGGAAGCCAGGCAGGGTCAGCTGGGCCAGTGCTCAGGCACAGGCATGTCCCACTGGGGCTGGAGCCCCCACTCCACACCCTTGGGTGACCTAGGCTACACTCCAGAGACAGTCTCCAAAGGACCCTGTGAAGAATTCTGTTAGGATTTATTCAAGATGCTCAAACCACCCAGAAACCCAGCAACTCTGCCCCAGGGACTGGTCCCTAACCCCCGAAGGTTCAAATTAGGGCTGGCCACACACACACTCCCCTGGCAGCCCCAAGGGCTGTTCTGTGCTTCCTCCATGAAGGAGAACATCGGTGGGGATGGAGGCAGATGGGCTTAATCCATCAGATTTACAGCAGTTGGTGTATCAGGTTGGGAGGGGGAGAGCTGGGGACCCACTATTATCCCAGGGCAAGTTGCTGTCTCTCTCTGGCCCAGGCTAAGATGGGAACTGAGGATTCAAGGCCAGTCCAGGGCAAAGCAAGACCCAGGGCTCAGCTCCCTTTGAACTCTTCAAGCCTCAGAACGCAATACCATGGCTTTCAGGATAGGCCAGGGGAAGGACAAGTTGAGCCTTCCCTGTGACAGCCTCTGGGATTCCTATTTGGAGCCCAGAGCCACAGGGAGACCCTTGGAAGAGCAGCCAGATGCAAACCCCCATCCCTGGAACCGCAGCTGCCCTGAAGGAGCACTGAGCGTGGAGGCCAGTATATTCCGGTTCAAGTCCTCGGCCGGCTCCTGGCTAGCTGGCTGACTTCGGCAGGTCAGTGTGAGTTAGGCTGCCTCACCCGTAAAGCTGGGCTAAGACCCCTCCCTCAAAGAGTGGCTGTGAATCAAAGAGTGGAGTTGAAGCCTGTGAAAGGTGAGGGCGTAGCTTATCATTAATACAAGGGAAGGTGCTTTTTAGATCCCCAGTCTGTTCCCCAACAGCTACTTTCTTTTAAAAAAAAAAGTATTTTTATTGATTTCAGAGAGGAAGGGAGAGGGAAAGATAGAAACATCGATGATGAGAATCATAGATCCGCTGCCTCCTGCACGCCCCCTACTGGGGATCAAGCCCGAAACCCCCGCATGTGCCCTGACCAGGAATGGGAACTGTGACCTTCTGGTTCATAGGTCAATGCTCAACCACCGAGCCACCCTGGAGGCAGCAGCTAAAGGGTGTCCCAAAATTCACGCAAGATTTGAATTTTACGCCATTTGTGCCGTAAAGTGTTGCCAACGAAAAAAAAAGGTAGCATGACAGCTGACAGTTCAGGGTTGTTAAAAATGGAGTGCTACACGAAAGAACAACGCGTTGTCATTGTTGAGCAATATTTTAAAAATAATGAAGGTTTGGCAGCTACAGTTCGCAACTTTCGTGCAAAATATGGTCGGGATAGTGATTTAACTTCATCAACTGTGAAGAGATTAATTAAAACATTTAGGGAGACTGGATTATTAGTGATCTTAAACACCCTGGCCGTCCTTCAACAAGTCGTTCAACACAAAACATCGAAGCAGCTCGTGAGAGTGTAGCTGAGAGTCCAGGGACATCAATTCGGCACCGTGGTCAAGAATTGGACATTTCGAGAAGCTCTCTACAGCGTATTCTCACAAAAGATCTGCATCTTCCTGCTTACAAAGTTCAATTGACTCAATAACTGAAGCCTACTGACCACGCACAGCGAAGAGAGTTCGCTGAATGGATTATGGAACAACAACAAGTGGATGCTGATTTTTCGAACAAAATCATCTTCAGCGATGAGGCTCATTTTCATCTTGATGGCCTGGTTAATCAACAAAATTGTCGCATTTGGGGTTCAGAAAATCCACGAGTGATTGTTGAGAAACAAATGCATCCACAACATGTCACTGTTTGTTGCGGATTTTGGGCTGGAGGCATCATCGTACCATTCTTCTTCGAAAATGCGGCTGCTCAGGCAATAACAGTTAATGGTGCTCGCTATCGCGACTTGATAATCCATTTACCCGATATGCTATTCCATACATACTCCTATACTGTATACTTTATGAATCAATAAAAAATTTACAATTTTTCATTATAAACTTGTGTTTTCTATCAACATTCTTGCATGAATTTTGGGACACCCTTTACTTTCTTGGGGAATCATAAAATAATCTCCAGGAGGCTGAGTTTCAGACCCACTCTCAGGCAGGGAAAACCAAGTCACCGAAGGCTCTGGTATCCTGTGACACAACCTCTCCAGGGCCCAGTTTCCTTCCTATAAGATGAAAATAATGACCCCTGCTTTCAAAAGGGTGTTTGTGTGAAAGAAATCCAACAAAGAAAGTGACCGTGTCACTTTTCATTCATAAGACTTGAATTTCACAGCTACGCGTAACAAGCTCATTTTACAAAGGAGGAAAGGGAGATTCCAGAAAAGTACCGGACCTGGCCAAGGAGCACAGTTGGTTAGTGTCATCCTGATACGCCACGGTTGTGGGTTTGATTCCAGTAAGGGCACATACAATGAATGCATCAATAAGTGGAACAACAAATCAATGTCTCTCTCTTTCTAAAAATCAATTTAAAATTTTGTTTAAAAAAGAGTACCCAGCCCGAGCTGGTTTGGCTCAGTGACTAGAACGTCGGCCTGTCGGCTGCTGGACTGAACGGTCCGGGTTTGATTCCAGTCAAGGGCACATGCCCAGGTTGTGGGCTCACCCACGATGGGGGGCGTGCAGGAGGCAGACGATCAATGATTCTCATCATTGATGTTTCTATCTCTCTTGCTCCCCCTTCCTCTCTGAAATCAATAAAAATATATTTAAAAAAAAGAGTAACCAACTTGTAGCCTAGTAACAGTACCCAGGACCTCGGATAGACTTGGGTCACTTTTCCACACCTCAACGTATCTTATTTGTTAATGAACACAGATTCTCTTTAATGGAGCAGATGAGGAGCCAGGGCCACCCCTCCGGGCTGGGGCCCTAGAAGGGGACAGCGGGGAGACGGGGACAGGAACCCACCTCGGGCTCCCACGGAGGACACACTGCTTCGATGGGACCGCTCGGCGGGGCCGGGCCCGGCACTGCCGTCTGTCCCGTCCATCTGCGGGGGGAACGAGAAAGGGCAGTCACTGGGGGTCCGGGTTGGGGCTCTCGCTGAGGAAGGAAGGGGTCCCGGGCGGATCTGCGACAGTGAACACCGGCGGCTGGAGGCGCTGTGCGCAGAGGAGAGGGGTGCGGACGCGGGTCCTCAGCCAACGCCAGGTCGGGGCTGGTGGGAGGGTCGGGCCCTGGCGGGCAGCAGAGGGTGGAAGCCCGGCTCGCCCGCAGCCCAGGCAGGGAGGGCACCGCGCGACCTCGGGGCGGGGGCGGGGACGGGCGTCGCAGCGCTCTCACCTCGCAGGGACGCAGTGCCAGCCGCCTCCGCCCCGGCTGCTGCCTGGACTCCGACCCCCAGCTCCGGTTCGGCTCGGCCGCCCGCCAGGACTCCGACTCCCCGCCTCGGGCTCCAGCTCCCGGGCTGCGACGCGGAAGCCCGGGCAGAGGAAGCGCCGCGCTGCAAGCCCCGCCCCCCGGCCCGCGGGAGCCAATGGGAGCCCGGGGCCGCCACGCACGCGCCCTACCCGGTGCCCGCGCGTCCACGGCCGCCCGCGGTCCTGCGCATGCGCAGGCCTGGCAAGCCTGGGTCACACCCTGGGATGGCCGCGCTGCGAACCCCTGTGACCAAGGCCGAGTGGCCCCCACACCGATGGCCTCTAACAAGGTGTGGGAGGTTCCAGGCAATCGGGGATCTGGGCGTAGTGACTGGGCCTGTTCCCCTCCTGGGACGCGGCGGGTTCACACTGTGCTGGGTGATGGGTGCTGGGTGCAGGTGACCCAGGCAGCCGCCTGTGCTGCAGCACCCGTGAGGGATGACGGGCCCTTCGCTGTGGTCAGGAGACTTCGCCCCTGTCCTGACTCCTCCTGGTCAAGCCCCTTCGCCTCCGGGCCTGTTTCCTCGTCTGTGAAAGGGGGATGCCCTCCAAGAACCTGCCGCTTATATGCCAGGCCGGGCACCTGCGCGCCTGCCGCCTTAGACACGGGCTCAGAGACCGCGAGGCCTCCCCGAGGCCGGGAGAGGCGCTGGGGCTGGACGAGCAGGTGTGAGCCGCCTGTCCCCAGGGCCACGTCGCCAACATGCCCTGGCAATGCCAGCTTGTGCGCCTGAGGGGTGGATCTCGGGGAGAAAAACAGGTCCATGGGGCGCCTTCCTGACCAGAGGAACAGGAGGTTGTTCCAAGTGGCCACAGTGAACGTGGCGATCGGCAGACCAAGCGGGGTTTGCGGAGCGGGGACGAGTGGCCACCAGGCCCTGCTTCCCTGGCATCAGGGGCAGCCCCAGCTCCTAGCTCGGGCCTCGTTGCCTCGGTATTTGGAACAGCTCTTAGCCGGCTCTCAGGACCCACTCGAGCCCATTACAATGCCCTCCTTTGCAGAAGGAGCCGAGGACCCAGAGACGCTCAGATGTGAGCTGGAGAAGCGGGCGCAGTGGGAGCCGGCATCTCCGTCCTGGTTCTCAGCTCTGACCCTCCGCCCGGGCCGGCTCGGCGGCCTCCCTAACCTGCTGGCGCAAAGTGAGCAACAGCTCGGTGCAGCTGAGCGCTCACTGCCTGCGGGCCGGCTAGCAGGGGAGAGGGACCTGGGTGAGACACGGAAGCTTCTGGCTTATTTATTTTTTAAAGTGTTAAAATTTTTTAAAATATATTTTTATTGATTTTAGAGAGAGAGGAGAGGGAGAGGGAGAGAAACATCAATGTGAAATAGAAACACGTTTAAAACTACGTAAGATGCCGAAACTGGTTTGGCTCAGTGGATAGAGAGTCGGCCTGCGGACTGAAGGGTCCCAGGTTCGATTCCGGTCAAGGGCATGTACCTTGGTTGCGGGCACATCCCCATTGGGGGGTGTGCAGGAGGCAGCTGATCGATGTTTCCCTCTCAGCAATGTTTCAAAGTCTCTATCCCGCTCCCTTCCTCTCTGTACCAAATCAATAAAATATATTTAAATAAATAAATAAATAAATAAAACTACGTAAGATGACAAGATTGCCTTAAAAATTATAAAATGCCACAAGCAGGAAGGGAACTGTCCTCAATTCCTGGGCATCTCCTGTGCATAGGCCCCCTCCCACTCCTCATGGCCCTGGGAGTGGAAATCAGAGTAACAGTAGCTGCCTTCTGGGGGGCATATAGGATATGCCAGACCCAGCCTAAGTGCTTTAATCCTTAGAACACACTGAGTATATATCTCCATTTTATGATGATAAAACAGAATAAAAAAGATTAAGTAACAAAGCTAAGGCCTGGCATAGGTGTGGTGGTGAGAAAGCTGAAACCCAGGCAGGGTAAGGAGGAGCAGAGATTCCCTTTTTTTTTTTTTTTAATGATTTCAGAGAGGAAGGGAGAGGGAGAGAGAGAGAAACATCAATGATGAGAGAGAATCATTGATCAGCTGCCTCCTGCATGCCCCCTACTGGGGATCAAGCCCTGAGCATGTGCCCTTGACTGGGATCGAACTCGGGACTCTTCAGGCCGCAGGCCAATGCTCTATTCACTGAGCCAAACTGGCTAGGGCTTTCGGGGAGTGGGAGCTGCAGGGGGAGGTTTGGACACCAGGGAAGCCCTGGGCAATCAAAGCACAGCAGGTGAGGCTGGGAAGTAGGCGGCACCCTGGGGGCGGGGGGAGATACCAGGGTGGGGGAGTGTGGTGGATTTGGCAGTGACGAGATCAGAGCTCTGCTCTGCCAGGCGGACGGTTAACCTGGTGGGACTTGCAGGACTGGAGGAGACCTAGTCAGGACTGGCGGCTGTCCTTCTGCTAGGCGCTGGGGAGCATTCACCTTTAGAGCCAAGGCCTTAGACTCAGCAATCAGCAGGCTGGTCCCCTACTTTTGCAAGCATTAAGTAGCCTGAGGCCCACAGAAGGGATTTTCCACCATCACTCAAGAGAGAACCAGCAGAGGGAGCATTGCAGCCCAGCCTCTGTGAGAGGCCAGTGCGCCAGAAGGTCTTGGGCAGCCCAAGGAGCCCCGGGCAGCTCCAGGGGGAGGATGTCAGAGATGAAACCCTGCTTCCTAGGACCTCTCCCCGCACGAGAAAGTAGTGGGTGGATGGAATCAGCTTTGGCGAAGGGAGAGAAGGGCGAGCAGGACTGGTCCTTGGAACATCTGATGGGAAACCAAGAGCTGCAACCAGTTCTGGAGGGGCAGGAGGGGTCTGGTTGGGCCTTTACATTCTTAGAGGCCCTTTGGAGATGGGGGGCGGGAACTGGGACTGAGGGCTGGTGCAGGGCTGTCCACTGATGCTGCCCCGGACTCGTCTGCTCATTCGTTCTTTCATGAATATTTATTGAGTGCCTACTTTGTGCCACACATTGTTCGAAGCCTTCAAGATAACTAACAGCCCGGCTGGTGTGACTCAGTGGTTGAGCATCAAGCTATGAACCAGGAGGTCATGGTTCAATCCCCCTCTGGGTACATGCCTGGGTGTGATGTGCAGGAGGCAGCCAATCAGTGATTCTCTCTCATCATGGGTGTTTCTATCTCTCTCCCTCTCCCTTCTTCTCTGAAATCAATACAAATATATTTTTTTAAAAAAAGAAGAAGAGCCCCCTCCTCTCCGGCCGCTCTTCTCCCTCATCCTGCAGAAGAGGGAGTCGGGTCCCTGCCCTGTCAGTTGGGTTGTAGTTGTTCCAAGAGCAGTGGCAGTCAGAGCCTTATCCTCCAAAGCAGAGAAGTGCTCCACCCTTTATACACTCAGTCCCCCCATCCCCCATGAGGCTCAGGAAGAGGAGCCACGGGAGGCAGCGGTAAACAACCCGGGGAGGAGGCCTGGCTCCAGGCCGGGTGAGTCACTCCCCCACCCCGCCAGCTTCCTTGTTTCCCAAGGCTCAGGAAGACCCCGGGCCCAGGCCTGCCCCCTGGTGGCCATGCTGGCTCTCTCAGTCGGGCCGCCTGCTGTCTGCTGTGGGACACCAATGGGAGTGCGGGCCAGGCAGGGCCTGTCCCCAGTACACTCATTAAACCACTGCTGGCGGAGGCAGCCTGGAGGGGCCCAGTCCTGCTCACACTTCAAGGCCACCTTTGGCTGGCAGGGCTGGCAGGTCACCGTGGCCGTCATCGGGCCCCATGAGATTTCACACTGCACGCCTCCCAGGCCGTCAGGGCCACCCAGGCTGGCTTGCTCCCCTCTCCTGGTGCCCAAGGCCTGGGTTAAACATTAGTGGGAGGTTATCAGCCGGGTTCGGGGCGGGAGAAGGTAGTTACACTTTCACCGCGTCCGCTCTGCGGGAGCCACCGTCCCCACCGGGCTGGACGATGCCTGTGGAGGAGTTTGTGGCCGGCTGGATCTCCGGTGAGACCTCTTTCTCCCTCTGTCATGTCCCCCCAGTGGTGGGCCACTTCCTGGGGAAGGTAGGTGACATAGGAGGAGCTGAGGCCAAAGTCCTGGCTCCTCGAGTGTCCGGGGCCAGCGGTCCCAGAGCCTGCTGGGAGTCGTGTGAGGGAAGAGGCCAGGAAGGCACAGGTGGCAGGGTGCTGTCCCAAGGCCCTGTTGCCTGACACCTGCCAAGAGGGGGAGCCAAGGTGAGCGTCTCCCGGAGGCACCCACAGCACCTGCACCTCGAACCCCGCTCTCCCAGTGTGGGGCTCAGAAAGAAGGTCACCTTTGACCTCATCCACTGTCCCGTGTCCCCCTTTCGGCCTGTGCCCTACCTGGCAATGAACGGAGGCGCGGACCTGAGGCCTGCTGTGCTGTAGGCCCAGCTCAGCTTCCGGGGACACTTCTCTTAGGAGACATAGAGGGACTTTCTGAACCTGCCTTGGGGGATGCAGCCTCTCCCAAGGCTCCAGGACCAGCCTCTGCTGCAGAGGGCGAGACCAGGAGGCGGGGAGATGCCGGGCTGTGCCCTCCGCCCCTGGGGCCAGCGAGACTCCCCTAAGCACGCACTGCAGGCGGACAGGGCAGAGCGCCGGTGGGGCAGGGCCTGGTCTGGACCAAGGCCCCAAACTGGACAGTGGTTGTGAGTTGATGGGAGGGAGGGAGAGAAACAGGGAGGGAGGAGGAAAGCTGTCAGGGGGGCAGGAGGGATGGACACCCCTCCAGAGTCATGGCTAGAGAAGCCAGCAAGACACTGGGGTGTGGGCGCCCAGTGAGGACCCCAAGTCTGTGGTTGGCTTCTCCGTTCTGCAAGCGTGCCCTCAGGCCAGGTTGGGGCGCCCTCCTGTTGTCCCCTGGTCCCGCCCCCTCCCAGCCCAGCGCCTGGAGCGGAGGCGCACGGGGCCAGCAGGGTTTCTGTGGAGCCTGTGGAAGGCCCTGCCCTCTCTCCTGCCTGAACCCCTCTTTCCTCTCAGCGCAGACTTGCTCCCTCAGCCTGGCGCTTGGCCTCACTTATAGCACCTTCTTGTCACTACAGGAGCACTGGGCTTGGTGCTGGGACACCCCTTCGACACTGTGAAGGTGAGTGTAGGGGAGGCGCCCGAGGGGGAAAGAGGGCACCTGAACCGAAGGGCAGGCTGCCCTGAGGGCAGGGCCTGGCTGACAGGCTCCTTCCTGCCTCTGCTGCCCCTCGGGCGTCCCGCTGTCCGTCCTTCCCGTCCAGGTGCGGCTACAGACCCAGAGCACCTACCGAGGCATCATCGACTGTACGGTGAAGACTTACCGCCATGAGTCGGTGGGTGGCCTGCTTCTCTGGGGCTTTGGGGTGGGAGGCATCTGAGCGTCGGTACCAGCTCCCTCCTCCTAGGCGGGGCTCTGCCCTGGGAGAGAGAAGACCAGAGAACTTACTCCCGCAGTAAGCCTGGGGCTACCGCTGGGGCTGGGTGGTTCCAGCTGGAGGAGGCCTGGCCGGGCGGGGAAGGGCAAAGGGGAGGCCCGGGTCCCCCACCCACCCCAGTGCGTCCTCCCCCTGCAGATCCTGGGCTTCTTCAAGGGCATGAGCTTCCCCATCGCCAGCATAGCCGTGGTCAACTCGGTCCTGTTCGGGGTCTACAGCAACGCCCTGCTGGCGCTCACGGCCACCTCCCACCACGAGCGGCGCCTCCAGCCGCCCAGCTACACGCACGTCTTCATAGCCGGCTGCACCGGGGGCTTCCTCCAGGTCAGGGCGGCAGGGGCATGCGCACACGCACACGCACACGCACACGCGGGGGCAGAGGTGGGCAGTTCGGTCTTGCCCCTCCCAGCCCCATCTGCGGACCCACAGCTGCAGGCCATGGCTGTCCCCTCGGAATGTGAGAGGCGGAGGGGAAATGGCAGCTCCTGCTGCTCCCAGCGGCCTCCCACCCTGCAGGCCTGGAGGGCGGGTGCAGAACAGAGGCGGCCAAAGAGAGAGAGCTCAGGGGGTGGGCGGGGGAGATGGTGCCGAGAGGACACCATAGAGCAGCCGACGCCCCACTCGCCCCACTCTGAGGTGGACAGGGCTTGCCCACCCCCCGGGGGGTCTGCCGCCTCAGAGCTGCAGGGAGGGTCTCTCCAAGGGGAGCCCCGCCCTGCCCTGCTCAGCCCCTGTGCCTGCAGCCTGGGTGGTTGGGATCACCGGGCCCCAGTCCACAGGTCCCGCTGGGAGAGGTCCCGGGAATTAATCATTAAGTAACCCCGACCATTTGTTTTCCGTCTTTGTTCTCAGCACTTAAGTACCTGGGCTTTTGAGGGGTGGGGTGGGGGGGAGAGGGGCCTCCAGGCACCCAGGGGAACCCCAGCTGAATGGGGGTTCCGAGCATAGCGGCAGAGGATGTGTGCCTGCCCCCGCCCACACCCGCCAGGCGCCTCAGGTCACCCTCTAGTTGGCATCTGCCCTGAGGCTCCTGACAGACTCACAGGCAGAGAGCGAGGACAAGGAACAGGCCGCGGGCTCACTGAGGTGAATTAATAACTCATGAGACCCCCAAAGGGCCTGGCTTTTCTCCTGCCCCTCTTTGCAGGGCGCATGCCTGCATATTTCCCACGCTCGGAGACCTGGCACCCCCAGAAGCAAGGAAGAGAACTGCAGCTCCAGGCCCAGCGCCTGAGCCAGCCCCCCCCCCGTCCCCCCCCCCCCCCCCCGCTCTTTGGAAAGTAGAACAGATGACAGTCCTGGGCTGGGGGTGGCGATGGGCACTGGGTCCGGGACCAACCGGAGCCGCTGGCTGTGGAGCCTCTGACTTCAGTCTTGGGGCAGAAAGTGTGTCTTGTGTGGAGGTGGGAGGGAGGCTGGGCAGGACTCGGGTTAGCACAGGGCACACTGACAACCTCTGCTGGGCACGAGGGTTGCTGTGGGCTGGCGAAGGCTGACCCCGTCACACAGTGGGGGCAGCAGAGCCTGATGTCCCCACTGTCCCCGTCGGCGTGGGGTGGGGAGGGTGGGGAGGGTGGGGAGGGTGGGCCCTACCTGCCACCCTACCTGAGGCCCAGCCTTCCCCTCAGCTTCTGGAGCCGAGGGCTCAGGAGCCTGCGACATCAGGGCCCCTCTCGCAGGGGAGGAAGCCGGCCAACTTGGCCTCCACCCTCTAAAGATCATTGCCAGAGCCTTCGCCAGTCTCCTCTGCCATCAGCCATCTCCAGGCTGAGGGACTGAGCCCTCGCACCTTCCACACACACACACACACACACACACACACACACACATACACACACTCATGTCGCCCCCAAATGCTGCGCTAACCTCCCTATGGCCTCTATTCTCTCCTCACTGATCTCGACCTGGTTGACTCCCTCACACCCCAGCCCCTCCCCCAACCACCCTCCATGTCCAGCACCCACCTAGGTGCCAGTACCACCCCGACTCTGAGTTCCAGGTGCCTCAGCCAGTGATAAGAGCTCTAGGACCTACAGGCGCACGGCCACCCCCGTGCTGTTGGGCACCAGTAGCTGAGGGTGTGCGAGAGGCAGGAAGGGCTGACCCAGCGCTTGCCACCTGAGAGGTGTGCCCAGGGGCTGGGGGCTGAGACCCCAGCACTAACGCGGTGACCTACTTACCCTGTGCGTGGGCAGACTGCACGCTTTCTTCAGACCCAGTCACTGCTCAGTCCTGGGTTCGGGGAGGACCCCTGGCCCATCCCCAGCTTTGAGCATGAGAAGCTGAGCGCTGGCAGCGGGAGGTCCTGCGGGAAGATGCCCTCTGCCTTCCTCCTCCTCCTCAGCACAAGCTGGCCCCGCCCGGGCCTTCACCCTTCTTTCCCTGCAGGCCTACTGCTTGGCCCCTTTTGACCTCATCAAAGTTCGGCTACAAAACCAGACAGAGCCAAGGGCGCGACACGGGGGGCCCCCACCCCGGTACCGGGGGCCCGTGCACTGTGCGGCCTCCATCTTCCAGGAGGAGGGGCCGCGGGGGCTGTTCCGGGGAGCCTGGGCTCTGACGCTGAGGGACACCCCCACACTGGGCATCTACTTCGTCAGCTATGAATGGCTCTGTCGCCAAGCCACGCCAGGCGGCCAGAACCCCAGTAAGTGAGGGGCTGTGAGAGGGTGGGGGGCAGAGGAGTGAGGTGGGGAGCTGGTCCGGCGAGGAGGAGGGGGGAGGCGAGGGCAGGCGAGGGTGCTCCTGGGTCTGACCCTGCCCCGGCCTCCCGCGACCCCAGGCTCAACCACAGTGCTGGTGGCAGGGGGCTTCGCCGGCATCACCTCCTGGGTGACCGCCACCCCCTTGGACGTGATCAAGTCGCGGATGCAGATGGCCGGGCTGGAGCGGAGGGAGTACCAGGGGCTGCTGGACTGCATGGTGAGCAGCGCCCGGCAGGAAGGCCTGGGCGTCTTCTTCCGGGGGCTGACCATCAACAGTGCCCGCGCCTTTCCGGTCAACGCCGTCACCTTCCTCAGCTACGAGTACCTCCTCCACCTGTGGGGATGAGGCTGCACAGGCGCTGCCCGCAGCTCCCCAGGTGGGACGGACCGCCACCCGCCTGCCAGGTCGGAGGCCAAGTGGAAAGCACCAGGTTGAGATTTCAATGCGAGAGTCTCAGCCTTCCTGTCCAGGCACCGCGCGGCCTGGAAGGTGCAGATGGGGCTGGGAGGTGGTGAGGAGCAGGCCCCGCCCCTGTCCTAATTCCTTCGTAAACAGCTACCTTAAGCCGTGGTGCTGGAGACATCCCGGCCACCCTGTGACTTTACCCTCCACCTGCCAGGCTGCCAACTCTCCCCTGGATTCCAGGGCGGCGCCCTCAGCCGCCTCCCACCCCATCTCCTTCCCCACCTCTTCCCCCTGACTCAAGTGTGGCTTTTACACCGCCTGCGGTCCACGTCCTTCAGTGGCTCCCACCCCCTCCAGGGAAAAGCCCGAACTCCACCCCTCCTGATGGGGCACCTCCCTCCACCAGCTCTCCTCTCCCTCAGCAGCTTCGGCAGCCTAGCCCTGCCCCAGCACAAGCTGTGCCCCTCATCACCCCCAGCCTGGAAGGTCTAGTCCCTCCCGGCCAACACTGGGCATTGCCAAGGGGTGACTCCATCATCCCTCTGGCTGGGCCCCTCCCAGACCCAGACTGAGCTCTGTCTCCTGGTCCCTCCTCGGCTCCCCAGGCTGACTTTGGGGTCTGCAGATCACCTTGACCACAGCCCCAACTGTGTCCTTGTGGCCGATTGACTTCTCAGTTTCCCCATTAAACGGGGAGCTCCTCGAGGCAGGGGTCGCACATCTGATCATTTCCCAGCTCGGAGCCTGTGCTCAGAGCAGCCTGGCAAATGGCTGCTGAAGGCAGTGGCATTGCGCTAACTCCAAGCACCCCACTTGCTTCCGTGGTCCTGCCCCCGCCCCACCCCCGCCAGCCCCTCACTGAGAGCTGTGAGTGTGCCAGCAGCAGGGTGCCTGCCTAGCCTTTCCCATCCGTGGCACAAGCTTTCTTTACTTATCTCAGTTGCCCAGTGGGCATGAAAACTGGCAGAGGGTTCATTTCACTGGCAATAAAGCTGAGCAGGGTTTGTACCCACTAATCTGTCTGAGATCAACCTGGGCCCCCCTCGTGGTGACCTGAATGCCGGGATCCCTGCCCTTTCCCGCGCGCTGCCTAGAAAGACAATCAAGCGCTCGAACCACCGTGACAGAGGTGGCCTCGGCTCAGACACTAGGTAACTCGTCCCAGGCTGCACAGCTGGTGCGCCGCATCACACAGCCTCCTGGATGCATCTCCAGAGCATCCAGAGCTCGGTTACTCTCTACCCTGCTCTCCCTGGGCACTATGACAGTCTCCCCTGAGTCACCTAAGTTCAAGTCCACCTGGTGGGCCTGCCAGCATCAGCCCTGACAGGTGCTTATCGGAGCTGTCCTTCACCAGGTGGTGGCTCGCAGACTGCAAGTCATTCTCCCTCCTCCCATCGCCATAGCACGGCCACGGGGCATGTGGCCACTGAGCCGGGCTGTGTCCCAACCTCCCTTGCAGCTCGGTGGGGCCTGTGCGTGGTTCTTGCTAGAGAAATGGTGACGCGTGCACCTTGCCCCTCACTTGCTTACAAGGCAGTTCCTCCCTGTCGGTGGCCCTGGAAGGACTGCTGAGGGTGCAGGAGGCGCCCCACTGGCCCGGAACCAGGGGGACTGCTTAGCCTTCACGCCGCCTCACACAGTGGGTGAGGGCCCGCAGTTCCGTGGTCGGTGGTCCCAGTGTGGTCCGGGAGCAGCGGCATAGGTCCTCCAGGAGTCGGTTAGAATGACTCCCAGCCCGACCCGGGCCTGCCCGATGCAGAAGCTGAGGTTGGGCGCAGGAGCCTGTGTTGGGAGACACTCTCCCGTGACTCCACACACGTAACGGTGTCTGGCTGCTCCTAACAGCAGAAGCGTGCTGCCCTTTCAAGTTGTGAGTCGGGAGTGACCTGAACTAGTGCTGGCGGCCTCCACTCCCCCCAGCCTCAGGGAGCCTCTTCCCGGGATGGACAAGGGGGTCTGCCTGAGCCAGCACTGTCCTTCCTGGGCCTGTTTCCCCCCAAATTCCTTCCGGCTGGTCAGCCTGTGGGTCCGGTGGCCGTGCAGCACTGCCGCGGTGCCAGAGACTTGGGGCTGGACACGACAGTCATGGGAAGACCTCAGGGAAGTCTGAGGCTGGGAGGGAGCCAAGAGCATGTGAAAGAGGAGGTGGCTCTTATAACCCAGGCCAGGGGACAGGAGTTCCTGGCCGGGTGGCTCAGTTGGTTAGAGCATCATCCGGTTACACCAGGGTGGTGAGTTTGATCCCTGGTCAGGGCACATACAAGAGTCAACCAATGAATGGATAAATAAGTGGAACAACAAAAGTCGATGTTTCTCTCTCTCCTTCCCTAAACAATCAATAAGTACATTTTAAAAAATTAAGAAAAATAAAAAAAGAAGAGACAAGAGGTCAGGGTAGTCCTCTGAAGTTTGCCATCTCTCACCACATTACCAGTTAGCAAGAGACTAAGATATTAAAATCCTTGTGTATGATTTTCTAAAAATGAAATCCTTTTTGGGGTATTAATTTCACCCATAAGCCTGCCTTTGCACTTCCGTTTTCCTTCTCTGGTTTGCTCCAGAGGCATCTTGTGGGGGAGGGGCTGAAGCTCCCTTGCTCTGAGCTCTTTAGAACCAGAGAGTGGCAGCCTCATGTGGCCACGCAGCCCCTCCCCCTAGGCCGGCAGGAGCTGCAGTGAGTAGGGTAAGCATAGCGGCAGGGGAGGGAGGGTAAGCATAGCATGAGCAGTGAGAAAACTCACAACAGTATTGGAATGGAGGGTGGAAAGACAAACAGAGTCAGGCAGGAAATGGCTGGAGATATTTTTAAGAGCTAGATGTTTTTACATCAGCAGGGTCTCATAATATGCACATTAAATTCCTTCAGGAATTAACAGATGTTATTAGAGATCATCATTATTCTTTTTTAGATTAATATGTTTTTATTGATTTCAGAGAGAGGAAGGAAGAGAGATAGAAACATCAGTGATGAGAGAATCACCGATTGGCTGCCTCCTCACGCTCCCCTCAGGGGATCGAGTCCCGGGGACCTCCTGGTTCATGGGTCAATGCTCAGCCACTGAGCCACGCCAGCTGGGCGGCCATCATTATTCTGGAGACTCATTTAGGTAGAAGGAATCCCTAAGAATTAGGACATAGTCAATGAACTGCTTTGGGGCTAAAAATGGGGGTGGTGTCTGAGGGACGCATGTAAAGGGCTTATAACTTGGCAAACACGTAGGAGAAATTACAGGAGACTAACTTATGCGTATCGTGACAATAAGGCTACACGTGCAGGTAAAGGGGGAATGACAGGGTGAGAATGGTTCTGGTATACGTCACTATTGCCAGACTCACTGAACAGCAGAGTTTAGCTGTAGTTTCTTTAAGGGGAGTCACTCTTAGCCTGGTCGACATGGCTCAGGGGTTGAGTGTTGACCTATGAATGAGGTCATGGTTTGATTTCCAGTCAGGGCTCATGCCTGGATTCTGGGCTTGGTCCCCAGTAGGGGGCATGCAGGAGGCAGCCGATCCATGATTCTCTCTCATCATTGATGGTTCTATCTCTCTCTCCCTTTCCCTTCCTCTCTGAAAACAATAAAAAAATATTTTTTTTTAAAAAAAGAGGAGTCACTCGTAATTGGTGTCTCTGTCTGACCACTGTCCTGAGCTCCAGGCACACACTGCCACCTCTGGTCACAGATCCCTGAGCATCCACCCAAAGGCGCCTGCTCCTGCTGCCGTGCCCTGTGGCAGAGGGAAGCCTTCAGGCCCCTTCTCAAAGAAGCTCTCCCTCCCCTCCCCTCCTGCTTCAAAGGAGCCTCCAACTCTTGTTAACCTGAAGTTTCCTAGGACTCACTCCCTTCTTTCCAATCCTAACAAGGGCATATTTCAGGAATACTGTGGACGTGGTTCCAGACCTCTGAAATACAGGGAATACTGCAATAAAGCAAGTCACATGAGGTTTTTGGTTTCCCAGTGCATATAAAAGTTGTTTTTGCATAATACTGTAGTCTATTGTGTGAAATAGCATCATGCCTAAAAACCAATGCACATGCCCTAATTTTAAAACACCTATTGATCCCACCGCTGCCACCAAAAAAACCATATTGCTAAAAAAAATGCTATCATCTGAGCCTTCAGCAAGTCATAATCTTTTTGCTGGTGGAGGGTCTTACCTTCAATTTGTAAGAAGTGCAACATCCGTGAAAGGCAATAAAGCCAGGTGTGCCTGTACTACAGCCCTGCTCCTGCCCTGAGTCTGGACAATAACTCAACTTTTTCAAATGCAATTTTGATCAAGTTACCCTACCCCTTTGTCCCCCTTGATAGCTTCCTGTTATTCTGAGCAATCTGGGCAAGCTCCGTCCACAGTCCACAAGGCTCTGAGCATTCACCTTCTCTTGGTTGCTTAGCATACAAGGATCTTGAGGTTTTCCGGAGATGAAGTGCAACCAATTTAAAAAATTCCCACAACAAAAATTACCAGACCCACAGGGGAAAAATTCCCACAACAAAAATTACCAGACCCACAGGGGAAAAATTCCCACAACAAAAATGTCCAGACCCACAGGGGAAAAAAACCACCATCGAATTAAAGCATCAGAATAAAAAACACACAACAGATTTAGCTGTCTGTCCTTCCATTCTGTAATTATATACTTTCATTTGTGTGACTTTGATTATAACTGTCTCTTCTCTAAACTACGAGCTCCATGAAGCAGTGACTTTGACTCCAGGTGGCATACAGAGGTGCTCAATAAATAATTTTGAACAAGTGAATGAAAGAATGAAAGAAAACTGCTCTTCCCAACTTCCCTTCTGTCAGGCCAGGGCTCTAGACTTTATGTAGATCCCGCCTATCATTAAGCAGCTAACTCTAGATCCAGTACAACAAACAGAATTTAAGAACCATCACTAACTTTGCCAATAGTGAGGGAACTTCACAAGGACCCCTTCAAACAAGAGTGTAAACCAGGTTGTCTCCAAAGCTGCCCTTGGGGCAAATGCTAACACCTTGACCTTGAAGATTAAAGAACCAACAGCAGACGACACAGACTGTGGATCCCAGCTGAACCAAGTCTCACAAGTTAAGTCAGGATCTGGAAGGGGCTACCCTTTTAGCAAAAGCACAGACCAGAAAACTTCCACCCGCCAGTAAAGGGAGCCCACAGAGAAATATGCCTCTGTGTGTGTGGTGGCGGAAAATTAACAATAAGATCGGCTCCCCTGTGAACCAGGAACCAACCACATGCCTGTTCCTTCACCTTCAGGTCTGGGACGCCTTCCTCCCAGAAATTAATTTATCATGGTGTCAGCGCCCCCTTGTGCCTGATTGGAGCAACTACAATTTTTTTCTATAGGTGAGCAGTCTAAATCAGGGTCTTGAGGTTTTCCAGAGATAAAGTGCAACCAATTAAAAAAAATTCCCACACTAAAAAGAAAATCAATAAAATATATTTTAAAAAAATTCCCACAATAAAAATTACCAGACCCACAGGGAAAATAAGCCACCATGAATTAAAGCATGAGTACAAAAAACACACAACAGATTTAGCCCCCCCAAGCATTTCAGATATTAGGTTTATCAGATACAGAAAGTAACCATGCATAAAATATTTAAATGCATAAAAATAAATAAAAGACAGTATAAAAATTATTCTAAATATTTGAAAAAAACAAACAAAAAACACCCAGAGAACTGTCACAGCTGAAGAGAACTGAAGGTAGATGGGAAGGAACTCGAGCACAATGCAGAGATATCAGAAGACGGGACCCATCTTTCTGCCTCTGGACTCTGCATCCAGTCCATCATCTTCTCAAGACTGATGATGACGATGCATAGTGATTAAAATAGTACCTGGTATACTCCCAACAATAAAGATAAATAAAATAAAATAGTGCCTGGCAAGTAGAAAACACTTTATAAATGTGTCTAATCCACACGACTGACCTGTATAGTCAGTCACTTGCTATCCCTCCCTCTAGTGAGCACCTAGGAACAGGCGCTGTGCCTCATTCTTTGCTGCCCTGGCGCCTGTATGCTTTCTGAACATAGAGGGTGTCTGTTACAGGCTTGTAAGGAAACTGAAATAATGTACATACTATTTTTTGCCACCCCTTACTTTGCATGTGGCAGTGCCTGCAAAACTGAATAGGACTGCCTTGACCTTGATTTTAAAACACTTGATCTGTTGGAAATGGTCCTCTTTGGCTCCTCTCACCCCTTCATACCTGATGCTCTATCCATGAGGCAGTCCCACCAACTCAGCAGCTTCCTGACTTGGTTTTCTGGTTTCCACATTTGCTCCCCACCGTCCCATGTTTTTCACACAGCAACTAGAATTAGATTTTTTTAAAATATAAAATATATTATGTTCTTCCTTTGTCTCCATCTCCCTCCACCCCCAAATTAACACTTCCTGTCTATTTAGAATAAAATGTAAATACTGTTGGCTCAGAGGCCCCTGACCACCTCTCCACCCTCCTCCTATTGGCCCTTTCTCACTTGCAGCCACAGCGCCGTCTTTCTGCTTCTTAAACCTGTCGAGCTGTTTCTGGCCTTCGAGGTGTGTACCTACTGTTCCCTTTGCAGAGGACACTCTTCCTTCGGAACAATGACTGTTTCCTTGTTATCTTTTATGACTTGGCCCAAACGTCATCTCCCTGACTCACCTCTCACAGCCACTCTCTGTGGCATCATTCTTTTTTAAAAAAATATGTTTTATTGATTTTTTTACAGAGAGGAAGGGAGAGGGATAGAGAGTTAGAAACATCAATGAGAGAGAAGCATCGATCAGCTGCCTCCTGCACACTCCCTACTGGGGATGTGCCCACAACCAAGGTACATGCCCTTGACTGGAATCAAACCTGGGACCCTTGAGTCCGCAGGCCAACGCTCTATCCATTGAGCCAAACCGGTTAGGGCTGTGGCATCATTCTTCATTTTCCCTGGCACACATCCCCATTTAAAATCACTGCGCTTATTCGTTTGCCTGCATCTTTCTCTCCCTCTACCGGAAAGGAAGGAGTCCTCTCTGTCTTGTTCAGCAAGAGCTTATGGTCCTAGAACAGGGCCTGCCCCACAAGCAAGGCATTCAGTAAGCACTGCTTGAATGAGCCACCAACGTTGCCTACAGATAGGCAAGTGTGATATGTGATATCAGTGCCAGAAAGGGAGAGACTACTTGTGGCTTTCAAAGAAAGCTCTGGGAAGAAGTCAGCAATAAAACGCTGTTACATGATGCTGCTCATGTAAGAGGAAATCGACACCCAAGAACTGAGAGCTAATCTATCCCCTTGGTCAGGGTTTTAGAGCCTGTATAATTTTGGTGTAACATTTTAAAAGGTATGTCAGAACTGGGATGATTTCAGAAAAAGGACAATGTAAATGAATACAGGGTAGAAAAAAAAATAGAATCTGAGGAAAGGCTAAATGACTTGAGAATTTAGGCTAGAGAAGGAAGCCAGTAGGTGGCTTCGGAACTGTTTAAAAGTGAGTCGCTGTCACTGTCCAGCTGCCAGGTGTTGTGGTCAGTGGGGATGAGTCACACTGGAAGGATCCATCAGCCTTTACTCACTTCCTGTGACGGTGCAAGCAAGAGGCAGAGGCGCCACCTCCGGGTTCCCTTTCCCCCAGTGGAACCGCACCAGGCGAGGGTCAAATGAGATGCCAGGCAGACCAGGACGGTCTCCTGCCAGGAGCCCCCTGAATACAAGGCTCCTGCCTCTTTATGCACCATGGATGGGGAAGGGAGGGAAGGGCTGGGAATGAAAGGTACTGGGCCAAAGTGGAGACAGTGGAGACAGAGGCCTTCCTTAGAGAAGGAAGAGCCTGGGTGAATGCAGGTATAAGCCGGGCTGCCCTGGGCGGCCTGAGTCCTGACTGCAATACCCTCCACAAACTTGCATGCACAGTTGTGACTGCCTGTGGTCGGCCTGAACATGGAGGATTTTGCCTGGAGCTGGACTTCTCACCGGTCAGAGTCTGTCTGCGTTCAAAGCCCACATCCCTTCCAGGTAAAAGCATCCTCTTGCCATCTTACTCTCACGATCTGGCTCAGGCTTCCCCGTCTGGACCAGTCAGTCTCTCTGCCTCTGGGTCTCACATCTCTGACCCACCTTCCATGTCTGTTTTCTAGAACCCCACAAACGACCTGTTCTTTTCTAACGGAAACCCTTGGGGTGCCCCACCATTAAGCCTGGTGGGCTAATTGCCCCTCCTGCTCTCGGGGCCTCCCCGTGGCTCTGGTGGGAATGCCTGACTCCGTGCCCCCGCCCCTTGGCCTGGAATATCCTTCCCATTCCTGTCTGCCCTTCCAGCTACAGCTCAGCACTCACCTCCTCCAGGAGTCTCCCAGGCTCTACAGGGCCACAGCACTTTGCATATAATCACACTCCACTGTCATTGTCTGCAAGGTCCTGCCCAGCAGGGACATCATCTTTGCAACCTCCTCCGTCACACAGGTCTTGCTGAAGAGATGTTGTGAAATGATCAAATGAACGACAGAAAAAGAAAAAGAACCGACGACTATTCCAAGTTCTGGCTCCGTTCTGTATCCCTAGGAAGTCCCTAGCCTGCCTCCCTCCTTCCTCACATCACCTCCCCTCCCGCAATCTGAGAGTGAAGTCAGCAGAGCAGCAGAAAGTGTGGAGCGATTCTTGGGATCTGTCTGCTAGCTGATGAGAGTCCCCCTGCCCAGGGGTTCCCTCCTGCTGGAAGAAGAGGACCCCTATGGTCATCCGCAGACAGCTCCAGAGAGCTGTGTGGTGGCAACCCTCAGCAGTCAAGTTAAAAATCAGAGCTGAGCCCTGGCCAAGTGGCTCAGTTGGTTGGATCATCGTCCCATCTGTACATCAAAAGGTTTCGGGTTCGATTCCCCATCAGGGCACATACCTAGGTTCCAAGTTTGATCCCCGGTCAGGGCGAGCACAGAAGGCAACTGATCGATGTTCCTCTCTCACATCAATGTTACTCTCTCTCAAATCAATAGACATATCCTCAGGGGAGGATTAAAATAAAAATCCGAGTTGAAAGTTTCCATCCTTCTCCCCTGAAAATTACACCCTGGCCTCTTTTCTCATTAAAAACTTTATTTGCAGAAGCAGAACTGTTTTTAACAGAGAGTTCAAGGCGTCGGCCTGTCTGTAAAGTCCAGATTCCACCTTCCCTCGTCCCAGCCTCCCTAGAGGTTCAGAAACTACGTAGCCTAGCTTCAGGCCCCTAACGCCACCCACCCCTGGACCCCGCTTCTCTGGGCTTGGATAACTTGTTCAGAGCTTAGACTTGGTGTCTCAACTTGTCTTCCTTCTATACCTTTCGCAAAAGCTCCATTTCCATGGGAAACAGACCAGCCTCCAACCTGCCTTCTGCGAGGGCGTTTCCATGGGAAACAGGAGAGGAAGGGGCTCTGGGGAGCAGCAGGGCCTTACAGGCAGCAGAGCCGCTCAACCTCCTCCTCACAGGCATAGAACTTTTCAAATAGCTCCGGGGAGGTGCCATTGCACTCAAACCACCTCCTCAGTGTGCCCAGGGCCCGGAGCGCGTCGGCTTTGGTGGGCAGGGGCTCGAAGCTGTCCTCACCAGCCCCCTCATCTTTAGTGTCCACCTCCTCTTTGCACACTCCAGGTATGGGCTCCTCACCCTCCAGGTCCACAAAGCGGGAGAACTCCTCGAGGCTCAGGCCGCAGGGGACGGGTGGCAGCTCAGAGGCTTTGTCCAGGGACAGGGGCATTTTGCTGGGAGCCAGGCCTTCCTGAATGAAGCTGCTTACAATGGACTGCGGAGGCACCTTGGCCCAGGCAGCCGCCACCATGTGCAGAGTGTCCAGCACTGTGATGCCTGCCCCAGCCTCGGCCAGCGATGTGCCAGCCCTCTCGCTCTGGGCAGCTGTCAGCTTGCCCAACAGACGGTGCCGGTAATGGGCCTTAAAGGCCCGGACCACAGAGTTGGGCAGGGAACGTGTGGTGCTAGCGGTAGAAAGAGGCAGGAGCCTCACGTGGCAGAGCCCAGACAGGCCTGCCAACTTCCCCGCCACTTGGGCAGCCAGCAGCAAGGCTACCTGTCGGCCCTGCCTCCCCATGTCCCGGTCAAACTGTGCCAACCACTCTGACCAGGGGATGCCCAGGTCAGGGTGGTAGGAGGCAGGCAGAGCCTCACTGCTGACCCCAAAGAAGCACCTTGGTGCAGCTTGGAGCCCAGTGACCAGTACCCGTCGCTTCTCTGTGCCCCTGGTGTTGGCACACAGCAGCACCTGTACTTGATCACCTGTACCCACTGTGCCGGGCACTGCCCGATACAGCAAGGGCACTTCAGCATAGCCAAAAACATCCTCTGGGGAGAAGTCTTTCAGGGAAAGAGGCAGCTGGGTCTGGGACGTGAGGCCTGAAGGAGGTGGCTCGGGGGGAAACGGAGGTGTGAGCACATGGCGGGCCCCAAAGCCCACATTGTTTCGGCGTTTCCAGCGGACCAGCCAGCCGATGCTGGGCACGAAATCCTGGCCCATGATGTCAGCCAGCTCCTTGGCTTTGTGGAGCAGCATGGGCCCCGTCACGTCCCAGGCCTTGGCCCGGGCAATGTGGTACCAGCAGAGCAGAGCCTCGTCGATGCTGCTGTACTTGGACTCCCGCTTGCGCTTGCGCTCCCTGTTGGCTGTGCCGCTGCACCAGTCTGCCAGCAGCTTCTCCTTATTCTTGCAGATGCGTGAGATCTGGGGCTGGGAGACCTGGAAGCGCCGGGCCACCTCCGACTGGGACATCTTGGACTCATCCAGGAGTTCCAGCACCTGGATCTTCTCAGCCAGGGATAGGGCATGTAGCTTCTTCTTGCTGCTCAACTCCATGGCTTCTCCAGGGCACCTGGGGGGGAGAAAATTGGGCCATCTGGGAAAGGGTGAGAGGGTGTGAGGGCTGGGCTGAAGGAGGAAGGGACATGGCTAGGCTGAGCGAGCAGTGGGCTGGGCACTGACCCCGAGGAATGCCAGAGCACAGCTGGCGAGGGGGTGGCTCACTGGTCAGGGGAGGGGCGTCTGGGCTGGGGTTTGGTATAATTGGGGGACGAAGATGAGTAGGGCCAAGGGGACAGCTGCAGAGCCAACAAAGGAGTTTGGTGGGGGAACAGGGGGCTCGGGCTGAGTGGGGCAGTTGTAGGTCAGACAGTCAGGGCTGGGGGAGGAATCCGGGGAGGAAAAGGCGGGTGACGGCCCCGGCTGGCTCTAGATAAGACCTTGGAAGACGGGGTGGTGGAGTGGAGGGACAGCGTTGAGGTGACAGGTGTACAGATGACAAAGAGAGAGAGGGATGGGGCTGGGTCCCGAGGAGCTCGGCGGGGCGGGGGTCCGGTCTGGAGAGTAAATGGGAGCACAAGGCCGAGAGGGCAGGTGCACAGACGACAAAGGGCAAGAGGGGTGATGAGGCCACGGCAGCTGGAGGGCGGGTGTCATTAATGGGGGGGGGGGGGGCTGGGGAGGGTATCTGGGCGCGGGCTCGAGCGCCCGAGACCTAGGCCGGCCGGGAGCAGGCTCCGCAACCTGGCCGGCCTCTTCCCGCCTCGACGCGGGGTCCGTCCTCCGGCCAGACCCGGAGTTCCCCGCTGGGCCTCCCCGCCTCCCGCTCCGCACCCACCTCAGGCGCTCGTCGCGCGGCTCCCGCCCTGCCCCTGCCCGTCTCCCCAGTCCCGGTCCGGGCGGCGACGGGAGAGGAGGGGAGGGACGGGTGCCACGACCCGGAGGGCGAAGAGGGCCGAGGGGCCGCGCGGCCAGCGAGCGGCGGGCGCGCGCACAGCAGGACCTCATGCGCGCCTCCCGCGCCGGGCTCTCCCGGCTGAGAAGACAGCTGTGCGGCCGCCCGCTCCCACCCGCCCAGCCCCGCCCACGACCAATCAGATTGGCCCTCAGCGCCGACCGGTCCCGCCTCCGGCTAAGTCTCATTGGACGTCGCGGAAGTGGCGGTTCGTCGAGCCGTCTGGGGGGCGGGGCTTCCAGCGCGCGGGGGACAGGGCCGGCTCGGCCGAGAGCCTTCGCGGCTCCTCCAGCAGCTGGGACCCGGCCCTCGGGGCCTGACGGCCTCGGGGCAGCGTGGGGGCCGGAGAGCAGACTCGGTGTCCCAAGGCCTCCCTGGCCTCAGCTTCCTCATCTACCAAACAGGACGGATGACCCTCACGAAGTGGTTTGAGAAAATGGAAGCAAGCGTTTCACTAAGAGCCGTTACCATGGACAGCGCTAGCCTCAGTCGCAACCCGGCTACGGAGAAACGATTTGCCTGGGGCCAGTTCTGATTGAGGGCGTGTAAGGACTAATTTTCACTAGTTTGGGTACCTGTTGGCAAGATTCAAGTTTCCAAACCCAAGATGTATGAGCATTCCCTTCCTTAGTAACCTGCAGTTCTGCCTGGGTCTGATCTATGCAATTACATGTAGGTACCTTCACCTGGGCTCCAAGGCCCCGGCTCTGGAGCTCACCTGCTTCCCAGCGTCCCTTCCTTCCCTCACAGCGGAGTCCCCCTCTCTCCTCTCATAGGCTTCCTCCCCACCTCAATCCTGCCCCTATCCTTCCGTGTCCCATCCTAAATGTAAGCGAATGACACAGGAAACCCATCTCCTGCAAACCCTTTCCGAATTTCCTCACTTACTAGTATGCTTGCTATACTAGTCAAGTCCCCCTTTTCCCCCCGTTTCTTTTCTGCCCCTTAGGCTGCTCAGCCACTAAAGATCATTGCTTTAGTCCCTCTACTTCTGGCCTACTTCCGTGTGAAAGCGTGAGGACAGAGGCTGCGTTCTTGTCCTAACACAATTCCCAGCCCAGGGCAGCCTTACTAACGGCAGTGGCCCAGGCCACTGTACTAGGTAACAGGGGCTTTCAGACTGTTCCAGGAAACCCTAAAGATATTTTGAGGGTTCGTAACAGATTGATTCAAATCTTTAGTAAGATCTACTATGGAAGCTGTCTACATGCTGGCTTCAGGGAAAGAAAACTGTGCACATAACCATGCCCAGAGGAAGGCTGCAGTCCTGCATCCCAGCTGAGTTCATGCACACTGCACTCAAATGAACCGGCACGTGTGGCTGAGCTGCCTCTGCTCATGCTCATTACTCCTATGAAAAGCTTTCATGTGTCCCATCGTGATATCAATAGGTTTCCTGTGTCATTCTCTCATTTACATCATAAGCTTCCGGACCCCGTTTTAAGTATCTCAAATTGCAAGGTCAACTGTTACAAACCTGTCACTTGTGTATATAAGTTTAGCTGAATTTCCTCCAAATCAACCAAAATACAGAAGTAAATAGAATGCTAAAGTTGATTTAAACCCAAACTTTATTGTGTGTTTTTTTAATCCTCACCCAAGGATATGTGCCCTGACCAGGAATTGAACCTGCAATCTTTTTGGTGTATGGGACTATGCTCCAATTGACTGAGCCACCCTGCCAGGGCTACAAATTCTGTATTAATCAAAACAACTTCATTTTTTTTTTAAAGTCCTCATAGATGCTACATGTAACATGGATGAACCTTGACAACTTTTTTCTTTAAAACATATTTATTGATTTCAGAGACGGGAAATAGAAACATCAATGATAAGAGAGAATTATTGATTGGCTGCCTCCTGCACATCCCCTACTGGGGATAAAGCCCACAACCCAGGCATGTGCCCTTGACCTGAATCGAACTTGGGACTCTTCAGTCTGCAGGCTGAGGCTCTATCCACTGAGCCAAACCGGCTAGGGCAATTCATTGTTCTTTATAACAAGGAACTGTTATAACCTGACTTTAATAAGAAATTAAAGTACCCAATTTTCTATCTGCTTTACAGAGTGGAGTTCATCAAAAATTTTAATTTGGAAAAAAAAAAAAATTTAATTTGGGAGAAAAAGCTGTATTTCAAAACATTAAGAAACAGTCCTGCCCTGGGTGGTGTGGTTCAGTTGGAGTGTCCTCCTGTGCACCGAAGGATTGTAGGTTCAATTCCCAGTCAGGGAACATACCTAAGTTGTGGGTTCAATCTCCGGTCAGGGTGCATACGGGAGACAACTAATCAATGTTTCTCTCTCATGTCGATGTTTCTTTCTCTTGTCCTTCCTTTCTAAAATCAATAAAGTAAAAAAAATTAAAAGACCTCACAGTCCTAAGAACGTTTTAGAACAGGGGTGGGCAAACTTTTTGACTCGAGGGCCACAATGGGTTCTTAAACTGGACCGGAGGGCCGGAACAAAAGCATAGATGGAGTGTTTGTGTGAACTAATATAAATTCAAAGTAAACATCATTACATAAAAGGGTACGGTCTTTTTTTTTTTTAGTTTTATTAATTTCAAACAGGCCGGATCCGGCCCGTGGGCCGTAGTTTGCCCACGACTGTTTTAGAATGAAGTGGCCTTCATCACCAGGAAAGGGATTCAGGAGATAAACCATTCAGTAGAAGGCTCTGTGTAAAAATGTTTATTTGTACTAATGTTTAGAATACGGGAACTAAAGAAAGAAAAAAGACACAATTCCAAAGCAACAGTGAATGAGGGCCTGCCCATGGCCAAGGGGAAGGCCACACCAGGGTGTCCTAGCATGGAGTATCCCTCCCACTACGTGTTACCAAGCAGAAAACCGAGTTATCGGGGTGTGAAGACCTTACCAGCTGCTAGTGAGCGTGCAAGGGAAGAAAGGGATGTCTATGTGGCTTCCCTGTGACCCAGGACCCAGGATCCACAGAACAGGAGGCAGAGACTCTCAATTCAGTTAAGGGCAGGAGCTGAATACCCAGGTCCAGGAAGAACAAAAAGGGGATTACGGAGGTAGGCTTTTTTATCGAGTTAAAAAACAGGCACATTGTCCAACATCTCCCTGTGACCCCCAAGCGGCTGGCCTGGACCCCTGATGCTTCCTCTCCCCATAAAGCCAAAGGGAATAAGGAAGGGAAGCAGAAGATAGGAAATTCCAAGAGTGGGGAATGCTGCAGTCACTAGAGACCATCTGTTGAGAGTAAGCCAGGTAAGCACAAGAATTAGGGTGAAGCTGCTACTCCCCCCGGATGGGACAGGGCAGAACGCAGAGGGTGACCAAGAACCTACTGGCTTGGGCAAAGGATCCTCAGTAGCAGGAACAGAAGGCTGCAGAGAGCCACTCTGAGGGAAGGGGGTGGTGAGGCTAAGCAGCAGGAAGGGCATGGAAAGCTCCTTGCAAGTTCTTCCTCAATTTACTCAGTTGCTCACTACCAGATACTCCTGGTAAAGAGGTCCCAGCTTGACTCACCCCTGGGGGAAGGGAAAACCCTGGAGACCAGTGTGGAGGCAAAGCTGAGAGAGAAGTGAGCTGTTTCCTCCCACTCTTTCTCAGTGGACACTGTGTGAACCTGTGATCATCAGGGCCAGGGCCCAAGGCAGGCAAAGTGAATGCACTTCATGGAGAGCCATGAGAAGCTGGGCCCACAGGTACACCTTGGGGCATATGTTGCTCCGTTCTCCCTGAGGCCTGGGGCCAGAAGCAGTCAGAGCTGTCACTTTAGCTTGCTGCTGCCAAAGGCAAGTTGGCACCACCACCCCCCAGGTTCTCTGGACTTTTGAAAGAGAGGAGGAAGGGAAAATGGTTATGAAAAATAAGAGAGGAGGAAACAGCCCTAGATGTTTGGGGGAACAGGGGAATTGGCCACATCAAGAGGAGTTCTGGTTCTGGTAGATGGAAGCTTTCTCCTTCAGCAGGTCCAGACACAAGTGGCAGCTCCAACTTCCTACAGAGAAGCATAATGGGGTTAGGATGGTTCCCACACAATCTTAACCTGCTGTCCTTCCAATCCCCACACAACATCTCTGGTATCAGGATTGGCTACAGGCAGGATGGGAGACGTTCTGCATAGCAAAATTTCATAGTTATCCTGAACTGGGAGAAACTGCTAGGTCTTCAAATACCATGAAAAATAATTCTCAATGGCGATGAAAGAATCACCTGGAGGCCCGGCCAGCATGGCTCAGTAGCTGAGCATTAACCTATGAACCAGGAGGTCACGGTTCGATTCTCAGTCAAGGCACATGCCCAGGATCCCCAGTAGGAGGCGTGCAGGAAGCAGCTAATCAATGATTCTCTCATCACTGATGTTTCTCTCTCTCTCTCTCTCCCTTCCTCGCTCTGGAGCACACCCATGCTTTTCTCCCCTTTCGAGTGTGCATCTTTTCTCTCCTAAACTCTAAAGGTCCACACAAGACTTGCTCATGAATTCCTATAAAGGAGGGGTTTAGCACAGAAACTTGGCCGGAAGGGGCCTTGTGGAGAGGTAGTCATTTTTAACCAGGGGGGCAACAGGCAGCGGCAGCTCATCTGGGCTAACCCTCTCACTCTGTCCCCAAGGCCCCCTTTTCTCTGACTTTTCAGTGAGTTCTCGCAGCCCCACTGTGGGTCACTTCTTCTCCATAACATTTCTAGCGAGCCAATGCAGAGCACCTAGGCTCGCTCTATTGCCTCTTCTATCCTAAGCACTTCCTTTGTGTCACTGTCTCCCGTTTTAATAAACATACTCTCAAAATAAAAAAACAACAAAATCATTCTTAGCTTGAAAGCTAATTAAACTAGGCGCAGCTAGATTTGGCTGTGGGGTAGTCTGCCAACCCCTGACCTAGAACCTATGCCATCTGTTGGCTTTTACGCCCCCCTACCCCTTGCTGTGTGCAGCTCTTCAAAGGAAAGCCTTCTACAGTTAATATAGAATTTTATCAGTAAATTGATACTTTATGGTTAAAAAAGTAAAACACAGAATTCATTACTTCTCCCCAAAGTAGATTGCTAAACTCAGCATGACAGATGTCAAGAGCAGCTGCTAAAGACTCAGACTTTGTTAGTGGCCTGCTTCTCTTGGGGGGAGGGGAGGAACACTATTTGACCTTACAAGTTAGCTTACATCACATAGTGAGTCACTCTCTTGCCTGGAATGCTGGCCCACATCCTCTGTGCACAGTAACAGCTTCTGGGCATTCACATCTGAGTAAGCTCATGAGTTTCTATAAAGGAGGGTTTAGCACAGAAATTTGGCCGGAAGGGGCCTTGTGGAGACGTAGCCACTTTTTGGTGCCATCACTGGTTTCTTCAAAGAGCTTCCATAAACGTGGAGCATTATTAAGCAAACTATTGAAGGCCCAGAGGGACCCATTCAGGCTCCAGGTTCAAGTCCCTTCCAGACTGGGTAGAAATGAACACTCCAATTTGTCAGGTTCAAAGAGCTGGTACCAAAACATCACTTCAGACAAGCCATGGAGTGAGTTTCCTGGACTAACTGGGGGAAAACAAATCACTCCTTGTGGCAACTGTTCTCTGCTCGGTGTCTGCTCTCTCTCGGATTGTTGATGTTGTGTCTGCACACTTACCTGGTGATAATGTGCAATCATGACACATTTGAAGTTGAAATCCTAGGAAAGCATTCTAAACTGAGTGAAGGCAAAGTGCCTCCTCCCCAATTTGGAAGGATGTATTACTGATAAGAGAACTCATCTATTATACAGGTGATGGTCCAGGTTACTAATAACTGTTCTGAGTAAAGATCCAGGCGACCTACCTTCCGGAGGCTCAGACATGGACGGGGTAAGACAGTACATGTGGTAGCCACGATCACAGTCGTCACAGAAGAGCAGCTGGTCCTAGAGAAGGCACGACAGAAGAGGAAGGGAGGAGGTGAATGACTGATGGGCCTCAGGTAGGCCACTGAGGACAGATAGGAAGGAGAGCTATGTAGACACTGCTGCTACTTCCCAGAAAGATGAGGTAAGTGGCAGGTAAGGACAGACATGGGCATCTCTGCATAGAAAACCACTGGTGCCCATCTCTACCCTATCAGCTGCCTGACTGATCTCCTGGTCCCCAGTGTCCCCTACAATCTATTTTCCACGGAGCAGCAAAGTTATCTTTATAAGACATGCCACATCACTGCCCTGATTAAACCCTCAGACCTGGTGACCCTGCCTTCCAACCTCATCTTCTCCCTGCTCTCCAAATGCAAGAAGGCTCCACCCAGCTACACTGGTTTGTTCGCCTGAGGTCTTTGCTCTCGCTGTTCCATTCCTGGGAATGCCCCACCTCAAATCTTCTTGGATTGGCTCCTTGGTATCATTCAAACCTCAAAACCAACATCACCTCCTCTGAAAAGCCATCTCTGACTATCCAAGTCAGCCAGTTTCTCTCTGCCACATTATTGGTTTCATTTTCTTCATGGCACATCACAAAAATGTCGTTTCCTTGCTTATTCCCACAAGAATATAAATTCCATGAAACCAGGGACCTTGCCTGTCTTGTTTGGTGTGCTTAGTGTCTAGAACAGTGTCTGACACCACGTAGATTGTCAGTAAACACCTGCCAAACAAAGTTCCACCCAGGACGCTGGGGAGGGGCATGCAGAGTTTGCCCCCTCTTACTGGAAAGCTCACTTTAGAGGGAACTGTGGAAAAAACAGTAAGAGCCGAGGAGTGTGCTTGGAGGGGCAGGGACACGCACGTCATTCTCGGAGGTACCACAGATGTTGCAGCATTTGCACTCGATGCACTGCCAGCGGTAGGTCTTCACTGCTGCCATCATCACAGGCGTGAACTGCAGGCAAGACGGATGCCCTGTGGGGGGAGGAGCAAGTAAAACAGGAGCTAGAAATGGGGGAGAGGCGAGGTGACCTGGCTGACTGTGACAGCCACTGGACAAGTCAAGAGCCTCTTGGGGACTGGGTGCTGGCTGTGGCAGCCCTTGCCCTTGGAAGTACCTGAGCGGCCACAGTCAGAACAGGACACCAGCTCCTCGGGCTGTCCTGTCTTCTTGTTGATTTTTGAGTCCCCCAGGCAGAAGTCGCAGTAGTTGTTGGGCAGGGCCAATCCATCGGGACCCTTCTTGGCTACAGTGAGAAAGAAAGAACTCTGATACCCCTGGGGGCCTTGAGGTCTCTCACCATCCCCAAAAGGAGGGTTTTTCATAACCAGGCCGACTCCTGCTTGTCCCACTTCTGACACCTCAGCTTACATTTCTGCTCCTCGGACCTCTGGGAGACGGGGGTGGGTGGCTGAGAGTCTTCCTTGTCCTCGCCCTCCTCCTCAGCCAAGTGGGAGTGGGCGTAGTGATAGCTGAGGCCTGGTCGGTTCTTGTAACGTTTTCCACAGACTGCGTGGGGAGAAGGTTGCAGAGGAAGGTATTAGGATCCCAGAGTGCCACATCCCTCTCCCTCTAAGCTGTGGGCTCCACCCGTGGCAGAGACAACCACCCCACCCCAGTCAGCTCTGTTCTGGGACAGGCCTTTAGTGGCGGCTGCTTCTCCTTGGTCAGGAGCATTGGGCCCTGGGGCGCTCCAGCTTCCATGGCTCTTCTCCCTGCTAAACCCCAATCCATGGCCACCTCTACTCTTCCACATTAGCTGTCTGTGAGACTGAGCCTGGGCCCCATCACCACTTGCCCTGGGAATAGTCTGGGGAGCTCCAGGTCAGGAAGGAAAGGGAATTTCTATAGTCTTGCAATATGATAGGGAGGAGAGGAAAGGTAAGAAAGATAATCCAAACTTTCCCCCGCCTCTTAGTAAATGAGGGAGGCTCGTATATATACCCCGTATATAACACGGAGCCCATCTCTGCCCAGTGGATAAAGGTTTAGGGCCTGGGTCTCTTGGGGATAACCTTTCAACTGAGTCTGCAAGGCAGCTGGCCCCCAAAGAAATTCAAAGACACTCCCAACCAATCAGTGCCTGCCCAACCCCACCAACCAGCATGGAAAGCGATCTCCACGAGGCACCTTGTACTTTTGAGCAGTGATACCAAGAAGAGCCAGGGAGCCAGCAGGAAAGGAGTGGGAAGAGGATGGGAGGAGGAGTTGGCAGGATGATGGGAACATTAGCTCACCACCAAGTGGCTGTTTGGGGGAAAGGGGAGCAGAGGGATCTGTTTGTAACAGGTTTCTTATAATGCTTTTGAAGCCACCCCATGCAGTGGGCCTGAGCAGCCCTAGCAGCAAGTTTGTGGGACACAAGCAGTGGGAAAGGCAGCTTCCAGGACTGAGGATTGGAGCACAACAGAAGCCCATTGCTCCCATCCCCAAGCCATTCCAGAGATTTTTAAACCAGCATCACAGGAGATGAGAAAGGCAAGAGGAACAAGGGAGGAGGGAAAAAGGGATAGGAAAACCAAAAGTCTGAAAAGTTGAGAGAGCTACCTCTCTGGGGCGCTTTCGAGGTATGCTTTTGTTTGAAACTATCTGAAAGACAGAAAGAAAAGTCATGAGAAGAAGGCCTTGATATACTTGAGACAGGAGCAGCAGCAGCAGGAAAGCGGAGCAAACGAGAGAGAAACCTCAGCGGCGATGGTGCTCCCAGGGTGGAGGGACAGAAGTGGGAGGTCAGAGCAAAGGGGGAGAGAGAACAGACGTTGAAAAACTTGGTGTTGGACTTCTGGGGCCCTGGCTTGACTGGGGCCAGCAGACCTGGATGCCATCTATCAAGAGGCTGATTCTGCCTGCTGTGTGTGGCCCCTTCACCAGCCCCCTCCCCCCCAGGGGATAGCAGAAGTCTCTCCCAGAGCATGCAGGTCCCACCCACCCGGTAGCAGAATGCAAGGCCTCCCTGAGGTCCCAGAGGAAATCAGTCAGCAGGCAGGACAAGAGTCCAGGCTTGTTTTACCGCTCTGAGCAAGAACACAGCCCTCCCTCCTCTCACATCCTGAGCAGGAGCTGGGTCCAAGGCAAGGACTACCCATCCACTCAGGAGGCACTCACTGTCACAGGCATAGGGTTTGTCTCGGTCCTCTAGGATGGAAGCGTCCAGTTTCTTACGGGCACTGCTAACACCTTTACCCTGCCAAAAAGAGCAAAAAGATGCTCTTACTAAGGTGTCTGGGCCTAAGGAGTTTAAACTCTCCTGGAAGTGGCTGCTAATCTCACTCAAATCCACAGGCTTCCCTGCCCCAGGCTGTAGGCAGCACCTTGGCCCCTCACCTTGGATTTCCCTTTGCCCCGACGCTTGGGAGTGTCTTCTTCATAGTCCTCATCATCGAGGTCATCCAGGAAGTCATCCGGTTCTAGGATCCGCTGAGTGGATAGGAGGATTAGGATTAGGGTGGGCAGAAATAATGTACGTCCTAAAGCTCCCCCACAATGGCGGTGGCAAGGCTACCAGAACCTCCTTTGTGACCTGGTCTCTCCACTCTAGCCTCATTTCTCACTGCTACCCCTCAACACCCTATAATCCTGCCCTTCTCCCTTCAATGTTTTGGGCTCGCCCTCCTCTGTGCCACTCATGTTGTTCCCCTAGCCTGGAATGCCTTTCCCACCATGTTTCCATACAGATTTCCGAGACCCCAAGTGACCATGCCCTCTCCTGCCTCTGATCTGCTGCCCCGGAAGCACGTTTATCGGTGGTCCCCTTACTAGATTTAGAGCCTTCCTTCTTAACTGTGTGGACTTACGGGGGATTTTTGTTAACTGCTGTTTCAGCCTCTCTGTGTGAAATGGGGACCACAGTACCTACTTCATAAGGTTGTATAAATTGGAGAAAATGATGGAAAAGCACTTAATACTGTGCCTGGAGTAATTTTAGCTCTTATTATTTTTATGTATAGTTTTATGTGCCTGTTGGCAGGGACCAGGTCTATTTCACTTATGTAACCCCAGGCACCCAAAAACTTTTGTGACAGATGAATGAGGGAGAGTCTGAACTTAGAAGGAAAGGAGCGGGAAAGGCAGTGAAGCTGGTCAGTACCCAGCACTAATTAGGGACTCAGCAGAACTCCGGGGCCTGCCTCCTGGCCCACAGCTTGCCTACATTCTGATTATGCCTCTCATGAGAAGGCTCCGTACCATCAAAGCTCCCTTAGCCAAAGTGTTAATTTTGTACCTTCCGTGCTCGACTGTTGGTCACAGGAAACTCGCCCAGGCTGTCATCATCAACACGGGGATCTGGGGCGCCTCGCTTCTCCAGGGGGTCAGTGCGCAACAGAGCCTCTAAACTACTGCCGTCCTGAGAGATCAGCCCCTCCTTCTTCAGGGTCTGGTCTGTGTCTGCAGGCAAGGTCAGGATGAGGCAAGGCTCAGAAGGGCTGAAAGCAGACCGCGCTGGTCTAGAGAGTGCTAGGCCAGCCACAGGCCAGTCACTGTCTTCTGGTCTCTGGCTGCCCAGGAACCAAGACACCCTAATTCACTTGGCACCATAAGTTATCTGTTTATCTGTCTCTTCTATTAGACCGAGTTCTATAAAGAAAGGATCACATCTTATTCATTTTGGATCCTCACAGTCTAGCATTAGGACTGGTATATAACAGATCAGCAGGCCTACCATGCAGCAGGCCATGCCCCTGCTCAGGAAGGAGTTGGCTTACCTGGTTTAATAGATGGGAAAGAAAGTCTTGGGTCCTCAGGAGGGTGGGCTCGCCGCTTTTTCCGCCAGCGCCGGGCAGGGTACGAGTACAGCTGCCCAGAGGCCAATCCTGTGGAAGGAAGAGAGAGAAGTCAAGCCCTAACCCAGTTCTAGAAAATAATAGCGAACACTTTCTACATGAATAGGCCCCAGGAGTTCAAGAGCAAAGGAAGAATATGGGCAATGCCGGGGGCGGGGGTGCGTGGGGGTAATTTATAGAAAAGAAAAACAGATGTGAACTCAGGGGCCTTGGCTAACACAGAACTCTGCAGAAGCCCGATAACAGCCTCAGTCCTGCAGAAAACCCAGATGCTGGTATAAACCTGTCTGCTTCGTCCTCTCTGGGCTTCTAATCATGGGGAGACCAGATCCATCCATGTGGAAAGCAGGAGGGAAACCCTTTCAGCCGGCTCACCCCTAAAATGAGGAAGCTGCTTCTTCCTTGTGCTCCTGAGTCTGAACCCTCACCTGGACCCCGGTGTCGCTTTTCCATCCAGATATAACAGTTGCTCTGGGCTACTCCGGTCTGTGAGTCCAAGAAAGGCAGGCGCACGCTGCGCTCGGCACAGAGACGGGCATTGTAATTGTGGCACTGCTCCATGGCATCTCTGTAGTACTGCTCCCCAAGGCTGCAGGAAAGACAACCATCAGGAGTGTGTCTGTGTGTTGGGGGTGAGGGGCAGGGCACAAGGTGCTGAACTATCCCTCACCCTTCCCATTTGCTTCTCCAGAGGCTCAAGGGTCTGGGAGACTGTTGCTTTGGTTCTATCTGCCTCCATTTCTGCCTCATGGGACACCAAGCCCCTTCACTAAGCCATTACAAGAAAAGGCACTTTACAAATAAATTACTATTGGGAACACATGATTTCTTCATGTGTCTAATCAGACTTAAGTGTAATTCACAAAGAGAACAAACTAATGTTTATTTTGGGCCTTTCCTGAATCCAAACCTGGAGGCACTCAAGATGCTATTTCTAACAGGGGTCAAGAAAGAAATAAGAAAAAAAATGCTATATATTTCTCTTAACCCTTATACTCTGAGAAGCTGTGGTTAGCTCCTTTTTATAAAAGCAGAAAAGAGTTCAACAAGGTTTGGGAGACCTACTAAAACATTGTTAGCAAACTACAGTGTATCTATAAATGCAATTCTATTTAGCCATAAAGAAAGAAGAAAGTTCTTCATGTACTGATATTGAATAATCTCCAAGACAACTAGAAAAAGGAAAAAAAAAGCAAGGTAAGGTGTTGAGAAGTGTTACAGGATGCTACCATTTATGGAACCAAGAGGAGGAAAAGAAACTGTAGGCCTCCAGGGAGAAAAACCAGGTGACTAGGGGACTTATTAATTCTGTATACTGAGTTTAGGGTCCATGAAAAACACCTGAAAAAACCTGAACTTCCTTGAAAACTACTCTCTCTCTCTTTTTTAAAGGCTATTATTTTAATTTACCAACATCCAATATGTACTTTGTTTTTGAACATATAATTGCAGAAAGTAATGATCAACTTTACTTTTGCAGGGAACACTCAGTTATCTCAAATTATATATTGCAAAATTATAAAGGAATTGTTAAACCCACATTAATTCATGTTGATATAAATTTAGGAGATATGCACATAACAAATTTTTAAAAATGGGTGTAGTAAATTAAAAGTAAATAGTAATGGTGCTTCTGTTCCTAAAATATGATACATTGGGACATGTTCCTTAAAAATGTGCTTAGAGCCCTAGCTGGTTTAGCTCAGTGGATACAGAGTTGGCCTGCGACTGAAGGGGTCCTGGATTCGATTCCAGTCAAGGGCACATACATGTCCAGGCTGCAGGCTCGATCCCCAGCAGGGGGCGTGCAGGAGGCAGCCAATCAGTGATTCTCTCTCATCATTGATGTTTTTCTCTCTCCCTCTCCTTTCCTCTCTGAAATCAATAAAAATATTAAAAGTAAAATAAAATACATTTGATTGGCTGCCTCCTGCACGCCCCCCACAGGGGATGGAGCCCACAACCTGGGCATGTGCCCTGACCAGGAATCAAACCTTGACCTCTTGTGTCACAGGTCAATACGCAACCACTGAGTCACACTGGTTGGGCTCAATTTGAAACTGTAATCAAGGGTAAACCTTTAAGTGGTCTAAAAAGCTAGAATACTGCACAGTGCCAGGGGTTATCTGGTTCTAAGCATATATATGGAAACAATGTTGTTCTCATCCTTTAGGGCTTAATAAGCACTTTAGCCCTGGAGCTTAAACGATAACAATTCATATTTATGTATTTGATCAATCTTAAAATAAACAGGGCAGAGATGACTTCTTTCTCAAAGTATCTCCAGTACCAATGAAGATGTCTGGGCATCTTGATTTGACTTGGGAGTAAAAAGACCTGACTTGGCTAAAAGTCATCAAATGTGAACATTGAGTCAAACCATGGGATCTCCAGTTCCTCTGCTATAGACAGGGGAAGCTGGACTAGGTAAGTTCCAACATATTCCACGAGAGGAGACTCATGAAAAGCTGAACAGAGTAAGCCTGTGTTGCTTATGTCCCTATCTTGAGCTACATCAACAAACCCTTCTGGAATCTGAGGGGGGTTTCACTGAGCAGCTGCAATCGACCACTTAGGCTCAGCTTAGCATGTTGCCAGCAATTGAAAGTCACACCACACACAAGGCAGTGACACCACAGGACAGCCTGGCGTGCTTCAGCGAGCTGTGGTGGCTGTAATGTGAGGCAGGCATAAACCTCGTGTTGGAGTGGAGGAATGAAACAGGCTCACATTTGCTGGCCTTTAGGAGGCAGCCACGTCCTCATAATACAGAGGGAAACTGGATAAACAAGGCTGAGCGCAGCAGCCCCTTTGTTCCTGCTGATGGGAATTGATACTGACACTGCAAGTCAAATGGAAGGAAGGGCCAGGCTGGCTGAGAGCTGCAAAGTCAGAGCAAGGAGGCTGGAACAGTTTGAGGGGAATGGGTGAGAGATGGTTACCAAAGTTCTTATGAGTTAAGTGAAATTTCAGAAGGTGGGACAAAGTGTCTTGTGAGTAAGAGAGGTGGGAATAAAACAAGTTGGGGGGAGAGAGGACCCGATCAGGACAGAGCAAGAGAGAATGAGCGAGCTCTAAAAACTTAAGAGTCCTATCGCGAGAAATTTCAAGCTAACTTAATTCTCTTAATCTTGTTACCTAACAGGTTTCAAAACTAGTCAGCAGCCACAGATGTTTACTACTATTACTTTACGCTAGTAAATACCTTAAAGATTGTTTCAATTATGACACCACATTTGGAGGCACACAGAATTTATAAATAGGAAAATTCTTCCCCCAGAACAAGATGTAAGTCAGAGCCAGCTGGTGTGGCTCCGTTGGTTGGGCATCGCCCTGTGCACCCAATGGTCTCAGGTTGGATTTGCCTGGGTTTTCTGGCTCGATCCCCAATGGGGGGCATGCAGGAGGTGGCCAACTGATGTTTCTCTCTTACATTGATGTTTCTATCTCTCCCACTCCCTTCCTCTCTCTCTAAAAATCAAATTTAAGTTGTTGTTTTTTTTTTTAAAGATGTAAGCTAGAAAAGATGAGCTAGTAGTCCTAACCTTGATGTATAACCTCAGCTATCAGAAGACTAGGCACACCATGATCAAGAAAAGCTATGGAAAAGCATTTTTTTCCAGGTGGGAATGGTACTGAAAGAATGGAAGCCCCTTATAAAGGGGAAGTTCTGTAGGAAAATGTATTGTGATCCACAGCCCTCTGCAACTAGAACCAAGGAAGACAATGTTGGTTTCCCATTACTGGTACTCAGGAACCAGTGGCTGGTGACCCTCCCAATCTCTACAGCTCTTGAAAGAGAAAGAAGATGTCATGCTCTATTTAAATGGGCAACCCCTTACTTCTAACACTACACAAAAGGGTTGGCAACCCTATTTCCCTGAAGAAAGCCTTTCACCATAAAAAAATCTCACTACAGCCTGGCCAGCATGGCTCAGTGGTTGAGTGTCGACCTATGAACCAGGAGGTCAGGGTTCGATTCCTGGTCAGGGCACATGCCCGGAGGCAGCCAATCAATGGTTCTCTCTCATCACTGATGTTTCTATCTCTCTTTCCCTCTCCGTTCCTCTCTTAAATAAAAAATATATATGTTTAAAATCTCACTACATATAACTCTCAAAATCTAGGCGAGCCTGGCATTCCCCCAGTATAGTAAGATTTCCAAGGTATTAGCTGTATTTTTTCGGGAAGCACGAAACCGGTGTAAAACCTCCCCTTACCATGGGATGGGGGAGTCAACAAAGAGAAAGGCAGACAAAGAAAGAACGAACATCCGAATCAGGAAAAATAAGTATACAAGTGGCAGATCAACAGCATCGTTGCTACATGGAGGGACATGTCAGTGTCCAGAGAGAGCGGGGAACCGGAGCGGGCAGATCAGAGAGAAAGACAATAACGTTGGGAGGATGGATGGCTGAAAGCAGGGGGATCCAGCTAAAAGCAAGTAAAAAAAAAACCAAAACACAAAACCACAGGAGGAGGAGGCACTTAGCTTAATGGAAGTGGGAAAGCATTCGGAGGAAAAGGCTCGGGGCAGGCAGGCAGGGAGGGAGGAGAGGCAGCTCCTCTCACTGAAAGGCTCCTGGGGAGAGTGGCTCGGCCCCCCGACACAGACAGACAGACAGACACACAGACAGACAGACAGGCAGGCAGGCAGGCAGGGAGGAGAGGCAGCTCCTCTCACTGAAAGGCTCCTGGGGAGAGTGGCTCGGCCCCCCGACACAGACAGACAGACAGACAGGCGGGCAGACAGACAGACAGGCAGGCAGGGAGGGAGGAGAGGCAGCTCCTCTCACTGAAAGGCTCCTGGGGAGAGTGGCTCGGCCCCCCGACACAGACAGACAGACAGACAGGCAGGCAGACAGACAGGCAGAAGCGGTGAGTCCCCGCACAGTTCCCCAGCCTCTCCCCGGCCATCCGTCCACTCGGCACCCCAAAGCCCCGGCTAGACACCTGGACCCGCTCAGGGTTCCGGCCCGGCACCAAGCCCCGCTGAAGGGGGCCGCTCCGCCCGCCCCGCCCCGCCGTGCACCCCTTTCTACACTCATGCAGGTTCCTCCTCGGGGAGGAGGCCGGTCCAAGCAAGTCCCAGCGCATCTGCCACTCGCAGCTCCCGGCCTTCCTCCGTTTCCCCAGCGACGATGAACTTGAACTCTGCCCGCCACCTGCCCCGCACAGGGGGCTGCCCACCGCGGAGACCCCGGCCCATCGCCGCTCCAGGCGGCACCGCTTCGGTCCAGAGCCCGGGTGCGATGCCGGGATGCGCCGGCGCAAAGCCCTTCCCCTGAGTTCCTGCCCTCGCGTCCCCGGCTCTTCCACACATTCCTCCCGGGGATGCTCTTGGTGTTGGGGACCTGATACCCAAGACCCCCACCCCCACGTCACGCAGCTGTTCAGAGAAAGAAAAAATAAACAGTCCCGCGATGCTGAACCGCGCAGAGCTGCCGAGCCGGCTGCGGGCAGCCAGCGGGAGGGACCCGTGACCGGCTCCGCGGGGACCGGGTGGGTCCCGGGCCGCCCTCGCCAGGCTCCCCGGGCTGCGGCGTCTCGGGAGCGACCCAGGGACAGTGTCTCTCGGACACAACACGGGCGCCACACTCTGCAAACCGCCGGCTGAAGGAATGCACAGACCGCACGGCCCCGCCGCGCCAAGGGCGGCTGCCCGCGGGGGGCTCCCGAGTGCCCCTCGGGGCCTCCACAAGTTTCCAAAGAGGCGCAACGTCTTCTCCGGACTCTCCTGCTGCCCTCCCCCGGGGGAGTCGCAACCCGGCCTTCCCGGCACGTCCCTCTCTTCGCCTCGTCCCTTCCCGCGCCACCCTCTCCTCCCCGGCCCCTTCCAGGACCGCCCGGCCCAGGAGAGAAAGAAACGGCCACTCACAGCTTCACCACATTCTCCACCACGGCCGCCATCTTCCCTGCGCCTCTCCCTCAGGCCGGGAGGCCCGAGCCACAGCGCAGGCGCGGGGACCTAACGGGGACCCAGCTTCCTAGTCCCTCTGCGCAGGCGCCGTCCGAGCGCGCGCCCTCGAGAGCCAGCGACGGAGGACGGGCTCTCGGGGCCGAGGAGCCCGACGCGCAGGCGCAACGGATGCGGCGCGCGCCCCGAGCTGCCCGCTCCATCCCCGCCTTCTCCATTGGGAGGAGGGGAGGAAGGAAAGAGGGGAAGAGGGTCTGGCCGGGTCAGAAAGGAGAAAGCGTGGCTGGTGCAGACTGGCAGGCCCTTTCCCTAACTGGTTTGGCTCAGTGGTTAGAGCGTCGGCCTGGACTGAAGGGTCCCAGGTTCGATTCCGGCCAAGGGCATGTACCTTGGTTGCGGGCACATGCCGAGTAGGAGGTGTGCAGGAGGCAGCTGATCCATGTTTCTCTCGCCCCCTCCACCAAGTTCTGAGCTTCCCTCCTGCACCTACCCGCCTTTCTGTACCACTCATTTCTCCTGCACTGTCCAATCATGCACATGCGTGTACAAACATGGCTTAGTATCCTTTAAAAAAAAAAAAAAAAAGCAAAGCCCTTCCTTGAGCCCATGTCTGTCTTCAGTTATCACCCCATTTCTTTCACCTTTTCATAGCCAATGTTCTGTTTATACTTCCTATCTCTGTTGACTTATTTCCAAGTCTTTCTGCCTAATTGAATGGGGGTTTTGTTCCCACCAAGTCACTTGAAACAGCTCCTAACAAAGTCATCATTTCAACAATTTAGAGATCTCTTCTCTGTCCTCAAGAGCCTGTCAACTCCCATGGCACCAGGACCAATCCCTCCTTTTTCCAACTGTGCTTCAGGTTTCTTAAGCATGCACCAGGCTGTCCCACACTGTCAGCCCAGCAGCCTACTTTCTTGACTCGCTGTCCTCTGTTCCACCTATAACTATCAGAGCTTGGTTTTTGGTCCTTGTCATATACCTATTTCATCAATTCCAAGATGCACCTGCCCTCTCGCCCATTTTTAATATTTCAGAATCAGGACATGTCTTACCATCATGGTGCCTTAAAACTGCGTGGCAAATGAGAAGCTGTGAGATATTTGTCATTATCTACCTTGAACCAAACTTGCAGAATAGCTGTCAGAGCTCGATATACTCTTCTACCTCTGAGAGCCAAATGGTTGTGGGGACAAAGGGTATCAAGAGTTGACTCCAACCCAGGAATCAAAAGTATGTGATATGGACTAAATGCTTGTGTCCCCCCCAGCGTTCATGTTGAAGCCCTAACCCCAACGTGATGGTGTTTGGAGGTAGAGCCTTTGGGAGGTAATTAGGTGGAGATAAGGTCATGAGGGTAGAACCCTCATGATAGGGATTAGTGCCCCTTTAAGAAGACAGAGCCCCAGCCGGTTTTGCTCAGTGGATAGAGAGTCAGCCCGGGGACTAAAGGGTCCCGGTTCCATTCCAGTCAAAGGTATGGACCTCGGTTGCAGGTTCTATCCCTGGCCCCATGTGGGCGGCAACCAATCAATGTGTCTCTCTCACATCAATGTTTCTCTGTCTCTCCCCCTTTCTTCTGCTCTCTCTAAAAATCAATAGGTAAATATCCTCAGGTGAGGATTAACGAGAGGAAAATAAAAGATGTTGCTGTATTAAATATACTAGTGGTCTGGTGCACGAAATTCATGCAGGGGGGTCCCTCAGCCTAGCCTGCACCCTCTCCAATTGGGGACCCCTTGGGGGGTGTCCAACTACAATATGGAACCGCTGGCTCCTAACCGCTCACCTGTCTGTCTCCCTGATCGCCCCTAACTGCCTCTGTCTGCCTGCCTGATTGCCCCTAACCTCTCTGCCTACCTGATCACCCCTAACTGCCTCTGCTTGCCTTTCTGATTGCCCCTAACTGCCCTCCCCTGCCGGCTTGATCTCATCCCCAACTGCCCTCCCCTGCCGGCCTGATTGTCCCTAACAGCCTCTGCCTTGGCTCCCACCACCATGGCTTTGTCCAGAAGGAAGTCGGATGGCCGGTAGACCTGGTCTACTTAGCATATTACCCCTTTAGTAGTATAGATATATAGATAGATAGACGGCAACCCAGCACTGACTGCAGGACTGACTTCCAGTCGGTTGACCTTTTCAGTCATTTTGGACGTTATGGACCCTGAGTTTTTATATATTAGGATAGTTTCTATTAGAAGAAGAAGAAGAAGAAGAAGAAGAAGAAGAAGCAGCCAGAGATATCTCTCTCCATGAAGACACACAGAAGGCAGATGTCAACAAGGCAGGAAGTGGGCTCGCACCAGGAGCCAAATTCGCTGGCGCCATGATCTTGGACTTTCCAGCCTCTAGAGCTGTGAGAAGTAAATGTCTGTTATTGAAGCCACCCAGTCCATGGTATTTTGTTACAACAGTCTGAGCTGACTAACAGTATGCTATCAATAAAGCTGAACATTCACATAGTCTATGATTCATCTTTTCCAATTGTGAATCTACACACCAAGAAGAAAATACAAGAATGTGCACAACAGCATTCATTGTAATAGCCCTAAACTGGAAACGTCTCAAATGCCCACAACAGCAGAATGGATTAAACAACAATGAAAAGAGCAAACTGTTGCTATACAACAACATGAATCAATCTCAAAAACTTAATGCTGAATAGAAGAAACCAATTTTAAAAGAGGACATCTTGTACAATTCCATTTATATAAAGTTACATAAACAGACACACTATGGGGCTACAAGTCAGGAGAGCGTTGCCTTTACAGGACAGGGACAAGGAGGGGCATGAGTTGGCTACTGGGGTGCTAGTAATGTTCCTTTTCTTCGTTACATAGGATTGTTCACTTTGTAAAAATTAATTGAACTACACAAGATTTGTGCACTTCTCTGCATTTATAATTCAATAAAAAATTTTAAATGAAAAGTATTAGTATTAATAAGTAGGCTAGTTCTATCTCATTGGAAAGGTAGTTTATGAGCCCAGCATCAATGGCTTTCAGTTCTTTTAGGGTCCTTTTAAGAAACGCTATCTCGCCGAAACCGGTTTGGCTCAGTGGATAGAGCGTCGGCCTACGGACTGAAGGGTCCCGGGTTCGATTCTGGTCAAGGGTGTGTACCTGGGTTGCGGGCACGTCCCCAGTGGGGGATGTGCAGGAGGCAGCTGATCGATGTTTCTCTCTCATCGATGTTTCTAGCTCTCTATCTCTCTCCTTTCCTCTCTGTGAAAAATCAATAAAATATATATTTAAAAAAAAAAAAAGAAAGAAAGAAACGCTATCTCACTGAATAATAGATACTCTATATGCTCACAACCAGCGACCAGTCATACAGTGTTTCTCTTGCAGACAGAAACCAAGGAGTGGGAGTAGGGAGTGCAGCCACTTGCCATCTGAACTAAAGACTTTTGCAAAATGTTTCCTGTGCCTGGAGTCGGTTCTGGCTCTGGCTGATCCAGAGCCTTTAAGGACCAAAGGGAGTTATGTTGCCACCAGGGGGCACAATATGGTTTCTCTAAATTAGGAGCTGAGCTTACCAATGGGTCATTTTGCATTCTACATCCACTGGGCAAGAAAGGAAAAGGGGGGGCTACTATCAGCTGGGGTGATTGTTACTAATTGATAAGTGGTAAAAGGACTGCTATTATCCAGTGGGGAAAGAAATATAAATGAAGCCCAGGGGATTTTCTTTTCTTTTTTTTCAAGAAATTTCAATCGTACTGTTGATAATTGGCTCTGTTGACTAATGAGTTTGCCAACCTCTGATCTAGACGAGTCTCAACTGGGCTGACTGGGCACTTCAAGTCTCTGCCCCGTATCTGTCCCATGCCAGTAGCTACCTCAGGACTGGCCTCATGGAGATGACAGAAACACAAGAAAGAGCAAGGCCTCTCGAGTTGTAGACTTAGAAGCACCATACTTGCACTTCTGCTTCATTCTCTTACCCAAAGCCGGGCACATGGTCAAGTCCAGAGACAGAGGCAGAGGACACTTCAAAGTTAAATGCCCAAGGGGGTGGATGCAGAGAGGGTAAAAGATCATTCAACCCATCAGCAAGACCTATCAATTCTACCTTAGAAGTACTTTCCGCACCTGCCCAATACTCCTTCTATCTTATTGCTCCCACCACTTCAGTTCACCGTAATCTCTCTTACCTATCACCACCTGACTGCTCTGTCCAAATCTTTCTTGTCCATTCCTTCTCAGACCATTCTCAATGCAGCAACGAGAATAAACTTAAAAAGAAAACCTGCTCTGACCACTCATTTAATTAAGTCTGCCAAATGGTTTCCTATTGTTCTCAGGATAAAGGTAAAAATCCAGACTAAGGCCTGAATTGTTTTCAATTTTCAATCGAGGGGTTATTTGAAAGCAAATAGGTGAACCTGGCGAAAGAGAGAAAGAGAGTGAAGAGGGAATGTGAGAAAGAGGGTCTTTGTAATGATGTCCATGTGAAGACAGCCTGGGACCCCTGTCTCAAACCTCATCTCCTTCCATCCTTTCTTTCACTGTATGGTTGGAACACATCATAATTCCCTAACTTGTACACTATTTTAAGCCTGTGGGGTCTTACTTGGACTGCTCTGTGTCCAAGTAGAGAAGTAGAGTTCTTTATCCCTCCTTTTGGTACAGCTTGAAAACCCTCTGCCTTATCCCTTAAAAAAAAAAAAAAAAGAGAGAGGAGAAGAGCGTAGATTGGTTTGGCTCAGTGGATAGAGCATCGGCCTGCAGACTGAAGGGTCCCAGGTTTGATTCCGGTCAAGGGCAGAGGATGACTACTTTTTGGAGTTTAAAGTCTAGAACAGATAGACATTAATAATCTCACAAATACAACCTTATAAACTGCTCCAAATATTTTTTTATAAATGCCCTGTTTATGGTGTTAACAGAAGCTAAGAGTCAGGGAAGGGTTCTTATTTGTAGTGTTGTCTTAAGTATGAGCCTGAGTTAGCCAAATGAGCAGAGTAAGAAGAAGAATAGTCCTGGCAGTGGAAAAGCATATGCGGAACTCTGGGGGTTGAGGGAGCAAAGGACTTGAGAAACTGAAAGGCTACGAATCAGGCTGGAGTGTCCATAGCGCTGCATTTGGGGTGAACCAGAACATGGACAAGGCACATCTTCAGCTAAGAAGGATGGAGCGCCAACCATGGTTGGGGATGGAGAAAGGCAAAACTCTTTTGAGGCAGCGTTATATGCAGGGGAAATGAAATCAGAGAAGAAGACTCTCAGAGGTGAGAAGCTGTCCTGGAACATAAGGAGACCTAAGGAGAAAGATTTTGAAGATTAGCTTGTAAATGAAGTGAGGGTATTAGAGACCTGCTTTCTTTGATGCCAGTTACAAAATCCAGGAGCTTAATAGGGTCCTGTGGGAACCTGTGGGATTAAACAAGCCTTTTGAAAGGCCCATCATAAAGGAGAGTGGACAAGCAAATTCCTGCCAGTCCCATTGTCCTTTATAATGAAAGCACCTGCTTTTTCTCCTCCACCCCAGAGCCTGAAGGCCACTTTGGCTAGTTCGTCAACACATGACTACATCTATGGCGATGAAGAGAATGACTAGCTCCATTCCCATTTTCATGAAGTTTATGGAGAAGTGGGAGCGACTCTCAATGAAATAATCACAAATGTGATCAGTGTGATGAATAAATGGTCCAGGTAGCTATATTTCTGATAGTCTGAGAAGTCAGGGGTTGGTGGTGGTTGCCTTGGGGACATTTAAAATAAGACCTAAAGAATGAGAGAGGATTAGGCGGGTGAACAGTGGCTGGTAGGGTGGGCTAGGACGATTGAATGTGGGAAATAATGTGCACAGAGCCTGTGATGGGAGGTACTATAAACAGTACAAGGAATGGACAGAGGGTGTGTGTAGCTACAGAGAAGAGGTCCATTGAGAGAATAAACCAAACAGATCACCAAGGTTTGGACTATGTGGGGTTTTCAGCCATGGTCCAGTGAGTCACTCTCTCCCAAGGGAAACAGGTGAATATAGAGAGATTTACACCAGACAATGGCAAGAGCTGAACATTTTTATTGCCTTGGGTGCTATATCTCAGAGGAGCATAGGACAGGAATTCTTGTTCCAACCAGAGTCTGGGTCTCACTTTGAGGGAAAGTACCCAATAGCTATGAGAAGAAAGAAAGTACACAGGTGACACAGAACCTGGCTGGAGATCCTGGCTAGAACCTGGCTAGAGAACCTGGCTAGGCTGCTGATCAACTGAACGCTGTCTCCGTGTCATTCCTTCTTCGCCGACTCCATCCATACCTTTGGGAACCCCTGGACCTGCTGGGGCTGGACCCCAACAGATGGCACCTGAACAGGGACTTGAAGCCTGGACGCCTGAACAGGATTCCCCTAGGTAAGCTCCCCCACACTCGGGACAGATAGGACTCCACCGTAGGAAGAGGGTGGATAGTCTTCACTGACTCCGTCCACACATTTGGGAACCCCTGGAACAGGATTCCCCTAGGACAGACATGTGAGCGGCACGCTTTCGTCCAGGGAGCATCAGCCCCGTGAGCAGCCTGCCTTGAGCCTAAGAGCAGCAGCCTCATGTGGCCTGCCCCTGTCCAAGGAGCAGCAGCTGTGTGAGCAGCCCGCTTCCCCTTCGGAGGAGCAGCAACCACGCAAGCAGTCCGACCTGTCTGAGGAGCAGCAGCCACATGAGCAGTCTTCCTACTGAGGAGCAGCAGCACTGCGCACACCCTGCACTAGTCCGAGGAGCAGCAGCTGCACAAGCAGCCTGCCCAATCCGAGGAACAGCAGCTGTGTGAGCAGCCCACCCCCATCCGAGGAGCAGCAGTTCTGCGAGCGGCCCGGGCCCATTCAAGGAGCAGCAGCAGCCCACCCCGGTCCGAGGAGCAGCAGCCACACGAGCAGACCGCCCATGTCCGAGGAGCGGCAGCCCTGCGCAGCACGCACCGGTCCGAGGAGCAGAGCCACAACAGCCTGCACCTGTCTGACAAGCAGCAGCCGAGTGAGTGGCACGTCCCTGTCTGAGGAGGAGCAGCCACGCATGCAGCTCACTCCCATCCAAAGAGCAGCAGCCGCGCAAGCAGCCCCCTCCCCCTCCGAGGAGCAGCAGACTTGCAATCAACCTGTCCAAGTCCTAGGAGCAGTATTCCCACAAGCAGCCCACCACATCAGAGGAACAACAGCAGCATGCATCCAGCCCCCATCCAAGGATCAGCAGCCACGTGAGCAGTCCGCCCCAGTTCAAGGAGTAGCAGCTGCATGTGTAGCCCGCCCCCATCCAAGGAACAGCAGCCTCCTGATGACCACACCCTCTGTCTGAGGAACAAAAGTTGTGTGTGAAGCCTCCCCCCACCAGCCAGAGGAGCCACCACAGCTGTGAACAGCACTCACCAGAGGAGCTGCTGCCAACTGAGGAGCAGCTGCTACCACAACCGCCCAAGGAGCAACCACAGCCCAAGGAGCCACAGCCACCCAAGGAGCAGCCCTTGAACGACTCAACATCTAGATATGTCGGTGAGATCAAACATGGGTAGACAAAGAAACCCCCAAAGGAAAGAAAAGGAGGACTTGCCAGAAAAGCAGCTAAGTGAAACAGAGGCATGCAGCATGACAGAAAAAGAATTCAGATTAAGGGTCCTAGAATGCATAAACAGGATGGAGGAAAAAATCAACAACTTATGCAAGAATCCAGAAGAAACGGATGAAAAAATCAACAACTTATGTAAGAATCAAAAAGAAACGGATGAAAAAATCAATAAATTATGTAAGAACCAAGAAGAAATGAAGCGTAATATAGCTGCAATAAAAAACACCATTGAGCCAAAACCGGTTTGGCTCAGTGAATAGAGCGTCGGCCTGCGGACTGAAGGGTCCCGGGTTCGATTCCGGTCAAGGGCATGTACCTGGGTTGCGGGCACATCCCCAGTGTGAGATGTGCAGGAGGCAGCTGATCGATGTTTCTCTCTCATCGATGTTTCTAACTCTCTCTCTCCCTTCCTCTCTGTAAAAAAATCAATAAAAAATATATTTAAAAAAACAAACAAACAAAAAAAAAAACGCCATTGAAAGTTTCAACAGTAGACTAAGAGAAGCGGAGGACCGAATTAGCGAATTAGAAGACAGGGAAGCAAAACACACCCAAACTGAACTGCAATTGGAGAAAAAAATTAAAAGACAGGAGGAGAGCCTAAGGGAGCTATGGGACAACATGAAACGAAACAACATACAAATAATAGGGGTGCCAGAACAACAGAAAGAGGAACAGGGTTAGAAAACCTATTTGAAGAAATCATATCAGAAAACTTCCCTGAGGTGGGGAAGAGAAAAGTCACAGAAGCACAGAGAGTCCCAACCAAGGTGAACCTGAAAAGAGCCACACCAAGACACATCATAATTACCATGGCAAATATTCAAGACAAAGAGTGAATCTTAAAGGCTGCAAGAGAGAGACGGAAAGTTACATACAAGGGATCTCCCATTAGATTATCAAATGATTTCTCAACAGAAACACATCAGGCCAGAAAAGAATGGATGGAAATTTACAGTGATGCAAAGCAAAGGACTGAATCCAAGAATACTCTATCCAGCAAGGCTATCATTCAAAATTGAAGGGGAAATAATAAGCTTCACAGACAAAAAAAGGCTAAGGGAATTTATCACCACCAAGAAAGCAATACAAGATATGCTAAAGGGACCAATGTAAAAAGAAGAAATAAAAAGCTCAGAAAGAAAACAGGCACAAAAAAATAGAAATGGCTACAAACAAGTACCTTTCAATAATAACTTTAAACATAAATGGACTAAATGCTCCAATCAAAAGACATCAAGTGGCTGAATGGATAAAAAAAATGACCCATATATTTGCTGTCTACAAGAGACCCACTTTAGAATAAGGGACTCACACAGACTGAAAGTGAAGGGATGGAAAAATATCTTTCAGGCAAATGGAAATGGAAAAAAAAGCTGGGGCAGCAATACTTATATCGGACAAAATAGACCTCAAAGTGAAGGCCATAACAAGAGATAAGGAAGGCCACTTCATAATACTAAAGGGATTGATACAACAAGAGTATATAACCCTGATAAACATATATGCACCCAATGCAGGAGCACCGAAATACATAAAAAAAACTCCTGGAAGATATCAAGGGAGAGATCGACAACAATACAATCATAATAGGGGACTTTAATACACCACTGACATCACTGGATAAATCCTCTAGATAAAAAATTGCCAAAGAAACAGCAATCCTAAATGACTCACTAGGTCAGATGGACTTAATTGACATCTTCAGAACATTTCACCCCAAAGCCACAGAATATACATTCTTCTCAAGTGCTCATGGGACATTTTCAAAAATAGACCACATATTGGGTCACAAACAAAGTCTCCCCAAATTCAAGAAGATTGAAATCATACCAAGCATCTTCTCAGACCACAATGGCATAATATTAGAAATAAACTACAATAAAAACAACCCAAAATACTCAAACACTTAGAAGCTGAATAGCATGTTATTAAATATTGATTGGGTTACCATTGAGATCAAAGAAGAAATTAAAAACATCCTGGAAACTAATGACAATGAAAACACAACAATCCAAAACCTATGGGACACAATGAAAGCAGTCCTGAGAGGGAAGTTTTTAGCTCTACAGGCCTATCTCAAAAAACAAGAAAAAATGGTAGTAAATCATCTAATTCTACATCTCAAAGAATTAGAAAGAGAGCAACAAGAAAAAGCCCAGATTGAGCAGAAGGAAGGAGATAATAAAGATTACAGCAGAAATAAATGACATAGAGACCAAAAAAAGAATACATAAAATCAATGAAACCAAGAGCTGGTTCTTTGAAAGGATAAACAAGATTGATGAACCTCTAGCCAAGCTCACCAAGAAGCAAAGAGAGAGGACCCAAATAAACAAAATCAGAAATGATAGAGGCGAAATAACAACAGACTCCACAGAAATACAAATGATTGTTAAAAACTATTATGGACAACTCTACTCCAACAAACTAGACAACCTGGAAGAAATGGACATATTCCTAGAAAAATACAACATTCCAAAACTCAATCAGGAAGAATCTAAAAATCTCAATAGGCCAATAACTATGGAAGAAATTGAAGCAGTCATCAAAACACTTCCAGCAAACAAAAGCCCAGGACCAGACGGCTTCACAGGGGAGTTTTGCCAAACATTCAAGGAAGAACTAAAACCTATCCTCCTCAGACTACTACAAAAAATTCAAGAGGAAGGAACACTTGCAATCTCATTCTATGAAACCAGCATCACTCTAATACCAAAACCAGATAAAGACAACACAATGAAAGAGAATTACAGGCCAATATCCCTCATGAACATAGATGCCAAAATCCTCAACAAAATCTTAGCAAATCGGATCCAGCAGTACATCAGAAAGATCATACACCATGACCAAGTAGGATTTATCCCAGGGATGCAAGGATGGTACAATATCCGCAAATCAATAAACGTGATACATCACATAAACAAATTGAAAGAAAAAAACCACATGGTCATATCAGTTGATGCAGAAAAAAACATTTGACAAAATCCAACACCCATTTTTGATAAAAACTCTCAGCAAGGTGGGAATAGAAGGATCATACCTCAACATAATAAAAGCCATATATGACAAACCCACAGCCAACATCATACTCAATGAACAAAAACTAACACCATTTCCCCTAAGAACAGGAACAAGACAGGGATGCCCACTCTCACCACTCCTGTTCGACATAGTACTGGAAGTATTAGCCACTGCAATTAGACAAGAAGAAGAAATAAAAAGCATCCAAATTGGAAAAGAAGAAGTAAAACTGTGCTTATTTGCAGATGACATGATATTGTACATAAAAAACCCTAAAGACTCCATCAAAAAACTATTAGACTTAATAAATGAATTCGGCAATGTAGCAGGATACAAAATTAATGCCAAGAAATCTAGGGTATTTCTATACACCAATAATGAACTTACAGAAAGAGAGACTAAAAAAGCAATCCCATTTATCATCGCACCAAAAAAATTAAGCTACCTAGGAATAAACTTAACTAAAGAGGTAAAAGACCTCTACTCAGAAAACTACAAGACGTTGAAAAAAGAGATAGAGGAAGACATAAACAGATGGAAGAACATACCATGTTCTTGGATTGGTAGAATCAACATCATTAAAATGTCCATACTACCCAAAGCAATCTATAAATTCAACGCACTTCCCATTAAAATACCAAAGGCATATTTCACAGACCTAGAACGAACTCTCCAAAAATTCATCTAGAATTAAAAAAAGACCCCAAATAGCTGCAGCAATCCTGAGAAAGAACAAAGTAGGTGGGACCTCAATACCAGATATCAAGCTGTATTACAAAGCCACTGTTGTCAAAACTGCCTGGTACTGGCACAAGAACAGACATATAAATCAATGGAATAGAATAGAGAGTGCTCAGAAATCGACCTGAACCAATATGCTCAATTAATACTTGACAAAGGAGGCAAGAACATATAATGGAGTCAAGATAGTCTCTTCAATAAATGGTGTTGGGAAAATTGGACAGATACATGCAAAAAAATGAAACTAGACAACCAACTTACACCATACACAAAAATAAATTCAAAATGGATAAAGGACTTAAACATAAGACGGGAAACCATAAAAATACTAGAAGAATCAAAAGGCAACAAAATCTCAGACCTATGCCGAAGCAATTTCTTCACTGATACAGCTCCTAGGGCATTGGAAACTAAAGAGAAAATAAACAAATGGGACTACATCAAAATAAAAAGCGTCCGCACAGCAAAAGAAACCATCAACAAAACAACAAGAAAGCCCACTGCATGTGAGAACATATTTGCCAATGTTATCTCAGATAAGGGTTTAATCTCCAACATTTATAGGGAACTCATACAACTTAACAAAAGGAAGATAAACAATTCAATCAAAAAATGGGCAAAGGACCTAAATAAACACTTTTCAAAACAGGACATTCAGAAAGCCAAGAGACATATGAAAACATGCTCAAAGTCACTAATCATCCGAGAAATGCAGATCAAAACAACAATGAGGTACCATCTCACACCTGTCAGAATGGCTATCATCAACAAATCCACAAATGACAAGTGCTGGAGAGGATGTGGAGAAAAAGGAACCCTCGTGCGCTGCTGGTGGGAATGCAGACTGGTGCAGCCACTATGGAAGACAGTATGGAGTTTCCTCAAAAAACTAAAAATGGAACTCCCATTTGACCCAGTGATCCCACTTCTAGGAATATATCCCAAGAAAACAGAAACACCAATCAGAAAGGATATATGCACCCATATGTTCATAGCAGCACAATTCACCATAGCTAAGATCTGGAAACAGCCTAAGTGCCCATCAGTAGATGAAGGGATTAGAAAACTGTGGTACATCTACATGATGGAATACTACGCTGCTGTAAAGAAGAAGGAACTCTTACCATTTGCAGCAGCATGGATGGAACTGGAGAGCATTATGCTAAGTGAAATAAGCCAGTCAATGAAGGAAAAATACCACATGATCTCACTCATTCATGGATAATAGAGACCATTATAAACGTTTGAACAATAATAGATACAGAGGCAGAGCTGCCTCAAACAGATTGTCAAACTGCAGCAGGAAGGCCGGGGAGGGTGGGAGGGCAGGAGGGGAGGGTAAGAGATCAACTGAAGGACTTATATGCATGCATATAAGCATAACCAATGGTCATAAGACACTGGGGGGTAGGGGAGGCCAGGGGATTGTCAAGGGCGGGGGGAAAAAAGGAGACATATGTAATACTCTTTGTAATACTTTAAGCAATAAAACAATAAAAAATAAAAAAAAGAAAGCACACAGGTGACACACTAACCTAGCTATGTGACACTGAGCAAGTCACGTCCCCCTTCTGAACCCCACCTCCACCTCTAGCCACCAAGAATTTGGGCCCAACACTTTGTAAGAATTTGTTGAATCTTTGGAGATAAATAGACTCACTTTCCAGCCATGAGCTTTGTGTAGAGGGGAGCTATTATTTTTCCCCTGTAAAAGGTCTCTTGAAATACAAGAACATCATTTAAGAGTGAGATCTTGCTGTAGGTGAATATGTTCCAGTATTTGATGAGAAGGGGAATAAAACCGAAGACCAGGGAGAATAAAACCCTCTTGGTCTAATGACAGGACTAAATTGGGTTCTGTTTCAAGTTGCCATTGAGTTTCTGAGTTCTTTAGAAGGAAGATAAAACAACCTCAAAAAAGAATGATGTGTATAACGGATTAATTTCCAGAGCATTCACAGATGCCATTTATGTTGCAAGTCTTCCTTCCTGAATTGTTTTCATTTTCAATTGAGGGGTTATGTTAAAGCAAATAGATGAGCCTGGTTTTTGAGCCTCAGTCTGAGATACAACTGTTAAATTGGCTTTGCGAAGAAAATTAAGAGGATGAGGTCAGAGGAATGGGATGGAAAACATACCCATGGTGCAACTTCTTCACTAAGTTAGGCAACCTGCTCTCTGGAAAAGGACTATTTAGCCAAGACATTCTTCAAGACCGAGGCTGACCAGAGATGCCTTATAATCCACAGGGAGTTATCCTGTTCTTTCAGAGTTTGAGAAGGCTTATCAGGAGCTAGGCACACATACACATCACCTTATTCCCTGTCTCTTCTCCACAATTTTCTCCGGGGAATATTTCTGAATATTAGAGACATGGAAAAAAATGACATATTCTCCTTTTCTCTCTCCTCATGTAGGTATTTCAGAATTGAACTACAGGGGCCCTGTAGAATTCTTTTTCTGACAGTGATCAACAAGAGGCAAATGTGAGTGGTTTAACCTCCACACGTGGTCTTAGTTGAATCTACCATGGAAAAGAAGGTGATTGAAACCCTCTACTTTAGGCCCTAAAAAAAAAGGGAGGAGAAGAGTGTAGATTGGTTTGGCTCCGTGGATAGAGCATCGGCCCAGGGACTGAAGGGCCTGAGGTTCGAATGTAGCCCAGGACGAGGGAGGGAGAGGGAGAGAGAGAGAAAGAGAGAGAGAGAGAGAGATTGCCTCCTATGTGAGCCTCAACTGGGGATTGAACCCACAACCTTCTTGGTGTATGGGACGCTCCAACTGAGACATGGGGCCATGGCAAAGCAATTTCTTGATGCCCCAGTTTTCAAAGCCCCCTTTTTAAGAGTGATGTCCTGTAATTCTGAAGCCCTTTTCTTTCCACTGCTTCCATGAGCTGCAGGGGCCCAGACTTTGCCAGGCCATGCAGAAAGATAACTGCAGGACTTTTTTGTTTGCACAGTAAGACCTACTCTAAATACTTACACAACATACACATTTTAGTGGAATAAGCCAGAATAATAGTGCGAGTTGGTCTGCCAGATAACTGCACCTAAACATTTAATTAGTGTATGCAGAGTTTTATATTAAGTTTGTTCTTAGCTAGTAAACATTTTTGGGAGATGTTTCTAGTCACGGCCTTTGGCTGACACAAGGGAATAGGGAGCACCCTTTCTGAGCGTTACAATGAGTATCTCTGCCTCTTTTTGTCCCTCCCTCCTCCCCAGCGGGAGGGGAGAGGAGGGTGAGGGCCGCTGGGGACGAGGGAGGGACAAAGGAGGCAGCGCGGGGATTTTTTTAATATTACATTCAGTTAATTAGAGACAGGCTCCTGGTTAGGTGTTTAATTCCAACATTCCCACTAAAGAAAAATGAAAAATCAGAGAAAGTGAACAAAAAAATCTTAAAAGCATTGAAACACTAATCATATAGTGAAGAATCACTGAGCCAACATTTAGGAGGCTCAAACCCAGAGAGGGAAGCCCAGAATTCAAAGCAATTTTTACTCTGGAGACATGTACCGATCTGGAAGATAGAACTGTGAAACCGAGCTGTTGTTTGGCAGTCTTTGGTGGGGAGGGCCAAAAATCAAAACCCAGCCCTGACCAGTTTGGCTCAGTGGATAGAGCGTTGGCCTGCGGACTGAAGGGTCCCAGGTTCGATTCTGGTCAAGGGCATGTACCTTGGTTGCGGGCACATCCCCAGTAGGGGGCGTGCAGGAGGCAGCTGATAGATGTTTCTCTCTCATCGATGTTTCTAACTCGCTATCCCTCTCCCTTCCTCTCTGTAAAAAATCAATAAAATATATATTAAAAAAATCAAAACCCAGAGCCTGCCCAAGGGAGGAAGTCAGACACCCCACCCACACACACACTTTAAGATGGGACCCCCACTTGTATGAACATGTAGCCCAGAATCATATTACCTGGTGGTCCAGGGACTCTTAAGCCTTGAACTTGGCTTAAACTGGACCCATCCTTATCATGCCCCTAGTCACCTGGCAGAGCAAGCATATTTGGTACCAAGCAATGCCCTCTGTAAAGGAATGTACTGTCACCCAAGGCTTCAAATTACTTCTAAAAACAATTTTTCAGATATGATATTCAGCCCGTAGTCAAAGGTACTCAGGCACACAAAGAAATAAGAAACGCTGCACAAGAAGTGATACAAACAACAGGAAACATAAATTGACCCACAAAGATTTAAGATACTGGAATTATCTGATAATGGCCGTAAAGTAACACTGCTTACTGTGTTTAAAGAAGGCAAAGACAGGCATAAGAATATCTGCAGGGGCCCTAACCGGTTTGGCTCAGTGGATAGAGCGTTGGCCTGTGGACTGAAGGGTCCCAGGTTCGATTCCGGTCAAGGGCGTGTGCCTTGGTTGCGGGCACATCCCCAGTAGGAGGTGTGCAGGAGGCAGCTGATGGCTGTTTCTCTCTCACCGATGTTTCTAACTCTCTATCCCTCTCCCTTCCTCTCTGTAAATATCAATAAAATATATTTTTTTAAAAAAAGAATACCTGCAGGGAACAAGTACCTATGAATAAGTGCCCTAGGTTTGGCTTCGAATCACATGTGGTCACCCTAATGTGCCCGGACACCCCCGTACCCCTTGCCCCAGGCATTTCCGATGCAATGGTTTTTCATAGTGTCCAACACTATTGGGAATCAGCTTACTTGCTTACAAATTTAGTATCTTCCTCCTCCTAGAACATTAGCTTCAGGAGAGCAGGGATCACATCTGCCTGTGTCCCCAGTGCCTGGAGCAGGCCAAGTACACTGCGGGTGCTCAATAAACAGCATCGAGAGTACTGTCGGGTCCCTCCCAGGCCAGGCCCTCAGAATCAGGTAAAATCTCCCAAAGCCAGGAGCTGGGGTCTCCCCCAGGGTCAGCCCAGGTTGCAGACTGGCCCGTCGTCAGGGACAAGGGTACAGGGAGTACAACTATGAGCAGCAGCAAGTTTTATTGCGACCAGAACCCTTGGTCATGTTGGAGGGGATGGGGTAGAGGGGTATTCGGTCACTGACGCCATGCTTCCCGTCCGTCCGGGACATGACACCAAAGGTCTGTGCCCCGCCTCCTTCCTGCCCCCCAATCAGGGCATCCGAGGGGGCTGAGGCAGAAGGGAGGTGAAAGGGGAGTCCATTGTTGCAGAGCCTTCACCCAAGAGGTCGGGGGGGAAGGAGGAGCAGGTGGTGGTGGGGGCCCTCTGGGCTGTTCTGCACGTGTCCTCATGGGTTCATGGGAAAGCAATGAGATGTACTCTGTCCATGGGGAGAGGGTGGGAGGGAGGCAAACAAGGCTCAAAGTGAGACATCTCTGGCCAGTGACCACCCGAGCAGGACTTGGGATCCCGACTTGTAGGCCAGGGCCATGTCCCCCCGCTTCCGGCATTCACCCCAGCCTCGGCTTCCAGCCTGGCTCGCCTCGGTCCTATGTGGGGATCCGCATGTGGTCCAGGTCCTGGTCCATGATCTGGAGCACGTCGTCCAGGATGGACGGCCCCAGGTCCACGTGCAGGGAGAGCAGGGAGCTGGCGTGGGACAGGAAGGGCTCCTCAGCCCCTGACTCAGGGGTCAGGCCATTTTGGGCTGAGCCAGCCTCTGGAATTCTCCACATGTCCACACTCCCTGCCTCCTGCGGGGAGGGCTGTGGGGAGTGCTGCGGGGTCTCCAGGTGCAGGCGCGGGGGTTTGGGTGGGGCCTGGGTGGTGGGCAGGGTGAGGGCCTGGGGCCCTCCGATGACTGGGAGGGAGATGGCGTTCTTGAGCAGGGGGGACGGCCCTTCGGGGAGCTCCTGCCCACACAGGGTGGCGGGCGTGAAGGGGAAGGGGAGGTTAAAGGTGCCGTCCTCCTCAGGTCCCTCGACTGCCGTCCCCGGAAGGAGGTGGAACTTGCCCTGCAGGAAGGAGATGTCCCCGAACATGTCACTGCCGCCGCCACTGCCGATGTGAATGGTGTGGCGGAAGTCCCCCAGCGGCGGGCTGATCATGTCTGAGGACAGCAGGTCCCGAAGCTTCTCCTTCTTGCCCTTGCGGCTGCCTCGCTTCAGGTAGATGGGCGCCTTGGTGGACATAGTGACTCACTGCCCAGGCCTGGCTGCCGAGGCCAGAGACCGTCCGCGCGCCGAGCCACAGGCTCCTGCTGCCGCCTCCCGCCACCGGAAACACCCAGGCACCAAAACCCTGCCAAGGGCCAAGAGCGGGTATGGGGCGTGGTCGCCAAGTTGGCCCAAGGGCTTAGAAAAAGAAAGATGAACTGTGGCTGAAGTCAGGGGGTTGAGATAACGAAAGTCACACTCGCCCCAAAGGGTGGAGAACTGGAATTGGCAGCAGAAGGTGATCTTGCAGGCCGCGGTGCTCCCTGGCCTTGCCCTGTGAGCGGCTCCCGGGTCCCGGGCTGAGGAGCTGAAAGACACACCAAGGGTACAGGTCAGGGACAGGACTTCACTGCTGGGCCCCCTGTGCCAGCCCTGGGAGCCCCAGGGCAGGGGCCCTGCTGGAGGGAGCATGTGCTCAGCCACAGGCCCGCCGCACCTTAGGGCCGGGATCACCAACGCCAAGCCTCTCTCTTACAAGAGGGGAAACTGAGGCCGGGGAACCTGAATGACAGGCCCGAAGTCCCATACAAAGTCCTAGCTCTGGCCCTGGCCGGTTTTGCTCAGTGGTTAGCGTGTCGGCCCACAGACTGAAGGGTCTCAGGTTCGATTCCTGGTCAAGAGCACGTAGCAGGAAGCAACCAATTAATGTGTCTCTCTCACATCGATGTTTCTCTCTCTCCCCCTCCTCCCTCCCTTCAATTCTCTCTAAAAATCAATGGGAAAAATATCCTCGGGTGAGGATTTTTTAAAAAATTCCTGGCTCTGGCCTCTTGCCCTGGGACCCTGGCTCTGCTCATCACCGTGGCCCCTATTGCACATCAATGGCGCCCCAAGAAATGGCAGGCAGGTGCTAAATTGCCTGGGGCTCTCGGAGACTGGTCCCAGGTCCCTGCCTGACAGAGGACAGAGATCTTGTAACCTCTGTCTCACCCACCCAGACCTGGCACAGGGCTGGACACACAGTAGGTGTTCAGCTGGCAGAGCCATGTAACTGAGATACCCCTCTCCCTCCCCGGCCTTCATCTGGCCCAATCACATCCCACCTGGAAGTGAGGTCACCTCAGAATTTCTCTTTTCTCCTCCTCCTGGTCAGGAGTTCCTATGGGCAGGGGCTGAGTCTCATGTAGTTTCTGTCCCGCTCCCTGCCCTGGCACCTGACGGGAAGATGGATGCGGGGGACCAGTTGGGGGGGGGGGTCTCTGTTCTGTATCTGCCATTTTGCTGAGTTCTTTGCAAATACATCTCATTTAGTTATCACAACCACCCTCCTATCATCCCCATTTAAAAACTGGAGCTATGCCCTAGCCGGTTTGGCTCAGTGGATAGAGTGCCGGCCTGTGGACCAAAGGATCCTGGGTTTGATTCCGGTCAAGGGCATGTACCGTGGTTGCAGGCTCCGGCCTGGGCCCTGGTTAGGGCACGTGCAAAAGGCGACCAGTCGATGTGTTTCTCTCCCATCGATGTTTCTCTGTCTCTCCCCCTCCCACTCTCTCTAAAAGACCAATGGAAAAATATCCCCAGGTGAGGATAAGACAAACAAACAGACAAAAACTGGAGCTATAAGACATTGGAGGAATTCCCACAAGGCATTGCAGAGGGAGAGAAGCAAAATGCAAAAATGTAATATAGAAGATTCCATTTATTGGAAGCCTTGACCAACTCCCCTCCCACTCCCCATGTACACATGCACATGTACCTACGTACAATCTGCGTAGAATTTTATTCGATGTGTGCACAGAGAAGAATATGGAAGGCCAGCACTAGATGTCATATGTGCTACCTAGACTGGAGTGGGGGGCAGGGGTGGGATGTGAGGTCAGTGATGTGAGAGGAAAGGTGTCCTCAATAAAAATCATCTAATATTTAGCACTGTTACTATAAAGTAAAATATGTAAATATGAAAGAATGGCAGTCAAAATATTGATGGTACTTCTCTAAGGTGGTAATATTTCCGGTGACTCTGCTTTGCTTGTTCATACTTTTATAAACTCAGGGTCTTCCCCCCCCCCCCGCCCCAAACAGCATTTGTATTTTTTTATAGTATAATTTTTTAAATTTTATTTTATTGTTTAAAGTATTACAGATACTAGTACATATGTCTCCTTTTTTTCTCCCCATTGACCTTCCCCCGGCCGCCCCTACCCCCCAGCACATGCCCTCACGCCCCCCCCCCCGTGTCTTGTGTCCATTGGCTATGCTTATGTGCATGCACACAAGTCCTTCGGTTGATCTCTTACCTCCCCCCCAACACTCCCCAGCCTTCCCGCTGTAATTTGACAGTCTGTTCCATGCTTCTCTTAAACTCAGGCTCTTAATAAGCTTATATTATTTATAAAATCAGAAAAATAAAGCTATTTTTAATGTGGAAAAAATAAGGGGTGTCTCGCTGGGTTAACAGAAAGAGGAAGCCTCCCGAGCGCTCGCTCTGGTTCCCACGGTGAGGGAGTGGCCCTGACACATGGACACAGATGTGGAATCAGAGCACAAAAGGCAAAGGAAGGAACGTGCCCAAGGTCATCCAGCGGGCGCCCACATGACCTCGCCGTCTCCCTCTGCCCCGCCCTGGCCTGGGGCCGGCAGAGGTTGAGCAAGTGGGACCCAGCCAGGGAGGGGCTGAGCAGCAGGGAGCCCTGCCAGCTCTGCCCCCTTATCCTGGGCAGGGCGAGGGGAGGATGAGGGGTGGCAGGAGGAGGCAGGAAGGAGGCAGGAGGATGCAGATGTGGCAGAATCACCCCCTCAGCCCAGGCTCTCACTGAGGAAACCCCACCCAGCACCGGACACCCAGGGTCAGTCACGCTGAGCCACAGAGACCGGACAGCTTGCCCCTCCCGGAGCACCTGCAGCTTAACAGGAAACAAAGACTAAATCTCCAGTGTGGGAATTCCAGCCAAGCTTGGAAGGAGCTGGGGGGGGAGGGGGCGGCAGTGGGTGCCTCGAGGCCTTAGAGTCCCCTCAGTCACCTCCCAGATGCCCACCATGCCAGGCCTGCGGGGGAGGGCGCATGCTGACACACATTCTATCTGTCTCCTTGGCAGGCGAGAAGTCCTGGGTGGCTTTTCCCTCCTCTTTGCTCATGGAGAGTGGGGCTGACTGGTGGGATTGCTCAGGCCTGGGCCAGCCCCCCCCCCCCCCTTACACAGGGGTGCCAAGACAGCCTGAGCGTTTCCACAACAAATTGGGCGTCCCCGACAGCTGTCTCACTCAGAGCCAGAGATACCGCCCAATTCCAGATGTGGGGAGAACAGGCTATCGAGGAAGGGTTGGGCCAGCATCAGCCACCCAGGGGAGAGCTGGGAACTGCAACCATCAAGCCCCAAGAATTCAAATTTGGCAACCACAAGACCCCCGGCTCCAGCCGCCCTTGCACAGCTTCCAGTTTAAAGCTCCCAGACACAGCCCGGGTGGGCGTCGTTACTGCCTGTCAGAGGCAGAAGCTGAGCCTCGGAGACATTAAGTAACTTCGCTGAGGGAGGGTGGGCACTGGGACCCAGCCACTCTGAGTGGCTTCTCCTTCAGAGAAAACGACCTCCCATCACAAGGAATAGTGACCACTCCCTGCCCCCGACCAGGGCTGTTCTAAGAGCAGCCAGACCTTACGATCAGGAGACCCACCTAAATCCATCTCCAGGTAGGATTCACTCTGATTTTGGGAAACCACCTTTCCTCTCTGGCCCTCACCTTCCCCATCCACAAAATGGGCTGACAATAAAGCCATCACCAGCGGGCACCTGGAGACCCTACAGCTACACTGCAATTGAGAGCAGCAATGTCACCGTCAGCCAGGCCTTTGATTCGGCAAACAGCTGTGGGGCCTCCCCCAAGCACTTCTGTGATCTGGACACAGTGCTCCCGACAAGATAAAAAACCAAGGGCCCCTGGCCCCAGGCGTCCACCTCGTCTCGCCCGCCCAGCACAGCCAGCGAAGAATCCCCCTCGCAGGCCTGGGGAGGCTGGGGGTACCGGGGTGGGGGTGGGGGGGGTGCCTGTCTCTCGAGATCCCGGGGCGGCGCTGGAACCCGCGGTCGCTAGGTGGCGCGCGCGCGCTCTGTCTGTGCCTCCGAGTCCCGGAGGAGTCCGGGCGCGAGCCGGGGTCTCCAGCGCGCCTCCGGCTCCCGGCGGGCGCCCCCAAGGAGCCTCCGGTTCGCGCGCCAGATGCGGATGGTCTGCGGGATCCTCTCCTCTTGGGGGTACAGGGGGGTTCTTTCGCACAATCAGACAATCACGGGGGGAAAGGGCGATCGGGACCCTGCGCGGGTCTCCCAGCTCTGGGAGGAGCCTCCCCCGTGCTTCCCGGCCTGGGCGACGTCCGAGTGTCCACTCGGCGCAGGGCCAGAGCTCGGCGTGCGGGCCCCCGCCCCTGGCTCCCGCGGGCCCCGCTCCTCAGCCCCAGCTCGGGTTCCGGCGCCGATTCCTCCCCGCCCTCTCCCGGGGCGCAGCCCAGCCCAGCCCAGCCCGGATCCGTTTCAGGACGCTCGCGGCCGTGGCTAAAGATAGGAGGACACCTCACCATCCGCTAAAAATACGACCCCTAGCCCTGCACACAGGCTCCCAACAACATCGGGTGGGGACACGGGGCGGCAGGAAGGCGCTCTGGGGCCCCGGGGGGGCGAGGGTAGCTCAGGCGCAGGATGGAGGGCGGATCGGGGGTTCGGGTTCGGGATGCACGGCGCCCCACAGGCGGAGAGGGCTCGGGTGTGGCCGCTGTGACCGAGGCGCGGGCGGGAAACACCGTGGAGCCCGCGGCTCCGGGGAAAGAACCTGCGCGGAGGTGAGATGGGAGCCGGGGTGACGGAGCGCCACAGGATGGGCCTCTCGGGCGACCCCTCGGAAGCCGGTCGGACTGCAGAAGCCCAGCGTGAACTCACCTCTAGCGCGCGGGCGGCGGGCTCGCGGGCGGCGGCAGCTCCGGACCTGGACCCGGCGGCCGACTCGCGCTGGGAACTTGCTGTGCAGACCTGGTCCCTGAAGCCCCGCCCCGGGCCCGCGGAACCAATGCCCGGGCCTCCCCGGACAGGCCCCGCCCACGCCCCGCCCCTCTCCTACGGCCGCGCCCGGGAGCAGGAGCGGTCCTGGGGATCGGTCCAGCTCTGGAGGCCGCGGGCCAGGCGGCATCGAGTGCCTGGCTGGACTCCGTGGACTCCGGCGGTACCCGTCGGAACCTAAATGTTTCAGCTCTAGGAGGGCCGGGGGGAGGGCAGTTGGAAGAGTGAATTCTGCAGAATCCCAAGAGCGTCTTTGGACCGGTTCCTTCCCTGGAGGGCTGGGTCAGGCAGGCGTCTGCACAAGTGTCTTCAGTGATGCTCTGGAAATGAATGAGGCCTTGAAGAGCCTGCATTATAATATTACACACTGTCGAGAGCCTCCAGGAGTTTCCTGCCCCCAAAAGGAGAGGGCATTGCGGTGGGCAGGTGGAGCGGCCTGGGCCCGGATTTGCGGTTCAGGCTAGGTGGCTTCTTCGGAGGGAAGCAGGGGTGGGCTCCATACTTAGCCTTGTTACAACCTTGATTCTTCATTCATTCACGCACTTTTTAAAAAATATTTTTTATTGATTTGAGAGGAAGGGAGAGAGAGAGATAGAAACATCAATGATAAGAGAGAATCACTGATTGGCTGCCTCTTGCATGCCCCCCACTGGGGGATTGAGCCGGCAACCTCGGCAAGTGCCCTTGCCTGGAATCGAACCTGGGACCCCTCAGTCCGCAGCCCGACACTCTCCACTGAGCCAAACCAGCCAGGGCCATTCATGCACTCTTTCATTCATACAGTACCAGGAACATTTATGGAAAGGCAGGCCCTGCACAGGGTGCTGGAAATAGATGGAAAGAAGCTGTCCCCTTGCTCCGTTTTGCTATTCAACAAATACTTGTTGCGGGCGGAGAGGCTCAGTGCTTGAGGGCCCACCTACGAACCAGGAGGTCATGGTCCTGTTCCCAGTGGGGGGCGTGCAGGAGGCAGCCAATTAGTTATTCTCTCTCATCATTGATGTTTCTATCTCTCTCTTCCTCTCCTTCCTTTCTGAAATAAAACACACACACACACACACACACACAAATACTTGTTGAGTTTCTACCAAGTTCCATGTGCTGTTTTTGTCGCTGGGGATTCAACGCCCTCTGCATGGGGACCTCCAGTCCAATGAAGTGAGATGGAGGGACTCCAGTCCCCGGGGTGCACCATGATGCCCTTCTAGGTGGGCAAGTGCTAAGAAGAGTGAGGCAAAGGAAGACTGGACGGTAATGGGGTGAAGGGACCTCGTTTTCTGGAGGGTGACAGTTGTGACAGTTTCCATACTGCAAATGTGGGAGGGACTCTTAGAGAGGCGGGAAAACAAAACATCCTGAAGTAGAGAAGGATGCAGGAAGAGGGGGTGGGGTGAGCCAAGTCAGGAGGGAGGAAAGGATGAGGAGAAGTGGTAGGCAGAAGAATGCTCCCCCACCCCCAAAAAAGATGTCCATGTCCTAGCCTCCGGGACCTCTGAATAGGTTCTATTACATGGCAAATCATAATTCATGTAATTACAGTTGCTAACCAACTGACTAAATAGGCAGATTCGTGTGGTCCCATGTACCAAGAGGTTGTTGGTTTGACCATGTCTGGGGTTGTGGGCTCCATCCCCAGTGCAGGGGTGTGCAGCCAACAGCCGTTTTCACATAGATGTTTCTCTTTCTCTCTTCCTCTCCCTTCCTGCCTCTCTCTCAAAATCAATAAAAATAATTTTTAAAAATAGGCAGATTATCCTGAATTATCTAGGTGAGCTCTGTGTAATATCAAGAGTTCTTAAAAGGAGAAGAGGGAGACAGAAAAGGAGGGTCCAAGAAAGGGCTATGGAAATGGATGATGGGCCAGAGAAATGCTCTGTTGCTGCCTTTGAAGATGGATGAGGAGGCTACAAACAAAAGAATGTTGGCAGCCTCTGCTCACAAGCATGTCAAACTCGCAGCTGGTGGGCTACATGCCTCGGCCGCGAGTTTGACATGCTTGCAAGAAGCTGGAAAAGGCGAGTGAACACTCCCCTGGGGCCTCCAGAGGACCATGGCCCTGCCGACACCCCGATCTTAGCCCAGTGGGACCCATATTGGACTTCTAACCGGCAGAGCTGCACCTTAGCAAATCTGTGTCCCTTTAAGCCTCCAAGTTTGTTACAGCAACAATAGAAAACTAATAAAGGGAAGTTTCAGGCTCCTTCCCGGCTCCTCCCTCAATTCTCCAGGAAGCATTCATTAGGTAGATTCTGCCGGAATTGGCCTGGTGGTTCAGAGGAAAACTGGCCTGGCAGTGGAGAGAGGGAACATGGTGGCCCTGGGCCAAACTGTGATGCAGGTGGGTAAGAGTTATACCTCTTCCCCCTCTTGCCATCCAGGCTCAGCAGGCAGCCACGCACCAGGCCTGCCTGTGCCCCTTACCGCTGAGAGCCCAACCAGGTGGGCAGAGCCAGCATCACTATCCTCCTTTACAGAAATGGAAACCAAAGCCAGGGCCACTGACAGTAACCTGCTTGGCCTAAAAGTGCCAAGACACGCAGACTCGGGCTTCCTTCCCGCTCAGGATGCTTGCCTAGCCATTGTCACCCCTGCCTGCCCCTCCCTCCCACAACACAGTCTGGGGTGGGGCAGCTCTGCCCAGCCCTGAGCACGGCCCCTGAGCCCTGGGCCCAGGGTGGGCAGGGAGCCCTGGCTCTGCTGCTGACGTGTTCTGTGGCTGCAGATAAAAGACAGTCCCTACCCAGCTGGTGTGGCTCTGTGGTTGAGTGGCCCCTGAACCCAGAAGTCCCAGGTTCGATTTCTGGTCAAGGCACACGCCCAGGTTGCAGGCTTGATCCCTAGTAAGGGATGTGCAGGAGGCAGCCGATCGATGTCGCTCTCTCTCATTGGTGTTTCTATCTATCCCTCTCCCTTCCTCTCTCAAATTAATAAAAATATATTTAAAAAAGGACAGTCCCTTTCTGAACCTCTTTGCCTGTAAAACGGGAGTTAAGTGAGCCCCAAACAAGATGAGGGAGTGTGTGTTTTGCTGATGGAAACACATAGCCCCGGCAGGCGCCAGCTTCATGGACACGATGTTAACAGGAGCTTCGGGGAAGCGGGCTGACCTGGCCCCTACCCCGGAATGACTCCAGTGACAAGCCCCTGGACCTGCGGGAATGTGCCTGAGGTGCAGCCCCCAGCCCCCTGCTCATTCGCTGAGAGTCCGCCTTTGGGGGAAGGGGGTCAGGAAGAGCCAGAAGCTCCATCCAGAGTTAACGACAAAACGCAGTTGCAGGGATGGAAGCTTAGCGCAGCAGACACTCACCCAAGGCCCCAGAAAGCCCGAAACCAACCCCGGAGCTCTTTGGAGAGGTTCAGGGGTCGGATTGGGGAGCGGTGGGGGATGGCTAGAGAGCAGCCTAGTTGGCCACACCAGCTGGCCAAGCCCCTGCTCCCCTTGCTCAGGGCCTGGTGATCAGTCCAGCCTGGCCGCCAGGCCAGGGCCGGAAGCCAGAGGACCTACCGTCTGCACTCGGGGACCGTTAAGAAAGGACCCCTGGGTGTGACAGGCTTCCATTCAGTGCTGGGTCCCCTTGTTGCTCTGTAGACTAGTGCCATCGGCCGGAGCAAGGGCACCCCACCAAGCCCACATCCAAGGCGTGATTTGTTCCTGGCCGTGGGTCTGCGCTTTGCAAGCGCTCAGGTAGGTGGTTCCCGCTCCCCATTCACAGGTGAGGTTCTAGCCCTTGGCTGGGGCCAGGGAAGCCCGGGGAGCTGCTGCCCGCTGCTCCTGGATGTGCTGAGTGGACAGGACCTTTGTGTACACGCCCAGCTGCCCAGGGAGCCCTGCAATTAAGGAGCATTTATAAACCAGAATCTCATTTACTAAAATTGGTTTTTTTACGTAACCTCTCAGGCTGTGTGCAGGGCCTGAGTGTGGGCAGGGAGGCTGGGATCCTGAGCCAGGGGATGGCTGGGGTGTCCTGCTGTTCTGACCCAACAGACACAGGCCAATTGCCCCAGCTGCTGCCCCCCTCCCCAGCCCCCAGCCTGCACCCCATGCTCAGGGCCCGGGTCCGATGCCTGGGCCAGAGCCTGCACTGTTCTTGCTGGAAGGGTTCCTGGACAGCCTGGTGGCTGAGGGGGAGGACCCTGCAGGATGTTTGGGAGAGTTTAGAGGCAAGGAAGGCTGCCATGGCGAAACGCCCTGAACGGGGTATTCAACTTCCTACTCCTCAGTGTGAGCCCCTCCTTGGCCCTGGGATGGGCCCAGTCCATTCTGTTCCCCGCAACCCCACGGCCACTCCCCCCCCCCCCCCACAGGACCCTGTAATCACCACCCGGGGACTGACTCAGCCCTTCCTTCCCCTCCCAGACTCTTCTTCCTGGAAATCATTCGCGTCAGCAGGCCCAACCCCCCAGTGGGTCCGGGAACCAGTCAGAGCCCCTTCTCCAAGGATGGCTGGGGGTGAGGAAGGGGCTGGCGGGGAAGGACCCCAGGCTGGAGCCAGCTGTCTGTGGTCCCACTCACCTGGGAACCTAGCGCCCTGAGAAGCAGGTGGGAGGATGGGGACCAGGAGTCGGGGGGCAGGTCTGGGAGCAGGGGGTCACCAGGGAAGGGGGCAGCTAGGAGGTCAGTGAGAGATGAGGTCTGTAGAGAGCCTTCAGCTCTCCCCTCCTCACACTCCTCCCCCCACCACCACCTGAAACCCCTAGGAAGCCTCCTCCATCCCAGGCTGAGCTCAGCCTGCAAGGCTCCGTGACCTGAGCCAACCCCAGGCCTGGGTTAAATTTTTCCTTGATTGTTTCTTGTTTCCTTCCTCCGCTGCGCTCCTGCCAACTCCAGCCCTGCCCTCCTTGCTGCCCCACTCCCGCTACCCCCCCCCCCCCCCCCCCCCCAGAGCTCTGATCCATCAGAGGCTGGGCTTTGAGACGAGTGTCCCCTTGGAGCAACCTTTGCCGCTGCCTTGGACCCCACCTTGGGAGCTGGGCGGACTTGCTGGGGGACTTTCCTTTGGGTCTGGGTGTTGGCCCCAGGCTAAGGCCATGGGGTTTTCCAGAGTGGTGACAGCTCTGTACTAGCAGGGACCAGCCCAGACACTTCCTCCCAGAGGCCCTGGGACACCCCAGCCCCCCTGCTGTCCCTGGGCCTGGGGAGCAGAGTCCACAGAGGCCCTCCTCAGCACTTCCCACCCCGCAATGCGCCTTGTCATTACTCACCGTGAAAACTCCTGTTTGCATCCACCTTGTGCCCAGGGCTGTGCTGGACTAGAGAAGACACAGACGGCCACGGCTGGGCCCCAGCTCTCAGGGAACAGGTAGCTCCGAGTGAAACGCCAGCTCTCAGGCAGCATGTTTGTACACGGATGGAGGTCCGTGAGGGTACAGGCCGCCCTGATCCACCCCTGGGTGCCCCAGGCTGGCATGGACAAGGCTGTCAGTGACTGTGGATTGAATGAAAAGCAAAAAGAACAGCAGTGAGAGGATTAGTTCTGCTAGGGTGGGGAAGCAGATGGGAGAGTTAGGAAGCCTTCAGAAGGAGGTGATACTTGAGTAAGGCAGTGGTTTCTCAACCTTGGCTGCACATTAGAATCACCTGGGAATCTTTTTAAAATCCTGATTTCTGGGCCTCATCCTCCGGAAATTCTGTTTCTTTGTTATGGGGTGGGGCCACAACATGAGTAACAAAGAAACAGAATTTCCGGAGGATGAGGCCCAGAGATCAGAATTTTAAAATGATTCCCAGGGGATTCTACTGTGCAGCCAAGGTTGAGAACCACTGGAGTAGGCTGTTAGTGGGTGAATAGGAGTTTGCTAGGCAGATAAAGGGAAGGCTGTTCCTGGGGAGCAGCAGAGGCAGAGGCCAAGGGGAGTCCGAGAGGATGCACGGCGTGATCAGGAAACAAGAGGTGTCCAGTAGACCATGGCCTAGGAGAGGGAAAGTCCAGGAGGGTAGTGAGTGAGCGCTGTGTTCCTTGTCCAGCCTCCATTCCTCTTATTGTGGTGACGTCCCTCAGTTTACCAGAATCTCCAGTCTGATTGAGCCCACCCCCAAGCTCTAAAAGTGGGCCTGAGACCCAGGCCTCGCCAACCTGAGTCATAGGGATGGGCATATGACGCCAATGAGTTTCAGCCGGGGACTTGCTGGGACTCTTAGGGTTACAAATGTCAAGATGCAAACAAACCCAGGACTGCCAGTGACCAGATCTGCCACCACAAGGAAAGAGTATGTCTGAGAATAAAGCCTGAACAGAGAAAAGCAGAGCCAAGAGAATGAATCTCAGTAACATTGCTTGTGATCCTAGGCCAGGGGTGGGCAAACTTATTGACTCGAGGGCCACAATGGGTTCTTAAACTGGACAGGAGGGCTGGAACAAAAGCATGGATGGAGTGTTTGTGTGAACTAATATAAATTCAAAGTAAACATCATTACATAAAAGGGTACGGTCTTTTATTTTTTAGTTTTATTCATTTCAAACGGGCCGGATCTGGCCCGCGGGCCGTAGTTTGCCCACGGCTGTCCTAGATCCAGCCATACCTGACGCAGAATCCACTCTATGGACCAAGGAATTATAATTTTTTTCTAATCCAGTTGGGATTGGGCTTCTGTCATTTGCCACTGAGAATCTTTCCCCTTAAAGAATAATTTAAAGGCAAGCGATAGCTCATGAAAACTGCTGAATGCCATGGGAAGGGAATTAAGGGTCTGTGTGGAGGTGCAACATAAGAATTGCATGTTTAAAAAAAAAAAAGAATTGCATGTTTTCCATTTAAACTATTTTTGACATGGCAATGCTTTCCTGTGGTTCAAAATTCAGAAGCCACAAGAGGCAAAAAGTCTCTCTCTTCCCTCTGTCCCCAGGCACCCGTTCTCTTCGCCATAGACAAGCAGCATTATCAGTTTCTTGTAAACACTTCTAAGATAGTCTTTGCATGTGCAGGCAAAGCCCTTCCCGGGTGTTTTACACAAATGGCAATGTTTAAACAAGTAGAGCCCCAGAGTCCTGCAGGCCCTGATAGCATGGAAGGAAGCAGGCCCATGGTCGGGGGCAGTGGGACTTACTCGTAGGGGCGTGGAAACCTCATTTTATTGAGCCTCTGCTATTCACGAGTCCTGCACCTTACTTTTTTCAGTTTATTTATATTTATGGCCACTCCCTGTCAGTACACAGAGTATGTCCTGGGTTTCACTTTTTAAAATAAATATATTTTTATTGATTTTAGAGAGGAAGGGAGAGATAGAAACATCAATGATGAGAGAGAATCGTTGATCAGCTGCCTCCTGCCCACCCCATACTGGGGATTGAGCCCACAACCCAGGTGTGTGCCCTGACCGGGAATCGAACTGGGACCTCCTGGTTCATAGGTTGATGCTCAACCACTGAGCCACCCTGGCTGACCTGGGTTTCACTTGTTGATGGCTGCATAGTATTCCCGTGCACTGGAATTTACATAAGTAGTTCTCAGCTGGTGGACATTTCGGTTGTTCCCAGCCTTTTCCTATGACAAGCTGTGCCACAGTTAGTCATCTTGCACAAATGCTGTTTCACACACGTGTGAGCATAGCTGTGGAATAAGCTCGGAGGGGCTCGGGGGTCAAAGGGCACATTCAGTTGCCATCTGGTCATCTGTCTGCTTGTCCTTCTCGTGGGATGTGCCAAGTGCCAGGCCTCCAGCATGGGCCACAGGGCGTTTCCCCGCAGCCTCCGCAGCCCCCGGCTCTCAGCCTTTCTGATTCCCGTCAGTCTGAAAGGTAAACACTAAACGGAGCCAGAGGAACCTCAGTGTAGTTTCAGTTTGTGCCTCTCGTGACAGGTGAGCTTGGCCATCTTGTCAGAGGCTTCGGGGCCACTTGAACTTCCTTTCCATGAGTTGGTCGCTTTGGAGAGGGCGGCCTGGCGGAGGCCCAGTTGGAGGCAGGGGACACTTTGGGGACAGTTGGTTCAGCAGAGAGACAGGACTTGCCTCTGGATTGTGGTGTAAAAGCCAGGGTTGGAGATCATAAGATCAAAATATTAGAATTTGGTGACAGACCAGAACCATGGAGGAGGAGGAGGGTCAGACCCAGTCCAGGGTGATGACTTGGGTGATGAGGGTGGGCAGGGAGGCAAGGAGGATGAGGCACCAAGGGACATAGAGGATTCTGGGGGTGACAAGAATGTGCCACCTGCCCGTTCCCCAATTGTGACTGATGCACAGCACCCTGCCGGCCACGGGCCCGTGCTGCACGCTCGTGCCACACACCCTGGGCAGGGCTCCTGCGGGCCTCTGCGGCCTCAAGCCACCTCTCCACTCCCTCTGTTCCAGACAGCGGCCTTCCGGCCCACCAGCCGTGCCAGCCCCTTGCATCACTCTTCCCTTCAGCTCACCTGGCCACCTCCTGCACGTCCTGCAGCTCTCGGCCGTGCCGCCTCCCACCCAAGGAAGCCTTCCAGACCCGCAGTCCCGTCAGAGACCCTTGGAGGAACCCTGGGCCACTGCCTTCTCTATGCCATTGTCACTGACCCATGTGCACCCGCCACTGGGCCGTAACCACCAGTTTCCCCAAAGCGTGTGCCATATAGCAGGTGTCCCGTGAATGAGTGAATGGCAGGATGCTGGGGACAGCGAGAAGGGGGTTCTGGGAGACAAAGGTTCAGGAGGTAGAAGAGCCTGGAGTCAGTGGCCGGCGGCCTCGCTGTGAGGCACCAACAGCAGCTCTGTGAGCCAGACTCCCAGGCAGCGCATTACAAACGTGACCGGATGTGCAGAGCTGGAGGGCGGGGAGCTGTATATGTACATGTGTTTTTTTCTTTCTTTTAAAGTCATCCATGCTTATGGCAAAAGACTTCACACAGGACATGAGAATGGACATGACCAAGAAGCCTTTTGGCACCATCCCCAGAGGTAGAAACATCCTAAGGGGCAGAGTATCTGAAGGGGACTTGCACGCTCAGGGGAAAGGGCCTCACGAGAAGGCTGCCGGGATCAGGAACGGACCTGCCTTCCAGTCCCTGGCCCAGTGCGCCTCCTGCTGCTGCCGGCTTTGTCCTGGGACCCCCACGGCCTCAGCGGGGCTGCGGGCCTGGAGCCCACCTTGGCCACCCTGCTTCTCCCCTTTCCCACTCCTCTGGGGTGGGGCCTGCTGACGGGGCCCTGGAAGACCTGGGAGCAGGCAGAGGCGACAGGCTCAGCTGGGACCTGAAGGCTGGGGGCTGACGCCTGGGCCCTCAGGGAGCAGTGTGCAGGGATCAGAGGTCAGCAGGGTCACCGGGCAGCAGCTGTCCCTCAGACCTCTGAGAGGCCCCTGGGCCGGGCAGCTGCAGGGTCCTCAGCTGTCAGGCAGGCTCTGGGCATGGAGGAGCCGGAGGAGAAGGGAGGGTCTGGGTAGAAAAATCTGGAGCTGGCCCTGGGCCCAGCTGTGTCCAGGACAGACGGGCCCCTGGGCACCTGGGGCCGTTATTTCCAGGACAGTCCCAGAGGGAGCAGGTAGGTGTGGCCGCTCAGCGGCAGAAGACCACGCGTTGTGCCATTCCCGGTATGTGACAGGCCCCGAACAGGCCCCGCCATAGAGACAGGAAGTGGAATCGTGGTTCCCGAGGGCTGGGTGGGGAGGAGGCGGTGACTGCTAATGGGTATGGAGTTTCTTTTTGGGGTGATAAAAATATTCTGGAATTAGACAGTGGCGATGTTTGCACTATGTTGTGAATATACTAAAAACCCTTTAACTGTACACATTAAAATGGTGAAGTTTATGTTCTTTTTATATTTCAATAACAATTTTTAAATGTTTGTTTTTTTAATCTGCCCAGCTGGTGTGGCTCAGTGGTTGAGTATTGATCCAGGAACCAAAAGGTCACTGGATCAATTCCAGGTCAGGGCACATGCCCAGGTTGCTGGCTCATCCCCAGGAGGGGGTGTGCAGGAGGCAGCCGATCGATGATGTTTCTATCTATCCTTCTCCCTTCCTCTCTCTAAAAATCAACTTAAAAATATTTTAAAAATCTAACTATCCTAGTCAGTGGAGGGCTTCTGTAGTTAGAGCGCTCGCAGTCCGGGGGCAACCATCCAGGACTGTCCACCCCAGAGTGGCTCTCAGGTGCTCAGCCAGGAGCCCCAGGTCAGAGGAAAGTTAGTGTCCCAAAGAGAGAAGTGAACCAGCCCACATGGCCACTCCCAGCACCAGGGGAAGCGACAGGGCCCAGCTGAGCAGGCTGGGTGACCCAAGGTCAGGCAGCGAAAGGAAACACCAAGTCCAAAGAGGCTGCAGAAGGCAGAGCAGAATGGAGGGCCCGAGAAGCGGACATGGCCCTGCCCTTGCCCTCACCCCTAGAGCCCCTTCCCTCAATTCCCCAGCTTTGTTCTGGGCACCCACTTAGGTTTCTATGCAGCTGTCAGCTCTCCCCTGCCCTCAGGCTCCCCCACCAGAGTGAGGAAGAGGCAAAGGGCAGGGCTGGAGCTTGGGTATGGAAGGAGAAACTTGGTAAGAGCTTCACCTTTCGGCTTGTGTCTCAAGGACACAAGGCACAACCAGGACCTGGGAGAGTCTACCAAGAATCTGAAGTAGTGGCCCCAGGAGTCCAAGCCCAGCCCAGGCTCCTCGCTTCCTCCACCCCCCAACTTCAGCCAGAGGGCCCGTGTCCCCGCCAGGTGGGAGCAAGAGCTCCCGTGAGCAAGAGGGATGACGCTAGGAAACCAGTGACTCAGCTGGAGGGGCCTGGCAGCTGCCGGGCACGGACTTCCTGACAAGGGAACCATCTGGTGGCAGAGGCGCACCTCCGCCAGACCTGGCTGTTCTCTGCCTCACACCCTGCTTTCTCGCTTGCTTTTTGTTTAAGTTTTAAATGCCTACTCTGACCTTCCCGGATCATTTCCAAGTCACACGACTTGTATCCAGGCAACGGCTCTCGATCCCATTCATTCCAGGCGGCTCCAGCTTTCTTCCCGGGAGGCTGCACACCCGGCATCTTGGGCCTTGCATGTGCGCCACCCCCGCTCCCCCATGCAGCTCTCTCCTCCCCCTCTGCCGGCTGCCCCCATCCCACCAGGCTTCTGGGTCCTCCTGAGTCGGTCAAGGAGACGGGGCCTCTCTGGACCTTGCCAAGTGGGAACCAAGATGTTACCCTTCAAGGCTTCTTCAGCAGCAGCATGAAAATATCTGCCAAGAGCCATGGCTCCCCAAGAGCCACACGGTCGCACGTGATAGGGCTTGTTTATCATGGCTGAGGGCCTGTTGCTTCATCTTCCCAAGCAAGGGTTTCCCAAGGAGGGGGGCGTGCTGAGCGGACATGGGGCTTGGTGGAAATAAGATGACATTCTTGAACTGGGCAACTGTATCATGTTGTGGAGGAGGGGCCTGAGCTCCAAAATGCCACATCCGGAGCACAAGTCACGCTGCCCCTCAGATCGCAGCCGGGAGCTTTGGGCGTGGGGAATTCTGGGAGGGAGATCAGCTCCCCAAGCTGGGGCTTGTCTCCGATTCTTGTCTGCAGAGGAGGCGCCTAGAAAACGAATGAGGCACAACAGCAGCTGCTTGTTTTCAAAGAGAGACCAGTTCTCCCAAGTCCGTCAGATCTGTCATCGATTCCGCTGGAGGGGGGAGGCAAAGGTTGGTACTGCTGGGTTACCTATTTATCTCTGACTCAAGGCACAGGCATTAGCCCCGCTGCTCCCTCGGCCCGGCAGCTGGGGGTGTCCTGTCTTGGCTTTGGCATGTGAGGCAGGACCGTCTGCCAGTTTAGGGCAGAAACCCACTCCACGTTTAGCCAGAGGCAGCCTTTCCTCGATGCCGGGACCACGGCATGCGGTCGTGTTGGGGATCCTGCAAGGCCTGGCCTGCCGTGTTCTGGGCAATAGGTGGGCGCAGCGCCTCTGTGCAGCTTGGCGGAGCCAGCTCCGGGGAATCCAGCCTTGGCACAGCTCCGGAGGCCGCCCCCTCCAGATGGAGAGGTCAGGCTGGGACCACAGTATGCATGTGAGAGCGGCGGGAGGGCCAGGCCCGCAGCCAGCTGCTCGCTCTGCAGCCCCGTTCCTGGCCTGGGCCGGCGCACCTCGTCAGCAAGAGCCATGGGGGCCTTGGGAGCAGCTCAGGACCCAGGCTGGGGCCGGCCAGAAAGCCAGGGTGACAGCCACTGTCTTCTCTGGACAGAAGTCAAGGAGGCAACCTTCTTATTCACCACCAGGAAAAAGAAAGAGTGGGCGAGAGATTAGACCCAGAAGTTACACTCAGAATTTACTTTCATTTCTCCAAGAGTTATTTCTGTGTCTGATTCAGGTAGAAAGTCACCAGCCGTCTTGCTTTTCCTGAGCGTGCTGCAGCCCCAGCCAGTTCGCTCTGGGCTTCGTGTGTCAGAAACAAAAGCGTTCTCCCAGAGCCGCTCAGGCCCGGGCAGCCGCACACGCCTTCCCTGCCGGGCCCTCTCCCCTGCAGTTGGCTGCCTCTGCTCCTTCACCTTCCAACAGTTGGGATCTTGTCAGAGGGCCACTCCTGGGCTCTTGGCGGCTACGGCTACACGAGGGCCCGCGCAGTGGGGGACGGTAAAGCACCCCAGGCCTCAGATCCTCACCACCTGGGCGGCAACACACGGACTCCGCCTCCCCTCCCCGTCCATGGTCTGCCTCCTGATGTAGAGTCGGCCATAGGTGCCCCCCACCTGCCCTTTGGTGAGGCGCCCAGGGTTCACACAGACGCAGCCGAGGACGTCCTGGGAAAGGAGAGGAGACTGGGTTTGGAAAGGCCAAAACTAGGACTGCTGTGACGAAGTTGGAATTATCTAACACATGTCAAACGGTTTTATAAAATGGAAAGGAATGGAACAAGACACATCTTAAGTCAAATATGTGAACTTCTTACTGTAAAACTGAATTCCTTTGGAGTCTCTGAAACAGAACGGAGGTCACTAGGCAGATGGCCAGCAGCTCCCAAACTTGGAGAAACATGTGACCTGGCTGATTTCCGACGTGAAAAAGTTTACCACTTGCCAACCCAGAGCCAGTTCGATGTGAGGCTGACAAGAGGGGGATTGGCTGGGGGAGTCCCAAATCCCAGGGGTCCAATCCCAGGTGGGCGGGGCCTCCGTGGCAGAGATGAGAACCCTGATGCAACCTCCAAGTTCTCAGGGCTGAGGCCACTTGGAGGTCAAACCAGAATTCAGGGGTGGAGCAGGCAAGCGCATGTGTGAACCGGTCCCCAGGCCACCCCGGCAGGGCCCCCTGAGGACTATTGTTTGAGGGCCATACTTCCTGCCTCTGGAGCTCCCAGGCTGGGCTGACTGAGCACCAAGCTCTGGGGGAGAGGGGAGCACGGGGATGTCATTTACTGAAGTGTTTTACTAACAGATTCTTTTTCTAGTCCTACCACCGTCCCTGTCAGCAGACCCATGAAGAGTGGGTGTGGTGGTCTAGAAGGGAAAGTCAGAGACTGCTTCTGGCCTGTCTGGGGAAAGCAGAGTCCAATCTTACCTTGACAAAGTATCTGAGCTCTGAGGGGACTATGAGGACATCTGGGGTGACGGGCAGCTGTGCATAGGCATAGAAACTCTCATAGTCAATGGCCATGTCTTCCTGGGGAGGGTACAGTGGGTAGTAGCTACAGAGATGGAGAGAAACAGTCAGAGCAGCTGATCCAGATTCAGGACCCCCTTCCCACATGGAGGGCTCTATGTCGCGGGTTCCTACATCATCACTCTTTTCCTTGCCTCTCTGTGTTTGGGGGACAGAACACAGGCTTATCATCACAGGGGGGAGCTCCCTGGTAGTGGCCTGGGGAAGGCTCTCATGATCAAATCTGCCAGAGCTGCATGAGCCCAAAGCAATCTCCCCACGGCCAGCCATGGTTCCAGGAAGCGAGCTCACCTCCTCTGCGTCAGGATGTGCTTGAGGATTCGGCTGAATCTGTCTGAAGTTCCAGAAGCACTGGGGAAGGCAGATAAGAAAGAAATGGAATGCAGAGCCTTGCTTTGCAGTGTCTGCTTCTCTTCGGGAGGACTCGAGGATTTGATAAACTACAGCGAGACTACATGGCCAAGGCAAGAGGGTCCCTCTGGGGAAGGTTCAAGACCCACCCACAAGTAGCTCGGTCTTTTCCCACACGACGAGGGGCAGGATGCTGGGTTAAGAAGGGAAAGAGCAGGAATCCCCTGTGATCAAAACCATGACAGCCAGTGCTGGGTTGTGCAAGAGCACGCAGCGTCTGCACCAGCGAGGGAGCGCGTAGCCGGGGTGACCCTCACAATTCAACTCTCCGCCAACAAGCACACGCCCATGTTCACACGACTGCAGAAGCTACGCGCACAGATCTGGCTGCAGCTGATTCTCTGCAGAGCCACACACTGCTCTGGTGGGGAACAGCTTCCAAAGTTCACAGGTCATCCGCCACCAACGGGGACGCCCACCCTTATTTAGGTCACAAATGTGGGAGGAGAAAAGCAGATAAACTTCTATCACCATAAATTAAATGCAGACAACAAGGTTCTCTGGGGTCTCAAACACGGTAGAGACAAGTGCTAATAGAAACAAAGGCTCCAACGGCTCCCAGCCCATGGCCCCAGGGTGTGGTGGAGGGCCAGCTGTCCTGCCTGGGGGTGGAATGCGGGCCTCACCTGCTGATCTCCTCGGCCCCCATGTGGAAGAGCAGGTCGGTGGACGTCAAGCCAAACACCAGGCCATTTATAGAGAGGCTGCAGGGGTCGGACACAAACTGCACTCGCTAAAATGAGAAGGGGTTGAGATGCACATTTACACACCAAGCTCAAAACTTCTTATGAAAGTTGGGGGTGTCCAAGGGCTTAGGGAGCCCAAACCAGCGCACAGTAATTTATGAGCACAAGTGCCTGCTAACAATAGCTTAAGCCTGGCCGGGGTGGCTCAGTGGTTGAGCGTCAACCTGTGAACCAGGAGGTCATGGTTTGGTTCCAGGTCAGAGCACAAGCCTGGGCTGTAGGCTCAATCCCCAGTCAGGGGCATGCAGGAGGCAGCCAATTAATGATTCTCTCATCATTGATGTTTCTATCTCTCTCTCCCTCTCCCTTCCTCTCTAAAACCAATAGGAATATATATATATATATATATATATATATATATATATATATATATATATTTTTTTAAAGAGTAGTAGCTTAAGGTTCAGGCCCTGTGCATGCCCCAAAAAGGCATCTTCACCTCCACTTTGGGGACAGAGCTGGTCACCTGCAGCACATTCAATTCTGGCTGCCTGCTGGTCAAGGAGGGGACCTGGTACCTTTTTGTCCTCATGAGGCAGATCGTAGTTGAAAGGCGGCTGTGGGTACACAGGCTCATGGTGCACATCTCTCAACGAGGGGACAAAGATGAGGTGGGAACCGGAGCTACTTCGTCATAAAATGATCAGAAGAGGGAGAACAATGAGCGCAGGTTAGTGAGGACGACTGGACGACAGTAAGACATCAGGGCTGTACAGACCCTGCTTCCAGGGAAGAATTTCAGAACCGAACTCTCCTACGAACATAGATGCCACTTCCCGTGGGACAACTGTGCTCATTCACACATCCACCTTGACCTGGAGCAGTCACCCAGGATGCATTCTCTTGGCCCTCTGTGATGAGGAGAAGATGGGACTACTCTTTGGTAGAGAAGTTAGGATCGAGAAAATCTAGAAAGACAGGATTTGACCAAAGGATCAGAGCCTCAGAGCCAGAGCTGAAACCACGATGTGGCTTAAAGGCGTTAAGTCTCGGGACAGAGCTCTTGCCTGGGGAGCGACCCGGCACATTAATCAGACCTGGAGACCACAGCCTCCTACTGATCAAGCCCTGGGTCACAGAGCCGCATCCAGGACCAGGATGGAGAGGGCTGCAGAGCGACAGGGAAGCCTGATTGGCTTCTCCCAGGGCCAGCCCCTCCCCTCTTCCCTGGGGAAGCGATGCGCTCAGTTCTATTTCTCAGCAGACAGCCTTGTAAAAAGGAAAGACCTTTAACAGCAACAGTAAAAGCATAGCTGACAGATGTTTCCTTTGATGGAGGCAGGAGGAGAATCCCTAGGGTTACAACGCATAAGCGATATAAAAACCTTTCACTCTGGGAGCAATTGTTATCCTCCCCAGCCACACAAAGAGGAAAAAGCCCCATTTCCTTGGCTCCCTCAGCGGTGCGTGGCAGAAGGGCCTATTATAAACCAAACAGGCGTAAAGCGGACTCGGGCTTATTTAAAGCCCACCAGGAACTCTCACTGCCATCTCCTTCTTACACTAAAGGGTGGCCTTCCCAAATGCAGCTAATGGCCAAAGCTGCCTCGTATAGGATAAAGGTGCTGGTGACTGTTGTCACACTTGTCCCTTGCATGTCACCCTGCTCATGTGAACTGAGACTTCTGCAACAGAAAATCAGAATCTTGAGACCGAAGGAACTTTACATATTAGTTACAGTCCCCTTGACATTGAAAAATTCACTGTAATTATCCAAGACTACCCATTTGGTGCCGGAGTCTAGCAAGCAGGCCGGGGAACCTGAATGGACAGCCTGTGCTCCAGGCCCCAGGGGCTGTCTTGATGGACACGAAGGTACAGCTGGGCTTTAAGAGGTGGAACTGCTGTTTCAGTGTAGGTGCTGGAAGAGCAATAGTTAAGGAGGAAACAGCTCTTGCTCATGGTTAGGGACTGGCTGCAGGGGGAGGGCTCAGAGAGAAAATTCCAACTATGCTGAGGATTGCACAACCTCATACATCACGGTGGGAGGGCCCTCACACAGGCTCGGCTCCTGTGAGGGAGGAGGTGCTTTCTCACTGGTTCTGGTCTTTATTGATAAATCAGCTAATGCTCTGCATTTCCGACTGCTCAGGAATAAAAGGAAATTCCCCAAACGAGGACTGTTTATATACTGTTTGGGGGGAGGTGAGGCAGCCTCCCTACCCGCGGGCACACCCTGGCCGCAGATCAAAGTGCCTGGTGGTGCTGGGCGCTGCCCCAGGGTAACAAAGCCTGGTCTGTTCTTTGTTTGTACCGCTGCTGTCAATACCACATGGGGCGAGGAACCCAAACAAGCCAATCTCACACTGAAAGCACCCAGCCCCGGGCGCCGTGCTACACAGCCCTGCCTGTCCCCAAGGAGACCTCGGCTGACAGCACAGGAACAGCACCCTGCTCCTGTTTGTCGGGGTTTATTTCCCGAGCTCTCCAGGTCTGATGAACTCTCAGGGCCACAGCAAACCTGGGAAGCACAGTCATCTTCACGGGAGGAAGGCAAGAAGAGGCAGTTCCCGCCGCAGCCTGTCACTGCACCATTCAAGTCCCCCAACTCTGGGTCATTTAGGGGCTGTCCACCCCCCCCCCGCCCCTGCCCCCCCCCCCTGCCCCTGCCCCACCCACGAGGCCTACCATACCGGCCATGGTGCTGCCGGTACAGGAAGGTAGTTTTCAGGCTAATCGACTCTGTGATCAGTTCACTCGGTCAAGGGGTGGAAGAGTAAACATCTTGTTTTAAAATCTACCTTTGTTACAGACTTGTTTTTAAAAGCTGATCCTCAGGAATGCTGGTTTTTTATGAGCTCAGCTACAGGCAAGCAAATCCCCAGAGACGATCTATCACTTACACCAATCTCTCCCAAACCCAGCACCAGAGGAAAAGGGACAGGAAGTGACTGTTCCTGGAATAGCACCTTTTCTCTCAACTTAGAGCTGCACATTCTTCTCGTCACCCTGTGACCTGCCACAGCTCCTTCCCCGGGTCTATGGCAGGGATTCAAGATCCCCACCCTGAGTTTCTACCACGGCTGCTCTGGCCACCGGCGATACCCACAAAATGTGGGCAAGCAGTGACTCAGGGGAAGGACTCGGGCTCACCCCAACAATCACTCACACAATGAGAGGGCTGGGCCTCTCGGGATATTGCTGTGTAAGTCATCACACACTTCCCAGGAACATCCTGGGAAGATTCCGTGGAACATGAGTGTATTCGAACAGGAGTGAGAAAAGGAAGGAAGTACAGAACTAGCAAGGGAAGAGCAACATCAAGTGTGTTTATCTTTGTGGTTTACAAAGACGCCTCAATGCAGCGTCTGTGCACTTGAAGTTCAAGAGTTCTATCTGATCCCTAGTTCAAAAGATGAAAGGATAAGAACTACCCCTCCTTTTGAACAATTTCAGTTTTTAATGGGAAGGAGGCCCAGGAGAAGCCTAGGCAGCTTAAGGCAGCATTTTTAAATTCTGACCTTCGTGTCCCTTCAATAATCGTGCGTAGACACTGCTTGAAAACATCTTCAAATGGACTTGTCAGGAGACAGTTCTGCAAGAAAAGATTTAGAGGGTGGACATTTGGCGATGATTCATTTGTTTAACATTAGATGACCCCACGTACCAGCTGTTGAGCTAAGAGCTGAAGGGGGTGCAAAGGGCAGCTCTCTGTCCTCAAGGAGCAGGGTCTAGTGGGGACAGGAAAGGAGATCGGGAAATAATTAATCCTCTTGAATATAAGCTGAAACACTAAAAGGATGAGCGTCTGGGTAGATGTCCGGGAAGGGCCAGTTGTGTTAGTGCATCAGGGACAGCAGGACTGGGCCACGGAGCTGAGGGAAGTGGTGTAAGGGATCTCCCTCCATCTGTGCCGACGCCCTCTGGCCTTGGTGTCAGGCGTCACAGAGGAACACCAGGACTCATGTATTTGTATTTCCCTCCCCCAGCTTCCTAATGGCCTTGGATTCTGGTGAAACACATTCCATATCTTTATTTAAATTCCCACTACAATGTCGTTCTGACGACCTATAGGGATTAGGTGCAGGGTAACGCCAAGAGATGAAAATAGCCCAGCCAGTGTGTCTCAGTGGTTGAGCCTCGAGTCAGGAACCAAGAGGTTGTGGTTCGATTCCCGGTCAGGACACATGCCCAACTCGATCCCCAATAGGGGGTGGGCAGGAGGCAGCCGATCTATGATGTTTCTCTCTCATCAGTGTTTCTATCGCTCTCTCCCTTCTTCTCTGAAGTCAATAAAAATATATTTAAAAAATAAAACAAAATTAAAAATAGCCTCGGGTGAGGATTAACAACAAAAACAATAAAAACATAAAGTAAAACAAAAAGAGATGACTAACACTGAGGGCACAATTGAATGCAATATCCACCACCCTCCCCCTCATCCCAGTCACTTACCTCAACCTGCTCATGCTTAGCATCCAGGAAAGGGCCAAACTACAGATGAGGGCGAGGGAGAAACGAAAGAACCAAATCAGAACCACGTGCGTCCGTGAGCGCCTTCATAACCCCTCCCAGCAATTCTTCTCCGTGCCCATCTGTCCTGCCAAGGCTGCGTGTAGAGCTTGGGACAGTTAGCAGATGGGGTGGGTGCCCCCAGCCAAAATCAGACAGAGGCCGTGAGCCCTGGAAACAGGGAGGTCGCCATGGCCCCATAACCAGGGTACAGCCTCCTACCATACTGGGCTTTTTCTAACCTTCTAAACCAGCGGTTCTCAACCTGTGGGTCGCGACCCCTTTGGGGGTCGAACGACCCTTTCACAGGGGTCGCCTAAGACCGTCGGAAAACACATATATAATTACATATTGTTTTTGTGATGAATCACTATGCTTTAATTATGTTCAATTTGTAACAATGAAATTGGGGGTCACCACAACATGGGAATTATATTAAAGGGTCGCGGCATTAGGAAGGTTGAGAACCACTGTTCTAAAACCTAGCAAGGGAAACCTACCATGCTGCTAACAGCAGTGCTTTGCACTTAAAAAGAGGACAGTTCAGAGCTTGGAGTAATGACACAGAGGCCAGGATCCTGTAAAGACAAGGAAGGATGGAAAGACCCTGGGCTTTTAGATTAAATTAAGGCCTGTGGACATGTACACCTCTCCAAAGATGCAGGTGAAGAACTAAAAAATATTTTTTAAAAGGGAGGAGAGAAAAAAAAAGGGAGGAGAATCCGAAACGCTTCCTAAGAATTTAGACCCGCGCTGGGTCTTTTTCTGAAGAACTGCTCGTTTTCCCACTGGTGCCTGTCTGAGCGAAGCTGTCCCGGGAGGGCCTCCTACCAGGATGCAGACGTCCGGCCGGTCACGGTTGATGATGGTGATCAGGTCAAGCAGGGGGTCATACGTGATGCTGTCGGATGTGGTGTATGGTCCACAGGCCACCAGGACCATCTTTTGCTCAAAATCTAAGAGAGAAAGGATGGTAAGGAGTGGAGTAGAAGATCCTGGGACGGTGGGAGAAAGGTCAATTAGGGAAAAATGCCACAGGGTTCAATCAATCGAGTCTCCTTGTGTGTGCAACTCGGGAAACCCAAGAGGAGTAAGACCACATTCCTATCCTCACAGAATCCTCCACCAGCAGGTGCACAGGTGGGTATGCAAATAACTGGACCACATGACAGGCACGCTCCTAGCAGCGCACGGGAGTGGCGGGAGGAAAGCGGCAGCCAGGAGAGTACTGATCAAAGTGAGATGTGCTTATACTTCCCCCCTAACTTTTCTTTTTAATCCTCACCCGAGGATGTTTGTTTGGTGTTTTGTTTTAATTTATTTTTAGAGAGAGAGGAAGGGAGAAAGACAGAGAGAGAGAAACACTGATGTGAGAGAGAAACATTGATTGGTGGCCTCTCTTGCCCCAAATGGGGATCGAACCTGCAACCTTTTGGTGTATGGGACGATGCGCCAACCAATTGAGCCACCTGGCAAGGGCTCCCTCTAATTTTTTTATTGTGGTAAAATACATATAACACAGGTTACCATCTTAACCATCTTAACATTTCAGTGGTATTAAATAAATAAATTCACAATGTTGCGCAACCGTCACTACCACCCGTCTCCGTAACTCTTCATCTTGTAAAACTGAAACTGTCCCTGAACAGGCTGCGGGGCAAGGCTGGGAATGAGCAGCTGCTGCGGGATGGGGTGCAGGGGTGCTGTGCTCTGGCCACTCCTGTGTTGCCCTTTTCCTCACAGCATCTGCTTTGCTTTGGAGAACCAGCTGCCTGCTCCATAAAGCAGTCTTGGGAGGGAGGGGCTGTAAATTAGGTGCACTGTCCTCTGGCCACGGGACAGGCATGTGACCCAGTGCCAGCCCTTCTTACTCTCCTCCCAGGTTCTGGAATCTCAAGGTGAATGATCCAAGGAGAGAAAAAAGGCTGCAGCTGACCTATTCCAGCAGAGGTGACCGGATGAGACAGTGGGGAATTCCTGCTACCTGGACACCTAGAGTTGCTAGCTCCTATTCTGGTTCTAGCCTGGATTTCTAGCCGCCTGCCCAGTCTGTGAGCTACCTGGACTTCCTCTAACAAATGCTCTTTTTCTTAAGGTGGTCTGAACCAGTTTCGGTAGCTTGCAACAAAACAACAAAATGCGCCGAAACCGGTTTGGCTCAGTGGATAGAGCGTCGGCCTGCGGACTGAGGGGTCCCAGGTTCGATTCCGGTCGGGGGCATGTGCCTGGGTTGCGGGCATATCCCCAGTGGGGGGTGTGTGGGGGGCAGCTGATTGGTGTTTCTCTCTCATCGATGTTTCTGACTCTCTGTCTCTCTCCCTTCCTCTCTGTAAAAAATCAATAAAATATATTAAAAAACAAAAACAAAAACAAAAACACAACAAAATGCAAAGATCCCGGAATTCTTAACATGCAGCTGCAACAAATTACCACAATTAGTGACTTAAAACAACACGCATCTATTTCACAGTTCTAGAGGTCACAAGTCCTAAAATCAAGGTGCTGGCAGGGCTGTGTTCCTTCTGGAGGTCTGAATCTGTTTCCTTGACTTTTTTCACTTCCAGGGCCACCCACATTCCTTGGCTCATGGCCCCTCCTCCATCCTCAAAGCCAGCAGCCTAACATTTCTAGCCTCAGAAGCTGAGCCTTCTGCCCTCCCTCTTAATGACCCGTCACTACACTGGGCCTCCCTGGATAATCCAGGGTAAACCCAGCTCAAGAGCCTTCACTTGTTCACATCTGTAAAGCCCCTTCTGCCGTAGAAATAACAAATTCACAGGTAACGATACCATGAACTGAGACAGAGAACTCAATGGGAAGAGTAAGTTTCATACAGAGCAGGCGGCAAAGTTAAATTTGGTTCTGCGGTGCCTGCAGGAGATGTAAACCCAGGGCAACTAGCACGTGCCCGCAGGGCAAGACCCACATCTTCCTCTGTGTCCAGGAGTGCCCTGCTCCATACCCTGCTCACAACATCACTGACACCACACTCAGCTGCTTCCAAAGGCTTCCCTGGCACACAGCTCAGGCTCTGGGCATCTCAGCCTCCTTCCTTCCTCCTCCCCTCCCGTCCCTTCCCTTCTCCTTCCCTCCCTCCCTCCCTCCCTCTCTCTTTTTCTTTCTTCTTTGCTAATCCTCATATAAGAAAATTTTTCCATTGATTTTTAGGGAGAATAGAAGAGAGAGGGAAAGACAGAGAGAAACATCAATGTGAGAGAAAACACACCAATTGGTTGCCTCCTGCACGAGCCCCGAACAGGGCCCGGGCCAGGGAGGAGCCTGCAACTGAGGAACATGCCCTTGATCAGAATTGAATCCAGGACCCTTTGGTCCGCAGGCGAACGCTCTATCCACTAAGCCAAACTGGTAGGGCAACCATGTTCGTTTCTTTTCATTCTCTGAAGCTGACCTAACACCACCATGCTAGTCATACTGCCATAAACACGTTTTCTGATAAAATGCACAGTATCATCAATTCCTAAATTTCATTCCTCATTCTATGTTGTCGCCAAGAACCACCTCATACACTATTAATGTGTATGGGTGGTGGCCATCTCACTGTGAATCCTTAATAGTCTTCTTTCCTTACAAAAATGTTTTAAGCCCTAGCCAGTTTGGCTCAGTGGAGTGTCAGCCTGCGGACTAAAGGGTCCCGGGTTCGATTCCAGTCTAGGGCACATGCCTGGGTTGCGGGCTTGATGCCCAGTAGGGGCATGCAGGAGGCAGCTGATCAATGATTCTCTCTTACTGATGTTTCTCTCTCTCTCTCCTTCTCTGAAATCAATAAAAAAATATTTTTAAAAAATGCTTTAAAATATTTTGAAGCAAAGTTTGTTAAAATTTAGTTTTGTCTTTTCCCATCTGGTTTAGTTACCAAACAACTCTAGGCTCTCTTAGAAATTCATCTAATTTTTTAAGTGAACTTTTATTTTGGAATCACCTTAGACTTATAGCAAAGACAGTACAGAGTTGCTGTATGTATGCTTTTCACCCAGTGGCCCTGATGGCGGCATCTTTCCTACGTTTGTCAAAAGGAAGGAATTAGCGCCGATATATCACTGCTAACGGTTCCCGACTCGATGTGGATGTCACTAGTTTTCCAGTAACGTCCCTTTTCCAGGATCCAATCTAGGGGACCACATTACATTTAAAGAAATTCTTGTTTAAATAGCTCCTAGTTTTCCCTTTTCAGAGCAACTTTCAAATACCTATTAACATTAGCATTGAACGACACGCCTCCGTGCTCAGAACCCAGGTGGCCAGACCCCTGCCTCCCACGGGGCCGCCATCGCTGCGGCTTCCTCCTCCATCCCCGCGGCACTGCACTCCTGGGCCCTGGCCCACCCCGTCAGTGTTGGCACAACAGTGCTTGAACCCAAACTTACCTCCGTCCTCTTCGGGGGGCTGATAAAATGGAAGTGGGACGCCCTTAAAAACAGGAGAAACGAAACTGAGGTCGTGCTCCAGGCATCGCCTTGGAAAGGAAAAGGGTGGGCACCGAACGGGGCATGTTTGCAGCTGTCTGGCTCCACGGGGCTAAAGGCTCACGGAGCTGATGTTATCTGCTGCTTTTCTATATTTGCTCAGAGCGACAAAGAAACCCAGAAAATGGGAGGTCACAGCAAACTCACAGGACACCCAGCAAAAAGTGGGAGCAAAGTGGGAGTGTCCTAAGGAAGGAGGGGAGAGCGGGGTGTCTGCTACTCTCCCTGCATCCTATGAAAATCTGCGGAAGATTATTGCCTAGAGCAGGGACCGGTAAACTGCGGCCTGGGCCAAATCTGGCTCCCACCTATTTTGTAATAGGCACACAGGCAGTCATGGGTTTACACGTTGTCTATGGCTGTGGTTATTAAATATTTACTCTCTGGCCCTTTCCAGAAACAGTTTACTACCCCTGGCGTAGAAGCAGGTTCCCACTCCGGAGAGAGAACTGAGAAGCAAGTAAATAGGCTGTTCAGAAGGACAAACTGCACATCCGTGCCCGTGGCGGACCTGGAGGGAGGGCGGGGGACCATGGTACCTCGTAGAGTTTAGTGGCAACAAGCTGTCTACCAGTGGTGTTGATCCCTTCCATAACTACAACCTGAAAGGCAAGAAGCAAAACAGGGGAGATAAACGAGAGGTCAGGAATAAATTATTTTGATGTAATTAAAAGTATTGTCCAGCTACTCTCATTTTGTAATTGTAAACTTGGCAGTATTTTTGTAGAAACCAAATTGAGGGGGTTGTATTAGTAATAATAATTATGCTTTACACGATGACCTAACTTTTACAACAACCCTATGAGGTAAGAAGTATTCCTCTTTCACAGATGAAGCCACTCTGGCTAAGTAAAATGGCCACAATCACACACCTCACGGGGTGGAGCTGGGATCTGAACCTGGGCCTCGGATTCCCCTCACCGGTGTCCGCTGCTGGGCCTGTGCCCCAGGCACATCTCATGGCAGCGGAGGCTGAAAGCCAGGAGCAGAGGCCAGCAATGAAAAGCTTATTCCTCCAGCCACAGCCCAGCACACAGACTGCAGAAGAAAGAGCATGCCGCGTCCCGTCTCACCTGCCCGGGAAACAGAGAATATTCTTTGAGCTCAGATAAATCCACTGGAACTCGAGCGCCAGAGGAATGTTCTCGGTCTCCCTCCAGAATCACCGACTTGTTGTTCAGCTTCCCATTGCTATCACAGCCAATCTGGCCCAGCAGCGTGACAGGCTCCTGCGGAAGGAAGGTTGCAACAAAAGAACGATACAATCTTTGGGACAGAAGCTCATCTTCTGAAGTCAACAGGGTGAATAGCAAAGCAAAACCCACTTAACAACACACCTTATTTTGGCGGGTATCATTTTTCGCTAGTGATGAGCGTCATCACCGACTCTTCAGGGGTGTTAGAGCTCTTAAAGGGGTCCAGTCTGCCCACCTAATGCTTGAGACCCTCTAAGTGGCACCATTAAGCTTGAGCATCTCTATGAAGGGGAACTTGCCCCCACACCCCGAGAGCAGCCCACTGCATCTCCGCATAGCTATAGCTGTTAATAATAGCTCACATGTATTGAGCGTACTAAATACCAGGCACTGTTCTAAAGGCTTACGTGTAGTAACTCATTTAGTCCTCACAACAGCTGCGAGGGGGATACTATTACTGCACCCATTTTACAGACGAGAAAACTGAGCAACAGAGACACTAGATTGTTTAGTCACGGTTAAACAGTGAGTGAAGCCTGGCTTTGAAGCCTGGAAGTTTGGCTCTATTGCAGGGGTGGGGAACATCCGGCCCATGGGCTGTATGAGGCCCGCGAAATCATTTGGTCTGGCCCTGCCAAGGCATTAGGGGTGAGTTAATTAAATGCTTAACCAAGTATAACAGGCTAATTTTTTTTGGGGGGGGGGGGAGGGGTGTGTGCTAATTTTTCAGTTGATAATTTTGTGTGGCCTGTGAATGATGTTATAAGTATTCAAATGGCCCTTGGCAGAAAAAAGGTTCCCCACCCCTGCTCTACAGTCATATCCTTAACCACACACTATGCTTACTGCCTCTTAACCGGAAGTTCTTCGTTAAATTGAGCTGAAATTTCTCTTCCTGTGGCTTTTTCTGTCCTGTTCCCATTCCTTGGGGCAAACTGAGGAAGTCTAATCTTTTCCCACAAGATCATGCATCCTTGTCCCCCCTCCTCTACTTCCTTCCAGTTCCTCCCAAACTTCCTCATATCACATGGTTTCACATTATCTTCTCCAACTGGTCATTCTTCTCAGAACGAAAACATGACCGAGGTACCTTAGAGACTCTTCTAGAACACAGCTCCCTCTAGCAGCGGTTCTCAACCTGTGGGTCGCGAACAATGAAAATACATCCTGCATATCAGATATTTACATTACGATTCATAACAGTAGCAAAATTACAGTTATGAAGTAGCAACAAAAATAATTTTATGGTTGGGGGTCACCACAACATGAGGAGCTGTATTAAAAGGTCGCGGCATTAGGAAGGTTGAGAACCACTGTTTCGAATGCACTGGCACATATGCCAGATTAAACCACGATGTAAAGACACTACTGGCAGCAGCTAGTTCGTAACAACAGAGACCAAACAAGGAAGAGACTGTGAAACCCGTTTCTGGAACTCCTATCCTCGCTGTTGTCCTCACAGTCTGACACTGAATGCTTAAGGCCCTCCATCTTTCTGTGTGCAGGATCCGAACCCAAGTGCAAAGACAATGACTGCGTCATAAACCAGAGAGGATTTGTAAGTCTTTCTTCAAAAGGACCCATTTTACCAAATCGAACCAGGGTAGATGTTCTAACCAGCATGTAGACAAGAAGTGAAAAGGGAACACAAGAGGATGCTTTTCACCAGGGATTAAACAATATAGTATTAGTTAGGAAGGACTATTGGAACAATTCTTACTTGTGCTGGAACTAGAACAGGAGTAAAAGCCTCAATCTTGTAATGTTCCTTGAGTTCACTGCCAAGTTCTTCTATCTTACAGGTCAGAACTGAAATCCCAAGGGGAAAACATATTGTGTTTAAGACATTGCACTTGCCAAAAAGAGAAAACACAGCACATTGTCAAACATTAACGCCAGTCATTTTACAGAAGCAGGAAGGGTGCTTAGGCGATCCGGCCAGTTTATGCTTTCTAAAGCCCTAGCCAGCTGCCTGATACTTGCTGCTGAAGCTGGCCTTCCTCCTGGCCACAGGGGGTCTCGTGGCACAGTCCCAGGGGCAGCATGGTCCCCACCCACAGCCTTCCTGTTACTCAGGTCATCCGTGAGGACCAGGGCAAGTCAAGCCAACCTGGACAGTCGCCCATTCTTTACCAGGAAGAAGCCATAAATGTTTCTGCTTTAATACTTTAATTGGCTTCCTTTACATAGTTCAAGTAGTTGTTACTGGGAAATGGTTATGTGCTTTTCCTTTAGCACTTTTCTTTAGCAAACGGAAGTCACTTGGGAGAATTACTGAGAGTCATCTCATGTCCCTGCACTAATAGGGGCCCCAGAGGACACCTATGAACTTGCGTATTCAAAGGCAACCCTGGAACTTGCTCTGCAGCCTAGCTGACACTTTGCTCCTTACTCTAAACCCTTCCAGGTGGTTTTATATCCTCCAGAATTTCAAAGGGAAAAACAATCACCTTCTCGAATATCTGGGAGCTTCTGGAACATGAACTTGTAGCTCCCAGTTAGTGATTCTGGACACCCCAAGACCTTCAGGCTGATGATACCGGCTCCTCCTCTCCCGGACCAAGACACTCCCTGTGCTGAGCCGAAGGAGGTAACCACTTCTCCACGGTTATTTCTCGAGTTATATTTCTGGGAGGGAGTAGCACTAATTGGAAGCAAAAGAGATGAACATTACTGTGTTCATCTGTAAAGAGAGGGTAGTAAAATGAGGCTGCCTTTTGGAAATGGGGATTGGAGAGGTATCAAGCTGGGGTTTGTAAATCTAATCAGCTTAATGGGGTCAGACATACCCAGACCTTAAAGGAATTTCAGGAATGAGGGGCTGAGGAAGACCAAGTTGAGCAATCCCAACCATGTTAGAGAAGTTTAGAGACAGAGAGATATTTTATAAGGTCGTTCTCCTGGCTTAAAACTAAACAAAGGAAACGAAACCCAAACTCTGAACTGATTAGAAAGCAAACTTCGAGTACCATTTTCTTTCCTTCTTGTGAATATTTAGCATTAGAACATTGTCAGAGCCTGGAACTTTGGACAAGCCAAAGGTTGCTGTGCATGTATATATTCCCTCGCCATATAGTTCAAGGTGGAAACAACAACAAAATGAAGTTAAGTGAAATGAACCAGCTTCCCAGTGTCCATGGCGGTGGAGATGTAATGAATCTGGTCAGCTGGTGAACACATTCCCATTCTGCAAGGCTCAACTGACATGCTCTCACATTTCCACTCCCCAGGGGTAAAGTACACCTCCAAGAACACTGACTGTGTTACCCGCTTAGATGACAGTGAGGCCTTCTAATCCTTTGGCTGTGAACATAACTTGCAGAGGTCTATTTAAAACAGGCTTATTGAATGCTCCGAAACTCTGCAGGAACCAGCTATACGTGGGCCCCACAGCAAGCGGGGCCATCGCTCCGTCTTTCCACAGAAAGGCTACAGAAAATGACTCAGTTAATTATCTCCATCTCCAGGGCTGCCTCCACCTGAATAATTTAGAAGTTACTTTCATAAATTACAGAACCAGTTTCTGATGTCGGCTTTATTAGCGTGCATTTAAAAATGACTAGGCAGCGTATCCCTGACTTCTCCAAGCCCCTCCCTGCGAAGCTCGTGGGATGTCTGTGACCGCCGGCCCTTTAAGGTGCTGAAACACACGAGGTCAGCTGTACAGAGATCTACAGGTTTCAGAGGACTGCTTGTTCAGAGATACGACCCCTGTAGTGGTGCTGGCCCACCTACGAGAACCACTTCTATACACCAAGTTTCACAGGCGCCTCTGTCAGTCTGGAAAGTTCGCTTCTAAAAAATTTGACAACTCCCCAAAGCAGCAGTGGACCACATGAAAGTCCAATTGTCCTTTAGAACCCAGTGAGGGCTCATCTTGCCCGACTGCCATCACCTCCTTTCTACAGCAACAGGAATCTTAAGCTCTGCTTGCCTAGAAGTGATGCAAAGTTGAGGTGGTGACCCTGGCAGCCAGCAGTTCCCTAGACCAGGGGTGGGGAACGTCTGGCCCACCGGCCATATGAGGCCTGCAAAAGCATTTAGCCCTGCCAAGGCATTAGGGGTGAGTTAATTAAATGTTTGACCAAATATAGCAGGCTCATTTTTAAGTTGATAATTTTGTATGGCCCTCGAAAGGGCCCTTGACAGAAAAAGGTTCCCCAGCCCTGCCCTAGACGGTTAGCAGTTCTGTTCCTCAGCCTCATCCTACAAACCTTTCTTCCATGCAGCACAGCCCTCACCTACGGAATTCTCTCATATGAGACGTGTCATTTACGGATTTCAAAAAATCACGTATGATCTCTGTGGATTCGCGCGCAGAAGTGGCTGCAGGGACAAAACACCAATTAAGTCAGTGCGGATCCACAGTGACAAGAAAACTCTCAGAAGCCAGCTGTAACCTGAGGTGGCACAATAACAGGTTATGCAACATTATGAACAAAGAAACGTGCTTTTCTTTTTTAAAAACAAGTAGCTACTTTAGATTGGAAAAAAAAGAAAAAGAAACCCAACGACACACGGACTAACAGAGAAGCAGGTGAAAGGCGCTGCGCCTCCGCTGGCCGGACTGGGAGGACTCAGACTCCTGAATAGACAGGTTGTTTCCAGTCAAGATATCAGTTCCTGATCTAGGAAACGAGCCCCAGAAAAGTGGGTGTAAAGTGAGTTTCCTGAATTACTGTAAGAAACAGTAATTTTCCACACAGGAAGAGAACGCAGGGAGGGCACAGGACAAGAGGCTGCCCAGCCAGTTCACGGCGGCGGGTGTCTGTCCACCCCATTCAATAAGTTACCCCCCATTTGATTTAATGGTGGGGTTAGCCTCCACCAGATAACCAGAGAAAGGGGAGGGCTGGCAGGCTTTTTGGCAGCCGAATTAATTCCTACCTTGGAGAGAAACTCGATGGTGAGAGGAGCACCTGGGGGCTGCGGGCAGACACCCTCCTTTTTGTTAGGGGAGTTTCTGGGGTGGTGACAGCTCGCTTCTGAGAACCCTAGAAACAAAATAGAAAACAAAATCCCAATCCCTCTAGACTCAGTTACTAATTAAGTGTACAGTTCCTTAGGACTGGGTCTTAAAGTCCCATCAGCCAAGCACAATCCCATATAGAAATCTTCAGCAATTGTAAGCCAGCATTTATCAGAATACTGACCCCATGTTGAAGGCAATTATGAAAAAGTGCCAACCTTTCCCAAAAGGACTGCCAAGCAGGCATCTGTCCTGTCAAATCATGCATGCGGTCACCTTCTTCCCCACCTCTAACTGCTTTAGAACAGCTGTGAGTTTAACAACGCATGGGTTTTGACCTGCATGGACCCATTTTCCTGAGAAGGGATGGGACCATATTACTACTTATTTTGGCAAAGTCTACCATTTGCAAAATTAGAGAAGGGAATGACTAAGGCAGAAAACATGGTTGAGCTCATACTTGGAGAGTATTTAGCAAACACCTCATTGATGGTCATTTTTTGGTTTTTGCTCATCAGCAAGAATCCCAGGATATGCCCAGAATGGAGATGAAACCCGTAGTCCAGAGACCTATTGCTCCCCAAAGTCTGGGATAACTGACTGACAGAGCTAAGGCAAGCCCTTGCCCAGACTGCAACCAGGAGGCCAGCTAGTCTGCCCTTGGGCTCCTCCTGGCTGTGTATCTGAGTCATGCACCAAAGCTGCCTCCTGTGGCAACTGCGAGGTGGACACTACAACAACCATTATTTAATATTCCTTTCCTGTATTTTAATATTTTTCCAACTAAAAATACAAATTCTAATAGTTACCATTTTAGTTTAAATATAAACCTTTGTTTAAGTACTATGTATACTGATTTTTTGGTCTATATTAATTACCAGAATTTTCCCACAATGCCACAATCTTTTTTTAATCTTCACCAGAGGACATTATTTTTCCAATGATTTCTAGAAAGTAGAAAGGAGGAAGAGGAGAGAGAGAGAGACATCGACATGAGAGAGAGACATCGATTGGTTGTCTCCTGCACATGCTCCTCTTGGGGCCGGGGAACCTACAACCAAGGTATGTGCACGCCTTGACAGGGGAATCTAATCCGTGACCCTTTGGCCATCGCTCTCACCACCAAGCCAAACTGGCCAGGGCCATTGCTACAATCTTTATCCTTTTTAGTAGCTGTATTGATTAAAATGAACTTATCCTATATAATAAAAGGCTAATATGCAAATTGACTGACCGGCAGAACGACAGGTCGCTATGATGCGCACTGACCACCAGGGAGCAGATGCTCAACGCAGGAGGTGCCCTCAGCCCGCAGGCCCCAGGCCAGCCAAGGCAGGTGCCAGCTGCCACCCCCCGCAATCACCCTGCCGGTTGCCCCACAGAGGGAGGCAACGACTGGCAGGGCCGGCGAGCGGGTGGCTAAGGCAGGTGCCAGTGGGGGCCCCCCTGATCGGCCTGCCGGTCGCCCCACAGATCGGCCCCGATCGCCAGCCAGACCTAGGGACCCTACCCATGCACAAATTTCGTGCATCGGGCCTCTAGTATATAATAATTTACATAATGACTTCTCTATTGCTGGATGTATCAGCTGCTTATAATTTGGGGTGAATATAAATTATGCTGAGATTCATATTGTCACACATATAGATTTTTCTCATAATCTGGTTTATTTCCTTAGGAGAGAGTCTTACTAGGAAGAATTATTGGGTCAAAGATAGAAAAGATTTTATAGTTTTGATATTTATTTTTCTCAAACTATTTTCCCAAAAGATATTTCTAATATGCAATCCTCTGTAGGACTCTAGGGCTAATGTTGTGCAGGGATTATTTCAAGAGAGAGTTTGCCTCCCAGAACATGGCAAGAGGATGGTACTTTGGGAAAAGTCGGCCCTGCCAGTCGTCTCATTTCTCTCATCCTCAGCCCTTGTCATAAAACCTGATTGTCAACAAGTCAACTGCCCTCATACTCCTCAGGGATGTGCTCACTCTGCCCAAGGTCATGAGATTCACTATTACCACTACACGCCAGTTATTCACTTGTAATGAGAAATACAGTGGGTACCCTATCCTCATATAAGCACATTCTCACACCACACGGGAACCCAAATTATACCAAAGATGCCAGTTTATTAATTTACTAGAAATTTTATGCCAATGGTATGGGAACTTCATATTCTTAGGTTAATACACCCTTTCCTGTCAGGCAGGACATGTGGAAACCCAAATTATAACAAGATTTATGGTGAGCATGTAGGCAAAAGAAGAGCTGCCAAGTGCACAAATCAAATATTTAATGACGATAAGCAAGCCCACTGACATTCACCACTGTAAATGAAATACACCTGCCCAAGACCTGACAAGGGTCAGGCAACCTCACCTGGCACTGACTGTGTGGAACTACTGATGCATGGTGTACAGTGATTGAGCAGTTTCCACGAGATGGGTACTGTTCTCAGCATATGACATATCTCTAGCCCAGACCATATTGTATCTTCTCTGAGCTTCAGACGTGTATTTCAAATTGTTTGCGCATTTCAATCCACTGACTGAGCTCTGATTCCATGGTCACAGATTTTGATTTATAATTGAGTCTCCCAAGTACCTCTATGGTAGGAATGGGTGTCCCCATGTGGCACCTCAGTCTTTGAGAGGGTACACACTTCAACAGTAAATTTGCATCCGACTTACACATCGGAATACTGAGAGCTGGGTTACCACGAGTCAATTCCCAAGAATATGGTTAACTCTGGATATACAGGCAAGTCAGATACATTCTGGAGCTGCGAAGCTGTCAATCAGATCAACAGGATGGTGGCCCCAACAGGTATTACAGTTCTGCTTGATGCTACCTGGAGAGCCACCCAGTTGTCCTCTTTTAGACGGTCTGTACTTCAACAACCACTGCTGTGCCAGGCACTGGGAGAACAGCAGTGATTAAAGCAAAATCTCTGTCCTCGCGGAGCTTACACTCTAATGGAGAGAGACAGACTAAACCAAAGAGCAAACATATAACATGTCTCATGGTAGTAAGTTCTATGGAGAAAAATAAAGCAATAAAATAAAGGAGAGGCCTGGGCCAGTGTGGCTCAGCTGGTTGAGCACCGTCCCGTGCACCAAAAGGTCACTTGGTTCAGTTCCTGGTCAGGGTGCGTATTGGAGGCAACCAATCAATATTTCTCTCTCACATCAATGTTTTTTTCTCTCTCTAAAACAATCCATCCCATATAATAAAAGGGTAATATGCAAATTAACCCTAACAGTATGACGCTGACACGGTGCACTGACAGCCAGGGGGCAGACGCTCAATGCAGGAGCTGCCCCCTCGTGGTCAGTGCGCTCCCACAGGGGGAGCTCCGCTCAGCCACAAGCCAGGCTGACGGCTGGGAGTGCAGCGGTGGGTGGGAGCCTCTCTTGCCTCCCTGGCAGCGCTAAGGATGTCCGACTGTGGCTTAGGCCTGCTTCCCACAGGGAGTGGGCCTAAGCTGGCAGGTGGACATTCCCCAAGGGGTCCCGGACTGTGAGAGGGCGCAGGCAGGGCTGAGGGGACCCCCTCTCCCCTGAGTGCACAAATTTTTGTGCACTGGGCATCTAGTAAAAATATATAAAAAAAAAAAAAAGAAAAGAAAGAGCCCTAGCTGGTTTGGCTCAGTGGATAAAGCATTAGCCTGTGGACTGAAGGGTCCCAGGTTCAATTCCAGTCAAGGGCATATGCCTGGTTGCGGGCTCAATCCCCAGTAAGGGGCGTGCAGGAGGCAGCCAATCAATGACTCTCTCTCATCATCGATGTTTCTACCTCTCTCTCCCACTCCCTTACTCTCTGAATCAATAAAAATAAAAAGACGGTGCTACAATTTTAGCCAAGTTTGTTCCCTCTGACAAAGGGACATATGAGGTGGACCTGTCTGGTGTGTTTGAAGAGTGACGAGGGGCATGGAAGGAGGCCAGAAGGAATAGGGGCCAGCTCAGACAGAACCTCACACTTCAGACTCTGAATTTACGCGGTTGCTAAGTTACCAGGGAAGATGGAGAACTGGTGGAGAGCTGTGAACAAGGGAAACCTGGCCTTTCATTTGAAAGGAGCACTCTGTTTTTGTTAATCCTCATAAGAGGATATTTTTCCAATGATTTTTAGAGAGTGGAAGAGAGAGGGAAAGACAGAGAAAAATATCGATGTGAGAGAAACACATCGACTGGTTGCCTCCTGCACAAGCCCCAACCAGGGCCCAGGCCAGAGAGGAGCCTGCAACCGAGGTACGTGCCCTTGACCAGAATTGAACCCAGGACCCTTTGGTCCGCAGGCTGAGGCTCTATCCACTGAGCAAAACCGGCTAGGGCTGAAAGGAGCACTCCGGCTGCTGTGTAGAGAACTGGTTGGAAATGGACAAGGCAGATGCCAGGGGACCGGTTAGGAGGCTGTCCTACTCATTCAGAAGGAGCCGGTGAAGCCAGGGGCCTGGTAGTGGCGGTGGAGGTTGTGAGAGGGGCCCAGATCCTGGAAGGATGTGACTGACGGATGAGTTGCATGTGGGTATGAGAGGAAAGAACGTCTCAAGGAGGTCTCCAAAGTTCCTGGCCTGAGCGAATGAAGAATGGAGGTACCTTTTGCTGAGATGTGGACTCTAGGAGAGAACCATCTTTAAGGGGAAGATCAAGTATTGATTTTATAATCTCTAAGGGAAATCTCATTACTCCATTTAATATTATATGCACTTGGTTTTGTGTTAGCAACTTTTTAAAAAATATTTTTATTGATTTCAGAGAGGAAGGGAGAGGGAGAGAGATAGAAACATCGATGACGAGAGAGAATCATTGATCGGTTGCCTCCCACTCACCCCCTACTGGGGATCAAGCCTGAAACCCCAGCATGTGCCCTTGACTGAAATCCTTCAGTCCGCAGGCTGACACTCTATCCACTGAGCCAAACCGGTCAGGGCTGTTAGCAACTTTACAAAGTACATTTTTAGCTTTCTTGGTCTCCACAGACACACTTAAACTATTTACTTTCTTTCTTACAATGTATTTACTTTGAAAAATTAAGGCTTACTCCATGTTTATGTATTTCCACAAATTTATTTATTCCTCCCCTTTTGAATTTATTGGGGTGACACTGGTTAACAAAAGTATACAAGTTTCAGAGGCACAATTCTACAATATAAATTTATTTTGTATAAATGGTAACTACTATTACTGAATACCTTGCTTTGGGCTTGGCACTTTACATATTCATTTCATCTTCAAGCCCTCTGAGATAGATTATTATTATTATTTATTTTATTTTATTTTATTTATTGTCTAAAGTTTTACATATGTCTCTTTTTCCCCTCTTGACCCCCCTGAGATAGATTCTGGAGGGCAGAGCCCCTCCACACCCGTTTCATTCATTGTGTAGCACCTGGCACACAGTAGCCGCTCAGTAGATGAAAATGAATCCTAATTGTATACGTAAGGAAACTGCAGCTCGGAGAGCTAACAACTTACCCAAGGTCATCTAGGCCTTTTGACTCAGGCTTTGAGGACAATACTTTTCCACTACCCTACTCTCTGTTGTGCTTGAATCCAACACTAGAATTAGATTATTTAATTATAGTACCTCCACTTAGATATGAAACTATACAACCATTAAAAAGAATAGTTACGGAGAAATGGTATTTATAAAAAATCTATGATACGCTAACTGAGAAAAGCAGGATAATTAAATGTTCACAAGAACTGCCACTATGTAAAAACACATATGCATAAGGGAAGGAAGATGCATTAGAGGAAATGTGGTAGGAAATACGTGGAAACTATATGAGTGGTTAATTTTCTCTCGGAAATTCAAATGTCATGATGTTTTCAGAATAAAGACAAAAACACTATTTGCAGAATGCAGTTCCAAACACTGTAAGCTCACCTTCGAGGGCGTGGTGTAAGAGTTCAAGAGGATCTCCTCTTCTTCCTCCACTTCAATTCTAAAAATATTGGTTAAGAAAAACAATAATAAACTTCTCAAAATCTAAGACAAGGGTTGATTAAATAGAAATCTGAACAGAAGGGACTTTTTATTTTTGTTTGTAAATTACACATGCAACTGTAAATAAATTATAAAATAGAATATGGCTTGAGGCAAAGACCTTCCACAGAAAGGATACAGCTCTTGTATGGAAACGATGTCTCTGGCTCCCGCATGCCCACTGTCCTTGGAGGCACTGTGATGGGCTTTGGACAATCTTTTGTTCAGAAACTGAGGAATAAAAGATGTTGAATATATTATTACTCCAAAGTCAAGTACTAGAAGAGGTATTTTCCACAGTCACGCGATAACTGGCATTCAAAATATAAATAAAGATATGAAATTCCTCAAAGTAAGAATTAAGAAGACACATGTTCAACTAAAAATAAAGACTTATTTTGTGACAATTTCTCTACAACAATAATTCTAGTAATAACACCAATTACTTGTTGAAGACCCACCACCTGCTGGGCATAGTCCTAAGTGATTTACAGCCATTTTCATGTAATTCTGACAATAATCCTAAAAAATATGCATTACTAGAACCACTGACAGAGAGGGAAGCAAGGCTCAGAGACATTGGTCTGTCCAAGCCCACATTGGGACTGGAAGCCAGGTCGATTCCAAAGCCCACACTCTTCTCAATATGTCATACTGCCTCCCCTAAAAGGCAGAAATGGAGAATTACACGATGAGTCCCTTACACTGTGCTCTTACCTCATTCTCAAAAGAGTCCACGGTCTCTGAGCTAAGGCAGTCTTTCTGTGTGCTGGTGAGGAAGGCTACGAACTCGCCTACCATTTCCTCCTCATTCTGTTCATACCGAGCACACAGCTCCGCCACTGTGGAGGGAACATTGGACAAGTAAAAACTTAGTTTATTTCTTGCAGCTTTCACCTTGAAAAGAGAAAATAACCCTCTATTTACTCAATCCATATTTATTCAGCACCTACTAGTGCCAGGCACTGTCCGAGGCATGAGAATACAGCAATGAGCAAAACAGAGAATCTTTGTCTTCATGAAGCTTACTATTGGTGGGAGACAGAAAAGGAACAAATAAATAAAATATGTAGTGTATCAGAGGGTTAAATGTGCTATGTAGAAAAGTACAGCCAGGAGAGGGATCAGGAAGATGGGGAAGGACCTGGCACTTTTACTTATTTTTTATATTTTTTTTACTGATTTCGGAGAGGAAGGGAGAGGGAGAGATAAAAACATCCATGATGAGAATCATGGATCGGCTGCCTCCTGCACACTCCTTACTGGGGATCAAGCCCCCACCCCGGGCATGTGCCCTTGACTGGAATCGAACCCGGGACCCTTCAGTCCGTAGGCCAATGCTCTATCCACTGAACTAAACCAGCGAGGGTAGGTTTGGCACTTTTAAATACACTGATTAGGGAAGGCTTCATTTAGAAGAAGACTTTTAAGTAAAGGCTTGAAGGAAGTGAAGGAGTGAGCCAGTGTTTAAGGGAAGAGCTTTCAGGCAAACACCCCAAGGCCCAGCAAGATCAGCAAGGCCCCGTGACTGGAATGCTGGGAGGAGGAGGCAGAATTGAGAGGGTAAAGGGGGTGCAGAGTGTTTGCTATTACAACTACTCTGGGTAGTACTCTGAGCAAGTTGGGAAATCGCGAGAGGGTCTGACAAGAATAAAACTGTAACATGATCTGACTTCCACTGACTGAAGGGCACATGGGCAGAATCAGGGGAACCAACGAAGAGAATCATGGCAAAATCCAGGCGAGAGATGACGGTGGCTTGGATCGGGGTGGTGACAGTGAAGGCAGTGACCGCGGAGGTGGCCAGAAGTGGTGGGACTCTGGAGAAGAAACATCCTGAAAGTAAAGCCAGTGGGTTTGCTGTCTGGACATGAGGTCTGAAAGAAGAAAGGCGATGATGCTGTGTTTTTAGCCTGAGCACCTGGAAGGGAGGTGGGGGAGACAACAGGAGGAACTACTTTGAGGAGAGGGAGCAGACACCAGGAACTCTGTTTTAGAAGACTAGAGTTTGAGGTGCCAGTTAGACATCCAATTGGAGACATCATGTTGGGCAGACGAGCCTGCAGTTCAGGCAAGAGGTCGGGGCTAAGATATGAATTTGGAACTCATCAGAAATCCAGGGCTGTAAAGCCACGAGACCAGGTGAGACCACCAAGAAAGTAAGAGCATCTTGAGGCTCAGGACCGGAGGGGGATGGATCTGCAGAGCCTGAATGGCAGCAGTAAGCAAGGTGGAAGAACAGCCAGTGTGTCCGAGAGGCTAAGAGAAGAAAGAAAACATGAGGAACAGTGTTAAATGTTGCTGATAACTCAAGATGAGGACTGAAAATGTACCACGGACTTTAGCCAGGTGAAAGTCACTGATGACCAGGAGAGAAGCCATTTTCAGTGTAATGGCGGAGGTGAAAAAGCTGGCTTTTAAGGACAAAAAAAATCGAAGACAAATCTAGATAACCCTTTTGAAGACATTTGCTGTAATTGGGAAGGAAAGAACTGAAGTGGGAAGTGGAATCAATAGAGTATTTTATTTATTTATTTTAAAATATATTTTTATTGATTTCAGAGAGGAAGGGAGAGGGAGAAAGAAATAGAAACATCAATGATGAGAGAAAAATCATCAATCAGCTGCCTCCTGCACACCCCACACTGGGGCTCGAGACCACAACCCAGGAATGTGCCCTGACCGGGAATCAAACCCGTGATCTCTTGGTTCCTGGGTCAACGGCTGAGCCACACCCCACTGGGCTCAAATCGAGTATTTTAAAGGCAGTAGTAAGAACCACATCTCTATGCTATTAGGGAAAACATCTTATATAGATTAAAATACAAAATATGTTAGAGCGGAGAATGACTGGAGTGATGTCCCTAAGAAGGTGACAAGGAATGGGATTTAGGATTCAAATGGGAGGTGTGGCTTTTGCCAGGAACATGGGGAATATATTCACTCTAACAGGAAAGAAGGCAAGGTAGGCAGGAAGACGCAAGAATAGTAACTTACTGAAGTTTACTAATAACTTCTATTTTTTCAGCAAAACAGGAAGTAAATTCATCCACTGAGAGTGGGAAAGAAAGATGTCAAAGGTGGAAACCAGTCGCCGGGAAGACTCAGAGGGAACACACCAGGGAAAGATGGTGTAACTGTCAGGCAATACTAGAGTCCCATTGAGGTTAGGGGCTATGAATTCCAAGCCTAGAATTCCAACGCCACGGCCAAGGCAGTCCCATGTGAGATGGAAGCCATCTTGGGCGGAAACCTTTTTCTTGTTTTGACTTCAAGCTCACATGATAGCCCTAGCCCAGTGATGGCGAACCTATGACTCATTGTTTTGGTTGATTTTTCTTTGTTAAATGGCATTTAAATATATAAAATAAATATCAAAAATATAAGTCTTTGTTTTACTATGGTTGCAAATGTCAAAAAATTTCTATATGTGACACGGCACCAGAGTTAAGTTAGGGTTTTTCAAAATGCTGACACGCCGAGCTCAAAAGGTTCACCATCACTGCCCTAGCTGGTGACAAGGGCACAAGCTCAGGGTGTGGGCTCGATCCCCAGTAGGTGGCATGCAGGAGGCAGCCTATCAATGATTCCCTCTCATCATTGATGTTTCTATCTCTCTTCCTCTCTAAAATCAGTAACGCAGCGGTTCTCAACCTGTGGGTCGCGACCCCTTTGGGGGTCGAACAACCTTTTCACAGGGGTCGCCTAAGACCATCGGAAAACACATATATAATTACATATTGTTTTGTGATTCATCACTATGCTTTCATTATGTTCAATTTGTAACAATGAAATTGGGGGTCACCACAACATGAGGAACTGTATTAAAGGGTCGCGGCATTAGGAAGGTTGAGAACCACTGCCCTAACCGGTTTGGCTCAGTGGATAGAGCGTCCGCCTGCGGACTGACGGGTCCCAGGTTCGATTCCGGTCAAGGGCATGTACCTTGGTTGCGGGCACATCCCCAGTAGGAGGTGTGCAGGAGGCAGCTGATCGATGTTTCTCTCTCATCAATGTTTCTAACTCTCTATCCCCTCTCCCTTCCTCTCTGTAAAAAAAAAATCAATGAAATATAAATTAAAAAGTAAAAAGCTCATATAATAAATGTATGACTATCATTGGGTTTCTCACTTAAGTCTCCCGTTAGGAAGAGAATGCACGGGGCATAAGAGTCTTGTGGTCTCTCGTAAGAGATTAACACCTTAATGTTTAAAAAGTTCCAAGTGTTGATGAATGGTTAGGGCAGGTGTGCACTCACCCCATTTCTAAGACCGAGAACTCTCCGTCTCCCCAGAGGAGCTACAATGGAGTCCTTACCCTGCCCAGCGCCGGACCGCACCATGGACCCCCCGGACGGAGCTCCAGGTTTGGGGAAAGGGGGCTGGATCCACAGACCAGCTCGGGCTGCTCCTCTCCTGTCTGTCTCTCCGTCTGTCCGTCTGTCCCCGGCTGACACGCCCCCCAAGTCCCTTCCAAAGCTAACCTTCCGTTTTAGGAACCCACCTCCGGGGACTCCTATCTGCACAGACTACGCACCGCTTTGCTGGGAAGAGAGGAGCCAGGGAGAGAGAGCCTCGTTTCAGAGCCCCACACCTCCCGCTTCGTCCCAGGGCAGCGGTTCTCAACCTTCCTCATGCCGCGACCCTTTCATACAGCTCCTCATGGTGTGGGGACCCCCAGCCATAAAATTATTTTCGTGGCTACTCCATAACTGTAATTTTGCTACTGTTATGAATCGTCATGTCAATATCTGATATGCTGGATGTCTTTTCATTGTTACAAATTGAACATAATGAAAGCATAGTGATGAATCACAAAAACAATATGTAATTATATATGTGTTTTCCGATGGTCTTAGGCGACCCCTGTGAAAGGGTTGTTCGACCCCCAAAGGGGGCGCGACCCACAGGTTGAGAACCGCTGTCCTAGCGGCTTAACCAATGTCCAAACTTGGAGATGCCCAGAGCCTAGTGTGAACCCGGCTCGCCCCCATCCACCTCGGAAACGGCAGGGACGCAACACCGTCCTTCACGTTCTCATTTCTGAGCCGGGGGTCCCAGCAGTACTCGGTGAGCACTGCCAAGCCTCCACATTCCACGTCTCAAGACTCAGTTTAATTCGTCTCTCCGGCCCCGAGGGGGCTCGTCTAGGGGAGGCGGCCGTGGAGGCGCTCCCTTTGGGTCCTAGGGCCTGGCCTAGGCGGCTGGGAACCCCGAGCCGGCCGAGCGGGGAGGACCTCGGCTGGGGGCCGGGGAGGGGGCGAGGGACTCACATCGCTCAGTCACAGACTCCTCGCAGTCCACGCCGAAGATCTCCAGCTCCTTTGTCAGCTGCTGGACGGACACGGCCATGGTGACCCAGGAGCGGGGACGGGTCCACCCAGCTCCGACCGAGGCCAAGAAACCCACGGGAGATGGATGAGCGGGACGAGGTCCCTCTGGCCCTTTCGCCCTCTAGGGGACTGAGGCGGAAGGTGACCAAATAGCCCCAAACCGCAGGCGTCAGTCACGGAGAAACCTTTTTTTTTTTTTAATGTGGAGGAAGCCCCCGAAGCCCGAAGGAATGGAGCAGAAATCTCGAGAAGTCGCTCCCCTGGGGAGAACGGCCTCCTTCCTAAAAGCTCCCGCTGAGCATCTCTGTAGCCGGAACACACCGGAGCAGCCAGGAAAAACCCGCCAAACTGTTTGTGCAGCGCACGCATGCGCGAGACCAGGGTTTAACCCCGCCCCTTCCCCTCCGCTTCCTGCTGGTTCCCGGACTCCGCGCGCGTCCGAGGGCGCGTGCGCACACACTCCAGCCCGCCTGCGCGCGCACGAACCGGGCGGTGGGCGGGTCCTACAGCGGCTGCGCAGTGTCTCTCCCAAGCCTAGGAAGCCGGGACCCCGCTCTTGGCGCCGGAACCGCGTCTCCGTGCCAGCCTCCGGCGAAGGCTCATGACGCACGATCATCAGCCTTCAGGCCTGTGCCATGGTGCATGTGTTCCTCCAAATGTCCCAAACATTCTGTGCCCTACCCCGGAGAGGAAGGCATGTCTTTCCTTCTCTGTCCTGGCATTTCTGCACCTCCTTCATCTTAAACGGGCGACTTCATTAGAGAATATGGTTGCCCTGGTTATCATCATAGTTGGCACTTTGGTCCCAGCCATAGTGATAGGTCTGCTTTCTGGATCTGGCGCGGTTTGGTAGAAAAGGAGTGGAAAGGTGACAAATGACTTAGTTTTGGAAGTTAGGTTTTGGTGCCTTTGGGATTTCCAGGTAGACGTACCCAGAGCGTGACTGAGAGCTTGGGAGTGAAGAGAGTTTAGAGGTGAAATGAAAAGAGGGCCTTCCCCCAGAAATATCTCCTAATTCCTTTTTTATAACTTAAAAAAAATTTTAAATTTCCCACCCAGTATGCTCAGTAGTTGAGCCTCGACCTATGACACAGGTCATGGTTTGATTCTTGGTCAGGGCACATGCATGGGTTGCAGGCTTGGTCCCCAGTAGGGGGCGTGCAGGAGGCAGCCGATCAGTGATTCTCTCTCATCACTGATGTTTCTCTCTCCCTCTGCCTCTCTGAAATCAACAAAAAATATATTTTTAAAAATTTATTGGTTGATTTGAGAGAGAAACATCCATTTATTATTTCACCTATTTATACATTCATTGGTCGCTCCTTTTATGTGCCCTGACTAGGGATCAAACCCGAAATGTTGGATGATCAGGAGGACACTTTAACAACTGAGCTCCCTGGCCAATTGTGTTAGGGTTAGCCCCAACCCTAACATCTTCTAATTCTTTGAGCCAAAATCTCCATTGGCTTACCTTAGATCAAATAACCTTAGGCATTACACTCTGCCAATGGGATGGTAGGCTGGTGGAAAACAGTTTGGCAACATATATTAGGAGCCTTAAAAATGTTTATTCCTCCTTGACTCAACATTTCTTATCCCAAGAAAAGCAGCCAAAGTCCAGACAAAGTTTTATGTACAATGATATTTGTCGTGGCCTTATTTACAATATTAAAAAAAAATATTTTAAAGGAAACTTCCGGAACATGCAAAGGTAGGGGTTTTTACCAAAGCAATGATTCTCAAGACTATGCCAAAGGAGCCAGACTCCCGGGGACACCTCAGGGCGTGAGATGAGAGACCAGGGCCAGGCAGAGTGAGACACCCTGTCCTGGCCTCGGTGGGGCAGTGTGGAGCTGGTTGTAGTCTGCATATTCACCACGGTAGGGAGTTGGGGAGGCCTTGTGGAGAGAGGAAACCCTTACCCTCCCCTAAAATCTCTTCCTGGCGGGGACCAAGGGCGGAGGGTGGGAGCGGTACCTGGGTATAGGCAATAAAGGGTGTATTAGCTTTCTATTGCCATGTAATAATTTATCACAGACTTAGTGCTTAAAACGTCACCCATTTCTTAGTCCACAGTTCTGTGGGTCAGAAGTCTGAGCACAGCATGTCTGGGTTCTCCACCCAGCAAGGCTGAAGTCAAGGAATTGGCCAGGATGCTTTCCTTTCTAGGGGCTTGTTCCACAGCCAGAGAAACTCCGTCTTTAAAGGGCCGGTGCTTTAGTCAGGTCCACTAAGATAATGTCCCTTTTTTTCTTTTTAAATACATATATGTAAAAAAAAATAAAATAAAATAAAATAAATAAATACATATATGTATTACTGATTTCAGAGAGGAAGGGAGAGGAAGAGAATAGGAAGATCAATGATGAGGGATGCCTCATCATTGATAAACTGCCTTCTGCACGACCTGTACTGGGGATCAATCCTCAACCACTGAGCCACACGGGCCAGGCTTGCTTTCTTTTGACTAATGTATTTAATCAGTTTATTAGTTATATCTTCTTTCCTAATCAGGCAAAAAAAAAAAAATCATAGATATCCCTTATGTTCTAACGTCACTTTGTTGCTTTCTGAACATCAGAAATGTACTGCATGTGGTACGGCTTTCTGATAAAGAAAATACCTTGTGTGATGTATTGCACGAAAAAGTATAATTGCCAGTTTGCTGATTGGATTTACTTCCAAACATTGAAATTTTTGTTTCAAATGGACATTAAGGAATGTTTCAGGTCTTAGTTTTTACCCACTTAGCTCAAGTTAGGCAACGGTTTGGGAAGAGAATGAACTGTCAACATTATGGTGAAGCAAAGTGAGTACACAGAAACCCTTGTTATGAGTCATCAGTTTCTCTGAATAATGACGTATCTGCAACAAGCAAGCGCTCACCCCTTATTAATACCTGAGCACCCAGGCCCTGGGGCTGGGCTCTTCCCACTCACTCTGTGCAGACCTCAGCTGCCTCATTGGAGAGACCAGTGCGAAATGGAAATGATTAAGATTTTCAGGATGACAGCAGGGCATTGAACCAAATGGGGGGCCCTTCTGAGCGTGGGGTCCGGTGCAGCTGCACAAGTTGCACACCCATGAAGCCGCCGTGTTCACAGTCATTCCTGGCTAATGGCAGCGGGGCCTTTTGCTGGAAGCCAGCCCTGGGCCAGGACCACATGGGCCGGCTGCCCTCCGCTTGACTTGGGCTTCTCAGCTGCTCTGTTCCTGCTCCCTGGGTCTTTATTAAAACCTCACCCAGTCCTGAGACCGGGTGCTGCCCCGGAGACGGGAGGGGTGTGCTAGGAAACGCCCTGGCCTGGCTGGGTTCTCGCTCAGGTGGGGCTGGGTGTGGGCTGTGACAACTGACCTCGGGCTGCCCTTCCGTGCTTGCTGAAGAGGGAAGCGGCCAGGCGCAGGACCCGCCGGCGACGAAAGTCTGTCCCGCAGCGATAACAATGGTAGCATTATTGAAGCTGTGGTTTTGGTGGTTCTTTTTTTCTTAAATTCTGTGTAGTCATCCTTTCTTGCACAGAACTGCCCTTGTCTTTTGCAGCTTATCCTTTAAGCCCATCTTTTGGTGGTACCTGCTGCCTGGCAGCACAGGGTCCGATCGGCGTGTTGATTCCACTGATGTTGCCTGTGGATCACGAATGGGGGTTTGTGGGCCTCGCCCAGTCTTCCAGTCCTCCCACCAGGCACCAGGCACCAGGCCACACGGCCCATGGGTCAGTGAAAATGTGGGCAGGTGCACCCGGGGCTGCTTTCCAGGTAAGCTGCACAGCCCGCCTCTGCCCATTAAGCAGAGTTCACTGTTCCGTGCATAGTTGGTAGCGGAGGCACAGGACACCATCAGCCTTCCCGGTTCCCTTAGCGCAGTGATGGCGAACCTTTTGAGCTCGGCGTGTCAGCATTTTGAAAAACCCTAACTTAACTCTGGTGCCGTGTCACATATAGAAATTTTTTGATATTTGCAACCATAGTAAAACAAAGACTTATATTTTTGATATTTATTTTATATATTGAAATGCCATTTAACAAAGAAAAATCAACCCAAAAAATGAGTTCACGTGTCACCTCTGACACGCGTGTCATAGGTTCGCCATCACTGCCTTAGCGGCTCTTACCTGGCCCGGGCAATCTTTGATAAATGGAAGTCCCAGGCGCCTTGGCAGCCATCTCCCTGCAGCCACAAGGCCCAGTGATACTTAATGAGAAACGTAGAGATGCCTGGAAGATGGTTGTCAAACACTCCTGAAAACTAATGTGCCAGCTGGTCAGTGCCTTAGGATACCAAGGCAAAGAAGTCTGGAGGTCGTTTGCCAGAAAGATGATGATAAGGAGCGTCAGACGAGCGGAATCCTGTGTAGGCAGTGCAGTCTATGCATCATCATCACGAACTTGTCTTCACGTAACAGTTTCTGGCCAGTGTTTTTTGTTTTGAACACGTTAAGCGCCCAGCCTGTCACCGGTGACTGACTGGGCGCTTAATGGGTTAATATATTTTTATTTATTTCAGAGAGGAAGGGAGAGAGAGAAAGAAACATGGATGATGAGAGAGAATCATTGATCAGCTGCCTCCTTCATGCTCCGCACTGGGGATTGAGCCCACAACTCAGGAATGTGCCCCGACTGGGAATCGAACTGTGACCTCCTGGTTCATAGGTCACGCTCAACCTCCGAGCCACACCAGCGCGGCTGGCTAGTGTTTTTGTGCTAAGACCAAGAGTAGTCAAGCCTCCGTGGTTTTACCCCAGGGACTGTGACCTGTAACCTCAAGATTACTTATGCGTGTTGTAGGAAACTTCACTGTCAGAATGTTTGTCATAGAAAATCAGGTTTGTTCATGTAAAGGTATGTGTTCTCTTTGTCCTAGGATTTCATGGTATTGTTTTAATTAACTATCCACTGGACTAAGTTGTGTTAATTCTTTTACTGGCTAGGAAAACTATTTCTAGACAGTGGCTCTCAAACCCAACTAAAGACATCAGAATTCTCGGGAGTGGCCACTGGCACTGATATTTTTTTAAAGCTCACAGCCGATTCCAGGGTTGAGAATCACTATTTAAATTTTCTTCAAAAAAGAAAATGGTGTTTATAATAGATTTGTTTTTATTTATATATTTTTAAACAAACTGAGGACACTTGAAAAAGTGCCCTTTTATTTTTAATTTTTATTTATGTGTTTATTTTTATTAATTTCAGAGAGAAAGGGAGAGGGAGAAAGAGAGAAACATCAATGGTGAGATAGAATCATTGATCAACTGCCTGCTGCATGCCCTCTACTGGGGATTGAGCCCACAACCCAGGCAATGTGCCCTGACCGGGAATCAAACCGTGACCTCCTGGTTCATAGGTCGACGCTCAACCACTGAGTCATGCCGGCCGGGCACAGATTGGTTTTTAAAATACATACAAAATCTTGTTATTCTACCCGGATTTTCCATTTAGTTTTTCTACCTCCTCCTCAGCATTCAGCAGTGACAGATCACTTTTGTTTTTAGTGTCCTGACTATTTCGTTCACCCCAATAATGTGAACTGAGCACTTACTATGTGCAGGCCACAGAACCAGGCCAAGATGGCCTAACTCTGCCTTCAGGGAGCCACCGGGTGAGACCAGCATGTAAATGGATCCATTACAACACAGTAGGGAGGATATGTAGGGAGCATGACTGGAGCCCAGAGGTAGGCAGGGGTTGTCAGGGAGTGCTTCCTGGAAGAGGTGAATCTTAAAGCATGACCAGGCACAGCAGCCCTCCGCCTTTCAAATTTACTGATCTGCTGAGGGCTGTGAGTTGAGAACAATTCAGGCAGGAAAGCTCATGTATCGGGTTGTTGAAAGAGAGGTTACTTCTATGGGAGGGCCTGGGGGATTGGTGCATGAAGGCCAGGGCCTTGGGACAGCGTCCGGCGGAGTTTCACTCCAGCTCTGCTCCAAGGGCGGGGCTGCTGAAAGACTGACCTCGGCGAAATGTCAGGTTGCGGTGTTTTTTGCCCAAACTATGGTATTCCTACTTCTTCCCTCGGACTGTAGGGGGCTGTTTATCTTGTTTGATTCCCTGGAAACTCTAGGAGGAAGGGGTTAGACAAGGAGACTTGCCCAAGGCTACCCGATGGGCCAAGATTTGAATCCCTTATGAATCTAATCTGAATTCTGGTGAAGGTCAGGGTCAGGAATGCAGGTACACATGGAACATCTGGGCTGGAAATGATCTGAGGTCAGAGGGGAGCTATGCTATGCCAGGGATTCACCCTCTGTATGTCTTCTGCAAAGTGATATCGCTAGAAGGCAACCATGGGTAGAGGTCTCTCCATCGCCCGGGACTGGCTTCGTTTATTCATCAACTATTTATTGAGCGGGTACCATCTGCGAGGCCCACTGTGAGGGGCAAACAGGCTCTGGCATGGGGACATGTGCCCTCGAGGAGGTAAGCCACACACACAGGGGAGAGAGCTTTAATCCTCAAGGCAGGAGAGAGTAATGTGTCAGGAATGGAGCACGGTGAGTTTTCAAGGACAAGTGGGCAGGGCCGTTTCAGGGACAACCAGGGGCCAAAATGTCACCCTAACCCTGCAAGGACCCAGCCCTTTCAGGTGGAACAAGAATGAAAAGAGAGGTTTTCAGGGGCAGAGTTGGAGGTGGGAAGGAAAACGGCCCTCCTTCGGTCCCTGGGCGTGGCTTCTCCTCAATTTCTATCCATTTGTGATGCCAGTGGCTGCTGGTCTGGTTTCTGCCGGCAGCCCCAGCACTGGCTTTGGGTGGCTCTTTGACATGGGCTGATGGGGCCACCATGGTCCTTGGCCAACCCCGACCCCGGTCAGCGCCAGGAAGCCGGACACCGGCTGAGGTACGACCAGCGTGTGCCGGGCCCTGGGCACCTTAGATGGTTTCTAGGAGGGGAGAAGCTCCCAGCTGCTGAAGGGAAATGTCTTCGCTCCTCCCCCCCGCATCCTTCCTGGAGAGGCCCTTGGCTCTGTGGAATGAGAAGGCAAATGGAACACTGACGCGGAAAGAAAGTGGAAGGGAGGTGGTGAGGGGCAGGGCATGCGTGCGTGACGATCGAGGGTGTTTGTGTCACGCACGAGACGTGTCTCCACCGTCCCTTCTGCCCCGTCCTGGCTCCACTATGAGGTCTCACGGTGGCAGAGGCTGGCCTGGTTAGTAAGAGCCAGACTTGGAAAAGCTGCTGGTCAAAGAGTTTTCCAAAGAGGACCCAACGCCAGACAGTCAACCAAGACCACCCTGCTGGGCCGGACTCAGCGTGGACAGGGCACAGCAGAGACCTGGGCGCTGGGCATGCCGGGCCCTTCCTACGTTGCCCCAGGTGGAGAGGCAACCAGCCCAGACACATTTCTTTTTTCTTTATAGATTTTAGGGAGAGGAAGGGAGTGGGGTAGAGATAGAAACATCGATGACAGAGAAACATCAATCGCTGCCTCCTGCACGCCCGCTACTGGGGATCAAGCCTGAAACCTGGGCTTGTGCCCTGACTGGGAATTGAACCTGTGACCTCTTGGTTCATAGGTTGACGCTCAACCACTGAGCCACACGGGCCGGGCTACAGCGGATTCTTCTTTCTATTGCACCATTCGCCGTTGGGTCTGTTCTTGTGAAAGCTAAGCCTCCACCGATGGAGGAGCCGGGCATGGGGACACCCAGCTCTCGCTCAGCGGTGACGTTTTAGCAGCAGCCACAGGACACTCTGCCCTCAGTTGTTTTGGGGACCACAGCCTGTTTGGTCGCCCCCACCCCGCTGTGCCCAGAGGCCTCTCACCTCCTCTCCATCACCTCAATGGTCTCCACCAGGGGTGTGTTGCGGGTCTCAGCCAGGAAGCAGACGGTCAGCCCGGCCAGGATCGAGGTGGCCCCGAAGGCCACAGGCGGCAGGATGGCACTGAACTCCCCGATCGCGGTGACCAGGGGCGCAGCCAGCCCCCCGAGGCGGGCGTTGACCGAGACAAAGCCCATCCCCATCTGCCTGTGCGAGGAATGTGGACAGGTCCATGGCCGTGGCCTAGACCCCCAGAGGGCGGGGGTGCTGGGGGACCGAGCAGGAAGGAGGGGGGACCTGCCTTGGCAAGTCCAGTAGGTGTCAGCCAGGAGCACCGGGGCTCCCAGTTTGGGGCAGGTGCTCTCCGCCTCCCCCTACAGACCCACCTGATCTCCGTGGGGTAGAGCTCTCCCGTGAACAAGTACACGCAGATGAAGGAGCTGGCCAGGCAGCCTTTGCCCAGCGCTGCCTGGGCTGTGCGCAGGGTCTGCATACCTGCAGGGCAGACAGGCTGTGGGAGGGGTGGCTCAGAGCCCAAGGGGGAGCAGGGAGGCAGAGGAGGTGGGGGTTGGGGTGGGGGTGGGGGTGGGGGTGAGGGCCATGGGACGGGGTGCTGTGGGGGAGGAGACAGGGAGGCATAGGGCGTGGGGTGGGCCCAGCCGGGGCGGGCAGGGCGCCCAGAACCTGGAGGGGGTGAATCAGGGTTTCCACCACCTCACGTCCCCACCTGGGACCCAGAGTCCCCACACGGCCCTTCTCTGACTTCTGCCTCCTTCCCCCCTTCTCTCCACCGGTCACCAGGTCCTGCTGGGGAGCCGGGACAAGCTTTGGAGTTGGGCTCAGGTTCAAATCCCGGCTCTGACCCAGATGGGTGACCCTGGTCACTGTCAGGCAACCTCTCTGAGCCTCCCCGTCCTCTGAAGAATGAGGAAAACGCAGCACCTGCTTCGCGGGCTTGTCCTGAGGTTGACAGGACGCCATGAGCGCAGGTGCTAGCGCCCATCACATGCTCGCTGTTACCGTTATCACACGCTCCCCATGCTGCTGCTCACAAAAGCTCAGCCCCAGTGCCCATGCCCAGCATGGGCAGTGGGCAGGGAAACGGTGGCACATCCTTTGTGGCCACTCCGGCTGCACACTGCAAGTGGAGGGGATAGTTTATCAAATGCCCACACCTGGGCCCTGCCCATCTCTGTGATTGCAAAGCCTCTTGGGGCTGGGCTCAAGTTGGTAATTTTTTTAAAGGTCCCCAGGAGAGTCTGATGGGCAGCCAGGGTTGAAAATCACCCGTCTAGATGGGATATTACACAGCAATATCAAATTAGGGCCATGAAGCATTTGCCCTAACATGGAAAAGTGTTTATGTTGCAGCATAACATGGGAAAGCACGTTTCTAGACAACATACAATGTGAAAAGGGATACATTATATATAATATATACACACATATACACACACATATAATCCTTTTTACATATGTATATAATAGTATCTTGATTATATCAAATACAAAATCAACAAATAGGAAAAAAGATTGGAAGAAATTTGTCCAAATGCCAATAGTAATAATCGATCCATTTTGTAGGGAGGAACTGAAGCACAGAGAAGTCAGACAGCCTGCCACGGTTGTCACAGCGAGGCCTCGGCTCAGCACACGCTCTCCGACTGGGATACCCAACCCTGGCTTCTCGCTGGAATCACTGGACAGCCTTCTGAATCCTAAGGGGTGGGGTCCCCCTCCTGAGGCTAACTGCACTGGCCTGGGGCCCCTGGGCACTGGGAGTTTTCAAAGGTCTCCAGGCCGGTTTGCAGACCACTGTTCCAGGGCCAGCAGCTGAGGGTCACACTTGAACTTCTCGGCCCTGGAAATGCTGCCTGGCCAGGCTCCAGGTGGACACACACCAGCCAGCCCTTTGGTTGGTTTGATGCATCTGTCGAACCTCCCCGACAAGATGGGAGATGCCCTGAGGGCATTTACAACCAGGAGCTGACCCTAGGCACCGAGTGCTCATTGAAACCCCTGCTGATGGACAGTCACTTTCTTCCCAGATCTCTCTCTTCCTTGTTCCCTTGTTGTACCTGTTGCCCACCAGACCCCAGACCCCGGAGGCTCCCAGGCGGTAATGGCAGAAGCCCGCGGCTCACCTTCTGGCACAAACATGTTGGCGATCACCATGAGCCCAGCCAGGATGAGGAAGGAGGCCACTGTGGCTCGACGGCCCACGTAAATCATGGTGGTGGTGGCCACCAGCATGGCCGGGATGTCTATGGCCCCGAACAGGACCTGAACCAGGTAGACGCTGAGCCCAAACTTCTGCAGGTCCATGGCCAGGCCGTAGTAAGCCATGGAGTTGGAGAACCTGGGGGAGGCAGCAGAGCAGGCTGCTGGGGAAGGTCCCAGCACACGGGGGGGCGCCGCTCCCACCTCAGCTACGAGAACAGACTCTCCCCCTGAACGTCTCCCGGGCCAAGGTGGGTTCACAGGTCAACTCTCCGTCCTCACGAGGACCTCAGGGGCAGGGGCACAAGGGGGAAACTGAGGCACAGGAGGCCTGTCAGCCTGAGCCCAGCTGGCGACCTTACCGACAGTGCCTGGTCTGCTCCAGAGCTCAGGTAGTGCATGGCCTGCAGCCCACGCTTCCTCAATATCAACCCCTATTATCTTTATGTCCAGGACACCCAGTCAGGCAAATTTAATTTTTTCTTTTTTTTAAATCAGCCCCTTCCCTCGGCATTTGCTAGCTTCCAGTCTGTGCTAACAGGTAGGGGTTGCCTTCGTATTTTTTATCCATTGCACAGCTTTATGCCTATCTACGTACCTGTCAGGAAGTTCTCCCTGCTCACCTGGCGAACTCTGTTAACTGCCTTTGATTTTATTTATTTATTTATTTATTTATTTATTTATATAATCCTCACTCGAGGATATTTTTTCATTGATTTTTAGGGAGAGTAGAAGAGAGAGAGAAATATTGATGTGAGAGAAACACAGGGATTGGTTGCCTCCTGCATGTGCCCTGACAACAGCCCCGGCTGGGGAGAAGCCTGCAACCAAGGTACATGCCCTTGACCAGAATCGAACAAGCGGACATTATCCACTGAGCCAAACCGGCTATTAACTGTCTTTGCAAACCCACCTAAATGCCATCCCCTGTGTGAAGCCCTCGGCAGCCCCAAGTAAGGGAACTGTTATTGGGACACTTGTCATACCTCACGGAAATTACTGTTTTCCTGTCTGTCCCCTTCTGGACCCACAAGTGGTTTTCCAAAGTGGTTCCGCCCCAAGACCCCCTGGAGAGCCCGAGGGCAGAGCAGAATGAGACATGGTGCCCAGATGCCTCCAATAGGTGCCCACCCAGGTGAGACGCGCTGCCCAGATGTGGGGCCCCAGGGTCAGCATGGCTGTCTCCTCCATGGCCACATCGCAGCACCGGCGGAGGCCAAAGGGCCCGGAGGAAGGGTGTGGAGCAGGATCGGATTCACAAGGCTCACCTGCTCGGTGCATTAAGCATATTTAAGAGTTAGTCAGTGGCCTGGCCGGCGTGGCTCAGTGGTTGAGTGTCAACCTATAAACCAGGAAGTCATGGTTCGTTTCCCGGTCAGAGCACATGCCCACGTTGCAGGCTCGATCCCCGTATCATGCAGGAGGAAGCTGATCAATAATTCTCTCTCATCATTAATGTTTCTCTCTCTCCCTTTCTCTCTGAAATCAATAAAAATATATTTTTTAAAAATAGTGGGGACAAAAGTTATGTCTCTAACTTGGGTCAAAGTCTTGGGCATGAGCCTGTCACCTACCAGACCACCATGAGACAGCACGTGACCTTGCGGATGGCCGGGGTTCGGAAGAGGTCCAGGACGGAGGTGGAAGTGCGGACGCTCGTGAACTCACTCTGGATGTAGGAGCTCACCACCTGGGCCAGGAAAGCGCGATCAGGGGGCTGGAGGGACCTGAGACCATGTTTCTCTGCTGGGTATCCCTTCACCCACGGGAGGAGGGCCAAGGTCAAAGGCCCTGGCAAGGTGGATGGTCCTACGCTATCTCTGTCTTGGGGCTGCTGGCCCTCCGCTGGCTGTTTCCGGGGATTTGGGATGAAGCCGAGGCTCCCACGAGTCCCACGGCTCCTGCGCTGCCTGCTGCTTAGGCTGAAGCCCCCACGCCCCATCCTCGGTGGAGACTCTGAGACAGGCGTGGCCAATGCTGAAGAGCAGGGGTTCTGAGTGGTTCTGCCCCTTTCCATGGTGTGTTCTTAGGCAAATTACCTGACCCACCCAAACTTCATTTTCCTCATCGGCAAAAGTGAGACATTAAATGAGGTCACGTAGCCCGGCCAGCGTGGCTCAGTGGTTAAGCGTTGACCTATGAACCAGGAGGTTACAGTTCGATTCCCAGTCAGGGCACATGCCTGGGATTTCGGGCTCGATCCCCAGTGTGGGGCGTGCAGGAGGCAGCCGATCAATGATTCTCTCTCATCATTGATGTTTCTATCTCTCTCTCCTTCTCCCTTCCTCTCTGAAATCAATAAAAATATATTTTAAAAAAAAATGAGGTCATGTATGTAAAAAGGCCTTAGTATACATAGTGCCTAGCATAGGGCTTGATACATGGTACTTATTTATAATAAATGGTACTTTTATTATCAATTCTTCAATAATTTTACTTCATGATCGCTATTTTAATTTTTTCATTTTGTCATTTTGTTGACATTTTGGCTGGGTGTCAGTGTGAATGGCAATCTCCCCATTATACAGTCGGGTAGTCTGACGGACAAAGCGGCTGACATTTTTATCCCAGACCGCACCGCCATTCAATGGTCAGCACCTTTGCTGCACGGCCTCTTGCCGCTCTGTTTACTCCCAGCCTCTTCACCTGGAGGGTGGGTGAGTCCCGGGAGCTACTGCGTAAATCCTAGCACATCTGGAGGCCACCAGCGACCGCAAACCGTTCCTGCCCTTCCTCCCGCCCACCCGCCTACCTCCTGGGTCAGCCTCTCCCCTTCCTCCTTCCTCCCGTTCATGGCGGCCACCTTCCGCAGGTTCTGCACAGCTCGCTGGGACTTGCCCTGGAGGAGGAGCCATCGGGATGACTCTGGCAGCCACCTGAGACCAGGAGGAGGATGGAGAGCGACCAGGGCTGAGTGGGACTCGCTCTTCCCCAAACGCAAACACGGCTTCATTCACCTTCTTTCAGGCCTTAAGGTGAAATGCCCTGCTGGCCGCAGAGCCGGGACTTCACAGCACATCACACAGGGACGCACTGAGGGAGCCCGAGGTCCCACGGCCCCGCCTTCCTTTGCATCGCCCACCACCACACCCAGCAGGTCCCAGTCACTGCACACCCCAGGCCGCCAGAGGGACAGGTCGGCCACACAGGGGCACCCTCCCCCACGCCCCCTCCCCCCACTCTGCTCAAGACGTACCAGGAATAGAGGGAAAAGATGAGGAAAGGAACAGAGACGGCAAACTGCAGCCAGCGCCAGGGCCGGACCAGGTACGCCACTCCGGCCAGGATGAGCTGCCCCAGGGTGAAGGAGAAGCCCAGCAGGACGCCCGCCACGGTCCGGCCCCGGGTGGGCATCCACTCTACAACTGCGGGGAGAACACGCAGGCTCAGCCATGCCCGCCCGGAGGCTGCTGAGTTCACCCGCCCCCGCTGTGGTCGTCGAGAGGAGCTCAGAGGCCCGCTGAGACAGGCCAAGGCGCCCTCCTCACTCCGTGCACCCGGCGGAATTCCAGGTGGACCAAAGCCCCAAATGAAACAGCAAAACCTCAAACATGGTAGAAGAAATCATGATAGGTTGTTTTTTCAATCTTAGAGTCAGGAAAGGCTTTTCTAAGAATATCACAAAACCCAGAAGCAATAAAAGATCAGTAAACTCAACTTCATAAAAATTGATAGATCCTCCCTTCCCCCAACTGGTGGGCGGGGTATGAAGTAACCTGCAGCCCAGAAATACCTGAGTGACTAACCAGGTACCTTATATGGACTATACATTGGACCACCAATCCATACCTGCCCTTGTCCTATATGGACAATGCAGTAAGCCACCAATCAGTGTGCGCCAAGTACACTCAGCCTCCACCCCTTCCCATTCCACCCCTCAAAAGACGTGCCCACCCCTGCACGTGCTGCTGTCCTCCCCTGGTGAGACAGTCCGGGAGGTCCTTCTCCTCTAATAAAGCCTGTAGTCCTGGTTTTAGGCCTCCGTCTGATCTTTCAAAAATAAGAAGTGTCTGCATTAAAAAGACAAACAGCCGCCGAAACCGGTTTGGCTCAGTGGATAGAGCATCGGCCTGCGGACTGAAGGGTCCCAGGTTCGATTCCGGTCAAGGGCATGTACCTGGGTTGCAGGCACATCCCCAGTGGGGGGTGTGCAGGAGGCAGCTGATCGATGTTTCTCTCTCATCGATGTTTCTAACTCTCTATCTCTCGCCCTTCCTCTCTGTAAAAAATCAATAAAAATATTAAAAAAAAAAAAAAAAAGACAAACAGCCCTAGCGGGTTTGGCTCAGTGGATAGAGCGTCGGCCTGCGGACTGAAAGGTCCCAGGTTCGATTCAGATCAAGGGCACATGCCCAGGTTGTGGGCTCGATCCCCAGGAGCGGGCTTGCAAGAGGCAGCCAGTCAATGATTCTCTCTCATCATTGATGTTTCTATCTTCTCTCCTTCTCCCTTCCTCTCTGAAATAAATAAAAATATATTTAAAAAAATAAATAAAAAGATAAACAACAGCAAAACCCACTATACGCAAAGTCATAACACCAGCAAAAAAAAAAAAAAAAATGACAAAGGAAAAAATTGCAACTCAACAGATAAAGGGCAAATTTCCCTAAAATTGGAAAAATTCCCACAAATCAGTAGAAAAACAACCAAAACAAACAGAAAAGCAGGCAAAGGACATGAACAGTTGAAAGAAAAGGAAATATAATGATTCTTATTTTCATGATTTTTTTTGTAAATAGTAAAATGTGCAAACAGCCTACATTTTACCAGCACATCCCAGGGGGCTGGTAAAGAAATCATGGCGCCACCATCAATGATGAGTCAGCACCTTTGCAGCCCAGGTGAACCCCAGCCTTTTTGGATCCACATAATCTCGGCGCTGCCTGCAGCCCTAGGACCATGGTCTCACCTCACCTCTGCGCCCCCACACCGAGAGCCTGGCACACAGTAGGTGTTTAGTAAGTGGTTATTGTTGACTAATTCACACGGGAAATAAACCCAACCCTCTCAGCTCACTCACTGATGGCCAATCACAACCCAGGCCCACGGTCAAGGCCAGCGGGGCTGCTGCTGGGAGCCCAGCCCGCTCAGGGCCCTGCTGGGCGGCTCTGAGTGGAGGTCACTGGGTGAGAATCCCACACGAGGACACAGGTAAGATGTCTGACGATGGGGCTGCCGTGCCGCCTTCCACGAGCCCCCTCCCCGCCCCTCCTCGGCTGGACTCACCCAGAGAGAGGGAGTTGAGGATGATGCCAGAGAAGGTCATGCCCATCAGGAACCGGAAGACGCAGTAGGCGCTGAAGGAGCTGAAGTACGCCGTGGCGGCCCCCGACACTGCCAGCTGCAGGTACGACCAGACCAGGGGGCCCTTGCGGCCCAGCCTGAGCCGGGCCATGGCACGGCGTTAGGGTTCCCCGCAGAGACTGTTGGAGGAGGGTGAACGAAGCTCTCCCGCCCCCTGCCACCCGAAGCTGCCCCCCCAGACCAGAACCCTCATCCTGGGGCCTGGGCACTGGTGGTGGAGGCTGGCCAGGGAGGGAGCAGCACAGGGTGGAAGAAAATTGACAATGAAGAATGTGCTCCCTCCTTCATTCCTTCACTTGAGGAGTATTTCTGGCCCCACTACCAAGCCAGCTCATGCCAGGGCTGGGGATTCTGCAAAGGCTCAGAGGCAGGAGCCGTGGGTGGCGGTGAGCTCTTGGTGGGGCCTGGCAGGGGGAGCGGGGCCCCAGGGTCAAGTCTTCATTTAAACTGATCACACTGGGGAGGCCATGCTGGGGGGGCTTGTCACACCACAGAGGGGTCCAAGGCCAGGGGAGCAGGGTTATCGCACCCCCATTTGTGAGGGTCCAGGAGGGCAGCAGGCCAAGCAGGAGCGGCTGCATATTCCTCTCCACACACACCCCATGACAGACTCGCTCACTCATTCATTGTGTTGCAAAAAAGTTCATCCCCCACCTCTAAGTGACAGGCCCAGCTGGGACTGGTGACAGATAAGACACTATGGATAAGATACTCGAACTCATATCCAGAAAGACCAGGCTGTGTGGTGTCACAGTGCCAGAGCTCCCACCGCGGGCCTGAAGCGCCCTCCGGAGGGTGGGGTCTGGAGTCCAGGAGGCCCCCCAGAACCTGAACTGGCAACGGTGAGGGGCAGCGGGGAGGAGAGGAGAGGAAAGGGGGAGGCGGAGGGGAGGAAGAGACAGGAAGGAAGGAGAAAGGGGCCCAGAGAAGGAGGCGCGGGAGCTGACTGGCAGGGCCCCGCATCGGGTTGCATTTCTTGCTGTCTCCCTGGAGGGGCCGCAGTGGACAGTTGGGGCCGCACAGTCAGTTCTGCCTCCTCCCCGAGTGGGCCGCACGCGGGCAGAGGGAGGAGGGGAAGCACTTTCTGAAGGAACATGCAGGGGCATTTCGGGGAGGAAAAGGCCGGCGTGGAGCCCTGTGGCCGCGCCCCCATGGGTGCAGGAAGGCGGACAAGCACAGGTACCCGCATCTGCTCGGGCTGCATAAAGTGTCTCTGGTGAGGCAGCCCCAGAAGGTGCTGGAGGGGGGTGGCTGTGGACGAGGGCCCCTTCCCTACACACTCCCTCCTGCCTTCTGGAACGGGGAGGAATGTGGATGCGTCACAGGTATGATCAATCTACACACACACACACACACACACACACACACACGCACACGAATGAACATTCATAAGGAAAATGAGCCAGGAGGCGAGGGGGAGGGTCCGGCCTGTGCTGGGTGGCCGGGGCCCTGGTCCCCGAAGCCTCACCTGTCCGCGAGGCTGCCGAACACGGCGGCGCCCACCAGCACCCCGGCCATGTAGACGGACTGAGCCAGGTCGCGGAGGGTGCGGGCCTCACACACCAGGTCCCACTGCGGGGGACAGGGGACGCCTCAGCCGGGGCCTCGGCAGCAGCTCCCCACGCCGCCCGCCCGCCCGCCCGCGCACCTCCGTCACGATGGTGGCGGGGAAGACGCTGCGGTCGTAGACCCAGCCGTCCCGGCAGCTCTCGGTGGCGGCCCCGGGGGCCGAGGCGTTGGGGCTCAGGAGGGCCCACTGGGGCTCCGTGAAGCGCCGGCAGGGCTCGGGGGCCCCAAGCCGGTCCCGGGGGACGGTGGCCCGCAGCCAGGCCTCCGAGCTGTTGGCGGGGCCCCGGCAGTGGTGGCGGGGCACGGCGGCCGTGAAGTTCTGCAGGAAGTTGTGGCAGGCGAGCAGGCTGCAGGGCAGCAGCAGCAGGCCCGTGTAGACGAGCTGGAAGCGGCCCACGCCGCCCAGGGCGTCCAGCAGGTCGGTGAAGGCCATGCCTCAGGCCTGACCCAGCCCGGCCGGCAGGGCCTTATGTACAGGGGCTGGGACGCGCCCTGGGAGGTGGAAGAACAGGCCCGGGGTCAGGACCACAGATGCCCTGTGCCCACAGCTCAGAGGGTCCGGTTACACCTCCCAGGCGGCCTCAGGTGTCCCCATGTCTGCAGCGCTGCCCCCTCCAGACCCTTCCTCCCGGATTCTTCAATCTCTCACCCCCCCTACCCCTAGAACAGTGAGCGTCCCCGAGGGCTGGCTCACAACCATCGCCCAGCTCTGCGGGCCCAGCCGCCCTGCCCGCTGCCCTCGCCAGAGGACCCCAGCGGTAAATGCTCCTTCCCCTTCCCTTTGAATGGGGTTTTGCGAGAGGCTCGGCCCCCAGATCCTCCAGCCCCATGGTGTTCTCATCAAGTAAAACCCAATACAGAGAACTCGGCGCGCCTGCCCCTACTCCCCACCTGACTCACAACCAGCCAGGCTCCCAGGAAGCGATGGGCCAAGTCCCCCTGCTGAGGACACCCAGGCCCCGAGGGCCTGGCCCAGGGACCGCAAGGACCAGCGGGCCCGCGATGGCCCACTCCCGGCCCTGTGCCAGCCCATGGCGGGCGGAGTCGAGGCCGTCTGCCATTCGGGGCTCCACCTGGGGCTCCCAGCAGCCGAGGGCAGCCCCCACCCCTGGGCTCCGTCCGCCTTTGCCCGCACACACTGTCCTAGTTTGTGGCTCCCTCTACACCCCCACCACCCCCTCCCCTCAACCACTCTTATCTCTGAAAGGAAAGCCAGGCTCCCAGAGGGGCCAGAGCAGCTTACATAAGCTGCAGGTGTCTGGGTCAGAGTCCCCCCAGGAGGACCTGAAGGAAGCTCTGTGCTCTGGGGAGCTTCCTGGGGGGTCGGGATTGTGCTAAGTAGGGGTTTTGGTTTCAGCCAGAGCCTCACAGGCAGGAGCGAGCCAGGAAGGCAGGAGCTGGGCCTCCAGGGCTGCCAGGAGGGTGGGCAGGGCCAGCAGGCCACCTGCCAGGTCCCGGGGCAGCAGCCTGGGGCAGGAACACAGTCCAGACACAGACACGGGGCCTTTCTCCTTTATTACTTGAGGTTTCTCTGCATGGAAACACGAGCCCCACACACACACCCAGGCCCAGGTGCCTCTGGCACCCCCATAAGTAGTATACCAGTACCAGAGTCCCCTTTAAAGTCACCGATATAAAAAAGGAGGGAGGGAGGGGAGAAGGGAGGACCTGACCACCCCCTGGGCCAGGCAGCTCCTGGTCAGCAGACAAGGCTGGGGCCCAGACCACGGGGCAGAGGGGGACATTGGCTTCTGCACAGGAAGGGACAGGCGTTCCCAGCCCTGGGTCGGGGGCCCGGCCGGGAGGGGGCTCTGCACACTATGATACAGACGGTGCAGAGCTAGTGGTTATGGTTTAAAGTCCGCAGGTGAGGCCAGGTGGCTGGTCTCTGGAGTGAGGGCAGAGGACACATTAAGATGCTGGGAGGCCAGGGCTGTCAGCGCCCCCAGGAGCCCCACCCTGAGGCAGGAACAAGCGAAAGCTGCCTTCCTGGCTTGGCGACGGGAGGGGCTGGGGGCGTCCACCTGAGCCCATGGTCCGAGGAGCAGGGGGGCCACACAGCTCTGCCCAGAGCAGATGAACCGTGGCGGCTGGGAGGTGAGGGAACAGAGGCCACCGCCCGCTCCGAGGAAGGCACTTGCAGCTGGCGTGGCCGGGCATGGCCGGGCATGGCGCGGTGGGAAGGCAGAGCTTGGCGGATGACGAGGGAGAGGAACGCAGCCCGGGGCCTCACCCCTGCTCATGCAAACATGGTCAGCTGTAGCCACTGCCGGTGGAGGGAGGGGAGAGAGGAGACGGGTCAGCGGGGGCCACTCCAAGCCCAGCCTCCCAGCCCCATGGCTCAGGCACCACCATCTCTCAGCCCCCTGAGAGCGACCCTCTTGGCGGGTAGAGGAGGGCCACTTTCTACCTCCTCCACCCTGGGAGGCCGGCTGCTGGCTCCTGCAGAGGCTTCCAGGGGCCTGGCCTCCCTTCCCAGGACCCGACACCCCACCCCATCCTTCCAGGACTCGGGTGGCCTGGCCTTTAGGGCTGGCTCTGAGGCCACAGGCTCCAGCGCCCCCTGAGGTCCTTCCCTGACCTGGCCCAGGAGGTTCCCACCTGAAACAGGTCGAAGGTCACGACTCCATCCAGATCTGTGTCCAGAGTTTTGAAAAACCCTGTGGTTTAAGAAAAGATGACATGGGGCTGAGAATTCTGGGGGGGGCATTCCTGCAGTCCTCCCCTCCTGCCTCACCCCCACCTCCCCACAACACCCCAAGCTCTCACCCACCACAGCCATTAGAGGCTCTTCCTGCTGCCCAAGAGCCACCCCCCCACACACACACCCGACCACACACACACACACACACACACACAGGTCTCCGGGCACTCAGCCCCTGGGGCTCCGCCCCGAGACCTTGGCCTCCCTGGTAGATGCCATGCAGGGTCTACACCTGGAGGCAGGAGCTGAACGGGACACTCACGGAACATGGTCTCCAGTCGCACCAGGCAGCACACGAAGTTGTCGAAGTCCACGGCCAGGTCAGGCTCGGAGTAGCGGGTGATAATGAGCTCATACAGCTTCTTGTTGAGCTTGAAGCCTGGCCCAGGGGAGCAGGTGAGAGCCAGGGAGGCACAGCCCAGCCCCAGGGGACAGGGAGGGGACCAGGGCTGAAGGGTGAACCCTCAGGTCTCTCCAACCGAGGCTGTTCCACCTCTCCCTGCTGTGTGGCCTTGGGCCAGTCACTCTCCCTCTCTGAGCCTCACATTCCTCTGAGCACAGTGGGAACAATAAAAGCCTCTACCCTCATAGCTGCGCCGAGGACAAACGTAAATGCTGCTACCACCCAGCTCAGAAGCCGTGGGGAAAGGGCAGAAGAGGGATCTGCCTGGGGCCCCACAGGTGCCCCAGCCTCACCTGCAGACTCGATGGCCATCCGCATCTCGTAGGCGCTCATGCTGCCCGACTTGTCCAAGTCAAACTTCCGGAAGATGGACTGGGGCGGGGAGCAGAGGGTGAGGGCTCAGCCGAGACAGCCAGCCCTTCCGGTCCGCCCCAGGGTGAGGATTGTGGAGGGGAGGACGGAGGCCAAAAAGGTGGCTCAGTTGCTGGGGCATGTGGGCTCCGGAGAACCAGGCCTGAGGTGGGACCTGGGCCGTCCGCTGGCAGCCCGGCCTGGCCCTGCTGCAACTAAGGCCGCAGAGGAGGGGGACGGCGGTGCAGCCGGCAGGGGCCACCTACCAGGTAATTCCGGATGCGGTTCCACAGGATGTTGAACTCCACTAGGCCCAGCTTCCCGTTGCCGTCCCGCTGGGCAGCCGTTAAGGGAAAAACCCCACAGCTGAAACCCCACAGCTGGGAGAAGGGGAGAGTGGCCGCAGAGAGCGCCAGGAGCAGCAGGACCCGAGGACAGTCAGCCGTGGCCAGGCCGGCCCTGCCCTCTGAACCTGGGTGGGCTGGGGAGGTGCAGAAAGAGCACCAGCCTGAGGGTCTCTCGGGGATGCGGGCCCTGCTCCACCTCTCACTTGACACAAGGCCCGTGACTCAGTTTCCGTTTCCCAATCGATGGGATGACGCCCAGGAAGGCACCGGTCCACCCACACTGCACAGAGCTCTGTCCCTCTCTCTGCACTACTCCTGGGACGAGTCCCCCAGCCCCTTCCCACGCCTGCACCCCAACCGCATGCCCCGCGGCAGGATACATCCATGAGGTTGACCATGCTGCGGCAGGACTCCAGGCTGAAGCCCTTGGTCCGCAGGTCTTTGTCTGCAAGAAAAAGCAGTTCCAGCGCCCGGCCCAGCGAGCTTCCTGGGCCCGGCCCGAGGCAGTGCCACCAGGTGGGACAGGATCAGGGAGGCACGATCCCTGTCGCCTGGCGGTGCCACCAGGTGGGACAGGATCAGGGAGGCACGATCCCTGTCGCCTGGCGGTGCCACCAGGTGGGACAGGATCAGGGAGCCACCATCCTGTCGCCTGGCTGTAAAATCTAGCAGGTAGGGGTCTGCCTCAGGCTCCAGGGAGAGAAGAGAAGGGTTCTGAGCCTAGGGAACAGCAGGGTTGGCGGTTGGAGGTCAGAAGGGGGGCAAAGGGAAGGTTGGTGGATCTGCCTTCAGTTGTGCACATCGGGGGGTGAGCCAGCTCTGCTCCCAAGCCACTCGGCCTGGCCCGGGTGCATCTTCCGGAAGGAAGGGGTCCTGTATGTTGGCACCAAGGTGCTGGCAGCGGCTCAGCTTCTAATCACAGGGCACCACGCTCAGGCACAGAGAACGTGGCCCAGCAAGACGGCGCGAGGCGTTTGGGAGGAAAGTGGGGGTGAGCAGGGCTCAGGAAGGTAGCGGAAGGTTCCCCACCCACGAAGACCAAGGGGCCGGGGTCAGCTCAGCGTGGGAGCAGACGCCTGGGTTGTGGACTTCGGCGGAAACGGGGTGGGGTGGGGGTGGGGCGGGACGCTCACGTTTGCTGATGATCCTGTTGAGGATGGTCTGCAGCTCCTTGACGCTGATCTCCAGGTCCTGGGGGGGAAGGGAGGATGGCACCCGCCCTGGGGAGAGGCTGCCCCCCACGCCCAGAGGCCCCTCCACCACGCCCCAACCTACCTCCCCTGCCAGCTGTCTGAAGAGGGTCTTGAAGCTCTCATCAATCTCCCCTTCTGAGAGCACTTGCTGGTTGGAGAAGGGGGAGCAGGTCAGGGACCCCCCAGCCCGGCCCCCGCATGGGCAGCAACTGAGGCAGGGCTGGGACCCCCCGTTAGCTGCCTGTCACTTCACCTCTCTGAGCCTCGCTCTTCTCCTCTGTAAGATGGGGGTCTAGTCCCCACTCTACCCCCTGCTCAGGATTCTTGTGGCTTAAGTGAGGAGGGTGCAGTTCAGCTCAGTGATGAAGGGTGAGCTTTGGCTTCCGGCTGTGCTACCCGGAGCAAATTCCTTAACCTCTCTGAACCCGAGCTTCCCGCTGAGGGCGAGGGTGACAGCACCCTGACAGGGCACATCACACCCCCGGGCGGAGGAGAGGAGCAAGGCGGGGGGGGGTGGGGTTGGAGGGGAGACGGGACAGGCACGCACCTCGTCAGGAAGGTTGGCCTGGACCTGGTCGTCCAGCTCCCTGTGGAGGGTGGGGAGAAAGGGGCCAGTCAGGGGGCAGCAGGGAGCCTGTGGGGACGGGAGGCAAGGACAGGGCCCACGACTCACTCGGTCCCGGCGCTCTTCTCCGAAAAGAAGCGCAGCACAAAGTCGCCCTCCTTGTTGGGCTCGAAGGTGGACGGCACCACCACGTACTCCCCAGGCGGCAGGCGGAAGCGGGTGCTGACCTCCCGCAGGTTGATGAACTGCTCCGATCGGGCCCGAGACGAGTTGGCCAGGAAGAAGTCTCGCTTCAGGTGCACGGCCGGCTGGCCCACCAGCTGGTGCAGGGGAAGGAGGGGGTGGGGGCTGCAGCTGCTGGCTCAGCCCACCCTGAGGAGCTGCCCCCAGACCCAGAGCCCAGGCCCCAAGTCCTGGCCAAGTGCCTGGAGAGCTGGATCAGGGCTCAGTCACGCATTGGCTGCATGACCCTGACAAGTCATGTTGTCTCGGTTTCCTTACCTGTAAAATGGGCTACTGCTCCTGCCTGCCGCACGGGGAGCAGGTGGATGCAGATATGGCAACCATGCAGTAACATTCTCATTACCACTCGGAGCTTCCCCGTGTCAGACTCCGTCCCTCATTTAACGCTCATGACAGCCCTGGGGGATGGTGCTCCCGTGCCCATTTCACAGCCACTGACATTGAGGCTTAAAGCTTCAGCAACGTGCAGAACGCTCAGCCATCCACCCCCTGCTCCTAACCAGTGCCCCAAAGGCTGCAGCCAAGACTCATGCAGTGGAAACAGGAAGACAGGAAGAGCCGGGGTGTGCATGTTGGGGGGGGGCTCTGAGGGCCAGGGTTCCAATCCAGCTCCCTCACGTGTCACTTGCTCTGACTCCCAGGAGAGCAGTTTGCTCTGCCCACGGAACAGTGGGTGAGGGTCGGGGGCACTCGGTGAGCAGTAAAACGAGGTGACTCCTTAGTGTGGGCTGGCCACAGTACTGCTCCCCTCTGGGCACCATCAGGCATGTGTGTTCAGGGGCGTGTGAATCCGGGCGAATCGCGTGCCACACCTACCTCTGGAGGAACCTACGAGAGAGACAGGGGGAGTTAGCGAATCGGAGCCGAAGTCTGGCCCCAGAAGCTGCCTTTCAGGTGTCAGCTAAGTCAGCTCCCCCTTCCCAAGGGCAGCCTCTGGGACACCTTCCTCCCTCCCCCCGCCTCACGGGATGAATTTCAGGCCCCTGCCCGCCCCAAGCCTGGCAGAGGGCCTCCGCAGGTGCCTCCCTGGGCTCCTGGGCTCCTGCTCAGGGGCGTGATGCACCCCGTGGCTCGGGACGGGCACGCTGTCCTCCGGCGCCCCCTGGCGGGCCTCGCCTGCTGTGGCGGGCGCCAGCCTCTCAGCCGGGTGTTGGCGCCTCCGCCCGCTCACCTCGTACACGGCGAAGCCAATGGTCTCCATGTCCCGGCCGAAGCGGCGCTCCCGGCGGCGGTGCTTCTGCATGAGCGCCAGGACGAAGCTGCAGCCGGACTCTCGACCCCCATAGTCGTCCTCATTCACGTCATCTGTCTCCTCCAGCCGGATCTTGAACTGGGGGTTCACCCAGAAGGTGGCTGCCAGAGGGGAAGAGGTGAGGATCAGAGGAGCAGAGCCAGGCCGGACCCCCAAGCCTTGTCCTCCCCCGTGTGCCTCTCCATTCATCCGCTCGTTTAACCAAGTGCCACAGTGACCCCCGTGGCAGACATGCAGCGGGCACACTGTCCTCGCCCTGGAGAGCTCAGATTCCTGACAGGGGGGCAAAGCCAGGTCAGCGAACAGAACAATCCCAGAGAACACGCAGCCGGATGGTCAGGGGGGGCGTTTAAGCTGGGAAGTGAAGGGGAGGCCCTGGGAAGCCCTGGGAAGCTGGGGCCAGGGGCGCCGGTGTCTAATGGGGCTCCAAGTTCCACTGAGCACCGGGCACCCAGGGAGGTGGCAGAGGTCTGCAGAAGCCGGAGCGGTGCTGAGGAGTGTGGATTGAACCAAAGAGCAAAAGAACCTTCTGACAGCCCGCTGGCCTGGCTCAGTGGTTGAGTGTAGACCCATGAACCAGGAGGTCGGGGTTCCATTCCCGGTCAGGGCACATGCCTGGGTTGTAGGCTGGATCCCCAGTAGGGGGCGTGCAGGAGGCAGCCAGTCAGTGATTATCTCTCATCATTGATGTTTCCATCTATCTCTCCCTCTCCTTTCCTCTCTCTGAAATCAATAAAAGTATATATATTTTTTAAAAATCTCAATACGAGATTATCAAACTATATCACCAAGCCACGGTTCTCAAAACTGCCTGGTACTGGCACAAGGACAGACATATAGGCCAATGGAACCGAACAGAGAACCCAGGAATCGACCCAAGCTATTATGCTCAATTAATATTTGACAAAGGAGGCAAGCGCATACAATGGAGTCAAGACAATCTCTTCAATAAATGGTGCTGGGAAATTTGGTCAGATACATGCAAAAAAAAAAAAAATGAAATCAGATCACCAACTTACACCATACACAAAAACAAACTCAAAATGGCTAAAGGACTTAAATGTAAGACGGGAAACCATAAAAATCCTACAAGACTCCATAGGCAGCAAAATAGCAGACATGTCATAGCAGTATCTTTACAGACACAGCTCCTAGGGCAATGGAGACTAAAGAGAAAAAAAACAAGTGGGACTACATCAAAATAAAAAGCTTCTGCACAAAGAAACCATCAACAAAACAAGAAAGCCCACTGCATGGGAGAACATATTTGCAAATGATATTTCCAATTAAGGGTTTAATCTCCAAAATTTACAGAGAACTCATACAACTTAACAAAAGGAAGATAAATAATCCAATCTAAAAATGGGCAAAGAATCTAAATAGACACTTTTCGAAAGAGGACATACAGAAGGCCCAGAAACATATGAAAACATGCTCAAAGTCACTAATCATCTGAGAGTTGCAAATCAAAACAACAATGAAGTACCATCTCACACCTGTCAGAATGGCTATCATCAACAAATCAACAAACGACAAGTGCTGACGAGGATGCAGAGAAAAAGGAACCCTCATGCACTGCTGGTGGGAATGCAGACTGGTGGAGCCACTGTGGAGAACAGTATGGTGTTCCCTCAAAAAGTTAAAAATGGAACTCCCATTTGACCCAGCGATCCCACTTCTAGGAACATATCCCAACAAACCATAAACACAATCAGAAAGGATATATGCACCCCTCTGTTCATAGCAGCACAATTCACCATAGCTAAGATCTGGAAACAGCCTAAGTTTCAGCAGATGGGTGAATTAAAAAACTGTGGTACATCTACACAATGGACTACTACTATAAAAATACTACTATATATAATACCACTATATAAAAGAAGGAACTTTTACCATTTGCAACAGCATGGATGGAACTGGAGAGCATTATGGTAAGCGAAATAAGCCAGTTGGAGAAAGATAAATATCACACGATCTCACTCATATGTGGGATATAATGATCAACATAATCTGATGAACAAAAATAAAGCCAGAGACAAATGGTAGGGGAGGTGTGTGTGTGTGGGGGGGGGGGTATTAGAGAGCAACCAAAGAACTTGTACGCATGCATATTAGCATAACCAATGGACAGACACTGCGGCGGTGGGGGCTTCCCCAGGTTTTGTTTAATGAAGTCAAATCTATTCCTGACAGATTTGACCCATTTTCACTGTTCTTGGCTAGCATTGTTTCAAAAATTCAAGAAAATGAAATATTCTGTAGAGCAGAAACTCCATAGTGGTGAATCTCTAAAATGAAGACATTGTTTTGCATGTTTGTGTCCTGCCTTAAGTCACTTCAAGGATTTTGAAAATAAACTTCAATAGGTTTTGCCCTAGCTGGTTACTCAGTGGATAGAGCGTCAGCCTGTGAACTGAAAGGTCCCAGGTTCGATTCTGGTCAAGGGCACATGCCCAGGTTGTGGGCTCGGTCCCCAGTGGGGGACTTGCAGGAGGCAGCCGATCCATGATTTTCTCTTATCATGGATGTTTCTATCTCTCTCTCTCTCCCTCTCCCTTCCTCTCTGAAATCAATAAAAATATATTTTAAAAAAGAAAGAAAGAAAAAGAACTTCTGACAGATGTGCATGGAAGGGGCATGATTGGGTTAGGATTTTTTAATTAACTTATTTTTAAATTCAGACAAGGGTGTTGACGAATTTGTTGTTCCTAAAATGAATCAGGATCTTAAAAGGCGGCTGGAGCGGCCGTGGCCAATGGTTGAGAAGAGCGTGAGGGAAAGCAGGGTCTGACAGGAGGCCCGGGGCTGCAAAGGCGGGACTTGCACTTCTGGCCTTTGGTGATTCAGCTGCCTGAACAACCCCCTTGGCTAAAACAACTAAGTGCTGGATAGAATATGCAAAATTTCTTTTTAAAGGCACAGCACCACCACCACCCCCCAAAGTTGACATTAATAAAAAAGGTAGACAATAAGTGTTTTCAAGGATGTGGAGAAATCAGAACCTCACGCACAGCTGCTGGGAATGTAAACATGGCGCAGCCACTTTGGAAAATAGCCCGGCAGTCCCTCGGATGGGCCGACATAGAGCTACCACGTGACCCTGCTGTTCCACTCCTAGGGATGTATCCGAGGTAAATGGAAACATTTGTCCACACAAAAACTCATATGTGAATGTTCTTAGTAGCATTATCTATAATAGCCATACGGTAGGAAAAAACAATTTTCCATCAACTGATGAATGGATGGTAAAAGGTGGTATAACCGAACAAAGGAATATCATTTGGCAATAAAAAGGAACGAAGTACTGATACATGCCATAACATGAGGAACCTTGAAAACATGCTAAGTGAAAGAAACTAGACACATATTAAATAATATTGGTAATATTGTCCAGAACAGCCTGACTGGTGGCTCAGTGGTTGAGCGTTGACCCATGAACCAGGAGATCACGGTTTGATTCCCCGTCAGGGCACGTGCCTGGGTTGCAGGCTCCATCCCCAGCAGGGGGCGTGCAGGAGGCAGCCAACGGAATGATCGATTTCTATCTCTCTATCCCTCTCCCTTCCTCTGTCTCTAAAATTCAATAAAAACATATTTTTAAAAAAATACTATACATCGGATCAACAAAGTCAGAAGACATTTCTTGTAAAGTCTAATATTGACAAATTCCTTACAGCATTAACAAAGACAAAAGAGGCAGCGCAAATAAGCAAACTATGAACAGAGGACAGCAACAGATGAGGTATCAGAATACGTACAGGATAACTTTATGCCAATAATTTTGAAAACAGATGCAAAGGATAAACTCCTAAAAAAATACAACTCATGGAAATAGGCTCAAGGGGAAATAGAAAACCTGGGTGATCCTATCACCATTAAAGATTCGCAATATCAGAAGTTAATCTTCACAGGAAGACAGCTTTACAGACCAGTTCCCCCAAACGTTCAAGCAACCAATCATCCCCATCTCGCCAACTCTTCTAGAAAACAGAGACACTTCCCAGTTCACTTTAGAAGCCAAATATAAATATAGCACCAACAGCAACGCTAGGCAAGGTCAGGATAAGAAAGGAAAATTACAGGCAAATCTCACTCATTAATGCAGATGTAAAGCTGTTGTATAAAAATGTTATGCGATGGTCCCTGCCCCGGTAGCGCTGTTGGTTATAGCGTCCTCCCGATATGACAAAGTTGAGATTCAATCCCTGGTCAGGGCACATACATACAAGAATCAGTCAATGAATGCATAAATAAGTGAAACAACAAATCAATGTTTCTCTCTCCCTCCCTCTCTAGCTCTAAAATCAATCAATAATTAAAATGAAATAAAAATGATATGCTATGAATGATTTTTATCTCAAAATGTAAGGCTGATTTAGTATTATAAAAGTGGTAAGTGTAATTTTCCATTTTGACAGACAAACAACACTCCACAGTCCTGGCCAGCATATTAAACAAGAATGCATAACAATAAAGTTATAAGAATTGGAAAAGAAGAAACAAACTCGTCATTATTTGCAGATGCTATACTGTCAATTAGAAAACCAAAGAGAATTTACAGATAAATCCTTAAAATTAATTAATAACAAGTTTGCTGGATACAAAATGAATTTAAGGGAGAAGAACCCAGCTAGCATGGCTCAGTAGTCGAGCATAGACCTATGAACCAGGAGATCGCAGTTTGATTCCTGGTCAGGGCACACGCCCAGGTTGTGGGCTCATACCCCAATCAGCACGCAGGAGGCAGCCGATCAATGATTCTCTCTCATCATTGATGTTTCTATCTCTCTCTCCCTCTCCCTACCGCTCTGAAATCAATAAAATTAAAAGAAAGAGAAACATCAATTGGTGCTGAGGATCAAACAAATCAGCAACTCAGGCAGGAGATGTCATTTTAAAAGAGATACTATTGACAATAGCAACAGGATGACAGAATCTCCCCCTGGCTGGTGTGGCACTGAAAGGTGGACAGTTCAATTCCCGGTCAGGGAACACGTCTGGTCTGTGGCAGGGGGAGTGCATAAGGCAGCCAATCCATGTTTCTCTCTTTCTCTCCCATCCCCTCTCTCTAAAAATCAATTTAAAAATCTTAAATAAAAAATTAAAAAAGATGATTGATAGAGTCTCTAGGAATAAACCTCAAAAGATGTGAGCCCTGTAATGATGAAAATTATAAAATTTTGTCACATGACATTAAAGAAGGCCAAAATAGAGATATACAGTAATCCTCCCTTATTCATGCGAGATACATTCCAAGACCCACATGGGTGCCTGTAACCCCGGAGAGTACCAAACCCTATATAGTCTTATGTTTTTCCCTATAAATACATACTGTAATGAAGTCTAACTTATAAATTAGGCACAGTAAGAGATAACCAAAAATTACCACCACTTAAAATAGAACAATTATAATAATATACTGTAATCAAAGTTATGTGAACGTGGACTCTCTCAAAATACCTTACACTGTACTCCTCCTCTTTTTTATGGTGGGGGGAGGATACAACGCCTATGTGATGAGATGAAGTGAGTGGCGGCGCAGGCACTGTGACGTCCGCAGCAGCAGCCGACTGCCAGGGCTACTGGGACACGGCTCTGTGGGTGCGGCAGGGGCCTGATGACCTGGCTGCTACCAACGGGCAGGCAGCAGATCCGGTGAGGATCAAAGGGATGGTCCACGTCCTGGGCCTGCCTGCCCAAGATTTCATCACGCTACTCAGAATGGCTCACGATTTCAAATTTATGAATTATTTCTGAAATTTTCCATTTAATATTTTCAGACCACGGTTGACTGTAAGTGAACTTGCTAAAAACAAAAAACGCAGAGGAGGGACTACTGCACCACGTTCTTGGGTAAGAAGACTCAAAACTGGAAAGATGGCAATCCTCCCCAAATTGATCTATAATGCCGTTCCCAATGAAATTCTCAGAGAGGTTTTTCGGAGGACTTGGTAAGCTGCTTCTAAAATCCACAAGGAAAATAAAAAACGCAAGAATAGCGAAGAGACTCCCGAAGAAGAGATCGCCCTGTCGGACAGCAGGACTTCTTACAAAACTACATCAGCGTGCTATTGGCAGAGGGACGGACCAAGGGGCGATTCGGCGAGGCCAAAGCAGACCCACGCGGACGACTGCGGGAGCTCTGTGAGGGGCTGGCCCTGCAGGGCAGGGAGGAAAGGGCAGGCGTCTCAGTAAACGTACAGGGAACAGCGGTTGCCTATTTGGGAAAAGTGAAAGCAGATCCCCACGAGGGAGAAGGCTTCAAATAGAGGGCTGGGCGCTGAGAGCGGGGAGCACGCAGGGCGTGAGAACCGCAGGGGAGAGCCGAGGCTGAGTAACCCTCATAGAGCAATGGCAGCAGCGTGGCGAGGAGGCAGCTGGACGGGAGTGGGTGAAACACTGGACCAGAAGGAAGGAGACAGGAGCGGGGCAATTCCTGAGAAATGGCTGGGGATGGGGCGGGGGGGCCATGGGAGGGTGTCTGCATAATGACGAGAGAGAGAGAGAGAGAGAGAGAGAGAGAGAGAGAGAGATGATGGATGAAGGAGCAAGGCTTTCAGAGGTGGGGGGAACGGGGTCCCCATGGGCAGGGACAGTTCTGCCACGGTCACAGGAGGGAAAGCAGTCAGGATGGCGCAGGGCCAGACAGGCTGGGGGATGTGGGGTGGGAAGGGAATGTGAGGGGTGTCCCGCGTGATCAGGCCTTTCAATGACATGCCAGGCCAGGTGTGCAGATGAGTAACAGGGAGGGAGAGCGGTCGGTGCTGAGCAGTGGGATTGCCGGGGGCGAGCCAAGGGCTCATTTGAGGTTTGTGGCCGTGTGATTCCTCCCCAGCCACATGGGTGACTCAGCTAGGACGGTGGCTGTGCCCAGTGAGAGGAGCACAGGGAGCCAGGGGCCAGGAAACAGTTTGCAGGGACAAGACGAACCTGATGACTCTAACCCGGGAAGGAGAGGAAGGGAGGGAGGAAGGGGACCTCGCAAAAGCAGGGGGCTCAGCAGATCAGGGAGGTCAAGGCTGAGGGCGGCAGGGAGGGGCTGAGAGGGTTGAAGGCGAGGCCAGGGAGGGAGGTTTGGATCCGCTCAGGGTGCTGGCTGGACCGAGGGAAGGAGAAGGCTGCTGCAGGCGAGGATGGCAAGGGACTGAGGGGCCCGTCAGTGGACTGGGTCACCCACATGGGTCCAGAAGCCCAGGGAAAGGTGACAGAGGGGTCAGGGGGGACTGTGGGCCCCAGGGCAGGTCTCAGAAGGAGGAGTGACAGCAAGTGCTGGCTGGATGGCAACAAAGTCTTCTTCCCTGGCTCGCAGCCTGGACTCAGGCAGGATGGGGAGGCAAGCGTGGCTCCTTAGATTTACAAGGACGTTCAACGTTTTACTCCTCAAAGCAATTCGAGAGGTCAGCACCCGCATCCCCATGCCCCGCAAGGACCTGGGGCTCAGCGAGGACGCGCCCTGCCTGAGCCTTCCAGCCCGAAGGGGGGCCCAGACCGCACCCCGTTTGTTAGCTCTGCATGCGGGGGCTCAGGTCACCTGGGTAGTTCCGGCAGCCGCCCGCGGTGCTCCCCCGCCGCCAGGTGCCATCGTAGAGGGTGGTGTTCCACTTGCGGAACCGCCGACTCTTCAGGGCGTCGGGGGTCAGGTTGCAGATCTCCAGGCGGGTGAACTCGCGCATGAAGTCTCGGAATGACATCCTGGGGGTCGGGGTGCAGAGGTGAGCCCCGGTCCCCGGCCAGGACCCCCGGGGATGCAGCAGGCGCAGCTCCTGGGGTGTGGGCGGCAGGTGCAAGGTCCCGATTGGGCCAGGCTGAGGAGGCAGCTGCTCACCAAAACTCCCCGTCCTCCATCTTGATGCGGAGCTGCTCCCGCTCGTAAGGGTCCACGTTGTTCCACTCTGAGGAGCTGTGGGGAGAAGGGCCTCTGTCCCTGGGGCCTGTCCTCCCCTAGCCCAGGTCATGGTCAAGGTCAAGCCCCAAGATCCCAGTTCCAGGGGTGGCCTGATGAGGCTCACAGGCTGGGCCCAGGAGCCCAGGTGGCCTGAGCTTGGTCCCTGGGCCCAGGAACATGAGGACGGGCCCCTCTGCTCAATCCTGAGCCCACCCCAGGCTGGCAGCGCCCTGAGCAGAAATGCCAGGGGCACTGAGCAGCCTCCCCAGCCGGTGCCCCCTGCCCCTCACCCGTCACTCCAAGCTCCAGTCCACTCCACCTCGCCCCACGGGTTCCGCATCCGGATCAGGTTCACCATCTGGCCCATGTAGTTCACCTGTTCCCCAGAGCTCCCATCAGCACCTGCCCGGCACGCACTGCGACACCCCTTCCCGCCACGTCACCCTGAGCCTTGCATCCCGGAGGAGGCCCAGACCGCACCCTGGGTCCCGGTGCGGCACCCAGGCGCACCAGACCCAGCGGAGAAGCAGCTACGTATGCACACGACCGTCCATCGAGGCAGGCCAGGACACACGCCCCAGGAGAAGAGTCCCCCGGAGGCAAATAAGGGGCGACTGCAGGAGAGCCAGCCCCTCCCACAGCCCTGGTCTCGGCCGAGGGGCAAGGTCAGGCAAAGACGCGGGCAGCACCCTGTAGGGAAGGCCCCAGGGTACCTGCTTGGCCCCCGTCACGGAGTAGGCGTGGCCCTTCACCAGCTTCTTGAAGGTGACAGCCTCCATGTCCAGGACGCTGGAGATCTGCAAGGTCAGGTGCTCTGGTCAGGGGCGAGGTTCCAGGGACCCAGTCAGCATCCCTACCCCCAGGCAGAGGTGAGCCCGAGCATGAGGGTCCTGGACAGTCCCCGTTATGGAACGGAGCGGCAGGCAGAGACCCCGACTCCATCTAACCCAACACCTCCAAGTGCAGATGCTGCCGCTAGAAGGGGGCTGCCCGAGGGTTCCGCCAATGCCGCAGGGTGGGGGGCTGGGCACCCTGACACCGCTTCTGGCCAGAGCCAGCCGGCCCAGGCGCACAGGAGGCTCGCCGGGCACTCACATCGATGGAGCAGCCCAGCAGGGAGCCCCGCTCCAGGGCCTTGATGATGATTTGGTAGAGGTCGCTCGGCGCCTTGCGCAGCTCATACCACTCGGTGACGCCGCCGGTGAAGTCCTCAAAGCCCTCGGAGGTGCTGCCCCCCGACAGGGCTTCGTAGCTGCCGTTCACCCTGTGGGCGGCCCCGGGTCAGTGCTCGGGCACCACAGAGGACACTGCCCCGGGGTGGCCCGCAGCTGCCCCCGGCCCCACTCACTTGGCGTAGGCCTTCTCGAGCAGGGCGCTCCAGAACTCGTTGCCTTGGGCCGAGTGCACGAACACCAGCTTCCCGTCCTTGGTGGGCAGCAGGTCATCCACGACCACGTCCACCCACTCCCCGAACTGCCACAGCTGTGGGGGGAAGGGGCACGGTGAGACCTGCTATGGGGTCCCCAAGCCTGAGGTCACGCCTCCGTCTGCTGCTTACGAGACCAGGTGTCCCAGAGCAAGTTATGCCCCCCGAGCCTCAGTTTCCCTGTTCATACAAGGGGGCCGCGGGGCCTTCCTCACGAGGAACACTAACCGATCCCTATTCCGGAAACAGCCCCAGGCGTCAGTGGAGAGGTTGGAACGCTCCCCCCTGGGCTCTGGGGAACTAGCCCCCTTTAGGGCACAGCCCCCACCTCTCCCCTCCGCATTCTAGACCAGGGTGTGTGTGTGGGTGGGGGTGGGGGATACATATGCAAAGTGGGCGTGGACCAAAAATGTAGCACCCAGTCCTTCAACCACAGGATGGGCGGGGTTCCTGCAATCCTGGGGCTTGCTTCAGAGGTGCCAGAGGCCAGGTTCCCCAGAAGGGAGGCTTCCGGTTGCCCCTGGCCAGAAGCAGCCCCGTGCTGCTGAGAAGGAAGGTGTAGAATAATGGGGGAAGGGGGACTGGTGCACCCAAGTAGCACGGGTAGTGGGGGGGGCTGCTGGACCGGCCAAAAGAGGCAGAAAGGAGCGGAATGGAAGAGAGAGGGAAGGGGGCGGGGAAAGGGACGGTGAGGCCAAGTCCCTCTGGACAGCCTGGGCAGGTGTGGCACTTGGCCACGGTGGACAGCAGCTGGGATCCTGTAGGCCAGCGGTCGCCACGCCAACCAGTGGTCCGTGAGGTCTGAAAGGTTGGCGACCGCTGCTGTAGGCTGTCTCCTGGGCCCCAAGGTGGGTGAGGAGGGAGGACAGTAAGGGGCTCCCTGACTAGGCAGAAGGAGGGGGAGTTCCCAGGGCAGGGCTGGGGCCACAGGGTTTCATCCAGGGTTGCTGGGGGAGGGGTGGTGTCTCTCCCAACACCAGCTCATTAAGAATTCATTAGTCTTTGACTTGAAAAATGGGCTTGGTGTGCAAACGTCAGGAAAATCTGGTTTAAATAGACTTAATCCCAAGTTGTTCTTGTCTGCAGGGCTGTCAGGGGCTAGGGGTTGCCAGGAGGAGCTGGGGGCGGGGGTGTGGACACCATGGGTGGGGATGGCCATGTGTGCTGGTCTGTCCTCACCCAGCAGAACATTAATTTTTTTTTAGGGGAAACTGAGACCCTGGAAGGAAAAAGGATTTGTCCCACAGGACGTAACACAGACACAGAGATCTTTCTACCCTTCCCGGCACTTTTTCCCCCAATCAGCCAGCCACCCGGGAACGCTGCCAGCAGAATACCTGCCACCGCTCCACAGCTGACCACCCGGATGGCACTGAGAGGGCACATTCTTTCCAGAGGGAGGGCGGGCCCTGGAGGGTGTGGCTCTGAGGGTCACCTGTCCTCGCCTCCCCGGTGTTTCCTGCCACTCTCCCTGCCCCCTGCATCTCACCTGGAAATGGAAGATGCCGGCGTAGCCATCCTGGAAGCTCTGGCCGTGTGGAACCACTCGGTGCAGGAGGGTGTCGTTGAGGGTGAGAGAGGCGATGGCAGCCAGGAGCCAACAGTCCCCTGGGATGGGAGACCCCCGTCAGACCTGCTCTGCTAGTGCTTGCCCATGCTGGGGAGAACCAGGGGTCCTCTGGGTGGCCTACTCCTCAACTAGCAGAAAGCCCCAGGAATCTGGGCAAACCAGCCCCAGCACGGGCAGCCAGAGCCTGTCTGAGCTTGCAGGAGGGAGGGGTTGGGGCAGAGCCAGAAGGAACGGGCAGAGGGAACTCCTGTGGAAAAAACACCCAGGACCCGCTAGGGCCTACCCAGGGCTCCCTGGCAGATGTCCGTGCGGGTGGCTCCGTCCACGATGAACTGGGGGTTTGAGAGCAGCTCCTGCAAGAGACCCAGAGTCCTGTCTCCCAGAAACGAGCCCAGCCCCCAGGCCCACTCCCTACTGAGACCTGGAGTCCTGTTCCCATTCCTCACTCAGGATGGGGGTAAACTGAGCCCCACAGGGGGAAGCCCCTCTCACCGTGGGGCGCTTCCACTTGATCCCGTAGGTTTTGGAGGAGTTGGGGCCCAGGTCCTTGTAGCCCAGGCTCTGGGTCACCGGCGGGAAGGCGTCGTCGCGGAAGAGGGCCCCGCTCTGCAGGCACCGGGCCCGCAGCTGCTCATAGTCCTGGCCCAGGTACTTGATGGCGTTTTCATGGCGGCCCAGGCCCAGCTCCTTGGCCCGCTGCTTCTGCACTTGGGCCGACACCCCGGTGCAGTACACGGGGGTGATGATCTCCTCGGCCATCCTGCGGGAGGACAGGCCTCCTCAGCACCCAGGCCTCCCCAGGACTACAACGGGGACCTCCCCAAACCTGGGGTTACCCACATCACCGCTCCCCTCACGGAACGCAGGGCTCCGCCACTTCCTTCTGCTCCCAGGAGAGGAGTTCCCCAGCCCGGGGTGTGCGGGCCACGCCCTCGCTACCCCCGACAGAGCCACCACCTTCCCCCGGAGCCCATTGTCCTGGGCCGGCTGCAGCCCTGGGCGGCCCGCCCGCCGGCCAGGTGGGGCAGGGCGGGGCCCGAGGAACCGCAGGGACGAAGGAGCTGGGAGACCCCAGGAAAGGCCTTCGGACCCTGTCGGCCTGCAACCCTCCCCAAGCCAGGCCAGCCCTACTCACTGCCCCTTCCCTGGCGTGAGGGCGGCGAGCGCCGGGCACCCGGGGTCCGTCCCCAGGCCCCGAGACAGGCCGGGCGCTCAGCGCTGGCCCTCCGTCCCTGACCCTCCGGCCTCCCAGCCCAGCCCAGCCCGGGGCCCCGGGGCGCGCTGACTGCGGCGGGCGCCGGGGCTGTGCGCTCCGCGTGCCCGGGGCCGGGGCAGCCCCTCCGCCGGGCGCGGCGGCCGGATCGGGGACCCCGGCCCCGCCACTCGGTCCTCACCTGGAGGAGGAGTTGGGCAGGGTCGCTGCGGTGCCCGCGGCCGGCTTCCCCGGTGGCAGCTCCGGGCAGGGCCCAACCAGGAAGAGCGCTCTCCCCGCCCGCCCCCGCGGCCCTCCGCCCTCCGCCCGCCCGCCCCTGCTCCTCCTCCTGGGCTCCGGCCCCTTCCCCTCGCTCCCCCTTATCTCCCGGGCGCCTTCCCCGACTATCTGCCTCTCACTCTCGGCGTCTTCCCGCCCCGGCCCCCGGGCCCGCGGCCAGCTGCGCGCGAGGACGAATTAGCAAAAGGCGGAGCGGGCCGGGGAGGGGCGGGCCGGCGGGGCGGGGAGGGCTGGGGCTGGGCCGAAGGGCAGCGGGCAGCGGGGGCAGGGCAGGGGTATTTTTAACCAGGGGCAGCTGCTGCGGTGCCGCGCCCCCCCCTTCCCCCCGACGCGGGGCCCCCAGGGCATTCCCGGGCGCGGAGCCGCGGCGGCCCCTCCTCCGCCCGCCTTCCCCCGCGCGCCACGGGAGTCCCGGCCGCGGGGCTGCGGGGGCCGCGGGCGGAGCTGCAGCGGCGGCGCGGGGGGCGGCGGGGAGCGGACCCTGCGGGGCGCTCGGCTCCCGGCAGCCCCGCCCCGCCCGGCCCGGCCCGCGCCCAGCTCGGCTCTGCGCCCTCGCCACCCCCGCGCCCCGCGGGAATGGCTCGGGGCCCTCCACCCGCCTTGGCGGGTCCCTGCCCCCGGGCGGGGCGCGGGGGACCGGCCCCCCGGCCGCAGCTCGCGGCGTGACCTTGGATGAGTCCTTCCCCGGCCGCTCGGCTTCCCGGTTCGCGGCGCGAACGGGAAGCTGCGAGCGGTGGGCATCCCTGCCCTTTCCCCTGGGACCTCGGCCCGCAGCCCTGGGAGCGCCCTGTGCCACCCGACCCAGGAGCGGGCAGCCGAGGCTGCGAGCTGGGCCTGGGCCCACCCGGACCCCGAGCCCCGGCCTCCGGAACAGCGAGGAGTTGAAGGGCCACGGAGGAGGGAGGGGCTCTGGGGCGATCCCTCTGCCAGGTCCTCGCCCTGGCCTCGGGGGCCCAGCCCAGCGGCTGTGCAGCGCCCGTAGGGTGCACACACAGCATTGGGGGGCCGGGGGGACAGTGCACAGCGCTCCTAGCATCTTAGGACACCCGGCAGGTTAAGAGCAACTCAGCAACTCAGCTCATCGGACTCCACCGTCACTCCCGTTTCCCAAGGAGGGAAACTGCAGCCGGACAGGTGTGGCTCCCTCACCTGGTGAGTCAGAGCTGCAGCCAGCGCCCCTCACCGTCCACCGTTCGGCGTTTGTGTGTCCGGTTGGCGGTGACTCAGCCCTCTGGCAGGCAGCTCCTTGCACAGAGACCCGTGACTAAGGCCGACCAGCCCAGCTGGGGGAGGGGGCCCTGCTGGTCCCGTCCGGGGATAAAGCCCGTGAGTCTAGGAGTTGGCTGGCGGGGAGGTGCTGGCGAGGGCGTTCCCAGCCGGAAGCTGCAGGTGCAGAGGTCCAGAGGCCAGGGCCGCTCCGGCCAATGAGGGGAACGTCCAGCGCCTTGTGGTCAGATCACAGGGAACAGGGACCTTGACGAGGAAGGATGCTGGGGGCAGGTACCAAAGGTCACCCCTCCCGCCAAAGCCCTCGGGCTCGACCTGTGTGTCCCACCGTCTCCAGAATCACCTTCACAAACCTGTCCCTCCTCCTGTGACCCATTGTTCACCCAATGGCACTCGTCACCTCCCAGTGTCCGAGGCACTGTGTTGGCCTGGGCGTAAGAGGGTGAAGACCATGGCCTCAGCCCCCCAAGGAGGCAGACATGACTCAGTTGTCACCCCTCAGTGAACTGGAAGGAGAATCGGTGCTGAGGCGGGCGTGGGGGGGATGGCCTGGGCACAGGGGAGGGGAGGTATAGGGATGTGCTTAGTGTTGCTTGAGCAGAAAGAGAAAGGAAGGGAAAGGTTATGACGGGGCCGGGTAGGCTGTGGGAGTTTAGATTTTATTCTACTTGAGCTCAGATTTGTACAAATGCAGGAGGAGGATGCATGGGAGTGGGCTGGGTGGGCGAGAGAGGTTTGAAACACCAGGGAAAGGGACTGGTGTTTCAAACCAGGGAGGTGATGGGCACAAGAGAGAAATAGATGAACTTGACGACTATTTAGGATGCACCCCATCAAAATTTAACTCACACTGGATTATACACGTACATGTAAACTCTAAAACTATGAAACTTCTAGAAGAAAGCTTAGGAAATACCTTAATGGTCTTGGGTTTGGCGAAGATTTCATAAATATGTACATAAAGCACAAACAATAAAAGAGAAAAGGTTTAACTTCATCAAAAAACACTTGTTCTTTAGAAGGTACTATTATGAAAGAGCCACAAATGAAGAGGAAATAATTGTCAAAATTATTGAGGGCTTGTATTTAGAATACATAAATAACTTTTACCACTTAAAAATAACTCAATAGCCCTGGCTGGTTTTGCTCAGTGGTTAGAGCATCGGCCGGGGACTGAAGGGTCCCGAGGTTGCAGGCTGGATCCCTAGCCCTGGTCGGGGCGCCTGTGGTAGGCCACCAATCGATGTGTCTCTCTCACATCAATGTTTCTCTTTCTCTGTCTCTCCCCCTCCCATTCTCTCTAAAAAATCAATGGAACAATATCCCCAGGTGAGGATTAACAAAAAAATAATAATTCAATAAAAATGGGCAAAAGATTTGAATAGACACTTCACTCAAGAAGATATATGAATGGCAAATAAGCCACGAAAAATTGCCCAACACATTATTCACTGGGGAAATGCAAATGAATAGAAGGGTGCACTCTGGCCAGTGTGGCTCAGTTGGTCCAGGCACCAGTTCGACTCCCAGTCAGGGCACATGCCTGGGTTGTGGTTCAACCCCAGGTTGGGTGCTTATAGGAGGCAGCCGGTCAGTGTTTCTCTCCCACGTGGATGTCTCTCTCTAAAAATCACTAAATGGGTGTTCTCGGGTGAGGATTTTTTTTAAAAAAGATGGGTGGTTGCCAAGAGTTCAGGGGCGGAAGGAGGAATGAATAGGGGAGCACAGGGCATTTGTAGGGCAGTGAAACTATATGATACTGTGAAGGCGGATACATGACATGCATTTGTCAAACCCCTGTGATGTACAAAACAGAGTGAATCCTAATGTAAACTGTGGACTTTAGTTAATAATAATGTATCAATATTGGTTCATCAGTTGTAACAAATGCGCCGCAGTAATGCGGGATGTTAGTAATAGAAGAAACAGTGTGTCAGAGGGAGAGGGGATCTATGGGGATTCTCTCTACTTGCTGAGCAATTTTTTCCCCTAAAAGCAGATTGTTTTGGTTTATTTAAAAGATACACACACAGGAACAATGGCTCATTTCTCCAGTGGCGGACATCCACATCATAATCCTTCTCGTCTGGCATCACCAACGGCCCCCAAACATCAAAGGCAAATGCATCTGGGAAGGTAACGTCTCCAAGAGCTTTGTCAAGTGCCACAGCGAATCCGTCTGGATCACCTTTGCCCTTCCCAGCTTCAGACATTGTGGTGGCTCATTCAACGCCTCGAATTCCCATGCACACGTCAAGATGATCATCAACCTTCTCAATTGCCGGGGCACTGGTTTCAGAGGGCACTTCTCCCACAGTGGCAGGGTCTTTGGATCTCAGGCGAAGTGTTTCTCTTCTGGTACCAATTTTTCCTGTCGAGGTCTGTTCAGCTTTTGACCTTGGCTCTATTTTGCTCGCTGTGAAGAGAGGAGACGTATGCATTTCCTGGCCTGTGCACCGTGATGATACGGAAATTCTGGACTGGAAACACGTGGTGTTCCCCTGGGCAGGATGGTTTTTCCCTGGGCTCTTTGTCTGTTGGAGTCGAAGAATGAAATCACAGACAGAAGACTGTGTAGTAAAAGTGGCAATTTATTGGAGAACAAGTACAGACTCCCACGTGGGGAGGGGGAGAGAGTCCCCGCTGAGCAATTTTTCTGTGAACCTAAAACTGCTCTGAAAAACAGTCTATCTTTAAAAAAGAAAAAAAAAAATGCTGAACATACATATGACCCAGCCATTCTACTCCTAGGCAATCCTATATAATAAAAGCCTAATATGCTAAGTGTCTGGTTGGTCGTCCGTTCATCCAATCAAAGCACAATATGCTAATGATATGCTTAGGCCACTCAACCGCTCGCTGTGATGTGCACTGACCACTAGGGGGCAGACGCTCAGACTGGTAGGTTAGCTTGCTGCTGGGGTCCAGCCAATTCGGACTTAGTGAGACGGACTGGACATGCCCTGGAGCCCTCCCACAGTCCCTCCCCAGCTGGCCAACTGCCCGTGCCCCTCCCTGGCCCCAATTATGCACTGGTGGGGTCCCTCGGCCTGGCCTGTGCCCTTTCGCAATCTGGGACCCCTCAGGGGATGTCAGACAGCCAGTTTCAGCCTGATCCTGCAGGCCAGGCCGAGGGACCCCACTGGTGCATGAATTCATGCACTGGATCTCTAGTGTTACCCATAAAAGCATATGTCTGTATAATGACTTGTGCATGAATATTCATTGTAGTTTTACTTGTAATGGCCCAAACTAGCAACAACCAAATGTTCATCAACAAATTGTGAGCATAGAATACTACTCAGCAGTAAAAAGGAACAATAATGGGTGAATCTCAGAATAATTTATATTGAGTGTAAGAAGCCAGACAAGAGTACATACTAAAAAAAGGAGAGAAAAAAATAAAAATAAAATAAAATAAAGGAGAGAGTACATATTCATATAATTCTACTTATATGAAAATTCTAAAAAAGGGACGCCAATTTAGTGACAGAAAGCAAATCAGTAGTTGATGGAGGTGCTAGCAGATGGCAATGGGTGGGAGGGAGGGATTATCAAGGGGCTTGAGGAAACTTATTGGATGATGGATATGTTAATTATCTTGATCAGTAATGGTTTTAAGGGTATATACATGTCAAAACAAAAATGTACATTTTAAGTGTATGTAGTTTATTGCATGTCAACTATGCCTTAATAAAAGATTAAGTTTTCACCTAGCTGGTTTTGCTCAGTGGATAGAGCATCGGCCTGCGAACTGGAGAGTCCCAGATTCAATTCCGGTCAAGGGCACATGCCTGGGTTGCAGGCTGGATCCCCAGTAGGGGCATGCAGGGGGCAGTCAATCAATGATTCTCTCTCATTGATATTTCTATCTCTCTCTCTCTCCCTCACTGAAATCAATAAAAAAATATATATATTTAAAAAGATAAGGTTTTCAATAAAAAACTGTTAGGAAAGTGGGAGGAAATTTTGTACACGATGAATTACAGATGAACTCGAGATTTATATATATAAAAATGAAAACAAATATAGCCAGGAATAAGGAGAAGCTTTTTTAATATATATTTTATTGATTTTTTAGAGAGAGGAAGGGAGAGGGATAGAGAGTTAGAAACATCGATGGGAGAGAAACATCGGTCAGCCGCCTCCTGCACATCTCCAACTGGGGATGTGCCTGCAACCCAGGTACATGCCTTTGACCAGAATCAAACCTGGGACCCTTCAGTCTGCAGGCCGAAGCTCTATCCACTGAGCCAAACCAGTTTCGGCAAGGAGAAGCTTTTTTAATCACCTCAGTGTGGAAAAGATCTTTTTAATTATGACACAAAACCCAGAAGCCACACAAAATTGACCTTACTAGATTTAAAAATCTGTCCAGCAAACCCAGGCCAGTGTGACTCAGTTGTTTTTTGTTTTTTTTTTAAAGGGGGGGGGGGGACAGAAATGCGTATTTGCTGTGGTGTCTTTTTTCTGACACCACTTCTCACACTAAAAGTGTTTTTTTCCCAGTTACCAAATACCTGTGGTTTCCCCACACCAATTCTCCAACACCAACTAGGTACCCACAACTCAATTCAGTCCTGACATTAACTGCCCAGAGTCAGCACAGACCTCGGAGGGTAAACACTCAGTCCCACAGGATGCCAGCCACACAAGGGATGCCCAGGCGACCCACACTCTGGCCAACTACAAATTTTAGGGTGCCATCACCCCCTCCTCAGGGCTGATGATTTAGTACTTAGGCTCACAAAATGCAGGGAAGTGCTTTACTTACTATTACCAGTTTATTAAAAAGGATACAGCTCAGGAACAGCCAAACAGAAGAGATGCGTGGGGCAAGGTATTGTTAGGGGCAGAAATAGAATATTGAGGACTAGCTATTAGTTATAAGAAATATTAATCATAAAAAAAGAAAGCAAGCACATTCTAACCTGGCTGGGTGTTGTACGCCCCCGGACCTGGGAGTCAACTTTGGAATGTGGTCCAAACTGCCTATTATCACGGCAAGATTAACAACCTTGTTGCCCCAACAATGGAGTCCCACCTCAGCCCCCAATGCCTGTCATCTGTAACCATGATATCCATTAAAAGAAAATATGACCTTTCTTCCTGTCATTTTTTTATTTTTATATATTTTTTCTGTCATTTTTTAAAAAATAAAGTAGGTTTTTATTGACTTCAGAGGGGAAGGGAGAGGGAGATAGAAACATCAATGAGAATCATCAATCAGCTGCCTCTGGCACGCCCCCTACTGGGGATCCAGCCTGCCATCGGGCATCTGCCTTGACCATGATCTCCTGGTTGATAGGTTGATGCTCAACCGCTGAGCACACACCAGCCGGCCTATACCCATTTTTTATCCCTTTTGCCTACCTCCCCATGTAATCCTTGTCCTAGTCCATATCAGCAGCTGGCTTATGGGGGGTGCGGAGCAGATTTTCATGGATGACCTGCTGCTCTCCCATAATGCAGGCATTATTGCAATAAACGCTCACCTATGATTCAAACCTGACTCTGCATAACTGGCTCCAGTAGTGACAGGCAGCCCAGACCCCTGGGTGGTCCGGTCTCAGTGTGGGGGGATGGGTGCAGAGCTTCCATGCCCTCTCCAGGCGAGCCACCTCCCAATACACTGCGTTCACCAACCCAGGCTCTGCTCTCCAGTCCCCGGCCCCTGCTGGACATGGGGGAGGGGTGGTGCTGAAAGTTCCCGCACCCTCTAGATCAGTGGTTCTCAACCTTCCTCATGCCGCGACCCTTTAATGCAGTTCCTCATGTTGTGGTGACCCCTAACCATAAAATTATTTTCGTTGCTACTTATAGCTGTAATTTTGCTACTGTTATGAATCGTCATGTAAATATCTGATATGCAGGATGAATTTTCATTGTTACAAATTGAACATAATTAAAGCATAGTGATTAATCACAAAAACAATATGTAATTATATATGTGTTTTCCACTGAACCAAACCGGTTAGGGCAATATATGTGTTTTCCGATGGTCTTAGGCGACCCCTGTGAAAGGATCGTTCGACCCGAAAGGGGTCGCGACCCACAGGTTGAGAACCGCTGCTCTAGGTTGCTCTAAGTCACTCAGCATAAACGCAGGTGTGGTCCAAAGGGACTGGCTCTACTCCTATGACTCAGGAAATTCTAAGAATTTAAGGAGCTCTGTGCCAGGAACCAGGGACAAAGACCAAATATATGTATTTTTATTCTCTGTCTTCTGTTCCAGCCCCAAACTGTTCTGTAGGCAGAATTTTCCTCTATTTGTAACACACACACACACACACATATAAATCCTTACCCGAGGGTATTTTTCCTTTGATTTAAAAAAAATTATTTTTATTGATTTCAGAGAGGAAGGGAGAGGGAGAGAGACAGAAGCCTCAATGGATGAGGGAGAATCATTGCTTGGCTGCCTCCTGCACGCCCCCTACTGGGGACAGAGTCCGAAACACAGGCACGTGTCTTTGACTGGAATCAAACCCAGGGCCTTCAGTCTGCAGGTTGACGCTCTACCCAGTGAGCAAACCTGCTAGGGCTGTAACACATATTCGAGCTCCATCCTTTTTTTTTTTTTTTTTTTAATTGATTTTTTACAGAGAGGAAGGGAGAGAGATAGTTAGAAACATCGATGAGAGAGAAACATCGATCAGCTGCCTCCTGCACATCTCCCACTGGGGATGTGCCCGCAACCCAGGTACATGCCCTTGACCGGAATCGAACCTGGGACCCTTCAGTCCGCAGGCCGACGCTCTATCCACTGAGCCAAACCGGTTTCGGCGCTCCATCCTTTTTTGATTATTTTTTAGAAAGAGAGTGGGGAGGGAGAGCGAGAAACGTCAGTTTGCTGTTCCATTTATTTATGCATTCAGTGGTTGCTTCTTATATGTGTCCTGACCAGGGATCGAACCCGCAACCTTGGCACATCGGGACGACGCTCCAATCAATCCAGTTACCCGGCCAGGGCTGCGCTCTACTCTTGAGGCAGTTCTAAACCCTTCTAGGATTAGATCATTCAAAACCCGTTTTGGTGCAATGCCCCTTTTACAGAGGAGGCAGTCGGGGAGGGTCAGTGACGTGCCCAGGTCACGCAGGAACCTGGAATCTGAAGCTGCCTGGCTCAGAGGCCAAGACTCAGTCAGTACAATAGGCTGTCTCTCTAAGAACCCCCTTCCTCAGAACCACCCCCCTCGCCAGCCCTCATGCAAACCTGACACTGTCCAAGGCCAGTTCAAACCCCACCTCCTCTGGAAAGCCGCCCTGCCGGTCATTAACAAACACCCTTTGGGGAGGGGTGTTCTAGCATAACCAGGACATTCTATTGGGTTTCAGCCCAGGGCAAGGGCCTAATCTAATTCCTGGACAGACCTGCCCCCGGGCGTTTCGGACAAGTATAGAGCTGCTTTTCATTTGAGCTGTTTGTGTGCAGTAGGCTCCAGGCCCTCTTCCCAGGGCTGCGGACACCTCATCTCATCCAGTGCCATCCACACAGCAGATCTCATCACCCACAGGGGAGGCCAGAGAGGGGAAACTGAGGCTCAGGATGACCGCCACCAACGGGAAGGAGAAGAACGATGACAGACCTTGTGCTCATGGGTCTCAACCACAGATCTGAACCTGCCAGACGCCTCTCGCCTCACTCCCTCCCTCCCCCACCCTGGGCACGGAGCCAGGCCTAAGCACAGTGGACATGAGTTTATTAGAGGGGGGCAGGGGCAGGGTGGGTGCAAGTTGCAGGTCGGGAGGAGGGGCCGGGGGCTTGGGCAGCACTGACAGCCTGCAGTCAACAAGACAGGAGGGCAGCGGGCCACAGGACAGGCAGGCCAGCTGCTCTTCACCCTGCGAGCGTCCGTCCATCCGTCCATCCGTCCATCCGTCTGCGCCTAGGGCACTGGCAGCGGCTCCGAGAGGACTGGGGGAAGGACGAAGAGAGGCTCAGAGAGGAAACTTCCCAGCTCACACAGCTAGGAGCTGGCAGAGCTGGGGCATGCGCCCAGACCTGTGGTCCCGGCCCTTCCTCTCATTCGGTCAGCCTCACACCTGTCTCCCAGGCGCCCAAGCCCACCCCCAGCTCCTGCCCTCAACTCACTGTGAAGGGTGTAGGTGCCTGGCTCCAGAAGTAGCTGGGAGGGCAGGACCATGAGGAAGCCCCCAGCCCAGGGGTCTTCAGCCCCTGAGAGACAGGCCTGGGAAGGAGAGCCGTACCACTCGGGGTTTGGGGCAGGACTCTCGGGTAAGACAGGCAAGGGGCAGGGCTGGTGGGAGTAGTGACTGTGGAGAGGGGGCGAGCCACAGAGGGAGCAGCGGGGTGGTGAGAAGCCAGGGCCCCCGGGGAGGGTGATCCCGGCCTTTGAGTAGCTCCTATGAGCCCCGCCATGGTGGTTGCACCGTTCCCGAGTCCAGGCCCAGTGGGATGGCTCCATGGCCATGACCTGGCAGAGGTGGAGTAAACGGTAAATGGGGGTTGGGGGAGTCCCCAGCCTCTTTTTCCCACCCCAGGATGCCATCAGGGCCTCACCTTCTCACAGTGCCGGCGGCTCACTAAAGCCCGGAAGCCCATCCTCGCCCACAGCCTGTCCCTCTGGCGCAGGAAGTCTGCCACCTGATTGTGCCAGCCCTCGCCCAGGGCCCACGGGAAAATCATACATTTGGCTTCCTCCAGGTCCTCCTCCATATCGTTTGCAAGGTACCTGGCCACAGGGGTGGGGGTGGGCAGGGGTTAGAAGCATCTGCCCTGTCCATCCTACAGCAAGTAGGATGGGCAGCGTGTGCCCACCCCCGCCGGCGCGCTCACAGTGCCAAGAACAGGTTGCTGCAGGTGTACTCGCTGAGCTTCAGGTTGGCGCGCCGGAAGTAGACCAGCACCATGGCCAGGAGGTACTGCGGGCACAGCAGGGGGGGGAGGTTAGAGTTGGGCACTGGGGGGAAAGGGGAGCTGCGCCAGGCCTATTTGCACCCAAGGAAGTTCTGTGGGGGTTAGAGAAACCGGGGTTAAAGGGGGGGAGGGGCCTGCAGAGACATGGGCTAAAAAAGCAGGCGGCCCCTCCACCCGACCAGGGGACCCAGTGAGTCAGCAGCATGCGATCCCCACCAAGTCAACCTCCCCCAGTGTCCCCTCACCTTATCTGAAACCTGGAAACAGGGGTCTCTGGCGAGGAATTCCTGAAGGCAGCTGTGCTCTGCGGGCAGAGAGGAGAAAGGCTAAGTGGGGTTACCACCCACCTCCCACCAGACAAGAGCGGCACGAAGCTGCAAAGCCCGACTCCACTGAACCCACCTGCCAAACCAGGGCCACCTGGGAAGGGAAGGGAAGGGAAGGGAAGGGAAGGGAAGGGAAGGGAAGGGAAGGGAAGGGAAGGGAAGGGAAGGGAAAGGAAGGGAAGGGAAGGGAAGGGAAGGGGCAGGGAGAGCCCACCTCTCATGTCTGCTTCCAGCTTGGGCCCTCCCATGCCAGTCCCGTCAGCTCACCCAGCAGGCGGAGGAAGGCCCGGAGTTCCAGGTGCTGGCGGGCAGCCAGAGGCCCACTGCCCCCATCTTTACAGCTCCAGCCCCACAGCTTCACCTGGATGGCAACCTCATGGGCAGGGGCCTGGGCTTTGCTCATCTCATAGGGGGCGGGGGCGGGTGGGGCGGGGCTGGGGCGGGTGACCTGTAGAGAAAGGAGCCCCAGGACTTAGCAGCTTTCCCCTCGCCCCCAACAAGTCAGGGGTTGGTGAGGCTGGTCTGAGAGAGGCCCTCCAGAAGGTGGACAGATGAAGATGGAGACTTGGGGGCTTGGAAGAGAAGGAAACTGGGGGGGGTGTTGTAGGGTGGGGAGGCCAGAAAAGAGCAGAGATCCTGGAGGCTGCAGCTCCCCACCCCCGGCCCAGGCCCCTCCAGGCTGGGCCAGAGAGTAAGAGCCGCAGCAGGCAGCACTGAGGGACCCTAAGTGCCTAGAGCTGTGCTAAATGCGTTGAGGGCATCACCTTATTCCCCCTGGTACGCAGACAGAACCGAAGACCCATTTTGCAAACGTGGAAACAAGTGTGAAGACTCATGGCCACCTAAAAGTGGAGCCAGTCTGACTCCCCAAACCGAAGAGTTTGGCTGTTCCCCATGCTCCCCAGCTCACAGCCACCCTCTCACCATGCACCAAAGTGGCCAACTTTACGGGACCACTCAGCCCTCATTTCACAGGGAGAGACTGAGGCCCAGAAGGAGGGATGCTGTTATGCCAATGCTTGGGTTTAAGCAAGTTGAGTTGGGTCCACCTCAAACTTATCAAGTTCTGGAGAGAGACGCCACCTAAAGGACTCAGGAGAAGGTGCGCCCACCGCCCCGTGGTCAACCCGGGAGCCTCCAGCTAGGACCCCACCGGCAGCCCAGCCTCCGCCTTCGCTCTCCAGAAGCCTCACCTGAGCTCAGGGGTTACCTACAGCTTGGCCAGCAGCCTCCAGCGCCTGCATTTATAGAGCCTCAGAGCGGCCCGCCCACAGCTCGCTGCCGCCCGCCCCTTCCTGGGAGTGGGGATTTGGGCCGGCCCGCCTACCTCTGCCAGGAGCACATCCAGCCTCCACCAGCTGCCCAAGATACAGACTCCAAAGCTTCCCCACCTGCAAAGAGGCGGCCAGCTGGAGCCCAGGGCCTGCGGGCGGCAGGCCCCTCCCCACCGCCGGACAGGTGCAGAGCCAGGTGCAGGGGGGTGAGGCCGTGACGTGTGAGTTAAAATCCACTGACTGTGCCTCGCCGGGGCAGCGTCGCTGGGTGTGCCCGTGCTTTCTTCAGATCCAGGAATCCCAAAACCTGGGAGCCAGAGAGCGGATGGTCCTGGGTGAGAATCCCAGGAGGCTACATCCCCTTCCCAAGATCCTTTGAGAGAAGGAGGGAGAGCCTGACCGATGGCCCAGAGCTGGTAGAGGAGGCCTTTACCCAAAACCACTAAGCCACCCTGAACCGTGCTCAATGGTTAGAGCTTCTGCCCACGGATTGAAGGGTCACGGGTTCGATTTCGGTCAAGGGCGCAGGTTCCCCAGCCCTGATAGGGCCGTCTGTGGGAGGCAACCAATCGATGTTTCTCTCTCTCCTCTCTTCCCCTCCCATTCTCTCTGGAAATCAATTGAAAAAATATCCTCAGTGAGGATTAAAAAGCAAAAAACAAAATCACTCAGCTACCGCTGCCCTGCCCACCCCTCCCCGACCCACCCCACCCCGTTGGGCCAGCAGCATTAGGCCCTTTGGGCTTCAGTCTTAACTGGCTCATTTACTGTCTACAATCATACCTAGACAGGTCACTCTTTTTTCCTTTTGTGTGTGTGTGTGGTAAAATATACATAACAAAATTTACTACCTTGCCCTGACTGGTTTGGCACAGTGGATAGAGAGTCGGCATGCGGACTGAAGGGTCCCAGGTTCGATTCTGGTCAAGGGTTAAAAAAAATAAATAAAAAATTACCCCCTTAACCATTTTTAAGTTTATTGGTTTTAGGTACATTCCTATTGGTGTGAAATCAACACCCACTATTCATCTCCAGAACGCTTCATCTTGCAAAACTGGATTTCTGTGCCCACGAAACCCTGACTCTCCCAGCCCCTGGGGCCGCCTTTCTATTTTCTTTTCTTGTCTTTTTAAAATAATTTTTCCTTTTAATTTTTATTTATTGATTTTAGAGAAAGAGAGGAAGGAAAGGAAGAGAGGGAAGGAGGGGGAGAGAGAGAGACATCGATTTGTTGTCCCATTTATTGGTTGATTCTCGTATGTGCCCCAACCAGGGATTGAACCTGAAACCTTGATATTTGGGTGACATTCTAACCAACTGAGCTCCCCGGCCAGGGCCACCATTTTATTTTCTGCCCTATGAATTCAACTACTCCAGACACCTCGTGTAAGTGGAATCATACAACATCTGTCTTTGTGTGACTGGCTTCTTTCACTTAGCACACTGTCAATTGGTTCATTCATGCTATAGCCTTTGTCAGAATTTTCTTCCTTTTTTAAGACTAAATAATACTGATTCTATGCAGATGCCACATTTCGTTTGAGACTCTGCTTTCAGTACTTTGGGTTATATACCCAGATGTGGAATTGCTGCATCATTTGCTAATTCTATTTTTACTTTTTGAGGAAACATCAAATTGTTTTCCACAGCGTTTGAACCATTTTACGTTCCACAAACAACGCACAGGGTTCTTATTTCTCCACATTCTTGCCAACAGTTGTTATTTTCTGTTTCGTTGATAATAGTTATCCTAACAAGTATGAGGTAGTGAAGGTGACTTAAAATCTGTATTTAGTCCTGGCCAGGTGGCTCGGTTGGTTGGAGCATTGTCCCATGCACCAAAAGGCTGTGGATTTGTTTCGTTCACTGTTGATTCTTGTATGAACCCTAACCGGGGATTAAACTCCCAACCTTACATATCTGGTGGATGCTCTAACCAACTGAGCTACCCAGTCAGGGAAAATAGCAAGGATTTAAAAGGTATGAAGAATATGGTTAACAAATATGACCTAGTGGACAGATAAGAAGCAGTATACCCAACAAATGCAGAAAAACACATATGCAGAACATTTTCCAATAAAGTCTCAAATTCTGAACCATAAAGTAACTTAACTAATTTTAAAAAATTAAAATCATTCCGTCTGTGTGGTGTTTGTTTTTTACCACAAGACAATTAAGTCAAACATTGACAACAAACAGGTAAATTAGGGGTTAGGGTGGGGAAGGGGGAATCCTGCATCAAGGTAAAAAAAAAAACACACAACATAAGTTAGAAAGTAGACACCCGGCCAGCATGGCTCAGTGGTTGAGCATCGACCCATGAACCAGGAGGTCACGGTTCAATTCCCGGTCAGGGCACATGCCCAGGGTGTAGGCTCCATCCCAGTATGGGGTGTGCAGGAGGCTGCCCATCCATAATTCTCTCTCATCCTTGATGTTTCTATCTTTTCCTCCCTCTCCTTTCCTCTCTGAAATCAAGAAAAAATATTTTTTTAAAAAATAGATAATAGATTTGTGGTGTTTCAGGTTGCAATCATAATGAAAATATTGATTGTCAAAGAAACCAAGATGGCGGCATAGGTTAACGCCGGAAATTGCTGCCTCGAACAACCACTTCAGAGATATAACTAAAGGACAGAACGGACATCATCCAGAACCACAGGAAGGCTGGCTGAGTGGAAATTCTACAACTAGGAGGAAAGAGAATATCATACCCAGACTCAGAGGAGGCGCAGTGCTGAAGTGAAATACTCAGGTGCGGAGTGTGCGTGTGGAGCGGGCTGGCGGCGTAGGGCGAGGTTGTTGTTTTCAATAGGGAGGGAGTTTCAGACTCTGAGCTCCAGGTCTGGGCGAGTCTTTAGGGACCCAGACTCAAACGGGAGAAGCAGGACTGTGTGGCTTCGGTCGGAACTCGAAGGCAGCTTTCTCTCCAAGGTTTGCAGCGGTTGCTGGGACTCTGAGAGGCAGAGCCTCTGCAGACTGGACTGAGAGCAACCATAACTGCTTGTTCCGCCCCCTTGTAGATCTCCAGGGACCCACCCCGCCCAAGCCCTGCGCAGAGCCATTTGCCAGATAGCCTCAGGCAAAGGCTAGATTAGCACCGCCCTAGAGATCCAGCACAGAAGCTCTCCCACTGCAGACACAGCGGACTCTCAAAGCCAGTTAGCCTGGAGGTCAAATCACCCCTGGTATTGCGACAATCAAGGCTTAACTACAACAAGACTGCCCACAAAGACCACTAGGGGATGCACCAAGAAAAGATAAAAAAATGCGGAGACAAAGAAACAGGACGCAAATGTCAGAAATGGAAGATATAGAGCTCAAAACCACACTTTTAAGGTCTCTCAAGAACTGTCTAGAAGCTGCCGATAAACTTAGTAAGGCCCTCGAAGAGACTGGTGAGACCGCCGATAAATGTAGTGAGATCCTCAAGAAATCTAATGAGACCCTCGATGTTGTGATAAAGAACCAACTAGAAATTAAGCATACACTGACTGAAATAAAGAATATTATACAAACACCCAACAGCAGACCAGAGGAGCGCAAGAATCAAGTCAAAGATTTGAAATGCGAAGAAGCAAAAAACATCCAACCGGAAAACCAAAATGAAAAAAGAATCCGAAAATACGAAGATAGTGTAAGGAGCCTCTGGGACAACTTCAAGCGTACCAACATCAGAATTATAGGGGTGCCAGATATTGAAAACCTATTTGAAGAAATAATGACAGAAAACTTCCCCTACCTGGTCAAAGAAATAGACTTACAGGTCCAGGAAGCGCAGAGAACCCCAAACAAAAGGAATCCAAAGAGGACCACACCAAGACACATCATAATTAAAATGCCAAGAGCAAAAGACAAAGAGAGAATCTTAAAAGCAGCAAGAGAAAGAAACCCAGTTACCTACAAGGGAGTACCCATACGACTGTCAGCTGATTTCTCAACAGAAACTTTGCAGGCCAGAAGGGAGTGGCAAGAAATATTCAAAGTGATGAATACCAAGAACCTACAACCAAGATTACTTTATCCAGCAAAGCTATCATTAAGAACTGAAGGTCAGATAAAGAGCTTCACAGATAAGGAAAAGCTAAAGGAGTTCATCAACACCAAACCAGTATTATATGAAATGCTGAAAGGTATCCTTTAAGAAGAGGAAGAAGAAGAAAAAGGTAAAGATACAAATTATGAACAACAAATATGCATCTATCAACAAGTGAATCTAAGAATCAAGTGAATAAATAATCTGGTGATCATAATAGAATCAGGGACATAGAAAGGGAATGGACTGACTATTCTTGGGGGGGAAAGGGGTGTGGGAGATGCAGGAAGAGACTGGACAAAAATCGTGCACCTATGGATGAGGACAGTGGGTGGGGAGTGAGGGCGGAGGGTGGGGCGAGAACTGGGAGGAGGGGAGTTATAGGGGGGAAAAAGAGGAACAAATTTAATAATCTGAACAATAAAGATTTAATTTAAAAAAATAGATAATAGATTTGTGGTGTTTCAGGTTGCAATCATAATGAAAATATTGATTGTCAAAGTTGGGAGACACACTAACAGTTCTTAGAGAGGAATCTGTTACCTCAAATATATACAATATTGGATCATAAAAAAGAGAATTCAAGCTAATGAGCTAAGCTCTGTCTTAAAAAGGCACAAAATGGGAGCTGAGGGCCGCAATTAGCTGAGGGCCATAGCGGCTGCCTAAGTCTCCATCTTCGTTTCCTTCTAAAACAAATCAGAACAAGAATGGGGAATAAAAGTCTGCCGGAAACACAGCCTCAGCACACTTGAAAGCGGAGACCGTGCGAAGTTCAGAATAAGCGTAAATGAAAAGAGACACCGAATCCCAGTGCCGACCCCTCACGCGCCGCCTCACCTCCACCTGCCACAAGGTTTTGTGCCAAGAAAACCGGAAGAGGGAACAGGAAAGTTGGCAGCTTGGCCCAAGGTTGATCTGATCTAGAACTTCTGTAGGAAAGACGAGGTCCTTCAGCAGTTAAAATACCAGGAAAAGCTCAGACTACAGAGAAGGCATGTGGGATTGGAAGGATTCGTCTTAAAAATGCATAAATTCTGGGATATGGGATAAAAGCCAGAAAAGAGAGACTGAGAGAGAAGTACAGCGAGGCGATTGAGTGATAAAGGGAGGGGAAAAAAAAGGGGGGAAATGTAGGGTCTTGCCAGACAAAAGAGAAACAAAAATATTGGAAGACACAAATCCCTCCTCTCACCAAATAAACAAAAATCCACTAAAATATCTGGTCTTGCCGAAACCAGTTTGGCTCAGTGGATAGAGCGTCAGCCTGCGGACTGAAAGGTCCCAGGTTCAATTCCGGTCAAGGGCATGTACCTGGGTTGCGGGCACATCCCCAGTAGATGTGCAGGAGGCAGCTGATCAATGTTTCTCTCTCATCGATGTTTCTAACTCTCTATCTCTCTCCCTTCCTCTCTGTAAAAAATCAATAAAATATATTTAAAAAAATAAAAATTAAAAATAAAATTAAAAAAAATAAAATATCTGGTCTTTGCTATATTGACATGAGTGTGCTATTGGGGAAAAAAAAAAAAAGTGTGCTATTGAACTAGGAATATTGTAAAATGCCCCAATATCACATAAATGAACAGGAAGAAAATTAACAGAGGCTATGATTAAAAACAAAACAAAACAAAACAAAACAAATAAGCCCAGCCTGGGTAGCTCAGTTGGTTAGAGCATCATCCTGGTACACCAAGGTTGTGGGTTTGATCCCCAGTCAGGACACATACAAGAATCAACCAAGCCCAGCAGGCGTAACTCAGTGGTTGAGCGTTGACCTATGAACCAGGGGTCAGGGCACATGCCCAGGTTGCGGGCTCCCAGTGTGGGGCATGCGGGAAGCAGCCGACCAACGATTCTTTCTCATCATTGATGTTTCTATCTCTCCCTCTCCCTTCCTCTCTGAAATCAACACACACACACACACACACACACACACACACAAAAGGATAAATCTTCATGTTAAAAAAAAGTGCCAATATTGAACAAAATTAGTTTTAAAAAAAATAATAGAAGAGCCCTAACCGGGTGGTGTGGCTCAGTGGATAGAGCGTCGGCCTGCGGACTGAAGGGTCCCAGGTTCGATTCCGGTCAAGGGCACGTATCTTGGTTGCGGGCACATCCCCAGTAGGAGGTGTGCGGGAGGCAGCTGATCGACGTTTCTCTCCCATCCATGTTTCTAACTCTCTATCCTTCTCCCTTCCTCTCTGTAAAAAATCAATAAAATATATCTTTAAAAAAATAATAATAGAAGAAACTGTAATCAGAGGTGGAGGTGTGGGGGAAGGGATATGGAACTCTGTATTATCTACTCAATTATTCTGTAAATCTAAACTGTACCCCAAAATCTATTACTTGTTTATATGCGTAAACTCGATGTATCTCCCCACAAGATGTTTACTAGTCACACAAAAAAGAGAGTAATTTCATAGTAGAGAAACCCGGCAGATACCACCTTATCCAGGTGATCAAAATTCATGTGACCAGAAGAAGACATACCAACATTATGTACCATGTAATATGCTCTGAGAAGAACACATCACTTCCTTACTCTCCTTGCCCCAAATGAGTAAGCTCAAAGTAATCATTATAAAACATCAAATAAATCCAAATCGACAAGAGATAGTCTACAAAATAATTGGACAGTACTCTTCATACATGTCAAGTTCATGGAAGAAAAAAAATCCAAGAAACTATCCCAGATTGGAGGGGACCAAGGAGATATGACAACTGTTGCCGCCAGCCTCCAAGATGGTCTCCCAGTGATCCCAGCATCCTGGAGTAGGGCTGACCTGCGTACCTGCAGGATACTGTGGAAATGACACTGATTTCTGAAGCGAGTCGTAAAAGACTTTGCAACTTCAACCTTGCTTTCCCTGGGAGAAGCCAGCTGCCATGTCACGAGGCCATTCAAGCAGCAGTCTGGGGAGACCCATGAGGAACTGAGGCCCCCTGCCGTTATGTCACCTTGAAAGCAGATTCCCCAGTCTTAGAGGTCAGGTGACTGCAGGCCTAGCTGACGTCATGAATGCAACCTCACCAGAGACCCTGAGCAAGGTCTACCCAGCTAAGCAGCTCCCAAATTCCTGACCCACAGAAACTATGAGATAATAAATGTTTGTTGTGTGAAGCTTCTAAGTTTTAGGGTATTTGTGACACAACAGGATATGACTAATATAGCAGTTACAGGCAATTTGGAATTCTACATTGGATCCTGGACCAGGAAATAAATGTTAGTGGGACCATTGGCACAGTCAAAATAAGGTCTGTAGATGAGCTAACAGATAATGTTATAGCAATGTTAATTTCCTGGTTTTAAAACTGTCTTATGGTTGTGTAAGATGTTAGCATTAAGAAATGTGTGATGAAGGGAGTATAGGGAATCTCTGCACAGTTTTTGCAATTGTTTCAAAATAAATAAATAAATAAATATTTTACAAAGAACAGAAAAATATACCTAATGAAAGTAGAAGGAATAAAAGGATAAAGAGCAGAAATTAATAAATTAGAAAACATATAATGGAAAGAATTTAAAAAGTAAAAATGTTGCCCTTACTGGTTTGGCTCAGTGGATAGAGCGTCGGCCTGTGGACTGAAGGGTCCCGGGTTCGATTCCGGCCAAGGGCATGTACCTTGGTTGCGGGCACATCCCCAGTCGGGGGTGTGCAGGAGGCAGCTGATCGATGTTTCTCTCTCATCAATGTTTCTAACTCTCTATCCCTCTCCCTTCCTCTCTGTAAAAATCAATAAAATATGTTTTAAAAAAAAGTAAAAATGTTTCTTCAATAATACCAGTGAAATTCACAAACCTCTAGCAACATGGATTCAGATATAATACTTTAAAAAGAAGGCACAAATTAACAATAACAGGAATGAAAGTGCTAGCTGGTTTGGCTCAGTGGATAGAGCATCTGCCTTCAGACTAAAGGGTCCCAGGTTCGATTCCAGTCAAGGGCACATGCCCGGATTATGGGCCCGATCCCCAATGTGGGCCCGATCCCTAGCGGGAGGCATGTGGGAGGCGGCCGATCAATGATTCCCTGTCATCATTGATGTTTCTCTCTCTCTCCTTCCTCTCTGAAATCAATAAAAATATATATTTTAAAAAAGAAATGAAAAGAAAGATAAAATTACACCTGTTAAACAATAAAAGATATGAAGATATTATGAACAACCTATGCCAACTTTATATTCTATTTTATCAGAGGCCCAGTGCATGAATTCATGCACGGGTGGGGTCTGGCCAGCTTACCCCTATTGGGGGTTGATCAGGCCAGACCGGCTGCGGGGAGGGGGCTGCCGGGCGGTTGGCCTGCCGGCCCCACCCCCTGGTCAAACTCCTGGTTGAGGGGACAATTTGCATATTAGCCTTTTATTATATAGGATTTGTAAAATATTTATTAATTTTATATGCTTATATTTAAGGTTATATGAAAATAGACAAGTCTCTATAGAAAAATGTAACTCAGCAAAACTAAAACAAGTAGAAATAGAAACCTGGGTTAGTCCTATAATATTAAACAAATTGAATCAGTAGACAAAAAACTTATCACAAAAAAATCTCCAGGCCCATATGGCTCCACCAGTGAGATTATCCAAACATTCAAAGAACAAATACTGCTATCTTACACAAATTCTTCCAACTTCCCCTACACATGTCATAAAGGTAGCATGCTTGACACTAAACGTTAACAAGGACTGCCTGAGGCCGGCCAGTGTGGCTCAGTGGTTGAGCATTGACCTGGTTTTAAAACAGTCTTATGGTTGTATAAGATGTTAGCATGGTTTCATTTCCAGTCAAGGCACATGCCCAGGTTGCAGGCGTGCAGGAGGCAACCGATCAATGATTCTCTCATCATTGTTTCTACCTCCCTCTCCCTTCCTCTCTGAAATCAATGAAAATATATATTTTAAAAAATAAGGACTGCGTGAGAAAGAAATACTGCAGGCTCATAAACATAGATGTAAATATCCTAAACAGCTTATCAGTAAACGGAACCTAGTAATGTATAAAATAAATAACACACTGTGCCCAAGTGGGATTTATTCTAAAAATCCGAGGTTAGAGATGAGAAATGTAATTAATGCAATTTACTCCTTTAACAGATTAGAGGAGAAAAATTGTACCATCTCATTGAATCCAGAGTGCATGTTGCCATGCCCAGTGAGACAGACCCAAAGGGCACATACACCAGTAGGGGACAAGTGGCTAACAGCAAAAGGAGAGACAGTGGCTGGGCAGAATGTTTGAGCCAGTTGTTGAAATGGGATCTAGATATTGGCAGCTTTCTCTGGAGTGCAGTTTTGCACTGAGAAACCAAATCCTTTCCATTCTTAACTGGAACATTTTTATAAGCATAGTTATAATTATAATAAAACTAGAGGCCCGGTGCACGAAATTTGTGCCCTCGGAGGGGTCCCTCAGCCTGGCCTGCATCCTCTCACAGTCCAGGAGCCCTTGGGGGATGTCCGACTGCCAGCTTAGGACATCTTTAGCACTGCTGCCCGGCTTCTGGCTGAGTGCCCCCCCCCCCACCCTGTGGGAGCGCACTGACCACCAGGGGGCAGCTCCTGCCTTGAGTGTCTGCCAGCTGGTGGTCAGTGCACATCATTGCAACCAGTCATTCTGCTGTTCTGTCAATTTGCATATTAGCCTTTTATTATACAGGATAACCACTGAGTTTATGAGAAAAATAAAAGGTAATGAATTGAGAAATATAAAATTGGGAGTGCGGTATCTTGGGGTGGGAGACAGAGAGATGTGATGGTGAGGAGGAAATAGGGAAACTTAGTGATATTGTTAATGTTCTGTTTGTCAAATTGGGGGTTTATTTAATTATTCATTCCACTATTTATGTATAATTGATATTAATTACTTTGTACATATCACATAGGTCATAATTTTAAAAAGTGAACTCAACATGCTGCCTCCAAACCTGCTCTCTCTGGGATTCTCCATCTTAGAGAATAATTTTATCCTCCACACGGGGCCCCTCCGCTTCTCCCTTTCCCTCTCCCCCACGCTTAATCGGATATTGAAATCTGGCCCTCCACACCTTTGGCACTTCCGTCCACCCTGTCCAGCCCAGAGCAGGCTATCTTTATTCCTACATGAGCCGCTGCATTAGCTTCCTGACCATTCCTCCTGCTCCAACTGGCACTCCCCTCCCTCCTCCAGTCCCCCCTCTACTGAGGCCAAGGATAGTATCTCCCAGTGCAGCTATGCTCAGCCATCTCCTGCTTAGCCCTTGGCAGTATCTTTCCACTGACCCTAGTGTAAACCCCGAAGTCATTCAGCGGCTGTTTTCATGGCCCACTGAATCTGGCTCACCTTCAGGCTCATTTTCTGCCATTCTCAGCCTCACTCACCAAGCTTCAGTCTCCCTGGGATTCTCTTTGTTCCCTAATGTACACCTGGACTTTCCACGCAGGCCAGAGGGTCTTCCCGCTGACTGATCCTATTCCTTTCTCCCTTCCACCCACCCTACCCTCTAATCATCTTATGGTTTCATCTAAAATGTCACTTCATCATCCCATTTTTATTATTTTTTCTTCTTAATTGCCAGGTGTAGCCTTTGAAAACCTCCCTCTCTTATGAGCTACCTCACTTTTTATATCCCTGACTTCCAGCCAAATGCAGATCTCCCAGGAACTCCAAGGGCCCCTAGGAAATGGCAGAGCCACAAGATAGAAAGAGCCTGGGTTCTCCAATAATCAGGTGGGAGCTTGACCTACAGTTGATCTTCTCTGTCAAAGAGATGTATTAGTTGTCTGTTGTGTAAAAATTACTTCAGAATTTTGTGGTTTAAATTAAAAAACACACAATTTATTATCTCGTTGTTCTGTGGGTCAGGAATTCAGGAGCAACTTATCTGGGAGAGACTCACAGTCATTCATGAGGTTGCATGAAGTCAAGATATTGCCCAGGGCTGCAGGCACCTGAAAGCTTGCTTGGCTGATATGAACATTCATGTACAAGTGTTACTATGAACAGATGTTTTCAAATCTCTTAGATATGTATCTAAGAGTGGAATATCTGGGTCATGTGGAAACTGTATGTTTACCTTCTTGAGAAACTGTCGAACTGTTTTCCAAAGCATCTGTACTCTTTTACCAGAAATGTATAAGTGTACCAATTTCTCGGCATCTTTCCTAAAACTTGTTATTGTGTTTAGTTATAATATCCTAGTGGGTGTGAACTGGTATCTCATTGTGGTTTTGATTTGCATAACCATGATGTGCCTATTGGCCATTTTTAGATCTCCTTTGAATAAGTTTCTATTCAAATCCATTGCCCATAAAATTGGGTTACTTGTCTTTTTATTAGAGTTATGAGTTCCTTATATATTATAGATACAAGTCCCTTACCTAATATATGATTTGCAAATATTTTCTCCCATCCTGTGGGTTGTCTTTTCACTTTCTGAATGGTGTCCTTTGAAGTACAACATTTTAAAAATTTTTTAAATATATTTTATTGATTTTTTACAGAGGAAGGGAGAGAGATAGTTAGAAACATCGATGAGAGAGAAACATCGATCAGCTGCCTCCTGCACATCTCCCACTGGGGATGTGCCCGCAACCCAGGTATATGCCTTTGACCGGAATTGAACCTGGGACCCTTCAGTCCGCAAGCCGACACTCTATCCACTGAGCCAAACCGGTTTCGGCACAACATTTTAAAATTCTGATAAAATCCAGTGTATCTAGTTTTCCTTTTGTTGCTGTGTTTTTGATGTCATAGGAAAGAAACCATTATCCAACCCAAGCTTATGAAGACTTATGCTTAAGTTTTCTTCTAATACTTTCATAACTTTAGGTCTTACATTTAGGTCTCTGATCCATTTTGAGTTAATTTTTGTGTGTGGTGTAGGGTAGATGCCCCAACAGCATTTGTTGACAAGACTATCCTTTCCTCCATTGCATTGTCTTAGCAACCTGTTGAAAATCAATTGACCGCCCGGGCTGGTTTGGTTCAGTGGATAGAGTGTTGGCCTGTGGACCCAAGGGTCCCAGGTTTGATTCTGGTCAAGGGCACATACCTCAGTTGCAGGCACCTCCCCGGCCTGGGTCCTGGCCTGGGCTCGTGCAGGAGGCAACCAATTGATGTGTTTTTCACATTAATATTTCTCTCTGTCTTTCCCTCTCTCTAAAAACCAATGGAAAAACATCCTTGGCTGAGAATTAAAAAAAAATAAAATAAAATAAACTGACCATAAATGTGTGTTTATTTCTGGGCTCTTAATTTTACTCCATTGATTTATTTGTCTATCTTAATTACTGTAGATTTGTAGTAAGTTTTAAAATCAAGAAGTATGAATACTACAACTTTATTTATTCCAAAACTGTTTTCTCTATTCTGAATCTCGTGCATTTCAATATGAATTTTATGGAATGCTTCTCGAATTTGCATGTCATCTTTGCACAGGGACCATGATAATCTTCTCTGTATCTTCTAATTTTAGTATATGTGCTGCTGAAGTGAGCAGTCAATGTGAATTTTAGGATCACCTTGTCAATTTTTGCAATAAAGGCAGCTGGGACTTTGATAGGGACTGTTGAATTTTTTTTTTTAAAATATATATTTTATTGATTTTCCACAGAGAGGAAGGGAGAGAGATAAAGAGTTAGAAACATCGATGATAGAGAAACATCGACCAGCTGCCTCCTGCACATCCCCTACTGGGGACGTGCCCGCAACCCAGGTACATGCCCCTGACCGGAATTGAACCTGGGACCCTTCAGTCTGCAGGCCGACACTCCATCCACTGAGCCAAACCGGCATCGGCGGGACTGTTGAATTTTTAGATTAAATTTGGGGAATATTGCTATCAAACAATTTTTTTTAATATATTTTATTGATTTCTTACAGAGAGGAAGGGAGAGGGATAGAGAGTTAGAAACATTGGTGAGAGAGAAACATCAATTAGCTGCCTCCTGCACACCCCCTACTGGGGATGTGCCCACAACCAAGGTACATGCCCTTGACCAGAATCGAACCTGGGACCTTTCAGTCCGCAGGCCGACGCTCTATCCACTGAGCCAAACCAGTCAGGGCTATCAAACAATTTTAAGTCTTAGAATCTATGCATACGAGGTATTTATTTAGGTCTTTAATTTACTTCAGTTATGTTTTGTAATATTCAGTGTACCAATCTTATACTTCTTTTGCTAAATTTATCATAAGCATTTTTGTGTGCATTGTAAATGGAAATGTTTCCTTGATTTCATTTTTGGATTTTTCATTACGAGTGTATAAAAAATACAATTGAATTTTTTTTAATACAATTGAATTTTGCATATTAATCTTCTATCCTACAACCTTACTGAACTTGTTTATTAACTCTAATAGTTGCTAGAAAGTCATGGATGGCTTCATGGGGAATCAACAGACTAGGTCAATGTTGTAGCATGTAGCAGTACTTCAATCCAGGTCAACAGGTGGTGGGGAAGGTGGCTGAGGCAACAGGACGGGACTCCATGCCAACCCCAGGGCAGGTCTCGTTAAATCTCTGGATCTCAACTGTCTCACGTATAAAATGAAGATAGCACCACCTAGCTCATAAACTTTAATGATCGATAGTTAAATGAGATGACAAAATTGCAAGGCACAAAGTGGGTGCGTTAGCTTCATTCTGCCAATGAACAGACCGGGTTGGCACAAACTGGATACCGGGCAGCACGAGACGAGAGGGAGCTGTGCCTCTGGCCCAGAACTGAACAATACCAGGACAGTGAAGCCTTTTCACTGGACATTCCCACCCGGCATTGCAGGTCTGCCTTCTGCTCCCTCCGTGGCACACCTGACTGCCCCGCTCCTACAAAGCGCAGCAAACGTCCCCCCAAGGCAGACTCACCCGCCACCCGCCCCGGCAGCGCCTTCCCCACTCTCGGCTCATTGGGCTTGGACCTAGTCCTAGGCAACGCTGCCTTCCGCCCCTAGCAACCGCTCACCTGCTTTTCTCTTCCTATAGGCCAGCACATTTCCTTTCTTTTTTTTATTGGTCCGCGTAACTACATCTCGACCAATCCGAAGCAGCCACGGGGATCCAACTTACTTCCACACAATTTGGGGTGAACTTGGAGACGAGTTTTTCCTCTTCTGAATGCAGTTTTCCCAGAAAGCATCTTATTTGTCAAACTGTTGTGACTCCCCTGGAATTAGTTTCAAAACACTTTATGTCCCAGGCCTGTCTATCCCCTGCCTGCTCCCCACTCCCAGGGGCACGGCCCCCAGGACGCCCCACCTCCCAGCCACTCGGAGCGCCCGAGTCCTCCGCTAGGCAGAGGCCACCGGCGGCCGGGGCGATACCATCTGTGACTAACAAACAGGGGGGCTTTAGCCACCGCCGGGCTGCCCTGTTCCGCACCGGCCACCTACTGCACCTCTTGCTCGGACCGTGGGCACGAACCCCAGACCTGGCGGGGGGACGACGGCGCCCGGCACCGAGGAAGGCACGCCGTGAGGACCAGAGAAGTGAGCACTTGGTACGGCCCACGCCGCGCCCCGCGCTCCCGGAAGTGAGGTGTCTCACCCTCGAAGTTCCGGCTCGCAGGGGGTGGAGGAGTGTTGTTAACCGGGCCGCCTCCGCAGTCGCGGGTTTGAGCGGGCTCGCGGCGGTGGGCTCCTGGTGAGTGCGCCGGGCGGGCCGGGGTGTGGTTGGAGTCGGGACCGGGACCTCCCCCCCGGGTCTCCGGGTCGGGCGCCCCGCCGCCCGCTTTCGGTCTGTCAGCGGGCGGCAGACCGCCGGCGCCGCGCGGCCGCTCTCCGTGGCTGGGCCCGCCGGCGACGCTCGCAGCTCCGGGCGCATCCAGGTGCGCGATCGCGGGGCCGCCCGGGGTCCCCCTCACCCTCGCCACTGCATCCCGTCGGTCGGCCGTTCCTCGGGGACCCCGAGTGGACACTCCCCGAGGGTTGGGGGCACCAGGGTTCCAGACTGACGGACCCGCCCGCTCCCGCAGGGCGCGGGTCGGAGCTGCCCACCCGGCCGAGCTGTCACCGGCCCGGCGGCGCCCCGGCGCCTCGGCCTCTCCCTGCCCCGCGCACGTTCCCGCTGCGGGAGGTGCCTGCCTCCTGCGCCCACCGCTCACCCTCACTCAGGGGCAGCGGTGGCAGTTCGCCCCGCTCCGGCGATGCTCTGTCCCGCTGCCTCCCCGGGGGCGCGGCGGGGACAGAGCCCGGGTCGGGACGCAGGACTGACCCGGCTGCGGGGCTGGCGGCGGATCGGCTAACCGCTCGGAGTCTCCGTTTTCCGTTTGTGAGATGGGGGCGTCTGTGCTGCTCCCATGTGAGGAGTGTCAGGGCGGCATGAGCTTTCTTTTCTCGCGCCTGGGTGCCGACTGGGCGCCTCGGCGCCGGCGGCCCGCGCCGTATGGCACCGCACAGTGACTCCTTCCCGCGCAGGGCGCCGGCGGGGCGATGTTCCGCACCGCGGTGATGATGGCGGCCAGCCTGGCGCTGACCGGGGCCGTGGTGGCTCACGCCTACTACCTCAAGCACCAGTTCTACCCCACGGTGGTGTACCTGACCAAGTCCAGCCCCAGCATGGCGGTGAGTGGAGGGCTGGGGGGACGGGCGGCGGGGGGGGGGGCTGCGGGGCGGGGCTGGAGCGGGGAGAGGGGGGAGCCGCCAGCTGCCGGACTTGACTGCATTGCGAGGGGGCGTGGGCGCCCCTGAGTGCTGAGCGTCGGGCGGAGCGAAGCCCAAACCCTCGCCTCTCTGCTCCCAGGTCCTGTACATCCAGGCCTTCGTTCTTGTCTTCCTTTTGGGCAAGGTGATGGGCAAGGTGTTCTTCGGGCAGCTGAGGGCGGCGGAGATGGAGGTAAGACGGTGTGGCCCCGAGGTGAGGGCCGGGGAGCTGGGCAGGAAGCCTGTCCGCTGGACATCGTGCCCTGCCCCCCCCCCCCCCAGCACCTTCTGGAACGTTCCTGGTATGCGGTCACCGAGACTTGTCTGGCCTTCACCGTCTTCCGGGACGACTTCAGCCCGCGCTTCGTGGCGCTCTTCACCCTCCTCCTCTTCCTCAAGTGTTTCCACTGGCTGGCCGAGGACCGCGTGGACTTTGTGAGTAGGGCCGGGGTTCTCTGGAGCAGAGAGCGGCCAGTGGGCAGGCTTGTGGACGGAGGGGGGCTGGGTTGGGGGTGTGGGGTGAGTCCCAGCCGCCCTGACGGGACCCCTCTCTGCTCTGCCTCAGATGGAACGCAGCCCCAACATCTCCTGGCTCTTTCACTGCCGCATTGTCTGTGAGTGAGACCCGGGGAGGGGAGCGGGGGTTCGAGGCACCGGGACCTGTACGCTAGAGCACAGGCTGCCCCCTCAGCCCCAGCTGTACAGGAAAGATAATTTAGGAAATTAATTTGCATCATCTCTGCCCTGTTCCGCTCCAGAGCTTCTCAGCTGCCTGGCCCCTTAGCTCTTTGCCTCCTCACCTGGAGCTTGGGCTGCCCCAGTGCCCCACTAGGCAGGATTGGCGTTCCCAGGGGGCCAGGTTCAGTGGTCTGTGCCCACCTGACTAGAGGTTGGGGCCATCCATCGTGGGCCTGAGGGTGGGAGCTGCCTTAGAGCATGAAATGGCTGCCAGGCCCTGGGCTGACCCCCCCAACCCCCATGTGGGGGTCCCCACAGCCCTTATGTTCCTCCTGGGTATCCTGGACTTCCTCTTCGTCAGCCATGCCTATCACAGCATCCTGACCCGTGGGGCCTCTGTGCAGCTGGTGTTTGGCTTTGAGGTAAACTGGCTCGGGAAGTTGGGAGGACAAGCCTGAGGTGGCACTGCATGTGCCTTGATAACCCAGCAAACTTCATGAGCACCTGCCCTGCGGCCAGCCCCATGCGGCCACCAAGGAGCAGCCTGCGTGGGTCCTAGCTCTGCACACCCTCCCAGGAGAGGGGAAGGCACAGAAAGAGGCGCGTGTGGAGGAGGGGCCGACCTGGCGCTCAGGGAAGGCTTCCTGGGAGTTGATGCCAGAAGAGCTGGCTGTTGATGGACAGAGGAGTCAGCTTGACGGGCAGCTGGGGAGGCGTGTCGCTGGCAGAGGAAGAGTGTCCATTGACCACAGCTCCCTTTGCCGAATGCTGACTGTATGCCGGGCCTGTGCTGGGCACTTGACCTGCCTCTCTTGTAATTAGCGAAGCAGCATTGTTATGAAGGAACAGTTAATTCCGGCATTTTACAGACAAGCAAACTAGTTCAGAGAGGTCTATGGGTTGCCAAAAGTCAGACCAGCTAGTGAGCGGAGGGGCTAGGAAGACCCCGGCGTGTCCAAGCCTGTGCTTGTACTATTGGACCTGCTGTGCAGAGGCCTGGGGTAGCAGTGTGGCTGGAGCACGCAGGGGCTGCTTGCTTATGCCTTCTCCCCCTCTCCCCTCCCTCCAGTACGCCATCCTGATGACTATGGTGCTCACCATCTTCATCAAATACGTGCTGCACTCCGTGGACCTTCAGAGCGAAAACCCCTGGGACAATAAGGCCGTGTACATGCTCTACACAGAGCTGTTTACAGGTGAGAGGAGCCTGGGCCTCCCCTGACCTGGCCTAGTTTCTCCAGCTCTGCCTCCCAGGTCCTGTGACCTGCTCTCTGCACACTTTTCCCCGCAGGCTTCATCAAGGTTCTGCTCTATCTGGCTTTCATGACCATCATGATCAAGGTGCACACCTTCCCTCTGTTTGCCATCCGGCCTATGTACCTGGCCATGAGGTGAGCCCAGCTGGGCCGGGCCCTGCCACACCCCTAACCCCTATTTGATCCCACCCCTTCCTCTCCCAACTTCCACTGAACCTGTCCTTTCAGGCAGTTCAAGAAAGCTGTGACAGACGCCATCATGTCTCGCCGAGCTATCCGCAACATGAACACGCTGTAAGTGGGCCTGGCCTAGGTGCTCTCCTAAGCTCTGCCCCAGCTCTGGGCCTCCAGCCTCCAGCTCTGGTCCTGACATGTCCTTGGCCTGTTCTAACCAGGTACCCAGATGCCACCCCAGAGGAACTCCAGGCAATGGACAATGTATGCATCATCTGTCGAGAAGAGATGGTGACTGGTGCCAAGAAACTGCCCTGCAACCACATTTTCCATACCAGGTGGGAGGAGCCCTGGGGAGTCTGCGCATCAGGGGACAGGCTCTGGGGGGCAGGTCCCTAGGGACCTGCTAATCATTGCCTGGTCTTAACCCCCAGCTGCCTGCGCTCCTGGTTCCAGCGGCAGCAGACCTGCCCTACTTGCCGTATGGATGTCCTTCGTGCATCGCTGCCAACCCAATCACCACCACCCCCTGAACCTGCGGATCAGGGACCACCACCTGCCCCCCATCCCCCACCACTCCTGCCCCAGCCCCCCAACTGTGAGTGACCCCTCATTTGGCCATTTGACACTTGTCTAGTACTTGCCTTGGGCTGGGTATGGGAAATCAGAGTCCCTGCCCACTAGAAGCTCAGTCTGGGTGTGGTGATGGGGAGGTCATGGGAGGAGACATAGATGGTTGCAGTCATGTGTAGTCGGTGCTGAGCTCAGAGAGGACCTGTGGGAGCAGAGGACATAGCTCCCAACAAGCAGCGCCTTGCGTGTGATTTGGACTTTTTCTCATTACCTCCTGTCCTCTCTCTGCAGTCCCCCAGGGCCTCCTACCTCCCTTTCCACCAGGCATGTTCCCTCTGTGGCCCCCCATGGGCCCCTTTCCACCCGTTCCACCTCCTCCCAGCTCAGGAGAGGCTGCGGCCCCTCCATCCACCAGCGCAGGTGAGCCCTTCGGGTACTGCAACAACCAGGGGGGCGGGAGTAGTGGAAGCAGAGGCCCCTCGACACTCACCAACTTCCTGTTCTTGCTCTTTAGCAGCCCTTTCTCGGCCCAGTGGAGCAGCCACAACCACAGCTGCTTCTGCTGCCTCTGCCCCGGCACCTGGCTCTGCCCCCACCGCCGAGGCTGCTCCCACCCCGGGCTTCCCCTTCCCCCCTCCCTGGATGGGCATGCCGCTGCCGCCACCCTTTGGTAAACGGGGACTCTCGGGGTTGTTCTGGTGGGTGGGGGGTGTCAGGCTCAGGCAACCCAGGCTGAGCCTCTCTCTCTCTCCAGCCTTCCCCCCAATGCCTGTGCCCCCTGCCGGCTTTGCTGGGCTGACCCCGGAGGAGCTGCGGGCTCTGGAAGGCCACGAGCGGCAGCACCTGGAGGCTCGGCTGCAGAGCCTGCGCAACATCCACACGCTGCTAGATGCTGCCATGCTGCAGATCAACCAGTACCTCACCGTGCTCGCCTCCTTGGGGTACGTCTGCACAGGGAACCAGGGTGGGCAGCAGAGGCATGGAGCTGCCAGAAGGCTCCCAGGAGTGGTTTTTGCCCTTTTTCTTGTGCCATCCTGAGATGTCTGTTGATTCAGGCCACCTATCTGTAGGCACTCTTGGTGCCTTTTTATCCTCCAATGCAGGCCTGTCTGGATCTCAGTACAGTAGAAGTGTGGATTATTAGAGAGCTGACTTTGAATCTTCTTACTTTATCTTTTTCTCAAGTCAAATTTCTCACAATTCTCAGTGTTTTAGTTCATTACCTGTACCCTCCTGATATGTGGTGACAGTGTGACTGGGAATCAGTGTTCCTGATCTGAGACAGCAAATAAACTGCCGAAACCGGTGTGGCTCAGTGGATAGAGCGTCGGCTTGCGGACTGAAGGGTCCCAGGTTCGATTCCGGTCAAGGGCATGTACCTGGGTTGCAGGCACATCCCAGTAGGGGGTGTACAGGAGGCAGCTGATCGATGTTTCTCTCTCATCGATGTTTCTAACTCTCTATCTCTCTCCTTTTCTCTCTGTAAAAAAATCAATAAAATATATTAAAAAAAAAAAAAAGTTAGTCACTTGGAGGCAGCCTGACTCACGTTCAAATCCTGGTACCAACACTTGGGTGCTCTGTGGCCACCATTACCTTATTTGAATGGAAGAGGATCTCATTCCTGTTCACAGGTCATATGTACAAAGTGCCTGGCGCCCAGCAGTGATAGCACAGGTGTGGAGGGGAGCTGAGACCCGAGTGCTCTGTTGGATTCAGTGGGAGGTGTTAGTTGGTACCTTTTAAGGTACCCGGGGTGGAGACTGCAGTGTAAGTGAACAGGCCTTCAGTCCCTGCCTGCAAGTGGTTTCTGATTACTCTGATGTAGTCACAAGAATTCCTGCATGCGGTCACTCGTGTCTTGTGGTCACTGAGCTGCAGAGACACGTCAGGCTGGACTCTTTTATTGATTTTTATTGATTTCAGAGAGGAAGGAAGAGGGAGAGATAGAAACAGCAATGATGAGAGAGAACCATTGATTGGCTGCCTCTTGCATGCCCCCCCTCCCCCCACTGGAGCCCACAACCCAGGCCTGTGCCCTTGACCAGAATCGAACCCGGGACCCTTTAGTCTGCAGGCCGACCCTCTATCCGCCGAGCCAAACCGGCTAGGACAGTGCTGGACTCTTATTTTTGCAAGGCTTGCCAAGGACGGGATCATCTGCCAGTCATACCAGGTACCAGAGCTGGGCTCACCTCTGTCCCTCCTCTTCCTAGGCCCCCCCGGCCAGCCACCTCAGTCAGCTCCACTGAGGAGACTGCCCCTACAGTTGCTGCTGCCTCCTCCACCAGCATCCCCAGCTCTGAGGCCACCACCCCATCCACAGGAGCTTCCCCACCAGCCCCAGAACCTGAAAAGCCTTCAGGTAATTGTGGGCAGCCTACAGGGGGGTAGGGCAAGGGATTTCTCTGTGTTCCACTTCTGACCGCTCTGTCCCCAGGTCCTGAGTCCGTGGGCACCGAGGAGCTGCCTGAGGACGGGGAGCCTGACGCAGCGGAGCTCCGCCGCCGCCGCCTGCAGAAGCTGGAGTCCCCCGTCGCCCACTGACACCGCTCCAGGCCCGGCCGCTGCTCCCTCTCGAGCAGCCCTTGCTGGAACATGTCCCGCCACCAAGTGCCAGCTCCCTCTCTGTACCAGGGAGAAGTAACCCCACATCTGAGACAAAGGAGGTGGCATCCCCTGGGCCCAGTGGAAAGAGGCCTAAGGCCCAGCTGACTCCAGCCCTTACAGTCCTTGGGCAGCCAAGGGGACCTGGAGTCAGTTCCAGTGTCTCCAGCCCTGCAGCCCTGTGTTCTGTTGGGGCCATGAAGGCAGAACAGCACAGCCTCTAAGAAGCCCTCTGACCCCCTCCCCGTTTCTGGGAGGAGGGGCAGCCCTCTGAGCCCACTCGGCGTGTGCGGAGTCACTGCAGTGCCGGACAGTATTAGCTCCCGTTCCTAACTGTGGACTCGAGGGTCTGGGGGCAGGCCGGGAACTTGCTCCCTGGCCCACCAAGACTGGTACCGGTGTCCATTTTTTACCCTCAATTCCCTGGAAGCCCTTTGTGGTGGTGGCTGTGTCCCTTACGCCCTGTGACATTTCCATGTCTTACTGGCAACCACACAACTCAGGGAAAGGAGTGCCTGGGGGCAGAGCAGCAGGAGGGCAGCACCGAGGGACACTGCCTACAAGGCCCCTCTCCCTGTAGCTTGTCTAAAGTGAGACTGTCCCTGCTCTCACCCAGCAGCCACTGCCCAGCCTCACTCCAGGCTGAGGGCCCGTGCGTCTGCTCCGGAACCACTGCGGAAGGCCACTTCTCAACTCACAGAACTTGTCTTAAGTTTAAAGAATTGGAGTAACTTCCTTGTATTTTCTTTGGCTTAAAATCTGTCTTTGGATTTGAGTGCTTGACCCCAGGGAAGAGGAGCAGGAGCCCAGACTCCTGGTCTTTCCCGTCAGAAAAGGCTCTGGGCAGGTAGGGAACACGGGAGCCACGGCCTGCCTGCCCGTCTTTCCCCCTTGGTTTTGTGTTAAGTGAGTTGCTGGAGAGTTTCAGATGATTATTTAATTTGTAAATATTGTACAAATTTTAATAGCTTGAATTGTATATACAGCCAAATAAAAGCTTGCATTAACAATTGGTAGAGCTGCTGTCCGCATCAGTGAGCTGGGCTTCATTTTCTTGCTCAGGCTGTAGACCTGAGAGTGGCCTGGAATCTTCTGGGATGAGGGTTTATATAACCTAGCACTGTCCTTGGGCACATTGTTATTAAACTATTAGGAAGATATACCCATATTACATAGGAAAAAACACCTCTAAAAAGATTACCCTGCTTTAGCCCAGAGGGAGCTAGGCTCTGAACCCTGACTTAGCTAGTCTGATACTGGGGTGGGGATGGGCTTTTGGCCCTCATGACAGGACACGTGTGAAGGTTCATTGGGTGGGGATGGCAGGGGCAAAAGGCCAGCATCTTCGTGCCTGCAAACCCCGTCCAGCCTTGATACCAGGTCATCAAGCTGGGAAGCATGCCATGTGCTGGGCTAAGAGCTCGCAAGCACCCCCTTGTGGGCAGATCAGCTACAGGGAATCACTAATTACTGGAGCTGGAAACCCAACCAGGCCTAACTCTGGAATAGAGCAGAAGTGAGTGAGCCTTCTGCCTCACCATAGGTAGAAAAGATGAGCTCAGGGGCTGACAAGGGCAGGCTGTGCCCCATGCCCAGCACTGCACATGGAATTGAAGGCTTCCAGGACCCATGTCATTCATCTGTGTTCTCCGTAGCCTCCACAAGCCAGGTCTGGCTAGAGGAAGAGCTTGGGAATGTTTGCAGCAGGAAGTCTTAAGGACCAAGGAAGGAAAGTTCCCAATGGTTCTGTCCTGTGCTACGCTCCCCGAAACACCAGAGGGGCAGTCAACAACCTCCAGAATTTGAATAACTGACCCCAGTAGCTCCAATGAAGAAAAAGCAGGAATAAACCAAAATCAGGGGCAGGGGGGACAGCAACTAATGCCCCCGACTAGCTCAGCTGTTTCTAGTGGGTCTCCAATGTAAGATAGCCCTCCCTCAGTCTGGCATCTGTGCAGATGGTCCTGTTTCCCGCTTTATGCAAGCAAGGTCTGCTCCAAAGCCCTTTAGCCCTCACTCTACCTTGCCCAAGCCCTCAGCCCTAGTCTGTACCCCAATCCTAGTTGCTTTAACACCTGCATCCCTCCTGAGGTCCCCTGGACTCCAGTCTGTGGGGGATGCTGTCATGCAGGCTGCTCAGCTAGGCCTCAGAAGCCCTTCTCTAAGAGCCAGGTTTTTAGCTGCTGGTCAAAGTAGCCCTTGATCCGCAGGGTACCTGTCACCTCATTGACCTGGGTGATAGGTGTCTTCCCCAGCAGCGGGCTCAGAAAGTCTTCCACATCCTTCTGCAGGGCCTGGGGGAAGATGACAAATCAGGCCTGGTCAGGAGACCCGTCACCTCTAGAGGACTCCCATCCCTTCAGCCCTGAAAAGGCCACACTCAGACCCTGACCCACCCACACACTTACCCAAATGTCTCCCTCAACCTTCCGGATCACAGTCATCTGACGGTTGCCATGTGTGATGTCTTTATAGACAGGGATGTTGTGCATCCGAGAGCGCCGCACAAAGTAAGGCAGGTTGGGTGGAGGATCTGGGGCAGGGAGGGATGGTGATAAGCCAAGTCTTCCCAGGCTTCATCCCACCTCAGCCAAGGCCTTTCTCCTCAGTCTGCAGAAGTCTACGGCAAAGCCACCTCCAGACTTCAGGTCAGGAGACCTGCTCCGTCCCTAAGTTTAGAGCCAGGACTCTAGTAGCCCAAGGCCCAGACAGGGCCTGGCACCGGAAGGTGCTCAAGAAGAAATTAAGTGAGGGCCATTCCTCCCTGGATATTCAGGTCCCCCTGTGGGACCAATCCTTGCCCTTCTCCTTGGGGTCAGGGAGACTAATATGAATCTCTGGCACAAAGGCATGGAGATTTACAAGTACTGAACACCACCACATGCTGGGCTCTGCACTAAGTGCTTTATGGTGCCGGGCAGATTATCTCCATTTTGCTGAGACTGAGGTTGGGAGAAGCTGACCCAGAACTGCCCAACTCCCAAGCTGAGTTCTCAATTATGGTACATGGACTCCTGCGGGTGGGGGTGGAGGTGGGGAGAGAAGGAGTCCAAGCTCTTGGGTCTTCTCTCTATGCTTCTTTTCCTGCATGGGAAGACCTTATCCCAGTAGTGTGGATGGATGGTTATTTGTGAAACAGGGCTCCATTCCTGGGCCCTTCCTTGAACATGAAACAGGTACTAGTCCTCAAAACAAGTCCTGAAACCACTGAGTTCGGTGGCAGCTGGAGCAGGCCAACCACCAAGGAGGGGTACTTCCCTGTCACCTTCAAGCCATCCCCATGATCTAGCTCACCTCTGGGGGGCTGCCAGCCACTAGGAGTAGGATAATGTTCATGCTTCGGGGGCTCCGGAACGCTGGTGGGGGGTAACAGGCGTTCCACAAACTGGTATTCATCCACAGACTCCACGAAGCGGGGGTAACTGGGAGGCCCCTGGGTCTGGCTCTGAGGCAAAAACAAAAAGCAACCATCAGCGTACTCACCACCCACCCACTCACCACAATAGAACCTCAGTAAGTAGTGAAAGGAAACATTACAGGTAGAGAGAACAGTATAAATGAATGTCTGAAGATAGGAAAGTACCAGACTTCAGTTTGTCAGGATGCAGATGGGACTGGAAAAGAAGTTCACGCATTCTGAAGGCCTGCCTCTCAGTCCCTCCTGGGACCCAAATAACAAGACAACTGGAAAGGAGAAACCAAGATGGCGGCATAGGTAAACAGCGGAGTTTCCTGCCTCGAACAACCACTTCAAAAATACAACTAAAAGACGGAACGGACATCATCTAGAACCATATAAAGGCTGGCTGAGTGGAAATTCCACAACTAGGAGGAAAGAGAAAAGCATACCGAGACTCAGAGGAGGCGCAGTGCGGAAGTAAAATACTAAGGTGCGGAGGTGCATGCGGAGCGGGCTGGCGGCTGAGGGTGCGGTTGTCATTTTCAATCGGGAGTGAGTCTCAGGCTCTGAGCTCCAGTTCTGGGCGAGTCTCTGGGGACCCAGACTCATACGGGAGAAGCGGGACTGGCTGGCATCAGTCGGAACTCGAGGGCAGCTTTCTCTCGGAGGGGCTTGCAGTGATTACCAGGACACTGAGAAGCGGAGCCTCTGAGAGCAGCCATAACTGCTAGCCCTGCCCTGTTGATCCGGTGGGACCCACCCTGCCCAAGCCCTGCAGGGAAGCTTTTGCTGGATAGCCTCAGGCAGAGGCTAGATTAGCACCTCCCTAGAGATCCAGGAGCCAGTATATCCAGAGGTCAGAGTGGGACCATCCAGTTTGCAGCTCCGTGGAACCATAAAGGACACACTCAGGGGGCACACTCAGTGAGCACCAAAGCCCCATTGAAGCAAGTCTTGCCCCGGAGGGGTGTCTCCAGCACCGAAGTTCTCCCACTGCAGACACAGCTGATTCTCACAGCCAACTGGCCTGGAGGTCAATTCCTCCCAGTGATACCTACAACAATCAAGGCTTAACTACAACAAGACTGTGCACAAAGCCCATAAGGGAGTGCACCAAGAGTGTCCACCTCAGGTAATTGGGGAGGCTGAACCACTGGGCCCTAGAGGACACTTAGCACAGAAAACCACTGTATCAACACAGGGAAGCATAAAAAATGCGGAGACAAAGAAAAAGGACACAAATGACAGAAATGGAGGAAAGCAAACTACTGGATATAGAGTTCAAAACCACACTTTTAAGGTTTTTCAAGAATTTTCTAGAAACTGCCGATTAACTTAATGAGACCTACAAGAAATCTAATGAGACCCTCGAGGTTGTGATAAAGGACCAACTAGAAATTAAGCATACACTGACTGAAATAAAGAATATTATACTGAATCCCAACAGCAGACTAGAGGATCGTAAGAATCAAGTCAACAATTTGAAATACGAAAAAGCAAAAAACACCCAACCAGAAAAGCAAAATGAAAAAAGAATCCAAAAATACGAAGATAGTGTAAGGAGCCTCTGGGACAGCTTCAAGCATACCAACATCTGAATTATAGGGGTGCCAGAAGAAGAGAGAGAGCAAGATATTGAAAACCTATTTGAAGAAATAATGACAGAAAACTTCCCCTACCTGGTGAAAGAAATAGACTTACAAGTCCAGGAAGCACAGAGAACCCCAAACAAAAGGAATCCAAAGAGGTCCACACCAAGACACATCATAATTAAAATGCCAAGAGCAAAAGACAAAGAGAGAATCTTAAAAGCAGCAAGAGAAAGAAACTCAGTTACCTACAAGGGAGCACCCATATGAATGTCAGCTGATTTCTCAACAGAAACTTTGCAGGCCAGAAGGGAGTGGCAAGAAATATTCAAAGTGTTGAATGTCAAGAGCCTACAACCAAGATTACTTTATGCAGCAAAGCTATCATTCAGAATTGAAGGTCAGATAAAGAGCTTCACAGATAAGAAAAAGCTAAAGGAGTTCATCAACACCAAACCAGTATTATATGAAATGCTGAAAGGTATCCTTTAAGAAGAGGAAGAAGAAAAAGGTAAAGATACAAATTATGAACAAATACACATCTATCAACAAGTGAATCTGAAAATCAAGTGAATAATCTGATGAACAGAATGAACTGGTGATTATAATAGAATCAGGGGCATAGAACGGGAGTGGATTGGCTATTTTGGGGGGGAAAGGGGTGAGGGGGATGCGGGAAGAGACTGGACAAAAATCATGCACCTATGGATGAGGACAGTGGGTGGGGAGTGAGGGAAGAGGGTGGGGTGGGAACTGGGTGGAGGGGAGTTATGGGGGGAAAAAAGAGGAACAACTGTAATAATCTGAACAATAAAGATTTAATTAATAAAAAAAAACCTTCCTTGAAAATCTAAAAAAAAAAAAAAAAGACAACTGGAAATCTGAGCAATGTGGCATAATTCAATATCGAAAGTTTCTTTTATTTATTTATTTTTTAAGTTGACAAACTTTTATTTAAGGAATTTCACGTTCTGAGTTCTTCCACTGCCTTAGTTCCTCCTGAGTTTGAGTCTTAATCATCATATTCCCTTTTTTGCTCAATCCTGATGTCATTTCAGTCAGTCCTATAATCGTTGGGAACTAATTTCTTCAAGCAATTTACTTTAGGGCGGCCGTTAGGGTCTGAGTAAATGGATCTGCCTGGTTTTTTAATTTCAGACACCCTCTAAACATGAGTAAGTTCAAATCTTCACTCCTAAGCTATCACTCCCTAGAATAGTACAGATCTTCAGGATATACAAAAATACCTAAAGAGTAAGACATAAATCCAGATATTGTGTTCTCCAAGATAAAACCCTAATAATAAAAAAAAAAAAAGAACTTATAGTGTTATCAACAGCAAAATTAGGGGAGGGTGGGGGTAAAGGGAAGAGATCAACTAAAGGACTTGTATGCATGCATATAAGCCAAACCAATGGACACAGACAACAGGGGGATGAGAGCATGAGTGGGGGTGGGGGAGGTTGGGGGTTAATGGGGGGATGAGGACACATTTGTAATACCCTAACCAATAAAGAAATTAAAGATAAAAACAAACAAACAAACAAACAAAAAGCAGCAAAATTAAAATACTAAAGCAGTATGGTTAATATTTCCTTTATATTCTATGCTTTTTAAATTATTAATCCTACAGTCCTGGACCCAGTGTTTTAGGTATCATGTTCCTTCTTATATGTATCAAAACTCATACTGAGCAATGAGTTCTGGGTTGCAAAAGAGGCTTCATTGTTAGCACCTACATGGAAAGTTTCTTTTAAATATTCTACTGAAATATTCTATCTAGTTCTGGGTTAGGCACTTTCAACAACCCTGATAGTTTTCCACTCACACTCACCCCACGTGATCCTCCTCTACCTGGAAGGTTTCGGCCTCATACACGCACGCCCAGGCATCATACTAAGTGCTCTGCAGGTATTGTTTTCATTTAATTCTATAACGCGGCGTATTTTATCACACACTTTTTTAATCCAAGGAAGATCAAGACATTCAGCAATCTACCCTAAGGTCACACTCCAAATTCTGTCCTCCCATCCTGCAGCTTTCAGATCCTTTTTGGACACTTATCCCGACAGATACCCCGGAGTCCTGCCTGACAGGCGCCGGGTGACAATGAGGCCAGGGAAGCAGGGTGCAGCGGCCTGTATGTCATGAGCTCTAGGTTCCCAGTAGTGTCGCCAATGATCGGGTCGCTCTGTGAACCCGTTATTCCCCTTGAGTTAGGCAGCGCGGCCCCGCCCAGTTCCCACTCACCGAGGTTGTCCTCCAATCAGGTTCTAACCCCACCCCCGGAAGCGCGCACCAGGTCCTGTCACCTTCCTTCTCAAGCTTGCATCTCAGCTACAGAAAAGGTCTCCCTCATCAGAAGGGAAAACGACGGCCCCAACGGGAATGCGATTTTCAGGGTTAAAAGGAAGAACAGCGAGCCTCACACCCAGCCCTCTGCCCCCCGCTCCATGCTCAGTCCTCTCACCAGCCGCCGCAGCGCGCCGCCCGGCTGCACGCCGACCCTCCAGCGCCGCAGCAAAGCCGGGAACACGGCCGCGGCCATCTTGAACTCCCCCAGTTTAGCTTCCTGCGCGCGAAACCCGCCTAGCCCCACGCTTCCCGCGCACACCCCGCGAGACCGGAAAAACGCCTACGCGAGCGTCAAGGGGCGGGGTTAAGACGCCGTGGGCGGCATAAGTATCCGAGGTTCTCGTCGGCGCGCAGCAGTGACGTTAGACGCAGCAAGCGCTTAGGACGCGTACGCTCCTCTTCCTTCCTCTTTCTCGACTCCATCTTCGCGGGAGCGGCACAGGCCGCAGATCAGGTAGAGTTGGGGGCACGGCTGAGTCCGGGGGGCTTCCTAGCAGGTTGGCTGCGAGGTCAGAGGGCGCGGGAAGAACAGAGGAGGAGAGGCTGCTGCGTGGGCCGGGTTCTTGTCCCCACCCGACCTCCCTGGCAGGCGGGCAGGCCGGCCGGCCCTGTCTTACCCACGTGAGACCTGCGGTCGCCCCCGGCCCGCCACCGTTCCCCGACGCCCGCCCTTCCAGAATATTCCTTCTCTCACAAGCGTTCCTTTTCCTCAGTCGCCGACATGCAGCTGTTTGTCCGCGCCCAGGAGCTACACACCCTCGAGGTGACCGGCCGGGAGACTGTCTCCCAGATCAAGGTAAGGCTGCGTGGTGCACCGCGGGCGCCGTATTCGTGAGCTCTTTAACCTCGCTCCCTGCGGGGACGCTCATGAGCCTCGTTTTTGCTTGTAGGCTCATGTAGCCTCGCTGGAGGGCATCGCTCCCGAAGATCAAGTCGTGCTCCTGGCGGGCACACCCCTGGAGGATGAGGCTACCCTGGGCCAGTGTGGGGTGGAGGCGCTGTCCACTCTGGAAGTAGCCGCCCGCATGCTTGGAGGTGAGCTGGGGAGGGCTGTCCTTTGAACTGCTTGTAAGCACATAATGACATCAGTGTCCTTAATCCGGGGTGGTTCTTCCTGTTTACCTCGGGATTAACTCTTTGTTTGTTTTGGTATCCTCACCCCAGGATATTTTTTCCATTGGTTTTCAGGAGAGTGGGAGGGAGGTGGGGTGGGGGAGAGAGAGAGAAACAATGATGTGAGAAAGAGACATCCATTGGTTGCCTCCCACATCCGCCCCACTGTGCCAGGGATGGAACCTGCAACCCAGGTACATGCTCTTGACCAGGAATTGAACGAGTGACCCTTCTGTGTGCAGGCTTGGCACTAACCACTGAGAATGCCAGCCAGGGCAGAATTAACTCCTTTTTAAAAGTACTTTATTGTTGAAAGTATTACACATGTCTCCTTTCCTCCACATTGATCTCTCCCTGCCTGCTTCCCCCCTCCCCGTCCCAGCACATGTCCCTGACCCCCTACTATCTCTGTCCTTTGGCAGAATTAACTCTTGAGAGGTCCCTGGAAGACTGAACTAGAATGTAGTTCTATTTCAGTCACTTACTAGATCTTTGCCTATTTCCCAGTTTCCTCATTAAAATTAGGAGGTTAGACCAGATCCCCAAGGTGCTGTTCAGTTCTTACTTAAAGTCAAGGGGCTAGGAAATCCTGAAGTGAAACCTAGAACATGCCAGTCTAATTCCTGGTCAGATGTCAAATCTCTGCAATTTTGTTCTCATTTCCTGTTGAGCCCAGCTCACCTTTAAAGGCTTGAGTTGAGGAAGAGAGAATTCTGCTGGGTGGGGCCTTCTTGCTCCTAACCCCTTGCTGTCCTTTTCCACCACAGGTAAAGTCCATGGTTCTCTGGCCCGTGCTGGGAAAGTAAGAGGTCAGACCCCCAAGGTAAGTGCAGTATTAGTGGTGTCCTTTGGACTTAGTTTTTTTGTTTGTTTGTTTGTTTGTTTTTATTATATTTTATTGATTTTTTACAGAGAGGAAGGGAGAGAGATAGAGAGTTAGAAACATCAATGAGAGAGAAACATCGATCAGCTGCCTCCTGCACATCTCCTACTGGGGATGTGCCCGCAACCCAGGCACATGCCCTTGACCGGAATCGAACCTGGGACCTTTCAGTCCGCAGGCCGGCGCTCTATCCACTGAGCCAAACCGGTTTCGGCTGGACTTAGTTTTTTACTCTCACAGATAAGCTAAGACCTTTGGCTTTTGACCAGGGTCTGATCAGCCTTCCCTTTCCCAGGTGGCCAAACAGGAGAAAAAGAAGAAGAAGACTGGTCGGGCCAAGCGACGGATGCAGTACAACCGGCGTTTTGTCAATGTTGTGCCCACCTTTGGCAAGAAGAAGGGCCCCAATGCCAACTCTTAAAGTCCTTTGTAATCTGGTTTTCTCTAATAAAGCCACTTAGCCCAGTCATCTCATTTCATCTTAATTTGCAGGGCCTCAGGGTGAGAGGAGGCTCCTAGGGCTGGTGGTATGTCCACTGGAACAGCGAGGCCTCATTTTGGTTTCTTGATATTGTCAAGTGAGGCAGAGGCCCTTGATGGGTAGAGGAGGTGAGAAGGAGGTGGTAAAGTACAAGAAAAGGCTTCCCAAGAAAACGTGCCAGTCCTTCCTTCAAATGGAGAGTTGGGGAAACTTCTGATCCCAAATAACTTGATAATTCCCCCAAATCCTTCTCTCTTTTTTTTTTTGTTTTTGTTTTTGTTTTGTTCCTATTCTTTTAAACAAGATAGGAATCATTGTTGTGGGTGTTTTATAGAGGCAGCAATGGAAGGGGAGGAGTTCTAGGAGAAAAAATGTCAGGGAATGCCAATCTGGCCTTTTCCTGAACTTGGACCAGCTATGGCCTTAGTGGGGCTCAGTGCAGAAGTTTGGTTTGCCCAGCTTTGGAAAGTATCCTGATTATATTGGCACTGTGGTGACCTTGTTTGTACTTCTGATGGCATGACTGGTCTTGCTAACCTAATCAGAACTCAGGCTGGTCAGTTGATTGTTTCACTGTTCCCAAAAGTTGAGTTCTCTTGAACTGATACAAGGTTTCCTACTAGCAACACATGCATTTATTCTAAGGTTGTTTAACCTGCTGCTTCTTAGAATAGAGCCCATAGGGTAAAGAGAGACCTTGGGCTCTAGACTTAGACTGCCTTGAGTTTCGATCCTTGCTCCATTTATAATCTATATCTATACATATAAAAGCCTAAGTGACCTTTATGATGGAATGATTGGAACAACTGGTTGCTATGATGTGCACTGACCACCAGGGGCAGACACTCAATGAAGGAGCTTACCCCAGCCCACAGGCCCCCACTGGCAATGGGGCCTGCTGGCCAAACCCCAGGTCCCTCCCCCTGGCTGGCAGGCCCCCATCACCAGAGCGTGGCCGGGCACCTGGGCTGGAACAGGGAACTGAGGGTGGGTGGCAGCAGACAGGGCCCCTTTCCCAGGGGGGCCAAGGGCCAGCTCCCTCCTCAGAGCCAGGAGCCAACTTCCTGGGTCCCTCCCCCTGGCTGGCAGGTCCCGATCACCTGATTGTGGCTGGGCCCTGGGCTGGAATGGGGAACCTGGGGTGGGTGGCAAGAGAATGGGGAGGCAGGAAACCTAGGGGCCCTACCTGTGCATGAATTTCATGCACGTGACCTCTAGTTATTCAATATCTCTGGCCAAGTAGCTCAGAGCATTGTCCCAATAAGCCAAGGTTGCAGGTTTGATCCCTGGTCAGGACACATAGAAGAAAGTGAGGAAACTAAAGTGTTCATAAAGTAAGTGTAATGAAGGGGGTTGGGTAAACACACTATCCTTGTTAATCAGATGGTAAGATGGTGAAAGTTCTAACGGAAAGAACCGCAGTCAGACATGGAGTGGAGTTTAGGTCCAAATACAGTGGAGAGTCATCAAGGGCAGGGCTGGGTTCTCAGCAAGGGCCTGATGTGAACGGACTTGTGACCTAACATTTAAACTGGCTGATTTTCTGGAGGGCCGGCAAGAAAGTTAAGGGGGTGTCATCCAGTTGATTGGCAAGGAACTTAGAGCACCAGTGGTGGTGGAGATGTAAAAAAATGAACAGGCTTGACTGTCTCACTGCTTCACTCATCAACTCACTTTAAACAGACTTGCAGGTCATCAAACCCATCTCGATCTTGGTAGAGAAACGTGATTGATATTGAAATAAGTACAAGGTATTTTGAAGGCAGAGCTGACTGTAGCTGGGATTGGATGTGTAAGATGAGGGACTAAAGAACCAGAGCTTACTATCAGGGGTGCCCTGGACCAACTCCCCACTCTACCACAACCTGTAAGCTCGTTTATGATGGGGCCGCATCTCTGCTCACCGTGGTCCACTTTAACGTGGATGAACGATGGGTTTGGAGGAGGAAATCAAACAGGAGCTCAGATGTTTGTTAAATATTGCTTTGTTTTGAAGAGGGAAAATGGCGCCAACACACACCCCGTCTAGGCGAGGTACCCACCTTGGCCTTTCCACTCACTCTCTCCCCTTCGTCCTCTCTATGGCTGTCTAGTATAATGGCTGTCCCTACAGCGCGGGGACCGGCACAGTTAACGGCCCAGAGGAGGTGCGTGGCAAAGACCGACTCCTGCCTCTGCGCTCCGCAGCGCCAAGCGGCCGCGCTGGGGCTGGTACCGCGCTCCCACCTCACCACCGCCTCCTGCGCCGGCCCAGCCGCGACGCGAGGGCGGGGTTTGGATTCCGAGTGTGGGCGGAAGTTGCCGAGAGTCTTCGGGGAGCTTTCACTAGGCGCTCGGTGGGCCCCACCGAGAGGCGGAAGTCACCGAGGAGCGCCGGAGGTTGCCGAGCTGCGGCCTCTGCGTTCGCGGGCGGCCGGCGGCGCCAGTTGCCATGGAGCCGGCCGGGCCCTGCGGTTTCTGCCCGGCCGCCGAGGCCCAGCCGGCGCGCTACGTCTGCCCCCGCTGTAACGTGCCCTACTGCTCGCTGCGCTGCTACCGGGCGCATGGCACCTGCGCCGAAGACTTCTACCGGGACCAGGTGCTGGGAGAGCTCCGCGGCCGCAGCGCCTCTCCCAGCCGCCTAGCCAGCGCCCTCCGCCGGCTGCGCCAGCAACGCGAGACCGAGGACGAGCCGCAGGACGCAGGCCTTAGCCCGGGCCCGGCGCCCGGCGGCCTCTCGGGGCTCTGGGAGCGGCTATCCCCGGCCGAGAAGGCGGCCTTCGAGCAGCTGCTGAACCGCGGCGAGGCCGGGCGGCTGCTGCCCCCGTGGCGGCCGTGGTGGTGGGGGAGCGGGGCCGGGCCACGGCTTCTGGAGGAGCTGGATGATCCGGCGGGCGGGGAGGCCGCGGAGCTGGAGCCCGACCCTGCGAAGGCGCCGCCGGAACCCGCGAGGGATGCGGCCGCCGCGGAGACGGCTCTCGGAGACGCCCCGGGGGCCCGCACGCCCGCTGTGCCCGCCCGGATCCCCACGCTGGCCAGCCTGAGCCGCGGCAGGGTCTCGCCGCTCGTACGCTTCCAGCTGCCCAACGTGCTGTTCGCCTATGCGCACACCCTTGTCCTGTATCATGGCGGCGACGACGCGCTGCTCACCGACTTCTGCGCCACGCTGCTCGGCGTTTCGGGAGCCCTGGGTGCCCAGCAGGCCTTTGCCTCTGCCGAAGAAGCCCTGCAGGCCGCCGCTCACGTGCTTGAAGCGGGCGAGCATCCCCCGGGGCCCCTGGGCACACGGGGTGCCATGCGCGAGGCCGCCCGCATCCTGCTGGGCGAGGGCCCTGCCAACCAGAAGGGCTACACGCTGGCAGCCCTGGGGCACTTGGTGCAGACTCTGGGCCGGGCCCGGAAACGGGCCGAGGCTACTGAGGTGCGAGATCGCCTCTACCGGGCCCGAAAGAAGTGCCAGTTCCTGATGGCTTGGACCAACGAGAATGAGGTGGCCCTCCCAGCCCTGGCTCTGGACTGTGCCAGGGCCCACCGAGCTCACGCTGTAGCGGCGGAAGAGGTGGCAGCCCTCACTGGGGAGCTGGAGCGGCTTTGGGGAGGTCCCCTACCACCTGCCCCGAGGACGCTCATTGAGGAACTCCCTGGCTGAACTGTGGGCTCCTTGTCATCAATAAACCTGTGAATGGTCTGACCTTGTTGGGAGTGCCCATTTCTGAGAGACGGCTGTTGTGCCCACCCACCCGCAGATTCTTGGGCCCGCAAACCTCTCAACCTCTCCCTAATCAGGGCTGACCCAGCCAAGATTGAAACACCCCTGTCCCAGAAAGGGAGAGAAGAGGTACCAAGGGTTCCAGATGTTTATCTAAGAAGGAAGAGCAGCCTCCACTCCGTTTTGGGTACTGCCTTCATGTTCTCCTTGCTCTGAGGCTGTCATCCCTGCCTGTTGGCACTCGGCGGGACTGAGTGCGGGCTTTTGAGTCCTAGAGTCCCAGACGGTGCAGGCTCCTGCTGCAGGGTGTGCTGGCAGATGGGTGGGTGCGGGCTTCGACCTTGGGTGGGTGGAGCCACTTCAGTAGATGTAAGGCACAATTCGGTAGGGCACACGCCGGCAGTATTCATGCCAGGCCAGGCCGTACTTTTGCAGGCACTGCTGCTCGTCCCGGGCCTCACGGTGCACCAGCAGCGCAGTGAAGTAGAGGAGGTAGAAGTAAGGCAGCAGGTGGGACACCCCTGTGGGCAGGGCACTCTGTGACCACTCAGCCAGACCCCCAGTTCACAAAGGTTTCCATACCTAACAGCTCGTGGGCATCAGGGCTCAATAGTGAAAGGTCCCGGGTCTGCAGCAAGGTGTCAACAGTCTGTCTATTCCAGTCACATCCTGAGTCCATCTCCAGCCCCCTGACTACTCCCCCCACTAAGGCGCACCCCTATTCATTCTACACCCAGACTGGGTATCCTGTGGTTTCTAATCCATCTGCCCCCACACACATGCAGTACCTACCCAACCTACTCACCACAGGGCAAGGACCAGGCCAGAGCCATAATGAGGTCTCCCAGATAGTTGGGATGGCGGACCATACCCCACCACCCAGACACTAGCAGCTGCTTCCCCGTGGCTGTAGCGATGGTCTCAAGGCCTGGGGGAAGACGGGTAGTGGGATGGGTGACCCCCAGGAAGCCCAGCTGCCCCACCTCACTCATGGCAACCTAGAAACAGCTCACCGGCCACTCTGGGGTCAGAAGGGTTCTTTCGGAAGGTGTTTTTCTGGGAGTTGGCTCCACGGAAGATGTAGTAACCAACAGCTGCGGGAAAGCATGAGCAGGCAGTCAGGGTTGAGGGCCACAGGCTTCTGCCTGACCCTGATCATCCCCACACACAGCCTAAACCCAGTCTGCCTGGACCCCGGGACCCAGCCCCCGGCTTTAGAGAAGAGCGTGATGCTTAGCACCTACCTAGTGGGTGCTGAATAAACAATGAAAGACCAGCTGGCATGGCTCAGTGGTTGATCGTCAACCTATGAACCAGGAGGTCACAGTTCCATTCCTGGTCAGGGCACATGCACACAGATTGTGGACTCTATCCCCAGTGTGGCGTGCAGGAGGCAGCCAATCAATGATTCTCTCTCATCATTGATGTTTCTATCTATCTCTCCCTCTCCTTGCCTCTCTGAAATCAATAAAAATATATAAAACATAAGAAAGGGGAGGGAGAATGATGCATGCACCCAGGCTGCTTCCCGTTCCTGACTGACCATTGACAAGGCAGATGACTGAGGCTGTGGGTAACTCCAGGGGCTGTGGGTGGTACAGCAGGAACTGGGCCTGCAGGCTGTAGGTGAAGGGTACCCAGGCTAGGTCCCCAAAGGCCAGCATGAAGCCAAACCCGTCGTGTGTGATGTCCATGGTGGTGAGTACAGCTTCCTGCAGGGACAGGACCCAGACGCACTTGTAGTCCCTACAGGGTCCTCAGGCAGTTTCCCCTTCTTCCCCTGAGCAATCCAAGCTCACCTCGTGCCAGAGGGCATCGCCCACATAGAGTAACTGGAAGCCATTGACCAGCCACATGGCCAGGGAGGGACTCCCCCGAAGTTCTGCTTCCTGTACCAGCAGAGCCAGGTTGATGAGGACCTGGGGGTTGGGAGGAGACAGCCCACAGTCTGTCCCTAGCCCATCTCCACTGAGTGGGCAGCACCCGGGTGGGGCAGTGGCCAGCTTCTCCCCATCTAAGTGTCAGCCACTAACTCTCCAGCTCTTTGTCAAATGAACCCAGCCGGTTCCCAGAGAGCCTGCAATGGAGGTGTTTCCAGCTGTTTTCTCTCGCCTTATCCTGTAGTGTTGTTCCCTTTGGGAGAGCAGCATGGGGTGTAGGCGGGTGCTGCAGGCTTGAGAGTTAAAACAGACCTGGTTTTGAATTAGCGTCCCCGCTTGGGCAAGTTGCTTAACCTCTCTAAAGCCCGCCTTCCCCACCCTCATGGTGGCAATGGAAATAATTAGGGACCTGCCCTTAGAATTGCCTGAGGATTCATGGGAGTGACACACAGGAAGTGCTCGACAATGGTGGCTAGCAGTCAGCCTGTAGTGAGCACCCCCATCTGGCAGCAGCAGGCTAGGTGCTGTTACCCCTTCTAATCCTCATAATCATCTAAGGAAGAAGCTCTTTATCCCGTGTCATACATCAGGACACAGTCTGGCACTTGGCATTCCTCCTGGCTCTGAGTGAGGGTTCCAGGGTGACATGAGGAACCTTTGGGAAACCCTGACCACAGTCCAGCACTGACTATCACCAAGAAACACAGTTGGTATGTCAGTCAAAGACACCAGTGATGGACAGGTTGCTAAACTCTGCTCAGATCTAAGTTCTGCACTACTTTGACGAGCAAGCAGCATAGGACCACTCTCCCTTCTTGAAGTAGATTTGTGCACTTGACTGCTTCATTTAAAATTGCACCTCGCCCTGGCTGGGTGGCTCAGGTGGTTGAAGCATCATCCAAAAAGTTTGGATTTTGATTCCCAGTCAGTGCAGTTTCCATCCCTGGTCGGGAGGCAACGGATCAATGTTTCTCTCTCACATCAGTATTTCTCTCTCTAAAAATCAATAGAAACATAGCCCTGGTGAGGATTAAAAAAAATTGCACCTTTTCTTTCCTGACTTGCTTTTCTCCATGGTACGCAGCATCCCTTGACTTGCTATATATACTTTTTTTGTCTGTCTTTCCCATTAGAATGTAGGTTCCATGAGGACAGTTTTTTTTTTTTTTTCCTGTAATTTTCTCATATCCCAGCACCTACAGTATTTCCTAGGACACATATTAGATTCAACAAATATTTGTGGAATGAATGAATGATGTCTGGGCAATACTGCACCTGTCCTGCCCAGGAACTGCTCACCCGCCCCACCCCTCCTGCTGGCGCAAGTCCCACTGGGTCATGCCCAGCATACCCAGCCGATGAGGCCAGGCCGCAGTTCGCAGAAGTATTTGCAGTCAAAGGAACCGAAGCGCGGGTTGAGCTCCCGTCCCAAGAAAAAGTCGTAAACGGGATTGCCTGGAGAACAATGGAGAGTGAGGCTGCAAGCTAGCACCCCTGTCCGCCTCCATCTGTCCCCACTGGAGCCCCTCTCACCTGAGTTCCCTCCAGGTGCCAGGGCGGAGGCAGGGGCCATTAGCGCCTTCAGATAGAGGAGGAGGCTGAAGATGAAGGCCGTGAGGGTGGCCACCCACGCCAAGGGCAGGAGCATTTCCGTGAGCATTCCCAGGGGCAGCCCAGCCGACACCCCCAGGCCCACCAGCAGGGCTGTCAGCACCAGGGCCTGGAAGCCTGAACCCCAGCACAGGGTGAGTCCTGAGGACTAGCCCCCCCCCACCCCCCCCCCCCCCCAAACACTGCTCTAAGCCAAGAGGTCACAGACCTCGACCCAAGCCATTTGGCTGACACCTTAGCTTTTAGGTCACGTCAGCGGCTGCTGTGGCGAGAGCAGCAGCAAATGCGGCAGGAAAGGGTGGAGGGGCGGGGTGTGCAGGAGAGAGGCCCCAGGTCTGTCCTGGCGGCGCAGGCACCAGAGCCCGGGTCGGGTTGATCCCCTAGACCTGCAGCCCCACCCCACCCGCGCCACTCCAGCGAAGGCCCCGCCCCAGGCACCGTTAATGGGGTAGCGCAGGCGACTCTTGTCCTTCAATTCCTGGCCCTCCGCCATCTGCAGGCACAAAGGGGCTCCGATGAGGGCTGAGGGTGCCTTTCTTCTCGCTGAGCCCGACCCTCCGCCCTCCTCCCACGCGCGACCGCGAGGCAGGTCCGAACCTTGCGCGCCGGCAGCAGGTAGAAGGCCGCCTGCAGGCCCAGCCAGGTGAGCCACAGCAGCAGCGCCCCCGGGCTCCACAGCGCCCCGGGCGCCGGCGGGTGGGGGGGCAGGCCCAGGAGGCGCGCCGGCCCGGAGCGCGCCACCAGGAGCAGGTGGAACATGGTGGCGGGGAGCAGCAGCATCAGCGCCGCAGCGCCTGGGGAAGGGGCCGATCGCGTCAGGGGCCCGCTCCCCAACTCTCCCCACCCCGTCAGCATCCCATCGCCGGGGCCCACACCCCGTTCCCAGCCTCAGCACCCTTCCCTAACTTCCGCCTGGTCCCGCCTCCGGACTCCCCCCTCTCCACAGACCCCCCCTCCAGACACTCCCACAACCCCCTGCCCCCCGACACCCCTCAAAGCCCCCCGATTCCGCCCCATCCCGCTCGTAGTTCACTCCTCCAGTTTCCCTTTGAGGACCCTCTGGCTCCAGGTCCCCCCTTCTTTGCCCCATTACCCAAGGGTCCCCCGAATTCCAGCGGGGCCCGGGAGCCCTGAGGGGCCATGGTCTCCGCTCCGCCTGGAGGTGGGGGTTCACAAAAATCCGCCAAGGGAACACCCTCCACCCCAACCCCCAGATGGACTCGGTGACGAATCCGTCCCCTGTGGCCAGCACCTGTCCCGGGCGGCGCTCGGACACAGCGCATGTCCACCCTGAGGTCTTTAAACGGGCCCGCCCCCGGCCCATCCTGAGCCCAGCAGATGAGCCAATCGGCTCTTGGGGGCGAGTCCGACGCAAGCATCTCGGAGGCAGAGTCTCAGCCTCACAACTCCACCCCCTCAAGTCCCGCCCCTGCAAGCCAGAGGGAGGAGACGGCACATCTTTATTTTTCGGGTCTTGCGGTAAGAGGGGAAGGGCCGCGGGGACTGGAGGTCCAGGGATGCGCGGGTTGGGGCAGCTGGCCAGCCTGTGCATGACAATGGCCTGGCCTAGCCGCGCTCGCAGATGACCTCTACCACACTGGGTTCCATGGGCACTGGGTCCGGGCATCGCAGGGCAGCTGAGGCCACCACCTCGTCCAGCAGCAGGTGCACAAGCTCCTCGTCGGCCACGAAGCGCCACAGGTAGAGCTGCAGAAAGTGGCAGTCCACCTGCACCTGCTGCAGCCCAAAGCGCCCGAAGGTGCGCAGCCGCACACACTCCAGCAGCGTCTTCAGGCTGATCTTGATGATGCCCGTCAGCACTGACACCTGCAGGAAGGGACACGGGGATGCGGCTCAGGACCGTGGGTGTGGGGGAAGGGCACCCACGTTAGGGCCAGGGACACAGTAAGACGCCAGTAGCTGCAATGGCATGGAAAGCCCAGGGAGGGAGGGAGGGATACGAGATTAGCCTCGTCATCTGGAGGGAAACACAGGGACTGTCCAGCAACCATAGGCAGAGATGGGGGTCAGCAATGACGGGGGGCTGGGGGTTTACTGAGTCAGAAGAACACGGGGTCCCCGAGTGTGGGCTGGGCGGGACTGAGACCATGGTGTGAACAGGAACCCTGGAGGACCCAGGACCGCTGTGGGAACTAGCAAAGAGCCAGAGAGACATGCTGAGCAGCACCCACACCCAGGCGGGGAGCACACCAAGGCCGGGGCAAAGGGCCATGGGATGGTGATGGTGGGGCTCTGGATACTCGCTCCCGGAAACACCCCTCAGACAGACTGGGGGGATAGAACGCTAGGGCTCCCTGGCCGGTGTGGGGACTCTGGAAGGGGGGTTCACTGGTGACTTCAAACCTTGTTGAACTCAACAGGGCTGAACACATCAATACGCTCAGAGAACAGCTTCTGGATGTTGCTCAAGAGGTTGGTGTCCATTGGGGCACTGGATGGGGGGGGAGGGGAGACAAGCATTCAGAGCCCACCCTGCACCCGTTAACCTTTGTCCCTTCCCCCAGGGGCTAGTCTGACCAGCAGACCTGGGTGTATAGCTGGGTGCATAGCGGCCCTGCTGCCGGGAGCTGCTGTACACCGAGAAGGTCCTCTTGCTGGAGTCACTGCTCTGGGCCTTGCGGACACCCTCTTCGTACAGGAGCCCCACCTGGTGGTGGAAGGAGACACTGCAAAGAGGCCAGAGTACAGGGGACCTCCAGCTCACCAGGTGCCCTGGGCAAGGGCTAAGGATGCCCTAAGCTACACTCACTTACTACAAGTCACACTTGTTACCAGAATCACAGGTAGTCCCGGCTTGGTACCTCACTGTCACCCAGTCTCTATTTACAGAAGTAGTGGAGTGGGGTAAAGGCGAGACATAAAGACACTGAGGCCCTTATTTTCTGGGTGACTCGGCCTCGGCTTCCTCATAGGAATGGGGGTGATGATGCCACAATCTGGGGCTGAGGAGGAATGAGGCCACGGATGCAGGTGCTGCCTGGTCCCTGAAGTCGTGACCCTCAGAGGGTGTTTCCCAACACCCCCTCGCCCTGCACCCTCGGGCTCCCCTGACCAGCACCTGCACGTCAATAGCCGTCGTGTCCTCCACCACCCGCTTCATGACAGCGCGCACGTTCCGGGGCTCCAGGGTACTGAGCCAGTCCCGCGTCTCCACGCTCTTGCGCAACATCTGCGATATGACCAGGCCCTGCACCTTCACATAGTGGGTCAGCAGCCGCCGTGCCGTCTCCCTGGCCTCTGCACACAGTGTGCTCACAGGTGTCACTGGAGACTGGTCCTGAGCCAGGGATGCAGAGGACAAAAAGGTAGTGGGTGCTGGGGGAAGCTCAGGGGCCACTGCCAACCAGGAGCTGGGCACAGGGGAGGTTGGGTTGCGCACAGGCAGCTGGCCTCACCGTGAGGGCACTGCCTAGCCTCCTGCTTTCCCAGCACCACCACCCCCTATCCTGCTATGAGCTGGCCGTTCACCTGCACCAGAAACTGTTCATCAGTGAGGGTGAGAATGTAGGAGATGGTGGCCGTCTCATAGTCCAGGCAGAGGCGGGAGAGGAGCAGGAGCAGGGCGGGTGGCGTGGCACCTCCCTTCTCCCCAGGGCTGTCACAGAAGCTCTGAGCCGTCTGGCACATGGACCGGATGAAACCCACGATGAGGCCCTCACGGACGCCCTGGCTGCAGAACTCGCCCTGTGAGGAGGAAGGGCCGGGTATACAGCAGGTCCCCTCTTCCAGGCAGGGGCTGCTAGTGATCCTCTGCTGGAACCCTAAATCTAAATGCCCTGGCCCTTCCCCATCCCTCCAGGCTCTGTCAGTATTCCTCACAACTGCCTGAAACCACACCTAGAGTGCCTGGGGGCAAGCACTGTGTGCCCTGGTGGCTACCAATCTGCAGAATGAATAAAAGAATGCCCAGAAAAAGAAAGTGCCCAGGGGCAGGCCATACCCGGAAGTAGGGCTTGTTGGAGAAAGACACCTCCTTGGCGGTGAAGAGGTGTACAGCAGCCAGCGAGGCCTTGATGTGGCTCAGGATGGAGCTGGCCACATTGGCCAGCAACTCGGCCAGGCCAGGGCCTTCCTTCCCGGCCAAGCGAGGTGCAGCCAGCGCCTGACGCACGTCCGTTAGGCAGCCCAGGAAGGCCGCCCGCAGGCCCTGCAAGTGGTGGCCCAGGCGCTCCCGGGCTACTCGCTCCACGATCTCTGTGGCAGCGTCGGCCAGCCCAGCAGCAGCAAGCAGAGCGCCAGGTGCTCGCAGGCGCCGGTGGAAGCGGTCTAGTGCCCGCACCAGCAGCGAGTTGTCACTGCCACCTTGCTCCTGTGCCAACCGCCTCTCCACCAGCGCAAAGTAGCAGCCGCCCAGCTCCTGGGCAAAGGCCGCCAGCTTCTCCGCACCTGCCGGGCCCTGGGCCGCAAACAGCTCCTGGTAGGCTGTGGCCACCTGGCAGAGGCCACCCACAAAGCCGCTGCCTCCGTGGTCGGTAAATTCTAACACGTCAGGGGCAGGAGGGGAGGGCCCCAGCTCTGCCTCCAGGCTTCTCAGCTCTTCCTCCAGCCGCCCTCGGGCATGTGCCAGGAACTCCTCACACAGCTCCTCTGCGGGCTCGCCCAGGGCCAGCAGCAGCTCCACGCATTCCGCCTGCTCAGGGGCACCGGAGCCGCCCTCCCTACCAGGAGGAAGATGGCAGGGTAGAGCAAGAAGACAGAATTTGGGGTGGGGCTGGGGGAGAAGGGAAAGTGCAGGGCAGGGGTAGGATGGGGGCCCAGAGGCCACACCTGAAGCGCTGCCGTAGCTGCTGGGCCAGGCGAGCTGTGATGACCTGGCAGTCATCCTGGATGGCACGGAACGAGGGCAGGTGCTGGTACTGCTGCAGCACGGCTCGCGCACGCGCCTGGTAGCGCACCGCCTGCCCGTAGGCGCCCAGCTCCACGCACTTGGTGAGGCGCGAGGGCAGCTCGAAGAGGAACTGCAGCTTCCGCAGCAGAGCGTGGACCCCTGGGGGGTGAGGGCAGGTGGTGTCAGCCTCAAAGCCCTGAGGGCGGCTCACTTGAGCACCTTCTCTGGGGCAGTGCCCACCTGCCAGCTTGGTGATGCGCTCGTGGCGGTCCTGCAGTGTGGCACTGATGCGCGCGCTGAAGTCTGTGATCACAGCCATGTTGGTGGCCAGCCGGTCCATCTCATCCTCCATCTTCCGGAAATCATTCTTCATCTTGCGGATGGTGTCTGCCAGGGCAAAGGCGCAGGAGAGGGAAAAGGAGATGGGGGGGCGCAGTGACAGGTGCAGCACTCAGCCTGAGGACACAGCACAGGTGCTCTCACACACGCCCTCTTCCCAAAGGCCCTGAGCCCACTACCGCCCTGAGGCACTAACGGCTGCACTGACGTTTGGCGTGATGCGGCTGCAATGGTGCCGGGTCACAGTAAGTGGGGGAGGGGTATCATGTCAACGCAGCAGGTGTTTCCCGAGCACCCCTTGTGTGCCCCTAGCCCTGGGGCAGTGGGGAGACAACTCACAGTTCCTGCCCTTGGGAGACGCCCAGGGCCAAAGGAGGGCACAGGGCACCTGCAGAGACCTGTCTGCTCTTTCCCAGGGGCATCCTCCGTGCCCAGTGCACTGCCTGGCACTGAGGAGACAATAAATACTTGTCCACCTTTATCTCCTTCAGACTTCCCAAACCCTCCACCTGCCTCCAGAGCATGGTCGGTCTTCTCGGAAGGGTCTTTCCCTTTTGTCCGACAGAAACCTGACCAAGGAGGCTGTTCTTCCTCCCACACCCAGGCACCTCAGGGCCTGGCCCCTTCACGAACGCTCCCAGACAGTCCCACTCCTCCCTGCAAGACCCCTGCTTCTTTGAAGACCACGCCATCAAACGATCCCCCTCCCCGTTGCTGTCCCTGTGTCCTCCTTCCATGCCTCTCGGTTCTGATCAGTCACCTCCCTGTGGACTCAAACACCCCTTAGATGAGCCTGGGGGACATCCTTGACTCTCTGTCCTCTGACCGCCTCGCTTCCACCTTCTCGCCTCTGCCTCATCTGTGCCACCCTCCCCTCGTCCTCAGCAAGAACTGCCTCCCCTGACCAGGGCTTGACCATGCAACCTTGGCATATTGGGGAGGCACTCTAACCAACACAGCTAGCCAGCCAGGGCAGCTCTGTGCCCCCTAATAGCACACATTTTCTGTTTCTCTGCTTAATTACAAAGACGAAAGGGCCCAGCCGGTGTGGGTCAGTGGCTGAACACTGATCCAGGAACCAACAGGCTGCTGCTTTGATTCCTGGTTTCCCCAGTCGGAGCCCTGCAGGAGGCAGCCGACTGATGAGGTTCCTCTCCCATTAATGCTTCTCTTCCCATCCCTCTCCCTTCCTCTCTGGGAATTAAGGACAGGATGAAGGAAAGAAGGAAGGAAGGAGGGCAGAGGCAAGCCCCTCCTCAGGACAGACCTGGACCAGAGAAGAAAGCTCCCACGAATGAAAGGAGCTAACCCTGGCTGCGGCATCCTTAGTGCCAGGTGTTCCAGGTACAGCAGATTCATTAACTTCATTTTCTCCTTCCTCCCCTGGGGTGCTCAAAACAACACTCTGGCCCTGGCTGGTCTGGCTCAGTGGACAGAGCATTGGACTGCGGACTAGACGGTCCCGGGTTCGATTCCAGTCAAGGGCACATGCTTGGGTTGCGGGTTCGATCCCTAGTGGGGGGGTGGGGGGGCATGGAGGAGGCAGCTAGTCAATGATGCTCTTTCATCATTGATTTTTCTATCTCTCTCCCTCTCTCAAATCAATAAAAATATTTAAAAAAACAAACAAACAAACAAACACAACACTCTGAGAGCAGCTGGAATTTGGATCTCCTCCTTCTAAAGCCCCTGACAGCTCTCAGGGGAGGAACGGGGAGGTGGGACGGAGGGAGCGCGCCCCCGGGGGACTCACCTGTGGCCGAGATGAACTTGTTGTAGTTCTCATAGACCAGGGTCTGCATGTCGCTGTCCAGGGCCCGGATCTGCCGCACCATGTCCGTCTCGCTGTCCATCAGCTGGGCCAGGGGGCACTCTCTGCGCAGCTGGAGGAAACGGGGTGTGTAGTGCTCAGGTCAGAGGGTTCTCGTGTCCCCAACCCTTGCCCCGAACTGGAAGGCTTTCGGTGCAAGAAAACCCTTTCCCCACCCCCGTCAGGAACCCGAAATGGCGTCTATAGTGGCACAGCTCAGGAGTTACAGGTTTGGGGGACCATATTTGGGGTTTGTCAGCCTTTGAAATCCTCAGCTTCACCCAAGGCCCAGCCCCGAGCTGTGAGCGGCGGGGCCACGCCCGCGACCCGCCCGTCAGCTCAGGGGGCTCAGACCCACCCAGACTCCCCACGCCCCCTCGGGCTCCAGCTTCGCGCCGGCTGCCTGGCCGAGGGTCGGCTACTTTCACGACCCCCTGCTTCTTTCACCTCCGTAAGAGTCGGCGGCATGTTCTGGGGGTGCACTATATCGGGGCCTGGTTCCCCCCACATACACTTACCTTGTCCAGATACACTTCCGGGTCGAAGTGCGCCCCGTTCAGGTCTGTCGGGTCCAGGGGGTCCGACCCCGGGGGGCGCCCCGCCGCCTCCCCCTCCGAGAGGCCGTAGTAAAGCTTCAGCATCCCGTGCGCCTTCCTGCGACGCTCCGGAGCCTCGGCCTCGGGCCCCTCCGGGGAGTCCCCGGGGCCAGAGCCCGGGCCGGGCCCCGCGGCTGCAGCCGCCATCGCCCCCACTGCAGCCCCCGGCGTGAGGCTGGGAAGGGGCCTGGGAGGAGGCACTTCCGGGAATCCTAAAGTGGTGGAAACGAGGTAGTCCTTCAGGTGAAACCTTCCCCCGCCGTCCTGGGTCCTTCCAGATTAGAGTTCCCCCGCATCTTTCTTCCTCGAGCGAAGAGGTTCCGAGAGAGCCCTGGTTACCCCAGCTTCTCAGGTGGAGGGAAGGCAGGTAGTGGCTCCCAACCCCGCTCCCCGGCTCCCCCATTTCCCCGCTTCCCGGCCCCCCGACTCCACTGCTACCCCGCTCTCCCCCCCACCCCGAAGACAGGACCCGCTCTCTGTAGAGCCAGAGAGAGCTTGTGCCTGGCCTCCTGCCACTGCCTGGGTTCCATTGCCACCCCAATTCCCAAAATTGGGGTACATTCTTCACAGGGGAGTTGCGAGTGTTAAATGCACTTACAGTACGCCACTCGGAGCCTCTAGAGCAGCCTCTGGAAGCCTGGTTCTCTGACGTGCATCAGAATGACCTGTGGTGTGTTTTGAGACTGGGCTTCCTCCAGACCTAGCTCCTTTTTAAAAAGTCCCCAGGGAATTCTGGTGCGCTTACATATACCGTGTTTAGATCTTAAGTGACTGATAGGATGTGCTGAGTGAGGGGTCGAGTGGAGACGACTATAATTCTCAGGTTTGACTTGGGTAAAGGTGCAGGCCGGCTCACCAAGATGAAGAGCTCAAGATGACAGGGGGTGACTAGTTCACACTGAGACCTGCTAAGTTGAATGGAACCGCGACCGTTTGGTGCAGGGGAGGACGCTCTGTTGGTACGGCGTGGTCCATGCACTGAGAGGTTGTAGGTTCAATTCCCAGTCAGCACAGCACATATATCCAGTTTGCCAGCTCGATCCCCAGTAGGGAGCATGAAAGAGGCAGCCAATTGATGTTCCTCTCTCTCTAAAATAAACAAAAGCATATATATGTATATGTACATTTTAAATGGCACCGAGCTGGGAGCCCTAATATAAAAATATTTATTTGTATTCAAAGGAGAACTGAGGTGCAAACAATTGTTTCAACAGTGGGACCATGGCCGGGCATTGGGTCATCGCCCCTTCAACGTGTCAGGAGGGAGCTCTGAGGGGCTGTCGTGATGAGTGCCACTGGGCAGCAAGCATGGACGGAGAGGTCAGGCTCTAACCCCACCCACTGGAGGCGGAAGACTTTGGGCCATGACCTGACCTGGGACCTGATGTCCCGGGCAGACAGGCGGGTGGCAGTGGGGGTGCACACGTTTAACACTAAGTCCTCCCTCTTCTACTTCAGTTGCTGGGAACTTACACGTCCCTTTACACCATTTCTGGCCATTTTTCAGGCTGACTTTGTTGACAGTCTTGGAGTTTGTTTGTTTTTAATAAATTTATTGATTTTTTTACAGAGAGGGAGAGGGATAGAGTTAGAAACATCGATGAGAGAGAAACATCGAACAGCTGCCTCCTGCACACCCCAACTGGGGATGTGCCCACAACCAAGGTACATGCCCTTGACTGGAATTGAACCTGGGAGCTTTCAGTCCGCAGGCCGACGCTCTATCCACTGAGCCAAACCAGTTAGGGCTTGGAGTTTTTGGTTTTAAAAAAATATATTTTTATTGATTTCAGAGAGGAAGGGAGAAACATCAATAAGAATCATTGATTGGCCGAAACCGGTTTGGCTCAGTGGATAGAGCGTCGGCCTGCGGACTGAAAGGTCCCAGGTTCGATTCCGGTCAAGGGCATGTACCTGGGTTGCGGGCATATCCCCGGTGGGAGATGTGCAGGAGGCAGCTGATCGATGTTTCTCTCTCATCGATGTTTCTAACTCTCTGTCCCTCTCCCTTCCTCTCTGTAAAAAATCAATAAAATATATTTTAAAAAAAAATCATTGATTGGCTGCCTTCTGCGTGCTCCACACTAGGTGCTGAGCCCACAACCCAGGCATGTGAGGAATTGAACCCATGATCTCCTGGTTCATAGACCGACGCTCAACCACTGAGCCACACTGGTCAGGGGAGTTTTTTCCTCTTACATGTAGGGAGGAAATGTTTTTTTCTTGGCTTCTAACTGTCCCTTCTCATTCCACAGCCACAGGTAGAATTAGATTGTAGTCTCAGTTCTGACTCCCTCACTCATCAGCTGTGAAAGCTTGAGCTAACAAGCCCTCTCTGTACCCCCAATTTGTGTGTAAAATAGAATTTATGCCACCAGCCCCAGCTTTCTCATGGGACTCTTGGGATGAGAGACATGGGTGTGAAAACCTCTGAGTGCCGGAAGGCGGCAGAGGGGGAAGCTGGTCAGATCAGGTCCCTGAACATGTGGGTAGAGGATGAAAACCAGTTTTTCTTAGGGCCACACCTAAGGGGCATGGGGAAGGTCCCAGGACAGCCATGGAAGATCTGCCACCCCTCTCCTCCCCTCGGTTCTTCTCTGTTAGGTGTTGAAGCAAATACCTGGAGCTTGTGAGCCCAGGCCTCACCTCTCCTGGGACCCCCTCCCACGCCCCCTTTCCCGAGCTGCAGTCCTCCATCTGTAGCGTGCCCACACCAACTCCTCAGTGGAACTGTTGAGAGGACTCGGAGAGAAGACATGCAAAGTGCAGAGATGGGATGTGGAGACGCTGTCCCTTCAACACAAGACCCTACTGATCTATACCTTTAGCCCACCGCCCCTCCACAATTCAGAGCGCCCCTGGCCACCCATGAAACTCCTGTATTGGCTGAAACCAGCCTGTGTTCTAGAACCTTGTCTCCTAAATGATCTCCTGGTTCTAGAATCCCACTGCTATTTGAGATGGCACGCTCTAGAAGCAGAGGGGTCAGCTGCTCTTCCTGGGCGTCGTCTGCTCGCTCAAGCTCCACCGCCCCGTCTGTGCTGCCGCCAGGATGCGATGGCAGGACCGCATTGCTGTGCTCTTCCTCCCGAAAGGCATGATGCTCACCGTGGCTGCACTGCTGCTCTTCCTCATGCACCTGGGCATCTTCGCCAGTGACGTGTACAACTTCTGCTTCACCTACCGCTACGACCGCATGAGCTTCCGCTATACAGTTGTCCTGATGGTGGGCCAGGGCAGGGGCTCAAGGGCTGGTTGGGGGAGGCCCAGGGGCTGATGGAAACCCCGGCTGTGCCAGGGGGTCACTATCCCACTGGATGGGGCCTACAGTTTTCCAAGGTGATCAGCATCTGCTGGGCCGCCATGGGGTCACTCTACGCTGAGATGGAAGATTACAAGCTTGTTCGGAGCTTTGCCCTGACCATCCTGAGTGAGTGAGGGAACGGGGACCTTTGGAACCCTGAGAAGTGGCAGGGAAGCCTGATGGGGGCTCTCTCCTCCGCTCAGTGCTCAACGGAACCATGTTCTTCAACCGTCTGTCCCTGGAGTTTCTGGCCATGCAGTACCGGGAGGAGAGCCACTGAGGCTGGGGGATTGGGTTGAGAAGGGGGAAGGAAAAGGAGGCTTTGGGAATTTGAATAAAGTCTGCCATTTATTTCCACCTGTCAGCTCCCTCATGGGTTGGGGGTGGGAGGCCAGAGACCCAGGGGAAGCAGGTCAAGACAGACACTTGATCTGCAAGGACCCCAGGCCCAGTCTACAGCCACTCTAGTGGACTCGGCTTTGGGTCTGGGATCTTAGTGTCTCAGACTTAAGAGGAGCAGCAAAGGGCCCTCAGACCGGCCCAGCTCCCCTTTTCAGGGCCCCAGGTCCTAGGCTGGCCCAGCCTCAGGAGGGACCCACACGGATGTGAGGGTTCATGAGTGGGTCCAGGTTGGGATCATTGTCAGCTGCAGCCCGGCCCAGGCGAGACATGAGGGCAAGAAGGGCCAGGAAGCCCAGCAGTCCCAGCAGCAGCAGCAGCCCCGCCCGCTGGAGCAGGGTCAGCGGCCGCTTACGAGACCCGTCCCGGCTCCTGGGGGGACGAGGGGAAAGTCAGACCAGGCCCCAGTCTCTGGTGGCCCTGTGGCCCGGAGAAGAGCCCTGGTCATGATGCTCATCTTCGGGCCCCAGCACCACCATTCCTGAGCCTCACTCATTCCCTCAAGTGTGCCATGGGGATGACCATCCTGTCTCTGCCCACTACAAGGGTGACTGTGCAGCTTGAACCAGCTGAGGCGATGACTGTTCTGGAAACTGGAATGTGTCAGGCATGGGGACAGGCATAGATTGGATGGTGTTGAAGCAGGAAGGGGCCTCAGAGAGCCTGAATGCAAACCTCATATGTAAGGGCCAAGCGAGAGCCCGAGAGGGCAGACCCAAGACTTTTATTGTCAAGCTGAAGCCTCTCTACACAGCCTCAACACTGGGTACCCCGGTCAAGCCCCTTTTGTCATGAAATCTTTGTGCCCGGGGCCTCTGGCTCTCACTGCCTTTCCTCCCGCCTCCTGGCATCCTACCCCACGTAACCCGGTGTACCTGAGCAGCTGGGCCAGCCAGCCCAGGGCAGGCCTGCGACGGTACTTGTCATCATCGCAATCCCTGTGGAGGCCTGGTGCCCGATCATCATCCCGTGTGTCATACACCTTCCTTGGGGCCGAGGCTGCAAGGGCAGAGCCACGAGCATTCACAGGCTCAGGGAACTGCTCCACCGCAGGGTGCGAGGGGAGGCAGGAGATCCTGGCCCTTCGAAGCCTGACACTGTATCTCAGAATTGTGGGTAGGTAACGTCTGTGCTTGGAGTGAGGAAGGGTCCCTCTGGTGGGTCTCTGGGGCCCTGAGCTCCCTCCACCCTACTCCATCCCCTGGCCCAGACAATCCTTGGCTCACCGTGAGTCAAGGGATCGGAACTGCCCATGTGGATCACTGTGTGCTGCTCAGGTCGGTTGGGGGGCGCAGGGGGCCGGGGGGCTTGGCTGTAGAAGGCGGGGGCAGTGGAAGTGCTGGCTACCTCTTCTTGTGCCGAGGTACTGGCTGTGGCAGGAAGACAGCTGTCAGCAGAGCAGGGAGGCAAGGGCCCCAACAGTAGGTGGAGACCACCACTCACCATTAAAGCTGGACCAGTCAGAGAAGTCAGAAGTGTTGAGGGGCTCGGGCTCCGGGCTCACCACCTCATCGATCTGGAGGAAGGAACCTGTCTCACCAGGCTGCTCAGTGCGGTCCCCACTCCCTTATGTGGCCCAAGACAGATGGACAGACAGACAGAGGGACTCTCACCAGAGGAAGGCCCAGTCCTGCCCGGGCCCAGTTGACCGTGGTCAGCTTCTCTCTCAGCACAGAGGCCACAGGGCCAACCAGGTTGCTTGGGGGGAAGATGGGGCCACTGCAGCTGGGACACTGGTAGCCAGCAGGCGCTGTATTTCGGGGTAGCTGGGCAGCACGTTCATTGAGGCAGGCCCAATGGAAGAGATCTTAGGGCCCGTGAAATAGCAGAGAAGAGGCATGAAGAAGAAGACACTTTAGGCTCCTCGCCCAGCAACAGCCCCCAGCCCCCTGCAGGGATCTACACACACATACGTGTAGCCCAGAGCCTCCTCCTTCCCATCCTCACTCTAGGTCCATGTCATCAGTGTTCCCTAAGCCTTCAGCCTTATTGGCTACCGCCATCGCCCTAAGTCAAAACAGATGCCACAAAGTTCCCCAGCCCACTGTGGCGTGGGTCTGGGTGGGAAGAATTTGCCAATCAACAACAGTTTCAGAAAAGCTTCCTAGACATGCACACAGGCACACGTGTGCTTGTACACACCCATGGGCACAAATATACATGGGCTTATAGATACATAATCAAACACAAATGCCATCCTGGTGGCTGTACTTACAGACACATCAACTCACACGTACACATCTATACATTCACTTGTTTGCTAACACTTGAGCGCCCTCACCCACACATTCTCCTGCAACTCCACAACACACCTGTAGTCATGTTCACACACGTTTACCCACTCACGTATAAGTACTAATGAACACACTAACACTTATGTGAAGACACCATGCACATAAAATTCATGCACATGTACCCACATCCTGACACTAAAAACACTTAAGTGGAGCTCACTCTTTTGCACTAGCTCCTTCAAAAAGTGGAACTAAGACCAACTGATGTGTCTCCTTCACGTCGATGTTTCTCTCTCTCTGTCTCTTCCCCTCCACTCTCTAAAAATGAATAGAAAAATATCCTTGGATGAGGCTTAACAACAAAAAAAGTGGAACTAAGACTCTTAGACCAGAGTCAGGTCAATGTCATGACACGTTTGCTGACTTCTTTCAGCAGACTTTACTGTGGGAAACTCATTTCTTCTCTGTTCAATCTTGGAATCAGCAAAGAATCTTTTTTTTTTTAATCCTCACCTGGGGATTTTTCCATTCATTTTTAAGAGAGGGAGAGGGAGGGAGAATGGGGAGAGAGAGAGAGAGAAACATTGATGTGAGACACATTGAGCCCTAGCTGGTTTGGCTCAGTGGATAGAGCGCCAGCCTGTGGACAGAAGGGTCCCAGGTTCGATTCCAGTCAAGGGCACATGCCTGGGGTTGTGGGCTCGATCCCCAGTAGGGGGCATGCAGGAGGCAGTCAGTCAATGATACTCTCTCATCATTGATGTTTCTATCTCTCCCTCTCCCTTCCTCTCTGAAATCAATAAAAAAAGAGAGAGACATATTGATTGGTTGGCTCCAGCATGCACTCCAACCTGGGCCTGGGATCAAACCTGCAACCAAGGTACATGCCCAAGATGGAATTGAATCCAAGATCCTTCAGTTCTTGGGCCAACACTTTAATCACTGAGCAAAACTGGCCAGAGCTCAGTAATGAATCCTGAATGCCTGAAAGCCCCATGCTTTCAGCTCATGCCTGGTCTGGCCAGCTAGTGCTCACAGACACAAACACACCCACAAGTTTGACTGACTTTCCCTCAACCCACAAGACTGGAGGGCTAGCAGCTTTAATTTTTAGGGAAAGACACCGAGGCCTAGGAAGGGAAAATGACTTGCCTTAGTAAACACAACATGTAAGTAACCCAGCAAGACTGGGAGCTCGGGCTCCAACCTCCTTAGCGAGGCAGTCTCACTGTCCTGCTGTTTGCGGAGGGCATGGAACCCAGCCACCAAGCTGGGCCTGTCCTGAAACCCCCAGGACGCACCATAACAGACAAGGCGGGTCGTCTCTCGCGAGGCCAGGGGTGTGTTGCACAGGCGGCAATTGGGGCTGTAGTCGCTATCTTGGAGCCACTGCAGGTAAGATTGAACGATGCACTGGAGTGGGAGAGAGAGGTCAAAACTGAGCAGGGGCTCCACAACCCAGCTACCTGAGACCCAATGGTCTAGCTCTCATCGCAGAGACTTCTTTCGTTCGTTCAATCAATAAAGGTTTACTGAGCACATACTGTGGGCCGGACTATGTCTTTAGGACTAGGGGTACAGCAATGAATCAGATGAAGTCCTTGCCCTCGTGGAGCTTCCATTCTAGCGCCTGGCGCCTCATGGATTTGGAAGAAGCCACTACTACCTGCCCTCCCAGTGCCCTGCTCAGCCGCTCTTTTCAATCACCTTGGCGTGATTGGCGACCAGGCAGTGCTCGCAGACGTTGACCCGGTGTTCGAAGCAGAATAGGTTTGTCACCTTCCTCTTGGGGCACTTGCAAAGGCCCATGGTCCACCCTGAAGAAGGGGTCTGAGTTGGTAGGCAGCCAGGTTCTGGTGGCCGCCACTTAGGCACTCACCAGCCAAGTTCGTTTCTACTCCCCTGGACACTCTCCTGTTGGTGCCAGCCCCAATTTCCGGCCCGGCGCCCCTCTTCACTCCGGACCACGCCCCCAGCATAAATCCCTCCCCCGAAGACCCCCCCTCATTCCTCCTGAATCCCGCCCCGGCCAGGCTCCTCCAGCCGCGCCCCTCCGATACCCCCGGCCCCGCCCCCAGGGGCGCCTCCTGGGTCCCACCCCTCCAGGCCCCGCCCCCTTTCTCCACAGACCCCACTCTCAGTGTTACTGATGCACCGCGGCACCGGTCCCGGCGAGCGGGAGCGCTGGTCCGAGGGGTAGACACCGCGCCCCGTCGACCTCCGGCTCAGCTCTTTCCAGCGCCGGCCGCCCCGACTATCCCTCCGCTGCCACGTCTCTTCCGGGTGCGGCGCGTGCTGATGACGCCAGCACGCCACTGGCCCCGCCCCTGAGACGCTTTACGTGGGTGACGGGAAGAGACGCGGAGAGCGGACCGTCTTTCCCCCTCCCGCCTTGCGTCACTTCCGCTTCCTCACGGGCGAGGCGGGTAGTTCGAACGTTTCTGCTTCGAAGGAGCCTGGCGGTTGGCGCGAGCCCCACCACCCTCGGTGGCGGCGCGGCGAAGGTCGAGACCAAGATATGTCCGAGAGGCGGACGCGGTCCGGCGGGGCCGCCCAGGGCTCCGGTGAGCGGAGGGCGCGCGGGAGAGATGGGGCCCAGGTGCTTGAGGGACGCCGTTCCGTGAGGGAGGCCCTCCCCCTACCGCCTGAAGAGGCTCGGACCGGGAGGGCGCCCCCGACGGGCCTGTTTGGGAACCTCGGTCTCTCTTTTCCAGGGCGAAGGGCCTCACCTCCTACGCAGTCTCTGCGGAGGTCTCAGCGGAAATCAGGCTCTGATCTTCCCAACATCCTCCCTGAAATCTGGCCGAAGGTGAGCCCGGGATTCCTCAGGCCCTTCCCCAGGCGCCGCCCTCCCCAGAGGCCCCTGGGCTAGTGTGGAACTCATGGTCACCCCTCCTCTCCAGGCACCTCATGCGACTCCCGTCAGAAAGCCCATCGTCTTGAAGAAGATTGTGGCTCATGCTGTAAAGGTAGGGCTGAGAGAGGGGTTGTGGGTGGGGAGCAGAATTGGGGGCTGGCTGTGTGATCCGTTAGCGTTGTCTCCACAGATCCCGTCTGTGCACTCGCCTCGGAGGAGCCCTCGGGTGAGTTCGTTTTCACCTGCTTTGCTGCGTGGAGTCCAGGACCTTCTGGAGCTGGGAGGGGGCGTGGTGTCCGCTCACATCGGCGGAGGGCGCTGTTTGCAGTATTTTGAAAGTTTGCCTTTGGACATCTGTATGCGTTGTTGATCTTGCTTCCTCCTTAGACTTACTAGGTCTTGATACCCTGGTGTCCTCCCCCATTTTCCTTCTAGCCCCCCCCCCCCAGGCCTTTACCCCTCTATTGTCTGTGCCCATGGGCTGTGCATACAAGTTCTTTGGTTGATCTCTTCCCACCCTCCCCTACGTATTGTCTACTTTTCTCCACTAGACTGCTCCATGGAGACGGGTTTTCTATGTTTTCTTCCCCGGTCACATTTTGGGGACAGAGCTGGCAGCGCCAGTAGGTGGCGGCAAGTCTTTTTGAGTCACAAAACCACACTCCTCAGAAGCAATGACCGGCTGTTCTTTTCTCCCCTTCCCCACGTCTATCTTAGTCTCATTTCTCTCCTGACCCGTCTCCTCTTTTCCTTTTAAAAGTGTGTGTCCAGTGGCTCTTTCCTTCCACCCTAAATCTCCTCGGGCCTCCTGGAAGCAATAGGTCTGAGTAACAGGGAGGCATTCTCTCTCCTGTCCCGGTAGATTGCTTTTTCCTTGGAAAAAGAAAACAATCCTCCTACCACGGAGCCTGCTCAGGAGGACCTCTTCCGGCAATGCAGTGTCCCTGCCACTCCCGTGCAAAGCCCAGAGCAGTCAAACTCCAGTGAAGGAGACCTGGACACCAGAGACTTGGAAATGTCCAAGAAAGTCAGGCGGTCCTACAGCCGGCTGGACCCCCTTCACTGTGCCTCCACCTCCACCTCCACCCCAGGCCGCCCATCCTGCTTTGGCTTCCAGAGGCTGCTGGGGACAGAAGACCTGGCCGGAGTCTCACCTTTGGTGTGTTCAAAGTTAACCGAGGTCCCCAGGGTCCCTGGGAACCCTTGGGCCCCAGACACGACTCTCCCCGGAATTTCCCCACCCGTGAAAGAGAAAAAGAAGAAGAAGAAGGTGCCGGAGATCCTGGTGAGTGGGGCAGGGGCCTTCCTCTGCTGTCATGCAGACAAACGGGGAGATGCCGGGCACATGCTGGGCTGGGGCTCAGCTCTGGTTGTTTTGGGGGAAAGACAGCACCTGCGTGCAGGGTGTGGGTAGACATGCTCCAGACAACGTGTCCTCTTCCCCACTCACCTGCCTCCCATTTCTCTTCCCCCAGAAATCGGAGCTGGATGAGTGGGCTGCAGCCATGAATGCTGAGTTTGAAGCTGCTGAGCAGTTTGATCTCCTGGTTGAATGAGATGAAACTGGGGCGCACCTAGCCAGACCTCCTTCCCCCTGTACATAGCCTCTTCTTCCTATGGAACAGACACTTGGGGTCCCCTTCCCTGGCCTTGCTACCTGTGCATGTGCTGTTGCTGCACGTGAGGTCTGCCCTTGAGTGTTTGTGTGGTGGCAGCTGTAGGAAATAGGGTTCGCCTGGCCGGTGTCCTGGCTGTAGTCAGTGACCCACCATCGTCTCCTCCCCACTTCCTGCAGTGTCCTGGCCAGCTTCCAGTTGGGCTACAGACTTGGGAGGGAGAATCCCCAGCCCAGCCGGAGGAGGCTACAGGGCTGGGGATTGTGGGTGAGAGCATCTCTCCTGTTGCTGGGGGATGTGTGGCTGCCCTGTGCCAGCCCCAACAGAAACGCATCAGCCCGTGTGGCTCAGTGATTGAGCATCGACCTACGAACAAGGAGGTCACGGTTCGATTCCTGGTCGAGGCACATGCCTGGGTTGCATGTTGAATCCCCAGTGTGGGGCGTGTAGGAGGCAGCCGATCAATGATTCTCATCATTGATGTTTCTCTCTCTCTCCAACTCTCCCTCTCTGAAGTCAATAAAAGTATATTTAAAAAAGAGAAACTGGCATCCGCAGCCAGAGCTGCCTCAGGCTTTCTCTCCTGAGTTGCCTTCTGTTGGTGGCTTGGTTCCATTTATGTAAAAAGGCTTGGGTTTTCTTAGATTCTGTAGATGGTCCAGGAGAGAGTTTGTGGATTTGGGACAGTTCTGTCTGTGAGGAAGAAGCTGGACACTCAGGCAGTAGAGTCGGGTTTAGGAGCGTGGGAAAGCCTTAGTTGGCTTTGGACCCTAGGCGTTTGCTCCTTAGAAGCTGTATTTTATATTCCTGTGTTCTGCTGTTGAGGTATTTGGTTAAAAACAAGGCTGATGGAGTGCTGGCTGTGTAGGGCAAAGGGTGCATTTGGGGGTGTGGCCCCAGGTACCACAGGTTCCAGCCTCTACAGAACCTGAGGCTCAGCGGGGAAGGGGCCCATGGCAGGAGGTGACCCCTCTTGTCATGCACACCTGTTTCTTACAAACTAAAGTTCACAGTCTATTCAGCTCTAGAACAAAAACATATAAGTTAAGCCGTTCTAGTCCCACTAGCATTTTGCAGCTACACATGTAAAGTTCTAGGAAGCTTTTCTCACGGTTCAGAAGGGGCAGGGGTTGATAGCAGTGTTAACCTTCAGCTTCCTTAGTGCCCTGTCACAGGAGGACACTGCCTGAGGCAGGTGCTAGGAGTTGAGCTAGGGGGCAGAGAAAGATCATCTTCGTGCTTTCAGGGAACCCCACTCCCACCATTTCTCTTCTCAATGCTGGTAAAGGTGTGCTTTCAAAGGCTGCCCAACCACACTTTGCTCCACCTCCCATGTTTTGAACCTTTGCACATTTACAGGTTTGTGGAAGTAGAGGCTAGTGAATAGCAGAGTGTCAGGGAAGATATGCTTGGTTCAGTTACCTGAACGGCGCTAATGAAACTCTTTACGATGCCTGGGAGTCCCAGACTACCTGTTCAACGCTTTGTGCTTTGTCAGATCTTGCAAGCAAGCCCCTTTGTCAGGGTGGGCCAGATGGCCTTGAGCTGGACCACACCTGAAGAATTCTTGTCCTCACCGGCTGGTGGGCAGGACTCCTGAGAATTGTTTTAGTCCTGCAGAGTCAGGAGTAGCCAGATGATGTTGAGTTGATGTCATTGCTGCAAACTTCTTCCTGAAAAACTAAGAATGTGGAGTTTAAGGGGAAATCTGTTCTTTGTTTTATTAATAAACCCGGTTGAAGCGTTTGTTTGTTCTGAGATTGTGTTTCTTTCGTTGGGTCAGAGGCAGAGCTGAGGGTGTGAGGCCCAGGAAGCTAAGCCTTTGGGCTGTGTCACAGGGTTGCCCCATCCCCCATGTCTTTTTCTGTCCAGATGCTCACACCGTTCTTCCAAGTCTGGGCTACCTGCCTCAAGGGGAGTTCCAGGATGAGGCTGCCAAAAGCTTCGTCCAGAGCCTGGGAACAAACCCTATCCCCCCATCCTGAGTCAAGCCCTTGTTTTCCTGTTACCGGTCCCCAGGAGCCTGCTCCTCACACTGGCCCAGCCTGGTGCAGAAGCCCCTGGGGAACTAGTCAGATTTCCATGCATTTCCATGCAGGTGGCACAAACCAGTCTTATCATGTCTCTACATTTGTCCTTGCCTCCTAGACCGAGCAAATCAAGACCTTTAAATTTTTAAGTTTCTACAGCCTTCCCACATCTCCCTTCTACCTCCTTACCTCACCCAGAGGAAAGCAGGTCCCTTTTTTCAAGGCCAAGCTTTCCACTTTGGCTTTTGATCCAATTCTGTCATCTGAGCCCTATTCCTCTCACAAGTCCTAAACAGGCTTGTGTTCATTTTATTAGAAACCACCCTAACCCAAAAAAGTTTTGACCAGCCTCTCCTTTTAGCTACTACCATTATTCCTTTTGAGGTTAAGCTCCTTGAAAAAAATGTTAGGAAATTGCTGCTTCTGTCCCATGTACTCTAGGTGCCTGCCCTCACTCATTTACTGCTCGGTGACCACATAATTCGCAATGCTACAGATTCAGGCCTCTGCACCCTGGGCCAAGAGCACCCTCCTTGGGGCCACCACACTGCTGGCCCCTTTCTTTGCTTCCACTGAAATGTCAGGACACCTAGGTTCAGTCCTGGACCCTCTTTTTTTTTTCTTTATTGATTAAGGTGTTATATATGTGTCCGTATCCCCCCATTGTCCCCCACCACCTCCAGCTCATGCCTTCAACCCCCTGGTGTCTGTGTCCATTGGTTAGGCTTATATGCATGCATACAAATCCTTTGGTTGATCTCTCCCCCTTACCCCTTCCCTCTGAGGTTTGACGGTCTGATCGATGCTTCTCTGTCTGGATTTTTTTGTTGTTGTTCATCAGTTTCTGGACCCTTTTCAATCTGCTAGACCTCAAGCTCTCCAGGCCACCTTGTTGCCCAAGATTTGCCAATCTTTCCCTCCCACCCATATCTCTCCTGAACTTCAAACCAGAATCTAGAACTATATTCTAGAACTGTATCTCAACTCAGAAGTTTTCTCGAACTTAGCTTATCCATCAGCTTGCCTCTTCCTGTGCTCCCTATGTCATTAGCATCACCTCGAGCTGACCCAGTCACACAAGCCAGGACACTGGGGGTCATCTGCAGCTCCACACTCTCCCTCACCCCATCCCCTCAGCCCAATCGCAACATCCCTCCATCCCCATGGCTACTGGACAATTACCTTGGCCTAGTGATTTTCAATCTTTTTCATCTCATGACACATAATTACTAAAATTCTGCAGCACACCAAAAAAATAAATTCCTTGCTGATCTGACCAAAAAAAAAAGTGTAATTTTGATTCATTCATACCAGACAGCTATTCTGTTGGTTGTTGTCTTTTTCTGTTTTTGCTAATCCTCACTCAAGGATATTTTTTCTATTGTTTTTTTTAGAGAGTGACGGGAGGGAGGGAGGGGAGAGAGGAGAGAGAAACATCAATGAGAGAGAATCATTGATCAGCTGCCTCCTGCACGCCCCCTACTGGGGATTGAGCCTGCAACCCGGGCATGTGCCCTTGACTGGAATTGAACCTGGGATCCTTCAGTCTGCAGGCTGATGCTCTATCCCAGCGGTTGCCAACTGGTGGTCTGTAGACCACTGGTGGTCCATGAGGTCTGAAAGGTTGGTGACCGCTGGTTTAAGGAAACCTTTGGAGCAGTGGTTGCCAACCGGTGATCCGTGGATCACTGGTGGTCTGTGAGGTCCGAAAGGTTGGCAACCGCTGCTCTATCCACTGAGCCAAACCAGCTAGGGCTGCTTAAAGCCTTTTGTTACAATTCCATTTCTGGGTGTAATACCCAAAAGAATTGGAAGTAGGGTTTTTTTGTTGTTTTTTTAAAAATATATTTTATTGATTTTTTAAAGAGAGGAAGGGAGAGGGATAGAGAGCCAGAAACATCGATGAGAGAGAAACATCGATCAGCTGCCTCCTGCACGCCCCCCACTGGGGATGTGCCCGCAACCAAGGTACATGCCCTTGACTGGAATCAAACCCGGGACCCTGAGTCCACATGCCAACGCTCTATCCACTGAGCCAAACCGGTTCTAGCTGGAAGTAGGGTTTTGAAGAAATATTTGTGCCGAAACCGGTTTGGCTCAGTGGATAGAGCGTCGGCCTGCGGACTGAAAGGTCCCAGGTTTGATTCCGGTCAAGGGCATGTACCTGAGTTGCGGGCATATCCCCAGTAGGAGATGTGCAGGAGGCAGCTGATCGATGTTTCTCTCTCATCGATGTTTCTAACTATCTCTCTCCCTTCCTCTCTGTAAAAAATCAATAAAATATATTAAAAAAAGAAAAGAAATATTTGTACATCCATGTTCATAGCATGGCTTAGAATAGACAAAAGGTGGAAAACACCATAAATATCCATTGATGGATGAATGGATAAGCAAAATGCAGTATGTAGGTACAATGGAATATTATTCAGCTCTGTCAGTTTCAAAGGGAATGAAATTCTGATGCTACAACATGGATGAACCTTGAAAAGACGATGATAAGTGTAATGGGCTAGACACAAAAGGACAAATATGATTCCACTAATAAGAGATACCGAAAGCAGTCAAACTCATGGAGACAGGAAGTAGAACGATGGTGGTTGCCAGGGAATGGAGGAGGACGAATGGATTGTTATTTAACTAGAGGCCCGGTGCACGGGATTCGTGCACTGGTGGGGAGTGTGGCCTGCGGAGATTGGCTGCTGTGGGAGCAGCTGCTCATCCCAGTCAGCTGAGCAGTGCTCCCATTGTGGGAATGCACTGACCACCAGGGGGCAGCTCCTGCGTTGAGTGTCTGTGCCCTGGTGGTCTGGTTGGTCCTTCTGGTCATTCTGTCATTTGGTTGCTGGGCTTTTATTATATAGGATGAGTATAGCGTTTCAGTTTGGGAAAATGAAAAAGTTCTAGAGATGGATGGTGGTGATGGCTGCATGGCAATGTGAATGTACTTAATGCCAATGAACTGTACACTTAAAAGTGGTTAAAATGGTAAATTTTACGTTATGTATTTTGTCACAGTAAATTTTTTTAAAAACAGCCTTTGGTGACTTTCCATTGTTCATGCATTATCATAATGATGGTTACTGGGTTTTGGCTGCCCAGTGTCTCAGTCTATAAGTGAGCTGGCTGCATGGGACATGCTTACACAAAAATTGTTCATTGTTTTTCTGGCATTTAAACTTAACTAGCTCACACTGTTTCCCAGCGGAGTGCCCCACACCTTCAACATCATCCTGCCCAAGCTGTTCCTTCTGGATTGCCCTTCACTGGCCAGGATACCCCACTTGTTGAAGATCAAGCAGCACCTCCCTGATGGAGTCTGCCTGGAGCCAAGTGTGTGGCCCGCTCCTCTCAAGACCAGGGCTTTCTGTCCAGGCCACTTGATGGCACATCTCCCTGCAATCGGATCCCCTGTGAACATGGGCCTTCTGGCATCCCCTGACGCTTCTCTGGGGCAGAACCAGATCACGATCATCTATCTATGTTCTCAGTACCCGGCCTGAGGCCTGTCCTGCAGACCTGTTGGTCAACCAGTGCTTACTGGGGACCATTAATTGCAGAGTGAATTGTATTCTGTTATGTTTGTACATCATAATTTGTTTACCTTTTCGTATATTTGGGCCCTTTAGGCCAGTTTCAGTTTTTCTTCTTGGTGTAAATCAGCCACTGTGGGCCTCTGTATAAATTATTTTTATTTCTTTCGGAGTCATTTCTTTAGACCTAGTTTCTAAAGTGAAGTTACCTCAGAAGCATTCTCAGGCCCAGCCTAGCTCCGGCTCCTCTGCCAACCCAACTAGGGAATCCCAGGGGAAGCAATTTTGCTCAGCAGAGAAAAATATGGTCTGAATTCACATTGCAGAAGGGGTTGGGAATGGGAGAGGGGTGAACATTATGGGCAAGTGCATGGCACTGGGGAAGGATTGGCCTGGTGTCGGAAGTGAGATTCCTGGCTGGTATGAGCAGAGTATTATGTGGGTTAGAACCAATGATGTTCATAACAGAGGGTCTTGAATGCCATATTAATTACTTCTCAATGTCCAACTAATAGATGATTTCTATACCAAAAATGAGAAGCATTCTCCACTTTTTGTAAGTCTCTCTAGGGTTCCATTAAATAGGGCCATCCCAGCCCCCAAATCCCACCCCCATCCCTTGCGTTTGCAGGGATCTGGTTGCTGGACAGAATTGGTGATGGAGACTCTCCAGGCTGGAGGCTGCCCCAAGAAAACCAGATGAGGCTGGAAAGGGGAGCCCATGGGTTGATGGATGTGGCTCACCAACTGGGCTTCTTTTCCTCAGTCTCCCCAGAGCAGTCTAGGAGCCCTTTCTGAGCCCATTGAGAAGCCAGTGGTGCAACCTGTTGAGCAGCAGAACCTGGAAGACCCTCAGGTCTGTGGGGAGCTGGGCAGAGGTGGTGGGGGGGCTGGAGAAATTCTTTCCCTGCTGGGTGGAGAGCTGAACTCCCAGCCATCGCTCCAGGGTGTGGGAGGACCCAAGCTCTGGGGCTGTCAGCCCCATGTCACTTTGTTCACCATGACACCTTCTCTGCCAAAGCCATCTTCTTCAGAGTCAACGCTGGACCTGCAACCAGAACCCACGGTCAAGTTCCTGTTTACACTCCTGAGCTCGGTGGAGCCCCTTGAGCCCAAAGAACCTCAAGAGTAAGTCTGTGTGAGTGTGTGAAGGGGAGGGAGGCCCATGGTGCTTCTCTCCCTACTCCCAACCCCCATATTAGCATTCAGATCTGGGCCAGGACTCAGCCCTGGGGTGGACAGAGGGGAAGCTGAGATAGGACTGAAGGAGCCTGGGCCTTGGGCTGCCCCACCTCTCTGACCGCCGAATTCTCTCCCAGCCTATTGGTCCTCCAGTCCTACCCTCACTGCAAACCTATCCTAGGGACTTGGAGATCCTGGAGAGCCGGTTCCTGGATAAGGAAGACTGGGGCACCCAGCAAACCTTGAAGGAAATTAACCATTTGCAGAATGCTTGCATGAGGTGAGCCAGGTCTGGGCAGGTGCAGGCAGGTGCAGGCAGGTAGGGTGACAGGACTTTTCCCCAAGGAGGTCCTGGCCCGGGGCTTGATGGTTGCGGGCTTGCACCTTCTTGCCCCTCTTTCTTCTCTCCTTCCCTGTTCTACTCTGGAGACCTCCTTGGCCCACGGGTCTCTTTCCTCCCAAGCATCATGTCCTTGTAGGTTGGTGCCCTACAGGTGTGGGGGCCACAACTCTTCCCCAGCAATTGACTGTGTGCCCATATGTCTGCTTATTGGGCAATCTCTTAACAACCAGCTTAAAAATCAATATCCCAAAAGGCATATTTGGGGTGGTAAACTTTGGTTCCCCTCAATAAGACTGGACTGTGGGTGAGATTCTGGTCTCAGGTGGCTGTGCCAGGTCACCCAGCTCACACAGGAGGCCTGGGTTGCGGGGTGGGGCTGCCTCGGACAAGAGCCTGGGGACTCAGGGGGCATCTCTCACCCCTAGGCTTCAGGAGTCACTGAGCACTATTCAAGCAGGCACTGTGGCCCTGAGGGAGAAGCTGCAAAACCTGGTGAGACCCTCAGCCAGGACCCCCTTCTTTTTCCATGCCTCCTCCCTGCCTCCCAGCCCAGCTCCCTGCTGGGAGCCTCAGGTGGTCCTGCCCAGGTCAGCTACCCACCTCTCGCCCCTGCAACCCTTTGTTCAAGCCGGGCTTATTGTATAACATCCTAACGGAGGAACTGAAGGCTGTTCCGGAGGAAGGGAAGGCTGCCCAGGAGGAAGAGCAGGACGCCCAGGAGGAAGAGCCGGCCATCCAGGGAACAGGGCTGTTCCAGGTGGACAGGGAGCCCCACGGCGAGTGGTGAGGGGGGGACACCTCTCCCCCCTGGCCGGCAGCAACCCAGCGTCCAGAAGGCAGCCCTGCTCACCCTGTAGCCTGAGGCTGCCCATGACCACAGAAACCAGGGTCAGCCTTGGATGGCCCGAGGCCAGGAAGCCACTCAACAGCAATAAACTTCCCTAGAGCTGAGCAGAGGCTCCCCTGTGTGTGTGTGAGACCCTGAAAAGTGGGTGGAGCAGGAGGCCACCAGCTCCAGACCGAGCTTGGTTCCTGGATGCCCTCCTGTGTCTCCCACGTGGTTTACTGGTGCTGAATTTCTCCCAACCCTGAGTAGGTTCCAGGCCTGGTTAGTGTCAGCCTCAAGGTCATGTACCTGTGATAAGCACTGGGGCAGGACTGGGAGGGGCCACACCCCTTGCGAGGAGGATGAGGTACCAGGTCTAACTCCAAAGGGCAGATATTCTAGGGAGGGGCGAGAAGAACTGTTTCCTACCTTGTGACCCCACTGGGTCCGTCTCTTCCCCTTTGTCAGTCATGTCATGGGGGGCGGGCAGTTAGTAAGAGCTCCCCAGGGGCCCAGCACCCTTCAGGCTGGAGTTACAAATGGAATTTGAATCCCCGCTCCCACCCAACCTTCACCCTCCAGCCAGGGCTTTCTGGGGCCTCCCTTGAGACCTCACGCCCTTCATCTATAGGGCTCTCCCTGTCCTGGGCCACCTTACCCTCCTCAGGACTGGCTTCCTGAGCTCCCAGCTATGGTCACTGTGTCCTGGTCATCCATAGGCCTTCAGGGTTTGTGTCCACTGGCCTTGCTGCCCTCAGCGTCTGTGTAGTCCCAGGGAGCCTTTCCTTCTAGCCCCATGATTCTTGGTGTAAGGAGAGAGAGAATAGGTAGAATATTCAGAAACTTAGCGATAATTCCCATACAACTAGACAAGGACTGTGCTCCCATCTTTTTATTTGTTTTTTATTTTCAACTTCTTAAGAGAGATAACAGCAAGATGACAAAGGCAGTTTAAAGGAGAATACAAGAAACTGACACATGTAGTCAAGTCGGGGGGAAAAAGAAGGAATCCTGAAATATTGCTAAATTGGATACAAAATTGGTCAATACCATATAGGGTAGTTTTTTCAAAGCCCTATAACCCTAAGGGTAACATTACTTACTGGGAAGAAATCCTCTAGTACATCATGGAAAGGGCTGTAACCATTTTTCTGCTTTATACCCTCTGCAGGGGGACACTAGCCAAGAGGATGGAAATCAGATTTGTGGCCCCTCCTCAGACCTGACTTAAACCAGACCCATGACCGTGCCCAGACCAGTAACTGATGACAGACTTGATTAGTGAAGGATTGATTGGGTCACAGCTTCAGGCTGAGCCGAGCAGAGCTCTACTTAGCGGCCCACCCCTCCCAAGACCCACCCTCCTTGCCCGATGGCTTTAGGTGTCCCAGGCATCCCTCATATCACTTCCTGACCAGTTCCGGACCACTGTTCCAGCCGACCAGTGACCCATTTTCCCGAAGGGAATCATCCAATGCTGAGATTGAGGGAGGAGAGTTGGACCAACAGCCTAATGGTTAAATACATTTAACCACTTAAGGACTTCTAGCAACAATACATAGGCATCAGGATGGTCCCATTTGAGCTGCTTCCTCTAGAAACCTCTAGCATCTCAGCCTGGGAAAGCAAGCCCATATGGCTACATTGATAAGACTCCGCTGTAGGGAATGGAGTCTGTTACAGAGCCCCTCCCCGCTTCCCACTTGTCTCTAAACCACAGAAATTGCTGACAGATGCCCTAAGTGCATCCTGGCTACTGCCCAGTGGCCCAGGCCCCAGCACTGCACTGCCCTGAGCTCAGTCCCTAACAGCCACTCCTGCTGACACCCAGTCCCACCAGCCCTGCAGCCCAGTCAGCAAGGCCCTTTCAAGGGGAGCTCCCAAAGCAAAGCTGCCTGGGCCCTGGGCCCTAGGACAGTACCAGTCTCTTAATATTCTCTCTCTCTCTCTCTCTCTCTCTCTCGCTCGCTCGCTCTCGCTCTCGCTCTCGCTCGCTCTCACACACACACTCTTCCCAGAACTGCTAGTCAAAGTAGGCTACTGTGTCAGTCACAAGCTTGGCTCAGATCTCCCAGGCCTCTGTTATTAAGACGCTGGGGCTGCACCCAGCTGGTGTGGCTCAGCGGTTGAGCGTTGACCTATGAACCAGGAGGTCATAGTTCAATTCCCAGTCAGGACACATGTCTGGGTTGCGGGCTCAATCCCCAGTGGAGACGTGCAGGAGGAAGCCAATCAACGATTCTCTCTTCTCATTAATGTTCCTCTCCCCTCCCTTCCTCTCTAAAATCAATAAAAATATACTTTTTAAAAAGACACTGAGGCTGGGTTAGAAAACAGAAAAGAAAAGACACCAGGGCTGGGCTGGCAAACCCCGTCCTGTGTGTCCCCATGGCCCCCTCTCTCTTGTGAGGCGTGGAATGGAACCCTTTCTCTTGCCTCGTGTCCGCGAGGTGGTGTAGCTCCTGGATGAGGCTGCAGGAGGTGCGGCCTACCCTGAATCCTAACCTCAGCCGGGGGAATTGTTAGCATTCAGTGAACGTCGGCGATTATGAGCTGACCTCCAGTGGATCTACCCACACCTCTGAGAGGCCCAGGGGAAGCAGGTTGGGGTACCTGTGCTCCCAGCAGGCTCCCCATTCCTGCCCAGCCTCAAGGTCCGGCCATTCCCGCCTGAGGATGCCCAACCCTGCAATCTGGCAGCATCCCCTCCATCCCATGGCATCACCCGTCAGAAAGGTCTGCTTGGAGGCCTGTGAGGTCCCACGTCCTCGTCTCCTGAGGGCACCTGTGTGATGCAGGCCCCACCATGGCTGCAGTGGTGTTGGGGTCTACTTCCCAGGGGTGCTTTTGTATCCCTGTTGTTGCCCTGGACACTCCTTAAATCCCAGGCAGCTGGAGCGTGAGCGCCCAGTGCCGAGGACCTGAGCTGCTTCAGGTCGGCTTTCCATCCATTCTGCAGATCCGGGGCGCGCCTCCCGGTGCTCCCCAAAGGCGAGATGGGGAGCTGGGGCCAGGATGACCTCCAGGTTTCTTTTGAGGCTCAGCCAGCAGGATTTACTGATACATAGGCCCAAGGTAGGATATGAGAGAAAGCGGAGTAAGACCTAACTCCAAGATTTTTATTTTATTTATTTATTTATTTATTTATTTATTTATTTATTTATTTATTTAAATATATTTTATTGATTCTTCACAGAGAAGGAGGGAGAGAGATAGAGAGCTAGAAACATCAATGAGAGAGGAACATCGATCAGCTGCCCCCTGCACATCCCCCACTGGGGATGTGCCCGCAACCCAGGTACATGCCCCTGACCGGAATCGAACCCGGGACCCTTCAGTCCGCAGGCCGACGCTCTATCCACTGAGCCAAACCGGTTTCGGCAAGATTTTTATATAAAAAATAAAATTAAAAAAAGAGGACGGAACTGGATTTGGCAACATGGAGCGAAGTCCCTCGCCCTCTGCATCTAAATTCCTTCTCATCCTGGGAAGATCCCCTCCAATGGTCCCTGCCAGACAGAACTCCTCATTCTCCTCACTGGGAGCACATGGTCCTCCTTCTATAGGGCACTTCCCATATGGTGGAGTCCATGGGATTTATTTTACTTTTTTTTTTTTAAATATATTTTATTGATTTTTTACAGAGAAGAAGGGAGAGAGATAGTTAGAAACACCGATGAGAGAGTAACATCTATCACCTGCCTCCTGCACATCTCCTACTGGGGATGTGCCCGCAACCAAGGTACATGCCTTTGACCGGAATCGAACCTGGGACCTTTCAGTCTGCAGGCCGACACTCTATCCACTGAGCCAAACCGGTTTTGGCAATTTTACTTTTTAAAAAATATATTTTTATTGATTTCAGAGAGGAAGGGGGACAGAAAGGAAGATAGAAACATCAATGAGAGAGAATCATGGATCCGCTGCCTCGCTCACGCCTGCTACTGGGGATCGAGTCCCCAACCCGGGCATGTGCCCTGACCAGGAACCAAACCTTGACCTTCCAGTTCATAGGTCGATGCTCAACCACTGAGCCACGTGCTGGGTGGAAGAATGGGATTTAAGCGCAAACCTGCTCAAGCAGCCAGCGCTGGATGTGCTGGAAACCAGTGACACCGAGGAGACAGGCAGGGATGTCTGGACACGGGCTCGGAGTCCTGGCCGGGCCTCCGTGTTACTGAGACACCGGGGTCCCTCCCTGGGCCTCAGTGGCCCTGTGCGGAGGTCATGCCCCTGGAGGTCTTTTCCAGGTGAAAGGTACAGACACTGTGGTGATGTGAGCAGCTCCAGGCCCTCCCTGCAGGGTTTCCCCTCACTTTCCCTGACAGTGAGCGAGGAAGCCAGAGGGCAGGGCCATCCTGGGGTAATGGTTAACTAGTGTAACAGGGCGGGCGACCCATGGAGACGACCACCAGGGACTCCGATTAAGATTTAGGAGCCTTTATTAAGCTGGCCAGCGACTACAGTTACAGCACCCCGCCGAAGCTGAGGCTGAACTGCAGTGCCCACTACAGGAGTTACATTTCATCATTAAATTCTGTGGAGGCCCAGAGAAAAACGTGTCTTTCAAATTCTGGGCCCCCAGTATGGAGGAAACTCTCTTTATTTATACTTTTTCCGGTCCTTTGTCTCCCAAATTTGGAATGAGACTTCCGGGCCTTCTGAGAAAGAAGGCCTGCGTGCTGGGAAGGGGCCATGAGACCATATCTCAAGGCCTGGCAACTGTCTGGGTGTCAGCACTGACAACTCCGTCTGGGGCATAGTTTACAGCCTCTCTGGAATGGGAGTAGTCTTATTTTCCTTATCATTTAAGACAGAAGCCATACTATCAGGATTAAAATTTCAAACAGCAGTTTTTATATAAGATGGACACTTCACTAGGCCTGACACCCCGTCTATAAGAAGCCACCCTAGCTGGCCAAGACTCCACAGGATGCAGTGGAGGAAGGTGCTTGGGAGAGTGGCGGGGGCCGCGGCCCTCTTGGGGCTAGGGATCATCCTGGGCCACTTTGCCATCCCCAAGGGAGCTAACCCGCCAGCACCCAGTGCCTCAGCCTCCCAGGACCTGGACCCAGAGATCCTTGAGACCATCATGGGGCAGCTGGACGCCAGCAGGATCCGGGAGAATCTTAGGTGAGAGGCCTTTCTACCGGCCCCTTCTGTTTGCCAGAGGCCCCGCCCTGACCCTGGGCCTGCCCCCCTCTGCCCACCCTGCAGAGAGCTCTCCAGGGAGCCACACCTGGCCTCCAGCCCCCAGGACGAGGCGCTGGTGCAGCTGCTGCTGCAGCGCTGGCGGGACCCAGAGTCAGGTCTGGACTCGGCGGAGGTGTCCACCTATGAAGTGCTGCTGTCCTTCCCCAGCCAGGAGCAGCCGAACCACGTGGCCATTGGTGAGGTCCCGCCTCACTGGCTGAGGGATGCCTGTGGGGCGGGGAGCTGTGGGGCCCACGGGCAATACCTCGGGCACATACCTCGGGCATGTACCTGGTCCCTTGGTTGCAGGCTCGATGGTAAGCTCCTAACACCGTCCCCCTTCCACAGTGGGTCCCAGTGGGACCATCCTCTTCTCCTGTCGCCAGAGTGAAGAGAACCTGACTGGGGAGCAGGGGGGGCCTGATGTGGTGCCACCCTATGCTGCCTACGCCCCCCCCGGAACCCCACAGGTGGGCCTAGAATACACCCTCCTACTGCCATGGCCCAGCTGCCCGGCTCCCACTCCAGCTTCTCCCATCCTGACTCAAGGGAACTTGAGAAAATGTCTCGACTGGGGCTCAGCTCCCCCAACCCCAGAGTTTACTCAGCTCCACACTCCATTGCTACTTCTACCGCCCATCACTTAGTCACACACTAATGGCTCCTGCTCCAGGCCGGGCCAGATACACGGTACCTGGACACCAGGAAACCAGGTGTGGCTGACCTTGGGGAGTTTGCAATCAAAACCCTTTATCCTGCCACCCAGCTGCCCCTCTCCTTTCCCATTCCATCTTCCCTGGGCCTGGCTCTCAGGGTCACCTCCTCTTGGGACTAGGGCCTCCTCGTCTACGCCAACCGGGGCTCAGAAGACGACTTTAAGGTGCTACAGGATCAGGGCATCCAACTCAAAGGCACCATCGCCCTGACCCGCTACGGGGGTGTAGGACGCGGGGCCAAGGTGAGCAGCAGTCCCCAGGGCAGGGCGCTGGGTGGGGAGTGGGGCCCAGCAGTGGACAGGAGGAAGTGAGGGGGAGGGGAAGGAGCAATACTGAGTGGGGGGCTGAGCTGTATTTGTGTTATACCCTGATGTGCTGTGTGACCTTGGATGCCTCCCCTAACCTCTCTGAGCCTCATTAGGCAACATTTTCAGCTTTGATATTTTAGGAGTCTAAGACCTCCTGCGAAGCAATTCTTCCCAATATTCAACGTAAATACCCCCAGTTGCCCTCCTCACAGCATGCTTCTTTTTAATTGAAAATTTTGACTAAATAGTACATGTCTATGGTTTAAAATTTTAAAAAATATATGCAGGTATAGCACACGAGAGAGTGTTTAATGGATATGGAATTTCAGATTTGCAAGATGAAAAGAGTTCCAGAGATGGATGGTGGTAATAGTTGAATAATAATATGAATGTATTTAATACCTCTGAGCAGTACACTTTAAAATGGTTAAGATAGCCCTAGCTGGTTTGGCTCAGTGGATAGAGCATCAGCCCTCAAACTGAAGGGTCCCAGGTTCGCTTCTGGCCAAGGGCACATACCTCCATTGCAGGCTCTATCCCCGGTTCTGGTCAGGGTGCCTGCGGGAGGCGACCAATTGATGTATCACTCTCACATCGATGCTTCTCTTTCTGTATCTCTCCACCTCCCTTCCACTCTCTCCAAAAATCAATTTTAAAAATCCATGGGTGAGGATTAACCAAAAAAAAAAATGGTTTAGATAATAAGTTTTATGTTATGTGTACTTGATCATAGTTTTTAAAGAAGTGCTCATAGAAGAGCTGAAAAAAAAAAAAAAGAGGGGAAGAAAAGAACAGAATAAAAGGGGGAGGGGACAGGCATGATGGAATTTCCAGTTTATAAAAACCCCGTATGAAGTGAAAAGTTCTCCAAAGAGGCCACCACTCTTTCGGCTGCTGGGATATCTATGCAGAGTTTCTTGTGGAGGGAACACATCAACTCTGGCACACAAATTCTGTCCTTGTTCTGCCTTTTTAAAAGGTACTGTTTTGTTTTTATTATAGCAATAAGACCATTTTAACCATCGTTATGTGTACAATGCAGTGGCATTAAGAAAATTCACAAAATGTGGCAGTCACCACCACCACCCACGCCTAGGACTCTGGCTCCATCCCAGATGAAACTGTCCCTATACACCAGTGATGGCGAACCTTTTGAGCTCGGCGTGTCAGCATTTTGAAAAACCCTAACTTAACTCTGGTGCCATGTCACATATAGAAATTTTTTGATATTTGCAACCATAGTAAAACAAAGACATATTTTTGATATTTATTTTATATTTAAATGCCATTTAACAAAGAAAAATCAACCAAAAAAATGAGTTCGCGTGTCACCTCTGACACGCGTGTCATAGGTTCGCCATCACTGCTATAAACAGAACTCTTCTGTCTCCCTCTCAGCCCTGGGAGCCTCTACTCACCTCTGTCTCTCTGAATTTGCCTTGTCTTCGTATCTCATGTAAGAGAAATCATACGGTATTTGTTCTTTTATGTCTGCCTTATTTCCCTCAGCATAATGTTTTCAAGGTTCATTGTGCCGTGCCAGCACGGCCACGGGTGACCCTGAGAGGGGGCGGTGAAGGATTAGAAAAGACAGACAAGAGAATAAAGCTGGGCGCTAGGTGGTACGCTGCCCTCTCTGATGGAGAGACAGCATCACGGACTACAAGCCGTGTATTTTATAGCCAGATTCCATCAGGCACAGTAAGGACGTGGTCAAGATGTTTACAACATTCTTGTGGGTTTCAATCCTACTCAATGACATGCACCTGAACTCTATCAAACCCACATCACTCAGGCACGTGTTCAGACCATAGGTTCAAGCTTACAGCTGCAGCTGTTGGCTATAATTGTGCTGGAGGGCTCTGCCCTCCAACCTGGGACTTGCACGTGGCAATGAGAGGACTGTGCCCTCTCATTAGTCCGAGGCTTGAACCTGTCCAAACACTGTATCTGCTCTCCACAGTTCATCAATGTTGTATCAGAATTTCCTTCCTTTTTGAGGCTGACTTGGGTTGGCATCATCCTGCCAGTGGAAGATAGATCTGGCCTGGCTTCTCAGCCAGAACACAGGTGTGCATCCTCCTCACCCTCCCCTGAACATAGCCTCCCCCGCCTCCCCCTCCTGCAGGCTGTGAATGCTGCCAAGCACGAGGTGGCTGGGGTGCTGGTGTACACGGACCCCGCAGACGTCAATGATGGGCGGAGCTTGCCCAACGAGACCTTCCCGCACTCCTGGCACCTGCCTCCCTCTGGGGTGGAACGAGGCTCCTACTATGAGTATTTTGGGGACCCCCTCACTCCCTACCTACCAGCCAACCCCTCTTCCTTTCGCCTGGACCCAGCCACTGCCTCCGGATTTCCCCCAATTCCCATTCAGCCCATTGGCTTCGAGGATGCCAAAGTCCTTCTCTGGTGAGCTTGTGCCCTGGGGTCTCCTGCCCCTCCTCCAAGGGCCTCCACATTTCTGCCCCCACACCCATATTCGCTCTGAGGCTCTCCCTCTTCTCCCCAGTAACCTCCAAGGACCCTCAGCCGAGGCTGACTGGCAGGGAGCACTGGGCTGTGACTACAAGTTGGGCCCGGGCTTCGAGCCTGGTGGTATGTTCGCAGGCAGGTGAGCTGGACCCCTCCTCCCTCAACCCCCTCTCCCCTCCCTACTTATGCTTCCCTGACCCCGAGTTTCCCCTCTGCCCACATCAAGGCCTGGCCTTTCCCTTAGTTCTCTCCCAAGCCCTCCCTTGATTCCAAAATGTCTGTCTTGTCTTTGGGGAACCAGTGAGACAGCCGTGTGGCCCACAAGTCCCTGTGGGGTACCCCTGCTCTATCTCAGACCTCCACTCTCCAGTCGCCCCCTCTCTTGAGCACACCAAGCTCATTCCCAAATCAGGGTCTCTGCACTGGCTCCTGCCATTCCTGCCGGCACTAACCTTCCCCGCCACCAGGGAGCCTCGCACATCTCACACCTCCGCTGCAGTTTGCTTCCTCGGGTCTGTCTCAGGAGAGGGAGGCCCCCAAAGGCTGGGTCCATGTCCATCACTGCCCAGACCCTGGTGCGGTGACGGCATCACCAAGTATCTGATAAGCGCTGAGCGAGGGAGGGAGGGAGGGGGTCAATGAAAAGGAGAACAGGAATTGGAAGAGCTGGGCTCTAGCCTTCCTGCCTCTCCTGGTGCTCCTGGGCCCTCCCTGTCCTGTTCCGCCCGGGCCGGTTTCACAGAGAGCGGGCGTAGAGGTGGGGGTGGCGGAGCAGGACCAACACTCTGCCGGCCCCTTCACTCCCCAGCCAGGTGAACCTGAGTGTTCACAACCGCCTGGAGCTGCGGAACTCCTCCAACGTCCTGGGGATCATCCGCGGGGCTGTGGAGCCTGGTGAGCCCCCAGGAGCAGCCCTGCTCTGAGGCCCCTGACTGCGCCCTCCCCCCCGCCTGGCTGACCCACCCTCTTCTCTGGCATCTGATTCTCCTCCTCCCCCCAGACCGCTATGTGCTCTATGGAAACCACCGGGACAGCTGGGTGCATGGGGCCGTGGACCCCAGCAGTGGCACTGCTGTCCTCCTGGAGCTCTCTCGCGTCCTGGGGACCCTGCTAAAGAAGGGTGAGCCCCCCGGCCCAGGAACTGTCCCCCGGGAGGTCACCTCCAAACCCACTCCTTCCTGGCTCTGGACATCGTCCCACCTCCTGTCTCATTCTCCAGTGCCCCCTTAGCCTGAGGGCCCTGGAGGCAGACAGGTGTGGACACCAGCCCTGGCCTTGAGTAGCCCAGTGTGGTACAGGGACCGGACCGGACCGGACCACTGATTAATTCGTACAGTAGCTTCTGAGAGCCTGTTGTGCTCCAGGATGGAGGGAGGCCTAGATGCCGCTGTGAGCAAGGCAGGCTCTGCCTCCGAGAGCTTCAGCCCAGTTGAGGCAGGAATGACAGTCCTTAACTCAGCACATGTGTCTCGGTGCCACTACATGTCAGGCCGGCCCTAAACACCCGAGGCCCCACCGTGAACCCCCAGAGCGCCTGCATGTAAGGACAATTGTGATGGGCCACAAAGAGGCTATCGGAGGGCTTCCCCAGGGGCAGCCTGTGGACCAGTGTTTCTAGGATGATGGGTGGAGAAGGGAGCTGGAGCTGTAGGGTCAGGAGGCCTTCTCAAGCTGCCTCTAACGAAGAGGGAGGCAGGGCGCCCGGGGAAGGGACCACCTGACTGACGGATACTGGTGTTGAGGGCAATGTTGGGGTGCTGGTGGGGTGTCACAGCAGAGGAGGGAGCCTCTGGGAAGAGTTGGCTGGAGAGGTACCAGGACCTACCTCCAGCCCTCCGTCCTCTCCACTTCCCAACCTTTCTGAGTCACCCCAGGATCTGGGGGCCCCTGCCCTCTAAGCCTTTATCCCTGCCCCAGGCACCTGGCACCCCCGCAGATCGATCGTGTTTGCGAGCTGGGGGGCAGAGGAGTTTGGGCTCATTGGCTCCACAGAATTCACGGAGGTGAGTGAGCCTCCAGGGTAGGCGATCAAGGGGATCGCGGGCCGGGCAGTGCCGGGCTGACACCGCCCCTCCCCGCAGGAATTCTTCTGCAAGCTGCAGGAGCGCGCCGTGGCCTACATCAACGTGGACATCTCGGTGTTTGGTATGGGGGAGACTGGGCTGCCTGGGAGGGGACAGATAGAGGGGCTGGGGTCGGGATAGAGCCCTTCTCTGGTCCCCCGACAGGCAACGCCACCCTGAGGGCGCAGGGGACGCCCCCGGTCCAGAGCGTCATCTTCTCCGCAGCCAAACAGGTGAAGGGGGCGGGGCGGACGGCCGGGGCGGGGCTACGGGGTGGGCGGGGCTGGAGCTGGCCCTGGTTGTGGGCGGGGCTGGGGGTGGGACTGAGACCGGAGGCGGGCCTTGTAGGACCCGCAGGACTGTGCGTTGGCTGGAGACTAGGGTGGGCCGGGCAGAGGACCCATTCATTGTTGGGTCGGGGAGGGGCCAACCCCGAGACTACATTCCCCTCTGGTCAGATCCCCGCACCAGGCCCGGGCAGCCTCAGCATCTACGACAACTGGATCCGGTATTTCAACCGCAGCAGTCCAGTGTATGGCCTGGTCCCCAGGTGAGCCCGGGGCTGGGGCCGGGGCCCGGGCGGGCGGGCCGGCCCAGCAGCCTCCAGCTCATCCATCTTTCTTCCCGCAGCGTGGGCTCTCTGGGTGCTGGCAGCGACTACGCGCCCTTCATTCACTTCCTGGGCATCTCCTCCATGGACATCACCTACACCTATGACCGGGTGAGCCGCACCGCTCCGCCTCCCAGCTCTGTACTTTGCTCCACTCGCCAGCCCCCGCCTCTCCTGCCTTTTCCAGAGCAGCCTGAGTCGGCTCTATCACTCAGTAGCTGTGCTACCTCGCCCAACTTTCTTCTCTGAGAATCTGCTTAGGCTCATCTAACATCAAATTTAAGATGCTATTGACTGTAAGATGCACATGATATGCACTCTTCAGGAGGGGGAAACTGCACTGCCAATGAAGCGTAGAATGACACTGACTGTAAGCATCTTGATTCCAGAATCTTTAAAATAGGAAAAAAAATTTATCTCAGAATAGATTAAATGCATTGGTGTGAGAGTGAATGAGACAGGGGGTTATAGAGTACCCAGCCTGTGTCTCCAAAAGTCTCTCCCTTCCTGTTCCTGGGTAGTGAAGGTAGATTTAAATCCTGTCCGACTCCAAGGCTCTGGGCTCTTCTTCATGTGAAACAGGAAACTGGCACCTGACCCAGCTCTGCCACTTCTTAGCTGTGTGATATCAGGCAGGTTACTTAACCTCTCTGAGCAGGAATTTCTTCTTCTATAAAGTCGGAATTCTAGGAACTACCTCATGGATGGGGCAATGGTTTGAGGGAATGTCTCTACATTGTAGCTCACTGTAGGCACACCTCCTCCCACTTCCCATCTCAAGCCTGTCACCTCTGGACTTTGTTTCTCCAGAGCAAGACCTCAGCCCGGACCTACCCCACCTACCACACAGCTTTCGACACCTTTGGTTACGTGGACAAGTTTGTGGACCCCGGTGAGGACAGGGTCAAGAGCATCCTGGGGCTGGAGGAGGACGGGCTGAAGACGGAGCCCTGGCCTTGTCGCCCTCTCTGCAGGCTTCAGCAGCCACCAGGCCGTGGCCAGGACGGCGGGGAACGTGCTTCTTCGGCTCAGTGACAGCCTCTTCCTGCCTCTCAACGTCAGTGACTACAGTGAGACCCTCCAAAGCTTCCTGCAGGCTGCCCAGCTGTACTTGGGGCCCCTGCTGGAGAAGCACAGCATCAGCCTGGGTACGAAGGCCCCCTGACAGAGGCACAGGGAAGCCTGCACTCCCCGGGCTAAGATGCTGGCTGTACCCACAGGGCCTCTGGTGACTGCAGTGGAGAAGTTCGAGGGGGCAGCTGTGGCCTTGGGCCAACGCATATCAGCGCTGCAGAAGGGCACCTTCGAGTAAGCAAGGGCAGCAAGCAGGTGTCTGGGAGGGTGGCATCCAGGGCTGCTGGCTGGCAGCTGGGCTGCTGGCTCCAGAGTGACCAGCAAGTCCTGCCACCTCCAGCCCCCTGCAGGTACGGATGCTCAATGACCAGTTGATGCTCTTGGAACGGGCCTTCCTGAACCCTCGAGCCTTCCCAGAGGAACGCTACTATAGGTGAGCCTGTCCCAAAGCTCCTGGAAGGTGCAGTGGGGTGAGGCTGGTAATGGGCACTGAAGGAGGAGAATGCCAGCATTTCACTGGCCTTTAAGGGAATCAGGCTCAAAGGGATGCAAATCAGTCACGGTCACGCTGGGACTAGAATTTACCTCTGTTACCAGTAAGAGCCGCAGCTTTTAAGGCAGTGGGAGGTGCTTTTGTGCCTGGCTCTGTCCAGGAGCTGAGCCCATTCCAGGCTGAAGCAAATAACCCTGATGCTCCCTATTTCTCCTGGTAGCCACGTGCTCTGGGCTCCTCTTAACAACTTCCTGGATACATTCCCAGGCCTGGCCAGTTCCTTTCTCAGGGCCATCGACACAGACCCAGGATCTGCGGCCTGGGCTGAGGTGCAGAGGCAGCTCAGCATTGTGGTGGTGGCCCTGGAGGGTGCAGCAGCCACCCTGAGGCCCGTGGCTGACCTCTGACCCCAGCCCTCCTTCCTCAGCTTGCCACTACCCCCCCTTTATCTGAACCCTCTCCCCACTCGTTTTCTTTGGGTGTCCCAGTCTTCCCTGATGCCAAGGGAGGTCACACTCTGGGATCCTTTCCAGCTTCTGGGGCAACAGCTCAGGGCCCTACCAGTTGTGGTCACCTGAGGGGAGTGACAAGCCCTGAATGACTCTCCCTCATCCTGGCTCTTGGTTGAGAGGGTAGAGGAAAGGAGGCAGGGATGGTGGGAATGGCGAAGCCCTCAGTTGCTCTTGGTGGTGGGTGGGTGAGGATAGTATACATGCCAACCTTAGATGCCAGCTCCGAGTCCACCAGGGCTACTCCTCAGGGACCAGCAGGGAGACTGAGGCCCAGGGCAGACAGGGCCTTGCCCACTCTGGGTTCCTCCACCCTCATACCTCACATTTCTCAACTCCCTCCTGCCCTTCCCCAAATAAATCAAGCCTAGCTATTGTCCTTACAAAACAAGTTCCTTTTATTGTGTGGGAATCACGAGAAAAGGGGCCTGAGTGCTCAGACCCGGTCCTGGGCTCTGGGAGACTGCACAGCCCCTCCTTACTCAAGGGGCTTGGACCTGTCCCCACCCACCTCTTCCTCCTCCGCCATGACTACTTCCTCCAGGGAGCGCCCTCCAAGCTTGCTTCCCACCAACACTTTGCAGGTCCCCGCGGGCGGCAGCCCCTCCTCAGCGTAGTGACCCCTCTGGAACACAACTCTGTCCTGTCCAACCAAGGGCAGCCCATGGGCCTGGCACAGGTCCCGTGCCTCCTCGGGCCCGTCCAGGGCCAGCAGGTGGACCATGTATCCCAGGGGTAAGGTCTGGCCCTTGGGGGTGCTCAGGGCACGATTGAGGCAGGCCAGGGCTCTGCGGCGGGCATGGCCCACGTGGCACTGCACGGCGCAGCTCTGCAGGTATGGCAGGGCCCGGAGCAGGCGGAACAGGCGGGCAGCATTGCCTTCCCGGAAGGCTGCGTCCACAGCCAGGGCCGTGCGTAGGGCTGGGCAGGAGCGCAGGGCAGCTGGCAGCTGCAGAACACTGTGAAGGGCCTCCACGGAGCCTGTGAGGGCAGAAGGCTGGGATGAGGACCACACGAGTCTGCCAGGCCCAGGCCCAGCTTTCATCCCATCCGCTTCTGCCGCCCCCACCCACCTGAGCCCCAGGGGCTCCAGTCCTCCACCAAGCCCACCGCCCCACTCAGTCCTGCTACCCACCCACCCAGCCACGCCCCTCCCCTAGGCCAAGGGCACCTTCCCCTTCCCCTCAGCCCTTCCTGAGCCCTATCTGACTGAGGTTGCCCCTGCAAACAGTTTGGATCCTTATAATAAAGCGAAGCAGTGTTCACGGATGAGGGGGAAGGGCCCAGCTAATTTAACAACTTGCCTGAGACTTGAACTGTCCTACAGTGCGTATGCAGTAGGACCAGAGCAATCAAATCCCAGTTTCCTGACTTGAAACCCCGTTCTTTCTCCACTGCCCCACCTGCCCCACAGGTCAGGGCCCCGGCTCGGCACCATCCTCCCTGTCCCTTTGGCAAGGCCATTTCTTCGAGGACATACTGCCCCTGCTTCCCTTCCAAGAATCAGACACCTGGGACCTTTGGCCGCTTTTGTAAGCTGAGGCCTCTGACCCATCAGTGGGTGGTGAAGTCAACAGCATTTTATTACATTTAAATAGAATATTACTTATCAGAATGCACCCTCCATCCACAGAAAGGATCTAAATGTCTTGGTTGGTGGATCCTGTGCTCTGACTTGACACACATTTAACATTTAAGCGGCAGGGAGGGGGAGGGGGCTAAGGGTGAGATTGGAAAGCTTCTCTTCCTCCCGGCATCCACTGTCCACATACAGGGAACCCACCTCCGCGTGCTGTCCCGACGCGGGGGCCCGACTCACCCAGGTTATAGAGCAGGAAGAGGCCCTGGAAGGCGGCCTGGCGGGGGTGCGGCCCTGCGCCCCGCGCGTAGCAGCGCCGCAGCGAACCGAAGCCCTCCTGCACCTGGCCCTGCAGCAGCGCCCGGTCCACCAGCCCGTACGCGGCACTGGGCCGGAGCTGCGCCACCACGGCCAGCAGCACGGCCAGCGCCGCCTCCAGCACCACCGCGGCCTCGGCGTCGCCCGCGCTCTGCAGGGCCAGGTCCAGACGCACGGCGCGCAGCCGGTCCGCCACGAAGCTGGCCACCTCCGCGCGGGATGCGTCGGTGCGTCCCGCCACCTCGCTGGCCAAGTAGCGCACGGTGGCCAGCAGCACGGCCGGCGGACGGAGCTGGCTCGGCTGGGGCGGGGCCTTGCCGGCGGCCGGCCGGCTGTACTCCTTCACGGCGTGCTGCGGGTCAGCGCGGGGCCAGCCCCCGCAGCAGCCCGGCGCCACCTCGAAGCGATGCAGGCGGCCCTCCTTTTCGCGTCGGGCGCGCTCGGAGGCTGGGCACATGTCCGGGCATGTGCCCACAGGCAGCTCGCAGCCGGACATGGTGGGCTGGGGAGAGAGGATGGGCGCTCAGCATCCCGAGGACAGCGGCGGCCCCTCGCCCCATCCTGCAGGAAGTGGGGGGCACGCCGAGACCGATGGAGGATCGGAGAAGACTGGGCGGGGTGTAAACGTCCCCGCCGTCGTCGGCAACCGCCCTCCTCTCACCGAGTCAGTTGCTTCCCACAAAGCTTGGAGCGGGCCTCCCGAGATGCACTGCGCTGTAGTTCAGTGCTGCACGCTCAGGGCCGCAAATGCCCCCATAATGCGCCGCGCACGGCCCGGGCCACTCCCATGATGCACCGGCTTGTAGTTCCCTCCCACAACCAATCGCTCTGCAGCGGGGCGGGCAGGAGCAGAGCCACGCCCCCCAGGATCCTGCGCAGGTAAGGGTCCTGGTTTGGCTGTGGAGACCCATTTCTGCAAAATGGATAACCCCGCTTCGGGTTCCTCTCCATCATCCATTCCCGTCGACCAATAAACTGGCCCCGTCAGCCTTACTGTCATGCTCCCCTGTTTCCCTGGAGACTATTCTCCCCATTTTGTAGATTCAGGGTCAGCAAATTTTCTGCAAAGGGCCAGAGAGTAAATGTTTTGGGACTTCCGGTGGGAACTACATACCTCTGCTACCAGTCAACCCTTCTGGGGTAATGAGAAAGCAGCCATGGACAATACTAAATGGATGAACCTGGTTGTAGTCCAATAAAATTGTATTTTTAGATACTTAAGCTTCATTTTCACCTGTCACAGAACATTATTCTTTTGATTTTTTTCAACTATTTAAAAAATGTAAAAACCATTCTAGCTCACAGGCTTTACAAATAAAAAGGTGGTGGGCCAGATTTGGCTGCAGGCCGCAGTTCGCAGACCCCAGTTCTAGAAGGATAAACAGAAAGTTTAGAGCTACTGCCCACACATCAACAGAGACAGGCAGGATCAAAAGTGTGAGTCCCTGATTCCATGCTGGCGGGTGTGGTCAGGGAACTGAGAAGTCATTATTTTTCTCATTCTTGGTCCAGTTACATACAGAAATGGTCTCTCGAGTTACAAGACCAGGAGATAGGGCAAGTTCCAGGGACAGGAGAAGGGGGTGGCTGGCAGTGCTGGAGTCCGGGGGAAGGGTCCGCTCCCTCTCAGGGTGGGACTTTGGACAGGTGCCGGTGCAGGATTTCCTCTGCCCGCTTTAGGTACTCGGCTGCCTTCTTCTTCACTCCTTCCCGCCGGGCAGGCGATGGGTCACCTGTGGAGAGAGAATGGCTCAACTGAGCTACTGGGTCCAGAACCCCTGTCTAGACCCTTATGGTTCACAAAGCAGGTGTCTTTCCCCTTCCCTGGGGGTCAGATCTATCTTCCCATTTTATAAACAAGACAACTGAGGCCACAAGAGGGAGAGAAACTGCCCAAGGCTTTACAGCTGGTCAGTAAGGAGCAATTCTCATCCTTGACTTGCTTGTTCTTCGCTTTCCCTTCCCTTCACTGCCCCATCTGGGACCCCAGGCCTGACGCTCCTCTCTCCAGCCCTACTCACCGGGGACTCCCTGAAGCAGGATGTGCACGCCGTCCCGGTAGCCCTGCAGAGCCGCAGCGTAGGCGCCTGCCTTCTCATCCCGCAGGGCCTGGGTGATGAGCTCCGTGGCTTGGCTCACATAGGCAGGGGTGGGCCCTCCTTCCTTCTCCTCTTCCTCCTCCTGTCCTCCGGGCTCCCAGGCTTCCTGGTCCAGCCTCTCAGACTCTGCCTCCATTGCTGTCAGCTCACCTATGTGGGTAGGACTGGGGCCTGCACCTTCTGCAATCAGATACGGAGGACTCCGGCTACACTGGCCGTCCCTTTCCCAGGGCCGGCTGCCCATCCCCAGACCTCTCTTCCCATTAGGGGACCAACCTGGCCCAGGTGGGGAGAAGCAGTGCCTGAGCAATTCCGAAGCCACTGTGCATAGAAAGGTAGCCATGATCTATTTGACTGGTGGAGTTCATATGCTTTTGTAAAAACAGCCTACCTTCCTGATTCTTTCTTTAAAGTACACATTAACTTTAGTTTGCAAGCTCTGGGTCACTAGTCTTACTGTCCTCCTGACTACAGCTGATCTATCAATCCAAGAATTCCCTCAATAAAGTTTAATTGAAGGATGCTAGACCAACTACGCCAGGCCAAGGGTAGAGATACTCCAAGCCTTGGAATCTTAGGGCTTTTTTAAAAAAAAAACAAACCAAAAACACCCATATTTTTATTGATTTCAAAGGGGAAGGGAGAGGGAGAGAGAGACAGAAACATCAATGATGAGAGAAAAATCATTATCAGATGCCTCCTTCATGCCCCCACTGGGGACCAAGCTCGCAATCTGGGCATGTGCCCTGACCAGGAATCGAACTTTGACCTCCTGGTTCACAGGTCAATGCTCAACCACTGAGCCATGCTGGTCGGGCTTAGGGCTCTTGTTGAGGCCCCACATGTGAAGACACTGGGTAGTAGGTATCCTCACATTCCAGAGAGAGGGCTCATATACCCCCAGGATTGGCAAAGAGGTGGGTGAAAATCTCCTTTGTAGCTTATACAAAAGAAGACTAGAGATCTGGTGAATCTGTGATAAAAAAGCCTTTGAAGGCAAGGTGCAGGAGCAAGAAGCACCATGGCACACCGCCGGCCCAGAGAGGGAAGTGTGGGTATCTCTCCAACCCCATCCAAGTGACCCCATGAGCAGCGCAGGGCTTCCTGCAGGAAGGGAAGATGACATCTCACTCCCCAGCTGTGCCTGCATCCCTCTGCGTCGCTAATGGAGAGAAGGCAGAAGAGTTCTTGGGGTGCCCTAATACTTGAGTTCGGGAGTTTGGTGTGAGATGAAGAGAGACAGTGCCACGCTTGTCTGGAGCTTCTGATGCTCAGAGGCCCACAAGAGCAGGGCGAGAAGATGAGGCAGCATCTGAGCAAAGTGCAGTTCCTGGCTTTGGGGGTCAGGGTTTGTGAGTCTCCCACAGGCTGAGGGGATGTCTCACGGGAGCCACCTTGAAGGACTCTTAATAGGGCTCCTGTCTAGGCGTCTGGCCACCGGGCAGCCCAGGCTGGGGCAAGGCAGAGTATTTGGACATCTGCCCCTCAGAGCCGGCACATCAGTCCCAGTGACACCACTCCTGCCTTGTCCCCCCAAATTCCTTCCTCCTCCCCAACCCTGGAGGGGCCGGAGCAGGAAGAGGAGGGAGCAAATTAGAGGAGCAAAAGGACCCTCATACCCTTGGCCACCAAGGGCCTGGTCCCCAGGACCAGGGGCCAGGCCACCAGTCAGGACTGAGCAGGGTCGAGGGGGTGAGGGTGAAAACTGGATGAGAGATGGAGGTCCCGGTTTGGACCAGACCTGAGGGTGAGAGAGCTCAAATGTCTGAAACTGATCCGAAAGCTAAGTACCTGCCGGAGGTCACCAAAGGAAGAATAAGAGAAGCCGATAACATGGGCTTAAAGGCTGTTGAGGAATCCAAATGAAACGGATTCACGATGATCCCTAGGTGAGACCAGCCCCTTCAATACAGCAGCTGCAGGAGCAGCATAAACGCAGAGAATTCACCATGGAGAGATCCAGGGTCGCAGAGTCCAGGACTGTTGGGTCCCCCCATCTCATGCCAGGAGCTCAGGACCTGGATCTCCATGGGGACCCCTTCCATCTTGGTGCCCCCACAGGCCAACAGCTTCTCCAGGGCCTTCCCCTGCTGCTTCCTGAGCGCAGGCCTCACCCGCCTTGACCAATAGGCCTCTCCTGACTTCAGACCCTGAGCCAGCCTGAAGCAGGGTGGCCCCTGCTCCTTCCAGAGCTTCTGCAGGGCGAAGATCTCCCCTGGGAAGTGGCTTATTACATTCCTCCATGGTTGCTCACTGCACAAGGGCATCCAGCTTACCACGCCCTGGCACAGGGCGATGGTGCCTGCTTCTAATTCTCCTGGAGGCTGCCATTTGCCCACAGAGGGCACCTTTCTCAGACTTACACGGGCACCACAGCCTACCTGGTGGCACTGCCTGCCTCCCTTCCTCTGAGCACCTTCGGCCCAGCCCTCCCTCTGATTGTCCCAGCTGTTACCTTCCTTGGAGAAGGGGTCGAAGAGGGCAAGCTCCGCCTCAGTGAGGGGGCCTCGGGCAGGGGAACTAGACGCCTCCTCGGTGCTCCCACAGTTAAAGAGAAGATCCAGGGCCTCCTGGGCTGGGCTGGATGGCAGGGGGTCCGCTGAGGAATAGATCATGGGGGACATTTATGTCTGCCCTTATTCCTTCACAGCTTTCAAAATGGAGCTATTTCACTGAATCCTAGCAGCAACCCTGAGTGTAGACAAGCCCATCCTTAGGGTTTGTGCCCATTTTACAGATTAAGAAACTACAGCCTAGGTGCCCTGTGCAGAGCTCCCGGCGGGTTAGTGGTAAAAGAGCTGGAACACACCCCAGGCTTTTCACTAAGATCACTGAGGAGGGAGTGGGCCCCCGCCCCACTCTGGACCCACCAGCCTTGGCTCCCTCCCCCACCCCTAATACCTGGCACCTCCAACTCCTCAAGGCCCCTCTTCTCTGTGGGGAGTGGCTGGGGTAACCAGGACTCAGGTGGTGGTTGGAGCTCCTCAGGAGGCGGTGTGGGGATCAGAGGGGGTGGCAGGATGTGCAGGTCCCTGGACACCGGGGAGGGCCGTGTCACCTCCCCACCCTGCAGGAGAGAGCCCAGCCGGGAGGAGTCACAGGGTGCAGCCGGGAGCAGGAAGGGTTCCCAGGTGCGGGGGAGGGGTCGAGCAGGCCCACATACCCGGAAGAACTCCTTGAGTTGGGGGCTGTTGTTGAGCGCGGGGATATGCACAGTGAAGCGAAGCAAGTCCTCGGCCCCTTTTCGCCGCTCCTCAATCACAGAGGCCTCGAACCTGCCTGCAGCCCCCAAGAGAAGGAGCAGGACGGGAAGCAGTGACTCACAGGGCCTGGGCCCCCAGGCCACTTCTGGTTCTGCCTGAGAGGATCTGAACAGCCCATCTGAGCTCCCCATTCTCCCAGCAATCACCCCCAACTCCTCCAGGGGGAGGGCACTTGAAAGAAGGGACCGATCCCCCTGTTCATCCATTTACCAGATGTGTACTGAACACCTACTATGTGCTAGGTTCATAAGGTGAGTGAGAGAGAAGCAAGCTCTCTGCTCTCATAGATATCACATCCTAGACAGGGGGAGGCAAGCAACCATCAAGAAGCCAAATAATTTCAGATGGCTTTGATGTAATGAGGGGCAAAGTAAGGCTCAGAGAGGGGAAGAGACTTGCCCACGGTCACACAGCAAGCAGCCCCCTTTTATTACAGTTTCACTGCTCTGTTCTAGGTAGCTGTCGAACTCTAGCCTCAATACCATGCTGCCCTGCTGCTCTCTCCACTGCCTGGCACAGCCTGCCAGCAGAACCTTGCTGCAGAAAACATCTCATGTGATTCTAGAGAACCAAGTGCAGATCAGCCTCGTCCAACAGAAATATAATATGTAACTTACTATATTTTACAATTTTCTAGTAGCCACATTTTAAAAAAGTAAAAAGAGCCCTAGCCAGTTTGGCTCAGTGGATAGAGCGTCCGCCTGTGGACTGAGGGGTCCCAGGTTCTATTCCGGGCGGGGGCACATGCCCAGGTTGTGGGCTCAATCCCCACAACCTGTGGGGGTGTGCGGGAGGCAGTCGATTAATAATTCTCTCTCATCATTGATGTTTCTATCTCTTTCTCCCTCTCCCTTCCTCTCTGAAATCAATAAAAATATATTTTTTTAAAAAAGTAAAAAGAAACAGATTAATTGTAATATTTTCTATTCAACTCAGTATATTCAAATCATCCTCATCTGAACATATACTCAATACGTAAATTGTTGTGATGGTTTACATTCCCGCCTGTGTCTGTGACCCAAACCGCCCATCATATCTCTAGCGCTGCCGGACACGTGTGGCTCATGGCTACTGTTTTCGGACAGGCCAGGTCTACTGGAAACCTGGGTTTGTGGGTAGGAATTCTGGTTCTGTCACTTACAGGCCCGGCCCCTCCATTTCCCTGAGCCTCAGTTGCCTCATCTTGAAAAGGGTGCTAATGAGGACAGGAATGGTAAAGCGTCTGACACAATCAGGGCGAGGCTCCATCGGTAACAGGCCAGCTCCCAGGGCCCTCCCAGCCGCTGGAATGTCTCGGCAGGGAGTGTCAGCCCTGTCTCTCCAGCCCCCGCCAGCAGAGGCCCCCTGTGCCCAACTCTTCGACCATCTTTGGCCTGAATGCCCAGGGCCACTCACCAAACACCTGGGCCCGCGGGAAGGCAGGGAACTCCTCCAGGCGGCGGAAGAGGTTGCGGTGGGTGTAGGCCAGGTCTCCGTGCAGCTTGCGGAAGTCGCTGTACCGCTTCCAGACCACCACCTACGAGGAACGGGGACCTGACTGGCCCAGCAACGTGGGGAGAGGCCCCCCTCGCCCCTCGCCCCCCGCCCCCCGCCCGGCCCAGGGTCAAGGGGGCTGGTGTCCGCACAGAGTTACCAGCTGCTGCTCCTTTGCTGTTCGCAGATCTGGAATGGGGGAATGGGCCCCCTCCCTCCCAGGAGCCTCACCTCTTTGACATCCTCTGGGTCTCTCTTGGAGGTGAACTGAGGAAGAAAGGCAAGAACCAGGTGAGACCAGAGACTGGCATCTGCCATCCCATCACCCTGTGAAATCCTAGGGTGCCCCAGGTACCTCCCAGCTCCCCTCCGAGGGGCAGCCAGTGGCCACTGGTATCCAGGTGACCTGGCTTTCAGGGTTCGCGTGTAACCTGGGGCCGTTTTGCTATCATGCACCTCGGTTTCTTCATCTGTCAAATGAGAGGCTCCCTAAAGGCCGCTCCAGACTCCTGCATCCTCAGCCCGACTTTCATTTCAGCTCCTTCAAAGGGCCAAGTCCCTGCAGCTTCTCTAAAAAGTGGGGTTCTGTCCCAGGAGCCACTCCTTCCTAAAGGAGGGAGCCTCTGTGGATGGACACTCCTGGCCAAAGACCAACCATCACTGGGCTGTGACCCCTGGTCGAGCAGACAGGCCTGAGGTAGTAAGAAGACTCCAATTCACTGTTTTGTTCGTAATAATTTGACAATAACATCCTACAGCTTGGAGTACTTGACAGTTTTCAAAGTAGAAGCTTGTTTTAAAAACCATTGAGCAATATGGACCTAACAAAGGACTCATATCCGGAATACAAAGAACTACAAAAAGGTAAGACAAACAACCCAACTTCAAAAATCAGGCAGAATGGGCAGAATACTTGAATGGACACATCCCTCAGAAAAAGACATATGAGTGGCCCATAAGATTATGTTGTGATGTTGTTGTCTTTTGTTAATCCTTACCCAAGGATATTTTTCCCATTGATTTTTAGAGAGAGTGGAAGGGAGGGAGGGTGGAGACAGAGAGAGAGAGAGAGAGAGAGAGAGAGAGAGAGAGAGAGAGGAGAGAGAGAGAGAAAGAGGGAGAGAGAAACATTGATGTGAGAGAGACATATGAATAGGTTGCCTTCCGCACGTGGCCTGACTGGGGCCTGGGACCGACCTGCAAACCAGGTACATACAGGGAATCAAACCTGAGACCCTTTGGTACGTGGGCTGACACTCTACCACTGAGCCACACTGGCCAGGGTGCCAATAAGATTATGAAAATACACTCAACATCATTTCTCATCAGAGAAATGCAAATTAATACTCCAGTGAGATATTCCACACCCACCAAGAATCGCTAAAATTAAAGATGCTGATGACAGCAAGTGCTGGCAAGAATGGGAGTATAAAATGGAACTTTATTATTTTTTAAAAATTTACATTTATTGATTTTAGAGAGAGAAAGGGGGGAGAAACATCAATTTGTTGTTCCACTTATTTATGTATTCAATGGTTGCTCCTTTTAAAAAAACTAATGTGTTTTTTAATTGATTTCAGAAGAAGGGAGGAGAGAGACATCCATGATGAGAGAGAATCATGGATGGGCTGCCTCCTGCACGCCCCCTACTGGGGATCAAGCCCACCGCCCGGGCATGCGCCCTGACTAGGAATGGAACCCTGACCTCTTGGTTCATGGGTCGAGGCTCAATCACTGAGCCACACCAGCCGGGTGAACTATATGAATTTTTAAAGTCATAGACAAGTGTTTTTTTTTTAATATATTTTGAATTCATTGTTTGCTTTTATATTTTATTGATTTTTTACAGAGAGGAAGGGAGAGGGATAGAGAGTTAGAAACATCGATCAGCTGCCTCCTGCACATCCCCACTGGGGACGTGCCCGCAACCAAGGTACATGCCCTTGACTGGAATCGAACCTGGGGCTCTTGAGTCCGCAGGCCGACGCTCTATCCACTGAGCCAAACCAGTCAGGGCTAGACAAGTGTTTTTTAAAAAATAATATTTTAAAAATAAACTCTTTAGAGGGCTTTTATGTAAATATCCAACAAACCAAAAAACAAAACTTACTTTGAGAGATTGGAGAACTAACTAATATTTGGGTGGAGCCAGAGCGTTCATGTTAATTTAAAGAAATTCACAGCCTGATGCCCAGACACCACACATGGGGCGTGGGCACCCCAACGCTCAGGTCCAGGAACTGCAGTCCACGCCCCTTTAAGAGGACAGCGCCCTCCCATGGCTCCGCCCCCTGCCGGCGGCGGAGGCCCCAGAAGACTCGCACCTACACCTCCGCTTAAAGGGGACGCCTATTTCTGTCCGCCAAAAAGGAGCCTGCAGCCGCGACCTGCCTTAAGGTCTAACACGGCCCCTCTCCCGTTGAGACGGTCAGGTGCCCCTCGCCCCGCCTCACCTGCGCGGTCACTTTATACTCCGTGTAGCCCTTGGGGTGCGTCCGGGGGTCGGAGACGGTGTAGTGCCGCAGGAAGTCGTCCTTCGCTCGGCGGGACATGGCAGCCCAGCCGGGGCGAGCCGCCCGCCGCCCCCGCCCCTCCGGGTCAGCCGCTGCCAGCCGCACCTCTCGCGGGCCTGCGCCCAGCAGCCTCCCGCCCAGGGAGCTGGTCGCAAGTGACGGCGCCGTTCGCGGCCCGGCGCGCGGCCAAGGGAGCGTCTAAAAAGGTCTGGTAGTTGGCAAAGCGTAAACTGGGTGATCTGAGGCTAAGATGGGGAGGTTGTCCACCCATCCGAGAGTGACCCTCATCGCACATCTCCACACGGCTTCTCCGCTGCTTCCCAATCCCCTTGCATCCATTCGCCCAGTTTTTTTTTTAAAATATATTTTATCTTACAGAGAGGAAGGGAGCGGGATAGAGTTAGAAACATCGATCAGCTGCCTCCTGCACACTCCTTACTGGGTATGTACCTGCAACCAAGGCACATGCCCCTGACCGGAATCGAACCTGGGACCCTTGAGCCCGCAGGCCGACGCTCTGTCCGTTGAGCCAAACCGGTTAGGGCCATTCGCCCAGTTTGTATTGTGTCCTATATGTGCCGGACGGACGTAGCTCAATTCTTTTCCTGTCTCCCTCCCTGGGATTCCCTAGTTCATGTTTTCTGGAAGGATGGGGGGAGCAAAAAGAACTCCGGAGAAGCACGTTGGTGTCAAGGGTGCTGAAGTTCCATAACGACTCGAGCTTCAGTTTCTCATCCCTAGAATGGGGATATGATCATAGACACTGGGTGTTTCTTCCCTCCCTTCCTGTTAGTATCATTTTGGGGGTAGCTCTGTAGTATGTGTAGCCCTTCAGCCTCCTGCTCCAGAATCTAAAGGTGTCACCTCCTTTTCTTGCCGCAGGTCCCAGGTGGGGGTGAGGGACTCTCTCCTGAGACCTTGACTCTCTAGTGAAGGACAGAGGGCGCAGTGCCTGGCAAGGAGACCAAGGTGTCCCTGGAGTACAGTGCTGGCTGTGGACTGGCTGCCCAGCCTCTGAAGCCGTCTGTTTTCCAAGCCTGGACATCCAGTCTCCATCGGGAGGCCGGGAGTCCCCAGCATCCTTCCAAGAAATGTCCTTCCGACCAAAGGCAGGTGTGCTCTGCTCCGGGGGCAGGCCGTCACGGACCCTGACTATGGGCGAAGCACTTAAACGTTCATCTCTTGTTACGAGAACTCAGCTGTGTGGACACTGTTTCTAGAAAGAAACACACAGCAAAATCCCAAGTCAGACCCTTGGAAACTCAGAAGTGAGGTAGTTCATCTAGGAGGGGTTGGGGAGTTGGCTGGGATGGGGTTCCTCTAAAGACCCCTTTAGACATGGCTGCTGCTCTCCAGATCTTTCTGGGCAGGGCTGTGTCTCCAAGTCTCCTCCTCACGCATCATGACCTCCCTTCCTGACCCAGTGGCTCCCAATGCTCCCCTTTCTGCTTGCTTTCTTCCGCCCCTTCCAGAGCCTTTCCTGTCTAGATCAGCGTAGTCTCCGGCCTTCTCCAGATCACCAAACTCCACCGGCTCTGTTACTGGGAGAAGCAAACAGAAGAGCCTGCGAAGAAGGGAGGGAGAGGGAAGCGCCGCCAGCGTGCAGCTCAGGGAGCTGCTCCCCACATTCGCCCTGCTTGACCATGTGATGCAGACTTTCGGCCACAGCTCCAACTCCCCGTCCATAGGCCTTTGTGAGGAGTATAATAGCCTCGTTATTTTCCTGACGTGCATAATTCGCTCTTTAAATCAAGGCTGATGCTGACTCAGGGCCCCCAGGAGGACCTGAACACGGGTGACTCGCCCAGACCAGTGGATGGCTGAGTTCACATTGCTTGGGTCTGTTTGAGCTCCTACTGGCTCACATGATGATAATTATAGCTAGCTTTATACAGTGCTTAAGACACGAGACACCCACCCGTCTGGTCCTCATCACAACCCTAGGAGGTCGGCACCATTTTCTTCGTAGATGGGGAAACTGAGGCCCAGATAGGTTAGGTGATTTGCTCAGCATCTTCCAGTGAGTAGCACAGCTGGGGTTTGGCCCCAGAGCCTGGATACGTGCGCTCAGCGCAAGGTTTGGGAGTGTGATGGCCATGGTGTCCGTCTTGCATAGAGGACAGGGCAGGTGGTTGCACTGTTCCACCCTGAAGGACAGTTGATGTTTTTTAAGGGTGTCCACCCAACTCCCACCTCCCTTCTTTCACCCTAACAGAGCCCAGATTTTGCACAGGTTTCTACCCCTCCAGGAAGGGGTCCCAGAGCTAATTCAGGAGGAAATCCAGTGCCTCCTCCTCCTCTCCCTTGGCAGAACTGCCCTGCTCTCATTAGACCCGCTCCCTGCAGCTTGCATTGTAAGCAGAGACAAACACTGGAAACAGTTACAGGGCGAAGTGTGCTGGGACCAAGTCTCAGCGCCCCCACTTCCTCACTGGGTGGCCCTGAGCAAGTCCTGTAGCCTCCTGGAGGCGCGTGCCCACACACTGCCATTGGAATACTGGGTCTGGACTCCTCAGGCCATTCTCCAACGTGACCGGAAGTCCAGGTCTCCGGACAGAAGCCTGCAGGGTAAGCAGCCACGTGGAGGCCACAGCACAGGTCCCTGTGGAACATCCGTCCGTCCTGCTATCCTGGGCGCCCTCGTTCCCATCTTCCTCAGACCAGCCCCTGCTTCAGAGAGCCCCAGGGCAGCGGTTCTCAACCTGTGGGTCGCGACCCCTTTGACGGTCGAACGACCCTTTCACAGGGGGCGCTTAAGATCATCCTGCATATCAGATATTTACATGACGATTCATCACAGTAGCAACTTGACAGTTATGAAGTAGCAACGAAAATAATTTTATGGTTGGGTCACAACATGAGGAACTGTATTTAAAGGGCCAGAGGGTTGAGAACCACTGGCCTAGAGCCTTCAGGAAGGCCCCTTCCATGCTCTGCTCTTGGTCAGCTCCTCCTGCTTGTGTCCTCGGCACTCCCTCTTTCTCAAGAGCCCTTGCTCTTTATTCCTGTCATGTGATTTCCTCTGCTTGAACCTGTGCTGCCTTGAGCCTGCAGGCTGTCCATTGCATGTGGGTTCCTGGCTGCTACAGGAAGTTGGGAGCTGAAATTCAGCCCGTGTTCCATTCAAGAAGCTGTGAGTCCTGATGTAGGGGTGTATGTGTACCCCTTTTCTAATCCATACCTCTGAGGGTAGCAGTCGCTCTGTTAAACTGTCCTTCGTTTTCCTCTATCTAGAAAACTCCTACTCATCCTATACTCCCAGCTTTAATGTCACCTCCTCTGGGAAGCCTGCTGGACTCTTCCAAATGGCACTAATTGCAGCCTGGTCCTATGCTTCTATACTCTGCATATCCCTTAGACACAGCATCAGTTAACCCTCTGACTGAAATGATCTGTCCCTTTGTCTCCCGCTGGACTGTGGGCCCTAGGTGGTCTCTAAAGCTATTGAATTAGCAAATGACTCAGCCAGGGATCAGGACAAGGAACAGTTTATTCTCACAGCTGAGCAAGGACGAGGCCCATAGTCTCGATACCAGCAGAGGCAGCCCCCTCCCAGCCTCAGCCCTTGCCTCTTGGTCTGGCAGCTGCAGGGGGGCTGGGTCATGAGCCAGGGTGACAGCCAGGCAGCGGCCCACCCGCCTTGGGATCTGGGCTGGCCATGGGGCAGCAGTGGGCAGCAGCAGCAGGTTACGGAGGGGCGTGGAGTGTTAGTTGGGCTGGCTGACTCCCATCCTCCCATGGGTGGTGCTTGGTGAGGGTCTGGGGTAGGGGGGGCCCGGACTGCGAGGTGGGGGCACCTGGAGCGGCTCAGTCGGCTGTGAAGATGCGGCTGGAAATGTCATCGAGGAGCCAGTCGATGCCGGGCAGCAGGTTATCCCCCGTGACCGCGCTGCAGCCCTGGATGCACCAGTGGTGGCTTCGGATGGAGTCCAGCTCCAGGGCCTGAAAGGGAGGGAAGGGCTGGTGGGGCCCGGGAAGCTCCCAGCCGGCCTGCAGCTCCTCCCCTCTCCTGGCCCAGGGGAAACGGGTGTTGTCTCCAGGTCCTGTCCTGGGAAGTTCCCCTGCTCCCCAGTGAAGATCCCCCGCACCAGGCTCTCTGCACATTGTCAGGCCAGCGCTACCCCTTAGGAAGAAAATAGCAACATAGGCGTCCAGGCGTCTGTTAGGGTCCAGGCCTTGTGCTGTGGCCCCACAATGTCCTCTCATCCACTCCTCCCAAGGCCACACTAGCCAGCACCTGTGCTGGCCACTGACCGAGGAGGAAACCACAGCTGAGAGCAGGGGTCCTCAAACTACGGCCCGCGGGCCACATGCAAATACAAATATTGTATTTGTTCCCGTTTTGTTTTTTTACTTCAAAATAAGATGTGCAGTGTGCATAGGAATTTGTTCATAGTGTTTTTTAAACTATAGTCCGGCCCTCCAACGGTCTGAGGGACAGTGAACTGGCCCCCTGTTTAAAAAGTTTGAGGACCCCTGGCTGAGAGATTAAGCAACCTGTCTAAGCTCACACAGCCAGTAAGGGGCAGAACCAAGGTTCTAACCCCACTCTCTCTCATTCTGGTGCTGAAGCTCCAGAGTAAAGGTTAAGACTCTGGGGTCAGCTAGGCCTGCGTTTAACCCTGGCTTGTTGGCTGTGTGACCTTGGGCCAGTTACCTGACCTCGCTAAGCCGGCTTCACCATCTGCGGAATGATAACAGCTCCTAGTTCATGAGATGGTTGTGGGACCTGAATGACTGAAGCAGGCAAAGAGCCCCGCACACAGAAAGCACTCACGCCTTGGTGACTGTTACCCTGTGGAATGACCTGTTTGCAGGCTGCCCCCTCCAGCCTGTGAGGCACTACTCTTCCTGATGACGGAATCTCCAGGGCCCCGAAGAGGTCCTGCCACACAGTGGGCTCACAATGCTTTTAACATAAATTAACAGCCCTGGCCAGTTTGGCTCAGTGGATAGAGCGTCGGCCTGAGGATTCAAAGGTCCCGGGTTCGATTCCAGTCCAGGGCACATGCCCACGTTTCGAGCTTGGTCCCCAGTAGGAGGTATGCTAGAGGCAACCGATCAATGATGCCCTCTCATCATTGATATTTCTATCTCTCCCTTCCTCTCTGAAATCAATAAAAAATGTATTTTTAAAAAAAAATAAATAAAATAAATTAAACAAACACATGCCCCTTTCCCTCCATGGGCCTGCGCCAGGGCCTGAACTCACCTCGCGAATGGCATTAGAAGATAGTGCTCCAGGCAGGTCCTGCTTGTTAGCAAAGATGAGGAGGGTGGCTCCAGCCAGGCGCTGGGGAGACAAACAGGGGGACGGGGCTCAGAGAGCAGCCCGACTTCTCATCTAATTGCCCTGAGCATCTGGAGTCGGAGACCAACCTGGAAAACCAGGGCAGTGCAGCGTGGAGGTGGGAGTGGGGTGGGCAGTGCGGACACTGCCGTTGAGGCCGGGCGCGCATGGGGTGATGGAGCCCTGGGATGGGCCAGGGCCCTGGTTCTAGTCCAATAAGCACCCAGTGGGCACCTTTCCCTTCTATGCCTGTTTCCTCTTCCATAAATGGGCAGGGGTGATGGATAACATGATCCAAGAGCCCGTTGTGGTCTCGAATGCTCCACCTGATGAGGTGACGTGTAAAATAAAGGCCCAGGGTCTGCTGGGAAGGGCCTTTCCTGCTTGCACGTCCATGGAGCCCTTCCACTGCCCCACTGCCCTGCCAGGCCGCTCTGCCTCCAAGTCCAGTTATTCCTTCCACGTGCTCAGTCCTGGGAGCTGCTCCACGTGGATGGGTCTGGCTCGGGCTGGGCATCTGATCTCACTGGACTGCTCGACACTCTGGGAGGCAGCTACTGTTATGCCCGGTGACTGCCAGGAGCCGGTCCATCCTTGCTGTTTCAAGGGACCTGGCATATATGGCATACTGTTCTTAATATGTTTGCTCACCTTCTTGGCACTATGTGTTTTAACCAAGGTCACCTCTCTGAGAAAGGTTGTTTCCCCAGGTAGGGATTTTCCCCTGAAGTTAGGGAGGGAATAAAACCCCTTAACTAAGTGCCAGGCGGGTAATTAATCACTTTAACTATGAACAATCATGCTTAAGCTACATAATCTTTACTCCCTGGAATGGAGATAAGAAATGCCCTAACCTTTGGAATAGAGATTGATAGGATTGGAATCAACTGGTATAAATACAGATGTAACAAGACAACAGGACACAGAACCTAGACACAGAACCTACACAGAACCTAGACACAGAACCTAGACACAGAACCTACACAGAACCTAGAGACAGAAGAACTTCGCTGGAGAGAAGATGGCAAAAGATCCTGGACAGAAACTGGCCACAGAACCTAGAGACAGAACCTAGCGAGAGAACCTGGCTGAAGAACCTAGAGACAGAACCTGGCTACAGAACCTGGATAGAACATGGCAAGAGAACCTGACTAGAACCTGGTGACAGACCTGGCTGGAGAACCTAGCGAGGGAACATGGCTACAGAGCCTGGCTGGAGAACTTGGAGAACCTGGCTGGAGAACCTAGCAAGAGAACATGGACACAGAACCTGGCTGGGGAACCTAACCAGAACTTGGCTGGAGATCCAAACCAGAACTTGGCTAGAGATCCTGGCTAGGCTGCTGATCAACTAAACACTGTCTCCGTGTCTTTCGTTCTTGGCCGACTCCGTCCACACCTTTGGGAACCCCTGGACCCCCGCTGGGGCTGGACCCCAGCATCTGGCGCCCGAACAGGGACCCCTAGGTAAGCCCCACTCTCGGGATGGATAGGACTCCACCATAGGAAGAGGGTGGATAGTCTTTGCCGACTCCGTCCACACCTTTGGGGACCCCTGGACCTGCTGGGGTTGGCCCCCAGCAGGTGACCACGTGTCCCCGTGTGCCCAGGACAGCCCCTTTCATGCCTGTTGTCCCCTCATCAACTCCCTCTTTCCCTCTCAAAAGTGTCCCTGTTTCATCTAAATGCAGTGCAGTTAACTAGATCAAATCCTGGAACAGAAAAAGGGCATCAGGGGGAAAACTGGTGAAATCCAAATAAAAGCCTATGTTACTCTTCCAGAGTAACTTCCCAGGGTTAATCTCTCAGTTTTGACATACAGTGATTATGGAAGATATCAACATGGGGAAGAAGGATAGTCTTTCTTCATTATCTTTGCAATTTTTCTGTAAATCTAAAATTTTACTTTTTTTTTTTTTTTTAATTTTACTTTTTAAAGTGTTTTGGCCCAAACAATAAATTATAAGATCACTCTAATGATAATGCCCACCTTAGAGATGAGGAAGTGAAGGTTCAGAGAGGTTAAGGGCCTTGCCTGAGGTCACACAGCGAAGAGGCTAACTCCTGAGCCAGGCTCCACTGCTTCCCAAAGCTTCACACACTGGCCTGCAGTCATCCTCCCTAAAGCTGGGTTGGAGGTGGGGAAACTGAAGCTCAGGGTGCTGAAGCAGTGACATCACAGGCGTGTGAACTCGGGGCTCGGCCCATAGCATGAACTACCTGTGGCCCACGGGGCATGGGCTCAGGGGATCTGCTGAGGGAGGTGTCCACACATCCCTGCACATGCACAAGGCACTGGGGCCTGGATGCAGGTGCAAGCCCGGCTCCCCACCCCTCCTTCCCGCTCAGCCAGGCCCCCTGCCCACCTCCTCCACCAACAGGCTCTGGAGCTCCCGCTGGCAGTCCTGCATGCGCTGGCGGTCGGCGCTGTCCACCACCCAGATGAGGCCGTCCGTGCTCTCAAAGTAGTTCCGCCAGTAGGACCGCAGGGACTTCTGGCCGCCAACATCCCAGATGTTCAGCTTGAATCTAGGCAGGGAGCGGAGCGGGTGCCTGGAGGGTCAGCCTGGCCCCTTCCCACCCTCCCCGCCTTGCTCTGGGCTGGCCTGTCTGCAGGGACCCCCTCACCCTCGGTGCTCCAGGGTCTTGATGTTGAAGCCCAGGGTTGGGGAGATGGTGTCAATGTCTTCTCCATTGAACTTCTTGAGGATAGTTGTTTTGCCGGCGTTGTCCAGGCCGCTGGGGCGCACCCGGTTAAGGAGAAACCCCCTCTCTGCAGGGTGGTGACTTGGTGACAGTGCCCCTCTCTTATGGGACAAGTCATTTCCCACCACCTATCAAAATCCCTTGAGCACATAACCGACCCACGATAAACGTGAAAATATCAAGAAACAAGACTCTTATCTTCTGACCAACGGCTCCTCAATGAGCTCCATAATATTTGCTGAATACCCACTAAGTGCCAGGCCCCCTTCCGGTGCTGGGGCGCCCCTGGAGTCAACGTCCGCCCTTAAGTGGCGCTTAAGTAAGGTCTTGTGTGGAGGCAGCGATAGAGTGTAAACCAATGAGGAAGTTCTGTCAGGTCCTGGTGAGTGTTGACAGACAACGAAGAAAAACACAAGGAATACACGGAAGAGGTGCTGGAGCGCAGGCGCCAGGGAAGGCCTCTCCGAGGGCCTCAAGGTTTTTGCAGGAGAGAACCACCCTCCTCTCCTCCTCACACTGACGGGGCCTGCAGCTGGGACGGGGGCCCAGGCCCTGGACTCAGCAGCCTTTCTGCTCACCTGACCTAGCAAGTGACTCAAGCCAGTGACATGGGGGTGACAGAGCACCTCTGATAATTGGCCACGGATGATCCCCTCACCTCCCCACCCCCCAACTTCATCACCCACATTTCCTTCTCCACTGGATCATTCCCCGCAGCGGACAAACTCTCTGGCACCTCTGCCACCTTAGAAGAAGCAAACATCCTCCTTTCTTTAAAAAAAATTTAAATTTCAGGCCCCAGGCGATGAGCAGCAGGCCAGTGTCCGTGATGCTGCTGCAGCCCCCCAGCTCCAGCAACTCCAGGCCCTTGAGCCACTGGGATCTCTTGATCCCTTTTCCCCGCATCCCTTTATGTCCCCCCCTTAACAGCGACTCTCCTCAAAACCTTTGCGTTCTCACCTCCAACTTCTCTTCTGCTCTTTCTGGAACCCACGAGGCTTTTGCTCCAACTTGGTCCCTGCAACTGCTCTCGCCAAGGTCAGTCCCTGAAGAATCCATCCGGGCTCCTCCTGGGAGGAGTTTGCACTCGCTGTCCCTCTGCTTTAAAGAACGTCCCCAGATGTCTACACGGGTCCACCCTCACCCCCCTGTCTGCACTTTCTCCACGCGGCCTTCCTTCTCCGTCCATACTATACATTTCCTCATTTATGTTATTAACACCCCCTCCCTCCAGCATAACAGACTGGCCATGAAGGTGGGAGTTGTTTATTTTGCTGTTTTACCCCAGCCCCTAGGACAGTGCCTAGCACACAGTTGGTGCTCAATATTTCGTGCATGAGTGAATTCTGTGTCCTCCTCAAGGTTCTTTAAAACAGACATGCTGTGAATATTGTTTTCGAGTTATTTGCGTAGGTAAATGTCTTCTCTCCCAGCTAGCGGAGTTGGGGTGAGGGAAGCCCAGCTCTGGCTCTCAGAGTCGCCCCCCATGGGGCCTGGGGCCGAGCAGGGCGAAGAGCGCAGACGCCTGTTAATGGGACTCGGAAGGTCGATGGGGCCCTCGGGGTCCACTGACATCGACGGGCCGTGGGCAGCAGAGGCTGGACAGCTCGACCCACCCGCGAAAGGACCCTCGCGGAGGCGACACCCGCTGCTCCAGGAGCTGAGGGCGGGGCGACCCCGGGATTCCGATCTTGAGGGCGGGGCCGCGGCCTCACCCCTCGGGCGGGGGTAGAAGGGCCGAGCCGAGGACAGCGGCCCCACGCTGGGCCAGACCGACGGGTGGCGGCGGCCGAGTCACTTCCGGGCCCCCTCCCCCTACACTGGGACACCTGTCCGGCCGCTGCGCCCCAAGACCCCCAGCTTTGGCCCTGGGAACGGAGCCTGCTCGCCCCGAGCCGCTGGTTCGGCCTCCCCCGGCCCCCCCGCCGACTGATTGGTAGGACCCACGTGCGTGACGCACAAGGGGCAGTTGGCACCCCGCGCCCGGTAGGGGGCGCCCCGCACCGCCCGCCCGGCCGGGCCCCGCTACCCTGGCGGCTCCGGCTTCCGGGAGGATACAGCATGAGCAGCCGCAGCTCCCGCTCCTTCTGCTTCATCTTCTTCAGGATGGTCAGGAGGCCCATGGTCCCCGCAGCCCCCTCCCGGCCGCTGTTTCTTCCTAGTCCGGGACTCCTCTCCCTGCTCCTATTGGCTATCACGCCCACCGACAGCACAGCCTATTGGCCGGCCCCTCGCTCAGTCCCGCCCTCGCCCTCACGTGACCGCGAGGTCGCCGAGCCGGGCTGCTCGGGCCCCTCTAGTGGCGATGGGGGCTTCCGCGCTGCCACCTGCTGTAACCCTTCGCACCCCGAGGCCTGGCGTTACGAGGGCACCGCCGTTCCTCCCTCCCCAGGACCCCAGGCTCCGCTGGGGACGGAAACCTGAAGTTCCTGGGTTTGTCTTGGCTGCATGGAGAGTAACCGATAGCCCCGGGATTGCCGGCGAGCTCATCCCGTGGCCAGTGTAAGGCGTGGTCCAGACCTTCCGCATCTTGGGGCTCTGGCGTCATCCTGAACCTGCCAGTGACAGGGCCTCCCCTTTCCCTGGCACCTGGAATCCTGGAGGGTGAGCTTGGGGGGTGTTTCTCCATGGAGCAGTGGTTCTCAACCTTCCTAATGCCGCGACCCTTTAATACAGTTCCTCATGTTGTGATGACCCCCAATTTCATTGTTACAAATTGAACATAATTAAAGCATAGTGATTAATCACAAAACAATATGTAATTATATATGTGTTTTCCGATGGTCTTAGGCGACCCCTGTGAAAGGGTCGTTCAACTCCCAAAGGGGTCGCGACCCACAGGTTGAGAACCGCTGTCATGGAGGATGAACGTGCCCGCTAGGGGGCATCTGGAAATGTGCGATGGCGTCATCCTCTTACAGGTCAGGGGGGAGCGGGTTTGCCTCTGGACTTGAAGCAGGCGGGTTCTTGACCTGCTGCAGGGACAATTTCAGAACATGAGTCCTGGTGATTCTGCGAGCACGTTTATTAATGCCGGGGTCAGGGAAACAGGAAGGGCTTAGAATAGAAGCAGCACAGGAGGGAGGCTAGGCTGGGCCGCTTGGCTCTCTAGAAACGTTATGGAAAAGAAGTTAACCGCGCCCGCCATCCTCCCCCCCGCCCCCCCCCCCCCAAAAAAAAAGAAAAGAAAAGAAGTGAGCCAAGGCGGGGCTGTTGTCAGCTCCCTGGAGAGTCAGGAAAGGGGGCCTCGGGGACAGGTTTGGGGGGTTATCAGGGAAGAGCTGCTGCTGCCCATTGCTCCCCTAGTTGCAAGTCTCATAGGTCCCGCCCTTAGAGTTTAGGAGGTGCTTGTCTGTGGGGGAACAAGAGGGAAGGGAAAGGCTCAAGTTGCCTTCAGGAGGGAGAGATGTGCTGGGTCCTTAGTGGCGAGGGTTTTAAAGCTGGGAACTTAGGGGCGGTCTTAGGGGAGGATCTCAAGTGAATATTCACCAGGTCTTCCGGGTTATCCTTTCAGGTCCCGGTCTCCACTGATTGGTGGTGGCCAGGGCAGGGGGCCATTATTCATCACAGCTGATCCTGGTGTCACTTGCCTGCTGTTGCTGCTTTTCTGGGCCTGGATGTTATCTCTAGGGAGGAAAGGTCAGGGGTCTGAACTGCATGGCCAGCCATATGCCAGGGGAGGAAAGGCCACCCTGGGGCGAGGTCTGGCACCAGTTTTGCGTGTGGCTGGACACCTGGCTTTTCCTGGCTGTAAATTGCTCAGCCAGTTTGTTCATCTACTTGTGTCTCCCCATTCCACTTGCCAGGGGATTTTCTTGGCTTCTTACTATCCTGCCTCAATCGGGTTGTCCCAATTACCAGATAGGTCCCTGTTGTTTAGAAAGCAGGGGACAGACCTGCACAAATAATTATTTCACTCAAGATGCCCCTCATTTCTCTATTAAGAAGCACAATTCTTCGATTTATTGATGAGAAAGTTGAGGCTCACATGGTGCTTGGCATAGTGACTGGCAAATAGTAGATGCTCCATACATGTTTGTTGTTGAAAGAATAACTGTTGAAATGTTTGGTTCTTTACCTTAATGATCAAGTACAGAGAAAAGGGAAGATACTGCGACCAGGACTAGGCAAATTGTAAACTCAGAAAGGTGTGTCTTACTGTCTTATTTTGAGCCCTTTCCCCAGGACACTGCTGGGCAAATGCTAATGGGCAGCACAGAGAAGGCTCTGTCTCATGCTTGGGAAAGAAGTCAGGCATCGGCCCTGGGCAGTTGCTCAGTGGTTAGAGCATTGGCCCACGGATCGAAGGGTCTGAGGTTCGATCCCCCATGTAGGAGGCCACCAATAGATGTGTCTCTCTCTCTCGCTGTTATTTCTCTTCCCCCTCCGCTCCCTTCCACTGTGTCTGAAAATCAATGGAAAAATTATCCTCCGGTGAGGAGTAAAAAGAGAAGTCAGGCACCAGCGGAAGGTAATGGCGGACTTCTCTGTAATTGTTATAAAGCACTCCGAGTTTTCTACTTCATCCTCCTGGCAGGATGAGAGGTTTATTTCCTTTTTGTAGATGTGATGGTGGAGCACAGAGAGCTTAAGGTGTTTAGACAGCAATTTAAACTCAGGTCTGGCTGACAGTAATGTGCAGTGTTTTTCCAGGTCCCTAAGAAATCTAAATATAACCCTGGCTGGGTAGCTCATTTGGTTAGAGCATCCTCCTGATATGCCAAGGTCTTAGGTTCGATCCCCAGTCAGAGCACATACGAGAAGCAACCAATAAATGCATAAAAGTGGAACCACAAATGGATGTGTTATTTTCTCTCTCTCTAAAATAAATAAATTAAAATCTAAGTGCCTTCAGTGGGGATCAGTTACCTAAGCTGGGGTACGTGTGTGTGGTAGGTTCCATGAACGCTTTGAGGAGTGTGAGTTGGGGCTACAAAGTGCCTGGAAGATGTCCATGCCATATTAAGTGAAAAAAGGGAACTTCGATCCCATTTGAATGTTAAAAATAACAATAACCCACTAAACAATGCTTTTCAAACGATGGGCAGCCCATTAATGAGATTGTGAAATTACGTTAGTGTCACAAATAAGTCGAGAGCCATATGAAATCGCCTGGATTTGACCGTGTTGACTGAAAAGACATCTGTTTCAGATGCCTCAGCCTCCCGGCGCTAGCAAAGATTAAGCAGAGGGGACAGAGCGGAAAGCGCTTCTGCCTTCGCCCAGGAAGTGAGGGCGCGCCGTGTTTGTTTCAGATATTTATATGGATGTGTGTACTTCTCCCTAAGAGTCAGATCACAGAAATTTAAAACCATTGCAGTTCAACTCTGGAGTAGGTTTAAGGGAAACTTCGAACGATCACCGCAGGCACTTCCGGATTGCTTGACTTTGCTGCGGCCACCAGCACTGCAGTCCTGGTTTAAATGTCAGGCTTGGAACCCTGTCCTGTCCAAGCTGTTGTTCTGGCTTCCCAGGGGCCACGTAACAGGATTACAGCGAACATCAATGGCAAAACCTGGAAGCTCTGAGAAATAGTAGGAGGCCAGGAAGTGACGGTGTTTCACTTTGGAATAATCATTGCCTGTTGCTGGAAGTCCAGGCGGGGTGCAGGGGCTCTTAGAGACGAGGCCAGGAAGTGACGGTGTTTCACTTTGGAATAATCATTGCCTGTTGCTGGAAGTCCAGGCGGGGTGCAGGGGCTCTTAGAGACAAGGCCAGGAGCCTGGCGACAGGCAGTATTCTCATTAGCCTGGTAGGAAGGAGGGGAGGGTGCTCTTAGGGAAGTAGTCTGTAGGGAATACCTTTGGAAGAAGACTGGGAAAGAAGATCTGTAGAGCCGCAGTTATATAGAACTGCGAATATATTCACGAGACAGAATCAGGAAATGAAAATACCTGAATTCTGACAGCTGTGCAGTCTGCTTTTGAAGGGGGTTTCTAAGTGGGTTGTAACGTGAGGGTAGAGCTCTAGCTGCCTTTCAGAGAGGTGCGCTTACCCGGATGTTTGGGGAGGACCACTTGGCACTGTAGCTTTACGTTTAAGAGAGAGAGCCTTTTTGGTCCAGCCATGCACGTCATGTATCACCTTTCAATCGTAAAATAAAAGTAAAACTTCTTTTCCTGGACCACCACCAACACCAATACCAACAAAGAGCCAGGCAGGGACCCTGTTTGACTTATAATTGCTGGTCATGAAGCATTAGCAAGAGGTATACCTAAGCACTTAATTTATTTATTTGTGTATATAAACGTTCATGTTTAAGCTTGCCCTGGATGAAATTTCTATTCAATTCTTTAAGACTATCATGTACATATATGAGGTTTAAAGTTACAGGTTTGAAAAGAGAAATCCTATGTATTTTCTCTGGTGGAAAACCATAGTCTGTGATGCAGGGTTTCTTTTTTTGGACCACGTGCTCCTGACGGAAGCACACCCAAGTGTGGGTTTTGTCCTACTTCTTCGTAAACAGAGACCTGGATGTCTGAGTGGATGTCTGAATGGCCTGATCACTGAAATGGCGGCTGCCGATGGACCAGCCCTGCCCTGGCCTGCTCTAGCAGTCCCACCCCGTGAGGATGCAAGGGTGGCCTGTCCCCACGCAGTGTGCACGTTGAGCAGGCCACGCTGAATGCCTCAGATGGCACGTCAGAGTGTCCAGGCATCTTCCCGTCCAGGTGTCAGCCAGCTGCCTGACGGGGGAGGCGGAGGAGGTGTCCTCTCCAACTCCAGATGACATAATGAGCTGTTACTCACACCCTGCCGTCCACTCCAGGGCTCATGACCTCCTTAGGCCTTTCCAGAAGTGAGGAATGGGGGAGGACTGAGAATCTGGGCTCTTCCAACAGCTGAGTCCTGTTCACCTCCCCTGTGCCTGGGGCATCCTCCAGAGCAAGGCTGTGCCGGGCTGTCTCCACAGGGCCTGGCAGGGCGCGGAAGGGGCAGTTTACTGAGCCTTCCCAGCAACCTGAGAGCCAGGTACCCTGCTATCTCCACGTGACAGGTGAGCCAGGAGCTCCGCCCCCCCCCAGGTGGCCACAGCAGCCTCTCAACCAGTCCCCCGTCCCCCTTCCCCGCGCATTCCCACTGCCCCTGAGACATACCTCCGTGTCACCTCCCCCTCTTCAGTGCTTTGCTCAAATGTCGAATGTCTCAGAAAATATTTTTCAGATATCTCAATGAGGCCCCGCCTGACCACTGTTTAAGTTGGAAACTGCTTAACCCCCACCCACATTCCCCAAATCATTTATTTCGCTTTATATTTCCCCACAAGACTTACGGCCTGCTACCAGCCTAGACCATCCCCTTAATGCAGTGGGTCTCAACCTTCTGGCCCTTTAAATACAGTTCCTCATGTTGTGACCCAACCATAAAATTATTTTCGTTGCTGCTTCATAACTGTCATGTTGCTACTGTTATGAATCGTCATGTAAATATCTGATATGCAGGATGATCTTAGGCGACCCCTGTGAAAGGGTCGTTCGACCGCCAAAGGGGTCGCGACCCACAGGTTGAGAACCGCTGCCTTAATGCATTACATTAATTCTCCCCAGTCCTTCCGTCCCCACCAGAAAGGAAGCCCCACAGGGCAGGGATTTGGCTCTTTCTGTTTGTCTTATTGAAAAGTAGTCACTGTGTCAGCTTGAGATGTACAGGATGGTGGTGTGGTTTACGTGTATTGTGAACTGATTACCATAAGCTTCACTAACGTCCGTCTTCTCATACAGATGCAATGAAAAGAGAAGGGCCCGACCGACGTGGCTCAGTGGCTGAGCGTCGACCTATGAGCCAGGAGGTCCCGGTTTGATTCCTGGTCAGGGCACAGGCTCGGGTTGTGGGCTCCATCCCCAGTGTGGGGTGGGCAGGAGGCAGCCAGTCAGTGATTCTCTCTCGAATGGCACAGCCCCTCGGGCCCGGAGGTGTCAGTCTCCCAAGAGGCCTCGGGCTGGCCCCAGCCTCCAGCCACAGCCAGAGGGGCCCTGAAAGGTCAGTGGACACTTCCCTTCATTTTACATTTAGGGAAACTGAGCCCCAGAGAGTGCAGGAAGCTGCCCGAGGCCTCAGGCCCGTTAGCACGTGAGCTGCTGGCGAACCCAGTTCTGGGACCCCTTTCTTCTGGGTGGGGCCCCCTCCCGGCTTCAGGACTCACCCATGGGAAGCCCCATCTTCGCTGCTGCTTCACTGTGGCTCAGCAACCCTTCCCATGCTGACCCCCAGCAGGTTTCGGCTTTGGATACGAGCGTCCCTGCCCTTTGAGGCCCTGTGTCCCCGTTATTTCCACTCCAGGGCCAGGAGACGCTAGCTGGATTGGTGAGGCGTATCCAGTCTGCCAGGCTCTGCCACCTGCTTGTACTTGGCTAAGTCCCCTCCTCTTGCTGAGTCTCAGACAATCCAGGATGCTCTGCTCTTGGCACCTTTGGCGTGGTCCTTTGACTGGGTGGGCCGAGGCGAGCGCTCTTGTCTGTGGCGTGGAGTCCTCGGCCATGCTGGGTTGGGCTCCATCCCCATCTGGCCTTCCAGGCCCTTGCTCGTGACCCTGCCCGACCACTGCCCCACACCAGCCTCTTAGAGCTCTTGTGGGAAGAGAAGGGGGAGAGCTGAGGGGTGGAAAGGCTCCCTCAAAGGCCAGGAGACAGTTCTTTCTCTCCAGTGTCAGGATCTCGGCAGGGTGCCCAGTGGACAGTGGGAATGTGACATCACAAGGAGGCCCCGCCAGGGACACGGGACAAGAGGGTCTCACTGGAGGGTCCCCAATCCCTCCATCAGTTGTTATGACAGCCCTGGCAAAGCAAGGGTATTATCCCCATTTTACAGACAAGGAAACTGAGACCCAGGGAAAGCCAGGATCTTGTTCCAGGTCACACCGCTAGATGTGGCAAAGCAGGGATTTGAACCCAAGCCTGGCGGGGACCACCTGGGAAATCCAGGAGCTGTGGTCACCACTGTCACATCTCACAAAGCCCTGGGAGGCTCCAGGACACTTTGGCCCCCAGCTATTTATTTTATTTATTTATTTTAAATGTTTTTATTGATTTCAGAGAGGGAGAGAGAGAGGATAGAAACATCAATGATGAGAGAGAATCATTGATTAGCTGCTGCTTGCCAGTCTCACACTGGGGATCGAGCCCACAACTTGGGCATTGCCCTGACCAGGAATCGAACCAGGACCTCCTGGTTCATAGGTCAGTGCTCGACTACTGAGCCCCACAGGCCGTGCTCAGCTGTTTATTTTTCATGCTTCCTGCCCACTTCCAAAAGATTGAGTCAGTTTCCTGGAAAGATGTGTATGTTAAAGGAAAAGCGGAGAATGAGACGCACAAAGCTTTGGAGGTGGCAGCCTCCCCCTCCTCCGCAGGCCTGGGAGGCAGGGACCTGTGCACGCTCTTGCTAAGGACTCGGCGTGATGGCGTCATAGAATCACCCAGTTCCTGGGAGGCCTGGCTATTTGCAGATTCCGGTTTTAATGAGCACTCGCAGGTACTGTGCTGAAGTGAGTCAGTCCATTCCTCCTATGCCCTGGGGAGTCCCCACAATGTCACTGCCCCCAGTCCCTCCCACATTCAGTGCACCTGGCATCGCCCCCTCAGCAAGACTGAGCTTTCCTACCCGCAGTTCCCGGTGAAGCAGTGGAGAGAACGCCTGTCCTGGTGAAAGGGACTCATGGGGCATTGAGCTTGTCCCACGTGGGGATGTGACTCGGCCAAGGGGTGTACCTCTGAGCAGCAGCTTCCTCATGTCTGAGTCCGAGCCTCTTCTCCCTCCAGTAGCACCCTGATGCCCTTTGGTAGCTGCCGCTGCCATGCCTCTAGTCCCTACAGGTAAGAGGGTGCCGACCCTGTCTCCCGGGATCCAGGCAGGGCCTGGGATTCTGCCTTGCCTATCTCGTCTTTACCTCCTGGCCACAGCGACTCACGTCAGGGATTAGCCAGATGACTCAAGTCAGACCAGGGAGACCCAGGCATGGGATCTCTGTTGGAAAGTGGTAAGGGGTAGAGAGATGCTCCCTCATCCTAGGGCCGCTTCGCTGGTGTTTCTGGTAGCCATCTTCCTGCCACAAGTGGTCCCTGCCCGAGGATGTAGCGAGCCGAGAGCCGAGCAGGTAGGGTGAGACACTGACCCCTTATGTCCCCATTGTTTGGGCATCATGATCCAGCCATGCCTGAAGCTGGAACACTCCAGACTTGTCAGTGACTTAAACTGGAGTTAGATCATTCTTAAAACTAAGAATCCAGAGAATCCTAATTTCCATTTCTTACTGAGACTCCTTTGTAAGCTTGAGAAATTTTGAGCAATTTATGTCAAATATTAAGTGCTACTTCTTTTTTGTTGTTGTTAATCTTCACGTGGGAATATTTTTTCCACTGTTTTTAGAGAGAGTGGAAGGGACGGGGAGAGACACAGAGAAACATTGATGTGAGAGAGACACATCAATTGGACCGGAGCCTGGTGTGGAGCCTGCAACTGAGATGCGTGCCCTTGATCGCAACTGAATCTGGGACCCTTCCGTCTGAGGGCTGACACCCTAACCGCTGAGCAATATCAGCTTCGGCAAGTGCTGCTATTTACAATGGACACAGACATTAACTGAACTTTTTTTTTTTCATTACAAAGGTATTTCATTAGATAAATAATCTCTTCCCTGTTCTTGTACTCCACCATATTTTTCTTAAACAGAATAATAATAATGAATAAAATACAAGCCTATTGTTATGTGAACAAAAATTTCATCAGGAATTTATTGAGTGCCTTTGTTTAAAGTTCAATGAAGTCCTAACCGGTTTGGCTCAGTGGATAGAGCATCCCCCTGCAAACTGAAGGGTCCCAGGTTCAATTCCGGTCAAGGACATGTACCTTGGTTGCAGGCACATCCCCAATAGGGGGTGTGCAGGAGGCAGCGGATCGATATTTCTCTCTCATCGATGTTTCTAACGCTCTATCCCTCTCCTTCCTCTCTGTAAAAAAATCAATAAAAATATACTTTAAAAAAAGTTTAATGGATGTTTAACAGTGACTTACTGTGTGCCGGGCACTGTTCTAAGCCCTTTACATACATTACTTCATCAAATCCTTATTATCGCCTCATTTTACAGATGAGGCTTAAAGAGGTTAGTTAAGTGTCTTATCCAAGATCAAGTTCCAGGCCCGGGAGAGCCCACCCACTTCCCTGGAAGGCCTTTGCTGACTCCCCAGCAGGAAGTGCACCTCCTGCCCTGCCGGCCCATGTGCCCTGCGTGCGTCCCAGCTGAGGCTTAGTTCCCACGAGGCCCATCCACAGTTGCAAGTGGGAAGTCGATAGCCAGCCACAGCCCTGCCATCAGCCAGCTGCCTCTTTCTCTGCTATTCATCGTCTGGAGCTCCTTCGAGATGCCCTGAAGAAACCAGGCCCCAAATGAGGGATCCACGTGGTGGTGGGAGGGGGCCTAGAAAGAAGGCTCTCACCCCTGGGCAGCTGGAAACCCCCAGGGTCTCTCCACCGTCAGGTGTGGGAAGGCACTGGGACAGAGCACCAGTGCAGCCTAACTTCTCCCAAACCAGCCGTGTGACTGTCCCCTCCCTGTGCCTCAGTTTCCTCAATGGTAAGGTGAGAAGGTTGGTTAGGGAGAGTCTCCCCAGGAGCCCAGGGCAGGTCCTGGAGGAATGAGTAAGGCAAAAGCTTCTTCATGCATCCAGGAAGCTTTCGGGGTTCCTGGATGGCAAGCTGCCTGCTGGACTTTGGTGCATGTGTTCATTCATTGAGCACCCGTTCTGTGAGGCAGTGTTTGAGGCAGCGGGGGACACTTCAGGGAGTAAGATGGGTCGTGATCCTGCTGCCCAAGAGCTTACCCTGTAGCTTTGGTTTTGGGAGGCTTCCGAGCCTTCACCCATCCGGGCTGCAGGCTTCGAACCAGGCCCTTCCGCAAGCCTGATTCAGAGGGAGGGCCGTGGTGGGGGTGAAGGGAGAGAGGGGTGTCCTCCCTCCAGCTCTGCCCTCTCCCACCAGACAGCCTTTCAGCCTAACTTCCCTCACTTCTGAGGCTGAGGCTGGACTGGATGGCCCTGAAGCCGGCGCTGCCAGCCTGGGAAGGGTCCCTCCCTGTGGGGAAGCCTTGCGCAGCTGTTCATGGTTAAACATTACCCACTCTGGCCACCCCTCCCTACCACTCCTCAGCGGCCTCAGGCTGTAAACACTGCCTTCTTTGGTTTCCCTCCAGGGTCCTGGCCTCCTGGGAGGGGCCACAGGCACACTTGGTGATGGTTTCCCACCCAAAGCCGGGGTCTGGAGAGGGGAAGACCGGGGTTCAGGTCTGGGGCTGGGGACTCCCGCCCTAGCCACCTCCTCCCTGCAAAATGGTTTTTCTTTGTTACATCATGTATGTGGCTCCCTGGTCCTTCTGTGGACTGGCTTAATGAGCCCCGTAGGTGCTCGTCTCAGGCAAGACGCCCAACCCTCCTGGTTTCTGGGAAACAAAAATAATTCTGAGAAATCAGGGCAGTCTCACTGCCTGGGGTGCCCCACTCCAGCCTCTGCTCCCAGGCCCCTCACAAGCAAGGAGTGTCCGGCCCAGCTGTCACGCCCAATCCCATCCACCCAGTCATTTTATTAAAAAAATACATTTTTAAAAATTTGATTTTTAGAGAGAGAGGGGGGGAGAGAAAGAGAAACATCCATGTGAGAAGGGAGCACGGATTAGCCGCCCCAACCAGGAATTGAACAGGCAACCTCTCCGTGCAAGAGGTGACACCCAAACCACTGAGCCACACCAGCCAGGGCCACCCAGTCCTTTGACGTTATGAGCCTGCATGAATCCTGAATTCCCACGAAATCGCAGGAACCGGAATGAATTCCAGCTGAGCTTTCTTCTCATCTCCTTCTGCATCTTCAAAACAACTTTGTGAAACAGGCATGATTTCCTTGTCAGGCCCAGCATGTGCATGAGGGCACTGAGCTGCAAGGCACACACCTGGTCAGTAGAGAGCCAGCTCTCAGAGTCAAATCCTCTAACGCTAAAGCCCAGACTGGTTTCATCCCCAATTCTAGGCGAACTATTCAGGGAACTATTACTCGCATGCTCTGCTCATGACAGACATTGCTAATCAATCATGGGCTGGCAGGCATTGCTAATCAATTGAAGTGCTCTTTTGTAAAAATACTAGAGGCCCAGTGCACAAAATTCGTGCACGGGTAGGGTCCATAGTGGCTGCTGGCTGCTGGCCAGGACCTCCCTTCCCCCCAACACCTGCCACCACCGCTGGCTGGGGTGGGGCCAGCTGGGGGGAGGAGCCACAAGCAGTTGGCCAACTGGCCCCACCCCCTCGTTGAACTTCCAGTGAAAGGGGACAATTTGCATATCAGGCTTTTATTATATAGGATCAGAGGCAGCTTCGCACTCCTCAGCACAGTACTCCAGGACACCATCTCCAAGAGATCAAATCCACAGCATCGGCCCGTCTTTAGATCCCACACCATCAGCCTTGGGCCTTCAGGGCTTAGGCACAAATCCCAGATGCCCGAGTCACCAGACCACAAGAATGCATTGCGCATGCAGCTCTTGGACAGGGGTTACTGGCTCCTCCCCCCCAAAAGATGTCCCTTCTAAGCATGGTCTCTCTCAGAGATACAACCGCCATTCAGGTTTGCCTGGGGCTTCCAGGTTTGCTAATAGAATTTTTTAATTATAAAACATTTCATATATACCCTAAAGCAGTGATGGCGAACCTTTTGAGCTCGGCATGTTAGCATTTTGAAAAACCCTAACTTAACTCTGGTGCCGTGTTACATATAGACATTTTTCGATATTTGCAACCATAGTAAAACAAAGATTTATATTTTTGATATTTATTTTATATATTTAAATGCCATTTAACAAAGAAAAATCAACCAAAAAAACGAGTTCGCATGTCACCTCTGACACACGTGTCATAGGTTCGCCATCACTGCCCTGAAGTGTAGACAATATTATCACACAGAACCATGTTCCCACAGCTTACGCTGCAAAACACCACAGACACAACTGACGTTCCTGTGTCCCCCTCAGCCCAGCTCTCTGAGTCTTTCTCCTGAGCAGTTTACACTGTCATTACATATTTACATATGCATATTTGTAAACCTTACAGACGTTATATTCCAGTGATGGCGAACCTATGACACGCGTGTCAGAGGTGACACGCGACTCATTTTTTTGGTTGATTTTTCTTTGTTAAGTGGCATTTAAATATATAAAATAAATATCAAAAATATGTCTCTGTTTTACTATGGCTGCAAATATCAAAAAATTTCTATACGTGACACGGCACCAGAGTTAAGTTAGGGTTTTTCAAAACGCTGACACGCCGAGCTCAAAAGGTTCGCCATCACAGTTATACTCAGATCTTGTGGCCGCTGTTACTGTCACACAGCGGGAGGTTACGGACTCACAGGCACGATGCCCAGTGCAGCTTTGACTCTCCCAGCGGATCGCAACTGCAAACAGCTATGGAGCCCTCGCTCTGCAGCAGGCGCGGGGTAGGTGCCTCACCTGCCCTAACTCACTCAATCTTCACGACAAAACTATTTCTACCCCCACGTTACAGATTTGGAAACAGCGGCACAGAACGGTGAAGGTACCTACCTGAGCCTCGCAGCTGGCTTGGCAGCTGTGCTTCTGACCCCGTTCTCCGGTGCTGCGCGGTCTGCCGAATGAGAACCCGATAATGTACGCATCTGCTCTCCTATGTAAGGGCCACTGGTGATTTTTGCCTCAACATTGGTCTCAGATGGTTTGGGTGGTTGTATTATCTCCCGTGGTTCCTACATCAAGCCTGTGAGTGGGTATTTGTATCATCTCCTAACCCCCTTTACAGGAGACGAAAATTAAGGCCCAGATAGGGGGAATCACCTTCTCAACGCTACATAGCTCCCGTGGGCCAGAGGGGGGCTGTGAGCCTGGGCTCTCCCGGCCCCATAGCCCCTCTGCGCCTTCCCTCTGAGCCGGTCCCAAATGCTTGTCCTAAGCGTCCCCATTGTCTTCCCTTGACTCTGCCCTGGCAGCCTGCTCTCCCTCCCCCAGAACACCCCACACCTGGGCTTTGATCTCCCTCCTCTGCCCCCCTCCACTGCCCTCCTCCCGGAGAAGTGGCCCAACCGGAAGGCCAGTGCATGTTAGGAAATTCCAGCCACGTGAGCCACCCGAGCCAGGGATTCTGGGCAGCCCGTGGCTTTAGAAGAAACTGAAACTCGTCTTGCCGGGGGCGGAGTGGCCACTGGGGACTGAAAAAGCCACCACTTCCTTGGGCTCCCAGAGGGCACTGGGAGGTCACAGCAGCCGAGGGACACCCTGAACCAGATGTGAGCCTTTGTCCCACTGCCCAAGCCATGCACATCTGTGGGGGTGAAGGGCTGCTGACGGGGACGGTGAGTACAGGGATCCAGGGAGCGGGGAGGAGAAGGGACATATGCCTGAGGGTCTCCAATGCCTGGGTGGGGAGAATAGGGTCAGAGCTCCTCATCCCAGCGCTGTACATGGGCACAGGGGCTGGGCTCCACGCACCCCCACAGCTTCAGTTTCCTCAGGGATCAGAATGAGGGCTTTCCAGCTCTCACATTGCAGCTCCAGCCTCCAGGTTAGACTTGGCCTCAATACTGCCCTCTCTCCTAACCCACCTGTTCTCCCTTCACTGCCCTTAGGGTAGCCTCTCTTACCTTCCCAAACTATCCAGAGTGGTTTCTCCTGAAGGCCCTGCCCCTCTCCCAAGACCCAGGACCCGAGGCCACCCCCTTCTCTCACTGCGGATCTTTCCCCCAAGCTCCAGCCTCCCCTCCCCCGAGACTCCTCAGTCCCCCACCCCCAGCACTTGGAATGGGCCTGCTGTGGCCATGGACCTAGGAGCGGAGCGTCCCCAGCCAGGGAGGCCAGGGTCTCACCGGAGCTCCCTGCACTCAGAACACACCTCCCGGAGGAACCTGAGTGAAGGCCGCCAACATTCCTTCTTGCTTGACCTTCCACAGCTCTGGGCATTTGGCTTAAATAGTTCATCTAAGTATCTTGGACCTTTCATCTGGGGTCCAGGGGCAGGGAAAGGTCACAGCTGTCCACCTTTGAGTCCACTCTTTCATCAGAACCAACTTCCTGCATTCATTCTAGGTTGTTGCCCTGCTAGAATGTGAGCAACTTGAGGGCAGGGAAGGAAAGGGCCCTGCTGTGTCCCCCTAGCTCAGAGCCTGGCACACAGTAGGTGCTCAATAAATGAGTTGAGTAGGCGAATACCACCTTTGGGCCTGAGTTGAGCATGGGCTCATGGAGCAGGGTCAGGCCCCCTCCTCACCCCCCCCGCCCGCCCCCACAGTGGAGCTGGCCGATAGGGAAACCATCTGACTGTGGAAATAACAGTGGTGGGAGGCTGACCCCTATGAACGCCTGGCTGGCCCTGGGCCACCTGCTTTGTCATGGAATGGATAAGTTTGGTTCAGAGAAGTGAGTGACTTGCCCAGAGCGACATAGCTGATAAAGAGAGTGTGGAAGTGGAGTCAGGTCTGTCCGGGTTCGAATCCCAGCCTCTCAGCTTCTTCGGTTGTCCTCCCCCAACGTGAGGTGTGAGCAGGACAGTGACACTGAGTAAAGCCGGCATTCCGACGAGGGCCCTGCCTGCGATGGGGGGTGTGGGCTCCAAGGGACTTTCCCCCAGAGGTGGCTTCTGGGGGAAAGGGGACCTTTGGGGACTTGACTCGGGTAGGGCATGGCTTTACACTAGGCCAGGATGGAAGGCACCAGCCGCTGCCGGGGCCCGAACCGTTTGCTTGTGGCCTGCAGGACCCCGAGGGGCATCAGAGGCAGCTGAAGAAGAAACAGAAGAACCGGGCGTCTGCCCAGCGCAGCCGGAGGAAGCACACGGACAAGGCAGACGCCCTGCACCAGGTGGGGCTTCTGCCCTTCCCGACCCTGCCCGCGCTTACCTGCCCAGCGGCCTCTTCCCCCGCCCGCACCTGTGAGCAGACCCCGCACGGCTGTGGGTCTAAGCATTGGAGACACAGCTGTGAACTCAGCAGCCAAAAGCTCCCGCCCTCCCCAGGGCTCATATTGGTAGCGGGGAGCCGGGCAGACGAATGAATGGCTCATGAGGTGCCTGGGATGTCAGGTGGTGATCGCTACGGGGAAAATTAAAGCAGGGAAGCCAGGGGGGCAGGTGGGTGAAGGAAACCTAACAAGGGACGCCCTCCTTGAGTGGGTGACATGTGAGCAGCTTAAGGTGGCAAATGAATGAATGAATGAATGAATGAGTGAATGACTCCATTTCTGGAGGTGAGTTGACACCTTTGGAGAATTTAAGTGAAGGGTGACCTAATGACATTTTTAAAACGTCATTCCACGTGCAGAGACCAGCCTGGACGGGCTGCTGGTGGCTTCGGCGCCTGTTAGGACTTGGAGTCCATGACCTAAGCAACATTTTTATGTAAAACACTTTTGCAACTTCTTCTTTAAAAAAGTGTCCACAAGAGTAGAGTGAGGGAGGGAACCAAAGGAAGTCATTCAGCCTCATGAGGCGCAGAAATAGAGTTCCTTCTTTTTTAAAAAAATCTTTATTGTTTAAAGTATTACACGTGTCTCCTTTTTCTCCCAAGAAATAGAGTTCTTTCTGCTTTTGCCACCTCTGCTCACAAGTGGTTGTTTAGAAGCGCACGTTGACTTTTGTCCCCGTGGGTTCTCAGAACCCAGCAGGACAGAACCTGACCCCAGCTGATCAGGGATGCTGAACAGAACCCTGGCTTCAGTGGGAGTGCAGGGTGCTGGGGGGTCCGGCAGGGCGCTGGGGGGGTCCAGCAGGGCGCTGGGGGGTCCGGCAGGGCGCTGGGGGGGGGTCCGGCAGGGTGCTGGGGGGGTCCGGCAGGGTGCTGGGGGGTCCGGCAGGGCGCTGGGGGGTCCGGCAGGGCGCTGGGGGGGTGGTCTGGCAGGGCGCTGGGGGGGTCCGGCAGGGCGCTGGGGGGTCCGGCAGGGCGCTGGGGGGGTGGTCTGGCAGGGCGCTGGGGGGTCTGGCAGGGCGCTGGGGGGTCCAGCAGGGCGCTGAGCAGCCTGGAGGTGTCCGGGACAGTAGGGGCCTCTGCAGCATGAGAAGTCATCACCAGGACTGGCCCAGGGGAGGGGGCGCTGGAAGAGCGTCCAGACAGAGGAGACAGGAAATGCTCTGAGGAAGCAGGGTCCATGGAGGGGCTGGAAAAGTCCAGAGATAAAGCTGGAAGTGTGAGCGGGGATCACCACGCACAGGGAGTTGAAGGCTCTTGTGTTTGGTAATGACACAGTTGCCCAATGGTTCCTCGGGCCAAGGAAACGGGGTGGTTTGGGCGGTCGCCCCCGTTAGGAGGCTGGTGGAGCTCCCAGGTGAGCGGAAATAGCAGGCCGGGAGAGGCCGCTGGCCGGGGGAATTGAGGATAGGCGCAAGCACGACTGAGCCCCGGGAGGAGGTGGAATGGGGGGCCACTTGGGGGTGGTTGTGGGGGGCTGGCCAGAGGTAGCCCAGGGCCCCGGCTTGCACATTGGTGTGCGGTGGTATCTTTTCCCTCGTTGAGAATCCTGAGGGCCTGGCGATGGGAGGCGGTGAGTAGGGCTCGTGGGAGCCCCTGGTGCTGGCTGACTCCCTCCCTGCCCCTCTGCTTCTCCCCGCAGCAGCACGAGGCGCTGGAGAAACACAACCATGCTCTGCGGCAGGAGATCCAGGGCCTGCGGGCGGAGCTGGCCTGGTGGGGCCGGACCCTGCACATGCATGAGCGCTTGTGCCTGATGGGCTGTGCCTCCTGCTGGGCTCCTCTGCCCCCCGGCTGCTGGGGCCAGGCCAGGCGGCCCCTGGACCCCGAGCCTCACAGGCCACATAACTGCCAGGAGCAGCCAGGCCTGTTCCAGACCCCAGTCTCCTCTCCCTCGGCTCAGCCTCTCTCTCCACATCCGCCGCCTCGTGGCTCCCCTGGCCTCCTCCTGCCTCCTCTGCCCTGGCTGCCCCTCGGCCCTACAACGATTACTGCACCTTCTGCCCAGCTGTCCCCGAGCCCGGCCCCATCTGCCTCACCCCCTGGCTCCAGCCTGTTGGCACCTTCCTCCGAGCTCAAAGTCCCCCCACCCCACTCATCAGCTCACCCTGCCGCTCAGCAGCCCCGTGGGCCGGAGCACCTCAGCTGGGGGAAGCCGGTGCCCTCACCGCTCAGCCCCTCGGCTGCCCTGGGGCCGGCCTGTCTGCAGGACATGGGGCACAAGCCTGCTTTCTCGGCAGCAGACCAGCCGGGGCTGAGTGCGGACCTCGGCCCCCACCCGCTCCAGGCCTTCCCCCTGCTCTCCTCTGCGCAAGTCCACTTCTAACCCGGCCCCTGGAGCTGGGCCGGCCCTTCCGCAGGCGCGGGAAGCGGCCGTGGCACCCAGCGTCTCCTCCATGGCCCCCGGGGGCTGCCCTTCCTGGCTGACCAGCTGGCCCAGGAGTGCCCCAGGGAAAGGAGGCCGTCCCTGTGCCCGCCACCGACCAGGCCCTGTCACCACCGCTATCCTATCTCAACTTCATGGTCATCCTGCAAAGTCCAGATGGTCACTTTTTCAGAGAAGGAGACAGAAGCTCAGAGAAGGCAGCGGCGTGTCCAAGGTCACACAGCCTTTCTTGGGGCCTAAAACGCCACCATCTGCCCCTTCCTCTGCTGGTGGGATCCTGGCCCGGGCGCCTTAGGGGCTGAAATCCCAGAACTGCAGGCTGGTGTGAAGACGTCTAAGTGCTGGGAGCAGGGAGGAGTCTCCCTTCCGTGTTGTGATTCCCGGGCCTCAGAGCACTGCATTCCCGAAACCTTGTCCTAACCAGGAGGTCCGGAGTCCAAGCCGGGGTGGGGAGAAGCTGGCGGGAGCCCGGAAGGGACTCTATCTTCCTCCAGCAGGGTTTTCAGTTTCAGAACTGAACCTGTGGGGGGAGGGGGCTGGGGAGAAGCCCGGAATCGTCTCCCCGGGGGTTTCTGCAGGTGAGGTGCCGATCGCCATACTGAGGCCTGGGGAGATTCTGCAGGGTCCGCTTCCCAGGCTCTTCCCAAATGCTTCCTTGCCTCCCTCCTGCCCCCGAGGCCACGTGGCAGGAGGGGGGAGGGGGGTGCTGTACTAGAGAGCCCTGCACATGGTGCACAAAGGGCTGGAGGAAGGAGGGAGGGAAGGGCCGGGTGCGAGGTTATGTTTAAGCAAGCGCTGGGCCTGAACCTGGCAGGAGTGAGACCTGTGTCTTCTTCAGCACCACCCCATCCCTGTGCAGCCCCCAGGCCCCCCTGGTCAGTGACCCCACTGTTCCTTGGTCTGATGGCTCCTGGAAGGACAGGGACTGGGGACCAGGGACCAGGCTGGAGCTCAGCTGCGGTGTCTGCTCCGATTGGGGTTCTCACTCACTCAGACCCAGGACAAGCGCTGTGAGGGGCTTCAGAGGAGAAGGTCCCACTCTTCGCCCAGACGTTCAGCAGACACTACGCTAGCGAGTGTTACACACCCTCCAGGATGCTGAGCCTAAGTCTCTGCACGTTGTTATGGTAAATAAAGTGTTTTCTGATTCCTTTTGCTCTGGCTAACGGTTTAAAGCTCTGCTTGTACTTCGTACTATTGAAAACGAAGGGCCTCTGAAAGAAGAGGGAATGGTCTAGAACAGCGGTTCTCAGCCTGTGGGTCGCGACCCCTTTGGGGGTCGAACGACCCTTTCACAGGGGTCGCCTAAGACCATCGGAAAACACATATATAATTACATATTGTTTTTGTGATGAATCACGATGCTTTAATGATGTTCAATTTGTAAGAATGAAATTGGGGGTCACCACAACGTGAGGAACTGTATTAAAGGGCCGCGGCATTAGGAAGGTTGAGAACCACTGGTCTAGAATCTTAGGTGTGGGCACTCCCTCACAGACCTCGTAAGCTAACCCCCCTCCCATATTTCAGATGAGGCCTAGAGATAGAATGGACTTGCCCAAGGTCACCCAGCAAGCGTCGGTGCAATGGTCACAGGATTGTGGGTGGCAGCAGAGCTGGGCCACCAGAGGTTGGGGAGAGCAGACTGGTGGGAGGGAAGCCGAGATGTTAATTAGAGGGACCAGAGTTGATACAACGCACATGGACCAGGACTCGATGGGGGATGAGGATACCAGGGTCTGACTTGTGTCTCTATACCTAACATTTGTCAGGCACCTGCTTGTCTTACTTGGGTTAATTCAGTGACACCTCTAATGACACTGTTCAGAAGGGGAAACTGAGGCCAGGGGAGTTAGGTACCAAGTTCAAGGTCACACAGCTAGGAAAGGGCATAGAATTGATGCAACAACAGGACCATAGGGCCACAGGCAATCTTGCCTCCCCATCTTCTCCCTGTAGGCCCTGCATGCAGGGGCAGTCACAGGCTGATAGACATGACCCTAGAAGGTTTAAGCCTTCCTTAAGTTTATAACATATAAGAGAGGGGTGTGACTAAATTAGCATCGGTACACTCATATGATGATGACTGAAGAGGTCCTAAGAACAAAGGATGCTTTGAAGAATATTTAATGAGATGAGAAAATGCTTTAACATATTAAGCAGAAAAAAAAAAATAGAATGTGCAACTGTTACTCTAGCTTGATATTCTGCTTGTTTAAAAAATATAAACTTGCCGAAACCGGTTTGGCTCAGTGGATAGAGCGTCGGCCTGCGGACTGAGGGGTCCCGGGTTCAATTCCGGTCGGGGGCATGTGCCTGGGTTGTGGGCACATCCCCAGTGGGAGATGTGCAGGAGGCAGCTGATCGATGTTTCTCTCTCATCGATGTTTCTAACTCTCTGTCTCTCTCCCTTCCTCTCTGTAAAAATCAATAAAATATATTTTTTAAAAAATATATATAAACTGAACCGAAGAAGTAGGCGGAAGTAATGTCGATTTTGGAGGGATATGTGCTAATGTCTGTGAAGCCCCGATTTGTAAACACAGCCATCACCATTGCCGGAGCCTTCCACATGGGAAGAGTCTGTATCCGAGTGCATCTATTGCTACATAACAAATTACTCCGAAGCTTATCCTCTCACATTTCTGTGGGGGCAGGGATCTGGGCGTGGCTTCGCTGGGTGCCTCTGGCTCAGGACACAGGCTCCAGCCAAAATATTGGCCAGGGCTGCAGCCACTCGAAGGCTCGACTGGGGAATTCAATTCTAAGCTCTCTGTGAGGGCTGTCTGCAGGCCTCAGAAGGTCCACGTCCAAGCTCGCTTACAAGGTTGGTGGCAGGATTCTGCTCCTTGCAGGCCGTTGGACTGGGGAGCTCAGGTTCTTGCAGGCTGTCAGCAGGAGAGGTAAGCTCCTTACTGCGTGGGCCTCTCCGCATGGCAGCGCCACATACAGCTGGCTTCTCTAAGCTGGCGTGAGAGCAAGGAAAGGTGAGCACATGGAAGCCACAGTCTCTTTGTGACCTAATTTCAGAAACGACATCCTGTCACGGTGACTATTCTACCAGTAGAGGCAAGTCACTGGATCCCACCCCCACTCGAGGAGAGAGGGCTACACAAGGACACAAAAACCCGGAGGGGGCTCAGGGCATCCATCTGAGAGGCTGCCCGCCACCCTGGGTGAGAACCAGCACTTCCTTGGGTCCTTCTTTTGGATTTAGCACCAACACTAGCAGCTGGCTTTTTCTGAGGGAGGCATTTTTCAGAAGGGAACAGCTTTGTCCCCTCTCCAGGCAGTGGCAATGCCCCCAGCAGTGAACAGAGAGGAACTGGTGGGTTTGGGGCTGAGAAATCCGCCCCCCAACTCCTTCCCTAGAGACACACAGCCTCAAATTAGCCTTGCAGCAAGCACACGGCAGCCACCGCCTCCTCAGAACCACCTTTGAAGTCACGCGTGGACAGTCAGGGCTGAACTCGCCAGTGTGCGCAGGCCAGAAAGTCTTCTATGCTTGGAAAGGTAATCGCTCACTGGAGGACTAAAGTTTAAACCCAATTTAAACTCTTTTAGCTGTCTCCCCTCCCCCCTGCCCCCCCCCCCCCATTCACCTGTAGTGGGTTGAACGGTGGCTCCCTGGTGATCTGTCCACCCGGAACTGTGACTGTGACCTTATTTGGAAAACGTGTCTTTGCAAATGTAATCAAGTTCAGGAACTGAAGCTGAGGTCGTCCTGGATTAGCCAGGTGGGCCCTAAAGCCAATGACCAGTGAAAGCAGGTCACCAATGACAGGACGAGAAGACACAGAGAGAGGCCCCGTGGAGACAGAGGCGGAGACTGGAGTTCGGCCGCCCCACGCCACGCAACATGTGGGGCCACCCGAAGCGGGAAGAGGCCAAGGAGGCTGCTCCCTCGGGCCTTCAGAAGGCGTGGACGCGGGGAGGGCGGCGAGGAGGCCGTTGCAGTCGTTCAGGTGAGCCATGGTGGTGGCCGCGCCGGGGCGGTGGTAAGAGGTCAGATTCAGGGTGTGCGTCACAGATAGAGCCGATGGGATGTGCTCACGGTTGGATGTGGGGAAAGGGAGGAAGGAAGTATGATGTTGTGGTTTGGGGCCTGAGCACTTGGTGGTTGGTAGCACCAGGGACCAGGAAAGATTGAGAGAGGAGCTTAGAGTGTGTGTGTGTGAGTGTGTGTGTGTATGTGAGTGTGTGTGTGAGTGAGTGTGTGTGTGAGTGTGTGTGTGACTGAGTGTGTGTGTGAGTGTGTGTGTGAGTGTGTGTGTGAGTGTGAGTGTGTGTGTAAGGGTGTGTGAGTGTGTGTGTGTGTGTGTGAGTGTGTGTGTGACTGAGTGTGTGTGTGAGTGCGTGTGTGAGTGAGTGTGTGTGTGTGTGTGTGAGTGTGTGTGTGGAGGGGGGCGCGGGGGGCCCAGGAATCCTGTTTGGGCCATGTTAACTTTGAGATGCTTATTTGTCACCCAACTGGATAAAAAAGAGGGCACGTGTTGGGGGTGGGGGTGGGGGGGTGGGGAGAGGTCATTGGGGGGAAAAGGAGACTCATGTAATACTTTAAATAATAAAGAATTTAAATTAAAAAAAGAATGTTTATATCAATAATACCTACATTTCAGAAAACTGAAAACAATCCAAATGTTCCATCCATAGTACCATGAATACATTGTGTAATATTTTGCTCAAGGTAATGCTGCATGGCAAAGAGAATGATCAAATTACAACCACTTAGAACAATATGAATAAACTTCACAAACCTAATGTCAGGCTATGGAAACCAGACACAAAAGAGGAGGCAATTTGTATAATTTGTTTATATAAAGTCTAACAATAGAAGGAAAAAAAAACCCGAATCTACACTGTTAAAAGTCAAGGTTATGGTTACAGTTGGAGGACAGCACCTACAGGAGGACATGAGGGGCCTTCTGGGTACTGATATAGTCTGTTTCTTGATCTTTGTGTTGGTTACATGAACGTATTCACTATATGACAATTCGGTGAGCTGTATGTTTATGATCTGCACTCTTTTCTCTTCTGTCTGATATACTTCAATAAAAGCAGGGTGGCCCAGCTGGTGTGGTTCAGTGGTTGAGCATTGATTCATTAACCAGGAGGTCACCAGTTCGAATCCTGGCTAGGGCACATGCCTGGGTTTCTGGCTGGGTCCCCAGTGGGGGTGTGTGCAGGAGGCAGCCAATCATTGTTTATCTCTCATCATTGATGTTTCTCTCTTTCTCTCCCTTCATTTCTGGAATCGATAAAAATATATTTAAAAAAGTAAAATCAATAAAAACATTTTTTTTTTAAAGAGAGAAAAATAAGTAAAAATTCATTAACAATCAGAACCATGGACGGATTAGAGCCTGTCCCCGAGGAAGGCTGGAGGAAAAGCAAGAGATTCGGGTCTGCTGCCTGGGACAGGAGCGAGGACGGACTCTGAGCCTCCCGTTAGTTAGCGTTCAGTGCCTCGGGGCCATTGCTACCATGCAGAAAGGACTCCTCCTGGCGGACCGTGGGTCTCTGTGTGCGTTTTCGTGCAAATTTCATCCTTTTTAAAAAATGTCTGCAGCACCTTGTTTTTCTAAGCCAGTGAATGCTGAAAGCTCCCTGGAGAGGCCAGTCCTAGATCTAGTGTATCTAATGGTTTGCTCAGGCTCTTGTAGGCGTTCTCACGGTCCTGAGCTTGTATTTATCTGGTTAGGGGACAGGAAAGAGACTCCAGGCAGGGAAACCTGTGACAGATCTTCTCTCAGTCATGCCCAAGGTCCAGGAAGAAGGCATATTTTATGTCAATTTAATGAGCTGCTTTACTTGGTAGTGCGTTCCCTGTCCCTGTGAGCATCCACACAGAGGCTGCACAACGACCTGTCAGGGCATTGCCAGGAGTACTTCTACCACATGAAGAATTTGCCCAGATGCCAGCTGAGGGCACTCCAAGGCTAAAATTCTATTATTTAAATCAACACCAAATTTCCTTGAAGGCATGAACTACTTCTTTCTGCATTGCCCCCCCGCCCCCCCGTGTTTTCCCCTTTTCCTAAGAATTGAAATATGTCATGTTCAGCAGGAAATTTGAAAAGCAAGGGGGAAATGTATCCATACCACTGGCTACTACTCCACGATAAAAAGGAATGAATTATAGATACGCGTAATAACTTGGATGGAACGCAAGGGCATGCATTATGCTGAGTGAAACAAAAAGCCAACCTCAAAAGGCCACACACTGTATGCCTCCGCTTACGTGACATTCTCAACATGATAAAGTCACAGAGATGGAGAACACATGAGTTAGAGATGGTAGGGGAAAAGGGTGGATACATCTCTTAATAGATATCATAAGCACTTTTTATATCATTAACTACTCCATAAAACAATCACTTTAATAGTTGTGTAACAGGTCAATTTCATGGATATGTCATAATTTACTCAACCATCCATTCCTTATTGAACACTTGGGCTGTTTCCAATTTTTTATCAATATAAACAACTTCATGATGAATATCTCTGTGCAGCAATGGTTAACTACATTTTGAATTATTTTCTTAGGCGAGACTTCAGAAGGGAAATTATCGAGTCAAAGGAAACAATTAAAGCAATTAAAATAGTTTTGTTGTGATAAACGGCAGCAATGACCGCCCCTTGAGAATGCCCAGCCCAGGGAACGGAAAGGAAAGCACCTGAATTATGACCACAGCCACATCCAAGGTTCCCTGAGGGTGGTCCGCACCAGCAGCAGCAGCACCTAGGAACTTACCTTCAGGTTCCACATGCAAATTCTCAGGCCCCCTCCTTCCCAGACCTATGCATCAGAGACCTGGGTGGTTGAGTATTGTCCTATGTACCAAGAGGTCGCTGGTTGGATTCCTAGTCAGGGCACATGCCCAGGGTTTCAGGCTCAATCCCCAGTAGGGGGCCTGCAGGAGGCAGCCGATCTATATGTCTTACATCAATGTTTTTTTCTCTTTCAAAAAATCAATAAAAGGATTTTTAAAAAATGCCAACCTATTTTCCAGAGCAGCATTTTACATCCCCACTGGCAGGGTATGCGAGTTTCACTTGCTCTGCATCCTTGCCAGCACTTGGTATTTTCCGTTTCTAAGCTTTTTGCCATTTTAATAGGTGTTCATGGTATCTAGGGGTTGATCTCAACTAATTTGCAGCTCCCTAATGTCTAATGATACTGAGCATTTTTCATGCATCCTTGGGATTCTGGAGAATTAATAAACCTGTACCCCAACTCAGAAACCAGCTTACAGTGCCAAAGAGACTAATCTGGATTCTCACTTGGCTCCACACACTGGAACATTTTAACAGCAACGCTCAGCAGATGACAACGGGCCTCAAGCACATATGCCAGCGCTGTCAGACCGGCAGGCAGGCGGCAAGAGGCTCCTGGCTGCTAAGCTTCGTCTCCCCTGTTCCAGGTTTTATGCAGAGGAAAACGTTTTGTGCCTTTGCCTTTGAGATGTTTCCCACCCACCCCCCCCACCCCCCCCGCCAATTCCTCATCATTCCTGTTGTTGTTCCATCCTGGTGCAGAGGACAGTGCTCAACCAACTGAGCCACACCGGCCAGGGTGGTCGTTTCTTATAAAGTCACACGTACACTTTCCCTATAACCCCGCGATCCCATTTCTAGGTATGACTTGAGAAATATGAAGACTGCAGTTCATACAACAACCAGGATGCGCATGCTTATAGAAGCTCCATTCAAAATCACCCTGAACTGGATGCAACTCATGTGTCATCAATAGGTGAATGATAAACAAATGGGGTCTATCCATACAATGGAATGCTACTCACTAATAAAGAAGAATGAACTGCTGACACAGCAACGACATGGATCGATCTAAATTCACGGTGCTGAGAGAAAGAATCCCATTCTGAGAGTTACATACTGTACGACTCCGTTCATAGGACATTCTGGAAAAGGTAAAACTTTATTAATGTAGAACACGTTGCCAGGGGTTGGGGCGGGGGAAGGGTTTGACTGCAAAGGGGCAACTTGAGGGATCTTTTTGTGATAAAATTGTTTTCCATCATGATCTATGCATGCGTTAAAAATCATACACTTGCCTAGCTGGTGTGGCTCAGTGGTTGAGTGTCAGCCCATGCAGCAGGAGATCATGGTTCAATCCCCAGTCAGGTTTTGGGCTCCCACATGCCCAAGTTTTGGGCTCAATCCCTAGTAGGGGTATGCAGGAGGTGGCCCACCATGATTCTCTCTCATCATTGATGTTTCTAACTCTCTCTCGCTCTCCCTTCCTCTCTCTGAAATCAATTAAAAAAACATTTTAAAAAAATCATACACTTATACACCCAAAACAGTAAATATCTACATACGTACACTATATGTAAATTTTTAAAAATTTAGTATCAGTTTGAAGAATAAAAAAAATCCAGCTCAGCCGATGTGGCTCAGTAGTTGAGTATCTACCTATAAACCAGGAGGTCGGGGTTCGATTCCGGCCAGGGCACATGCCTGAGTTGTGGGCTCGGTCCCCAGTGTGGGGCGTGCGGGAGGCAGCCGATTGGTGACTCTCTCTCATCAGTGATGTTTCTATCTCTCTCTCCCTCTCCATTCCTCTCTGAAATCAATAAAAATATATTTTTAAAAAATCCCCAGGGACAAGGCAGTCACCAGAGGTGGCCCCCTCACCCACCGTCTTATCTGTGGTGGCCAGTGTCTGTCCCCTCTCTAGTCAATCCATAGAACAGTCCTGGGTGGTTCACTAAAGCAAGCTCCACGTCCGTCCGGCTGATGCTCAGATGATGTCACAGGTTTGAACAGCCCCCCAAACAATTTTACCATCTAGTTTGACCTCAATATTATCTCCATGATGGCAGTTGATTTTGTCTCGTTTACCAAGGCATCCCCAAGGGCCTAGAACAATGCTCACACAGGGTGGGGCAAAAGTGGGAGTTTATTCTTGTATTATTTATTAATTTTGGCACTTAATATTCCTGCTCGCGTGTTGGCTCTGCCCCTCCTCTGGCCCAGGGGTCTGCTGAGCTCTCAGGTGAGAATTCCTCCTTCTCCCTCGTGATGCATCCATTATGGCCCCTCAGCCAGAGCCCCAGTGGAAGCAGCCCTGGCCTCATCACAAAAAACGGGGGCCAACATGGGGCTGCCGGCCTCCTCAAGCAGGAAGTGCCAGTGGGCCACGTGGACGGAGAAACCACCTCGGGCTCTCCAGGTGCCGTTCCCACACCTGGACAGCAGTGTGTGTTCATGTCTGCCAGGACGTATTTCCGGTTCCATCTCACTCAATCAAAATGCCTGTGTGTTCCTTTTCCCTCTGTTTCACTTGACCCTCCCTCGTTCCTGTGGGAAGTTCAGCCATCCCGTTGTAATAAAGCCCTCTGCTCTGGTTGGAATCCTCGGGGTTTCTGCCTGTTTCCCTCCAGGATGGTGGAAACTGAAGGCTCTTTGTGTCCAAAGAGTGGTGATTTCCTCTGTCCTTCACACCCGGCAGGGGGCAGGGGCCCTCCTCCGCAGGAATTCATTATGCACATCACACAGGTGGCCATCGAAGACGCCTGGCGTTCTGTACCACCGTCTTAGGTACAAATAATATCCAGCCAAGTAGATTACAAGTAAACAGCACAGGTACAGAAGTGCTCTCCAGCCTCACCAGAAGCCTGGTTCCTTTACCCTGCCTCACCCCATCCCCACTGCACCCCGAGAAGGGTTTCTCGGTTCCCAGGCAGCCCTGTGCTGGCACTCAAGTCTTATCAACTTGGTCAACTTCTATTCTGTGCCAAGAAAGGTCAGAGGCACAAAGGGCGGGCTGGCATGGTTCGGTGGTTGAGCATTGACCTATGAACCAGGAGGTCACGGTTTGATTCCCGGCCGGGGCACATGCCCTGGGTTGCAGGCTCGGTCCCGTGTGGGGTGTGTGGGAGGCAGCCAATCAATGATTGTCTCTCATCACTGAGGTTTCAATCTCCCTCTCTCTCTCCGTCTCTCTCCTTTCCTCTCTGAAATCAATAAAAATATATATTTTTAAAAAGATCACATGAGGGTGGGAAAGGGGTTGAATTGCAGGATGGTTAACAAGATTAGCTGCTTTCTTGAGGGTGGTTGGGTTATTGCAAAGGTGTGTTAATGTAGATGCACAAAAACAAGGGGCAGTAAACCTTTTACTAAAAAAGGTATGTGCCTGGGGCAGGACTACTTACCACACCTGTCCTGTCCAGGATGTATTGTCAGATCACCCTGTGAGGTTATTAGAGGGGAGGCGCATGTAAAAAGAATAGAGCCACAGTTGTCTGGTGATTATTCACGTTACTAATGACAGGTGAGACGTTTTCTTACAGGCCCTGGAAACTGGAGGATGAAACAGGCCCGTAAAAGACCAGACGCCTCGGAGCCCAGATGGGTCCGTGACTCACAGAAAAGGAAAACATTTTAAGGACAGACCCATGACCGCTTTTGATTTGGTTGCTCCACCCGAACTCTGACCCTGACCCCTTCCGGGAATTTTCCTCAGGAATACCGGCCACTCTCAGGTCCCAGGAACGGACTGCGTCATTTGTAACATCACAGAAGATGAACCACCTTGTTATTAGACTTTGAGCTTCTGAAGGCCGGACTGCAGGCTCTCCCCTCCCCTGTCCATGTTGGATCTGTGGCTTGCAGCTGCACGTAGCTATCTTCTCCCTCGTGGGTATATAACCAACCAACTGGCAAGGGGGGTCGGAGCAGATCTTTGTGGGTGACCAACCGCTCTCCCATACTGCCGGCATTATTGGAATCAACGCTCATATATGCTTCAACCTGGTCCCTGCTTCATTGGCTCCCGTAGTGACAGGCAGCACAGACCCACTGTTTGTCCGGTTACAAGGTTACTGTCCCTAGAAAGCCTTTCCTGTCCACAGCATGTGGGAGTAGTGTTTTAAAGTGAGGTAGGTTTAGGGGCAGGGGAGGCATTGCATTGTGGGTGAAAGGAGCCACATGCTAACCTGACAAGCTCAGGGAAGGCCTGCATGGCAGTTTTGCAAACTCTAAGACCTAAAGTAACCACAAGGATGGTCTGAAATTAAAACTTTAAGTAAAAGCAGTGATGGTGGGTAGTCACGTCCTAGGCCAGTATCTTCCCTGACAAGGTCAGTCTTTACCTTAACTGAGCCTATTGTTTTTTTGCATCTACAATAACCTCATAGAAATGTCCAGGTGACTTGTAACTTCCCTTTTTTCCATACCCCTCAGGGCACAACCCAATGTGTTTCCTTGTTATTGCTACCATGTTAATTGTTGACGATTAACTATTCTGCACCCACCTAAGTGAAAGACGCATGTGTCTATCATTTGACTTTTTATCCAATCCCGCTTTGCCTTCTTCTGCCTCTCTAATCTAGCACCAATGCATTTCATGTAACCCACCTACGTCCAATTGGTTGAGATTCTGCTTCCTGGCAATTGTCGACAGTTTGGCTCAAATAAACTCACAAAAATTCTGTATAGGTTTGAATGTTTTTACCTTAACATTAGGCAGAGGAAAGACGGGCAGCTAAGGTGGAGGCAGGAGAATGCAGGACTATAGGGATAAGAGGCCTCCACGGGGTATCTCCAAATTGGCAGGCCTGTTATCAGGAAGGCAGCACACCTAACACCTCTAGCCGTACCAGCCAAATGTGGGAACGAATTGAACGGAATCACTTAATAATTCACAGCATGGTCAGAATTTGATCAGCGGGAAGTGGGAGGGAAGGTGCTTGGAGTTGGAGTTGGAACCACATAGCTCTCTGTTCAAGCCCTTGTGCCTCCACAATTTGCTCCCATTCCCCTCTTTATTTATGATAATCCTAGCCAGTTTGGCTCTGTGGATAGAGCATTGGCCTGCAGGCTGAAGGGTCCTAGGTTCCATTCCAGTCAAGGGCACATGCCTGGGTTGTGGGCTCCGTACCCAATAGGGGGCATGCAGGAGGCAGCTAATCAATGATTTTCTCTCATCATTGATGTTTCTTTTTTAAAAAAACATTTTTTTATTGATTTTAGAGAGGAAGGGAGACCACAACCCAAGCATGTGCCCTTGGTCAGAATCGAACCTGGGACCCTTCAGTCCGCAGGCCGAGGCTCTATGCACTGAGCCAAACCAGCTAGGGCTCATCATTGATGTTTCTATCTCTCCCTTTCTCTCTGAAATCGATAAAGACATATTTTAATATTTTATTTGAGAGAGAGAGAGAGAGAGAGAGAGAGAGAGAGATAAACACTGGCTGATTCTTGTATATGCCCTGACCAGAATAGAAACCGCAACCTTGAAGCATCAGACGATGCTCTGAACTGAGCTACCTGGCCAGGGCTCCAGACCTCTTTAAAATTGGGATATTCGTGGCTGCTTTACTGGTACAGCACAGCAGTGAGGATGAAAGGAGAGCGTGTACCGAAAATGCCTGCACTATGCTCTGCATACAGTAGGGGCTCTGCAGTGGACAGTTTCGGACCTGACCACGCCGGGCGTGCCGTAGGCGAGAAATGAACACTCAGTGCACACGCCTGGGGAACTGCTGAAAGGCGCCTGCGCATCTGAGTTCCCGCAGGCGGGGCCTGAGTTGCTCTGGGTCTCCGCCTCGCGCGACCTCTGACCCCTGGACGCAGGCACGCATGCACGCACGCACGCACGCAAGCAACGTCGCCAAACCTGCGCGCTCGCGCCCGGTGGGTGGGGCGAGGGAGCACATCTGCGCGTGCGCCGAAAGTTCTGGCGGGCTAGTACCACAGGCAGAGGGCGCGGGCGGTCGCCGAGTGGGCCCTGTAACTCCGCTTCGTTCGAGGTCGACGCCCGCCTTTTACAGAGACCATTCCTTGGTGAGTACTCCTGCCGAGGCCACCTTTATGAGGGGCGAAGAGCCCTTAGTTTTCGAGAAAGAGCCTGGTTGGGTCTGGGAGGTCCTTGGGTGTGAGGTAACGGCCCCCAGAGGCCCGGTGCTCTCTTCCAGTTCGTCGTTCTTTGATCCCCAGGGAGATTTCCGGCCCGGCCCAACCCCACCACTCCGCAGCCGCCCGCTAATGTAACCTTCCCAGCCCTTGGACCCCGTGGGACGCCCAGCACCCCCTGGGCCAACCGCAGGGCCTCATCATCATGGAGGCGCCCCGGATGGAGGGAGCTGGGCGGGGCGTGGGGCCGGCAAGGGGTGCAGTGGCGGCTGTGGGCCTGAGCCAAGTGCCGGCCTCTGCGGGGCTGTTGACTCCCCTGCCACAGGCCGGCGAGGAACTCTCTGTCGGCCAGACCTCAGGGACCCATCTTTCTCCGGGCCACACCCAGGGGAAATGCTGCTCCGGGCACAACTCCAGCCTGCTGAGCCTGCCCCCGGCTCCGCACACCCACCCTCGTTAAAAGACTTTCCCTGATAACAAACGTGTTCATTTTGATCTATCCCCACCCTTCCCCAGGCTTAGCAGTTGCCATGTAAACGGGTCTTCCATTGAAGTAGTTCTTGTCACATCACGTCTTCTTTTTGTTGTTTTTTTTGTTTTGTTAATCCTCACCGGAGGATATTTTTTTCATTGATTTTTAGAGAGTGGAACGGAGGGAGGGAGGGAGGGAGAGAGAGAGAGAGAAACATCAATGTGAGGGAAACAGGCACACGGATTGGTTGCTTCCCACGCGCCCCAGGATGGAACCTGCCCCCCAGGTCCCCCAGGTTTGGTTCAGTGGGTAGCGTGCCGGCCCTCGGACCGAAGAGTCCCGGTTCGGATCCGGGTACCCACCGCGGTTGCAGGCTCCATCATCACCCATCGCCCCGGTCAGGGCTGGTGTGAGAGACAACCGGTCATTGTCTCTCTCCTACATAGATGTTTCTCTCTCTGTCTCTCCCCCTCCTTTCCACTCTTTCAAAATCAATGGGAAAATATCCTCCGGTGAGGATTAACAACAACAAAAACTTCCTTTCCAAGGCTCCTTTTTAAAAGTGCTGCGTTTATGTTTTATCCCAGTTCAGGCAACTAGGACTGATCCTTGCCTGCCCCTCACCTCATCGAGTTACCAAATCACGAGTAGGCATCATCCCAGACATTTTCCAAACTAGTCCATTATCTTCATCTTACACTTTGATTATTGTAGACCTGGCTGCTATCAGTTTCTGCCTGGAACGGCAGGAGCCTCCTAGCTGGTTCTTCATCTGCTCTTGTTCTGGGTCATTCCCACATTTACACCAGAGGGGTTCTGATTCATGTGATCATGTCCTTTCTTTTATTGCTTTTAGGATAGACTCCTTCCTGTTGCTCTTAGGATAAACCGGTGATGAAGCTTATAGACCAGCGGTTCTCAACTGTGAGTCGCGACCCCTTTGGGGGTCGAACGACCCTTTCACAGGGGTCGCCTAAGACCATCGGAAAACACATATATAATTACATATTGTTTTTGTGATTAATCACTATGCTTTAATTATGTTCAATTTGTAGCAATGAAAATACATCCTGCATATCAGATATTTACATTACGATTCATAACAGTAGCAAAATTGCAGTTACGAACTAGCAACGAAAATAATTTTATGGTTGGGGGTCACCACAACATGAGGAACTGTATTTAAAAGGGTTGCGGCATTAGGAAGGTTGAGAACCACTGTTATAGACTCATCACCTGTCTTAATAAAGGCCTTCATCCCTTCTCTACCTATGCTTTCTCCCTAAATGATCTTATCTGTTCCAACAGCTCCAAATGCCACCTAAATACTGATGATTCAAATGTATATTTTCATCCCTTGCACACTAAGGAACACCCCCACCCCCTTAGCATATTCACTGGGATGTCTAATAGGCCGCTCAGACTTAACCAAAACATAACTATTGGTTTTTCTCTGCAAATCTCTTTCCCTAACATCCTCCCCCATCTCAGTAAAGGGTCTGTACCAATATCTACCTCATAGCAAAGGCCAAAGTCAAGTGACATCCTTGATTCCCATATGTAATCCATCAGTCTAAAATATGCCTCAAATTTAAGTATTCAATAACTACTAAGATCCTGAAGTCCAAACCAGCAATATCTTTGTCCTAGACAGAAGCTTCCTAACTGGTCTTTTTGCCTGTCCTCTTCTCGTACAGTTCATCTTCCTCTCAGTAGTCAGAGTGATGTTCTTAAGCATAAATCATTTCACTCCTTTTTATAAAATCCTTAAAATAAAATCGGAGTTCTTTGTAATGGTCTACAGGCCTTATGTGATCTAGCTCCTGCCTGTCTCTCTGACTTCATCTCTCTCTACTCTTCATTTTCTATGTTCTAGTCTCACTGACCTTTCCATCCACTAACTCGCCTGTCACAGGGCATCTGTGCTTACTGTTTTTTTCTGCTTGGAATGCTTTTTTCCTTGACTTTGCACGGTTGTTTCTTTCCATTAAGGCTTCAACTCGGTTATGATTTTTTTTTTAATGGATTTTTCACAGAGAGGAAGGGAGAGAGATAGAGAGTTAGAAACATCGATGAGAGAGAAACATCGATCAGCTGCCTCCTGCACATCTCCCACCGGGGATATGCCCGCAACCCAGGTACATGCCCTTGACCGGAATCGAACCCGGGACCTTTCAGTCCGCAGGCCGACGCTCTATCCACTGAGCCAAACCGGTTTCGTCCGGTTATGATCTCTTTTGAAAGGCCTTTGCTGGTCACACTTCACTACTATAAAACCCTATTTTATTTTCTACATAGTACTTAAAGTACTTCAGATTACACTTAATTATTTACTGGAGGCCCGGTGCACGAAATTTGTGCGCGGGGCAGGGGGTCCCCTCAGCCCAGCCTGCACCCTCTGGAATCTGGGATCCCTCTCACAATCTGGGACCGCTGGCTCCTAAGTGCTCACCTGCCTGCCTGCCTGATTGCCCCTAACTGCCCCCACTGCCAGCCTGATCACCCCTAACCGCCTTTGCCTGCTGGCCTGGTCTCCCACAACTGCCCCCCCTGTTGGCCTGGTCACCCCTAACTGCCCCCCTGCCAGCCTGGTCGCCCCACGCAGCCTGCTGTTCAGTCATTTGGTCATCCCTCACTAACCCCCCAGGTGGCCTGGTTGCCCCACACAGCCTGCTGTTTGGTCGTTACTGTGATGGAGTCCTGGAAAATTTGCATATTCCTCTATTATTAATATAGATATGTTTACTAGAGGCCTGCTGCACGAAATTCATGCACAGGTAGGGTCCCTAGGTGTGGCCAGCAATCAGGGCTGATTAGGGCCTTCCAGCTGCTGGACAGAGCATTCCTTCTGGCTGCCAGCTGGGGCCTTCCTTCGTTCCACGCCACCCCTGGTGGTCAGCACACGTGTCATAATGAGTGATCAAACTCTGAGTCTCCCAGTCAAACTCTCAAGGGGATGCTTTACATATTAGCCTTTTATATATATATAGATTGTTTCTCTCCACACCTCCTGAAGTGTGAGCCGTTAAAGATGGGTTCATGTTTCTCTTTTTACCCAATACATTAGTGCTCAGAACAGTGCCTGATATAGAATAGAGCCTGAGGCTCTGAAATGTGTGGTGATTGACTCATTTGGAGTCTTATCTCATAGAACTTCCTTACTGTCCCCTATGTTTCAGGTTACTATACTTGTCTCATTTGAAAATGCCATGCTGCTCCCAACTGAGGACTCTTGCATCTTCATTTGTGCACTCCTAAGTCATACTCATCCTTCAGATAGGAGTAACTTATAGTGGGCTTCCCTGACTTCCATTCTAGGTTAGGATACTCTGTAATATGTCCTGTCCATATCACCCTATCCTTTTTTATAGTAGTTATTATAGTTAAAATTATTTATAAGCTCTTTTTAGGTAGGAAACAAGATTTTCCCATCAAATAACACCAGAAAAATGTGGTGACTGTACTTCCTTATTATCATCTCCTTCCGCCTCCATAGACAATATAATTACCCTCATATAGCATTCAGTCCTGCTTTAGGTTCTGTGCACTGACCCAGATTTTTCTTTATATGAAACAAATTACTAAAACCTTGAAAAATCTAACATCAGTGCCAATGTGTCATTTAAGACTAATTATTGGGTATTTCCAAGGTAAGATTTCTTTTATTGGGATTTGTCAGATCTTGCACTGACATGAAAGCTAACCAGTTTCCTTCTCTTGAATTTGCTTTTCTAGTGAAGCTTTAATGGAGAAACTTCAGTTCTATCAAAATAGCTAATGTTTATATAATACTCTAGAGTTTATGAGTTTATCTCATTCAGTGCTCACAACAATTCTAGGAAGAGGTGGGATCCCCATCTGTAGATGTAGAAACTGAGAAATGAAGAGGCTGAATGAGTTGTTCAGGGTTTAATAACTAATAAGAGGCAGAGCTAGGACTCAAGCCTTGGTCTTCCAATTCCAAATCTTGTGTCTTCCCCACTATCCCATATTGCCTATAACTTCATGTTTTGTGATCACCTAAAAATGGGCTGAGAGTCTGTCCCTTCATCTACAAGATTCCATCAGCTTAATAGTTACAGGGACATCGAGTTGCCGTTCATGACTGCAGTCTTCATGTTGGAAAATAACCTTGTGAAATCGTTGAACCACTACTTCTATGTGGTTGTTTTTTTTTAAAAAAAGTATTTTTATTGATTTCAGAGAGGAAGGGCGAGGAAGAGAGAGAAATGTCAATGATGAGAGAGAGTCATTGATCGGCTGCCTCCTGCACGCCCCCTACTGGGGATCGAGTCCACAACCCGGGCATGTGCCCTTGACCAGAATCAAACCTGGGACCCTTCATTCCTCAGGCCAACGCTCTATCCACTGAGCCAAACCAGCTATGGCACTATGTGGTTGTTTTGGATTATTTTGTGTAATCTTTATTTCAGATGAGATAATTCATGTAAGGTGTTTGTTTCTGAAGTGGGCAGCCAACAATGAATAGGAATAGGCCCCAGCTAGAAGAGGGCTGTTTTCACTTCTTTCAGGAGGGCAGTACATGAAGTTTCTTTTCTGGATTGTCATTTCCAGCAAATGTCCTTCATTTCCTTTGCTCTCATGCCCCAGCCCTCAGTCTGCGGGGATAGATGATTGTATGTTAGAACCCTCTGAATAATTGAAATCTAATTTTTTGTGACAGCAACCTAAGTCTCACTAGTTGGACTCTCTGCCTACTTAGAAAAGTCGTCTATAACCCAGAACACCATCAAATCTAGCCTGGGTACCTGCTATGCCTTGGGCATGGAGAATCAGCAAGATTTTTCTCAGGACATGAACAGTATTTCCCCTTTGGTAACTTTGCAGTTGGCACCAACTATTTCTCTTCACTTTTGACTGCAATTCTAGTCTAAATAGTCTACTAGGCTCTGGCTCCAACCTCCGGTCATTCTAATCCCAAGCAGCTGAGATCAGACACTGGGATATCTCTTTACTGGCAGCCCTAGGCTTGAACTTTGGAAATTGTGGGAAATTCCATTTTTTGGGCACATAGGTCTTCTGGCTCCACCATATATGAGTTTTCCCTGCTGAGTAGAAATGGTATCAGTAATATAGAGTAAAGAATAATGAAAATAGTCCTTTATGTGAGGATAACATTTTAGTACTTACAAAATGATTATATATATTTTTTTTCTTTATATAATCCAGGAAACAGAGTGGAAAAGTGGTTAAGATCAAGTCTGGATTTATATTGTCTCAGTTTGAATTTTATTTCCAATATTCAAAGCTATGGAGGTTACTTCATCTCTCAGTGTCTGTTTCCTCATCTGTCAAATTTAGACTACTTATCTCATAGGCTGATTATGAGGATTGAGATAAGAAGGCATGAAAAAAAATTGGTAATTATTGTATAAACTAGAGGCCCCATGCACGAATTTTGTGCACAGGGTATGTGTCCCTCAGCCCAGCCTGCACCCTCTCCAATCTGGGACCCCTCTCACAATCCAGGACTGCTGGCTCCCAACCACTCGCTTGCTTGCCTGCCTGATTGTACCTAACCACTCCCCTGTCAGCTGATCGACGCCTAACTGCTCCCCTGCTGGCCTGATTGCCCCTAACTGCCCTCCCCTATTGGCCTGGTCACCCCTAATTTCCCTCCCTTGCCAGCTGGGTCACCCCTAGCTGTCCTCCCCTACAGGCCTGGTTGCCCCTAACTGCCCTCCCTTTCAGGCCTGGTTCCTCCCAACTGCCCTCCCCTGCCGACCATCTTGTGTCCACATGGGGGCAGCCATCTTGTGTGTTGAAGTGATGGTCAATTTGCATATTACTCTTTTATTAGACAGGATAAGAAAACCAAAGGCCAGAGAAGCTAAGTACTGACATTGGAGCTGAGATTTAAACCTAAATTGTTCTTACTTTGTGCCTGTTCTCTCTACCTTATCTCTGCTTCCTCTGAAATCAATACCTTGCATTGTATAAAGGTAGCTTTAAACTTCAACAATGGACCTCTTACTCTCATTATTTCTTATTTCAACTTCTATATGAAGAGACAAAAAGTGCAGGGTTTATTATCTCTATAAAGAAAAAAGAGGCTCAGAAAAATGGTAGTGACTTTCTAGAACATCACAGTGTGCTCGATTCCCAGCTCTGAGCACATACCAATTGCCTTTTGGAGGAAAAGAGACATGCCATCCTTTTTCCATCTCTTCTCTTTCCTGAGTTTCCCATAAAGGATTTTTTAAAATATATATATATTTTATTGATTTTTTTACAGAGAGAAAGGGAGAGAGAGAGTTAGAAACATGGATGAGAGAGACATCAATTCAGCTGCCTCCTGCACACTCCTTACGGAGGATGTGCCCGCAACCAAGGTATATGCCCTTGACTGGAATCGAACCTGGAACCCTTCAGTCCACAGGCCGACGCTCTATCCACTGAGCCAAACCAGTTAGGGCACCGTAGAGGATCTTAAGTGGACAGAGATTCTGGACTAGGAAAACTGAAACAAGTGAGTGCTAGGAGGATAGTAGACACTTGTGGCACAGTGCAGTCTCACAAGTGAAGAGGAAGAGTGATTGAGAGGGAGGGAAGGTGAGGCATTCCTCAGCACCATTGGGAAACGTTGGTGTACGTCCTTATTTGCTGCACTGGCTGTGGCAGGGGGGTGTGCTCCTCTCTTAACTGCATGTAAAATTAATAGCAGAGGTCTTCCTAATTTTGCCACTTACTGGTATATCATTAGGATTGTTTCATTATTTCGCTTGAGCCCTGTTCACATTGGCCTAGAGAAAGTGAGGACAGGGGCAGAGAATAAATTCAAGAAATATTTGAAGATAGATACTTAATTCTAACAAAAACCTGGTGAGTCATCGGATGTTAGTTTTAGTCTTATGGAAGAGAAGTGCACAAAGTTGTAAGGTAAATGTGAAAACTTGTTCAGGACTTTTGACTTCAAGTATAGAGATCATCCCAAAACACCGTGTATCCTCCCCATGCAGCTAGGATAATGGTCTAGGTTAGTGGTCACCAACCTTTTGGACCTCGCAGACCACCGGTTGGTGACTGCTGCTCCAAAGGTTTCCTTAAACCAGCAGTCGCCAACCTTTTGGACTTCACGGGCCACCAATGGTCCGCAGACTGGGATTGCTGGTCTAGGTCATGACTATCAGAACTGAGTCTGGGACATAGGCAGTGGTGCTAAGGATTGAACATTTTGCTCATAAAGAATGCTACAGATTGAGCAGGCTCTCTTTCCCATCTTCAGCTTTTTAATAATTCTCTAACATTTCTGTTTTATTTAGGCTATTGTTTGGAAGCAATGAGTTTAAGACCCTTCACCTACCCGTTTCCAGAGACAAGATTTCTTCATTCAGGATCCAGTGTATATAAATTCAAAATCAGATATGGTGACAGCATCAGGTAAATTTAAAGCTAGGAGGGGGTAGCCTTTGTAAACCGGTTAGTGCATTTTCTCACAGATAATCCCTTCTTTGCCTTCACCCAGTCCAGGAGACTGGCTGAAGAAGCACGTTGTAAATCTTTCCCAGGTATTTTATATTCCATATGTTACTACTCATGTAAATTCCTAAATTAGTGATGGCATACCTTTGGGGCAATGATTCTCAAATTTTTATCTCAGGACCCCTTTGCACTCTTAAAATTATTGAGTATCTCAAAGTTTTTGATTATGTGGGTTATAACTGTCAAAACTTATATGTAAATTAAAGTTAAAATAACATATGTACTACTTTGAAAATATATGTCATTAACTTTTAAAAATTGATTTAGAGAGAGAGGAATTGAAGGAGAGAGAGAGAAAGAGGAACATTGATTCGTTGTTCTACATATTTATGCATTCATTGGTTGCTTTCTCTGTGTGCCCTGACCGGCGATTGAACCTGCAACCTTGGCATATGGGACAATGCTCTAACCAAGTGGGGCCTTATATCCTTAAATGTTAACAAATAACATTTTATTTAAAATAACTATCATTAAAATAAATTTTTTTTTAAAATTGATTTCAGAGAGGAAGTGAGAGGGAGAGAGAGATAGAAACATCCTTGATGAGAGGGAATCATTGATTGGCTGCCTCCTGCACGCCCCCTACTGGAGATTGAGTCCGCAATCCCAGCATGTGCCCAGATCAGGAATTGAACAGTGATGTTCAAGCACTGAGCCATACCAGCCAGGCTAAAATAACTATACCTTTTAAAAAATTAATGAGAGCCCTAGCCAGTTTGGCTCAGTGGATAGTGTGTCCGCCTGCGGACTGAAAGGTCCTAGGTTCAATTCCAGTCGAGGGCACATTCCTGGATTGCAGGCTCGGTCCAACATACAGGAGGCAGCCAATCAATGATTCCCTCTCATCATTGATGTTTCTGTCTCTCCCTCTCCCTTCCTCTCTGAAACCAATAAAAATATATTTAAAAAATTAATGAGAAGGTTGACATTGTTTACATTCCTGGGATTTGTTCCAGAATATAAGGATGGTTCAACATACAAAAACCCATCACTATAATATGCCACATAAGGCTACTCTCCCTCCCGAGAGTATGCCCATGCCTTTCTTCCCTCTCAGACTTGCATTTTCTAAACTCTATAAGAGTCCCCACAAGACTTGCAACCAGGGAAGCAATAGACAGTGGCAGCTCATCCCGGGCTAACTGCCCCACCCCCCCTTTTTTTAATACTCGATATTTTTTCATTGATTTTTAGAGAGAGTGGAAGAGAGAGGCAAAGACAGAGAGAAACATCAATATGAGAGAAACATTGATTGGTTGCCTCTTGCACGTGCCCTGACCAGTACCTGGGCTGGGGAGGAGCCTGCAACCCAGGTATCTGCCCTTGACCGAAATCAAACCCAGGACCCTTTGGTCCATGAGCCAAATGGGCTAGAGCCCAGGCTAACCCCTTGAACCTGTCTCCAAGGCCTCCTTTTCTCTGACTTTCCAGTGAGCCAAAGCAGCCCTGCCTAGGCTCATTTTTTGTCTATAATATTTCTAGAGAGCCAAAGTAGCCCTGCCTAGCTCTCTCCTGTTGTTTCTTCTATCCTCTAACTTTCCAATGAGCCAAAGCAGCCCTGCCTAGCTCTTTCCTGTTGCTTCTTCCAACTCCTTCCTTGTTTCACTGTCCCCAGCTTTAATAAACATATTCTCAAATATATATATACTAGAGGCCCGGTGCACAAAAATTTGTGCACTCGGGGGGTAGGGGGTATCCCTTAGCCAAGCCTATGCCCTCTCACAGTCTGGGACCCCTCGGGAGATAACGACCTGCTGGCTTAGGCCTGCTCCCGGGTGGCAGAGGGCAGGCCCAATCCCTAGGTGCAGCCCCTGGTCGGGCTCAGAGCAGGGCCGATTGGGGAGTTGGGGTGCCTTCCCCTGTCATGCACAGAGCAGGGCAGATTGGGAGGTTGCGATGCCACCCTCAGTCATGCTCAGGGTAGGGCCGATTGGGCGGTTGGGGCACCGCCACCTGTCACACTCAAGTCAGGGGTCGATGGGGAGGTTGCAGCACCACCCCCTGTCACGCACAGAGCAGGGCCCATCAGGGGGGTTGGGGCTCCATACCCTGTCATGCACAGAGCAGGGCCCATCAGGGGGGTTGGGGCTCTGTACCTTGTCATGCACTGAGCAGGGCTGATCAGAGGGTTGAGGAGCTCCCCCCTGTCACTCACAGAGTAGGGCCGATAGGGGAGTTGGGGCACCGCCCCCGTCACACTCAGGGCAGGGCAAATCAGGGGGTTGGGACGCCGCCACTGTCACACTCAGGGCAGGGCCGATGGGGAGGTTATGGCTGTACCCCATCACACACAGAGCAGGGCCCGTGGGGGGGGGGATTGGGGCGCCGCCCTCTATCACCCACAGAGCAGGGCCGATCAGGTGGTTGGGGCGCCGCCACTCTCACACTCAGGGCAGGGCCGATGGGGCGGTTATGGCTCTACCCCATCACACACAGAGCAGGGCCCGTGGTGGTGGTGGGGGGGGGGTTGGGGCACCGCACCCTGTCACACACAGCAGGGCTGATCAGGGGGTTGAGGTGCCGCACCCTGTCACACACACAGCCGCAGGGTGATCAGGGGGTTGGAGAGCTCCCCCCTATCAGGCACAGAGCAGGGCTGATCAGGGGGTTGGGGCGCCTTCCCCTGTCACGAACAGAGCAGGGCGGATAGGGAGGTTGTGGCCCCACCCCCGTCACACACAGAGCCGCAGGGCGATCAGGGGGTTTGGGCGCTGCCCCCTGTCACGCTGATCCCGGTGCCAGGAGGCCTCTCGGCTCCGCTGATCCCGGTGCTGGGAGGCATATTACCCTTTTACTATATAGGATAGAGGCCTGGTGCATGAGTGGGGCTGGCTGGTTTGACCTGAAGGGTGTCCTGGATCAGGGTGGGGGTCCGCACTGGGTGCCTGGCCAGCCTGGGTGAGGGGATGATGGCTATTTGCAGCTGGTCACACCCCCTTCAGGGTGGGGGTCCCCACTGGGGTGCCTGGCCAGTCTCGGTGAGGGGCTGAGGGCTGTTTTCAGGTTGGGACTGAAGCTCCCAACTGCTCCTTTTTTTCTTTTTCTTTTTTATTCTGGGCCAGCTTTAGCTCTGGCTCCAGCTCTGAGGCTTCTGCTGCTGAAAGAAGGTATCGGGTTTGTTTCGGTTCTGTAATCGAAACACTGTATAACTCCAGCTCTAAGATCCCGGCCTCACTGAAAGCAGGTTTCTGGGGTTTTGTTTAGCTTCTATATTCATTACAATGTTTCTTAAACTGCAGGCTCAGAGCCCGGCAAAGCAGGCGGGGAGCGTTGGTTTCCTCCGTCACTGAAGCAAGCAAGCCTCATGTTAGTTTCAAGCTGCCTGGCTGCCGGCCGCCATCTTGGCTGGCAGTTAATTTGCATACATCGCTGATTAGCCAGTGGGAAGGGTAGCAGTCATACGCCAATTACCATGTTTCTCTTTTATTAGATAGGATGTAAACACACACACCCCACATTAATATACTGAAGGAGGGAAAACCATATGATCATCTCAATTGATGCAGAAAAAGCACCTTTTCGTGATACAAACAATAAACTAGGGATAGAGGTGAACTTCTTCAACATGATAAAGGCCATATATGAAAAACTCACATCTAACATCATAGTCAAATACTCTTCATACTTAAAGCTTTTCCCTTAAGATCAGAAATAAGTCAAGGATGCCCACTTTCACCATTTTATTCAATACTAGAGGCCCGGTGCACAAAAACTTGTGCACTCCGCGGGGAGGAGGGGGTCCCTCAGCCCGGCCTGTGCCCTCTCGCAGTCTGGGACCCCTCGGGAGATAACGACCTGCTGGCTTAGGCCTGCTCCTGGGTTGCAGAGGGCAGGCCTAATCCCTAGGTGCAGCCCCTGGTCGGGCTCAGAGCAGGGCCGATTGGGGAGTTGGGGCGCCGCCCCCTGTCATGCACAGAGCAGGGCAGATTGGGAGGTTGCGATGCCACCCTCAGTCACGCTCAGGGTAGGGCCGATTGGGGGGTTGGGGCGCTGCCCCCTGTCACGCACAGAGCAGGGTCAATCGGGGTTGGGGAGCTCCCCCCTGTCACGCACAGAGCAGGGTCGATCAGGGGGTTGGGGAGCTCCCCCCTGTCACTCACAGAGTAGGGTTGATAGGGGAGTTGGGGCACCGCCCCCTGTCACACACACAGCAGGGCAGATCAGGGGGGTGGGGCACCGCCACTGTCACACTCAGGGCAGGGCCGATGGGGAGGTTATGGCTGTACCCCATCACACACAGAGCAGGGCCCTTGGGGGGGGGGTTGGGGCGTCACCCTCTATCACCCACAGAGCAGGGCCGATCAGGGGGTTGGGGCGCCGCCACTCTCACACTCAGGGCAGGGCTGATGGGGAGGTTATGGCTCTACCCCGTCACACACAGAACAGGGCCCGTGGGGTGGGGGAGTTGGGGCGCCGCACCCTGTCACACACAGAGTCGCAGGGCGATCAGGGGTTTAGGGAGCTCCCCCCATCAGGCACAGAACAGGGCCGATCAGGGGGTTGGGGCGCCTTCCTGTCAGGAACAGAGCAGGGCAGATAGGGAGGTTGTAGCCCCGCCCCCTGTCACACACAGAGCCGCAGGGTGATCAGGAGGTTTGGACGCTGCCCCCAGTCACGCTGATCCCGGTGCTGGGAGGCATATTACCCTTTTACTATATAGAATAGAGGCCTGGTGCATGAGTGGGGGCTGGCTGGTTTGCCCTGAAGGGTGTCCTGGATCAGGGTGGGGGTCCCCACTGGGGTGCCTGGCCAGCCTGGATGAGGGGATGATGGCTGTTTGCAGCTGGTCACACACTCTTCAGGGTGGGGGTCCCCACTGGGGTGCCTGGCCAGTCTGGGTGAGGGGCTGAGGGCTGTTTTCAGGTTGGGACTGAAGCTCCCAACTGCTCCTTTTTTTTTTTTATTTTTTTTATTTTGGGTCACCTTTAGCCCTGAGGCTCCAGCTCTTAGGCCTCCGCTCCTGAAAGCAGGTATCGGGTTTGTTTCAGTTCTATAATCGAAACTCTGTATCAACTCTAGCTTTGAGATCCCAGGCTCGCTGAAAGCAGGTTTCTGGGGTTTTGTTTAGCTTCTATATGTTACTGTGTTTCTTAAACTGCAGTCTCAGAGGCCGGCAAGGCAGGTGGGGAACGTTGCAGTCCTCCGTCACTGAAGCAAGCAAGCCTCATGTTAGTTTCAAGCTGCCTGGCTGCCGGCCGCCATCTTGGCTGGCAGTTAATTTGCATATCACCCTGATTAGCCAATGGGAAGGGTAGCGGTTGTACGCCAATTACCGTGTTTCTCTTTTATTAGCTAGGATAGTACTAAAGTTCTAGTTAGAGCAATTAGTCAAAAATATAAAATGCATGCAAATTGGAAAGGAAGGAGTGAAACTATCTCCATTTGCAGACAATATGATCTTATATGTAGAAAACCCTGAAGAATCCACATAAAAGACTTGCAGCTAATCAATGAATTCAGCAAAGTTGCAGGATACAAAACCATGCAAAAATCAGTTTTACTTGTATACACTAGCAACAGACCATCTGAAAAGAAAATTAAGAAAATTATCCCATTTACAATAGCATTCAGAAAGAAAAATATAATTAGCAGTAAACTTAACCAAGGAGATGTAAGACTTGAACACTAAAAGCTACAAAAAAACAACAACACCTGAAATAAATTGGAAACCCAAATAAATAAAATCTTGTGTTCATGGATTAGACTTAATATATAGTTAAGATGAAAACAGTACTCAAAGCAATCTACAGATTCAGTGAAATCCTTATCAAAATCTCAATGGCTTTTTTTTTTTTAAGAAATGGAAAGCCCATTCTAAAATTCATGTGGAATTTCAACGGATCTCAAATAGCCAAAACAATCTTGAAAAATAGTAAAGTTGGAGGACTCACATTTCCCAATTTATTTATTTATTTAAAAATATTTTTTATTGATTTCAGAGAGGAAGGGGGAGGGAGAGAGAGTTAGAAACATCAATCAGTGATGAGGGAGAATCATTGTTCGGCTGCCTCCTGCACGCCCCCTGCTGGGGATCGAGCCTGCAACCCAGGCATGTGCCCTTGCCTGGAATTGAACCCAGGACCCTTCAGTTCACAGGCTGACTCTATCCACTGAGCCAAATCAGCTAGGGCACATTTCCCAATTTAAAAACTTACTATAGCCGAAACCGGTTTGGCTCAGTGGATAGAGCGTCGGCCTGCGGACTGAAAGGTCCCAGGTTCGATTCCGGTCAAGGGCATGTACCTTGGTTGCGGGCATATCCCTGGTAGGAGATGTGCAGGAGGTGGCTGATCAATGTTTCTCTCTTATCGATGTTTCTATCTCTCTCCCTTCCTCTCTGTAAAAAATCAATAAAATATATTTTAAAAAAAAACAACTTACTATAGAGCTACAAGTAATAATAAAAAAAAAAAAATGTGGCCGAAACCGGTTTGGCTTAGCGGATAGAGCGTCGGCCTGCGGACTGAAAGGTCCCAGGTTCGATTCCGGTCAAGGGCATGTACCTGGGTTGCGGGCACATCCCCAGTAGGAGATGTGCAGGAGGCAGCTGATCGATGTTTCTCTCTCATCGATGTTTCTAACTCTCTATCTCTCTCCCTTCCTCTCTGTAAAAAATCAATAAAATATATTAAAAAAAAAAATGTGGCACTGACATAGGAACAGATATCCAGACAACAGAATAGAATTGAGAGCCAAGAAATAAACCCTTACATCAATGGTCAAGTTATTTGCTAATAGAAAGCCAGGACCATTCAAAGGGGGAAGAATAGTCTCTTTAACAAATTGTCTGAGAAGGCTTGATGTCCACATGCAGAAGAATGAACTTAGACCTTTATTTTATCCAATATGCAAAAGTTAACTAAAAATGGGTCAAAGACCTAAATTTAAGAGGTAAAACTATAAAACGCTTAGACGAAAAAATAAGAGCAAATCAATATGATTTTAGATTTGACAATGGTTTATTAAATACAACACCTAGGCAACAAAGTAAATGAGATAAATGAGACTTACTAAATTTTAAAAAAAATTGCACCAAAGAACATCAACAGTGAAAAGGCAACCCACAGATGGGAGAAAATATTTGCAAATTATATATCCAGGCCCTGGCCAGTATGGCTCAGTTGGAGCATCTCCCCATGCACTGGAAGGTCACGGGTTCAATTCCTGGTCAGGGCACATAGCTAGGTTGCTGGTTTGATCTGTTGGGACACATATAGGAGGCAACTAATCGATGAATCTTTTTCACATCCGTGTTTCTCTCTTTCTCACTTCCTCCCTCTGTAAAATCTAAAGAATAAATAAAATCCTGTGTCCAGAATATATAAAGAACTACCACCCACAACAGATAGATGAACAATCCAATTAAAAAGAGAGCAAAGAACTTTGAATAGATATTTCTCCAAAGAAAATATACAAGTGACCCATAAGCACATGAAAAGATTTCTGTTATCATTACTCTCGAGGGAAATGCAAATTAAAACCAGATTTAAATACCACTTCACACTTACTAGAATGGCTATAATTTTTTAAAAGTATGTTTTTATTGCCCTGGCTGGTTTGGCTCAATGGGTAGAGCCTTGGCCTGCAGACTGAAGGGTTCTGGGTTCTATTCCAGTCAAAGGAACATTCCTGGGTTGTGGGCTCAATCCCCAGTAGGGGGCGTGCAGGAGGCAGTCAATCCAATGATTCTCATCATTGATGTTTCTATCTCTCCCCTCTTCCTCTCCGAGATCAATAAAAAAAAAATATTTTTTTAAAAGTACGTTTTTATTGATTTTAGAGTGAGAAGAAGGGAGAAGGAGAGATACATCAATTCGGTTACCTTTCAGTACATGGGATGGCGTGGTGTTCAACAAAGTGAGCCACATCAGCCAGGGTTATAATTAAAAAATTTAAAAAAGGAAAATTACAATTGTTGCCAAGGATGTGGAGAAATTGGAATCCTCATATATAGCTGGTGGAAATAAAATGGTATAGCCATTTTGGAAAACAGTTTAGCAATTCCTCAAAAAGTTAAGCATATAGCGCGGCTTGCCGGCCAGCCGGCATGGCTTGGTAGTTGAGCATCGACCTATGAACCGGAAGGTCATGATTTGATTTCCGGTCATGACACATGCCCAGGTTGCGGGTTGGATCCCCAGTGTGGGACAGGATAGCTCAGTTGGTTAGAGCGTTGTCCTGATATGCCAAGGTTGTGGATTTGATCCCGGGTCAGGGCACATATAAAAAGCAATAAATAAATGGGACTTTTTAAACTGTTACATTAAAATTCATTGGTCATTCTTGTTCTTTGAATGAGTCTTTTACCTAGAATGATTTGTAAAATAATGTGTTTCATTGGTCATTTGGAAAGGTTCACTGACTTATGCAAATCATCCAAACGTCAACACATTTCATTATACAGGCATACCTCGGAGATACTGTGATTTGTGTCCAGATCACCACAATAAAGTGAGCCATGTTATATTTGCAGGTAGAGTTTTGCCTTGAATTTTCAAAAAAGGCAACATCTGTAGAGCACAATAAAACAAAGCATAGTGAAACGAGATGTGCCTATATAATATCAAAATTATATTTGCCTAGCTGGCATGGCTCAGTGGTTGAGCATCGACCTATGAACAGGAGGTCACAGTTCCATTCCTGGTCAGGGCACATGCCCAGGTTGTGGACTCTATCCCCAGTGTGGGTTGTGCATGAGGCAGCCAATGATTGTCTCTCATCATTGATGTTTCTATCTCTCCTCACTTCCTCTCTAAAATCAATAAAAATATATTTTAAAAAGTCATATTTAATATTACTACCAGTCTCATCAGAAAAATGTTTAAAGTACTTGGAACCTGCCAACCTCAGAGTGGTGGACAGAAGTTTTCCAAAGTGCAAATTTTTGCTTCAAATCCCAAAATTTATCATTGACAACAAATACTATCAGTTGTCATTTGACCACAAATACTTGAGTTTATAAGCTCACTGTTCATTTTTGAGAAAATGTCATATTACCAAGTCTGAATAACAGCCATAGTTGTGTCAACTGATCATTCGAATAAAATACTGTTCCATGAAAAGAGCAGCTAGTTCAGTTTTCAGCTTACTTGCACAAGTGCTTTTGCTTCAGACACCTCTGATATTTCTGTAGGCAGAAGTGCTTTATGCATGCTTCCGTCTTTATCACATAATATTAAAAAGACATGTGATCAAGGGTTGAGATTTTAACAAATTATTACATTTTCATTGCTTTCTCAGGGATATTAAATTAAACTAGATTTTTTTTTCCTGTGTGGCAATAATGATTATTACAACTGCTAGTATGGTTAAGTGCAACTGGCTTGATTTATGCTAAGACACCAGCAATTTTGCTCACCATTGTTTTTGCACTAAAGATTACAAATGTTAGCACAGTGAAAAAGGCATGTAAATTTTAATATTATTATGAAGTGATGTTTGCCTTTGGAGACCCCTTGAAAGGGTCTTGAGAACCCCTGGGGGTCATCTGCCTACACATGAGTACAAATGGCCTAACAGATTAGTAACTTTCACAGTGAGAATTTCAGGTCTTGGCAAGTTAGTGGAGAAGATATTTTGGTGTATAGCCTTGTACTAATTCTCAGACCACACCTCCTAGGTGATCACTTCCTCTCATGAGCACTGGGTCAGCACACACAATTGTCATGTTTCTTTAGCTCAGTGGAAGTGTCATTTTTGCTCTCCTGTCTATTGTCTCCAGAACTTTCCCTGGCTTATCTCTGGTTTTCTTACTTTCTAGAGGGGAAGATATAGAAAATAAGGAAGTCATCGTCCAGGAGCTGGAGGTAGGGAAAGAGGCTGACAATTTCTGGGAAAGTTCTTTAAGCCAACAATGTGTCCATGTCCAAATTTTAATTATTTGTCACCAACTGAGTCACAACCTCCACTTGATTACTTGGCTTCTCCCTGCCACATTTCCTCTGCAAAGAAATTTTACTGTTTTTTCCTGGGTAATTAAAGCCTGTATCCTTTCTCAGTTTTCCTAGTTGAAATGTCAGCACTTTTGAGGCTGAGAGTTTTATTTCAACCAGAGCTCCCAGCCATGGGCAGCTCTCTTTTGTGGCAGCTGGCATAGAGAAAGCTTCCGGAGAAATGGAAGGACCACCGCCTTCCCGGGCTCTGGGAAACCTCACCATCCCAACCACTGCCTGGTACTTGACGTCCAGGAAGTTCAATTGTAAATACAGAGACAAGGCTGCTGTGTCTTCATTTTAATTGGAAACATTTTCCATTGCTTTATTCCCACTTCATTTTCATTCCTTTTCCTAAAGCTCCTTTAGCTTCAGGTTTTCCCACAGGAAGACTAAGCAGGTGGACACTGTTATAAATTGGTAAAAGCACTGGGCAAGAGGTTAGAGCTCTGGGAACTGGTTCTGGATTCCAGTCCTGGCTGAGCCACTAATTAGCTGTGTGACCCTCAGCAAATCATTTCTCTCTCTGTCTTGATTGCCTCATTGATAAACTAAGAATTTTAAAGTAATTTATTTTCTTCTAACTTCCCAACTCAGTGATTTATGACTATTGTGGTTTATGAAGACATATGTGCCACATTTCAAAGAATTCAAATATAATTAAATACACAAACACAATACTCAATGAAACAAAAAATTTGAGTCATAGCCTTAAAGATACTTGTGGCTCTTTGGCTAAGTGTTGGAAGTTACATTAGGATCTTGCAGAACCTCAGAGACATTGTTATAAATAGCAATATAGGACGATGGCAGTTTTTTGCTTATTTTAATTGTGAGTAGAGCAGAATTTATTTCACTTTGCTTCAGTTAACAGGGCAGAGAAGAGCTCAAGGAAGAATAGTAAAGTGGAGAGAGCATAGACTTTAGAGCCAGTCAAACCTGGATTTGAATTCCAGTTTTGCCTCACAGCCTGATTTTGGGCAAGTGACCTACCTTCTCTGAATCTGTTTCCTTACCTGTCAGTGAGGTTGATAAATAATGTTTATTTTCAAGATTGTGGCAAGGATTAGAAATAGATATGTGCAATGCCTGTCACATAGTAGCTCAATAAATGGTAGCTAGAGAGCATTTATGTCTATTTGTAATCATACTAGAGGCCCGGTGCATGAATTTGTGTACAGGTGGGGTCCCTCTGGGTAGCCTGCAGGGATCAGGCTGAAACCAGCAGTCCAATGCCACCTGCAGCTCCTACCTGCTGCTCCCACTCATCCTGGCTTCACTGTGCCTGCCCTGGGCTTGCACCCAAGCAGTCCTGATCGGGAGAGGCTCACGCTGCCACAGCAGCACTCGCCAGCCATGAGCCCTGCATCTGGCACCCTCCCAAAGGGAGTGGCCTGTGGGATCAGTCTGAAACTGGCTCTCCGACATCCCCCGAGGGGTCCCAGATTGCAAGAGGGCACAGGCCAGGCTGAGGGACCCACCAGTGCACGACTGGGCCAGGGAGGGACTGCAGGAGGGCTCCAGGATGTGTCTGGCCCATCTCCCTCAGTCCTGATCAGCTGTACCCCAGCAGCAAGCTAACCTACTGGTTGGAGCATCTACCCCCTGGTGGTCAGTGCACATCATAGTGAGCGGTTGAGCAGCCTTAGCATATCATTAGCATATTACGCTTTGATTGGTTGTTCAATTGTTCTGCTGTTCAGTCTATTTGCATATTACCCTTTTATTATATAGGATTAGCGTTTTCAAAGTACTTTTTATATGTTCTCTTTTGCTCTCACTTGTTTTGAGGCAGATGTTATCATTCTCTTTCATTCATTTAGGAAATATTTATTGATAGGCAGTATAGCCTAATTGTTAAGAGTGTAAGCTCTGGAACCCCACTGCCTGGATTCATATCTTGGCTTCACCATTACTAGTTATGTAACCTTGTTATTCAGAAAGTCATTTTACCTCTTTTTGTCTGTTTCCTCATCTATAAAATGGGGATAATAGAAGTGTCTATCTCAGAGTTTTTGAGTATTAAATTAATTAAAAGCTTATCATTTTTCAGGATTCTATTCGTGTGGTCCTAGGAAATTTGGACAGTCTGCAGCCATTTGCTACGCAACACTTTGTTGTATTTCCCTGTATCCTTTCATTTCTGGATGGGAATGAGCTACAATTCACATTGTAGATTCAAATTGAAGCAATAAACCCATAGACAGTTTAGAAGGTAGGTCACGGAAAGGAGAAAAAGTCATCCCTAAAATAGTACTCAGGGATTCGTATTGACTTTCCTCATTCCTTAGCACCATTTCCCAGATAAAAGCAAATGGGAGAGAGTGTCCCACTTGAAATTCAAACATGGCGAAATCCTGTTGATCCCCTATCCATTTGTTTTGACACTGTACGTAGAGCTGAAATGGTTTAATGAAAACCTGTCAACTGGTAAGTAGAATGATGGCAGTGTGGGTGGTGGAGAAGAAAAAGGGGAAAGTTGAACGTGCATGGTTAGTAGTGTAAGCTGAATATGGCAAAATGGTCAGTCAGATTGGGCCCCAATACATACCACCCAGTGTAGAAGTCAGGAGCATGTGCTCCAACCCAGACTGCCTAGTTCAAATCCTGGTGGCCTTGCCACTTAATCTGAGTGACCTTCGACAAATTTCCTTTTTTTAAAAAATAAATCCTCACCCAAGGATATGTTTTTTAAAATTAATTTATAGATAAATTTCTTAATCTTTCTGAAATGGTGAATAATAATAATAGTACCTATCTCATTGAGTTGTTAAAACCATAAAATATATAAATATTGGAGGTTGGAAAGTAAGTACACAGTCTGACAGTAATCAGTCAGTGAAGGAACCTATTATATGAATACTTTATTCCATTTTAGAGGTTTCAGTAACTTTCAACTTAGTAGTATCTCCTACTTTTTAATCTGAGTCATTACTATTTTTACTTATAATGGGACAAGTAGACACCTGCAAGTTTGATTTGGAAAAGCATACAAAGGCCTTGCCTCAAAATATCTCCCCAATTAATTTGTCACTGGTGCCTGAAGTTCCACCTTTTGTTTCAGAGTTGGGGCCCCTTTTTAAGTGGCATATTGTTAAATATAGTGTGAATCAAACTCTGAATTTTCAGCTTATAAATTATAATAGTTCTAAAATAGAGGAGGAAGAGATTTTTGAAGACTGTATTTCTAGGATAGGTGGGACCAGGCAGAAGGGGAAAGAGAATACACGGAGGTTTGGTCTAGGCTAGGACCAGTTCTGAGAAGCAAATGGTAGCCAGAAATCCAGGTGAATCAGTGTCTTGACCCATTGTAACATTTAAATTTCCTGTTACAGGGAAACGAATAGATGACAGTCCCCTTGGATTGGTAAGTTTGCCTTTTGTATAGAAAGTAAAAATTGCCTTTATTGTTTCATGTTGTTGAAAATCCAAAAAAAAATCCTGCTCTAGTCCAGCCGGTGTGGCTCAGTGGTTGAGCATCAACCTATGAACCAGAGATCATGTTTCCATTCCTGGTCACATGCCTGGGTAGTGGGCTTCGTCCCCAATGGGGGACATGCAGGAGGCAGCCGATCAATGATGTTCTCATCATTGATGTTTCTTTCTCTCTCTCCCTTTCCCTTGTTCTCTGAAATCAATAAAAATATATTTTTTGAATTGGTTCTTGGGGGAGAAAAAAAAATCCTGCTCTGGTCTCTTTCTGTTTTCCCTTGTTGCTGCCCAGGTCCAGTCAGAATTGGATACGTGAGGTCATCTTTCCCCCGTGGCTAACTTTCTAAGATTGTCCCTAACAGAATGTCTACCTTTACTTTGCAACGTTGACAAAGTTGCCTTTGGCAACTTAAAGATGGGGAGTTCATTGTGCCCTCATGAACTGTGAGCAACTCTCAAGTAGGAGGAATCACAGGCCTCTGGTTCCTCTCTGAAGGTCCCTGCTGAGAGGAAGGCAGCAAGAGTCATGAAGAAGAAACGAAAGCGCATGGAATTGTCTGTCTCTCCCAGCAGACCAGGGCTGGACAGGTCAGTGGTGATGGGAGAGAGTTGAAATCCTGCATCCTGGTTAGGTCAGCTGTTGCTGTTGATTGTTCTTGACCTTACGTGAGTCACTTTCTCTCTCAGGGCTTCATTGGTATCTGCCTGTTCCAGTGGGTGGACTAAGGCAGCGGATGCCAACCGGTGGTCCGTGAGGTCCGAAAGGTTGGCAACCTCTGGACTAAGGAAAGGAAGCCAGTTAATATTTGCAGTGTAATTTGAACACAACCCCTTCCTCAGCAAAGTAGGATTCTTCTGTTCATTAAGACCAAGGCTGAGAAGAAATGCAATCAGATCTATACAGTTGTGTCTAATACATATTCAATGAGAACTTACTACCAGAAAACATAGTAAGAAGGCGCAAGACTTAAAAAGTCCCAGGATATTATACAAGAACATAGAACAAATAAAATGTAATTCTATTTTACCTAGTGAGCAGTAAGCTTTTAGAAATATACCTTAAAAGATAGTCCAGCCCTAGCTGGTTTGGCTCAGTGGATAGCACGTTGGCCTACAGACTGAAGGGTCCTGGGTTCAATTCCAGTCAAGGGCACATGCCTGGGTTACAGGTTCAGTCCCTAGTGTGGGGGCGCAGGAGACAGCCGATCAATGAATTTCTCGCATCATTGATGTTTCTCTCTCTCCTCCCTCTCTGAAATCAATAAAAATACATTAAAAAAAAAAAAAAAAGGATAGTCCAGTCTAGCCCGGCCAGCGTGGCTCAGTGGTTGAGTGTCAACCTATGAACTAGGAGGTCACAGTTTGATTCCTGGTCAGGGCACATGCCCAGGTAGTGGGCTCAATCGCCAGTAGGGGACATGCGGCGGACAACCGATCAGTGATTCTCATCATTGATGTTTCTGTTCCACTCCCTCTCTGAAATAAATAAAAATACATTTCAAAAAAACAGATTTTCAGAAAATTTCTATAAAAAAAAAAGATAGTCCAGTCTAAAATATAAATGTGTATAAGGGTACCAGTTGTTGGGTGAGGTGCTGCGATATGTGATATTAGGTGGAATATTGAGCACATTGCTAACATGTTGAAGTTGCTATTGAGGAGGCTGCTTATTTTCTTTTTTTGATTCTCTGTGAGGGACAAAATGAGTCAGTAAAACAATTCAGTCATTCTTATTAGCACCCAGAGAAAGCTGCTGGAATAATCTTAGGTGTGGTTTGCTCCACAGCACAAAGTGCTTTCAACCCAGGTTCATAGGGAGCAGCAGCTTTTTTCCTGGGACGGTGGGGTCCCCAAGACATACAGGAGCAGTGACGGTAGACCACGAGGGAGCTGACTTCTCCACCCTCCTGGTGCACAGGCAGAGAAGAGTGGGAAACTCCTTTCCCAGCCAGGTGGAATGTGAGGGTACTTGGAGGTGTGAAGCTTTGTGTCTCTCCATTTGACTGAATTTTCTGTGGAACTGAAGCTTCATATCTTCCCTTTCTCTGGGTTTTGATGCACGATCAGGTATTTCAAAGTCTGATACCTGCTGTCAGTCCATTTACCTTTTCTCAACCACTAGATCCCTACATGTCTCAAATTGGGATTCTACTGTGAGTTAAAGCAGCACCCAAAGAGAAATTGGCCACACAATTTATTCTGCAGGCCAGAGTGGTATAAAAATAGCCAACCTGCTGAAATATTCATTTGAGCCACGTTTGCTTGAATGTGGTGATGTTGCTGCTGCCAGTAACATTTCCTGGGCTTTTTCCCACCTCAGGGCCACGATGAGGACTTCCAGCCAAGGTCCCAGCAGAAAGAAGTTCCTCATGGAAACCAGCAGGGTAAGCACTACAGTGGAGGCTTCCAAGCTCCTGACTGTTCCTGCTCTGTTACAATCGAGTCAGGATTCCTGTTACCAGCACATCTCCGTCCTTAACACAGACTGAGTTGACCGAACTCATTCTCAGGTTTCACCATCTGCGGAACAACATTCAACCATTCTATCCTTGCCACAGCCTGTCTCAAAAGTGGCTGCATAACACTGTACACATCGGTGAATCCTTCTCTTTTCAGCTTAAAAAGCTGCTTCTTATACTTACAGCTGAAATAAGAAAAGAGGTCTGTTGAACTGAGGTAGGATCCGATAAAGGATTTTCTTTTTAGAAACCTTTTTGCCTTCTACATTGGGGCCTGAGTCTAGGAACATCTAGTTTTTACAGACAAGCTAGGCATAAGCACAGGACACTAGTAAGAGAGAACTTAATTAGAGCAGTGATGGGTTGGCCCCAATAGTATTTCATTTCATTTGTGATGTCTGTTCCCCACTTAGGTATTCGTAATTCTGCTATGCCTCCATTTCAGGGCTTTTCTGTAGTAGTCTCTAAAATAGTACCCTTTTTCTTTTCCTTTTCTTTCAAAATAGCTGTTATTTAATGGCTTTTTCTTCTCTCTCTCTCCAAAGTAGCTCTGACCTTAAATATCCAAACACTCTTAACTCATCGCCCTTACCTTCCCAGGACTCCATGATATGATCAGTTAATCAGCAAACATTTTTGCATCCATTCAGCAAACTTTTAGTTAGTCTACTATGTGCCAGGTACTAAGGATATCACAATCTCACCTAAAAATGCCAACAGTGTAAGCGAGGCAGACCATTACTGATAGATATGCTATGTGCAGGAATAAAGGCACCACAAAGGATAACCTCACCCAGATTAGGTGGATGTGAAGGAGGATTCCTATAGTAGCTCAGAGTAGCTCAAAGAATTAAGGCCAAGAGGAGAGAGTACAGTGCATTTGGTGACTCCAAGCCAGTGCCCCTGGAGCTTGGAGCAAGTGTGGTGCTGGGAGGTGTTACTGGAGAGTCAGCACTGGCTGGATCATGAAAGGCCTTAAGGCTGCCTTCAAGATGACAGGAATTCCCTAAAGCATTTTTAAGTAGAAAAGTAAAATGATTTTCATTCCTAAATGATTCTCTCTCTCCTGTTTGCAAGGCATTGTGTGAGATGTGGGGGCGCACCAAAACATGTAAACTTTGGTTTCTTTTAGTTTATCATATATTTGGAGGAAGAATGTACCCTTTGGGACTCAGACCTCTACCTGTGTGGGCAGGTGTGAGCTACAGGGCCTCCTGTGCCATGGCCAACTGGTCCTGCAGTGATTTTCGGTAGATGGTTGCCCCCTTCTCTCCTCCCATCCTTTAGAGAGGGAAGAAGAACTGAAGAAGTACAGTAGGAGTACACGAAGCTTTGGCGAACAAAGATGCTTTATACAACCAAGATAATTACTGTTTAAGGAACATTCCCTTCACCGTCTCCCTTCTACCTTCCTATTCTTAGTTTGACAAATCATCTCCTTCAAGAACAGTACTCACAGTTTCTTATTCAACATAATTACCGTTTCAACCTGATACTGAGTTTAGAAAAAACTCTGAGCAAGAAAGAAACCCAAAAGGAACATGTTTATTGACTTTGACTCAAAGCCCAAAGACAGTCTCCATTGTAGACCCTGTTCCCAGAGAGAGGATTTCTCCTAAATTAAAGTGATCACAGTGACTCTCAGTGTAAGTGACTTGAACTGTAAAAAATTGAATTTGCTCCTATGGTCCAATGCTTAATATTTTCTCTCCCCTTTGGGGGAAGTTAGGGTGTAAGATCGCAGTGTGGATTATACACGTCTGAACACATTGAGAGCCTATGTGGGGAAAGCTTAAAAGAATACAACACATCTGAATAAGGTCTCTGTTCCATAAAAGGTGTTTTGGGGAGAAGGGAAGACTCATTCATTCCTTTTGTTACCCCAGTTCCAAGACTTAGAGATCCAGAGATTGGAAGGATAAAAAATGGGGGAGAGCCCAGATGGTATGGCTCAGTGGTTGAGCGTCGACCTATGAACCAGGAGGTCACGGTTCAATTCCTGATCAGGGCACATGCCCAGGTTGTGGGCTCAATCCCCATTGTGGGGCGTGCAGGAGGCAGCTGATCCATGATTCTCTCTCATCATTGATGTTTCTATCTCCCTCTCCCTTTTTTGAAATCAATAAAAAAAAATTTTAATTAAAAAAAATAAATGGGGGAGAACAGAATTATGGTCCAGAGGTAAAACACATTGCCATGTGTGTTGGTTGTTTTGTTTTGTTTTTGCCATCTCTGCTTGAATTGCACTTCTAAGCAGATCTGACCCTGAACATACAGAAGCAACCTTGTGCTTCGTTTTCAGAGTATTGTGTCCCATTGGATGTCCCAGATGATACCCTCAGTCTTATTTCGGGCCATAATGTTTTTCCCTCTCTTGACATTTGCCTAAGAAGACCTCTCTCAAGATTTCAAGAGAACAGAAAAGCTCAATTATCTTGTGAGGGGAAGTTCCCCTGGTTCAGAAGAAGGCTTTACCTCTGCCCTAGGGCCTTTGCCCTTCTGGTTCCCACTACCAACCTTACTAGATGCTTTCATTAGGGTCAGTGCATTAGGATTGAAGCCCCAAACCACAGTTTCATTAAAATTGTAAGAATCATCCGTTCAAGCTAGAAATCAGAGCTGGGCCCTCTGAATTCCATATCAACCCTGTGTAGAAGAGGTAAGAGATGTCTTTTTCCTTCCCAGACTTTCCTTTCATTTTTATAGGAATACTAGAGGCCCAGTGCACGAATTCATGCACAGGTGGGGTCTCTTGGCCTGGCCAGCAATAGAGGCCTATGGTGGCTGGTGGCAGGGGGCACAGGAGGTTGGCTATGGGAGTTCACTGACCACCAGGGGGCAGCTCCTGCATTGAGTGTCTGCCCCCTGGTGGTCAGTGCAACTCATAGCGGCTGGTCAACTGGTCATTGGGTCCTAACGGTTGCTTAGGCTTTTGTATATATAGATGACTTAAGTGGCTGTCCATGTAGCCTGGAATTTGATGGTTTATGGAAAAGCTCATATCAGAATCATCAGCTTATGCTTAGGATGGGGGCTATATTCTAACTTCCCTAGTCGCTTGCCATGCTTCTGCCTCCCAGACCTACTTGGATAGCATGCAGCTCTTGCTGTAGAATTCTTCACCAGCACTGCTTGGTAGTCAGGCCCTCAAGTTCCATAAAAGGTGTTTGGGGGAAAATGGGAAGGAAGGGCAAACCCATTCATTCCCTTTGTTACCCCTGGTGAGGGGAGTGGTCAGTTGGTAGAGATTCCCAAAGAAAACATGATCCAAGTTTCTGGCGCTCAGGTTGTCTACTGGAAATGTGGGTTTGGAACTAGGTTGTAGGATGTCAAAAGGAAGGTCTATAAAGGGAAAGCACAAGGAGAAATCATGAGATTGTGCTGTAGTGGGCTGATTGCTTATGCTGTGGTATGTCCCCTGCCCAGCTCTAGCCATGCTGATCGTACTTACTAGTACCAATGGCACTGTGTCTTTGTATATCACGGAACGGCCTGCTCTCTCTGACCACCTCCTAACCCCCATTTACCCCCATTATGACAAAATCCCACTCATCCGTCAAGGCTCCACTCAAGTAGCACTTCCCTGTGAGGTCTTCCTTGACTAGCTGCCACCTGCTCTCTTCATGTCCTCATCAACCACAGCACTCCATGTAGACGCATGGGGTAGTCTTATCACACCGCCTTATAAGACTTAGTCTGTGTGTCAGTTTACCACATAGATTATACTTTTCTCCACAGGAAAGTTAAGGTCCTCCAGATTTCTGAAGCCTTGGTATTCTGCCATTATTAATAGTTGGCACTCAGTAATACCGAATAATAAATTAAACCCAGCTCGGTTTATTTTCAGCTCTTAAATTGTTATTTTAGAAGGACAGTAGTTAGGAAGCTGAAATGGGGAAAGGACATCATACCGAAGGAAATATAGAACCTGCCTGAGCAGTCAGAAGCCAGGCCCCCAGCACTGATGTGAAATCAATTCACCAACAAATAGCATTCAGACCCCAAGCTGTATAAGAGTAAAGTTTAAAACTTTTTTTGGTCCTCTTTGTATCAGAACATGGAAAGAAACACCCAGCAGAAATGTCAGGAGACTCCAGCATTTGATGGCACTGAAGTCCAGGAACAGGGTAGGTTCTGGGAAGTGCATTTATTCTCCTTAAATACTCATCCTGTCCCCTTTAGTTTTCTGATGAGCAGAACAGCACAGAGCTCTCAGTCTGGGCACGCTCGGTGGCGGTGTGTCTTGCTTCCATGGAGGTGCCTGTTGGCCACCCTCCAGTCTCGGGGCTTGCCCTTGAGGAACAGAAGCCACCCCTCTCCCAGCTCCCTAGAGAAGCGAAGGGAGGCAATGCATGTCCTTCCCCTGCTTTTGGTAGTGAAACTGATGCTCCCAATCTCTCACATTTCCATGCGGGGTGATAAGTTTTACAAAGAAGTTAGAAAGGATGTGTGACTTTTTTGTCTTACTGGAGAATGACCTCTGGGAAGCTGTTACTTCTCTTCCCTTCGGGGCATTAGTGTTAATACTTTTTTAAAATATATTTTATTGATTTTTTACAGAGAGGAAGGGAGAGAGATAGAGTTAGAAACATCGATGAGAAAGAAACATCGATCAGTTGCCTCCTGCACACTCCCTACTGGGTATGTGCCCACAACCAAGGGATCGAACCTGGGACCCTTGAGTCCGCAGGCCGACGCTCTATCCACTGACCCAAACCGGTTAGGGCTAGTGTTAATATTGAAGGTGCAGCGGATGCTCAGCAAGGCTGGGGATGCATGTTGATGTGTTTCCCTTCTAACTCGCTGGTCTTCCCAGCATGGGGACTCGGTATGGGCTGCAGTTATCACAGATACAGGAATGTAAGCAAGTGAGTTCTTCAGCAAGTTGTCATTCCATGTGAAGACACCAGCCATGGTAGGTGGCTGCGACTTAAATAGTGTAAAAATCTCAGAGGCCTGACTTTGAAAATAACTCCAAGGTCAGAGTAGCATCTTACTGGGCTGGGATGAATTTGGGAAAGTCAGAACAAATAATGCATCTGGCTTTAAGAAATCCTGGTGTGAGGCTGCCCTTGGCTCATGCTGAGGGTGTCCTGCCTTCTGCTCATATGAAAGTAGCTTCCGGACTAACACTTTCCCTGCCTGAGTGTTTTCCTTGCAGGTTCTAGGTGGGAGGACAGCCTAGCGGGGGAGATTACCCCACCATTGCAGCAAAGCAATCCGCCTCCACCTGCAGGACCCACAGACCTGGGGACCAGTGGCTTCTTTGGGTTTTTGAGGTAAGACAGACTTCTCTCCTGCCATCAAACTGAGACCCAGGGTGAAGTAGCTCCAGAGTCTGTCTCATTGGGTCTCTCAGGGAAAATAGAGTAGGAAATACAGCAGATTACCTGCAGAATCTGTTTGTCCAGGATAGATGATGAAAATGAGATTGAGCACAAGGCCACTAATTGTGAATTTAATACAAACGGCATCCTGTTCATGTTTACACACCCCACCCGATGGGCCTGCATTGGGCCTGGTTCCATAAATCCTGCTTCTCGTTGTACTTGGCTCTTCTAGATGATTTGGTTACCAAAACGCTTCCATTCTCCCCTCTGAATCTAGGCTGTGTCTTCAGAGTCTTCAGAGAGTTAGCAAATCCCTTTGTCTAGCTAGAGCTCAGCCATCCCACTGCAATTCTTTATTTCCCCTGCCTGAGTATAATCTAATTTGGGTACCTTTTCAAATGCTGTTCCAGACTTGAATTTTCACTCCGTGGTTCCCCAGAGCAAAAATGCCCTGGCTAAGGGAGCCCTGATGCGACCTGGGAGAAGAGAAGGGACCGCTGGAGTCTCAAGCTGTTCTGCTTTCTTCCTTGCAGCTCTCTCTTCCCGTTCCGGTATTTCTTCAGAAAGAGCAGCCAGTGAGCCTTCCAGTGCAGCCGTGGGAAGTGTCCTCTGCTTGTGACACTCAAGTCATGGGGAATGAGAGCCCCAAACTCCCTGAGTCCTCTTGCTGGCTTGTCCTGTTTCGCCTCTTTCCAATAAAAGTTTTTTCAATTTAAGACTAAGAAAAGCATAGAACTTTCTAAAATGCTCTAGTCTGAGAATTGTACTGCTCTGAGGTTGAGTTTAGATCTTTCATCTCCAGCACTTAGGATCCTTATGGCAGTAAATTATTTATGAACAGTTATTGACTGAGTTGAGTGGAGTGTGTGAGAGAGCAAACTCTTTCCTCAAGATACAGAGAAGCAATTCCTGAAACCTCCCCGGGTCTGCCTGGTTCTTGTTGACAGGATGCTTTGGGTGAGTGCGGTCTGTACCTCACTGCAAACTTTAAGTCCCCTGCCAGCGGTTAGGGTCTTGCCAGACTCACTGTCGGGACAGACAGATTAGATTCCTGTTGTATGGCCAGAGAGGATCAAAGTAATTGTGGGAATTTAGGGAAACTCATTTTAGCTGAGGACAAAGGAATAATTTTTTAACTGTTAGTGATGTTTAGTATTACAATGGACCGCCTTGGGAAGTAATGAGCCCTTGTCACCTCTAGTCTTTAAGCGGCTGTTTTATCTGTCACGTGCTGGGAGGTTCCCAGGATGAGTGGGAACCTTGGGGCTGGACTGCTTGGATCCCGTGGAGACTCCTTGTTTTGCTGCCTTCAGCTGGGGTGGGGAGAAGAGAAGAGGTGGGCTGCTGCGAAAGGGCCTGGGACCTGAAGGGGAAGCCGGCGGGTGTCGGGACTGGAGGACTAGGGACAAGTTGCATTTAGAGCCTTTGCCCTATCGTCCCAAGCTCAGCCTGCTTCACAAAGCTGCCGAGAGGCACAATCCGGAATCTGGAGACCTGAGTGCGTCCGACTGACTAGCTTACAGTGAAGCCTTGGCAGAGTCGCTTTCTCTCTGGTTCTTATTTTCTCATCTGAAAAATGAAGGGGTAGGATGTGATGAGCGCTCAAGTGCCTTCCAGCTCTGGTAGTCCCTGCAGCTGGCTCTGCTTTCTGAGCAGGACCCTGAGGCAGTGGCCCTAGGGTGGGGGGCCAATCACCTGATTTCCACCCAACTCAAGCCCCTGCAGCTACTGGTGGCCAGGGGGTCTTTTTCCAACTTGCCACATTCTTGTCCTGAGTGTAATTTAGCACCATGCATGGACAGCAGATTTGGGTTCCCAGTCAGCCCTGACAAGAACAGCTCTGTGACCTTCAGTAACACTCCTCTGATCTTTAGTTGCCTCACCTGTAAAACCAAAGCCAGAGCTGGACTGAATGATGAGATCTGCTGGGGTCAACAGCTTCAGGGCTCTTCCTGGCGCCAGATCTCTTGGCCCAGTGACCAGGAGAAGCCCACTCTGGAGCTGACCCCCAGGGTGAGAAGCCTGTCACCTGACAGTGGAAGCGAAGCTCTGACATTGACCTAGAACTCCCTCTCCCCCGGCTCTGCCTCCAAGCACATCTCAGCAGACTGCCCCTGGTGTAATTTCTTTTTTTGAAGATATTACAGGAAAGGCGAGTGGCAGCTTCCTTAAGTTTTGACTTTGACCTAAGCGGTCAGTCTCTCCAGGTTGCTCTCCCATGCAGCTGGAGAACCCATGGCTACAACCAGCCACAGCCCTTGGAAACATGCTGTCATCTCCCCTGTCCTTAAGAATCTCCCAGACTCTTTCCTCTGTGGTGGATTAAGGAGACAGGCAGGGCTGAGTTTAGTAGGGTTATTTTTTTTTAATAGATTTTTATTGATTTCAGAGAGGAAGGGAGAAGGAGAGAGAAACGTCAATGATGAGAGAGAATCATTGATCGGCTGTGTCCTGCGCTCCCCCAACTGGGGATTGAGCCCACAACCCAGGCATGTGCCCTTGACCCGAATCAAACCCAGAACCTTCCAGTCCGCAGGCCAGTGCTCTATCTACTGAGCCAAACTGGCTGGTGGTAGGGTTTTTTAAAAATATGTTTTTATATTTAGGGAGAGGAATAGAGAAATAGAAACTTCATTGAGAAACATCATCGATCGGTTGTCTCTTGTACACCCCCTACTGGGGATCCAGTCCACAACCCGGGCATGTGCCCTAACCAGGAATTGAACCAGTGACCTCTTGGTTCATAGGTTGCCACTCAACCATTGCGCCATGCTGGCCAGGCATTAGTAGTTTTAAGGTTGGGGTGGTGAGGCCCTCAATATGAGTGTTCTGCCCAAGGCCACACAGCAAAGAGAACCCAGGTGGCAACAACTCAGCCCCATCTTGGGCCCTCTCTCCAACTGCACACAGCCGCCCACTCCACCAGCTAGCTCCTGGGCTTCTCGCCACACCTCACTTCCCCAGCCCTGGACCTCCGGCAGCTTTTGGGCAGAAGGGAGCAGAAAGCAGCAGATGCCACTCCCCCCAACCACACCTCAGACAAGAGCTGGATCTCCCAGGTGGGCTCGCTGAGGGCTGAGGGGTGAGGCCTGAGGCTGGGCGGCAGGCCTGAAAGCCGATCTCCAAGAAGGCGTGGCTCCCTAATGCTGGCAAATAAAAACCCGGAGAACCAGCAAGTCTGAAGACCAGCAGCAGGCTGCTCAAGGAGCCACTCAGCAAGCCACTCAGTTCCTGGGCCTTGGAAGTGGTAAGCCCCTGAGGCAGGAGCCTGAGGGACCTGGGGACTGCAGATGGGGTCCTAGAGGCCAAGATGGGGCAGATGGCGGGAGGCAGATGTTCGTGCTCCAGATGGTGGGAGAAAGGGGGAAACCACCACAGCGGGCTGACAAATCACATCTAGAGACTGCTGCTCACACTGATACCCATCCAGAGAGACGCACAGGCAGACTCACCCGAGGCAGGGACGGGGAAAAGTCAGCCCCACAGGCTGGCCGCACCCCTGTCAGATAGGCTAACGGAGCCCTGGCTCATTCACCTGGAAGCATCCTGCATTTAAAGAACTTCCCCTCCCCCTGCACACCATCTAGAGAATGTCCACCCACTGTTTCAGATGCCCATGGCGTCCCCCCAAACCCTGCTCTTCTGCCTGCTGTTCCTGGTGATCACTGAAGGCTGGGGTCAGCAGGCGGCCATCCCAGGCTGCCACCTGCACCGTGAGTCACCCCGGGAGCAGAGGGCCGGGTGGGAGCAGAGTCGATGGGCTGGACAGTTGGGCGGGCAGCACCCTCGATGGACCCACGGAGGAAACAGGCAGTGGGAGCTGGGTGAGCCTTCGCAGAGGCACCGTCGACAACTCGCCTGTCTCCTCCTAGCCTTCAATGTGACGGTGCGCAGCGACCGCCAAGGCACCTGCCAGGGCTCCCACGTGGCACAGGCCTGCGTGGGCCACTGCGAGTCCAGCGCCTTCCCTTCGCGGTACTCGGTGCTGGTGGCCAGTGGCTACCGACACAACGTCACCTCCATCTCCCAGTGCTGCACCATCACCGGACTGAGGAAGGTGAGGGGCCGTTGGGAGACAGAGGAGGCGGGGGTCTAACATGGCTCAAAGAAGGGGCTGGAACCGAACCCCCTCCCACAGGTGAAGGTGCCGCTGCAGTGTGGGGGGGGCCGGAGGGAGGAGCTGGAGATCTTCACGGCCAGAGCCTGCCAGTGTGACATGTGTCGCCTCTCACGCTACTAGCCCACCCTGCCCCACCTCCCTCCCCTTGGTCAGGGGGCGAGGTGGAGTACATCCCGGGTACCCTGAGCATCACTGAGGACAGCAGCCTCAACCCCCGAAATCTCTGCCTCTTCCCTGCCTCTGCCGCCTCCTGGCCAGTGTTTCATCATTTCACTTCCCTCTTCGGCCCCATCCCTTAATAAAGCAGGCAGTCCTCGAGTTTCTGTCTTTATTAAGTCTACCCCCAGCCAGGGGAAGGGGGACAGACCATGGTAACTGTGACCCCACCTTGCCCCAGGACATGGGGAATCTCTTCTGCCTGTGCCCTCACCCCTCCCCCTGCCCAATAAATAAAAAGGGGACAAGAAAGTACAGAGGGAGGTGGGGGGGGGGTGGAGGATGCCCAGGCCCAGGTCAGCATCTGTTGGGGGTGAGCAGGGGAGAATAAATAGACCATGGATCCATGGTGGGGTGCAGGAAGACCTCGCGCTGGCACGAGGTGGGGTACACGAGGAGCTGAGTCCTCTTGCCCTAGGCTGGGAGCAGGGTGTGGGAACCTGCCTGCAGTCTGGAGCCCAGCTTTTTGGGGCAGGGAGATCCCTGATGGCAGCTTCCTGGTCAAGCTTGCCCTGGTCAAGTCCTGCCACAAGGGCCTGAGAGTTCTGTTGCCAGGACCACCATCTCCTCTCTCCTCCCCACAGTAAAGGGTCCACGCTGGGCCAGGCAGGGAGCCCTCCAACCCACTCCGCAAGGCCAGGGGGAGGTGTGTGTCTCTCTGGGCCCCTGGGCAGGAGAGGGCATAGAGGGACTGCTAGCTCTGGGTTTAGTTCCTCCCTTTCTACGGGATCTCTAGCTCTGACCCCCACTGGCGGCCACCTGGGGTGTAAGGCGCTGGAGGGGGGCCTCTTTTGTCCCCTGGGTCCCCTGTAACCGGCGTAGCCGTAGCTCCTCCAGGCCTTGCCACAGCTCCTGCCGCTCCTGGGCCTTCTGCTGCTCCCTGGGGAGAGAGGGTTAGGCAGCTCCCCCACCTGAGGCCCTGCCTGCAGCCCAGCTTCCCTCGCCACCACCCCGTCTGCGAAGGATCTAGGGGAGCCTTCCACTCTGGAAAGAGACCACGGAGGAGGCTGGTCACGAGCAGGTGGCTTGGCCTGGCTGAGAGACCCAGCCAGAGAGGAGGAAACTCCGGGGCGTCCAAGCGCCGCACCTGGGGAAGCCCTTGGGAGGATGACGACAGGGCAGAGGGGAGGGGCAGCACTTGCCGGGAACATAGGGAGAGCCTTTAAATATCTGAACAGATCGGACGTGGGGTCATCCTCTTAGGCTCCCTCCAACCGTGAGGAGCTGGTTCCTTCCTGCTTTCCCCCCTCCCTCCATGCCCAGCCCCCCAACACTCACTGCTGTTTTTCCAGCTTGTAGGAGGCTGTGAGCTCATCAAACAGCTTCCCATTCATCTCCATGAAGGTCTTGAGCACATTGTAGATCAGAGATACGATGGTTCTTGGCAGGTTAAGGGAGGGGGTGCGATCAGAGCAACTTCAGTTTGGTCCCACCTCCCTCCACAGCGCTCTGCCTAACCCTGTTCCCCAAACACAGCGTGCAGCCTAAACCCCACAGGCGCTGCCCGCTGCCCTCCGCCTGCCCCTTTGCCACCCCTCAGCCCTCTTGAGACCCTTCCCTCATTCTCTCTAGCTAGGAGTAACCCCGGGCCTGGACTGGCTGGCCTGGGCCTGGGCCTGGGCACTCACTGATTCCAGTGCTCTTTGGAGACCTGGTAGAGGGTCCCAAACACAGCAGGCAGCACCGTGTGGCAGTTGTCCTCAATGAGGCTCAGGATATACTCGTTGTTCCAGAAATACAGAGCCCGCTCTGCAACCTGGGGCAGGGAGACGGCAGAGGGAGTGCCTGGCAGAGGCTTCCCTGCGTGTGCAAGGGCTGGTATCCACCCCAAAACCCAGGGCGCCCTGCCCTCACCCCCCATCCTCAGGCCTCATCTATCCCACTGGAGGAAGCCATGTGCCAAGGAGGAAAGAAACTGGATTTGGAGTCCAACACTCAGGGTTGAATCCCAGCTCCACTGCACATTGGCCACGTGACCTGGGCAAGGCATTAACCTCGCAGCTTCAGTTTTCTCATCTGTAAAATGGGGCTAATAAATAATAGCTATCTCCCCAGGGCTGTTGAATGAGGTGCCAGAATCACTGTGAGGAAGAACTGACTTCCACCAGGTTACGGCTCATAAGAATGGGAGCAAGTCTGTCACACATGTAGAACACTAGTTACAGCCAGCCTCATGATGGGGGGGGGGGGGCTCCCAGCTGGGCCCTGAAGTGGGACTGATTAAATTGAAGGCCACTAAGAAAAGGAGAGATGCCCTAGCTCCGTGGTTGGCAAACTTCGGCTCGCGAGCCACATGCGGCTCTTTGGCCCCTTGAGTATGGCTCTTCCTAAGCCTTGGGAGTACCCTCATTAAGTTAATAACAATGTATCTACCTATATAGTTTAAGTTTAAAAAATTTGGCTCTCAAAATAAATTTCAATCGTCGTACTGTTGATATTTGGCTCTGTTGACTAATGAGTTTGCCGACCACTGCCCTAGCTGGTTTGGCGCAGTGGATAGAGTGTCAGCCTGCAGACTGAAGTGTCCTGGGTTCGATTCTGGTCAGGGGCACAGGCCCAGGGTGTGGGCTCAGTCCCCAGTGGGAGGTACGCAGAAGGCAGCCAATCAATGGTTCTCTCATCATTGGTATTTCGATCTTTCTCTCCCTCTCCCTCCTCTGAAGTCAATAAAAAAATATTTTTTTAAAATAAAAAAAGAAAGAAAACGAGAGAAGGGATAACCCATGTGGAGCACATTTCAGTTACCAAATATGTTTACCCCACTCTCTCTAAAGTCCCTATTGGCCACATTATAGATGAGGCGCTAATCACGCTCAGAGTGAAGTGATCTGCCCAAGGCCCCTCACCCAGTGGGAGGCAGATCTGAGGCTTGACCCAAGGGCTCGAGCCCAAGTCCAGCATCTCCCCATCATCAGACCCAGGACAGTCCAGAGGGCCGAGGGAGCTGTTAGGTCAACTGGTCAACCTTCCTAGCCCATCCCCCATTCCCACCCGTACCTGGAAATGGGGGCTGGACACACAGCGAGCCACCTGCTTAAAGAGGGGTTCCTGGATCTTCACAAACTGGGAGGGCTCGATGACATCAAGAATCTCTTCCATCTCCCCCAGAAACATCACCTGGGGGGTAACACAGGGCAGCAGTTCCATCTCCCCTGAGACACACCTGACTGCCCTCCGGAAGCTGAGCTTTCCTAACCTCCCTCTGGTGGTCGTCAAAGCCCTTTTCCTACCTCCTTCTGGGTGCAGGTTTTTGGCCAGTATTTGAGCAGTCCCCGGATCACCTGTGGGAGTTGGGGCAGAAAGGAGTCAGACCTGCAGGGACGAAGACCTGCCTTCTCCCCCAGAGGTACTCACATGCTCTGTCAAGGTGGCATCCTTTTCTAGGAACTGCACCACGCAGTATGCCAGCTGTGGGGCGGAGAGAGAGGATGGGTCAGGAGGGGACGAGGGCAGGACCCAGGTCACTTACCGAGTCTACTCTCATTCACCAAGCATTTACCTAGGGTGTGCCAGGCATCATGCTCAGTGTGCGGGGGCACAATGATGCTCTCACAGGGGTAACATTCAGCAAACCAGTCCTTATAAATTTTACAGACGTTTCCATGATAGAAAGCTGTATCCCAATCTATGCGAATACAGGAGAGTTTAATCCTGCCTAGGGCAGGCGGAGAGAAAGGGGCTGGGAGGGCTTCACAGAGCTGATGTCTGCGACTCCTAAAGGGTCATGGGGCTTCTCTAAGGGAGAAGGAACAGAACCAGTAAAGGAAAAGAAGGTGACAGTGTGGCTGAAGCCAGAGTGGCAGGCTGACCCACATGCTGCCCTGACTGTCCGCTCTCTGCCCTGCAGGGCCAGGTCTGGGCCTTACCTGGGCGTGAAAGACCGACAGCGACTTCACGGAATGCAGGGGAATCAGGACCCGAACCAGGAACTGCTTGTGCTCCGTCTTCAGGGGCAGCGCAAAGCCATTGATGATGCTGAGGAGGGGGACAGAGAGAGGAGGAGGGCTCAGGTGACCGGCCTCAATCCTTCCTCCCCAAACTGATGCTCTGGCTGAGGCCCAGGGAGTCACCTTCCTAAGATCTCCAGCAGCTCGGCCACGCCATTGAAGTGCTCGAGTTCATAGATGAACCTGCATGAGAAAAAGGAGGATGCAGAAGGGCTCAGAGCAATTGGAGCAGGCCCAGCCGCTCCCAGCCAGCTGCCTGCCCACCCAACCCTGCACGCTAATCAACTCCCTCCCAACCAGAGGCCATGCTCCCTTCCCAATACCCTAAGCCAGGCCCCACGGAGATCCACACCCACCTCTGAATCGCTCTTCTCAGCCCAGCCACCAGTGCCTCTCTGGGTCTCAGCTCAAACCTCTTCTAGGAAGCATCCCAACTCATCTCTTCCCCTGGACCCTAACCCCCACGACCTGGTCCCCATCCAGTCAGCAGGCACCTGGCCTGCGTCCTTCACTCTTCGTGCCAGTCAACCGAAAGAATGTCAGGCACTTAGAGCATCTCCTCTGTGCTATGTACTTCCCAAAGTTATCCCAGGAGGCAGGGTTTATAGATCCATTCTACAGATGAAGAAATCAAGGCTCAGTGGTCCAATGAAGCTTGTCCCAAAGTGAGTAAGCCGGGGCTCTCCGGGAGTCGGAGGGGTCGTGTCTTACCTACTCTGTAGCCCCGGCCTCAGCCTCACTTCATCTTGATGGCTGTCCCTGACACAGCTTTCATTCCCATTTTAGAGATGAGGACACTAGGAGAGCTTAAATAGTTTGCCCGAGTACCCAAATACTGGAACCAAACTCAAATACAGGCCTTCTAACTTCAGAGCCAGTCTCGACTACGAGGCCATGCTAGCATTGGTGCTCAATACACATTTGCAGAAAGAATCTTTTTTTAAAAAAAAAAAAATACATATTTGTATTGATTTCAGAGAGGAAGGGAGAGGGAGAGAGAGAGAGGAACATCAGTGATGAGAGAGAATCAGTGATCGGCTGCCTCCTGCACGCACAACTCAGGCATGTGCCCTGACCAGGAATCAAACTGTGACCTCCTGGTTCGTAAGTCAACGCTCAATCACTGAGCCACGCCAGCCGGGCAGGAAGAATCTTTCTATAGGTCCTTGTGGCTGAGCACAATAAGAGTCAAAAGGTATAGATCCCAGACCCCCCCCCCCGCCCCCACCCCTGGACTGACGGAGGCCCTGCAAACCACTTCATCTCTCTCAGCCTCTATTTCTTTATCTGTAAAATGGAAATAAATGCCCTTTCTCTGCTGACCTCACAGGCTTTGAATAATCAATATTACAAAAAAAAAATCAATATTACAAAATACGTTGCCAAGAAAGGACTCAGTCAACCAGAGTTCCTTAGGGCCCCCTGCCGGGGAGCCTTTGCCTCAGCCTTCTCCGCCTCCCTCTCCAGCCTCCGCGGGCAGGCAGCAGGCACCTACCGGAGGAAGATATGGCTGCACTGTTTGCGGATGTAGGCCCGGAGCCCCAGGAACTTGCCGTAGACCCGGTGCAGGATGGTCTTGAGGTACTCGCGCTCCCGGGGGTCCTCGCTATCAAATAGTTCTAGGAGCTGTGGGACCCAGGTCAAGGGTCAGGAGAGACACCAAGCCCAGGTTGCTTCCATTCTATCCCCATGCCCCTCAGCGAGCCTGCCCCTGCCCCATGGCACCGCCCGACCTGGGTTCCCCACTTCACCATCAGGACAAACTTTTGATCCACATATCTCTTGGCCACGGAGGGCTGGAAGTCTGGGCTCTCCAAGAAACGCAGGAAAAACTCATAAACCAGCTGGGGGAAGGGACAGACAAGAAGGTGAGTCTGAGAACAGACTCCCCTACTCACCCCACCCTGTGGCCCTCACCCATCAGTCCAGGACCTAAGGAGACGCTCCCCGCTGTCCTCCATCTCTTCTAAAGCTCCATCCCCACCTTCCCCAGCCCTCACACCTGCAGATGTGGCCATGAAGGCTCAAGGTTGGGCTCATCCTCTTCAGGGTCAAATTCAGGGTTCTCACTGGGCGGCAGGGTCCGGAAGATATTCACTGAGATCTGAGGGACACAGACAGGGTTCGCTAAGAGGGAGCCCTCAAAGGCAGAAGCCAGGACCGCAGCACCGGCCCCAGCACTCACTCCTTGGCAGTCATTCCCTGAACTTAATCATGGAAGCCCGGGGCCAGGGGCTGGGGATCCTGCCCTCTGGGGGGTGCAGCCCTGTGGGCAGACAAGATGGAAAGCAGTAAGGACTGCAGACATTCCAGCCAGCAAAAGGGAGCTTCCTAGCTTGGGCACTGAGAGAGGCTTCATGGAAGAAGCAGCACCTGAGCCAGGCCATGGCAATCAGGGACTTGGGGCAGGGGCGGAGGGGGCAGTGCGCACAGGCCTGGGGAGAGCGTAAGCAAAAGCTGGCACCGGTGGGGTGCACGGGAGGACGGAGTGGGGAGGGGAGATGAGGGACTCGCAGGAGGGTATTGGGTTTTTCTCTCACAGGGCCGGCCCCCTCCCCTCCCCCCGCAGATCAGCAGAGTCCCGGTGCCCCCCAGACCCTCCCCCGGGAGGCCGGGTGGCAGGTGCTCACCATGCGGATGATGTCTGGGTACACAGGCTCAATGAGGACTCCCCGCGTGCTCCCCACACACTCCACCAGCTCATTGAGCGCTGCACGCTTCACCTCCTTCCCCTTCAGGTCGGCCACACAGTCCAAGAAGTCAAACATCACCCCACACTGGGCCAGCTTCCTGCTCAGCAGCTCATGCAGCTCTGAGGCCGGCACATCTGGGAAGGAGGGAGGGGCTGAGCCTGGGCTCCAGCTGCCGCAGCTCTGGGGAGGGGCAAACCCTCCCCATCCTTAGGGCAGCCTCCCCTGCCCCCAGACCCCATGCTCTTGTGCCGTCCCGCCCCTTCAGAGAGCGATGGCTCCCGTCCGCCCTCCATTCCTGCGGGTAAAGGAACACCTCTTCCTCCTGACCACAGAGGGCATGGTGGCCTGAGGTGAAAGCAAGGAACAGACCCTGAATGCTGGGGTTCCCCAGGGGCCCCCAACAGCCACTCTCCCTCTCATGGGTGGCACTCTGTCCTACCAGCCGGAAGTGGGGTGAAAGGTCAGAGCCCACCCAGCCAGCCAGGCCCTGTAGCCCGGAGGTAGGGGGTTACACAGTGGCCCCAGGGAGCCTTGCTAAACTCCTGCTCCAGGACCCTGGCAGCGCCTGGGCCTCAAGTGGCCTCTGGAGTCCAGGCTGTGGGCCCCACCCTTGGCCATGGTCTGCCCCCCGGGGTGGCGCCACCTCCAGATGCCCCACCTCCAGATGCCCCACCTCCAAGGATGACAGGCCAATCAGGCCATGCGTCAGCAGAGAGGGCTGGGGTGGGGGTCAGCTCGGATGGTGGAGCCCCTCACCTGGAAGGGGCTACCCCAACGCCCTCTGACGGCAGCTGCCAGCTGCTGCTAACTACCCTCAGCCTGGCAGCTGCAGTGGGCTCACCTTTGAGCAGGGGCAATGGAGTGAGCTCCTGCTGGTTGCTCTGATAGCGGAACTGGGAGGAACTGTGGGACCGCCGGGGCCGGGCCCTGCGGAGGGACCTGCGGGAGAAGCCATCCACCTTGTCGGGTGGGGGCACAGGTGACAGCCCCGGGGACGAGGGGCTGGTGGGGGTACTCGCAGGGGGCAGCTTCGTCTCCATGACAGCCAGGCAGCGGTGAAGCCTTCAGGGACCCTGGGGCTCCCGCTGGCCCTAGAAGATGCTGGGTGAAGCTTGGCTGACTAACTTGGGCCCATCCTGGGGGGGGGGGGGCACAAACAGAGTCCTGGGCCCCCCCCCAGGGCCTTCGGCAACTGCCCAGTCCTGGGGGGCAGGCAGGGTAGAGAGGAGGATGGTTCAGGCCTCAGGCTCTTCCTGGGGGTCACGGAGAGTCCGGTTGGGGTTCCCACCTTGGGTCTTTTGAAAACGAAGTCGGCAGAGAGGTCAGCAAGAAAGAGAGAGAGCCGGTCAGTTTTCCCAGGACGGCAGCGAGCGGGTGAGCGCTGCTGGCGCCCAAGTCTCTTCCCTCCTCTTGCCCGGAGGTACGGCCCCTTCCTCCAGGAGCCAAGCCCCCCTCCTTTCAGTCTGACGGCCCAGCTCCGAATAACCCCGCTCCGCAGAGCGCCGACCCCCAAGCAGCGCTACCTAGAATGGGGATCCCGTTCCTCCCCGCTGGCCCCCCATAGAACGGGGCCCCACTTCTGCCCCACTGACCCTGGCCACTAGGGACGGCCCCAAGAATGGGGGCCCTATCCCTATGCCACCCCCTCCTAGCACCCAGCACCCTCCCCCACCTCAGCTCCTTCCTCGCCCCCCAAATCTCATCTGCCTCCCGGTGGGGGGACACTCACTTCTAAGAACCGCAGACTTGGGGCCCCAGACCTCAGGGGCTGCAGGTGGGGAGGGGGCGGCCGTTCAGAGCTCCTCCCCGGCGGTTCCGCTCCGGGTGCGGGGCGGCGGCGCTCCTGGGTTCCCCCTCGGGCTCCGGGGGGGCCGGGGCATCCCCCCGCGCAGCGGCGGCGGGTCGGGGCGCGGGCGCTCGGCGGGCCCGGGGCTGGGCTGGGCAGCGCGGGGACCTCCTCTCCAGTCGTGGGACCCACAGGCGCAGCGGGAGCCCCGGCTTTATGCGCCCCGGCGCCCGCCGCCCAGCGGCTCAGGATGACATCAAGTCACCCCCCCTCCAGGCCCGCACCTCCCCGCGGGCAGGGGCGGGGCGGGCTGCGTCAGGGCCTTCCCGGGCCGCTGGGAGATGTAGTCCCCGCACCGCTGAAAGGGGGCTGCGGGCCGAAGGGGAGCCCCGCGGGCATCCGGGGACGAGGCCGGAGCCGCGTGGGGATGGGGTCCGAGTGGTGCTGCGCTCCCGGGTCCCGGGGGGAGACGGCAGGGGGCGGGGGGCGGGCTCGGCGTTGGCACAGGAAGCGAGGACTAATGACAAAACGGGGCCCCGATGCTCCGCCAGGCCCAAGGATCTGGCCTGCTCCCACCATCCCACCCCCAGGGGAACCCCACTCCCCTCCCAGAATGGCCACTGTGGAGTCCCCTTGGACACCGGCACCGGGCTGGTTAATCGTCCGCCTGGCCAGTGCCTGCTGGGAAGGGTGTGGCGCACCCCAGGCTGCCGGGAGATGCAGTCCGGCCGCAGGCCTGCAGTCCCCCTCCCACCTCTTGCTGTCCGTGGTGACATCATGGACTGAGGTTTAAAGGGCCAGCCTCGGAGTGGCAAAGCATCAGAGCTGGAGGTGTCCTGGCACTGACGCCACCCCTCCAGGCAAGCTGGACGCCCCGACAGACCTCCCAGCCCCTCTTGTTCAAAAGCCTGTGCAGAGTACCCCAGGCACAGGGGGCATTCCAGGAGTTGGGCATTCCTGCCAGAGGTTCCCAGCCTGCAGTTCCCTTCACCCCTTCCGAGAACCCTGGACCCCAATACCCTGTATACTCCCGGATTCCATCCCTCTACACGACACTGTGAAATCGCCACTCAGAAGTTTTTTGTTTTAATATATTTTTATTTATTTCAGAGAGGGAGAGAGAGAGGAGAGAAACATCAATGATGAGGTGGAATCATTGACTGGCCCCTTCCTACACATCCCTACTGGGGATGGAGCCCACAACCCAGGCATGTGCCCCAACCAGAATTGAACTATGACATCCTGTTTCACAGGTCTATGCTCAACCACTGAGCCACACCAGCCAGGTGCTCCCCAGAAGTTTTGCCTGGATGAACAATGAGCTGGTCCATATGAGCAGCGTGAGTGGTCAATGAGAACAAACAATGAAGTCAGGGAGGGGTCTGGAGGCTGGGGCCCTTTTTGGAGTCTTCCCCACCCTGCCTTGGGCCTTGGTGACCACTCAGTGCTCCATTACAACCACCCAGCCATCTTCCCTGTTGCATAGGGAGCCTAGGTGCCCAAAGGTGCCCACCTGCTAGAGCAACAGAAAGCCGTTGCTCCAGTTTAGCCAGACTGGGATCCAGGACTATCCCACTAGAGAGCTGGCTGGCCAGTGATCCCCTTGCTCAGAAGTCTTCATCAGGCTTGTTCATCTGGCCCTTGGTGTCCTCATCTGTCAACGGAAACCCTTCATCTTCTCCTTGCCCAACTCCCAGGCTTAGGAGGTGAAGTCTCTCCCACATCCCTGCAGGAAAAAGCTGGGGGAAGCCCTAGCCAGATAGCTTAGCTGGTTCCAGTGTCATCCTGATACGCCAAAGTTGCAGGTTCCATCCCAGTCAGGGTACATACAGGAATCAACCAATGAAGAGAAAGAAAGAAATATAGACATGGGACTACATCAAACTAAAAAGCTTCTGCACAGCAAAGGAAACCATCATCAAACTGAAAAGGGAGCCTGGCTGATGTCGCTCGGTGGCTGAGCGTTGACCCATGAACCAGGAGGTCATGGGTTCAGGGGCACATGCCTAGGTTGCTGGCTCCATCCCCAGTAGGGGGTGTGCAGGAAGTGGCCAATAGATGATTACATCTCAACACGAGAATCCAATTAAACAATACAATTTTTAAAATGGGGCCTGGCCGGCATGGCTCAGAGATTGAGTGTTGACATATGAACTAGGTCACAGTGATGGCGAACCTATGACACGCATGTCAGAGGTGACACACGAACTCATTTTTTTGGTTGATTTTTCTTTGTTAAATGGCATTTAAATATATGAAATACATATAAAAAATATAAGTCTTTGTTTTACTATGTTTGCAAATATAAAAAAATTTCTATATGTGACATGGCACCAGAGTTAAGTTAGGGTTTTTTAAAATGCCGACACGCCGAGCTCAAAAGGTTCGCCATCACTGAACTAGGAGGTGACGGTTTGATTCCCGGTCAGGGCACATGCCCAGGTTGTGGGGTCCATCCCCAGTGTGTTCGTGTGTGTAGCAAGCAGCTGATCACTGATTCTCTCTTATCACTGATGTTTCTATGTCTCTCTCCCTCTCTCTCTCTTTCCCTTTGAAAACAATAAAAATATTTTTTTTTTAAATATATTTTATTGATTTTTTACAGAGAGGAAGGGAGAGAGATAGAGAGTTTGAAACATCGATGAGAGAGAAACATCGATCAGCTGCCTCCTGCACATCCCCCGATGGGGATATGCCCGCAACCCAGGTACATGCCCTTGACCGGAATCGAACCCGGGACCCTTCAGTCCGCAGGCCGACGCTCTATCCACTGAGCCAAACCGGTTTCGGCAATAAAAATATTTTTAAGCTCTAGCTGGTTTGGCTCAGTGGCTAGAGCATTGGACTGCAGACTGAAGGGTCCTGGGTTCAATTCCAGTCAAGGGCACATGCCTGGGTTGTGTGTAGGAGGCAGCTGATCAATGATTCTCTCTCATCATTGATGTTTCTCTTTCCTTCCCTCTCCTTTCCTCTCTGAAATCAATAAAAAAAAATTTTTAAATAACAAAAATAAATTAATAAATGGGCAAAGGACTTGAATAGACACTTCTCCAAATAGGACATACACATGGCCAAGAGACATATGAAAAAACGTTCAAAGTCATTCATCATCAGAGAGATGCAAATTAAAACAATGAGTTATTACCTCATACCTGCCAGAGTGGCTACCATCAATAAATAAACAAACAAGTGCTGGTGAGGATGCGAGAAAAAGTGAACCTAGTACGCTGCTGGTGGGGATGCAGACTGGTGCAGCCACTGTGGAAGACAATATGGAGCCCTAACCGGTTAGGCTCAGTGGATAGAGCGTCGGCCTGCAGACTGAAAGGTCCCAGGTTCGATTCCGGTCAAGGGCATGTACCTTGGTTGCGGGCACATCCCCAGTAGGGAGTGTGGAGGCAGCTGATTGATGTTTCTCTCTCATCGATGTTTTAACTCTCTATCCCTGTCCCTTCCTCTCTGTAAAAAATCAATAAAATATATTTTTAAAAAAGAAAAACAGTATGGAGTTTCCTCAAAAAATAAAAAATGGAGCCCTGAGCTCTATCCCTGACTCAGTGGATAGAGCATCAGCCGCACGGACCGAAGAGTCCTGGGTTCAATTCTGATCAAGGGCGTGTACCTTGGTTGTGGGCTCAGTCCCCAGTAGGGGGCGTACAGGAGGTAGCTGATCAATGTTTCTCTCTCATTGATGTTTCTAACTCTCTATACCTCTCTCTTCCTCTTTGTAAAAATCAATAAAATATATATATTTTGTTTTTAATTAAGAAAGGAACTGCCATTTGACCCAGCGGTCCCACTTCTGGGAATATATCCTAAGCATCCCAAAACACCAACCAGAAAGAATATATGCACCCCTATGTTCATAGCAGTATTAAAGCTGTGGTTCGTTTACACAATGGAATATATGCAGCTATAAAAGAGAATGGTCCCTTACCCTTTGTGACAGAGTAGATGAACCTGGAGATTACTATGCTAAGTGAAATAAGCCAGAGGAAGACAAGTATCACATGATCTCACTTAATGATCAAAATAAACTGATGAATAAAATAGGTCCAGACATGGATGTGTGGGACAGACGGACAGATCTCAGAGGGAAGGTGGGCGGAGGGGACAGGAGGAGGTTAGCCAAATAACATATATGCATATTTGCACAGCCCATGGACACAGACAATAGTGTGGCGAAGGCCTCGGGTGGGGTGGGGGATGGGTGGAGGGAGGCAAAGTAGGGGGGAATAGGGGACATCTGTAATACTGTCAATAATAAAAGTAAATAAGTAAAAGAATCAACCAATGGCCGAAACCGGTTTGGCTCAGTGGATAGAGCGTCGGCCTGCGGACTGAAAGGTCCCAGGTTCGATTCCGGTCAAGGGCATGCACCTGGGTTGCGGGCACATCCCCAGTAGGAGATGTGCAGGAGGCAGCTGATCGATGTTTCTCTCTCATCGATGTTTCTCACTCTCTATCCCTCTCCCTTCCTCTCTGTAAAAAATCAATAAAACATATTTTAAAAAAAAGAATCAACCAATGAATGGATAAATAAGTGAGACAACAAATCATGTTTCTCTCTCTAAAAATCAATAAAGAAGAAGGAGAAAGCACGGGGAGGGCGAGCCCAGGGAGCCTCCCACAGCCAAGTAGATCCCACCCCAACCCCAGAGAGGGGAAGGCTTTGCCCAAGGTCACACGGGCCATCACCAAAAGACCCCGTAGCCTCCAGCCTGTCAGGAGGGTGTCAGCTCCAGGCCCGCAGGGTATGTCCTGGGCTCGGTGTCAGGCTGGCAGTGGGGGGTTGGTGCTTTGTACAGAGGGGTGCTCGCCCCGAGGACCGGAGGACTGAGGGTGGGGACAGACATAAGACTTCCTGCAAGAAGTGGCATTTGAGCTGGGTCTCAACGCAGACACGATGTCACCTGGGAGCTGCAGATGAAAATCTTTTGCATCACCTTTATTGAGATATCACTTTATTTTACCCCATAACAGTCGTTCATTTTGTTGTTTAATGGATATAGAGAATCAGTTTTGCAAGACGAAAAGGTGCTGGAGGCTGGTTGCACCGCAATGTGAATACATTCAGCATTACTGAATTATACACTAGAAATGGTTAATGCCGTAGCCGGCTGTTCAGTGGTTAGAGAATCAGCCCTAGGACTGAAGGGTTGCCGGTTCGATTCGGGTCAAGGGATGTACTAGTATCTCATTATTCTAGTCAAGGGCATTTACTTCGTTGCAGGCTTGATCCCTGGCCCTGGTCGGGGTGCATGCAGGAGATAACCAAACCCTCCCTCTGTCTGTCCCCTTTCCTTCCACTTTCTCTAGAAATCAATGGAGAAATGTCCTCAGGTAAGGATTTACAGGCAAGATAAGAAATGGTTAAGATGGTAAAATTTGTTATGTGTATTTTAAACAAGATGCCAATTCAAGGTCCTCCACCCTGGACCAAGTCCAAAGTCACAGCCCCCAGCTCTCTTCTCTGATCCCTTCCACACCCATCGTCCTCTCGCTGAGGGAATCCCAGAGGGGCTCCTGCAGGGTGTGCCCTGCCTGGGGAAGGGAGAGCCTCCCCAGGAGCCCCGGAGGCCTGGCCCGCTCCCTTTTCTTTCTCTGGCAGGAACGTCGGCTCATCTTTCTTCAGACCCCTTGAGTTCTCCGGGTCCAGTTGTCCAATAAAAGCTCCCTAATGCAGGGCCTGGAACTGCCTCCCAGAAACACCCCTATGTGTACCCCAACGCCACCTTCCCTCCTGAGAGACGATCACACCCTTTACCTGGGGAGTATTTGTCATTCTCACATTCAGCTCCTACTCCAGGCCCGGGCCAGGCTGTGGGATCTTTATGTCTTGGAGTTGATTTCTGGGGAGTTCACAGGCTGTGTGTCTGGGGAGACGGCAGGAAGGGCCTTGTGCCTCTCTGAGTCCTGTCTGCTCCGCTGTGGTGCAGACACTGCACTGTCCTGGCCACAGAGCAGTGGTTCCCAACCTTTTCCTCCCACGCCCCACGTAAGCATCCCTAAAGTCCTGATGCCCCGCCCCCTGTGACATATAATTCCTGTCATTCAAAAAGTGAGCTCCTATTCACCTGGAGGAAGCCTAAAAGGCCATTCACTTGGTCTAAACAAGCTTCCAAAGAACACGGCCTCCATGAGAGAGAAAAACAAAAGAACGAAAAGGAAGTTGAAGTACTGAGGAAGAAATCACTAAGAAATTGTTAAAAAAAAATAGTAATATGAAGTGATATGAAAAATAGCAAATAAAGTTTCAAAACATATAATAGAGAACTGAAATGCATACATATGTCACAATATATATTTACATACTGTATATGAGGCCCCTAGAACCATAAGAAATGCAAAAAAAAATCACTGTTAATAACGCATTCTCGAATTGCCCCCCTTAAAAACCAAATTGCCCCCCCCCCCCGTGGGGCATTTGCCCCCCTGTTGGGAACCACTGCCATAGAGGGAATCAGATGAGGTATAGATTCACAGCTCACAGGCACCCCTCTAAGAGACAGCTGTGGCTCCCAGTCAAGTTACAATGAGAGACAGATGTGAGTGCAGCTTCCCTAGAGAGAAGCCGACCTGGAGAAGCTGCTGCCCCAGATTCGGGGCCTAAATATTGGGCATGGTCCTGTGTCTGCCACCTTTGCACTTGGTGCACCCAATCCCCACTGCAGGGAGTGGCCGTCCCCGCTGGCCGGGACACAAGGACAACATTCGCTCATCTCGGAATATGCGCTCCTATTCCCACTGCCTTTGGGAGGAGAGGCGAGGCTTGCTCATCCCTCGCCCCACAGGCACTTAGGCCCGCAGTCTGTTTTCCTCGCCTGTAAGACGGGATATTAATAGCGTCTCTCTGTGAGCAGTGGTGAAGAGCCGATGAGGTAATGCAAGTGCAGGGACAAGCCCAGAGCCCAGGACATCACACAGGCTCAACTCATAATGTCTAGTTTTTAAAAATATATTTTTATTGATTTCAGAGGAGAAGGAAGATGGAGAGAGATAGAAACATCAATGATGAGAGAGAACTACCGATCGGCTGCCTCCTGCAGGCCTCCTATTGGGGATCGAGCCTGAAACCCAGGCATGTGCCCTTGACCAGAATTGAAACTGGGACCCTTCAGTCCGTAGGCCGACGCTCTATCCACTGAGTGAAACCAGCTAAGGCATTATTTTTATTATTATCAATTTAATAAACATTTGATGAACACAGCAGTGCCCCTGCCCTGTCATTGGGGACAGGCAGATCTACTGAATCATTCTATAAGCACTTTCCAAGTGGCCATCCTATTAGCCTGCCTCCTTGAGTGGGGCCTTCCCAGTGTCTCCCAAAATTCTCCTGGAGGCTAGTCCTCAATCCCTTCCCGGAGTCCTCCCTCCTACTCACCCAATCCCGGGTTACAGGGGAGAAAACCGGCTCACAGATTCAGGGAGGAGCAGTGACTTGCCTGAGGCCGCATAGAACTCGGACTGGCATCCAGGTCTCTGCCCCTTGGCCAGGGAGTTGCCCTTGCTTCAGGCTGGCTTTTGCCATTAGATTGCAGTTAAGAACATCTCCCTAGCAAGGCTAAAGTGGAATTACAATGACCTCTGGGTACCTCTCAGTTGCTTGACCCACCCTGTAGAGCAAGAATCTGCAAACTTTTTCTGCTAAAGGCCAAAAAATTAATCCTTTAGGCTTTGCAGGCCTCCGTCTCAGGCACTCAACTCTGCTGGTGGAGCAAGAAAGCAGCCTTAGACAGTACTTAGTCAAATGAGCACGGCTGTGTTCCACTAAAATGTTTTTTAAAAGAAAAATGTTAAATGTATTTATTGACTTGAGAAAGAGAGAGAAGCAGAAACATCAGTTTGTTGCTCCACTTATTTATGCATCTATTGGTTGCTTCTTCTATGTACCCTGACAGGAGGTCAAACCTGGAATCTTGGCTTACCAGAAGGATGCTCTAACCAACTGAGCTACCTGGCCAGGACCCACTAAAGCAGTGGTTCTCAGCCTTCTGGCCCTTTAAGTAAAGTTCCTCATGTTGTGACCCAACCATAAAATTATTTTCGTTGCTACTTCATAACTGTAGTGTTGCTACTGTTATGAATCGTCATGTAAATATCTGATATGCAGGATGGTCTTAGGCGACCCCTGTGAAAGGGTCGTTCAACCGCCAAAGGGGTCGCGACCCACAGATTGAGAACCGCTGCACTAAAGCTATTTATGAACACTGGCTTGTGAATTTTACATAGTTTCCAACTATTTAAACATGGAAAAACCATTCTTTGTTCACCAGCTGTGCAAAAACAATAGACCCCCCTACTCAAGGGACTTAGAATCCATTCTTTATTTATTTTTTGGATTAGAAATATGAAAAAAACTATTATTATTCCAAAGAGGGAATGGAGTTCTGACCACCTGGAGAAAGAAGGGCGGGTCAGTAAATCTGCCAAGCTTTTCGTGGGAGGAGTGGAAAAAGACCTTGGTGATGCGCTCGCAGCAACCTTTATGTCTATTTTCTTATCAGTAAAATGGTGACTATACTCTCTATTTTATTTTTTTCTTTTATATGCTCTCTACTTTAGAAGGTTGTTATTCGGGTTGAAAAGATAAAGGATGGTAAAGCGTTTTGTAAATGCAAATGTTTGTTTACTTGTTTCTACCGTGCTGGGGCTCTCGTACTGACTTTATTTCCCTGAGAAGCTTTCTACGAAGTTTTATGAGACACTGTCCCTTTAAGTCGTACCCAACAACTTCAAGTAATTGGGAGAGTCAGCACATGCGCATTCCTCTGCGGGGATGGCACCTCCAAATCTTCCCCGGGAGCCTGTAGCAGGAAGGTTAAAGGTCCTCCCACTTAGAATTTATACGCAGGCGTAAATCTAGATTGGGAGCATTATATCACGCAGAGCACCCAGTCCTTTTTTGGCGCCTGAAGGCTCCGCCCCCCTCGGCCAATCAGTAGGCTTCGCCCTCTGCAAGGACCAATTGCAGGGCGCGTGGGGGGCGTGGCCGAGCGCCCCGGGGCGCGGCCTGGCGCTGTGTGAAGCGGCGGGGCAAACCCGAGGCTCCAGTGAACCCAGCAGCCGCGGCGGGCGGCGGGCGGCGAGCGCAGGCGGCCGGGGCTCGGCGGTCTCCGAGATGTCACGATGGCTGTGGCCATGGTCGAACTGTGTGAAGGAGCGCGTCTGCCGCTACTTGCTGCACCACTACTTGGGTCACTTCTTCCAGGAGCACCTCAGCCTGGACCAGCTCAGCCTCGATTTGTACAAGGGCAGCGTTGCCCTGCGGGATATCCACCTGGAGATCTGGGTGAGGAGCCAGGCCCGAGCCCGGGGGCGCGGGCGGTGGGGGGGCCCCGGGCCGCGGCGACACGAGGCTCCCGGCGAAGGGGTCGGGCCGAGGGACCAGGTACTGGGCGTGCTGAGGTCGTGGAAGTCCGGCCCTTTTCAGGCGTCAGAGGGACCCGGCTGGTCGCCTCCAGAGCGGGCAGGGGTTCCTTGCGGCCACTTCTCAGGAGGAGAGACTGAGGCTGGGGGGAGGGTTGTCACTTGGCGGAGAGACCCCGGAGTCAGCACATTGAGGCTGGGGCCTGACTGGAGGAGTATGGTGCCGAGGACGAAGGAGAGGGTGAGGTGGGAGCAGAGCGGAGGACGAGGGGTGCCGGCAGGGCCAGGCCAGGGTAGGGGCAGAGTGGCAGCCATGCAGCCGGACAGAGGAGACTGCCAGGGGTGCGCAGCCGCCGAGGACACCTGTGGGGAAGGCCCCCTGACCTCCTGACCCTGCAGTCCTGGGCCCAGTGGGTTGGGTTCGCCTCCGGATGTGGATGTCAACAACCGCGTCAGCGCCTGTGTTGATCAACACCTCGTGTGACTGCTGCCGCGCTGCCTACTTCCTGCTTTGGGGAGAGTGGGAGGGTCAGGTTTGGGGAGGGGATTGTAGATTAGCCTCCCCATCTGGGGGGAAGCCCCCAGGGCAGCGGGGAGAGGTCTGGCCCCAGGCAGGAAGCCGGCAGGGGAGATGCTGGGAGCTGGAGAGAGGTAAGGTCTGGGTCTGACCTGAGTCTGGGGGCGGTGACTCAGCTCAGCTGACCTGGAAAGTTGCAAAGGAGCCACCAGCCCAGGGCTGGCACTGGATGGGCATGGGGGCAAGGGCTGCTCAGTTTTCTGGCTGGGCACAGTGCAATCTGGGCAGGGAGAGCTGGGCTCTAGAGGTAGGCAGGTCTTCCTGAGTGCATGTGGAGTGAGGTCCCCTGAACCTAGAGTTGGGGGGGGGGGGCGGGGAGCGGGGACTCCCAGTAGCCGCTTGCCTGTGAGTCCCAGTGCAGGAAGCCTTTTCGATCCATCGCTAAGCTGCCTCTTCCTGCTTCCAGTCCCAGGAAACACTCCTTCCCCACCCAGCCCTGTGGGATTGAATTGGTTCCTACCTAGTTTCACCCTGGGGGGATGCAGGTGCTTGTTCAATAGCAGCCCCTCCCAGCTGCTCCGCCTGCAGCCCTACCTTGAAGACCCCAGCAGAAGCCTGGGGACCCTGAGATGGGATGAGGAGAAAGGCCAGGGTCCCAGGGACACTATTCCCCCACCGGTGGGCATAGGGGGTTCACCTGGGCCTTAGAGAGAGGTACTGCTACACCACGTGTTTGGAGTTGGGGGGCATCCCCTCAGCTCAGGTCAGGCCCATGCTGTGTCTGCTTGACCAGAGTTCGTGGGGTGCCACTGCACCTCCTGCCAGGCCTTTACTAGTAAATGTGTTGCTCCCAAGCCTGGAACACGCCATCTTCTAGCCCCTCCTCCTGGCTTTCTCCTCCTCATCCTTCAGCTCCCCCCTCCTCTGGCTTAAAATATTGGGCACATTAGGTGATGCAGTGATTGGGCCACAAGGAGGGATCAGCATGAGCAAAGGTGGGCCTTGTGGGTAGCATGTGGGGCTCTCGGGGAGCAGGGCTGCTCTCCAAGGTAGAGCAGACAGGCAGGGGAGACAGCGGCCGGGAGACGCCGGTGTGGGTTTTCCTGAGCCAGCTTTGCCCCCGGGGTTTTGCAGTCTGTGAACGAGGTGCTGGAGTCCATGGAGTCGCCGCTGGAGCTGGTGGAAGGCTTTGTGGGCTCCATCGAAGTAGCCGTGCCCTGGGCCGCGCTGCTCACAGACCACTGCACCATCCTCGTGTCAGGCCTCCAGCTCACCCTGCAGCCCCGCCATGGCCCAGGTGAGGGCAGGGTAAGGCTGGGGCAGGAGTGGGAGAGCCAGTGGTGGGAGTGGGCCTGGGCGCTCCAGCTGACCGGGCTTCCTCGCAGGACCAGGGCCTGCTGACTCGCAGAGCTGGGCCTCATGTATGACCACGAGCCTGCAGCTGGCTCAGGAGTGCCTGCGGGATGGGCTGCCTGAGCCCTCCGAGCCACCACAACCCCTGGAGGGCCTGGAGATGTTCGCCCAGACCATCGAGACTGGTAGGCAGGCCCCACCAGGCCGCTGCGCGACCCCATGGGAGAGCTCTGCCTGCCCTTTTCAGCTCTGCCTGCCCTGAGACCCCCTTCTCACCCCTCAGTGCTGCGAAGGATCAAGGTGACCTTCCTGGACACTGTCGTGAGGGTGGAGCACTCACCGGGCGACGGGGAGCACGGTGTGGCAGTGGAAGTCCATGTGCAGAGGTAGGGGTGGGCTGGCCGGTGGGCTGGCATGAGGGGGAGGGAGCGTGAGGGGCTATCAAATGGCCCTGGCCCTGACCCCACCCCCAGCCTAGGCTCCTGGGAAGTGGCAGAGCAAATATGGGTGAGCCTGGGCAGTGGCCACAGCAAGGGGGAGGTGGGCGGGAGTGAGTCCAGGCTGTGAAGGTGCAGAGTGGCAGGGGTGAGGGGGTGCCAGGGATCAGGTTACATGCTGAGGTTTGGGGAGCAAGGACTGGCCGTGGAGGTGCAGGATGGTGTGGCTGTGGTGGGGCAGCTCCATGACCCCAGACCCCTAGAACAGAATGCTGGGCAGGCAGAGGGGCTCCACACCGGGGGGCGGGGGTGGGGGGTGGGCAGGGAAAAGGCTGACCCTACGCTCCCCAGACTAGAATACTGTGACGAGGCAGTGCGAGACCCAAGCCAGGCGCCCCCGGTGGATGTTCACCAGCCTCCTGCCTTCCTGCACAAGCTGCTGCAGCTGGCGGGAGTCTGCCTGCGCTTCGAGGAGCTTCCCCGACAGGTGGGCCAACTCTGATCCCACAGTCTCTGTCTCCTTCCAGTCCCTGCCCTCGGTGCCCTTGACCCCTTGCCCCTCCATCCCTTCTGACCAGCTCTGATGTCATCTTCTTGACCCCTCCCCTCTTACATCCTCTTGCCTCCCAGGAAGGATCCCCAGATCCCCCCTTGCAGATCGGCAGCTGCTCAGGGTACGTGGAGCTGACAGTGAAATTGAAGCAGAACGAGGCTTTCCCAGGCCCCAAGGTGAGTGTTTGGGCCCTCGGGGCGGAGGGAGCGTGCTCCTTCCAGAATGCTCAGCAGTTTTTATCCTCCCTGTGACAAGGTGGGGGTCGCTGAATGGGGGAGGTTACTGCCTTCTTGGCAACTGGAGAAACTGAGGCTCAGAGAGGTCAAGGGTCACAGCTAGTTGGTGAGAGCTTAGCCTGGCAACTGGCTTCCTACCTCCTCAGGATGAGCGCAGCTAGTAGTGGTTCTCAGGGGGTTGGTTGGCGGGTGTGCGCCCCATGGTTGCTCCCTCTGCCCCCAGCTGGAGGTGGCCGGGCAGGTGGGCTTCTTGCACCTGCTCCTGACCCCGCGGCAGCTCCAGCAGCTCCAGGAACTACTCGGTGCCATGAGCCTTGCAGGTGAGGCCGCTGGGCAGTCCTGGGGATGGATGGTTGGAGAAGTGCCAGCCGGGCTGGACTGACACCAGGAAGTGTCCTCCCTTATAGACTCCAAGTCCCTGGTCGACAAGCTGAACAAGAGCCGGCCGCTAGATGCTGAGGACCTGTGGCTAATTGAACAGGACCTGAACCAGCAGCTGCAGGCAGGGGTGGTGGCTGAGCCCCTCAGCCCAGACCCCCTAACCAACCCCCTTGTCAACCTGGACAGCAATGGTGGGTGTGGGGCCTGACCCGGCAGTTGGTGGAGTAGTGTGGGTGCAGGAGTCGGTGCCAAGCCCACCGTCCCTGACCCCTTGCCTGGCCCGCAGACCTCTTCTTCTCCATGGCGGGCCTCACGAGCAGTGTGGCCTCGGCCCTCTCTGAGCGCTCCCTCTCCGACGTGGACCTGGGCTCCTCTGTGCACAGTTACATGACCCCTCGCCGGCTCTCCTTCCAGGGCAACCCAGCTGGTGAGTGCTCCAGGGGCAGGAGGAACTGGAAGAGGGGGCCTCTGGTGGTGCAGTGGACAAAGCCTGGGTTTTAGAGTCAGTGGTCTTGGTGGGCACTTCAGCTCTCCCAGACTCGGTTTCCCCTTCCATGAAATGGGGGTAGGGAGAGCTGCCTGGCCGGACTGTGTGTTTTGGCCGATGTTTATTGAGATCCTGTGTGTGTCAGGTACTGGGCTGAGTGCTCCCAGTTGCTTGCAGTCCTCCCCGTTCCCTGGAGGGTTGATTGAGCCTGGGCTCAGGACCTGGAGTAACGAAGCTTCATGTCTCGCCTGCCTGGCAAGCGTCCTACCAGAGCCACGGTCCAGCTGGGCCCATGAGCTCTGGGGAGCCCCTGGTGAAGCCTCTGTCCCCTCAGGCAAGACGGCCCTCACATCCCGTCCGGACACCATGCGCCCTGACTCACTACTGAAGATGACCTTGGGGGGCATGACCCTGACCTTGCTTGAGACACCCGCCCCGTCTTCCGGACCACCTGACCTCACCACCCATTTTTTTGCCGAGTTTGATGCTGCCAAGGATGGGCCTTTCAGCTCCCGTGACTTCCACCATCTCCGACCGCGCTTCCAGAGGGCCTGTCCCTGTAGCCATGTCCGGTACAAGCCCAAGGCAGGGGCCTGAGGAGAGACTCCCTGAGCCCTGCCGTGCCCCCCCCTGACGTCCAGCTTCTTCCCGGCAGGCTGACGGGGACGGCCGTGCGGCTGTCCTGGGAGCTGCAGACGGGCCGGGGCCGCCGGACCACCAGCACGGACGTGCACTTCGGGCAGCTCGAAGTGCTGGAGTGTCTGTGGCCCAGGGGCGCTGCAGAGCCCGAGTACACGGAGGTGAGGGCCAAAGGCAGGTGTGTGCGGTCAGGGCCTGGAGGTCGAGGTGGACGCCAGGGCTTGGCCTCAGCCTCTTGCCTCCCATGTCCCATCCCAGATCCTGAGCTTCCCCAGCAGGCAGGACACCCAGGCCTCGGCTCAGCCCTGTGCCCACCTGCGCCTCACACAGACCCTGCGCCGTCTGCCCAAGGTAACCCACCTGCCTCCAGGCCTAAAGGCCCTTGACTGTTTCCTATGGTGCCTTGACCACACCCCCAGCCCCAGCCTCCCCGGTACCTCCTTCCCTCTACCCTTCTCCTGTGCTCCGAGCAGAGCATGCCTCCCCATCCGGGGGCCCTTGAATCCATCTGGACCTGTACATGCTGTTTTCTTAGCCTGGTTGCCCCTCCCCTGGCTCGTCATGGCGATGCCCTGCTGGCCTCTGGGGCGGCGAATGTTGGGTGGCTTTTATTAAGCAAGCACGATCGTCTACCTCCGGCAGGTGGTGATGGTCTCCAGGGTCCCCAGCCCCAGCTCTTCTCACAGCTGGGAGGGCTCTGTGTTCTGTTTTTGCTCAAGGGGACCCCTTCCCATCCTGCCCTCACCCACCCCACAGCCCTTGCTGACCTGAATACCCTCAACTTCAGAGCCGATCCCGGCACACAGCTGCCTGCCATTGCCACTCAGAACTGGCCCTGGCCCTGGCCGACTTCCAGGCAGACCTGGAGCTGGGGACCCTGGACCGGCTCGCTGCTCTGCTACACCTGGCCACCAGTACCTCCCCCGAGCCACCTGCCGGCCTGCTGGTAAGATGCCCAGCTGAGGCTGGGAGTGGGGCGCAGTCCCCCCGCACGCCATCACCGTGCTGGGGGCCGCGGCGGCAGCATGACCCCCACATCCTGTCACAGATGGAGTCCCCGCCAGCTGCCAAGCAGGAGACAGTGGTGCAGCTGTCGGCACCCCGGGCCACGCTTCGGCTGCACTTCCCCATTGCCGACCTGCGGCCCGAGCGGGATCCCTGGGCAGGCCAGGCTGTGCGGGCTGAGCTGCTGCGGCTGGAGCTGAGTGAGCCCCAGTTCCGGTCGGAGTTGAGCAGCGGGCCTGGACCCCCAGCCCCCACTCGCCTGGAACTTACCTGCTCCGACCTCCACGGTGAGAGCCCCTGGGAAACAGCGTGTGGGGTAGGGGCTCAGGCCCTGGGAGAGAGAGGCTTAGGGCTAAAGAGGCTGGATCATGGGAGCAGACCTGGGCCCCGGCCTCACCAGCTCTGGGCACCGGTATTGCCTGTCGGGCCTGCTCTGGGCAGCAGAAAGAGTGGACCCGTTTTCCTTGTCCTGCTGCAGACCGTGGGCATGAGACAGGCACCTCGGACTCCACCTGGCATTGGGGAAGGAGTGGGGAAAGGCAGAGTGACCCCCTATCTTTCCCCTTGCCCCTCAGGCACCTACGAAGATGGAGAGAAGCCACCTGTCCCCTGCCTGCGAGTCTCCAAGGCCCTAGATCCCAAGGGCTCTGGTCACACGTACTTTCTGCCCCAGTAAGTGGGGCTTTGCGACTGAGGGTGGCGGGAGGCCACTTGGAATCAGGGGCCAGGGGTGCCCTGCAGACCAGTGACAGGCCTGTGCCCGGCAGGGTAGTGTTGACCCTGAACCCCCAGGTCAACAGTGCACAGTGGGAAGTGGCCCCAGAGAAGGAGGAGCTGGAGCTGTCTGTTGAGAGTCCGTGTGAGCTGCAGGATCCCGAGCCCTCGCCCTTCTCCTCCAAGAGGACCATGTACGAGACGGAGGAGGTGAGGCCTGGGACCCTGCGTCTTGTGGAAGCCACGTGGTGGCTTTGGGCCGGGGGCAGGGACTGCTTTGGGGCACCAGGTGACGTGACCCAGCACCGGCGAGAACTTCGTCTCTGCCATCATCTCGTGTTGATGGGGAGTCGGGAGCATGCCAGCTCGGGGGGCCTGGAAGTGAGGGCAGAGTTGGGAGATCAGGACCCCGTCCCTTATTGGCCGTGTACTTTAGGCCTGGGGTCCTCTCCTCTGAAGGTGATGAGGGGTACGTCTGGTTTTGAATCCAGGCTCTGCTGCTCAGTGGCCCTGTCATCTCAGCTTATTGCCTAACCTCTTGGAGGACATGGGTGCTGGGCAGAACCAGTTTCCTCATCTAGAAAGTGGGCACAGTGGCCTCTCGCAGGCCTGTCCTGAGAAAAAAGGAATTAACATACGTGAGGCCTCAGAGAAGGATTGGCATGAGGCCAGCACTTTACACGAAACGGCTGTCACCCTAGCAGAGAGGGGCTCACGTGAATGAGTCAATGAGAACGAAGGGATGACCCTGGCCAGTGGGCTCGGTTGGAGCATCGTCCTGTACACTGAAAAGTTGCAGGTTCGATTCCCAGTCGGGGCACATACCTAGGTTGCTGGTTCAATATTCCAGTCAGGGCACATAGAGTAGGCATCCGATTGATGTTTTTCTCTCCCTCTCCCCACCTCCCTCATCCTCTCTTTAAAATCAAACACATCCTCCGCTGATGATTAGATTTAAAAATGTTGGAAAAGGCCAAAACCGGTTTGGCTCAGTGGATAGAGCGTCAGCCTGCGGACTGAGGGGTCCCAGGTTCGATTCCGGTCGAGGGCATGTGCCTGGGTTACGGGCACGTGTCCCCAGTGGGGGGTGTGCAGGAGGCGGCTGGTCGATGTTTCTCTCCCATCGATGTTTCTAACTCTCTATCCCTCTCCCTTCCTCTCTGTAAAAAATCAATAAAACATATTTTAAAAAAATGTTGGAAAAGAAAGAATGAATGATAGGAGGTGAGGATGCGTCTCTCAGAGGCCTTTCCCGCTTCCCCACGTAGATGGTGATTCCTGGAGACCCTGAAGAGATGAGGGCCTTCCAGAGCCGGGCGCTGGCCCTGTCCCGCTGCAGCCTGGAAGTGGTCCTGCCCAGCGCCCACGTCTTCCTGCCCAGCAAGGAGGTCTATGAGAGCCTCTACAACAGGTGGCGATGTGGACGGGGGAGCGGGGGGGCGGGGGGCGGGGGGGGCGGGGGCCGAGGTGACAGGGAGCCGGGCTGGGCCTCCCTGACAGCCACCATCCGTCTGCCTGTCTCAGGATCAACAATGACCTGCTCATGTGGGAGCCTGCTGACCTGCTTCCCACCCCTGCCTCCGCCCCTGCCACTCACCCTCCTGGCTTCCCAGGCCCCTCGGGCTTCTGGCATGACAACTTCAAGATGTGCAAGTCTGCCTTCAAGCTGGGTAGGAGGGACATCCGGTGGGGTCCTGGGCCCCCAAAGCTGGGCAGGGCTGGGGAGGCCCTTCCAGGGCTCCTTCCCATGCGGCTCCTTGATCTCACCCCAGACTCAGACTCGGACGAAGAGGATGCCCACTTCTTCTCAGTGGGGGCATCAGGCACGCCGCAGGCTGCCCCCCGGCCCCCAAGCCCTCACTCCCAGAGTTCCTTCTCTACGCTGTTGACGGTGCTGAAGGGCCGGGTCACAGCCTTCTGTGAGACCAAGGTGAGGGCAGACCTGGGCAGGTGAGCCCCTGGCTTCAGAGCTCCCACTGGCAGGAGACCAAGACCAGTGTGAGCAGCGCTGAGTTGGGAATGTGGGAATCAGGCCCCAGTGGGGGCTGGTGGGGCCTGTCCAGCCAGAAGCACTCACCTGACCCCCCACCACCACCACCACCATCATACCCTGTCAGCCGCTTACTGGCACCTCCTGTGTGTAAGGCATCGTGCTAAGGGGTCCGAATGCACCACATGCTGCTGGAGGCAGGCTGGTCGGGTGATCCTTCCCCTCTGGCAAAAGAGACAAGTGCTGCCCTGGGCCTCCAGCGAAGTCTGGGTAGATGCTGAGCTCATCCTGGTTAGGCCAGGGCTCCAGGAGACCCCTCACACCTGAGGGGGTGGGAACTGCTCTGTGCAGCTGCTGAGGCCAAGCCACATGCTCTGCCTGCAGGACGAAGGCGGGAGGCCGCTGGAGGCTGTGCACGGGGAGCTGGTGCTGGATGTGGAGCAAGGCACCCTCTTCAGCGTCTCCCAGTACCGAGGCCAGCCTGGGCTCGGCTACTTCAGCCTGGAGGCTGACAAGGCAACACTCTACCACCGAGGTGTGCGGCTGTGGGCCAGTCGTCAGGGGGTCTCTAGGGTCCATGGGCAGGGGTGGGGGCTTGCAGGAGGATATGGTCCCTGGGTGGAGTGGGCGGTCAGCTCGCTTGGCAGGGGGCTCACCAGATGCCTCCCCAGCAACCGTGGATGACTACCTGCTGCCCATCCACCTGGAGCTGCCCAGCTTTACTCCTCCGGCCCAGCTGGTCCCCACCATCTATCCATCAGAGGAAGGGGTGACCAAGTGGGGAGCCTCAGGCCGAAAGGGCCAGAGCCAGGCCCCCCACATGCTGTCCGCTGCTGTGCGCATCCACCTGGACCCCCAGAAGAATGTCAAGGTACAGCCACGCCTGCTTCTGCCTACCCATTGGCCGGGGCAACTGCCTGCCTGGTGCATGGAGGGCTGGGTTCCCTGCTTGCTGACTGCGTCCCACCCCCAGGAGTTCCTGGTGACACTGCGGCTGTCCAGAGCTACCCTACGCCACTACATAACCCTGCCAGAACAGAGCTGGCACTCCCAGGTGAGCAAGCGTGGCATGGACAGACAGGTCTCTAGGCTGGGAGGAGGCGGTGCCATGGGCATGGGGCTGGGCCGTACTGGGTGGAGGGTTAGAGGAGGGAAGAGGCCCCCCTATCTTCACCACCTCTCCCACCTCGGTCCCCAAAGCTGTTGGAGTTCTTAGATGTGCTGGATGACCCCGTGCTGGGCTACCTGCCCCCAACGGTCATCACCGTCCTCCACACACACCTGTTCTCCTGCGCCATGGACTACAGGTACTCAGGCTGGGCGGGCTGGGTGCCAGGGCGGGGGCAGGCTCTCGTGTGTGTGTAAGGAGCCTGCCCCAGCTTCACTGTCTCCCCCAGGCCCCTCTACCTCCCTGTGCGTGTCCTTGTCACCGCCGAGACCTTCACCCTCTCCAGTAATATCATCATGGACACCTCTACTTTCCTGCTCAGGTACACAGCCCCTCCCTCCCAGGCTGGGCTGCAGCTGCCTCTCCCCCGGGATGCTGTCTACCTGCTGTGTGTCCTCAGCCACTCTCTGAGCCTCTGTACATTCTGGTCATGATCCTTCCCTCACAATTGGTCCCGCCTTCCTGGATCTGCTGACCCCCCTGCTGGGGGCTGTCTTGGGATAAGGATATGACAGGTGGAACACTAGGCTTCCATAGTGCAACTCAAACAGTCAGAACTTGCAGTCCACATGCCGGCAAATTACAGCCTGTCCGTGAACATGGCCCATCCAACCTTTAAAGTCGCTTAAAGGATAACATTGAAAATATGGGGAAGTGCCATGGCAGTGTTTACTGAGAACAGTAAGATATAAAACACATGTAGCCCTGGCTGGTTAGGCTCAGTGGATAGAGTGTCAGCCTGCGGACAGGATTCCCAGATTCGATCCTGGTCAAGGGCACATACCTTGGTTGCCGGCTCCTCCCCAGCTGGGCCCTGGTCAGCGTGTGCAGGAGGCAACCAATTGATGTGTTTCTCTCACATGGATATTTTTCTCTGTTTTTCCCTCTCTCTTCCACTCTCTAAAAATTAATGAAAAAAATATCTGTGCTTCTCTGTGTGGCTTCATAGAAAACACTGGAAGGAGATGTGTGTCAGAATTTGGGATTGGGAATTATGATTAGGAATTAGGGATTGTGTCTTTTTTATTGCTATATTCTAAACTATTTTAAAGGAGCTATGTTATGTTGCCACTAAAAGAAGGACTTGCATAAAATAAAATAAATTTTAAAAACTAGATTATATTAGAGGAATGGAGGCACAAGAGATCCCCTTGGTCTCTCCCCTTAAAAAAATAAAATAAAATAAGGACTTGTTTTAAAAGAACAATGACTGTAGGAGGGAAAACAGGACCCTTCGTTCCCAGGGTTGCTGTGAGGCCCAGATGAGGCGGAGGAGCTAGAAGTGCTTGGGGAACAGTAAGTTTGGGCCTGGGACGGGGAGACCAGGTGCATTCTCCCCATAGTGCAGGTAACACCACGGCCAGAGGGCCCAGCGCTAGCGTCTTGTGGGCTTGGGACCTGCTGAGGGTGTCCATCTGCCTGTCTCTGGGCACCTGGCCCCTTCTCAGCTCTGTTCCCCACCAGGTTCATCCTCGACGACTCAGCCTTGTACCTGTCCGACAAGTGTGAGGTGGAGACCTTGGATCTGCGGCGAGGTGGGCAGGCCCGGGCCCCCAGCCACACACACAGCCGCCAGTGTCCTTCCCCTGATGGCCGTTCTCAGCACCCCCATGCGCACACGCACAAGCCCCCATTCTCCCCTCTGGTGGCGGGTCGGGCTGCGTGGAGGAGCCAATAGGAATGTCTCCTCTCCTCTGCTTCAGATTATGTCTGTGTCTTGGATGTTGACCTCCTGGAGCTCGTGATCAAAACCTGGAAGGGGAGCACCGAGGGCAAACTGGTGAGTGCGCCCTTTCCCAGAGTCCCTGGCGCCAGCGCAGGGCGGGCCGGGTTGCCGTCAGGGGATCACCCTTCTGCTTCTGCTTGGGGCCTGGCTCAGGTCATGGTCACTGCCGGCCCTTCCCAAGCTGGGCTGCAGGGGTTGCTCTCCTGGGAAGGGCCGGCCCATCCTGGGTGTCCAGTGTGAGTCCCGCCACTAGAGGGCAGCTGCGGGCAGGGCCACGGGAGTTGGGCAGCTTCCTCGTCTGTAGAATGGAGGTGGCAGGCCTTGCCTGCCTGGCCGGGGCCCAGGGCAAAGGAGACGGCTCATGGAGCCTTTCTCTCAGGGGGTTGCATCCGCTTCCTTGGGCAGCCCAGAGCCAAGCCCTTTTCGTTCTCTGGGCTCAGTGTGCTCATCCATTCAGCGGGTGGCGGGCAGGCTGAGCACCCCAGGGAGGCCAAGCCTGTCCTATCTGTGTGTGGAGAGGACAGAGCCGGGCTGATGGCACCCCTGCCCCACCCCACAGAGCCAGCCGCTGTTCGAGCTGCGCTGCTCCAACAACGTGGTGCACATGCACACCTGTGCCGACTCCTGTGCCCTGCTGGTCAACCTGCTGCAGTACGTAACGAGCGCGGGCGACCTGCACCCCCCACCCCGGCCCCCCAGCCCCACTGAGATCGCCGGCCAGAAGGTACAGGTGAGGCCTGGCCACACAGGCCACCAGAGCTCTGCCTGGCCCCTCCCCTGCCGTGGTCCCCCAGGGGCCTAGCATTGGGGGGAGCCCTGGGGCCTGCTCTCCCTCCTGGCACTCATTCGTCCCTCCTCCCCTGCCTGGCCCAGCTCTCCGAGAGCCCCGCCTCCCTGCCCTCATGCCCCCCAGTGGAGACGGCCCTCATCAACCAGCGGGACCTGACTGACGCCCTCCTGGACACCGAGCGCAGCCTGCGGGAGCTGGCCCAGTCTTCAGGTGGGGCGGGGCGTCGGGGGGGCACCGGACACAATCAGCACCGTGTCAGGCATCCCCCAAACCAGCCTCTCTCCTACAGGTGGCACGCTCCCCCAGGCCTCTCCCGTGTCGGTCTACCTGTTCCCAGGTGAACGGGGTGGGGCCCAGCCGCCCTTACCCCCTGTGGGGGTCCTTGCTGGAAGTTTGGGGTCCTGCTCAGAGGCCGAGGAAGGTGAAAAGGAAAACGAGGGGGATGGAGACACCCTGGACAGTGACGAGTTCTGCATCCTCGATGCGCCTGGCCTGGGCATCCCGGTACGCGGTGGGCAAGCTGGGCAGGGGCAGGACATGGGAGAGGCAGGAGGCAGTGGGCTTCCAGAGGAGGAGAGGCATGCGTCCTGGGCAGGGGACTGGGGCGTCAGAGTTGGGGGAGGAGGCAGGTGATTAGCGGGAGGGAGAGGAGGACCATTTGGCTGCAAGGGTGCTGACCTCCGGGCCCCCAAGTACCAGTGGGAATGTCACATGCAAGCAAGACCCAGGTCCAGGGAGACAAGGCTGGCAGGTGCAAGGGACACTCAGCTCCATCCTAAATGGAGTATTCAGATACAGGCTTTGGGGACAGTGACCCCTGAGGGTCAGCTTCTGTCGGGAACAGGAAGAGAGATGTGAAGAGGGAGGAACGGGTGGGGGTGGCCTGGCCTGGGGAAGGCATCTCTGCCACATGTGTTCCCCCTCCCTGCAGCCCCTGGATGGGGAGCCCGTGGTGACGCAGCTGCATCCAGGCCCCATCACCGTGCAGGACGGGCACTTTTCACGGCCGCTGGGCAGCACCGACCTGCTGCGGGCGCCTGCCCACTTCCCAGTGCCCAGCACCCGTGTGGTGCTGCGTGAGGTCTCCCTTGTCTGGCATCTCTATGGGGGTCGAGACTTTGGCCCCCACCCCAGTCACAGGTAAGAAGGAGAGAGAGCAGGTGGCAGCTGTGACAATGGGGTTCACCACCCCCCCCCCCCCGGGATGGGGCCTGGGCGGGGCTCCAGCCCTGACCTTCAGCAGCTGGTAATCCTGAACCGTCCTCACCTTCCTGGCCTGGTTCTTCCTCTTTCCTTACCCATCCACCTCCCAGGAGAGGGTCTCCCACACAGGCTGCAAGGCCTGCTCAGAGAGGAGGGGTGAGGAAAGGATGTTCCCTGTGTCAGCTTGTCCCCTGTCCCTCTTCCCAGGGCAAGAGTTGGCCTCACAGGCCCCAGGGGCTCCCCTTCTCGCTGCTCTGGTCCCAACCGGCCCCAGAACTCCTGGCGCATGCAGGGGGGCAGCGGGAGGCAGCACCAGGTCTTCATGGAGATCCAGCTCAGCAAGGTGAGCTGGGGGCTTGGGGTGCAAGGGGCTGGCTGGGGTGGGGGCAGCAGCAGGCCATCCCATCCCTGCCACTCAGCCAGGGCTCCATGGGAACTACTTGGTGGAGGGAATTTTACAGATGTTTTGAGGATGCAAAGCTGACGTCCCTGGTGATGGAGAGGTTGGAGGGTGAGGGCTGGACCAGGGTCTATGCTTAGGGTGACGAGGCAGGTGGAAAGGCTGTGGGAACAGAGATGGATAGATTCGGGGAGGAGGCCAAGAGGTCACTTTGACCGTGTGGGTTTGAAACACCTGTGGGATGGCCACATAAAGATGTCCTGGCGGCAGCCGCGTGGGTCTGAGATGGAGCTGTGTGCAGGGGGGTGGCTGGGAGAGGAGGGGCCCGGGGTGAACCCCTCTGTCCGTGTCCGGGCCCTGCTGACCTGGCTCCGGGCTCCATCCTCCCCACAGGTCAGCTTCCAGCATGAGGTGTACCCCGTGGAGCCGGCCCCAGGCCCCGTGGCCCCAGACAAGGAGCTGGAGGAGCAGCCGCTGTCCCGGCAGGTGTTCATCGTGCAGGAGCTGGAGATCCGGGACCGGCTCCCCTCCTCCAAGATCAACAAGTTCCTGTACCTGTACACCAGCGAGCGGATGCCACGGCGCACCCACTCCAACATGGTACTGTGGGCAGCGCCGCGCGCTGGCAGGGATGGGCCACCTGTTCCCATGGGAGCTCACATGCACACACACCTACCTGGGTTGTTGGGAGCGTGGGAGGGTGGCGCGGCTCGGGCCAGCTCAGCTGACGGAACAGCCTGGGGGGTCACCCTCTGTCCCCAGCTCACCATCAAAGCGCTGCACGTGGTCCCCATGACCAACCCCAGTGCACCCGAGTGTTGTCTCCGGGTCTCGCTGATGCCCCTGCGGCTCAACGTGGACCAGGTGAGTGGCTGGGTGGGGGCAGGCTGACGTGAGCCCCCTGCTGCCAAGCCCCTGAGCCCAACCTGTGCCCCACACTTCGGCCCCACAGGACGCTCTGCTCTTCCTCAAGGACTACTTTACCAGCGTGGCGGCGGGCATCAACCCCATGGTCCCGGCAGAGACCTCGGCCGAGGGTGAGAGGCTGGACCTGGTAGGGGAGGGTCCTGGTCTCCTGCTGCCATGCCTCCCTGGGCCCACCCCTGGTCTGTCTCGTCTGCAGCGCACCCTGAGACCCGAGCCCAGGGGAGCAGCCCCCAGGAAGGGGAGCCCGAGGGCGTGGAGACCAGCGACACCCAGGAGGCCGCAGGTGGTGGCCAAGGCGCTTCCTCCGAGCAGCAGCCGATCTACTTCCGGTGAGGCCTGGGCTGGGCCTGGGCGGGCTGCACCCGGCCAGGTCAGCGACTAAAGGGCCCTTGCTCCTTATCCCCAGGGAGTTTCGATTCACATCTGAGGTGCCCATCTGGCTGGATTACCACGGCAAGCACATGAGCATGGACCAGGTGGTGAGTGGGGCCGTCAGGCGCCATGGCTGAGGAGGTCCCCGTTCTGCTCAGGTGTGGCCTGTTCTTTGGGGCCCAGGAGGCCAGGGCTTGCATCCAGGCACCATCAGCCACTGAGTCGGCCTCCTGTGGGCTGGGCAGGTCCCTGTGCCCCATCGTGTAAACCCGAACCCCTTCTCCCTCCCCAGGGCACTTTCACTGGCCTCCTCGTTGGCCTGGCCCAGCTCAACTGCTCTGAGCTGAAGCTAAAGCGACTCTGTTGCCGGCACGGGTGAGCCCGCCTCGCGCTCTAGCACCCCCAGCCTCTCTCCGGGGCCCTGATAGTCCCTTTGCTGTGTCTCTGACTGGCCGTGTGGCCTTGGCCAAGAGATCAACCTTCTGGGACCTCAGTTTCTCCTCTGTAAAATGGGTGCAGTAGCCCCCCACCCCCGACACAGGGCTGGGTGGTAACATGGGGAGTTGAGGTGCCTCAGGTCCTCCTGGCTCTGTGACCTCTCAGTGTCTGGCTCTGCCCCACCTTGCCCTCCTCCTCTCCCTTCCCAGGCTCCTGGGCGTGGACAAGGTGCTGGGCTACGCTCTCAACGAGTGGCTGCAGGACATCCGCAAGAACCAGCTGCCCGGCCTGCTGCGGGGAGTGGGCCCCATGCACTCAGTTGTCCAGCTCTGTAAGTGTCTGGCGCTGGGGACTCTGGAGACGGCCCACACTCTTGGGCACCCTAGACGTTGCCATTGGTAGTATGTAGGGGAGGCCCTAGAGGAGGAAGGTGGGGGCATTGTAGCCTCGGGCACCTCTGATGACCCCTGTTCCCCAGTCCAAGGGTTCCGGGACCTGCTGTGGCTGCCCATCGAGCAGTACCGGAAGGACGGGCGCCTCATGCGGGGGCTGCAACGGGGGGCAGCTTCCTTTGGCTCGTCGACGGCTTCTGCTGCCCTGGAACTCAGCAACCGGCTGGTGCAGGCTATCCAGGTGAGCGGCGCCTGGCTGTGCAGGGCGGGAGCGTCTGCCGTGGTGGCCCATGCCGTCCCCAAAGCTCTGCTGACGGTGGGTAGCCTGGGTGTGTGTAACATTTCCTGAGGAACATTCACAGAGCGGGAGAGGCGAGTGTCTGGCTGAGGCCCACAGCCGGGTCGCCCCAGCCAACTGCGGCCCCCATGCAGGAGGCTGAGTGCCCCCGTCTTTGTAGCCCACTGGGTCTCTGCTCGTGGCCAAGTCTTGACAGGAAAGGAAGGGGGCTTTTTGCAGACTGGAAAGTAAGACCCAAGACGAGCCCTGGCTCATGCCGGCCCTGCACCTTGCTAGGCCCTGGTGGGCCCAGGGAGCTGTCCTGTGGGCAGTAGCTCCTGCAGTGGTCCCTGTGGGACGGGGGCTGGATGGGCAGGCATGGTGGGTGGTCATGGCAAGTGAGCGTGCAGAAGCTGGGGATCAGGGTGCTTCCTGTGCCCTGCTGTCCAGCCCATGAGGGCAGGGGCAGGTCTCTAGAGCGGAGGCTGGAGGGATAAGCCAGCGTCTGAGGGCCACCCCAGGGCGTGAGCTGGAGTGTGGCACCATCAGTCAAGGTTGGGTGGGAAGGAGCCGCCCTGAGGAGGCACGCAGGCCACCTGCCCTGGCATAAAGCACGGGTGTGGAGGAGGGGCAGAGGGGGCCCCTGGACTAGGGTCTGGGGGTCCATCATGTTGCCCTGTGCACATCTCCTCACTGGTGTCCCCTGTGCTCCCCAGGCCACAGCCGAGACGGTGTACGACATCCTGTCCCCGGCGGCCCCCATCACCCGCTCCCTGCAGGACAAGCGCTCGGTGCGGAGGCGCAAGGGCCAGCAACCAGCTGACCTCCGGGAGGGCGTGGCCAAGGCCTACGACACCGTTCGAGAGGTAAGGAGGCCCAGCCTGCTCCCCATCTTCCCACACCCACTGTCCACGTGACCCGGCACTGACCTCCCCCCTCCGCAGGGCCTCCTGGACACGGCTCAGACCTTCTGTGATGTGGCGACTCGGGGTCACGAGCAGAAGGGGCTGACGGGTGCTGTGGGCGGTGTGATCCGCCAGTTGCCCCCAACGGTGGTGAGGCCCCTCATCCTGGCCACGGAGGCCACGTCCAACCTTCTCGGGGGGATGCGCAACCAGATCCTCCCCGACGCACACAAGGACCACACTCAGAAGTGGCGGTCGGAGGCCCAGGACTGAGCGCCAGGTGCCGGACTCCAGGGTGCGGCCCGCCCAGCAGGCCCAGCCAGCCGGTGGCACCTCGGCTCCCGCGCCTCCCGAGAGCGTGGACAGCCTGGCAGGCCGGGCCCTCAGGAAGGATCGGAAGGACTCTGCGCCTGGCCCGCCTGCTGCGTCGCAGTGGGAGTGGGTTCCTGCCTGGGCCTCGGCCCTGTCTCTGCACTTTTCTCTGGGGAGAAAGGACACTGCCCCACCACCGGGACCCACATCATCACCTGGGCCCCCACGGCTGCCTGGGCCCAGGACGGAGGCTTTTGGACCCTTGGACCCCGACCCCACTCAGCCAAGTGTCTTTCTATGTCTCTGGGGACGTGGGGGGAAAGACGCCGTGTGGTTCAATGTATGATTTTTAATCGCCTGAGCGTGTGGGTCAGTGTCTGCATGACGTGGAATAAACTGCCCACCGCCAGCCCCTTGTTCTGCGTACCTGCACTGTCCCGGCCTCAGCCTTGGCCTTGGCTGGCACCCAGATTCCCACCTCTGCACCCAGCACCTCCCCTGTCACCGCCAGGGTTTGCCACCCTTCCACCCACCCCACCCAGTGGATCAGAGTTGCTACCCTGGGCTCCTCTCACCACCCTCACAGGGGCCTGCCACCCTGGCCCACCTCTCACATGGCAGGAGCTGAGTGGAGGGGAGAGGCCCCGGGGCGGCCCTTGAAGGCCTCCTTGCCCAGAGTACTTCCTTGGCTGCATCCCTGCAAGAGCCCAGCGTCCGGCCTTACCTGGGGCCAGGTGTGAGGGGGCGGCTGAGAGGGTACTGGACCGGGCACAGGGCTGCGGGGAGGCTTAGGCCCTGCCCTGTGACCCGAGGCTGCTGCCCCCGGCCTCTGAGCCTCAGCTCCTTCCTGATACTCCTTGCCCGGCGTACAAGGACTGGGGGCTCAGTAAGGCCCTTCCTGGAAGGCTGGCCTCTGGGGGCTGCTCCCCCCATCCCCAGTGGCAGGAGCCTCTGTCCTGGGTCCAGTTACAGGGTGCTGGAGGGCAGGGGCACTGGGGCGGCAGCGGAGAGACACTCACGGGGTCAGGAAAGTGACCCTTGTCCGCACCTCCCACACACACCTTGTTTCTTGAGAACAAGGAAGAGGGCTGCTCCGATCGCCCCGCCCTGCCCACTCCCCAGTAGCACTGCCCTGAGGTAGGTGGGGAAACTGAGGCACAGGCTTAGAGCACCCTCACCTCGCTAGGGCCATCTGTAGACCCCTCTGGTTCGCAAGTGCCCCCAGCTCCCCGTGTGTCCCTGTGTCCCCTTCGCAGTGAGGGAGGCATGGCACCGTGTGAATAGGGTGGAAGCTGGGTCCTGGTGCGCCCGGGGTCCTCGCTGGCCATGGACACCTGGGGCAGAGGCCGAGTGGGCAGAGGGTGCCAGGAGGGCGATGGGCTGTGGACTGGTGCCACCGGAAGGGCAGACGGGCCTGGCCTGATGCTTCCTGGCGCTGCCCCCCTGCCCGGGCACAGTCCAGGGTGTGCTGCCCTTCGAGCTGCACTGTGATCCATATTGACAGGCGGCAGGATAATCATTAACTGCCACCGGGGCTGGGCCAACGGCTCAAAAGGCGCTGGGCCCACTTCCTCCTATGCCTCCAGGGCCAGCCAGCACCCAGGTAAGAGCCTGCAGCCCCTCTGCCCCGGGCACTCAGCCCGCCCCTCTGCAGGGTCCTAGCCCTTCGAGGAAGAAAGGCAGCGACCTAGGCAATGGCTGGCGATCTCAACTCCCGTCCACCCTCGGGCCTCAGCGCCCACCTTGGGGCGGGGGAGCGGGACCCTGGTGGCTGTGGCATCGCCGTGATGCTGCCGCCGGTTGGGGCACTCGGTCGTGCCCCTGTGTCTCGGGAGGGCCTGCTGGGCTGGTGGGAGGGGGTACCTAGCTCTGGTGTGTTCATCACAGGCCTGCCCTCCCAGGCAGAGGCCTCCTGCCTGGGGTCCCCCAGCCCACTTGACCGCATCCCGGGAGACGCCACTTGAGGGAGGTTGCCATGCAGGACAGACCCGGAGGCCCCGCTCTGTGACCTTGGGCCGCCGCCTCGGCCTCTCTGGGCCAGTATCCACACAGGGAAACGGGGTCGGGGGTGGGGGGCTGGCCCGACTCTAAGAGCTCAGAGCCCCAGCTCCTCTTCCTCTCCAGAAGCCTTGGGGTCTGAACTAGCCCCTCGGCAGCAACCTGCCACTCAAGCCTGGTGGTCCAGAGCCGGTCTGGGGGGCTGAGAAAGCACTGCGGCCAGCGCAGGCACCCCAACCGGCAGCCCCTTCCTCTCCCTACAGCGGGCAGACCCACCAGTGGAGGCCGGCCTGCAGGACCGCTCACAGCCCTAACGCATGTGAGGAGCCAGCTGCGGCCACATGTTCAAGGTCACCCAGCTCCGGGGCCACCAAGGTGCTCAGTGTTTCCTCCAGGTGGGTGGCTGCTTACAGCCCTGTTCTTAGCGTCCTGCCAGCAGGTGTGTGTCAGCATCTTTTCAAGTTCTCTGCCCCCTCCTTCCCCTCCCCCTCCCCCTTCTCTGCCCCTGTTTGCTCTGTCTCTTTCCCGTTCTCCATCTGCCCCTCATCCCTTTCTCTTGGCCTCACTCACCCACTCTCTGTCTCCCCTTCACCCCGCCCATCTCTGTGTCTGTCTCCTTTCTACAGGGCCATCTCCTACGGAATCTGGGCATTTGGAGGTCCCTGGGGACGACAGACCCAGCCATCCCACGCCCTCTGCCCTGTGGCTGTGGCAGGAAGGGTGGGCAAAGGGCAGGGGAGGGAGGCACAGCAGCCAAACTGGAACTGGGGCCCAGCTCGGGTTGGGAAAGAAACGAGGAAACAAGGAACTTGGGGACAGAGGGTGTGGGTGTCAGGGGGGCAAAGGCTGCGCCGGAGTGTAAGTCAGGGCCACTCCCGGCTTTGTGGGCAGATCTGGGGCTGAGCCTGGACTTCGCCCAGAGAAGGAGTGGGCCCCGCACGATAAGGAGCCTCAATAAAAAGACCATGGACCCAGGGCTCCGAGGACCCAGGGGCCCAGGTCATGGCTGCGGGCCCTCCCCAGACCTCAGCCCAAGAAGAGCTGCCTCCAGTGGCTCCCACCCCCTGTAACAGCAACTCCATGTGGAAGTGCCCACTCGTTCCAGTGGGGCTGCTGTTATCTGGGGTGGGGGCCCGTCCCCGTGGAGGCAGAGAGGAAGCTGTGCCCAGCAGACCAGCAGGGACTCCGTGGCTGTGCCCCCAGGCCCAGGATGGCCAAGGGCGGTGAGCTGTCAGCAGGCCGCGGAGACCGAGTGCACAGGGCTCTGACCTATGAATTGACAGCCAGTGCTCTTGTCTCCCCTCTGGCTGCCAATTGCATAGGTCACAGGTATGTTCGCCTCAATGCCAGCTGCCGGGACCTGTGGGGGAGGCCGGGCTGGTGTCCAGGGGGCAATGGAGAGTTGCTGGCCCAGTGCAGCACGCGAGGCCCACGGCCCTTCTGTCTCATTCCCACCTTCCCACTCCCCCTCCCTGAGCCTGTCCTGCTCTGGGCCTCACCTGTACTACGTGCTGCAGCACGGCGTGCCTCTGCGCTTTGCCCATGCCGTTCCCTCTGCCTGAAACACCCTTCCCAGCTCTTTTGCATCTTCCTACTCTACTAGCCATTCCAAGCTCTGCCTCCGCATGTGCTGCCTGCTGGAAGCCTTCTGACGCCCGCTTGAGCCTCAGTGCCGGCTGGCACCCCAGCACCTGGTGCTTCCCCTGAGTATAGACTCCCCCAGGGTCCCTGTCCTCCCCACACCTGTGAGCTCAGCCTCCGGCCCAGGTGGCTGCTGGATAAATGTTCGCCCAGATCCCGAGTTTCCGCCCTGCATGCCCAGGAAGGCTCACCAACATCCAATGTGGCCGTGGGTGCCCAGGGCTCTGGGCCGTCTGTGCTAGAGCCCCCCTAAGACAGGGCCCCTGTGCCAGCCTTCCCCTCTGCTCGCCCCGCTCTCCTCTCTCTTGCCATTCTCTCCCCCTGCAGCACAGCTCTGACCTGTGGGGTGAGTGTCCGGGGCAGAGCCGAGTGGACAAGACCTGGCCCCACCCCTGCTCCAGCTTCCCACAGCAGCCTCCCTCCTGCCTGGCTTTTACACAGCGGGCTTCCGGGGAAGTCTTCATTTGAGCACAAAGACTTCTGCTGGTAAATAAGAAGTGAAAATGAGCCCGGCCGGTGTGGCTCAGGGATTGAATGTTGACCAATGAACCAGGAGATCATGGTTTGATTCCTGGTCAGGACACATGCCTGGGTTGCAGGCTCCACCCTAGTAGGGGGCGTGAAGGCGGCAGCTGATCAATGATTCTCTCTCATCATTGGTGTTTCTATCTCCCTCTCCCTCTCCCTTCCTCTCTGAAATCAATAAAAATTATTTTTTTAAAGTAAAAATTAAAAATTTGGAAACCCAGATCTAGGAATAAAGCTCAGATTGCTTTAATGGGAAATGGTTCTTGAGCACTGTCTTTGAGCCGGGCACTGGCCCACATCAATCACCCGCACTCATTTCAGCCACTTTGCAAGGTGCCTCTTGGGAACCTGGTTGCGGGGTGAGGACACAGGCTCAGAGAGGGTAAGCAGCTTGCTAAAGTCACAGAGCTGGTCAGGCCTTTTCCCACTGCGGACTCTATGCAGCCCTCTGCTCTGGTCTCTATGTCACTGTCATGTGTCCCACCCCACGCCCACCCTGGGCAGCTCTGCTCACACTGCCCTGTGATCCCTGGGCCCCCGTCTCCTCTGCTGAGATGCCCCTCACCCCCCTTGACTACCTGATCTGCTCCCGCCTCTCCCCGCACCCTGTGGGCCTCTCCCACCTGCCCCTTATCTCATTCCTTGAGAGCTCTGTGTGCTTATCTTACCCTCCCGCCCGTCCCCAAGCTCTTTGAGGATAAAGTCCATGACTCACTCCTCCTGGGGGAGGTGGGGCAGCCTTGTAGGTGTTCGAGACACACCCCTGCCCTGCGTGTCCTCCTCCACCGCCTCTGTGGAGCCTCCGACAGCTCTCAGAGGCGCTGTCCCAACTCGCGAGCAAGGCCAACCCAGCTCCCTCAGACAGGCTCTTTGATTTCCTGACCTGCGGCCTTTTCCCAGCAGGCCCTGGGCCTGTACATATCTTGTTTAGACTGGATCCCCTCACCCTCCCTCTCCAGACCCCTGCTCACTGGCTCCCGTGATGCTCTGTGGCCTCTCTCAGGGCCCATCACCAACACCTGGCTGTTGCCCCACCTGGGAGCCCGCGGGAGCAGCGGCCACTGATGTTTGTTTCCTGTAGTCTCAGGGACTGGCACAGAGTAGGTGCTTAATAAATGCACACTCAACCCCACCCATCAACTCACACTCGTCTTACACTCTCTTCCTACGTACACCTCTGTACATTTGGCCCAGGAATACCAACGTGTTTGAGTGGCAGGGTCTGCCTATGGCCTGGCGGGGAGTTGAGAGTCATTTATGGGACCTTTACCCTATTTCCTTTCCCATTTGGGAGAGAGGGGCCTGGACTGCACCGGGGGCCTTCCCACCTCGGGCTCCAGAACCCGTCCCTGGTCTTTAGGCAGCAGAACCCTGGAAAGTCTGAGTGGGAGGGTAGCCAGATGCCACTCCACGGGAGACTAGCCAGGGGCACACTTGGCGACGAGAGTGAGTCCCTCGAGGGCCGGTGAGAGCACGGTTTTCAGGACTGAAACACAAGGAGGCTGTTGAGGAGTCAAGGCGAGGGCGATGGTAAGGGTTAGAAGAGAAGAAAGCTGGGCTATGACGAGAGGGCTAAGACGAGGGAAAGTGAGGTCCATGTGTCGTCCTTGGGTGCAGGGACTGATAAAGGGCCTTAAACAGGACGAATAGAATAGAGTGAGGGAAGGGATACCATTTGTTGTTATGAGGCCTGATGTTGCGATCGCTCTATAACTTACACAACAGCCTATCAATTTCCCCAACACCATTTATCCAGTAATGCTGCCTATTTATGACGACTCAGGAGGCTCCAGGCCCTTCAAAGAGAGGAGCCTGTGAAAGGACATTGGGCACTAATGTGTCGTTAAGGCCGCAGGGGCAGAGAGGAGAGGGGCGCTGTAACATAAATAAGTACATAGGTGAAGCGCACGCTGAAAGGCGGGCCACAGCGAAGGAAGCGCTTGCAGAGAGGGGCCATCAGAGGCCCGCAGGCATCAGTGCGGGGCCTGCAGGGAGGAGCCCTCAGAAACACCAGCCATCATCTTCGTCGCCATCGCCACGCGTGAAGCAACCCGATGCTGAGGGTGTGTGCAAACTGCGTCCCGACCACAGGGAAGGCCTGCGGGGGGAGGAGCGGTCGGAATGGGGCGGCCTGGGTGGGGAAAGGCTCCCCGAGAAGTGGGTGAGTTCAGCGAGGAAGATGTCCTGAGGTTTGGAGGAGGAAGGAGTGAATGACAGGGACCACCGTGCAGAAAGGGGAGGGAGGCGGGGACCAGGGAGCCTGCTCTTCCGCAGCCTTACTCCCCGCAGCCACCACCAGAGGGCGCCCCAGGCCGATCCCGCGGGTGCTGTGCCGGACGCCCTCCCCGCTCCGCTCCACCCCTGCCTTCTCCCAGTGGCCCCAGGTCCCTCCGGGCCAGGCCCGATACTGTCACTGCCACGGCCACGCACAGAGGCGGGTCCCAGGCGCTCAGGGCTCACCTCATACAAAGGTGGGACATTTACAGCTGTCATGTGTGTATACAACATAAATGTAACATGTACACTTGTAGATTACAAAGTGAGTCCTTGTGTAACTAGCAGTTAAGAAGAGCCCTGGCCGGTGTGCTCAGTGGTTAGAGGGTCGGCCCATGTACCTAAGGGTCACGGGTTCGATTCCTGGTCAAGGGCACATACCTGAATTGCAGGTTCGATCCCTGGCCCCGTCAGGGCACCTGCTGGAGGCAACCAATTGATGTGGCTCTCTCATATAGATGTTTCTCCCTCTCTCATTCTCTCTCTCTCTCACACACACACACAAACCCTCCCTCCCCACCCCTTCCACTCTCTCTAAAAATCAATGGAAAAAATATCCTCAGGTGAGGCTTACCCCCAAAAAAGAAAATCTCCACACTGCAGGACCCCACCCCGGAAGCACAACGCTGACCTCGGTGGCAATCACTTCCTTGTCTTTCTCTGCAGCTGCCCATGCATGTCCGCAGCCCCAAACACCATGTGTTCATTGGGCCTGGGTTGCTGTTGTTTATTATATAAATGAATATTGCCATCTGGTTGCTCGAGCCCATAGCTGGTTCACGTTCATTCACTGCTGTCCAGTGGCCCACGGTTTGAAGAGACCTTGGTACTGCTGGGTCATGAGGCTGCAAATGTAATATTGGGCCAGGCTACATGGTGCCTGAGGGGGAGTATCTTGTTAACAGCCTTTTTTTATTGATTTCAGAGAGGAAGGGAGAGGGAGAGAGAGATAGAAACATCAATGATGGGAGAGAATCATTGATCGGCTGCTTCCTGCACGCCCCCCACTGGTGATCAATCCTGCAACCCAGGCCTGTGCCCTTGACTGGACTCAAACCCGGGACCCTTCAGTCCATAGGTCGATGCTCTATTCACTGAGCCAAACCAGCTAGGGCTCTTTTTCTTTTTTACAATTATAAAATCTTCAGAAAAATTGCAAGAAAAGTACAATGAAGACTCATATACCCTTCATTCGGATTCACCAATAGTTAATGTTTTGCCATATTTGCTTTCTCTCTCTCTCTCTCTCTCTCTCTCTCTCTCTCTCTCACACACACACACACACACACACATTTTTTCTGAACGATTTGAGAGTAAGCTACATAGGTCATGACCCTTCACCCTTAAACATTTCAACATGTGCCCCCTAAGAAGAATGGCATCTCTTACCCAACCACAATGCGGTTACCACACCCGGGCCCGGCGGCAGTGGCGCAATGCTGTCATCTGAGAAGCCGGCCACTTCCGACGTCTCTGTTGTCCCAGTAAACGGGGATCACGCCTCACATTTCGCTGTCAGGTCTCTTCAGTCTTCTTTAATAGAACCATCTCAGCTTTTCTTTGTTTTTTAAGACCTCGCCATTTTTGAAGAATACAGGCCAGTTGTTTTGTAGAATGTCCCTCAGCTTTTTCCTCCCCTTTCCTGCCCCCCCATCCCCCCCACCCCCACCCCACCCCCACCCCCGATTAAGAAAATCAAAATATGTCCATGATATAGCCCAGCCGGTGTTGCTCAATGAATTGAGTGTCATCCCACGCACCAAAAGGTCGCTGGTGGATTCCCCAGGCCCAGGCCCAGGCTGCGGGCTCCATCCCCAGTAGGGGGCCTACAGAGGCAGCCAACGGATGTCTCTAGCTCTCTCCCTCTCCCTTCCTCTCTCTCTCAAATCAATACCACCATAGTTTTAAAAGTTTTTCTGCCTCATTAAACAACCATGAACATGATATAAAATTCGAGTAATATAGAAAAGTAAACAAAAATTGCCCCAGTTCCTATGACGCAAGGATAGCCCTTAGGCATTTCCTGTTGTCACTCGAACTAGCTGACTTTGTGATCTTGGCCTCTGCACATTCTCATTTAATCTACTGCGAGCCTGGGCTTTTTTATCCCATTTTACATCCGGTCCCTGACACCTGGTGTCTTGTTAACGATGACACAGTCTTTAGAACTTGAACCTGTGTACTTTGCCCTCTTGATAGTCCTTGGTAGTGTGTGTGTGTGTGTGTGTGCGTGTGTGTGTGAAGGCAGGTCACCTTGTACTCAGTTCTGAAATCTGCTTTCCCCGTTATCAGAACTCCATGATCACTTTAGTTTCCTTCCCTTTTCTGTTGTCGCCTGTTGAGTGGCTTCCAGGTGTTGGCAATCAAGTGGCTTGTGGATTAACAAAAGGACAAACCCATTGCTGTAGCAACAAACTACAGGATTCCTCTCCCCACCCCCCGTTGGCAAGTGGTGTGTTCCTGTGAAACCATTTTGTTTTTCAATCCTCATCCCAGAGCATTTTAGAGAGAGGAAGGGGGAGAGACAGACAGAGAGACGTTGATGCGAGAGAGAAACATCGATCAGTTGCCCTCCGTACGGCTGGGGATCAAACCCGAAACCCAGGTATGTGTCCTGACTGGGAATTGAACCGGCAACTTTTAGGTGCACCGGCCAACGCTCAACCAACGGAGCCTCTCTGGCCCGCCCTGTGAAACCGTTCCTGCGCTGAAATGGTGCAGCAAAGAAGCAATCACCGTTAATCTTGTTTTGCAATAACCATGGATTTATGTGAAAAAAATTTTGAGCAGTCCCAGACCAAAGAAATGAACTTCCAATCATACCAACCAACACACAACACCTAAAATAACACTAACGCACAGTAAAAGCCGCGCCAATCTCGCTGCTTGGCGTACCCACTGCCTCTGTAATGGCTCGCTGCTAACCATTCACAACACTATTTTCCCCAAAGTGAAAATCCTCTTTGGGTTTCTTTCGGTGAGCAGAAACAGGTACTAATGTAGGGCTTTTGTATAAGGCAGCGGTTCTCAACCTGTGGGTCGCGACCCCTTTGGCGGTCGAACAACCCTTTCACAGGGGTCGCCCAAGACCATCCTGCATATCAGATATTTACATGACGATTCATAACAGTAGCAACATGACAGTTATGAAGTAGCAACGAAAATAATTTTATGGTTGGGTCACAACTTGAGGAACTGTATTTAAAGGGCCAGAAGGTTGAGAACCGCTGGATAAGGGAAGTGATGTGCTGTGAACTTTCAAAACTCGCGGGATACTTGTACCACAACAGCCACTTATCAGCCCAAGGACCTGAAGGTCCGAAGTCCGAAGCCTGGAATGCTGAAATCACACGTTAACCTGGCTCAGTCCACCTCTAGGGCCTCGGAGGAATCTGCTTCCACACTCGTTCTTTTTTTATTTTTCAATAAATTTTATTGATTTTTTACAGAGAGGAAGGGAGAGGGATAGAGAGTCAGAAACATCGATGACAGAGAAACATCTATCAGCTGCCTCCTGCACACTCCCCACTGGGGATGTGCCTGCAACCCAGGTACATGCCCTTGACCGGAATCGAACCTGGGACCCTTGAGTCCGCAGGCCGACGCTCTATCCACTGAGCCAAACTGGTCAGGGCAACCACACTCGTTCTTGCTGACGGTTGGCCAGGATCGGCAGGATTCAGGTCCTTCCAGCTGTGGGACTGACGTGCCCATTTCCTTGCTGGTTGTCAGCCGGGCTCTTCTCAACTCCCAGAGGCCACACACATTCCTTTTCAAGTGGCCCCGCCTTCTTCAAGTCAGCAAGGGCAGGCTGACTCTTCTGCTTTTAACCTCTGACTCCTGACGCCAGCGGAGCAAACTCTGCATTTAGAATTCACGTGATAAGGTCCGGCCACTCGGCTGATCCCTGATCGAAAGTCAGCTGTGCCATCCAACATGACCGGTCGCGGGAGTGAGCCCACCATACTGGCCACCCCAGGCCTTATCGCCGGTGCGCCCGGCAGTGTGGAGAACCTTGGGGACTTCTTGGAATTCTGCCTACAATTACCAAAGGGCAAGAGGGTGTTTCAGAAGGAGTTCTTGGAACCAAGGCAGGAGGCCACGCTGAGGAGCGGGAGATGGGGGCTTGCCCCCAGCTCTGAGAAGGGTCTCGCTGCCTTCCTGCCCTGGGAGAAGCCGCAACATGTATGTCTGGGGATGAGCATGGAGCTTGGGCACACGTGGCCCTCTCATCTCCTTGGCATCCAGCTCCTCTTCAGATGGCCCACCCCCCTGGCCTGGCCTTACGGGCAGGATGGAGGAGACAAAGGTCAGAGCAATGTTCCAGCTGGGCCAGGAGGGAGGGACAGCTGCATGGACCACCCAGCTCAGAGTGGCCTGTGTGGAGACCTATGGGAGGAGGAGCAGGGAGGTGTTAGGTCAGTGGAGGGGACTGGTGGGTGGCTTTGGGCACAATGACCCCTCATTAAGGTGTGGAGGTGAGGGGCTGGGCCAGAGGCAAGAGGATGGACTCATTAAAGAGGAGCTGGTGCCTGGCCAATGTGACTCACTGTTGAGCACCAACCTGGAGGTCAGGTTCCATTCCTGGCCAGGGCACATGCCCAGGTTGCAGGCTCGATCCCCAGTGGAAGGCATGCAGGAGGCAGCCAGTCAATGATTCTCTCTTATCATTGATGCTTCTCTCTCTCCCTCTCCCTTCCTCTCTCTGAAATCAATAAAATCATATTAATAATTTAAAAAAAAAAAGGATGAGCTGGGATCTGTGCCCTGGTGGTTTAGTATGAGACGATTCAGGACAGAATGACTGTAGCCCCCAGCCTGCGAGGCCCACTGTGAGGCTCAGGCTGTTTTCCAGCCATGAGGGAGTAGGGGGTAGAGGCCATGGTGTGGGAGAGGCCGCGGGAGTGAAGAACATGCCTGGAGTGGAGGTGAGGCGGGCAAGAGGCTGTGCTGGCACAGGTGGGGCTAAGACCAGGTTCCTTCGCAACACTCCCGCATCTCCTGTGCACTCTCAGGCTGCTGAGAGGAGCGACATCAGGGCTCCACCCCCGTTTCCATCACTGTAGAGAAAGGGGACCCCAAGACCCTGCCAAGGGATCCCTGGTAGTATCACTGCGAAGGCAGAGTTCTCACGTGCAGGGATAAGTCACTTCCCGCGGCGTCCCAAACGCAGCGTGTCCGCAGCCCAGGCGTGGAGGCAGGGCTGGGTGGTTCTGCACCCTGCACCCTGCACCCTGCACCCTGCACCCTGCACCCTGCGCTCGGCTGCCGTTCTGCCCCCGCAGCCCCTGCAAATGGGGCCAGAGGCCAAGGGTTAGAGACACGGGTGTGGCAGAGTTCAGCAGCCAGCGGTGGGTGGGACTCTCCAGCCCACACACACTTTTGTTGTTGTTTTTTAAATATATATTTTTATTGATTTCTTGCAGAGAGGAAGGGAGAGGGATAGAGAGTTAGAAACATCCATGAGAGAGATCAATCAGCTGCCTCCTGCACGCCCCCCACTGGGGATGTGCCCGCAACCAAGGTACATGCCCTTGACCGGAATTGAACCTGGGACCCTTGAGTCCGCAGGCCGACGCTCTATCCACTGAGCCAAACCGGTTTCAGCCACAGTTTTTATTAAACGTGTGCGGAGGCCCCGCAGCTCTGCTCAGGAGAGCACCGCACCTGGAACCTGGCAGGCTGGGCTCGCAGGCCGCAGGGCGGGGGCTGCTTCGGGAGAAAGACGCTGGACACCCCCTCCCGCGGTGCCTCCCGTCCCGTCCCGTCCGTCCGCCCTTGCGACCTCAGATGGTGCGCGCGCGGAAAGAGCGGTGTTTGCATCCCCAAGGCCCAGCTTCTCCTGCAGCCCGGGGACCTCGCGGGAGCCATCGGGGCCTCGGTTTCTCCTCATTGACCTTTGGAAGCAGAGACCCTGGGCAGCCCGGACTCCGTCACTTCCAAGCCGCCGGTCCGGTCCGGCTGTGGGCTCCGAGGCCTGTGGAGCCCTCGCTCCCGCTCCCGGGCCTGGCCGCCCGCAGGCGCCTCTTGAGGAGGGAGGCCCCGTGGGCTGTGGACGCCCTTCCTCCCGCCCTGGAGACCCTGGGCCGGGAGCAGCAGGCCTCTCCGGTCCTTTTCTTTGTTTTGGCAAAACCGATCTGTTGGCCAAATCCGTTTCTCGGGACCGCAGGACCAGAGGCTGCGCTGCTGTGCAAACGTTCTCAGCGGGAAGAAGGAGCCACTCCCCGCCCCGGGACACACCTATGTGTTTGGGGCTTTTCCCCGGCCTGATTCTTCTGCCATATTTGGAGGGGAAATAAAACCATTTTTCTTTCTTTCTTTCTTTTTTTTTTTTAGGCTGTTTTTAGAGACCTTGTAGACACTTCTCTAGACCAGGCCACCTGGGACTGAGCAAACCACTCGGAGAGAAAGCAGGTGGCCCCTTTCCGCCGGCTGAGCGCAGTCTCTGAGGGGGGGCTTGCAGGTGTGTGTTTGTGAAAGAAACACACACACACACACACTGGGAGTGAGGGATGGGCATCATTTCTGAGATAAAGGAAATATCTGAACCCTTCCTCAATCTTTTCCCCCCGGGATCCGAGCACAGACAGAAAGTGAAACAGAGAAACCAAAAGTGAAAGGGTTCATTCACGGTTCACAAAACTTTCTCATCAGATAGAAGCCATCTGACTCAAAAAACAAGGAAAGTGAGGACATGTTCCCCGTGCGGGGCAGCCCTAGACACAGAAGGCGCCCAGTATCTTGGCACCAACTCTGGGACGCGAACATCCGCCCATTTGAGCTTCTTGAGGGAGAAAGAGCCCCTCTTCCCGCCCTTTCAGCTCCTTAGAGAAAACCAGTGGCCCATCCACCAGCAACGGGCTGGGCTTCGTTTATAAATAACCCAGGAACATTCTGTTTTCAATGTTACAGGCTGGGCTTTCCCGGCACACAGGGCTCTGGGGAGAGGGGCAGACCATGGTGGGCCAGCGTGAGTGCTGCGGGCACCCGGCTCCTCCAAACCGCATTCAGGCCACTGAACAACCGCTTCTTTCAGGGTCCTCAGCCTCGGGCCCTTCCCCGGAACAGCCCAGAAGCTGCATCTCCGGGGTGGACCCCTCAAAGTGCCACGTAGGAGGCAAGTCCTTTGGCTCCAAGGCTGACCCAGGAAGTCTGGGCTGGGCCTGCCGGAGGCTCCTGTCACCAGCTGGCACACAGCCTTATAGCGACAGCCTGCCTAGGGGTCTCAATATCCCCTTTTGAGGAGGATGCGTAAAAAAGGCCTCAGGACTTCTTCTACTGTGACTGATGAAAAGATGCGGATGAAATCCAAATAAAAGAGGTAATCAGGGACCTCAGCGTACAGGCAGGGCTCTCCAAAGCTTAGAGAGAAATAGGGGAAGGCAGTCGATTTAACGTTCCCTATTCTCTCCGAAGACACTGAGGCCTGACCCCTAAGGGTGGGCGACCCACCTCCCATCTTGCCCCCTCTGACTCCCCTTGGCCCAGCTCCCCTAATATTGTTTAGTCTCAGATTTGAGTTCCCACCTCTGTCCTCTTAGCCTGACAGTCAGTCTGCTTTCTTCCCTGATAGAGGCACCCAGCCCTCCAGGCTCCCACATCTCCCAGAAGCCAGAAAACTGGACATGAGGTTTCCAAGTAAGTTCCCAAGAACATTTTAGATCTGTCCAGGAGCCCCCCAGGACCCCACTCCTGCACTTTGGTGTCCTGTACTGGTTACCTAACAATCACAGTCCCCAAAGCTCTGACATCACCCATTGAAGATTCTCACCAGCCTGGGCAGTCCAGGGGACCTGTGTGTGGCCAGGGATGATGTGATGGCAGGAAAATGAGCCTAGGGGGACAGCCAGGAACTGGTAGGTAAGAGTAAACACACGGTAACTGGGGGTGACCTTGAGAGGAAAGCGGAAGTACTGGGGTTTTTTAATTCCCCCAAAGTTCCCACAAGATTTCACCATTGCCCCACGTTTCCCCTCCTCCCCACAGGGGGAATTTCCTCTTCCGCAAAGCGCTTGTGGCCAGTGCCTCAACTTCCTCATCCCCCTCCCGCCTTCTCTTCTCCCCCACATCCCCTGTCACAGGCGTCCTCCGCTGCTTGTGTCCATAATTCCCAGCCCTTTGGCCGGAGGGATGGCACCTCTTTTTTTAAAAAAATATTTGTATGGTTTTTTAAATACATTTTTATTGATTTCAGAGAGGAAGAAAGAGGGAGAGAAACATCCACGATGAGAGAGAATCGTGGATCGGCTGCCTCCTGTAAGTCCCCTACTGGGGATCCAGCCCACAACCCGGGCATGTGCCCTTGACTGGAATCGAACAAGCCGACGCTCTACCCACTGAGCCAAACCGGCTAGAGCAGTATGTCAGACGAATGTCCCCATTGGTCTCTCCCTCCGCATTTTTCTCTGCCTAGTCACCACCCCGCCTTGGATGTTCAGCTTCCTCTGCAATCTCTTTCTTGCTACTGCCTCCCCCAAAGCAGCCAAAGATGCGGAGATGAGAGGGAGTGTCGGGGAAGCGGGAGCGAGGCGAGGAGGCAAGGAAGGGCAGGCAGATGGGCGCGCGGCCTCCGGGGCCCTCCCGAGCTGCCCCGGATTCTGAGCCCGCCGGAGGAAGAAGGCCATTTGGGGGGTAACTGCGGGTGGCGCGTAGTCAGGAAGCTGGGGTGTTTAACTGGGCATCTCGCGGATGCTGGAAGGCACGCGGGCCCCCGACCTCCTCGCGCCCGACTCCCGCTTCCCGCCTTTCCCACCGCAGCACTTCCGGGAGCCGCCCACTAAGTGTGAGGCCAAACAAGTATGGTTGCCATGGCACCCGGGAGGGGCGGGGAGTCGGGCCAGCGGCGCTCGCGAGATTTGGAATCGGCCAATGGGAGAGGGGGCAGAAAAGACGTGGCGCGGGGTCCGCGGGCCGGGCGCTTCCTCCCGCTCCCAGCTCCCTGCCCCCTGCGGCGCGCACGCCCCGGCGCCGAGGCCGGCCTTATAAAGGGCGCCGGATGGGGCGCGCGCCACACTCTGCAGAGGGCGCTGCGCGGCCTGTGACGTGCGCCTGCGCAGTGCGGCCCCCTCCCCGCCCCTCGCCCCGCCACCCGGCCGCCTCTCCGCCCCTCGGCCGGCCGGGCCCCGCCTCGGCTGCGCGCCTCGCCCCGCTCCAGCCGCCGCTCTCCCCGCAGCAGCCCGCCCGGTGTCCGGCAGCATGTTCAGCTGGGTCAGCAAGGACGCTCGGCGCAAGAAGGAGCCTGAGCTCTTCCAGACGGTGGCCGAGGGGCTGCGGCAGCTGTACTCGCAGAAGCTGCTGCCCCTGGAGGAGCACTACCGCTTCCACGAGTTCCACTCGCCGGCGCTGGAGGATGCGGACTTCGACAACAAGCCGATGGTGCTGCTCGTGGGCCAGTACAGCACGGGCAAGACCACCTTCATCCGGCACTTGATCGAGCAGGACTTCCCGGGGATGCGCATCGGGCCCGAGCCCACGACCGACTCCTTCATCGCGGTCATGCACGGCCCCACCGAGGGCGTGGTGCCGGGTAACGCGCTCGTCGTGGACCCGCGGCGGCCCTTCCGCAAGCTCAATGCCTTCGGCAACGCCTTCCTCAACAGGTACTCGCCCCTGCCCTGGGGAGCAGGGGGGCGGCCGGAGCCCCGACCCCCCGACCCCGCTCTCGGGTCTCCCGCGGCCGCCGCCCCGCCGTCCTTTGTCTCCAGGGCCCCGGCGAGACCCTCAGCGACCACTCCCCAGGCCGGGTCAGGGGACAGGGTCCTCTGCCGCTTCATGGGAAACCCACCTGTGGCTCAGGGGTGGGCATCAGCGGCTCCCCCTCTCCCGGGTCTGTCACCTCCCAGAATTTTCTAGGTTATCAGTTTAGTTCCCAACCCACCCGCCCATCCCCGCAGAGCCCAGCCCCACTTCCCTCAGAACCAGGGGCTTAGCCATGTGTCCACATGCTTCCCCCAGGCTGGACGCACCTAACTCATTCAAACCACCCCTTCCTTCCCGCAAGCGTCTGTTTCTTAAGTGGAAAATATGGTGAAACTTGTAGCCATTCTTTTGCTGGTGCTGCGCTGCCTGCCCTCGGGCCGCTGGTTTTGTGTGGGGCAGGGAGGATCTGGGCGCCCGCCCAGTTGGGGACCGCAGGGCTCAGTTGGGGACCCCAGGCCGATGGGCTGGGACCCCTCTCTCAGGGCCTGGCTGCCTTAGGGGGTACAGGAGGCAGCGTCGCGTGGTGACCCTGGGAGCCCTGGAATGAGATTTGGACCCTGAATCCCTCTGCAGACGCACTAGACTAGGAGGTTCCTTAACCTACTTGGTTAAGTTTCCCAGTTAACTGGGTGAAACTTGCCTTCCGGTGATGAGGGGGATCGGTCCTCCAAGATTCTATCCTTCCCGATGCAACCAGTGAAATGCATTGACCTCTCTAAGGAGTGCAACGGCCAAACTCACTTTTTTTAAAAAAAAATACTATTGATTGATTTTCTTTTTAACTTTTAAAAAAAAATTTTTTAGAAAGAGAGAGAAACATCAATTTGTTGTTCCACTTACTTATATATTCATTGGTTGATTTTTGCGTGTGCCCTGACTGGGGGTGGAACCTGCAACCTGGGTGTATGGGGGCGATGCTCTAACCAACTGAGCTACCCGGCCAAACTCACTCTTCTGTAAAGGAACTGGGAGCCCTAGTCAGCGTTCTTAAAATCCTTACCCCTCATCCCCATGGTGCATACCCGGGACCTCACACTCTGCCGCCTCCCACTCAAGGAGTGACTCCACATTCCGTGCTCAGTCTGGGCCTGGGCCGCAGCCTCGCTGCCTTCCAGTCTCCGCCCTGTGTGATCACATTCCTTTCCAGACCCTGTCCAACTGGACAGGGTGGACCCGCTTGCCCCCAATCCCAGCCGCCCAGGCCTATTCCAGTCACAGAGCCGACCATTAACAGAGAAGACAGGCTGCTGTTGTCTTTTTGCCCTTTTCAGGCCTGTAAGCCTGCCCTCCTGTTTTGTAGCCGATGGCGTTTGTGTGTCAGGGCCTGAGCTGAGTCAAGCCCTTTGGGGAGGGCCCCTGAAGAGGTGCGGCCCGTAGCCTGGAGCCTCTCTCTGGAGGATGCTGGCGTTTTAGAATTATTGTGTCTGTAGATAGGGATTGGCTCAGACTGTGAGCTGGTGGGCGCGGTGCAGTCTTGTGGAAAACTTGGCTGCTGTGCTGGGAATTCCAGGCATTATTAGGTCTCTATGTTCACGCAGAACTTTGGGAGCTAGAAGGAAGGGTAGCTAGACCTACCTCTTTTGCCCTTAGGTTTCCACTTCTGCTTGAGATAGTAAACCTTTTTTTGGAAGAAGAAATGGGCATATGGCCTGTTTTTTTTCATTGATTTGAGAGAGAGAGAGAGAGAGAGAGAGAGAGAGAGAGAAATATTGATACGCTGTTCCACATATCCATGCGTTCATTGGTTGATTCTTACATGTGCTTGACCACAACCTTGGTGCGTATTGGGACGACACTCTAACCAATTGAACTACCCGACCAGAGCATATGGCCTCTTTTTTGAATTTGCCAACCTAAAGTTTTGGAGCTAGAAGGGATCTTAGCCATCTAGGCCAGTGGTCGCCAACCTTTGGGACCTCACGGACCACCAGTGGTCCGCAGACCACCGGTTGGCGACCGCTGATCTAGGCAATCCCCACCTCATCAGCTCAGGAAACTATTCGGCCCCTGAGCCGGGTTGATTTGTGGAGCTCACCCTGCAAGTGGCTGCCGGGCGCACTGTTTGTGCAGCCTGTTGCTGCTGCTTCTACCTGGCAGAGAGCAGTTCGGGAGAGCTGGGCCCAGACAGGCACTTGGATGATGCTGGTGCCCCAGCAGCCAACAGCCACACTTGTTTCCTTCTTGCCACCACCTTGTCTCCAAAGGGTCCCCAAATACTAATGGCCCTGCCTAAAGGCCCTTACAGCGGAGGGTGGGGGGCATGGGTGTGCACTGAAGCCACGGCCTGAGCTGTGTCAGTCTGTGCCTCCTGGCCAGCAGGGCACACAAAGGGGGCAATTCTCTGGCTGGCACAGCCTCTCCCAGGGCTCTTAAAGAGACCCATTGAGTCATGAACTTGACTTTCCGGTCTTTTCCCCCTAAGTGGCTGTTCTAAGACCAAAATCAGATGGAGCTGACTGAGGGAGGCAGGGCAGTCAGGGTGTCCTAAGATGGTCCTGTGGAAACTCCTTGTGTGACGTTCCCACCCACCGGTAGTGTGAAGTGAGATCTGTGCATTCTTGTTGGTGAGAAGATGGGATGGGATGCATCTGTACCGCCTGCTCCCCTGGGTGCTTCCGCCACAGAGCATGTTAAGGCACTCGCCAGGCTCATGTGCAAGGCTTTATTTCTCTAAGATTTTTAATTGATTTCGAGAGAGAGAGAAAGAAAGAGAAACATCGATGCCAGAGTAGGACATCCATCAGCCGCCTCCTGCACACCCCGTACCAGGGATCAAGCCTGGGTCCGTGCCCTGACCAGGAATCGAACCAGTGACCTTTCAGTGCACTGGACGGCACCCAACCAGCTGAGCCACAACGGCCAGGGCTACAGGCATTTTGCATGTGACTACCCAGAGCCAGCTTTGCTCCGGATCCTTTAGTTTTCTCTTCTCTCCAGTGACTCCCTTCCCCAGCAGGAGCCCCAGGTCTGGCACATGCTGGTTTACAGCACGCAGCTCTGCTGCTGGCCTGGGGAGGATGAGGTCCAAGGTTTGTTCACCTTGTGGGGCAGCTGGCTTTGCTCTGTTGTTTTTGCAGGCAGTACCTTTCACCCTCAGCCTGGGGGCCTCTGGTCACCAAGGGGGTGGGGCCAAAAGGGGAAGCTGATCAGCTCAGGTTCCTCCCAGTTGTTGGAAAGGCAGCTTTAAGCCTGTGTCCTGCAGACCTCGGGTCAGTGTTTTCTTTGCTCACAATACCTTTTCCAGAGAAGTTGTCAAAGGAGCCTTTTCTGTGTCTAATCAAGAATCTCTGCTCCAGTTGGGACAGCCCCTTGCTATTCTAAGTCCAGTGGGAACTTAGGCACACACAGCTAAGTCCTCACTCATGAGTTGCTAGCCTCTCTGTGCCTTCATTCTTTTATTTAAATTTTTTTTTTTTTAAATTTCAGACAGGAAGAGAGGGAGAGATAGAAACATCAATCATTGATCAGCTGCCTCCTGCACGCTTTGACTTTCAGAGAATGATGTCTCCTTCCCTGCCCACCACCAGCCTGTGTGGTCCTCCAGCTTTCCCTGGCTGCCACTGCAGTCCCTTCTCCCAAGGAGCTGGTGGAAGGGAAGGGCTGGGAAAGGCAGCAGCAGTAGGAAAGGACCTACTCTCTTTGGTGTGTGGAAATGTAGCCAGTAGGCTCTGGCCAGTGTGGCTCAGTTGGTTGAGCATTGTCTCCTGTACCAAAGAGTTGCTGGTTCAATTCCCTGTCAGGGCACATGCCCAGATTATGGTCTCAATCCCCACTAGGGGGCATGCAGGAGGCAGCCAATCAGTGTTTCTCACATGATGTTTCTCCCTTCCTCTCTCTTAAAATCAATAAAAACCAGTCCTGGCCAGTTTGTTCAGTGGTTAGAGCGTGGCCCTTGGACTGAAGGGTTGCGGGTTCAATTCCTGGTCAAGGGCATATATCTCCATTGCAGGCTCAATTCCTGGCCCCCGGTCAGGGCTCATGCAAGAGGGAACCAATCCACCCTAACCGGTTTGAGTCAGTGGTTAGAGCTTCGGCCTGCGGACTGAAGGGTCCCAGGTTTGATAGTGGTCAAGGGCATGTACCTTGGTTGTGGGCACATCCCCAGTAGGGGGTGTGCAGGAGGCAGCTGATCGATGTTTCTCTCTCATCGATGTTTCTAGCTCTTTATCCGTCTCCCTTCCTCTCTGTAAAAAATCAATAAAAATATATTTTAAAAAAAAGAGGGAACCAATCCATGTGTCTCTTTCACATCAATATATTCTCCCTTTCTGTCTCTACCCCTCCCTTCACTCTCTAGAAAAAAATCAATAGAAAAGATGTCCTCTGGTGAGGATTAACAAAATAAATAAATTAAAACATTTTTTAAAAAGAAGTGTAGCCAGTGGTTGAATGGTGACCTACGCTCATGCTAACATGTCAGCAACTTGAGTGCTGAACTCTTGAACTGGGGGGGAAGCTAAATGTGAGGGACGTGCTGGTGTGGGTCAGTCTGAGCCTGCTGGTTGGATATCCGTTAGGAGACCACGGGCAGCCTGCTGGCCACCCCTGGCCACTAAGCTGATAGAAAACCTTTAAGTTTCTTGTTCCTGGGAAGGAAGCGGAGGTGGCGAGGGAGCACCGAAAGCACCGCTGTGCCCTCTAGAGCGGCGATGACTGAGCCCTGACCTCGCTCTTCTGGCTCTTGCTCGTGCAGGTTCATGTGCGCCCAGCTGCCCAACCCGGTCTTGGATAGCATAAGCATCATCGACACGCCCGGGATCCTGTCCGGGGAGAAACAGCGCATCAGCAGAGGTAAACAGACCGACACAGCCCAGGGCACCTCTGGTGGTCGGGCTTCCCCCATCTGATGTCTGCGATGCAGACCAGGTGCTGCCCTTGAGGGCTGTCCCAGCCCAAGGGAGAGCCCATTTCCCATGCGCCCCTGTGTCCACAGTTCGCCTAGCCAAGGCGCTCCTTCCTTCCTTGGCTCCTTTGCTGAAGTTACAAGAGCCAGCCGGTGAAACCACAGCCAGCACGTGGCTTTCGTGCTTTCCGGCCCCTGGGGCATGCTGGGAAGGAAGACAGGACTGGAGCTGGGGCCTCAGGCTGGCTGTGAGGTCATAGGAAATTGCTTAGTATCTGGGCTCCAAGGTATTTCAGCCAGCATTGCTGACTGTGAATGAGCCAGCCCCTGGCTCTTTGGGCTCACTCACTTTTTTTTTTTTTTACATTTTTATTGATTTCAGAGAGGAAGGGAGAGAGGGTTAAAAACATCAGTGATGAGAGAGAATCATTGACCTGCTTCCTCCTGCACACCGACACTGGGGATTGAGCCCATAACCCGGGCACGTGCCCTGACTGGGAATTGAACCGTGACCTGGCTCATAGGTCGATGCTCAACCACTGAGCCCGCTGGCCTGGCTGGGCTCACTCACCTTAGTTTGTGTTTCAAAGCTTTGCCTCCCAACACCATATGCATTCCCAGTGAGTCCTGCAGGCCCGTGGGAAAGCAGTTGGACTCTAGCAGGCTACCAAGAGGAGACTGGCAGGAATTGGCTAAATGTTGAGGGGCTAGCGGAAATGTGTTTAAATGTCTGCAGTCTCCCTGGGCGTTGTTTGTGCTGAGTCTGAGTGCACCAGACCCATTCAGTTTTGTAAGCTCCTGGTTCGATTTTGCCAAGCTTTTCTGAAGATCTGGTTCAGGATGCTCCTGAACTGGGCTCTGTTTCTGCTGTCTCTCCCCGCCGCCCCCCTTTTGTAGAAGGGAGGGGAGCTTGGGGCCTAGAGGTGCATGAGGGCAGGCAGATGATATCTGGCAGGCCAGGAGGGGAGCCTGCAGCTGCAAATTGAAAATGGAAGGAGGACAATCTCAGAGAGGGGTTGTTGAGGACAAGGGAAGTTTGTTTAACCATCAACTTGCAGGTTTTTCCTGCACCCTTTCCCTCTGGGCTGCCCAGCATTGATGAGCACTGAGAGGGAAACACCTGCTCAGCACTGAAGCCAGCAGCCTGAGATTTGGGGGGTCGTGTGTGTCTGCTGTAAAGGTCAGAGGATGTCAGGTTAGATCTGTACATATAGTCTCCCATCACCCCAGAATGTGGGGCCCAGTCATTGGTGCTGGCAAACCTTGCTTCTCTTCCTTTCCAGGCCTGTGTCCCCTGCCTATAGGATTGCATCAGAGCTTACTGACCTGCTCTAGCTCTGTCTCTAGATCTGTCTTAAGCTTTTAGGTTCTCCACCCAAGGATAATGACATCCTAGGGGTTCAAGGAGCAGATTTAGGGGCCCCTTTAAGAGGCCAGGGCCAGTTTTCTCCTATTGCTGTTATTGTTCCAACCTGCTGTTAACGTAAAAAAAAAAAAAATCCATTGAAACCTGTAAAGAATTTTTGTGAGTTTATTTGAGCCTAACTGTCCACATATACCGGGAAGTAGAACCTCAACAAATTGAGATAATGCTCTGGAGAATGGCGGGTTACATTTGTATTTATACATTGCAATCAAAGAAGGGACGTAGGAGGGTTACATGAAATCCATTGGTGATAGATTAAGGAGGAGGGATAAAGCAAAGCAGGGAAACCCCTGGGATTGGATAAAAAGTAAAATGATGGACACATACTTAGGTGGGTGCAGGATCAGTTAACATGATAATAAAGGGATTTGTGGTATCTGTCCTGGCGCCCAGCACATTAGGTTGTGCCCCAGGGGCTCCAGAAAAAGGGAAGTTACAAGTTACCCAGGCATTTCAAGGGTGTGTTATCATAGATGCAAAAGGACAGACAGGCTCCGTTAAGGTAAAGGTTGACCTTGTGAGTGAAGACACCGGCCCAGGACGTAACTGCCCACCATAACTGCTTTTAAAGTTTAATTTCAGACCATCCTTTGTGGTTACTTTAGGTCTCTGAGTTTGCACGACTGCCATGCAGGCCTCCCCTGAGCTTGTCAGGTCAGCATGTGGTTTTAAGAAAGTGCCTAAGCCTTGACATTTGCCAAAATAAGGCCAGAAAAGCTGAATCAGTTACTCTTAAAGGAAGAGTCCCACAAAGGGGATTTATTCTCAATCTCCCTCCAGGGTTGAGCTGTCCTAGAGGGCCTTTCTTTGAACCTGTATAGAGCTTTCTTTTTAATGACCCGGAGGAGGGGCTTCTGACTGGGGCCTCCTCTGGGCGTCCACCGTGCTCCCAGCCCGAGGCCAGTTGTGTATATCTGTGCATAAAGAACAGTAGCTCACAAAAAGCGGCTTATCTTCCCAGAATGCAGCCCTCAGTGTGACCTTCAGAGCTGGGAGTGAAGATACTTAGGGAAAGGATTTAGGGTTCTGTGGCCCCTGTTGTCACGGAAAAGGGAACTCAGAAAAAGCTCTTTCCGCCAGTGCTGGGAAGTCCCCTGCTGGCTGGCTTTGACACTTCAGCTTTTTAGAGCTCAGCCGGCAGAGAGGTTGGGAGCGTATGTCTTGCCACGTTAGGCACCCAGATCCTGTCTGCTAGGCTGTTGCCGGCCCTGCCTCCCCTTCTCTCCCCAGAGCAGTCACACAGAGTGTATTTGACTGGGGGCAGGGGAGCACGCGGTGGGCAAGGCAGCCCTGGCCCTCAAGTTGCGTGCAGAGGGCAGATGCTGGGAGAGGAAGCCAGCAGGAGACGGGCTCCATTAGCTTTCCCCCGGCTCCACCTGTGGGCCCTGCTGTTCTTCTGCAGGTGTAGGGTGTTGGCCCCTCTGGGTCCCTGGGCAGCCACAGGCCTTCCCACCCATCATGGACAGGAAGGCGGGTGGCTTAATGAGAAGCACAGGGCCCTGGCTGGGTGCTCAGTTGGTTAGAATGTCATCGTGACATTCCAAGATGTCGGGTTCAGTCACCATCAGGGCACATACAAGAATCAACCAATGAAAGCATAAACTAGTGGAATAACAAAAATTGCTCTTCCTCCCCCTCAAAGCAATTTTTAAAAATTTTTTAAAAAGGTGAGTGCATTGTTCTGATAAGAGAAGGGTTTTCCTGCTGTGAAGTAGTGAGACATCAAACTGATTTTGCCATTTCTTTCCCTTTGTAACCCTAGAGGTCTCGGGTTAAAGTGTTTCACTAGAAGTTACTGAGTTAGAATTGGCTGTGGAACATTTTGGTGTCAGCATGTTCTCAGCAGGAGAAAGGCCGTCCTGCGGGGCTCTTAGATGTGCTGTGTGTGGGTCCCGGCGTGGTGGCCACTGGTGGATGGAGAGGGAGTGGGTTTCTCTTTGAGGCCCCACCCGTCAGTTACTGCAAAGGTCCCATGTCGCCTGGTCCGGCAGGGAGGTCAGACAGGGCAGTGTGTCCAGGCTTCCCGGCCGCCGCCTCTGTTCCCTTTGCTGCTGCGTGGAAAGCAGGTGTTTCCCTCTCAGAAAGACAGAGCCAGCAGAAGCCCCGTTCCCGGGCAAGCAGCATGGGCGTCTGCTTCGCCAGCCTCCCTCCCTGGAAACAGAACATCCTTCTGGAAGTTGTGTGTGCATTAGAGCTGCTCATTACACCCGCTTCCATTTCCCGCCCTGCGGCCTGGTCCCTCCTGACTTGCCCCCGTGGTCCCTACTGTGTGCAGGAGATACTGTCGGAGGGTAAGGTAGGGCCTGCAGGCCCACTTCCCTGTTGGGCTAATATTCTGAGTGACTTGGTAGATAACGCTCTCCTGTGTCAGCCGAAAAGGTGACCTGCGGACGCAGGGTTCACTCGGGACTGCTGCCTGTGCGACAGACGAGGCGTCCCAGAGGGCGTCGGGCCGGCTGGCTGGTCCCCTGGGCTTCCCGGCTGCTGGGTGCCTGCACAGTCGCCCCAGGGTCCTTGGTAGCAGCGGGGGAGGCCCCCTCAGGTGGGAGTCCCAGCCAGTGTGCCGTGTGGCTGAGCTGCGCGGACCTGTGAGTCTGTTTTCCCTGTGGCAGGTGTGGCAGCAGTGACGTGCTCAGACTCGGATCAGGAGGCCGGAGCCGGCTGGCCTGGTGCCTGGCTCTGTGCCCCGTGAACCCACTTCACGTATTGTCACAGCAGCTGCCCCCAAGAGGAAGCTGCCGCTCTCTAGAGGAGGAAACAGAGGCTTAGCAAGTTGAGTAATGAGCCCAAGATGACACACAGGCTCGCGTGTGGGGCGAGGATTGGAACCCAGCAGGAGATGTGCTCACGCTGCACTGGGGTGAAGGAGCCCCGAGAGCTTGGATCAGACAAGTCTGACCCTCTTCGGTCATCACAGTGCAGCGCTCTGAGCTCTCCTACGGCGCGTCTCGGCCAGCCTGAGACCAGAGTGGACCTGTAGTCCCGTGCTGGCATCTTCCTTCCCTGTTCCCTGCACCAGTCCTAGGAGCCTGACCATGGCTGCCTGTCCCCTGGGCTCTCACCTGCCCTCCGCTCACTGTCCCTGGTTCCCAGGGTCTGTCTAAGACCAGGAGCCGGCCTGCTCCTTCATAGTCAGGCTCTGCCTCCTCAGGCCAGAGCTGGAGCCCTCATCCCTGAGCCGTCCCTCACGCTGACCCTCGCGCTGACCACCTCCTCAGATGCCCCAGCCCTAAAAGCCCTCCCGGCCAGAGTTTCACCGGGGCTTTTCAGCCATAGAATGCTCCATGGAGCTTCCCAAACGCCCCTTGTAAGGCTGGAGTGCTGCGTGCTCCTGGCTGCCCAGCGCCCACAAGCACAGCTAATGACTGAAGGTTCCAGGCCCAGGTCAGTACTTTCGGGGTCAGAGCCGCACAGAAGCTGCACCCTCAGGAGCCACTCCAGTGAGAGGACAATGTACGGCCTCGGTTCTTGTCCGGGTCGCAGGCATTTCTCCATGGACTTCTTGCCCCGGTGCCCAGGGCACAGCTGAGTGTCCTACAGATGTCAGCTGATTGAAAAGAAAGGCACTGGGAAATCCAGGACTTCCCAGACTCTGATGGGGAAGACGTTTTTCTGAATAGCATCTTGAGCTGGAGGGTGGGGAAGCACTGACTCAGCGGGATTTCCCAGATTCCAGGTCTCCCGGGTGCTCGGCCCCTTGGCAGCTCCCTCCTGAAGCCTTCCTCTCTCCGCTGCCCCCACCCTGTCCAGCCAGGCAGCTTTGGGCCCAAGCCCTGGAAGGGAATGCTGCCGGCTCTGCCTACGGAGGAGCGGTACCAGCTGGTGCCGGCGCTCGGCACCTGTTCCGAGGCTGCCAGCTCGGCGGCGGGCCGGGTAGCAGCTGGCCCGAGCGCCTGCAAATGTTCAGTTTATATTTGGGGTACGAGGCATTCTTCATGCATTAGAGCGGTCGTTGCCTACACACCCATTAGAACCTAAGCTTCTTGAGTCCAAAGTACAAATCCTGTGAGTCAATACTAGCAAACATTTACCAAGAGCTTACAGTGTGCCAGGCGCTCCCTCGATGCCACAGCAGCGCTGTGAGGGGAAACATGCCATCTTCACATTACAGATGAAGGAACTGAGGCTCGGGGAGCGTGGCCTGGCTGGGTCGCACTGCTGGTTGTTGGGTAGGAGCTCCAGGGTTCAAAAGGGGGCCTGGTTCCACAGCCCATCTGTCCTCCCCGCCGGCCCTGTCCTGTGCTGCTGGGCCGGGTTTACTGAGGTCTCCGTTGTACACAGTCACATTCACCTTTTTTAGGTGCACAGCCCTCTGAGCTGTCTTGAAACCACCACCATGACCTGCGTATAGTCTCCCATCACCCCAGAAAGTTCCTGCGCCCCTTGTAGTCGCTCCTGATCCCAGGCAACCCACTGATCTGGTACTTGTCCCTGAGGGTTTGCCTTTTCCAGAATGTCGGGAGGGAATCGTTCAGTGTGTGTCTGGCGTGTCTGCTTTCACTTGGCCTGTGCTTTCTCGGGCCTCACGTAGCTGAGTGTCGGTGGTTTGCTCCTTTGTTGCTCTGCTGTCCCACCATCATTTGATCCACTCAGCTAGTGAAGGGTATTTGGATTTCCAGTTGGGGCAGTTTTGAATAAAGCTGCTATAAACATTTGTGTCCAGTGCAAATTTGAATTTCTTTTTAAATTTTTTTTACTTTACTGATTTCAAAGAGAGGAAGGGAGAGGAGAGAGAAACATTAGTGATGAGAGAATATTATCAATTGGCTGCCTCCTGCACGCCCCCTACAGGGGATGGAGCCCGCAACCTGGGCATATGCCCTGACCGGGAATTGAACTGTGACCTACTGGTTCATGGGTCAAAGTTCAACCACTGAGCCACACCGGCCGGGTGATTCTCAGCTCTTTAATATTTGTTTTGCTCTCCTGGTCCAGCACGAGTTGGAAACGTGTGTGATGGAGAGCAATGGTAAGAAATACCCAGGCCCAAACAGCTTGAATGGCAGGAAACAGAAGTTGATTGGAGACAAACCCTCTATTGTTCATGTTCTAGAAGCTTTAGGAATGTATGAAGCAGCTTTTCCCCTCTGGCTGCTGGAACTGCCTGTGTCTGGAGGTGCTGGAGCAGGGCGAGCAGGCGGCAATCACAGCTGCTGCCTCTGCACCTCGGTGCTGGGTGCTGGTGTAGGGAGAGGGAAGCATGGCTTGTCGGGAAGGCACCCCCCCTCAGGAGGCATCCTGGAAGGCAGAAGGGACCCAGAGGAGGCTCAGGAACCCAGCCAAGGTGAGGGCCTCCTGTCCACACAGCCTGATGGTCTCCACCTTTCCCCTCTCTTCTCCCAACCCCCAGGACTGTGTGGGTGGGAGGGGTTAAATGTGCACAACATAAGACTTAACCATATTTTGTTGTTGTTCATCCTCACCTGAGGGTATTTTTTCCATGGATTCTTAGGGAGAGGCAGAGGCAGAGGGAGAGGGAGAGGGAGAGAGAGGGAGATGCCTCCCGCACAGATCTAACCTGACATCTTCTGACCACTAAGCAACACTGGCCAGAGCAAGACTTAACCATTTTTTAGAAAGATTATTTTTATTGATTTCAGAAAGGGAGAGAGAGAGAAACATCAATGATGAGAGCGAATCATTGCTCAGCTGCCTCCTATGCACCCTCTACTAGGGGTCAAGCCCCAAACCCAGGCATGTGCCCTGACCAGGAATGGAACCGTGACCTCTCCCTTCTCTCTCACCAAAAGCGAGCGTTTTCCATAATAAACAGGAAATGTCATTCACCTGCAGAAAAGTGGACTTAGCTCTGTTGGCTCTGCGTTGAGGTGCTGGTGAGTGACGGTGTGTAGCCGGGGCACCCAGCTCTGGCTGGGGCTAGGGATCTGCAGGCTGTGACTCCGGTGCCTCGCTCCATCACCTCCTCCTTTCCCTTTTCCCAGCGTGCTCTTGGCCCCCCACCGTTGGGGAGGGGGAGGCCCCGATGGGTGGAGTGTGGGGGTGACCTCAGCTCCCCACTGCTGTCCTCACTCCTGGGCCAAAGCTAACTTGGGCTTGAGCCCAGCCCATCAGGGCGCCCCTGTTCCCAAAGCTTTAGTTTTGGCATCGCTGCCTCCCCAGCTGTGGGACTCTGGTCATTTGAACTTGTGTCCGTCTGAGGACAAATAGTTTGACGAGGGGAGAAGTTGGGCCTCATTTTTGCTGAGAGGGAGCCTCTGTTCAGTCCTGAGTCATCGCTTTTTCAGCGCTGACCTGCTGGTCGCAGAGCCAGCCATACAAGGCGCTGGCGGAGTGGCCTGGGCAGGCCCTGAGACTCCTGAGCCCGCGCCTGCGCCTTCCTTTCTGGTTTTCTGCAGACAGCTTCGCTCTGGCCCCAATGAGCTGGGGCCACAGGGGCTGTACTTTGGAACCAGCCATGAGGGCACTTGCTCCATGCCCTGCCACACTGAGCATGGGAGGCTGGTGGCCCTGCCCTTTGCCTCCAGCTGCCCGGGCCTTCGGAAGGCCGGCTGCTCCCCTGCCCAGCCTGGGGGTTCAGAGTCGCAGGGGCTTAGATGCCCTCCCGCCCTTCCACCGCACCTCCACCGCATCAAGAAACCCCAACCGGCTGAGTGGCTGCCTCTGACTAGAGCATCCTGTTTCCTGGCAGCTGGGGTGGGCGGACTCTGCGTCGCCCTGGAGGCTGCCATGTGTGCGCAGAAGCCATGGATTTGGGGGCTTCCTCCGGTGTCCGTGTCTTGGCCACAAGGGGAGAGCTGGCCTCTGGCCTGAGAGCCAGACCCAACATTGGTCACACAGTTCTTGACCCGTGATGCAATCCCAGGCTGCTTGTCCTGTGTCCAGTGGCCCTGTCACCTCTCCCCTCGCCCCGCCTCCATGGAAGTCATTCCAGCGCCTGGGCCTGTGCTGGGAGCCCGACACATTGCCTCATGTGACCCTCCCATGATCTTAGAAGGAGGACTTGGTTTTTAAACTTGATAGACGAAGAATGAGTAACTCAGAAGTTAGGGTCACAAAGTCAGTGGCTGGAGCTGGGGGTTGAATCCAGAACCGTCTTCTTCTTCTTTTTTTTTTAAAAAAAATATATTTTATTGATTTTTCACAGAGAGGAAGGGAGAGAGATAGAGTTAGAAACATCGATGAGAGAGAAACATCGATCAGCTGCCTCTTGCACATCCCCCACCGGGGATGTGCCCGCAACCCAGGTACATGCCCTTGACCGGAATCGAACCCGGGACCTCTCAGTCCGCAGGCTGACGCTCTATCCACTGAGCCAAACCGGTTTCGGCAAGAACCGTCTTCTTTAAAATCCTGTTTTCTGAGTGCCCGGGGAGAGGCTGGGAACGCCGTGGCTTCGGGCTTGCAGACAACTCCGAAGCACACTTGAACCTGGGGGCCTGGCACCCAGAGTGTTTATGCAGCCAGGCAGGGGGCCAGGGTTCTGGCCCAGTGGAGGCGGCAGCCTCTCAGGGCCGGGCTGTGGCCTGGCACTCGGCCCTGAGCGCGGCCTCAGGTTCCTAGAGCGGGTGCCCTCCCCGTGGCCCTGTAGGTTGCGCTGGGCCCTTTCTTGACACTTTGTCCTTTTCCTTGGTCTCCTCCTCTGCCGGATAGCTTTTCTGTTCCATGGTCTAGAAAACACAGGTCTGAATCCCCACCTGGCAGGGGGCTGGGGGGACTGAGGAGGGGCCAAGTGGGGGAGATCGGTGTGGCTGGCTTGTGTCCCTGGCTCTTCCCCATAGGAGTGGCTTCTCTGGCTCAATCTCCGGAGCTTGACTGCACTCTGGGAAGTACAGGGGGCTCCTAAGAGGGCCGGCCCCCATCTGGGTGGCCCGTGAGTAGCAGGTGGAGAACGAGGGGACAGATCCCAGGGACAAGGAAATGCCCAGAGTCACCCGGAGAGGCAATGCAGTGCAGGGGCTGGGGCCCAGCCTTCCCAGAGATTCTGAAGTCCTGGTTTCCACATCTACCTCTCCTACCTCGCCTTCGGGTTCCTAAAAGGTGAGAAACAATTGCCCTTCTTCTGGGGGAAGTGAAAGAAATGGAAACATTTTGAAGTGTAATTACAAAATAGGATACAAATTCAACCACCAAATCCACTGGCTTCAGTCAGGTATCAGGCAGCTTCTGTGAAACAGCAGCCCAGCAAGGCGGTCCTGGGCGCTCAGCTCTGCTCTGAACCCCAGTGGCTGCTCCAGCTCCCGTTGTCACATGTCCGTTCCCGCGCAGGAGAGGCAAAACGACAAACGGCTCACACTCCCTTGTTCATTTCTGCTGTCAGGCAGCTGGCGGGGCTGGGAGGAGTCCAGCTGAGATAAGACAGTTGTTCCTGAAGGAAAGACTGCCGGTTAGCGCTCTCTGTTGGCGCGCTCTGCCACAGACGCCCGCGCACCACTGGTCGGTGGGAGCCGCAGTGAATGGCGTGGAAACGAGTCAGATCAGCCCTTCACTTTAGGGAAGTGTTTAAGACCCAGCGAGGGAAGTGGTTTGTCACTTCATGAGCTCGCTGTGGAGCAGAGGTCAGCAAACTCCGTCAGGGTCAGAGACTTCATGTTTTTGGCTTTGCAGGCTTTACGGTCTGTCGCAACACCGTGAACTCCGCGCTGTGGACGAAAGCAGCCGCAGGCGGTGTAGCCCAGTAGAACCTCACGTGGAGAAGCAGGGGCTCGGCCAGATTTGGACCCTGAGCTGCAGTTTGCCAGCCCCTGTTGTAGGGAAGCATGAGATTCCTGCAGAACAGGGAGCTGGCAGGTGCTCACGCTGTTTTTCGCTGTCACTGTTGTGCCAGGGCACCTGGCTGGCAGCATCCGAGTCTGTCCTGGCCACACAGGGCTGAGCCGTGCTGCTGGGGTCGTCTCCTCACTCCTGCCGTAGTCACACCCACTTCAGAACGTGGGCTTGGTGACTTCCTTTGCATTGTTTATTTTCTAAGCGTCTCTCTCTTTTTTTTTTTAATATATTTTATTGATTTTTTACAGAGAGGAAGGGAGAGGGATAGAGAGTTAGAAACATCGATGAGAGAGAAACATCGATCAGCTGCCTCCTGCACATCTCCTACTAGGGATATGCCCGCAACCCAGGTACATGCCCTTGACCGGAATCGAACCTGGGACCTTTCAGTCCGCAGGCTGACGCTCTATCCACTGAACCAAACCGGTGCTGGCTCTAAGCGTCTCTTAATGCCAGGTGCTTCATGGGTGAGGGCGCTACCGTGGTGGGTACAGAAATGGGAGACCTGATGACTCCCTCAGGGTGCTGAGTACATTCTGGAAATGTAAATGACCCAGGTGGAGAGGTACCAGGCCACAGCAGAGCCGCCTGTCCCTTGGGGCCTCTGAGCTCACCCTCCTCTTCCCACAGGGTACGACTTCGCGGCTGTCCTGGAGTGGTTCGCCGAGCGGGTCGACCGCATCATCCTGCTCTTTGATGCCCACAAGCTGGACATCTCCGACGAGTTCTCAGAAGTCATCAAGGCCCTCAAGAACCACGAGGACAAGATCCGCGTGGTGCTGAACAAGGCCGACCAGATCGAGACCCAGCAGCTGATGCGGGTGTACGGGGCCCTCATGTGGTCCCTGGGGAAGATCATCAACACTCCCGAGGTGGTCAGGGTCTACATCGGCTCCTTCTGGTCCCACCCACTCCTCATCCCCGACAACCGCAAGCTCTTCGAGGCCGAGGAGCAGGACCTCTTCAAGGACATCCAGTCTCTGCCCCGGAACGCTGCCCTCAGGAAGCTCAACGACCTGATCAAGAGGGCAAGGCTGGCCAAGGTAGGCCTGGGATGGCATGCCTGCTCCGGGGTGGGCTCCTGTGCTGGGACTGCCACTGGGGCCCGGGGATTGGTCTGCCCAGGACCCATCTCTGCAGACCCCCAGCCCCAGCCCCATTGCACTGTGTCTGAACCAGTCCTCTCTCTGCACCTGTGGGCGCAGCTGTTTTTTTAAGTGAAATTCTTACTGCACGTGAACCTCAAAATGGAAGGTCCCACTGTACCATCAGCAGCCTGGGGAGTGGAAGTGGGTGGAGGTGCAGCTTAAGGCCTCACGGGTTTCCGCCCACAGGTCTCTTGAGCACTGAAATACAGTTGGCAGATGCTGGCGCTGGGGACACAGTGGGGACTGACAGCAGGTCCCCACCCTTGTAGCACTGGTCAGTCATAGGGGGGAAGGCCTACAGCATATAAAGCACAATTTGGGGAGACCACAGGCTGCTGCAGAAGCAGACTGGGGAGCTATCTTGGGGGGCCTCTAGTGGGAGCTGATGCTTAAGCCAGGACAGGAAGCTAATGGAGAGGTGGGTTTCTAACCTGTGGGCCCAGAGAGAATGCTGGGTGGCTTCAGCCTCCAGAGGCCCTATTAAACCATCCCTGCCCCTCTGCGGAAGCACGGGGCCTGCTGGCACCTACTGGCAGCATCTGAATTGCTCAAGAGGTTGGAATCTCAGCGTCTGGCCAAGCACATGAGACCCTGGGCTGGCTGGTCAGCGATGGTGGCCTGCAGCGGCCCTTGTGCATCCCCGATCTCTGATGAAAGGGCCGTGGAGAGCAGGCGGCGTGCAGAGGGTAGGGAGGCGGTGCGTGGTGGTTGGCTTTGGCGAAAGCAGTCCTGTGGCCTGTGAAGCAGGCACCCTGGGCCCCTGAGTGTCAGGACTGAGGAAGGGTCTTCCCCGCTGGGCAGCAGGCCTGTCCTGGGAGAGCCGAGAAGAGCCCTGCCGGCCTGCTCCTGCCTCAGGGAGCCGCTGCCCATGTGTAGCCCTGAGGTTCTGAGGCTCCGCCGTGGACAGAACAGCGTGGCCCAGGGCACCCCACCCTCCCTTGAGGCCTGGTGTCGGGTAGCTTTCGGCCTGAGTAATGAGAACTGACCCTCATTCTTTGCCACCGGCCATGTCTGTTGCCCAGAGTGCTGGACCGGCACATGGGAGCTCACTAGGGGATGGGTTCTCAGCCCACGTCTGCCCTACTGAGCATTTGGACTCGAGCCCCTGGTGGTCTGTCTGCCTAGACAAGTTGCAGAGGCCCGCGGGAGAGCACAGGGCTGCGCGCTTTCCTAGCTGTGTCTCTGCTGGAGCCTTCTTGGCGAGTGTCGCTCGTTCTAAGAAAGGAACCCGTGAGAAAACCTGAATACTTGGCACCTGACCTCAGAGGACTGAGGGACACCCGGGGCTGAAGGAGGACAGGCAGTGAGCGGAGAGGAGGCCACAGGGAAGGGCTCCCTCCCTGCCCCCCCCTCTCCTGGCAGGGCTGCCCGCGCTCGGACCAGCTCCCTTCCAGGACAGAACGAAGGGCAGACTTCCTCCTGCTGTTCACTTACAGAAATGGCTGTCATCTCCCGGCCTGAGGGCACGTTGATTCACTGCCTGGGAAACCCGGCCTCCAGCCTCTCCCCCACCTGCTGTTCCTTCTCCTGGAGTGCGGCTCTGGGCTCTGGGCTCTGGGCTCTTTGTGCCAGGCCTGCTTCCCTCGGGCCATTCTCAGCCAGGCTCCTGGCCCAGGACAGCCAGGGCCAGGCCGTGGAGGGATTGAATGGGGTGGAGTCTGAGAAGGTGGCCGGCTGGCGGGCTGGCTGCAGCCCTCCTAGGCTGGACACTGCGTGGCAAAGGCAGAGGATTTGAAGGGCTGGTGCCCTGGAGGGTTGTCAGCATTACCAGCCTGATCTGAGGAAATGGAGGTGTGCCGCCTTGAATTGGCAGATGTGTAAGCAAGGTATCGAAGCAAAGACAAAGCTTGAGATATCTGGGGAAAGCTTGTGGCGTTTTCCTAATCCCTAGTCACCCCTAAGGCTTTGGTAATGACGAAGTGGAGCATAATTCAGGCCGTGGTGCAGTTTATGACCTCGATGTGAGCGTCCACATGTCTGCACATGCAGGAGGGTGGGGGCCCTGCCCTGCTGCCCCGTGGAGGGGTCCCTGGGGGAGGGAGGCAGCGGGAAGCAGAACGTGGGCTTTGGACTGCCTTTGTCTTCCTGGGTCACAGCCCCCGCTTCCTGGGGCAGCCCCGGCGCAGGCCACACCCCTGCCGAGGTGTCCAGGAAGCCTCTGACGCCCGCCCCTTCTGCGCACAGGTTCACGCCTACATCATCAGCTCCCTCAAGAAGGAGATGCCCAATGTCTTCGGTAAAGAGAGCAAGAAGAAAGAGCTGGTGAACAACCTGGGAGAGATCTACGCCAAGATCGAGCGGGAGCATCAGATCTCCCCTGGCGACTTCCCGAGCCTCCGCAAGATGCAGGTCTGGTGGCCCGCACCCTAAGCAGGCTGGGGGCGTGAGGAAGGCCGGGCACTGGGTCTCCGTGGGGTGGGGCTCCCAAAATGGAAGCAGCTGGGAAAGTCACCAGCCCCCCACCCGAATTGGAGGAGTTGATCCAGGTCCTCAGGGGGTGGGGGACAGGGCCAGGCACTCTGGCCTCATCCCAGTTCATTCTCCCCACAGCCCTGCCCGGAAGGGACTCTTTACCTTCCAGTTTACGAACTGGGGAGCCAGGGCCCAGTGGGGTTAACCAGTTGCCTGAGCTGTGAAGTGGTTCGGGCTGTGATGAGGAACCCGCTTTCTCTTGGGAACCCTTGCTTTGCCCATTCCACCTGGAGCCTGGGAGGGCCCCACCCACCCTTCTCCTTCCTCCCGCCCACCACAGGAACTGCTGCAGAGCCAAGACTTCACCAAGTTCCAGGCCTTGAAGCCCAAGCTGCTGGACACAGTGGACGACATGCTGGCCAACGACATCGCCCGGCTGATGGTGATGGTGCGCCAGGAGGAGTCCCAGATGCCCTCGCAGGTCGTCAAGGGCGGTGCCTTCGATGGCACCATGAATGGGCCCTTCGGGCACGGCTACGGCGAGGGGGCCGGGGAAGGCATAGATGACATCGAGTGGGTGGTAGGCAAGGACAAGCCCACCTATGACGAGATCTTCTACACACTGTCGCCCGTCAATGGCAAGATCACGGGCGCCAACGCCAAGAAGGAGATGGTGAAGTCCAAGCTGCCCAATACGGTGCTGGGGAAGATCTGGAAGCTGGCCGATGTGGACAAGGACGGGCTGCTGGACGACGAGGAGTTTGCCCTGGCCAACCACCTCATCAAAGTCAAGCTGGAGGGCCATGAGCTGCCCACCGATCTCCCCCCACACCTGATCCCACCCTCCAAGCGGAGGCTCGAGTGACCAGCCGGCCCCGTGCGTCCAGCCAGCAGAGACGGGGGGCGGGGAGGGTCGCCGGTTCTCAAGGTCCATAAAGACTGAGTGGCTGTCTCCTCGGCTCTTGAAAAGGAAAACCACCATCTTTCTTTCAAAGGCTGTTCCTGGGCCCAGCAGGGAGGCAGGGTGATACTCGTATGTGAATGGTGGAATTTTATGCACAAGAACTATGGATATTTTTAATATATAACATTAGAGGCGGCCTTCTTTCTTGCCTCCTCCGTCTGACAGCCCCATGCCTTCACGCACACAGCTGGCCTCCCCCCTTGCCTCCCGCTCTGGCTGTGCAGCACTCAGCGCCCACAACCACTCCCAGCGTACCCCTCCTGGCAGCTGCCGGGCTGGGGCCTGTGTAGACAGGAATGGCTGGATCTGGGTTATTCCTAAACTGAGTGAAGCAGCTTCGGGCCAGTGGCCTCCTCCCCACGTCCCGGACTCGGTTCTTGTGCCTTTTGCCACCTCTCAGCCCCCTGCGCACAGCCCTGCTCTTTGCTCTCCTAGCCTCCCGCCCCTTGCGTGGCCGTCACCGAAGCAAGGCCCAGCTGCCTTTGGGGGATCAGAGGGGTGGGTGGGTGTGAAAGAAAACATCTTCCAGAAGATATATAAGCTAATGTTGGTTCCGTAAAAGTAACACCTCTTATACTTGACTGGGTTTTCCAGTAACTTCCCAACCACTCGTTCAGAAGCTGTGATTCTTGTCTCCTTTCCCACTCTAACCAGGGGCAGCTCTACCCAGGAGCCATGAGACACGGTGTGTGCAGAGCTCCCCCACCGGGGACCCCAGAGGTGTTCTCTGTGGCACCCTCTCACTCCCTGGACATTCCGGTGCACCTCCCTGCCCCACCCTTGGGTGGGTGCTAGGTCCTCACGAACTTGGCATGGTTTGGTGCTCTAGCCCCGGCCTAGTGGCCAGAGACCAGGGATAACCCAGCCCCTTGAGCAAAGGAAGGTGGGATGCCCTTAGAGCAACCCCTTCCCCAGGCTGAGAATAAACAGGCAGCGAGTGGCCAGCTCAGGCCGCCTCACGGCTTTGCCTCGGTCGGGCTGTCTAAGCAGCAGTATGTCCGGGCCTGGACATACGGCTGGCTCCACGGCCTGCAGCTGCCATCACTCCCACGGGGGTCTCAGGGACTCCTCACTCTGACCTCTCCAGCCCCGCCCACCCTCCCAGTGCTGCTCTCCAGGCGTCCGTCCGCTGGGTCCCAGTGGCCAGGAACTGGCCTGGTTACGTCCAGCCGGCCTCGGCCCACCATTCCGTGCGGTATTAGATGATGAGGGTGAAGGTGCATTGTTGAGAATTCACTGTTTCCGATGCAGTGGCTTTTCCACGCTCACCTGTGGGAAGAAAAGCAACTAAGACAAGACTTTCTTGAATTAAAGAAGTTTGTGCTGAAGCTGGCTTCTGGTGCTGCATTCTCTCCCAGGGCTGCGCCCCACGGTGCCTGCTGGGGCACTGGCAGGGCAGGGACAGATTGGCAAGCCTGCCAGGGCGGGGCCCAGGCGCAGTCACGCTCAGCTCTGGCAGCCACCTCCTCTTAATAGACGCCCGCAGACAGGGCTGATGACCCCTTTCCTTGTGCTCCGTGGGGGCTGAGCAGGGATTTATTTTAGGAGAGGATGGGGTGAAGCTGGGAGAATCTCTGATGACAGAACTAGGCTGCCTGCCCTGGGGCTGGGGAGAGGTACCTGCCTTGTATGATCTTCACAGCATCTCCTCCAACCTGGGCCCGCCCTGGACATGGGCAGACAGGTGGGCGCCCGTGGGGCTCTGGGCACTGGGCGGGATCAAGTAGACGATGGTTGACTGGACTTTGTGCTAGGCCCGGGGGGTGCGGGGGGGGGGGGGTTGAGATACAGTGAAGCTGGTACTCAGACCAGCAACAAAAATACAATTACTAAGGGTGGGGCCGGCAGTGCCTCAGATGGGGGGGCGGGAACTGCTTGTACCAGCCCAGGGAAGGAGACAAATTGGGAGCTGATGCACCATGCAGGCCTCAGACGTGTAATCAGGGTGGAGCGCGCCAGGCTCACTAGTGGCAAAAGACAGTATGTGAACAGGTGCCCACGGTCCTGCCAGCAGGTTGTGCGTGCCAGCCGGCTTGGGTGTCTGGTCTGACCACCAGTATCTGATCGCCAGCCCGGCACCACTCGGGCAGTTTGCCTTGTACCGGGGTTACCTTGGCCGTCATGGTGGGAGGTCGGTGTTTTCCCCCATTGCACAGCCAGACTCAGGCGGGCAGCTGTATAGGATGATTCAGACCCGGTGTGCCCGACTCCAGGTGTGAGCCCACCAGCCTGTAATCCAAAGTACCCTTTTCAAAGGAAAAACAAAGCCTGCAGCTCCCCCCCCCCCCCCCAATTCTATAGCTACGGACTCAGATTTGAGAAACCCACAGGGAAGATTCGAAAGATTAAATGCTATCACTGCAGCTGGGCCCGGAGGCTTGGCACGGCCCTCGGTGTGCAGGGGCACCAGGAGGTGCAGCGGGCACGCGGAGTGAGAGAAGCGCTGCCTGGCCGCTCTGCCCCTCCACTGAGCCCGCCACCTCGGCTCTCCCGCGCACCCCACACTTGGCACCCTCCCCAGCACGCGGAGGCAGGGCCAAGCCCTAAGGCTGCTCCAGGAAGTGGCGGTTGATCTGAGACTTAAAGGGCCAAGGGCAGGTGGCTGCACCCCTGCTGGCCTGGAGCTCAGGCCCCTGGTTTGAGTTTTACAGATTGGGGGTCTTCTCGGGCTGTGATGGGAGTTCAGGTGGGGCCAGTGTGTGGACAGAGGAGTGGCCACCCCTCGGAGGGCAGCATCTGCCCCTCACCTCTGTCCCCAGCTCCCTAGCCGGCCAGGACCCTGGGTGAAAGGCCCCCTTCAGAGCTGCTGGGGTACAGGAGAGCTGATTCTACCCGCACCCAGAGCTCCTGCAGTGAGAGGCCTTTGGGGCCATCTGCCCACGTGGCACCTCAGAACCCACGATGCAGGAAGCAAGGGGGCGCACCCACTGCTCCGGGCCCCACACGGGAGCCCTTCATGTGAGATCTCGTCAAAACAGTCACTTCTGCCGTCAAAAACGTTACCATGAAGCTGACCCCTTGCCTGTTCTCATCTCAAAGAGGCGGTCACAGAACTTGCCCAAGGCCACCAGGCTTGACAGGGTCAGGACACCCAGCCACCAGTCTGCCCCCTCCATCCAAAGCACACAGAGGGCGGGTCTCAGGCAGACAGGCCGGGGTCGGATCCCACTCCGCCGCTCGCTCCCTGAGACCCGTCTTCCCTCCTGCGCCTGATTCCTCGCTCGCTCGCAAAATGCAAACAGGAGCTCCTGCTTCAGAGGCAGGGCCCCTAGGGCGGCCACCTTTTGCTCAGCACCCAGTGCAGTTGGGGGGCCGGGGGGGGGGGGCGGTTTAAGGGTCAGTGCAGGGAGCCCAGCGCCCCACCCAACTCCCAGAACAAAGCAGGTAGGACCCACCCTTCCCTAAAGCAGCTCACAGACTCGGTGGCGCCCATGGGCCAGAGGGGTGGTGGCTGATGGGGCTCAGGCCTGGCTTCCTGTGCGCCCAGAAGGTTTGCTGATTATAAAACCACATGGCCTGCAGCCTCCGTGGAGCGTGGGAGCCCCTATGGTGTGTTGGAGCAGCACAGAAGGTTTTTGGAAGAAAAGCCAGGATGATGAAATCACCATCTGTCCACCCATTTGGAGCTTTGGACTTTCAAAGGACACACCCTGGTGTGCTGGGGTGGGCGGGGGAGGAGGAGTGCAGGGCTGCCAAGGACTAGCTTGGGGAGTGGGGACCCTCAGCATCACCATTTCCATCAGCCTCTCCCCCGCAGAGACACACGTTTAGATAAAACGTGGAGCCTGAGCGGCAATGCAGCTCCCACCCTCCAACCACACGCTTCCTAGACCAGCGGTTCTCAACCTGTGGGTCGCGACCCCTTTGGGGTCGAACGACCCTTTCACAGGAGTCGCCTAAGACCATTGGAAAACACATATATAATTACATATTGTTTTTGTGATTAATCACTATGCTTTCATTATGTTCAATTTGTAACAATGAAAATACATCCTCCATATCAGATATTTACATGACGATTCATAACAGTAGCAAAATTACAGCTATAAGTAGCAATGAAAATAATTTTATGGTTGGGGGTCACCACAACATGAGGAGCTGTATGAAAGGGTCGCGGCATGAGGAAGGTTGAGAACCACCGTCCTAGACAGACCCGCGACCACGGGTGGCCACCCCGTGTACCGCTTGCCCCTCACACCTGAGCTGGGGCAGTTCTCCACTGTGAACAGACAGCAGCCCAGAGAGAGGGGAAACGACTTGCCCACGGCCACACGCCTGGTCAACAGTCTGACCCCCAGCCAGCCTCCCTGTGGTCCCTGGGTCTCTGGGGCAGGGGTGGGGCACTGTGCTTCCTGTGGGGCCCAGGGCCAGGGCAGCGGGCCAATGCAAGTGGCCCTGCAGGCCCATCTGCTGAGCGTGGCTTCCTGAGGCAGGGCTGGGAGAGGCTCGCCCTCAGCCACTGAAGGGAGCCATAGGCCGCTCAGGAGGCCCAAGAGGTGGCTGGGACAGACTCCGAGGCTGCCTGTGTCTGAGCCACTCCCAGGCTCAGGGACCTATGCTCTGGGGTTCAGAAGGCCTGGGTTCCCGGCCACTCCCCTGCCCTGGGCTTCACCCCCCCTCTGTGGCAGCCCCCTTATGTGAACCACCATTTTCTTTCTGCTCGCCTCAGAAATATACCGGAGGATATATTTTCCATTGATTTTTAGAGAGTAGAAGAGAGGGAGGGAAGGGGAGAGAGAAACATCCATGTGAGACACTTTGATTGGTTGCCTCCCGCTCTCTCCTGAGCAGGGCCAAGGATCAGGCCTCCAACCCAGGTACGTGCCCTTCACCGGGAATTGAACCCTCGACCTTTTGGTACATGGGCCAACACTCTGAGCACACCAGACAGGGCCTGACAGTTTCTTTTTCTCATCATCAAGGCCCTTCCCAGAGGCCTACATCAAGTCCACCGCCCTCTGGCCTTTCCTGTCCCCTGTCCTCAGCATCTGGGGCCACAGGCTGCCCTTCTGCTGCCAGGCACTAGCCTCGGCCTGGAACCAGGAGAAGCTCAAGGCTGGCACCACCCACCTCCCCAGCCTCAAGGTATTAATCTGTTATGGGAGGGCCCTTGTGAAGATAGCAGATCTTAGCTTTGAAATACTAAGGACCACAGGAATGAAGATGTAATTACCATGATCTGCTATCCCCAGGGCTCCCTAGCGCTAGTGCCAACACCTCAATACCAAAGGGGCTGAGAAGGGGGAGAGGTGTGGGAGGACAGGCGCCCCTGCACCTGGTGGGCCCCCGGAAGCAGTGACCAGGGAGTGTGAATGAGGAGGCGATAGGAAGGTCTTCTGCATGGACTCACTGGGCCAGGGTCTTTGCCACATGCAGACCCTGCTCCCTGGGGTGAGGCCTGTGCAGCCCTGGTGGTCTGGCTCACACAAGATTAGAGAACAGATCTGCTGGGCAAAGCAGGGCCCAGGGCAGGAGCTGCTTCTGATGGCCGGGCTGGGGGACTGGCTGCTTGTGGGGTCTGGAGCAGGGGTTCAGGTGCAGACTGAGTCTTGAGGGGTTTTCTGACCTTGAGCTGCAAAGGAGCAGGGAGCCAACCCCCTTTTACAGACAAGGAAACAGGCTTGGAACAGGGTGTGACAAAAGGAATACAGGACCGATAGAATCAAGTCCCAGATGGACTGCCCCAGTGTTTGTCTCTCTCCCCTCTGCTGTTCTACGTGGGACGGAGTATGAAGGCTCAGGGAGGGACCTGAGAATTCAGCATTCAGAGAAGCTAAGAAACTTGCCCGAGGTCACACAGGACCCAGAGGCCCGCCCTCCCCCCGCCTTGGTCCTTGACTGCTGACCGTGGGGGCTGGGTTGGAGTGGGTTTGGGGATCAGAGTGTCCAAGAAGGGCAATGAGGAGTGGTCCGTTTTCCCACCCAGGAGCCTTTCCCTACCCTGTAACTCCCCAGAAGATGGGAACTTGGGCCGGTTCGGAGCACCTGGCCCTCCTCTGGTCTCTAGCACCCCCTTGTGGCCTCCCAGGACACAAACCCTACGATGGGCCCGCCCCCAAAAGGAGGGCCCTGAATGCTACAGGTGAGAACCCGGAGGGCTCAACCCCACAATCCCAGCCCCCCTCCCAGAAGACACAGGCCATTGAAATTTAAATCTTGGTAATAATAATAATAATAAATAATAATAATAAAAAATAATCCTGGCTCCCTTGCCCCACCTGGCTTGCGTGGGGAGAGAGCCTGTTTGTCTTGGTTCCCCAGGGACAGGTCTCGGAGGAGAGCAAATGGGAGAGGCCTGTGGGGAAGCCCCGGGCTGCTAGGGATGCTTACTTCAGTCCCAGGACGTCAGAGTGCCTCCTCCCTCAAGGCTCGCAACCTGACCCAGAAGACTCCAGAAGGTCTCCCCGCCTGAGGGAGGAGGCAAGCCCGCCCCAAAGATCTTTTTTAATAGAAGAATTTGTTATCTAAAGCCGCTGAAAACCCCACCCTTCGATCCCTCCTCTTGGACAGACCCACAGTCCTGTGGTTTCTGGTCCAGCCCAGCTGGAGACAGCTGGGCAGAAATCAGAACCACCGCTGGATAAGCCACCCCCTCCCTCCCCGGATCTCCGCCAGCCCCGTTCGGACTTCTCCTTGGCCTTTAAGTTCCAGGCCGGCCGAAGGCCCTGCTCCACCCCGGGCCTTGAGAGCCTGTGGCGGCCTGCTCTCCCTCCCCTCCCCCCACAGGCGGGCATCTCCTAAACTCTAAGGGACCCCGGAGACTTGCCCTCAGGGCAGCAATGGCCAGCGGCAGCTTGTCTCTTACTAACTCCCCGAACCTGGCCCCAAGGTTCCCTTTTCGCTGGCTTCTCAGTGAGCCGAGCAGCCCTGCTGGGCCTTCCTGTTGCTGCTTCTGTGCTAAGCCCTTCCTTGTTCCCCAGTCGCCGGCTTTAATAAACGTACACACACACACACACACACACACACACACAGAGCCTATGGGGAAGTCGCCGGCTCAGCCCCACTGCAGGGTTTAGCTAAGGGTCCCTCATCCTCGGCCTCTCAATGCATTCTGTCCTTCCCAAGTCTCAGTGTGTCCATCGGCCAAATGGGTGTGACCATTCCTGCCTCACATACCTGTCTCCCAGGTGGCTGGAACGATACGAATAAAATGAAAGCAGAAACTGGCGAGTTTTTTGAAGGGGGACATCCCGGGAAGGGAGCGGACTACAACTCCCATCCGGCTCCGGGGCCGCGGGCGTCCCGAGCCCCTCTCCCTAAGCTGAGAAAGAGGCGGCCGCTGCCCCGCCAGCCGAGGGGAGCTGCCGAGCCCCGGGCATCCCCACCTGGTGGGGGGCCGGCGAGGGCCCAGGTCAGGCCGGGTCTAGGGCCGCGCAGGGGTCTAGCCGGCTCTCCCGGCCCCCAGAGACCCCCGCCTGGCCCCGCCCTGCCCAGGAGTTAGTGGCGCTCGGGCCCGCCCCCCCACTTCCTGGCCGGGATTGGCTCCGCCCCCGCTCGCCTCCGCCCTCCCACCTTCACCTACTGTCGGATCTCCCATTGGCCGGCGCGCACCTGCCCGTCCGTCGGGGGGCGGGGCGGAGGGCGGGGCGGGGCGCCCAGGTGAGGGCGCGCTGGAGGCCTCGGAGGAAGGTGACAGCGGGGAGGGCGGGAGGGTGGGGGGAGGACGCGCGGAGGATCCGAGGACGGACAGGCGGACCGACCGACGGCGGACATGCGGGCGGCCCGGCTCTAGCCCCGGCCGGAGCCTCGGCCGCAGCCATGGAGCGGCGGCTGCGTGCGCTGGAGCGGCTGGCGCGGGGCGAGGCCGGCGGCGGCCCGGGCCTCGACGGCCTCTTGGATCTGCTGCTGGGGCTGCACCACGAGCTCAGCAGCGCCCCCCTGCGGCGAGAGCGCAACGTGGCGCAGTTCCTGAGCTGGGGTGAGTGACTCCGGCGGGACCGCGGAGGGTGGACGCGGGACTCCGCCTCAGGACCCTCTCCCTCCGCGCTCCCCGCCCACAGACCCTCCCACCGGGAGCCGCGCGCCCACGGCCCCTCTCCCCACCGCAGCCGCTGGGCACTGGCCTGACGGCGGACCCGCGGGCCTTAGCCACCTGCACACCTTACCTGCGCTCAGAGTCACACTCACTCCTTTCCACTCACAGACCCTGGAACATGCACACGACACTCATCTCACATGGACAGACTCAAAGAAACGTGGTCCCAGGTTAGACCCAGGCACAGGTGCAATTCACGCTCGACACAGAGTCACGTCCAGAATCCCCCCCTCACGCATCGCACCGCATGACCTGTGAGAACACAGACCCACCCGCGACTCCGTGCATGCCACCCGCTGGCACACATGCGTTCTCAGGCTCCCACACCCCACACGGCCGCCCTGAGACGCTCGTATTCAGCTGCTGGTGGAGAGACACCTGCTTCGACTCACAGGCTGTGGGTGTCACACACTCCCCCGCCCCCACACGCACTCCCATCTCCCTGCATCTAAGACCACCCCTGTCTGGACTGGGCACCAACCTCAGCCCCTTTGTGCAAGCCGCTGGCCAGGTTTCCTGAGGGCTTTTCCCCAGGGCCAGGGAGGGAGGCCTGGCTGGAGGTGGATCTGTGCCCCTTCCTGGTTGACTCATCTGAGTCACCGGGAGTGGCTGGCCCGGGGTGACCCTGAATTCACTGTGAGCACCGGTGCCAGCCAGGCCATGGGGGTAGGGCATGGGGCCTGGCCTGGAGGGAGGGTGAGGTGAAGCGGGCGTTTGCCCAGTGGGCAACTAGTGTGCAGGCACTCCTGAGCTCTGGGCGGGCACAGGGCCCAGCCTGGCACAGTTGGGGGCCTGAGACGTGCCACTGAGTGGTCCCCAGCCCGCAGCCCTTTCCTCGGTCCCCCATCTCCTTGCTGCCTTCTCCTCTCCCCGGACTCCTGCACCTGATGCTTGTGTCTCGCTGTGTTGTCATCACCCCCTGTGACGCCACACCCACGTGTGTGTGTTTGCACACACATGTGCTCCTCCCTGCCTGCCTCTGGCACCTCTGCCCGGGACCCCAGTGTGGGGGCCTGTCTGTTGACATCGCCCGAGGTAACGTGAGGGGTGGTGACTCACTCTGCTCCTGCCCCAACTTGTCCCCAGTCCTGCCTAGAGCCCCCATCCCCTGGGGGCAGGGCCAGGGGACTGGGCAGCCTGTCCTGGGGACCTGGGTCCTCCTGTCTATGGGCCCCTGGTTTGGGCCCCTGCCTGGCTGATGGGTAGCTGTCCTGGCCTCGGCTCCCCCTTGGAGGCCTATGGCTGCTCCTCTCAGCTGCACACACAGACCTGGGAAAGACAATTAATTTCTGTAATGAGGTTTCCACCCCTGCTGCGGGGGTTCGGCCTGATAAACCTGTGGAGCAGCTCTCTGTCCCACCCACACACCCGCCCAGCTGGCAGGGAGTTTACCGCCTGGCAGGGGAAACTGAGGCAGGGAGTCAGACTGCAGCTGACCCCAACCCCTACTGGTCACTCTTGGCCTCCCTCAGTTTCTAGGCCCCAGTCCCACCTCCCCGCCTGGAGCGGGCCTGGGAGTGGCTGAAGATGCCCCGTGTGCGAGTATCAGGGACTGCAGGAAGGAGGAGGATCCTGGCCAGGTGAAGGCCAAGTCCAGAGAGGGAGGCAGGCTCAAGGGCTGGTCAGGCCTGGAGGAGGTCCTGAGTGCTCACATCGTCCAGTGCCAGCGTCAGGAGCCACGGAGAGGTTTTGGCCCTGCATTTGAGTCTTGTGAGGATCTGGGCAGACCTATTTATGCCTGCCGACGAGGAGGCCCCACATGGGGAGACTCTGTCCTACCTGTCCTCTGGGCTCCCCCAGGCCTCACTCCAACCAAGGTACCCTGGTGCCTACAGGGGCCCAGGACTGGGCCACAGCTCCTCAATGGCAGAGAAGCCTCTCTGGGGACAAGGAATGTTGCCTGTCCAGTTTCCCAAGACAGGCTCTGGCCTGGTCTTGCTAGGTGGCTAAGAACTGTGAGCTGGGGTGGGAATGGTATCCCCACCTGCCCCGGGTGACCTGGCTGGCCAGGGGCAGCCCCCAAGCTGGGGAGGACTACAAGTTCCATCAGTCCCTGGGACCCAGGCTGCCTGGAGTCTGGGGGCAGAGGTCCAAGGATTCAGGGAGGTCTCAGGGCCAGGTAGTCAGCAGAGTCAGGACCCCACCTTGCACGCATCCTGCTCATGGCTGAATGGGCTGCAGCCCCTATCGACCCCTTAGCCAGAGGTTGTCCTGGGGAGGTCATCCTTGCCCTGGCCTCATAGGAGTTATAGCTCCTGGCTTTCCCCAGGTGAGAGAGGGACCTGGGGCCCTTCCAGAAGGTTCCCTGAGCCCCGCTCTCTCTCTCCTCAGCCAGCCCCTTCGTCACAAAAGTGAAGGAGCTGCGGCTGCAGAGAGATGACTTTGAGATCTTGAAGGTGATCGGCCGAGGCGCCTTCGGGGAGGTGAGCAGAGGGCCTGGGGGGGCGGGAGGAGGGGGTGCCCCCAGGCTCTGAGCCCAGTGCTCTCTGTGGCCTCAGGTCGCCGTGGTGAGGCAGCGGGACAGTGGGCAGATTTTTGCCATGAAAATGCTGCACAAATGGGAGATGCTGAAGAGGGCCGAGGTCAGTTTGGAGTCTGGTGAGACTTCGGCACCCTAAACACGGATGAGGGGGGAGGGCGAGAGGGGGGGCTGGCGTGCAGGGCATGCAGGAGAAGAGGTGGTGTGGCTGCCCAATGGGCAGAGGATCCACCCCCAACAGATGCCGACTCCCCATCCCTTCCTCACTAGAAACCTTCCTTGGAAGCAAGTGGAGTTGTTCCCACTTCCCTTATGATAACACTGAGATCCAAAGCCATAAAGCATGGACTCTTGGCCCATACAGAGACCTTAATCTGAGCTCCTAGACTTCCTGAGTTTTACTCCATCCCCTGAGCTGGTGTGGGGCTTTCCTGGACTCTGATCCCACCCCACCCGCCCCCCAAACCTGCTATAGACAGCCTGTTTCCGGGAGGAGCGGGACGTTCTGGTGAAGGGGGACAGCCGGTGGGTGACGGCTCTGCATTACGCCTTCCAAGACGAGGAGTACCTGGTGAGGATCCTGGGCCAGGCTGGAGGGGGTTGCCTGGGGACAAAGGAGAAGGCCCTTGGGGTCCAGAGGCACTGGGCCCAAGGGGAGAGAGGTCTCTCCCACTGGGACCAGCAGGCTTACCCTCCCAACCAGCTCCAGGGCCTGGACCCTCTGCCTGAGTCCTGACTGGGAGCTGGCCGCCCCAGAGCTGGTGGGAGCCATAGCCCTGCCTCCCATGGGGCCACTGGGAGGTGGGGTCCTGGGGCAGATGTCCCTTTTTCCATCTGATTCTTGCCCTTCCCACCACCATCCAGTACCTGGTGATGGACTACTACGCCGGTGGGGACCTCCTCACTCTGCTGAGCCGCTTTGAGGACCGCCTCCCGCCCGAGCTGGCCCAGTTCTACCTGGCTGAGATGGTGCTGGCCATCCACTCTCTGCACCAGCTGGGTTACGTCCACAGGTGGGGCCCGCAAAGCCCCCGTGCCCTCTCCAGTCCCCGCTGACAACTCTGGGGACAGCTGCCGTTTGCTGAGCGCTCACCAGGTGCCGAGCCCTGTGCTGGGTGCTTCCCCTGCTTGATGCCTCTGAACACTCACACCAAAAGCTTTATGTGATGGGGCTGCTCATTGTTCCATCTGATAGATGAGCAAGTCAGGGCTTAGCACAGGTGAGCACCTGCCTGGTTCCAGGTGACTCAGCTGGTGGGTGGCCAAGCTGTGGTTGGCTCCTGTGTCCCCCGCAGTATACTCTGCTGCCTCTGAGGGTCGTCCTTACGGACCCCTTTCCCCAGTCTAGCCACCTTCCTCCTTCCTGGGGGCTAGGAGGCCTGGCCACCAGCCTTCACCCATCCCACATGCCTGCATGCAGGAGCACGTGTGAACATACACACACGTGCCCGTGCACACACCCAACCACACACACAGGTCAGGCCCCTCACTCTCCCTGTCTCCCCCAGGGATGTCAAGCCGGACAATATCCTCCTGGACATGAACGGGCACATCCGCCTGGCTGACTTTGGCTCCTGCCTACGTCTCAACAACAGTGGCATGGTAAGGGCCCCGCCCCGGGGTGGGGCAGGGAGCACGTGGCTGGAAACATTCCCAAGGCCTGGGAGGCACCAGGCCTAGTGCAGGGGGCATCAGGCTCCCAGGGGAAGGAAGGACTAGGCCCGGGGCCCAGGTGGGAGCACCAGGCCAGCCAACCCCTAGGGAGTGGGGGTGCCAGGCCTAGACCCTTGGTGAGGGGCCAGCAGGCCCAGCCAAGCCGGGGGCTGTCCTCGTGTCCTCATCAACACCACCGCCTACAGGTGGACTCGTCAGTGGCGGTGGGGACTCCCGACTACATCTCCCCTGAGATCCTGCAGGCCATGGAGGAGGGCAAGGGCCACTACGGCCCACAGTGTGACTGGTGGTCACTGGGCGTCTGCGCCTACGAGCTGCTCTTCGGGGAGACGCCCTTCTATGCTGAGTCCCTGGTGGAAACCTACGCCAAGATCATGAACCACGAGGTCTGGCTGCCAGGCTCCGGGTTCTGGACGGGCGGCGGGGCTCCCGAGTCCACGAGGTTGGTGGTGCCTGTAGGTGGGGGCGGGATTCCGGACGCCCACCCGCACCTCTCCCCCGGCCTGCAGGACCACCTGCAGTTCCCCTTGGATGTGCCGGACGTGCCGGCCAGTGCCCAGGACCTGATCCGCCGGCTGCTGTGCCGCCAGGAGGAGCGTCTGGGCCGAGGAGGGCTGGACGACTTCCGGAACCACCCCTTCTTCAAAGGTGTGGACTGGGAGCAGCTGGCGAGCAGCACTGCCCCCTACATCCCTGAGCTTCGCGGGCCTGTGGACACCTCCAACTTCGATGTGGACGATGACACCCTCAACCATCCGGTGAGTGCTGGGTCCCACTGCAGGAGGACCCTCCCTGGCTGTGGGACACCCCTAGAAGTTTCCCAAAGCAGTTGCTGGGCTGGGCCTAAGGCCTTCAGACCCCAGAGGCTCTTGGGAGTTACAGTTCACCTGCCTTGAGGTGGGTTGTGCCAAGTGAAGGTCCTTTACCTCGCGTCATTCTATTAACCAGAAGTTGTATAAGGAAGAAGACTCCCAGGGGTGTCTGGGAGGCCATAGCCTCAAGGACGCATGGGAAGTGTGGTCTGTTTAGGTGGGGCCATGTTCCCACCTGCGCAGGAGGAGGGCGGCACTCCCAGTCCCTGAGGCCTCGGCTGGAGCTGTGCCCGGAGACTAACTCTTTCCCCTCCTTCTGCAGGGGACCCTGCCACCACCCTCCCATGGGGCCTTCTCAGGCCACCACCTCCCATTCGTGGGCTTCACCTACACTTCGGGCAGGTGAGTCTGGTCCTCACACACCTGGTGGGAAGCTGGGGGCTGCCTGGCTTGGAGGACACTGGGAGGGTAGCCTGTCGGGTCTGGTGCCTGCAGGGGACAGGTGCTGAGGATGTGTGCTCTGAGCCGCAGGAAGACAGGCCCCCGTGTCCTCAGGGTCCCGTGATTCCATGCCCAGGCCCCCTCCGGGTCCCGCCCCAGCATTTGGCCCTCACAGCTCCCTCCATGGCAGACTAGAAGTACACCGGACTGGGAGCCAGAGGCCTCGCATGGAAAGGGTCCGTGCTGCTGCCCCAGCCTCACCTTGTGCCTCTGTGAAATGGGCAGGATGATCCAGTTCCATGCGTGGGGCTGGCCTGAGACCATAGTGAGGTCCTGGAGAAGAGGCACTGCAGGTGTAAGCAATGCATCTGACCCGCACGTGTGGTGCGCCCACTGGGTGCCGCACTCATGGGTGCCCACTGTTCGTTCCCCAGGCGTGGGGCCCACGGGACCCATGTCACCGAGTTCTCTTGACAATCCTTGGAGGAAACCCTGTTATCACCTCCATTTTCCTGAGAGGCAACTGAGGCTCAGATATGTTAGATGACTATTCATGGTCACATAGTTTGTAGAAGCTCGAACCTGGACCTGGGGGACCTGGGAGCCACTGTCCTGGGCTGCTGCCCATGGTACCAGCCTGGGGACTCACAAGGGTAGGGTCTGGTCGGATTTGTTTCTCTTCCTGGCACAAAGCTCAGGGTTGGGTACAGGCCTGGCACGCAGTAGGTGTTTCTTGGGTGAATGAATGATTGGATGTGGGAGAAGGGAGGCGGTTTTGGCGGGTGGGGTCTCTGCTGACCTGTGTTGCCCTGCTCTCCCCAGTCCCGGCCCCGAGAGCAGCTCCGAGCAGCTGGCTGCCCTGGAGCGGAAGCTCCGCTGTCTAGAGCAGGAGAAAACGGAGCTGAGCCGGAAGCTCCAAGGTACCGGGAGCCGGCGGGGCCAGGGCTGCGGGTCTGACCCGGGCTCCTGCCGCGGACTAGCTGCTCACCTATGGTTCTCCCCGCGGCAGAGGCCCTGCAGGTGCCCTCAGACCACCAGGAGCTGGAGCAGCTGCGGAAGGAAGTCCAGACCCTACGGGACAGGCTGTCAGGTATCCTACTCACCCGCCCGCCCCTTCTCTGCCCCCTGCCCTCACCTTGGGGCTGACCTGCTTCCCCAGCACACCTGAGTCCCCCTGGGTTCCGGTCCTGCCCCTGCTCTGTACATGCTGTGTGAGCTCAGGGAGTTCTCTTAAACTCTGAGCCTGCACGTGGGAAATGGGCCGAGGAGACCCCCCTCCCAGGCTGGGGCCACGGCTCCACGAGACACTGCAGGCGGGTGCCTGGCTGAGGTCTCAGTGACAATTCCTGGCAGAGTCTCTGAGGGACAGCAAGGCCCCCTTGTCGCAGCCGGATGGGCCCCCTGCTGGTGGTGACAGTGACCTGCAGCAGGAGAGAGACCGGCTCCTGCAGGTGAGGGCCTGGTGAGCTGGGTGAGTGGCCCAGGGCTCGATGGTAGGAGGCCCTTGCCCTGACTCCAGGCTTGTCCTCCCCATCCCAATTCCCCAGGAGCTGGCCGAGGCCCGGGCAGGGCTGCGGGCACAGGAGAAGGAGCTATGCAGAGCTCAGGGTGGGCGGGAGGAGCTGCTCCAAAGGCTGCAGGAGACCCAGGAGAGAGCGGCGGCCTCAGCCAGCCAGACCCAGGCCCTGAGCTCCCAGCTGGAGGAAGCCCAGGCTGCCCGGAGGGACGTAAGTGACCGCTGGCATGGCTGGAGGAGGCCCAGGGAGCTTGGGTCAAGGTTCTGGGAGCACCAGGTGCCTCTGCGCTCCCCACTGTGGCCGGCAGAGGTCTGAGCAGGGGATGATGGTTAGGGTGCGCGGGCTGGGGCTCCCTGCCTCACTCCTGCTGTGGCTGGCAAAGCCCGAGAGTCTGCAGCAAGGCCAGGAAGAGGCTTGGGGTGGGCAGGTCAGCACTGGCTGCCTCTGCACCCCATCACAGCTGCAGGCCCAGGTGGCCACCCTGAGCCGGGAGGTGACACAGCTTCAGAGACAGCGGGAGCGAAGCCTTGAGAAAGAATCTTCCCGGGTCAAGGTACTGAGTTCTAATCCCCAACCCCCTAAGGGGCACATCCCTCCGCCTGACCCGACTCAGGGCCCTCGGGTCCAGGCTTGTGTCCCAGCAGTAGAGTGGGCCATGGCTTCTCAGGCCCCTGCCCTGACCGCTCTCCGTGTCCTCAGACCGTCCACACTGCCTCTGAGACCAACGGCACGGGATCGCCTGAGGGCGGGCCTCAGGAGGCTCAGCTGAGGAAGGAGGTGGCCGCCCTGCGTGTGCAGCTGGAGCAGGCCCGCGGCCACGGGTGAGCTGGGCAGCTGGGGGTGGGGGGCAGGACCAGGGCCTAATGTGGGAGTAACCGAGGCATCCTCTCCTCTCCAGGCCCAGTGGAAAGGAGGAGGTCCTCTGCCGGCTACAGGAAGAGAACCGGCGGCTGAGCCGCGAGCAGGAGCGGGTCAGTAGGGTAGACAGAGGGCAAGACAGCCAGGCGGAGGGACCTGGCAAGGGCACAGCAGGAGAGGTGGGCAGAGCGGCCAAGGCCCAGGGCTGGCTGTCTCCCTAGGGCAGTGCCCGTAGCAGGCAGGCAAGCTGTAGGGGGTGAGCAAGGGCGGGCATAGGCAGGGCTCCGCTGCTCGGGCCCTGGGGACTGACCCCACCTCCCACCTGGCCCCCAGCTTGTGGAAGAGCTGGAGCGGGAGCAGCAGAGCCGGCAGCGGCTGGAGGGCGAGCGGCGGGAGACAGAGGGCAACTGGGAGGCCCAGATCGCCGACATCCTCAGCTGGTGGGTGCCATGGGCTGGAGGCGGGGGGCTGGAGGCTGGGCCCAGGCGGAGCTGAGGGCTCAGCCATGACCCTGAGCCCCCTTTCCAATCAGGGTGAATGATGAGAAGGTCTCAAGAGGCTACCTTCAGGCCCTGGCCACCAAGATGGCAGAGGAGCTGGAGTCCTTGAGGAACGTGGGCACCCAGACACTCCCTGCCCGGCCACTGGTGAGCCCCAGAGACACCCAGTGGGGAGGGGGCGCCTCACTCTGGAGGTGAGGACACAGCTCCTGGAGAGCAGTGACTTGCTTCAGCCCACTGTGTCATCGGCAGAGCTGGGCCGTGCGCCTGAGCGGGGGGCATGGGCAGTGGTGTGCTCTGGCGGGAGGGCGCCTCTGAGGCAGCCAGTCCCAGGGGGCATCTTACATGGGTGCCCTCTGGCCACCAGGACCACCAGTGGAAGGCAAGGCGGCTGCAGAAGATGGAGGCCTCGGCCAGGCTGGAGCTGCAGTTGGCCTTGGATGCCGAGATCCGGGCCAGGCAGAGCTTGCAGGAGCAGCTGACACAGGTGCAGGAGGCGCAGCTGCAGGCCGAGAGGTGAGCCCAGGGCAGGCGCTGCAGAGGCACCAGGACCATGCGGGGGCGGGTGGTGAGCTCGCACCGGTTCTCCCCAGCCATCTGCAGGAGGCCGAGAAGCAGAACCGGGGCCTGCAGCAGGAGCTGGCTGCTCTGCGGGAGGAGCTGCGGACCCGCGGGCCAGGAGGTGAGTGCCCGTCTGCATGGCTGTCCTGCCCCCTCTGCAGCCTCAGTTACCAAGGGGTCCCACACAGCCTTGCAGGGCGTGGAGACAGGAATGTGTTCCAGACGGTCGCTTACCCCACCATCTGTTAGCCAGCACGTACTGAGCACCTACTGTATGCCAGGTCCCGCCACCACAGCCTGCAGTCATTGCCCCACTTCACTGAGGTGGAAACTGAGGCAGGCCCCCACTGGCCCATGGCTCCTCAGGAATAAGTGTCAGGGCTGGGCCAGGGACCCCAACCCCAATGACCCACACCCTGTTTTCAGACACCAAGTCCTCAAACTCCCTGATTCCCTTCCTGCCTTTCCGGAGCTCAGAGGTAAGACCCGGTACAGGGGCTGGTTGGGGAGGGTCCTGGGGACGGGCACAGAGGCCTTGATTTTGCCCCCAAGCCCCAGAAGGATTCTGCCAAGGACCCTGGCATCTCAGGAGAGGCCCCAAGACCCGGAGCGGAGCCAGAGCTGAGGCCGGAGGGCCGACGCAGCCTGCGTCTGGGGGTAAGGACGGTGGGAACCTGCAGTGGGGGGGGGGGGGCCTGTGCCCGTGCGTTTCTCACCTGTTCGCTCGCCCTCCCCCGCAGGCTGTGTTCCCCAGAGGGCCTGCTGCTACCACAGCCCCTGCAGAAGGTCCTCCTGCAAAGGTCGGTGCCTAGAGGGCGGAGCGGGGTGGGGGCACCATGCCGTTCTGCTGGGTTTCCAGGGACCCTCTTGGTTCCTCCACCTGCGCCATGGCCCGCAGACCATGTCGCGGATGGCGGTGGCGATGGGTTTTCACTGGGGCTCAGAGCTCACGCTGCCAGCTGGCTCAATCCCTGGTCCTGGCTGGCACTTCAGGGTTGCCTCAGGAGTGGGGTGCAGGGCCCTGAGAGGCTGAGGTCTGACGTGAATAACGGCCATGTTCCCCCCCCAAGCCTGGCTCACACATGCTGCGCCCCCGGAGTTTCCCGTCCCCCACCAAGTGTCTGCGCTGCACCTCGCTGATGCTGGGCCTGGGCCGCCAGGGCCTGGGCTGTGACGGTGAGACTCCCCTCCCCGCCCGGTCCCCTGCCTCCCAGGCACCAGCCACAGCCCCTCGGAGGAACGAACAGAAATGGCCCGATCCTGACACAGCAGGCTCCTCCCAGCCCAGGCTGCGTTCCCACCGCTAAGCTTTTCTTTTCCCCCTCGGTGGGGAGTCAGTGACAGCTTGGGTGCCTGGGGCTGGGAACGCCCAGAGACCTGGTTCTGGGCTGTCCCCACCCAGGCTCACGCCCTGTCTCCTGCTTTCCCCGCAGCCTGCGGCTACTTCTGTCACTGGACGTGCGCCCCACAGGCCCCACCCTGTCCTGTGCCCCCTGATCTCCTCTGCACGGCCCTGGGAGTACACCCCGAAACAGGCACGGGCACTGCCTACGAGGGCTTCCTGTCGGTGAGCTGGGGCCGGGGAGGGGGAGGACCATTCGGTGGCGCTCCGGCCTGGCGGGCCCTCCCATGCCTGCCTTCCCCAGGTGCCGCGGCCCGCGGGCGTCCGGCGGGGCTGGCAGCGGGTGTTTGCCGCCCTCAGCGACTCGCGCCTCCTGCTGTTCGACGCCCCAGACCCTCGGCTCAGCCCAGCCAGCGGGGCCCTCCTGCAGGCCCTGGATCTGAGGTGGGCGCCCGGCATTGGCATGGGACAAGGGACAAGTGGGTGGACGGAGGGCAGCCCGGGGGAGGGTGACCTCCTACCTATTCCATGAACCTCGCAGGGACCCCCAGTTCTCAGCCACCCCAGTCCTGGCCTCTGATGTTATCCACGCCCAGTCCAAGGACCTGCCACGCATCTTCAGGGTAAGTGCCGGGGGCGGGATGGGCCAGACCACCGTCCACTGTCAGGCTGACCCCTCCTACCGACTTTTCTCCGTCTCCGTGGCTGACCCCTTCATCCCGGCCCCTCCTCCCCGTGCCCCCACCTTCCATCCTGGAGGGCAGAGTTTTCCACGTGGGAAGCTGGCTGTCCTGCCTTGTTAGACTCACCTGTGGCTCCCCGTCACCCTTCGCGTGCTCCTGCCGTGGCCTCGAGGCCCTACATTTCTGACCCTGCAGGCCTTCCCCGCCTCTCCCTGGGGTCTCTCTGCTCTGACCACACCTGGCTTTCTCCACTTCCGGAGTGCCCTGCACTCTGGACCCCTTCACCTCTGCTCCCTCTGCCAGTCCCTCCCCCACCTCTGCCATTCCTGGGACTGCCTCTTCCCCTGGGAGGTCACCCTTCCCCGCTCACCTGTGTCCCCACAGTGCCCGCCAATCCCCTCCCACAGCACCGGGCAGGGCTCTGCAGTTGTCCCTGTGCTTGTCTGACCCCCCTGCCTCGCTCATCACCTGCTCTAAGCAGCACCTAGCTCTGCGCCCGGCAAGCTCACGTCTGCGTTAATTAGCATCAACTGCTGCACAGAGAGAAGGGAGGAAGGACAACTGGCCCTCGGCCCGCAGCCCTCCAGCCTGGGTCTCTGCCCACAGGTGACAGCCTCCCAGCTGACGGTGCCGCCCGTCACGTGTACTGTGCTGCTGCTGGCGGAGAGCGAGGGGGAGCGGGAGCGCTGGCTGCAGGTGCTGGGCGAGCTGCAGCGGCTGCTGCTGGACACTCGGCCCAGGCCCCGGCCTGTGTACACCCTCAAGGAGGCCTATGACAACGGGCTGTCCCTGCTGCCGCACACGCTCTGCGCGGCCATCATCGGTGAGCCTCATGCCAGGGGGCGCGGTCTGTTCCGGGCAGGCTGGGGGAGCAGTGAGGGCCTGTAGGGACAGTGCTGGCCCAGCCACAGTCATGAGGGCTGCTGCCACTGCCAGTCCCTGCAGCTATGAGCTGTGGACTCCGCCGTGCACACGAGTCCTCCACCGTCCCCTCGGCATGGCTGTGTGAGGAGCCCAGGCTGGGGCAGGAACCTGGCTTCTGCCGCTCAACTTCTCTGGGCCTCCATCTGCTTTTTCTAAAAGAATCTCAGGCGAGTGAACAGAGCAAGGGTTTTAATAGGAAATAAGCCAGGTGTTTTGCTCTCAGCTCTCTGAACTAGCAGCTGGGTGACCTGAGCCTCACACCGTCTCCCATGAGGCTCCTGGGCAAGGAGCCTGGAGCCTCCATGACAGACGGCGGGGGGAGAGGCGCTCGCAGTGCTCCCAGTAGCCTGGGCCTTGTGTGGTCTGCCAGGTCCGCTTTGTCAGTCAGGAGTCAGGGCAAAGGGGCATTTATTGAGCAAGGATTGCCGTGAGCTTCACACTTACCTGCATTGCTTCATCTTCAGTCTCACAGCAGCTGAGTGAGGAAGGTACCATTATTGTCCCCACTTTATTTTTTTTTTTATTGTCCCCATTTTACGTTAGGGGAAACCGAATCTCCAAGACTTACCCAAAATCCCGCAGCTTGGAGTGGAGGGCTTCTCACCCATCCCTGCCCCCACAGCCTTTACCATTAGAGCCATCTAGACTCTGGGACAGGGTTCAGTGGCACAGGGACAGGGCGAAACAGGCTCAGCAAGGGCAGGTGGACTGCCCAGGCTCTGCCTCTGAACAGGCCCTCTGACCCCTGACCCTCTCTTTCCCTCTCCCAGACCAGGACCGGCTTGCTCTGGGCACCGAGGAGGGGCTGTTTGTGATCCACCTGCACAGCAATGGTACATGCCAAGCTGGGCCAAGGCTGGTGTGGGCGGGGCTCGCCCCAGGGCACAGGAGGATGGGCACCGAGCTGCTTCTCACCCACCTGATGGTGACACTCTCTTACCAACTCCACAGACATCTTCCAGGTGGGCGAGTGCCGGCGGGTGCAGCGGCTGGCTGTGAGCCCCACTGCGGGCCTTCTGGCCGCGCTGTGTGGCCGAGGCCCCAGCGTGCGCCTCTTCCCCCTGGCCGAGCTGGAGAGCGCAGAGTTGACAGGCGCCAAGATCCCTGAGTCTCGAGGCTGCCAGGCGCTGGCAGCCGGGCGCATCCTGCAGGCCCGCACCCCTGTGCTCTGTGTAGCTGTCAAGCGCCAAGTGCTCTGCTACCAGCTGGGCCCAGGCCCGGGGCCCTGGCACCACCGCATCCGTGAGCTGCAGGCACCAGCACCTGTGCAGAGCCTGGAGCTGCTGGGCGACCGGCTGTGTGTGGGCGCAGCTGGTGCCTTCTTGCTCTACCCGCTGCTCAATGAGGCTGCGCCCTTAGCCTTGGGGGGCAATCTGATGCCTGAGGAGCTGCCGCCATCGAGAGGGGGCCTGGGCGAGGCTCTGGGTGCCGTGGAGCTCAGCCTTAGTGAGTTCTTGCTGCTCTTCACCACTGCTGGGGTCTACGTGGACAGCGCCGGCCGCAAATCTCGCATCCATGAACTGCTGTGGCCAGCACTGCCCACAGGCTGGGGTAAGGCCATCGGACAGCCGGACTGGCCCCTGGGGCTGGCTGGGAGTGGGACAGGGCCAGGCACCTGAGGTGTATCGCATGCATCAGAGGAAGACAGGTCCTGCCCAAATACCTGAGCTGGCATCGGAAGCCAGTGTGCACCCTCCTGCCTGACCATGCCCAGCTCTGCCCTCAGTGCCTCAGAGAGGATCGTCCTCTTCCATGCCTTAGGTCACATCTGCCCCCTGCCTGAACTGCTCTTCTTTTTGTACCTGGCAAACGCTGACCTACATCCAGCCCAGGGCCTGCTCAGGCCCCCATAAGTGACCACCATGGTTGCTGTCATTGTCAGTTTCCATGCTCCCTTCCCTGCTCTTCCTCATCATGGGTCCTTGGCTCCTTTTTACTCCCCCACCTCTGTTTGACCTCTGCCCTGGCTCTTAGCACCCTCTGGTAATGACTGTTCTGGTGCACTGGGGGCTTGCACATCAGCTGGGCTGGTTTCTTCATCACATCCAGCACCCACCCCTGACAAGCACACTCCAGGTGCTAGGACTGTTTGGAGGAATGAATGAATGAATGAATGAATGAATGAATGAGTGGGGCAGTGGGGAGTTTGGCACATTCACAGGTGACTGGTGTAATGGTGTATGGGCTGAAAGAGGGACAGAGCTCCCTTCATGAGCAATGGCTCTTCTGGGGTGGGGCCTGTGGGTTGGGTGTAGCACAGACTTTCAACAGGTAGGCGTTGGACCCAGACAGCCTGGGGCCATTTCCCAGCTCTCACTCACCACTGGGTGACCTTGCCCATTGCTTAGCTCTGAGGTTTCTGATCCCTCCTCTGTAAGTGAGGGGTTGTTTGAGAATTAAAGGAGAAAAAAATATGCAAAGTGGTTAGAAGTATGCCTGGCATGGCACAGAGTGGCACTCCAAGATCCTTATCTCTGGTTTGTTATGGAAGCTGGGTGGGGCCCCCTGGAAAGTCTTCAGAAGAAGGACTTTTGGTGGGGCAGAAAGTGCTGCACTCTGCTCTGGCCGGGCACAGGGTGTTCCCGTGGTGCTGAGGAGGCAACAAGCCCGAGAGGTGCCCGACTTGCTCAGGGCTGCTCAGCACAAGCAGTTTCTACCCGCAGGTTACACAGTCCCCTACCTGACGGTGTTCAGCGAGAACTCCATCGACGTGTTTGATGTGAGGAAAGCAGAATGGGTCCAAACGGTGCCGCTCAAGAGGGTGAGGGCCTGCCAAGACCCCTGGGGCTGGCCTGGGCAGGACAGGGTGCATGGTGTGACCTCTGTGCCTGTTGCCTCAGGTGCGACCCCTGAACCCAGAGGGCTCCCTGTTCCTCTATGGCGCCGAGAAGGTCCGCCTGACCTACCTCAGGAACCGTCTGGCAGGTGAGGGAGGGTGTTTGCTTGTGTTTGTGGGTCCGCAGGTGTGCGTTCACCTGTGCACACGTCGGGGTGAAGGACTCAGCGCCCGCTGACGGGGGCCCTGGGGACTCGTGAGCACTGCCCAGCTCTCCGCTTCTCCCACAGAGAAGGACGAGTTCAACATCCCCGACCTCACCGACAACAGCCGGCGCCAGCTGGTCCGCACCAAGAGCAAACGCCGCTTTTTTTTCCGGGTGTCGGACGAGCAGCGACAACAGCAGCGCAGGTGCGCGCGTGATGCAATGGCTGGGCGGGGCCTCCAACCAATGGGGGCGGGGCCTCCAACCCTTGGGGGCGGGGAGAAGCAAAGGCCCGCCCCGGGGGGCGGGGAGTCACCCCCGGGAGCGGGGGTCCCGGGGCGGGAGCGGGTGGGAGCTGGCACCCCCGCCTACCCCCTCTCTAAGTCACTTTTGCCCGCAGGGAGATGCTGAAGGACCCCTTCGTGCGCTCCAAGCTCATCTCACCGCCCACCAACTTCAACCACCTGGTACACGTGGGCTTTACGGACAGGAAGCCCAGCGCCAGGGACCCGCCCCCGGTGAGTCCAGAGCCAATCACAAACCTCCTTGGTGAGGCTGAGCCAATCAGCGCTTCTCCGGTGCGCTCGCTGCTGCCCTCAGCTCACCTGGTACCCGGCGCTCCGCGCGGCCAGGCTGGCGGCCGCCTGGGGTTCAGTCTATTGTCGCGGTCTCTTGTGCCGCTGAGCCCCACCCCCCGCACCGCCCCCCTACAGGCTCCTGAAGGGAAGGGCCGAGGTGCCCGCAGCTCCGTCCCGCAGCGGCCCCACAGCTTCTCCGAGGCCTCGCGGCGCCCAGCCTCCATGGGCAGCGACGGGAACGCGGACCCCAGTAAGAACAGCCCCACAGCCGCCTGCACCTCCACACTTCTCCCCCAGTTTCCACCCCCTTCGGACCCCTCCAATCTGACCTGTGTTTTTGTCCCCTCACCCTGCTCCTGGAACAGTGAAGAAGAAGCCGTGGACATCCCTGTCCAGCGAGTCCGTATCCTGCCCGCAGGGATCTCTGAGCCCCGCAGCCTCCCAGATACAGGTGAGCCAGCGGGAGCGTTTCCCTCCTAATACAGGCAGTTCTGCTCGGTATTAGGCCCTTCGCTGGGACCTGAGGCCAGAGAACAAGCTCAGCCCATCCTTCCCTGGACCCTAAGAGATGCAGACCGTTACCTGTCCCACCCCACAGTGGGCCTGCGGAAGCCTGGAGGTGGGGATCTTGGCTCTGACTGTCCCCGCAGTGTGGCCCCCGAAAGGTGCCTGGCCTCCCTGAGCTTGTTTTGCCTGGAAAATGAGGTTATTGTGAGACGGTGTGAGGCGATGACACCTCAGCACGGTGCTCCGCACATGGGGGCAGTGGGACCTCTTGGGATTCTTTTTTTTTTATATATATATATTTTATTGATTTTTTAAAGAGAGGAAGGGAGAAGGATAGAGAGTTAGAAACATCGATGAGAGAGAAACATGGATCAGCTGCCTCCTGCACATCTCCCACTGGGGATGCGCCTGCAACCCAGGTACATGCCCTTGACCAGAATCGAACCCGGGACCCCTCAGTCCGCAGGCCGACGCTCTATCCACTGAGCCAAACCGGTTTCGGCCCTCTTGGGATTCTTAACAGAGGCCCAGCCCATGGCAGAGAGCAGCTCACTCTGGCTGGAGATGGGGGTTCCTACTCATCCTCCAGCCTCCTCTCCAACTGTCACCCCCATCACCACCCCCAGCCACACAAGGCCACTCAGAGCCCTGGGCCTTGCCCTGTGCGGTCACACCTTCAAGCTCTCGCCCCTGCTCTCCCCCTCCTTTGGACGCCCTTTCTTGTCCTCACCCCGATTAATGGAGCCAGGCCACCCTCCGGGCTCTGCACCAAGTCACCTTTTCCAGAGACCACCTGACTACCTGGTCAGGTGTCCGTGCCCCTCTGGGGCTGGTGCCACCCGTGGTGCCCGCCGTCCGCCCATTCCTTGTCAGTCTGCTGTGCTTTGGTTTTTGTCTGGGTGCCAGTCCTCCCTCGACTGTGGGCTCATTGATGGCGGGGATCAAGTTTGTCTTCTGTCCAAAGGAAAGCATGTCTGTTGATTGAGTGAAGCATAGAGTGAACAAAGAGACGTTAATTTGGACGCCAGGATTAGGTGCGAGTTCCCCAGTTCTTCTCATGTAACCCCACCCCCACCTCACATCAGCCTCCTCCGAGGGCCCTGCTGCAGCCGGTGCTGGGTCCTGGGAAGGCCCCCGAAGGCCGTGGCTCGGCGAGGAAAGAGTCCTTTCCTTTTCCACCCTGACTTCCTTCTCTTTCCCCTCTAGGTCTCAGAGCGGCCACGGAGCCTCCCCCCCGCCCCTGAATCAGAGAGCTCCCCTTGACACCCTCTGGCAGGGCCCACCCGAATCCCAGGGCTGAGATGTGAGGGAGCAAAGAGCCTGAGGAGTGCCACACTCCCGCTGGTCCGGGACATGTGGAGATTCGGACTCAGGGAGAGCCTGGGCTGGGGAGCCACTGGGAGGCTGAGTCCCCGGGACCTGGGAACCTGACTCCCAGCCCTCATCCCGCCTTTCTCCTCTACCCCCAGCCCATCCTGTGCGAGCCCCTGGGAACAGAATGGTCCCCCTTCCGCTGTGGGCCGGGGGCTCTTCTGTCCTGGTGTCCAGGGGTGATTGTGCCAAAGCCCTCGTTTCCAGTGCCAAGCCTCGGGGTTTGGAAGAGTCAGGGACGGAGAAGGGCCGGGTCCCTGGCAGCAGACTCAGGTCTGGGCTGCGCACTGTCCAGCCCCCAGGGAGGCCAAGTTGGGGCCTATCCCAGTCTCTGCTCAGGGACCGGGCAAGAAGGACAGGCTCTGAGCCAGAGGAAAGAAGCAAGAGAAGCAGGGGGCAGGATGTAGGTGAAGGAAGTGAGAGGCAAGTAGGGAGAGAGGAGGTGATAGTGATTAGAAGGAGGGAAAAGCCATGCAGAGGAGAGAGGGATAAAGGAAGATGGATGAACAAGAGAGACAAGGGGAGAGGGAATTGGGGGAACACACCCACGGGTCCTTTCTCTGGGGAGGAGCTGGGTGAGGTTGGGAACAGGGAGAGGCTCAGTAAGCCAACTGACATTGTCATCTAATCCGTCCGGAGAAGAGAATTCCTAAGCAGGGATGGGACGGGGAGGGTATTTATATGGGCTACCTGGTGGGAGATGGGCGCCCGACCGGTCCACTGGCGGGTCTCCAGGCACACTTTGTCCCTCCCCCAAAAAGGGGGGTCCTTTTTCTCAAGCTTTGACCAACTGTGTATTAGGGGATCGTAGGGGACATTTTATTATTGAGCACAGTCATTATTATTATTATTATATTACTATTTTTATTAAACCTACCCCTGCTGAGTGAGGGGCAAGTAAGTATTTATCTCCTCAAATGCCCTCTTCCTGGGAGGGGTCGACCCTGATGCTCTGCGATGCAGGAAGGAAACAATAAAGACAGCTTTGTAAGTTGCTGGCCTGGCCGCCTGGATATGTCTTCCTGGGGTTCAGAAAACGGGGAGGGTGGGGGAAGGACCAGAAATGGAGGAGGAGGGAGGGCATCAAAGCAACTTAAAGACCAAGTTGTCTTCCCTGTATTTTCAGGAATCAGGTGACACATTCAATGGGGGCAAATGAAAGTGTTTAATAACAAAGGGATGGTACAGTAAGGAAACCCATGGGGGAGTGGGAGTGCCCCCGACCCCAAGGAGCAGGAACAGGCAGTGGTGCTCCCTGAGAAGAGCTGTGGCTCTTATCACCCCAGGAGATAAATTCCTCCCTCGCTAGAGCTTCCTTTTACTGCAGGTCCTAGAAGGTGGCCTTAGGGCCTCTGAGCTGTGAGGCTGCTGAGAGCAGGGAGTGCCTGGAGCCGGTCCATCCTTGCTGTTTCAAGGGACCTGGCATATATGGCATACTGTTCTTAATATGTTTGCTCACCTTCTTGGCACTATGTGTTTTAACCAAGGTCACCTCTCTGAGAAAGGTTGTTTCCCCAGGTAGGGATTTTCCCCTGAAGTTAGGGAGGGAATAAAACCCCTTAACTAAGTGCCAGGCGGGTAATTAATCACTTTAACCATGAACAATCATGCTTAAGCTACATAATCTTTACTCCCTGGAATGGAGATAAGAAACGCCCTAACCTTTGGAATAGAGATTGATAGGATTGGAATCAACTGGTATAAATACAGATGTAACAAGACAACAGGACACAGAACCTAGACACAGAACATACACAGAACCTAGAGACAGAACTTCGCTGGAGAGAACATGGCAAAAGATCCTGGACAGAAACTGGCCACAGAACCTAGAGACAGAACCTAGCGAGAGAACATGGCAAAAGATCTTGGACAGAACCTGGCTGGAGAACCTACAGAACCTGGCAATAGAACCAGGCAAGAGAACCCAACCATGCTGATCAACTGAATGCTGCCTCTGTGTCATTCCTTCTTCACCGACTCCGTCCACACCTTTGGGGACCCCTGGACCTGCTGGGGTGGGACCCCAGCAAGGGAGGAGGAGGGGTCTCACTTGTACTGTGACTGGGCAAGACCCAGATGAGGCAGAGCTGGATGAGGAGGGAGAAGGAGACCTGGGCCTGGGGGACTGGCAGGGCTCATGGCAGGCTCTCCAGCTACAAGTACCAAAGGCCCAGGTGTCATGTCGGGTTGGTGATAGGGGTTGGGGGTGCCCATGGAATTCCAGGGCCTGGGTAGGAGTCCAACCCTGAGAGTCAGACAACTTGGATTCTAGTCTAGCTGTGCAGTCATGAGAAAGTTACCTGGCCTCTCTCAGCCCCAGTTTCCCCTTTGGCAAGTGGGGATCATAAAGCCCATCTCCTGGGTGATACCATTGAGATTTGGTGAGATGAGCGTAAAATGCCTTTGCCCCACTCAAGAAATGTCTGTTCTCTTAACATGCAGAAGCCCAAACCGAGGGCCCAGGGAATCTGAGGCCCCTTGCAAACTAAGACCTCCAATCATCCGCCCTAGCACCCAGCAATAATTTAGTCAAAGGATTTTCATATTTTGTAAGAATTTTCTTCAGCCCTAACGGGGTTTGGCTCAGTGGATAGAGCATCGGCCTGCGGACTGAAGGGTCCCAGGTTCGATTTCTGTCAAGGGCATGTACCTTGGTTGTGGGCACATCCCTAGTAGGAGATGTGCAGGAGGCAGCTGGTCGATGTTTCTCTCTCATCGATGTTTCTAACTCTCTATCCCTCTCCCTTCCTCTCTGTAAAAAAATCAATAAAATAAAAAGAATTAATTTTCTTCAAGCATTTTATGTTAACTAATCTCAACCCTACAGAAAGAATACGAACTCCCATACTGTTCACCTAGATTCACCAGTTAACATTACCCTGCTTTTGTTTTCCCTACACATCTACCTGCGTCCATGTATACATAGCATGCAGTCTGCTACCACTTGAAAGTAAGTTGTAGACATCTTGAACTTTGCACCGAAATACTTTGCAGGCATCTTATAAGGAGCCACCAGAAGCCATTGTTATTGTCTGGAGAGATTTAATATCGACACAACAATATTGTCTAATATACAGTCAGTTATGGGTTGAATTGTGACCCTCACCCCCAAATTCCTATCTTGATATCCTAACCTCAAATATCTCAGTATGTGACCTTATTTGGAAATAGACTCATTGCAGATGTAATTAGTTAAAATTAGGTTCTGCCTGGCTGGCATGGCTCAGCGGTTGAGCATCGACCTATGAACCAGGAGGTCCTGGTTCAATTCTCGGTCAAGGCACATGCCCAGGTTGTGGGCTCAATCCCCAGCGTGGGGTGTGCAGGAGGAAGCAGATCAGTGATTCTCTCTCACCACTGATGTTTCTTCTTTTTAAAATACAGTGGGGCCTTGACTTACGAGTGTCCCGACTAACGAGTTTTTCGAGATACGAGCCGTCCCTCGGCCGATTTTTTGCTTTGAGTTGCGAGCTAAAATTCGGGTTACGAGCCAGCTTCAGATACCTCACCGCTAGTTGGCGCAGTGAATGTCACAGTGAACGCCACAACATCAGCCCAGCATCATGTGTCTTACTAGTTCACTTTAAGATTGGACATACGAGTAATTTGAGTTACGAGCTCCGTCACGGGACGAATTAAACTCGTAAGTCAAGGCCCCACTGTATATTTATATTGATTTCAGAGAGGAAGGGAGAAGGAGAGAGAGAGAGAAACATCAATGATGAGAGAGAATAATTGATTGGCTGCCTCCTGCACGCCCCCTACTGGGGATCTGGGATGGAGCTGGCAACCTTTTGGTGCACAGGCTGACATCCAAACCAACTGAGCCACACCAGCCAGGGCATGATACTAACATTTTTGAAGGATCCAGGCCAATTTTTTTTTTTTTTTGTAGAATGACCAACAGTTTGCATTTGTGTGATTGTTTCCTCATTAAATTCAGAATGTTTTTGTCAAAATTATTACATAGCTGCCCTGACCGATTTGGCTCAGTGGATAGAGCATTGGCCTGCGGACTCAAGGGTCCTGGGTTCGATTCTGGTCAGGGGCATGTACCTTGGTTGTGGGCACATCCCCAGTAGGGGGTGTGCAGGAGGCAGCTGATCGATGTTTCTCTCTCATCGATGTTTCTAACTCTATTCCTCTCCTTTCCTCTCTGTAAAAAAGCAATTAAAATATATTTAAAAAAATCATTACAGAGCTGATGCTATTTTAAATTAATCACAATAATACACACATTTTGGGGAACACAATTAGAGACTGAATTCCCTTCGACTCCCTACACTGGCCTGTACCATCCGTTTATGCCCGTACATATATATTGGTGGACAGTCCTTCCCGGCCTCCTTGCCTTTATTATCAGGAATCAAGTCAGAGTCTCAGGACCCGTCTGACCCTTGGCAGGAACCCCTGCCCTCTGTGCTCTCACACTCACAGCTGCTCCCCAGCCCGCCGCGGCCTCCAGACCATCAGAGCTGGGCCTGCCATTTATCCCTGTTGATGAGTTTCACCGCAAGGGACTCAGGCCTCCTAGGTCCTCCATAGCTCCGACCCCCTCCTTTTCTTCCCATCTGCCCCCTCGGCTCCTGATGGCTGTCTACTGCTCCTTCTAGAGTTGATGGTCCATCTTTAGCAAAATCCTGTGTCCTCATCTCCTCCTGCAAACGGCCTGGTCCTGGTCCTTAACCCTCCTGCTCCAGCAGAAACCTCGCCCTCCCTGAGGTCGCTGCTGCTCCCTCCTCACATCCCCCAGACTTCTGCACCCTGGAGGTGGCGGAGGTGTCCTCCCGAGTCCTCATCTACGCCTATAGTGTCCTCCACCCTCCTCCTGTCAACACTCAGGTTTGAATTCAAGTGATCCCCTTACACCACCTGTTTTGTTTCTGAGATCTCCCCGCACACGGATTTCACCCTTCTCCGTCATTTTAGCTTCTGACTTGCTGTGACTCTCTCCATCCTACTCCTGCTTTCATTCTTAGAGCCTCCGCTTTGCCTGTGGCTGACCCACTGGCCTCTCAGCTCCTTGGCTCTTTTCCATGATCTCATCTGCCGCCCCACCCCAGCCACCCATTCCCACCGCTCTGTCCCATTGAAGCTACCGGTTACGTGTGGCTACTGAGAAATATGACTGGTCTGAGGTAGGATGTGCTGTGAGTTTAAAACAGACACCAGATTTCAGATTTAGTGAGAAAAAATACATAAATTATCATTGATAATTTTTATATTGATTACAAGTTGAAATAACATTTTGGGTATATTTTATTAAAACTACTCCCACTTATGTCTTTTTGCTTTTTTTAATGTAGCTACTTAGAAACTTTAGAATTGCACATGGGCCCTAGCCAGTTTTGCTCAGGGGATAGAGCGTCGGCCTGAGGACTGAAGGGTCCCAGGCGCGATTCCAGTCAGGGGCACATGCGTGGGTTGCGGGTTTGACCCCAGTAGGAGGAGGGCAGGAGGCAGCCAATCAGTGATTCTCTCTCATCATTGCTGTTTCTCTTCCTCCCTCTCCCTTTCTCTCTGACATTAATAAAAATAATTTTTAAAAAATTACACATGCACCTCACGTTGTGTTGCCACTGGAAGCGCTGCTCCAGCTCTTTTCATTGCCAATAAGGACACAATCATAATGTCACGCATCCCACTCTCTCCCCAACACCCCTGTCTATTCAGCTCTCCAGCCCCAATACATTTTGGACCCCATTGGAACCTATAATCCACTGACTTTGCCACACTTTTGCTGTCCCCGTCCCTCTTGTATCCTTACACGCCTCCTCACACAGCCTCAATTCCAGATCAGTCATTCTGTATAGTCACTTTTTTTGCATAAATGTATTTTATTTATTCAGCAAATATTTGTTGAACACCAGTTATGTGTCAGACATTCCTTGTCCTTGGGGAACTTATGTTTTGTTGGTAGGAGACAAACAATAAACAAATATGTAAATTGTATTATGTACTAGAGCAGTGGTTTTCCACGGGGGGCAATTTTGCCACCAATGGAACCTTTGGTAGTGTCTGGAGGCATCTCTCGTTGCCACTACAGGGGGAGGGGTGCTATTGGTCTCTATTGGTAGAAGCCGGATGCTGATGTACATCCTACTGTGCACAGGCAGTCCCCAAATACAAAGAATTACCCGGCCCCCGAGTCAGTGGTGCCTAAATTGAGAAACCTGCTCCAGAGATGTGACTTCCTTAGAGAAAAGAAAAGAAAAAGTAGAGTGGGGCGGTGGGATTGAAAGCGGAATTTGGGCTGGAGACTATGAATTTCGTGAGTAGGCCTAGTCAGGGTGGGGCGGCTTCATCGAGAAGGTGACATTTGAGCAAAAGGGTGAAGGAGGGAGGGAAGAAGACCAACTAGGACTCCTGTTTCGTTGAGAGAATTCAAGTACTTGTCACACGTGCCTGTGTCCCCTGCCTTCCCTCTAATTATTGTGGATAAACGGGTTGCGTTCCTAGCAAAGGCCAAACCTCTCATTCAGGAGCCCCCTCCATCTGTTCCAGGCCATCAGTGCAGCAATGCTCTCAACAGGGACACGGGAGCATTTGAGATCTTGCTCTAGCATATGTTGTTAGTTTGGCTCAAATAAACTCTTATTTTTAAAAAAGCCACCAGCGCCCTAACCTGTTTGGCTCAGTGGATAGAACGTCGGCCTGTGGACTCAAGGGTCCTGGGTTCGATTCCAATCAAGGGCATGTACTTGGTTGCGGGCACAACCCCAGTGGGGAGTGTGCAGGAGGCAGCTGATCGATGTTTCTCTCTCATCGATGTTTCTAACTCCCTATCCCTCTCCCTTCCTCTATGTAAAAAATCAATGAAATATATTTAAAAAGCCACCAGCAACAACAACCACCTTATATTTTACCCTCTTCCCCTCCCCCCAACTACCATCTTATTTTTCTCCTTCCCTTTGCTGCAACGCTCCCTGACAGAATTGTGTATTATCCCTCTCTCCAGTTTTTTCCTCCCATTTTTCATTTATTTATTAGAGAGGGAGGAGGAGAAACATCCATTTTGTTGTCCCACTTATTTATGCATTCATTGGTTGCTTTTTTGAGAGAGAGAGAGAGAGAGAGAGAGAGAGAGAGAGATCTGCTGTTGCACTCATTCATGTCTTCACTGACAGGGGATAGAACCTGCAACCCTGGTGCATTGGGACAACACTCCAACTGAGCTAACTGGCCAGGGCCATTGGTTGGTTATTTTTACTTTTGATTTTTTTTTTTTAAATTGACTTTAGAAAGTGAGAGAGGAAGGGAGGAGAGAGAGAGAAACATTAATTGGTTACCTCCTGCATGCCCCCTACTGGGGACTGAGCCTGGAACCTGGGCATGTGCCCTAACGGGGAATCGAACCGGAGACCTCCTGGTGCATGGGACGACGCTCAGCCAACTGAGCCACACTGGCCAGGACTGGTTGATTCTAGTATGTGCTCTGACTGGGGATTGAACCCAAAATCTTGGCGTTCGATCCCCAGAGGATGCTCTAACTAACTGAGCTACTCGGCCAGGGCCTCCCATTTTTCATGAGCCCAAGAACTTTGGGTTTTTGCCCCTGAATTGCTCTTCCTGGGGTCACCAACAGGTCCCACAGAGCTCAATGCAGTCAGTCCTTGGCGCTCAGCTTGCTGGCCTGGGAGCAGCATCCGGCTACCCATCGTGCCTGGTGTTCTGCCCCAGACGCTCGTCTGGTTTCCCCCCATCTCTCTGGCCGATCCCGCTCATCCTTCTTCTGGTCCCTCCTGGTCTCCCAACCTCAGCACGAAGGGGAACACAGAACTCAGCACTTGGTGACTTCACCTCCATCTACCTTTCACACAGCTGCCCCTAATGTTAATATCTTACACACCCATGTACATTGGTCAACACTAATTGGTGAGCATTATGAATGAAGCTACAGACTTTATTTGAATTTCACAAGTAGAGCTTCGAGGCGCCCAAGACTTGACTGTTGCGTTTTCTTTCTTTTTTTTTTTATATATATTTTTTTATTGATTTTTTACAGAGAGGAAGGGAGAGAGATAGAGAGCTAGAAACACCGACGAGAGAGAAACATCGATCAGCTGCCTCCAGCACATCTCCCACTGGGGGTGTGCCCGCAACCCAGGTACACGCCCTTGACCAGAATCGAACCTGGGACCCCTCAGTCCACAGGCCGACGCTCCATCCACTGAGCCAAACCGGTTTTGGCCGTTTTCTTTCTTTTTAAATAAAATAAGATAAAAACAAAATCCCTTGTGTCGAGGGCTGACTTTCAATAGATCGCAGCAAGGGAACTGCTCAGCTGCATACGAAACCCCGACCCAGGGGCAGGTCGTCTACGATGGGCTTAGCACAAGGTTCCTGACGAAGGTGAGGTGCGTGCGTTGGGTGGAGGGTGAGGGGTGGCTTGGCTTTAAAGCTGAAAGTTGCATATGCCCGCAGTCCCCTCAGTCCTGGGCAGATTGGGGCAGTCGGCCGCCTATTCACCAGCTTTTCCATTCATGTCCTTTTTCCGTCCCAGGATTCAGCTCACCATATTGCATTTAGTGGTCCGGTCTCTTTAATCTCTTCTAATCTGCAACAGTTTCTTAGTCTTTCCTTGTCTTTCATGACCTGACACTTTGGAGAAGCACTGGACAGACAGGTCTGTTGTTGAACGTCCCTCCGTTTTGGTTTGTTTCGCCGGATGTTTTCTCATGATCAGACTAGGCTTATGGATTTTAGTGGGGTTTTTTGTTGTTAATCCTCACCTGAGGATATTTTCTCCATTGATTTTAGAGTGTGGAAAGGAGGGAGGGAGGGAGGGGGGGGGGGAGAGAGAGAGAGAGAGAGAGAGAGAGAGAGAGAGAGAGAGAGAGAGAGACATCAATTAATTGCCTTCTGGAGGTGCCCCGACCGGGGCTGGGGGTCGAACCTGCTACCGAGGTAGGTGCCCTTGACCAGAAACCGAATCCGTGACCCTTCAGCGCAAAGTTCTAACTATGGAGCCACACTGGCCAGGGCGAGGCTTATGGGTTTTGAAGAAGAAAAGCCGCAGAGGTGAAGCAGGGCAGACATTTGATCTGCTTTATTCACTGTTTCGTATCCAGCGCCCAGAACGGGGTGCCTGGCCCGCTGCAGGCACCAGCAATGTGTCTGTTGAGTGAGGAAGGGTATGAATGACCGACTCTGTAGGAGTTATTGAGGACCGTGTGGGAGGTTCACACCGTGAGCGTAAGTGCTATCCTAGCAGACATGCTGCCCCGCAGTTTTGTGTTTTCCTTCAACACTGTGTCCTGTCGAGCCGCCCCGGGGCGCACAGAGCTATTCACGCTCCTAACGTTTGCCCGTTACAAAGAACGGCGCGGCTCTTCGGACGGATGCGCCTCTGTGCACATGCGTGCGGCTCTTCTCACGGGCAGAGCCGGGGAAGCATCGCCAGGCACAGGGCAGGCACCCTGACGTGCGGCGGACACTGAGCGGCGTCCGCCCGGGGCGGCCGGGCACCGTCACGCCAGCAGCATTTGGAAGAAGCACCGTTTCCTCACGTCTGGCCGACACGGCACCAGCTCAAGCGCAGTGACCGCCGAGGATGCCCGGACGCCTTCCGGACCACATCTCCCAGGATGCCCTGCGGCCCCTCGGCCACCTGGCTGCGTCGAGCGGAGTGACCAATCCCCGAGAAGCTCCGAAAGACGGCACCACCTCCACGCCTCACCTACCGCCCGGGGCACCCGGAGCGGCGACTACCACTCCCATAAGCCCCGGTGGACGGGCGCCGCTGGCCACCATTTCAAGGCTCCGCAGGGGTGGGCGAGGGCCCGGATCCCGCTTCCCGGCAGGCAGTGCGGCCGCGGGCGGAACTCCATTTCCCAGCAGCCTCCAGGCGGCGGGCGCCGCGGTGCCTTGTGTGGGATGTAAGCGCGGAGGTGGGCGCGGGGGACCGCAGCCAGGACTCTTCTTGTGATTTGGGGGGCTTGGCCAGGGGGTGCCTTTCGGAGGGACTCCAGGGCCCGGGGGTACGGGTGCAGAGAGGCACCAGGGCGGCCATTGGCGGTCCTCAGCGGGGTCCTAGGGGCGCACCCCTATAGGGGCCGCGGCTGCTGGGGCTGTGGGGGACGAGGAGGCCCTACAGCCTGGGCTGAGGGGGTCTCATCGACGCGGGAGCCGAGGGGCGGAGGGCGAGGGGGGCGGGGGGCAAGGGAGTGTGTGCGTGTGTGTGTGTGGCGGGAGGGGGCGGGGGGGTTGGAACCCTAGCGGAGCCTGGGCAGGGGCTCCCTGGCCGAGCCCGCGACTCTCCCCTCCCGGCTCGCCCGCAGGCCGAGGCCCGCCGCCATGGGGCTGAAGGCCGCCCAGAAGACGCTGTTCCCGCTGCGCTCGATCGACGACGTGGTGCGCCTGTTCGCCGCCGAGCTGGGCCGCGAGGAGCCGGACCTGGTGCTCCTCTCCTTGGTTCTGGGCTTCGTGGAACACTTCCTAGCTGTCAACCGCGTCATCCCCACCAACGTGCCCGAGCTCACCTTCCAGCCCAGCCCCGCGCCCGACCCTCCCGGCGGCCTCACATACTTCCCGGTTGCCGACCTGTCCATCATCGCCGCGCTCTACGCTCGCTTCACCGCCCAGATCCGAGGTGCCGTCGACCTGTCTCTGTACCCCCGGGAGGGCGGCGTCTCCAGCCGAGAGCTGGTGAAGAAGGTCTCCGATGTCATCTGGAACAGCCTCAGCCGCTCCTACTTCAAGGATCGGGCCCATATCCAGTCCCTCTTCAGCTTCATCACAGGTTGGAGCCTCACAGGTGGCAGGGGCACGAGTGGGTCCTGTCCCATCTGACAGCTCGGCCTGCCTCTTGGCAATACACGGTGCACAGAGCCCTTTTGGGACCTATACACCTTAGGAGGTGGGGCAGGTGTTGACCCCCCTTTGCAGAGAGGGGACGCGAGGTGCCAGAGTCACACAACTGGCAAGAGTGGGACCAGACCCCGATCCCTCGGCTCCAGATCCGTTAACCACCCTTTGCCCCGGCGGCGCCCGCACCCCTGCCGGTGTCCTGCAGCCCAGCCTGAGGCCCAGGGGCAGCGGCCGATGGGGGGTGAGGAGCCAAAATCTGGCTACATTTGGGACGGTTAAGTGAAGTGTCTGTGAAAGCGATGGCTTAAGGCTCAGGGTGTGCAAAGATCTTTCTTTGCTCAAGCCCAGTTGACTAGCAGTCATGACCCGGAGTGCCGTGTTGGGAAGGAACCAGAGGCTGCTTCTGAGCTTAGCAGGAAAAGAGCGCAGAGATAAATTAGGAGTCGTTGCCAGTGGGTGTGTGAAAAAAGAGGACTTAGTCTCTCGGTCCTATTTTTGCCTATTCTGTTGTGACCTGAGAGGCACAATAAAGTGAGGAAATCCTTAACATAAACATATAACGTGGTTGCGGAGAAAGAGAAGTGACGGTCCAAGGCTGGGTGGAACTAGGAAGATCCAAGGAGGTCTGTTGTTGGGAGATGTAAACGCAGAGAGAGAGAGAGGCTTTGAGCAATCAGAGGAGGGGGATGGAGGAGTGATGGAGGAGGGTCTGAGGTTTGGGCACAGGCTGGGAGGTGAGGGTGGGAGGGAACATGGCCAATCACTACCTAGCCCCCTTCCTCCAGCCAGAGCTCAGAGATTCCTCTTTCATTACCTCCCCCTTCCATAGGCACCAAACTGGACAGCTCCGGTGTGGCCTTTGCTGTGGTGGGGGCCTGCCAGGCTCTGGGTCTCCGGGATGTCCACCTGGCCCTGTCTGAGGACCACGCCTGGGTTGTGTTTGGGCCCAATGGAGAGCAGACAGCTGAGGTCACCTGGCATGGCAAGGGCAATGAGGACCGAAGGGGCCAGACAGTCAACGCGGGTGTGGCTGAGCGGGTATTGCCTCCTCCCCCTGCTCCCTTCACACTCCCAGCCCAAGCCACCCAAGGGGCTGTGCTTTCCTGAGCCCCTCTCCTTATTGCCACCTAAACATGTCAGGAAGGGGACACAGAAGGGCCCCTTTCCTGGCGGTCATTCCCTGGAGCAGGCACAGGTGGGGCATCATGAGCCATCTGGTCTTGTCCTCTCCCAAGAGCTGGCTGTACCTGAAAGGATCATACATGCGCTGTGACCGCAAGATGGAGGTGGCATTTATGGTGTGCGCCATCAACCCTTCCATTGACCTGCACACGGACTCCCTGGAGCTGCTGCAGCTGCAACAGGTATATGCCTGTGGGAACCTGGGCAGCTGCAGCAGGTGAGGTGTGGCCATGGGGCCCTGGGCAGGGGCACTTTTCCTCCCCCCTTTTTTTGGTTAATCCTCACATTGATTTTTAGAGAGAGTGGAAGTGTGGGGGAGGGACAGAGAGAAACATTGATGTGAAAGAGACACATGGATTGGTTGCCTCCCTCACTCCCCTTGATCAGGGCCAGGGAGCAAGTCTGCAACCGGGGTAAGTGCCCTTGACTGGAATTGAACCCGAGACCCTTCAGTCCCTGGGCCAACGCTCTATCCACTGAATCAGACTGGCTGGGGCTCAGCTTCCCCTTTTGCAACATGGTTAACAATTCCTGGCCCAGTCTTTCCCAGGGCTCTGGGGAGAGTGGTGGTAAGACATGAAAGGACTTTGACTCCAGTAAGGGGCTGGTTTCTAAATTCTGGCCTTTTCTATCTGGTGGGAGATCCCTGCTGATGTTGGACGCCACTTTGCCTGGTAGACTGAGGACTTCTCAACCCCTCCCCCCCAGCTCACATTTCTCTCTTTGGCCTGTAGAAACTGCTCTGGCTGCTCTATGACCTGGGACATCTGGAAAGGTCAGTAGGGGGAAGTGGCCAGGCTGGGCCTTCAGGGCTGGGTGGCTAGGCGGAGCTGGACTCATGAACTTTTCCCAGGTACCCCATGGCGCTGGGGAACCTGGCAGATCTGGAGGAGCTGGAGCCCACCCCTGGCCGGCCAGACCCACTCACCCTTTACCACAAGGTGGGGATATCTCGGGAGGGTACAGAAGGGAGACCCAATAGTGGCTGGGGTTCCCTTCTACCTGGGAACTGGGAGGGGGCACATGAGAGAAGATCTTGGTGTGTATTGGGCATTACCACCCATCTTGTATTTACCATGTACATATTCAGTGCTGTCTGCCTCTCATTGTCCCTCCTGGAGTGTAACAGTTGTCAGATGTGGGAGCATTGAGGAGGGGGTGTTAACTTGGTGGGAGTGGAGGTAGAAGGGACATTGGGCTGGGCTTGGAAGGCTTTGGTGTTTGTGTAGGAGTGTGTGGGAAAGCCTGGGAAAGGGAATGCCCTGAGCTTGGAGGACGGACCCCTCCCCTTCCCTAGGCTTTGTTCTGCATTCTGGCCCAGGCCTCACCAGCAGCCTTGCAGACATGGAGGAGCAACTGGTAGAGCGGATGGCAGGGGGTAGAGGTGGAACTGGAGATGGGACTCTGGGCTCTTGGCTATTTCGCATTCTGGGTGTGATCTGACAGGACATTCCTGCCAAACGGTACAGCTGGGGGTTGCCTCCCTGAGGGCCCTCTGCTCTATCCCTAGGGCATTGCCTCAGCCAAGGCTTACTACCGGGATGAGCACATCTACCCCTACATGTACCTGGCTGGCTACCACTGTCGCAACCGCAATGTTCGTGAAGCCCTGCAGGCCTGGGCCGACACGGCCACTGTCATCCAGGAGTGAGGATCCTTCACCCCCCCTGTCCTACTAGGGCCTTAGTCCATCCTTTCTTCCTCTTTCGCCCAATTCCCACTCATCCTTATCCAGGAGTGAGGCCTGGGTCCCAAGCCCCATCCCTTCCTCTAGTCTGGGCAGCCAAGGCTACTGTCACCCAGGAGGTAGGGATCCCTAATGAGAGCCCCACACCTTTCCCTCCCTCCCCTCTCCTCCTAATTGCCAGCCACCATCATCCAGCAGCAAACCCTGCACCCCCTGCCCCATGCCCCCCTCCTCACTCTGGCTCTGGGCTGATACAGACACCATGATTTCGGAGTGAGGACCCCAACCACTCACCCAGTCCCTAGATGATCAAAGGAAAAGAAGCCTGGGCTCCATTCCCCCCCCCCCCGCCCCCAGGTCCCGGGGGTTCCCAGCATGGTGGAGGCCCCACGGTGCCCTCCTGCTCCCACAGCTACAACTACTGCCGGGAAGACGAGGAAATCTACAAGGAGTTCTTTGAAGTAGCCAATGATGTCATCCCCAACCTGCTGAAGGAGGCAGCTAGCCTGCTGGAGGCTGGCGAGGAGCGGCCGGGGGAGCAGACCCAGGTGAAGGGCTCCCCCTGTGCCCACCTTCCCACCTGCCAGGGCTCCGAGTCACAGGACATGGGACTGCTGCCCTCGCGGGGACTGAGTGAGGAAGGTGGCCCAGCACACAGCAGCCAGGGTTTGAGGGAGCTGAGGGTGCCTTAGGGGTTTCTACCCCATTCCTTCAGGTAAATGGGGTGAAGCCCATCTCTTTCATGCCAAGATTTCGTATTCAGTTGTGGGGGGTGGGATGGAGGTAAGGGGCGGTTCCCTCTTTTCTCTGAATCCTGGCTAAGAACTGGTTCTATAAAAGGAAGGCGGCTCTGAGAATTCTCCCCGATGCTCACCTCTTAGGGAGCCAGGACTCTGCTTAGATGAGCGGCTTGGCCTAGCCCTCTGATACAGGGTGTAAGGGGTTCTGATCTGTGCCTCCTTTCCCCCTTGCCCAGGGCACCCAGAGCCAGGGGTCTGCCCTCCAGGACCCAGAGTGCTTCGCCCATCTGCTCCGGTTCTACGATGGCATCTGCAAATGGGAAGAAGGCAGCCCCACGCCCGTGCTGCACGTGGGCTGGGCCACCTTCCTTGTGCAGTCCCTGGGGCGTTTCGAAGGACAGGTGAGGGGCAGCTGTGCAGGGGTCCGAGGAGGAGCCAGAGCCTGGGCGGCCCTGAAGGGGATCTGCTCCTCGGGGTGCATGAGACAGGCCGCAACCTGCTGGCACCTTGCCCTCAGCTCGCTCTCCCTACCGGCCCAGGTGCGGCAGAAGGTGCGGATAGTGAGCCGGGAAGCAGAGGCCGCAGAGGCCGAGGAGCCCTGGGGCGAGGAAGCCCGGGAAGGCCGGCGGCGAGGCCCGCGGCGGGAGTCCAAGCCCGAGGAGCCCCCGCCGCCCAAGAAGCCGGCGCTGGACAAGGGCCCGGGCGCGGGGCAGGGCATGGTGCCGGGACCCCCCCGGAAGCCCCCAGGGACGGTCCTGAACAATGCCCGCGGCCCCGAAGGCGGCAGCACGGCCCCGGCGCCTGCACCAGCCGCGTCGCCGCCGCCAGAGGGTCCGGTGCTCACTTTCCAGAGCGAGAAGATGAAGGGCATGAAGGAGCTGCTGGTGGCCACCAAGATCAACTCGAGCGCCATCAAGCTGCAGCTCACCGCGCAGTCGCAGGTGCAGATGAAGAAGCAGAAGGTGTCTACGCCCAGCGACTACACGCTCTCCTTCCTCAAGCGGCAGCGCAAGGGCCTCTGACCGGCGCCTCGGGACTCCAGCCAGTCCCCGGGCCGGTCCGCGGTCCCCGTCGAGGCCCCGCCCAGCGCCCTCCGCCCCAGCCAATGGGGCCGCGGCCCGGCCTCCAGGCCCCACCCCCACCCCTACCCGGAACCGGGGCTCGGTCCGGACCCAGAGTCAGACTACCCCGCGCTCGCCATCGGAACATAGAACCCGTCCCGGCCTCCCAGCTGGCGATGGAAGCTTCGCGGGGCCTCAGGCCCCACCTCAGACCGCGGCTCCGGCCGCAGCCTGACCAGTGCGCTCTGGGTCCCCCTCACCCGGGACCGAAGTTTCACCCCGCAGTCCAGACGCGCAGGTCCCACCTCCAGCCCGGGGACCTAGGACCCGACCCGGCTCGGAGAGCGTTCCCGCACTCAGAGTTCTGTCCCTCGGAACCCAAGCCCCGACCCCACAGAATGAAGAAGGGGCGCTCCCAGGATTCGGAGCTCCCAGCTCCCTCCCTTCCGGCTCCCAGCCCGGGACTCAAACCCCCCAGCCTGTGCACCCCGAACGCCGCCCCTTCCCACCAACGGGCTCCAGATGAGAGCAGCCCCCTCTTCCGGCCCTCGGAACCCTCCCTGGGCCCGGCCGTCTGGGGGCCCCGGGGGCATCTGCAGGGGCTTGCCAGTGGGTGGGGGAGCCTGACCTCTGTTTTGTACATAGATTTATTTTTCAGTTTCAAGGAAGATGAATACATTTTGTTAAAAAAAAGTACATGTCTCTTTCATTTGGGAATTTGGGGGGTGGGGGTGGAGTGCCCTCTCTCCTCTGCCTTCGGGCTCGCCTCCTGTAGGACGCAGGGACCAGCGGCTCCGCGGGGCTTCGGGGCTTCCCCTTCCTGCCCAGGGCCTGTCCCGCGGGCGCCTCCTCCCGGCCGGGCGGCGGGGCATCCCCTGCCTGGCCCCGCCCCAGGCCCCGGCCCCGCCCAGCGGCCTCCGAGCCACCGGCGCCCGCCCCGCCCCGCCCCGCCCCGCGCCGCCCCGCGCCGGCTCCGGCTCCGGCTCCGCGGCTCGCGTCCTCCCGCCCGCCGGCCCGCCGGCGCCGGGCCATGGCGCTGCTGCGGGACGTGTCGCTGCAGGACCCGCGGGACCGCTTCGAGCTGCTGCAGCGCGTGGGGTCCGGGACCTACGGCGACGTCTACAAGGTGCGCCGGCGGCTGGACGGGCGGGGGAGGGCGAGGAGGTAGCCCGCTCCGTGCCCTGCGCGGATCCGGCCCCCGGCCCCGCCCCCTCCTCATCCCGCTGCTCCCACTGTCCCATTAGGCCCGCGACACCGTCACGTCCGAACTGGCCGCGGTCAAGATCGTCAAGCTGGACCCAGGTGAGGGCCGGGCCGGGCCTCCGCGCGGGAGGAAGGGCAGGGAGCCCGGCGCGCGGGGCGGAGAGTTGACACTTCGGAGGCCGCTGAGAGGCAGCCCCCGGGGGTGGTGTCCCCGGCACCTGTCTGTCCTGGAGGGAGGCAGAACTCAGGGGTCCTTGGAAGAGGAGGGCGCTGAGTTAGGGCGACGCCTCTGAGCTCCTCCCCCCACCCCCGATGCCCTGTGCTCCCCAGGGGACGACATCAGCTCCCTCCAGCAGGAGATCACTATCCTGCGTGAGTGCCACCACCCCAACGTGGTGGCCTACATTGGCAGCTATCTCAGGTGAGGCCGCGGCCCCTGCCCCTGCCCGCCCCCGGCGGCCCCGTGTGGCCCTGCCCTGTGCCCACCGGCGCTGTGTTCCCCCAGGAATGACCGCCTGTGGATCTGCATGGAGTTCTGCGGAGGGGGCTCCCTGCAGGAGATTTACCATGGTGCGGGCCAGGACTCCGGCCCCACAGGGCACGGGCTGCTGCTGCTGCTTTCCTTCCACAGTCTACGTCCCCCCCTCACCCCCAACCTGTGGCAGGAGGGGAGAGCTGGGGCCCAAGGCTCCTCCTCGCTGGCTGTGTGACCTTGAGAGAAATAACTGCCTTTCCCTGGGCTCCGCGTCCCAGACGCCTGTGGCTTCCTGGAGGGAGGGTGGCCTGGGAGGGTCAGCATGTCCCCCAGACCTCCATGCCAGCTCTTACCCTTCCCTTTCAGCCACTGGGCCCCTGGAGGAACGGCAGATTGCCTACGTCTGCCGAGAGGCACTGAAGGTAGCTGGGCCCGTAAGGCTGCTCACACCCCAGCGCCCAGGAGCTGTGGGCAGGGAGCCCAGCTGGCCAGTGTGGGGGGCGGAGTGCCTCAGGCAGGGCTGGCGTGAGGGGCGGTGGGTCCTGGGAGAAGGGGCCCCAACCCTGTTGCCGGAAGCAGCCCATTTCCCTCTTGGCTCAGTCACTTCCTGTTTGGGGAGAGGGGAGGAGGAAGCGGCTTGGGTGGGGGGCCCAGTCCTCAGAGGGCTCAGGAAAGGTGGGATGTTGCTGGGTAGCTGCTCTCAGGGGCTCTCCTTTGTCCCCAGGGGCTGCACCACTTGCATTCTCAGGGGAAGATCCACAGAGATATCAAGGTAGGGGTCTGGCTTTGGGCACTGGAGGAGGGAGGAGGGAGGAGGAGGCTCTCGGGAGCTCCAGATGGGATTCTCTCTTCTCCGTTCCTCCAGGGCGCCAACCTTCTCCTCACCCTCCAGGGAGATGTCAAGCTGGGTCAGTACCCCGGGGACAGGATCAGGGTGAGGGTCTGTGGGAGCTGCGTTCAAGTGCTGGGTGTCCTTGGGCAAGTCACTTTCCAGCTTGGGCCTCAATCTCCCCATTGAGAAAAGCGGAAGAGTCTTCCCTCCCTACTACAAGCTGGATGTGGTTGGGTCTGCATGGAGTCCAACGTGTGGCCTGGCACTTGGTCAGCGATTGAAGGTGGTTGGCCCTTCCCAGGAGGGGGCCCCGGCCCTGGCAGCTGTAGCTGAACTTGGTCTGCCTGTTGTCTGAACCTGCCAGCTGCATCCTGAGTCTGAGCCTTAGAGGTGGGTGGGGCGTGGCAGCCAGAGGGCGGGTTCCAGGAGCTCTCTCTCCCTGCAGCTGACTTTGGGGTGTCGGGCGAGCTGACGGCATCTGTGGCTAAGAGGAGGTCTTTCATTGGGACTCCATACTGGTGAGGCTGCGTCTCGGGCTGAGGCGGTAGGGGCCACAGGTGGGGCACCCGGCTATCTCATCTGTGACCCCACCTCTAGGATGGCCCCCGAGGTGGCCGCTGTGGAGCGCAAAGGTGGCTACAACGAGCTGTGTGACGTCTGGGCCCTGGGCATCACAGCCATTGAGCTGGGCGAGCTGCAGCCCCCTCTGTTCCACCTGCACCCCATGAGGTCAGTTGAACACTTGCCCCTTGCCTGACCCCTGGGGCCCTGTTGACCCCCAGCTCCTGACCTTTTGCTGTCCATAGGGCCTTGATGCTCATGTCCAAGAGCAGCTTCCAGCCGCCCAAGCTGAGGGACAAGACTCGCTGGTGAGGCCCATGTTCCTTGCTGGGCCCCCCTTTTCAGTCAGTCCTCAGGGGAGCAGAGGAGCCATCTGCCAGCTCCCAGGGCGCAGCCTCAAGAGCCCTGCCCTCTGGTATTCTGCAGACCATCCGTGGGAGGGGCCTGGGGCGCATCTCGGGGCCATGGCTGGCGTGGACGGTGGTTGTTGATGGAGGAGCTTCCATGTCGCAACAGCAGTATTGCTCAGGCCGGCTGCCCCTGGCCTCGGGCTGGCCCTTTCCTGGGCAGGCCCAGCAGACTCCTCTGGAGTGGCAGCAGGGGGCAGTTGGCAGGATGCCCTGCCTGAGGGCTGACCTGAGTCTGGGGGCTCTTGTGCCCACTAGGACCCAGAATTTCCACCACTTCCTCAAGCTGGCCTTGACCAAGAACCCCAAGAAGAGGCCAACAGCAGAGAAGCTTCTACAGGTGAGAGGCAGGGGCTGGGGGCAGGGGCTCAATGCTTGAAAGCAGAGTCCTGGGGGCCAGAGACCAACCTGAGCCCCCCTCCATCCTCCAGCACCCATTCACAACGCAACAGCTCCCTCGGGCTCTCCTCACACAGCTGCTGGACAAGGCCAGCGACCCCCACCTGGGTGCCCTCTCCCTGGAGGACTGTGACCTGGAGGTGAGTGGGGCTGGGGAGGGGAGTCTTGGCCTGGCCTGGTTGTAGGGAGTGCGGAGGTGACATAGGCCAAGGTCCCTTTAGCTGGAATATTTCCAGCATAAGGAGCTTCCCTCCAGGTGAGCCACCCACTAGGAATCTTCCCTGAGCTGGCCTTGCCTCCTGTACTGTCCCTTGGTGGGTGCCCGCCCTTGACCCAGGCTGACCGTGACCCTCGCTTGGCCATCTGCTCTCTGTGTGATCTTTGGCCAGTTATTTGCCTCTGTGTGCTGGTTTTCTCAATTATGGAGTGAAGGTGCCGTTTAATCTCATGATGATCTACAGAGTGTGTGTGTAAAGCACATTGGAGGTGGGGCGAGGTGCGTGCTGGGTGTGTGTCCACTGTTTGTGTTCCTTCTTAGACTTACGACATGTTTCCAGACACCATTCACTCCCGGGGTCAGCACGGCCAGGCTGAGAGGACCCCCTCAGAGATCCAGTGTAAGTCAGGGGGAGGGGCTGTGTGTGGATTTGGGGGGCTGTGTGTGGATTTGGGGGGCTGTGTGTGGATTTTCTGGGGGGCTGTGTGTGGATTTGGGGGGCTGTGTGTGGATTTTCTGGGGGGCTGTGTGTGGATTTGGGGGGCTGTGTGTGGATTTTCTGGGGGGCTGTGTGTGGATTTTGGGGGCTGTGTGTGGATTTTCTGGGGGGCTGTGTGTGGATTTGGGGGGCTGTGTGTGGATTTTCTGGGGGGCTGTGTGTGGATTTGGGGGGCTGTGTGTGGATTTTCTGGGCGGCTGGCTGTGTGAGTGGATTTGATATGAGTGTGAGGGTAAGTCTTCATTCCCCCCTAATCTACGTACACTGGGCACCCCAGTTCACCAGGTGAAGTTTGGCGCCCCACGCAGGAAGGAAACGGACCCACTACCTGAGCCGGTGAGGCTGGCTGTGCGGGAGGGGGTGCAGGGGTGGGCTGGGTGCTGTGCTGGAGGGCGAGCATCTCATCAGAGGGTCTTTGAATCGCTGGCCCTTGGGCCTGGGGAAGCTGTCCAAGCAGGTTTGTCCCGCCCAGGGACATGGGAGGCTGGGGGCTCCTTCCAGGGCCCAGTTCTGGACAGTCATCTGGAATGTGGCGAGGGGACCACACACGGCCGAGCCCCCATCCCTCCCTTTCAGCACAGTTCTCTCCGCCTCGATCTCTGCCTGTCACTGGCTGCCTGACTCACGTCTCTGCTGCCTCTGCTGCCTCGCTGTCTCGTTATCAGCATCTCGTCACCTGCTCAGTCTGTCTCTCTGCCGGCTCTCTGGCGTCTCTGCCTCATTCTCCGCTGTTTGCCTGCCTCTTTCACAATCTCTTTGCCTCTCATTGTCTTCCTCTCTCTCTCACAAGCCTCTCGCCTATTTCCGTCTCACTTTCCATCTGTCTGTCTTCTCTCTCTCCCACAGCCTCTTGATCACCCTCTCACATTGCCTTTCTGTCTCTCTCCCCATCTTCCTGCCTCGGTTTCCCCACAGTGGGAAGAGGAGTGGACCCTGCTGGGCAAGGAGGAGCTGAGCGGGTGAGTGAGGGAGGGAAGCTGCCGGAGTGGGCGGGGGCGCAGGGAGGGCTGCACCCTGACCTTCCCCTCCCTGCCAGGAGCCTGCTGCAGTCAGTCCAGGAGGCCCTGGAGGAAAGGTGAGGGCTGGGCCTGGAGGCGAGGGGCAGACAGTGGGCCCAGTCACAGCTCACACCTCATTTCCCTCTGATTTGCCCGCCTAGGAGCCTGACCATCCGGCCAGCCTTGGAACTCCAGGTGCGGGCGGAGGGAAGCTGGGGCCGGGGTGGGGACAGTGCTGTCGAGGGTGCAGCTGGGATGGGACCAGTTTACAAGGTGACCTGCTAACAGCTGGGCTGGGCCCCCGGACCCTCCCCCCAGGAGCTGGACTCTCCAGACGATGCCGTAGGAACCATCAAGCGGGCCCCCTTGGGGCCAGCCCCACATGAGCCTCCAGCTGAGGACTCTTTGTCCAGCCCCCCAGGTGAGTCCCAGGCTCGGGGGACCAGGAAGCAGGCCCGGGGCGGGGGGTGGGGGGCAGGAGAGGGCCTGGTGGGGAGGCTGGGCCTGGAATGTACCCTGGGTCTGTGCTTGCAGGAACCCCACCCCGACCTCTCTCAGGCTCGGATAGCCCCCCGCCTCTCCCCACTGCCTGGGCCACCATGAAGCACCAGGAGGATCCTGAGGTGAGGGGGCCGCAGAGGGACTGGGGAGATGGGAGGCCACGGGGGCACATCGTCCTGACTCCGCCTTCCCTCCCAGAGATCGTCTTGCCATGGGCTGCCCCCGACCCCCAAGGTGCACGTAAGTGTCCGCCCGCCGCCCGCAGCCCCACCGCCCACCACCCGGAGCTTCCTTACCAGCCTCTTGCCTCCCCCAGATGGGTGCCTGCTTCTCCAAGGTCTTCAATGGCTGCCCCCTGCGGATCCATGCTGCTGTCACCTGGATTCACCCTGGCACCCGGGGTAGGCCGGGGGCGGGCAGGAAGCAGGAGCCAGGGAATCCCCAGCTTGGGCCAGGGCTCCCGACTGACCTCTGACCCTGCACTCAAACTGCAGATCAGTTCCTGGTGGTGGGGGCCGAGGAAGGCATCTACACCCTCAACCTGCATGAACTGCACGAGGACACACTGGAGAAGGTGAGGCCCGGCTGGCTGCGGAGGGCGGAGGGCCTGGGGGGCCTGGGGTGCTGACCGCCTGTCCATCTGTCGCTCTGTGGCCTGCAGCTGATCTCACACCGCTGCGCCTGGCTCTACTGTGTGAATAATGTGCTGCTGTCACTCTCAGGTACACATTGGAGCAGGCGGAGGGTGGGGGAGACAGGGGGGCACCCTGCCCGCCAGCGCTCTGAGCCCCCCTCTCTCCTTGGCAGGGAAATCCGCACACATCTGGTCCCACGACCTCCCGGGCCTGTTTGAGCAGCGGCGACTGCAGCAGCAGGTTCCCCTCTCCATCCCCACCAACCGCCTCACCCAGCGCATCATCCCCAGGTTGGGGACCCCAGGGGTGCAGGGGAGAGGGGCGTAGCGGGGAGGCAGAGGGGCAGAGCCAGAGTTGGACTCTAGCCGTGCTTGTCCCTGGGACCTTAGATCTCAGACCTGCTGTGATCTTAGACCTGTCACTTTGCCTCTCTGAGCCCGTTTCCTCATCTGTCAGTGCATTGAGAGCCTCCCCTCCCCTGACCCCAGGCCTGTTGGCAGGCAAGAAGGAAGTAGTGGATGTGAAATTGCTTTGCAGTGTGGGAGCTGTGGTTCTTAGGACGTGGGGCAAACGTTTACTGAGCACTTAGTACGCGCTAGGACTAGGTCTCAGGCGGGGCTTGGAGACTACGATCAAATGAGTCAGTCCTTGGGACTCAGTACCTGGCATTGAGCTGAACTGGGGGTGGGGGTGGGGGTGGGGAGGCCGGGAGGGGCCCGGAGGCCTCAGAGAGGGCAGGTGAGCTCATGGCGTTTGGAAGTGCACAGAGGTCTTCCCTGCAGAGGGAAGAGCAAGTTCGAATGCGGTCGGCCCGGAGGTGTGAGGTGTTGGGCCTTTGGGAGGCAGGTGGAGTGGCCTGAGAGGGAGCTGCACAGGTGGCAGGGGGCGGAGCTCCCTTCGATGCCAGGCCCAGGGTCTGAGCTCTGTCCAACTGGCAGCAGTGCTGTGAGCATTTTAGAAGGACCCCTCTGTATGTCAGAGGGAGATGACCTAGAAGGGCCCTGTGGCCACAGTGAGGCCCTTGGCTTTGACTCAGAGCTGCCCGAGGGCCGCTGCGGAGCTGTGTGCGCCGAGTCTTCACGGAATCACTCCAGCTGTTGTGTTGAGAATAGACCGGAGGGGATGAGGGTGGAAGCAGGAGACCTGTCAGGAGGCGGTTGAAAGAATCAGATGGGAGATGGCGGCTTGGGTTGGGGGAGCAGGGAAAGACGTGATAAACGGTCGGATTCTGGCTTTAATTTGAAAGTTGAACCAACGGGATTTCCTGACAGTTGGTGGATGGAAGAGAAAGAGGAGGCAAGGTTCCTGGCTGGGCAACGGAAGGATGGAGCTGTCAGCAGCTGTGGGTGGAGCAGAGCTCCATGTGTCACACTGAGTTTGAGACATGCAAGCGGGACCTGTCAGCTGTTGGCTGAGCGAGGTGGAGGCTCGAGGGGGTGGCCGGGCTGTGGGCGTAGCTGTTGTTGTGACCAGGTGGTGGTGGACGCCTGTGGGCCAGGCGGGGAGGCCAGGCCAGTGGCTCCACAGCTGGGGAGATGCCCTGCCTGCAGCGGACTCACGCCAGGACCACATCTGCAGCCCCGGCCTCGGGGCTTCCTGAGCTCAGTCCCCAAGCCAGTCTTTGCTTTGGCCCAGGACCTACAGGAAACAGGCCCATGAGAGCCCGTGTCACAGGCAGCTTGGGGTGTGTGTTTGGGACATCACAGAGTCCCAGCGTCCATTTCACATGTAAAGAGCGGAGAACCAGAATGGCTTTGGAGGAAAAAATCAAACACAGAAACATCTGCTGAAGGCCAGTTGGGGAAGAGAGTGGGAGGAACAAGGGGAGAGAGAGGAGTGAGGACAGGGGCAGAGAAAGACAGACAGACAGGCAGAGAAAGACAGACAGGCAGGCAGGCGTTGGCTTCCTCGGCGGGGCCCACATCCTGGCAGAGGGCAGACAGGGCTGGGGTCCCTGCGAGGTGGTGGCAGCACTGCTGATGTGTAGCCCTGTTCCCCAGAGAAAGATACAGGCTCAGCAAGTCCCTTAGGGGCTTAGGGGACAGACAGGAACCAAGGCAAGGACCCCGCTTCTTCCCGGGCACCAAGGTGAGCCAGCACTGGCCGCCCAGGGCCGTGGACTCGGCGAAAACAGCTGGGGGCAGGCCTTTTGCCTTTTCCTGCCAGTCTTCATCGCTGGGCCCGTTGGCTCATCCATGACCCGGGTCCTGTGGGGCCGGGATGGGATGTGAGCACTGGCTGCCTAGTGGAGCTGGAGCTGCATCATCTCTTCGTTCATTTCTCCGTTTCCAGTGATTGGAAATAGGTGGGAAAGTAGTAACACGGGGTGATAACAGCTAGCCCTGTGTGAGTGCACGAGATAGGCCAGGCTCTGCTGTGTGAACCCATGGAATCCTCACTGGGACCCTACGAGGAGGGTGGCCCGTCATCCCATTCTACAGATGAGGGAATCGAGGCATGGGGAGGCGGTGACTTGCTCAGAGTCACACAGTTAGAGGTAATCCTGAGATCTGAACCCCTGGACTGGACGGACACTCCAGGCTGTAGAGGTGGGTGCTGCAGCCATGAGACCGGCTTCCGCCCCCTGCCTCTCACAGCTGTGGTTCACAGCAAGTCGCTGTGCCTCTCTGAGCCTGAGTCTCTTCCCTGTAAGGCAGAGAAGGTGACAGTACCCACCTCTCGGGGCTCTGTCGGGCCTCACCTATGTATGATGTGTGCTCTGGTTGTCACCCCTCCAGGCGCTTTGCCCTGTCCACCAAGATTCCTGACACCAAAGGCTGCCTGCAGTGTCGTGTGGGTAAGAGCTGGGCTGGACGGACCAGGGAGGGGCTTGGGTGCGGGCCCAGCCATGCCCACCGCCTGCCCCTCTTACAGTGCGGAACCCCTACACGAGCAGCACCTTCCTGCTGGCCGCCCTGCCCGCCAGCCTGCTCCTGCTGCAGTGGTACGAGCCGCTACAGAAGTTCCTGCTGCTGAAGGTGTGGGGCGGGGGGGTGGGGAGACAGGATGAGGAGGGGGAGGCCAAGGGGACCCTCCGGCAGGGGACAGGGCGGCTTGGGGAAGAAATGAAGACCCGAGCACCCTTGCTGCCCCCAGAACTTCTCCAGCCCCTTGCCCAGCCCAGCAGGGATGCTGGAGCCGCTGGTCCTGGATGGGAAGGAGCTGCCGCAGGTGTGTGTGGGGGCCGAGGGCCCTGAGGGGCCTGGCTGCCGTGTCCTGTTCCACGTGCTGCCCCTGGAGGCCGGCCTGACACCTGATGTGCTCATACCACCTGGTAAGCGGGAGGGCTGGGCGGGGGTGTGTGTGTGTGTGTGTGTGTCCACGGAAACCTGAGGGTCCTGAGCGCCCAGCCTCCCTGCAGCTGGGCTCCCTAAAGGATGTCCTTACCAGTGGTTCTCAACCTTCTGGCCCTTTAAATACAGCTCCTCATGTTGTGACCCAACCATAACATTATTTTCGTTGCTACTTCATAACTGTCATGTTGCTACTGTGATGAATCATCATGTAAATATCTGATATGCAGGATGGTCTTAGGCGACCCCTGTGAAAGGGTCGTTCGACCGCCAAAGGGGTCGCGACCCACAGGTTGAGAATCGCTGCCTTAGACCAAAGGGCTTGGCAGCTAAGAAAAAACTGACCGACGCTGCCGGCGCCGCAGGCACAGACCAGCCGGGCAAGTCGGCTCAGAGGCTCCGTTCTGAGCAAGGAAGCAGGACACGTGGTGTGGGGCAGCTCCTGGGAGCAGAGTGGGTGGCGGTGGGCAGAGGAGGAGGAAGGTGCCCTGAACGGAGGCCCTGCTGTGTCCCAGGCTCCGAGCCAGGGGTCTAACGCACAGGATTTCATTCTCGATCCCCACAACGGCCCTGCAAGGTTGGCATCTTCATGCCTGTGTTACGGATGAGGAGACCGAGGCTCAGAGATTCAAGGTCACACAGCAACTGAGTCCCAGAGCCTGGTTCTCCTGACTCCGGAGCCCACCCTCCCCGCTCCCCGGGCTCCCCACTGCCTCTGAGCCGCAGTTCCCCAGCTGTGCAGGGAGGTTAGGCATCCTGACCTCCCAGGCTGTACGAATGAAATGCACTTGTGGCCCAGGGCTGCCTGAGACTGTCCCCCATGTCCTCCTCTTGGGGCCACGGCAGGGTTGGTGGCTCATGTCTCCCTTCTCTGCCTATAGAGGGGCTCCCAGGCTCGGCCCAGCAGGTGGTCCAGGTGGACAGGGACACAGTTCTCGTCTGCTTTGACCGTGAGTGCCCTGGGGTTAGGGCTTCGGACAGGGGAGGCGGGTGGTGAGGGAGGCCAACTGGGTCCCCTCCCCAGAAGGGAGCCACCCCAGCCCCGCCCACCTGCCCTCTCCCGGTGCAGGCTGCGTGAGGATTGTCAACCTGCTGGGTGAGCCTACGGCCACACTGGCTCCTGTGCTGACCTTTGACTTCCCCATTGAGACTGTGGGTGAGTGAGCCAGACAGGGTGGGGGCTGGAGTACCCCAGGCCTTTCAGCCCGCAGCAGGGCAAGGAGTCAGGTCCCCTAGCCCCTCATAAGGGTCGTCCTGGTCACCTGCGGTCCTCGAGGACCCCTCTGCCCGGGGAAGCCCCCACCTTCAGGGCAGGCCCAGGGCTGATGGCAGCCCGGCCCCTCCCAGTGTGTCTGCAGGACAGCGTGCTGGCCTTCTGGAGCCACGGAATGCAAGGCCGCAGCCTGGACACCAACGAGGTGAGTGGGACTCAGGAACCGAACCTGGCTGCCCTTGACCCAGTTGTGTCCACCTCTTCGGAGAGGACCCGCCGGAGTGGCCTCAGTGGCCCTTTTCTTCCCAGGTGACCCAGGAGATCACAGACGAGACGAGGGTCTTCCGAGTGCTTGGGGCCCACAGGTAGGACACGGCGCTTGGCCTCCATTCAGAGGCCCCTGCGGCCAGGTGGCCGTGCCCACGGGTCCTCTGCCCGGCTCACCTCCGCTTCTCTCGCCTCCAGGGACATCATCCTGGAGAGCATTCCCACCGACAACCCGGGGGCTCACAGCAACCTCTACATCCTCACCGGCCATCAGAGCAGCTACTGAGCAGTGCAGGCCTAGCCAGTGGCACCGCCCCCCGTGCCTTAGCTGCAGTCCATTAGACAGAGGGGCCCCTCCGAGGTCAGCGGAGCCCAGGCCCCCAGCTCTGCTGGGCTGAAGGGCAGAAGTAATCCTGAGAAGTTTGGGGGCTGCGGAGGGGAGGAGCACCCCTCCCGCACCCCTGCAATAACTGGACCAGAGGAAGCTGCTGTCACCTCCCCGCCCCTCCACCCCCCCAGCAGCCCAGGTCCTAGTGCCTGTGGCAGAGGCCCTGGGTCGGGTGGGGGCAGGCCCTGGACGATCCATTCCATGTTGTTCCACATTTCCTTTCCATTCTTCCTGCCAAGAGCCTGCCCCTGCCCCCTGTCCTGGGAACATAATATTTAAAAGAGAGAACTATATTGGTATTAAAGCTGGTTTGACTTTATTCCACTGGTCCTTGTGGGTCAGGGGGACCTAAGCCATGGCCTCACTTCCCTCCTCCTCCTCCCTCCCTCCAGCACGTCTTTCTGTGGCACCAGGTGCTGGGGGTGCACCATGGAAGGGCAGGCCGCCAGTGTTGTGGTGGCTCCCTCATGGGGGTGCAGGCATCAGTGACGGGGAGGCCAGTGTTCCCACCGGGCCTCTCGGGCACTGTCTCTCTGGGCTCCCTTGCTCAGGATGAGCCCTCAGCTCTGCAGTGTGACCTTTGCAGTGTGACTCTCATCCGGGCAGCCCTGCCCCATGTAGGCTCTCACCAGGCAGCCAGGGGCCGGGAGGGGCCAGCCGAGGGCTGCTCCACCCAGCCCCGGGGAGGCCTATGGAGCCAGCCTGCCGTGACCTGCATTTCCTGCCCAGGCCTGGGGCTGCCTCCCTGCCTCCCACCTGTTGCCTGGGTATCGTGTGCTTGGTCAGGCCAGACCGACGGCGTGTGGGCACCATCATCAAGCCAGACTTTGGTGAGATTAGCCAGTGTCCATTAACAAGTATTGCCAGAGGGCCTTCTCAGTGCCAGGCCCTGGGCTCACAGAGGGGCCACCACCAACTGGGGACCAGCCCCCATGAAGGGGCTGTCCTTGCTGGAGTCTGCATCTCGAGGGCACACCCACCACCCATGGCTGACCTCGTGCTTTGCATTGTCCTTCTCCCCCATTTCCCTCTTAAGGGCTCCCTACCCTGGGAGCCTCCTGTTGCCTCAGGCTGACCAGAGCCTTTGGGCCAGTGCAGCCAAGAGGAAGGATGGTAGCTGGCCTTGCAGGAGGGTGGTGCAAGGCAGAACCAGGGCTGCAGCGGGTGGGGGGCCCTGGCTCTGGGAGAAGAGCTGGAGTTTGGCCCCACCATGTCCCTTCTGATATTGAAGGCAAGTGTTTAAGAACTTCTCTACACCTGGTGGGCTGTTGGGAGGTACTTGATGAGTGAGTGGTGGGTAGATGGCAGCTTATGTGAAGAGCCCGTAGCAGCCAAGTCCCTACAGCCCTTGGCAGGGGCCCCAGGCAATCCCATGGCTGTCATAGTGTCCCCCTGTCCACACTCCAGCAGAGCCCCCGCTGCTCTGACTCCTAGTGACTGGGTTTCTCAGCTGAAATGGGGAGTCAGCCCTGTGCACTGGGCGCACTCACCTGTGTTCTCTGATCGCCAAAGGGGCGAGTTCAGAAGGTGAGGCTGCCCCGCGTGGAGAGCATCTCAGGCCGAATGGGGGTGAGAGGGCTGTGCTTCCTGACTTTCCATTTCCTAGATTTCCTGGTGGAGGTGGAGGGTTAGCTGAGGAGCCAGTAGTGGAGGTGAGAGCCCTGTCAGCAGAGGCTCCTGACCTCAGGTACCCAGGGAGGACGGATCTGCCCCCGGAGCACCAAGCGGCAGACAGTACCACCTCATGGCAGGTCTCCCCAGTCCTGGGCTGCCAGCCTGGTCTGAAAAGGGGAGGTGGTTGGGGACTCTCGGAGTCTAATGTGCCAAGGAGGGGGTCTGGGAAAAGCTAGCACTCTGATAAAACATCTGCTGATGGCAAAGGCTGGCCACAAGCCAGAGAAAGATCAAGAAGCCAGGAAATATGCGCTGAAAGACTAAAACTGTAGCCAGCTCAGCCTCCTCCCCGTAACACCACAGCAGCACCGCCACTGCTCGCACCGCCCGCCCGCCGACATCTGCCTGGTGCCCTGGGCTGGTGCTCGGCCGGGTGGGTGTTCTCTCACGCACTACAGGTTCCATTCCCAGTCAGGGCATTTCTCGCTCCCTCTACTTTCTAAAAATCAATAAAAATACTTAAAATAAATAAAATCTGTCCTTGATCAGACAGAGGGGGAGAGCTTTCCATGATCAGTGCCTTCCCCTCTCCCCCCCCTTTTTTAATAGACAGTGGTATTCCATTATAGAGGTTTCCCATAACGTGTTAATTTACTGTAATTAGATCCCCACTGATGGGAATTTGTTTCTATTATTTTGGAATTAAAAACGATGCTGCAATAAATATGCCAAATGCCACTGGCATCGCCAAGTGTCCATGAGGACAAATCCCTGGAGTGGCGCGGCAGGGTGCCCTCCCTGGGCAGGAGCCTCTGGGATGGGTCGGATCCGCCTCTCAGCCATTCCACGGGTGAGTGCAGAGGTGTGGGCGGCCCAGGCGTCCAGGTAGCCGGCCCATACACCAGCCTAGTGAGGGTCAAGAGGAGAGGTGACAACGCTCACTGAGCCACGCCCAGCACCTGGCCACTGCCTGGCGCATGCCTTCCTCGGGAAGGAATGAGCGTGTTGTGAAGAGGGCCCTGGAGTCGGGCCCCTGGGCTGGGTGAGCTTGCTGAGCCATGTCTTCCTGGGTGTATCAGACCTAAGCCTGCCTGCAGGGCTGTCAGGAGTATTGAAAACACCCTCGTACACAAAATGCAACAACACAGGTGCGTCTTAGAGATGTATTAAAACAACAAATTGCATAGAACTACATACAGTATTACAGTAAAACTACACTATGTATTGTTTGGTGATACACATGTAATAAAACTCCACTAGGAGGTCAGAAGAAGAAAAAGCACAAAATGCAAAATGCTGATCCCTGTGAGGGGTGCGAGGGTGGGTAAGAGGACCCCAGGAGTTTGTAGAAGGTATTGGTGATATCTTGGCGCTCAGGCTGGGTGGTAGCTTCACGGTGCTCCATTTATAACTCCGTTTCTAGCTCACCTAAGGCGCACACATCCTTTTGTATGTATCAAATCCTATGTAATAAAAGATTAGGTTGAAATGTTTTAAAGTAATCACACAAAAATTAAAGCCCTATAATGGTTTAAAAAATGAAAACAAAAGCCAAGATAATCCTTCCCTAGATAAGGACCTCAAGTGGAGATGATGAAATTGTGGGCAGATCTTTCCCAGTAATTGCTTCCTCCTATTGTGTCCTTTAAAAAACAGCTTGATGGAGGAATAATCGGCATACAATAAACTGCAAATATTAAAATGTACTGTTTGATGACTTCAACACAAATATACCACACCCATGAAACCATTACCACAACCAAGATAAACATCTCCATCACCCCCAAAAGCTTCCTCGGCCTCCTTGTAGTCACACCCTCCTGCTCTTCACCTCCCCATCCCTGACTAACCACTGGTCTGCTTGCTGTCAATAGAGATGGATTTGAATTTTTCGGAATTTATATACATAGAATCATACACTATGTACCATGTTCCTCTCTGGCTTCTTTCACTAAGTACAATTATTTTGAGTTTCATCCATGTTGCTGCATGTATTAATTAATAGCCATTCCTTTTTATTGCTAAGTAGTATTCCACTGTATGGGGATATACCAGTCTGTTTAGCTAGTCACCTGGTGAACATTTGGGTGGTTTCCAGGCTAGGATTGTTACAAATAAAGCAGCTCTCAACATTCATGTACCTGATTGCGTGTGGCTATGGACAGAATAGGGGCACTGCACTAAATCTAACGGAAAGTAACCCCACAGGGCGATCTGATCATAAATTCTAATCGGGCAGGTCATGGTGGGCAGTCACCCCCCAGGTCATAAGCCAGCCCTGTCCACTGTTCTTGTGCATTTAGGGTAACACACCCTGAAATGCTAGAGGTAATCCGCAGACCCCTCAGAGGTGTGACCACCCTCAAGGGAGCACCTTTTTTATACAATACGTTGTCAATTTGGCTCAAAAAAAACTCAAACTCTCATACTGGTTTGGACATGTTTACATCGACAATATTATGGAATGGAAGGACTGGATTATATGGTAGGTGTGTTTAAGTTTCTAAAAAATGTTTTAATTAATTTCAGAGAGGAATGGAGAGGGAGAGAGAGCTAGAAACATCGATGATCATTGATCGATTGCCTCCTACATGACCCCTCCTGGGAATGGAGCCTGAAACCCAGGCATGTGCCCTTGACCGGAATCGAACTGTGACCTCCCATTCATAGGTTGACGCTCAATCACTGAGCAACATGTAAGCAACAGGGCATGCCTTACATTTTTAGAGCATGAAGCACATTTTGAAAACATATTGGGTCATTAAAAACGTATTGGATAACTTTCAGGTTCCTGTTTCCCTCTCCAGCATTATCACTGATAACGTGTGCTGGGTATCCTTCCATAGCTTTCTCTATAATCATATAACCATATGCAAACATACACACATATATATGAGGTTTGTTTTACAAAAAGAAAATCATGTAATCTAGTATATTTACCTGCTTCTTTTCTCATTTAAAAACAAAACAGCCCTAGCCAGTTTGGCTCAGTGGATAGAGCGTTGACCTGAAGACTGTGGGGTACTAGGTTTGATTCCAGTCAAGGGCACGTACCTTGGTTGTAGGCTCCACCCCTGACCGGGCCCTGATCCAGGCTCATGCAGGAGGCAACCAATCGATGTGTTTCTTTCACATCCATATTTCTGTCTTTCCCTCTCTCTTCCACTCTCTGAAAAAATCAATGGGAAAATATCCTTGCTTGAGGATTAAAAAAATAAAATTTTAAAAATAATCCTATGTCAAAGTGACACATTTTATTTATGTATTTATTTATTTAAGATATGTTTTTATTGATTTCAGAGGGAGAGGGAGAAATAGAAACATCAATGATGAGAGAGAATCACTGATCGGCTGCCTCCTGCACACACACACCCTACTAGGGATTGAGCCTAAAACTCAGGCATGTACCCTTGATGGGAATCAAACCTGGGACCCTTCGGTCTACAGGCCGACATTCTATCCACTGAGTCAAACTGGCTAGGGCAAAAAATAATATTAAACAAAAAAACCCACCACAGCCTGGCTGGGTAGGTCAGTTGGTTGGAATCTCATCCCATACACCAAAAGGTTGCGGATTTGATACCTGGTCAGGGCACATGCCTAGAATGTGGGTTGGGTCCTGGGTCAGGCCATGTACGGGATAAAACAAACTGATGCTTCTCATATCAATGTTTCTCTCTCTCTCTCAAATCAATAAAAACGTATCTTCAGGTAAGGATTTTTTAAAAAATGAATTCTGCTTTAAAACCAAAAACAAACAAACAAAACCCCAGCACATTAGTCCTTCTAGGTCAGGTGGTATGGGGTTAACAGCTTTTCAAGGCTGCCTAATTCCAGGTTATGAATATTTCAATTTGTTGAACCATTCACACATATATCTTTTTGTTTGTTTGTTTTTTTAATCCTCACCCGAGGATACTTTTCCATTGATGTTTAGAGAGAGTGGAAGAGAGAGGGAAAGACAGAGAGAAATATCAATGTGAGAGAAACACATTGATTAGTTGCCTCCTGCACGAGCCCTGACCAGGGCCAAGGCTGGGGAGGAGCCTACAGCCAAGGTATATATATGTCCTTGACCTGAATCAAACCCGGGACCCTTCGGTCCATAGTTCGATGCTCTATCCACTGAGCCAAACCAGCTAGGGCCACAATATACCTTTTTAATATATTTTTATTGATTTCAGACAGGAAGGGAGATAGGGAGACAGAAACATCAATGATGAGAGACTCATTGATCGGCTGCCTCCTGCACGTCCCCGACTGGGGATGGAGCCCACAACCCAGGTATGTGCCCTGACGGGAAATCAAACGGTGACCTTCTGGTTCACAGGTTGACACTCAACCTCTGAGCCACACTGGTTTGACAACCACTCACATATTTTAAAAAAATAATAAAAAATATATATTGATTTCAGAGAGAGGAAGGGAGAGGGAGAGAAAGATAGAAACATCAATTTGATGAGAATCATTGATTGGCTGCCTCCTGCATGTCCCTACTGGGCATCAAGCCCACAACCAGACATGTGCCCTATAAATGCAGAAGACAACACATTACCTTATATAATCACATGCACTACTTTGGGGGCAGATTCCCCAGAGAGGGATTGCTGCATTGAAATGGTTTATTTTCCTTGAAAGAGATATACTTTTTAAAAAATAATCCTCACCTGAAGATATTTTTTCAGGGAGGGAGTGAGGGGGAGAGAGAGAGAGAGAGAGAGAGAGAGAGAGAGAGAGAGAGAGAGAGAGAAACATCAGTGTGAGAGACACAACAATTCCACATGAGTCCTGACCTAGGGTGAACCTGCAATCCAAGTTTGTGCCCTTGTCTGGGAATTGAACTTGCCACCCTTCAGTGCCCTGGCTGATGCTCTATCCACTGAGACACAATAGCCAGGAAGGGGTACAGTTTTAACAGACAACAGCATGCTTTCCAAAAAAGACCTTCATATTAGTGTCAGCACATTCATCTTCTGCTCTTTTAATGATCATATAAAGAGATTCTTCATTATCACCTTAATTTGCATTTCCCTACTAAGAGTGTTGGTCCCTTTAACATTTTTTGCTATTTGGACTTGCTTTTCTGAAACTTGCCTATTTGGCCTTAACTGGTTTGGCTCAGTGGATAGAGCATCGGCCTGTGGACTGAGAGGTCCCAGGTTCGATTCTGGTCAAGGGCATGTACCTTGGTTGCGGGCACATCCCCAGTAGAGAGTGTGCAGGAGGCAGCTGGTCGATGTTTCTCTCTCATCGATGTTTCTAACTCTCTATCCCTCTCCCTTCCTCTCTGTAAAAAAATCAATAAAATATATTAAAAAAAAAGATTTACTATAAACTCTAAGATGTAGTTTAAAAAAAAAAACTTGCCTATTTGTAGTCTTTTCAAAAATTAGTTATTTCGTGGCCAGATATCTCAGTTGGTTAGAATGTCATCTGGACAGACCAAGGTTGCTGGTTCCATCCCCAGTCAGGGCACATACGAGAAGCCACCAATGGCTCAGTGGTTGAGTGCCCACCCATAAACCAAGAGATCAAATTTGGATTCCGGGGGCATGCAGGAGGCAGCAGATGGATGAGTCTCATCATTGATGTATCTCTCTCTCTCCCTTCCTCTGAAATAAAAAAAAGAAACCACCAATGAATGCATACATAAGTGGAACAACAAGTTGATGTTTCTCAAATCAATAAAAATTAGAAAAAAATTAGTTTTTAAGACTTCTTTGCATATTAAAAGTATTAACTCTTTATCAGGTATGGCAACTGTTTTTGTAGGTTATTGTCTGTTGACTTTTATCGTAGTTTCAATGTATCTGGTAATCAAGTGCATCTTTTCTTCATAGTTTTAGTTCGTCTTCATAAACTCTCCCCCTGCGTTACCCTGACAGCCTAAGTCAGCGGTTCTCAACCTGTGGGTCGCCACCCTTTGGGGATCGAATGACCCTTTCACAGGGGTCGCCTAAGACCATCGGAAAACACATATATAATTACATATTGTTTTTGTGATTAATCACTATGCTTTATGTTCAATTTGTAACAATGAAAATATATCCTGCATATCAGATATTTACATGACGATTCATAACAGTAGCAAAATTACAGTTATGAAGTAGCAAAGAAAATAATTTTATGGTTGGGGGTCACCACAACATGAGGAACTGTATGAAAGGGTCGTGGCATTAGGAAGGTTGAGAACCACTGGAAGTGGTTTCATTGTTTCTATTCAGGACTGTGTAACATTAGCTAAATCTTTTCCCTACTGAACTGAAATACCACCTTTGTGGTATTTTTACCCATAACCGGGGAATCTACTTCAGGGCTGTTTCACTGACATCGTTCCTACATCACATGGTTTTATTATTGTCTTTTATACTGTGCATTATCTGGAAAGGCAAGTTCCTCCTCAACCCTGTTTACAAGTTTCCCCACTATTTTCCCAAATGATTTTAAGATGATTTAATGAACCACACGTTGGGAGTCTAATGGAACTGCATATTTGTAAACTCATTTTAGAATTGACAAGTTTACATTCTTTTCCGCCTAAAGTTGTATGTCCCATCAGCTCAGGTTTTTAATCCTTCAATTAGCGTCTACTTTATAGCGACTTTTCTCTCTTTTTTTTTTTCTTCAAAGAAAACAGGATGTCCTTTTCTACCTGTGGTGTCAACGGACCCCGTTTACGGACACGCACCGGACCCGCCCCCTCCCCCGGTTCCGGGTTCCGAGGGAATCGAGGACTGACGTCACTTGGGGCTCACGCTCCAGACCCGGGAACGAAGGTGAAGCGAGGGGCGGAGGCGACTTTGCCCAGTCTACGCATGCGCACTCCTCCCCCGCCGTAAAGCTCATTGGCCGCGGCTTTTCCGCCGCGACCTCTCGCTTACTCCCAAATAGAAAACGCGACAGCCAATCTCCGGGTACTACGACGCAACCGAGTTTAAGCCTATCAAGTCCAGCCAATGAGAGCGCGCTTGCGGCCGACGTCATAGTTTGCCCCACCCTCAGCCCTCCTTCCCGGACGCCGAGCTCAGTTCGCGCAGTAACAAATGAAGTGCGCGCTGCGACACCTCCCAGCTCTCCAGCCTCGGCCGCCATTTCCTCGCCAGGCCTAACGGTCCGGCCAATCCCAGCGCACAGCGAGAAGGACGGAAGCTCCGCCAATCGGAGGCCGCCGATCCGACCCTTTGCCTCAGCCCGGCCCAATCCAGGCTTCGGCCCGTCGCCCCCAGCCCGCCCCCGTGGCGCCCTCTCTCCTCCCTCTTTGTGCGTCTCGCGCCGCCGCCGCCGCCCGCCGCGTGAGAGGAAGGGCTCCGCGCGTTCCGCGGCAACGCAGTCGAGTCCCCTCCCCCCGGAAGGTTCGCTAAGGAGAAGCCGCCGCCGAAGAGGAGCCGCCGGTGCGGGTCCCCGGGGGCGCCATGGCTACCGGAGCGAATGCCACGCCGCTGGGTAAGCTGGGCTCCCCCGGCCTTCCTTCCCTTCCCGGGCCTAAAGGGAGCTTCGAGCCGGTGCCACCGTCTGTCCCCGGGCCTGGGGCGGGGCTGCTGGTGCCCGGGCCGCCGCCTCCTCCACCCGTGGGGGCCCTGACCGCGGCCTTCCCCTTCGCGGCGCTGCCTCCTCCGCCGCCGCCGCCGCCGCCTCCCCCCCCGCCGCCGCCGCCGCCGCCGCCCTCCCCGGGCTCCTCGTACCCGCCGCCGCAGCCGCCCCCTCCGCCGCCGCTCTACCAGCGCGTGTCGCCGCCACCGCTGCCGACACCCCAGCCGCCGCGTCAGGACCAGCAGCCGGGCCCGGCCGGCGGCGGAGGAGGAGGTGAGTCGGGCCGAGAGAGTGCGAAAGGCGTCGCGAGAACGGGCCCGGCCAGCTGAGGGGCGCGCGGCGGCGGCGACGGCGACGGCTGCACGCGGCAGGGGCGCGCGCGCGCGCACACGGGGAGACCCAGGCGGAGGCGCCACGGGGCGCGCGGCCTGTTTCTTGTACCCTGAGTGCGCACGCGCGCTGGGGAAAAGGCGTGGGGGGGGGGGCGGCTGAGCGGGAGGTTTGCTCTGCGCAGGCGCAGTGCGCTGCCAGGCTGTAGGGCCCGAATGAAAGCTGGGGGCGGGGGTCCCCAGTTGCTCTCCAGCCCCAGGTGGAGGGGAGCGGTGTGGAGGGGGTCGAGTGGGTGGATGGGGTCCTGGGAGTGCATGTCCCGAGGGTGTGAAAGAGTGAGGTCATGACGTGGAACCCCTTCCTGGTTGTGGAGGAGTCTGAGGGGAGAAAAGTACCCAGAAGAGCTCTTTCGACTGTAAGGCGGCAGGGTCTTCACTGCGGAGAGGGAAGGAGTGGGAAGTCTTCGGGACGTTGCTGGCTCATGTCTGTGGCTCTTTGGCGGGTGGGGGAATTCTGTTTTCTAGTTGGGGCTTCACCCGGGGCCGGGGCCCCCTGGGAAGTAGGATGACTTGTATGTACCAAATGTGTAGGGAATTTATGCTCATATATCAGGGAAGAAGGGTTTTGCTATTATAGTTTGTTCTTTTTTAAACTTTCTTTTTTTCAGAGAGGAAGGGAGAGAGAGAGAGAGAGAGAGAGAGAGAGAGAGGGAAACATTGCTGTGAGAAACACTGATCGGTTTGCCTCCCCTATGACCTGGGCTGGGGATTGAACCTCTGCATGGGTGACTTCCAACCACTGAGCCACTCTGGCCAGGGATTTTTTTGAACTTCAGGTGTCAGACACTGTACAAATGGCCAGGAAAATTGTTGATGTCAACCAAACTTTTGAAGAAAAAAGTTGTCTTGGGGGGGTGGAGAAAAAAAGGAAAAAGGAGACATGTAAAATTTTAGACAATAAATAAAAGAAAGAAAACATTAAAAAAAAAAGTAGTCTTGAAGAAACTTGCTATAGATTTATGGAGATCTGGCCTAGTTAGAAAGGTTGGGAAGGTGGTGATGGGAGCAGCCAGCAGGTTGCAAACTTGTTTGGTTATTCAAGGATGATGTAGTATATATTAATATATATCTTCTCAGCACTTTATTTCCCTAACTGAAACTTTACCCATTAAGATTTGTTACCTTGTTGCCCTGGTCGGTGTGGCTCGGTTGGGCATTGTCCAACGCACAAGTTTGCCAGCTCCATTTACCATCAGGGCACATGCCCGGATTTTCGGGCTTGATCCCTGGTGGGGGGCTTGCAGGAGGCAGCTGATCCCATGTTTCACTCACAGTGCTGTTTCTCTCCCTCTCTAAAAATCAGACTATTCTTTTAAAAAAGGATTTGTTACCTGTTCACATCACAGTTTCTCTGAAATGTTAACTTTTTGGACTCAGGTCCACCTGTCTCTGATTTCTCAGGTTTGGCTTCCAATCTTTGCTATTTACGTTTTAGGTCAAGTTCTCAGTGTCATAGTCTGCTGAGCTACACGTAATGTCCTAAGTATCCTGAACTGCCTCTTGGTAGTTATTGTGGTGGTTGTGTTTGCATCTTACGAACTTCATTTCCTTTAGACTTCCCAAGTAAGAAGCGGAAGAGGAGCCGCTGGAATCAAGACACAATGGAACAGAAAACGGTGATTCCAGGAATGCCTACAGTTATCCCCCCTGGACTCACTCGGGAACAAGAGAGAGCTTATATAGGTAAATACACGTTCTGCACCCAAATGCATTTTCAGATTGTTAATATTCTGAGCGACACTTTATTCGTTTAGTTTTGAGACTTTAAATTTTTCTATTTTGAGATAATGTATGGCCAGGTGTACTTTCATGACTTTGAAATAATTCTTCAGTTTTTGCTGTGTGGGTCCTGCATTTGCAGCTCCTTGTTATGGTCTGTTGGTAACAGCAGTGTTCTCCATGAGTACCAGGAAAGTAGAGGGGCCCACTTAGGAGTTAAGAGTAGCCCCCAGTTTAGGACCCCACACCTTCGACTGCTGTTATTGCCAGTTGGTGAGGTGAGTGTCTTATGCCTCTGTGGACACGGCCCCAGTGGAGAACACTGCAGGTATTGTAAACCAAGTACCTTTTCACAGCATGGCCTTTCACCATAATTTTACATTTCTCCCTTCCCTTAAAAAATGGTCTTTTACTTTTTATAGGTACTTTCTGAAAGGAAAAATACTCAGTTTAATCAAAAAGTTGTTCTGAAAGTGTTTACAGTTCACCCCCTTTTTATCATTTTGTTGAGTTTAACCTTTCCTTCAGCAATTATTCTCCTGGTTTGGTCTTTAGAGAGCTGTCTTAAAATGAGGGCTCTTGTATTTACCACTAAAGAACTCTGCTGGGAAAGGGATACTACTTGGATATGGAATCTTACCTATTGGGAACTTTTAAGAATTAAGAATGACTATCCACATTGGAAATGAAATTAACCTCAAAATTGCCTTTTTTAAAATACAAGGTTTTTAATGCAATTTGACCTTTATTTGTGTACCTCTGCTGCTGTCTCAAAAAAGTTCACTTGATAAACATTTCCTACTAACCAAATAAACACCCCCTCTGGAGTAAATTAGGGCAATGGTTTCCTACACCTATGAGGCTATGGCCTTCACAAATAAAAAGCTTCAAGGCTGGCTTGTTATTCTTGAGGATCATAGTGTCTTACATTTTTTAGACTGCTGAGAATTTGAAGGTGTTGAAATTGTCTAATAGTCACAATATTCTCCTTCCCTCACTGTTCCTATCTCCTCCGGCCCAGTCTCATGTCTCTCTCTTGTTAGGCAGATCTGAATCTTCACAGCCTTGTGACAATGTCCTTTGTGGAGCAATATCCCAAGAATAACAAGCTGACTTAGAAAATGGGAAAACAAACTCATTCTTTACATCTCCAGTTCTCTTCCTGTGGAAGGAGTTAATGCTCTGAGCCCTAAGGGCTATTTATAGCTAATTTATAGCTAGAATCAAAGCCTAGGCGAATGTAGATTTCCACTCCAAGGAGTATAGCAACCTTGATTTAAGTGCCAGCTATTTCCTCACATTAGACCCCACTATCCCTGCAGACCAGTTAAGAGAATTGTCACACACACACACCCATAAGAAGGTGGCTTTCACTTTTAGTTGTTCTTAGAACTTAACTGCCAAGTCAGAACTTTTCTGGCATAAAAGAGCTTAGGGGGAGAAGAAGGGGAAAAAAGCTTAGGAGCCATTGTCTTTACTTTTGTCTCACAGTACACACTGCCTTGTACAGAATGCCCCAATGTTTTTTTAATAACGTAGATTTTACTTTCTTCAGAGTTTTTGTTTTAATATATTTTATTGATTTTTTACAGAGAGGAAGGGAGAGGGATAGAGAGTTAGGAACATCGATGAGAGAGAAACATCGATCAGCTGCCTCCTGCACACTCCCCACTGGGGATGTGCCCGCAACCAAGGTACTTGCCCTTGACTGGAATCGAACCTGGGACCCTTGAGTCCGCAGGCCAACGCTCTATCCACTGAGCCAAACCGGTCAGGGCATCTTCAGAGTTTTAATGGGTGTGTGATACAGCTCCTGTGGGATGTATTTATTTACTTATTTGTTTGGTAATCCTCACCCGAGGATATTTTCCCATTGATTATTTTTTGAGAGAGTGGAAGGGAGGAGGAGAGACATTGATGCGAGAGAGACATTGATTGGTTTGCCTCCCACACGTGTTTTGATGGGCTGGGGATTGAGCCTGCAACCAAGGTATGTGCCCTTGATCAGAATCGAACCCGGGACCCCTCAGTCTGCAGGCAGATGCTTGACCCACGGAGGCAAGCCGGCTAGGGCTCTGGGGTGTATTTAAATTTAGACGGGTATCTTGGGGTAGACCTACATTAATCCTGTCCTGGAGCTATTTCAACTTTAACCCAGCCAATAAGGCTTGCTGTTAAGCTGTTCAAAACTCTCAGATGCTACAGAGGTACGATTAAGTGGTGATCCAGCATGCTGAAGAAAGTGATCTGGCTCTTCAGGTCCTGTTATTTTGAGTAAAATCAGCTGGGTAGCATTTCCCTGGAGTCTCTGAATTTTTGTGAAAAACCCTCATTTCTCTTTTTCATGTACAGCCTCATTTGTCAAGGTCAGAGGGTCACACCATTCTCCTTGACCTACACTTTCAATCCTCTATACCCCTACTTTTACTCCCACATAAGGAGCAAGTCTAAAAACAGACTTCTTATCATAACTGGCTTGTTAAGGTATATGGATTGTCATCTAAAATTTGAATAAAAGCAGAAGGTATTGGGAGATTCCTGCTAGTACGGATTTGGTGTACAGAAAGTATGTATGAACTGTGAAGTGTTGAATTGGTTATTAACTGTCTTCTTTAAGGAATTTTTAACCTTGTATCAATGAAAATAATATTTGCTCAACTGGTATTTTTCCTTGTCCCACGTTAATTGGGTCTCATTTGGGGCTATGCTTAATATTATGAGAAAAAATTAGCTCTCAAGAGTCTTGCCCTCAAAGTAATTTGGTGGGAACAGGGTATTGGTGATAACATACATGGTTTGGTTCTGGGTGCCAATTGTTAAAGCCTTGGTAGGAGGAGAGGTGAAACACCTGGTAAATGCTTTGATATTAGCCATAGTGAACAGTCTATACTGCTAACCCCTCTTCAAACAAACTGTTTGCTTCCTTAAGTGATAACCATTTTGAAGTGAAAAATACCTATAGATGTAAATGGACTCCTGCCGATAGATGGTTGGGAGTTTTTGCCTCAATGTGTTCACTGATCAGTCGACCCTTTCAAAGTCTCCGAGTTCTTCATGCTTGTTGTTGAGATTTGAGATGTTTTTTGGTAACATTGTCTTTTTTCCATCCTTTTTTTTCTTTCCTAACCTGGTTTCTTCCAGTGCAACTGCAGATAGAAGACCTGACTCGTAAACTGCGCACAGGAGACCTGGGCATCCCCCCTAACCCTGAGGACAGGTTGGGAAACAGTTTTAACCAGCTGACAGTAACACTTTTACCTTTTTCTCAATAACGTTTTACTGGTGGCAACATGTTGTGTCAGTGCAATAAAATCCTAGTAAGACGACTGGTATTCTGATCATTCTGGGGAGTAGGGTTTAATTAGCAATATATGTGGTCATCAGCTAGAAATTGGAATGAAACTTAATTACTAGCAGAATAAAAAGTTACAGGAAAATGGATAACTGGTTTCTAATTTGTAAGCATGTATATTTTAACCTGACTTGCCCACCCATAAGGACAGTGAGTGGGCCGTTACCAGCCTTTTCAATACCTGCTTTGGCTGAAAGCCCAGGGTGTAGAGGTTTTTCTCACAGGTGCACGATGCAGGAATTAAGAATATTTTTGAGCATCGCTGAATTTGAGCAGGCCAGAAACTCAGTCTGCTCAGCTCAATGCTATATTGTTCCTGCTCATGGTTTTGAGATGGTTTTAAAATAGACGAGATTTCTAACCAATATCCTTCACTGCCAGTTAATTTTCAGCCTTGGCCATTGCCTGGGGCATTAGGAGGGGCCAGAATATTCCCACCTGTTTTGGGAAGGCTAGCTACCATCCCTACCTTACCACCACCCCTCCTCCCCCTTTTTAAGGGGAGTGTGGTCCTCCAACAGCTGTGGTCATGCTATCTCAGTTTAAAATTTCACCTGTGAAAAAAAAGGCCAAGGGAAGTGAATTTTAAAATCTATTTTTTTATTGATTCCAGAGAGGAAGGGAAAGGAAGAGAGGGAAACATAATGAGAGAGAATTGTTGATCAGCTGCCTTCTGCACGCCCCACACTGGGGATCAAGCCTGCAACTCAGGATGTGCCCTGACCTGGAATTGAACCATGACCTCCTGGTTCATAGGTCAATGCTCAGCCACTAAACCATGCCAGGCGGAAGTGAATTTTTTAAGCAGTAATTTTATTGACTGATTGTGGTCTTTGAACAGTTAAAACCTGGTCCATTTACTTAGAAGGACAATATGCCTTCCTCTCAATGAAATTTCTCTTAGTGCGTGTAGCATAGTTGAAAGCATTTTGCTTTAAAATGTAATGTTTTTGGCTTTTGTTACCCAATTAGTAACTTGTTAAATCAGGAAGATGTATTGCTTTTAGAAGCCACCCTTATACATCTTTCTGCTGCCCCTTGCTAGTAAACAAGTTTAATGACTTTAATTTCTTTATATTATTTTTTTTACCTGTAGATTTTGGTTGGAGGGGGTTTTGTTTCATATTTCTTGGCTTTTTTTTTTTTTTTTTTTTAGATTTGCATTATAGGTTGTAGACCACAATTGTTAAGTGCCATTTTTGGCTTTTTTCCCCCTTTAATAATATACCTACAGGTTATCACGCAATTCCTCAAAGGGTTGAATTTTTAACAAACCTTTGCTTCCTGGAGAACTGGGATTAGAATTTAGTTGATCTATACAATGCTTACTCAAAGTGAAGAAGTTGGGCCAATCTAACCTTTAGAATATCAGCCTTTGTATTTCACATTCATAATTTGGGAGGAGATTAAACTGTTGTGAGGCCTTTAAATGACCAATTTGTACTGATAAAACTCATTTTGGTGATTAGCTAGAAATGCTTAATTCTAGACAGTTACCAGCGGGGAATTAGAAATGTCAAGCATGCTAGAAATAAAACCAGAGCAGACTCTCTCTCCCTTGTATTCAGTTTGAAAGAATCCCTAATACCTGATTGGTTTTTCTTTTGAGCCCAGGTTGGAGGGAAATGCATGAGTTTCTTAACTTAATAAGATTATTTCTTAAGAAGGTGTATTTTCAATATTAAGCCACTTAATGCCATTTTGATGTTGCTTAAGTTGCACAGTTAAAATGTTTTTAAATTGGTTGTAGATTTAAATGTATAAGGTGATAGTCTAATAAACTGGGGTATGCTCGCTTTTGTTCACTATTACTGGATTGTGCTAACAGTTTATACAAATGCTAGAAACGGAGGTGTCATTTAGCCGTCATTAGCCATGAACAAACCTGACCTTTTATTCCATCGTGTGTGTAACAGATGACATGGTTCCCTTTAGGCTGAAGACAGTGGGAGCAGCCGAGTTCAGTCCTTGCTCTCCAACTAGGCAAGGTTCTCTCAACTAAACCAAGGGTGTAGGAGTCTTAACTACTTTCAGGATGTTTTTTAAATAACCTGATCCACATGGTCTCTTCCCTTCTTGCAGCTGCTACTAAATTTTCAATCAGAATATCAAGCTATGGTCCTTTTTGTAATCTTAACTTAGAATTCTAGGAGTGTAACTTCTCTTTTTTTATTACCGCAAAATCCAGCTGTGGTAAACTGACCATTTTATCATTCCTATTTTTTACTTGTAGCAACAGCATTTTACTCCTTGAAAAGCAGAGAGAGAGAAAATCTGCTTTCTGGACTTGTAAACTCTGGTGGAGAATCACAGGTTTTCCCCTGCTGTTTGCAGGTTCAGACCTTAGACAAGTACTTGACCAAGTCTCATTTGCAGCCTCTCTAGAAGCTGCGTTAGCACTTTAACGTTTTTCTTTACCCAGACTCCCCAACATCGAACAGCCAGAAAACAGGTTGACTCCTGGGCCTTGGACACAGCCAGTCAGGCCATTGAAGGAAAAGCAGAGACGAAGCCTTGCACCATCTCTCCATTGTGGGGGCCAAGTAGCTGCTCTAGCCTTGAGTCCTAGTTGCATTGGGTTGAAGAGTTCATATTTACTATGTGGAGGGGACATACACTTCCTGACAGGGCATGAACTCTGCGAGAGTTAATGTTTTACATAAACTTGGGGTTTTTGTGGTTCATAAAGTTGTAATACTGTAAGATTTTTTGCAAATGATAGAAAATCCATATTTGGCAAGAAGACTCCAGATAGTACTGTCCTTGTTTGCAGTCGAGAGGTTTTTCCAAAGGACAGACTAAACCCTCATCCTTTTTAGAAAAAAGCAAAACCATTTTTTTTTGCCTTTCTCACACACACCCCTGTCCCCCTAACGTTAAGCTTCCATCTCCCCATTCCACACGATCTTGAATAGCACACGTTATGGTCAGTTCCTCCGAAGAGTGTTGTGTTAGGATCTGAGGCAGAGGGGCTGGGGAAGACTTATTATAGCCCATGTGGGGATGACAGAATGGTTAAGGTAGAGCAGTAACGGTGGTCTGTTTCCCACAGGTCCCCTTCCCCTGAGCCCATCTACAATAGCGAGGGGAAGCGGCTTAACACCCGTGAGTTCCGCACGCGCAAGAAGCTGGAAGAGGAGCGGCATAACCTCATCACAGAAATGGTTGCTCTCAACCCTGACTTCAAGCCGCCCGCAGATTACAAGTAAGCGGGGCTGGGGGTCTGGGGTGAGGACCCAGGAAGAATGTGTGTGACGTGGTAGGACATTTAAAAATAGACTTAGTGATTTCAGGAAGAAAGAGAGAGAGAGAGAGAAACATCAGTGATGAGAGAATCGTTGGGCTGCCTCCTGCACACCCCACACTGGGAATCAAGCTCGTAACCTGGGCATGTGCCTTGCCTGGGAATTGAACCCTGACCTCCTGGTTCCTAGGCCAACACTCAATCACTGAGCCACGCCAGCCAGGTGACAGGGTGAAACATTTGGTACCGACTTCTCACCTCTTACCTCAAGTCACCAGAGTCAATGAGTCTTTTCTTCCTTAGACCTCCAGCAACACGTGTGAGCGATAAAGTAATGATTCCACAAGATGAGTATCCAGAAATCAACTTTGTGGGGCTGCTAATTGGGCCCAGGTAAGTAACTTCTATCTAGCCTATGGGATAGAGAATTCCTAAGAACCTGTGAGGTGTGTTTATCTTGTGCCAAATTGGGTGCCATTGGTGGCACCGTCCTGTTTTGGATAGGACCTTCACTTTGGCCGAGTTCATGCCTTCCTGTGAGAAAATCTCTTTAACATTCTCATTTTACTTCAGGGAAGTCAGATCTTAAGGATTGCTGTGGCTGATCTTAACTTAGAGATCATTGATTTCTTGGTGGGGAAATCCAATTCTCTGCACTCATGATTTCCTACCAGTGCCTGATCAGCCCACCTCTGTCCCCTTGGCATGCGAATTTGCATGTAACAACTCAACCTTTTCTGTGTCTGATAGAGGGAACACATTGAAGAACATAGAGAAGGAGTGTAATGCGAAGATAATGATCCGGGGGAAAGGGTCTGTGAAAGAAGGGAAAGTTGGGCGCAAAGATGGCCAGATGTTGCCAGGAGAAGACGAGCCACTTCATGCCCTGGTTACTGCCAACACCATGGAGAATGTGAAGAAAGCAGTAGAGCAGGTGAGGGAACCAGAAAGGAAGCCTCTTGCCAGAAACCTAGGTGGTTGTCTTAGCACTGAACGTAACTGTCCATTGTGTCTGTTAGATAAGAAACATCTTGAAGCAAGGGATTGAGACCCCTGAGGACCAGAATGACCTTCGGAAGATGCAACTTCGGGAGTTGGCTCGCTTGAATGGGACCCTTAGGGAAGATGATAACAGGTATGTGATCAGGTTAGCGGGGAGGGCACCAGAGACCTGAAGAATCTATTGAAGTAGGAGGGGGTTGGCTATAGCCCTTAAGTTGACTTTTTTTTTTTTTTTTCTCAACAGGATCTTAAGACCCTGGCAGAGCTCAGAGACTCGTAGCATTACCAATACTACAGTGTGTACCAAGTGTGGAGGGGCTGGCCACATTGCTTCTGATTGCAAATTCCAAAGGTGAGGGAGGGCTGCAGTCGTGGCTTGCTGGTAGCCTGTGGTGTACAGGAAGCTCTTCAGCACATTGGCTGGTTGCTATTAACTAGTGGATCCAAGAGAAGCTTTTCTTTCTGTGCATGTAATGGTGTGGTTTAAAGTCCAGGATGATTAGAAACCGCCTGTGCAGAACACTCCTATTTTGTTGTTCATCCTGAGCCCAGGAAAACTGTAAACTTCCATCCTGGGTATGGGGAGTTGGTCGTCTCCTCCTCCTCCCCCCCCCCTTTTTTTTAATCCTCATCCAAGGATGTTTTCATTGACTTTAGAGAAAGGGGAGGGGGAGAGAGAGAGACAGACAGACATTGGGGTGCCTCTAATATGCACCCCAACCAGGGATCGAACCCGAAACCTGGGTGTGTGCCCTGACTGGGAATTGAACCTGTGACCTCCAACCAATTGAACTACACCAGCCAGGGCAGGGTGTAAGCGTTTTTACTGTAGCTCAGTGTTAAGTGCCGTTTTTGCTGCCGAAGACTGGTTTAAGAACACCAAATAATGTAAGGGTTTTGACCAGTTTTGCAAGCCAGCACTTGATAGCAACGTTTTTTCACTTCCTTTGTTAAGGAAGTCCTGGTAGCTGTGTTCCAGTCTTGCATAGATTTCCTTCCCTCAGACTGGAAATGCAGAATTCTTTGTTTAAGTGTTTTTATTGACTACAGAGAGAGGAAGGGAGAGGGAAAGATAGAAGCATCCATGAGAGAGAAATGACAACATTGATTGGCTGCCTCCTCACAACCTGGATATCTGCCTTGATTGGGAATTGAACTTGTGATCCTTGGGTGCATGGGATGATGCTCTAACCAACGGAGCCACACTGGCCAGGGCTGGGAATGCAGAACTTGATGAAAGTTGCTACTTAGAAGAACCTGCCCTTTCCTGCCTGCATGGCTGGCTATGGCCTGGCGCTCCCCGTCTCCCTGACCTTGGCCCTGGGTCTCTGCTGTGGCACAGCGGTGTGTAACCCCAGACGCCCAGTCGGGCACACAGTTGAAGAGCCGATGAGACTGCTTTAAAGAATGCGTTAGAAAGGATGGTTCAGTTCCTCGGCTTTCTGTGTAAATTCCTCAGGGCAAAAGCTTCCTCCTTAATGATTTCCCCTCTCTGTGACCCACACCCCACCTTCAGGCCTGGTGACCCGCAGTCAGCTCAGGATAAAGCTCGGATGGATAAAGAATATTTGTCCCTCATGGCTGAACTGGGTGAAGCTCCTGTGCCAGCATCTGTGGGCTCCACCTCTGGGCCTGCCAGCACTCCTCTGGCCAGTGCGCCTCGGCCTGCTGCTCCCGCCAACAACCCACCTCCACCGGTGAGCTCAGGCGCTGGTTCTCATGGCCTGGTCCCCATCTTCCTCAGAGGAGGGGGTGATGGCCTGGGATTTTGGGCAGAGCAGATTGTGGACATGGCTGGCAACATTGTTCTTTCGGGATGTCAGATGTCTGGGAAGGTTCTGTCCTGTGTCCTGGCCCTCTGGCAGAGCCGAGAGAACAATGTTGCCACCAGGGGGAGCAGCAGGGACGTTGGCAGGAAATGCCCTCACGTAGTCTCTCATGTCTACCACCCAGAGCCGCCCACCCTGGATGAATTCTGGCCCTTCAGAGAGTCGGCCCTACCACGGCATGCACGGAGGTGGTCCTGGTGGCCCTGGAGGCGGCCCCCACAGCTTCCCACACCCATTACCCAGCCTCACAGGTGGGCATGGTGGACATCCCATGCAGCACAACCCTAATGGACCCCCGCCTCCTTGGATGCAGCCGCCACCACCACCGATGAACCAGGGCCCCCACCCACCTGGGCACCATGGCCCTCCTCCAATGGGTAAGTAAGTGTCAGACCAGAAACCTTGGGGCTTTGGGATAAGCAGGAGTTATAGCTAGTTGCTGTGAACGAACAGCAGCTCTCAAAGTGGCTGAGTGTTGCACTGCGTCTCTTGTCAAGGCTTGGGCTCCAGGAGGAGCAAGACTCCATCTGGTTCAGGAAAGGGTTTCTGTGTGGGGTCAGCACAGGCCTCTCATAGAACTGCTCTTGTAAGGGCAGTGACTGCAGGATGTGTGACTGTAAAAGCTGTTGGTGGGGGACGACTTCCCTGGCCCGTTCAAATGTCCTGCTAAGTCCCTGCTCTTTCCTTCCATCAAGATCAGTACCTGGGAAGTACGCCTGTGGGCTCTGGGGTCTATCGCCTGCATCAAGGAAAAGGTAATGGAGCCTGACATCCCGCTTTGGGGCATCACCTAGGCCTGGGAATGAAGGGGGGCCTGTCCCAAATCTCTCCTCCCAGAGGCCTGACCCTTTCCTTCACCTAGGTATGATGCCGCCACCGCCTATGGGCATGATGCCGCCACCGCCGCCGCCACCCAGTGGGCAACCTCCTCCCCCGCCTACTGGTCCTCTTCCTCCATGGCAACAGCAGCAGCAGCAGCCTCCACCACCCCCTCCGCCCAGCAGCAGTATGGCTTCCAGCACCCCCTTGCCATGGCAGCAAAGTGAGTGGCATATTTTGGGCTTGTGGGGGTGGGTGGGATGGGGGGTGGGGCTAAGAGGAATGAGAGAACCTCACAGCTCACACAGGCAGGCCAGCACCTCAGGGTGAGACTCTGATCTCTGCTGGGGGTGAACACAGAAAGGGCCTTGTGGCCCCTGGGAGGTGTCGGGGAGGAGATCTGATGTTTGGCGTGGTTGTGTCTGGGGTCATATGTGGGGGCCTGGAGGGGACCTGCCGTGGTAGGGTGTCAGAAGTCCAAGCTCTCACTGGCTGAGTGAGCTGCTGGCTGGCTCAGTTCTGTGCACATGGCCAGGGGTGGGTGGTGCATGCGAGTTTTGGAGAGGGATGTGATTGGGGCCTGAGAGACTGGGGATGGTACCTGGCAGTGGGAGAGTAGCTGTGGCCTTGAGATTGAATGTGCCGTTCGGTGGTGGCGGCGGATGGGCGGAGGGATGTCAGAGCCGGTTCTTGTGTCTGGTACCTTCCTGTCAGCCCTTCCAGGGGACATTGGTGACAAAGGGCTTACTTCGTTAAGCCCAGAGACCTTGAGGCTGACCCTAGGGTAGTCCTGCCCACCCCTTCACTCCCCACACCAGGACAGCCCCGCCCGCCCGCCCCCCACCACCGTACAGCATGCAAAGCAAGGAGCAGGCGCCCCTCGCCCCCATCCCAAGGCAGCAGCCGCAGAGAACCGCGGTGTGCCCCCGCGCGTGTGACCTTGGGCTTCTTTACCACCCCAGATACGACGACTACCACCACGAGCGCTGGCACAGGGTCCATCCCGCCATGGCAACAGCAGCAGGCGGCTGCCGCAGCTTCTCCAGGAGCCCCTCAGATGCAAGGCAACCCCACTATGGTGCCCCTGCCCCCCGGGGTCCAGCCGCCTCTGCCGCCCGGGGCCCCTCCCCCTCCGCCGCCTCCGCCACCTGGTTCCGCCGGCATGATGTATGCCCCACCTCCCCCTCCTCCGCCTCCCATGGACCCTTCTAACTTTGTCACCATGATGGGCATGGGGGTGGCAGGCATGCCGCCCTTCGGGATGCCTCCAGCTCCCCCACCGCCTCCACCACAGAACTAGACTCGGTTTTTTAAGAAAATATATATTATATATAGAGAGAATTGGTCTTGTTTAAACACACGCCGAACCTCACCATATGGAGCCAGACATTGGGACGCACGCATGTGATTGTGTGCACGCATGTGTGTGTGTGCACGCACCGGGCTGGGCCAAGCGACTGAGGACGGGCAGGTGGTAGTAGGGGCGCCAGCTTGGGCTTTCCTGGCGCCCCGTAGCATCGAGTGTCTTCTTTGTCTTCTTTCTCTCCTCACCCAACTCCCTTTGCCTCTCCCCAAACGGGGCCGCCAGGATCCCTCCCCGCAGCAGCGATGGCCCGAGCCATGAGAGTGAGGACTTTCCGCGCCCATTGGTGACCCTTCCAGGCAGACAGCCTCAGCAGCGCCCCTGGTGGACAGGATGGTTCGGCAAAGCAGCCTGAGTTATTTTTGTGGACGGAATCGGAACACGCTGGCTCCATATTGTGAAATTTTTATTAATTTTTTTCTTTTTCCTTTGTTATTTCCTTATCTCTTCCTTCCTTCAGACTCCGTCCAAGGAGATGCTCTCCCCGGTCTTCTGCTGCAATCAGATTACTTTGCCTTTTCTCCATTCCTCATTCTTCTCTTTCCAAGGAGAGAGGAGCAAATGGTTTTAGGCCAAGGCCTTGGCCACTAATGTCAGGCTAGTTTGGACAAGGGTGTTCCTTTGGTTCTAAGATTTCCAAGGTGCCATCGCCACCCCAAGATAATTATTATTTTTTTTTAAGTGTGGAATTTTGTGTCTGCTACCCTCATAGAGTAGTGGCTTAATCTCCAGCTCCGGGATTCATGTCCATCCTGACACCCTGCCAGCAGTAGGTGTGGCTGCCCAAGCCACCTTGGGTTTGTCTGCCAGACCAGGTCGTTTCCATGTTCCTGAGCACCTAAGCTGCCTCATATTCCATTTGTTCCTCTCCTTCCTGGAAGGCTTCCTTTGAAATTTTCTTTTAATTCCAAATGTCTGGATGTTTTGCAGTGTCTAGGGTGTTGAGCCCCTTGTTTTTTTTGTTCTGCTCCCCCACCCCATCCCTTTTCATGGAGTGATTATGTTGACAATAATGTATAACGCGCGTTCTCTTCACTGGTTTATCTGCAGAAATTTCTCTGGGCTTTTTTTTTCCAGTGTATGATTCAACACTGCGTTAAAGGGGGGGATGTTCCATTGAATAAAAGAGCAGTGTGGTTTTCTGGGTCTGTTTCTTTATTTTCTCTTAAGCCCTCTCCCCCCATTATCAGCAGCACGGGTTACCTGTTCCCACAGGTAGCACCTGGCCCCTGGGGAACCTGTGGGACATTGGCTAAGGAAGCCGCCCGCCCGCCTGCGTGGGTTTGCTGGTGGAAGTGGAGTATGTGGGGAGCCCCACACCCTCCCCCTGTGTATAGTTAATAGCTGAGAAACCATACTCTCCCCTCCTTGGTGACCCCTCATCTCTCTGTTCCATGTCCTTTTGAAGACATTTCCCTGGGGCTCGGACCCCCCACATTTGCAGAGCTCCAGTTGTGATTTGTGCCTGAAAGCTGCCACCTGACCACGGCCCTGGGCCTAGGAGGCATCAGTACTAAAGGTCAAGCCAACTAATCCTGCCTGTCAGGCACAGAGCAGCTAAAATTAAAATTGCCAAGTGGCTTTTCTTGCTCTGCTGGTGACTAGCAGCCTGCCAGCACTGCAGGCTTTGGGGAGTGGAGGGGGCAAGAGAACGTGCCCACCTTGTGCTTCATAAGCACTTCTTTGCAAAGGGTCTTAGCCTGCTCTTTTCTTTCATGTCTGGACAGTACCATTGTGGCACTGGGAAAATCCATGTCCAGTCTCCATGAGGTAGTGAGGTCCCATCCCTGCACTGCCCCTGGGAGAGCTGTGTTAGAGCTGGCCCTTCCCGGGCTGGCTTTCCTTCGGAGAGGCTAAGGGACAACAAGCTCCTGCCACTCCCAGCATCTGACCAGTGGGGACAACAACTCCGGCCTGGGCTGTATTCCAGCTTCAAACGGGAGCTGGCCACTGCTGTTGATCTGGAGCAAAGCCTGGGTGTCTGTCCTTTGCTGCAGGCTCCGGGGCTTAAGGAAGCTTCGGAAAGTTCAGTAGGTCCCCTAAACCTTGGTTGACTGAAAGGAGATGGGAAATCTGTCCTTAACTGATGGAATGGAGGCAGCTCGGGCCTGGCACCCTCTTTGACCTTGGCTTCACCTCATTGCTTCCCCCACAAGCTTGGTTTCCCTGGTGGGCTCATTGGGCGGTTAATTAGCTCTTTGAAGCTCTGAAAGAGGCAAAGTGGCGCTATGTGGGTTTTAGAAATAAAATCAATAAACGACTTAACCACAGCCCAGCTATCTCCTCTGTCTCCCCTGGGGCCAGCTCCATTCCTGTGCTCGCTCCTCTGCTCCCTGCCGTCAGCTTTTGTTAAGGTTTGGAGAGTAACAAAGTGGCTGACAAAGGCATCCTTCGCGGGCCTTTCTCCAAGCAGCTCTAGACCCTGAAATGGAAGGGAGACAACGGGAAGCTTGGCCTTCAGAATGGCAGCGAGCCACCTGCCTTTGTGGCTGGATGGGAGAGATGTGGACTGCTCCCCTCCCCTCCCTCCTGGAGACATCCTAGGTGGGAAAGGCCTTCTGTGTGGCCCTATTGTTCCGGAGGACCAGCCAGCCCTTGTTCCTGTCTGTGCCGCATCTCTCCACCCTCCCAAAGCTTGGTGGGTGGAAGGAATGCCAGCTGGGAAAGGTGAGTGCTCGGGCTCTGTTACTGAGCCAGCCAGTGCTCTGGAGAAGCCCAAGATTGGTCCAGGGAAGGAGGCAGGGTTTCCGATGAGAAACCTAGTCCGACATAAATAACCTGGAAGTAGTTCAGGTTGGAAAACGTGCTTTCAGGATTCTTTAAAATAAATGCACACGCAACACCAGGGAGAGAATGAGCAGGGAGAAGGAACACAGTGAAATGAGAAGTAGGGCTGCTTGAGCCTGGGTTTCATGCTGCTGTGTTGGGGCATCAAAGGAAAAAAGCTTGGAAACGGAGTTGGAGGCCACTGACAAAGACTGAAAAACCCCACAAGAAAGGCAGTTAAATGAGAAGGACATTCGTTACCAGCCGCTGTGGCTCATGTTCCAGGAGGTCACAGGGCACGCGCCTGGGTTGTAGGCTCAGTTCCCAGTAGGGGGCGTGCAGGAGGCAGCCCATCAATGTTTCTCATCAGTGTTTCTCCCTTTCTCTGAAATCATTAAAAACATTTAAAAATACATGTTACTGATTTCAGAGAGGGGAGATAGAGAAACATCAATGATGAGAAAGAATCATCAATCAGCTGCCTCCTGCATGCCCCACACAGGATCAAACCCACAACCCGGACTTATGCCCTGACCGGGAATCGAACCATGATCTCCTGGCTCATAGGTTGATGCTCAACCACTGAGCCATGCCAGCCGGGCAATAACATTGTTTAAAGGTGCATCTGTTTTCCAGTAGAAATGGTATGTCCCAGTTCAAGTGCCTTGAGTGCAGGGGAAGGGCGAGCACTGAATTGATAAGAGGGCTGTGGGCCAACTGCTAGAAAAAGATTGAATTTGGGAGCTGAATAAAAAAATGGGACTGGTCTGGCATTGGCCAGTGTTGCCCGATTGGGCATAGTGCTACACCAAAAAGCTGCCAGTTCGATTCCATCTCGGGGCACATGCCTGGGTTGCGGGCTTGATCCCCTGTAGAGGGCATGTAGCAGACAACAGATGAATGGTTCACTCTCATTCTGAAAATAAAAAATATTTAAAAAAAAAAAGATGGGAATAGCCCTGCCTAGTTTTGTTCAGTAGGTAGAGCATCAGCCCTTGGTCTGAAGAGTCACAGGTTTGATTCCTGGTCAAGAGCACATACCTCGGTTGCAGGTTCAATCCCTGGCCCCGGTTGGTTGCGGCGCCAGCGGGAAGCAACCAGTGGATGTGTTTCTAACGTTTCCTCTCTTTCTCCCCCTGCCCCCTCCCTTCCACTCTAAAAATCAATGGAAAAAATATCCTCACTCCTCTGGTGAGGATTTAAAAAAAAGATGGGAATGGTCTGTTGGGAGCCAGTCCTTAGTGGCAGGAAGAAGTTTTACAGGCAATTAGGGGTCAGTATAAAGTTTCATGTTGCCAAAGCGTGCTGCCACAGTTGGGGTGTGGTGAGAACACACATACGGGTGTGCTCTGCTCGGACCAGCCCTCCACAGAAAGTGCAGGCGGGCGAGAGGCCTGGGGGAGGTGGGGTGGAGCTGAGCAGAGGCCAGAGTGCCGCCACGCATTCCTTTTGGAAATAGAAGACCTAGAAGAAGACAGGTCGTGCCTGGCTGGTTTGGCTCAGTGGATAGAGTGTCTGGCCTGCGGACTGAAGGGTCCCAGGTTTGATTCTGGTGAAGGGCACCTGCCTGGGTTGCAGGCACATCCCCAGTAGGGGGCGTGCAGGAGGCAGCTGATCCATGAATCTCATCATTGATGTTTCTATCTCTCTCTCCCTTTCTCTCTGAAGTCAATAAAAATATATTAAAAGTCTGAATAACAGTTATTTAAACAAAGAAAACAAGTCTTTTCTTTGGGACCTTTTCCTCCACCGTGAAGCATGGCACTGTGGAGGACCAGCATGGTAATGCCATCTTGGGGAATGGGCAGAGCAGGGCTCGGGTGTCAGAGGCCTGGATGGACTTGGCATTGGGCCCCGCACTGAGCTATGATTCCCGGGCTAGGCCTGCTGTGGGTCAGAAGGTCCTCAGGAAGAGCTCGCCTTCCCGTGAACCAGGCTCCCTGTAGCATCCTGCAGGTGTCCAGGCCTCTGACCTTCCTTGGTCAGACAGAACACCCAGTTCCTCCTCCCTGCCCCCCCAGCCCACCGGCCTGCAGCCCAGGAGGCCCAGGCAGCCTTTAAAATAGCGCAAGGCCCTGGGCTCCCTTTGCTTAAAGAAGAAAGCAGAATCCAGTCAGCTTCCACAGTGCAAGGCTCAGAGAAGTAAAGCACCAGCCTGAGGACACACAGCAAATCCGCGCTGGGGTCAGTCCCTGCGCAGGGAATTGGGGGCAGTCAAAGCCTCCGGAGGAAAATGAATGGTGTGAAGTCCCCGGGGTGCAGGGGCTTCTGTTTTACAAATGAAGTCATAGCTGTGAATCCTGGACCACTAAGTCCTTGTCCAGTGGGTGGCCCAGGTGGGAGGGGTGAGTGGGAGAAGGCCTCCCATCACCTGGCAGCTGCATCACAGGAAGACCTAATACCATTGGCCAATATTATGGGGGGTGGGGTGGGTGGGTAGTACGCTTCAGTTTCTCCTACCCCTATGGGCCCACAGGACTACAGTTCCCAGGGAACCCTGCTCCAGGCTGTTGGCCCCTAGGCAAAGTTGGCCTGTAATCTGACCATTCTCGAAAGGTCATTTCAGAGCTCCTTGAGAGACAGCAACAGGGGGAGATCAGCTTGGGTGGGGGTGGGGGTGGGATGGGGATAGTGGCCCTGCCTGGGTGACATCCCCCATACCACCCCCTGAAACTCGGGGTCCTCATCTCCCTTTTCTCGAGACACCAGTGTCCCCTGCTAGCTGCACCTCTTCTGTTTGGGGCACACTGACTCTCAACTCCTGCCCCTTCAGCCGGAGGCGGGGAAGGGGCCTTGTCCCCTTTTGCCACAGTGTGTGGCCTTCCCACCAGAGTGCAGGTAACAATAGCCCCCAGTGTGGCCACTGTGGGAGCTTGACCAGAGGTCATTCAGCCTGTGGCTTGCAGTCTTTTTGGGTAAATGTCTAAAGCAGACCAGGCTGGCCCTAACTGGTTTGGCTCATTGGATTAGAGCATCAGCCTGCGGACTGAAGGGTCCTGGGTTCAATTTCCAGTCAAGGGCATTTAAATAATAATAATATAATTAAATAAATAAGTAAATAAAGCAAACCATGCTGCTCATGAAGGCTGGGCCTCCTGACACGTGCCCACTTGACAGCCCCCTCAGACTCTCCTGATTGACAGCCCACAATCCAGCCCCACCCTTCATCTATAACCCAGGAAAAGGACCAGATCCAGGCAACCTCTTAACCCAAGGTCACAGCCCCTGGGCTCCAGGCAAACCTCGGGCCTCTCAAGCCAGCACTCGCCTGCTGCATCTTGTTTCTGACCCTGCGGGAGGCAAGACAGAGACCCCAGTGTGCGAGGCCTGGAGGAAGTGGGTCAGCACAGGCTGTGAATGAGCCGGGCTGAGCCTGGCCTGGCCTGGCCCCTTATGGAGCTGGCCTGTTCTCCCTGCCCGCTCTCTTCTCCTCCCCTCACCCCCAAAATAGCTCCTGAGCTGTCAGGCCAAGACCCTCCCATCCTGGGGGGAGGCGGGGCATGCTGCCCAGAGTCTGGCTTTAAATCAGCGGGCTCCTGGGGATTTCCACTCCCTGGCTGGAGGCACCCCTGAGGCCGCCTGTCCACCGATCCACCAGTCAGTCAGGCCCACCCTCCCGCAGCCATGTCCCGGCCCCTGACAGACCAGGAGAAGAGAAAGCAAATCAGTGTGCGCGGCCTGGCCGGCGTGGAGAACGTGACCGACCTGAAAAAGAACTTCAACCGGCACCTGCACTTCACACTCGTCAAGGACCGGAATGTGGCCACCCCTCGGGACTACTACTTTGCGCTGGCCCACACTGTCCGCGACCACCTCGTGGGCCGCTGGATCCGCACGCAGCAGCACTACTATGAGAAGGACCCCAAGGTGCTGCGTGGGGCACCCCGGGCAGGGGGATGGGCTGGGGGCCCTGCCGGGCCTCAGAGACCTTGACCAAGTGGCAGCCCCTTCCTGGGGTCCGTTTTCTGTAGCAGTTTCCTGAGGTTGGAGGATGCAGGGGTCCTGGGTGCAGGGGGTGCTGGGCAACCCAGGGGGAGAAACGCAGCAGAAGCAGGTCAGGGGGTTCAAGTCCGGTGGGCCGGTTGCAAAGGCCCAGCACCCACTCCGAGTGGAGGGACTACTGGGGGTGGGGAACAGGAGGACCCCCGAGGCCTGGGTGGGACCTGAAAGAACCGGTCATTGAACGTGTGTGTGTGTGTGTGTGTGTGTGTGTGTGTGTGTGGTGTGTGCTGGGTAGCAGGTGGTGACAGCTGGGGTAGTTGGGGCAATGGGATCAAGTGTCTTTTGGGGTCAGTGGTAAATGTCAGCAACCTGATGCTTCTGGAAAGGAGTGGGGGAGGGGCAGGTGGGTGGGGCAGAGAGGGGTCCCAGGAGACCAGGCACCATCCTGGATCCTGGGGCCTCTCGGTCCCTTGCTAGGACTGAGGCTTGAGGGCCACGGGAGCTGAGCACTGCAAGGCCATGAGTCACTGTGACCTTGAGCGAAGGACTTGCGCTGGGCTTTCCCCTGCCAGGAGCACTTGGGAGTATTTCTCTGTGTCCCCACTCCCTGCTGGGCTGCTGGGAGGCTTGTGTGGGATGGAAGGGGTTCGCATCTCTCCCAAGCACCTGGATAGCCGAGGGCGATACGGCCAGCCCCCTTTTCCAGATGAGGAAACAGGTTCAGAGATGTGCCCAGAGTCAGAGGGAATGCTGGGATCAGAACCTCACCTGTTAGGTCTCAAAGACTGAAATGGGAAGAAGGAAAATGGAGACAGGGCTGGGACACGCTGGGACCTAGGAGCGGGGCAGGAGGGGTGAGAGGTGTAGGCCCGCGGGGCCTACCTGAATGTTGGTTGGCAGCCCTGACCGCCTCCCCCCCCTGTGCGTCTGTGTCTCGGGCAGAGGATCTACTACCTGTCTCTGGAGTTCTACATGGGCCGGACACTGCAAAACACCATGGTGAACCTGGCCTTGGAGAACGCCTGCGATGAGGCTGTTTACCAGGTCTGGGAAGGTTGGGGGTGGGGCCAACCTAGGGTTTGGGGGATGCCCCTGCGGACCCTTGGCCCTGACTGCTGCCACACCCTGCCCCCTCTAGCTGGGCCTGGACATGGAGGAGCTGGAGGAAATCGAGGAAGACGCAGGGCTGGGCAATGGGGGCTTGGGCCGGCTGGCAGGTAAGCGGAGGGTCGCAGGGGGCGGGCGGGCACAGGATGTTTTGTGCCGGGTCCCTGACCCTCACCTCCCTGCACCCCCTAGCCTGCTTTCTGGACTCTATGGCAACACTGGGCCTGGCTGCCTATGGTTACGGGATCCGCTATGAGTTTGGGATTTTTAACCAGAAGATCTGCGGGGGCTGGCAGGTGAGCAGCCTTTGGTCCTGACTTTGTGGGGACCAAGTAGTGACGGAGGGGACCCCCAATGGGTCATCCATCTCTGGATAGACCAGAACTGAACCCAGTCTTGATGAAAAACACCCTTGTTCCTCTGCCATGACCCCAAAGCCAGCTGGTCACTCCTGAAGCAGGTGGTTCTCACCTGTGGTACCTCTTAAACTCTCAGGCGCATGCGGACCAGAGCCCACCCCCAGAGCCCTTCACTTACACCCTGTCTGGGCCACACTAGGGCCACCACTCCTGCGCCTCCCTCCCACTGCCCACCATGGGGTGAGTCTGGTCTGACGCCGCCTCCCTTTCTCCCCTAATCTGCCTTGGGCTCAGATGGAGGAGGCTGATGACTGGCTTCGCTACGGCAACCCCTGGGAGAAGGCCCGACCGGAGTTCACGCTGCCCGTGCACTTCTATGGCCGAGTGGAACACACCAGCCAGGGGGTCAAGTGGGTGGACACACAGGTGAAGACAAAGCCGGGGAATGGGGGAGGACTCGGCAAGGGAGAAGGGAGGAGGAGGCTCCTAGGGGACAGAGGGGAAGGACCTGGAGGCTACTGGACCCAGTCCCCCAATGGAGGACACCAAGGCTCAGAGAGGTTAAGTGACTTAATCGCGGCCACACAGCCAGAGCCAGGAGAGGCTGGAGACAGTAGGGTCACCAGGGAGCCAGGCCCGGAGCAGAGCCGGGGAGGAGGAGCGAGGCTGCCCTGTTCCACCAGGGCCCCTCCCTGGCATGCTCCTTCTCACCCGCTGCATCCATCAGAGAATAATCATGGTGACTTCACGTCCCCACACATCTGAACTGGGGGCTTGGCCGGGAGCAAAGCAACAGGCCAGAAAGGGGAGGAGGGGAGAAAATGAAAGCCTTGAGAGGGGGATTGACTTGTTCAAGGTCAATAGCAAGTTAAAGGAAGCCCTAAGGCCAAACCGGGGTCTGAGCTCCAGCTCAGTCAGGCCTCCTGCTGTGGCCGCAGGGCCTCAGCCCCCAGATGGCTGCACAGGGACCTCTAGGCCTTCGGACTCGGGCATGCGTTCTGCTGCCGTCCACACAGAGGAGCAGCAGGGGCTGGGGTGCACCCGGCTGTCTGCTGCTGGGCCTGTCCTTCCTCAGAGCTACAGCTCCCACCCGGCTCCCAGCAGGCTCCTTAGCGTTGGGAGGGAGGAGTGGATGTGCCCCCAGCCCCACGGTGGTAGGCAGTTATTGGCAGAAATCACTGGCCTGGAATCGAACCCGGGACCCTTTGGTGTACAGGACAATGCTCCTACTGACTGCGCCACACCGGCCAGGGCCAGTCAGTCATTGGTGCTTGCTAATTGTGGGAGGTGGGGCCAGCAGCAGTCACTGCGGTCAACCAGGCATAAGCTCCTTGGATGGCCTTGGCCTCTGACTCCTCCAGTCAGGCCCTGGGATCCCCCAGCCCTTTCATGCGTCCAGAGTGTCCTCGAGGTTGTGCTCAGGCCAGGCAGGCCAGCTCGTCGCCATCACTGCAGTGGCCACCAGCAGAGCCCCACCTTGGGCGCTGGGCTCTCCCTGCCTCTTCCTCCCATAATCCTTACAACATCCGGCCAGGCGGGGCCGGGGGTATAGGGGACGCTGGGGGTGGCCTCTCTTTATGAATGAGGCCCAGAGAGCCACGTTGAGGGCTGGCTGGAGGTTGCCCACCGTTGGGACTAGACTCTGGGGTTGGGAGTCGGCACAGTGCAGGGACAAAGCCTGGAGTCCCAGCTCTCAGGGCCTCAGGGTGAGACAGAGCGGACGCCAGCTCCTCATCCCCGCTGTGCGCGCAGGTGGTGCTGGCCATGCCTTACGACACGCCCGTGCCCGGCTACCGCAACAACGTCGTCAACACCATGCGCCTGTGGTCTGCCAAGGCCCCCAATGACTTCAACCTCAAGGACTGTGAGTGCCGCCGCTGGTGAGCAGCCCCCGCCCACTCCAGCCCGCGCTTGGCCCGAGCCTGACCCTGTCCCCACTTTTGTCCTCCAGTCAACATTGGTGGCTACATCCAGGCTGTTCTGGACCGCAACCTGGCTGAGAACATCTCTCGTGTCCTGTACCCCAACGACAATGTATGTCTCCCCCCTGGGCTGGGCAGGAGAGGGGAGGGCCTTTCTCTGGGGCCCTTGTCACATCCAGGACATATTGCTGGCTGTGTCCTGTTTGTCACCCCCCCCCCCCCGCCCTAGACCTGGTTAAGTGGGAGGATGCCTAAGTCCTGGGGCAGCGGTTAGGATGGGCACTACCCCCATGACTACTTCTTGGTGGGGAAGACCCGGGGTCCTGGAGATGGGGCAGGTCGGGACTCAGGGGACTGGGTGTCTGTGGGGTCTCTCCTGACCCCACCCACAGTCGTGGCAGGCCTCCCTCAGCACCTTGACTCCCCTCTGCCTTCCACCGTCCCCAGTTCTTCGAGGGGAAGGAGCTGCGGCTGAAGCAGGAGTACTTTGTAGTGGCTGCTACGCTCCAGGACATCATCCGTCGCTTCAAGTCCTCCAAGTTCGGCTGCCGGGACCCCGTGCGCACCAGCTTCGATGCCTTCCCGGACAAGGTACCCGTGCGGGGGGCCGCCCTCTCCACCTGCTGTGACGTGTGCCGCCATCTCCCTCCGGCCTCAGCCTGCCCCATTGTATGAGGGGGACGGAGGCTGGTGGCTGGGGTGTGTGTGAGGGCGACATGCTCTGGCTGCTCGATCTGGGCCCGTGATCTGGGCTTTGCGGCGGCTCCTGCCCCACAGCTGCTCCCTGAGAGCCTCGCCTCCAGCTCAGCCCTAGCCTAGCGCTCTGCTGGGCACTCTGACGGGCAAAGGTTTGGAGCCCAGCCTGACTCCCCGCCCGCCCCCCTCCCAACAGGTGGCCATCCAGCTCAATGACACCCACCCCTCCCTGGCCATCCCCGAGCTGATGAGGATTCTGGTGGACCTGGAGCGGCTGGACTGGGACAAGGTGGGCTTCAGGACCCTTCTGCCCCCGCCTGACCCTTTCTGCCTCAGGGTCCCCTTTCCGGGGGGGGGGGGTGGTGGAAAGATGTGAGTGAACAGAGGGCAGTGTGAGGCCCGCAGGGTGGGTGTCCTAGGACCCGGCACCGCAGTGGCAGAGCCGGGCTCCTGGCGGCACAGTATGTGTGGAGAGCCCTAGGGCTGAGGCCTGGGGATCCTGGGTCTCCACTCCTCTGCCAGGCATGGGAGGTGACGGTGAAGACCTGCGCCTACACCAACCACACGGTCCTGCCCGAGGCCCTGGAGCGCTGGCCCGTGCACCTCTTGGAGACGCTGCTGCCCCGGCATCTCCAGATCATCTACGAGATCAACCAGCGCTTCCTGAATGTGAGCGGAGGAGGTGTGGGCAGCGCGGGGCCTGGGACTCAGACGGGGGAGCTCTGGGCATAGCTCTGAGGGTAGGGGCTGGGGCTGGGTTCCCGCTTCTGGTCCTAGCTCTGGGCTCTCCTGGCACAGCGGGTGGCAGCCGCGTTCCCAGGGGATGTAGACCGGCTGCGGCGCATGTCCCTGGTGGAGGAGGGCGCGGTGAAGCGCATCAACATGGCCCACCTGTGCATCACGGGGTCTCACGCCGTCAATGGTGTGGCTCGCATCCACTCCGAGATCCTCAAGAAGACCATGTGAGACCCTCCCCTCCGCTGGGCACGCCCACTCATAGACACACCCACTCATAGGCTCGCCCCTCACTGCACAGCACAGCTGGCCCTTCAACAGGTAGTAGCATCGCTCTAACAAGCTCCTACAGCCCTGACGTCGGGTGCAGTCCTGTCCCCAGATGGCTCTCTCTTGCACACAGCAGCACCTCAGACCCCCAGGTCTCTTTCATCAAGAAACCAGGATAGGGACCCAGAAGGAGGCCTTCATCCCACAGGGGTGAGTGGTGACCGCCCCCACACACCCCCAACACACACTCCATTCTGCAGCTTCAAGGACTTCTATGAGCTGGAGCCTCATAAGTTCCAGAACAAGACCAATGGTATCACCCCTCGGCGCTGGCTGGTTATGTGTAACCCTGGGCTGGCAGAGGTCATTGCTGAGGTGAGAGGTCGCTGTATGGCCAGTAAGGGTCAGCAGGGGCTCCTGCAGGGATCAGCGGGGTGTGGCCATGTAGGTGGGTGACTGTGGGGTGTCCAGTGCGGGGCCGAAATCCTTGTTGCATTTTGTTCCCCAAGCCTTGCATGCACAGGGAGGAGAGGAACCACGGTCTTACTTGCATGAGGAAGTCCTAAGGGCCGGAGAGGCCCTGGCTGTGAAGGTCACCTGGAGGTTACAATCTACTGGAGGGGTCATCAATGGGTCACATCTGAAGGGGACAGAGATTGGGAGCAGGAACGCGAGTCATTGCCTGTATGAGGAACAGGCCAGGGGGAAGGCCTGCTGGGTCAGCTCAAGGTCAGGAGGGGAGGAAGATGGACATTGACAGATCACTGGGAAGCTGGAGAGGGAGGAGCTGTCTGCCGTGGATGGGGCTTGTCTGACCTGGAAAGGGACCCCCCTGTAAGGAGGACGAGGAGGGGAATGAGCCTGACCGAGAGCCATCTTCCCGCAGCGCATCGGGGAGGATTACATCTCGGATCTGGACCAGCTGCGCAAACTGCTCTCCTATGTGGACGACGAAACCTTTATCCGGGATGTGGCCAAAGTGAAGCAGGTGGGGAGCATTGCAGCCTGGGGCCGCCCACTTATAGGCCCGCCCACTTTAGGCCAGGCCCGCTGTGCCAGGCTGGGAGCAGAGATCCTTCCGTGCTGGAGGGCCAGCCGTCCAAGTCAGGAATGGCCAATGGTCAGCTCTCCTGCAACCACAGGCCACTGGTAGAAGTTGCATGAAGTCCGTGGTAGGAAAGCATCGGCGGATCTCACTGGAAGAGTGCTGGCATTGATTAGCAATGTCTGCCCTGGTGCAGGCGTGGATGAGGTGGCCCTCTGTCCTCCACCTCCTGGGAAAGAAATGAGACTGTCGGACCTCCCAAGGCTGAGGCCCCTTGGTGAGCTCCCCCCTCCCCTGCCTCCAGGAAAACAAGCTGAAGTTCTCTGCATATCTCGAGAACGAATACAAAGTCCGGATCAACCCCAACTCACTCTTCGACGTCCAGGTGAAGCGGATTCATGAATACAAACGCCAGCTCCTCAACTGCCTCCACATCATCACCCTTTACAACCGTGAGCTGCAGGGCCCCGCTCTGTCTCCGGGCTCTCCCTCCAGTACAGCGGTTCTCAACCTGTGGGTCGCGACCCCTTTGGCGGTTGAACGACCCTTTCACAGGGGCCGCCTAAGACCATCCTGCACATCAGATATTTACATGACGATTCATAACAGTAGCAACATGACAGTTATGAAGTAGCAACGAAAATAATTTTATGGTTGGGGGTCACCACAACATGAGGAACTGTATTTAAAGGGCCAGAAGGTTGAGAACCACTGCTCCAGTACCTCCCAGCATACTGCATGCTTCCTAGACAACATCTCCTTTGGCCTCGGGACAGCTCTTGGGACATGGAATTATCCCCAGTTTACAAATGGGCAAACTGGGGCTCAGAGAGGGGAAGGGACCGATCTGAGGTCACACAGCAAGTGATTGCTCAAGTCAAGGCCTACGTTCTGCCAGCGTGGGCCTTGGCTGATGGGTGCTGTCAGGAGCTACTACCCAGAGGGGAAACCTGGCCCACTTCCTCCCTCTTTCTCCACAGGCATCAAGAAGGAACCCAATAAGTTTGTTGTGCCTCGAACGGTGATGATTGGAGGGAAGGTGAGAAGCTGGGCCACAGACCATGGCTCTGGTCTTTTGATATCTGGGTTGAGGTCAGCCTTGACTGTGTTGCAGGATGGGGGTAGGAGGTTCGGCCACGGAGCTGACTCCAGACTGCGCCCCCACAGGCCGCCCCTGGGTACCACATGGCCAAGATGATCATCAAACTCATCACGTCCATTGGGGATGTGGTCAACCATGACCCGGTGGTGGGAGACAGGCTCCGCGTGATCTTTCTGGAGAACTACAGAGTCTCGCTGGCCGAGAAAGGTGGGGTGCCACCGCCGGGAACCCGAGGGAGGCTCTGATTAGCTTGGTGCCTGGAAGAGGTATTAGTTACCTCTTCCTGAGGTGCTTGCACTTTAAAGAAGAATCTGGAGAGGGCAGTAATTAAACCATGAGGATGTCCCCTGAGCTCCCCGGCAGCATGGGTCAAATTACAGGGGAGATGGGCCTTGTTGGTGTTTGTCATGTCACACAATGGAGCGGGGCCGGGGGGAGTCCAGCTTAGATCCCAGATGTTCAAGAATCATCCAGAGGTTGGAGCCTGAGAAGGAGACTCCGTGGTTGAAGTCTGGAGGGCTGGGGCGGGAGGGGCTTTGAACCTGGCTATGCCTAGGCCCGCCTCCCTCGAGAGTCCCCAGCTGGGGTGGGACTCTTCCCAGAGCTGACCCTGTTCTGCTGCTGCCCCAACAGTGATCCCGGCCGCTGACCTCTCTGAGCAGATCTCCACGGCGGGCACTGAAGCCTCCGGCACTGGCAACATGAAGTTCATGCTCAATGGGGCTCTGACCATTGGCACTATGGACGGGGCCAACGTGGAGATGGCGGAAGAGGCAGGAGAGGAGAACTTCTTTATCTTCGGCATGCGGGAGGAGGACGTGGAAAAGCTTGACCAGAGAGGGTATGGGGGTCGAGAGCTCCTTACTTAAGAGTCTGTGGGCAGGAGGCGCCGGGTGTGGCTGCTGGAGGGTAGGGCTGGGAGCAAGAGGCATGGACAGGCTAGTGCAGGCTGCACAAGGTCGTAGTTATGCCATCAGAGTTCTGGAAAACTGCTGAGGTAACTTACCAAAGAAAAGGTTAATGAAACAGGAAAAGAAAGTAGTAACACAGAACCGAAGGAAAAGGAAGAGAAAATTATATCAATCCTAAGAATATTATTTCTGATATTGGAAGTAAACTAAATTCTTAGTTCCCTGGTAGCCATGGCAAAAAGGGAAATATATAATAATAAAAGTGTAATATGCTAATTAGACCGGATGACCTTCCGGACGAAGCTGGGGCTGCGAGGGAAGCCTGGGCCCCGGGTGCCAGAGGGAAGCCGGTGCCAGCAGCCAGGGGAAGGAAGGCCTACTCTTGCACGAATTTCATGCGTCGGGCCTCTAGTAAGAGTATAAAAGTTAACTGTACTTATGGCCAGAAACACAGTTCTTTAGAGGAGACATTTCCCTGGCATTATGTTTTTAAAATTTATTTTAAAATATGACTTTTTTCTTATAAAAGCAATAATGGAAAAATACAAAACCACAAAAAAAACAAAATAACTGTCATCTATAATTTCATCACCTAGATTTAAAGTCACACTTCTCTTTTTCTATGTATATTTATATATGTGTGTGTGTGTTTTTTCTTTTATTTTTATTTCTTTTGTTTGTGTAATTTTTGAAAGTTAGGAATAACTTATATGTCATTTTGAATCCTGGTGCCTTCTTTAACAGTGGAGAGGCATTTTCCATGTCATGAAATAGTATTCAAAAATATTTTTTTTAAATGTATTTTATTGATTTTTTTTTTTTTTTTACAGAGAGGAAGGGAGAGGGATAGAGAGTTAGAAACATCAATGAGAGAGAAACATTGATCAGCTGCCTCCTGCACACCTCCTACTAGGGATGTGCCCACAACCAAGGAACATGCCCTTGACCGGAATCGAACCTGGGATCCTTCAGTCCACAGGCTGACGCTCTATCCACTGAGCCAAACCGGTTAGGGCTTCAAAAATATTTTAAATGATTGTGTAGTGTTCCATCGTATGGACATGTCATAACTTATTTAACCACTCCATATAGTTAGACATTAAAGTTGATATTCCCTGTTGGTATAAATACCACTGTAATGACCAACCTTTTACATCTCTGGCCACATCGCCCATCCTTTCCTTAAGATAATTACTAGAAGGGGATATTTCTGAGCCAAATTGTTTTCCAGAAAGTTAGTACCAGTTTACACCCTCACCAACAGCCTAGGAGAGCTAGCATTAAGTATTGAAAGGAATTTCCCTGGGAAGCCTGATCCTTCAGGTTCAGACTTAGTCCCGAATCCCCGGGAGGGAGACGTGACGTATTTCTAGCAACATGTGCAGAACTAGGCTCCAGAAGGACAATTTTGGCTGCAGGATGGAGAATGGACGGGAGGGAGCAAAGTGCAGGTGGGGACCAGTGTGGGGACTCACGCCTTAATGCTGGGAGGGTCACGGGCAGCACCAGTGCTGGGGACAGGGGTAGGGACACTGTTGAGGAGGTGGCCTTCGTTTCTGGTTGGAAGAGGGGAGGGGAGGGAAGAGAGGAGCCTGGCCTTGGGGATGCGTTTGAATCCCTGTGGTTGAGAGATGGATTGTGCTGCCTCAGAAAGGCGAACGCTAGAGGCTCCTCCAGGGCCCGAAGGTGAGGCGAGGGTTGGACTGGAGAGAGCAGAGGGGAAGACATTCCTGGGAGAAACGCTGGCTGGAGGTGCTGGTGGTATGTGACACTTCTGTCTGCCCTCCCCAGGTCTCGGTTTCCTCATCCCCATAAAAGGTGATGAAAAGCTGAGCACAGAAGGGAGAGGGCCTCCGGGGAAGGAGTCAGTGGTAGCTGCAGGGAGGGTGGGAGCAGGCGGGCCCTGGGCCTTAGGGCTTCTGGGATTTTCTCTGGAGGAAGAGCCAGGACCCCCTCTCCTGGGCGCTGACTGCGGCTCCTCCCTGCAGGTACAACGCCCAGGAATACTATGACCGAATCCCTGAGCTGCGCCAGGTCATCGAGCAGCTGAGCAGTGGCTTCTTCTCCCCCAAGCAGCCCGACCTGTTCAAGGACATTGTCAACATGCTCATGCACCACGACCGGTGAGCCCGTGGCTCAGGGGACCTTGCAGGGGGCGCTGCTGGGCTGGGCAGGGCTCCTGGCAGGTGGGGCGGCTCCCTGGGAAGCAGCATCACTCTCCAGGCCCCCAGGAGTCCACCAGGACAGGATGGGCTCGGCCTTGACCTCAGGGAGCTTCCTGCCTGCCATTGCCCTCCAGGTTTAAAGTCTTTGCAGATTATGAAGACTATATTAAATGCCAGGAGAAAGTCAGCGCCCTGTACAAGGTAAGGGGTCCTGGGCCAGGGGCTGGCAGGGCTTTGGTGGCCCTGGCTGGGGTGAGGCGGAAGGTGGGGACCCCACCAGCAGAGTGAACCCAGAGTTCCCTTTTGGCCTGTAGAACCCGAGAGAGTGGACACGGATGGTGATCAGGAACATCGCCACCTCCGGCAAGTTCTCCAGCGACCGCACCATTGCCCAGTACGCCCGGGAGATCTGGGGCGTGGAGCCTTCCCGCCAGCCCCTGCCAGCCCCTGATGATCTGGTCTGAGCCTCCGGACCAGACCCCAAACCTGCTTTCCCCGACCCCCACCCCCACCCCCACCTCAGCCTGTTTGCAACCCCTTGGGCCAGCCCCAGCTCCTCCCGCAGAGGGTGGGGAACTGGAGTTAGTTCTCTCAGCCTCTTCCTGAAACTCTCACTGACTCCCAGCCCGAGGTCACACCGTCCATTGTGACTGAGGACACTGCTCCCATCCTGTCTTCGGGCTTCCTGCCCCTCCTATTTATGGGTCTGACCAACCGTACACCCTCCTTCCCCCCCAATAAATTGATTCTCCTTGGGAGCCTCCTTTACTTCTCTCTCTGGTGGGAAATATTTTTAGCTCTGGGTGGGCACAGCAGCAGCTGCGCAGTCACCGTGGCTCCCCCCACCCGCCGCAGGTGCGTCCCCTCGGAAGGAGGGGGCGGCCCACGGAGGCCGGGCCTGGGACTCTCCGGCCCCTTTCCCCACGTCACCCTCCACGCCCCGCTTCCCAGTGCTGTGTCCATACTAGGTCAGCGGCTGCCAGGCTGGCCGGGGGCGGGGCGGGGCGCCCGCCTGGGTGCGGCCCACCGGGGCTGAGGATGGGGGACTGCGGAGGATCCTCGCAGTCGGGGTGAAATCGGGGAGGGGAGGGACCCGCGAAGGCCGGTGCAGTCTTGTCTCCGCCCTCAGCCCCGCCCCACTGCGGCGTTTTAAGGGTCTCTAAGCCGGTGCCCTGCTGGCACTACAGTCGGGGGAGGTTTGCGTGGGGGCATTCACAGACTGCCCGCGCTGGGCCACGCTTGCCCCCACCCCACTGTGGGGACAGGAGCAGGAAGGGCCTGCTCCCAGGCCTCACAGGTTGAAGTGTGGGGCGGTCCTGACTCCCCGGCCCTGAGTCAGGGAGGGGCCAGCGTCGGGAGGCAGTTTTGGGGCGGGTGGTTTCACAGTAAGTGTGTTTGAACCCACAGTCCGGAAACGGTTACCGGTTCCCCTAGGCCCCGCTGGTGGGGACCCCAACCGCCTGCGGCTGCCCCTCCCCAGCTCCTCCCTGCCCAGGCCTCCGTCTCCAAGCTGCGGAGAATCCACTCGCCGCTGCCCCTTCCCATCTGGCACCGTGGGAGCCAGGCTTCCGGGGCCCCAGTCCCGCCTGTGAGAGTTGGAGCTCCCCCCACATCCCCAGACATCGAGGTCTCGTCTCCAGGTAGCGGCGCTCCCATCCTCCCCTCCCCACAGGGCCTCTCCTCCCCAAACGCGCCCATCTTGCTCTAGCCCCTCCCCCGGGCTGTCACCAGGACCCGGTGCCCCGTGCCCCCATCTTCACCGGGCCTGCGCCCCGCTGCCCGCGGGAGGACGCTCGGCCCCAGGTCGGGGGAGCCCCGTGGGAACGGTTTGTTTCGAAAACAGGAACCGGGCCGGGGGCTGGGCGGGGCGCCCCTTCCCCACCGCAGTCCGCTTCCTGCCCCTCCCGGCTTCCTCTGCCCAGCGCCAGGCGGGGCGGGGGGCACAGGGGCGTCCGGGTCGGGGGAGAGCGCCCTTGGTTCAGTCCCCCACTCCCGCCCGGCTCTGCCTGACCGCCGCTCTCCCGCCCTCGGCGCAGCGCGTGGCGCAGCCCCGCGCCCCGACCCCGGCCTCCGGGCGGCGCGGCAGGGGAGGGGTTAAGCTGCCGCAGGGACCGCCGCGTGCGGGCGAGAGGGCGCCCCGGTGGGGGAGGCGCGGCGGCGGTGCGGAGTCCCGCGCAGGGCGGGGCGGGGCGGGAGGGGAGGGGGCGGCCACGCGCGGGGCGGGGCGGCGGGGAGCGGGGCAGCGGCGCGGAGAGCGGGCGGGAGCCGCAGCCGCAGCGAGGCTGGCGGGCAGAGCGCACGGAGGTGGCGCCTCCCGGGCCGGGTGCGTCCTCCTTGCCCGGGTCCCAAGAGTGAGTGGAGCGTGCGCGGGCGGGGCGCCGCCCTGGGAGGCCTGGGCGCTAGGGCCCCAGGGGCGGCGGGGGGCTGGTGGGTGGGGAGGCTGCCCAGGGTGTCGGGAGGGAGAGCTGAGGCGCCCGGACCACCCCCGGGAGGGGGCGGCATCGCGGCGCGCGCGGCCCTTCCCGGCCAGGTCTCAGTGGGACCTCCCCCCAGGACACCCCCATTTGACATATGAGAAAATTGAGGCTCCGAGAGGCCAAGTGACTCTCAAGGTCACACAGCAAGGAAGTGGCAGAGTCCGCGGGGATGGCTCTGGGCGGGTCCTAGGAAAAGTCAGCCCGGGACTCGGTGGAGGAGCCCCCGCCCCCAGCCCGAGGGGGTATGCTAGGGGCGCGGGGCCTTTTCCTGGCACAAAGCTCTGCCCGTGGCCCGCGGGGGCTGCGGGTGGTGGTGAGGGGTGTTAGGGCGTTTGACCCCAGGGCTGGCTGGACCGCAGGTGCAGAGGTGGTGGTGGATGGGCGTGTGTGTGCGCCCACGGGGTGTGTGCATATGTGCAAGAGTGTACATGCGTGTAGGTGCACTGTCTGGCGTGTGTGCACACGTGTGCGGATGTCAGCGCTGCCGTGGCTGAGGAGTCAGCCCCATGAGTGGGTTTGCATTCTGCGTAGAGGGCTGGCTCTGTGTGCCAGAGGGTCGTAGGTGTGCGCTGGGTGTGGGTGCCATTGTGTGTGTGACACGGAAGATGGCAGGCGAATGCCTGAGGCCCGGTGTGTGTGAGCTGGGGCGTCTTGCACCCCCATGTGGGTCCCTAGCCTCGGGTATGGATGAGTGTCCCTGATGGGTGCGTACGGAGTTGCTGGGGGTGCCATACAGGCACTCTCCAGCCCCCACGGCAATGGCGCCCCCTTCTGGGCATCAGCTGTGTGCGCTCACAGCGCAGCTGTGCTGTATGGAGCCGGGTCAGCAGCCCGGGCTGGGGAGGAGGAGGGTGGCGCGCGGAAAGGCTGAGCCGGGACCCCTGGGACCTCCACGGAGGAGGTCGCTGGGGAGCGCGTTTCCCAGGCTCAGGCTTCCCGCTGACGCCTCCGGCCGCAGGGCTCCCCCCACCCCCGCCCTAGGAATGTTCTCCGCTCCGCTCTCCTCCCCAAGGGCAGGCCCCTGGGGGCCGCTGCAGCCCCACCTCCCCTTCCCGGGAGCCCAGACGGGGGCCCAGCGGGCCGGACGCCTGGGTTCCTACCCCCTCCCATCCCAGAAAGAAATTCCTCCGAGGTCCCCTCAGGCTCTGGGTTCCCAAAATAACCCTGCGGGGGAAGGGAGGCTGAGGGAGGGGAGCGAGGGGGCGCAGAGCCGGGCTGCGGTGGCTGCAGGTGCCTCCGGGGAGGGGGCGCGAGGAACAGAGGGCGTGGGGGGGGAGCACCAACAAGCCCCCGGAGTCCCGGCTCGTCCCCATCCCCAGGGAGTCCCTCGGCCTCTGGCGACTCCGAGGGTGGGCCGGAAGTCTCTGGGCCAGCCCGTTTCCCAACTGGTGGGTTGCACCATCCCGGGCCAGACCGTTTAACCCGGGAGTGGCCGCGGCCGGCGACTCCGCCCCTGCCCAGCAGGGGGCGTGCCCGCCCCGCCCCGTTCCTGCCCACCGGCCGCTCCCCCGCCCGGCCTCCGCGGACTCCCACTCTGCCTCTCCCGGGACAGGGGTCCAGTCCGAGCCCCGTGGGAGGCTCCCGGAGCGCCTCGTGGCCCAGCCTACCGGCGCGGCGGCCATGGCGGGCACCCTCGACCTGGACAAGGGCTGCACGGTGGAGGAGCTGCTCCGCGGCTGCATCGAAGCCTTCGGTGAGTGGCGCGGGCGCACAGCCGGAGCCGGCGGGACCCTGACTCCGGACCGCTCCCAGGCCAGGCTCTGGCCCCGACCCCCTCGGCTCCGCATCCTGCACCTTCCTCGAGGAGAGGTCCCCGTGCTTCAGAAAGAGAGAGAAAATGTTCCCCTTCCCCAGCATGTCGCGTTGAAGGCAGGGATGCGGGTCCCCAGACTCTTGACACACGGGGTGCATTATCTGCCCCCCCCCCCGCCCCCCGGGAATCCGGAGGAACTCTCTATCTCCGGCCTAGGAACTGTTTCCGGCTGATGCGGGTGGCTTATCTGGTGAAGGGGTGCCCCTTCCCCCAAGCACTCAGGAAATGACCTCTGGATTCTTGACCCTGGGGAACCCAGGCTCCTTCCGCCCCAGCTGGTTCCCCTCCTGAGGATGGGCCGGACTCAGACACTCCCCCCTCCATCCAGTTCCTCGGGTCCAGCCTGTGTCTCTCCCACCCTACCTCCTCTTTCTAACCTGCCTCTGGCTCTGGGAATCCTGGGAAAGCTGGAGATTGGGGTTGGGGTGGGGTGGAGGGAGAAGATACCCTTCTGGCTGAGGGGTAGGGGTTAGAGACGGGGCTGCTGGACAAAGAGTCAACCCGCTCCTCTCTGCCCCTCGGAGCTAGATGACTCCGGGAAGGTGCGGGACCCGCAGCTGGTACGCATGTTCCTCATGATGCACCCCTGGTACATCCCTTCATCCCAGCTGGCGGCCAAGCTGCTCCACATATATCCTTCCTGGTCTCACCCCGCAGCCCAGCCCCCCCAGCCAGCCCCTGGTCCCGATGGGCTTCACTCTAGAGGCGGACCGCCTGCGTCCCAGAGTTCAGGCTTGGCCCAGCCTCCCTAAGGCCCAGGCAGTCCTGACTGCCTCCCCAACCTAGGCCTTGCCTCCCGCTCCCTACAGTCTGGGACCCTTCCCTACTGTCAGCTTGGTCTGCCTCTTGCCTCTGCCAGAAACCAGGCCCTGCTCTCAGCGCCCCCAGAACCTAGCCTCTTCCCTCTCACCTCCCTCTCCTGCTCAGCGCTCATCCCTCCCTGCAGCCTCTGTCCAGAGCCTCGGCCTGGGCCTGCCCCACCCCTGCTCCAGGTCCTTCCCCCAGCATTTCTCCTGGAACCAGGCCCCGTCCCCTGCCTCCCTTTGTAGATGTAGGCTGCTCTCTGCTTTTCCTTAACTCTCTGTCACCTACCAACAATCCCGGAAGGACAACTCCAGCTCCATGCAGGTGAAAACATGTCATCTGGTTAGGTGAGTCCTCCCTCCTGGGGCACCTTCCCCTCCCTCCCCTGCCCCAGGCCCTGGCCTGACGCAGTTGGTCATGTGGGTTTGCCCCCGGCTCTGTCCATGGTGGGCGCGCTGCCACAGGCCTGCCCGTTCTGGTCCTGGCCTAGGTTTTCTCATCTGTCCAAAGAGGGTGGAGAAGGACAGAGCCAGGACAGGGGGAACCGTGGTCTGAAGCTCTCTCCCCCTTTTGTGGGGAGTTACCACGCCAGGGGCGGGGGGGGGGGGCACCTTGGGTGACTCCCACTCTCCCGCAGGTACTGGATCTCAGCATTCCCAGCAGAGTTTGACTTGAACCATGAGCTCGCTGAGCAGATCAAGGAGTTGAAGGCTCTGCTGGACCAAGAAGGGAACCGCAGGCATAGCAGCCTCATCGACATCGAGAGCGTGTGCGTGGGGGGAGCCTGGGGGCAGGGCAGGCGTTCGGCACCCTACACTGTCTGTGCTTAATAAATGTTTGTTAAATTGAATGAGTGAGGGTCACGTCCCTCTCTTGCTTAAAAGCCTTCTGTGGTTCTCTGTCGCCTTCAAAATGTCTCGGCTGGGGATTAGGGCCTCTCATGGCATCTGCCTCACCTTCCACAGCCCTGCGCGCATCCCACGCACCTCATCCTGCAGTCACACGGGTCCACGCGCCATTCTCCAGCCCTGCATCCTCTCCCATCACCATGCTCTGCTCATACCGCTCCCCTTGCATCTCTGTGTTATCACATGCAGCTCCGGCGTGGAGTGTCTGTGGGCTCGGAGGGCCCAGGCTTTTCCGGGGCGGGACGTGTTGTTCCCTCCTCTGCTCCCCCGTGGCACTTTGTGCAAAGACCTGTACACACACCACGCTGTTTCGTGATTGTTTGTTTCTGTGTCCGCCTCCCTCAGTAGCCTGTGAGCTCCTCGGGGGCAGGAACATGTCTTGCTCATCTCTGACCCCCAGCGTCTAGCACAGTGCCTGGCACAGAGTACGTCTTCCATGATTGCGTGTGGAGTGCATGAGGAGGGGCGACTGCAGGAGCTCTGGGACCGGGGACAGTGTGGAGGTCCTCAGTCGGCCCGAGTGGCATGTGTTTGCATGAGGGGGGGTGTCTCCGGCAAAGGGCTCACTGCCCTGCCCCCCCAGCCCCACCTACAAGTGGCAGCGGCAGGTGACGCAGCGGAACCCAGTGGGACAGAAAAAGCGCAAGATGTCCCTGTTGTTTGACCACCTGGAGCCCATGGAGCTGGCGGAGCATCTCACCTACCTGGAGTACCGCTCCTTCTGCAAGATCCTGGTGTGGCCCGAGGGCCTTCGGTCAGGGGTGGGGTGCAGGCTGGGGCTGGGGCTGGGGTTGGGGTCCCAGAAGGGCAGCATCCTTGGGGTAGGTGGGGTCACAGGGTGGGCGGCTGGTTTCAGTATAACCACCACAGGGCACCTGCAGGGGAGGAGTGGCTGTGGGTGAAGGGAGGGGCTCCCCAGGCACTGAGGCTGCTCCCGCCCCCAGTTCCAGGACTATCACAGTTTTGTGACTCACGGCTGCACCGTGGACAACCCTGTGCTGGAGCGATTCATCTCCCTTTTCAACAGTGTCTCGCAGTGGGTCCAGCTCATGATCCTCAGCAAGCCCACCGCCCCCCAGCGGGCCCTGGTCATCACACACTTCGTCCACGTGGCAGAGGTCCTGTCCCTCCCCTGTTCCCTCCCTGCTCCCCAACTGCCAGGACCCCGCGGCCTCCTCTCCAGAAAAGCTGGGCCAAATTCTGGACCCATTCAGTGATGCCCCTCCCCCTTCCGCCCCCCCCCCTCCTTTGTCCCCCAGAAGCTGCTACAGCTGCAGAACTTCAACACGCTGATGGCGGTGGTCGGGGGCCTGAGCCACAGCTCCATCTCTCGCCTCAAGGAGACCCACAGCCACGTTAGCCCCGAGACCATCAAGGTGCCTGGGGCCGGGGGGTCAGGGGAGCAGCCTTGTCCAGCCCTGGGCTCCGCCTGCCTTCCCAGGTCTGGCTCCCCTGGGAACTCACAGCAGTGGGCTGGGCACTCCCGCCCTCATTTGACAGATGGGGAAACTGAGGCTTGGAGGGATCAAATGCTTTCGCCACGTCACACAATGAACGCGGCAGCGCGGGGCTCACAGGCCTGCCCGACTCCGAAGCTGCTGTTTTCTCCTCCTTTGGTCTCGCTTAGCATATTGGGTGACATACATACGAAAAGTATATAAACATGTACAGTTAAAAGAAAGGTGAGAAAGAAAACACCCAGTGACACCACCCAGGTCAAGAGCTAGAACATCGACAGCCCCCGAAGCCCCCAGCGCCTTGGAGCATAGCCCCCTCCCCGGCAGAGTGACCAATGTCCCGCCTGTCGCAACGATGACCCTGCTTTTCCTCATGGCTTTACCACTCAGGCATGCACCCCAAAACAACATGGGGTTTGTGTTGCCTGTTTTTGAACTTTCTATAAATGGGATTATGTTGTTGATGTTACTTTATATCTTCTTTCATTCTTGCATTCTGTTATGTGGAACACGCGTTCATTCATTTTCATCACTACATAATGTTTTTTTAAAATATATTTTTATTGATTTTTTTACAGAGAGGAAGGGAGAGAGATAGAGAGTTAGAAACATCGATGAGAGAGAAACATCGATCAGCTGCCTCCTGCACATCTCCCACTGGGGCTGTGCCCGCAACCAAGGTACATGCCCCTGACCGGAACCGAACCTGGGACCCTTGAGTCCGCAGGCCGACGCTCTATCCGCTGAGCCAAACTGGTTAGGGCCCCACATAATGTTTTATTGTAAGTCCACTCTGATGTACAATCTACTCCACAGTTGGACATTTGGGGTTTTCCCCACTCGGACCGTTAGAACGACACACCCAAGAACGTCGTTCTAATTATCCCTGCGCTGCTTTGCCTCTCTCAGCCTCGGTTTCCTCTCCTGTTAAATGCTGATAACCCAAGGCCAGGCCTGGTGTGCAGGTGTGGTACTTGGTAGTGGGCGTTCCCTTGAACTCATGACCTATTAACTCTGACCCTCAGGGGTGAAGGGAGCCAGTGCTGGGGGACCGTGAGGGGGGGTTTTGCCTTTTCACCCATCCCTGACTCAGATCCTCATCCTCTCCCACATTTCTAGGGCTGAGAGGGGGGTGATGTTGAGCCAGTGATGGGTGTATGTGTGTGACCTTCCGCCCTTTGCCCCCAGCTCTGGGAAGGTCTGACGGAACTGGTGACGGCCACCAGCAACTACGGCAACTACCGGCGGCGGCTGGCAGCCTGCGTGGGCTTCCGCTTCCCCATCCTGGGCGTGCACCTCAAGGACCTGGTGGCCCTGCAGCTGGCACTGCCTGACTGGCTGGACCCTGCCCGGACCCGACTTAACGGGGCCAAGATGAAGCAGCTGTTCAGCATCTTGGAGGAGCTGGCCATGGTGACCAGCCTCCAGCCACCAGTGCAGGCCAACCCTGACCTGCTGAGCCTGCTCACGGTGAGGGCAGGCACCAGGCTGACAACCGTGGCGGGTCCTGGGTTCCCACATGGCTGCAGGCCTGGCCGGGGGCTCTTGGTTTGGAGCAAGGGACTGAGACCCAGCCTGGGCTCCGGGCTTGGAGTGAATTCTGAGATAGGCTCCAGGCTCCAGGCTCCAGGCTCCAGGCTCCAGGCTCCAGGCTCCAGGCAGGACTGTGGCCTGAGGTCTGCTCTCAAGGTTGGCGTGAGGGTCCTGGGTTGAGGTACCAGCAGTTCTGGGCTTGACCTTGGACCCGGTTTTGAGGTCTAGGGTGGGAGCTGGGTTCTACTCTAGATCTGAGCCAGGTTCTAGACCAGGGGTGGGCAAACTTTTTGACTCGAGGGCCACAATGGGTTCTTAAACTGGACCGGAGGGCCGGAACAAAAGCATGGATGGAGTGTTTGTGTGAACTAATATAAATTCAAAGTAAACATCATTACATAAAAGGGTACGGTCTTTTATTTCAATAGTTTTATTCATTTCAAACGGGCCGGATGCGGCCCGCGGGCCGTAGTTTGCCCACGGCTGTTCTAGACATTGGGCTGGGGCTTAGCTTTTCGGTTTAGAGGGATTGTTAGCTACCCCCAGGCTCTGGGCTGAAGTCTGAGCTGGATTGGATTCTGAATGCTGGGTTGGGTTCTAGGTTGGGGGTGAATTTGAGGTCTTGGCTGGGTTCTGACCTGGATTCTTTTTTTAAAATTTTATTTTATTAACAGGGAGGGAGAAAGAGAGAGAGAGAGAGAGAGAGAGAGAGAGAGAGAGAGAGAGAGAGAGAGAGAGAAGAGAAACATCAACACAAGAGAAGCATTTATCAGTTGCCTCCCATATGCACCCGACCTATTGGTGTACAGGATGATGCGCCAACCAGCTGAGCCACACCGGCCAGGACCTGACCTGGCTTCTGGCTGAGGCCTTGACAGTGCACTTTGCTCGAGGTTTAGGGGGAGCTTGGCCTGTGGTCTGTGTGCTGGGCTGGCATGTGGCTGCTGGGGTGTGTTCTCAGCTGGCCTTGTCCTGAGCCTGTCTTCTGGCCTGGGCTCGGGCTGAGCTGCAGTCTCTGCCGGACCTGTGACCTGGGCTCCAGGCAGTGGGCTCCTGAGAGCAGCCAGGCCTGTGGCTGACAGACCTGTGTGTCGCAGGTGTCGCTGGATCAGTATCAGACGGAGGACGAGCTCTACCAGCTGTCCCTGCAGCGGGAGCCGCGCTGCAAGTCCTCGGTGAGAAGGGGATTCTCCTTCTCCACTCCTCCCCCCAGCCACCGCCCCCCTCCCCCCGACCCGGCCCCAAGCCCAGGATGTGAGGGCCTTTATTTGGTGGAGAGTTTTCCCATTGGGAGGGGTTAGGTGGGTGTGGGTGGTCCTAGGGCAGGCTCAAACGTAGCTGCTGCTGCACCCGTCCTGCCTGTTGTGCAGGCTCCCTTACCCCTGGCTTCTCCTCTCCGCTCCCCTGGGCTCTGGGCTCCCCCACCTCTGGCTCTCGCTCAGGCCTGACCGTTCCCACAGCCAACCAGCCCCACCAGCTGCACCCCGCCGCCCCAGGCCCCTGTGCTGGAGGAATGGACCTCAGCGGCCAAACCCAAGCTGGACCAGGCGCTCGTGGTGGAGCACATCGAGAAGATGGTGGAGGTGAGCCCCTGCGCCAGGCTCTGAAGCCTTAGGACGCTGGTTTTGCCAAGTTCAAGGGCCAGCACTCGCTCTCCAGAAGGCATGGGCTATGGGAGAGGGAGGTGGGGCGGGGGGGGTGGGGAGGGGGGAGAGATGGACAGCTGCCCACATCTGGACACCCTTTCACACGGACTGAGAGCGCAGGCAGGATGAGCTGATGGTGCTTTTTTTCTCCTGTCCTCTGCGTCCCTCTGTGTCCCCAAGTCTGTGTTCCGGAACTTTGACGTCGACGGGGATGGCCACATCTCTCAGGAAGAGTTCCAGATCATCCGTGGGAACTTCCCTTACCTCAGCGCCTTTGGGGACCTCGACCAGAACCAGTGAGGAGGGCTGGGGGCCGGGGAGGGGGAAGGCAAGCTCACTTCCCCTTGGGGTTCAGTTTCCTTCTGTGCACGGTCAGGCCATTGGACCAGACGCTCTCGGCAGAGAAAGCTGCCCCTGTGGGAAGGAACTCTCACGCGGGGTCACAGGGCGCCTGAAAGCAGCCAGGCCCGTGGCTCACCCATCCTGACAGACGGGGGCTCCACGGGCATCTTACAAAGACGGTGGCCTGGGCACTGCTTCTCCACCAGTGCCGTTCCATTTGCGGGGCTCCCAGCTGGTGCACAGTGTGGGCAAGGGGAACCCCTGGGCAGCCTGTTTTAATGAATAGATAAGACAGGCCTGTAATTAGCACCCACTTGCTTATCAACAATTCACAAGCTGACAATTTGGACAAACAGCTGGTTGTCTGAGGTAGGTTAAATGTGCCCCCTGCAACCATAATCATATCTGTTTTGCTGAACAGATAAAATTCCAATCAAAATTTACAGGTCAAGATCTTTTTAAATGTTAAATGTTGATCTGTATTTAAAAACCTGGTTTTTTTTTCCCCATAATGCAAAAATCCCTGGTTTAAAAAAAAACAGGTGGTAAAATAGATTTGTAATAAACAAAGTGTATAAAGTAAGAAGTGAAAAGTTGCCTTCCTCCTTTCCTAGCTGAAGAGGTTATTATCATAACTTCCTAGTAAGCCCCTTGGCAGGGTTCCTGGTTTGGCAATGTGCGTATCCTTCCAGTCTTTTTTTCTTTTCTTTCATGCATGTGCAAATTGACAGATTTTGTTTGCCTGTGTTTGTGTCATGGACAAACAGAATTATAGCATAAATCCAGCTCTGCCCATGGTGTTTGTTGTAACTGTTTTGTTTCTCCACCCAGAGTTGAGACAGAGTTCCATGTTATCTCCCTGGGCAGGGGAGGGGGGGAGGGGGAGGTTCAGGCCACACTTTCAGTGAGGATGCAGCCCTCAGAGACCTTTGAGGCCCAGCTTCAAGCTGGAGTCTCAGCCTTAGCTCCTCACCACCTGCAAGCCCCCGGCCTTGGGCCTCCTCTGGTTGGGTATCAAAACCCAGCACCTGACCCTGGCTGGTTGCCAGCTAGATCCCCAGTAGGGGGCATGCAGGAGGCAGCTGATTGATGTTTCTCTCCCTCTCCCTCCCTCTCTCTCTCAAATCAATACAAATATATTTAAACACACACACACACACACACACACACACACACACCATCACCACCACCACCACCACCACCACCACCACCACCACCACCAGCAACAGCAATCGCCATAAAACCAGCACCTGGCTGGCCAGGAGGGAGACCAGCAACCCAGTGTCAGGTCCCAACTCACTGCCTCAGCTTGACGCTCCCTCTTTGGTTCTGGAACTTGGGGGTTTCCATTATTTTTTCTTTCAAACTCACTATGCATTTAAAGCTATTTTTTTAAAAAAATATATTTTATTGATTTTTTACAGAGAGGAAGGGAGAGGGATAGAGAGCCAGAAACATCAATGAGAGAGAGACACCGGTCAGCTGCCTCCCGCACACCTCCCACTGGGGATGTGCCTGCAACCAAGGCACATGCCCTTGACCGGAATCGAACCCGGGACCCCTCAGTTCGCAGGCCGACGCTCTATCCACTGAGCCAACCCGGCTAAAGCTATTTTTTATATTTCACCAGCACCTAGATGTTTATAGCAGTAAGGTTTTCAGGTGTTTTTTTTTTTAGTCACTATCTTGGCAGAACTGCATGCCATGCTTTTTTTTTTTTTGCTTTTGTTTTCCACGTAAACCTTTATCGTGGACATGTCTTCATGCCGATTCATGCAGGACCATGTCATTCTTTAGAGCAGCATCAGAGTAATCCCTTACCTCGCCATTCTTCCGCAGATGGATGAGTAGGTTGTGCCCAGTGTCCGCTGCTAATATAGGCGGGGCTGCTGTGGGCATCTTTGCGGCCATGCACTCAGGCCACTGTTTCTGTAGGAGAAATTCCTAGAAGTGGGATAATTGAATCAAAAGATATGCACATTCTAAATTAGGAGGAGAGACTGCCAAAGTGACCTCAGGCAGGGTGGTGCCAGCTTGCGCCCTCGGCAGCAGCGAACGGGTGCCCATTTCCCAGCTTCCCTGCCAACAGCGGAATCTATAATAAGCTCTACAGTTTTGCCAGTTTAATTGGCAAAGGGTGTCTTGGTTAAATCCGTGTTTCTTCAATGCTAGTGGGGGTAGGATGTCTTTTCATATGTTTATTGGCCACTTATATTTCTCCTGTTAATTGCCTGTTCATAGTCTTTGTCCATTATTCCACCGGGTTTGTTGGTCTTTTTCCTCATTGATTTTTAGAATCTCTGTTAATGGATATTAACCCTTTGCTGTCGAATGTGTTTGCAACTATTTTCCTTCAGTCTGTCCTTTGTGTTGTCTTTTCCCGTATAAAATTCTTTAAAAAGTTTGTGTGTCCAGTATGTCAGTCTTTTTCTCTGTAGCTTCTTAGATCTGTGTTGTGTGTAGAAAGGCCCTCACCCCCTCCAGATTACAAAATGATTCTCTTAAACCTTTTCAGGTTCTTTGATCATTTTTATTATTTTACATTAGCGCGCTCAGTTCGGTGGGAATTTTGTTTCCATGCACAGTCTGAGGCAGGAATCCAGGCGTCTGTTTTTCCCTCACCGGCCAGTTGTTCCAATGCCCCTGAACTTGAAGGACCCCCCGGACCCCACCATGGAGCTCAGATCCCATGGGTGGAGGCTTGCAGCAAGGACCAGCCAGCAGCAGAAACAGCTCCGCGTAGCCCGGGGCCCAGTGACTACCAGACACTCTCCTAAATGCTTCATGTGCGCGATCTCAATCCTCACACCCCCCCCCCCACCCCCCGCCCCCTGAGGTGCAGGGCCGATCATTATTCTCATTTAGAGACGAGGCAATTGAGGCACAGAGAGCTCTAACCAGCTGGAGGTCGCATAGCCAGGAAGTAGTGGAGCCAGGTGTGAATGGAGGTCTGTGGATCTGCAGAGCGCATGCTCACTCTCTCCTAATTGCTGAGAAAGGCATTCTGCGGGCAGCCCTGGAGAAGGGGAGCACTGGCCACAGGGGTCTTTCCCGCAGGGTTATGGGAGCTCCTGGCCCCAGAACTCCCCAGATACCTTTTTTTTAAAAAATATATTTTATTAATTTTTTTACAGAGAGGAAGGGAGAGGGATAGAGAGTCAGAGACATCGATGAGCGAGAAACATCCATCAGCTGCCTCCTGCACATCACCTACTGGGGCTGTGCCCAGCCAAGGTACATGCCCTTGACCGGAATCGAACCTGGGACCCTTGAGTCCGCAGGCCGACGCTCTATCCACTGAGCCAAACCGGTTAGGGCCCCAGAGACCTCTTTAATCCTCGGGGCTCTGAGCTGGTGCTTGTCAGAGCTCAGGGTGGGAAGCAGGGCCTGATGACCGGAGAGAGAGCACAGCCCTCCGCGTTTGCACACCGGCTCTGTGCAGTGGGCAGGGCGGGACGACAATCCCCGTTTTCTGGGGGGGAACCCAGAAGTGACAGGCCCGAGACCACACAGCTGGTTAGTAGCAGCCGCTGCAACTGCCTGGCGCCAGCCCCGTGCTCTTTCTCTTCCCTGCACCAGGGCTCCAAACCAGGAGTTCGGCGAGGACCTTGTGCTTGGTAGGGCTGTTCCCGGTGGGTGGGTGGTCTGGGGCGGGCTCCAACGGAGGTGCTCCCTCCCCCGGCAGGGATGGCTGCATCAGCCGGGAGGAGATGATCTCCTACTTCCTCCGCTCCAGCTCCGTGCTGGGCGGCCGCATGGGCTTCGTGCACAACTTCCAGGAGAGCAACTCCTTGCGCCCGGTTGCCTGCCGCCACTGCAAGACCCTGGTGAGCCCCCGCCCAAGCCACACCCGCCAGCCCCGCCGTCACCCAGCCACGCCCCGCCCTGTTCTCCCTTCTGGCCCCGCCCCCGCCAGAGCCTCTCAGCTCTCAGCCCAGGCCAGCCAGCCTCCTTCGTGTCCCCTGCCTCTCCTCTTGCTATTCTGCATCTAACCCTTGAGGGCCCAGGGAGGGTCAGGCCCAGGCCCTGCCCTTGAGAAGGAAGAAGTAGAGTCATCACCAAATACCTCCCCCCTGCACGGCCCTTCTCCTCTGTTTCAGATCCTGGGCATCTACAAGCAGGGCCTCAAATGCCGAGGTGAGATGGCATGGCGGGGCTACTGGGCTGCTTTTTTGGGAAAGAGTTACTCTCTGCCTGGGGACTCTTATTTTTTTATTTTTATTTTTTTTAAAATATATTTTATTGATTTTTTACAGAGAGGAAGGGAGAGGGATAGAGAGTTAGAAACATCGATGAGAGAGAAACATCGATCAGCTGCCTCCTGCACATCTCCTACTGGGGATGTGCCCGCAACCCAGGTACATGCCCTTGACCGGAATCGAACCTGGGACCCTTCAGTCCGCAGGCCGACGCTCTATCCACTGAGCCAAACCGGTTTCGGCTGGGACTCTTATTTTGGTGGGGCAACTGCAACAAAGTGACGGCCCTTGGAGCCAGGGAGGTGATGATTATATGTGAAGGGTTTTTGGAGACAGCAGAGATGGCACGTAGGGTTAAGAGAGCGCGTTGGAAGGAGACTTTTGTTTTGGTGGGGCAGCTGCTTAGGAGCAAAGGAACCTGGGGAGAGGTGCAGGCCTAGAGGATGGGAGGGAGGGTGTTCTGACCAATGGCCCCGGCTGGGCTCCCCATCTGCCTCCTCCAGCCTGTGGTGTGAACTGCCACAAGCAGTGCAAGGATCGCCTGTCAGTGGAGTGCCGGCGCCGGGCCCAGAGCATGAGTCTGGAGGGGTGTGCATCCTCCCCCTCCCCCACACACACCCACCATCGCACCTTCAGCTTCTCCCTGCCCCGCCCGGGCCGGCGCGGCTCCCGGCCTCCAGGTAAGATGCGGTCTCCTCCTGTATCGGGCCGGTGGAGGGAGGAAGGCAGGGCCATTGTGGCCAAGTCTTAATTCACCCAGGATGGAAACCATTTCAGAGTTTGTATAATTCTCTTATTTTGGTAGGGTGATGGAGAGGGTTGGACTGGTAAGGGTGCCAGAAGGGAGCCAAGGAACCCTTGACCCTCTGAGGCTGAGGAGGAGAGAGACTTTAATATATAAGGAAGAGTAACAGTGAAAGAGGCTTCAAGATTCCAGTCACACTCTTATTTTGTTAGGGGGATTGACAATGGGTTGGAGAGGGAGTTATGTGAGCCATTTACCTGCATTTTCTTGTTTGGCTGCTCGGGACGCATTTTGAGAATTCAAAGCCCCATACCCCGAAAATCACCTGCAGCTCTGGGGGGGGGGGGGAGGGGGCGGTCTCTGGTGGCTTTAGGTCCGTTTGCTGAATGATAATTCCTCAAAGGATTATTTTGCTGAGAGCAGTCTGAGCAACTGTGTTAAACTGGGGTCTAAGGCTGTTGACCACCACCTTTCGGATCGGCCTAAGTCCTCAAACATAGAAAAGATAAAACCATTTGCGCGGAACCCTCCAGAAGTGCTGGTGTCTAGAATGTGCGACACACAAAACTGGCATTTAAGCAAACCGCACTGACAGATCTGCGGCTGCGGAAAAGCGCGACGAACTGAAAACTTAGAAGAGCCTCAAAAATTGGGCCATTTGGTCATTCAGTGAATTGGTCTTTGGTGGATGGGCCTGCTTCCGGGATGGGGCTGGGTGCCTCCTGTGATGGGGGAAGGGCTGCTGAAGGCACTGGGACCCAGGAGTAGATCCTGTGATGAACACCCCACCCCCCACCCCCCTGCAGAGATCCGAGAAGAGGAGGTGCAGACGGTGGAGGACGGAGTGTTTGACATCCACTTGTAATGATGGTGAGTCCTCCCACAGCTTTGGCCAGAGCCTCCACACTGGGGACCGGGGGTGGGGGGGTGGGGTCAGGGAAAGGGCGCTCTGTCCGAATGGCCTGGGCCAGGGGGACCCCTACTTTTGGGGGAAGGTTCTTCCTCACCACCCCTGTTTTTCTCTTCCCAGCTGTGACTGGATCCAGCACTCATGTCTGCCTTGGAGCAAAGACCTGGAGCAGAGCAGGGAGCCGGGTGCTGGGGCAGCAGGCTGGGGCTGGGGGGTGGGGCATGAGGGTGGCATGTGGCTGAGGGCAGGGCCGGGGCTGGCGTCCCTAAGGTTGTACAGACTCTTGTGAATATTTGTATTTTACAGGAATAAAAAGGCCCATGTCATGAACCTAGACCATCAGAGCCAGGACTCCTGGAGGGGGGCGGGACTAGAATGTGGGAGTGGCCACTCTGTAGCCAGAGAATCTTGGGAGATCTGAGGTCTCATGTGTCTGGAATCTTGGGGGGACTGGAATCCTGGGGGCAGAACCTTAGGACCAGAAAACCTTGGAACGTAAGCATCTTGGAGAGGCTCTGAAATCTCGAGGAGTCCAGAATCTCGGGAGCCTAAAACTTGAAACTAGCACTTCTTTGCACCCAGACTGGCTGGGACAGTGGTTTGGGGTGACCATAGCCTTCAGCCCACAGTCCAAATTCCCTTGCTTGACAGGTGGCCTTTCAGCTCCTGTTTGAATTCTTCCAGCCATGGGGAGCTCACTGCAGAGAATCCTGGGAGGGGAAGGGCTGCCCTGAGTGCCAGCTAGGGGGGGCGGTGGGGGGGCTGGGCAGCTTTCCTGCCTGGGGGTAGGGAGGGCTGCGCTTGGGCTTGCAGCCTGCAGGCCTGGTGCTGCTGCCAGCCGGAAGGACAGTGACTTCCAGAGGAAATGCATATTGATCCTGCTCTCAGCCGCCTGTGGCCTCTCCCAACCCAGCTCCTCCCTCCTGAGGTTGCAGCACAGAGGTTTTGGGGGGTCAGTGCTACCCGAGGAAGGCCAAGGCCAGTTCTAAGGCTGGTCTAGGTCAGGAGGGTGAACGGGGGTCTTCTAAAGGGGTTGAAACTGGGCCAGGCTGCCCCTGGGGTCAGGATTGTCCAGACAGCAGCCCTGGGTGTGGGCGCTACTTTCCAACCCCCCTAAGCTGGGTGTGCCCTACAGCGGCTGTGGGGAGTCCTGGGCGTGGAGGCCTAAGCACCTGACTCTCACCTGCAAAGCTCAATGTCTGTGGACCTGGCGGTGGCCTCAGCCCCCTCCCCGGGATTCCCTGACCCCATGCCCGTCTTCCCCTTTGAGACCCACTCCCCCTGGCCTACTCGTCAGTGGGGTCTCCTTCTCCCACCCTGTTACTTTTCGGCCCCATGTGGGCCCCCAAGCCTTGTCTTCCATTGGGTCCCCCGCTCTGTCCCTCCTTCCATCCTCAGCCCCCTCCCGCCCTTCCCCCTCTGAGGCTGTAATATCCGTTTCACGATTTGGGGGCTGAGTTGCTATAACAACAGACGGTGATTGTGTTGTGAAGAGCAGCTCTCTCCAGAGCTGCCCGCCTCCCGCGCTGCCTCCATCCCTGCAGCCTGTGGCCTCCCCTCCCCACCGCCCCCAGCCCCAGCCTGGCCTCTTCCCAGTGTGTGTGTGTGTGTGTGCGTGTGTGTGCGCATAAATGTGCCCAGGGCCGACCCGCCCGGGAATGGGAATGTGCCGTGGGACTGTCTGTTCATGGTTGTATGTGTGAATCCGGTGTATGCGCTTCACATTGCGTGTGTGCATGTGTGTGCACAGACACGCACGCTGCGTTTGCTGCATTTCCCCTTCACCTTGTGTCCCCCCGGACTTCGCGCCAGAGAAGGGCCACATTGGGTGGGGGCCAATTGGGGAGGGTGTCTTGAGGTGGTGGGTCCCAACTGCATTAGGTAGTCTGAACCCTGGGCCTTGGGGGAGACATCCTTGTAGCTGGGGGGAGGGGCAGGGAGGTGCAGCAGCTGTCAGGTGACCTTTCCTGCCCTTGACAGGCAAAGGTGGCCCAGGGAGCTGGGGAGGGGGACAGGAGACAGATGCTCACTCTTACGTTCTTTCCTGGCCCTGTCCTCCTGACACCCCTTCCCACACCATCTCTAAGAGTCTGAGCGACATTCTGTGAATCACTGCACCTGTCTGTCTGTCCATGTATGCCACGGTGCCTGCCTGGATGAATCTGCGTTTGAGTGTGTGTGTGTGTGTGTGTGTGTGTCGCGCGCACTGCAGGAGGAGGAGGGGGTCAGGGGGATGGGTGGGGCAGTGGGCTGTGGGGTCAGGCATTTCACATCCACAGGCCCTGACTCAGCACTTCCCGTTCTCTGGCTCCTTTAGTGGCCTTGGTGGGGCCAGCCTGAGGGTCTCTCCAAGGTCAGAATGGGCCCTGGGTCTGGGATCTGGCTCAGGGATCTCTTGTCCTGACCCCTACGAAACAACCCCTGCAGCCTGGGTTACCCCCCCGTCACCCCATTACAGGCTGGGGAGGAGACCCCTGGTGGGTGGGTGTCCCCACTCATCTACTCAATAATTGACCCCTCTGTGCCAAGTACCTCAGGGGGAGGATGACCCATGGCAGGCCCTCTGTGTGCACCTGTTCCCTGGGCCATGTACATGCCTGAGTGTGTAGGCACCGGTGTGCACACGTTTGTGTGTGTTCTTTAGCAGCACGTGCGTCCTGTGGGCGTCCTGCCCTGTGGGGCATTTCTGCAGCTGTCCCTTGTGCTGCTTGGGAGCGGCTGTGTGCACATGGGTAGGTGTGCATGGCTGTGTGTGTGTGCTGCATGCCCATGCATGCATTAGTGGTTGAATGTGAGTGTTTTTTCCATGTTCCTCTGGGTAAGGAAGCACCAACTACCACTGGCTGTGCAGATCACAGACCCTGCAACAGAAATCAGGATCCTGGAGGGAGCTGGCAGAATGGTCTGGTACACACGCATGTGTGTGCGCACGCGCCATGGGGTACACACACACACACTGCTTCATTCAAAAACCCACTGTCCAACTTTGTGGTACACAAAAGGTGCTAGGTCCCCCTTTCATTGGCTGAGTGAGCGAAGGGGTGTCCCATTCCTCCCACACTAACACACACACTAACACACACACACTAACACACACATACTAACACACACAGGCATAGTGATGCGATGCCCTCACAGGGGAGAACTTCATCCCAGCACCACCCTCACTCTGAGGCTCATGGTTGGGAGAACAGAAAACAGGGCGGCTGTCAGTTTCCCTGCAGGGCAATGGGCAGTCGCGTCCCTGCCCTTAAACCCACTCTTACCCGAGCCCAGCGTGGCAGGCAGGACTGGGGATCAGGCTGCCAACTCTGGGATTCCCATGAGGCAGGTCTGGGAAACCCCAAGCCCCTAGGTCTACCCCGCCCCCGCTCGGCCTTTCCCGCTCTCACCGCCTCTGATCTTATCCCAGCAAAGACACTGCCTCCTCAGGTCCAGGGCAGCTGGGGGCCCTCGGCGGGGGGAGGTGGAGGCCAGGCAAGAGGCTGGAAAACGCCCCCGGCAGCCGCAGGCAGGGTCCCCCTTCCCTAGGCTCCTCGTTGGTACGGGCCCGCCCCTGGCCATAGCCAGCAGAGGGCGCCGCGGCCCGGGTCCCACACCGGTTCCGCTCTCTTGGTGCCCCAAGTGGGGGCCCGGGTCCCACACCGGTTCGGCTCGTCCCGCCCCTGGGCGCTGCCCGATGGGCCCGCCGGCAGGGAATGCGGGACCCGAGGACCCGACCCTCCGGGCGGGAGGGCAGGGCACCTGGGTTTCCAGAAAAGGCACTGGGGCTGGGTTGAGCGTCTGCCAGTGGCGGGCCCGGGCTCCAGGGCCACGGAGCGCGAGCGGCTGGTAAGAGCTCGGATGCCCCGGGGCCGGGATGCCTGGGTCCTGCGCGCGGGAGGGGAGTGGGCCTGTGGAGCCGCCGGACTGGCGGCTTCTGCGCCTTTGCATTGGCTGCGCCGCTCGTCCATTAGCGCAGCCTGGTCCAATGCGCGCGCCCCGGGGGCGGGCCCTGGTGCTGATGCTGCCGTCAGTCGGTGTTGCAGGGATGCGGCGGCGGGAGCAGCCGCCCTGACTCGCGGAGCATCCTCCTCCGAGCGGCACCGCGGCGGGGCGGGCGGGGACGCGGCGGGGAGCGAGAGGCTCGAGGCAGCCGACGCCGCTGGCCCCGGTTGTGTCACCCGCCAGAGACGGGGCGGCTCCGGGGTTCTGATCCCCACCCTTCAGTTCCTGGAGCCCCCAGACCAGGTACGGGGGGCAAAGGAGGGGGGGTGCTGCGGCGGGAGATGGGCGGGGGGCGGGAGCCGATCCGCGGAGGGAAGCGATCGGAGGGGCGGGGGAGGCTGGAAGGATAGATAGATTGGGGGGCGGGGGCGCTGCCGCTGCGAGGCTGGCTGGGTGACAGAGGAGGCTAGGCGGCTGGGGGCTGGGGGTCGGAGCCTCCCTGTGGAAGGGGCACTGGCCCTGAGCAAGGGTGAACAGAGGTGGGGGAGGAATGGGGCGAGGAGGCAGCGCTGTGAGGGAGGCTCTGAAGAGGGGGGTCCCCAGTCTGTGCTAGCCCCCAGGTCTGGAAGCCGCTCGGCCAGAGGGGCTGGGGAGCTGTTGTGCTCGGAAGGGTCTGCAGGGGAGAAACCAGCCAGGAGCTGGGCTTCGTGGGAGGAGGCCAGGGGGCTGGAGAGGGGAAAGAGAGTAGTGGAGAGGCAAGGAACTGGGGCCAGGCCAAGGGCTCCCCACTAAGGGGCACCCCTGAGGACCAGGCTTTACTGGGGGATGGGAGCCAAGGAGAGGTTATTGGGAGGGAGCAGAGGGGATGGTGCCGAGGTGTTGAGGCAGAGATGGGTCTGTGCTGGTGGAGAGCAGGGAGACGTGGGGGCCTGAGGAAGAGGAGGGGAAGCTTGTGGGGGGGATGGGCGATGAGAGGAGACTGGGAGATCCGTAGGAGGGGGCTGCGCTGGGGTGGGAATGCTGGGCGGTGGCAGGGTTATGGTCAGAGTACTGCAGGGAGAGGAAGCTGCGGGCCCGGGGCTAACCCCCACCTCCAGAGAGGAGGGGACCTTTCTCAAGTCCCAGCCTCCTCCCCGCGCTGAAGTAGACATCTGCCCTGGGTTCTCTGGGCTGGAGTACGAGCCCTTAAACCCTGGAGGGGCCCTAGAAGGCAACATTGGCTTTGGGGGGCTGCTGTCTCCTGTAGTCTCAATCCCCACCTGAGTCCTGGCTGAGGGCATTTGGGGCTTCGCTGAACCAGCAAGAGCTGGGAGGGGCTGCTCCTTGGTGCCTGGAGGTGGACGGGGAAGCTGCCCAGACCTGGAGTGAGGAAACCAACCTTAGGGGGTGGCTCTTGGCCCTCCACTCCTCTTGGCTGCCTAGGGGGCTTCTGTACACCTTCGGTTTTGTATGTGTTGGGGGTGGGGTGGGTGGGCGAGGACCTCCCATTCATTCCTGCCCCTCCCTCTTGCCCACCTTCCCAGGGTCTGAGCATCCCTTTTGGGGGCGGGTGGACTTGAAGGGTTTGCATTCCCTATCTGCTGCCAGGGGAGTAGAAAGGGAGAAGGGAGGTCTGCTGGCCTGTTAGCCAGGGTGCCTTCTGTTTCGTGGGTGCCTCAGCCACTCAGGTCCCTGCCTCCTCCTGCCTCCAGGCGTGCTGGTGTCTGAGGCTGTGCTGGCTCTTCCTGGGGGTAGGGGAGAAGGGCCATTCCTGCCAGAGGAGGTGTTCTCAGACCCACCCTGTCCTCAGATCCGCAGGGGGTGGGGGTGGGACTGTCAGCGGGTGGCCTTCCAGAGCCGCTGGCTTCTTGGCCTGGGCTGAATCCACACCTGGCTTCCTGAGGAGGGGCTGGCTTCTGGAGGGGCTGTTGGAGACCTCTGTTCCCTCCAGACTCAGTGTCTGCCCAGGTCCAGCTGCTCCCTCCCACCTGCCTTTGCCAGTGACATAGACAACCCGACACTGATCCATATGTTCTGTGGTCCCCACCCAGACCCACACCTACACAGGCTCACGCACCTGCGGACACAATACACCTCCTGGCAGCATGCTGCCTACACTCATGCCCAGAGAGACTGCCACCTCAGAGACCTCCCCCAGGCGCCTGCTGCCATGCACATGCTACACACATGGCCCCTGCACACTCCCAGAGCCCCAACCCCACACTGTCGCCCTCACTGTTCCCATCCCTCCATCCCCTCCCCGGTTCCCACCGTCACCTCAAGCACACTTACCCTCTTCCATACACACCTTCACTCCCTGGGACACACCCTCTCCTCCCCAGACACCCACCCATGCACATCCTCCCACACACACCAATACCTCCCACGCCCTCAGGCCATCACTAAGTAACACCTGCCCCTCGGGTCCTAAGCACTTTACCCCAGGCCTTTGTGTGTGCACGTGCGCACTCCGGCACACACTCATGCGTGCTAGCAGCCCCGGTAAACCTTGGCTCACCCCTCAGCTTCTCTCTCACTTACGTCCTCTCTCCCTCACTCGCTCTCCCCTTGGAAAGCCCCCTAAACCCCAGGCCCTCCTAGCCCTCCTGACGACAACCACAATCCCTCCTGGTCCCGTCCACCACCCAGCCACACCTGGCCTTCCTCAGAACCTTCCCATTTCTAGGCGCCCCACCCCAGCACTCACCCTCACCCTCAGGGCCCTACTCCTGCCTCGTGCTGACTATGCTGTCCATTCATTCCCGCTCCGGAGCCCAGCCCCCACGGGGACACCCTGACTGTGCCTCACAGGCAGCCAACCCTGCTGCTCCATCTGCTGGTGCGCTCCCTGCCTGGCCTTGTCCACACCGGCGGGCCTGTGAGCTCTCGGAGACTCATTCAACAAATAATTCCGCGTGGGCTAGGCACCTCGTCACTTACAAAGCCACCACCATTTGACACGGTGGAGTGGGGTGAGAGTGACGCCACCCGGGCTCAGCTCTGTCCCCTCAGCGGGCCTCGGTTTCCTCATCTGTAAAATGGGGGTCCTCATATCTACCTCATGGGCTTTCTCTTTTTTTTAAGGGCTAGAGGAGATGGTTATGACAATAATCATTGTAACAAGTGTATTGGTTGTAGACCTGCTGGGAGCCGGGTGCTGTGCTCAGCGCTCAGCGAACTGTGCTGGTCTCACGCATTTGTCAGGAACACGTAAAGCCCGCAGTGAAGAGCCGCCCGGGGCATCATTGTCATAACCGTGCACACACGTGCCTGCCATGGAGACCACATTTCCAGGCGCCTCATACTCACTCACAGGCTGCCCTGACATCCACCTGTCCCCTCTGCATGGCTGGGCCGTCAGAATCCCCTGGCTGTGCCCAGCACAGGGGTGGGCATAGGGGTGAGCTCACCCTTCCCACTGCCTACCCCTCTGCCCCCAGGCAACTGTGTTTCACCCCAACTCCGCCAAGTCATTCAATTACACTTCGGTCCTCAGCCCGCCCACCTGGCAGCAGCCTCCTCACAGCGCACCTCAAGCTGCCACCTCTCGTGCCCAGCCCCCTTCACGCTTCTCTTCGTGGACAGAGACCTGCTCCGGGGGACCTGTGAGCCCAGCCCTGCTGCTGGGGTTCCCGCCAGTCTTCAGGCCCCTCCCTCCATTCTCCCACCTTCCTGGGCAGGGGGAGGTGCCAGCAAATAGGAGAGGGCCCAGGGTGAGAAATCTGAGTCCCACGCTGCCACTTACAAGCTGTATGACCTTGGGAGGGGGTCCTCTGTGAGTGTCAGTTTCACCGTCTGTAAAAGGGGGCGGTGGTAAGACCTGCCTTGCTAACTTCCCTCGCTGGGCCCTGGTGAGCGTCAAAGGAAACACGAGACACATGGAGTTTTGCAAACTGTAAAGTGCTGAGATGAGGAGTTTTAAAAGTACTCATTAATATAGCACATACTTTTCACTTCAGCCTATGCTAGGCACTGTATTAAATGCGTTACATTTATTAATTTTGACACCACCATTATTTCCTCTATTTTACACATAAGAAAACCCAGGCTCACAGAAGCTAAGGAACTGGCCCAAGGTCACACAGCTAGACAAACGGAGAACTGCCATTTGAACCCAGCCCCGGACTCAGCGCCTCTAACCACTGCACTACCTGTGTTTGCCACTGCTGAGGTGTGGCTGGACATGGACACGCAGGAGGGCTCTGTCTCTTCTAGATCATCAGGGCTGGGAGGAGGGAGGAGGGAGCAGGGAGGGGAGGTGGGGACTGTTTGCAGCCCGCCAACTCTGCCAAAGGTTTTAGGGAGGAGAGGGGACCCCAAAACACATTCTGTGACTGGAAGGGACCTCCGGGCTCTGCTAGTTGGATGTCCCCCTTTCGTGTGACTCACAAGCCCCGTCCTGAGCGCCTCTGAGCAGTAGTCATCCTGCCCCGGCTCACACACCTCCACACACGAGGTCTGTGCCACCCCCCGGAGGCAGCCTACTCTATTGTTGGCTGCTCTGGATTGCCAGCAAGTTTCTCTAATCCCGAGCCAAAATCTCCCTCCTCATAACAGCACTTCTCCCACCTGTCCACGCTGCCTTCTGGGGCCCCAGGATGTGTGTAAACCCAGCTCTTCCTCCTGCGCCCGGGGGAGGCCCCTGCTGTCACACTCCCAGCTGGCATGAGAGGGAGCTGGCAGCGGAGAGGACAGCCAGAGGGAGGCGGGCACTCCCATGGCTGGAGGTGTGTGAGTGTGAGTGAGTGTGTGAGTGAGTGTGGTGTGGATGTGACCGGAGAAGGGGCTGAGTGGATGCTGGGAGAAGGCCCCTGGCCAGGGCTTGGCCAGGGTGAGTGTGGGCTGTGTCACCCTGGGAACTGCATCCATTTGCTCAGTTTGCACTGGTGGGTGCGGGCCTTGGCCTTTGGTCAGACGGGGAGGCCCAGGCATGGAAGAGCAGGCACAGTGGAAAGCATCTAGAATGGAAGGCCAGTGGCCTTGGTTTTAGCTTTGCTCTGCTGCGTGACCCTGGGCAGTCACTGCCCCTCGCTGGGGCTCCATTTCCACCTGAAAAAAGAGAGAGGGATGCACTCCATTAGCTAAGAGGTCTGTCTTTCAGGCCTAGGGGCAAACTCAGAGTCTGGCTCATCGGCAGAGGGCAGCGGCCCGTGAAGGCCCGATCAGACAAGGTGGGCTCTGAGCCGTCACTGCCTGTGGCCTGTGGCCTGTGCTGGGTAGGAGGAAGGCCGCTGCTTACTTGCACTCGAACTTGGGCAAATGAATTCATCATTCTAAGTGCAGGCTCCTTGTTTGTACGCCTGGGGTGACACAACTACCTCCTGGAGCTAGAGGGTTAAATGCACCTGCTGGTCCAGCCTGCACCTGACCCACAGTGGGGAGCCCAAAAGTTGTAGCCCGGATGTGACAGTGGCACTGGCCTGGCCATGGAAGGTGAGCAGTTGTCAGCCGAGGAGGAGCCAGAAGTAATCTAGGAGAGGATTCAGTGGGGAAGAGAGCAGGACAAGGTCTTGAGAGCCGTCGACTCACCTCAACTCCACCCGTTCCAGCTCCCATCACTACTGGCTTGTGGCAGGGGCGCTGGGAGCTGACCGAGGGCAGAATCCCAGATTACATGAGAGGTCAGTTCCCCAGGGGGCGGCAGCCCTGGCCAGCAGTGTGCAGGGCAGTGACGTCAGTCAGCAGGCAGGGTATCTCAAGGCTGCTCCGGCCAGTCAGTGTTGTGCACTGGCAGTGGACACTGGAGAAGAAGAGGGGGTCTTGGGGAGCAGTGCTTGGACTCTGTGGGTGCAGGGGGCTTCCACTGCATTGCATGAGCCTGGGCGAGGGGCCTTGCACGACTCCAGGAGACTTGATATAGTTGTGCAAGGCAGTGGCCCTGGCCATTAAGATCCGAGGCCAGGCGCCGTGGATGTACCAGGAGTTGAAGAAGGATGGGGCATCAGAGATTAGCGGGAACCCCCTGCGTCCTGGGAGGAAGGGTGGGCTGTAGGCTGAGTCAGCAGAAACTTGGCCCTGGGGCGTGGAGGTGGAGGGCGGGGGGGGGGGGAGAACGGTGAAGAGCGGCAGGTGTGCTGGGAGCTGTAGGGTGGGTGAGGTGGGAAGGACCCTGGTGTCGCTTAGCTCACATTCCTCTTTGGATAATGTCTGCCTGGCAAGCCTAAAGCTGCCCCATGGTCCCTGGAGAGAGGACCCAAGGAGGGCCTGGCCTCCTCCTGGCCAGCCCTGCAGCCCCTCTGCCCCTGGCACTGAGCCCAGCTGGCCGGTGCTGCAGAGCTGCGGGCTGTGGGGAGAATGAGTAATGAGCCTTGAGGGGCTGCAGGCCCAGACCCTGGCCTCCCTCCCAAGGAGGCACCTGTAAGTTCTGCCTCTGTCCCCACAGCTGGCTCACAGACACGCCTGTGCATAGCACCCCCTTCCTTCCCACACTGTCCCTCCATATCTTGGGACACGCAGACTCTAGTGGAGTCACCCCCTCCTAGAGTCACTCGTTTGCTGCCAACCTCTCTCCCCCGGTCAGGTAACATTCTTTCTGGCTCTCAGGACGCAGGCCCCCACCTCCCAGTCTCTGGAGGCCTCTCCACCATCCTTCACTCTGTCTGTCCCCGGCCAACTTCCTGGACGAGGGAGACCCTGCCCCCAGGCTCCCAGCAAGCACCCCTCTGCCATCTCCCCAGAAGGTGGGGATGTATAACAGAGGGACTGGGCTGGGGGTAGGGCAGGGTAACTGAAATCCCCTCCCTCTCCTGAGCTGAGGGGTGAGTGGACAGCAGCACGGAATCCTATTCCCTCTGCTAGCGGAAATCGATAGCTAATTAATTCCCTCCCCAAAATAGTGTCCGGAGGTGGGAGCTGGCGGGGGCTGAGAGAGGCTAGGCCAGGCTGAGACCAAGACCCCCGCAGGGGAGGGAGGGAGCATGACGCTCAGGGGCTGTGCATCTGGGGGTCACTGGAGAAGGGGAGTTTGGCCTTTCCCTCCCCCAAGCCTGAGGGTCCCCCTCCCCTGCCCTGAACTGGAGTGGGGGTACATGTGTGTGGGGGTAAAGGCGTCAATCAGACTGGGAGCAGGTGCTGCATTTAATTTGATTGGCTAATTAGCCCGCGCATGTTAATTATCTCCATTACCCAATGAGCAGAGGCAGTGGCAAAGCTATATATAACCAGGCAGTGTTGAGAGGGAGAGGGGCTGCTTCCGGGGCTGCCTCACAGCCTCTGCCCCGCCTGGGAAGAGCCAGCCCTTGGAGGGGCACTGGAGTCCCTATTGGAGTTTGTAGGGTTGGGGGTGGGGCAGCGTCAGAAGGAGCCAGATAGAAGGACCTGAGAGCTGGGCTTTGGGGGTGTACTGGGGATGGCTCCCTAAACACCGGCTCCTGAAGGCTTCCAACCCCTTCTCCCTCCTGTACTCACGTCACTTCAACCACCCTGCCCTCCCCCTCGCTATGTTATTAGGGAGACCCTAGCTTTCTCTCTTTCTTCAGACACCCTGCTTCCTCCTACATAGCTCTCTGACTCCTCACCACACCCTTCCATCCTCCTCCCTCTCCAAGCCACCCACCTCCTCTTCTTCTGGTTTCCACCTCTCTGAGCTACACCTGTGGTTGCCCTGCCTTTTGTCTCCTTCATGGAGACAGATGTGCATCAGACAGATGTGGGTCTAAGTCCCAGTTCCCTGCTGACCAGCTGTGTGACCCTGGGTAAGTCCCTAGACTTCTCTGCAGGTTTCCCCAGCGGTTAATGGGAATAATGGGACTTCTCAGAGTGATGGAGTAAAATGACATTTGTAAAAATGCCCAGCATCCCGGGCCTTGACAAATGCTGTTTGAATTTGGGATTTAATTTTATCTATCTTCTCATTCCTTTTCTCCCCATCAGGCCGCCTCTCTCCTCCATTACTCCTCTGTCTCTGTCACTTTCCATGCCATTCCTCTCCTTCCACTTCCCCCTTCCATCTTTCCCTGTCTCGTCCCGTCCCAAACTCTGGCCCCTCCCTGCTTCTCTCTCAGACTTCTCCCCACCTCCTCCCCTGCCTTCCTCCCCCAAATAAAATCAATGCAATATTCAGGAGGGTTGTTGGATATAAATAATTACGACTTGGAGTTTAACGAGATGCAAATTCCCCTCCCCTGCGTGGGGTATAAATTGCTCTCTGACAGCCCGTTACAAGGGTAATCATTTCAGAAAGGCAATTTTATGCAAATGAGCCTGCCTGCCTCCTGGTGGCTCCCCCAGCCCTGAACGGGGAGGAGGGGAAGAGAACGCAGGGATGGGGCCAAGTCTGAGGCTCAGGACTGGGAGATGGAGGTTGAGGGTGACACATTTAGGTTCATGAAGGATCTGGACTGGTGAGCAGTGGGGTTGGGGCCCAGGAAAGGGTGAGTGGGGTTGGGGGGTGGGTGGGGGTTTGGAGAAAAGGAATCAGATGCCTGTGTCCTTGCCTGGATAGAGAGGGCTTGGTCCTGGATGCCTGCGCCCTGGCTGGCTTCTGTCTCTTGCCCCTTCCCAGCCATTGATACCATTGACGAATTGACATTTAATTAATCCCAATGAATTATTTAGCCACTTCATTATCCAGCATCAGGAGCTGATGAGAGGGAGCTGTGGCTGTGGTGGAGCCATGCTTAGGGCTGGGTGGCTCAGGGAGGGCGGGCTGGGCCGCCCGCAGACAGGAGGTGGGGTGAGGGCTTCTGCGTCGGGCGCCTGCTGGACTCTAAGGTGTTACCTGCCCACATCTCACACCAACAATGCGCTCGCCCTCCAGGTCCGAGGCACCCTCAAGTCCTAACGGGAAACAACTGCGCGCTTGCGGGTGTGAAGGGGAGCTAGGCACCGCCCGCCCCCCTCCCCCAACCCCTCATGAACCTTTTCCTCTCTCTTTCCCCGCAGGCATCCCTCCCGCCTCTCCCCTCGGAGCCCGCAGCCGGGGAGGGGCGCCTCCGCCGCGGCTCGGGGAAGCCGGCACCTGGGCCTCTGCGTGTGTCGCCTTGGGGCCAGGCCCATGGCACGGTGAAGCGGCCAGGGAGCCCCGCTCGGTGCGGGGGGCGCCCGGCCCCCTCCCCGCCCCATGCGCCCGCGGCTCTGAAGCCTGAGCGGGGCCGGGGGCCGGGCGGGGCCGGGGCCGCCGGAGGCATGGCGCCCGGGAGCCCGTGGCCGCTGCTGCTGGTGCTGCTGACGCTGGCGGCGGGCGCGGGCGGCCTGGAGTTCGGCGGCGGCCCCGGGCAGTGGGCGCGCTACGCGCGCTGGGCCGGCGCGGCGAGCAGCGGGGAGCTGAGCTTCAGCCTGCGCACCAACGCCACGCGCGCGCTGCTGCTCTACCTGGACGACGGCGGCGACTGCGACTTCCTGGAGCTGCTGGTGGCGGAGGGGCGCCTCCGGCTGCGCTTCACGCTGTCGTGCGCCGAGCCGGCCACGCTGCAGCTGGACACGCCGGTGGCCGACGACCGCTGGCACATGGTGCTGCTGACCCGCGACGCGCGCCGCACGGCGCTGGCGGTGGACGGCGAGGCCCGGGCCGCCGAGGTGCGCTCCAAGCGGCGCGAGATGCAGGTGGCCAGCGACCTGTTCGTGGGCGGCATCCCGCCGGACGTGCGCCTCTCGGCGCTCACGCTCAGCACGGTCAAGTACGAGCCGCCATTCCGCGGCCTCCTGGCGAACCTGAAGCTGGGCGAGCGGCCCCCCGCGCTGCTGGGCAGCCAGGGCCTGCGCGGCGCCGCCGCCGACCCTCTGTGCGCGCCCGCGCGCAACCCCTGCGCCAACGGCGGCCTCTGCACGGTGCTGGCCCCCGGCGAGGTGGGCTGCGACTGCAGCCACACGGGCTTCGGTGGCAAGTTCTGCAGCGAAGGTGAGCCGGGGAGCAGCCGCGGGGCGCCTGAGTGCGGGAGGGAGGGGCTGGAGGCGCCCGGGGTCGGGCCTGTGAGTGCACCTCCACGCGGGGGTTGTGAGGCATATCCCGTGTGAGGACGCCTGTCCCGGGAGACTGTGTGTGAATAGCCAGTGAGCTCGGGGCCGCCGGTGAGGCGGGTTAGATGGGCGTGGACAGCGTGGGCGTGGCCTCTGAGGGCCGACACCCCCCACTCCGGGGAGTCCTGTGGCTAATTGTGGGTGGGTATGTGTAGTCAGGTCCTGGCGAGAGGGTGAAGGGCTGGCGCCTGAGGCCGGTGAGGGGGAGTGAGGGATGTGGGAGTATGTAGGCGAGGCCTCTGAGAGGCAGTGGGTGGAGTCTGTGTGGGCGGGACCTCCGAGAGGCAGTGGGTGGGGTCTGTGTGGGCGGGGCCTCTGAGAGGTAGTGGGTGGGGCCTTGTGGGCGGGACCTCCGAGAGGCAGTTGGATGGGGCCTTGTGGGCAGGACCTCCGAGAGGCAGTGGGTGGGGCCTTGTGGGCGGGTCCTCTGAGAGGTAGTGGATAGGCCTGTGGGCGGGGCCTCTGAGAGGTAGTGGTTGGGGTCGGTGTGGGCGGGACCTCCGAGAGGCAGTGGGTGGGGCCTTGTGGGCGGGGCCTCTGAGAGGTAGTGGATAGGCCTGTGGGCTAGGCCTCTGAGAGGTAGTGGGTAGGCCTTGTGGGCGGAGCCTCTGAGAGGCAGTGGGTGGGGCCTTGTGGGCGGGGCCTCTGAGGTAGTGGGTAGGCCTTGTGGGCGGGGCCTCTGCGGCGTTTGGTCGGTCGGGGGGGGGGAGGCCTGCGAGGGAGTCCTGAGACATGGTAGGGTCTGTATGGCCAGGCCACTGAGGGCTGTGCGGGCGAAAGGTCGCCGGGGGTGGGGTGGGGTGGGGTGGGCACCAGCGCCTGTGAGCGTCGGCGAAGGCCTGTGGGTGGGGTCCGTGTTGGGGGCGTGGTTGGCCCCGGCGGGCGGGCCGGTGCTGGCCTCGGTGAGGGGCGGGCAGCGTGGTCTCCGAGGCTGGGCGGCGACAGGTGGAGGAAAGCCTGGGCGTGAGGGCGGTGGGCGTGCGGAGGAGGCGCGGGAGGGCGAGGGGGATTGCGCGGCGGTGACGCGCGCTCCAGGGCCGTGGGAACCGAGGGTTTCTTTCCCACAGAGTTGGCAGAGTCGAAAGTGAAGGAAAAATGCGGGAAAGGGTGGCTGAGGCTTCTGCTCGTGGCTGGGAGATGACGGATTTGCTGAGGGACGAAAACATGGCTGGTCGTTCCTCCCGGGTGAGAGACAGGGTGTGGGAGCTCCTGTTTTAAACATCCAGCCCTTTCCAGCCTGGGCTGTGGAAGGGACCCTGGTGTCTGGAGGAGGTTGGCGTATGGACTCGAGTATGGAAACGGAGGTGGAATAGGGGCTCGAAAGGGAGGTTGAAGGGAGGGGCAGCTTCCGCCAGCTCCCAGCTGCCAGGGGCAGAGAGGGGTGAGGTGAGGGGACTAGGTGGGGGGTTGCCCCAGGCCTGGGTGGGCTTTGGTTTTAGTGGGGGTGGGGGAAGGAGGGAGTTGGAGGCGCTTGTACTTTGGTCTGGCTGGGGAGTGGGGAGCGCGTCCCCATGTCCTTCACCCCTGCTCAGTGGCAGCTGTTTTCTGCAGATACGTGTGGACAGGCATGCTTTCCTCTCTCTCAGCACCCCTTGAAGCTGTGGCCTCCTAGCAGTTGTGTGTGTCTGCCCCAAGAGGTTGTCTTTGGGGAGCGTGTGCATCTGCATGTGTGTGCCCACGATCTGGTGTGGCCCTGGGACTGCTTTGGGGGTGGGAGCCATACGAAGTGTGTGCCTCCGCGTGAAGGTTGTCCGCCTGTGGACAGCCCCGGAGGAGCTGCGTCTGCAGGCGTAGCCTTGAATTTGGGAACTCTGGACTCTGCCCAGGACTGTGATTGTGTATCTGTAGTTGTGGTAGAGGAATACATAGGGAAGGTTTGTGGGGTTGTGTGTACAAGGATGTGGGATATGCCTTCAGGAGCTGTGTTTATTAAGTTAATCTGACACCTTCTCACCTTTCCCCCAAGGAGCTCAGGTGCTCCCAAAGCTGTGAAACTGCGTGTCTGTGTGTGGGTGCCTGCACGCACAGGCCCTAGGCCTGGCAGTGAGGCTGTTGGAGTAGTAATGTTTACAGATCGAAGCCCAGTGCCTAGCAGAGTGAGGACTACTCACGTGTGAGGACATGTGCTCGTGTGTAGGTGCCCATGTGTGCATGTGTTTTAAATGTGAGGCCTCAGTAAGACACCTGGACTCGATGAGGAATCCTTCTTTCTATGACCTTTGCGTGATTCTGTGGTCCCTAGGACTCCTCCCCTTAAAGCCTTCTTTTTAAAAAAATATATTTTCTTGATTTTTACAGAGAGGAAGGGAGAGGGATAGAGAGTTAGAAACATCAGATGAGAGAGAAGCATCAATCAGTTGCCTCCTGCACACCCCCTACTGGGGATGTGCCTGCAACCAAGGTACATGCCCTTCACCGGAATCAAACCTGGGACCTTTCAGTCCGAAGGCTGATGCTCTATCCACTGAGCCAAACCGGTTAGGGCCCCTTAAAGCCTTCTTAAGAAAATAGGACGAACCACCCTTCTAACTTGATGGAAGGGAAATTTGAGCCACAGAGACGGAGGTTATGGTAATCGGTCCACAGCCTCACTGTGCAGAATTGGGCCTGGGTGAATGAGAAACGCAGCCAGAGGCACCTGGTCAAACCGAGCCCTTGTGTTATTCATTCTCTGAAAGGATTCATCAGCCAGAGGCGTCCAGTGAGCCAAACAAAGTGTGTGCTTCCGAACGAGGGTTGTGTGCTTCTGTGTCTGAGATGCGTTAGAGCACCGGTGTTGAGAGGGACTGTTTTGTGTGTCCCGTGTATATGTGCTGGGTATGTACCAGGTGAATGTCTGTGTCAGCTGTGTTGGAGCTGTGAGAGGCGGCTCCATATCTGACCCTTTGTGTGCATGTGTGCGTGTTTCATGAAGAAAAAGGGAAGGGAGATATTAGGTGGGAGTCAGGCAGCTGGTAGGGGCAGGGTGCCTTCCGTGTGTGTAGTGTCTGTTGAGCGAGTGGTGCTTTGTCTGCGATAAAAAGGCAGAGAGACTCATCTCTGTATTCCCTGTACCTAATATAGTACCAGACACTTAGTGGGTGTTTGATAACGATTTGTGGAGTGAATGAAGAGATATTAATACGTATTTGAAAGAATAAAAGCTGGAAATGAGGCTGTATATGCACATGAAAATACGCACATGTATATTTTCAGATGTAAGTGTGCGTGGGCGTGGAGAGGACAGGCACAGCGACAGCTCCGATCCCCCTCCCCACCCCATGACCCCATTCCCTCTCCTTATATTTTGTCCCTTATTTTCTGGGCAGCTTTTGTAACCTCCTGTGCTCATTACACTTTTAGTACATTTTCACCTAGCCAAGGAAGAACGGAATGGGCCCACCCTCCCCCTCCAGGTATCAGGGTTAAGGAAGGAAGCCTTTAAGGCAGCGGTTCTCAACCTGTGGGTCGCGACCCCTTTGGGGGTCAAACGACCCTTTCACAGGGGTCGCCTAAGACCATCAGAAAACACACATATAATACATATTGTTTTTGTGATGAATCACTATGCTTTACTTATGTTCAATTTGTAACAATGAAAATACATCCTGCATATCAGATATTTACATGACGATTCATAACAGTAGCAAAATTACAGTTATGAAGTAGCCACGAAAATAATTTTATGGTTGGGGGTCACCACCACATGAGGAACTGTATGAAAGGGTCGCGGCATTAGGAAGGTTGAGAACCACTGCTTTAAGGGAAGCAGGCCTGGCTCCTGATCTCAGAACTCAGAGCTTCCCTGCAAGCTAGCGTCACTTCATCATTATCTGCTTTGAGTGGTTCTCAACTTTTTCCAAGATTAAGGACATTTTTAAAGTCAGTAATCCACAGTTCCCTTTCCACATAGTAGTTATTTTTATGTCTGTTTATTGTGAAAATAGATGACACAAAGCTACTATGAATTCAGGAGAGCTTCTAGATGACTTTGATGTTGTATTTGCTACTGTGGTTAATCAAATACACGTTAGAAAAAATAGTTTTAGCTTTGCATGCAAGACAAACCGATCCGCCTTCAGGTATTTGGTGTGCATATGGATTTGTGGGTCCTTTGGGCTCCCCCTGCCTTCCCAGGTCTGGGCCTACCCATTGGGTGAGAGTCTCCATGCTAGGAAACTTTCTTTTTCTCCTCTGGGGTGTCTGGCCACCGGCAATGGAAGACAGAGCTAAGTATGAGCAGCTGAGTGTGTGTTGCTGCTGATTATCTGCCGAAGCTGGGAGAGACGGGAATTTCGTAGTGGTTTGCATGTGAACTCCTCAGGCCACTCGTGTGTGTAGAGAAAGGGCTGAAAAGGGACCAAGGAAGAAAGGGTGTGCAGGTGTGTGGGAGACTCCCGAGGAGCGGGGGGCAGAGGTATAGGACAGTGTCAGGCGTGTACTTTGCTTGGGAGAGAACAGGAAACTGTGGTAAAGTGTGTGTTGGCGGGGGGGGGGTGGGGGGGGGGACGCGTGTGTCCTACATGTGGGTGTTTTGTAAGTTTGTCGGTGATTTCATTCAACAGGCAGTTTTCAAGGCCTCCTCCGTGACAGGCCCTGAGTTGGGGCTTGAAGGGGAATCCGAGATGAATGAGACACAGCTCCAGGAGCTGTTTAATGGGGGAAGCAGATAAAAACGACAAAAACAGTCCAGTGTGTGGTTGCCAGAGCAGATTCTTCGGCTGGACTGCCTGGGCAATGACCTTGGACTTAAATTCTCTCTGCCCTTATCTGTAAAATGGGGACAATAATAGTGCCTACGTTATAGATTTGTTGTGAGAATTAAATTAGCTAAATCTTGGGAAATGCTTCAAATAGCGCCCAGCTTACAGAAAATGCTGTTAAACAACAGTGAAAGGGCAACACAGAAGAATGAGCTAGATACCCAGAGAGAGTCAGCGAGGCGTGTGGCTTCGTGATTAAACCGCAGACTCCGAGGCTCAGAGTTTGAATCTGACTTCTCTACTCACCATGAGCCTGTGACAGCAGATGAGTACCTAACCTTCAGACTGATTTTTTCCTAAGTGGGGACGCCCAGGCTTCCTCACAGGTGTGCTGTGGGAATTAAATGAGGTGAGTAAGCGGTAGTTACTATTAGAGGCGGAGTGCTCTTGGCGTTTTGAAGAACGGGAGAGTTTACAGGTTGGGAGGGTCGGTAATAAAAGGCATGCTATTTAAGATTGGCCTTGAGAGCTGATTATATGATTTGGGGGAGGGCAGTCCAAGCAAAGGAATCAGTGAGAACAAAGGCATGGGCGGGGGGAAGTGTAGTCCCGTCCGCAGAGGGGCACAGGGAGTGCAGGGAAAATGGTGGCCTCTGAAGCAGGAGAAGCAGGTTGAGACCAGGTCTTGGAGTTTTGACTTAAGTCCTCCAACCAGCATTTATTGGATGCTGACTGTCTACAGAGTATGGGCAGATAGAACCAGAAAAGAATTTCAAGCAGGCTGATGAACGGTAAGCTGTTTTGGAAGCTGGGAGGGAGGTGTAGAATGGATTAGAGGGGGCAGAGTTATGTGGTAGAGAAGCCAGTTGGGAGACAGTTGAGGAAAGAGATGTTGAGGCCCTGCCCCTTGGTTGCCTGGGGGAGTGGCAGGGAAGGGGGTGGCAGCCGTGTTGGCGGCGGGGGTAGTGTGGCTGAGCCATCGCTGAGGCTGGACCTGGGGGGCTCTGTCTCTTGTATGTGGAGGAGGTGGGAGGGGCCGAGAGGATGAGACTCCGGGTGTGCACGGTTGGAAGATGGGGGGGGGGTGTGAAAGGAAAGGGGGACGTCAGCAGGGGAGCCGGTTTGGCCGCAGATCATGCATGCGCTGAGTTGGGGTGCCCCTTCGTATTCCTAGACAGCAGTGTCCAGACTGCACCGAGCCCAGAGCTTTGAACTGAAGGCGGGGCTGCAGCTGGAGACCTGGGAGTCACACGCGTGGAGCGATAGCATTTGAAGCTCTGGAGTCGGATGAGGTGCCCAAGGAGAAGGTGAAAGACTTCAGAGGCGCATCCAGTTGGGAGGAGGAGGGAGAGGAGCAGCGCAGACAGCGAAGGAGCAGTTGGAACAAAAACAAGAGTCAGATCACACAGTCGAGGATGAGAGCGTGGGGCCCGGCGGCTGGTGCGCCTGGCTGGGTGCTGAACGTTTCATCTCATCTCATCCTCACGGCCACCCCTGAGATGCGAGCGCTGGCCTCTGCACCCGCGCCCACTCCGGGACCTGTTGCCCCACCTTTGTCCGTGCTGCCTCCAGAACGGAGCCGTGGCCAGTCGGCTGTGCCCATGGCTACTGCACCTGGTTTATTGGGGTGCTTGGGGGTGGCATTTGATCAGATACGAGTAACTGCCCCAGATTTCTCGGGCCACAGCTTCTCCCTTAAGTCACGATGTGGTGAGGGTGTTCCTGTATTTGTGGGCCAGCGGTCCCCGCACTGAGAGAGGGCGGTGCAAACCCACCCGGGGAATCTCAGTCCTCTGAGCCCGGGAGGAAGAACTCACTCGCCATTAAGACACACAGCTCCCTAACGTTTAGTCATTCCGGTGGGACGCTTCCGTAGGTTGCACGGCTCGCCCCCAGAGCAGAGTACGTGGAGTGTGATTTACCCTCATCCGCTGACTCAGGATGTCGTGACTCCCCTCAGGTACTGCACTGGGTTGTCCCTTCTTTGAGGTTTGAAATGACGCTTGACTGCTGGCATTTTGACTTCTTTCTTTTTTATTATTATTTTTTTAATTGAAAAAATTTTAATTGATTTTTAGAGAGAGAAGAAGGGAGAGGGAGGGAGGGAGGGAGAGAGAGAGAGAGAGAGAGAGAGAGAGACATCAACTGGCTCCCTCCTGCACATCCCCTGCTGGGGATTGAGTCCACAACACAGGCATGTGCCCCGACTGGGAATTGAACCCAAAACCTTTTGGTGCACTGGACAACGCCCAACCAACTGAGCCACACCGGCCAGGGCTGGACTTTTGAATTCTTATCTTAGCCTTTTCTAGTTTTCCCATCCCTGTCCTTAGGAGGAGTTGTCAGAGAGCAAGTCATCTCCATCGCCCTCTCTCTGTTTGTGAACTTGGAGATCAGCAGCCCAAGCACGAACAGTGGAGTCGGGGTAGGCTCTGAGGTTCTCCCATGAGAAAATGGCCGTTTTGACTGCTCAGAACCGTTTCTCTCCTCTTGTTCTGGTCTTCATCATTGTCCTCAGTAACGAATCTGCTGGAATCACACGTCTGTGTTAGGCAAGACAATACCATCCGTGCCCTCTGGTGGGGCAGCACAACCTGTGTGTGTGAAATTGAGTAAAATGAGGTCACGTGTGTGGACCCACTGTCAGCTCTCACATCCGGTACCTGTGGTCCTGACGGTTTCTGTGGCTGGAAATAGATCGGGGCAGAATGGGACCAACTTCTCAAGAGAGCGGTCGAGGGAGTGGCTGCTGTAAGACCGGAGATGAGGGAGATGTTCTCACGGACAGCTCATATGACAGAATGGCTAAGGGCATGGGCTGCCTGGGTTCGAATCCCAGCTTTGCTACTTGCTATCTGTGTGAACTTGGACACTTTTCTTACTCACATGGTTCTTCAATGTCCTGCTCTGTAAAATGGACATTATAATGTTGTTTGAGGACTAAATGAGTTAGTGTACAGAAATCCTCTACAATGTGCCAGGCACTGTTCTTGCTTCCATGTTTATTAATCCTGGTGGTCAGGGAAGGCTTCAAGGAGGAGGTGGGACTTGGCCAGATCTTGCAGGATGACTGAGTGAGATTTGCAAGGGTGGGAAGGAAAGCACAGGGCTTTCCCATCAGGAAAAAGCCTAAATGAGGAGTCTAGTGGACCAGGCAGCGATGTGAGTCAGGGGCCTCAGGGGGAGGGGGAGGAGACCAAGACCTTTGTGCTTTGTGGGAGATTAAATCAGAACTGTAGATTAAAGGCAGCTTCTAGGAGTCTTGACTTCCAGGCCAAGAATGTAGTTTCACTGGAAGTTTTTGTTGTTGTTTTGTTTCGTTAATCCGCACAGGAGGATATTTTTCCATTCATTTTTAGAGAGAGTGGAAGAGAGAGGGAAAGACAGAGAAATGTCGATGTGAGAGAAACACATTGATTGGTTGCCTCCCGCACACACGCACCTGACCCTGGTTGGGGAGGAGCCTGCAACCGAGGTACGTGCCCTTGACCAGAATTGAACCCGGGACCCTTCAGTCCACAGGCCGATGCTCTATCCACTGAGCCACACCGGCTAGGGCTCATTGGAAGTTTTAAAGCCAAACAGATTTGGGCTCAGATTTTGACTCTGCCCCTTATGACCAGTATGATCTTGGAAAAGTTTCGTCCACTCTCTGAGCCTCGGTTTCCCCATCTCTACAAGGGGGTAGTAGCAGTATCCATGGCCAGGGGGTGGAGGTAAGGAAATGATACAGTACATGGAAACAGCCAGGCATTATGTGAGAAGTGCTTTTTATTATTCATTCAACAAACATAGCCATGTTTTTTCCTGAGCCAGGAACTGCAAGCAGCTAGATATAGAGAGATGAATGAGACATTGTCCTCGCTCCTGGATATCTCACAGTCCAGTCAGGAAGCAGAGATGGAAACACAAGACAGACCCGATAAGTGAAATAAATAATGACACAGTGTACATGGAAAGCTGGCACCGCAGAGGGATGGCCTGCTCTGCCTGGGAGGTCACTTCAGAACACAGACAGCTAGACTGACCTGGCCTGAGAGCAAGAGGCGGCTTGTTTATCAGGCTGCTGAGGATGAGAAGAGTGAGGACGGGCAAGGGCGTTTCAAGCTGAAGGAATCCTATGTGCAGAAATGTGGCCCAGTAGGGAAATGGGAAGAAACTGGGTGTGTCTGGAGCCTGGATTGTTGCAGGAAAGGCGGTTGCAGGGAGGTGTGGTCAGACTGTGAATGGACTAGGCCCTGGGAGGCCCTGAAGAGTGTTAAGCAGGGGCATGACTTGGTTGGACCACTTTGGGCTGTGAGTTGCAGGGTGAAAAGACCTGCTGTGGAGGGAGATTGCTAAGAGGCCTGTGAATGTTCTGAGGGGAGGATCTGAGGAGGGCCCGGCCGTGGGGCTGTGCTGATGGTGACGGAGGGATGAAGAGGGTTTCTAGGAGCGTAGCGTAGTTTTTAGGTTTAGAAGGTGGCACAGGTGGGCATGAAGGTTGGTATGAAGACAGAGCAGGGCCGATGGCTGGGTGCCTACCTGACCAGGGAATGTAAGGGGGGGGAGGGCCTGTGGGGGCGGGTATTGAGGTCCATCTGGGACATGTGGAGGGTGAAAAGCCCATGAGACACTCAGTGGGAGCTTTTCTGAAGGCAGGCGGATACATAGATCAAGAGGACAGAAGAGAGGTTTGCACCAGAGTCACTGGAAAGTTCTAAGTGTGTGTGCATGTGTGTGTGTTGTGTGCACGCTGATCACAGCCGTATTTGGCCAGGTGTATCTGGTACCGGTGCCAAGGGAGCCAGGCTGGGGATGGGCAGGGAGACCAACCAACAGGAGCCTAACGCAGGAAGCCAGGTGTGGCGGAGGGCTCTGGTGACTGGACAAAGGCCAAGGGGGGTTTGTGCTCCGGGGGGTTTTCTGTCCGAAGGAGGTAGGTGGTACGGCTGAGCTCACGCAGGCACATTGAGGCGGACGCGCACCGGCACATGCTGGGGCCGCATGGTGCGTGGCTCACGAGTGGGATCCCTGGAGCCTGGCAGAGTGTGGGTGGCCTCGTGGGTGCTCAAGAAGTGTTGGCTGAAAGCAGGGCCTTTGCCAAACGCAGGTAAGGGGGTGGAGATGTGGAGTGTGGTGTTAGTGGTGGAGTTGGGTGGCAGACAAGTGACTGCTGAGCGGACAGCTGAGGGTGCAGGACTGGCACCCAGAGAAGAGGTGGGGCTGCAGGCACAGTTTTGTGGGGGGGGGGGTGTCCCTGAGCCACAGCAGTGACCTATCACTGAGGAGAAGAGAGAAGAGTGTGGAGGGTGTGGGACTGAGGCTGGAGGGGCCCGGGAGGGCGGGTGAGGGGCACAGGTGAGTCAGCAGGAAGCAAAGAAAGTGAGGTCAGTGAGTCCCAGGTGCCACCTCTCAGAGCCAGGAGAGGGAGGACCGGTACAGGCAGCAAACCAGACTTGATTGTTTCGCTTCCCTGAACACAGCATGACCCTGACCCTGACCCCCCAACCCCAACCCTGACCCCGACTGCAATAGGTGGCAGGGGACAATGCCTTTTGAAACACCCGCCGTGTTGGGTCACCTAGAGGTCGCCGTGCCTCCTGGTTAGTGCAGGTGCGGGAGAGACGACTGAGCAGGGCCTTCGCACCGGGGCCAGAGCGCTCCGACACGGGGCTCTGCGGGAGAGCCAGGGCTTCCCCGAGGGCCTCCTCAGCTCCCCAGGCCCCCAGATGCAATGGGTTCCGTCTGCTTAAGAAGGCCGCGCAGACAGCTTTCGGGGATGCAGCTGTCAGGAGAGAGAGGCTGTGTGTGGTACAGAAGATGGCTCACACATGTAGATATGTGGGGGCTCGTGGGTGCAGGTTTAGAAGATGGGAGATGGTAGGTAGGTGGATAGGTAGGTGGACAAACAGGGAGCTGTGTTCATTGCAGGGTGTGTCTTTGTCCCCGGAGGGCGTGTGGGGTGGTGGTATGTATGCATCTAATATTGTGTATGAGATCACCGTGTGGGTATTGATTCTGCGTTCAGCCAGTGTGTGGATTGTGGGGGTGGCAGAAGTTATGATAAATGGCAGTGTGTGTTGCTGGAGTATAGCGAAACTCCTAGAGTGGATGAGCAAATAACACAAAATGAGGTTGGAAGTAGGAGGAGATGGTGTGTGCTTGCAGGTCTAAATATGGACTGAACAGCTTTTGGCGTGTATGCGCGTATATCCTGGGGCCCACATGTGTGTGTGTGTGTGTGTGTGTGTGTGTGTGTGTGTGTGTGTTTCCCCACTGGGTCTGTGTGTTTGTAGGCTGTGCTATTTCTATTCCCGCCTGTTGCTTCTCTACAGGCTCCCGCGGGTGGGCGTGCCAGAAGTGTCTGGGGAGGGTTGACTGGTCCTCCTCCTAAGCAGGCCAGAGCCCAGCCTGCTCCGGGAGGGGTAGCTCAGTGGGAGGAGCGCCCCTGTCCTCTCTTCCTTCTGTCCTCTCTCCGGACTCATTTGCCAAGCCCCGGCCCAGCCCAGGAAGGCCCGCTAGGTGCGGGCTGGCTGCCCGAAGGCTGTGCCATGGCCCTGGAGGGGCCCAGTTGGCTCACTGCCTTTGCACCCCCTCCCACCACTGAAGTGGCCCATCCAGTTGGGGGCCCCTTGCCTCACTCAGATGATAAGAAGGCATTTATCATAGAACCCCCCCAAACCACAGCCAGAAGGGGTCGCAGGAATGCTCTACTTCATCCCTCTCACATTTGCACAAGAGGAGCCGGGGGCTCAGAGAGGGTAAGTGACTGGGATGGGAGTCACACAGCACTTCGAGGCAGGACTGTGTTGTCTGATTTGCATACCCACGGCTCTTCTCCCCTGGGTGGGTCGGTGGGTCCTGTGTGCAAAGGCTGTGGGTGTGAGCTGTGTGAGAGATGATCAATCAGGGCCTGTGTGTGTCAGTGTGTCACTGAGCATGCGTGTGTCTCTGGTGAGCCCCATGCGAGCGTGTCCCCATCTGTCCCAGAGATGCGCTGGAAGGCAGGGAGGAGCGTGCCTGGGAGTCGGGATGCCTGCCTGCCGCTCCTGGCTCTGCTTCCCATTCTCCACGTGACCTTGAGTGGGCACTTCCCTGCCCTGGGCCTCAGGCTCCTGAAATGTAATATGAGGCTTGGGTCCTCTCGGCCCGTGTGACCCCGTGTGTGAGGCACTGACTCAAGAAACACCTCGGTCTGTCTCACCCCCAGCAGAGCCTTCCGGGTCGGGTGGCTGTGTCAGGGCCTGGGTGGGCGTGGGGACCTTGGAGCCCTGTCCTTGATATCCTTGCTAACAGCCCTCCTTTCTCTCTCTCCCTGCCGCGCCCCTTCCTGCACCTGCTGGCCTGCAGAGGAGCACCCCATGGAAGGTGAGTGGGGCTTTGGCTCACTGAGTGGCGGATCAGTTGTGTGGGGTCCTATGTGAGGGGGTATCGTTGGCCAACCAAGGGCTCCCTCCCCTACCCCTGCCCCTGCCCCGGGAAGGATGTCTGGGCACCCCCTTGGCGGCCTCGGCCCCACCTCTGGCCCAGTCCCTCCTCATTGGGTTTCCAGGCAGAGGGCAGGCCCTTCCACTTGCCCGTCTTCAGCGCCAGTCTGTCCACTGGCCTTTCTTCTTCCTTAGGGAGGAGACGGGTCTTGAGTGGAGGGATGGGGCTGGAGGATTCTAAAGCGCCCAGAGCGCGTGAGGAAACACTGCTTTGCCCAGCCCAGCAGAGGAGGCTCAGGAAAGCCCTGCAGACCCGGCGGGCGGGGCTGGGAGCGCCTGGGTACCATCCAATCCTGGGTCTGGAGAGTCCAGCAGAGGGTGGGGGCTGTCCCGGGCCAGGGAGTGGGTAGGGGCAGCTTCCCTGTTCTGACTGACACTTGCAGCAGGCCCCTGCCCCGGCCCCTGCCCTGCCCCGGGGGCTGGTAGGTGGGGGTGGCCTGCCTCTTCCTTCAGTCCAGGCCACGGGCTCTCTCTGGCGTCTCTCTCCACCCTGTCCCTGTCTTCTCTTCCTGCTGCCTTTTCTCTCTCTGGTTTTTCTCCAGGGCTCTGTCCCGGGGCCCTTTCTCTGTCTCTTGTTCTGTCCTCCAGGCTCTCTGGGTTCCCGTCATTCTCTGAACCTTACCTCTCGGTTTGGTTGTCCCTGTTTCTTTTTCTCCTCCGGGTGGACCAGGTCAGGGAGAGGGGAGACTGGGTTGGATGCCCGGGCGGGGAGGTGGGCTGCTGGGGAGCTCCTGTGGCCACCGAGAGGCAGGCAGCAAGGAGGGGGGTGGCACCCCAGCCACCACACCTGCCGCGCTGTGTTCTCCTCCTGGAGAAGCAGCGGGAGTGGGAGGGACACAGACGGCCCTGGGCTGGGAGCTCCCTGGGCCCGGCCCTGCCCTGGGCGGCACAGGGGACGCGGGAGTCCTGGGAAGGAGAGCAGGGAGGGCTCTCGGCCGAGTGTGGGCTGGAAGCCGTGGTTCCTTGTGGTGCCCTCAGTTTGGCTGGTTCCTCTGGGTGAGGTCTCTTCTCTGTGGATGCCCTCAGGCCCCCTGGTCCTGGCCTGCAGGCGCCTGTGTGGATGTGTGTGCGTGAGTGTGTGTATGCGTGTGTGCGTGCATACACACATGTACATACAGCTCTTTGTGCATGTCTGCACATACATGCTGTGCATGTGCGTTGAGTGTGGCGGTGTGGCCTCCATCGCCGTATCTTCGTGGCGTGGCCCACATCACTGCCCCGAGGAGTGTCTGCATCTGTGTCTGCATCTGTCCTCTCCGTGTGTGCGTCTCCGTGGCAGTGTTTACCTCTGCGCGTGTGAGAGAGCCTGCGTGTCTGGTGGCCGCAGCCTTCTGAGGGCTGGAGATAAGATTTAGTGCTGATGTGACTTTTACTTGCTCTTGATGTCATGTCTCCTCCGGAACAAAGGGAGAGATGAAGGGAGGAAGGGAGAGAAAAAGGGTGGAGGAGAGAGGCTTGGGGAGGGGGGGCTGGTCCAGGAGAAGGGGAGGGGTAAGTAGAGGTGGGAAAAGGGAGGACACTCACGGAGGGAGGGGCAGAGAGGCTTGAAATGGGGAGGGAAATGGCCAGGCCAGAGAAGCAGGCAGGGTTGAGGCGGGGAGAGTGACTGGGAGCATCTTTTCCAGCAGGTGGGCCAGGCAGGGGTGAGAAGGGACGCTGGGCTTTGGAGACGAGTCGGCTGAGACCTGTGACGTCACCTGGCCATTTCTTGGGGGCGGCAGGGGAGTCTGCTGGATTGGATGTGACGCGGCGTGTGCTTGCATGTCAGGGGTGTGTGCGTGTGTGTGTACATACCTAGTGTGTGATGCTTCTGTGTGTGTGTCTCTGTGACATGTCTGCTTGTGTGTCTCTCCAAGCTTGTCCCTGTAACCGGCTCCCTCCTTTCGATGCTGGCCCTCTGGGGTGTCGGGAGGAGAGGAGGCAGTGAGACAGCGTGGGAGGTGGGTTTGCAGGGGCTGGGCCCCCTTTGCGGCACTACGCTCTGGACTCCGAGGTTCCCCCTTCAGGTCTGAGTCCTCCGTGCCTTCCCCCTCTTTTCTCGCCCCTGGATGCTGTGTCTCAGGCCCAGCTTTTTCCCAGGAACCCAGCCATCCTGCTCCCAGCCTCCTGCTGAGCATCTCCTTTTGGGGGATCCTGACTTCCCCATCTCCCCCTGCCCCCCAGCCTCTTGTAGCAGAGAGAAGACACAGAAGCAGCCAGATAAAGTACCCTAGGAAGGACCCTTGCTAATGCATCCGTCACAGCCAGCCTCCTCCAGTGGCGGGAGGGTGATGCCACAGGTGGACCTGGGGGGGACGAGGACATAAAGGGGGGGGAGCTGGGCATGAGGAGGGAGCAGAGATTTCAGGGCGGGTGGGAGTCAGGCTTTAGGGAGAGCACCCTTGGGCCCGGCTGGGCTGAGCCGTGGGAGACGGGGCAGGGGACTGGCCTCCCCTCACCAAGATGGCTGGTGCTGTCACGCCTGAGGGAGCCGAGCAGCTGGTTGCCGTGGTGACAGAGGAGAGTGCGGCATGCTAATGAGGCTGCTGGAGCTGGGCAGTGGAAGGGTCTGCAAGGGGAGAGATGTCCCCCCCACCCCCCCACAGTAGGACAGGCCTGTGGGGGACAGAGGGCAGGCGCACAGCCATGGGCTTCCAGGCCTGGGTCGGCTGTGAGCAAGTCTGTTTTTGCCAGGGAGAGTGAGGTGAGGGGTTAGGGCTCTGGGTCTGGGTCCTGGATTTAGGGGTTTAGAAGAAGATGCCGGTAGTTCTTGGGGGAAGGTGGGTGGGGCATTCGAGTAAGGTGCCCCCCCCCCGCCCCCAGTGTTTTGGGAATAAAACCTGTGTCTTTCCAAGAGCTGTTCTGTCCTGAGGCAGCCCTTAGTAGCTGTGGTCCCCCTTGGCTCCCCAACCGGCCTCAGACCCAGAGGTGGGGAGAGACCAGCGCTGCGGGCGCCACGAACCACATCTCCCCCGGGAGCCAGGCCTTGGCCCCTGGCCATGCCTTCCTGCTCCCTCGTGCCTTCCTCCTGCACCCAGGCTCCCCAGCCCTCAGCTTTGTCTCAGAGCCCCCGGCCCTGGACCCTCGCTGCTCCTGCGCGCCCCGCTCTCTCTGCCCAGGGCCCGCATCCCATTGCGCAGCAGCTGCGATGGTTCCAAGGGCGTGTTCTTGCTGCAGGGCCGCACCTTCCCCACCCTCTTGGCCAGACACCCCGGCTGCAGGGTGGGAGGGTGGGGGGAGTGGGAGGGCTGAGGTTCTGGGGCCTCAGCCCAGCTGTGGGGCTGGTGTGGCTTCTGGGGACTGGGGTCCTGGTCCCGTGGGGCAGAGTCTTCCCCGAAGGCCGAGGTGCCCTGGGCCGGGGCTGACCAGGCTCTCTCAGGGGCCCAGGTAACCCTGGACCTCCCCCCGCCACCCGCTGCTCTTGCTCACAATGTTGGAAATAGGGCTTCCGTTTCTGTTTGCCATGTTCAAAGCTCAGCTTTGGGTCATCTCAGAGAGCGCCTGGCGGGGAAAGGGGGCCACAGAACAACTTAGGAGCGGGTTTGACCTCTCAGACCGGCCTTCTGCCAAGGTCTTGGCTGTCGGAGAGCGCTGGCCCCAGCCCTTGGTCCTCCCTGTGGAAGAATCCCCAGCCCTGGCCTGGCTCCAGGGTCTCTCTAGCCCAGCGGTTCTCAGCCTGTGGGTCGCGACCCCTTTGGCGGTCGAACGACCCTTTCACAGGGGTCGCCTAAGACCATCCTGCATATCAGATATTTACATGACGATTCATAACAGTAGCAACATGACAGTTATGAAGTAGCAACGAAAATAATTTTTTTTAAATATATTTTATTGATTTTTCACAGAGAGGAAGGGAGAGGGATAGAGAGTTAGAAACATCGATGAGAGAGAAACATCGATCAGCTGCCTCCTGCACATCTCCCACTGGGGATGTGCCCGCAACCCAGGTACATGCCCTTGACTGGAATCGAACCTCGGACCCTTCAGTCCGCAGGCCAACGCTCTATCCACTGAGCCAAACCGGTTTTGGCGCAACGAAAATAATTTTATGGTTGGGTCACAACATGAGGAACTGTATTTAAAGGGCCAGAAGGTTGAGAACCACTGCTCTAGATCCTGTTTCCTCCCACCTGCTTGTACACTCACTCTGTCCCCCAAACCCCAGTTCCTTATAGAAGCCAGGTGTGTGGGTGCCCGCTGTCCATAGAGGGTGTGGGAGGAGCAGCTGGGCGGCGGCAGGGGGGCGGGGGGACTGGAACTGGACCTGGACAGATGCCTTCCCAAAGCTCACTTTTGTGGGGGCTCCCTCTTCCCCTCCTCCGCCAGGATCACAGGGGTGACAGGGATGGGGGTGGGGCGGGTGGAGGTCCCCCTTGCCCACTCAATCCCACGCTAACAGGACACTCTCTCTCTCTCCAGGTGGCTTTGATTTTTGTGTCGTGTTTTATTTTCTCCTCCATCCGAATCGTTTTTCTCGTTGACCGTTTTTTTTTCTCTCCGTCTCCCGGAAGAAAAAAAAAAAGAAAAAAAGAAAAAGGAAAAAGCAGCCCTCCCAGCCTCTTGCTTCTCCTCCTTTTCCTTTTTTTTTCCGGCAAGAATGAAAAAAAGAAACCAAAATCTCCTCTCCCGCCGCAGCGACTCCCTGCCCCATCTCCCTCTGGCTCCGCCTGCACCCTCACCCCCTCTCTCTGCCCCTCTCATGCCCTCCACCCTCTGTTCCGGCATCGGGCCCCTTTCCTCAGCTCCTGGGCTGGGGGCTCTCCCCCGATGTCTGTCACAAGTTAAAAAGGGTTTTTAAATTGTGGCAGCAAAAGCTTTTTCTCCCCTCTGGCTGATTTTGATGACTCGTGTTTTCTTTGTTTCTTTCCCCTTTTCTTTCTCTCCTTCTTCTTTTTGTTTTGTTTTTCCTTTCTTTCTTTCTCTCCTTCCTCTCTCCAAGGTCCGGCTCACCTGACGTTAAACAGCGAAGGTATGGTTTGAAGTTCTGGTTTGCTTTGGATTGGACTGGATTGCCCCCACCTGCGCCTGGATCTGCTGCTCCTCCCCTGTGCTCCTTCCCCTCCTCCATCTGCCCCCCTTCCTTGCCTTCCCATCCCCTTCCTCTGCCATGTCTTTATTTATTTTTTTCGGGGTGCTGGGTGGGGGTGGGGGTTTGTCCGTGTCTGTGCCCTCCCCTCCCCCGCCTCCCCCCCACACGCCATCGCCCGCATCTCACCTTGGTTTCTGACATCAAGAGATGTTTGAACTCCTGCCGTTGTCTCCAGTCACCCCTTTTGCGTTTTCCTGGTGGTGTGTCTTGCTTTCTCTCTCTCTCATGGTTGCATTTTGTTTCCTTCCACTCATTCTGGCCATTCTTTCTTCTCTGTCCATCCAAATACAAAGAGAAAAGCAGGGGCTGGAGAAAGGATTTTAGGCATCTCGTCCCCGCCCCCTGCTGCTGTGGGATGCCCCCTGTGCCCACGATGGAGTGAGTGGGAAAGTAGGGGAGCCCGGGCGTGGGGTCCCCCTTTCCACAGCTGTCCCCCTGCAGGCCTTCACCCCTGTGTCCTTTGAACGTCCCTTGACTCTGTTGAACAGAGGAGGACATTGAGGCCGGAGCGGGGAAGTGGTCACACCGGCTAATGGGCGCTGCTGTTGGGGCTGCGCATCTATTTGTAGCCTCAGCCGAGCCCCTGCCATTCCAACAAGCCCTGGCGGTTAGCACCTGGGGCAGAGCCCAGGCGTCCGACCGTGGCCCCTGCCAGCCAGGACCTCCCAGGCCTCCTGTCACGACTCTCTCGAGCTCGTGGCCTTCTGGGCACCGCTCCCTGCCCGGGGCAGTCCTCTGCTGGGCTCATCTCCCATAGAGCGAGGCAGGAGAGGCCTGTGGACGAAGGCGGAGGCTCAGATCTGGAATTTGGGATGGATTTAGGTCTGGGAGGTAGGGGCCTGGGACTCCTGCAGGGATGCCACATTATGGCAAGAAATGTTAGGACAGAGGAAATCCCAGGTGGGGAGTCAGGACCTGGTTGGTTCACTTACATCCTTCTTGCCTGTCAGTGCCTGGTTCTGGGGGTGCTGGCTGTGGCCCACCTTGGTCATAGACGAAAGCCGAAAGATCGCCCCTCCCCGGGAGATCCACGGTTCAGGTGTTAGTCTAGCTTTAGCTCTGGGGCTTTGTGACTGGGGTGGGAATAAGGGACTTTTAAATTCCATTCTTGAGTTCCCCTCATCCCATGGGGCCTGGCAAGGTATGGGTGCCCGGGAGCCGGGCACTAGGCACACAAGTTGGCGGCAGGGGTAGGTGGAGAGCTTAAGCTGGCCTGGCACCCAGGCATAGCAACACGTGCCTGTGGGGCCTCACAAGCCGGGTGGCCCAGGGCAAGGAGGACCCCTGGGAAAGGGCTCCCCGCTAAGCAGGAGCCCCAGCTAGTCAGGACCTCCCTTGGTGTGCACAGCCCTCTGAGGACACAACGGAGGGACAGTGTACGAACAGCAACCATGGTCCTGCCCCCGTGATGCCCACAGTCTAACTGGCATGAAGCAGGTGTAGACAGAGAGCCAGGGTTGCCTGGAGGATGGGCAAGGGTCAGAGGAGGGGTGTGGCATGTGCCTTGGGGAGTTTTGGAGGAAGGGGGCCTGTGTCAGGCTTTCCATCGTGTCGAAGAGCGTGAACTCTGACCCAGCAGCGAGGGTGAGAGCGAAGATCCAGAGCGGGGAGGAGAGAGAGCCAGGAGTCGGCGGCGGAGCGCAGGGCCTCTGGGCGCTGAGGGCCGGCCTGTGCGCATGGCGCTGGCACAGGCCCCGGAACCAGCCCGAGGCCTCTGCCTCTCCGCCGCCTCCTCACTCCTGGGAAAAGGGCAGAAGCTGGTGGTCATGAGTCTGAGGGCGTTTCTGGGGTCTCGGTCTGTCAACAGGCTCTTTCCCTGGAGGCCCCAAAGCAAGTGGGTCCCCAGAGCATCTCCCCTTGCCCCGAACTTGTCCCTCCAGGCCCTGGAGAGGACCTCTGCCCTGGAGAGGGCCCTCCGCCACCCGAGGCTGGGGTGGGACTGGCTGGGTAGCCCCCTGTGCCTGACTCCCCAATTCTGCTTCTCCAGTAGGGTCCTTACTGTTCTCCGAGGGGGGGGCCGGGAGAGGAGGAGCCGGTGATGTGCACCAGCCGACAAAAGGTCAGTGACCCCACGGGCCCCAGAGAGCCCAGCCCTTGCCCCCTGCAGGCAAACTGCACTTCCCGTGGCGGGGGGGGGGGGGGGAGTTAGTGGGCAAAGGTGTGCCCGCTCTGAGGCCCACGGGGACGGCTGGGCCCGCTCCCCCAGGACCTGCCCTGGTGTGGAGGGCCGCAAACCTCCGTTCCTTCCCCAAAGCTCAGCTGTCCCGGTGACCTCTGTCTAGCACCCAGATGTCTTTTTGTGGCCGTTGTTCAGACTCATTGCTGGAGTATGTTTCTCTGGTGGACCAGGCAGTGGGGTAACCCGCCCCCCCCCCCCAGTTAATCATCTAAGTGTGGTTTGCAGATGTGGCATTTATAGTACGTATGTATCCCATGTGTCACCTAAATGAGTCTCCACGACCCTTTGTGGAAGGAAGAGCTCATTGCCCGGGGTTTACAGAGGAGGAATCTGTCACCAAAACGTCCCCCTCCCCCTCCCCCCCACCCCCCCTCCCCCAGACGGGGCCCCTGAGCCGGTCTTGGGCTGCAGGTTTTAAGCACTGAGGCTGCCTCTCTTAAGAGGTTCTCCTTCCTAAGAAGTTTGCGGGGCACTTTTGCAGCCCCTCCGGGAACGCCAGTGGGTGCCAAGGACTGGGCTAGCGAGTCCTGTCCGTGCTCTTTGCTACACGCTGTTCCGTCGGCCTGGATGGCCGCCATCCCGCCCTCTCCCCCAGCTAGTTGGTGTCTCTTTCAGCTGACTCTGGGAAAAGCAGCCAGGCCGTCCACCCGGAAGTCGCCCCGAACTGCCCCGCGTGTGCACCCAGACACCTTGGTATTCCCCTGGCCACACGCCCCTTATATCGCTCGTCTCACTGTCACTCGGCCTGTTTGCCTCCCTCGCTAGAAGGCGCTCCCGAGGACAGCGCTTGGGGGTGTCCATTTGTGCGCCCCAGCCTTCCCCCCGCGCCGGGCACAGGAGCAGGCGTGCGCTCAGCACCTGGATTCTAAGTGGGAGAATGGTCTCCGTCCTCCAGGGGCTCGTTGACATTCTAACAAATAAGTATAACACAGCGTGGGACATGCAAAGTACATGCAAAGTGCAGACTTTGTCCGGAGGAGTTAATTACTCGTTGATCCAGAGAGAGAGGGCGCGCACGCGCACACGGAACCGCACATGCCAGCACAGGAGGCGTTTATTTGTGGAGCGGTTCACAGTTTAGGAAGTCGCGCCCATCTGTTCTCTTCCGAGCGCCCACGGCAACCTGCGAGGTGGGCCCTGATGAGCTCCTCTGTCCAGGGAGGAAGCTGGGGCTCAGAGATGCTGCCTCTGGGCCGAGGTCACAGCGCCCGTGGACGAGCCCGCGTTCGTGCCCAGGTCTTTCTCGCATCGCACTTCCTCTCCGGGGAGCGGGACAAGGTGTTACCAGGCAGCAGGTGCCAAATGCGCAGAACAGACAGCTGTGGTGCTGGCGAGTGGGAGGGGCCAGGGGGCCGGAGACCTTCTCGGAGGAAGGCTCTGGGCTGGGCTGGGCTGGAAAGGAGGCAGCCGCTCTGTCCCTCTTGTGGCTCAGAAATCCAGGACCACAGCCGGTCTCTAGGCACAGTCAGCTTGACCTGGGACACTGGTGGGCTCCACACCCCTGGCCTGGGAGATAAACAGGCATCAGCCACTCCCCCCTTTCCTGTGCCTGGGGTGACTCCCCCCTTCCTGTGCCTGGGGTGACTGCCGCCCCCCCCGCCCCCTCCTGTGCCAGCCGCATTTAGGAGCTCAGCTTGTTGTTCAGGCGCTGCTGGGAGTTGTAGTTTAGGGATGGTCTGGGCTGTGAGATGGGGGCGAGCGCCCCCTGGTGCTTCAGGTCTTGCTCCTCCCAGACCTGGCAGCCTCCGCATCCTTACCCTGAGAGTCCCCCACAAAACCCTTTGAGGTCCGGCTGCCCTCCTCCCCGCTCAGGGTCTCTCCCTGTCCTTCCCACCGTCCTGAGGTTTCCTGTCCACACTGGCTCGGCTCTTTTCCGTCCCTCTCCTCAAATCCTTTCAGGCGCCCTCTGGCTGGTCCGGGCCTTCGGGGGTCTGGGGCTGCACTGGGAGTGCAGATCATGCCTCCTCTCCTAGGAGACCCGAGGAGAGCGGGAGGCGGCGAGGCCTGGCCTGTTTCTCGGCTGGGCCCTGGCCTGGCCGCGTGGTCCGGCCCCAGGCCGCCTCTCTCCTTTTCACTGGCCTCTTTTGTTCTGTCCAATCGCTTTTGCATGTGTTGCCTTATTCTTTCCTTTTTTTCTGCTTGACACTCCCTTTATGGATATTCTCTGTGACTGCAGTGAAGGTGAGGGAGTGGGAGGGAAGGCCTGGCTCCTGGGAGGGACTAGTCTGTGTGGCAAACCCAAGGTCAAACACATCCCTTCTCTGGTCCTTGAGCCCCCCGGGCCCACCCCGCCGGTGCCCAGGCAGCGGGCCTGGTTGCCATGGAAGCAGTCAAGTCCAGAGAAAGCCTGGCTGCCATTCCCTGGAGGTCGCTGTCCCCCTTTCCTCGCTGGCCCCCTTCCCATCCCCGTCCCCGTCCCCTCCCAGTGTGCGCCTTGTCTTTATTCAGACACTTCACTCTCACCTCCGGCTCCCTCAGCACTCCGAGCTGCCACCATTTCCTTTCTGTCCCGATGGTCCCTCTTTCTCCCCGCTCCTGGCCTCCCTCCCCACCTTCCCCTTCTGTCTCCGCTTGACTCCTCCCCTTTATTCTCTCTGAGCTCCCCACTGGAGCCCCCAGGTAGGCAGAGCAGGTTTCCACTGTCCCCATGTGCCCGTGTCCTCACCAGCCTCGCTGCCCTGTGGCCTCAGGAAACTGGGCCCCGCCAGCTGCAGGAGGTGCGGTGCCAGGCGCTGGGGCGGCAGCTGGTGCTTTGGCATCCGGAGGCAGCGAGGACAGAGTCTGCGGGCAGCCTGCCCGGGCGGGCGGGCGGAGAGAAGCGGGGCTGTTGTGTGCAGGGGAGGGGCGTCAGCAGAAAGTGCACCCAGAGAGCCCTGACTCGCACGTGGTGCCTGCCGCTGTGGCCTGGCCCAGCAGGTGCCTCACGAGGGCCTGCGTGCCCCCAGCCCTGTGCCTCGCTCCTGCCAGACCTGGGCCGGGCGGAGGACCCCCTGCACTCCACACTCCACTCCGTAAGGCCTTGTGCCGCATTCTCGTTCCTGTGCGGTGGGCGGGGCCCGCTGTTTGCCAGGAGGGGAAGGAGTCACTGTCAGGGTCCAGGTTCTCTGCTCTCCCTGCCTCCATGTCCCCTTCTCTACCCTCCGCGTGGGCTCTGGCTTGTGAAGCTGTGGGGCTTGGACCCCAACTTCCTTCCACCGAGTCGTTGACCTCTCACTCGTCACCCACTTAGAGAACGCAAAACATCCCTAAGGCTCTCCAGTGTTTTTTGCTTCTGCTTAAAAAGTGCCGTGGAAAGAGATCTGTGTGCGCATGCTCACACACACACACACACACACACACACACACACACTCACACACATGCACACGCATACACACATGTACACGCACACCCAAGAGAGCCAGGCCTGCCCTTGCACTTTCACCCCTAGCCACCTGCCTGGCCTGTGGGGTCTCACACCCATCCTCGGGGGCCCCAGAGGCTGTCTGCCTAAGGGCCCCTATGTGCTGCCCTCTGAGGTCGAGTAGGAAGCTGGGGTGGGGTGAGAGCTGGCATGATAGCCACCGGGTAAGCCCTGCCCATGGCCTGCCGCTACCTGGTGCACATCCCCATCACTGGCATTGCCTTCCCGTGTGTCCTCCCCTGTGCCCCCACCACACCGCTTCCCCATTCTTCTCTCTCTTGCTGCACAGCAGGCCTCCTAGCAGCTCCCTAATGGTGAGGCCTGAAAGGCCCCTGGGCTGAGAGTGAGCACCTTCACCAGGAGAGGCAGGGGTGTGTGTGGGGGGGCTGCTCTCAGGAGACGGGCTCCCAGCGTAGGGCAGGCACGCCCGGGAGGGGGGGAGTGGGGGGAGGTCAGGTGGAACCTCCTGGGTCTCCACATCCCTCCGCGAGGGGGAGGGGCTGACGGAAGGCTGTGGGGAGGAGACAGCGAGGAGTCTGCTTTGCCTGGCCCGTGGCAGCTTAATTGTCAGCTGTCAGTGTGAGAACCACTTAGCAGCCTCCTGCTGAGGAAAGGGGCAGGGAGCTGGCTGACAGCAGAGGTGACAGGGCGGGAGAGGAGGGTGGCCAGCCCCGGAGGGAGGAGGACCTAGAGCTGGCAGTCGCCACGGGGCCTGGGCTGCTGGAGGGGAGCAGGGCGGCCTGGCACACCTTGCCCGACTCAGCCTCTCCCCTCTCCCCACACCCGGCGTCCAGGCAAGGAGGAGTTTGTGGCGACCTTCAAAGGCAACGAGTTCTTCTGCTACGACCTGTCCCACAACCCGATCCAGAGCAGCACGGACGAGATCACGCTGGCCTTCCGCACCCTGCAGCGCAATGGGCTGATGCTGCACACGGGCAAGTCGGCCGACTACGTCAACCTGTCCCTCAAGTCGGGGGCCGTCTGGCTGGTCATCAACCTGGGCTCGGGCGCCTTCGAGGCCCTCGTGGAACCCGTCAACGGCAAGTTCAACGACAACGCCTGGCACGACGTCCGGGTTACCCGAAACCTGCGCCAGGTAGGGGGAGCAGGAGGAAGGCCAGGGCCCGCTGTGTGGGGCAGCATGGGAGCGTGGGTGCCAGGCACCAGGGCAGGGCGTCAAGGCGTGGGGCTGCAGGGCAAGGCTCGGCACTGGGAGCGCCCAGGGGTGTGGCAGCAGCGGGCAGTAGCTTCCAGGACCGGGGAGTGGAGCTAGGGAGGCGCTGGAGAGACGCTGTGCTCTCGGGTCATTCCCTTCAGCCAAGGCCTCGCCAAGGGCAGGAGTCCGAGGGGCAGGGAAGGGCTGGGGTTAAGAATCAGGGGCCTGGCAGAAAGGCCCCGAGGTAGGGAGACGCTGGCCTGTGGAGCAGCGGTGGTGTCCCGACACTGGGCGGAAAGGCACAGCCGACAGCCGACAGCCGAGGTGTGTGTGGGGCACAGTGCGGCCTGCTCCCAGGGGGCCGCTCTAGGAAGGCAGGGACGGGCGGAGCACAGCGGAGGTGCAGCAGCTGCGTGAGGGAGAGGACAGGAGCTTGGTCCCGCGTCTCCTCTGGGCAGCGCACTGCCTACTCTTTCCCTTCCAGTCCCTCCAGAGGAGCCCAGCTCTCCCAGGGTCCATGGCCATCTCCTATGGCGAAGTCCATGGCTGCCTCCCACGGCTCACCTGGGCAGGAGCTCAGAGGAGACTCTCGGGTCGCCCCCTGCAGGCAGGACAGGCTCCTCTCTGCAGTGTCCGCTCAGCTCCTGCTCCCAGGCGCACCCTGGGCCTTCGTGGGCATCAGCTCGGTCCTCTTGGCGGCGGCCGCTTTGCCCCTGGCGAGGCGCAGGGTGGCTGGGACAGGTGGGCCCTCTCTGGCCAGGCTTCTGCTTGACAGCGGCCCCCCTGGCTTGTTTCCAGCCCTAGACGTTCCCGCCGCATAGAGGGGCCACACCACAGCCTGTGCCAGCCGGAGAGGCCGCTGTGCACCTGCCTCCACCTCCCTCTCCTTCCCTGCTCACTCGGGGGCCAGGCTTTGGCCGGCCTCTCTCGGGTCCACTTTCCCTGTAGCTGATGGTGGTGAAGCGTTTCCAGCTCCGCCTCCCGCACCGAGTGACGCCAGCACAGCGTATCTCTCCCCCCCAGGCGCTCTCTGCCGGGCCACAGCCTGCTCTTGCTAGTCAGCGCCTGGACTTCCTGGCTCTGGCTGTGTGGCGGCCAACCCTCGTGGTTTCTCCTCTTCAGCATCGTCCTCCCGCTCCTTCTCCTCCCCTTCCTCCCTCGAAAGGCTCGTCCGTGGGGTCGGATTCCGGCCGACCTCTCACTCTTCTTACCTGGTCCTCTTCGGGGAGTGACGGCCTCACGGGATCCTCCCGGGGGTCCTCCTCCTGCAGATCCTCCCTCCCTGTGCGCTCTCCTCGGTTCCTTCCCGGCCTCCGCTGCCTCTTGCGGTCGGCCCGATTCTTAGTGCGCCTGTGCTCTGTGGGCTGACGTGCCCAGCGGGCACTCCTCCTCGGTGCAGTGCCCTCTTCATGGCACAGCAGTCCCTGACCGGGTCAGAGGTGTGTCCTGTGTGCCACCACTGTGTGAGCAAACCTGAGCGTGTCAGGTACACTTGTCATACCTTTACACGCCGCACACATGTACTGCACATAGGACATGTGTGAGGAGGAGCTGCCTTTGGCGCTTTCTTTCCCCAGGACCAGTGCTGTCACTGGGACTGCCTCTGGCAGGAAGACCCTGCGAGCTCAGAGTCCCTCTCTGTGCATCGTTTGGCCAAACCCACCTCTTGTGTCTGCATTGGGTGCGGAGGGAAAAGGCACGGCCCCTGCCTCCCCGCCCCCCAGCTCTAGAAGTGACGGGGGCGGGGGGGAGGGGAGGGGGACCGAGCGACTGGGCAAGACCCTGCACGTAGAGCTGCGTGGTAGAAACGTCACACGTTCTGGGAACTAGAGACATGGAGAGGAGGGAGAGCGTGGCGAGGGAGGGGGAGCACGGAGGGGCTGAGCCTGGGCTCAGCAGCACCGGGTGTAGAGGGCGGCCACGGCAGCCTCTTCCTGGGCTCAGAGTCGTGGGTCCAAGCTGGTAGCTGGTGGAAGCGACTCCCCCGCCTGTTCGACCAGACGGGGCAGGGCGGAGGCAGCCACGCTGCCTGGAACACGGGCCTCCGGGCCACAGGGGTCTCTGCTTAAAGACCGTGATCCAGAGACCCTTTTAAGAAGGGCTTCTGGGGGTGCTTTTTGACTCTAGACCACGTCCATAAAGCGAGGTACACCCCTTTCTGGTGACTGGCCACCGGGGAAGGTCAGCCTCGGGGCTGGGCTCTCAGGTCATTCCCTTCAGCCAAGGCCTCGCCTGAGGTGAGTCCATTCTCACCAGGCCCTTCGAATGCGAATCTCCCGGGGCTTCTGAGACGTTACTGGGTCCTGCTGTCCCTAGAGTAGTGGCTCTCGCTGGAGGAGACACTTGGCAACGTCTGAGACCTTTGGGGTTGTCACAGCTCGGAGACGGTGCTACTGGCATCGAGGGGGCAGAGGCCGGATGCTGCTGTCCCCCAGTGCACAGGGCAGCCCCACTGCAGGGGAGGATGGGCCCAGTGTCAGCAGGGCCGGGTGGAGAAACACACCCGGGAGGCCGTGTCCTCGGTTTGGAAACCCCTTAGGATCTGAGGGGTGGTGGAGGGTTGGGGGCGGGTGGTTTTAAACCAGTGTCCTGTCTCCCAGGTTTTGTGGGCAGGAGCAAGGACGGGAGGCTGTGTAAGAGGTGACCTCTGCCTCCCGTCCGGGGTCCAGGCAGGGCTGGGAACACCGGCTTCCCCAAGTGGTTAGGAGGCCAGAGCGGGGAGGGCGGGCCCCAGGACCAACACCAAGGGGCCTGCCTTCCCAGCTTTTGGGTGAGAAGCCAGCTCCAAAGACGGGAAGGAGGCAGGTCTTCCCCCCTTTCCCCTCAAATAGATAATCCGCCCTGGGATCATCAGGAGGCCCCTAGGGCACAGCGCTGGGATGGGGGCGGCCTGGCTGAGACAGCGCCTGCTCCTGCCTTCCTCTCCCTTCGAACCCCGCCTGAGGCCACTGTGACCGGAGGTGTCTCCTGGGGATCTTTGCAGGAATGATTACCTTTGAGAATTCCCCAAGGTCTAGTTTAATGCTGCTTCCACTCTCCTCCCATAGCCCGTATTCCTCCCCCACCGCCCACCAGTGCAAACCCACTTCATCATTAGCCAGCACCCAATGTGGACGACAAGCTGGCTCCCAACGCATCACATGGCGCCTCCCTGCCCAGCTCCCAAGGCTGCTTCTCAGTGCGGAGATTTCCAGGAGCTTCCGGGCCCCAAGGAGACAGTCCCCCCGAAATAGGGTCCTCTAGGCATTTGGGGCTCCCTCCCGCACCTTCCGCCCCCGGGCCATCTTCTTCTCTGGCAGCTCACAGGCTGTCATAGGATCTAACTGTGCCGCTCTGGGCACTCCGTCTGCGAGGCTCCCCAGCTCCCGCTGTGTTCCCACAGTGCTCCCACCAACAGCCCCCTTCACCCTCCTTTCTGCCCCGAGAAATCCCAGGGCAGGGGCTTGATTCAGGCAGGCTGGGTTCCAAGCTCAGCTCCGCCACTAGTTCCAGACCCGGAGGCAAGTTTACCTCTCCGTGCAGCTCCTCATCGGCAAAGTGAGCCTTTGCTGACCGAGGTGACCCCGAGAGCACAGGCCTGGCCCCTCGAGCACAGGCTCTCTGCCACCACTGTCGCTGTGGGGCCCTCACCCCTTCGGGCCTGGCCTACATGCCACCTTCTCCCCGAGCTTCCTTCGTCCTCCCGCCCCACCAGTCTGTTCTTGGCCATGTCCTGGCGCCACCATCACATTCCGCCTGTGTGGGCACTGTTCGCGTTCATTGCTTTTCTCTATTTCCAGGTGGTCAGCTCCTTGAGGGCTCAATGTCAGCAACTATGAGTCTCTTCAGTTGTTTTTCTAGGTTTTTTCCCCCCTGGTTCACTTGGGCTCTTTCTTGAAGGCAGTTGGTGAGTTTCGGACCAGAGGACCCCGCAGATCTATTTCGTACGAGCCTCGAACTACCCCTCGCCCTCTGGGAAAGACTCCCACTCGCTTCCCAGAGCCAGGAGGAAGGCTCCCGCCCCCGCTCTGCTCTGACTTCCCGCCGACCCTGCCCCTCTTACCACCGTCCTCCTCTGCCAGCCCTCGAGTTCAAGGGTCTGGTTTCTCTTTCGAATCTCACTGAGTTTTCTAACAACCCTGTGAGTGGGAGGTACTCCCTTGTTACCAAGGAGGGCATCCTTGGCCAATGAGCCAGTTAGGAAGTGTTGGCACGGAAGTCGTCCGACTCCACAGCCACTCAGGCCTCTGCCTGGTGCTGTCACTGGTGCAGAATGCGAGGGCGGCTGTAGTCTGTCTTGTGGTTCTGCCACTCTCGGTGATTCTCAAATCTTGAAGCCATCAGAATGTTCCACCTGCCTCTCGGAGAGCAGGCCCCTGTCAGCTCCGCGTGGAGCGGGCGCCTCTTTGCTTTGTCCTGAGTTTTTCTTGCTCGAGCTCCACAGAGGTTGCCTTCATGCCGCCTTTGTGATTTTTGTGTGTAATCCCCCTCGTGGCTTTCTTGAAGCGCTGGGGCTACACTCAGAGTTCAAGGTGCAGACGGGGTGTAGTTTTGTGCAAAGGCCCTTGGCCATGAGAAGTTAGCACGTGCTGCAATGACCGACTTCTCCCCTCTGTGACTCGGCGTCCTCCCTCATCGAGCTGCCGTTCCCGGGCTCCTGCCCATTCTGGGCTCCTGTGCTGGTTCTGTGCGTGGGAAAACCCTTCCCTGCCCACTTAGTCTGAGGTTCAGCTCTCTGGGTGCCTCCATTTGGGAAGGCACAGGTTGCCATGTCACTGGCCTCCAGGAATGGGTTCCAGTGGGAGCTCCACTCCAGGGTTTGCCCATAATTGCCCCCTCTGGCACCATCTCCATAACTGGGTTCTGGATCCCAATCCCTGAGTCTAGAGGGGCCCCTGTCACCTGCTCCAACCTTTCAGAGAAGCCTGGATCCCTGGACACCTTACTGGAAGGCCCAGGCTCTGAACTCACATCTCTTCCCTCTTTTCTTTCTTTTTTTAAAGTATATTTTTATTGATGTCAGAGAGGAAGGGAGAGGGAGAGAGAGAAACATCCATGATGAGAGAGAATCATCGATTGGCTGCCTCCTGCACACTCCACACTGGGGATGGAGCCCGCACCCTGGGCATGCGCCCTGACTGGAATCGAACTGTGACCTCCTGGTTCATAGGTCAACGCTCAACCACTGAGCCATGCCAGCCGGGCACATTTCTTCCGTCTTAATCTTGCTTCTGAATTTGCTCTTCTATTTGCTATAAGGGAAGTTGTCCATGAAAGTTGGAAACTTTTAATTTTAGTTTCCACAACCAGTTCCAATTCAAAAAGAGTAGCAGTTGCATCTCGCCTCCAATGCCTCTTCTCTGCCTCGCTGGACTAGTGCCGGGACCCCAGGCAACTCTTCCCTTGTTTGGGTGCAATTGTTTAGCTGCCCTGAAGCTGGCTCCTCACTCTGACTAGTTGGTGTCTTGGCTTCACGACAGTCCTGCCATCTGATAGCACCGGCCCTGGCATCGCCCGCTCTCCCCGCGCTCCAGCCTCTGCCGTGCAGTTAGATTCTCGTCCGTAAACTGCTCTGCTCACTGACAATTAATATTGGTTATTCAGCACTTCTAGCTGCTAAATATTGAATTCTGTTATTTTTAATTACGCGAGGCCCTTATTAATTGTGTTACTGAATTAGCCCTGTGCCCACTGGTTACCATAACTCTCTAATGATCTGTCCCTGGGATACTTTTCCTTCTCACAACCACCCTCTCGGGCGTGCAGTTTGGTGTTTAATGGACATCAAGCAGTGGTGTCCCCCCACCCGATGCTGTACGTGAAGCTGCCTCGGCCCCCTTGACATCTCCCCCCGACAGACCAGGGTGATTTCCAAGGCCGTGGTTGCTGCCGTCTTTGGCCAGGAGAAGAGAGAATGAATGTGGGCATAGAAGAAGCTGGTTTCTAGCTGAGGGAGGAGCAGGGATGTTAGAGGTATGCGGTGTGGAGGGGGTGAATTTCCGGTTCTGGCTGTGGGCAGTGGAGGCTCAGGGGCGGCGGTGGTGGGTACTTAATTCTGAGAGGGGGGTCTGCCAAGAGGAGCATAAGAGAACTGGGGGTGGGGTGATTGAAGAACGTGGGGGACTTTTGGGGAGTGTGGGCTCTGCAAAGTCAAGTTAGGCTGGAAGGAGGAGTCAGCTATGGGTGGGAGAGGGGAAGGGGAGGGAGGGGTTTGGGATGATTAGATATGATTTGAGAGTGAGCCCTCTGCCAGCCCATGGAGGGCAAGGTTTCCTTTTCCTCATTCTCATTTTGGTGACAGCTCACTCTCTCTTCCTTTCTCAAGGAGGAGAAACAGACAAAAAAAAAAAAAAAAGAAAAAGAAAAAATGAGGAGCTGCCCCTCCCCGTGGTTCCCTGGATCTATCTGCCTGACCTCCATCCCCAGGAAAAGCAGACAACCATATCCCTTCCTACACCCCTTGGGAACCCTTCCCTGTGTCCCCAAATGAAACCACCTCTCATTCTCGCCACTCCTGTGATTCTCTAGGGGTGTTGGCCACCCTTCTCCCAGCCTGACAGCCAGCTGGCCCACCTCCAAACAGTTAACCCATTAACTCAACATGGTCATTGGTCAGCCAGTTGGCCAGAACCAACTTGCTCTTTAGCCAGTTCTCCGGAAAGCCATCTGGTTGACCAGTTAGCCAACCAACCCACCCGTCCATGACCTAAGTCAATAGTCCATCCCGTTCTCACACCCCTTGCTCCCCTCCCTTCCTTTCCCTCAACGTCCTAACATTTCAGCCAGAAGGATGTACTAATACTGCATAAATGGGTCTGCTTCTTAACCCCCTGCCTGCCCTCTTTCACCCTCTGTTGGAAAACCCCCCTTGCCGACTCTGTGTGTGTTACTAACACGCTTATAACCCAGGGGACCAAGGGATGGGCAGGGACAGGTGGGGCAAGGTATGAGTGAAAGACTGAACTAACCTTTGTCTCATCTGCGGAATGTCGGCCATTTTTAAGTCTTTGCTTTCTCGGTCCAGTTCTTTTGTTGTTTTCTTCTCTACTAACCAAGGTCTTTAACTGTTCCCCTTCTCCACAGCAGGCTCTTCCTCCGGGAGGGGATGGGGGAGAGGTATCCAGAGGAGGGGTGGGGGCGGACTGGGAGAAGGAGGGATTTAATTTCTGTGTGTGTTTGATTTCTCCTTCCCATCCTAAGGTGGGAGGGTCTGAACAAACCACCAGCTATATATGGGCATGTATTTCTCCTCCTTCCTTGAGTTTCACAGTTGGTCATTTTATTGTTCTTTTCTTTCGTTCTGTTCTTTTGTTGTCGTCTCCGTTGTTTTGTTTTCTTTGACCCCCGCCCCTCCCCCATATCTCCGGTGAAGCACGCAGGGATTGGACACGCTATGGTAAACAAACTGCATTATCTGGTAGATATCACTCTAATTGTCTTACCGTTTGGTTTGCCGTGGGTTTTTTTAACTGTTCGATTCTCCCTCTTTTGTTTCCTCCCCCTGTTTGATTTTGGTTGTTTTGCCTTCCTTTTTCTGCGTCCTGGACAACCTTTAGATTTTTGCTTCTCCTTTAGTTTTCCTCCTTCCCTTTTGTTTCTTTTTTGGTCCAAACTCAAATCCAAAAGACAAATGGAAATCGAGGAATTTGGCCTGTCCCTGCCCTAACCCCCTGACTCCTGAATTCAGATTCCTGGCCAGAGGGGCCTGGGGCAGGCCATGCCCATTGGCTCTGGTCAGACCAGCCCCGATGCCAGGCTGCTTATTTCTATTGCTTTGTTTTGTTCATTTCCCCCCTCCCTTGTTTTTTTTTTTTCTCTCTCTCTCTGATTTAGTTTCTTTCTTGGTCTCCTGAAAATCCATGGAAAACACCATCCCATGACATGCTCCGCTCTGCTCACTGTCACTCCTGGACAGGCCCCTTGAGTTGGAGGAGGGGGCTGGGGTGAGACCTCCAGTGGCAGCCAGCGGGGCAGGCTCCCCGAGGGGGGCAGACGTGGCCTGGGAGGTGCACAGCAGCCTGGGACCAGTCCAGATTGCTCCTTCAAGGCACCAGTGCATACCAGTTTGGGGCCCCACGCTGGCTGCCAGGGAAGAGGTGACATCCCTACCCTCGCTTCTCAACCTTGCGGGTTCCTGGTCCCGCCTTCCCCACATTCTGCATGGCACGAATGGTCTTTCCCCGCACCAGGGACAGCGTCCAGTCCCCCCAGCTCTGCTGCTCTGACTAACACTGTGTTCACACTGTCTTCCTTCCCCTCCATCTCTCTCCCCCTCTGTCCCCTGCCTGTCCAGCATGGCCTCTGCCCGGGGCTGCTTCCTTCCCTGTTGCGGGGCGAGAGGAGGAGGCCCAGCGGGGGTAAAGTTGGGGTGGTTGTCACCAAGCTCCTCTGTTTGGGTTGGACTCAGTCCCCGTGAGTGTGGGTGTGGGTGTCTGGATAAATGCAGCTGGTGTGCGTTGGTGTGTGGGTGCGAGTGTGTGTAAATGTTGGTGTGTCATGGAGGGTGTCAGTGGGAGACTGTACGCTGTGTTTGTGAGATTCTGCTGGTGACTCTCCATGTGTACGTGCCGGTGTGAGCCGGGGCCGTGTGACTGTGTGTGTGTTGAGCCTGGAGAGGGCTCTGGGTGGCGGCGGTGTGGGGGCAGGAGCAGGCCGCCTTGCGTGTGTGCCTGCAGGGCCTGCTGCGCCATCCCCTGGGATTCCCTCCTGCCTGCCAGGTCTGGGCTCTTCGGTGGCAGGCGGTTAGTCATTGCCTATTAATAATGCAGAGTGATTGAGCTCCAGCCTGGCGACCCTCCGGTGGACGTGTCTGCTCCCACGGGGCCCACGCTGCGTGGGGCAGATGCCTGGCCTTCCCGGCCTCCCAGGTCTGTGTGGCTGGCAGGCTGGCAGGGAGGGAAGCAGGATAACTAGGCTCCCAACCTGAGAGGCTCCCCCACCTCCCCAGGGGGCCCTACCTCTCAGGTCTGTGTTTCCTCTGCTCGCCCCTGAGCCGGTGCCCCTGGCTATGGCCACCCTAGCTCTCCCCAAGCAGAGGTCTCATCTGGTCACGCCCAGCCGTTCCACGTTCAAATAGAGCCACTCGTGGTCCCAACACCACCCCTCCCAGTCTGTTCCCAGCTGCTGCTCCAGGTTTAGCTGCTGCCGCTCCCCAGGCCGGCCTCCGAGTCCCTGTCAGGACCTCTCTTTACAGCGCTTCCCAGGGACAGGGAGGTGGGGTCAGCCCGGCAGCACGCAGCACCCGGCACCTGGGGAAGCCACCTGAGGGTGAGGGCCTGCAGACCCCCTTCCAGTCTCAGTTCAGTTAAAAATGGACCATGTGACCTGGGCTAAAGCTCAGTCACCCAACGGGCTGACGACACACCTGCGTGGCCTGTTTCCTGGGGTCCGTGGAAGGTCAGCAGGGGTAAGGCAGGCGAAAGCCCGTGTGCTCCTTAAAGGGACCGGTAACTTTATGAAGCTTATAAAACGCTAACTGAGCGTCTCGGTGTTGCCAGGGCAGGGGTGCTTTGTAAGGATGCAGTTCCCTTCCCACAGCAAACCCCGGAGAGTGCGCTTGCTCCCCCACCGGAGACCCTATTCCCATCCCCTTAGGACCTAGTCTTAAAGCAACTGCGGGAAACCCCAGAATGCCTCAGGAATTGGGTCTGGGAGGAGGAGAGACGGGGTGCGTAAGCTGGTTACGAAGCAAAGAGCCCCGTGTGGTTCCCCCCTGGCTCAAGTCTCGTCTCCGAGGGCTGTGCTCCCCAGCGCCAGCATCGCTGTCGGGGATCGGGGAGCCTGAGTAGCCTTGTAAACCCCAATAAATCTGTCCCAGGGACCGGATTTTTCAGGGAAGACTGGAGCCGGAGGACAGGTCCCCGAGAGACAGGGTTCCCTGTTCTGATTCCCGGGCGTTCCTCAGCCCGGCTCCGCTAGTTCCGTATTTACTTTTATTAACTCTTTTCTTGTTATTTGAACATTCCTTCCTGGGGGAGAGGGTGAACCAGTTGAGAGGTTTGGATTAGTTGTGGTCGGGCCGATGGAAGTTTTCTTGTAAAAATAATAATAGTTCTTTGTACATATGCCAGGGGCTCTGGTTCCTCGAAATAGCTCTCACTTTTTGAATATCATTTAAACTCCATGACTGTCTAGATTGCAGGCAGAGATTACTCCCAATTAGCAGATGGGAAAATAGGCCCAGAGAAAGCCGGTTGTGGAAGATTCCAGGGCTTTCGTTTCGGTTGTCTCGTGTGAGCCGCAGAGTCAGCCTGGGAGGAGGGCGAGTGGTGGGAGCTGTTAAAGCCCTTTGACAGCTGAGAGTCAGAGAGGAAGGACAGATTGTTTTAGAAAACGGTGGAGGCTGAAGGACTCAGGATTTCTGTCCCTCAGCTTTTTCAGATCCAGATGCCAGGACGCACTGTGGGGCTGTACCTGCTGCTGGGCCATCCTCCTGGGGGTCTTTCCAACCAGTCTCTCTCTTTAGCTTCTCCCCACCCCAGACAGATGGCTAACCGTCAGCATGCAGCAGGCCTGCACACCTCCCTCTGACACCCTCCCCGGCCTCACTCTGGCCCCACCCCGTCAGTTCCGAGTGAGCCCTTGAGGACCTGATGACACAGAAATGGCATCTCCCAGAAAAATCAAGTGTTCAATGATTCAGTTTTGCCTACACCATCACGGGGCTTCCTGACTCCTCAAGGCCCATTCAGCCCACCCACCATTCAAAACACGTGCCCTCACTCCGTCCTATTTTCCCCCCAATGAGCCCCCGTCCGGGAGATTGGGGACTCTGTGATCACAGCAGGGAGCTGAGAAAGGCTCTGCCTGGCCTGCCTTCCTGGGGCATGGCCCTGGGGGAGGGGGCATTTGTGGCCAGGGCCTGGTTTTACATCCTACCAGTCTGCCTACGTGCAGGGAGCCAAGCAGAGGAAGGTGAGGTCAGTGGGGAGGGTGGAGAGCCCACCCAGCCGGTAGCCCATCCCTTGTAGCACCTCTAGCCACCCTCCCTGCTCCTGGGGAGTGGAGCTGGGGCTGGGCTGCTGGGCGCTGGGTTCCTGTGTCTTCTGTGCTCCCCGCTCTGCTCCCTGGCAGGGCCTGGCTTTGGGGCAGAGCTGTGGCTCCTTCCTTCGGGCCTCCTCAGCCCCGCTCAGGCCCGCCTGTCTGTGTGGAGTGGACTGGCTGAGCGGGTGGTCTGGGTTGGGTGCCGAGTCTGCTGTGTCTTGGGGCCCTGGCCGTGGTCCTGCTGATGGAAAGGATGCTGGTTGGAAATGGCCTGTGGAGACGTCCCCCTCTGCCGTCAGTGGGAGGTGTGTGTGAGCAGGTGTGTCTGGGGTCTGTGATGAGTGGTGTGGGGGGGTGGGCGGAGCGCCTGGGCCACCCTCTGGTGGGGAAGGTCTGAGTCTCATGTCCCTTCCTTTTCTTTCTCAGCCCACAGGGATCTGTCCTAGTGGGGCCCCTCTCCCCTCCTCTGCTGGAAGGAAGCGTCTCCTTCCTGTACCCCTCAGCTCTTTTGCCTCCATCTCTGCTTCCCCCTATCTCCCCGGCCTGGCCAGCATGCCTTCTCACGTGGCTGTGCTCTCTCGTCTCCTGCTGGGCCCGGCCCCACCCTGGCCCTCTAACCCGCATGTGCCCTCGATGCAGTGGCTGTTCTGTGTGGCATGCCCCCCTGCCCTCCTCTCCGCCGGCCCTACCCCTTCCAGAAGCTGTGCGGGGGGGCTGGGGGGCAGGGGCATCCTGAACCCCCAGGGTGGAGGGGGACAGGGGACTGAGTCCCCTGTTTCCTGCTTTTACTAACAAACCCACCATTTTTGTGTCTGGACTTTGATTTGTCTGAGGAAACAGTTGGGTTTACTAATCTGTCATCTCCCTCCTTGCCTTCCCCAGAGACCTTTCCTCCATCCCCTGCCCTTGGCTTCCTTTCCACCAGCGCCCGCCCCACTTCCTCTACTCCCCCCCCCCAGGCTGCCCCCCTTCCTCCGTGCATCTCCTGATGCTCCCCACCCTCCTACCCTCTCCTCCACTCCCTGGGCCGGGGCTGCTCCACAAAAATAGTTGTGAATTTGGGGCACAGATAGGAGGGTGATTAAGGCCACCCTCTTCTACCAGGGGGCACCGCGTGGCAGCGATTTGCATAAGGCTGTGGGGCAAGGTCAGATTTGTACCCCGTCTGCAGGGGAGTTGAGGAGCCCCCGCCCCCCAGTCAGGTCCTTATAATTCTGAGGGCAAAGGCAGGTGAGCTGGCCCAAGGGACTGGGCCCAAGAAAGCCCACAGAGGGAGGAAGATGCCGCCCGGCTTCCAGGGCAGGGGAGGGGGACAGTGCAGTGGCTGGGCGGGCTGGGAACGGAGTGTACTGACGGGGCCAGACGAGCCTCTTCCTGGGGAGCTTTGGGGCTGGGCAGGCCCTGCCCGCCCCCCACCCCCTGAAACAGGGGTGCCTGGTTAGAGCAGTCTGGGATGACAGGCCCTGCCCACCAAAGGCCCCCGAGGCATAGGACGGACAGGTGGCACACAGGCCGTGGCCCTGACTCCTGCGGTGGCTTGGTGTTCGCCTTCAGTGACTGTGATGTGTCCCTGGGCCTGGCTGGGATTAGGGGGCTACAGGGACATGTCAGGCCAGGTGCCCATTTTTTTTTTTTTAAATATATTTTTTATTGATTTTTTACAGAGAGGAAGGGAGAGGGATAGAGAGTTAGAAACATTGATCAGCCGCCTCCTGCATGCCCCCTACTGGGGATGTGCCTGAAACCAAGGTACATGCCCTTGACCGGAATCAAACCTGGGGCCCTTAAGTCCGCAGGCCAACGCTCTAGCCACTGAACCAAACTGGTTAGGGCGCCCATTCTTTTTTAATTAAAAAAAAATTGTTTTATTGATTTCAGGGAGGGAGGGAGAGGGAGAGGGAGAGAGAGAGAGAAACATCAATGTTGAGAGAGAATCATTGATTGGCTGCCTCCTGCATGGAGCCCGCAACCCGGCCATGTGCCCTGACCGGGCATTGAACCGTGACCTCCTAGGTTCATAGGTCAATCACTGAGCCACGCCGGCCGGGCCGGGTCCCATCTTCAGGAGCTGACTGTCTGTTTGGGGTGACCAGGTGTAGGCTCAGGAACTAGCTAGTGGCCCAGTTCCGAAGTGCAGGTGGAGGGCAGGAGGGAACAGAGTTTGTCCCAGGGAGACCCCTTCACCTGCCACCCCGCCCTGTCTTTTCCACCCTTTCAGCCCAGTCCCCTCCTCCCCTCCCTCCAGCCCCTCTGCCCGGTCTAACCTTGTCTGCATGTTTTTGTGACTAATACTTTGACCCTTCCCTTTTCCACCCAGACCCCCACTTCCCAGCCTTGGGTGGGATGGAGGGAAGAAGAAATAAACAATAATGACCAGCGCTCCCCTCCAAACAAGACCCAAAAGCTTTCACACCTTCCCTCCCGCAGAGATACCCCTTATCATCTGCCCTTGAACCTAGTTCCTCCAGCACAAGGTTTGATGGTCCCCAGGAGGGGGCCCCTGCGCCCTGGTTTTGCTCAGCCCCCCCCCCACTGGAGGGCTCCAGCTCAGCAGTAGGGGTCCGGGGGTCCTGTGGGGTAGTTCCCCTTGCTCCCTTCTGCTCATGTCCCTTAGGAGTTCCTAACACCACGCCTGCCCCATGACCATGGACTCTGGAGACCAGTCCCTGGAAGGTGGCTGGTGGCCTGTGCAGGTGGACTGATACAGGTGGGACCAGAAGGCCCCAATCTCCAGACTTTGCTGGAAAAGGGGGTGCTAAAACACTTTAGGGGAGTGGGAAGTGGGGTGACTGCCCGCATTTCCCAGCTGACCATCCTAAACCACGGCCTTCCTGGAGTGGGGGATGGGGACGGGGGGGGGGTGTCTCGTGGTCCCACAGACCTCGACTCTGCCCTATGGACTTTCCAGGGGCCAAGTTCGACATTGGCCTGGGGAGGGGGTAGTCTGAGAGTTCCCTGCATTGCCACCCCCACAAGGTCACTGCTTCCCCCAGGCCACGGCTGCCCCTTCTCACCTCCTTGGAGCACCAGGCGCTCCCCATCCTTGAGTTTCTGCCTGACTTTCCAGCCCACAGTCAAGGCATCCTGAGGTTAGCCCTGTCCCCTCTGCTCTCTAACCCGGCCGGCTCCCTAGAGTGTGATGGTGGCATCAGTGGGGAAGGCGAAGAGAGAAGGGCAGGCTGATGAGTAGGTGCAGTACCGCCCGCTCCTTGGGAGACAGAGGGTGACCCGAGTAGAGGGATCTGGGCGTAAAGAGACTCAGGAAAGGGGCGTAGTGGGCATCGGCCCTGAAGGATGCTCTGTCCCTGCCCCTCCCTCCCTCCCCCCAGGCTCCAAGGCTCCAGGAATATCTCCGTTCTAGTTCCTCACGCCCTTGCTCACTGCCACCGCCCTACTGGCTGAGGCTGGAAGACCCCTCAGCGCCCGGAGGGGGAGCTGCAGGGGAGTTGGAGCCACCAAGAAGGGCGGGGACTGGGTCCCTGCCAATCGCATGCAGGTCCAGGAGCACCTTCAGGAGGAGGGGCATGAGGGTGCCCTTCACATCCCCCATCCTGGAGCCCTGACCTGGGGTTCCCACTTCCATTTGGAGCCACTTCCAGGAACTGGTTCTGGGGGAGCGCTCCAGCACCCTCAGGCCTCTGCCTGCTGAGCTGGGCACGGGGCAGGCCTGAGCCCACCCTGAGACCATCCAATCTTGTGCTGCCTCCTTCTCCCCCTCCCCCCGCTCCCCCCACTGTTCCTCCTCCGAGACAAGCAGACATAAAAATGGGGGGTCCGGCCCCCTCCCCCACTGCCCCCTGGCCCCTCCCTTGCCCAGCCCTCGACTCTCCCCAGGGAGTTGATGCCGGTTGTCTCCTTGTCTCTCCCCCTCCCGCCCTGGGCTGGGCAGGTGACCATCTCGGTGGACGGGATCCTGACCACCACAGGCTACACGCAGGAGGACTACACCATGCTGGGCTCCGACGACTTCTTCTACATCGGGGGCAGCCCCAACACCGCGGACCTGCCGGGCTCGCCCGTCAGCAACAACTTCATGGGCTGCCTCAAGGACGTGAGTGGGGCCGGGAGGGCTGCGCGCCCTGAACGCTCGCCGCCCCTGTGATGGGGTCTGCGCGGGCCAGCCGCCCGGTCTCTGTGCTTCTGGTCCTTCTCTTTTCAAAACCCGAGGCCGTCGGCTCCGTCCAGAGGCTTCTCTCTCACGGCCTTGGCCTCGGAAGCCCCGTCCGCTCAGGGGACCCTCAAGGCAGCTGCTGGATGTGAGGCCTCCGCCCCTGTGGCTGGGTCCCAGCTCTTCTGCTCTCTGCTCTGTGACCCTGGCCAGTCCCCTGACCTGGCCTACTCTTCGTTTGCTCATCTGTAAAACGAGCACCTACTCCTTAAGGGGGGTGTGAGGAGCAGAGGGGAGTGCAGACTAAGAGGCTTGGAGAACTGGGAAATGTCAACCAGGTGGTGGCCCTGACTGGCCCTTGTGACGAACGGGCGTCACTGTAGAGCTGGGCAGGAAGGCAGGACCGAGAGCCGGGGGCAGGGGAGTGGCTTGTTCACAGCCTCTGTGTGTGGTTCTAGAACAAAGGCCACGCCAGTGGTCTGGTGGAGCGGAGCAGGGCCCCCAGGGCTGGGTGGCAGGGCAGGAGGGCCAGGCCCCAGCGGCTCCGTGTCTCCTGCCCTGCCCCTCCCTGCAGGTGGTCTACAAGAATAATGACTTCAAGCTGGAGCTGTCCCGCCTGGCAAAGGAAGGGGACCCCAAGATGAAGCTGCAGGGGGACCTGTCATTCCGCTGTGAAGACGTGGCTGCCCTGGACCCCGTGACCTTTGAGAGTCCCGAGGCCTTCGTGGCGCTGCCCCGCTGGAGCGCCAAACGCACTGGCTCCATCTCCCTAGACTTCCGCACCACGGAGCCCAACGGGCTGCTGCTCTTTAGCCAGGGCCGGCGGGCCGGGGCCGGGGCCGGGGCTGGCAGCCTCGGCGCTGCCCAGCGGGCCGACTACTTCGCCATGGAGCTGTTGGACGGCTACCTCTACCTCCTGCTGGACATGGGCTCTGGAGGCATCAAGCTGCGGGCGTCCAGCCGCAAGGTCAACGATGGCGAGTGGTGCCACGTGGACTTCCAGAGGGACGGGCGCAAAGGTCAGGAGCCCTCTGGCCCCTTCTCCCTCCCTGGCCGCTCCTGGTCCCGGCCCTGACATCTTCCCAGGCCACTTCTGTCCTACAGTTTCCTGAACTCCTCCTGTGTTTTCCCCACTGGCCTCCCTGCCCTGCGCTGTCACTCCTGTCCTGGGGGGTGGGGGGCGTGCTGGAGACCTGGGGTCACACCTCCGCCCTTTCACTTACTGTGTGGGTAACGTTAGGCCCATCACCCAACCCCTGAAGCCTCACTTTCCTCATCTACGAAAGGCGTCCCTGCATCGGGGTCAGCGAGAGGGGAAAGTGAGAGGGCGCTGTAAAGGCCTTAGCACAGGGTCCCCCACAGAGTGAATATCTCACTCCCCTAAAAAACTATTCCCAACCGTGCCTGCCTCTGCCTAGATCCATTCGACTTTCTCTTATTAATTCGCTTTAGAAATATGTACTGAGCGCAGCAGCAGCTATGCAGGGCGCCGTCCAAGGTGCTGGAGCAGAGGGCGCATGAGCTAAAGTCTTTGCTGTCACAGAGCTGGTCAGGGGGGTCAGCGGGGTCAGCGGGGTGGGGGGAGCTGACAGTGGCCCCAGTGAGGACCCCGCACAGTGACGCAGCAGAGCAGGGAGTGCCGAGGGCGGGCAGGTGCTGTCTGGAACCTCCGGCTGCTTTAGCCACCCTCTCCACTCGTCCCCAGTCCCTCTTGCCCGCCCTCTTCTTGTCTTCGGCCTAATTCACCTTGTCGAACGTGAGAGAATTATCTGGGAAAGAGAGAGCTGGTGTTCGTGAGAGCGGACATATTATCCAGTGTAAGCTCCCATCCACGCCAGCTAAGGTGTCGCGCTCCCCGCTGTCACCGCTCTGGGCTGTGCGTCTCCGTGGAGTGACGGGGCGGCCGTGGCTCCTGGAAGTGTCCGCTTTTCATGGGCTGTTAGCCGTGTCTGCCTCTCCCTTCCTCGGGGCAAGGCTGCCTTCCCTGGGCTTCATGGCCAGTGGGCCCACCCCCTCGTTTTGTCTCATGAGGCCCCACGGGGTCTCCCCGGCTCCTGGTGTCCACACAGGTGGGCAGTAGCCCTTTAGGTTGGAAAGCTGCCTGGACTCCCGGCCTCCTGCTCGCCTTGGCCTCCAGGAAGTGGTCTCCGTGGCCTCACACTGAGCTCAGAGCCCACCCACGCAGTCTGGCTGGCCCCGGGGCCACTGCCTTGACCAGCTTTGGCCATGCCCAGTGGCCAAACAGCACGCATGCTTGAGTGGTCATTCCAGCAAAGCCTCTGACCTTCCCCTGGTTTCAGAAAAATTGTAAATTATACGTAATCTGAAAGTTACCGTTTTAGCCATTTTAAGTGTACAGTGTAGTGGCACTGAGTGCATTCCCATCATGTCACCACCCCCATCCACCTGCAGACCGTTCCCCTTTTCCCAAACTTAACGTCCGTCCCCATTAAGCAGTAACTCCTCCCCCCGCCCCCCGCCCCTGGCAGCTGGCATCCTGCTTTCTGCCCCTATGAATGTGACTACTCCAGGGACTCCTACAGCTGGAATATGCAGCCCTTGTCCCTTTGGGTCTGCCTCGTGTCACTCAGCAGACTAGTTTCAAGGTTCCTCCACGCTGTAGCATGTGGCATCATTTCTTCTTACGGCAGAATGATATTCCATTGCATGTTACATGTCACACCTGTTGGCGAAGGTTTGGGTCATTTCCTTTCCGTGTTTTAGGGCGACCTGGGGGCCAGGCCTATACTCGGTTTAATTTCCTCTTGCTCTGTGGCCGCTTTGACACTCCTACCTGAGCCCGAATCTCCCCTAGGATAACCGGTCTCCCTTCCAAAGCACTTACGATTCAGAAGCTCCGCACCGGCGCCCTCTCCTGGCTGCCAGCTGGCCTCGCAGGTCCCAGGAGCTGACCCGCCGGCCCATCTTGTCCCCCAGCCACAGAGGGGCTCCCCGCTGGGGTGGAGGAGGCTGCCCTGCGGGGGGGGGGGGGGTACTTTGGCTCTGCGCCTCCCCTGCCGTGGTGCTTCGGGCAGGTTCCTAGTTTCTCTGAGGCCTGCCTGCCATTTCCTAGGGGGTCGTGAAGGACCACCTTCACAGGGGACCGTGAGACTAAGCGATATAACATGTAAAGTGCTAAGGGCCTGGCACGTGGTCACAAACGCTCAGTAGATGTTAGTGGGGGAACCTTAGATGCAAGCCTTTCAGCCTCCTCAGGGGTCTGTGCCTCTAGTTCCTGGTTTAAGGGACTGGGGGGGGGGTGGCGGGGGGAATGACCCGTGAATGATCCAGCCCTTTTGGGGTGTGTCCACCTCCTGTGCATCCTCCAAAGACTCACTCAGGTCAGGAGGGAGGAGCCTGGACCTCACACTGCAGCCGGGCTGGGGCGGGCTCACGTGAGCTGACGTTGGGGGCCTTTGTCAGGCAGTGTCTGAGCAGGCGAGCGAGGCTCAGCTTCCTCCAGGGCCGCTGCAGGGGTGGGTGGGAGGCCCGGCCACTGCAGGGGTGGGTGGGAGGTCCGGCCGCTGCAGGGGTGGGTGGGGAGGCCCGGCCACTGCAGGGGTGGGTGGGAGGTCCGGCCGCTGCAGGGGTGGGTGGGAGGTCCGGCCACTGCAGGGGTGGGTGGGAGGTCCGGCCGCTGCAGGGGTGGGTGGGGAGGCCCGGCCACTGCAGGGGTGGGTGGGAGGTCCGGCCGCTGCTGGGGTGGGTGGGGAGGCCCGGCCGCTGCAGGGGTGGGTGGGAGGTCCGGCCGCTGCAGGGGTGGGTGGGAGGCCCGGCCACTGCAGGGGTGGGTGGGAGGTCCGGCTGCTGCAGGGGTGGGTGGGAGGCCCGGCCGCTGCAGGGGTGGGTGGGGAGGCCCGGCCGCTGCAGGGGTGGGTGGGAGGCCCGGCCACTGCAGGGGTGGGTGGGAGGCCCGGCCGCTGCAGGGGTGGGTGGGGAGGCCCGGCTGCCAGGCTGTCCCCCTCTCTGGCCTGTGGCACCTCTCCGTCCGGCTGCCCCGCTGAGGCTCACTGTTTGGTGACCCCTAGGCTCCATCTCGGTGAACAGCCGCAGCACCCCGTTCCTGGCCACGGGGGAGAGTGAGATTCTGGACCTGGAGAGCGAGCTGTACCTGGGCGGTCTCCCCGAGGGGGGGCGCGTGGAAATGCCGCTGCCCCCGGAGGTGTGGACGGCGGCGCTGCGGGCCGGCTACGTGGGCTGCGTGCGGGACCTCTTCATCGACGGGCGGAGCCGCGACCTGCGGGGCCTGGCCGAGGCACAGGGGGCCGCGGGCGTGGCCCCCTTCTGCTCCCGGGAGACGCTGAAGCAGTGCGCCTCGGCCCCCTGTCGCAACGGGGGCGCCTGCCGCGAGGGCTGGAACCGCTTCGTCTGCGACTGCGTGGGGACCGGCTTCCTGGGGCGGGTCTGTGAGAGAGGTGAGGCTGCCTTCACCCCGGCCCCGCTGCCCAGCCCCGCGGCCCCTCCTCGGCCGGCCCTGCCTGTCCTCCTGGTAATGATTCTCTCGTCTTCTGTCTCCCTCCACTGGCCTCTGCCCGCCCTGCTCCCCTTCCCCCTCTCCCCACCCCCCTCTCCTGGGGCAGAGGCCACGGTCCTGAGCTACGACGGCTCCATGTACATGAAGATCATGCTGCCCAACGCCATGCACACGGAGGCGGAGGACGTGTCGCTGCGTTTCATGTCCCAGCGGGCCTACGGGCTCATGATGGCCACCACCTCCCGGGAGTCGGCCGACACCCTGCGCCTCGAGCTGGATGGGGGCCAGATGAAGCTCACGGTCAACCTCGGTAACCACCCCCCCCACCCCCCAGCGTGCTCCTGTCACCCCCGCCTCTGACTCACACCCCCTCTGTCCAGAGAAGCTCCTGCCCACCCCCTCCCCCCGCCTCTGACTCACACCCCCTCTGTCTGGAGAAGCTCCTGCCCCCCCACCCCCACCCCCACCTCTGACTCACACCCCCTCTGTCCAGAGAAGCTGGTGGTGGCCCCAGCGAGGGTTTGGAGGCGGGAGGGTGAGAGCCCCGTGAGGACGCACTGTGGGGGCACCCCGTGGCCACACCACCGCCTGAATGTGCTCACCTGGTGTGCCCTCCCACGGTGCTCACCTGGGCCTTGGAGGGCTCTGTCCTGGGCACACGCATAACAACAGCTCATTCGTGGTTGTCGCCTCACCCACTTGCTCATTCACGGCTCATTCACTGGGGAGCACACCGGTGCTGCACCCCAGCCCAGGGCAGCGGCAGATCCAGCGCTGAGACCCCCCCACCCCCGACCGCCCTCACCTGCTCCACGTTGAAAGCCATGTCTGCGTCTGGTGCGTAGGCGCCCTTGGGACACGGATGCATGGGACTCGCCACCTTCCTCATGTCTGCTTCCACGTTTGCGTCCCATGGCTGCCCTGCGATGACACCGGGTCCCCAGATAGGTGCTGCTGTCCCTGTTTTGTAGACTGTGGCATTCATGCACCCAAGGTCACGAAGCTAGTGGGGGTCGTGAGGGTGCGGGGGGCCGGACTCTGACTCAGGCATCTGCCTAAAGCACGGGCTCCCCTCATCGCCTCTAACAGAGCTGGGGGGGGAGGGGCGCCCAGGCCTCGCCATCAGAGGGCGCAGGTCTCTGCCCGACCCCCAGCCGGCGGTGCCACCTCCCCTGGCAGTGCCCTGGGTGTCATGCAGGCAGGACCGGGAGGCCTGTGGGGGCAAAAAGACAACCGCTCGCTCACTCACTGACATTCCCGGGACCCCTTGTAAGGGCCAGGCGTACGCCACACCCACACCCGGCACAGCCATGGGTGAGCTTCACCGGGAGACCCTGGAAGTGAGCGTCCTGGGCTGTCCAGGCCCGGTCACCTCTGTCCATCCCAGACGCGCCTCTCAGTGCAGAGACGCTGGCACCCGGCGCCCGCCCTGCAGGAGGTCCAGGCCGCTCAGGTCACGCGTGTCCGGGCCTGAGCAGATTAGAATCCTCGACGGAGATGACACAGAGCTTTGAGCTTTTCAGTATCTACCTGGAGTCTCCTGCTAGCGCTGGTCTCCAGGGCGTTTGTAGGAGAGACTGGCCACCACCTTGTTTATAAACGTACACTATTGGCCCTGGGCTCGTACTCTGAGGACCAGGCTTTGCAGAGCGAGGCGGGAGCGGGAGCAGGAGGTGTGCGGGCAGCCGGGGCCTCCCAGTGGCTTCAGGGTGTCCCCCCCCCCCCCCCCCCCCCCCCCCCGGCTCTGCCTCTAACCAGGATCACAGATCACAGCAGGTGGCGGCTGGGCGACGGCAGCGCCGCAGGGGGAGCTGGACGGGAAGCGCCTCTGGCCAGCGCTCGGTCCTACCGCACCCCCAACCCCGGCAGCACCCTGAGGTGCCGCAGGAGGAGGCGCCGGCCTAGGGCCCATGCGTGGCCCGTGCTGCTTGGGTGGCCTGGTCCGCGCACCAGGAGACCCCGCGCCCGTGTGTTCTGGGTGCGGCTGCGCCAGGCTCTGTGCGTGGCGGGGTCACAGCGGGATGCTGGGCCTTCTGCTGCCGGGACGCGGATGCTCTTCCTCACGGGGCTCTCGGTCCCCCGCGGAGAAACCCTGTTCCTTCCGATTAGAAGGGAGGCGGTGTCCTCAGCCGGAAAGATGTTCTCTGGGGCCTCAGGACCTTCCACTCTCAGGACCGAGCCTGCCCTTCCCATGGGCGCGTTTTCCTGTCGGTTCGACGTAAGCATGTAGACGTCCGAGAACAGGAGGCCCCAGGCTGTAGTCCAACCCCGCCTCCTCCCTGGCCCGGCCACAGAGATGCCATGTCTAACTGGCTCATGACAAGCTGTGACCAAGCTGTGCGGACGCGTGTGTCCCGCAAATGCCAAGCGACGCGAGCACAGGGAGGCGTGAGGCCGCTGTGCGATCACGCAGACTCAGCCTGCCCACACCCAGCCACCGGCCTCGGGCTGTGATGGGGCCAGAAGGTCTGGGCTCTAGCCCTGGTCCCCTTGATGGCTGGGTGAGTCGCTGCCTCTCTCCGAGCCTGTTTTCCCCTCTGCAGAATGGGAGTAAGAGTCCTCACCCTGCCCACTCTGTGTGATGGGTCTGAGGCTGAGATGGAGCAGTGGGAGTGAAGGCAGCAGACAGATGCAAGGGACACGGGTAGGCTCTCCCCAGCCTTCCTGAAGGAGAACCGCATTGGGAGAGGGGGAGGGGGAGGGGAGGGAGAGGGGGAGGGATGGGGCTACAGCTACAGCCAGCTGGGGGCTTGCTTCCTTCCACAGGACCCCACTCAGGATCCCCATTCCCATCCCCATCCTGCTCGATACGCAGGGCCTGCCCAGCCTCCCAGTCAGGCCACACCATGGAGGCCCCAGTCCTGGGCTGGACCCACTTCCGGGAATGGAAGGAAGACTGACGGGGCGTGGCCTCGGCCTGGTGGTCTCAGTGGTAGGCAGGGAAGCCGGCCAGTGCCGCTCACGGGCGCAGACTTGGTGCTGGGTCCTGAGGAGGGAGCAGTTGCCAGTGGCCACTGATGGGCGGCTGGAGGGGCACGGAGTGCCTGCCTCAGGAGACGGGTGTTTGCTAGGCCAGAGCGAGCCAAAGAGGCCCCGAGGCTGCTGCCTCCTTCCAGGCAGAGGATGCCATAGACACCGACTGTGCCTCCTCCTGCTCCTGCTGCAGCTCCTCGCAGCCCCCAGCTGGTCCCCAGAGCTGTGCTGCCTGCAGCCCGAGCAGAGGGCGGTCTGTCCCTGGAGGAAGTAGAGTCCTCTGGGCTCCACCCTGCTCAGTGTGACCCGAGTCCCTGGTTCCTTCTGCCTCAGCCGTGGCCCCTGGGGCAGGACCCAGCAGCCTCCTGTCCCTCTCACCCTCCCTGGAGTTGCCCTGCACCAGGTGTGCCCATGTGGTCCCCGCTGTCAGCGAGACAACTCGGAGGGCGCATTGTATTGCAGTGATGGCGAACCTTCTGAGCTCGGCGTGTCAGCATTTTGAAAAACCCTAACTTAACTCTGGTGCCGGGTCACATACAGAAATTTTTTGATATTTGCAACCATAGTAAAACAAAGACATATTTTTGATATTTATTTTATATATTTAAATGCCATGAACAAAGAAAAATCAACCAAAAAAATGAGTTTGCGTGTCAGAGGTTCTCCATCACTGTTGTATTGAAAGCATCTCAGAGCTGGAGGGTCTTAGAAGTTACCCCTTCAGCCCAACCCCGGGTGTGAACTGCCCTTGTCTCTCCCCATGGACAGGCGGCTCCGCCCGGCTCCCCACCCCACCATGCCAGGGGCTCCTCGCCTCTGAGACGGCCATTCCTCCTCGGCAGCAGCCTCCCCTTCTGAAATTCCCGCCCGTGGACCTGGCTCTGCCCCCTTGAGCCGGGCAGAGCAAGTCCAACTCTGGCTCGTGGTATAAGCCAAGCGCACTCCACTCACAGCCCACAGCCCTTCAATCCCGGCCGGGAGGGCACCGGCTCACCCACCGCGGCTGCTCAGCAGGTCTCCAGCTCCCTCTGTCGGCTGGGCTCCTGGCCCACAGCTCTGCATGGGGCTGCCTCCGAGGCACCGCTTCTGAGAGGAGACTGGCCAGTGGGCTCCTGGGCCCCTTGCATAGAAACCTTCCCACTGCACCCCCTCCAATCTGGGGGGCCGGGAGTGGCAGGGGCAGAGGGGGCCTGGGACGCCGCCGGTCCTTTCCCTCAGCTCCTTTCCGTGCAGGTGGCTTCCTCCCACCTGTCCCCTCACACCTTCCTCTCCCCTCCCTGGTCTCTGTGTCCAGCCAGCGCCTTGGTGCGGCTGCGCAGACCGGTCACTGTCGATGCCTGAGCCTGGTCAGTAGTTACTAGCTACGCCCCTGAGCTGTGCTGTGTCCCTGTTCGCTGCGGCTCCCGGCTTTCCTCCGCATGGTGGGGCTCCCTCCTGGGGTGCCTATCTTCAGGGGTTTGCTCCCCTCTCACCCCACTGGAGCGGGGGCTTCTGAGGGTGTGGCCGCTGCAGAGGGTGGGCCTGGAGCTGACACCCCTTCTCTGGACAGACGGACCCCCTCCCGGCGCTCCCCTGCTGGGAGGGAAAGCCCTGGGCCTTTTCCCGATGGAGTCAGCGCCCTTCCTGCCCTCTTTTCTTTTTTGGACCCTTCACTGGTGAAGACTCTGCTGGCCCCGAGAGAGCCCCCGTGACCTGACGCCAGGCCTGGCACCCCCCCATCAGCCCCCCGTTACCCCCCCATCCAGCTTCTCTTTCCCTCTGCTCCCTTTTCTTCCTCTTTTCTCTCTGCTCCCTCTACCTCCTTCCTCTTTCTGGGCCTTCAGACTTCCCCGTGCCTGCCCCCTGGCCTTCGGCCTCCTCTGTCCTCTGGGGTGCCAGGCTGTGGCTCAGGGTCCCGGCTGCTCCCCCCACTCTTCTGCTGCGGTTGACAACGCGTGTGGAGCTCAGCGTACTGCCCGAGGGACCATGCCCCCCAGAGCCACGGGGGAATCTGTTTGCCTTCCCTGCAGGAACCTTCAGGCCCGGGGCAGGCCAGGTGCCCGAGGCCCCTCGCTTCCTGGCCCCTGGGGCCTGGGCAGAGCCTGTTCCGGCAGGAGCCACTGGATGCCAGGATAGTGCTGCTAACAGCGCTGGGAACCGCCCTCTGAGGGGCCAGGGACAGCCCATTTCCCGCTCCCAGCTCAGGACCCTCTTGCTCAGGGCCCTGGGCTCACGGCGGGGAGCTGAGGCTCAGGTTTGCCATTGCAGTGAGTCTCGGCCAGCCTTCCTGCCTCCTGGTGCAGGGCCGGCTGCAGCTCCTGGTGTCAGGTCTGAGGGAGCGGCACCGGCGCTCAGGGCCCCGAGCCCCGGCCTCACAGGACTAAAGCTCCGTTCCCCTCAGGGCTGGCCCGCTGCATGTTGTGGGTCATGTGCCCCACGGTGTGTGTGTTGGTGGTGGGGCCAGTGTGCTCAGGGGCAGGGGCAGGGGACGTTGCTTGTGGTGCCTGCCTGCCCCTGACTTGCTGTGCCTCAGAAGTCATATTTGGGGGCCTCAGGGTCCCCGTCTGTGAGGCCACGGCTCCTCCTAGGAAAACACGGACACCAGTTCCTCTTCAGGGTGAGGGGCCACTGGGCCCGGTAAGCCTGGCATCCTCCCGGTTAGGAAGGTTCCTGTAGGGGTGGTGCCAGCCCCCCGGGACGTGGGGAGGCATATGGCCACGGGGAGGGCCCTGGGGCAGACCCCTCCATTTGGCTCAGATCCCGGAGGACCTGGGGAGTGACGCTTCACCGCCTGGGCTCTGAGCAGGGGGCCGTCCCAGGGCAGGGGTGCGGGGACACTGGCCTGCCCCACGCTCCCCTCCCCGAGATGAGGAGGTGTTGGGTTGGCCAGCCCCTCAGCCCCCAGCGATCCGTGTACGCTGAGATCCCCAGGGTGCCATCTCCCTCCGACAGGAGAGGCCTGGGCCCCCTTCCTGTCACCGGCCTGCCCTGCCTCCCAGCCCTGGGGAGGGTTGGAGCCCTCTTGGGGACAGGAGGTGCAGGGTCCACCTGAGGAAGGGGAGAGGGCACCTGGGCACGCGTGGTCCCCGGAAAGTGGCCCCGGGGGGAACCCCCGCCCGCAGACACCCCTCCCTGTGAAGGATGTAAAAAAAAAAAACTTGTTCTGCCTTTTTGTCTCCCCTCCCCCTCTGCCCGCCCCATGGCCCCCCCAGACTGCCTGCGCGTCGGCTGTGCACCCAGTAAGTGGCTTCCCTCTTCTGCAGAGTCCTGAGGGGCTTGGGATGCTGGCCCGGGTCTGGGGGGGCCGGTGGGGGAGGAGAGGCCTCATCACTGGCTTGTGTGGGGTTGGGCAGTGGGTGTGGGGAGGCAGGGGAGTGGGTGGATGGGGTCGAGTGGTTGTGGACAGCATGGGCCGAAGGAAGCCAAACCAGGGAGAGCTGGTGGGGGTCCGGGTCAGCATGCTCACGGGCCGGGAGAGGGAGGGCAGGAGACCTCGTCATCTCACGGCCTCAGGAGCGGGGGACAAAGTTGGTGGCCCCGCAGCGGGACGGCCCACCCCCCTTTCTGGGCAGGAAGGTGGAGAGAGCTCTGGGCCAGGATGTTCCGCTGCATCTCCCGCGGCGGCCACAAGGGGGAGCGCGAGGCACGCCGGAAGGGAGATGCGGCCTGAGGTCCGTGGAGGCAGCGTGGCCAGGGCCTCCAAACAGCCTCCCGGCTCCTGCGTGGGCAGGGCCGCCTTTCGGCCACACGGGGGCGCCCTCCGAGGTGGCAGCGAGGCTCCCGGCGGGGTGCGGTGGAGAGAGAGTGGGCGTTTCTGAGCGCCCAGCGTGCGGGCTCCGCGCTGTCTGGGGTTCCGCGTGGTGCGCCCGAGGTCGTGTAGGCGACACGGGAAGGTGGCAGGCCCAGGCAGAGGGGCTGTGTGCGCTGAGCCTGTGCGTCTGGTACCTGTGTGCATTCCCGTGGTGACCCTGCTCCCTGCTGGCCTGAGCACTGGGGGGCCCAGGGGTGACCTGGGAGTGCTGGAAGGCTCAGCTCCCTTCTAAAGAGAAGTTTTTTCTTTTAAAAATCTTCCCCCAAGGATATTTCCCCCCATTCATTATTAGAGAGAGTGGAAGGGAGGGGGAGAGAGGGGCTGCGGATCGAACCTGCAACCCAGGTCTGCGCCCTTGACTGGAAATCGAACCCCTGACCCTCCTGTGTGTGGGCCAGCACTCCAACCACTGAACAACACTGGCCAGGGCCAAAGATAAATCTTTCTGTTTTATTTATTTTTCTTCTTTAAATATATTTTTTATTGATTTTAGAAAGGGGGATGGGGAGAGAGATAGAGATATCAATGATGAGAAAGAATCATTGATCAGCTGCCTCCTGCACACCCCACACTGGGGATCAAGCCTGCAACCCAGGCAGATGCCCTGACCAAGACTCCAACTATGACCTCCTGGTTCATAGGTCGATGCTCAACCACGCTAGCCAGGGCCAAAGATAAATATTTTTGCGTTAGACTTGGAAGCAGATAATCCTGGCCTTGAATAAATGGTCATAATTCCTAAAAACACATTCCCCTGAGGCCACGCTGAGTGAGCTGTGTGTGGGGTGACCAGTGTGTGCGGGAGGGTCACCTGGGCCCTGTGTGCTGGGGGGCTGTGTGTCTGTGGAGGGTCCTCTGCCAGCAGGAAGCTGTGGGTGCCCCGTGAGGCTCTGCAGTTGGGAAGGTTGTAGGTCTACGCATGTATGTGGGGAGTTAGCTGCTGGCTGCAGACATGGACGTGGAAGGTCCTTAGGAGACGGGGAGGAGCGTGTTGGGTGTAAGACATGAGAGTCTGTGTGCAGAGCCCCAGGGCACAGCTGCACAGGCATGGGTCACGTCGATTCTCTTCGAATGGCACCTGGGATGTTGTACGGCATGGCAGTGCCGAGTGTGTAAAAGCTCTGTTCACGTGAGTGTGTGTATCGGTGTGCATGGTGTGTGGCACAGCCAACCATGTGCCGTAGGTTGTGTTTGAACTTGTGTGCACGTGTCTGGGGCGGTGAGGCCGCGCCGGGGCTGTGCGTGTGGGTGGGTGCAGAGGCCACGCTCACTCCCCCCTTGGTGCCGCAGGTAAAGGCCCGGAGACCCTCTTTGCGGGGCACAAGCTCAATGACAATGAGTGGCACACGGTGAGGGTGGTGCGGCGTGGCAAGAGCCTGCAGCTGTCCGTGGACAACGTGACGGTGGAGGGTAGGTGGCCTGGGGCCAGGGGGGTGGACACATGGCTAGTGGCCTGTGCTCGGCTCCGTTCTGGGTGACCCCTGCCTCGGGCAGCATTCCATCAAGCTGCTGCTGGCATTTCTCCCTGGGGGGTGGTGTAAATGGGGGGCCCGGACCCCAAGGCCACCCGACTCCCTGCCGGCAGCCTGTCCCCGGAAACCTGGCAGCCCAGGACCAGCGCCCCGCCCCACCGCTCCTCCTGGCGCCAGGACTGCGCTGGCGCCGGCCCCACCTGGGCGCGCTGGCTGATGTCTTCTCTGTGTGGCCCATGTGTGGAGGGGCGGCTCCTGGGGACCCCAGGCCCAGCCTCAGGAATGGCCCCCCGTCTGCGCCCCGAAGCCGCCCCTCACCTCTGGCTCCTGTCCCGAGCAGGGCAGATGGCAGGGGCCCACACGCGGCTGGAGTTCTACAACATCGAGACGGGCATCATGACGGAGCGGCGCTTCATCTCGGTGGTGCCCTCCAACTTCATCGGGCACCTGAGCGGGCTGGTGTTCAACGGGCAGCCCTACATGGACCAGTGCAAGGACGGGGACATCACCTACTGCGAGCTCAACGCCCGCTTTGGCCTGCGTGCCATCGTGGCCGACCCCGTCACCTTCAAAAGCCGGAGCAGCTACCTGGCGCTCGCCACGCTCCAAGCCTACGCCTCCATGCACCTCTTCTTCCAGTTCAAGACCACGGCCCCCGACGGGCTGCTCCTGTTCAACTCGGGCAACGGCAACGACTTCATCGTCATCGAGCTGGTCAAGGGGTGAGGTGCTGGGCGCTGCACCGCCCTCCAGGGAGTGGCCCCTCTCCCCCTGGCCAGGATGTGGCCCCCCCGCCACTGGCTGAGACGTCTAATCCCCCCAAATCACAGGCCAAGATTCAAGTCCCCAATACCAGCCACGATGGCAAAACAGCACCCCCTCCTTCTGCCCTGGTGACTCCCCAGTTTCTTCCTTGCCTGGGGTGTCCCAGTCATTTGCTCTCCCTTCCCTGTCCTGGCCGCCCCCCCGCCCCCCAGCCCTCTCTACAGGCAGAGACAGGGCCAGTCCCGGGGGCCCCTTGTCGGGAGGACCCCAGCCTAGAGCCGCTGTCCCTGATCCCAGGGGACCCTGCTGCCTCCACGAACCTCTCCCCAACCAGCTCCTCTGTGGTCCTCTCTCCACGCTCCCCCCATGACCATAGTCCTCGTGCCATCAGGGTGGGTCCCTCCACTGTGGGGCCTCCCCCTCCCCCCTCCCTCCATGGCACAGAGGACCCCCGCCAGGTGTAGCTCCTCCCTCCCAGCCTTGCCCCCACCTTGACCTCGTGTCTCCTCCCGCCCGCGGGGCAGGTACATCCACTACGTGTTCGACCTGGGGAACGGCCCGTCCCTGATGAAGGGGAACTCCGACAAACCAGTCAACGACAACCAGTGGCACAACGTGGTGGTGTCCCGGGACCCCGGCAACGTGCACACGCTCAAGATCGACTCCCGCACCGTCACGCAGCACTCCAACGGCGCCCGGAACCTCGATCTCAAAGGTGGGCCCGGCGCCTCTGCGCAAGGCCTGGCCCAGGCCAAACCCCCCCTGGCCCCACAAGGTCCCCCCGCCCCGCCCTGGGTGCTCTCCCACTAGCGCGATCCCCCTCCTCCCCGGCCCACGGCTCCCACCTCTCCCCTGCCTCCACCGTGGCCACCTCTGTCGGGGTCTGCTCACTGCCCGGGCCTTCCACAGACCTCCTGGTCCAACAAGCTTGAGAAGCCTGGGATGGGGGGCTGGAGAGAGGAGGGAGCTCAGCACCCTGCAGACGCCCCCCTAGGAGGGTGGGAGGGTGGGAGGGTGGGGGGGCCGTTGTGAGGGGAGAGGGTGGCAGTAGCTGGGTCCCCGCATGCTCTTCCGTCACACACCTGGGGCCTTGGCTGGGCTTCCCTGGTGGGTCAGCACGACACCAGGTGCCACGTTCCTCAGCCTCTTCAGCAGCCATTGAAGCGTCACCGCCTCCCCCGGGGGTGGGGGGGTGGGGACGGGGTGATGGTGGCTAGAGAGCCGGGAACAGGAGGATGAGCCTAGAAACGGGTGTTGGACGGAAGGGAGGACAGTGCCCGTGGCTACTCCAGAGCCCAATGGGGCAACTGCTTTTGCACCCCCAAAGCCACCCTCAGTTCCACTGGGACCCTGGGTGTCAGTGGGACTCAGACGTCCAAGCTTGAGGAGGATCCTCAGAGACCATTGGGTTCATCCCCTCTTGGGGAGGTGGAGGCAGAAGCTTCTGGAAGCTAGGTGGCTTGCCTTAAGTCACCGAGTGAGCAGGCAGCTGAGCAGCCAGTGGAAGCTTGGCTAGACTCCTGGGCTCGATGTTGGGCAGGGCGCTGCCAATTCTCCTTGCTCCCAGAAGGGGGCGATGTGTCACAGATAACCCACAGCGGTAGCCACCTGGTGCCGTCTGGGCCTGTCTGGGTTGCACTGCGCCCATGGCCAGGGCATCAGGGTTGCCCGTGTCTTGCTGAAGTTCTGCTGGGGCAGGGGTGGGGGGTGGGGGGTAGGGGACAAAACATCCAGGGAGTCAGGTTCGCTGTGGCCGGACACCGATGTGGGCGTCAGGCGCTCCCTAGAGCACTCCCCAGTGTGGCCCAGAGCTTCCCGCCAAGCCGTAGTTGCTGGGCTTAGAACCCCCCAGGAGGGAACGCAGAGTAGGGAGAGGCCGGGGAGGGGCCTGCAGGAGTTCTGGCAACGGAGACTTCGGAAGGGGGAGCCAGGGGGGTGTTGGGGCTGCACATCATGAAAGGCCCTGATTACAGGCCGGAACTGGATCAGATGTGTGGGAGAGAGCGGGGAACAGTCTCCTCCAGCTGCTCCCCACCCCCGCCCCCTGCATCTGGGCTTCTCTGGGAGAGGAGCAGACAGATGGCAAAGTGGAGAAGGAAGAAGGAAGAGGCGGGGGAGGGGGATGAGGCGCCGGGTCTCTGTAAGGAAAGCGTCTGGGCTGGGACCCTGCACGGCCAGGAGGATCTGAGACCGACACGCAGTCCAGGAGGGCGAAGCGAGGTCCTGACCCTCTCCCTTTGCAGGGGAGCTGTACATTGGCGGTCTGAGCAAGAACATGTTCAGCAACCTGCCCAAGCTGGTGGCCTCCCGGGATGGCTTTCAGGGCTGCCTGGCCTCGGTGGACCTCAACGGCCGCCTCCCGGACCTCATCGCGGACGCCCTGCACCGCATCGGGCAGGTGGAGAGGGGCTGTGACGGTGAGTGTGGGGGGAGGAGTGTGACCCGCAGCTGCAGGACGGCCAGCTGCCCAGGCAGACCAGGCGGCCAGGCGGCCTTCCTTCTCAGGCCTTGCACGAGCCTGCCCCCAGCTGTGGAGCAGGGGTACCCGGGCTGAAGGGTCACTTGCTCTCCCTGTTGCCTCCCACCCTGGCCCCTTATCATGGTTCAAGGCCAAGCCTGGCAGTCCTTGAGCCCCCCGTTCCCACGCCCACCCCTCGTCACTACTGGCCCCTTCAGCCTGGAAGGCTGAGAGCCGGACCCTGCCTGGCCCTGAGGCTGCCGTGCCTCCCGGGCAGGGCGGGGCGTGGCTGAGCGGGTGTGTTCCTCCTCCTGCTTCTCCCAGGCCCCAGCACCACCTGCACCGAAGAGTCTTGTGCCAACCAGGGCGTCTGCTTGCAACAGTGGGATGGCTTCACCTGTGACTGCACCATGACTTCCTACGGGGGCCCTGTGTGCAATGACCGTGAGTGCCGGGCGGGGGTCCCTGGGGGCAGATCCCGGCCTGGGGCTGCTGGGGAGGCCCTCTGAGCCTCGATGCTCGCTTCCTTCTCACCCCTTCTTGTCACGAGAGCCAGGGGAGCTGCTGGCGACTGCCCCGCAGCCTTCTCTCTCGGGCCTGAGCGGGTCTGCGGCTGCCTGACTTCCCAGGGCGACCCCTTGCTAGCTGGACTCTCGTCTCCCTTCTGAGCTGGTGGGACATGGCTCCCTTCACCCATGACCAAAGGTGTCAGCCTCTGCTGCTCCCCCCATGCGATTTTGGCCATGGGCTCACGTGTTGCATGTGTAGCTCCCACATCCACACTATTGCACAGGGCTGTGGCTGGTCAGCCTGCACCCCCTTCCCTCGGTGCCCCCAGAGTTACACCGTGGAAGCCTGTTATCTCCTCCAGAGGGTCCAGGCCCCGCAGGCAGGCTCAGGAGGTTCCCTGGAGGCCAGGCGGCTGGACAGCTGGCTTCCCTGCACGTCGGCCGAGCCCTTCTCTTTCCCACCCAGAACCCCAGCGGCAGGCTGTTTCTTGGAGCCACAAGGACACCCCCGAGTGCCCTTGCCTGCTCCTCTGCCCCTGGTTGCACCTTGTTTGACCTGCCCCCTCCAGGGCAGCGTCAGCAGCAGTTTGCAGTCCCTAGTGGTTGGTGGCCAGCAGCTGGTGGCAGAGGAGGACAGCTGGGGCAGGAAGGTGGGGGCAGCTGCCACCTTGAGGGGGTTTTTGGAGTTTCTCTGATGATGGGGAGCGGGCGGGGCGGCCCTGCTGAGAGACCAGGGGTGTGAGCACCGAGCTTCGTGGGGAAACACACACACACACACACACACACACACACACACACACACGCGCGCGCATGCGGCTTCTCCCTCCACTTTACCATCATGAAACCCGAGGCCCGGAGGGTGAGTGGATCCGGAGGAAGTTCATAGGGGACCTGGGGTCGGTGCCTTTGCCTCGGTGTCCCCCTCGGCGCCTTAGACATTAGGGCGGAGGCCTGTGCTTCCTGTGGAATGGACGGTGCCGGGATGGGCTCCGGGGTGGGTCATGGTTCTCCCTTCCTTGGCACTTCCTGGCACTCTCGGGCAGGGCCGCCCTTGGGCACCTCCACCTCCCTGCCCCGTCCCCCAGGATTTTCCTCATCTGACCTGCCATTCTGTGCAAAACCCCCGGGCCATGGCCAGCTGGGCACTGCAGCCCGGCTGCCGGAGTACAGATGGGGCTGGGCCGGCCCCTTCCCTGCAGCTCATTCAGCTGCGCTCAGATCTGAAGACGCGGCACGTTGCTGCCAATAGTAAGAGCCCCCCTGATTGGTTAGTGTTTTGGAGCCTGCAAAGTCCTCGTAACTTGTTTCTCGGAGAAGGCGGTGGGGATAGGGGCTGACCGTCCCCCTGAACTGAGGAGGAAACCGAGACCTCAGCCAGGCAGCTCCTTGCCGAGGCTCCTGACTCCCGCTCACTTCCCTCATCTAGTCCCTGGCGGCCTTGCTTGCGGGGTGCAGGGGGTCAGGATGAAGAAGCAGGCTGCCCATTGTCGCTACTGTCCTCCCATAGGGTGGAGCCTTCTGGAAGGGGGCGTAGAGATGTGTGGGGCGCAGGGGGTCATGCTGACGTGGGACTTCTCCCGGCATGGGAGGCAGGGAGAGTTGGGGCTGGGGGAGTGTCCCCTACAGCGACACTGGTCTGCAGTCTGGCGGCAGAGCGTGGAGATAAAGACAAGGTGGGTGCGACCTGGAAGCCTCCATCCATGGGCCCTTGGGCACCTCTGAGATCTCCCCTGAAGGACAGGGCGACAGGGCAGGAACCTGGTCGTTGGGGACCGTGCCCCTCTCCTCCGGGGTTGTGCCTCCTCCCAACCTCCACGCTTGGCCCCATGTCACGTTCATGCTGTCCCTCTGGGGCTGGTCTTCCCGGGGCCCTGGGGGGCACAAGGTCAAGCAGGAAACTGGCCGAGGCCCGTTCCGTTGTCCCACCCCCGAGTGTGAAGGTCCTGGGGCACCAATGGGCACCAAAGGGCCCTGCATCCGCAGAGAGGGAGGGGGTGGGAATGGCCAGTGCCCCCCGGACCCTGTCCTTGGACGGGTGGGGTCGGGGGTGGAGCTGTCTGGGGGATGAGACAGGGATGAAGAGGTGCAACCTGCAGGACGGTGTTTCTTCTCTTATGGCCTCGGCTTCTCCATCTGTGACATGGGACCGCACCAGGTGGGCGTGGTGAGGGGGTTGGGTCCCTTCGAGGCTCAGGAGTCTGCTCTGGGAGGCAGGAGAGAGAGAGAGCCAAGGGAGAGAACCCATCTCTTCGCTGAGAACGGGAGAGTGGAGGGAGAAGGGAAAGGAGAACACGAAATGAGAAAGGAAGGGAGCTAAAAGGAGGGGGGCCTGCAGCGGAAGCACAGGGCTGGGGGTCAGGACCACGGCGCTGGGGGGGGGGGGGGGCGGCCTGCTGCTCTGTCTCCCCGGCCCTCGGCTCTTCACCATCTCGGCCCCTTCTCCTCTCTCCATTTGCTGGGTTCCTCTCTGCAGCCTCTATTGATCTCTGCACACCTCCGTCCCTCCCTTCATTTGTACCCCTGTCCCCCCTCCCCCTCCCGCTCTCGTCACTTCCCACTCACTGGTATTGATTGGCCTCCAGGCGGTTTCCCTTCCTCTCCTCTGGCTACCAGCTCCTCCCTCCTCCCTCTGGGGCCATAAACCCGCTGCCTGCTCGAGCTGTGTCAGTCTGTATTTCAGAGCCAGGGGCACAGGAATGGAGTGGAGAGGGCAGCGGGACAAGGCTGGGGGGGGGGGGGCGTCCAGCCTGCATGCGTCTCTCCTCCCTCCTGGGGCCACACACCACCTGGGATCCTCCTCCTGGTACCTCTGAGGACCCCTCTCTTCACTCCTGTCGGGCCAGGGTCAGAGGGGCCTGGCATCTAGCAAGGTGGGGTGTGGCAGGAGCTACCGGAAGCTGGCCCAGGCCTGACAGCATCCGGGAGCCGGGCACAGCATGCCAGCGTGGGGCTACTGGTGGTGGTTTTGCTCCGAAACAGAATTCAGAATCAATAAGCAGGAGTCAGCCCTCTCGCCCTGGTTCTCCCTCCCCTTCTCACATCACCCCCCTTCCTTTTGCCCTGTCCCCACTTCTCACTCCACTACGCTATTTCTTTCACTCCTTTCTAGGTTCTGTCTCCACCTCCTTCCTTCTCCCCCTGCCCCCATCCTAGCAGAGTACCCTCGGGTGGACCAGGTTACTATGGGTGTGGAGGTGGATCCAGATGAAGGGAAGGGGGCACTTACCTCTTGGGCTAAGACAAGTGCTTCCCGAGATCCCCAAAGTCTGGGGGTGGCTCCCAGCGGAGGGGCACCTGGAGGGAGAAGTGATGCCTCAGCTGGACATAGTGGCCCAGGAAGCGTCTGTCCCAGGCCGGACACTCAGTGGACAGCTGCCCTGGAAACTGTGGTGGAGGGAGAGGCTGAGGCTGGGGGTGGGGCGAGTGGAGAGGAAGGACTGGAGTCCCAGGGTGTGCAGGAGGTTGGGGGCACCCTTTTGGGGAGGTGGGAGGAGACTGTGAGTGCTGTCTTACTCTTCAGGGCCTTTGAGGCTCTGGGTGCATTGTTTGTATGCATATAGGTGACCCTGTTTTGGGAGGGTGAGCCAGGGGCAGTGTCTGTGTGTACTTGGCCATTGATTGCCTGTGGCCAAACATGTATGTGTGTGTGTGTATGTGTGTATTCTTCTGTGAGCGTGTGTACACGCTCAGCCGAGTGTGAGTTCATGTGCCAGCCTCCAAGAGCACATGCATGCATGTATGTGTCTGAGCCTATGTGTGCATGCGCGCGCCCGCACAATGATGCCTATATGGGCACGTGGGTGTCTCCTCCCCAAGCCGGGCCACATCCTAGCGTCCGCGTGTTCCGAGGGGTGCGTGCGGAGGTGCGGTGGCCACCTCTGCGCGCTGGACCAGCGAGCACCATTGGGATTCATCCAGGTGCGGGGAGAGGGGAGGAGAAGGAAGAGAGCCGCCTCTCTCGCCAGCCTCAGTCCTGTTCAATTATTCAGCAGGGCCCCTTCTTCGGAGGGGGCGGGAGGGGAGCGCGCTCCCGGCGCGGGGAGGGGCGGGGCGGGGCGGGGCGCGCGCCCAGGAGAGGCGCGCGCAGCGGGCGAGCCAGGTGCCCGCGCAGGAGCTGCCCAGCGCCGCCCGCAGACCGGGAGCCGCTCGTCCCTCCGCCCTGCCCCCGCCTCCTCCCGCGCTCCCCCTCCCCTCCCCTCCGCTCTCCCCTCCCCTCCCTCCCTCCCGGGCGCCCTCCCTCTCCCTTCCAGCCTCTGCCTCTGCAGCAACACTCCGCTGCCTCCATCTCTCCGCCGGAATCTCGCAGGCTCGCGCCTCTCCTCGGCTCAGCCCCGCTCCCCTCCTCTCTCCCCTCCCTCACTCCATCCCCCTCACCCGGATTTGCTTCCCTTCCCCCTCCTCCCGCCCCCCTTCCCCGGGCCTCCGTGGGGCGGCAGCGGCGGCGGCCGCGCGGTCGGCCCTAGCCCCGCCGGGCTCCCGCTCTCCTCGGTCCCCCTCCCGGGCTCGATTTTTCCGCAGGATTTCCCCGCTGCCCCTCCCTGCTCGGCCCCGCGCCTTCCCGGCCGCGGCCCGGAACGATGCCCCCTCCCCAGGGCGCTCCCCCGGGCTGCTGACGGCCCTCCGCGCGCCCTCCCGGGATGCGGGGGGACCCCTAGCTCCCCGCGATGGGCCCAGGCGCTCTGGACCTTGGCGTCGCCGCTCTGCAGACCCCGGATTCCCCGGCGGCGTCCGGTTGATTTCGTTGGCTCCGGACCGAGGCGTGGGCTCGGCTTTTCCTTCTTCTCGCCCCTTCCCCCCTCCCGGGGCGCGGAGCCGGAGGGGGGCTGCGCGGGGCTGCGCGGGCCCGGTCCCCGCCCCGGCCATGGGGCTGTGAGGCGGCCGCCCCGGGCCGAGATGCCCCCCGGGGGGAGCGGGCCGGGGGGGTGCCCACGTCGCCCCCCGGCCCTGGCCGGGCCCCCGCCGCCGCCGCTGCTGCCGCTGCTGCTGCTGCTGCTGGGGACGGCCGAGGGGGCCCGCGTCTCCTCCAGCCTCAGCACCACCCACCACGTCCACCACTTCCACAGCAAGCACGGCACCGTGCCCATCGCCATCAACCGCATGCCCTTCCTCACCCGCGGCGGGCACGGTAAGTGCGGCTCCGCGGCCCCTCGGCCTCCGCCGGCGGCCCCTCTGCTTTAAGGCCGAGCCCCCTCACCTCGGTCTCGGGCTCCCATCCTCCCAGCCCCACCCTCGCCTCTCCACCCCGCCCCCCATCCCTTTATCGCCTCATGGCTGCCTTCACCACGTCCGTTCTGTGCCTCACCTTCACCCCCTCACCCACCTCTGGTTTGCTATCACCTTCAGGTCCCCCATCACCTCCCCTCCGTCCTTTCACCCCCTCTGCCCAGCTCTCCCTTCCCGTCTCTGCCTCCTCACTTCCTCCATCTCTCTGCCACCCGGCTTGCCTCCACCTCTGTCTCCTCGCCTCACCTCCCATCGCTGGTCTAGCATCTGTGTACCCCATTATCTTTGTCCCCCCTAACCGCCCTCCCACCTCTGTCCCATCTCTCATCCCTGCCTCTGACATGTTCCATCTCTTCCTCTCGCCTTTCAGATCTGTCTCCTTTCACCCCGTCCCCAGACAACGCCCCTCTTCCTGCTACTGTCCTCCACCACACTCCCCGGCAGCTCACCTCGGTCAGTCACCCCCCAGCCTCTCGGCTCCTCCTTCCCCCCCTCACCCCTGCCCTGCGCCCCAGCACCCTCACCTCTGTGGCCTATTGCTTGGAATGGACTTCTCCAGTGCCAGTCTCCCGGCACCTCTAGTGTCAGCCCCATCGCTTCCTGTGTCAGTCCCCTGTCACTTTCCACTACTCCCACCTCACCTCAGCCCCCCTTAACCTCCACTTTTCCTCCCAGGCTCCATCACCTTCCGCTTCTGGCCACTCTCCCTTCTCGTTCCTGCCCACCATCACCTCCCGTGTCCAGCGCCTCATCACTTCATGCCTTAGGCCCGGAGGAGGCTCTGCACCTGCCGCCTCTGTCCCTGCCCCCACCCATGGTTCCAGTCTCTACTCCCGTCACCTCCCATGCCTGACCCCCTTCACACTTGATCTCATTTCCCGGTCAGACTTGTTCACGCTCCACGTCAGTCGCTCCTTCGCATTCCACCTCAGAGCGGCTGTCACCTCCTGTCCCAGAGAACCTGTCACCTCCCATTTTAGTCCACTCATCACTTCCCCTCTCGGCACACCACTTCGCCTCCCATCTCTGGACCTTCCATCGGTGGCCCAGTACCTCCATTTCTGTACCTCCCTCACCTCCCGTCATCTCAGCCCTCCATCACCTCCCATTTCTGTACCTCCTTCACTTTTCACCCCTGTACTCTCATCACTTCTCTGCATGTCCTCTTGTCACCTCCCCTCTCTGTACCCCTGTTGCCTTCCTTCTCGGTGCTCCGACATCCTCGTACTCCCACCAGCCCTTCCCGTGACTCCCCTAATCTCTCATCACTGCACCTTCACCAGCTCTCCCTCTGTACCTGTCCATTCTTGCTTCCCAGTCTTAGCTGCCTCCAATGTCTGTACTTGCATCATTTCCCATTTCTGTTCACCCATCATCTCTCATTTTTTCATTCAATCTTGTTCCTCCCTCATCTCCCACGCCGTATCCTCATCACTCCCCATCTAGGTCCAGCATGGCCTCCCATCTCTGCTTCCCCGTTACTGCTCTCCGTCTGTCCATCCTGCTTCCCAATCTCCGTTCCCCCATATCGCTTCCCATCTTCCCTCCCCTTCTTGTCTGTTTCTCTCTGCTTTTCTCCTGCTTCATCTTTCCCTCATTTCTGATGCCTCTCCCCTCTCCTCATCCAGTTCTCAGCCCTCCCCGTTGTTGCCTTCTTCTCGCTTCCTCAGCAGAGGCTTGTCTGGTCCACTCTGTCCCAGCCAGGCCCCTCCACAGGCCTTCTCTCATCTCGTCTCCCTCTTCCACTTGCCCACCCCACACTGAACTCTGTTTCTCCCCATGAGCTCTCTGGCCTTGTGCGCCTCCTCCCTCCTCTTGATTGTCCCCTGTGGCTCCCCTGAGGCCCATGTTGCTCCCAAAGGGGCCCAGATAGGACATGGTCTTTCTGAGCAACCAGGAGAGGCACAAAGGGGTGAGACAGGAAAGGGGAGCCGGGGATACTGGGGGAGAGTTGTCGGGGGAAGAGGAGAGTTGGCAAAGAGGAAGGGAAAGGAGCAAGCCACTGGCCCAGGGAGATGAGCAGATTGGAAGGAGGGGCCTGGGTGCTGGTGGGATGTACGGTAAAGGGCTGGGAGAGCGGGAGAGAAAATGGAGGAAAGAGCGCTGGGGGTGGGCGGGAGGAACCTATGGAATGTCGGTGTTGGGATTGCCTCGGAGATGGCCACCCGCTTGGCAGGCAGAGGAGAAAAACAGCCCGGAGAGGGGCCATGGCTGCCTGCTGCCACACGGGAGCAGAGGAGGAGCGGAGGGCGCCAGGACAGAGCCGGGAGGTGGCGGGAGACTGAGTGAAGGAGCCCGGGAAGGTGAGGCAGGTGAGAGGAGGGAGGAGGGCCAGGGGACAGATGGAAGAGCAGGGCCGAGGCCACCTGTCAGGCTGCACCACCTCCGCTCCCTTAGCCATGGCGGTGGCAAAGGACAGGCTTCTCTTGGGGCCCCTCGCTCGGCTAGAGGAAGAGGTCAGCTTGGGAGACCTTTCCTCTCTGCCCCAGTGTCCCCTTACCCCCAAGGGGGGAGCCTCTCTTTCTGCATCTGCTTCTCTACTTCCCTTCTCTTGGGGGGCGGGGATCTCATTACTTTTCTTCTTTGCCTTCCCTCCCTCCTGTTCTTCACTCTTTCCTCCATGTACCCTTCCATCCCCCAGCTCCCCTGTTAATAATATCCCTACCGACCCCAGGCACCCATGACACCCCTGCATCTGATGCTGCTCTAGGCCTGGGAGGACCAGTACAACCGGGCCCTAAAAACGGCCTGAGAGGGTGACGGTCTCCTGTTCCTGGACCCCAGCTTTGGTTTGGGAGTCCCTGAGGCGCCTATCATCCCCGACCTCCATTTCTGGAACCCTCTGGAGCCAGGAGGAAGGGGTCAGTCCCAGCTCAGCTCTGGGTCAGCAGCTTCCAGGGGCTCTGGATTCACCCCGCCAGCTTACAAAGGGGGCTGGCGTCTATTTTGATTCTGGGTGTGGGTGTGTTAACTTAGAGTTCTAACTGGATGGTATATGGCCAAGGACGGGCTTATGCATTGAAGGGATATTGTGTTCCAGGTCGAGAGAGAGCTGCGCCCTGGGGGTCGGAGCTGTGGAGAGCCCCCTGGGTTGGGAGGTCCTTTGACAAGAGCTGGGGTGGGCTGTGAGCACCAGGAGCGGCCTTGCTAGACTGTGTGGGACTTTTCTACCCTCTCATGGTTCCGTACCGTCCTGGAGATGTGTGTCGTGGCTGACGCTGCAGGACGATGGGCGCATGCGGGGTTAGCCACAGGGGCAGCCCGGGTGCATGGGTGTTTACCGGAGGTGGTTCTGTTGTTTGGGCCTGGGTTAGCTAACTGTGACTAATGGCCGGTTGGCTCTTTCTCTAGAACGCAGGTGTGTGGGAACTCTGTGTTAGATTCTGGATCTGTCCTGGATCAGTGAATTTCTGGGTCCAGGAGGCAGGGGGGGGGGGGCGGGGGGAGGACTGTGTTGGGGATGGTGGACAAGAGCGCTTCTGTCTTGGGCTTCTGGGGTGTGCACACCCCTGAAACGTTATGCACCAGGAAGCTCACTAGTGGTTTCCTGGGGGGATCAGAAACCCTGGGTCGCGCCGCCCTAGGGCAGCATGTGGGCCTTGGTTTAGGCCCCTCTCTGCGCCGCAGCCCTTTCTGGAACCTTTTCTAGATGTGGCGCGAGTCCTGGGCTCCAGCGCTCGGTGCCACCTCCTGGGCGTCTGGTGGCCAGGACAGGACAGCTTGGGGGTGAGAGGCAAGAGGCCCCTGAGACCCAGGTGGGCCCAACCCGGGAGGGACCCGGCAGAGCCCGCCCCTGCCCTCCCTGCCAGCCCTCTGCGCCTCTGGCGGGAGCGAGCTGGTCAGGGAGAGAAATGTGTCCCCAGGGCCATGACTGCCCCTTCACCTTCCCCTGCTCGCCGGCTGCCTCTCTGCGCCCACCCCCCACCGGGTCACAAACGCCCTTAGGCGCTCACAGGTCCGCCGCCTGGAAACGGCTGCAGGGGGAGACCCGCTGGGCCATCAGCCCCGGGGAGGCCGGGCTGCGCGGGGCGGGGCGGGGCAGCGGCGGCGGCACGTGCGCCCCGGCCTCGGGGGCAGGGACTCGCGCGCTGTCCAGTCCAGCGTGTGCCAGCCCCTGCCCAGCCCCTGCCCTCGCGCCTCCGGGGCCTGCCTGCCTTTGTGCGCCCACCGCCATGTTCGCGGGTGCCCCGCGTCTCCTGTGGGGGGCCGGCCTCAACACGCGGGGCCTTTGTGTGCAGCGGGTGCGTCTTCGCCTGTGGGTTGGTGTGGGGCCTGGGGCCTGGGGTGCCAGTGCCACCTCTGATCCCTCCGGCCTCATGCCCTGTGGGACATGGGCTGCCTGCACCCCAGGCCGCCCAGCGCAGGAGGGCAAGAGGGCGCTCTCCAGGATGGGGTGGAGTCTGGGTTCCCGGCTGGGAAAGGGAGGAGAAAGGGGCTCCTTCCGCCTGACCTAGGAGATTTGGGAGCTGGCCCCGGGTACGTGACGTTGCCTTTGCTGATTTGAGGGGCCCAGAAACTCGATAAGCCCCTTCTTCGTCTTACTGGGGGACCCCTGAGCCCAGGGATGAAGAGGCAGCAGGCTCTGGCCCTGGGGCAGGGCGGGGTGTGGAGGAGGTCAGCATCTCAGCTCCCCGGGCCCTCCCCACCCCCACTTTGGCCATGCAGTTTGTGAGTGGAGGGAGAAGGGCGGACCCTGGTATCACGGTCGCCATGGAAACAGCCGGATTTCCGAGAGCTGGGATGGGAGTGGAGACTGCTGCTGGCTGAGGCCTACCTGCTCCCGGCCCTGCCCTTTCCAGGCAGGTGGCCCACCCTGTGTGTGTGTGTGTGGGGGGGGGGCAGCTCACTGTGTACTCTGCCCCCACCCAGCTCTCCACCCTAATCTTAGGGTCCCGCCCTGAGGAATCAGCCCCCAGCACTGGGCCTTCGCGGGGGAGGGGAGCAGGTAGGAAGGACGTGGTCGGGCGCCTGCTGGCGGTGCTGTCCTGGCCACAGGCTGTGGCAGATGTCAGCTAGTAGACTTCGAGGTGGTTCCTTCACCCCGTCCTGCCTCCGGGGGTCACCTCTCCTTTCTGGCCCTGCCTGGGGAGACAGGGCACTGGTAGCAAGGGCTCTGGGGAGTAGCCCCTGCCCCCCCCCCCCCCCCCCCCCGCCAGGCCCCTGCTGGCCTCACTGCCTCTCCAGGGCCCAGGCAACAGCCTCCTCTGCTCAGCTCCCCCGTGGCTCGCAGAAGCCCCCTCTTTTGGGGGATCTGGGAACCTCCTGGGCTAGAGTCCCCTGTCCCTGACGGCACTGCCTGAACTACCCAGAGGCGCTTGAGGTCCTGGCCTCAGCGTGACCGGTTGGGGCGCCATCTTACCGTTGCACGTTTGCCCCCCAGACCCCCAGCTCTCTGACCCTAGGTTTCCCCTCCTGCCCAGAGTTCCCCCACCTCCAGGGCCCCCCTTTCCTCCCCACCGACTCTAGGCTTTGGCCCTCCGGCCCAGCTGCCTCTCTCCTTCTCTAGATAAATCCTCTTTGAACCCCTCTGCCCCCAAGAAGTGCTTTGAGAGGAGTCGTTAGTGCCTAATGATTTAATTAAGCATCTTAGGAATCTCATCTGCCCCATTTATGCTCTAAAGAATGCAAGGTTGTCTCTTCCCTTCTCGGAAGGCCCGGAGCACTCGTCCTCTAGGCCAGCGGCCGCCAACCTTCCGGACCTCACGGACCACCAGTGGTCCACGGACCACCGGTTGGCGACCGCTGCTCTAGGCCTCCCAGACAAGGCTCCCTTCCTGGAAACTGGGTGACAGCCCCCCACCCCCACCCCAGGCATCCGTCGCCCCCCCCCCCCCAGGGAACCCAGTCAGCCGCAGGAGGGAACATGGAGACTAATGGGGTTTATTTTGGGGCTGAGATCGTTAGGGACCTCACACCGCCCCCGGCAGCCGGATAGAGGAGACAGGGAGAGAGGGTGGGGTGGGGGAGGGCAGGGAGAGGGAGCCTTCCTCTCTGGCTCCCACTCTCCCACTTTCTCTCACCTACACCCCTCTCGGCCCCTCTCTGTCCATCTGTCCTCTGCCTTCTTCCTCCGCTGGCTGTCAGTCTCACTTCCCGCCCACCCCCCATGTCTGTCTCTCCTTTTCTGGGCAGGGCTCCAGGCCCCCCTGTTTTGGGACCCAGGCAGCCCCTAGTTGTGTGTGGAAGCAGGGAGTCCTGGGCAAACTGGGGCCAGGATTTCCAGGGGCCTGGAGGGGTGCAGGGTAGGCATTGGAGGGGTGCCAGCCTGTGGGTTGTGAGTCAGAGCTGAGCACAGCTCCTGCTCCCCCTCCCGCCATCGCCGGGGGCTCCATTGCCTGGGGGCCTGCTCAGCTCTGGCTGTCACCTCCCCAGCCCCTCGGGACCTCCCTGCCCCCAGCAGTCCTCTTGGTCCTCTGCGGCCTCCCTCTGGGCTCTCTTGGGGTCCCCCTCTCTGTTACCTCTCCGTTTTGCTGTAATTAAAGCCACTGTTGCCCAGGGCGGCGGGCCCGTGGCTGCTGTGGGCATCCCGGCGGAAGCTCTGCACCCTGAGGAAGGTTGGGGGCCCTCGTGCTCCGGGCACAGCCCCGTGAACCTGCCGATGTCATATCTCCCTCTCCCTCTCCTTCTCTCTGCAGCCGGGACCACGTACATCTTTGGGAAGGGGGGCGCGCTCATCACCTACACGTGGCCCCCCAATGACCGGCCGAGCACGAGGATGGACCGCCTGGCCGTGGGCTTCAGCACGCACCAGCGGAGCGCGGTGCTGGTGCGCGTGGACAGCGCCTCGGGCCTCGGCGACTACCTGCAGCTGCACATCGTAAGGACGCCCCGGCCTCCGGCCTCCGGCCTCCGACCCCCGACCCGACCTTCCCACCCGGCCCCACCCGCCCTCACTCCACCGGACCAGCCCTCAGACCGTCCCCTCGTGCGAAGCCCTCAGAGCCTCTGTCCCTGATCCCGGGCTTTCCTCTCGGTGCTTCTGCTTCTGAGGCCCGTCCCTGCCTGTCCTTCCCGAGAGCCCAGGCCCGCTGCCGACCGGAGTCCCGCTCCCGCTCCTCGAGGCCAACTGTGTCCTCTGGCCTTTCCAAACGAAGCCAGGGCCTCGTTGAGTCTTCCAGGCTGTTCTGCAGCCTCCGGAAATGTCCCCACGGTTGACTGGCCTGGGCTGCTGCCTGCTCACTCCTAGACGGCTGAGGGCAGCCCCCCCCCCCATGTCCTCCGCCTCCCTCCCCCTCCCTGCGCCAGCAGCCGCCTTGCTTCTTCCCCCGGCCTTCACATCCTGCCCCTGCCCCTGCCCCTGCCCTGCCCTTGACCTCTGTCCCTGTGACCTTTGCTCTCCCAGCCACCCTCTGACCCTGCCACCCGCTGTCTGACTCTGTCACCCCTACAGCCTCTCTGGCTGTGCTCACACTTCTCTGACCTCTAGGGCCAGCCCCACATCCCCACCTTGACCTCTGACCCCACCCAGCCCTGCCTTTCTCTGCCCAGCGGCTCCCTGCGCCTGCTTCCTGCCTCAACCTCTGCTCCTCTCGCGCCTCCCTCTGGGCCTCCCGCCGAACCCGCAGCTCCTCTCCTCATAGTTCTCATCCTACAGCTGGCCTTCAGGCAGCACTTTTCTTCCCTGCTCTTTCCCTGTGGGCTGTGGCCTTGCTCCATTTCACTCCTGCCCTTGGCCTCCCTCTTGCCCCTCCCCATGCTTTTAACCCCTGGGACTCGCCTCAATCTCTTTTCCCACCTATACAGCCCTCTCCAGCCTCTCTTCCCTCCTGCACTCTGCAGGCTGACCCTGGCCAGGACCCCCACCTGAGAGGGTTAAGCAGGTGGCCAGGCTCTGAGCTGGAGAGGGAGCGGTCTGGGGGGAATCCCCGGGCTTTTAGGGGGTGGCGAGGAAGCCAGGGGAGAGGGCTTGTTTGCCCATCTGATTGGGACCATGGCTACTGGCCCCTCCTTATACAACAGCTTTTTAGGGACCCATAGTTGCACACCCTTCCCCCAACCAGGAGCAAAGGGAGGAGGTGTGAGAGAGATGTCCTGTGGGCAGAGTGGAGCTGGAGTGGAAGTGGCAGCTGATGGGCGCTGAGGGGCGGGGAATGGGCAGGCTGTGTGGAGGAAAGGGGTGCTGGGTGCGTGGAGGAAAGGGGTGCAGTGTGCATGGAGGAAAAGGGTGCAGGTTGTGTGGAGAAAAGGGGTGCAGGGTGTGTGGAGGAAAGGGGTGCAGGGTGCATGGAGGAAAGGGGTGCAGGGTGTGTGGAGAAAAGGGGTGCAGGGTGCGTGGAGGAAAGGGGTGCAGGGTGTGTGGAGAAAAGGGGTGCAGGGTGTGTGGAGAAAAGGGGTACAGGGTGCATGGAGGGAAGGGGTGCAGGGTGTGTGGAGGAAAGGGGTGCAGGGTGCGTGGAGGAAAGGGGTGCAGGGTGTGTGGAGAAAAGGGGTGCAGGGTGCGTGGAGGAAAGGGGTGCAGGGTGCATGGAGGAAAGGGGTGCAGAGTGCGTGGAGGAAGGGTGCAGGGTGCGTGGAGGAAAGGGGTGCAGGGTGCGTGGAGGAAAGGGGTGCAGGGTGCATGGAGGAAAGGGGTGCAGGGTGCATGGAGGGAAGGTGTGCAGGGTGCGTGGAGGGAAGGTGTGCAGGGTACATAGAGGGAAGGGGTGGAGGGTGAATGGAGGGAAGGGGTGCAGGATACGTGGAGGAAAAGGGTGCAAGGTGCATGGAGGGAAGGTGTGCAGGGTGCGTGGAGGGAAGGGGTGCAGGGTGCGTGGAGGGAAGGGGTGCAGGGCACGTGGAGGGAAGGGGTGCAGGGCGTGTGGAGGGAAGGGGTGCAGGGCGTGTGGAGGGAAGGGGTGCAGGGCGTGTGGAGGGAAGGTGTGCAGGGTGCGTGGAGGGAAGGGGTGCAGGGTGCGTGGAGGGAAGGGGTGCAGGGCGCGTGGAGGAAAGGGGTGCAGGGCGTGTGGAGGGAAAGGGTGTAGGTTGTATGGAGGAAAGGGGTGCAGGGTGCGTGGAAGGAAGGGGGGCAGGGCAAGGAGTAGCCTGGGGAGAAGACCTGGGAGTTCTGTGCCCCAGTGAGCGAGACAGACAGCGTCTCGGCCTGAGGGGGAGAGCCGGTGTGGCTCTGAGTGACAGCGGGGCGGGTGACTGTGTCAGGAGTGACGGTGTGGCCTGGGGGTTGTGGGGGCTGATGAGACAGGCTGCGTCCGTGGCCTCTGGTCGGTGCCGCTCTACGTTTGAGCTTCCCGGCGGAGTGGCGTCTGCTGGTGTCTCAGCCTCCTGACCACGAGTGGCAGGTGGGACTCTGTGTCCCTTTCTGTGGCCGCGGGCTGCGTTCTCCTCCCCGGTCATGAGCAGCTGTGCGTGGCTTTGGAGCAGGGAGCCTGGGTTTGAGCCCCAACTCTGCCACTTCCTCGCTCCGTCCTTGTGCAGTCACCCCGCCCCCTGCGCCTCGGTGGCGGCAGGATGGGAGGAGTGAGGGGCGCTGTGAGGGTTAGAGGAGGTCATGTACGGAGAGCACCTGAGACATCGCCCAGCCCTTGGGAAGGGTTCAGTGTCAGCTGATGTCCTGTGTCCGCTGACGCCGTCTGGTCGTCACCTGGGCGTGCGGGTCTGTGCATTGTGTGTCCGCCTCTGTGACAGCTGTGTCAACGGTGTAGGGCACAGGGCTCCCTGGTGCTAAGGGGAAAGGGTCGGGGGCCCCGGGCGTGGAGAAGAGACCTTCCCCTCCCGGCAGGTGCCACCGGCCTTGCCTGGTGCAGGTCACAGAGGAACAGGCTTGTGCCTGGTGCTGCGGAGGGCAGAGGCGGGGGGTGCCTGGCCCTCGGTGGGTCCTGGCGAGGGGGGGGCCGGGAGGAAATGTGGGAGCCAGGAGCGAGGCCAGCTCTCGGAGGAGAGTCGGCACCAGATGGGCTGCAGCCCCTGGGAGCAGCCCCCGGGCTCCCTCCCCCGGTGACGGTGACACATCAGCTCCCACCACAGCGGCATCGGCAGCTGAGAGCGGGGAGGCGGCAGCAAAATAAGAGAAAAGCAATTTGACGTTTCTAATAAAGCGTCGCTCCACTTTGCCAAATTAATTTTGACTCCCATAATTATTTGCTGTAGGAGCGGCCGCGTTCTCCCCACCGCCGCCTAATGAGGTAATTGGGGAATTAGGAATTAATGACTTTAACAGAAGTGACAACTGACTTCACGTCGGAGCAGCTCTGGGGAGCCGCCTCTCCCCCAGAGTGCGGGCTCTGAGCTCGGCTGCCTCCTAGGAAACCCAGGCGTCCCGCCTCCCGGCTGCCCGGCTCGCCCTCCTTCTGCTCCCTGACCCCTCACTGCCCGGATGAGCTCGGGCGGGCGGAACCCTCAGAGGCGCGGGGGCTGCGCTGGGCGGTGGAGCTGCTCACAATAGTGTGCGGAGCGTGGCGGCTCCCCGCACGTGCATGGGAGCAGATGATCTCGTCTCCCGGGGATGTCAGTGGTGGGTGGGTGGGTGGGTGGGTGAGGCTTGCTAGTGCTCTGTGAGGCAAGGCCAGCCTCAGTTTCCCTGCTTTATTGAGGAGAGCTGCTGCATGCGTACGCGTGTGTGTGTGTGTGTGTGTGTGTGTGTGTGTGTGTGGCTTTCCCAGGTTCTAGGAGGAGAACTGGACCCACAGGTGGGGAAGGGATAGGGCGTAGGTGTCCAAGTGAGCCCTGGCTGCACATCCTGCCCCCCAACTATCCAAACCCCACTCCCGACCCCATCTGTGAGCCACGATCCCCAACCCCAGTACCACCCAGCTGCTGGGTCCCACTGGTGCGGAGGTGGCCGCCGAATGGGCTCTCGTGCCCGGGACACAGGAGTGCGGTGTGCTCGGTGCCCGACTGTGACCCTGTGCCAGTGCCGGTCCTGTGGGGGAGGGGCTTGGGAACACAGGAGGCTCAGGTCAGGGGTGCGGCTGGGAGGGAGGGGAAGGGACCAGGGGCTCCTGTGAAGGCCTCATGGGCCTTCATCTGGCGTCTTTAGACACCTTTGGGTTCAAAGGTGGGCCGGCCTCGGCAGCCCCTGGACCACTCCCACCCCCAGCGATGTGAGCAGTGTCTCCCCGAGCGTTGGCTTTGGAGTCAGACCACCTGGGGTTCAGTCTGGGGTTCCTGCCTTCTGGGCTGTGAGATCTGGGGATGTCACTGAACCTCCCAGAGCCTGTTTCCTCCTCGGTACAATGGGGGTGCTGTGAGCTTCCTCAGAGGGCTGCTGTGGGGATGAAGGGAGCACGCTTTTGGGTTCGGTGACGCCTCCCTCTCACTCAGGCACCCCCGACCGAACTTCCCGGTCTGGAACCCCGGGTGGCCTCCGCAGGCTCCCACGCGGGGCCTCTCTGGGGCCTGGGCTTGGTCCCAGAGGTGGCTCAGACTGACTCTACTCCCTTTCTCCAGCCTCAGCCCCTGTCTGTCCCCTGCCTGGCCCTCCCCCCTCCCAGCCCCATCCTCTGCCCACACCCCATGCTTGCTCCCCTTTCCTCAGTTAAGTCCAACATGGTTTGTCTCCCTGATCTCTTCCCATGCCTGTCATCCCCCCCACCCCCTGCAAACACGCAGCTCAGACCCCACCTCTGCTCCCCACACGCAAGCCTGACCTCCAGGGGCCCAGATGGCGTGCTGAGGCCCTGGTGCTGATCGCGCTGGAGGGCGGGGGGGGGGGGGGAGGCTGGAGCCTGGAGGCTGGGGGTGGTGGGAGGGGGTCAGACCTTCCCCAGGCAGGGATGGACTTCCCTGGACTTCTCTGTTGGGTGTGCCTTAGGGAGGCCCCACCCTCTGTGCTCCCACAGATCCCCGTGGCGACCCTGATCGTCCTGCCTGAGGTCTGGGCTAGTGGCCCTTGAACAGAGCAGGTGCCCTGTACACGTGTGTGAATATTCTGAATAAACTAAAGGCGAGAGGCAGGTGTGGTTGGTGGAGGTCCCCCGGGCCCAGGCTCTGCACCCCCTCTGGGCAGGGGAGAGCGTCCCGCAAAGGCAGGCCTGGGCGGGTGTACCACCGTGAAGCCGAGAAGTGCCCTGGCGCCGGGCCAGGGGCGGTCCCAGGCTCCCTCCCAGGCGCTGAGCTCCGCTTTTCCGTCCTCAGGACCAGGGCACCGTGGGGGTGATCTTTAATGTGGGCACCGACGACATCACCATCGACGAGCCCAACGCCATCGTGAGCGACGGCAAATACCACGTGGTGCGGTTCACTAGAAGCGGTGGCAATGCCACCTTGCAGGTGGACAGCTGGCCAATCAACGAGCGGTACCCGGCAGGTAGGTGGGTGGCCTGGGAGCACGGAGAAGTGTGGTGGGCGGGGCGAGGCAGGCAAGGCAGCCTTTGATAGGAGCACTGCTTGCACGGGGGCGGGGCCACGCGGAGTGTCATCCCGCTGTGGGCGGGGCGAGGCTACAAGAAGGTGTGGCTTGGGGGGGTGGGACCCGGGTGGGCGGGGCTAAAGAAAACCAGCGGTTTGGGGAAGGCTGGGCTTTGTAGGGCCTGGGTGAGACCCAGGGGTCCTTGTGGTGTGAGGGAGAGGGCGGAGCTGAGTGGGAAGGCTGCAAGGCCCGGTCCAGTTTGGGGCTGAGGGAGAAGGGACGAGGAGGAAGGATAGAGGTAGAGAGACAGTTGAGGAAAGGATGAGTTCAGAATTGGGACAGGTAGAAACGAGGAGACAGATGCAGAATCAAGGGGAGAAGATCCGGAAATAGCCCAAAACACGTCTTCGCAAGTAGGCAGAGCTGTTCTAAGGACCGAACCAAGGAACAAACTGAGGTTTTCACAAAGAGCAAGTCAAGATCCCTAATAGGAAATCTAGGTAAAGGAAGAGAAGTAACCATGGAGACCCAGAGAAAAGGAACCCCAGTGGCTCGGGGCGTAAGGGGGAGAGACAGTGAAGAGAGTGAAAAATACGGTCCAGTGCATTCAGCAAACCCTTATTGATGGCCTACTAGGCGTCAGGCCCTGCGCTAGGCCCTGGGGACGCAGCGGTGAGGGGACGCAGCCCCGCGTGCAGGGGGTTTGCCGTGTTGGGGGCGGACAGGCGAGCACAGGGATGCAAACTGACCAGTTCAAGTGTGTGGCGCTGTGGTGGCCGAGGACAAACCAAGGTCTGAGGGGCACAGTGGAGGGACAGGGATGAGGACATGAAAGAAACGAGGCAGCAGAGACCCTGCAAGGTCCTGAGGGAGGCAGAGAAAGGCCTGGGAGTGCGAGGCGGCCAGCGGAGCCGCGGGGGGACAGGGACATAGTCCCTGAGCCACAGCAAAGACCAAGGCTGCTCCCGCGGTGATGCAGAGCGGGATATGCAGACGCTGTCGCACAGACCAGCAGCGCGGGGTGGACAGCCTCGGAGGAGAGGAACAGAGCTCAGTGCGGAGCTAGGGAGGGCGGGGACACGGAGCCACCGCGGGGAGGACCACAGGAGCGCAGGCGTGGAGATGCGGGCCGAGCGACCTGCAGTCACACACAGGAGTGCGGACGGAGGCAGAGGGCGCCTGCAGCCTCAGTTCCTCTCTCAGGCAGCAGTGACCGTCGAGGTGGAGGCAGGGCAGCTGCCCCAGGCTGACCTAGAGGGGCAAGAGCAGAAGGACAGTGAGGGGTGCAGGTACGAACCCTCACGGGTCCACTTATGCTGGAAGAAAGATGCCAGTGTCAGCTCACAGCTCACCATCATGCAAGCTTTACCCAAACATGGGGAGCCTCATGGCCACGAATAAGTATAGAGGCCGTGGTCACACGGGCCAGCCCCTGGCACCTGAGTGACTGCGGATACTCCTACGGTGGCGGATACTCCTACGGTCAGGCCGGCACAAGGGCACACAGCGCTGCGGGGGGCGGGGGGCGGCCTGCTCCAAGGCCCTGGGCGAGTGTGAGTCACTCAGACACACAGCGCTCCTGTGCTAAGTCCCACCCGTGCGCAGACACCACAGGTGTCTGTGTGGGTGTGATCGCCCCGTGGGCATCAGGCTTGTCTCTCTGTGTCAGCCACACACACATCAGAGCAATCTTTGTAGTAGTGAAGACGCAGCCTGTGTGGACAGGGCAGGACGGGGCAGGAAGGCCTCAGCGCAGGGAGTCACGGCTCAGGTCCTGAGCTTCTCCCGCAGAGCCCAGCGGGCCAGGGCCAGGTGGGAGGAGTCGCGCCTGCCCTCCTGGGCTCGGGCCCCTGCCTGAGGGTGGGGGACCCCTCACCTGCAAAGCAGAGTAACCTGAGGGCTGGTGGCTGCCTGTGCGCACGGTGAGCAGATCCCCGTCACAGGGGTCGCCCCGAGCGCACAGCAGGCCGGGTTCGCGTGTGCGCGGCCCACAGCCTGGCCCGGGACGCGGAGGGAGCACCGAGACCAGCTCAGGGACCTGGAGGCAGCAGCACCTGCTCCTCCTCCTGGGTCTCCTGCTCGCAAGCGTGTGGCCTTGGACGAGCCGTCTGGCCTCTGAATCTCAGGTGCCACCTCTGAAAGTGGGCGTCATCCTCCGCACGGCGATGCTGCGAGGACCCTGAGATACGCCCGGAGAGCGCTAGGGTGTGAGGCCAGAGGAGGGCTCACCGACAGCTTTTGTCAGGCGTTACTGCTCAGTGAGGCGCACGGACGGTCTTCCTTTCCTCTCGGGACACACACGGACACAAACATAGACACACAGCCACACACGGGTATCCCAGCACAGGTGGGTCCCTGAATGCCTGCTGCCCTCTGCCCTGCACATGCGCCTCCCTCCCCCCTCCCTCCCTGACTCCCGCTGGCCACACCTCCTCTCCTCTTCAGTGTCTTCCTGGGCCCCTCCCCCCCACCCCAGGAGCGATGCCCGTGCCCCTGTGGCAGAGCACAGAGCTCTGCTAGTCACCAGCAGCCTCCCTGTGTGGCCGGGGCTCCTGCTGGGCAAGGGCCAGGCCTTCATCTTTCCGTCCCTGATACCCAGCCCAGGACAGAGTGGCACCAAGGGAAGTTTGTTGAGTGACTAAAGGAACGAATGGTCCATTTTTTTTTTTTAATATATTTTATTGATTTTTTACAGAGAGGAAGGGAGAGAGATAGAGAGTTAGAAACATCGATGAGAGAGAAACATCGATCAGCTGCCTCCTGCACATCCCCCACTGGGGAAGTGCCTGCAACCCAGGTACATGCCCTTGACCGGAATCGAACCTGGGACCTTTTAGTCCGCAGGCCGACGCTCTATCCGCTGAGCCAAACCGGCTTTGGCGAATGGTCCATTTTTTACTTAAACCTGAGTGACCTGAATATGTAGGGAAGGCAGTGTCTCATTGCCTCATGGTCACCCAGGGGGGCAGCACCATGCACACGTGGACACGTGGGGTGCTCCTTCGAGGGGGGTGCACTCAGGCAGGCCCAGGCCTAGGTGTTGCTGGGCAGGCGAGCGCAGCTGTGCAGCGGGAGGTGGGGGGAAAGCCTCCACCACCCAGGGTGCAGGTTGCTATACGGCATGTAAGTGGTTTCAATGGGAGGAGCGGCCAGACTCCCAAAGGAAATCATTTCCATTCCCATGGCTGCCGACTGGGATCACCCACAGCCCACGGCGAGGGAGAGCTCACAGAACTCCCAGGCACACTGACAGACGCCCCTCCACAGACACACACACACACACACACACACACACACCCCTTCCTGCCCCAGGGCCTGCAGAATGGTGAGTGGAGAGAGGAGCAGGCGCACAGCCAGGGGACCAGCTGAGGACAGAGAAGGTGCAGGCGAGGGCCTGTGGGGGGCAGCCTGTGGAGAAAGGCCGGAGTGAGCGGGGTCAGGAGGTCAGGAGCGGGCCGGGTCCGCAGGGCAGAAGGGCCAGGGGACCTGAGCAGAGGAGCCTGAGGGTCTTGGCATGGAGCTGAGGTGCCGCCAGGCAGAGGACTGCAGGTGCCACAGGGCGGAAGCCTGGGTGGGGGAAGGGGGGTGGAAGAGGAGGTGAGATGGCAGGAGAGTGGAGAGAAGGGCAGCAGGGTGGGCGGGCTGCTGGGTAGGATCCAGGCACCACGCTGAGGTCACCTCTGGAGGGGGGGCGGGGGGGGGGGACCTCAGCGCCTGCAGTGAGAGCAGTGGTGGGCTTGGGCTCCTGGTCGGTGCAGGGGGGTTAGGGTAGAAGCTGGGGGTGGGGTGGGGTGGGGTGGAGGGGGGAGGGGGAGATGAAGGGAATGCTGGGATTGAGCAGGAGGGGAAAGGGAGCTGAGGCTGGCGTGGAGAAGTGTTTTTTAAATCTCACTGTTAAATGAGTGTGTCGGGCCACCCCCCTAAATGCCGCATAAACCCCTGCTTAACCTGCCCTCCCCGTCTAAACGCCCTCTAAATGCAGTAACCAGCCAGGCCACTGAGGCCTCGCCCCCTGACTTAAACCTGCTAAACGCCCCTCCCACCCGCTGCCCCTCTCTGGGATCGGGAGGGAAGAGGGCCACAGCTTGAGCGCAGATAAACCTGTTTAACCTCTGACCTTTGACCTCCAGCTGCCTTTTCTTTCATCCCCTTTCCTTTTCTTCTTTGTCCTTCCGTTTCTTTGGGTCGCTCCTGCCCGCAGGGTGGGCTGGCTCTGGATGGGAGCCTGGGGAGGGCGGGAGGACCAGGGGCCCATTTCTCCTCCCCCTGCCCGGGGGATGTGGCCGCTTTGCTGAGTCTCTTGAGAAATGCGTGATTACTTTTCTAACGCCTTTGGACTTCGCCGCCTGAGAAACCTACTGTCTTTCTAAACTTTTCCAAGGAAACTTTGATAACGAGCGCCTGGCGATTGCTAGACAGAGAATCCCCTACCGGCTTGGTCGAGTAGTAGATGAGTGGCTGCTCGACAAAGGTAATTAACCAGAATTAATTAATTAATTAATTAATTAACTTTAAAAACACTATCTTAAAGGTGCAGAGCTCTCTCTTCCCCCATCCGAGCCTTCCCCCTCGCCCACCCCGAGTGAAGGGACTCTTGTCCCCCCGGGTGGGTGCCCCCTTCTCTCTGCAGTCAAGGGTCTGTCCAGGGAGTGCTGGTTCGGGCAGGGGCGGGGGTTCTCCTCCAAGAGCGCTTGTCCGTCTAGGCCTGGGCTGCGACTGGGTTACCTGTGACGCCTGACCCCCTGGGAAAGCAGGCTGGAGTGCAGGGGAGGGAGGTCAGCGCAGGCTGTCCGAGGGCCAGCTGAGGGCCGCCGTGAGCGAGGAGCAGGGAGGCTTCAGGGAGCAGGAAGGGCTGATCCTAGGACCCAAAGGAGGGTAGGAAGACTGCCCCAGGGTCATCTGAGGAGGAAAGGAAAATGGGGGCCTCAGATCCTACTGGAAAGGACCCCCAAGAAAGTGGCAGTGGGCCCCTCTCTGCAGTGGACCTGCCGTGGTCTAGAAGGGCCCTCAGAGGTAGTGGAGTTGGGGGGAGAGGAGGGCAGAGGGGCAGGGGGAGCCGTCCCACGGGCGTCCGCACCAGGGGCGTCGGCGTGGAGGCTGCTTTGTCACCGAGGGAAGTTGGGGCCACGGACCAAGCCATCCCATTCCCTTTGGAGGGGGGCGAGCTCTGTACCTCTAAGGCTAAACTCTAGGGGGGAGCATAACTGTTAAACCTCCATCTAACCAGCTGATAACTGTGCTTTTAAATGTCACTGGGGCCTTCCCCAACTAAACCCCCAAATGTCACTTCCAGCCCCCACGCAGCCCGCGGGGACTAAACATGCTGATAACCAGACGCGATAAATCCGAAGCAGGACAAAAAGTTAAAGGGACTGTCACGGGCATCGCTAAAACCTGCAGCCCCAGCCGCACTGACCCTCCAGCGGGGCGAACTTTAACCCTTTGAGGAGTTCATGGCAGGCGGGGCCGAGGGGCCACGTTTGCTAACCTAGTAGCTTCCTCTCCGTTACCACCTCCCTCTCCCGGAATTAGAGGCTAAGGGAGCAGCTTGGGCTGAGGCTGGGACAACTTGTGACCCCAAGGGGTCGGGAGAGCAGGACGGGCCCGGGTGGGGGGATGGTCTCCTGGTCCAGGTGGGGAAGAGCGGGCGATGGGAGCTCACCCTTCCTTCCCCAGCTGCGTGGTCACACCTTCTCTTTAGGCCTCTGCCTCCTCTCCTAGCAAGTGAAGGACTGGCTCGATCTAGAGTTTCCCCAGCTGTGGAAGGAGGGCTCTCCCTTTGTGTGGCCTTGGGGGAGAGGGTCAAGACTGGCCCTCCCGAGCCTCAGCTCCCTCCCGGGGAGACAGGCCGCCCCCCGGCCTCCCCCCCGACCCCCCGGCCTCCCTCACAGGTGCCTGAGGGTGAGATGCAGCAGGCACAGCAGGTATTGGAGGGGAAGGCTTGGCATCCTTGGAGGGATTATGCTGTCAGCACCTGGCACGTGGTCGGTGCTCAATAAATATTTACTGAATGAATCAGTTTTCCAGTTTCAAAATGTGTCCCGGGAAGCACGGGCCCCAGGGGATGCCTCGCGAGAGGAGGCTTGCGAGCCGAGCTCTCCCGCTTGGAGGTGAACAGGAACGTGGTCCCCGAGGGCTCTGCGAAGCCCCATGAGAGAGAAACCGCTGCTTATCTGTGCAATACACTTCCCCAGCGTGTCTGCCGGCTGTGGACCCGCCCCTCCCCGTTTTTCTCGTGGTGCTTGTGCCTGGGAGGAAGCCCCGGACACGGGGACCCTCCTGGGTCTGGTGTTCCAGTTGCCATCACTGGCGCTCAGCTTCTCGGGGCTCCGGCCCCCCGACTTGTAAGATGGAGGTGCTGCCCCAGGCTGAGTGCGGTGCTGGGCAGTGGGAGGTGCTGCAGGAGGAGGGGCCGAACAGGGGGGCCGAGCAGACACAGCCCCGGCCAGTCTCCGGCCAGAGGCCACACGGGGGTGGGGGGGTGGTGTCCCCGGCATGCGTGTTTTCACAGGGAGACCGGGTTTCACAAGTTGGACTGTCCTCAGCCCGGGCTTGGGGGCAGGGCGTCAGCACTAACTCTAAACCAGATCGCTAACGAGGCACTAACCAGAGGCTAACAAGGGCTAAGCCAGGTCTTAAACCCCCCAGCGCCAGCAGCCCATGGTCCCCGGAGCCGGGGGCAGCGTCGAGTTCCTCTGCCCCCCTCCCTCCCCAAAATAAGCAAAACCAAAACCGAAGTTAAATCTAAACTTAAACATAATAAATATCTTTTCTAAAAACCAAACCAAAGCAACAAACTCAGAGGGTTAAACCGACCCCCAGATCCATTAAAATCAAAGGAACAGCAGAAGCCCACCCCGGTGGGAGCTTGGAGGGGTAGCCGCTGAGTGAGGAGTGACTTGGAGCTGGAGCGGTTTGCTTTTCTGGCTGTGAGCGAGCGAAGAAAGGTCCCTTTAACGTTTTCCATCTCTGTGCTTGCACGTCCTGGCGGGGAGGCCTCTGCGCTCCAGGGCCCGATCCGGGCGGGGCAGTGCCTGGGCCTGGGGAGGAGAGTGGGAGCCTGGCCAGAGGTCTGCGGGCCTGGCAGTGCCTGGGAGGGCAGAGTGAGGTCCTGGCGGCTTCTGCCACCCTCACGCATCCTCCTCACGCATCCTCCTCATGCACTGTCCAGTCCGCCCTCTGCCCTGACACGCACTCGCACCAACACTGACGCAGCCTGCGGCCTCCTGTCTTGGCCTCTGCGCCTCTCTCTGCCGCTTCCAGGGCCTCCGGGCCGGGGCTGGATGCTGGGTGTGGGGCACTTGGGGAAGCAGATATGGCAGATGGGGATGGGAGCAGGAGAGGAGAGGAGAGGAGAACAGGGGAGAGGGGGATGGGAAGGCCAGGGCATGAGCATGGTGAGGGGGGCGCTGGCTCCCTTCCCAGCCCCTGTGTGCCCTGGACCCTCCCCCCTGGGGTCCCACTGGCTGGGCTGTGGCTGTGGCTGACAAGGACTTTCCCTTTGGTCTCTGCCCTTCCTCGTGTCTCCCTCTCTCCCTTCCCCCACTTGCTGGTTTCCACCTCAACTCCCTTCCCTCCCCTGACTCTTCTCCATTCTCCCTTCCTTTCCTGGTCTCCCCCCACTGCCTGTCCCTCCTCTATCTGTCACCCTTGCCCGCGCCCCCCCCCCCCCGACCCCAGGCCGCCAGCTGACCATCTTCAACAGCCAGGCTGCCATCAAGATCGGGGGCCGGGACCAGGGCCGCCCCTTCCAGGGCCAGGTGTCCGGCCTCTACTACAATGGGCTCAAGGTGCTGGCGCTGGCCGCCGAGAGCGACCCCAACGTGCGGACCGAGGGCCACCTGCGCCTGGTGGGGGAGGGGCCGTCCGTGCTGCTCAGTGCGGAGACCACGGCCACCACCCTGCTGGCCGACATGGCCACCACCATCATGGAGACCACCACCACCATGGCCACCACCACCACCCGCCGGGGCCGCTCCCCCACGCTGAGGGACAGCACCACCCAGGTGAGGCCCCGCCCCCCGCGGGCAGACCAGTGGCAGGGCTCTGGGTGGGGCACCCGGGGAGGGTCCGAGGGCCTGGGATCCTTGTGGTGGTGACGGCTCTGGTGAAGCGGCCAAGGTCTCCTTTCATGACGTGTCCTTTGCCCTGGCGACCCCGATGGAGGTGCCCACTATTTCTAGGGGACCGTCCCCAGAGCTGAGGGGCGGTTTGGTACCCAGCTAGACCAGGGAAGACTACCCCCACTTAAGAGGGAGGAAGTCTGAACTGGGGGGGAGGGCGGAATGACCCTTCTGCCCATTGGTAATGGAAGCCATGCCCAGTGCTGTGGGCAGCTGGTGGAGACGTGGACCAGATGGCATTGCTCTGGGCACAGAGGTGGCAGCACTAGAGGAATAGTGGTTCACGGGCATGGCAGCCCCTGGAGGCTGGCGCGGGCCCAGAGCGGCCTCTGACTGTTGGAGACCCTGCAGGGGGCATGCAGGTCCGGGCCCTGCTTTCACACATCCTGTGACCCTGGGCCAGCATCGCCTGTCGCAGCCTCGGTGCCCTCAGTGGGTGCGGGGGCTTCCCCTCCCAGTGCCCGCCCGCCTGCTCAGGTGCTTGGCCGGGCCAGGTCCTGCCCAGGGGTTTGTCTTCTCTGGTACCCAGAGGAGCAGCAGAAGGGGCAGGCCTGGGGAATGAGCCCCCCTGGGGCAGGCCTGGTGGCTAACGCCATCCAGCATGTGTGACTCACTGAGGCAGCCGGGGGGCCTGGCCTCGTTGTGGCCGCAAGGATTGTTGGTCCAGGGAGTGCGCGTACCCGGCACGTTGGACCTGGCTTGGTCACCCTGCCCCCTACCCAAGCTGCTCTGTCCCCCGCTGCTGTGGCTTTTGGGCCTCTGGGCCTAGAGGGACCTCTGTCCTCCCAGGCTGAGGGCGGGGTTCCGGCCGCATGGGGGCGTGCCCTGCCTCTGGCCTCTGTCCCTGAGGCCTGGGCTCCGTGAGCTCCAGGTCCCACTCGGCCAGTCTGTGCTGCAGGGACCCTGGGACTGGCTGACAGGCGGACCGTCCCTCCGCTCTGCCTTCGTTACCAAGAACACCCAGGGCCCTCGGACGCCAGGCCTTGCCCCAAGGGGCGGGGAGCCCTGGGAGAAAGGCCTTGCTTCCCCCAAGGTTGGGCATCCAACAAGCCCAGTGCCCTCAAACATGGGCCAGAAGAGCCTTCAGATGCAGTTGCGGGGTGATGGGCAGCAGCAGAGGGGGGACCCTGGGGCCATGGCTGTGGAGAGGGCCCCCAGGGGAGGCTGCCCAGCCCTTGGGTGAGGGCGGCAGTGTCTGAAGATCAGGGGGTGGGGATGAGGCAGGATCTAACTCCTCCCCTCCCCACCCCAGACTTCTCCCATCCTGACCTTCAGTCAGGCCCTCCCCCCACATCTGGCAGTCTCCCAGGCTCCCTTCCTGCCTGGACCCTGGGTTTCCCTCCCAGGGTCTTTTCCCCAACACCCCCAGAGGGCCCCCCTTACACTCACTCATCTTGGGGATTCTCTTTCTTTGCAATCAGGAGACAAAATGCTGACAAAGTCGACTCCCGTTGTCATGACAACCACAGCCCTAATTATTGTGTGCAGCCTGGTTCCCCGGCTCAGGGAAGGGGGTTGGGAGAGAGATGAGGGTGATGGGGTTGTCAGGCTGGAGCTAAGGAGCCCCCCAGGCCCTGCTCCCCGTCTCAGCCCCTGCTGGCCTCCAGAGGCCCCTGATGGTGGGGACCTTGCCTGAGCCCTGAGGTCCCAGGTGTGTCCAGTCTCCCCAGATGCCCAGGAGCTGAGGGGAGCCGCTGCAGGGCGTGCTGTTTACTCTCCCTTTGCAACGAGGGAAATGAAGGCCCAGGTTACCCAAGTGATGACAGAGCTGGGCACGGACCAGGGTGTGGTCTCAGCCCAGGACCCCTAACCATGTGCCATCCTATACCTCAAGAGGTGGGGGTCTGCTGACCCACCTGTACCCCTCTTCTTTCCCCCACCCCTCCTCTCACCCCCAGAACACAGATGACCTCCTGGTGGCCTCGGCTGAGTGTCCGAGCGATGACGAGGACCTGGAGGAGTGTGAGCCCAGTACTGGTGAGTGCCTTTCCCCCCTCCCCTGCCCCGGGCCCACTGTGACAGTGACGGGAGGGGGGTGACTGTCCCTGCCACCTGGCCAAGCCCAAGGGGCCTGCTGCCAGCCCTTAGCTTTCCCTGATAGCTCCTCTCCCTACTGCCCCCCCCCCCCCCCGCCCCCCAGGTCCCTCAAGTGCCCTCCGGTGAGGCAGTTGGTGTTTGGTGCCCCAGCCCTCAGAGGTAGCCGGGTCCTTAGCTTGGGGTCTGGGGTTGAGAGCCAAGGGAGGCTGGGAGGGAAAGAGGGAGACCTTTCCCTAGAAAGCTGAGTGACTGCAGCTCCCATGAGCCCTGGGGGAGAGGGGATGGGGAATGCAGGTTTAAGAACTACAACTCCCATCAGCTCTTGGGTCCAGAACTGCAACTCCCATCAGTCCCTGAGCCTGGTGTTCTCTTGGTCACTAGTAGAGGAGGTTGCTGCTAGATCCTGAAGCTTCCTCATCCTCAGTCTCGGGGGGTGGCAGACATTCTGCCAGGGCTGCCAAGCCAAGCCAGGGCAGTAGCTGGATAGGAGGGCAGGGCTGGGAGGGAAGGCTTCCCGGGGGTGGCTGTCCAGCCTCTGCTTGCTCCTTCCAGCGCAGCCCCAGAGAGAGACCAGATTGGCAAAGCAAGGGTGGGCCTTGAGTGCCGACTGAGAACTGTGGGGCGGGGAGTGGCACAGGGGGTGCAAGAGCTGCTCAACTGAGCAGGTGGAGGGTGGCTGAGAGGAGCCGAGGTCCTGGTGCCTGAGGCTGAGGGTGGGAAAGGGGGAGGGACCAGATTTCCCATCCGGAGCAGGGGCCCTGCGCAGCCTGGCCCAGCCCACGGAGCACGCATCCCCTGCTTAGGTTTCCAGAGGCGTCTCCCGACGGCCTTCCAGCAGCTGGCACCTGGGCTGCTGGTACCGGGAGGCTGGAGGCTGGGCAGGTACATGCAGGCTCAGGGAGGTGATGTGGTCAGCCGAGGTGGACAGGGTGACCGGGGTCCATCCTGTGAACCTGGCCAGGGGGATGGGCCCGGGGGGTCTGCCAGCCCCAGAAAAGATGCTCACATGGAGGGTGGGCTACAACCACGGAAGGGGTATGGGTGGGGCCTTGCGGCAGTGGCTCAGCTTTTGGAGACCAAAGGTGGGGTTCTGGGGTGCAGGCCTTCACGCCCAGAGGCTGAGGCCCAACTGCCCTCTATGTCCCCCTGTAGACCAAAGCTGAGGGCATCTTTCTAGTGGCCCTGGGCCCCACGGCACTTGGGGAGCCCCAGGCTGCTGGGCTGCAAAGGCCCCCCCATGTGCAGCCAAGGGCCTGTGCTCTTGGAGCAGACGCCCTCCGCCCTCCACTGTGGAGTCCGCTCTGTGCGGCTGCTCCCTCCCTCGCACCCTCACACTGCACGTAGCGTTGGCATCGGGCAGCGGGAGCCCAGCACCCCTCCTCCACTGGCTTTATCCCTCCGACTCGTCACTCCCTGAGGTTTCCTGTGGGTGCCCGTGCCTCCGTGACGGTGACGGATGGTCCATGAGAGCCCTGGGGTAGGGCTCTGGGGTGCAGGGCTGCACTTGGCCCCACCTCGCGTGTTTGCACACGTGCGCTGTGTCCACACTCTGGGATGGGGACTGCCAGGGTGAGAGGAGGTGTCCAGGACCCCACAGAGGAGTGAGGACCAGGTGGCCACCACGCAGAGACAGGCTCCCTGGGCCACACCAGGGCCACACACTGTCCGCCGAGGTCCTAGCTTCCCAGCCCCAGCCCGACGAGTCTTCGAGGGGCCTCGTGTGATGCTGAGGGTGCAGGTGGCTGTGCTGGGAGGAGGGGATGAGGAAGGGCTGAGGGGACTGCACTGATTGCTGACAGCTCTGCCTGGGAAAAGGACTGCGTACGTGGTGGAGGTGAAAGGGATAGAAGTCAGCAGGTAGGGGGAGGGTGGTGGGCTAGCCTGGCTCCCAGCTTTAAAGTAAGAGAGAGAGAAGACAGAATGCACGCTGAGCCCCCGGAGGAAACCCACAGAAGCCACAGGCTCCCCAGACACGTGTCACCCGCCTGCACTTGAAATGCTTCAGGTTGGACTCTTGTCATCCTGATGGGGGGCCAGGCAAGGACCAGGACAACTGCAGGGTTCCCCAGGCGGATCCAGATCAGGCTGCCCACTGCAGGCTTTTGCTCTGGCACAGGACCAGGCCTCCTCGGGCCCGAGGTCAGCATTGGAGGTGGAGGCGGCCTGCGGGAGACTGTGGCTGCCAGGGGCTGAGCCCAGGATGTTTGCACCCCTTCCGCCTGTCAGATCCTCCTCTCTGGGTCCAGGTGTGAAGCCCAGGATCATCCCCGCTCATCTTTCCACCCTTTCCCATGACCTGAGCCTGCACAGACCCCAGGCTCCATGGCCCCTCCCCTAGCTGGGTGAGACCATCACCTAACACGGTCATTTTACCTGAGGTTGGCAGCCCTGTCACAAAGGGTATTGCTTGCTGGACGCAGTGTTTACATTCTTTGTGTGGGTGTGCCTTCGGATGCACTCCCAGTGGGTAACGGACCCACCGCCCCGCAGTCTCAGCGCCTGACCCACACACTGCTGCGGGCCTGGCCACTGTAGGGATCTGAGTTTGCCCGCAGGAAGCGCCTGGCTCACATCCATACGCACGCACAAGTCTGGCCAGAGGCACGCATGAGCACATCCATGCACATGTTTACGGACCTACCAGCAAGCTCACATGTGTCCACTTCCACAGGTACATGCATGTGTTCAAAACTAGAAGAGCACATGCCATTTGTACCCAGACCAACAGAGGCACACACATGTACTCAGCTACAGTCTTGCACATGTGTGCTTAGAGCTCCAAATATATGTACACATAGGCGTGGACTCACAGATGCCCACCTGCTCAGACCCACAGTTTCATACCCAGGGGCTCAGCCACACAAAGATGCACATGCAGCGTGTCTTGAATGCACCACAGCACTTGCATGTGCTCAGAGCTGCACATACATGTGCAGACCCACTGTGGCACGCTCGCGCACACATCTGTCGAGGCATGCACAATTCCTCATGCATATTCAGAGCACATGAGTGTACATGTACGAATGAGCTGTTAGTCTGAACTGAGGTGAGCCTCTCAGGCTCTCTCCTGGCCAGTGGGGGAGGGGTGCCGGTCTGTAAGTCAGAACAAAAGTGTGCAAGGACATGGATCCCTGGATCTGGGCACACAGAGCCTCCCTGGAACGTGCACACGTTACCTCGTGGTCACCGTGCAGGTGCATTTGTGTGCACACAGACACGCTCTGTGGGAATGAGTGCACATGCTAGATCTATAGGAGCACTCGCATATTTCAGACACGATGCTCTTGTATGTTCAGGCCTGAGCATGTACACACACGTACGTGCTCAGAGCCATCGAGGCACATACATATACATGTCCTCAGATTCACAGAATTCCACATCCATGCTCAGCTCACAGGTGCACACATGTGCTCAGACCTTTACGATCCTACACACACACAGACTTCCAGCTGCTCACAGAGGTTTTAGAATTGCAGGTGCATGGATGCATGTTCAGAACAGCTACACACACAGTGTGCTCAGACCCGCCCAGGTACAGGTGCACACGTGCACAAACATGCAGGAATTCGGGCTCACAGCAGTGTACGTTTTAGCTCCTCCCAAGTACACACTTGTGCTCAGACCCTCAAAGGGATGCTCTCAGGTGCCTACATGTGCACTCATTCCCACAGAGCGTGTCTGTGTGCACACAGATGCACCTGTGCGGTGACCACGAGGTAACGTGTGCACATTCCAGGGAGGCTCTGTGTGCCCAGATCCAGGGATCCATGTCCTTGCACACTTTTGTTCTGACTTACAGACCGGCACCCCTCCCCGACTGGCCAGGAGAGAGCCTGAGAGGCTCACCTCAGCTCAGACTAACAGCTCCTTCATACATGTACACTCATGTGCTCAGAGACACACACACATGCTCAGACCCCTCAAGGCATGCATACACGTGCCAAGTCCCACAGTGATGCTCACATGCACACTCACACGGGTCTACATTGGCCCACACAGCTCCTATTGCACTTAAGCCGTGCAACTGCGTAGGGAGGGGTAGGCACATATTCTCGGACTCACACTGAGTTCAGATTCACGCAGGCACAGATGTGTTAAGGTAACACTAGTTCTATAACAGGTGCGCTGCACAACATCCGTGGTGTAACACAGATTTATTTCCCCGTCACGTGAACTTATGCACAAGTGTTCCTGTGTGCGGGCAGCTCTTCCCCAAGTGCAGACGCAGGGCCCAGGCTCCTTCCGTCTTGAAGCTGCTCCATCTTCACGGGGTGGCTTCCCGAGTGTGGGAGGCTCGCGAAGGGGCGGGTTTGTGGGCCAGGCCTGCGCGGGAGGTGCACGTGGCTCCTGCCGATTCTGCCCTTTGGAGCTGTCACATGGCACAACCTACCTTCCAGGAAGGCCGGGAGGTGTGGCCTTGCTGTGCCCCCAGGAGGAAGCAGACACAGAGAGTGACCAGCTAGTGATGTATTTGCTGCGTCTGGTTGTCAGGTCACCAATGATCCATTCCATTCTTCCCACCCACAGAGCACACCCACCCCTCCCCAAGGGGGACACCGAAAACCCACCCACTTAGGGCTGTGACCTCAAAGGTGAGGATGTCGGGGAGGTGGCCGCCCACTCCATGGGGCACTGGCCTGGCTCCTCGGCACCCATGTGGGGTCTGGCACCCACGAACTGATCTCACAGCTCAGCACACACCCAGAACACAGTGGTGGCCAGAGTCCCCACCGTCAACCTCCCACTCCAAAAGGGCAGTGGGAGGCGGCGGCGCCTGGCTCCCGGCTCCCAGCTCCTGGCTCCCGGCTCCCGGCTCCCGGCTCCCGGCCCAAAGAAGTCCACCAGCACAGAGCACAGGGCAGCGCCTGCGGTGGGCAGGGTCGTCCTTAAACCCCCCTCTGCTGCTGGGAGAAACGCCCTCTCCTCCGGGGCCCTGGCGCTCCCCCTGGAAGGCGCTTCCTGGTCTCCCCTCCCCAGGGCCATCTCTGCAGTGGGTGTCAGAGGGTGTCGGAGGAATGTCCTCTGGGGCCTGTAGCGTTGACATCCACTTCCGGCTCCTGCTTGTTTGAAAGGCCCCAAAGGTTGTGTTAAGGCTCACAGTGACAGTAGCCACACCCAGGGATCCTTCTAGACCAGCGGTTCTCAACCTTCCTAATGCCGCGGCCCTTTAATACAGTTCCTCACGTTGTGGTGACCCCCAATTTCAGTGTTACAAATTGAACATAAGTAAAGCATAGTGATTCATCACAAACACTATGTAATTATATATGTGTTTTCCGATGGTCTTAGGCGACCGCTGTGAAAGGGTCATTCGACCCCCAAAGGGGTCGCGACCCACAGGTTGGGAACCGCTGTTCTAGACCATTCCCAGCAGCTCACTTCCTGTTCCTGCGCCCAGGCCTGTCTTGACTTAGAGGTGACTGTCTTGAGGGCATTGACTCAGCAGTTGGTGGGAGGCGGCCACCCCGGGCTGGGCCGGGGCCGGGTGGAAGCTCCGGGCTGTGGTCCCCCAAAGCCGGTTTCTATCTTGTCTTACGACTTGGGGTTTGGGAGCAGCGGCTCCTCGGACACTTCAGGCCCCGCATTTCTGGGCCCCTCTCTTCCCTTCATCTCTGCAGCCCCACATTCTTGCCGGACTTTGCCTCCTGCTTGTCTATGTTACAAAAAGCAGGCGGCAAAGGCCGGCAGTCGCCCCGGCTTCTTTCCTGGCGCGGACCCCGGTGCCTCTGCCTCGGCACGGCCGCCTTCTGGTCATCAGGACGCTGGTGCCACAGCCTTGCAGCCGCGTCACCTGGCTCCTCTGTCCAGCCGCCGCTCCGTGTCCCTGGGTGGTTGCATGAGGGCCGCAGGCTCCGGTGGCACCATTTCTGGGGCAGTGCCTGTGAGAGCAGCATCCTTTTCTGTAACAGGTGCCCTAGGATCTCACTCCGACAAGGGAAGCTTCTACGCAGGGGAGGCCCCGGGCGCCTGACCAGCAGGCTCTGCCTCAAGGGCGCTTTGCGAATCCAGCCTCCTTCCATGTGGGGGCTCCCCCGTTTTCAACAGGTGGTCGCAGGGTCCCGGGAAGGAGGGGAAAGGCGTGGAGGGTCACGCACAGGAGGCTTTCACGGGCCGGTACTGCCACTGCTCAGTCACACGGCCACACCTAAGTGCGAGGGAATCTGGGAGGTTACTCTCGCTACCCAGCGGACGGGGAAAATGAGTTTGGGGAAAGAGGTGACCCCGGAAGCACAGGGCGTGCGCGCAGACCCGCGGGGCACGTCCACGCTTCCACACCTGCGCACACGAGCTCAGGCCAGAGCCAGGGGTTCGCTTATGTACACACATGTCTGTTCAGAGTCAGATTCGCTGACATGCGCACTCACATGCTCAGACCCATCGAGGTTCAGGTATGCACGTGCTCAGAGACACGCCCAGTGCCCAGAAGCAGGCCCTCGGAGGGTGTGTTCCTGCACATGTGCACACAAGCGCCTCCGTCTCTGACCTTGAATCCACCTTGATGCTTACCCTTGCTGGGCTGGCGTTTCCGGGGGGGGGAGGGGCCCTGTCCTTCAGGTCACGGCGCACGGTTACGCGGGTGGCTCTCTGCTGGATAAGGTGAGTGAGGGCTGAAGTCTAGCCAGCGCCCTGCTTGCCCAGCCGTGGGCCCTGGGCCCGGAGGGCGGGGCTGTGTTCACCAAGAGGACAGGATGCCTTTGTCCAATTGCACCCGAGATGCTGTTCGCACCTGCAGGCTGTGGCCGGCCAATGGCTGCCTTTTTTCTCATTTGCATCAAATGCCCTGTGGGCTACTGGCCTTGCCCTCAGCCTGGGCAGGGCACCTGGTGGTTGAGGCCTTAGCCAGCTGATTGCTTGGTTTCTGACATCCAGCCTCAGTTCTAGACACCCCTTTGGGGGTAGGTACATCCTGTTTGGTGGGAGTGGGATTCGTGGGTAGATTCCCAGTCAGGGCTCTTCTGTTCCCTAAAGGCAGCGGGGCTCAGCGTGTGGGCCTGCGATAGGGGGGTGAGGGGGGGTGGCTAGGGGAGGAGGTGCCTAGTGATGGCTGGTGGTCTCCTTGCCAGAAGGGAATCCTCTAGCAAGTGGAACTGAAATCCAGTTTCAGAGCAGAGGGGGTGGCATCCGTGGTAAGTGCACCTGCATTTCCCAAATGCCGCAGCTGCCTGGGGGAGGGGAGGGAAGGGAGGCTGCTGGCGTCCTTACCAGACCCGGGGCACCCCACCCAGCGTGCACCCTTGGTGTGGAGCTGCACCCAGGGTCCCAGGCACCAACATCTTTGTGAGTCTGCACCCCCACATGCTCAGCGGGAGGGGCGGCCTGGGGAGCCCCCAGTTAGACTTCCCCAGTGAGGAGTATCTGGGGACCCACCCCTCCTCCTAAGTCCTCACTGGGCAGGCTTGCCTGATGCTCCGGGACCAGTGTACGGCCCAGGAAAGCCCAGTACCCACGTTGTGTGAGACTTGACGGCCCCAGAGCCCAGGCCAGCTTCAGAGCGTCAGGGAAGGGAGGCAGCGTGGGGTCTGATAGCCGTTCTCTTGCTGGGGGTGTGTGTGGGGGAAGCAGTGAAGGCAGGACAGCCTCCCGAGATGCTCTCAAAGCCTTGGGCAGATGAAGGCCCTGAAAAGCCCCCAGGAGAGCAGGGGAGGGACTGGCACCCAGGCATGGAGGCCAGGGAGCAGATGGGAGTTGAAGGGAAGGGGAAAGAGGTCCGTGTGACTAGGCCTGGGGGCTCTAGAGGCGGCGCAGGGGAACCTGGGAGCCAGTGTGTCCTGAGGACCTAAAACCCAACAGGTTGGAGGAGATGGTTGTGGGGCCCCAGGCTGGGCAGGATTTGTCTGTGGCCTGAGGCCTGATGCCCCCGCATACCCTCATCTAGATGGGGGTGAGAAGGAGGGTAGGGAGCCGTGGCCTGTGCCCTGGTCAGCCTCTAGGGCAGTGGTTCTCAACCTTCCTAATGCCACGACCCTTTAATACAGTTCCTCATGTTGTGGTGACCCCCAACCATAAAATTATTTTCGTTGCTACTTCATAACTGTAATGTTGCTACTGTTATGAATCGTCATGTAAATATCTGATATGCAGGATGTATTTTCATTGTTACACATTGAACATAATTAAAGCATAGTGATTCATCACAATATGTAATTATATATGTGCTTTCCGATGGTCTTAAGCGACCCCTGTGAAAAGGGTTGTTTGACCCCCAAAGGGGTTGCGACCCCCAGGTTGAGAACCGCTGCTCTAGGGCATGAGGTGTCCCCAGCAAGTACCCCTGATCCTATGCCCTGGGCCTGGCAAGCCTCAATCCTGAAGTTTCCAGGAACAACTGGTGGTCTAGTTTAAGGTCTAAAGTAGGGATGGCTCGGGGTGAGAGCTGGGCCCGCAGGGCAAGGCTCCTGGGTGGGCTGGGGAAACGGTGTTCAGGACCCGGCTGCCCTGGCCAGGGAGTGGGGCTCTCACCCCCTTCCAGCCTGGCCTTGCTCAGAGGAAATGCTTGATGAACATGCCTTCCCTTCCTGGACAAGACCACGAGCCCCCTCTCTGGCCAGGCCCAGTGCTGGGTGTCAGGGAGACAGAGGGGCCGTCGGCCTTTCCTGGCAGTGAGTTCAAACCCGGAGGAGGAGGTGATTGGCTGGATTCGCACGATGAGACATCAGCAGGGGAAGGTGTTCTGAACAGAAGGCAAAGGTCAGGAGGGGGCAGGTGGGGTGGGCCAGCGGTGAGGTCCCCACATGCGTTTAGGGTCCATCCAGAGGGGTGTCCTGCCAGCTTCCTTAGAGCTGAGTTTGCCCCTTACCCAGGGACCAGGTGCTTGGCATCCTCTGGGTCTGGGCTCAGACGGGGAGGGGAGGACAAATTGCATTCATCTGTCGGCCAGAGGCGATTGGGAGCCAGGCCTTGGTCCCACCCTCATTTTATAAACGAGGAAATGGAGGCCCAGAAAGTGAAAGGAGCCCACGGCCACGCAGGATTTAACGACAGAACAGGTCTGTGGCCTCCTAGGTTCAGCCGCCTGGCAGGCTACTAAGCACGGAGATGAGCCTGGTCTCCTCTGAGACTCGGCCCTTTCCTGGCCTCCCAGAGCCACAGAGGGACTGGGTAGGCCAGTGGTTCACCGAGCCTGATGCCCACCCCAGGCTCAGCATTCTTCAGGAAAGCCAGGTAGGATGGTCCCAGCTCCACAACACACCTCTGCGCTTGGCTGCGTGATTCAGTGTGGCTGAGCCCCCGGAGGGCCTGGCGGCCTGGGGCTTCGTAATCTGGGGTGCAGGTGAGCCGCTGCTCAGGGAGGGATTGGAGCTTGGTGAGAAAAGCAGCCCGAGGTACTCAGCAAGACTTCGAGTTCAACGGCAAGATCTTGGTTGCTGTTGGCTAGTGCGGCCGAGGATGGCTCGGCCAGGTGGCTGGAGCTTGTGGTCTGAAGGATCAGCAGAGGTGTGAGCCGCCAGCCGGGCTGCAGAGTGGCAGACTGGCCTGGCAGCGGAGCCCTAGGGTGCTTCCTACAGGGGTGGAGGGCTTGTGGTGCCATCTGTGAGGAACACACCCGGCAGAGACCAGGGAGAAGCCCTCAGATGGGGCCAGGGCTTGGGAAGTGCTGCAGGGGGGCTGGAGAGAAACACCCAGCACCCCCCCCCTGCCCCCCAGCCTCCCTGAACCGGGCTCCAGCTCCCTTCCACCCAACATTAGCAGATGGCAGCACTTTGGGTTGAGGGGGGCCCAGTAGGCTGATGGGAGTTGTAGTTGCTGACCCAGGGGCTGGTGGGAAACGTGGCCCATACCCCTCCAAAAGCTAATGGGAGTTGTAGTTCTCACCCTTTGGGGCTGATGGGAATTGCAGTTTCTGCTCTGGGGTCCCTCTTCATTAGACCTAACCCCCCAAAAGCCCTCCCCAATAGTTCCCTTGGGCCCTATATTAGCAAATGCTTCCTTCCCAGATGGCTGTGTATGTATTCTTTTTCTTTTTTTGCTTTCTTCTTCTTTCCGTTGTTTTATTATTGTTTTAACAATAATAAGAGGGCCAGAGGCGGTCAAGCTCTGGCCAGGTCCTGGCGGCCCATGGGGGTTTGGGGAGGGGGACGGGGGGGAGTCAGTGGGGGTCAGAGGTGGAGGGTGAAGAAAGAGAAAGTTGGGAGTTAGGGAAAGCTCAGGAATCGTGTGTCCCTGCCCCGCCCCCATCTCCCTGCCTCCACGTGGCTTCTCACGCCATTCCCAAGGTCCTACGGGACAAGACCCTCTGCCCACGCTTCCTCACGGACCTGTCACCTCCCACCTTCAGTTTCTCCTCTGCTCATGGCCTTCCAGGCTCCTTCCCATGCACATCCCCCCATCCTCACACCCTGTAGCAATCCCCACACATCGCCCCCAAATCCTCCTCCCCACTGTCCTCCACACACAGCCGCCCTCCTGTGCCTCCTCCCCAAATCCTCCTTCCTGCTGCCCCCCCCACACACAGCTGCCCTCCTGTGCCTCCTCCCCAAATCCTCCTTCCCGCTGCCCCCCACACACATCGCCCCCAAATCCTCCTTCCCGCTGCCCCCCACACACACAGCTGCCCTCCTGTGCCTTGTCCCCAACTCCTCCTTCCCGCTGCCCCCCCCCCCCCGCCCCGTCCCCGCACGCGGACACCCAGGGGGGTGACAGCCCCCTCAGCACCGCTCCGCAGACTTCAGCTTTGTCACTTGAATGCGGGGAGAGGGCACCAGCGAGGGAGGAGAGAGAGTGCAGGAGCCAGGCGCACAGGGAGAGGAGAGCGAGGGAGGGAGACGCCAGGCAGGCAGACAGGAAACGTGGTACGGAAAAGTTGTTTTTTCTTATTTTTTTCCGGGAGAACCCGCTTACACAGCTCTGTTTGTAATTTTTTTCTTCATGCTAAAATCACACGGCCTATTTGTTGATGTAAGTTGCCTGAATTCCGTGGTATGCTATCTTCTTTTTTAAAAACAAAAGAAAAAAAAAAAACAAAAGCCAAAAAAGAACTATCTAGAAAAAACCCTAAAAGATACTGTCGTTAGGCTTGTTTAAATGCTGCTCTTGTATGTGTTTAAAGTCGTAAGCCAGTAGAGTTTCTTTTCCGTTTCTTTTCGGTTTCCTTTCCTTTCTGTTCCTTTTGGTTTCTTAAGACAATCGAGACCCCGAGGGCCAGAGCCCGGGGTGCCCAGCACCCGCTGCCGCTTAGAGCGCGGCGCGGCCGGGCGAGGGGGACGGATGGGGGTGAGGCTGTTGTTTCTCGCTCTGTGGCGCCGCCCGCGCCCCGGCCCCCGCTGACGCCCCCTCTTCTCTCTTCTCTCTCTTGTTCTAGGAGGAGAGTTAATCTTGCCCATAATCACGGAGGACTCCCTAGACCCCCCTCCCGTGGCCACCCGGTCCCCCTTCGTGCCCCCGCCCCCCACCTTCTACCCCTTCCTCCCGGGCGTGGGCGCCACGCAGGACACCCTGCCCCCGCCCGCCGCCCGCCGCCCGCCCGCGGGGGGCCCCTGCCAGGCCGAGCAGGACGACAGCGACTGCGAGGAGCCCCTCGAGGCCTCGGGCTTCGCCTCCGGGGAGGTCTTTGACGCCAGCCTCCCCCCCACGGACGACGAGGACTTTTACACCACCTTCCCCCTGGCCACGGACCGCACCACCCTCCTCGCCCCCCGCAAGCCCGCCCCCCGGCCCAACCTCAGGACAGAGGGGGCCACGGGCGCCCCCGGGGTGCTGCTCGCCCCCTCGGCCCCGGCGCCCAACCTGCCGGCGGGCAAGATGAACCACCGAGACCCGCTGCAGCCCCTGCAGGAGAACCCGCCCCCGGGGCCCGGGGCCCCCACGTCCTTCGAGCCGCGGAGGCCCCCGCCCCGGCGCCCCGGCGTGACGGCCGCCCCCGGCTTCCCCCCTCTGCCCACAGCCAGCCCCACGGGGCCGGGGGAGCGCGGGCCGGGCGCCGTGGAGGTGATCCGCGAGTCCAGCAGCACCACGGGCATGGTGGTGGGCATCGTGGCGGCCGCGGCGCTCTGCATCCTCATCCTGCTCTACGCCATGTACAAGTACCGCAACCGCGATGAGGGCTCCTACCAGGTGGACCAGAGCCGCAACTACATCAGCAACTCGGCGCAGAGCAACGGCGCGGTGGTGAAGGAGAAGGCGCCCGCCGCGCCCAAGGCGCCCGGCAAGGCCAAGAAGAACAAGGACAAGGAGTACTACGTGTGACCCGCCACTGCCGGCGCCCGGCCGTCCGGCCGCCCGGCCGCCCGCCCGCCCGGCCTCCGCCCCGGAGGAGGGTGCGCCCGCCCGGGCGCTGCGGCCGCTCCCTGGCTGCCTCAGACTTCTCTCATGAAGAGGAAACGCAAAAAAAAAAAAAAGAAAAGGAAAACCCGTGCTCGCCCCTCTCCTCCTGCCGTCCGTCCGTCCGTCCGTCTGTCCGTCCGTCGGGGCGGCGTCAGTCCCCGCGGCTGTCCCTCAGCGCTGCTCCTGGGCAGGGCGGTGCTCACAGCCCCGGGTTGATTTATTTTTTTAAGAGGTAGTTTTATTTTGGTGGGGTTGGGCGGGAAGGAAGGCTGGGGGTTTTGTAAAGTGTCCACTCCTTGTCCTGTTAATTTCCCCAACTTTTCTTTCTCCTCCCGCTGTCCCTCCTGCCTTCCTTCGCTCCCAAGCCCCCCCCTCCCCCCCCCCAGGCTTGCAGTGTCTCTCGGCCCCATCCTTCCCATTTCTGTGTGTGTCTGGTTTCTCCCTTCCTTTCCTCCTTTGGGTTTCCAGAGTCGGCGGGAGAAGGGGGGAGGGTGGGCGAGTGGCCCAGCGAGGGAGTGGGGGGCGGGGTGGGGCAGTGGGTGGCCCCCAGCCCGGACTCCGTCGTCCACCTGGGAGAGGTGCCTTCCCGGGCCGCCGGGGAAGGGGCTGGGGCTGGGGCCTGGGAAGGCCTGTTCCGTTGTGTGCCGCTGGCGGGCGAGGTGCATCGCGGGGGAAGCTGCTGGAGGAGCAGGTGGGGGGCGGGGGGAGGGAAGGCACATGCAGATATTATATTAAAGACGAATATCCAGATGCCCGAGCAGCAGCCTGGCACCCGCCGGGCGCCGGCAGCGGGAGAGAGGAGGCAGTGCCCTCCCGCTGCTGGGGTCACTCGTCTGCCCACGGGCTCCCTGCTCCCCCAGTTTTTTTCTCTCTTTGTTAACAAATGTGTCTAAGTCTTGGAAAACACCCCAACCCCGGAAATGTGTGGGAAAAGAAAACAAAAACTTTCCAAATCCGAAGGCCCCGTGCCGTTTGTTCGGGGCGGGGGCTGCTGGGACCTGGCCCTGGCGCCGGGCTGGGGGCTGGGCCCAGACGGGGGCGTGAGCCTCGGTACCTTACGCAGCTCCCAAACTTTGGGGCCAAGCATGGCGTTGGGCTCCGGGGACAATTTGTCTTTGTCTGCGCAGCTGACGGGCAGGAAGCAGCCCGGATGGTCGCTGGCCCTGGTTGGGTCAGCCCTGGAGGACCCCCGCTCCTCCGAAGGGGGACGACGCCCCGGGGCCGGGAGCACGGAGTTGTCCCTGGGGTTGCCGCCGCCCCCGGGCAGTGCTGCTCCTGGGTGGGGAGAGCATCCCTGCCTGCTCCCGGGTCTCCAGGTGGGTGAGTCAGTAGCCGGGTCCAGAGCTGCCCCCGGTCCTGCCTGACTGCAAGTCTGCTCCTTCCCAGCCTGAGGGGTCAGGGCCCTGTGCCCACCACAACCTCCAGGGTCCACTCTGACTGGCCGTGGGCACCGCCTGACCTGCAGAAGGAAGTGGCCCTGGCACACCTAGGGGTTTGCTCCTTCGCGGAGACACTAAATAGGCCCACGGCCCCGACGAGCGAGAGACGGCTCTTGGTTTTTGTTGTTTTAGAAAGAGAGGAAGGCAGAGAGGGAGAGACAGCCATTGGTTGGTTCTTGCAGTGCCTGGACCAGGAGTAGAACCGCATCCTTGCACTTTAAGGCGATGCTCTGACCGACAGCTCTTCCGCCAGGTCTGTTCCTTAAGCCCCCCGGTTGCGAGGTGGGGTGGCAGGTGAGCCGGGTGGCAGGCACCCTCAGGAGAGCCGCGTGCAGGTGGTGGTGGCCCGCCAAGCCCTGAACACGAGAGGTGGCTCAGCCACGCTTCCGCCACTCAGGGCGCCTCCCCTTCTGCTTGGGGAGCCTGCCCCTCTCCCGGCTCTGCCTTCTCGCGCCCTTGGCTGGCCATCACCCTTCCCTGCCTGATTCACCCTGTTTCAGCTCTGCTTCTGCCCAGCTCGTCTCATGCATTTTCCAGCTCACAGACCTGGCCCATGTTTCAGCTTAGACACCCCCCAGGCCCTTGGGCTCAATCCCTGCTGGAGCCCCACCCCGTTGGCTCAGCTCCCCGCCCTCCTGGGATGCAGCCTTTGTCCTGGGACCCTCCCCACCATGGGGCGTAGCCTCGGGTCCTGGAGTCCTCCCCGAGTCCTATCAAGGGTAGGAGAGCGGGTCCTCCCGCAGTTGCCTGGGTGTGGGTTCCCATGGTCTTATCCTCTCCTGGCCTCCTAACCAGCCCCTCCAGGAGGGGGAGGCTCTGGTCCCCCCTTTCCCTCACTGCTCAGTCGGAGCCTGAGGTCAGCATCCCCAAGGCCAGCTCCAGCCCCCTGTGGACGCCTGGCGGAGGCCCTGGCTTGGGACAGTCTTGCCAGGCTGTCCTATCCCCGAGCGGGCGCTGGCCTCGCCCTGGGTCCTCTGCCGCTGCTCTGTCCAAGGGACGGAGACTTCCCCAGGCGCCCCGGCCCGTCACCACCAGCCAAAGAAGAAACAGGCAGGCAGGTGTCCTTGGGTGTCAAGAAGGGAAGGAGCATCCTTACTTCAGAAATTCTAGAACAGCCTGCACAGCCCGTCAGAATCGGGGCCGGAGGGGGCCGTGCAGGAGCCGGAGGACTGCGGGCCGAGTGCCCCTCTGCACAGGGAGGCAGAGCTCCCGGCCAGGGGGCGGCTCAAAGGCTTGGCTGTAGGAGGAGAGATTCCCGGACCTGCCGTTGACTCTGTTTACCCATTTGCAGGAGACGGTCCCCTCGGGCTCACCTCCTTGTTCTTGGGCCCCTGGTGTTGGACTTAGCCCCTGGGCCTGAGCTGGGCCTGAGCTGGGCCCTCGGGGTCTGGCTGGCCCGGGGGTGGAGTCTGCCTGCGGGGGAACAAGGGGGGGGGGGAGCTAGCCGTGAAGTCTGGCTGAAGCCGTGGACCTGGAAGCCCTGCCCTGCAAGCCCCCAGGGAGGGAACACCAGCTCGGCCAGTGCGGGCTCTTCTGGGAGGATGTCCCCTCCTGGAGGTGGACATGGAGCCCGTGGTGCCCCAAGGGAAGGCCTGCCATCAGGGGGCTGCGCCCAGCTGTCATGCAGGCCCGTGGCTGCTGCCAAGGGGGCACCCGTCTCCCTCCGCAGGGTGCGCACTCGGCCAGGGTGATGACACTCCCTAGTGCCCAGAGGGCAGGGCCTTGGGCCCCGGAAGCTTGTGACCGCCTGGAAGGATGGCAGCAAGGCCCCTCAGGCCATTTGGTGCAGGGGCATCGCTGGCCGCAGGACCTGAGGCCTGAGCTGGGCTCTGGACGCCTGCAGCCCAGGGCTGACTCCTGACTCGGCCCCTCCTGGCTGAGTGACGGGCAGTCTGCTTCTTGGAGCCTTCGTTTTCCCATCTGTGAAATGGCAACGTCTGCCTCGAAGGCTTCAGGAAAAGATGGAATGAGATGATGCCCTGAGGTGCCAGCCTGGTGCCTGGCCCACAGCGGGGGCGGGAGATGGCAGCCGCTCAGGGCCTGGGCAAGGGCCACCCAGCCAGGAGCCCCCACCCGGCAGCCCCGGGCCCGTCGCTGAGTCGGTGAGAGCCAGACATTTGTTCCTTTATTCACGCTCTCGTCTCCCTCCCACCTGTGCCCCCCGCCCGCCTCTGAGTGGGAGCTGGGGACTCCCCGACCCCCGGGAACTCTCAGGCCGGGGCCGTGGGTAAGGGTTTCGTTAGATCCTCGGGCTGGGCCTGGGGCCTGGCATGAGGACATTGGCCTGGGTCTGGGAGGCTGGGCGTTTGTAGAGAAGGTGGCAGGGGGATTCCAGGCAGAAGACGAGGCCGCCGGGCGGGACTGGCTGTGTGGCCGGAGTGTGTGTGTGTGGGGGGCGGGGGGGGGGGGTTGGGGGAGGAGCAGGAGCCGCCTTTCGGGTGAAGCTGAGGAGCCAAGATTCCATCACTGTGAGGCCTCGGGCTGGGTGAGAAGCTGGGAGGCTTTGACACGGTGATGATCCCCTCGGAGCCCGCTGAGCCCGGGCAGCAGGAGGGCAGCCGGGATCGACAGGCTGGCCCGTCCCCCGGCCTGGCCTCGCTCCTCTCTGCAGCCGTGAGTGAAGGTTAGGTGGCCTCCTGCCTGTCACACCATCATTGCCCTTTCTGTGTTGAAGGCGGCTCCTCGGTGAGAGCAGGGCTGGCTGGAGGGGCAGCCCCCGGACCCCCCAGAAATCCAGGCCTTTGCTCTCCTGCCGTCAGCGGAGGACAGCAGGCTCCTCCCGGCCGCTCGCAGGCTCTCGGGAACCTACAACTGCGTGGATTTCAGGACAGCAGGCCCCCGGGCTCCGTGTGCTGCCTTCTTCACCGACCTGTTCAGGAAAGATGCGGACGGGTTGTGTCTCGAAGGTGCAGTGACCCCTGACCTCCGACCTGTGTCCATCCTGAGGATCCAGCAGGTCCTGCTGCTCTCAGGGCCCTGGACTGAGCTCCCTGCGCACACGGTGGAGGGCGATGGGCAGTGACAGCCCTGAAGGCATCTTGGGGCTATAGCCGTAGAGTCTGGGGCCAGTGAAGACCCAACAATGGCCACCCTGCCCTCGGCTCCCCCTCACATAGGGCTCTGCTCCCTCCCCTGATTCTCTCGAGGTGGAGCTGGGGTAGCTGGGCCATTTGGGCCTCACACAGGAGAACGAAGAACGGGGTACACAACCCACACTGTCAGCCGGGAAACCCAGCCCTCGGCCTCCACTCTCCCAGATGCGCTGTGTGCTTTCGGCCAGTCCGCTCCCTCTCTGGCCTCTGCTTCTCCTCTGCCCAGGGGTGGGGTGGGGGCCAGGCCCGCCTGCTCTGGGCTCTGGTTTACTCACTGGTTCTGCACATCCTGGATGGTGTCGGGCAGCGGGAGGTGCTGGGTCTCGGGCAGCAGCAGCGCGGTCAGGCCGCTCAGCACCGGCACCGCCCCGTACACCAGCAGGGGCAGGGAGGGGTGGTGCACACCCAGCAGCCGGACCAGGGGCCCCAGGATGGCCCCCCCTCGGGCCGACATCTGGCCCAGGCCCACGGCGGTCATCCTGCCGGCACAGGGGCACTGTGAGGGGCCACGCTGCCCACCCACGGCCTTGGCCACCCCCTCCGGCCCAGCCCTGCTCCGCCCAGGGAGGTACGGGGGTCAGCCTGAGACCACATGGAAGAGAGACAAGGCATGAACACCCGTCCTGCCCTCCCAGCCCAGGGCACCCTTGCTCGGGCCGGGCCCAGCCTCACCTGAGCACGGTGGGGAAGAGCTCCCCCGTGTAGATGGAGATGCAGGTGAAGGCCACCCCTATCCACCCGAGCCCCAGCAGGGCCAGGGCTGAGCGCAGGGGCCTCATCTCTGTGGGCGGAGACGGGGATGGGCGGGGCCCAGCATCAGCTGGAGGCTCTCTCCCTGACCTCCCCCATGTCTGTGTCGCCCCCACTTGGGTGTCCCCAGACCCCACACACGCACCACGTCCTACGTGACCTCATGGCCACATGCTCCTATCCCCCCAATCTGTTTCCCGCTCAGACACCCAGAGCCAGACCCGGGGGGTCCTCCCTGACCCCCGCCCCCCATTTCCCTGCCCCTGTCCCTACAACTCATCACCGAGTCCTTCTTTTATCTCCACGGTTTTCACCGTGTCGCCCACCCCACTCCCTCCCTGCTCCCCTGCCCAGTACAGGCCACCCCCCCCTCTCTCCAGACGCCTCCTTCCTAGCTGCGCCCCCTGCTAGTCCAGCACCCGCAGGGGAGGGGCCGGGGTCTGTGTTCCTGGCTCAGGCCCCTCCCCAGGGAGGCTCCTCGGCCACAGCCACGGCGCCCAGACCGGCCCGCTCACCGCGGGGCACCAGCGCGTTGGCCAGGATGCAGAGCCCGGCCAGCGCCAGCGAGGCCGCCTGCGTGGGGCGGCGGCCCAGGCGGCTCAGCAGCAGCAGGGCGCCGAGCTTGGCCGCCATGTCCACGGCGCCGAGGAGGACCTGGAGCAGGAAGAGGTTGCTGTCCAGGGCCTGCAGGTCCAGGGCCAGGCCAAAGAAGGTGAAGCCGAAGGCGAACCTGGGGCGGGGCAGGCGGGTCAGGCTGCGGCGGGGCCTTCCACTGCTGGTTTGTTCTGGACCCACTTCCGCCCTCCTGTGCGCTGGAGGGCGGAGGGCGGCCTCTGCGGACCGCATTTCCCAGGGCCCTGCCAACGCTGCGCCTCCTGAGGTTTGGCCATGGGAGGCACTGGTGAGAGGCGGGAGGCGGGGCCAGGGGAGAAGCAGGGGGCTCCCCCCTCCCTTGCCCTGGGTGCCCTGGGTGCCCTGTCCCCTCCAGGCCCCCCTCGGAGGCCTCGCTGGTTTCCCTCTTCGCTGGGTGGCCCCGGCTCCCGGGCTCTGAGAATGCCCCGCCCTCCTGGTCCCTCCAAACTAGGGCGGGTGTGCTCTCTGGTGTTGAATCCCGACTCCTCATCCTGCAGCGCCTTCGTTATGAATCCTCCTTATTCCCCTCTTCTCTCCGCACTCAGCTGCCTGAGCCACTGGGCCTGGGCCGGAGCCACCCTCCGCCCCCACCCCAGACCAGCGGGACCAGCCGAGAGCCCTCAGAGGCCCTGCCTGACGCAGCAGAGCCCTGACTGGGTCCCCAGCAGCCGGGGCGCGGGCGGAGGGGCCCAGTGGGCGGGGGGCGTCTACCAGCACAGAGTGGAGACGCCGGTCCGGAGGCCCAGTCCAGGTGCGCAGAGCAGGTGGCCCAGGCTGGCGGGAGCCCGGCTCGCACTGAGCTCCTCCTGCATGGCGGAGAGCACGACCTTGGGGGGGCAGGGGGGGGGCATTGTCAGCACTGGCAGCTCCAGCAGCTCCCCCCCCCCCCGCTTATCCTAGGGGGCCAGGCTCTCCCGAAGGCCCTGTGCAGGGTCAGGGAGAGGGTGTGGGGTCCAGGCCTGGGGAAGCTCGCCCTGCCTCACCTCCATGGTCAGTGCGTCCCCCACTGCCCTCTGCCCGTTGATGGCGGCCACCCGCTGCAGCTCCCGCAGGCCCTGCTCCAGCCTGCCCGTGATGAGCAGCCACCGCGCCGACTCCACCATCCACCTGGGGCGGGAGGGAGGGCAGAGTGGGAGGGTCCCTGCCTGTCACCCCAGGGCCTGGCTCCAGTGGGTGGCCCAGGGTCCGGCCTCCACCAGCCTCACTGACCCTCTCACCCTCTGCCCAACGGGGTGGCCTCACTGGTGTCCACAGGCCCTAGACTCAGGAGGTGAGGTCAGCGGGCAGGCAGGACGGGCACTGACATGTGGCAGCCACACCATCTCAGCCGCCGGCCTTCCCAGCAGGCCCTCCTCCCTCCCTCCTCCCTCCTCCCTCCACTGGATTGAGGTGGGGGGTCCCTGTTCTCCCCTCCTGCCTCCCTCCTGACTCCATGGCCTTTCCCTTGCCTCACCTGGGAGCCAGGTTGGGGGGGTCTGGGTGCAGTAAGTTGCCCCCCCCCCTGCCACCAGTAGCTACAGGGGCACAGTCCTGCCCGCTGCCATAGACCCCGAGCCTGCCAGGGCCCCTCCTCTACTGTCAGTGCCCGGATACCTCAACCCTCCCCTTGTCGCCATGGCTGCACCTCCTGCCTGAGCCCCCGCCCCCGCCCCCACACCCCTGCGAACAGCTTCACGCTCGCCCCGGGGTCAGGCCTGGAGAAGGGTCTTTGGTCCCACATCCCGCCACCCCCCAGGCAGTCACAGTTCCCAGCACCTCTCGCTCCCCTTGCACTCGACTGGCCCCCGCGGGAGGCGTCTCCCGTTCCCCTGGGCGGAGGGTGGGCCGGCCGGGTGGCACCCACCAGGAGTACACAAAGCAGAGGAAGAAGGGCACGGAGACCGCCAGCTGCAGCCGCGCCCAGTCGCGCACGCCGTAGGCCACGGCAGCCATCAGCACCATGCCGAAGCTGTAGCCCAGGGAGTTGAAGGTCATGGCCAGGACCCGGGCTCGCGTGGACGTCCACTCCATCACTGCAGGGGGACACGCAGGTCACCCCCGGAGCCTGTGGGCCTCCCCTGCTCGCCCGGGCGGGGGCACCTACAGAGCGTGGCCGTGTTCATCATGACGCCGGCGATGGCCAGGGCCCCCAGGAAGCGGAAGAGGCAGTACAGGGCGAAGGTGGGGGCGAAGGCGGTCGCGGTGCCCCACACGGCCATCTGCAGGTAGCTCCAGGTCAACACCAGCTTGCGCCCGAACCTGTGCATCGGGAGGCGGGGGGGGGGGGCCACGGCGGGCCACGGATTGGCCACGGAGGTGACACCGGAGCCCACGCTGTGCTCGCTCACTGAGCAGAGGGGAAGCTAAAGACACCCGCGGCCCTAGCTGGTGTGGCTCAGTGGATAGAGCGTCGGCCTGCAGACTGAAGGGTCCCGGGCTCGATTCTGGTCGCGGGCACATGCCTGGGCTGCAGGCTCCATCCCCAGTGGGGAGCGTGGAGGAGGCAGCCAATCAATGATTCTCTCTCATCATTGATGTTTCTCTCTCCCTTCCTCTCTGAAATCAATAAAAATATTTTTTTAAATAAATTTAAATGGCACCTGGGGCCAGACCCACATTTTTTGTTGTTGTTAATCCTCCCCTGAGGATATGTTTTCATTGATCTTTTAGAGAGAGTGGAACAGACAGACAGAAACAGCCATGTGAGAGAAACACATCGATTGGCTGCCTCCCGCACACACTCCAACCAGGGCCCAGGCCGGGAGGAGTCTGTGACCAAGGTATGTGCCCTGGACTGGAATCGAACCCAGGACCCTTCAGTCTGCAGGCCGACGCTCCATCCACTGAGCCACACCAGCTGGGCCAGAGCCTCGCTCTTGGTCCGGGAGGCTCCTGAGCACAGGTGGGCACGATGGTGCCTCAGGGGAATGCGCTCCTGCCAGCGGGGCAGCCAGGCAGCCGAAGGCGGGCGGCGGCCGCAGGTGTCTGATGAGAGCATAGCCCTCCACAGCCCCCAGGAGACTCGGGGAAACCAAGGCCAAGAGGGTGCGAGCCCTGCGCCCAGCACAGCCGGGGGTGTGGGAGGGAGACCCGGGCGCGGGCCGGCCTGGAGGGGAGGGGTCCACACCTGTCGGAGGCTTGGCCGGTCACCGCGGCTCCCACCAGGACCCCGGCCAGGAAGATGGACTGCGCCATGGGCTTCAGGGCCTGCGCGTCACACACCAGGTCCCACTGCGGGGAGAGGGGGGAGCCGTGGGGGGGGGAGCTCGAGGGGAAGGCCCCGGGGGCTGGTGTGTGGGCAGCCTGGTGCCCTCTGGGGCTGGAGGGCAGGGCCTGTGGGACAGCCAAGGCTGTCACCCCTGCCTACGCCCCTCCCTGGCTCCCTACTGCCCCCAGGCAAGGGTCGAACCCTTTCTGGACTCATCTCCCTCCCTCCCACTTCCCTCTGGTTCTTTACAGAGGCCCTTTCCCGCCGGCTGCGGCTGCGGTGGCCCCCCTCCCGCGCCCACATTTGCCCATGCGCCTGGCGGGTCACCCCTGGGAGCCTCATGACTCTTCCCTGAGCCCCGCTGGCAGGCGGAGCAGCTGGGCTTGCATGTCAGGGAGCCGCCTGCGTCACCGCTGGGGAGAGGGTGCCCTCCGTGTCACCTGCTGTCCCACCCGCCAGGGCCTTGGCACCAGCCCCCCTGCCCGGGGAGGTGGCCAAGGAGGGCTGGCCGGCGAGAGGAGCTCGGGGACCCGGCCAGTCCGCATGCTGCCGACCGCAAGCAGTGACCGGCCGCGAAGGTGCCAGGCCTGGGGGAGGCGGTCGGGGGCCCTACCTGGGCCACGACGGTGGAGGTGAAGGTGCTGTGGTCGTAGACCCAGCCGTCCACGCACGGCTCCGTGGCAGCCTCGCTCCAGTTGGTGGCCGTGGCGTTGGGCTCCAGGAGCTGCCACTGTGGGTGGCGGAAGCGGCGACACGGGTGGGGCCCGCGGTGGGGGCCCGGAGGGATGGACACGGCCAGGAGGGCGTCGGGGCCCAGGGCGCCGGGGGCGCTGGCCGGGGCCGTGCCGTTGTCCAGGAGGGGCACCCAGCAGCGGTGCGCGGGCACGGCCGCCGAGAAGTTCTCCAGCACGTTCTGCGTGGTGAGCCACATGAGGGGCACGGCCAGGGCCACGGCCTGCAGCGCCTGGAAGCGGCCCAGGCTGCCCACCTGGTCCAGGAGCTCAGAGAAGGCCATGGCGCTCCCCCGGGGGCCAGGGCAGGCGCCCACGCCGCAGCGACCGGCTCAGGGCCCGGGGCGGCCGCCAGCGGGCAGCGAGGGCGTCTCCCGCCCGGCAGCCCAGAGCATGGCAGCGGCCCCTCCGCTGGGCGGGCGGCTCGCAGCTGTCGCCCCGGGAGGCTCCAGGGACCCGAGGCTGCGCGGGCGGCCCTGGCGCCGCTGGCACCTCCTCGGCATGAACTTGAGAAGTGCGGACAGCCGAGACGGCGGTCACCCGGCTGGAACTGAACGGGCCAGGTGGCACTTGGGGAAGAGGTTGGCAATCATTTCCTCGGTCAAAGTTTAACCTGACGTGAGGGAGCAGTGCCCTGCGGGGCTGGAGCCCCCGGCGGGTGTGGGCTGGGCTCTGCCCCGGGACTGCAGCCCCCTCGAACCCGGGTCTGCCTCGCTGGGATCCTCCTGATCTTGGGGCTGGCGTGGGCCTGAGTGACATCCCGTGCACAGGACCTATGTGTGGGCAGGCGTGTGTGTGGGCAGGCGTGTGTGTGTGTGTGTGTGTGTGTGTGTGTGTGTGTGTGCAGCTCAGGGGTCTGCTCGCTGGCAGAGTCCATGCTGCTCCTCAGCCCTTCGGTTGAGACCGATTTCCCCAGCGATGGGCTTGTAATCCCAGAATTTACTTTCCACTTAGAAATGATGACCGGGCTCTTCCCGAACCGCCGGTGGGTGCTTCCAACGCCCACTCCCGTGTCGTGCGTGGCTGGGCTCGCCCCCGTCATCTCCTGGGGACCTGAAGTGCTTTCCCGTGTCACTGCGGGAGAGGAGAGTCCCCGACAGCCCGCCAACGACAGGACGTGCTGCTGACGGTGGCGGGCGCAGGCCTGGAGCTGAGGGTGGAGAGGCCTGGAGCTGAGGGTAGGGGGTGGGGAGACCTGGAGCTGAGGGTGGGGAGTGGGGAGACCTGGAGCTGAGGGTGGGGGGTGGGGAGACCTGGAGCTGAGGGTGGGGGGGTGGGGAGGCCTGGAGCTGAGGGTGGGGGGTGGGGAGGCCTGGAGCTGAGGGTGGAGGGTGGGGAGGCCTGGAGCTGAGGGTGGCAGGTGAGGCCTGGAGCTGAGGGTGGGGGGTAGGGAGACCTGGAGCTGAGGGTGGGGAGTGGGGAGACCTGGAGCTGAGGGTGGGGGGGTGGGGAGGCCTGGAGCTGAGGGTGGGGAGTGGGGAGGCCTGGAGGTGGCCTCGGGTCAGCAGGCGGACGTGCTGGGTGCCCGCAGCTGGCAGGCTTGCTGTGCACCGTGGGGTCAAGGTTGGCGTAGGGTGGGTGGAGAACCGGACGCAGGAGGTGGAGACAGTGGCTGCGGACAACCCCTGTAGGGAGTTTGAGGGCAGGAAGGTGAGCAGTGGTCCCTGAACGGGATGGGATTTGATGAATTGGGGGACGGCCGGCTGTCGTCACACCCGAGCCCCAAATGCACAGTGGCTCCTGCACAACAGAAGCTATTCTCTGCTCACGGAGAGTCCTCTGGGCCTGGCCGGTCGGGGCGGCTCTCCTCCCGGGCGTCTGGCATGAGGGAGGTGGTGCGGCCAGGCTGAACGCCCCCCCAGAGCCAGCCTCGTGCCATCAGGATTAGCAGTGGGATGACATCATTCTGAAAGCGGACGCAGGCGTGGCCAGGTCTCCTTCCTCTCTGGACCTGGGCACCCTGTGGCATCTCCCCGGCCGGATCGCGATGCCTCCCCACCCCCATGTCCTGTGGCGACAGCAGCTGCCGCTGGCCCCAGGCCAGGCAGGAGAAAGGCCGGCGGAGTGAGGACTGTCAGTGACTCAGACAAGTCCCTGGGGGGCCAGCAGGACAGGCGGAATCCAGGCAGCCGGCCGGAGGCGGCGGCAGCCACGGCCAGCTCAGTTTGCTCAAGACTCTGGGGTCCCCAGACCCCGGGACACTGTTCATGTCCTTCCTTTACACCCGGCAGCCGGAGAAGGTGAAGCCCCTCAGAGAGCCGTGTCTTCTTAGCATGAACACATCACAAAGCAGGGCTTTGATGCCCATTTTACAGATGAGAAAGTCGAGGCCCCGGGAGCCCAGATTCAGAGACCACGAAGCCGGCATGGCCTCTCCCCTGCCCTGCCCTGCCCGGGCCCTGCTCTGAGCACAGGTGGGGACACGGTGACTCAGAGCCGCCCCGAGGAAGCCGGCACCCCGTGACCCGGCAGAGGGGAGAGCCCAGGCTGAGCCCCCATCTCCGCGGGCTGGAGTCTGAGGTGGACGGAGCCCCTGAGAGGCGGCTCTGAAGGCACCTGCCAGCCGCCAGCTTGCCACCCGCTCAGGCCTCCACGACTCCCTAGTGCTTCAGAGACGACATGCAGGCGCCACGCGCTCCTCTCCCCGCCCCTTCACACCTTTGCTGCCGCCTCCGCACGGCCGGGCCCCAGCCCCACAGAGCACGACTCCTTCCTGGAAGGCCCTGCGGGGGCCCCTCTTCCTGTTCTCTTACCTGAGGGCCATCGGCACCACCCAAACCCACCCACCCCTGCCGGCTTCTCCTCTGCTGCCCCTGCCCCTGCCCCCTCCGAGCAGCCTGCCCGCTGGGCCAGCCTGGGCCCTGCCCTCTGCCGGGTCACGGGGTGCCGGCTTCCTCAGGGCGGCTCTGAGTCATCGTGTCCCCGCCTGTGCTCAGAGCAGGGCCTGGCGTACAGAGCAGGGCCCAGGCAGGGGAGAGGCCATGCAGGCTTCATGGTCTCTGAATCTGGGCTCCCGGGGCCTCGATTTCCTCATCTGTAAAATGGGCATCGTAGCCCCGCTTGGCAGCGTGGTTTTCATGCTAAGAAGACACGGTTCTCTGAGGGTCTTCACCTTCTCTGGCCGCCCGGGTGCAAAGTAAGGCTAATTAGGGCCCAAACACCAATCCCCCCCAGAACTGAAGACCTGGCCTCCTGTGTCCTACTCCAAGCTGCTGTCCCGGCAGTTCTGAAGGCCAGGCTCCTGCCTTCCTGGGGACAGCGGCGGACCCTCCCCTCGTCAGCGCCAGATGTGCCCCAAGTGTGGCCACAGGCTCGGCTCGGGATTCCCCACCGACAGCTGAGGTGCTCGGTGCTTCACGGTGATGGTGGTGCGACAAGGTGCTGCTGATCCCCAGTGGCCTTGAGTCGTTATTCTGTGTTGGACACGGAAGTTCTCCCGTGTATTAAGTCATTGTGTCCTTGAACAGCCCTTGCGCGGTCCCATACGCATCTTTACAGACGTGAAAACGGAGCCTCGGAGAGGGCAGTCCTCGTCTCAGCAGCTCCGGGGCAGAACCGGGGCTCCAGCTCAGGTCGGCCCAGCCCCAACATGCGTGTCTGTAACTTCTGAGGTTGGCGGAAGGCGTGTGGGAGCAGAGAGGATGCCCGAGGCCACCAAAGCTGCAGGGCAGACATCCCTGCCTCAGCCCCGGTCCCTCCTCGCCCGCTGGGGTCTGCTCCCCACAGACCAGCACCCCTTCCCTCATGCGCTGTCTTCCCTGAGCTCCAGGGCCCCTTCACCCTGCTCAACCCCTCCTTAGAGGGCCCCCCAAATCGCCCTCTGCCGCCTTGGCCTCCTCCCACCCTGGACAGCGCTGGGCTCTCCCTCCATGTCCCCAAAGGCCCCGTGAAAGGTTTCCCCACGGAAAAGAAGTCCCTCCCCGCCTCACCCGCTAACGTCTGGGGTCACCCGTTCCCACCTCTGCGGCACCGCGTGTGGACCCAGCGGGCACTCGTCAACAGAACCTGCTTCCTGCCCTGGCATCACGCCAGAGCTGTCCCGGGCTTTGGCTCCATGGAAATGCATCCTCCCGTGGCCTCAAAGCCGCTGGTCCCAGGGCTGCTGGCTCCGCACCATCTCAGGCAGGGCCCAGGCTGGGGGCTGAGTGGATCCCAGGGGCCCAGGCTGGGGGCTGAGTGGATCCCAGGGGCCCAGGCTGGGGCTGAGTGGATCCCAGGGGCCCAGGCTGGGGCTGAGTGGATCCCAGGGGCCCAGGCTGGGGCTGAGTGGATCCCAGGGGCCCAGGCTGGGGCTGAGTGGATCCCAGGGGCCCAGGCTGGGGCTGAGTGGATCACAGGGGCCCAGGCTGGGGCTGAGTGGATCACAGGGGCCCAGGCTGGGGCTGAGTGGATCACAGGGCCCAGGCTGGGGCTGAGTGGATCACAGGGCCCAGGCTGGGGCTGAGAGGATCACAGGGCCCAGGCTGGGGCTGAGTGGATCACAGGGCCCAGGCTGGGGTTGAGTGGATCACAGGGCCCAGGCTGGGGCTGAGTGCATGGTGCCTTTAACTGGTCCCTCGTGTGAGCTGCTGCAGCCCCGGCCACAGCCACGCTCGTTTCGCTGGTCCCGGCTTCCCAGGAGCCCCCGCCCAGCTGCCTCTGGCCCCTGAACAAATCTTCGCTAAGTAGGTCAAGGAGACCAGGAGGCGCGGGGCAGCCGCTGGCTCCTTCCTTTCCGTGTGCCTGGCGCCTCCGCTCGCCTGGCCTCCCTTCACCGCAGGGACTTCGCTCTCCTTGTGTGTCAACGCGATTTTCATGTTAAAATTCAACCGAGATGCTCACCAGCAGCTGGAACCAGACTTGTCGGAACTCAGCTGCTCCGGGAGCAGGACTTTGCCCGCCCGCCTGGTGAGGGCCTTGCCCGCAGCGGACAGCGCCCAGCTGGCACCTGTTAACGTTTTAACAAGGCGGATGTGGGTGCTGCCCTGCCCGGCCCCTGTGCCGTTTCCCTGGAGCTGTGCCTCTGCCCAGCGGCCGGGCCCGCGCCCGTCTCGGCCTTTGCTGTGGGCAGCCGGTCTAGCTGACAGCAGCTCGCCTGTGCCCGCTCTTAGAATGATGCCATCCCCCTGCTCATCCCTGAGGGGCACGAGGCTGGCTCTGGGCAGGGGCGCTATGCCTTGCCACCACACCATCTCCCCTCATGTCTCTTTTTTATTTTTATTGATTTCAGAGAGGAGGGGAGAGGAGAGAGAGATAGAAACATCAGTGCTGAGAGAGAATGCCTCTCAGCAGGGATCGGCTGCCTCCTGCACGCCCCACACCGGGGACTGAGGTGCAATCTGGGCATGCGCCCTGACTTGGGACAGAACTGGAACCTTCTGGTTCATAGATCACCGCTCAGCCACTGAGCCAGCAGCCGCGCAGCCTGGTGGCTTTAATGAGCATCCTTCTTCTTTTTTGAGAAAGAACACCTGGAATGCAGGTATTGGGGTCTGGGCCTTCAGGCTCACGCCCACCCGAGCCGCTGGAGCAAGACGCAGGAAGGTTTGGGCCGAGGGTGCAGGGGGGCCTCCGGCTCCTGGAAGGATCCTGTCCCCTCCCGTCGTCTGCCACGGGGCTGGTGGTCCTCCCTGTGTTTCTGTCCTGGATGCATCTGTATCCTGGATGCATATGCATGAAGGTCAGCCCCCACCTTCATTCACACACACACACATGCATGCACACACACATGCACACAGGTGCACACACATGCACACAGGTGCCCGCACATGCACCATTTGCCTAAGTCCTCGAGGCTCAAGGAGACAAAGGGCGCTTTTGCCCACGGCCTGAGAACATCCCTGCCTGTAGGGACTGCACAGCACTACTTGCTGGCCACCTTCAGCCTCCGGCTCACCCGGCAGCCTCCTCCCCACCCGCTCTCTCCTCTGCTCTCCCCCACCACAGAGGCCTGCTCCTTCTCTCTCCTCTGTTGCTCTTTCTCCTGCACAAACAGGTGTCCGCAGGGTCTCACCTTCCCCCCGTGGCCTGGCCAAGGGGTTTTCCTGAGCCACGACAGTTGTATCTCTGACGGGAAGTCCGTTCTCAGCTCTTCGAATTGTACACGCTACACGTGACTGGCTGGAAAAGCCACAGCTCCATTAGGCGCCTCCTCCGGGACCTAGGCAGGCGGCCCCTCCAGCCCCCCACCACCCGCTGAGCCTGAGGAGACCTGAGTGGCTCCTGTGGCGTCCTGCCCCCTCAGTGCCAGGCTCAGGACCCAGCGTGGTATCACCAGGCATGCTGGGCTGGCATTTGGCTGGGATTGCATTGAATCTATAAATTCACGTGTGGAAAGTTGACATCTTGGCAATAAGTCTTCCAGTCTATGAACATGGTATATCTCTCCGTTTATTTGGGTCTTCTTTACCTTTCAGCAATGCTCCATAGTTTTTAGTGTGTGTGGGGGTCTTGCCTTTCTGGCCCGTGCCCTTAGGTGGCATTTTCCGATTATTGCGAGCAGACAGAAATACAATAGATTTTTGTATATTGACCTTGTATCCTGCAACCTTACTAAACTCCTTGATTATTCCTAGTAACATTTTAGTAGATTTTTAAGTATTTCCCACAATTATGCCATCTGCAAATAAAGACAGCGTTGTCTTCCTTTCTCATCTGTATGCCGTTTACTTATTTTTTTCTTGCCTTAAGTGCACTGACTAGGACCAGTGCTGAACAGAAGTGACGAAAGCGAAAAAAAAAAAAAAAAAGAAGTGACGAAAGCGGACACCCTCGATGCGTCTGTAACCTAGGGAAGCAGCCATCCTCCACCATTAAGCACGGTGTACCACTAGGTTTTTTCATAGGTGCCCTTCATCAGGTGGAGCAAGTTCCCTGCATTCCTAGTTTGTTGAATGCCATTTATAAGGACTAAATGCTGAATTCTGTGAAATGCTCTTTGTATTGAAATGATCCCATGGCTTGTTAACGATTTTGTTTGTTTGCCTTGATTTTTGAATATTAAACCAACTTTGAATTCCTGGGACAAACTCCACTTGGTCATGATGTGTTGCCCTTTTTAATATATTGTTGGATTCAATTTCCTAAATATTTGTTAAGAATTTGTGCGTCTATGTATGCAAGAGATATTGACTTGTAGTTTTCTTTTCTTACTAGAGGCCCGGAGCATGAATTGGTGCACAGGTGGGGTCCAGCCGGCCTGCCCCAATGGGGGCCAGTCGGACTGGGCCAGCGGGGGTCGGGGGATGCGGGAGGTTAGCGAGCCGCAGTGCGTGTCATAGCAAGTCGTTCCAGCATTCTGGTCGCTTGGCTTTTATATATATAGATGTGTGTGTTTTCTGATTTTGATATCAGAGTAATGCTGCCCTCACAGTATGAATTTGGAGGTGTTCTATTTCAATTTTATGGAGGATTTTGTGTAGAACTGGTAGTATTTCTTGGTTAAATGTTTGGCAGAAATAACCAGTGAACCCATTAACCAAAAAGGCCTGGAGTTTTCTCTGTGGGAAGCCTTTAAACCATAAGTTCAATTTCTTTAATAGATGCAGGGCTAACAATGTTCTCTATTTCTTCTTGAGTGAGCTTTGGTGGTTTGTATCCTTCAAGAAATGTGTCAATTTCATCTAAGTTGTCTAATTGGCAATAAAATATTGCTCATACTATTCCCTTATCATTTTAATGTTTGTAGGATTTATAGTGATGCTTCCTCTTTCCTTTCTGATACTGGTAATGTGTGTCTTTTCTTTTTCTTTTTTTTTTCCAAATCAGTGTCTAGACCAGGGGTGGGCAAACTTTTTGACTCGAGGGCCACAATGGGTTCTTAAACTGGACCGGAGGGCCGGAACAAAAGCATGGATGGAGTGTTTGTGTGAACTAATATAAATTCAAAGTAAACATCATTACATAAAAGGGCACAGTCTTTTTTTTTTTTAGTTTTATTCATTTCAAACGGGCCGGATCCGGCCCGTGGGCCGTAGTTTGCCCACGGCTGGTCTAGACTCTAGAGGTTATAGATTTTATTGATCTTCTTAAATAACCAGCTTCAGGTTTGGTTGATTTTTTTAAAAATCATTTTCTATTTCTTGCGTCTGTACTGTTCATTATTTCCTGTCTCTGACTTACTTTAGGTTTAATTTGCTTTTTTCTTCTCATTTCCTAAGCTGATGTATTTGAGATTTTCTTCCTTTTTAATGTAGGTATTTAATGATATAAAGTTTACTCTAATCACTGCTTTCACTTCATCCTACAATTTTTGATATGTCATTAAAAATTTTAAAACCAGTTCAAAATATTTTCTAATTTCCTTTGTGATGTCTTCTCTGACCTGTGGGTCTTTTAGAAATGTGCTGTTTAGTTTGAAGGAGCTTTTTAGATTTCTCTCTGTTCCTGATTTCTAGTTTAATTCCATGATGATCCAAGAACAGACGATGTGTCATTTAAGTCACTTACAATTTATTACACGTGAACGAAGGCTGGGGGAGAATGATCGTGATCCCAAGGCCCCAGAGGGCTTTGGGCGACAGGAGATGTGACTTGAATTGGGTTTGATCGGTCTGGGGCATCGGAGGGGAGAGGGGAGCGGGAGCCTGGAGGGGGAGCCTGGGACGTGAGGGTCCCCTGAGTTGGCCACGGAGAGTGGACCGCTGTCTGAAGAGTCCGATCTGCAGGGAAGCACGTAGCTTTGTGATGAGGCTGCAGATAACGGGCCGAAGGGCGCAGGCGAGGGAGGAGCCTGGTGTCCGGACGGGGCCCTGGGCTGGGAGTCGGCCGGGGCCGCCACGCCACTCCATGTCCCTGGGCGTTCGTTTCTTCGCCTCCCACATCGGTGGTCAGTGCAATTACCCTGTTTCGACGCCCGGGCTGCTGCCAGCGCAGGGAGGGTCTGTGTGAATGTGAAGAGGGTGACCCCGAGACAGACAAACGGCAAAACGGTGCCTGTGCTGTGAGGTCTAAAGGCCCGATATCGGGTGCTTCGTGACATCTGGTGAAACCGGGAGGGTCTCCGACGGCCTAACCGCGCGCTCCTCTCCCCTCCTGCTCCCTGGACAAGGTCCCCTGGCCGGGCGACCCCTCGGATCCTGTGACATCGCTCCCATCAGCCACGGCCCCTCCCTCAGGACCTGAGCGCAGACGTGGGCCAGGGTGAGGGTGGGAGCTCCAGGCCGTCCGTTCCCGTCAGGCCCGTGTCGGGTGTGAGGCCATCCGGTCCCCGCTCCTCGCCCGCAGGTGAACAGGAGGCCGTGGAAGCACCTCTCCTCCAGTGAACACAGCCCTTAGGGTGAGGGCCGGGCCGGACTTCCGCCCCACGTGCCCCCTGCGCGGGTGCCCCTGCGCGGGTGCCCGGGCAGGACTGACCCGCGTGCCCACCGCCGGCGGCCCCTCCGTCTGTTGGCGTCCGGTCTGTGCTGAGATCCAGCAGCCCCGTCGCCCACGCTGGGGGGCAGGTTCCGCGATGGCTCCCATGCTACAGAGGAGGCCTCTCGGGGTGGGGAGAGGTCGGAACCCAGGTCTGCCTGGCCCCTGCCCTGGCCAGTCCTGTGATCCGCTCTGGAAGCGGGGGGAGGGGGGAGGGGGGAGGGGGGAGGGGGAGGGGGGAGGCGGGAGGGGGAGGGGGGAAGGAGAGGGGGAGGGGGAGGGGAGGGGGAGGGGGAGGGGGAGGGGGTAGAAACCTGCACGGCCAGGGTCTGTGCGGAGGGGGAGGGCTGAGTGAAGGCGAGAAGCCGCCAGCCTGGCAGGGAGGGAGGGGCCGTCTTGTTAATGGCGTGGACCTGGGGCAGCCCCGGGCCCCTCCAGGCTGAGGCAGGTGGGGAGTCGGACCCGGGCCGGGAGAGCCCGGACGGCCGCCTGGCCCCGGCCGCACCGGACCCTCCAGGCTGCCCGCGTGGCTTCCACCTCGGGTTGGAGGGGAGGCGGGTCCCTCCACGGGATCTTTGACCCAAGGGGCTCCGGCGGCGGCACTGCTAGAACCAGGTGCTTTCTGTAATGACCGCCTCTCGCCAGGTGCCCGGCTGCTGCCGACCTCCTGGACCGACCACAGAGCGACGTGAGGGGCGGCGGCGGCTCCAGCTCCTGGGCGCGCGGAGGGCGGGCGGGTCGGGGCGATAGGAGCGCAGCCTCTGAGATGAGGGTCCTCTGACCACCGGGTACCCCGAGCCTGGCACACGCCTGACACAGCGGCACACGCCCGCTCCTCGGCTGGACGTCCCCGGGCGTCCCATCGCCCCCGGTCTCCGGCCCCGACAGTGACGCTGCAGGTGGCAGCGCCTGGGCTCTCGTCCGGGTTCAGTGAGAGGCTGTCACATGTAAGGCCGCCCGCGGGCACCGCTGTCACTGTCACTGTCACCTGGCCTGGCCCCTGCTCTGCCGAGGGCGCCCCATAACTGCCCTCGCCCCGACACCTCTGCGGAGTGCGGGGCCCGGCCCGGAGCTTTCGTACCGTTACTCATTTAAAGCCCAACACGACTCTGGGAGCGAGGCTGTGTTTCTGCTTTTTCACGCGCCTTTTACAAGTGAGGCGGCAGACACCTGCAGGGGTTCCGACTGTAAAGAGCGGAGGGACGTTCCCGCGTTTCTGGGCTCTCCATGAGGGGGCGCGATTTGTTCCTGGGGGGCCCGAGAGACCCACGCGCCTGCGGATCCGGATCCGTGGGCCTGGAATGCTCTGTGGGAACCCCCGCCCCCCCCCCCCCCCACCGCTGAGGCTGCCTCTCCATCAGTTTTGGGGGGAGGTTAGCCGCGGGCGGCCTGGCTGCAGAGCCGGCTCGGAACCATCCCGCGTTCCTGCCTACGGCCCTCGCTTCCTCTCTGTGTGAACGCCAGGGCGATGGCCGCTCCCTCCAGGGCTGTTGTCAGGACTAAACGGTTTCAGAAACACCAGCCTGGCGCCCTCTGTGCCGCTGCCCTGAGCGCGGTGTCGCCGATGACAAGCCCAGCCCAGGCCCTGCCCTGCCCCCCAGGACGGCTCCCTGACCCGCGGCCACCACATCTGCCCGCCCAGCGACAGTGCCGCGAGGGAGGCCCCGCCCACTCCCGGGAGGCCCGCCCAGCGACAGCGCCGAGAGGGAGGCCCCGCCCACTCCCGGGAGGCCCGCCCACTCCCGGGCCAGGGGTCACTCACTGGTTCTCCAGGTCCTGGATGGTGTCAGGCAGGGGGAGGCCCCGAGTCTCCGGGAGGAAGGGTAGGACAAAACTGGAAACGATGAGGATGACCCTGTAGATGAGGGGGGGCAGCAGGGGCAGAGCCTGGCGGGCCGTTATGATCAGGGGGCCCACCACAGTGCCCAGCCGCCCTGCCGACTGCAGGAAGCCGTCAGCCGTCATCCTGTGGGCAGAGGGCATGGCCCCAACCCTTGTCATAGCTGGCACTTTAGGGGGGATCTCACCAAAGGGGGGCATTTGGCTGGGCCAGGAGGTGCCAGGGGAGGAAAAACTGGGCTAAGGGTGTTGCCCTCCTCAAGGTCTCCCTTAATGTTGCCTCCTCCATGGAGCCCACCTAGGTTGTCCCTTCCAGCATCCTCTGGGCACTCTCTAGGGCAGGGCCCACTCCGTGCTGGTCCTAGGTGGTTGGGAGGCTTGCCTCGGGGCTCCTGCTAGGCCCTGCGTCCCAGCGTGTGCTTCTGTATAACATCGACAAGCTCCATCAATGCACATCCGAACGGAAGGATGGACAAGCGAGTATGCGAGCGCCAGGAGTGAGGGAACGCACTGGGCTGGGAGTCAGGGAACGGGGGCCACTCCTGCCGTCTATCGAGGAAGTCCTTGGATTGGAGTCCTTGAGCCTCAGTTTACCCAACTGCCCAACGTGGGGTGGTCTCACTTGGGACCACGGGTTTTCCGTGTCCCACGGAGGCTTGGTTCTGAGGGTAACTCTGCCGGGACAGGGAGGGGCAGGAGGAGGAGGAGGAGTCCCCACTGGGCCAGGGCAGCTCTTGGCTCCCTCACCAGGGCTCTGAGATTCTACCTGCACGGAGGGAAGGGCTGCTCTGAGGCCCTGGCTGAGGGTGGCCTTTGGGGGAAGGACTCTGGGCCGTGCGCTCAGCTCCATGTTGGCAGCCGGTCCCCTCTGCCCTCTGCCGGGTATCCCTGGATGCCCAGCCCTCCTTGCCCTCCCCACTGGCCCTCTGGGTGCCCCTTTCTCGCCCACCCCGGCCTGGCAGCCCTGCCCACCGCAGTGAGGTCGGGAAGAGCTCCAACTTGTAGACAGAGAAGCAGGTCAGGCACAGGCCGAGGCAGCCCTTCCCCAGGACGGCGAAGGCGACACGCAGGCCCTGCCAGTCTGGGAGAGGGAAGGGAGACGGGGTCTGCGGAGAGGGGCCCGGCCAGCCTGGAGGGAGGCTGGGCTCCTGACAGGCCTCCCTGGGCCGGAAGCGGGTCGCTGGCAGGGCCAGGCCGCCAGGGCCAGGCGGGACTCAGGGCAGGAGGACCTCGTGGCAGTGGCCAGGGGGCTACAAGGCGAGAACCCGGCCAGGTCTGGGATGGGGGAGCTGGCTGGCGGGTGGCCATGGCCGTGTGGGGCCTCTTGGCCCTGAGCGCCCTGGGCCCTTCCCGTAAGGGAGAGGGTCACGCGGGACCCAGGTACCCAGGATCCTTCTCACTGTCCCTCCGCCTGCCTGTGGGGCCCTGGGGTCACAGAGAACCACGGGAACAGCAGGTTCACGGGAGCCCAGGTCCAGGCTGCAGCCGCCCTGCCTCCCCGGGGCCTCCTGAGCAGAAGGGATGGGAGAGGCCTCCAGGCATCGTGCCTCCCGCAGGGAGTCAGACCGGGCGCGGCAGCCCCAGCTCGCTGCCTCCTGCTCCTGAGAGAGAACCACACACTTGGCACCTGTCCTGCCTCCTCCAGCAGCTTCACGCCCGTCCCGCCTCCGGGCCCTTCTTCCCCTGCAGCTCCCGCCTCCGGCCCGAGGCTGGTCCAGCCCTGGCCCCCGCTCTTGCCAGCCTGACTTCCCCGCTCTGACCGGCGATGTCTGTAGGGACACGGGCGGGCTGCTTGGGGACGGGATCCTGAGATAACATGGCAAAGGCTGCCACCGTGACAGACGGGCAGAGCTGGGGTGATGGGCCCAGCAACCTCGGGGCCGGGAGGGGAGGGCCAGCATGGTAAGTGCGGCCATGGGCAGGCAGCGAGGACCCAGGCGGTCAGCAGGCCGTCTTCTCCCGCTGCCCTGGCCTCACCTGGTGGGACCAGCACGTTGGCCAGGATGGAGAGGCCTCCCAGGGCCTGGGCGCTGGCCAGGACCACGCGGCGGCCGAAGGACCGGAGCAAGACGTTGCTGGCGGCACGGCCCAGGAAGTCCACGGCCCCGAAGAGGACCTGGAGGAGGAAGATGTCCCGCCCCAGGTTCTGCAGGTCGAAGACCAGCCCGTAGTAGGAGATCATGTGGGAGAAGCTGCAGGGCAAAGCCAGAGTCGGGGAGAGGCCCCAGCCTGCGCTGTGGACCCCGGAGGCTGCAGAGCGCCCGGGAGCGCCCGGAGGCCTGGAGGTGGGAAGGAGACCTGGATGGTCCCTCTAATCCAGTGATGGCGAACCTATGACACGCGTGTCAGAGGTGACACGCAAACTCATTTTTTGGTTGATTTTTCTTTGTTAAATGGCATTTAAATATATAAAATAAATATCAAAAACATAAATCTTTGTTTTACTATGGGTGCAAATATCAAAAAATTTCTATACATGACACGGCACCAGAGTTAAGTTAGGGTTTTTCAAAATGCTGACACGCCGAGCTCTAAAGGTTCGCCATCACTGCTAATCCGTCAGAAAGAAACGTGAACACACAAAAAGCCTGCGATCCAGCCTGTTCTAAGACGCAGCAAATGTTTGCCATCATAACCCAGACACCCGCATGTGGTCAAATACGGCATAAAATGGGCGTTTCGTAACCTTCCGTTTTATTTCAAGATGAGTCCCCATCGAATCCGACCCTCGCTTGTCAGCAAGCCCTCCTGGAAGTCACGTGAACGGCAATCGCTTCACTAAGGGGACTTCTCTTGGTCCCCAGCGCCCTTGGGAGCCAAGACAGGGGCTGGTGGGCGGGGCGGGGCTCCCTGCTCCACGGGGGCCCAGCAGGTGAACCTGGGAGAGGAGACGGCTGGGCCTTGGCTCCAGTGCCCCTGGTCACCTCAGGCAAGTTACTGCCGCTCTGGGCCGTCCCCTCCTGTTCGCTCTGGCCCGTCCCGTCCCCTCCTGTTCGTGGGGGTGTAAATGCACTTATCTCACAGGGTTGGCCCCAGGCACTCAGCCCGCTGGGGGTGAGTCCAATGCTGACAAGCAGGGGTCCGCTCCAGCCACCGGGGGCCGGGGCTCCCGCCTGCCCTGTGCTCTCAGCCTGACCCCGGCCTCCCCCCGAGCTGGCCTCTCGCGGAGCTGGCCTCCAGACGGACCACATCTCCACGCACTGCCTCTCTCCTGCCTGCCAGGACCCTGCCTCCTGGGGGGCTGCCTGTCCCAGCCAGAAACACACCCCAAGAGGCCTGCAGGGCCCCCCCCACACACAGCACTCCCTGCCCTCTGCAGCTCTGTGTCCCAGAGGGGAGGGGAGGGGAGGGTGGCGTACTTCACCACTAACAGACAGCAGCTTCTCCGGCGGAGAACGGGCACGCGGAACAGGTCCAGCAGCGACTGGCGGGCCTTCGCCGAGGCCACCTCCTCCTCCATGCTGGACATCAGCACCTCCGGGGAGAACAGGCCACCGTGAGGATTGGGGCGGTGGCTGGCCCCACCCCCATGCCCGGGAATGGTGTCGGAGTGATGGGGGAGCCTGGCCTTGACTGCGGAGGCTGGAGAGCCCTGGGGGTGAGGGGGATGGGGACAGGCAGCGTTTGCCCTGCCTTCTGGCTGAACTTCTTCTGCAGACCTGGCCACCCACTCAGAACCAAGGAGAGTCTGTGTCCCAGCTCTGGCTCTCTTGGCAGTTACTGCACCAAGCCCACCTTCCCTCTCATTCACCAAGGCTGGCATCGGGGCGTGCCAGCCACACGGGCTCCCTGTGCCCCAAGTGCCCATCCAGCCTCCTCTGGCACCTCTTTTTTTTAAAATTTTTTATTTTGTCAACATTTATTTGCTCTTCGGCCCCGCCCCTGCCTGGACCCGGACCCGCCCCCAGCCTGCCCTTCTCCTCCCCGCACCCCACTCAATCACCAGTCCCTTGTCTTCAATCCTCATCTCCACAGACAACTGGTCAACCCAATCACTCTAACTCACCACCAGAGACCAAGTCCGGGTTGGGCCATCTGGTCCACCCTGTCTCTCACAGTCCCCACCACCGCCAGAAACTAAGTCTGGGCCTGGTCCTCCTGCACCTCTGAGCCCTGCCTGCCCTGTGCTCAGTTCAGTCCTGCTCAGCTCTAGCCTGCCTCCTCCTAGAAGCCTTCCCTAATCCTCCTGCCCCAGGGCATTTTGCCTCCCCTCATCTTTGGCTGCACACCCTCCACACCTGCTTCCTTGAGAAGCTCCCTTCAAATAAGAGATCCTGTTTCCCCAATACATGGAGAAGCCCATGAGGTGAGTGTGCAATATATGTGGATTGAGGTGGTGAATAATGAGGTGGTGGTGATGTGGATATGTTGTTGATAATGGTTGTATTGTTATTGGTGGTGGTGGTGGTGGTGATAACAGTCGTGATGGTGGTGAAGGTAATAGTGATGGTGTTTTGTAGAGATGCTGATGGAGATGTCAGTCATGGTATTGGTGATGCTAGTGGTGATGAAGATTAAGTTGATAGTAGTGGTCTGGAGGTGACGATGGAGGTGGTGGAGGTGATGGTGGAGTGTGGGTAGTTGTAATGCTGTTGTGGATGGTGTTGATATTAGTGGTATTATTATTATTGGTGGTAGTGATGGTAGTTGTGTTTGAATAGAAATGATGATAGTGGTGGTGATGGTGGTGATGAGGATGATAATGATGGTGATGATGGTGACAACGGTGGTGATAGTGGTAGTGGTGGTGGTGACAATGGTGGTGATGGTGGTAGTGGTGGTGGTGATGGAGGTGGTGATGGTGGTGATGGTGGTGGTGGTGGTGATGATGGAGGTGGTGGTGGTGATGGTGGTGGTGGTGGTGGAGGTGATGGTGATGGTGGTGATGGTGGTGGTGGTGATAGAAATGGTGAAGGTGACAGTAATGGTGGTGATGGTGGTGGTGATGATGAAGGTGATGGTGATGGTGGTGGTGGTGGTGGTGGTGATGGAGGTGATGGTGATGGTGGTGATAGAAACGGTGAAGGTGAGAGTAATGGTGGTGATGGTGGTGGTGATGATGGTGGTGGTGGTGGTGGTGGTGGTGGTGGTGATGGTGATGATGATAGAGACGGTGAAGGTGACAGTAATGGTGGTGGTGGTGATGGTGGTGGTGATGGTGGTGATGGTGGTGGTGGTGATAGAAACGGTGAAGGTGAGAGTAATGGTGGTGGTGGTGATGGTGGTGGTGGTGGTGGTGGTGGTGGTGATGGTGATGATGATAGAGACGGTGAAGGTGACAGTAATGGTGGTGGTGGTGATGGTGGTGGTGATGGTGGTGGTGGTGGTGGTGGTGGTGGTGGTGGTGATGATGGTGATGGTGGTGGTGATGATGGAGGTGATGGTGATGGTGGTGATGGTGGTGGTGATGATGGAGGTGGTGGTGGTGATGGTGGTGATGGAGGTGATGGTGGTGGTGATGGTGATGATGATAGAGACGGAGGAGACAGTAATGGTGGCGATGCTGGTGGTGTGTAGAGGTGGTGATGGTATGGGGGTGTTGGTGGCGGTGGTGTGGTGTGTAGAGGTGGTGATGGTGGTGGGGTTGGTGGCGGTGGTGTGGTGTGTAGAGGTGGTGATGGTGGGGGTGTTGATGGCGGTGGTGTGGTGTGTAGAGGTGGTGATGGTGGTGGGGTTGGTGGCGGTGGTGTGGTGTGTAGAGGTGGTGATGGTGGTGGGGTTGGTGGCGGTGGTGTGGTGTGTAGAGGTGGTGATGGTGGTGGGGTTGGTGGCGGTGGTGTGGTGTGTAGAGGTGGTGATGGTGGGGGTGTTGATGGCGGTGGTGTGGTGTGTAGAGGTGGTGATGGTGGTGGGGTTGGTGGCGGTGGCGTGGTGTGGGTGGTGGTGAAGTTGGTGGTAATGCTGATAAGACCTGGTGGGTGCCCTCCCCAGCCACGCCCCTCACTCAGTCACCCACAGCAGCATCTCACCTCTATGGTCAGGGCCTTCTTGGCTTCCCGGTGGCCGTTTATCCTGGCCGCCGTTTTGAGTTCCTGAAGCGCTCGCTCTGGTTTGCCCGTGCTAATGAGCAGCGTGCGGACTTGGGCAGCCACCTGTTAAAGAGTGGGCGCTGCTGGGTTTCTGCTTCTTTCACGCAGGCCGGGCACTGCCCAGTCAGGGGGCGGCAGGCCCTCCCACTGCCATGGGCATGCGGAGACGGCAGCCACGTCTCCAGTGCTAATGCCAGGCCAGGCGGCGCAGTCCCTGATGGTTTCAGATGAGCCCTGACGCCTGGCCACCTCTCCCCCAGGCCCATTCCATCTGGCTTCCTGGCTGCCGGGATCCTGCCCATCTGAGCACTGGGCACGGCCAGCACACAGGCTGCCGGGCCTGGGGGATCCTGGGCCATTTCTTTCTTTCTTCTTTTTCTGGGGCATTTCCATGGCAGAAAGCGTACGTCATGCTGAATTTAAAAGCAAGCAAGCAAACAAACAAAAAACACACAGCACATGTTGAAAACATCCCCGTCAGAAGAGAATGGTTTTATACGTGAGTCAGCTTCCTCCCGGCGTCAGGGCAGATGGGCAGGGAGAGGGTCTCCCTGGGGAAGGGGCAGAGCCTTCCCAGCCGACAGGCTCTCGGCCCCGTTTGCAGTCAGCCTGCCCGGGTGCAGGCCGGCCCTGGCACTCACATGTGTGGCCTCGGGCAGGTCTCTGGACCGCGCTCTGGGGCCTCGGCCCCTCATTGGTGTTACCAACAGCACCCAGGACGCCCCTCAGTGCGACCGGGGGTGGGGGGGCTGCCGAGTTAGTGTAATTATGGGCTGTCTTCCTTGTTGTGCACACACATGCACACACTCACGTGCACACACGCACGCACCCGCATGCACGCACACGCATGCACGCACACGCACACTCCATGCTCACTCCCCAGCAGCAGGAGGAGGAGGACTCACCAGCAGGAGAGGAGGCCCCAGGCCAGGGCGCCCAGCAGGTTCCCGGCCATGAAGACAGCCTGGCCCACGGGCTTCAGGCCCTGGCGGCCGCACGCCAGGCCCCACTGGAAGGGAAGGAGATGTGCCAGCCGCTCGGGGCGAGGATGAGCAGAGTCGGGTGGCAAGGGAGGCCCAGCCGGGAGTTCCCAGCCAGGACCGCCTGCTCAGCCCGGGTCCCGCGGGTCCGGCCGCCCACCCTGGGGCCCCCCATCCCTGGGGCCGGGTGAAGAGGTGGCCGGTGTGCGGGCCGCCGGCCTCACTCTGCTCGCAGCCACCGCGTGGCACAATGTGCCAGGGCCTCGCATCTGAGTGGGGAGGCCCCTCGGAGTGGACGGTGTGAGCCTGGGGGTTAAGCCCAGCTCAGTGCTGGCTGGGACGGGGCGGGGCGGGTGAGCTCCTGCACCTCAGAGCCTATTCCTCGTCCGGAAATGGGGCTACAGCTGCTTCTCACAGGCTGTGCCTCCAGCCCAGGGCGGGCACCCACCCCTGACCTCTGACCCCTGCCCCGCCCCTCCCGGTCAGTCCTTTATAGGAGCATGACAGCTGAGCTCCTGTCTTTCTCTGGGGTGACGGGGTGACGGCCGCAGGAGCCCCGTCCCTGAGGGGCATGGTCCCCCTGCAAAGTGACCTCTGGAAAACGCAGTCAGGCCGCAGCACTGCCTGCCCAGAGCCTCAGTGACGTCCCCCCCCCCCCCCCCGTGGCTCCCCCACGTGGCTCCGCCCTCCCGCTCAGGGAGCAGCACCCTCCTGCTCCCTCAAGGCCCCCACGGCTCCAACTCAGACCTCGGCCTGGACCAGGCTGCCCCACCTCCACGTGGCTGATTCCTCCCCTTGCAACCCAGGTCTCACCTCCCATGTCCCCTCTTCAGAGAGGCCTTCCCACCTGCCTGTCCCTTCCCCCGCACCGGGCCTGCCTGTCTCCTTGGTGCTCACTCACGACACGGAGGCGGGACAGGAGAGGGACCGGGAACCAGGTTCCGGCCCCCAGGACGCTTTCGCTGTGTGTCCTGGGGCAGGTCACTACGCCTCTCTGTGCTTCTGTTCGGTCCTCTATTCAATGGGGAAATAATGCGCCCAGCCCGTGAGAGCACAGTGAGGGTGTGCGGCAGGGAGAGCATTGGAACAGTGCCTGCCCGTCACAGGCGGAAGGTGAGGTTTGCTCCGCGGTTATTAAGGGTTTAAATGTCGACTGATTCTGAATCCGCCAACAGAAGGTACGATCCCAAGGCTCCTGTTGGGCCTGTGGCCCTGGCCGCACATCAGAATCGGCCGCGAGCAAGTTGAGGGAGTGGCATATTCTTTCACTGCAGGTGGCCGGCCGGCCCTGGGAGGCCGGAAGGAGGAAAGCTACTGGGGGGCGGGGGGCTTACCTCGGCCACGACGGTGGAGGTGAAGGTGCTGCGGTCGTAGACCCAGCCGTCCACGCACGGCTCCGTGGCAGCCTCGCTCCCGTTGGTGGCCGTGGCGTTGGGCGCCAGGAGCTGCCACTGTGGGTGGCGGAAGCGGCGACACTGCTGGGGCTCCTGGTTGGGGCCCCGTGGGATGGAAATGAGCAGAAGGGCCTCCCGCGTGAGGTTCGCGGGGGCCTCAGAGCTGCTGTCCAGCATGTGGGCCCAGCAGCGGTGGCCCGGGGTGGCCGCCGAGAAGTTGTCCAGGAGCATGTGGGAGGGCAGGAAGACGGAGGCAAGGAGGAGGGGGAGCACCTGCAGGGTCTGGAAGAGGCCCACGCCCCCAGCTCGCTCCAGGAGCTCCGAGAACGCCATGGCCAGGGCGGCCGGCGCCCCGGCAGCTCTCCTGGGGGCGGGAGTCAGGGGGCCCGAGTGTCCGGCCTGCTGCCCGGAACCACCGGCGAGCACCGGCCCCCGGGCCCGGGTCTGCCTCGACCACCTCTCCGCACAGTCGAGTCCGGCCCGAGGTGACCCCGATGGCGTTACCCCGTTTCCAGGAGAGACCGCACGGATGCCCACTCTCCGCAGAGCGGACACTGAGCCGGGCTGCCTGGGCGCCTGGCTCTCCAGCCCGGAGTGAAAGGTCAGGCCGATTTTTAAAAGATAATAAGATGCGACGCCTGGTGTTACTGAGTTACCTCGTGGAGGCATCTCCACCGGCGCTGCCTCTGTTAAAGATCAACCTCCACGCGGCTCCTGGGGGAGAAAGTGCTCGGCAGCCCCGCGGGCGGCTCCGCGTGTTCCTGAATCTTAAACTCGCAGGGCCCTCCGCATGTGGCCCCTTAAATCAGGAAACGTCGGCCTAACCTTCACCATTTCAGGCCATTGCCAAAGCACGGGGGGAGGCCCAGGCAGGGCCCTCCTGGCTGGACTCGGGGGAGGCAGGTGGGGGGGGGGGGTCGGAGCTGGAGGAGGGCCCGCCCTGGCCCAGTCTCTCCTTACCTGTTGCCGCCTGCCAGGCAGCACTGGGAGCCCAGCTCGCAGGCCGCACTATTTTGGGACGCTTCTATTTTGAGGTTCAGGTTGCCTTAATTAGATTGTAAGCTTGGGGGGGTGGGGGGGCCATGGCTACAAGTTCCTGGCGTCCCGTGGAAGCCCCTCTGTGGGACCTGGAGCGGCCGGCGTGCGGGCCGGGCAGGAGTAAACACGCCCCCTGGGCCCAGCGTCTCAGGCCGCCCGTGTGGTGGGTGTGAGGAGGCGTGAGGCCAGCCTGGGCCCCGCTTCTCGGGGGCTGCTGTGTGCTCACATCCTGCCTCCACCCGCACTCACTGCAGCCAGGAGAACACCGGCTCAGAGAGGGCAGGCAGCTCGCCCACGGTCACACAGCCGAGTCAGGGTTCAAACCAGACTCTGAGGCCTGAGCCGCCCCAGCCAGTTTGGCTTCGAGGCTACAGCGTCGATCCACGGACGGAAGGGTCCCAGGTTTGATTCTGGTCAAGGGCATGCGCCTCCGTGGCAGGCTCGATTCTCGGCCCTGGTGGGGGAGGGCGTGCGGAGGCAACCAGTCGGTGTGTCTCTCACGCCGATGTGTCTGTCTCTCCCTCTCCCTTCCACTCTCTCCAAAAGTCAATGGAAACAAAGATCCTCGGGTGAGGACGAACAAAATGGACAAGGAAAATAAAGCCCGCTCTCGCCGATGCCCCGGGCCAGCTGCTGGGTGGCCTCGCGCCTGTCCCGGGCCAGACCTCGGCCTAAGGCTGGAATTCGGGGTCCTGGTCAGACGAGGGCCGGCCAGGAGCCCGGATGTGAGAGGAATCGGCGGTCAGTCCCGAGGGCGGCCGAGTGCTGGGCGGGGACCCTGAGCTCCCAGAACCTCCCCGGGGACGCAGGGAACTCGGCCAAATGGCATCAGCCAGGAAGCCGAGGGGTCGGGTGCCAGGCCCCAACGTCGCAGCGGGGCTGCTTCCTCACTCTGCTCTCCAGGCAGGAATTCACTGTACATTTTAAAATAGCAAATAGCTAGACCCGGGGAGAGAAGCCACTCACACTAAAGCACCGGAGGCCATCGGGCTTAGCCCAGACCTTCACCGGGCAGAGCTGTGCTTGAGGCGGGTGCACACACCCCTCCCAGGTGGGCGGGCGGGCCATCCTCTGAGCGGACGCCCCCCCTACCCCCTGCTGGCCAGGGCCCTGGCCTGGGGAAGGACACGCCTGGTGTTGCTGTTTCACACCTGCGCCCAGACCAGCGACCACAGGAGTTTCCGGGGCCCAGGAATCTGCATCCGCCACAAGCCCCAGGCGGTCCTGCTGCCCTGGGCCCCAGCCTTCCTGGCAGAACTGCTGGGCTAGAGGAGGCCGCTGGGTCCACGGCGGCGGGAGAACCCTCTACCCTTCTCCTCCCCGTGCTTTAAACAGGTTCCTCCTCCTGCCCTTTGCCGGCCGTGGGCGCCCTCGGCGTTGCTTCCTGCAGGGAGTCACGCCTCCCGGGCTTGACAGAAGGCTCCAGGAATTTCCAGCCGGCTCTCTGTGTCCAGGCCAAGGAGTTTTTTATGGGTATTTTCTGTTTTTTTTCTGGAGCCGCTGGGGGCAGGGCTTCCTACAGCCGCTGCGCCACCTGGTGGTCACAGCCGGGACTGCAGCATTTCCAGCATCGGCATCGGCTCATCCTTGCTTAGGCGCCCATCCCCCAAGGTTCCCAGGCCCCCAGGGGGAGAAGAGGCTTAAGGGGGGGGTGGGGGGGTGGGAGACAGGCAGCCTTAGACAATAGCCGCCAAGTCCTCCAAGTGTCTCGTCAAATTAATTGTTGTAAATTGAACCCTTGGTTCTCATTGAACCATAATTGCCATTGGGGTTGATTTTCCCAGCCAAGGGCTCCATCAATTAAAGCCAAGGCCAAGCCCAGCTGCCAAACGACCTTCGACAGTTCACCTCCCTCCTGAGACTCCAAGCTCCTCAGCTCTCCGTGGAGCTTCCCCGTAAGGAAGTAAGATCCAGTGACAATGAGTATTAGCCACTGTCATCGCCCCCAGCGCTGTCATCGCCCCCAGCGCCGTCATCGCCCCCAGCGCCGTCATCGCCCCCAGCACCATCATCATGCCAGCACCATCATCACCAGCACCGTCATCGCCACCAGCGCCGTCATCGCCCCCAGCACCGTCATCGCCCCCAGCACCGTCATCGCCCCCAGCACCGTCATCGCCCCAGCACCTCATCGCCCCCAGCACCGTCATCGCCCCCAGCACCGTCATCGCCCCAGCACCGTCATCGCCCCAGCACCGTCATCGCCGCCAGCACCGTCATCGCCGCCAGCACCGTCATCGCCCCAGCACCTCATCGCCCCAGCACCTCATCGCCCCAGCACCGTCATCGCCCCAGCACCGTCATCGCCCCAGCACCGTCATCGCCCCAGCACCTCATCGCCCCAGCACCGTCATCGCCCCAGCACCGTCATCGCCCCCAGCACCGTCATCGCCCCAGCACCGTCATCGCCCCCAGCACCGTCATCGCCCCAGCACCTCATCGCCCCAGCACCTCATCGCCCCCAGCACCGTCATCGCCGCCAGCACCGTCATCGCCGCCAGCACCGTCATCGCCCCAGCACCGTCATCGCCCCCAGCACCGTCATCGCCCCCAGCACCTCATCGCCCCCAGCACCGTCATCGCCCCAGCACCGTCATCGCCCCAGCACCGTCATCGCCCCCAGCATCGTCATCGCCCCCAGCACCTCATCGCCCCAGCACCTCATCGCCCCAGCACCGTCATCGCCGCCAGCACCGTCATCGCCCCCAGCACCGTCATCGCCCCCAGCACCGTCATCGCCCCAGCACCGTCATCGCCGCCAGCACCGTCATCGCCGCCAGCACCGTCATCGCCCCAGCACCGTCATCGCGCCAGCACCCCCTTTATTCTTCCTGTTTCTTTTCCAGTTGAAGTCAAAAGCATGTAGGACACAGCTGGGATCATGGGTCCGGCCCCTGCCTGCACTCCTGGAAGAAGCTGGGGTTGGGAGAAAGCGGGGCTCTTTCCTGGGCTCACAGATCAGGGTGGGGCAGGGCTGTGCAGGGTCTGGAGTCCTGCCTCCAGGTTCCATGCTTCTCCCACCATACCCGTGTGAATAGAACTGATGAGCCGCCAGAAAGTCCAAGGGACAATAACCTTAAGACGTCTAATTACCTTCCCGTCTAGAGAGCAGCCCCCCCCCCCCCCCAGGGAAGGAGGTATCGATGAATCACAACGGGAACAAACCAGGTCTCCCCTTCCCAGGGACTGGCTTCCTCCCCGAGGACATACTTTGGGGTCCTCCGCCCCCCAGTAACACCACGAGCTTAAGGTACGTCTGTCCTTCCTCTGGAGTTCTCCACAAGTCACTACCCCGGAAGTAGCTTAGATCCCCCGGTCTTAGACATTATAAAACCACATCTCTGCCAACGCTCCCAAGTGCACCCATGTGTATTTTGGGGGGCGGGAGGGTGAAGGGACCCATTCAGCTCAGTTCCCCGTTCTCTCTTGTAGCGCACATACTGTGAAAGCCACGGACACATGTCGGGAACGGAAGGAAAACCCCTTCTCTGGTGCCCTGGGCCCAACAGCCCCACAGCGAAGGGGGACCCACATGACCGCTGGCCTCCGTGTATTCAGACACATGTCGCCATAAACACAGACTTCGCTGTGCATTGAGAAGTTGTACGTGTCCATGGCAAACAGCCCGATGGGCCGGAATGTGGAAAATGACAAGTACATTCCTCCCCCACCACCTCCACCGCCCAGAGACAGCCGCCACCAGCAACGCGCACACTCCCAGCGGCGCCTAGAGCCCCTCCAGACACGTGCACTGGACTTTAACTGGTTGAACAGGCAGTAAGTTCACAGGGTTTAAAAAGAGAAAATGTACCATGAGGCCTGATGGAAAGGCTCTCCCCTCCCACCCCTCCCGCGGGGACCACACTCGCCACCCCCCTGAGGTCACCGCTCCTGGTTGCTCACGCAGCCTTTCAGATCTCCCTCCCACACAAGGACAGGTGGATGTGTTCTTATTTTACTTTCTTTCACACAGAAGGTAATTTTGCGTTTCTCTCCCCCATGTACCTTGTGCATCTGCAAGGCCCCCCTTCGTTTATAGTTGCATAGCACCCCATTGCCTAGACTTCCATAAACCACTTAACGGGCCTCCTGTGGACGGACTGGGTTGCATCTAACATTTTGATGTCAGACAACGCTGAAAGGTGTGCACTGCTTTGAATGTGCTGTTGAATCTGTGGGTGAAAGTTTCGGAAGCCAGGCTGCCTCCCGGGGGCACGAGGGAGCCGATGGCTTCAAGGGGCAGCCCCTCCGCCCTCCCCAGGGACACTCCTGCCCACTGCCCAGTCCCTACCATGGGCACCATCACCACACCTGGGGGTCTTGCCAGGATCACGGGTGACAAATGGCATCTCAATGTCGTCTTATATTTCTTTTGTTATGTGATTGAGCATCTATTAATATATTTAAAGTGTATTTGTATTTCTTTTTTCTACAAACTGTTTCTTCGTATGCTTTATTTTTTTCTTGTGTTTGTGGTTTCCTCGCCAATTTCTATAAGCCCCTTGTATGGTAGGCTGGCTCTCTGCCTGTGATAAAAGTTGGAAATACTTTTTTTCACTTTGTCTTTTGACTTTATCAGTTTGTTATTGCTGTTGTTGGTCTGTAGAGTTTTCTGGGTGCGACCGAATTTTCAGTCTTGTCTTTGTTGACCCTCGGACTTTGTATCGCAATTAGAATGGCTTCTCTCCACTCTGGCCGTGAAAGGATTCCTGCACGGTTTGTCCTTTTTCATCAAGAATGGTCGGTGAGTCTGTCACTTGCCTTTCAGCGCCTTGTTAAATCTACGAATCGGATGAATTATATTAATGAATTTCCTGAGTTACATTAATGAGTTTTCCAAAGAATGCGGAACTGCCCTCCCATTCCAGGGTGAGCGTTCTCTCAGGCAAGTGTGTTGCTCCTTTAAAGCACTGCTGGATTCTGCTTTGTTTGTTGTTGTTAATCCTCACCTGAGGATATCTCTCCATTGAGTTTTAGAGAGAGTGGAAGAGAGAGGGAAAGGCAGAGAGAGACATCCATGTGCGAGAACACGTGCCCCGCCCAGGGCTCAGCTGGGGAGGAGCCTGCCAGCAAGTTTCGTGCCCTTGACCGGAATCGAACCCGGGACCCCACTGAGCCAAAACGACTAGGACTGCTTTAATGTTTTATTTTGAGTTTTTCACATATGAGAAAAACTTCCTTTTTTCCTTCTTTCCTACAACCGTTGTCAGGTTTTGGTATCAACGTAATTCTCACGTCACTGAAGAGAATCTGGCCGCGTTCTCTGGCGCCCTGCCTCAGTTTACATAGGGAGGGTCCGTTCCTTCCTCTGCAGGCCGGACCAGGCCGGTCGCCTGGCCTGTGATGCATGGGGAGGCTCTGGGCCCGGGGAGAGGAGGCGGAAGGGGGTCTGAGCGGAGCTTGAGACTCCGGGGGGCGGGTTTCCCCAGACGGGCTGGTGTCTGAGCTTCATTTGCTCGATGGGCCCAGGCTGCTGTGCCCAGGCGTGGTCTCGGCCTCCCGTGCGCCTCCTCCCGCCAGCGTGAGCCCCGGCCAGGTGCCAGGCTGTGAGTCCAGAAACTCTTGGCATCTTCCACCCTCACCCTCCGCCGCCTTCCTCAGCGCCAGGCGGTTCACCCCCTGCCGTCTGCCTTCTGTTCATCCCCCGTGGTTGGTGGGAAGGGCCCCGGCCTCCTGGCCGCAAGCTCCCCGTGGGCTTCCTCTGGTGGCCGGAGCTCGAGGTGCCCCGCGGGGAAGTCAGAGGTGCCGGGGTGGAACAACCCGGTGTCACCTCCACCCTCCGCCCCCGGCCGCCCTGCTGCGCTGGTGGAGGCGCCAGCTCCCTTGGCCCTGAGTCTTGGAGGAACCGCCTGGTACGTCCCTGCTGGCTCCTCCCTTCCCGGCTCACTTCCCAGCTGAGGTCGCCTCCATACACCAGGTGAACCAGTTAGCAATGCCGACTGTTTTCCATAGATGGAGTTACACACATGTTGATATATATGCGATTTGATATTATGATATTTTGTTGTATTGACAACAAGCTTCAGAACTTTGTCAAATTTGCTTAAGGTGTTAACATCATAGATATTTTTATACTTAAAAATGTCGAATTTTGTGCCAAAAAAAGAGCATTTGCAGGAAGTTATAATTCATTATTTTGAAGAAAAGTGCTGAATACTTTGGGAAGCTTATGGTGAACATGCTCCATCTCAGGATACTTGTGAACGCTGGTTTAAACGCTTTAAAAGTGATGATTTCGATGTGGAAGACAAAGAACGTCCAGGGCAACCGGAAAAGTTTGAAGACCAACAATGACAAGCGTTATCGGATAAAGATGCGTGTCAAACTCAAAAACAACGTACAGAAAAATTAAACGTTGCTTAGCAAACAATTTCCGATCATTTATAAGCAATGGGAAAGATTTTAAAGGAAGGAAAATGGGTGCCACATCAACAGAACGAAAGACAAATGGAAAACCGAAAAGTCATCAGTAAAATGTTGTTTCAATGGCACGAAAGAAAGTCTTTTTTGCATGGAATTGTGACTGGCAATGAAAAGTGGATTTATGTTGAGAATCCCAAATGCACAAAGTCATGGGTTGATCCAGGTCCGCATCAACATCGACTGCAAGGCCAAATCGCATCGGAAAGAAGACAGTGCTCAGTGTTTGGTGGGATCAGGAAGGTGTGGTGGATTATGAGCTTCTAACACCAGGTGAAACCGTTAATACTGATCGCTACCAACAACAAGTAATCAATTTGAACCACGCTTTGATCGTGAAATGACCAGAATGGGCCAGAAGACACGACAAAGTAATTTTGCTTCATGATGACGCACCATCACATACTTCAAAACCAGTTAAAGGCACGTGAAAAGATCTTGCCTGGGAAGCATTAACCCGCCCGCCGTATTCCCCAGACCTGGCTCCTGCAGATTCCCACTTCTTCCGACCGATGGCACACGCGCTTTCTGAGCAGCACTTCAAAACGTACGAAGAAGTGGAAAGCTGGGTCTCTGAATGGTCTGCCTCAAAACAAGAAAAGTTCTATTGGGACGGTCTCCACAAATTACCTGAAAGATGGGGAAACGTGTAGTTTGAATAAAGCACTTTTGATGTTTCTCTTGAAATTACTGTGTTTTCTTGGATTACAAAATCCGCATTATTAACCGGTATACCTGGTCAGTGCTTACACTCCAGTATTTGTAGGAGCCGCACCCAAGGCAGGAAGCCCCAGCCCTCCGTACGGTGCCAGCAGCCCCCGGGACAGCGTGCAGGCACCGGCCGAGCCGTGGCGTGGCCTCGGTCATGCTCGGACCATCTCCACGGTGGGTGGCCGATGGGAAATGAGTCCGCCTCACAGTTAATGCTCCGGGAGCAGGAGCAAAACCCAGGCGCTCTGACTCAGAGCGCAGTCCCAGCCCGGCCACATCCCCCAGGGCGTCTGCTACGGGGGGGGGGGAGGGGGGGGGCGGCGGGCCGGCTGCGGAGAGGCTCCGAGATGTGACGTGCTGGCCCCGGGTGTCCCCTGCTGGCCTCTCTACACGGCCTGCGGCCATGTGAGGACCGTAACGCCTCGGGTCACCCCTGGCTTGTTTCTGCCCGACCCCACTCCCAGCTGCCAGCAGACTCGCTCTCGCATTTGTTCCAGGGGGACTGGAACCCCAGTGTGACTGACACTGTAGTGGGTTAAACGGTGGTCCCCAAATGTCTGTCCCTGTCCTAAGCTCCAGACCCGGGGATGTGACCTTACCTGGAAAGGATCTTGGCAGATGAAGTTAGCAGGTGAGGTTACGGGTCTAGGGAGGCGATCCCCTGGGTCATCCAGCGACAGGTGTCCTTACAAGACACACGTGGAGGCCTGGGGAGCACAGAAGGTCATGTGAGGGCGGAGCAGACTGGAGTCACACGGCCACAAGCCAAGGACGCCCAGAGCCCCCAGAACCTGGAGGACACGTGGCAAGATTGTCCCAGACGCTGGAGGGAGCGCGGCTCTGCAGACACCCGGATTTTGGACTGTGGCCCTCAGAGCCGTGAGAGATGAATGTCTGTTGTTAGCCACCCAGTTGGTGGCATTTTGTGACAGCAGCCCTGGGAAACCAATACACACATCTATTTGTTCCACTGGGTTCTCGAAATTATTATCCAGCTATTTCCCTCCATCTACCAAGACTCAGACCACACAGCAGGACACAGCGGACACATTAACTGTATGGGGGCTTGGGAAGGACCGAGGGAGGGCCTGTGTCTGAGGGTAGAGTGGACGAGGTGGGACAGGTATTTGAGGAAGTAGGACAGCATGTGCAAAGGTCCTGGGGCTGCGAGAGGAGAGATGGGAGAAGAGGGTCTGAGCCTCAGAAGAACATGTGGGGCCCTGGCCAGTTTGGCTCAGTGGATAGAGTGTCAGCCTGCGGACTGAAGGGTCCCAGGTTCGATTCCGGTCAAGGGCATGTACCTTGGTTGCGGGCACCTCCCCAGTAGCGGGTGTGCAAGAGGCAGCCGATTGATATTTCTCTCTCATCGATGTTTCTAACTCTCTATCCCTCTCCCTTCCTCTCTGTAAAAAATCAATAAAATATATTTTTAAAAAAAGAAGAAGAAGAACATGTGGGGATGGGGCAGGAATGGCGCTGAGCGGAGCCCACGGCTGGCCCTGCCCCCGGCTGATGAGCGGGTGCGAGCAACAGAGCCACGCAGTTACGTCCCATGTTTGAAAGGTCTTCTTGGCCACAGTGTGGGGATGGGCTTGGATAAGAAGGGCTGGAAAGAGGAAACCAAGAGAAGACGCCCCCAGAATGACCAGAAGTCCCTCCACGTAAGCTGTTCTCAGAGCTCGCTGGCACCTGAGCCTGTCGGAGCACTGAAGTGTCTCCTTGGGGCGGCCTGCCCTCGGCCCGGAGGGGCCTGGCGTGGTCACGTGCCGGGTTAACTGCTCAGCCTGTTAACCGGCGGGCGGGCCTCCCGCAGGCACACCTCCCGCCTTGAACGCCCTCGAGGCTCCCGGGTGGGAGAGCTTTCCAGCTGGGTCCCAGGAAGGCCACCCTGTCCTGGCCCTGAGCCACGGCATGAGGCACGAGCTGCTTGCACCGGAGGGAGACTCGACAGCTGCGGGAGCCTCTACCGTGACCCCGAGTGAACCCACGGGGCCGAGCACAGGCTGTGCAGATGCTGCTGAGTCATTCGGCCCCGACAGAACCGAGGGTCCCTGGGCACCTGCCAGGCGGGCTCCCTCCACAAACAGGCCTCACCTGGCGCTCAGGGGACGGTAGGCTCTGAACCCCAAGGCGCCTGTGAATGGCCACAGGACCTGGTCTGACCCAAGGCTCCCCCCAGGACAGAGCCAGCCCCACGGTTCTGAAAAGAGGTTACGCTCCCTCGCCCCCAAGCTGATGGGTGCCGCCCCGCCCCGCACTCCCCGGGGCTGGCCTGAGCCCTGGCCAGTGAGATGCTGGGCAGCAGGGGCCTGTGTGGGCCTGGGCTGGGCATAGTGCCTCCCTCGGAGGCCGCAGGGGCAGCTCTGTGCCAGCAGGGCCCCCACAAGCCCCCAGGGTGGCAGCAGAGGGGAGGCAGGAGGCTGTGGCTCCCCCTCTCCCCTTGCGACCCCAAGAGTGTTCCATGGGCCAGCAGCACCCGGGAGCTTGCAGAAGTGCAGGGCCTCGGGCCGGCCCAGACCGCCTGAGTCAATCTGCAGGCACCGAGAGCCCCGGGCACTCGTGGGCCCGTTCACGTTCAAGGCCCTGGCCCCGGCCACGCTCCTCCACAGCCACTGCCGTTCCAGCCCCTCCACCTCCTCAGTGGGTCCTCATTCACACCGCTGCCTCCTCACCGCCACCCGAGCTCCTTGAACTCCAGAGCGCACCAGCCCTGCGCTCAGCGTCCGCTGGAGGGAGGAAGGAGCCGCGTGTCAGAGAGGGGCCCGCAGCCCGCCACGGCACAGCAGTCAGTTTCTATTCTCCGCCTCATCAGGCGACAGCGCAGGGAGCTGGAGGGCAGGTGAGGGGATGGGGTTTGCTCTACTGCAGAGCCACAGAAAGACGCCCAGGCCAGGTGCCCCCACTGTCCCCTCCAGGCTCCCCACACCCAGGCACTCCTCCTCTTCCTGGGTCTCCACCAGCCGCAGACGGGACTCACGCAGCCACCAGGCTAAGGAGCCTGCCTGGAAGGAACCGGCCGGTGACCCTGACCGGGGACAGGAGGCCTGAGGCCCCACTTCTCAGGGTCTCCTGAGGCTCGTCATCTGGCTTCCAGGGCCTGGCGGTGAGCATGGGGTGGACAGAGCATACAGGACCTCTCCTCCCTCCCCAAATCCAAACGGACTGAGAACGCTGAGAAAAGGTGACGTGAGAAAGGAAGACGCGTAAAGATCACGGGACAGATGGACAAGGAAACCCACAGACCGAGGGCCCACACCCCACGCGGGAGGAAGAGAAGAGCTTTTGTAGACACGGAATAGCGCCAGGTGGGAGGCTGTGGGGTCGGGGGGAGGCCAAGGGCGTCGGTAGTTCCTGGAGGGGACATCAGCAGCACTGTCCTGCCAGCCACCCTCTCAGCACCCCTTAGCCGGCTCCAGTGTCTTCCCAGGGGCCAAAGGCGCAAGCACAGCTAACGATAGTTCTGAAACCGGGTGCAGGGGCCACAGGAAGAGCGGCACCCAGCAGCGAAGGGCCCGCACTGGAGAGCCCTCCGTTCAGAAAATCGGATCCACGCACTCCACTTGGCCATGGACCTCGCCTGCTGGCCCCACCTGACAACGACCATGGCGAGGGCCCTTGCCATCAGAGATCTCAGTCCCATTAGGGGACAGGAATTCCCACGTGGCCTAAGGAAGGACGTCCCAGCAAGCAACGGTTTTGTCCAGACCCCCCTCCTCTACAGATATGAACAGACAACCAGGAAACAGCCACGCTCTAAGGCAGTGGTTCTCAACCTTCCTAATGCCGCGACCCTTTAATACGGTTCCTCATGCTGTGGTGACCCCCAATTCATTGTTACAAATTGAACATAATGAAAGCATAGTGATTAATCACAACAACAATATGTAATTATAGATGTGTTTTTCAATGGTCTTAGGCGACCCCTGTGAAAGGAAGACCCACAGGTTGAGAACCGCTGCTCTAGAGCTAATGGGATTCCAGTGCAGCACCAAATCCACAAGCAGAAGAACCAGCTGGGGAGGTGAGTGAAGCAATGCAGCGAACAGAAGAAAAAGTGAAGTCATAGCTTATATTTTCAGAGAAATTCCTTTTTTAAGAACAGCCTAATGTGAAAAGGAAACTTTCTGGGCATTTGGGGACTTGCCACTTAGCAGGCTGAACGATGAAGCGGACACAGTGACCGGAAGTTCACAATGTGGGCATTTCCTACAACACCGAGTAAAGCACAAAGACACAAAAAATGTGAACAAAAAGTTACAGGACGCGGAAGAGAGACAAGGTTCTTCAATATCTCTCCGATAGACGCCGGAGAGAACACGGATCATAAGAGCTGAAATAACGGGGAAACTTAGAGAAAAAAAATATCTCTGAGCCGAATTTTCAGACCGCAAGGTCCCAGTAACTGCTGAGCAGGAATAACGAGGAAACGACACACACTCGGTGGGACGTCGACACTCCCACCACAGAGCTGGGCTTACACCTTAGGCTCCTGCGCGACTCTGGCATGACAAGGGTGGCCTTGGCCTTCCTCGTCCGCCCATCGTGACTTCAACTGCAAACCTCATTGAGGACTGGGCACGACGGCACTTACTAGAGATATAAAGTGAACCACAGACGTAGACCCTGACCTCACACAGCTCGGTCTGAGGGACAGGCGAGGAGACGGGCATCGCTGGACAGCAGTGAAGGACATGGGGGCTGGAGCCAGACCGCTCAGTGACTTGGGACAAGGGACTTAACCTTTCTGTGCCTCAGTTTCCTTCTCTGTAAAATGGGAATAATAACAGCAGTTCCTGTCGCCCAGGTTGTTTGGACACTGTAAGTGAAGCCCTTAGAACAGTGACTTGCACATAGAAGTCACTGCATCACGTGAATATTCGACAAAGGCCTACGGCAGTGATTTCTGCCAAAAAGCAGGGGCCCCGGGGGAATAAAGGAGGAGCCCGACCCTCCCCGTGGGGCCGGGCGGCTGAAGGTGAGCGGGTTGCCTGGGTCCGGCCTTGGTGCAACCGGGTTTCAGATCTGGAGGCACTTGACCAAGTTCCGACACCTCCTCTGCGGGGCCAGGGCCCCTGCCGCCCGGGCAGCTCATGTAAGGACACGGGGCCTGCAGCCCGGGGCCGGCTTGTCACCCGCCGTCTGGGTGATGCGAGGAGCGCAGTGCCACCAGCGCACGAGGGAAGCCGCCCGCCCTCTGGACTTTTCACATCGTATTAGGTAGCTGTGCGCACCCACAACCTGATTTCTTTCCAGCTCATCACACGCCCTCAGCCTGAGGCCACAGGCCGGCGTCTGTGGGCAGGAGGGCCGCCTGCAGACCTGCAGAGAGGCCGGAGCTCATTATAATGGTGCCTTTGAGATGGTGGACGTCAGCAGCTTCTAGGGAAGATGGTGGCCTGAAACCTCACCAGGCCCCCCACTTGGTCCGAGAGGTCAGCAAAGGCCCTGGGCCCAGCACTGAGCCGGGAGCCGGGAATGCTCCGTGCCGTGGACCCGTTTCCTGCTGCTGCTGTGATAGTGACGCCAACATGGAGGCTGAAAACACAGGTCTCCTCTGAAGCCTGGAGTCCAGACGTCACTGTCGTGTCCCCGCAGAATGAAGGCGACGCAGGGACGCTCCCTCGAGGCTCTGGGACAGCCTGTCTCCTCGCTGTTCCGGTTCTGGAACTGTGTTCCGCACTCCCAGGGGGCACCCGCTTCGAGGCTCACTGCCGCCTTCTTTCCTCAGTTCCCCTCTGCCTCTCTCGCAGGGACACTGTGAGCCCAGTTAGGGCCCATCGGGATAATCCAAGATAATCTCCCTTAATCTCCAGAACCTTCGCTTAATCACATCGGCAAAAGCCCCTTCTGACATGTGAGGTGACTGTCAGGTTCCAGGGATGGGGGCCTGGAGCGCTTTGGCTTCGAGGCGCAGGGGCTGGGATCTCCTGTGACCCCAGGTCTCTGCAGTAGCACCTCCAAGTTGGGGGCAGGGAGGGCACGGCCAGAGCCTAGCTCCCGAGCTCACAGCGCCCCCTGCGGGCACCTCCTGCCATGCCTACTGACCCATTTGTCCAGGTGAAGGCTGGGCAGGTGGCTGCTGAGTCACGCTCCCAGCCTCCTCCTGGTCCAAACCCAAGGGCTGTCCTGGTGTTCCCGGGGCAGCTGTTGGGCAGGGAACAGCCTTGTCAGAAACCCAGTTCCTCGCTGAGCTTCCAGACGCACCTTCCAAATCTTACTCCCTGGACAGACGCAGCCGAATCTGACAACCATTTTTAGGGTGAACTGATTAATGTTGGTACCATTTACCTACTTAGTTAATTAAACCCCTTTAAACATCTCAAGCTGCAATCAAAGTTTATTATATTCCATTTTCGGAGTTTTTCATTATCCAACTGACAAATCTTCCCGGGCCCTTACGTGATTCTTATCAATCAGAAGCACTAAACTTACAATTAGGGTGACTTTTAAATATTCAAAGACTGTTTACCACCTGAGCGAGATTTCAACTTACAACCGCAGGTCAAAATCAACAACTCAAGAGCACGTTTAAAATTAGAATCGCAAGTCTGACGTTAACACTCAAATATGCCCAATTCTCTTAAACTTTGGAAGTTTGGGGTTTTTTTAACCTCCTCCTCCTCCTTCTTCTTTTGGTTAATCCTCACCTGAGGATATTTTTCCATTGATTTTTAGAGAGTGGAAGGGAGGGAAAGACAGGGAGAAACATCAGTGTGAGGAAAATACATCGATTGGTTGCCTCCTGCACAAGCCCTGACCAGGACCCGGGCCGGGAGGAGCCTGCAACCAAGGTCGAACCCAGAACCCTTTAGTCCGCGGGCTGATGGTCTATCCACTGAGCCACACTGGCTAGGGCAGACCTTGTAAGTTCTTAAAGTGCCAAAGACACGAGGTAGATTTCTGAGCTGAACGCAAAAAGAGGGGTGCGACCGTTTTCTCTAGGTCACCATCACTGGACTCGACGCCAACAAGCACACGGCTGCTCCCTGGGGCCCGCCCTCCCGGCTGGAGGAGGGCTCTTCTCCAGGTTCTTTCCCAACCCGCCCGGAGCACCGCACGTCGATTCTGACGTGAGTTTTCTTTCCGTTTTGTGAAGAGTCCACCACATCTCTCCACTCAGGGAGTGTTAACGGCGGAGCCTCAGAAGTTAGGCCCCGTCCTTGCCTTCGGCTAAGAAAGGATCCAGAGCCAAGGACTCTGGCCTAAGACAGGTATTTAGGGCGTCCCCGGGGCAGAAGTGAGCCAGCTGGGCTGGTGGGCTCGGAAAAAGTTACCGAGGCCGACGCAGGCCCCTGGGCTTCGGAGAAACAAAGGCAACGGCAGCTCACCTGGGGGAGAAGAGGTGCTGGCATGTTCCAGAGAAAAGAGAGCGCCTGGAAGGAGGCGGGAGGGGCGGGGAAGGCACAGCCGGCCCAGGTGGGGGTGGGGGAGGGGGAGGGGAGGAAGGGGGGAAGGGGGGAGGAAGGGGGGGTGGGGGGGAGGCCTGGGTCCTTCCTCTGGAGGGTGTTATCTGGTTTCCACCGGCGGGATCTCGGGGGCGGTCTCAGGGGCGGTCCCAATGGAATATGTGTCCGCTTTCCAGGTGTGTCCCCTCAGGGTCCTGGTCTCTGCCGATCGGTCAGCGCCAGGCAGGGCCATTCCTCACGGCACCTGGCCCTCAGGCGGCCATGGCCTCGCTTCCCCTGGCTTCGCCGCTCTCACCTGGAGCTGAAGCACAGCCGGGCGTGGACGTTACCTCCGGCCCTGTGGGCGGCCGGCCCGAGCCTGTTCCTCAGACTGGATGCTGGGCAGGACCTCAGTCCCGAGGGCTCACTGCTTACGGGAGTGGTCGTGCAAGGGCTCCCCTCCGGCCCCCTGTCCCCCCCTACGAGGGGTAGCCCCGGGACTGGCGATATGTTGGGGAGGACGGCCGCCCGGGGTGCGGCCTCGCCTCTCACAGGGGTTTTCCTCTGGTTCTGGCCGCTGCTCTGCTCGGCACCGGGACTCCGACTGGTGCCGTCCTGCTCGGGGCCTGCGTTCCTGCTCCGCCAGGCCCGTCTCACCGCCTGTGCCATGGGGGAACGGGGGTGGGGGGGTTAGGGCCGTTCCAGTTTGGGGCTCTGAGTAGAGGGCCCCGGGTGCCTGGTGATGCCGCGTGAGCACGCGCACTCACTTCCGTTGGGACACGCCAGGGCGGACTGTGGGCCAGGGCGGACTGTGGGCCAGGGCGGACTGTGGGCCAGGGCGAGCCTGTTGAGCTTCCTGGACTTCCCTTCTCCACAGTCGCCTGACGCACGCTACCTCCCCGCTCCTGAGAAAGCAGGCCCGGCCCAACGGACCAGCTGCCCGGCCTGGTCCCCACCCGCCTGGCACCGCCCTTCGGAGCTCACAGTTTGGAACGGCCCCTCAAACTCCGTCTCCTCCACAGCCTCCAAGCGGCCATGTGCCTGGGGCTGTGCTGCCCCTGAGGGTGCAGCTGAGCAGGCAGGGGTTTCACTGCGGGGGGCGGGGGGGGCGGGGGGGGCAGGCCGGGGGTCACGGAGGACGTGCTGCGGTCAGGGCCGGGGCTGGTGTAGGTAACTCCCTCTCAGCAGCCTAAGGTCCCGGACACCAGGATGGCTGCGACCGGGAGGGGGAGGGTGGGCTCCAAGCAGGGACATCTCACATGACGGACACTTTGGAATGTAGTGCCTATGCCCGCCCCCCCACCCCCCTCCCCCTCACACACCTTCTGCCCAATATTTTAACCCTTCGCCCCTCAATCAGCCACGTAGCCGGTGATTCCCGTCTCCGGAGAACACAGGCCATGGAGACGGCCCAAGCACAGAATAGAACACGCTTCTTTCGCAGGACAGACAAGAGCGCACATAAAGGTTCCCTAGACCTGACTTGGAAATTTACTCTCGTTCTAAAAAGCACTCATTTGCAAGGATTTTCAATTTAGAATATTTACAGGAACGATTTCCCGAGGACTTAAAGATGCCGATTTTGATTACAGAGGGAAGAGTGGAGGCGCTGCCATCCGCACGCTGGAATAATTGCCAACTGAATGGCGCCAACAGCAGAGCCATGGTTTTATGGGCAAACAGATTTCTTAAAGCAACAGCAAAGGCCCGAGTGGAGAGTGACTTTGAACGTCCTGATTGCAAAGGCATTTGCCTCCTCCTTGCTAAAACACTTCGCATTGCCAGGGCACACGAGCCCGAGAACATGGCAACAAGCATGTTATTAAGTGAATTTTTAAAAATATATATTTTTACTGATTTCAGAGAAGAAGGGGGAGGGAGAGAGAGAAACATCAATGATGAGAGAATCATGGATCGGCTGCCTCCTGCACGCCCCCGACGGAGGATCAAGCCCCCAACCCGGGCATGTGCCCTTGCCTGGAATTGAACCCGGGACCTTCAGTCCACAGGCCGATGCTCTATCCACTGAGCCACACCAGCTGGGCTCAGCACATTTTCCTTTGGTGCCTATAGACCTCCAGGCTGGCTGCCAGCACTGACGGGCAGTTCTCCCCTGGGGTCAGCGGGACGCAAGTCCAGGTCAGAGCCATGTCTGGGATGTGGGTCTCAGTCCAGGGGCAGGCAGGGGTCAGCCCAATACCCACACATAGCCGGGGGGCCAGGAGACCGAGGGCCTGGGGACTCTCTCACCACCAGGGCCAGTGTGCTGGTCGGCCAGGCTCCCTCCAGGCCTCTCTGCGCCAGAACAAGGTGTTCCCTCCAGAAACAAGGCCAGCAGGTGCTGCCTCGCGGCCGAGAAACTCCGGGAAGCCGCTCTCCCTGTGATGCAAAGCCACCGCTGGGGCCTTCACTCCCGAGAGGACAGACCTTCACTCTCTGGCACAGGGTGGGTGGGGACATGGGGGTGAATGTGAGGGCTGGAGGCGGCTCCTGTCCCAACAGGATCCTTACACCCGCTGCTCAGGCTGCAAACTGCATCTCAGTTTAGAGAAGAGTTTGGCCGCATCTGATGTTACAAAGACGCACATACCTTCATCCCAACCTACAGACAGGCCTGCAGGGAAGCAGCAGGGTGGGAAGAGACAGAAGAGAGAAGAAAAGGGAGAGTATGGACCAGAGCCTGGGGGCGGGGCAGGAAGAGGAGGGTAGGAACCCTGCATAAGCTGAGGATCGGTAGCTTAAATCACTTGGGGGGCTCTGGGCTGTAATGGGGGGGCCCTCCCTGCCCAGCACCTGGCTGGGTTTGGGGCAGGGAGGTATTGGCTGGTGTGTTTGCTAAAGGAGATGGCGAGGGTGTGGGCCTGGGTTGCTGGTTTGAATATCAAGCGTGCACTCACAGGGGGTCGTCTGCTCGCTCTAGGAATGAGCTCACCCGGGGGAGGCTGGCTCTCCAGAATCAAAGCCCCAAATGCCAGAGTATCAAGAACACAGAAAAGAAGAGAAAACGGTCAGCACGGTGGTATGTGCAAATGATGACGTAATACTCGGCCTTTAAAAAGGAAGGGCATTCATGGATGGCCTTGAAGGCGTTATGCGACGTGAAGTAAGCCGGACAAGAAAGGGCGAACACTGTATGATCCAATTTACACGCGGTCCCCGGTCCCGGAGCAGTCAAATCCCAGGAGACAGGAAGCGGGTGGAGCCAAGGCCTGGGGAGGGAGAACGGAGTTGGGGTTACGGGGACAGGCTCCTGTTAAGGACGATGAGAAGGATCTGGAGGTTGACGGTGGTGATGGCTGTACAACCCTGTGACTGTATTTAACTCCACTAAGTGGTTAAAACGCTAAATTCAATGTTATGTATATTTTACCACCAAAAAAAGCCTCTTAGTGTTGAAAAGCTTCTTTCACACATAAATGTACGTGGTTTCTTCTGGTGGTTCCCAGCTGCCTTCTACATGTGCCTGGGATCGTTTCTGAAATTACTAACATTTTCAGAACATATCAGATAAGACACAAAATAAAACAAAACAGCTAGTGCTTTACGAGGTTCTTCCTGAGGTCGACGAAGGCCCGTCTGACCAGGAGCCTGGAGCAGAGCCTGAGGTTTTATGCCTTTTTCTGGTCACCCAGTGAGGACCCGCTGTCACCTTTAGCTCTGACACACGCACCCAGAAGCCCACAGCGCCAGCTCAAGCGCACCCCACCCCCACCGACGGGGCGTGAGGGACTGGGGCCTGGCTGCCGCCCTCAGAGAACAAGGGGTGTTCCAGGAGGCCGAGTGCCTGTAGGGCTCGCAGCATGGGGTGAGGGCGGGGTGGGGAGAACAGAGCAGAAATGGGTAAGTTCCAGGCGGGAGGCAGCAGCGAGGCCTCTGGAAGGACTCCTGAGACCAGATGCTGGCGTCAGCAGTCAGCCAAGGGGACAGGGAAGCCGCTAACTGGGTCCCACAGCTTCCTGGGAAGACGCCGGCCTCAGGGAGGGTGAACCGTTAGGTGTGCGTTGGGCAGAGACGATCTCAGCGAGGGAGAAGCTGGACAAACTGGCAGGTTCCCGGCAGGGGACCCGTCCCCAGCGAAGGCACCTGGGGAGCGAGGGGAGCGGTGGGCAAGCCAGAGAGGGACTGCGGGAGGTTGGCTCCAGGGCATGTCGGGCCTGTCTCGCCCAGCCCCACCCCACCAGCCACCTTCTAATTAATTTCCTTCCAATGTGCACGAATTCATGCACCGGGCCACTAGTAAAAACGTATTTGTTTAAAAAAAATCATACGTTTAAAAAGTTGTTAAAACTTGGAAAAGAAAATCCTTTTTACAAAAAGGAAAGCTCTAAAGTTGGGGTGAAGGAAGAAGGAAATGCACACCATCCTCAGACGACTTCCCTTCAGCCCTTCCGTCCTTCCACCTGGGACCCGGGCCTTAGGACAAAGCAGCACGGCCTCCTCAGCGGGGCAGCTGCCGCCCCCACCCCCACCCCCCCAGAGTATGCCCCGCCTCTGGTACCATTGGAGCCTCACAGTCGATGGGTCATCACCAAGGACCTCTCTGGGCCCATTTGACGAGAGCCCACCAGTCAGAGGGCTGGGCCCCAGGAGCCATTTTAAGGGAGACACTCATCTCTTTACTGAGGCAGGGCCGGGTGTGTGTGTCAGAATTTGGTAAGGTCGAGTGTTTGTTTGTTTGTTTGTTTGTTTATTTAAATATGTTTTTACTGATTTCAGAGAGAGAGGAGGGAGAGGGAGAGAAAGATAGAAACATCAATGATGAGAATCACTGATCTGCTGCCTCCTGCACACCCAGACTGGGGATGGAGCCTGCAACTTGGGCACGTGCCCTGGCCAGGAACCGAACCGTGACCTCCTGGTTCATAGGTCGATGCTCAACCATTGAGTCAAGCCAGCCAGGCTCAGGTGTTTATTTAAACGAGGTCATTGCATCTGGGTCTAACTTAAAAGTTAGTGCCCTGGCCAGGTAGTGAGAGGGTCATCCTGTGCACCCAAAGGTTGCAGGTTCAATTCCCATCTGGGCACTTACCTGGTTGTGGGTTCAATCCCCGGTCAGGGCACATGTGGGAAGCAACCAGTTGATGTTTCTCCTTCTCTCTCTCTTTCTCTTTCTCTCTCTCTCTCTCTCTCTCTCTCATCAATGGAAACATATCCTGGAGTGAGGATTAAAAAAAAAAAGTTGGGAAGTTCTTTACATTTTTCATACCTTCTCTGGTCCGCCTCCTGATGATATGTCACCAAAACGAAGGCCTGAGGAGAGTTTCCTTCCAAAAATCTGTGTTTTGCTGGAATTCCTCAGTATCTTTGATAACTACCAATCCGCACATGCCTAGCTCAGCCTTCTAAGACCCTCACCTCCTCCCAGGATAGTCCCACCTTTGGCTCTTTGTGAAAAGACTTCGTACCTCACGGCTCCCAGAGTTTCCCATCATTGCTAGCACTGGCAGGAGCCAGCAGCCTCAGGGCGTGTGGCTTGGGACCCCCCACCGACCTGAAGGGAGAATGGGACCTTCCCTTCTCAGCTCTCAACGGCCCTGACCCTCTGCCTCATCCTCATGGCAGCACCTGCTCTTCCATGACTGCTGAGACACACGTACTTACATGTTCCCTTCTCTGGTGTCTGCCCACCCTGGGCGCACCCAGCTGTCCAGGCTAGGAGGGCAGGGCTCTGACATCTGCCCACCACGCACACGCTGGCCACACAGGCGCTCGCTGTGTCACTGGAGTGAGGAATAAAAAAAAAAAGCTGGGAAGTTCTTTACATTTTCTCTCGCCGGGGAAGGTGAGGAAGCGCCTCTTTCGCCTTTAATCAGGCCCTTCCCGGCCTTCTCCGCTCCCCATTCTCCCCGAATGAGCTGGGAGAGCTGACAGAGGCCCAGATCCCCATTCCGCTGCCAGTGCGTCCCTGGGTCCTGTTGGCAGAAAAACCCAATGAGGACTGTTCTGCCCCAGGCTGTGATCTGCTCTGCCCCACGACACGGAGCCGCGGCTTCATAAAAGCCCCCGAGAGGTGGCAAGGCAGCCGACGGCAGCCTCTGAGCCTTGAGTTCTCCACAGGGGGTGGGGGCGGGGGGGCGGGGGGGCGGGGGGGGCGGGGGGGAGCCCCGCAGAGCAGGGATGCAAGAGGCCTGGGCTCAGGGAGGCTCTGCATCAGAACCAGAGCTGCGCCTCAGGGGGCACTGCGGGGGGGGGGGGGGGGGGATGTAAAACGTCCTGCAGCGGGTGAGTCACCCCCTTCCCTTCCCGCATGACTTCCAACCATCCACTGGGCTGGATTTTAGATCATAAAACCACTGTCATTTTAAAAGGTTAAGGAATTACAATCATTCTGAATTGCATTCAGCACCTGACATCGTTTTACATGATTGTTATTATTTCTGTTTAATAAACACTAAACTTTCGAGGACTCTCCTGGGAAATGAGGGAAACTTGCACTTGGTCGTGTTTCTGGGACTCAGTCGCCCACTGGGGAAGCCACGGCGGCAGCAGGGACACCGCTGTGGACATTCGAGCCGCCGATACAGCGCCTGGGCACTGAGCACGCACAGCTCCGGGGCCACAGTGCCAGCCTCGGGCGTGTGGCACCCGGGCAGCTGGGTCGCCCAGAAGAGGCTGATCAAACAAGGTCATTGAGCATAACGGAGGCCATGGCTCGCTGCCGGGGAGGGCGTGACAAGTCTGGGCAGGAGGCGGCGGGCATGAACCCTGCGGCGGGGGGGGGGAGGGGGGGGGCTGATACAGAGCCGGTGATGGGCACACCCTCGGGCTCTGTCCACGGAGAAGGCCGGCAGCACCGCAGTGAGCATGCCCAGCACCCAGATCTTGGTCCCTCCCGCTGAAAGGAACCAGGGCTTCTTGGGAAAATGGCCAATTTCAGGCTTGAGGCAGGGAAAGTAAAAGGTGAGCCTTTAACACCTTTTGTGCCAAAAATAAGGACATGCTCAGAAGTTACTGGGGATAAATCGAAAGGGCAGAGGAGCCAGTTCTGAGGGGCTCCCGCGAGCTCTGAGGTCATGGGGATGCTACAGTAATGGTAACAGATAATAACATGTTGAATAAGGACAAACACATAGAGCTATAAATGAATGAATACACAAATGAGAAACTTTTCTTACCCTAAAATGCCAACTAATAAAAATAGAGGGAAAGATGAGGTTAGAAAAACTATCTTTGGACAACCATTATAGTTGCTCATCACTCAGCCCAGAAGTATCCCGATGGTAAAACTAGTCGGTGAACATTTGAGGGAGGGATCGTTACGTGGTCTCACAGTGCTTCCCCACAAGGGCACAGGGCAGAAGCCTGGCGGACACCACCTGAATCGGGTGATCAGAGTCGCCAGGCACGTCACCAGCCGCGGAACAAACCCAACTTGTCCTCTCCGATGGGAGGCAGAGAGAAAACCAAAAGGTCTGTGGAATTCCTGCCCAAAACTCATCACCTGACGCTAATCGAAAGGAAACAGCGACGAACCCTCTGGGAGAGACGATCCACAGAACGGCTGACCTGTACTCTGCACACGTGTCAAGGTCACGAATGTCAAGGAAAGCCTGAGACGCTGTCACAGGCGGAAGAGACTGCAGACACGTGGCAACTAAACTCGACCTGTGGTCCTGGGCTGGGTCCTTCGTCTGCAAAGGACATCACTGGGCCCTGGCCGGTTTGGCTCAGTGGGTAGAGCGCCAGCCTGTGCACCGAAGGGTCACGGGTTCGATTTCTGGTCAAGGGCACATAACAGGGTTGCGGGTTCATTCCTGGCCCCAGTCTGGGCATGTGCGGAAGGCAACCAATCGATGGGTCTCTCACATTTTCCTCTCCCCCGCCCCCCTCCCTTCCGCTCTCTCTTAAAATCAACGGAAAAAAGATCCTCTGGTGAGGATAAACAAAACAAAACAAAAATGTGCCCAAGAAATCCAGGCTAAAAGCAAATGCGAGTGGGAACATTATTATGAAAGAGGGTGGAATTTAAGGTTAAAAGCACTGATTAGGAAAAAAGGAACACTGTGTAATCATAAAAGTTACCTTTGAGGGAAACAAACAGGCCAGTGCTCAACCTGCATCCATAAGACAGCAGAACAGATAAACACTATAAACAAACCACATCCCGCATGTGTACACACACATAACTCATCAGCCCGCACACGGGCACATATATGCACAAGTGTGGTGGGGAAACGTCAACATACAAGATAAGATACAACAGAGACCTTCATCGAAGAGAAGTAAGGAGAACTCCGATCACCTGCCAGGGAAATGCGTTTCCCCGCGTCCACGGGACGTGCTCCTGTGTTCGGTCAGAAAGGAAACCTTGGAAATATTCTTAGCACGGAGGCGTCACAGACCACATCCTCTAGACCAGGGGTGGGCAAACTTTCTGACTCGAGGGCCACAATGGGTTCTTAAACTGGACGGAGGGCCGGAACAAAAGCATGGATGGAGTGTTTGTGTGAACTAATATAAATTCAAAGTAAACATCATTACATAAAAGGGTACGGTCTTTTTTTTTTTTAGTTTTATTCATTTCAAACGGGCCGTAGTTTGCCCACGGCTGCTCTAAACAGAATCCAACGCGATTAGGGATGGTTAACACAGGGAGGACCAAACACGTTTAGACACTGAAAGGTAGTTTCCTAGCTTACATTTGGCTTAAAAAGCAATTTTTTTAAATCAGTGACATACTATCTTGAAAACAAAGAATAAGAGGACATGTCATTCCAGAATCTACGCAAATCCTCAAAAAAAATGATACTCAGAGGAAATTTTATTCCTTTAAATGCTTTTGTTATTCGGGTAGAACAGTGGAGAATAAAATAACTAATGTCTTCATATTCATCATAAGAAATTAGGACAGGAAGACAAATGTACTCAAAAGAAACCAGGAAGAGGAGGCTGACCGAGGTGAAAGGTGACACGGACGGACGGGAGGGATGGGCCGTGCCAGCCGGGGCCATTCCAGACTCTACCCTGGCCCTTGGGGCACGGAGAAGCCACCAACAAGGCGATGCGAAAAGAGGGTATTTCCTTCAAAAATGGCTCTGGCTGTGGGGCGGGGAGAGACTGGAGCGCGGGCAGGATGGACAGAGAGACAAGGTTGCCCAGTGGCCCCAGCAAGTGGGATCCCACAGAGGGCGATGGGCGAGCTGTGCGGCTGGGGGCGGCGCCGCCATCCTCAGGGGAGGCTCCCCATGGATGGGAGTCAGCTGGCCTCCAGGGGACCCGCGTGTGTCTGTCACCAAGACCCTTCAAGTGAGTCCCCGACGGGCGCATGGGGGGCGAGCGTGTGAAAGTGGGTGTGCAGGTCGATTTTCAAAAGGAATCGGAGGCCACGCCGGGCGAGGGGTGGCCGCCAAGCAGACAAGGAGCAGACAAGGAGCAGTCGTTGATGAAAAGCGCGGTTCTCTGGACGCATCGCTGTCCACAGAGGCCGGGGGGGCGGAGGGGGGGGCGAAGGAAGACCCACAGCTAGATGCCACGCTGCGCAGATGGGACGGCCAGGGACAGGGCAGGGACACTGCTTGTGGCCCTGAAACTGCAGGGCCCCAGGCTGGCCCTGCGCCACTGCGAAGAGGGATTTGGCCCCTCCTGTTTGGGGGGCCTTCAGGGGCGCCCATGAAACCCCTGAGGAAAGGTGACCAGCTGAGTGGACTCCACGGAGCTTGTGTCGGGAAAGACCCTCCTGTCTTCCTGCCTGACATCTGGTGGCTCCTTCCGGGGTCGTACCTACCAATGGGAGTCTCCAAAACGGCTGGCACTGAACTGATGGCCCCAAACCAGCACAGCTCCCCAGCCCCCCTCTGGCTGGCAGCCACCGGTACCCATGGCAACCGGGCTGACCACCCAGGAGGCTGCAGACCACCCTGGAAACAAGGCCACGGGGGAGTGAAACCAAGGGCCATGTGGGTCCGGCTTGTGTGGGGCGCCCCCAAGTGGCCGGTCAAGGCAGAGACCCATGAGTGTCCCACAGACCAAGACTCAGGGATTCTACAAAAGTGGCCAAAGCCAGGCATTTCCTGAGCATGCCGCCATGGCGATATGACTGCCCGCGGCAGGGCGCCCACCCTGGCATTCTGGCAATGAGTGTGCTCTGCACTGGTCTGCTTGTTCATCCGTACGTGCAATGAGCCCCCTACTCCGCTGGGCGCAGGGCCCGCAGGGCCCGCAGGGGAGAGCGAGCTCCTGCCTGGAGGAATGTGTATGACGCCCAAGCAAGTGTGTCTCGTTCCCTGGGGTGAAACAGTTCAACTACTGATTTAAAATCACAATTTTCTAGAAAAACGAAAGCAGAGAACTTATGGAGGAGCATGAACAATGTACAAGTTGTTTTTAAAGGTAAGACGGGAGAGTTCCAAGAAAGCTCACCCTTGGGCAGGTCACTCTGAGCTCCTCGGCCCTCCCAGGGGCACGTGCCCCTCCGGTGTTGATGCTTCTGTGGAAACAGCTGAGCGCGGGCCTGGGCTGTAGCATCAGGACCGGGTTTGCGTCACCTGTCGCCAGCTGTGTGGCCCTGGGTGAGCTGCTCACGCTCTCTGATCCTGCAGCTTCCTCTAGAAAATGGAGATTATACCTATTTTCCACAAGGCCGAGAAACCCTACACTCACTCCTAAGCCTCTTCGGAATCCCAGACGACGATTGATTCTCGCTCTTTGGGGTAACTATGCTCGATAAAGTCCCTGCGAACACGAAATTATCAAATCACGAAGCTCTGCTCCCAGCGGAAATACACGGTGAGGGTCCCGCCAGCCTCTGGTCACAACGTTTCATCGACTCATCAGTACACAGCCTTGTTTTAGGTGTGTTTCTGTTAAAAAAAAAATGCCACCTTCCTTCATAGATGCTGTTGACTCATTAATATCCAATTCCCAGCAGCAGCTCATGCGGCAGCTCATCCAACACAGATGCTTCCCCGGGGGCAGGCCCGCCCCGGTGCTTGGGGACACCAGACAGCACTTCAGCACAACCCCGGGGCCTTTTCAACAGTAAAATCACCAAGAACAAGTGCAAACAGGCAAAACCGTGGCACCAAACAGACTTTGCAAAGGGCCCTCATTTGCAGTTCGAGAGGGGAAAGGAGACGGGCTCGGCCGGTTCCACCTCCGGCCCCGCCAGGGTGTGCTGCTCCTTGCAGCGTCTCAACTACTTTTAAACTTGAATAGTTCTGTTCCTGGGATGACCTGGGAGCAAGGCACCTAGGAGCAAGGTTTTAAGGGGGCTCTCACTCCTTTTAAGACATGCCCTGCACTAGCCTGACCCTGAGATTGGCGCCTCCTTAAGTTTTATGCCTTGGGGGCCTCTCCCGCCCGCCTCTCCCTGGGCAGTCCCTGCTGGACATGTCTTTGCTGAGCACGACGGGCTGGAATGAGTCTCCGGGTGCATCTGCGCTGGGCTGTCCAAACCCATTGAACCGCTCGTTTAAAATGGGTGCATTTCATCAGATGCAAATTATATCTCATAAAGGTCATTTCACAAAATCCATTCCACTTCAGGTTCTTCTGTAAGAAGCCCCAACAGTGTCTATCTGATGCTCACATTCATCAACTCTAAAGAGAGAATTTAGAAAAACGTGGTTGGTTGTAAAATGAAACCAAGATAAAGCCTTAAAAATGGTTAAAGTCCAGCCGGTGTGACTCTGGTTGAGTGCCGACCTAGGAACCAGGAGGTCACATGCCTGGGTTGCAGGCTCAATCCCCAGGAGGGGGCGTGCAGGAGGCAATCGATCAATGATTCCCTCTCATCATTGATGTTTCTATCTTTCTCTCCCTCTCCCTTCCTCTCTGAAATCAATAAAAAATATATTTTAAGTGATTTTTTAAAAATGTTAAATGTTAGTGACAAATAGTTCTCATAAATATAAAATAATAAAGAGTATAACACGTCATCAGGAATAGGGTCACCTCCAAGTTACCATGACTACATTGTCTAGGATGCGTTAGGGGAGGAGCTGGTGTTGGTGAACGAACCTTATGGAAAGTGCGACTGAATAGTCGGCAGCTAAGAGCCAGCGGGGTGCGTGAGGGCCTGGGTGCGTGAGGGCCTGGGTGCGTGAGGCGGCGGAGCTGAGTGGAGAGGGGAGAGCTGACGAGGAACCTGAGCCCTGTGCTTGCAGGGCAAGAAGAGCTATGACGAAGCCGGTGTCAGAGACGCAGCTGGCAGGGCTCTTACCGGGAGACCGCGCTCTGCCGAGGGGGCCCCTCCCCTGGGTGCCCGGCGGTCACACCATCGGTCTCCTGGGGCGGCTGAAACAAAGCACCACAGACTGGGGGGCTTAAAGCAGCAGCGTTATGCTCTCCCGGCCTGGAGGCCAGGAGCCGGAATTAAGGTGTCCGCAGGGCACGCTCTCTCCGCGGCTCCAGGCCCTCCTAGCTCTTCCCGCTCTGGTGGCTGCCGGTGATCTCAACACCCCTTGGCTTGTGGACGCATCACTCCAGTCCCTGCCTCCGTCATCACGTGGCCTCCTTTCCCGTGTCCCTGTGTCTCCACATGCCCTCCCTCTCTGCGGTCTGTGTCCAAAGTTCCCTCCTCTTACGATACACCCGCTGAATAAACGTACAGGAGGCCGCGGGGGACGGGAGGAAAGATGTTTCTGATGCCCGCACAGCTGGCTATCACCTCCTGTTACAGCCACGGGGCCTTGCGGACGCTCTGGACAGAGACCGGCCCTGCCCGCGGGCATTTAGCTGCTGCCGGCGCAGTTACAGAATGCGGCCTGCGGTGTGGTCTGTTCCACCCGGCCCTCCCAGGCTGTGTCGAGGATCCAGAGACAGCACTGCCAGCCCCATCCCTCTCCTAAGGGCTGGCCCCAATGTCCCGATGCCCCACATTAGGATTCAGTTCGCCGACGAGTCTAAAGCTAAGAGGCCGAGGCTGCAGCAAGAGCCCTTGAATCTAATTAGAGTCTCGGCAGCTACAGAGCAGGTGCTGCTCCTGGGACGAGTCCCCCTGAGCCATGTCCTCCTCTCGCCTCGGTGGTCAGTATGGCTCGCCTTCGTTCTCGTTTACTTGTGCTTTCCTCTGTGGGTCTTCAGCTCCAGATCTGGTTTGCCCGAGGCAGGCGGCCCCCTGGGAGGCGTTGCCAAATACCCATTTGGGCCCAGATTTCCCCAAGAAACACTGAAGGCAGCTCACCAACCCAGCGACCCCGGCGGACGCCCGCAGCAAGCAAGCAGCACGGCCGGCCGGCACACCGGGGCCTGGACGCAGCCCCCTGCCAGCGCTGTGTGCAAATGATAAGCCAGGAGTCTGTCTTCCCATCGAGTTCTTAGTGCCCAGAGAGGATGAAATGGGCTGGAATTTCACAGCTAAGTCCGGGCAGAGTTTTTCTATTTTAAAATGTACTGGTGCTGTTTTCCTACAGATGTCAATGGCTCGGAATCTGTGTTGATTTCTTTCTTGTTTTATTTTATTTCATTATCGATGTCAATAAAGCCTTTTGTTTACAGCTTGCAAAGAGCTTCCCCAGACAGCAGGGCCACCCTGGTTTTGCAGACGGGACTCTGGCAGCTACTGATCGAAACCAAATCCCCCCAAACCTCGGCTCTCGTCTTCCCTTCAGCGCCGTCTCGCCGACGCTGCCTCCTCCCAAAGCTGATGAATGAGAATTGTGGTGAAAGCACACGAAAGCCCATTTACTGGAATCACTTTGGGAAAGTGGCCAGAATCGTGGAACGAGAAGAATCTTTGCATCGAAGGCTAGGAAAACGATCCAAGGAGAATGCCTCACCCTCCCCAAGGGGGTCTGGCGAGAGAACACCCTGGTGACGACGTCTGTTGCTTCTTCCAAACCGAATTAGCAGACGCACAGTCTGGGCCCTGGAGGGTGCTGGGCGTGGACTGCCACGGACACTGCATTCACACAGTTCCCCACCCTCTGCCAGGGTCCCGGCTCCCGGGAGAGGTGGAGCCTTAAAAGGGGTGATTAAGGTAAACTGAGCCAGTAGGCTGGGCCCTCATCCAATCTGCCAGGTGTCCTTACAAGCGCAGGAAAGGTGAACACGCAGAGACGAACACCAGGGATGCGCACGCACCGAGGAAGGGCCGCGTGAGGACCCAGCGAGAAGGTGGCCGTCTGCAAGGCAAGGAGAGAGGCCTCAGAAAAGCCCAGCTGCCTACACCTTGACCTTGCCCTTCGGCCTCCGGAACTGCGAGGGGATAGATGTCTGTTGTGGGCGCCACCCAGGTGAGGGGTTCTGTTTGGATGGCCCTAGCAAACTGATCCGCTTGCTGACTCAAGGCATCTGCGCTTCCATAGCCATGGGTGTCCAGCTGCCACGGGGATGGGTTCCTGGCATCTCGGCCTCACAGGGTCGACGTTGAGGATCCCTGGGAGTCAGGGACACAGAAGCCCTTCGTCAGACACAAAGCACAGGAGAGTGTGTTGCCCGTGGGCGCCACGTCCAAGGCTGGGGCTGGGGGAAGCTGGGCTCGGACCCTCACAAAGTGCTTGTCTCTGGCTTGAAATGAGCCCCTAATGCCAGTGTGCGTCTTCCAGGGATTAATTTGTATTAAAACCTTAAAAACCAATGTTGCCTTGGGCTCCACAATCTCCCCTCTAGGAGACTCACAGATAATAAAACTAACATCGTGGAAAAAGGTGTTCATCCCAGAGCCGTTGTGGTAGCAACGGGAACTGGTGACAGAACCACCACAGGACAGAATAATTGGCATCTATTAGAGACGGCGCGGGAGAAAACATTTTATCAGCATGGAACGACGTTCATAATATATTGCTGCCAGAAGAAAACCACCTGATAACAGGGCCAACTATGAGGAACACTTTTGTAAGGCGCTCCGGTACCTCTCTGAACAATACACAGAAGGCACAGAAAACGCACCAACAAGCTAACAATGGACAGGGCTTAGGAATTCAGGGTGTATTTTTCTTGAGCTTTTCTAGATTATTCTATTCTTCTGCATTGGACAAAGAAAATAATAACCATTATTACTTTGTTTAAAAAAGTAATAATCATTATTTTATTTTTAAATACCAATATTTTAAAGCTGTTTTTTATTAATATATATTTTTTATTGATTTCAGAGAGGGACAGAGAGGGAGAGAGAGATAGAAACATCAATGATGAGAGGGAATCATTGATTGGCTGCCTCCTGCGCACCCCTATTGGGGATCAAGCCCGCAACCAGGGCATGTGCCCTGACTGGGAATCGAATCATGACCTCCTGGTACATAGGTCGACGTTCAACCACGGAGCCACACCAGCCAGGCAATAACCATTATTTTAAAACAAATAAATAAATGGCACCTAGAGTCCAGAAAATAAAGTTTTTTGGACTGTGACTTGTGCGGTCCTACTAAGGAAAAACCCTATTAGTGACGCTCATGCAGGGACAGGATACCTTCTACCTCTGCTGGGGGCATCTGAAACAGGTGGCAGCATCTTGTCTACCAGTTGCCTGAGAAAGAAAACCCCCCAGGCCTGGTGATGGGCAGGTGGACAAGTGCAGCCGCACTCAGAGAGGCCCTGAGGACAGGGAGAAGGGAAGTCCTCCTGCTGGGCGGAGGGAAGTCCTCCCGCTGGGAGAAGGGAAGTCCTCCCGCTGGGCGGAGGGAAGTCTCCCGCTGGGCGGAGGGAGTCCTCCCGCTTGGCAGAGGGAAGTCCTCCTGCTGGGAGAAGGGAAATCCTCCCGCTGGGCGGAGGGAAGACCTCCCGCTAGGAGAAGGGAAGTCCTCCCGCTGGGAGAAGGGAAGTCCTCCCGCTGGGTGGAGGGAGTCCTCCCGCTGGGCGGAGGGAAATCTGGAGGAGAACATCCGACTATCCACTGGGCCTGGAAGGAGATGCCCGAGTGTGCCCTCCGCTGACTCCAGGGCAAAGGCTGGCATTTGTCTGGATGGTCAGTCCGAGAGGTTTTATGCTTCTGACAGCAAACGTATGGCATAACTTTCTTATGTCAACTCGATGCCTAATGTTCGCGTCCCCCTCAAACCCAGATGTTGAAACCCTAATCCCAATGTGATAGTGGTTGGAGGGGGGCCCCTGGGAAGGTCATTAGGTCATGAGGTGGGAGACTCCTGGGACCCCAGGGCCCCAGGGGAGAGGCCAGAGCGCCAGCTCCCCCCTTGCTCCGCGCGAGGACACAGTGGAGAAGTCAGCGGTCAGCGACTGGACGAGTCTCTCACCAGACTGACCACGCCAGCCCTGGTCTCAGAGCTCGGCCTCCGGGACCGTGGGAAATGGGTCTCTGTGGCTCGCAAGCCACCGGCCTTGTGGTACTTTGTTACCGCAGCCCGAACCAAGACACCAACCAATTCTCCAACCCCAAGTAGGTGTCCAGCAAGTCAGTCCATTCTTTTTTTTTTTTTTTTTTTTTAAATATATTTTATTGATTTTTTACAGAGAGGAAGGGAGAGAGATAGAGAGTTAGAAACATCGATGAGAGAGAAACATCGATCAGCTGCCTCCTGCACATCTCCCACTGGGGATGTGCCCGCAACCCAGGTACATGCCCTTGACCGGAATCGAACCTGGGACCCTTCAGTCCGCAGGCCGACGCTCTATCCACTGAGCCAAACCAGTTTCGGCACGTCAGTCCATTCTTACTGTATCTGCATGTCCGACACGCTGAAGCGCTCAGTGCCTCAAGGCGCCTCCCTTCAGACCCCAGCGGCCGTCCTGGGCCCCCCATACTCCTGACCGATTGGATCTAAATCAAAGGTTTCCACGACTCCCTCCTCATGTTTGACAGTTTGCTAGAACGGCTCCCAGAAGTCGGGAAGGCGCTCCACTTACTATCACCAGCTTATTATAAAGGACACGCTCGGCGAGAGTCCCATGAAAGAGGCGCACAGGGCAAGGTCTGGGGGAGCCACCCTCCCAGCACCTCCATTTGTTCACCCAGAAGCTCCCCAAACCCTGTCATTTAGGTGTGACCAATTATAACTCCATCTCCCTCCCCTCTCCCCGTCCCAGAGGTTGGGGTGGGAATCAAAGTTCCAACCTTCTGATCACGGTTGGTCCTTCTGGTGAACAGCCGCCGTCCTAGAGTGATGTAGGGGCCGCCCAGAGCCACCTCATCAGAACAAAAGACGTCCCAGCACTCGGAGATTCCAAGGGACTCAGGAGCTCTGTGCCAGGAGCTGGGACATAGAGTAGGGGACGTATCTATTATGCCACAGTCAGGGGACAGGGAGGAACCACAGGGGAGCACGGGTTCAGGATGCGGGGAAAGGTACGCAAATGAGCACAGAAAGCGGGACCTGTGACCGAAGGGCAGGCACTGTGGTGCACGCTCTCGCTCTCGGGAAGCTGGTGAGAAAGGACTGCACACCGAGACCTCAAATTGCAGCCGACCAGTTGCTGCTCGCGTGGGTAAGTTTTCTAGTACACCCCAGGGGAGCTGAGTGCGAATTTATCCAGGTAAATGTGGCAACTGATTCTCCCAAGCAACTCTGAGAAAGCCAGCTGGTTTAATCCTATATAATAAAAAACTAATATGCAAATCAACCAAACAGCGGAAGGACCCGTGGAATGACCTGTTGCTATGACGTGCACTTACCACCAGGGGGAAGATGCTCAACGCAGGAGCTGCCCCCAGCCCACAGGCCCCAGGCCAGCCAAGGCAGGTGCCAGTGGGGAGCCCCCCCATTGCCCCACTGGTCGCCCCGCAGAGGGAGGAGACCGGCGGCGGTGGGGGGGGGGAGCGGGGGGCCAATGAGCAGGTGGCATCAGGCCAGCCAAGACCGATGCCAGTAGGGGCCCCCGATTGCCCCGCTGGTCACCCCACAGATGGGCCCTGATCACCGGCCAGGCCTAGGTACCCTATCCATGCATGAATTTCGTGTACTGGGCCTCTAATTTATAATAAAATCTTAATTTACTCATGACAGGAGGCATATCCCATGAAAATTTTGGTGTAATTAGCTATCCACATGGAAGAAAACAAAACTGAATGTCTACCTCAGACTATACACACATAGAAAAAATCCTAACCAATTCCATGTTCACACATATATATTTGCATATATAACAGTGATATGAAACATACATGGTGTATTTATACGTTTGGGGTGGGCAGGGCTTCTCTATAACACACAAACCCAGAAGCCAAAATGGCAAAGGCTCACATATTTGATCATATAAAAGTTTTCATTTCAGTATAGCGTAAGAGACATCCTCATTACAGTTAAAAGATAAATGGCAGATGGGAGAAAATATTTGTAGCGTATTTGTTCATTCCTTATTTAACAAATATTTAGTGAGTACCTACTGTGTCCCAGGCACAATGCCATGTGTTCATAGCATCACTTTTAAATTTTCACAAATTTGCATTTTCACTTAAAATTTTAATATTATGTGTTACTAAGTAAAGGGTTCATATCTAAAATACGCAAACTGATAAATCTAAAATAGAACTTTGAAAGTAAACAACAAAATAAGTACAAATAAAACAACAAAAATTAAAAATAAAGGCACACACACTAAAAAGACATACCTGAAATATGTTAGGATTCGTTTTATCTGCATATAAAAAGTAAAAAAGCAGTGACTTTAACACAGCAAAAGTACATTTCTCTCGCACATAAGAAGGTGTGGATGAAGGCACCCAGAAGTGGTACAACAGCTCCATTGTCAACAGGCACCCAGCATCCTTCCTTCTTTCGGTTCTACTATTCCAGTTCTTGGTGCCATCCTCAGGGCAGCCTCATGTTCCAATAGGGCTGCCACAGCTCCAGCCATCCACTCTACATTCCAGGCAGCACAAAGAGGAAAGGGAGGCAGAACAAAATGTGCTCCCTTCTTGCCAGATTGACTCCCTTCCTGCAGTCTTTCTATCCTGCCGACACCTCATGGCCACATCCTGCTGCAAGAGAGGCTGTAATAGAGACTTTTCATCAGCTGCATTTTCACCACAAACGCAGCAGGGGTCTGCCACTAAAAGAGGATGGAAATATTAATACTGGACGGCAACTAGAGCCTCTGCCACATGAGGTAAACACTACCCACCAAAGGCTGGCCTGGCAGTATTAAAATAAGAATTCATGGCAGAAAGCATTTCTCGGCCTAAAGAAAAGAATATGGAACACAGTGACAAAGGGGGCTATTGTCAATTCCCACACACCTAGCAATATAACTGCAATATGCACAGAGCAAAACCTGGCTCATTGGTAATGAGCGACTGAAAAGCCACAGGCACGAACGAAGACCTGACACTCATCTATCAGGAACCAGCAGATCAGGCAGATAAAAAAATGTTGTAATAATTAATAATGTCTGAACAACACAGGTCACAAGCTTAATCTACTTTATATACTTGGGCCCAACAAACAATATTGATTATTTTCAAGCACTTGTCAAACACAGATAAAATCGGACTATTTATGAGGCCGCCGAGGACATCTTGAGAAATGCTGAGGAATCTGTCTGAGTCCAGTGCAGTTCAACTGGAGAGCCACTGTTTAAAAAAAAATCCTTCTAATCTCACTCACTTAGAAATGAAGAATTAGCCTTAGATAACTATAGATCATAAAGGAACCTCTGAGTAAACGACAAAATATTAAGAATTGGATGTCGACAAACGCACTGCTTCTGCAAACCTGTGGGATGCAGCTGAAGTGAGGAGCTGCTAAGTTCTAAATTTACACCCTGAGCTGTATCCGATTTCCTAAAAAACAACGAATTGAAAACAGCAACTAAAGCATCCAACTCAAAAAGCTAGAAAATATTCAAGAGAAAACCAAAGAAAATAGAAAGGATGAAATAAAAATGGTAAAAGAAACTTAACAGCCCCAGCCGGTGTGGCTCAGTGGCTAGAGCGTCAGCCTGCGGACTGAAGGGTCCCGGCTTGATTCCAGTCAAGGGCACATGCCCAGGTTGCGGGCTCCATTCCCAGTGTGGGGCATGCAGGAGGCAGCCAATCAATGATTCTCTCTCATCATTGATGTTTCTATCTCTCTCCCTCTCCCTTCCTCTCTGAAATCAATAAAAATATATTTTAGCCCTGAGCAGTTTGGCTCAGTGGATAGAGCGTCGGCCTGTGGACTCAAGGGTCCCAGGTTCGATTCTGGTCAAGGGCATGTACCTTGGTTGCAGGCACATCCCCAGTAGGGGGTGTGCAGGAGGCAGCTGATCGATGTTTCTCTCTCTCATTGATGTCTCTAACTCTCTATCCCTCTCCCTCTCCCTTCCTCTCTGTAAAAAATCAATAAAATATATTTTAAAAAAATAAACAATAAAATCGGGGCTTTTAAATATTGGAGATAATTAGCCCTGGCCGGGCAGTCAGTGGGTTAGAGTGTCATCCCCACACAACAAGGTTGTGGGTTTGATCCCCGGTCAGGGCCCACACAAGAACCAACCAACGAATGCATTAATACGTGGAGCAACAAATTGATGTTTCTCTCTCTCAAGTCAATAAATTAAAAAATGTAAATACTGGAAATAATTAGGATCAGGGGAAACTGTCCCCAACTTCTGAGGCTTCTCAAACCCAAATGGAGGGAGGAACGCGGTGGGCCTCTCTCCTCTCCTCTTCCACGTCACATGTCCTGGGGGATGGGAGTGGCTCCCCTAATTGGACCCAGGCATAGCTGATCTGCCAGCTGGACCAAGACTGCACAAGAAAAGACAATTATAAAGCAATTTCACCTTTAAACATACATGTAAAAATCCTAAGTAAAATGCAAGTAAAACAAATTCATGGTGTATTTTTTAAATACATACACTATGCCCTGGCCGGTTTGGCTCAGAGGATAGAGCATCGACCTGCGGACCAAAGGGTCTTGGGTTCCATTCCGGGCAGGCTCCTCCTCACCTGGGCCCTGGTCCGGGCTCATGCAGGAGGCAACCAGCCCATGTGTTTCTCTCACATCGATGTTTCTCTCTGTCTTTCCCTCTCTCTTCCACTCTCTCTAAACATCAATGGAAAAATATCTTTGGGTGAGGATTAACAAACAAACAAACAAACAAAGGTTTAAGAAGAAAAAATAATAAAATATTTTTAAAATAATAATAATACATACATTATGAACAAGTTGGAATTTTCCTAAGCATGAAATGGTTAATTTTAGAAAAATATTTAGATAAAGTTTTTCAGATTAACAGATTAAGGAAGAGAAAAGATCACCCTCTCAGTAGATGCAGAAAAACATGTAAGAAAATTCAACACTACTCATGGTACAAATTAAAAATAGAAAGGGACTCCTTCAGTTTGAGCAAAGATATCTACCAAGAACTCATGGCAAATCGTCATTCTCCGTGTGAAAACATTAAATGCATTACTGAAAATTCAGGATAAGTAAGGGTGCCAGCAGCCACTCCTCCATTCCACATTGTACTGAGGGCGTAGCCGACTCACTAAGACCAGAAAGAGGAATAAAAGTGTAATAACAGCAAAGGAAGAGCCGCAAACATCGTGCCTCTGCTGATAAGCTGGTTGTGTGCACAGGAAATCCAGGAGCTTCTACTAACGTGAAACTAATAAAGGTCCAGGTGTCAGATCGATGTACAGGCTCAATAACGCCGTGTGCCCCGCAAGAGCCAATCAGAAAGCGCCACACAGAAGGCATGGCGGCGACAGCAGCAAAGCCATTAGGACTGAGATTAAAAGGGAGTGAAGCGCAAGCCTCAGAGAGGAAACTAGAGAACATCACTGCAGAGCCCAAGAGACGTGAACAAATAAAGATATATGGCCTGCTCGTGGGTAGAGAGCTCAGCCTCATAAACACACCACTTCTCCCCAAATTAATCTATAAAGTTAATGCAATTCTAATCAAATTCTGAATGGGCCTTTCAGGGAACTTCATATAACCCTGAAATGCGAACGGAAAGTAAAGGACCCAGGGTAGCCAAGACCATTCTGAGGAACAAGCGGAGGTAACGGGGGGGGGGCTAGGGGGCGGGGGGGTGGGGGGGGTCCTCCCAGAGAGCAAGGCTCATACAAGCTATGATCATAAAGACAATGTGACAGTAACACAGGGATAGACAAATGCACCCAGAATGTGAACCCAGACTTTTGACTTAATAAAATCAGTAAGAATATGATGGTCTGTTTAATTAAGTGTACTGGGACAACTGGTTGACCACTTGGAATAAAATAAATGTAGATCCTAGCCGCACACTGTGATGGACTTGGTGCTCTGCCCACGCCCCGTTCACACTCCCCATGCAGACATACAGGGGTGTCCACCTGCAAACGCCCCCGAGGCCCTCGGCTTCCACTCGCCCAGCAAGAACAGCAGGCTGGGCCTGGCCGGCTGGCCAGCGTGGCTCAGTGGTTGAGCGTTGACCTATGAACCAGGAGGTCTGGGTACATGCCCGGGTTGCAAGCTCCATCCTCAGTGTGGGGCGTGCAGGAGGCAACCAATCATGACTCTCTCTCATCATTGATGTTTCTATCTCTCTCTCCCTCTCCCTTCCTCTCTGAAATCAATAAAAATATATTTCTTTAGAAAAGACCAGCAGGCTGAGTCTGCCCCCTGGACTGCACTCTGGGGTGGGCAGAGCTGAAGGGTTAACACCACCACTTCCTGGCCCTTGAGTCTCCGTGGCACACAGTGGCTCCAGCTCATCACGCCCCTTCCCTGGCCCTTCCCTTCCCCTTCTCTTTATTTGCACCCAAATCTTTGTCTCGGGCCCACTCCAGGGAAAACTAAACCTAAGGTAACACCACACACACAAATAAACCAGGTGCACAGGCGTCCCAAACATGAAAAGATGAAAAGCAACTTTAAAATGTTCCTAAGAAAATATAGGAAAACCCGTTCATGCTCACTGTATAGGGAAGGGGTTTCTTAGACGAGACGCGGAAAGCAGGTCATAAAGAGAAAGACTGGCAAATGTGACCGGGTTAGGGCGCAGGAAGACGCCACGAACACAGGAACCACGCTGCAGATTAGGAAGAGGCATCTGAATCACAATAAGGGCCGTGACAGGAACGTGCATGAACGTCCGAGAGAGAAAAAGCAGACAGGACGGGAAATGAACTAAGGATGGAAATAGTCACAGGAATTTTATTGCTCTGGTGTCCACAAAGTGAACAATATAAATGACCAAGACGTACAAATCTGTTTACCCAGATAACGCCTAAGGATATGCACGTTATGACAATGAGCTAATCACTTCATCTACCAGATTGGCAACGTTTTAGAAGACGGACTTGGTGTGCGGGAAAGGGCACGCCCAGCACTTAGATGGCACACGGACTCTGTGAAACCTTTCGGGAGAATGACTTGGGCACGTCTGAAAGCCTTTACAATGATGAGACCCTATGACCAGCCAGCCACCCCACTCTGAGAACTGTATCCTACAGAAATAACAGCATGAGTATGTAAGAAATACCTATGAACCAGGAGGTCATGGTTCGATTCCCGGTCAGGGCACATGGCTGGGTTGTGGGCTCGATCCCCAGTGTGGGGCTTGCGGGAGGCAGCCGATCAATGATTCTCTCTCATCACTGATGTTTCAACCTCTTGCTCCCTCTCCCTTTCTCTCTGAAATTAATAAAAATATTTCTTAAAGGGTATGTTTTTCTTCATTGTAGAAATACACACACACACACACGCACACACACACATACACACACACACACACACACACACGGAAACCTCAGTGTCGCTCAATAAGGACTTTTAAGGCAATGAAGCTGTACTACTCATCATGGGAAGTAAGGGCTGAAAGGCGGTCTATACAGATGATGGAATATTTATTCAAAAGAAAGGGGATCAGATACATGCGACCTCATGAACCTGGAAGTCTGGGCCACCAGTTGGTGCTGCTCTGGGACCTTCACGACCCCAACCCCTGATCTGCCCCTTCCGTCGGACGACAGAGGCCTGGCCCTGTGGCCTGGTGGGCGGTCCCTCAGCTCATGGTGAAAAGCTGTGGCCACAGGGTCCCTGGCTGCCCCCTGGCAGATGCTCCGTGTCTACCAGGGCCGGGTGGCAGGCCACGAGCCCTGCTCTGCTGCAGACGGCCCGCCTTGGCCCCGCCCCTCGGGCTCCCACATAGCGCCTCATCCACCACCTGCAGGGTCCGGCGGTCACACGTCCCGAGCGCACGTCCCGAGCACGGACACACGGCACCGCGGCTCCACAGCAGCAGCTGCCTCTGCGTCACACGATCGATGGGCAGTCGTAAGCCCTAGTGCTGAGTGTGCTGTCCCCAAGCCCAGCAGGAGCGGCCCCTCCCTACGGTGGAAGGTACGGGACAATGAGCTCCCTTTGCTTCGGGGAGATGACCGGACCTGCCCAGGCCCTCGGGCCTTTTGAAGCTTCCCAGCGCGGCAGGCCCCGAAGCTGCAGGTCTCTCCCTCAGCCTCTAGCGCACACGAATCCGCCTCCAACACCCCTCCAGCCTCCTGCTCGGCAGCCTGACCGACATGCTGGTCGAGCGGCCGCTGCGGTGTCTGCCGGCTGGACAGGTGGGCCGTGTCCCTCTGGATTCCGGAGACAGACAGAAGGGAAATTAACACGGCCCCGGGGCGAGGCCGGAACGCAAACACTGGCCGGATCAATAGCCACATCCCGTGCACCACGGGGACATCGGCCAGCTCTGGGAGAGACCACGGCCTCACTGGGGCTGCCGCTCCGGGGGTCTCTGGTGTCCGCCGTCGTCTGCCACAATCAGCTGCTGTGTGCAGGCTCCGGACGGGTGGGCTCTGCAGGCCTTGACAAAGGCCCACTCCTGCCTCCCTAACGCCTCTGAAGGCGGCACTAATCCCTGTTATTGGTCCAGAAATGCAGTATCGATTTTGATTTGCTATCTTAGCTGGGCTGGGGCGGGGGAGGGATCAAGGAGACTGTATCAGGGGCTCCACTCGCCTTTGCAAATCTAGCAGCTCAAACTCTCAGCCCAGGAGCCAGCACGGAGGTTCTGTTCTGCCTGCCGCTCAGCGTTGGATTCCGGCTCACTGTGAGGTGGCCCTGGGGCAGGGCTGCTTTCATTACCTGGTCCCCACGCACTCTCTCTCTGCACCAGAATGGCCCGGGACCCTCCATCCGGCAGCCCTCGCATGACCTGGGCACCCCGGGTGGCGGCCCTGAGAGGGGCCACTCAGCTCTCCCTTCAAGAGAAAACCTGCCAGGCGATAGCAGCCTCCACAGTGGCCACAGGGCTGGAGCCAAGCCCACGCCCGCCCCGGTCCATGACTGCACACAGCAGGGTCGTGGCCTGGCATTTCCTTCCCAGGGGCTCCTCTAAGGGAATCTGTGGGCTCCAGCCCCTTAGAGCCGCACCACAGCTGGGCTTTTCCTACCCAACCCTTGTTCCTCCCACCCCCCTCACCGCGTCAGACCCTCACCAGCCCCGAAGCTGCCCGGCCGCTCCTGCCCGTCCCCTCACCTTTCGCAGGCGATGCCCCTTTTAGAAGACGGACTTGGTGTGCGGGAAAGGGCACGCCCAGCACTTAGATGGCACACGGACTCTGTGAAACCTTTCGGGAGAATGACTTGGGCACGTCTGAAAGCCTTTACAATGATGAGACCCTATGACCAGCCAGCCACCCCACTCTGAGAACTGTATCCTACAGAAATAACAGCATGAGTATGTAAGAAATACTGAACTGACACGCCCTCCCAAGCATGGCTGCTAGAGCAGACGGCTGTTTCCTGCTAGGAGTTGCGTTGCTTCCCCCAAAAAAGATGCTGAGCCCTCTATTTGAATGTGACTCTATTTGAAAATAGGGCCTCTGCAGAGTATCAGGCTAAGATGAGGTCATTAGGGTGGGCCCTACTCCAGTATGACTGTGTCTTTATAAAAGGGGGCATTTGTTGGCCTGAGGACTGAAGGGTCACACGTTTAATTCCGGTCAAGGGCACATGCCAGGGTTTGCAGGCTCAATCCCCAGTAGGGGGCATGCAGGAAGCAGCCGATCAATAATTCTCTCTCATCATTGATGTTTCTCTCTCCCTCTCCCTCTCCCGCTCTGAGAGGGAGAATGTCATGTGAAGATGAAGGCAGAGACGGGGTGCCGTGTCGCCAGCAGGAGCTGGGAGGCCTGGGACAGGTCCTCCCTCGTGGCCTCAGGAGGCACCAACCCGCCAAGGCCCTGATCTCAGACGTCTGGCCTCCAGACCCAGAAGACAATACATGTCTTGTTTCGCTGCCCGGTCTGTGAGCTCTGTTACAGCAGCCCTCGCAAACTCATACAGCCGCTCTGGAAAAGGCTGGAGAACCCACTCCCCTACGGGCTTGCCATGCTGTTGCCGTGGTAGCTCTGTGGGGCCGGCCCCTCTTCCAGCTGATGGACTGTGACTTTGAGGACCGGTTCAATTTTGGGCAAAGGTGTCTGACCTCAGCTTCCTGCTAATTCATTCTTTTTTTTTTAACTCTCGCCCGAAGATATGTTTTTATTGATTTTTAGAGCGAGAAGAAGGGAGGAAGAGAAAGAGAGAGAGAGATCTATGTGAGAGAGAAACATCGATCCGCTGCCTACTGTACACACCCTGACGGGATGGAATCCACAATCTAGGGATGTGCTCTGACCGGGAATCGAACCTGCAACCTTTTGGTGGACAGGACGATGCTCAACCAGCTGGGCTACCCGCCTGGGCTCTGCCTCTTTGACAGGCTGAGTGTCTTCTCGGGGGGCCACAGCCAGTTCCCAACCAGCTCTGCAAGGATGGGGCTCGCGGGCCCGTTTCCTCTAAGCCTCCACCAAAGCCTAGCAGTAGCACCCCGTTATCCTGGTGTGTGAGCTGCATCAGACTCCAGCTTCCCACTCCCCACCCTTTATCCTCTGCGCCGGGACTCACCCACCTTCACACCCCCAAAAATCAGCAGAAATGGAGGCCCCAGCTCTATCCCTCCCCCACCATCCACAGCAGAGCCAGGAAGGACGCTGCGGGGGACAGCGCCACCTGGTGGATGCTGTGGCGTCTGTCTCTGAGTGACTGAAAGGGCCTTCACTGCAGGCTGGAGCCCAGGTGAAAGGGGGACCCAGGAGAGGGAGGGGCTCAGGGGGGGGCCAAGAGGGGGAGGGGCTCAGGGGGCCAGGAGAGGGAGGGGCTCAGGGGGGGGGGCTAGGAAAGGAGGGCCCAGGAGAGGGGGGCCCAGGAGAGAGAGGGGCTCAGGAGGGGGGCCCGGAAAGGGGGGGCCCAGGAGACAGAGGGGCTCAGGAGGGGGGCCCAAGAGTGGGGGGACCAAGAGAGGGGGGCCCAGGAGAAGGAGGGGCCCAGGAGAGGGTAGGGGGACCAGGTGAGAGGGGGACCGAGGAGAAGGGGGACCCAGGAGAGGGGTAGGTGCCCAGGAGGGGAAAGGCCAGGAGAGGGGGGCCCCAGGGCTGGCCCACAAGGACTAAAAGGGGAGGACTTTGGAAAGTGGCGGAACCAGGCGCTCACACAGCTGCCTGAGCCCCGCCCGCCCGCCACCGCCCGCATAAGGGAGTGACCTGACCCACCCTGGACACCATGTCCCGCTGCCCGCCCCCGGGCTGTGGGGGTTTCCTGAACAGTCGAAGGAAAAGTCACTTAGAACCCATTTGGTTCTGGTGTGTGCTTACCCACAAAAGGCGCTGAGGACAAAGGCAGGAAGGCGAGAGGGAGGCCCTCTGGGCAGGGGAGGGTGGGGGGGGACTGACCCACTGCCATGGTCTCAGAGCGAGGAGGGTGCTGAGCCAGCCGCCCCCAGGAGCGGGGTGGGAGGTCAGCACCCTACCTGCGTGTGGATAATACATGGGCTCACAGCTACATAAAAAGGTCTGGAAGCTTCTGCCACCTGCGGGTAGAGGCTGGGGGGGGGGGGGCGTAATGAGGGGGCAGGAGACAGAGGTTTCACTTCCTAATTTATACACTTCCCCAAAAATGTGGTGGGATCACCGTGAGCGTTACTTTCCGTTTTCACCCCTTTTTGTATTTTTCAAGTTAAAAAGACAATTGGATCATAACGACAGAAAGTGTCATGGTGGGTGCCAGGGGCTGGGGGAGGGGAGAGCGGGGAGGGAGTGTTGGATGGGGCCAGAGTTTCCATTTTCCAAGATGAAAGGAGTTGTAAAGATGGTGGTGGCGGCGGCTGCACCGCACTGTGCACGCATTGCCACCCCTGCACTGCGCCCCTGCAACGGGAAAGGTGGTAAACTCATGTCATGTGCTTCCCCACCAGAGAAAAAGAGGGAGGACAATAGGACTTGAAGCGCCTGCTTAGGAACACAGCAGCTCCATGAGGCGCCCAGTCGGACCGAACCTGACCGAGCCTTCGACCACAGCGTTGCAAACCAGGGCCCCAAGTTCGGCTGGAACGGATCCCTGCCCATTCGTTCACGTGTGGTCTGACTGCTCTCACGCTACCACGGCAGACTGGGGAATTGCGACAGAAACCAGAGGGCCCACAAAGCCTAAAATATTCCATCTGGCTTTTGACCCAAAAAGTTTGCCAACCCCTGTTCTTTAGGTCCAACTACCAAATTACAAGAAATACAGGAGCATGTCCAGCAAAGCAAGGGCGCGCAACCAGCAACAGCCAGGCTGCAGGAAACAAGACAAAGCGCCGTGTCTTCAGTAGGTAATCTGCAACAACAGCAACAGAAATGGGGCGGCCTGTAGATTCCGAAAGGGCTGGGCAGAGACAGAATACAAGGGTGGAGGGTGAGAAACAAAGCCTCATTCTCCATGGCGGCCAGTAAAGAGACAGACCTAAAGCTGAAAACCAGGAATCACAGTGTGGACCGTTTCATTTAGAAATGGAGATTAAAAAAAAGGAAACATCTATTACAAAGCTGAGTGTGGTTGCCTTGGATAGGGGGTTTCAGGAGTCAGAAATGGAGTAGGGTACCGATTTTTTAAGACTAGTGGTAATATTGACTTTTTTCCCCACTATGTATATATTTAAACAAAATATTTAAATATAAGTATTTGTTGTTGTTGTTTTTAAGATGTACTTTTTAAAAGTATGTTATTGGTTTTTGAGAGAGAGAGGAGGGAGAGGGATAGAGGGATAGAAACAGTGATGAGAGAGAAACATCGATTGGCTGCTTCTGCATGTCCCCTACTGGGGATGGGGCCTGACCGGGAATTGAACCTGTGACCTGGGTCACGGGTCGACGCTCAACCACTGACTCACGCTGGCTAAGCTAAATATAAATATTTTAATAGTAACTTTACGTTTTTTAAATGTAATATATGGGTGAATATTTTTATAATCTTGGATGATAGAAGACCTTTCTAAACATGACCTGAAAATCAGAAACAACTAAGGAAATGGTTGATCTATTTGGCTGCATAAGAACCTGAAACTTCTTTATGGGAAGAGCTATTGTACACATAAGTTTACAAGACAAATGGCAACTGGAAAAAAGATTTGTAACAGATAATAGAGACAAAGGGTTAATATCACAGTTGGGTTTTGTTGTTGTTTTGTTTTCTTTCAAGCAACAGAAACTGACTTCCTCTCTCCCCAGAATAAAGTCTGCACAGCTCCTGCTACCCCTCATCATTAGCTCCCAACTGCATTGCTGAGGCAAGAGCATCTGAATGGCAAACCCTCAATCACAGGCGGCACCCTAGCTGCAAGGGAGGCTGGAAGCGAGCTCCTGACATTCCAGCTTCCATAGCAGAAATCAGGGGATACCTCAGAGAGAGGAAGGGGATCAGAGGCTGGGTGACAACAAAAATAATGACAGATGTGCATTACAAGCCCGAGTTCATCAGAAGACATTATGATTCATTAAATAAAGGATGAAACTTGACAGAAAAATAGGCAAAGGACATAGTAGTAAAAAGGCAACCCTATATAAGCCTAATAAGCAAATTATACCCTGGAGTGGGAGTTTGACCACTCACTATGACGTGCACTGACCACCAGGGGGCGGCGTGGAACATGGCGGGCGTTGGTGACACGGTGCTGGCAGCGGGCAGCAGTGGAGGTGCTGCCGGCCCCAATGGGCCCCAACGAGAGCAGGACCGCAGTGGGATGGTGGAACAGGTGACTACCATCAGGTGGGTGCAAGCTGAGCCTGATTGCCATGCCAATCGCCCTACAGATGGCAACCAGCAGCGGCGGTAGGGGACAGGGCTGCCACCTGGCTCCCAGGCGCTGAGGGAGCTGGGCAGGGGCCTGATGACTCAGGCAGAGGCGGGTGTACGGGGGCCCCGAGGTCAGCTGGGACCTGCCCTTCCACCCCAGACGCTCGTGCTTCCATCGCTGGCCAGGCCTAGGGACTGCACCCGTGCATGAATTTCGTGCACCGGGCCTCTAGTTAATACATAAAAAGCTGTTTAGCCTCACGAATATAGCAGCCACTGGTGGTTGCCCACTCCAAATCAATCCCCACCGTCTTCCTTGCTGGCAAAACCCAGATGTTGTTTGGATATCAGTCTCACCTGCAATCAAGTCAGGGGAGAGCATGTGATCCAGTCCTGGCCAATGAGCTGCATGGAGAGGTCTGCTGAGGGGCTTCCCGGGAAGAGCTCGGTATTAGTTAGCACAGGCTAGCTGCTGTAACAAACACGCTCCAAATCTCTACACTAGTATCTCTTGCTCAGGCAAAGTCTAGCATGGGTATCCCTGGTTGGGTGCTCCTCCTCTGCAGTTTTGCTCCAAGCGGTAACTCAAGAGATCTGAGGTCCTTCCATCGTATCATTCAGCCATCCTCAAGACATGGCCCCAGCTCACTGCCCATGGTGCCTTTCCCTCACATTCCATTGGCCAGAACAGGTCACATGGTCACATGGACCCACCTAGCTTCAGGGGAAGCTGGGAACTGTAGTTTAGCTCTGTGCCAGGAATAACATGAGCCACATTTAGTGACTACCAAGCAGTCCTTACCACAATGCCCCTCTGGTCGCTATGTAGCCTTTGGCTCCGCCGCCTATATAAATGACACTGCTTGATCGGGCCCTAGGCCTTCTCTTAGCAGAGCTCCCTTTTCACCATTCATGGGCTCAGGGTCCTTTGGCATCAACCTCCTTGGCGACATCTGAAGTGGGCTTGGGGGTCCCAGCCTCTTTGGGCTTTGCCCCTGGCTCTCTGCCCTCCCATCAAGACCTGAAAGTACACAGTCCACGTCTCAGTGTAGGGTCCCATCTGGCCACCAGCCGCTGTTCCACCCGCCAGATTCCCGCTGCTGGGCCCGCACAGACCCAGGGAGCCTCCTGTGGCCGGCCAACCCCAGCTGGACCAGGGCTCCTCTGCCCTCGGCCACGGGAACAGGTGCCGGGAGCCGGTCCATCCTTGCTGCTTGACACAGAGGCAGCGTTCAGTTGATCAGCGTGGTTGGGTTCTCTTGCCTGGTTCTATTGCCAGGTTCTGTAGGTTCTCCAGCCAGGTTCTGTAGCCAGGTTCTGTAGCCAGAGAACCTGGAGACAGAACCTAGCGAGAGAACCTGGCTGAAGAACTTAGAGACAGAACCTGGCTACAGAACCTGGATAGAACATGGCAAGAGAACCTGACTAGAACCTGGTGACTGAACCTGGCTGGAGAACCTGGACAGAACCTGGCTGGAGAACCTAGCGAGGGAACATGGACACAGAACCTGGCTGGAGATCCTAACCAGAACTTGGCTAGAGATCCGGGCTAGGCTGCTGATCAACTGAACGCTGTCTCCGTGTCATTCCTTCTTCGCCGACTCCGTCCACACCTTTGGGGACCCCTGGACCTGCTGGGGGTGGACCCCAGCAAAGAGGCCTGATGATACAGATGAGAACTGTATGGGGGATGGAGGAGACGGGGGGGGGGGGGGCCGGCAGGCCCAGAGGCTTTCGAGAACTCAGAACACAGGCAAAACATGCGATTTCCAGAATTAAGATTTAACAGAGGAAGTGAAAAAAGAAAGCGCCTCTGAGAACAAAAGCTTCACTCCGGAAGATTCGATGGGAGAGCTCTTTCCAGCACAGAGCCAAGCACAAAGGAATGAAAGCACCAATAAAAGGAGGCTGCGTGCGAAATCAGACCCCAAATTGTGGAAACGGGAAAGAGAGGTGAATAATGGGAGCAGTGCTCATTTAAGCGACAGAGGCGCGGAAGACAGACGCGAGCCATGAGGTCTCAGCGGGCAGCAGGCAGGTGATGAGTCCCACCTCCTGGGACAGAGACGGTGTTCGAAGCCTCCGGACAGAAAGGCTCCCACAGACAGACGGGAGGGCATCTGTGCCTCCCTGGACGTGCGAGAGAGGGAACCCATTTACAAACTGGGGTCAGAGGGCAGCCATGGAAGACTCCTGCATGGCCAGCAAGGAAAACAGACCAGAAAGCACTCTCACAAGTTCAGAATCAAATCAGAACAAAAGATTTTAAAAGAGCAGAAGAGCCCTGGCTGGTGTGGCTCAGTGGATAGAGCGTCAGCCTACAGACTGAAGGGTCCCAGGTTCGATTCCGGTCAAGGGCACATGCCTGGGTTGCGGGCTCCATCCCCAGTGGGGGGGGGCGTGCAGGAAGCAGCCAACCAATGATTCTCTCTCATCGATGTTTCTATCTCTCTCTCCCTCTTCCTTCCTCTTTGAAATAAATAAAAAATATATTTTTTTAAAAAAAAGAGAAGACAGCCTGAGCCGGTTGCTCAGGGGTTAGAGCGTCAGCCCTCAGACTGAAGGGTCGCCGGTTTGATTCTGATCAAGGGCACGTCCCTGGGTTGCAGGCTCCATCCTTGGCCCTGGTTGGGGCAGGTGTGGGAGGCAACCAAATGATGTGTCTCTCTCACATTGATGTTTCTCTCTGTCTCTCCTCCTCCCTTCCATTCTCTCTAAAAATCAATGGAAAAAATATCCTTGGGAGAGGATTAACAAAACAAAACAAAACAAACAACAAAAAAGTAGAAGACAGCCTGACCTGGTGGCTCAGCTGGTTGGAGCGTCATCTGGGACACAAAAAAGGTTGCAGGTTTGAACCCTGATCGGGGCACATACGGGATGCAACCCATCTATTTCTTTCTCCTTCTCTCTCTCTCTCCCTTCCTCTCTCTCTAAAACATATCCTTGGGTAAGGATTAAAAATTAATTGTTAGTTAAAATAAAGAGAGTAAAAGAGTACAGAAACAGCAGTGAGCCAAAAAGCTTGTTTACAGTTGCATGTCAGTGGGTGCTGATGTGCCTGAGAAGTGGAGTGTAATTACTGAAACCCAGGAAACACAGCAGAAGGAAACTTAGGGACCTAAGAATGGAACGAAAGTTTCAAAATGACATCGGCCAGGATGCGGAGTTGAGCTGGGACAGCGGCAAGGCAGCGAGTGAGGGAAAGTGAAGTGTCCCTGAGTCCTCTTTGGGGCTGTGGCAGCGTGGACACGTCAAACATGAGGGGCAGGGGATGTTTAAGCCTTAGATATTTAACCCGCGATATGGTAAGAGGGAACCGGAGATCTGAAGGCCGTCACTTGGTCAGGAAGCTAGCCAGCAGTGGGACTCAGGGGCCCAGTGGAACTTCCAAAGCGGGAGTAGGGGTGGGGAGGCCTGAAGTAAAAATGAAGTTGTTCACGCCAGGAAAAGTGAAGAAAGGGGAAAGACAACAAGGCCAGTACGTGTAGAAGCCTGAGCATTCCAACCACTTGCAGGGCGCCATGCTGCTTGCTAGAAGGTGGAGAATGAAATCCTTTTCCCAGACTCCCTTGCAGCTCAGCTCGGCCCCTGACCTGGCGTCCTCCAAGCAGCTGCACCTGGGCCAGATCTGAGGGCAAAAGTGCGGCCGGGCCCTGCTTCTGCTTTCGGGCCACCGGGCCACCGGGCCACCGGGGAGGAGGTTTGCGGAGCTGAGGTTCCGAGAGCAGAGACCGTGTTGGGTGAATCGTGGCCGATCCAGGCCGTCTGGAGCCCACAGTCATGACAGTAGCGTCCTGACCCTGTGTCCAGAAGGACCGTGTGGCAGTGGCAGGTGGAGCCCCCAGCTTCCTGGTCAAGAACGAAGGCAGCCTTTCGGGGAGCCCGAGGCCCACTCTCCAGGCCGCCGCCTTCACCCCTCTATCGTTAAGTGGGGGCTCTGCTCAGCAAGGCGGCAGGTTTGAGCTCCTGAAGAGCAGTGGCCCGCACCTCAGGGTCACCTTCCCCGGGGTGCTGTCCCCTTCGGGGTGGTGGCATCGACATCAAATGCGTCCTGTGGGCTCCATGCTGCATCAGGGAAGGTGCGAGGCTGACAAAGGGAAGGCACATATAAGCCACATGTGTACCAGGTCCCCCATCGAGGGGGGTCCTCCTTCTGGCCCACTCCCGAGATGTCTTTCCTAGGTATAGAAATTCCTGTGGATTCAAGGTCATGGGCCTCAGATCAGCATTTAGGAGCCCCAGGGCCTGAGTACGTGGCCCCCCAGGGATCAGATGGCTGACTCCGACCTCCTGGGAAGGAAAGGATGTCGGAGGGAAGATTGCGGGCCTGGGGATCAGGAGCCCCGAGCTCAGCCCCTGAGTGCGGCCGGGTGAGCTCCTGCCTCTGCCCTGAGCTGCTGGGGAGGCTTCGGCCCCCTCACCCTCAACTGGAGTAAGCGGGTTGGAGAAGACCCGTCTTGCTTTGTACTCATCCTCTAAATGTATACCTAGCTCACACTGAGTTCCATGTTTCATATGGGAAGCGTTTGGGGTCTTTACTTAGAAGTTTGGTGATGACTCTGTGACCAGAAATATGCTGTAGGAACTTAACTCTTGTTTATACCAGCCTATGAAGTCAGTGTTGTTGAAGGTCATTTCACGTGAAGATGCAGTTCCCAAGAAACTGTTTACAGATGCCGAATGAGGATGTACTGTATTCTGTCAAGGGTTTTTGCATATATATTCATATTGTTCTGTCGTTTTCTTTCCTTGTGATGTTTTTGTATAGTGTTTTGGCATCAGGGTAATGCTGGTCTCATAGAATAAGTTTGTAAGTGTTCTCTCTTCCGAAAAAATTCTGTTTTGGAAGAATTTGTGAAGAATTGGTATTAATTGATTAAATGTTTGGTAGGATTCACCAATGAAGCCATCTGAGCCTGGACTTTTGTTTGAGGATAGTTTCCTTGCCGGGAGCCGGTCCATCCTTGCTGTCTCAAAGGACCTGGCATATATGGCATACTGTTCTTAATATGTTTGCTCACCTTCTTGGCACTATGTGTTTTAACCAAGGTCTCTGAGAAAGGTTGTTTCCCCAGGTAGGGATTTTCCCCTGAAGTTAGGGAGGGAATAAAACCTCTTAACTAAGTGCCAGGTGGGTAATTAATCACTTTAACTACGAACAATCATGCTTAAGCTACATAATCTTTACTCCCTGGAATGGAGATAAGAAACGCCCTAACCTTTGGAATAGAGATTGATAGGATTGAATCAACTGGTATAAATACAGATGTAACAAGACAGCAAGAGACAGAGAGAGAGAGAGACAGAACCTAGGCACAGAACCTACACAGAACGTTCTCTAGAGACAGAAGAACTTCGCTGGAGAGAACATGGCAAAAGATCCTGGACAGAAACTGGCCTCAGAACCTAGAGACAGAACCTAGCGAGAGAACATAGCAAAAGATCCTGGACTGAACCTGACTACAGAAATTGGCAAGAGAACCTGACTAGAACCTGGTGACTTAACCTGGCTGGAGAACCTGGACAGAACCTGGCTGGAGAACCTAGCGAGGGAACATGGCTACAGAACCTGGCTGGAGAACCTGGAGAACCTGGCTGGAGAACCTAGCAAGAGAACATGGACACTGAACCTGGCTGGAGATCCTAACCAGAACTTCGCTGGAGATCCAGACCAGAACTTGGCTGGAGATCCTGGCTAGAGATCCTAGCTAGGCTGCTGATCAACTGAATGCTGTCTCCGTGTCATTCCTTCTTCGCCAACTCCGTCCACACCTTTGGGGACCCCTGGACCCGCTGGGGTTGGACCCCAGCATTTCCTGATGACTCAGTCCATCTCTTTACTCATTATCGGTATATTTGGATTTTCTATTTCTCCTAGAGTCAGTTTTGATAGTAGTTGTCTCTCTAGGAATTTGTCCATTCCACCGAGCTATCTAATCTGTTGGTTTTCATGACATACCCTCTTAAAAACCATGGGACCTGGAGCAACCCAGTTAGTCTCACTAGAATGGGGCAGATGTCAGGGGCTTCTCGAGTTCTTGTGAGGATCCGGGGAGATGACACCTGGGAAGTGTGGCCCCCGGGCAGCACTGGAAACCGCTAACTACTGTCCTTTCTCTGGTCTTCCTTCGGCTCTCTGACCACCCATCTGCACTCTTAGCAGGTAAATGTCCGGGCAGCTGCTAACATAAGCTGCCTTTCATGCAAAAGGAAAGATGACTCAGAGGTGAAACCAAGACCGCCAGGGCAGAGCCAAAAGCAATGGAAGAGTACTTCTACCCTTAAGTCCTAATGAAGACTCAGCAGGGCTATGGCTAAGTCCGCGTGGGGAGCAGCTGACACCTCCTGCCAACAGCCAGCCCCGATTCACCATCCATGTTAGTGACCCACCTGGAAGCAGAGCCTCCAGCCCCGGCGAGCCCGTAGGTGACTGCAGCCCTGCCAACCTCTGGCTATAAGGTAACACGGAATCTCACATCACGGCCATCCGGCGAAGCCGCTCTCAAACTCCTGATCTGCAGACATGTGAGACAGTGCTTATTGTTGCCCTAAGCCACTAAGTCTGTGGTCACTTGTCGGGCAGTAATGGACAATGCTTAAATCCTGCCAGGAGCAGAATATCCCTTCAGCCCTCCCGGGTTTGGCTCAGTGGATAGAGTGTTGGCCTGCGGACTGAAAGGTCCCGGTTTCGATTCCAGTCGAGGGCACATGCCCGGGTTGTGGACTCCATCCCCAGTGTGGGGCATGCAGGAGGCAGCCAGTCAACGATTCTCTCTCATCATTGATATTTCTATCTCTCTCCCCGTCTCCCCTCCCCTCTGAAATCAATAAAAATATATTTTAAAAAGAAATTTCCTTTATGCATTCACTCAACAGTTATTGAGCGTCTGCTCTGTGCCAGACAGAGTCACCACCCCTCCTTGCGGGAACATTATTACTCCCCTCCCCCACGCATGACAGGCGTGGTCACGTGACTTGCTTTGACCAATAAAGTGTGAACAGACATGATACGTGTCTATGCGTTGCTCTGAGCAGAGGCTTTGGAGCCTTTTCAGGTTCTGCCATCACTCGCTCTGCCTCAAGCACATCAGCTTCCTCCTGACCCTGCAGCCTGAACCCTGGAGGGGAGAGGGCATGGGGTTGCAGCCACCCCGGGTTGCACCATGAGCAAGAACCACCTTTGTCACCATCACCACTGCATTTTGGTGGTTGGGTGTGATCCAGGCACACTGCATCCAAGCTCTGCAGGGTGCTGTTTGCTGAGCTTTCCATCCTGGCCTTCTTCCTCAGTTGCTTCCTGTCTCATCGCTGTTCCTTGAAATATGGTTCCCAGGGGTCCTCCCGACAGAGTGTGCGCAGCCCGGGGCCGGCGGCCGCTCCCTCCAGATCTGGGGGTCACACCCCTCCCTCCACAGCGTCCTGAGACGGGAATCTGTGCTCTCGGGCAACCTCACGGTCTGGCACACAGGACCCTCCCACGTAGCTGGACAAGAATGTCTCTGGGGACCCAAAAGACGTCAGAGTCCACACCCGGAGGCTTGGGAACCTGACCCCTTAGGACAGCTTTCCAACCTCCTCAGAGCCTCATTAAACTCCGTAGCCTACAATCTAACGAGCTTGGTGATAAGGTTGCCACGTCCACAGCAGATCCAAAGGCACAACTAGAGCTAAATCAACACGCGAGGCGATGAGGCGGAATCAAGGGAAGAAAGGATGGTGGCTGAGTGCCAAACGGTGCCAGGCAGGACCCAACCCGCCACCACTCCGCAGGGCTGGTATGAACGTGCCCGTTTTACAGGACAGGGAACTGAGGCTCCCATAGGTTAGCAATTTGCCGAAAGTCACAAGCTAGTCAGTAAGGGTCCACATGGCATACAGTAGGTACTCTATGCAAACAGTAGCTCCTGGTGATGGTGACCTCGGTGCTGTTTGCGGGTAAAGCAAAAAAAAGGCAGTGGGAAAGGAGAGGCAGGAGGGGGCAGGAGGTTTTCAGGGGGAGCAGGTCCCAGGTGGAGAGGGACCGTGTGAAGCACAGGGCGCAGGGGCGGAGGGGACACCTGAGAGCCCGGAGGGAACAGAACACCTTCCCCCCCTCAGCCAGGACCTCCGTGGACAGGCTGCCCCTTTACTGTTCTCCCAGAGACCCCGTCCCAGCCTGGCCGGCAGGACAGGCCACAGCTCTGCCTCACCCGGTGAGACGGGCCTGGGCTCTCAGGGATGCTCGCTGAGACAGGGGGCCTGGACCAACGGGGCCGGACGGACAGAACCGGCACGGACCACCCTCGCTGGATTCAGTGCAGGGAGAGCCAGCCCACATACTCCCATTCCCTGACGAAGGCCCCCACCCCCCACCCCGGGCTGCCCCCTGGGGGACAGGAGAACAGGTGCAGCCTGCACACAGGGAGCCCAAGAGACACAGAGACCAGAGGCTGTGACTTCCTGCTCCAGCCCTTCTTCCAGCCTCAGCAACACCGAGCCCTGAGCCCTGCCTCCTCCTGCCCTGAGGAGGGGCCCCCAGGCCTGCAGGGAGGCGCAGTGGGCTCCGTCTGCCCTGAGAGGGGGGATGCATGAGCGGCAAGCACGTCCCAAACCGCAGTGGTCATGGGCAGAGCCCAAAGGGGCGGGGCAGGCAGCATGCTTGTCTGCAGGCCCTGGCTAAGGCCGAACCACCCAGGATTTTGGAAGCTTTGATGAACTCCCTCCCAGGTTCATTTAACTTTTGATTGTGGTGACATATATAACCTTAGATTTGCCACTTTAACTATTTGGAAATACAGTTCCTGGCACTAAGTACATTCACAGTGCTGTGCACCCATCACCGCCACCATCACCAGAACTTCATCTTCCCAACAGAGCCTCTGTCCCCATTACACACACTCACTCCCCACCCGCCTCCCTGCCCCTGGGGACCACCATGCTACTGTACATCTGTATGAAACTGACCAGTCTAGGTACCTCCTATAAGTCAAATTATGCAGTAATTGTCTTTCTGTGACGAGCTTTTTTCACTTACTACAATGTCTTCAGGGTTCATCCATGTGTCTGAATTTCCCTCCTTATTTTTTTAATGCATGTTTTTATTGGTATCAGAGAGGAAGGGAGATGGAGAGAGAGAATCGTTGATCAGCTGCCTCCTGCACGCCCTCCACTGGGGATTGAGCCTGGGACCCGGGCATGTGCCCCGACCAGGAATGGAACTGTGACCTCCCAGTTCATAGGTCGATGCTCAACCACTGAGCCACACAGGTTGGGCTCCTCCCTTTTTAATGCTGAGTAATATTCTCCTGTATGTTTATGCCTCACTTTGTTTTCTTGGGTTTTGTTTTGTTTTTTATATTTTTTATTGATTTCAGAGAGGAAGGGAGAGGAAAAGATAGAAACATCAATGATGAGAATCATCCATCGGCTGCCTCCCACGTGCCCCTCACTGGGGATGGAGCCCACAACCCAGGCACGAGCCCTTGATTGGAATCAAACCCGGGACCCTTCAGTCCGCAGGCCGACGCTCTATCCACTGAGCCACACCAGCCAGGGCTCTGCCTCACTCTGTTTATCCATTCATCTGTTGATGGGCATTTGGGCTGCTTTCACATGTTGGCTATAGTAAATAGTCAAATCTGCATGTACAAATCTCTCTTCCAGACCCTGATTTTAATTCCTTTGGGTCTATGACCAGAAGTGGGATCTGGGTTCAGATGGTAATTCTATGTTTACATTGTTGAGGAAGCACTACGCCCCTTTCCACAGTGGCTGCCTCACTTCACATCCACAGCAGCCGGGCACAGACTTCCAATTCTCCGCGGCCTCGCCAACAGGGTTATTTTCTGTGTGTTTTCAATAACAGGCCTCCTGTGGGTCTGAAGTGGTACCTCATTGTGGTTTCCATTTGCAGTTTTCTAATGATTCATGATATTGAGCATCCTTTCATATGCTTATTAGCCATTTGTGTATCTTCTTCAGAAAAATGTCTAAGTCCTTTGCCCATTTTTTGACTGGGTTGTTTGCTTTTGTTGTTGAGTTGCAGAAATTCTTCATATATTCTAGATATTGACCCCTGATGAACTATATGATTTGCAAATATTTTCTCACATCCTATGAGGGGGCTTTCACTTGGTGAGTGTTTAATGATGCACAACTTTTTTAATTTTGATGGAGCCGGTTCATCTAGTTTTTCTTCTGCTGTCTGTGCTTTTGGTGTCACAACAAAGAAATCACTGCCCCGTCCAATGGCATCAACGGATGCCTCCGAAGGTGTTATCGTGTCAGCTCTGATGTGGCGGCCTTTGGTCCATTGTCAGCTAGTTTTTGGACAGGGTGCAAGGTAAGGTGCAACTCTATCCTTCTGCCGTGGAAATCCAGTTTTCCCAGCACCACTTGTTGAACAAATTATTGTTTTCCATGAGCAAACACAAAAGCTATGTTTACGGTTCTCATAGCACTGTAAGCCGGAAGGGATATTCAAGTTAAACACAAATAAAACAAATGCCCAGTAGCATCCCAAATACAAATTAACAGAGAGAATGATGTTATTTTGCTAAAACCCAACCGCCCCTGGCTCAGCGGTTGTGCCACGTGGTTCTGCATTGGAACCGCTGCTGACATCTGTCCCTTGTTAGTCTGCCCTGTGTGTTCCCATCAGCTGCGGCAGTGAACACTCCCATGTGCTCATGAGCGCGCACACATGCTGAGCATGACACCACCCAGCAGTGCGCCTCCTCGCGTGGTCATCCAGCCGGCCGGCCTCGCTGTTGAAGTTATTGTGGACCAAACCCCCACTCAAGAATTCTTGTAACGAACTTGTGAGTCTTGCCCCAGTCAGCGTGCCTCAGTGGTTGAGTGTCGATCTGTGAACCAAGAGGTCATGGTTTGATTCCCGGTCAGGGCACATGCTCAGGTTGTGGGCTCGATCCCCAGTGTGGGGCGTGCAGGAGGCAGCCAGTCCATGATTCTCTCTCATTATTGATGTTTCTCTCTCTCTCCCTCTCTCCCTTCCTCTCTGAAATCAATAAAAATATGTAGAGATAGAGATATAGAGACACAGACATCGACATAGATATGTAGATATAGGTGTGAAGGAAACCCCTATTCTGTAAAACTACTGTTTGGAATTCTCTGCTATTCTTTGGACGGCCTCTTATTCTGAAAAAGTAACTTTGCTTTCTAGCCTGCTTGAATAGTGGGGGAGATGAACTTAGCTCTCTGACCTTGTAAGCCAGAGACTAGATACACCCAGTGCCATGCCAGGTGCATGTTTTAATTGGACAGAACTGTATAGTTTTCAAGGCCGCCGCCAGCAACACACAAAGGGCTGGCTCTTCTATAAAAAGGGAAGTTCTGCTTGTAGCTTTGCTTAGATTTGGATGCATTTCCCTGAGCCCGCCGCGGTGAATAAAGTGTAACTCCAAACTCTCAGAGCGCTCTTTGGTTCTGGTCCGGTTTTTCTGTAACATAAGTATAGGTATATATAGACATAGATAGATAGATAGATAGATAGATAGATAGATAGATAGACAGATAGATACATACATACATAGATAGATACATAGATAACTTGTGAGTCTTGAAAATCCATGTGAGGACCGCAGGGAGTGTATGGATCCCAGGCGGGAGACCCTGGTTTGGGTCGATGCAGCCCAAAGTCCTTCTAGAATGGGCGTGCTGACCGCAGCTTTTCTAAGGGGTGGAAGGGTTTTGTTTAACGATGCGAACAGCTGACTTTACAGCGGGCAGAGCTTCTCCCTGCAGATTACACTTAAGACAAATGTGTCTTTTCCAGATCTGGGTCCTGGGGTAGCCTCCAGTGGGCGGTCAGTGCTGCCAGGCAGGCGGTCCTAGTCCCTCCCGCTCCCCAGCCTTCCTCCTCCACCTCCCGCCCTCCTGAGCCCTGGCTTCCTTTTCCAGTACCTTCCTCCATGCCCCCAGCACAGCCACCCTCCTGGGCCTTCTCTCCTGCTCTTCAGAGGATGTGCCCTGGCTGCCACCAGACCCGGCTCCTGTCAATCAAGCTCAGGACATCCTCTGGCAAGCCCCCCCCCCCCCTCATTCAAGCACGCCTTCCCACCAGCTCCTCACTCTACCTCCCACTGTGAAAACTCACTCCCATTCAATGCCATTCCTCTCCTTCCCTTTGCAGGAAAGGTCCTCGAAGCCCCTCTTTCCACTTGCGCTTCCATTCTCCCGGGAACCCACCCAGGCAGGCTTGGGAGCAGAACAGCTCTTGTCGAGGTCGCCTGGATCCCGCGTCAGCAAGTCCACGGTCAGCCCTGTGCGCGTCACCGCATCACGCATCACCGTCAGCAGCATCCCACACGGACGGTCGCTCACTCTCCCTGCGGGAGACACGGCCCCCTGGGCCTCCACCGCTGCTCGCCTGCTCTTCCTCCCCCTCCCTCCTCCAGCCCAGCCTCTGCCGAAGGTGTGCCCAGCACACCCTGCACCTCGTGGGTCTCAATGTCACACAGACGGATGACATCTATGCTTACACTCAGCCCAGGTCTCCCTCTGCTCCTGACTCCCAGGCAACAGCCAGTTCCCGGCTCCACTAGCGGCGTCGGACGGGTGCATCACACTCAACGTGCCAGCCTGAGTGCCTCTCCCGCCACCTCCCTCTCATCTACTGACAACCCCGCCCTCTGGCTGCTCAGGAAAAACACCTCAGCTCCACAAATGGCCCGCGAGCACGTGAAACGATGCTCAAACGTCACTAGTCATCAGGGACATGCAAGTCAAGACCACGACTGCCCGGCCCGGGGTGGCCATCTATGAACCAGGAGGTCACGGTTCGATTCCTGGTCAGGGCACATGCGCGGGTTGTGGCTCGATCCCCAGTGTGGGGCCCGCAGGGGGCAGCCGATCAATGATTCTCTCTCATCATTGATGTTTCTCTCTCTCTCTCCCTCTCCCTTTCTCTCTGAAATCAATAAAAATATATTTTTTAAAGATCAAGATGAGCTATCACTTCACACCCAGCAGGGTGGCTATAATCATTTCTAAAGCAGACAATAACGTGTGTTGTCAAGGGTGTAGAGAAGGTGGAACCCTCGTCATTGTGCTGGCGGAGAAATAAAATGGAGCAGCCGCGGTGGACGCAGTTCAGCAATTCCTCTCCTGCGTATAAACCCAAAAGAACTGAAGACAGGCGTTCAACCCAAAACCTGCACATAAATGTTCAGAGCGGCATGTTCACAATGGCCCAAAGGTGGGAGCAACCTCATCCCCCTCCTCCCTCCAAGCCCCTGCTCCCATTCCTGCCCTGCCCGCTGCAGGGCACAGGACCCTCGGCAGCATCCACTGAAGCTGGTAAATGAAGAAGAACCTCAGCCCCTCCCTGGGACCTGCTCATGCCCCTGAGGGAAGGCGGGGCTTGTGGAAGGAGCCCCTCCCCCGCCCGGCCCTTCTGCTCTGTGGTCCCTCTGCCAGAGCTCTGGGCCCGCCTGCCCACCAGTTCCTGCCTCCACCACAGCCGGCCAGGTCTCCTGGAAGCCCTGCCACCACCAAGCCCCCCTGCCAGCTACACGCACCCAGAGGGGCCTGTGTGGTAACTGGCACAGCGTTGTCCCGAGCTGATGGGCAGGTGGCTTTGGGAGAGGGGGGCTTCCTTGTCCATACCTGGTAGAAAGAAGGGAGTGAGCACTCCGTACATTCCAGTGACTCTGGCCAAAGTGTGACCTAGAACAGCCGTCACCAACCTTTCAGACCTCGCGGACCACCAGGGGTCCGTGGACCACCGGTTGGCGACCACTGGGATAGAGGAACTCAGGTCCCTGATGGCCATGGAGCTGCTGCATTAAAGCTGGACTGGCTGCCTCTAGAATTCTTTTAACAGAAGACAAACACCTAACCTCTCTCTATCTCGTTCTAGCCACTGTTATTTCGGTTCTCTGTTACTTGTAGCCAAGTGCAATTCTTTATCGATACCAGAAGTTTTGAGCACAACTTTCCCCACCTCTCTTCAAGAACAAAGAGGAGTTTGATGAAGCAGCGTGACCCTGAGGAGGCCATATGGGAGGCAGAGCCTGCTGTTTGCAGGCCTGGGGCCTTGTGTTGGCCTGGTTCCATTTGCAGGAATGGACAAATGTGTGGTTTCATCTCTTAGGCCTGGAGGAGAATAAAAGGGTTTGGTGCAGAAGTGCCTGGGGAAGGGAGGGGAGGTGAGAACCGTGGAGGGGGCAGGGAGAGGGCTCGAGGCTAGGCCTGCAGAGCCGATTCTGTGAGGGGTGCTCAGCCTCTGGGCTCACGCAGTGTCCCTTCCAGGCCTGGGTGGCGAAGGACAGCACAGCGATGGGGTGGCACAGAGCCTTGCATTTGTGCCCCAACCCCAGCCTGACCCTGACCCTGACTCTCTAGGACTGGCAGCCGGGGGACACCAGGGGCAGACCTGATGGCCAGAGGGGGGTGAGGGTGGGAATGGGGCCTGCTTTCCTAGAGGGCAGGTCAGCAGAAACAGAAAACACAGACAGGACGAGGCCAGAGAGAAAGGCAGGTGTGGGCTTGTCTGAGCCCACGTGAGCCACCCCGGGGTGCTGCGGTGGCCGGCCCCGCGGTGTGCCGCTGGGTGCTGGGAGTGCAGTAATTTAGACGTGGTTATGGACAACGCTTCATCAGTAGCTGCAGGCAGCTGAGCGGGTGATCCAGGGCGGGGGAATGTGATGAACTTAATTAACGTCATAAATTCCGCTAGCTTCCAGTGCTGTGGCTCTCTTATTACCTGGGGAGACGTCCCCTGTGCAAGCAGCTTTCAGCAACGGCTCCAGAAACATCCTGGAAGTCCGCGGCCCTCCCCGGCCGTGGAGCTCACACCACATTTCCTCAGTCCACTCAATGTTTGCTCACCGAATCAGCAATTCAGCCAAATAGCCTTAAAGGCACATGCAACCTTTTTTTTTTTTTTAAGCAAAAGCTTCTATCTCAGTCTAAGCGGCTCCGTCTGGCCTTCCATTTGCGAAGGACTTTGTTCCCAGAAACATCCCTTTGCCGGCGGATCCTCACGATAAAGATGCAAAACACGCAGCCGGGATCAGAAGTGCAGCAGCCAACATCGCTGCAGCTTGTACAGCGTGGTCTCGCCTCTGGTCAGGGAGGGACATCTTCACCTCATTCCACAGGCACAGTCCAAGGCGGGTCTGCCGTGTGTGGATGTGGCAGTGGAGCCTCCAGGGCTTAGAAAAGACGCTGTTCCACCCCCTCCAAACCGTCAGCACCACAGGAAAGGGGCTCATTAGTAGCCGCCATACTTGTTCAAGTGGAATACACGTGCTAGTTAGGATACAGGCGCGGCAGCTCTGAGCCGGGCCCGGCACCAAGTGCCTTCCACATGTGCTTTCATCTCATCCCCGTCCGTCCCTCCCACTTACACTTTCTTAAAAACTCCCGGCTTGCTCGCAGGTGCCCACAGTGTCCCCCCAGGACCCAAGCACAATCTAGGTCAGCGGTCGAGGACCACTGGTGGTCCGTGAGGTCCCAAAGGCTGGCGACCGCTGCTCTATCCTGCCTTTGCTGTCCTTCACAGGAGGGTCCCATGCTTGAGGTCACCTCATGATCCCAAAACAGTTACTGCAGCTCCAGACATTACACCCACATCCCGGGCAGCAGGGAGTAGAAAGGAGCAAGGGCAAAGGGACATGCCTCCCGGCTGAGTCAGCCTCCATCCCAGAGCTTTCCCAGAAACTCCACCCAATAACCTTCTATTACATCTTATTGGCTCTTTCCGAAAGGCTGAGAAAGGTGGTGTTAGACCAGTAAAAAGCCCATCGGCACTCCCAACAGACAGGGGTGTGGATGTCGGTTAAGCAAACAGCAGCTGTGGACACCCCGTCTTGCGAGCTAGACCAAAGTAAAGAAACAGAGCCTCAGTCCTAGCCGGTGTGGCTCAGTAGAGTATCGGCCTGCGGACCAAAGGGTTCTGGGTTCGATTCCAGTCAAGAGCATGTACCTTGGTTGCAGGCTCCTTCCCAGCACAGGCCCTGGTTGGGGTGCGTGCAGGAGGCAACCAATCCATGTGTTTCTCTCACAGCGATGTTTTTCTCTGTCTTTCCCTCTCTCTTCCACTCTCTCTAAAAATGGAAAAATATCCTCAGGTGACGATTAACACCAAAAAAAAGAAAGAAAGGCCGGAACCGGTTTGGCTCACTGGATAGAGCGTCAGCCTGCGAACTGAAAGGTCCCAGGTTCGATTCCGGTCAAGGGCATGTACCTGGGTTGCGGACACATCCCCAGTAGGAGGTGTGCAGGAGGCAGCTGATCGATGTTTCTCTCTCATCGATGTTTCTAACTCTCTATATCTCTCCCTTCCTCTCTGTAAAAAATCAATAAAATATATTTTAAAAATAAAAAATAATTAAAAAATAAAAATAAAAAGAAAGAAAGAAAAGAAATAGAGCCGCGGATTAATTTCTCGCCTGGTTTTGTTTTTTTGTCAAGAGGGGGAGTGAGGAGGGAGTCCCAAGAAGAGAATGATACACGTCCAGAAACAGTAGCTACAGCATCATGAAAAGAGGGGGCCCACTCTCCACCTGAGAGGAGACCCTGAGTGGTGGTGCTCACCTTAACAAGTCTGCTGTCAGAGCCCGCCGCGCAGTAATGCGGTAAAGCAGTGGCCGCCTGACTAACGCTCCCTGGAGGTCGACTGGGACTGCAGGGTCTTTGCCTCCTGGGTTTGCACAGAGCTTGTCCCTCACCCACCCTTTGTTTGTGTTGTTTGCTTTTCTCCTCGAAACAATTTACTCTAAATCCCCGTTTCTGGAGTTCCCGGGCCACCGTGTTCACATGGTGGAACCAAGCTGTTGATCAGAATGAAAGCGAGCTCGGAGGAAGAACACCACGGTGTCACGTGATGCCTGGCCTGACTGATTTCAACAGAGGCTGTGACATGTCTGCCTTTCTGAGCTGGCATGACCGCCTCCAATAAAGAAAGCCCAGACACACACACACACACACACACACACACATATTTTTTTCAGAGAGGAAGTTGAGAGGGAGAGAGAGATAGAAACATCAATGATGAGAGACAATCATTGATCGGCTGCCTCCTGCACGCCCCACACTTGGTATCAAGCCTGCAACCCGGGCATGTGCCCTGACCGGGAATCGAACTGTGACTTCCTGTTTCATAGGTCGATGCTCAACCACTGAGCCACGCTGGCTGGGCTAGAAATGCCTTAAAGAGATAACTCTGAGAGACAGAGTAACATTGTGATGAAGAGCTTAGGGTCTGGAGTAGAGAAACCTAAGTTCGGGGGCCGGCCTCCCTGGATGCCATCGTGTGACCTTGGACAGTTTACCCCTCTGACCTCGTTTTCCTCATCCCCGAAATGGAACAATAACACCTGGCAATGATGTAGAACCTATTCATGAAGTGAAAATTACCTGTGGACAACACTGGGCCCCGTGCCTGGCTCCTGGCACAGGGCACATGCCCAGTAACATTAACAATTACTATCATTTGTCTGACAACAACAGTGATAATGGCATTGACTTGTATCGGGGCGGCACAGAAGGGGTTTAGCACAGGGCCTGGCACATGAGACTCGATAAATGGGTTCATGGTCATGATTATCCTTGTTGCTGAAGGAAATATCCTGAAAGCACCTCCTCTTTCCATGGGCCGCTAAAGACACTTCCCCGGGTCTCCCGCCCAGCGCCCTAAGCCTCGGGCAGGGGCGAAGCGGGCACCAAAGCCGGTGAGGAAGCCTGAAGAGCACCACCTGCGTGGCATCTGGGACTCCTGCCCACTGACCCGCCAGTGCCAAGGGACGGGGGCTCAGAGGCAGCTCCTCCCAGCCCTCTGCCCAGTGGCCTCCCGCGGCCGGTGGCAGGTTTGCGGGGGTGTCTGTCAGTGAGCAGGCCCTGCCAGGCACCTGCTGGTCCCGCTGGGCGGGGAAATAACAGACATGGGGAGGGCATGGCAGACACCCCTTACCCGCAGCACACCCTCCTCCAATACAGTGGCGCTGGCCACAACCGCCGGTAGAGACTGGTTTCTGGGAGCTCCTACCGTGAAACTGGGCCTGCGTCCCGTGGGAGGATCCACATCGCACCAAGCGCGGCCGGTGAGCAGGGAGCAGGCGGCATCGGGAGCTCGGGCTCTGCCCTTCTGCAGCCCTGGGGCGGCGGGTAAGTCCCCCCTCCCCCTCTGGGGGCCTTGGTCCCGGTCAGGAGAGTTCAGGGGGTTGGTCGGACATGTGGCCCAAACCCTGCCTTAGGGAAGCTTGTTACTGAGGCCGATTCCCGAACCCACCCCAGAAACGGGATTCAGCGGGACACGGACGGCCCGGAACCCACCTGCCTCTTCCATAGGGACCTGTGCCCCCCGCTGTCACTCAGCCGGTGGTTTCCGGGGTCCGAGTCTCGCTCTCAGCATGGCTGTCTCCTGGGCCCCGGGGAGTCTGAGCGACGGGGAGGTCCAAGAGGGGAGCAGCGGAGACAACCCCCACCCCCACCCCAGGGCTCTGCTCTGGCTCTGGCTCTGGCTCTGGCTCTGGCCTGGGGTGGTGTGTGCGCTCCACCGTGGCCACCCCTCCCGCCCCAGCCGGGCAGCTGCCAGCACTGGGGCTGCTGGGAGACCCACCTGTGGACCCTGGCTCCTTGCTTTTCCTGCTGAGAAGCCCTCACCTTGTTTTCATCCCAACGGAATGGCAGGCCCAGCTGAGAACTGGGGGAGCCGGGCTTGGCACGGGGCGAGGCCCATCCACCTGGGTCCAGGTCTGCGTCCCACAAGTCCCTGCGGTCAACAAAGTCCCACAAGTCCCTGCGGTCAACAAAGTCCCACAAATCCCTGCGGTCAACAAAGTCCCACAAGTCCCTGCGGTGAACGAAGTCCCACAAGTCCCTGCGGTCAACAAAGTCCCACAAGTCCCTGCGGCACCCAAACGGGAAGAACACGGCTTTTGCCCCGGAGCCTCTCCCCCGCGCTCCGTGCCTCCCTGGGTGCCGGCTCACACGCTCACCACACTCACCACACACAAGTGCACGCTCGCGGCTACTCACACACTCGCCAGCACAACGCTTTGCTCACATGCGCGCTCCTACACCCACACTCACACCTTCGTGTGCTCACACGCATTTACCCCCATGCACACCCGGGGTGCGTTCCCACCACCACCCACTCCCAGCCGGCCGGTTTGTGCCCACGCGGCCCACGCTGCGCCAGGAGCCAGGCCGGGGAAGCTGCGAGACAGACTCCGCGTGTGGACGGCGGGGCGGGGCGCCATGGGTCCCCACCGCCCGGGATGGACCCTCGGGAGGAGCTGGGCGGAGGGCCCTGCGCTGCCAGCTGCCGGGAGGGGGAAGCGTGCCCCTCCCTCTTGCCCAGACGCGGGTGGCTGTGGGGAGCAGACCTGGGCCAGTCCTGATACCCCCGTTTCTCTTGAGTTTTTAACGACTGGTGGCGGCGCCCAGTGTGCGGGCGCCTCGCCGGGCCCTGCTGCTCCGCCCCTCTCCCAGGCGGTGCTGTTCGAGCCCCGCTTCACCGAGAGGCAGGGGAGACCCAAGCCCCAGTGGCTCGGTCCCCCGCCTACCTGGGAGGGCAGTGCCAGGATTTGCAGCCAGACTCCAGGCCGGGACAGGCCCTCGGGACCAGCAGCAGCTCTGCCCGGAAGCGAGCAGGCGCAGGAGCAAGGACACTCGGCGGGGGAGACGCATCATTTCATTCTCAAGGAGACAGCACGTCTTGGATCTTGTCCATGCTGCCGCAAGTCATATAAAATGATAGGATCGCTCTAAAGGGCAGTTTGATCATATATATCAAAGCCTTTAAAATGTGCTTGTGTGGGCATATCCTGTAGCTGTTAATTCCACTTGGAGGAAACGTATCCTAAGGAAATATTTGGACAGGTGAGCAAAGGTGCAGGCACAAGGATGTTCGTGCGGCACTGTTTAAAATAGCAGGAACCGACAACAGTGCAAGTAGCCAAAAATAGAGAGCAGTCCAAATAAATCCTAATATATCCATACAATGGGAATGTCATTGACATATTTCAGTTCTGAGTTTAAGACAGGCTGTAATAACCTGTTTACAGTTTTATGCCATTTCCATTAAAAGTCTCCATCAGTAAAGAAAAATCTGGCCCAGCCAGTGTGGCTCAGTGGTTGAGCCTATGAACCAGGAGGTCACAGTTCGGTTCCGATCAGGGCATATGCCCAGGTTGCGGGCTCGATCCCCAGTGGGGGGCATGCAGGAGGCAGCCCATCACTGATTCTCTCTCATCATTGATGTTTCTATCTCTCCTTCTCCCTTCCTCTCTGAAATCAATAAAAGTATATTTTTAAAAAAGAAAAATCTGGAAGAGAATGCATAAAATGTGAACTAACAAATTATCCATGGAGACTAATGCCCCACATGATTTTCCTTTCTTTTTTTCCCTTTTTGTTTCTGATTTTTTTCTAAAGTTAACATTCTATGAGGTGGATATTTTGAAAATATATTATTATTGTTATTATTACTATTATTATACTGGTTTGACTATACAAGGACTGCTGCCATTGGTGCCTCAGGTAACAAAAGGGCCAGGGCACTGGAAGGAGATCTCTCACTGTGGATTCTTTTTTTTTTTTAATATATTTTATTGATTTTTTACAGAGAGGAAGGGAGAGGAATAGAGAGAAACATCGATGAGAGAGAAACATCAATCAGCTGCCTCCTGCACACCCCTCACTGGAGATGTGCCCGCAACCAAGGTACATGCCCTTGACTGGAATCTAACCCGGGACCTTTCAGTCTGCAGGCTGACGCTCTATCCACTGAGCCAAACCAGTTAGGCTAATATATATCTTTATTGATTTCAGAGAGGAAGGGAGAGAGATAGAAACATCAATGATGAGAGGGAATCATTGATTGGCTGCCTCCTGCACGCCCCCTACTAGGGATCAATCCCGAAACCCAGGCATGTGCCCTTAACTGGAATCAAACCCGGGACCTTTCAGTCTGCAGGCCGAGACTCTATCCACTGAGCCAAACCAGCTAGGGCCACTGTGGATTCTTTTATTTCCTTTGGCTTTGGAATCACATAAGTTTATCTTTTCACAAATATAAACTAAATTTAAATTTGGTAACCAAAAAAAGATTCATGGAGCATCTCTGACATTTTACAATCTCCACTTTTGTGCAGCCGTAAATGTGGAAGGAAACTATTTACATCGGAGTTACAGACTCAAATACTAGAGGGTCCAGGGAAATAAATGGAACAGAGCTGGCATGAGCGATAGGGAGTGGTGGAGACTGTGGCAAACTAGAAAGCAGAGGCCCTGTCTCTGTGGCCACACGTTTCTGCTCCAGCTGATTAGGCCATGCATAGAGACTGTCCCACGGCTGCCAGCCCTTGCAATTTATCAATAAAAGTCAAACATCCAGAGTTTTATGTGCACTTTCTCATTTTAAAACATGTGCTACCAAAAAAAGTCTCTGTATGCCAGGCACAGGCAGCCACTGTTTGCAATCCCGACTGCATCACTGTGGAATATTCTCAGAGAGCCCCAGGGAACAGTGAGGGACAACTTGCCCAGAGTCAAAGGCTGGTTGTACAGAGTACAGGCAGAAAGCGGCACCCCGACTTCAGTTCTAACGGAGGTTAGTGAGCTTGGGAGGTGTTCAGGGCAGTCAAGCCCTCTCGGGGGCATCAGCATGTCAACAGAGCCAGGAGCCCGAGCTGCTCTCCAAGGCCTTTCTAAGAGTAGAATTAGAGGCCGTTTGAGGCTGTCCTGAAAGAGGACGGGCTGGGCTGGGCTGGTCAGAGGCCAAAGTCAAGGTGGAGAAGCAGACTGCCAGTACCCTCCCTTCCTCCAGCCTCCCCACCCCCTGCCTCCAGCCTCCCCACTCCCTGCCTCCGGGCTCCCGGCACTCTGCTGTCCACACCCTGTGCAGCCTTCAGCCCAGGTCACATCTGTCTCTCCCTGCAGTGACCACACGGAGCAGAGGTGGGACCACCCAGAGCCGGCTCGTTCTTCTGCGCCCCAGCCCTTCCCAACCCACCAGACTCCCTCTTTGTGTCATTCCCAACCTGTGAGCCCAGCTCCTTCACCATGAAATGAGGCCGGGACACCTTTCTTACAGTGGTTGTGACTCATGTGGGATGAAGGACAAGGAAATGGAAAATGAAAAACTATTTCTCATCCATCAGATTAGCATAGGTTTCAAAATGAGAATACTCAGTGCTGTGACCATAGGATGACAGGGGACCTGTTCATATCCTGCTTCTGAGACTATGTCAGTGCAATAGATACTAGTGGTTATTTGAAAGTCTAATTCAAAGTGTGTATCAAAGTCTGTAGGCAAATCTATAGAGACAGGGCTTCGATGAGAGGTTGCCCAGGGCTGGGGTGTTGAGGGGAAGTGGGGAGTGACTACTTTGGGAGGTGACAAAACTGTTCTAAAATTAGATTGTGGAGATGGTTGCACAGTTCGAATACCCTAAAAACCATTGAGTTGTCCTCTTAAATGGGTGAATAATATGGCATATTCTAATGCACGGATGTATGTACAAACTTGCCTGTCTCTGCCGCATTTACGACAGAAACAAAGCTTTCAACAGTACATCCCACCCCTGGAGCACCTGGAACCCATCTCAGGACCAAAAGACACCCCACCCCATCCCACCCCACCCCCGCCCAGACTGCAAAACACCAAGAAAACAGGATAGAAAGCTGACTGGGGAGATAAGTCCTGATCACATTTGCACCTGGATCAGACCTTTCCTGAAGCCAACCCTGGGTTGAGTAATTACAAGAGCCTAAAATTCCTGTTCTTCTGAAGGAAGTTTAGGGTGGGTTTTCTGTTACTTATAACCAAGAGAACTGTAGATGCACGTGGCAGAGCTGTCCAGATAGACACCCAAGATGACTGGTCCCCCACAGCTCACAGCAAAAGCCAAGGACAAAGAAGGAATCCTCTTGCCAAGAAGGTCCGCCCCAGGCCCCACTGGCTGTTAGTCTGCCTGCCCCAAGACTCTGCCCCACACACCCCATCAACACGCAGATGCCACAGACAGCACTGGTGGGTTTTTATTTTAATGTCAAAGGCACAGCCTCCCAGAGGAGCTGAGGCAGTGACTGGGGATGCCCAAACCCCAAACCACCCCACCCCACCCCACCCCTGCCAGGGGCAGCTGTGCCAAAGTGGGGGGGGGGGGGGTAAGACGGGGCCTCCCCTTCAGGGGGTCGCCTACTCCTTCCTTAGCCCCAATAGGAGAGAAGCAGGTGACACAAGTGAGGCAATAATGCTTCAGGGGGTCCCCCAGGCCTCTCCCTGGACCCCCAACACAGGTCTTTGGTGGACGTAATTGCACAGACAATTCATAAAGTGACAGCTTGAGGGCCTCGGGGAAGGACAGGGAGAGGCCCAGCTTCTCCCAGGGGCGCCTCAGTGCTTAGAAATGGGAGGAGCCTTCCCTGCGGGAGCAGCCCCCCCCCCCCCCAGGCATCTCCGCAGGCCCCACACCGCTCCCCTGCAGCCCCCCTCCTGCATCTCTATCTGGTAAGACATAAAAAATTCTCTGCTTATAAAAATACTTCTGCTCTGTCTGGGAGTGGGGGCGGGGAGTGGAGCCGGAGAGCCGGGGCCAGGTCCGGCCCCTGCGGGAAGGGGTCACAGTGGCGGGGCTAGGAGGAGGGCAGGGGGCCGTTGGCTCGGCGCGGGGCTCCCTTGGCCGCGGGGGCCCGGCCCGGGGCGGCGGGCACCGGGGAGGCCCGGCGGGAGGCGGCGGCGCTCCGCAGCTTCAGTTTCCGCCGCTTGGCCAGCGGCGCGTTCTCCACGCTCTTCAGGAAGAAGCCCTCGCGCTTGCCCCGGTTGAAGGCCTGCCAGACACGGGGCGTGAGTCCCGCCACCGGGGCCTCCCCCTTCCCCCTTCCCGGAACCCCCCTCCGAGCCACCAGGTCAAGGCCAATGGGCCTCCGACCTCCAGCACCTCGAAGGTCAGGCCCCAAACGGCCAGAGACCAGGACTCAGTTCACGCACCGCACCTTCCAGGGCGTGGAGATCCAAGCCCCCCACAGGCCCCGCCTCCCAGGGTCCGTCCACCCCCCACCCACCCGTGGGCCCGCCTCCCCAGGTCCGTCCACCCCCCACCCACCCGCGGGTCCCGCCTCTCCAGGTCCGTCCACCCCACACCCACCCGCGGGCCCCGCCTCTCCAGGTCCGTCCACCCCCCACCCACCCGCGGGTCCCGCCTCTCCAGGTCCGTCCACCCCACACCCACCCGCGGGTCCCGCCTCTCCAGGTCCGTCCACCCCACACCCACCCGCGGGCCCCGCCTCTCCAGGTCCGTCCACCCCACACCCACCCGCGGGCCCCGCCTCTCCAGGTCCGTCCACCCCACACCCACCCGCGGGCCCCGCCTCTCCAGGTCCGTCCACCCCACACCCACCCGCGGGCCCCGCCTCTCCAGGTCCGTCCACCCCACACCCACCCGCGGGTCCCGCCTCCCCAGGTCCGTCCACCCCCCACCCACCCGCGGGCCCCGCCTCTCCAGGTCCGTCCACCCCCCACCCACCCGCGGGCCCCGCCTCTCCAGGCCCGTCCACCCCACACCCACCCGCGGGCCCCGCCTCTCCAGGCCCGTCCACCCCACACCCACCCGCGGGTCCCGCCTCTCCAGGCCCGTCCACCCCACACCCACCCGCGGGCCCCGTCTCTCCAGGCCCGTCCACACCCACCCGCGGGCCCCGCCTCTCCAGGCCCGTCCACCCCACACCCACCCGCGGGCCCCGCCTCTCCAGGTCCGTCCACCCCACACCCACCCGCGGGCCCCGCCTCTCCAGGCCCGTCCACCCCACACCCACCCGCGGGTCCCGCCTCTCCAGGCCCGTCCACCCCACACCCACCCGCGGGCCCGCTCTTACCAAGAAGGTGGCGTTGAGACCGGAGCGCACGGCCGGCCCCGAGGACTCCAGCACGTCCGGCGTCCGGAGCGGGGGCGAGGAGCGCGCGCTGCCGTCCTGCAGCCACGAGCTGCCCCGCAGCCCCTCGAGCTTCAGCCTCTTGGCCGGGTCCACAGTCAGGAGCCCTGGACGCGGGGTGGGGTGTGATCCGAACAGCCGCACTCGCCTCCCGACCCGCCCCCTGACCAGGACCCGGGACCAGGGATGATCCCCAACCCAACACGACCCCGTGGCCGCCCCCTCCCCAGAGACAGCCTGTGCCGGCTCCGCACCTCGGACAAGCTCCTTGGCTTCCTCGGACACGTTCTGCCAGGCCTCCCCATCGAGGGAGAAGCGCCCCTCGCGGATCTTGCACATGATCTCGGCCGCCTGGCTCTGCCCGCCCTGGCCCGAGGCCCCCTGGAAGGGGACCTGCCCGGACAGCATCATGTACTGGGGGACGGAGGGGGGCGGGGAGTGAGACCGGCCCAGGCTGCGGGCCCAGGGAGGCCAGGAGGCTGACCTCTCGGCCCACCCCTGGACCACCCACCCTCTGCTGGAGGGTCTCCCCTAGGCCCACTGGCGATGACCCTGATCTCCAACCCGGAATACTCAGATGCCCCAGCCCAGCACCGGTGCGACCCTGCCTCCGTGTTAGGGCGACCTCTGACCCCAGCCTCATATCAAAGCCTGCCACCCCCACCAAGATGACCCTGCCCCTGGCGCCCCTGTTGCCCTTCATCAGGAAGACCTCTGACCTCAGACTGGGCGGCCCTGGACCCTCTCCGGCCCGTCCCGTACCAGAATGACGCCGAGGCTCCAGAGGTCGCAGGACTCGTCGTAGCCCTGCTGCGCCAGCAGCTCGGGCGCCGCGTACTGCAGCGTGAAGCAGGGCGTCTGCATGGGCCCCGCGGGGCTCTGCGGGCGCAGCCGCGCGAACCCGAAGTCGATAATCTTCACCGGGGCCCCGGGAGTGTCATCGGCGTACAGGATGTTCTGTGACCGGGCGGAGGGCGTCAGGGACCGGGCCTCGGGGCCTCCGCACCCCCCCCCCACCCCCACCCGCCGCCCCGCTGCCGAGGTTCCGCGCCCACCTCGGGCTTGAGGTCGCGGTGCACCACGCCCGCCTCCTCGTGCATGAAGCTCACGGCGGACACCAGGCTCCGCAGGATCTGGCTCGCCTCGGACTCGCTGAAGTGCCGCTTCTTGCGGATGTGCTCCAGCAGCTCCCCGCCCCGCAGCAGCTCCAGGACCAGGTACGTGTGCAGCTGCGCAGCAGGCGGCCCACGGTCACCGGTGACCGACCTGGCAGCCCCGCAAGCCAGGCCCCGCCCCCAGCCCAGGCCTCGAACTTGTCCGAGCCCGTGAGAACCACCCCGCCTGCCCTCCAGGCCCCGCCCCTTTGCCCCCCTTAACCCTGCCCCCCTCCACACCCTCCTCAGATTTCATTCCCCCGACCATCCTTAGCTGGGCTTCCAGTCCTCCAGGCCTACCCCCCTCAAACCCGCCCAGGCCCCCCGGCCCCGCCCACGGCTCCCTCAAGCCCCGCCCCGGCTCCTCCCCCCTCCCCCCTCCCCCCGCGGCTCCCTGCATCCCAGACTGCAGGCACCACCTGGTCCTGATGCACCTCGTGCAGCTTCACCACGTTGGGGTGCGACTGGCACAGCCGCAGGGCGGCCACTTCGCGCTGCGTGTTCGCCTCCAGCCTGGGGGCGGGCAGGTAGGTCAGGAGGGACGGCCTGGGGCCTCGCCCGCCCGGACCCAGGTTCCCTGCCCGCCCGGCCCGCCCCAGGCCCGCCCGCCCCAGGCCAGCCCACCTGCGGCTGAGGATCTTGACTGCGAACTCCTGGCCGCCCTGGCGCTGGCGGCAGCGGCGACACACGGAGAAGCTGCCCTGGCCCAGCGCAGGCTCCCGCAGGTCCAGCTCGTACTGCTGGAAGAAGGGCGAGTCCTGCGGGCACAGGGCGCATCAGCGGTCCTACCTGGGAGCCTGGAGGCCACGCCGCACCCCATCTCACAGAGGTCCCGGATTTCACCGCCGCCGTCACACCGCGCCCGGCCTCCCTACCTGCATCATGGCGCTCCGGGCCACCGCTGCCCTCCCCGGCCGGTCTCCAGTGCCAGGTGCTTCGAGCACATCAGTCATCACAGCGTTATTGTGGTCAAACAGGATGGACGGTGCCACGAAGGAGTATCCCTGGTTGGGGATGGAGGTGGGTCAGGGGCGGATGGGAATGGGGGGCTGGAGGTGCAGGGGGGATTTCCTGGAAGGGCCAGACCTGGCCAGGAGGAGGGCAGGCAGAGGAAGACCCCAGACCAGGGGTGGGGGATGGGGGGGGTGTTGCTTTTTCGTCCTGACACAACAGGATGCGTGGACATTTTATTCCAACTTGTTCTATGATCATGTCTGTCCCCCACCGGTCTGTGACTCCACCTTTCTCATTACAGTAACAGAACTCTCTGCGCCCCCCCCCCCCATTACACTTAAATCTCAGAGGATGTGGGCCCAGAATTGCTGGGACAACCTGAGGGTCTAAGGATGAAGTGCCCGTGCAGAAAAGGTGAACCAAGAGGCAAAGAGATTCCTAATGACATAGGCTCAGCACCTGGATGCAGCCTTGAAGGGCATCGCCTGGCGCAATGTAGTGGCCCAGAGAAGGATGGGCAGTGCGTGAAAGGACTGTGACCTGGCATCACACCCGTTTCACTTATGAACCTTCAGCTGTGCCCACGGGACAAAAAGTCTTTATTCCTTCCTCTCAAATCAAACTGTGGCCTCCTCTGCGAGGAGGGAGCTCTGAGGCAATGTAAAGCGAAACCAGTTACCACGTTGCCTTTCCTAAGGACCACGTCCTGCCCCTTCAAGGGCGTCTCAGGGTAATCTGTGTTTCTGCTAAACATGCAGCCCCCTGTGCGCTAGCAGGCAAGCTCCACCTGGGTGGGGTCACTTCCTGTTAGGTTCATCCCAGGGCCCAGATCGGTGCCTGGCACACTGTAGGCATTCAACACATACCAGTATTTCTGAGTCCTGGAATGAATGAAGGAAGGAATGAATGAGAGTGACCATCCATTCGCAAGAAAGAACTTTCTCAGAACCGTGAGACAACGGATCGAGAGACGCTCAAGCACAGAGCTATCTCGTGGAGCTTCACAGAGGAGATTCTCGTAGTTGACACTGGCCTATTCTTATTTAATAGATGTAGACCAGGCCTTGCAGGCCAGGCCCCCACACTGGGCACAGGGATGCGGAAATTAAACAACAGTTCCCGCCTCCAGGAGCTTCGCACCAGGGGAGGCAGTCTCGGTTGGGCTGCCAGGACACAACCTGACAAACGGCTCAGAAGGTGCTGTCTGCAGGGGACAGGTGCACAGGCAAGCGCAGCCCGGGCCACGGGAGTGGGGAAGCCTTCACCTGGGGCAGCGCTGGGCAGCGCTGGCCAACGTGGCTAGAAAGGTCCGCGGGAGCTTGCCAGGTGAGCAGCAGTGGGGAGGGCACCCCAGGGGGAGGGCACTGCATGGGCTATGGCACAGGGGTGCGTGGTGGAACCTCTGACAGTCCATTACGGCTACAGCACCAGGTGGGACGATAGCGAGCGCTGAGGCTCGGGTCAGAGCAGGACCACACGGTGCAGGGCCTCGAATCCTGAGCAGAGGAGGTTAGCCTTGTCCAACAGACCTAACCTTCTAAAATTCAGTAGAGGGGTCTGTGCCCCCAGGAATGTGATACGGTATGCCAATGGGCATCAAAGCCACAGGATAAATATGGCCTCTCTTCCTAGGTGTCTACTTAAGCAAGTGGATAATTTAAAATGATATTTTTATGTACCAATAAAGAGTTATGATGGAGTAAAAGGAAAATTAATGTGAAATCTAAAGATAAACCATGAAGTTCAAAGACGTGTCCTGCCATGGTGGTCTCCATGACTGGCAACTCCAGGTCCCCACAAGTAGAGAGGTCTGAGGGGAGATGCCGAGTCCTGACCAGGCACGCGGTGTATGTAGTGCCCACGGGTCAGCCAGGGCGAGGCTGGCTCACTCACCTGGAAGATGCGCGAGTCCCCAGATGGGGGGCTGCCAGCCGGGGAGTAGACGGGCTCCAGCCGAGTAAACTCTTCTGCGAAGTTGCTCACATCCAGCTCTGAGCGGATCTGGGGTCGGAATGGAGCTGGAATCTTTCTGGCAGCCAGAGCAGCCCAATCCAGACCCTGGAAAGAAGAAATGAGAGACTGAGGACCACAGGGCAGGCGGGGGAACCCCTCTCCGCTCAGGCCACCCTCTCCGCTCAGCTCCTCAGTGAAATAACGGGCTACCCTGCATTTGAGGGGAAGGTGTTCTTCTTGCCTCCTCAGCCTCTATTTCCCTCCCTTTGACGCCCAATTCCTATTCCCTTGGAGAATCACCCTCCACCACACTCAGTCAGTTCTGGGACTTTCAATAGAAGTGGCTTGCAAAACAACTCTCTTCCCCCCATTACACTTCAACCTTCGAGGATATGGGCCTGGAATTGCTGGGAACAACCTCGGGGTCTGATGATGAAGTCCCTGCACAGAAAAGCAGGACCGAGAGACAGAGAGATTCCTGATGATGTAGGCTCAGCACCTGGATGCAGCCTGACCTGAAGTCAGACCACTTTTCCTTCAATTTTTCCCTTGTGGGAGCTAAAGCATGCCCTTTTATACGTAAGCTAGTGTGGCAGAGCCTGTCCATCGCCTGCGCAACATTCATGTTCCCTGTCTTCCTTGGTTCCATAGCCCCGATTCAAGCCCAGGAAGCAATGTGCAAACTAAGACAATATTTTACACACTTCCTTATAGTTAGGAGTGACCGATAACTTGCAAGCAAATATTGTGAGCTAGGAATCAAGGAAAAGATCCTCAAGAGGAGGGTGGACAGTTGGCAAATGCCCTTTTGGCCCTTCCCCTCCTCCTCCCTGCTTCCTGCCTGGCTATCAGCCTGGATGGCAAGTGCTCAGCAGTCATATTGGACCATGAGGCAAACCTGGGGATGGAGGCTACATGCTAAAAATGGAGGGGCCTTAAAAAAAAACAAACTTGGACCCAGGAAGACACCATAGCAGCTCCGGCCTGCCAACCTCTAGATTTCTTTTATGTAAGAAAATAAATAAGTAAATAACCCTCTATCTTGTTTAGACGACTGGGCATTCTAATACCTGTTAGCACTAAACTCTACTCCATGGATATCACCATTTCTGAATTGGACTTTTTGTCGCGTGAAGCCAAGAAGCCTGACCTAGACTTGAAGGCCCCAGTTCTGCCACCAGAGACCTCAGCGTTGTCAGCACCAAAGAGGCTGCCTTGAGAGAAGGGGGAGTGAGGGGAACACCCCTTCTGAGCATCAAGCCTCAAAGACCTTGGGGTCTCTCTGGAATGGCTACTGGTCAACCCACTCCCAGCACCCAGGGCCCAGCATGCACTCAGGAGGGTTGAGGAATTCACTTAAGGAAACAGACACTGGCTCAGCCGCTTCCCCTACAAAGCGACGCCTTCACTGCAGACTTAGGTTCCCGTCTGAGAAAGCATTTCCCAGGGCCCTTCTAGGCAGGTACTTGAGGGAAGACGTAAGGAGATGACACTCGTAAAAGGGTGACCGAGTGCCCGCCCCACCACAAATGCCCGGGTGCTTGCGTTACGTCAGATGAGTGGCAAATCTGGTGCCCACGTGTAAACAAAAGACAAGGGCCTCCAAGTCGCCCAGACGGAGGTTTGAATCTGTGCTCCACCCCTTCCGGGCTGGGCGATCTTGGGAAGTTACTTAACCTCTCTGAACCTCAGTTTCCTCATCTATAAAGGGGGGAATGGTCTCAGTGGTTGAGCATCAATCCATGAACCAGGAGGTCACAGTTCAATTCCAAGTCAGGGCACATGCCCAGGTTGCAGGCTCCATCCCAAGTAGGGGGCGTGCAGGAGGCAGCCAATCGATAATTCTCTCTCATCATTGATGTTTCTGTCTCTCTCTCCCTCTCCCTACCTCTCTCTCTGAAATCAATAAAAACATATTAAAAAGATGGGAATAAAGAAGATGGTTCTGAGGGTTACGTGAAATAATGCAAGCAAAGGGCTGATGTAGGGAAGCATGAGACTTGGCTGGGAAGTTTGTAAGGAGGAAATTCTGAAAAGGGGAGTTGGCTGAAGGCCGCCCCCAATTGTTCCTTGACCTTTCCTAACAAGTCTGTGCACATGCGGACCCTCTGGTGTTCATCGGAATCTTTACGCTTAATCTTTAGGTGTCCTTGCTTAAAGGACACTCCAGATACATGATTACTTCCCCTACTGATTGTATCTAAACGATAAACTTTATCCCGTGCCCTAACAGGTTCGGCTCAGTGGATAGAGCGTCGGCCTGCGGACTGAAGGGTCCCAGGTTCAATTCCGGTCAAGGGCATGTACCTTGGTTGCAGGCACATCCCCAGTGGGGAGTGTGCAGGAGGCAGCTGAATCAATGTTTCTCTCTCATCGATGTTTCTAACTCTCTATCCCTCTCCCTTCCTCTCTGTAAAAAATCAATAAAATATATTTAAAAAAAAAACAAAAAACTTTATCCCAAACCACTGTCACAATAAAAGCCTGAAGAGGCAGGCGAACAAGGCTGTTTGGTTCCTATAGCCAGGCAGTCCCTTAGCCCTCTCTTTCACAGCAAACCTGTGTCAGAGTAATCATTCATCCGTCGCTCAGGGTTGCTGGTCAGCCCCGGCAGGATGACACACAGTAGGTGTTCACTGTTACAGGATCCTGCTAGGCACTGACACTGGCCATGCAGAGCACCCACCAGAGAGGTCTCACACGGAGACAAATTCACTCTGCTCTGCACTCTAACCTGCATATGCTCCTAGCAAATAAATAAAACCCACATGACTAACTGACCGGCCATCTAAGTACAGGCACACGGACTGTACAGGGACAATGAACAAAACGCCTGGGTGGGTGCTAAGAGCCATAGTGTGGCTTTTAGTGCTGATTTAGGCTGACAGGAGACGTGGGGTCTGTGTCTGGTTCCACACGTTCACTGTACGATCCTGGGTGGGTCACCTCCCTTCTCTGAACCTGTCCAATGAAAGGACTAACGAATCCATTCCCAAGTCCCTGGCAGTCCTGACAGTCGATGAACCTAGAATTCTTTCCCCCAGGAACACACATCTCCCAAGTTTCACTAGAGATGGGTGGGAAGATAAGCCTGCTTCCCTAATCTGGAGATTTTTTCTTTTTAAAAAATATTAGCCAAACTGGTTTGGCTCAGTGGATAGAGCGTCTGCCTGCAGACTGAAAGGTCCCAGGTTCGATTCCCATCAGGGGCATGTGCCTCGGTTGCGGGCACATCCCCAGTGGGAGGTGTGCAGGAGGCGGCTGGTCGATGTTTCTCTCTCATCGATGTTTCTAACTCTCTATCCCTTTCCCTTCCTCTCTGTAAAAAATCAATAATACATTAAAAAATATATATATATTAATATATTTTTGTTGATTTCAGAGAGGAAAGGAGAGGATGAGAAACATCAATGATGAGAATCATTGATCGGCTGCCTCCTGCACGCCCCCTACTGGGGATTGAATGTGCAACACGGGCATGTGCCCTGACGGGGAATTGAACCATGATCTCCTGGTTCATAGGTCCACGCTCAACCACTGAGCCACACCAGCCGGGCAGGATTCTTCTAAATCAAGTGAAATTGGCCAATCTCAGACATCCCTCCAGTATCCCCGAGCCCAGAGCAGCAGCCCCGCTGGGTATGTGCAGAGAGGTGGGGGCGCTCAGAAGCCTCACCTGGAAGAAACGGTGGCTCTTGACCTCCTGTGCCCCCTGGGGCCCCGCACCCAGCCGCTTCCGGGGGTCCTTGCAAAGTAGCCGCTGCAGCAGGTCCTGCGCCACTGGCCCGATCCGAGAGGGGAAGGGAGGGGAGCACTTCAGGATCCGTCTGGGAGGATTTGGGGGGCGTCAGGGGCAGCGAGCCCCGCCCACAGCCCTGCCCAGCCACCTCAGCTGCCCCTCCTCCCGCATCCAGTCCCACTCACTGCCTCCAGCCCCACTCACCGGGACACCTCTGCCTGCGTGTTCCTCTCGCCCTCCAGCGTGAAGGGCGAGGCCCCCGTCAGCAGCTCAAAGACCAGGATGCCCAGGCTCCACCAGTCCACAGCCTGCCGGGGCCCAGCCAAGGTGAGGGCCCGCGGCCGCCCCGGCCTCACCCCACCCACCCCCCACTGCCCTGCCAACCCACCTTGCCATGCCCCGACTTGCTGCGGATGATTTCGGGGGCCATGTACTCGATGGTGCCACAGAAGGAGAAGGTCCGCTCTTTCTGGGAGGGCAAGAGGACGCATTTTGGACACCCAGCAACTCCCAAGGCTATGCGGGTTGGAGCCGTGGGAGCTTCCGGAGCGCAGGGTGTGGGGCTGTCTCCCTCTGCACCCCGAGAAACGCAGAGCCAGGCCCGGAGCCGGAGCAGGGAGGAGGTGGCTTGCCTGGGGTGCAGGATGCGAGGTGGCCTTCACTCACCTCCTCCGTCAGGAACTCCTTGCTCAGCCCGAAGTCTGTGAGCACGATGTGGCCCTCGGAGTCCAGCAGCACGTTCTCCAGCTTCAGGTCTCGGTAGATGATGCCCAGCTGGCAGGACAAGAGGGGCCCTGAGCCTCCTCCCCCGCCCCCCCCCCCCCCACACACACACACACACACAGGTCGCTGCTCAGGAGACGGGGATCTCCAGGGCAGGAATGGGCTGGGGGGGACTGAGTCACTGGACCCAATAGGCCATTTAAGAGGCAAAAACAAGGAAGGAGGACTCCATGGGGGACTCCCGGGGAGCAGACCCCAAGGTCCCAGACACAGGAAAGCCTGTGTGAAGAGCCCCATTTCAGAACAGCTTCAGAAGCCCAGGTCTCGGATTGAGGAAGTTCTGTGAACACGGCCCCAGAAGGCAACCCCGAGTTCCCTGTGAGAGGAAAGCCCCTTGGAGGCGCCAGGGAAGACCCCACCAGGCGGGCTGCGGCCTTCCCTCCAGGAGGCCCCCCTTCCCGCCCCCAGAAGGCCCAGGGAGAGCGAGCCCTGCGGCGGTCCTGTTTGGAGGCCCTTTAGGAGGCCCAGACCATTGCCCATGGCAACAGGCATGTGGCAGGTCCTCACCCACCTTGTGCAGGTGTTCGAGCGCCAGCACGATCTCGCCCGCATACACGCGCACCTCAGCCTCCTTGAAGTGCTGGCGCTGGTAGAGGTGGGTGAACATCTCGCCCCCGTTCACATAGTCTGGGGGGTAGAGTGGAGGTTGGGAAGCAGTCCCCGCGAGTGGCCCCAACCGCTTCCTGGTCCCCAAGGTTGGCAGGTGCCCGCCCTTACCCAGGATGAGGTGTAGCTTGGCATCGGTCTGGAAGGCGTAGTGCAGCGTGACCAGGAAAGGTGCCTGGCGCACCAGCTCCAGCACGGAGCGCTCCGTCCGCGTGTGCTCCCGCGTCTTGGCGCGCTGCACCAGTGCGGCCTTGCGCAGCACCTTCATGGCATACAGCTTCCCTGAGTCGTGCCCGCCCGCCTTCCGCACCAGGAACACCTTCCCGTAGGCTGTGGGAGCAGGGAGTGGGCAGGAGGTAGGCCGTGAGCAGAAGGGTGGTACAGACTGGTGGATGTGGGAACGATGCCAACCCAGAAGGGTGTGCAAATTGGAGGAAAGAGCTGGGTGAGAGGAAGGGAAAGGTGCACAGCACCAGGAGGGTGCTCAGCAAAGGCGGGGAGGGGGTGTGCAAACCAGCTGGGGGGCCTGCAGCTCCAGGAGGCCTGCAGAGCAAGTGGGGGCGGGGCATGTGCAAACCTGTGGAAGATCAGACTGATTTGAGAGGATGCAAATCCCAGGAGGGAGGCAGAGGTGCAGGCGGACAGGGAAGGGATGTGCAAACCTGAGCTGGGAGTTTGCAAAGCGGGGAGAGGGCTCTCACACACAGCCAGGAGAGGAGCACTGCTAACCGCTCAGAGGGCTGCAAGCACCCAAGGGTGTTGACAAACTCGGGAGGCCCTTGAGGGGAGGAGAGGCCCTGAGAGTGGGATGCAAACCCGGGCACAGCAGGGCGGGGCCCGCAGGGCGGGGCCAGGAAAGGGTGGGGGGCATAGCCGGTTGCCTGGCCCAGGCCCAGGCGGGTGTGCCCGTGGGGACGCCCAGGGCACCGTCCCTGGGACATCTGCCGGCGGGTGGGGGTCCTCACCTCCCGTGCCCAGCACCTTCAGCAGCTCGAAGTTCTCCACGCTCACCTTCTCCTCGTGCCCGGTCAGGTTGGCTGTGGGCACAGGGGACGCATGAGCCCAGCCGGTGCATGACCCCTCCCCGGGCCCCGGCACCATCACCCCTCCCCGTTGTCCCCGGCCGCCCGGCCCCACCTTCCGTGATCCGCAGCTCCACGGCGCAGCCCTCGTCCTCGTCCTCGTCCCCCATGGCGGGCGGGTCGCTGGGGCCCGCGCTGTCGGCTCCGGGCGGGCTCCGGGCGCCGGTTACATGGCGGCTCGGGCCGGGGCGGCGCTTCCTGGTGCCGCCTCCGGGTCGGGTCGGGCGCGGCGCCGCCTCCCGGCTCCCGCCCCGCGCGGCCTGACTCAGGCGCCGAACGTGGGGGCGCGGCTGCGGCTGCGAGGGGGCGGCGCCGGGCGGCGGGCGGCGGCAGGCTGAGCGCTCCCCGCCCGCACGCGGCCCTGCAGGGACCGGGACCACGGCTGGGGCGCCGGCCGGGTCCGAGGGTGACCTGGGGCCGCAGCTGGGCAGGCCTCCGGGCCGGGTGTCTGCGCCGGGCGTCGGGGCCCGGAGAGGCCGGTGGTGCTGCCGCCCAGCCTGGGCCCCGCCCGAGGGGGGCCTCCGGGAACCTCAGAGCCCGCCCCTGGGCGCCAGCGGGCAGCCCGCACGCCCATTCCCGGCCCCCGGGGAAAATGAGGGACTCCAGCCCCTGATCACTCGCTGCCTGATCACTCCCTGAAGGCTGCAGACCGGGGCGGGGTCTGCAGGTCCCCCTGACAGAGGAGCCAGCGGCCTGAGCCACAGGCTGCCCTGGCCCCGCGCTGTCAGCACAGCACCCAGCACCCAGCACCCCTCACTCCGTGTGGCCACCACTCGGTGCTGGGCGCCTGAGAGGGTGTTTGAGTCCCGGGAGCCGCACAGCCCCCTGAGACCCTCTCCCCTGGGAACTTGCCTTTGGGGTGGGGGGAGAAGGGTGGTGTCTAGGAGCTCAGGTGCCCTGAGAACCATAGCGGGGTCTCTGGGCTCCCCCTCCCCCGGGAGCACCTACAGGGGTGCTGAGAGGGCAGGAGCCAGGGCCCACCATGGCAGGGAGAGGTGAAGGAATCTACAGCTGGTCTGTAAAGCCCGCCCAGTGCCACATGCCCACGTGGTCCTGTCGCCACGCCTGGCCGTGCCCAGCAGAGCTTAGAGTAGGCCTCAAAGAGGGGTGTCAGCCCTGGCCGAGCAGCTCAGTTGGTGAGAGCATCATCCTGATACACCAAGGTTGTGGGTTCGATCCCCGGTCAGGGCACATACAGCCCATGAATGCATATACAAGTGGCACAACAGTCGATGTTTCTTCTCTCTCAAATCAATAAATGTTTTTAAAATATATGTTATTGATTTTTCACAGAGAGGAAGGGAGAAGGAGAGAGAATTAGAAACATCGATGAGAGAGAAACATCGACCAGCTGCCTCCTGCACACTCCCCACTGGGGATGTGGCCGCAACCAAGGTACATGCCCTTGACCGGAATCGAACCTGGGACCCTTGAGTCCGCAGGCTGACACTCTATCCAGAGCCAAACTGGTCAGGGCTCAAATCAGTAAATTTTTTTTCATTTTTATTTTTTTAAAGGGGTGTTAGAGCCACACAGGGGTGGCCTCCCCTCACCACCAGGCCCAGAGCCCTGGCCAGCTGTCCTCCAGAGCCTCTTGGCTTCCGGATAACTGACAGGAGCCACCTACAGGGCGGGCAGCCATCAAACTCCTTCCTTGACGCTTATGGGAGGGGCTTCCAGCCTCCAGCTTCCAGCCAGCGGCCAGGGGTCCACTCCCTCCATCAGCCTCTGAAACTGGAGCTAAGAGGGAGCAGGTAGGTTATGCCCAAGGGGCTGCAGGTCACCCTGAGGAGGAGGCTGCCCCTCCCAGCTCTGCCTCCCCCACCCCCCTTTAAGGCTGCCTCACCTCAGTCTGGGCAGCCCCGCCCTACCCTGGGCAGCCCCAGGTGCTTGACTCACGTCCTGCCACCAGCCTAATTGCCCCCTTCCTGGATGTCATCCCAGATGCCTGTGTACCTCCACCACAGCCCAGCACTAGGTGACACTCCAGGCTGGGAGCTCCCTGGGGAGGGGCTCAACCCCAAGTGGGGGGCAGTAGGGGGAGACAGGAAAAAGTGAAAGGAGAGAAGAGGATGCTAGAGAGGGGAGGGCAGGTCCTCTGGCGTTTACCACCCCCAGCCCAGAGCCCACTCCCCACCTTTTAAGCAAAGGCTGAGCCCAGACCCGGGCCCCACCCACTGTAGGCTACCCAGACCCCGACCCCTCCCCACCCCCTTGGGGTACCCATGCAAGCCCAACTGGCCCCTCCTCTGAGGAAGGGGTCTGAGGAAAGCCCTTTGCTTGGGTGCCAGGCGAGGAAGCCACTGGCCACAGCCCCCACCAGCGAGGACTTGGGGCTGCAGGGGCCCTGGCACCTCAGGATGCAGCCAGTGGACACAGCACAGACTCGGGTGATTGCATTCCAGCTTTATTTCATGTCCCAGCTGCGCTCAGAGATAGGTCCAGGCCATGGGCGCTAGGGAGCAGTTCTTGGTGTCGCCCCTAGACCAGGTAGGGGGCTCTCTTGTCCACTCCTGCCTGCCTCCTTCATCTGGAGGGTCCCCCAGAAACCTCCTCCTCAGCGAGGGCCGCCTGGCAGAGCCAGAGCCCTGGCAAGGAGCTGCTAGTGGGGGCCCGCTATGCCCCCTGCAAACAGGCCTATCCCAGCTCCATCTCAGGGCCCCAGTGCCGGCCATGGCGGCCCCAGGGGCCCAGGCCTCCTTGTCCAAGGACTGGCCCCAGACGCCCCGGCTCCCCGCATTCGTGGGCTGTCTGGGACCCCCACTGGGACTCCAGCGGCGAAAGGCCCACATTCCCAAGCTTCCAGTCCATGCGGTGTCACTGGCTAAGGGAAGGGGTGAGAGGGTGTTTCTCCGGTTCCTGCACCTCGAGGCCTGGAGGGAAAGGCTCAGCTCAGGCCCGTGCCCTCGGAGGCTCCCGGCACGGACCTGGCCCACAGGCCCTCCACCCTCTGCCACCGCCCAGCCCTCCACCATTCCCTCGGCTCTCCCCCTTCCTCCCAGCTGCACCAGCCACCTGGCCGAGCCGCCATCCCTCTGCCTGGAATGCTGTTCCCCACAGATATCAACCCCACCAACTCTCACCTCCCAGTCTTTGCTCTGACTTCACCTCCCTTCCGCGGCTACCTCGAGCACCCTAATTAACTGCACCCCACCCAGTGCTCTGACCTCCTTTTCCCAGAGCATTGCCACTTCCTAATATGCCAGGAGGCCTGAGAGTAAAATACCAATGGACTTCAAAGACTCGTATGAAAAAAATAATATAAAATATCTCGTTAATGATCTTTTACACTGACTACATGTTAAAATGGCAATACTTCAGGCCTATGGAGTTAAAGAAAATGCTATTAGGTTTACCTGTCTCTTTTTGCTTTTTCTGATGAGGCCACCAGAAGGTTTGAAATGACATGCAGCTCACCTCTTATTCTATGGGACTGCTGTATAACTGCTATTTCCATGCACACTGCTTACTGTCTGCCTCCTACCCCAGAATGTGCCCGCTGCCCCCGCTAGCACAGCCCCTGGCACTGAAGGCTGGTTGTCCGGGGGGGCGGGGGGGCTGAATGAGCGCTGCCAGGGCCACGCACAGGGCAAATGCCCCCTCACCCTCTCGGCCGGCACCTGCTTCGTGTTCCGCCAGGGTCTCAGTGGAGCCATCCCATCCCATGCCAGGTCCTGGGGGGACACAAGGCAGCTACTGGGCCACAGGGACCAGGACAGAGGCAGGCAGGGCTTGTGGGGAGACACAGGGGACAGGAAGGAACCCCTCCCCCAAGGAGTCGCTGGGTCCACAGGGAGTCAGGGGCCAATGGAAGCAGGGACCCTTGTCCCTCACCTTTGCCCTGGGAGCTGGGTGCCTCCATGGGGCCCGGACGGCGTTGTCGGAATCGCTGCCTGGGGGTGTCCCCGGGGCTGAATGACTCCGAGCTTCGCCCCACTGGGAATCTGGAGCTGAGTTTCCGCCGCTGCCGGCCCGCCAGAGTTTCATCCCGCAGGCACACGGAGCTCTGGGCCCGGCGCATGGGTGCCGGGGAAGGGGACCCTGCAAGAGGCAGGGGCACGGGTATGAGAGCCGTGCAGGGAGGGGCGGGCAGAGTGAGGGGCAGCGGGCAGAGTGAGGGGCAACGGGGTGGAGCTGCACAGGGTCAGGGAGAGGAGGCTGCAGAGGCGGGAGAGGGTCTGGGTGCTGACAGGCGGCTGGCCCCTGCTGGCTCTGACACTAACTCACTCGGTGCCCCTGAGCAAGGCGCTTCCCCTCCCTGGGCCTCGGTCTCCTCGCCTGCTGACTGGAATAAATGACCTCTCACTACAGCCCCTGCGGCTCCGAGGTCCTAGGCACCGCGGCGGGTGGGTAGGACTGGTGGGTGGCAGCGCAGGCAGAAGGAGGTGGCAGACGAGAGATGCAGCTGGGATGCGGAGCAAAGCACCACCGGAACCATCTGAGGGGCAGGGGCAACAGGGAAGGCTATCGGGGCACGTGTACCAGCCGCACAGGAAGGAAGAGACCGGAGGCGTGAGCGGGTGCCAGGGTGGGGATCAAGGACACGGGGTAGGGACCATCGGTCACCTGGCCCCCAGACCCACCTGTCCCATCTGCCTCCCTGCTCTCAGAGAGCTCCATCTCTGGGGGGCCCCCCAGGCTCTCGGTGCTGCCAGCCCCACTGGCCCACAGGCGTGGCCCCCCATGGAGGGCCCCCTCCCGCCGGGGCCGCATCAGCCTCTTCACCTTGTCTGCCAGCCAGCTGCCCTTCCTGGGAGCAAGAGGGCACAAGAGGGAGTAAGGCCATGGCGGAAGGGGACAAGAGGGCCAGGCCGGGGTGCGAGGCCAGGCAAACCCTCACGGGCCCGGACCTGAGCTGGGCCAAGGTCAGAGGGCGGCAGGGCCAGGCTGGGAGGACCCCTGACTAGGGGTGAGGGGTCACTCACTTGGTCCGGGGCAGGGGCCCCGGCTCCAACACACGGTACTGGTCCATGATCTTCTCCACCAGCTTCTGCTTCTCTCGGCGCAAGGCGTTGAGCTGGTCCCTGGGAGAGGGGCGGGGGAGCAGCATGAGGCCTGGCAGGAGCAAGGCTCGGGTTCCAGCCGGCACAGCCCTGCAGCTGGCACACGGACACACGCCTGTGTGGGGTGAAACTGCCACCGCACCACCCCCGGGGGCCAGCCCAGGACCCCCCTGCATCTCTCCCCCGAACAACCACAGGTATCTCCAGGACCAGCGCCCGCTGCCCCCGCCTGCTGCCCCCGCCAACTGCCCCCACTGGCTGCCCCGCCCGCTGACCCCACCGGCTGCCCCGCCTGTTGCCCTCCAGCCCGCTCACAGGTACTCGCGCTGCTCTCGGTGCAGGTGGTCCCGGCTCTCCAGGCTGCGCTCCAGGAGCTCCCGGTTCTCCCGGCTCAGGGCCTGCACCTCGGCCAGCAGCTGCCGGTTCTCCTCTTCCTGGGCGCTCCGCAGCTCTGTCAACAGCTGTTGGGGGCAGGCAGCAGGGCAGGTGGGGGTTCAATGGGGCTCAGGGTGGCTCCCTTACATGCCCTCCACTCTGTCCCCAGCCCCCAGCCCCCTCCAACCCCACTCCAGCCACCACGGCCCTCACACCTCACACTGTGTGGTCAGCCGGCAGGCGCTCAGGTCCAGCTGCTGGTTGGACTCGCGCAGCCGCTGGCTCTGCATCTCCAGCTGCGCCCGCTCCAGCTCCAGCCGCGCCAGCCGGCCCCGCAGCTCCCCGCGTTCCCCCTGCAGCTCCCCTCGCTCCCGGGACATCTCCGCCAGCAGCTTCTGTGCCCTGTGGAGACAAGGAGAGGTACGAGGGGTGGGGGGGGAGGGGGACTTGCCCCCCAGCCTCCTGAGGGCTAGAGGGCTGTGCTAGGGAGAGGCAAAGCAGGGCCCCACAGGGACAGTGACTGACTCACCGCCAGCCCACTTCACAGAGGGCAACACTGGGCACTGTCCCAAGGGGGCTGGGCTGCGCCAGGGCTGGTACCTGTCGTGCTCACTTTGCAGCCTCCGCAGCTCCTCCTCCAGGCCCCGCTGCCGATGGCCGTCCTGCATCAGGCGCTCGCGCTCTGCCAGGAGGGCCAACTCCTGCGCCTCCACGTTGGCCTTCTGGGCCTGCAGCTGCTCGTGCCTGGGACGGACAAAGGCTGAGAGGGCTGCAGGGACCTGGGGCAGGGCAGGCAGGCAGCCGGACTGCCTGAAGCTGGAGATCTGCCGGGACGTCCCCGCACAGGCCCCTGGCAAAGGCCCCTGGCAGAACGCTGCCCCCGTGCTCCCCGCTGCCCGTGAGGCCCAGCAGTGGAGGTGGGCACCAGGGGCCAGTGCTCCGTCAGGGAGAGAGGGGCTGGGGTCTGGGGAGACTCACCGGCCCTGCAGCTCCCGGTGGGCTAGCTCCAGTGCCCGCATGTTGGCCTTGAGGTCTCGGTGCCGGGCCAGCAGCCCCTCCAGCTCGGCCTCCTGCCGCCGCTGCAGCTGGGCCAGCGCCTCGTGGTCCCGCAGCAGGGCCTGCTGCTGCCCGCGGGCTTCCTCCTGGGACCGCCGCGCGGCCTGCACCTCTTCCTCCAGCGCCCCCAGCTTCTTGTGCAGCTCCTGGCCCTGCAGCTCCAGGACAGACTTCTCAGCCTAGGGCAGAGGAGGGAGTGGGCACGGCGGGAGTGGAACCCAGGCCAGAAAGGGAGCAAGGGACAGGGGCAGGCCCGAGGACCAGGAGAGAAGGCTGTGGAGGAGGCAGAGGGCTGGATGGGGGCAGCAGGGAGCCAGAGGCCGAGGTAAATGGGCAAGGAGCGGGGAGAGGTATCATGGCTGGTGCCGGGCTGTGGAGGGGAGGGCAAGGGGCACAAGGCATGATGTGACAGACGGGGCTGGGGTGGCCCGGAGAGCGGTAGGACTACTGGCTGGCTGTGGAGAAGGGGCTGGAGACCAAGAAACATGGGCACAGACTGGGGCCTGGAGGCAGGTAGAAGGGGAAGTGAAAGTGGGCAGGGGTCGGAAGGACAGCTGCCTGGGAGCTGAGGCAGGAGAAAGGGGCAGGAAACAATACCAAAGGGGCAGGGGACCGTGGTAAGTGGGCAGGGATCGGGGGGGCGGGGGGGGCGGGCACCCAGCCACCACCCACCTGCAGGCGGCTACTGCACTCCTGCGCCTGCTGGCTCTGCAGCAGCAGCTCCTGGGCGCGCCCCTGCAGGCTTCCCAGCTGCCCCTCTAGGAGCTGCAGCTGCCCCTGCAGAGCCGTCTTCTCAGCCACCAGCACTGCATTCTGCTTGGCACAGAGGGGAGTTAGTGGCCAGGCCACTGCCCGCCTCAGCCCCCGAGCCCACCACCGTCCACCACTCACACTGCGCTCCACCTCGACGAGCCGCCCGCTCTGGGCCTCCGGGGTCTTCGGCTCAGCGCGCTCCTTGGGCTCCAGCGCCACAGGGCCCTGGCGCAGCTGCAAGGAGAGGCCCCGGGAGGTCATGCAGGGAAGTGGCAGTGCATGGTGATGGCACAGGGACCTCAACAGTGGACCCTGGCCCACAGCCCCGCACTCCTGGCTCCCGCAGCTCCATCACTCTTATCCTGCCCTTGTCGCCTTTTCTCGGTGCTACAGCTCGTGCCTGGCCCTGCTGCTCCTCCTGCAGGTCCCACTCTTCCTCTGGGCCGCAGTTTCAACATCACTTTCTCCAGAAAGCCTCCCCTGACCAACCCGACACGTGCCAGCGAGGCAGTCTGCTGGCTGCCCACTGGCCCCTGGCACCACCTGCGACAGTCACCCGTTTTCCTGCCTCTGTGCCAGGTGAACTGTGACTCCCTTGCACACGGCAGCCTGACGCTGGGCTCCACCACACCCCCGTGCTGAGCGCTGAGCCCACACACTGCAGGGGCGTCAGAAATAACGCCTGGCTTAGGACAACGACAGCAGCAATTGAGCTCACTAGGCAATAGGGAGGCGGGGAGCCAAGCGGGAAAGGCACAGCAGTCACCTCGGAACAAAGCCCCCGGTGCTGCCCCTTTGAGGAAGGGGGAGACGAGGCCCCAGAAGACCACCGGCCGTGGCAGAGTCAGCCTGACTCCCAGCACAGTGCTCCTTCCAACAGGCCCCCGAAGGAGTCACAAGGGAGCAACTGGCCAGGAACCGAGGGGCAAGACAGAGGGGCCTCGGGAGGGACAGGAGCCCATGCGCCTGGCACATCTGCACGCAGGACGGAGGGAGGGGCGGGGCGAGGCCCAGCTCCCAGGGCGAAGCCTCACCTGGAACAGCTCCTCTTCCAGCTGCAGGGCCCTCGCCTTGAGCTTCATCAGCGCCTCCTCCTTGCTGGTGGCCGCAGCCTGCAGTTCAGTTTTCATCCGCTGCTCCAGGCCCTCGTACCTGCAAGGAGACGCCTCGGCCTCTACCCCTCCTCAAGCCTCTGCCCGGCGCTCTCTGCCCCTCGAGTCACGCCCCCACCTCTTTTGCTGAAACTCTTTTTCCCGAAGAAATTCCTGGCGCTCCAGGGTCGCCTGCTCCAGCTCCCTCTGCAGACGCTCCAGCCGGACCCCCAGCTCCTGGCTCCGCACCACAGCCTTCTCCAGCTCCTGAGGACAGACAGCAGGCTCACGGCCAGAAGGACATACCACCACTGTCACCGGAGGGACAGACACAGAGGCCTGAGAGTCAGGAGACCTGGCTTTCTGTCCTTGCTCTGCCACCCTAGACCAGTGATGGCGAACCTTTTGAGCTCGGCGTGTCAGCATTTTGAAAAACCCTAACTTAACTCTGGTGCCGTGTCACGTATAGAAACTTTTTGATCTTTGCAACCATAGTAAAACAAAGACTTATATTTTTGATATTTATTTTATATATTTAAATGCCATTTAACAAAGAAAAATCAACCCAAAAAATGAGTTCGCATGTCACCTCTGACACGCGTGTCATAGGTTCGCCATCACTGCCCTAGACAAACAGCTTTAACCTTTGGGCCTCTACTCCCAGATCTGTAAAACGGAAGCAAAGCCTGGTCGCTGGGCAGCATGGGTATGAAAGAACTGAGGATTGTAAGCCTGGCAGGGCATGAGGGAGGCTCCTGGGCCGGGAGTCTTCACCTCTCGGAGCTCTTGCTTCCTGTTGTGCCCAGTGACAGGTGGAGGTGCCCTGTGTGCTGAGGCCATCCTAGCCATGAAGGAAAGAGGGGCTCAGCGGAAGCCGGTCTGGAGAGAGCCCTCAGCCACAGGGGGTGGCCACAGAAGACAGGAACTTGGTGAACACCAGGCCTAACCACAGTGGGGCTGGGAGGGGGAAGGCAGAGATGCTAGGGCCCAGGGCTCTGGCAGTTGGGCCACACCATTGCAGAATGGGGCAGGAGGCTCCGTTTGAGCTGTGGGCCCAGAGGGGAGGTAGACCAAACCATTCCGAGGTGTGGGGGCCCTGGCAGCATAAAACCACAGGGAAAGGCCAACTCCGACCAAGCAGCCTGACAAATCCTGCCTCTGATCTTCCTGGCTTAGCAAGCCCCCACCTCTCAGACCTCCCCTCAGAAGCAATGCACCTCCAGACACCTTTGCCTACTGCCTCTCACTGGAAAAACTACAAGTCCCATGATGCCCTGCTGCTGACAGCCAAGGGCTGAAGGTAAGAATGCAGGTACAATGAAGAAGAACTGAACCTCTGCCCAGAGTCCTGCTCTGCCCTCGTCCAGGCCCTGGCCACAGCCCTCAGTACCCTCTCCATTGCACCTCCTGCCCTCCACCCAGTCCAGGAGGCCCACTTGGACAACCCCCTCGGCTCCTGGTTCTCTGACCTGGCTCCCTGGTTCCCTGGCTGGTCACCTCCTCCTGCGCCACAGCCACTTACCACCAGCAAGTGCTCTGACCAGGAAATCTCACAACATTCCCCACGTGTCCTCAGCCTCTTCCACCCACTCAGTCCTCAGAGCTGGCTCTTCCAGCCCGCCCGCCCCACCCGCACCCTCACGGCCCCCCTGCTGGCATTCCCTCTCCACGGCTGCCCCGAGCGAGCTCTCCACAGTCATTACCTGACAGCATCCTGTGGGGCAGGTCGTTTTTTATTCCGGTTTCACAGGTGAGTAAACCGAGACTCAGAGAGGTTCAGTAACTTGCCAAAAGCCACAGAGCTGATAAGTAGGAGATTCGGGCCATAACCCAGGTCTGCCTGACAGCACCTCAAGTCACATCCTTCAGAACGGGCCCCAGAGACAGCCTCTCAGATTTACTCTCTTACCCACACCCCCAATTTGCACATTCCCCAGGCCCCTGCATAACGCCCAACGGCGGGGGTCAACCCAACAGTGTGCTGTACCCCGCTTCTCTCCATTGGGAGGAGGCTCGAATCCAATGACTCCTCCTTTCTGAACCTCGGTACAATATGGATGCTCAGGCCAAAGATTCGATTCCTGTCTGTGGCACTCCCTCCCCAGCACTGGCCACCGACCCCAACACCCCTCGCATTCATTGCCTCATGTCTCCTCCGAGTCCTCTGAGGGCCTTCCACATGCGGTCCTGACCACTCCTATCCAGGGCCCCACTGCCCTCATTAAAACGGCTGCAACTCCTTCCGTGGAAGGAAGATGGAGCCCTGCCCAGTAGGAACCCGGCTAAGTGAGTTGTCACCTCCTTCCCCTGCCCTCCTCGGGTTCCACCCTACAAACTCCTCCTTGCTCACTGCCATCCTCTCCCTCCTCCAGGAGGCCTCCCTCATGGGTGTGCTTCCTGAGCCAACACGGCTCCCTGCACAGTCCCGGCTCCACCCCAGATCGGGCGCGCTTCCCCGAGCCCGGGCATGCTGGCGGCCTGGTACAGGGCCTGGCCACCAGGAGACACCCGCAAACGTGCTCGAATGAATGAATAAAGGGGCTTCCAGGCCTCCTCTCTCCCCCATTTCCCGTCCAGGTCCAGCCAGCCTCACCTGCCACCTGGACCACAGGCACTGCCTCCCAGTGGCTCCAGGCCCCTGCACACCAAGGTGACGCTCCTCAAACCCGTCTCCCGCAGGTCTGCCCCACCCCCGGGGGCTCTCCCTGCCTGGGGATGGAGCACTAACACCTGAAACGCTGGCCCAGCACACCTCTCCAGCTCCCAGCCCCCTACTCCTCCTGGGCCCCTGAAAATCTTTAATGCCTTCAAGTCTTTGCATAGGCTGTTCCTTGGGATGAAATGTCCTTCCCCATCCGGTGGAATCTTGACCTTCCTCAGAGCTCTCCCCAAAGCCTCTTGCCCAACCCCAGCATCAGCTCCCTCTTCCGCAGGCCCCCCCAGCACCCTGCTCTTATAGCCGACCTGTCAAGAGCGTGAATGAGGCTCTCCCACCACTCTCTCCTTTGGTCTCCCACAAGACCCGCCAGGCAGCCATGAAGAGTACCCCCTTTCACAGAAGGAGGCACTGGGTGCAGGTGAGTGACTGCTGAGGTCAGAGAGCCAGGATTTAGACCCAGGCACCCTGGCTCCCTGCCCACACTCTTATCTGCTCCAAAGCCGCCCCATTAGAGGTGGGGGGCACCTGCCCCTTTCCCAGGCCCGGCGTGCCTTTGGAAGGCAGGAACGGACTTCGTCTTTTTATCTCCAGTCCCAGCTCGATGCTGGGCTCAGTGGCTGATGATGGAATGAATAACCCAAAACTCCAGCCACTGGCCTGGAACCCCATTTCCTGCCGCGAATGAATATAAGGACCCACATACCTCCTTGAGCGCCTGCCTCTCCCGGCGCTCCCTCTCGGCCTCCTCCAGGTGCTGCTGGCTCTGGTTCTCCAGGGCTTGCAGCCGCTCCTCTGCGGCCTCGGCCCGGGCCCGCAGCCTGGGTCCCTCGCGCTCCCACTGCCTCCGCTCTCGGCCTGCTGCCGCCAGTGCCTCGGCCAGCGCCTCCCGCTCCCGTGATGCAGCCTCCACCTCCTGTCGGGCTGCCTCCATTGCCTCCCGCAGCCGGGCCTGCTCCTGGACCTGGGCCTCTGCTTCCCCGTGGGCCTCGGCCTCTGCCCTCTGAGCCTGAGCCAGCTCCTCGGAGAGGCGAGCAGCCTCGGTGCCTCGGGCCTCCAGCCTCCGAGCCTGGACCTCCAGCTCAGCTCGGAGGGCCTCAGCCTCTCTCCTCAGCCGAGCCACCTCCTCTCTGAGGGCCTCCTGCTCTGGGTCACCACTGGTCAAGATCTCCCCTGAGACTGGTCCCTCCAAGGCCTGGGCCTCGGGAGCCATTTCCGGCTTCTGGGCTGGGTCCCTGATCACCCCCTCCAGGCGCGGTGCCTGCTCTCTGGCCTCTGTGTGCTCCTTGGGTAGCTCCAGCCTCTGGCCAGGGCACTGCTGCTCCTCCAGCTGCACGTGGAGGCGGGGCTCTGTGGGTTCCGGCTGGCTCTCAGGGACTTTGGGCATGGACTCCCCAGTCTCTTCTCCCAACAACAGCTGGGCCTGAACTCGGATCTCTGGACCCTGAGGTGGGGCCGCAGAGGCAGGGGTCTGGAGAGGGGCTCCGTGGTCAGCCTCCTCCAGGGACTCCTGTGTCTCTACAGAGGGGCCTGACTCCTGAGGCGCCAGGTCCAAGGTCTGGGGGGCCATGGCAGCCGTCGGAAGGGGCTGCGTCACTTGAGGGTCGGAATCAGATGTCGGGGGACACCCAGCTGACGCCCTGGGGGCTGAGTCTGATGCTGGGGGAGCCACGTCCAAGGCCTGAGGGTCTTCATCCCCCTCATGGCCAACCAAGCCCTGGGGACCATGGCCTGAGGCCGGGCAGGTCTGGGGAGCCACAAGCAGCGCTGGAACCATGGCGTCCTCACTCCGCTCCTCCAGCAGGGGGCGCTGAGGGCACATGAGAGGGAGGGTCAAGCCTAGCGGTGCCACCAGGAAGGGCCACAGTGGTTCTCAACCTTCCTAATGCCGCGACCCTTTAATACAATTCCTCATTGCCCTAACCAATTTCGCTCAGTGGATAGAGCATTGGCCTGCAGACTCAAGGGTCCCAGGTTCGATTCCGCTCAAGGGCATGTACCTTGGTTGCAGGCACATCCCCAGTAGGGAGTGTGCAGGAGGCAGCTGAATCGATGTTTCTCTCTCATCGATGTTTCTAACTCTCTATCCCTCTCTCGTCCTCTCTGTAAAAAATCAATAAAATATATTTTAATACAGTTCCTCATGTTGGGGTGACCCCCAACCATAAAATTATTTTCGTTGCTACTTCATAACTGTAATTTTGCTACTGTTATGAATTGCAATGTAAATATCTGATATGCAGGATGTATTTTCATTGTTACAAATTGAACATAATTAAAGCATAGTGATTAATCATAAAAACAATATGTAATTATATATGTGTTTTCCGATGGTCTTAGGCAACCCCTGTGAAAGGGTCGTTCGACCCCCAAAGGGGTCGCGACCCACAGGTTGAGAACCGCTGACCCAGGCGGATGGTTGGGGAAGGGACTCGCTCACCTGGCCACCTGGCTGCCCTTGCAGCTCCTGCAGCAGCGCTCGAAGCTCCCGATTCTCCCGCTCCAGGGTGCGCAGCTGCCCGGCCTCTGCCTCCCTCACTTCATCATGTATCGAGGGGGCCGCTCCTGGCAGGGGTGCTGGGGCGTGTGAGATGAGGTCAGGACCCCTCCCCACCCTTAGTCCTGCCACACTCCCACCTACACCCCCAGAGGCCTGGGGGGAGGGGGTGAAGTCAGGAGCCGTCTCCACCACAGCTGCAGGGACACACGGAGCCCCAGCCCCAGCCCCAGCCCCTCCACCGGGGCTCCACTCACACTCCCCAGGCGAGCCCGGCGGCGGCTCCAGGCTCCGCTGAAGCTCCAGCTCCAGCTCCACGTTCTCCTCCACCAGCTGGTCCACCTGATGCCGCAGAGAGTCCAGCTCCTGGGGGTAGGGCAGGCAGGGTCAGACACGCCCTCCCCACAGGCCCAGGCCCAGGCCCCGTGTGTGGGCGAGAGGACCAGCAAAGAACACTAGGAGAAGGGGTCCCGGGGTCACTAGGGAACCCTGGGGGACCATTGGGGTCACTCTGGCAAGCTCACCGCGTGAGCCTCGCCCAGCCGGGTCCGCAGAAGCAGGTTCTCGCGCTGGGTCTCATGCAGCCGAGCACAGCGCTCTTGCGCGGCCTCCAGCTGCTCCTCCAGCAGGGCCTTCGAGGCCTCCAGGGTCCCAGAGAGCGCCCGCTCCTCCTGGGGTGAAGGGGGGACACAGGGCCAGTGGTTCCTGTGCCGGGGCACCCAGGGCCCCAGAGCCTGTCTCTCCTCCCCCACCTGACCCCACATCTGCCCCTTCCAGGTGCCACTTCCCTAGCACCTGGCCCCTCCCCTTCTCCCCAGAAACCGCCTTCCAAGGTCGCATCCTGTCGGGACCTGCTCATCAGCCCCCACTGCTAGGGACTCTCTCCAGACACCCCCTCCCCTACACTTGGCCCCGCCCCCTCCCCAGGACCTACCCTTACCCACAAGCCCCACTTTCCCCTCCATCTGCCCCATCGCCCAGAGAGCCTTTACCCAGACACCACCTCACCCATTTCTCCCAGCCATGACGTAACCTCGGTAAGGCCTGAGCCTCCCTTTTCCAAGCCCCAATGTGCTCCTCCTTACCCTCTCCCCTGCAGGCCCCGCCCCCGCAAGCCCCACCCTCCCAGGCCCCGCCTCCCGGCTCACCTCCAGCAGGCCCCGCCCCTCGCAAGCCCCACCCTCCCAGGCCCCGCCTCCCGGCTCACCTCCAGCAGGCCCCGCCCCCCGCACGCCCCACCCTCCCAGGCCCCGCCTCCCGGCTCACCTACAGCAGGCCCTTGCAGGCCCCGCCCCTCGCAAGCCCTACCCTCCCAGGCCCCGCCCCTCGCAAGCCCTACCCTCCCAGGCCCCGCCTCCCGGCTCACCTCCAGCAGGCCCTTTGCAGGCCCCGCCCCTCGCAAGCCCTACCCTCCCAGGCCCCGCCTCCCGGCTCACCTCCAGCAGGCCCTTTGCAGGCCCCGCCCCTCGCAAGCCCTACCCTCCCAGGCCCCGCCTCCCGGCTCACCTCCAGCAGGCCCTTGCAGGCCCCGCCCCTCGCAAGCCCCACCCTCCCAGGCCCCGCCTCCCGGCTCACCTCCAGCAGGCCCTTGCAGGCCTCGGCTGCCTGCAGCCGCTCCCGGTAGCGTCGCAGCTCCTCCTGCAAGCGGGGCAGGCGGCCGGCGCGCTCCCGCAGCGCCTCTGCCTCCTCGCGGTACAGCTGGGCCCGCTTGGCCGGTCCCGACAGCGCCTGGGTCTGGGCCAGACGGTGCGGCGTTGGGAACGGCCAGCCGCAGCCACAGGGATTGGGGACGTGAAGGAGCCCGGGTAGAGGGGGCAGTGGGACGCGGGAGGTGCTGGGGAAGGTGAGGAAAGGTGGCGATGGCAGGGAGCACCTGAACGCACCTCCTGGCGGAGCCTTCGAATTTCGGCCTCTAAGCCCTGCACCTCCTCCTGGGAGTCCAGCAGCAGCTCGGCCTTCTCCTCCCTGGAGGAAGGAGACGCTGGAGGGACCTGGGGACCAGCAACCCTTCCCAGGCCTGGTCCAACCCATATGCAGGGGGCTGCCCAGGCCTAAGCTACCCCTCTCCCTCGGGCCTCTTCCGAGCCTGCGCACTCACAGCTCCTGGCGCAGGCGGCGCAGCTGGGCCTTGGTGTCGGCCAGCTGCAGGGCCAAGTGGTTGGAGGAGCCTTCCAGAGGGGTCCCAGCAGGAGCCTCAGGCAACAAGGGGGCTGGCTCTCGCTCCAGCAGCAGCTCAGCCAGCCGCTGTGGGAGGTCAAGGGTCAGGGGTCAGAAGTAACCCACTCTATTCTCCCCCCACACACACACCGTCACCACAAGCTGAATTTGGCTCTTACAGCCCTGTCAGGCAAAGACCCCCCAATCCCACACCTGGGCCTCAACTCCCAGCTCCGCCACACACCTGGGTCCCCGCGGTCCTCCCAGGCCTCCGCCTGGCCCTCTACACCGTGCCCCTGCTGCCCCCACCTGGGCCCCCACATCACGCTCCCGTGCCAGTCTCAGTAGTGTCCCCATCAGGCTCCGGGACAGCATCTCCAGTTCCGCGGGTGCCAGCTCCCCAGGCTCGGGCCCAGCCAGTGCCAGCACCATGCCCGCCCCAGGCTGGGTCACCTGGGTGGGTAGGGAAAGCAGTTCAGCTTAAGAAGTTGGAGGCAGGGTGTCCCCAGGTAGTGCAGATCCAAAGCCATACCTCCTGTATAGCCGCCGCCAGCTCGCTCTGCACCTCCAGGCTGAGGCCCTGGATGTGGCGGATAAAGAGTTCCCGGTGCTCGCACTGCAGGGGAACAAGTTGGGGGGGGGGGGGGGGTGAGGGCTGGCATGAGCCTCCCACCTCTGCAGCCAAAGCTGGGCCCCACCCTGCCCGTTCACCTGCACCCACCCTGCCTGCTCCCGCTCACCTGCACGGACGCCCCCAGCAACAGCCGAAGGATGCCTTCCAGCTCCTCCACCGCCTCCTCTGCAGGGCACAAGCCACAGGGGTTAACAGGCCGCAGGAGGGGTAGACGCAGGAAAGGGGGGTGGGAGAGGGTACCTGAGAAGGGGTCAAACCCCAGTGCCTGAAGGTCTGGGGGTGCCGACAGGATCAGCAGCTGCAGCTCCTCCTGAGGGTACAGAGGGGGGAGATGAGACGGGCCTTCCTGTGGGGGCTCCAGGCTCAGCCTCCCTCTCCCAGATCCTCACCTGGTAGAAGTCCCTCAGTCGGCCCCACAGGTGGTTCAGGTTCCACACCCTACTGGCTGCCGGATCACCATGGTCCCTGATCACCCGAGGGCCCCCTCGGGAGCTAGGGGCACTGTGGGCACAGGGAGCCATTGGTTGGAAAGGGACTCAAGGACCCACCTCCCCTCAGCCAGGCTCCGCCCCCAGACCGCAGGCTCTGCCCACCAGCCTGTCTTGTCCCCTCCCCGCAGACCTTGAGGCCCCTTACATGATGCCCAGCACCCGGAGGAGCAGGGCCCCATCGCTGAGACGCAAGAACCTCTTCTCGGGACAAAGGGGCCTCTCTCCTTCCTCCTCCTCTTCCTCCTCAGGCTCCTCCGCCTCTCCCACCAGCCCAGCCAGTCCCAGCGCCTGTGGGAAGCAGAGAGGTCAGCTGGCCCAGGTGAAGCCCCCATCAATAGAGTGAATCCTGAGCCCCTTGGCCAGCTCCCTGAGCCCACAGAGCCCCCTTCTCACCAAATCCCTGAATGTCCCTGGGCCCCAAGATCTGGACCCCTTTTCCTGCCTCACAGCTGCCTGGACTTCAGCCCCACATTTAAGTCCAGCCCCCTCAGTCCCCATCTCTGCCCCATTCTCCCCACCCCAACACCAGCCCCTCCCTACTGCTCACTTCCCCTCCCCACCGCCTTCCCCCTGCCGCCTCACCCAGGTGGCCAGGCTCCCACTCAGGAAGTCTCTGAGTCTGGGTCCCTTGCCCCCGTCCATGACAGGTCAGGGTGTTGGTCGCGCTGTGGCAGCTACACCTGCCCTGAGAGGAAGAGGAAGTCCTCGGGTGGGGGATCCCGGGCCTAGCCACAGACACCCTGTACAGCTTCCTCCTTCCGGGTGCAGGCTGGCCTGTGCACCCCCAGAGTCCTTCCTCTGCCCCCACTTCGCCAAGCTGCACCCTCCCAGCGTCTCCCGCAGGGACTGAGATTCACAGGGCACGCGGGGCCCCCAGAGCACGGCCCCCCGCTCTCCTGGCTCCACGGGCAATGGCAGGTGAGTCTCCGCCTCTCTGGGCCTCTGTTTCCCAACTTGAAACCCGAGAGGGTGACCTCGGCCTTGCACCTTCCAGAACCCCTCAGGGGGCCCCAGCCTTACGGGGTGAGTCGGGGTGCCCACAGCTGCAACTTCTCATTTGCTGGCTTCTCTTCCCCTTGGTGTTTCCCCAGCTTACCCAAACTGTCGCCCAACTCGTGAAGCCTGGCTCCATGCCACCTCCCCGGAGGCCCCCTCTGGCCCCACCCGATACTCTGTGCGCACTGGGCTGAGACAGGACGTCGGGACCACGGGCAGGTGACCTCCCGGGCTCAGTGGCCCGTTTGTGAGAGAAGTGGGTGGGGCTCCTGAGGGGAGCGGTTCGATGCAGAGACCAGCAGCATCGTCTCTGAGACCAACAGGCAGGGCCTCTCCGTGGCGCACTGCTCTGTACGCGCCTCATTCGTTCACCAGTGCTGGGCACTGCGACGGAAGAATAAGCCACATGGTCCCTGGGGAGACCGCTACCACAGGTCACACTGTGACGTGCAGCGATAGGCGCATGGATGGGGAAGGGACTTCGCTTCAGGAAAGGCATCCGGAGAGGGCTCAGCAATGAAAGTGGAAAAAAATTAAAATACTAAACAAAAAAACTTAAATTAAGAAAATAAGTGGCCCTCGCGGGTTTGGCTCAGTGAGTAGAGCGTGGCCTGCGGTCTAAAGGGTCCTGGGGCAGAGGAGGAAACACTCAGGGAGGTAACGTCCCAACGTCACTCGGCTGTGAAGCAGCAGGACCAACCGGAGGAAGGCAGTGGGGCCAGGGCGCCGAGTCGCTCAGGACCGAGGTGAGCAGGTGCGACCGGCAGCGGGAAGCCACGCAGGGTGGTTGGCAGGAGAGCCGTCTAACCCCGAGGTGCACCAAGGAGGTCACCCTCTCAGGGCGTCGTCCTGAGGATCCCTGAGCGGGTACCTGGCTCCATCGTCCCTTAAATGCTCCTGGGTGGTTCATACATCAGGGGTCCGTCCCAATTGGGCCCCCTGTGAATTTACTTCTGTTTGGATCCCGCCCCCCCGCGGCCTCCAGCCCAGGCAGTCTCCTGGGGCCTCTGCTGGGGTTAGCCAAGCGTCACCACCGGCCCATCTCCGAGCCACAGCCTTCCTCGGCCTCTGAGGCAGAGGCCGTGTCGCAATTGCTCTCACATCCGTCACTCCAGACATGCCTGGCTGCACCCCGGTCTGGCTCTCTGACCTGGTTCAGCTGAGTCAGGCCCAAGGAGACGGGCTCCCTCATCCCCTGACACGTGGGTCCTGGGATTCCCAGGTTCGCTGTTGAGGGACGTTCATCAGAGCCTGGCAGTGGTCCCTTCCCTTGAATAAATTTTTCCTTCGAAGAAGTTTTCAGATACCTGATCAAAAATGTCAAGACTGCATAAGGGCATAGAAAAACAATCAAGTCTTCCCCTCAGCACTTCCAACGCCCCCTCCCCGCCCACCCCCCCACCCCACCCCCGTTCTCGATCCCCCCTTCACGTTTTCTGGGTCCCTCTGTAACGGGTGGCTGCAGCCACACCTACAGCTGGGCACCTCCCTGTTGTGCAGTATCTTTTGCACTCTGCTTCACTGCTGTTCAGGACCGTCGGCCTTGGCCCTGATGGCTGTGTGCATCCTAGCAAGCTGCTACCCCAGCACCATTGAAACCAGCGGTCGCCAACCTTTCAGGCCTCACGGACCACCAGTGGTCCACGGACCCCCCAGGTGGCGACCGCAGATTTAAACTGTCTCTTGTTGACAAATATTTTACATATTTGCATCTTTGCTGTTGCTACAGTGCCATAGTAAGTGCCCTCCTCAGAAGGCTTTTTCTGGCAGGTTTTAAGGGAGTTCGAGGCATGGAGGCCCAAGAAGTAGATGAAAAGCAGAGAAAGATGCAGACAATGGACAAGGTAGTCAGTCTGCAGCCGCTGTCTCCCTGCTCTCCCCGCCCTGGGGCTCGGCGTCCCATCTGCACAGCAGGGGGTGGGGGCGGGGTAGGGAGGACTCTGTCTCCCAGTTCCCTTCTGGTTTGAGTTCTCTGAGAGCCAGGGTCCGATCCTAAGGCCAGAGCAGAGGACTCTGGGGCTGGAGGAACAGGGCTCACGGAGGCCAGGGTAGGTGGTGGCCTGGTCCAGCCAGAGCTCTGGACAAACAAGGGCTGAGTCAGAGAGCGGCGTTTTCTCCCAGAGCCCCGCCTGGCACCCCAGCAATGGAAGGGAGGGGGGGAGCTGCAGCTCCCTAACCAGATGGGGCAGGGCCCCAGGCTCAAAAACTAAAACAGCTTCCAGGGCCTTCTGGTCTAGAGTCTGGGGGGCTCCCTCCCCCACCACCCAAGTGTCTGAGACTGATGGGGTGGGGTAGGAGGAGGCAGTGGAAGCCAAAGCCAGGGAGGGCGGGGCCAGGGCCAAGTGCCCAGTGCCAGGCCAGGTGCCCAGGGACTCGGGGTGTGGCCTGCAAGAACTGGGCCCTAGCAGCTGAAAACATCCCAGCCCCCACTGCCTGCCACTTGGCCAGCTCTCCCTTCCTGCTCTCCCCAGGGCACCCCACACTTCTAGGGGACCTTGCCCTGTCTCCCCCTGAGCCTTTTACCAAAGCTGGGATGCTGGTACCGGCCCTCCTCTAGGCAGCCTCCACCCAGTGCCCAAGGAGTCGTTTGAAAATATTAGCTGGTCATGACCCTTCCCATCCTAAACCCTCCAGTGGCTCCTCCCTGTACTTTGTGGGGGGTTTTTGGGGGGGGGGGGGCGGGAGTATTTGTTTGTTTTTTAATGTTACTTACTTACTTATTTATTTTTAAATAATCCTCACCCAAGCATATTTTTCCATTGATTTTTAGAGAGACTGGAAGGGAGAGAGAGAGACAGAGAGAAACACTGAAGTGAGAGAGACACATCGATTGGTTGCCTCCTGCATGCCCCTGACCAGAGCCGGGAGCCTGCAACCGAAGTATGCGCCCTTGACTGGAATCGAACCCGGGTCCCTTCAGTCCACAGGCTGACGTTCTATCCACTGAGCCAAACCAGCTAAGGCTCATCTCCCTTTAACTAGTATAATGAAGAAGCTGATACACAGACGGGCTGAGTCACTTGCTGAAGGCCACACAGCCAGGAAGTCGTGGCGCCAAGATGCAGAAGGCAGACAAACAAACGGTTTTGAACAAATGAATTCCTATTTCAGAAATAAGAAAAGTGAAATGCAAAGGGGCTTGGGTGTAAGTAGGGCATCTGAGGGTAAACCCAAAGCCTCAGGCCCTGAAAGTTGCGTCATCTCCCCTCCGCTGCCTTGTTGCCCTCTGGTGGGAGAGCAAGGCTGGAGCCAGCACCTTGTTTGCAAGCAAGAGGAGACCCATCGCCAAGCCCTGAGGCTGCCAGCCTCCCTGTAATTAAAGACACACAGTAAGACAGCTCCAAGGCACTGTTAATATCCATTAAGCCAGCAAACATCAATCCAGAGGGTGACACTGGGGCTGGCAGAAGGTGGGGAGAGGTGTGCACGCACACACGTCGCCGCCCGCAGCCCTCAGAATGGCCTCACAGTTTCCAGAGGCCAATAAAACTGCCACCGTCCTTCCTGTCCTTCCGCGGGCACGCTGGCCTCGGGAACACGCCCCGAGGAAGCAGCCCAGCAGGAAACACAAACAGAATGTGTCTGAAGCTGCCCTCCTCCCGGAGACAACGAGATGTCCACCAAGAGAACCCAACTGAGCCACGGCTTGTGGACAAAACCCTTCGCTGCCTTCACCTGGTCTGCTCAGGCCGGACCTCTCCGTCTTTCTCACTCAGGACTCAGCCCAGGCTGTTCCCGCGCCTGATCACCCTTCCCACCTCCGTGTACGTGGCTGTCTGTCCATCTTTTGTCACAGCCAGACCTCATTTCCCTCCCTGACTGCATGGTGTGCGGGGTGTGTGAGACCCTGATGTGACTGTGGGAGGCACAGGGGCAAGCAGAACCCCCGCGTCTGAACTCGCCTTTCATACCTACACGAGGTGCGCACAGCGCTCAGAAGAGACGAGCAGCTTCATCCTGGGAGAAGCCACTGGATTATTGATCCTTCTTTGTAGCGGTGATGGTTGCACAGCTTGGTAAATAGACTATAAACCACCAAATTGTACACTTTCAACCAGTGAATTTTCTGCCCTAACCGGTTTGGCTCAGTGAATAGGATAGAGCATCGGCCTGAGGACCAAAGGGCTCGTGTTATATTCTGGTCAAGGGCACGTACCTTGGTTGCAGGCTCCTCCTTGGGCCCTGGTCAGGGCTCGTGCAGGAGGCAACCAGTTGATGTGTTTCTCTCACATTGATGTTTCTCTCTGTCTTTCCCTCTCTCTTCCACTCCCCCTAAAAATCCATGGAAAAATATTCTCGGGTGAGGATTAACAAAATAATAATAATAATATTATTTTAATAATAATTAAAAGTTATTAATAATAATAATTAATAATAATAATAATAATGTAAATAACAATAAATCTAAAAAAACAAGTGAGGTTTCTGATACATGAATTATATGTTATAAAAACTCCATCTCTAATGAATCTGAGGGTGTGGCCCACGTGGACTAGTTCGGGGAAGGGACGGGGAACAGGCTGTCACCTTCAGCCAACAGGACCGACCTGGGGCCTTGATGGTTAGAGCACGTGGGGCCGGGTAGGAAAGGGAGGGGTGTCTCAGGTGGTGAACATTGTCGGGGAGATACTGGAGAGGCAGAAGCTAGAGGACCCACAAGCTAAGGAACTGAGGTGACTATGGAGACCAAGGCTGCAGGGACAGCGGCTCGGAGAGGGGTCAGTGGGTATGAGGAGCACAGGGATGCGGGACAGCTTAGCATGTGCCCCCCAAGCCTGATGGGAGCAGCAGGGAAGTGACACTGTCCCCTGGGAAGCCTTGGATCCCCACGGTCCCTCTGCTCCGGCACAACCCCCCTACCCCACCCCGTGGCTTGCTGCTCACCAATATCCTTTCTCCCTTAGTCACACACCCCGGGTTTTCAGGTAGACACATGGCAGCCTGGAGCAAAGGCGACATTTCCCAGACTCTCCTAGTCGGTGTGGCCACGCGAATAGCTCTGCCCAAGGAGATACGAGTGGAAAGGATGGGGCGGCTTCCAGGACACGGCAAAGCCAGCTGACACGGGTCTCTTATCTCCCTCCTGCTGGCTGGCCCATGACTGTGGTGGCTGGAACTCTAGTGACAGCGCAGCCCAATGGAAGGAGCGCGGGTCCCTGACCCCCTGAAGCGGCCACAGCAGCCCTAGACTGCTGGCCTCCCCACTGAGTGTCTGTGAGCCACGCCTGTCTTCAGTCACGGTCCTTACGTCACTCTCCAGCAAACCCAATTCTACTTCAGAGCCACTGCCGTCCATCTCAGGCCGACACAGTGGGACCAGCACCAGGACGCTGGGGGAGGAGAGCTGTCCCTCTCCCTCCCTCTCCTCACTGCGTTACTCCCCCCCAAGCCTGTGCTGTGGTCCCGCGCTCCCCACCCTGAGCAGGGCACCTTACCTGTGTCGAGTAAAGATGATTCCCAGCTCAAGCAGGGATTGATGCGACTGTAAATAGGACGGCAGCCGGCCGTGGCTCAGTGGTTGATCGTAGACCTACGAACCAGGAGGTCACAGTTCAATTCCCGGTCAGGGCACAGGCCCAGGTTCCGGGCTTGATCCCCAGTTGGGGGTGTGCAGGAGGCAGCTGACCAATGATTCTCTCTCATCACTCATGCTTCTGTCTCTCTCTCCCTCTCCCACTCTGAAGTCAATTATATATATACTAGAGGCCCGGTGCACAAAAATTTGTGCACTTGGGGGGGGGGCGGGGAGAGGGGGTCCCTCAGCCCGGCCTGTGCCCTCTCGCAGTCTGGGACCACTCGGGAGATAACAACCTGCTGGCTTAGGCCTGCTCCCGGGTGGCAGAGGGCAGGCTCAATCCCTAGGTGCAGCCCCTGGTCGGGCTCAGAGCAGGGCCAATTGGGGAGTTGGGGTGCCTTCCCCTGTCATGCACAGAGCAGGGCAGATTGGGAGGTTGCGATGCCACCCTCAGTCACGCTCAGGGTAGGGCCGATTGGAGGGTTGGGGCGTTGCCCCCTGTCACGCACTGAGCAGGGCCCATTGGGGGGTTGGGGCTCCGTACCCTGTCACGCACAGAGCAGGGTCAATCAAGGGGTTGGGGAGCTCCCCCCTGTCATGCACAGAGCAGGGCCAATCAGGGGGTTGAGGAGCTCCCCCCTGTCACTCACAGAGTAGGGCCGATAGGGGAGTTGGGGCACCGCCCCCTGTCACACTCAGGGCAGGGCGGATCAGGGGGTTGGGGCGCCGCCACTGTCACATTCAGGGCAGGGCCGATGGGGAGGTTATGGCTCTACCCCGTCACACACAGAGCAGGGCCCGTGGGGGGGGGGGGTTGGGGCACCGCACCCTGTCACACACAAAGCAGGGCTGATCAGGGGGTTGAGGCGCCGCACCCTGTCACACACAGAGCCGCAGGGCGATCAGGGGGTTGGGGAGCTCCCCCGTATCAGGCACAGAGCGGGGCTGATCAGGGGGTTGGGACGCCTTCCCCTGTCACAAACAGAGCAGGGCAGATAGGGAGGTTGTGGCCCCGTCCCCTGTCACACACAGAGCCGCAGGGCAATCAGGGGGTTTGGGCGCTGCCCCCTGTCATGCTGATCCTGGTGCCAGGAGGCCTCTCGGCTCCACTGATCCCGGTGCTGGGAGGCATATTACCCTTTTACTATATAGGATAGAGGCCTGGTGCATGGGTGGGGCTGGCTGGTTTGCCCTGAAGGGTGTCCTGGATCAGGGTGGGGGTCCCCACTGGGGTGCCTGGCTAGCCTGGGTGAGGGGATGATGGCTGTTTGCAGCTGATCACACACCCTTCAGGGTGGGGGTCCCCACTGGGGTGCCTGGCCAGCCTGGATGAGGGGATGATGGCTGTTTGCAGCTGGTCACACACCCTTCAGGGTGGGGGGTCCCCACTGGGGTGCCTGGCCAGTCTGGGTGAGGGGCTGAGGGCTATTTTCAGGCCGACTGAAGCTCCCAACTGCTCCTTTTACTCTTTTTTTTATTATTCTGGGCCAGCTTTAGCTCTGGCTCCAGCTCTGAGGCCTCTGCTGCTGAAAGAAGGTATCTGGTTTGTTTCGGTTCTATAATCGAAACACTGTATAACTCCAGCTCTGAGATCCTGGCCTCTCTGAAAGCAGGTTTCTGGGGTTTTGTTTAGCTTCTATATTTGTTACAATGTTTCTTAAACTGCAGGCTCAGAGGCCTGCAGCGGCAGGCGGGGAACATTGCAGTCCTCCGTCACTGAAGCAAGCAAGCCTCATGTTAGTTTCAAGCTGCCTGGCTGCCGGCCGCCATCTTGGCTGGCAGTTAATTTGCATATCTCACTGATTAGCCAATGGGAAGGGTAGCGGTTGTGTGCCAATTACCATGTTTCTCTTTTATTAGATAGGATATATATATATTTTTTTTTTTTTAATTAGAATGGCAGATTGCTCCGCATACCCATTAACACCAAGAATCAAGCGTTCACACAGACGTGACCCTATCGTCTCCAGAAGTTATACAAACACACATGTGTGCCCACACACACATTTTCTCTGTCAGATGTCACTCCCGGGCGCCTGAGTGGCCAAACCCCAAACTCCGCCAGCAGGGTCTATTGCCTTGGGGCCCGCAGCCTCCAATGCTTCGATCATGGCACCGCGTGGCTACAGCCTGGTCCAGGCCAGGACCCCTCCAGCCCACTCTTTCTCTCAGAAGCTCAGGTTTGACTCTCGGGCCTGGCAAACATTCCCCCTGGAGACATCTTCCCAGATCCTTAGGTGCGACACCAAATAACATATGGAGGCTCCAGGGACCTAGAGGCTATAGACAGCAAGAGAGCCACTAGCCCATTATACTGATGAGGAAACTGAGGCACAGTCACAAAAATGCTCAGTGCCAGGACTGAGCTTTGACCTCTCTCTCCCCTCCTAGCGCTTTCCCCACCGACATGTGGGCTGCAGGGGTTCTTTTTATTTTTTCTATAACCGCTTATTGGGCATTTACTGTGCGCTAGGCACTGTGCCGGATATTCTACATAAATTGTCTCATTTGTTCCCCACTACGTCCCTGTGAAGTGGGCTGGACTTTTCTCACTTTAAAGATGAGGGAAGTGGGGTCAAGGGAAACTAACGCACCTGCCCAAGATCCCCAGCTTCTCGGTAGCAGGTCAGCATTCGCAGCCTGGAGGTCTCGGCCCAAAGCCTGGTGGCCCTGCTCTGCTTGAGGCTCCCGGACAGGGGTGGAGGGCTCGCCTGGAGTTCCTGGAAGGACTTCAGGGATCCCATGAAACCGTTAAGGAACACGTGGGTATCCATGTGTGCACATGCACACACGTGTGCAAGCATGCATTTTCTAAGGGAAAGGGCATTGCTCTTAGCAGCACTTCAAAGGAACTCGACTTAGAAAAGGCCCAGGACCACTGACCCCGAGCAAAACCCTTGGCCTGTGGGTCAGCGTTGCTGTCCTGGGCAGGTCACGACAGGAGGGGAAGTTTTACTTGGAGATATGTTTCAGGGTGGGGCGTAGGTTGGTTGATTTTTAAAAAAAAACATGTTTATATTTATTTCAGAGAGGAAGGGAGAGCGAGAGATAGAAACATCAATGATGAGAGAGAATCATTGATTGGCTGCCTCCTGCACGCCCCAAACTGGGGATGGAGCCTACAACCTGGGCATGTGCCCTGACCAGAAATTGCACCCATGACCTCCTGGTTCATAGGTCGGTGCTTAACCACTGCGCCACACCGGCCGTGCTGGTTAGGTGATTTTAACGTTTCCCCTTATCTACAGGCCTGAAGCCTGGCCTGCCCACCAGCAGCCCGGCCATATTCTCTTGTCATGCGATAGTTGATCTGGGGCCTTCAGCCCCCAGAGCAGCTCACAGGGCGCTGCCCACCCCAGCAAGCTGGGCCATATGGCCAGCAGCCAGGGCCACTGAGGCCAAAGCCCCATCTCCACCCACACCCAACGGTCAGCCTGCTGTCCAAAGGGGCCACCTGAGCCCTGGAACCCCCTCACCCAGCCTAAAGGCCCAGCCAGTGGCAATAAGGACCCTTCCTCTCAGGGGCCTTGCTGGGCCTCGGCCAGGAGGGGAGGAAACAGAGGCAGCTGAGGGGCAGTGATGGAGGCTGGGCGTGCCTATTGGCAAGCAGCTGCCAGGGCGACAGGTCTGCTGCCGGGAATGGGGCACCAGCTCCCGACGCGGACGCTCCCTCCCCCTGGAGTTCAAGACCAAGCACTGGGACGCACACAGGTGACTGCAGGGGGCGGGCACTAGGCCTGTTTCCTCCTTATTATGATAGGAGAATGAAGAGATGCTGTCCAGGAAAGAAAGGGCCTTTCTGCCATCAAGTCAAAGACCGCACTGTGACAGGGAGGTCAGCCCCCTGCTCTGCCCCAGCCCAGGACCCTTGAGGAACAGCAGGGGTGGGAGAGACCTGAAGGGGCAAAGGTCAGAGGGTGGGCCCCCATGCTGAGTGCCCTATCCACGTGAATACCACCCCAACCTCCCAGCCCCTTAGGCCCCAGAAGCGCCCTTCCCCCCCAACACCCAACAGGTGGCCACATATCAGCCCCCACCTGCGGGACACCACCCAGCTACGTCCTTTCCTGCACTGTCCACCTGGCACCTCTCCCCGCCTCCCATCCAGCTCTGCCTCCACACAGGCCAGAGACCAACCTGACTGGACGCTGCCCTGCCCACATCCTCTCCCTCAGCTGTGTGCCTACCCCACCTGCATCCCTATAGCCACCTGATCCCTCTCCCGGAGCACCGACCCCACTGCCTCAAGGACTGTGTCCTCCAAAGGCCTTTCCTTGCCCTTCTCCCTGACCTCCCAGTGACTGCCGCCCTCCTGGCCAGCCCTGGGGGCAGGGAGGATGCTCCGAGCTGGTGCTGGCTGGACCGGGCAGGGCAGCACGAGGGGAGTAAAGCTGGACACACAGGCACACCTCGCCTTATTGCCCTTCACAGAGGGTGCATTTTTTACAAATTGAAGATAAGACCCTCTACCAGCACAAAGATTAGGCCTCGCTTTATTAGGGTGGTTGAGAACCAACCGGTGTGTCCGAGGCACGCCCATACATCACCCTCCAGAGAGCCCTCCGTCGCCCTGAGGGACGAGGAAGAGCTGCCTGGATCCAGCCCGCAGGCATCTAGGCCTAGATCGCCATCTCAGACCAACCCAGAGGCCAGCATGCAGGACCTGTTCTTCTCAAGAATGTGCTTCTAACTCGAAGAAACCTGAACTTTTATTTCCTCGGAACTCTGGGTATTGCCTAGTTGTGTTTCTGGTTTGCAAACCCTAAGACCTTTGAATAAATCTTCACCATTTATTTCTAGTTAAAACCTCCTGATTTCATCTACGCTCCGTCAACATATCCCACAGAATTATGTAGAGGATTTTTACTACACCTGAACTGCCCCCGACCCTACACCCCGTCCCGCACCCCACCTTAGGCTGTGAGCTCCCAACACAGCAGGGGCCTAATAATCCTGCTGGCTCTAAGCACAGGGCTTCCCGGGGACAAAAGGCAAAGGCCCAGGAGCAGGGCCTGCAGAAGGCAACAGCCCAGCCCCATATCCCATCCCACTGGCCTCCCTGATCCCCAGCCGCTCACAGTACACCCACCACTGGTCAGGCCTTACCACCATCTTCTCCCCTTCCCGGCTCACCTAGTCTCCTCTTCCAGGGAGCCCCCCTGGACTGAACCAGCACTGCCTCTACTGATGAAGCCTTCTGCTAGTCAGATGGTCCCAAGGTGCCTTCCTGGGAAGGGTTCAACAGTCTAAAAAAAATGGTGGGGCTGGGGCATGACCCAGGTTGGGGGGTGCCTAGAGCCAAAGTTCCTAGCCTAGAGTTTATGGTCTAAATGAGATCAACCAGCACCCAGAGGTCAAACGCAGAAGTCTGGGTATAAGCCAAGTGCTTGTCTGCCTAGGTCTTTCCAGATATGCCCCCTCTGCAGTCCGCTCCTTCCCTTGCTCTTCAGAACACTGGCCCTTCCTCTGTTCGCAGACTGTTGCTTCATAACTCCTCCTCCAAGAGGCCTTCCCTCACTACCTCCTAAAGTAAGTCAAGGTCCCCTCTCTCAGTCCCCCTTCAGTCCCTGCCCACCACCCTCACGGCTATGACTGTCATGAGGCCTGGGCCACAGCAAATCAGCAACTCAAAATCCAGGAGACGGACGTGAACCAGAAGGGTTTATTGCAGAAATCTGGCCAAGCCTTCAACTTGGTGGCCCAGCTGAAGCTGGACTGGGCCTCTGCCCCTGGCTGGGCAGGCGTAAGAGGGAGTAGGTCCGGGCCCAGCGCCTCAGAGCTGCGAGAGGATGTTGGGGGCCAGGCTGCAGGTGAGGCCTGTGCCATCTGGCTCCACATTGAGGGACTTCACTACACCATCCTCTATCACCATGGAGAACCTGCCGGAAAGAGGGCAGCGCCCGTTACCACGGCCGGGCCTGGAGGCTGGGAATAGAGAGGGAGGGTGGCAGGGGAACCTCCCACTTTTACCTCTTGAGCCGTCGATTCCCAAAGAGGGGCACCAACGAATTGTCCAGTAACAAGTCTGTCTCCTAAAAAGAGAGACAGAAACAAGGGTCAGGAACCCCAAGAAGAGCCAAGCTCCCCAGCTGCTCCCCACATTGGTCATGACCCTCCAAATCCCTGCTTCCAAGGCCTGGCAGAGGGACCCCGTCCAGCTGCAGGGGGGGTGGGGGCTGCACTCACCTTCCCAAAGGCCCCCGTGGGGTCCGCCAGAAGCCGAATCTAAAGAGAAAGTGAAGGTCACAGGACAATCTGCTGCCCGGCCCCTGGCCGCCTGCAGGACCCACACCTCACCTTGCCTTCCGTGTTGTGGGCTCGTCCCCACTCTTCAGTCACGAAGACGTCGTTAACACTCAGACATGCGACCACCTGGGCGCCCTTGGCCTTCAGAGCCCCGGCCTGCTCCACAAAGCCCGGCAGGTGAGTCTGGGGAGGGAAACAAAGCCTCAGCAGAGGGACAGCTGCCTCCCCTCCTGGTCCATCCTTCGTCTCCGGTTCCTCACTGTCCGGCTCCAACACCTTCCATCGGACAGTGAGCACTGGGGGAACCGCGGCTCCTTCCGGCCTGGGCCACTGGGGAGCTTGGATCCATACTCAAGATTTCTGTGGTCAAGACCGCGAATTCCTGCAGGCACAATGGCGTCTCCTTTACCCAAGTGCCTTCCATCGTGCCCGTCATCCAGCAGGATCAACAAGAGGGGCTGGGTTTCACTGGCGTGCCCTTTCTCCTGCATTCCTGGGACCACTACCTCTCACAGCCTCTGTTTGTTTTCTGAATGCTCTGATATCACCTGCACGCCACTGCTGCAAGCTGCCCGGGGACAACACGGAGGGCGATGAACGCTGCAAACGTGCGCACACGTTCCCAACTGCTGGGCCCCAGAAGGGCAGGGCCTCACCTTGGAACAACCAGGGGTAAAGGCTCCAGGGACTCCAAACAGCACCCCCTTCTTGCCCTTGAACAGCTCCGCCAGGTTCACCTTGTTCCCGGGCTGCCCCTCAAATACCTCCACCGATGGGACGGCATCTCCCACCTAGAGGGCAGGAAACAAGTGAAGGGTCAGGGCGGGTGGGGGGACTCGCAGGGAGGCCGAGGGAAGGGCAGCAAACCAAGAGCCGGGGCACCGAGGGCCGGGAAGCCAGGACTGGTGACGCCAGGGGTGACTCAGGGCAGGATGTCCAAACCTGTCAGCGCTTCCAGGGGCCCCTCCCTCCTGGTTACCCCACATCCTCCAGGTTTCAAGTTGGCCCTATTCCTCTTTGAGGGCCTGTTGGTAACAACAGAAAGAGGGAGAGAAGGCCTCCGAGGTGTTGCAAGGAGTTGCGCAAACAAACTGCTGCCTGGGTTACAGGAAAGAAAGAAGTGGGATACCTGGGCAGAGGAGGGTCAGGGGGCTGCATTGGGGGGGGGGGGCGGGGGGGGCTGAAAAATGGAGGGAGAGGATCCTGGCCCATAGGGGAACTAAGATGAGAACGGCAGAAGGCAGGAAAGGTTTGGTTGTTCTTTTTGGGGGGGCGGGGAGCAGTTCAGGGGGATAAAAAGGCGATCTCTTGAAGGGAAGGGTCAGCCTACTTGGAGTGTGTGGGGGCTTCAGGGGCAGGAGGGAGACAAAAGGGAGGGAAAGTCGGGGTTGGGATAGGATGAAGCAGCGGGAGGAGGAGGTCTCAGAAGAGGGGGGGCGCGGGGCAGGGGGTAGTTCCAAGGAGCTGGGGCTGGTTCAGGATGAAGGCGACACCTCGGCTAAAGCTGGAAGTAGCTGCGGGTGGAGTGGGACCGGGAGGCATGGCAGGGTTCTAAGAGACAGCACGTTTCAGAAGATGGGGTGAGAGGGGCCCAATAATCATGATAAAGCGTGCAGGGGGGTACAGGGGGTTGTGTATGGGGTGGAAAGGGGTCCCTGGCGCAGAGGGGTCCCAGGAGGTGGGGGAGGCCGCGGTCCTCCACCGCCCGATAAGGCTGGAGCCCCCATCGCAGGGTGTCCGGGGAATGCGGGAGAGAAGGCTCGGGAGCCTCGGGGGCAGTCTCGGGAGATGGTGCGCGAAACCCTAAAAACGGGAGAGGACGGTGGGGTTCGCTGAGGGGACGTGGGGGACAGACGGCGGAGGAGCCTCCGGGGCGGCGGAGAGAGGTCCCCAGGGCAGGGAAAGAGGGCGGCCGGGAGGGTGGGGGGCTGGGCCACTGCCTTCAGCGGGACGGAGGGCCTCGGAGAGATGGAGGGAGCGGGGAGAGGCGGTCAGGCCTGGCCGGACGGGGCCAGCGGTCACCTTGATCGGGGCCATAGCGACAGCGGCGCTTCTGAAACCGCGGGCTCGGCGGAGCGTCCCCTCTAGGCCTCCTTCCACGCACCCTCCGCCTCCGGCTGCTGCCGCACCACGGACGGCGCCCGCGCGAGCGAGTATCGAGCCCGAGAGACGGCCCAGGACGCACATCCCGGTCGGCCCCACACCTGGTATTGAGGCCACAACAGCCCCGCACCGCCCCTGCACCGCCCTCGCCCCCGCCCCGTCCCCGCCCCCGAGCGGCCGCGGGAGGCGGGGCCTGGATCGCGGTGCCGCTGCGGAACCTGCAGAAGGCGGGGCCTCAGGCCGCCGCGGGGGGGGCCGCCTCCACAGTGCGGGCGGGGCGGGCTTATTTGCATTTGGGGCTGGGCAGGTGGGCGGACCCTTCGGCAGCGGGTGCCTTATTTGCATACGAGGAGGGGCGACGTGGTTTTGACGCGCCTAAGTAACGGACTGGGGCAGGGTGACCGTTCCTTAACCGAAAGCGAGGGGCAGGCGCCAACGGTTCCGGGCACCGATGGTTCCGGGCGCCGACGGCTCCACGCTTATTTCGCATTCAACGAAGGCCCCGCATTGCGACTTTCTTCCGTACGACCAGCACTGCACATGATCTGCAGCGAGTGGAGGTTTGGCTCAGTCAAAACCACCGGGCCGGCCCGAGGCAACCTCCGCCGGGATGCTTCCGGTAGCCACGCGGGACGCGAGGAAGCCTTGGCAGGACCTGTGCTGCCGCGAGCACCAGAAGTTCCAGCAACTTCGGCCGCTTCCGCTCCTCCCGGCCCTGCAATAGGATAGGGAGCGGGGCGGACCCGGAAGTGACGCAGCGGAGTGCCTGTCTTCTTCCGGTTCCGGCCGGCGAAAGTGTGTTGCGGCGACATGAAGCTGCTTACCCACAATTTGCTGAGCTCGCACGTGCGAGGGGTGGGACCCCGTGGATTCCCGCTGCGTCTCGAGGTACCGCACGGGGGACGCTCGGGCGCCGGTTTCCCGGGAGGGATAGGGGAACCAGGCTCGGATCCCTGCCCAACCGAACCCCTCCGCCCTGCAGGCTACCGAGGTCCGCGTCATCCCGGTGGAGTTCAACCCGGACTTCGTGGCTCGGATGATACCCAAAGTGGAGTGGGCGGCGCTTTTGGAGGCGGCCGATCACGTGAGGGCCATCCCCCAGCCCTTTGCCCCTGGCCAGGGTTGGGGGTGCCCAGAGATAATTTAGGCCTCTTGCCCACAGTTGCGTCTGGCCGAGGTGCCCAAAGGGCCGACTCAGGGGTATGAGCAAGATGAGACGTTTCTGAGGAAGATGCACCACGTGCTGCTGGAGGTGAGGCTCGGCTGTCACCTGCTTCCTGGCTGCACAGCCATAACCCGGAGGCTGCCAGTGCTCAGCTCTTCCCCGCTTCCCCGCAGGTGGAGGTGGTGGAGGGCACCCTGCAGTGCCCAGAGTCTGGACGTGTGTTCCCCATCACCCGCGGAATCCCCAACATGCTGCTCAATGAGGAGGAAACCGAGACTTAATCGTGCCAGGCGTTCGTTTTTCATACTGTGACCGTGTTTGTTTTTATGTATATCCTGTCGGTTAGTTTTGTCACGTGTATTCCCAGCTCTTGACCCAGTGACACGCCACACAGTGTTCTTGAGCTCGATATATATTTTTTTTCTCATTAAAGGTTCAAAACCAAAAGCGGTTTCTCTTTGCAACAAATATACATTAAAATAGAGTCTCTGTACAGCCAAGGGCTCTGGGCCCTGGCTTGCCCCATGTCCCTGCGCCTCCCTGGCCAAACCCAAAAATAAATATAGTGTTATTGCTCTGCAGGGCATAGAGGCAGTGCTCTCCCTACCTCCTAAGGAGCCTGGGTGGGAGCTGATGGGGGACCCTGGCCACCCCAGGGGTCCAGGGGCTGGAGCCTGCTTGGAGTTATTGCTTCAAGGGGTGGGGGGGCAGAATGCCCAATGCAAATGATGAGAGGAGCCAAGGGGGCAGGGGCCTTTGCTCTCCAAATTTCCCTCTGCTCTGGAGAGGGGGTCGGATTAAGCAGCAGCAAAAGCATCACCCACTGGGAGACTGTGGCCTCCACTCCCTTCCCTCCCTGAGATCAGGCTTCTGCCCCCCTCCCCCACACATCCCCTGCAGCCCCCTATGGCTTCCACAGCACCCCCTGCACTCTGGGGGCACCTTATGGCTTGCAAGGGTTAGCACTGTGCCCAGAGCCTGAGCACACGTGTTCCCAGCTTCTAACACCCCCGAAGAAGGGGGAGGGGAGGGCGTGGGCCTGCTCCCAGGGACTGATGGTATTGCCTTGGCCCTGCCAGCAGGCTGTGGCACTGTCGACCCCAGCTCTGCCCCCTTGGGGCTGACCCCATGCTGGGCGGGTCCTGCCAGCACCCCCACCCAAACCCACCCCTTGCCTCAGTCCATCATGGCCTCGAGCATCTCCAAGAACAACTTGTGCATGGGCACCTTGCCCTCCAGCTTCACCCCATAGAAATGGGCCAGCACTTTGCCCGCTGTCTGGCGGAGGAGTGGTAGTGTAAGCAGCAGCCTGCCTGCCCGCCGCCTCTCAGCACCCCCTCCGGGGCCCGCCCGGCCTGCTTCATACTCCAGCAGGGCCTCATGGAGGGCTTCTCGCAGCTGCTCCACAGCCTCAGCATCTTCAATGTGCACAGAGTCTGCAAGGAGTGGGAGAGAGCTGTTGACATGGACCATCTCCAGGAAGGAGAGAGCCCTCCTCTGCTTGGGCACTGAGGGATGGAGCCTACACAGGAGCCAGACACAGATTTGTTGATTGACTGACTGAGGCAACACTCACTGCTCGTGCCCGCGAGCCAGGGCCCACCCTTTCTCAACTAGGGTGCCCTCTTGTCCCCCCTACTCCCCTCCCACTCAGTGGTTCACCTTTCCAGTAAGTATGGCACTAGGGTTCAAAGTCCTAGGTGCAGTTCCTGGCCTGCGCTTGCCTTGCTTAGTGGCTTTCAGCAAGTCACTGTTTTTCCTATGCCTATTTCCTTGTCTGCAAAATGGGACTGTGCCACCGTTAGAGTAATGGAGTGCCTTCTGGAGACTTGCCAGGACCTGCCCAGACTCACCTGAGTTGGCAAGGGCCAGGGCCTTCAGCAGGACATACTCCTCCCGCTCCAGCCGCAGTGCCTGCAGTCGCCGCACTAGCTGCAGCAGGGCAGCCCCGAGTTCGCCCAGGCCAGCTGCTCGTGCCCCCTCTTCATCCAGGACCAGGTCCTCAGCGAAGGCCAGCTCGTCCTGTAGCGGCAGTGAGCGCTGGGCCACACCCAGCACCAGTACCTCCATCCATACGCTCTGCAGTACTGACATCTGGTCCGACAGGGACAGTGACGAGAAGCCTGGAGGACCATGGGGAGCACACCTGGCTGAGCAGGTGCACCAGAGCCAGGCCTGGCTGGCCTACCCAAGGGAGCCCGCATCCCCTGGCCCTTTACCTGGGATGCTCTTGGCCCAGCTGATGGTGACCACAATCTCTCGGTCAAAGAGGTCACAGAGGGTGGCTACAGCTGGGAGGTGTCCGTCAGGGCCCGCTGGGTCGGGCATGGCATACAGCTTCTCAGGCTCTACCACCAGCAGGTGGGACACCAGTGCATTCACTGGGGCTGCAGTGACAGTTGGAAGAGGCACTGGAGTTCATCACTTTGCAGGCCCTTTGGAGTCAAACATCTCCCAGAGTCAGTCCCCCCGTGGCTTTCCTCCGCAGCCACTGGTCATCACGCTCAGACACCTTTCTCCAGGAAGGGCTCTGCCTAACTCCCAGGGCAGTCAGTCTGTTGTGAACAGGTTCCAAGTGTTAGGAAACCTTTCCCTGTTCCCTGCTGTACTACTCGGGACTGACAGAAAAAGGTCTTTTTGGGGGAAATGGATAAGTGAATAGATGAAGGGAAAAGTGGGGTCCCAGTGCCCAAAATAACTACTATCCTCAGTGAACGACACCAGATAGGCCTCTCGCGTCCAAGCCCAATCCCGACCCTAGAGCTCCAAGAACCCACAGACTCTCACCTGTCTTCCGAGGGCCTCCAGCTACTGCCAGGGGTCCGGCCGGGAAGGGGCCTGGGAAGGGCAGTGGATCCACCTCTGGTCGCCGCTTGTACTTCTGTCGCCCACCCCGGACACGGTCCAGACGTACCCCTTGAATTGTAGGACAGGGCTGTGTCCTAGAGGCTGGGGGTGGCTCGCTCTACAGAGCCCTCCTGCCCAATCCATTCCACCAGAACGTCTCAGGCTTTGCCCTCTCCAGCCCCATGCGCCCAGCTCCCCCAACCCTTGCCAAGGCTCCTTCCCAGTACTCACCTTCTTTGAGCATGCCCACCCGCAGGCACTTGGTGAAGCGACAGGCCTGGCAGGCCTTGCGTCTCCGCTTGGTGATCTCGCACTCATTGGAAGCCGGACAGCTGTACTCGATGCTCCCTGCCAGGAAGAGGCAGGGCTCCAGTGGCGGCCTCCCAGGGCCTGGAGGAGGCCCCGCAGACGGGAGAGCCCTGACTCCCCGGCAAGCACAGGTCTGGGGAGAGCAGGAGTGCCGTGAGTGGGGCAGGGAAGCCCGGGGCCGTGAGGAGAATGGCTGCTGGGCTGGGGGCCCCTGTTTGGGCAAAAGAAGGGCTGGGACCAGGGGAGTCAGGCTGCATCTGCCCCAAGCCTCTCGTCAAGCCACATCTCTGGGCTCTCCTGCCCTCATCTGCTCTCTTCAAGGCTTACAATGGCCTCTCCATTGCTGCCTCTAGTGGGCAATTCTCATCTTCATCTTCCATGGCCTAAAGGAGTATCTAACACCTCCTAGGTGCTGGGAGCCAATGGTCAGAAGGCTGAATATCTGCATGTTATTACCTGCTGCTGACTTGATGGCAACCCCCCTAACCTGATACTCTTTCACTGTTTACTAAACATTGCCTTTGATATGGCTGTTTGCATTCCTAAAAGGCAATTGTGTATCCTAGTGAATGAAAAGGGGATGGGGGCGGAGATTCAGCGGAGCTCAGTCACTTGAACTAAGTTCACATCTGGCTTCCCCCATAATTCCCAAATTTATATTTCTTGTCTTGTGTATTCATTTGCGCATCGGCCCTTTCTCCAGGCCTTTGAACCCAGGCCACGGGGGCCGTGGCACCACACCTAGGAACTCTGAAACACTTCTCTTCTTTGGCTGTTAGGACACACTCCTGGCTTTCATCCCACCTCACTGGCCACTTTGTGGTCTCTGCACCTCCCTGTGCTCCTTCCATTGAAGAACCTCAGGCTGCCCTCAGACCTCATCTCCACTGACTCATTCCCATGCTGATCGTACGTACCTAAGTCGTGGGCTTTCAAATTTCTATCTCCTGCCCAGACCTGCCTAAACGCTAGACCCACATCCACTGCCTCCTCGACACCTTGCATGTCTGTCTAGAAGGCCACACAAACCTAACCTGTCCTAAAGGGAGCCCAGGATGTACCCCTCCAAAACCTGCAACTCCATCCGTCAGCCGCTCACGCAGACACCTGGGAGACATCTCTCATTCTGTCTCCCACCCCAAATCCAACCCATCAACTGATCCTGGTGGGCTTTACCTCCCAGTATGGCCTCCTGCTCTGCCCTTGCCTGTTTCAGTTACTCTCGACAGGACAGCCAGAGGCACCTTATTACGCCTAAGTTAGATCCTGTCCCTCCCCTGCTCAAAGCCCTCCAGTGATTTCCCTTCTGAGTAAAAGCCCAGGGCACCCTGCGGCCTCAGGCCTGCACCCCTGCTCCTCACCCCTCTGACCTCTTCCTCCTCGTACTCTGTTCTGGCTCCAGGCCCCTAACTCAGGGCCCACAGCGCCCTTTCTTCTTCCCTGGCCACCCTGCGAGGGGTGAGGAGGGTGCCACATGGCCCCTCTGTGGACATCTCTGGTGCTTGCCGCTGCTGGCTAGTTTCTCATCAGCTCTCCATGCCATCGAATATGCTGCCTACGTACCTATCTATCTTCTTTATCATCTGTCTCCTGACTTTAGTGTGAGCTCCATGGGGGCCAGGACTGTCCCCGTGAAAGGAAAGGCCTGGCACTTAGTGGGCACTCGTAACTGGTGCATGACAGCAACCCTCCCAACCTCGCAGGACTACTTCAAGGGCTGAATGACACAACCAGCCAATATGCCCTTAGCATGTTTCTCCTACACCCTACCCAGGCTTCCACTCTCAGCTCAAGACACCTCCCCAGGGAAGCCCTCCAGGGCTCCAGACCCAGTCAGGTTCCTTTTTTTTTAATCTTTTTTAAATATATATATATATATATATATATATATATATATATCAATTTCAGAGAGGAAGGGAGAGGGAGAGTGAGACAAAAACATCAATGATGAGAGAGAATCATAGATCGGCTGCCTCCTGCACGCCCCATACTGGGGATCGAGCCCACAACCTGGACATGTGCCCTGACTGGGAATCGAACCATGACCTTCTGGTTCATAGGTCGACACTCAACCACTGAGCCACGCCAGCCGGGCCCCAGCCAGGTTCCTTGGTACACGCCCTGCTCCTAGCTCTTCAGCACTCACACAGCTGTACTGTAACAACTGTGTGCAATTCATTGTTCCCTCTCCGCTCTGCTAGAAGGTAAAGTGTTTGAGGACCTGCCGTCCTGCCTACGTCCCCATGTCTGGAACAGTGACCGGGGCAGCAAGGCACAGGTTTGGCAAGGCTCTGGCAGCTGCCTGGGCCTATCCTGACACTTCCATGTACCAGCTGTGTGACCGTGAACGAGCCCTCGAATCTTCAGTTTTCTCATCTGTAAACCTGGGTGACAGAAACGGTACTTCTTATAAAGGTGAGCTGTGAGAATTCAACGGGGGTAACTGAAGTACCACATTCAGCATGGTTCCTAACACCTAAATATCAATAAGTGATTATTATTTATGGCTAGGGCTCAATAAATATTTGTCAACTGAATCGGCAGAGAATGAAGGGTCCCAGGGTGGCAGGAGACACCCGGATCTGAACCTGTTGGCTCCCTGGGCTTCAGAGACAAAGGGAGCACAGAGGTTTTAGACCCACGGGTGCTGGCAATGGCAAAGCCAAAATGGCTGTATGTCACAATCATTCGTGAGGCACCTGTCCAAAGTTCAGTTATTAGTAATAAGCAGAGGCAGCAGTCTGGCTTTTAAGAGCTCGACCCTGGACCTGAACTGACCCAAGTTCAAATCCTAGTTCTGCCATTTTCTACCTTTAGGACTTGGACAAAGTTTTAAAAACCTCACTGGGCCTCAGTTACAATATTGCTGGCACCTTGTAGGTTGCCATGGGGGTAACAGGTCATGAATGTACTCTAGAAATGTCCTCAAAAAATTATACATGTTATAGCCCCAAAGCAACCAGAGGTTTACATAAAAATATAAGTAACAGGCACAGCTCAAGTACTGCTTATTACCTCACCCCTTTGCTCACTCATATTTTCATATGCTTTCCTGAGTGAGAGAAACCCCCTGAGGACTATTAGCAGGATGCCTAATAGTCTTTTTAAAGTTAGGTTCTGGCCCTAACCGGTTTGGCTCAGTGGATAGAGCGTCGGCCTGCGGACTGAAGGGTCCCAGGTTCGATTCCGGTCAAGGGCATGTACCTGGGTTGCGGGCACGTCCCCAGTGGGAGATGTGCAGGAGGCAGCTGATCGATGTTTCTCTCTCATCGATGTTTCTAACTCTCTATCCCTCTCCCTTCCTCTCTGTAAAAAATCAATAAAATAAATATATATATTTTAAAAAATAAAAGATTATAAAGTTAGGTTCTGAAATAGGATGTAGCTCCTCTCAGCTATAAAAACCTGTGCTGATGCTGTTTCAGGGGTGGGGAGTAGGGGTATTCTATGCTAGTGAGAAGCCGGTAGCTGCCAGAAGCAGGAACAAAGTTTAGGAGCAGGCAGAGGCTATCTCGAGTTTTTCAGGGCCACTGTGGACGGTGCTGGGCCTGTCACACCCAGAATCAAAGCAAGGAGACATCCTGAGTCCTCGCCCACATCCCACCTCCAATCTTTCAACACATCCTGGTGCCTCTATATAACTTTTAAGGGGAAGCGCATTCATCGGAGGTAAGAGGGCTGGGAGTACCGGGCTGCCAACCCCGAGTGGTAGTCTGGGGGTCTAGTGCCCCTCAGCAGAGCACCAATTGGGTAGTGCCAGGCCCAGAGGGCAAAGGGCACAGAAGTGGGGATAGGGGCTCACCCTGGATGGTCCTCTTGAAGAAGGCTTTGCAGGCCTCACAGGACGCCACACCGTAGTGGTAGCCCGAGGCCACATCTCCACAGACCAGGCACAGGCGTTTAGGCAGGGAGCTGAGCACCAGCTTCCCCCCACCCTGCTCACCAGGCCCAGCCCCCTCCCCATCCTCCTCTTCCTTGTGGCCTGGAAGGTGGCGAGCGGGAGCTGGGCCAGGGGCCAGGGCTACAGGGGGCTCGGCCTCAGTCTCCGAGGAACCCTTTGGGCTGTCTGGGCTGGCTGGTTCTGCCTTGATGTAGAGAGGCTCAATGCCCACCACCTGGCTGGACATGGCGCTGGTCACCTGCGGGGAGAAACCTGTCAGGTCACAGGGAGGTGCTGGGATGGGGGATGGAGAGACACCCTGCCACCCTGGTTGCCCAACCCCAGGCCTGGGGCCAGGCTTCCAGTATCAGTGAGGGGGAAGGAGGAGGTACAGAGTCCAAGGAAGGGCTGCCCATGAAAAGGCCCCCCCTCCCCCTCCCCCAGTTGTTGCCATGGGAATAGAGTCTCCAGAGCCTCCAGGGCCAGTAACTGACAGCAAGTCGGTCCCATTTAGGAACCTGCAGGGGACTTAGAAACCCCCTACTCCTACCCAGGCGGGGGCGGGGGGGGTGGCGGGGGGGGGGCAGGGTAACCTTGGCCCCAGGCGACCTTCAACTCCATCTGGAATCCTCAACTAGAAATGGGATACCCTCTCCATTTTCTCTCACCTGTGCTTCCCCCATTCAAGAGCGTAAACAGAGGTACACAAACCCAAGGGCAGTGGGGTGTGCTCACACACGTGTGTTCACACCCTCACACACTCCCACTCACCTGGGTTCTCAGGTGTCCTGCACGCTCATTCACACGGCGCCTTTCCCAAGCCCCGTTCTCATTCATGCTCGCTCACTCCTCCCAAGTGCATACCTCATCAACAAAACCGCACTCAAGACTCATAATCACACACTCACTCTTACACGCTCCCCCTGCCCCCAACGCGAACGGGCACAGCCCCTCGTGGAAACACATTCAGATCTTTCACACCTGACACACTGCCCCCTCCTGTCCCAGCAAGCCCACTCCGAGGCACACCAACCGGCGCGGCTCCACCTCCTGGCACATCCCCCCACACCCCACCCGCCAGCACGCTCACTCGGCTGCCGCAGAGTCCCCCACCTCCGGGGCGCCCCGCCCCCCCCAACCCGTGCACACCTACGGGAAGTTGCCTAAAGTTGCAGCGTTCTCCTCCCCCTCCGCCCGCGGGGGACCTCTATCAGGTTATCAGGAAGTGAATGGGGAGTGCCAAGGAGGAGGAAGTTCTACCCTGCCGGTGCGATGACCTTTGACCCAGAGAGGAGGGTGGCCCAAGGCCCCTACGAGCGCCCCCACGTGGTCTTCAAAGCCCCTTCCCCGACAGGGAACCCTCCCCATCTTCCACCCCGGCCCGCCCCTGGGACTTAGCAAGCTCCAGAGCCGGACTGAACGTGCCCTAGGACCGGATCCGAGGCCCAAGCCCGACCCTGGCTTAGGACCCGCAGCCGGAGCCCACGCCGGCCCCTGCCCCAGGCCGGCACACTCAGACCGGGACGGCCGATCCCGCCGGGACCCTGACCTCGTCTGCTTCTCCACCGGGTCCCGACCGAGACCCCGGCCGGTCCCGGAGCCGGACCCGCCTGGAGCCCGCCCCCGCCCGCCTCCCTGCTCACACATGGCCCCCGCCCCCTCCCGCCCACCTCCCCAGCCGCGGTCCCCTCCGCCCCCGGACCTGGGGCTCCGGCTGGGCGGGCGGGCAGGCATGGGGGCCGGGCAGCCCGGAGCGCCGGGGTAAGCCGGGGGCCGCTGGCGGCCCCTCCTCCGCCGCCTCCTCGGACCGCGCCGCCCCGCCGCGCCGCGTCCCCTCACTCGGCGGCGCCGCCGGCGGCTTGTAGGACACAAAAGGACATCGCGGCCGCTTCCTACTCCGCTTCCTCCAGCTGACAGCGGGGGCGGGGCCGGCCGTGCGCATGCAAAGCAGGGGGCGGGGCCTGGCGCCCTATGCTAATCAGACAAGTGGAGAAGGCAGCGCCTCGGTGCCGGGACGAGTCGGGAAGAGCCGGCGAAGCCGGCGGGCGGGCTTTGGCGAGGTCCCGCCCCGTCGCCGCCAGCCACGGCGGCGCACTCGCGCACGGGCCTCCGAGGGGGCGTGACCAGGGGAGACGCGAAGTGGCTCGGGTGGGGGTGGGGCCAAGAACGCTTTTACGAAACGGAGGAGGCGGGGCGCGCTGTGCGCGAGAGGAGTGGGCGAAGGCCCCCCGAGAGACCACGGACACATGTAAATGAGAGGCCTGACTAGCGGAGAAGCGAATCTGCATATGCATGAGGGGCGGGGCCTAGCTTGGAAGGCAAGTGCTGCCCACTTTCCCTTTTTCCCTTTCCCTCCCTGCAGATAACACCGTCGGGGCCCTTGGACCGCAGGCCCAACATCCCCTCAAACCTGCGGAATCCGGGATGGGAGCAGCAGACCTACCACATGCAAGAAGTCCTGGATCTCGAGTCCCGGGAAGGCGGAGCTGATATGGCCCCAACAGAGAACGCTCAAGGTCACTGCGGTGACCGAGTGAAGGTCATGGGGAAAGGCGGGGCCACGTGCGTCCGCCTCACGCAGACAGCCACGCACTGACTCACAGACCTTGCACAGACTTTTATTTTCTCTAGGGTTCAAATTCCACATGGATAGGGTCGTGTTTGGGTCTCCGCGCAGGACCGGGGCCGGGGCTGGAGGTGGGCAGTCACTCGAGCCTGAGGCGGTGCTCTCAGGGCTCCGGGACTTGTTGCCTCCCGTTCCGCTGCTTCTCGAGATCCTCGATTTGTCCCTGCAGCTGATGGGTCAGAAAGTGATCCTTGCCGAAGGCCGAGCGGTAGCCTGGAGGAGAGAGCTCCGCTCAGGGCAGTTGGAGGGGCGTTGCCTCCCCGGCAGCAGGTGCCACCTGTGTGGTTGGAGGCAGGACGGGTGGCTTGGGTTGACAGGCGCTCTCAGGGCTCCGGGCTGTGTCAGTTTGGGGAACTTTGGATCTCCGAGGCGCTGGGCCCTGCCGGTTTTGTTGCCAGTCCTGTGCTCCAAATCGGTGGGGGATGCGGAGCAGGACTGGATATGGAGGTGGAGGATGGATGAGAGCAAGAGTAAAGAAAACGTTGCCGGCCTGATCTTGGACAGCGGCAGTTTTTTGGACACCTTCTGGAGCACTCACCGTTAGCCATTAGCCAGTCCCTACCCCTCATTCCAGAAACGGGACAAACCAGGGGAGGTTTACCCAAACCATCTACTGTCCAAAGGCTCTTCACGCCAATCAGGGAAGGGACTGAGGCCGCACAGAGACTCACCCCCGCTGGGCAGATGGAGAAATCGCCTTAGGAAAGCCGTCAGCTAGGGGGGGCAGCACTTAAACTGGAGCCCAGCCCCTCACATGGGCCCCCTGGTTCCCCCACTGGTCTCCCTTGTCCCGTCCCCCAACTTTTTGCTTTCTCTGGGGCTCTTATAATATTTGTGAGTGGTCAGAGAATCTGACAAGGCAGTCACATCCTGAAATTCCACTGCCAGGGGCTCAAACCCTGCAAAATCCCCTATGGGCTCCTGGGAGCTGGGGGAGGGACTCACTCCGGCGGGCTTTGGTGAGGATTTCCAGAGCTTCATTCACCATGAGTTCCATCAGGGGCAGTGGCAGCTGAAGAGGCAGCAAGAGGCTTGATGTCCAAGGGACCCCAGCTGCCCACAGCTGAAATGCCCCACCTGCAGCCCAAGACGCCCAACCAAGCTGCCCGTCCCTCCACCCTCCAGACCACGCACCCCCTTCATCTGTCAACCCCAACTTGCCCATTCCCCACCCCCACTGAAATCCCCAGTCTCCCTGGCGCCTCTAACCCTGTCCTGCTGCTCCGCCCAGTAGGCTCGGTGGTGCGTGTGCTTCAAGATATTGACTGATGACACCGAGGAATCCAATTCTGGGAGAAGAGAAAAGACACATCAGTCATCTGCAGGCTGCTGGGTCTTTCTGGAACAGAGGAGCTGTATGGGCTGGCCTCTGGCAGGGACAGTGGCCTTCAGAGAGCAGCTCCAGGTGCCACCGTAGCAGGAAACGGCATGGGACAGTGGTTTCCAGACCTGGGCTTTATTATCTCACCCACCAAGGTTCTAGTTCTGGCTGCCCCACTGTGTGACACTTAGAGCCAGTGACTGAAACTTTCTGACCTTCGGGCTCTTCATCTGTAAAATGGGGTAATAAGAATAACCCCTGGCCCTGGCTGGGTAGCTCAGTTGGTTAGAGCATCATCCCAATACACCGATTGTGGGTTCAATCCCTGGTCAGGGCACATACAAGAATCAACCAATGAAACAAGTCAGTATTTCTCTCTTTCTCTCTCTCTCTCTCTCTCTCTCTCTCTCTCTCTCTCTCAAATCAATAATATTTTTCAAATGAATAATTAAAAAAAAAAAAAAAGAATAGCCTGGTCATTGTGGCTCAGTGGTTGAGTGTCGACCCATGAACCAGCAGCACATGCCCGGGTTGTGGGCTCGAAACTCAGGAGGGGACATGCAGGAAGCAGCCAATCATCATTGATGTTTCCATCCCACTTTCCCTCTCCCTCCTTCTCTCTGAAATCAATAAAAACATATTTAAAAAGGAAGGAATAAGAAAAGAATAACCCCTTATGGAGGTGATGAAATTTAAAGGTGATCATACTGGTACAAGGGAAGCCCGATGCCTGCACACCACAAGAGCTCAATCAGTGGCCGTCATTATAATGCTATCAGTTCCAATTCTCTGATGAAGCGCTGGGGGGGGTGGGGGGTGCCGGGGGGCGGGGGAGTGAGAGAGAAAAATCCCCCAAAGTGACCAGCATGAAGTAGGTACTTAAAAATCGTCACCAATGACTAAATAAATGACAGGCACCTCCTCAACCCTCGAAAACCCACCGACAAGAAATTAACTCCTTCCTCTCAACTCTGCTAGTGATTCCATTAAAAGCACGGTCCTAAGGACACACGGCCGCCTCTCTGGGACCTGGTGTGGCCTGGCCACAGGAGCGTGTCTGGTGCCTTCCCAGCAGGGGGCGCTCCAAGAATGTCCGGTTTATTAAGCGTGAAAGATTAGCCCAGGCGCCCCACTCAGGGAACCCTAAAAACTTGGATCCTACAGCTTCCCCGCATTTTACACCAACAGACATTGAGGTCCTGGCCAGCCCCCTGCCCTGTGGGCGCCCACAGCGGGATGAAGCCACACTGACCCCCGGAATCCTGGACCCCTTCTACATGGTTTTTCTGGAAGCTGCTGGGGCTCTGCTCCTGCTCCAAGGTGTGGCCATCGAGTTCCCCCTGCGTGGTGCTGCCTTTCTTTCTGTCATCCCGTTTTTCCCAGGCTCTCTCAGGGCAGGTCTTCCGTCTGTACCACTGGCCAGACTTGCTCCTGGAGCTGCTGTCCTCCTGGTCAGAGTCCTCACAGACGTTCGTCAGCACGTTCAGCTTGGGCTGCGACAGCGTGGCCTTGGTCCACAGATTCCGGATGTCACTCTTCGAGCTTGACTTGACTGAGTCATTGGGACTCAAAGACTTGGCCCTCGCCTGTGGACCACATACAACAAGGAAAGCCCAGCACACCTGTCAGAATGGCTATCATCAAGAAATCAACAAACAATGAGTTGTTGGCGTGTTGGTGAGGATGTGGAGAAGAGGGAACCCTCGTGCACTGTTGGTGGGAATGCAGATTGGTGCAGCCACTGTGGAAAACATTATGGAATTACCTCCAAAAATTAGAAATGGAGCTACCTTATGACCCAGCAATTCCACTTCTTGGAATATATCCAAATAAACCCAAAACACTACTTCGAAAGAATGTATGCACCCCTATGTTCATTGCAGCGTTATTTACAATAGCCAGGGTTTGGAAGCAGCACGTATGAGGGGATAAAAAAAGCTGTGGTACATGTACACAATGGAATACTACTTGGCCGTTAAAAAGGGGGAGGGAATCTTACCATTAGCCACAGCATGGATCAACCTGGAGAGCATTATGCTAAGTGAAATAAGCCAGTCAGAGAAAGACAAGCACCATATGATTTCATTCATATGTGGAATCTAATAAACAAAATAAACTAATAAACAAAATACAGATAGATTCATAGATAGAGGACAGACTGACAGCTGGGGAGGGGACAACAGTCTGGTGATTACCAGCGGGAAAGGGGGCGGAGGCAGTAGGAGAGGGTATAGGAGGGACAAATGGTGATGGAAGGAGACTTCATGCAAGTATACAGGTTTCCGGTGTACAGATCCTGCATTATAGAATTGGACACCTGAAACCTATATACTTTTATTAACCAATATCACCCCAATAAAATCAATTAAAAAGAAAAAACAAAACAAGGAAAGCCCAGGGTCCTGGGGAGTTGGGGAGGGAGGAAAGCAGGCTGGGGCAGCCACGTGGGGACTGTTGGGGGCTGGCGGGTGGGGGCGTGAGAGGACAGCGGGGCCCAGGTTGAGTGAGTCTGGGGGCTGGCAGGATGAGGGCCCAGGAAGAGTGCTTACTTTGAGAGGCTTTTCCTCCATGGTTCTGCCCCAACGGACCCAGTCGCCACAGGCCTCGCGGATGGCGGGGGGAGGGGGGGGGTTGCGCTCCGGGAAGGGGGAGGGGCGGGGTCGCGTTCTGGAATGGCGAGGAGGGTCTCGTGCAGGAAGTGCTCAAGCTGCAGCCCTCCACACTTGACACAATTATTTCTCCCCCTGCCCACCCCCGCACCCCTAAGGCTGTGCTGGCGTTGGAGACGCACGGCCCATCTGGCAGGTTCCGCCGCGCGCCCCTGCTTGCTGGCCTCCACGCAGCGACGCGGGCCGATTACGGCCGAGGGTGCCGCTCCCTGCCCGACCCGACGTGGGTGCCGAGAGTCACGGAAGCCTGACTCGCCAGGGAGCGCCCCGACGCCGGCACTCGCGCCCTGGGAGCGCGCACGCCCGCAGCGGTGGACTTTTCCCTTTATTGACGCGGGCTCTGAGGCTCAGCTGGGAGGCGTGGGGGACGGTCCGGCCCGGACAGGAGACGGGGACCCTTGGGGGCTGGAGATGAACGGAGGGAGGAGGGGCCAGGAGCCGGGGTGCCAGGCACGCCACCTGGCCTGCCCCCAGGCTGCAGGCCGGTCGCACAGGCGCTTCGATCAACCAGGCAACGCATGCAGGGGACGAGCCAGAACGCAGCCTCTGCGGCCGGCGCTCCTGCCCTACACGGGCACGTCCTTGTCCCGGGGGCGCCGGGGGCCGCGGGGCCGCGCGGGCTTCCTGGCGGGGGGCGGGGCGCGGCGGCGACCCCGGGACGCGCGGGGCACCACGCAGCCGCGCTCGCTCTGCGTGTCCGAGGACTCGTCGATGAAGGCCAGGTTCTCGCTGGGGTAGTCCAGCGCGGAGGCCGAGGGCGCGGAGGCCGTGGGCGGGGAGGGCGGGGAGGGCGGGGAGGCCTTCTCCGGGGGCGCGGGGGCCGGGGGCGAGAGCGGCCGCTCCTTCTCCGGCGGCGGCGGCGCCACGGACCCGCCTCGCTGGGTCACCCGCGCCGTCACTGTGCCGGTCCAGCTGGCGGCATGAGCCGTGAAGCCGCCCATCTGCGGGGCAGGGGTGCAGTCCTCAGCCCGGGGTCCTCCACCCCCCAGCTCCCCGGAGCCCGCCCTTCGCCAACCAGGCGTCGCTCCTCTCTTCCCCCGGCCCTCCTGCCTCAGCCCCCGCCCCCCGCCCCCTCGCCCGCTGCACCATTTCGCCTCCTTCATCGCCGAAGCGCCCCCTTATCCGGGGTTCTTCTAGAAACCCCCCGGTTTATCCCAGCTCTCCCTCCTGGGCCCCCAGAGACCTTCGAGCTCCCCTGCCGGCATCGACGAGTGGGGTGACAAAACACAGGTCGTATTAAGTCCGAATTCCAGACAATAAATGAAATTGTAGTGTAAGTATGTCCCGTGCTCTATGGGAGACATACGTACACTAAAATGTTATTTGCTGCTTATCTGAATGCACCTTTAACTGGGCGGCCTGCATTGTATTTTGGTAAATCTGGCAGCCCTATCCACAAGAACACAGGCGGAGTCGCCTGCACCCCTGTCCCCGGCTGGTGCATATGGGGGCACACTCAGTCCCTGCCCACACTCTGGAAGGGAGGCAGGGGGTGCCAAACCACTGCTCGGGTGCAGCGCGGGCGGGCGTCAGGGCGCAGGCGCGGCCACCCGGGCGCCTACCTCTGCGCGCGTGCGGCGGAACACTACCCGCAGCCAGTTCCCGATGGTGGTGAGCACCGAAGCGAAGTAGGCCAGGCCGAGCAGGATCCAGAACCACACCAGCGGCTGGTAGGCTGCGTGGGTCTGGTTGGGGTTGGCGCCTGGGGTGCCACGGGGAGAGCAGAAAGAAGGTGGTGTGGGGCCAGCTGTGAGCTGGGAGCCACTGCTTCACTGCCCCTCTCCCCAGCTCCGTGAGGGGATGCATCTCTCCCAGGACAGCGGGTTGGTGCGTGTGTGAATGCCTGCAGCCTGAGCGTGCATGACCTGCAGGCGTGCAAGAGAAGAGCATGTGAGTGGCAGTGCTCACGTGCAAGAGTGGGAGCATGAGCCCCTTCACATACGTGTGAACATGCATGGAGGCGCAGGCATGCAAGAATGTAAGTGTGCACGAGGTGTTGCATCCGGGCAGCAATGTGAGGGTGCATCCCCAGCGCGGATATAGGGGGCGGGGTCATCAGTTTGAGAGCACAAACGCCACATGTGGAATTCGGAAGAACTAAGAGGGCAGAACCCCTGGGGAGGAATAACACGGGCCGGAAAGTACAGCACAAGAAAGGCGGCCTCACCGGCCACATAGTCCCCGAAGCCCACCGTGGTGAGCGTCACCACCACGAAGTAGATGGCCTCGAGCTTGCTCCAGCCCTCCATGTAGCAGAACACGAACATGGGGGTGATGACAAAGAGCAGGCAGCCAATCACCAGGAAGAGCAACGCCGATAAGATTCGCACCAGCTCCTTGGGCACGTGCCACTTCTGCAGGGAGGGCAATAGGTAGGACCCAGGAGTCACCCAAACCTCCACTCTCACACCCCACACCCCTTCCTCCGGGAGCCTGTGGGAGGCTCCTGCCATCTCCGTAGAAAAGGTATCCTGAGCCCGACACAAATGGGTGGAGCAGCTCACCAGGAAGATGGCTTCAATGTGCCCGATGCCGTGGCGCAGGGCAGAGCCCAGCCGGTCCCCGACCCCTGCCAGCAGGATCCCGAACAGTGGGATCCCCACCAGAGCATAGATGATGGAGAAGGTGCGACCGGCATCTGAGCGCAGGGCTGCATTGCCATAGCCTGGGCAGAGGGGCCGAGCAGGAGATCTAGGGGCTGCCTGGCACCTCCCTATCGCCCCCTGTACCTTCCCCCTAGAGAAAGCCCAGCCACTCCTCGCCCCCCTCCACATGCCCGGCCCCGCCCCACCGATGGTGGTGATGATGGTGCCTGAGAAAAAGAAGGCGCCGCTCAGGTCCCAGGCCGAGTAGTTGCTGTGACTGGTTGCGTTGATGTCAGGGTTTGCACCCCCTCCCAGGGCATCCGCCACCTCCTGCAGGACAAGGCACAGAAGGAGGAGCCTTAGTCCTTCCCTCCTGTCCTAGCCGCCCCCTGCCCCTCCCAGCTCTCCCTTTCCCTCTGGCCTTCCCGAACGCAGTCCCTTTGAACACATGTTGCAATTGGGGTGACCCAATGTTGTCTGACCTCCACATTGTTTTAGAAACATTTATCTGCCCCCTAATTTCACACAACAGATTTTCCGTTTTACAGCCATCAAAAGCACAGGCTCTGGGACCAGACTGTCTGGTTTCCAATCTTGGTGCTGCATGAACATGGCTAAGTCTCGGTGCCTTTGTTTCTACATCTACCGACCGGGGATGATGCTAACAGCACCTCCCACATCAACTCCTTGTGAAGAGTTAAAGCACTCACAGCAAAGGAAGTGCTGTGAGTCCCCACGCAGTGACCGGACCGTGCCTCGTGACTTCCAGCTGCCCCAGACCCCCCCACGCCCGCTCCCCCCGGAAGCTGCATCTGAGTCCCTTGCCTTAGAAGCTGTGATGAAAGCTGGGGACCCTCCCTCCAGGCAGGTTCATATACCATCAACATTTTCACCCCATTTTTGTAGACTGGTGGACACACGAACCCCTGCCCACCTGCTGAAGCTCTGCGCTACATCGTACCGTGATGGCGAACAATTTCTCTATGTGACCCGACACCAGAGTTAAGTTAGGGTTTTTCAAAATGCTGACACGCCGAGCTCAAAAGCTTCGCCATCACTGACGTAGCAGGTGCTCAGCAAACACGATTAAATTAATGCAGTGGCCCTGCGTCTGTCCCTGTTGCCAGGCAGGGTCTGTGTTTTGAGAGGGCCCGCCCCATGGGACAGAGGTCGGAGCACAATGAGGAGGGGGTGCGATGGGGCCCTTCCCCAAGGCGCACAGAGCGGAGCGCCAAGGCAGGGAGTGAGATCACATACCCCACCTCTCTCCTCCTTAGCAAGACGCCTTCCAGTTACCTGTCCTGCACTGGGGCCCCATCCTCCCCAGCTCCCCGCGTCTGCAGCGCGGAGTCCTGCACCCCAGCCCAGCTTTATGCGGCTTTGCAATCTGGCTCCCACCTCCCCTTCCCAGTCCCCTCTCCGGGGGCTCCCATTTGGGAACCCAAGTTAAAGTGACCTTAACCCCAAATTTCTGAGATGATCTCATTTCCTGTCATAATAATTTTTTTAATAAAGCCAAGAAGTGAAATATATGATTTAAAGTGATTTAATATTTATTTTGCAACACTTTTCTGGTAAATTCACTACTTAAGGGGAGAAAAACGCTTTGTCATCCTGTGTGTTCTAATTTTTGTTTCCAATGACGAGGCATCTGCTAAATCTGAGTTCTACAGCCATTTATTCATTTCTTCCTTCATCCCAGCTTCCACGCCTTTGCCCGTGCTGGTCCCCTGCCTGTAGTCCCTTGCAACCCAACCACACATCTCTACATTCCACCCATCTCGCCCGCCTCATCTCAGCTACCAGCTCTTCCCAGAGGCCCCCAGCACCTAGCCCAGGGCCCAGCCTGCAACAGGCGGTTAACAAAGAAGGAAGTGAGGAAGGTGTCTTTCCCACTGAACTCTGTAGTGATCTGTCCATGGAGCTGTCCCCTTGCCCAGATGTGACATCCTCTAGGACACAGCTTGCACCCGTCCCGCCCCAACGTCCATCTCCCTGCTCACTGAGGTGTCTAGCACAGCGCCTAGTTCACAGCAGGGCATGACTGCTGCATGGCTAATTGTGGGAAAGAAACAGAGCAGCTGCTGCCCACCCTTCTAGCTTCTGCCCTTCCTTCGCTCTGTTTTATTCAGGAAAAAAGGTAACTCCATTGTGAAGATAAAATAGGTCAGATTCCCTCCCTCCCTCCCTCTGCCCTGTGGTCTGGTCAGGCCTCTCTGAGCCTCTCCCTCTTTCTCTCTCTCTCTCTCTCTCTCTCTCTCTCTCACTATTCTAGATGCATCAGAGACAAGGTCAGGCTGCCTGGGCCCGCCCCACCCTCATCTCTGCTCTGGTCCTGCCACAATGGGAATCCGCAGGAGCGCAGAGGCCTCCAGGCTGATGGCTCCTCCCTCCCAAAGAACAGACAGGGAAAGAGGAGGAATCTCTACTAAAGTAATAAACACTCATTTATCAAAGTTAAATCTTAGATTTTTAATAAGATAGTGACCCAGAAATCAGAGGAAGCCATAGAGGTGTGGCCTGACAGTCCCCCAGAAGATAAGGCCAGACTTTAGTCCCTGGCCGGGTCCCTGGCTGCCTCTCCTCCAACCTCTACAGCAGCGGTTCTCAACCTTCCTGATGCCACGACCCTTTCATACAGTTCCTCATGTTGTGGGGACCCCCAACCATAAAATGATTTTCGTTGCTACTTCATAACTGCAATTTTGCTACTGTTATGAATCGTCATGTCAATATCTGATATGCAGGATGTATTTTCATTGTTACAAATTGAACATAATGAAAGCATAGTGAGTAATCACAAAAACAATATGTAATTATATATGTGTTTTCTGATGGTCTTAGGCGACCCCTGTGAAAGGGTCGTTCGAAGGGTCGTTCGACCCCCAAAGGGGTCGAGACTCACAGGTTGAGAACCGCTGCTCTACAGCATAAGCACGTGTCCTGGGAAAAGGGGTGTAAACCGCATTCACAGTGCACGCACAGGGGGAGGCGAGCCTGGAAGCCTCCAAAACCACCTGCCCCAGCTTGTAGGTGCGCTTTCCGGGGGAGGGTGCTCGCAGTGTCCCTGGGCTTCTCTGAGGTGTATGTGGCTCCAAGGACGTATGGGAGCCACTGCGGGGTTGGCCAGATTTAGCAAATACAAATACTGCCAGGGACATAGTCATATTTAGAGACTATCCCTTGTTTAGCTGGAATTCACATTTACCTGGTGCCCTGACTTTTACCTGGTAACCCTAAACCAGAGAGCGAGACCTGTGACAATGTAGCCTATCTCATTGCTACAGCCATTTGCTCCTTCCTTCCTTCCTTCCTTCCTTCCTTCCTTCCGCCCCTCCACCGTCCAGGGCACAGTCCAACGCCAGGCACAGCGAGGCGAGCACGTGCCCCACACACATCACATTGAAAACAGAGACATGCTCCCTGCCTCTGCCCGGCACCCCAGTTGCACCCAGCGCTCAGGGGGGCCAGTCTGGAAGCAGCACCCCAGCACACGGCCCCACGGGCATGCAGCTAGTGCCAGGGGGTCACGGGTGACCGCTGAAGGGGTTCTCGCCACCCACGCACCTTGATGAGGAGCCCCAGGTCCCCGTCGCTCACACAGGGGTGGGTCCGCAGGAACTTCTCTTGGACCTCCCCCAGCTTCCTCTGGGCCTGCTGCTCCAGGGGCTGCTCCAGGGCCCGGAAGACCAGGGCCCCCAACACCAGGTAGAGCAGGACCAGCGCCAGCAGAGCCAGGAGTGTGGTGCTGCGCATGGCGTGCCCAGAGGCCCCGCCAGGTCCACGGCCGGCGTGGGGAGGCCGGGCAGGCGGCTTCGGGAGGGCTGTGGTCACTGCGGGCAGAACCAGGGATCTCGGATCAATAACCTGGCCTGACAGCCCTCCTCCAGCCCCTACACACCCACGGGTCCTTGGAGCCTCCAGCTCTCCTGCCCTCAGAGGACCTCTCCCTGCATCCCCGTGGCTGGACGGACACTTGGTACCAGGACACACCCGCGCCTCCCCCCAGTCCGGTCCCCCCTTACCTCCACTGCCCGGCCCTCGGGGCCCTCAGCCCCTGTCCGGGGCCTCTGGGTGCGAGAAGAGAAGAGGGCACCCGGAAGGGAAGAGGAGGGAGGACAGCGGAAGAGGCAGGGGAGCAGGGAAACGCCGGAGGGTGGGGGTGCGGGTGGGGGTGGGGGCTCCGGGGCAGGCGTGGGAACTGGCCTTCCAGGAGGGGCCGAGCGCTGGGAGGCGCTGGCAGGAAAAGTGGGAGGAAAGCCGGCCGCATGGGCGGGGGCCGGGATGGCTGGTCCGGTTCGCCTGCCGCTGCTGCCGCAGCATCTCCGTGACTTCTTCTCCTGGCCCAGATGGGCTGGGCGGGGAGCCTCCAGGGGCCCCAGGAGCCCCGCCGGGCTTTCGAGGAACCCAGGGATGGGTCTGGACCCCGTGCAGGTGCGAGGCAGGGGTGGGGGCCGGTTCCGGGAAGGAGCTGAGCGGGGCGAGGGCTACAAACCGGACCAGGGCAGCCTCCCCCGGGCGGGCCGCTGGCAGCCCCTGGCAGCGGGCGGCTGCGCCCACGCGCCCACCCGCCGCACCCAGCTCGCGTGCCCACGCTCCGCCCTGCAGCCCGGCCACCGGCCGCTCGGCCGCCACGCACACGCCCCACCTGCACTCTCCCGCACCCGCGGGCGCACCGCACCCAGGGCCGCGGCACCGGAGGGCCCGTCACACGTGCGCCCGCACCGGCACCGGCACCGGCACCTGAGACCCGGCCACGGCGCAGCGCCGGCGCCCGCCCCGCACACCCGCACTCGCTCCCACGGCCTCCCGTGTCTCCCAGCCGACAGCTCGGAGCGCGTCGGCGCGCGCCGCACGATCCCCGAGGCGCCCACGCGGGGAAGGGAGGCGGCGCCCCACCCAGCGGACGCCCCTGCCGCCCTGCGCGGAGTCCGGCCGCGCTCCCGGCCGCGCCCCTCCGCCCCGCACTCACTGTGGGCCCGCGGCGACGGAGGCTGCGACCCCGGCGGCAGCGGCAGCGGCGGAGCGGGCGGCCGCCGGGGCTGGGACCCCCTCCCGCCGCCTGAAGCCCCCCTCCTGCCGCGCTTAACCCCTCCAGTGCCGCGCCGCCCTGCGGCTGAGCCTGGGCCGCGGGCGCCCCGGCCCCTAACCTGCGGCCGCCCGCTCCCGGGAGATGAGCGGCAAAGGGGCCGAGGGGGACGCCGCTGGGTCCGGCCTGGAGTGTCAAACCGGAGCCCTGGTGCTGCCCTGCCCACCGGTCAGCCAGTGTGGCCAGAGGCCGGCTCACCTCGCTGGACAGGCCACACTAACCTCCAGGCTCACTCTAGGGTAGGAAGGGCCTCTCCTCCCCGCCCTGCGGGCAGCCTGGCCCTGGGTTCAACAGAGGGAGGAGATCCTGCCAGACCAAGGGCGGGGATCCACTCAGGCAGCCTGGAGTTGCGCCAGGTGTGGTGGGGCCCAGTTCTGGGAAGTCACACGGGGGCACCTCCTGCCCCTGCTCCTGTATCCCCGTCCCTTGGTCCTCTCCCCATGCCCATCCCAGCATGAAACTGGTGCCAGCACTCCCTCCCCCGCTGCTTGAACTGCCAGGGCTGTGGCATGTCTTGGAACTTGGTTCCTCTCTGCTCTTACCCACTTAACAACCCCCATTTCTGCAAAGACCCTGCGGGGTGCTCAGCCCTCAGGGTGGGCGGGTGGAGCATGGGCGCTAAGGCTGCCCCCTACCAGTAGGGGGCCCGAAGGCCTTCCCAAGCTCTGGAGCCTTTTGGGAAAGGGATGTTAATTCTCACCTCGGGGTGCCATTCTGAGCATTAAGGAGGTCAGTGTTGTAAGCCTGGCACACACAAGAAAGGCCCTCACAAATGGCAGCAACTTCCTGTTCAAAGAAAGTGATTGTGCCCTCTCCGGGGCCCGGGGGCCAGTCCCAAGTGAAGGGTTTCAAGACAGTGCTCGGCCCCAGGACTGGGAAGAGCTGGGACAGTCAGGTCTGTGCGCAGGGGACAGACCTTCCCCTAAGCAACTCCCAGCCGGGGACAAACCTGCAGGGCGAGGGCAGCCTAGGGCAGTGGCTGTGCTATTAGCGGTGGCCAAGAGGGGGGCCCAGGACTACCAGGTAGACTGTGTGGGGGCAGCCCATGCTACCAGCCAAATCCACATCTGGCAAGGAAATGGGCGCCAACTCTTCCTCCACAGGCCCTGGACTAGCCCCTGAGCTGAGGGCCAGGTTGGATGTGATGACAGGGGAGCAGGGTCTCCAGAGATCCCATCCACTCGGGGATGAGAGGCATAATAACCCATAACCACAGTGCCACGGGACCCACAGGGGACACGGCTCCCTGACCCAGAGGGGAGGCTTCTAACGAAAAGTGACATTTGAAGCAGGTCTTAAGGAAAGAGTAGAAATTATTCAAGTAGAGAGGTGACTGGAGTAAGGCATGGATCCTGGTCTCCCTTCTCAGACTGCAGGCTCCTCCCGCTCCCTGCCCTCCAGCCTGGTAACTGGCCCCTGCCCGTCTCTCCAGCAGCCCCCTTCAAGGGCCAGTGTCTGATCAGCCTTCAGCCAAGCAGACAAGGTTTGAGGAGCACAGATAACGGACAGCCATGGGGCACAGACACTGTTTATTGAGTGGCAGACACAGGAGAGGTAGCTGGCTCCAGCACAGAAGTGGAGGCGGCAGGTCATGCCAGGGTGCCGTGCGCATCCGGCAGGCAGGGCCGTGCCCCCATCAGCACAGACTCACTACAACAGAAGTAGCAAGGAGCTGGCCAGGGAGGAGGTGGCCACAGCCCCTGGGATCCGGGGCAAGAAGCAGCAGATGAACTTGGCACAAGGGCCTGGGGAGGAGGGACTGGGGTCTGAGTGTTCTGGGGACAGGTGGAGGGGATCACGTCTGTGGAGTGGAGTAGAGACTGTGGTGGTGGCTGCCTGGGTCCAGCACCTGGGAGAAGAGCAGAGGAGTGGTCCGAGTCTGGCTGCCCCCGTACCAGCCTGGCTCCCGCCCGATGGCGCCGTACCAGCTGCCAGAGCCTAGGCTGCCTGACATGCTGCAGACAGAGAAACAGGGTCGGTTACAAGGCAGGGACCGGGCAACAGGCACAAGAGTTGGGGGAGGGAGAGAGGCTTAGGACAGAGCCCGATAGCCCAGACATTCCAGGGCCCAGGGCTTGAGCACTGCACACTGTAGCCAACTGCATCCTCGGGGCAGGAGGGGGAAACCAGAGGGGCCCCCACCTAGTACAGACGGAAACAAAGGCCATGGCAGGGGCTGGGCTGGATGACAAGACCTGGCTCTAGGCCCCCAGGGCTCCATGGAGCAGGCCAGGAGCTCAGGGGGCTTGAGGTGGGGCGGAGGCTCCTACCTGGTGCTCTCGCCCCGGCTGTGCTCCCAGGAGCAGCTCTCGTCCTCGCAGTGCCCGGCCCGATCGAAGAAGTAGGAACGGGAGCCAAAGACCTGCCCATTGAGGATGCGGCTGGTGCTCTGGGGGAGGGAGCCGCCATTGAGCTCTCTCCTAGCCCCCACTGGCTTCCCACAGCCACCCTGGGCCCGGCCCAGGGCCACCCTCTACACTGGCTCTCACCAGGTCCTGTGGAGGCCGGTGCACCCGGAAGAAGCCCACCAGCAGGGTAGTGGGCAGCAGCTCCCACACAAAGAGGATGAGGCCGAACACCAGGTAGCCTTTGTTCCCCAGGTCATTCACCAGGTCCGCCTGTGGGACAGCCAGCAGCTTAGCCAATCTGCAACTGTGCCAGTGGGGCACCTGGACAGGGCCAGGAGCCACGGCTACTAAGGAGGCAGCAGACATGCCAAGTGCCCACCTGATCAGAGACATTGTACCAGTCATAATCGAAGGCATCCAGCCGGCTCCGGGGAGCCAAGGCCAGGGCCGCCAGGTTGTAGCAGGCCCGACTGGCATAGAGCAGGACCATGGCACCGCCCATCGCAGCTGCCTGGCACACACTGGTCCCCTGAAACAGATGACAACAGGGGACCCTCAGAGAGGGGAGGCTCCAGCTTCCCCTCCGCCCGAAGAATGATGCCCAAAGGCCCCAAAGGACACCAGGCGTCAGGGTTGTGACCCTACCTTGGCCTCCAGGTAGATGCTGGTGGAGGGTGCCCGCCGGGCAACAAGGCAGAGGCAGGCAGCAAGAGAGAGGGCGCAGATAACAAACAGGGAGTCGCTCACCAGGACACGCACCAGCAGGAGGGCCCAGGGCTGTGCCCGGCGCCGGCGGGACAGCACCGCACACAGCACATTCACCAGCAGAAAGAGCAGCGAGGCCCCCACGAAGGCCCCTCGGACAGCCAGCCTGCAGCCCACGGCACAGTCAGCCCCGGACTTCGGCCCTTGGCGCTCACCTACCACCCATCCTCCCCCAGGAGACCACGGTGTCCACCAGAACCTCAGGCCATCCAGTCTGCGCTTTGCTCCTCCAGCTTTACAGACGGGGAAGCTGAGGCCCAAGGAGGTCAGAAGGTGACTGACAGCGGTAGTACAGCGGACGGAGCACTGGACTGGGTGTCGGGAATCTGGGCTTAAGCCCTGGCTCTGCTTGCAGCCACATCTATGCCCTTGAACATGTGGCTTTACCTTTCTGGCCCTCGGTTTCTTCATCCCTCAAGTAGCCTCACAGTAAGTGTAAAACTAAAGATGTTTGTGAAAGCGTTCACTGAATTGCGAGATGCTGTACCAAGGACAGGAGCGTCACCACCCAAGGTCACCCAGAAGTGGTTTGGCTTTGGCGCTTCCGGGGGCTGGCGCCTCCAGCTCTTCCTCTGTCATGGGCGACACTGGTACCGTCTCCCAACTGCTTCTATTACTGTTGCCCTTCAACAAGCACCACCTCTGCCCGGCCTCCTGTGCCAGGCGCTTCACTTTCCCAAGCTTTCACAAACATCCCCGGGGCTGTCCTCACCTTCGCCCTGCCACGGGGGGAGGGACAGACACCAGGCTGCCCCCGGCCTGGGGCTAAGCCCACCAGGGCCTAAGCCCAGTGTGGCCCGAGTACTTACAAGCCTCGGCTCATCTCCGGCCGACGTTTCGCCTTGGCTTTGAACACCACCTGGGAGCAGAGATGCCCATGATTCCTCTGGGGCCTTGAGGTTTGCCACTCGGCAGCCCATCCCCACCCAGTTACCGCGGTTACCTGGGCAAAGTAGAGGTTCATCAGCGTCAGTGTGAAGAACTGCAGGCAGACGGGGCAGCAGTAGAGAAGCCAAAAGGGCAGGGGCCCCAGGCGGTTGGCTCGGGGGGTGTCTCGGAAGTAGAAGGAGAAGAGCGTGGTGCGCAAGGCAGCCCAGAGCAGACAGAGTGCCAGGAACACCGTCTGGTAGCTGAGACGCTTGTGCCCGTACAGGAGCACCAGCCAGAGCTGGGCATACACGGAGAAGAAGAGCAGGGCGTACAGGGTGGTGTAGGCCGCAGTCAGCCCCAGGGTCACGGCCGGTGGCAGCGCGGGCACCAGACCGGCAGCGGGCACCAGGCCAGACAGGTTACTCTCCATGTCAGGGAGGGAGGCCTGGATCCGGAGACAGAGATGGAGGGGCTGGCGGGGGGCCAGGGAGATACAAATGACTATGCAGGGGTGGGAGCTGCAGGGTGCAGAGGCCGAGACGGGGGAGTGTGGGAGCAAAGAAGTTGTGGCTGGCCAGGCCCTTCCCTGAGCCAGAGGGGCACTCGCAGCCTGGGGCCAGGGCCCGGGCCCTGCACCCGGGAGCGGGGAAGGACAGTCTCTCCTCTCCGGGGCTGAGGGTGGGGGTGGGGAGTGTCGCCTCCTGGGCCAGTCCCAGAGCCAGGAGCTGGGGGGCGCGGAGGCTGAAGGAGAAGGGTCCTTGGCCTTCGTCGCTCCAGTCGTCCCGGCAGGAGGGGGAGAGCCGCCGATGCCCGCGGGCTCTGGGCAGCGGCCGCGGCGTGGGGCGCTCCCCCCCCCCCCACACCCCGGCTCTCCCCCTCCCCCAAATGCGGGCTCTCTCCCCTCCAATGATCCGGACGGGGCGGGGCGGGGGCTCTGCCTGTAGGCCCCGGGATTCCGGACGCTGGCCCCGAGCCACCCCGCTGCGTCCACTCTCCAGCCGCGGGGGGCGGGGGAGGCCGGCGCCGGGCTCTCAGTCCGCCTCCGGGGGAGCCAGCTCCGGCCGCTGGGACCAGGGCTCCGGCTCCCCGGCTCCAGCGGCTCCGCCCCCTCCTGCGCCTGCGCGGGCGCCGTGCGCTACGCAAACGGCGCGGGGTCTCCCCGCGGCCCCGCAACCCCGCCCGGCGCGCAGTGGTTGGAGAATGGGCGCGAGCTACGCCGCCGGCTGGTGCCGGGGGTGCCGAGCGGCGGCGGGCGGCCGCGGTGCTGGGGCGGCCCGCGTTCGGCCGGCGCCCGCTGGGCCGTGCCCGGAGCCGGGGCGCCAGTTCCCACGCTCCTCTCTCCCATTCCCCAACCGGGACGGCGCCGCCGGGCGGAGGGCGGCCGCGACTTCCCCTCGCCCGGTCTCGGAAGAAAACTTCCGCCCACAGCCAAGATGGCTCTCGGGCCCCGCCCTCGGGGACTGAGCCCACAGAGCCCCGCCGCCCCGGGGACGGGGGGAAGAGGGGGGCGCCCGTCCTCCGCCCTCGCCGGGCGCGGTCCCGCTCACCTGGTCCGCCGCCTGCCGGGCGCAAAGTCCCCCCGAGCCGCCCTCACGGGGGCCCTTATCCCTCCCCCCGCGCCGAGGCCGTCATCCCGCCAGGGGAGGCTCCCCGCTTATCTCGAGGCTCCCCAGGTGGCGGGAGGGGGCCCCCACAGTGCGGAGGAGGGACCCAGTCACCCAGGCAGAGTCGTGACAGCAGCAGCCCGGCGTCCTGCGGCCGAACGCCGACTGGGCTTTGCTACGTGCCGTCCCCGCTGCATTCAGCGCTCGGTTTACCGAGCGCCCGGGCCCCGCAGGGCGGTGTCATCACCCCCATGTTACGGGGCGGGAACTGCGGCCCGAGGGGCTGGAGGACTTGTCAACAGAAGCCAGGCCCCCAGGCCCCCTCATCTGCCCCCACACCCGCCCCAGGTACAAGGAAGTCGGGAGAAGAGTCCTCGGGGACCAGGAAGGGAGGCAGGCGGGGCCGGGGGCGGGGCCGGGCCGCGGGGGCGGGGCCAGGGCCGACAGTGGCCCCGCCTCCTGGCCGGCCCTGGTGACATTTCCATAACCGATTGGGTCTCGTCGGTGACAGTTCCCGTCGCCCAGGCAACTAGAGCCGGGCTCCCTCCGGGCTAGAGGGAGGCGCAGGCTCGGGTCAGGGGCCTCGAGATCGGGCTTGGGGTGAGTCTTGCGTGCCGCCGAAGCCTGGGCGGGGGCCTGGGGCTCCGCAGCACCAAGGTTCCGGAAGGAGATGGAGGTCCTGGGTGGATGGGCTGAGCTTGCCCGGCCGGACTCAGGGGACAGACTGGGGCCGGGAAGGCAGGGCGGACCCGGGGTTCTAAGGTGGAAGAGGGAACAGGGGCGCCTGCTCCCCCGCCCCCGCCAGCGACCGTTTCCCCAGCTGGGCCATAACTACCTACCTTCTCGCCCCTACAGCCCAGAGCATGTTCCAGATCCCAGAGTTTGAGCACAGTGAGCAGGAAGACTCCAGCCCTGCAGATAGGGGCCTGGGCCCCAGCCCCACAGGGGACCAGCCCCCAGGCCTCAACAAGCACTGGAGTACGGTCCCGGGTCTCCTGGGGGAAGCTGGTCACCAGCAGGGCCAGCCGGCCGGCAGCAGCCACCATGACGGTAGGCACCCCCACACACACAACCACCTACCTGCCTGTCCACTTTGCTCCCAGCCCAGTAGCTCCCTGCACCTCAGCCTCGTCCACACTCACTGGGTGGCTTTGGGCAAGTCCCCAACCTCTCCGGACCTCAGCTTTCCTCTTCTGTAAGACAGAGCAATGAATCCCCACCATTGTAGGGCTGTTGGGGTGATGAGGAGAGTAATTATAGTGCTGGTGCTTGGGAAATGCTCAAAGAATGGGGCGGTTAGGGTAGAACCACAGCAAATCATTGAGGGTCAGGCAGTGAACCAGAAAGGGGAAGTGACTTGCCTAAGGTCACACTTGTTTGCTGGTTCCCTTGGGGTAAAGCAGGGTTAAGCCTCCAGGTCTGTTCTTTCTCAGCCTGTGGCTCACACCCACACCAGGGCTATCTTTGCTGGTTGCCAGAGGCTAGTAACCATTAGAGGCAGACAGCCCTCCCAGGCAGCTAGTCTGTTTGTGTGTGTGTGAGGGGGGGGCGGGAAAAGAAGCATAGGCCCAATGGAAGGATGGGCACTGGAGGGCAGTGACCATTTCTGTCTCCACTTCCCAGGGCCTGGCACAGGCCTTGGCACCTCAGAAAAACCACAGAGATCTTTTGGAAACAAAAACTACCCCACCCCCTCCCCCAGCCCTGGCTGCTGTGGCCCAGATGATCGGAGTGTTGTCTGGTGCACTAAAAGGGGGCGGGGGGGGGGGGGTGGTCCCTAGCCGGTTTGGCTCAGTGGATAGAGAGTGGGCCTGCAGACTGAAGGGTCCCGGGTTTGATTCCAGTCAAGGGCATGTGTTGAGGTTGCCGGCTCGATCCCCAGTAGGGGGCATGCAGGAGGCAGCCAATCAATGATTCTCGCTCATCATTGATGTTTCTCTCTCTCCCTTCCTCTATGAAAGCAATAAAAATATATATTTAAAAAAATAATAAAATAAAAGGTGGCGGGGTTCGACCCCCAGTCGTCTAGGGCACGTGCTGTCCAATCGATGTTTCTCACATTGATATTTCTCTCTCTTCCTCCCTTCTTCCCTCTAAAAAGTCAATATATATATAAAAAAAAAGTCAATATAGAAAACTTTAAAAAAGAAGCACGGGCCCCTGGCCTGCTGAAGCCTCAATGACCCGCCCCCCATTTCCAGGGGCAAGAAGGCTCCTCCGCAGCCCACGGGCTCACGCTGTCAGACACACTTTAACGTCCAGATCCTTGCACTTGCTGTATTTCTGCTCCCAATAGCTTTCCACTCACACTGGCTGCTCCTCCTCGGTATCGGGTATTTAATCTGTGCCCTGTGCGGCCCCAGCTGCCAGGGGACACCAGTGAACAGGAGAGATAGCAGTCCCTGCCCTGGTGGTTCTTACATTCTAGTTAGTGGGGGGAGACAAGCCATAAACAAACAAGTAAGTGACAGAGCCTTCCCTTTCTCCAGATCAGGAGCACCGGGGGCCAGGGGAGTGATCTGAACTGAGGTGGCCAGGGTCTGCCTCGGGGAGAAGCACCGTCTGAGCAAAGACTGGGAGGGGTGAAGGCTTGAGCCCTGCGGCCACCAGTGGAGAGATTTGGAAGGGATGGGTTGGGCAAAGGCCCTGAGGCCAGTGTGGCTGAGGGGACGGAGTGAGGGCCGGGAGTGGAGAGGCGGAATTAAAGGAGGGGGAGCGGAGCGGGCAGAGCCTGGAAGGCAGTGTAAGGGCTTTGACTTTTCCTTTGCGTGAGGACAGGGAGGGCCGTGAGTAGAGCCAAGTGATCAGATTCAGGCGTCCAGGGCATCACCAGGCCTGTAGGAGGTGGTGGTGAGCCTGGGGGCGGCTTGGGACGGAGTTATGGATGGTGACCAGGGGTTGGCAAACCAGTCACAGGCTAAATCCCTCTTTTTGTACACATCATGAGCTAAGAATGGTTTTTATGTTTTTAAATAGTTTAGGAGAGTGAGGAGGGGTGAAGGAAGTCAAGGAAAGGAAAGGCCAGGAGGTGGGAAGGACCACGTCTGTGTAGGAATGGAGTGGCAAAGGAGAGAGGGAGGGAGCTGGAGCAACCTCCTGCACAAGTAGGGGTGTGGCCTGGGGCTGGGGGTGCCCTAGGCACGGGGAGGAGGGCTGGCACATCCTGAGAAACCGGATTTAGGGAGGAGGGCGTGGGACGGTCTGAGGCAGCAATAAGGAGCCGAAGGGATGCCACGAGGAGGGCTGTGGGGAGAAAAGAGACACCACACAAGATTTCTTACACTTGAAAAAATGTATGTTTTTATTGATTTCAGAGAGAGGCAGGGAGAGGGAGAGAGAAACATCAATAAGAGAATCCTGCCGAAACCGGTTTGGCTCAGTGGATAGAGCGTCGGCCTGCGGACTGAAGGGTCCCAGGTTCGATTCCGGTCAAGGGCATGTACCTGGGTTGCGGGCACATCCCCAGTGGGAGATGTGCAGGAGGCAGCTGATCGATGTTTCTCTCTCATCGATGTTTCTAGCTCTCTATCTCTCTCCCTTCCTCTCTGTAAAAAATCAATAAAATATATTAAAAAAAAAAAAAAAAAAAGAGAATCCTGGATTGGCTGCCTCCTGCACGCCCCCTACTGGGGATCGAGCCTGCAACCTGGGCATGTGCCCTGATCAGGTATCGAACCATGACCCCCTGGTTCATAGGTTGATGCTCAACCACCAAGCCACACTGGTCGGCGGATTTCTTAAACCTTGTCAATGTCTAAAAAGCAAGTGATTTTTCCATAAAAGATTCCTAAGTGCCAGTGGCCCAGCAGAGCCACTGCCTTCCTCTAGATGGGCAGGGTCCCTTCCCTCCTCATACTCCCTGCCCCTGGCCCCCGCTGGACTGTAAGTGTCCCCGGGGACATGGACTGCAGCCACCCTCTGTGTTGTGCCAGCCCAGCACGTAGCCCAGTGCCTGGCAGGGGCTGGTGCACGGTGAGCTGTGGGTGATGGATGGTAGAGAGGGAAGGACACCCAGTGGGAGAAAAAGCTCAGCCCTAGGCACCAGGGCCGGACTGCAGGGTTGAAACCTGTCTTTACTCTTTATTAGCAGGTAGAGCTTGAACAGGTCAGTTAACTTACTCTGCCTCGGTTTCCTTGTCTGTTAAATGGGAATAGAACCAGTCCCACCCCATTGGGTTGTAATGAGTTAATACAGGAAAAGCGTTTTGAAGCAGTGCCTGGCACAGAGGAGTGTATGCTCTTCTTACTATTACTGTGATCATCATGATTGTTACTAGGAGTTGGCCCAGGCTCTGAGCAGACCTGGGGGTCGCCATTCATTAAGCAGAGAGGAAGACATGAATAACCAATACCCCCCGGTGGCAAACAAGTGAAGCATTGGTTAGAACCAGAATGTAAGGGCTTAAAAGCCATTCCAGGGTTTGAACTTTATCTCATAAGCAATAGGGAGCCATTGAAGGTTTCAGGCAGAGGACAGACATAGTTGGGTTTAGAGCAGGGATTGGCAAACCATAGTCACAGGCTAAATCCCTCTTTTTGTAGAGACCATGAGCTAAGAATGTTTTTTTGAATTTTAAATAGTTGACAACAGGTCCAAGAACATTTCATAACATGAAAATGATACAAAATTCGTTTCCATGTCCCTACATAACACCCGAATATTTACTCTCTGACGTTACAGAAGACATTTGCCAGCCCCTGCTTTCTGCTTTCGTCAGCTCTGAGCAAGATGGGGGTATATGTTCTTTGCAGGCCAGTAAGGGGCTTTGGTCCCCAAATGGCTTTAGGGTACACAGGGAGTCTGGGCCTGAGCCTGCAGGTGCTAGAAGCTACACGGGCTGCGGGCTGCTCTGCCTGCTGGGCGCAGGCAGTGGGAGAGCCGTGCTGATGGCAAAGCTTCACTGCCTCACACTGTCTGCAGGCTACTGTTTAGTCTGCAAGGATGCTCGCCAAAGCCTGACCAGGGACGTGTTCAGTCCCATCCACTTACCTGGAAGCCCAATGGGGGTAAAGAACTTAAACTTTGCTGGGGTGTGGGGTATCTCCAGCCATAGACTCCTCCCACTGCCCCACTCCAGCCCCAGGCTCACCCTGGGAGGGTGGTATGAGTGGGCAGGTCTAGGCACCCACCCATGCTCCCACCCAGAGAAGCCACGCCCCCTCCCTCTTCCTTACCTTCCTGAAGTGGGGAGAGGCCACCTCTGCCCTGCCCAGCAGTGTGCAGGGTGACTGCTGACTGACGTGGGGTGGTTCAGATGGCATGTTCCCTCCCCACAGGTTCACAAAAATCTCCTAGGTTTTATCTAGTAAATAGGACGCTTTTAAAATCCCAGTTGACACAAATGTGTCACTTTGACTGGCGAGTTTGCACTGCTAAATCCACTGCTTTGGTGAAACCCCCCACCCGAGGCTAGCCTCCAGCTGAAGCTGACATCAGCAGAAAGCCAGGGTGCATTCTCCAACCTGGGCCCCCAAGGGGGCGCCTGAGGCATGAGAATGAGGGGTACAGGCCCTGGAGGCAGACTCAGGGTTAGATTTCTGCTCTGCTACCCACTGGCTGCGCGGCCTCGGGCAGATTACTCTCTGTGCTCCCCTGCCAAGCGGGGGCAGTGAGTAACTTCCCCGCGAGGCTGTGGGACACGATGCATGAATGCACGTGAAGCTCTTCAGTGACACACCACGTGTCCTGCTTGTGATTCCTGATGAGGAGGCAGTGCCCAGAGTGTCCATCTGCAGATCACGCCCCTCCCTTCTCCAGGGCCCTGCGTCTGTCAAGAGTGGTGGCCGTTTGGGTTCTTAGAGCTGGGAAAGGAGAGTAATAGCTGGCACTTCCTGAGCCCTTACGTGGCCGACTGTGTGGCTTCAGACAAGTTCCTAGCCTCTGGGTGCCGTAGTCTTCGTCTGCAAAATAGGGAGCACTAGGCATCCACCTCACTGGGAAGGCAGGAGGCTTCAGGCTATGAAAGCAGGAAATACGGCTGAGGTGGGCCCTACCTCGCTACGCCCCTGCCTCACCTCCCACCTCCCACAGAACTGGGAAGTGACCTGCAGATGGGCCTGACCCTGTCAGGGGTCTTCCTATTCCCGGCTCCTCTGGTCCCTATCCCCGCCCACTCCTGATTTAGCTGTCTGTTCCCCACTGCCACGTCCATCCTCAAGGGCTTTGTGGGGGTCTCTTCCTGATCTCGGGCCTGGGCTTTGGTGAAGCCCTGAACAGCCAGGCGCTCTGACCACACCCTCTTGGCCTAAGCCTTTCTGGACCCAGCCCTCTGTTCCCTTGTTGGGTTTCTCAGCCGTGTATCTGGGGCTGGGACCCTTGGAGGCCCTGCAGCCCCTGCAGCTGGCCGGAGGGCTCTGCTGAAGGTCTCCTGGAGGGAGAGGACACTGTTACCCCCTGGCTTCGAAGCCTGACCTGAATCTTGCTTCCTTCAAAATGCCTTCCGACAGCCGGCCCTGCCGCGCATGCCGAGCTCCGGCTCCTGTTCCAGACCCGCCTTCCACGCTATGCTTGGGTCTGGGTGTTTGCTCCCGGGAGTAGTTCTAGGTCTTTGTTGATGTGGATGTGGGGTGGGGTTGGCAGAAGCTGGGGGGTGGCACACAGTACACAAGTCAAACTCCCCACTCAGTAGAATAATGACCCGTCAGGCACTTTCAGTTCACAAAGCACTTTCATGCTGTTTTGTGACCTTTCCACAGTCACTGGGAGTACGGGCTGGGTTGATCCCCACACGGAGGCGAAGACAGGTTCAGAGAGTGAAGGTGGGTGGATAAGGAAAGAGGTGAAGCTCAAAGGATAATCATTGGACTTTGGATTCCAACAAACCTCGAGTCTAGGCACTTGCAGCCTCAGAGCTGCACAGCTGCAACCCTGGGCGCGCCTTACCCTGTCAGCTTGTCTCCATCTGCAGAGCACGGGCAGTTAGTACTCACTCCCCACATGGTTAAGAGGGTAGTGAGGCCATGCCCAGGGCCGAGCACACAGTGGGTGCTCCTTAAATATCACCTAAAAAAGTCAACACGCTGGTCAGGACATTTTCTCCAGCGCAGGTGCTGTGGGAGGCACAAACATGGCCGCTGCCCCTGGTTCTCCAGGGTCTCCTGCGGGGCGTACCCCAGAAGTGAAACAATGAGCACGGCAGGTGGCTTGCAGGGCTGGAGTTCAGCGCTGCGGCCGGGCCGGGAACCTCCTCATCCAGGGGACTGGCCTGCTCTGCCGCAGGATGGCGATGATTAAAGAGCTAGCAACCCATAGGCCTTGCACGGATAACTGTAACTTACCAGTTCTTATGCCCTGATTTTGTGCCAGGCACAGCGGAAGGTCCTTTTATACACTGAGGGCTCAGTTACGATTTGTGGGGTTAATGAGAAGTTAATTCAGATCTTCACAAAAGCTCCAGGAGCTTCCCTCGATTTACATGCGGGAGCTGGAGCGGTTGTGCACACAAGTACATCAGCGGCCAGAGGGGCAAAGGCTGGGGCGCAGAGGAGCTGCGGTTCACGCCAGCCCGCACTGTCGACCCTCTCTGCAGGCGCTGGGTCTGTGGAGCCGCGGAGTCGCCACAGCTCGTACCCCACGGGGACCGAGGAGGATGACGACACCGAGGAGGGGGAGCCCAGCCCCTTCCGCGGCCGCTCGCGTTCAGCGCCCCCAAACCTCTGGGCAGCACAGCGCTACGGCCGCGAGCTCCGCAGGATGAGCGACGAGTTCCAGGGCTCCTTTAAGGTGAGCGCGGCGCGACGAAGGGGAGGACCAGTGCCGGTGCACGCCGGGACTTGGACTTCCGGGCCCCCTCCCCTCGGGCTCCCGGGGCATGCCGGGACCTGCAGTCTCAGACCGGTCCCTTTTCGAGTCCCAGAGCATGCCGGGATTTGTAGTCCAGACCCCGCTCCAGAAGGCCGAGATCTGGGGCCCCAAATCCGTGGAACGCAAAGCCCATGGGAATCTGAGTTCCCAGCCGACCCCTTCCAGGTGTCCGGATTCTTTGCCTTCAACTTTGGTCTTTTTTTTTTTTTTTTTTAAGTAAAGCAAGCAAGAATGTACCAATCACAGCAAAAACATACTTAGGAGAGTGAAACAAGGAAGGGCGTAGAAGCAGCAACGGGAGAGCCCAGGCTGGGCTGCTTTAGCTCATTGGGAGGTCAGAGAAAGGGGGCCTTGGAGACAGGTTCAGGGAGTTAGCCCGGAGCTGCCGCTGCCCATTGCTCCCCTGGTTGCAAGTCCCGTGGGGTCCCCGAGTTTAGGGAATACGTGCCTGTAGGGGAATGGCACAGGCGTGCTCCGTGGAGGGAGAGCACCCCTCGGACCCCTTCTTTAATTCTCGGGCTGCGGTCCCATCTTCCCGGTGGTAGACCTCCGGCTCTCACGCTAACACACAGGGTCCTCCGGTCCTCTCTCCCCGCCCCCAACACGGAGCGTCAGGATCTAACCGCCCGCCCCTAAGGGCCCAAACCAGTGATCTCTCCTGCTTAGGAAAGTGGTCAGGAGACCCCTCGGAACGGGGCATGCTGGGGCCGTTGTCTCTCAGAGATGGGCTTCCGGAGTGGCGGGCCTGCTAACTCATCTAACCCTTCCGTCTTCCCACCGAAGGGTCTCCCTCGCCCGAAGAGCGCTGGCACGGCAACGCAGATGCGGCAAAAGTCCAGCTGGACGCGCTTTTTCCAGTCCTGGTGGGATCGGAACTCGGGGAGAGGAGGCTCCGCCCCCTCCCAGTGACCTTCTTTCCCACGCGGAAGCGCCCCAGCGCGCCGCCCGGCGGCCATCTTGGGTGTGGGCGGAAGTCGCCTCCGCGGGCCTCTGCAGAGGATCCGGTCTCCCCGCGTCGGAAGGAGGAGTCCTGACCGGAGCCGCGTTCCCTTCCGGTGTGTGCGGGGACTGCGGAGGCTCCCACTCAGCGGAAGTTTTGAAGTTCCTCCGCCCTCAGCCGCTGGAAGTGGGTTGCCCCCCGCGCCCGCGCCAAGTTGCTGGTCGGAACCCCCAGAACCCTCTCCTCGCGGTGACCCCGCGGCTGCCGCTCGCCACGGAATGTGCTAATAAAGCCCCATCTACGCCGCGCGCTTCCTGTCGGTCGCTGGGGGCTTCGCGGCAGCGCAGCGCCGGCGGTTTCCGAGGGCGCCGCCGTCTTGTGCACAAGGGGCACGTGGGCTCTGAGTGGCGGCGGGAGGGGTCGAGGCGGCGAGCGGAGCTGGGCCTCTCGGCCCGTCGAGCCCCAGGGACTTCCAGGCCCTTATCTCTAATCTGGTAATTGGGAGCCGCAGGCCGGCCGGCCGCCGGAATTCCGTGCGCTGCAAACCGTGGCGCCGTCCCCCGGGAGGGTCATTTGTTCCTATTTGGGTCAGGCCTTCAGGCAGCTTCTGTGTGGCCGGCCCGGGGCCAGCGCTGCCAGGGGAGCTGGCGGGGCGCGCGGGACGGGGGAGGGGGTGGCGGAAGGCCGGCCAAGGGCTGTGAATAGAGTGATAAACAGCGAACCAGAGAAGCTGCAGGAGCAGAGCTGGGAGCCGAGCTCCGGGCTGGACTTCGGAAAGATTTATTGGCGCCCCCTACAGATGAGCCAGTGGCTGGTGCTGGGTACACAGATGGATTAAGACAGCCGGCGAGTTAGAGCTGGGACTCGAAGGGCGAGCTGGGGGAGCGGGCTGTCATCCTGGGGAGAGGAAAGAGTGGACCCGGAAGGAGGGGAGCAGCAGAGGCCAGGCTTCTGCGGGCTCGTATGTCATACCCCGGAGTTCGGCGTTTAGCCTGGTCTTTGAGGACCAGGGACTGGCGTGTAGTGTTTCTCTAAGAGGAGGCAAGCCAAGAAGGTAGGCGTTGGCTGCTGCGGCGCCTGGACACACAGTGCGGTGGACAGATTTGGGGAAAGGACAAGGACTGGCCGCAGAAGCAGGGCCCGGAGTGGGGGTCCCCTGCCCTGGGAGAGCCCCGCTCTGGGCGTCCAGCTTCTCCGCCTCCCCACCCCATCTGTTTGCCTGAGGCTGCAGCAAAAACAAAGAAAGAAAATACTCAATCGGCAGGAGATAAGCCCAGATAAGAGGCTGCCTTCCCCTGGAGGAGGGAGGCAGGCAGCCGGGAAGCTGAGCCAGGAAGCGGGGAGAGGCCTTGAAGGAGTGCCAGCCTGCCCCTGCGGCAGAGCCCAGCCGCACCCTCGCCGCCGCGGGTCTCTGCCACTCCGCGCTGTCCAGAGGCCGGACGGGGGTGGAGCAGGTCCGCCGGCCGGCTGTAGACCATCTGCCACGGAGGCTGCAGACCTGCCCTGCCTCCAGGTCAGGACACCTTGAGTTGGCCTGGCACTCGGGACTTCTGTCTGGGCTTCAGTTTCCTCACCTGCAAAACAGGCATAACATCTCCCTCACAGGCAGGAGGGGGCGCTGGGTCTCCCAGCCCCTGTGTCTATGACCGCCAGCTTCCCTTCTCCCAAGGGTCACTGCCAGGCCCACCCACTTCCCACCTATCGCTGCCCAGCTCCACCCCTAGTCCATCTCCCAAAACAGAGTCAACTGCCTCATGGAGCCCAGAGCAGCCTCAGCGGAAGATGCTGGGCCCTTGGGTCATATTAGGCAAAAGGAAGGGGGCAGGGCCTGAGCCTCCATTACGAGAGGACAAGAGCCCAGAAGGGAGAAAAATGAGGGCACAGGGGCAGGAAAGCCTGGGGGAGACCATAGGGCCTCTAGTATCAGGTTATTGGGAAGATCTGCAGGCCCCAGGCAAGCAGGTATCAAGGTTCAAACCCAGCCCGGCAGGTGTGGCTCTGTGGTTGAACATCAATCTATGAACCAGGAGGTCAGGGTTCGATTCCCGGTCAGGGCACATGCCCAGCTTGTGGGCTCCATCCCCAGTAGGGGGCATGCAGGAGGCAGCCAATCTGATTCTCATCATTGATGTTTCTATCTCTCCCTTCCTCTCTCTGAAATCAATAAAAACATTAATTAAAAAAAAAAAAAAAGAAGATTCAAACCCACACCCCATCACTGGGGGCCTGACCTCAACCCCAGAGTGTCCACAAGCCCATTTTATATATGAGGAAACTGAGGCCCCAGAAGAAGGGGCAGAGAGGGCCTGCGACCCAGCGTCCTCTAGCACTGCCCCCCCCCAAACCACGCTGCACACAGGGTCCCTGAAATCCACTTTTATTCACGTAAAAAACAAGTCCCCAGAGAATAGAGAGAGAATGTGACCCCTACTGCCCGGTGCTCTGTCTCCGAATGGTGTTCCCTGGGGAAGTGAGGGCATAGCTCCCACTCTGGGGTGTGGGTGCCACGGGGGGCAAGGGCCCCGCTCAAGCTCTCTGGCCCAGAGTGACCCAGCACCTTCCTGAGGACGAAGGACAGGAAGGAGGAGCCGGGGACTAATGGGGCCCCGAGAGGGTGAAGGAAGGAAGTTAGTGCAGGGTGCTCGCCTCAGTTTAAAAAAATAAAATTTCTAAAGATAAAAAGTTAAAAGAAAAAAAGAGCATTAGTGTCTTGGCTTCCGGCCTCCTCCCAGCGCCCACCCTGGCCCGGTGGCCACCTCTTGCTCAGCCAGGTCAGAGCTTCGTATTCTCCTCTTGGCTCTCCGAGTCAGCACCGCACAGGTGCCCGCTGCTCCCAGGCACGTGACCATTGCTGGCACAGGCCACCAGATGTCCGTCCCCCAGCCCCTCCGACGGCTCGCCCAGCAGACACCGGCGGATCTCCTGGGGCAGCCTGGCCCGGTGCTCCTGACATTCCTGGGCCAGCTGGGCCAGCAGCTGTGGGAGGAGGAGGAGGGTCACAGGACGGGCCACCTAGCACTCCGCCTGCCGCCCGAGTGCCCACCTCGCCCGAGCACTCACCTTGGGCTCCTCTTCCAGCAGCTGCTGTAGGACCTGCTGCTGTCCGGCCACCAGGCGCTCGTGCCGCTGCTTCTGGGCCTCCTCCAGCTGTCGGGGGGCAAGAGCTCAGCCGCGGTCCTCAGGGGGGGCCGGGCTCCTCGCGTGGCCAGGGGTCTGAGATACTAATCCTTGTGGCAAATGCTCCAGGCCCAGCCTCCAGAGCCAGGGGGCTCGGTTAGAGACAGTTGGCTTTGATGGTGTGGGCTTGAGGGGCGGTGGGGTCCGGAGGGCAAGGCTTTGGGAACCCCTCCAGGGCACCAGGCCAGCACCAAGGAGCTGGGTCTCTGACGACGGAAGGGAGAGGGTGGCACCTGAGCCTCACTCACCCGGCGGATGGAGTTGACGGACTCCGTGATGTGGCGGCGGTTGATCTCTGTCAGCTCCCTGCACGGGAGCAGGCAGAGTGGGTCCACGGCCCGCGCCCCGCCCGCCCGCCCGCCCCGCGCCCACATGGCTCCCGGCCCGCGGCCCTTACGCCTCCTTCTTATGCTTCTCCCTCGTCTTGGCCTCCGAGATACTGTTGTGGCGCTTCCTGTCCAGGATCTTCTGCAATTCCTTCTTCTCCCTGGAGGAGCGTGCGGGGAGAGGACGGGCCAGTGGCAGGACTGGGGGCTCTGCCCTTGTCCCGGCACCAGGGAGCCCCCGCCACCCCCCATACCAGATCCTGTGCCTTCACCTGTCATTCATCTCCTTCAGCCTCTTGACCTGAGTGGTGTGAGCATCCAGGACAATCTCCCTGAGCCGCTGCAGAGCCTGTGGACACAGGTAACCAGCAGGTGAGACGGGCTCAGGACAGGTCTGTCCAAGAAGCAGGCGCTCCCTGACTACACCCCTCACCTGTCTCAGGTGCTCCAGCCTCCGCTCGGCCTCGGCGTCCGCCTGGGCCTCCCGCAGCTCCAGCAGACTCTGCACCTGTCTCCTCTGGAACTCCTGGTACCGCCTCACCTCTTCCTCCTCCTCCTTCTTGTCCTCCCCGACGCTGTGGGAAGAACCCCCCCGGTGATGCTCAGGGCATCACAGGAACTTGGGCTGGGAGGGCAGAGGGTGGCAGGGCATTTCCCAGCTGGCAATGATGGACACCGGCGCTGGGGCGGGGTTTATTATGCTAATAAGGGGGCCAGTTCATTTCACTGAAATTGGGCAACAGTTTCTCAAACACATGCTCCTCTTGTCTTCCAACGAGGCCTTGCTCCCAGGTGGGAAGAGGGTGGGACTGAGCACGGGAAGCCTCCTCTCTCTCTCTCCCTGGCACCAAAGCCTCCTCCTTGGGGGTCAAGGAGAGTCCCCTGGTCACCCTGCCATCCTCCGTGCCCACCTAGTGCGGGAGAAACTCACACCCCTCCACACACATTCACGTCGCTGCCCGCAGCACAGCGCACACGGGCGGACCCGACACTCACAGGGCACCGGGCCGGGCCTGGGCCAGGCTGTCCAGCAGTCGGCGGGTGAGAGCAAATGCCTTCCGTTGGTGCTTCTTGTGCAGCTCCCGCAGGTCGCGCTCTTGCCGACTCCGGAGCTTCACCAGAGCTTTGTGGCCGCGGAGCTCCTCCAGCGGGGCCACGGCCACCTCTGTGAGCGGCACAGCAAAGGGGGGCTGGGCGGGCAGGCCAACCCTGCAGGGCACCCTCACCCCCAGGGGTGGTCCTGCCTCCGCGGGAAGCTCCACCCCAGAGCAGGCCCCCCTCCGGGAAGATTATTCTGGAAAGCCTTGGCCCCACCCCCACCAGCCAGGGCCCTACCTGACAGGATACTGGCAATGAGATCATCCCGCTGACCTGGGGAGCAGAGGCCGGACGGTGAAAAGCCGGGGGACAGTGGAGCCACTCCCCTCAGGCCACCCCAGGCCCAGGCCGCCCCTTACCTGGGCTGCTAAGGGAAGGGCTGGTGGGGGAGGTGGTGGGGCCGGGGGGCCGCCGGGGAGAGGTGTCCAGTGGGCTGGGTGTGGGGTTTGGGGTCAGCTGGGATCCCTGCTGCTGAGACTGGGTCTCCTGGCTTGTCTCCGGGCCAGCCTGAGCCTGTGGGGCAGGAAGCAGGATGCTCTTAGCAGAACACTGTCCTCTCCAGGCCCCTCTGTCCCCCACAACCTCCAGGGGCTGCCCCGTGCCCCTGGTCCGCCTCCCTCTGCCCGGCTGGCCCTGGGCTCCTCATCCGTAACATGGGGCTGTTAAGACAACTACATGAGAAACAAGGGGTCTAAACCCCTTTCCAGATGGGGTGGGGGGAGATAATGTGAGGCGGGGAGATAATGGGAGAGGGTGTCTCTAGGATGCTGGGCCCCATTGCCTGTGCTCAGGAACTTCCAGACTGTTCCGGAAAGCCTTGGCCCGGCCCCAAGTCTCCTCCTGTCTCCACCCTTGCCCACAGCTGCTCATCTTCCTAGTTACTTAGCTCCTGATTAAATCAACGAAGGAAGTGAGTGCAGAGTGGGCACCAGCCTCTCTGGCTAACAGCTTCAAGCAGCGGCCTCTCCCTGCCTGCCGCAGGCCCCAGGGGACCGGGTTTAGCCGTGCGGGCGAGTCTCTGCCCCTGACCCCTCCCCACAGAAGCCACTGACATCTCATGGCGCCCAGGAGCCGGAGTAAAAGCTCCTGCGGCTTCCAGCTGCCCTGGTGGAGCCGCAGAACCCGCACCCCCGCTCCGGCCCTGCGTGAGCTGGAGGAGTCTAGCCTGGTGCGTCCTGAGGCCTCTCACACGCAGGAGGGAGGGTTTCGCCTCCTTAAAATGCGGAGCGACCCAGGGCGGCTGAGCCGACGGTGAGCGACCGCAACCGGGCAGCATGGTGGACAGGCCGAGGCTGAAGCCAGGCCCGGCCTTTGTGACTCGGAGCCTCAGTGTCTCGTCTCTCCCCTGGGGACGGCAAGCTCAGGTGGTGGGCGGGGTAGGTGAGCCAAGTTGGTGAAAGAGCCGACGCCCGGCCGAGCAGAGAGCGATGCCCAGCCTGCACTTGGCTTTATTTTCTGGTTTGGGTGAGAGAAGAATCCAGAAAGGGGACCAGGCCTTCGGGCAGAGGGTAAATGACACTGGTGTTTGCTGTAGGGCCATGAACAGCCCCAGCCCCTCTCCCTCTCGGGGCGAGGCGCCAGACCGCCGGCCGGGAGCGGGCGCCAGTGGAATGGGCTGGTGCAGGCGGAGGAGGCAGGGAAGGTGCTTCTCCACCAGGGCCAGCGGAGTTCAGCCCTCACCCCCACCCGTACCCGCACCCTCACCCCCAGCCACCCCAGCTGCCCTGGCTCACCTCCCTCTCTCCGATGAGGGCGGCCAGCTGCTTGGCCCTCTGGTCCATGAGGCTGACATGCTTGATGGGGTTGATTAGGGCCTCTGCATAATCTGGGCCAGGACAGAGGGCAAGGACCTGGGAGTCAGAACCCCAGGGCCACACCCTCCCACCAGCTCTGGTCTCCTGAAGGGACTGCAGAACCCACCCTCAACTGGGGCCACTCAGACGAGCCATTCCCAGACCCGGGGGGGGGGGGGGGGCTGAGGGGGGAGGGGCGCCCTTGTCCCCCACGCGCGTGGCCTGGCCCTGCGGCTCACTCTGGTGGTCGTCGGGGATGTAGTCAGAGGCCTCCGTGTAGATGAGCAGGGCTGGCAGGCACAGAGGCTGGTTGGCTTCGTTTCTTAGGCAGATGTAGTGGTACCCTGGGAGGGTGGAGGGCAAGGTGAATGCGCCCCACTTGGTCCCCGCACACACTGCCCCAGGCTGCCCAGAGCCCAGAGGGCCTCACCTGAGCGGATGGCAGAGACGGGCAGGATCCGGTGCCCCACGAACTTGCCGCCCTCCTCAAAGGCCGCGATGCGCAGCGAAGCCAGCGTGGGCAGCACCACCTGAGGGCCCAGACCGGCGCTGAGTCACAGAGCTGACCCCTGGCCACTGAGCCACAGCTGCCCACAGCCACCAAGGCCAGAGCTCAGCGGGGACCCTTGGACAAGCTGACCCAATGACTAACACCCGTCACTATCGCTACCGAGCCCGTGGTAGACCCACCCCTCCGTGGCACATGGCCCATTGGGCAGCCAGCAGCCAGCAGACCCTGAGCCAAAGGAACAGGCTGACCCACCTCCCAGCCGTGGGACAGGTCAGGTGTGGTGATCACCAGCTTAGAGGCCGGAGAGTGAGCCAGGAGTCTGGCACTGAGGCCACACCCCGGCCCAGCTGGGCTCAGAGCTCCAGTCCGTTTAGAAGGTGGGGAGCAGCTGGTGTGGACTTGTGACTGATCTCAGGCTCCTGTCTGGGAGCTGGGGCAGGCTGTGCCCAGTCCTCTTGCAAGGCCATGGGGACCGCACCCCCCCCCTCACCTTCCCATCCTCTTCTCTCACCCTGCAGAGGGCGGGGACCTGAGTCTGACCCTGGGACATGCAGGACGTGGGGAGAAGTCTGGAGGTGCCTCGGCACCCCCACTCTCCACGCCTGACTGCCACCATGCACCTGGCTCCCCCGCTTCCCCCGAGACCCAGCAGGTGGGCAGGCGCCAGGCTCACCTTGGGGAAGTCAAAGGGCTCCTCATCCCACACGGGGTTGAACGAGTTCCCCTGAGAGGTCCGAGTGCGGTACTTGCGCCGCGTGTCCACGGGGAGGCCGAACATGTCCACCTCCACGTAGATGCTCACCTTCCTGTCCGACAGGAACTGCCCCGAGATCACCTGGCGGAGCAGGAGGGTGAGGCGGCTGCCGAGGGTCCCGCCCCCAGGACACCCGGCCGCGCCCTCCCTGGCTCCACCTTGACCCGCAAGGCATTGGCCACAATGCCATCCACGATGCCCTCGGTGAAGGGGTCAAAGGACTTGTCTGGCCGCCTCATGAACTCAGGCTTGAGCAGGTAGCCGCTGCGCCCGTTGTACTCGAACACGCCTGCGTTGAGCTGCATCGCCACATCTGGGGGCAGCACGGGAGGAGGGTCAGGAAGGGGGGCCGGGGACCGGGTCAGAACAACTGGGACCGGGTCCACCGTTAGGAAAGCTTAGACGGAGGAAGGTCGGGAGTGGGGGTTAGCCACGGGCTCGGTTTGGTTTGGGAATCTGGGATAAGTCAGGTCCACTCAGACAGAATTAGCCCAGCCGGCGTGGCTCAGCGGTTGAGCGTCTGACCCATGAACCACGAGGTCACGGTTCAATTCCCAGTCAGGGCACATGCCCAGGTTGCGGGCTCGATCCCCAGTGTGGGGCGTGCAGGAGGCAGCCAATCGGTGATTCTCTCTCATCATCGATGTTTCTACCTCTCTTTCTCTCTCTATCTTCCTCTCTGAAATCAATAACAATCTATTTAAAATAAATTAGCAGGGTCATGGGGCAGAAGTCGGTGAGGATGGGGGCCGGAGGTCAGGGGTCGAGGGGGCCAGCGCTCACCCAGGGTCTGGAAGTTGAGAGCCACGAGCTGGCAGCCCACGTTCCAGAAGAGCTGGGGCATGTAGTTGGACGAGTCCACGCGGGTGCCCTTGGGGTAGATGCGGCTGAGCTGCTGCTTGTTGTATCTGAGGTTGGCGTCAGGGTCCACGCCGAGCACTCACCCGCTCCTGCCCGAGCCCCACGCTGCAGGCCCAGCCTCAGCTCCTGGGAACCCACCTCCCGGCCTGGGCTCACCCCCTTGGGCCCCCACTTCTTGGCCTAGCCTCTGTGCATCCTCCCCGACCCCTCCACAACCCAGATGGGGTGCTGGAGCATCAGAACCCTGTGCGGGCGGCATCAGTGGGGTCAGTGGGGTCCGTGGGGTCCGAGTGCCCGCAGCCTGGCCCAGCGGCCCCAGTGCCGCCAAAGGATACTCCACAAACTCCATGGGGCTCTTGGTCAGCTGTTCCATGGCCTTGGTCTCCACGAAGGATGACATCTCGAAGCACTTGTTCCTCTCTGGGGGGCCGGAGGGGGGTCAGGCCTGGCAGGGCCAGCTGGCTCCCACCCCACCGTCTCCCACCCCGCTTACTTCGAGCAGCCTCGAAGGACTTGAACTTGACGGGCTCGATGTAGTTGACGAGTGTCGACATCTCCTCAGTAGCGTTGACCTCACTGCTAGCAGTGCCCTGTGGCCCCCACACACAGGGTCAGCAGTGTCATGTCCCCCAGCCACCAGCTGGGCGTTCCCTCACCGCCCTGCGCCACGAAGGCGGCTCCGACCCTCCTCCCGCCCCGGCAATCACGCCACCCAGGGGCCTCAGCAAGGGCCCCAGCCCCTCCACGGCCCGTCAGCCCTGGGCCCTTCCGCCCTGAAGTCTACTGGGGCCTGGCCCAGGTGCCCCGGGTCCCACCCTCCTAGTTTGCCTCCTGTTCCCTTATTCTGGAAGCTGGACTTTCTCACTCAGTTTCAGGGGTTCAATGAGCCACATGCAGACAGGTCCCCGATTTTCCATCCCAAGTCATTACGGTATTTCCAGCCACCACCTTGCCATCTCCTCTCGGCAAGACTCAAACACCCCCATGCTGCTGAGCTCCGCAGCCCACCCACCCTCCCCACTCTGGGTCTCCCCAAACCCGACCTCATGACGGACTGTTCTGTCACCTCCACTCCTCGGAACTCAGCACTCTCCTGGTCTGCGGGCCCCTCCTGACCCCTTGGCCCTGACGCAGCTGCTCCCTCCTCAGACCTGCTCGCCCAAGCTCCCTGCTGGGGTCAGACACCCCTCCACCCCTCTCCCCACCCTGTCGGCACCCTAGCTCAGCCCTCCCGGCCCCTGTCTCGAACATAATCTCACATTTGCTTCCATGCTTGTTTACCTAAGACCTCTCCTCCCCTCTCCATGCCCACCCACCCCCCAAACTCCAGGAGAGCAGGGAGTGTCTGACTACGGCCAAAGCCAGCCCCGAGGGGCCCAGCGCACGCCTCCCACTGGCAGGCCTGACCTCATCCGTGGTCGGCTTTTTGGGGTCTGGCTGCTCCTCCTCTTCCTCGTCCTCCTCCTCCTCCTCACGGTCGGCAGGTCCAAGATCAGGGCCCCGCTGTGGCCCCTCCTCGCTCAGAGACTTCCGAGGCTCCAGGCTCAGCTTCTCAAGACCCGCCTCCTCCCCATTGCTCAGGCCTGGGCAGCTGTCGGAGCTGGGGGACCCTGCAGAGGACGGGGGCCCCGGGGGCCGGGGTCAGGGCACACACACAGACACCCGCAGCGGGAGGGGCTGTGCCCGTGGTATGTGGGGTGACTCAGTGGGGAATCAGGGGACGCTCAGGACAGTGGGGCTGGGGGAGCGGCTGGGGGAGGGGCAGAGTCGGAGTTGGATGTAGTGGTGAGGCAGAGGGGGTCAAAGGTCAGGGCTCAGAGTTATGGACATCAAGAAAGTAGGTAGGATAAAGCATGACATGGCAGCAAGGAGAAAGGATGACATGGCGAGATTCCAGGTCAGGGGTCAGTCAGGGGTCAGAGGTCAGGAGGACTTCAATAGCATGAGAGGTCAAGTGGGCAGCTCAGTGGGGGTCACAGGACGGGCGTCTGGAGTCTGAGGATCACACTCAAAGCAGGGCACGTGGCTCCCTGAGGCAGAGGCCAGAACCGGCCGAGGGGAGGCTCTTGAGGTGGGAGTTTGAGGTTGAGGGGTCAGGGTTCGAGGGAGCCAAATCCAATCTGGGTTTAGTTCAGTGGGGTGGGTGCCTGGGGTCAGGGGTCAGAGGTCCCACACTCAGTGAGGAGGTGCGAGTGGCCTGGAGAGGAGGAAGGCGGTTCTGGGAGCAGAAGGGAGGGCTGGGCTCGGTGGGTGGGGGTTCGGGTCAGGATCAGGGTCGGGGCCGGGCCAGGCCGTACCGAGCGGCGGGGAGGAGGGCTCGGTGGGTGGGGGTTCGGGTCAGGCCGTACCGAGCGGCGGGGAGGGCTGGGCTCGGTGGGTGGGGGGTCGGGTCAGGATCAGGGTCGGGGCCGGGCCCGGCCGTACCGAGCGGCGGGGAGGAGGGCTCGGTGGGTGGGGGGTCGGGTCAGGATCAGGGTCGGGGCCGGGCCCGGCCGTACCGAGCGGCGGGGAGGAGGGCTCGGTGGCGGCGGAGCTCTCGCTCAGGGCCGAGTTGCTCTGCTCCAGCGGCCGCTTGCGCACGGAGCTGCTGGGGACGCCCGTGCTGGGCCGGTGCCGCTTCTTGTTCTTCACCAGGATGCGGCCCATCAGGTCCTGGGGGCTGGGCAAGGGCACGCCCGGGGCCAGCTGGTGGGCACAGACAGGTCAGGGCCAGCCGGGGCGCCCGCACCCCCACGCCCTGCCCCGGCTCCAGCCCCCGTACCGGGTACTTGTCCAGTGGGTCGATGAGCAGCGCATCCCCAAAGATGGAGCGGCAGTACTCGGCCATCTTGGCCTGCTGCTTTGCCCTGTGGGGCCAGTGTCAGAGGTCAGAGATCCTCAGGGTCCGTGCAAGGTCCCAGGGTCAGAGGTCACAGGAGCCGTCCAACGGGCCACACGGGAGGCTGCCCCTGGGTTGTCAGGGGTCCCCAGAAGCCTGTGTTAGAGGATGCTGGGCCAGACGACAGATCAGCGGCTACTCACGAGTCCACGTGGTTCTCGAAGGAGAGGATGACCGGGTAGGGCGAGGTCTTGAACGCGGTCTCAGCGATGGCCTCCAGCACGTCCCGCAGCGGCACCTCCGTGGTCATGGTGAAGCCGTGGGTGATGAAGGGCTCCTCCTCCGGCGGCCGCCCTTTCCACACGTCCAGCTCCACGCAGCGGCAGCCCCACAGCAGCGCCTGGCGGTACATCTCCACCGAGGAGGTCCCGGCCAGCTGCCCCGCTGGAGGCGTGGCTCTGTCACCACCGCGCCCGCCAGCCCGGCTCCTCCCCCTCCTCCCCAGGCCCCTGCGGAACCAGGCCAGGCTAGGGACACAGGGCCCCGTGGCGGCCAGCCCCGATCATCCCCAGTTCACCCAACAACCAGCCCCTGGCACCCACCCACGCGGTCAGCGTCTGCCAGCGCCGGCGGACGGGTGGCTCCTTCACCAGCTCACTCCCTCTCACCTAAACAGCCACCGTCTCCCATCCCACCAGCGAGCCACACCCAGCGCCCCCATGGCCCCTCACTCCCCCTTCCCCTCCACCGCTGCTGCCCTGGAACGGCCTCCATCGCTGCCGGAGGACAGCAGGCCCCTCCCTGCCTCCCATCCAGTCTCTGCAGAGCGCCTGGCGTCATCCTTCTAGATCATACCAGGTCACACCCCCGCTCAACACCCTCCAAAAGGCCTTTCTTGAGCATATAGGATACATCCAAATTCCTTCCCTGCTGGGTCTAGTCCTACCTTCCTCTCCGGCCCCCTCCCCCGTTACCTGCCCCAGCCCCCCCACCTCACCTCCCCACCCCTCCTCCCGGCCTCCTTTCTGCTTCTTAAAAGCACCAGAGTCTTCTATTCTGGGCCTTTGCACAGCCTGTTCCTTCCCAAGCCACCTCGGCCCTTCCCCCAGGAAGCCTTCCAGACCACCCATGAGACGCATCCATGCAGAGAAGCCCGGTCCCCGGGGCAGGCTGTCTGTTCCCGGCCAGCCTTCCTAGCACTGGCCACCCCAAAAGGAGGAAGGGCCGGAAGGCAAAGGTCACGATGCCATTCCTCCCTCCCGGCCAGTGGCGGGCAGCTCACTCACCTGTGAGATAGGTGTTGTGTGAGGAGTTGATGAAGTAGGCGCTCAGCGGCTGGGTCATGTCTGCGCTCAGATCCAGGGCCTCCAGGGGCAGAATGCCATTCTCCTCCCCTCCCAGGTAGCGGCTGAAACCCTCCATGGACATCTGGTCTGGAGGCCGGGGAGGATCAGCCAGCGGGGTCAGGGTCAGCTGGCCCTGCTCCGGTCCTTGCCCACCACCCACCACCCACCACCCACCACCCCCGCCCAGCTGGCTCACCTCGCTCCAGGAACTGCTTGTTGGGCTCATACTTCTCAATGAGCAGCCGGGTCTGGGAGGGCCCCAGGGGCGGGTACAGCACTTCATTGAGTCTTGGGTCCCGTTGCTTCTGGTTGATGAAGTCCATGAGCTGCTCCAGTGTCAGGTACGGCTTGCCCTTGGCACCTCTGGCGGGGCGGGAAGCCGGGTCAGGCTGAAGCCTCGCCAGGCCCTGCGCCAAGCCCTCGCCCTGGCAGAGAGAGCTGGCACCCACTGACTGGGACTTAGGCAAGACTCTCCTGAGTCTCAGTTTCCCCATCCACTCCCTTCCACTCGACACTGGCACTGGCATTAGCAAGGGCTGTGGAGCTCAGGCGAGCCCCCAGCAGTCTGAGCGCCTGGTTCCCGTCCCCAGCGTGGGCCAATGGAAGTAACCGGGCAGCAGAGAACAGAGCTGCGGGCAAAGCGGCTCTGAGCTCAGCCACAGCCCGTGCCCTGGGACCCCAACAGCTCCCTCGACCCCCTGGGCTGGAAAGAAGCCCTGAGCAGAGGCCGGTGCGGAGCACCGGGGGCTGGTAAGCGGGCGCAGCCCTGCTCACATCTCCAGCAGGATCTTGTCAATGTCCGGCCGAAGACACAACTTGTTCAGGAACCGCTCAAAGATTTCCAAGGAAAACTCATCAGGCCGGATGGACTCGCTCTGGGGGCCAAGAGGAGTATGGGGGTGAGAACCCAGGGGCAGCCAGCCCCGAAAGCAGGTGCCCATTAGACTCACCCGGCCCCTGCCCCCAGCCCCCTCACCCGGTTAAAATTGAGGCCACAGGACTCCAGTGCAGTCTCCACCCGCTTCTTGTCTGCTGAGAACATCTTCAGGATGCTGAACAGACGGGAGGGGTCAAGGTCAGTGGGGGCAAAGGTCACCAAGATCAGGGCAAGGTGCCGAAGGGAAGGGGTGCTCACTTCTTGACCGGGATCCGTCCATCCTGGTTCACCTGCAGCTTCAGCTTTGTGTATCTGGGGAGACAGGCAGAAGGCTCATGCCCTGGGGACGGCCACCTGCACCCCCATACCCGCCAGGCAAGCCTGGGGCTCACGCTTTGCGCAGGAAGGTGTTCCTGGAGGCGTTCTGAGCCAAGATGTTCATGGCCAGCTTGAACAGCTCCTCAGCCCAGACCTGAGGGGTCAGGATGCAGGCGGGGAGGGTGAGTGGGGCCGGAGGGGCTGGCTCGGCCACAGCCCACGTGCAGTACACAGCAAATGCTTACATACTGCTTTGTCAGAGGACGGTGGGAATTCAGGGTAGAGAACAGCCTGGTATACCACAGGCTCTCACTAAGGGATGACGGACTCAGCTAGTGGGGTGGTGACTCCCCTGGGCGACCGCTCAGCCCCAGCCCACCTTGGCTGTGTCGTCCTGCACGGCCATGAAGTTCAAGAACGTTGTGTTCACTGGGTCTGGCCCGGCCACCACTGTCATCAGCTTCTCTTCTAGCCGGGCATCAGGGCCCCCAAAACCCAGCACCTCGCGAATCTTGGGGTCCTGAGTAGGTTAGAGCCAGGGGTGAGGAAGGGTGAGGAGGGGTATCCCTACGCCCCACCGCCTCACTCCCATGCTTAGTCCTGGGCCCCACCGCTCACCTTGGGCAGGCGGGCGTAACGGCCTGTCCGTGTGTCCCTGATGGAACTGATGTCCAGTGTGTCCACCTCCTGGGGAAACCAGATGCCAGGCTGGGTCCTCACTGGCTACAGGGTGAGATCCCAGAGCCCCCAAGCTCCCCATCCCGGCCAAGGCCTGGCCACCCCCGCACCCCTGCCTCAGCCCCTGCCCTTAGCACTTCCTGTCCGGCAAGACGAGGGAGTGGTCAGCGGCAGCTGGGGCCGCGACCTGAGTGAGCCACACCAGCGCCCGCCCTCACCATGTTGGGTCCTGTCCAGTACAGGAAGAAGCCATTGGAGTCCACGCGCAGGGTCACCAGGTTCCGACTGGAGGCCTCCTGGGGAAGGGGTGGCACAATAGGGGTCAAGGGGTGAGGGCTGCAGCCCAGGCTTGGTCACCGGGGCAGCGTTTCTGACAGTGAGCAAAGACGCAATCTCGCCCAGCCAAGGTCCTTTGTGCCCCCTGCCGTCCTCCGGACAAAGCCGAGGTCCTGGGGGTCCTCTGGGGTCCCGGCACCCCTCCCAGTGTCACCTCTCTCTCAATTAAGAGCCTGTCACGTGGACTACCTTTTCCCCACTTCCAGCTTCTGCGTCATTGTTCCTTCGCTAAGATATCCTGTCCTTCCTTCTCTACCCATGAAATCTGACCCACCCGCCTGGGGAGGCCTCCTGGACCCCAACCTCAGGCTTGATTTCCCCAGAAGCCTGAGAGCTCCCTGAAGCTGCCCCATTGGGAATATTTATGGGATGAAAGCAGAGGGTTCGGAAACCTGACCCCCACAGCCCTAGGGACCCCATGACGACCAGCCAGCCCTCACATCTGCCTTAAAGCCCATTACCCACTCCCATCTTACACATCTTACACGGCACAGACCAGACCGAGAAACTCCGCGGGGGACTTGCCCCGCCCTCAGCACCGGAGCGAAGTCTGTCCTCCCTCAAATAGCCCTGCAGGGGCAGGGAAGGGTGTGCTGGCCCCGTTTTCTGAGGAGGGCCTGGGCCCTGGCACACACCCAGGGCCACCCCAGGCAACTGAGGACAGGAGCCAGAGAGGGCGGTCAAGAGGGACTCAGACTTGGCCAGGGCCTGAGCGGCCAAGTGGCCACAGCTAGAACTCTCCTGAGACCCCTCCTCACCTTGGTGTCACCCCCAAACTGCTGCTCGAAGTCTGGCAATCAGATCATCAATAAAACAGCTGCCTTCACATCATCCCTACTGTGTGCCAGGGCCACTTCTAAGCACTTAACATCCAGGAGCTCACTCAGTCCGCCTCACAAACCCTGCTTGGTAGGCACTATTATTCTTCCCATTTCACAAACAAGCAGACTGAGGCCTGGAGGGGCTGCTGAGCTTATGAAAGGTCCAGAGGAGCCAGAGTTTGCATGCGCTGTGCGGCTCCAGAGCCCTGTGGCCTAGGAGGCAGGGAAGCAGGGCCCCGCCACGGCTCCCGGCTCCTGGCCTCAGCTGCAACCCCAGCGTGGGGCTGGGCTTAGTCTCCACTCTCCAGACTCAGTTTCCTCTTCCCGAGATGGGGTTGCACCAGCCCCGCCCATCTCAGGCTTTGCTTACAAAGGACAGGAAGTTGATCTGAGGGCAGAGGGTGCAGGGAGCCCTGGAACATGGGGAAGCTTGCGCGTCCTCACCTCATGGTGCTAACAAACACCCTCAGCCCCTCTCTGGGGTTCCTGACCCTGCCCTGGGGCTCAGGACACCCCAATAGTGTGAGGAGGGAGGAGTTCTGTAGTAATGCCCCCAGGACCGAGCACTGTCCCTCCCCAGGGTTCTGGCCTTCAAAAGCAGCCCAGGCCCCCTGCTCTTCGGCCCCAAGTCCTTGTCAGCACCCCCACCCCACCCCCAGGGCCCTCTCCCTGTTCCCACTTCCTTATTTGGGTTTATCACACTGGGAGGAAAAAGAGAAACTTTTCCCTTTAGGCCATCTCGCGGAAGGGGTCTCCCCAGGGCCCTGGGGCTTGCAGGCACCCTCGGTGTGTGGCACACCTGCTGCCTCAGGCCACGCCCCCGCCCTCCCCCAGCTCCCACGCCTGCCCGCCCCACCCAGCCGGAAAGGAGCCCAGACACTTCCAGGCCTCTGGCCTGACTGGGTGAGAGCAGCGAGGAAGCTCAGGCAGGCCGGGTGGCGCCCCTGGGGAAGGAGGGGTTCAGGGGGCAGGGAAGGGGGGCCGTGGGGCATGGGGGTGGGGCACTGGACTGGGGCCCCAGCCGCAGGTGACAGCCAAGGCAAGGAAGGTAAAAAGGGGTTTGGATTTATTGGGGTTCAAAGTCCCGATGCTAAGGAGTGGAACGCAAAGTTTCCCTGGGGTGGAGGAAGTTGGGGGGCAAAGGCTCCACTAGGGGGTGACTTGGTGGTACCACATGAGCTGGGAGCGGGACGGCAGAGGGGTGCCCACCAACATCGGGCGAAAGAGTGATGAATAGAGGAGAATGTTCAGACTAGGGCATGGGGAAGCGTAGGGTCCCCGCGGCACCCCCCAGAAGGGAGGTGCACCTGGGCCAGATTGGGGATCAGGGGCCTCGAACCAAAGAGTCCAGTGCGGGGCAAGGGGCTGGGGACCAGCCCAGGGTTGGAGGAACAGGAATTAGATCGGCCAGGAGGGGTAGGAAGGGCGGGTGAAAAGGGGGCCGGGATTTATTGGGGTTCGAAGTCTCGGGGCCCAGGAGTGGAAAGCCGCATTTCCCGCAGCGGAGGGGCCGGGGGGGGGGGGGAGGACAAAGTCCTCATTGCGGGGACCATTGGGGACTCAAGTTTCCGGAGCGCAGCCTGTCTGGGGTGGGGGGGCGCCAGGGCCAGGCCAGGCTGGGATGGGGTCCTCAGCGAGCGGCCGCCTGGAGGGAGGGGGTCCCCGAGTCTGGGCGGGGCAGGGGCCCCCGCACCTACCTCGTCCCATTTGATGAACTTACTCCCGCGCCGCAGGGTCTCCACCACGGTGGGCGGCTCCAGCTGCAGCGCGTGGACGCCGGGCCTGGCGCCCGCCATGGCCGGACGCGGGGCGGGCGGGCAACCCGCGGAGCCCCGACGGGGTCCGACGGCGCGGGTGCTCCCTCCGCGCGCTCCCGGGCGGCCCGCCTCGGCCCCGCGGCGTCAGCGTCCGCCTGCCCGCCAGTCTGTCCGGGACGGACCCGGGGATCGGCGGGGCCCGGGCGGGGCGGGGCGGGGGCGGGGCCACAGCGGCGCCGCCCCCTCCCACCGCGTCGGCCCGCCCGCCCCGCGTCGGCTCCCCCTGGCGGCTGGGGCGGCGACTGCAGCCTGAGCGGGGATTGGGGCGGGGGCGTCGCTGAGCCTCCGGCACTTCGCGGCGGGTGGGGGGCTCAGTGGGACGAGCCCGGTGGGAGGAGAGGGCGCTGGGGGCCGGGGGGCTGTGGGTGCAGCTGGAGGCACGGGGTCGAGGCGCTGACCGTTAAGGTCTCTAAGGGGCGGGGTGGGGGGGCCAGACGTGTGCCCCGGGGCGCAGAGCCCTTCCCCCATCCCACTCCTGCAGCACTTAACCGGGTGCAGGAAAAGCCCCCCCCCCCGCCCCCGGCCCCCCTCACTTCGCCTCAACCCCTCCTGCAGCAGCTCGGCCCCCTCCTGGGAGCACTTAGCTAATGGGCCTCCCGCCGCCAGGCGCCCCACCTCCGTCCCTAGCCCGGGGAGACCTCTTTCAGGACCCACGCATCCTGGCCTTTGAGAGAGAGCCTAGGACACCCCCTTCTTGTGCGGCAGACCCCCTGGTCCCCGGGCTCCTTACTAAACACTGTGAAGCGGACAGCTGCTCATGGCCCAGGGGGGTCTGAAGCCTCCAGGTGGAGGGGGGCGGGGAGCGGGGGTGCCAGGCCCTGCGACGCCAGCCTCCTCACAGCAGGTGCCCTGAAATCTTTGTTCCAGGGATGGGAGGAGGAAGGCGCATGGGCGCTGGATGGATGGGGCTGCAGCCCCTCCCGCAGGGCTTGGCTGGGGGGGCTCCTGCCTGGGGGCCCCTGTGGGAGCCCCCCCAATACAGAGGCAGTGGCAGCAGCAAGTTTAAAGTAGAACTCATCCAGAGGGGCCAGCCAAGTCACCTAGAAACCCAGAAAAGATGAAGCTGGTTCTGGGGGAGGAGGGGTCAGTCAAGGAGCAGCGTGCCCTGCAGGCCTCTTTGCCCCAGGCTCTCAGCCGGCGAAGGGGAGTCCTGCCTGGAACCGGCTCTCCACAAATCCCAACCGCGTGGGGCACCAACCCGAACCTCAGGGATCTCCTTGTCTCTGGCCAAGGCCCTGTGAGGTGTGATTATTCTCCATGGAGGCCCAGAGAGGGGAAGGGACCTACCCAAGGTCACACAGCTCTGGAGGAGGTTTCCAGCCCTGTGTCCGGAGGTCAGCTTGTGATCTCTCCACTCCTGGACCCTGAGGAGGAAAAGAAAGGGTGTCGGGACTTGCCGTCCTCATCTCTCAGCAAAGCCGCAGCGCGGTGCCCCTCAGAGACCGGCGGCCACGTCTCCTGGGCACAGCCAGGCATGCAGGGTGGACACTGGCCCCTGCTCCCACAGGACCTGGTCTCTCTGTGCCTCCGTCACCTGGTCCAGAATTAATAAACAAATGGGTAACCTGTGACCCCTGGCTACAGGAAGCTGGGCATCTAAAGGATGGCTAGCAGGCTGTGGGGGCATCAGGGAGACCGGAGGAAAGGGCATGCATCCACTCTGGGGCAGGGTGCCTGCCAGCCAGGGCCTGAGCTTAGGGGTCTGAGCGGTGGGCCTAGGCCTCGGGCAGGTGCACCTCATGGAAGCACTGGGCAGTAGCTCCTTCAAAAACAGAGACTTTTTCCTGGGCCTGAGCCTCTCCTCCCACCCATGTCTCCTGAGGCCAGGGCTGCCCCCATTAAAGGGCTCCTTCCTCCTCGGACACTTTCTCCCAGCCTTGGTAATGATAATAGGGTTTCTCGGCAAGCGGTAATGGTGGAAGGAAGGCCGCCTTTCCAGCCTCTACCTTCGATTAAGGGAGCGGTCACGGCCCACGGGGACCACCCCCCCCCACGGGCCTCTGCTTCCAGGAGGCACTGAAAGCAGCCTGAGCTGATGGAGCACTCTGGTGGAGGGGAGCTGGGACCCCAGGAAGGGTGGGGCTGGGGAGGCCACAGCCTGAGGCTGGAAGGATGCGGAGCAGCCATGGCAGCACACTCCAGTCCAGGGGGAGTCGGGCAGGAAGTCTAGGGCTGGGATGTGGGCACGGAGCACTGAGCGCTCAGCCCCCCACCACTGGAGGTCAGTAGAAGCAGCCCCTGGAGGAGCCTCAGGGTAGGTAAGTGACTTGCCCACGTCTTCGAACCCTACTGGGCAGAGCCAGGACGTGAATGAACCCAGGTTCGTGCAAGGCAGCCCAGCCTCCGAGAAGGCAGCGGGCCAGCATGGCCATCTGCACTCGCTCTTCTCAGGGTGGGTGGCCATGGGAAGGGACTGATGGACAGGGAGTTGGCCCCAGGAATCTGGGAGTGCCCTGGGGGTGGCATCGGAGGTGGAGAGAGGGAAAGATAGGAAGGGCATACTGGATCCTCCCTATTCTGCCCCGAGAACCCACAGGGGTTATCGTTATCCCCATGAAAGTTGGACGTGACAGGAAGCCTTCACACCAGCCCTGAAGGGAGGAGGGACAGGACGGTCAGCCTCTGGGTCACAGCACCTGGAGGGCAGAGCTAGGGCTGGTACCTAGGTCTTCATGGCCTCTAGGCCCCACCCCCACAGCAAGCTGCGGCATATCCCTCTCCTTAACGCGAGGACTCCAAGGCCCTAATCAATGTTCCCGTTCAGAAAGAGTATACGGTGGTGAGATGGAGTGTGTTGGGGAATTTGGACTTGGGTAAATTGCCCCTCCTAACAGTCCAGGCTCACAGCAGGAGGTCAGGGAGCCAGGCCAGAAATGGGGTTCCTGGTGGAAAGGGTGGATCCTGCCAATCTATAAGGACAAAGGTCTACCACTCCCCTGCTCCCCGGGCTGGCTGAAGGGAGACTGAGGCCAGAGGGGAGGCTGAGGGAGGGAGGAGGCCTCCGCTCACTCTACCTGCCCCAGGCTGAGCTTGGTGAGCCTGCCCACAACCCAGTGAGCAGGCCCCTCCCAGGGAAGCACACCTCCAGCCCCTCTGCATCTTCCTTCCCCCATTCCCAGGTCCTGCCTTCTCTTCTCTCCAACCACGGGGTGAGCCTCAAGTCCTGGGTTCGAGCTTGGCTCCCGTCTCAACCTCTCTCAATCCCTCCTGCTGCAGAGAGGTGTCTGCGAGGGGTGGACACAGAAACACTGCCTCTTGGACCTCGATACTCTGCTGGAAACCGTGGAGAGTGAGCCTGCCATCGGGGGAGCATCCCAGAGGAGCTGCACAACCCTACTGGGTGGTGTCTAAGGGGAGGTAGGGGATGAGTAGAGACTGTCAGGGGCCTGGCATCACAAGCTGATCGGCATCTGTGTTTGTGGGACTTAATGGACCTCTGTGGCACAGTCATTGAACCTTCTATGCATTTTCCTATTTAATCTTCGCCACAACCTCAGGAGGAAACGTAGGCACAAAGGACGCCGTTCGTTCAGTCATTTGTTCAGCCAGGAGTGAGGGACCACCTCCTGTGGGTCTGACACCGACGCCGAGAGCTCAGCGAGGTCCGGTAATGTGCTCCGCACACGCGGGTTTGCCGCTGAGCACGCAGGTTTCGGCCCCGCGGAGCTCACGGTTTGGAAGTGGGAGATGGACAACGAACAAGTGAAGGCGAGAGACTCTAAAGACACAGAAAATCCGACGGGATGGTGTGTGTGGGGAGGGGGGCGGGAGGTGGGGGGACAGGGGGCGGGCGGGAATGAGCTGATCATCCGCTAAGGGAGGCGGCGCGGAGGCCGGAGACCGGGGGGCCGGCACCTGCGGGCAGCTGGCACCGGCTGTGTGGAGCCGCTCCCGGGCGCGTACTGTGGGTCCGTCGTTACTCTTTTTATCGTCATGAGCACCGGCCGCCTACTCCCCGCTCCCAGTGCCTGCGTCCCCTCGTCTGTATGCACGTGGCGGGGTGCGCGGGGCCGCGCCCTGGGAAGGTCAGCCCTGGGCCGGCACCCCAAACGCGTGCTGCGCTCCCAGCCCGGCTCCGCGGCCCGGAGGGATGCCGGCGAGGCCGGGCCCGCGAACTACACCTCCCCGAACCCCCTGCGCCGCCGCCATCTTGGCCGGTGGGCGGTGGCAGCCGGGGGTCTGGCCCCTCGGACCGCCGGGGCCGTTCGGCTCAGCCCCCGACCGGGCCTCCACCAGGAGGGGCGCGGGGCCCCCCGAGCAGGGCATCCGGGGGCCCGGCAGCTCCCGCCGGCCTTGCCCACTCCCCCCAACCCCCCGGGAGCCGGGCCCACGTGTCGGCCGCGCGGAGAAGCCGGCTCGCCCCGCGCTGGCCAAGCGCCGGGGACCCGGACGCCGGGCTCCCCTTCTCCTCGCCGGACATCCGCCCGCACACCGTGCCGCTCCCCTCCCTTCCCGGACGGCCCCCGGTTTCGCTCAGTGAGGGCGGAACTCCAGGGCCCGGTGGGCACACATCCCGGTGCCCGGCGCTCAGGACACGCGCTGGGAGGGCAGTGAACGGGGCGGAGGGCAGCCCGCCCACCCGGCCGAGGGGAGCCCCCCGCAGCCCTGCCGGGGCGGGTCGAGCGCGGGCGGCGGCGGGACTGGCTCTTTAAGGGGGTGTGGCCGGGGGCGGGGAAGCCAGCGAGACAGAGAAAGACTTCGGCGGCGGCGGCTCGGGCGGCGGCCGCGGGGGACAAAGGGCGGGCGGATCGGGGGAGGGGGCGGGGCGCGGCCAAGCCAGGCCCGGGGGCTCCGCAGGCAGCAGCTGCCCCCGGGCGCCCCCGCCGCCGCCCGAGCCGCGGAGTCGTGCGGAGTCGAGCCACCAGCTCAGCCGAGCCGACGGCCCGCACCAGCCGGCGGGCGTCCGGGAGGCGGCGGCGCAGGGAGGGGCCGGACGCGCGCACGTGGCCCCGGCGGCCGCCATGGCGGACAGCGGCCCCGCGGGGGGCGCGGCGTTGGCCGCCCCGGCTCCCGGGCCGGGAGGTGGCGGCCCCGGGCCCCGCGTCTACTTCCAGAGCCCGCCTGGTGCCGCGGGCGAGGGCCCGGGGAGCGCGGACGACGATGGCCCCGTGAGGCGCCAAGGGAAGGTCACGGTCAAGTACGACCGCAAGGAGTTACGGAAGCGCCTCAACCTGGAGGAGTGGATCCTGGAGCAGCTCACTCGCCTCTACGACTGCCAGGTGTGTCCCCGCCCGCCCGGCCCCCTCGGGCCGGTCCCCCGCCGGGCTGCCTGGGAACCCCGCCTGGAGCCCGCCTGTCACCCGCAGGCAATGGGCGCATCGCTTCCGCGCGCGCCGCCCGCCTGCCTCCCGCCCCCAGAGTGAGCTCCTTGTTGTCTGACTTCAGTCCCTCCGGTCTCCCCCGCCGCCCCCTCCGGCCACTACCTGGTCAGGTGTGGGGGGGCCTGGCCTGGGCAGGTTGGGGTTCCCTGCGCTGGCAGTGGAGGGGGGCTGGTGCCTGCTGGCCTAGACTGGTCCCGGGACCCAGCCTGGTGGGCGAGGGGACCGCGAAGCGTCGGGGTTATTCCAATGGGCCCCATCGTGGCGAAGGGGAGCCTAGCGGCTCCCTGGGTCCTGTTCTCCACCCCATGACTCCTTCTTGCTCACAGGGTGACTCAGGCCCCTGGGGGCAGGGTGGAGGAGTGGGCTTGCCCGCGCTGCCCGTCCTAGCCTAGCCCTGGAATGCTGCTGGCTCCAGACCTTAGGTGCTTCCCGGGCAGGAGGGGGGGCAGGCACCGCCCCCCGCCCCCCAGCAAAGCATGTGCTCTTTGTTTCCCCCTTTTGAGGCCTGGGTCCTTCTCACTGACCCCTCACCCTTCGCTTCCTCCTGCTCCTGGGAAGTGTGACAGGTGTTTGGGGGAGGGGAAAGGGCTGTGATAAGCTGGGACAGCTGGCCCCACCTGCTCTGGTTAAAATGGGGTGTCCTGAAGTTAGGGAGACACGTCTGCAGTGTTCCCAGCCCTAGCTGTCTGGCACCTAGGGTGCCCAACTGGCAGACAGGAAGTACTGCGGCCCCCCCCCCCTCCACCCATCGGGCAGTTTTCCTTGGCAAGGGCCTGATCTGTTTTCTTCCTCAGAGCAGCTGCTGCTGTCTGCTGGACAGAGGGCTGGCTCTTCCCGAGTAGGGCAGGGCCTCAGCCAGCAAGCCCCTCTCTTACCCTCTCCCCAACTCAGGCCTTTGTCTCTCCCTCCTCCCCCACCCCAGGAAGAGGAGATCCCCGAGCTGGAGATTGATGTGGATGAGCTCCTGGACATGGAGAGTGATGATGCCCGGGCTGCCAGGGTCAAGGTGAGAGGGGTGGCGGGGTCAGGTTGGGGGAGCGGGAGTGGAGGGCTGCAGGGAGGCAGTGCCAATTGGGTGAGATCCTGGGGCCAGGCCTTTTGTCTGACGCGCCAGCTCTGTGGCACTGAGCCTCAGCATCTGCCTCCAGCAGACGGGGCCCGTGCTCCTTGCCTAGTGATGGCATCCTGACCTTCGGGGTGGCCCCAGCCCCTTGGGAGTGGGCAGGGTCAACTCCAGGCCCCTGTTCCTGAGAACTCAGCTATACTTTCCCCCTCTGTCCCACCAGGAGCTGCTGGTTGACTGTTACAAACCCACTGAGGTAAGTGGTTTCCCCAGAGGGTGGGGGAGAAGAGCCTGGGCTTCTGTCTTCTTGGGATCTTGTCTTCCTAACGTCCTCCCTCTTGTCCAGGCCTTCATCTCTGGCCTGCTGGACAAGATACGGGGCATGCAGAAGCTGAGCACACCCCAGAAGAAGTAAGGGTCCTCAACCCAGGTGAACGGTGGCTCCCACAGGACAATCGCTGCCCCCTGACCTCGTAGCAACAGCAATACCAAGGGGCCCTGCGGCCAGGCCTGGTGCCATGAGCAGGGCTCCCTGTGCCCCTCACTTAGGGGCCTCTTCCCTGCCCCTTGTTTTCCATTTTGGGGTTTTTTTATTATTATTAAACTGATGGGACTTTTTGTGTTTTTATATTGATTCTGCGACGCGGGCCCTTTAATAAAGCTAGGATATGCCTTTGGTGCAGCTAACAGGCTTGGTTGGTCTCTTTTAGGGGGACACACTGCTCTGTAATGGTTACCAGCTCAGCTTCTCCCCAAGTGACTGTAGGCCTTCCTGAAGGCCATGTAGTCATGGTGATAGCCCAGTGTTGGCTCCCAGACCTGGAGCTAAAAGTGGCTGGGGAGTAGGGGGGGCACTGTTGCTGTTGGCAGCAAGAATTCTTTTTTCACTCTGGGCAAGGGCCACCATGCTATCCAAGGCCTGGCTATCTTGACCCCCCAGGCTATTGAGCCTAGATCCCAAGGTTCTGAAGCCACAAAAGGAGACGGGTACAGGATGCCGAGGAAGAGGAGAGGCTGGGACTGTGGTTTCTAAGTCTCCCGGGGCCCACAAACAAAACACAGGCTCATTTCATGAGCTTTAAGATTTTTTTTTCCTTAAACAGTCTGGTCCCTGATGGGGGCCTCTCCACCGGCCCTCCCCGGCTTGGCTACAGTTCTGCACGTCGTTCGATTTTGAGCAGCTCCACCTCGAACACTAGGGTTGCACCACCTGCAGCAGGGAAGTGAGGCAGAATGAGAACCAGGGCCACAGGAGATGGGATAGGTGCAACAGATAGGAGGCAAGAAGGTATATTACCTGGGATCTTTGGGGGAGCTCCCCGCTCTCCATACCCTGTCAAAGATGCACACACAAAACACAAAGTGAGCTGTGGTCAGATAGAGAGGTTCTGCAGACAGACATCCAGGCGGAAACCAGGCTTCTGCCCAGCTCAGTAACAGCCAGCAATGGAGGTGTAAGGGGTGAGAGGGGGCTGCAAAGGCCAGATAAGGGCACAAGGTGGACATCGGAGCTGAGTGCCTCAAGGGTCTTGCCCTGGAATTGCTGGACACAGTTAAACTTGGAAGAGGCATGAACTGTAATGAATGGGTGGGGGAGACCAATACAGAGGCTGAACCAACCTTCACCCTTCCCCAAACATACCCGAACCCTATACCCACTCAGGAAGGACCTCTTACCCAGCTCTGATGGGATCACCAGCTTCCGCTTTTCCCCCTCACACATCCTGCAGGACAACATAGTCAGCATGTGGCAGCACTCAGGCTCCCTGCCTCCCACCGCCCCCCCCCCTTTCCTGGGGCTTGCCCCCCACAGTTCACCTGGACCACAGCCATGGCCCCTGACTCACCCCAGCAGCCCCTGGTCCCAGCCCTTGATGACCTGGCCGGTGCCCAGGGAGAAGACAAAGGGCTGGTTCTGGGGCAGGCTGCTGTCAAACTCCGTCCCATCCTCCAGCTTCCCCTGCGGGACCATGAGAAGGCCAATGAGCTGGTTCCACTCTGCTAGCACCCCACCCCCATCTACCCCCAGCAAGCTGTCCCCCACAGAATTGGTGGCCATAGTCCTAGAAGGGGACAGGGCCTCAGGCAGCTCACAGTACACTGTAACTCTTTGTTGGTGCCGACCTGGGAAGTAGACAGTGAAGAGCAGGAAAGAACCGTGGAAACTGGCAGAGGGGAGAAGGGACTTGCCCAAGGTCACCCACCTTAGCAGGGGAACCTGGCTCCCAAGTCCTTTTTGGTCCCCGAATCCCCACCCACACCCAAAAGCTCCGCCTCCTCACCCACCGTGTAGTGCATGTGCAGGACATCCCCCTTGCGCGATTTGATGGGACAGTGGTCTACCCGCTTCTTGACCCCGATCTGCAGTTTCCGTTTGCCCTCGGCCCCCGCAGCCGTGGCCAGGGCACTCAGGCAGATGGACAGTACTGTCAGGACCCAGCTGAGTCTCATGTCTCTGCGGGAACAGATCCCGACCGACCAATCGACCGGGAGGGCAGGAAGGGTATGGAATACCTGCAGGTAGTAGGATTCCACACCACCGTACCTTGCCTGCCCCTGGGGATCCCCTCGTCCCGGGTCACCACCCTCTCCCCCGGGCTCCGCGGTCACACTTACCAGTCCAGGGAGAAGGGGGCTTGCCCGAGGACCCCAGCAGCGGGGGGAGGGGGTAAGGGGAGGCCACAGCAGCCAGGGCCCCGCCCCTTTGTTCACCCTCAGCCCTTCCTTCCCTCCTGGACCCCAGCTCCGTTCTTCAATTCCCACCTGTCCCTTTACGCAAAGTCCAGACCCTATCTGGCTGCACAGTAGTTGCCCTGACCGGGCGACACCACTCACGCCAAACCCAGTCGCCCCCTGCCCAGCACACCCACACCTCTGCCGCCGCTGCAGGGGATCGGCCTCGAGGCACCCACACATCGCCGCTGGGTGGCTCCGGGGAGCCCCGGTCCTCTGGGGAGATCCCCCAGGCCGACCCTGTGCCTCCGCCCGGGGCGCCTCCCCAACTCTGAGCCCTCGGGGGTCTGCGGGGCACCCAGACTGGCCCCGTGTCCGGTGACCGTCGTGCCCGCTCAACCCACACCACCTCTCCTGGAGGAGTTCTCGGCCTCCCACGCTCCCAGGCCCGGCCACCACGGAGACCGCCCCCGCGTGGACGCCCCGGGCCATTACCTGGGCCTACCCCTGCGCTTGGCTCCTTGGCCCCACCCTTTAGAGGGCGTGGTTCCGCCCCCAGCCCTGGAGCCCCACCCTCGACAGAACTAGATCCCTTTTCCTGAACTGGACCCACGCCACTCACCGGCTGAAGCCCCGCCCCCAGCGCCTGGGCCTCGTTCCCCTTCGTCTCCAAACCCGAAGCTCCGCCTTCCGCCTGTTCCAGCTCCTCCTCCAAGGTCCAGGCTCCGCCCCCCACAAGTCCTAGCCCCGCCCCCAGCCCCAGAGTCCCGCCTTCCGCAGATACCAGCTCAGAGGCCCCACCCGTTTCTGTTCCACGTCCCGCCCCGATTCCCGGGGCCCCGCCCCGTACGGCGTGAGGACCCTCCCCCTGCGGCATCCCCGGACAGCTCCCGCACCAGCCTCCAGGTTCCTCGTACCCTGCCCTCCTTGACACTCGGGACCCCGGCCTGACCCAGCCTGCCCGCGTACACCCCGGCTCCCTCAGCCCGGGCTGTGGCCCCCGCTCACCTCCTCGCCGCGCCCCCGGAGTCAACTCGTCGTGCCGTCGCCTCTGCGCAGGCGCGTCATTGCAGCTACCAGCCCGGGCCACGCCGCCCGCCCTCATTGGGCCGCACGAATCCCGCCGCCACCCGCCCGCGGGGGAGGGTATCGCCCTAGCCCCGCCCTTTAGCACCACGTGACTTTCGTCACTTCCTGTAGAGCGGTAGTCCGTAAGGTTAGGTGAAAGTGACTTCCGAAAGGACCACAGGCACTTCCGGTGGAGGTGAGATTAAGGTCAGGGGGCGCGGTTCCTGGAGGGGGTCTTGAGACGCCATTTTGCGTCGCCCCCAGCCTTGCCCGCGACGTCTCTGGGGGGTCCTCGGGACCCACCGCTCCCAGTTAGTTGCTGTGGAAAGACTCGGCCTCAGAGTGAGACGGGTTTGAACTCAGGGCCCGCCGGTCACTGACCGACTCTGACCTTGAGCAAAGTTCCTGGCCTGGCGGGTTTGGCGTCCCTGTGCCGCGGGCTGGGTCACCCACCCTGCAGGGCCCACCGCCAGGCGCCGCCACAGCCGGTGCGCTCCCTTCTCGCCCCCGGCGTCCAGGCTTGCCTCTGCATGTCGCCCCCTGACCACCGACTCAGCCTGCCGTGATGTGGCTGTTATTTTCAGGCGCCCAGTACCCAGCAAACATCTCCATTAAGTAGCGACTCTGCTGCGAGCAGGCAGCTAAACCTACCGAGTTAGGGAGACAGCTGATTTGAGGCCAGATCCCAGGTCAATCAGCCTATTTCATCAAATGAAAAGGAGGATAGTCACAGAGCTGACCGCAGAATTGAGGACTCAGCAAGGAGGTGGTGCCAAGCATCGTGTGTGTCCAGCGAGGCCACGTGGACGCAGATGGTAGCCCTGGGTCTCTAACCCTCATATCATCCCAATGGGGCTACGCATTTTCACCGAGGGCATGGCTATCATGACATGAAGATGCTAATCACTCAGGAACCTTCTCTTCTGGGCTAACCCACTTTTGCCTTGGGCCCAACCAGATCGCTGTCACCCCCTCACGTCTGACAGGAGGGTGGGTGCTTCGCATTGGCCTCTCCCTGAAGGTCCTGCCTCTGCAGGGCAAAGCCATTTGTACCGAGTTGGCCTTTGGACCACCCCACTCAGCGCCAGGCAGCAGGGGAGTCTGCAGGCAGCAGGCTGGGCAGTGAGCTTGGACTGGGGCTGATAAAGGTCAGGAGAGTCCCAAGCAGGGGCACCCAAGGTGAAAGGGAGGTGAAGGTGGAGAAAACTGGGGGATTGGGGTCCGGGGCCCGTCTCTCGAACCAAGCCCACCAGCCACGGACCTTTGGTGCTTCCCGTTCAGGAAGGTGGGAGTGAGGTGGGGACAAGGCAGGTGCACAGCGTGAGAGTTAAGCTACAGGGGGGCAAAAAGCAGGAGGCACAGTGCTGCCCAGCGGGGGAGATGGGTGTTCTTTTCTGTTATGTCAAAACATACGCAAACCTGCCGAAACCGGTTTGGCTCAGTGGATAGAGCGTCGGCCTGTGGACTGAAAGGTCCCACGTTCGATTCTGATCAAGGGCATGTAGCTTGGTTGCGGGCACATCCCCAGCAGGAGATGTGCAGGAGGCAGCTGATCGATGTTTCTCTCTCATCGATGTTTCTAACTATTTCTCTCCCTTCCTCCCTGTAAAAAAAAAATCAATAAAATATATTAAAAAAAAACAACAAAAAAAAAACATACGCAAACCTTCCTGCAGCCCTTGGGCCCGGAACATAGTGATCATGTGTCCTCCATGTGCACAAGTGGGAAGCTGAGGCCCAGACAGAGGGGCTGTGACACCCAAGGTCATTCAGCAGATCTGCTTCCCGCCTCAAACTCACTGGCCATAACAGGCCGTCTCCCTCCAGAGCAGGGAGCAGGGAGCAGGGACTGGCAACAACGTGAGTGTGAAGAACTCGTGACTGGGCTCTGAGTGTGACGGTGTGGGGCCGTGAGCCTCATTTACTCCGTCTGCACAGTGAATGGAGTAAGAAGCTCCAGGCCTGGGAGGCAGTGTGACAGGCATCCATGCTTGAACCAGCCAGCCTGGACCGTGACAAACAGTGACACAGGCAGGGAAGCTCCGTCCATCTCTTTTATCAGGGTCGGGGGGTCACAGCTCTCATACCAAAGCCCAACTCCCATTATTTGCACAGCATCGGGGTCTTCCTCGTAAGGGCAGGGAGGGGCCTGCTGTAAGACGCGCACTTACACGGGGCGGTTAAACACTGAAACAGGACCCCATTCTCTCCCAAGCTGGTACGCGACCCCTCTTGCTGCCTCCAAGTCTCATCCAACTCTGCCCACCATGTTGGAAGGCAGCTTTGCAGAGACAAGAGATGGCCAGAGGGGCCCAGGCCCGTTAGGCCCCCTCTGGAGTGTGGCCTGTGAGGCAAGTGGCCCCACTGAGTCTGAAAAGCAATGTGTCACTTTCGCAGCTTCCGGCACCTGAGGAGGAAAGAAGGGGATTCTGTTCATGCTGCCACGGCTCAGCATCCGCTCCTCTGGACCCATCCCGTCACCGTCTGCGAACCTCCTCCTTTCCTAACATTCCAAAGACACCCCAACTGGCCTCGCCCACGTGATGCCACTCGTGGCCTCACTCTGCAAGGGATGGGTCGTGAGAAGCCCTCGACGAGAGTGAACAAGGGGCACACTCTGTGCCCTGGCCTCTCAGAGCCCAGGAAGTGGGACAGAGGTCTACCCAAGTGGCTTCTGGGAAGGCCCAGAGCGCTGCAAACTGGAAAGCTGTCTCAGCTCTACCTCAGGCAGACAGCACCTCCTCCAGGACATCTCTGACCTCTCAAAAGACGGTGCCAGGTGCGCCTGACCACAGGCCTTGCTGGCCTCTGCTGGCATCAGTGTCCTTGTGCCGGGCTTCTGCCCTGGAATGTGAGCCTTGTTTATGCTGATCCCAGTGCCAGCAGACACTTGGTAAATATTTGTTCAACCCATTCAACAGCTTCCCCTTCCCTGGCTCTTACCTCACTGGCAGGCCTTGACGGCTTCCCTAACAACTGCCACCCCACAACTCCTCACCTGCAAGTGTCTGGGTTGAGCTCTAAGCCCCGCCCTTGGCAACGGAAGAAGCTGCGGCGTCGGCAGCGGCAGCGGCAGGTCCTGGGGTCAGGGCGCTGGTGGCGCTGGGTACAGCGTGGGCAGAGGGGCCTGGGGCTGGAGTGGGATGGGTGATGTCAGCTTGGGAGTGTGCGCCGGGGGCAGGGCCCCAGCCCGGAACAGAGCGGGGCTGGGGATGGTGGTGGGGAGTGTCAGCCCTAGGAGGAGAAGCAACATGTCTGGGGCGGGAAGAGTCTTCCCTGGAGGGAGCTGGGGTTGGGTCAGAGCACACACACTGGGGAGCAGAGGAAAAGGGGAGCGGGGGACACAAGTGGGAGGAAAAAGAGGGGAGTGGGCCACAGCTTCCTGACACACTTGCACAGCCCTTGCCCCACCCACACGTTGTATCCTGGGCACTGGGCCTGGGTTCCAACCCCACCTCAACAGGAGCCCAAGAGACTCACCTGTCTGGCTTCACAGCACTCTCCCTTTTTTTTGGTCTGAAAGAGAGACCGACAGAAAGGAGGAGGAGGATCAGGAAAGCCAAGCATCCTACTCTCTTGCCCAGACCCCAGGCATGCCCAGCTCCACTCAGAAACCTGGTCCCCAGGGCGGGGTGCCACCACGCCCACGTCCCCCACGCCTGGTCTCTGCAAGCCCAGAAGTGGGCCTGGCTGGCACCTGCATTCACACTGGCTGTGTTCTTCCAGGGACATTTCCCCCAGCTGACTGCTCGGATACCGGATCATGAGGATCTGTGTTCGGGAGAACAGGGAGAGAGAGAGGAAGAAGACACTCCACGGGCAGGAGGGAGGACGGCTTGCCCACCTGCCAGGGCTCTGGCTGCCATCCCGTCAGCCCCGAGCACCAGCATCCACCCCCAGCCAGGCACACTCTACCTGCCCCAGTACCTGCATTCGGACTTGGTGCTGCCCAGTGGGCACGCATTCCAGGCCATCGTCAGGGCAGCAGCCGCCACAGCGCTGCACAGTCACACAGCTGGGTACGAGTTGTTTGGCCACAGTGCCCATGAGCTCCAAAGTTAGGGGCACCACCACCTCCCGCGGCTGGCAGGTGGCACGAGCATACACATCTATCCATGACACCACTGGGGACAGATGCATCAGGGTTACGTCCCCACTGGGCTTCCTGCAGCTGCTCCCTAGTTCCCGTGTCACAGCCTCCCTCCACTGCCCCCACTTCTGCCCTCCCAACCCAGGACCCCCACTTCCTCAATTTCCACTTCTGTGAAATGGGCAGAAGAGTTTGCACCTTACAGAACAGCGATTAACCAAGACGATGAGCACACAGCGCAGCTTCTCAGTGCTGGCCAGTGCGAAGCTGCTACTATTACCTTTCTTCTGGTGGCCAGGGGCATCAGGCTGGGAGCCGGGCGCCTGCGGGAGAGAGGAGACCTGGACCCGAGGGGCACTCTAGTTAGGGCCGCACTGTCCCCAGGGCTCTGCCCTTGCAGTCGGCAGGCTTCGACTCCTCGCTGACATTTCTCCAGATGGCTCTGTTCCCGAGTCCACTCTAGCTCTACCTGTCCCTCCTGGCCACCTGGGGCCTGCCCTGGCCATGCCCCGCCAGGCGTGCTCTGCCAGCCGAGGCCTCTCTCCACGCCTGGGGACCAGGCTTGTTCTGGAGGCCGCAGGTCAGAAGGGGGCACGCTGGGCGCCGAACCAGGTCGCACAGACACCGAGGCAGCTCCGCCCCCCGGCTGCGCCCAGGGAATGGGGTGGGGCAGGGGAGTGGCCCCAGGGATGGGCCGGGAGGCCAGTGGGGAGGAACACCTCCCAGGGGATGCCGGCCCGACTCCGGCGACGTCCGATCCTCGGATCCGCGCGTACCCTCGGCCGAGGCCGCTTCTCGCCTCCCCACTTCCGCCAACCTTGAGAAGGGCACGGCGGGCGGGCGGGATGTCGGGACGCACGTACCTGGGCGGGGGCCAGCTGCAGGAGCGCCGCGAGCAGCAGGCGGCGGAGCAGGGGGCCCATGGTGCCCACAGGGGCCGCGGGCCTGGGGCTCCCGCATCGCCCTAGCCCGGCGGCGCCGGGGGCGGCGGCGGCCAGAGTCCCATGGCGCGGGCCGGGGCGGGGCGGACGGGGGCCGGGCGCGGGGGGCGGCTCCTCCGCGGCCCCCTCCCGAGCCCTGGGCGCAGGCAGCGCAGCACCGCGCGGCGGAGGCAGCCGGAGGCGGCGGGTGGGCGGCCGGCGGGCGGCGGGCGGCGGGCGGCGGTGGGGACGGCGGGGGCGGCAGGGGGCCGGCCGGGGCTGGCGGGCGGGCCGCTCATGTGACCCAGACACGCGCTCCCCACCCGGCCGCGGGCAGGGGCGGGGCGGGGGCGGAGGGGCGAGGCCGCCCGCAGGCCCGCCCCCTCCACACACCCCCTCCCGCGGCAGCAGGGGAAAGGGGACGCACCGCCCCGGGGGCCGGGCTCGGAGGCGGGCGTGGTCCCGAGGAGTGGCCGGGGTTGGGGGTGCGGGGCCTTAAGGAGGGAGCCGGACCGGAAGGCTGAGAATCACTTTATTGCACGCGTTTGGGGTCGGGGGGAGTCCCGAGAGGGAACACACAGCAGGCTCCGTCCGGGTGAGAGGCTCAGGGGGGCATGATTCCTGGGCCGGGGGGAGGCTCGGGGGGTGGCTGCAGCTGCTGCCTCTGCTGCTGGAGCCTGGCTCTGTTGGCCCTGCAGGAGAGAGCACCGGCGGTTGGCACAGGGACCCAGAGGTGGGCCAGGACAGTGAAGAGGCCAGGGTAGGGCAGGGACAGACCTGGCGCGGGCCCGGGTGTCATTGTAGATGGTTGTGATGATCCGATCCTTTTCATCCATGAAGCTACGGTGCATCTGCTCTAGCTTCCTGCAAGGGGGTTACAATGAACTCTGGGTCCCCCAAACCCTACTGTCCCCCACTCTGGGGTGTCAGTGCTTTCTATCTGTGGGACCTCAGCCTCACTGCCTGTGCTAGGTGAGGAGAGCAGTACAGAGTAGCCAGGCCTGTCCAGGGTCCAGTGGCGGCCCAGGTCCCTGGCTATCGGGCTGAAGGTGGTGACCGCAGCACTGAACATCGGGTGGCCCCCCAAGAGCTTGGAAAGGCCGTGTGTCTAACGCCATCATGAGCTAGGCCGGCAGTCGGTGGGCGCTGCCTCTGTGCCAGGGCTGTGGAACCTGTGTCACGGCATGCAGGAGCGAGGCGGGGAGACAGCTGACTGCCAAACAAGCGAGGAGAGCCGCCGGGGAGGCAGTTACAATGCATTTTTCTTGTGCATGATTTTGGTTGGCTCCACCACTCCCTGGTAGTCGGCACCAAAGATTTACATGCAAATTATAAAAAACAAAATAAACTGAAAATGACGTGAGCCCTTAGTGAAGAGCTGCCTTTGCTAAGGAAAAGGGGCTCCGGAGACCTACTTCATACAGTGCTTAGCTTGAGAGACACAAGAGCGGTGTGGGTGGCTGCCCCCTGCCCGCCCCTCGGGGAGAGGCGGGAGCACCTGAAGGCGACGTAGTGCAGGCCCATGCCTGCCAGCATGACCAGGAGGCAGTACCCCAGCACCCGCTGGTTGTGTCTATACTGCTGCCGCCGCGACTCCGGTCTCTGAGGCCTCACACTGTGAAACTGGGCCCAGTATTGTGCATTGGGGGGTTCCCAGGAGCTGCTGGGAAGGAGAAAAAGAGACAGTGTGGGGAAGAGGCTCCCCAGGAGATTTGGAGGAGAAGAAGCAAATTGCAAAATATTGTACCTATGTGCCTGATGAGCAGACCTAGGAGGGGCGGCGGCTCCTGGAGGCTTTGGAGGAGTTGCTGAGCGGAGCTGTTGGTCGTAATTCCGGCGGCTCTGCTCCCGGCTGAGCACTTGGTATGCTTCACTCAGCTCCACAAAGCGGCTGTGCAGGGCTGGGTTCCCGGGGTCCCGGTCAGGGTGCAGCTGAGGTGAAGCAGGACTCCCCTCATCTCCCTTCCCATGCTCCTCCCCAGGACCCATCTCGATAACATCCACCCACAAGGGCTCAAATCATTCCCAGGGGCCCTGTCTGGACAGTGACCTTACCCCTCAGGCCCTCAGGCTGGCCACCCCGCCAGAAAGCCCAGGTCAGGAAGCACTCCGCCTCCCTCCCCACCTGCTGCCTACCTCTCACTAGATGCGCTGGCCCAAGCAAGCAGGTCAAGAACAACACGCCCAGCCCCTCAGACAGGACCCCTGGCTTTCCTCACACCCTGCCCGGCCTCTGCCCGGCGGGCACTTCCCCCTCCCTATGCACGCCGAGGGAAGGTGGTGCCAGCCAGAGCGAGCCCCCTCAGCTCCATTCCTGGGAATGTGACGTGTGCCCCATCTGGCTCAGAATTCCCCGCCCACCTCCCTGCCTGGGACCACTGGTACCTCTTTGGACTTGGAGAAGAAAGCTCGTTTAACTTCTTCGGTGCTGGCACCGGGATGTACCCCCAGCAGCTCATAGTAGTTTCTGGGACCAGACCTGTGGAGAGAGGCCACAACCTGTAGGGGCTAAGGCAACACAGAAGATACCTCTTCCTTACCCATCCCAGCCCCGCTGGGCACACCCTTCAACTCAGCAACCAGGAGCTGAGGGGCTGAAGCAGGTGCTGAGGGGGACCCATCTCCCACCCAAGTACTAACCAGGCCCACCCCTGCTTAGCTTCCGAGATCAGGCTCATCAGGGTGGTATGGCCGGAGAGGGGAGACCTATCTCCAAACAACCCCTCCTGTGAGTGTTTGGGGGATGGTGCAGATCAGACCAGAGGTGCCTCAACATGTGGTCCTCAGGCTCCTTGTGTCAGAAACTGCCGAAAAGCTTGTTTTAAAAAAGGTTCCTGAGCCCATCTCATTCCAGAGCAGGACCCAGGAATCTGCATTTCTTGTTTCCAAAAACCCACTCCCCCGCGGGTTGGAATCAGCGATGCTCCACACCCACAGGGGTTGTGTAAAGAGCATTGGGTTTGCCTTGGGCCCAAACGGCGAATCTGCGGCATAACTCTCGCTGCACCACCTGGGCGGTCGTCCCTTCATCTAATGATGGTTCTCAACCTTCTGGCCCTTTAAATACAGTTCCTCATGTTGTGACCCAACCATAAAATTATTTTCGTTGCTGCTTCATCACTGTAATGTTGCTACTGTTATGAATCGTCATGTAAGTATCTGATATGCAGGATGGTCTTAGGCGACCCCTGTGAAAGAATCGTTCGACCGCCAAAGGGGTCGCGACCCACAGGTTGAGAACCGCTGATTCTAATCCTCAGCGGTGCCACGGCAGGGAAGGTGCGAGTCCCCGAGATGAGGCTGGGAGGCACCTGCCTCCCAGTTCCTAAGGATCTCAGCACCTGGGGCCTCAACAAACACCCCCAGAACCTCGGGAAGGCACCGGCCCCCGGCGACCGACTCACCGCTGCCGGGCGGCCTCTGCGAAGAGCCGGGTGGGAGGGCCGCGGGGCCACAGCCGACAAAGGCACGGGGGCAGCAGGGGCAGCATGGCGGCGAGAGGACAGCTGGTGGAAGGAGGCCACAAGGAGAGTGCATGGGGACCAGACTGCGAGCACCCCGGGGGCGGGGGGACGGGGCCCGGCCCCCATCACCGGCGAGGGAAAGCTGGAGCAGGCCCGGAGGACCCAGGCGCAGGTGGGGCCTCCTTGCTCCAGCCCAGACCCCAGCGCCCGGGACCTGTCCTGCCCAGAACCCGGCCCTTCCCCACACCGGCCTCGACGTCTGGACAGCCAGCCGCGAGCTCGGAGACCCCCCTGCCCAACCCGGGAGCCTGGGGGGCGGGCGAAGGAGGAGCCACGCCGAGCCCCGCCTCCGCTGTACTCACGGCCGCCGCCATTTCCTGCGCCGACTTAGGGCCCACCCCACGCCCTCATTGGCTTAGACGACAAGACCACGCCCACCACGCCGATGCCCTGCCCCCGTAACCCATTGGTCTGTGACACCTCGGGCCCGCCCCCGGAGGGCGGAGCCAGGGACGCGCTGAGAGGTGCGGGCATCGACCCGGAAGCGGGCGGCACCGAGGTGACATTTAGGGAGGCTCTTGGCCCAGCTGTCGTCGCACGAGCATGGCTGTCACGCCGCTTTGCAGGGAAACACTTTTCACAGAGCGGTTTCCATCCCATAGTCGACCCGGACCCTGGGCCCTCAGCCCAGCTGGCAGAGGGCAGACCTGAGGCTGGGCTTTCTTTTTCCCACGTCACTTGTCCTGTCTCTCACCCACCCAGGCTCCCCCAGCGGCCCCTCTCCGCCTCGTGGAAACAGCATATGTCAACGGAATCCAAGAATAAAGTCCTTTATTGTCCTTGGAGCTGGCTGTGGTGGTAGGGCTGCGGACCCGAGGGCGACTCAGTGGGGCGTCCCTGGCCGCGGTTGTAGAGGAAGATGGCGCCTTTGGCGGAGGGGCAGAGCTCGGCCCACATTTCAGTCTCCTGCAGCCTCCGCACCCTCTGTGGGGAGGCAGAGATGCAGACGTCTAGCTGTCAGGGCTCTTGCAGGGGCTGTGCCCAGAACCCCTGAGCCTCAGAGCCCTCTGCACCGTACAGCCCCCATTGAGACATGTAAAGAGGCTGAACAGGTCCCTGGCCCCCTCCCGCGGGCTTCGGGCATCCCCAGTGAGGCCTGTGGCTCTGGAGAAAAGCTCTGAGAGATTGGGGAGCCCCGTCTGACCTCCCCCCGACTCCCACAGACATGCATCACCAGGCCTCTGCAAGTCCCAACCCCAGCTCCTAGGCCAAGCCAGACGTTGCCACCTCGCACCTGTGTCTCCACAAAGATAATGCCCGTGGACTCGTGGGCCTCCGGTCCCCCACTCATGTAGTGCTTCCTCACCTGCTCAGAAGTCAGGCTGCACCTGGGTAAGACATGGGGATGGCCTGCTGGGTGCCCAGTCCCAGGAGGGTCCCTGTGGAGCCCCAGCTGCCTCAGCCATGCCCCTCAACCCACACCACCTACCCCAGGACCCGGGACCCTATCCCCCAGAGCTCACTCACTGGACGTAGAACTCGGCACTGGCACGGCCCGCACTGGTCTCATTGCGTGCGATGCCCAGTAACAGCGGTTGGCTCAGGGTGAGCAGTGGCAGGTTCACCTGGGGCCAGGTCCCACCTGTCAGTGCTTGCTGCCCAGAGCCCTGCCCCTCTCCGTGGAGACACGCATGCATTACCCTTGTGTAGCATTTTACAGATGGGAAAACCAGACCAGAGAATAAATAATTTGCCCAGAGTCCCCAAGGAAAACCGATCAATCAGCTTCCAGTTGCTTCTCTTTTCAGCAAACCTGGGTGGCGTAGCCAAGACCTTTACGTGTTCCCAGGGTAAAGAGAAAGAACTTGAGGGGCACAGAAATGAGGGCTCGGATTCCACGCCAGCGCGCCCAACTGCAGGGCCAAGTTCCTCCCTCAACGTCTCATGCCTGCAGACCCTCCCACCAGCCCAGATCCAGGTTGATTCTGGCATGTTCTACCACCTCCCTCCCAGCCCCCCACCCCATCCTGGCCACCCTCACTCACCTCATCACTTATCTCCTGGAGGACACTGGAGAAGAGCTCACGCACCACCAGCTCCCCCGGGAGGTCCTTGTGCAGGGGGACCTTGTCACCAGGGCACAGGGCCTGGGAGAGGTGAGGCTCAGCTCCTGCCCCCACGTCTTCCAGCCCTGCCTCCCCCGATACTCCCGGCCCTGAGGGCCTGTCTGTGTACGGTGTAAGAGTGCTGGTGGCCCCTGACCCAGGCCCTCCTTTTCCAGGTGGGCAACCAGAGTCCTGCTGGGTCCTAGCCCCCATCCCCTCGCTCCTCACAGATCTGGGGAAGGGTCCGTGAGGAGGCTGAAGGGTGGCCTTGAGCAGAGACCTTCACAAGTACCAGGCCAACTCCTCCTCTGAGGGATGAGGAAACAACGCTGAGCTGTCTGGGTCTTGGTGCCTTTGCACCCAGCCTGGCATCTCACCTGAGGCTCAGGGTGCCCACCAGGCACGTCCACCAGCCCAGGGGCTTCGGCCACCCGCTGAGAGCGGCGCAGGAAGACGAGAAAGTCATCGGCGGTGGCCAGGGCGGCACCCACCCCCAGGGGGTCTGCCAGGTAGGCTTGCTTGTTACCCCAGTCGGCAGCCCCCTGCTGCCGCAGCCAGGCAGCTGAGCTGGCCCAGTTGGTGCCCAGGAAGTCTCGGTAGGAAGTCAGGCCCAGGTGCAGGAGCAGCTGTGGCCCCTGCGAGCCAGCGGGCGCCAGGGACGCCGAGTGCAGGCGGAACTTGGGAGCATCAAACAGCCAGGGCTGGGCCTGGCGCCGGCTCTCCCAGGCAGCGGCGATGGCTCTGTCCCCTCCTGGCAATGGGCGACGGTCGTAGGCCGGGCTCAGCTCAGCCCGAACTTGATCCTCGGGCAGCCCGCCCGGGGGGCACTGCAGCAGCAGAGACACCTCGGGGTCCATGGTCTGGACAGGGCAGCTCCGGGTAAGGCCACAGTTTGCGCCCCCCTGGGCAGTAAAGTGTCTTATCATCCAGCAGGCGCCCGAGACTCCAGCTGCCAGACGTCCCAGGGACTCCCGGGCACCCCCACCACCCGAGGCCCAGAGTCCAGTCCCCCCTAATGTCCACGTGTCCCAAACCCAGGGGTCAGGGACCCCTCCCAGGGTGCAGACGCTCCAGCCTCCGGCGGGTACCCACCGCCGCTTCGGCCCGCAGTCCCCGCCCCTTTCCCCGAGCGGAAGTGCCCGCCCCTCCTGCCCTGGCTTCTCATTGGCCAGCGTCGGGGCTCGGAGCCCGCGGTGCCGCCGCTCCGCCTGGGGAGTCGGTGAGTTCGCTCGTCCGTCCGGCTCTCCCGCATCTTCGGCCCCGCGATCCGGGATCCGGGATCCGGGATCCGGGACGCCGGCCCCGCCTCCCCGGGCCCGAGCCTGACCCGCGAGCCCGGAGCGCGGGGCTCGGCTCACCCGGGCCCCGTGGCTGACAGCGTGACCTGGGCGGGTCTTGCCTGTTGGGCCTCGGTGTCCCGTCTGCACCAGGGGTTGGGGTGGAACGCGAATCAATGCGCTGAATATGCCCCGGTCCCAGCGCTCCCGTCCCGAGGCTGTGGCTTTCCGGGCGCGTTGGAGTCATGCGAGGTCCTTAACAGTCCCCACTTGCCACTGCGCCCCCAGGTTGGGGCCATGAACTCTGGGGAGAGGAAGCTGGAAGCAGCAGGGCCCAGAGGCGGAAGGGCTCGCAGACCCCGGGAACAGGTGCGCCCCTGCCACCCTCACTCCCCATGCCCGGTGGAAGGGGCGGTAAGGGACCCGAGCCCTGGCGCCCTGGGAAATGCCGGTGGGGGGTCTGGGGGTCGGGTGGGGTGGTGGTGGTGGTGTCATACTGTTCTCTGGAGAGCATGGGGACTCCTCTCCCTCTGGGCTCCCCCTGGGGCAGGGCACTCAGAGTTCCGGGTGGGCAGCAGGACGGGCTCGCCGCGGGGACCAGGAGCCACCTCTGAACTCTTACAGGACCGCGACGTGCAGCTGTCCAAGGCTCTGTCCTATGCCCTGCGCCACGGGGCCCTGAAGCTGGGGCTGCCCCTGGGGGCCGGTAAGTGAGGGTCTGGGAGGCTGCGGTAGAGAGGGCTCCAGCGCAGGGAACAGGGCCAGCCTGCCTGCGACTGCTCTCCCCCAGGGCTCTCTCCACAGCCCCATAGGGCACACAGGCCGCACCCCTCCATTTACCGGGAAGACCCAGAGCCCAAGATCATTTCTGGGGCCAACTGGGGGAGGAGCCTCTTTCGGCCAGGCCTGCGACCCAAAAACATCCCAAAGGTGGGCACAGGGTGGGGGGATGGCGGGGCAAGTGAGGCTTATTGAGTACCACTTTGAGTCAAGTACTGTGCTAAAGGAGTCACTTTATCTTTTTTTTTTTATATATATTTTATTGATTTTTTACAGAGAGGAAGGGAGAGAGATAGAGAGTTAGAAACATCGATGAGAGAGAAACATCGATCAGCTGCCTCCTGCACATCTCCTACTGGGGATATGCCCGCAACCCAGGTACATGCCCTTGACCGGAATCGAACCTGGGACCTTTCAGTCCGCAGGCTGACGCTCTATCCACTGAGCCAAACCGGTTTTGGCCACTTTATCTTTTTTTAAAAAAATATTTTTATTGATTTCAGAGAGGAAGGGAGAGGGAGAGAGAGATAGAAACATCAATGATGAGAGAGAATCATGGATCGGCTGCCTCCTGCACATCCCGCACTGGGAATCGAGCCCGCAACCCAAGCATGTGCCTTGACTGGAATTGAACCCAGGACCCTTCAGTCCGCAGGCCGGCGCTCTATCCACTGAGCCACACCAGCCAGGACAGGGTCACTTTATCTTTGTGACCCTCTATGAGGCAGATGCTATTCCCTTGAACCCTTGTGATCCCCAAGCCCAGGCTCTGCTCTGGTTGTGTCTCCCCTGTGAGCTCTGGCTCAGGCCCAAGCAAGTTCAACTCCTGAGCTCCCCGTCTGCCCGCAGGCGGCTTTGTGCCCCTGGGCGCCCTCCTGCAGCTGCCCCAGTTCCGCAGCTTCTCAGCGGAAGATGTGCAGCGTGTGGTGGACACCAATGGGAAGCAGCGGTTCGCCCTGCAGCCAGGGGACCCCAGCACCGGCCCTCTCATCCGGGCCAATCAGGGTCACTCCCTGCAGGTGGGGCTAACGGGACACGTGGGAGAGGCAGGTGGGACCCCTGCCTGTGAGGGGGTCTCACTGCTGGCCATCCCCCCGCCCGTGCCAGGTCCCTGAGTTGGAGCTGATGCCCCTGGAGACCCCGCGGGACCTGCCCCCGATGCTGGTCCATGGCACATTCTGGCAGCACTGGCCCTCCATCCGGCTCAAGGGCCTGTCCTGCCGCGGAAGGACTCACATCCACTTGGCCACAGGACTGCCTGGGGACCCTGGTGTCATCAGTGGTCAGTGTCCCCGCCCCCAGCTCTCCCACCCACTCTCTCCTCCCAGGTCCCTCCAGAGGTCCAAAGCCACCCCATACCCTGTATGCAGCAGTACCCCCTTTTCCTCACTGAGTCCAGGACCCCAGCCTGCCCGTGTGTGATAACTGCAACCCCAGATGCCCCAGGCCCCAGCTCCGGTTGTCCCTACAGGCATGCGGCCAAACTGCCAAGTGGCCGTGCTCATCAATGGGCCCCTGGCCCTGGCAGGTGAGTGCGGATGTAGCAGGGCTGCCCTAGGCCTTCAGAGAGGGCCTGAGTCACAGCTCTGGCTCTGTCTGCAGATGGAATTTCCTTCTTCCGCTCTGCGAACGGGGTGATCCTGACTCCCGGAAACGCTGATGGCTTCCTGCTTCCCAAGTACTTCAAGGAGGCCCTGCAGCTACGGCCTACCCGTGAGAACCTCCACGCCACCCTGTTCTTTGGGTCTGAAGCCTGTGTCCTCTGCCAACCCCAGGCTGACTTAGGTCTCCCTTTCTCTAACCAAGTCCTCTCGATCTCAGGAAAACCCCTCTCCTTGGCTGGTGATGAAGAAACAGAGTGTCAGAGTGGCCCCCAGCACAGCTCCAGAGGAAGAAGGATGAGCCAACAATAAAATATTTATTAATAAAGGAAATGTAGAAAGATTTTTTTTTAAAATATATTTTATTGATTTTTTACAGAGAGGAAGGGAGAGAGATAGAGAGTTAGAAACATCGATGAGAGAGAAACATCGATCAGCTGCCTCCTGCACATCTCCTACTGGGGATATGCCCGCAACCCAGGTACATGCCTCTGACCGGAACCGAACCTGGGACCTTTCAGTCCGCAGGCCGATGCTCCATCCACTGAGCCAAACCGGTTTTGGCAAGAAAGATTTTTAAAAAAAACAAAAACCCTCCAGTTTGAAACCATCAGTTATTATCCTGTGGCTGCAGCTAGCCTTCCTGTGGGCTCAGGGGCTACAACCAGGCCAGGGGTGCTGCTCCCGGCCACTCAGACGAGGGAAGGGTGGTGCTGCAGAGCTCAGGACCGGCCTCCCCAGCCGGGGGGATGCAGAGTCTGGCCCAGCCGGGTCCCTGGTCTGCACAAAGCCAGTGACCGTGCGGATGTGCCCAGCTCGGTGCGTGGAGAGGGTGTGGGCAGTGAGTCCCAGCGAGTGTGGGCTTAGCAGTGGCCATGGCGGTGGTGAGTGGCAGAGGGCAGTAAGACGGGCCTCAGAAGGCCTCGTGGCCGCCTGTGAGCTGCAGGAAGAGGTCCTCGTCCAGCTCCTCCCCTCGGGCCCGCTCCCGAGTTGACAGGAAAATGTAGCCCCCTATGTACTCGTGCACAATGCGGCAGCTGGCAGACACGCAGCTGAAAGCCACGTTGATGTGTTCGTCAAACTCGATGGCCACCTGCAGGGCGGGCAGTCAGAGGGGCTGGTGGGGTGGGATAGGGAGCACCCAGGCCCTGCCCCGCTGGGTCTGGCCCGGCCCCTCCCCGCCCCCCACCCTCACGCGGGCCCACCTGCCGGATGTCCCAGTTGACATTCCACTGGCGCATGTTGCTGAAGCGCCAGGTCTTGACCACGTCGCCCACGGCCAGGTCGATGCGGATCAGTCGGTTGTTGGCAATGCCCAGGATCTCATCTTTCCTGCTGCCCTTGAACCTGGTCCCCAGGAGGACAGATGTGAGCAAGGGCCTCCCCCCCCCCGCCCCCCCCCCCCCCCCCCCCGCGCGCCTGCCCAGACAGCCTGGTGCGGTGCTCAGGAGTGGGTTGTGCAAGGAAGTCATTTAGGTTCTCTGACCTCAAGTTCCTCATCTGGAAAGTGGGAGTTAACCAATGCAATAATTATAATAACGTTTAGCAGCGTCAGCAAATACTCTATGCCTTTAAATAACTTTTTTTGCCCGGCTGGCGTGGCTCAGTGGTTGAGCTTCTAACTATGAACCAGGAAGTCACAGTTCGATTCCCAGTCAGGGCATGTACCCAGTAGGAGGCGTTCAGGAGGCAGCCGATCAATGGTTTTCTCTCATCATTGAGAAAATTTTCTCTCCCTCTCCTCCCTTCCTCTCTGAAATCAAGAAAAAATATTTATTTGCATGAGTAACTTTTTTGTATCATCTGTTGCCTCGATCATATCTTCGCAGGCTTGGAAATGGGCAGGGGCACTCCCTGTCCCGGCAGCCACGCTGGCCCCGTCCCACAGACCAGCTCCCAGCAGTCGGGAGAGGGAAGGGTCCGCGGCAGAGCCGGACGGAGCTGGTCTCCTGTTCTCCTGGCCTGCTCTCTCTCTGTGTTTGCTGTGGGGGTGCAGGATGGGTGGGGCACAGGGGGTGCCCTCAGTCAGCTCTGCCCACAGAGACCAGGAAGGGAGGTTCAGGGTGAGGGTGGAGAGGACCGGCTGGGGCTCTTACTTGACTATGAAGTAGGAGATACCGAAGTCAGGCAGGGACTGCCAGGCCTGGATGAAGCGCAGCTGGGCCTCGGACAGCGGGAGCTGGGCCACGTTCTGGTGGGCTTCCAGGATCCGGGGGGTGAGCTGTGGGGCCACACTGGTGAGGGGCATCCAACGTCCCCGCGGCCCCTGGCTGCCCCCACCAGCTGAGCTAGGGCAGGGGCAGTGCCCACAGTGCGCCCCAGAGTGCACCCTCTCACCGCTCATCACCTATGAGCTGAGCCAGGCCCGGAGGTGGACGTGGGCAGCTGGACCGTGCCCCCCTCTCCTCTGGGAGGGGACCAGCGCAGTGTCTCAGGGACGCGGGGGGAGAGGAATGAGTGAGCACATGGCTTTGCAGGGGAAAGCTCGGTGGAGGTCCCGGGGCCCGAGGTGGCCAGGTAAATGCTGTGGCCATTCCCACTGCCCACGCCCTCTGGCACCTGTTTGGCCTTGAACTTGCGCTGGAAGCGGGGGGCGACCAGGCCGTATGGGTTGAGGCCCTCCGCGGAGGCGTCCGGGCCCTGGGGCTGGCTGCCCGGGCCCCCGGTGCCCGCCCGCTGCAGGCTGAGGAAGGCCAGGATGCCCTGCACCTCGCTGGCGTAGCTGCTGTCCGCCATGGTGCGGCCCTTGGAGGCCAGGCGGCAGCCAGCCATCCAGCGGGCGTACTGCTGCTCCTGGGGGTGGGGGGGGGCAGGTCAGGGCCTGGCCGGGCTCTGGGTCAGCCCGCTGCCCCCTCCCGCCTCCGCCCGGCCCGGGCCCTGCGGCCTCACATCCTGGCACCGCAGGTAGAGCTCACTCATGCCCTCAGGCGAGGGCACCAGGAGTTTGATGCAGAATTTCTGGCCGGAGACGTTGACATCCGGGACCACCTCACAGCCTGGAGGGAGAAGGGCCGGGTTAGAAGGCCGGAGAGGGGACCCTGCCGGAGAGGCCCCGGGGCCAGTGCCAGCGGCACAGCGGCCTGTGCACAGGGCGTCCTCCCTGGCACTCGGAGGAACGGGGTGCACCCCCGGCCAGCCCCTCACTCGCCCTTGAGGTTGAGCTGCTGAATGGGGTCCCCCGGGGCTTCGTCCTGGCTCTTGTAGTAGGACAGCGTGGTCTCCTTGAACACCACCCAGTGCTGGCGGTACCCTTTCAGGGTCAGCTTCCGGGGCCTGGGGGGAGGCGGGGTCAGAGGCCACCTTCCTCCTCTCTCCACGCTGCCCCCGCCCCCCGCGGGGCTGCCAACTCTGCCCCCCACTCACCGCAAGATGCGGAGATGGTCCTTCAGCTCCGGGATGGCGGTGAGGCTGTCCTGGGGAGGAGAGGAGTCAGCGGGCCTGGCTCCGGCCTGACCCTGACCCGCCCTGACCGAGCCCCTCTCACCAGCACATCCGTGCGCGCCGAGCCCTCCAGCTTCACCTCCAGGTTGCTCAGGGCTGCGTCGAGGTCGTCCAGCCCCGGGTCCGCGCCCGCGGGCTCACTCACCTCCCCGCTCTGCGACAGCTTGTTGATGTGGTACTGGGTGGGGCGCATGGCCAGGGCGGGCTCAATGGGCAGCCCATCCGCCCAGCCCGGCCCTGAGCAGGGCTTCCCTGGAGATGGGGCCCCCACCTGGAGGACCCTTTCTGCCCCGGGCCTGGCCTGCACCCCTGCCACCCCGGGCCCCGGCCGCCTGGCACCTGCAGGGCTGCGAACACCATCATCTCCTCCTCCGTGCAGTCAATCTCCTCCAGCAGCAGGTCCCACCGCGCCTGCTCGTACAGCTGGGTCAGCCGCACCGGGTCTGTCTGCAGCCATGGGGGGGGGGGGGATTGGTCAGGTGTCAAGTGCCCTGAGCACCCTGGGCCCAGCCCCTGGAGCCTCAGCCCTCAGCCCTGCCCTCGGTGCTGTGGCAGCTCGCTGAGCGGCCCCACATGGGCAGACGATCCCAACCCAGCCTCACAGCCTGCCTGCCCCATCGGCCCAGGTCACTGGCACCTTTCCCCCTCAGAACTTTTGCTGAGGGCAGAAGGGGGACCGAGTAAACCAATCAATAAATAGGTAAAGTGACCCAAGAGTGTGATAAGAGCTATAAACAAAATAGCTGCCAGAAAAGAAAAGAAAAAAGAAAAGAAAAGAAAAAAGAAAAGAAAAGAAAAGAAAAGAAAAGAAAAGAAAAGAAAAGAAAAAAGAAAAGAGCTGCCAAGGGTTGGCTCAGTCGCGCCTCCATTGGGAGGCGTGCAAGAGGCAGTCGATCAATGTTTCTCATTGATGTTTCTTTCTCTCTCCCTCTCCCTGCCCCTCTCTCTAAAAAATAAATAAAAACATTAAAAAAAGATGTTAATTGTACAAGAAATATAAATCAAAGTATATTAAAATTAGGAACTTTACCAAAATAAGCCATTAATGTGCTCGCTTTGGCAGCACATATATAAAATTAACCATTAGGAGAATGAAAAGGCAAGGCTCAGAGTGGAAAAATATATTCATATTGATCTGACAAGGTGCTCATATACCAAATACGTACAGAACTACAAAGCAGTATGAAAAAGACAGGGAAGTCAACATAAAAATTGGGGGGAAAACTTGAACAGAAACTTCACAGAAGAGGATTTCCAAGTGGCTAAGGGCCAAATGAAAAAAGGCTCAGCTTGATTAGTCCTCAGGGAAATGTAAATGAAAGCCACATCAAAAGCAGGTCCCTGGTTGTTTGGGATCAGGTGTGGGAGGAGGAATGGCTACAAGTGGGCACTAGAGAACCTTGTGGGTGACGGAAATGTTCTAAAATTGGACTGTGGTGACAGTTACTAAAAATAACCAAACTGAATGCTTACAATGGGTGCCTTTTATGGCACCCAGACAGCGCCTAGAGAATCATATCTCAGTAAAGCTGTTTTAAAAACATATAAATAAGAACCAAGATGAGGGACCTTTACGCACCTACCAGAATGGCCACAGTGGAGAAGACGGGAAATGCCATGGCTGGTGAGGCTGTGGAACCACCCCGCTGCGGGGTGTCAGTTGGTACAACCACTTTGGAAAGCTGTTTACCTACCACAGTGTCTGCCCTGAGACCCAGCAATTCCGCTCTGGGTATGCGCCCTACAGAAATGTGTACCTGGCCCTGGCCGGGTAGCTCAGTTGGTTATAGCATCGTCCCCATACACCAAGGTTGCAGGTTCAATCCCCAGTCAGGGCTCATACAAGAGGCAACCAATGAATGCATCAATAACTGGAATAACAATTCCCTCTCTTTCTCTAAAATCAATCAATATATAACTTAAAAAAAAAAGTTAACTTCCCCATTTCTTAAAGAAAAGAAATGTGTACTTATTTCACCAAAAGACATATGAAATGTCATAGCATTCGTGTTCTTTTTTTTTTTAATATATTTTTTTTATTGGTTTCAGAGAGGAAGGGAGAGGGAGACAGAAACATCAATGATGAGATGGAGTCATTGAATGGCTGCCTCCTGCACGCCCCCTACTGGGGATCAAGCCCACAACCTAGGCCTGTGTCCTTGACCAGAATCAAACTGGAGACCCCTTCAGTCTGCAGGCTGACGCTCTAGCCACTGAGCCAAACCAGCTAAAGCTGTTGCTGTTTTACAAACCTACCAGGACTATTTAAGCCATCCTATATTACTTTAACAAAAATTTAATTAAAAAGATACACAAAAAGAACAACGAAGACCAAATGGATTTTAGATATTAGGCAACAGACCACATGGAGCAGCGATCCCTGAAAAGGGGGAAAGGTGACTCCCCCGATCGCCCCACCCGACGTCCTGGGGAGTTTCTAGGCTGCGGCACGGGGAGGAGGCCCCACACGCAGCTCAGCATCACCCCTGAGCGAGGAGACGTAGCTGAGAGCCAGGGAGTCCGGGGCAGCCAGAGTCACAGGACAGAGGACTGGAGAGGGGACAGTGCCTGCACTGAGAGAGCCTGGGGGTCAGCAGGGGCTCCTCTGGAGTCCTGAGCTGAGAACTGATGAGAGTGTGTGTGTAAGGCCATGACCCGCGGCTGGGGCGGCACATCCACATTCCTAACAGCCAGGCGGAGGACTCGCGTCATCCATGGCGCGTCAGATGCTCGGAAGCCGTTCCCTTTGTGGGGAAGTTAGCCCTGGATTAAAGGCTGCCCTGGTCCTGTCATTAATAGTCAAGCCTGGAAGGATCAAACTGCTCCCAAACATCTTCACTTCCTCCCCAAACGAATTGTATGAATATTGAGAGGGCTGCCCTGGCTGTTTTGGCTCACTGGACAGAGCGTCAGGCGATGAGATGTTCGAACATGGATTGTGATGGTCGCACAACTCTGCGAATAGACTGAAAGCCAGTGGCCTGTACACTTCAAATGGACAAATTACATGATAGGCAGGAGTTATTTCTCAGTGCAGCCTCGTCATCACCGCGGCAACAAGTCTGACCATGTAGTGTGGGCTTTGGCATGTGGAGAAGTGAAAGGCGATACCAGGAGGGAAAGGGAAGTACCCTGGTGTGAGGTTCTCAGACTCCGTGTGAAGCAGTAATATTTCTAGATGGCAATAGTATATGTGTGCTGGTCCCAGCCGGGATGGCTCAGTGGACAGAGCCTTGGCCTTCGGACTGAAGGGTCCCGGGTTCGATTCTGGTCAAGGGCACAGGCCTGGGTTGTAGGCTCGATCCCCAGCGTGGGGCATGCAGGAGGCAGCTGATCAATGATTCTCTCATCATTGATGTTCCTACCTCTCTCTCCCTTTCCCTTCCTCTCTGAAATCAATAAAAATATTTAAAAAAATAGTATCTGTGTGATAACCCCTAAAACAATGGCTGAAAAAAAAAAGCATAGCTAATAAGCTACTATAATAGAGATAAAATGGAATATGAAAATTACTCAATCCAAGAGGGCAGGAGAGGCAAGAGAAGGAGATAAGCAAGTCCCCAGGGGCGGAAGGGGCTGGGAGAGAGGAGGTGGTGAGGATGGAAGGAACTGGGTGGGGGGCGAGGGTGGGAGAGGGACATTGAGGTCACAGTGGGCAGGGCCAGATCCGGCGGGGCCTCGGGGAATGGCAGCTGGGACCAGAGGCAGCCACAGCAGCCTTTGGCCGGTCCCAGGCGCGAGGTGACCTAACCTGTGTTGGCAAGTTCATTCCTGAGCTGTGTGGAGGTGGGAGGCCCTGGGAGGCCCGGAGAGAGTGATGGCCGGACAAAGAGACAAGAGAAGAGCGGGGGGCTTGGGCTTCAGTTCGAGGGAGGATCAGCAGGACACCTGAGGGACGGTGGGAGGGGGGGACCCAGAGTCCCGCTGCCCGCAGGGCCGGAGGGGCCTATGCAGGTACCTGAGCAGAGGTGGCCACTTGGACACGCGAGTCTAGAGCTCGGGGGAGAGAAGTGGGGTGGCTATAAAGAGCACGCAGACGACACTTAAATCCGTAAGACTGGGGATTCCTGGGAGAAGGGGTGAGAGGAGGAGGCAGGGATGGAGCCGGGGGCTCACCAACTCCCAGCGGCCACGGAGGAGGGAAGGATGGCTGAGGAGCTGGCAGGGCAGCGGGAGACACGCGCTTGGGGGTCACGAGTGGCTGAGAAACACGTGGGCAGGAAGTGAGCAGCGCACAGACAGACAGACAGACGGACGAGGCAGGTCGCCTCAGCAGGTGCTCTCCCGGGCGGAGGGTACGAGGAGAGACACCAGGACAGATTTGGACGAGGAGAAGGGGACCAGCGAGCACCCAGGAAAGGCGGGGAACCAGGAGACAGGATTCCGGGGAGAAGGGACACGCAACCCCAAGGCTCTGCAGACAGCGGCCCTGGTTAGAAGTTCTTCAGTGAAGGGGGCAGAGAAGTGGGCGGAGGGAGTGCCTGTGAGCCTTGCAGAGGGACGCATGGCGCCTGGGGGTGGCCAGTGGCGACAGGAGGGCAGGAGCCAGGAGGAGACAGGCGCACTGGCACGGTCGCCTCACTGCCTCCTCCAGGAGGCCTTCCCGGAGCCCGAGCAGGCTTCCCAGGTGCACACACCACTGTCTACACCAGTGATGGAGAACCTATGACATGCGAACTCATTTCTTTGGTTGATTTTTCTTTGTTAAATGGCATTTAAATATATAAAATAAATATCAAAAATATAAGTCTTTGTTTTACTATGGTTGCAAATATCAAAAAATTTCTGTATGTGACCCGGCACCAGACTTAAGTTAGGGTTTTTCAAAATGCTGACACGCCGAGCTCAAAAGGCTCGCCATCACTGGTCTACACGGATGTGGGGTCATTATCTCCCCGATGCCCTCGCGTCCGCCCAGGCCCAGAGTTCATGAACGGGTGTGGATGGACAAATGGACAGAGAGACAGACGCTGACAAGTCTCTGAGACCCCTGACCCTAGGTCCCAGGTCTCACTGACCCAGCCCCGCTCCCCCGGCCCGGCCCACCTTGGGATCCAGGTCGAAGAAGCTGTAGTACTTGAAGCGCAGCCAGAGCGTGTCCCCGGCCTTGATGCCCTGCTGCATGAGGCACCGCGATGAGTCCAGCCACCTGGCGGCGAGGCAGGGGTCAGGGCTGAGCCGGGACAGCGCTGGGGCGGGTGGGGGCTGGGCAGGGGCTTGGGGGCGAGCACACACATATAGGGAAGGCCTGGGAACAGGAGGCATGGATCTGGGGTGAGCAGGACACAGAGGGTGGGAGCCCGGGGAGCGGGGCACCTGCTGTGCAGCTGGGTCTTGTCCAGCAGGGAGCTGGGCCGAGGCAGGCGCTGCAGCAGGAGGGGGTCGGGCGGCGGCTGAGGCCGGCTCAGCATGTGGTAGCAGGCCTCCGTCTGGGCGCTGTCGGAGAAGTGGGCTGGCATCCCCCGGAACAACGCAGGTGCCATGCCTGGAGGGCAGGTGGGGGTCAACCAGGCTGGCCCCCCCGCCCCCCTCCCGTCCTGGGCCTCGTGGGCCCGCCCCTGGCCCCCCCAGTCGGTGCTCACCCCCAGCCAGGACGACCTTGGTCAAGTCATAGACCTCCTCCTCCGGCTCCTTCTCCTTCTTCTTCTTCTCCTTCCTCTCAGGAGCCCGGAGCAGGGACAGCTCTTCAGGGTGCCGGATGCCTGCGGGAGCTGGGGCCTCAGCGGGGACCGCGCCCCCCCCCCCATGGCCTCCTGCCCCCTCCCCACATGGGCACTTTGGGGCAGGCCAGCCCTGCAGGCAGGATGGGGACCAGGGTGGCAAGGACAACATGACAGTAGCTGGGCCTGTAAAGGGAGGGGACCAGCCCCCCTGCAGGACCCTTGCAGGGGGACAGGGCAGGGGGTGGGGGAGACTCACTGAGGAGGCGGCAGATGGCGGCCACAGCCTGGAAGAGGGGCTGGGAGAAGCTGGCTCGGAGGCGCAGAGCTCGGCGATTGGGCAGCCGCAGGAGGATGGGCCGGTGCTGGGGCCCGAAGAAGAGGCGGGCGTCGGCCAGGATGCCGTACTTATCCAGCGTCCAGTGGGTCTGCAGCAGCCACTGCTTCTTCTGCTCCCACCAGATGGCGTGGTCCGACCAGTCCTGCTTGCGATCTGCGGCCCGGGAAGCAGGGGCGGGTGAATGTCAGCCTGGAAGGCCTCCCCCAGCGCTGGGCACAGCCTGGGATTCAGAGGCCTGAGGCGATGTGCCCTCCCCTGCCCAGGCCCAGGGCAGGGCCAGGCTGTCAGTCCCACCTCCACAGCCCGCCCTCCTGTCCGTCCTCAGTGCCGACCACCACAGGAGGCTGGCCCCCTGCCTCTGCCCACCCCCACCCGAGGGACCTGCCAAACGTCAGCCCTTGCCCGACAGTCCCTTGTGTGGTGCCTCCGCCTCCAGGAGAGTCCGGCGGCCGTATGACGGCCTGTAGCGCTCCAGGAGTCCCCCCCATCCCGGCCCCCCGGCCTAGGTGCCCAGGTCAGAGCGCTCCTGCCTGACCTCGGCTGGCCTCCCTCCTCCCTGCTGGGGCCCCTCTCCGGACTCAGGAGGGGGCTTCTCCTGTGAGCCCCCTGCCAGGCGGCGGGCAACCTCTCCTGGCCCAGGCCCCACGCTGGCTCCCGTGCTGCCCCGCACTCAGCAGCCGCCACGCTCCAGGAGGCCAGGGGCTGGCGCGGCCCCGCTCAGTGGAGCCGAGGAGTGTCTGAGGCCCTAGGGCCAGTGGTCGGCAAACTCATTAGTCAACAGAGCCAAATATCAACAGAACAACGACTGAAATTTCTTTTGAGAGCCAAATTTTTTAAACTGTATAGGTAGGTACATTGTTATTAACTTAATTAGGGTCCTCCTAAGCTGGCCTTTGCTAAAAATGTCCTCCATCTGATTGAGGTACGTTCGCTGCGGTCGACCCCTTCCAACTCTCCCATCCACACTCGTCTCGTATACTTGTTTCAGATAGACGAGTGTGGATGGGAGAGTTGGAAGGGGTCGACCTCAGCGAACGTACCTCAAAACAATGTACCTCCCTTGCGCTGCGTCTCCCGTCGACCAACCGACCGACGGACCGACCGACACCCCCCACTTCTTCTAACGCCACTTTTTCAAAATAGACTTGCCCAGCCCGAAAACCGACTTCTGCGCATGGCCACGAAGTTTCAATCACACTGTACGTGCACGCCTGCACGTGGTATTTTGTGGAAGAGCCACACTCAAGGGGCCAAAGAGCTGCACGTGGCTGTTTGCCGACCACTGCCCTAGGGGATGAGCAGGGACAGGAGGGTGAGCACAATGTCCCCATTTCAAGGACTCAGAGCTGAAGGACTGCCTCAGAGAGCCCTGCAGTGGGTGGAGGAGTGGCTTCCGTCTGTCTGTCTCCCTGTGTAGGCCTCTGGCTTTGCCATGTGCTGTGCCCGGAGGCCAATCAAGTCTTCACTGCTCAGCCCTGGCTCCCCCCACCCTGCCTGCTGCCGGCTCCTGAGGGACCCCCTGTTCCCAACTTTTACTTCCACAGCCTCCTTGGGCCCTGACTTTGGGAAGCGCCCTCACACCTCAGCCTTTTGGCCGAGCTGTCCTGGGGCCCTGGCCTGTCCCGCTGACCTCCCTCCCAGGAGGCACGTGGTCGGTTGGCTGGGTCTGAGGAGGCCCACGAACCCCGCCCGCAGGCCACATGGCCCCCGGCTGGGCGATCACAGGCCTGCCGTCCAGCCCTGGCTATCGGGGTGTGCCTACTGCCCTTCAGGAAGGGCAGTGCGCACCCCAGCAGGGAAAGGTGATGGATGTCACTGCCCTGCTCCTTTCAATGGCTGAGACCACAGACTGCTCTGCTGCAACTTCCTGTGGGGGCAGGGCCTTCCCACCCAGGCTGCGCCCGTCACCAGCCTATGAGGGCTTCCGCTTGGGGAGGAGGTGTGGGAGCGGAGCCCGCGGGCTCCCCCTGACTCCCCAGGGTGACCCTCCCTCAGCCCAGGCGAGGCCCCTGGAAGTGGAGGAATGGAGGATGTGGCCAGGCCTGCTCCTCGGGGACTTAGCAGAACCAGCTGGAGTGGGAGGGAGTGAGGGAGGGAGGGAAGACAGTGGGAGAGGGGAAGTGGGGGAAATGTCTTTTTTGGAACCAAATGATTAAGCTGGTGCCTGAGTCACGGTGACACCGTTATCTGTCGAGGGCTGTGCAGCGGGACGCAGGGGAGCCGCCCGCGGTGCTGTAGGCACAGGGCGGGCACTCACTGATCTCCTCCACGATCTTCAGGAGCACCCCGCCGATGTGCGACTCCCCCGTGACCCGGAGGGTGACCGACTCAGCCTCGGGATCCTCCTCTCCCACAAACACCCGCAGCTCCCAGGACGAGTCGATGTAGTCCCCGGTGGCCGTCTTCATGCCCGCCATGGCTGCGGTGGCTCTACAGCGGGTGGGGAGGAAGCAAAGTGGGCAAGGCGCTGGGTCTGGTAGGCTGCCTGGGTTCAAGTTGAAGAGGCCCCACGTTGCCCTGGACAGGTGTGTGTGTGTGTGTGTGTGTGTGTGCGTAACCCGCAGGCCAGTACACCATGGCAACAGCGAGACACGGAGTGCTGAGTTGTTCCAGGCAAACCTCAGACCTTCTCGTCATCACCATGGTTAAGCTGCAAAGACCCTCGGAGACCATGTTGTCCAATCCACTCCCATCTTACAGATGGGAAGATTGAGGCCCAGTAAAGAGTAAGAGGGGGCTCACTCAAGATCACCCCGCTTAATGGCAGAGCTGGCACAACCTCCATCTGCTTTCCCAGTTCACACTCACCCCAAGCCCACACGGGCAAGCTGCCACCCTGGAGATGGTTGTAAACCCAGGTCAGAGAATAATTCCAATCCTGGCCCGAAGGTGAGATCCGAACATCCCAGGCCACCCAGTCCGCCTCTCTAGGAAAGTGCGGGCTGCGGCCTGGAGAAGGCCATGGGCCGGGGGCTGGGGAGGAGGGCGGGGAGGAGAGGGGCCCATCTTACCTTGCCTGCAAGAGGCTGGGGCTGCAGGCGGAGCGTTGGAGTGTGAGCCAGCCCTGGCCTCAGCCCGCACACCTGCAGACGACTGGGTGCCTCCTTCCCCTCCGCTTTCTCTTTGGAGCTTCCTTCAGAGGGCAGACCTGGCCTCTTACGCAGGGCGGGCTCAGCCCCTCCCCAGGGCGGGCTGGTGGCTCTGGGTTCAGGAAGCAAACTGTCAGCCACTGCTGAGGGCTACAGGGTGGCCCCGCCTTGGCTCAGTGAGCACAGGAAGCGAGCGAGGAGTGAGGCTGGTCGACCCAATGCCACAAAAGGGTCCCCTCGCGGGGAGGGTTGCTCTGTTCAAGAGAAGCCATCAATTTGTGCTCATGGCCAGGCCCCTGTTGGAAGGTCCCCAGCTTGTCCTGCCTGCAAGGGGCTGGGGCTGCAGGTGGGGGGTTGGAGTGTGAGCCAGTCCTGGCCTCAGCCAGCACACCTGCCGACTGGGTGCCTCCTTCTCCACCCCCTTCTCTTTGGCGCTTCCTTCAGAGGGCAGCCGTCAGGGGGCGGGTGCCTTTGGGCCATGAAACACCACCGGATGCCAAGGAGAGGCATGGAAGTGAAAGGACTGGATCCAGGTTTAGGGCTTGGCGGGCCAAGTCAGCCCAAGACTCCATGTCCCTTATCACCACAAGGGCACCTGAAGAAGGCCTGGGGGAAACAACGTCCTTGCTTTCCTGGCCCCAGTAAGGGCCTCTATTTCCAAACTTGTCCGTCAGAGCTGCTCTGGGAAACAGCTGAGCAGACTGGCCCATCGTTCACAGCCTCCCTGCCCCAGGTGCTCCCCTCCCACCCCAGGTCCCGGAGGCTCACTCCGGTCAAGCTCCTCCCCAAAGGTGACCTCAGGGTCCCTGTAGCCCCACCCTTCCCGCCCGGCCTTGCACTGGGATGAGAGCTTTGGGAGAGCCGCGAGGTGCTGCTGGAACTTGGCCTTTCCAACTTAGGGCTGGAGGGAACTGAACCTGCAGAGACAGTAGCACCAAAGATGCAGACTCCCTGAGGACAGGCTTTCTGAGCTGCCACCCAGGTGGGGAGGGGCGGCGGGGACTCCCAGGGGAAAGCCATTTTATGCAAAGTCAAGGCAGCAGGAAGTACAGCCAGCTGCTGGCCTCAGCGGTTCCTAGCCCAGAAAGCTACTCTGGAGCAAAAGAGGAAGTTTTACTCCTGCCCCAGAAGCAGTCTCAGTCCAAGAGTTTTAGAATTAGTCTGTTGTGACCATGGACAAGTGTAACTAAAACCTACTACTTTAAGCCCAGTTGAGAACAGTGAGCTATTTTAAAAAATATATTTTTATTGATTTCAGAGAGGGAGAGAGCTAGAAACATCAATGATGAGAGAGAATCTTTGATTGGCTGCCTCCCGCACACCCCCTACTGGGAATCAAGCCAGCAACCTGGGCATGTGACCTGATCGGGAATTGAACTGGGACCTCCTGGTTTACAGGTTGATGCTCAACCACTGAGCCACGCCAGCTGGACTCATCATGGATGTTTCTATCCCTCTCCCTTCTACTCTCTAAAGTCAATACAAACATAAAAAAACAAAACCTAAAACTAACATATAGCTTCTGACAGATCTGTTCTCCCCAAAGCAAGTCCTGCAATGGCGGTGGTTTCGGTCGCAGGTGGAACAGTGTTGTCGGAACCCGGCCAGAGTAGGGGTTGACGCCAAGCTCCCTTTCAGCTGTTCACTGAGTGACAGCACCACCTAGTGGCCACCTCGGCAAAGCCGCGGGACCAAGGCAAGCTCACAGGGACCCACGTTAGAAAAAGGCCCTGGTCCTGTCATCAACTCGCACACCTCTCCCCATCCAGGTTGACGCCGGAGGACAGCCACTTAGACTTTTGTTTTTATTTAATGATTGATTTTTAGAGATGTTGATTTGTTGTTCCATTTATTCATTCATTGGTTCTATTTTTTTTAAAAAAACACATTTTTATTGATTTCAGAGAGGAAGAGGGAGAAACATCAATGATGAGAATCACTGATCGGCTGCCTCCTGCATGCCCCCTACTGGGGATTGAGCCCACAACCTGGGCATGTGATTTTGACTAGAAATGAACTTGGGGCCCTTCAGTCCGCAGGCTGACACTATCCAGAGCCAAACCGGCCAGGGCTCGTTGGTTGATTCTTGTATGTGCCCTGACCAAGGATCAAACTCGCCACCTCAGTCCATCAGGACGATGCTCTCACTATCTGAGCTGCCTGGCCAGGGCCCACTTGGAAGTCTTTTGGCAGAAAAATTACTCAAGGACATCACAAGGCATAACCACACCTGACTGGCTTGTTTTATTGGAGAAGGGGACTCGGGGTTAACAATGTGAAGACAGTTGGGACCTGAGGTTGGGAAAAATACCCTCCCTTCCCCATTCATGCCCACTGCCCCAAATAAAAAATAACCAACTATGGGAGGGCAGCTGAGACAGCGACTGGGGACAGGGGACAGACATGGAACTCGAGGGCAGCGGAAGAGACCATGCATGTGCTGGGAGGTCCCAGAGGCAGCGGCTACAGAGTAACGTGGGTACAAGTCTCTGTATCTTCCGCACAGGTCTGTATAAATATATAGAGATAAGCTGTTTGCTTTCCCCCTCTCTCCCTTCTGCTCCGTGCTGCTTGCTGCGGTCCCAGCTCCTCTTTCCACACGAGGACAGAGGGAAGAGGGATGATGAGCAAGTCATCACCGAATGGCGATCAGACCCACATCCATCAGCTTCTGGATCTTCTGTGCTATCACAGGATTCTTTAAGTGTCTAATGAGGAAGAGACAAAGCTTGAAATGAGACTTAACATAAGAGAAGCCTTACTTGTTCTTGGAGCAAGCCCCACTGCACACCCCTTAGAAGGTATCGACTGGAGGTGGTTGAGGACAAGTTCTGGCAGGAGAACTGCAGAGGCCTTCACTGCTATGCAGTCAGAACCTGGCCAGTCCCACTTTATGGGGACAGCTTTAAATGGAGACCATTCTCCCAGCAAAATTGGTCTTTCCAATGAACTATTTAAGCTACCATGACCAACAAAAAGAGGAAGCCCTTCCAGTCCACCTTTAAACTGCCAACCTTTAAAATTTCAAGTAAGAATCACACAATAAATACTCCACCCAGGTTGATCCCATGCGTCCCCAACCTCACGCACGGCCACTGGTTTACCCTTCAAGGCCATCTCCCCAACTCCACTTACTCGCTAAGTGCCTGAGGGTCCTTCTGCATCTGTTCCAGGATGAGCCGCATGGCTGGGTCACTCATGATCTGCTGCACCTCAGGGTCGGCCATGGCCCGTCGTTTCACATCTTCGGGGCTGTCGTGGCGGTTGTACTGGGCCATCATACAGCGCTGGTAACCATCTGCTGCCTCCTGCGTCCCAGCAAAGCCAAAGGGGGAGGGTGTTGGCACAACCTGCCTCTGCCTCAGCAGGTAACTGAGAAGGGCTGACACACACACACCATCAGGCGAGAGGCAAGGATCAGTGAATGACCACGGAAAGACCCGAAGGAGAAGCGGGGGCAGGGGAGAGCTTCCTGGAAGCCAGAAGCAGCCCACCTTACAGTTGGAGTCCAGCTCTAGTGCCTTCTGGTAGACATCCATCGCTTTTGTGTAATCCTTCATTGCTTCTAGGGCAGCTGCTTTCCGTGTATAACCCTTGACTGCAGACAGAAAGGGGAAAGGTGAGGCCTTACCCAAAATGCAGCTCCCAGGGCTGCTTCTCTCAGCCCTTCAAGAACGCCAATGCCCCTCACGCCGTGACGCTAGCTGCTAAACATTACAGCTGCGAGGACACCCAGGCATGTTCTTGCCTTTCAATCTTTGACCAGGATAAAGGGATGGGAAGGGGCAGCACAAAGGCACTTACTGAAGGATGGCTCTAGCTGGATACATTCCTCACAGTCCTAGGAAGAAGAGGCAAAAGGAATTAGGCTCACTCCTTTCATGAGCTACTTTAAGGCAGACTGCTCCTTTGGAATGACAAACTGATCCATCACTCAGAGCCCTTACAAAGGATTCTACTTTTGCTTCTAGTGCTCCTGTCAATTCTGGCATCTGGGTGGATTTAACAGCAGCCACAGCAAAAGGAGGGCAGAGGAGTGAGTTAAGCAACACCACAAGGAACAACAAGTCCACGTTAGGGACCATCCCATCCAAGTGGCCTGGACTTTTCAAAAGGCTGATGACTAAGCATGTGCGCGTGTACACACACACACACACACACACACACACACACACACACACAAAAGCCCTGGCCGTTTCGTTAGAATGTCAGCCATGCACCGAAGGGTCATGAGTTCGAGTCCCAGTCAAGACCATGTATCTGGGTCGCAGGTTCACTCCCTGGTCCTGGTCGGGATATGTGTGGGAGGCAGCCAATCGATGTGTCTCTCTCACATCGCTATTTCTCTCTGCCTCTCCCCCACCCCCTCCCCTTCACTCTCTCTAAAAATCAATGGGTCCGGCCAGTGTGGCTCGGTAGTTGAGCGTTGACCTATGAACCAGGAGGTCACAGTTTGATTCCCAGTCAGGGCACATGCCCAGGTTGCAGGCTCGATCCCCAGTGTGCGATGTGCAGGAGGCAGCCAATCAATGATTCTCTCTCATCATTGATGTTTCTATCTCTCTAGCCCTCTCCCTTCTCTGAAATCAATAAAAATAAAAAAGCCGAAACCGGTTTGGCTCAGTGGATAGAGCGTCGGCCTGCGGACTGGAGGGTCCCAGGTTCAATTCTGGTCAGGGGCATGTGCCTGGGTTGCGGGTATATTCCCGAAAGGAGGTGTGCAGGAGGCAGCTGATCGATGTTTCTCTCTCATCGATGTTTCTAACTCTCTATCTCTCTCCCTTCCTCTCTGTAAAAAATCACTAAAATATATTTAAAAAAAAATAAAATAAAAAAATGAAATCAATGGAAAAAATATCCTCTGGTGAGGATTAACAAAGCAAAACAAAACACACACACACACACACACACAAAAAGAAACAAAAAGCCAAAAGGTGGGGAAGCTTCCAGTTTGAGAAACTAAATAACATGACAACCACATGAAAAGCATGGGCTTTAGAAACTAAAACTTTAAAACATATTTTCAGACAAGTAGAGAAATCTGAATATAGACACAGAGCAGATGGCATTGCAGCCTTAGTTTTGTCATCATCAGGTGCCAGACAGTTAGGGGGCGACCAGGCCGGCAGGGGGGCAGTTAGGGGGTGATCAGGCAGGCTACCAGGTAGCAGGCAGGCAAGTGGTTAGGAGCCAGAGGTCCCGGATTTCGAGAGGGATGCCCAACTGCTGGTTTAGGCCCCATCCCGCAGGGATCAGGCCTAAGTCGGCAGTTGGACATCCCCTGAAGAGAACCAGATTGGAGAGGGTGCAGGCTGGGCTGAGGGACACCCCCCCCCCCCCACGATTCTGTGCACCAGGCCTCTAGTTGTTGAACACGGGTGAAGAATACACTGGTATTCTGTGTATTTTTGTTTGAAACATCTTCAAAATATAAAATTATGTAAAATAGAATGTGCTACGCAGTGTAGTTTTCACAGCTAGGTTTAATTCCTCCTCTTCCACCAAGAAACTTTAAGACCAGAAGTAAATCCATTCACTCTTTCCTTCCGTTTGCATGAGTGGGAAAGTACTGCTGCTCCACCTCACAGGTGACTGATGTCTCTAGGCCACAGACCCAGAAGATAATGGCAGCAAAACCAAACCATCATGGACTCAGGTGTTTCCAGATAGACCACATTTTTTTACCTTCCCACAAAACGCTCCTAGATTGTCTCCTAGAGAAGTTAAAAAATAGCCAGGAGGCACGGAGCAGCTTCTGCTCAAGAGAGCAATGGGGAATAATTTCTCCACAGTGTCGTACGTATTCAAATAACTATTCTCAACGTGACTGAGAACAGCAGACCTGCTAAGCTAAACATCAAAAAGTGAAGAATGGTAAAGCTGCTGTGGAAAATATGGCAGTTCTAAAAAATCAAAACACACAGAACTATCTATACTCCAGCACTTCAACTGTTAAATACGAAAGAACTGAAACTAGGAGCTTGAACAGATAGTGTACACTCATATTCATAAGAGCATTACTCACAATAGCCAAAAACGGAAACATGTATCAACAGATAAATGGATAAACAAAAGGTGGCATATACTTACAATGAAACAGTGTTCAGCCTTAAAGAGGAAAGAAATGCTGATACATTCTATAACATGAACCTTGGCGACATTATGCTAAGTGAAATAAGCCAGATACAAAATAACAAATATTGTTTGGTTCCAGTTACATGAAGTACCTTGAACGATCATATTCATAGAGACAGAAAGTAGAACAGTGGTTGCCAGAAGCTGGGGGAAGGGCAATGGGGAGGATGCAGAATTTCAGTTTGGGAGGATAAAGAGGTCGGTGATGGTTGTACAACAGTATGAATCTACTTGATGCCACTAAATTATACACTCAAAATGTTAAAAAAAGGCAAAACTTAACAAAAGCATATGTGGGGAAGGGTTATGGGGAGATAAAAAAAGATCAGAGGCCAGGTTAGGTGGGAAATGATCCACTTTCCCAAATACTCCCAATCACTAACAACATCATGGGCAGGACCGGAAAAAGATAGGTCCTGTATGGGGATGGGCAAAAGCAGGTTGACAGTTGTTCGAAAATAATACAGGAATTAATAAATAATACAAGAATAAACCGTGTTTTGCACTCACAACTGTCAACTTGCTTTTGCCCATCCCTGTATTCACAAACCTCACACATACACCACCACCATCTTGAATCTATAATCAAAACAAGAACAGCAGCTGAAGTTGATGAAAGTGTGAAAAGAGAACACACACATTACTACACACAGGTCACAAAAATGGCCACTCCACAGACGCTCTCACCTTGAGTGCCAGCTGAAACTCCAGGAGTTTGGTGTAGCAGGCAGCTCGATTGCTGTACAATTTGGCATCTCGTGGGTTCCGTTTGATAGCTTCTGTGTAATGCTTCATGGCTTGGGGATAGTCCCCTGAATAAGGAAAAGAGAAACTTAAAAAAAATGTATAAAGCCACCTGCCCCCAACCAGGGCATATTTACCCTGCAGTTAGCCGAGGCCCAGAAAGCACGTTCACACCACTCTCATCCAAAAGTGCCACCATCCAGGCTGTAGATACCTTTCTGGAAACATTCATTGCCTTTGTTCTTCTCCTCCAAAGCCAGGTCAGGGTTTATGTAGGCCAGCCGCTCTTGCTCCTTTAAGATTTTCTCTGCCTAAGAAAACATAATTCTTGGAATAGTCATTTAAATTCTTAGAAACATAAATATTGGGCTTAAAAAGCCAGATTAGAATTTTAATTTTCAAAGAGTACTGCTGGCAAGATTTAATTTTTGTTTTAAGAATTTTATATCCTCATTTTCAACGTTCATTGTGAAACAGAATGGTATTGACATACACTTGGTCCAAACATATGCCCCATAGGAAAATGGTGCCTGTGTTAATAACACAAGTAATTTTCGACTAGTATTTTTGTGAATACAGTCTCCCACCTACATAATTTATGACAACTGGCATAATACACAACACTCGGGGGATGTAAGAAAAATCTTAAGTTATACATCATTAAGTGATAGGGCAGCGTCATATAATACGACTAGAGACACTACTTAAAAAAATTAAGGTTCATTATTAAATGACAATAAATAAAGTAACAATAGATTAAGAGATAACAAAACAGCCCTTCTTCCCCACCCACCTGTTGGCATTTCTTGAGCACATCTGGTGTTCGGTGCTCTGCCAGAGACTTGTTGTAGAAATGGATGGCATCCTTGTATTTTTCTTCTTTGAAGTAGGAATTGCCAATTCGTGCGTAAGCTCTGACAAAGAGGAAAAAGAACTTGCTAAGGGCAGAGCAGACACAAAGCCAGCCCCTGCAGAGAAAACACATCTACAACTAGAAACAAGGCCCACACCACTGCTCAAGCACTGTGCCCCTCTGACACCTTTTATCTTGACTCCTGTGGCCTCCTTTCCAGCCTGCTATTGACAGATACTGGACGACAGACCACACATTCTGTGGCCAGCAACCCTTCCCCCACGCATTTAAATTAAATCTTGGACATTCAAACCTCTGAACCACACAAGTACTCCAGAAGATCGAGTGTACCTGGCGATCTGTCGGTAGTCTTCCCGGTTTTCTCGCCCCACTTCAATGGCCTTCTCACAGAGCTCCCGGCATTTGCTGTAGTCGCCCTTTTCGAAGTACACGGCTGCCAGGCAGGATGGTTAAGAAGAAAGAGTCAGCCCTTGCCTCTCCCTGAGGTCCGCCTAACAACGCACTTGCCCCGCTTCCTGGGCCTCACCTGCTTGATTGGTCAGGTAGGTCATGTTGGTGGGGTCCAGGTCCTTGGCTCTGTCGTAGTGCTTCAAGGCTGTGTCAAAGTCTTTCTTCTTGTAGGCGTCATTGCCCAGCTCCTTTTCTCTCAGTGCCTAGATGAGGTGCGCAGGAAGTTAGTGCCAAGCAAACCTGACCAAGACGGCAGAAAGAGCAAGAGCCTGTGACCTGCCACGGGTACTGAATGGCACCTGCTACACCCAGCTATCGGTTTGAACAGTGAAGTACTAGCTGTTCAAATGAGAAGCTGAGTTTCATCTCTGCTTCCTCTGAAAGTGCCTTTTCCACCTACGCTCCTGGATCTTTGTCAGAAAACAGAGGGCCTCTTCAGGGAAGAGGAAAGCCCTTCAACTTGAATCGCCTTCAAAGAGGACAGCAGAGTTTGTATCAGGTTTGACTGCGAGAGGCTGCACCAAGTCCAGTTTCTGCGTGTGGCTGTCTCAGGTCTCAGCTGTCAGCGAGCAGCAGATGGGCGGTGAGAGGACTAGAAAGGGCTGTACTGGCGGCACGAGTCTTCAGTACAGCTCACTTACCACCCCCACTGTAGGGCCTTTTTTCCAGCTTTGAGACACCCCAAACAACCAATGCTCACCCAGTGAAAGATGCTAAATCTGGCAACAACCTGCTGTTCTCATTTACAAGAAGGGAAATAAAATCATTTAGGCACTTGCCTCCTACTCTGGAAGGCATGCAGCTAAGTGGACAACCTTTAATTACACACTCCGTCCAACCAGAATAAAGAAGCAGAAGCCTAAGGATTGATATAGACAATATTCTTCTGGATCGTGGCAAGGACAAGGATCTCTCACAACTTTACTGGTCTGCCCTGGTCAATATTCAAACCAGCAGAACCACAGTGGCTGTGGGACTATGAAAGGGTAGCTAGCTCCCACAGCCATAAGTCTTTGAGATACACGATTCCTATGAAATCACTTGTACCACTTTAATAAATAATAAGCTTAGCACACACTAAGCACTCAAAAATATACAGCCACCCAAGCTCTATAGATGTTCCCACCTGACATAGCTATGTTGACTGGGTTGTTTACAATTGTATGATAGTAACGAGAGACAAAACGAGACCTGCTTCTTGTTCTCTGGAAGATCCTCTTCCATTGGTTCTGGTTTGGTCTCCTTTTTGGGAGGAGGTGGTGGTGGAGGTGTAGCAACTTCTTCCTCATCATCCATACTGCCCAGATCAAATCCAAGGAGGACGCTGAGAGTAGTCATGATCCGGGGATCTTGCAGTTTCCTAGTACAAAAGGAAAAGTAACAAGCATTCTTCCCCACAACTGACCTTTAAATTACCACTTACTGCGAAAGCTCAGACTACTGTATACAAAAGCTTCTCACCCATCAAAAGAGTGCTAGATTCTGTACTTATGAGTTACAACTGGGAAATATTCAACCCTTCAAAAATCCATCTAAAATGAGGTAACAGAGGTAGATTTATTTCTTGAGTCAGCAGATATAGAACTGAGTTATATGTATACTTCATCTGATTTCAGAAGTCGGAGAAGTTCAGAGAGACAGATACTAGTATAAGATTTACAGATACCTCTTTACACCTTACATTCTTTTTCTTTCTTTTTAAAATATATCTTTATTGATTTCAGAGAGGAAGGGAGAGGAAGAGAAAGATGGAAACATCAATGATGGAAGAGAACCATTGATTGGCTGCCTCCTGCATGCCCCACATTGGGGATTGAGCCTGTAACCCAGGCATGTACCCTGACCAGGAATCAAACCGTGACCTCCTGGTTCATAGGTTGACGCTCATAGGTAGGTATTTTTCTTTAAAAATAAAAATAAATATTATTTATATTTTTAGAGAGGAAGGGAGAGGAAAAGAGAAAGAAACATCCATGCGAGAGCGAGACATCTATTGACTGCCTCCTGCATATCCCCTGACCGGGAATCGAATTAGCAACCTTTTGGTGCATGGAACAACACCCAACCAACTGAGCCACACCGGCCGGAGCCTGACATTCTTTTTAACCTTGAGTTTCCACTTTGATATACCAAACAGCAGGGCTTATGTCTATGGAAAGGATATGGATGGTGTCAGGTCAGAATTGTAGGAGAGCAGTGAAGAGGCATGTGAGGGTTAGAATGAACACTCCAGGTTACGCTGCTTTATGCTCTGCAACCTTTTCTAGAAATACAAACAAATGAAAAACCAACAACTCCTACTGCTCTTTGGGAGAAAAAGCAAAGGCAGAAATCGTGCGGTTGGATCCAGGGAACCCCTCCCATAGGATCCTAGGAAGAAAACATCACGTTCACATCCACTCCCAGAGATTAACCGCTGCCTGAACTTACGTGCCCAGATCGGATGGCTTGTTTCGCAGTTGCTCTATCAGTACCCGGTAGGTAGGATCATTGAGCAGCGCCTTTGTCCTGGGATCGCTCTCCAACTTCTGGTACAGATTGGGCATGTTGAAAGGGTTCATGAATTTCCTCTCTGTTCCAAACAAAGTGCATCGGTTCACTCACGTTACTATGCCCCCATAGCTTACTGACACTTCGGGGGGAAAAGCCTCAAAATTAATCCCACTTTCAAGGTAAGGATTGAAAAAAGGGAAACCGACAGCGTCCATGGTGCTCACCTGCCAACCGGGCCTCCATGTTCTGCAAACCCTCTTTGAGCTGAGGATTATTTGCTTCATGCTTTAAACCCTCCTCATAGGTTTGCTTGGCTTCTTCAAATCGGTTCAAGAACTCAAGAGCTGCTGCTTTTCGAGAATAGCCCTTAAATCAGCACAGACAGACACAAAATTCAGTAATGGGCCACACGAAAACATTACGGGTAATGACGAACTGCATCTATGACAGTGGTCTCCTATGATTATAATAAGGCTAAGAAATTCCTATCACCTAGTGACACTGTAGTCATTCTAAAGTGGTCGGGCAGTGCTTTGCTATTTCTTAAGTAAAGTGAGTGCCGCCTAAGTGTACAGAGTGTATAAAGTCTACAGTCGTGTACAGTAGGTCCTAGGCCTTCACATCCATTCACCCTCCTGCACTGACTCACCCAGAGCAACTTCCAGTCCCGCAGGCTCCATCTGTGGGAAATGCCCTGTACAGGTGCACCATTTTGTATCTTTTCCACTCTGTTACCGCTGCCTATAGTACTCAGCCGAGGAGTGCTAGACCATACAGCCTAGCTGTGCAGGCTCGACCGTCTAGGTTTGGGTAGGTGCACTATGATGCTTGCACAGCAATGAAATCAGTTAATGACTGAGTTCTCAGAATGTATCCCTGTTAAGAGATGCATGACCAGCCTTAGTCTGTTTGGCTCAATGGATAGAGCATCTGCTTGTGGAACAAGGGCACATACCTCAGTTGCAGGCTTCTCCCCAGCCTGGGCCCTGGTCAGGGTCCGAGCAGGAGGCAACCAATCGATGTGTTTCTCTCACATTGCTATATCTCTCTTTCCCTCTCTCTTCCACTCTCTGTAAAAATCAATGGAAAGATATCCTCGGCGAGGATTAAAAAAAAAGATGCATGACCAGCCTAGTCGACAAGGTTCAGTGGTTGAGCATCAACCTATGAACCAGGAGGTCACAGTTCAATTCTGTCGGGACACATGCCCAGGTTGTGAGCTAGATCCCCAGTATTGGGCTTGTAGGAGGCACTGATCAATGATTCTCTCTCATCATTGATGTTTCTATCTCTCTCTCCTTCTCCCTTCCTCTCTGAAATCAATATATATTAAAAAAAAAAAAAAAAAGCTGCCGAACTGGTTTGGCTCAGTGGATAGAGCGTCGGCCTGTGGACTGAAGGGTCCCAGGTTCGATTCCGGTCAAGGGCATGTACCTTGGTTGCAGGCACATACCTACTGGGGGGCGTGCAGGAGGCAGCTGATCGATGTTTCTCTCTCATCGACGTTTCTAACTCTCTATCCCTCTCCCTTCCTCTCTGTAAAAAATCAATAAAATATATTTTTTAAAAAAAACACCACAAAAAAGCAAACAAACAAAAAAGAGATGCAAGACTGTAAAGGATACTTAAGAGGTAAATCCAGAAAGTGAACTCAAAAGAATCTGTGAATCTATTTTACATTTCATGGAACAAAATGGGCATTCATGTGAAGGCAAAAAACAAACAAACAAAAACCAAAACCAGGAAGAGGAGCAGGATATAATGCCATGATGGACACTTAAAGAATCCAGCCAACTATCAAAGAGGCACACCCTACCCACCCCAATTCATCTTTTTAAAATATATATATATATCTTATTCATTTTTACAGAGAGGAAGGGAGAGGGATAGAGAGTTAGAAACATCGATGAGAGAGAAACATCGATCAGTTGCTTCCTGCACGCCCCCTGTTGGGGATCGAGCCTGCAATCAAAGTACATGCCCTTGACCGGAATCGAACCTGAAACCCTTCTTCAGTTCGAGGCTGATGCTCTATCCACTGAACCAAACCTGTTAGGGCCCAATTCATCTTATAGCCAAGTGTTGCCAGTTTCTTAGGCAGCATTTTCTTTCTCAGTAGTTCAAAAAAAAATAAGACATGTCTTAACAATTGATAGTACCTCAGATGTGATGAAATATGCTATTACTCTGAGGAACATACTTTAAATGGGTAATAAACTACTATACTAGTCTATTGGGCTAGGCACTGAGCCAGGTCAGGAGGGCATGATACTTAAGGACTGCACACCAAGGGCATTTCTGGGAAGCCCAAAGAACCCCCACCCAACCACAGCTCACCTTGCCCCAGTCAGGCTTTAAGTCAACCGTTTTGCAGCCATCTTCGTAGGCCTTCTGGTAGTCGCCTTTCTTGGCGTAGGCTGCCGAGCGGTTGCTGTAGAGCACATGGTTGTGGGGATCGAGCTTGATGGCTTCGGAATAGCACTGTAATGCGTCGTTGATGTTGCCGGCACTCAGGGCCTTGTTGCCCTTCTCTTTCAGCTCATTTACCTGAGGAGGCAGGGAGCCACAATACGTTTATTTAGTCCCAACACTTAGGTGCTGCTCATTCTTTGCTGCAGTTACACACAAAGGGTTACTTTACAGATCAGAAGAGAGAAATCATAGATCAATTCATTTATATGTCCCAGCAAGAAAAAAGTAACCAGGCAGAAGCCCGACACATTGCTCTCCACTAGCTCCCAGGTGGATTATTAAGACCTCTGGCCACTCTTCTGAGTCTCTACTTCGAGCTGATGAAGCCACTCTAGGGCATATTCATGAGTTCCTGTCACGCAAAAAAAATTCAGTTGCATAGATTTCCAAAGAGTCCCAACGATAAACTAAGCACAGACCCGGTCACTCCGCACAGGAAGGGGCCATTAGGAAGGAAGTGGAGCGAGAGGGCGCTAAAGGCTTTAGGAGGCTTCTCCAGGAGCACTGAGATGCTCCCCATGATCAGAGAAAAATCTACACATTTCCATTTACGTGTGGTAACCTATCACAACATGGGAGACCGATGCTTTGTTCTTTAATAGGTAAAGGCAGCCCCGCCCCCAACCAGGCTTTGCCATGCTTAAATATTAATATATTAAGTGGATAAAACATGACTGGTGGTTGAATCCCCGTCCGCTCGCACATGCAGAATGGAAGCAAAGAAGTACATTAAAGGTTTGAAAAAGTGCGTGGCCTTGGCTTTCAGAGCAGGGGCGAAGGAAAGGGGCTTCTCCTATTAGAAAGGGAGGGCGGCCCCTTAAAGGCAAACACACCCACTGAGCTAAAGCTGTCCTTGGTTACGACGTCATTACCTACCATCACCCATGACCCAGCATACTGATGCAACGAAGAATTCTGGGAAGGGAAATGATTTTGGAACTCTGAGGCACACCAGCTGGGAACCTCCATCAGAAGGAATGTAGAGAGAACCTCAAAGTGAAAACAGGCAGGAGGCCACCAAATTTAAGCAAACAAGGGATAAAAATCTTAGAACCCAGGATGGCGGCCAAAAGTTAAACCTCAACTCAACTAGTAACAAGTAGCTGGGAGCAGCTTGGCGGAGTTACTGCCTGTTCTACACACCATCATTTTCCAAATGGAGTGCTGTACCGTCAGTCAGCAAATAAAGTGTATAGGTCATGATCAGCACCTGAAAAGATCAAGTGGAACAGAAAATACCAGCATGTAGCCCACATAACATTAAGTGCTATTTTGTTAAATGTATTAAATGGTTGTATGTATGTACTGGGTTAAATGTAAAAAGAGTATCACTAGATTTTATTTGAAAGGTACTATATTTACTTAATACAAATTTGGACACTCAAATTTCCCTAAAATTGATATGTGAATCTCAAAGTTGAAAATGAAAACAAAAGGTGGAGAAGTCACATTTATTTTCAGGAATGGGTTTAAGACAATAAATTTTATTTAAAAACAAACAAACATTTCTATTGATTTCAGAGAGAAGGGAGAGAGAGAGAAACATCAATGATGAGAGAATTGATTGGCTGCCTCCTGCACACCCACACCGGGTATAGAGCCTGCAGCCGGGTATGTGCCCTGACCGGGAATGGAAGCGACCTCCTGGTTCTTAGGTCCTCGCTCACCCACTGAGTCAAGCCGTTGAACTAAGCCAGACAACAGTTTCTAACAATACCTGAAACTAAAATGCCAGGTCAAGTCCTGCCTGGGTAGCTCAGTTGGTTAGAGCATCATCCCAATATGCCAAGGTTGTGGGTTTGATCCCTGGTCAGGGCACATGCCAATAAAAAAAGAACCTCCTGCCCTAGCTGGTTTGGCTCAGTGGATAGAGCGTTGGCCTGCGAAATGAAAGGTCCCAGGTTCGATTCTGACCAAGGGCACATGCCAGGGTTGTGGGTTCGATCTCTGGTGGGGGACTTGCAGGAGGCAGCCAATCCATGATTCTCTCTCATCATGGATGTTTCTCTCTCTCTCTCTCTCTCTCTCTCTCTCTCTCTCCCTTCCTCTCTGAAATCAATAAAAACATATTAAAAAAAATACTAAAAAAAAAAAAAGGCCAGGTCATTTGCACAATTGCCAGGGTAAATTTGTAATCCCACATTTAGTCAGACATTCATTTACAATCTACCTGTACACAGACTTCTGTAAATGGCAGTGTGATTTTATTCCCTCTCCCCCCAAAATTCATTTTACTTTGGTAAACGCAGGGTAACGAAAACTTTTTAAAATTTAACAGAATGATGTGTCTCTCATTCCAGAAACGGCCTGTCTATACCACAGCCTACTTATTCCCAGACAGAATTTAATCACCACCAGGGTGAACAAAGTTAAACGTCCCCGTCCCGCTTTAATATTCCGCTTTAATTGAGCAAAGAGACCCGAGATGTGACCAAAGGAACAACGGCTACCCTGCAGCAAAAGGTTCAGCTCCGTGGATCGCACCAAAAATACGAGCCATGTGCCCCTCCGGATCCATCACTGCGGCTCAGTGGCAGCTTCGGACGGAACGGAACCGCCGTGGGCCTTTCACAACCTTCAAGCCACGGGGGATACAACGAGGACACGGGGCGCCCCCAGCTCCGACCCGCCCCCCGCCCCCCAATGCTGAGCAGAGAGGCCAAGGACTGGCTTGGTGCTGCTCATCCACACAACCTAAATTTTCACAGCGACGCCCTCCTCCCCGTGTAATTAGAAACCGACCTTTCAGAGCTGTCTGTCCTCGGTTACTAGTCTAGAATCACACACACAAGGAAAAAAAAAGAAAGGCGAGGAGGGGGAGGGCCGCACATGTATGTGTGAAAGCCCGGCGGGGACGCGTTCGCTCCAAGGACTTTGGCGGCTCCCTCCCCTTCGCTGCACCGGGCGGAGAAGTCGGCCTGCTGCTCGCCATGCCTTCACGCCGCACTCTTCCACCCCGGGTTTCAGACACAGAAAAGCGGCTTATTTCCCCCAAATGGCCACTGAGCCCCTCAGCGCCTTCCAGCGTGTCCGTCCCCGCTGCCTGCCTGCCTCCAAGTTTACTGTGGCCAAGTCCTGGGGGCCCCCGTGGTCGGCATTCTCTCGTCCGTCCCCCAGAAGCCGAGTTCCCCGATGTGGAACCGACCCTCGCCCGCCTCCATCCCTCCCGGAGCCCGGGCTCTACCTCCCACCCCCCGCTTAGCCCAGGGCCACTTCCCGGGAGGCCTCCGGGACCCGGCCGCAGGCCCCTCTCGCCGTGGCGGGCCGGACTCACGCCGACCTGTCGTCTACCCTCGGCTCTGCTCGCCGAGTCGGGAAGCGACCGACACCGAGTGGACCCGGCGCTCCCCGCGGCCCGGCCTCGCTCCACCGCTCACCGCCCGCCGGCCGCGGCCCTCACGCCCTCGCCTTTCTCGCTGCTCCGCTGGCCCAGCCCTCCGCCCCGATCGGGTGCCCGCCCGGCCTGTCCACCCGCGCGGCCTGGCCTGGGCCGGTCCCGGAGCGGTCCTTGGGCCTCAGCCTGCCCCTCCTTCTTCACCTGCTCCATAGCCCAGTCCGGAACCCGGTAGAATCGACTCCGTCGGCTCCGCGTTCCCAACCGCACGCGCCGCCTTCTGGAACCTACTAGAAGCTGCCGGGACCCCCGGATCCCGCCCCTTCCCCGTCTGCTCACTGGTCACGCTCCTCTAAGGGCTTTGTATGCTTCTTTACTATTGGTTTAAAGCCTAGCCCATCACCTCCGCTTCTCTTTCATTGGACAGCAGGGAGTAATCCCCTTGGCCCTGCCTCCAAGGCGCCCCGGGATTGGGCGCTCCCAAATAGGCCCCGTCCACCGTAGACTGCCCGATTGGAGGGCGGGTCAGAAATCTGCGACAGCGATTGGTTACTTGCTCCGCTAATCGTGGCCCCGCTGGCCGCGCCCATTGGTCCTGTTCTTTCTGGAAATTTCCACATTTCCCATTGGGCTGACAGACTTCATGACAGAAACGCCTTCAGAGGAAAAAAAAAAATTCAATTGGGCGGAGAGTTGCCAGCACTTTGCGCTGATAGGTTCTCACCGCTGCCCTTCTAAGGGAGCCCGTAGCGACAGCCCTCCTTTGCCGCGGTGGCTCCGGGAGCCGGCGGGCTGTGGGGGACGCCGGGCTTCCGGGCCGCTTCCCGCCTCCGGCTGCTGCGGTCCGGCCTATGACTCGCGCGTCCCCAGCGCAGAGAGCCCCAGTCTCTCGCCTGTGCTTCGGGCTCTCGGGGGACCCAGTGGTGAGGGTGACCGTCAGGGGCGGCCCCTACCCGGAGCCCAGCTGTTCGGGTCTGAATGTTCAAAAAGACAGCGCGGCGGGAAAGGCTGGGCCGGGGGAGGGCAGACCCGGGCTCTCACGCCGGCGGGGCCGGTGGCGGCCGAGTCCGCTCCGTGGAGACCCTCGGAACCTCGGGGGTAAAGGGTCGGTCATCTAGGGCCAGGGCTTCCTGTGCAGCGTGTAGACTTACTGGAAGGAGCCACCCCACCTCCATGGTTTGTACGTAAAGGGGCGAAGGAAACAGACCGCAGCGTGGAGGCGGGGGCGGCCCGGGAGCGCCCTAAGCCGCAGCCCACGTGCCAGAGGCAGAGCGGGCACCGAGGGAGCGACAGGAAGGGCTCGGAGCTGGAAGGATGGGCCTGCGGACTCTCACTGCTGCTTTTGCACCTGGGCCTGTGCGGAGTCCATGGAACAGAGGAGCCGCTGGGGCCTGGAGAGGAGACCTGGGTCCGGCTCGATCGCCGTTCTCTTTGGCTAATGCCATCCCTTCCCAGGGTGGCACGTGTCCTCTATGCCAACAGCCTGACCGCCCGGCTGGCTTGACATTGCGGCCAAAGTCACCGCAGATTCACGTGGCTGCCACCTCCCTCCCTCGCGGAACCCTGGGCGGCTTCAGATCGGGCTCAGGGCCGTCTAACTCGGCAGGCCTGCGTTTCCCACCCTTTTTCCTGTCCGCCACCTTCAGCACAGACCTCCAGCCACACGGACCCCTCCTTCCCCGAACTAGCTGGGCTCCTGGGCTCCTGGGCGCTGGGCCCGCCTCCGAGCTGCTCCCGCTCCCGCTGCCGGTTCCCGGGCCACCAGCTCTGCCGGGTTTACCTCGTGTCTCTCTGGCTGAGATGGGCCGTCAAGGTTCCATGGCAACTGGCCCCAAACAAACACTGATTTCTGGCCACCTGTTCCCTGCTTTCTCAGCACCCTGGGCCACCCACGTGTCCCCGTCACAGACCAGTGCCTGGGAGGTAGCACCACAGTCTGTGAGGTCCAGAAGGGCCTTGGGTTTGTTTTCCTTTATCCTGGGTTCCAGCTGCATTGCAGTGTCTGGCACGGTGGCATTCATCAATCCATCAAACATGGAATGCCCTGTTATGTGTCAGGTGTAATTGTGGGCGTTACAGGAAGTGCAGTGAACAAAACGGACAGAAATCCGTTTTCATGGTGATTGTTAGTGAAGGAGACAAACCTAAGAGTTTATGTAGTGTACCTGCACAGGCGCAGTAGAGAAACATGTCGGGGACAGGGTGCCAGGAGCGCTGGGTGAGGGGCCAGGGCAAACCTCAGTGAGAAGCTAACATTTGAGAAAACACACAGGGAAGTGGGATGATGAGAAGTCTGGGGAAGAACTTGGCCGTCAGAGGGAACAGCCGTGCAGAGGTCCTGGGGTAGCAGCTGCCTTGGGGTGGCCAGAATGGAGGCAGCAGGGAAGAGGCAGGCGGAGCCAGGTCCTGCAGGTGGGACATGCTGGCAGAGTCTGAGCTGAAGAGGAACACAATCCATCTCATTTCCTCAGCTCCCTGTAGCTGCTGTGCAGATGAAGAGGGCAAGGGGGGGGGGGGGGGGCAGGGAGAGCCGTGGTGGCGGCTGGGCCAGGGTGGGAGTAAAGGAGGACTGAGAATTGTATTCAGATGCGCTTTGCCAAGCCACCAGGTCCTAGGGATGCACTGGAGGCAGAACGTGAAGGACGGACGAGACAAGGATGGCTCTAAGCCTTTGGCCTGCTAGAGTCTAAGGCTTTTGGCCTCTCTTTCTTCTGCTAAATTTGCCAACAAACAAGACCTTTCCTTTCTTCTTGGCACTTTCTTCAGACCACACTCCTGCTAATCCCACTGCTGTTCCTTAGACCAGCCCTTCCTCTGTCTCTGGTGGCCTTTCCAAGCCTTCCATCATCTCCCCCACAGCCCGTCTCCAGGCTTCTTTCCTGTTCCTCCCTGTGTGACCTGGACACGTGTTTTTATATAGTCCTACTACGTGTGGCGCTCGGCGTGCAGGGGCTCAGCAGTAAAAAAGGCAGCCCACAGGCGCAACTTCTGCTTCCATGGCTCTTGTCTTTTAATGGGAGAGTCAGATGATAAACTCATCAGCTGTGTGACTTCAAGCAACCTACTTGACTTCTCTGTGCTTCAGTTTCTTTCATTTTAAAACGAGATGAGAACGTTTCAATGTCAGATTAGTTGTGAGGATGAAACGATCTGGTATTTGTAAAGCAAGTGGGACAGTGCCTGATGACAGGGTATTTTTCTGTACTTGTTACAGAAAAATAAACGCACAGCCCGGCCAGTGTGGTTCAGTGGCTGAGCATCCACATATGAACCAGGAGGTCACGGTTCGGTTTACGGTCGGGGCACATGCCCTGGTGTCAGGCTCAATCCTAGTAGGGGGCATGTAGGAGGCAGCCAATCAATGATTCTCACCATTGATGTTTCTATCTCCCTTTCCCCTTCCTCTCTGAAAAAAAAAAAAAATATATATATATATATATATACATATATATATATATTTATAAATAAATGCACTGATGAAGATAACTCTAGACTTATAAGGAAAGCAAACGGTAAGGGACAGAGAATAACCAGGGAGGCAGGAAAAGAAGGGGCCCCTAAAGGTGGGTGCATAGTGAAGGCCCCTGAGACCTGGGGGGAGGAGAAGCCAGCCAGGGACGGGGTGCCAGGAAGGGTAACGGAGGGTGCAGGGCTGAACAAGTGTGGAATTTTCAAGGGACCCAAAGACGGCTTTCCTATGCTCTATGACCTTGTCCGTAAAGGGATAATGACGTGCCAGTGACTTCCCGACGTTACTTATGAGGATTAAACGAAATAATCCAAACTCAAGTCCTGTCAGACCTGACACTTATAAAAATGTGAGCCTTCTTCCAGAAAAGAAAAATGCAAATTAAAACACGAGGTATGGCGCTGCAGAAGGGATGCAGACGGGAGGCCCTAAAGCTTAAGCTGAATCAGTGTCATGGTAAAGCCACGTCTGAACAGTGAGAAATGTTCGCTCTCATCATTCCCACCGACCCGGCTTCTCCAGGTTGCTGGCGAACTCGGAGCCCCTGGGTGGGCAGGGGGCAGGGTCCCCTTCCCCGGCTCCCCGGACACCAGCAGCAGCTCCACAGAAGGCGTCCTGGGCGTCACGGTTCAAGTGATTCATGCTGCTATTCCAGTGCCGCCGCTCTCACGGCGGGGAGCAAGGTGGCGAGGGCAGCATTTGTCCACGCGGGCATCCTGGGCGTCCTGGGCGAAGGACAGACCGCAGGGCTCCATGCGTGCGGCCAAGTTCTCTGCAGAGCAAACTTCCCGTGGTAAAGTTCTCCCAAGATCAGGAGAAATAAAACATCTGGACCTCAGGGAGCTGAGCGTGGGGTTAAGGCGTGGAGGTGAGGGGAGGCTTGCAGCTCTGACTTCTGGGGTCTGCAGCACATGGAATTTTTGTCTTTACAGGAACTTTCACTATTGGAGTGGGAATTTGAGGGCCAAGTTCCCTTCCGATTCTGAGAAATTCCTAAAGAATATCTCATTTCCCATTTAACTGAATGATTCTAACTTCCAGCTCTCCCGCTGAGGTAGCATGGGAGCCCTGACTAGCAGGGAGAACGTGTGGGAAATGAAGTGCCACAGAGTTCTGCTCAATTCGGCGAACTTCTATGGAGAGCCAGGCACCGTGCCAGATGCTTCAAGGAATAAAACGGTGTAATTATTATCCAATAAATTATTCAGAGAGCCCCAGAGCCCAGCCTGGGACCTCGCCATCCACCCTGCCTCCCGGAGTGACCTCAGGCAGCCTCGTGGCTATAAATACCGTCTCGATGACTTCCACACTTACATCTTCCGCTCAGATCTTGCACCCAAGTTCCAGGCTGTCCCCCAGATGCCTCCTCGCTGCCTCACCGGGAAGGCCAATGGACTTCCCAATGTGTTCAAATCGGAGCTCCTGACATTCTCCCCCATGTTGCTCCTCCCTTGACGTCCCTCTCATCAGTGGCCTCACCATTCTTGGACGCGTTCAGGCTGGAAACTTTGGAGGCGTCCTTGACTCCTGTCTGTCACAGCCACGTTCAGTTCATCAGCAAACACTGCCAGCTGGACAGACCCCTTCGCAGCTCCCCAGCTATCTCCTAGCTGTGACTGGGAACGGGAGGGAGTGTTGGCTCCCTGAGTTGGTGGGGGGGGGGGGGGGGGAGGCAGTCAGAGTCCGAGGGAATCCGCAGCCTGGCTCTCAGGCCTATCCCGAGAGATGCGAGTTGGGATGGAGAATGAGAGGAGAGCTGCTGTACGCAGGTGACCACCGAGTTGAGCCCCGTGAGGACACTGACGACAACCATGATAGACAGCGGACCAGTGCTCCTGCCAAGGTTAACGGCATCACACACTCTTGCCTCCCTGGACAGAGAAGGGGCCCCCGTCATAACTGAGATAAAATATCCTGACTGCTGGGTAGGATGGGGGCTTGGGGTCAGAATGAGTGGGTCCCAAGGCAGTGGTTCTCAACCAGGGGTGACTTTGCCCACAGGAGACACTTTGCAATGTCCAGAGACTTTTTTTGGTGATAACTTGGAGGGTGGGAGGGCTACCGAGGCCAGGGATGCTGCTGAACAGCCTGGAATGTGCCAGATGGCTCCCCAAATCATTTGGCTCCGACTATAAACAGAACTGAGGCGGGAATGTTAGATGTATCTCTTGCACACCTGAGCTTGGCTGAGGCTTGAGACCGAATCCTGCTACATGACAAGCAGGTTTAAGCTGACCGCAGTGCAGCCCGGTTCAGGGGGTGAGCGTCAACCTATGAACCAGGAGGTCACGGTTCGATTCTCAGTCAGGACACATACCAGGTTGTGGGCTCCATCCCCAGTGTGGGCTGGTGCAGGAGGCGGCCGGTCCATGATTCTCTCTCATCATCGATGTTTCTATCTCTCCCTCTCCCTTCCTCTCTGAAATCAATAAAAAAAATATATATAAATGACCACAGTGCATAAGATGACACCCAGTACCAGGAGAAGGCTGTCAGGGGCACTGCAGGAGAGGGAAGATGGTGCAAATTCGGTGACAACCCCACCCACTGAAAGGTGTGTGTGGTGGGGAAGTTTGTCCCCTCCCCTTGAATTTGGTGGGCCCTGGGACTACGCTGACCAGTACAACACAGGGGTAGTGTTACTGTGCCTGTTTCCAAGCCTTATAACACTGGCAGCGCACACTTCCCATCTTTGGAGCCCGGGGTTGCCATGTAAAAAGTCTGACTGTCCCGAGGTAGCCACGGTTCAAGGAAGCCCAAGCTGCCACGTGGACAGCCCAGCTGTTCACCATCCCAGCCCAGGTGTGTGAGGGAAGCTGTCCTGGACCCTCCAGCCCCACCCAGTCACCACTGAGCCACCGGAGCTGAGGCCGTATGGAGCGGAAGAATCTAGCAGCTCTTAGCGGAGCCTTTTCCTGCTCTTTGGACTCATTCTCTGGGCAGCTCTCAGCGCCGCCTGAACTGACTTGCACTTGTTCACTTGTTGATCAGGTGTCTCCCAGGTTAGACTCTGGGCAGAGCCTACGATTTGTTCACCGCCATGTGCAGTCCCTCTGCCCTGCGTGGTCTGTGACTTTAGTTAGAGGGTGTGAGTGGTAGGCTGCCTGCAGTGATGGCTGTAGTAATTCCTCCTGCCCCTCGATGCCCACCCTTTGCAAGGGGACTGGCTGCGCCTCCCATCAAGAGGTGGAGTCTATATCTCTCTCCAGTCCCTCAGATATAGGCTGGCCTTGCAACCCACTTTGACCAACAGGATGTGATGGCGGTAATATAGTGTGACCTTAGAGCAGCGGTTCTCAACCTGTGGGTCGCGACCCCTTTGGCGGTCGAACGACCCTTTCCCAGGGGTCGCCTAAGACCATCCTGCATATCAGATATTTACATGACGATTCATCACAGTAGCAACATGACAGTTATGAAGCAGCAACGAAAATAATTTTATGGTTGGGTCACAACATGAGGAACTGTATTTAAAGGGCCAGAAGGTTGAGAACCACTGCCTTAGAGTTAGGCCTCAAGGGCATTGCAGCCTGTGGTGTCACCCTCTTGGAGCAGAGCCATGGAGACCATGATGCCATGGAGATGCCCAGTCTAGCCCACTGGAGGGTAAGAGACCACATAGAGCGGGCCTGAGGGGCCTTGCTGACACGAGCATGAGCTGCCAGTCAGTGAGAGAGGCCATCCTGGGCCCCCAGTCCCAGCTGGGTGGTCAGATGACAGCAATCCTGGGAGTGATGCAGGCAAGACCAGCAGATGAACCTTCCAGCTTATCCCAGCCCAGCTGCTGACTCAGCATCCTGGTTGGAACTTTAAGCCAGTAACTTTTCAGTTTAATACATAGCAATAGATAACTTAAACAATATAAAAGGACCCACGTTCAGCTCTGGCCAGTGTTCTCAGTGGTTAGAGTGTCGATCCGTGCACTGGAAGGGTCTCGGGTTCGATTCCCGGTCAAGGGCATGTACCTGGGTTGCAGGTTCAGCCAGGGGCTCTGGTTGGGCACCTATAGGAGGCAACCAATCAATGTGTCTCTCTCACATGATCTTTCTCTCTCCCTCCTAGCCCCCTTCCACTCTCTCTAAAAATCAATGGGAAAAATATTCTCGGATGAGGATTAACAAAAATAAAAAAAATAATAAAAGGACCCAAGTTCATAAACAGCATTAAGAGAACTGATTTACCATATTTATAAGTTTAATCTATTAGGGGATAAGAATTGTTTAACTGATTAGAAAAAAACAGGCTTAGCTTGGGAGGGCACCCTCAGTCCTCCACCCACTCTCTATTTATAAAGGAAAAAAAGAACAAAAAAGAACAAAATGTTTATTACATGTGTCTCTTCTGTTAAGATTTAAAAATATATATATTTTTTACTGATTTCAGAGAGGAAGGGAGAGGGAGAGATAGAAACATCAATGATGAGCTGCCTCCTGCATACCCCCTACTGGGGATCAAGCCCACAACCCAGGCACGTGCCCTTGACTAGAATTGAACCTGAGACCCTTCAGTCCGCAGGACGATGCTCTATCCACTGAGCTAAACCGGCTAGGGCTTTTCTGTTAAGATTTTGAGGTGTTTGAGAGGAATAGCTATTTCAACTCTGTACAATGTAGTTTAAATCTATTAGGGAATTTAGTTACTTAAGTTTGTAATTGGCATTCATTTTTAGAATTTAATCGATTGAAACTGTGAGTTAATTAAATATTTATCAAAGAATAAATGGAAGTATTTGTTCTTATTTTTATACAAACATTAGTAGATTTATAAATAGAAGACTAGATTTGCAAGTTGTATTTGCATGTGTAAGAAAAACTAGTTCTTTTCTTAATTTATAAGTTTAATAAACAGTAGTAATTTTAACAGGAGCAACAGTAAGTAGCTTTTCTCTGCACAAAAGCCCCTCCCTCTCCAATATTAAAATTCCTCAACTGCCAATGCCTGGTGCTACATTCCCACTGGAAGATTTGGCGTACCACACACTTCCATGCCTGTGTTTCTGTGGGTCCCTCGGCCTAAAATAACATCTACCTTCCACACCAGTGGTTCTCAACCTTCCTAATGCCTTGACCCTTTAATACAGTTCCTCATGTTGTGGTAACCCCCAAACATAAAATTATTTTCGTTGCTACTTCATAACTGTAATTTTGCTACTATTATGAATCGTAATGTAAATATCTGATATGCAGGATGTCTTTTCATTGTTGCAAATTGAACATAATTAAAGCATAGTGATTAATCACAAAAACAGTATGTAATTATATATGTGCTTTCCGATGGTCTTAGGTGACCCCTGTGAAAGGGTCGTTTGACCCCCAAAGGGGTCGCGACCCACAGGTTGAGAACCGCTGCTCCACACACACCTTTGGTACCCGGCAAAATTTTACCTTTTCCATAAGGTCCAGCTGAAACTCTCTGAGGCGAGGTCCCGTGGGAATCATGCTTCCATCCACATCCACGCAGGTGTGTGGCCAGGCCTCTCAACTGAAATCACAAACCAAGTCCTGATCCATGGCTTGCTTTTAATTTTATTTAATTTTCTGTGGTTGTTAATCTTCACCCGAGGATATTTTTTTCATTGATTTTTTAGAGAGTGGAAGGGAGAGGGAGAGACACAGAGAGAGAAACATTGATGTGCGAGAGATATATATTAATTGGTTGCCTCTGCACGTGCTCTGGGGCCAGGTCCGAGGATGGAGCCTGCAACCGATGTATGTGCCCTTCACTGGAATCGAACCCGGGACCCTTCAGTCCTCAGGCCAATCCTCTATCCACTGAGCCAAACTGGCTAGGGCTATTTGATTTAATTTTTAAAATTGATTTTAGAGAGAGAGGAGGAGGGAGAGAGACATTGCTTTGTTGTTCCACTTATTCATTGGTTGATTCTTGATGTGCCCTGAGCAGAGTTCAAACCCATAACCTTGGCATATCGGGATGACTGCAAAGAGAAGTGAAGGCTGCAGGTGGAACTCGGCAGACTTTCCATAGGAAGATTGTCGTGGGTTATCCGGGTGGGCCCCAGGTAATCACACACGTCCTGGAAAATGAACCAGGTAAGCAAAAGCGGGGCAGAGGGAAAGGCCGCCCTGGGAGAATGGCCAGAGGCGCACCATCACCTGACAGACCAAGGAATGTGGGTGGTCTCTGGAAGCTGGGAAAGGCAACTTCCCAGGAAGGAACACAGCCCTGCTGACACCTTGATGTCAACCGAGGGAGACCCACGTCAGGCTTCTATCCTACAGAATTTTAAGACCATGTTGCGTTGTTTAAGCTACTCAATGTGCAATAATTAGTTACGGCAGCAACAGAAAACTAATACACAGGGTCACCCACATATTTTAACGAATGAGTGACATCTGTGCAACGCTTTCCAGACCACAGAAGGGAACCAAAAAACCCTGGACGGAAGCCCGGGCTCAACCCTCACAGGCTGTGCTGACCCGGGGCCGGACTTGGCTGCCTGTCTGTGTGGGGAGCAGGGGGGGGGGGGGGGGGCGGTGGGAGCACATGGCGGGTGAGTGGAGGTGGAGCGAATGGACAGCGAGCTAGTGCCCTTACACGGCTGCTGTACCGGGTGCAGGTGGCAAGGCCCTCCTTGCACTGCTGAGTTCTTAGAGAAGCGGCAAGTGGAGAGGTGACCTTGGGCACAGAGGCCTGAGTACCACATCCTGAACTCATCTCACTGGCCTTTCTGGGAGAGGGCACAGGCCTTGCTGGTGGTCCTGGAATGTTGCAGGCCATTGGACCTTCCTTCCTGGCCTCTGACTTTAAAAAAAAAATTTTTTTTTAATTAATTAATTTAAATCCTCACCTGAGGATATTTTTCCACTGATTTTTAGAGAGAGTGGAAGAGCGAGGGAAAGACAGAGAGAAATATCGATGTGAGAGAAACACATCAATTGGTTGCCTCCTGCATGCACCCTGATGAGAATCAAACCGGGACTCTTCCTCCCGCAGGCTGACGCTCTGTCCACTGCGCCACGCAGGCCCCTGACTTTTGATCTCCCCTCTCTGCCCTCACTCCCAAGGCCAATCAGCCCTCCTCCGGCTGGCATGTGTGCCCCTGACCCAGCCCTGTCCAGGGTCATTGCCACACTCAGTGTAGGAGGCCTAAGCATCGGGGCAGGTCTGCAACTAGCCCGACCTGAATGCTGTTTATGTTACACCTCCGGAAGTTGCAAGGGGCCAGTGTACCCCAGGGGGGCAAAGCTGGAACTGGTTGTAAAAATATTCATGATTATATTTACCAAATAGTACTAGTATAGAAAGACATAAAAGTATGTTAAAAATCCATCTTTTATAGTCTTTGTAAAATACTCGGAAAAATATATATTTAAAAAATCACCCCAATTCTTCCCCGGAAAACGTCACTTGGCCCTCAAGTTTCCGACCTTCAAATCCCACTCTGTGCCCCTGCCTCCCGGGCTGCTCTAGATTCCGTCCCGGCCGCTCATCTGCCCGCCCCGGGGCGGAGAGGAGGCGGCAAGTCTGCACGGGGAAAGTCGCCGAACCGGAACCGGTACCTGTTCGCGTCACTTGTCACCTCCCCAAGGGCAGCCCGACCGGGCCTCCCGAAGACTGGGTGCGGGATGGGGTGCGGGGCGGGACCCAGGTGACCCGCGGGGAGACCAGCCGGGGCCCTTGGCAGCAAAACGTTCCGCATGGCGGGGCTAGGCCCAGCTCTCGGAGTTCGGGCAGAGTTGGGTCGGAGCCGCGTGGAGGGCCGAGGGCGGGAGTCTCCTCCGCGGAGCCAGCCCCGAGGAAGGGGCGGGCGGCCGCGCGACCGCCCAGACTCAGAGCCTAACTGGGGGCGGGGCGCCGGGAGGGGCGGGGCGCCGGGAGGGGGCGGGGCCCTGGCGGGCGCGCACGTGTGTAGACGGGGGCGGGGCCCTATCCGGCGGCGGGACTACAAGTCCCAGGGTGCTCAGCGGTTCGGCTGGTTCCTGGCCGCGCGGCCCGCGGACTGGGTGCAGGTCGCCGCGTGCTGGCAGCGCCACCCGGTTCCGGAGTAAATAAGGGGGAGTCTCCCCCGAGCACCGTAATCGGAGTCCCAGTGGGCGGGGAGCCGCTCGCGCCGCCCGCTCATGTCTCTGCGGAGCCGAGTGTCCGGCCGCCTGGCTCAGCTGCGCGCCGCGGGGCAGCTCTTCCGCGCCCCGCGCCCCTGGCCAGGCCCCTCGGCGGGGGCCACGCGGACCCGCAGCAGTGCCTACGGCCCCCGCGCGCGGACCCCGGCGGGAGTTGGGGCTTGGGGGGCGGCGGCGGTGGGGCGGAGAGTCGGGGTGCGCACTTGGGCGCCCCTGGCCATGGCGGCGAAGGTGGACCTGAACACCTCCACCGACTGGAAGGAGGCAAAATGTAAGTGTGAGCAGAGGGGACGCGGGCGAGGGCCGCCCCACGTGGGCTTCCGCGGCTGGACGGCACCCCACCAGCAGCTCTTCCTCCTGAGACCGGTGGAAGTTGAGGCCCCCTATACCCGGGTCAGGACTCCCCCGTTCCCAGCCACGCCTCCCCCCACCCCCCGCGTTCCCAGCCCCACAAACCAGTTCACCTCCACCGGGTCCAGGTCCCCTGTCAGGAGCGGAGTGAAGAAGGTGGCCGTACCCCACTAGAATGGGTCACAGGGCACACCCAGAGGTCCCCCCAGAGGTCCCCCCAGAGATCCTCCAGGACCTACCACCTTGCTCCGTTGTGCAGGAGGGAAACGGAGGCCCAGTGCTTGAGCGGAATAGCCCAAGGTCACTTGGGAGCTGGTGGCAGAGCTGACCTCAGGTTCCCGAACTCCCGGTGTTTTGCATAGTGTGGCTCCTCAGGTGGCAGGGAATGGGCTGAGGGGATCGCCCTCCGGCTGGTGTCCCACCTGGTGGGATCAGATAACCCCAAGGAGTGGCTTCCCAGGGCAGGCCTGTACCCCCTCCACCTCCTCCCCTGTCAGGCCTGCCTCTCTGGGCACGTGGTCTGGTGCCCTTTCGCTCTCATCCCTGGCCTCCTGCCACTTGTTAACAGTCCCTGCCCCATTCCTGGGGACACAGGGCAGAGATGGGGCATTGTGTCTGTGAGGACAGTGACATCACCCCCACAGGACGGGCAGGAGTCCCAGAGCTGGAGTCTGCCCCCCCCCGCCCCCCTCCCGCACAGAGCCAGGAAGGGAGGCAGCCTGACCTGCGGAGCCCCAAATAGCCCAGATGCCAGTGCCAGCTGCCCCTGCCCTTCAGGGTCTGCTCCCTGGGCCCTGGTGGCCATTCCCCGCTGGATCCCCTTTCAAAAGGGCAGGGAACGCAGCTCATTGGCTGCGCCCGCCTGTGGAGGGGCTTTGGCCAATGAGGCTGAGAAGGCAGGCCTTGGGCGGCCACCGTTGGGGGTGTAGGGAGGGCTAGGGAGGGCGTCCTCTCCCGATTGGAGGTAGAGTTTGAGATGATTTACCCTCATCAGGAATTGCTTGGCCTGCGCTGGGATCTTAAAGCGCCTGCAGAAAGCCCTTGACTGTGATCTGTGAGCACAATGAGTGCTTCTATCTATGCCTTCAGCGCTGGCCCCAGAACACCAATCAGGGCAGGGAGCAGGGGGCTGGCAAAGTCCCCCAGCAGGCGACAGCAGAGACACCCCCGGCAGGGGAGTGTCCCACAGGGAGCCTGGCTTCTCTCTCAGGGGACAGTAACGGTAACCCAGGATGGTAGGAAGGAGCTAGGGAGGCCAGGGGCCCGGGCACCAGGCTCAGATCTGCCTCAGTTTTTAGGATTCAGCTCCCTACCACCACCCATTCCTTGGTGCCCCTGTAAACTTCCAGATCTCACGAAGCTGACAGGCTAGGGATTCCCGGGCCCCTGCGGCGTCTCTGTCCCTCTGCTGGGATGTCCACTCCTTCAGTCAGGCCACTTTTACTGAGTGCTGTGTGCAGCACTGTTTGGTGCTGGGGATGGAGCCACGAGTGACACAGGGATGGGCCCTGTCCTCACGGAGCTTCTACTTTGCGGGGAGGAAACTGGTAGAGAATTTGGTCATCCAATGGGACAGTGCCAGGTAAAGGTCAGAAACTACGGCAGATGGGGCTGCCTGAGCTCCAGTGCCCTGTCCGGGGCTTGGGAGGAGGACAGTTGGTCCCAGGTACCCCAGCACCAGGTGTCAGGTCCCCAGCAGGTGTCAGATGGCAGCACAGAGACCTCCATGTGTTTTAGTACCTATTACTGCGTAACCGGTGAGTGGCTTCAACAGCAAGCGTCTCCCTCTCTGATGGTCAGGGCGTGGGAGTGGCTTAGCCGGGTGGTTCTGGCTCAGGGTTCTCGGGAGGCCTGGCGACTTGCTGAGGCCTGGAGTGAGCCGTTCCCAGGTGGCTCACTCACAGGAAATGGCTGTTGGCTAGAGGCCTCAGTTCTTCACCGTGGGGCCTCCACAGAGCTGCTTGAGTGTCCCTACAACATGGCAGCCGGCTTCCCCCAGAGCAGGTGATCCAAGATGGGGAGCGAGAGGAGACCCAGCCGGAAGCCAGAAGCCACAGTGCCTCCTGGTGACCTGGTTTTCCAAGTCGAGCAGCGTGTCTTCTGCCTTATCCCAGGGCGTAGGTCAAGTCTTGGAGTCCAGCCCACATTCCAAGGGAGGGAAATTAGGGTCCCCCTTTGGAAGGGAAGAGGATCAAAGAATTAGGGGCCTGTGTTTAAGACCACCACACTAGGGGTGCTGCCTCAGCTGGACCTGCCTCTGGTTGGGGTCCCAGCTTTGGTCCTTGAAGACCCCATGGGGCAGAGCTGCAGTGACGTAGACCGAGTACACAGACCTTCAGTGTACCGTCAGCGCCTGCATACCCGTATCCAGCCATGCCCCTCAGGCTGATCGATAGGTAGAACATTGCCATCACCCCAGAAGGTTCCTTTGAGACGCTTTCCAATCAATACCCGTTAAAGCTAGTTACTTTTCTATCGGTTCGTTTAGTCCAGCGGTTCTCAACCTGTGGGTCGCCACTCCTTTGGGGGGTCGAACTACCCTTTCACAGGGGTTGCCTAAGACCATCGGAAAGCACATATATAATTACATATTGTTTTTGTGTTGAATCACTATGCTTTGATTATGTTCAATTTGTAACAATGAAATTGGGGGTCACCACAACATGAGGAACTGTATGAAAGGGTCGCGGCATTAGGAAGGTTGAGAACCGCTGGTTTAGTCTCTTGACCTTCGTATGCACAGAGGCACACAGTGTGCCAGCGCCTTTGACTTCCTATCTGCGATTCGTCCTCATTAGTGGTGTGTCAGCAGTTGGCTCTTTTTTCACGGCTGTGTGCTGCCCCGTGGTGTGGATGTCCCGTCCTCCTGTTGACGGGCATGTGGGTTGCCAGTGTTGGGAATGAAGCTGCGTTGAGTATCCTCGTACATGTCTTTGACGGACATGTGTTCTCCCTTCTCTTGGGGACATACCTACACAGGCCTCCAAATGCCCATCTGTGCCTGAGATGGTCCTCTCTTAAAGACTGGTGCACAGCCCTGGGCAGTGTGGCTCAGTTGGTTGGGCATCGTCCTGTGTACCAAAAGGTTGCCCAGGGCACATGCCTGGGTTGCGGATCGATCCCCTGTAGGTGGCGTGCAGGAGGCAGCCAATCAATGTTTTGCTCTCATATCAATGTTTCTTTCCTCCTTTCCTTTCTCTCTAAAAGTCAATAAACTATTTTTTTTTTCCCAAATAAAAGCAGTTAAAAAAGCCTGGTGCATAGTAACCAAACTCACAAGATACTGATGTATAGGTCAGAAGGTTGATGTATGGCTCGAGGTGGGGAATTCTGGCAGGAGGTGTGGAAACCCCGTGCCTGGACGGAGCCCCCTGTCCCTGTGGGGAAGCCATGTGGAAGCCACATCCTAGTCTTAGGTTCGCTCAGCAGGCTACGTTCTCTAACTGGGGAGCTGGTGGGGTGATTTTGGAAGCCGAGCCCTCTGCCCGGGGCCGGCTGGGCAAGCTTCCGCTGGGGGACCGACCCACCAAGGAGCCCTGTTCCTGGCTTGTTCCGGGCTGCAGTCTGCGTGCAGGGTGCCCAGCCCCACGCACGGCCCAGTGCGTCCTCTGGACAGGTGGCCGGTTCTGCCTCGCTCTGGGGCTTCCTCTTCTCTACCCTCAAGGGAACTGCCCGCTTCCAGGGCCCACTCTCCCTCTAGGTAAGTGAGGAGCAACGGACTGGGTCTTCCTGAGGGGGAGACGGTCAGTCTTTTGGGGAGACCTCTGCAGTATCTGACGACATTGGCCAGGTTACTCTCTCTAAATGAATCCCCTCCTGCTCCCCTCAGGTGGTGCCTGTTCCTCGGAAAATTGTAGGAACAGTTGTGCTGGGAGGCAGTTGGGTGTGAAGGGACTCAAGGTCAGGCACCGAGGGCATCTGAGGACTGTCACCACGGGAGGGCCCAGCCTCCAGGAGAGGGGCCTCCGGACTGCAGTGGGGGCAGAGCTGTGTGCGAAAGAGAACGGGCATTGGTGACATCAGACCGGGCACCCCAGCACCTGCTCCCATGCTTCCCGAGCCTCAGTTTCCTCATCTGTGAAATAGGACCAGCAGCACCTGACTTGCAGGTTTTGTAGGCTGCACTGGGATGACATCAAAACCATGTACACGCAGCGGCCCACACGGTGCAAGGAGGGCCCCCCCCCCCCCCCGGGCTTGTCTCCTCTCTGCTGTGCTCTGGCCACGGAGACGCTGAGCTTGAGTACACCTGTCCCTGCCGTGCGGCCAGACGCTGGAGCTTGACCCGCACGTCCTGAGTCCCGTTTCCTCTCCCCGGGGGCTCAAGAAAGCACTCGTGTTCCAGCCTGTGTGCGCGGGGCGGGGCGGGGGCTCCGTCCCACCTGTGGCGCCGCGTCCAGAGTGGATGGTTTATCTGATTCGACTGCTGAGCTGGGACATTTTCCGGGCACACCTGGGGGTGGGGGGCCTTCTCCCCTCTGTCTTTGGAGGAAGTCGCCTTGGCACATCCCAGGTGCGGGGGAGGCGAGGGGCAGGAAAGCCCCGTGGGGCTTCGAGCTTTGACAAGACCCCGCTGCTGGGGGCGGTGAGCCCCGGTGAGAATGGCCCTGCTGCCCTGTTCGCAGAGCCCGGCGTTACCAGCCTGCCCACCTGGCCTTCTCCGGAAGAGGAGCCCCCTCCGCGCCGGCCTGCCCTCCCCTTTCTGAGCAGCGGCTTGCAGGGCGCCACAGAGACTTCTTAAAACACATCATTGAATCCCCGCTCGCCTGCTGCCCTTTATGGCTCTGGCGCAGCCTGCTTCCTCCAGCTCAGAAGCTTTGTCTGGGGTCAGGCCTCCCCATCAAAATTTACTGCAAACGTCTTTCTACAGCACCTGTCTCACTGAGCTGTGAAGTACGCTCGCCTCCAAAACAGAAAGAAAATTAAAACCTGTGTTGTACATCTCTTATCAGAAAAATAAAACTCACTTGTGCTTTAAGTCTGCATCTGTCTTTCGGGCAAAAGGAAATGGACGATGTTATAAATGTGTGGGGCACGTGTCCAGCCGAAGGGCCCCGCTTCTCCCGGGGCGCGTGAGGCGGGCCTGGGTGCCACCGGCGGGAAGTGGCGGTGACCAGGGCACTGGGTGAGAATCGCTGTGTCTTCTCCCTCAGGAGTCAGAGACCAGTGTGTGTAGCTCCTCCCATCAGCCCGGCCGAGACCTGGGGTTGAGGACAGGGTGCCCCCATGCTGGCCTCGAGGGGTGCGTGCTTGGGGACCACGGGCTAGAGGGACAGGCTGACACGTGTCCCCAAGGTTGGCGCCCAGCGCTGGTGGCAGAGCTGGGAGCTCTGGTTGTCTTCCTCTGTCGTCTCTGAGAAAGTGAGGGGGCGTCTTTTGGACTTGGCTGGGGAGGGGCTGTGCAGGCCATGGTCACTCAGGCCATTGGTAGCGGGGAGGGCGGGGATGGGGCAGGAGAGAGTGAGCGCTGGGCCGCATCCTGCCCAGGCCTGCCTGTGGCTGGGCAAGGCTTCTCTGCTTCTTCTGTAAAGGCGGGTGCTGGCATCTGCCAGATGGTGTTGGCTAGGGGACCTGAGCCACCTCCGGGCACCCAGACTGGTTGCACGGGTGCCTGGGGCCGGCCCCGGCCAGAGGGCCTCAGCTCCCGGGTCCTGTGGGCTCAGTCTGGGTCCCTGCTGTCCAGTCTCCATGTCACAGCAGGTGCATTCACTCTGGCGCCGGGTGCAGCTGGCTGGGAGTCCCTGCACGTGGGCGGTGCCAAGGCCTCAGAGGGGGATGTCTTTGGTCACAGTTGTGCAAGATGACAAATATGGGGACCCAGATAATTTAAAAAGCTCCTCTACTCACTGTGCCCCAAGTTGAAAAAAAATCCCCCCCGAATTGTGTCTTGTTTTGTTTTGCTCCCTTGAGTCTTACCCCCTCCAGGCGGGAGTGCTTGTCCCCAGGTGCGTGCTGCCTTTTACCGCTGACACAGCGCTTTCGCCGCCAGCTTCTCAGGCGCAGCCAGCCCAGGCTCCAGGAGGGCTGGCGTGTCCCTGTTCTAGAGACGAGGAAACTGAGGCGCAGAGAGGCCGGGTGCCGCCCATGAACGTGACGCTGGGCGTGGCGAGCCCAAGCCTGTGGGACCGAGAAGCAGGAAGGAGAACCACAGCAGTGGCCTGGCCGGGCCTCTCGTGGGAGCCTTTGTCTCCAGCCCAGCAGATCTAGATCCCTCCCCATTTCTCCGCCCACAGGCTCCCTCCTGCCCCAGGGCTTTGGTACGTGCGGTTCCCTCTGCCCGAAGACTGTTCTCTTAGAAAACCTGTCCTCCACCTCCAGGTCTCAGCTCGCTCGCTCACTGATTCAGCCCGCGACGTTCACACGTGCCCGTGCACTGTGCCAGGTGGTGGGGATCCGGCGTAAACAGGACAGATCCAGTGTGGCCAAGGTCAAGTGAGGAGTGAAGGGTAGTCAGGGAAGGGCTGCTGGGGGGGGGGGGCGCGGGTAGGCAGGGAGGAGGAAGGCCAGGCGGGGGCACAGCCGGTTCAAAGGCCCTGAGGCAGGGCACAGCCTGGCTGGCGGAGGAGCGCAAAGGTGACCTGCTTGGCTGCCTGGCCGAGGTGCAGGGGGCAGAAGGAACTGTATGGGGAGGGCCGCACGGAGGAGGTCAGGGGGAGAGGCAGGCCTTCTACTTGGCCATGGTGAGGACGCGGATTTTGAAATGAGCTTCAAGCAGAGCGATGGCTGCCGACATGTTCCTAAGCTCCCTGGGCTGCTGTGTGAGGAACCGACGATTGCATGGACACGGGGAGTCGCTGGGAGTTGGGGGCTTTGGAGGGGTCTAGGGAGCGACGAGGGAGGCTTGGCTCTGGCAGGGTGAGCAGAGGGCTTGGTTTCGGGGGGACAGCTCAGAAGATGCTGAGGGGCTGGAGGTGCGGCCCTGGGATTACGAGCGTAAAGAAGGTCGGACTGCGAGGCATTGCTGTGAAGACTAGGGAGGGTGTGGATGAAGGAGGAGGGAGAAGGTCCTGAGAAGGCGGCCGGCGAGCCAGGCGGGGTCCAGGGGAGGGGCTTCCTGATGGGGACGAAGGGGCTGGAGGTGCCTAGTGAACAAGGGAGGACAGGACGGGCCACTGCTCTGGGCCCTGTGGCCCGTGGTGCCTCTGACCTTGGCCTTGATGGAGAGGTGGGGCCAGGCCGTCCTGGTTGGAGGAGCATGGGAGGGAGGGAGTGTAGACAGTGGAGGAGGGGGGCAGAGAAACGAGGCCACAGCTGCGGGGCGTGGAATGTGGGGTCGAGGGAGGGCTTTGTTTTAAAAGATGGACCAGCAGAGGGTGTGGAGGGGGAGCTGCCGGAGCTAGTCCTCCGGAAGGTGGGAAGGTGAGCCGGTGGCCTTCACGCCCAGTGACTGAAAGGGAGGACGGGGTGTGGGCGGGGGCGGGGGGTGGGGGGAGGGGGCTTGCTGCTTGGTGGGAGGAGGAGGCAGCACCTGATGGCTGGAGGACGAGTGGGGGAGGCTTGGGAGAGGGGAGATGGAAGAGGGCACCCCCTTCTGAAGCCGCACCTGGATGGGCGGGAGGACAGGCCACCAGGGGGAGGTCAAGAGTTTATTTCTGTGGTTCTCAACCTTCCTAATGCCGCGACCCTTTCATACAGTTCCTCATGTTGTGGTGACCCCCAATTTCATTGTTACAAATTAAACATAATGAAAGCATAGTGATTAATCACAAAAACAACATGTAATTATGTATGTGTTTTCCGATGGTCTTAGGCGACCCCTGTGAAAGGGTCCTTCGACCCCCCAAAGGGGTCTTGACCCACAGGTTGAGAACCACTGGTTTATTTATCTATTTTTTAAAAATATTTTTATTGATTTCCTAGAGAGGAAGGGAGAGGGCGAGATAGAAACATCAATGATGAGAGAGAACCTCCTGCACGCCCCACATTGGGGATCAAGCCCACGCCCCTGAACATGCTGCTCCTGCCCGGGAACCCTTTCCCGTCCTGGCCGCCTCCCTCTCCTCGGAGTCTCCCAGGTCCCCTGGGCTGGGTCCGGGTCCCTGTGCCAGCCCCCAGCGCCTTCCCCGCCCACCTGGACAGCTTGCTGGTGCTGAGCCTGGTCGGCCTGTCTGCTGGGCTGGACTGTGGGTTCTCCAGGGCCAGGGCCAGGTCTGCCTTGGCTGTTGTATCCCCAGCACCAGGTTCAGGACCGGCACTTCGTAGGTGTCTGTGGAAGGGTGGGGCGTGGCTGCCAGAAAGTGGGGTTCTGGTTTGAGCCACGGGTGCTATGAGCCTTTTATAATCGCCCCGCCTTAGAGTTGAGCCGGGCCACGACGGGGGGCCTGCGTCCGTGAGGAGCCGAGGCTTGGAGGCGCCTAGTGACTTTAGCAGGAAAAGGGCACCCAGGGGCCAACCTGTCTTGAATACCTGCCCCTTGCAGCCATCTCCCCAGAAGGCTCCGGGGGGCACCCCCTTCTATCCCACCACTTCCTCGAAGGCAGTGGTTCATTTCCGGAGGATGAGGCCCAGAAATCAGGATTTAAAAAAGATTCCCAGGTGATTCTAATGTGCAGCCAAGGTTGAGAACCACTGCTCTAAGGCCCTCCCACCTCTGCACACTTTCTGGTGCTTTTTGAGTCCCTTGTCTGTGACCTTTGCTGGTTATTGTCCCCCAACCTCCCCATGGTCAGGGGAGACTGCTCCCGCTGGGGAGTGTGTGGTCAGGGCAGTGAGGCTGGGCTGAGCACCTGGGTACCGTGTGGCCTCAGGCCAGCAGGGGGAGCTCACAAGCCACGAGCCTGGACCAGGGCTCAGGAGAGCCGGCTGCTTCTGAGGGGTACTCTGGGCTCCTCTGCCTGGTGCCGCCGCAGGGGAGCTGGCCTGGGCCACCCAGCAGACACCTGTGGGGTGCGGGGAGCTCTCAGCCGGTGCTGGGGGGCTGCTGTAACGGGCAGCAGGCTGCTTGGCTCTGTGGCTCTTTGAGGAGGAAGGCTGTCTTGGCTGCCGGTGTCCTGAGCCTACACACAATGACAATGATGATGTCTGATGGATCATGTAACTGATTGGTAATGTGACCCACTGATGATGTAACTGATTGATCATGTAACTGATTGATCATATAATGGACTGATAATGTAATCAATGGATGATGTAACTGACTGATAATATAATTGATTCATTGTCACCCACCTGCTTGGCCTGAGCATGTGTAAGCTTGAAATTACTCTGCAAGAGGTGTCTTAATCCCCACTGTGTACATGAGGAAATGAGGGGCCTAGAGCTGTGGGCGCAGCTGGAAAGTGGCCGCGTTGGTTTCTGAACTCTGGTCTGTGGGGCGGGAGGGATGTGCTCGGCCTCCCGGGGCCTCAGTTTCCCCTCCTGAACAAAGAGGGCAGGGCAGGTGTTCCAGGGGCCTCCAGACCCGAACACCCAGGTGGAGCCTCTGGGAAGAATGGACTCCCAGGGCTGGTTTTCATCCTGGACGTGGCGAGAGTCCCCAGACCGTGGGGGTGGGGCTGGGGGTGGGGAAGCCCCCTGTCTGCCACCCACCTGCCGGCCTTGACTGTCCTTCCTGCCCGCCCCGCCCCGCCCCGCAGCGTTTCTGAAGGGCCTGAGTGACAAGCAGCGGGAGGAGCACTACTTCTGCCAGGACTTCATCAGGCTGAAGAAGGTCCCCACCTGGAAGGAGACGGCGAAAGGTAGGCCTGCCGGGGGTGGCCCCTGCGACCACACCTCGGGAGAATCTTCCGGACGAGGCCAGGAAGAGTGGCAGCAGCGGGTGCTGAGTGCTTGCTGTGTGCGGGGCACTGTGCATGCGCCACCTCATTTAATTAGTAGCACAGCCTGAGGCGGGTTTGGTTTTTATCCCCATGACATCCTTAGGAGGCTGTGCCCAGACCCACCATCACCTGGCTGTTGAGCCAGGATTTGTGGCTGCGGTGGCGTGGCTTGCGGGGTGCGTGCTGGTGAGCGCCCAGGTCCCGCACAGTGTAGCCCTGGTAACTGGTCACCTGGGCAAGTCACTTAACCCACCCAGGCCTCAATTCCACGTCTGTGAAATGGGGAGGGTGCTGCCAATACTGCACAACATTGCTATAAAGATTCAAGACTGGATGTGTGCTGCACATAGTAGGCGCTTAGTTGTGGGCTGCCGTCACCCGGAATTTCAGTCCCCCCCGGGCCAGCTGCCTCTGGAGGTGGAGGGCGCTGTTCGGGCGCCCAGCCTGTGGGCACTGGGGGCCACTCTGCAGTGACCGGCTCTCTCAGCCTCTGCTTGTTCCAGGCTTGACCGTGAAGGTGGAGGAGCCCAAGTACAAAAAGGACAAGCACCTCAACGAGAAGATCTCCCTGTTCCGCGGCGACATCACCAAGCTGGAGGTGGACGCCATCGTCAACGCCGGTGAGTGGAGGCTCCTGGCTGGCCCGAGCCAGAGACCTGGCGGCCGGTCACCTTCGCTCTGGTCTGCCGTGCCCCGCACGGGGACACCACCGGGCTCCAGCGAGGCCCGGGTGGCCGGAGGAGAGGGCCCGCTGGCGCCACGGGAGCCCGGAGTGTCGGCTGAGTGGATGCCTGTTCCCTTGAAACCCTGACCTCTGTGTCAGGGGCGCCTTGGCTGCGCTGCCTCACGGCTCGGAGACCCATTAGCGGCCGGGAAGAGAGAGCCTGGCTGGAATCGCGCCGGGCTGCGGGCCACCCTTCCAGGAAGGCGGATGCCCTGACCACCGCTTCCTTCCTCCGCCGCCCGCCCCTCACTGTCAGAGCTGGAGCAGGCGGGGAGCTCACAGAGGAAGGGCGGGGGCGGAGGCCCGGTGCCCCAGGCTCAGCTTCCCGTGGTGACTTGCTGGCTTGGCAGTTTATTGTGATGAGTCGGGGAGTCTGCTCTCTGTCCCCCTAGAGGGGGGAGGAAGGTGGCTGCTCTCCCAGGCAGTGGCTGTCTGGCCAAGGTCAGAGCAGGTGTCAAGGGGCGGTCACGTCCAGATGTGCGGGTGGTTCACCCACCCCTCACTCCCTTGCTCGCAGGACGTCACAGCAGGGAGCCCCTTTCTGAGAGCAAGGTTTGGGGACCTGGACAGACTCACAGGGAAACCCTGCAGTCTTCCTCTCACCCTTGGGCTTGTGTCTGACGCCAGGGCTGGCCAGGGAGTGGGGTCGTCGAAGGATTCTGGGGCGTGGTCGTGCCGGTGCTGACTGGCTAAGTGACAGGGCTGCCCGGGGCCTGCTCGTTTGTGGTCCGGGTTGCATTTCTGGCAGCGGCCTCGGTCTGTGTGACCCCCTCTTGATGTCGGCAGGACCGTGCAGTCCCACGGTGCTCCTGCCCCCACGTTGCCGGTCTCGGTACACAGGTGACGAGGCACCCGAGTTCTGACTCCGAGTAGCAGCTGCCTGGGTCACCTCCGAGTTCCTTTTGCTGTTTTGGCTCATTTCCCTGGGCCCCTAGGGTGGCCACGAGGTCTGTGAGTCCATCTGGGGAGCCATGGAGCTAAGACTCGCCAAGCTGGGCCGGCAGATGTCACGGCAGCCCCGAGGAGAAGGGCGTTCTTGCTGCCTCGACCCAGGAGGGGTTGGCTGAGGGCAGGAGGACCACGCCCTGGGGCTGTGGCTGAGGGGACAGTCCCACAGGCCCATGAGGCTGCCCTGCCCAGTGCCCCCCCCTTTCAGTCGCTGGCCAGGGTGTGGGAGGCACCCTGCTGGCACTTTCCATGCTGAGCAGCAGAATGGCCGGAGGGGAAAGTGGGGCATCTTATCAGCTCCTTAGCGGCTGAGTGGGTGGTTGGGGGGCCAGGAGGGAGGGTGGGAGGACCCAGGCAGGGCGTCGGGATGCAGATGGAGCGGGGCTCCGGAGGGCTGCGGAGTGATTAATGGCCCTTCCTGAGTGCCCTGTGCCTGCCAGCCTCCGAGAGCAGCGGCTCTGGCAGCCTCTCGCGCACTCAGAGAGCACTTCGGTCCTGGCTGCATCCGAGTGCACCGGGCTGGGGCGGCAGCGTTTGCACACCTCTCCCCTTTCCTCCGAACCTGCCTGGGCTCCTGCTTCCTCCTCTGCATGGCGGGGGTGGCAGGAAACCCCGCTGTGGGGTGTTGGGGGGCGTGAGGAGCTGATGCTCACGAGCTGTGGTGCACACGCAGTGCCTGGCATGAACCGGGAGCCTCAGCACCTGCCGCTGCTGTCGATGCCACGTCGTTCCTCTGGCGTCGGCCCTGCCCCGGCGGTGAGAAGGGGTGCTGGGTGCCTCCCACAGATGAGCAGCGTTCTCCTCCCTCTGCTGGCCGCAGTTTACCCAGCACCGCTTGGCGAGTTCTCCTGGGATCTCCTTATTTCTAGAAAGAGTCTCACGGCAGGGAGAACCAGAACCTGCCTGGAGCCCCAGGGCATGGCTGAGGCTGGCCCTTGGACTCAGGGAGTCCACACACAGCTTGCACCCGTCCAGGCCATCCGTCCAGGTGTTTGGCCAGCCCTGGTGTTTGGGTGGCCTTGGCGCTGCTGAGACCTCAGGGTCCTAGGAGGTCTTGGCATGGGCCTCATCCCTGGGGCCCTACTATCTTGGCTGAGGCCGCCACTGCCCACCACCAGGGGGCGGCAGAGATCACAGTCCCCACGCCCAGCACCGCCCGTAAATCAGCCTGTTTATTAGCGGAATAAAAAGCCGCGGCATGGAGGGGCTTTTCCGGGCCGCATAAATCTAGTCTGTGCCTCGTGGAACCCATATGTGCTTAATTCATATGTAAAGTTTCAAGCAGGAAGAGAATGCGTGTCCATTAAATTCTATTTGACTTGATTATAATCATTAGCCGTGAATAATTGCTTCTCAGCGCCGGACTGTGGAGCCACCACAATGGGGAAAGGGAGCGAGCGATTTTCCAGGGGTGGAGATGTTCACATTTTTGGTGTTGAAGCCAAGGGCGATGTTGGCTTCATGGGGGTCAGTACCCCCTGGGGACTGGCGGGGTTGGGACGGGGCTGGGGCTCAAGGTCAGTAGCAGAGCTTCTGGGTTTGCGGGGGTGTCTCTTTTTGTCCCCGTGGTCAGAATGGGGGATGGGGAAGGTGCCATCGCTGCCTGGGCTTTGCTCCAGTTGCAGGGACCGTAGAGCGGGAGGCATGGGGAGTTGGGAAGGGCCTATGAAAGAAAGGGTGGTTGGGGCCCCCCAAATCCCTTCCATGCTGAAGAGCCTTGGGGGGGGATATTTCCCCAGCTCTTGGGAAAACCCTGGGGAATCCTTGGAGAGGGCAGGAGCCAGGCGCCCTCCCTGCCTGTGTACCTCACTCCTCCCTGCCCCACAGAGTGACCCCGCCCCGGCCTCTCTCAGGACTTCGGAAAATCACCTTCTGTTTCTGAATGGGTCCCCTGGCACTGGCAGCCCAGGATTGCCTTTTACCCCGCTCGGCGGTATTTGAGATGTGATTGGCGTGTGTGTGTGTGAGTGTGTGGTGTGTGAGGTATGCTACATGGAGGGGTTGCTGGGGCAGAGAGTAGAAGGGGGGCTGCCTGGCCGGTGGAGGGCAGGGCTCGAGGCCACAGGGGCAGGACCAAATCCCCCAAGTCCCCAGACCCAGTGCAGACATCCCGGGACCCTCCTCAGCCCGCTGGCCACGGCCTCCCACGCTCTCTAGCAGCTTGGAGAGCCTTAGGCTCCTGCCATCTGTGCCAGCCACGGCTCCTGCCCACGGGGGCACGCAGCATCCATCTTAATTAAATTGGGCTGCCATGCTGGCAAGACAAGCCAGGGAGTCCCTGCAGGCCCCCGTTCTGGAGCAGAGATTCTGGGGGGCAGTGTCTGGCCTGCGACCTCCAGGCTGTGTCTGGGGAGAACCATGCCTGGCATCTCTTCCAGTTCTGGGGTCTCCACCCCGGGGGTGTCCCGGCTTCTGGAGTGTGTGTCTTGGGGGAGGAGGGCATGACCTTAACCGGGTCGTCTCCATGGGCGGGCTCCTGGCCCCGGCCTCAGGCATAACAGGACAGAGCAGGGATGAAGGCGGTGCTTTGTGCAAAGACAGAAAGAACCTTTCACTTCGAAGGTGTCCCCGGCCAGTGAGTCGGGCCCATGGCACAGAGGCCAGGAGGGGTCCGAATCTCAGCGTTCCTGCTGGCGGCGACGCCGGCGCCCAGGCCCGTCCGTCAGAGCCTCTGTTTCCTCATCTGAAAAATGGGTCATCATTGGCTCATGCCGGTGGCGTGAGGATGATATGAGCTCAGGCTGGTCCCGTGCTGGGCCCCACGCCTGGCACATGGGGAGCCCTCAGGATATTATTGAGGGGAAGTCAAGAGCCAGAGCGACTAAGTAGGATATAATGTGACAGAGTGCTGGAGACAAGGGCTACGCAGAGTGTCCCCACGCGCAGGGACCCATTAATTCTGCCGGGAGGTGGCAGGAGGGGAGGCGGGTCAGGGAGGCCGTGGAGGGGCCGGCCGTGGGCCGGCGTGCAGGCCGGGGCAGCCATGCCTCACAGCGACACGCTGGCCTCCCTGGGAGTTGTAAGCCGCTTATTTATTTAACATAAGGCGTGAAGTGGCGCTCTGTTGCCTGAAGTCCTGGGGCTTTGATTTGTGGTCTGCCAGCGCGTCGTGCCCTCCTGCAGCCCAAGTCAGCCAAACTCCCGCCTCATCCCGCTGCGGCCGGCAGGGCCCCCAGGAGCCCGGCCCCCGCGCTGTCCCTGGGCCACCGCTCGGAGTCAGTGATTTAGAGACCGCCTTGATGGACTAGCAAGCAGGGCCCGGGGACGCCGACTGCCTTGTGGGAAGCGATCTGACGCTAAACTGTCGCCGTAAATCGCTTTATCTGTCACTTCAGATTTAAATGTGTTTGCTGAGGCTCGCCTCCACCGCCAGCGGCAACCTCTCCGCAGCGGGCAGGGAGCGCGGGGGCGGGTGGGAACCTGTGGGCAGCTGTGGATCTTGCTGGGCCCTGTCCCCTGGGGAGCACAGGGTGCGGGCTGGCCCTTCCTTGGTGCTGACCCCTCAGTGCCCATCCGAGGCATCTGTAAGGCAGGCGGGACTATGAGCCCCATTTTCGGTGCCAGACCAAGGCTCAGAAGAAGAGATAACACCTCGGCTTGGAATTTGAACTCACGTATGACCTTTCCTTCGTTCGGCAGATGTGTGTGGTGGGCCTGTTGTGTACCAGGCACTAGGGAAGGCCCTGGGCTACAGGAGACACAACCTCTAGTCCAAAATTTGGGATAGGACATGTGAATGGCAAGGAACAGCAATGTGTATGAGGGATGGGAGTCCTGCCTGCAGGTGGTGGAGGGTGGGAGGCAAGCAGGAAGCCTGCCTGGAGGAGGAGGCGCTCAAGCCAAGAAGGGGGAAGCTGAGTCGGAAGTTGGACAAGGGCACTCCAAGGGCAGAGGAGAGTGCTGACAGGGAGGGTGAGGTGGGTGGGATTGGGGAAGCTCCGAGGTCCTTGGAATGAGCTACGGCACGTCCTGAGCTGAGGGTCTCCCTCCAGGTCTAGGCTGTATTCACACCCCAGGTCACCTCTCCTGGACTCCTGGGGTTACATCAGCCCCACGGTGTCAGCGGGGAAACAGGCTCAGAGACATGAAGCGTCTTGCTGAAGGACATACAGCTGAACAGCAGTGGTGCTGGGAGGGGAGGCTCTCCGGACTCCACAGCCTCCAGGAAATCCTTTGTTTTGGAGGGTGGGTGGGAACACCTCTTCTTTATTCTGGTTGAAAAGTTGGTCCCCAGAGTGGGTGTAACCCCACTGCAGGGGATGGGGAAGTAGGGCCGTTTGGCACAGCAGGTGGCCAGTGCAGAAAAGATGGGACCGCCATCTGGGTGCAGGTTCGTTGGTCTCTCGAGGCCTTGCAGTGGCTCCCACCCATACAGCCTGCTTGGCAGTGCTGTGTCCCAGCCCCTGTCCCCAGCGTGCCCCACTGAGAGCCCCTGCTTCTGGGCTGGGGCAGCTTGTTTCCGAGTGTCCCCTCTGGGCCGGGGCTGCCCCCAGACCGCACATGTCGCCTCACTTTCCCCATTTTACAGATGAGGAGACTGAGGCACGCACAGAACCATCGCGCTGGTAAAAGGCACAGCCAGGAATCTAACCCTCCCCTTTGGGGCTTGCCGATAGGACCAGGTTTGCTTCTGCAGAGGCTCCCTGTGGTCCCAGCGAGGGGGGAGGGGTACAGTCCATCCGGAAAGCCACCCGGGAGGCCTGGGGGCAGGAGGCCCCTCCCCACATTAGAAGGTGGCCAGGCCTCACCTGCACCGCTGCTGGCGGAGGGCGGCTGGTTTCCACAAGGTCGGGAAGCGGTTACGTAAATTCATAAATGATGGATTCCTCCTGAATTATTGAGATCCCCTGAGCTCTCACAGGGCCTGGCCCTCAGAGCCGAGCTTTGGCGGGTGGGTGGGACTCGCGGACCCTGGAGGCTCCTCCATCCCCAGGTCTTCTGCGGAGCCTCCCATCAGCCAAGGCCTTCCTGTCCTTCCACAGGGAGGTGAGGGGGCCTGTGCCCTGGGCCCATGACCCTCAGCTTGGGTCTCAATAGACGTTTGTTGAATGGAGGAGAGATCGAGGCCTTTGAGAGTCTGTCAGATGGTGGGAGGGGCTGGGGAGCCAGTGACTCCTCTGGGCCCCTCCTCTTGCCCCCGCCCAGACTCCACCCCACGCCCCCTTGGGGGTCACAGAAGTCAGGGCTGGAAGAGCCAATGCTTCTTACAGATGAGGACAGAGGTGGACGCGTGTGTGAGGTGTGCGGCTCAGGGACACGGGGCTTGGTGACACGGTGTCTGCCCCCCAGGCGTCCGCAGTCTCAGAGAGGGACGGTGACCTGCTCAGGGCCTTCCGGAGTCCCTGCACTGGCTCTTTCTCCTTGGCCTTTTCTCCCATCAGGACAGACCGTGGTCAGGGAACACCTCTTAGGGCCCTGCTATCGCCCCCCCCCCCCCATCCCCAGCGGCTGCCCAGCTCCCCTGTCCTTGAGCCCGTGTGCCCTCAGCGCCTGCACCTGTGTGCCCGCCTGTGTCCCCGAAGTGCTCTCCACCCCGAGCACTGAGCTGAGGAGGCCAGAGCTTGTGGGAATGTGTGTGTTTTGAAATTAATGGAGACTATTAAATTGGCCAAGCGTGAAAAGGGCTGGATCGGTAGCCCTTGGCTTGTTCTCCGGAACGATCCGCCAGCGCTTGGCGAAGGGCTGCCGAGTCGGCTTCAGGCCTCCCCAGCTCTCCTGCCCATTTAGCAGAAGGGCCCCGTGTCCCAGGAGTGACGGGGTCTGGCGCAGCGCGTCGAGGCCACCCAGGAGCGGGGGTTCCCTTTTCTCCCCCTCGGCACCCAGCTCTGTCCAGACGACGAGGTTTAGAGGGGGGTTGGATCTGCCCTCTCCAGACCCCTCGGGTGGGCTCACCCACATGCCAGACCCTGACCCAGGGCCTCCAGGTGAGGTCTGGCCTGGGCCCAGCTCGGAGGCCTCTGAGATACCACGGGGCTTAAAGAGAGTCAGCGGATCCAGCCCTGTTTCCTTCCCTCCCAATTCCCAGCTGTGTGTCAGCTGTGTGACCTTGGGCAAGTCACTTACCCTCTCTGAGCCTCAGTTTCCTCCTCTGTAAATGGGGATAAGCATGCACTGTGGGGATAACCAGGCCCTGGGGTTGCTGTGAGTGTGAAAGAAGACAGCTGGTGAGATGCTCAGTACAACGTCTGGGACGAGTAAACCCCTGACAGATGCCAGCTCTGTGCTCGCTGCTGTCGCTGCTGCTCAGAGGACTGCTCACGCCCTTGGACGGGGCCTGCTGTGCACCCAGGGCTTGGCTGGGCTGTGACAGGGTTTGGTCCCTCCATTCGCCGAGTAGGCTGAAGGCACCTCCTTCCTGTCCTTTTGATGGTGAATGAACAGCCCAGGGTGGCAGAGAAAGGGGCCCCCTCCTGAGCCCTAGTCTTTTGTATTTGGGGTGTCCTGACTGTGAGGGTGCAGGGCGAGCGGGCCAGGCCCCCCCCCCCACCTCTGCCGTAGGGCCCTCAGTGCCTGCCCTGCCTTCCCTGGCGGAGGGGTGTACGTCCCACAGGAACAGCCTGGGTAGGGCCAGGACGGGGAGCAGGCCCGGGACGCGCCCTCTCCAAGATGCCCATGGCTGAAGTGCTCCCTGGCGGAGCTCCAGGCTGAGCCTGAGCTGCAGAGCCCAGCCGCCCTTCCTCTCCCCTCTTCAGGGTCTTCCTTTGTTTCAGAAGCTCACCTTTTGGGCTCATCTCTTTCATTTGCTAATGATTTGTCCTGATGCTTCCCTGGCACCGTCCCAGGCCCCTTCCCTGCAGTCCTGAGCTGCTGCTCGCTGACGGGCGCAGCTGTCCTGGCAGCCGGGCGGGGCTGGGCTGGAGGGGCTGGTGTGGCCGGCCGGTCTCGGGGCCTCGGGAGCCCAGGGCCATGGCTGCTCACAACACAGACTGAGGTACATCGGTTCCTCGAGGCCTCAGTTCCCACGTGTGCCTGGCCTCGTGGGGGAGTAAGGGACGGACTAAGGAATCTCAGAGGGAAGGGGTGGGGGGCGGGAAGAGATTAACCAGAGATCGTATATGTGTTTATGCGCAACCCATGGACTCGGGCCACAGGGAGGTGAAGGCCTGGGGTGGGGCGGGAGCCGGTGGATGGGGGGCAAAGGGGGGAAATGGAGGAAATCTGTGATGCTCTTAGCAATAAGATACATTTTTACAAAAAAGAGGAAGCGTGAGTTATGCCTGTAATGCCGTGTGCACCGTAGGGGCTCAGTAACGAGAACTGGTTCTCATTAGTGAGGTTCCGTTCCCACCCACAGACCTGTCTGAGGGCGGGCCCCCCGCTGCTCGGTGCCGTGTGTGGACGGGGTCCGGCCCATGCTGCCCATTGCTGGGGGTGGGGGTGGGGCGAGAACGCCTGCCTAGTAGCTCCTGTGGCCAAGGACCCTTGGGTGGCGTGGGCTGTCCAGGGGCACATGATGGGCAGGGGAGCGGAGGGGAGGGGCGGGGAAACAGCCGCTTATGTCTATTGATGTCGGGAGGCAGAAGCCAGAGAGGACTCTGGAGCCAGGAGCTGGGTGGCTGAGACCTGGGATGTGGACGTGGGAGGCCGTGAGCACAGATGGGACTGAGGGTGGAGGGCATGGTCAGCTGGGCCCCAGGCTGGCACCGCGCATTGGTTCACTCCCCGCCCACCCCCCCAGCTGCACCCGCTCCCAATGGCAACAAGTGGTCCTGGGGCCGCAGCACCCACCCCTGCACCGCTGCTGCCTCGCCGCCCCGGACACTGTAATTGCCATAAAAATAGTAGCTTAGCTGCGCGTAGCATGTGGGGAGTGCGCCGGCTGTCAGCCATTCCCCTGCCAGCAGGGCCCGCGTCTGTTTTATTGTTGCCGCCTGGCTGTATTTCACGATGGCTTAAACACCATCAAACGCCACATCCCTTTTGAAAAGCAAGAGCTGCCTTGCTGAGGATGTTGAGGAGAAACAGGAACATTAAAATCCACGCGGCAAATGGCCCAGCGTTGACACTGGCGACGGGACCTTTGCAGCTTCGACTGTTCAAGGAGCTAAATCCCGCCTGGAAGCCGGCAGGGAACTTGCCCGGGTCGTGGCTGAAGCCTTGGGGTTTGGCAGAGTGGGGACCAGGGGGTCGTAGGCAGGCCCAGGGGCCGATGGACTTCTAGGGGTCACCTGACCGCCGCCTCCTCGGCCTTGACCTTAACTCAGATTCATCCCCCTCCTAACAAGTGGTGCCGAGCAGGGTGCTGGGGTCTGGGGCTCGGGGGTTAGAGTGGGGGCGCACCAGGGGACACAGAGGCTAGGGCTGCGGTGGCCACTTAGGAGCTCCTGTGACCTTGACCACGACATGGCTCTCCTCTGGGCCTCGGTTTCCTCGACTGGAAGCCTGGCAGCGCGACATCCCTTCGCAGGGGATGGCGAGGCTCCAGAGGCCACGTGCACACGCCACGGGCCATTGGAACCCGATAAGTGGCGGCCGTTACCACGGAGAAAGTGGGCGTTTGAGCTGGAATTGATTTTTAAAAAATGTTTAGCCCACCTATTTCCGCTGAAATATAGGTCCAATAAAACCAGGGAGCCGTTAACACAGAAATAAAAGGAAACAAGAGGCCAGGAGGGCGCTGACCGGGGCCCCTCCAAAGGACACGTCATGTGCCCCTGGCCACACCTGGAGCCCGTGGGCCTCCACATCCTTGGCAGGTGCTTTCCAAGCTGCTGGCCTCTCGCTGGGCTCCGGGTTGTGGCCCCCGCTCAGCCCTACCTCCTGCCACTTGAATCTGATGTCTCGTCTGCCAGGGAGGCAGCGTGGCTGCCTTTGTGTTTTATGCTCCACGTGGCTGCTCGGGGCAGCCCGGCTCCCGGAAACTACCCTGGTCTCAACCAGGTCAAAACCAGGCCGAGAAGTCCATCGCCACGGAATACGAAATGTGGCTTTGAGCTTCCTGGCAGCCAGGGCAAAATGTGAAACAAGATGTTAGGTTCTGTAACTCCGCACGTGGGAATCAGTTTAAACAGCAGCTGAACGCCTCTGTCTCGTTCTTTCTGCTCTCTCCCTTGTTCCTCCATTCTCTCCATCGATCACCCTTACCAGGGTTCTTTATTTTCCCTGCAGATGCGTCCTGCCTTGCTCCAGCTCCCCCTCCAGTCTCACTCCCTCACTGCACTCCCCTCACATGGCGTGGCTTCCGCCTCGGGAGGCGCCCTCTGCCCTCTTGTTTGTCGCCATTCATCCCTGTGTCCGTTGGCTGGGTGTCCTGGCCTCTTGCCCCGCCCAGGCCCACTGGGTCTGCCGCTGCACTTTCTCTCCTGTGAGCCAGTGACTAATAAGGGTCCCCCCAGGGGGCCGGCAGAATCCTTCCCTCCTTAATGTGGCAGTTTAAAAATGTGTCACCATTGATTTGAAGAAAAGGCTTGTTCCTGCTGAGAAAAGCGGCCCGGAGATTCGTCTCGCCTTAGGAATCACGCAGGCAGCTGCATAAATTCCAGAACCACTGAGCTCTCCATGCAAATGCTGGCGCAGAGCCCGCAGCCAGTGCTCCTGGGGCTGGCACCCCACTGCCCTCCCCCTCCTGTTCCCGCAGCGACCAAAGGGGGCCCTTCGCAGGGAAGGGGGAGTCCTGGTTGGAAGAGCCTCTCTCTCTACCTCTTTGTAGCTAGTTAAGCCGGAGCTGAGCACGTGGCTAATGCCTTGTCGTGACATGTTTTAATCCTGAAGGAGGATGAGTGGCTTCCCGGAGGGGCTCCTGACAGCCAGCCGAGTGCCCCCCACACCCGGGGCCTCCCCAGCCCTCGGTGGTGGATCTGCTGGCTGCACAGTGGATCTGCCCTGAGGGTGGGGTTTTACCACCTGGACGCCCTGTCTTCCGACATTTTCCCACCCTGACCTGGAAGCGGCTGGGGGTCATTTGGTCCATCCCCCGACTCCAGCCGGGCCTTCGCCCCTCTGGCTGGTGGGACCTGCCTGCTATATTTTGTCCTCACCGCTGGCCCCTCCCTTGCCCCGCAGCAGCAGACGGCGGTCCCCCTCCACCCCCCCCAGCAACGCTCCGAGCCCAGGACACCCGTCCTCAGATGACCTGGGAGGGCTTTAGCATTCTCGCTTTTCAGGTTGAGGAGCCGTGGCGCAGGGCTGCTGTGGTGACTTGTCTCCAGACAAGCCAGGACACTTGAACCACGTCTGCTCCCTGTGATCTGGGTACTTCCCACCCTGTCACCTTTGAAGGAATGAGTGAGTGCACGAGGGGGGAAGGGCACATGGTAACCACTTACAGTTCTGGGTGTCCTTCCGGTGAGCAGGTGTGGAGTCAGCCCAGGATGGGCAGGTGGCTGTTTGGAGAGCGTAGGGCCCTGGTCCCTTTTGTCATCAGCGGCCACAATGGCCGCCTTGTGGCAGTGCCGTCTGCCCTCCCGGAGGCTGCCCTTAGCCTTGACAGTCTCTATCGCTGTGGCCACAGCCGGCGCCAGGACAGTGGTCTGCAGGCTGCACTGGCTGAGTGAGGGTGGGGAAGGCGTGCCTGGGGATCCAGTGAGCTCTCCCTGGTCTGTGCAGCCGTGAGCAGGGGAGCCGGGGAAGAGGTAAGCAGGCAGTGTGCAGCCTCCCTGGCTGCTGCGGGTCCCTGGGAACATGTGCCGAGCCGCCATTTACCAGCTGGCGCAGGGGAGTCTGCGGGCTGCCCCCAGCGGCGCGGCCCCAGCTGCGGAAAGGGCCCCGCGAGGCACCGGCAGCCGTTATGGAGGAGAGGGGGGGCTTTCTTTTCCCAGGCTTCCTAAATGTTATTGCCTTTATAGGCTTTGGAAATCAGTTTTACGGCCTGCGTTGTCTGCTGAAGTACGGAAGGCATGGGAGGGGAAAGAAACCACAGTCAGCTGGCAGGGGCGAGGGGCAGGGCTCAGCTGTGCCCTCCTGGGCCCGGTCCCTCTGTAGACAGGGACCATCGTAGCTGGAGGCAGGGGGCGGGGATGGTGTGTGCCAGCCGGGACCCTGGAATCTGGTGGGAGAGGCAGCCGGGGACTTCGGGACCTGCCCCTTTTGTTGGATGGCCCCCATGGAGCTGGCTTGGGATGGTGAAAGCCACCCCCTCCTCCTGGATGCCCAGCGACACCAGCTGGCTCCCCTTGAGTGCCATCAGGGGCACCCGCCAGCCCCAGGCAGTGTAGACGTCTCGTGTAAGTAAAGAATAAGCCCTCTGGGTTTTGCCAGCTGAGATGCAGGCCTGGCAGGGGCTCCCACCGGCAGAGTGGGCCCATCAGGAGCTGGGCGCGGGGGGTAGGCATTCAGTGGGAGCCCCCAGAAACCCACACCAGCCCTCCTCCCTTTCCTGGGACCGAGGACCCTGGAGGGAGGCCCTGCAGGTCTGCCCCAAGAGAAGGCTGCGTCTCTCCTCTTAATATGCGAAGAGCCCCCACAAATCAATAAGAAAAATGGGCAAAAGATGGAGACAGGCAATTCCCGGAAGGAGGGAAACAAATAGCCAGTAAACAAGTGGAAAGATGCAGAACTTTGCAAGCAATCAAGAAAAGGCTAATTGAAATGGGAGGCGTCATTCTTCTCCCTGCAGAGGCGGTTGGAAGCTCTGCTGCGAGCAGGCACAGGTGCAGCCGGAGGCGGGCCCTTTCCCGGCTCCCCCCCAGCCGCTCGCACCAGTCCCGCGCACAGTAGGTGCTTGGAAATACTTGCTTGGTGCCAGAAAGCACATAGGACTCCTCTCTGCTCACAGAAAGTCTCAGCAAGGCCACCACCCCTGCCTTCATGTCCCTTGCTTGCCCCGGCCACGCCTGCCTGCTGCTGGAGGTGCTCCTGGAGGGGATATTGGCTCCCAGCCTCATGCCCACCCCAGCCCCCTGGCCCTGGGGGTGCACACGCTTCCTTGGCGGTGACCCTGGCCTTTGTGGGCCTGCCTCTCCTGGGTGGATGCTGCTTCCTGCTGTTTGGGGCGGAGCCTGTGGTTCCAGCGCTCTCTGCAAGCTCACCGTTGGTCAAGGGCACACTGCCAACGCGAGTGAGGCGGTCCTCACAGGGACCACACTGGAGACGGGGACCCCTAGAGTTGGGCAGCTCTGGCTGTTATCATGGCTCCTTCCAACACCCCTGGGGCCCTCGATTTGGAGAAGTAGAGGCTGTGGCTCTCCGGGCATCCTGGCTGGCACCCCCCAGCGTCTGGCGCCAGAATCTCTCCTGCCTTTTCTGGTTCCTCCTCATGCCCTCTCCACTCCAGCCCGGGGAAATGGTTTTGGGGTTCATACCTGCATGTTCTCTCTCACCTCCTGGCCTTTGCGTGGGGACTTCCCCTGCCAGGAGCGCCCTTTCTCCCCCTTCTCACCTGGCTGGCTGGTCATGCTCTAGGGTCCTGGCAGAGGTGCCATCTCCTTAGGAACCTGTCCTGGCCTGGGGTGGGTATCATAGCACAGTCACTCCTTCAGCGCTGTGTTCATTCAGCAGGCGCTGGGCTGCCAGGGAGCTGTGACCCAGGCAGCGGGGACACCTCGGGGCTACACAGTCACCTGTAATGATCTGACCCTGGGCAGATCTGCCTGGCGGGTCAGGAGGGGGAGCCAGGTGGCACCCCGGGTGCGGCTCAGCTTGCTGCACGGAGAGCAGGAAGCCACGCGAGGCCCCAGCCAGGTGCCCTTTCTCTGCCTGTCCCTGAGGGCAGCCGCATTTGCGGAGCCCAGCGTGGCCGCCCACACAGAGCCCTCGAGGAGGAGGCCACAGGTCATTCTTCAGATGCTTCAGTCCCGGGAAGCTGGGTCTCCGAGTCCTTGAATTGTCCTCCCGCCCACCCATCCCTCATGAGCCTCCTTGGGCAAAGTCAGCCGGCAGGAGAGCCTGGCCCTGAGGGTGGCGCCAGCCTAGGGCTCCGTTCCCCGGACCCAGGTCACCTCCTCTTGCTGGGTTCCTGCCTTCCTGTTCTCCTGCTCCCATGGCCTAGCTTCCTCTAGGCTTCATTTTCCGGTTCCCCAGACTGAGGTGGGTGCAGCCCCCCTTCCAGCTCCTGCTTCTAAAAGGCGCTGGCTGTAGAGTAGGAGCAACAGGGTTACAGCAGAGGGTGTAAGTGCATTGGTGGGCTGGTCAGGGAGGGCTTCCTGAAGGAGGCGGCCTGGAGGCCTACTTCCCCACAGTGGTATCTGGTGGGGGCCCATCTGTGCCTTTCCTTCCAGGCTCACTGACCCTCAGTCAGGCCTCCTCATGAGGCCTCATATGGGCCAGGACGCGGGGCCGTGGGAGGAGCCTGGGCAGGTCGGGTGCAATGCTAACCTGTCACTGTGGCCTTGGGCAAGCTCCTTAGGCCTGGACCTCGGTTTACTCGTGTGAAAATGGGGATACGCCAGAACAGATCCTGGTGACAGAGGTCTGGCACCTGGTGCCATGGGGCCGTGCTGTCTTGCCTGTCACAGATGGGTGCCCCTTTAGGAAATCCCCCGATTACGAAGGCTCAGATCTGGGCGGCCACATGGGAGGAAGCGTGTTCGTTAGAAGGCTCAGGCACGCTGCCTGGCCGAGCCAAGTGTCTCTCTGCGCCAGCTTCCCGGGCACCTCGGCCTCGCTGTGAGCACATCCTGTGTCTTCCTGGTGACAGGTTCTCTCTGCCAATCCCTGGGGAGCTGGGGAGGGCCTGCTCAGGGAGCAGGGGGGGGGCGGGGGGGGCGCTGCCTCTGGTGAGACCCCTCGCCCCTTGACCCCCTTTTGTAATTTCAGTTTTAAGGAGGACTCCGTTCCCTTTCTCCATCCCACCACGACTAATCCATTCCCAGGCCCTGATCCAGGGGAAAGCTAATTAAAGAACCTCTGCTCTTAGCTCAGCTGGGCTTGGAAGATTCCCCGTGGGCTGGAGTATCTGAGAGGGGGGCCTCGGAAAGAGCGTCCATAATAGGCTTACCCCCACCATGCAGGCGGGAGCCAGACAGCCCTCCGCCCAGCACTGCTGTGATCCTGTGGGCCCAGGCAGCACGGCCCCTGTCCGCAGTTTCTGCCAACGGGAGGCTGTGCATCCCCCGAGAGTTTCGAGGGGTGGGGGACGGGCCCCTCACCGCATGTTCCCCAGGAAAGGCGCAGGGTACCGGCACCCAGAGGCTCTGCGGCTCCTGGCTGTGATGGGGAGGTCCCTGCTTCGAGGCCGTTGCAGTGCCTGGCACAGAGCAGATGCTCAGTGAGGTGGGCTCTCTCCCTCCCTGCTCCTCCCCTCTCGAATGCCCCCCATGCCAGCATCCTTTCTTCCAAGAGCTGACTTGCCTCTCAGAGATTTTAATCAACCAACCTCAGATATTCATTCAACATTTCCCAGCAGAAGGGAGTCCCATAGGGCAGGGGCCTTGGAGATCCCTGTTCGCGGCTGTCTCCCACCTGAGCAGGGCCTGGCACGTAGTAGGTGCTCATTAAAGACTTGAGGATCGTGTGGTTGGCAGTCAGGTCCTGAGATAGAGGTTGACTGCTCTCACGGAGTCTGTACGGTTGCTGCCTTCAGAAACCGCCCACAGGGTCTTGGGGGGATCACTGGGCCCCCAAATGTGGGGAGGAGGTCTTAGAGCTGCCCTTCCAGCTGCGCTGGGCTCTGGCCAAGCCTGGTGTAACCCTGGGATGAGTCAGGGCCGTCCGCTGCCACTCGAGCCCCCATCCTTGCCCGTTCCCAGGCCCCTGCTCCCCGCTCCCCTCCGCAGTGCCCGGGGGGTGGGTGGCAGGGAGAATTCAGACCCAAGTTCCCTGTGCAGGGACCTCTCGGGGGCTCTCGCCTGCATCATGGAAATAAAAATGATAAAAACCTACCGCTGAGTTCTGGGCGGCAGTAAATTACTTAACACCTGGAACAGGTTGAAATGTGGCCACGGTGGCTTTTAATAAGCCCGTCTCCGATGCAGCCGCTTCTGCGAGGAGCGGCCGGGCCCCTTCTCCAGGCATAATTTCCTCGCCTCCCAGGCTTGGCAGCGGCGCAAATAAGATTTCACTTCCCTTGTAAATCTCCGCGGGGGAGCGAGGATCCTCTCTGTGCCGTCAGTTAGCGGCCGAGAGAGCCTGTTCATGGAGCCGCTGGAGGAGGGGGTCCCTCAGAGGCGCCCCTGGGGGGCAGCGGGCGCCGGGAGGCAGGTGCTGGCAGGAGGACCAGGGTGTGGAGGGGCAGGGAGGCGCCAGCGTGTAGCGCGGAGACACTTTGTTGGGGCGCCTGCCTGCACATGGATGAGCCAGACCTCCTGAGGCAGCATTTCAGGGTGGCTGGGTGACCCCGGAAGCTTCTGGTGCCTCCCAGGCGGGGTGCTGGGAACAGACCACAGAACTTGGGTGTGGGGTGTGGTTGGGGTGTTAGACTCTCCCTGGGTTTGGGCACCTCCCCTCTGGGATGCTTGGTGAGGCCAGAGACCCTTCCTGGGAAGTGGAGGCAGGAAGCTTCTAGAACCTGGTCGTAGCAGGTGAGAGGAAGCTCCAGGTACAGGGGTAGTGGCCACTACTCTTTCTCCACTTGAACGGGAACTTTTGGTCCCGAGTCGGACCAAACAGGCAGAGTTGGATTCAAGAAGCAGGGGTCCTGGGGTGCCCCTTGACCGCAGGGTGTCACCCCACACCTGCGGGCACCTCCGTGCCGTGCAGGTCCTGCGGTCTCTTTGGGAAGAAAGGGCTGGAAGCTGCGTGGCTGGTGTGCGGCATGGCAGGCGCTGCTGCACGGGGAGGGAGGGTCCAGGTTTGCCAGGAGGCCACCCGTGCCCTGAGGCCCACATGGTAGGGAGACAGGGGTGCTTCAGGGTTAGCTGGTCCCTTCCACCTCCCAGAACTCGTGCCCCCAGAGGGCCCGGCCCGCTCTGCTTGCTCCCTGTGAGCTGGGGGCAGGGCACCACTGCCTCTCAGAACACCGACGCCTCTTCGGAAAGGGTCCGTTATGTTGGGGGGTCTTCTTTCCGCTGCCCTGAAATATAGATCCTGGAAACACCCAGGGGGCCCGAGAGTCCCCCTCAGGGCCCACGCTGGTCTGGGCATCCAGCTCCCGCAGGAAACTTACTAAAACCTAGATGCTGGGAGCTCGGGATCCTCTCTGTAGGCTTCGGAGAGCAGACCTCGGTGTGGGCGGGCTTTGGGGAGCAGGCCCCAGGCTGCCAGGACGCCTCTGCGGTGCTAGACCTGGGGGCACTTGGTTGTGCTGTCCCAGGGTCTGCGGAGACACCCGGCCTCCTTGTACAAATGCCACCCAGCTCAGCACCTGCTGCGGCTCAGGGATGCTGCCTAAGCCCAGGCGTGTGGCAAGGTGGGGGCTGGCACTTCGCGGACGACGAGCAGAGGGAACCCCAGCTCATAGGCCTTCACGGTGGCCGGCACACGCTGGCAGGCCTGGCGCTATCATGACAGTAGAAATGAGAGCGATGAGCCCTTACCGTGCACGCTCTACAGAGGTGGAAACTGAGGCACCGGGAGTGAGTGCTGGGGCCGTGGGTCTCACCCCGTTCGGAGGGACGCCAGGGGCTCCAAGGCCTGGTCTGAGGAGCCCTCCAGGACAGCAATAGCTCTAATCCAGTGGCTCCCAAATGCCCTCGACCGTGGACCCTCCCTGGCAGAACCTCCATTAGCGCTAAAGCCGCGGTTCTCAACCACTTTCCCAGGGGTCACCTGAGACCATCGGAAAACACATCTATAATTGCATGTTGTTCTTGTGGTTAATCACTATGCTTTCATTATGTTCAATTTGTAACGATGAAATTGGGGGTCACCACACCCTGAGGAACCGTATTAAAGGGTCGCGGCATTGGGAAGGTTGAGAACCGCTGCTCTAGAGGCACGGTTTGGGAACCCAGCCTTCCTGCCGGGGCTTGAAGAGAACCTTGGGGGCCCCCTGGTTTGTGCACGACTGCCAGTGTGTGGAGGGTGAGGTGAGCTGGCCTCCCCCACCCCTACACCCCCTGCCCTCCTGCGCCCCCACTGTGCGCTGGCCCTGGGCGCTCACCTCCTGTGCTGCTCTTTGGCCTGGTCCCTTTGGCTGGCTCTTGCCCTGAGTGGGTGGAAGGATGAGAGAAGGTGGGGGGAGAGGGTCGCCCGTGGGATCAGAGCCTGCCGAGCCACCCCGGAGGGCCACATGCCACCGACAGACATTGAGAAGGAACCTCGCGTCCTTGGAATAGAAGGAGAAACTCATTAACCTGCATCCAGACGTGAAATCTGATCTGAGGCGGAAGTAATGACTTATGTTAATTCAGCAGAAGCTGCCGCCGCTGTTCTCATGGAGAGTTATTCTTTCCTGATGTGAGATCTCAGATAAGGCCTAAAGGTTGTGAAAGTGGGGGTGTAGTTAGAGGCCTGCATCTGGGCAGGGGGTGCCCGGGAAGTGTTCGCTGGCGGAGGAAGAGCCCGTAGGATCCCAGCCTCATCTGAATGCCCACAGGGTGCCAGCGCCTCATCTGGGATGACCCACAGCTCCTAGTACTGTCTCCACGTGGAGACCCTCTCGGAGTTTGCCTTTAGCGGGAGGTCTCCTTCCTGGGGGCCTGTGGGATGGGGTCAGAGGTCCCTCTCCTCTTGGGGCAGAGTCATTCTGGTTCCGATGGTGCCCCAACCCAGAGTCTCTATCCAACACCCCACCCCCTGCCACCCCCCCACTCCCCCCCTAACCCCCCCCCCCCACCTGCCACCGCCTGGGCCAGTGCTGCCCCGGGGAGCGAGGCCTGGGGATGGGGTGTGGGCGCCAAGACGGTGCGACAGACCCCTGGCCCCTGGAACGCTGGGCCCCGAGCCGAGAGTCAGCGGCGAGACGACGGTAAAAGTTAAATCTTTCTATTTATTTCAAGAAAGGACAAGGGAAGTGGACTTGGACATTTCATATGAAAACAGACAAACAGAAAATAGGACCAGATAGTTCATCACATTCGTGTCGACATTGACGTTTCAAGGCACCTACAGGAAGGAGGCGGCGGGTCGCAGTGCACTTTGGTTTGTGTTGTGGTCGTGGTGGGCGCGCGTGTTGGTTTCCAAAACCCTCTCTGTGGTGGTGAGGCCGGGAGTGAGGCCGGCGCGAGGCCGGGCCGGGTCCCGACGGCAGCAGGCAGCCGAGGGGCGGTCCCATCCCTCCAACCCCCAGACTGCTTTGCCCTTCAGAGAAACAGGGAGGAGACAGGGCTGTGCGGCCCAGTGCCTACGGGCTGCTCCTGCAGGGGAGGACGGGAAGGGGCCCCGGGGGGCTGGGGTGCCTGGGCAGGGGTTCCTCGGCAGCAGAAGGGACCTTGGTCACAGGCTTGCGAGAGATGAGGCACCCGCCTTCTGTAGGGGAGGGGCCCACCCTTCTCCAGGGCCCGGCTGAGGACCCCTCCCAGCCTCCTCCCCAGACCACCGGGAACGGATCCCGCTCAACACCAAAGGCCACACAACAACCTTGACCGGCAAAGGGGTCTGCTGCCGGCGGGTCTTCATAACATTCCCTCTGCAGTGTTCACGCCCGGGGTGCTCTCAGCGGACTTCTCCCCTTTGCCTCCCGTTCACACCCTCCTGGGGACATCCGTAATGAGCTGGCGTCCGCTCCAGCCAGCTGGCTCTCCACGTTCACCCCCTGCAGCTCCCCAACCTTCCGCACCATCGCTCCCCCCTTCTCTCCCTTCCAGAAGACAAACCTCACGTGCAGGGCCATCCAGACCCCTCCCCACGGCTCTCAGCATCTCTGTGAGCTGCAAGGCACCAGGTTCCCCGTCCAAAGAACCCCCCACCCACTGCAGTCTGGCGCCCGGCCCTGGACCCTGGGTGGGCGTCTCAGCGGGCACACCGGCCTGCTGGCAGGTGGTGTGCTGGGTCGGGTAGAAAAAAGCTAAGGCTAGTGCCTGGCTGGCGTGGCTCAGTGGTTGAGCATCGACCTATGAACCAGGAAGGTCATGGTTCGATTCCCGGTCGGGGCACATGCCCAGGTTGCGGGCTCGATCCCCAGTGTGGGGCGTGCAGGAGGCAGCCAATCAATGATTCTCTCTCATCACTGATGTTTCTCTCTCTCCCTCTCTCTTTCTCTCTGAAATCAATAAAAACATATTTTTAAAAAAGAAAAGCTAAGGCTAGTTTCAGGCTTTTGTATCTTCCGCCGGGTAGCCAGAACTTTCGGAAACAGGACCAGCCAGAGGTGGGTGGTTGCTGGGACTCTGCAGGCATGTCCCCCGCGCAGGGCAGGTGAGGCAGCCGCTGTTGCTGTGGCTTTGTCAGCTCGTGCTGCCTTTGCTTTTCTCCGTCTTGAGGAGAAAGCTTGGTTAGTTCCTCCAGGGGGTGGCGCAGGGTGTGGGAACTCTTGATGGGAGGGTCACACAGGTGGGACACCCATCCCTCTGCCTGGGGCTCGGCTCAGAGAGGGGTAACCGAGTCAGCCAGGCTGCCTGCGAACGCCGCCCACTGGCTGGATTTCCGCGTCAGGCTCCCAGCTGATGATCGGTGGGTCCAAGGGAGAGCGGAGTGAGATGCTTCAGAGAGGAGGAGCCCTGAGAGGCCCCTCGCGTGCTAGGCTGCCAGGGGGCAGGTGCCAGATTGGGGGGGGGGGTTGCTAACACGCCTGGGCCCTTTGCGCGGAGTCTGAGCAGGAGGACAAGGAAGCGAGAGGAGGGTTGGAGAAGAGATGACGGAGCAGCCGTGTGCCAGGCGCTGTGTTGGGCTCAGTGACCCGACTCGGACGAGCTCAGGGGCCTGGCACCCTGCCCGAGCAGCCATCCGCCCTGACAGCTGTAAAAGAGATTTAGGGGCGGTGACAGCGAAGACCTTCCTGCAAGGACTCCGGGCTCAGCGTTTCCGGCTTCCAGGTGTGGGGGACGGCGTGGGTGGGTGCGCAAGGACGGGGCTCAGGTGCCCTGCTCGCTCGGATGACTGCGGGGCCTCGGGCTGACTGCTAGGAAGTGGGGGTGAGCCCCCGCAGCATGCCCACTGCCCGCCTGGCACAAGCAGGGCACCTCGGTAGCACAAGGCCCCTGAAGGGTGGAGGGGGTGACCCCTGTCCAGCGGGAAGCAGGCAGGAGCTGCCCCGGGGCTGAAGGTCTGCCCAGGGGAGAACAGGCGCTTGGCCCCTGCGGCCTCGGGGGTCTGGGCGCGCCTGCAAATCCCATTTATGGTGGGAAAGTGGGCCTGACCGCAGCCGTAATGGAGCTTACGGAACCAGAGACAGACACTGTTAAAAATGCAAAGGGAAAAGGAGAAGGTAGAGGGAGGAGGAATCCAGAGCCTGGGGACCTTTCTGTGAGTGTTTTTAAAGAAGCAAACGTGGATTTTCCAGGCAAGTACTTGGAACATTTCAAAAGAAATGGTAGCTGCTTAAAAGGCAGAGTGAACGGTGCCCCAGGCAGCCGTCAGCCTGGCTGGGATGGATGTACCGAGCCAGCAGTGCTGAGGGTGTCGAGTTAGGAAAACAGCCGGTGGGACGGTGGTGGGAGCTCGGCATGGCAAGGGCCCTGCAGTGCGAGCAGGTCCAGGAGGCAGCCGGGACCCGCAGCCGAGGCTGGGAGGTAGCCCCCAGCGGCCCCAGGCGAGCCAGCCCCAGGGGTGGGCCACCCTCTGAGCCCCCTGCCCAGACTCCTGGATGGAGTGGTGATGTCTGTGCTTCCTCTCCCAGGAGGCACCGAGGGTGGGAATTTTGTGGCCTCTCTTTTGTAGCACAGGCAGCCCTTTGATGGGGCTGGGGGACGGCCTTGGTCTGGGGTTTTCAGAGGACCAGTCGTTCGGAGCAGCACAGTCATCCTCTCCGTGTCTCCCTTTCAGGGTCCTGGGGATGATAACGTAAAGGGCAGGGGGACCAGGACCTTCTAGTCCAAGAACCAGGAAAATCCCTGCCATAGCCTCATCAAGTACTTGAATGCTCCCTGTGACGGAGAGCTCACTGCCTGACTCCTCTGCTAGGCCAGTTTCTCTTCCCTGCCTTCAGTTTTCCCTTTACAGTTGGCCCCACGCCCCTTTCACTGACTGCAGGGAACGGATGGATCGGAGACACACCCATCCTGGAACAGAAAGAAGCAGAAAAGCTCATGGCTTGAGTCCTACTCTCTGACTGGCCTGGCCACTTCCCCTCACTTTGGACCGCCGCGGGCGGACAGAATCTGGAGGGCAGGGGGAGAGGCTCTGCTGGGGGCTGGGACAGCTTCTGAATGACTGTTGTCAGGGCCCAGTAGCCCACCCTGTCTTAGAGCCAGAGCACAAGGCCCCGGATGGAGGCAGACTTGGTTTCTCTGAAGGCAATGCTTGAGCCCCAGCTTCATCAACCCTGGGCACGCCGAGCGCTCTGGCCTGGGTGGTGTCAGCCTTCAGCTCCCCCAGCAGCTGCAAAGAGGCAGCCCCTGAGCCCGGCTTGTCAAATCCCGGCTACACGCATGGTCACTGGGGGCAGGTTCATAAAACTCGAAAAATCCCCTTTTCCTTCACCTCCAAGGAGTTTAATCTTTCCTAATCAATTTAGCAGACTCGCTTGGTTGTAAATGGTAATGATTTGCATTTTTGAGCCTTTCATCCCTCCTCAGGAAAAAAGGATGCTCCTCTGCCTGCATTCTGGAAGGCTGTGAATTGCTCGTTAGCACTCAGCCTGGCCGCGATCCAGCGCCAGGTGTCTGCTGCCCATCACCTGCGCCGACTGAACGCAGGAGGGGGCCTGGGCTCATGGGACGCCCACAGCTGACCCTGGCCATGTCCTGGCCCCGAGAGCTCGGTCTGGTCCTTGGGGGTACAGACTGCCGTGCACCCCGAGGCCCCTCCTTCCAGCAGGCGCCCCGGCCCCATTGCTCCCTGTCTGCCGCATCCAATTTTCCTTGTATTTTTCATAAGCATCAGCCTCAGGTGCCCAGTCCTCCTCCCTGGTGCATTCAGCAGACGCAGGTTTCCGGAGTGGCGTGGAATGGCTTTGGGACTCGTGCTGCCATTTTCGGGGGGGCAGGGCGCCCGCCCCTCGGTCCCCAGCTCCCAGGGGGTGAGGAGGGAGGCTCGGATGCAGCCCCAGGCGCGCTGCCCAGCCCCGTCTCCAGGCTCCGATCAGCCTGCTCGGACCCACGGGCGTCCCTCACCTCTGGTCCTCCGTCACCTATTGGACCAACTAGTTCCAGGATGCGTGGAGGGAGGTGGTCTCTGGAGCACCCAGCTTTACTGATGGGGGAAACAAGCTGTGGATTTGCAAAGCACACTTTCCCCGTAGCTCTCTGGGGGGCCCCCCAGCCCCTCCTCCCTCTCTGCCTGGCCTTGGGCTCCCCTTGTTGGGGCTGATGGGCTTCCCTGGACCTGTCAAGGGAGGGAGGAGAGGCACAGGCAGGAGGGGCCTTTATTCAGGCTTTGGGTGGGGAAGCCTGGGCCCCCCAGCCACTGCCATCTTCCCAGCCGCTGTCACCTCCTCTGCCAGCATCACCCAGAGCGAGAAGCCCCTGCCCCGGCTCCTGCCCCGAGCCCAGCACCGCGGCCCTGGGCGGGGTCGCCCCCTGGTTAGCCACCGGCCTGTTACCATGGAGGCGGTCCAGGAAGCCGGAGCCAATTTCAAGGAGAAGATGGAGGCTTCCTCAGGAGGCCACAGGAAGAGGGACGGAGAACAGGGAAGGAAAGGAGCTTCTGATGCACGTCATGTCTGTGGAGCCGAGTATGACTAATTAATAGATTTTATTCTTAGTCATCTCTGAAGCATTCCATACATTGGGCCCAACGCCTGCGCTGCGCTTAGAGGCCGCATTCGCAAAATGCAAATGGCTCGCCTGGCCCTGCTGCCTCCTCTCCTTCCCTTTTTTTTTTTTTTAAAGGAGAAATTTAAAGGAAAATTGCCGTGTAATAGAAAAGAGAGTCCAATCGCTACATCTAATTACCACGAAGGGTAAACCACTTAACCAAAGAAATGTCGTGGGCTTTTTTTTTTTTTTTTTTTTTGCTTTAAACCTGCTTTAAATGCCACAAAATGCACTCGTCCCCGCCGAGGCCAGCAAGGTTGCCCTGGCTGGTTAGAGGCTGCCAGGGTCCGGCGGGCCACCCACCGAAGGCAGATTCTAGACAGAAGTGGTGGCCCAGGACCCGGCTTGTCTTCACGGGCCCTGTGTCCTCACATGCATCCAGGGGGGTGGGGTGGGGGCCTCCCTCTCGTGTTATGTGGCCAGCTGCGGGGAGTTGGATCGGGCGGGAGTGGGGTTTCAGAGTGGACCTGGCTTTAGGCCCCTCCCTGGCTTGGGGGGACGTGAGGCAGCAGACATCCCGGTCCCGCTCTCAGAATGCTGGGAAGATGTTGGGGTGCTTAGGGCAGAAAAGATGAGGGCGGGCCCCAGGGCGCTGGCTGGGCCAGGTCTCCACGAACTTCTGCGCCTACAGGGGTGGGACGATGCGCGGGAGTCAGGCAGGGCCTGGGCTCTGAGCCCGTGTGAGCCCTGCCTGAGCGCTGGTCGTGCTGGAGCCGGAGTAGGAGAGGGACTCTGTCCTGGGGCTGGGAGGCCAGGCCTGCCTAATGCTCTGGGGGGAATGTTCCGCACAGGCTGGTTCCAGGCCTGCAAGGCCCTCCCTTACACGCAGCCCCACGGACTGGGCCCCCTACTGCCCCCGGGGCCTTCCCAGCCTCGGAGGGATGACCTGACCTCTGCCTGGCCTGGGGAGAGGAGGAGGGAGGGCCTCGAGTGGGAGGGGGGACTGAGCACGTTGGCAGTGGGGGCCTGGGGGCTGATAGTGGGGTGTCCAGGGGCCAACTTTCCTGGGACACTGGCGGAAGGCAGGAGGGGTGCCTTGAGGGAGGGGACCTCACTTCAGAAACAGCAGAGACCATGGACGCCTGTCCTCCAGCCAGCGCCCCACACCCGCGCGCACCCTCTCCTCCCGGCCACCCCCCCGGCGCCCCTCTGCCCCTCCGAGCTGCCGGGAATGGGGACGAGCCTGTGTCTGGAGGCCCCACAGGCCAAAGGGAGGCCACCTTTGTACACACGTGGAATTAAGGCTTGGAAAATCTCTCCTGACACTGAGAAAACAGGAAAAGGGAAAAAGGTTTGTTTCCAAATGCAAGGTGTCCCTGCCCCTCGGCCCGTCCCTGGGGCTGGGGAGCGGGGAGCCCCACTTGGTGGGACCCTTCTGTCGGCCAGGCCACGGCGAGCCCGGCTGCGTCTCGCCTCCATCTCACGCAGGTCTCGTGTCCGTTCCTGCCCACCCCCTTCCCTGAAGGGCCAGCAGCATCTTTTCATGTCCATCGAGCCGTCAGCCCAGGCCCTGGGCCCGCTGTTCAGCCTCGCCCTCCTGCCTCTGGCTTTTGTCAGAGCAGCTGAGGCCTTTTGAAAACGCCGCCACCAGCAGCTGGACCCCTTCTCATCCTCCCTGCCCTCCGGCCATCGCCGCTCCTCTGACACTGCTCTGCCCGGTGCAGGGCACGTGGCATGCTGGCGGAGGGCGACCCCGTTCCCGAGAGCAGGGGCACAGAGCGAGCAGAAACCCGGGCGCCCGTCCGCTCTTCCGTCCGGATTTGTGTCGTTATTTCGTCGTCTCACGGCTCGCCACGCTGCACCGTCAGCTGATAAATGACGGCCATGCTGCTTCCAGGGGAGGCAATCAACCTTAACTCTGGGAGGGCCCCGGTCAGTGCCCTTTTGGGGGCCGGCTTGTTTCTCGGGAGACCTGGGCCTCCGCCTCTAGAACAGTCCAGCTGAGTGTTTTGCACTCAGGAGTTTTTCCCCGGGGTTTTTCTGAGAATCTTCATGTCTTTTTCTGGGTGTTGTTTGAGCAGCCATGGAAACCATTAACTCTAATCGGCTGATGTAAAAGAACACACAGAACCCATCCCTGCACCAGCTACCTGTCCCAGGAGGAAGCAGAGCACAGAGAAGGACTGAGGTGACTGCGCGCGTGTGTGTGTGTGTGTGTGTGTGTGTGGGGTGGCGGGTGGGGGGAATGAAGATACTGGCAGTTAAAGGAAGTTTCTCTATAGCAGAAAGGAGCATGGCCCAGCTCTGGCCAACCTGAGATAGGATCAAACTGGAAGCATCCCTTGCCCAGGGTCCCCCCAGCCACCTGCCCAGAACAGACACGCCTCTGCCTTTAGGAACGTTTGTCCCCCCACCCCACTCCGATCCCCAGCACACCGTGTCTACTTACTCAATGATCATTAGGGGAAAGCGACATGTTCATGACTCTATTGTCTCAAGAAATGGGACGAACTGACCCAAGAAGCGCGGTCAGGACCGTCTCCGCGGCTCTATCGACCCGTCCGAGTTCAGAGACGCAACCTCGCGATGGGTGGATAGACGCGATTCCAAGTGGCCGGGGAGGCCGCAGCTTCCGGAGGGCTTCCACGGCGTGTGGTCCATGGAAGTGGAGAGGGTTCCGATAGGAAAAAGGGAGTTTAGTTTTTAATCGGTTACATCATTGTTCGAAGAACGCAGTAAAAGACGCGATATTTCTGGAAATCTGCGAGGGAAACGGTAGGGGGAGAACCGGGGAGAGACTGAGAAAAGCTCTTCCTCCCGCTCTCCCATCTCGTCGCTGCAGAGCGGCTGGCGGCGAGCTGCGTGGGGGCGTCCGCGTCCCACGGCGGCTCTCTGACGGTCCCCTCGGAGCAGGAGGCACGCACAGACGCGGTACAGGTAGTATCTTTCCACTTCAGGGGAAAACACCCTGACCCAGCCCTTCCTGCAATATTATTTTTAGTCCTTCCCTCCCCAACTGGCATAATTTGGTATAAATTATGTCTTCAGCAACGTCAACCCACCCCCCTCCCGTCTTCTGTCCTTAAAAAAACTTGTTTTCTCGGCTGTGTTCTAGAAGAGTGTCAGCCCTCCCCAAATGCTGCCGTTTGCTGGGAAAGTCGCCGTGGAGTTTCTTCTCCTTGCTGTGTCGGATGGCAACAAGCGGGGCAAAGCCACGGGGTCGCCGCGCCAGGAGGAGGTGGGAGCGGGGGCGGGCGGCCCGGCGGGCATCATGTGTAGGAATAGTCTACGTCGGGGATGCCGCCGCCACGGTAGCCCCGGGTGGTGCCGTAGCCGATGGTGTGCGTGCCCTTGCAGAGGCTGCTGCCGTTGGAGGGGAAGATGGTGTGGACCACGTACTCCTCTTTGGCGTGGTAAGGGTTAATGGGCAGCCTCTGCAGCCCCGGGCCTCGGAGTTCCAGGATGGAGTTATCCTTCTTGGTCCCCGACTCCAGATAGCTGTCCTTTTTCTGGCTGCCTCGGCGGTAGGCCCGCTCCCGGGTCAGCAGGTCCCCGGCCCGGTTCACGTACCAGCAGATGGCCCCCAGGACCAGGAAGAGCAACACGAGGGCCACAGCGCCCCCAATGATGCCCGCCAGGGGCAGGCCGACCATGGGGTTGGCATTCTGCTCCTGGTTGAGTGTGGTGGTGGGGCCGTAGCTGTCGGCTGTCTCCGCCTTGGCGCACACGGGCGTCTCATCGGCCACGTAGGTGTTGCCCGTCTCCATGGTGACCATGCAGATGATATAGGTGGACTTGGGCTCCAGGGCTGTCAGCAGGTACTCCGTCTTGTCCCCCTGCACCAGGGTCTCTGTGATGGAGCCCACGGCCGGGCTGTGGCCCAGGCGCAGCCAGCTGAGCCGGAAGGAGGAGGCAGGGAGCGTGGCCTTCCACGTGATACGGATGGAGTCCGCTGTCAGGGGCTTCACGTGGATGACCAGGGTCTTGGCGCCATCGCCCGTGGCCATGGGGTAGTCAAGGTTGGAGTCGGGAAGGCGCAGCCCCGGCCGCTTGGCCTTGAGGGTGAAGAGGGACCCCTGGGGTGTGGTGGCAGAGGCGTGGTTGCTGGCGGTGGTCTTGGCGGCCGCATGGGCCGCGCCGCCTTGTGGGCCCGCCTCGAAGCACTCGTCCATCTCGCTGGTGATGTCCTTGATGGCCATGCCCCGGACCTTCTCGGGGCCCTGGCACATGAGGCCGCGCACATTGACCACGGCCGCCCGCGCCTTCACCCAGTCCCGCAGCCACATGAGGTTGCAGCTGCAGAACCAGGGGTTGTTCCGGAGCAGCAGCTGAGCCAGGTTCTCCAGGTCGTCGAACAGGCCGCGGGGCAGCGTGGTGAGGTTGTTGTTGGACAGGTCCAGGCGCTCCAGCTCGCGCATCTTGGCCAGCGTGTTGTAGGGGATGTGGCTGATGGCGTTGTCCTGCAGGTAGAGCTTCTGCAGGTGGGCGCTGGGCAGGTTGAGGGGCGGGGCGGCCAGCGAGTTGCGCACCAGCGAGAGCTCGGTGAGGTTCTGCAGGCGGCTGAAGGTGTCGTCGGCGATGCGCTGGTTGGCCAGCAGGTTGCCGTCGAGCACCAGGCGCCGGAGGCTGCGGAGGCCCTTGAAGGCGTGCAGCGGGATGGTGGAGATGCGGTTGTCGTCCAGCCGCAGCTCCTCCAGCGTGCGGGGCAGCCCCGAGGGGATGCTGCTCAGGTGGTTCCGGCTCAGGAAGAGCAGCTTGAGCTGCCTGCTGTCGGCGAAGGCGTCCTCCTCGATGCTGACGGTGGACACGGAGTTGTCGTCCAGGTGCAGCTTCTCCAGCAGCGGGATGCGGGCCAGCGAGTCCCTGGCGATGGCGCGCACGTTGTTGTCCTGCAGGTGCAGCTCCCGCAGGGAGCGGGGCAGGTTGACGGGGAACTCGTCCAGGGCGTTGTCGTACAGGTAGATGACCTGCACGCTGACCTTGGTCTTGAGGCCCTGGGGGATGCCGGCGTTGGTGATCTGGTTGTTCTGCAGGAAGAGGGTGGTGGCGTCGTCGGGGATGTCGGCGGGGATGGAGGTGAGCCCCCGGTCGTTGCAGTAGATGAAGCCGTGGTCGCAGCGGCACACGGAGGGGCAGGTGGTGCTGTCGATGACCTCCGTCAGGAAGGCGATGAGCCCGTAGCAGAGGAACAGCCAGTCGCGCAGGTCCATGGTGGCCGTGGTCATCACGACAGTGGCCGTCACCGTGGCAGCGGGAGTGGTGGTGGCGGAGGCGGTGGGGTGTGCCACCACCATGGTGGATGGCGGGGGGAGCCGGGTCTCACCTGACCTGGGGCCTCAGCACCTGCAAGGAGCACAAGACACGTGCGGTCAGAGGGCGTCGCGTCGCAGCGGCCACCCGCGTGCCACCAAGAGGCCGCTGCGGGCGGGGACGTGGGGCGGAAATCAAGCCTGGAGGCACAGGCGCCCGGCCCCTCCGTGCCCAGGTCATGTCACAGGCAACCGCTCAGGCTGAGGTGGACTCTGGCTAACTTCAAACCTCAGTGGGAGAGGCATGCTGCCCGTGAATGAGACGGAGGCTGCCCGCCCCCCTGGACGGCGATCCCGCGCCTCGGGCGAGGCTCCTCGAGCCACGGCCACACCGCAGCTCCGCTTTCTTCTTTCAAGATCTCACACTGAACCGGTTTTCACGGCCAATGCCACACGTGGCGGTCCACGTCGATGGGATGGATTTAGGGCGTGTTTTATGGATTCCGAGCCATTTCTCACTGGAGTGAGGAACTCACATCTGGCTCAGGCCCAGGGTTTGCCGGGAGAGCTTGTCTCGGGGAGGCCTGCGAGCTCAAAGGGGGGGGGGGGGTGACCAGAACCTGCGGAAAAGGAGCTGCCAGCGCCATCAGTGCTGAGCAGTGGAGAGCGGGCACTTCATTGTCTGGTGTTAAAACATGTCCTGTGTCACTCGTGCATTTTATAGACAGAGGACGGAGGTGTCAACAGAACTGCTTTCTCGCGTATTTACAGAAATCTCTCTTCATCAGAGGTGCCCGCCCTAGCTCTGCGCTCTGTGGGAGATGACTCCACACCTCGTCCCCTTACGAAAGTCACAAAACTTGAATGTGTATATATGTATATATTTTTGTTACATTTAAAGGAATGAGACACAAAAGGAGGGAGGGACCCATGCTCTGAGGGAATTGCCTGGAGGGGTAATTTCAGTTTTCACAAATGGAAAAATGGCAGCGTAGACCTTTCTCATTATTTTACTGTTCATAATGGTTTTTTTTAAAAAAAAGCAATTAAAGAGAAATTATCTTTCAACCTCAGTGGGGAAGGTATCTCCACGCGGCAGGCCAAGGCCTGCTGTATAAATCCCGGTTCACAAAGGCTTTTCAGGGGTGGGACAGTGGCCCCTCGGAGCCCCACCGAGGCCCCAGCCGGGGCAGCCCTGGGACAGAGTAGAACCCGGACACGCTCAGCGCGGGAGCCAGTCGGGGCCTCACTCCACGCCCTAGCGGCCAAGTGTCTCCGTGTCTCAGCCCTGTCACACCCTCTTCCTTCTCCGTCTCTATACCAGGACTGCTCTTCTCCGTCTAGCAAACTGCTCCTCACCCTTCAGGACCAGGCTCAGATGCCCTCTCCTCTGCTGGGCTTCCTGATGCCAGATAGAGCTTCCGTCTGCTCCATCATCCATCCTTCTATCCACCCGTCCACTCATTGAGCCATCTATCCATCCATCCGTCCATCCATCCGCCATCCCCACTCACTCATCCATCCATGCACCTGGCCACCCAGTCACCCAACAGATGTCCATTCAGCCCATACCATATGCCACTTGTTCTGGCCACTTGTGATTCAATTCTGGGGGGATGGTAGCTCATCCTATGATAAAGACCTCGCCGAGAGCTTTAGGAATTAAGCCATTCAATCCTCCCAGCACCCAGGAGGTCAGAGCCCGTCTCATTCCCATTTCACAGATGAGAAAGCTGAGTGTGGGGATGTGAACTTCGTCACGGCCACTGAAGCGGTGGTAAGGGGGAGCCTCGGCCAGAATCTGGGTCACCAGGCCCAAAGCGCTGAGTGTCCGTGGACGGTGGGTCATGCTGTTTTGGTGACTATCGTGTTTTAATGTTGCAACTACATCTCAGGCGCTCGAGGGCCGGGGCCAGGGGCTGTGGTGGCCTGGCGTGGCTTGGCATCCGTGGCCACCGAGTACAGAAGGGACTGAGAACGTGGGGGCACCTCCTCCACGAGCCCCCCACATTCTCGCCATTTGCATTTGCAGGGGCCTTGCCCTGCCTGCAGCTCCAAGGCCTCTGGAGAGAGCTCAGGCTTCGCCGCCGCCAATGCACTAACCCGCCCAGGGCCTGTCTGCAGCACGGAGCTTTGTCTACAGGGTCCCCCAGGGCAGGTCAAGGGCCAGCCCAGGACACACTGAGGATCGGGGGGAAGGGTGCCGGGGGTCTGCACCTGGAACCAGAGGGGGAAGAGGGGGGCTGAGCCACGCCCAGCATCGGGGCCCTTGAAGCCAGCTCAGGCTCCCTCCACCAGCACCCACGGCCTGAGGGACCCAGGACTGCAGCCTCGGACCTCGGCCCCCAGCCCAGGCTACGGTCCTCACCACACTCACACCCCACCCTCGGGAAGCGGAGGTGGTCTGCGCTTCCTGCAGGTTAGGCTGTCGTCTTTGCTTCCCTGACCAGGCTCCCCGGCCACTTCCCTCTCTCATCTCCCACCCAGAGCCTCGCACCGTGCTCCCCAGCCCCTCCTGCCCTCAGCGGCATTGAGAGCCACCGCGTAAGATGTGGGAGGGGCCTGGGTATCCCAGGCTGCCCAACCTTATCTGACCACTGACTCCCCCACCTGTCGTCATACCCGGGACTGGGAAGGGCCCTGGCCCAGATCATAGGACGGATGGGCTCAGAGCAGGAAATGGTCCCATAGACCTGGGTAGGCCGACCTCCAGAGGACAGGGATGAGCCCAGGCAGCAGGGGGAGCCCTCGAGCCAGACCTCACCCAACCCCTTCACAGGCATATATGTCTGTACCTTCACCCTGTCTCACACACACACACACACACACACACACATACACACACACACGTCCTCTGGCCCATTTTACAGCTGAGCAGCTTGAGGCTCACGGGTGAGGGGCCTACCCAGGGTCACAGCCAGCCCGGGGTTCTAGTTGCACATCTGTCCCTTACCCTGCACGGAGCCAGAACTTCGAAGGTGATGGAACCTGGAGGTCCTGTCCCAAGCTGCTTATGAGCAGAGGGTCAGGGCCAGGGCAGGTGCTGAGGACAGGAAGGTGCAGGCCTGCCCAAGGCCACCCCCTCGGTCTCAGGGGTCAAGGCCGAGCCTGGGGGAGCCTCTGCCTGGGCCCCAGCAAATGGTCAGAGGACACCCCCCCGCCCTGGTCTGCCAAGGCTGCGTCCTGGCAGGGGAATGCGGCGGCCCCTGCGCTCTGCTGTGCCAGGCCAGTGCCCTGAGGAGGGGGCAGGCTTGTTCAGGCCAAAGGCTAGGTCAGCCGCCACCTTCTCTGGCATGGAAGTCCGTTCCCGGTGCCCACTCAGCTCATGGCTGCAGCCGGCAGCCTCCATGACGGAGTGTAAATTGCGTATTTCAGAGATGCCTGATGGATAACCAACCGGCATCTGGGAGGCAGGGGCCCAAGGCCTCTCTGCTTACCTATCCGTGGGCCTCATCCATCTTGGCTCAGGTCTCTTCTGCTAGCCCTTCCCCAAGGCCACCAGCTCTGAGCCCCCTGGTTCTGGGAGAGTCGGGCGGGGCCTGGGCTGGGAGGGGGGGAGCACGCCTTGCTGGAGGAGCCCATTAATTGCCCAGGTGTTAGGCAGCCTTTTTTTCCCGAGTTGTGTGTTGGGTGGTTTATGTGGCCATCAAATTAAACCCGGTAAATCGCCTGTCTTTTCCGGGGCCACTTGTCATCGCTGCACGGGTCCCCCAGACTTCAGCATGGTGTGAGTTATGGCCTGCCAGCTCCATGACTGACAGCAGGATCCTTGATCTGCTGTTGGGGGGAGGGGAGGGGAGGAGTGAGGTGGCTCAGACTGGAGGTATCCAGACCCCTATCAGCCGAGGGACACCGTTCTTGGCCTTTGCTACTAGCTCCTGCCATCTTCCAGGACAGAGAAACCTGGGTTTGAGTCCTGCCTCGGCCACCTCCAGGCTGTGTGACCCTGAGCAAGTTACTTGCCCTCTCTGAGCTTCAGTTCATCTATGAGTGTGGCCATTGAGGATGCAATAAGATAATACGTGCAAAGGACCCCCTCATAAGGGGAGCCTGGATGTGACAGATGCCTGAGGTTTCACAGCTGCTGTGATTCTCCCCCTGCCCCAGGCACGCTGGCCGAGGCTCTGTGTCAACGGCGTGTCTCTGTCCTCTGCTCCCCACCAGCCCCGTCTTCACTCCCCTCCCTGGTGCACTGGGAGCCCGCAGGCCGCGCTGCTGCCTGGCAGGACTCTACCTTGTGCTTCCTCAGCCCCTCCCCGCAGGCTGGGTGGGAGCACTGGCCCTACATCCGGCAGCAGTGCGGGCCCATCAGCGCCAGTGAGGAACCTGAGGATTCCCGGTGAGGAGGGAGGACAGCAGGGCGCTGGGTTAGCACCCGGCCTCCCCAGTCCCCGGCTGCGGCTGCGGGACCGGGGTGGTGCCTCTCTGGGTCCCGGTCTCCTCATCTGTAACGTGCTGCTGAGGGAGGGCGTGGGGAGTGCCCAGCACAGGCCGGTGGTTTGGGGAAGAAGAGCTGCCCCAACTGTCCCCAGGGAGGACCCCAAGGCCCTCCCATGGCCACTCGGGGCGGCTGCCCACTAGTCCTGGCTGAGCTTCCGAAGAGGGAGGGCAGACACAAGAGGGCCGGGAAACGGAGGCGGGACAGAGGCCGCCCCTCGCCCCCCCTCCCAGACCCTCCCTTCAGCAAGAATTGTTGTGTTTTCTTAAACCTTGCCAGGCCCTCACCCACTGGCAGAGCAGGGCCCCAGGCAGGAGCGAGGTGTGCAGGGCAGACTGGGAACAGAAGCAGTTTCAGCCCCAGGAAGGGGGAGGCAGTGGGGACCCCAACCCACCAGGCAGGGGGTTCCACCAAGGCAGGGTCCCCTCCATATCTGTGGTGGGTCCTCAGCAAATCTTTGTTTAAATAATGAGGGGCCCCACATTTTCTTCTTCACCAGCCCACACTACCTCCCCGGTTATAAGCCACATGGAGGGAGAGAGGTCAAGAGGCAGAGGGGGGAGCAGCCTCTACCTCTCTGCCCAGGGAGGCCTGGGAGAGCCTGCCCACCTCCAGGACGCCCCTCCCCTGTGAAGGCAGGCATGGCCTCGGGTCTCAGGCCTTCATCCGCAAGATGGGACCGTGAACCATCCACTCCCCTGGGTTCTTGTGCGGATAAAGGACGGTGATGTTCACGCCTGCGCGGAGGGCCTGGCGCAGAGTGGGGGGTCAGAACCGGGACCAGCGCTGTCACTAGCGATCGGCAGTGCGCCCCTGCAGGTCCAGGAGATGGGGCGGCCGGTGAGGAGGGGAACCTGGGATTTTAGCAGTCTATGCCCACGGGACAGCTCCTTAGGGCGGGGGGGCGGGGGGGGGGGCTGGATGCCAAGGCCCTCAAGGCCCCTCTCACCCTACACTGCACAGCTCCACGCCTGATCTGTCTGCTGGTGCCATTGAGAACTTGTAACGCGTGGGGGGTGGGGGTAGGGATTCTTTTAAAACCTGAAGTTAATTATTTTTCTAATTTCATGCTGCATGCATTATGCATCAGTAGTTATCACTGGCGGTAATTGCAGGCAGGTATGCAAATCCACTAAAAATGTACTAGTACCTCCAGCTCATCTCCCCTCGCAGGCCGCCTGGGCGGGGCCGGGGCCGGGGTGTCCTGAACTTCAGAGAATGTAAATCGCTTTTAAAAATAAGACTTTAAAATTGGGTCTTAGGAGGTTAATTATATTGATAACAGTGTTCGATATGACACTGTTCAGGGCCGGGAGGGGGAGGGGGGATGAAAGGAGACACGTGTAATTTTGTCTCTTTCTCTCTGGCGTCATTTAATAAGCGGTTCCACACCTGACACTTCCCCCGTCAGTGTGCATTTTTAGTAAAGCTGCCTGGACTCAGGCTCAGTTCCTTCTGGGAAGGAAAAGGAGCCGCCGGGGCGTTTCAGAGGCAGGAGGGGGCCCCGAGGTCCTTTATTCTGGGGGGCTGGGAGGAAGGAAGAGGGAGGGCAGCCCCAGAGAACAGGGCAGTGGTCCCCTGGGCCTGCCCTGCCGGCCTCCTCAGCAGCCGGGATCCTGGCAGCCAGGGGCCGAGAGAGGAGCGGGTGACCCGGAAAGACCATGTCTGGCGATGCTGCCGATCATGTGGCAGAGGCTGGGAGCTGGGCGGAGGTGGGGCACCTTCACCATGCAGGCCCTGGTCCTGGTGAGACCCCCCCCGCCCCGCCTAGTATGTAGGACAAGCTGACTATGCAAACCCTGCCTCGAGAATGCAAACTCCTACCACGTTCTGTCTTATCCATGAGCCTCGCCCACAGCCTGGCCCAGCGGGTGCCCATAAACATCTGTGAATGGATGAATGAATGGATGGATGGATGGATGAATGGATGAATGCATGGATGGATGGATGGATGGATGAATGGATGAATGGATGAATGCATGGATGGATGGATGAATGGATGGATGAATGGATGGATGAATGAATTCGCCAAAAGGGAAGCCCGAGAATCTGAATCCCAGGACCTGGCAGTAGGAGAGAAGAGAGAGGCCGGCCCTCCATCGGCCACACCAGGAGGTAACAGAGGGCCCGGGGCCTCCACCATGGGGCCCCGAGAGGCAGAGGGCCTGGTCTGAATTGTGCAGCACGTGGTGGAGAGGCCGACACAAGCCCAGGCCTTGGACTCCATGTCCATTGCTCTCCCCTCCCAGTGTCTTACCTGCCCCTCAGCTAGGGAGGCCCCACCCTAGGAGGGCGCAAACCCAAGGCAGACCCCTGCTGTCCCCTCATCTCCTCTCATATGGGTGACCAGCCTGGAACTGCCCAATTGCAGGTCCCCCTCCAGGCGTCAGAGGCCGGCCCCCCTTCCTTAGAGATGGCCCTTCTTCTCACTCCCACAGATAGCACAGGGGGAGCCCTCTCTCAGGGCTGGGGAGGGAGAGGACCTCGCAGATCACCGGCTGTTCACAGAGGCCCAGAGAGGGACGGACGGGTCCGGGGCAGAGAGAACCCTCCAGCAGCTGTGGACAGCCCTCCCCCTGCCCTCCTCCTCCGGCCTTGGCACCGCCGCTCAAGCCCTTTCCTGGGGGTGGGCACGGGAGGCGGTGATGGACAGTGTCCGGCTGAAGCAGGGTCTCATGGGAGCTGCTCTCCCCGCCCCCAGGGGGTCAGCCCCTCTGGCCCTCTGGGGTCAGACCAGGGAGTGGCAGTAAATGGCCAGCCTGAGCGCCTGCTGCACCCCAGCCCTTCACAAACCCCGGCCACATCCTGCGGAGCCTGGGCCTCCGGTGCACAGAGGGCAGCGCACTCAGGGAGGGGCCCAAGGTCACGCGGCTCACACCTGGAAGGCCAGCCGCCAGCCCACGTCCGACGGGCTGCCCAGCCCATTTTCGAGGCAGAGCCGGGCACGGAACAGGTTCTCCATAAGTATTTGGGGTACAGGCCTGGGGACCATAGCCAGCTGCCCCTCCCATCCTGGCCTCAGCCCCAGGGATGACGCCCCCCTCCCAACCCCGTCAAGGGGTTGGGAGGAGAAGGGGGACAAGCATCAGCGAGGCAGTCGGGCAGGGGCCAAGCTCAGGCTCCAGCCGGCCCCGCTGCTGGGCTGGCACCTCCACAATAAATAACAGCAAATAGCCCATCCGCAGGGCATCTTTCACGCTGGTGGCTAATAACACACTATTAATGCCCCCGCAGACGGCGCGCGCACCACGCGGCGCTGACGAATGTCCCGGCCCGGAGCCGTCATAAATCAGCCCCTCTCCTGGGGAAGCGCGCGGGGAAGTGTCATTTTCCATCTTGTTAATGAATTGGGGCTTCCCTGCCCTGCCCAGGGCGCCGCCTCCGCTCCAGGTTGCCAGGATTTGTGTCTGGGGAGGCTTGAGTCCTCCCTCTTGGCCTCTGGGGATGGGGAGACAGGACAAGACCCTGCCCCCCAGCTGGCCCAGCCCTGGCAGACCTTAGGGGTCCAGGCCTGGGGATCCCAGCCAGCTGCTCCCATCCGTCTTGGCACTCACTGCCCTCCTGGGGCTGAGCCGGGAGCCAAGCAGGGGCTGCCCAAAGGCCAGAGGGAGCGGGGCCTTGGCTGGGTCCTCCTCGTCAGCACTGAAGCCACCAAAGCTCTGCTCCCCGCGGCCTCGCTGCTGCCCCCTCTGGGCAGAACTCAGAGGGGCTCAAAGTGAGACCCACGCCCAAGGACAGCAGGGCCCGGAAGGTGTGCAGCAGGTGACTCCTGAGAGACCACTCCACTGCACCTTGGGTCTACCCACCCTGGGACAGAGCCCGCAGCACAGGGCCACCAGGTAGCAAGCGAGCCCTCCCCTGGCACGCAGAAGTGGCCAGCGGCCTGCACTACATGTGTGGGTGGCTGGGAGAGCTACAGAGCCGGGGAGCTCTGTGTGGCCCCAGTCTGACCCGGCCGGGGAGGGGCGGGCCAGCTGTTTCTCTGTATGCCCTCCCTGGGCACCAGGAGCCCCGGGGCCTGCCTGCACCACCGGGGCCCTTCCCGTCCGCCTCACCTCCTTCGCTGAGCCGCTGGTCTGGCTGGGATGGCCGCTCTGGATGCTGCGCTTGGGTCCAGGTGGGCCTGGGCCACGCTCACATTCCGGCCTCAGCCCTGGCACTCGGGGTGCAGACCGCAGACCTGGGGCGCTGGGGGCAGCCCGGCGTGCAGGGGGAGGCCCTGTGCTGGACTCTTCTGGGCTCCTCGAGGTCAGGCGGGGCTGCGGGTCCAGAGCAGCATTCTGCACGGCCTGGGCCCCGGGCGCTGCGGGCCTCTCCCTGGCGGAGCCCCGACCCCCGTGCACGGCCTGCGGGTGTCCTGGGCCCCTGCGCCCCAGGCATGCCCTACGGCCCGGCGCCCATGGGGCGGGCGGTGGCCTCTCGCTGCCTCTTTTGACTTGTGCTCTTTGTCTGCTGGCTGCCACCTCCTCCAAAAGGCTTCCGCGTGGCTTTTACCCCCTTTTCTTTACCGAGGTCTTTTTTTATTTTTTAATCCCTTTAAGTCACTTGGCAGAATGGGTTCCCGTGCAGGGAGCACTCTGCTGAGACAGACGAGAGGGAGCCGCTCTCCAAAGACGCGGTGTTCCTGCCACTCGGGCTGCGTCTCCGTCTCCGGGGCGGGCGGGAGTCCATTACCCGCGGAGGAGTTCAGATGCTCACGGCGGGCTGGGCGGTGACATGTGCCACCGAGCTGTCAGGACCACCGGCCCCTCTCTGGGAAGATGCTGGGCGGGTGGGGGCTCGGTCCTGCTTGGCTGCCCCTGTTTGCAGAGGTATTCTCGCAGGGAGGCGGGGGCGGGGGTGAGGGATGGGTTATTCCTGCTTCACCTCCTGGGCTTGTCTGTCCAAAAAGGAGTCCTCCTCACCCACTCCCTGCCTCCTCACCTGCCAAAAAACAAAGGAAGTGATTACACCCTGGAATTAGGAGCCCCGCCCCGGGGACAGGCTGCTGGGGTTGCGACCCCTCTGCTCCCATCCATCCCTCGGCACTCTGTTCTTGAAGCCACTTTCCCATGAGCTGGGAGGGGGCTGGGACCATTCTCCACCACCTCCCTTCTCTTCTCAAACCCAGGAACACAGCCCCTTCCCCAGAGCCCTGGCTCCCCTTTTCCCGGGATGGGGGGGCGCGGGAAGGAGAGAAAGGAAGTCCTGAGAGAGCGTGAGGCTGCAGGGACCCTGCCCCAGCCCAGAGCTCCGCTCCCCCAGCACCTGGACCCCATTGGACCCATAGCCTCGGCTTCCAGAACAAGCGCTGCCCTTCCGCTGCCCTTCGCGAGCAGGAGCATCAGGGAGCCAGGGAAGCTGCATCCCGGCCTCCTTCCTGCGGCCACCGGCTTCCCAGGCTGGGGTCAGGGCTCCGCGCCCCACCTGCCCTTCCACAGTCCTGGGGGCAGGGCCGGCTGTTTGCAGGAATCCCAACAAACCCACAGCCTCTCACTGGCCTGGCGCTGCCCGCTGCCCCGGTGTCCCGACTCCCCCTGCAGGAGCCCCTCTTTGGAAAGTGCTTTCATTACACATCTGAGTGTCAGCTCTGGTTTGAAATAGGATCCAGGTGGGCTCCGCTGCATCTGGGCACTTGGCTTTGTAGGGCTGAAGGTGGCTGGTTTGAGAAATGCTCATTGTCAGGGGCTGTTCCAAATAAAAACGAATTTTCAGGGCATGTGTTTTAATAAGCCCAGAGCCCAGACTGGGGGTCGCTGCCCACGGGGCGCCCAGCCTGGCAGGGACGCACTCAGAGGGGGCCCACAGGATGGGGCAGGTTTGGGGACAAGCTTCCCCAGGAGCAAGGAGGTGTAGAACTACCAAGCCCCGGGGGACAGCAGGTGTGAGCAGGCGGAGCAGCCCCAGGAAGGGGCAGGGTGGGGGTGGACAGGAGGGAAGATGAGGACAGAGCCCCCCCGTGAGGGTGACGCTGGCTCCAGTGTGGGCTCTGTCGCTGCTGCACCCGTGTGACTTCATCCGATTATAAACTGTAATTTCTCTATGGAAGCAAGAGATGGGAAGAGTCCAATGAGGTCATCTGCCCCCTGGACGAGGCGAGGAAACTTTTATTCCGTGGGGGTCGGGGGGGAGTGTACGTGGAGGCAGCCGCTGGTCCCCCAAGACAGAGAGTTCAGAAACTATGAATGCAGGAAGGCAGCTTCACCCGCTGCATCAGGCCCTTCCCACAGCCCTCGGGGTCGGGGCAGTGGCCCTGGGGCCGCCTCGGAGTCGGGGCAGTGCTCTTGGGCAGCCTCCAGGGCCCCACAAGGCCTGGCCCTGCCTGGCCCACCCACCCATCTCTACCACTTCCCCCAAACCCCACGCTGTTCCTCCTCCGGCAACAGCCCACCTAACCTCACCCCTCACCTCCTGCCTTGGGTGGGTGGTCGCACAAACCAGCAGTGGCACAGTATCTCCAGGGTCAGGGAAGGGACTGCTCTGCTTGTCTGAGACTGCTCACTGAGACGTGGCCGGCTCGGTGCCTTGCACACAGAAGGTGCCTAATTAATGCACCCAGTGAACTCCCCACGGTGCTTCCTCATGTAGAAAGCCCAGGGTTCAAGCAGAGCCCTGGCTGTGTATCTCCTGGGTCTGCCCTCCCTGCTGTCCCCCCTTCCCCGCTGCCCCTACCCACGCCTGTCCCATGGTCCTGCAAAGCTCCCCGGGAGCCAGGCGTACACATGCCCCAGACCCCACAGGGCCCACGGGGTCCTGACTGCTGCCGTGGCCGAGGGGTGCCTCTCGGTGTCGGGGCGTGTGTGTTCCCAGGTCAGCTTGGTGGGTGGGCGTGCTTGGAGGTGGGAGCTTGTTGCACATGTGGGGGCACCAGGACGCGTGTTAGCAGCCTCCTAGTATTCACGGGGCGGGAACAAATGTGTAAGTGCGCCCTCTGGCGGACACCTACCGGCCGAGCCGTGGAGTCCCCAGTGGGCACACGACCGGATTGAGTATGCGAAACCACGCAGTGCAGACGAAGTCAGCGGTGGTGCGTGGACGCTCTCTGTGGCCAGTCAAGTTGACCAAGGACGAGATGAACCTGTGGGGCCCCAAGGGCTCAGCCGCCCGGGAGCCCTCTCTGGCCCCCGCCTCCTTGGCCAGCTCCTGCGCACTCCCCCCATGAGACCGCCTCTGCTCACCCCTGCCTCGCCTCGCCTCGCCTTCCCCCACCCACCGGTCTCTGCGTTCAGGTACCAAAGAGCCATTTTTTGGGTCAACGGAATAAAAGCTTCCGCCTGTAACTGCTCGAGATGCCTGCACAGGCTCACTTTTTGCTGTAGTAACATCACAGCTGCATGAGAAGAAATCTGAAAGCGGGAGAGAAAGCCAAGTGCACAGTCCCACCTCTCCACACCGCGGCACTTTCCGCGGACAAAGGGCCCTTATCCTTTTCCAGGTCATTCCTGCTTTGCCGTCTTCCCTGTTCCTGGGGACAGCCAGCGTGGCTGGCCGAGCAGGGAGGACCGCCCCCATTGTGCAGGCGCAAAGGGGACTTAAAATAAAAAGAAGGCACTTGTCCACGTACGAACAACATGACAGCCAGGCCTCAAACTCTGGGCCAGTTCCCTCTCCCTGCACGATGCCAATCTCAGCACAAAAGAAACATACAAATGCAAGGCGGCCCCGGGGCCCACTGCACTGAGATGTTTTGTGTCTCTCCTAAGGTCCTCTCGTATCCATCCATCCATCCATCCATCCCTCCATAAACCCACCCACCCATCCACCCATCCTGCAAACACGTACTGAGTCCAGTCATGCTCCCAGCACCAGGCAAGACGCTGGGGCCCAACGAGGAGCCCCTGTCCTCCGGGAGCTTGAGGTCCAGCAGAGCGGCCACTGGCTTGCCAAGGGCTGCAGCGGGAGACACATGGCATTATGAGGGCCAGAAGCCCCATCTTGCCAAGCAGGGGTGAGTGAGGGCAGGAGAGGCAGGATGCGGATCCCAGGGGCTCCCTGGGGGAGGTGATGCGGGCTGTGGTTCTGGTCCCCGACTCCCATGTCCTGACAGTCACATGGGAGCTCGGGGGCGCGCTAGAATGGGGCAGGTGCGGCCAGTCTCCTCCGGACCACCTGTCCGTCTTCCAGAGCCACCCCCGCCCTTTGGACCTCAGGGCTTCCCCGCCATGGAAACGCTCTCCATCGTTACAGCTCCTGGCTGCCTGAAAGATCGCTCCTCGCTGATATTAATTCTTATATTAGCAATTAGCCCTCCTGCTTCATTTCAACCTATGGCTCTCAGGACGGGTTTTTATGTGCGCGTTATTAATCAGACGCCGAGGATGAGCTGCTGGACACCAGGTGGGCTTTCCGGCTGGAGACTCAGCCAAGCGGCGTTTTAAATGAGCACCTCGCTGGACATGTGCAAAGGGGCCTGAGTTTAGATCCCTGTAAGCAGGTCAGAGCCGGCGCGAGCTCGGAGACCCGGCGTTTGCTTTCATTCTGGACTTCCAGGTGGAGGTCAGCATCTGTGTCTGACCTTCCGAGATGAAAAGGCTCTTTGTGCCTCCGACCTGCCGTTTGTTCCGTGGCCGCTGGCTTCCTCCCATGAGGATGGCCGTCCCAGGGCCTGTTCGCGACCCCCTGCAGAGTGTGGGTCACTCCTCTGGAGCCAGCATGGGCCCGGGGGCTGCCTCGGCCAGGTGCCCTCTCTCCAGGCAGGCGCAGAGGGCTGGGGCCGGAGCCCCAGGGCAAGGGGGGCTGTTGCGTGTGGAGTGCGGACTGATCCTGTAACCCGTAGAGGGTGGAGTAGGAAGCACTTTCAGGCTGAGGGAACAGCATATGCAAAAGCTCAGAGGTGGGAGGGCTTTGTGAGGTGGGAGGGCTGGTGTCCCAAAGCGCTGGGTTAGCCGAGGGCAGGGGTCTGAGCTGAAGTGGGAGGCGGGGCTCTGGCCTTGGGGGAGTTTTGAATGCCCAGCAGAGTGAGGGCCTCTCTTCATACTGAGGGAGGTGGGAGCCAGCACAGGTGCCTGGGCAGGGAGGGCGTGACCATTTGGAGAACTGGAAGGTGCCAGGGTATGTGGGAGGGGACCAGTGACAGGCTGGGACCGTGTCCCCAGGAGCAGGAGTAGAGGCCTGGGCTGGAGGGGAGGGAGCCATGGGTTGAGGGCAGGGGCTGACTCGGAGGCCTCCCTGAAGACAGGCCCGGGGCTGTGTGGGTTCCCTCCCCTTCTCCTGCCAGCACTACCAGGCAGGTTCTAGGTGCCACGGGCAGGGGCAGCTGGAGGCTTGCGGGGGGGAGGGGGGGGCGTGCTGGAGGCTCCAGTTCCTCCCTCTGCGCTGGCAGATGAAGAGGCCCTACCCTGCCCCCCTCTTACTCTCTCGGGCCCCCAGGCTTGGCACCGCACCCAGCACCCACGTGGCGGGTGAGAAGGGAGGAGGCGAGAGAGCCTGCAAACTCGGTGTGAACCCTCCAAGCCTCCACGCTGCTAATTAAACTGTTTTCTGACAAAACCCAGACTTTTGGGGCTGGGTGTGCGAGCAAGTGTGTGAGCCAGTGTGTGGGCGGCTGCCGGTCCCGCAGGCCTGGACCACTGCCAGGGCCCACCCTCAGAGACAGGCCTCGGGGAGCTGGGTGGGCAGTGCCCAGAGCAGGGGAGCCAACCGCTCAGGGACCAGGGGCAGCTCTTCTCAGCCAGAGCGTCTCCGGGAGAACACGTGGGCCCTCTGCCAGGACGGATGCCCTTCCCCTCCCTGGACCACGTGAGGGCTGGAGCCAGGGCCTGGGGAGCAAGGCAGCTCCCAGCCAGAGGTGGCAGGGAATCCCGCCGTGCCCCGTGCTGGGCTGGCAAAGCAGGCTTGGGGCCCACGCAGCCTGGACTATGGGCACCTGCCTGCCCACTGGGCCCAGCGGCCCCTTCCTTGCACTGACTGCGGGGTGTGGGGGCCTGGCCCTACCAGTTTAGGGCGCTGCCCCCACAATGCAGCCGAGTAATAGAAAGGCCGCCAGGTGGGCACCATCGCCCCAGGCTGCAGCGGGACAGAGCCAGCCCGGGCAGCTGGCACCCTGAGGAGGGGCAGAGGGGGCGTGGCGCTCCCGGCCCTCCCAGGCCTGCCCCTCCGCCCGAAGGGAGGGTACGGTGGCCCGGGCCTGCCTGAGCACGGTGGGGCCCCGGAGGGGCAGGCCTGGGCCGGCTTTGGGCTCAGGCTCCTGGGAAGGAGGCCCTACCCAGCAGGGCTGTCACTCCGCTGCTCCCAGCACAGGCCTGTGGCTAGCCCAGGGGCCTGAGTGACGGCGAACCTGGTGCCACCAGCGAAGGCCCAACCTTCCGCAGGAAACTGGCCTGCTTCTGCCGGCAGGACCGTGGCTGTGGGCTCTCACCCCGAGCCGATGTGGGCAGTGGGAGCTGGGAGGCAAGACACGCAGTCCCTCCTGGCCCCTGGCTCTGCGCGCTCACACGGGCCTGCCCTCCCTCCGTCCACTCCCCTCCGTCCACTCCCCAGCCTCAGAGTCTTTCAGGAGCCCTACATCGTGGGTGCCAGGGTCCAGTGGGCACCCAGGGACCATCAGCACCCCGTCCAGTCTCTCTATTCAAAAGCCAGTCCCAAAACCTCCCCCACTGACCACACCAAAGCCACAAGCGGGGGATTCCAGGTCACGCACCTGCGTCCTCCGAGTTGCCCAGGTACGGCTGGCGGAAGCTGCCTTTCTTCCAGAAGTGTCCCCATCCCTCCCGCCAGCTGTGCCAGCCGCGGCCCCCAGGGCCACGCGCCCTCTCGGCCGGGTCCCCGCCCCCCTGCACCAGCAGAAGCCGGTGCCAAGGGATTTTCGCCTCCGTGTTGGGAATCTCCCTCCCCTCCCCTCCTTCCCGTAAACACACACCCCGGCCCAGCGGCCAGGCCAGACTTTGTTAATATTTACAGCCAGTCGCTCAGGAAGCTATTAGCTTCCTTCTCTTATTGCTAATTGAAAGAGGAGAAAATGGTTGTAACACTTCAAAAGGACTTAAAGGCAGCCCGAGAGACCGCCTGAGTCGGGAGGAAGGGACAAAGAGAGACCATTTTAAATAAACAAAGGCAGCCCACACCTCGGCGAGGGTGGGCCAGGGCCTGCAGAGGCGTGGCTGTCCTCTGAGGCTGGCTCGCCAGCGGCCGCTCGCTGTAGATTTTCCTTTTCACCGGGGAGCCCGCCCGCCTTAAGGAGCGAGGGGGGAAGAAAAGCGATCCTGGGGCACTTCTGTTAATGATGAGGCTCTCTGAAGCTGCAGCAGGCAGGCGGCCCCTGCTCCTTCGCTCTGGAGCTGGGCCTGGCCTTGCACGTGAGCTTCCCTGACCTGCGGCCACCCACAGGCACGCGCCTCCCCGGCCCAGGTCCAGGCCCCGGCGGGGGGCTGGGCTAAGGGATTCCCCTGCCCCTGGCCTGGGCGTGACCTTGGGGACCTCAGTTCCGTGGCCGCCAAGAACAGCCCAGGACCCATGGCCACCGTTGGGGGCACTTTCTGAGTCCCGCTAGAGGAGGGGCTGGACGCCGGCATGGCCAGGCCTCTGGCCTCTGCGGTCGCCTCCCAGCCACTTTCCCTGGAGAGAGATGATGCCGCCCGCGGCCGCACAGCCAGCTCCCGGGGTCCGCCCGGGCTGCAAGCGACCAGACGGCTCAGCGGTCAGACGGGGCGGGCTTCCCTCCGGAGCCTGCCATTCGGTTCTGGCTGAGTCCCATCCCCGGGAAGCCTTCTCTGCCCCCTCCCACCCCCCCGCCCCAGTCCTGGCCTGCTTCCGAACGGCCTCTCGGGCCCCCGGGGCGCCGCCCTGCAGCAGCCTGGTCTTGTGCTGAGAGCTAATGGTGCCAGGCATGGTCGGTGGGTTAGTGGAGGAGGGCGCACTGCACATAAAGCAGGTCTTCCCCGCACCATCTGCCCCTCGGACCAGCTGGGCCCCACGATGCACAGCCACCCCGCAGGGCAGAGGCCCAGGGCGCGAGAGGTCAGCGCAGGGAGGGCGGGGGCGGGCTGTTCGGGGGAGAGAGGGACCCTTGGTGCTTGATTTTTTGTATTTTTAAAAAATAGGTTTTTATTGATTTTAGCGAGAGAGGGAGAGGAATAGAGATAGAAACATCAATAGGAGAGTAACATCATCAATCGGTGGCCTCCTACACGCCCCCTGCTGGGGGTCTAGCTGCAACCCGGGCATGTGGGTTCCAACCAGTGACCTCTTGGTTCACGGGCTGACGCTCAATTGCTGAGCCACACCACCGGGCGGTGCTCGGGCTTTGGGCTGGCGGGCCAGGGGAGGAAGGCCGGCCTGTGTGGGAGGCCCAACAACCAGAAGGACCAGGACAGATGAACCGGGAAGGGTTTAGTTCAGGGAGAATCTGTCACGGGCAGAGAGGCCCGAGGCTGGTCTAGGCTGGCTCTGCTGGGGGCGCCCAGGCCCAGGCTGGACGGGGACGGCCACGCGGCAGAGAGGTCAGATGAGGCCCCGAGGGCCTGCTCCTGCGGCCACGCTGGGCGCCCTCGGCTGACCCCACTCGGCCTCCGTCCTCCTCCGTGGGGCTCCCCCAACCCCTGCTCTTAAGGGCAAGGACTGTCAGCAGCAGTGACCACCACCAGAGCTACGTGGCTGAGTCCCGACAGGGCCGAGGCACGCAGAGCTGAGGGCTCGCTGTGGGAAATAATACAGCAGCAGCCGCCGCGCTGTCCTGAGCCCGCGGCCATCACTGCCCTGAACCCCAGACGCTGTTATCACCATTTCAGTTCCCCCCTAAGGGGCAGAGCTTTTCAGGAGCCGCCCAAGGTCACCGCGGGTCCACCGCAGAGGCTGACGCTCCCGCTGTGCCCACATTGGCGTCACCTGTGTGGTGGGGACCGAGGGCCATGCTCAGACGGGCGGGAGCTCCCTCCACAGGCTACAGGCACATTCGCACGTTAAAGGCTCTGAGAAGTCCTGTCTGGATCCCCGTTTCACTGTTCGCTCCAGGGGTTACCTGCCAACCTTCCGCGATTTGCATGTTCTTCAAAATATGCTCTGGGGGGTGCCTCCCGATGTCCACACAGCCATTTAGCCTTTCGTAAGCGCCTGCTGCGTGCCGGGCCATGGCCCTGTGCCGGCGACACGCAGGGGTGAGGACAGGCATCTAGCTCAGAGCCTGGCACACAGTAGAGACACACATCCTCAACTAATGAGGCCCCAAATGAGAGAGGGAAAGGATGGGGTAGATAGCTGGGTGGGAGCCACATGTCCTGGCCAGATGCAGGCTCTGCCCTGAGCCACCTCATCTCCTCCTCCTCCAGTCCTGGACCCGATGCCAGCCCCTCGGGCCACACCCAGCCTCAGCCTTCCCCGTGGTAGGGAAGCCCACCACACCTCCATGCTGGGTTGGAGCCCTCCGTCCCCTCCCCAGGGCCCCTGCCAGGTGCAGCAACTCTTCCCCACCAGCTCTGTGGTCCATCTTGACATTCCTATCACATCCCCAGCCCTGCCTGGAATACTAATTCTCCAAGACGAAACCATCCGTGTTTAATTTTTTTTAGAGCCAGGCAGAAAGAAAAGACAAGAAAAGGGGAGCCCTCCTCGAAGCTCTTTTCAGAGCCACTCTGGGCAGCTGGCATTGAGAACACGCGATGCCAGATGCCACTCTGGGTGGTCACACTGTCCCTGATGAGGGCCAGGGAGGGGTCAGCCCTGGGCAGTGCCACCCCAGGACAGTCACACTGCCCCTAAGTAGGCGAAGGATGGGGTGGCCTTGTTTTCCAGTAGGTGGGGGTGTGGGGGGCAAGGGAAGGGGCCAGGTTGGCCTTCTGAAGACACCAGGGCATGCCAGAGGCCTGGTATGGGAGGGCTGTTTCTTTGAGGCCCTGAGAAGGGCACCCCTTTAATTAAGAGTGTGCAGCCAGGCTACCTTTGTTTGCAAGTTAGGTTTCTGCCCAGCTCCTGTCAGATGGGGCAGGGGTCGCGTGGGAGAGAGGGCTGCTGGACAGGCAGGAGAGGGGCCATGCAGGGAGCGTGCTTCTGTGCTAGATGACCTTGGACAAGCTCTTGACCTGCTGGGGCCTCAGCTGCCTCCTTGAGTGCTGGGATGTGGCCACAGGGCCAGGAGGGCTGTTGCGGGAAGAACAGGTGGTTATCAGCCTGGAGTCAGAGGTCTGCGGGGAGCAGGGCGCCTGCAGCTTAAAGCTGTGTTGCTTGGGCCAGTGAGCTGCGTCCCTGAGCATCAGGTATCTAGGACGGTGACTGAGGGAAGTGCTCTCCGAGGCCTGCGGTGAGGATCACAGGGACCGCGGGAGCCCCCTCAGGACCAGCGTGGCGGCTCCGCACACAGAAGTCAGCTATTGTTACTATAACCCGCGAGGCAAGCCACATCAGTGAGCCTCTTCCCTGGGCCCCCCCCCCCCGCCCCCCAGCCCCAGGGCCTGGGGGAACCCCGCCCCCCCTCCCTCCCTCGGCCCCTCCCTCTCCCCAGCCTGGCTGACAGCTTAGCTTGGTGCCACCTCCCCCCAGCATCCCAGTTTAACGTCCTCGGGCCCCCCAGAGGGAAGGATGAAATTGTAACAGCAGGAAACATGACAGAACATGAAACATGATGAAATCAGCTGCGTAAATTATGAAACCAAATCACAGCCGGCTCCTCCGGCGCAGGGCAGCGCTGGCGGATGCTCTGCAGGCTGGACACCCCTTACCGGCCTGGGAGTGTCAGCCAGCGCCCCCCTCGGGTCCTCTCCCTCCTCCCGCCTCCTCCTCCAGGCAGCCCGCCCTGCCTCAGTGAGACACCACCATGGCGAGATTTCTGCTCGAGAGGTACCCCCCATCAGACCCCGGCCAAGAGCCCCGCGGGCTGGTCCCTGGCCCCCCCGCCCCCCCAGGCTCTTCCTGAGAGCTCAGGCCCCGCTTCCCTGGGCCCCAGAGACAAACCCCCAAGGCTTGGTGGAGAGGCCCAGTGCTGCCCTCGGGCCCCATTTTAGCCTCCTGACGCCTCTGCCACAGGATGTGGGTCTGGTTGGTGGTCAGGACGAGGCCTGAGCTGCCCACACTCTAGCTGCCCGCCCCCTCCCCGCCTCCAGGGATGCCCACGGCCTCCACCCTCTGCCTCCTCCCCGTCCTCACCCCCAGCGCCTCAGCCACCTGTGTGCGCAGAGCTGGTACAGGGAGGGCGACTCCCAGCAAATGTGGTTTTTGTGGCCGCCTCCCCTCTGCTTCGGGGGCTGCGTCATAAATTATCATCGACCCGGTGCCGGCCGGGGCTGGAGACCAGATGGGGAAATAAACCAGCGGCTCGATAACTGTGCCCTGCCACCTGAATTCACTTATTTGTGGCTTTCCTCCCCCCTGGAAGTGCGGCGATGAGTAACTGCTGACCGTAGGCTCCTGGGCTGGAAAACACCTTCGGATGCGTTTCTGAGGACGGCCGGCCGGCGACCTGCGCCCCCCCCCCCCGCCCCCCGCCCCTCCAGCCCTGCTGGGTCCCGCGCCCACCCCCCCGCCCTGCTGGGTCCTGTGCCCCCCAGCCACCCGCCCGCCCTGCTGGGTCGGAACTGATTTCCCCAGCGACCTGTCCCGTGTGCAGAGGAGGAAACCGGGGCTCAGAGATGTGAGGCCCTTGCCCAGGGCCAGGGGACCCGCAGGTCCTGGTGTATCAGGGGCTTTCCCAGTTTTGGCACAAATCCCAGGCCACCTGGTCACCCAGCCGTGGTCTCACAGCTGAGACACAGCAGAGTTGGGGGGGACCCTGCTCTTACTGGGGTGAAACGCCACCCTCTGCACCATCACCCGCCCGCGTCCTTCCAAGGCTCGATGGACTTGGGAAAGCCGGGCAGCTGAGCCCTCCGGTCGCTGGTCAGCCTGCTCTGGGCCAGGAGCCTGGCTGTTGGTGGCCAGAAGGGCCCGGGACCCCTGCTTCCAGCTGGCGGGGCCACCAGGGGCCCCGCGGCAGCTGGGAGGGAGGGAGGAGAGCCAGGTGGAGCCTGGGTTCCCCCCGCTGCGCCCCTCCCTTGCTGGCCACCCAACCCCCAGTAACCACGGCCTCCCCCGCCCCGCAGGGCCCCCTCCCACCACTGACCCCTGCCTATGTCGCGCCAGGACGTTCGCCTTTCTCTGCCTGCAGACCCGTTTAGTGCTCTTACTGACCCGGTGAGGGAGCACGAGCCCCACTTCACCAACGAGGCCACGCAGACCCAGAGAGGCTGGGTGGCTCCCCGCGGGCACACAGCTGTGGTGAAAGCAGCCTGGCCCGGAGCCTGTGCTGATGGGAAAACTAAACTCAGAGCGGAGGGGGGACCCGCCGAGACCGGGAGAGGCTCCCTGCGCAGGGCTGTGCACCCGGAGCCGCGGACGAGAGGCAGTGCCATCGAGAGGCAGCCTTCACAGGCATCCCGCGCACGGGGCACAGTGCCGGGCTCGTGGGCACCTGCGAGAGGGATGCTGGGAGGGGGCACAGAGGCCAGGGGGCTGGCATGGGGGTGTCGGGGGCGAGGTGAAAGCAGGAGGCTGAGCTGAGGCCTCCGGGGCGGGAAGCTGGGCAGCTCTGCCCAGGAAAGTGCAGGACGAAGGTGTCACACGGCCCCGGGCAGTGGCCATGCTCCCAGCCGCCTCTGCAGGTGAGAGCAGAGGCCACCTGTTGCCAGGGCGAGGCTGGCGGTTACTGAGTGCGGCTGCCTACCTGCCAGGCTCCCCTCGGCCCGCGGGGGCCCTCCTGCCTCCCTTCCCCAGGCGAGGGGCCCGGGGCCTCTCGGTCTCAGAGGGGCAGGGCTGGGGCGGGACGGGCTCCTCTGCCCGAGTCCCCACTGCCCTCCCCGCCCGCTTGGCAGCTGAGCTCCTGACGCAGGGCCTCCAGCTCCTGGTTACGGCTCCAGGGCAACCACCTGGTCCCTCCCCCGGGGAGGCAGCAACGCCATGGACTCACCTGGAGGCGTCCCCAGGTGGCTCCACTTTATTTTTGCCAAATACTTTCTGAGTAACAGTGTCCCCCGGGCCCTGGCGTGCGGGCAGAGGACTCATGGAGACCCAGTGCCCATGAGAGGAGCAAGAGGCGGCGGCCAGGAGAGGCAGCCGGTGACAGGGACCAGCACTAACGGGGACCTGCTCGTCTGGCCACTCTGGGCTGTGTGCTCGCTGGCAGGGCCCTTCCCAGCCCCGCAAACAGCTGAGGAGGCCAACAGAGCCCCCCCCCCCACACACACACACACCTCCAGGCCTCTCCGCCTCTTCCTTGCCTCAGAAATGAGGAACGGAGGCCTCCACCCCTAGGAAAGTGGCCAGTGGATCCAGCCTCCAGTCACCCCATCCAGGGCGTGGGAGTGAGGCCGGCTGGATGCTGGCACCAGCTGTGCGCGTTCCAGTGGGAGCTCCTGGCCTGGGACCTGGGTCCCTGCCTCCCGGCCCTGAGCCCCAGCGAGGGGGAGACCCGGCTGCTCCAGTTCCCAGGGAACGCGGCCTGCTGGGTGCGAGCCGGATGCCCGGGGCCCGCCCTGGGCCCAGGTCCTCCCTATCGCCCCGAGCAGGGGCCTGGGGAGAAGCAGGGGCTCGGGTATAGGCGCTGGCGTGCCCCGCAGCCCGGGCAGAGCGCCCAGCTCTGGGCACCACGTGAAGCTGGGGCTTCGGGCCGCGCGGTGCGCCTTCCTCAGACCCGCACACCCCGCCCGCGGGCCACTGCGCCGCCGTGTGTTTTACTGCCTTCGGTCCCCATCGGGCCGTCGCTCAGTGTGCTGTGCACGGAGGACTAACACGCATTCGGGGGCGTAGGTCAGGGTGGCAGCCGAGGCCCAGGGAGGGGCTGTGTGAACAGGCCAGCAGGTGGGATGGCCAGGGCAGGGGTGAAGGGGAGCGTCAGCCAGGAGACGTGGGGGCCCGGGGTGGGGTCTTGTATGGAAAGGTTCTCTGGCTCCCCCCGCCAGGCCCCAGCCACGGAGGAGCGAGGGCAGGTCAGCTCCTGCAGGGCCTGGGGAGGCTGGCCGCTCCTCCCACACTGTGCTGCCGGCTGCAGAGCCAGGGCGGCTGCCCGCGCTCCACCAGCCCCTGCCTGGGGCTCTGCCTGTCCCAGACCCCTCAGAGCGTGGGCGTGAGAGCCTCCCTCCCCCACTGCACACGCAGCAAGCTGAGGCCAGAGAAGTTAGGAACCTCCCTGAGCTGGCCTGTCTGGGAAGAGGGGGAGCTGTGGTCTGAGCCAGGCCTTCCTGACAGAAGAGCCACCCATGGCCCCACTGGGCCCCTGGCCGAGGCCTTCAGGGCCGCCAGCTAATGACACAGAGCTTCTACCTGGACTGCAGGCTGGGCCCTTAGCCAGCCCCAGTGTCCGGTGACCAGGGGGACCCCCAGGTCTGTCCGTGCATGACTGTCCCTCTCCCCAAGGCAGGCAGGCCACGATGCCCACGGACACACGGAGCATGAGGCTGTCCCCACACCGGCCCGGCTGCAGCTGGGGGCGGACCTGGAAGATTTATGACCTGGGTTAAAATTTAATTTGGGTGAAAGATCCCGCCAGCTGAGCTGGCTGCCCCAGAGAAATGGCCTGGCCCCCGCCAGCTCCTGCCCGCCAGCCCAGCCCGTGCCAGCCTTCCCACCCCTCCCCGGAAGGCAGGCCGCCGCGGCCGCAGAGAGATCGCAGCACTGAATTCGATTTGGGGTGGGAGCCGCGGGCTCTGAGCCTTGTTTGCACTTCAGCTCCAAATTGAAGAGGACAGGATCGGCTGTGCGTGGGAACTGCCTCCCTGCGGTGCCCAGGGGCAGCGCTGCCTCCAGAGGAGCCCTGCCAAGGCCCCTGGCCCCCTTCACTGGGGGAGGTGGCCCTGGGCATCCCACCCATCTGCTCAGATAGGCCCCGCCCAGCTGCCCTCTGTCCCCAGCACCCTGATCCTCCCTGGGGCCAGACTGCCCGGGTTTGAATCCCAGACTCACTGAGGGATCTTGTGCAAGCGAATGCACCTCTCGGAGCCTCAGTTCCCTCACCTGTAAAATGGGACCTATTGTTATTAGCTGACATCACAATATAAGGAGGGCCCTGCACGTGGTCCCCCCTCCACCCCTAATGTCACAGGGCAGCGCCCAGGCTGCAAGGGGTGGGGCAGCAAGGGGCTCACAGAGCTGGGGAGGGGTCTTTCTGTTCCGCACCAGGGTCAGGGCATCACCTCTTTGGACCTGGGGGTGTAGCTTTGGGTTCACGCAGTCTGGCTGGATGGGGAACAATGCTGGGGTCCCCAAAGCAAGGGTATGGAGTCCAAGGCCAAGCCCTGGCAGCCCCCGTGCACAACCCTGCTTCCCCTTGGCTGGTCCCTGCCTGAGCAGCCCTGTCACTGCTCTCACCCCCACCGCCACGTGCGGGACCCTCCTGGGTGCTTTCCTGAGTGGGCACGGTGCACCCACTTTACAGACACAGGGCAAGTCCAGGCCCTTTGACCCCAGAGCTCAGGCTCCTCCCGTTGCCTCAGACTTTCCTGCCACCTCCCAGCTGCTGTCCAGCGTGTGGGGTTGCAGAGAGGAAGGGAGCTGGGCCTGCTCAGGCCCGACACACGGTGGGGTGGGAGATGCTGAGGGTGCTCAGGACAGGAGCACCCCCAGCACCCTGACGCACGCATGTTCGAGCACGGGCACGCGCACACTGGCAGGAATCCAGGCCCAGAAATAGCCGTGTCACCTTTGGAGGCCGAGTGCCTGCCGCTGGCTGCTCTGCCCAAGCCTGTGGCCCTTAGCCACTCACACAGAGCTGGGGCCAAGCTGTGGAGGGCACAGGTTCCTCTACCCTTCAGTCACCTCCCGGGAACCCAGGGTCTGGGGACTGAGCTCTGTTCTTGCAAGTGCTGAGCTAATCCTCCCAGTGCGCTCACAAGGGAGGACGGATTAATGTGTCAACATATTTGCGTTGTAACAGGAGCATCAGGGTCTGGGCTGTGAGAAGCAAGCCGCATGTGAGGTGCCCTCGCAGGCCCTGCCAGCATCAGCCACACCCCCTGGCACAGGCCCTCCCCCTCCCCCAGGGCCGCCTCCTGCTCGGGGTGCCCCACCCCATGCCCCACCCAGGCCACATGTCTGCAGCTGACTCACCCTTGAGGTACCAAGGGAGCTCCCCCGCCCCCCACCTCCCCCCACACACACACTTGAGAAGAGCCCAGAAATAGCGCTCTCCCACTCCCAGCTCTGACCCCATCAGCGTCGCCCTGCAGCCTCTCATTATTTACTTATGTATTTATTTATTCCCATCTCGTCCTGAAGGATTAGTGGCAGCTTACAGAAATACAACTTAAGCGGAGGGAGTGCGCTGGAGCGGAAGAGCCCAGGCTCTGAGGGGGCTGGGGGGGGCGGGGGCGCGGGCCTGGGTGCAGACCCTGATCTTCACCTCCCATCGCTTTACCTCCGCGGCCTTGGTTTCCTCGCCTGTAACATGGGGCTGCTGGGCCCACCCAGGGGAGTGCGAACAGCGCACGGTGCCGTTGTGTTTGGGAGAGAATAACGGGAGAAAGGAGACAGGCAGGACAGGTGGGGGCGGGAGAGGAAGGTGCTGCGGGAGCGGACACGCAGCCTTTCTCAGAACCGCTGCCTTCGGGTCCCGCGAAATCTGAGCTGAGGGAAAGCAGCCAGGGCAGGGGTCTCGGCCTTCTCAGATGCTGGGGCCCAGGAACCCCCCAGCTTCCTCCTGGAGGGGAACCCTTTGCATGACACCCCAGTACTCCGCCTGCTCCTTGTGGGGTGCCCAGAGCTGCAGGATGGAGGAGGGCAGAGGTCTGGGGTTCCAGGCCCCGGACCCGCTCCTCCCCTCCCACCAACCGCCTACACCCAGAGGAGGGGTCTGAGCCCTGACCTCTGAGCCTCGCCCGGAATCTGACCCCCATGGCCTTGTTCACCCCCAGGACCAGCCCCCACTTTGTCCCCCAGCCCATCGCCTCCCCCGGAGGGAATTCCCAGCCTGCCCTGAGTGTGGCCTCGCTGCTACACGGCATCCCCTTCTGGCTGCTCCCAGCCATCAGCTGCTCCTGGGCCCCCATCCCGTCTTCTATGGCCTCCCTAAATCCTCCTCCTCAGGGGGGCCTCCTCCCTCTGGTGCCGCCTTTCAGATTTACACCCGATCACCCCCCAGCTCCCCTGCACTGCTGGGTCCCCGGGCCCATCGGCCGGGTGCCTGGCCGCTCCGTGTTCTGTAAACATTTGGAGGATGATGGATGGATAAGGGGCTCATTCCTGCCGGGCTGCCAGCCGAGCAGCCTCTCCACAGCCCATGGCTTCCCTGCCAGGGGAGCCGTGTTTGCGGGCAGAGTGCCCCGAGACAGGCAGTCAGTGCTGCGGCCGCCCCCCAGGGCTCCGGGGGGCACAGGCCTTGTTCACGCTGCTGCCCACCCAGACAGCTGCCCTCCTGGGCATCCCTGCGAGGCCGCCGAGGGAGGCCGGCCGGAATAACCAGATTAGCCTAAGCGGCTCCTCTTGTTTCCTGGCGTAATTGGATTGAGGCCGTGTGTCGGTGCAGCTGCATTTAATATGTAACTCAGAGGCCGCCTCGCCCCGAGAGCATCACCGCAGACGGGACTGGGCAGGGGGGGCGGGGGGTCGGAGGGAGAGGAGGCCAGGGTGGGGGTCTCACATCTCCGACCTGTGCAGGGAGCCAGCATGTCCATCTCCCTCCACAGGGCAGTGTCCTTCAGGGCAAGGGGCATGGCTGTTCTGCCAGCACCTCGGTTGGGCCGGGGGCTGGGTGTGAGGAAGGAAGGGAAGGGCTGTCTCCGATACCCACGTGACAGGCACACGCGAGGGCCCTCTGCACGGAGCTGTGAGCCAAGGGCATGCCCGGGGAAGGGAAGGCCACTCACTGAGCCGCCACGGGACTGCCCAGGCCTGGAATGTGGGGGAGCCCGGCCGAGGAGGCTGGAGGAAGGAGGCCCCGCTGAGCCAGAACGAACCCCCCCATCCCCCCCGGGAGGCCCTAGCACAGACTCTCAGGCTCCTGGGCGGGGGTCCTCCCTTGGCAACGCTGGCCCAATGCTAGGCGACCACGAGGTGAGGGGCAGTGACACCAGCTGGAGCCCCCCTTCCACCTGAACTTCAGAGACCAAGAGGCCAGGTGGTGTGTGCATGCCAGCGTGTCCATTTGTCGGTGGTGTGTGCCCATCGGTGTGACCTCATGTCTGGGCTGAGCGTGTGTGTGTGTGTGTGTGTGTGTGTGTGTGTGTGTACACGCGCGCTGGAAGCAAGGAGTCCCTGTGCCCCCACCTTCCCGTCACAGCCTGAAGCCCAGCCACGTCTCCACGAATGCCCATCAGCACCTGATCCGGAGGCCAGGCTGATGGGTCTTTAACAACCAAGAAGCCGAAAAACAAAATCAAGAACTGAGCACAGCTGAGCAGGGGGAGACGGCAGGGCAGCCCCTGACAGGGTCCTTGATCCCCAGCCTTCCCTCCAGGGGCACAGCCCCAACCCGCCGGCCAGCGCTCCTGGCTGCCGGGCAGGGCACCTGCTGGGTAGATGACGCCCTGGGCCCGGTGTGGCTGTGCCTGTGCCTGTGCAGCGGCCCCTCTCGGAGGCTCAGACCCAGCTCAGGCGCAGACCAGCTTCTCTCTCATCAGTGAGGGGTTCAGGCCCACCCTGGGGGGAGGGCACTGGGCTGGGGTGTGTGGACCCCTCACTCCACCTTCTTCCCTCCCACCGCTCCCCATGGCTGGCGGGCCTGGCGACAGCGACCATCCATCACTCGGCCCTGTTTTCAGGAGGTGATAGCCCAGCTGCGGAAATTCTCTCCGTGTGCAGATCCCTCCCACGTGAGGCGGTCTTAGCCCCGAGCCAAGCAGATGAGCAAGGCAGGAGCATGGGGAGGAGAGGGCGAGTGGAGGGGCGAGTGGAGGGGGAGGGGGCCATGTGGTTGTGACTTGCAGCAGGCGCCTGGCAGAGGGGCCGCGGGCAGCCTGGGGTCTCTCCTCCCTCCTCAGGAGCTGTGTGGATTGTCACTTCAAATCAGGACGGGAAGGGACCAGAGTCCAGCCACCGAGGGCAGCGGGCAGTGGGGTCAGACACTCCATCCTCTTCCTCCCGTGCCCTCAGCTTGAGCCTGCCTGTGGTTCTGCCACCTGGGGTGGCTTTGGGCAAGTTACTTAGCCTCTCTGAGCCTCGGTTTCCCCATCTATAAGATGAGAACAATAACGGATGATGACGAAGATCCAAAGAAATGGAGCGTTTCATGTGCCAGGCTTTGGATGTGCCCAGGGACTGGTTCAGACCCAGGAGACTCTATCCACGTGGGGTGCTGGGGGTCATGGGGAGGGTCAGCCAGCAGGTTTCAGCCTGTGTAGAGGGCCCAGGATTCCTGGGAAGGCCCTCGCAAGCAAGGCAAGATCCCCCACCACCCCCCTCAGCCCTGCAGGTGCCGGGGGCAGCGTCTGGGACCCCACACCTCCCTTTTTAGCCCAACCTCTTCCATTAGCCTCACTCCCTGGTCGAGAGGGAAAACCCCCCACAAACTGGATTCTGGGGCCTTGGGGGAGCCCCTCCTTTCCGGGTCTCAGTTCCTCCATCATAAAAGGAGGCCATTGTCTTGATCCAGGTGCATAGCTAGTTGTGCATTCTGGGTGACTCTTCCTCGGTGGGGGGAAGAACGGGGTGGGGAGGGGCATTCCCCCAACATCCCTCCACCCCAGGGGTAGTCATGAGGGGAAGGTGGCCGGCTGGGCCTCCACGGCTCTCCGGTAGTCAGGGCCCTGCCTTCCCTCCCCGACTCCCAGCCCAGCCAGTCCTCCAGCCCCAGAGCCCAGGGGTGGCCGGGCCAGACCCAGGTCCCAGCTTTGGCCTCTGCGAGGTCCCGGGCTGCAGGCCGCCCCTCCCGGAGCCCAGGGCTGAGCCGCTTCTGGGCTCCTCTGCGGAAGCTGCAGTGTTTTCCCTGCCAAGGCCCAGCTTTTACTCCCCGAGGAGCGTGTTTAGGAGGCGAGAACCCACGCGCGCGCGCACGCACTCACACACCATCTGATGCGCCAGACCACACGGGCTCCCGGCCCAGCCGCAGATGCACCGCCCTCCGTACTGAGCCAGGCCAGGCGGCCTCGGCACGGCACTGATTTTGAGTTAATAAGTTGATGAGCGCCACATGTGACCTCAGTGAATCCTTGCCCAAACCACCCGGTTCCGTTCTGTCCATCTTACGGATGAGTCAACTGAGGCTCCGGGCAGCTAAGGAGCCCAGCCAGAGCAGAAGCCAGAACGTGTCAAGTGGGGTTCAAAGGCAGGTCTCTGGGACCCCGGCTCTGGCCTGGGCTGCCTCAGAGGAGAGCGAGGGGGGCCTAGGGGCAGTGGGAATCTGCAGGGGCCGGAGAACAATGGCCGGAAGACAGCCCACTGGTCACCACTGGACGCCATCGGCACACACCAGGGGCTCAGCATCACACAGCCCCGGGGCCAGGCACGGTGCCCGTGGCCCTCAGAAACCTGCGGGGAGCTGGGGGTGTTCTCTGCCCTCCTCGGGCTCCCTGCATGTGGCCAGGCATTGGGGGCAGGAATAAGGCGCTCTGAACCACCAACAGCTGGGCCTGCTCCTCTGATGCTGACGGGGGGGGGGGGGGGGGGGGGCCTCTATCCCTCGCTGGGCCACAGGACCTTCATAAAATGGGGCAGATGGAGCAGTAGGGGGGTCTTCACTTTAGGGGGGCTCGCCCTGAGAAGCTGATCCTCTTCCTGGAATATGACCCCCCAGACACTCAGATGTACATGGAAGTCCTGGGGTCCACAGACCCTGAGAAGGCAGGTGAGGGACCCCTGGACCACACAAGGGATGAAGCTGCCACAGGAAGCAAGAAAGAAATAGGACCCCACATTCCAAGACTGCTCCCTCTTCTTGTGCTCCGAGTGCTTTAGAAACCTGAACTCGCTTAGTCCTCAGAGCAGGGGTGAGCGAGAGCCCGGCACAGAGAGGCGGAGAAACCTGCCTGGAGCCACACAGCGGGAGGCGGCACAGCCAGCGTCTAACCCAGCAGCGGCGCTAACCGCGGCGCTTCCCTCCCACGGCGGGTCCCGAGTGTACGGTTCATCACCGCGCTTCATGACATTCAGAGACGCCACACGTGTTTTCTCATATTTAGCTGGTGTCATGTAATTATTTTAATTCAAAACAAAAGACGTGGATCAGCTGGCCTAACTTTAGCTGCTGGCATTCCTGCACGGAGGGCTTCCAAGGGCTGGCCCTGTGCACCCCCAGGCCGCTGTCCCCACACCTGCCTCCCGGGGCCCGGCCTGTGCAAGGGTGCAGGACCACCCCTCCATCTCGGGACAGCGTGAGGCCCTGCACCCCCGCCCCCGCCTCCCCGGGCCCCAGCCTCCGCCCGCCTCCCCTCGCCCCTCCTGTGGCTGCGGCGGGCAGGGCTGAGCAGGTTATGAGTTCAGCAGTCGATTCGCGCTCACATCATCGTGTCTGCCGGGAGGATTTAGTGCGCGGCAGTCGGTCAATAGTGCGTTTGTTTTGTTATCGACCGGCCAGCGCACACAGGAGCCGGCCAGTCCCCTCGGCTGCTCGGGGCTCTCCGGGCTGCGGAGCCCGGCCCTGGAAGCGCCGCTTGGGCAGGTTGGGGGACTCCTTGAGGCCCCTGCCACTCCCACCCCTGCACCCCGCCCGGGTGAGTCCCGACTCAGGGCCCCCCGTGGTCTCAGGACCCACAGGCCCCCGGGAGGACCGAGCGTCCAAACCTGACCCCCGGGCCGCCTGCTTGACAACAGGCCCTGGTCTCAGGGCGACACTACAACCACCCCACGCGTGGGGAAACTGAGGCCAGAGGGTGAAGCGACACAAGCAGGAGCTGGGAGAACAGGAGTTTGCAGGAACAGGGGCTGCCTGGGAAGCTGGCCAGGGACTCCCCTTGGCCTCTGCCCAGCCCGACCCGGGTCACACCAGGCTCCTGGGAAAGGCAGACACAGGTCTCCATCCCCGACTTCACGCCCTGAAGCAGAGCTCAGTGCTCTGGGCCCAGGGATCCGGCCTCGGGGCACCTTGTCCACGGGCGCCCCCCCTTCCCCGCCCCCGCTGCAACGGGCGGGCTCCCTGAGAGGGTGGGGCTCGCAGGGCTCAGGGGAGGCGGGGCTGCTCTCGGCGGGAACCAGGGGAAGAAGGGGAACGGCCGTGCGTAGCCAGCGTGGCCTGGAGGCCGGAGGACTGGGTGGCTGTCCTCTGAGCAAAGAGCAGACAGGCCGTAGCCACGCCTGGAGGATGTGGGCCCGTGGGCACCCCTTCCCCGACGGTGTCCCAGGCGGGTCCCCTCACTGCTCCACCCTCCTCCCCCTACCTTCCTCATGGAGAAAGAGCCAAAACTATTATTGTTCACGCCTCATCTCCCGCCAAAGTTATTAAATTTCATTCCACGAACAAATAAATCCATTTTTATTGCAGCGGGAGGAGCAGGCGGCGGTCTGAGTTTTACCTTTTTTATTTTTCAAAGTCCTGTTAAATCTGCCCGTCCGGGCCGGGCGGCCGGGGCCCCAGCAGGCCGGCGCCGGGTCAGTTCCGGCGTTTCCTTCTGCTCCATGGTGGTGGCGGAGGCCCACCCGCCCCACAGGCCACCGAACCCCTCAGTGCGGCGGGGGGGGGGGGGAGCTCGGAGGGGGGGGGCTGGGCTCTGAGCACGCATCTCAGTGGCCCCACTTGGCGCCGGAGGAATTCGGTTCCCATCTCTGTCACCTCCAGCTGTGACGCTGAGCATACGGCCTGGCCCCTCTGGGCCTCTTGCTGACACCTCTGGCCCCCCCCGCGCCCCCCCAGTCTCCTGGGCCCCCCGCTCTGCTCCCATGTGGCGGGACACTGACGCAGCCCTGAGGGTCAGGGTAGCACTCGCCTTCCCAGCTGACGTCTGGGATGGGCGCCCAAGATAAACCCTCATCATGGCTATTTTTTCTCCCTCAGCCATTTGCTAAAGACGTAATGACTGTCAATTAGAAGCCTGTTGCGTCTGCAGCTCACAGAGGTTTCCCGTGAAACCCTGAGATCATGCCGCGGCCCCTCCCACACGCGCACCCGGCTCTGCTTGGGCCCCTGCGGGGAGGGGACCCCCCCACACACCCAGCTGTCAGGCCCTGGCAGCTGCCCCACCACAACTGGCCCCACATCTCGGGGAGCTGCCTGGGTGGGGAGAGCCCCTCACCTTCCACCCGGGCTCCCGGCGGCTGTGCTCACCCTGAAATCCATCCCTTCCTCCAGCCAACCTCGCGAGCCCAGGGAGGCTGCCCGCCCCATCCAGCACCCTGCAGCACCCCACACCGACAGCCGACAGCCACGCCTCGGCCCGCGCCTGGGCCAGACCTGCCAGGCCTTCCCCTCCAGGCGCAGTCGTCCACCAGGGGGTGCGAGGGGGGGGGGGTGGAGCAGGGGCAGCACCCAGCACCTTCCTGCTCTCCCGCCCTCCACCCCTCCTGACCACCCTGCAGTCCAGGCTGGGCCAGGGGTGGTCGGCCACACCCTCAGCCCGCACTGCAGCTCCATCCTGCCCCCTCCTCCGCCCCCTCCCTGCACTGTTCCCTGGGGATTCCTCCTCTTCTCTCTCCCAGGCGGCTGGGCACAGGCACCGTCAGGAAAGACAGGTCTAGCCCTGGTGGGAGCGTTGTCCGTGCGCCAAACGTTGTGGGTTCGATTCCCGGTCAGGACACATGCCTGGGTGGCAGGTTCAATGCCCGGTCGGGGCGGGGACGGGAGGTGGCTGATCGATGTTTCGCTCATCCATCGATGTCTGTCTCTCCCTCCCCCTTCCCGTTTCTCTAGAATCAGTAAAACATACCCCCGGGTGAGGACTGAAGGAAAGAAGAAAGAGAGACAGGTCTAGATAACGTTGCCAATGCTGTGTGCTGGCACCTGGGACCACTCCCAGGCCCAGGGGAGGGAGGGTCACATGGGTGCCACCTCCTGCCAAGCCCCCTGAGTTCTGGGCACCAAGGAAGCCCAGACCAGAGGCAGGAGGTGGCACCCAGGAGGCAGAAGGAGCCAGCCAGGATCCCTGCCAGTGCTGCTGGGCGGGAGGGTCCCTGAAGACAGAGCGTGGGCCAGGCGGGTACTGGGTGGGGGTGGGGTGGGGGTGGGGCCGCCGGGCCCCAGCGCCCCGATGCCTGGTACCGAAGGGGTTCCTGGCACTGCCTGCAGGCGCCACGTCACCTGAACAGAAGGCAGAGCCCTTGCCAACGCTCCGCCGCTCCCCACGCGTGCGGCTCCTGCCAACGCAAACGCTGTGTCTCAACGCCATTAATTTACATTTTGATTCGACTTTCTTAATTTTACTTCAACTTCGAGCGACTCCAGTTTGAGAATCATTTTAATGTATTTATCTGTGAGGCAATTTGTTAAATAACCCCCGAGACTCGGCGGTTTTCCGTTCTGCGCTTTTATTGCGAGGCGGTTTTCGATCGAATTAGTTGTCAGGGTCCCTGAGCGCCTTGTAACGGGGATGAGCTCGCTGCCTGCCCACTCGGAAGTCGGGGACCGCTGCTCAATGGCCCGGAGCAGGAAGTGCTGCCGGCTCCTCCCGGGCCCCTCGGTGCCCGTTCTGGGGGTGCACAGGCGGCACAGCAGGAAAGCGCACGGCTCTGGGGCCACCCCCGTTCCCAAACTGGGCTGCGCCCGCCCGACCCCCAGGGGCAAGTCCGAGACTGTCCTGTTGGGACCGCTGGCCCCAGATGTGCACGACACAGCATGTCCCTGCGGTCACCCCACCCGGGGGCAGCAGAGCAGGGAGTCAGCCTGGGCTCTGCTTTGGGTCCTTGAGCCTCATGGGGGGGGGGGGGGTAGTGCTGGGCAGTTGGTGAGGGCTGTCCGCCCTCATTCTGTTATTGGAGCCGGTATCCGCTGGCTGTCGCCTGGGCTGGGGGCCTGATTTGTGAGCTGAAAGGCGCGGGGACTGAATCTATATTTCATTTTCACGTCAGCAGCTGTTGTTTGTTTGATAATGGACTCCCCCTCACCACTCTCCGGGGAGACGGAAGCGGTGGGGCCGGGGCCGAGAGAGAGGCCTGTGGTTCAGGCTGGAGCGGGTGCCCTGAGCACGGCCGGCTCTCCCTGCCCGGCTCTCCCTGCCGCCTCCGGGGGCTGCACGTTCCCACAGGTGGGCACGCTGGCTCCCACCCCGCCAGCCCCGCTGTCTGGCCTCCAGCAGCCCTGTCAGCCGAGCCAGCCCCGCCTGGGGCACGTGGGAGACTTCCCTCCCCCCTCAAACCTCATGCGCCCCCTGAAGCTGCGCACCCCCCGGCTATGGACACCTCACTCAGTCTCCCCAGTGATCGCCCAGCAGGAGGGAGGAGGCCGGATGCTGGCGGCGCTTTGCCCTCCCCCGCAGCGCCCCGCAGGTGTTCAGCACCCGCCTCCCCTGCACTGGCAGCAGCGCGGCCTGCGGCTGTCAGTGTGGGCGCTGGGGCTGGACGCCTTGGACCCCCCCACCCCCGCCTCGCTCTCCGGCTTCAGGGCCTGAGGCATCTGCCTTGCAGGCGGGCAGCCCTTCTGGACAGGGGTCCTCAGAGGAGCGTCTGAGGATGAAATGGGTCCAGGCTCAGACGCTCCTGGAGGGCAGGGAGCCTCGCCATGTCCCACCTCGGAGGCACAGGCCGCCTGAGCAGGTGGCTCTTCAATGCGCCTCTGCAGCCACCAGCAAGGCCTCCTCCTCCATCGAGGCCCAAGGCGGCTGGCCGTGCTCTCCTCTGAGCTGCCGGCCCCTCCGCGCTGGGGTGGACCGGCTGCGCCCCTCCCCGTGCGGCCGGCTGTGCACTGAGGGGGGGTGGTCTCTCCTTGTCATCGGTGCAATCTTCTCTGGCTCAGGACAGACTCTCCCTGCGTGCTCCCCGCCGCCTCAGTGAGGGTTTGGTTTGGAGGGAAGGAAAAGAGAGGGAGGGAACGCTTCGTAAAGGGGGCCTGGCTCAGCGCCCTCCAAGGCCCTGGCCCCCCTGAGCCCAGCCCAGCCTCCGACAGGCCTGCCCCTGCCCCAACCTGCCGCCCGAGGCCTCACCTCTCTCACGCTCAGCACTCCCCCACGCTTCCCCTCTGCGGCTCCCTCCTCGGCCTCTCCCACCCAGCCCTGTCCTGAAACGCTGCCCTGCACCCCTGGCCCTGCCCCCTGCACCTCACCTCCAGGTCTGTGTGTAGCCCATTTCTCCTGCGGAAAACCTCCCAAGGCCCCCAAGTCTGGGTCATATGCCTGTCCCGGGCTCCTTCGTCCAAACTCCTGTCCCCGGCACTGTCCCTGCCCTGTGTCTGGCCTGTTCCCCACGAGGACTACTTCAGGGAGTGGGGGGCACAGCCTCATCTGTCTCACTGACCCTGGTGTCCCTCTCGCTGACACGTGGTGTGTGGGCTCCGGAGACAGGCAGCGAATGAATGAATGAATGAATGAATGATTACGGTCCTTGTGAAACTCCGGGCTCCTGGCCACTGAGTGCCCGAGGTGTTGGCTGGCAGCCCCCTTTCTGCCAGCCTCTCTGCTGGGTGGTGGGTGCCAGGCCTGGCTGCCTGCTGGGGAGCTGGGGCGAGGGGCGGGGCGCACGCAGAGAAAGCCCCCTTTCGTGTAGTGTTAATGTCTGCACCCTGCTCTGATGCTGTCCGGACACACACTGGGTTTTAATAAGGCCAGAGAGCAAGAAGCCAGCTCTGCGGCAGCCAGCAGGCAGGTCTTGGGCGAAGGCCATGCGTCGTGTGCACACACCGGCCCTGCATGCCCAGGCCAGGCAGGGCCCCAGGCCTCCAGCTCTTTGGCCAGGAGAAAACGGGCTGGCAGTCCGTGTGGGAGGAGAAGGCGGAGGCGTCAGGATCCCAGGGTCCCGGCCCCCTGTGCAGACCCTGCTCGGCCTCCCGGAGCTCACGTCTCCCTCCCTGTGGCCTCAGACGCATCGGACAAGTCTGCCCTCGGTGAGGCTCGCCCGTGGGTGAGACCCCACCCCCACATGAGCAGGGCGCACGTGGAGCCAGCACCAGGGCTGGCTGGCTTTCTGTCCTCGAGCCCAGGCCGTGCAGTTTGGGATTTCTTCCCCTTTCACTGATGTTTTATTCATGTAAACCCAGCCTGCATCTGTCCTCAGAAGGAGAGGAGGAAGGTGCAGGAGAGCGAGAGCTGGAGGGGCTGGGAGACAGAGGGGGTGGGGAGACAGAGGGGGTGAGGGCCAGAGGGGCTGGGGGGCAGAGGCGCTGGGGAGGAGGACCTCGCTCGGGATGTGTGGGTGTCGTGGTTCAGAGCCGGGTGCCTAGGAAGAGCCAGTGAGGATGCACGCTCCCCACGGCTGCCTGACAAGAGGAGCTGTCACTCGGATGCAGTTCATTGTCACCTCCTGCTCTAGCGCCGGTTCCTTCTCAAACCTCTCCACAGCTCTCTGGGGAGGGCCGGGCTCCTCCGCCGCCCTCTGCCACCCTCTCTGGGGCCCAGGAGGAAGCGGGAGGCTTTGTCTGTGCTAATTGCATTGTTAGAGCGAAGGTGCTTGCGCTGGGCTGTCTAATTTGGGGCCTTTATTAAACATGATCGCTGGCTGACAGGCGGCGGGGAACCAGCCATGGCTGTCGTGGGGGAGCCGGGTGCCGGCAGATGCCGAGGTGCGTGTCCCTGCTCCCCACCGCCGGCCTCTGCTCTTGCTTCTCCCCCTCGACAGCACACACCGATGTCACCCTCCCTCCTGCAGAGGTTACCCCTATGAGCTTCAGCCAGCGAGGGGGGGGCGGGGGCTTCAAGGAGGGTTGCCCCGTAAAGGAGGCTTCCTGAGGTGCCTGAGACTGCCCTTTCCCCACCCCCCTTGACGAACTCCTGTTCATCCTTCAAGAAAAGCACATCCCTTCCTTGGAAGTCTTCCCCCTCCCCCTCCTTCGCCACATGGCTTCCCTGGTGGCTGGTATACAATGGGCTGTGATTTTAGTTGACACACGTCTGCCATTTCCGATGCGCAAGCAATCCCGGTGCTTTAAAACCATTATTCCTGGAGCCAATGTTAACCCTACGAAGAGCACGCTGGTATCACGCTCCACACTGCCCAGATGAGGAAACAGGCACAGAGAGGTTGTGCACCAGCCCGAGGGCACACAGCGCAGTCCCCCTGGCCCCTGGGCCCTTGGATCACTGCGGTGGCTTCATTCCGTTGCGACTGAGGACAGATCCGAGCCCTCACACCACCTGTTCCCCGGCCAGGACTTTCCCTCAGTTACCTTGTTTACGCTCTCGCGGCCGGAAGGGGGCAGGAGCCCTGTGCCCTGCAGCTGTGGTGTCCCCGGCCAGGCCAGGACACAGGAGCGGCTCAGGGCCCAGGCGCAGGGCCAGGAAGGGCTGGCCTGGAAGGTGGTGCCGGGTGGAGCGTCCAGCCAGCCTTGCCCCAGCCTGTGGCTGGTTTAGCGGTGGCTGGCACTCTGGGGCCTCAGCACGGTCAGGCCTGGAAGCACTGAGCACCTTCAGCACCACGGGCTTTCGTGCAGAGCAGGAGAGGGAGTAGGGCTCTTCCCTACCCGGTGGGGACCTGTGAGTCTCATCAAACGTCAGCATCTGTCAGCGCGGCTCCATCCCCAGAGCCTAGAACTGTGCCTGCGCCTGGTGGGTGTTCAGTGAGCCCCACCCACTGCGATGAATCTTACACTCACCCCAGTTTAGGTGCCAGAGGGTAGGAGGCGGCGGGGCTGAACTGGCTGAAATCGATCTCCTCCAGGCCCTTGCTGGGTAGGAGGCTGCCTTCCTCCCCCCTCTCCTCCCCCCCCCTCCCCGTTTAGAATGCTCAGGTTCTCCCACGGTGTGAGCAGAGGGCTTGGCAACATAAAACTCCAAGATCTGAGCTATCTCTGCAGAAGCTGAGCTGTGCCAGCCCACAGACCCATCACTTGCTCACGGACTCAGGAGCACCCACTGTGTGCCAGGCACTGTGCAGTGTTGCTCGCAGAAGCCGGCGGGAGGTGCAGCCCTCGCAGTGTGGCAGGACCAGGCCACCACCCCCCCCCCCCCCCCCCCCCGTGTAAAAAAACAACTGTGATGCCCAGTCAGGGAAGCGCAGAGGAGGGACCCTCTCTGAGTAAGTTCGGGAAAGCTTCATGGAGGAGGGAGCATTTGAGCAAAGCCGAGTGGACATCTCCAGGCTGAGAAGGGGCCAAGGCAGGCCGGGTAGAGGCTCAGGCCAACAGCTCAGAGGCACGGACAAAGCAGCACTGGTCTGGAGAAGTGGTCACAGAAGCACCAGGGAAGAAGGCAGTCCCAGAGCGTCTCATTTACTCTGAAAAGCTGGAACTTGGTGTGCCATTGAGGGGTGCTCCCAAATGTGCCTGGCTGCTTAACGTGGGGTCAGGAGGAGGCACTGTCAAAGGCAGATTAGGGACCCCACTCACAGATCATCCAATTCAGCAAGTCCAGGTGGCACCGAGGACTGTCCGTGGCTTTGACGGCAGTTCGGAGCCATGGACTGGCTGCCCAGGGGGGCACTGTGGGGTCAGAGGCAGGTGACTTGTAAGCCCACGCCGCGGGGTGCAGGGAGGATCCCAAGGCCCCCCGAGGCTGGACCGGGGCCTGAGCAGACCAGGCCCCTCCTCTTCCCTAGCGGCAGGGCCTTCCCCTCCAGCTGGGGGCAGGGACGGAGGCGCAGCGGGCACGAAGGGCGGACGGCGGCAAAGTCAGCGCGTGGCGCATCAATCTGCCCTGACAGCCAGCAAATTACACCGCGTGATCGCCAGATTACTCCAAATGCATTTATTACAGGGGTTAGGAGCGGGGGACTTATTTACTGGCAAATCCATACTCATTACAAGACTCAGCCTAGCCTGGACTGAAAACAGCTCAACTGAAACAAATAATTACCAAAGTCCTTCCAGCGCGCGGCTCTCAGGTGGTTGGGGAGTGGGGTGTGCGTGGGGTGTGCCTGGCCTTGGCAGGAAGTAAAGGGAAGAGGCCAAGGTTGAGGCTGGGTGAGGCGGGAAGGGCCACCACCCCACCTAGGTCATGAATATGCAAATGAGTCCCAGGGCGGGCGACACCAGCAGCCCGAGGGCTCTCTCTCCACCCTGGGGGCTTGGGGTGGACTCCAGGGGAAAGTGTGTTGGGGGCAACCTGGGGCTCGCAGAAGTCTTAGACTGGGCCTTGGAGAGGCGGTTCGAGTCCCGCGTTTTCCAGGAGAAGAAACCCTGAGCTAGGCACAGAGCACAAGCCCCCAAGTTGTTGAATGAATGAAAGGCCTCGTGAACAAAGCAGAGCCCAGACAGGCCTTGCCCGGGTCCCGCAGGCTGGGGGCGCGTGGAGGGGCAGCTCCTGGGGTGTTGTCGCTGGGGTGGGGTCTAGTCTAGGCATCCCCTTCACAGGCACACACAGCTCTGACCTTGCAGCCGCGGAGCTGAAAGATGCCAGACATCTGGGGGGAGCAGACTTGGGACGGACTGGATTCTCAGGCTCCACACACCTTCTGCACCCACCTGGGTCACTGGGGTTCCAGAAACAAAATCGGTCCAAATTTGACTTTTTAGAACTGGCAGAGCTCTCCTGGACCACTGCCCCCATTTCGCAGATGAGGAAACTGAGGCCCAGACAGGGGCCAGAGGGCTGTAGCGGGCCTGCGCAGGGATGGAGAGCTCCCCGCGGCGCCAGGCACTCTCTGGCCTTCCGGGCGGCGGTGGCGGCGATCAATGCCCACGTGGAGAGCTGTCAGGCCGATTGAAATGTAGGCTCGGCCTCTCTGCCCGCTGGGCAGATGCTGGCACCGCCACCCGAGCCTTAAATATTCATTCACTTGACAGAACACTAATTAAACAAAGTAAGGTGCATTATTACTTGATTAAATTTTTTTATTGGCAGCTTAATTGGTCTGTTAGTTGCCCCTTAGGGAGTTGTTTGCCGGCTCCCCCCCTCCCCGGGCCAGGTGGGAGGGGGCCCCCAGGCTCACTGCACTGCCCTTCCTGGCCCAGGCACCTCTGCACTAGTCTAAGCGAAGAGGTCCCACCCCCAGGGGCCTCGAGGTTCCTCTCCTATTGGGTGAAACTGGCAACCAATCAGCACCTAGCATCCCGTGATCCCTTGGAGAGGGATGGACCCAGATTTGGAGGAGAAGCTGGGTCCCCGGGGTCTGAGTGGCTGTGGATCCACCCCCTCGGTCTGGGCCTCCGGGTCCCTACTTGCACCACGGCCGCCACAGGACACCCCCCCGCCCCCCGTCCTGGCACAGACACCACCCTACCCACAGCCTCTGTGCTGCCTGTGCCCCCCAATAAGAGAGGAGCTGTTTTGCAGGCAGGGATGGCCTGGGGGACCCCGAGTCCTCAGAGCTGGTGAACCCACCTTCCTTGTCCGGCTTCCCACCCTAGGGGCACCCCCTCCCACCACTCCTGCAGGCAGCCAGCCAGCCAGCTCTGCGGGGCCCTGTTGGGTGGGTACTTCACCACCCCAAGTCGGTGGCTGGCCATGTCCACCCTCAATGGCGCTGGAGTCGTCCGTCCGTTCAGCACTGGCCAAACCCGTGCAAGCCTGTGTCCCCAGTGCAAAAGGGTGCCTGTCCTCCTCCAACCAGCAGAGCCTGAGTGCTGGGCACGAAAGGAGAAGGAGGTGCCCTCGCCAGTGGGCAAGCTGAGCGCCCCGAGGTCTCCTCTCACCCTGTCCTTACACCCACACTGCGAGGGCGCTGCCCCTGCCACCCCAGTTTAGAGGCAACGTGACTTGTCCAGGGTCTTACATCTGTGGCCCAGGGAAGGAGAGAGGGGAAGGGGGCAGAGGGAAGGGAGGGCCAGGCAGGGAAGTTGCTGAAAAGCCAGGCGGGCGGGCAGGCCGTTCTGTGCACACACCCACTTGCCAGCAAGCAGTGAGCTCCGTTCTGGGACAGGAAAGAAAACGAGGCCTTCCCGGGGCGGCCTGGGCCGGTGCGTCACACCCTGACCTCCACCCAGCCCCGCGCAGCCCCTCCCCACTGCTGTCCCACTCACCCGCTGCTGCCCTCGCCATGCCCTCCCACCCTCCGGGAGGACGCAGGCCAGGCCGATGACAGAGGAATCGTCTGGCAGCCCCGAAGCTGCCCCTGGCGAGCAGGAGGCGAGGTAATTGGCATCGCCGGCTGCGGGAGCAGGAAATGAGCAGCCGCAGCGCGTGCGGAGCGGGAAGCTGTTCAGTGTCATCGGCCTTATCTGGGAACAGGCTGCCCAATTACGGGGCTGTGCCCGCCGCACTCGGCAGCTGCCCGCTCCGCTGGGGCCCCTCCCCAGTGTCCTCACGGCCTCTCCAGGCCTCGGGCACCTGCTGCCCCTTCTGGAAGGCGAGCGGCAGCTCCCCCAGAGGTCTGCCTGGTTCCTCCCACTCCAGGTGGGCGGCTGCAGGCGCCTCCCGACGCAACCTGGCATAAAGGGGAGCAGCAGACAGGCCCCCCGCCGCCAGGCCTCCCCACCCGCAGGTGACCGTCCAGGCCCAGCCCTGCTTCCGCTGCCTCCTTCCTAGGGACCCCTTCAGGCCGTGAGCCGAGATGAACAGTGAGGGGGTCACAGGCTGGCAGGGGTCCCCAGGGCCCCCATCTCAGGGCTCCCTCGGGGCCGGAAGAACAGGTTATCCTTCTCGGATGCCCTGCGCCCTCTACCAGCCACGAAACGAGAGGATTAATAATTCTGGGTGGGCCGTGCTCAGAAACGCAGCACCACGGGGACTGTGGGAGGGTGTCATCTGTTAGAGAAACAGGACAGTAATGGGTTTGCAATTGTACACCAAGCAGCGGACATGAGCAGCTCGTGCTGTGGCTCACAGATCGGAGGGGGTGCTGTCCCGGGAGGGCTGAGCTGAGGGTGGGGCGGGGCTGCCCCCCTGGCCGGATGGGGCTGGCGAGGCACCTCCCAGTGTTGTCTGGGCAGCCACAGCGCAGGGTGGCGTGGTGGAGAGAGTGGCTTTGGGTTTGGACCTGCCTGAGTGCAAATCTTGTGACTTCAGCACCTGGCGCCTCCACGCCCGCATGTGAGCAGCGGGCACCGTGGCCCGTGCAGGGTGGCGATGAAGCCAGTGCGTGGGCTGCGCGCCTCACCTCAGCACAGCACTGAGCACAGAGCACCTGCTCAGCCATGGCTGCCCTTCCTCCTCTCCCCACAGGAGCCTGCGGCCCCGCTTCTGGGAAGGTCTCCCTCAGATCTGTCGCTAGAGGGAGGGGGGCCCTGCACGAGGGACGCCTCTCTGCAGCCCCCCCCCACAACCAGCCCCCCACTGTGGCCAGGGTGCCAGTGCCCGGGCAGGGCTGCCCTCACGCACACGCTTCCCTGTCTGACGAGCCCGCCAGCAGGCAGAGGAGGTGCACCTGCAGCCCAGGCCCCGCTGTCGGTCCCGCCGGCTTCTCCAGCCAGTGGCCTCAGGGGGTCACCCTGCGCCCCTCTCTTCCCCCGAGAAGGGACCACGCTGGCCTGTGTGACCTGGAGACCACGGACTCGCCTCCGTGCCCGGCCTCCTCCTCACCAGCCGGAAAGGGCCCGGGCGGGCTGGCCGTCCCCTCTCTGCCCTCAGAGCCGCACACAGGGCACCGGTGGCCACTCCCGTGTGGGTCTGCTTTCACCTCGGCAGGTGAAGCTGCACGGAGCCCAGGGACCCCACGTCCTCAGTCCCCGTCCTGAAGTCCAGCGGCCGGCCAGCAGGCCCGGAGCCCTCCTTCCTGCCCTTCCTCCAAGCCGAGGCAGCGGGCTAGCCGGCGCCCAGTGGCACAGGGGCCACCGGACAGCAGGCGCAGGGGCCAGATGGGCACGGAAAGGCCTGTCGCGTGAGAGCGGGTGTGGTGCGGGCTGGCCAGCAGGGAGAGGCCGACGGTGGGGGACTTCTTGCGGGAGGTGATGACGGGACGGAGGCCAGAGGAGGTCAGCACAGGCCCGGGGCTGGGCAGCGATGCCAGGTTGGGAAGGAGGGGCCGGCCGTGTGGCAGTGACCCTGTGGGGGAGGTCAGCCCGAGCCTGGAGTCTGGGCTGTAGATGTGATGGATAAGGACCTTCCCAGGGGGTGGGACAGGCCCCTCCCCGGATCCCCGACTTCAGCCTGGGGTTCAGACGACCCCCTCCCACACCAGGCTGGCCTCATCCTCCACTGAGTTCTCCGCTGTCCCCAGGGAGTGCTGCCAGCAGGAGGGCCCCCAGGGGGCCCATCCCCCCAACAACCCGTTGGCTCTGCATCTTCATCGCAACCAGCCCCGCCTGCTGCCACCCAGACGCGGGACTCACCATCCAGCCCCATCTCTCTGGGCGCCGAGGGCTGGGCTGGGGGCGGGAGGGGGCCCCGACCCCTCGCTGTCACTTACAGATGGAGAGCCGGGCTCTGTCTGTCTCTCCATCGGTCTGTCCGTTCTCTGGTAGACATCCTGTTCCCACAGCTGCTCCCTCCTCCCCATCCTCCTCCCTGCAGACAGCTTAGTGGGCTGTGGGTGTGAATTTCCTCTAGGAGGGAGGGGCGGTTCCTTCTGGCACCGAGGCAGAGCCTGGGCGTGGGGAACAGGAAGCAGTGAGGGGGACGGCTGGGGGACCCTGCAGACCTGGGCTGAGGTCCGGCTCCCTCCGCCTCTCCCCAGGCTCACCTGCCACTCCCCTGGCAATGCCACACAGGCAAGGGCACCCAGGCCTGGAGGGCCCGGACACTGAGAGCAAAGCGACTGTGGTCCCAGCTGCCATGGCTGCATGTTAGGGGGAGCTCGGGGGAGCCTCCTGAGCCCCGTCTCCTCCCCGTCCCCCTCCTCCCCAAATACAGCTTCCTGCCCAGCACAAACTGTGCTCCCATTCTGTGGCTGGGAGGCCTGAGGCCCAGAGAATCGACCGCGTATCTTGAGTGCCTTGCCCACGTGGCTGTCAGCAGGAGCCAGCATGGCCGCTGCCCGTCCTGCTGTGCCCTGCCTGCTCCGGCTAGAGCACACCCCACAGTCCTGAGCCAGGCCTGGTGCTAAGAGCTGTACCCCGACCGATGCCCACTGGTGGGAGGGTAGCTGAGGCGGCGAGGAGCAGGGAACATACAGCACGGCCCCCCGCCAGCGCCGTGCGGACCATCACCGCTGTGGGCACACAGGCCTTGGGAACGGAAGAGCGCGAGGCCCTGCCCCGCAGAGCTCCCTGCCTGGTGGAGACAGACCTTAGACAGAGAATGTCACGTGTGCCCAGTGCCGGGAAAGGACACGGGTGAGACGCTGCCATCCTGGCGGGAGGCATGTGGGATGGGGCCAAGCAGACCCTGGTGCCCGCTCTCCAGCCCTCCCCACCCCCCAGGCCTGCGCCGCCCTCCTGGCCTGTGCAAATTGCCTGTCCCCCGTGGTTCCCGCTAATGAAGAGCCACTCCGCCCGCCAGAGCCGGGCTGCGTCCAGCTGGTACTGAAAGAGGCGCCTCTGAGCGTGATGTGGTGCCTGTCCCCATTCCTGTCTCTCACCCACCCCCCGTGTCCCTCTCAAGATAAACTGGAGGCAAAGCTAGTGGCTGCCCTTCCCCCCTGCCCCAGCCCCAGAGGAGCACCTCCTCCAGGCAGGCCTCCACTCCTAGCCCTGTCCTGGGCACAGCAGATTAGGGGACAACTAGGGCCCAAGGCTACTCTCAAGACACAGTGGTTGGCCCCAGTGAAAGTCAAGTTCTGGACCAGGCTGGGGAAGCAAGGAGGGCTTCCTGGAGGAGACAGCGTCAGCCCGGAGAAGGAAGAAAGGGCGGGTGGGAGCCGACTGCAGTGGGGTGGGAAGTGGCGAGTGGGAGAGGACCAACCGTTCTGAGAAATGTGGCTGTGAAGGGGAGGAGAGACAGGGCAGCAGCTGGAGGGGAAAGGGAGGTTCCGGGCGGCCGTTTTTAACAGGAGACCCTAAATGTCCTTAAAAGCTGGCTGGGAAGTGACGCCTGAGCAGGGGTGGCCACTGGAGACGCAAGAGGATGAGTAACAACAGGCAGGAAGGGGCTGGCTGGCCAGGTGGGCTGGAGGCCAGGAGCACTCGCCCCGTGAACAGACGAGGAAACCCGGGAAGGTGCGGTGGCTTGTCCTGGCGCACAGACCCTCTGGGGCCCGCGGGCCGGCTGGGGCCTGCACGCCAGGTGCCTCGGGGCCGGGGGGGGGGGGGGCGGGGGAGAAGGGCCCCAAGGGATCCTTCAAGGAGCCCGGCGCCCACTTTTTGGTGGAAGAAAGGCCACGTGGATGTACAGGATGGCATGTTTTCCGAAGCGAAGATCAGGCCCTGCTGCGCGCACTCCGTCTCCTGGGAAAGCGGCCGCTGCGTCCCTCACAAAACTCTTACCAACCCCCGCCGCCAAGCAGTCCTTCCTCCGTCTAACCTGAGTCTCCCTGGCCATGGCTGAGCCGGCTGCCTCTGTGCAGGCCCCCACCCCCGCCCCGCCCCGCCCCACCCCCGTTCCTGGAGCAGGCACTGCAGCCCCCCAGGACTGCAGGCCCAGCCAAGCAGCCCCTCCAAATCCTGACCTGCAAGAAACCGTGGGCTGTGACAGCCACATGTGCAGAACCTGGCCTGGTTAATCTGCTTCATTAAAGGCACTAATTAATTGGCTTAATTAAAAGGGTAACCTGGAAGCCGGCAGAGCTACCTCCTCGCAAGGCATGAGGCTGTGCAAAGGCAGCCCTGGAGCTGAAGAGGGGAGCCCCCCAGCCCCCTGCATGCCCATCCTGGGGTCCCGAGCCCAGCCCCTGACTTCCTGCAGCTCTGAGCCAGCACGCCAACCCTCTCCTGGCCCCACACACCCCTCAGCGGGCTCAGCACGCTGGCGGGAAGCGCACACCCACGTCCACACGCGTCCCTCGGCTGCCGTTAAGAGCCCAGAGTGTAAGCGGCTGTTACTAGGCCGAGCGCAGGCAGTTACAGCCCATAAAGGTTAACAGGCGGGGAGGGAGCGCAGCCTGGCCACACGGCGCCTGGCGGGGGGCGGGGGGCTGAGTGGGCTCTAGTGGGGGCCCTCCTGGCACCACCAGGGCAGAACTCCTCCTGGTAAAGAACCCCCGGGCCAGCAGCTTCCATCGGCACAGAGCTCTGGGAGGACTGGGCTTCAGTGCCGTCCCCACCGCTGAGGCTGGTGGCTGTGGCCCCTTTGCCTCTCGGAGACCCCCCCCCCTTCTTCCTTTGCAGAATACCTGCCTGGGGGCCTGGCAGCTTCCCCCCCAGCTCAGAGGAGAGAGTGCTGGGATCGATTAGCCATGTCTGCCCGGGCAGCAGGGAAGGCGTGTGGGTCCCTGTGCCACCCTGTCCCATTCTGCCACTCTGTGCCACCGCCTCGAACCCCTCCCACGGGAAGAAAACCGTTCTCACAGCTCAGAAAGGTTAGCAGACAGTATTCGTGTGTGCTTCCCGTCACCCCTCAAGATCCGGACGTGAGCGTCCCCCGTTTGGAATGGAGGCTGGGGGACTTGTCCAGATCCATGCCCTGGCCCTGAGGGAGGAGGGTGAGGGCACCCTCCAAGGAGAAATTGGCCCTGGTGTGAGGACCCTGCCCTGCTTCTCCCCCAAACTCTGCCAGAGACGCCACCGAGCTCACAAGCAGCCCCGCCTCCCCTCAGAGCAGAAATGCCACAAACACGAGCACGGTGTGCAGGGACCAAGCGCCCCGGAGAGCCTCTCGCAGCCCCTCGGGGGGGTGGGGGTACGGGCAGGACCTCAGGATGGGGTGGGTGTGGCCCCCGATCCAGAGGAGCCCAGTGAGGCGCCAGGATCCCTGGGGGACAGGCCGGGAGTGAGACCAGAGGCCCCGGGCACTCTGTCCATCGTTTTGGGATGAATTAGGGTTCGTGAGGGTGGGAGGAAACGCTGAGAGTCCGAGCCCCAGCCCTGCCCGTCTGCTGGACTTGGCTACGGGGAGACGCCAGCCTCAGCCTGCTGCCCCCGTGCACTGTAACAAGGCTCACAGGGACCCTGAGCTCAGAGGGAGTGCTGTCTGGGCCCAGGCCTCTCCCACGCCGGAATTGCATTAGTGCGGGCGTGTGGCCGTCTGTCAGACCCGACACATTTAGTTTCCGCGCAAGCAGCTGTGAGCCTGCTCGGCCGTCAGCTCTGCTGCCCGCCTGGGAGCCAGAGCGGGTTCCACGCAGGTGCCCCCTGCCCTGTAATGAGGAGACTCCATCAGTGCCAGGCCCTGGGGAGCAGGGGCTGCCGCATGACTCTCACCACAGGAGGTGCCAGTCCAAGCCGCCAGGGCCCCCTGCCTCCGCCGCAGCTCCTGCCTGGTCTGCGGACCATGCACCACCCAGGCGCCCACCGGGCATCCAGAGGGCTGCCACTGCTGGTATCTTCCCAGAGCGACTCCCCCGGAGGGACCGCCCCTCTCCTGCCCACATCGTCCCGTCTTGGCGCCCTGGCCCCGTGTTACAGATGAGGAAACTGAGGCTGGGGGGGCTCGGTGAGTGGCCAGGGGCTCTGGAGCTGTACTCTGAGGGTGGCATCCACGACGTCAACCCCCACCCCAGGGGGTGGGCACAGTACCTGGGACCAAACCGCTGGAGCGCATGGTGGGGACATCCAACCGGGCCCTGGCAATGCTGAGTGAGAAGCGTTAGGCATGGGGACCGAGGGGGAGGCCAGGCCGCCCACAATGAGAAGGCCTTGGAGGGGGGGCAAGAACCAGGCTGGAGCCCAGGAGGCCCGGCTCGGACACCGGGGCAAAGGCCAGTCGGCCTCTGCTTCCCTCTGAGTCAGAGCCGCCTGGGACCCTGCCCTCACTCCCACCCCAACAGGCGTGTGCGGGCTGCTGGGCCCTACGAGCCTGGCTGTCTCTCCCCCATTAGAATCCTCAGGTGCAGGGCGGGGCTGAGCCACCTGGAGCCCCGCACGCTCCAGGTAGGTTAGGCCCCTGATCAGGCGTGTCCAGGAGGCAACCGATGCTGTCTCTCTCTCTCTCTCTCTCTCTCTCTCTCTCTCTCTTTCTCCTCCCCCCCTTCCTCTCTCTAAACACATCCTCAGGTGAGGATTTTTTTTAAGTTCTGGAGCTCTTGAGAGAGACCCAGCAAACCCCTTAAGGATATGGGGGAAGGTCTTAACTTCACAGAGCCTCAGTTTCCGCATCTTTAAAATGGGGCAACAGCCGTAACCGGTTTGGCTCAGTGGATAGAGCGTCGGCCTGCGGACTGAAGGGTCCCAGGTTCGATTCCGGTCAAGGGCATGTACCTGGGTTGCGGGCACATCCCCAGTGGGGGGTGTGCGGGAGGCAGCTGATCCATGTTTCTCTCTCATTGATGTTTCTAACTCTCTATCCCTCTTCCGTCCTCTCTGTAAAAAATCAATAAAATATATTTTTTTTAAAAAAAGATAATAAAACGGGGCAACAACTGCGCAATCCGTAGAGCTGCTCAGAGGGATCCCCGAGATGATACGCACAGATGCCTATCAGCAGACAGACGGCAGGAGTTCCTCAAATGGCAGCAGACACTTATTGCTGTGCTATTGCTATTATTATTATTAATTAATGCTCTGGCTTCCACACCCCCTCCCCTAGCCAGTGTCAGGCCAGGGACCGCGCCCTCCGTCGCTGTCTGTGAGCTGGTGGGGGGCCTAGGCCTGGCCACACAGACCACACCCATCCCAGGCCATCCCGGGGTCCAAGGCAGCCCCTCCCCACGGAGGCCCCAGCCTCCCACGGCCGAGCCCGGGTCAGGGCGGGGGCAGCGCTACGGCACAAAGGCTGGGCTCTGTCTCCGCCTACGTCGGGGCAGCTGCCCACGGAAGGTCCTGCCACAAAGAAGCCTTTGAGCAGCTGCCCCAGGAGCCAGGCTCTCCTCGGAGGCCCCCGGCTCTCACAAGCCCTGTCTGTTTGTGAGGCCACAGGGCCGGGCAGGCAGCTGCCATGGGGGCAGGGCCCACGCCCGATCTGCTGCGGGGCGCACCATCTCCTGTCTCCTCTCACCCAGAGGATGCCCAGCCAGGCCAGGCTGCGGGCCTGGAGCCAGGCAGGGCCTCGGGGGGAGCTTCGGGGGGCGGGGCCTGCCCTACCCCGACTCTAAGGAACAGCTCCAGGCCCTGGCACATAGGCCCCAGGGACAGCCCCTCTCCCCTGCCTACGGCTCTCAGGAAGCCACAGGGCTGGGCTCTGCCTTCTTCCCTCTCTCAGCCCCGGTTTCCTCCTCTGTAAAATGGATCCACCAAGGACAATCCTCCCTGGGCAACTGTGAGAATCAAATGAGACCCGCATTTAATGCTCCACTCAGTGCCAGGCAGGCAGAAGGGCCCAGGGAATGCCAGGTGATCACCAACCCATCGCTGCTCCTGCCTGGGGCCCAGCTTCATCCCTAGCCCCGCCTCGGACTGAACGGCCTGGGTCTCCCCTTTTCCTGCATGAAATGGGCCAACGCCACCCACTCCCAGGGCTGCTGCAAGGAGGAAGCTATTTATCAACGCGCTTCAGGCTCAGGGGGCCTCGGTCGGATGAATGAGTCCCAGATTCCACTCCGCGGTTAAGCAGCATCTCGCAGGGCCGGGGCGGGAAGAAGGAGGGGGAAAGGCGGGTGGAGGTGGGGCAGATGTAACTGCAGCCACCTACGCGGTCACATGTCACCTGTCAAATGAGAGGCCTGCCAAGCGCCAGGGAGCGGGAGGCAGGAGGCAGGAAGGGCTGGTTCCTCCTTGGTCAGGGAGGGCTTGGCACGGGAGGTGGCGCTCGCCTGACGAGGAGGGAGGGTGGCCTTCTGGGCACAAGGACCAGCACGGTCGAAGGCTCAGAGGTGTGAGCTGTGTCACCCACAGGCCTCACGGAGGAGGGACAGGAGGACAGGCTGCGGGGCGGGCAGGGGCCGGCTGGGAAGGTCTGAAATGCCAGGCCAAGGGTCTTGGACTCGATTCTCAAGAAATAGGGAGCCACTGATGGTCTCAGAGTCAGTGCGTGACTTGATGAAACGTAAATTCTCTAAATGTCTGGCAGTACCTGTGCTGGAGGGGTGGGCATGGGTGCCGTCCGCGTGGCATCACCGCAGCTTAAAGACGGCCCAGCCAGGGGTGTGCGTGAGGGGGACTCAGGCCAATCAGAGCAGCCGGCCTGACCCTCTGCGGGGCCCTGGTCCCAAACCGGCACCGCCTGGGGCTGCCCGACACACCTGGAGCCCCACCCCGCGGGGCAGCCGGGCACCCAGCACAGGCGACACTTCGAGAGCCCAGAGCCAGCCCGGGTTTACACCCTGCTCTGTCCCACCTCCGTGCAAATGACCTCAGCTCTCTGAGCCCATTTCCCATCTGCGCAGGCGGTGACGAAGGCCGTGCCCCACAGCGCCACTGTGACGTCAGGCGGGGGGTGGGGGGGCTGTGTCCCCGTTCCCGCCTGGGGATGAAGGGGGAGCCAGGTCTCTGTGGGCCCCCACAGGAGTCAGTAACTGTGCTGAGAGGCTGGGATTCGAACCCCACCCCTGCCACCTGGAGGCTGGGTGACTGGGCCTGTTTCCTTGTGTGTAAAGGGCCGTGATAAGGTTGCGCCAACGCAGATGCCGTGAGCATAAACAAGACGTGTCCGTGAAGCTCACGGGGAGACCCCGGTAAACGGGGCTAACACTGTGGTTAGCTCTGAATTCCTCCCTCCCCCAGAGGCTGGGGCTCTTCCTGTTTTACAGCGTCCAGGGGCCCGGGGGCCTGAATAGCCTCAGAGCTGACCACTGTGGGGAGTGGGCCCTCTGTCAGCCCACCCAGCAACCGTTTCCCCTCCCATCCGAGACCCCAGGAGCCAACTCTCAACTCTGCACCCTCAGGACCCAGGGAGGTGGCCACCGCCCCCCCACCCACCCACCAGGGTCAAGGCAGCAAGAGCCACGCCCCCACCTCAGCCCACACAGGGTCGGCTAAGCGGAGCTCCAGGAGGCCCTTAGCTGCAGGTCTGGGTCTGGGGCCTCTGAGTGTCAGGGCCCCCGCCACCCTCGAGCCCCTGGAGGGCGCAGTCTTCACCTCCCAATCCCCTCCTCCCTGGCCATGGCCGCCCCAGCTGCCCCTCACAGAGCCTTGCCCCCCACCTCCTGACCTGGGGGATGCTGTGCCCCACTCACACCGCCCCGGGAAGGGCCCGCTGCCGCAGGAGCCGAGGACAGAATGGCATTTCCCTCCCCTGCACTCTTCGCCCCTTTCCCTCCGCAAATAAATTATCAACGTGCCCAGGTCCCGGCGGAGGGGAGCACATCGCAGGGAACAATGAAAAAGCTTTTAATAGGATCCCAGGCTGCAGCCGCTCGCTCGCGGCCTAATGGAGATTGCGCCATGACCGCAGGCTGCTCGCGCCCTCCTGGGCCCTCGGCTGCCCGAGCTCTGCTGGGGGCACCGGCGGGCAGCCAGGCCCAGCTGGGCCACCTGCTGACGTCACGGCAGCATCTGGGCCTGGAGAGAAATGCCATGCCCGCCACCCAGACTGGCACCCTCAGCCCAGTGCGGGGGGGACAGGAGCTCAGCCTCTCGACAGCCCAATCCTGGGGGACACTCAGGCTCTGAGTCCCAGAGCCACGGTGCTGCTGGGCCCTTAGGGCCTGGTGGGCCAAGGTAGTAGTGGGGAAACCGAGGCACAGAGAGCCCCGCTGTGACTGGGGGGCAGGGGGTATGGTCTGTCTCCCTGGGACAGGTGGGCACTCGGTGTGGGGTGCAGCCTCCGTGAGGGCCCCCAAAGCCCCCACTCTGTTCCATGGCAGCCCCCCCTCTGCTGGCTCCAGGCAGGTGGCCTGCTGAGTGCCCAGCTGGCTGCTCAGCTCCCTCTCTGGGGTCAGAGGTTAGGCTGCAGAGTTGACCACGGCCAGGCTCCCTGGACTGGTCCAGGGCTTGGGAAGGGGGCTTCTCACTCCTCGTACCACCCCCTCCCCAGAGCCGGGCCTAGGGAGAGCGAGCAGGCAATGGCTCCGTCTGGAGGGGCGGAATGCACACTGGAAGGGTTAGGAGTGAGCCAGTGTGTGCGAAAGTGCATGTGAGTGTGTGAGGGGTGTCAGCACGAGGCACCTGTGTCCTGTCCTGACCTGGCCCTGCTCCGGCAGCTTCTCCGAGAGAGTGAATCTACCCCCCACTGTGGCCCGCGCTGACCCCGCCCACCCTGTGCTCTAACGGGACGGCCCCTCGGGGCCACGGCAAACTCCCGGGACCCTGGGAGTCCAAGCAGCCAGATTTCCTGAGCCAGAAGCAGCCCCTCAAGTCTGCCTACCGAGGGGCATGTTGTGAATCAAGGTCACCCCAGAAGAGCCAGCAGGCGGCTGCTGGGCAGGGCCGTCCAGAGCGCAGGGGGGCGTGTCCCTGGAGGGCAGCTCAGTCCATCCGACTTCATCCCCAGGAGTCCCAGCCATGGCCGCCCGCGCCCGCTCCTGAGCGATTGTTCAGTTGTGGCTTCACCCTTCCTTCCTGAGAGGAGAGGAGGGGAGAAGGGGGGAGCACCTGCGGGTGCCGGCCCCACCCCAGGCCCCGGGGAAGCTCCGGGGATAAGACAGATGGGCCTCTGCCCTCGGCGGAGCCTCTGACCCGTTACCAGCCCTGCCCCCACTCAGGACCAGCTAGGGGTTCCCCACCCCCACCCCGAGCGGCCCTGGGTGCCCCCCGGACCCTGAAAACTCAGCTCTTCCTCTTCTCCCTCCACCAGGCAGCCCTGGCAAAGCCCGTCCCGTGCCCGTGCCCAGCGGCACCGCAGGACCTTTCCCAGGCATTTCCCAGGCCTTGCAGGGGGTGAGGAGTGGAGGGCGGCAGGGGACAAATCGACAAAAGCAATTTGCTTGTGTAGATAAATGCCACCTCCTCTCCAAAGTCAGCCCCCTTCTCTCTCTCTCTCTCTCTCTCTCTCTCTCTCTCTCTCTCTCTCTCGTTTGCTAAATCTGTTGTAATCTGGTGCCAAGGATGAATCCAGGCAGAAGGAGGGAAGGGGAGCGAGGAGGCGGCTCCAGAGCTGCTCCTCAGGGTCAGAGCAGGCAGAGCAGCGGGACCAGCGCCTCAGCGACCCCGTCTTAATCCCGGTTTTAATTAAGCACAAAGCCGTCCACAGCCCAGCCCTGCCGCTGCCTCCCTGCCAGGCTGCCTCCTGAGCACAGCCGGCAGCACCTGCCCGGCGGCCGGATGCCTGGGTCCTGCGCTCTGCCTGGGAGGCAGTGTCCCCTAGTGGTTAGCTGGGCCCCATACAGCTGGGTCCAGGTGTCTCCGCTCCCTTCTTTTCCCAGCACCACCCTCTCTGTCCAGTGCCCAGTCTCCGCACTGGGGACAGCGGGAGCCAGGAGAGGGTTTCTGCGGCTGCCCCCGTCACCAGCCACCCAAATACTCTCACTCCTGGCCCTTCCAGTGCTGGCTCAGCCTGTCCACGCAGTGGGTACACAGGTCTCAGGAACAGGGGAGCCCCGCACCCTTTGAAGGGTCACCGGGAGGACGGGGCAGATGGTGCGCGAGGCAGGCCCAGGGTCCAGAGAAGGAGGTGGACTGGCCAGCAGAGACCCAAGGAGACAGACCACCAGCTCTGAGCAGACCTGCCTCTCACACCCGCCAAGGGTCCGCAGGCAGCCCCTCCTGGTTCTGTCCGCCAGGCCCCGACTCTGTCCCTTCTTTCGCCATCTCCTGCCCCAGCTTCACGTCTTGGCTCAAGCACCCCCTTGCCTGACCCCAGCGCCCAGCAGGCTCCCCCGTCGCCCAAACTCACAGGCTGTCTTCCCACCTTCAGAGCCCAAGGCTCCATCGTGGGAAGGGGTATCCGATTGCTGCCTGACCCCCATTCCCACTGAACGCTCCCTGAGGGCAAGACGTAAGGCTGCTTTGTCTCCCCCTTTCCTCCCAGAGCCCGGCACCGAGCCTGGCCCCGCAGCCCACACGCAACACCCATCTCACGAGCGAATGGATGGACGGACGGACGAATGAATGAATGAGCAGGAAAGGAGGGCAGAAGGGAGGGAGGGAACGATAGAAGAGCCAGGGAGCCAGGGGTGCTGAGCAGGGCGCCTGTGGGCCACCCTCCCAGCCGAAGTAATGCCTGTCTCCAACCTCCCACCCCCACTTGCCCCTTCTCCCACACTCGCTGGCCCTGGCCCTGCGGGGTGTGGGGCAGCACACAGTGCGGGGGGGTAAAACCCGGGGCTGCAGCAAATCCAGCAAACACCTCCCACAAGGTGAGCTGAGGCCCCAGATGCTGACATCATCTGCAGAGCTGCTGACCCCGGGGAGGGCCCGGCTGGGGGCCGCCGCGGCGTAAACAGGCACAGCAGCGGGCACAGCCTGTGGAACAGGCCCGTCCTCCAGCCGCCCCCCACACCCCCCGCTGCCCTCAAAGAATGCAGGCCAGCAGGGAAGGGGGGGCACGGTCAGGGCACCCTGGGGTCATGCTTACCCCACCCCCCTCCAGCCATCGGTCCACGCCCCTCACTCCAGCCTCGAGGACAGAATGCAGGTGCCTTGCGCCCTGGCACAAACAGGAGCAGGCCTGAACTTTGTCTCGAGGAAAAGAACCCAGGTTCTGGGAAGAGGACCCCCCAAAACCCACACAGAGGATTGTGCATCCAGGGCAGCACGCAGGCCTTAGGCCTGAGCCAGCCCCACCCTCCCAGAGCCCTGGCAGCCTCTCCTGATGGTGAGCACCCTGGGGCCACCCCCACCCACCCCTCTACCAGCACTGAGAACCTCCGGCCACGGCCACGCCCACCCCTCAAGCCCTTCCCTGTCCAGACACTTACGGCCCATCCCATGAGTTGCCCCCACCCCCGCCTGTTGACGATGCCTCACTCCTGCACATTCCCACCATCACTGGGGCCAGGTCTGGGCCAACAGGCGGGTGCCATCCCCCTGGGCTTTGGTGACGGGTGGGGGCCGAGTCAGTCCTTCCTGCCACTCCAAGGCCAGCATGAGCCAGGGGTGGGGACCAAAGGCAGCCCACACTGCCAGGCAGAAACTCTGCTAGATCTTCCTAGGCATCATCTCCTAGTGGGTACCCCCAAGGTGGGCACTACCCCACTTTATGGATAAAGATGTCGAAGCCCCATGAGATCCGTTCATTCAAAGCCAGCAGGCCAGGCAGAGACACCCTCCCCAGGAACCACAGGTCCTAGCACCCTGAGGCCAGACCCCCCCCCCAACAGCCCCAGGCAGGCCCATCTCAGAGATCAGGCCTTTCTCAGCCCTGACTCCAGGGCAGCCTGGCCAGCTGGGGAGGCAACTGCCAGCAGGTCCTCAACTTCCAGAGACACACAGTGGGGCCACCAAACTGCAGGACAGGCCTTTCCCTGCTCACCGCCACTCCTCAGCCATCTCATCTGCCCCTCCCCGGGCTGAGACAAGCTGCCCCTGAGGCCCGGAGCCTGCCAAGCATGCCGCACCCAGCTCCCTGCCTCCCCGCCTCTGTCCCACCTGACTGCGCAGAGGGGGCTGTGCCCACCAGGCCCCGGGGCCTCAACCTCCCCTGCACCAGGCCAGCTGCTCTTGACATCGGCCACCACACTGGGCCTCGGCGGCCGGTCTGCGGGTCCCAGCCTGCCTCTCTCTCCCTCGACACCCACCATCTCAGGGCCACCTGGAGTTCCGATCCGTCGCTCAGCTGACTTGGGAGCGAGCACAGACACCACCTGCCCATCTTTCGCACCCTGCCCTCCCGTACTCGGGTGCCCACGCATCCTCACGGCCACAACATCCCCCTGTGCAGGCCAGGAAGCGGGGTCCCCAGAGGTAGCAGACCTGGGGTCGCCCAGTAGTGACCCAGCTCAGCCACCAGGCCTGTTTGCAGAGCTAGGTCTTTCCGGCTAACGGCCTCCCCATGGAGCCCTGGCAGCAGGTGACTGGATGGGTGGCAGCACCCCGCCCACCGCCTCCTCACAAACAAGCCGGGGGCTCCCAGGGGCTTTCACTAGGAGGCTCCCGGGAGGCGCGAGGAGGTGCCGCGAGGGAGGGCGCCACTGCTAGTGGCCAGCGTCACGTCAGGATTCTGACCCCCCCCCCAACCCCTGTCCTCCGGGACCCCTTCAGCCAGGAGGGGGCATCTGTCCACCTCACCCCGCGTTATACTGCAGTCCTGACCCCGCCCCCTCCACATACAGCCTCAGGAGGTGGATACCGGCAACTCCATTTCACCAACAAGGGAAACTGAGGCTCGGGGAGGTGGAGGGACTTGGACCCAGGAAGGGTGGAGCGAGGGCACGCTGTCCTGCAGGCGGCGGCAGTCCCGGGCGTGCCTGGCTTCAACGCACGCTGGGGAGGGTTCTTATAGAGGCGCGCGGTCGTCCGGTCACTGCCCGTGTGAGGTCACAGGGCTGGGCCCATCCACAGCCCCCCACACACCCGTGCCCTCCTCTCTCCTGCTCTCAGACCTGCCCGTGGCTGGCCCTTCAGTGGGGATGTGGCTGAAGAGCCCCGCAGAGCCCCCTCGCTGCCCACCCTGCTGGGCAGCACCCTCCCGGGCACGGGCCCTGGCAGCTCAGGCCATTTCCATTTTAAACCCGAGGAAGTCCTGAGCAGTCACCCACGGAGGGAGCCGGAGCGGCACCAGCTGACAGGTGATGTTTGCGCCTCTCCTCTCCGGGGGCTGGCAGGGAGAGATGCACTTGGCTTTCACTCCAGAAACCTGAGCCTGGAGCCCCTGAGCGTGGCCACCTTCCCCACACGGCTGGGCAGAGAGGGGCATGCCCCCGCCCACTTCCCTGTGCCAGTGGAATCCAGCACCCTGACAGCTTGGTGCCCCCACACAGGCCAACTCCTGAGCCCCCTGGGGCAACTCCTGAGCCCCCTGGGGTGCGGCCAGCAGGGGGGGTCTCCATCCTCCCTGAGGGCTCAGGTCCAGGGTGGGGCAGGGCTGGACTCAGCGTCCCCCCTCTGCCCCCAGCCAGGCCTTTATTCCTATCAGGGCTCTGGGGCTGCAGGGGCCTGGCGCATCCCACCCAGCTGGGCTGTATTATCTCAAAACCACACACCGGAGCCTTGCAGCCCTCAGGGCACCTGGACGCCTGGGGCCGCTCCCGATGCCTCCAGCTCCTCAGGAACTTTCTCCACGGAGACCTCCGATCAGCCAGGCTCCCTGCAGCTGGGGGCGGCTCTCCAGCCTCCTTCCCTCGGCCTCTAGTCCCCGGAGGAGGGGCGTGTGCCTGGCCTCGGGCTCGGGTGGGGGGCTCGCTGCCCTGGGACGCAAGCACATCAGTCCCACGGCTCCAGCCCAGGTGCACCCCGGCCGCACAGGCCACAGTCCACGGCGCGCACGGGAGGGAAGTTGGAGCTGCTTATGCCCCCCTTGAAGTCGTTTTAAAAATAAAACCTCGTTCCAGCCGTGACTCACGCAGTTGGTGGGGACCGGAACGCCGCGCCTGGGCCGGCCGGCTGCCTCTCTCCAGGCTCCCCAAACCCTCTGGTATCTGGGTGCGAGGCCGGAACTGTAACCAACCAGCCCAACCTGGCACCCCACGGCGGGCCGGGCCGCCCCCCGGGGGCGCAGCGAGGGGCTCGGGCTGGGGTTCCGTCCGGGCCCCCGCCCTTTCCAACCTCAGCTCTGGAGAGTGGAGCCGCCGACCGCGCACCCGCACCTCCCCGCGGCGGGGCCAGCTCCGCCGGCGCTCGGCTGTCGACTCGGCGACCCCCGCCCCAAATCCCAAAGGCGGCGCGGCCCCCCCCCCCCGGCGCCGGGTCCAAACCGGGCAGCCCGCCCCCGCGGCGCCCCGCGCACTCCCAGCCCCCGCCCCACCGGCCCCGCGCCCCGTCCCGCTCGCGGCCCCGGCCCCCGCCCCGCGGATCCTTCCTTACCTGCGCAGCGGCCGGGGAGGCGGGTCTCCTCGGGAAACTTTGCGGCGACGGCTGGAGCCTCAGGGGTTATTCCAAGGAGCGGGAGGGACCCGGAGCGGGCAGGCGCCCGCGGAGCCCGGGAGAGGAGCCCCCGGCGAGCGGAGCGCGGCGTCGGGCCCGGGGCGAGGGGCGCGCAGCGGCGCATCTGCCCGGCTCGGGCGCCCGGGGAGCGGCGGGGCTGTGCGCGGGGATGCGCCCGGGGCGGGGGCGGGCGCCCGGGCGGGTGCGCTCGGCGGGGTGAGGGCCGGCAGCGGTGCCTGCGCGAGCGGCGGCGGCGAGCAGGGCGCGGGGAACCAGGCTGGGCGGCCGCCTCTCCCCTCGCGGCGGCGGCGGCGGCGGCGGGGGCCGTGCGTGCAGGCGCGGAGCCGGGAGGGAGGGGAGGGAGGGGAGGAAGCGGTGCGGGGGGCGGGGAAGGCGGGGAGGAGGCGACGGGGGCGGGGGCGCCGCGCTGCGCACTGGCCGGCGGGACCCGGCGCGGGAGGCTGCGCGGCCGCGCGGGGACTCGGGCCCAGCCCGCGAGAACCGGCCTCCGCGGCCTCCTACCCCTGCCCTCCGGCGAAAATGGCTGGGAGGCGGGAGGAGGAGGTTGGGGAGCCGGCCCCCGGGGCGAGGAGGGAGGTTCCCAGAGCCAGCCTCCAGCGCGGGGGCGGGGGGGGGGGCAGAAAGGGGCTCTCGCGCTCACAGCCTGCCCTCACACCCTCCTCTCTGCACCCACTCATTCATTCACCTTCCAGCCATCTAGCCATTCATTCATTCATCCGTCCACCCATGCATTCATTCACTAACGTACCCGCGAGGGTTACCCCTTCCTCCCTGCCTGGCGCTCTTCCCCACGCGGACCCCTCACCTGCACTGGCTCTAAGCGCCCAGGCCTCCCTGTGCGGTGCCCTCCCCCCGCCCCACCGCCCCCCAGCTGCCTAAACGGCCCTGCCAGGTCAGATCCCAGCCCCGCACCCACCCCCCCAAAGCCGATTGTGACCTTGAGCGTTACCTAACCTCTCCAAGCCTCGGCGTCCTCTGTTGAGAAATGGGAGCATGAGCCACCTGCCTCGGAGGGTTGATGTGAAGGTTGAAGGAGACCTGACCAGGAGGTGGCTGGGGCAGAGCTGGGCACACATTAGGGACTGGGGAAATGTCTGCACCTGTTGTGTGGGGTCTGGAGTTGGGGGTGGGCCAAACATCCCTCCCCTTAGCCAGGAGCGTGCGTGCTCCTGACAATCTCTGGGACACTAGGGGGCTCTTTGTTGAGCCTGAGCCCGGAAATCCCATCCTGCCCTCCTTTTCCCTGGAGTTGAGTCCCTGCCTCTGCCTAGAGCTCCCCCTTCCCCTGGCCCCACTGCTTGCAGGTCAACACCCAGACTCCCCACAATCTGGCTGGGACCCCTCTCCCCAGAACCACCCCAGGCCTGTGTCAGGGGCTGCCAGGGGCCCAGCACACGCTGCTCTCTGCTGTCCTCCAGGGCCTGGCCAAGCCATCCCTGCCCTGTGGGAGGGGACTCTCAGGTCCCTGGAGGGAGAGATACTGCCCCCCTCACCCCTGTACTTCCCCACCCCTCCTGCCCCCAGCCCTGGGGCACAGTGAGGCCTTCCGTGCCTGTGGCTGTCACCTCTGTTCTCACTCCTTCCTCACCTCTCCCTTCCCATTTACCTCCCCTTCCTTCCCTTTCTGCTCCTGATTTCTACTCAATTCACCAAACAGCCATTTTTTCCTCCCAATTTTTATTTATTGCCCAAACATTATACCAATAAGAAAGGAAAGAAAAATCACCCACAATGCCGCTGCCCTGTGGCGTCAACAGCCCTTGTTGCCCTGCGCCCTTCCAGGCTTGTCCTGCGCTGTCAGCTGTAATTTTCACAGAGCTGTGCTTTCCGTTCCGCCTGCCCAGACCCCCAGATGGACGCGGGGCCCTCAGGCTCCGTCGTCCCTCCTTCGTGGCCCCTGGCATGTTGCTCAGGAATTATGTGCGTGTCTTCCTCCTCGTCCAACTGCATCCTTTCCATCCCTGCCGCCCACGTCCCAAGCGCAGGGCCGGCCCAGGGCGCACTCCGCCCGAGGTGGAACGGAGGGTGTGCATGTAGCTCTAGCGGGGGCTCTTCAATACCCAGATATCATCTTCCGAATCGTGTTCTTAATGGCCGCATGATATTCTCTCGAGCCGATGCACCGTAACTCGCTCAGCTGTGCCGGGCGGCTGTGCCCAGTTCACAGAGCATTTGTGGAGGTCCGCTGTGTCTGAGCACCTTGGGGGACACCACAGACCAAAAGTGAATCAGGGCCCGCTCCGTCCAGTCCTGGCAAAGCAGGAAATCCAGCGAGGGGCCTGGGCACCCAGACAGCTGGGGCGCGCTGAAACCGACCTCTTCACCCCCAGGCACCAGGGCCAGCTTCCCACAGAGGGGGCTCCTGAGCCAGGTCTTGGAGGGTCACGGGGAATGCGCTGTGACTGACAGAACCCGTGGTTTGGAGAGAAGGAGTTTGGGGGATGGGGGGGTGAAGATGAGGGGACTGGCAGCAGCCAGGCCAGGTGTGCAGGGCCTTGAACAAGCCTGGTGAGTCTGGCCTTTCTCCGGAAGGACAGGGTGCCAGGGAGGGAGTGTAAGCACAGCCGGGGCACCTTCAGCTATGAGACTCAGAAAGTTACTTGTTCATCCAACAAGCACTTGCTGAGCGCCCGTGTGCACCAGGAAGCAGGGAGGTTGGTGGGGCCCTGGGCCAGGACCTGAGCTCGCCTCCGGCTTCGAGCTGGGCACTCAAGGTGCTCTCAGCCCAGGCGGCAGTCACCGGGGGCCACGTGTGGCTTCGACCGGGGCTGGACCAGCCCGGCTCCCCTGCTCCCGGGGCAGCTGTCACCCGGCGGTGCCCAGCAGCTAGGCGTGGCCAGCCCTACCACCGACAGCCAAGGTCACCCGGGCCCTGCCCCCAGCACCCGCTTCCCCATCTGCCTACCCTCTCTGCAGGCCCCCGGCCTGGATTCTGCTCGCCACCTCCCCACTTACCCGCTGGGGACCCCGGCACTGTCCTAGCCTCTAGCCTTGCTGCTCCTCAATTTTCTTATCTCCATGGGCCTCGCAGACATCCTGGGGCTGGTGTGACAGTCCCTGAGGTTCCAAGAGGCAAGTGCACTGTGAAGTGCTGTAAGGGACAACACGGCTCACCGTTAGTAGATTGTTGTCAACCAAGGTGGTGGCCCTGGGTGGGCCTGTGCTGGGGGGCGGGGGGCAGGAGCACCTCATCTCTGCCCTCCAAGATCCCAGGGTCCCCTGGGTCTGGGGATACCTGAGGGGGCCCCCAGAGAACCCCAGTCACTGAATACCTGGTCCGCCTGGCTCCCAGACCGTGGCCCCGGGGACGCCCTGGGGCCCCCAGGGAGGTGTCCATGAACCATGGCATGTGGCCTGTGGGCAGGCTGGCTGTGCACACCTGCTGGGCACGCCTGTCAGGCATACCAGCCCTCACCAGGAGGTCCATCCAAGCAGCTTCCCCCACCCCACCTGACTGACCCTTTCCATCCTGCACCCAGAGGCGGGGCTCCTCCCAGAGCAAGGGTCAGGGTGCAGGAGCTGCGGGTGGACCCCAGCGCAAATCTCTGGGGGAGCAGGGAACTAGACCCCCAGCCCAGGAAGATGCCCAGAGAAGGGAGTGGACACAGCAGGGACCACAGCCAGGCGGGATGAAGCCAGCGACTCCTGAGCTGGGGGCAGTGGGACCACAGAAGGGTTGGCCTGGGCCGTGGGCCTGGGGAAGCTGCTGGCCAGGGAGGGAGCACTCCTGCTTCAGCCGCAGTGCTCCCTGCCACCGGCCTCTGGGCACACTCCTGCCCCGGGCACCGACACAGGGGTCCCGCTTCCCTCCGCCAAGAGGCCCAGCCAACTCCTGCTCACCCCTCAGTCCCGGGCTTAACCATCCTGTCCTCCCTGAACCCCACTTTCCCAAGGAGGCCCCCTTGCTCTCTGCTCCCTCAGGCCTCTCCTCGGCAGCTCTCCGCTCAGTCTGTGATCACATGTGACTTGTGGGCTACCTTTTCCACCCACTGGACGACGCTTTCGCATCGCTGAGAGCGGGCGTGGCTGGCACGTTCTCCCCCGCACCCCACCCCTGAGGTACGGAAAACTGGCGAAGACGGGAACTGACAGAGCCCGTGTTTTGTTGGCGTCCATCTCTCCCAGCACCTCGAGGGCACAGCCAGGGCCCCTGGGTCCCTTCGTGTCCCCAGCACCTGCCATAGGCCCGTGTGTGGCCAGAGCAGTCAGGCCCTGCTGGGCGTTGGAGAGGACAGCCCTGCCTTCGCGGTGACAGCTGCTCCCAACTGGAACTGCCCTAAGATGGTGTTCCGGCCCGGGCAGGGCAGGGCAGGGCGTGGTCCGGGGTGTGTGTGGTGACACGGGGAGTGAAGCCAGAGAGGTCCAACCTGGGCCTGGGCAGAGGCAGGACTGTGCCCCCGGGGGCCAGGGTTCCGAGCCAGCCCCCTCCCTGGCGGGACAGAGACTTGTCTCTGATGGGCCCTCCTGTCTGTTGGGAAACGCCTCTTCTCCCCACAAATGACATCACCGCCCCCCCCCCATCTCTGCCAGACCCGGGGCTGCCTCTCACACTCCCCTCACCCACTCGCTCCCGGGCCATTATTCCCAGCAGAGCTGATGCTTTCTCTGGGGACTGGCTATCACTCACCTGGTACACATCCCAAGTTCAGGAACAGAGGTGTGAACTGTGCACAGGGGGCAGGCCAGGCGGAGGGGTGGGCGGTGAGCGGCTCCGGGCAGAGGGTGGTGGAGATGGAAGCAGAGGGGAGGCCAGACCTGCAAGCCTGATCAGGAAGGAAGTTGGGAGGACAAAGAGAGGGCACATGCCCAAGATGTTGGGGAGCCGCAGGGCAGGGTCCCCGAGACTGCCCAGCAGGGAGGAGGGGAGGGCAGGGCTGAGGAAGGTGGGGTGGAAGATGCCCGGGTTCTGAGATTGGGGCCTCAGAGACGGCTGCTGGGTCTGGGCCTCCAGTGACACCCCACCACCCATCACGGAGCCTCTTCTGACCCCTGCAGACCTTTTTATCAGGGGCTCAGAACCCACCCAGGTTCCTGGCCAGACAGGGAGGCAAGACAGAAGGAAGGGCGCAGGGAGGGTGGGGAGCGTGCGGCCTGCAGAAAGGAGGGGTCTTCTCCCAGCACAAATCCGCAGGCGCAGCCCAGCGCTGGGTCGACTCAGCTCCTGGGTCCTCTCTGCCCTTCCCCCAGCAGCTCCTTCCCCTCAGGGCGGCTGAAGCCACTGAAGACGGGTGGCAAGGGGTCTACAGATGGGGTGTCCTGAGCCCGGGGTCTCCCTCCTCAAGTCCTGGTGGCACAGAGCCGTGGCCCGGGGCTGGGCTTGGGCGGGTCACGCAAGGCCCCTCACCTGCTGGCACAGGTGCAGCCAGGCCTGGCGGGTTCTCAGCTACGTGCACTGCTGAGACTGGGCCGAGAGGAGGCACAGGAGAGGGGGAGGGGGAGGAGGAGGGGGAGGAGGAGGGGGAGAGGGTGCCAATGGGATGGGGGGGGGGTGTTGCCCAGCAACCACCAAGCTGCTCGCTGTGGCTGCCTAGGAGGGATTCTTAAAGAGCTGAGCAGAAAGGCTGGGCCTTGGAGGGGCTGAGGCAGGGCCTTGCATACCAATGGCTGCTACTGCTGCCTCCTCTCCCCTCCCTCCCCCTCCTCCTCCCACCTCCACCCCCCTCCGCACAGCAGAGCCCCAGCTGGGAGGTTGGAAAGACTGAGAGGAGAGCACCTAGCCCAGGGGGCACCCAGCCCAGGGGGCACCTGAGGCAGTCAGGGCAGCAGCCGGGCTGGGGCCTGGAAGCGGGTAGGATGGCTGCCCTGAGCCTACAGGGCTGGGGTGCCCCGGCTCCCAGACCCCAGGGCCAGGGAAGGGCGGGAGCTGGGACTCCTCACCCACCTCCCCTGGCCCTTCTGAGGGGCTCTGCTCCCACCGAAGGATTAACCTGCTCCGCCTCTTCCCGGCTGAGGGACCTCAAATGAGCCCCCTCTCCCCCTCCCCCCCACCCCCGCCCGCCCCCAAGTCTTTGGTCCTGAGAGTCCCAGTCAGGTGCGGGAGCCCCCAGCGGTCACAGGCGGCCGAGGAGGCAGGCTGGCCAGGCTGGGGGTGGGCAGCGTCCGAGGAAGTCCTCCCGGGGGCCTCCCCGAACTCCCCGGGCAGCAAGGGTTCGCCCTTCCTTCTGTCCCGAAGAGAAGAAGGCGGGCCTGTTTGGTCTCCAGGCAGCACTCCCTGCCCCAACAGGGGTGATCCTGTCCTCCGGCCTCAACTTCCCATCTGAGCCTGAGGGTCGGGGCCAGGTCAAGGGCGCCTCCGGGATCCAGGGGGAGCCACTGGGTGTCTGCATCAGGAAGTGCCCCCAGCTCCCTGCAGTGGAGGAAGGAGGGGAGCTCACACGCAAAGTGCTCCTTCCATCGACCTGATTGGGCCACATCGGAAGCCGGTCCCAGGCCTGATCCAACCGTCGCCCACGCTCCTCTAATTGGTCCCTGTGGGTGCAGCACTGCCTCTCTTCCTGGCCCTCCGTCAACCCTGGGCCACCACTTACCCCCAGCCCCTGCCCCAGGCCCACCCCCTGCAGTTCCCTCCCCCTCAGCTCAGAGAGCGTGTTTCTAAAGTGCAAGCCCCACCCTGCTGCTCCCACACCTGCCCTGGCCCCCTCAGGCCTCCGCTACAGCTCACCCTCCCTGACCCACACAGCTCACACACCCCCCAGACATGCGACCAGACGGGCCCAAATCAATGTCTGCTGAATGGATGAATGGCACCATGAGCAGCTCCTCAGTGCCGACCCGTGTTGGCCTCTGGGTACAAGAATGACCAAAGACGACTAGGTCGGCTCCCACAGGCTGCCATGCTGGGAGCACATCAGCCAACGAGCCTGAGGATGAGTCGTTCAGGACCATGGTGAGGGCTCCAGCAGAAAGTCCAGTGCGATAAGAGGAACAGGAGGCATTCGGCTGGGTGGTCAAGAGGGGCCTCTCGGAGGAGGTGACTTTTCATTGAGACCTGAAGGATAAGAAGGAGCCTGTCTGGGAAAAGCTGCAGGGAGAGTGTGTCAGGCAGAGGGAGCAGAATGTGCAAAGGCCCTGGGGCATGAAAGAGCAAGACCTATTGGAGGAAGAGAAAGAAGGCAAGAAAACTCGGGGCAGGGGGGCGGCGGGGGGGAGGAGCAGAGTGTGGGATGTAGCCAGGCATTCATGGAGGGGAATATGGATTTTATTCTAATGTAATCGGAAGCTATTTGAGATTTTTAAGCAGGGAAGTGACATGACTTAATTTATATTTTAAAGCGATCATCGGAACAACCACTTTGGAGAGCAATTTGGCAGAAACTAGTGAAGTAAAAGATGAGCATATCCCACCGCCCAGCAGCCCCACTCCCAGGTGTACGCCCGACAGAATTCCCCGCGCATGTGTGCAAGATGCCACTGCAGCTGCGCTTGCCAGAGACAAAACTGGCACGCGGCCGGCTGGTCTGTGGGAGAGCAGATGGATGCGTGCGGGGCGTCCCCGCCTGGAGTATTACGCGGCAGTGAAAACAGACCGACTAGAGCAGCACGGGCCGACGGGGTCCCCTCCCCAGCGTGGCGGGGGCATGCGGTCGCCCCCAGGGGCCCCGCTTTATATGAAACGGAGACATGCCGGCCTCGCCAATGTCATGCACAGCAGAACCGTCAGGAACGTGCACCTGAATGCGGGGGGGGGCAGGGGTTCCTCTGCATTGGGGGGGCTTCAACTCTTCCGTGATGGTGTATTTGTTGGGCTGGTGGTAGGTCAAGGGGCCGTGTGTGTGTGTGTGTGTGTGTGTGTGTGTGTGTGTGAGAAATCAATAGGAAAGGTTGCTGAGAGGATGCGTGAGGGTGCGGGGCAGAGGAGGGGTAGCCCAGGAGAGAGGAGACACTCGGGGGAAGTGGGAAGTGGAGGCCCCGCCTGCCTGGCTGTTGGGGGGTCCTCTTTCCTCCTCCAAACCCTCGGTTTGTTTTCTGTTCAATCAGCTCCCGGTTTTAAAATGAAGCTCAGAGAAGGCGAGGAGCTGCCCGGGGTCACCCAGCCAGCTGGGGGTGGAAGAGCCTGTGGCTTGTCCTTGGGGGTAGTTGGCTTGTCCGGCAGCACTGATCAGAGGGGTGACCCCCACACCGACTCCCCCCCCCCCCCAGCCTGGCCCAGGGCCTTGTCCAGCCCCTCCCCTCAGGACATTTCCCTCAGCCAGCCATCCACTCCCCCTTGGGCTCCCGCCCCTCATTCCTGCGCAGATGGAGCCTGCACCCGGCTGGCTGGGGCCCAAGCCATCTCCTGGTAATTGGGTTTCAGGGATGCTCCTCTCATGGTTATGCTAATGGCGGGACGCTGAGCGCCTGCCCCCGGCTCCTGGGGGAGGGGAGGCCCGGGCAGCCCGGGCTGGGTCTGCTTGGTCTGCACCCGCAGCGCTGCAGCCCGCAGCCCGCCCTGGTCCCTTAGAGGTCGGACTGCCTGACTCGAACTCTGGCTCCCCCACTTCCCAGCCCAGCTGCGCGACCTGGGGCAAGTCCCTCGGCCTCTCTGAGCCTCTGTTTCCTCATCTGTAAAGTGGGGGGATAATCTCACCCTCACTAGGCCCTCAGGGGAGGGACTATGAAATGAGAGACTCCATCTCAAAGCCCTGGCCCAGTGCCTGGCGCAGAGAACTGGCTTGATAAATGTGTTATTAACTATGTTTGGTTTTTATTTAAAGTCTAAAAGGTCCGACAGGGAAGTGAACAGGGGCTCCTGGGATCTGAGTGATGAGGGAAGGGTGACTCCTTTTCTTTTGCTTTTTGCCCCTGTGTGTTGTGTTGATGTAGATTACCCATGAATTCCTTGTGGACGGTGACTGTGATGGGGCTTGGAGAGCGGGTGTTGAGGGGCTTGGGGTCCAGCTTGGGGGCCACTGGCTGGGAGGCTGGGTCTCTAGGGGCCGAGTCCAAGGCACCCAGGCAGGAGCGGGCAAGGGAGAGGCCCAGGCCCGCAGGAACCGCCACCCACTCGCAGGCTTTGAGCTGAAACGGCTGCCTGGCTGGCTTTTGTAGGGAGAGGCCTGGGGTGGACGCCTGGGCAAACCCGGGGGTAGGGCAGGAGTGAAGGTTCGGGGGAGGCAGAGGAGTCAGGCCTGGCACAGGGCCAGTGAGAGGGGCGTCCTAGAAGTGGGGGCCCCGCTGGGTACAGCTCCCAACAGCTTTGAGGATCGCAGGGCTTTGCTCAGAGCAGAGCGGGTGAGGGGCTCAGTCCTGGAGGCAAACAAGCCAAGTCTGAGCAGGATGCTTAGTGTCCCGGGTTCCAGGCCAGACCCGCAGGCTTCGAACCCTGTCTCCACCACCCCAACCTGTGTGGCCTCGGGCCAGGCACTTACCTGAGCCTCCGTTTCCCCTTCTGTAGAATGGAGCTGCACGTTCAGCAAAGTCCCCATGGCTCTCCCTAGGGAGCTGGTGACCAAACTCAGTAAGAAGCTGCTCTTGTTAGGGGACCCCATTGCTGCTGGGACACCCTATGGGGCCATCACAGTTTTACGGGCATTTTGAACGTTACCACCCATGCCCCCCGAGGACGTCAGTTAACTGACCTACCCACCCCACAGATGAGGAGACTGAGGCCCCAGGAGGCAGAGCCACTGGCTCAAATTCAAGTTCACAGCTGGCGTTTCAGGACCAGGCCTGGCCAAGCACAGACACCGGCCCCTCCCACTAAGCTCCGTGGCCTTGGGCACGTCCCTTCGCCTCTCTGGGCCTCAATTTCCCCATCTGTAATAGGACGCGATCAGATGGGCAGCAGCGGTGCCGTGTGAAAGCCTGTGGTCGGTGCCCACAGATGGGAGCCCCTTGCCCCCCTCCCCCGTGAGCTCCCCCGAACCTGGGAACTGGGCAGCGACCCTCACACTTTCACGGGCAGCCCCACCTCAGCGGACAGTGACCTTGGCCTGAGGGGCAGAGCTCGTCACACAGGGTAACTGCCCGCAGCGTGAGATGCCTTTGAAGCCTCTTGTTTTATCTTCAAAAGTTCAGCACATTTTACGTTTCATTCACTCGGTGCAGCGTTTCTCATCTAAAACATGTTTTAGACGATCACCCTCAGTAACACAAGTACCCGCCACTGGCCTGGGGGGCAACGCACTGACTTCCCAAGAACAAAGCCCACGCCCCTAAACCTGCCTGTGGAGCTGGGCTGCCGGTCAGCAGTCATCACCTCGTAGGTACCAGGCACTGTGCCAGGCTCTGGGGTACAGGTGAGCAGTGGGGCCCAGCCCGGGGGGAAGCAGGCCAGAACTGGCAGCTGCAGTCAGGACACCTAGGCAGTGGGGGGGGGGGGGTGCCAAAGAGGCTCCCCCTCAGGGAGGTTGGGGAAGGGATCCCCTGGACAGTGCAGTAGCTAGCGGGTCCCCCTCCTGCCCCCATTGCCCTCTGACCTTCTTTCCTACTCACCCCCTCCTGGATGTACCTCAAACCCGCCAGGCCCACTCCTGCCCCAGGGCCTTTGCACAGGCTGGCTCCCTCCAGGCAGCAGTCCCTTGATCCTTCTAGATCAGCCCCACCGCCCGTCTGCCGCTCTCCTCTCCCTTTTACTCCCTTCCCAGCCTCTGGTGCTGACTGATTCTCTTTATTCAGTTTATTCTCCTTCTATTGTTTCCCAACCCGCCCTGGCCGGTGAGCTCTGTGCTGCAGGGCCTTGCCCGCTGTGTCCCAGAGCCTGGCCCAGTGGGCACAGGATGCCGACTGGTCAAATGACAGAAAGCTGAGATCTGGTCTCGCAAAGGAGGATGGAGGACAGCAGCCAGGCCGCTGGTGGGCGGCCTCCCCGGCGTGTGGGGCCGGGACAAGGTGTTTGGAGGAGCAGCGGTGGCGGGCATGTGTCAGCAGCGGCCCCCAGAAACACACAGAGGGACTGTGTGGGCTCAAAGTCACTGCTGTCACCACTGTGCCCGCGTGCAGGCCCTCCCTGGCCCAGTGACCGGCTCAGCGCTTTCCTCAGGTCACTGAGTCCCCTCTCTGGCAGCGGCCCCCGCGTGTCCCCGCCTCCCTGGGTGCTCCCCCACCCGGGGCTGGAGGATCTAGGTCCCATCAGAGAAAGGCTCCCACCCGCTCGCCTCCCGCCACTGCCCTTGGACCAGCCCTGCGGCCGGCACACCCCCACCCAGGCCCTGCCTCTGCGAGGCCCCGGGGCGACCCGTGCGGCCTGGCTGAGCGCCTCTGGGCACAACCCATGCACAGCCTGCTTGGTCTGCTCAGTAAACTGTCAGCGGGCCCTGCTGCGCACCGGCTCTGTCCTGGGAGCTGGGGACACACTGTGGGTGAGACACACGGGCTAAGGGGGGAGGGGGAGGCACTCACCTGGGAGGGGAAGATGCTGGGGGCAGTGATTCCTGACCCAGGGAAGGGCGTAGCCAGGGCTGCTCGAGACCCTGGTAGCTGACGTGCTCAAGGCTGACTCCCAGGCTGGGAGATGGGGAGGGTGTCTTCCAGGCAGCGGTACCAGCCCATGCAAAGGCCCTGGGGCAGAGGGAATGGGGCAAGTATGAGGACCTGGGGTGTGGCTGAGGGAGAGGTGGAGGGGCGCGGGGAAGCGATGAGGGGTGAGCCAGTGGGCCATAGGCCTGGGAATGCCAGGGATCAGTTCTCTAACCTGAGCGCCCAGGGGCTGGGGCGGGGGGGGGGGGGGTTCGTGGTCAAGGAGCCGCAGGTAAAAGAGGAGAATCTCCATCCGCCTGTGAGAGGCCGTGCTCCGTGGACCAGCTCCCTCGTCTGTAAAGGGGCAGGAACGGTGTCCGCACGGGGTCCTCGGAGCTGACCTGGCCTCCGCCCAGCTCTCTTGCCTCTGTGGGCACTTTTTATCTAAGAAAGTATTAAAGTTAGATTTGATTACTTTATTGGCATAAAGACAAACATGTGAACATTATACATGAAAACATCTTCTTCAACCTTAAAGTTCACTTTTTTCTTAAAAGAAATGACAACACTTTCCTGTCTCCCTAAAAGTATTGTGGGCCCAGGACACATGACTGGGCCCTCAAAGTGGGGGCTCTTCCTCTAATGAGGTGCTGGGCAGGGGCAGGGGGGGCAACCGGAAGAGGAGGAGGGGCCTCCCTCAGCCCCTCAGCTCCGCCTCTTCCCATCCCAGCTCCTACAGCCCCTCCGACCCCCTCCCCTCCATCGGTGGAGTCAGGTCCCGCTGACCAGGCCCCTCATCCTGAACAGGAAAGTGCCCTGACCTGTCCGGCCATGCCCCACCCACATGCCTTTCCTACTCTGAAAGCACAGCCTCCCTCCAGCCTCAGCTCACAGGCCGCCTCCTCCATGAAGCCTGCCAGTCTTCAGGCTGCCCCAGCTCTTGGCATTTACATGCCCCCCATCCCCCCTGCCCCCGCCCACCCCCCAGGACTGGAGCCCCCCTCCTCCCAGGGACAGTGTTTGCTTCATCTCAGTATGCTTGTGGCACCTGGCACATGGTTGGCACCCGGCACATGGTTGGCACCCAGTTAAACTGTTCTGTGCAGAGAGAGAAGTGGCCCCCGGGGTCTGCCTTGCCCCTGGTGTCCTCTGCCCTAGCTTCTCCCTGTCACTGGGCAGTGGCCACCTGCCAGCCCTGAACCAGCTCAGGAGTTGGAGCACAGCCTGGGGAGCGACACCACTCTGCCCACAGGGACAGCAAGTGCTGGGTGGGGAGGGGCTGGGTCCCCCACCGCACCCCACCCCACCCCGCCCCAGAGGAGGTGCGCAGGGCCTGAGGGCGTGGAGGGAGCAGGGGTGAATGGGGTTGGGGGTACACTGCATGAGTAGCAGTGGGGGGCAGGGGAGGGCAGCAGAGTGAGTGAAGGTGGGGAGTGAGCGCCCCAGGCCCCCAGCCCCTGACCCGGCGGGCCACCATCAGAGGACAGAGGATTTGGTAGTGACTGGTGAGAGGGGTGAGGACTCATTGCCACCCCAAGGTCACAGGCCCGGCACTGAGCTTGGAGCCGGTGACTCAAGTCCAGTGGAGCGCGGCACAGGCACGTCCGCGTCCACGGGCAGCGGACGCAGGGGCCTGGGCCCCCTGCGCTGCGGGGGGTGGGGGGGCCGATGAGCAGAGTCCGCTGGCAGTTGCCAGACCTGCACCCCAGCCCCCAGGGTGCCCCCTCTGTCCCAGGAACCCACACCGCCTGCAAAGCCAGACTAAGCCTCACCCCCCTCCCTAGGCCCAGGGGGAGGCCTGGGCCCAGCTCGCCCAGCCCCTCACAGAGCCCTGCTTGGCTGGGGCAGGTGTGGGTCCCTGGGGCAGAGCCAGGTCGGGAGCCCGGCTTAGACTGGAACCCAGGGCTCATCCCCACACCACGCGGCGGCTCAGCCTTCGCCAGGCTCAGCGAGAAGGTGTCAGGAGCCCTTCAGGCTCAGGGAGGGAACAGGGGTGAAGGAAACGGATGCCGACAACCAACTGTCCTGTTCCAGCCCCTTCCCCACTCCCCACTCACTCTGTGAGCCTCGTTTCCTCACCTGAGAAATGGGCTAATCCCCGTGGTGATTGGAGCCTGAAGCCAAACCGAGGAGCATGAAGGGCGGCCAGCAGAAGGGGCTGGAGACGCAAGGCCGGCGTCGGGTGGGGGCGGTGGGGAGAGCCAGCCCTGGCCTGGGAGCAGGAAGGCCTGGGACCACCTGCTTCGGGTGGGAGAGGCTGTTGGCATCTTTGGCAGTGCCCCCCCCAACCCCGCCTTTGTCAGCATCCTCCCCAAACCCCCAGGCCATTTGCCCGGGGATCCGGCCCAGGTGAGACCTTGGTCAGCCTGTGGGCGTTCCGGTGGCCAGGCGGCCAGGTACCTGGGACAGAGCCAGACGCGGGCCAGGGAGAGAGCAGGGGAGGACCCCAGGGTCGCTGCCCTTCCCCTGCGTCCCCACCGTGGAGGGCTGAGTGCGGCGGGCTGGGCAAGGGCCCTGCAGGCCAGCCTCCTAGGACACCTGCTGAGCTGGGGACAGGCCGGTGACCAGTCCTCTGTGCAGCCCAAGTCGACTTCCCCACCTGTGGCAGGTAATGCCACCTGGCGCCCTCCCCCCGCTCAGCCTGGGGAAAGCCTTCCCCTGGCCCAGGCCCGCCTCCTCGGCCCCCGGATACTCCCGGCCCGGTGGACATCAGTCACCCCAGTCCCCTCTCCTGGGCAGGGTCGCACAAGGTGGGGTTGGCATCGCCTTCCGACAGAGGCCTGCAGAGCGGCAGGTCGGTGCCCCCTCCCCTCCTGCCCCTTCACGGCTCCCTGCCAACCCATTTGGCACGGAGCCCTCAGAGCGGGAGCCAGCTCATTTGCAGCCGGTGTTAATTAAGAGAGAGAGGTGATGGGGGAGGTGGGGGAGGACCACAGAGGGCAGCTTCCGACAGCCGCCAGGACTGCCCTGGGGACCTAGGGCGCTGGGAGCTGGACCCCCTGGACCCGAGCTGCCCCTGCTGGCTCTGGGACAGGGCTGTCCCGATGCCCAGTCCCCCCAGCTCTGCACTCAGACCTGGCGGGGCGGGGGCGAGCCTACTGTGCGCTCTGCCGCGATGTGGAGGAGGCAAGCCCGGGCCCTGGCCATGGGAGGGCCGCCCTGGGACAGGCCCTCGGGCAGTCTGCCCTGGGGTCAGCCCACTTCACGGGCTTGGCTTTGGAGTCAGACAGACCCACTTGCGATCCTGCTACCTCCACGCGCAACACAACCCTGGGGCCTTGGCCTCCGTGTCTATAAAATGGGGACAACAGCTTCCTGCGGCTTCCCTGTGAGTGAACAGGCCTGTGTGCAGCCTCGCCGGTGCCTGGCAAACAGCCCGCACGCGGTCACTGAACGTGCCTTCCTGGGGCAGAGGCTGCATCCAGGGCCGGGGGGTGGGGGTGGGCAGCCCCTCAGCCGCCTGCCTGTCAGCCTGGGGTCCCGCCGGCCCCCCCTGCTCCCCCCAGGGCCCGGCTCCAGCTGCCTGGCCGCCTCCGAGCTCCCAGTGGCCGCTGGCCCTGCTCTGGGAGCGCCAGTCGCTCCTTGCCTCTCCATCTTAATTAGCTGCTTGTATTAATCTGGCAAGTAACGTGGCAACTTGCAGCCCTGGGTTTTCAGCCGCGGAATTAATTATTCCCCCAGCGACGCGCTGTCAGCTCCGGGAGACCAGCCACTCGGAGCCGCCGACACCACTTAGCCGCGTCCGCAGCTTCCGCGTGGCACCCGCCGGCCGGCCCTGGCCCGGCTCTGCCTCGGGTCCCCTCACGCAGACGGGCGGCGACACAGGGGAGGCAGGGGTGCCCGGAAGGTGCGGGAGCTGAAGGCCCTGCCTGGAGCCAGGGGCCAGGGCACAGCGGCTCTCCCACCGGGCAGCACCTGGGCCGGACACAGCGGCCCTGACTCGCACCCGCAGCTAACACAGGCGCTGGAGCCCTGCTGGGGGCTGGAGGGGAGGTGCTGACCCGAACAGCCTGACATCGCGGAGGCTGCCCGCTTCACTTTGCCCCTTCAGCCTGCGGAGGGTGGGAGGGCAGCCAGCCGGGCAGAGCGAGGTGGACAGGGCAGCCGCAGCGACTGGCAGTCCCGCTCTGGTCGAGGGAGGGGCCAGGGTGGGAGCTCCCTTGCTTCACATCAACCCTGGAAGGTGGCCTATTCTCCCTGGGGAAACTGAGGCTCGAGTCACCCATCTGCTGACCCCGGCTCTGGGTCCAGGCCCAGTGCTCCGGGCCCTCATGTCACCCACCATCTCAGGTCCTGCCCCCCACACACTCATCACTACCATGGCTGCGGCCCTAGTGTCCCAGGGCTTCCGGCCTGTGACCCGCAGTAGCCCTGTTTGTCCACACCCTCCCCCAGCCGGCAGGATGGGCCTCCAGAGACACTGTGGGCGAGTGAGTGAGTGAGTGAGTGAGTGACTGAGTGAGTGAATGAATGAATGAATGAATGAGTGAGTGAGTGAATGAATGAGTGAGGAATGACTGAGTGAATGAATGAATGAATGAATGAGTGAATGAGTGAGTGAGTGAATGAACAAACGCAGTGGACACTCGTGGCCACAGGTCGTCTGCCACTCTAGACCCCACGTGCAGCTGCTTCAGGGTGAGCGGGCAGGACCCTGGTGGCTCCCGGCCCTCCCTCACCTCCATGCAAATCCAGACCCACAAGGCCTCCGGGGAGCGCAGTCCCAGCCCCTTCACCTCCCCCTCACCTGCCTGCCTCCGAGGAGACTGTGCCCAGAGTCTGAGGGCCCAGCTGGCAGCCCTGTCTCCACCCTCCACACGACCTGCCCACCAGCCCAACCCACCTGACCACCCCACCTGACCGCCCCACCTGACCGCCCACCTGACCGCCCACCTGACCGCCCCACCTGACCACCCCACCTGACCGCCCCACCTGACCACCCCACCTGACCGCCCACCTGACCACCCCACCTGACCAACCCACCTGACCAACCCACCTGACCGCCCCACCTGACCGCCCACCTGACCGCCCCACCTGACCAACCCACCTGACCGCCCCACCTGACCGCCCACCTGACCGCCCCACCTGACCAACCCACCTGACCAATCCACCTGACCGCCCCACCTGACCGCCCACCTGACCAACCCACCTGACCAACCCACCTGACCGCCCACCTGACCACCCCACCTGACCGCCCACCTGACCGCCCACCTGACCAACCCACCTGACCAATCCACCTGACCGCCCCACCTGACCGCCCCACCTGACCGCCCACCTGATCGCCCCACCTGACCGCCCCACCTGACCGCCCCACCTGACCACCCCACCTGACCGCCCACCTGACCGCCCCACCTGACCAACCCACCTGACCAACCCACCTGACCAATCCACCTGACCGCCCCACCTGACCGCCCACCTGACCAACCCACCTGACCAACCCACCTGACCAACCCACCTGACCACCCCACCTGACCGCCCACCTGACCAACCCACCTGACCGCCCACCTGACCAACCCACCTGACCGCCCACCTGACCGCCCCACCTGACCAACCCACCTGACCGCCCACCTGACCAACCCACCTGACCAACCCACCTGACCGTCCACCTGACCGCCTTTTCTCTCTCTTGCAGCCAACAGCTCCCTGCTTGGAGGCGGCGGTGGTGAGTGACCCGTGACCTTCCTACAGTCTGAGGGTGTGGGGGGGCCGGGGGGTAGCAGGGAGATGACACTCCCTCCTCGGCTGCTCCTCTCCCTGGGGCCCCTGTGCGCGCCTTCCCATCGCCCCCTCCCTCCCTCCCGGCCTGGTCTGGCTGCCATCGCTGTAGACAAAGCCAGACGCCTGCGGCAGGCGGGCCCCTCGCTGCTGGGCGGCCTGGGCAGGTCCCCACCCTCTGGACAGAGGCCTCCTGCTCTGTGACTGGGAGGGGGGACCGCAGGGAGGTGGGAAGGGCCTGCCTTTGACCCTGACGTGCCCTCTGCGTGCCCTCTGGCCTCAGTTTCCCAGGACGAAGGGAAAATTACGGCCTGTGCTCTGCGCCCAAACCTTGAAAGGTGACTCCACAGCCAGGCCAAGGTCTGGGAAGCCAGGGAGACCCCTGCCCACTGTGTGTGGGGGGGCGGGGGCTCGAGAGAGGCTGTTCACGTGTGGGAACGCCCCCCAGGAGGGGGGTCCCGGCAGGGCCAGGTGGGCGGGCTGAGGTCAGGGCGGGCCCTGCAGCCAGGCCAAGGTCAGCAGGTGCCACGGGGGGGGGGGGGGGGCAGGCCCTTGGCCCAGGGCCCGACTCGCCAGCCAGCTGTGCCCGCTGCCCCCAGCCCCTCGCCCCGGCCCCTGGGCCGCCCTGGCTGGGCTGCCGCCGTGGCGCAGGCAGCGGGATGATTGGCGAGGCCGGGGGCAGGGGTTAATGCGCCGCTGGATAAATCCCGGGGGCTGTGTTTACGGCAGTGGTGGCGGGGTCCAGGCCAGGTTTTAAAAGGGGGGAAGTAAAAGGGGCGTGAAGGTCGGGATGAATAAGAGCGGCGCTAAGAGCTGTCGGTGCCCAGCCAGGATGCGGGGCTGTTTGTGGCTGATGTTTTCCCTCCCCCCGCTCCCCGCCTTCTCCTCCCGCTGTCCCTGTGGCGGTCACTGCTACCCTGGGGGCCTCACAGAATGAGGGGGCTTCGCTGGGGGCGGGGGTGCAGACAGGCCCCCTGGGACCCTCTTCCGAAGCCGGTCCTTTTGGAGGACCCTGAGGCCCTGCTCTGCCCACAGCCACCCCTCCCGTCTGTTCACCCGTCACCCAGTGACTGAGCGCCTACTGTGTGCCGGGCCCTGACCTGGGTGCCAGGACAGACCCACTGGGCACCAGCGGGGCCTGGTCCCTGCCCTCCCAGAGCTCACAGTCCAGACGAGAGCACCCACCATTACACAGGGTGGCCGGGTGGCGGGGGGGACTCAGCCAGGAGCAGTGTCCAGGCTTGGGCCTCAGGCGGCTCCTGGAAGGAGGTGGTGCCTGTGGTAGGAGAGACCTGGGGGAGAGCAGTGGGAAGGGTGTCCCGAGTGAGGGAGAGCATGGGAGTTGGGGGAAGCTCAGAAGATGGGACACGTCAGAGCCCAGCCGGGAGGAGGCGGGGGCGGGAGACCCCATGAGGGGCTGGAGTTTTAGCCATTCCGTGTCCAAAGACAAGGACCTCAAATCCTTCTAAATCCTCCGTCAGGCCACACCCCTCTTCTGCTCAGCACTCTGCCAGGACGCTCCCCTCCCTCAGAGCCATGGTCCCCAGCTCCCCAGACGCCGCCCAGACTCCCCACCACACCCCCGGCCCTTCCCCACTCAGCGCCTGCCACACCCGCCTTCCTTCCTGGAACTGGCTGGCCCGCTCCTGCCCCAGGGCCTTTGCACTGGCTGAGCCCTTTGCCCAGAATGCTCCTCCTCAGATAGCCATGAGGCTGCCCCCTTCCCCTTACAGGCCTCACACACCACTTCTCCCGGCCGCCCTCACCCCTAAGTGAAATTGCAGCTACCTGCCCTGCCCTGCCCTGCCCTGCCCTGCCCTGCCTCCCAGCCCCTCGCACTGCTCTAGGTTCACTTCTCCTTGGGGCACCTCTCCCTCACCTGCCAGACAAGCCCCTTGTTTACTGTGCTCATTGTTTATTGTCTGTCTGCCCGGGAGCAAAAGCTCGGAGGGCACCACTGTCTCCAGCTCCCAGAGCGGCTCTGCCCAGAGCAGGGGCTCAGTACATGGTCGTGGGAGAATGAATGACCCGCAGTGAAGGCAGGGGTGCCCTACAGGCCGTCGAGGGCGGGGGCGCCACTGAGGTTTCAGGCCCCGCAGGGGGTGGCTCATAGATGGCCTGGTGACCTTGCTCTGGGAGGTCAAAGGGCACCTGCTCTGGCCAGACTAAGGAGGGAGGCACCTTGGGGTCCCTCTGACTCCCCTTCCTGAGTCACTGAGGGTGAGAGGAGGCCACAGCAGCCCCAGTGCGGCCTGACTGACGCAAGATGGATGGGGTGAGCCGGGGCCCGGGAGGAAGTGGGCCCGGAGTCCAGCCTTTTAGCGCCGGCTGAGATTTATGGAGCCGCCGCAAGGACTCACTGAGGCTGTCACTCCGCTAATGTGATTGGAACAGGTGGAGGCGGTCGGGAGGGGACCAGGGTGGGGGTGAGGCTGGAGCTGGTGGGGCCTGATGTCCGCCTGGGGCTGGAAGGGAGGGGCCCCATGTCCCGGGACATCTCTGCCTTTACATCTGTCCCCTGTGCCCTGACCACCCGGGAGGAGCAGCCTGGGCTGGGTGCCAGGGTCCCTACCTGACTCCGCCCAGATGGACTCCAGCCTCCCCATGGGGTCCCCTGAAGTTCCCACCATGAGGGGTTCAGGCCTCTACCCACCCCCGACTCTCCTGTTACCACCCATTTATCTACCCACCCACCCACCCATCCATCTCCCATCACCACCCACCCACCTGCCCATTACCCACCTTCCTCCCATCACCACCCACCCATCTACCCAGTCGTCCACCCACCTGTCCATCTCCCATCACCACCCACCCATCTACCCAGCCGTCCACCCATCTACCCACCTTCCTCCCATCACCACCCACCTACCCACCTTCCTCCCATCACCACCCATCTACCCACCTTCCTCCCATCACCACCCACCCACCTGCCCAGTCGTCCACCCGCCTGTCCATCTCCCATCACCACCCACCCACCTGCCCAGCCGCCCAGGCACTAATAGCAGGAGTCCCCTCGGCTGCCCGGCCCCGGCTTAGACGGCCCAGCCCACGGCCTCCCCGCAGCACTGACCCCCTCGTGGACCCTGCCTCATGTTTGTTCTCTTGCCTGTGTCCCCGCTGGAGCGCACCTTCCCCGGGAGCAGGGTTCCGGGGTCTTTGGGGCAGTTAGCGGCACGCTCTGTCCTGGGTCCTGCCCTCGGAGGTGGGACCCAGATCTCCTGCCCCGGGTGCCCGGCCAGCCCTGCCGAGAGGGACAGTGGCAATGAGCCAGCCGGGCCTGGGGCAGCCGTCAGCCTGGAGGGGGCTCTAAGGGGACGGGCCTGGACTGCAGAGCTGTGGTGCAGCAGCCCAGTGTCTACTGCTGGACGCGTGATCCCCAGTGGAGCGGATGCGGCCTCTGGGGAAGGGAGCCCGCTGGGCACCCCAACCTCAGGGAAAGCCCCCAGGGGGTGCTGGGGCCAAAGGACTCCCCCCTCCCCACCAGGGTCCAGGCCCCTGGCTTCCCCACCAGGCCCCGGGGCTACGCCAGGTTGTGTAGCTTTAACGCCAGCTGGTTCTGGCAACAGTGAGTCTTGGGAAGCCCCCTCCTCCCCTTCCCAGGGCTCTTTCCTTCTGAGGGTGTGTTTGGGGGGAGGGGGCTCAGGACTCGGTTCTGCCCCCAAAGAGACCCATTTTGGTAGAAGGCTTCCCAGCAGAGGGGACATCTGACTTGGGCCCTAACGGCTGAACAGGAGCTCAACAGGGACAGAGGGCAGAGAGGCCCACCAGGGAGAGGGCCGCCCAGCCTCCCAGCCAAACCCTTCGCCTGGAGACTGCCGGCTGACGCCCGCTCTCCCTCCTCCCGCCTCCCTCCTCCCGCCTCCCTCCTCCCTCCCAGAGAGCCTTTTACTGTCTCTAAAAAAAATATTTTTAAACACTCTCTTATTGTGTGGTAAGAAGGGAGGCGGGCCCTAAATCAGGGTGGGAATCGACAGGGCCCTGACGCGTGTCTCTCCTGTTTATTGGGACTGAAATGTTTACTTGGCGATAAGGAGCGGCTTTCTCGCCGAGATTTGTGCGCGCTTTTTCAATTACCCCTCGTCTTTCTCTGCCACTTCTGCACTAAAGGGATAATAAATGTATCGGAGCGTTTCAATTATTCATCTAAATCATGACTGCGCCTGCCACGGCCCAGCCTCAGTGACAGATTAATTCCGGGGCGCCTTCCTCTGCTGGCGTGGCCGCCATCTCCGCGCCCGCCTGGCAGTGCCCCGGGGCTGGCCGAGGGCTGGCTGGGCTGCGGTCGGTAGGTCCCTGGCTGGGCAGGTGGGCAGGGCGGGAAGGAACCCCCACCCGTTCCCCACACACACACTGCCAACGATCCCCCTTCCTTTGGGGGTCCGCGGCCCCCCACACCTGCAGGAGCCGGCGCTTGCGCCCTCCCGCCCGCTCAGCTCTGCGAGCTCCCCACGCCACGTGGCCGGTCCCCGTGTGTGTTCCCTGCACCCCAGTGTCCAGGCATGTCACGGACCAGAGAATCCCGGGTGGCCGGGGCCTTGGCACCTGCTGCTGCTGTGCCTGAGGCCTCCTCTGCCCCCCCCACACCCTCTGCCACCCTCCCAACCTTCCTCCCGTCATCTGTCACGCCAGCCTCGGCCCCGCCCTGTCTGAGGCCTGTGCGCTCCTGGCAGTTCTGGGCGCTGGGACGCGCAGGCCCTGTCCCCCGTGGCCGGCATCTGCCACCTTCATCATCAGACTCCATTTGTGTGGTGACTTAGGTACCAACTGCTCCCCATCCGACCACCCCCAAGGGGCACGCACAGCACCTGTCTGTCCACCTCCTGGCGGAGAGTGGGTGCTCCGTGCAGACCTGCACGTGGACTGGCTGTGCCCAGGCCCGCGACCCCCCCAGGCACCTGTGTGCCCGCGTGCCCACACCCCTCCGGCACCACGGTGCTCCCTCGCCACCTAGGCCCATCCTCTCTCCCTGGGCACAGGCACCAGGCAGGCGTGATCCTGGGGGGAGGTGCGGTTTCTTTCCCTCTCTCCGTCTCTCACCCACCCCACCCCTCCCTCCATCCTGCGCTCCGTCTCTCCGTCTCTCTGCCTCGCGGGCGCTGCCTGCCCCGTGTCTCTGGCCCCTCGCTGGGGTCTGCCTCCCTCTCCACTGCTTTCTCTCCAGCACGTGCCCTCCCCATGTCTCGTTCTCTCTTGCTCCCTCTTTTCTCTCTCTCCTGCTCTCCTCTGTTCACAGTCAGTCAGGCCCGGGAGGATCAGCGAGGCCTCTATGTATTCTGCCCCGTGCACCTGCCATCCCAGCAGCCCTGCCGGCGGCACTATCTCCCATCGCCCGGTGCCACCAACCGCAGTTGCTTCCCAGGCCCGGGGCTCTGACAAGCCGAGCCGGCACAGGGGGTGTCCCAGGCACAGGGGGCGTCCCAGGTGGCCTCCAGCCCCCACGAGACCGACCGGGCTCTGTGGGGGGCTGGGCTCAGAGGAAGCACCACTGTGTGCCAGGCTCGGGGCAGGGCACGGCCGGCCGGCACCCTCTCACCTAGAGTGGGTCTGAGGCTGGGCTGGGCTGCAGGGAAGGGCACCTGGGGTGAGGGAACAGCAAAGGGCCCCGGAGGACTCTCAGACCGTGCCCCTTCCCTGCTCAAAACTTCTCACCTCGACGGGATCAATCCCAGGTGCCTGCCCGGCCCCCAGCTGGTCTTCTGCCTGGACCCTCCTTCTCTGACCTTCCAGAAGCCAGTTCCTGCCACTGTCTCATCTGTTAAGGTCTCCCTCCTCGGAGAGGCCTTCCCAAGCACAAAACAGCACACACACCCTCCTGCCCCCTCTCCCCCCCTCCCCGCCCCCCTTCAGCCACTCTGTTGTCACAGGTGGTATGAGAGCTGTGCTTCCGCTCCTGGCTCAGGGCGTTACCCTAGGCCCCTCCCCACTGCTGAGTGCCCTGGGAGCCACTCGGGAGGCCAGTACTCATCTCAGGTGGAGGCTGGAGGGAGCCCCAGCCTTACTCTAGTTGAGGATTTTAGTTTGTGGACTCCTGGGAGCAGCAGGGGAAGATTGTGAGCCGGGGAGTGACTCCCCAAGTAAAGGCCCTGCCTCCGTGCCCCCCTTCGTGAATAGGGGCCCTTGCTGAGCCCCTCCCTGCAGAATCTCACATCCCCTCACCTGGATGCTATGGGCTCCACCATTAGCTTCCCCATTCTGCAGATGAGGAAACCGAGGCACCGAGACCCCCGAGGTGACCTGTGCTCCCCGCCCCTTCTCCGCAGTTGGCCCTCGCTGGGTAGGAGGACCAAGGGGACTCTGTCCCCAGAGGGGGCTCTAGCACAGGCTGGTGGCCGCCCCCCCCCCCCCCAGCAGGCAAGATGCCACCAGCCCCGCATGCAGCTGCCGGGTGGGGGGGTTTAATCACGGGAGTGACTTCTGCATGATGAACAAGGCGCAGCCGTTGTGTACATAATGAAGCCCTAATGTTTTCAAATCCCCATTTAAGGAGCTGATCTCACCCCATAATGAATTTCAGATCACATCGCGGCGCTGTCGTCCATCCGTCTCCTCCCTGGGGCGCCCCCCCGCTGTGCAGCAGGAGGGTGGGGCCTGGCGCGTATGAGCTCTGCACCCCCCATGGGCCAATGGGCCGGGCCCAAGCCTAGCACAGAGCTGGGGGCTGGTGTGGGTGTTTTTGTTGTTTGTTTGTTTTGTTTTAATCTTTGTTGTTGAGAGTATTACAGATGCCCCCTCTTCCCCCCATTTCCCTTCCCCCTCCACCTGGTTCCCAACTGGCCCCAGGCCTTCACCACCCTATTGTCTGTGTCCATAGGTAAGACCTTTGGTTAATATCTTCCAACACCCCCACTTCCCTCTGACATTCATCAGTTTCATGTGTCCATGCCTCTGATCCTATTTTATTCACCAGTTTATTTTGTTCATTAGATTTCTTGTTTATTTTTAGATTCAGTTGTTGATAGATATGTGTTTGTTGCCATTTTATTGTTCATATTTTTTTAAATCTCTTCTTAAATAATACCCTTCAACATTTCATGTAATACTGGTTTGGTGGTGATGAACTCCTTTAGGTTTTTCTTGTCTGTGCAGCTCTTTATCTGACCTTCAATTCTAAATAACAGCTTTGCTGGGTAGAGTAATCTTGGTTCTTGCTATTCATCACTTTGTATATTTCTTGCCACTCCCTTCTGGCCTGCAAAGTTTCTGTTGAGAAATCAGCTGACAGTGGTATGGATACTCCCTTTTAGGTGACTAACTGCTTTTCTCTTGTTGCTTTTAAGATTCTTTGTCTTTAGCCCTTGGCATTTTAATTATGATGTGGGCCTCTTAGGGTTCCTCTTGTTTGGGGTTCTCTGCACCTCCTGGACTTGTAAGTCTATTTCATTCACCAGGTAGGGGAAGTTTCCTGTCATTATTTCTTCAAATAGTTTCAATATCTTGCTCTCTCTCATCTCCTTCTGGCACCCCCATAATGGGAATGTTGGTACGCTTGAAGTTGTCCCAGAGGCTCCTTACACAGTCTTCATATTTTTGGATTTTTTTTTCTCTTTTAATTGGGTGTTTTATGCTTCCTCATATTCCACATTGCTGATTTGATTCTCTAAATTATCCTTTATTTCAGTCAGTGTATGCTTAATGTCTGAATCTTTGACTTTCCACTAAGATCCTTGAAAGTCTCATGAAGCTGTCTACCAGGTTCACTGGCTCTAGGGCCTCCAGGGAGATGAAAAGCCAGCCACTGCTTAGGGCCACTCGGCAGGAGCTATTTGTATTGGGCTTGGAGGTGTCCAGGCGAGGCCCAACTGTGAAGCAAGGCAGGCTTGTGTTAGTGCAGGATCTTGGGGCTTTTATTGATAGGTTTGGGGCATGCTGAGCCAGCTGCATCTTGTTTAAGAGATTTTAGCTAAGTCTGAAGCCTGAGCCAGGACAGGCCTTCTACATGCAAAAGCCGCTGCAAACAAGTTGGGTGGAGCTGCAAAATGGATGGGGCGGGGCCTCAGGGAATCACCAGGGTGGAACAAACAGAAATGGCTGCCAGTCACCCCTGCAACCGGGGAGGTTCCAGCATAGGAACAATGACCCCTGCGAGCACCTCCGTCTGGGAGAAAGCCACTGAGTTCTTGACCCGATGCCAGACAATCCAATGCTTCCTCGTATGTGTCTGGGTCCCCCAGAGTCTCACCCTGGCTGGAACTCAGAGCAAGCAAGATCTTATAAGTTCAGTTCATGTGCCGGCTCTTTAAAAGGAGCAGCTGGGGCTCCAGCAGCCTCCGTGTCACTCAGCCCCAATCCCCACTGGTTTTTAAAGCCCACAGTTATGGGGACTTCTGGGCTGAGGGCTGCACAGGCAAGGCCACACCCCACATGGCCATGGCGAAGAGCGTGGCTTTGCCTGGGAGCCTGGGCTGAGGCTGGGACCCCTTGCAGAGACGATCCCCCTCCCGATTAAAAACATGCCACGGGTGGGTGCTGGACCAGCCCATTTCTGACTCCGCAACTCCTACTAGTCTCAACCTGCTTTCTTCTTTACATCTCTAGTTGTAGGACTTCCATTCAGCCAGCGTTCAGGTGGTTCTGGATGATGGTTGTTCTGTATTTTAGTTGTAATTCTGATGTGGTTGTGGGAGGCGGCCAGTATGGCGTTTACCTATGCCACCATCTTGGTTATCCCTGGTGTGGGTTTGTTGAATGAATGAATGACCAGGAGGGCATGGGAAGAAGCACAAAATCAGTTCTGGCACTGGGGCATCACGTGGGTTGTGGCCCCCAAGGCTCAGTCAGGGCTGGGAGGGAAACAGAGATGGAGCGTGCAGGGTGGGGCCAGGAGAGAGGGCACAGGGCCCGTGGGAGGTCGTTTATCCAGGCTTTATGGCTGGGCCTGGGGGTGCAGCAGCTCAGGCTTTGGCCCTTGACCCAGCTGGTACCCTCCCAGGGACCACATCTGCCCAGCACTGGCATTTGGTGTTCGTGTAGGTGGGTAGGGCCTGGCTAGCACCAAGGTGGCTGGAGTGGGCTCGCCTTAGGCTGGGCACCCCTATGCCTGGGTGGGGAGTGGTCTCTAGGGCCCAGACCCAGGTGCCTGCCTGGGCTCTTGAGGCACAGCCTACCCCCAGCCCCTCAGGCCTCAAGCTCACTCCAGGGCTTTCTCAGGGAAATCCAAGCCCCAGCCACTCATCCTGTCCCTCCGGTGAAGGCGGCCTCAGAGCCTGGACGGCACAGTAGTCTCCTGTTTACAGAGTCTGTGACTGGGCCTCGGTGTCCCCATCTGTAAAATGGGATGACAGTGGGATAAAGTGCAGGGCACTTCGGTGCATTCTCTCACTGAACACTCAGGCCAACCCTGGAGAGAGGTGCTGTCACTGACCTTGCGCAGATGAGGAAACTGAGGCACGGAGATGAAGTGATGCAGCGAGGGTGGAGGAGCTGGGGGAGGGACTTGGGTCTCACTGGGCTGGGTCAGCCCTGCCCTCACAGCCCCAGCTCAGTTCAGAGACTCTGAGACATCCCCCCCATTGGTGGCCCCCAGACCCGGCCTCTCCCTTCCTGCTCTGGGGCTGACAGGAGACGGGGCAGAGCAGGGCGGGCTGAGGGCTGCACAGGCAAGGCCACACCCCACATGGCCATGGCGGAGAGCGTGGCTTTGCCTCCAGGAGCTTCGGTCCCTGCTCCTGCTAGACGGTCTTCGGGCTTCGCGCTCTGAGCAGCTGGCCTCTGACGGGAGACGTTGGACAAGTTGCTAAAGGACTCTGGCCTTCAGTCCCCCACCCCCAGGCCACCACTCAGCGTATCTCAGTCCTCCCACAACTCTCTGAGGCCAGTTCTGAGGCTCAGAGAGGTTAAGTAACTTGCCCAAAGCCACCAGCAAGCTTGTGGGCAGGATTTCTGGGAAGAGAAACCCCAGAATGGATATTCAGTGGCCAGACCCACCAGACAGTGGAGGGTGACTGGGGGAGGGGAGGGGATGGAGGGGTAGGCCCAGGGCCGGTCAGGATCTCCTGCTCTCTGGTGGGGCACAGCTGCCGTCTCCCCCAGGCCAAGGCCTCCTCGAGTTCCTGTAAATAATTAATTAGCCCCTGCTTGCTTGTTTGTTTAGCATGAGGAATGCTCCCCCACTGAGATGCATTTATTACTGAATAAATTTAAATATCTAATCTTTCCTTCATGAATATTACAGCACCCTAAATAGCGGCCAACAGATCCTAAGCACCTTGGCAAATGGCCCCACAGGAGCCTGCCTGCCTGGCTACAAGGATGCCAGGCTGCAGCTCTGCCCTCTGCCCGTGCCCTTCCTGCTCCCAGCCCAGCCCAGCCCTGCCAGAGCTGGGCCTGTGACGATGTGACGATGAAGGGGCTGGCTGAGCTGAAGGCTGAGTGGGGTGTGGAGGCCATGCTGTTGGCAGGAGGGCTGGTGGGCTCCCAAGCGGAGCGTTGGGCTTGTCTGGGGGGAGTGCCTGGGACCAGGTGGAGGGGCAGGGCTGGAGCAGAGGGGGCAGACGGGTCCCAGACAGCTGCAGGCTTTCCACTCTGAGGGGCCCAGGGAGGGGACTGAGGGGCCCACTGGTATGAACTGGGGACATCCCCTCCCACCAGCAGCCCCAGGGCAGGGCCCAGAGCTGCCAGGTCAGGCAGGAAGGGGGGGACTCTCTTGGATGGAGCCCCAGGAAGCCGCCTCCTGCAGTCTCTAGCGCTTAGCTTAGGCCAGTGGTCGGCAAACCACGGCTTGCAAGCCACATGCGGCTCTTTGGCCCCTTGAATGTGGCTCTTCCACAAAATACCGACTTCTGCGCATGGGCCACGAAGTTTCAATCGCACTGTATGTGCACGCCCGCACGTGGTATTTTGTGGAAGAGCCACACTCAAGGGGCCGAAGAGCCACATGTGGCTTGCGAGCCACGGTTTGTCAACCACGGGCTTAGCCTAACAGAAGCCCAGGCCAGGGCCTGGGGTCCCAGCCTCTGCTAAGCAGCAGGGTCCCCTCCGGCACTCAGAGGAGGGAGAACACTGGAGTGTGTGTGTAGGGGGGGCTGGTGTGTGCTCTGCCCAGGGTGGTGCCCAGAGCCCCCTCATCTCTGCTTGGAGGGAACTGCTCCCCTGGCCGCCTGCAGAGCAATCACAGGGCCCGACCCCGTTCTGCTGGGGAGGCTCCAGCCCCGGCCTCTGCCAGCTCCAACTCCAACTCCTCCTCCTCCTCCCACCTCATGCCCCCGGGGTCAGCCCCAAAGGCCTGGCTGCAGGCCTGTCCACTCCTGCAGGAAACATTAAATCCCTGAAACACAGATCTCAGTGAGTTCCACTTCCGCAGGCCACCCCCTCCCCCAGCAGCAGGCCAAGGTCACCTGCAGGGCGGACAGCTGGGTGCCAAGTGGCTGACACCACTGGGCAGGCCTGGGATGTCCCCGGGGAGCTGGCTCAGACGCACCCCTGTGCCCCTGTGCCCCGCATACCCTGAGCACACGGTGCTGGACACCTGCTCCCCAACACTCTCAGGCATGCACACCGCGCTCATGCCCAGCTTGTCACCCTGTCCTAAGAAAATACCAGCCAACCACACATCCTCTCCACTCGTGCCAGCCTCTGGCTTACCCACGCTATACAAACTAACTCACCGTACCCTCCAATAGCCCTGCCAGGTGGCTATCTACCAGTATCTCATTTGACAGATGGGGCACCCGGGGTCCAGAGAGGCGGTACCCTGCGTCGCACATCTGTGAGTGCGGGATCTGTGACTGCGGGGCTGGGATCTGAACCCAGCTGCCCGGCTCACAGCTCCTGCTGTTGGACACCGCACTGGGTGGTCACGGGCACCTCCACCCAGAGCAGGCACTGCCCGGGACCCGCACACTCCAGGCTGTGCGCGTCCCTCCCATGGGCTGCAGCGGCCCTATCCCTGCACAATTCCAAAGCTCCCCCTCCCCAGGGTTCCCCCAACAACTTGACCCCATCCATCCCCACCTATGGGTGCTCTGGAAAATCTGCTATCAGCTCAGAGTAAAGCTGCAAAATTAAGTTTAATTGGGCCACCCCTGCCCCCGCCGAGAGGCACAGAGGGGGTGTCCAGCTGGTGTTCCTGAACCTGTGCCAGGATTCAGGGTGGGGCTGTGATGGAGGAGGAAGGGCCTCAGTATGTGCATCTCTGAAACGGAGAGATGGCGGTCCTGCCAGCTGCCCGGCGTTGTGAGCACCCAGCTGCTGGTGCCCACAGAGCTCCTGGCCCCTCCTGCGTCTCCGGGGAGCGGCGGGTCCTGTTCTCCGGGCCAGGGTGCCAACTCCACCCCGAGGGTCACTGTCCCCACTTCCCAGATGGAGCAGTGGACGCTCAGGGGAAAGGACGTGCCAACCTGCCCACTGGCACAGGAAGTGGGGGGCCTGGGCTGGGCCCTGGCCTGCCCGACGCCGAGCCTCTCCTCCCCCACTGGCCCTCTCAGGCCCTGGCACCGGGGACGGGCTGACGGAGCGCCTCCTCTGCGCCTCCTCTGCGCCGCCGCCGCCGGAGTTGTTTACCGGAGCCCAGGCCGGGCCCCCAGAGCCGCCTCGTTCTCCTTCTGGGCTTACCGAGCCCGGCCCGGCCCAATTAAGGCGGATGCGCTAACGAGGCGGCTGTTATCCAGCAGGTGCGCGCCCCAGGGGCGGGGAGCCCAGGCTCACGGCCGACTTACCTGCCACCTGTAACCAGTGGCCTCAGTCTCCTCATCTGTAAAGGGGACCCTAGAGCTTGCGCGGCCCAGGAGCCTCGCCTCGGGAGGCCGACCCTGGGGTCGGAGAACTTACCCCCGGCCCGGCGCCTGCGGCCCGACCCGCCGCTCAGAGCCGCCCCCGTCGGGGCCGGGCCTCGCCGCTGCCGGGAAAGGCAGAGCGGGCCTGGCGCGCCCCCTGCCGGCCGTGCCGCGCCGCTTCCTGCCGGGCCCGCGCGGACCCTCTGCCCCGGTTTCTCCCGAGGGGGAACCGTGGGGGGAAGGCGCGGGGCCCGCTGAGCCCCAGCACAGCCGAGGGGACGGGGCGGTTCCGCCGGCGCCGCGGCCTTCTCTGTGCAATGGGCGCGGGCGGGACGCCAGGCGCCAGGCTCACCGCCCGCCCCCACAGTGGACGGCTGCATCCACCGGGCCGCCGGGCCCCTGCTCACCGAGGAGTGCCGGACCCTGCAGAACTGCGAGACCGGCCGGGCCAAGATCACCGGCGGCTACCGGCTGCCCGCCAAGTGTGAGTCCCGCCCCCGCCCCATGCGGCGCGCACCCGGCCTTTGCCATTGGGGCGGCCCCCCAGGGCTGCTGGAGGCCTCCTCGGGGGACCTGGCCCTGCCGCACACCCTAGGGGCGCGTGGAGGCCGGGGTGGGACAGGACCTGAAAGCCCGCGGGCGGGGGGGGGGGGGCGGGGAGCGCTCAGGGGCGGGACCTTCGCGCGCCCAGCCTCTAGCCGGGACACGCGCTGGGGAGCGGGCCTGCGGCGCCTATCGGGGTGCACTCGGGCTCCAGAGCACCCGTGTGTCCCACATCCTGGAACCTGGAGGGGGGAAGAGGGCCCATTTCCTGTCCCCTCGAGCCCAGACTGGCAGGGGGGACCGAGGGCCCAGGGAGACCCTGGCGGGCCTGGCCCGGTCGCCCCCCGCAGATGTCATCCACACGGTGGGGCCCATCGCCCACGGAGAGCCCAGCGCCAGCCAGGCCGCCGAGCTCCGCAGCTGCTACCTGAGCAGCCTCGACCTGCTGCTGGAGCACCGGCTCCGCTCGGCGGTGAGGGCGCCAGGGGTGGGGTGGGGCGGGGTGGCCTGTGAAGCCGGGCGCCAGGAAGGGCGTGACGGAGTGACGCTATCCCTTCCCTCCCCCCCCCCCCCCCTCCGCCAGGCGTTCCCCTGCATCTCCACCGGCGTGTTTGGTGAGTGGGGTCGGGGCAGGCAGTGGGAGCTGAAGGGGTGGCAGAGCGGCAAGGGGGCAGGGCAGAACCGGGACTCGCTTTCTCGGGGTCCCCAGGCTACCCCAACGAGGCGGCGGCGGAGGTAGTGCTGGCTGCGCTGCGCGAGTGGCTGGAGCAGCACAAGGACAAGGTGAGGCCGCGCCCAGCTGAGGGGGCCTGAAGGGTGGGGTGATGGGGTGCATCCCGGTCCCACCAACCAGCCCCACCTGTCATTGCCAATGCAGAGCACCTGCCCACAAGGCTCTGGCCACACCAGCCCTTCCTGCGTCCCCTCTCCTTCCCCTCACACACCATGAACCCCTTCTGTGACGGGTGCAGCCTAGCCTGAAGGGCGTCCCAAAGGGGCAGGGGGGGCAGGGAGAGGGGCTCCTGCGAGGCTGAACAGGCCCTGGTGCAGGTGGACCGGCTCATCATCTGTGTGTTTCTGGAGAAGGACGAGAACATCTACCTGCAGCGGCTCCCGCACTACTTCCCCCTGGGTAGGTACCCATGGCAGGGCCCCCCCGCACTGCCCCCCCACCCCCACCCCCGGCCGGTTCTCAGTGTCCTCTGCCTTCCAGCCTGACGGCACCGCCGCACACGCACACCCTGACCAGGACTGGTAAGCAGGGCCTGGCCTGCTGTGCTGCCGCTAACCTGCCACTAACACGCCCGCGCACCCTGGTGCCCACCCCCGGGGAGAGCCTGGGAACCCCCGCCCCCCCGCCCCCTCCAACCTCTGTGCTCTGCCCGCAGACGCGCCGGGGCCTGCTGGACCTCGCTCCCAGCTCTAAGAGGCAGCTGAAGCCGGCAGCTGGGCCTGGTCACCCCATCTTTTCCCTCAGCCCCCGCCCCTCAGGAGCCTCCTAATAAAGACCGCCCTGTTGCAGCTCCGCTGTCTGCGCCCTGACTTGGGGAGGGAGGTAACCCACAGGTGTCGGCAGGTGCTTTGGCTCAGAGGGGCTGGTGAGAGTTCAGGGGCCAGGCGATGGCAGATGTGGGCAGTACTTCACATTTATTGAGGGCCTGCCCCCCAAGGAGTTCACAGCCTGGGGATTCAGCCCCACATGTGCTGGGGTGGGGGAGGAAAGGAAGTCAAGGCAAAAAGGCAAGCAATGCAGACACCGTGGCTGAAGCAAAGGGGGTGCAAAGCAGGCACAGGCAGGGGGCCTGGAGTGGGCAGGGGGGTTGCAGCCTGGCAAGTCCTGCCTGGGGACCTGACCAAGCAGAGGCTTGAAGGCTGCCCTGCCCCTACCAGGGTGGGGTCACCTGGGGGTGCACTAGAGGTACCCTAGCTCCTCCGCCTACTGAGCCAGGTCCCACCATCGTGTCGGCCCTCTCCACCCAGTGCTCCGACATGCAGACCCCTGATGGAAAGCAGGCAGCTGGGGTCTGGGGCCCTGGCCAAGATGGCAGGACGGAGGTGGACCTATGAGGGGGCAGCTTGAAGCCTTGATGGTCATAGGCCCCTGGTAAGTCCCCAAGGAACTTCTTGGACCAGCTAAGGAGGGGAGGGAGGCATGAAGGAAGCAGAATCCCAATAAACAGGAGGGGGCCCCAAGAGGCCTAGCCCCTCAAAACTGCTGGGGAGGCGGACAGGTGAAAGGCCGAGAGGAACCCACCTGGGGGAGGGGTCAGCCAGACACAGAGCATCCAGGCGGGCAGCAGCAGAGCAGGGACACGCACACAGGGCTCACCACCAGCATCCCCTTTAATAAAACGTGGAAGGTTGTATGACAGGGAAGGGGGAGTGAAATATGACCATTTACAACCACACAAAAACCTCTGTACATGTCTAGTGCCTGGCAGAGGGGAGGGCAGCAGGGCAGCGGCGGGCAGAGCCAGCCCTATTTGTAGAGGATGTCGTAGTGTCCAGGCCGGTAGAGAAGGTAGACCTTGGGCTCGGAGCCCTCGGGGAAGATGTGCGGGTTGGTGGTGCCGCCCTCGCCGCGGTCCATGTACTCCACCTGGATGGAGACGTTGAGGGCCTGGGCCAGCGCGATGATGTGGATGTGATCGCTCTCCTTGCACATCGGCTCCACCTCCTGCAGCATGGGTGCAGGTCAGGGCCCGGGTCTCAGCACCCCTCCCCATGCCCCCTCTGACCCCAGGGCACTCCCCCAGGCCCTGGTGCTCCCCACCCTGAGAGGAAAGAAAAGGGAGGACCCTGAATCTGAGAAGTGAGGCGGGGGTGGCACCTGCTGGCAGAACTCCTTGACAGTCCGCCCACCCTCAATGAAGTGCTCGAAGAACTTGCTCTCCCGCTGCAGGTAGCCAGAGGTGAGCAGCCGCAGGTAGACCACCAGGTAGTCTGAGGTGCTCTGGTCGTTGAAGGAAGCCAGCAGGTCGGCTACTGAGGTCTGCTTCTCCACCTGCTCGATCAGGTCCATGAACTGCCACCGGAAGAGAGAGAGACAGGATGAGGGAGGAGATGGGTCAACCCGGCCACGGCCAGGCCACCTCCACTCTGGCCGACAGGCAGTACGGACGGGGCTCACCGTGTTGTGGAAATCCTCAATTGTGAACTCGGTGAAGCCCTGGGACACCAGGTCTTCTTTGCTCTTGGCAGACACAGCCTTGAACCTGACGGCAGGAGGGGAAGGGGGGGGCATGGGCTCCTCAGCCAACAGAGTAGGGGCGTAGCCTGTTGTCTGGCCTCAGGTGGAACTGTACCTCCTAGTCATCAAGGAGGAGGAGGGGGCCCCACACCCACCTCCTTCAGTGCCAGGGCGCCCACCCTCCTCACCTCTGCAACTCCTTGCTGTCATCCAGCAGCGCCTCCAGGTGGGAGAAGCCGAAGGCTCGGTAGAAGCAGTTCCCGTCGGGCCTGGTCTTGCGGATGTACGAGTACTTTTTGTGGAGGTCCTGCAGAAAGGCAGCCCGCCCACCCGTGCCCATCAACGTCGGCCAGAGCCAGGGCAGCCAGGAACCGCCCAACAAGGGCCACACCACAGCAGTGGCACCTGAGCTCCAAGCAGCCACCTGCCAGCCTTGGCCGCTGACTCTGGTGGCGGGAGTCACGTGGTGACCCACTGCCCAGAGCCCCCAAAGCCTCGGGAGCCACGGTGGATGTCCACCCTGGTTGCATGAGTCACCCAAGCAGTCACTAGCCGCTGGCCACACAGGCTCTACCTCCAGTGCCCAAGAGTGCCTGGGCCTGCAGGGCTGTCTGTCCTGGGCCGGTGCAGCTGTCCCGGGAATCAGGCTTTCAAACCAGGAGACCAGGCAAACTGGTTCGGGGCGGGGTGCACATCCCCCGGCCGGGGTGGGAGACAGCTCCCCTCGGCTCCTTCTCAACTCTACCCGGCGGCTCACAGGTACCACCTCCGTGTGCCGTCTTCCCGTTTCCTACCCAAACGCCATGGACTTGCTTCTGTCACTCAAACCTGCCCCACACGTGGGCCAATAGTGCTGCCTGGCAAACAGGCCTCACTCCCTGGCTTGGCCACCCTCCCCTGCTCCCTAATGGCTACTTCATACCTTCTCCACTCTCCTTAAACGGCGCCCCCCAAGACACCTCCACACTTTCCTTCCCACCCTCTCCTTGTCCTCAGACCTCACTGCCACTCCTCCTCATCCCTCTAACCCAGCCGTGGGCAAACTACGGCCCGCGGGCCAGATCCGGCCCGTTCGGCTGTTCTTTCCGGCCCGCGGAGCCGAAAGAGCGGAGGGTTCTCTTGCTCTCCCCTCCGCTCCTTCACCAGCAGCAGCGTTAGCATGGTAACGTCGGGAAACACGGCCGCAGCTCCTCCTTCTGAGTGCAGTTTAAGAACCCGTTGTGGCCCTCGAGTCAAAAAGTTTGCCCACCCCTGCTCTAACCTGTGATGGTCAGGGTCACCACCAAACCACAACACCCTTCAAGACATGGCGTGTCACCTGCCAGATGGTCACAACACATGTCCATCCACAGTGACTATCGCGCATGGCACAACCTGCTCAGGCCTGGGACAGCTTCCGCTTGTCAACTCTCTTGATGTCACCAACCTTGGGATTTAAATAGCCTTAATGTAACTCTTCCTGCCCCATCTCAGGCCTGAACTCTAATTTCAGCTCACACACCCCACTGCCTCATCTGAACTGCCTGGCAAGGCAGGTCCTCACCTCCCCGCGAGCGTGCTCCTCTCAGCCTTCCCCTCAATCAACTGCACTCCCTTTCAGCTAAAAGCCTCACGGTCACTGCCGACATCTCCCTCACGCCAACCCAACGCAGACCCTTCTCACTACTTGACCTCTCCCGCCTCCTGCTGAGCTGATCGCGAAGCTTCCATCTCAGGTCTCCTGGCCTCCACCCGCACTCAGCCTACTCACCCCAGCCACCTGAGCAACCCAGAAACCTGCCGATACCCTCATCTTCCTCTAAGTCCTTTCTCTGGTTGCAGCCCCATTTCCCACCGCCAGCTGCTCCCCGCTTGCCTCCACGTGCTCCTCAAACCACCCATGTACTCCTGCCCCGGCGGCCACAACCTACTCCTGTGCCCGTCAGTTCAATCACTCCACCACCACCGCTCGGCTACCCTGGCTTAGATCTGCCTTCCCACTAAGCGCCACGAGGGCAGGAACGTGCCAGTGGTATCATCACTATCTTCCGGGCCCAAAACTGCCCGGCCCACAGTCTGTGCTCATCAATGTTCAGACAACAGCTCACAAAGCGTACGAAGAGCCCAAATCACTGCAGCCCAGGGAGTCCCCAGAACCTGCTGAGCACTTTCCCCGGAGACGGCAGACGGAGGTGGTCCCTGTGAGCCGGCGGATAGAGCTGAGGAGGAGCCGAGGGGAGCTGTTGTTTCCCACCCCGGAGGGTAGCACCCACTATCCTACTAACCCTCAGAGAAGCCCATTTCACAGAGCAACCCAGCTCTGTTTAGGCTCTGCCATCTCTGCTTTCGGCACCTCCCTAGAAGCAAAGTTGGGCTCGGGCACAGCACAGAGTGGGGGTGTCAGTTCTCCTGCACACACAGCATGCCGACACTCGAACATTCGCTGAATGACTTGATGGGAAAGAACCCAAGACACCCCCCCGTCAATTTTACCAGGGTGGCCTAAGTGTGACAGGGAAGTCTTGAAATAAGGCCCCACTTTACTAACCAACCCGTGAGGAAGAGGAGAGACCTACGGCTGGTTAAGCCCTGGCCCCGCGCTGCGCACAGAGCTCAGCGCTGACCACCGGCACCCGCAGCACCACGCTCGCCGTGAGGCGGGGACCTCCGCCCGCGGTGCTCGGGTGCCCGGGTCACACAGCTGGAAGCGTTGAAGATGACTCCAGCCCAGGTCTGTCAGGCCCCAGGACAGGACCTTCACCTCCCAGACCTTGGGTCAATCGCAAACACCCTCAGCAAGGGTCAGAGTAGACCACAGGCCACACAGCTGGATCTGGCTTGTAGGTATTGTTTGATCCACAAAAAATTTATTTTATAAATCCTCACCCGAGGGTATTTTTCCATTGATTTTTTAGAGAAAAAGAGAAATTTGAAGAGAAACATATCAATTGGTTGCCTCCTGCACAGGGCCCGGGCCAGAGAGGAGCCTGCAACCTAGGTACATGCCTTTGACTGGAATTGAACCTGGGACCCTTCGGTCCGCGATGTTCTAGCCACTGAGCCAAACCAGCTAGGCCAGTGATGGCGAACCTATGACACGCGTGTCAGAGGTGACACGCGAACTCATTTTTTTGGTTGATTTTTCTTTGTTAAATGACATTTTAAATATCCTATCTAATAAAAGAGAAACATGGTAATTGGCGTACGACTGCTACCCTTCCCACTGGCTAATCAGCACGATATGCAAATTAACTGTCAGCCAAGATGGCAGCCGGCAGCCAGGCAGCTTGAAACTAACATGAGGCTTGCTTACTTCAGTGATGGAGGAAACCAACGTTCCCCTTCCCCACCGGCCTTGCCTTGCCGGCCTCTGAGCCTGCAGTCTGAAACATTGTAATAAATATAGAAGATAAAAAAAAAACCCAGAAACCAGCTTTCAGTGAGCCTGGATCTCAGAGCTGGAGTTGATACAGTGTCTCGATTATAGAACCCAGCAGAGGCCTCAGAGCTGGAGCCAGAGCTAAAGCTGTCCCAGAATAAAAAAAAAAAAAAAAAAAAAAAGAGCAGTTGGGAGCTTCAGTCACCCATGAGCCTGAAAACAGCCCTCAGCCCCTCACCCAGACTGGCCAGGCACCCCAGTGGGGACCCCCACCCTGATCCAGGACACCCTTCAGGGTAAACCAGCCAGCCCCACCCATGCACCAGGCCTCTATCCTATATAGGAAAGGGGTAATATGCCTCCCAGCACCAGGATCAGCAAAGCCTGGACTGTGAGAGCCCTGGACTGTGAGAGGGATGTCCACCTGCTGGCTTAGGCCCAATCCCTGGGCCTAAGCCAGCAGGCAGACATTCCCCAAGGGGTCCCGGACTGTGAAAAGGTGCAGGCCAGACTAAGGGACCCTCCACCCCAGTGCACCAATCTTGTGCACCAGGCCTCTAGTATAAAATAAATATCAAAAATATACATCTTTGTTTTACTATGATTGCAAATATCAAAAAGTTTCTATATGTGACACGGCACCAGAGTTAAGTTAGGGTTTTTCAAAATGCTGACACAACGAGCTGAAAAGGTTCGCCATCACTGAGCTAGGGCAATCCACACATAACATTTTAACCCTTTGCGGTCGTATTAAATTTGGACATGGGTGTCGTACTGGTCGGAATTAATTTCCGTTGAAAGAGCAGTGATACATAACATGCAAGATTATGAAGGATAAACAAGATTTATTGATTCTTTTTTGGAACTACGTCACTACTAGTAGAATCACTACAAACGTTATCACTTTCTACGTCAGAGTCAGTATTCAAGGTGCCAAAATAAAACTCTTCATCGTTACTTTCAGATTTGCAGTACACTTCTTTCGGTAACTTTCTTTTTGCCATTTTGGAGGACTATTTTGAAATATCTTAACAAGCGAGAATGCCTAACTACAGTTAAACGTAATTTGTAAAGCTTTATTTGAAATTCTGCAAAGTATCTCCGAAGCTTGTTGATTTCTTCACTCTCAAAAGGCGACTGACTCGCCACGGTGTTTTGCATGGCGAGTGTGGAACGACCGCGTTTGTTTATATTGAGTTTCGATATCTCCGATTTGTCGGGGCAATGTTTTGGTTTGTGACAAGGTCGCTTAAACACTTAAGAGCTTTCAGAGAAATTAGGAACTGATACATGAATGAACAGAGTTAAGATTCGTACGGTTCCTTGCTGTGGTGGCTGAGAGCAGACATACGACCGGAACGGTAAAAAAGCTTTGGTGGCTGAGAGTAGACAAATGACCGCAAAGGGTTAAATGTGAACTACCTGCCAACTGTCAGGAACCTGGAGATTTCATACCAAAATAATTTCCGGCTTCTCTTGGGAAAACAGATCTGGCAACAACAGAGTGACGGCCACGGTCACTCCCGCTGGCCAGGTGCTTCCACTCCCTGCCCGTCTGACTCAGAGCTGCGCTGCCCATATTCACCGCTTGACCGCCCACCTTCAATCACCTGGGTTACCAGCGTGGCTCTGACGTGGAGAGCCCCAAAGACCCCTCCTCTCTGATAGAAGGTTCTAAGCATCTCTGCTCTTTAGGGGGAGGTGGGAGGAGTAGCACTTACTAAACCCCAGGCTGTGTCAATGGTCACTGTTTACACAGACCTACTGCCACATCTCAACCTCCCAGCTCACAGAGTGAGTGGTTAAGGGACTTACCTGTTTGTAAACGAAGCAGCAGAACCTGGCACAAAGGTCTGTAGCCTCCACCCCCAGTCCATTCGGCCCCACTGTGAGCACTGAGATCATAATGCCCCACAAGCCTCTCTCCCCCTCACACTGCCCTCAACACCTGGGCCCACACTGACTTCAGCCCAACTCACAGACAGGAAGCCAGAGGCGGGAAAGGGCCTGCCAAGGACACAGCTGCTGTGTGGCAAAGTCAGGATTTAAATCCAGGTCCTTTGATTCCAGCAGCCAGAGCTCCCCCAACACTCTACCCTCTAAGAGGCCAGGCCCAGCAAGGAGCGTGTCTGACGTAGGCCAGCTCCTGCTCCTGCTCCCGCTCCCACCCCCACGCCTCCCGCCCGCACAGCTGGGCTCCCACCTTGATCTTCTGTTGGTAGATGTTGTCGTCCTCAGCATACTCCTTGTACAGGACCGAGAGCTCCAGCCGCTCCGAGACCAGGGGGTTCTGCACCGCAATCTGCAGAGGGCGGGGAACCATCACGCTCTGGCAGGCGGCAGCCAGAGCACCTACACCTAAAGGAAGGCGCCGGGCCAGTCACCCAGCGGCGGTGACAGACCCCCCTCCACACCCCGCCCGAAGGCACCCAGGATCTAGCGCAGCTTGCAGAGGAAAGGGCTTCCAAAGCAGAGAAAAGCAACAGGCCTCAGACCCAGCCGATGCATCCCCATAACAGGGCCGCTGGCCACAGCCCCTCAGCCCCTCACCTCTTGTTGAATTCGGTCCTGCTGAGCCATGATGGCTTCATCATAGGCAAGACAGTTAACACCTGGAAGAAGGAAGCAGCCACGGATTACGGGGGCCTGGCCAGCTCCACCCCAGGCCCTGGACCGAGGACAAGAGCAGCCAGGAGGGCGGCTTAGCATCTTACCCCCTGTCCCACCCACGGTGTCCCCTGGCCAAGCCCTTCCCCTCCGAGGCCCTCGTTTTCTCATATTTGACATGCAGGGCATAGGTGACCACCCCAGGGTGTGTCCCCAGCCTCGACACCCAGCAGCCGGGAGCGCTCGGGCCGGGCGGGCGGGGTCCCCTGGGAAAGAGGCGGCGGCGGCAGAGGCTGGGCTGGGCCTGGGCTGGACGGGAGCTTCCCGGGCGCCCGCACTTGCTCGGCCCGCCCTTCCTCCTCCCGTGCACCCTTTTTTACTTAGTTTTATTGATAAGGTCAGAGATGTCTCCCATCCCCCAGCCCCTGCCCGCCCACCAGTCCTGTGTATTCCAGCGCCCACTTTACAGGTAAAACCAACGCCCAAGGTCACCGCTAGCGAAGACGGGAGCCCAGTTGCCGACCCCAGGTGAGCGCTGCAGTCCCGCTCCGGGCGCCTCGCTGCAGGGCTCGCTCCCCCACGTCATCGGGGGGCGGGGGGGGGGGGGGTGCCCGCGGGGCTCTCCGAGTCTGGTCCTGGCTCCTCCTCAACTTCCGGGGCCCCGAACCAGCCCTCCGGGCCGGGGCTCCCGGGGCTGTCCCTCCCTGCGCCGCTAAGACGGGGGGCGCTAACTGTGGAGGCCGGGGCCGGTGCCTGGGTGTCCGGGTCCGCAGCCGGGCCTCGGCCCGTCCCCTCGCTGCCCGCAAAGGCGCTGCCCCTCCCACCCCAGGGACTGACTAGTTTCCAGGGCCGAGCTCGTGAGTGAAAACGGAGAGAGGGGCACCATTTTGAAAGGCCCGACTCCTCCGAGGGCTAAGGGAACAATGGCCGGCCGGGACAGGGCCGCGAGGCCGGAAGGGGGGGCGCTCCGGGGAGGGCGGCGGCCGCCCCGGACCCACGCCCGCCATCGCGCACGCCCCCCGCGCCCGCAGCAGCCCCGCGGCCGCCCGGCCCTTTGTGCCCCGCGGCCCGTGTAACGCGACGCCGCCCGGGCGCCGGCCGCTCGGAGAGGGCGGGCGAGCGGCGGCCCGACCTAGGCCGCGGCCTCACGGCCAGGACCCGGCGGCGGGCAGCGGCCCCGGGAGCGGGGGGCCGGCGGGGGCCGGCGGGGGAGGAGGCGGGGCGGCCCAGGCCCCGCCCCGGGTGCGCGCAAAGGGAAGGGCCCCCGCCCGGCCGGGGGTCGCAGCGGCGGCTCCGTCTATTGTGAGGGGGAGGGGAGGGGAGGGGAGGGAGAGAGGAGGGGAAGGGATGGGAGGGGAGGGGAGGCGGCGGAGAAAAGGGCCGTTCGCGCGCCTCGTCCTCGCCGCCGGCCGCCCCGCCCCCCGCCGCCTCGGGAGCCGGCCGCCCCGCATCGCCCCGCTGGCCCCGGCCGGCCGGTCCTCCCGGAGTCCGTACCTTCGGCGTCGCTGCCCAGCGGCTCCTGCTTCTGCTGCTGAGGTTCCTCCGCCGCCATCTTTAAACAGCGCCGCACTGCCGACCGCTTCCGGGTTACCAGTTGGCCTCCGCCCGGAAGAGAGCCCCTCCTCGTGACCCCTCCCTGGCAACGCCTCTAGCAACGGGGTCCCCTGAGGCCGGGCCCGGAGGCGCCGCCGCGCACCTGCCGGCCGGAGGGGCCTGTTCCCGGGACTTGGGTTGCGCCCCCGAGAGGAGGAGGGAGGGGAGAGGGACCCGCCGAGCCGGCTGCCTGCGGGGGCCCCGGGCTCGGGCGGCGATGGCGGGCGGAGCGCCTGGCAGAGGAGACACGCTCGCGGCAGCCTCCTCTCCGCGGGCTTTTCCTGCTTCGGGCGGGGAGGCCCCGGCGCCGGGCCAGCTCCCGGGACCCAGCTCCGGAGCCGGCGCCTCTGGTTAAGGGAAAGGCGAGTCTTGGTGAAAGCGGGGGCTTCCGGTCGGGCATCATCCCCAGGAGGGGCCACTGGCCGGGCAGGGGCAGCCGGCCCATGCCGCTCTCATCATTGATGTTCTCTCTCTCCCTCTCCTTTCCTCCCTGAAATCAATGGAAATATATATATATATATATATATAAAAGCAGGGCGTTAATAAAAATGAAAAACAGATGCAGTGGTTCTCAACCTTCCTAATGCCGGGGCCCTTTAATACAGTTCCTCATGTGGTGACCCCCAACCATAAAATTGTTTTCGTTGCTACTTCATAACTGTGATTTTGCTACTGTAAACAATATGTAATTATATGTTTCCCGATGGTCTTAGGCGACCCCTGTGAAAGGGCCGTTCGACCACCCAAAGGGTCGCGACCCACAGGTTGAGAACCGCTGGATTAGTGGCTGCCAGGGCTTAAGGAAGGAGTGGGGGCCGGAGGAAAGTGAGTGTGGTTGTAAAAAGGAAACGAGATGAAACATTCTGTATCTTTCTTTTTAGTCTATTGTATTTTTTTAATATTTTTTTTATTGATTTCAGAGAGAGAGAGAGAAAGCATCAATGATTCGACTGCTTCCTGCAAACCCCTCAGGGGGGACTGAACCCACAGCCCTGGGCACGTGCCCCAACTGGGATTGAACCAGCACCCGTTCGGTGCACTGGTGATGCCCAAACGAGCCACATCGGCCAGGGCTTTAGCGTGTTTTTATTGATTTCTTTTAGAGAGAGGATGGGAGAAAGAGAAACCGACCAATTCATACACACTCTGCCCCTGACCAATCTGAATTCACAACCTGGGCATGTGCTCTGGCTGGGAATCAAACCAGTGACCTTTGGCCTGGCCTATTTTACTCAGTGATTAGAGCGTCAACCCTCAAAGGGTCACTGGTTTGATTCCCTGGTCAAGGGCATATACTTTGGTAGAAGGTTCAATCCCCAGCCACAGTAGGGCGCCAGTAGGAGGCAACCAATCGATGTTTCTCTCTCTCTCTCTCTCTCTCTCTCTCTCTCTCTCTCTCTCTCTTTCCTCCCTTACCCACTCTCTTCCACTCTCTAAAAATCAACGGAAAAAATCTCTTCACTCCTTGGGTGAGAACTTTTTAAAATATATTTTTATTGATTTCCGAGAGGAAGGGAGAGAGATAGACACTTCAATGATGAGACAGATTTATTGAATGGCTGCCTCCTGCAGGCTCCCTATTGGGGATCCAGCCCACAACCTGGGCATGTGCCCTTGACCTGAATCGAACCCGGGACCCTTCAGTCTGCAGGCCGATGCTCTATCCACTGAGCCACACTGGCGAGGGCTGGGTGAGGATTTTTTTTTTTTAAGTGACCTTTCAGTTCCCAGGATGATGCTCAACCAACTGAGCCACACTGGCCAGGGCAAAACACTCTGTATCTAACTGTATATGAATATCCTAGTATATGCTGTATTACAGTTTTGCAAAATGTTACTAATGGAGGAAACTGGGTAAAGGCACACAGGATGCTCCTGTGCAGTCTGTTAAAACTGCCTGTGACCTCATTGTAACTAATAAAAAGGTTACGAAGTGGCCCAGTCCGGGCGTGTTGCTCATTGGTTGAGCATTGGCCCATGAACCAAGAGTCCCCGGTTGGCTTTTGAGCTCAATCCCCAGTAGATTGCTTTCGAAGGGCAGCTGATGGATGTTTCTTCCTCTCTCCCTCTCCCTCTCTCTCTCAAATCAATTAAAGCATATATATAATCTTGAAAGGTTACGAAGCGGTAAGGCCTTGGATGCTGAAGCTGTCAGGCGATCGCCTGGGGCTCTGGCCCCTGCCTTCTGCAGGACGGTGCAGTAGTGGTCTTTTAGCCTCGGGAGCTGTGCCCCAGTCCCAGGCAGACCCCTCCGCTGGTGACAGTGCGGGAGCGGAATGTGACCGAACGTGTTCATGAGCTCTGTCCCGTCCTGGAGCTGGTGCGCGGGTGCCTGGGCTCACCACACAGCCCCAGCGACCTCCCCACAGCAACACTCAAAAGTCAAACCTGTGTCCCAGAAACATGGCAAATTCCTTACTGGGTCATTGAGCCTTGGGGTTTCTTCCAAAGTCAAGAAAGCAAAGGATCCACCCAATCTGGACCCTATGCCTACCAAACTGTGCATTCCTTTTCCAGATTTTAACACAATCTGTAACTGCCTGTGAGCTCTTAAGTCAATAGAAGAGAATTGATATTCTGTGAAGAGCTAGTAAAACAGTTGATGACAAAAACATAATTAGGCTTTACTAAAGCTTGAAGCCTAATGTTTTGTCATCAACTATCTTACTAGCTCTTGAAAACAGGTATAAGACAACTCCTACCCCCTCCTCCCTTACTTCAAGGGGGGAGTCTGTGATGAGAGGGAGAATGGGGGGGGGGGGCTGAGGTTGGGACTAATGGTCAGGACAGGGAGCACCGCTGCTCTGGAGTCAGAAGGAATCCCCGTGCTACACGGACGGCCAGCGCCTCCCTCGCAAGGGCCTGGGGCTTGAAGAACAAACCCCCGCCCCCATGTACAAAGGGCCTGTAAATGGGGGTTCTTTCTCCAACCTGCTGCCCTCCCTCCTTGTCAAGCAGAACAGCGAGCAGGAAACTGGCCCAGGGTACCCAGCTTTATTTTTTAATTGATTTTAGAGAGAGGAAGGGAGAGAAACATCAATGTAGAAACATCGATCGGACAGGGGATGGAACCCTCAACCGGGGTATGTGCCTGACCAGGAATCAAACCCCCGCCTTCTGGTGCACAGGTGATGGTCCAACCGGGACACCAGCCAGGGTGCAGGGGGCTCGAGTTCTGCCCCCTCTTTTCCATGTCCATCTCTTTTGTGGTGAAGAACTGCTCTTACCCTCGTTCCATGGTAAATGTTACTTTTACCATCTTAGGGTTTCGGTTCTCTACCTGAAGCATCTACAGCCCACCGCACATTTGCCAGGAGTCACCAGCATAGCTCCACTCCCTCTGCCTCCCAGTGTGCCAACCCAGAAACGCCCAGCGCTGCAGCCCCTGGCTGGCGAGGTCTGCAGTGCAACAGGCAGCACTGGTGGCAGGGCTCAGGCTGCTGTTGGACAGTCACCAAGGCGACAGGCAGCAGCCCAGGCTTGCCTTCCCACAGCAGACACGGCGCAGGTGCCGCCTCACAGCCGGCTGGCTCGCAGTGTGCCTGCACCCCCGTCCATGCCAGCTGGATTGTCGGGTGGAGGGAGAGGCGACGCCGCACCAGGACCCAGGGACTGGGAAACCTTGGTCTCAGAGTTTACTGAATGGCACAGGCCCCAGGGGCCACATGGCTGCCAGGCCCCCTCCATTCCTCCCGCCTCCAGGGAAGAGGCCTGGCAGCAAGGACATGGCATGGGCCGTGGGAGGGCCTCACAGGAAGGCCGTGGCCAGGAAGAGCCTCCGCGGTGAGCCAAAGATGAGGGATCGGTGACCCTTTCCAAGGCCGGCTTGAAGAGTGGGGGCATGCCTGGCCCCACATGAACCTCAGGAACCCACAGGCTCCATAGGCAGCGGCTCCAAAAGCAGAGAGGCCAGCCCGATGCCGCGGGGCAGGGCGGGATGCGGGATGCGCAGGCTGCCGGCTGGGCTGATACTCACCTGCAGGGTCCGGGCCACCTAAGGCAAAAGGCAAGAGAGAGCGCCCCGCCCAGTCTCACACCACCCACACTCAAGTAAACACCCTACATCCCAGCACATCTCAAGTCTGCGAGGGTCCAGTCCGCTGGTGCCGGCCGCTCCGGGGAGGGCCTCCACGCCCCGAACCAGGAGGTGCATTCGTTGCCTAATTGCTACCATCGACCAACCCCACACACCTGGCGGCTTACAGCACAAATGTACGACTTCACAGTCCTAGAGGTCAGAGGCTAGAGGTCCGGTCCGGGTTCCACCGGACAGAAAGGATACATGTCTGCTGGCGGCGTTCCTTCCGGGAGCTCTGACGGAGCATCTGCTTCCCCCGCCGCAGCTTGTCGGCAGAACCCAGCTGCTGCTGCAGGATGAGGTGTCCTGCTCCTGCCGGCTGCACGGAGGGCTGCTCCCAGGTCCCGGAGGTCGGAGGTCGCTGTGTGCCTTGGCTCCCGGCTCACTCTCTCCACCTTCAAAGCCAGCACGGCAGCAGGCAGGCGGGCAGAGTCCGCCCGAAAGGACCTTTTTCCGCCTTCCTTGTCCATCGTCCCCCATAAGGATTACACTAGGCCCATCGGATCCTCTTCCACTTCAACACGCTTAATTTTAGTCACATCTGCGGAGTCCCCTTTGCCATGTAAAGTGACCTATTCAGATTCCAGGGCTGCCCTAACCGGTTTGGCTCAATGGATAGAGCGTCGGCCTGCAGACTCAAGGGTCCCAGATTCAGTTCTGATCAAGGGCATGTACGTTGGCTGCGGGCACATCCCCAGTAGGGGGCGTGCAGGAGGCAGCTGATCGATGTTTCTCGCTCATCGATGTTTCTCTCTATCCTTCTCCCTTCCTCTCTGTAAAAAATCAATAAAATATATTAAAAAGAAAACAGATTCCAGGGCTCAGGACCTGGACATCTTTGGGAGGCCACAATTCTGCTGGTCACACACCTTAATTTAAAATCATGAACAGTGAGGCTCAGAGAGGCTAAGCGACGTGCCCTCTGTCACACAGTAAATGGCCAAACCAGGCCTCAAAACCAGGCCTCCCAGCCCCGTTCTTGACATAGTATCGGCCAGGACCGCAGCCTCCCCGCACCCAGCATGCACACCATGCAGACACCATCCTCCAGACTCAGGCCCCCGCAGACAGACACAGGAAATGCTGGTGGGGAGGACAGGGAGCCGGGTTTCTCTGCAGGGGGTGGGAGGGACGCTGAAAGGTGACCAGGCTTCAGGCCTAGAACCACACTAAGAACCAAAGGGAGAATGGGGCTCAGCATGCCCGGTCACTCGCGTCCACTCGCATCCACCCCCGTGTGACCCTGCCCACATCCACACGTGCCACGGGCCCGGCAGCTGTGGGAGACAGGGGCCGAGGAGCTGCCGGGGTCGATCAGGGCTCTCAGGCCAGGGCTCTGAAGGACTTGCCTGTAACCACTTGCTTCTCGTCCACTGGCGCCGTGGCCTGAGATGTGCAGCTTTGGGCTGGAGTGGTCCTGCTAGGACCGGGGAGTGAGGACACCCAGTCAAAACCCTTGGCAGGACAGTGGAGTTACCCCAGACACCTCTCCTGTCCTGGGGTCACATTCTTGCCACATGGCAGCCCGTGGCCTCATGTGTCCACAGCAACCTGAGCTCGCAGCTCAGAACCTCCAGAACCATCCAGCACGGCCAGGGGTGAACTGAGGAGGGGGTGGAGGATTAAAGCAGACAGATAAGAGAATACAGTTGGGACCAGGTGGATCCTGCCTGGGTGAGGACATAGCGAAGCTTTATTTTATAGTCAGATCACACAAAGCAAAGCAAGGGGAGCAGTCAACATGTTTACATGTTCTTGTGAGTTTCAAATCTATTTCCTCACTCAAGCCCTGTTTTGGCAGCACTTGCCGCACCTCCCACAGCCCATTAGCCACCTAGGAACAAGGGAGGACTGTAAGCTCAGGCTTCATTGTGCTAGGAGGGCTGCCCCCCAAGCTGGGACTTGTATGTGGCTCTGCCACAGGCCAGCCTGAGGCTGACCCTATAGCCGCTCCCTACAGCCTCCCGGAGTGAGGCAGGGGACAGGGGTGACCCCGTTGTTTGGGAGGTGACAGCCATGAGCTCCCTCCCCCCAAAGACAAGGGAGCTGTTGAGGAACCTGCGGTGCCAGGCAGATGCTCCTCCCTCAGCACCCAGCCTGGCTTAGGTCAGCCCCTCAGATCCTACATCCCACTCCCCTGGCCAGTACCCCACCCTGTGAACACCTCCCAGCATTCAAGGCCCTGCCCCTCAGGCCCAGACACAGGCTGGCCTGCTGGCAACAAGGCTTTTAGGAGGCAGCAACCACTCCTCACCCCTCAGGGAGGAGCCATGGGCACTGGGCCCCCCAGGCATCACTGGACACCACACAAAGAGGCCAGGAAAGATTAGACAAAAGGGAGAGCAGGGTTCATCCTGAGCTTCTGTCAGCACAGATCAGGAAACGAGCCCTGCCCAAGAGGGTTTGGGGAGATGTGTTCTGACACCCAGGGCCCTTCAGCTTTAACTGGCAGCTCTGCCCTCCATCCTGCCCAGAAGTCCTGGCAGCAGCTCCACAGGGAGCACTGAACCTGTGTCTGTTCAGAATCACCCGGAGCAAGGGACCCCGGCAGAGAGAATGCAAAGGAGGCGAAAGCTGCCCTCCAGGTGGGGACAGCCGTCTGAGGGTTCCTTCCAGACACCGGAAGTCAGGATCCCAGCTCAGTGTGGACGTTTCCCAGCTAAGGCGGCCCCCCCAGCCCCCCAGGAAGGGCCCTAGGGATGGAGGAGCAGCAACTCCCCAAGCAGAGAAGGGACAGAGAAGCGCAGGGAGAAGCCAGCCGGCCCATAAGCACTTACGGATGTAGCGATAGAAGGTAAGGGCCCTGGAGCGGACCTAAAAAAGCAAGACACTGTCCAGTCCCCCCACCAGGAAGGACATTGCCACCTGAGAAATGGTTGGAGCTCCGACTGCGGGCAGGGAAGGCTGGCCCCACGGGAAAGAGGCCTCCAGCAGCAGAGCTGGCCCCAGTGGGACACACACACACACACACACACACACACGCACACACGCATGCACACACACACACACACACACACGGCCTTGAGCTTGGCACAACCAAGGGAGCTAGAGAAGGTGAGCACAAACGGCTGCCCGACAACAACAGTGTTTGTTTTCCCAAGTGAAAACCTTTCAACACAGGAAAGCATGGGAAGGAAGGAGCCCTCCCAGACCGCAGGGGGAGTGGCTGGGCACCCAGGACCCACCACGCCATCAGCCAGCCGGGACATGAGGCCAGGCGGGCCCCCTTCTCCACACCCCCACCCAACACCAGCCTCAGCTCAATATGGAGGCAGAAGCCCAGGGGAAGGCACGATGAGTTTCTGAAGCATGATTTACATAGACTTTATTGTTCCGAGGTGGGTCCTACCCAGCAGGCCTTATACACTGAATTACATGGTCCCATGATCACAAGGGAGAAATCAAGAGGTCATATTGCAGAAGGGGCCACTGTCGCTGAAGGACATGCTCCAGGGGAGGCGGCCAGGAATGCGGCAGACATGATCAGGGCAGGCGGGCGGTCTGGTCCCAGGGGCGGGAGCACAGCCCCTCACTCCCGCTTCTTGTAGCTCTCCAGGTGCGAGAGCACCCAGCCCGACGGCCCCAGGATGCACAGGAAGCAGGAGGTGAGCCCAATGACGACATCCTGCACGGAGCACAAGGAAGGAAGCCCCACAGTAAGAAACGGCCCAGGATCCGGATGCCTGAGCAGCTTCCCAGGCAGCAGAAAGCCCCCCTCGTGGAGTGAAGGTTCAGGCTGCAGGGGAGGAACACGGCAGGTCCAAGGCCCACTCCAGGCCCTGAGGTCAAGGGTCAGACATGGAAGGGGGGCGGGGCAGCCTGGGTTAGAATCCATGGAGAAATCCACCACCAGGTGATCAAGTGAAGGAACAAGAAGGAGGATGTAACCCCGTTTATAGCTGCGGCTGGGACCCAGGAACCTCACCTGGGCTGATAACTAAAAATGCAACACCCCCCACCCCCCCCCCCCCCGCCACCCCTGCCGTCCTGCCTTAGACACCCCGCTCCTCCCCCTCCCTCCCAGGACCCAGGCACCCCCGGGGCCAGGGGATCAGGCTTGTTTCAGCCATTTCCACATTCCCTGTCGCTAAGATGCTGCTGTTTTGACAAGTCAATGCGCTGCTCCTAAATCTCCGTCCCCTCAGCCGGAAATGGAGCTCAGGCCTTTCTTCTTGGGTCCGGGCAGGACTGATGGGACCCGCACAGCAGTCTGGGCGCAGTGCCTGGCCCCAGCAATGCCGGCTGCAGCCATTATCACTACGATCTCCTCCATCGCAGCGACCTCCCAGGCCTGCGAGCCTGGATGCAGGGCTGGCACTCAGGGCCGGCCTGCCATTGACGCAATGGGTAACGCGCCCAACAGGAGGAAGCTGTCAGTCAGGTTAACCCCCCACGTTTCCTGGGACTGCAGACACCTGTTGGGGTCCTCTTGCCCCCCTTCCCTAACAATCAGTAGCGGTAGCAACTACTACCCGCGCTGCAGTGGACAGGCACCCCCAGGGACCGACCGGCAGGCTGTGGCCCGAAATCCTGGGGCGGACTGCCCGACGGGGGCCCGGGCCGTCCCCTGCGCCCTCAGACCGGCCCCCACCCGCACTGCAGCTCGGGCCACACAGCGAGGCGCGCGGGGCAGGCCCCGCAGAGCCGCGAGGCGAGCGGCCTCCCGCCCGCTGCTCACCAGGGTGCCGAGCTGCTCCCGCGGAGGCTTGGAATGCACGTGGGCGCGCGGCACCAGGAGCCGCCGGGCCGGGCCAGCGAGGCCCCGCAGCAGGAGCGGCGTCAGCGGAGACATGACCGCGCGGAACGCACTGCAGACGGCGGCCAGGCGGAGCCCAAGGTCGGAGAGTCAGAATGGCTGCCCGGAACTTCCGGAGCAGGGGAGGCGGCCCCAGGGAGGCTCGGAAACGCCCCGGAAGTGACGAAAGGCCGCACCGCCCTTGAGTTTTTGGCGCGTTCCGCGAAACAGCCAATCGGCGCCGTCTTCCCACCGATAGGCGGGGCATGGAGGGCGTCCTCCCGGTTATGCCCCGCCTCCAAAGTGGCCTATCTCCGTGAGTGATAGTTGTGTCACCCTATCACGTAAGTGTAAATTATAAACTTAGGCGGCACTCCTTTCTTTTAGATTTTTTCATGGGAGAGGAACGTCGATGTGAGAGCAGACATCGATGGGCTGCCTCCTGCACGCCCCTGGCCGGGGATCGAGCTCGGAGCCCAAGCGGCACTCCGGACTCCCCTCCATCCCCAGGTTCTCACCTCTCTCCAGACATCCCCACTGCCCGACGCCACGCTCCTGGCTGACACTAACCTACCCGACTCTCCCCGTTTGCTCTTACCCTCCCTAAGCCCGGTCTCCACGCAGTGGCTGCCGACCTTCCTCCCTGCACCCCCTCATACACCTAACCTCCATTGGCCCCCACTGCGCACTAGACCAAGTTCCAATTCCGGACGTCACCCTTCAGCCTCGTCTAAACATTCCACCCCTTCCTCCTTGCTCAGTGTCTCGCCCCCCCTTCTCCGCCCCGCCCCCCCCCCCCCACACACACACACAGCCTTTTGCTTCTTTGTATCTGCCCAGGACACGTTCAGCTTTTACCCAGCCTTCCTTGTCACCACGCTAACGCCTACTCTCCAGGCCCCCACTTAGGGATGCAGCTCCTAGTGACTGCCCTGGTGTGGCAGGAAATAATGGGTGGCACTCCATCAGCCTCCACTGGCCACCCAGGCCCGGGATGCCTGTGCCCAGCAGCGCCCCTGCTGGCACTACCCACGGGTTGGTCTCCATCCCTAGACTGGGGGCCACCTGGGGGCGGCCTGGGTCCTGTTCACCACTGTCCCCAAAGGGCCTGGCACACACACACTCAGACGATGAATTGCAGGGCACGGAACAGTAGGCATAGGCATACAGGAAAGGGGTAAGGAGCCAGGCTGAGCCAGGCCTCTCCGACACAACCTCATCCTGTCTTCACAAGATCATGAGGGAGATACTATTATCTCCATTTTCCTACGAAGGAGAACTGGATGAGCTACTGAAGGTCGTGCTGCAGCTACGGGGCTGCCTGGCCAGAATTCCAGAGCAGGACTATCTGCTCCAAACCCCGTGTGTTTAACCATCTTCACACAAGGTGCTGCGGGGGCGTTTCCAGAAGTTCCAGTTTGGATACTGTGCAACAGGACCACAGGCTGTGGCAGGGGCTGGGAACACAGGAGCTTTGGAGGGAACTCAGCCCATGGAGGTCAGCGGGGGCTCACAGAAAGGGCCGTGGACCCAGAGCGCCCCAAAGGATGGGCTGTGCCCGAGCTTCCCCCTCCCCTCTCCCCGCCACACTCACGGGTACTGGCAATGTCCAGCAGTCTCGCCAGGCCCCACCTCCAGCTACCAGGCTCCCTGCCCCGGCTCTGGCAAACAGCAGGACAGATCCTTCCAAATCTAAATTCTCTCCCCTCTCAAAGGGAACAGCCTAGGGGCTCAGGGCTGGAGCCCAGCTGGGTGCCTAGCAGAAGGAAGGGCAGGGCCCCCTGCTGCCCTATGGGCTTTGTCAGGCCTTTGTCTTAGGAACAAAGTACTAACGCCCAGATCAGAGCACAGCCAGGGGCCTTCCTGTGGTGCCTGGGTGACTCCCTGGAGGGAAAGGAGGAACCGTTTGTGGAAGAGGCACACACAGCCCAGAGACGTGACTTCTCAGAAACCCGACCAGAGGAGGGAGGCTGGTAGAGGTCGGGCACCCAGGCTGAGTCTGCAATGGCCCAGGCAGGGTTTGCACCTGGGTCTGCTGCAGGCTGTGAACTGCGAACGTCTCTGCTCTGACCAGCCCCCAGCAGCCCCTCTCCCCAAAGCAGGGGCAGGCCTGGTGCAGCTGTCAGGCAGTGACAGGGAAGGGGTGCTGCTGTCCTGCTGGCGGCTTCCCCTGTCCAAGGCCCTCTTCCAACCCTCCTTGTGGGTAAGCCTCACGAGGCAGCCACTCCTCGATACTGGCTTCTCAACGCCTCCCCATCTTTCTTGGCAGCCCCCCCCCCCCCACGTGGGACAGGATCCATACGAGCAAGCACTGCACTGCACCCTGCACGCAGGGGTGAGTTGTCACTTGCACATCAGGCTCATCAAATGCCTGTTTCCTCCGTCACAGCCAGGTAGCAACATGCCTGCTTCGGGCTGTCCAGTCCACATGCTCCTGGCCACACCTCCCCATCCTCCCAGACCCTGGTGCGCAGGCGGCGGAGCAGCCTCGCCTCTGCTGCCCTTGGAGAGGAAGCGCAGGAACTAGGGTAGCCCTGCCCTGGGTGAAAAGCCTGGGGTCGGGTCAAAACCAGCTCAGCTCCGACCACTCACCCAGCGACTGTGCCTCCTGCTCCCGCTGCTCCCTCAGCAGCACCTTGAGCAGAGAAGCCTGCGCGGCAGCTGGAGGGAGGGGAGGGGGGGGGGGTAGAGGCCGGAGGCCGGAGGCAGGTGGAGGACCACAGGGGCCCTGGCCGCTTAGGAAGAGGGAGGGCAGATGATGAAGGAAGGGCCTCACCCTTTCCAACCTTAGCCTTTACCTTGTAGCCAGGGGCTGGTCATTCCAAGGAATTCCTGCCTGCGACTGACAGCCTTCAGGGAACAAGGAGCTTTCTGTCCCGAGCGGAATGCCCTCCCCTTCCCAAGCACCATGATACCTTTCTTTGTGCCGCACAGATAAGACGGCTGCACAAACCACCCCCTGGGTGTGCCCGCCCACACGGCTGAGGCCACGACCGGAGGCACCCTGCTCCTCTCCCAGGGTAACTGACCCTCCAACACACAAATACTCCCTTGGCCTGTGAGTTCCACCCTAGCCTCCCTCTCCACCTTCCAGCAGCTGTGATCCCCACAGGAGCACAACAGGCCCGCCCCTTCAGTGTCCACAGGAAGTGCCTCTGAGCTCTACCTTCCCCCACTTCCTGCCTCTCCCAGCTCACCCCGGCCAGGACTGGCAGGAGTCCCGCGTGGGAGAGGAGCTGCATGGCTCCATCTGTCACACTTGAGGGCAGGACAGAGCCTCCCCAGCTCATAACTTTCCTCCCCGTCAGGCCCGGCATGAGTGACCCTCCCTCGGAGCCTTTGCCTTCGGAGTGGAGGGGAGAGGGGTTGGAATCTTAAGGCCCAGAGGATATTCGGAGGAACCCAGTCAAGTGAAAGGGAGAAACAAACACCAACACTCTCCTCCACTCCACACCCACGCTGCGCGGGAATTCACGTTCAGCCACAGACGTCAGGTGTCACAACGATGCAAAGCAGGTGCCCCCTACCTTTGACCTCTGCCCAGGGCTTCTGGGAAGTGACAACACGTGCCTTTGGTCTCAGCTCCTACCTCTGGCTGCTCCCCCCAGACACCGAGGTTTCTCAGGCCTGAAGCTCTTTCACAGGCAGGGAGGGACAAGGCGCCATCGCAGCTGCACGCCTCCAGGCACAGGCCCCACTCTGGACAGTCTGGAGACCAAGGGTGTCCCCTGAGCCCACACCGCCCATGGCACCCAGCACAGGCACTATCCCAGCAGCTGACAAAGTATCCTTTATTTGTGACATACAAATACAACCAATGCAAAAAGAGATCACTTTTCCCCTTTGATTCCAGTGATAACAAGTTGCTAAAGAAAAAATATATACTTCAAAGTTTCCTCTAAAAAACCCAGGAAGGGTTAAAAACCATACACGTCATATACACATTTGACATCAACAAAAATAACCTGAAATAGTGAATACAACTAAAAGAAAAATCTTTAAAAATATTTTAATGTGCCCCAATCAATCAACAAAAAGCCCGGAAAAGGCCTGCTGGTTCTCACCATGGCCCGGGTCAGTGGGAAAGGCGGAGGGTTGAGAACTGACGGGCTCAGCACTGACAAGAGCCCCCTGCTGGCCTCAGGCAGCGCCTCGCAGCCCCAGCCCCTCGGGAGCAGCCCGGGCAGTGGCCAGGAGGCTGCACAAGGGGGCATGGCACCAAGAGCCCAAATGGATTCGGTGCCAGGTGGTCAATGACCAGAAAGAGACATGCACTGAACTCACCTTATGTGGGACTTACACTGGGGGTTCCTTTTGGTCCCCTTGAGTGGGAGGTATCAGAAATCCATGATCTAAGACAATAAATAGTTATCATTCTGTCTTTGAGAGACAGGAATCAGAGGAAACACTCTCCCTAAACATGCTTCAGTCGTTCCATGATTCTTGGAAGCCCAATGCCCTCCCAGAAACTGAAACTCCGCCCCTCGGGTGAAATGCCCTGGGAGCCAGCAGGACAAGGACACGGGAGGGCTTACTCCAGTGTAAAGCTGCAGGGCCCTCTCCCAGCTGGGGAGTCAAGAGCAACGAGGAGCGCTCGGCGGGGGCTGGTGAAGGCGGCCATGTGCAGACCCGCACAAGCAGGGCCTGCGGGAGAAGCAAGCACAGCCCAGGGAGGCCCGTCAGCAGAGGCCGGAGTCAGGGCAGCGTGGGCTGAGCAGACGAGGTCGGAAGGACCCCCGGCCTCCAGGACAGCAACTTTACGCAGGCTAGAACTTTAAGACACGCCCTAACGCAGAGCTGGAGGCGTCTAAGTGGAGGCGTCAGGGGCTTGTTCCTGGATAAGGATTTGGTCATTTTCCCGGAGGGAGAACAAGGCCTGGGATTAGGACAAGTGGAAGCTCTGACCCCACAGCCTCTATCCTGAGAAGAGGAAGGCCTTCCTGCCCTGCGCCAGCCGCGCCGCCCCAGGTGACCCCAGAGAGGAGCCGTGTGCCCCCCCCCCACCAGGCCGTCCTGCTGCAGCCCGAGCAGCGGCCAGGGCAGTGGCACTAGTGCCTCACTGAGGCAGCGAGGGGCGAGGCTGGGAGCGCAGGCGGGGGGCCTGCTGCTGGCTGGGGGCTCTCTGAAGAGGGGGGAATGCCCACCCGCAGAGAGCTGTCAGCACCAAGATCTGAGAGGACGATGCCAAGAAGGAGAGGTCCTTCTGGGGGGAGAGGGGCTCCCTGATGTTATTCCCCCTTAGTAGGAAGAGGTATCTGGGGCGGGGTGAGAGGTAAGGGAGGGTGTGAGGGCGATGGCGAGGACAGGCAGGACCTCTGGCTTTTTCTAGGATTTAGAAACCTGAGCCACTGCCATAGATCGAGGTCAAGCTTAGAATGCAGCAAAGTCCAAAAGCCCAAAGGAGCAATGCGGCCCCACTCAGCACCTTGCTCCCGGCCTCCTCAGCCCCACTGACAGCGAGGGGGAGCGAGGCAGCCTTCTTCCCAGAGCTGGCTGGTCCCTGGGACAGCCCCCCTCTAACTGGGTCCACAGAGCACAGCTGGAGAGGGCTCCCTTGCTTGCCTGCCGCAGCACAGACCTTCCCGGGACGCCATCAGAGCATTCCGCCCGCGAAGCAGGAGTCTGAAGCCTCGCTGTGCCCAGACCTCCCACCACGTCCATTCCTCTTCGAGGCCCAGCCAGACCCTGACCAGGGCTCCAGGACTTTCAGAGGTGGGCATAAGCACTCCATCTGTCCGTGTGCGTGCGCGTGTCCGTGTGTGTGCGTGCGTGCTAGTGTGTGTCTGTGCGTGCGTGTGTCCATGTCCATGTGCGTGTCCGTGTGTGTGCATGTGTGTGTGGCAGGAGGTTCGTAGGGGGGCAGTGTCAGGAATCCAGCTACGGAGGAGTCGGGGAATTTTACGCTCCAGGGCACAGGAGTGGAGTGAGAAGGCAGCCTCCATGCCAGGATGACGTCACACCCGGCCTCCACCGGCTTTCTTCCCTCGGCATCCTCTCCTCTCGGCTCCCTCCTGGCACTGCTCTTCTAGGAGAGAGGAGGAGGGGCACTTGGACCACTCCTTCCCAGGGTTCTGCTCTCAGGGCGCAGCCTGGCACATGTAGGGCTGAGGAGGCCACAGCTCTGAGGGCACCTGGCAGGTGGCATGAGACCGGGGAGAGGGTAGACCTTGGAAAGGGCGCTCTGGTTGGGAGTTCAGTGACAGCAGCCACCACAGTGCCCACCAGCATGGGAATGCTGGCTGTCCCCAAACTTGGTCCTCCGGCTCAGGATCTCGTAGGAGCAGTCCTCCCCACAGCAACCTGACATGCTGGGGGAAGAGTCATCGATTTCAAATCTGCAAGGCAGGCAGGAGGAGAGGTTGGTTGCAGGAGCTGACTGCCTTCCTCCCTGGCCCAAGAACTTTTCCACCACCACACTCATGAGACCCCCAGGTGTGAGGGTACAGGGGGGCAGGAGTCTGAGCCAGAGGGCACTCCCAGGCCATCCACCAACCCCCATCCCCACGACCACGGGACGGGGCGCTAGGCATCAGGATGGCCAGAATGGGGCCAGGACCAGGAAAAAGGTGGTGGGGAGGAAAGTCCCACACCAGGGCCCAGCTCCTTACTGCAGCGCTTCTCTGAAGAACTGGTAGGCGCCATGATTGTGCTTAAATACTGTTAACATCACCTTCTTCATCTGTGTGCTGAGGAGAAAGCAGAGAGCATGCCGTGCTTCCTCTCTCGTGCCTCTGCCTGCCCCTCAGAAGCACTTCTGCGCCCCGAGTCCAGCCTCTGTCTGGGGCACCCACAGCACTGCTCCCCTCTGATAAGGGCTGATGAGACTGCACGGGCAATAGGCCACCACGGCCTGACCGGCTTCTCCACTTGCTCTCCGCACCCCCATTATACACGAGGCGCAGGTACAAAATCTGGGGTCACAGCAGGACAGGGAATATCTTGCTGAGAGGGTTCTAGATGCCCTTCTTCCAAAACATTCCCGGGAGCCTTGTTCTCCATGGAGACGCATGGAGCAGCGGACCCTCCGCGGCAGCTCCTTCCAGCTGTGCGACGTGGTGGCCCTTACCTATTGGCCACGAGCTGCAGAATCTGAATGAGGAACTTCCCCAGGCCTTTCCGCCGCACCTTGCTTTCCAACTGCACTTCGTAGCTGGTGAGGAAAGCAGAGGGGGAGCTGCAGAGGCTCCGGCCGCCACAGGACACGGACAGGCACGGCGGGCTGTGCCACCCACTGCAGTGCCTGCAGCAGGGTCTCCTCCCCACACCGCACCCCTGCCGGGCTCCTACCAGTACAGGACTTCATCCCCACACTCCACGTCGAACCGGAAGTGAGAGAAGGCAACGGGGACGGAACTGTTTTCCCAAGCAATGAGGTACCAGGCTCGGTCATCTGTCATTTCCTCCCGCTTTTCTCGGTCCTTCCAGCCCCACTCACTCTGCTCATACCTGGGAGAGGGGGGGCAGTCAGGACCAGGAGCTCCGGGAGGGGAGAGCAGCCTGGGGCAAGCCCGCGGCCGTCGGGCGTCTTACATGGTCTGCATGTTCATTTTGGTCAGGTCGAAGGCCCAGTCCACTGTGGCTGCCTCCAATCCAGACACTCGCTTACACTCAATGGAGACGTTTAACCTGAGAAGACAAAGAAGCATTTGAAGCCGTTCCTGCTCTCAGGCACTTTTCCTGCTGCGTTAGTTCTGAACGGACTCCTCCCTGGGCTCCCATGAGACCTCTTCCTTTTTATCTACCGTCTCCTTTGAAAGCATCTGGGTGACCTCAGGCCCCCAAGGAGACTATGGCCCACACCGCCCTCTGAGGAGCGCTGCCTGCTGCCTCCTCTGAGGACAATACAGGTGCTCTCGGAGGGCCAGAGTAGAACAGGTCCGACCCCACACTGTTTCCCAAAACTAACAAACGCTGCAGGCATTAAGTGTCGCAATCTGCTATTTATTTCTAAATGAAACATGAATAAATCATAGTTCAATTCCTCGGCCAAACTGCGAACTCACATTCTCCAGGTAGTGCCACATTCCGAAGGGTCTGGAGTCAGCAACTCCACGTCCTTATCTTTCGGTGACCTTCAACATGACCCCTCAGAGGGCGTTCCCACCCTCAGCTCTGCTGACTCGTGCACCATGTGAGCTGTACATGTGCTCAGCCACGTAAATTCGGAACTTCGTGGCTCAGAAGAGTTTTTCTTTCTTTGTAAATAGTGACCATGTGGAAGTCACTAAGCGCTACCTCAGTAAGGGATCTCTAAGCTATGGCCAAGCTATTCACCCAGAAGGTGAATAACAAAGCCGCCAGAGGAGCTGTGCTGTGTCTGATCACAGACAGAATGAATTAATGTGATACTGTGAGATTCAGACACAGCTCTGAAAGGCAAATATAGTGCTGCCTCATAGTCTTTGCGTCAAAACTCATGTATTTACATTTGTCTTTCTTGTTCATTAACATACTCATACCATCGCCCTGGCTGGTTTGGCTCGGTGGATAAAGCGTCAGCCTGTGGAGTGAAGGGTCCCGGGTTCGATTCCAGTTAGGGGTTCGTGCCTGGGTTGTGGCTTGATACCCAGTGGGAGACGTGTAGGAGGCAGCCAATCGATGATTCTCATCATTGATGTTTCTATCTCTCTCTCCCTCTCCCTTCCTTTCTGAAATCAATTTAAAAATATATATATTTTTAAAAAATAAACTCATACCACCTGCTACTTACAGAACTAGATACATTCTCTTTCCTCCTTAAAACAACCCTGCAAGTTTGGCATCTTCACTCCATTTAAGAGATTAAAAAATGAGGCTTATAGAGTATGACCGACTTATCTAAGTATAGTTAATAAGAGACACAGTTATGATTCAAACCTACAGCTGTGATTCTCTAAAACCATACCCCCATTTCCCCCCGCAGCCAACACATCTGTGGTAAAACAGATTATGCTTCCTATTTTATAAGCAAAGAGGACTGAAAGGAGAGGGGGCTTTAATCCAGATCCTACAGTAAATTAGATTAATAATAACAGCAGTAATAATTGCTGACACTGATCTAGCTTTTAGTATGCTCCAGGCACGAATGCTTTACATCTAATTCTCCTGATGGCTCCATTAGGAAGATGCTATTATTATTATTATTTTGTAAATATATTTTTATTGATTTCAGAGACGAAGGAAGAGGAAGAGATAGAAACATCAATGATGAGAGAGAATCATTGATTGGCTGCCTCCTGCACCACCACCCCCCGCCCCCGGGGATCAAGCCCGCAACCAGGCATGTGCCCTTGACCGGAATCAAACCCGGGACCCTTCAGTCCACAGGCTGACGCTCTATCCACCGAGCCAAACCAGCTAGGGCAGAAGGAAGATGCTATTATTAGATCCATTTCTAATTAGAAAATTCAGGCACAGAGAGGTTAAGTAATTTCTCCAGGGTCTCAAAGCCAGGAAGTTAAAATCCACTTACTGGCTTTGAGACCCTGGAGAAATCACTTAACCTCGCTGTGCCTGAATTTTCTAAAAGCGCACTGGATTGGGAATTAAAAGCCCCCTCGGCTGCCAGACTCAGAAATCCCATTCAACTCCTCTGTATGAAACGAGAGTCGGCCTGGATGACTTTTTAAGAGTTTCAGCTCTATGATTCTTTGTCCAGAAAGAATAACAGGGCTCGCGCGGTCTCCGGCCTGTTTGGGAACCGCTTCCAGTCGGTGCTGTTGGCCTGCGCCCGGTTCCCCCGCGTCTCCCCGCTAGTCCCCGCTCGGCCGCGTGATGCCGGTGGACCTCAGCCAGTGGTCCGGGCCCTTGAGCCTGCAGGAGGTGGACGAGAGCCCGAAGCACCCGCTGCAGGTCAAATACTCCGGGGCGGAGGTCGACGAGCTGGGCAAAGTGCTCACGCCCACCCAGGTGAAGAACCGGCCCACTGGTATTTCATGGGATGGCCTTGATTCAAGTAAACTCTACACCCTGGTCCTGACAGACCCAGATGCTCCAAGCAGAAAGGACCCCAAATTTAGGGAATGGCACCATTTCCTGGTGGTCAACATGAAGGGCAACGACATCAGCAGTGGCACCGTCCTCTCTGATTATGTGGGCTCTGGGCCTCCCAAGGGCACAGGCCTTCACCGCTACGTCTGGCTGGTTTACGAGCAGGCCAAGCCGCTGAAGTGTGACGAGCCCGTTCTCAGCAACCGATCTGGAGACAACCGTGGCAAATTCAAGGTGGCATCTTTCCGCAAAAAGTACGACCTCGGGCCCCCAGTGGCCGGCACGTGTTACCAGGCTGAATGGGATGACTATGTGCCCAAGCTCTATGAGCAGCTGGCTGGGAAGTAGGGGAAAGCCAGGAGACAGACATCGCCCCGGGGCCCTAAGCAGTGTTCTCAAGTTCAGTGATGCATGTTGATTTCTCCTCTTGCCTGTTCCCACTCTCACAGGCGAGGCCTGAGCAGATAGAGCTGTAGGGTGTCTTTTCCTTCTACCTGTCCTTCATAACTGTGCAGGGCCACACACCCTGGATTTATGTTTTGATCAGATTTGAACTCCATTTTGGGGGCTATTTTGGTACTGTGATGTGGTCATCAGATCGTTAATATAAGAACAACCCAGAATTTAAAGGCGTGTCCTCTGAGGAGCAGCCCTGGAAAAGCAATCGGAGCGTCCCTTTCCTGCTGAGCCGCAGGGCTGGGTGAGGGGCGACCTGAAACCCGTTAGTCGGCCTGTTCGATGTATCGCTCTTCCTTGGTGTAACAAAAGCCAGTTTGGAGTTGCTAAATGTTGTGTTAATTCTGCCGTTTGCTTACAGTTGAATAAAAATAAAAACATTGTGTGGACAAAAAAAAAAGAAAAAAAAAGAAAGAATAACAAATCCTAGAGACATCCATCTGAGACTATGCAATCTGCTCATTTATGGATTCTTTTGTCACCCTGACCGGGGGATTTTCTATCAACAGGGCACTAGCCACCTTTTCTGCTTTTCCCTCACAAAGAAGAATGGGAAGATCTGAGTGAGGAAGCCTGCTCTGGGAAGGTGAATTCCTGAAGACACTACAGACAGCCGGGATGCTGACACTCACCCATTTCGATCGTATTTCTTGAACACGGGGAAAGCCTCTAAAGGGTCGCCAAGCTGTGGAGGGAAAGAAAGAGAAGTAGCACAAACACACACGTGGCAGCGCGTACGCTGACCTGAGCCCGCTGCTGGCCAGACCACACGGGGAGGCTTAGCTGCTGGCCAGGTACACCCTCACATGGACTCCCGCCGGCCTCAGCTCTGAAACCAGGTAAGAGGGAGGCTTTGGTAAGGAGGCCAAACAGAGTTAAGTTAGTTCGTTTGACAGGATAGGAAGAGACGCTCCTAGGCTAACACCAATACAGCCTGCTCACTGCTCACCTATCTTACCTGTCAAAACCCAAAGCAGGAAATCACACCCCTGAGCCACATCCCGCCAACGGGGACTGTTTACTGAGGGGCTACAAGAACAGCACAATGGGAGATAGGAAGCGGGCGGGAGGGCGACCAGCATCTCTCTGGTTCAGGCTGAAATCCGGGCCCATCTGTGCTCGGGTTCACGGCTACTCCTCCCGGCTGCAGCCTCTTGAAACCAGGTGGCTGCATCCTCCTGGTCCCAGAACACCCCGTGGTACTACACGGGCAGTCAATAAAGGTTTGAAGAATGACTGAGGAAATTATACCACTTTTTATGAGGGAGGTGTGCTCCCCAAAAGGCAAAATCCTAACAAAAATGTCTCCAGGCCCCTTCTACTGGTGAGACCCACAGAGGGGCGCAGCCCTTCCATCTGAGTCCGCATTTCCCTGCGCATGTGGGCCAACTGCCTGCCACCTGGAACCGCCCAGGCTCCTTTTCCTCAGCACGGAGGCAGCAGGGGGGGCAGTAACACAGTTCTGCCACAGGGTGGTGCCAACAGAAGTAAAAGTGAAAACAAGCTGAGGCTGGAGGAGGAAGGGACGGGAAGGAGTCACCCTGTTGGCGGCGTCCACTTTGGCACAGACGGCGTCCATGGCTGCGCGCTCCTCCAGCCGCTTCTGCTTCTTCTCCTTTGCTTTGCTCGACTTCCTCTGTAACCGAGAGAAGCAAAGCTGGCTTGAGGGCTGTGGCCAAGCCTTTGAGGAACCGAAGGGCCTGTCCCTGCGTCCGCAGACCTGGCCTCCAGCAGGAACTCGGAGCCTGGCTGCCACACTTGCTGGGGTGGGAACGGCCAAGCATGTTCCAGGCGTGAGACCTTGGGAGCGGCTCAGCTTCCGCCGGGAAGAGGCCTGGCCCTGGGGACTGCTGGGTCCCGGTGAGGGCACGAGACAATCCTGCAGCAGAGCCTGCCCCCAGCAGACGCCTAAGAAATACTCACTCCGCCATCCCCCCCGCCCCCACGGAGGGAACCCGTCATTTCAGACAGATTCAGGGCAGGTTTCGGGGAGGAGATGCATCCGAGGAGCTGCGGACAGAGGCGCCCAAGCGCAAGTTTGTTGGAAGCCTTTTCAGTGTCTCCAGCTGCAGGGGACAAAGCTTGGGAGCGGCCGTCTCAGCTGGGCCAAGGCGCTGTGGCTGCAGGAGACAGTGCTGCTCAGCCACGGCCAGTGAGTGGCAGGCACACTGGCAGTGAGGGCCCCTGGGGTTCACCTGGGGACAGAGGCCACAGGCAGAGGGAGGAGCGAAGGAGGCTGTCCTTGCACCGGGGAAACCACACACACGGCAGCGAGGGCAGATCCTATTGAGGCCCGTGTGCGGCTCTCTCAGGCCTACGTGGACCCTCCTGTAAAAAGCAGGGAACACAGGGAAAGAGCCCAGCTCCGGAGTCTGACAGAGCTCATCTGAAGCCTCTTTCTGCTCTTCAGTCCCTGCATCTTCAGCAAAACACTGCCTCCTTTCCCCATCTAACGAGAGGCGCCATGAATATCTACCTGGAGGCATTAAACCCTGAGGGTTAACATAGCACATGCTCAATAGATGACAGTTCTCATTCACACCCAAAAGCCAGAGCAGCACACACATCTGGAGGTGCTCATCCACCCAGCGGGGTGCAGGGGCGCCCCAAAGGCCCGGTAAGATGGTCTGAGCTCACCAGAGACAGGTCCTACTACCGCCAGTCACACCTTAGTGGACACTGATTGGTCCCAGGAAAGGTTGAGAAAAACCAACTGCTGGGAAGATTTCTCGGGATAAATTCTACCCTCAGTTCCACCGGGAATGACACTGCTTACTCCTACTTCAAGCAACCAGGAGGCAAGCGTTCAGGTCCCAGGACCCCCAGAGATTGCTCGTCCAGGTATAAACTCCTCCCCCACCAGCCATTGCTCTCTGCAGGCTGGGCACCGTGCTGGAGGCAGGTTCGATCCAGTTCTTGCCTCTCCAGAGGAAGGAACACCCAAGAGAACCTCCTGTCTTCCTGATGCTGGGATCTGGACACAGAACCAGCCCGTCGACCGCACAGACTAGCAGGTTTTGGAGCATCCATCTTTCTCTTAGGAACTGGGTTTCCAGACAGCCCTGAGATACACTCAGCTTGCAAAGGGCTTTCACAAACATTATCTGGTTCAGTTCCCAGGGCAGAAAACGTGACCTCCCTCACACATGAGGAAACTGAGGCTCAGAGAGATGGTATGACTCGTCCCAAGTTCCCCAGAGTAAATGGCAGAGCGGAAACTCAATCCCAAGGGCTGGGCCATAGATCCAGTGTTTGTTCCACCAGCCGTGCTCTCTCTCACTGGGAGAGCCCACGTCACTGCCCAAGACCTTCTCAGGCCGGCCAAGGTGAAGGTCAAGATGAGACCTCAAAAGCCCTCCAGCTAGCTATACAGCAATGCATTTCTCATTACCCTCTGGCTTGGTAATGGCTGGTATGATGTGCCGACACAGTGCCACCCCAAGTCCTATCTCCTTGAGGCGGGCAAGGGACAGGGAAACCTGAGACAGGTGTCCGGGGCTGTGCGATGGGGCAGAAAGAACATGAGCGTTGGCACCAATCAGGCCAGGCCAGTGCTCTTGCCGCCCCTGCATGACTTGTGAGCAACTCCATCTCCAGAAAAATGGGAATGCAACATGGCCTCACGGAACAGCTGTGAGGACAGGGCAGAGGTCAGCACACCTTCACACAGAAGCAAGCTCCCTTCCTCCACCCAGCACGCTAGCACTCTCTTAGCATGAGAGAGCTGAAGGATCAAAGGCGCTGGGAGGAAAGCATGACTCCAGGGACCCCGAGAGCACTGACACGTGGGTTCCCTCATTGCTAAGCACAGGAAGTGAGCAATTCCGAAGCACAAGCAGCAGGAGAGCCAACCCAGGCCTCTGGACTTATAGGCTCATGCATGCGGGGAACAGGCGAGCCAGGCAATCCTTGGAGTGAGGCGTGGGGCTGCCATGACCCCGACTGCAGATCCTGAAAGCGCCCCTTCAGCGCTTTGCTGCCTGCACGTGGGGTAGGAGGCCAACTGCAGCAGGCGGGGCCAGACAGGCAGGGGTCCCCCTCAAACCTAGCACGCCCTCGGAAAAGTGAGCTCCTACTGTTCCAATTAGCTTTGCCCCGTGTTGTGGAGGTAAGACTATCCTGCAGGGACACAGAAAAATTCTCCTAATTAAAATGGGAAATAAGCACAGTGAACAGTAAAGCTCATTGTGGTTAAGTGTCTTTCCCAAGGGAGCTTTCTATAACAAAGACTGTGGGATTTCGAGTCAAGAGACTGGATTTGATTTCCAACTCTTCTACTTAGTAGCTGTGTGACTTTGGACAAATTATTTAAACTTTTTCAGCCGGGTTTCTCTAAATCTCAATTTCCTCATCCATAAAATGGGACTAACAAGGATCCACTAGTGGCAGACACTCTGCTAGTGCTTTAATAGATGATTTATTTTAATCTTCACAAGAACTCAGCAAGGTATGTGTGCCCACTTCTTTGATGAGGAAACTGAGGCACAGAGAGGCCTTCCTGTTACCGTCTCCCTCCTTTCCCACCAGACCGCGCATTCCAGGAGGCAGAGGTCACATGTGCTTTATTTGCCAATTTACAACCCAGCACTCAGCAAACAGTAGGTACTCCATTCACATCTGATGAATCATTCAAGACTGAAATCCAGGTCTGAAACCTGGAGTCCATGCTCCTTCCATTACCACCTCAATTACATCTATGACACAGTATGAAGTGTGACATGTTTTCACATGCAGCTGTGAAACTCCTCCCCTTGCTGTTCCTACCAAATTAGTATCCCCACACTCAGTTCTCTGACATGGAGAAAAAAAATTTTTTTTAATCCTCACCCGAGGATATTTTCCCATGGATTTTTTAGAGAGAGTGGGAGAGAGAGGGAAAGAGAGAAAAATATCGATGTGAGAGAAACACATTGATTGGTTGCCTCCTGCATGTGCCCCAACCAGGGCTCGGGCTGGGGAGAAGCCTGCGACCAAGGTACGTGCCCTTGACCTGAATCGAACCCAGGACCCTTTGGTTCGAAGGCTGATGCTCTGTCCACTGAGCCAAACCACCTAGGACTGGAGAAATTTAAAGACACAAAAAGCACCCAGATGGGGGCAAGGGGCACCTTTCAGATAAAGAATCTGTCACGTCCTACATGTTCAGTGTTAATGGCCCCTATCCCACGAAGTAGCCAAGACCCGAAAAGAACCTCCGTTTGGGGCAAAGGGAGACATCTAAATTCTAATTCCTAAAACAATGCATGTGTGGCAGCCAGGGACAAAAGAATTCTGGAGAATGGTGCTCCATCTGATGCCACCCTCTTAGCCTGAGGTCAGCTGTCAAGTGGAGCGTGGCCCTCTGCTGGAAGGTGGCCACTACGGTGACCATCCTGACACTGAAGTGGGGCATTCACAGCCCCCGCCCATGAGGAATGAGGATAAGGAGAGGGTTCCAGTCTGTTTCAGGGAAGCAAATGGATGTCTCTCTCTTGCAGAGAGTTTTAGGACAGAAGGGACGAGGTAGGGGCATTCTGAGAAGCACATCTGTGACGTCTGAGGGGTGGGCCTGGGGCCTAAAGGACGCGAGAACCACAGAAGCTCTGAGGCCTGTGAGGACCTCAGCCAATAGGAAGTGTCGGCCCAGAATGGCAGGTTATGCTGCTTCTCTGCTCCGTCTACAGCGGCTGAGGCTGGGTAGATACCTAACGAGGAGCCGATACCGGGCACACACGTTTCCTTCCGTTTCAACAAGGCCTGGGTCTGGGGCCTCTCACCCACGTCCAGGTTAAATGTGCCCGAAGTCTCGAGACTTGACTTCCTACATATGGAATACACAGCACCCAAGCTTCCTTGTTGAACATGACCAATGTGTTTTGACGTGGGTTAAAGTGCTTGGACATGGGCTAGACAACTATTTCTAACAAGTTGATTTGTTCAGTCAATAACTATTTGAATGAGGAAAAAAAAAGCTAGGCCCTAACCAGTTTGGCTCAGTGGATAGAGCGTCGGCCTGCGGACTGAAGGGTCCCAGGTTCGATTCCGGTCAAGGGCATGTACCTGGGTTGCAGGCACATCCCCAGTAGGAGATGTGCAGGAGGCAGCTGATCGATGTTTTTCTCTTATCGATGTTTCTAACTCTCTATCCCTCTCCCTTCCTCTCTGTAAAAAATCAATAAAATATATTTTTTAAAAAAAATCTAGGTTAGTAACAGCCGGGACACACCCAGTGTTTAAGTAAAACTAGCACACATCCACTTCAGATGGCTAAGTAAAGGCTGAGAACACAGGCAACAACCACAGCCACTGTTCACGAGGCTACCGGGCCATTTACACCCACTCCCTCCCGTCATCCTTCCACGTCCCACCGGGAGGTCCGCCACCCCCATCACATCCACGGGGAACCCTCACTCACAGGGGCCCCGTCCCTGGCACTGGGTCGTGTTGCCAGCCAGGGGAGGGGCTGGGACTGCGGTGGCTCTAGCTCCAGAGTCCGGGCTCCGGAAAGTGGGGGGACCCCATGTCAAAACTAACATGTAACGCGGGGTGGGGGTGGGGGGGCGGTTGCACGGTCAGGAGAGTGCCTGGTGCGCCTCCGCTCGGGGCGGGGGAAGGCGAACCCCGGAAACACGTGCGCCACTCCCATCGGCACCCGGCGGCCTGGCACGGAGCAGCTGGCCCCGGGCGTCCACGCCGAGCTCCGCTGCAAAGCCACCTGCGGCGCCCAGGCTGGGGATGCCGGCACCGCCTCCCGCAGAAGGACTTGGAAAGAGCAGGGAGCCGGCTTTACTGAGAGCCGTGTAGCGGGCCGCGGCGGCAGGGACTCGGGAGACCGCGTCGGGCTGGCCCCCGGGCCCCGTCCGTGTGACCTTGGCTGGTGCCTCCTTTTCTCTGGGCCTCGGCTGCCTCCCGGCCAGGGCTGAGCTAAGATGTGGGAAGCCGCAAGGCCGGTGACAGCCAGGTGACAGGGACCCCTGGGGACGGGGGGCACCCCAAGATCCGCGCAGGGGCAGGGGAAGGCCAAGGGGATCGCAGGTCAGCTCGGAAGGCGGGCGGACGGGGCGCGAAGGGCGGGGGCACCCGAGGGGATGGGGTCCGGAGAAGGGGGGCTCCCCAGGGGACTCCCGCGCTGGGCCGGGTATGGGGACACTCAGAATGGGGGAGTCGGGTGATTTGGGGGGGCTGGGGGGTCACGTGAGGCCGGAGGGGGTCGGGGTCACGTGAGAGGGGGGTTCAGGAACAATGGGGGCGCAGGGAGCAAGTGGAGCGGGGAGCGCCCCGGACCCTCGCGTCTCCTCTCTCCGCCTCACTCACCCCCATGGCGGCAACGGCGGCGGCGGCCCTCAGCTCCTCTTTCCCACACTTGCCGGCAGGAAGGCGGCAACGGCAGCTACGGCGGCAGCGGCGACAGCAGAGCGACCGCGGTCCCTGCACCGCGCATGCGCCTGGCGGGCTCCCCCGCGCGCCCTGGTGGGCACCGCGCGTGCGCACAGCCAGGGGACGGGGGGGGGCGCGTGCAGGTGGAGAGCGCGAGAGGCGGGCCGAGGGTCTTGCAGCCCAAAGAGGCGGGAGTCGCAGAGCAGCGTCGCGCTGAGAATGACGTAGCCCCGGGCCCGCCCCCTCCTCGCCAGGCTGCTTCTGTAGCTATGGCAACAGCTGCGCCGCGCTGAGAAGCGCGCCTCTGGGCAGCCTGGCGCTCAGCATCTCTGTGGCCCCGCCGGGCCGGAGCAGCCACTTTCACAGACAACCAAACCGTCACGACCTCTGAAGTACCAGCCCCTCCTGCAACTCTGGGGCACAGGGGAAGTTTTTATTTTATTTTAATTGATTTTAGAGAGAGGGAGAAAGAGAAATATTAGTGTGAGAGGCGCATGGATGAGTATGCACCAGACCAACGATCGAACCTGTAACCTTTTGCTGTCCGGGATGACGCTCCAACCAACTGAGCCACACACACCTGGCCAGGGCACAAACGTTCCCACCTAGATCCTGAACTCTTTATTTTTTTAGATATATTTTTATTGATTTCAGAGAGAAAGGGAGAGGGAGACAGAAACATCAATGATGAGAGAGAATCATTGATCGCTGCCTCCTGCGTGCCCCACTTTGGGGATCCAGCCTGCAACCAGGCATGTGCCCTAACCAGGAATTGAACCATGACCACCTGGTTCATAGGCCGATGTTCACCACTGAGCCAGGTCGGTGGGGCTAGATCCTGAACTCTTGAAATTCCCTTCTAACTAGAGTCCCATTATTCATTCATCCATCTTGTCACCATTCGTTCACCCTCCATTTATTTGCTCTCTCAACATTTACTGTGCAGAGACCAGGGGCCACAGAGAAGAACAAGATGCTGGTTGCAGTCTAAAACAGGACTCTAGAGAGGAGACAGGCATGTAACAACTGTTCATGAAGACTGGATGGTGCTGTGAAAAATGAGACAGTATTTCAGTCTATTCCAGAAGACCAAAACGTGACCCCCACATGACCTTCGTTAGAACCACCCAGGGAGCCTGTGCCCTGTGTACACTCCCGGGGCCCACAAAAACCCCAGGGCAGAGGCAGAGCCCTTGCTCCTGGGAGCTCTGCAGGTAGGGTTGAACACACGAAAATGGGAGAGAGACTGCCCAGGACTTCAGCTTCACAGGCTGTCAGGTTTCGCTCATTATCCCGTCTTCAGTGCTCAAAACGCACTCAAACATTTGCTGAGTGCCGACCATCTGCTAGACACTGTTTCCAACAGCAAAGAAAACAATACCAAACAGAAAAGACACCGCTCCCATAGGACTGGAAGGAGGAGGCAGATAATGAAATGAATGGGTAAAATACACACTACACCGGGTGACAGGTTCTGTGGAGGGAAAGGCAGGCAAAGAGGTCAGGGTTTACAGTTTTAACCAGGATGCTCGGGGAAGGCAAGCACGAGGTGACATTTGAGTCAAGATCTGAGAGGAGGGGGCAAATCATGAGGACCCATGGGGAAAGGGCATTTCGGTCAGGGGGTACGGCGAGGGCAAAACCTCCAAGCTGGAACATGGTTGGAATGTTTGGGGAACGGCAGGAAGTACCGTGTGGTTGGAGCAGGGTGGGCCAGCAGAATAGTAGGAGGTGAAACCAAACGGGTAAGGAGGAGATCGTGTAGGGCTGGTAGGTTTTGAAAGACTGGGATACTAGAGCGAGCTGGGATACTATCAGAGCGTCTGCGTGCAGGAGCAGTCGGGCTGCTTGTAGTGCCGCCCTGGCGCTGGGGTGAGGAGAGTGTAGGGGCAAGGTCAAAGGAAGGGCCGTGCAGAGGCCACTGCTCTCACCAAGGCAAGAGTGGTGGTGCTGGCACCGGCGGGGCAGCAGTGGAGGTGGGAGAAGGGGTCAGGACCTGGGTGCGTGTTCAGGGTAGAGCCAACGGGACTTGCTGGAGGAGTGGATGGAGGGTGTGAGGGAAATAAAAGAGTTAAGACACCTTCAGATTTTTAGGTTGCGCCACAGGAAAAATGGATTGGCTTCACCTGAGATGAGGACGACTTTGCCAGGAGCCACGTGGGACAGGTGGGAGTGGGGAAGGGGAAGATGAGGAACTCAGTTTCGGCCACGTCTGTTTTGAGATGTTTTTTAGATGTTCGCATGGATGCGTGGAGTAATCAGAGTCTGGAACTCAGGGGAGAGGTCTGGGCAGGAGATAGGTATTTCAGCACAGTAGGCCTATGGGTGGTAGTTAAAGCTGGGGGAGGCTGCGGGAGGCTTGGAGGGAGCGTAGGTAGACTGAATGAGTCTTCAGCCTGGATCCTATTCCTCGGTCAGGAAATCGGTCCCCAGCATTCTGAGGACCAAAAGGGGGGGCTAAGGGTCAGAGGAGAGTGGCCAAGGTGGGGCATCGCAACTTACCTTTGGAGGAGGAGGAGGCAAGGAGATCTGGGGGAAGCATGAAGCAGTGGGGTGCGGTAGGAGTGAGGTTCAACCCCCACCCCGCACAGTGCCCCTCCCTGCTTGGCTTCTCCCCTCTCTCCACCCCTGTCCAGTTCCATGGCCAGCTGTTTCAGGGAGCGGGTGCTGGCCACCAAGACACCTTGCGCCCTGTTTTTCCTTCCACCCCCCCCCCCCCAGGCTGCTGGAATTTGCTGGCTACCAGACAAGGCCTGGGAGGGGAGAGCCTAGTAGTCCCTTGGGGAGGTGACATCATGTAGCCACCCCCCTAATTGTGAGACTACCCATAGCAAGCATTTCACCATCTTCTTCCAAGGGGGTTCTGGGAGTTAAATGAGATGGGATGGCGGACAGCACCTGGCATGGCCGGGGGCAGGAAAGGAATCCCCTCCCACGTACAAAAGTACATCTGCCCACCTGCTGTGCCCCTGCCCCTCCCCTCCCTGCCAGACTGCATTTCCTGCCAAACGCCTGCCCCTATTGACCAGGCTGTGCACACCCAGGGGCCCTGCTCCACTCTGCTCCTCTCTGACCCTGCTCTCAGGCCTGTACCCTCCCACCTTCTTCCTGGACTCCTCCTCCTCCTCTGTCTCCCCTTCACCCCAAGATAACCACTCCCCCGAATACTGTCCTTGGCCCCCCTGCCACTCCAGAGCCCTCAGCTGCTCCCAGCTATTCATCTGCTCATTTGCTTGGCAGAGGCTCGGGGCCACTGTGTGCTCCATGTTGTCGTCTGAGCAGGAGAACAGGCTGTGTCCCAGCACAGCGGACTTTACCGAGTCATCAGCTGGCCCGCCCGAGGGTCCTTGATTTCCCCCAAAAGAATCTGAATGGCCCTAACCGGTTTGGCTCAGTGGATAAAGCATCGGCCTGCAGACTGAAGGGTCCCAGGTTCGATTCCGGTCAAGGGCATGCACCTTGGTTGTGGGCACATCCCCAGTAGGGAGTGTGCAGGAGGCAGCTGATCGATGTTTCTCTCTTATTGTTGTTTCTAACTCTCTATCCCTCTCCCTTCCTCTCTGTAAAAACATCAATAAAATATATTTTTTTTAAAAAAAGAATTTGAATGTTCTCCACCTGCCTCTTCCTGCCACGGGGGGGGGGGGGGAAGAGAGGTAGGGGGGTGGTGATGGGGGGAGGGTGAGCCTCCTCCAAGGCCAGACTTCCCTGGGGCTCACCCCCCTCAGGGTCCCTCCCTGAAGCCCCCCTCCCTCCTCCAGCCTTCACCCCGCTCCTCTCCAGCTCCAGCCTGCCCTGGGCCGCCCTCTTACTCAGAAACATCTGGAGCCGAAACCGGTTTGGCTCAGTGGATAGAGCGTCGGCTTGCGGACTGAAGGGTCCCAGGTTCGATTCCGGTCAAGGGCATGTGCCTGGGTTGCGGGCACATCCCCAGTAGGGAGTGTGCAGGAGGCAGCTGATCGATGTTTCTCTCTCGTCGATGTTTCTAACTCTCTATCTCTCTCCCTTCCTCTCTGTAAAAAATCAATAAAATATATTTTAAAAAAAAAAGAAACATCTGGAAACAGTGGTCTACCCTGTCTCTACCTTCTTGCTTCTCCTGCCACTAACCCCTCCACCTGCTGCAGCCTGGCTTCTGGTCCCGCCACCGCAGAAGCCTCTCCTGATGCCTCCGGCGGTTCTGCTCATCCCAAGGAACAGGTCTAGGTCCTTCTCTTTCTGGACGTCCCTCCAATCTCCGGCATCACTCACTCCCTTTTGCTTGAAACACTGTTCTTTCCTTGGCTTCTGTGGTGGCACCATCCTCCTCTTTCTTCACATGCACCTCTAGTCAGGCCAGTTAAGCCCTACAGGTTCTGGACTCCGGGTTTGAGTCCAGTCAGGGCACGTGCCCAGGTTGGGGCTTTTCCCCAGTAGGGGGTGTGCAGGAGGCAGCTGATCCATGTATCGCTCTCACATCAGTGTTTCTCTCTCCCTCTCCCTTCCTCTCTCTCTAACAACAACAAAAAATCAATTAAAAAAATCTAAATTTGGCCACCTGAACTGCTGTACCCCTGGGACCCAACCCGCGCCTGGCTCAGTAAGTGTTAGCTGGAGGAATAATGGTGGCAGCGGTGGTGGCAGGCGCAGGCGCTGGGGGCACCGAGGAAAGGTAACAGGCTCCCTGGAGGAGGTGACACCTGAGCCAAAGCAGGTGGAGATTAGGTCATGGCATCACCAGCCCCCACCCCATGGGGATGCCGCTCGTAATGGGCTGAATCGAGTCCCCTAAAACGATTACGTTGAAGCTCTAACCCCTGGCGCCTGTGAACGAGACCTTATTTGGAAAGAGGGTGTTTGCAGATGTAATTAAATTAAGGCTCCGGGGATGAGATCATCCTTGATTTAGGACTGGCTTTCAATCCAGGGACTGGCGTCCTTATAAGAGAAACGGGGGGAGCGGGGGTTGAGGCCACGGAGACAGAGGAGCTGGCCAGGTGCAGGCAGAGGCCAGAGCGGGGAGGTGCGGCTCAGCCGGGGTGCCCAGGGTGTCCCTCAGCAGCCGGGGAGAGGCGTGGAGAGGGTTCGCCTCGGAGATTTTGAACTTCTGGCCTCCGGAACCATGAGGACATAAGTTGCTGTTGTGCTCAGCCACCCGGCTGATGGCAGCCCCGGGGACTCACATGCCCCCAGGCGCTCTCTTTCCCAGGCGCAACCTGTAAGACTCGTCCTCCCCTGACCCTTTGCCCCCAGGACCGCCTAGAGTAGCAGAGCCCTCACGCAGCCAGCCCCCAAGGTGCCCCAGTGACCCTCAGCTCCTGGCATTCATGACCTTATATCATCCCCTCCCACACTGAATGGGGCTGAGCTGTGTGACAACAACAAAAACAAACAAAAAACACCTGTAGACGTGACATGTGTGAGTCCCAGGACTAGGTTCCAGAACGGAGACCAAACTCCTGCCTAGTCCGCCTGACTGCTCCCTGTGGGGGAAGCCGGCCGCCAAGCTGCCAGGACGCACAGGCTGCCCCTGGAGAAGTCAGCCCCCACCTGCTGACCCAGGGAGCAAGCACCCAGGACTGTCCCACACCAGGGGAGCCTTCAGATGACGGACGTCCTAGCCAATATCTCCGTGGCAACCCCCATGGGAGACCCCAGAGCAGAACCACCCAGTAAAATCACACCTGAGATTTGGACTCACAGCAGCAAGCATCAGGGCCACTTGTCAGGCGGCACCATTGCTGCCTGACAGATACAAGGCTCCCATTAAACTTGTGGTTCTCAACTGCAAGGTCCTCGGACACCACCCTTGGCACTAGAAGTCAAAGGAGACCCTTGGTAACCCGCTTTCGCTGGGACAGCTGGCCTCACTGGCCTCAGGAAGGTGAGGGGCCCAGGTAGTCATGGAGTCCACCGCCCTGGCCAGTGAGGGGGCTGGGATGTCCACAGCCTCTGCAGGCCCTTGTCCAGGTGCTGTGCCCAGAGGCCACGGCCCCACGTGTGTTTTGCAGGAATGCTGTAACCAAGTATCCCCACAGCAACTTATCTCACGGCCTGGAGGCCAGAATCTGAAATCAGGGCCTCGCAAGGTGGGGGGCCTTCTGAGGGCGTGAGAGAAGGGTGGTTTGTGATGACCCCCTCTGTTCACTGGCCTTCTCCCTCCGTGGCGGCCTGTGTCCCCTTCTCATAAGGACCCCAGTCCATTGGAGCAGGGCCCCCCTAGCGACCTCACTTTAATCTGATCGCCTCTGGAGAGAGCCTATCTTGAATAAGGTTGCATTCTGAAGTCCTGGGGGTGGGGACTTACACAGGAATTTGGGGGAGGGCACCGTTCAACCTATAACATGTCAGGGTCTTGAGGGCCAAGGTCTTTCTGCCCATAATTTATTCTGTTTCCCAGACTCTTTCCTTCTGACTCCTGCCACCGACTGTGTGCCCACGGCAGACGTTACTAATCCCTCGGGCATCCTTTCTGCAGAGCAAGGTCCAGACCAGAGGCCACAGCAGCCGTCTCCAGGCACCCTGTCCACCAGAGCGGATGGTCCAGAGGAGAGGGAGGTGCTGGGGGAGACAACGAGCAATAAATGCTTGTTGAATGGATGACTGAATACATCTAAGCTACAAACATCAAAATCCATCCACGCGTCTGTCTGTCCCAGGCCTTCTGTCCTGCAGACTCACCACCAGGCCTGTGGTCCGGGAGGAGCTGTCGCCCTCTTTGCTGGTTCTCGTCTTAGGGACGGGGGCAGTGGGGCCGTGACTTCGGGTCCGGAGCCCATGTCGGCCAGGGAAGAGGCTCTAACACTGAAACCAAGCTTAAGGGCGTGGAGTGGGCCTGAAAGACCCACCCCTTCTCCGGGTTGTAGCTCAGCCAGTAAAGGTGCCAGGAGGGTGCCGTGCCAGGGCGGTGGGCAGCGGGGCCAGGGTGCCTGCCCAGGCAACAGCCATGCTTCCGTCTTCCTTACTAATAGACCCCCAACTGTGCTCAGGTGAGGGGGGGAGATCCCTGGTCGGTGTGCTGGTCCAATCCCTTATGCACCTATTCTCTGCTGGGGATTGGCTTAAAGGACAGGGATTCTTGGGAAAGGTATTTCTCCCAGCCCTCGCTGGTTTAGCTCAGTGGCTAGAGCACCGGCCTGCGGGTCAAAGGGTCCCAGGTTCGGTTACTGTCAAGGGCACATGCCTGGGTTACGGGCTTGATCCCCAGTGTGGGGCGTGCAGGAGGCAGCTGATCAATGACTCTCTATCCTTGATGTTTCTATCTCTCTCTCCCTCTCCCTTCCTCTCTGAAATCAATAAAATATGTTAAAAAAAAAAAAAAAAGGTATTTCTCCCGGATGAAAGGAAGACGCCAAGGAGAAAGCCCTGCCCTCCGTCCCTCTCCTCCCCGCTGGAGACTGTGCTTCCGGGGGGGCGGTGCTCGGAGCAGCTGCAGCCACCTGGTGACCTGCTCTGCAAGAGGCAGGGCTGAGAGGCCAAAGCACCTGAGGCCTCAGTGACCAGCGAGCGTGTCCGTGTGCTGACCCCCAGCCTCACACTTCTTCGGGGGGACAATGGGGTGTCTGCTCTTCTCCACGTGCCATCGAGTGCAGGAACAGCCAACAGCGTTTTCACTGAAAGGATGTGGACACAGAGACAGGAAAATCAGGGTTCTGGCCGCCGCTGGTTTGGGATCCGTCTCAGCTTTGCCACTTTCAGGCTGTGAGATCTTAGGCAAGTCACTCCCCACCTGTAAAATGAAAAGAATTAGAAGGCCTGCCTCACAGGGCTGGGCTGGGGGAAATGAGATAATTTAGGTAAGGCTTTTTTTAAAATTAATTTTTATTTATTGATTTTGAGAGAGAGATCAATTTGTTGTTCCACTTATATATGCGTTCATTGGTTGATTCTTGTATGTGTCCTGACCGGGGATTGAACCTGCAATCTTGGCATAGCGGGACGGTGCTCTAACCAACTGAGCTACCTGGCCAGGGCCTAAGTGAGGCGTTTCGCACACAGTGGTTGGTACCTCCAAGCATTGAATTCATTTGCTTAGTCATCCACTAATTTATTCAACAACAGTTATTGAACATCTAAGTAATTGTACTAATTTGAGGTCTGAGGATGTAGCTGTGAAAAAATAATAGGCAATCAGAGAAATTGGCTGTTATATTATTATAAGAACTCAACTCTTCCCATCATTATTCATGGCTTTGCCGACAAGGCGGTCCGAATATGTTGGTGAGAGTCAGGGGAGATCTGGCGGAAATGACTTTCCTGGGTCTGGCCGTGTAGGTGGCGGTGGAGTGAGAGGGGCCGGGGGCAGCAAGGAGGGCTCTCGGGGGGAGGTGGTGCTGGGAGACCTGGTGCTGACTCACTCAGCAGACACTGGTTAAGCCCATGCTATGTGCCAGCGGCTGCGGAGCATGTGAGGAGCTGGCGATGCCCAGGGGAGGAAGGCAGATGCCCCACCCGCTCGGGCTCTCAGCCACGAGGAGGGGACAAGCTAGGTGAACAGGCAGGTGGTTGCCTTGCAGTGACTTGTGCTGGGCCGGAGAGGGGAGAGGGCGAACTCCTGGACAGGTGACAGCTGAGCTGCACTTTGCAAGGCAAATGGGAATCAGCCAGGAGGGAAGGAGCAGTGCTTCCTGGCTATCGGCACGGCAGGTTGTTGAGCGCGGCCAACGCAGAAGTTCAAGTGGGGAGGTGTTGAGAGATGTATTCTTTCAGAGGCGCTGGTTGCAAGTGACAGAGGCGGGAATGAACCAGCTCGATCAAGGAAATGCATTCATTAGCTCATATGACTAAAGAGTTCAGGGCTCGGTGGCCTCCGACGAGGTTGATCCAGTGACCCAATGGTGTCACTGAGAAACCAGGTCTTCCTATCTCTTCGTGGTGTCCTCCCCAGAGGGTCCTCCTGGCTCAGCTGCCTGGCCTCTGTCCCAGGTTGGTAGCCTGCTGATGGGGCCATTGGGGTCACTGGTCTACATTCTGACCCAATCCTGGTGTCCAGGACCTTGGGGAAGGCGGACATTGGGAGGGGTCGGCCCCCCAGCACCACACTGGTCCCCAGAGGAGAAAGGCTAAGGAAAGTAGAGGGCAGGAGGCCAGATTTGGAAGGAGATAAGCCAGGCTGGGGAGCTTGAACTCAGTCCAAGGATAATGGAAGCGAGGGATTGACTTGATCAGATGGATCTGAGAAAGACCTCCCTGGCCACGGAAGAGGCATGGGTTGGAGGAGGGCAAGCAGGAGGCAGGGAGGCCAGCCGGGCGGCTGTTTTGGTAAAGGGGGAGGGGTGGCTGTGTGGAGGAGACGGACAGAAATGGGAGATGGTGGACATGGGAGTGAAGCGTGGGGAGGAGTCCAGGGCAGCTCCCAAATGTCTACTTTGGGAACCGGTGGGAAGGGGAAGTGGGAGGGGGGCCGGCAGTGCAAATGAGCGGGCGAGAGGCTGCAGTCCCTTTGGACGGACCGGTGTGAGGGGTCTGAGAGAGAACCGAGCTCAGATGGACAGAAGGCAGTCGGTTGGATATGGGGGTCCGGAGCCTGGGGTGGGCGATTGGAGTGCCCACAGCCTGGGGTGGGCGTGAAAGACCAACAGTAGGGTTTGGAGGCAGCCAGGCGGGCAGCCAGGGGAGCTGCTGTCCAGAGGCGGTGAGACCAGGACCGCCCAGTGTCCTTGGGGCTGACAGACAGCAGCCGCGGGCACCTTGGCAAGAACCGTCTGTGTGGAGTGGCAGAGGGTGAGGCGGCGCTGCCGGGGTTGGGGCGTGAGTGGGAGGTGAGCTCAAGGATGGAGGGTGGGAGCAACTCTTTGAAGAAGCTCAGCTCAACGAAGGAAAAGGCAGCTGTAGCTTCAGCTGACAGGGGTCCTTAAAGACGATCGTGGAACTGTGTGTGTGTGTGTGTGTGTGTGTGTGTGTGTGAGTGTGAGTGTGAGTGTATGTGGGGTGGGAGGTTTAGGATGGAGGGATTTATGCAGGTTGATCTACCGAGGGAAATAATGAGGAGGAAAGATACATGAGGACCACGGTGCTCCTGAGTGTGTGTGTGTGTGTGTGTGTGTGGAGTGTGTGTGTGTGTGGAGTGTGTGTGTGTGTGTGTGAGTGTGTGTGTGTGGAGTGTGTGTGTGTGTGTGAGTGTGTGTGTGTGTGTGAGTGTGTGTGTGTGTGTGTGTGTGAGAGAGTGGGTGAGTGGGTGTGTGGAGTGTGTGTGTGTGTGTGGAGTGTGTGTAGTGTGTGTGTGTGTGTGAGTGTGTGTGTGTGAGAGTGTGTGAGTGTGTGTGTGTGGAGTGTGTGTGTGAGTGTGTGTGTGTGAGTGTGTGTGTGTGTGGAGTGTGTGTGTGTGTAGTGTGTGTGTGTGGTGTGTGTGTGTGTGGAGTGTGTGTGAGTGTGTGTGTGTGTGGAGTGTGTGGAGTGTGTGTGTGTGTGGAGTGTGTGTAGTGTGTGTGTGTGTGTGTAGTGTGTGTGTGTAGTGTGTGTGTGTGTGGTGTGTGTGTGTGTGGAGTGTGTGTGTGTGTGAGTGTGTGTGTGTGTGGAGTGTGTGGAGTGTGTGTGTGTGGAGTGTGTGGAGTGTGTGTGTGTGTGTGGAGTGTGTGTGTGTGTGTGTGAGTGTGTGTGTGTGGAGTGTGTGTGTGTGTGTGTGGAGTGTGTGTGTGTGTGGATGTGTGTGTGAGTGTGTGAGTGGGGGGTGGAGTGTGTGTGGTGTGTGTGTGTGTGTGTGTGTGTGTGTGTGAGTGGGGGGGTGGAGTGTGTGTGTGTGAGTGTGTGTGTGTGAGTGTGTGAGTGGGGGGGTGGAGTGTGTGTGTGTGGAGTGTGTGTGTGTGTGTGAGGGGGGGTGGAGTGTGTGTGGTGTGTGTGTGTGTGTGTGTGAGTGGGGGGGTGGAGTGTGTGTGTGTGTGTGGAGTGTGTGTGTGTGTGTGGAGTGTGTGTGTGTGTGGAGTGTGTGTGTGAGTGTGTGTGAGTGTGTGTGTGTGGAGTGTGTGTGAGTGTGTGTGAGTGTGTGTGTGTGTGTGTGTTTGTGGAGTGTGTGTATGTGTGTGTGTGAGTGTGTGTGTGTGTGTGGAGTGTGTGTATGTGTGTGTGTGAGTGTGTGTGTGTGTGTGTGGAGTGTGTGTGTGTGTGTGTGGAGTGTGTGGAGTGTGTGTGTGTGTGTGTGGAGTGTGTGTGTGTGTGTGTGTGGAGTGTGTGGAGTGTGTGTGTGTGTGGAGTGTGTGTGTGTGTGTGTGGAGTGTGTGTGTGGAGTGTGTGTGTGGAGTGTGTGTGAGTGTGAGTGTGAGTGTGTATGTGTGTGTGTGTCAGTGTGTGAGTGTGTGTGAGTGTGTGAGTGGGGGGGTGGGGTGTGTGTGTGGAGTGTGTGTGGAGTGTGTGAGAGTGTGTGTGAGTGTGTGAGTGGGGGGGTGGGGGGTGTGTGTGGAGTGTGTGTGGAGTGTGTGAGTGTGTGTGTGTGTGTGTGTGTGTGAGTGGGGGGGTGGAGTGAGTGTGTGTGTGTGAGTGTGTGTGAGTGTGTGTGTGTGTGGAGTGTGTGGAGTGTGTGTGTGTGAGTGTGTGTGTGGAGTGTGTGTGTGTGGAGTGTGTGTGTGTGGAGTGTGTGTGTGAGTGTGTGTGTGGAGTGTGTGTGAGTGTGAGTGTGTGTGTGTGAGTAGGGGGGTGGGGTGTGTGTGTGTGAGTGTGTGAGGGGGGGTGGAGTGTGTGTGAGTGTGTGTGTGTGTGTGTGTGTGTGTGTGAGTGAGTGGGGGTGGTGGTGGGGTGTGTGTGTGTGGAGTGTGCAGCCTGGGAACAAGGCACAGCTACACCTGGAGGTGAGAGGGCGGAGCGGGTGCTGGGTGTGGGCAGGCCTCGGAGGGCTTCCGGCCAGATGGCCTCAATTCTCTCTGGAAGTGGGAGGCAAGGTCATGTGCTAGGAGCCACGCAGCCGGTGGGTGGGGGTGGGGGTGGGGTGCAGGAGGAGCTGAGGGGAGCAGGAAGGATGCTCCGTGCCAGCCCAGGAGCCCTGGATGTGCCCGTTAGGGCACGGCTTGTCTGAGGAGCCAGCAGTCCCAGGGCCAGGCTGGGCGTGGGGGATGCAAGTAGGTGGGTCAGGCAGGGCTGGCAGGAGCATGGGGCCTCCGGGCACAGGCGGGGCTCAGCAGATGGCGAGCACACCTGTTTGGCCGGATCGGAAACAGGCTGGGAAGCCCTTGAGGACTGACCTGGGAGAGCAGCTCCACGGGGAGCCATGGGCGTCCCTGAGCAGGAGCGGGCGCGAGCAGAGCAGCGGCTAAGGATGGTATCCAGCGACGTGTCCTTGGACGGAGGGAGCAAGCTGGAGGCAGGAATCTGGAGGAGTGGACACATCTGAAGGGAGGATGTCAAGTGTCAGATGTCACAGAGGAAGAGCTATTAGCTCCAAAGGTCAGCCCCGAGAGTCCCAGGCGGCCACGGCCTTCGCTGGCCCACAGAGCCTGGCTGCCCGGCACAACAGGAAAGGGGCTTCCAGCCCTGCTGGGGTGCTCAGTGGGGACCCCTGCTTCAGAAGGAGACCGGTATCCCGGAGGCTCTAATCACATTCCAGCTAAGACGATGCTGGATCCTCCCAACAACCAGATGAGGTCGGGATTATTGTTCCCTTTGAGAGATGGAGGGACCGAAGTTCAGAGAGGCCAAGTCACTCACCTCAGGCCACACAGCAAGCGAGAAACAAGGTCTGAGATCTTGGCCGGCTCTATGCCTGCATTCTTCCTGCTGTTTCTGTCTCCTCTGCCACTTCACTGGGGGCTTGTACTCCACCTGACTTTATTCTGGCAGGTTCTAGGTGGTTCTGGACCAGGGAAATTTGCGGGAACTTGGATCTAAAGCTCAGTAACTCCAAATGGCCCAGGGGACCTGGATCCCATGCACCGGCCCTGGGAGAATGCCGGCCTCAGCACCCTGAGCCCAGGCTGAGGCGGGACCCCTGGGTTCACACTGTCACCGCCAGAGGGCGCCCACAGTTGCCCAGGTGAGGGCGAGGGGCGGTCCCCTTCCTGGCTTCCGGAAAAACAGCCTGGGCTCCTGGATCTGGAAACTGCCCCCTCATGGGTCCAGGGACCCCCCTCACCTCCTCGCATCTACCTCAGCTAAGGTCTTGCTGACCCTCCCTTCCCAGGCCCTGCTTTGCCCAGGGAGTCAGGTTCCCCGGGGTGGGTGCCAGGAAGCCTGGGGTCCCCTTGCTGACCGCCTCCGGGTTCTGCCCTGCCCTCCCCCAGCTCCACTCACAGATGTGCCTGCCTCGCCCCTCAGCCCGGTTCTCACGCAGCCGCAGTGCTGAGGCCTCACCAGCACCCGATTGTCACCTCCGTCACTCTCTGTCAGGCCCCTGCACAGCCCTGGGTGGGAGTGTGGGCCAGTCCAGGTTACCAACCGGGCCCAGAGGGGGGCGGGGGGGCAGTGCCCTGGGCCACACAGCCTGCCAGTGGGCTGCGGGGAGAGGGGGGGGGGAGGGAGGAATCAATGCATTCCTGTCTGGGCAGGACTGAGAGTGGGGGGGCCTGGAGGGAGCTCCCCAAGCTCCTTCCCAATGGAGCCCACCTCCTCCGTCCCCCCTTCACTTCTCCCCAGGCTTCCAGTCCAGGGAGCACCTCCTCCCAGCTCCTCCTACGGCTCAGCCAGGTTTTTGCTTAGATCCTGCCACCCTCCCTCCCCCACCCCAGGGCTGCCTGCCTGCCTGCCTGCCTGCTGCTCCCTCCCCAAGCTTAGACCCTTGGCTGTGGCCACGGAGGGCCTGGCGGGGGTCCCAGGCACCACACCGCAGCGGCCAGAGCTCGGGACAGTCCCAGTCTGTCTGGCAGGGATGTGAGTTCAGGATTGGCTGGCGCTGCCCCGCCTTTGGGAGGAGGGAGCAGTGAGGGGAGGCCGGTGGCTGGGTGGCTCATTCAAGGTCACCCTCCTTCCCTCTCCCAGCATCCCTGTTCAACTCTTGTCCCTTCTGCCTCACCTTGAGGAGGGAGGAGGCACGGTGCCTAACAGGCAGGCGACAGAGGAGCCCCGGGAAGAGGAAGGCTTTTGGGGCTCCTGGCGTTTATTCTTCAGCAAATACCGAGTGCCTGCTCCGTGCCAGGCCCTGAGAACTTCGCAGCAACGAGCACGGTGGACAGCCCCTGCCTGCAGCCCAGCGAGGAGACAGACAAGACATAAACAGTCACACAAATAATGTAAACGTGTGTCCCTAGCCGAGTGACAAAGGGATTTGGTCTGGTTTCCCTGGGGATCTCGGGGGTGAGGAGCCTCATCCTGGCCCAGGGCGGGGGGCGGCTCAGACACGGCCAAGGCTTGAGGAGGCCTGGGTGCGGGCAGAGCGACCTCAGTTTCCTCCACGGGAAAAGGCAGGACATAAATGTGCCCGGATCTCGGGGTTGCTGCACAGCGGCGGGCGAGGAGGCCTGCAGCCCCCAGGAAGGAGGCCCTGTCCTCCTCCCCAGGAAGGGCGAGGGGAGCCCTCCGCTCCGGGAGAATGGCGGCAGAACGGGGAGCGGTCTCACCAAGCCCGGAGATGGCCTCAGGGGGGGAAGGGACCCCAGTTCTCGGTCCCCGTTTTGGAGCTGTGCTGGCCCCTCCGCTGCCTAAGCTGTAGGGGCGGAGGGTCTGGCTCCCCGGCTGCCTCTCCTCTCCCTCCCGCACCCCTGGTCCCTGCCTGGCCACGTGGCACCTCTGCGCCCTCGCCTGGGGGAGCGTGATGCCCGACCTCGGGGCTGGGGCGCCAGGGAGAGTGTGTGGGATTTGGTCCCTCCAGGACAGAGACCAGGTCCCTCGGAGCAGCCGACTCCCTTCGGCCCCACAGCCCCAGGGCGGCAGGGAGGGGGTGCTGTCTCTTTAAGAGCCTTCAGGCTGCTGGGAGCAGATGGCCAGGCCGACCGGGGCCCCTTGTCCTTTGTGTGGCTTTGCACAAAAGAGGGGGCCAGCTGGGGAGGGGGCAGCTGCAGCAGGTGGGAGGGTGGGGCCTTGCCCCTCCCCCTTCTCACCCGGCCGCCATTGCCCTTGGGGAGCGTTTTCTCACCGGGATGCCCCTCCTGTCTGGATACTGTGGCCCCTACAGTCACCCCCAAATTCCTAGGAAAATCCCTCCCTTATTGTGTCCCCCTTTGTAGGCAAAAGCATCATCACACCAGGGCCTGGGCACCCCCCCTCCAACCCCAAGGAATAAACCTCCCCTCCCTGCCCCCACCTCCCTAGCAGAATCTCCGCCTTGAGCTCCAGGCTCTAGGGAGATAGGAGAACGGAATTAGGTTCTTATGCGTCCACGTGTGCGTGGTGGGGGACGCTGGGCAGGAAGGATGCCAGGGGCTGGGGGTACCGGGGCAGCCCTGGAGGAGGGGACAGAATATGCCTGATGCTGAGGCCTGGGGCCGGGGCTGGGCCCAGGACCAGGTCTGGGTAGAAAGAGGAGGCCAGGGTGGGGGATGGGGAACCCCACTGAGGCCCTGCCTAATGGGGTTCCGGTGTGGGCAAGATGGAAGACTCCATCCTAGGAGAGGGCTGTGTGCAGCGATGGCTGCCCGCCAGCCGGAGGGGACAGAGATGACAGCCTTCTGAAGCCTGGAGGTGCTGGGGGCGGGGCGGACCCTGCCGCTCGGGAAGGGTCAGGCTGGATGGAGGCTCATTTCCTCGCGTTGCAGACCCCTCGGTCGGGTCTGCCCTGGGCCCATTCATTCCCCTCCTTTGTCCAGACCTCCGCACCCTGGGGCTGGGTGCCCAATCCGTGACTTAAGCGGAGGAAAAAGGCCCCGGAGCTCTGGCTGGAGGTGTGGCGGGCAACGTGGCCGCGGGCTGGGTGGCCCCAGGGTGGCCCCATGTGGCCCACCGTGCCACAGCCGGGTGGAGTCCTGGCTGACTCGGCCCAACCGCCCGCAGGAGCCCCCAGGACCGGGAGGCCCCAACCAGGTCCTGAACCGACCGCAGGACCCTGGCCGCTGGCCGCGGGCAGGGGTGGGGGCGGGGATCCCGGCTGGGCCCTGGGCTGCGGCTAAATTTAGGAATCTGATTACAGAGCGGCCGGGCAGGGAGCGAGCCGACGGTGCGAGGGCCGGCTCGGCTCGCCCGGGCACCGCGGGGTGTGCCCGGTGGCGGTGTGTCCCGGAGCCGGGGCCGGGCTGGGAGGGGCGGCGGGTGGGGGCTGGGGCCCGTGTGCGCGGCCGCACGTGCCGGGGCTGCGGGGACGGGGCCCGCACCGCTCGCGGGCTCCGAGCCGCCGCCGGGGTGCGCGCGGGCTCTTTGTGTGCCTGGCAGGGTGGCTGGGTCTGGCTTTGAAACTCCCTGCCCACCCCCACCCCCACCCCCACCCCCGCCGCCGTCTGCGCCGCTCTGCCCGCTGCCCGGCCTGTCACTCTGCCCGAGCTTGTCCGGGGGGAGGGGGCTGCCGCTCCCCGCGGGGGTGACAGGGCACCCAGTGGGGAGGAGACCCGGCTCCCCCTCTCCCGCAGGCCAGGCCTCTCCCTGCACCTCTCACTGCCTGTCCCCCAGCCCCGTAGGCCGTCTGGGGGTGTACACTGCAGCAATGAAAGGGAATCGGGGTGACCCCTGGGGACCCACAGATGCACCAGAAGCTAGGTTTGGCCGACTAGCTCTTGGAGGAATTCATTCCTGGCCTGTCCGGCCTCCCATCCGTTCTGGCCCCCAAGGGCGCCTGAAGAGGGGGGTCCCCCCTGCGGAAGGGGGGGCGGGGAGTTCCTTGGCAGGAAGGGAAATGAAGGAAAAGCTGGGCTCCACCCGGGCGGGCAGGCCGGCGGCCTCCGGGCCCCCGGGGCAGGCGGCAGCCGACCGAGCCCACTGGTGGGTGGGACTGGTGTGCGCGTGGGTGGAGATGACCCCCGGCTACTGCTGGGGGGGACAGCGAGGTCTCCCCGCGGGGCCAGCCTGAGAGCCCCGGGGGCCCGCGGAGGGAAGCGCTCTCCACCGCGGCCCTGACCCCACCCCCTGGAGGTCTAGCCCCGGCCCGGCCCCGCCCCCGGGCCCTCCCTCCCACCCCAGGGCCAGATGTTCAGCTGGCGGAGGCATCGGCTGGGGGAGGGGTGCTGAGGCCGCAGCCGGCACTACTTCCCTGCCAGCAGCTTCATTGTGTGCGCGAGGAGCGAGCGGCGGCGGAGAGCGGACGGGCGGGCGGGCGGGCGGCAGCTTGAGCGCCGGGAGAGGGAGAGCGAGCGCTGGGAGCGTGCGAGGCGGCGCCCGCGGCTGCGCTCCGCCCGCGCCCGCAACTCTGCCCCCGCGCCGCCCGCCGCGCGCCGTCCCGCCGCCGCCTCCACCGCCCCGCCGGCTGCGGTCGCCGGCAGGGGTCTGGCCGGGACAAGGGGTGCCCGCCCGGGGACGGTGGCATCCCGGTGCACCCGAGAGACACGGAGCCCGCGGGGGGCGCCAGTGGCGCTGCCGTGCCCGCTCGCGGAACTGCGTGGGTAGGAGGGCGGTGGGGCTCGGGGCGCCCCGAGGGCAGGGCGCCCTCACTTCCCCCGGGGGAGCCCCCGTCCCGGGGAGCGCACAGAGCGAGCGCGCCCCGCAGCCGCACCGGATCTTGCGCTCGTCCCCCTGCGCACCCCACTTCTACACAAACTTTTCCGACGCCCTCGCCCGTGGGGGTCGCGGAGAGCGCGGGGTTGCCCGCTGGGCTCCCGCCTCGCCGGACCCCAGCCACGCCGACCTCCTGCCTCTCGCAGCCTCAGTGGCGACCTCTCCAGGCCGGGCCGGGCACGGCACTCGAGGCGAGCGCGGCAACCCCCGGTCGCTCTCCGAAGGCTCCCGCGCCCCCCGGGGCAGCTGGGCGGGGTGATGCCCTCGGTGATGGAGAAGCCGAGCGCGGGCTCCGGGATCCTGTCCCGCAGCCGGGCCAAGACGGCGCCCAACGGCGGACAGCCTCCCTCGGAGGATGACAGCAGCGAGGAGGAGCACTCGCACGGTGAGCCCCGCGGCCCAGGGTTAAAGGCCCCCCCCGCCCCCCGCGGACTCGGAGTGGGGGGCGGGGCGGGGAGGGGAGAGTGGCCGGCCGCTGGCGCGTTACACTGATGGTTCCTGCCCCCCTTGGCTGGAGCCGGTGCCGTGCTTCTCCCCGAAGCCTGGGGCTGCCGGCACGGAATCTGGGGCCTGGGCCCCTAGCTGCCCGCCCGCGCCCTGAGGGACTGGGCGTCCCTCAGCCTCCCACCCACAGGCTGGGCCCCTCATACCTGGCCACCTTGCAGGGGACTGAGGTCGGGCCGGGCAGGGTCTGGGAAGACACCACACCAAGCTGGGAAGCTCATGTGGTGGGGAGGAGCCTTGGATTCCTGCAGGGCTGTGGTCCAGGTCTAGGGGCAGCCCTCCAACCGCCCCCCACCCCCCGCCAGAACAAAGGGCTCTGCCTGGTCTGGGCTCTAAAACTGGCCCCTTCTCCTCGGTCCTCCCCTGAGCCCCCAGGCCCTCATAGGCTATGACTAGGCAGGCTCTCTTCCTATTCCAGTTCCTTGTATGGCCGAGGGTGACAGGGGGAAGATGAGGGGAGAGTGAGCCTCCTGGAAGGTGGGGGCCCTGGGTGCTCAGGAGGAACTCCAGGCCACCTCCCCCGCCACATCTCCCGCCCTCCCTGGAGCCCTGACTGCCTCCTCCTGGCTCCACAGACAGCATGATCCGCGTTGGAACCAATTACCAGGCTGTAATCCCCGAGTGCAAGCCTGGTGAGTGGCAGGGCAGGCTGCACAGGGAGGGGCGCCCAGGGCCCAGGGCTTGGCCCTAAGCCCCACCTAGGGGGAGCCCTTGGCTGGCGCCCACTGGAAGGACAGCCAGGCGGGCAGGCGGGGGTGGGTGGCCCCATGGCATGGCTAGCTTTCCTGCTCTGCCTTCCTGTCTGGGTCTCTGCCCCTCCTCCTTTCTGGGCCTCACCTCGCAGGCCCCATTGCTCTGCCGCCCTCTGGCCATGCGTCCAGGCCAGCGCCAGGAGGCTGCTGAGTGCCTCCCCTCCGCCTCTGCCTTTCAGAGAGCCCCGCACGCTACAGCAACAAGGAGCTGAAGGGGATGCTCGTGTGGTCGCCCAACCACTGTGTGTCGGATGCCAAGCGTGAGTGGGTGGGAGCCTGGGTTCATGCCAGTCTGCCCCAGAAGTGGGCTGGAGGCTGAGGTGTGGGTTCAACCCCTGCCCTGGGGCTCAGGCTTGGAGGCGGACCCCTGTGTGTGTGGGGGGGGGGCGGGGGGAGGGGGCAGGAGTAGGAGTTGTAATCCCTCATCCAAGGTCCGGCCCCACCCTCCCACAGTTGACAAGTACATTGCAATGGCCAAGGAGAAGCATGGCTACAACATTGAGCAGGTGAGCCTTGGCCCCACCGGGGTTTGGGTGGGGACCGGACAGTGCCGCGGTGGCTCAGACTGAGTTGTGCCCTCTCCCCGGCCAGGCACTGGGCATGCTCCTGTGGCATAAGCACGACGTGGAGAAGTCACTGGCCGACCTGGCCAACTTCACCCCGTTCCCCGACGAGTGGACCGTGGAGGACAAGGTGCTGTTTGAACAGGCCTTTGGCTTCCACGGCAAGTGCTTCCAGCGGATCCAGCAGATGGTAAAGCCCTCCACCCCCGCCACCGCTCCTCAGCCCCTCCTTCCTGAGGCGCCTGCCCGGGGCCCACACTCGGTGGCCCCAGCCTCTGGCGTTGCCCCTCCAGCTGCCCGACAAGCTGATCCCCAGCCTGGTGAAGTATTACTACTCCTGGAAGAAGACCCGGAGCCGGACCAGCGTGATGGACAGACAGGCTCGGCGGCTGGGGGGCCGAAAGGACAAAGAGAGGTGGGGCCCAGGGGCGAGCCAGGGTGGGGGGCCACGCGGAGCCCCTGGGGCCCTGCCCCGGCCTCACTCTTTCTCTCGCCCTGTGTCAGCAGTGATGAGCTCGAAGAGGGACGAGGAGCCGGGAGTGAGGGGGAGCCAGATGCCGGAGACCCCAAGAGAGAGGTGAGGCCTTAGGACTGGCCCGGCCCACTGGCCCGCCCTCTGCTTGGGCTCTGCGCCACCACCGGCCTCTCCTGTCTCCGGCAGCCTCTGCCCTCTCGGCCTCTGAATGCCCGCCCAGGGCCCGGGAAGAAGGAGGCCCAGGCCTCGCAGTATCGCCACCACCCACTGAGGACGCGGCGGCGCCCCCCCAAGGGCATGTACCTGAGCCCCGAGGGCCTCACTGCCGTGTCGGGAAGCCCAGACCTTGCCAACCTCACGCTTCGAGGCCTCGATTCCCAGCTCATCTCCCTCAAGCGTCAGGTGGGGCCCGAGAGAAGAAGGGACGGGCAGAGGGAGCCGTCGGCAGCTGGGAGTCATGACTGGGCAGCTGAGGTGTGAGGGAGACGGTGCCGGTGCCGAGCCTGCCTCTGCCCCTGCCTTGCCCCCTGGGCTGCTGGGTGACGGCATTCTCCTCCCACTGGTCTGTGGACAGGAGTGGAGCGCAGCGTCGCCCCTGCTGAGCGGCTGTGAGGGTGGAGGGAGCTAGTGGTGGGTGGCAGAGAGCTTTGTGGGAAGTGGCACTGGTGTGTGCAGAGCTGGAGCCCTGGCGAGGGCTGGTACTGACGGCCTCCCCGGCATGGAGAGCTTGATATCCCTTCATTGCCTGGCCTTCCAGGTGCAAAGCATGAAGCAGACCAATAGCAGCCTCCGCCAAGCCCTGGAGGGCGGCATTGACCCACTCCGCCCCCCTGAGGTGAGGCTGCTCTTGAGTTGGGGGACAGGAAGGGGTCCTCTCTGGAGGTGGGGCGGAAAGGGGCGTGCTGCTTGGAGAGCGGCGCCTCCATTTTTATGTTTTTGAGTGTAAAGGAGCTATCCCTTGCTCTTCAGGCCAACACCAAGTTCAACTCCCGCTGGACCACAGATGAGCAGCTCCTGGCTGTACAAGGTGGGTGCGACTTGGAGGGAAGGGGGGGGGGGCCCGGAATCCCTCCCCACCCTGGAGGGAGCTGGGCAGAGGGGAAGGGTCAGGAGGTAACTCATTTTGAGGTGTTCTCTCTGCTGCCCTGGGCCCTCGCAGCCATCCGCAGGTACGGCAGAGACTTCGGGGCTATCGCAGAGGTGATTGGGAACAAGACCCTGACGCAGGTGAAGACCTTTTTTGTGAGCTACCGGCGCCGCTTCAATCTGGAGGAGGTGCTGCAGGAATGGGAGGCCGAGCAGGATGGGGCCCCTGGAGCCCCGGTCCCCGTGGAGGAGGCTAGGAGAGGGGCTCCCTTGCCAGCCCCAGCCCTAGAGGAAGATGACGAGGTGAGAAGGGGTGAGAGAAACCCTTCAGAGAAGAGAGGAGAGGAACCGCCTACGTCCCCGGGTTGGGCTGAGGGTGTGGCGGCGCCCGGCTTCTCACTCTTGTCTTTCCTTTCAGGTCCAGATTACATCTGTCTCAACATCTGTGCCCCGACCCGTGCCCCCTGCGCCACCCCCCCCTCCACCTCCCACCTCCCTGTCCCAGCCGCCCCCACTGCTGAGGCCACCTTTGCCCACGGCTCCCACCCTGCTTCGCCAGCCGCCCCCACTCCAGCAGGGCCGCTTCCTCCAGCCCCGGCTGGCCCCCAACCAGCCCCCCCCACCTCTTATCCGCCCAGCTGTGGCTGCCTCCCGCCACAGTGCCCGCCCTGGCCCTCAGCCCCCACCCACCCTGATTGGAGCCCCCCTGGAGCCCCCAGCCCCCTCACTCTGAGCCCTGAAGCCCTCCACCCAGAGGCTCCAGAACACCTTTGCTGGATGTGTTGGGCACCCCTGGCTTCACTGACGACAGAAGGGACTAGAACTCTTGCCAGGTCTTTCAAAGACCCACAGCTGCTGACCATCTTGGGCAGACCAGCAGTTCTGACCCGTCTGGCAGCTGGCCCATCTCCCACAGCCCAACCGGGGTGGGGCTCAGGGCCCAGGGCCTCTGAGCTGGCCTGAGGGCACTGCTCTTCCTGGAGGGGCGCAGTGGCTGCCTCCTAGTCAGCTGGAGTTTGGCCTTTTGGCCCTAGCCTTTGTGTAGAGGGGGTCCTGATCGTAGCTTGGGGGGTGGGGGAGGACATTTTGGCCTGTTGGCGGTTCTTCCTCTTCCCTTCTTTTAGCAATAAGTCTGGGGTGAGGTAGGGAGGGGCTGGAGGGGGGAGGGGGCCGAGAGTCCCCTGGGGCTTGACAGCAGCTGAGACTTAAGGGGCAGCTCTCCCGGCTTTGGCCACACAAGAGGCCTCCAGGGAAGTGCTGAGCTCTGAGGGTGCCCACTTCACTCGCCACCTGAAAGCTTAGAGAAAGGAACAGATGCAGACATGGGTTTATTTTTCAATGTTTTTTAAAGAAATAAAACCTTCCAAGCTCACTGAGTCCTCTCTCCCTGTTGGTGTAAGGACCCTGGGCTTCCTGACTGCCATGAGGGTAGGGAGGCTGCGCCCCGCCCCACAGGAATCCATCCTCCTGCAGGAAGGCGGCTAGGCTGCGTCTTGCCCACAGGGACTGGGTCCCTGCCCAGTGGGGAGAATAAAAAGGAGGAGGTAGCTCAGATTCCAAACATTCTCTTTATTACGTGTTTGATCCAGAGGAGAAACGAAGTGCAGGAGTGGGGGGCTGGGTGGGGAGGGCCGCCTTGCCTGGGAGCCCCTGGCCACCATCCCCCCCTTGGGAGCCAAGCCATGCCCTCCCAGCCCCTCGGAGCACCAGGGCTGTTCCATAGGGGAGGAGGGGAGGAGGGGAGGAGGGAGCCCTTGGTCGGAGCCGAGCCCGAAGCTGGGCTTGGGGGCAGGAGGACTGAGGTTGGCGAGGCCCCTTCCTGGGACCCAAGGGCTTTAATTGCCAAGGAGCCTGGCCTGGGAGTGGGGGTGATGAGTAGGGGTGGAGTCATCATAAATCAAAAAAATAATAAAATAATAAAATAAAAAATAAAACCCATCACAAAAAATGTACAACTCAGGTGAGGGTAGGGGCAGCCTCTGTGCTGGACCCCTTCCCCCAATTTCTCAAGAACAGAAACAGCAGAGAAATAAATTAAGGGATGCAGCGGCCACCACCAGCCAAGCGCCCACCACCAGCCACTCCCACCCTGGCCACAGGTCAGCAAGCTGGGAGTGGCCTGGCCTGGCCCCCACCCAGTGGAGGGCAGAGGCCGGCCCTGCTGCCCTATCCGCCCCCGCCAGTGGCCTGCAGGCTCTGGGCAGTGTCTCCTGAGAGGAGGGGTGACAGTGTCAGGAAGAAAGGCAAGGCCAGAGATGAGTGGTGAGGGAAGTCACTGCTATGGAACTAGCTGGTGCCCAGATTAATGCCAATGACGGAGCCGTGGGGAGAGAAGAGCGGCGAGTGAGCGGCTTCGCTCTGCGCTTTCAGACAAAAGGCTCTCCCATAATGGAGAACGCCCAGCCCAGGCGGCCCCATGGGGCCCAGGAGCCCATCTGCCCAGCAGTCCCCTCCCCTATCCCAGCCCTAGGGTCAGCCCCGCCTTCTTCCCCGGGAGGGGGTGGGACAAGATGGCACAGACTTTTGAGGGGGGGACCAAGGTCCCCACAGCAGCTTGTGGAAGGAAATGCCCAGCTCTGGGAAGGGGGGCAGAGGATACAGTGTGGGGGGAGGCTGGAGCCCCACGCCTCGCTGCCAGCCCACCCACCTCAGGGCTGCACAGCACCCCCACCCCAGCCCCTAGCCCCCCAGGCTCCAGCCCAGGGGCCTGAGGTCAGGGGAAGGCCACCTCTGGTGGTTTGCTTGGAGGGGAGGGGGAGAGGGGAGAAGCCCGCAGTGGGCCTGGCGGAGGGCCTGACAGGGAGCTCCACCACTCTTGCCTGAGAGTGTTCCAGCCCTGAGCCACCCTCCCGGGAAACCCCACAGATCCAGTCTCGACTGTCCCAATGGGGCAGGGAGGAAAAATGGCCGCTGGGATTTTTTTTTTCTTTTTTCTTTTTGGTAATAAAAAAGTTCTTGGTTTAGGCGAAATACTCTGTGCAACCGCAGTACCGAGGGGAGCCCTGCCCCCACCCTCCCTTCCCTTACCTCCTGTGGGAGAGGGGGAGGGCGGCATCTGGGCAGGGTCAGCGTGGGGGAAGAACCATCTCCCATCCCCACAAACATGGAAGGAAAAACTGAGCAGGGCGGAGGGAGAAGCGCCAGCGGGGGAGACACGCCATCGTCTGCAGTCTCGCCCAGGTGGGCCGGAGCGGTGGGCCAGCAGCTAAGTCCAGCGGCCCGCCTCCGTCCCCCCCACTCCTGGCAGCCTGTTAAAGCTTCAGCTCGTTGGCTATTTTGGAGGCAATGTTTTTGAAGGCCATGGAGGTGCCCGATATCCGCTTAAACCGCACCCCGTTGAGGGAGAGCCGCGGCAGTTTGCACACCTCCATCTCCCACTGCACGAAGTCCTCGTGGCCCGGCGTGCCGTGCATGCACAGCAGCATGTACTTCTCGTGCAGCTCGTTCTGGCAGCTGTTGGCGTCCAGCACCTTGCGGATCTCCCGCATCATCTCGTTGGGCTCCATGGAGCTCGTGGTCTTCATGCTCCAGGTGAAGCGGAGCGAGCGCGGCTTGGCCTCCCGGGACTCCTCCTTGTCCTTGTCGCTGCCACCACCGCCCACCACGTGAGGTCTGCGGAGAGGCAGAGCCGCGTCAGGGGACCCAGGACCCACCCAGGGCACCACCCTGGCGCCAGGGACCCTGAGAGCAGAGCAGAGAGCAGCGGGCGGGCGAGAGGCGTGGGCAGTCCTGGCCTCCACCCGGGCAGAGGTGAGGAGCCAGGCAGAAGCCGCCACGGGCGGGGCAGGGGTACAGTCGTGCTCCCCTTTGAAGAGGGGAGGGCCAGGGAGGAATGGGGAGCCCGCTCCAGCCTGAATTCAGGGCTGGACACGGGAAGCACGGAGGCCCAGACAGGTGAGCAGGGCTCCGCCTTCCAGAGGCAGAAGGGCCCGCCCTGCGCTGGGGGTTCTCTGAGGAAAAGGGAAGCCTCAAGAGGGTGGCGAAGGGGTGGCAGGAGGAGAGGAGCGGGAGGTGGGGCAAGCCCGGAGGCCGGGGCAGGGCCGGTGCTGGCTCCAGCCCTCTCACCTGAGAGTCTCCACTCGATCTTTGCTTTCAGGTTCATTCAGGTTCCTCAAAAAACAGAGCGAGGGAGAGTTTAGTGCTGGGACTTCTCGCTCCTTCCACCGCCGCAGACCCAGGTGAGGCAGTCCAGGGAGGTGCCACCGAGGGCAGGCAGGACCCAGCCCTGAGGCCGCTTTCCAGTCACCTGGCAGGCCAACGTGGCTCTGCGGCACCTCACACCGGCAGCGCGTCCCTTTCCAACAGGGAGCCCGCCCCTCCCCACAGTCCCAGAGGAGTGTGCTGGGGAGGGAGGCTGTGGAGGTGCAGGCACCGCACCCAGCAGTCACCGGGCAGGCAGGGCCCTGGCCCACGGCCAGGCTGCTGTACGGGGGTCTTCTCAGAACCACAGGCCTCTGGGGGGAGGGGCTGGGAGCTCAGAGGGCCAAGCTCTGGAACTGCTTTGATGTGCTCAGGGGTGGTGCCTGGGGCCGGTGGGGAGGAGAAGGGCCCCAGACTAGCCCACCTCCCCCATTCTTTGATAACTCCCCTGCCTGCCAGGCTGCCAAGCCATCGGATTATACGGAAGAGAGGACGCAGGGCAGGGCCGGGCAGACACCTTGGGTGTGGGGAGAGGTCTGGCCCCGCTGAGCGGCTTCTCCAGCTCCGGGCTGGAAGATGGGTGCCTGGAGCTGGGAAAGTGGGGGTTGCAGAGGAGGGCAGGGTGTGAGGAGAGAGAGAGAGAGCAGCAGCACATGGAAAAGGAACACAGAGACATCAGACACACAGATGCGGACACGCGCACTGCGCGCCTGGAGCCTGGCTGCTCTCCGGCCACACCTGGCTCTTGCCCTGTGGGTGGAGGCGCCTGCAGGGCTGGCCCCCACATGAGTCAACAGCCAGCCATGCAGTGAAGAGCTGGGTGGGGTCGGGTAGGAGGAAGGGGAAAGCCTGAAGACCCTGTCTCGGCTGTTTCTCTGTCAGCTGGGGCACCAACGTGCCTACCAGGTGTCCTAGCACAGGGCCGGGCTGACAACCTTGGGAAACCTGGCCCTTGGTCTTCAGCTTGGTATTTGGCCCACCCAGGCCTCCAGAGAGGATGAGGAGGCCCCGGGGTGGGGACGGAGCCAGGATCCGGCCTAGGAAGGGAGATGCCCGAGGGAGGGGGATCTCCCCGTTTTGCCAGGGCCCTAGAACATCCCAGCTCCTGGCTCTTTGGAAGCCACAGGCCATGGCTGTGTCAGCCCAGAAGGGAGGCGGTTTGGTTCATTCAGATACTGCTGGAGGCAGCAGGTGTGCTGGGGGGTGGCCCGAGCTCTGCAGGAGCTGCCAGAGGGGTGCTGTGCCCTATTTGTGAGGCAAAGGCTCCTTGGGCCCAGCGGCGGCAGACTGTAGCCCTGGGACCCGAGTCCCTGCGGTACATCCAAAGTCCTGCCACCCCTGGGACAGGGGCAGAAGGTCACAGAGCCCAGAGGTTCGCAGGGACAGAGACAGGGAAGCCAGGAGACCCAGAATGAGAGACCATCCCAGGTGCACTGTCGACCTCGGCAGGGAGACCCTCTTGGGAGCGCATGCACAGACAGGGGAAGGGCCAGAACACAAACCCCATGTTCGAGACCAAAGACCAAAACCCAGAGGTGGGGTGGGGGAGGAGCCAATCTTAAAGGGAGAATTCCCTGAGAAGACCCCCTTGCTTGGGGATAGGCCCAGCATCTTCAAAGTCACCTGCCCGAGTGGGCAACTGTGGCCTCACGCGGCGGCCCAGCCCGCGCCGTCTTCATCCCTTTAAGATGGCAGAGGGCCACACAGATGTGGTTAGCAGACGGAGGGGGAGCAGGAGCCAGAAAAGGGGAGTTAGTGACAGAGGAGGACACGGACACAGGACACAGGACAGACACACACACACACAGTGGGCTCAACGCCTACCTTCTGGCAAACCTGAAAGACAGATTTCTAAAAAAACAAACAAAAAAAGACAAAATAAAAAAAGAAATAAAAAAACAAAAACAACAAGACGGTATGTGGATAAGCAGGTAGGGGTGGACTTTACAGGTTCAAGGGTCACCCCGTCTGTGGAAGAGCCGCTCAGCGAGACTAGAGTCCCAGGCACGGGATCTGCTCGCGCCCACCTGCAGCCCTGCACCTGAATTCCAGGGCTGGCCAGGGGCATGGCTTCTCTGTCTATTCCAGCTGAGCGGGCTGAAGCAGGAGGAAGGGCAGGCGCCTGCTCTCTCCGGCCTCCGGCTGCTTCCTGAGCTACACTGAGGGGGCAGAGGAAGGGTGGGATAGAGACAGGGACTATCCCAAGAGGCTAGATTGCTGGATGCACCTCAAGAATCAAAACTGTCCCTTTGGGGTGGTGGGGAGCCAGGTGTGGGAACCCTCATGAAGAGACTCCCCACCCTGGTTCCCACACAAGAAAATCAGCGCATCAGGCTGCGAGGGAGGAGGCCGCCCTGGGCCCCCACCAGCTGTTGCACTTACGGCCTTCATCCTGGCAACCCGGGGCCGGAGAGCATGGCTGTAGCAGAGGGAGTGGCTGCAGCGAGACCCAACCAACCACTGGGTTCGGGGAAAGGAGGTCAGAGGGGGCAGACAAGAGACCAGGAAAAACTCCTTGCTGGCCCAGCCTGGCTCAGGTCTCATGACTTTGCAGCTGCGTCACCAAATATAAGTTTCCATGGGAACCCAGGAGAAGAGGGGGCTTTTATTTTAGCATCTGAGTTCACACTCTCCTAGAGAGGAGGCGGCATCAGCATGGGCCATCTGCTCAGGCCAGAGAATGAGGTGTATGTATAAGGAGTTGGGGAGACCTAAGAGGGACAAGGAGGGTCTGGGCACCTGAGTTATTGACAAAGACCAATTTCGTAGGCTTCCAGAAGCCTCTTTTAACCCCAATTCCAGGTACCCCCATCCCACCCCAGGCAGGCAGGAAGGCCTGGCCTCACACTCTGCCACCTTAAGGCCCCTACTCACCTTCGTACAAACTTGGAGGTGAATTTGCTGAAAATGCTCCCGGAGGCCCCCCTCCGTCCCTGGCTGTTGCCAGACGGAGAGGCTGGGGTTACACCGTAGGGCAAGTTCTGCTGGTCCCGCACCTGCCGGAGCTGCCCAGCATGGAAGGTGCTCCGACTGGATACACCCCGGGGGAAATTAGTTCGGTCTGGGGCTCCTCCACTGCTGCTGATGTTGTGGGCGGAGGGGGAGGCGACAGGGACACGCTGGGGGGCTGTGCTGTGGGAAAAGAGGTGGGGGTGGGGAAATGCATCAGGGCCTGAGAAGCCATCACGGCCAAGCACCTGGAGCCCTGGTGGGAGCAGGGAAGGAAGACGCTGGGGCAGAGGCAGCCATCACAGAGGACACAGGAGGAGGGGTGTGGCCACTGAGGACACTGGGGAGGAGGACATCTAGGTGAGGTGGGAGGAATGGTTTGGGGGAGGGAGGGAGGCCAGGAGGGATACGTGTGTGGAGAGCAGTACAGGCTAGGGAGATGTGGCTCCTTGGGAGCTAGGCAGCTGGAACCTCGAGGGGACAAAGTTGACCAACCCTCAAGGGTGAGTCCCTGTGATGCTGACTGTTCCTGGGTCCTAAGGAAGTCCAGGAGGCTCAGAACCAAAAGGCTTCCTTCTGGAGCCTTGGGACGGCTTCGGGCATATCTGCTCTGAGGGGAGACTGCAGGAAAAGAGGGGGCATTAAGCCATTTTTTGTTCCTTCCACTTCCTGGCTGCAGGGGACAAAGCCATTTCTTGTGGCTAAGATACAAGAACAGAGCAGGACCAGGTGGGAAGAAACGGTTGGAGGCAGGGTAGGTGTAGGGCAGCAGGTGCACCAGCTGCCCCAGCACACTTGCCTGGGCCGCGGCACCTCACAGTTACTGTCCGTGGGGGGCAGCCCAGTGGCCTTGTTGGGGTGCACGGAGGCCGACATGGATTTCTGGTGCTGGCGGGGTCGGGCCGCAGAGACTGCGGCAGAAGCAGAAGCCGTGGAGGCCCGGGACCCTGGCATGGTTAGGCTAGGAGACAAAAGCAGCGGAGAGGCCTGGGTTAGGGGTGGGTGGGGCGGGAGGCTGGGTGAGGAAGCCAGGGCAGGAGGGAAGGGCCAGAGCTGGGAGCGCGGCAGGATGCAGGTCAGCCCGAGGAGCAGCAGCGGGACACCAGTCAGAGCTGAGTAAGGCGGAGCTGGGAGCGGAGGGCAGGGTGAGGAAAGCGAGGTGGTCCAGGGCCTGGGGAGGAAACCAAAGTGCAGGAAAGCCAAGGGGGCAACTGCCTCCAGCCACACTGGTCTCCTAGGAATTCTGAAAGCTGGGCTGCTTCCTCTCCAGAAAGAGCAGGGGTTGCTAAGGGGAGTCTTCCTTAGGCTCAGGAGAGGCGGAGCCAGGGACGCACAGTAAGAGATGCTGATGGTCAAGGAGCTGGGGGCTCTGCTCTCGGGCACAGCTGGGGTCACCTCTATGTGCACACCCCGCAGGTGGGCACCTCAGTTCTGCCCTGCCCTGCGCCTGGGGCCCCGGAACAAGCCTCAGCACCGAGGCCCAGAGGAGCGGGTTACCAGGCCCTGATGAGATGACCAGGGAGTCACACTGGGTCCACTGCAGGAGCGGTCGCAGGAGCACAGGGGAGGGGGAGGGGGAGGGGGAGGGGGAAGGGAGGAGGTCTAGAGTGTGGAAAGCTGGACTGGACAGAGCGACGGGACTCCAGGGAGCAGGGAGGGGAGTGGTGCCGCTGACAGAGGTCGCCGCCGTGAGAGGCGGCTCCTGGCCCGCCTGCTCACCTGTCTTTGCCATTCTGGATGGAGGCCTGGCCCAGGCTGGCCCTCTCCAAAAGCGGGGAATTCCTGCTTCGATTTGTGCTGGTGGAGAGGATGCTGTTCTGTGGGGAAGAGAGAACAAGGCTGTTACAGAGCCTGTTTCACTGGCAGGTCACAGCACCCCTTTCCCTCCACCTTCCCCCAAGAGCGGGCACGGGTCGGCAAACAGCGGCCTGCTTCTCCTGCGGGGGCTGGGCTTTCTAAGTGAGCAAAAGCGGCCCGGAGGAGAGGCCAGGTAGGCAGCCAAAGGGAGTGGGTCTGGACCAAGAGCTGCCTGGAGAGGACAGGCCGAGGGGGTGGGGAGGAAGGGCGGAGGGGGAGGAGGAGGATGGGAGGAGGCGACCAGGTAGCATGGCTCACCGTGGAGGGGGTAGGGGTGGTCTTCTTCCTCTCTAGGCCGGGCAGGGGGCTGGCAGGCACTTTGGCTGTGCTGCTGGCCTTCCGCCCTGACTCCCGGTCCTCCTCAGGCCGCTTGTTTTCCGCGTTGTTACTCTGAGTCTTCTTAGAGTAGGAATTTGAGGTGGGAATGGCAGGACCAGCTGCTGGGCCAGAGCGACAGTGGGAATGGGGAAGACGGGGCTCACAGCGTGCCCCCCCACGCCTGCTCTCCTGCGGTCTTGCCAGCAGTCAGCAAACACCACTCTCAGAGGCTGAGGGAAGGGACCTGCCCAAGGTCACGCTACTAGTAAGCGGCTAAATGGGGAGTAAAGCTCAGCTATGTCATCCAAAGTCCGAGAACTTGTGACCTCCCAGCAGAGGGTGGGTCCCCCACCTGCAACTTCCCAAAGCACTTACCCTGGTCGCTGAAGCGCCGCTGCTTGGGGTTGGCAGAGACGCTGCGCTGTACCTTGTGGGAGGGGGAAGGAGCACTGCTATTGGTCATGTCAGCTGAAGGCCTGGGCTTCAAGGTGATGGCATCGCCTTCCTGCTGCAAGAACAGAGAAGGGAGGGCAGAAGTCAGGCAGAGATCCACAAAGCCACCGGCGCTCCTATGACCAGGCCCCGCAAGGCCAATGTGCAACCGAACACTTGTGGAAACAGGTGCCCGACACAGACCCCAACAGGCACAGACAGACAGGACCCCACCTCCCACAAAGACCCCCACCTCACGGAGGGATACACACGCCCACAGGAACGCAGGTCCAGACACAGACCTCTCGCGTACCTCCTGGGCAGGCTAAGGGGAGAACCCAGAGAGGGAGCCCACCACCACCGGGGGGAGCAGGAGGGAGAGGCCATGAGTGCAGGTGGGGACACAGATGGAGACCAAGACCCCCATCCCACAGACCCCACGGACTCCGACATAAGACATGATGACCCAGATGCACAGACGAGAGGATGGACATACATGCACACAGCTACACGTATCCAGAAACAAGCACCAGGCAGAAGCAGCACAGACATGAGACTCTTCTAAGAAAAACACAGGGACCCTTACGTGCAGAGACCCAGAGATACACAATTCCCAAAACAAAGAGAGACAAATATGTGGAAACATTTCTAGAGGAACACAGAACTGACCCAGTCAGATGGACTGAGACCCAGTCTAACCAGGTCTGCTCACCCACATGGAAGCCCAGACCCAGCCCAGACCCCACCAGCTACCTACTCCTCACTGACGGAGGTCAGCGAGAGCAAAGAGCAGCAGACTCTGGCCACCAAAGCTGAGGCTTCAAATTCATCAGCAGAGGCAGCACACCCACTCAGACACGAGCTTCTGCCCTCAATGGGGTATGGAAACATGGGGGTGCCACGCCAGCAGGGCACCGGGGAGGGGCAGGGCACGTACCTCCGAGCTCTTGTAGCCGAGGAGCAGGTAGGTGGCCATCACCTCGTTGTACCGCTGGCCCACCAGCGAGTCCTGGATCTCTTCTCGTGTGTAGCCCATGGACACCATCAGCTCTGCACAGGGGGTACACAGTTAAGGCTGGTCCCGAGTCCTTGGCAGGCTCAACCTCACGGCCCAGCCGAGCCTCACCTGTCCGCCGGGGGTCCTTGTAGTCAGGGAGCGGCTCCACATAAGGCTTTAATTCATCATCTTCGTGACCCACATTCATCCATCGATCTTTCATGATTTGCTGGGGGATAAAGTGAAGGGGAAGGAGCCTCAGTGTGAAGGTTTCCTTGGGAACCCGGGACCTGGCGGCCAGCGGGGCCCTCAGCTGCTCACCTCTAAAGTGCCTCTCTTGCTGGGATTGAGAATGAGAAATTTCTTAAGCAGGTTTTCACAGTCTGTGGACATGTAGAACGGAATACGGTATTTTCCCCTCAGTACCCGCTCCCGCAGTTCCTGCAGGAGGGAAACGGAAATCACCCCAAAGCCAAGGGAAGAAACCTAGCATCCGGGCTCCTGAGAGCTTAGGACTGGCCAGGCAGCTAGAAATGCAATACAGCAGGAGGCAGAGAGCACGGACAGGCCCCGCCCCCCAAGCCCGAGGCCTGCGTCCTGAGTGCCCACAACTGGTCCCATCCCTGGAGGAGGACTGAGGTAGGTGACTGCCCTGGGTGCAGAAGACCTTTAGCTGCTACCTCTGCAAGCCCTTCTCTGAGGCTCTGGCGTGGGAGGTGTAGAGAGGTGGCAAAGGGGAGAGGTCGGGGTAAGACTGGAGGCTGCGAGAGGCAATGAGAAGTAATAACAATGATCTCAGCCTGCGCTTCACTCCACCTTGAGGTTCTGTCCATCAAACGGCAGGGATCCGCTGACCAGTGTGTACAGGATGACGCCCAGGCTCCACACGTCCACCTCGGGCCCGTCGTACTTCTTGCCCTGGAAGAGCTCTGGGGCCGCGTACGGGGGGCTCCCACAGAACGTGTCCAGCTTGTTCCCAAAGGTGAACTCATTGCTGAAACCAAAGTCTGCAATCTTGATGTTCATGTCGGCATCCAGGAGCAGGTTTTCTGCCTGAGAGGGAAGATGGAAACCGTCAGGGACCCGAGTGGACCCACGAAGGCACTGGGCAGAAGCTGAGGGGATGGGAAAGCCAACAGGACGCCCTCTCCAGGCTTAGGACCTTCTCCTCCAGCCCCAGGCAGGCCTTCCATCAGCTTAACAGGCGGGGCTGGAAGAGGGCAGCGCAGACTACTCCTCAATGGGCAGCCATGGGAGAGCTGGGATCTGAAGGCTCAGAGACGCTCGAGCTGTGAAAACTTCCATCAGGCGCAGGTTAACCACGGTCATGTCTGCCTCACATTCGAACCTCTCCATGCACATGCACTCTGCACAGCAGCTGTGCGGCAGGGTGAACGCAGTGAGCATTCTCCCTGCAGTCAGCCCTGGGCTGTTGGACGGCCGAGCAGAGTCTGGAGTGCCCCTGCCTGGCAACACTGGAGGGTGGTGGCCCAGAGCCTCTGCCCACTGCGGGAACAGGATCCTGCGTCTAGTCTGAGGCCTACATTAGAAGCAGACCAGGGGTTCCTCATTATCTCCAAAGCAGTAAAGGCTGGTGATGCCTTGAATGCTCAGACCTGATGGTCACGTCATGGTGAATGGAAGGGAACAACCTGCTCTCACTCAAAGGTGCAGGGGGAAGAGCACGCCTACCTTTTATTAAAAAATGTCTTTAATATATTTTTATTTATTTCAGAGAGGAAGGAAGAAGGAGAGAGAGATAGAAACATCAATGATTGCCGGGAGCCAGTCCATCCTTGCTGTTTCAAGGGACCTGGCATATATGGCATACTGTTCTTAATATGTTTGCTCACCTTCTTGGCACTATGTGTTTTAACCAAGGTCACCTCTCTGAGAAAGGTTGTTTCCCCAGGTAGGGATTTTCCCCTGAAGTTAGGGAGGGAATAAAACCCCTCAACTAAGTGCCAGGCGGGTAATTAATCACTTTAACTACGAACAATCATGCTTAAGCTACATAATCTTTACTCCCTGGAATGGAGATAAGAAACGCCCTAACCTTTGTAATAGAGATTGATAGGATTGAATCAACTGGTATAAATACAGATGTAACAAGACAGCAAGACTCAGAACTTAGAAGACAGAGCTTAGAACACAGAACTAAGAAGACAGAACCTACACAGAACCTACAGGCAGAAGAACTTCGCTGGAGAGAACATGGCAAAAGATCCTGGACAGAAACTGGCCTCAGAACCTAGAGACAGAACCTAGCGAGAGAACATGGCAAAAGATCCTGGACTGAACCTGACTACAGAAATTGGCAAGAGAACCTGACTAGAACCTGGTGACTGAACCTGGCTGGAGAACCTGGACAGAACCTGGCTGGAGAACCTAGCGAGGGAACATGGCTACAGTACCTGGCTGGAGAACCTGGAGAACCTGGCTAGAGAACCTAGACACAGAACTTGGCTGGAGATCCTAACCAGAACTTCGCTGGAGATCCAGAGCAGAACCTCTCTGGAGATCCAGACCAGAACTTGGCTGGAGATCCTGGCTAGAGATCCTGGCTAGGCTGCTGATCAACTGAATGCTGTCTCCGTGTCATTCCTTCTTCGCCGACTCCATCTACACCTTTGGGAACCCCTGGACCTGCTGGGGTTGGACCCCGGCAAATGATGAGAGAGAATCATGGATCAGCTGCCTCCTGCACGCCCCCAACTGGGGATCGAGCCTGTAACCTGGGCATGTGCCCTTGACCAGAATCAAACCTGGGACCCTTCAGTCCATAGGCCGACACTCTATCCGCTGAGCCAAACCGGCTAGGACAAGCACACCTACCTTTAAGTCTCTGTGAACAATAAACTTCTGGTGGCAGTACTGCACAGCAGACACTATCTGAAAGGAAGGAAGAAGGGTTAGTCCAGAGCCACCTGGGGGAGGCCACAGGAGCTGGCATAGCTGTGACCTTGGGATCTCATTCTAAGCTGCCACTCAGATAGCAAAGCCTGAAGGACCCTTCAAAGGCCACTTACAGACAGGTAGCCCCTCCCTGTATGCCAGACCCCAAAAGGCCAAGGTCAGACCCGTATTCCGGGAGGGAGTCACACCCACCTGGCGGAATTTGGCTCGAGCCTCTTTTTCTTTCATCCTGCCATGAGCCACGAGGTAATCAAACACCTCTCCTGCAAGAGACGGGCACAGCGCTGGGTCAGAGCTTGCTGGGGCCGGGCAGTGGGGCACAGAGGAGAGGCGGTGCCATACCTACCTCCACTGGCATACTCCATGACAAGGTAGAGAGTTTTTTCAGTCTCAATCACTTCAAATAATTTAACTACAAGAGAAAAGGCCAAGCCATGAGTCAAAAAAGTAGCAGGGGCCACATATTGAGCCCCAACATGTACAGGGGGCATCCTAGGGATGAAGACTCCCCCCCGCCCCCACCTCCTGCTTCCCAAGGACAAGTTCCTCTCAAAGCAGCCACGCTACTAAGGACAGCTCGGCGCTCGGGCAGAGCTGCACTGTGAGCTGGGCTTCCCCAGAGGCACCCCGAGGACTGCAGCCCCCAGAAGGCAGGGCCTAGGGGAGAAGGACAATACGCCAGGGAGCGGAGCCCTGATGTGGGGGAAAAGAATGGAGTGGCAACTGGTTCTCACCTATGTTGGGATGATTCAAAACCTTCATTATTCTTACTTCCCGGAATAGCTGAAAAGTAAAAGAGGGGTCATGTTTGCACACTGGCTCTCCCCAGGCCTCTCCAACAGAGGCACTGCTAGTAATCTTTTTCCAAAAAGAAAAAGATTCGGGCAAGGAAAAGAAACAGGGCAATGGTCTGCACCTTCCGTGCCCAGCCCTGAGGGCTGAGAACAGGTGAGAGGCGGAAGGGTCAGCGGGAGGGAAGCTGGGCTCGGAGGAGCTTCGGCACTGGGGCCAGCCGGCCACCCTGCTGCATCACCCAGATCCTGCCCCGCAGAGCAGAAGGGTTTCGGTTGGGTGCCTCTCAGGGAGGGACCGTGAACCTCTGTGCATGAATATTCAGAACTAAAGTTCAGGACAAAAGAGACTCCGGCTTGGTCTGTGTGAAGGGGAGTGCTGAAGGGGAGCCCGTCATCTGATTTCCAGAAGTCCGCGGGCCCTGCACCAGTGGGCAGGCCTCTCTCTCTGGGCCCCTGGGGTGGGGACAGGAGCCACTCCTATATATAGCTGATGCCAATTTTAATCAAATCCACCTCCACACACTCACGCTCTCTTTGTGAAACAAAACCAGGGACTCCAAACCATACATTTCCATAAAGAAAGATGACAGCACTGAACTCCATCCCCTCGCGGGGGCCCGCGGACTGGAGGTGGGGTTTCTGTAACTTCCGGGCCTCTCGTTTGCTTGGGGTGGAGGGTGGGTGAGGGCTGGAGTCTAGTTTGTGACACAAAGTGAACACATTTTTCCTTTCACGAAACCCCAGCACCTTCATGAGCTGGAAAGGGGAAGTCGAGGCAGGCTTCCCCTTCTCCAGGACCTGGTTCTGACCCTGGCACCCTTCTCTGGTCAGAGCCCAGGTTTCTCTTGCTTTCTTCCCTGGTCCAACTGCTGTTCTGGGTGAAGAAGCAAAAAATCCTGGACCCCACCTCAGGGGCAGTGATGGGAAGCAGCACTGAATGGGGCCCACAGGCAGCTGCCAGGGTCCTTCCCCCAAGGGTGCCCCTGGCCTGGAAGGGCGCTCCTGGGAGAGCAGGGAGTTTTCTGGGCTTTCTGGAACCCCGAGGGGCTAGCTTCTTCAATGATCGTCCTTTAGAGTCATTGCTGGATAAAATTTAAACAGAGTAATTTGGCCAGAATCAGACTGGCCTTGGTAACAGAGCTGTTAAAAGGCTTCTAAGATGGCTACATCTGTCTGGTACTGGTGCCTTCCAGCCAGGCAGGAAGAGGCAGGGAGAAGAGAGGTGGGAAGTAAGATGCCCGCTGGCGCTGGCCATCACAGTGACGGCAGGCTGGCCTGCTCCAGAGACCAAAGGGGCCCACCACGCCGGCGTCGACTCTGTGGGGTCTGAGCCAACAAGCGAAGAGGACTCTTTCCCTTCCTTCTGCAAAGCTCCAAGCAGGGGAGAACTCGTGATGACAACCATGTTTCCTTTGAACCAAAGAACCTTGAGGGGATCCCACGGGCAACAAAAAAGGAAAACACTTTGGTTTTGCCTGTCAGCATGTCAGGGCACCTCAACCCACGCGCTCAATTCCGAGAGCATCTCTACAACAGGCCTCAGTGGCCACGAGGTGGAAGGCACTAGGCTACTCCCGGTCAGAGACGGGAGCCGGGGCAGCCGGAGGATGAGACACAAAGGAGACCTGACTTGACCTGAAGGGGCAGCTTTCTGGGAGCCAGATGGGGGGCTTCCTCCTCCTCCATCCTGCCTGCCCCCCGAGCCCAGGATGGAAGGAGAGGGCAGCTTCCAGCGCCACGTCAACGGTCACTAGCACGCTGTCCCCTCTGCCACCGAAAGTCTCCTGTCCTGCCTCCTCCAGCGTCTTGTTCCTCGAGCAGGGGGGCCACCTGGAGGGTCCCCCACCAGCTAAAGGAGACCATGGCTTCCCGCTGTAAGTCAGGAGGGAAGGAGAAGCCAGCCTCGGCACATGACCCTGCGACTTTTAGCCAAGAGGAGCCTGGAGGTGAGCAGGAGAGCGGGGAGTCCCTGCCATCGTCCGCACTCCCTGCCACAGGTGTGAAACAAGTGCTGACTCTAAAGCCCGTCTTCAGTGTCCACTCCCTAACCCGCAGCTGGCACAGAGTCCAGGGGCAGGTCCCTGTGCTTCCAGAGTGACCCACCTTCATCACCCCAGGTCTTGGAATGCGTTTCTAGTGATGGCTACAGCATGAGTTTTGCGTAGGGCTGGCCAAAGGCCAACAGATAACAAGGTGCAGAAGTAGGTCAGATAGGTAGGCCAAGTGGCTGGGAGGGGCCAGAGAGGCCTCGACAGAGAGCGCCTGTGGCCAGGGAGCCCAGTCAGGAGTCAGCCCAGAGGATCAGCCAAAGCCCTACACGCAGCACAGTCCTGCAGAGGGACAGTGAGATGACCAGAGAGTTTACACTAGGGATTCAAGAGAAGATCCCAATGGGGTCAGTAGATCATGCCCCTTGGCGAGAGGTTAGAAAGGGAGGGCTGTCTGCTTACTTTCTGGAGGCTGGAGGAGTTCAGTTGAGTCTTGTCAATGATCTTCACAGCCACCTGAACATGAGACAAAAAGCCCAAGATTACCTATTTGACCAAACTAAACCCAGGACTCGAAGCGCCTTCCTCCTTCCTGTTTCCACCTCCTTTTTGTCCCATCCCTCTTGGCACTCCTGTTTGTTCAGATCACATTTCTGTCTAGTAAACAAGAGGATGGCTGTGGTAGTAGAGCCACCACTACCTATGGGGGTGCCAACAGTTGGGAGGTGCTGCCAGGCTCCCCACCCCAGCGCTCACCTCTTTCCCGGTCAGGATGTGCCGAGCCAGCTTCACCTTGGCGAAGTTGCCCTTGCCAATGGTCTTGAGGAGTCGATAGTTGCCGATGTGGGGCTGCTCGTCAGCAGAGGTGGCTGAGTTGCGGCCCCGCAGCATGTTGGGCTTACTGCTGGGCTTGGAGTCGAGGTGTCCCAAGGTGGGCTGCAGGGAGGGACAGCACCCTGTAAGTACACTGCCCTGCCAGCTCCCCGCATGCGCCCTGGTGCCTGTCACACCGGGAGAAGGCTGCATCTCCAAGGAGCAGCAGCAGCAGCAGAACCACTTCCGTGCACTCACTTTACATTAACCTTCCTCTTTCTCACTTTGCAGTGATCTGCTGTCTATCCCAACGGAGTGGAAGTTCAAGAAGACGTGTGTACACACTGTTACAGCCCAGCAACTAGACAGGCAGGGTTATGGTAGGTGCTCAATGAATTCTGTGTAATGAATTAACTGAACGGCAGGGTCTGAGCAAGGTAACAGTCTGCCCTTCTTAGCCACCCCACTGCTCAAATAAGGGTGAGGAAGCAGAAATAGCAGCAGCACTGAGCAGGTGTAGAAACACAACTCAGAAAGGTATGGTCCAGAGGAAGACATACGAAGACTGTACATTCCTCAAAGGGCTAACTAAACACAGAAATACTGCGACACAGCAATTCTACTCTTAGCTACACACCCAAGAGCAGTGGAAATGTATGTCCACACAAAAACTTTATATGCATGTTCATTCAAAACATCCCATATTCATAATAGCCAGAAAGTGGAAATGACACAGATGTGCATCAACTGGTGAACAGATAAACTGTGCAATAGCCACACCGTGCAATATTCACTGGCAATTTAAAAAAGTGTTCTGACACATGCAACAACACGAATGGACTTTGAAAACATGGCGCTGAGTGAACGAAGCCAGTCATAAAGGCCCACATATTGTATGATTCCACTTCTATGAAAAGTTCAGAATAGGCAAAGCCATGGAGACGGATAGCAGATTCGTCGAGGGCTGAGGGCTGAGGGCAGAAGAGGGTGGGGAGGTTGTGGTGATAGATGCATAGCTCTTTTAATAGTCCACTTTAATGGGTGACCTGTATGGTATGAGAATTATATCTCAGTAAAACTGTTCAGAGTCTGGTCCGAGTCTTGTCTAGAGTCCTGATTTATCTCTCAAAGAACACACGACATCATCAATCCAGCAAATGGGGCAAAGCTACTGCCAGGGCCTCCTCCCAGAACCATCCACGCTGCCTTTGGAAATTCAAGGAGATCGTCTGGAGGGGAGCAGGATGACCAGAGGAGTGAGTCAAAGTTCTTCCTCTCACAGCCCCTTCTGGCTGTAAGTGAAGCAAGCCCACAAACCACAGAGGAGAGGCATGACTTGCTACCACCAAGGAACTGTCCAGGGTTCCCGAGCGTCCCCAACCAGATGCTTTTCAGACAGAAAAACAACAACACAAAGTATCTGCTATGATGTTTCCCTTCTTCATTGTGTCAATGGAGGCTCTCCTTTCTCTCTGCATAGCAGTAGCTGCTGGCTGGTTTGGGGTGAGCTGCTTGGCTCAGATCCCAGAAGCACATGGGTTGAACCTTTTTAAAAAACGTATTTTTATTGATTTCAGAGAGGAAGCGAGAGGGAGAGGGAGATAGAAACATCAATGATGAGAGAGAATCATGGATCGGCCTTCTCCTGGGGATCAAGCCTGCAACACGGGCATGTGCCCTTGACTGGAATCAACCCAGGACCCTTCAGTCCGCAGGCTAACGCTCGGGTTGAACCTTTGAGGAGAAAGGATTTCATGTGTACAGTAGGCCGGAAAGGAGAGGCTCCTGGGCCTTTCAGGGCACCTTCTGTCTTCTGCAAGTCGAACTCCCCCAAGCCTTGCTGTGTCCCCCAGCCCACAGCGCTCTCTTGCCCTCTGGTGTCCAGACATCATGCAGCTCACATAAGCCTGGCTGGTCCTCAAACAGCATTTGCTAGGCCAGTAGATTTTCAAATACTTGTTCTTTCCCTCCAAAAGGGACTCTAAGATTTACACCCCTTGGAGAGAAGGGCATGTCGAGGCTCCACGGTACTTGCTCTGTCTACCGAAGGGCACACCAGGTCCCATTCAACAGGGTCCTGAGGGCCTGGCCTCCATGGCCCACTGCTTCTCAGCCCCATTTCCTGCAGGCGCTGCAAGACCACTACCAGGGCCCTTCCTCTGTCCCAGCTCCCACAAGAAGGTGGGTGGGCAAGTTCCTTGGCAACCTCTTCTTCACCTCCTGACTCTCATCACGCCCCTCTTTTCTGAGGGTAGGATCTGGCAGTCTCCACGTCCTCAAAATTTGGAATAGGGATTTAGCATCTACCTGAGAATTCGGGCCCTCTGCCCCTCGGGAGCCAAATATCAAGGACCCGTACCGCCCGTCTGTGCTCTGCCCATACCTCTTGGTGTTTCTACCCCCAGGGGCTGCTCTGCATGGCATAGCAGGACAGCACTTCCTGTCACGATGAGCTGAATGCTGGATGGACTTCAAGGAACAACAGTTACAAGAGGGGCTTAAGAGTATAGGGCCAGAGACAAACTGCCAGGGTTCAAATCCCAAACCTGCCACTTACTAACACCGGCTGACTTTATCATCATCAACACCATCCTTAAGAGGGAGAAGAGATTATCACAAAGGGAGAAGGAAAGCATCCAAAGATGAGTGGTGTGGGGTGACCCCACACCTGTGTCAGGAGACAGTCCGGTCGATGTCGCAGAGCTCTGTCCAACATCACTCGCTTCCACCCACCACCCACTGCATTAGCTTCCGTGTCGTACAGTGGATACACTATTCCCTACTTCACACTGGGCAGCTAAGAGAACACACACACACAATGCTTTATCCAACAATCAGGAAAGAGCAACTATTACTGACATTATTTTTAGTTCCCAAATACCACTGTTCTTAAAACCAGAGTCTTCTTGTCAACAAGACTTTGGCATCTAAGTCAAGTCCTCCTGAGCTGGCTGCAGCCCAGACGGAGGCTGGAAAGAGACGCTATGGTCCTCACCACTGGAAAGAGGTCACGGCTGAGCGCTGGCCACCACCCACCATGACTCCTGTTGCCGGCTGTCACCAGCACCCCTACTCTTCGCAGGAGAGACTGGACAGGGCAGCTGGGAAGGGCTGGCTCCACGCCGGGTATCCAGGACAGTAAAAGAGTGGAGATTCTGCTTGTCTAGGGCCCAGAGGAGCAGAGAGCACTGGTGTGTGCTCGTTGATCCCCTGACCCCAAAGTCACCCGCTCCCCTTTCAGGACTGAACCACCCAACTCTCAGGACTCAGTGTGTAGTTCTGCTCCTAACCCAGTGGTCGGCAAACTGCGGCTTGTGAGCCACATGCGGCTCTTGGGCCCCTTGAGTGTGGCTCTTCCACAAAATACCACGTGCGGGCGCACACATACAGTGCGATTGAAACTTCGTGGCCATGCGCAGAAGTCGGTTTTCGGAAGGAGATAGACGAAACAAGTGTACAAGACGAGTGTGGATGGGAGAGTTGGAAGGGGTCGACCTCGGCGAACGTACCTCAATCAGATGGAGGACGTTTTTAGCAAAGGCCGGCTTAGGAGGACCCTAATTAAGTTAATAACAATGTACCTACCTATATAGTTTAAGTTTAAAAAATTTGGCTCTCAAAAGAAATTTCAATCGTTGTACTGTTGTACTGTTGATATTTGGCTCTGTTGACTAATGAGTTTGCCGACCACTGTCCTAACCTCTTGGCCTCTTCTAAGTTGTAGTACGTCCCCCAGAGCAGGGAGGTGGAACCGGGTGAGGAGAGCCCACTGGGGAAAGTACAGAAACGAGGAATCTCCAGTAGAAAACTTTCTTGGACCCAGGCCCCCAGTGAAGAGGCTTCCAGGAGGCCAGAGAAGAGGTAAGAGAGTCCCTTCCCTGCTTCTGTCTCGGCCCATCCGCCTGGACCCACATCTCACCAACGGGTGGAGGGCTGAGGACTGGCGGCCCTTGCGGGCCAACCAAACAGGGTCTGGCTACAGCCACGCCCTCCCCTCTCCCTCTAGCCTCTTGCCCACAGGAAGACAAGGGGCAGCAGACATTCCTAAAGCTTTGGCTGACGCACAGCCCAGGCAGCTCCGTGGCTGAGGAAGCTGGTTGAAAGCAGACCCCATGGCGCTCAGACAGCCTTCAGACAGAAAAGGGAGTCACCCTTCGAGCCGTCCTTGGAGCCAAATGGCAGACCACGCCGGTTACCAAGCAGGCCTGGCGCAGGAGCAGGGCCTCAACAGCTGCAGCGTCCTCCAGAGAGGAGAGAACACAGGACGTGGGGATGAAAGGAAAAGAGCCTTCCATTCAGTGGGCCTTCCACCTGGGATCCCAGCCTGGCCTAGGCGGCACCAGGCTGGCCCGGAAGACAGCCTCCACCCCAGAGGCCGGGCGCTGACTCAGGTAGGCAGGGCCCCTTCCCTGGGGCTGGAGGCTCCTACCACCAGTTCTTCCCCAGGAAAGCTCCGCTCTGGGCTCTGCATTCAAGTGTCCCGAGGCTTCCGGGAAGGGACCAAGCTGGGAGGGTGACAAGCAGGCACTCCCTGGCCAGGACAGAGCAAGCCGGGCACTGTGGAGTGGAGGGAGAAAGTGCCCCTTGGCACTAGCCCCGGGCGACCACCCGGATGCAATCTCCCTCACTGTCGTGGCCGTGAGCCCGCCCTGGGCCTCGGCCCCACCACCCCTACCACTCACTCTGGCCGAGTCTGCGGACTCGATCGTAGGGGAGACTCTTCTGTTGGTGGGTGCTCTTCCTGTCCTGGCCAATGCCTCTTCACCTTCCCATGAATCTCACTACAGTGCTAGCAGTTCTTCAAAGAGCCCGTGTTTGGGTGGGAGGCAAAGAAGAGGAAAGGGCAACCCAGAGCAAAAAAAAAAAAAAAAAAAAAGAGGAAAACATACCCGGCTGGAGAAGGGGACAAGGACTACCAGCAACTTCCATCCAGCAGAGCCACAGCAGAACCTGTCAGGCAGCGAGGGCAAAGTACAGAGGCCGGGAAGAGCCAGGCCCAGGGCGGGGGCGCTCCGCCAGCCACCCTTACTCAGCCGAAGCAGGCGACACCTTCCACCACCTCCTCAGTGAAAAGCAGCAAAGCAGCCAGGCCCAGCGGCTCCTGCCTGGGAACCTGGACTATGTCGCAACCGAAACTACCACTAGCAGAGAGCCCGGGCTTGGCAAGGAGAGCAGCGGGGACGAGCCGGCGGCTTCTTGCGGGCCAGGCCCTCGTAGCCAGGAAATACAGACAGCTCAGGACACGACACCAGGAGCAAGGTGGGAGGAAAGGGGCAGGAGGGGACCAGGAAGGAGGGAGACTAAGAGAGAAAGAGGCGGGTTTAGATCAACTTCCTTCTCCCTTCCCCTCCCCCTCACCGGAAGTGGCTGCCCCACCCTCCCCAAGGTGCTTTGCTGGGTAACAGCTGGGAGAGGGTGAGGAGGAGACTCACTCTAGCCAGGGCTGTCATAAAGTCCTTATCGCACCTGCGGCAGGTGGGACCTGGGAAAGGGCTGAAGTCGGAGGCAGGGTAGAGAGGAGTATGTGAATCAGACACGCTGACCCAGAGGGGGCAAGACCAGCAAACCACCCACCAAGAACAAGGCTGGGGGACAGGTGGCAGAGTCCAGCTATCCAGCAGTGGCAGATGGACCCTTAGTCCACAAAAAGCAGTGTTTAGCCTTAGAAAAATGCATGTGACTTACACGTAAAATATCTTGGACAAATTTCAGGGGGTCCAGGGATCCAGTGAAGCCCTTTAGAGGTCTTCGGGTTCTAAATTTTACCCAAAGGCTGAAGAATGAAATGTCCCTCTGAGTCCCTTCCAACCCTGTTTCTGGGAATCTATTCCTAAGTTCCCACCAACCTCCAGCCCCTCATCTCCTGCCCCCTTGCGCGCGCGCGTACACACACACACACACACACACACACACACACACAACAAGGCTGCTCTCTACAAGCTCCTAGGGCAGTGATGGTGAACCTTTTGAGCTCTGCGTGTCAGCATTTTGAAAATCCCTAACTTAACTCTCTCCGTGTCACATATAGAAATTTTTTGATATTTGTAACCATAGTAAAACAAAGACATATTTTTGATATTTATTTTATATATTTAAATGCCATTTAACAAAGAAAAATCAACCAAAAAAATGAATTTGCGTGTCACCTCTGACACGCATGTCATAGGTTCGCCATCACTGTCCTAGGGCCCGGGGGCAGCCCTTCCTCACACCTTCCTCCTGCAAAGCCCCCGTTGACCTTGTCTGTGCTCTGTGTTCTGATCCTGACCTTTCTTCTGGCTCGCCATCTCCTTCCCGTTCATTCCACTACCCTAGGCTAGGATCCTTCCCATGAAACAACACCCTAAAGACCCCATGCTGGTCGGCCATAATCCCCTCGGTGACCTCCCACACCTGAGCACAGACACCTGAAGATCACGCTACTTCAGCGTTTGTCTTACACATGAGATCAGGCATTTCTGATAGCAATGTCTGCCAGCAAGCACTGCTTGTGTTCACACCAGAGGCCGACGGGGTAGGCAGGGCCCGCACTTTACAGATGAGACACTGAAGCACAGGACTGAAGAGACTTGCCCAGGCAGAGCTGGGACTGAGCCCAGGGCGTCTGTGCCCACTTGAGTGCTCTGCTGTCCCCTCTACCAGCCATCAACCCTTCTTGATGCCTAATCTGCTTTTACTTCCCCCCAAAAGGTAAGTCCCTGGCTCTTCCTCCAGACCAGAGAGGTGAAGAGGTGAAGATGCAAGGAAGGTGCTGGGACCACAGGAAGGCCACTGCCTGGTAAGGTCAGCAGTGGAGGGCTGTTTTAAAGGCCTCCCAGGTGGTCCCCTAAGTGGACCACTCCTTTCCAAAGTGGGCCCTGCCCTGGACCGTGGGCTCAGGCTGGCCTGGGACCACCTGCCCTTTACTCAGAAGCGACTGGAAGGAGGTTTCCTCAGTCCTATTTGCCGGGCAGGAAGGGGCTTTCTGTACTGAGGAAGTACCAAGCACTGACCTCAGAGAGGCTGGGACAGACGGGGTAGGACTAAGCTGCAAAGTCACACGGCCCTGGCAAGTCACTAGCTCTCTAACCCTTCCTCCTTCACTGCATCCAAGCGCTTTCTTTGCATCCTTTGATCCTGAATAACTGTCACTCTCAACTGCCAGGAGGTAATAAACCAGTGGAGCATTCTGGGTAGGAGATCTTGTAAAGCTGTGGTGAGCACTGACCAGTGGGGAAGCTGGATGCAACTCCCACGCCCCTGAAGCTAACGTGATGGCTGCACCTGGGGGACCCCTTTCCTTAATACCCCATTGCAGAGAGGAGGGGAAGCTGTGGCAAACAGTCAAAGGGCCCCTCCTTTCTCCAGCCAGGGCAGTGCCTCCCTGACAAAGGACACAAGCAGAGCCTGAAACTGAAGCAAAGGCAGCATCTTTAACGCCCTGGGCGGCAAGCCTCATCCCCAGCCAGGGTGACCAGCACTGCAGCCTGGGCCACGAGGGGAGCAGCCTGCGGGCCTCAAAGCAGCCACAGCCGAAGCCAGGGCCTGCCTGGGAAGTCCAGCAGGCAAGAGCTGACCTGGCATGAGATCAGACTGAGCCACCTCCAGCTCACCCCCCCCTAGTCCACTGAAGCCACAATACAATGAGCACCCCTCAACGTCCTGTCATCAGAGTCGCTTGAAACACTGGTGGAGTCCACCGAGGGAGTGCTATCTCATTCCCCAACTACTGCTGTCGCTTCAGCAAACCTTTGCTGAGTGCCTACCTCTGGAGCCAGGGCCATTGCAAAGCTCAGAGACCTGGTTCCCGCCTTCTAGAACTTAGGGAGGGGACTGCACCTTAGACTCACTGCAGCCTCTCTGCCTGCTGCATTATGGGAGGAGCGGCTCTGGAGAGAGACAGACTCGAGTGGGAGGGAGTCCTGCCTTTGGTCCTTACCAGCTGATGAGCAAGATGACTTGCCTTCTCTTAGTCTGTGTCCTCACCTGGGACACGAGGCCACTGGCTGCCCACACTCACAGGATCAGCGCGGCGAGGACATGGTGCTGACTGGGCCATGGCGCCTGTACACGGTAAGGTCTCAACAATTTCTTTACTTTCAGGTAGGACTGTTCTTCTCATCTCAAGGGGTTCTCTGAGCCCTAAGAAGAGCTTTAATCTCCAAGATCTTGACTACAAGTACCAGAGTAGCAAAGCTGGTATTCCTTCTAGAATCAAGTCATAATTCTACCACGGCTGGGCTGTCACGCAAAGACCCTTTCCTAACACGAAACCACTCCTGCCAAGACGAGTGGGTGAGCGAGAAGGCACCCATCTCTGCCCCCGAATAGCCCAGAGGAGGACGGAGGGGTGCCTGTTCTTCCCTTCCTCGTCAGTTCCTTAACTCCTTCCAGACAAGGCCCAAGAAACAGCCACAGACCCGTACCACATGGTGCCAAGGGCTGGGGGAAGCTCACATTGCCAGCCTCACACTCCATTCAGCTCCTCCCGTACCAGTGGGTTACTGTAACCATGGAGACCAACAAGTTCCTCCATATCACAGGAGAGCCAGCCTGCCAGCAGCCCGGGCTCTGGGGGAGGCAGAAGGCAGCCTGCAGCAGAAAGGTTTGGCTCATTCCACAGAGGATTGTGGGGAGCTCATGGAGACTAACCAGTGCAGCTGAGGTGCCTGGGCCTCCCTCGAACTTCCTTTTCTTTGCAAGTAATTCGTGTTTTTAGCACACTGCCTGCCTGCATCTAGTGTGGGAGGGGAGGACGTCCTCTGGAGTTAGCCCTGTGGTGGGACCCCAGCTACCGCCCTGGGGCAGGTAGGAAAGGGATCTGAGCTATGGTAGGAAGAGCTACCACTGATACTCACTAAAGCACAGCACCAGCTACCACATAATGCCTTCCTTTAAGTGGTCCAGGTAAGTCAGCCCTCTCAATCCCTTTTGTTTTAAGAATTATCAAGATGCCTTCTCAGTTGCAAGTGATCTCCCCCACTCTGGACTCTCACACCATCCTATCTGTACCCATTTGTTGCTTCTGACTTTGTGTTTCCATGAGCTCTGAGTGATCAAGACAATGTCTTGCTCACTTCTGTATGCGCTTAGTGCCTAACAGTGCCTGCACCGAGCTGGCCCGTGTTAAAATACAGTGGAACCTCGTTTCTCAAACTTAATTATTTCCAGAAGGCTATTCAAAAACCGAATCATTTTTTCCCATTAGAAATAATGTAAATTGAATTAATTCGTCCCCCAAATGACTCCCTGTTTTAACCTTTTGTATATATAGTACATGTCTAATCTATAAATAAACACTTTAAAAACAAAAAGGACATGAAATATAAAAGAAAATTTAATCAAAAGGAAATGTACAATAAAAATGAAAATTTAATAATTATAATAAGCAGCTACAAAAGTAAAAAAAAAAAACAACCACACACACAAAAATATTCACAGCACAATATCCCGAGATGCCAACCGTGGTAAACTGGCTCATACTCGGGCTTCCTCTTCTCTGTCGCCTGAGACTTGTGACTGGTCATACAGCTTTCATGAAAGGGTTGTCAGGTTGAGAAGCGAATTGTTCGAGATGGGAGACATTTGAGAACCGAGGTTTGACTATACTTACCAAATCAAAGTGGTTCAACTTTTTGGCCTTGAAGTCACCCTACCCCTCTGTCCCCCAGGAGAAAAGACAAGGGCAGAGAAAAGAAGATCAAAACCTCTTGCCACAAAACCCCTTCCCCCTCTTTCAGGATATCTGTTGCCCTGTGAAGTGGCTTGGTTACTGTCTGCCCTTCCCACTATACTATTCTACAAAGGGAGGGACCCTGGTCTGTCTAATTCATGGCCCACAACAACGCTTAAGCACATGGCGGAAGTATTCAACAAGGTACTGCACAAACAAATGTGTAAAAACGAGTGAGAAAACATGTTAGGACGTCACCAGTGTACTCTGCAGGCAGCTTCCAAGGGGCAGCGAGTGCGCGATCCCCTCTCCCGTGGACAGATGACAACTATGGAGTGTCTGTTCCGCCAACAGCCTCCTCAGGTGGGCATAAGGCCTTGTGCTTCCTCCTAACACAAAGCTCAAGGCAATCTGGAGACAGATTCAGATACAGATACAGGCACAGCCCAGAACCAGCAGCACCCCCCTCCTCCAGTCTCTGCCCCCCTCAATCAAGCCCAAACTCTCCTTTCATCACAGAGGGGGAACCCTCTCCTCCAAACTTCCTGCTGCCCAACCACCACCAGGCTCTCTCACTTCAGACAGTTCTCTCTGCTTCTAACTCAATCCTTCCACGGCTTTGCTATTAGGACCACTGTGTCCTGCTGTGACAAGGCAGTGCTGCTGGAGCCATTCTAAGAGGTACAGATTTGGGAAAGCAACAGGGACTTGGAGGAAACATTTATTTACTGTTTGCCACACTGAGAGCTCTGCTTTAAAATTTCTTCCTTGAATCAACGTACTGATTGTAAGGCCCGAGATGGCCAAAAAATGTCACCTATACACACCTGCCTCCGAGTCCTGCTACACAAATCAGCAACCACACCCTGCCCCCTGCCCCTCCCCCCTCCTCAAACTGCCTCCTAGTACAGAAAAGCAAAGGAACTAAAAACAGCAGCTGGGGAGCGCAGTTGACTCACCCAGCATAATCATCTCCTCCAGAATCTCCCATCTTCTCCTAGGGTTTTTGCCAACACAAAGTAAAAGAGAAGCACGAGATCTTAAAACACACACAAAAAACAAAAAACAAAAACCTCTCAGCATTGATGCAACAGCCTTGCTACCCGGGTGCCGATTTCACCCTTTGTCTGCCCTTTCCAATGTGTTTCCTAAACCATTCATGCTGAGCCGGGAGCAGACCCAGCCCCGCGCTGGGACAAGGGCCTTCGGGGTCCCACCCAGTCCGGCACCTCCTACACTGCGAGGTGCTGAATAAAGCAAGTGCCCCTTCCCACTGCATCTCCGTCTGGAAGTGGGACAAATATTGCTGTCCTCCTCCTCCAGTTTCAAAGAGGGAGGTCAAGGAGGAGGAAAAGTCAGAAAAACACTGGGACAAAGTTGGCTGCCCCAGAAGTCACCATGGCCAGAGGTCAGAGCTGAAGCAGAAGGAAAGACACCACCTGAGGCCATCGCCGCACTCGCGCCTGGGACTGTCCCCACCTAGCTGGGCTACAGTGCGGCTGCTCCACTGTGACCAACAGAAACTCAACGGCTGGTCTTTCCGCACATCCGACCGGGCTGCTCCTGCTCAGGCAGAGGTGCTCGCTGCCTCCCACCGCAGAACATGACAAACCAAGCAGGCGAGGGCACCGGTGCCCAGTGCTACCTGCAACGGGTCAACTCGGTCAGAATGGAGAGTTCACTCTCACCTGGCCAGCAGAACAGTCCCGGGAAGTGAGTACAGCTCTCCGGCAAGCTTTGTGGGGAGGAAGTGGTGTGTGTGTTTCTTTTGGTCATTGTCATTTGCATACAGCAGGGCCATTTTTGTGATAGATGGTGCCGTGACTACAAAGTATTGAGGACACTTCCATAAGCACATGCAAATCTCTTGCAGCTACCAAAGAAATCCCCAGCTTGCCAAGAGTTCTGCTCTGAGAAGGAACTATTGACCCATAGAAACGTGTTAGAAACAGAGGCTGTGTCCTCAGGCCAGCCCGTGAGGGCCCACCATTGTGGCTGAATAGTTGATTAACCATATTTAAGATCTTAACCACAGTCCACAGCAGGGCAATGAGTTCTGTGTTCCCCATGGAACCTAGGAACTTTTTTTGTTCTGCAAGCAGCATGGGCAGCAGAAATGGGGCTCCCTAAACTTCAAAACCTGGGTGACAGCTTGAAACAAGAGGACTTGAGGTAAAAGAGGGTTACTTTGAAGTATTTGGGGTGGCTGAGCAGGGCAAAAGGTCTAAGGCAGCGGTTTCCAACATGGGGCACACGCCCCACAGGGGGGCAATTTGATTTTTAAGGGGGGCAATTCGAAAATGAGTTATTCACAGTAAACTTTTTGCATTTCTTATGGTCCTAGAGGCCTCATACATATTATATAAGTATGTATTGTGACATATTTATGCATTTCAGTTCTCTATTATGTTTTGAAACTATTTTCTATTTTTTTCATATTATGATTATTTTTTAAAACAATTTCTTGATGATTTCTTCTCAGCACTTCAGCTGTCCTTTTGTCCTTTTATTTTTCTCTCTCATGGATGCCATGTTCTTTGGAAGCTTGTTTAGACCAAGTTCATGGCCTTTGAGGCTTCCTCCACGTGAATAGCTCACTTTTTGAATGAGAATTATACGTCACAGGGGGCATCAGGTAGAGATGCTTAGGTGCGGCATGGCCAAAATAAGGTTGGGAACCACTGGGCTAAGGCGATATGAACCAGGTGGAGATGAGGAATGAGGCTGGAGAAAAGGGACCGTGAGTGGATAGTGCCTTGCAGGAGAGAAGGGCTAAGCAAGGAGCCGGGAAGAACTTCCAGCAGAGGGAGAAGGAAAGGGAGCCTGGGCAGTCCCCTGACGCATCAACGAGCAAATGCTCTTTAGAACAGTCTCCCTGCTTGGCAACTGAAGCGGGACATGCCTCATATCCACCTCACCAGGCCCGTCACTGCTACTGCGGTCTTGACCCTGGGCCAAGGGCAGACTGCCGGACCCTATTGCTAAGGGGCCACAGGGGCAGGTGCCTTGGCTAGCTGGGCAGATCAGTGGTCAGAAGAGAAGACCGGAAAACACAGCTTCTCAGTCAGACTGAGTACATGTCGGCTTCTGGCTTTAGGCCTAGGTTGCCCCCAAAGCCATACACTGTTGTTCATTTTTGGTGACAATGACAGTCCTACTTCAGGGTGCCCTAGTTGTCTAGGCACTCGGCCTAGGAGTAGAGTATGGTAAAAGAGATGACAGCCATTTTCCATTACAAGTGTCTTCTTAAAAAGCACCTTTTAGCCTGGCCGGCGTGGCTCAGTGGTTGAAGGTCGACCTGTGAACTAGGAAGTCACGGATCAATTCCTGTTCTGAGCACATGCCCAGGTTGTGGGCTCGATCCCCAGTGTGGGGCATGCAGGAGGCAGCCGATCCATGATTCTCGTCATTGATGTTTCTGTTTCTCTCTTTCCCTCTCCATTCCTCTCTGAAATCAATAAACACATATTAAAAAATAAATAAAAAGCACGTTTTACCGTTAATTCATCTTTTTGGAGAGTCCTAGGAAGAAAGTCTCTTGGAGAAGGGAGTGTCTGGAAAAGGCCGGCTAAGCCCTGGCCAAGGCATCAGGGAGGCGTGGGCTGGAGGGTCTGAGGATTCCGACCTCTGTGATCTGAAGCTGGGAGTGGGGCTCTGTACACATCAGCTCATGAACTAGGACCACAAATGAACAGATGGTGGGGGTGGGAAGAGGGCTACTTTGGGGCATTGTTAGATGCACTATCACACCGACTGCAGACAAGAGCAGGCTGGCTGTTCTGAAGGAGGCAGGCAGCCAAGTCTGTAGCTCTTCACCTCCAAAGAGGGCAGGGAAGAAAGGGTGGCTACAAAAGGAACACAGATCTTCCCCAACAAATCCTGAAGGGTAGCTCTACTTGCCAACAGGCATGGTGGCCTAAAGAAAGACCTGAAGACGGAGAGAAAAACACCACCCAGACAGCTCCGGCTGGAAGACTCTAATTGGGCAGCAGGAAGCCACTGCTGCCCATTCTGCTGTTCTGTCTAGTCCGTACAGCCACCAACAAAGACCCCAAGACATAAAGGGGTCTCTACCAAGAGAAAACAGATTTTTAAAAGTGAGAAATTGCTGTATATCCAACACCATCCAAAACACTCAGAACAATGCCTGACATATATTAAATGCTCATGACATACTGGCTATTATTGTAATAACTCCAGATGCTTTCCTAACTTACTCTGTAGGGTGCCAGAAAAAGATATGGGGAGGGAGGTGGATTATAAAAAAAGGCTTTGGGCTTTCCCTTATTTACCCAATGATCACCACAAACGCTCTATACATGTAAAAAGAGATGGACCTTTTGAACTGGCCTAGAGCTCCAGGGTCAAAGGCCAAGTTCTATTCGCACCGCTCGTACTTGAGCCTGGGTTTCTTGCAGAACCAGAAAAAGTCTCCAGCAGCTAACATGTCTTATCCCCTCCATAAAAGTCCACTCTACTCTCCCCCGATAAAAACACTTGAAACATACACACCCCACCCTAGGAAAATCCAGAGTATACAACACAGTTCTTGAGACATACAAGAGTTTCTAGGTAGAGGGATCTAGAAACTGCAAATCAGTGTCACAGTGGGAAATGTGACTCGCATTTAAGAAACACACACACACACACACACACACACACACACAGTGTGGCTAGAGTCTCCGATTGTTATGTGCTGAAGAGCACTGCCTCTTCAGCTGTGAGGGGGGGAAACGTGTGTGTGTGTGTGTGTGTGTGTGTGTGTGTGTGTGGTGAGAATTGAGCTCCACTTCCACCTCCCGAGTGTCTCTGGGTGGAGACTCTTCCATGGCAGCCAGGCTCCCACTGCCAGCTGTCCTCCAGGCAACACAACAAGAGCACCGTTTGGGAAGGTGGGATTTTTGGTGTTGGGTTTTGTATCCCATGAACTGGCATACACGCATCTGTCTCGGGGCAGTTTCCTGAAACAGCTGCATGCCCTGGCCCCGGCCCCTCCAGACAGGATGTGAGAGACAGGAGAAAGAGAAATGAGATGCCAGGAGTCGAAATGCAGGGACAAAAGGCAACAGGGAAGGAAACTGTCTTCTCCGCATTCCTGTCAATGGCAGCTGACTTTTCCTGCCTGGCCCTCACTGAGGACCACACGCCCTAGCACTCCCCTTCCTTGGCAGACCCCGGCTTCCTCCTGGCATCTCCCTTCGCCCTGACAGCTCTACCCCATCAAGTGCCTGTGTATCTACAGCTGATGCTGGTTACCCCATGAAGAGATAACCAAGGTCATGGGAGCTGGCCTGACACGTTCTGCTGTACTTGTTTATAGGCAAGAGGATTAAAACAACCTGTCAGCGGAGGGGAGGGGGCAAACCCTGTACACAGGGCAAGCACTGGGAACACAGCACAGAGGCCTTCCGCCAAGAAATCTTTTGCTCAAATATAAAGCAGAAAGCTCTCACCAAACACCAAACCAGCTAACTATGCCAAATACCACTTATGATCCAGTGACCTTGAGGCACTGTTCAACTTTTTCCATGTTCTTTGTAGGAAAGGTTTGGGTTTGTTAGCGGCTGGGAGAGAATACAGGGATGAGCAACACAAACCAAAAAAATGAGTGCCCGAGCAAAGCTTTCCTGGCCCACCACGGGATGTGATGAGAGCTGAAGAAGGGAGTGTTCAGGGCGTATTCGGATAAAAAAAGCACTCGGCTCCCAGATGCCCAAATGCCCAGTCCGAAGTCCAACCACCAAAACGGAACTTCCTGTGGCCACTTCTTGCCCCCTTCAGTCAGACCTGGGAGACAAACTGGGTCCAGCTCTAGGGCAGAGGTGCTCAGGCAGCAGCGAGCCGAGACCAGGTCAGGGTGTCCTCTCTAACCAGAGGGTCAATCTGACAATGACGGCACTAGCGAGAGACCCAGCAACAGGGGAAGGTGGTCAGCACCCGAGCCGGTGGCTCCGGGCAGCTAGGCTCTCCCCAGCAGGCCGCGGTGCTGGGCCTGGCTCTGCAAAACCGCCCGTCACAGGCCCTGAACTCCGAATGCCCCCTCGCAGCAAGCTTGGGCTGCTCTGCTCTGGTCTGTGCTGTAGGCGCTCCAGCCTCAGCAGCACGAGGCTGTTTCCATGTGGGTGTTCCCGGGCTGGCCGAAGAGGTCAGCAGAAGAGGGTGAGGGTGTCCCTTCTCTAGCCAGCCAGCGGGGGAACATGATCCACCCGCTGGCCACCTGTGCTCCCCTCCCCAGCATCCCCTTTCTAACAACAGAGCAGCTACCACTACCCTCACCTTCCTAAGAAACCTGAAGGCAGTCAGTCCAGCTTAGAAACGAAAGCGACTGGCTCAGAAAAAAGGGGACATTGTGCTGTAGGAGATTCCAGGAATAAACTCCCGACCACCCACCAAGCGCCTCTGAAGGGCAGGCGTATTTAGAAGTGCTTTCCGTCCAAGTCTTAAGGAACAAGGTGGCTTAGGCACACACATACCTGGCTGGGTCACCACCTCCCCTACAGAGCCCTGGTCTCCCTACACCAGAGTAAGTCCACACCTGCCACGGAATTGCAGGCCGAGGCGCAATGTACTCCCTGTTCACATACTCACAAGCCCATTAATCTTCCTCCAGATCGCTGCTGCCATGCAGAGCAGTGAGGCGGGCTGGGTCCCTGAGTCCGGCTCCAGAGCCAGTCACTCCAGTTTACCGGCAGTGTTGCAGGGGTGAGGAGGGGGAGGGAGAAGAGGAGGAGGAGGGAGATTATGATTCTCTATTTTCAAACCCCGCCCCTAAAACCAGGGAGGACAGCAGCTGGGTTCCCCTTTCAGGAGAGCTCCAATCTCTGGGCACCACAGAGCCAACCAGCTGCATGCGAACTCTGGGGAATGTGCACATCACACACGCTGGGAAAGCAGGGGAGCCAACCGGTGGCAGGGGGCTGGTCTCCCGCCAAGAACTTCCAATGGCTCTCCTATCAGAGCTGGAACATAACAGGAGGTGGGCAGCTTCATGGTCTCTGGGGAGAGGCAGGAGGGAAACAGTAAAAGCCGGGCTAGCATGGGAACAAGGCTCACTCGCTGGCAGGAGAGGGGACAGCCCAGCTGCCTACAGGACAACATCTGCATACAGTCAGAAGTGAAACGCCGTCCATACACCGAGGCACGCTTTGCCGCTGGGTCATTTCTACAAACCTCTAGTTAAGGGCTGCCTCTCAAGCACAGGAGGGAAGGGGGACTCTCACTGGCTGTGTTGTGCAGTGAGTCAGTGACCAAGGGCAGAGCAGAAGCCACAGATGATGGCGCCTCCCACGGGGAGGGGAGCACCTCCTCTGTCAGCGCAGAGCCAGAGGCTGCCACAGAGAGGTGCTGTTTAGCGAGAGAAATGTCTGTCAGGAGAGGCAGGCGGGATGCCACCAGGTGCTTCCTCTTTCTCACCAGGTGCTACCATGGGCCTCCATGGGCTGCCTCTGAAAAGCCTGCAGAACCCCGGTGGCAGCACTGGGTTGTGAGCCGTCACCACCACCCCCAATGAAAAGAAGGAAACTGGTGCAGACCCCACAGGGTCCTCAGCCAGCCCTGCTCCAAAGCTAAAGCCAGTCCTCCTGCCAGGACAGACACCTGAACAGCCTACTCTCCACCCCACCCACAGCCAGTCCCTTCTCTACACCACATGGTTTGGGGGTGGGGGAGACACCAACAGTCATCTCAGCAGGGCACCCAGCACTGGGACAGGAAGTGATGGCTTTATATTCACAGCACCACTTCAACGTGTGCGCACGCATCCGTGTGCGTATATGTACATATGTGTATGTACATCTCTATGTGTGTGTATATACACAGGCATGTAAAACTAATTTTCAGACCCACATGACTCCTGTTCCCGGCCTGCAGCTCCAGCCTCACCCTGGCCCCTTCCCAGAATCTCACTCTGGGCTCCCACCACTGGTCTTCAAATGCACAAAGTTCTCAGAGCTCCAGGCCTTTGCTATACAGCCTCTCACCCCACCCCCACCCCCACCCCGAACACTTTCCCTCCCGAATCTGCTCACACTCTTCTTCCTGGCTGGCCTCAGCTCAGATGCCACTTCCTGCAGGAAGCCTTCCCTGCTCCATCCCTGACTTCACAGGGCCCCTCAGTGTGTCTCCAGGTACCTGCAGGTCAGCCCTTCCCACACTAGGTAGGACTTCACTGCTTGCTGAGTGGCCTGTCTCCACAGCTCTTGGTGACTGTCTTGTTCACCATTACACACAACTGAGAGCAGCCTAAGGGAAACTTCTAGCTAGGACTTACTAGTAAGTCATCTCTGTGTCCTCAGTGCCAGATACCGAACAGGCTTTGAAGAAAGGCTTTCCTAATTCATGAGGAAAGTCAGGATCAGGGTCTTCCTGCTTTTTCAGAGGGACTCCTCACCTAATAGCACAACTCCTTTCCGTGTGACCCTCCAACTGCTAGGGTGCAGTGTGTACTGCGTGAACCCGCTCCCGGGGGTTCCTGGCATGGGCAGGCTTTCGGAACTCCTCTCTGTGGGTCAGCCGGGGCCTGCGTGCCCAGCCCCGTTTCTGCCATGAGGTCTGCAGGTGGCCCCACAGAGCCTGTCTAAGCAACAGGAATGCCTTTGAAGTGGAAGCAATCGGGGGACAGTGCCAAGGTCCCCAAGGGAGTGCAACTCTAGACCCAGCTCCGCCCAAACAAGTTACATAACCTTGAGCGAGCCACTCGCCCTCTTGGGACCTGTGTCTCCACTTGCAAAATGAGGGCCTGGAGATGAGCTCTGAGGGTCTGTCCCATGTGGGCGTGAGGGCTCTCGGTGCCTCTGTACTCACAAGCCTTCCAGGCCTGTGTGTCCCTGAGACCGGAGCAGGAAGTGGGCACAGTCTGCACGTCCTGAAGACCACATCCTGACCTTGGTTTATAACAGTTCAACCTGCCAAAAGGTCTGGCCCCATAGTGTCACCTCATCTAACAGGCCTTGGACACCAGGCTCACCCTGGGAACTTTCTCCCGCCTAGGGCTGAAAATTAACCTACAGACTACTCCAGGCTGGGCAGCATGAAGTCCCAAACCTAGTGTGCCCCTGTCCCTGCCCAGGCTTCATTTACGCACAATTTACAGCTCCTCACCCTTCCCCGCTCTCTGCTCTCTGCATACCATGAATGTGGCCACAGGCCAGGGAAAGGCGCTATGACACAGTCTATTTCCAGGAGCCCCAAGGCTCTGCGGTCTGAGCCGCTCTGAGTAGGCGCAGCGAGGGTCTGGGCACACCTCGCACCTGCCCCACCGGAGCGTGGCTCCCGCGGCTCGGCTCCTCCAAGGGCTCCTGGGTGGGAGCGGGCCTGCCCGCCGCGGGGAGGTGATCCAGGAGGAGAAACTGACTTGGCAAAGGCCAGCAGCAGCAGTTTCAGTCTCCCTGCCCAGGGGGCGCGGGCGGGTCCAAGCAGACCAGTCCAACAGGTCCTCTTCCACCGCCTGGCCCGACACGGCCAGGCCTCCTGCGCCAGCTCAAAAACAGGAGCGTCAAAAGTCAGGTGGGGCTTTCACACCCTGAGTCACAAAGACAGGGAACCAGGAAGAAGAAAATGGTTCTCGTTCTCGCTCTTGCCCTGTTCACAAACGTGGTCCCTGATCTCCTCACAACTGTGGGTCAATTCAGAAAAGCAAATGATCTCCCCTGAGACGCTCAAGACAAACCTGGGTCCTCACAGCAGCTGGCGCTGGGGCTGTGCTGTTTCCTGTCCGATCTCCGGAGCTTTCCTCCCGCTGTGAACAGCTCCAGCCTCGGATACACCACATGATCTCTCCAATCCCGACACAATTCCACCCCTCAGCGAACTTCTAATTCACCCATCGTAAAGGGCAGTTTGAGGCCAATTTAACCAGAAGCCAGAGGTGCTGTGGGTCAAGGCAAGAAGAGAACTCGGCAAAACCAGGTGGGCTTGGCTTCCTGGCTCTGGTTCCTACTTCTAAAGGCCAGACAGGGTTTTCTCAGCCCTGCAATCTCCTCTGAGTTCTTAACCCAGTGATGGCGTAAACGTCCCCCCTCATCCTGAAAAAGTCACTAATGTACCTATTAAGACACTGTGACTTACATGACCAAAAACTGAGTAGATACAAATCAATACGGACACACTTCCCCAAGTGTGCTTACAAGTGGAGAACAATGCCCGTGTTACAATTTAGCTTATGTCACAAATAATTGGAGGATGACCACACACAAAGCACTCTGAAGACTCAGGGGAAGGAAGGGACGCAGAGACGGATAAAATACAGTCCAGCCTTCAAAAGAGTTGATTCGCTAGTAGAAGATACGAGCACAAATCACACAGTCCGACATGGGACCAAATCCAGGAACCAAAGTTACCGTCTGCCTATTCCGCCCAACTTGCTAAAAGGCTGTGGCTTGTTATTTCTCAGAGGAGCCATGCTTCGGCCGAGAGGTCTGAAGACCCCAGTCTCACTTCTCGCTGGGACCTGAGCGCGGCCAGGCGGACTAAACCCTGGGGCTTCAGGAATGGGGCTGCTCGCCCGCTGAGGCGACCTGGTGAGAGTGTGCCGTGCTGACATGGGAGAGCTAACCCAAGGAGACTCAGTGAAGAAGCAAGCGCTTAGCTCTCCTTATCTCACCCCAATCTGGAAACTAGGGACCAGCCCAATAGGCAAGCCAAGGTGACATGGGAAGAGCATAAACACAGTCAAAAGGTTGCTCAGGACTTAGGTTCTGGAAATAAAGTCAGAAAAAGCCCCTAGCAACAGAACACGAGAGGGGAAGAGCTGGAAGGAATTTTTGTTGTTGTTAATCCTCACGCAAGGACATTTTTTCCATTGACTTTTAGAGAGTTGGGGGTTGGGGGAGAAAAACATTGATGTGGGAGAGATACATCAATTGGTTGCCTCCCACATGTGCCCGACCAGGGCCGGGGATCAAACCTACAACCCAGGTACATGCCCTTGACCGGGAATTGAACCCGAGGCCCTTCGGTACGAGGTTTGCCACTATAACCATTGAGCCACACCACCCCGGGCTGGAAGGAATTCTTGAAGCTTTGCACCCAGGACCACCACATCTCAGCGCGGGCTGTGACTAGGGAGGCACAGTTATGTAGTTTTCCTTTTATTTCCCAATTGTATGCTGTCAACCTGGTCCCCTTCCTTAATTCCCTTCCAATCAGTGCTGTAGCTCATGCACACGGAAGCCTATAAGCCAGGTTTTAAACTGTGCCCTTACCCGCCAGGCTACCAGCAGTGTCAGAACTCTTCTGGAAGGTAGTAGGGAGGAACAGCTGGTAGCAGGGAGGAACAACTACTAGTACGAATTCCTGAAAGTGCTTGGGAAGACATAAAATTCCCCAGACAGAAGATTCTATGCCATCTTAAAAGAAAAAAAGTCAGTTAATTCAGAGCCCAGTGATTGAGGCTCAAGTGTCCTCCATTAAGAGGAAAAAAAAAAGATTCTGAAGCTAGACCTATCTTAAAAATGGGAAAAGCTGGTGAGAGATGTGGTCCAAATATCACCTCAAAAAGAAACCGCTTCCTGAAAAAAAATGTTTTAAGTGGATATGGGGGCCTGGGGATTGGTTTGTTTAAAATTTTTCCTGTACAGTCGACAGCAGAGTAGCTTCACAAGACTGTGGAACGGGTTTACCATGAAGAATTCCATAATGTAAGGACTCTGTGCAACTGGAGCTCGGCACCTAGACATCTGTTATTGAGAAAAACTCTCACGCCCCAATCACAATGAAGGTGCAGCATCAGTGTCTGACATTTTGTCACTGAGGATTGGTCTTAACACTGTGGCTTTGGCAGCTTGCCCTCTCGGCTGTTTCACAAGCAGTTTCTGTAGTTTTAAGAAAGGCAGGGTGTTTGCTTTTAAACACTATCTGAAAAATATATTTCCAAATAGAGTGCAACCATTCCACGACAGAAAGGAGGGAATGGAAACGAACCACATAAAAGAATCGGGTGCTGCCGGACAGAAAGGGAGCACGCCAGGGGTGCCAGGGAGGAGAATAACGCCGTGTTAGTCATCACCTGCACCAAAATGGCACCAAAAGCTAACCGAGTGCCTCTTACTACCAAGTTAGAAAATAAAGACACAGAACCCTGGCCGGTGTGCTCAGTGGTTGGAGCCCTGGACCATGCACTGAAGTGTCGAGGGCTTGATTCTGTCAAGGGCACGTATCTGGGTTGCAGGTTCAATCCCCAGCCCCAGTCAGTGCACATATGGGAGATAAATGTGTGTCTCTCACATCAATGTTTCTCTCCCTCTTTTTCTCTTGCTCCCTCCCCACCCCTCTCTAAAAAAAAAAGATTTTTTTAAATCAATGGAAAAAATGTCCTCGGTGAGAATTAACAAAAAAAAAAAGTAAAATAAAAGAAGGATATAGAAATGGCATTAAAGCAGGGGTCCTCAAACTTTTTAAACAGGGGGCCAGTTCACTGTCCCTCAGACCATTGGAGGGCCGGACTATAGTTTAAAAAAAAACTATGAACAAATTCCTATGCACACTGCACATATCTTGTTTTGAAGTAAAAAAACAAAACGGGAACAAATTCGTATTTGCATGTGGGCCGCAGGCCGTAGTTTGAGGACCCCTGCATTAAAGACATGAGACTAATAAATGAAAATCCTTATAGAGATCTTCATCTCTCCAAAATAAATTTACCTGGCTCAAATCTGTTTGTTTAAAAACAAAACAACCCCAACAGTTCCACACCAATGCAAAGGACTGTCACATCTAATCAATTAGCAGCCACACCTCTCTGCCAGCGTGAGGTGGTAATTAAGGTAGAGTTTTCTCCCTGGGATACCAGGACAGAAGGGCAGAGCCCCTGTGGACCTAACCGATTATGACAGCCTTTTCATTAGCAGGGAAACACGGCGTGCACTCTCCAAGGAGGCAGCGGCCCGCATCCCTGAAGCACACCTGTGCACAGCAGCTACCTCTGCTGAGACAAAAATGTGCAGGGTGGGGAGTGGGGAGAGGAAGAATCGCTCGTGACGAAGCCGTGCTTGTCAAAGTAATTGATGTGGACCTTGGTTTTTCCACTGTAAGAAAAAGATGGGTTCTAAGTAATTTGGAAATGGCACCTCACCGTGATCCTGGAGAAATGAATCAGGCTGGAACACAAACACAATCAGGCCGTCCAACTCCCTCTCTTTCTCTGCTAGGGCAGCAGAGGGGCGTAAGTGGATAAACGATGCTTACACCAAGGGCAGCAGCTCAACCCTTTATCCTTGTAGCTGAAAACGGGCTCGAAATCTTAGGACTTTGTGAATAAAAATGAAAACTTCTAACAGGATAAAAGAAAAGGCACTACTGCCAGGGTGAGACAAGCAAGTAAATCAAACCATAAACTCCAGTTCACGGAAACTGCACAGACGCGCACCCAGCAGCCACTCTCTCTCAGAAACAGCACGGGCGCCTCGGAGGACCACCCGGGAGCTGCGCGACTGGCTTCAGGAGAGAAGGGAGCCCAAGAAAGACGGAACAAATGCAAACGGGAGCGGTGGCAGGTGACACGCGCGACGGGAGAAGACACAGCAAATGGCCAGCGTTCCGCTCCCGGGATGGAGCTGGCAGGTCCCAGCGCACACGGAGGTGCTCAGTGCCCGCGGCAGTCAGGGGCAGAAGCAAGTAGCTCCGGGCTCTCCCTGTGTAAGGGGCACATGCAGGGTTGTAAAGAGAGAACGTTAGTTTCATTAAGGATAAAACGTCTCCAATTAAGAAACACAGACAAAAGCTTTCTCCTTTTTTTCTTTTTTTGTGGGGGAAGGGGAAGTGCTTACAAAAAAGAGCCCTGGAATCCCAGCATTCACGGTGCTACGGCGCAGGACCGTCAAACCCAGGAATCCAAACTGTCCTCTTCAGCGGGGACTGACCTGTTCGTTACCAATTTTAGGTCTCAGGACTCGTTTTTCTCAAGGGGTTCTTAAAGTTCCAGATGAAAAGAAATAGAGGAGAAGAGCCAGGATTAAAGAAGTTTTTTAGTTTCCCACAGCTCTTGTATGGTACAGTCAAGACCAGGGAGGTAAGCCAGAGAGCAGCACCAGCGTGTCTCCACCACCTGTGCCACTTCGGCAACAGGCCAGCAAGGGCAGAAAGAAACGGTCGGAGCCCATGCCCGACTCTAACGCCAACGAGGAAGACGTTTCACCCAGCACTGACCGGAAGCTAATGAGAAAGGACCAACCCACGTCCTACTGTCTGGGCACAACGGAAGCCAGAGCCCAAGGGTTCGCCACAGTCAAGAAAGTTTCATTTGACACCAACATACATGCCAGACCACTTGGGTGTATTACCTTAAACAAGTTACTCAACATTTCTGGGGCCTGTTTTCTCATCTGTAAAGTGGGGAAAATAATAAGACCTACTATCTCACAAAGATCAAATGAGTTAATGAATGTAAAACAGCTAAGCAAGTACCTGGGACAAAGTAAGTGCTCAGTGAACGTGGGCTATTATGTTTATAGCTAAAGACATAGCTATAAACACTCAAGGCATACCATGCCCCGTGAGAGAGAAGGGGTTGGGGCACTGTCTACCCTTAAAGTACCCAACCACTTAGCGAATGTAGGGCCAACAGGAGACACGGTGACCGAGTCACTGCCTTAGCTAACAGGGTGAACAAACCCTTTTTGAAACCAAAAGTCTATCTTCTGTACAGACCAACGGCCAAAGAGAGGAAAAAGCACATCAAGTTCAATTCTGGAACTGAAATGAAAGCCACATGTGAATCCAAGAAGAAATATGCTTTGTGTAAAAGCACAGGACTGCGGGACTTGCTGAGTGACAGGAAATACTAGTAGAGCTATAATCCTGCCAAGTCTGTATGTAGACTCAAACTGATACAAGTGAAGCACTTGATGAAACAGGTTTTTTAATGACTCTGATGAGAAGTGATTCTGAACAAATGAGATCAGTCTAAAAAGATTTGCTTAAAGCTGGTCCAAGCGACTATTAGAGCGAGGCCCAAAGGTCTGCTAGTAACCGTACTAAGGGAAGCTTTGATAAGTTAGAGGTACTACGGAAATCAGAGGATGAGTATAAGCAAAAGGACGTGGCCGAGAATGATAATATAGCCAACGTAACTTTACCTGCCTCTTAGGGAATCATCACACAAAGATAAAGTCCACACGCTGGCACACACACCAAATCTGCTCAAACAGGGCTCACAGAGGGTTAAGTACAGAAGAAATAGCAACAAAGTGTGCTGGCCCTACAGCCTGGGGTGGGGTGGGGGGGACATACTGCTGGGTGCTCTGGCCTTGGTGACTGGCGGAGCCTAGCGGCCTTCAGCTATTGTAGGCACAAGGTTCTTCAAGGTTAGAGGCTAAGCAAGCTTTGCAGTTTTCAAATTTGGAATTGACCAATAGCCAATTTATAAGTTTTAAAAAAACCTACTGTCATAATGAAATCCAAGTAAGCCAAATGATCTTTTTAATGGAATAAAAAAAAAAAGGCCAATACTCTGTATTAGGAGGAAACAAGCCAACTTTGGTCAAAGTCCCTGAGAACCAGCTTCCTCAGCTAGAAGGACTGCAGACCAAAGCAGCAGAGTGCCTTCCAGGAGCCCAGCCAGGACTGGGAATTGCAAAACAAAGGCTCACTATGAGGTCATTGCAAGTAACCAGCCAATCAAGGCCAGGGAGATCAACCCCACGCTTGTCTACAGAAGCGGTTCTTACACTTGTCTGGAAACCTTTACACTCTTAATTATAAGGACCTCAAATAGCTTGTTTATGTAGGTTATAGCTACTGCATTATAATTAAAACAGAGAAAATATTAAACTATTAATTAATTTAAAATAATAATACTAAACCCATTACAACTACATCTTAATAATTATTTTTCAATATATCAACTTAATACATATCATCATAAAATCTAAGTTAATCATTTTTTAATCCTCACCAAAGGACATGCTTAGAGAGAGGAAAGGAGAGAGGGGAGGGAGAGAGATCAATGTGAGAAAGAAACATCAATCAGTTGCCTGCCATACACACCCCAACTGAGGATTGAACCCGCAACCCCAGGTATGTGCCCTGACCAGGAATCAAACTGACAACCTTTCTTGGTGTACGGAAAACAATCAATTGAGCCTCTCTGGCTGGGCAAATCCAAGTTAACTTTTAAAACGGAATTAAAGCTAAAACATGTAGCTGAGCCTTGAAAACATTATGCTAAGTGAATTGAGCCAGACACAAAACAACAAGTATTGTATGATTTCATTTACATGAGTTATCTAGAATAGGAAAATTTTATACATAAGTATAACAGAAGCTCCCAGAGGCTGGGGGCAGGGTAGATGGGGAGTGATTATTTAACTGACAGAGAGTTTCTGTTTGGAATGATGAGAAAGTTCTAGAAATAGTGGTGATGGTTACATAACATTGTGAATGTACTTAATGCCTCTAAACTAAACTTAAAAAAATTATTAAAATAAATTATATGGCCCAGCTGGTGTGGCTCAGTGGTTGAATGTCAACCTATGAGCCAGGAGGTCATAGTTTGATTACCGGTCAGGGCACTTCCCGGGGCTGTAGGCTTGATCCCCAATGTGGGGCGTGCAGGAGGCAGCCAATCAATGATTCTCTCATCATTGATGTTTCTATCTATCTCTCCCTCTCCTTTCCTCTTTGAAATCAATAAAAATATGTTTTTTTTAAGTAAATTATGTTATGTGTATTTTACCACAATGGGGGGGAAAGGATTAAAGCACAAGGCCATGAGAAAATTTCAGACTACCATAACTGAGGAATGTTCTATAGAACACTGACCAGTATTCTTCAAAACGAGTCCTGAAAGACACAGAAAGATTAAGAAATTTCACAGATTTGAGGAGACTACACAGACATGACAACTAAATGCAATGCGGGATTCTGGGCTGGATCCTGGAACAGGAAAAGCACATCAGTGGAAAAACTGATGAAATCTAAATGAGTTCTGTACTTTGGTTAATAGCATTGTACCACGATTTTTAGTTTTGATACATGCTCTATGGTGAGATGTTAACATAGAGGGAAACTGGGTGAAGAATATACAGGAATTCTTTGGACTATTTTTGCAACTCTTCTAAGTTTAAAATTATCTCAAAACTTAAAAAATAAAATTTAACAGTTAAAAGAAACTCACCAGGCCAATGCTATATACTCAAAGGAAGAAATGAGCCAAGTTTGGTCAAAGTCCCTTGGGCCACTGAGAACCGAGACAGCACGCCAAGGCAGCGAGTGGCTTCCTGAGAGCCAGTCAGGACTAAGTAGGGGCTGGGAATTGCAAAATGAGTTTTTATGAAATTACCAAGAAATTGACCAACCAAAGCCAGAGAGAATTAACAAGTTTTGTCTACAACCAGGATTCTTACACTTTTTGGTTTCAGAAACCCTTTGTACTATTAAAAATGATTGAGCCCCCAAAAAACTTTTGCTTATATAGACTGTATCCATTAATTAATACATTAGAAATTAATATGAGGAAAGATTTAAATATGTACCCATTAATTTAAGAGCACATTCATAAACCCATTACAGGTAAACCTGAGTTTGTTTGTTTTTTTAATACAGGGAGCTTTTGTTTTTTTAATATATTTTTATTGATTTCAGAGAGGAAGGAAGAAGGAGAGAGAGACAGAAACATCAATGATGAGAGAGGATCATTGATTTGCTGCCTCCTGCACACCCCCCACTGGGGAACGAGCCTGTAACCCAGGCCTGTGCCCTTGACCAGAATCAAACCTGGGACCCTTCAGTCCACAGGCCAACACTCTATCCACTGAGCCAAACCAGCCAGGGCCTGAGTTACTTACTTTTAATGAAAACACTATATTTTCCAAACCACAACTTCACACACACCAAAGGAAGTGCCTGAGGAACTGATCTTATAATGCAATCAAAAACACAATGCCAGACCAAAAATCTAAAAAACCAAATATTAACAAACAAAACAAACAAGAACAAAGAGATAAAATTAACGGAATATGATTTTTTTATGTTGTATGAAATGCCAAAGAAAAAAGAGGGAAAAAGTGGGAAAATTTGACAAAAAAGAGAGAAAAATTAAAAATAGAAGAATAAAGAGAAAATAAGAAAAAGAAACTCAAAAATAAAGAAAAAAGAGAGAGGAGCCAGGTAGCTCAGCTGGTTATAGCATAGTCCCAATACACCAAGGTTGCAGGTACGATACCTGTCAGGGCACATACACAACCAATGAATGCATAAATAAGTGGAACAACAAACTGATGTTTCTCTCTCTCTTCTCTCTCTCTCCCCCCCTTCCTCCCCCTCTCTATTAAAAAAAAAAAATCAATAATTTTTTTGAGAGAGGGAAAAGAAACAAACCAACCACAGATAAAGCAACAAACCCCTTATGAGGCCAGTTACATGTACTAAAAGAAGGACATTAATTTGGGTCAGTCTCTCAGGCGTAAGCAGAGATTATATGGGGGCTGGTAATTACAAACTAGAGCTCTTTACGAAGCCATCACAAGTAACCAACCCAAGAGGGACCATCAACTCGGGTTTTGTCTACAACAGAGGACTCTCACTTTTTAGTCTCAAAATAACCTATAACCAAATAACCTATTCTTAATGAAGAAACTGTATTATTTAAAAGAAAATAATCCTGAGACTGTTTGGCTCAGTGGATAGAGTGTCAGCCTGCGGACTGAAGGGTCCCGGGTTCAAATCCGATTCAGGACACATGCCCGGGTTGCGGGCTCGATCCCCAGTGTGGGGCGTGCAGAAGGCAGCCAATCAATGATTCTCTCTCATCCTTGATGTTTTTCTCTCTTTCCCTCTCCCTTCCTCTCTGGAATCAATAAAAATATATCATAAAAAATAAAATGAAATTCATGACGGGAGTTGCATTGTTTTACTTTCTTGTAGCTCTCTTTCATGTCTGGATTAATGAAAGAGAACCAACTTCTCACATCTGCTTCTGCATTCAATGTGTTTCAAAATGTTGTTTTGGTTCAAAGATACGAAGACAGTCTCACTTCACACAGACCTGTAGCTGGAAAATGGAGTTTAACAGCCATTCAGCTACGGCAGATTTTTTTTGATATTAGACCAAAACTCACCAAGTGGTCTTTTTGGTTTGTTTTATCCTCACCCGACGATATGTTTAGTGGTTTCAGAGAGAAAGGAAGGGAGAGAGAAACAATGATAGGTCGCCTCCTGTAGGCGCCCCACCTAGACACTGAACCCGAAACCTAGGTATGAGCCCGGGCCATGACTTGAACCCCCAAACGTTTTGGTATACAGGACGATGCTTTGACCAAGCCAGCCATCCAGCCGGGCAGCAGTGGTAGTTTTTAAAGGCCAGTGGCAATGTACAATCTGAAATTTTATCAGTGAACCTTTTGTGTACTTTTACATTAAATCCACCGGTCATCTTGCACCCTGAATGGCTCTTTTATCCACTGGCAATTTGGAAAATATTCCTTCGTTGACTCATGCAGAATTTCCAAATATTGGCATTTCATACAACATCAAAAGATCATATTCCATTAATTTTACCACTGATTTCATTTAAAAAGTCTTTGACAAATACAAATTTTCCAAAATTCTGATTTTCACTTGAAAACTTGAATTGTATCACTGGCAATGGTGACAGACTCACTTTGTTCAATTTCAAGAAAATGCATTTCATGAAATACTCAAGTCTGAATAACTATAGTTGTCCATCAGTCGTTCTTTCAAGTAAAAATGATGACCCACGCAGCTGGTTGAGTTCCAACACACAAGTACATTTGCTCAAGCCAGTCATTGTACTACGGTGCACAGCAGCAGTGCTCCGAGGAGACTGCGTTTCTCACTCAGAATATTAAAGAAACCTTTGCTAGAGGATTGAGATTTCATCAAAATTAATAATGTTTAGTGCTTTATCCAGGACATTAAGTGAAAATGGCTTTTTTAAAAAAAAACACACAAGTGTGTAGCAGGAACAAAGTCCATGACTCCGCCCGCCAGGAGTTTGGTGTCACTGCCTGGGCATGTTATGTGCCAGCAGTCTTCTCTGCCATGGCCGCTGCGCCCACAGAGCAAATGGAAATGAAGTTGTTCTGGGAGAAACAATCAGAGTCAAAAAAATTATTCAGCCCTGGGCATATTTACCACCACTTGTGTCTGCTGCTGATCATTCGTATAAAAGTGTTTTTTGGCCCTGACCAGTTTGGCTCAGTGGATAGAGCATCAGCCTGCGGACTGAAGGGTCCCAGGTTCGGTTCCAGTCAAGGGCATGTACCTTGGTTGCGGGCACATCCCCAGTAGGGAGTGTGCAGGAGGCAGCTCATCGATGTTTCTAGCTCTCTATCCCTCTCTGTAAAAAAAATCAATATATATATATATTTTTTTAAAGTGTTTTTTGAAGTGTAGTTGATGCTGATACAAGGTAAGCCATGTCTACAAAGGTGCTCATTTGTAAGATGAAAGTTAAATTCTATAAACAAAATATTAACTCAATCTTCATGTTTGCAGCTAAATCTTTAATTTGAGCAGTCACAGTCACAGATGAAATGGCACTGCCCTGAATTTTGCTAACTTTTCATCCAGTAGGCACACAGGAATGTCAGCTGTTTAAGACTTCACTGGTCTCTTAGCTACTGGGTGCAGTATCCCAGCCAAAGCAATGTGAGAGCCTATCCTAAGAGGCTTCAGTGACTTTTTCATTTCTAGGTTGAAAAGCTGGAACAAGTTTTGGCTTTGAAAGAACTCATGGTGTGTACAGTTAAAATATTCAATTCCCTTTTCTCTAAACTCTGACTGATGGGTCTTGAACTGGCACTATAATACTACACAAAAAAGTGCTGTTGCGTAAGGCACAATAAGGTACATTAGTATCTATAAAGCTAAGAAGAAAACTTTTACTGTTTTAATTATTATTTTGCATTTCTTAGTTTTGCCCCGTCTCTGTGGAGTCATTCCTCCCTTTCACTTGTTTATACGTCCATTTCAGTAAATAGACATTGCAGCTATGTGTTGAGAAAGCAAGTCTTCTAATCTCCCTTTTTTTTTTTTAAAGGAGTGAATTTTTTTTTAATATATATTTTATTGATTTTTCACAGATAGGAAGGGAGAGGGACAGAGAGCTAGAAACATCAATGAGACAGAAACATCAATCAGCTGCCTCCTGCACACTCCCCACTGGGGATGTGCCCGCAACCAAGGTACATGCCCTTGACCGGAATCGAACCTGGGACCCCTGAGTCTGCAGGCTGACGCTCTATCCACTGAGCCAAACCGGTTAGGGCTAATCTCCCTTTTTTAAGCCAACAATCCATCCTTAAATATAAGAGAACTATTATAAACTTTCTTCTAGAATTAAGCGCTAAAATAACTTGAAAATAAAATTTTAAAAAATTACAAGTTTCCCCAAAAGTGAGTTGTACTTACTTCTGTTGTGTTTTCTCAAAGATGCTGGGAAAATACAGGGATTTTAAAATAATGACTTATTGAACAACTAGAGACCCAATACACGAAATTCGTTCAAGAGTGGGCCTTCCGCCCTAACTGGTTTGGCTCAGGCATCTTGGTTGCGGGCATATCCCCAGTAAGGGGTGTGCAGGAGGCAGCTGATAGATGTTTCTCTCTCATTGATGTTTCTAACTCTCTATCCCTCTCCTCCTCTCTGTAAAAAATCAATAAAATATATTAAAAAAAAAAAAAAAAAGAGTGGGCCTTCCTTCCCCTGGTCGCCGGCACTGGCTTCCCTCCAGCCAACGGCAGGCACCCGGGACCCGGGCTTCCCTCACAGCCCTGGCTTTATCCGGAAGGACAGGAGAATGGAAGGACGTCCGGAAGGATGTCCAGCCTAATTAGCATATTACACTTTTATTATTATAGATTATTATAGATAATGAGATTTACAGAGATTATAGCAGACACAAGTAAAGAAAGTAAGAGCACGGAAGTACTGAGAACAAACAGATCATCACTGAAAACTTCCATATTTATACCTTAAGGCATTACCTTAAAAATTCTAGAAAACAAGAATACAGAAACACATGTTTCATTAGGCAAGAGTGATGATGTCAATGCACATCATTCCGCCTCTGGAAACTCCAGTGTACACTGGTGAGAGAGGAAGAGTGAAGCAAATTGCAAAGACTGCATTGTAATAATGAAAATAAATTGTTTAAATTAATCCTCACCTGAAGATATTTTTTCCAATAATTTTTAGGAGAGTGGAAGGGAGAAGGGGGAGGGAGAGAGAGATGTGAGAGAGACACATAAATTTGCCTCCCACACACACCCTGACTGGGGCCAGGGATCGAACCTGCCACCCAGGTACCTGCCCGCAGCTTCACCGGGAATCCAACCTGTGACCCTTAGGTCCGCAGGGAGATGCTCTAACCACTGAGCAAACAGGACTGTCAGCTGTTCAAGGCTTCATTGGTCTCTTAGCTCTTAGCCGAGGCTGTGCTACCAAAATTAACAAGTGCTTCCTCAGATTTCTCCCAAGACAGGGTCTAGATTGTGGCATTCCTAATAGGCAGAGGAAGCAGCTTAGACCCCGTCACCAGGGAAACTGGGATGCCGTCCCTAATAAGTTGTCAGGTTGCCAAGCCTGGCTTTACTGAGGTAGGTGGCTCCAGAGACATAAAAAGAAAATGTTTCTAAAGCAGTGAATCCTTAACTTCACAGAAATCAGAGGAATAGGAGAGTGAAAGGACTGGGTGGTGCTGGGATTCTATACATCAAGGAGATCTCAGACTATCAAAATTCCTCTCCTGAGCCAGGCCACAAAAGGGGCACAGAAACAGGTAAGGCAGAGTGGGACGTGGAGATGAAAACCTGAGACGGACGGTGATAATGAAGGAACAGAGTTCAAAGAAACCAAACAGGAAAAAAAAAAAAAGGGAAGTGAGACAAGTCAGCAAAGGGTCAAAAGGAAGAGGAAAATACAGTGAAAGAAATACTCCCTGATGAGCTCTGAGGCGACGCTGTTGCCTTCCTCCCTGGCTACAGCTGCAACGTGAAAAAACTAAGCAACTTACTTGCTGTTCTGACAAGGCATTCGGGCTCTAGAAGAGCAAGATATGAAGATAAACAAGGAACTGAGACCAAACCTCAGCCCCAGATTCAAAGTCCACAAATTCACAGGAACAGCTGAGAAATGGCTGTGCCCTTCCAGGCATCACAAAGGGGAGGCTTTCTACTCACATCGGGGGAGCCAACAGAGGCACAAGAACCTGCCTTTGAAGGCCCCTCTGCTAATGAAAAAGGAACCTACAATCATTAGCTGCTAAGGTCCCACGTGGTCTACAGGAGAAACAGGGTAAGTACTGCCCCTGAAGAAAGGACCGTGACGAGAGGAGTCCCTGCATTTGGTGGCACTTCCTCTAACACTCAGAAAAGCCCGTGCTCTGGTGACTTTGGATTTGGCTTTCCAGCCACTGATGAGGCTGCACATTCACCACCACCACCAGTCACAGCACAGAAACATGGGCAGGCAGATGGTCGTGGGGTTTTTCCTTTAATCAATAAAATGGCATAATATTGATACTTGAAAATAAATGAACTTTAAAAAAAGTGCTCTTAAAAGAACATAAAAAAAGGAACATAAACCTTCCCAATAGCATTCGATTTCTTTTAGATAGCTGATTGGTAATAATAATAATAATAATAATAAACTAAAACCAAACAGAAATACTATAAAAAGCACTTTTGGGACCCCAATGGCTAGAAGAGGCCAAATTCTTTTTTTTCTTTTTTGTTATTTTTTTTTATTATTATTTCTCTCTTTTCTTTTTTTCTATCCCTCTGGCTCTAACCTTGGGGCCAGAAGGGTATATAAAAAGTCACCTTAGGCCAAATTCTTTCAATCAATTGCAGAGAAATTCCAAGGGACCAGACCTAAAGTTGTGTGGTACTCAGAGAAAATCTACTGAGTTGCTCATTTAAACAGTGATGATGATTACATCCTGCCAAGATCTATTCTAAGTGCTTCATACTCATTAACTCTTTTAATAGCCACAACAACTACACCTAAAAGATAGGTACTATTATTATTCCTTTTTTGCAGAGAAGCAAGCAGGCCTAGAGCAATTAGGTAAGCCCAAGGTCACAGTAGGGGCTAACCCAAGATTCCAATACAGGGAATCAAGCTGCAGAGCCTGCTCTAACCACAACAAAACCACTCACTGAAGTCTCAACATGCTGGGACCTCCTTTCAACTCTGCCATAAGCTCAACTCAACCAGAAGCTAAGCTAGACGGAGAGGGCCCACCGTGACTGGAGAACCAGAAATTCCAACTCTTGTGGGCAAAAACAAAGCAACAAGCACCAGTGCTGCCAACACGACCTGCGCAAACAGTGGAAGGAAGGTGGGGCAGTGACGGAGGGGAAGCCAGCCCACCCCCGAGTCTGAAGAAGATGGTGGGAAAGGGGGCCACCCTCCAAACAGGATTATCAGCAACCCAAACACACACCTCAGCAAAAGGCTGCGTGGGGGAAGCAATGAGCAGATCATCGCAGAGGCAACAGGAGCAGCCTGCCCGCCAGGGCCAGGGCACAGCTGGCGCTGTTTGCAGGTGCCTCACTCATTCATTCCCAAGCTTTCAGACTCGGCGGCTTCTGCTTGTGAGAGACGGAAAACCTGCCGCGTTAGCAGCCCTGACGGTCACAGGAGCCTCGGAATCCTGCTCTGCCCTTTTCCTTCTGCTGTTCACGAAGTGCCAACATGTGACTGGTGGCTCCCACCTCCCCACAGGTACCTTCCCAAACTGTGCCCCTCCGCTGAGGGACCGGCTGCCAACGACCAAAACCCGTCTCTCCCCTGTCCGCCCCCACAGGCCTGGACAGGCAGTCCGCTGCACTGAGGCAAGAGGTCTGGGGTCTCATTGGATTGAGCAGCCCGATCTCGACCGCCAGGAGTTAAGAGTCCACACTTCCTTCCAGATCAACAAATGGGGAGCCTATCACAGAGCCAGTCCCTCCCTCCTGCCAGGCTGAGGGCCCTTTGCCAAGCTGTGAATTGCCAAGGGGCCCACGAAAAGGAGCTGTACCTTCGAGCTTCCCGTGACAACACTGCCTGGAGGTGGATGGGTGCAGAGAAAGCCCGCTCACATGGAGCCTCAACTCAGAGAGCGCTCAGTGTTAGGGGAGAGGGTGTTCACGGGCATCGTCCCAGCGCACGCCCCAATGAGCAGAGCCCCAGAGGAGACGGCCCTGCGTACTGCCAACTTCCCAAAGAACACAGAGGAAAATAGGCCGAGGCTGCCCCAAACCAGCCTGACTGGTTCCACAGCAAAGCCTCTGGTCTGCTCTGCCTTCCTATGTGGAAAAGAAAAAGATGGCTTGGAGCCAGCCATTGAACACACGCACCCCTCCTCATCCCTCCCCCACCCCCACTGTCCCACAGGATCCATCTAGCCGCCGATATCCGTGTCCATTTCACCCTCTCGCCTACCAAACCTTGCTATTACATAGCTTTTAAGTCTAAAATTAATTATTTGATTCAGAAAAAGAAATACATGGAATAGGGGGAAATGAGTACCAACCCAAAGACGGACATCTGTGGAAAGAATTCCCTCCAGGGACCAAGAAACTTCAAACACTATAGACAAAAACAGACAATTCAGGTGAAGCGATCTAACCTATTTATCCCCCAAAAGGAGGAGCAGGTCTAGTGGGCAAGAGAAGGATCTGGGATCCCGCCTCCTCTGAGAGAGAGCTGGAAACCAAGCCAGATTCTCTCTCGGTGGCGGTTCAGAATCAGATGTGCCTCTCAAAGTCTAAAAGACAGCAATCGCATGCAGCGAGTGTGGTGGGTAGTGAGTGACACTGTGCTCAGTGCTGGAACTCCCTGGGTTGACACGGGGACAGAGGGCCTCTTCCCAGGCCAGAAGCGGGAAAGAGTGGTTTCCTCCCCCACAAGGATTGTAAAGGCTGACTCTTCCCTTCGCTGAGACAGAGGGGAAAATGCACAGATAACACTTCAGTGACTCACTCGTGTTTGATGAAGGCTGGGAGAAAGGCTGGAGAATCCAAGCTTCAAGTGCAAAATGTACAAATGCTGGAATCTCCCCCCGAGAGAAGAAAGCTCAGCAGCCTAACTGGTTTGTCATTTTGCTGAACTTCCGCGCAAGGAGGAAGGGCCATGTTTAAACTCCACCCACCCTGTCCACATCCCTCTCAATTTGTATTTTGACAGGAAAGTGACAAACCGGGCAGCACCACCACAGCTAACAGAAAATGAAACCCTTTCCACAGCTCCTCTCAACGCAGAGGACTGGTGCCACCGTCTACAGCTGACCGGGGCAGAGAGCGGAGGGACTGCCTCACCGGGCGGTCTCGGGGAAGGAAGGACAGCCACCCTCCTCACCCTTTCCATTTGCTGAGGTTACTGCATCCCAGTCTGCTAATGGGCTTCAAAGAGCCGCGAGGGGGAGTCCATTTAGTAGAGACACAATCATCAGGCCAAAGGTGGCGCCCAGCCCCCATCCTGCTTGTAGATAATGGGCCACAAAGTCTGGAGCGTGGCTGCACTCTAGGCATAAAATATTCATTCCAGACGACTAATATATATATGTAGGAAGTCATGGACGCTCCTGGGGGGCAGAAACGCCAGCCAGGTGGCTAAGTGCTCAGTGAGAGAGTTCATGAAGGCATGGGTTGGTCCTGGTCAAATGCCTACTGAGCATTAGGCTGTTCGGTCCACAGGGAAAGCAGTCTAGTCTGAGCAGCTTTTGATTCTCAAGAGATCTAACCAGGCAAACCTCTCAGGCAAACAGATTCTCAGTCTCTTCCTACCTCAGAGGCATCAACTCTACTTAAGATATTTACCCTGAAAAAAATCATGGGCCCAATCTTTGGTCGCCATTGGAAAGATTCAGTATCCCTCCGCAAACCTGATTTTAAGCAGGCCAAGGTGCAATGATTGCCTTCTATCCATCTGCTTAGCTACTTCCCCAAATCCACAGGTCACAGAGAAATTGAGAACTTATTAGCAGTTACCTTTACTGGGTTCAAAGGTTATGGTATGGCAATTCTATGAATTCCAGGGGCTCCAAAGCCCTTGCTCTAAGAACACCTGATTTCTAGGCCAACCAGAAAATGAGAATCTATGGTCTGACATTTACCCACATCCCTAACTCGAAAGCAGCACATTAAGGAGTCCCTGGCCAGAGTCAAAGAGCAGAGGTCAGAGCGAGCACCCGGAGCGCAGTGCTGCACAACTCGCAGGGCATGCTGTGAAATGAGGTCTAACTGGGCTCGCTACGAGATGACACTGGAACCAATTGCTCACTGCGACATTCTGCCAGAACCAAGCCTGGGATCCAGGCAATGTGTGTGTCTGAAGTGGCTCAGTCGGTCTTTTCGGGACCCTACGTTAGATTTGCTTTCTTCACCCAGACCTCCCAATTCCTCTTCCCAGAATTGGGAGAATGAACAGTGTCCCTCCCTCCCCAGAAGAATGACAGTGCCACCCTCCCTTGCACCCTGCAGCAGAAGTGGGGTGGGTAGTGGAAGGCTACTCAGGCCAGAGGGGAGCCATGCAGCCCTTCCACAGGTGGAACAGAAAGCTCTGGACGGCCGCAGGTGAACTCTGGAAGTTGGACCCCTCTCCACACTGGCTATTGCTGCTGCTGCTGGCTGGGAAGACAGTCATCTTGCTGATTGCTTTCACCACTGCCAAGCCTTCAGGCCAGAGGAGCCATTTGGAAAAGTGAACAGAAAGCTCAGCTCACAGACTAAGAATCCCCCAAACTACCAGCCCAGGTCACAACCCTCCTGCAAAAGGAAGAGTCTATGGCTGTGAAAACGCACATCCGAAATCAGGTGTCACAACAACCATGCTAGGACAGGGCTTGGCTTTCTTTTATCTCCTACTTTCACTATTAGAAGCAGCGCTGACAGCAAACAGGCAATCTTCCTACAACGCAAGGTTTGTTTTTCTGCTTTAACATCTTCTCAGTGTGTGTGTGTTTATGTGTGTTTAAGTCAGATGTGATCAAAGAGCTCCTGGAAACATCAGCCACATGTTTTAAAGACGGGGAGAGGGAGAGCAAGAGACTGGAACTTGAGGACAACCAGTGGAGTCTGTTTACCTATTTCCTGGTGAAGCCAGTTTAAATCATTTAAATCTAAATAAGGTGACAGAGGACCTTTGGGGGGAAGAAGTCAGCCCAACCAAATGCCTTGCTCTTTGCTTTTTGTCTCCTAGCCTTCGGCTTATTGCAGCGCCCGCGCTCCCACGGCTACTTTAGCTAGAACTGCAACAGGACCAGAAGAGCTTCCTTGCTCTCCCGCGTGGCACGAATTCTTCTAAAGGAGCCCAGTGCTTCTAACACCTCCGGTCTTGTGACCAAAGGAGCTGCGACATGTCTTCTTTCTTGTTTAAAAAAAGACAGGCACCTGCCTGTGACAGGTGTATCCAAGGTTTTCCAAAGTCTGTGCTTTTAATAGGATGAGACTTAATCTCAAGTTGATAGTAAGACAGGCTACCATGAGAAGCTATGAAGTGGTTCGGGGGAACCTAAGGCCATAAAGAATAGGAACGAGATGAGTGACTGGTAATGGGGAACAGAATGACAATGTGTGCAGCCACTGCTCTGGACAAGGTTATCAAAGAGCAGCTCACATTCCCAAAGGTGCACTGATTGCTGCTATCGTAAAATCAACGGGAGTTCCTACTATGCGCTCAGCATGTACGGAGGAGGAGAATTAACACACACATCACAGAAAAAGACCATGGCAAGGATACATTTACATTTTGCAAACAGCACAAAGAAACCACACTGAGGCAGCCAGGTACTCCACGCTGCAGGACACAATGCCCCCCACAGCCTCCCTGGGAGCAGGCACTCCATCGCCACTCCCCAAATGCCTGAGGGTGCCAGTCAGGCACTTGGCCTCCTCCTGCCAGCTCATAATCAACAGCCTGGGAAAGTTCTCTGGTTAAGCAGGGTTTACCTGCTACACCAAAGATTGAGATAGGAAAAGGATGGAAGAGGCAACTCCAAGAGGGCCTAGAAAAAGTGGTTCCCACAGGAGAGAAAGAGCAGGCCAGCGACAGACTGTGACAAGCAGACCACACTCCCGCTTCCAAAGACCTCCGTCCCATGCAGAACCAGCTGCCAAACCAGCGATGAAATGGAAATCATCCACCCCTCTCTCTCCACCTCAGTCATAAAAGGGTCAACCACTGCGCAGGAAAACTCCGTCCAGACCTCTTCCTGAGTGCCTGGCTGCCCAGGTGACCGGGAGTGAGGGGGTAACGAGAAAAATGTAGGAAGGATGAAAAGAGGGAATATTTTTCAGAGGAAGATGTTAACATGAAAGAAAATACAGCAAGGGTGCCAATGGGCTAAAGGGAAAGAAGGGGACAAGAGGAAAACATAAGAATGGAATGAGGCGGGTGCAAAAGGCACTGCGGCCCCAGGGGACAAGGGCTCCTTTTTCAAGTCGAGTTTTTTTGAAAGTCCCGTAAAAAGAAGGTGTGACAGGTAGGGAACACTCCACAGAGCAGTCAGCAAGGGACACTGGAGATGGTGAAAGAGAGGGGAGGGCTGGAAAGCGGACGCTCTCAGCTTGGAGGTGAGATGACACAGAAGAGCTAAGGCCTGGGTGATAAACCACAGCGGTGATCGTCAGGATGTCGGGGGGAGAGGAGTTCCAGAAGCCCCCGTGCAAAATGCCTGCAGGGGAAGCCACCGTGACTAGTCAGTAGGAAGGGAGAGGACAGGAGCGTATGTGGGAAAAGAAATATGTGCAGGCAGGAGACTAAAGAGGGAAGGCAATCCTGATTTAGAGGCACCGTAAGGAAGAGGGGGTGAGAGCAGAGACACGGGAAGGCAACAGGCAAGGAGAAAGACACCATGAAAAGTGACAGATCCAGGAGGGAAGCGACAGGCAGGCATCACGGTCTGTGTTGCAGCGTGAGGGGGAAAGGCCAGGGCAGTGATGAAGCAGGGCGGGGGAAAAGAGCTGAGCAACAGGTTGTGCTCTCGGGGTGGGCTGCCATAGCAGCATCTTTCCCCGGCCAGGGAGAGGCCAGGAAGGCGGGCAAAGCACTCGCAGTGAGAAACGGGAGGCCTGGCGATTGAAAAGCCAAACCCCGGGGGAAAGAGAGCATGAGGGATCCAAAGACTGAAGGGAGCGAGGACTGGAACCCCAAAGACAACCTGTGGGAAAAGTATGCGCATGACAGCTGTAGGGGAAACGCGGAAGCAACACATGCCAGCGCGAGGCAGGCACCGGGGAGCTGCTGGAGAAAAGAAGGGAAAGTGATGAGCAAAGAGTAGGCGAACGATTTGGAAAGGTGATGAGGGTGGAGCTGGTGGGTTGCAAGCAAGAGGGAGAGCACGATTTGGAGCAGGAAGAAGCAGGGTAAAAAAAAAACCCGAAACAAAACAAAACTGGGGAACTGGACGGGGGAAAGGGGCCGAGAACACATTCCGGGGCAAGGACCCTGCGGGGGACAACCGGGGGCTGGGAGGACCGGTGCGGGCGGAGGGGAAACCAGGCTCGAGAGACAGAGGAAGAGGGGGACCACGACCTGGAGCAAATCGCGGGGTGCTATCCGCTGAGCAGAGGGTGGCTGCTGCTAGCGTGGGTGGAGGAAGACCAGAAGGGCCCCCGAGAAAAAAGGGAAGAGAAGAGGAAGCTGGGGAGGTAACACGGCAGAGCGCAGGAGGGCGGCGAGGGGGCAAGGGGGTCAGCAGAAAGACAAGTGTGCAGCCTGCAGCCCGGAGGAGGTGGGTCCCAGGACGGGGCTCGGAGGGGGATGTGCGGGGCCGAAAGACAGATGACAGGGCAGCTGGAGCTTGCAGGCTGGCAGCCGGGGCACGAGGAGAGCAGAGGCGGGAGAAGGCTCTGCAAGGTGCAGGGGCCCAGCCGAGAACGCCGGCAGCCCTCGGAGCTCCTTACCTGCTCCGTGTCCCTCTCGTTCAGCGTGGGTAGGGGGGTCCGGGCGCTGGACATGGCGCCGGTATCTCAGGGGAGGGAACCGAGAAGCTTGAAGGGAGGGAAGGGAAGGCGCGGAGCCCGGCCGGGCGGGGCTTCTCACAGCAGAGGCACCCGCCGCATGGGCCCCGGCCGGGGGTGCGGGGAGGCCGGGCAGCCGTTCACGCCAGCCCGGGGATGCGCCGCTCGGGCTAGGCCGCGCCGGCTCCGAGCGGCTCCGGACCGCACCCCCCCGACCCCCGGCTGGGCTGTGCCGCCTTTCGCCGGGCCGCGCCGCTCCGCCTACTCTCTGCCGCCGCAGTCGGCCGCCTGCCTCGCTCCTCCCCTGCCCTCAGCGGCACTGCTCCGCGCCCGGCACACAGGCAGCCGCCGCCGGACCTGCTGCTCCCAACATGGCCGCCGCCACCGCCGGCCCTCGGCTCTTTCCGCCGGCAGCAGCCGGAAACATCCGAAGCGGCCTGGAACGGGAGGGCGGCTTGCCTCCTTCTCCCGGCCGCCGACTACGGGTGAATTCCGGAAACACCGAAGAAGGCAACCCCCGGGGACGCGCGCGCCTCCTCGATCCCGAAGACCGAGCTTCGGCTCTGTTTTCGGAAATCCACGAAGCGACTCCAGGTGCTCTGGCCACGCCCACAGGCCTTCCCCCGCCCACTTCAGCCGGCTCTCGGCAGTTTCCGGAAACACCCGAAGCCGTCCCGCGTGCGGAGACCCGGCCACGCCCCCGCCCCGCCCCGCAGCCGACGGCGGCGGCCGTCGGCCATTTCCGGCAACACCCGAGGCCCGGCGAGCCCCGGGTCATTCCCTCGAGTGGCACCGAGTCTAACTCTTCGCTTCTTTCCGTCAGTTTTCGGGTATTTTCAAACCTTGAACGGGGAGCGTGGAACTCCTGTGCGTGCTATTATTTGACTAAATAGGAAATAAGGCTGTGAGGCGTCCCTGCGATTCTAAAGCAACTTCCCCTCCGCGTGCCCGCTTGTTGTGGGTGAGCTCGTAAAATCCATCTCTTTTGTCACCCAACCTGTTAATATGTCTATCAGCTGTCAAATATAGCATTATTCCATTACCTATCTACCTACCCTTTGTCACCTACCATCTTCTGTCGTGGCTTCTCGTCAAGGTCCCAGACAAGCACCGGGTCTGCGTCCTTGGCTCCTGGCTGTGAAAGGCTGCAGAGGTCGCCCCAGTCCCGCATGCCAGCCCCAACCCCGCGGAATGAATATGCTGTGTGATCTTGGAAAAGTCACATAATGTGTCTGAGTTTAGCCTCCTCGACGTCCCTCTATTGAAAGAATCACATTCTAAATAACATCTTTGAATTCCAGTTACCTTTCCCCCCCAAAAAAAGTTTTAAATTGTTCAAAATAGCACAAAACAACATCACAATATAGTCATATGGTCATGCCAGCTACCTTTTCATTTATTTTTAAAGTACTAGTTATTTTTTAAGCATATTTTTTATTGATTTCAGAGAGGAAGGAAGAGGAAGAGAGAGAAACATCAACGATGAATCATTGATCGTCTGCCTCCTGCACGCCCCCTGCTGGGATCAAGCAGGAAACCCAGGCATGTGCCTTGACCAGGAACGAAATTGCGACCTCCTGGTTCATAGATCAATGCTCAACCAGAGCCACACCACTGGGCGCCAGCTACCTTTTTAAGTACTCCTGCAAAGCAAGATAAGAAAGACATTCTCATCTTAATTCACATTTCAGTTCTAAGACAAAGAAACTCAAGGAAAAGAATATAGAACCTGATTGAAAGTGAGAATTCCGCTGGATGGTGCAAAGAATGGGTCACTGGAGAAGTTCCTTTCCTTCCTGGGACTCATTTTCCCCATCAATAAAGCAAGGTGATTGGATTCATGGACTCTGAGGCTCCGCTCACCTTTGGAGAGCCCCTGACTCTAACAGGAAGTCTGTGTGGCAACCCAGGCCCACTCTTCCCTTTCCCCTAGATCAGCGGTTCTCAACCTTCCTAATGCCGCGACCCTTTCATACAGTTCCTCATGTTGTGGTGACCCCAACCATAAAATTATTTTCGTTGCTACTTCATAACTGTAATTTTGCTACTGTTATGAATCGTAATGTAAATATCTGATATGCAGGATGTATTTTCATTGTTACACATTGAACATAAGTAAAGCATAGTGAGTAATCACAAAAACAATATGTAATTATATATGTGTTTTCCGATGGTCTTAGGCGACCCCTGTGAAAGGGTCGTTCGACCCCCAAAGGGGTCACGACCCACAGGTTGAGAACCGCTGCCCTAGACTGTCTCCTCAGGGCAAGGCAGTATGCTAGCCTGATTCCTCTGGCTCTAAGCTGCCCCCACCCCTAGTACTCCAGACATGTTAGAACTTGCCCCCCTTTCCCTGGGCTCAGCAGCAGCTTAAGGTAGGCAGAAGCCAGAACCCCCACAGGAGCCAGGTTCAACCAACAAATTCCCAAAGTGCAGGAGCATGCCAGCCCAGGGGTTGTGGGGGGCGGGGAGTGCTGGCTGGAATGCTGACCCTTGACTTCCAACTCCCAGCTACAGTATCTTGAGCAGAGCCCTTGGTCAACTCAACCAGAGAAAGGGGCAGCGAGGCAGCTGCAATGAGAGGATGGTATGAAAATACTTCCTAAAGCAGCAGCTACCATCTCCAGTCTCAGTAAGTGCACCCGATTCCAGGACACTACCCCATGCCCCACCCCAGCTCCATCCAGGCACCCAGCCATTGCGGGAGAAGTTGGGGAAGAAATGCAGAGGAGTCGAGGGAGAAAAAAAGGAAGAGGTGAGAATAGAGGCTATTCCACCTGCCACCGCCCCCCACCACCCAAATTCATCTTGAAAAATCTGTGAGAATGATCTGCCCTCTGGTGGCCAGAGGGAGTGGCACTGCCGATGTCTGGAAAGAAGGGAAAAGAGGAAGGGGTTGGAGGAGCAAAGGTAGGTAGGTGTTCAGAAGTCTTCCCCGGCCCATGCTCTTGCCTAAGGACACTCTACTTCCTCCATGCTTCTGGACACACCAGCTCCAACCCTGTCCTCCGCCCCTCAGCCCACCTTACCCCATCCCACCTGTCCCCTCTTCTTCCTCACTCTCCACACAAGGCTGCCTAATTGGTTTCCCTGCCTAGACTCCCTCCAACCTGCCCCACCAGACATGCCAGAACAATCTTCCTAAAGTCCAGCTCCAATGACAGGTCTGTCCTGCTGGAGGCTCTCACCGGCTCCCTCATGGGACAGGCAGGCTGGCTTCATGGGCCTAAAGCCTGTGCAGCCACCCAAAGCCCTGCTCTGAGAAGGGCCTTGAGCTTGATTTAATACTCAACTCTGCTGTCATTCTGACATTTTTCCAAGGGGGCCCTGCGTTTTCATGTGCACTGTGCCCCATAAGTTCTGTAGCTGGTCTTGGCAGTAGGAGAAGCCTGTACCTGCATCTACTAGTCAAGCTTTGCACAGTCTGGCCTCAACTTAGCTTGCTAATATCCTCTCCAACTAGGTATCACCGGTTGACAGCTCCCCCCAGCTCCTGCCCTGCCGCCAAGCTCTCCCACCTCCATGCTTGTGTTCAGGCTGATCAGTTGCCCGTCACCTACCTCAACTTCCAGGTGTACTACGAGATCCAGTTCAGGTATTATCTTCTCTAATCCCTGAACCCACCTACTTCTCCTCAAAGATTAATTCTACATTACCACACATTTACCCCTCTCTAATTTGCCAATTCATTCATCCACAAATCTCTACTGAACACCTACTGTGTGCAAGGCATTGTTCCAGGCTCTTCAGGTATAAATAACGATCTCCGATCTCCAATCTCTGTTATCAGGGAACTTACATCTCAATGGTGGTGGGGGATAGGAGGGTGAAGATAGACAACAAACATAATAGAAAGAATTAAATGCCACGGGGAAAATAGAGCTAGCTATAAGGGGGATCCAAATTGCAGCACGAGGGGGGTGGAAAAGGAGTTGCAGTACCAAGGTGGCCAATGTAGTCCTCACTGAGACGGTGACACTTGAGCAAAGACTTGAAAGAGGAAAGGGAGTGAGCTCTGCAGATATTGGGGAAGAACATTCCAGAAAGAGGTGACAGCCAGAGCAAAGGCCCTGAGGCAGGAGCAGGCCTGGCTGCTTAAAGAATAAGGAGGCTGCCCAGGCAGGCGTGGCTCAGTGGTTGAGCGTTGATCTATGAACCAGGAAGTCACGGTTCAATTCCTGATTCCCGGTCAGGGCACATGCCGGGGGTGCAGGCTGGATCCCCAGTGTGGGGCATGCAAGAGGCAGCTGATCAATGATTCTCTCTCATCATTGATGTGTGTCTCTCTCCCTTTCCCTTCCTCTCTGAAATCAATAAAAAGATATTTTAATAAAGAAAGAAAGAATAAGGAGACCAGTGAGCCAGGGGGAGAGCAGAAGGAGAAGAGGGCAGAAAGGCTATGTGGAGCCCGGCCAGTGGCCACGGCTGTGGCTTCCCTGGGAGTGAGACGATCTGACTGGCTGCTGGGCTGCAAACAGATGAAGGGGCAGGAGTGCAGGAAGGAGGCTGTCATGATAAATCAAGTGAGACAGGACAGGGGCTTAGAGAAGGCAGCAGCAGAGGAAGTGGTCGGATTTGAGGTATACAGGGGTGGGCAAGAGTAGGTTTACAGTGTGAGCACACGAAACAGAATTTATTCTTGTATTACCGCTTTTTAAATAAATTTATTTTTAAGACATTTTTATTGATTTCAGAGAGAAAGGGAGAGGGAGAGATAGAAACATCAATGATGAGAGGGAATCATTGATCGACTGCCTCCTGCACGCCCCTCACTGGGGATCTAGCCCACAGCCCGGGCATGTGCCCTGACCAGGAATTGAACCGTGACCTCATGGTTCACAGGTTGACGTGCAACCACTGAGCCACGCCGGCCGGGCTATTTATTAATTATCATATTATTTTTCATACAAACAACATCGGGCCAGTGCTCCAGGGCAGCCGTAGCGCCCACTGGAACCGGAGAAGACAAAGGCATGGGATTCCGACCCCAGCAGGCACAAGAGGCCTTCGAGTGGCAACCCCTCTGGGGGCGGGCAGGCCGGAAAGAAAGGGAGGCAAGGGTGCTGGAGTGGGAGACACCCTCATTCTCACGCCTCTGCAACACGGCAGCTCTCCTCAGCCCGCCCAGCCATGGAGCCGGCGGGCAGGCTCGCTCTGGGCAGGCCACGCTGGAGGATGGGGAGTGGTCCAGAAACTGTCACGGAGGGCAAGGCCCGCTCCTGCCCTCTCACCCCTCGGAGTCCCTCCCATCCTGTTCTCGGTGTCTCGGAATTTCCATCACGCGCTTTGCCACTATTGCCACGTTCCATATTGAATTTAGAACATTTTAGAGATGTTAGCGTGTGAACAAAGTGTGCACCTCAGAAGCGATGAGCTAGAAATGTCTGTGATCGGTGCCCCCTGTCCAACCACCACCGACAGCCAGGACGTGAGCTACAACACAAGGACAGGGACTGCCGTCTCGGCCCTTTCCTGGCTTTGCCGGCCCGCGTTGAGAGCTGTGTACGGTGTGGACGTTATGGCAGGCACAGTAAGCAGGGGGCACTGCTCTTACTCAATCTACTAATAGGGAAAGCAAAGCCGAGAGAAGCCCAGTCCCTCGCCAGGGGAGTGGGCACTGGGCAATCAGCCCGGAGCAGCAGCGTGTGGGCAGAGGGCGGACACCCGGACTTCTCAGCCCGCTGCTCCTCAGCCCCTTTGCTCTAAGCCGCCTCACCTCTGTCCACCTTCATCTTCCCATCCCTTAATCGGGACAGTGAACGCACCGGCCGCTTGGGGAGAGCTGCGAGGCTACAAGGAGTTAATACAGTAAACATGCTCAGACAGGAGGATGGAGGCCCACTTCGTGTGGGCTGCTGTTATCATCAGCTCACTCCAGCCAGGCTGCGGGCCCTCACGTTTCTCGGCTCCATCCTCCCCGTTTCCCGGAAGGACAACAGTGGATCAGAAGTCAGAGAGCCCGTTCTGTCCCAGCTCTGTCACAAATGGGTCACGTGAGCCATTAGGTAACTCCCCCCCCCACCCCCCCGCAGGGTCCTGGGCCCCTTGTCTGTTCAATGAGAGGGAGCTGAACCTTTTGCTCCCTGGGGTCTTCTAGAATGCTATAGATAGAATGTGTGCCCCACCACCACCACCACTAAAATTCGTATGTTGAAATCCTAACCCCCAGGGTGATGGTATTAGAAGGCGGGGCATTTGGGAGGTGATTAGGCCATAGGGCTCCATGTGCCCCAATGGGGTTCGTGCCCTTAGAAAAGCAATTTCACCCTGGCCGGTTTGGCTCAGCGGATAGAGCGTTGGTTGCAGACTGAGGGGTCCCGGGTTCAATTCCGGTCAAGGGCACATGCCCAGGTTGTGGGCTGGGTCCCTGGTGGGGGGCGTGCAGGAGGCAGCCGATCCATGATTCTCTCTCATCATGGATGTTTCTGTCTCTCTCTCCCTCTCCCTTCCTCTTTGAAATCAATAAAAATGTATATTTTTTTAAAAAAAGAAAGAAAAGCCATTTCACAGAGCTCCCTTGCTCCTTCCACCGTGTGAGGACGCAGCGAGAAGGCTGCCTTCTATAAACCAGGAAGAGGGCCCTGGCCAGACCCGGAACCTGCCAGCGCTTCGATCTTGGACCTCCCAGCCTCCGGAACAGTGAGAAGTACATGTCTGTTGTTTGTAAGCCACGGGTCTATGGAATTTTGTGGCAGCAGCCGAATGGGCTAAGACACTGTCCCAAACCCTAACCCAGCAACAACACTCGTCTTGCCCTTCCTCACCCATGACCTGGACTCGCGCCTGGCACGGAGAGGACGACACCCCTGCCAGCCTGGCTCACGTGTTTTCTGCAGAAGAAAGGTCCGGCTGCTCCCAGCGGCCACCGCAGACCAACCTGAGGGAGGGAGAGGGGCGCCAGGCAGGGAGGGCACCTTCACAGTCTGTTTTCCTGGCAGGAGGTGCCCTTCAGACCAAGCCACACCCCCACACGGGTCACTGTCTGGGGGTTCTGCCTCCTCCATGGCTGAGAAGGCCGAATATCCCAGATGGAGGGCCAGGCTGGTTTTGGCAGAGGCCCTGTGAGAAGCAAAGGAGAAAGCAGATGTGGGCAGCTTTTCATGGGGCGCAGAGGGGTACCCAAAGCAAACGATCTGGGGCCTGTGGGAGCAGGGGAATGGGACTGGATGGAGTAACTTGGTGAAAACGGACTTTTCCAGAGAATTGTAACATCTTCGGGATCATCACATTTACTCTAGGAAGCTGGGTTTCCCGTTTTAGCGCGTGCTGCGTTTAATGTAACTCGTTAAAAATGGAGGGTTTTTTTTGTTTCTTTGTTTCAAGTAAGTGCTCTTTCCAGAGGAAAACGATGTTTTTGGTTTGAAGGTAAGAAAGGGGGTGACGCTGAATCTGATGCCAAGGACATGCAAAGGGCCGCCAGGAAGGACTGGCAGGAGAGGGAACGGCCCAGGGAGGTAAAGAGCCCAGCCCTCAGGGAGTTCCCATCTGGGGAGGCCAGCAGGCCAGCCCTCAGCAGCCTCAGGCTCGGAGTTGGTACCAGCTGGTGTCCAGGGCTCTACCTGGCTTCCTGGAGGAGGTGGGCAGGCAGGCAGGCCAGATGATTTGCCCACGTACCCGGAGCCCGCGGTAGCCCCGGAAGCCAGCAGGCAGGGACATCGCTGCTCTCCTGGAGGGCGGTGTCTAGGTCTCCAGCCCCGAGGAGAGCAGGGACATTTTCTGGTTCCCAGCGGGGTCCTTGGCGCCTCCAACAATGTCTGGCATGAAGGCAGGGTGCCTGTGCGCCCCTGGGGAACAAAGCCCCAGGGTTCTGGCCTCCTTGTCCCCTCTGCCCCGAACTCCCTTTCCCTATTTAGCTGCATGGCTCCGTGGAAGCCCTCAACCCCACACCGCGTCCCCCCAAGGAGGGACATGCAAACCCCTATCGGGTACGCAATCAGCCAGAACCAGAACAGGACATTCTGTCTACAGACCACAGTGTTGTGTGTTTTTTAAAATTTCTTTTATTTCTTTTTTAAAAATATTATTTTTATTGATTTCAGAGAGAGAGAGAGAGGGATAAAAACATCCATGATGAGAGAGAATCATTCATCAGCTGCCTCCTATACGCCCCACACTGGGGATCGAGCCCACAACCCGGGCATGTGCCCTGACTGGGAATCGAACCGTGACCTCCTGGTTCATAGGTCGACGCTCAACCACTGAGCCACACCGGCTGGGCAGAGCATAATGTTTTTAATCAAGGAAAAAGAAAGAAGGAAAAACAGAGGAAGGAAAGGTTGTTACAGGCTGAGACACCAACCCAGTGCAATGTGTGCACCTTACTCAGATCCTGATTCAAACAAACCACCTGTGAAAAGACATTCACGAAGAGTCCTGGAGGCTGGTTGCACCACAGGAATGTACTTACTACGGAACCGTATACTTAAGGGTGGCTGCCCTGGCCAGTGCGGCTTAGCTGGTTGAGCGCTGTCCTGGGCAACCAAAGGTCATCAGTTGTGGGGCTCGATCCCCACTGTGGGGCATACAGGAGGCAGATGATCCATGATTCTCTCTCATCATTGATGTTTCTATCTTTCTCCCCCTGCCCCTTCTTCTCTGAAATCAATAAGAATATGTGGCCGAAACCGGTTTGGCTCAGTGGATAGAGCGTCGGCCTGCGGACTGAAAGGTCCCAGGTTCGATTCCGGTCAAGGGCATGTACGTTGGTTGCGGGCACATCCCTAGTGGGGGATGTGCAGGAGGCAGCTGATCGATGTTTCTCTCTCATCGATGTTTCTAACTCTCTATCTCTCTCCCTTCCTCTCTGTAAAAAATCAATAAAATATATTTAAAAAAAAAAAAAGAATATGTATATATTTAATATATATTTCAAAAAGAGTGGTTACGATGGTAAATGTTATATGTATTTCACCACAAATTTTTTTTTAAATATATTTTATTGATTTTTTACAGAGAGGAAGGGAGAGAGATAGTTAGAAACATCGATGAGAGAGAAACATCGATCAGCTGCCTCCTGCACATCCCCCACTGGGGATATGCCCGCAACCCAGGTACATGCCCTTGACCGGAATCGAACCTGGGACCTTTCAGTCCGCAGGCCGACGCTCTATCCACTGAGCCAAACCGGTTTCGGCCACCACAAATTTTTTATTTAATTTTTAAAATCTTTATTGTTGAGAGTATTACAGATGTCCCCATTCCCCGCCCCCATTGCCCCCTCCACCCGGTTCCTGCCCCACCGCAGGCCTTCACCAACTTACTGTGTCCATAGGTAAGATCTTTGGTTAATCTCTTCCCACCCCACCACCCTTGCCTCTGAGATTTGTCAATCTGTTCCATGCTTCCATTCTTCTGATTCTTTTTTATTCACCAGTTTATTTTATTAGATTTTTTGTTCATTTATTTTGATTTTTATTTATTTAGATTTGGCTGTTGATAGATACGTATTTGTTACCATTTTATTGTTCATATTTTTTATCCCTCCTCCTCCCCCTTCTTTCTCTTTTTAAATAATACCCTTCAATGTTTCATGTGATACTGGGTTGGTGGTGATGGACTCCTTTAGCTTTTTCTTGTCTGTGAAGCTCTTTATCTGACCTTCAATTCTAAATAACAGCTTTGCTGGGTAGAGTAATCTTGGTTGTAGGTTCTTGCTATTCGTCACTTTGAATATTTCTCGCCACTCCCTTCTGGCCTGCAAAGTTTCTATTGCGAAATCAGCTGACAGTCGTATGGGTATTCCCTTGTAGGTAACTGACTGCTTTTCTCTTGCTGCTTTTAAGATTCTCTCTTTGTCTTTAGCCCTTGGCATTTTAATTACGATGTGTCTTGGTGTGGGCCTCTTTGGGTTTCTCTTGTTTGGGACTCTCTGTGCTTCCTGGACTCATAAGTCTATTTTTTTCACCAGGGAGGGGAAGTTTTCTGTCATTATTTCTTCAAATAGGTTTTCTTCCTTTTTTTTCTTTATTGATTAAGGTATTACATATGTGTCCTTATTCCCCCATTGCCCCCCCAACTCCAAAATAGGTTTTTAATATCTTGCTTTCTCTCTTCCCTTTCTGGCACCATAATGTGAATGTGGGTATGCTTCATGTCCCAGAGTCTCCTTATGCTTTCTTCATATTTTTTATTCTTTTTGCTCTTCTGATTGGGTGATTTTTGCTTCCTCATATTCCAAATAGTTGATTTGATTCTGGTAATCCCCTACTGTTGAATCCCTGTAAGTTGTTCTTTATTTCAGTGAATGTATGCTTAATTTCTGATTGGTTCTTTTTTTTTAGTATTTTATTTTAATATATTTTATTGATTTTTTTACAGAGAGGGAAGGAGAGGGATAGAGAGTTAGAAACAACAATGAGAGAGAAACATCTATCAGCTGCCTCTTGCACACTCCCTACTGGGGATGTGCCTGCAACCAAGGTACATGCCCTTGACCGGAATCGAACCTGGGACTCTTGAGTCCACAGGCTGACACTCTATCCACTGAGCCAAACTGGTTAGGGCCTGACTGGTTTTTTTTCATGTCTCTCACCTTCTCACTAAGATCCTTGAAAGTCTCAAGATCCTTGAGTAACCTTATTACCATGGTTTTAAACTCTGTATCCAGTAGTTTGCTTGCTTCCATTTCTTTCATTTGTGATAAGTTTGTCTTTGCATTTTCACTGCTCCCCTGTGTTTGCTTCTATGTATTGGGTAGAGCTGCTATGTCTCCTGGAGTTGGAAGAGTGGCCTTGTGTAGTAGGTGTCCTGTAGGGCCCAGTGGCTCAGCCTCCCCAGTCACCTGAGCTGGGCACTCCAGGTGCACCCTGTGTGCACAGCCTTGTAGTTGAGCGTCTTCTGATTGGGTGCCACACCAGCCTGTTCCATGCCTCTGCCCCTCCTACAGGTCTCAACCTACTTTCTTTATGTCTCTAGTTGTAGGACTTCCATTCACCCAGCTTTCAGGCAGTTCTGGATGATGCTTGTTCTGTATTTTAGTTGTAATTTTGATGTGGTTCTGGGAGGTGGTGAGAACAGGTATTTACCTATGCTGCCATCTTGGTTCAACAAACTTTTAAAAGATACTCTTGGGCCCTAACCGGTTTGGTTCAGTGGATAGAGCGTCGGCCTGCGGACTGAAGGGTCCCAGGTTTGATTCCAGTCAAGGGCATGTACCTTGGTTGCGGGCATATCCCCAGTAGGGGGTGTGCAGGAGGCAGCAGATAGATGTTTCTCTCTCATCGATGTTTCTCTCTATTCCTCTCCCTTCCTCTCTGTAAAAAATCAATAAAATATATTTAAAAAAATAAAAGATATTCTTGGACCAATTGGGTAATGAGAACACTGACTATATATTAGATGACATTAAGGGATTATTGATTTTTTAAAAATAATTTTTTTATTGGTTTCAGAGAGGAAGGGAGAGGGGGGCAGAGATAGAAACATCCTTAAGAGAGAATCATTGATCGATTGCCTCTTGTGTGCCTCACACGAGGGATCAAGCCCACAACCTGAGCATATGCCCTGACTGGGAATCAAACCGCAACCTCCTGGTTCATAGGTCGACGCTCAACCACTGAGCCTCACTGGCTGGGCTAAGGGATTATTAATTTTTAAAGTGTGATAATGACATGAACAGCGTGTTCATCTCCTAGAGACACAGACAGACCTATTTACAGATGAAATGATATAATGACTGGGATTTGCTTTAAAACAGTCCAGAAGGAAGAGAGATGTGGGGAGATAAAGAGAAACCAAATTGGCCATATTTGTTGAAGTGGGGTACACGGGCATTTTTTATGCTATTCTGTCTTCTTTTGGGTGAAGATGTCCATGATCAGCCGGGCCGGTGTGGCTCACTGGCTGAGTGCTGACCCATGCACCAGGAGGTCTTGGTTCGATTCCCAGTCAGGGAACATGCCCAGGTTGTGGGCTTGATCCCCAGTAGAGGGCATGCAGGAGATAGCCATAGATGTTTCTCTCTCTCCCTCTCCCTTCCTCTCTGAAATCAATAAAAACATATTAAAATAAAAAAACAGAAAAGATAAAACGTAAGAAAAGAAAATGTCCATGATCAAAAAAAGAACAACAAAAAAGCGCCCCTCCATGACAGCTGGTTTTTCCTCCCAGCATCCTCCCTGCGGGACACACCCGGAACCTTGTTTGCTGTGTCTCCCCTGGAGCGGGGGAGCCAGGGAGTGGGCTGTCTCTTGTTCACGGCTGTATGTTCATGGCTGTATCCCCAGCACCTGGAGCAGCACATGCGTCTCACCCATCTCACAGCTGTGGGCCGAGATCTGCGTGGCCTCTGGAGCCCGAGCTCCGAGCCACAGCCTGCATACAGCTGTCTCCACCAGCTCTGACCTCGGAGGGCCAGGGGCGAGGCTCTCCGAGGCAAACGGAGACATGGGTGCCGTGGTAGGCAAGAGGACTCGCCCCACGTCAGGGAAAGGGAGTGAGGGGCAATGACAGGGTCGGGCTAGGAGAAGCACGCCCCCACCCCAATGCTCTGCCCCTTAGAGTGGCCCAAGCTCATGTGGACATCACTGTACCAGCCACTGCTTGTGTGGCCTCCAAACACCAAGCCCAGCCTGAGCCAGGGTCAGCAGGCAGGGCCCACCCAGCGGCCCAGGAGCCAACCTCTGGAGAAAAGGGGCAGGTGAGGAGCAGGTCTGCCTCCCCGCTCAGAGCCCTCGGATTGGTTCCCAGCCACCGTGAGCAGGACAGGTGAGATGCGCACGCTTCCGCATCTGCAGTGAGCCTCTCCAGCCGGCACCGCCGGGCACAGGGCACGATCACAGCAGTGCCAGGCCCTGGGGTCTCTGGAAACTGGGATGAGGAGGACACTGGGCACCACCATCAGCGTGCTGGAGGGGACGGGGTGCTGCCACGGAGGGTTTCTCATTGTGAATGACCCTCCTTCTCCCACCTCCGCTCTCAGGGAAGATGGCAGTCTTCCTAAAGCCGCAACAGGCCTGCGGTGTAGAAGCAAGAGCCCTGGGCTCAGACCCAGGCTCGGCACATCAGACAAGTCACCCGGCTCACGGAGCAGTGCCTCAGTTTCCTCACCCACACAACGGGCACACCATGGGGAGACCCACAGTGGGGATCATGCGTGTTTGTGGAATCTGAGCCCACGGGTGGCTGCCCCCTGCCCCCTTGCTGCTCCTGCTTCTCGGGTGATGTGGGGCCTGAGGCGCCTGGGGCTGGGACATGGTGTTGGGGAGCCCCAAAGGGCTCCTCGTCCTTCCCTGGAGGCTGGTGCATTCTGTGCGAGGGAAGGTGCTGTTCCCTCTGGGGAAGGGCCTGGGCTGAGGCAGCTGGTTCCAAGGTGGGCAGACCCACCGGGTGCAGTGGAAGCAGCCTCCCCGCCACCACAGCTGCCGGCAGCTGCCCCCTCCCTGCTTGTGCCGCCTTGGGGAGGTCAGCTGGGCATTCCCTTCCCAACAGACCCGGTGGGGGAGACACAGAGGGTCTGCCACGCCATCAGACACTCTCCTATCCCAGCCCCCCAGCCCCCCAGCCCCCCCAGCACACCTCAGGGGTGTGTGGGGCTTTGCAGTTTACAACGGGCCCAGATGCCATCTCATGTGAGCTACACAGTAGCCCAGGGATGGGCCAACCGTGACGCAAAAGGGGTGCTGCACAGGGCCCAGCCGGGCCCCCCCCAACCATACCCTCACACACCAGCTTCTCCTCAAGGACTGGTGCTGCTGCTTCCCTTGTCTCAGGCTGGCTTTGCCACAGGCTATCACTGGCATCCAAAAAGATCTTCCTGACCTAGGAGGGCAACAGGGAGGGGCCGCAGGTGGCCAGCTTCAGAGCGGAAGGGAGTATCGGGGACTAGGAGCGTGGGTGTCAGGAGCCAGGGGCAGAGGCACCCTCCTCCCCACCCCTTCAACCCAAGTCGTGGTTGGTTCTCATCACTCCGCCCTGGGAGGTATTTGTGAGGCTTTGGTGGTGTTCCGGGATGGAGGCTCCAGTCCCGGTGGGGGATCCTGAGCCATCAGTCACCTATATTCAGAAACTTCCCTCTGTATTCCGGGTGGAGTCATGCCCTTGGCCCCACGCTCTCTACCTCTTTCTCCCTGGAAGCCCAGAGGTGCCCAGTGGCAGCTCCCAGCCGCGCATGCTCATATGCCAACTGGGAGGTGGGGCTGCCGTCACCGTGGCAGCCGCCCTATGCAGAGAACTGCACTCCAGGGACCAGCTTACGTTGAAAAAATGTCACATACAAACACAAGCCAAGAGGGCACTTGACACACATTTACTGAGCACCTGCTATGCGCCAGGCCCTATGCAGGGCTCTAGGAAAACGAAGTCACCGCAAACTAGTCCCTGCCCGAAGGAGCTCACAGTCTAGTGGGTCCAACCATGAATCAGGTTAATAGCGGTGAAGGTGCATTGAGCTTCACGATTTTACAACGAGCTTGTATATACGTTTTCTCAATTGTGAACGTCCAGCAACACAGCCACGCTGTTGAAAAGCACGTCGGCGTGAATGTAAACAGTCCCATGATTGAAAGGATGGAGAGGGATCACTGGCAGTAATTCACATTCCTGTTTCAGAGCCCGGTTTTCAGCATCATTCATCCCTTCCTGCTAGGGAGGATACGAGTTTTGCCAACCTGCACAGGTGGTGGCAGACTCGGAAATCCCATGGCCCGCCTGACACCACACAGTGGGTCCGGAATCTCTGCCCGCTGACGTCTCCCCACCACGCAGCACTGGTCTTCTACCCTCCCCTGGGCCAGGCCCCGTACATCCTTGGGCTCCAAGTGAGCCAGGTGGGGAGAAAGGACCACGTCCCGTGAGTCCATCAGCGAGATTCCTCACATCTGGCCTGGATCAAGAGTGACACCAGCTCAGGTAACAGCGACCTCAGGCCCAGATCCTTCTAAACCAGATCCTCCCTGATTTAGGAATTGGCTTTCTGGATGGTCTCAAACCTGAGTCAGTGCCATACGGGAACCGCTGCCCTGGGCCCTAGCTGCGCCCTCTCCCTGAACACTCAGTATTTATCAGGAGCAGACGGGGGACTCCCCTCTTTATCCCACCTGCCCCTGGACTCCAAACGAGGCAGTGCTGTGCGGGGTCTGGGGGAAGCTCCCGGGCCCTTCTTCAGAGCTCCATACCACCAACGGGAAAAACCCCGTCACTGGCCTGTGATGGTAGTTTCGGAGGGGAAGGAATCTGGTGAAGACCCAAGGTGGGCCACCTCCTGGTCTGGGGAACAGGAAACAGGACAAAGGCTCGGGTTCAATTAAACTGAAGTGTTCAGCTGAGCACAGAGTTGAAATGCTGGAGGCAGGGCTGTGTTTAGGACCCACGTGCCCACCTTCCCATCGTGGGGTGGGGGCGGGGACTCATCTCTCCCGCTGCAGGCTGGCTTGGGGCTGGCCACCACCACTTCCCTTTAAAAAGGCCAGGTTAAGCCTCACCTCCTAGGGTGAGGACCCCTGGGCCGAGGCCTCTCTTGGACAGTGGCCTGGGAGTCAGCAAGCACATTTCCAGGGCGGGGGAGGGGAAAGGTTAGGGGCTTCTCTGGCTGACGCCAAGGCAGCCCAGGCCTCTGGACCAACAAAGCCCTGCCCTGGTCCTGTCCCTACCTCTGGGGTGGGGCCTTCCACTCCTGCCAGGACAACCTTTCAGCCCTCCTGCCCCTCAAGGTCACCCCAGGAAGCCAGCTATCCTCCTAGCTAGCCCCTCCCCCCAATGATGGCCCAGACGGAACTCTCTTAATAAAAAAAAATAATTTATTGTCAACAAGGAGATTTATATACAACAGGAAAACAGGAGAAAAGGAGTGGGAGTGAATGAAGCCCCGGGGGGCTGCTGGGCCTCCTGCAGGGGCGGAGGGGAAGAGGTAATGGAGGCCTCCTGGCTTAGGGGCCTGAACGGGGAGGAGGGGCGCCCTCCGAGGTAGTGGGACTCAGCTCAAACCCCGCGGTGGCCTCCTCCTTCTGGTGTAAGGCACTGCGCCAAAGGAGAACGGTGGGCGGCGAGAGGGCGGGCGGCAGCGGGGACAGAGGTCTGGGTCAGCTAAAGGATCGGGTGGGGTTCTCCACAGGCCCAGTGCCCTACCACTACCAGCCTCAGCCACGGCCCCCACGACCAACAGTGGATGCTGCCCCTCCCCGCCTCCGCCCTGCCTTGGCGCTCTTCATCAGGTGGCGGAGCGGAAGCCGAAAGGGGATACGGCCTCCTCCACCTCGTCCCCATCCCCGGGAAAGCAGGAACCTATACACCACTCCCTGCCTCTCGCCGCCCCGAGTGGTGCTGATTCCAACAAAACCGCGGCGGTCTGGGGTGTCACCTGCTCCCACACCCTTGGTGCCCTGGGGATGCTTGGACCAGTCTTGCAGGAGGCTGACTGCCGGGGACGCCTCCATCCACCCGGATCACCTGGAGATCCAGCGTCCCGCGAAGGCCCGAAGGGGGACCTGGGCAGGAATGGGAGCAGAGAGCAGGGTCAGGGCCCTCCAGACACCCCACTCTGAGGATGTTCCTGAAGGTCTCCGCACACACACCCCGTTTCCAGAGTCCAGTGCCCGGTGTGAGGAAGCCCAATGAGCAAATTCTGCTTGTGCTCAGAAGCTGGTCTGTCTCCTGATAAACTATAAGCTCCATGAGGACAGGCCGAATCCCACTCATTCGCTCCTTTATCAACAATGACTTATTGGGTACCATGCTCTGCTCTGCCCCACCGTTCCAGTTGCTAGGGGAACGGCAGGCGTGGAGCAGAGCAAGTGGCTTTCTTGGAATTTACGTCCCAGTGATGACAGCCAATCAATGAGAATAAACAAGAGATGCAATAGGATATATGCAGACAGATGCAAAGGAAAGCCCCCACCAGGGAAGGGGATAGGGAGGGTCTCAGGATGCTGGCCCGTGAGCAAAGATGGACAGGAAGCGAGGGGTCAGCTCGGCAGAGAGCTGGGGGAGCAGCATCCGGGTGGGGGGAAGACAAGGCCCGTCCCTGCAGTGAGGGTGCAGGGACAGGAAAGATCCCGGGTGAGGATCACATCACCACGAGGACTCACGCTTTATCTGGAGAGTGAGGGACAGGGCAAGACGGTGGTGTTTGACAGGGACACTGGCTGCTCTGAGGCCAGGCCACAGCGGGCAACGGTAAGCAGCCAGAGACTAGCTGGCAGGCTGTCCCAGGAACCAGGCAAGGGACAGCTGGGACAGGGGAGCTGCCATGGAGGTGGTGACAGGAAGGTGAATTCTGAACACACCTGGAGGTGGAGCTAACAGATTTGTCAATGGTCTGAGGCGGGTTTGAGAGACAAGAGGATGACTGAGGGTTTGACCCAAGCAAACTGAAGAATGAGGTGGCCAGTTTCCTCAAGAGAAAAGACTGAGGAAGACTAGATTGACTGGGGCGAGGGGAAGAGACTGGGTTCCGCTCCGATGTGCCAAGCTTGAGAGAACGTTTGGCCCAAGTAGAGATGTCACATGGGCAATTCGAAGAGAGGTGGGGACAGAGGGGAGAGGAGAGGTCTGGAGGGTCAAGGCAGGAGTTGTGAGCACAAGAGTGGTATTTAAAGCTGCGATTCTGGGCGAGGTCACCCAGGGAGTGAGTATACACCCTGACCCAAGGTTGGGGCACTTACTCATTCTCTCACCACATACCCAGTAAGCAGCACCTATCCTGTGCTGGGCACCGGGATGCCACAGTACGTGAAACAGGCCAGCATCCTGACCTGAGGAGCTTAATTCCAGGAAGCGGATGAAAGTTCACAGACAAATGGGACAGCGGCTAGGGAGGGAGGCGGGGTAAGAAGGGAGTAATAGCTTTGTGTAGGTTGCTGGCCAAAACCCAGAAGAAAACTGATGGATGACAGAGAAATGTCCGCGGGGAGAGATGGCCTTGGCAATGGGTCTGCAGGGCTGGCCTCTGGAGGAGTGACAGTTACAGGGAGGGAGCAAAGGCAGAGGATGTGGCCTGGGGGGCGGGGGGGGGAGCCTATACACCACCTGTGGTGGGCTCGGTGACATGCACAGAGGCTGCCGCTACCCAGGGGAGGGGCCTGGGCGAGGGGCCTTACCTCCCAAGGCTGGCGTCCTCTTCAGTAAAACGGGAGCCGGCGCCCTCTGGGCCCCCTTCGGCCTGGGCCCCCTCCCACCTTCATCCTACAAGGCCCTTGGAGAGCCCCAGTCCTTCCTGACTGCTTCACACTCGTATCCATCCGCTCAGCTGACCTGACCAGAGAACTTCTCCAACTTCTAAAACCTTGATCTGTAAACTTTTAAAAGTGGTAGTGTCTTTATTCAAATAAAATCTTCAGCAAACTTTAATACGTAAAACAACTCCAAGCAGAGATGGTCGGTTGAAGCCTCAGTTTCTGAGAAATCCAGCCAAGCTCTGAGGTCCTGGAAGAGCCTGCAGCGCTGGTGGAACCTTCACTCTGCACAGGACCAGCATGGGGCGGAGCCTTCGCTGCCTCCAACCTGTCCCTCCGACCACAGCTTCTGGGGGACAAAGGCCGCCTCCCGCATGTCCTTTTCCACGGGGCCTCGCTTGGCGCTGGGCGGCAAGACACTTGCTGTGGTTCTGTTTAGTGTCTTCTGTGGCTTCCGGCCGAGTCCCAACTCCACAGATCCTGCCACTGCGGGGAATGCCTGCAGCCCCTGCACCCCTCACGTCACTCACTCACTTTGCTGAGCCTCAAGTCTTCCCCACTCACCCAAAGGGACCAGGGCTCAGCGACTCCCTGCTCAGCGACTCCCTACTCCAGGGACGTGGAGTTGGGCACAGGGAACCCAAGCCTCAAAATGAAGGCTGTTTTGAGAATGAAAGCAGACCCACTGAACAGAGGAAGAGGCAGCCATTGAGAGCTGTGACCCAAGACAACAGGAGACTCAGAAACGTTCAAGTCCAAGCAGTCTCGGGGAGACAGGACCGAATGTGACTCAAGCTGAAACTTGAGCCAGTTAAAACCGGATCAACGTGAAGGGACGCCCGCCGTGAGATGGGGAGGAAGCAGGCACACGCCTCCTGCACACGCAGAGCTCTGGGGCGGTCTGCGGACACAGAGCCAACTATTACGAATGGTCACTGCGGCGAGAGATTGGCTGGAGAAGGGGCACGCGTGCTTCTCCTCTCGAGTGCCATCTTCCTCGGGCTCTAACTCCAATCGCACGTTCACACAGGCTGGGCCAGGCACTCCCTGCGCCACTTACTCACTCACTCACTCACTCACTCCTTCAAGACCATTTCCTGAGCCTGAGACGCTGCGGGCCGTGCCTGGCCTGGCGAAACCAAGAGGAAGCAGGCTCAGCCCCCGCCACTGCACTGTGCTCTGCTCTCATCGGAGCCCTGCCTCTGCTGGTGCCATGACTATGGTATAGGCCAGTGGTCGGCAAACCGCGGCTTGCGAGCCACATGTGGCTCTTTAGCCCCTTGAGTGTGGCTCTTCCACAAAATACCACGTGCGGGCGCACTAGTACAGTGCGATTGAAACTTCGTGGCCCACGCGCAGAAGTTGGTATTTTGTGGGAGAGCCATACTCAAGGGGCCAAAGAGCTGCATGTGGCTCGCGAGCCGCGATTTGCCGACCACTGGTATAGGCAGAACACAGGTCCCCAGGGCCTGTGAAGGTAAGTTCCACGGCAGAGGAGAAGTAAGGCTGCAGACTTAGGCTCAACATGGCTGGAACTGATGGTGCCAGTCAGGTGATTTTAAACTAGAGATTCATCTGGACGACCTGGTGGACTCGGTGTAGTCACAAGGGTCCTTAAGTGGGGAAGGAGGTGGCAGAAGAGTCAGGCCAAAGATGGCGTTCCGAGAAAGGGTCTGCTGGCCACCAAGGGCCAGGAAGATGGAAGAGGAGGCGAAGCAGGGAATGCGGGCGGCCTCTAGAACCCTGAAAAGGCAAGATGCAGGCTCCCCGAGCCTCCAGAAGGAACGCGGTCCTGCCGACACCGGGATTTTTTGGCCCAGTGAGACCTCCGACCTCCAGAACAGAAAAGTAGCACCTTGTGCTGCTGTACGCCACTGAGTTTGTGGGAACTTGTTACAGCAGCCACAGGAAACTAACACAGGCATCGCGGGGAAGGAGGAACCATCGCTGAGAATCTCCTCTGGAAAAGGCACTTTCGTAGGGACCAAGTGAACTGCATATAGAAGTTTCTCAAGATCAGTAGGATGTGCGACAAAAACACGCGCTCACGGCTGTCATTCGGCAGCTTGCTGAGCTGCTCTCCCCAGAGGTGTCTGCTCAGCGCTCACCATTGGTCTAGTCTGTTAACAGGCCCAGGGGGCACCTCTCAGGCTCCAGCTGCAGTCAACTCTGGGAGTCACCCTGGGGGAGGACTGGCCTACTCCCACCTAACAACCCATTCCAGGACACACCAAGGCCTGTGAGGAAAGCTCGGCCCAGAGCCAGCCCCGTCCTTCAATCCGCCTGCCCCAGCCCCCACCTCCCAGGGACCCAAGCGCCAAACATCAAGGAGCAGCCTCCAGGAGGCAGAGCCCACGCAGCCTGCCCGCCCCTGGTCTCTCTCGGGAGCTCACCTGGAGAGGGGCTCTCCAGCGGGGGGAGGCCTCCTTCGGCCGCGCGCCCCTCCCTGGGTGCGCCCTTGCCGTCCAAGGCCCTTAGGTGGGGGTGGGAAAAGAGCTGCAGGACGAAGCCGGGAGGGAAGCTGCCATCCGTGAAGTGTCGGACCTCGGGGGGCGCTGTGAAGGCCTCCATGGGCGAGTCAGGCGACAAGGGGTCTGCAAGGGAGGAGGGTGGGACTGTGAGTCCAGGAGCGGGCAGCCTTCCCCCACGGAGGCCAGAACCTGGAGGCCTGAGCACCAGAGGCGACGTGCAGGTGCCCCCAGCCTGGGCCCTGCCACCATCACTGGCTCGGTCTGGAGCGCCGCAGCCAGAGCCCCCATGTGCCTCCACCTGGCTCCCGCTTTACCTGAGTCAGAGTTCGGGTCCGGGTCCGGGTCCGGGTCCAGGTTTTTGGTCATGGATCTGCTTTTCTTCTTTCTGACCGGCTCTTCCTCCGGGGGCTCCTTCCATCTCTGACTACGAGGCTTCTTATTTACTGGCTCTATGGCAGGGGCAACTGCAAAAAAGGGAATATGCCTGAACCCCGCAACCTCAACCTGAACCCCGCTGCTGAAGCTCTCTGCCCGTAGCCGCTCTACCCCCTGAACCCAGGCCTGTGCCTCCCTTTCCCCCAGCTCAGCCTCACTGGCTCCCCATGACTGACCTGGAAGCTCAAGGGGGCGGAGTCCCCTGGGCCGGGTCCTTCTCGGGAGGACTGTGTTGTCCTCAGAGTCCAGAAGAACAACAATCTCTGCTGGCATTCTGGCAGGGTCTGGGGCAGAGTCAGGGTCTGCACTGACGTCCTGGGCCGAGTCTGAAGGGGGCAAATGCCCCGTGAGCGCCACACGCGTCCCCACAGGTCTGCTTTGCTCCCACCCCCACCCCAGGCCCAACTACCTGAGCTGGGTGGGGATGGCTGCTCAGCTCTGACATCTTGCAACAGGGCCACCCCCTCGCTCCAGGCCTCCAGGATGTTGCTCTTCTCAGAAGGGCTCAGGTCCAGGGTGTGAGGATGCTGCTCCAGGATGTGCGCGCGCGCCGTGTCCGCCGAGGGGAACTGGATCTCGGCCCCACACACCATGCACAGCGCCCGCCCGCTGCCTTCCGGGCTGTTCCCCACCAGGAACTCCTGCTCCCAAGTCATCTGCAGCTTGGGCTCCTCACAGCCATGGCCGCCTGCCTCCAGGAGGCTGGGCCTGGGCGGCTGGGTCTTCTCCTGCTGAGCCACTACGGAAGGAGTGGAGGGGGCAGTGTTAGCAGCAAAGGTGCCCACGGCCACTGTTAGGCAATACTGCACTGGTGGCGAGAGTTAGGACACTGGTCCCCAAACTTGGTGGTGTACGGGAGGCGCATCCCCGCTGGGGTGGCTTTAGGTTGAGCACTGACCTATGGACCAGGACGTCACAGTTCAATTCCCGGTCAGGGCACATAACCAGGTTGTGGTCTCAATCCCTAGTGGGGGGCGCATAGGAGGCAGCCGATCAATGATTCTCTCTCATCATTGATGTTTCTATCTCTCTCTCCCTCTTCCTTCCTCTGTGAAATCAATAAAAAAATTTTAAACAAAATAAATCCTTCAGCTTTCATCCTAAAAAAGAAGAAAGAAAGAAAAAAGAATAAATGGAGCTGGAGCTGTCATCCCAGAGGAGCTACCTTGCTCGCCTTATGCCTCAAACCTTTGGGATGTTAAAGGGCAAATGCCTAAAGCACTGTTTGCAAAGATAACAAGAAAGCAGATACGATGACTACCAGACTGACGATCACTGAACTGAAAATTAACAACATTCTTTAGAATTAGCCTCACTATTTAGGTTATCTGCACCAGAAATGCCTTCTGTATACTGACGTAACGTCCCCTTCCCTTGCTCATAAATATCCCATGCCTTTGTCTCCTATTGGAACACTACAGGGATGGGCAAAAGTTAGGTAATAATTAATAATAATAGTAACAACAATACAAGAATGAACTGTTTGTTTTAAACAAACAAATTAAGTCTTCATCTTGGCACATCCACCCAGAATCCCGTCAGTCTGGCAAATCCCTACACTCCCTTCACGGACCTGCTCAAATGCTCATGCCTGGAAGCTTCCCTGGCAGTTTATCACATCCATGTCTGACATCATGTCACACTTCCCTGAGGTCAAAGATGGTAAATTTCACCATCTTATTGTCCCCACAGGGCCGGGCACCTAGGGGAGGAGATGCTCAATGAGCCTCCGGTCAGTGAGGAGCTACGTGCCTGCTTCTCCACCTGCTGAGGCCGCTCAGAAGGCCGCCCGCCCCATCGAAGCCAGCCTCTCAGTGCCCCTGAGCCTCTACAGCTGTAACCTCTCCCCATGGGGCCGCCTGGCACCTGCCCTTTGTGCACAAGGACCATTCGCTGCCAGGGCAGGCGCTCTTGGAAGCTCGGCAAAGGCAGGCAGCTCAGGGCTGTGCGGAGTGCCTAAGACCCCTCATGGGTACAGCTCGTGCCCATCCGAGGACGGAACGAAATACAAATATGGGGGGCCCCAGCACCTGGGACTGTACGGAAGAGGTGGCATTTGGAATGGATAGGGGAATGGGTAGGACTCAGAAGATCCAGGTCCAGAGTGGGGTTGCATCTAACTCCCATGTGACCATGGGTAGCAGCCTGGACCCCAGCTGGAATCAGGCTTTCTTTCCTCCTCCTCGGCCACACAGCTCTCACCAAGGTCGCCAGTGCTACACCCAGCAGTTGGCGCTTAACCCTCGTCTTCTGACTGATCACTCAGCTCCCAGGTACCACCTTCCTGTGGTTCTTCTACTTCACTGGGGCTCTTTTCCAGCCCCCTAGGCCAGTTCCTCATTTCATCTCCCTCCCTCATCCTCTCTTTTCAGGAACCTGCATGGCTCCCTCACCTCCTCCAGGTCGTGGCTAAAGAACCACATTCCTCCCCTAAGCGCTTTGGCTCAGTGGATAGAGCGTCGGCCTGGGAACTGAAAGGTCCCGGGTTCGATTCTGGCCAAGGGCATGTACCTTGGTTGCAGACACATCCCCGGTGTGGGGTGTGCGGGAGGCAGCTGGTCGGTGTTTCTCTCTCATTGATGTTTCTGACTCTCTATCTCTCTCCCTTCCTCTCTGTAAAGAATCAATAAAATATATTAAAAAAAAAAAAAAAGAACCACATTCCTACCATGGCCTTCTCTGCTGCTGCAGACAGCTGCCATCCATGCCACCTGCGCACTCCATTCCTGTCACCGTTTCGTTTCCTCCACAGCACACATCACCACCTGGCACAGTGTGTGCTGTGTATGTTCCTATGTACACAGTAGGCCCCACGACAGCATGGACTTTTGATCCTTCCCGCCTGTATCAACAGCATCAATAGTGCCCGGCAGAGAGTGGCGCTCAGAAATGTCTGAGGATGACTCCATCTCCAACCTGGAATCGCTGGAGCACGCATGACTTCTCAGACAAGTGCGCTTCTGTCTACCCTCTTCCTCTCACGTCTGGTCCCGCTGCCTGCCTGCTGACAATTCCCGGGTTTATACCTCCAGCCAGACTCTCCCATGAAACCTAGAATCGCGTGTCTAACTTCCTACCGGACCTCGCCACTGGCATGGCACAGGCACCTCCACCTCGCCATGTTCCAACCCCAACTCCCCACCTCCCAAGCCTGCAGAGCAGGCTTCCCACCTCAGGAAGTGGGGAGCCCATCCTCCTCCGTGCTCAGGCCCCAAACCTTGAATTCCTCCTCTTTCTCTCCCACCGGGACCTTTCCAAGAAGCTTCTGGCTTCAGGACCCGTGGACTGGCAAGTCCCTCTGCCTACACGGCTTTCCTCCGGGTCTCTGCGGGGTTCACTCCCCACCTTCCTTTGGGCCTGTGCTCAAATTGCACCTCCTTAGAGAAACGACCACTCCATATTCCAAATGAAACACGGACCCCACTCTTTTTCCTCCGAACCACGGGTCGCCACCTGACATACTACGCGCTGATTTGTTTGCCTGCCCTTGGTGCTTAGTGCGTGTGGACGTTCCAGAGGGGCAGTTTCCTCCTTGTTTATGGCCACTGGCACGTCCAGCCTAAAAGAGTGCCTGGCACATAGCAGGTGCCCCATAATCAGCTTCCCTGGGCTTCTAGTTCCTCAGCCCTAACAGCCTGGCTGGGGCGCTCCATCCACACCAGTACAAGTTGGGAAGTCACCTCCCCGTCGGGCTGAGAGCTCTGGGGATGGGGCCTTTATCCCCCACTCGTTTCCGAACCCTCCCGATTCCAAACGGGAGAGGCAGCCATTCCGTCCCGGAGGTAAAGCGAATGGCTACACACACCCCCCCCCCCCACCTGCGGGTACTTCCCCCCAAAACGAGGTGTCCGGAGTGAAGGCTATTTGCATTTCCATGCCTAGTGCTGCTCCCATTAAGGTGGCCCTTTGTTTCCTCGTCCTGAGGCCGGAAGACTTTGGGGAAGGGGAGGAAAGTTCCCAGACCGGAGCCCCCTCCCGCGGCCACTCCCCTCCTAGGGGGGCCGAGGGTCCCCCCCTCTCCAGGCAAGGACTTCTGTGCAACCGGGTGCAGCACGTACCCCACTCACCCCAGAAGATGTGGAACCGGACACCTGTGGCTCGCGCCAGCGGAGGGCCCAGGTGTGGAGGTGGGGGCCGGGGAGCCTCAGGGCCCTCGCGAGCCTCGGGGCCGGAGGCAGCGGCGCCGGCCTCCATCCTCCGCGCCGCTCGGGACCACCAGCGGCCGCGCCCAGGCCGGGCCCTCGGCCCACCGCACAGCCCGGCCCTGGGCCGGTCTCCGCTCGGCGGGGCGGGAGACCGCGGCCGCGGACCGCAGGCGCCTCCGGGGACCCGGCCGCCGGCTGGCTGGGGAGAGGGGGCGCTCGGGCACCGGAAAATCCGGAGCGCGGCGGGGGGGCCGGGATCGAAGGCTCCAGACCCCGGGCGGGGGAGGGGATGCGGGAGGCCGGGGATTCCGAGCCCGGGAGGGGGAGGGGCCGGCCGGACCCCAGCGCAGGGGCGCGCGGGGCCCGCCGGGCGGGGGCAGGTCCGCCCGCACCGCGACGCGGAAGTGGCGTCCCCGCCATCCTCACCTCTGAGCATCGGCTCGGGCCGCGGGATCACGGCCACCACCACGGCCTCGTCCTCGTCCTCCACTTCCTCGCATTTGAGCGTCACCTCGAAGCAGTCGAGCGCGGCGCCTTCGGCCTTCAGGGCCATGGTGCGGCCGGGGCCGCCGCGACCGGGCTCCGCAGTCCGCCGCCGCCCCTCCCCGCCGCCCGCCGGCCTGCGACGGCCGCGTCCGGGCCTCCCCGAGACCAGGATCGCCGGGACCCCGGGCGGGGAGGGCTCAATCCGGGGCCCCAGCCCCCCGCCGCTCCCTTTTATGGAGCCTCATTGTCGGCGCCCTGCGGGCCGCCCGGCGCGGGCCCGCCCCCCAGCGCGGCGCGGCCAATCACAGGCGGCGCCGCCCCGCGCACGCGGCCCCGTTAGAATCCCAGGACCCGCTGGGCCGCGGGCAGGGCTCGCGGGCGCCCGCAGCCCGGGGCCGAGGCGGGGGTCGCGGCCGGGAATGGGGGCCCTGTGGCTGCCCGGGAGGGTCGTCCGGAGCCGCGCGGCCCGGCCCACAGGCCGCTCTCGGTTGAGACGCTCCCGGACGCATCGCGCGGGCCCGAGGAGATGGGCCTCCGTGAGGTGCTGCCCGCGGCGGGAGGGGGCCGGCGCGGAGAGGAGGGCGCCGGGCGTGGGAAGAGCGCGGGCGGGATGACTTCCGTCCTGCGGCTCTCGGGGGCCGTGGGCACGTTGTCTGTGTCCCTAGATGCTTGTTTACTACTTTCTACGAAAAAACGTGGTGGAACCTTCCGGACAAGGCCATGCGAAGAGCAAGAGCCGAGTGGAGTGTGGGCGGCTGCAAACCACCTCTCATGTTTATGATTTCCAGTTTTTATTTGTGATCATTTTTAAAATGTTTGTAATTTATTTGAGCCAGAGGCTACATACACCTGGAAGCAAGATCTCAGGAGACGGAGAGACATGCTCCCTATGTTTGGTTTCCACTTTTTCAACGTGAGTCGAGGGCCTGTGACCCTCCGCACGGTCCCGGAAACCCTTAAGAGCCCCAAGGCCGGAGCCCAGTTGCCGTGGAGGCCATGGCGTTGCGGCATGACCACCCGGTGGCCGAGCCTTTCCCTCTGTGACATAGATGGGCACCTCCCTGTACTGTAGAACCCTCCCTGAGATTTGGGTGGAGATGTCCGATCCTGAAAAGCCATTTTAAAATGCCCCTGTGACAGACGGAGCACGGTAGTGATGCAGGATAATGACTGTCTTTCCTGCATATGGCAGTGATCCCATCTATGCACATAAAACCCTAAGCACCTGGTCCACCATTTGACCGGTGGACCATTTGACTGGTCGCTATGACACGCTCTGACCACCAGGGGGCAGATGCTTGATGCAGGTGGTCAGTGGGTTCGGATTGAGCAGGAGCAGTGGCTCCCAGCCCGGGCTCAGGCTCCTCTCCTACTACATCCCTGGCGGGGGTGGGGGGGGCGGTGGGGGGGGGTATCAGACTGCTGGTTTTGGCCTGATACCCTGGCGGAAACCAGCATCCCCTGCGAGATCCTGGATTGCCAGAGGGCACAGGCCAGGCTGAGGGAGCCCACCCATGCATGAATCCGTGCACCAGGCCTGTAGTAAGATAAAGGGGCTGAAGAAACCCTGTGGCCTACTGGCCTCATAGAGGTGGTGCTTTCTGAAGAGAGGGCCCCCGTCCTCAAGAGGAGCCTCAGGCAGGCCCTCCAGGAGGTTTTCCAGAAGAAAGCATTGCCTGTGTCTGCCCTTGAAGAACTTCCAGTGGAAAAACAAGTGCAAATGGAAGACAGTGCAGTGTAGGTCTAGGCCAGTGGTCGGCAAACGGCAGCTCGCGAGCCACATGCGGCTCTTTGGCCCCTTGAGTGTGGCTCTTCCACAAAATACCGACTTCTGCGCATGGGCCACGAAGTTTCAATCGCACTGTACATGCGCGTCCGCACGTGGTATTTTGTGGAAGAGCCACACTCAAGGGGCCAAAGAGCCGCATGTGGCTCGCAAGCCGCGGTTTGCCGACCACGGGTCTAGGCTAATGTGTGTGTGTGGGTCCTAGTTTTGCTTCTTCATTGATTCTAGGGAGAGGAAGGGAGAGGGAGAAACATCAACCATCAACATCGATTGGCTGCCTCCCGTACCTACCCCGACCAGGGGTCACGTGCCCTGACCGGAAATTCAAACCTGCCACCTTTCAGTGTAGGGGATGATGCTCCGACCCACTGAGTCACACTGGGCAGGGATTAAAAAAATATTTTTTGTTTATAAAGTAAAAAAGTAAGCTCAGTTTAATTTATTACTAAAGAAAGAAAAATATTTAATTATAAGTTGAGTGGAGCCTAAGGGTACAGTGTGTAGAAAGTCTACAGTAGTGGGCAGTAAGGCCCTTGGCCGTCGCATCCACTCACCCTCGCTCACTGACTCACTCCGTTCACAGTAAGTGCGCCTGTACAGGTGCGTCGTGTTTTATTTTTTATACCAGCGGTTGCCACCCGGTGGTCTGCGGACCCCTGGTGGTCCGTGAGGGCCGAAAGGTTGGTGACCGCTGTTTTATGCAGTGTTTTTATTGTACCTTTGTTTATGTTTAGATACAAATTCTTACCATTGTATTCCAGTTGCCTACAGGATTTTGGACAGTGACATGCTATATAGGTTCGTAGTCTAGGAGCAGTCGTCTCATCCATAGAGCCTAGACCAGCCGTGGGCAAACTACGGCCCGCGGGCCAGAGCCAGCCCGTTTGAAATGAATAAAACTATTAAAAAAAAGACCGTACCCTTTTATGTAATGATGTTTACTTTGAATTTATATTAGTTCACACAAACACTCCATCCATGGTTTTGTTCCGGCCCTCTGGTCCAGTTTAAGAACCCATTGTGGCCCTCGAGTCAAAAAATTTGCCCACCCCTGGACTAGACCAACTGGGTTTGTGCATGTGCATTCTATGATGGTCACATAACGATGAAAAACGTGTCCCTGTGGTTAAGCAACACGTGACTAGAGTAGGTTGGGGGTGGGAGAGAAGATGTTAACTAGTCTATAGGTATTACAGTATGTTTTGTTTTTTAAATATATTCTAAAAAATAAAAAATATTCTATTGATCTTTTACAGAGAGGAAGGGAGAGGGATAGAGAGTCAGAAACATCGATGAGAGAGAAACATCGATCAGCTGCCTCCTGCACATCTCCTACTGGGGATGTGCCCGCAACCAACGTACATGCCCTTGACTGGAATCGAACCTGGGACCCTTCAGTCCGCAGGCCGACACTCTATCCACTAAGCCAAATCAGTCAGGGCTACAGTATGTTTTTAAGTGAATAATTTTGTTACTTTCAAGCATTTAAGTAATTTCTACTTACTGGTCATCCTCTACGCCTTGTGACTGATCCCTTCCCAGCTCTTCTGCTCTGTTCTGTATCGCCCTGCAAGGCGCAGTTTCTCAGGCTTCTGGGACAGCTGACTTCACACCTGGGTTTGGCCAATGGGAGACAGTGACAGGAGGCAGGAACATAGGGGAAGGAGACACCCGGGGTATTTCTTCTCTTCCTCTCTCTTGCTGGGGCTCCAGCAGGTCCCCTGGGCTGGATCCCCAGCTGGGATAAAGCATTTCCTTTTGGTACAGCTCTTACTATTGGTGGCATCTCGGCCTCGGTGGTGAGACAGGACAGGGAGTGGGCTCCTGCAGGAAACAAGTCTACTGATAGACAAAGCTCCAAACGGGGAGAGGGCTGTTTGGAGGCTACTCGTAAGTATGAGGGTGTGTGTGGCTTCACTCCCAACCTGCTTGGCGTTTTGCAGCAGTCTCCAAAAGCCATAATAAACATATGTCTGTGCTCTTCAGCTCAGTAATCCTATTGCCAAGTTACCCTAAAATCATCCAAAAGAAGAAAAATGACCTGACAAAGATGCTGCGGTATGTTCACTGCCCGAACTTATTCGAGTCCCCCTCCTCGGGGACATTTTGTTCGTTTGCATGGAGCCAGGGGCCCTCTTCTCTGGAGTTAGCTGGAACACCTCGGCCATGGAACTCGGCCAGCACACTGTCGTTATTTGCTTGCATATCCCGGTCCCTCGTAGGCTGTTGGCTCCGACAGGGCAGCTGCATTTTTGCCCATGTTGCTAGCTCCAGCACCGGCCCAGGAGCTGTGGGGTCAGCAGCAGCCCAGGGCCTCCACTTCAGGGCTCTTGCTCAAACAAAATGGGGGATTTATTGGCTCGTGGACTTCGAGGAAGGGCTGACTGCCAGTGGAGGGAAGGGCAGGGATCGGGCAGGCTTGAGGAATGACTGGCCCGGGTGCTAATGCCACCAGGGCAGTTCTTTCCATCCTGGCCCCTGCCTTTTCCTATGCACAGCCTTGTTCTCTCCCTGTGGATGGGCTTTCCCCTACAGCAGGAGATGTGACCACTATTTCCCATAGACGAGCACAGGGGTTCGAAACCTTCTGGCCCTTTAAATACAGTTCCTCATGTTGTGACCCAACCATAAAATTATTTTCGTTGCTAGTTCATAACTGTACTGTTGCTGCTGTTATGAATCGTCATGTAAATATCTGATCTGCAGGATGGTCTTAGGCGACCCCCGTGAAAGGGTCGTTCGACCGCCAAAGGGGTCGCGACCCACAGGTTGAGAACCGCTGGACTAGCATCTCGCTCTGTAAGTTTCAAACCTTGCTTCTCCTCCACTGCCCACAGTGGCCTCTGGTGTGGGCACTGTAGGACGCATTCACATCATCAAATGACTGCGGGCCTGCACTTTGATGCCACAAAATGAGCTGAATCAACTTAGTGGGCACTAGAATTTCCTGAAGCCATTCCTTCTCCGGCCAGCTATCAATAATTATATAAGGAAGTGACTACGGACTATATAAGCCTATACCACTAAACTACTATAACTACTGAACTACCACGTGACATGAGGGGAAGAATGGTGGAAAAGAAGGCAGAAAAAACTCAGGCAGTCGAGTGCAATAAGAATTTTTGGAATTATTATACTAGTAAAATACTAGAAGTAACACAAATCTCCCAACAACAGGAATTGGCTAATTAAATGACGTATTAGCACCACAAGGAATAGCTATCTGGATTGTAACAACATGGAAAAGCATTTATGAAATAATGTGCACAAGCCCACAAACATACGCTATGATTGTGTTGAAGTGAAACATGAATACAAGTCAGACGTAAACATAAAGAATGGAAATAAATCTGTTATGATGGCAGAAATATTGGTGAAAAATATAAACACATTCAAAAGGTAAAATTTATTCAAACATTAAAAATAACTGATCTATATTTTTATACTTAAAGGTATTCATGAAATTTTAACTGATAATAGAGATTATATAACAGCATATAAAATCCTGGTGGTGTTAAAAATAATATCAATGTGATTATATAGACAAGAACTTGGAAAAGAATGAATACCAAACAGTTAACTTCAATTAACTCTGAATTATAGCTAACTTTTACATTTTAAAGTTTTCTGTATTGTCTGCTGTTTTTCCTTTTATAATTAGAATTTGAAATATAGTAATTTCGCCCTAGCTGGTTTGGCTCAGTGGATAGAGCGGTGGCCTGTGGACTGAAGGGTCCCGGGTTCGATTCCTGTCAAGGGCACGTGCCTGGGTTGGAGGCTTGATTCCCAGTAGGGGGCATGCAGGACACAATCGATCAATGATTCTCTCTCCTCATTGATGTTTCTCTTTCTCCCTTTTCTCTCCTCTCAGAAATCAATAAAAATATATTTAGAAAAAGAAATATAGTAATTTCTGTGAAAGAAAACAAGATCGTAATGCAGCAGACATTAGACAAATGCCTCCTAGAGCAGGTGTGGCCACTGTGGCCCAGTGGTAGATAGGCTTATTTCTAACTACGGATGCTCCTGGACTTACAGTCGTGTTACTTTCCGATAAACCCCACATAAATTGAAAATGCATTTAATCCTGTGCTGGGGTCCAACCCCAGCAGGTCCAGGGGTCTTCAAAGGTGTAGACGGAGTCGGCGAAGAAGGAATGACACGGAGACAGCGTTCAGTTGATCAGCAGCCTAGCCAGGATCTCTAGCCAAGTTCTGGTCAGGATCTCCAGCGAAGTTCTGGTTAGGATCTCCAGCCAGGTTCTGTGTCCATGTTCTCTTGCTAGGTTCTCCAGCCAGGTTCGGTCACCAGATTCTGTAGCCAGGTTCTTCAGCCAGGTTCTGGCTAGGTTCTCCAACCAAGTTCTGTAGCCAGGTCCTGTCCAGGATCTTTTGCCAGGTTCAGTCACCAGGCTCTAGTCAGGTTCCCTTGCCATGTTCTATCCAGGTTCTGTAGCCAGGTTCTGTCTCTAGGTTCTTCAGCCAGGTTCTCTCGCTAGGTTCTGTGTCCAGTTTCTGTCCAGGATCTTTTGCCATGTTCTCTCGCTAGGTTCTGTCTCTAGGTTCTGTGTCCAGTTTCTGTCCAGGATCTTTTGCCATGTTCTCTCCAGCGAAGTTCTTCTGTCTCTAGGTTCTGTGTAGGTTCTGTGTCTAGGTTCTGTGTCCTGTTGTCTTGTTACATCTGTATTTATACCAGTTGATTCCAATCCTATCAATCTCTATTCCAAAGGCTAGGGCGATTCTTATCTCCATTCCAGGGAGTAAAGATTATGTAGCTTAAGCATGATTGTTCGTAGTTAAAGTGATTAATTACCCGCCTGGCACCTAGTTAAGGGGTTTTATTCCCTCCCTAACTTCAGGGGAAAATCCCTACCTGGGGAAACAACCTTTCTCAGAGAGGTGACCTTGGTTAAAACACATAGTGCCAAGAAGGTGAGCAAACATATTAAGAACAGTATGCCATATACGTCAGGTCCCTTGAAACAGCAAGGATGGACCGGCTCCCAGCAATCCTGCCCTGACTGGTTTGGCTCCGTGGATAGAGCATCGACCTGCAGACTGAGGGATCCCAGTTTCGATTCCAGTCAAGGGCATGTACCTTGGTTGCGGGCACATTCCCAGTAGGGGATGTGCAGGAGGCAGCTGATCGATGTTTCTCTCTCATCGATGTTTCTACTCTCTATCCCTCTCCCTTCCTCTCTGTAAAAAGTCAATAAAATATATTTTTTTAAAAGAAAATGCATTTAATCCATCTAACCTACTGAACATCAGAGCTTAGCCAGGACTACCTTAAACATGCTCACAACACACCTTAGCCTACAGGTGGGCAGTTATCTTGAGTTTTATTTCAAGAGCCAATGCCTTCTCGGAAGCTGGAGCCACCGATGGTCGTTTTGTAGACATCGCGGGATGTGAAAACACAAAACATAACGTCCCAAACCACTGGCAACCCAGTGCACTGTAGGGAATGGGTTGTTTACTCTGGTGATGGCGTGGCTGACCGGAAGCCACGACTCACTGCCGCTGTCCAGCATCACGAGAGTATGGTGCTGAATAGCCCAGGAAAAGATCAAAATTCAAAGTAAGGTTTCTACTGAAGGCGTAGAGCGTTCGCACCGCTGTAAAGCTGAGCCATCGTAAGTCAGAATGGCTGTTTCCCACTGCCCCTCTGACCAGATCACACGCCCAGCCCAGATGACATGTGAGACTTTTCAATTCCTCTCATTAGGCAGAGAACGTTTCCCCACGCCATTGACTTGGGGCTTGGCAGTGTGACTCGTGGGCCAATGGAGTGTGAGCAGCTCTGAAGCAAGCTAGGTCTTAGCTGAGGCTTTATGCTTATTTGTGTGGTGTTGCTTGGCTTCTGCTTGTGCCACCCCTGTGAGGAGAGAGTGCCCCGGAAACGCTGCTGCGTCAGCCTTGGTCCTAGAATGAGAGACACAGAAGTCCAGCTGACCGCAGTTGGCCCAGTAGAAGCACAGGTGACCCACAGACCTGTGAGCAAGAAATCAGTGTTTGCTTTTATAAATGACTGTGTTTCAGGGTTCTTTGTTACACAACATCACCATGGCAAAAAGCTGACGAACACTCGGGATCCTGCATTTTTCCACATCCCCCTTGTTCCTTTGGGAAAATAATTTTAAATGGGTGAGGGTGGCATTAGGGAGAACAACCTTCCTAGTTTACCCATATGATTGAGGGGTTTGCTGGGACATGGGGTTTTCAGGTTTATGGAGATATAATTTACTTTCCATACACTTCACTCATTTAAAATGTACAATTTAGCCCTAACTGGTTTGGCTCAGTGGATAGAGCGTCAGCCTGTGGAGTCAAGGGTCCCAGGTTCGATTCTGGTCAAGGGCATGTGCCTTGGTTGCGGGCACATCCCCAGTGGGGGGTGTGCGGGAGGCAGCTGATCGATGTTTCTCTCTCAGCAATGTTTCTAACTCTCTATCCCTCTCCCTTCCTCTCTGTAAAAACATCAATAAAATATATTTAAAAAATAAATAAATAAAATGTACAATTTAAAGTTTTTTAGCATAGTCATAGAGTTGAACAGCAATCACTGCAATCTGTCCTTCCTAAAAGAAACACCGTACCTATTAGCAGTCACTCCCATTGTCCCCACCCCCCTCGCATAGCAACCGCTAATCTAGTTTCTGACTATAAATTTACATATTCTGGATATCTCAGATCAATGGAATCACAATTTGGCCTTTTGTGGCTGGCTTCTTAGGTTCATCCTTATTGTAACAGGTATAAGTACTTCATTTATTTTCTTTTGTTTATTTCCAATCCTCACCTGAGGATATACTTTATTGAGAGAGAGAGAGAGAGAGAGAGAGAGAGAGAGAGAGAGAGAGAGAATAGAAACATCGACTGTTTGCCTTCGGTATGAGCTCCAACTGGGGATCCGATCCAAAACCCAGGTAGGTGCCCTCACCAGAAATCAAACCTACAATCTTTTGGTGCATGGGCTGGCACTCCAGCCAACGGAGTGACCCGCCCCAGCCTTCATTTCTTTTTATTGCCGGACAATATTCAGTTGTTGTTTAGGCCACATTTTATTTATTCACTCATCAGTGATGGACATGTGGGTTGTTTCCACCTTTTGGCTACTGGGAATAGTGCTGCTATGAACATTTATGTATAAGTCTTTGTTTGGACATCTGTTTTCCATTATTTGGGGTAAATGCCTCAGAGTGGAATTGCTGAGTGATACCGTAATTCTATGTTTAGCTGGTTGAGGAGCTGCCAAACTGTTTTCTGCAGCTGCCGCCCTGTACATTCCCACCAGCAGTGCAAGAGAGATCCAATTTCTCCACCTCCTTGCCGGCACTTGTTACTGTCCATCTTTTCTACTACAGCCTCCTGGCGGGTGTCCCATGGTACCTCATAGTGGTTTCGATTTACATTTTCCTAATGACTAATGATGTTGAACATCTTTTCATGTGCTCTTTCACGATCTGTAGATCTTCTTTGGAAAAACACCTATTCAATCTTTTAAAAATCTTTTTATTGCCCTAACTGGTTTGGCTCAGTGGATAGAGCATCAGCCTGCAGACTCAAGGGTCCCAGGTTCGATTCCAGTCAAGGGCATGTACCTTGGTTGCAGGCACATCCCCAGTAGTGGGTGTGCAGGAGGCAGCTGATCGATGTTTCTCTCTCATCGATGTTTCTAACTCTCTATCCCTCTCCCTTCCTCTCTGTAAAAAAATCAATAAAATATATTTTAAAAAAATCTTTTTATTTAAAAAAATTTTTTTTTAAGAGAGAGAGGAAGAAACAGGGATAGAGAGACAGAAACATTGATGAGAGAGAAACATCAGAGATTGGCTGTCTCCTGCACACTCCCTACTGGTGATCAAGCCCAAAACCCAGGCATGTGCCCTGATCAGGAATCGAACCAGTGTCCTCTTGGTTCATGGGTCGAAGCTCAACCACTTAGCCACACACACCTATTCAATCTTTGCTCATTTTAGAATTATGTTATTAATCTTTGTATTGTTGATTTGTAAGAGTTCATCATATATTCTAGACTCTTATTACATATATGATTTGTAAATAAATATTTTCTCCCCTCCTGTGGGTTGTCTCTTTCCTCTCTTGAAGGTGTCAGTTGCAGCACAAAAGTTTTATATTTTGAATATAATCCAATTCATTTAGTTTTCTTGGTCACGTGTGCTTTTTGCTGCTGTTGTTGTTGTTAATCCTCACTGGAGGACATTTTTCCATTGGTTTTTAGTGAGAGTGGAAGGGATGGGGATGGGGAGAGACAGAGAGAGAGAAACATTGATGTGAGAGAGACACATTGATTAGTTGCCTCCAGAATGTGCCCCACCAGGTTGAGCCAGCAACAAAGGTACATGCCCTTGACCGGAATCGAACTCAAGACCCTTCAGTCTGCAGGCGAAGCTCTATCCATTGAGCCAAACCAGCTAGGGCAGTCGTGCGTGCTTTTGGCGGTGGTTATCTACCAGCCTCCCTGTTCACGGTGGAATGTCTAAGCAGTTATGGCATTTTTTCTCATGGAACCTGGATGCCCCCTATGTTGAAAGTTTCCACAGCCCTGTGCTATCGGCATTGCAGTTGTTAAGAAGCCCAAGCTCGCCCGCTGCTTCGGCTCAGTGGTTAGAGCGTCAGCCTGCGAACTCAAGGGTCCCAGGTTCGATTCAGGTCAAGGGCATGTACCTTGGTTGCAGCACTTCCCCAGTAGGGGGTGTGCAGGAGGCAGCTGATCGATGTTTCTCTCTCATCGATGTTTCTAACTCTCTATCCCTCTCCCTTCCTCTCTGTAAAAAATCAATAAAATATTAAAAAAAAAGAAGCCCAAGCTCTGGAGACAAACTGTATGGCTTCAGACCCCTCCCAGTGCGACCACTCAATGCTGGTGTTCTCTTTACTGGAGTCACTTACCAGATGGGCAAAATGCTGGGCACAGGTGAGAGACACCGTCCCAGGGGTAGAGGAGGAAGACAATAAACATGCCATGCATCATCTTGGAATGGACCGGACTTCATAGAGGGCCTGAGCACATCTGACGGTTCAAGAAGGAGACTCTGGTGCATCCCGGCACATCCTCCGGCCACGCCTCTCTTCAGGCTCCTGCTGCCACCCAGTTCCACGCAGGCTTTGTGAACGTCGTGTAGGTGCCACCTGGTGCATCTTGCCCCACCTTGTCTCCTGCTCCTGGCTCTGGGGCCCCTCTGATCCCTCAGCGTGGGACACTTGTGGGAACCTCCTCAGCACTAACACAGGTGCATCCTAGAAGTGGGTGGAACGGATGCCTCGGGGCCATCATTGACCCATGGGGACAGGAGCTCATGAATTAAAGGCTTATGTATTTTGTCTTCCATGTTGTTTCCCCTAAGGACAACAAAAGAAGGGGGGAAGGATGCTGACCAGGTATAAGCAACAGCTGTCAACTTTTCTACTAAATCAGAATCGAGAGAATTTCAGGTATCAATATTGGTAACCAGTCCTGCAGGTTATTTCTATGCACGCTAAAAGGTTAAAGAATTTCCATGGTAAGAGGAGCAGGGATGACAGTTCTGACTAACTTGAACATCCCCTTGTATGACACAGAAAAACAGTGTATGCCTTGCATCTTCTCTCCATCTTCGTGGATGCTCCTCCTCTTCTGACCGGCTCTCTGGTCCTCAGGATCACCCTGCATGTGTCCATGAACTTCCTTCGTGGTCTCTGAGTGAGACAACGTCTCTCTTAAGATCCCATCGCTTCCCACAAGAGGAGCTTTCACGCCTGGGTTCCTTCCTGCATCCTGCCCTGGGCTTCAGCGGGAAGCAGAATCACGTTCGCTTCCTGCCAGCCCTGCAAGCTCTGGGTGATGAATGGGCTCAAGATCCAGGGTGAGGGACCCACCAGTTTTAACTCAGCTTGAAGAGTGAACGCTGGGGGACCTGCTGGTTCCCTTACTGGGTTTCTTTTTGAGTAAGCACCTCTTTCAAAAACCACAAAGAAGTTTCTGGGAGTAATGAAGTATAATGTGTGTCTGATAAGACATCCCCCCCGCCCATGTTTGCATGGCCCTAAATTCATCTTTTCAGACATTTCTCTTCCTTCCTGCCCTGCCTGGGTCTTGGGGGCATCATAAATGCATACCTGCTTTCAGTGGCTGCTTGGTTTAGTACCAGGGACTAGTACTGGTTTTCATTAAATTCTCTTGATTTAGAGTCTCCCTCTGATCAAGGTGGTGGTGGTGGGGTTGAGGCATTTGGTCATTCTTCCTGCTCGCTGGATCTGGACGGAGGGATGACTCTCCATGTCTACAATGGGGACCATGTCTCATATGTCTGGTCATGTCTTTCCTCGCTTAAAACCCATCCGAGGTTCCCAGTTACCCCCGAATGAAGTCCAAACTTGTTAGCCTCATATTGAAACCTTTCATCTTCTAGCCCCTGCTCGTTTCTTGTATTATTTAGGACTCTTCAGTTGCAGGTGATAGAAACCAAATACAAAGAAAATCAAGTGAAAAAGAGGAAGTATTGGCTCATGTGTCTGAAAAGTCCTCAGCTACACTGGTATTCAGGAGCGCACATGGTATTTTCAGGAATGACATCCCCGCAGTGCCCCCCCCCCCCTCGCCCCACACACCCCGTCTCCAGGCTCTGTCTTCTGCTTGGCTTCATTTTCAGGCTCAATCCACAATATGGTGACAAAGATGAACACCACAGCGACTTCAGGTTTGTTCTTTGGTAGTTTAGCCAACTAAAAGTGACTGCAACTTGTCCAGTAAATTCCACAGACGTTCAGAGAATGTCTGTTGTTAGTGAGGCTGTCATGTACCCATCCTCGTGACATCATTGTGACTCTGATTGTCTACTCCTGATGCTTGGGAGGTGGGGTCACCCCGTTGGAACTACTTTTTTGAGAGTGATGTATGGGAGTTTCCAAAGGGTATCTGGGATGAGATTATTATAGCAGAAGGATGTGGCACCACCATCACCTACCAAAGAGCTGTGTCCCTCTTCTTCCTTGCTAACAGTTCACATTTTGTGGAGCAGCAATGTGCTAAGGGAAGGAGAGCCCCTTGCTCAGCCTCTGGGAATGAATCCTAGTTGAACTAACTCAAGCACCAGAACCCCACTCCTTTTGTAGGGTCTGGTTTATGGGTCTGCATGTGACCTGGCTCTAGCCAATGGGAACCGAAGGGGCTGTCTGCTGGAGGGCTCCTGGGAATGGCGTTCCTCTCAGAAAACCAGGGAGTTCATCAAGGAGAAGCCTCTTCCCACCTCTCTCCTTTCCTGGATAGTGTCATGTGAAGGCGAGAAGCTTAGAGCCTGGCGGCTATCCTGAATCCATGAGAGGAAAACATTCTCGAACACATCCCTTGGTGGACAGATGGATTTGCTTTTGTTGAGCATCGACCCGTTCGTGGAATTGTCCGGCCATAGTGTGTAGGTATATTTAGTTTCACTGGGGCTTTCTAAACATTTTCCCGAAGTGGTTGTACTAACTTACATCCTCACCAGCAATGTAAGAGGGTTCCAGTTGTCCACGTCCTCACCAGCACTTTGGATTGTCAGTCGTTTTCATTTGAGCCTTCCTGGGGAGTGTGCAGCGGTACCCCACTGTGCTTTGATGTCTACGTCTCTGATGAGGAATGAGGCTGAACACATTTAAAAACTATTTCTTGGTCATTGGGACAGCCCTTCTTTATGAAGTTGTTTAGGTCTTTGCCCATTGTTAGTGGGCTGCCTTCTCAACGAGCGCCCACAGGGAGCAAATATCTCCACAAACTGTACCGCTGCGGAGGCCCATCACCTATTTCATCACCTCCTTTCCAACACGCTCCCAATCATGTCTATCCCAAGTTCTGACCGCCAGGCCACTCTTAACTCTTCATGAACCACTGTAATCTGTACTTCAGGTTATCTCTCTTTCCAGAAAAAAGCCCGGCCAGCATGGCTCAGTGGTTTAGCGCTGACCTATGAACCAAGAGGTCACGGTTTGAGTCCCAGTCAGGGCACATGCCTGCCTTGCTGGCTTGATTCCCAGTGGGGGATGTGCAGAAGGCAGCCTATCAACGATTCTCTCTCATCGTTGCTGTTTCTATCTCTTTCCTTCTCCTTCCCTCTCTGAAATCAATATATATATATATATATATATATATATATATATATATATATATGTATATAAAACATTTAAAAAATGTAGTCTCTTCCTGGGGAGGAATCTCCCGGATCAATTTTTACTTTAGATCTCTGGGTGGTATACAGTTCCAAGAATCTGGAAGAGCGCTTTTCAATTGGGAGATGTGGACCCAGAGTTCAAGTTCCTGAAGGTTGGCTCCCATCTGGAAAGGGAAGAGAACCTGGTAATGGTCCCTTCAATCGGGGCTCAAGGTTAGTCTTTCTTAGGTGTCACTTCCAGAAGACGCACTCTCCAGGTTTTATGTTGTAGAAGGTTCGATCACCGTAGGAGGGCCCCGGAAAGCTTCCTTTACCTGGTGAAATACACTTTGCCATAATGCAGTCAAGCTTTACAGCATTGAGTCACATCAGAGTGAAAAGGCAATTAAGTAAAGGAAAGGTTCAGAATATTTGGGGGGGGGGGAATAGGAAAGGAGCAGTTGGAGCAGTCAGGGTGAAGTTAGTCAGTGTATGCATTTTAGATTCCCCATCAGCTTGTTGCTTAAGCTTTTCATTTCTCTTTTGTAAAGAATCTTTTAAAGATGCAAATTTTTATTCATTAGTTTCTCAGGAGCTTCCGCATACCCATAAAAATGCACCCCATGGTTTCAGGGAAAATTCAGGACTTATTTTTCTCTAGAGCACCTCATTAATGGATAGCTTATCTGCGTTAAAAGTTCCTCACTGTGGCCACTGTAATTTAAAATTATTTTTGGGCCCGGCCGGCGTGGCTCAGTGGTTGAGCATTGACCTATGAACCAGTAGGTCACGGTTCCATTCCGGGTGAGGGCACATGCCAGGGTTGTGGGCTCAATCCCCAGTGTGGGGCATGCAGGAGGCAGCCAATCAGTGATTCTCTCTCATCTTTGATGTTTCTGTCTCTCTCTCCCTCTCCCTTCCTCTCTGAAATAAAAATTAAAAAAAAATTCTTTTTGTTAAGGTTAACTCACAGGTTCAGAAAAATACAGGTTGTGGGTTCCTAATTTTTATGTACATAGTCATCTGGGGTCCCTGATGGAGGAGTCCCAAAGTGTTTGGGTGAGAGAAGCCCATTTCTCTTTTCCCCACCGTCTAGTTTCTTGTAAGTTGCTGACCAAAGGCCCAGTCCAGAGAAACAAATGCTCAAATAAGTTTGGAGCTCTGCTATTTATTTTTTGTTAATCCTCACCCAGGGATATTTTTTTCCATTGATTTTTAGTGAGAGTAGAAGGGAGGGGGAGAGACAGAGAAACATCGAGGGATTGAACCTGCAACCAACATACATGCCCTTGACTAGGATCAAATCCAGGACCCTTCAGTCCACAGGCCAACACTATCCACTGAGCCAAACTGGCTAGGCCTGGAGAGCTCTTTTAAATGCAAAAACTGAAGAGCTTAGATTTAAGAGGGACGTACCTGTGATCTTCAGATGCAGGGAGAAAGCAGTGAGCTCAAGGGACTCAGCAACTTGGCTAATTGCAAGCTGCTCCTGGGGCTTTTTTTGGGGGGGAGCAAAAAGGCTTGCGAGGAGCTGCAACTGTGCGATATTTTATTTCTTAGAAAACGTTGTGTAGCATATATGTCAAAATGTTGAGATTTGTTAAAACTGAGAGGTCTGGGTATGTATGTGTACATACGTAATAGGTTTCTTTCTGTAATATTTTAACCGTGTTTCTAAGTGTCAAGGATTTGGAGATTTGTAGGCTGGGGATTAAGTCTTTGTTTCACCAATTAGTAGCTGCATTTTTGGACAAATGACTTCTTTTCCCATCTGAGACTGTGCCTCTTGGGATGTCACACCCTATTCACCTGCTCTGAACACTCGATTAAATTAACATGGGAAACAGTTCGCCAGTTTTCTCTTTTCTAAAAACCAATATTGCCCTGGCTGGTGTGGCTCAGTTGGTTGAGCGTCATCCTGTGCAGCAAGAGGTTGCCAGTTCGATTCCCCGGTCAGGGCACATGCCTGGGTTGCAAGCTCGATCTCCGGTGCAGGGTGTGCAGGAGGCAGCCAATAGATGTTTCTCTCTTTCTTCCTCTCTCTCTAAAATCAATAAAAACACAGTTTAAAAAACAAATATGATACTGGCTTTCAAATTTAAGTGACCGGGGCCGAAATTCCTCTATGCCCTTTCCCCTCAGCACACAAAGTTTGGAGTTTTGGCTTATGCCTGGAGATCATCTAGGTTTGGAATTCCTTTGGAATTTCACACGGGATGACTTAATTTGCAATCTGCATACACAGTCCCTTTGACATTCACGGGCTCTGTGGCTAATTGACTTTTGTTCTTCGAAAGAGTTTAGGTCTGCCCCCTGGAGAATTCCGAAAGGCTACCTTCAGAACCAGTTCTATAGTTCTGGGACACACTGGGAATCTGCGGCATTTGTAAGTGTAGTTGTTACATCCACTGCCCTGAGAACTGCCCTTAGGGGCACTGTTCACAGCTCCTCCAGTCCAGACCTGAGCGGGGCCCTTCCTTTCACGGGCTTGCCCAAGGAGCCGCGGACACACTGGGGGCCGGCTCTGACACCGCCCGGGGAGACTCTGGCGCTTGCAGGGCGGGGACCCTAAGGAGCCCTGCTGTTGGAGACGCCAGACAGTGGGCTAAGAATCTGAGTCGGAGAATGGAGGGGAAGAGGCAGGTGCACAAAGAGAATTCTGGGTTTGGTACAGGCTCCAAAGTTTCCAGCGTGTGACCCCACTCTGTCTCCACCCCCCAAATGCGTTTTTCTTTTTATATCCCTGTCCCTCCGTTCCAGTTAGCCTGACTTTCTCTGATCATCATATTCCATCAGGCACCATCTCCTGTGGACTCCACCCTCTTCGTATGGCTAAACTAGGACCTAGGCTACCTTACGTGCTAGGAATTAGTTAAAAGGGTCCCCTCTGGGCTAGGGAATTGCGAAATGATGCTCCCCTGGGCAGAAGCAGCTTTCAGGCGCACGTCTGGCTAACCAATAGCTCGTTGGTGAGGTGTCCTTTCCTCCGGGCAGATGCCCGAGTGCGGGGCTCAGCCCAGGGCGCAGGTGGCCCTGCCTCGCCCCCGGCCCTCTAGCGCCCCTGGCGGGCAGTGGAGGTTGCGCCACGCGTGCTGTGCGCTGCTCAGATCTTTGGCTTCCTCTCCGCTGGCCCCGCTGCTGCCGCCTTACAGCGGTTCCCGATGGTGCGGACAGCCTTCTCTCCCTCCCCGCGTCTCAGGGCGGCTGCCTGAATTCCCTGCACACCGACTGCGGGCGCTCCCCACGCCTCGGCACAAACAGACTCTCAGCGTTGCACCCCAGGCCCTCGCCCTGCTCATTTCTATGCCTCTCTGCCTCTCCCACCGGAAACCTTCCTTTACCCAGACCCCTGGCCTCGGCCTGAAATGCCATTGCTCTTTCTCCTTCTGGCAACACCGCCTGGTCTTCCAAGACTTGGCTCAAGCAATCCCTTCCCAGGCTGGGCGGCCTCTCCCTTAGCTCTTATCACCCTGTATTGCAATCAAGGCCAGATAACCTCTGGGACCCGGCACAGTGCCTGGAGCCCACCATACTTCTAGGGGCTCATGAAAACATCTTAATTTATTTTGAAATCAGAAGACAAAAATGAACTTTAAGGGTCAAAGAAGATGTGTTATTTTTCTCGCATCAGTAAAAATAAAGCAATTTGTAGGGCTCTCAAAATTTTATTAAATCACTTGAAAATATATATATTTTTATTTTTATTTTTATTTAATTTATTTTATTGATTTCTTACAGAGAGGAAGGGAGAGGGACAGAGAGCCAGAAACATCCATGAGAGAGAAACATGGATCAGCTGCCTCCTGCACGCCCCCCACTGGGGATGTGCCCGCAACCAAGGTACACGCCCCTGACCAGAATCGAACCCTGGACCCTTGAGTCCGCAGGGCGAAGCTCTATCCACTGAGCTAAACCGGTACTGGCTATTTTTAAATATATTTTATTGACTTTTTACAGAGAAGAAGGGAGAGAGATAGAGAGTTAGAAACATCGATGAGAGAGAAACATGGATCAGCCGCCTCCTGCGCATCTCCTACTGGGGATGTGCCCGCAACCCAGGTACATGCCCTTGACCGGAATCGAACCTGGGACCTTTCAGTCCGCAGGCTGACGCTCTATCCACTGAGCCAAACCGGTTTCGGCTGAAAATATTTTTATTGATTTCAGAGAGGAAGGGAGAGGGAGAGAGAAATAGAAACGTCAATGATGAGAATCACTGATCGGCTGCTTCTTGCACACCTCACACTGGGGACTGAGCCTGCAACCCGGGCATGTGCCCTGATGAGGAATCGAACCGTGACCTCCTGGCTCAGAGGTCGACGCTCAACCACTGAGCCAGCCGGGCTTACTTTTTTTAAAAAAGGAAAATGTCCATGGAGGTAAAAGTGCCCAGGGTCCATGAAAATCACGATGTGGCCCTGGTTGCCACTGTTTCTCCCGGACCCACGGCAGACCCAGTAGATGGAGAGCTTCCAGGGTGTGTGTGTGTGTGTGTGTGCATGTGTGTGTGTGCGTGTGCGTGTGTGTGTGTGTGTGTGGCGGCGGGGGAGGAATGAGCCCCCTCAGGGCTGTTATTTACTTTTTTAAACCTCTATATCCCCACCCCAGGGCTAGGCACTCAGGACTGGCTCAGTCAATGCTTTCTGAAGGACTAGAAAGTGAATGAATGGCTTTGGGTGAGACTCTTGACTCCGAGCCTCCCTTCATATGCAAAGCAAAGCTTCACTTGGTAGGCGTTTCAGATGGTGAGTGGGAAAGGCTTTGGGACTGTGGAGCTTGGAGCCGGTCCTGAGGCTCTGCAGGATGTGGGCACAGAGAGGCTCGCCAGAGGTCGTTAAAAATGGCTCCAGGTGGCTTTCTTTTGGTAATGAATAAAATTACCCAGTTCAAGGACATCTACCAAAGTGGCTCAAGGTGGCCAGCCCCGAGGGCGTGTTACCCTCGTCATTAAACACACACACACACTCAGGGGTCCTGTCTTACTTTCCCTTTGCGTCCTGGGCCTGGCACCAAGGGAACGTGAAGGACACAATGAGTGAAGGAATCCCCATCTCACCGCCTCCTCTGGCACCCCATCATTGGGGGGGTCCCTGGGGGGGGCTCTGATCCGAAGTGGGTAAGAGGAGGTGCAGCTCCACCCTTAGAGCAAGGCCAGCAGCAGAGAGCGTGGCTGCAGGAGACTCAGTTTACCCAAGGTGATGTCTCATAAACACTCCTGGGGATGGAGGCAGAGATGGGACATCTCCAGGGGTGACAGGCCCCGTTAGGCACTTAACCAAAGAACTTGTATGCATTCATGCATAACCCATGGACACAGACAATAGGGCGGCAAAGGCCTGAGGGGATTGTGGGGGTGGGTGGGCTAAAGGGGGCAATGGGGGGGGGAAGGGGGGACATATGTAATACTTTCAATAATATTTATTTTTTTTAAATATATTTTATTGATTTTTTTACAGAGAGGAAGGGAGAGGGATAGAGAGTTAGAAACATCGATGAGAGAGAAACATCAATCAGCTGCCTCCTGCACACTCCCCACTGGGGATGTGCCCGCAACCAAGGTACATGCCCTTGACCGGAATCGAACCCGGGACCCTTGAGTCCGCAGGCCGACGCTCTATCCACTGAGCCAAACCGGCTAGGGCTCAATAATATTTAAAATAAATTTTTTAAAAAAGAGAAAACTTAAGTGCACCCCGGCCGGGTGCACTTGGTTGGTTGGGGCATCGCCCCATGTGCCAAAAGGTTGTGGGTTTGATCCCAGGTGATGGATGTTTCTCTCTCTCTCACATCGATGTCTCTCTCTCTCTCCCCCTCTGCCAGCAGGGACCTCCCCAGCGAAGAGAAGAACCCACCCTGGACAATAAGATCCCGCATGGGCTCCCGCACCCTGCCGTTTGGACCTCCAGGAATCGCCTTTGTGTGGGCGACCAAGCACCTGCTGCCCCAGCGGGGACACGAGCAAGGACCCCAGGCGGCCACGCCCCCGGCCGCCTCTCCGAGTCCCTTCCCTCCGCTTCCCGGGCGCTGGGGGCCGAGGCAGCCCCGGCTCAAAGCCGGCGTTCGCCCCAGCACCTCCCCGCCTTTGTGGCGCGTCCTCAGGCGCCCGACACCCCGCCCGCGGCCGGCGCTCTTCGCCTCCCCGGCCGGGCGCGGGGCCCGGGGCTGCGTCGAGGGCCTCCGCGGGGACCCCCGGGCCTGCGTGGGCAGGAGCCTGAGTCACCGCCGCGCTCGCCCTCCCCGCCCGGCGTTCCTCCTGGGCCCCCTCCGCCCGGCAGAGCGGAGCCCGGGGAGAGCCGGCGGCGGCTCCCGCGCCTCCGTTCCCGGCCGGAGTCTCGGCGGCCGCGGTCCCGCCCCGGCCGGCTCCCGAGGAGCGGCGCCCGTCCGCTCCTCCAATGGAGCAGCCCGCGCTCCCAGCGCTCCCGGGCGGCTCCCGCGGGAGGGGGCGCGGCCGCCCCCACGGCTCCACCCTCTCCGCGGGGCCGCGGCCATCTGGGGCCCCTGCCAGTCGCGTCCGCTCCGGGGCCGCGCCGAGCTTGCGCGGGAGAGGCTGTCTCCCCGGCGACCCCCCGCCGGCGCCGCGCGCCGCGATGCCCCGAGGGTGCAGCGGCTGCGAGCCGAGCCGGGCTGGAAGCGCGTCGCCACGGACGCGGCGCCCCTCGCCAACTCGGTGACCCTTCGGGAGCCGGGACCGGAGCCCCGGAGGCGACGGTGGGGGCCCGCGCGGGTGGCGAGGTCCGTCTCCTCCCGTCCGGGGGCGGGCGCCGGCTGCGGAGTCTCGGCCTGACTCGCTGCCTCCCGCCTCTCCCCCCGAGCCCCCCGCGAGCTGGCAGAAGGAAATAGCGCGCGGCCCCTTTAAATTTACCCAGGAGCCCTTAAAGGAGCCCCAGGGGCCCCCAGACAGGAATCCCCACCCCGGTCCAGCCCGCGCCGCCGAGCGAGCAGCCAGCCGTCCGTGCGGCCGCTGCCCCTGCATGCGCCCCGCGCTCCGGCGCCCCGCGCCCCGAGTGCCCCGCGCGGGCCGCCGCCGGCCCCGCGCCCCGCCGCCCGGGGGCCCCGCTCCACGGCGCGGCGCATGGAACCCGGCGGGGACCACCGGAGCCGGAGCGGCGGCGGCAGGGGCGGCCCCGGGCCAGCAGCGGCCTCGGCACGGGGCCGACGGCTGCCGCCCGCGGGATCGAGCGGCGGCGCGGAGCCCGAGGACGACGACGGCGGTAAGCGCTGGGGCCGGCGGCCGGGGTGGGGGCCCCGGCATGGGGGATGGGAGGGCTGCGGCTCCGGGCTCCGGGCCCCTCTACGCCGCCGAACAAAGGGGGGGACACGGGCCGGGCGGCCGGGGGCGCCACCTGGCGGGCGCGGGTCGCGGATGCAGGGCCAGCGGGGGAGCCCCCCGCCCAGCTCCCGGGGTCGGCCCACGGGGCTCGGGCGGATCCCCACCCCTTAAAGGGACCCGTGGCCCCCGCCTTGGAGGTCCGGTCCGAGGGCCCCAAAAAGGGCCTGGCCGGGCGCGGCTGGCCGCGCGCTCTCGGCTGTCGGACTTGCGGCCCCCGCCCCTTTCCGTCGCAGATTCCCAGGTGCTCTCCCTCATCCGCGGTCTCTTCCAAGTCCGCGCAGACTGTGGGTCCCCTTGGGGGTCCCCCGAGATGAGCGGAGCCGGGAGCTCCGCCGTGTTCATTCGGGCGCCCCTCGCCTTTGCTCAGGGACGGCACCCCACGCTCTCCCTGGGAAAGCGGACGGCCGGCGCCTCGGGCCCGCCCCTACCTTCCCCGCCGCGGGCAGTTTTAAAGGGCTGGGCTCGCCCACAAAGGCTGACATCCCCTCCTGTCCGCGTAGCTCCGGACTTTTCAGAAAAATTGGCCACAATTTGTCAGCTGTAGTGGCATCAGCCGGTCCTCCCCGTTCGCTCCCAGAGGAGACCGCTGCTTCCTTCCCTGCTGCAAGGTCAACGCCTTAAGACCCGTGGAGGCTGTCAGGCCCGGGAGCTGGCCCCAACCTCTGAGACGCCCCCCCCCCCACTCTCCCTGTCCCCTTTTGTTTTTAAAAAATCTCGGCTCCTCCCCCTTTTTTCGGCTCTTAAAGGGCCAGTCCACCGTAGACTATCAGAGATCCAGCGCTGGAAGGATGCTTAAGAGACCAGCGAGCTATCCAGTGCCTTTGCAGACAAAGAGCTTAGGCCCAGAGAGCGACATGAGCTATGAAAGGCCGCAGAGCAGGTTACCAGTGAAGGCGGGACTCGAACCCAGGCCTTTAACTCTGAAGCCCGTATTTTTTCTTTGGAACGATTTAAACACAGTGGCGACGGGAGCCCTCTCTGGTCCTCCTGTCTTTTGTTTCCCCTACCCTGTACCCTGAGATTCTCCACTTGGATAATAATCACACCTGTCTATTCGGCTTGAATAAAAATTGGGTCCAAACTGTAGTTAGGGTGGGGGCCTGGTCTGGATCTCCGTCTGTTTGGCAAAAGGGAACGTTGCTGGGTTATTGGGCTCATTCCTGGCGGCTCGGGTGCCCGCCCTCTGATTGCTGGGCAGTGGCCAGCTCCCGGCCAGAGCGAAAAACAAATCTACAGACAGACTTACTGGGCTCCCAGGGGCGGGGGCCACTCTGGTGGCCCTCCTGCTGACCGAACCCCTTTTAAAGTCTCCAGGGAAGTCAGGGTCCCAAACATGCCTTTCCCTGGAGGTGCTGACAGCTTTGTCACGGGGATCCCTTCTGTGGCTGCCTCTATGTGGGGACCTGACAGTGCTTAGTCCCCCTGAAACGGGACTCTCAGGAGGCTGCCCTGGAAAGAGGAAGAAGCTCTTTGGGTGGGGCCCTCCTGGCCGGGGCCTCACTCGGGTGGGTCCTGCGTGCAGCCCTGGATACAGACAGATGCCCCCTTTGTTCTCGCCCCGCTGTCCGCTCCGCTCCGGCTGTAACCGCCCAGCATGCTGCTCTCCTGGCCTTACCCCTACGGCTCTTGTCCAAAAAGGGTGCCTTACAGCGCCCGCTGCTTCCTTGGTCTTCACCTTATTTTTTAAAAAGTCAGAGCTAGTCCCTCGCAGTGCCCGGCATCCTTTTGTTCTTGATCCTCTCTTAAAGGGCCCGCACCCTCTCTAAAGGGCCACTGTTCTGACTCCCTGCTCTCCCGCAGCCCTGCTTTTGCTGTTGTCATCGGTTCCCTGCCCCTGAGCGAGCCCTCCCTCCGTTTCTTGGGCTACAAAACACCAAAGCCCTGGGTTCTTTCCTTGGAAATCGGAGATTGAAAAACTGTCTCCCTTTCCCCCTCTTCAGGGCAAGATCTTCATCTGGAAGGGGGTGCCTTGGGGTCCTGGGGGAGTGCCCCCCTCCCCTCCTCCAGGTCCAGGGGACTACCATCTTCAGGCAGGAAATATTCAGACCACTGCGAGGCCCGGGCCTCCAGGCCCGGAAAGAGCCGCATCCCAGGCCGTGACCACAGGCGGTACTACCATGACCACTGGCGGCTGGAGTACCTGATGGACTTCAACCCTGCCCGGCACGGCATGGTGTGCATGGTGTGCGGCAGCTCCCTGGCCACGCTCAAGCTCAGCACCATCAAGCGGCACATTCGCCAGAAGCACCCCTACTCCCTGCATTGGAGTCCCCGGGAGAAGGAAGTGATCAGCAACAGCTGGGATGCCCACTTGGGGCTGGGGGCCTGTGGAGAGGCTGAGGGCCTGGGGGTCCAGGGGCCTGAGGAGGAGGAGGAGGAGGAAGAGGAAGAGGAAGAAGAGGGGGCTAACCTCCAAGCTTGCCCATCCAAGGGCCCAGGTAACGTAGGACATGGAGAGGCAGGGGCCTGGGTGGCAGGTGGGGCCAAGTGGGGACAACCCTGGCTTCTCAGCCAACTGCCTGACTCCCTCTGGGTGGGGTCTGCTCACTGCCCTTTGCACAGTAGTGGGGGAGGGACGGCGGGGCCAGGGAGTCTCCAGCATCCCAGACAGCTCTGACTTTCGGTGGCTTTGGAAGGATCAAGGAGAGTGGAGGCTGGAGGGTAGGCAGGGGAAGGGCTGGGAACTGAGGGTGCTGGAAAGGTATGGCTGCACAGCGAAGTCCAGAGACGGTGCTAGAATCTGGGTCGGGGGCGGAGTGGTGGGTCTCAGTTTGTGTGCAGGAGGATTAGAAGAGGGGGGACTGAAGATAGGAGGGAGAACAAGAGGACAACAGCTAGGCCAGGGGCTGAGTCAGTGAGCAGAGGCTGGTGGAGGACCTGGCTGTGGTGGTGGGGGGCTCCCCAGAGGGCAGCATCTCAGTTCCTTCCCTCCCTCCAACCCTTTCAGGCAAAGCCCCAGCTGGTGGGGCCGGCAGGCGCCAGCGACGAGGGGGCCCAGTGGCACCCCGGGCTCGGCGCCAGCGCCACTCGGCCTCCCGGAGGGCCAGGGGCAGCAGGGGGCTGGGGGCTCGGCGCCTGGAACGGAGGCTGAAGGAGTCCCTGCAGAACTGGTTCCGGGCAGAGTGTCTCATGGACTATGACCCTCGGGGGAACCGGCTGGTGTGCATGGCATGTGGCCGGGCACTGCCCAGCCTGCATCTGGATGACATCCGTGCCCACGTGCTGGAGGTGCACCCCAGCTCCCTGGGGCTCAGCGGTCCCCAGCGCAGTGCCCTGCTGCAGGCCTGGGGTGGCCAACCCGAGACACTGTCTGAGCTCACTCAGCCCCCACCAGGTGCGAGGACCATCCCAGGGCCCAGGTGGCCCTGCAGAGTGGGGTCTGTTCCTCTCCTCCCCCCCCCCTCCCCACTGGCTCGGCCCTCTAGCTTGGGCCTGGGGTGAGGAACAGGGCCCCCCCTTGTGCGTGGGTAAGGGCAACCTCGCCCGCAGGCTGAGCCCCTCTCCCTCACCCCTTCCCCAACAGACGATGACCTCGTCCCCCAGGACCTGACCAGAAAAAGCCAGGACTCGGCCCCCGCTGCTGGAGCCCCCTCCTCTCAGGATCTCAGTCCCCCAGACGTAAAGGAAGAGGCTGGGGGGGTCCCTGAGAGGCCCGGGCCCGCAGACAAGAAGGAGGAGCTGGAGGAGGGCGAGAGGGTGGGGGTCCCAGGCCGGTGGCCACGGGGCCGCGACCATCGCCGCCACTACCAGGAGCGCTGGCGGCTGGAGTACCTCATGGAGCTGGACGGCGGCCGGCGCGGCCTGGTGTGCATGGTGTGCGGGGGCGCGCTGGCCTCGCTCAAGATGAGCACCATCAAGCGGCACATCCGCCAGCGCCACCCGGGCTCCACGCGCCTCAGCGGGCCGGTCAAGGCCCTCATCGCCCAGGAGTGGAGCGAGAAGGCCGCCCACCTGCTGGCCCTGGGGCTGCCCTGCCCCGAGCCCCCCAAGGACCCTGCCGCCCCCAGCACAGCCGCAGCCTCCGAGGCGGGGGGAGGGGACCAGGAGGAGGAGTGGTGGGGTGAGCCGGTGGAGCGCAGGGCAGGTGGAGAGGGAGAGCGGGCTGGGCCGCAGCGGGCAGTGAGTGGAAGGTTGGAGAAAGCTTGGGGAGGATGGGGCAGGAGATGGGGGGAGCGGGGGGCGGGTATGAAGATGAGGCGCAGGACGCTGCGGCTTTCGGCCCACGCGCGCCAATGCGGTCTTTGTCCCTTCCTAGGCGACGCCCCGCCTTCTCCCGGGGAGCCGTCGGAGCGGCCTGCGGAGGGAGAGGAAGACGAGGAGGACGGCCAGGAGCCCGGGGGGCTCGCCTTCCCGCCCCTGCCCCCGCCGCCGCCGCCTCCCCCGCCCCCGCCGCCGCCCCGCAGCCGAGAGCAGCGGCGAAACTACCAGCCGCGCTGGCGGGGCGAGTACCTGATGGATTACGACGGCAGCCGGCGCGGCCTGGTGTGCATGGTGTGCGGGGGCGCGCTGGCCACGCTCAAGGTCAGCACCATCAAGCGGCACATCCTGCAGGTGCACCCCTTCTCCATGGACTTCACGCCCGAGGAGCGCCAGACCATCCTGGAGGCCTACGAGGAGGCGGCGCTGCGCTGCTACGGCCACGAGGGCTTCGGGCCACCCGCCCCGGCGCCGCGCGACGGCGGCGCGGACCTCAAGGCGGGCGCCGTGTGTCGGGCGTGATGGGAGCAGCGGACCCGCGGGCCGGGCGGGGGCGGCCTGGCCGGGGAGAGCGCTGCCACTGCCCCCCGCTGGCCGGGCCGGGCGGAGGTCGGGGATCGGTGGGGGGCCCTGGAGTTCCCCGGGCTAATCGGACCTCGCGCCCTGGCCCTCCCCGCACCGGACCCCGCGTTTCCCGAGGAGCCACAGCCGCCTCCAGGCGTTTGCACCGAGAGCTTGCAGCCCCGGCCCGGCGGTCCCGTGCGGGACCAGGATCGGGGCGCCGACAGTCAGTATTAGGAGCCGAGTCGGGGCTGCGGGAAGGGCGGGGAGGCCGCGCCGCCCCTCCCCTGGCCTGGGGCCCGGCTCAGCAGCGCTGCGCGCCGGCGGCAGGAGCCCGGGTCAGGCGGCGTCTGGGCCTTGCTCCTCACGGCCGCTCGGAGGCCTGGACGCAGACGCCGGCAGCTCCGGAGGCGGGGCCCGGGGCCCGCCCGGCGGGGAAGGTGCGCCGCACCCGGGCTGGCGGCTGTTAGTGGGCGGGATGAGCTGGCCGGGGGCCCCCCCGGGCTGCGCCCTCCTCCCGCGGGCACCGCGCGCTGGCGGCCCCACCGGCCTCCCGGTGCCCCCCGCGCCTGCGGGACCGAGATCGAAAGGGATTAGCACTTTTTCCTTTGCGCCTCTCCTGCTCTGGGGCCCCCGTTCACCCCGCAGCTCAGGCGCTGCTGCCTCCCTGGGCGCCTCCGTGGGCCGAAACCGGGCACTGGAGGTCCCGGCCCGGGCGGGAGAGTCCCGTTCCCTCCCCGTCCCCCTCTGTACGCGGTGGGCGCCGCCCGTGCTCAGGGCCCAGGGCCTGGGGCCGGGCCTCGGCCTTTCTCTCCCCGCGGCGGGCCGGGAAGGGGCCCCGCCATCTCCCAGGCAGGTCCGAGAGGGATGTGTAGATTCATTCTCCTGTGGAGAACAGGTGGCCCCCAAAGCAGGCCCTTTTGCTCTTTGTATTTTATTTTGAAACTGTATTTAATGCTTTTATATGAAAGGGGAGGGGCGGGGAGAGAGCTGTCCCAGTCACCTTTGCGTGCAAATGTCTTATTTATTATGCGAGTATCAGAGATAAGCTGCGAGGCGGTGGAGAAAGGACTTAACGGAGTGAGGGCAGGGGGATGAGGGTCCCACACGTCCCACGCGGTGACTCCGCGGCCCCAGCGCCTGCTCTTCGCATAGGCCGGTTCTTTGGGTCTTAAGGCCTGAGAGTGGGGAGGCAGCGCTGCCTCTGCGGGCGGGAACAGCAAGGAGGAAGCCCCCCCTCCCCCCCCCCAGGCCAGAGCCCAGGGTTCAAGTGCCGCAGGCCCGGTCCCCTCGACTCTTCCTGATTTGGGAATTGGATTTTATACCACGGATTTTATAGCATTTTTATATAATTCAAGATTGTCAGAGTTGGCAAGACCTTGCAGAGTAACTAGTATCCGCCTCCACCCCTTTCACAGATAGGTAAGAGGAAGCCCAGAAACTGAATGATCACAGCCAGCTAGGAACATACAAAAACCAGAATAAAAAACTCCCAATTCAGTTTCTTTGCACTATATGACACTGCCTCCCAATCTCTGGTAAGTCATAAAAATGTTCCCATCTGACCGACCACAGGATGGCCCGCGCTGGTGCTGCAGGCCGTCCGTGCAGTTAGCTGTGACCTGGGGGCGGAAGAAGGCACACGTCCCTGGAATGACTAAGGCAGGCCTTGCCACGCAGGCTCAGCGGGAGGTGTGGGCGGTGTGGGCGGCAGCCCTCTCCTTCCTCCCCTTAGGGCAAGGGCTCCGCCATTGTGTGTGGGTGGTGTAGCCGCGGGGGCATGGCCTCGCAGTTGACTGGAAAGTGAGTTACTAGTGTGTGCACCTCCAGGGTTTTTGAGGCAGTATTACAAGCTTGAGACCAGGGATTATGGATGGCACCAGGCTGTGCACTGCCATTCTTTCATTCTCCTTCACACAAGCTGTTCTCAAATCTAGAATTAGTATTCTACCACTTTTGCTACTCTGCCTGTTCAAAAACAGTAGGCATATTGGGGCAGCCTGTTAGATTCACCCAAGCCCACTGCCGAAGTTCAGGTAAGCCAGGGCAGAGGCGGGTTAGGCATGGTGTTTACTCTTGATGGGAGTGGAAGGCGCCATGGCAGCCCCAAGCACCCCAGGGGTTCTCCAAGTAGCCACCCGACCAGCATTGTATTGGAACTAACAGACACGGAAATGAGGCCCCACCTGACTGCATCAGACACTGGGGGGGGGCCCAGCAATCTGTTCAGATGAGCCCTTCAATGATCACAAACGGAGCCCCCTTCAACGCTGAGCACCAGCGATCTAGGAAGGGCCAGGGGGTGACTTCTGCTTTGGCTGGAGCTAAGGCCTCACTGCCCAGGGCTCAGGGCGTCCTCATCTCTAGGTGTATGCCTCCTTGCCTCGGGGTCTGATGTGAACAGGTGACGTTGCTTCATGAACTTTTTGTTAATGGTATGCTTGCTATTATGGCCAATATGTAAATGTTACTCTGAATACATATTTATGTACCATGTTAGTGACATTATTCAAACATTTGTATGCATATTTGTCAAGTTTGCATCAGTTACTATTTTTTTAAGTTTCAGCCTAAGTTTTGTAAGGTATGTCCAGTAAGTTTTAAAAATCCAGCGTAAGGGGCAGGGCAGCCTTAGTTTTGGAGGAGAGAGAGTCCCAGGCGACAGGTTGTTTCAGCAAAGACCCGACGTATTTAGTTTCCGTTTTCCATGGCGACTGAGTGCATGGGGCCGTGTGTGATATGGAAGCTGCTTCCTGTGTTCTGGGCAGGGACCCTCGGTTGGTGTGAGACTGAACGGGGTGCAGACCCCGCTGGCCCTTCCACTCCTCAGCTTGCTCCTGAGGGTCACCTCTTAGAGGGGCTCCTACTTCCTGTCAGAAACCAAGTGCACGTCCTCGCTGTCCTGTGGAAGTTCCGCAGTCTTGGGCATCAATACTGGTATCAACTGTTAGTTGCTTTTAAAAGCCGCAAAAGCGGAGTGGGGTGGGGGCCAGTGGAAGCCGTTTGGTTCTTTATTCAAACTGTGTATAAAGAATAAAGTTAGCAGAATGACACCAGGCTTTTTCTTTTTAATTTTTATTAATACCACATCAATTTAAAGTTTTACAGGAACCAAGATTCAAGCTCCTTAGTGCTACTATATTTTAATGTTGCACGCACACACACGCACAGTTTCATTAATTTTTCATCTATGGGTTTTTCTTTAAAAAAAAAATTCCTGTGTGGCACAAAGATCTGCCCAAGTATCTAAACACAGCACTAACAGAACAAAAGAGCTAGGGGTGCAGGCTTCCAGTGCAGACAAAGTCCTTGGGAGGGGAAGCCCAAAAAGATCACCAGTGCACTGACTTCCTGGGAGGGCCAAGGACGGGGCTGGAGAATGCATTTTCTATGCCATGACATGAAATCAGTTGAAAATTTCCAAAGGAAAGGGGGCTAAGAAATAGAATGGAGTAAGGCAAGGATGCCTTTTACCCATCTAAATTCCTAAGTAATTTCCCCCCAAAAGCAGAAAGACACTTTCCTTCTGCCACCCTCTACACCGCAGTGCTTTGGGGCCATCAGAGACCAGGAAGTCACCGTGCATACTCCCTCCGGATTAGCATGAGCTCCGCCTGAAGGAACTCACCGGTGCCTTTCACGTTTACTGAGTTTTCCTGCTGGAAGGGGAGGAAGACAGTCTCAAACGGGAATCCAAGGTCCCCCATCGCCCTTCCATGTGAGCTGTTCTGTTGTCTTAATTGTGCACAGAGCCCATCAACACCATCTGACCCTGCGGGCGGCCCTGACCTGGCTCCTGGAACACACTCAGGAGGAGCACTGTGGGCCTGGCACAGGTGCTAGGACATTCTATGCGCCCCAAGAGGAAAGGAACCCTCAAAACATCACAGCCAGCAGCCAGCCTCTGTTCCAACTGCCTATGACCCTACACTCCTCTGTGCTCTCAACTACAGACACCATCCCCTCCCAAGCCAGCGGCCGGGCCCTCAGGGTGAAACGCTGAGCACAGGGTAGAGATGTAGCTGTGAAGGGGGAGGCTGCAGGGAAAAGATACAGAGAAGCCTGTGTTTCTGTGGTTTGCCTCTGGAGAATGTCCCCCTCCACGGACTGAGATAGGATCACAATAACAACCGAGGAGCCCACATGCAGGGATTTCCTCTCACAAGTTTACAGCAGTTTACAGCAGTTACAGACATTTGTTTCAGAATAAGAAAAGTACAACCATATTTATTAAACTTGAGGTGAGGTGGAGAGGGAAGAGGGAGGAAAGCACATTCAGAAATACGCTCCCAAACTAAAGCTTGGAACTAGTGTCCAAGAGACCCACACACCACCTTCCCCCATGGCGGAGCCGCTCCTTCCAGGGTCGGCGGGAGGGAGCGGGGCTCACAGAGCTCCCGTAGGCCCCCCCGCTCCAATCCCACCCGCTGGGCTGTTTCCCTTCTCGGCCATCAGCTGGCATTCTGGTAACCAGGAATTATTACTATCACCTATAAGTTATTCAGAGTTGAAAGTTTTATCTATAAGTGAAGAAGAGGAATATGAAGAGTAGCTGCTCACATTGTGGGGCAGGAAGAGGGGGTCAAGGGCTGCAAAAAACCCCACAAGCTCATGGGAAGGAATCCCACTCTTATCCCCAGATAATTTCTTAAGTTAACCATTATTTCTTAACTTAGAAATAAAGGAAAAATTTTGAGGGGCAGCTATGTAAGAAAATTACATAGCTTTGGAAACTAAATAGAACCCAAGAGGGGTGTTTTATATTCTTCTCCTTTACCCTCCAATTTTTCCCCTTTCAAACTACATCACTATTAAGGCTCCACCATCATTAAGGTATTGATTTTGCCTATTCAATTGATTCTGTCTTTATTCTTTTATGTTTTAAGATATCAGTCCATTTTTTAGTCCAATAATTCTTGTGCTTGATTCTGCAGGTAAAGGAAAGGAGGGGGAAACACCAAATTGAAAAAAAAAAAAGCTTGGAATGCAGGCTCAAGCTGACACTGAGCACTTTCCTTCATAGTACAAGTAACAACAGTATAACTATTAAATGTTTTAGTAACTGTGGCATTTCTGGTTTCCATGTACTTATTCTGCCTTTTTCTTTGCGATTCCAGGTAGTTTTGCTTGGATCCTATTGAGGGGAGGAAAAAAAGGTAAAAGTAGCCATTAGTTCTAGGTTTTATTTTAATAGTGATGCTAGCAGGCAGTCCTAGACTCGCTGGACAGTGTGAAAAACCGCTCCCATTTCCGGAGGCTTCCTCTGGATGAAGAGTCTGGTGTGAGTCAAGGTGAGGGGTCTGCCAAGATCCATTTCCTGCCGCGCTGCCACTAAGCCTGCTGCCTGCTGCCTCTTTCACTGCCAGGACCTCCTGGGTCCTTCACTGGGGGGGAGGGGGTTCAGAAGGACCTGGGCGTAACATCTGCTGACTACACACTGGCAGCCCATTTCTCTGAAAATGCCTGCTCACCCACTGGTGCCATAAAAGAAACCAGGACTCAGAGTCAAGGAGACATAGTAAAACACTATAGGAACTGGCAACAGTTCCCCGTCCCCTATGGGACACCAAAGCTGCCTTTTATTTTGTTTATTAAGTGTCCCCATGACTAAGGCCATTCACACCCCTCAGCTAATGTCAAAACTGTTCCCTACAAGTGTTATATCCCGGAGCAGGGGGCCAAGTCAGCCAATACTACCAATTCAAGACATTAGGTTCAAAGCCAAGTAAGCAAGGATCGCCTTTCAAAATCCTGAGTGAACAGCAACTAGATACATATTTTGTGTTAACTGTCCTTGCCTGGTTTTAGCTCCAATGTACACCTAACAAGACCAGGTTAAGATTTTTTTAAAAAAAGAGCTGAAATAATTTCTTGTAAAATCAAACTATTAACCAAGGTGCCCCCCCCCCCGCCCCCAAGGTGAAAATCACATTTCAGGGTGAAAAATTGGCACCAACATTTTACACCGGGACAAAAAGTCATTGGGGCGGGGGTGGGAGCACGTTGTGAGGAAACGTGGAACCTAAGCATACTTACTTCTCAACAATCGACTTGGTCTGATCACGCACGATGCCAACATAGTGATCAATCTGGGTCTTTAAGGAAGGAAAGTGACTTAGTTGTGGCAACACAGATTAACAGTTTTCCTGAGGGCAATGTTCTTTTCTCTAAGTGTAACTATTTTTAAAAAACACTTGAATATTCTGGAAAATGAAAATAATGCCCAGCTTTTACAAGTGTTTTTAAAACTCCAGATTTCAGACTTTAAATTAAACCATAAACATCCCATATTCAGTTGCAGTAAAAAACACTAATTTCTTCTGCAGAGTCTTACTTGCTAGGTGTTTTCTTTAGAGAAACTGGACTCTAATAGCATTTTCTGAATACTAGATAATGTATCTAATCTATTTCCTGTAATCATAAATATATTTTGGCTCCTGGGTAAGACTAATTCATTTAATACCAAATAGTCTGCTGATGGATGACTTAATCCAAAAATAGTAACCTCATAAATCTAGTATACTCTTTAGGCACCATTCCACAATGCAAACACCTGCTCAGACTGATTGAGTCCCATATTACCCTTAATATTTTCTTTTTAGATATGAGCTTTTATTTCTTTAAATATTTTTCCAACTTATTTTAACAGATAATGCAGCTATGTGATAAAAACACAAAAGGCACACAACTAAGCATAAAAAGTAGTCTTCCTGTCCTCATCTCTCCTAGACAGTTTGTCTACTAGAGGAAACCACTGCTACCAGTTTCTTACAGGCACCTGACTTATAAAGTCGGACTACAGGAATGGAAGAGACTGCTCTGAACTGTCCATACCTAAAAAATGAACTAAAACTAGTCACACATCAACTGGCATGATCTGGCTGGAAGCAGGCCGAAGCTTACCTTGTACTTCTCATAGACAATTGGAACACTGAAAATGAGCAGTTCAGCTGTAAGACAGAATCACGGGACATGGCAAGTGTAAGTGTGAGACAGTCACAAAGTCTCAGGACTCAAGTAACACACAGGTTTTCCTCATGAAATACAGGGAAACACAGATCTCCAATATGAGAAATGTCTAGATCTCTCAATTAAGGACAGTTAGATACAGGTACATTGATTCTTATAAATTTAAGATCCCCATATGTAAATCAAATCTAGATGACTCTCCTTTGCTTCTAGCTGTTCTGATATTTAAAATTAGGACCAAATTAATAAACCTACAGCCACACAATATCTAGGTTCAAGGTCTCCATGGACGTTAAAGGCGGGGCCATTCGGAAGCAATGGAGCCATGCTGGGCGTTCTCTTCGCTGTAAACTCTTACCAATGACTTCAAAGAGCATGGAGACATTTTCCTTGCCATCTTACCAAGAATCAGAAGGGTGATCCCATTGAAAACGGCACCAACATAGGTCATCAGCCACATGAAGACGGCCAGCTGTGAAGGCCAATATCAGGGGGTTAAGCAGGAATAATATGACACAAGCTTCAGGTTAGCCAATGCCATTTTCCTCTAGCTAGTTAAGTCTACATAAATTTAGTGATGTATGCCATACATCATTTCAAAATAAAGGTTACCCCATTTGCACTGTACGTTTGAGGGTGGATAAGAGAATTCTGTAGTTCTCTTAGGCCCAAAGACTGTAATTGCATTTCTGTCGATTACATTATCCTGTTAGTTCTCCAGGTTTATGAGATACCTTCTCCACCGACTCCTGTCTTCATTTTTACAGGTTGATGGAAACAAGCATACAATTGTTTTTATCTGTGGAAACCCTACTTACTGTTTTTCCTCTGAAGTCTAACCTAATCTCTGGTTTTCCTTTTCCTCACCACCTAAAGCTTAAAGAGTAGCAGAACGAACCTTCAAGGAGTCAACTAGATCTTCCACCAGAAAGAGACGGATAACGAGCTTCAGGGCCCGGTTGACGTGCGCCATGGCAGCGTTCACATAGTTATGGAAAGCTTCTGAGGACAGAGTGATGTCTACATCCAGGTAGGATCTTCCAGAAGAAGAAACAACAGTCAGACATTTGACACGGAAGGAGAAGACCTCTTTCTGTGAGCATAGCCGTTCTTGAGAGTGTGAAATTCCCCCACGGACGCACCTTAGAAATCTCTAGGGGCATGTTTTGCTGTCACGGATGGGGTGGGGGCACCACTGTCATTTAATGGCAGAGGCAAAGATGACAGATGTCTGCGAAGTGTAAAATGGTCCACAAGGTGTTTTTCCTCACAGTTTTAACATATCTTGAATTTTCTAAAATTTGTATTTTGTTTACTGAACTTCACTAAGTTTTCCCCCCCACCATTTTGGAAAATCACATCTGTATTGTAGATTATACATGTAGGTGCCAAGTACCTGATGTTTTACTATTATTATTGTTTTTTGGTGTACTCATTTCCAAGCAATTATATATTGACTGGAACACATTATTTTACTATACATACTATTTTGTCATTTCTTTATATTACAATTAAGATCTATTATAAAAATTTTGTTTATAAATATGTTATTTATAAATTTCATTTCAAAATGATAAAGGAGGCATTATAAAATATTTATTAAAAAAATATAAAGGAGGGGAGCTATTGAGTTTGACTGGGTTGAAAATTACAGAAAAAGAAACACCTGGTTCTGTTCCCAGAGGCACTACAGACTGGAGATGTAAACATCTGCTGGTAACTTGTCATTCACTGAGGACTCTGAGTGCCTACTGAGAGCCACTCTGAGGGGCTGGGTCGTCAGGAACGATAAGGCTGCTTTTGTCTTAGAGAGCCTACAGTCTTGTGGGAAAACAGAGAAACAGGCATGTTTTTCTTTCCTATTTATTAAAAAAACATTTACCACCAAATACGAAAATTATAAAAATTAATGCAACTTGGCAAAACACATTTTACAAATCCACAACAGTGTCATGCAAGAGACATGACATCTGAGCTTATGGAAAAATAGTAAAATGTATTCACTCCTTCATTGAACTACTATTGATTTGTTAAAGCTAATTTGCAATAACTTTTCAAATGTCACCTATAGTTTAAATTATTCCTTCTATTTTCACCAAGAGAAAACACAAGGGCCACAGCCGACACCTATCCTGTCACAGTTCTGAGAGGTCACAACGGGGTTTCTTTCTCTATGAGAAAAGGGTTTTTAAAACATTGTCATTTGCTAATGTTAACACTTTTTATGGTCTAAGATTTTCAAGAGGAAACGTGAGGAATACAGGTGTTACAGTTATAGCCCAGTCAAAAAAGCTAGCAACTGGATTTCAGAAATGCATGACCTACATTCATCAAAACTTGCCCCTGGTATTAAGAAAACTAAAGGAAAGATAAAGAGGGGGCTGCGTGCCCTGAGACCCCAGCCAGGGCCCACCTGCCTGGTACAGACCCTCACACTACAGACAACCCCATGGTGCTGAACCCTGGCAGCTAGCCTGAGGGGCGGCAGATCTTACCTGTACGGTTTTATTGTACCGAGACACTCCCTTGCATCACACACCTTTAAATGGAGTCAGGTTTTTAATTATATGTATAAAGAATAAATATATATAACAAAGGGAAGAAGGAAATCAGTATAAAACCAAGGGCAACACACCAAAGTCTGATCATCACCAAGAGCGCAGCCTCAACACCCAGCTTTCAAAGTCGTTTTAAGATTTGACATGTGGCCCTAACCGGTTTGGCTCAGTGGATAGAGCGTCGGCCTGCGGACTGAAAGGTCCCAGGTTCGATTCCGGCCAAGGGCATGTACCTTGGTTGCGGGCACATTCCCAGTGGGAGGTATGCAGGGGGCAGCTGATCAATGTTTCTCTCTCATCGATGTTTCTAACTCTCTATCCCTCTCTGTGAAACGTCAATAAAATATATTTAAAAAAAAAAAGATTTGACATGTGGGGCTTACACATGTGCTTGGGCGCAGTCTAACTGAGTGCTGTCCTCAGCGCTACCCTTCCCTGCTCAGGAATTCAGACAGTCCTCTTTGGTCTTAAAGTGTGAGACTCTAGCTGGTCAAGAAGTCCTTGGCCATTTCTTAAAGTAGTCCCATGGTGTCTAATTGATGTTTCATGTCACTGATTGGGCCCTATAATTCTTAATTTTTCATCAGGTCTGATTTTTACACCTGCCCAGCCTCAGTGAACCCTTTTACTAAACTGTAAAGTATTCCTTGTGATCCTTCAACTCACTTGAATGGATGTCCTTCTTCTGACTTCTGCACAGCTTGGATGACAGACCTGTAGACCCTGAAGCTGATGGTGACAGAGAGAAGAGCCAGGATGAGGTAAGAAACCACACTGATGACACTGAAAGCTGCCAGGGAAAGCAGCACGATCAGCGTGGTGCCGAAGACAAACCCAGTCTTCTTCACATCTCGCCAGAAGATCAGATCGTGCACTGCGAAAGAAAAGGACGTAAGTTACACGGACAGCCCGAGCCACTGGCCGGGATGGCCCTCTGGCTGTGTCCTGCCGCCTGAGAAGCCGGGACTAGCATTCAATTACAGGTGCCCCCTCCTGCAGAGACTCTGATAGGTGAAAATCACATATGTCAGGGGTGATGATTCACGCTACAAAAGGTTCTTCTAGTTTCTGGACAGGTTTATAAAAATGTAGGAACTTATTTTTTAGAGGTGGCTCTTCAAGTACAATGGGGTAAATTATCATTTACTTCAAATGTTTCAGCAGAAAGGATGGTAGAGCAAGTGTGGTAAAATCTTGATAACTGTTGATTAAATTAAACATACGTTGCCTACAGTTTAATTGGATCAACAAGCTATAAAACCAAAGCTAAAATGAAATTTATAAATTGGGCTGGGGGCAGAGAGAGTGGTGAATAAAAATATATCAAGCTCTTAGTGTTAGTTAAAATTAAACACCAGTCTCTGTTCATCTGAAGAGTACTCAGGAAGGATTATGGGTATGGGACCATATAATTATCTAAAAAACAATACTTTTGAGAGTAAGTGGGGCTACTAATAGTAATTGTTAGGAAATGGGTATAATAAACCAAGGCTGTCCCAAGCAAGTGGGTCTTTTTTTTTTTTTTTATAATATATTTTATTTACTTTTTTTACAGAGAGGAAGGGAGAGAGATAGAGAGTTAGAAACATCGATGAGAGAGAAACATCGATCAGCTGCCTCCTGCACACCCTCCATTGGGGATGTGCCCGCAACCCAGGTACATGCCCTTGACCGGAATTGAACCTGGGACCCCTCAGTCCGCAGGCCGACGCTCTATCCACTGAGCCAAACCGGTCTCGGCAGCAAGTGGGTCTTATGGTCGGGGACATCCGCACTGAAGAGACCTCAAAAACCCTGGGTGTAAACTGCTGGCAATCCCCGCCAATCTAGCAATGGTACTACACTGGAATGTCAATCTGCGAAGGCTGACCTCAACATCAGTAACTCTATTTCAACTTTCCTCTGTGCTATTCTTCGCTTACACAAAAAAGAGTAAGGGCTCTGGAGCTGGAGAAGCATGAGCATGAGTCCTGGTAATTTGCAGTCATATCAGCCTAATTAACCTTTCTAAACCTTGTTTTCTCATCTATAAAGTGAAGAAAGTGACACCTATGTCCACGCTGTTTTAAGGAATATATGTGGCTAAGGCGTGTAGAAAGTGTAGCATTGCAAATGACACACAGTACCCACTCAAATGTGAACTATAAGCAAAATAAGGAATTCTGTGATTGGGGGTAAAGTGAACTTGAACCTGATTCCAGCTGACCCACTAGCACTTAGTTCTTCCCCACGGTCACCTTCAATACTCTTCTCTGAAGCCTAACCTTAGCTAGAGCCAAGGGAACCTAACTTGAAACTGATAAACTTATTGTCTAGAAGAAATAATCACTGGTTCCAAGATTCCGGTTAAGGGATGTGACTACTAGGAGAAAGTAGGGATTAGGATCGCTGAGGGGAGGTCGAGAGTCCCAGACAGCGATGTTGCAAAGGAGAGAGAGAAATGGGAGGCAACTAGGCTCACTGGACTGAGCAGGAAAGCTGAACAGAATGCTAACCTACTTATGAGAGCAATTCCCATAACCAGAGTCCAAGTATATGTATGTCACTTTTCATATATCTATCTACAGGAAGAGTTTCAACACAGAACGCTTAGCGATGGAACAAACTGATACCATGTGCCTCCTGATGTAATGTACTGGGAAGGACACATCACTTGTATGGTATTCTTGCCAAAAACATACAAACTGAATCTAATGAGAAAACACTAGACAAACACAGACTGAGAAATAGTCTACAAAACAGCTAGCCTGTATTCTTCAAAAATATCAATGGTGTGAAAGACAGGAGACTTGACAACACATAAATGCGAAGTGAGATCACAGATTGGACACTGAATACCAGGGTAAAATAGCTATAAAGAACATCATGGGGACAATTGACAAAATTTGGATGTAAACTATATAACTGATAAAAGTACTGTGTCAGTGTTAAATTTCCTACATTTGATAAAAATTTAGTGTACGATGAAACAAAAAAATTTATCATTCAAAAGAAACACACTCCAAAGTATTCAGGCCAGTTGTTCCCAACCTTTTTTTGGCCACGCCCCACCTAAGCATCGCTAAAATCCTGATGCCCCCCTGTGACATATAACTCCTGCTCTGACCGGTTTGGCTCAGTGGATAGAGCGTCGGCCTGCGGACTGAAGGGTCCCAGGTTCGATTCTGGTCAAGGGCATGTACCTTGGTTGTGGGCACATCCCCAGTCGGGGGTGTGCAGGAGGCAGCTGATCGATGTTTCTCTCTCATCAATGTTTCTGACTCTCTATCCCTCTCCCTTCCTCTCTGTAAAAAATCAATAAAATATATTAAAAAAAAAAAAAGAGTGAACTCCTATTCATGGAGGAAGAATAAAAGGCCATTAACTTGGGCTAAACAAGCTTCCCAAGAACATGGCATCCATGAAAGAGAAAAATAAAAGAACAAAAGGACAGTTGAAGTACTGAGGAAGAAATCACTAAGAAATTGTTTAAAAAATAATAATATAAAAAATAGCAAATAAAGTTTCAAAACATATGAGAACCGAAATGCATAAATGTCACAATATGTATTTATATACTGTATATGAGGCCCTAGAACCATAAGAAATGCAAAAAACTCACTATTAATAACTAAATCTCAAATTGCTCCCCTTAGAAGTCAAATTGCCCCGTGGGGCGTGTGCTCCATGCTGGGAACCACTGATTTACGAATAAAGGGCCAGGATGTTTGCAACTAGCTCTTAAATGGTCAGGGAAAACCCTGAATCTATAAAGAGGGAGGGAGGGAGGGATAAAGCAAAAGTGACTACGTTAACACTGGTGAACTAGACCAAGGGTTATATGGGAGTTTTTTTGTACTATGCATTTTAGTCTGTAAATTTGAAATATTTGAAAGAATAAGAAAAAGAAACTCTTAGAGAATAAGGCTGGGCCCCAGAGAGTAAAAGACCATGCTGTATCAGAGAAGAGAAAAGCGACAGTCTCTAAAGGCAAATAAATAAAAGTATTTTGTGCAAATCAGAAAAACCACCCTATCCTCATGACTTCAAGCGACAGTCTCTAAAGGCAAATAAATAAAAGTATTTTGTGCAAATCAGAAAAACCACCCTATCCTCATGACTTCACTGCCATCTGCTGGAAAACTGTCATAAGGAATACGCAAACCTACAATGGTTAACACATGTGAATGGTGCCCCCTAGAGGTGTGCAGTACACAACTTGGATGACATGTATATAGCGAGGGAAGGGGAGAGTGGCATGAGAGGATGCTGGAGCTGAGGGAGGGGCTAGATCATGGAGCACTTTCATAGAGCAAGGAAAAGACCTTGGATTTTACCTCAGATGAAATGCTACGTCACCACAGACTGTCAAGCAGGGCGATAACATGATATATTTTAACAAGAGAAACCCTTTTACTGCTGCAAAGAGAAAATGGATTGTGATGGGGCAGGTGTGAAAACAGAAAGGTTCCCTAGGAGGCTAATGTGAAGGTTCAAGTGAGAGATGATGGCCATTTAGATAAGGATGGAGATGAGTGGACAGATTTGAGCTATAATTTTGAGGTAGAACAGGCAGAACTTGATGGACTGGATGCAGAAGGTGATGAAATATGAATGACACCTAGGTTTGGGGCCTGAGAAATGGATGGGTGTAGTGTCATTTATGGAGAAGAGGAAGAGTAGAGTACAGAGTATGTTAATTTTGGGATGGATGCCTAGAGGTATCCATTATTAAAGAGGCGGTTAGGTCCACCAGTGTGGAGTACACAAGGCAAGTCTGAACTAGAGATACGAAATGGATGAGGTTACCGAGTATTGATAGGGAAGAAGGGCCAACTCTGAGGCCCATTCATAGACCTGAAGATTGGAAGAGGGACTTCTTTCTGAATGCTTCTATTTTCTCAATAAGAAAGAGCTGAGATCACTAGCTGGGTGGGGTCAGGGGAGCAAAGTAGGTTTACAGAGAGAGGAAAAGATATAAAATGGTTATTTCAAAAGAGCTAGAAAGTGTCCTAAAGCTCTTAGAAAACACAGTATATCTTCGTGACCTTAGGCAATGGCTTCTCAGATATGACACCAAAAGCACAAATGACCAAAAACAAAACAAAACAAAACAAAACAAAACAAAACAAAAGATAAACTGAACTATATCAAAATTAAAAACCTCTGTGCTGTAAATGGTACCAAGAAAGTGACAAGATACTCATAAAATAACAGTATATTTGCAAATTATATATCTGGTAAAGTATTTGTATCTAGATATATAAAGAATTATATATAACTAATTAGTCTAATTGAAAATGACCAAAGGATCTGAAGAGTTATTTCTCCAAAGATGTACAAATGGCCAATAAGTACATTAAAGATGCTCAACATCATCAGTCATTAGGGAAATGCAAATCAATACCACACTGAGCCCACTTGGACGGCTATAATAAAGAATTACAGTAACAAATACTGGTAAGAATGTGGTGAAACTGGAGCCTACCTTCCTACTGGGAATGAAAAATGGTGCAGCCACTTTGGATAACAACTTGACAGCTCCTCAGAGAGTTACACACAGTTATTATATGACCCAGCAATCCCACTCTCAGGCAAATGCCCAAGAGAAATGAAAACATATGACACAAAAAATTGCACACATCAATGTTTATAGAAACATTATCATAATAGCCCCAAAGTGGAAACAATCCGAACACCAACAACTGATGAATGCACAAATAAAGGGTAGCATATCCATACAATGGGATTTTTATTTTGCAATAAAGAGGAATGAAGTTCTGATGCTACAGAGCTTGAAGACATTAGGCTAAAAAAGCCAATTACAGAAGCCACATGTTATATGATTTTATTTATATAAAAAATCAGGAATAAGCATATAGGAGGCAGCCAATCAATGATTCTCTCTCATCACTGATGTTTCTGTCTCTCTCTCCCTCTCCCTTTCTCTCTGAAATCAATACAAATATATTTTTTTAAAAAGAAAAGAAATGGATAAACTGGGCTCTGGCCAGTGTGGCCAGTGTAGCACTGTCCTATACACTGTGGGGTGGCAGGTTTGATTCCCAGTTAGGGCACGTATCTAGGTTGCTGGTTTGATCCTGGTCGGGGCACATACAGGAGGCAAGCAATCAATGTTTCTCTCTCACATGGATTTCTCTCTCTCTCTCTCTCTCTCTCTCTCTCTCTCTCTCTCTCTCTCTCTCTCCCTCCCTCCCTCCCTCCCTCCCTCCCTCTAAAAATTAACTAAAAAAAAAAAAAAAAAAAAGCAGCATATCGTCAGGTGAGGAAAAAATAAATAAAAGAAAAAGCAAGATTGGTTTAACATTCATAAATCATTCAATATAATTCATCCTGTCAACAAACTGAAAAAGATATGATCATCTTAAAAGATACAGAAAAGGCATTTAACAAGAATGCAATATCCCTTCAGATAAAATCTCTCAGCAAACTAGGTGAGAGAAGGAAATGTCTACAACTTGATAAAGGGAACCTAGAGCTAATATACTTAATAAAAGAAGCCAGGGTGTTCTCTCCTAGAACCTCCATGACACACTGCACTAGAGGGTCCAGTCAGTACAGTCAGTCAGTAAAAACAAAAGGCACCCACACTGGAAAGGAAGCAGTAAGACTGTCATCAGCCACAGACAGCATGATGCCTGTGCAGAAAATCTGACGGAAGCTACATGAAAGCACAGAATGAATTCAGCAAGGCTGCAGAATGTCAGGTCAATATACAAATCAATTACATTTCTACATATTGACATTAACCACTCAGAAATTGAGTTAAATACCATTTAAAATAGCATGAAAATATGAAAACACTTAGACATAGATTCTAGCTAGAGCTATATAACACCTGTACACTTAAATCTATAAAACATGCTGAGAAACTAATGAAGTCCTAAATTAATAGAATGCTATACTGTTTTCATGAGTTAAAAAAACTAAAAATTGCTAACATGTTAACTGTCCCCAAATTTATCTATAATTTGATGTAATTCTAACATAATTTTCTTTTTGGAAAAATGGACAAAGTGATTCTAAAATTCCTATGGAAATGCAAAAGACCTGTTGTGTCTCAATATGTTTCAAGTCTTGTGCTGTACTAATTATGCCTTTTATTCTCTTAGAATCCATTTCAATACATAACACAGCTTCTTTTTATAACTTTATGTGAGCATAACCAATCACTTCTCAGTCATTTTCTTTTGCTAATGGCAGACGAAGCATCAGAGAATGTCTGTGTTCACCAGAGCGTTTCTATTGCTGGTGGAATTATGAGTGGTTCCTTTCTTTTATTTTTCAAATCTTCTATATGTGACCTTATTACTTTTATTTTTAAAACTTTAAAGGGGGGGGAGGGGAGCAGATCCTGATATATGGTGAAAGGAGATTTGACTTTTGGGTGTGGGCACATGATGCAATATACAGATCTTATAACAGAGAAACTCACACCTGATACCTATATGTTCATATTGACCAATGTCACACCAATAATTTAATAAAAAATAAATTAAAACTTTAAAGGGTGCCTATCTCTTACCCTTAATAAAAGATGCCCGCTGCAGTACCCTTCTTACACCAAAAGAGGGCACTAACACACCCAATGGTAATCTCAAGGTTAAGGAAAAAGATACTGGCTGGCTCCTGCCATTTTAGAGAAAATGGCAGTGAACCTTGTTGCTTCTCTATCCGTTGATCTTTATTACTGAATTTTGGGGAAGCCCTTGATTTGACTACAACTTCAGTCATTCCCAAAGGTCAATTGTCTTTTTAAAAATGTTTTTACTGATTTCAGAGAGAGGAAGGCAGGAGAGGGGCAGAAACATCAACGATGAGAATCTTCAATCGCAGCCTCCTGAAGCCCCTACCGAAACCCAGGCATGTGCCCTGACGGGGAACGGGGACATCCTTGTTCATAAGTCCATGCTCAGCCACTGAGTCACGCAGGCAGGGCTGAAGGTTTATGTCTTGATGTGAGCATTCCAAGTACTCCAATTTTGTGCTTTTCAAGATGGCTTTGTACTTGCTAGGTTCTGTGCATTTCTAGTAGACATTTTAGAATGAGCCTGTTGATTTCTAAAGAAAAATTCTCCATGACTTTGAATTGCCTTGAATCCATAGATGAATTTGGGCAGGACTAGACGTTAACAATTTCGAAGCTTCCAATCCATGAACACAGCATAGCTCTCCTCTTAGACAGTTCTTTAGCTTCTCTTTACAGTTTTGTAGTTTTCAGTAAAGAGGTCTTGCGCATTTTTTTTTTGTTGTTAAATTTATTCCTATTTTATGCCTTTGATGCCATTGTAAATTAAACTTAAAAAATATTCACTTTGGATTATTTTCTGCTAGTGTATATTCTATATAAGAAGAGAAACATGTAAATTGACCATCCCTCCGCTATGCTCACCAGCCAATCAGGAGTATGCAAATCAACCCAACAAAGGTGGCGGGTTAATTTGCATACACAGGCACTGAGCGGCCTGGGTCTCAGGAACATCCTCGGGACCCAGGCCGCCCCTAGCTTGTAGGCCCGCGCGTAGGCCCTGAGTGGCCAGGGTCCCAGAATGCCCCCGGCCACTCCGGGCGCAGGCAGATGTTCCCGCCCCGTGGCCACTTGTGCATGCACCAGCGCCAAGTGGCGGCCCGGGTCCACACCCCCCAGCCCGGTGCCCACAACGTGCGGGGCTGGCTGCCGGCCTTGGGGGCGTGCGGAGACCCAGTGGCCACCGCATGCACGGCCCAGGGTCTCCGCATGTCCCTAAGCCCGGTGCCCACAACACATGGGGCTGGCTGCTGGCCTTGGGGGTGTGCCCCCCCTGCGTCGAGGACACGCCCCTAGCCAGTGGACACAACACAGGGGGTTCTCTGCGCATGAGCTGCAGAGGAAACACCTTTAAAAATATATATATATTTTTTTTTTTTTTACAGAGAAGAGGGGAGAGGGATAGACAGTTGGAAACATCGATGAGAGAGAAACATCGATCAGCTGCCTCCTGCACACTCCCCACTGGGGATGTGCCCCCAACCAAGGTACATCCTTGGTTGTACCTTGACAGGAATCAAACCTGGGACCCTTCAGTCTGCAGGCCAACGCCCTATTCACTGAGCCAAACCAGTTCGAGCATAAACACCTTTTCTGACCACTCACTGGCTAAGCTCCCTGTACGCCACCACTTGCGGTGTTCTTGGTAACTTGGGTTATAAAAATCCAAGAAGGTGATGTAGGGTTTTTCCACTACACTCCTGGAGGAACAAATGAAGGTCCGCTGCTGGAGGGGCTAAGAAATGTCATATCCTGCCCTATCCGGTTTGGCTCAGTGAATAGAGCCTCGGCATGCTGACCGCAGGGTCCGGGTTCGATTATGATCAAGGGCAGGTACCTAGTTTGCAGGGTCCTCCCTGGCTGGGGCCCAGGTCAGGGCTCATGCAGGAGGCAACCAATCAAAGTGTCCCTCTCACATTGATGTTTCTCTCTGTCTCTCCCTCTCTCTTCCACACTCTCTAAAAATCAATGGAAACATATCCTCAGGTGAGGATAAAAAAAAAGAAAGAAAGGTCATATCCTATGGAAGACACATCTTGAAAATGCCTAAAGTTGTCATTTTTTCATGGTGACGGGACTGGAGTTTGTGTTGATGAAAACACCTTGGCGGCTGTGGTGGCTGGCAGTGGCTGCAGCAGTGGGGTGATGGGGCTGGCACCTTCCCCTGATCAGCTTGGTCGCCTCCGCAGAGGGAAGCCAGACTGCGGCTTAGGCCCACTCCCTAAGCCGTCAGTAGGACATCCCCTGAGGGCTCCCAGTCTGTGAGAGGGGGCAGGCTGGGCTGAGGGGAACCCCACCCCTCCAGTACACAAATTTCATGCACCAGGCCCCTAGTCCTCTATAATAAAAGTGTAGTATGCAAATTGTCTCCTCGACCAGGAGTTCGACCAGGGGGTGGGGCCGGCCAGGGGAAGGGAGGGAGGCCCCGGCTGGCAGCTGGCAGCTGCTAGGGACCCTACCAGTGCACAAATTTTGTGCACTGGGCCTCTAGTAATAAATAAAACATTTGAGTTTTGTGTATTAACCTAATATCCTGTATAACCTTGCTAAATTCACTTATTACTCCTAGTCGCTTTGTAGATTCCTTAGCATTTTCTATGTAAACAATTATGTCATCTGTAAATTAATCCAGTTTAACAATTTCTTTTCCAGACTTCCTTTTATTTCTATATCTTGTTGTAATTCAACGGGTAGGGCTTCCAGTGTGATGCTGAATACAAATGGCCAGAGTGAGCACCCTTGCCTTACCCAATTTTAGGATGAAATGCTCAATATTTTGGCGTTAAATACAACATCAATTGTACTTTTCAATAGATGCCACTTAGCCCTAGCCAGTTTGGCTCTGTGGTTAGAACGTTGGCTCGTGGACTCAAGGGTCTCAGATTCAATTCTGGTCAAGGGCACATACCTTGGTTGCAGGCTCTATCTCCGTGTGGGAGACAACCAATTGATGTCTCTCTCACACCTCTCCCTCTCCCTCTCCCTCTGAAAATCACTGGGGGAAAATATGCTTTGGTAAGGATTAACAAAACAAAAAAACAGATGCAATTTATTAGACTGGGATTACCTTCTATTCCTAGTTTGCTGAAAAACAAAACAAAAAACCAAACCACAAAAACAAAAAACCACACACAAAAAAACACCCCAAAACCAAACCCAAACAAGCAAACCCAAACCTTTTTTTAAATCAGATAAGGATGTTTTTCATATGCCTTTTCTGTATTAATTGAAATAATCACATAGTTTTTATTCTTGTTATGTTAATGTGGTAAATTATGTTTATTAAATTTCCAATCTTAAAACAAGCTGTATTCCTGGAACAAACCCTGCTTAGCCATGATGCATTAGCCTTTTGGTATATTGTTGGATTTGATTTGCTAATAATGTCTTAAGAATTTTTCATCTTATGTTCACGAGAAACATTAGTCTATAAACTTTTTTGTAATATCTTTGTCCAGTTTTGGTGTTACTATATACTAGTCTGAGTTGGAAAGTGCTCTTTTTCCTTAAATGCCTGGAAGAATCTAGTAAAACCTGAGCCTGGACATTTTTTTGGGTAAGATTTTTCGAAAACAAACTTAATAGAAATTGTGTTAGCTTTGGTAAGCTTATAATTTTCAAGGAATTCATCCACATAATTTAAATCGATGGATTCGTTGGCATAAAGTTCATAATATTCTATTATCCTTTTAATAGGATCTTAAGTGATAATCCCTTTATCATGCTTGATATTGGTAATCTGTTTTCTCTTTTTTTTCTTGATTAATCAAGAAATCAACTTTGTTGATCTTTTTCCAAAAACCAGATTTTGGCATCCTTAATTTTGTTTTTTATTCCATTGATTTCTGCCCTTACCTTTATAACTTCCTTCCTTCTACTTACTTTGGGCTTACTTAGTTCTCTTTCTAGCTTCTTTTTAAAAGAATGTAGTTTTATTAATTTCAGAGAGGAAGGGAGAGGAGAAGGAAAGAGAGAAACATCAATGATGAGAGAGAATCATTGTTTGGCTGCCTCCTGCACACCCCACAATGGGGATCAAGCTGGCAACCTGGGCATGTGCCTTCATCAGGAATCGAACCGTGATCTCATAGTTCATAGGTTGACACTCAGCCACTGAGCCTCGCCGGCCAGGCATTTTTCTAGCTTCTTAAGTGGAAACATTAGACACTGGATTTAGATATTTTTCTTTTCTAATCTAAGTATTAGAGCTATAAGTTTCCCTTTCAGCACTGTGTTCCACAAGTTTGATACACTGTATTGTATTTTCATTGTCATTCAGTTTAAAATATTTAAAAATTTTCCTTGTGATTTCATTAAGCCATAGATTATGTAAAAGTGTCTTTGCTTAATTTCCAAATATTTGGGAATTTTCCTAGGTATCTTATTTTCCTGTTTTAAAATTTAATTTCATTATATTCTTAGAGCATTATTTGATATTATCTTAATCCTTTAAATTTACCGAGTTGTTTTATGGCCTAGCATACTGTCTATATTGGTGAATGTATACCTTGTACCCCTGGAAAAGAACTAGAGACTGATACATCTTACTGAAGAACCTTATATTTGAAGAGATTTATTCATAAAGTAAGACAATTTTAAAAGGTTTTCAATTCCGAAACCCACAAAGGAAGATCTGTCATGTTCTTGGTCTAATTATACTGGTCTTCCTTAATTATCATCTAAAAATATCTACTAATCATAGAATTGTCAGTGACAAATATCCTAAATTTCCATAGCCGTTTTCATCTCTCACACTGGATTAAATAACTCAGTTGGGAATTACTTAGTTGCGAACAACTTTAAATACTACAACACCATAAAGTAAAGCAAAATAATTACCACCATATTAACAAGGAAGATGCTGAACCAGTTAGGCCGGTTGTCTAAGGTCACACTAAAGCAGGAACTTGCCAGAATTAGACACTGGAGTTCTTATAGTCTAATTATCATATGGCTCATCACTCAAAAGACCTACTGTAAGAATTATAACAACTCATGTAGAAACCTAAGTTATACCAGAGTCAGAGAATCATATTACTAAAATGATATTAAAGATCATCTACTTCAATATCCTCACTTTACAGATTGTTCAATGTCACACTTCTAAACACAGTAAATGGGAGAATTTGGCACTCCTAAATCCAAGTTCAATAATCTTCAATTACTCGAGAAGAACAGGTATCCTTCACTGCCATTTCAAATTCTTGAGTTTATATAAAAAAAGCCTCGATGTTTTTACTGATAACTATGAACAATGCATTCACTTAATTAACAATTAATTAAATAATTATCTGACCAGGCCCTACACTTGGTGCTAAATGAATATTTATTATGTCATAGGCACTGTTACTTGCATTTTCACATTTATTCTTCAAAATAGTATTATAAATTACTATCTCTATTTTAAGGAATAAAATTTATTTATTTTTTAAAAATATGTTATTATTTTTTTTAGAGAGAGAGGGAGGGAGAAGGATAGAGATAGAAACATCGATGACAGAGAAACATCAATTGGCTGCCGTCTGCACACCCCCTACTGGGGTAGAACCAGTAACCTCTTGGTTCCTGGGTCAACACTCAATGGCTTAGCCACACCAACCGGGCAAGGATTAAAATTTAGGAAGATCAAGTTATCTGCGCTTGGTCTTCAGTGAAGAAATGCCTTCATACAAGGTAAATGGTGCCTTCTGCCACAGCAGCCATAGCTCTGTGGTACCCGATGGCCATGGGCCCCAACAAGGGCCACAAAGTGAGCAAGAATACCAGGAAGCTGAGGCACAGCCAGGAACATGGGCACCTCACCAAGCACACCGAAGTAGTGCAAGTTGGTGAGGGACAAGGTCTGAGAATTGTGAGATTTGCTCCTCATGAAGGGCAGCCCAGTAGGAGGAGCTGAGCAGTGTTCTGGCTGTAAGAAGGGGAAACTAGTTGCCAAGGTCTGAGCCCCCTCCCGACTCTGCATAAAAAAACCTTACAGAAAAAAAGGTAAGTGGTATAATCGCGCATAAGTTTATACTAACAAAAATCTCACTTTTGTTTTAGATAACTCTCTATGATTTCATTTGAAAAAAAGGGATTGTCAAAAGTCTGAAAAACCACAGATCCCCACATAGCACCTAACACTGACCACAAAGGAAGTACAGAACTTGGTATCAGGTTAGAGGTTGATGGTCCCTTTTGGAGGGCTTTAAATATCCTTTTTTTCTTACACTTTCCAAGACTCTAGAAAAGACAGCATTTTAACTGAAGGTCAGTTGCTAGGAAAGTAATCATTTAAATAAACAGAGTATTAGGGGAGGGCTTCTAGTACCATATATAATGAGTGCGGCCTGAACAATATTAAGTAAGGTCCAAAGTAGGATACATAAGTTGTCTTAAGTATTACTCACAAAATAGTACTATAATACAGGTTACCTACTTTCAGAGCATAAAATCTCTATGGTATAAGATCAAATTAATTAAAAGTTTCATTTACTGTCTATCCCAGCAGGAATTCCTTTATCTTTGATTGTCAAATAGACTGCACAAGGCCCATAGCAGAAAACTCAAGTGCTAAATAGTGTTATTATTATGAAGATTTAAAATAAGCTTTGTAAATAAGAGCCTAAAGATATTTTTAAAAATATATATATATATATTTTTAATATATTTCTATTTATTTCAGAGAGGAGGGGGGAGGGAGAGAGAGAGAGAGACTTCGGTGATGAGAATCATTGATCGGCTGCCTCCTGCACACCCCACACTGGGGATCGAGCCCGCAACCTGGGCAAGTGCCCTAACCGGGACTTGAACCCTGAACTCCCGGTTCATAGGTTGACCCTCAACCACCCAGCCATGCCTGTCTGGCAAGAGATTCTTAAAAGCAGTGTTCACCCTAGGGAGAACCTAAGACTGGAATAAAAAAATATTTTTTTAGAATATTAACTTTAACAATTGGTCTGCTTTGGGAAATATTTGTATAAGCAAACCAAGCAAACATTAAAAAAACAACAACCCTTCCTCTCCCAAGTTAACAGTGTGTTTTTATCCTAGCCATAATCTGGTGATATAAATCAGAGACTAAGAAAAATGGCACTCTGATAAAGTAATCATAGCAGAATTAACCGCATGCAGTATTTCAAATGAAAACGGTTACCTGAGAAGTGTGTCAGAAGTCTTGCTAGGACATGCTTGTTTACCAGTTCAGTCTTGTTAAGGCTGGAAATAAAATCTATGCTAGTAGTTTCTTTGATAACAGTGGGCTTTTCAGAAATCCCAAGGTCAGATCCAGTTTTGACATCGGCGTGTTCTAGGACATCATGCGATCTCTGTGGCTGAGAATATTCGGGAGCAAATGTGAAAGTCTGCTTGAGTACTTCTTCAGAAGGAGACTCTATTTTATCTGTTAACTTCTCACCCTGCCTTTCACTCAGTTCTTTAAGGGCTCTGATTGTGAGCTGTTCCTGTTCCCAGTCGAGAGATGCTACTGAAGTACTGTGCGTGGGGAAAACATCCAAAAGCTCACTTCCACTTGTTTGTTTGTTTTGTTGAGAGTATTTGCTTTTTGGGTCTTTAATTTCAGAACCACCTGACTCACTTTCATGCAAGACTTCTACAGGAAGAGTTGTTCTGAAATCCATAGTCTTCTCTGATGTTGCTTCAAATACATTTCCTTTATCTTTATCTACTATTCCTTCCTCCCTGGTTTCTGTAAAGGCTGCTATCAGGTCCTCTGGGGAAGAATCATCTGTATCTGTAATATTTTTTTCATGTAATGACTCCAAATAGGCAGAGGCTGTCACATTTAGTGAGAATTCAGTCTCATTAAAATGATTTGAAGATGCTGCTGAAGGAAGTTTTGGGTCCTCAGTTATAACAACCTTTTCAGCAGGAGCAGTTTCACTCATTCTGTCTGACTGCTGCACATCTCCTGACATGACAATCATATCATGTACTTGGGAACATGCCACCATACTGGCTGGACTCCTTTTAAGAATATCAGGCTGACCTTTTGGCTCAGAGTCATTGACAGACCCTTCAAAGGTTTCAGATGTTTTGGTTTCCCTATTATAATTGAGAATTTCTTTGACTTCTCTTTCATCTGCTTTTACAATAGCACTTGAAGTGGAGACAGGTTTTTCAGTCTGAATTTTGCTACTTTCAAATGAAACATCGGCTGTGATGTCTTCTATTACTGTGTCATCAGACTCACCAGAACTATCAGCCTCTGTCCCTTCTCCCAACACAGAGCTCTGCCAGTTCATTTCGCCTTTCAGGTGGCCATCAGGTAAAAGCACTTTCGCTGTGGCCCCTCCAGAACCCAGAGGGACACATTTCTCAAAAGGAGACACAGGTAACGCTGAAAGCGTGTCATCTTGCTTCTGCACATTGCCTCGCACACCTTTACTACTGATGTCTGCCCTGGAATTGAGACAGCCGGGCACAGGTTTTCTAATGACAGCATTTTCTTGTGAGAGAGAGGATTCTGCCCCGTCACCTGTTGATTTACTGATGGGAGTGCTCCCATTAATAGAACACACAGAAGTTTTCTGATGCGTGTTAGTGTTAAGATTTATAACTGGAATTTTTGAATTATATTCACTCATGTCAAGTCCTGTAGTTTTGGTGATGTAGTCAGATTTATCGCTCTGCTGTTTCACTTGGGGAACCAAATCCCAAGTCAGTATCTCATTAGTGAAGTTATGCATATCACTCACACATCGAGACACCTCTTCCAATGCTGCAGTTGTGTGTGAAAACTGTCTAGTGAGCAATGCAGAGGTTGGGTAACACCCTGCCTCTCTATTTCTTAGTGGAAATACTTTGTCATTAGACTCTGAAATGTCTGCAGATGATTCTCTATCAGTGTGCATTGCCCAACTACCAAAATCATTTGCGCTCTCCTTATATGCATCTTTAAATTCTTTGTCAAATGTTGCTTTGTCAATAATTACTTCAAATGGTGATTCAGGGGAATCCTTTTCTATAACACCACCTCCTGCAACTTTGCACGGGGACAAGGAGTTCGTACAAATGCCTTCTGCCTTAGACTGCTCAGTGGGTGGTTTCTGGGCAGTTAGCAAAATGAACTTGTCATCAGCATCCAAGGCAGTTTTGTTGTCCCTACTTGGTATCTCATTTACGTTCTTGGACTCTTGATTTTTATTTATTTGCTCTTCCATCTGAACAACTTTCTCCGAGAGAAAAGCAGGACGATCTGGGAAACTGGCTGGGATGGAAGGATGGTTACAGTGACCTCCTTCTGCAACAGAAACTGGGGAGTTGGCTCCGTCTTTACTGGTCCCCTGAGGCTTTTCCATCGTTTTCACATCTAGAAGAGCCAAGCAGTCCTTTCCTTTTCCTTCTTTGGCTAAAACAGGCTGGCTGCCTAACTCTTTGCTTTGCTCTCCATGGAGTATTGTACGGTCAGTGTTATGTATTTCAGAAGATGCAAAAAAGGAGGAAGTCCTAATTTCTGAAGGTGGCTCATCAGAGCAGAGACCCTCTATGATTGAAATTTGAAAGAAAAGAATTGTTTACCAAGTACAATTACACATTAGCTAGTCAGGCCAAGCAGCATGCGTTTTATTTTTTAAAGTACATATATACACACAGGATGTATATATACACACACAAATATTTAACAAAAACTATGCCAACAGTTATCCCATAAGACATGCATACAATTGCCAATGGTGAAACAGAAAAGCCACATCATGCTACAAATTGCAAATGACAAAAAAAGTTCATGACAAATACTTTTCAGTATGCTTTTTCTATTGTAAAGGGGAAGCATAAAGAAGAGATGAGACTGGGACACCTGGGAAAGTTTCCCTCCTTTGTTTTGGTAGAGCTATTTAACAGAAATAACGCCATCCATACAAAACAACTTGATGTTATGAAGTACTGATAAACTCTCATCTGTAAACTGAACAATTCAGAAGACACTGCTTCTATAAATCCACTGCTACAGTCTTAGAATCTGAGAAGAACAAACAGTGACCAGAGTTCTTTTTGATACAGTGAATTCCCCTCTGAGCCTAAAAATCAGACTAGAATTATTCTGTTCTATCCATTGGGAAGACTGGTCCCAGGTACAGATGGCCTCAACATTTTAAGCTAAAGGTACTGAAAAAGCTTGCCTGCTCCAAAATCCTAGCACCGATTTGCCAATTCAACCAAAACTGAACTATGCAAATTGATTTAAGAGATAACTCCAGAAATCCTTTTAAAACAGAAAATATCATTCTAAAAAGTATACATTAAGGCTTACCAGTTATTAACACCACTGTAGCCACTGATTTAGCACACTGCTTTCCAACTGCCCAAGCTAGCAAGTTTTTACTGGGGAAAAAAGATTAAAAACAACTGTTCCAAGGGCAGACATTGTCTTGGTGCATTCTTCCACATTGTTGGATCTTTAGAGTTGGAACAAAATAGGTCTTAAATCATTCCATATGAATGAATCAAAGGTTCAGGTTGAACAGGTGAGACTTAAGCAGACCCAAGGTAGCAAAGCCTTGAGTGTGAATAATTGGGAAGATGTGAAAGAGAAAAACCTTTGGGATTACTTATTCAGCTTATGTTCTTTTTCATGTGAGAAGCTAAATAATCAGACAAAAGAAAAATTATTTTTTAAAAAATATATTTTATTGATTTTTTACAGAGAGAAGGGAGAGAGATAGAGAGTTAGAAACATCGATGAGAGAGAAACATCGATCAGCTGCCTCCTGCACATCCCCCACCGGGGAAGTGCCCGCAACCCAGGTACGTGCCCTTGACCGGAACCGAACCCGGGACCCCTCAGTCCGCAGGCCGACGCTCTATCCACTGAGCCAAACCGGTTTCGGCAAGACAAAAGAAAAATTATTAAAAAAAGAAAAAAGAAGCCGAAACCGGTTTGGCTCAGTGGATAGAGCGTCAGCCTGTGGACTGAAAGGTCCCGGGTTCGATTCCGGTCAGGGGCATGTACCTGGGTTGCGGGCACATTCCCGGTAGGAGATGTGCAGGAGGCGGCTGATCGATGTTTCTCTCTCATCGATGTTTCTAACTCTCTATCTCTCTTCCTTCTTCTCTGTAAAAGATCAATAAAATATATTTTTAAAAAAAAAAAGAAAAAGAAAAAAGAAAAATTATTACTTTATTCAAAACTAGAGGACCGATGCACTAAATTCATGTGAGGGGCTTGGCCCTCGCGGCCCGGCTGCCTTGGCCCTTGTGCCTCAGCTGCCTCGCGGTCCTGCCCACTGGTCATTCTGCAGTCAGGTCTAACTAGCATATTAGCTCTTTATTATGTAGGATAATTTTATAACTCAAAAATAAATAAGAATATCTTACTGCAATGAATAAATTCCACTATTATAAAAGTGTTCCTAAATGCCAGATAACGTTCCTTTATTTCAAGACATCACTGAAATTTGATGTAATAGAAATCGGGCCTTTAGAATAGTATGACTATAATCTGGGTACAAGCATACTATTCTAGGACTCAGTGGCTCAGTGGTTGAATGTTGACCTATCAACCAGGAAGTTACAGTTCAATTCCCGGTCAGGGCTCATGCACAGGTTGTGGATTTGATCCCCGGTATGGGACATGTAGGATTCTCTCTCATCATTGATGTTTCTAACTCTCTCTCTCTCACTCCAGAAAAAAAACGTACATATATATGTATATACACATATGTACATATATATACATATATATAAAGTCTTTTAAAGAAAAGTGTGATGATACAGAAAATATTTGAAATAAGCTGCAATTCAAATTTAGTGTTTTTTTAAATATATTTTTTATTGATTTTTTTACAGAGAGGAAGAGAGAGGGACAGAGACTTAGAAACATGGATGAGAGAGAAACATAAGCCTCCTCCTGCACACCTCCTACTGGGGATGTGCCCGCAACCAAGGTACATGCCCTTGACTGGAATTGAAACTGGGACCTTTCAGTCAGCAGGCCGACGCTCTATCCACTGAGCCAAACCGGTTAGGGCTCAAATTTGGTTTTAATGTAGTAAATAAACATGGTCACATGTATCATTATCATTATAAAGTATGATATTCAGCAAGACTGGGTTAAGGATATAAAGGAACTCAGCATTATAGGTTAAAAGGTTCAAAACCCTGAAATTTAAAGAACTATAGGCTACATTTAAGTCAGAAATATTCCACAATATGAACTATGTATTGTTACTAAATTTACTAGTTACTGTTTCTACCAGGAAACATTCAATGTACTAAATCTGGATTAAGGTAAAACTGGTACCTCTCTCTTCAAACAGGAACACAACTCTGAGGCATATAAAACTGACTCCCTGACAGAGAATGCTCAGCCTATCCTTTTTATAGAGATTGAGGTTTCAGATGATTCAGACCTGTCATCTTACAGGCCAAAGTGAGCAAAATGAGTTAGTAATAGTTCAACAAAAATCTGAGTGCCTATCATGTAGCAGACACTGTTTTAGAAACTAGGTTAAAAACAGTTGAACAAAACAATACAGAGTAGGAGACAAACAATAAGCAAAACCAGTAGGTAAAATGAGGATGATGTGGTGGTGGCCTTGGTGAAATGAAAAAGAAAGCAATTTATATTGATTGCTAATCAAAGAATACACAGTTTGCCGGGGGTGGAGGGACGGCAAGCATGGTAGAAGAATTCTATGCTTTGTCAGGACACAAATTTGTCAGTTACCCAAGCCTTGCTTCTCTCCTATCTTTCTTGAACTCTTAATACTCTAAAAGTTTTGAGTGAAGTGTATTATAATCTGAAATAAAGTTAGATTAGGTCAGAAATCTTACTCTCACAATACCAACAAGTCCTATACTGAATGCCATGACTGCCTGAGGCTGCAAGCGTTTTTGTTGTGGTGGTTGTTGATCCTAACTTTTTACTAGCTGGTGTGGCTTGGTGGATAGAGCATCGGCCTGTGGACCGAAGGGTCGCAGGTTTGATTCGGGTCAAGGGCACGTGCCCCGCTTGTGGGCTCGATCCCCGCTTGTGGGCTCGATCCCCGCTTGAGGGGGAAGGGGGCCTGCAGGAGGCAGCCGATCAATGATTTTCTCTCATCATTGATGTTTCTGTCTCTCTCTCCCTCTCTCTTCCTCTCTGAAATCAATGAGGATATATTAAAAAAAAAAATACCCTAACTTTTTAGAGAGAGTGGAAGGGAGGGAGAGAGACAGAGAGAGAGAGGAAATCATGACACATCAATTGGTTGCATCCTGCATGAGCCCTGACAGGAGCTGAGCCTTCAGTTGAGGTACTTGCCCTTGACCTGACCAGAATCTAATCTGCGACCCTTCAGTCCGTGGGCTGATGCTCTATCCACTGAACCAAACCGGCGAGGGCGACTGCAAGCATTTTACCAAAGATTCTATAATATGAAAAAAACATTTCCTTGGCTAGTTAAAACCCTAACAAACTTGGACAGACCTGAGTTGTACCAAGACAATGGGAAAAATGGGCTGGAAGTAAAGAGTTTATAAAGAAATGAAAACATTAAATAGAATGAAGGCCAGAATGTAGTAAGTCTTTTAGAGCAGCTACCATAAGCAAAGACTCTTCCAATTAGTCAGTATGGCACGTATTAAGTCATTGGTGTTGTCCAAGTCTGTCTTGATAAAATGGCAGAAAACTCTAGGGAGTTTGAAAATTGCTCGTTTTTAAAACACTATACATTGTAAAACTGCCTGATGAAATAACTCCGGGTTATCTTACATCTCAGAAAATGTCCACTACCCTTTCCTCTTTCAAAAGATAGCCCTTCACATGCAATACAAGAAACTTTCAACATTACTCAGGACAAATGTCTGTCAAAAAATTCCCCCATCATGAATTTATTCTAGTTATTTGCTATAATGAGATTTAATGTGCACATTCATCTTCAAAAATGCTAATCACTTAAAAATATGGCACTACTCTATTAACAAACAAGGATTATACATCTACTAGAAGGGAATCAACGTATGGTAAGAGAAAAATGTCATAACTCAATAATCATAGAATGTCTCCCAAATGACCCAGTACTGAGCTCCTTGGTTACCCTTATCTTCTTAAACTCTAAGTTCCTATAAGACTCCATTTCTGAAATAAGACTAGGAAATTAAGTTGGCACTCATGGTCTAAATTTCTAGACCACTCCCAAGCCAAAAATGCAAGATCCTTTCATCACACGTACTAATCATGTGGCCTTGGCAAATTGCTTAATCTCATCTAAAAAAGAGGGGATACTAAAGCACCTAACTCAAGAACTGCTGTCAAGATTAAATGAGTCAATACAAGTGAAGCGCTTAGAACAGTATTTGACACTTATCAAATTCTCAATAAATGTCTCCAAACACCATATTCTAAAAAAAAAAATCTCCTGACACAGAGACTCCAGACCAGCTGCCTTTTTATTAGGGGAGAGAAAAAAGACATATTGTCAAATCATAACCACCTTCACCTGGTGATAATACAGAAAATCCTGATTCCGGGCTTTGGACACTTTTCCTACTACCATTCACAAATAAAAGAAAGGAATTTAAAGAGTTTTCATCTATTTCAAATTTTGGGTGATGCAACTTCTAAATCAGTTAGTACAAACCAAATGCCTATGACATGCCAAGAACTGCTAGGTTCTATGTGGATAAAGACATTTAAGGCAGCCCAATATATATATAAAAAAAATTATAAGCCAATGTTGAAAGATAAGTTTCCTGAACAAAATGTTTCAGCAAATGATCTTTATCACTATCAAGGTCAAAGTAAATGTTAGTTCAATGTCCGACTAGCTGAGCGATTTAATAACCTAGCACAGAACTAGCCTTTGGCACCATTTTTTACAGTCCCTTTCAAACTTTAGAGCAATGACTGGTACTGCACTAGTACTTCACTGGTTTAATCTCTGACTTACTGACTCAGAGATTCCAGAGGAGGATAAAGCTCAGGAATCTGCATGACAAGTTTCCCAGATAATGAACCTGGTTTGAGAACCACACCTTGACTGGATTTTATGCGTTTCTGAAAGAGCAGGAAGATTGAGCTGCATATCAGAGCTCTAGTCCTGAAAAATGCCAGATGACACTGACACTCTCACTCTTCACCAGAGTCATCTTTGTCCAGGAGCACAACTTGCAGGTTAGTAGGGGATGGGACAGGTGTTGTCCTTGGTGCTGCTTTAAATAATCTCTATACTAATTGTACAGTAACTGAGAATTTTGCTTGGAATAAGAAGAGTGCCATTTAGCTAGAAAATATGGTATGAGAATTGAAGAATTTTTCCTCTTCTATGCCCAGAGTATTTTATCTTACAGAACAAGATGGGAGTTAAAAATGACATTATGAAAAAACTTCCAAGTGAATGCTTTATAACATCAAGTAAATTATTCAAATTAAAGAAAACCATATACATTTACTCTACGATTCAAAATATGTTCTTTTTACTGTTTCTTGTTCCCCAAACTGTCCCTTAGTTCTCCCTAAGAAGAATGAATAGCTTAGAAATCTGTTCTAGTTGCCACTAGTTACTCCCCCCTCTCCTTAGGCATTCATTACTTTTAAGTAAAAGGATACCTGCAACTTGGAAAAGCCATACACATGGGTGAAGAAAGACTGCCAGCCTGTAAGTAGCCACTAAGTTACTTTTTCACATACATACTATATGCTTATTCATACAAGGGAGGCTTGAAATATTCAGGTATAGGTTTTCCTACACTTGAATTTTCTCATGTTCACAAAACAAGAAAGACAAATTTTCGTGCAAAACAACACCAGCAACTTTCAGCCACAGCAGCATCAAAATAGGAAGTTAGCCAGCAGACACGTTGCAGCCAAGCTAGATCCTAAACAAAAAGTCTCTTTTGTACAAAGAAAAATGTTTTGCTTTTGTTAAAAAAAAGGCTGTAACTGGCAAAATTTCCCCCTCAATGCTTGCCCCAAAGTTTAGTGTATAACTTCCTATTCCAGACGCCTACTGCGTTACTCAAATTGAATATAAATGTTGATTACTGCAAATGCACTTCCAATTCTGCATGTAGATAAAAAATCCTTTCCAATCTTATTTTTACCTACTTTCTTCCAATGTCTTCTAAATAAAATCATAGTATTTTCAAGCCTATACTTTTATCAAAGGTTTCAAAAGTAGAAACCAAATTTCAGTTTTATTTTGTGTCTGATGAAAGGAATACATCCCTCAAATGACACTAAATTGCGTAACTAAAAGCAACATGGTTAAAAATTACTAATTTCTGCCTCTTCTGCTCTTATGATTTTAACATTAACCTCAAAATGACATTTCTAAAAATACCTGTAAACCCTAAAATACAATTAATATACTTTATCATTTTTACATTAGGTAGTGGTTATGGGCATGGGCTTTGAATCCTAGGTCTGTCACTTACAGTGTGACCTTGAGCAAGTTATTTCACCATTTTAAACTCGAGTTTCCTCAATTGGTAAAAGAATAGTATTTTTACTCCATAAAATTGGCTATGAAGATTAAGTGAGATAATTCATATAAAGTACTGCACCCTGGTCTGATATTTTAGTTGGTCAGAGCACCGTCCTGATAAACAGGGGGCCAGTTCACTGTCCCTCAGACCGTTGGAGGGCAGGACTATAGTTTAAAAAAAAACTATGAACAAATTCCTATGCACACTGCAATATCTTATTTTGAAGTAAAAAAACAAAACAGGAACAAATACAATATTTGTATTTGCATGTGGCCCGCGGGCCGTAGTTTGAGGACCCCTGCTGGTCATGGCACAGATAAAAATCAACCAATGAATGCACGAATAAGTGGAACAAAATCAATGTGTGTCTCTCTCTCCCTTTCTCTCTCAAAAATTAATAAATTAAAAAATAAAGTACTGAGCATCATATAAGCTCAATAAAAATTAACCCCATACTACATCTACACATCTGTTAATATCTTTATTTTACAGTACAGGAAAACATTATCAAAATTTACTCCCCTATTTTGAAATGCTCAGAGATTAGGCTGAAACTTAATTCTTTAATGAGAAAAAAGGAGTCAATAAGCAAAAGACCAACTCAGGAGGATTATTCCACTGACATTCTCATCACAAATCTATTCATTAGCTTTCAAAAACTGTAAACTGTTAGCTTACGTAGCTGTATACCTCAAAGTAGTACAACTTAATTAATATTACATAATTTCTTTTTGAAATATTAAACTGCCTTTCTTTACTCGGTCCAAATTAATAAGTTTTGGTACATGCATCTCATTGAAGCCCAATAGTGATAAGTATATATCCCAGGATTTAAAATGTCATTCTTAAATATGAAAATGCCTCATTTAATGATTGCTACATATTGCTTAGTATGGTTTAGATCAGCCGTGGGCAAACTACGGCCCGCGGGCCGGATCCGGCCCATTTGAAATGAATAAAACTAAAAAAAAAAAAAAAAAAAAAAAAAAAAAAAAAAGACTGTACCCTTTTATGTAATGATGTTTACTTTGAATTTATATTAGTTCACACAAACACTCCATCCATGCTTTTGTTCCGGCCCTCCGGTCCAGTTTAAGAACCCATTGTGGCCCTTGAGTCAAAAAGTTTGCCCACCCCTGGTTTAGATAGACACAAAAGTGAGGCACAGTTCTCCACAGCATTAGGCTCCGGATATGGAAGCCAGAGACATGTTAGCTGGGTTAGTGCCATGATGGACTCAAGGTGTCTGCTGGTGGCAGCAGCTACTCTGAAAGGCCTTCATTGGTTGGACTGGTCTCAGCTATTCTTCCAGGGGTTTTAATCAAGGACACCATCAACTTCCTCTTCCCTTATTATTTTTAAAAATCGTTATTGTTAAAAGTATTACATATGTCCCCCCTTTTCCTGTTGACCTCTTCTAGCCCACTCTTCCCTTTTAAAATTTTACTTTTACTTATTGATTTGAGAGAAAGAAACATCAATTCTGTTGTTCCACTTATTTATGCATTCATTGGTTGATTCTTGTATGTGCCCTGACCAGGAATTGAACCCGCAACGTTGGTTTATCAGGATGAGCTCTAACCAACTGAGCTACCCAGCCAGGGCCTCCTTGTTTTTATTAAAGACACTAGAAGCACCAGCCTTGGCTATCCTAGAGCACACCTAGTCACTTGCCAAGGCGTTACCTCAAACAACTGAACAGGCTGATCTTTAGGCTTGCCAATGAAGTAGAGTACTAACTGGGTTACTTTTCCATTATGCGAGCAAGGAGCACGTGTGTGTGTGCGTGTTTGTATTTTGCAAAAGAAAATACCATAATAGAGGCTGGACTGGAACACCTTCAGGGATCTGACATTTTTAACTGACTTTGTACAATACCCTTTTAGCAATAACACTATCCTGAATCTGCACTGGTCAAAATAACTTTTTTTCCCCTAAACCTCATCCAAGGACATACTTATTGATTTCAAAATAACTCTTTGTATGTGTAATTTTTTCTAACAGGGATTAAAATAACGTTTAAATCTATGATAGTTATCTTCTCAAAAGGTGACTGAAAGTTATAACTACAAAGAATGTATTTTATTTTTATTTATTTATTTTTAAAAAAATATATATTTTATTGGTTTTCCACAGAGAGGAAGGGAGAGAGATAGAGAGTTAGAAACATCGATCAGCCACCTCCTGCACACCCCCCACTGGGGATGTGCCCGCAACCAAGGCACATGCCCTTGACCAGAATCAAACCTGGGACCCCTCAGTCCACAGGCTGACGCTCTATCCACTGAGCCAAACTGGTTACGGACAAAGAATGTATTTTAAAAGATCTGAAATATTTTAAAAGATCTGAATGTATTTTAAAAGATGCATTTCTAAAAGTAGAGAAATATAATTATTTGTTCTATTTACATTGTGTTTTTACTGGGTTATTTTCTGCAGTGGAATAAGTGTAATATCTATTTACCTAAATTATTTAATTTCCAATGAGGGGGGAAAAACCCTTCAAAAAATATCATTCTGGTCAGGTTCCCGACGTCAAGAATCACTTTGTAGGTTTCAGTTACTTTCTAACACTCAGAAAATATCTATCTTTTAATGTAATTTGACCCACAAGATATCAAAAACAGTGAGGCAAATTATAAAGGGTTTGGGGATCTAATGTTAGCAGCCTTTAAAAGCAACAAATTATCACTTAGAAGCAACAAATTATCTATCATGTTTCTTACAAAGCAGATTAAACTCTGAAAAAAATCTTGTGGGGTTCATTTTACCTCATTATGTTTTTATTTTTATAAGATCAGTCTTCCTAACAAGCCAGTATCCAGACTTTAGAATTCAGCGGGGACAATCAACTGCAAAGGTTTTCTTAGACCTATCTAGTGAGTTTAATTATCTTTTTTAAAATACGGGTTTTCCACTGATCTATATTTGATGTCAAGTACAACAGCACCAACAAAACAGCACTTTATTAGTGCAAATCAACGAAGCACACAACACTCTCTCCTCCAGCTTTCCTAGCAGTGCTACCACCTCCACAAGCCTATAGCTGTCTCACTCATGCTCCCTTCCTTATTTGTTGGCAGATCTAAAAAAAAAAAAAAAAAAAGCCACAGCTTAATCTGTAGGAAAACAAGCCTCGCTTGCCAAAAAGTCAACTGACTTGTTCAATGTTTCTAGGCTATTTGGAACTAGCCTAGCTCTTCGGACAAATCTCAGAGAAGTTCACACTAAAAAACTCTAGCTAAGATAGTATACTAGTTCAGTGGAAGCACACTTTTATATTGTTCCCCACCCACCCACCCCCAATCCAATACCTCTCCAAAGCAGTTACTTAACTGCAAATCTGTAAGTTAAATGCATTCTGGGGGTGGGGTTTTCTGAACCACAATTCTATCTGTTCCAAATTCGATAGGTGAGTTTTTGATTTTTAAGAAATACTCACCACCACAACTCAAGCTTAGGCTATGTTAAAGGGTCCACCTAGCCTCATTCTACTTCATTAACCTTTACAGAAAATCCATTGGAAACTGCTAAATAGTATAAAGAACTGGCTTGTAATTAGTTTTTATTTTAAGAGATCGGGGGCAATCAACTTGTGCCATATATTCCCAGTTACAGCCTCTTTCTCAACATTTTTCTTTTATTAATGTACATAAAAAAATGACAGACTTGCCTTGTGAGGTCGGAAATAGAGATACAGGCTGAGAGGAAGAGGAAGAAACAAAGGAATCTGAAAGAAAATACACAGCGTGAGAATTTGACCACCTCACACAGGAATTTTAACTTTTCTTTTATTTTGGCCAAGCATCATAATTCCATTGGGTTTGAGCAAGAGAGAAAAACCCAAGTCTTTATTTCCAATTACTGTTTTCACTCACCTGGCAGCAAAATCTTATTTCATTTTGAGATGCATTTCTAAAAGTTAATCCATTTTTTTTTGGGGGGGGGGGAGTCAAACAGTCTCGCCTCCATAGGAAGAAAAGAGGGGCTCCTAGCATTGCTAAACAAGTACAGCCTCAAGGAAGGCAATGCTCCCCTGCAACTCTTTGTGGGAAAGGAAAAATAAGTATCTGATTATTAACTGATATTTGCTTTTAACCATTTTAAACTGCATTTTGTGAAGTCAGCCACTAAAATATGAGCATTTAAACATACATAGCTGGCAAATATGCAAAGTTGACCCTGAATACTTAAAAAACAAAACGCAATTCACAGGGAAAATAGTACTACATGAGAAATCTTCATCTTTTAAAATTATACTCCTCTAAACTTGGCGACATGTATCAAAAATTTAAAGGTACCTCCCACCCTCCACACGTTCTTTAACGTCTAGAAATTTAACCTACAGATATATGTACACATATGTACAAAGACATGTGTATGAGGATATTCATAACAGCACTGGTTAAGTACTAGAAATAATCTAAATGACCATCAACAGAAAACTATGGAATAGTTGCTGTTGTGAAAAAGAATGGGGTTCAGGTATAGATGCTGATATGTATCTTGTTACATTAAATTAAAAAGCCAAGTGCAGGCCCCGCCAGTGTGGCTCAGTGGTTGAGGACTGACCTATGAAACAGGAGGTTGTGCTTCAATTCCTGGTAAAAGCACAGGCCAGGGTTGCAGGCTTGATCGTTGAAGTTTTTATCTCTCTCCCTCTCCCTTCCTTTAAAATCAATTAAAAATTTTCTTTAATGGTTAAAACTTCTGCTCTCATTCAAAAAGATCCAAAGGCCTGCCTTGTGCCAGGTCCTGTTCAGGCATTAGGGATAGAACAGTGAAAACAACAGCAAAAATCTTCACTCTGATGGAACTTATATTCTGGTAGAGAAGACAAACAAAATAAGTCAAATATAATAAGATAGATTATGACAAGTAATAACAAAAATAAAACAGAGGAGGCCTATAAGGTGATTTGTGTTTTTCCCCCCACTCTTGTGCCCTTTAAATAATTTGGCCAGGCAAAGACCTAAAGAAGGTGAGAAAGAGCGAAGAGCTGTGAGGATGTAGGGAGAAGAGCACCCTCGGCAGAGGGAACAGCAAATCAGACTGAAGGAGGGGTATTTTTGGTGTGAAGAACAAGGCGATCGGTGTGACTGAGGCTGGATGATCCAGGAGGAGAGGTTGGGGCCAGGTAACATAGGGCTGCAGAAGCCCTCTAAGGACTTAGGCATTCACTCTGTGAGGGGAAGCCAATGGAGCATGCGCCCATGAGTGACAGGATCTGACTTAAAATTTTCACAGATTTACACCAGCTGCTGTGCGGAGACTAGACTGAAGCTAGAGGCAAGGGAGAAAGTGTGGAGACGTTAGGAGGCATTGCGATAATCCAGGAGAGCTCCAACAGCACAGGGTGGTAGCAATGGGAGCTGAGAACACTGGTCAGACAATGGATGGATTTGGAAGGTAGAGTCTGTCGGATTTGCTGACAGTTGTATGAAGGAAAGAAAGTCCAGGATGACTCCAAGCTTTTTGATTAGGGCAAAAAGATAGATAAAATAACCATTTATTGAGATGGAAAAGCCTGTGAGAGAAACAGACTTAAAAGGAAAGATCAGGAGTTCGGTTTAGAAATAGTAAGCTTGAGATGCCTATTAGATGTGGAGGCTGAAGATAAAGATTTGGAAGTCATCAATGGTACTTCAAACCACAAGATGGGTGTCATAAATGAGACAAATGAACACAGGTAGAAAAAAGTTACATGAAGTGAGTCCTAGAGCACTCTAAATTTTAGATGTTGTGAAGATAAAGAATTAGCATTATAAAATCCCAGTAAGAAGAAAATCTAGACTCAAAGATTAGTGTTTGCCAAGGGGTGGGGGAAGAAACAAATGGAGAGTGACTGCTAATAGATAAGGGACTTCTTTTGGGGTGATAAAAATTTCCTGGAATAAGACAGTGATGATGGTTGGGCAACCTTGTATATATGCACTAAAAACCACTTTTAAATGGTGTTTTGTATGCTACGTGAATTTATGTCTCAAAATAACAACAAAAAACCACAAACACACAACAAAACAGCTAGCAAAGGAGACAAGGGAGGAGCAGCTAGTTAAAGACATGGAGGACACATTGAAAAAGGTATTTCAAAGAGGAGGGAGTGATGAATTTTACCAAAAGCTGTTGAAAGAGCATTTAAGATGAGGACTGAGAAGTGACCACTGGATTTAACAATGTGGAAAATAACTGGTGAACCTGAGGGAAGTTTCTGTAGAACAGCAGAGCAAAAAGGTACCTGGCTTAGAAACCATGGGACCAGAAATTAGCTCAAAGTTAAAACTGGTAACTTAATTCAAGAGGGCGAGAGAACCACTTTTTATCCTATTTCAAATTTTAAAGAGAGGCATTGTGTATATTTGCAAGAGAACTGAATTAGGCCCTCAACCCCTTAGTTTTAACCTACCCTCAACTTCACAGCCACAAACCTTTGCGTATATCATTTCACATGAGTCTGATTTCTCATCTGTAAAATGAGGTTTATATCACTACTTGACTAACTCACAGATAAACATGACACAAGTCTTTCTATTGAATATAGCCTTTAGAGGGGTTATCTGGGTTTTATTTACCTTCCTATCTCCTAAGGCACCTAACAAAGAGCTTTAATGTTTGCTTGAATATTTGTTGAATTAAGTTAATATATGGGCACAATTTACTAGTAAACCATAAAGCAATACACAAATGTAAGATATAAAAATTAAACATTTCTACTTCCTATGTAAAATGAAGACAATGCTCACTGTTGAAGTGCTTTCAAGTAACAGGACAAAAAGAGCTTTGTATTAGTCTACCCTTCAATATACCCTCAAGGGCAAGCTGCAAATGAAAAACATGTAAAAAAAGCTCACATGTCCCCTCTTGGTTAGGTTATGATGATGTCCTTACAGGGAGAAAAAAGGAGTGAGTTAATTTTTAAGGGAGAAAAAAGATTAAGAACATTTATCTGAAATTTTAAAAGACCACAACAGTGGGCTACCTGCTGACAACCCCCCCCCCCCAGATAATGTAAAATACAAATCTTATACAGTATTTAAAGGAATTCTCTCTGAAATTACAAGATCACAGAGAGTTACATGTCTTACATAAGTCAAAGACATGTAGACATGTAGTAAAAGACTTCAATGATGCAATCTCAAGCAATACTAATTATGGATAAACTTAATTAACATACCTTTTCTAAAAGGGCTTTAAAAAGTTTTACTATGAAATTTACGTATTTCCCACAAGTCTGTACAGTTTAGGCCAGTGGCCGGCAAACTGCAGCTCGCGAGCCACATGCGGCTCTTTGGCCCCTTGAGTGTGGCGCTTCCACAAAATACCGACTTCTGCGCATGGGCCGCGAAGTTTCAGTCGCACTGTATGTGCACGCCCGCACCCGGTAGCACCACACTCAAGGGGCCAAAGAGCCGCATGTGGCTCGCGAGCTGCAGTTTGCTGACCACTGGTTTAGGCAATAAATTATAAGCTAAGTTTGAACACAAACTATAAGCTAAGTACACACAATAAATATGCATAGTTAGCCCTAGCTGGTTTGGCTCAGTAGATAAAGTGTCGGCCTGTGGACTGAAGGGTGGTCCCCAGGTCAATTCCGGTCAAGGGCACATGCCTGGGTTGTAGGCTCCATCCCCAGTAGGGGGAGGGTAGGAGGCAGCTGATCAGTGATTCTCTCTCATCATTGATGTTTCTGACTCTCTCTCCCTCTCCCTTCCTCTCTGAAATCAATAAAGATATAGTAAAAAAATAAAATAGTACTTCTACTCTCTATCCCTTTATAAAAATATGCATAGTTAATCAATTCTAGGATTATGGCTGGTCTAAAAATAAATGCCTTTCTACAGAACAACCTCTTGGCTCAAACAAAACTGGAAACCTTATCTTTCCCTTTCTCTTCAATGACTTGTCACCAGTTCCTTCAATACCAAACTTAATTTACAAGTTCTTTTTTTTTTTTTTACAAGTTCTTGAAATACATAGGATTAAACAGGCGACTCCTATATCAGGAAGAATATATCATTTCCTCACCACAGAATACAATAAAAGCAATTATATTAGTTTTATTTTGTTTTCAGACCATCTCTAAAATAAAAACTAAAAACACTGATGCTCTGGATTTCAATTTCAGGTTAAGGTATGCCTGTTAAATATATATACCAACTGGTTTGTTTGATCAGAGGGGTTAAATTACTTGTGAATTTGACCCTAAAAGAGAACAGCATTATAAGAAACCTTTCATTCCTGAGGAATAAAAACCCTCCAAATCAACAGGCATTTTGTAAACTATATTGACATGACCATTCTTGCTGACTCCTGTACTCTTGCTTCCACTGATAGGAGCTTCATAATGTATCATTACTACATTTATTCTGGTCAGAATGCTGTAGCTAATATTTAAGCATACAGATGTCATGTCAAGCCATCTATGAAACATCTTGCCTTTCCCTGCCCCCAACCACCACTTAAAAAAAAAGTTATTTTTATTGATTTCAGAGATAGGAAGGGAGAGACAGAAACATCAATGATGTGAGAGAATCATTGATCAGCTGCCTCTTGCGCCTCCCCCCTACTGGGGATGGAGCCTGCAACCCAAGAATGTGCCCTTGACTGGAATCAAACCTGGGACCCTTCAGTCCGCAGGCTGACGCTCTATCCACTGAGCCAAACTAGCTAGGACCAACCACCACTTCTTTAACAGACCAGCTGAGTGAAAGGGGTAGCAGCTTTAAGACATTAATGTGAGGGGTCAAAAGTTGAAAGAACTCACTTTTAGAAAGAAGAAAAAGGTATTAAGATCTCCCTTTATTATGAGGAAGATTATGATTTCTCACTTGTAATTCAATTGCTATTTTGCACCTAGGTGCAAAAGTCTGTAATATGCAAACAAATGCACAAAATATTAGGTATTGTAATTCAATAAAAGGAGTTGAGGTCAAGGCAAATTTGTCTAGGTCACATTGCTGAGGCTGAGGGTTTACACTGGGCCATATAATTAATGAGTCAGCCTAAAACCCAGATGTCTCAGGGACTCAAGTCTGTGTTTATCACCGTATTACAGTGCCACTGATGATGTGACATGAATACAATATAGATAACGTCAGTGTTGAACAGGTAGTCAGTCAGATTCCTTTTTATTTAAGGGTTCAGACTGAAAATACAAATTATATACTTACATTTGATTGACTTGTTAGAACAAAGTGTGAAAATGATGCCATAAAAAGTACATAGAACAGCCCTAACTGGTTTGGTTCAGTGGATAGAGCGTAGGCCTGCAGACTGAAGGGTCCCAGGTTCGATTCTGGTCAGGGGCATGTACCTTGGTTGCGGGAGCATCCCCAGTAGGGGGTGTGCAGGAGGCAGCTGATCTCTCTCATTGATGTTTCTAACTCTGTTTCTCTCCCTTCCTCTCTGTAAAAAATCAATAAAACCTATTTTAAAAAGTACATAGAACAACTAAGTTTCATGCATGAAGAAAAATTTAAAGCATAAACTTAAAAAAGAAAAGTTGTCCAAGCTGTTTTCGTTGCTGCTGTTTTTTTGTTTTTTTTTTTATATTTTATTGATCTTAGAGAGGAAGGGAGAGGGAAAGAGAGAGAGAAACATTAATGATGAGAGAGAATCATTGATCGGCTGCCTCCTGCATGCCCCTTACTGGGGATCGAGCCCGCAGCCCAGGCATGTGCCCTTGGCCGGAATCGAACCTGGGACCCTTCAGTCTGCAGGCCAACACTCTATCCATTGAGCCAAACCAGCGAGGGCAGTCCAGGCTGTTTTTGCTTTGAGCTAATTTCCAAGAACAGATACAAGAAATGCAGCTTTATTTTGGCATCATGATTTTCACAGCAATAATACAACCCTCACCCTGAAAAGAGCACTAAATATGTAAATCTATTTCACCTCAACTTCAAATTTCTGCCTTGAAATCTTCAATTTCCTCCAAAGGCAGGAAGCTGGGAAGCCAAGTGTGGCCCCTGACCTCCTGCACGGCGTCCGAGGCACCGGACCGGACCGGACAGGGCCATCGCTCGTTCTCTACCTTTAGGTAGGAACCAATATTTCTAAAATCGTTACTCAGCAGGTCGGACAGACAAAACTGTTCCCTAAAGGACACCGAGTGACCGTTCACTCTTCTCTTTTTGAACGTCTCTGAGACCGAGAGGAGCTCGGTGAAATAACGTGAAGGTTGACATCAACACACGTAGATTTTTAAACCATCAAGGTTTTTCTTAGTATTCGCTTTAAATGAGTTACATTTTGGAATAACAAAGTCCACCTTATTTTCACGGTGCCGAAGCCTGAGACATTTCCTCTGAGAGATGGAGAAAACATTCTGCAACAGGGAAAAGCTTCTGCAATGAAATGATAACTAGGCATGACAGTATCTTACAGGGGCCACCAAACCTGTGTTAATGATTTCTGGACAGTATCAATACACATTTCCAAGGGATAGGAATTCAAGATAGGGAATCTATCTAGTTTATCTTTCAGGTGAGTAGAACATTTTAAATCAAGAAAAATCAAAAGATATGCACACAAGGGCCAGCGATGGAGACCAGTAAGCAATGACAAGCAATTCGCTTTGGCGAATGGAGTGGCTAAGTCATAGGGAAGCTGCTGTTCACCTGGACCTTTGCCCAGAACACAAAAATTGGGAGCAGAAATGCTTGGTGGTGTAAAGGGAACAAGGGCTCTAAATTTGCTGCCTCATTCCTTCCACTGGACAGCCGATCTTGACATTGCAGAAGCTTCCTCTGCTACTGCTTCTACTGAAATGGTCACCACCACACTGGGGAAATCCTACAGGGCACCACAACTCTTACGTGGGAAATCCACGGCTCGAGAAACACGTAGAGGATATACTTAAAGCCAAGATCAGAAATGTTAAGTTCTTTATAACCATCAACCCAAGATTCTGGCAAAGAAGACAAGAAAGCATTTTTAAATCTCCCCAAAATCCTTTAACTAACTAAATAGAGAGCAACATCATCTGTGTGTGTGTGTGTGTGTGTGTGTGTGTGTATATATACACATATATATATGTATATATATATACACATATATATATGTATATATACACATATATATACTGAGTGACCAGATTATTATGACTGGCCAGATTATTATGACCACCCCATAGGTACAATGAAGTGAATTAGTTATGCAAATAATAATAATAAAACCTTGAGAGTATTTGCTTAGGAAGTTTTCAATGTTCAGTATTTTTGGAAGTGTCAATGAAGTACTGATGGGGTGGTCATAATAATCTGGCCGGTTATAATAATCTGGCCACTCAGTGTGTGTGTGTGTGTGTGTGTGTGTATACATTTTTTCCCCCCTCCGAAGACTGAGCTCCTTTGCCACCTGCTCGGGTGCGTTTTTTCCTCCTGCAGAAGACGCCTGCACTGCAGATCTCCGCCCTGGGGGAGCTTGCCAGCCAGCTCCCACCGACGGGCGGGCAGACGCGCATACAATGGAAACTAAAAGCGGCTGCAGCATCCCTCCCCGCCTTTCACGGCCAGGGAAGAGGGGGGTCCCACCAGCTTTGTCTGACCGCCTCCCCCTCCCCCTTTTCTGCGGTTTAAACACCCCCTTTTGTTACACCGCCATCAACAGCAGCCCAACAGAAAAAGCATGAAATCAAAATCCGAGGCGGGCCGGCCCGGCTCCGAGGATCACCTTCTAGAACAGAGGCGGCTGCCGGCGCGGCCCCTCCCCCACCCGCGCCCGGAGGAGCGGGCGGCGCTGCAGATGCAGCCCCGGATCCATCTTGGACCATCGGCAGCTCCCCTCCACCCCCCACCTTCCCCGCGCTGCTCGCACTCATCACGCCTCCCTCCGCCTCGGAGCCTCCGACAATCCGGGCATTTAGCGAGTCCGGCGACGGCAAAGCAAAGGCAGGTAAAAACGGGGTAGAACGCGGCTCCGACGTGTCCACGACACTTCCTCGTCCTCCCCACACGGGTAACCAAAAAAAAAATAAAATTTTTTTTTCGTTTGGATGACCACCAGGAATGTCTGATGGTGTCAACACCTGCTGCAAACCTGCCCTGCAGCCCTTCCGCCGCCGTCCCCCGAAAGCCGCCCCTGATCCCCGCTCCGAGGACCAGCCCGCCCGTCCGCCCGACCCTCACTCCTGAGCCGCCCGGTCCGGGGGCTGCTCCCCGAGCTGGGGGCCCCCGCCGGGCCGCGGCCCACGCCCACTCCCGGGGACGGCTCCCCGCGGCAGCCTGTTTCCTCACGCCCCGTTATTTCCTCACCGCCCGCGCGACCGGCGCTCCCTTCCCCCTCCGCCCGGTTCCCGACGCCGGCCCCGGGCTGCAGCCGCCGGGAGGGAGGGCGCTCTGCCTGCCCCGAGGCCCCCCGACACCCGCTCCCGAGGGCGGGTCCCCCGGCGCCTCACCCGCACAGGAGGAGCCGCAGCTCTTCGTCCCCAGGGCGGGGCAGGCTCCCGGGCTCCCGGCCCCGCCGGGCGCGGAGGGCTCGGCCCCGGAGGACGTCGAGGAGACTGACGGGGACTGAGTGGCCGCCGACAGGTCCGCCATGGCTGCGCAAGGGCGAGAGCGGGCTGAAGAGAGATGTGGGGCGGGAGAGAGGGCGGGGAAAGAAAATGATAGGACGGGGGGCTCTGCGAAGTCCTTTCGCTCCTGCTGCTGCGAGGACGGGCTCCGACAGACTGACGGACTCGGCCGGGCACAGCGAGAGGGCGGGAGCGCGAGTGCGCAGGCGCAGAGAGGGCCCTCGGGCGGGCGGCGGCCGCGTCGAGGTGCCCAGCGACGCAGGACGCAGGCGCAAGAATTGTCCCTTCGCGTTCTTCACGCCACGCCCCTGGGGGGGCGGGGAAGGAGAGCAACCGCAAAGGGGCGTGGCCAAGCGCCAAGCCCCGCCCACCACCGAGACTGCAGTGGGAGGGGGGCCTGCGAATTAGCTTCCTTCGTGACTCCGTGAGTGTTTTAGGGCCGGCGGGTTCCGGGCTCTAAGGATAGACGTCTCTTTTTGCTCTCAGCAGGTGGACTCTCTTTCCCGTCATTTCCAGAGCCCTCGTCTTTTGTCTGATGCGTTTCCACCTGTGACTCCAATGAAACCTGCAAGCCACAGGGTGGAGTAGGCCCACTCTGCGAGGTGCTTTATGAATTTTTCTGGATGTGTCTCACGATATGTTTTCACCATGAGGCAGAGAGGGCACGGTCCGCCATTTGGTAGGTGGAGAAAGATGCTGCACAGAATGGAAAACGATTACTCATTCCAGTCACATTGCAATGCAGCTGCAGAACCTGCTTCAAATTCTTACCTCATTACTGTTCCCCAAAAGGGCTCTAGACCGCCTTGGGTCTTCAGATCGTCTCTTCCTGCGAACAGTCTATCAGGTAAAGAAGGCAAATTTTGACGGATAAAAACCTGAGCTTCTGAGAAAAGAAGAGCCAGGAGATAGCACCCTGGCTGTGGTCAGAGGGGATGGTAAGATGAGGTACTAGAAATTGAGAATATGGTACAAAATACACGACTGAATTTGATTCATAGGGGTCATTAGCAGAAAAATGTATTTGAAACCAAATATCTAGCTCATATTAGATTTTGTTCATTTTTTGGAATTCACTATAGTTGGTCTGCAAAATTCAAAGCCTTCTCCCTACATTTGGTCAAAATATTTGAAATGTGCATAATTCCTTTACAAAGGGGAACAGAGACTGGAAATAATAAAAATCAAGGCTGCAGGCTTTGTTATTGCTAAAGCAGCAATTGATGACCCGAAGGGCAACTGCAGGATCAGCAGATCCTGTAAAGATGCTGCCTCATGAAGGTCGAGGTACTTAGCCAGGTGGCCTGAAAGGAAAAGCAGTCTGACCAATGGAAATACGCTAGAACAGTGGACTACATCTGCCCTTGGCAGTTTTTAAGGTCAGACAAAGCCTAGACAGGAGAAAAACTCCTGGCTGTTGCAACACTGAATAAAGGCACAGAAGCATATTTCCCAAAATAACTTTGTGGCAAACATCTTACTCTGGCACCTACAGCATCAGTTGATAATGCAGGACTCTGCCCTTTAGATGGCAAGAGGAAATACCAGCCAACGGATGACCAAGCCCATCCTGATAAATGGATAAAGTTTAATTTATGATAGTAGGTGCTCCATAAGGAAACGAAGCAATTGCTAGAATCTGGAGACCCTGGCCAGAAAGGAAACCCATTTCCGTGATATCTTTCTAGAAGCAGAGAAAAAGAAGCTAAAAATCAAGACACTGGTGTGGTCTCGGTGGTCTCTTCAGACCCTTCAGATATTTTAATGTAAGACGCCTTTGTGCCAGGTCCAATTGTCGGAGCTCTTTCCTTCCTGATCTCTCCTACTTTACCAGCAAACTTCCCAGTAAGCGAGACTGACTTGGGATGTTATTTGTACACATGATTTGTCCCACAAATGTTTACTGATCACCTGCTGTGTGTGTGGCACTATCCTGGGAAACCTGGAGGGATTAAAAAAAAATGTTTATTCTGTCTTCCATGAGCTTACAAGCTAGTTGGGGCTTCGGACATACTCACATAAAGTTAAAAAATACAAATTAAATAGCAACCCCAAACAATCCCACACAACACAATACTATCATGCTATAATTAGATGGCAAATGAATTGCATGAATTTAAGAGGAGAGGGAATCACTATGGACTTATAGTGATTTGGGGAGTTTTTATGAAGAAGCCCAAAGTCAGACAGGGCTTTGGAGTGGTAAAGAGGGCATTGAAGGCAGGAGAAGAATGGTGTGAGGCAAATACACAGTAAGACCTCCTTCTGGGCAGAACAATCACAGAACCCCGCTCCCAGCCCAGCCCATGATGCACCGCAGTGCTGGCTTGTCTAGCAGAAGAAACTGAGATTGGATCCCCTCTCACCTCTCCCCTTCACAGGCTGCCTTGGCCTCCTGAAGTGGCTGGAGGCTCAGAAGTGTGTCTGTATAGAAGGTGTTTTGAGTGTGGTTAACCCAAGTTGGCTAGAGCCAATGGCTTGCACTGGGAAAAGCGGGAGATAAAATGGGGAAGATACATTGGGGTCAGAGTGTAGAGAAGCTGTAATATAGAACTAAAGAATGGAGGCTTTGTCTTTTTTAAAAAAATATATTTTTTTATTGATTTCAGAGAGGAAGGGAGAGGGAGAGATAGAAACATCAATGATGAAAGAGATGGGCCTCCTGCACGCCCCCTATTGGGGATCAAGCCCACAACCCTGGGCATGTGCCCTTGACTGGAATCAAACCTTCGGTCCGCAGGCTGACGCTCTATCCACTGAGCCAAACCAGCCAGGGCAAGGAGGCTTTGTCTTAAGACCAATGGGGATTCAGTGAAAGTTTTCAGGCAGGGAAGGGCCCCATGGGATTTTTAAAGTGCTCACTGTAGCTTAGTCATTCCTCAGAACTTCTGTTGAGCAATTTTTAATGCTGAGGCACTGAGCTGGGCCTCTTCTTCCTCGGCCCTGTCCTTACAGGACTGGTTTTTACACAGCTAATGTACCATCTCAGCTTCTAGGCAAACTTTTTGACTGGAGGGCCACAATGGGTTCTTAAACTGGACCGGAGGGCCGGAACAAAAGCATGGATGGAGTGTTTGTGTGAACTAATATAAATTCAAAGTAAACATCATTACATAAAAGGGTACGGTCTTTTTTTTTTTTTTTTTTTTAGTTTTATTCATTTCAAACGATCCGGCCTGCGGGCTGTAGTTTGCCCACGGCTGTTCTAGGCCATCTCATTACCCCATTTTTTTTTTTTCTTTAGGAAAAAAGTATGTATCTTAAACATTTAAAAAATATATTCACATGTCATATATATGTTCATGTACACGTGCATGCCCACACATCTTTTTCAAAAGTATATACAATACACTATAAAGTTTCTTCTATACCCACCCCTCTCCACCCACCAGTCTCTCTACCTACATACATGTAGGTAACTGTTAGGAGCTTTTCGTGGCAAGTGCAAAGGTGAAGAAAGCAAAGCTGTATCTTCACCCACCCTTTTTAATACAAACGTTAGCATGCTATGCACTGTTAGGCATCTTGCTTCTTTTCCGTAAGAGTAAATTCTAGTGCTCGTTCCTTCCGTCTTTCTGAATGTTAGACGGCTGTGCTGTTGGCTGAAACAACAAGGAAGCAGCTGGCAGGTCTTGAGCTCTTTCTTACTGTGTTACCATGTGAAGGGCAGACATTCAGCTTTCTAATACCCTGTGAGTTGGGGGTTGACTATTTTCTTTTTATAAAGTAGGACACCAAGTCGCTACCTCATTTTATACATGAACAAAGGCAGGCACGAACAGTTCAGTGCCACCAAAGGATGCAAGCAGTCCCGTCTGTCCCTCTGAGTGCCCATACTGTTGCTTAAACATGGATTTTGCAAGTAGGTGGAAGGTCAGAAGGCTGGCGCAGTCACAGCGAGGGACTCTTTCCTTGGCCATTTACCCACAAGACGGTGCGTCTCCGGAAGACAGGACTGCTTCTCGCCGCCCCTGCAGCATCACTGCCTGGCGCGGCGCCTGGCCCATAACAAGCGCCTTGGCACCTGAGTCACAGTGGCCAGAACCGCAGAAAACAATTTTGCTATTTTTGTGCTTCATAAAAATACTTGAGGAACCTTAAGTATTTACGGCTTTGTTTTGCTGTCCCAGAATGGTGATTACCACATTTCGAGCGCTAACTAGGCATCAGCCACAATTGCCAAACACATCTCAGTTAACTTACAATACTGTGAGTTGAGTAGGCAAATCATTTGACAATGATGAAATGAGTTCAAAGAAGTTAAGTAACTCAAGTTTGCACAGCTAGTGAGCCTCCGAGTCAGAATTCAAAGCCAGGTCAAAGCCAATGGCCTTAACCATTCAAACACGTCTACCTGTCACCTACTTAGGGAAAACCACATGAGAAGCTCAGCCTCTGGTCAGACCACATGACTCAATTCAGAACGAGATGGCTGAAGGCAGGCTGTAATCAGTAACACCAATATTTAGCATTTTTTTTTTTTTTTATATATTTTATTGATTTTTTACAGAGAGGAAGGGAGAGGGATAGAGAGTTAGAAACATCGATGAGAGAGAAACATCGATCAGCTGCCTCCTGCACACTTCCCACTAGGGATGTGCCCGCAACCAAGGTACATGCCCTTGACCGGAATCGAACCTGGGACCTCTCAGTCCGCAGGCCGACGCTCTATCCACTGAGCCAAACCGGTTTCGGCGAATATTTAGCATTTTGAATGTCCACTGTTTTGATGACCCTGAATAGTTGGGAAGGAAACAGCAACAATAACAACAAAACATGTTTCTCATTAATCATGTACCTGTAATTTGTACTGTGTTGTTCCAAAAGCCCAAAGCTTCTACAAGGTATGAGGAAGGCTGATGTTGCTAAGGATGACCTTGATAATGTTATATTGAGACAGATGTTACATCAGTATTTGCTGGTAACTTCCTGAAGAATAGATTTCAGTGGATCTCTATTGGTAGCCCTTGTAATAGAATAGGGTATTTTGTTCAAATGCAAAACTAGATACTTTGTATTAAAGTAACAAGAAAGTAAGTGAGTGGTGTTAGGTGCAACATATACCTTCTTTATTCAACCATTCAATAACTATTTGAGTTTTGCCCAGCTGCTGTGGCTCAGTGGTTGAACATCAACCTATGAACTAGGAGGTCATGGTTCGATTCCCGGTCACGGAATGTGCCCAGGTTGTGGGTTTGATCCCCAGTGTGGGATGTGCAGGAGGCAGCCAATCAATGATTCTCTCTCATCATTGATGTTTCTATCTCTCTCTCCCTCTCCCTTCCTCTCTGAAATTAAATCTATCTATCTATCTATCTATCTATCAATCATCTACCTATCTTTGAGTTTTTACTATCTACCTGGCACTGTGAACAAAAGAGACAAAAAATTGTCTGTTTAGAACATACATTCTAATGGGAAAAGATAAAAAGAAAAGGAAAACTAGTTAGATGGCGCACCATCAGGTAAGAAGTCTTACGGAGATGGACGGGGAAAGGGAATAGAAAATGCAGTTTTAAATTCTTACACTGTGTAATGCAATTGTGACATCATTGGCTTTTCACCCCGCTCTCTCTCTGAGCCTGCCAGATAATACCCGGGATTTGGAAGGTCCTGCCTTCTGCTCCGTGTAAAACCTCAGTAAACACTTTCCCCGATGTTCATGTCTAGTTCCTTCCGGCCCCAGTTGGTCTAGATCTAATCTAGACCCTGAAATCTAAAATCTGGAGGAAGATATTCAAATGATCTTGAGAGTTTGGGGAGACTCAAAAGGGGCAGGGGAAAATAAATCAAAAGAGGACCTTTTTAGGTAAGATTAGGCAGAATTATCTTTACCTCTTCACCTCTGATCTAATCACTAGTTAACAGCTTGAGGGCTTGGCAGGACCTAGAAGTAGCTGGATAGGTTATCCTAGTTCAGAGGCAGAAGAAAAAAAAGTGAATACTTTTTTTTTAAGTGAATGAGGCCATGGTGATGCCAAGAGGTGGTGTATGATGGATGCTTTAGCCTCCCATAAGCTTCACCAGTTACTTAACCCCAAGAGAACTGCCCCACCTCAGTAAATCCAAAATAACAACACTATTTATTCAATTGTGGCAACGGACATTTCCGCAATCCTATGTGAAGTGTGAATAAAAGCACGTTCGGAGAAGCTTGTTTTGCGTTGATTTACCATACAGTTTAAGGATGTGCTTGCAAAGCAGCTTCAGAAAAGCGCCTGTAAACCTGAGGTTAACAAAAGATGGCCGTGGCTGAGGCTGGACAAGGCCGGTGGACGGGTTTCACCGCTCACATTAGCTCTGAGAGTGGGGATGCTGCGCCGTCGGGCTCGGCCCGGGACGGGAAAATGGGGGAAGCTGGTAACGAAGTCACAGCCTCCTCCCCTTGTGAAGTCAAAATCGTTGAAAAACCGGTGCCGCTCACGTCACCCCGGGTTAAGGCCGTCTTCCGGTCCTTAGGGCAGAGTGCCGCCCACCTGTGGCCCCGAGCAGAGTTAAACACCGAAACCGTCTCCAACGCCGGGCCGACGGGGGCTCGGAGCCGGTTAGCCCAAGGGCTGGGTCCCGGGCCGGGTCTCCAGGCGGGACTCGCAGGCGGGCTCCCGCCCCGGCCGGCCCTCACCTCCCCGCAAGGCCTGCTGGGAGTTGTAGTTCAGTTGTCGAAAAGCCCAGAGAAGCCCATCCCCCTTCTTCTGCTTCCTTCCCGCCCGGGGATGAGTGCGCAGAACCAGGAGCCCTGGCGGGGACCCAGAGAGCATCGGACTACAATTCCCAACGGACCGCTGGCCCCAGTGCGCAGACCTAGGTAGACGGCGGCGCGCTCCGCGCTCCCGCGCAGGCGCGCACAGGTCGGGGCGGTGGCGGCATTCGGCCGCGTGCGCTTTTCCGCTCCAGCTCGTCCAGGGCTCGCCGTTCCCGCAGCCTCCCGTCGGGCCTCGCCCACCCGCCCTGTGCTCGCTCCCTCGCAGTTCCGCGCTCCCCTCTGTCTCTCCAGTTTCTCCCAGAGCCCAGGCCCCGCCTGTTTCCCGCCTCCAAGGCCAAGTTTGTTCCCGCCCAAGCCCTTCCCTCTCTGAGCCCTGCTGCTTCTGCTAAGGGCGGAGGCTCCATGTTGTCTCCCCATCGAGCGGTAGCGGCTGCCTCGGGAGGAGCAGGTGAGGCGCCTAATCATCCCCCCCGCCCCCGGGCCCACTGTGTGGCCACCCCCGCCGCCCTTCCTGCTAGAACTCGGAGGGGACCGCCCGACCGCGCCGCCGTGCTTCCTTGTCCCGGGGCTGGGACCGTCTGTCCCTGAATGCGGAGCCGAGGGCTGCTCGCTGGGCCCGGTCGGTCGGGCGCGGGCGGCGTCTTACTCGGCCCCCGGCTGGGAGCGAGCGGCCGCCGTCGGGGGTCGTGCCCTGCGCCGGGGGAGGGCGCTAGTGCTCTCCTGGGCTGTTGCTGCGGGTTTGGCGCCCCCCGCACCCCTGGGGCGGGTCCGGAGGCTTCAGCCCGGCTCTGGGCAGAGCCCGGCGCGCGGGGACTTCGGCCCCTTTCCCGCCCCAGCGCTTCGCACGCTCGGGGGCCGGGAGCCCGGGGTGCCGGGCGCCGGGTGACTCCGGCCTGGCCGACGCCGAGGGAGCGGGAAGGCGGATGCTTTCCCCGTCCCGCCGGTAGGAAGGCCTTGGGGGACGCGACGCTTCGGAGCTGGGCGCTCCGTTTCTGTCCTGACGACCTTGAGGCCCCACCACAAGCATCGAGAAAGTTGGTCTTGAGCCCACGCCGCATGGCCACGAAGGAGATAACAGATGCGGCCCGAGTTATCTGTTAGGACGTTCTTTTAGTTCGTGTGGTACTGCACGTTGTTCCTTTGCTTTCCTGAAGACCAAAAAAAAGAAAAAAAAAAGAAAAAAAAAGTTTTAAATGAAAACCAAGTAGAAGTGACCGTAAATCACGGGTCCGCCTTCGCCTGCCAGTTACCTGGCTTTATGGTTTAACGCGGGTGCTGTTGAAATTGCCACACGTTTCACTTGCGAAATCGAGAGGCGAGAGGAGACGGTAACACTGGAAACACTGGAGGATCGTTTGGTTCGGTCAGTAAATGGACCCGCGCCCTCCCGGCTGAAGACGGAGTTGGTGGGATGCTTTGCGAAAGGGCGGGAAGAGCTAACGGACCGGGAACGCGACCTCACGTTTTGACTTGGGTTTGGAGAAGCAGAACCCACATAGTTTTAATCTGCGGCAAGTACTGGACATGGCAAAGTCCCGAAATTCTAAAATTAGTCCCTTTTTTTTGCAGCCCCCATAGACAGTAGCTTGTAGTCCAGAAATCCCTGCTGTTTCTGCGTAACCACCTGCAAATGAAACACTTGGATGAAAAGTTCTCTACACTAGTACAGCACATGGTCTTATTAGCTAGGGTTTATCTCATTGGAGTAAACGTGCAATTCAGAAAAGCAATAATAAATAAGAGGATAAATGTGAAGAGGTGTACTAGCCTCATTTTCTTAGTTGTCACTAAACAGGCTTTTAAAAAATCGGTACAGCACTTTTTCATTTTTATGATTTCTAAATCATAGAATAAAGAATATAGTCATGCTAATTATTTAAAATAAAATAGAGAATTGTAAGAAGCAAGAAATATAAAGTTTTATTCTACTTCTCCTGTTCCCCAGTGGTCATTATTAATAATTTGGTCACATATTGTTATTTGTTTTTTGGGGTCACACATTTTAAGGTTCCTGTGAAGTACCTTAGGGAACCCTGGGTTGTATGAACTTGTTTGAGAACGGGTTTAGAATTTACCTTTAATGACTAGGCGTGCCTGTTAACGTTTTACGGCCTTATTTTTTCATTTTGAGAAATTGTTCAAATAACACAGCTACGTTTTAAAGTTAGTCTCAGTTCTAAAACATTTCCCCAAGTTACCTTTGACATTTTAGAAGCATATTCTCTAAGATCTATCAAGGGGGGAAGTGCGGGGAAAGCTTTTATTTAAAAGAAAAATCTTTTAGTTGCCATAGCGTTGCAGTTCTCAGCACTGCTGTGCATTAGAATAACCTGTTTTTTTTTTAAAACCTGTGGATGCTTGGGACCCACCCAGAGATTCTGATTTAATTCATTGAATGGTCAGGCAACAGTTAAAAAAAATCCAAATCTAATTTTCATACTAATTTATAATCAAATTTCCCTATAGGTGGTTGCTTATGTTTGAATTGGTTTGTTACTGTATAGGAAGTATAATTTGTAATTCAGTATTTGTGTTAGAAGTTGATGCTCTTCATTGCAAATTTCTAAAGAAATGTTTTTTATTGGCATTTTGATGGTTAGAACAGGTTAAATCTATTTCACAGCTAAAGAATGTTACAGATCAGGAAACAGGCTTCACTGGTAGAGTAGGCAAATAAGCAAGTGATTAACTCTTCTTATGCCTTGAAATGATAAGGAATCTCAGGCAAATAAATACTGCCAAATAAGAAAGCCTTACTAAACTGGAACACATAATTAAAACCTTCAGGTAATGAGAATGATTTTAGTGATGGTCTCATTTTTAGGGAAAAGTCAAATGAGATGAATATTAACTCATTCTCTATTAAAAAGATGCCTAGCATCATTTTTAGATTCAGTTGGGTCTCTGCATTTCTGAATCTTCAATACTGTTTAGTCATAATTGATCTTCATAAATCATGAAGCACTCCACAATTCTTAATTGACAAATGGTTTTGTTCAGCATTCTGTGCTAAAATAAAATATAAAGATTTTTTACAACAGATGAACTGAGAAAAAGCTTCTTCCAAAATCCTTTAATTAATCAAGATGTAAAATTTCCCCTGGTATTGTTTAGTTGGGTTTAAGTAGTACTTTCACTGAAACAGCCTTAAAAAGTGATGGGTATCTACCATCATACTCCTACCTTGAGACAAAGTAGAGCACATAAAAGTACTTACTCATCATCACCACAAAGGAACCACACCCAGCAGTTCTGGAGCTGGCTGAGGGCTTGTACTTTCTCTTGTGATGATGTTTTCTCTGGCCTGGTCTGTGAATTGGGAGCTTTAAAAACTGCCCGCACGGACAAGGCATGAAAATGGCATGCTGTTTCTGAGTGTGTTGCTCTTTGACTAGCGAATGGATCTCAAAAGGAGAGTGGAAAGCTCGGGTCATAGCTTTACCCTGAGTCATGCACTCTACTCAGTGAAATGTTTCTAACTCAGTTGATTTGCTTTTTGGAACTCATTGGACAGTAAGGATGAGCACTGCGGCTGGCTCCGCCCCAGCTGATTTTGTAGAGAAAACCAAGACACAGAGAAGAAAGTGGTTTATTCAGGCTGGTACATTCCGTGCACAACTGGGCCCCACACGCTGGTCTTTCCTGATGGTTGAGCAGGCCTTACTCCTGTACATGTTGCCTCACTAGAATAACAACCTTTGCCAAATCATGGAAGGAAGGTGTGACAGGATTTGATGGTGTATTGCACACAGGAAGATAGGGAAGATGTGGAGTCTGAACCAAGGAGATTTGAGAAGTGGATTAACTGAGGATTCATTTTGAAGGCACTAAATGTAGATTTCTAAAATGTTAGTGTTGGAAGGGTTGCTAGAGCTTAAATCTTGACTCATTTTTCTGTTGAGACAGACTAGACATGCCCAGAATCACACAGATTGTTTGCGGTAGAACCGGAACAGGATCTTGTGTCCTGGCTCTTGTGCCATATATTTCTACATAGTACTCCTTAGAGGTGACAGTGGAATATCCAGGTGAATCTGCCCCTTAGGCAGTTGTACATTTGGACCCGAATGCAGGTTAGAAGTTAAAGAGGTGGTATCACCAACATAGAGGGTGTAGGAAATGATACAGCTCACTGAGCGAGTGAGTGAGAACTTCCAAAAGGATTGAAGCAGAGCCTTGGTGTATGTCATAGGAGGCGGGAAAGAAGGGAAAGAAGGGAAAGATGATACAGAGGTTCGAAGGGAACTAGGAATGTACACTGTCACCGAGTGTGTAGATTTTAAGAAGCTTTAGAAGCCGGGGCCGCTGTGTTTTGTCACAGAGAGAGGCTTGCATGAGAATCAAGAAAGGCTGTCAGATTTGGCAGGAGAGGTCTTCAGTAAACTGGAGAGGTTGAGCGGAAAATCAGATACAAGGCGCCAAAGGGAATGGTTCCATATGCAGATGACGACATACCTTCAAGGCGTTTGACAATGAAAGAAAGACTGGGCCCTGACCGGTTTGGCTCAGTGGATAGAGCGTTGGACTGCGGACTGAGGGGTCCCTGGTTCGGTTCCGGTCAAGGGCATGTACCTTGGTTGCGGGCACATCCTTGGTGGGGAGTGTGCAGGAGGCAGCTGAATCGATGTTTCTAACTCTCCCTCTCTCTCCCTTCCTCTCTGTAAAATATCAATAAAATATATTAAAAAAAAAGAAAAGAAAGAAAGACTGGGACGGGGAAGGGAAGAAGCCGATCTTTATTGAGGTTTACTGTTGGCTTTAGTGTTCACAACACTAAGAAACTATTACCCTGCCTGTGTTAGGTGCTGAGGCTGAGTGCCTCCCAGTTGCTCTGCTCCTCAGGGGTTCCCAGCCTGGGTTGTGAATCAGAAGTACAGTATAATCATTGTGATGAGTAGAATAGCTATGTACAAGGTTTTAGTGGAAATAGGAGAGTGGGTCTACTTTATTAAGTCCCTGAAATGTGTCAAACACTGGGCTTTGAGGTGGGTATTAGATTTATAAATAAACGGAGCTTTAAGTGGTTAGAAATTTATCCATAGTCACATTGTGACTAAGGGTGGAGTTTATTCCACAAATATTTATTGGCTGTCCATTATGTGTGGACACTGTTCGAGGATATTGGGGAATATAGCACTGATCAAGAGACAAAAATTCTGCCCTAACCGGTTTGGTTCAGTGGATAGAGTGTCGGCCTGCGGACTGGGGGGTTCCAGGTTTGATTCCGGTCAAGGGCATGTACCTTGGTTGCAGGCACATCACCAGTGGGAGGTGTGCAGGAGGCGGCTGATTGATGTTTCTCTCTCATCGATGTTTCTTACTCTCTATCCCTCTCCCTTCCTCTCTGTAAAAAATCAATAAAATATATTAAAAAAAAAAAAGAGACAAAAATTCTTACCCTCATGGAGCTTACATTCTCGGTGGGAGAAAGTAAGGATTTAAGCCTTGCCTTGTATCCCATATACTTAGGTGATGTGTCCTCTGAGGGATAGGCTGGGGAGATCAGGACAACGGGAGGGTGAAGGTGAGTGTTGAAGGATGAACAGGTGTGTTTGTGGGGAGTGAAGGGGGGAGAAGCATTTTAGGCGGTGAGAACAAATGGTTGAGTAGGTTGAACACTGGAGGTTTAGGGTAGGATAGTACCTGAATCCTAACGCTCTCCCAGTAGCAAGACCAACAAGAATACATTTGCCTGGGAGAATGAGGAGAATAAGTTAGAGGATCTAAGGCAGTGGAGGGGTGGGGTTTTAGTTTCAAGTTGTCCATAAAATGTTTGTGGTAGCCTTTATGTAGTTGCTGTCATGATATGTTCATGTACTGTAATGAAGGAGTTCAGCCCTCAGGGACTGAGGTAACATCATCAAAGAAACACCTGGGGCCCCTCTTCCGGGGATGGTGACTTCAGGCATTTCCCATGGTCCATGTTGGACATGCCGTCAGAGGCTGTCCTGCAATACAGCCTCTGACAGAACTAGGCTGCCCCCAGCCCCTGGCAATAGAATTGCTTACCTTTATGCCAAGAAGGTTGGGAAAGCACCAGAATCTCCCTGTGGTGCGTGCCCAGGCCGACTTAGAGGCTTTCATGCTGTGAGGCCTCCAGTTCTCATGAGGTTGTCTACAATGAAAAGACTTGTCAGGAGGGCCGTGGTGGGGCCACATGTGCTAAATGTGTCCAGGACGGGACCAAGCGTGCCTTCCTCACTGAGGGGCAGAAGATCGTTGTGAAAGTAGTGAAGGCCCAAGCAGAGTCAGAAAGCTAAATAAGTTAAAAAATGAAGCTTTTTTTGAGTAATAAAAGCAATTAAAAGGCAAAAAAAGAAAAAAAAGAAACAGTTGTGGATGGTGACTTGGATGATCAACCTTATAGGCAAGAAATGTTGGAAGATGGCTTAGCCTAGGAATGGGCCCTAAAATTTGGATTAAGGGTTCTAAGGGATTGGGGAGTCTGAGCTATGAGGATAAGTCAGGACATTCACATGACGTCTGGAAAGAGATGAGTAGAAGTAAAGTTTTTACTTGGCAGATGAGTAATACAGACCCATTGTCCTAGAACAGGGATGGCGAACCTTTTGAGCTCGGCATGTCAGCATTTTGAAAAACCCTAACTTTGGTGCCGTGTCACATACAGAAATTTTTTGATATTTGCAACCATAGTAAAACAAAGATTTATATTTTTGATATTTATTTTATATATTTAAATGCCATTTAACAAAGAAAAATCAACCAAAAAAATGAGTTCGCGTGTCACAGGTTCGCCATCACTGTCCTAGAAAGTCAAGGAGAAAGATGGTGTGGTGGAAAGTGAGCAGCTCTATTTGCTTACGTTGAATTTTGGTTACAATTCAAGCCAGAAGAACAAGATCTGTTTAAAACCCGGTGTGCCCACTACACTGTTTGAAGAGAAGTGCAGGATCATCCCACTAAACATAGCCTGCTTCTCTTCCTTTTCACTGTGCTCTAGGCAGAGAGGAAGCCATGCGTGAAGGCTTTGTCACCCTTAAAAAACAAAACAAAACAAAACAAAAAACCTTCTCAGTGGTCTCCACCTTCTCTTGAAATGCAACTCGTGCCCAACTGCATACATTTTTGTCGTTGGATTATTCTACCCTGTCTGCGGCCCGTGTATCCTTATCTTCCATGCCCCTTGCCCTAACAGCACCACCTGCATCCTTAGGGTTGCAGCTTTCAACTGTATTACAGCACCTATTCATTCTTTCTTACGATTGTTTATTGTGTGTCTGCTGTATACCAGGACATTCACATTGCTCAGTAAACTTTAATAGTGAAATAGATGAAATTGAAAGTATCATGAACTTAATTGTGAAGTCCTGGGTGACTGCTGTATTGGTTTCTAGGTTTGGGTATATGTGATTGAACCTCCAGATAAGTGATTTAAGCAAGATATACTTTAAAAAAATATATATATATATTTATTGATTTCAGAGAGGAAGGGAAAGGGAGAGAGAGATAGAAACATCAATGATGAGAGAGAATCATCGATTGGCTGCCTCCTGCACACCCCACACTGGGGATCGAGCCTGCAACCTGGGCATGTGCCCCTGACCGGAATCGAACCGTCAGTCCACAGGCTGATGCTCTATCCACAGAGCCAAACCAGCTGGGGCAAGCAAGGTACACTTTAACTTTTCTTCCACATAAAAGTGAGCCAGCATGGCAGTTCTGTTACATGAAGTCCTAGGCCCTACTTCTCTTGTTGCTCCAATATTCCTAGGGTGTTGCCCTCATGTGCCTGGTCCAGGATGACTCACTCTCACTTCTCCATCTAGCCAGCAGGAAGGGGGAAAATGCGTGACCTGGAAGTTGCTATATCATTTCCAGTCAGAATTTAGTCACACGATGACACCTTAGCTGCAGGGTTGGTTTAGAAATGTGTTTCTTTTGGGCAGTTAAGATGCCCAGCTAAAAATCTATTACCTAGCAGGAGGGAAAACATTGGGTGAACAACCAGCTATCTCAGAGACTTTGGTTCTGCTTTGAGCGGTTTATCCATAAGGTCTGAATGAATTGTTCTCATGGACTCTTTTATATGAAACACTGAAGGTTTTTAAGTCCTGGATTCACCTGCTGTTATGGCAATAAGAAGAACCCTAAGAGATTATTCACAGAAATGTTTCCTTTCTTATCACCAATAATGGTAAAGAAAAGTGTTGGTATACATTTATTACAACAATAGCATAACACTTAATATGTATTTGTTTTCTAATAGTTTGTAAAAAACTAAAAAGTGCCCTAGCTGGTTTGGCTCAGTGGATAGAGCGTTGGCCTGAGGACTGAAGGGTCCTAGGTTCGATCCCGGCCAAGGGCACATGCCAGGTTGTGGGCTCGATCCCCAGTAGGGGGCATGCAGTAGGCAGCCGATCAATGATCCTCTCTCCCTCTCCCTTCCTCTCTGAAATCAATAAAGAAATATATTTAAAAAAATTAAAAAGTGCCAAGAACCCTTTTGTTATGTGATGAAGTATAGAAAGTGAGCAGCAGTTCCGTAGCTTAAAGTGTAGATAGACTCTGGCAGTCAAGCGTTGTTGACTTTGGCTGCTATGATCATGCAGCCTTTTGTCCTTCCCAGAGCAAAGTAATTTGGGAACCACTCTTACGAGTTTTGACCACATCTTCCTACCTGTGTATGCTTTACTTTATGTTTGTCCTTCAGTTTACTTTAAATGGATTCATTCTTTAAACTTAGCCTCCTTCTAAGCCATGATCCATTAAAACGTGGTTTTGTTTCCTAATATACATTAAAATGCATAATTATTAAAATAAAATATCCTTTTAACTGCCTAAAACATCTCTTAATATCAGTGGGATAGACTCTCACTTAGGGAAATAGTGCTTTGCTTCAGTCCTGAGCCCCACTGCTACTTTTTTTTTTTAATATATATTTTATTGATATTTTACAGAGAGCAAGGGAGAGGGATAGAGAGTTAGAAACATCGATGGGAGAGAAACATCGATCAGCTGCCTCCTACACATCCACTACTGGGGATGTGCCTGCAACCAAGGTACATGTCCTTGACTAGAATCAAACCTGGGACCGTTCAGTCCGCAGGCCGATGCTCTATCCACTGAGCCAAACCAGTTAGGGCCCCACTGCTACTTTTTTGTAAACTTTCCCCATATCCATAGCTATTAGGTAGCTTTGAATTTCCAAGAATTATCCTTTTGCTTTCAACTCTGGTAGGGAAACTACTGGTGCTCAACCAAATATACCAGGGCTGGTATAATTGTCTTTTTCTTATGGATTTCTATATTGATTCTGGATATGAGTTCTTTGGATATAGGTATTGTGATATTTTTCTCCTATCCCGTGGTTTGCATTTTTACTCTTAATGGTATCTTTTAATGAACAAAAATTCTTGATTTTAATGAAGTCTAATTTGTCATTTTTTCTTTTTATGATTAGTGTTTTTGTACCTTAAATTCTTGATTTTTCCCTGTTCAAAAATACATATTTAAGAATATGTTGAAACTAATATTTTTCTCTGTAACAAATAGGTGATGCCATGGAGAGTGGAAAGCCTGGTCCAGTGCAAGTTGTTTTGGTTCAGAAAGACCAGCATTCCTTTGAGTTAGAAGAGAAAGCCTTGGCCAGCATCCTCTTGCAGGACCACATTCGAGACCTTGATGTGGTGGTGGTGTCAGTGGCTGGAGCCTTCCGAAAGGGCAAGTCTTTCCTTCTGGACTTTTTGCTCCGGTACTTGTATTTCCAGGTAAGGTAGAATTACTTCATTTCAAATCAGAAAAGGAGAATTTATGTTCGAAAGAGCAAAATAAGTTCATGTGTTACTCTTGATGTTTAAAAGTACTCAAAATTTTAGGTTTAATGGAAATGTCTTATTTCTCCTGTAGAAAGAAGGTGGCCATTCAAATTGGTTAGGTGATGCCGAAGAGCCGTTAACAGGATTTTCATGGAGAGGGGGCTCTGACCCAGACACTAATGGGATTCAGATCTGGAATGAAGTTTTCACCGTGGAAAAGCCAGATGGGAAGAAGGTAAGGAAGAAAAAGGCTTACATAATAAAACAACAAAATAAGAACTTTAATGCATATTTTGATACTAGTAATCCAGTTAAAAATAATTTTTTATTAGAATGATATGTTTATGGTTTAAACATAACCCATGAATGTAGTTTAAAAGGTCAAATAATAATATAAGGCTTCTAACAAAAAATAGTAAGCTACAGCCCTAGCCGGTTTGGCTGAGTGGATAGAGCTTAGGCCTGCAGACCGGAGGGTCCTGGGTTCGATTCCGGCCAAGGGCACATACTTCAGTTGCAGGCTCTTCCCCGACCCGGGCCCTGGTCAACGCGCATGTAGGAGGCAACCAATTGATGTGTTTCTCTCACATTGATATTTCTCTCTGTCTTTCCCTTTGTCTTCCACTCTCTCTAAAAATCAAAGGAAAAATATCCTCGGGTGAGGATTAAAAATAATAGTAAGCTACAGCTGTAGAAGCTATCCCCAAATTTATTTGTAAGGGTCAGGAGGGGCAAGTCATGTGTGTCTTAAAGTGGAAGAGGGGCTTTGGAAGTACCACTGTTTTTTTTAAACAACCTTTAACCCATCCCTTCCTAAAACACATCTTCACAGCTGCTCATTTCTCTCATTTTTGGATCTTTTTGGGATTTAAGGTTCCACATCCCCTCTTCAGGTTGTTTAGTTGTAGCCTTTTCCTAAATGCTAAGTCATTCATTATTTTGGTGGCTGAAGACTGATGCACAACTCTTATTGCTGTTTTTATATTTTCTATTCCTTTTCCTATGCATTTTCTTATTATTTTATTTCTCTATTTGAGTGAAAGTTTCAGGAGAAAGATATATTGGAAACCCCTTTTTTTTTAAAATTTAAAAAAATGTGTACCGCAATGAGCTTATCACATTTTGTAAAGAAAGATAATCTAGGAGAATGAAGAATTATAACATTGAAATATAACAGTAACTTTTTTATAGAAGGAACTTTAGATATTATTTTATCCAACCTTTTAATTCTTTTAACAGCTTTATTGAATTATAATTGACATTTCATTCCTCCCTTCCTAGCTTTTGTGCTATTGTCACATATTTTACTTTAATATTGTTTTTGTTTTTATTTTAATGGTTAGTTATCTTTTAAAGGTATTTAAGTAATAAAAAGTCATATAGTTACCCATGTAGTTAGCATTAACTGTGCTCTTCATTTTCTGTGTGTCCATATTTCCATTTTCTTGTCCACTTTTTTTCTTCTGTTTGAAGGACTTCCTTTAACATTTCTTATAGTGCTTTGCAGGTGCTGAAATCTTTTAACTTTCATGTTTCTGAAACGTCTTTGTTTTAAAAAACATATATGCTGGGTATAGAAGTCCAGGCTGATAGGCTTTTCTTTCAGTGCTTTGAAGATGTCACTCCCCTGACTTTTTGCCATTGTTTCTGAGAAATCCTGCTGTTACCCGCAGGTGCCTAACGTCTTTTTGTCTGCCTGCCTTTAAGGTTTTCTCTATGTTTTCTTTTAGCAATTGGGTTATAATGTGTCAGTGCAGTTCTCTTCATGTTTCTTGTATTTGGACCATGTTGAGCTTCTTGAATCTGCAGGTTTATAATTTTTATCAAAATCGGACATTTTCTGCACTCATTTTTTCAAATACAATTTTGCCTCATATCCTTTGGGGACTTACATTACATATATGTCAGGCTGCTTGAAGTTGTCTCATGGCTTGTTTTTATTTTAATTCTTATTTTTCTGTTTCCTTTTTTTTTTGTTAATCCTCACCTGAAGATATTTTTCCATTGTTTTTTTTTTTTTTTTTTTAGAGAGAGAGTGGAAGGGAGGGGGAGAGACACACAGAGAGAAACATTGATGTGAGAGAGACACATAGATTGGTTGCCTCCCGACTAGGGCTGGGGATTGAGCCTGCAACCAAGGTATGTGTCCTTGATTGGAATTGAATCTGGAAACCTTCAGCCTGAGGGCCAGTGCTCTGTCCACCGAGCAGAGCTGGCTAGGGCTCTGTTTCCTTTTTGATGGTTTCTTTTGGTAGGCCTTTAAATTCACCAATCCTAATACTCTGTTAACCCCATTCAGTGTATTGTCATTTCAGACATAATTTCATCTCTGGAAGTTCTTTAGGTCTTTTTAAAAAATCTCTTCTCATTTTTTTCTTTTATTGATCTTAGAGTGGAGGTGGGGTGGGGGGGGGGAGAGGGAGAGAGAGAGAGAGAGAGAGAGAGAGAGAAAGAAAGAAAGAAACATTGATGTGAGAGAGAGACAATGAGAGAGACAAGGATTGGTTGCCTCGCATATGCACCCCAACTGGGATCAAGCCGGCAACCTGGCATGTGCTCTGACCGGGAATGGAACCTGTGACCTGGTGCACGGGGTGTCGCTCCAGCCAGCTGAGCCGGAATGCCCAGGTTGCAGGTTCTCTGCTCAAAACAAGGCACCTAAATAATTACTTTTCTGATAAAACCTATAAACAGCCGCTTAAGCCTCATTTTAATGTTACCTGTATTTCTCAAGTTCTCCTGAACATTTCCCCCTTCTCACTTTAACATATTTTGTTTGTATTTTCCTTTTATTTAGGTTGCAGTTGTTTTGATGGATACCCAGGGGGCATTTGACAGCCAGTCCACTGTGAAAGATTGTGCTACCATCTTTGCTCTAAGCACCATGACTAGTTCTGTTCAGGTAAAAAAAACCACTCGACTAGGAAAACACATTTGTAGAGGAAATAAGATGAAGGGGTTACATCTAGTTTTAGTTATTGTTTTGTTATCAGAATTTCTACGGTGATACATAAATGTTCTTTATAGACCACAGATATCAGTTAACCTCTTACAGGCTTAAGAAGGAACCTAAACTATTTTTCTACTTTGGTCATAAATTTATATAAAAGTCTCTAATAAGCCCTAACTGGTTTGGCTCAATGGATAGAGCGTCGGCTTGGGGACTCAAGGGTCCCAGGTTCGATTCCGGTCAAGGGCATGTACCTTGGTTGCAGGCACATACCCAATAGGGATTGTGCAGGAGGCGGCTGATCGATGTTTCTCTCTCATCGATGTTTCTAACTCTCTATCCCTCTCCCTTCTTCTCTGTAAGAAATCAATAAAAAATATATTTAAAAAAAAAAAAAATAAAAGTCTCTAATAAGAGTCTGAAAGTGGAAATGGAAATGACATCATATAGGAAATGTAGATTTGTTAATAACGTAAGAAGACTGTATTTTAAACTGTAAAGGAAGAGTTATGTTATTTCAACCATATAAGAGATAGTTTTTCAAAGGACAGGTGCTATTGTTTGAACAGACTTCATATTTTTATATGCAGACTTTTAAATGTACAAAGCAGTGCTTTAGGCTTATTTGAGTTTGTTTGAAATTAGCTAAAGTATCAATTTGGATGTTTATTTTCTAGATTTATAACTTGTCTCAGAACATTCAGGAAGATGATCTTCAACAGCTACAGGTATATATTCCTCATTTAAATATCATATATATCTTTTAAAAGTTTTTTTTTCATTTTAAGTTTTTAATGAAAGTTGTATATAATATTACTTTATTCCTGCATCTTCTCAATTGTTTCTTCCTTGTATTTTCCTTTTCCTTTCCTATTTGGCGAGATTTGGCTTTACGTTCAAGAATCCTTTTGTGGTCTTTGTCCAGGTTTACTCTAGTGATAACCCCTTGCTGTGGTGAATGCCCACGTGAACACTTGTCCCATTAGCTTTCTCCCGTTGCACTCGTTCAGTGTAGATGACGTATTTCTTCCTGTAAACCTGGACTACTTTGCCAATTTGCTGCCCTTTGTAATGTCCTGGAACAACCTGCACCTCGTCATCCTTTCGGGTGGGCATGGACCGAACATTGTACTTCTGTCTCAGCTCTTTGGAAAGAGGAGACGACATGATCTTCCTTCGAATGTGGGAAGGTGCATTGAAATGCCTTTTACGTTCTTGCCCCGGTCAGAAGTCACAAAGGGGTTGAACTTCATTTTGACTGCTGGTGCTCCTACGATGGCCGCAAGAGGGAAGAGACCCACACGCTCCTTTTAAAAGTTTTAAGACAGAAAAATTTTACTTGAGTAGGTCTAGCAAAAGATTGAAATATGGAGGAAGGTTTTTGTTCATAATAATCCCACACTCCGTATGTCTATCACTGAAGTGGTCAGGGAAGGCCTTAATGAGTTGAGCAGGGAACTAAAGAAAGTGGCCAGTAAGTTCTGTAGACATATCTGGGGGAAAGTGGCATAGGAGAGGGAACAGCAAGAAGAAAGATTGTGAGGTGGAGTGTGCTTGGCAGGATCAAGAAATAGCAATATAATATTTCTTTAAAAACAAATAATTCCTAAACTTTGGCCTTTAATGTTACTACTAGGAATTACTCATGCTTTATAATCAGTGGTTCTACACCAGTGCCATGAGTCAGTGGTTGAGAGCTGTTGCTCTGTAAAACATTTCCATCAGAACTTGTATTTGAGCCCTAACCCGTTTGGCTCAGTGGATAGAGTGTCGGCCTGTGGACTGAAGGGTCCCAGGTTCGATTCCGGTCAAGGGCATGCACCTTGGTTGCGGGCACATCCCCAGTAGGAGGTGTGCAGGAGGCAGCTGATCGATGTTTCTAACTCTCTATCCCTCTCCCATCCTCTCTGTAAAAAAACCAATAAAATATATTTAAAAAAACAGCAACAAAAAAAACTTGTATTTGAGCCCAGCTGGTATGGCTCAGTGGTTGAGCGTTTGAACCAGGAGGTCATGATTCAATTCCTGGCCAGGCCACATGCCTGGGTTGTGGGCTGGATCCCCAGTATGAGGCTTGCAGGAGGTGGCCAATCGTGATCCTCTCTCATTATTGATGTTTCTGTCTCTCTCTCCCTATCCCTTCCTCTCTGAAATCAAAAATATATTAAAACAAACAAACAAACTTGCATTTGACACCTTTTCACCTGAAACTATTTTCTTTCTAAGCTCCTTCCTCTCATTTCTTTGAATGCCCACCTTGTGTGAGGCACTGGGAATTCAAAGATACAATTGTACAATAATGTTATAGATACAATAGTGCTTGAGGCAGACATGATTCAAAATCTTTATGGATTTTGTGATCCAGTCAGTGAGAGAGATACATAAATAAGTAGGTATGGGTGATATAACAGCACCATAAGCTGGGTGGCTGAAAACAATAGAAATAAGAAAGGGGAAGGAAATGAAGCCAAGAGAGAAAGGGAGAGAGCTAGAGGGGGAGGTGGGGACAGGTGGAGGTGGAGGAGAGGGAGACCAGTACGGCACAGAAGAAACGGAAAATGTGATAATTCAGGCGAGGTTTAACATAATAGAAGGTATTTTAGTAAAAGAAAACAGAAAATGGAGGGAAAGAAATGATAAAAGGAATAATATAAGATGATCTAGAATTGAAGGACATGAGTTTCTGTCTTTTCCTTTTTTTTTTTTTTTTTTTTAAATATATATTTTATTGATTTTTTTACAGAGAGGAAGGGAGAGGGATAGAGAGTTAGAAACATCGGTGAGAGAGAAACACCGACCAGCTGCCTCCTGCACACCCCCTATGGTGTATGTGCCTGCAACCAAGGTACATGCCCTTGACCGGAATCGAACCTGGGACCCGTCAGTCCGCAGGCCGATGCTCAATCCACTGAGCCAAACCAGTTAGGGCTGTCTTTTCTGCTAGGAGTTTTTTTCAAAGGTCTGGTGGTCCTTGACCCTCTGTAGTTAACAGTGAGCTGCTAAAAATCTGACTGAGAGCTTTGGTAAGGGGCAGCTTTGTATACTGTTCTGGATCGCAGAGAAGTGACTGGGAAGATGATGTAGCTGTTTGGTTGCAACTGCTGTATGTCTGTATTTGCAGACTATTGTTGGACTGTCAAATTCCTCAGAGAATTCTTTAAACTGCCTAGGTTGGGAGGGTCGAAGCTTGCTAAGGCTCTAACAGAGTGTGAGGGCTAAAGAGTTTCTCTTTCTCTGTTCAGTATGTTTGTAGACTTTGATTTAAGTGACTATCTACATATATAAAAGGCCAATATGCTAAGTGTCCCTCCGACTGTCTGATCGGTCACTATGACACGCAACGCAGGAGCTGCCGTGACGTGCACTGGCCATTTACAGAGAAATGGCACCGTGGACCTGGCGCTGACAAAGCAACACTTGGCTTCTCTCAAGCGGGACACAGGCCCCACAACCACCCCGGAGCCAAAGCCCACCAAATCACTGCCAACACTGCCGAGACCCCCGTGGCGCAAAATGTGGCCCCCAGCCCAGCCCGAAACAGTCGCTGTGGGCGCCGGGTAATGACGTCAAGTAGCAATGCCTGGCTTCCTCTCCCTAGCGACTAGCCTCCTTGGAGTTTCTTCAGCCCAGGAACACGGCTTGCTTTATAGCCAGGTGTAAACATTTTACACTGTAACCACATGTCTGTGACGCATTTTCACATGCCTCATCTCATTTGATCCTCATAGAAGTCCTAGAGTAGGTAGATAGGAGACTTGGTAGAATCATGTTTTCTTTTCATTAGCCAGAAAGCAGAGATTTAGAAAGTTTAGAAACTTTACCTGACTGAGAAGAAGTAAGAAATGGTGGACCTTAAAAATAACTTCAGGTTTTCTCACTGTGCAGAATATAGTCAAACACTGCTGCAGTTACATATTTCACCCTTTGTTCTCCCGTGTGATCTACAATAATAATCTGCTTTGTGTTGATATTTACTGCTGTGTTGCTGACAGTTATCTGAAAGAGAAGTTGGGGTACTTCACTGGACTGCAAAAAGTTTAGCTAAATCAGAAAACAGGTCTAATTAAGCAAGTTTGTTCTATATCTATAAAAGGCTAAGTTGACTCGCACATGCACAGTACATATAAAGCTCTCGCTGTTGCCAGTTGCATGCGTGTGTTTCCATCTGTCATTGTCGATCGTGAAATTGGTTGACACTTCTATTATAGATAAAGGTCAAATAGTGATATTAACACATTTTTGACCAGTAGTTTTATTGCTAGCTTTACCCAGTGGCCAGATAAGTTTCTGTGAATGAGTACAAAAAACGTTTTACATAAATGTTAAAGGCACGCTTTAAAATTAAATACCCATTGCATTTTGAAGTTATTTATTACATGTTCTTACAAGCTGATATGTTTTTAAAGTATTCTCATGATTGGCCACATGCCTTAGAACAGAAACCACGAGAATTCTCGTGATCCATCTGCAATGTGTTAAAATATTTCTTCTAATTAATTTCCTTTCAATGTGCACAGATACGTACACCGGGCCACTAGTTTCCAGTAAGGTAGGGGACTTCTCATTCAGCTGAGTTGGAATCAACATCTGTATTCTTTCTGGCTTATCCTCTCCAGAAAGTGTAATCCCAACTTCTGTGGGGCCAGGAAGAGCATGGGGAAGGGAGCAGGATCTGGGAGTGTTAGGTGCTTTCTCCAAAGACTTTCAACCATTTCTTTAGTTATCTCTCTCATCTCTTGCTTCTAATTTCTGAGCCTTTCAGTGATTCCACCGAGAGAATCTGCTTATTTCTGGATGGCCCCTGTCTCTTGGCGATGTCTTAGGGCAGAGAAAGCCCAAACCCAAGGCACTTCTTGTTTGTCTGTCTTCCTTCCAGTGTTTTTGACAACTCTTGTCTGTTGTTATATTATTTCTCATCATCTTTGTCCTGTAAATTTATAACTTTTAACTGCTTTTTGCTGTACTTTTAGTGAGGCTTCATGAAGAAATAGAGGTAAAATGTATGGGTAAACACTAACTTAAAGAATTTGTTTGTTCTGTCATTTGAATGACATGTATACTGTGGGCCCTGTACTTTTCCTGCTGCTGGAGGTACAATAGTGCGCAAAGCAAGCATTCCTGCTCTCGGGGAGTTTCAGTGCTAGTCGTGAAGACAAACATTGATCAAGATAAGTACTGTACAGGCATAGTATGTCAGATGGTGGGACATGTTAAGGAGAAAAATTAAAAAGAGGCATGGGTAGCCCTAACCGGTTTGGCTCAGTGGATGAGCGTCGGCCTGCGGACTCAAGGGTCCCAGGTTCGATTCCGGTCAAGGGCATGTACCTTGGTTGCGGGCACATCCCCAGTAGGGTGTGTGCAGGAGGCAGCTGATTGATGTTTCTCTCTCAGCGATGTTTCTAGCTCTCTATCCCTCTCCCTTCCTCTCTGTAAAAAAATCAATAAAATATATATATATTTTAAAAAGAGGCATGGGTAGGAACCATTGTGTGGAGAATTGTAATATTTCGGTAGGTGGTGGTGGAAGGCTTCATTGAGGAGGAGCCATTTGAGTAAAGATCTTAAGAAATGAGGGACCCGCCCTGGCTGGTTGCTCAGTAGTGATAACATCAGTCTGCACACACAAGGGCTTCTGGTTCGATTTCTGGTCAAGAACATGTACCTGGGTTGCAGGTTTGATCCCTGGCCCTGGTTGGGGAGCATTTGGGAGGCAATCACTGTATCTCTCTCACATTGATTTTTTTTCTCTCTCTCTTCTCTCTCTTTCCTCCCTCCTTCTCTCTCTCCTTTCCTCTCTCTGAAAATCAGTGGAAAAAATATCCTTGGGTGAGGATTAGCAACAACAAAAAAAACTAAGAAATGCGGGACCTGATTGCACAGCTATTTAGGGGAAGAACATTATAGGTAGGAAGAGAAGTCAGAACAAAGACCCTAAAGCAGCTGTGTGCCCAGCACATTTGAAGAACATCAAGGAGGGCCAGCATGCTGGCATCACATTATAAGACCTGGCCTTTTATACTGAACTAGAGGCCTGGTGCACAAAAATTTGTGCACTGGGGGGGGGGGGTCCCTCAGCCCGGCCTGTGCCCTCTCCAGGTCTGGGACCCCTCGGGAGATAACGACCTGCTGACTTAGACCTGCTCCCGGGTGGCAGAGGGCAGGCCCAGTCCCTAGGTGCAGCCCCTGGTCGGGCTCAGAGCAGGGCCGATTGGGGAGTTGGGGCGCCGCCCCGTCATGCACAGAGCAGGGCGGATTGGGAGGTTCCGATGCCACCCTCAGTCATGCTCAGGGTAGGGCCGACTGGGGGGTTGGGGCACTGCCCCCTGTCACACTCAATGCAGGGTCGATGGGGAGGTTGTGGCGCCACCCCCTGTCACGCACAGAGCAGGGCCAATCAGGGGGTTGGGGCTCCATACCCTGTCACGCACAGAGCAAGGCCCATCAGGGGGTTGGGGAGCTCCCCCCTGTCACGCACAGAGCAGGGCCGATCAGGGGGTTGAGGAGCTCTCCCCCTTCACTCACAGAGTAGGGCCGATAGGGGAGTTGGGGCACTGCCCCCTGTCACACACAGAGCAGGGCAGATCAGGGGGTTGGGGCGCCGCCACTGTCACACTCAGGGCAGGGCCGATGGGGAGGTTATGGCTCTACCCCATCACACACAGAGCAGGGCCCGTGGGGTGGGGGTTGGGGCGCCACCTTCTATCACCCACAGAGCAGGGCCGATCAGGGGGTTGGGGCACCGCCACTCTCACATTCAGGGCAGGGCCGATGGGGAGGTTATGGCTCTACCCCGTCACACACAGAGCAGGGCCGATCAGGGGGTTGAGGCGCTGCCCCCTGTCACACACACAGCAGGGCTGATCAGGGGGTTAACCGGGGCGCCGCACCCTGTCACAGAGCTGCAGGGCAATCAGGGGGTTTGGGCACTGCCTCCTGTCACGTTGATCCCGGTGCTTTGAGGCCTCGCGGCTCTGCTGAGCCCGGTGCTGGGAGGCATATTACCCTTTTACTATATAGGATAGAGGCCTGGTGCACAGGTTGGGGCCGGCTGGTTTGCCCTGAAGGGTGTCCTGGATCAGGGTGGGGGTCCCCACTGGGGTGCCTGGCCAGCCTGGGTGAGGGGATGATAGCTGTTTGCAGCTGGTCACACACCCTTCAGGGTGGGGGTCCCCACTGGGGTGCCTGGCCAGCCTGGGTGAGGGACTGAGGGGTGTTTTCAGGCTGGCGGGTGACAAGCTCCCAACTGCTCCTTTTTTTCTTTTTTCTTTTTTTATTCTGGGCCAGCTTTAGCTCTGCCTCCAGCTCTTAGGCCTCTGCTTCTGAAAGCAGGTATCTGGTTTGTTTCGGTTCTATAATTGAAACTCTGTATCAACTCCAGCTCTGAGATCCCCGCTCGGCTTGCTGAAAGCAGGTTTCTGGGGTTTTGTTTAGCTTCTATATTCGTTACAATGTTTCTTAAACTGCAAGCTCAGAGGCCTGCAAGGCAGGCGGGGAACGTTGGAGTCCTCCGTCACTGAAGCAAGCAAGCCTCATGTTAGTTTCAAGCTGCCTGGCTGCCGGCCGCCATCTTGGCTGGCAGTTAATTTGCATATCTCGCTGATTAGCCAATGGGAAGGGTAGCGGTCGTACGCCAATTACCATGTTTCTCTTTTATTAGATAGGATGTGGTTGACGGTTTTGAGCAGAGGCTGGGTGTGATCTAACTAACCTTATTGATAACAGAGCCATGGTGGCTGTTGTATGGAGAATGGTGATGAGGAGGGGCAGGCAGACCAATTAGGAAGCGATTGCAATATTCCAAGCTACATGGAATTTGTGAGTGGTTGGATTCTGGATTTGCTGATGAATTGGGATGTAAGACAGATCCAGGATTATTTTAAGGTTTATGGCTCCTGTGGGCTTTGAAATTGTAGAACTTTGGTTTCATATAAGTAGGAGTCAGGTCTGTTAAATGAATACTTTGATAAAGAATAGCCACAGAAGGCTCCCTCCCTCCCAGGGTGTCTGTGCCTTTCCCTTTCCCCACTTCATCCCCCACACGCCTGCATCTCCTGAACTCTGAGGGACACCCCCCAAAAAAATTGCCACAGAAATACTTTAATTTTGCCTTACAAGCCATAACTCTTTTTCTTCTTTTTTTTTTAAGCTCTTCACAGAATATGGTCGTCTGGCAATGGATGAAATTTTCCAAAAACCCTTCCAGGTAGAATGTTCACTATAAATGCCATTCAAATCTTTATTTTAGTTCAGAGATCAGCAAATTGCAGCTCACAGGCCAGTTCTGGCCAGCTGCCTATTTTATGTGACCTATGAGTTAGGAATGGTTTTTACATTTTTGAATGGTTGAAAGAAATCAAAAGAGGAATACTATTCTATAACATGTAAATTATCTGAAATTTTAATGTCAGTGTCTATAAGGTTTTATTTAGAACACAGTTATACTTATTTGTATTGCTCATGGCTGTCTTGTGCTACAGTGGCCTAAAATATTTACTCTCTGGCCATTTACAGAAAAGGTTTACTGACCTTTGTTTTAGCTAATTATTTCATGAGGACGGGAATGCATAGTAACCTGAGTGAGATTAGAGGAGCATTAAGTATTATTTGTTTTCCTTTCCATTCTAATGTGGAAAGTAGATCTGATGTATGACTAGCTAGTGCCATACTGTACTCCCCATCCTTGCCTTTGGCACACTTGTTTATAAGGTTTCAGAGACATCACAGAATAGCTCAATCCTTCAGCACGTTTTCTGGTCTCCTTTAAAGAAGCTGGCATTGTGCAAAGGAGTACTTAAATTGTAATTTTGAAAATGCATTTATGCAACATTATAATGTGTGCTGCTCTTTTCCTAAATAGACACTGATGTTTTTGGTTCGAGACTGGAGTTTCCCTTATGAATACAGCTATGGACTACAGGGAGGAATGTCATTTTTGGATAAGCGTCTACAGGTAAGTAGAAATATAATATGGGAATTACCTAAAAGCAGTGATAACTTTCCCATTTGCCTTAGCTATTGTATTTCAAGCAGATTACAGAAAATTATATTAAGTTTGTTAAATACTTATGCATGTTAACACACTAATATTATTCATGTTTTAAAGAACCTGGGTATACAGTGCACAGGTATTGTGGAGAAGAACTCTGGGCAAAAGCCCCAGCTTTGATTGTAATTATATTTCACATTGTACGTCAGGTTCCACATGTGTCTTTAGAATGTCACATTCAGAACTTCAGTCTGTTTTTCTTGTTCAAAATTCTTATGTGTATTTTTTTTTTAAATATGTTTTTATTGATCTAAGAGAGGAAGGGAGAGGGAGAGAGAAATAGAAGCATCAGTGATGAGAGAGAATCATTGATAGGCTGCCTCCTATACACCCCACACTGGGGATCAAGCCCACAACCTGGCCATTTATTGCTTCTTAGGGTTCTGTGTTTTCTTATTGGAAATAACATAGGCCACTATGACCCATCAGAGTTGGGAAGTCTTCTTTCCTTTGTCTTACACCAGTAGTTCCTGTGAAGAGAAACAAATGGTCTTTTGTAAATTGTGGATCTTCATTGGCAGGTGAAAGAACATCAGCATGAAGAAATTCAGAATGTCCGAAATCACATTCACTCATGTTTCTCGAGCGTCTCCTGTTTTCTTCTGCCACATCCAGGACTCCAGGTGGCCACAAGCCCTGAGTTTGATGGGAAATTGAAAGGTGTGTTACAAATGATGTTATTTTATTTTATTTTATTTTTATTTATTTATTTTTTTAATATATTTTATTGATTTTTTACAGAGAGGAAGGGAGAGAGATAGAGAGCTAGAAACATCGATGAGAGAGAAACATCGATCAGCTGCCTCCTGCACATCTCCTACTGGGGATGTGCCCGCAACCCAGGTACATGCCCTTGACCGGAATCGAACCTGGGACCTTTCAGTCCGCAGGCTGACGCTCTATCCACTGAGCCAAACCGGTTTCAGCACAAATGATGTTATTTTAAACATGTGATATGATCTTTGGAATTAAATAGTGACCAGAAAATGTCAATTAAGGATCTGGTGTTGCCCTAGCCCAGGGGTGGGCAAACTTTTTGACTCGAGGGCCACAATGGGTTCTTAAACTGGACCGGAGGGCCGGAACAAAAGCATGGATGGAGTGTTTGTGTGAACTAATATAAATTCAAAGTAAACATTATTACATAAAAGGGTACGGTCTTTTTTTTCAATAGTTTTATTCATTTCAAACAGGCCAGATCCGGCCCACGGGCCGTAGTTTGCCCACGGCTGCCCTAGCCTGTTTGGCTCACTGACTGAAGAGTCACAGGTTCAATTCTGGACAAGGGCACATGCCTGGGTTTCGGGCTCAATCTCCAAGGGGCGTAGGGGGGTGTACAGGAGGCAGCCAGTCAATGATTCTCTCTCATCATTGATGTTTCTCTCTCTCTCCCTTTCCCTTCCTCTCTGAAATCAATACAAATATTAAAAAAGAAAGAAAGAATCTGGTGAATGCTTAAGAGAAGTAGTATGTTCTCTAAGAAAGAATAGTATTTGGAGTGTGGGTCAGTTTTTGCTCTTGCCTCACTGTGACCATCAGAATTAGAATTAGCTCATCTTAATTTCTCCATCTGAAATGGTGTTGGCAATATCCATTAATGATCCTTCTAAGAGACATGTTATGATTATCGGTTTATAAAAGATGAAAATGCTAAGTAAAAGAAGACTAAACATTAGTCAGCTAATGTTTATCGAGTAAAATTAACTTCCCAAAGAAAGATAACACGATGTGTGGCATGGCTATTGTTTTCATTTTATTTGTGATTATGAAAGAACCTGACGCTGAGTCATTTGTTAATATCAGGAAGTGCTGACTAAATAGTAGCTTAGAGAAATCAGAGTTGGGACTCATGGGTTCCATTATCTTATTTTTGTTCTTTGAGACCTTGAGTCATTTAATGGCTAGACATCAGTTTCCCCATGTGTTAAACTAAGCACTTTTGTTTATGAACTTATCTGAGCTTCTTAGGTTCCCAGTAAAGTAGAAATAATAGTAGTTGCCAATTTTAGATATCCAGTCATGTTCCCAACTCTCTTAGTCTGTTTGGGCTGCTATAACAAAATACCATAGACTCGGTAGCTTATGAACAACAGAAATTTATTTCCTGTCATTCTGGAGGCTGGAAGCCCAAGATTAGTGTGCCAGCATGGTGTGTAAAGGGTTATCTTCCTGGTCTCAGGTTGTATATTCATATGTTGGGAGGGGCTGGCGAGCTCTGGGGGATCTCTTTTATAAGGGCACTAATCGCATACATGAGGGCTCCACCCTCATGACCTCCTCACCTCTCAAAGGCCCCACCTCCTAATACCATCACCTTTAGGGGTTAGGATTTCAACATATGATTCCTACAAGGGGAGGGGGGACAAAATATTCAGACCATAGCACCAACACGATACTAGTTACTTTCGCACTTAACACATTGTATGTGGGAAACGTGTTTACACGTTTTACGTATTTATACGTTCTACCAGTATAGTAGAGCGCGGGACACGTATTAATACGTTTTTTATAGACTAGCGGTAGAATGCGGGTAACGTATAAATACATAAACTAAAGTTATCGTAATTTTACTGAACGTTGCCATTTGCGCAAAAAATTAGCAAAAATGGCCCGCGCCACCTGTTAGTGCGCGATAAAAACTACCCGCAAACAATGTGTTAATGCTTCCAGTAATTCCATGAAACTGATATTTTCCTTATTGTACAGATGAAGACACTGGTTTAGGAAAGTTAAGTAACTTGTTCAGTGTACACAGGTAAGTGGTGAGACAGAGATTCATATCCTGATTCTTCTTGACCCAAATCCATACTGTGCTGAAGCAGAAACGACTTCTGTTACGTGGGGAAGCAATTTAGGTGACATGTACTGCTTAGTTACCAAGAGAACTTGACTCATTCGATGCAAGAAAGTTAATGTCCTTGCTTAAGATTTATGTTCCAGCCAAAACCGGTTTGGCTCAGTGGATAGAGCGTCGGCCTGCGGACTGAAGGGTCCCAGGTTCGATTCCGGTCAAGGGCATGTACCTGGGTTGCGGGCATATCCCCAGTAGGAGATGTGCGGGAGGCAGCTGATCGATGTTTCTCTCTCATCGATGTTTCTAACTCTCTATCTCTCTCCCTTCCTCTCTGTAAAAAATCAATAAAATATATTTAAAAAAAAAAAAAAAAAAAGATTTATGTTCCAGTCGATTGTAATGTTACAAAAGAAACTGAGTTTTAGGGACTTACCTTCACCTTCTATTCGCCACCTGTATGATGTTATGTAGTGGCAGCTTCCTGAGCAGACTTCCGGAGCCTTTAGATGGCATCTCAGAAGTCTGAGTTTGCCCTGACCGGTTTGCTCAGTGGCTAGAGCAGCCGTGGGCAAACTACGGCCCGTGGGCCGGATCCGGCCCGTTTGAAATGAATAAAACTAAAAAAAAAAAAGACCGTGCCCTTTTATGTAATGATGTTTACTTTGAATTTATTAGTTCACACAAACACTCCATCCATGCTTTTGTTCCGGCCCTCCGGTCCAGTTTAAGAACCCATTGTGGCCCTCGAGTCAAAAAGTTTGCCCACCCCTGGGCTAGAGCGTTGGCCTGCGGACTGAAGGGTCCCAGGTTCGATTCCGGTCAAGGGCATGTACCTTGGCTATGGGCACATCCCCAGTAGGAGGTGTGCAGGAGGCAGCTGATCGATGTTTCTAACTCTCTATCCCTCTCCCTTCCTCTCTGTAAAAAATCAATAAAATATATTAAAAAAAAAAAAAAAAAGTCTGAGTTTGTGGCCTGGCTTTGGAGAGAAATCTGCTTAGGCGACACTGGAACTAGAATTTTTTCTTTTTAACCAAAAAAAGCAGTCGTGATTGACTTTTCAGAGTTGAATATGGAAAGAAAGTTGAGTGTGTAGGTGATGTGTCTTTTAGGGTTATAACACTCCATTATTAGACACACTTTTACCACACCTAAACTCTGGTCTTGTTCCTCACCGGTAGGGGAGTTGTTCAGTGGAATTCTTTTATTATTGATTGATTAGCTGGGTGATTTTGAGAGAGAGGAAGCAAGAGGGATAGAGAGAAACATCACTTGCATGCGCCTTATGGGGATTGCGCCTGAAACTGGGCCTGTTCCCTGATTGGAATCAAGGGTCCCTGATTGGGACCCTTCAGTCTGCAGGCCAATGCTCCATCCACTGAGCCACACCGGCTAGGGCTTTATAGAGATTTTTATAGTGATATTTGTAATTTGGAAAAATTTCTAAACCACTTTTGTTTATTCACTGCTCTATCCCCAACTCTTGCAACAATGCTGGCCACAGAAAAGGTGCTCAAAAACTGTTGAATCCATAAATGAAATAAGAACACTTCAATTTTACAAATTAGGGTTATGGAGTGTTGAAGAGTTCTTACCTTGATGTGATAACTATCAGTTGATAGTCTGAGTTAGCTGGAAACCCAGGAAGATGTTAGATGACGGAAATCAGACTCCCGTGTCTCCATAGTTGGACCAGCTCGTTCTCACCTTGAGGAAAGAGCTGTTTAATGGCTCTCCCGAGTCCTCTGTGGGAACTTTGTAGAAACTGCAGAGAAGCTGTCCCCTTTCCGAGACAGGAGGCTTTCCCTCGGGCGGCCCGGAGCTCCTCTCTAAGGAGGCGCTAGAAATAACTACCATGGAGTGCGGGCGCTTGTCCCCGTCACCAGGAAAATGAACAAAAACAAAGACGTGGGTGAATAGTGATTTCTAAAAAGCAAGGGGAGCACGAGGGTGTAGCCAGGGCCTGGTCTGAGGACTTGAGGGGTTGGTAATTTTTTTTTTTAAATATATTTTGTTTATTTTTTACAGAGAGGAAGGGAGAGAGATAGAGAGTTAGAAACATCGATGAGAGAGAAACATCGATCAGCTGCCTCCTGCACATCTCCCACTGGGGGTGTGCCCGCAACCCGGGTACATGCCCTTGACCGGAATCGAACCTGGGACCTTTCAGTCCGCAGGCCGACGCTCTATCCACTGAGCCAAACCGGTTTCGGCAAGGGGTTGATAATTGATCTTTTGAAGACCTGGTTAATGAAACTCTTAAAAAAGTGAAATTTCTTGCCCTGGCCAGTTGCTCAGTGGTTAGGACATCGGCCCTCAGGCCAAAGAGGCTCGGGTTTGATTTCCAGTCAAGGACATGTATCTCGGTTGCAGACTTGATCCCAGGCTCAGGTTAGGGCGCATGTGGGAGGCAACCAGTCAGTGTGTCTCTCACATCAATGTTTCTCTCTCCCCTTCCTCCCTCCCTCCCACTCTCTCTTTAAAAAAATCAGTGGAAAAATATCCTCTGGTGAGGATTTAAAAAAGTGAAATTTCTTGCCGAAACCAGTTTGGCTCAGTGGATAGAGCGTCGGCCTGCGGACTGAAAGGTCCCAGGTTCGATTCCGGTCAGGGGCATGTGCCTGGGTTTTGGGCACATCCCCAATAGGAGATGTGCAGGAGGCAGCTGATCGATGTTTCTCTCTCATCGATGTTTCTAGCTCTCTCTGTCTCTCTCCCTTCCTCTCTGTAAAAAATCAATAAAATATATTTTAAAAAAAATAAAAAAAAATAAAAAAGTGAAATTTCTTGAAAGGCTAGGGAGTAGACCTGAACCTCCCAGAATGAAAACCAGGGTAAGGATATTCTGTATATTCTCTTCTCGATTAGGGAGGTCTTAATACTGCGGAAGGGAAGGGGACAACCAAGGCACATAGAACAGACTGCTGTTCTGGTCAGAGCTGAAAACGTCAGACACCTGCCCTGGGACCCTGCCCTCCACTTTGACTGACATATGTTAAGACATTTAGACATTTGTTTTGTGCTTACCTTGGTTGAAGTCTGTTTGGCTGATTGTTTCCTTCTTCATGGTCCTGTGAACAGATATTGCCAGTGAATTCAAAGAGCAGTTACAGATACTGATTCCGTATATATTGAACCCAGCAAACTTAATGGAAAAGGAGATCAATGGCTCAAAAGTCACCTGTCGGGGGCTATTGGAGTATTTTAAGGTAATTATGGGCTTTAATTATTAAAATGTTGGGCTTTTGGTAAAACTGGTCTAGGTTTAAACTAATTTGAATTTCGGTATTTTAAAGCTTAGGCAAAAGTTTCATGGGAGAAATGATGAGAGGCATTTTCAGACTTCAGTGTCCTTCCAGGAATGGGCCACTGGGTGGCAGTATCGGTCTAAGAACCAAATGGATGTTCTTTGCACTCTCTTAGAGTGATGACTGTGGCTAAAGGAAGATTGTTCCTCCAGGAAGATGGTGTGGACAGGAGGTGGTTAGGATGTTGCTGTGAGTGGGAGACGGCACCTAAATGTGACATGACTACCTCAAGGCGGATGCTCACTCTGCCCACAGGTAGTGGTGAGGCCAGTGTGCGTGGGGAGCCTGGCGGGAATCTTAGCAGGCTTCTGCTGCTTGAGACCATTTTCAGTGAACTAAAAATGCTAATGTGCACAAGGTGTGTTGTGTTTTTGCTAATTCCTGGGTGTTGACCTAGGTCTTTAGGAAAATTAAGTTGTTTGGTTACTGGTCCTACAATTACAAGTATGACTAATTATGACAGAATGACATTTTTGGTAATTATTTTTATGTTTATATTTTCAGGCATATATTAAAATTTACCAAGGAGAAGATCTGCCTCACCCCAAATCCATGCTTCAGGTACGCAGTTGTTGGACAGCCTAAGTGATAACTTCGATTTCGTGAGTTGATCCGGATCCAGCAAGCAGAGTCCTTTAAGAAGACGGTGCTGTTGCTCTCCTTTCCCATTATGCTGAGCTCTTAATTTCCAGCACATTCCAGCAGTGTGGTTGCCTTCTGGTTTTCTTATCTGTGTTCTTGGTGGTTCAGCTTAAACAGCACGGCCTCTCACTGGGCCTGGTCTTCCCACCAAACATACTGTGACACCCCTGCCTGCTGTCCCCAGGGAGACATCCCCAGCTGTGTGGACAGGCCATTTTCCTGTTTCCTGCTGTCTGCTTTACTAGAGCATGTCCTAATGTGTCTACTTACTGATGAGTCAGCATTTAATTTCCAATGAGTTATATTTTCAACATTTTGGTATTTTCAAAGCCTTGTTTTGTTAAAACATGATTCTGATTTTCATGTACTGAACATAAGGCCATTTATTGCCAAATGTTTATTCCTTTAGTAGAAAAAATCTTTCCACTCAGGAATTTAGAGTTTGGGATTGACATTGTAAAGATAATTTGTCTCCCTTCTTTTTTTAAAAAATATATTTTTATTGATTTTTTACAGAGAGGAAGGGAGAGGGATAGAGAGTTAGAAACATTGATGAGAGAGAAACATCGATCAGCTGCCTCCTGCACACCCCCTACTGGGTATGTGCCCGCAATCAAGGTACATGCCCTTGACCAGAATCGAACCTGGGATCCTTCAGTCCGCAGGCTGACGCTCTATCCACTGAACCAAACCGGTTAGGGCTCTCCCTTCTTTTTTTAAAAAAAATAAATATATTTTTATCGATTTCTGAGAGGAAGGGAGAGAGAGAGAGAGAGAGAGAGAGAGAGAGAGAGAGAGAGCGCGCGCTAGAGAGAGAGAAACATCAGTAATGAGAACGAATCATGGATCGGCCACCTTCTGCACACGCCCTCCCTTATCCCTCCCACTAGGGATTGAGTCAGCAACCTGGGCATATGCCCTGACTAGGAATCAGACCATGACCTCCAGGTTCATAGGTCGACGCTCAACCACTGAACCACGCTGGCTGGGCTGTTTCCCTTCTTTTTTGACTTACATCTGTTTTTTAACATTTAAAATTAGAGCAAAGGGCCCTGGCTAGGTAGCTCAGTTAGTTAGAGCATCGTTCTGATACACCAAGGTTTTGGGTTCAATCTCCCATCAGGGCACATACAAGAATTAACCAGTGAATGCATAAATAAGTGGAACAACACATTGATGTTTTTCACACACCCTCTTCCTTTCTCTCTCTCTCAAATCAATAAGTAAAAATTGAAGCAAAGGAAATGATTTTGGAGAGGTTCAATTTATGATAAAGGTTCTTATGTGTGGGAACATTTTTGGCAGAAAAGATGTATTTTATTTAATAAACTGGGCTATATGGAAACCTAAAAAATAGCAGAAGCATAATAAGAAAGAAAGAATGGTGACTAAGGTGTGAGAAAAATTTTACGTGGTTATTTGTCGAAGAATATTAAAAGAGGAAGGACTTACAGCTTATGCTTTCCTTTCTTCAAGGCCACTGCTGAAGCCAACAATTTGGCAGCTGCAGCCTCTGCCAAGGACATTTATTACAACAACATGGAAGAGGTATGTTGGGCGTATGTCTTATTCTGAAATATCTATAACCTGGACATGGTTGCTGACTTTAAAAGCCCAAACTTGATCCTTTTTACTGTCTCAAGATACCGAGGGAACACAGCTGTACCCAGGCCCCCTGGGAATGAGGGCCTGCTGTCAGCTTTCTAGCCAAGGCTCCTGCTGTGTCGCTGCTCTCACCGAGCACCATGGCCCCGGAACTTAAGTGTTCTCTCGGGGGCAGCCACCTGAGCTCTGCTGGCCTTGGTCATCATTTACAGTTAATTTCTAATACCAAAATAGCCTAAGCTTTTCAGCGTTTTCACTTTATAAATTTTATTTGTCATTTGTTTTTAAAGGGATCTTCAACACATTGCGTCTTTTTCTTTATTTTTTAGGTGTGTGGGGGAGAGAAACCTTATTTGTCTCCAGACATTCTAGAGGAGAAGCACTGTGAATTCAGACAACTTGCTCTGGACCATTTTAAGAAGACCAAGAAGATGGGTGGGAAGGATTTCAGCCTTCGCTACCAGCAGGAGCTGGAGGAGGAAATCAAGGAACTCTATGAGAACTTCTGCAAGCACAACGGCAGCAAGAACATCTTCAGCACCTTCCGAACCCCCGCGGTGCTCTTCACGGGCATCGTGGCTTTGTACATCGCCTCGGGCCTCACTGGCTTCGTTGGTCTGGAGGTTGTGGCCCAGCTGTTCAACTGTATAGTTGGACTGCTGCTAATAGCGCTTCTCACTTGGGGGTACATCAGGTACTCTGGCCAGTATCGTGAGCTGGGCGGAGCTATCGATTCTGGAGCAGCATATGTACTAGAGCAGGTAAGTGCTGCCGGCCGGGAGTGGGAGGGTTGACAATGGACAGATATTGTGTTTCTTTTATAAAGTATCTCCACTTGGCAGAGCTTCCTCGTGAACGAAGGCATGAGAAAATTTCCTTGACTATTTTTTTCTGATGAGCATTATGTTTATTATCCTTTTTTAGGATATTAATGTTTAATTTTGATATTTTGTTTTCATGCCCAATGATTATCCTTCAATGCAGAAAGTTTTTCAGCTTAGACACAATTGTGTTCCTTGCAGGAAACTTTTAACTATATGTTTGTCAGACACAATTCCTGTGTGATTCTTTCCCTCATCCAAGATTAATTTGCTTTATTAAAAATCAAGAGCTTTGAAAAATATGAACTTAACAAATTTTTTTGTTTTAAATCTTACTAATGGATGGCATTTTTTCCCCTTAAAATCTTCCAGAAGCCAGTGGCCTTTGACATTGACATGATCTCTAGTTATATAGATCTCGAGACTCTGGTTTCTTTTTCTGAGTTGCTTGAACAAATCAGTTAAGTTAGAGGCTTGTGAAGGGAAACAAATTATTTTTACAATGTCAATCCCAAACTCTAGCTTCCTGAGTGAAAATATTTTTCTACTAAAGGAATAAGCATTTGGCAAGCCTCTAATAACACAATAACGAAGCAAAGGGTCAGCTAACTCTCCTGGGAGGTAGCTGCTGTCACAGGCTCCTCTCCCCCACATTTTCATTCCCCTATTTTCTGTAACATACTGATGATGTAGACAGAAATTTTTGAAAGTTGATCTCCAAGGACGTATTCTGTTGATGCTGGGCTGTATTTCCTTAACTTACATGTTGCCTCGTGGACTTTTGCAGGCTTCTTCTCACATTGGTAATTCCACTCAGGCTGCTGTGAGGGATGCAATTGTTGGGAGACAACCTATGGATAAAAAAGCTCAATAGCATCTTAACAAGAGGATCCAACAAGAACCCAACCAGCCCCTTCTGATTTCTGCATTTCTGCTGTAGCCACAGGTACAGGTCCAGAGGAATGTAGCTTTGGGACCACCCAGGAAGAGCTGAAACATGGCACCAATAAAGGAATAGACCTTTCCTGTGGTTTCAAACTCTTAAACACACTTCCATTTCTGTGGGAAGCGTTTCTTTTCCTTGCTTATGATAGAGATCCAAGCTTGCGTCTGTTTTTTATTACTCTCTGCTTTGTGCACTTTATGGGGGGGAAGCTAAAGGAGAAAATGGAAATGCAGTTTTAAGTCCTTTATGCGCCACTTAGTGCCTTTTAAAACTGAATTCGTGCTTTTGCAGGCATGATAGGGAGGGACTGAGGAAGCCTCAGGAAAGAGTCTGTTTGGGGTGAAACTTGTCAGTTCTTTTATACCTCCCTCTATTGAGAAGGATTCCTTTTTAAAAAGTTTACAAAACTGGCAAAAGCTTTAGAGCTAAAGACTGAAATGATGCCATTACATAAAGTCTTACAATATTAGAGAATCCTGTCTGCCACACAGGGTGGAAAACTACTATCTTGTTTAAATCTATTCACTGAAATGTAAGGTCTTTTACCTGACAGGCTGTCAGTTTTGTTGGAACATATTTTTTTCTTTTGCCTTTATTCCTAGACCTTCTTTCTAGAAAAGAGCAAACATGCCTTGAAAAGCCAGAGGCTCATAGTAAAAGGAATGAACTTGATAATTTAAGAAAAGAGCTAGAGTTTAAATGAACCATGTGACCTCTGATCAGTCACTTGAACTTGTGCCTTGGCCAGATTCACTGTTTGTAGGTTTATATTGGTACTAGAGGCCCGGTGCATGAAATTTGTGCACTGGGGGGGTGGGGGTGTGTGTCCTTCAGCCCAGCCTGTGCCCTCTTGCAGTCTAGGAACCCTTGCTCCTTACCACCCCGCCTGCAGCGAAGGCCAGAGAGGCACCCACCACCAACGCTGTGACGCTGTGCTCACCAGTCGTGAGCCTGGCTTCTGGCTAAGTGGCACTCCCCCTGTGGGAGCATACTGACCACTAGGGGGCAGCTCCTGCGTGGAGTGTCTGCCCCCAGGTGGTCAGTGCTTATCATAGCAACCAGTCGTTCCGCCGTTCGGTCGATTGCATATTAGGGCTTTATTATATTGGTATATGTATTATACACTACCCTCACACAGTTGTCATTTGAGAAGTTTTGTTTTTGAAAGTTCCGCATAAGAACAAAACTTTATTATTAATTAGAGGAAAGATGGTACCAAACAGTATGGCCTTTAAGTGATGTCCTGTTGCACATGGCTTGGCAGTAAATCAGGTCTTCTTTCCTATGCACTGTTTAATATATTTAGTAATGGAGCTAAAACTGTCAATTTTATTTAGTGATTCTTCCTTTATTTAACTTTACTTGACCTGTCTGGTAGCTTTAAAATAGCTTTGGCTTAGTAAGGACCAAAGCCCTATCCACATATGGACAATATCCAGAAATATCTAAGAATTCTTCATTTACCTTGATTGTGTGATAAAATTTTTTATCTGTAGTTGCTTTTTTCTTTGGCTTATAATGGTGAATTATTATGGATTTTAAAATTTGCCTGCAAATATTTATATAAACATTCAGGTATGTGAGCCTTAATTCTTAAGATAATTTCATTTTTGTGGGAGGGTGGTAAGGAAGCCTTAGGCAAAATCTGGGAAAATTCTATATGTATGAAGTATGAGTGGAAGGTGGGAAAACAAAGTTTCTTCTGGCATATAATCTATTAAGGATTTTTTTGACTACTTTAACACTTAACCATTTAAGTATTTTTATAAGGCCTGAATTAATTCCAAGCATTTTATATTTTTTTCGTATTTACATACCATCTTGCCCTGAAGTTCTTGCTATTTTATTCACTTGCTGTTAGATTTAGAAGAATTTCAGGTTGTTCTAAAAACTGTTTCCTTGCTTATGAGTGATGCTTAGTTTTGAATATTAAATTGAAAGCTTAGCTTTGAAAAGTTAGTGCATTTTCAGGGGCCTCTCATCTTCCTGCAGGCTCATACTTCTCAGCGAAAGGCCTTACAGATATTAACTAAAAACAAACCTACAGAATCACTATAGTTCAGATTGAAAACATCAATGTGATGGATGATGTTTCGCTAGAACTAAATTACTGATATTGGGTTTAATAAACCTACTATTTACATGTTTTACTTTTTGCTAAAAAAAAAAAAAAAGCCTTACTGCATTTTATAAGCATATTTATAGATTTCAGAATAATTGTCTAGATTGGTCCTACTCCTTTTAGTGGTGAGAAAAGAAAGATGTGTCTAAAAGGTACTTTAATTCTAAAGTATTAGATTTTTAAAAATAAACATGATAATGTATGATTTAATGAAATCTTAGGATTGATTTACTGTTTAAATTCACCATTTTTTGTTTTGATCTTAAAGGAATAACTTGGTTTAATTACCTACGGGAAAACTTTGTTTTTTGGGTCTTTATCAGTTAACATATTCTGCCTCTGAAAAGTGTTTATAAAGTTTTCTCAGTGAGGATTCTTATGAATTTTCTTTGGCCTCTCTTCTCTTTTAACAGTGAACTGATGACTTTATATCACCTTTTTCAATAAAAGATGCATTCTCATTGCTGGCCTACATAGTCGTGGGGAGATGGATAACCAGGCTGAAAAGAATGTCTTTTACCTCGGAACTTCCCTCAGCCTTTAGTTAGTGGGTCAGGGACATTAGGAGTTCAGATTGTTTGCTTAGTGTTTGTTGCTCTGCCATCCTGGCTGGCCTTTCCACACAGCATTGTTTATTTACACATTCCTAACAGTATATGGGCGCTCCTATTAACATAAAAGGAGGTTTTCAAATTTTCCTCTTAAAATAACTCATTTCAGGAGAAGTTAAATGTTAAGGCTTTTTTGTTGTTTTTTGATACTTCCAATAAGCTTAGAGTAAAAATAATAGAATAAAAGTTTTGATTCTTTCATGGGGAAGTCTTTCTAGATTGCTTTGTAGACAAACTGAGGGCAAACTGTCATGTTGTCATGTGTGATAATGAAACATCTTCAGACTCATTCCGTTTTAGCAGTACCCTGAGCAATCTGTTCCACGGAGGGCTATGTACTAACACTCGGTAAAGTCGCTTGGGAATATTGGTTTTGTTTTACCTGTTGTTTTTCTTTTTTCTCTTATATGAAGTTAAATGCTTTAGGCAAACAAACTGCTTTGTGCTGGCAGTGTGTTTCTTTAGCATCGTACCCACCGTTCTCATGGGTGTGTCTCAGATAGGGTATGCATGTATGAATTACAGAACAGTCGAGTAAATTGATGTAAAAATGTTCTATATTTTTCCTAGAGTTTTTTTTTTTTAAATAGTTTACATGGAAGTCATAATGGACCTTTTTTCTTTTTAATCTTCACCTGAGTGTATGTTTATTGATTTTTTTTAGAGAGAGAGAAGGTGGGGGGAGAGTGAGAGAAACATTGATCGGTTACCTCCCATATGGGTCCTGACCGGAGATATAGCCTACAACCTGGGTATGTGCCCTGACCAGGAATTGAACCTGAAACCTTTTTGGTGTGCTGGACGACACTCCAACCCATTGAGTCACTCTGTTGGGGCTTCATGGAACTTTTTTTTTTTTTTTTTACCCCATTGTAAAAGACCATTTGCAATTGGATAGTTTTCCTTGTTAAATCATACTGTAACTATGTTTTGAGTATTGGTTTTTACCTATCTTGGAGTACATAAGACTTACCTGGAATTCTTGTTTAAAAAGTTTAAATTACCAGCTTTCTACCCCAGGGGTTGCCTCAGTTGGTCTGGTCTTTGGCCCCAGAATCACTGCTTTTGTATACAGTAGTGCAGGTGCCTCAGAGACAGCAGAGAGAGACTGCACTGCATGGTGGGAAAGTGCAGTTCAGGATGGCCTGGCGGCAAGTGGGTGGCTTTTCCTTGCAGTTCAGATGAGGTGGTCTGCCAGGTGCAGTCACTGACAGTGCACAGTGTTCAGAACAGTCAGGGCGCCTATAATTGGAGGATTATCTCAGCTCCTTGAAGCTGTTCCTCAGAATGAGGATGTCACAGTGCCTTCTCTGAGCAATGAATGTACAAGTTACACAAGTGTCCTATTTAGTGGCAGGTGTCATTAAGATTAAAAAAAAGTTTGAAAGTTGTGTTTCTTTTTTTTAATCCTCACCCAAGAATATGTTTCCATTGATTTTTAGAGAGAGAGAAACATCGATTGGTTGCTTCCTGTATACATCCTGATCAGGGATCGAACCAGCAACCTTTTGGTGTATGGGAGACGCTCCAATTAACTGAGCCACCTGGCCAGGGTAAAAGTTGTATTTCTTTTAAAAAGCAAAATTCAGCACTGTAACTTGAACCCCTAACTCATACACAGAAAACCTTAAACCATAAATAAAAGTAATGAACAAAAAGACAGGAGATGACCATAACTTTGAAAATTAGCAACAAAAGTAACCCATATTAGGAACTTTTCAAAATCTAGGAGCAGAAAGATTAAAAAATATTTCTTTCTTGGGAAGAATTTCGTTTGCCAGAAAAATTTAAATGTGGTGTTCTTGTGACCAAGGGAAGGTGGACTTTGACTCCCAAAACTTTCCAATTTAGATGAAAAAATGCTGTCATAGACTAAAGCCTTAAAGGAGTGGATGTTAATCTTGAACATATACAATTTTCCTTCTCAGATTTCTTTTAAATGATTTGTTGAAAGTACTTTTCTCTTATACCCTTTAAAAATGGCTTTAAAATTTAATATACTTTAAAAAAGTGCAATAGGATGAGATGATGCTATTAGTATATTAAAAGCATGTTTCTGTTTCTGTAAGGTCATTTAATGGAATAAAGATCACAGCCTCATGTTGTCTCTGTGTTTTTTCTCGTTAATGTGGGAAGATCTGTGAAACAGGTTTGGGCTTGGCAAAGTGAATAGGATATCTAAGAGGATAAGTAACTTGGTGTCAAATGTAGTGATAATGAGGTTTGAGTGAGTCAGCTTTCTCTGTCCTACAAAACAGTATCTTACTGGCATGGTGCTGGAGAAGGCTATGGTGTTGGTGGTGGTGCTTATAATCCAATACAAGTTTTATTTATAGTAACATGGACTGATGACGACCCTTGAATTTGTGGCACTTCCATGGTGGTTGTCCCATCTGGACCCACCTGGTTAAATGGTTCCTCTTTGGGGTGGGGTGAGGTCAAGTTCTACTGAAAGCTTTCTCTTTCATCGGCCACCTTGGAAGCAGGGGGGAGCTGCAGTGACCCTCTCATGTCTTGACTAAGTAGATATGCTCTACTTAGCTTTGCAGTAAAAAAGGTTTCACTAGTTTGAAACACTGGGTCGGGTCAGTAGCCTCCATCTATCCATCCATCCATTCATCCCTCCACCCCTAGTGATGGTCATCTGTCAGGCATCAGGCTAGGGGCCTCACTGAGCTCATCACAGATTAGTAGGGAAGGGGCAAACCCACAAGTTGGTATGATTTGAAGAACATGGTGAAAACTTGGGCGCTCCCATCAGAGTGTTGATGCTTGCCTCACTATAAGCTGGGAGAAGGAAGGCCAAGCTGGGGGAAGTGGCCATGTGTGGGTGGGAGGGGTCAAGCCAATGGGCTTGTTTTGGGCACACTGGCATTCTTGCCTTTGATTAGCATATATCAGTTTGCCAAATATCAATTCGACTTTATTTGATTTTTAAAAAAGAAATGGTAGACTGGGATGTGAATAATCTACACTAATAAAAGACAAAGATGCTAATTGACTGTACCTTCGCTATGCCCAAGCCACGCCCACCAGCCAACCAGAGCGGCTACATGCAAATTAACCCAACCAAGATGGCGGCCGGCAGCCACGGAACTGAAGCAAATAGGAGGCTTTATTGCTCCGGCGATGTAGGAGGCCAAGCTTCCCGCCTGCTCTGGCCGGCTGTGGGCTCTGCAAAAGGCAACAAAATTTCAATTATAGAAGCTAAATAAGTCCCAGATACCTGCTTCCAACCAGCCTCCACTGGGAGCTTGGGTGGCTGGGGGCTGTGGCCAGCCTGCAAACAGCCATCAGCACCTCACCCAGGATGGCCATACCCTCATGGGGTGAGGGTCCTGCTGGGGGGCTTGGCCAGCCTGAAAAAATGTCAGCCCCTCACCCAGGCTGGCCAGGTACCCCAGCGGGGACCCCCACCCTGAAGGGGCTGTGGCCAGCCTGCAAACAGCCATCAGCCCCTCACCCAGGCTGGCCAGGCACCCCAGGGGTGACCCCACCCTGAAGGGGCTGTAGCCAGCCTGCAAACAGCCATCAGCCCCTCACCCAGGCTGGCCACACCCTCATGGGTAAGGGTCCCCGCTGGGGGGCTTGGCCAGCCTGCAAACAGCCATCAGCCCCTCACCCAGGCTAGCCAGGTACCCCAGCAGGACCACCCTCCCTGAAGGGGGTGTGGCCAGCCTGAAAATGGCCCTCAGCCCCTCACCCAGGCTGGCCAGGCACCCCAGTGGGGACCCCCAACCCTGAAGGGGGTGTGGCCAGTCTGAAAATGGCCCTCAGCCCCTCACCCAGGCTGGCCAGCCACCACAGTGGGACCCCCACCCTGACCCGGGACACCCTTCAGCACAAACCAGCCGGCCCCCACCCATGCACCAGGCCTCTATCCTATATAATAAAAGGGTAATATGCAAATTGACCCTAACAGCAGAGCAACTGGGAATCACTGGTCACTGTGACACACACTGACCACCAGGGGGCAGACGCTCAATGCAGGAGCTGCCCCCTGGTGGTCAGTGTGCTCCCACAGGGGGAGCTCTGCTCAGCCACAAGCCTGGCTGATGGCTGCCAGTATAGCGGTGGTGGTGGGAGCCTCCTGCCTCCTCAGCAGTGCTAAGGATGTCCAACTGCAGCTAGGCCTGCTCCCTGCTTGCAAGTGGACATCCCCCGAGGGCTCCCGGGCTGCCAAAGGAATGTCTGCCAGCTTAGGCCCAATCCCCCAGGGAACAGGCCTAAGCCAGCAGGTGGTCATTCCCCGAGGGGTCCCAGACTGTGAAAGGGCACAGGCCGGGCTGAGGGACCCTCCCAAGTGCACAAATTTTTGTGCACCGGGCCTCTAGTATTGTAATAACTATGCCTGGTGTCAGATGAATACTAGATCTATCAGGGTTAGATAGATCTAACTAGATCACTTCATAAGTTATATAAATGTCTAATCACTATGTTGTACACCTGAAAATAATATACTGTATGTCAGCTGTAATTAAAAATATTTTTAAATAGTAAAACAATAAGACAACCCTAATAAAAATAAAAAAAGGAATGGTAACTGGGAAAACTGGCTGTCTAAGGAGTAAAGCTGACATCAGGCACTGGAAGAATTCAAATGCCACCAGGCTATTTTCTCGTCTGCAGTGGCCAGGTTATCTGCTCTCGCAGAAGGGCTTCCTTCCGGCTGCAGGGTAGGGCAGGCACAAATGGTTCCTGGCTTACATCATCCCCCTTTCATATCCCTGGAGGAAAGAGACTTTTTTTTGAGCCACTGCCTATTTAAAAATGTGTGTATATATAGCTCCATTCTAGAGAAAGCTGCTGATGGGTCTGGCTTGGGGCATATGCTCCTTCCAGGGCCAATCCCTGGTCTGGGGGCTGGGGCACAGCAACCAGACAGACCGAGGTCACAGGTTCTCTAGTCGGGGTGATGGGGAACTGGAAGAGGCAGCCCCACCAGCACCCCACAGTCACCAATTGAAAGACTGCTGGGCAGACAAAAACGAGTGTCCACAACAGCCCCCAGTTCCCCGGCCTGGCCGTTGACCACAGTGGAATGGGAGCCTGGGTGTTCCTTTCAGGGTGTTCCTTTAAGGGGCAGTAGAGGTGGTTAGGCTTCCACTCAATGCAGTGGAAGCTCTTCAGGGTCTCGTAGGGATTCATCATCGCCTCAGTAGGATTTGAGGGGTTTCAGAGCTGGGAGGGAGGTTCTGCAGGAAGTTATATTTCATCTTCCTTTTCATACGAAAAGCCCGATTTTTCTGTTCAGAGCAAACTGTCAAAATTGGTGTATTCTCAGAGCCGTAGCCGAGTAGCCTGTGTGGGTGTAAAGAGCTGTACAGGGTGCTGATGGAGCACCTTCCCGAGGAGCTCCCATTTTGAGAGTTGCTATTAGCAATACAAACCCTCATGTTACCACAAAACGATCCCATGCTTCTGCTCCTGTGTGTACAGAAGCATCGCAAACAGCTTCCCATAAATGCTGTTGCCTGCCCCTCACCCCACCCCCTTTCCTCAGCTCTGGCCTCGCTTCCACTCCTACCTACGTGCTCAGAATCCCCACATGGGGCTTCTCGGCCATGGCATGCCCGCCAGACAAAGGAAGACCCGGAAACTTCAGGGTCACATGAGCCACAGCCCTGGCCACGTCGGCAAGCACCCGGGGGCCGAGGTAATGCTGGTGACTTGCATCGTCACAAGATCAGCTCCGACAAATACCGCCCAGGTTCCTTGGGGGAAGTTGGTGTGAGGCATGGCCACTTAAGGGGACCCAGACTTCTTCCCCACTGTCAGCCTCAGTCACCTGTGGCCCTCGGTCAGTGAGCAGACAGGTAAATGCTGCCAAAGACAAGACGGTAGCCGCTCCCATCACTGACGTGGTGCGGTCGGGCTACTACGGAGTCTGGGGAAGGGATGGCTCCCTAAGCCGCCTGTCATGGTGAAGGCCAAGTTCATCAGCAGAAGACTGAGGAGAAGACAGTGTTGTGGGGGCCAGCGTGCTGGTAGCTTGAAGCCACATGGACGGAAGTTCATTAAATGCTCACAAGTGGGAAAAAAAGAAAAAAAAGAATCCCCACACGCTATTCAGCCTTGTGCCATTTTCTCCTACTTCTCAGCTATTCCTTCCTCGGAGGCTCACAAAACAATCTTGGGAGGAGCCTTCCTCCTCCTCAGAAGGCAGACAACGGGGAGAGATTGCAAATGATTAAGTAACACGTGCCTCTCCACAGGGCCCATGCCCATCGCAGAGAAGCCCGGAGGCAGGTGACAGCTGGATCCTGGCGGCGGCCCCCTGTTTGGTGCTCACCGAGCAGAATGGGGTTGAGGATGGTGCTGCTGGCAGTGCTGGCATCGCCTGGGGCCTTCCTTACAGAGCTCCCCCTCGGAGAGCTGCTTGGAAAGTAACAATATAGAACCCTGACGACCCTGCCCCTCCGATGTTTTTCGTTTTGTTTTTCTTGGCACAGGAATAGGACAGGAAAAAAAAAGATGTGACGTTTGAGCAACTCTGGGAGCAGAGAGTAAGGAGAGGCAGAAAGCAGTCTGGTTTCCTCCCAACGAACCTCTGCTTCCTGGGTCTGGACTGCCTTCCAGCTGCTCGCTGGCTCCACGTGCACAGCGCTTTGTTGGGTGAGTGTTAACTCTCGGGAAGCTCTGGTATTACGTTGCCTCTGACTCTTCCTGCCCGGACGCTGGTGAATAACGTGTAAAGCTGATGAGCATATACCTTACCTCATGCTAATAACATGATTTGCCACGTGCCTGGCACTTTATAAGCATCATTCTATTTGTTGCTCTCCCTCTGGGGAATGTAGTTTTATATATTATCTTACATGTTGTATAGGATCGTCATCACCCCATTTTACAGATGAACAAACTGAGGCCCAAGGAAGGGTGCCTGGATCCTATAGCTAGCAAGTGACGGCCAGGGTGTGGCCCAGGCATCCTGATTCCAAGGCTGGGAGTGGGGCGTGATGGTAACATGGAGATGGACAGGAGCTGGTTCTATTCTTGTGGGGTCACAGCCCATTGTGAGAAAGGACCTATGTTTGGTCATTCATTTCATTCATTCATTCATTCATTCATTCATGGGATGCCTACTGTGTGCCAGGTTTGGGGGTACATCTGGTGACTTAAGACCCAATAGTTAAAAGTACTTTCCCTCTGCTATACCCTTGTCTTCTAATATCTTTAAAATTCAATAGAGGGCCCTGGCCGGTTTGGCTCAGTGGATAGAGCGTTGGCCTGTGGACTCCAGGGTCCCCGGTTCGATTCTGGTCAAGGGCACATCCCCAGTAGGGAGTGTGCAGGAGGCAGCTGATGGATGTTTCTCTGTCATCGATGTTTCTAGCTCTCTATCCCTTTCCCTTCCTCTCTGTAAAAAAATCAATAAAATATATATTTTTAAAAAATTCAATAGAGGTTTGAACTATAAGCCGGCTCTAGAGGAGGAGATAAATTGCTTACATTCCAGTGTGATGTGTACACAGGGATCGCGTATACAGCAGCTCTGTTCTTGAACGTTGGCCTCCCCGCAGCGCGTGTGTGGACGAGGTGAGGAGGGGCGGCTCAGTGGGTGCCTCCCGGCGGAGGAGCGAGCAGGGAGGGGGAGGGTCGGTGCGCCGGAGGCATCCAGACCTGCCGGTCGGAGGCGGAGGCGGGAGCAGGCGGTCCCTGTCGCGGGCAGGAGGCTCGGCGAGGCTCTCATTAGCCAGTGGCTCTGGGAAGGGCTGGTGACCTCACGCTGGGCGGGACTGAGGCCTTTAAACCCGGTGCCTGTGCCGCGGCAGCCCCGGCCTCGCAGCCTGCAGCCTCCCACGGCCGTCCGTCTGTCTGTCCGAGAGGTGGGTGGGGCGGTTCCTTCCCGGACTCAGGAAGGGTGAGGAGTGGGGGTGGCTCTCCGGTCGGGTGGGAGATGGAGAAGTTGGGCGAGGCAGGGCCCACAAGTTCGGGAGCAGCGGCCGCCTCCCGGCACCTCCGCCGGTGGCGCAGCTGACAGTTGGGGCGCGGCCGCCTGGCAGGCGACCCGATCGCGCTCCGCAGCTGCGCCCCCGCCTCCCAGGTCTCCGGTGGACCCCTCTGCCCCTTCAGGGGGTTCGTCCTTCCACAGGGCAGGGAGGAGGCAAGCGAGGGACCCCTATGGGGGGGGCGGTGGTTCCCGGGAGGATCAGAGACCGGCTGCACGGTCTGGTCTCCCTGCCCGGAGCCGCTGTCCCCCCTGGGATCGTGGGGTCGCCGTTACCTGTTGCTGACGTCATGAACCCCTGCTCCCCCTGCCCGCCCTGCCCCAGGCACTCACGCAGCGGACAAAGCAAACTCCAGCCCGCAGCTGAGGGTCCACAGCAGGAGAGAAGATGCGGGCGCCCATAGTAAGTGTGGGGCAGCGGGGGCTGGGCCGGGCCGTGTTTTAGTGGTGACTCCCGGAGTTCTGACGTCAGAGGCCACACCTCCACCCGCCCTGGCATCGGGTGTCAGGTGTGGGCAGCAGGCACCTGCTGGGGTTGTCTCAGTGTTTGGACTTGCATGGACCCCGGTGAAGGCAGGTCCTGCAGGAAGAGGGGGGCACAGCCAGGGGCGCCTTGCCCCTCCAAGGCCAGACCCCTGAATTGGCTCCCGGGGCTGGACCTGGGGCCCCAGGTGCCGCTGGGGTCTGATCACAGTGGCTTTTTCTGGTCTCCGCTGATGCGCCTCGTGACCGCCCGGCCAGCGACTGCCCCGCTTGCACTTTTCTCTAAAACCTGTGATGCGGCTCAGGGGTCAGAAAGGCGCTTAGCTAATGCTTCCCTCCAACTTGGCCCTTCTGGCTGCAGTGGGAGCCCAGCGCAGCCTGGGGCACAGACCCGCCCGGGACCTGTTCCCGAGCCCCTGGCTGTGGAACTTGGGCCAAGTTTCAAATCCATTCTGTTTCTCGAGTGAAGATCTTATGACTTAAGACTGAGGAAGTGCTCAAACAGTGCTCTGCACACACGTGAAGTGCGCAACCGCAATTCTCTACTGTGATTGTGATTTATTATTATTATTAAACAGCTTCACAAGTGCCTGGGGGCACCTGGCATATTTGATACCTGGGGTGGTCATTTTTAAATATCCCTCTCCTTCATCTGACAACATTGTTTTCAGTAATAATAATGAAATGAATAATAATAATGAATAGTCATAATAAACAGTAAAACTTTTCTTTTATGGAGCTTTGTATATGAACGCATGCCAGTGAAAAAATAAAAAAGTGAAAAGTAAGTGTTATAGAGAAAAACAGAAAAAAGTAATGGATTACTTGATAGGTTCTAATTGCTTTAACATATTTTTGGAAAAAAAGTTATCCTTACATACAGGTTGGTCACAGGAAGGAATTAACATTACAGTTTCAGTTTTGGAACTTTAACTTCTGAAAAATTGCCCATGACTTTGTCAAAGTTGTTCTCCTTAAAGAAATTTTAAAAATTATTCTTTGCTTATTAATGTTCACAACTCAGTAGAGCTAACTTGTCAGCTCATCATTGCTCACGGTTGATTGAAGAACACTTTTTATTAATTTTAATTTCAAAAGCTTCTCTCATATGAAACAACAGATATACAAATAGGAAAGGCCATAAACATTAGGGTAAGTTTGTCAGAGATTCATTAAAAACCCCATCTCATAATACACTCCAGAAATTGCAATACTGCCTATATCTTCTGAAAAATCAATTCTGGTGGCTCTTAAATACCTCCACATTTGAAACATTTTTACCAAAACATCTTCACCAGAAAAATCATCATAAGTTTTTATCTTATTTGGCAAAATTCTCCCATGTGTTCTTTATTTCCTGCAAAAATCAGAGGAGATGGCTGAGTGATGGAGACACTTGTTTAATCCGTTGCTTTCAAATGAGAGTCTAGTTCTTGGTGGAAATGATCCAGGCTTTCAAACACTTCCATTTGAGTTCTTGGGGCACTGGGCAAACAGCCTCTTTGTCTTGTCTCAGCACAGGAAGATGTTGGTGACACAAACCCTGTCAAAAGGGGGCTCGGACCCTGCTGAGCTGTTGGGGAAATTACCTTTGGGACAGACACGTGTAGCTGAGCGTGTGCTGGGGGCTGACTGTCTAACTCAGTGGTTCTCAACCTTCTGGCCCTTTAAATACAGTTCCTCATGTTGTGACCCAACCATAAAAGTGTTTTTGTTGCTACTTCATAACTGTAATGTTGCTACTGTTATGAATCGTAATGTAAATATCTGATATGTAGGATGGTCTTAGGCGACCCCTGTAAAAGGGTCGTTCGACCGCCAGAGGGGTCGCGACCCACAGGTTGAGAACCGCTGGTCTAACTGGCTGCTCTGATTAAACTTCCATGTCGAGGACAGGGGTTTTAAAGAATAAGAAATAAAAACAGGCTAGCTTGAGGCTCACATCTATATTATTAAATCTCAGAAATACAACTTAAATCTGCAGAAATAAAAACTTAGAGCGACAAAATCGCTTTGGGGAGAGTTGTATTTTATCGCTGATGGTCTTTAAAATTGTCAGCATGTGGAGATGATAAACAGGAGACTGACTTTTCATGTGTCTTATTGTTTTTTTTTTTAATATATTTTATTGAATTTTTACAAAGAAGAAGGGAGAGGGATAGAGAGTTAGAAACATCGATGAGAGAGATCGATCAGCTGCCTCCTGCACGCCCCCCAGTAGGGATGTGCCCGCAACCAAGGTACATGCCCTTGACCGGAATTGAACCCGGGACCCTTCAGTCCGCAGGCCGACGCTCTATCCACTGAGCCAAACCGGTTCAGCAATTGTTTTAAAATTCTCCACGGACAACTCACTCCTCTTTGCACCCAGGGAATACGGTTGGCACCTCCCCGCGCTGGGTGTGTCACTGCCCGGCTCTTAGGGCTTGACAAAGGTTAGCTGTTGGTACAGCAGCTCCCCAGACCACCCTGGGATGGAGACGCTGTGGTCTATGGTAGGGCCCTGGCTTCCCTGAGCCCTCTGTCCAGCCCGGAACGCCTCCCGGTCAGTGCCAGTGCTGGTGTGTCCCTGATTCTCTCCTGTCTGTGTTCCAAATGTGCTTAGAGTAAGTGGGCCAGGAGCCTCTGTCCCCCCCCCCCCCATCCCCTGTTCCCCCGACTCCTACCCTCTGTCCTTAATCTTTGTCTTGTTGAGCAGCTGCTGCTGGGGAAGTGAATATCCAAGTGAAACTGAGAGTCTAGAACATGAGGAAATGGATAGGCCTGGTCTGGTCTCCGACTTTCTGGACTCACTTCTCTCTGACCCCCTGTTTGCCTGATCTAGCAGGTCTCTGCGGAGCTACCTAAGGAGCAAAGAGGGGCAGGGAGAAGAGGACCTCCTCAAAGAGCAGTGGGGCTTCCGGCCCTGCAGAGTCCCCCAGCTCCCCCTCCCCTCCCCGAAGGAGCCCAGACTGGGAGGGCCGCAAGCCTCTGCTGAGTACCTATAAGTGCCAGGCTGGTGGCTCAACCTAGCTGGCAGGCTGGGCATGGAAAGTGATCACTCCTTCCCAGGGGCTCAGCTCACAGTTAGTCACTGGACAGCGGGGCTGTGGCTTTGGAGGCAGCAGCCACTCTGAGCTGGGGCTTTGGGGAGGCAGTGAGGGTGGAGACGTTGAGACTGTCTTGAGGGATGAGTAGGAGTTTGCCAGGGAACAGCCAAGAGAATTTCAGGCCTCGAGTACAAGGATGCAGAGGCAAAGTGTGCTATGGGGCTGTCATCGGATTACAGGACCTTTGTGTGAATTGCCTGGAATTGGGGAAAAGAGCTTGGCCTTGGGACCTGGCACCTCTCGGAGAGCTCTGAGACCTTGGGCAAGTGACTTCCCATCTCTGAGCCTTTTCCTGGTGAGCTGGACCGCCCTAAGGATCCAGATATGCGTGACAACCCCAGCAGTGCCTGGTGGGGATGGAGGTGGTTTCCAGATGAGTCCGGGGCAGTCCCGATTCACATGGGGTGGGGTTGGACACAGAACAGACCTGTGGGCCGGAGGGCAAGAGCCTGGGAGGGTGGATGAGTTTTTCCCCAGAATACCCGTGACCTTTGGGCCACTGGGGCTGGGCCGGGTGCCTGCTGGAGCCAACACTGTCCCTTTCCCAGCAGCTGGCAAGGGCAGAGGTAATGTGTCAGCCCAACCCCTCCTCCATCTTCTCTCTGGGCCTGAGGCTGGGGAGGCTGGGCAGTCAGGCCTTCTCCTCACGCTCCCTGCACCCACCCTGCCTGGGGCACAGGTCTCAGCCCTCTCCTGGGCACAAGTAGTTCTACAACTTCCCCCTGTTATCTTATTTTCCACACGGACCCTGCCTGTTGGATCATAATAGCCCGGTTCTACCAGAGAAGCTCAGAGGGGTTAAGTGACTCCTAGAGGTCACACAGCAATATTGCAGAGAGGGCCTCAGTCTCGGCTGGACTGTGGAAGGCACCTCAGATAGCCAGGATGGACAGCCAAGTGCTCAGGGCTTTCTTCTCTTCCTAGGACGCCGTCACGGAAACTCCCCTCTCCCAGCTGGCCAGTCCCTTCCCAGCACCCACCTGGGACTGCAGTCCTTTTTGTTTTGAAATCCCCAGCTTCTAGACATTTGCCCAGAGTGTGAGAAATGCAGGGGATGAGGCTCGGGGTTGCCGCACTCACAGCAGGGAGAGGAACTTGCTCCCAGATTGGGTTTCACAACATCCCGAGTGTCTCCAGCTAGTCCCGGACCTGCCTCCGACCTTTCCAAGTCAAAAATAGAACAGTGGCAGCAAACCCGCCATCTGTGGCCTGGCTGGGGAGCTCCGTTGGTTAGAGCATCCTCCCGACTCGCCAAGGTTCTGGGTTCGATCTCCAGTCAGGACACATACAGGAATCAACCAATGCATGCATAAATAAGTGCAGCAGCAACTCCACCTCTCTTTGTCTCTCAAAATCAAACAAAACAGCCAGCACCGGTTTGGCTCAGTGGATAGAGCGTCGGCCTGCAGGCTGAAGGGTCCCAGGTTCGATTCGGTCAAGGGCATGTACCTGGGTTGCGGGCACATCCCCAGTAGGACATGTGCAGGAGGCAGCTGATCGATGTTTCTCTCTCATTGATATTTCTAACTCTCTATCCCTCTCCCTTCCTCTCTGTAAAAAATCAATAAAATATATTTAAAAAAATGTTACAAAAAAACCCAACAAAACAAACAAAACCCCTGCCGCCTCTAGCATGCGCCCTCCGTGCCGGGCGGTACTTGCTGGGTGTGTCATGGGTACGAACTTATTTGATCGTCAGGAGAACCCCAGGAATCAGGTGCTCTAATGACTCCCATTTTACAGCGGAGGAAACGGCGGCCGGGAGAAAATGAGTAGCTTTCCCCAGACCATCCAGTTAGTAAGTAGCAGAGTCGGGATTTGAACCCAGGCTGCTTGGCTCTGAGCCCCGGCTGTGACCAGTGCACTGTTTCTAAAGACTAAATCCACCTCGACTGAAACACAGTCCACTCGCTGCCTTTTTTCTACGCCTGAAATATTTCATTACAAGACCGAAGTGACAGGCGCCTGACGGTGGGGCTAAGTGGGGCCGAGTATGGGTGGACTGGAATACTTCCTCGTGAACAGGCCTCCGGGAAAAGCATTCTCTTTGTTGTGTTTCAACCCTTGGATTGAAAATTCCTCCAGAAGTGCCCTCGCTTCCCTCTCGGGCCCGGCCGGTGCCCCCGGCCGAGGACTGGCCCTAGGTCGGAGTTGCAGGGCGGACCCGGTGAGATCTGCTTCCCTTCCTTGTGGTGGGGCAGGGGCGGTGCTGCCAACCCCCGTGCTGCCACTTTCAGGCTGACCCCGGGTAGGTGACCTCATCTCTCCCAGCCTCAGTTTCCCTCCTGCAAAATGAGGTCTGACTGCTCATCTCAGACGAACCTTTCGGCCTCACCCCCACTCCCCTTCAGACACCCTCTCCCGGGCTGCACCGTAGAATCACCTGGAATATTTTATTTATTTTATTTTTAAAATATATATTTTATTGATTTTTTTACCAAGAGGAAGGGCGAGGGATAGAGAGCTAGAAACATCGATGAGAGAGAAACATTGATCAGCTGCCTCCTGCACACCTCCTGCTGGGGATGTGCCCGCAACCAAGGTACATGCCCTTGACCGGAATTGAACCTGGGACCCTTCAGTCCGCAGGCCGACGCTCTATCCACTGAGCCAAACCGGCTAGGGCTCGCCTGGAATATTTCAAAAAACGCCAGCCTTGGGCTTCCTCTCAGAGGTCCTGCTTCTGGTCAAACCCCCAAACCATCCCGAGGTCCCCGCCCAGCGTGCGTTTGCTCCTGAGAACCCTCTGCCCGACCCCTATTGACCTGTCTCCCCCTGCCCCCTGCAAGGCCACCCCCTCCACAGCCTTCTCTCCTGGCAGGAGAGTGTGAGGGTGGAGAGTGTGGGGCTTGGGTCTGAATTCTGTCTCTGCCACATCCCGCTCCCTTTGGCAGCATCTCAGGCGCTGCCTTTTCTAGCTCCGTCTCCAGTCCCGCTCCCCGCATTCTCTCTCAGGGCCGGGTCAGCCAGGCTTTGTCCCAGGAGGACCTGTTTTCATGAAGGTGGCCATGGCCCCCATCCCAGCCGCTCTCCTGACCTCCAGGCTCACGTGCTCAGCGGCCCCCGAGCCTCTCCCTTTGGCTACCGGGTGGCATTTCAGCCCAGCCTGCCCCCCAGCCTCCCGTTGCTCCGGCCAGAAACCTTGGGGTCATGGTGGCTCCTCTTTCCTTTACACCCCACTAGTATTTTTAAGGCTAGTGAGACAAATTGCCAGGTTGCCCTTCAAAGACGTTGTACTTTGATTTATAGGCCCCGCAGCAGTGAATGAGAGTAGGTTTGCCTGCGTCTTTTTCTATATTTAGTATTCCTGTTTTAATTCCCTCCAAACTAGTTTTTAATTTGCATTTATTTCATTAGCAGTGAGGTAGAATATGTTGCCTTTTATTAGTGGTAATGTATTGCTCTCTTTAAAATTATTTCTCATGCCCTTTGGCCAGTTTTTCCTATTTTGGTGTTGGAATAATTTTTTTAAAACATTTAAAAAACATGTTTTTATTGATTTCAAAGAGGAAGGGAGAGAGAGAGAGAGATACAAACATCAATGATGAGAGATAATCATGGATCGGCTACCTCCTGCACCCCCCCGCCCCTACCCCCAACTGGGGATCGAGCCTGAAATCTAGGCATGTGCCCTTGACTGGAACCAAACCCGGGACCCTTCAGTCCGCAGGCCGACACTCTATCCACTGACCCAAACCAGCTAGGGCTTGAAATATATTTTATGGATTTATAAAAACTCTTTATCTGTTAAAGATATTAACTGTTTTTCTGTAATTTTCTTTCAATTGGCCAAGACAGTTTGCCTGTGGTATTTTTCCCCATGCATAGGTGTTCTAGTCTGGCTCTCTAAGAAACAAGCACCCACTGAGGCTAGTCCAGGGAAAGCAGGTGTAGTCTGAGGACCTCTGTGGAGAGGGAAGGGGATTCTGGGAGAACCCAGCATCAGGAGCTGTCATGAGGCTGGGCCTGCCAGGGCCTAGGGCTGGGAGGTGTCAGGGTCAAGGTGGTTCCAGGCATCTCAGCCCCGGGAGTTTACACACCTCCACTCTGGTGCTCTGCCATCCACATGATGTGACTTGGCTAGCTTGCTTTATTTAAAAAAATATATTTTTATTGATTATATATATATATATATATATATATATATATATAGAGAGAGAGAGAGAGAGAGAGAGAGAGAGAGAGAGAAAGAGAGAGAGAGAGAGAGAGAGAGAGAATAAGAGAAGTATCGATGTGAGAGCAGAACATCGACTGGCTGCCTCCTGCACGCCCCTCACCGGGCATAGAGCCACAACCTGAGCATGTCCCCTGACTGGGAATCAAACCATCAACCTTTTGGTTATGGGTTAACACCCAGCCACCAGCCACACCGGCCAGGGCCCAGCCAGCTCTCTTCATATGCCTGCTCCCTTCTCTCCCGCTATTACCAGGGGCTTCTATTTGGTCCGAGTTGGTGGTGTCTCCTCCCACCCATGGTCCATTGGCGCCTTCCTTGCCTCCTTACATCACTGTTTTTCAGTTTCAGCCCCTACTGCCAAACAGCTATTTTTTTTTCATTTCTTGGTTCAGATTTCTGAGAGCGAGGGGATTTGATTAGTCCAGCTCCACTTCTCTCGGTGGATCATAGGATGCTGACCTGCTTGGCGCCCTGACTCCTTCTGGTCCAGCTAGATCTAGTCCAGTTTGATCTCGTCACAGGGTGTGAAACAGCTGCCTGGGAACCTGGGATAGTGGGGGATCATCTCCCCTTAAAAGGAAATATGAACATAATAGGCAGTAATAGAAACTCCCAATAATAGGAACTTAACATTAAAAAATTATAAAACCTTTTCGTCTTTTACTTCATGCTTTTTTCTTTTTTTAATATATATTTTTATTGATTTCAGTGAAGAAGGGAAATATATTTTTATTGATTTCAGAGAGAGATAGAAACATCAATGAGAATCATTGATTGGCTACCTCTTGCACGCCCCCCACCCCCACTGGGGATCGAGCCTGCAACCCAGGCACGTGCCCTTGACCAGAATTGAACCTGGGACCCTTCAGTCTGCAGGCCAAAGCTCTATCCACTGAGCCAAACCAGCTAGTGTGACTTCATGCTTTTTTCTTTGGCCTTTATCCTTAGAGTGTCTTTCCTAATTCCAAGATCTGATATACATCCACCTGTATTATTAAAAAATCTAGAGGCCCGATGCACAAAATTTGTGCAAGGGCTGCGCCTCCGCGGGCCTCTGCCTCGGCCCCCACCCACCATGCTTTTTAAAAAAATATATATTTTATTGATTTTTTACAGAGAGGAAGGGAGAGGGATAGAGAGTTAGAAACATTGATGAGAGAGAAACATGGATCAGCTGCCTCCTGCACCACCCCCACTGGGGATATGCCCGCAACCAAGGTACATGCCCTTGACCAGAATCGAACCTGGGACCCTTGAGTCCGCAGGCCGACATTCTATCCACTGAGCCAAACCGGTTATGGCTCACTATGCTTTTATATTATAGATTGCTTTGTGGTTTTATGTTACATTTAAGTATTACTTTTTAAAAAATATTTTTAGCCAAAACCGGTTTGGCTCAGTGGATAGAGCGTCGGCTTGCGGACTGAAAGGTCCCAGGTTCGATTCCGGTCAAGGACATGTACCTGGGTTGCGGGCACCTCCCCAGTAGGAGATGTGCAGGAGGCAGCTGATTGATGTTTCTCTCTCATCGATGTTTCTAACTCTCTATTTCTCTCCCTTCCTCTCTGTAAAAAATCAATAAAATATATTAAAAAAATATTTTTAAATAAATTTCAGAGAGAGGAAGGTAGAGGGAGAGAGAGAGAGAAATATCAATGATGAGAGAGAATTATTGATCGGTTGCCTCCTGAATGCCCCCTACTGGGGTTTGAGCCTGAAATCTGGACATGTGCCCTGACTGGGAATCAAACCATGATCTCCTGGTTCATGGGTTGATGCTCAACCACTGAGCCACACCAGCATGGCGGTATTACTTATTTTTTTAAAATATATTTTTATTGATTTCAGAGGGGAAGGGAGAGGGAGAGAGAGATAGAAACATCAATGATGAGAGATAATCATTGATTGGCTGCCTCCTGCATGCCTTCTACTGGGGATCCAGCCCACAACCCGGCCATGTGCCCTGACAGGGAATCGAACTGTGACCTCCTAGTTTATAGGTCGATGCTGGGCAATATTACTTATTTTTAAGGAGCATTAACATGGCCATAGTTGCAGATTCCAGATGGGAGGTGGTTTCAAGATAATGTCCTCCTTTTTCAGTTAAAAAAAATGCAAGTTCATCATCATGAGGGTTTTTTGCCCATCTAAACATCTTACAACATTTTTTATTATGGAAGGAACTCATGTTGGTATAAAACCAATTAAATCATATAGCATAAAATATTAACGTCCCAACCCCCACAGTACATAATATACAACAGTCTGGTGTCTTTTCCTCAGGTCATACATAGTGTATAATACATTTTGCCTTATGATTGTATAAACATGTATTTTAAGCAAAAATAGAGATAATAATATTTCTCAGATACTTTTTTCAATTATTTCCACGTCTGCTCATGAAAATCCACCTTCTTCTCTCTAGTGGGCAGTACATATGGATGGGGAGTAACTTATTCAATTGGTTTTTATCAATGGTTGTTCAGGTCGTTTTTCCAATGTGAATATTGGAGGCCAGATCGCGTGTTTTAATTTGCTGGTTAAAGAAAACGGCTGCTCCACAGCCCTCTGTGGCTGTTTCTGTGGGGAGGATAAAGGCCTTTTGTCCGACAATCCCGTGGGTGCAGGCTCAGCCTCGCCATTGTCCCGCCTGGGCTGGGTGAGGGGCCCCGGTTCCTGTGCTGCCTGCGGACCCCCAGCCCTGCCCTGGAGGGAGGCAGCTCTTCCCAGCGCTTCCTGCTGGTCCCCGAGCTGAGGGAGGAGGCCGCACTGCCGATCCCTTTATGACAGGAGCCGGCAAACCTGCTGTAAAGGCCCGAGAGGGAAGGCTTAGGTCCTGCAGGCCCTGTGGTCTCCACGGCAGGGACTCAGCTCTGCGTGCAGGAAGCGTCCGTGGACAATGCAGGTGCCGGGGTGTGGCCGCGGCCGGGACACGGTCTGGCCTCTGCCGTGTGAATTTCCTGTGTCACCAAACAGTAACCTTTTGACGTTTCCTCCAGCCACTGGACAAGGGTGGACACCATCCTCAGCCTCACGCGGGAACAAGCAGAGGCACAGAGCGGGCGCCCGGATTACAGAACGTGCGCTTCTGACTGTGCACCAGGATTTCTCGAGTTCTTGGTTTTGACTCAGCTGACCTGGCTGTGTCTGCCATGAAGTCATTGTTCCTCTAGTGCAGCGGTTCTCAACCTGTGGGTCGCGACCCCTTTGGGGGTCGAACGACCCTTTCACAGGGGTCGCCTAAGACCGTCGGAAAACACATATATAATTACATATTGTTTTTGTGATGAATCACTATGCTTTCATTATGTTCAATTTGTAACAATGAAAGTGGGGGTCACCACAACATGAGGAACTGTATTAAAGGGTCACGGCATTAGAAGGTTGAGAACCGCTGCTCTAGTGAGATTTCAGTGCTGGAAGCAGAGCCAGACCCTTACCTCCTGGCAGCCTGCCCGCCTGCGGGCCCCTCTCTCGTAGGGTGTTGTTGTGTTGGTTCCCTTACTCCATCTTCCCAACGGCCAGCACCCGGTGTGCTGCATGTGTGGTTCTTCACTCTGTGCGATTCTTGTCTTGTTGTTGTTGCTGTTTAAAGTTTATTTTTCAGGGCTGGCTCTCATAGACGTGCATCCCTGGGTTCGGCGGGACATCTTTAATTGATGGAAGTGTATTGTGTTGCGGTGCTCATTCTCACGTTCCACTCAGCACTGTGTCGAAAAGGTGACCCTCGTTGTCACGGGAACAGCGAGCCGTTGCTTCTAACTGTGCGCAGGTCTCCGTGGGCAAGTCCACCTCCTCTTCTTTTAAAAAAGAAGTTTCCTGGGGTGGTATCATGTTTTGAGCTTGTGTGTATTTGGAAATATAAATGGTAATTACTGCACCGGAGAAGTCTCTGTAAAAGTCCTGTGAAAAATTCCCCCCCTTTCCCTTACCGTATGTGCATTTGTGTGTTCAGTTTTTATGTTCCTGTGAATGAAATGAACTGCCATAGACCTGGCTTTGCAGGCATTGCGATGTGACTGGCTATTCCCACTGCCCGTCGTTTTTATCCCTAAGGAGCCCGTACAAGGCTGCCTCCTTCTCCGCTCCTCAGCTTGGCTGGAATCTCTCAGCCAGGCCCACAGAGCGTGGGGGTGGGATGTGGGCAAACCCACGACCCACCTCTTCACTGCGCTGGATGTGTCCTAAAGGGATGGCTTCCTGGCTCATTAGAGAGATTTAAGGTGGGCTTGGACCAGAGAGGCTCTCACCCCTGATTCCCATCCAAGTCCCAATGTCCCCCGCCCAGCACTTAGCAGACTGTGTTGGCACCTCAATAATATTGAACGAAAGTGATCTCGAACCTCTCGGAATGTTTGTCAAGCTCTGTTCGTGCTCCCCTAACAGGGTGGGCCTCTAAGCGGATTTTAGCACCCTCCCCACCTTCCCCTGCACACACTCTCACACACACACATGCACACACACATATTCCCCCCCACACTTCCTTGGCTTGAATAAGAAATGCAAATTTGGTCCTAGCTGGTTTGGCTCAGTGGATAGAGCATTGGCCTGAGGACTGAAGGGTCCCAGGTTCGATTCCAGTCAAGGGCACATGTCCAGGTTGCGGGCTCAATCCCTAGTAGGGGGCGTGTAGGAGGCAGCCAATCAATGATTCTCTCTCATCATTGAGGTTTCTATCTCTCTCTCTCTCCCTCTCTCTTCCTCTCTGAAATGAAAAAAAAAAAAAGAAAAAAGAAAAGAAATGCATATTTGGTCTTCGTCCCCAGTTCCTGGCACAGAGCTTCTATAACCCTTGTAATTTCCTGAGTGATTGGGTGAGAGCAGGTTCCGCCCCCCAACCCCAATAATAAGCCCTTTTCAACCATAGCTGAATTGATGCTAGTAAGGTGATGCGGGCTCAGAGCCAGGGAGGCAGCCCTGTGTTAAGAGGGCTGGAGGTTGTCAGTCACTAATGGCCAATGATGGAATCAATGGTGCCCACCTCGTCCATCCAAGCCCTGCTGTCAGGGACTGGCGGACACGGGGAGGCGCTGGGTGAGGGCGTGGCGCTGGGCCCCTCCCCACATCCTTGCCCAGAGCATCTCTTCCATCTGGCGGTTCCTGAGTGTTATCCTTCTGTTCTAAGCCGGCGATCCAGTAAGTAAACGGTTTTCCTGAGTCCCGTGAGCTGCTCTAGGAAATGATTGAAGCTGAGAAGGGGTTGTGGGAACTCCCAACGTACAGCTGGTTGGTCAGAGGCTCAGGTGACAAGTTGGACCTGTGATTGGCACCTGAATTGCGGGGGGCAGTCTCGTGGGACCGAGCCTTTAACCTGTGGGGTCTGCGTTAAGGGTGGTGGTTAGTGTTCACTGAAGATTGAATTACTTGATGTGGAAAACCCACACATGTGGGTGGGGGTACAGCAGAGGGGAGGAAGGGTTTTCACACACACAGACGCATGCACATGCGCACACACATACACACGCACATGCACGCACACACACACACATGCACACATGCCCCCGCACACACTCATCACCAGTTCTCAGGCCCCAGGCCAGGCGTGGAGCCTCTGCGGGACACGCTTCTGATTTGACAGCACCGGGCGGGGACCCCCCTTTGCCCCAGGGTTCCAAGCTCTCCTCCTGCCGCCTCTCACAGCCCTGTTCTTGGTTTTGCAGCCAGAGCCCAACCCTGGAGACCTGATTGAGATTTTCCGCCCCTTCTACAGACACTGGGCCGTCTACGTTGGTGATGGATATGTGGTCCACCTGGCCCCCCCAAGTAAGGATGCCCAGGGCCCCCACTGTGCTGGGGCTGGGGGACAGGGAGACGGGAGCTGTGGGCAAAGCTCTTTGTTCCTGGACTGGCAGTGGGTCCTGCGAGCTGCAAGAAGGCAGTTTGGTCGGGGCAATGGTTTCCAAACTCTGCTATGTTGCCCCTTCCAGCGCCTCAGCCCTGGCCAGGGCCGTGCCGGGGAGCCCACGGGGCCTCCCTGGCGTCACCTCGCAGGGAGCAGCTATGGGGTTTTGTCCCTTTGCTCCCAGAAGGGCAGGAACGACATGTGCAAATCCTCCCCCTTCCTACAGTAGTCAGCTTTGTATACGCCAAGGAGGTGTAGCCCCGATAGAATCGCAGGAGGTTCATACTCTGTTGGCCCAGGGAGATGGGTGCGCTCAGGGCCCATGTCTGCATAACCGAGAGGGCCTCTGAGGCGGCACAGGGAGCAGAAGGCCAGCCTCTCTCCGTTAAAATAAAATCACGAATCATGGACCTTCACTAACTCCTGATTTCAGATGAGGAAACCAGGGCCCAGAGACCACAAGCACCTACTCCAAAGCCACACAGTGTGTGTCTGACCCTCCCCTCTTTTCCTTTTCACATCCGCTCCTCTGCGCAAACAGGCTCACGGCCCTTAAGGAACTGGCCGATCACCATTTATTTTATTTAAAATATCTGTGTTGAGTCTGCCAAGGGTGGGTGCCCAGCAGGAAGGCCGCTGTGAGCCCTGGACCATCACCCTCTTTCCTCTTTGGGAACCACAGGTGAAATCGCGGGAGCGGGGGCGGCCAGCCTCATGTCCGCCCTGACCGACAAGGCCATAGTGAAGAAGGAGCTGCTTTATTTTGTTGCCGGGAAAGACAAGTACCATGTCAACAACAAGCATGACCAGAAGTACTCCCCGCTGCCTCCCAGCAAGATCGTGCAGCGGGCGGAGGAGCTGGTGGGGCAGGAGATGCTCTACAAGGTGACCAGTGAGAACTGTGAGCACTTCGTGAACGAGCTGCGCTATGGAGTCCCCCGCAGCGACCAGGTGCGTCCTCAGCCCGTGTCCCTGTCCCCAGGAACCAGACCATTCCCTCCGCTGACAGTGGCTGGGCATCGTGTGGGCGGCCGGGGTGGAGGTGGAGGCACAAAGGAATCAAAATAGCAGGGACAGAATCCCTGCCCTCGAGGGAGTGACGGTCGGGGTAGGGAGGAGGGTGGGGGAGAACTGCCAATCAGCAGAGTAGAGCAGTTCAGTTAGGGGGTGATGTCACCCCCATTGCCAAGGCCTCCCTGGCTGCCTGGGAGTTGGACCCTTCCCACAGGCCCAGAGGCGGGTTTTATTATCCCCACTTTACAGATGGAGAAGCCGAGGCTCACAGCACTTAAGTAACTTGTCGAGGACCATTTGTTTGACCAAACAAATCTGTGTTGAGTCTGCAGACCTGGGACTTGTGTCTTCCTGGGGTCGGCAGCTGTGCCGATCAGTAGCAGCGGTGGGATTTGGAGCCCAGGTCTGCCTGGCACGGCTCTTCATGTGAAAGGCGCTGCTCTCAGCCCTGCCGCAGCCCCAGGGCCAGTCCAGGGGGCACCAGGGGATGCAGTCTTGTTCATTTTCTAAGTTTGATTTTGGCCGTGATCCCTCTCTTTTGGAATCTCTTTTTCTCTTGGGAAGCTAACTTCTTTCCTGTTCCCTCTCACTCCTCCTCTCCCTTCCTGCACCTTCAGGACCATTTGTTTTTTGTGTGTGAAAACATTGGAAACGTTCTTAGGTGCATGTTGATGCAAAAGAGTATATTCCCCCCCGCCCCCAAATTTGAAGGCATTGCTTCATTGTCAGATAACGAATGCTCTTGTTGTCGAGAAGTCTGAAATGGTTCAGATTTTGGATCCTTTATATGTGGTCTACTTTGTCTTTCCAGAAGGTATAGAATCTTTTCGTTACCTTCAGTGCTCTGAAATTTCACGACGATATAGCTGTGTGGATCTATTTGTTTTTTAAATATATTTTATTGATTTTTTACAGAGAGGAAAGGAGAGTGATAGAGAGCCAGAAACATCGATGAGAGAGAAACATCGATTAGCTGCCTCCTGCACGCCCCCCACTCGGGATGTGCCCGCAACCAAGGTACATGCCCTTGACCGGAATCGAACCTGGGACCCTTCAGTCTGCAGGCCGACGCTCTATCCACTGAGCCAAACTGGTTCTGGCTATTTTTATGTATTGTGCTGGGCACTTGATGATTCCTTTCACTCTGGAAACCTCTTTCCTTCAGTTCTGGGAAAATTTCCATTTTCTCTTCTCTCATTCTGAAACTCCAGTTAATCCAGTGTTTAACCCCCAGACTGCTCCTATGATTTTATTATTCGTCTCTGTTCTGTTTTCCATTATTTATTTATTTTAAATGAGAACACTAACATTTATTGATAGATTTGGGTATACAAGAAGTTTTTCTAAAAAGTAGCAGTGACACTATCACATAAAAAAGAGAAATTTATGCTAAATAAATCTGTTTTCATTATTGAAGATATTGCCTAACAAGTGAGGTCCTCACTCCCAGGTGGCTTTTACTTCAGGCAAATTTCCATACTCCTATGCAGCAATAAACTTGAAGTAAAAGTCCCTCTAGAAACTTGAAAGCAGTAAGATACTCTATAAATTCAGGGTGCTACATTAGGAAGATTTGGTAGATTTATAGAATATCTCCTAGTCATCTCATTTTTTATTATTTTCCATTGATTAATTGACTAAAGAACAGACTCACAGGTTTATATAAATGAAGAATTATGTGTCAATACAAAATCGTTACATAATTTCATGTCACTAGGCACGAATAATATTCAGAGCAATTAAACATAATTCCAAGTTTGAGAGTAAAATAGCTAAGAAATAGTTTCTATCGTTTACTCTATAGAAACAATAATTCAACTCTTCTTGCAAAATGAAGCATTGGAAATTGGACACGTCACACTTTTCTTCCTATGGCTTTAGCCCTATGCACTGCCACCCACGGGAAAGACAAAACAATGACCACACAGCAACAATAAAACAGCATAAACAATTCTATTGGACCTCCCCACACACACAAAAAAATGAAACCAGAATATATTACAAGACAAAAAGAGGTGCCATTTATAATGTTTTCAAACATCCCTTCTTTCATATCTTGGCCTAAAAATGAGGGTTTATCAACCTCAGTACTACTGACGTTTTGGGTTATTGACAATGGAGACAATTCTTCATTGTCATGACTTGCTCTGTGCATTGCCAGGTGGTTAGCAGCACCTGTGGCCTCTCCCCACTAGGTGTCAGTAGCACTTCCTCACGGCCAGGTATGAGGAACAAATGTCTGTAGCTGTTGCCAATTTCCCCCAGAGGGCAAAGCTCATCTGTCCCCAGCTGAGAACTACTGGCCTAGTGAGTAACGGTCACAATACATGATGTGAACAAACTAAATGTAGCTTCCACACGTCTCCCATCTCGTGAGGGTGGTGGTTTGAGGGTGCTGAAATGTCTAGCAGTGTTTCCTTGGTAAGTGCTGTCCAAGTGGCAGTCCCCTTTCCATTTCACCCACGAGGACATTTTTGTTTGTCTTTAACAATCTGGTCAGTCATTATGTTTACTTGTGCTGTGCTCTTTGAAATAGATTAGATTTTCCTTCAACAGAATATTTATGACATTTAATTTACCAGTTAGAAAGGGCAGAAATGGCCCTAGCTGGTTTGGCTCAGTGAATAGAGTGTTGGCCTGCAAACTGAAGAGTCATGGATTTGATTCTGGTCAAGGGGACATGCTGGGGTTGCGGGCTCGATCCCCCATTGGGGGCATGCAGGAGATAGGCGATCAATGATTCTGTCTCATCATTGATGTTTCTATCTCTCTCTTCCTCTCCCTTCCTCTCTGAAATCAATTAAAAATATTTTTTAAATATGTATATATTTTATTGATTTTTTACAGAGAGGAAAGGAGAGGGATAGAGAGTTAGAAACATTGATGAGCTGCCTCCTGCACACCCCCTACTGGGGATGTGCCCGAAACCAAGGTACATGCCTTTGACCGGAATTGAACCTGGGACGTTTCAGTCCACAGGCCGACGCTCTATCCACTGAGCCAAACCATTTAGGGCAATATATATATATTAAAAGAAAGGGTGGTAATGGATTTAGACTAAAATGTAGTTTGTGCTTTATTTTTTAATTTTTAAATATGTTTTATTAATTTCAGTGAGTAAGGGTAAGGGAGGGAGAGAGAGAGATAGAAACATCAATGATGAGAGAGAATCATTGATCGGCTGCCTCCTGCACACCCCCTAGTGAGGATCGAGCCCGCAACCTGGGCATGTGCCCCTGACCGGAATAGAACCCAGGAGCCTTCAATCTGCAGGCTAACACTCTATCCGCTGAGTCAAATGAGCCAGGGCTGGTTTGTGCTTTACATGCCTGAGTTTCTAAAAAATGATTCCATGACTTTCCACCTACCTAAAAATCCTCAGGCTTCAAAAAGGATATATTTATAGGCTTTTGTAAATAAGCTGCCATTCTGAATAGTACTTTTAATTTAATTTAACTTTTCTTTCATTTTAAGTCATTTTTAATTTTTCAATTACAGTTGACACACAATATTATATTAGTTTCAGGTGTACCCCACCACCCAGTGATTAGATATCATATAAATTACTAAGTGATCATCTCGACAAATCTTGTACCCATCTGACACCATACATAGTTATTAGAATATTCTTGACTATATTTCCTAAACTTGACATTCCTGTGACTATTTTGTAACAATCCAATTTGTACTTCTTTTTTAAAAAAAATATTTTTATTGATTTCAGAGAGGAAGGGAGAGGGAGTGAGAGAGATAGAAACATCAATGATGAGAGAATCATTGATCGGCTGCCTCCTGTGTGCCCCTACTGGGGATCAAGCCCACAACCTGGGCATGTGCCCCTGACCAGAATCAAACCTGGGACCCTTCAGTCCACAGGCTGGCACTCTATCCACTGAGCCAAACCAGGTAGGGCCCAATTTGTACTTCTTAATCCCTTCACTTTTTTAACCATCCCCTGACCCCTCCTATCTGACAACCATCAAAATATTTTCTGTATCTATGAGTCTGTTTCTGTTCTGCTTCTTCATTTATTTTGTATTTTCAGATTCATTTGTTAATAGACATGTATTTATTGACATATTATTGTTCATATTTTTTGCCTTTTCCCCCCCTTCTTCTTAAAGAATACCGTTTAACATTTCACCACAATAAGGGTTTGGTGGTGATGAATTCCTTTAACTTTTTCTTGTCTGGGAAGTTCTTTATAGGTTCTTCAATTCTAAATGACAGCTTTTCTGGGTAGAGTAATCTTGGTTGTAGGTCCTTGCTTTTCATCACTTCATGAACATTTTTTGCCAATTCCTTCTGGCCTGCTGATAGAACTTCTTAAAAAAGCAACTAGGAGCCACGCTCATTGTGAAGTCTACTCTTTGTCAGATAAAGTATTAGAATAAATAGAAATTGAAGATGTGGCCAATGGTAATGCATATATTACATAAATCTGGATAAATTGCAAGGAATTATTTTTTATTATTGTAATTATTAAAGTTAGATTTCTTTTTTTATGATTATTTTATTTTATTTTATTATTTTTTTAAATATATTTTATTGATTTTTTACAGAGAGGAAGGGAGAGAGATAGTTAGAAACATCGATGAGAGAGAAACATCGATCAGCTGCCTCCTGCACATCTCCCACTGGGGATTGTGCCCACAACCCAGGTACATGCCCTTGACCGGAATCGAACCCGGGACCTCTCAGTCCGCAGGCCGACGCTCTATCCACTGAGCCAAACCGGTTTCGGCAACACTGTTCTTTTATCCACGTAGAACATTACTGAATTTGCAGAAAACACCTTAAAATTTTCTTTTTCCCAGAAACAATTCTGGCGCTTAACTGAGAGAAGCTGTGTAGTAGCATAGACAGCGAGTTTTCTGTAGTCTGACAGTATTTCAGTTTGTCCACTTAAAAAAGAAAGATGGATTTCTTAACGTTTCTCCTTCATAGCATTCTGAGTTGAGGCCTGTGACGCACGCCGTGTGGCCCGTTTTCCTGGTCAGAACCCCGGTGGTCTCAGCACGGAAGCTGCGCTGGGCCCACCAGCCTCGCACCAGGGAGCCGTCCGTGGCCTCTGCAGTCGCGCTGACTCCCAGGATGGTTTTCCTGTAGCGTCTGCACCACCAGGACTAACCGGAGGGCACTCTCCTGGGCTTCATTATACTCTGCACACAGCGTGACCGCAGACAATGGGGCTGCTGCTGTTGCCTTGACAAAGTGTCTTTTATATGATCCAGCGGCATCAGCATTTTTCTCTGTAGAGAACTGGGGGCCCTTGTGCCTCCTCCATCATCTGCCAACCACGTCTCCCGCCTGACACAGAGCTGAGCCAGGAAAACATTGGGTGCAAGTGGATTTACGCCGGTTTCCTAGCAAGTTCACCCAGCAGAACCAGGGCGGCCACAAAGCCGTGCCTCATGGCCTTTTAGGGGAAAGTTAAACTGAGCAGCAGTCAAACCTCAGGTCGGTAGCTTCCTCCAATTCTGTCATCACATTCTCTGGCTGCTAAGAACATCAGTGAAGGGTGCCTTGTCATGTTAGTTACACGGGTGTCTCCTGACATCTCACACAGCTGGACACATTTGGCATCTATATATATCCCTAGAGGAGCTCCACATTCTTTCCTGCACTGGTCACCTAGGGGTTGAGGCAGCCACACATATACAGTCCAGGCAAGCTCTGTGGTTAGAGTAGCGAGGGCAGCGCTGACCAGGCCATGTAAGGCTGTGGGTTCAGATTATCAGGTCCACATTTTCATCCTTCTTATTCCTGGGATGTTTGATACACTGTCTTCATTGAACTTCTTGGCATACAATGATTAAGAATCTTGTCCTTTCCTGTTTTATTTATTTATTTATTTATTTATATATTTATATATTTATTTCCTTTGCTGTTCTTGATTCTGCTTAACTGCCTGGCGTGGTTTTGGGGTGAGATTTTTCTATTTGTGCTCAAGACCCTTTCAAGCCTTCAGTGGGAGAAAGTAGAGCTTTGCTGCGTTGGGCCCTGTGCCTTCATGGGGAACATTGCTGTGGGCTGAAGACAGAGCTTGCTCTCCCTTGGCGTTATCACAGGAGCTGGTGTTGCTTGTGGCTGGTCGGGCACCTGGCTGGACCCTGGGGATACAGCAATGAACAAGACATGCGAGGTCCTTGCTTTCATGGAGGTCATAGTTTATTGATGATTCAGTAGCAATTCCTCCTTGACTTCACACTAGCTTCATGGGCTCCCTGTTGGCCAGCCAGGACCGCAGCCATCCTGGCTGCATCTCCCTGTCCTTTCCACAGCCACCCTCTGGGATTCATGTGATTTAAATACCCGCCGGGGGAATCGAGGTTCCCTCTTCAAGTCCAGGCCCATTCCTGGCCAGCTGGCTCCATCCACCAACTCTTTCCCCTTCCAGCCCTCTCTCCCCATTTCCTTGCCAATATTTGTTGACTTCTGAGTTTGTTATGGAGACCGAGGGGCATGCGAGGCTCTATGAGCTGAACATTCTTGTTGACTGCACAGCCTGTACTCAGAGTCCCGACACAGAGTCTGACCCACCTCCTCTCTTTGCAGGTCAGAGATGCCATCATGGCGGCTGGCATCGCGGGAGTGGGCTTGGCAGCCGTGGGCCTCATTGGAGCCGTGATCTCAAGAAACAAGCGACAAAAGCAATAAGTTGAAGGGACTGTCCTGACAGCAATTACTTTAAACATTAACGGGATCTTGTTTTGCTAGAGGTTTTGAGGTTTGGTTTATGGCTTTCATTCTGTTTTTATAATAAGGCGTATTTTCACAGAATTAAATACAGCCCAATAAAGGAGGATTTTATTGGGGAAAATGCAGCCAGAACTGCCTGGTGTGAAGTCCGTTGAGGGCACAGCTGGGCTCTGTTCCTGGTGACGCCAGTTTGTGCCCTGGCCCTTTGGTGATCTTCTTTCACTTTTTCTTTGCGGCTGCGTTCTTGACCTTGCAGGAAACACAGTCCAACTCCTGTTACCTCAAGTGATGGGCGTTTCTGGTTGTGAGGACACACTGAACAGCAAGACCTGGTGGACATACAAGAACAGGAACCACGGGAGAGTCAGGACCGTGGCCTGGAACTAGACCCAGGATGGCTTCTAGGCTCAGCAGCCGGAGTCTGCAGACGTTCACTGGAGTTCAAACCAAACCAAACCTTTGCCATAAAGAAACTCAATACATGCTCTTGCCAATCTAAAAACCAGCCTTATTACCCCTCTGCTCTTCGCATCTTTCCTCTGTCTTGTTGCTTTCACCCTCCCCCACCCCATCCCCAGAACTCCTGCTTCCTCACCACTGGGCTTGGGACAATCCCGAAGGCTCTGATCCCACATCCCCTCCTTTGGCCCCTCCTCCCCATATCAGCTCAGCTCTGTCCCTCCCCACTGCCTGTCAGGTGCTCCTAGTTCAAATTCTTGAGAGAGAATCAGCTCACCAAATCCTAGTTCAGCCTACTGATTGGCTGCTGTTGGGTCAGGTGACCGACCATATTAGGCCAATCAGCTCTTTCCTGTTGGGGCCAGGTCACATGGTGGTTGCCTCACACCTTCTGGGTTGGGGTGTGGCAGGCCCCAGCCTGACCTCTCTGCTGCCCAACCCTCCTGGGAGGGGTTGGGGGAGGGAATGACCCCTTGTGGCGAGTCCCTTGAGGTCTGCTTCTGCTCTCTGGGCTTAGAAGGTGTTCAAAGTGGCCATTTCTCTAAAAGGGGCTTTTGTGGGTTCCTCAGCGACACTCTACTCGTGCTGCGAATGTTTCCTTTGTCAGTCCTGGTGTCAGGGGACCATGTGTCTGTTGGAATCCTGGACAGGACTGTCAAGGAAAAGAAAACGGACTCTGTAAACTTAAGAAGAGAGTTTTATTGAAGACTTGTTGAGGGCGGGCCTTGAAACAGTGCTCTGACTTGGGGGGAGTGAGAGGGACTTATGTAGGCAGAAAAGTAAGTGAAGGTACGATTGACACTAGAACAGTGGTTCTCAACCTGTGGGTTGTGACCCCTTTGGTGGTCAAATGACCCTTTCACAGAGGTTGCCTAAGACCATCCTTCATATCAGATATTTACATGACGATTCATAACAGTAGCAACATGACAGTTATGAAGTAGCAACGAAAATAATTTTATGGTTGGGTCACAACATGAGGAACTGTATTTAAAGGGTCAGAAGGTTGAGAACCACTGCACTAGAAGTTACGACTCGGGTACATAAGCTTCCATGGTTGTTTGACATCAGCTGGAAGGGACGCATAGAAAAGAGGAGGTTGAGTCGCTGCTGAACCTCCTGCTGTGGAAACAATGGAATTGCTTTGAGACTCTTGAGATGACTCTTTGACCAGGATGGAGAGAGGACGGACACTCTCTCTGGTAATCAGTGGCCCTTAGTGGGGAAGCATTGCAGGGTCTGTGTGTGACTAGCCCTGCGGTTAGTAAAGAATCTTAGTTAGTAAGGCCCCTGGTTCTTCCCTGGTTGCTGATGAGACAGAGGAGCTCAGGCACCCTTTCCCTTCCTCAGGACTTACAGGTGGCTCCGTGCCAGCTTTCTCCTGCTGAGCACATATCTGGGGATCAAACCAGCAACCTGGGTATGTGCCCTGACTGAGAATCTAACCGGCAACTTTTTGTGCACAGGACAACATTCAACCAACTGAGCCACACCGACCCGGCTCAACTCCCTCCATTTTAAGTGACTCTCTTAGCAATGTTTATTCCATTTTATTTTTTCTTGTGTTATTCTCCAAACACAAGAAAGCAAAACAGAAACACCCAGTTCAATTAAAAAATAAATTAACAAATTGCATAAAAAACTGGAAGGTGTAGAAATAACCAAATAAGATGGAAGAACCAGTTCCAGATATATTGGTAATCACCATAGATGCAAATGGGTTAAACTTGCCAAGTAAAACACAAACATTAGCCTTGGCCGGGTAGCTCAGTTGCTTAGAGTGTTGTCCTGACATGCCAAGGTTTCGGGTTTGACCCCTGGTCAAATCACATACAAGAATTAACCAATGAACCAATCAATTTAGTGGAATAACAAATTGATTGTTTCTCTCTTTCCTCTCTCTCTGATGTATAAAATAAGTGGTAAAACTGCCATTTTCTAGAGCATTTTTTCAATCTGATGAGATTTTGCTTCTCAGCAATTGTTATAAGTTTGGATGAAATAAACTCATAAAAATTCTTACAGGTTTGAATGTTTCTTACATTGACACACTGTACAGAGAAACCTCTAGGGGCAAATGGCATCGCTTATGCTAAAATCCCATGATTTAATACCTGATTTAGTTGTGGTCTCAACCTCTTCCAGAAATTGAATCTTAATCAACAAATTTGGAATTTTCTGGTCGGGCACCAGTAAAGTAATCTGTCCTGCAGGCTCCTTCCCCGTCCTCCTCCCCATAGAAAGAAGAGGCAACCTGCTTCATAAAAAGCCTTGCTGTTCCCTTTCTCTCCCCCAAACCCAGGTCCTGATCTAAAAAATAATCCTTTCTTTTCTTTGGTGAAGAGCTCTCTTGCCCTACCCTTTTTCCTATAAAATACCTTTAATTTTGTACAACCCCTCAGAGTGCTGTGGAAAAAAGGGGCCACATGCTAACCTGACAAGCTCAGGGGTGGCCTGTATAGCAGTCTGGCAAACTCAGAGACCTAAAGTAACCCCAAAGGATGGTCTGAAATTAAACTTTAACTAAAAGCAGTTATGGTGGGTAGTCACCTCCTAGGCTGATATCTTCACTAACAAGGTCAACCTTTACCTAAACTGAGCCTATCTGTCTTTTTGCATCTCTGATAACATGTCCTTGAAATGTCTGGGTAACTTGTAACTTCCCTTTTTCTGGACCCCTCAGGGCACAACCAAATGTGCCTGGGTGCCAGGACAGAGACCACAGATTCCTTCATTGTTATTGTTATCATTTTAATTACTGACTGTTAACTATCCTGCAGCCACCTAAGTATGTGTCTTTTACTTTATTTTTTTATTTTTTAAAATATATTTTTATTGATTTCAGAGAGGAAGGGAGAGGGATAGAGAGATAGAAACATCAATGATGAGAGAATCATTGATCGGCTGCCTCCTGCACACCCCCGACTGGGGATCGAGCCCACAACCTCGGCATGTGCCCTTGACCGGAATTGAACACAGGACCCCTGAGTCCACAGGCTGATGCTCTATCCACTGAGCCAAACCGGCCAAGGCTATCTTTTACTTTTTATCCAATTCCCCACTTTGCTTTCTCCCGCCTCCCTAATCTATCACCAGTGGATTTCTTATAACCCTCCCATGTTCCCTCCTTTGTTTGCAGTGTATAAAAATAGATGAAAAACGGCCATTATCGAGCACTATCCCAGTCCTTTGAGAATCTGCTTCCCAGCAATTGTCAACAGTTGGGCTCAAATAAACTCACAAAAATTCCTTACAGGTTTGAATGTTTTTATGTTAACATTGCCCTTGCACTTGCTGGATGAGATGTTGCCCGATTCATAAATTCCTTAACAAAGCCAAGTAGATCTTCAAATTTACTAGGTTGAATTTTGTTTTTTAATAAACGCAAAGGGCAATGTGTTAGGGTTCTCCAGAGAAAAAGAACCAATAGGATACAGATATAGATACAGATATGGATATATGAGATTTATTACATGAATTGGCTCACATGCTTATGGAGGCCGAGAAGTCTTACAATCTGTCATTTGCAAGCAGTGGACCAGAAAAGCCAGTGGTGTAATTTGTTGAGAGGCTAAAGGACTGCAAATAAGGTGTTAAGGCCATTGGTGTCAACTGGAGTTCAAAGCCTTGAGAAACAGGAACTATGATGTCCAAGGGCATCACAGATGGACATCCCGGCTCAAGAAGAGAGAGTTAGTCTTTTCTCCACCTTTTGTTCTGTTTGGACCCTCAGTGGATTGGATGATGCCTGCCCACACTGGTGAGTCACCTTCTTTACTCAGTCTCCTAATTTAAATGCTAATTTCTTCTGGAAACACCCTCAGAGCTCACGGTGTAAATACAAATGTCCAATAAACATAGAAATGTGAAAAAGATCCTATGCTATTACTTCCAGGCTGACAAATATTTAAAAAGATGTTGAGCAATTGTGACTCTGGTGTACTGCCAAGGGAAACTTAATTTTGCATTTTTTCTCTAATAAAGTTGAAGAAGGTCATACTGCTACCAGAGAGCTGCCTAAGTCTAAGGGGCCTCTCCCCTCCTCGGCTCTTGTCAGGCTTTTGAGAAAGAATTCAGGCAAGTGACCAAAAGCAGTGTTGAAGCAAAGCAAGAATATTTATTAAAAATACACTTGGCATAAAGCACAAGTCGGCAGCTCAGCTAGTCTCAGCGCCCCGCCTGGTGGGGGTTTAAGGGTTTTATATTTTCCCTTCTTATAGGTTTCAAGATTCCCCTGCTAGATATCTTGGGCAACAGACTAGATTTCCAGGTCTCCCTTTTACATTGTTGTGGCTTTTCCCAAAATTTATGACAACATCTAGCAATTTTATCTTCGCAAGTCCCAAGATTGCTGACTTCTTCATTCAGTGGGTGAGAAAAATTCCCTCTTTCCCTACCCACTTCTTCTCCTTCTGCCCTAGCAGCCATCTATCCTGCCTAACAATACCATACAACCCAACAACTCTGGTTTGTGACCCTTTAGTCAGTGATAACTTTAGTTTAGTCGGTCACAGTCAGTATGTTAGAAAAAATAAAGAACAGAATTTATCAGAGTGTATCTCATCTAGATTTTGGTAAGACTTTTATTTATATGCCTGAAGTCCTATATATCCTATCCTGGTTCCTTATAAAATGTATTTCTTACCATGGATCTTGGTTAAAAAGGTGGAACAGCCTCTGCTTAGAGAAGACTCCAGGTGCACTGGGAGGCATGTGTGAGGATTAACACATGCTCATGGCAACTTTGTCTGCAATGCAACCCCCTGGGAACACCCCATGTGCACTGACAGGAGAGGATGATCAAACTGTGCTGCATTCCACATGATGTGAATGAACACGAATCCATAGGAACCTAATATTGGGCAAACATCATCAAGTTGTGCAACGTAAGACACTTGATTCTGATTTTACCACATTCAAAAAATGCAAACGAAATATGTATATGTTGTTTAAGGGACACATTTATACGCAGGAAATATTTTCTAAGAGCAAGACAATCATAGGCACAAAATTCAGGAAATTGGCTACAACTCCCCATGCCACACAATGAGGATGCGAAGGGCCCTCCCCACTCCACCCACCCCTTTGCCCAGGATGTTACAGCCACAGGGGATGTCAGTGAGAGACTCTTATTTGGGGCTTTGGAGGGGGTAGCTCGCTGGTGCCAAAAAATGGGCCTCTCCACACCCAGGCAGTGGTGGATTTGGGTTTCCAATTGGTCTGGGATGTGTTTCTGAACTGGGGGAAGGGGGAGGAGGAGAGGGAGGGCGAGGAGTGAGCAGGCGCCCTGTTCCCAGTGTGGGGCATGCGCCTCTGATGACAGGTTTTGTCTGGTTCCATCTGCTTAGTGGTTGCTGGAATCATTGGTGTGTTCTGGTCATGGTCAGTCCCCGTGTTCGGATCTCCTGGGAGCTCCTCCCTCCTTCTGTCTCTCCTTTCCTCCTCGCCCCACACCCCCCTGACCCTGCTGTTCCTCTCTCCTCTTCTCTCAGCCCTGAGATTTGGTGACTTATGACCGTGACGCTGATTGTAGCCACCACCGAATCCTTCTGACTCTGCATGTGGACTTCGATTTCTCTCTGGCTGGTTTCCAGGCCTATGTGTCTACCTGGCCTGTACGTTGGCCCTGCATTGAACAAAGAGCAGATTTTGTGTGATATTTGATTTGCATTTTTATTTTAAAAAATGTATGTATTTATTAGTAGCATATGGTAATACATGCTAAACCTAAATGTGAAGAACATGACCCTCCTCTCACTGAGTCATTACCTCGCAGGTCAGCTGGACACATGTCTCACAGAGGAGCCCATGACGTCGCTTTAAGTACAGGTGTTTGTGTTCCTGGGCTGGGTCAGAGGGAAAACGAAACTCTTGATCACAGAAGGCTGGGCCCGAGGCAGCAGCACACAGACACACCTGCACAGGAGGATGGCTCCGGTAAGTCCCCAGAAAGCTTTTAATTCAAACACCGCAATCCTGTTAGTGGTGTTGATGTGGGTCTCCTTGCTGGGCTGTAGCTCTGGCACTGAGGGGCATGGGTGCCTGCCAAGGCCTGAGGGTCTGCTACTCGGGGTGTGAGGGCTCCCCCGAGCCTTTGTGAAGAGGCAGGAATGGTGGGCTCAGGGCGGGCAGCCTCTGCCCACTGCCCAGTCCCACCTCCTCAGCCACACTGTCCTGCTTGGCTGGGAGGAGCTGGGAGGGAGGGACAGGAGAACGGCTCCCAGTGGTGTGGGGCCGAGATGGGACTGCAGGAAGGGGTCTTGTCCACCCTCCTCTCCAAGCAGCTCACCTGTTCCCTCTGCTTTTCTTTCCATCCCTCTCTTTCCCTTCCATGTGTTGCTCATTCCTTCTGGCTCCGTAACAGTCACATTTCTGAATGCTCGCTGCATCCCGACACCAAGCAAAAGGCTTTTAGTTAATCTCTGCTACAAATATGTGAGCACATCTTCCTTGTTAGCCTCCACCGCCACCAAACCCAAATGGAAACCTAACATTAAGGTTAAAGTCCCCTGCACCCCCCTTCTCATCCCCCCCACCCACTCCCGGCTCACAGTCCCTTCTCTGTGTGGCTCCGTCCGTGTCCTGCCAGGGGTTTTCTAGTCCTTTGCATATAGAAGTGTAGCCGCCTTTAAGTGTTGTTTTGTGGCTTTGGGTTTTGCTGTCATTCTTTTTTTTTTTTTTAATATATTTTTATTGATTTTTTACAGAGAGGAAGGGATAGAGATAGAGAGTTAGAAACATCGATGAGAGAGAAACATCGATCAGCTGCCTCCTGCGCATCTCCCACTGGGGATGTGCCCGCAACCCAGGTACATGCCCTTGACCGGAATCGAACCTGGGACCTTTCAGTCCGCAGGCCAACGTTCTATCCACTGAGCCACACCGGTTTCGGCTAATTCTTAACTTGGTTGTCTGAGTACAGTTCACTTAGGAAATGCTTGAATCTTTTCCTTTATTTACCAGCTTTTGAAATAATATGGTGATTCTTTCGCATCCTCCAAAGGTGACTAAGGCATTTTGAAAGCCTCATTATGAACACATTGATGTGTTTATTCACATATCTGCTGTGTGTCTTTTTATTTTATTATTATTATTTTTTTGCGGAAAAGACATTTATTAATGAGCTGTAAATTAGAGGGGGATGGGGATGGGGGGAGGGGGGTGGGAGGAGCCAGTGGTCACGTTTGTGGCCTCTTCTCTTTCTCCCTGTCCTCCTGGCTCTGGATCCGGAGCTCCTCCTCAAGGCGCTCCTTCGCTCGGACCACCTTTGACGGCAGGTAGAAGGAGCCGCCCACAGATTTATCATTCACCTTGAATAGGTGTTCGTGCTTCTTCTGGATCTCCTCGGGGTTCAGTTCGGAGACACTGGGAATCTGCTGTGCCTCCGGAGGCTGAGGCCGGAGAGGTGAGAGGCGGCTGCAGGCTGGTGTCCGGCACGTCCCCGGGGATTAGCTGCTGCCGGGCTGGCTGCAAATTCCTGCCGCAGGGCCCGGGCACAGGCTCTGCCCGCCACCTGCGCCCCATCACCATGATCTGGGCCGGGCACTTGGCCATGGCAGCCGCTCTGCCTCGGGGGCACGGGCTCCGTTTTCCACGCCTCGCGGCTCCGGCTCAAGGGCGGCCAGCAGGTCCATGCTGTGTGTCTTTTTGATGCGCAAATTGTTCCATCTACCGTCAGGTTGACACATGACGCCTGTAGTCAAGAGCTTTTCTCTCAACCACGTCTCCCCAGCAGACTTCCGGTTGGCAGCCATCCTCACTTCACCCAGCAACAGCCACCCACCCTGCTCCCGGTGGTCTGGCCCTTGTGACCCCGCTCACCTGAGTCAGGGGAGGAGAGGTGCTGGCTGGCCTCGGAGCGATCCTAAAATAGAACCTGTGTGATAAGGGCTTATCTCGCATTCCCAGTGGGATGAGGGCAACATACTTCCTGCTCATGCAATCTCCAGAAGGGCACTGCCCTGCCACCAACTCCAGGCACACCCTGGGTCCCCAGCTGGGTCTTGGCCTGGCGCCCAGACTTCAGCGGCCTCGCCTGCCTGGGATGCTCTGGGATTTTAAGGGCGCAGCGTTGGTAACATACAGACTAGGTTTGATCTTTCTCTCTGTTCACTGGGTAAGGAGCTTTGCATGTTACCTAGCCTTCCTAAGACTCAGTCTTCTCATCTGTCAAATGGGGTCATGACAGTTTGTGGTCAAAGGAGTGATGGATATGAAATGTGGGCCCTGGTGAGCACCGTGTCTGGCTGTGCAAGTCCGGGCTCTATCACTCAGAATCACTCAGGCCCGGCGCAAGGTGGGGGTCGTTGATGGGGCATTTGAGACTTCCTGGGAGTCATATACTCACTCACTGACACCAACATGCTCTGGCATAACATGTGCCCATGCCCATGCCTGCCCACCTCTCGGCCACACCCCCGTGCTGCACAGCTGCCCACACCTCCCCTCCGGACACCCTGTCCATCTCTTCTTTGTCCCCCAAAGAGCTCACTTCCAGCTCAGCAGCTCCAGTAAAGGAGGGACTTTCCATCTGTGTGAGGAGAGTGTCCTCTTCCATTTCCTGCAGGAGATGATCAGAGGGAGCTTGCAGGCTGGGCTGGGGCTCCTTACAGGTCATGTTTAATGTTCCCTGTGAGGACTAACCTCAGTCTGTCTCTGGTTTTTCAGTCACAGGCTGAACCGAAACCTGGAGACCTGATTGAGATTTTCCGCTTTGGTTACGCGCACTGGGCCCTCTATGTGGGGGATGGCTACGTGGTGCACCTGGCTCCTCCAAGTAAGGCTGGTTCTCCGCTGAAGCTCAGGGCAGAGGGGGGAGTGTCAGCGGCTGCACACTCGTGCGCTGTTCTCACCCAGTGCCTGGATGGTGGGCTCTCCCTGGCCATTGGCTGCATGAGGTTCCCTGGTAGGTCTGCAGCCGCTCCTCTTCCTCAGCAGTGAGTTCGTGGAGAGACGGACTGTTGGCCTTTATTCCAGGTGATACTGGGGCTCACTTCCAGCCAACCCACTGTCTCAGGGAAGCACCCCTTTGTGTGTGCTCGATGTTCTGGGGGCAGATTAGTAGGACACAGCATACAGCTGGCTCAGAGGCATGGAAGGAGCGAGGGCCTCCCACTTAGCAGAACCTGTTTGGGATCCTGGGGCCTCCGCTTGCCGAGCTGGTACTTGCCCATGTGACTTGCCCCCTAGCTCAGCTGCACCCTCTGTAGAGCAGATCAGAACCCCACCTCCCCGTGTGCAGGGTGGGATGCAGGACCACACCGGGGGGGGGGGGGGGGGCGGGTCCTGGCGGGTGCTGGGCCAACCTCCCTTCCCTCCCAGAGCATCGTGGCATTAAAGCAAATGCCAAAAGCTTGGGAACCACCAACAGCAGGGAATGGGCCAAATAAAATCGATGCCTGCATTTCATGGCAGACGGTGCCACCTTTACAAACAGCTGTACAGCAGGTGTGTGCACACACATGTGAATTTTTTTTAATATATATTTTATTGGTTTTTTACAGAGAGGAAGGGAGAGGGATAGAGAGCTAGAAACATCGATGAGAGAGAAACATCGATCAGCTGCCTCCTGCACACCCCCGACTGGGGATGTGCCCGCAACCACGGTATATGCCCTTGACTGGAACCGAACCTGGGACCCTTCAGTCCGCAGGCCGACGCTCTATCCACTGAGCCAAACCAGTTAGGGCTGAGGATATTTTATCCATTGATTTTTAGAGAAGGTGGGGAGGAGAGAGAGAGAGAGAGAGAGAGAGAGAGAGAGAGAGAGAGAGAGAGAGAGAAACATTGATGTGAGACGTTTCTCTCTCTCTCTCTCCCTCTCTGTGTACAGGACGATGCTCCAACCAACTGAGCCACACTGGCCAGGGTCAAATGCCCTTTTAAGAACCAAATAAGAACTGCTGTGGGTTCCAGAGCCCATCACTCACCTTCTCCTGTCAGCTTTCCCAGAAGCCTGGGTGAGGCAGGAGGCAGGCGTCCTGTTAGGGGCAAATCTGAGAATTCAGAGCTGGGAGAGTGTGGCCACCACCTGACCCAGGCCCTTCCATCTGTAAGTGATGACAGCCCCTGAGAGGAGAAGGACTGGCCTGAGGCCACACGCTGGGTGGGGCTCTGGGTTTGCAGGTCAGGCCTGGGCTTGCCCAGCAGCCTCCTTTCCTACTATTGGAACCATGTCACCCTGGCCGCTGAGGGCCCACCCCGCTCTGGCTGGGCTGCACCTGGGGTCTGTGCCCTGTACCCTCTGCCCCTCCTGCATCTTTCAGGGTCATCTGTGCCCACAGGGGCCTTTAGAGAATCCACATCCTTGGCTTTAGAAATGAGGGAGCCAGAGTCCAGGGGCATCTGTGACTTCTCCAAGGGCACCCAGGCGGGGTCGGCCTGTGTTTGAGGTTGAAGCCAGGCAGGGGGCCGGTCTTTCCCCAGCTCATCCTCACTGATGAAGCCCCGGGCAGTGGGGCTGCCTGTTTGCCTGCTCTCAGCCCTGATCATCGGCCTGTTTCCTCTTTGGGAACCACAGGTGAAATCGCAGGGGCGGGGGCGGCCAGCCTCATGTCCGCCCTGACCGACAAGGCCATCGTGAAGAAGCAGCTGCTGTCTGAAGTGGCCGGGAAAGACAAGTACCATGTCAATAACAAGCATGACTGGAAGTACTCCCCGCTGCCTCCCAGCAAAATTGTGCGTCAGGCGGAGGAGATGGTGGGGCAGGAGATGCTCTACAAGCTGACCAGCGACAACTGTGAGCACTTCGTGAACGAGCTGCGCTACGGAGTCCACCGCAGCGACCAGGTGCGTCCTCAGCCCGTGTCCCTGTCCCCAGGAACCAGACCATTCCCTCCGCTGACAGTGGCTGGGCATCCGTGTGGGCGGGGACGGAGGCATGAAGGTCACAAAATAGCAGGGACAGAACCCCTGCCCCGAGGGAGTGGCAGTCGGGGTAGGGAGGAGGGTGGGGAGATGTGCCAGTCGCTGTGCAGACCAGTGAGGTTAGGGGGTGATGTCGCAGCCATGACAGTCACCTTTGGCCCCTCCCATAGCTCCAGAGGAGGGTTGTTTTATCCCCACTTTACAGATGGGGAAACTGAGGCTCACGGTGCTTTACTAACTCACCTAACTCATTCCACCACTAGGCATTGAGTCTCTAGCACCTGACAGCCACGTGCAGAGGTGGGATTTGAACCCAGGTGCCTGATCCAGGAGGCATCACAGTAGAGGCGACGCCCGAGCTGAATCTGATTTAATTCTTTTGATTAATCTGAAACTGCAAAATGAGCTGGAAATGACCAGGGGCGACAAGGACTACTGGCTGAGGGAGGAGAAAAAGTGGGAGCCAGGAGGAGGAAGAGCCACACAGATGTTTTCTGGGAAGTGCCAGGGGGGACACCTTTCGGGCTCTGGCCCATGTGGGCTCTGTCTCTCCACTTGACTCCGCAGCTTTGTAGCAGAAACGCAGTCGTGGACAATCCCTAATGGAGTGGGTAAGGCCGTTCCTAAAAAAGATTTTATGAAAACAGTGGTGGGTGTTAGAATCGCTGAAGGAGGAACGCACGGACCTAAAGGGGTACAGAATTATGAATTTACTAGAGGCCAGGTGCATGAACTCATGCACATTGAAAGGAAATTAATTAGAAGAAATTTTTTAATATAGATATTCACCCTTTCTCTGTAATACAAGTGTCAACTGAATTCCTGATTGACAATGACAGATGGGATCCACGTGTGCAATTGGCGCCAGCGAGAGCTTTATATATATAGACTAGAGGCCTGGTGCATGAATTTGATCACGGATGGGGTCCCTCTGGGTGGCCGGCAGGGATTGGGCCAAAACCCACGGTCCAACGCCGCCTGCAGGTCCTACCTGCTGCTCCCACTCATCCTGGCTCCACTGTGCCTACTGTGGGCTCATTCCCAATCAGTCCCAATCAAGAGAGGCTTGCACTGCTGCAGCAGTGCTCACCAGCCATGAGCCTTGTGTCTGGCACCCTCCCAATGGTAGTGCCTGTAGGATCAGGCTGAAACTGGCTCTCCGACATCTTCTGAGGGTCCCAGATTGTGAGAGGGCGCAGGCTAGGCTGAGGGACCCCATAGGTGCACCATTGGGCCGGGGAGGGACCGTGGGAGGGGCTCCAGGGTGTGTTCAGCCCATCTTGCTTAGTCCTGATCAATCAGCCGGACCCCAGCAGCAAGCTAACGTACAGGTTGGAGCATCTGCCCTTTGGTGGTCAGTGCATGTCATAGCGACTGATTGACCAGTTGACTGTCTGCCCCCTGGTGGTCAGTGCGCGACATAGTGAGCAGTTGAGCAGCCTCAGCATGGCATTAGCATATTATGCTTTGATTGGTTGTTTGGTTGTTCTGTGGTTCGATCTATTTGCATATTACTCTTTTATTATACAGGATAAACTTGCTTAATTAGACCTGCTTTCTGATGTAGCTAAACTTTTTCCAGCCCAGTGAAGCACCCCAACTTCTCTTTCAGGTAATTGTTAGCAACACAGCAGTAAATATCAACATGAAGCAGATTATTATTGTAGATCACACGGGAGAACAAAGGGTGAAATATGTAACTGCAGCCGTGTTTGACTATATTCTGCAAAGTGTGAAAACATGAAGTCATTTTCAAGGTCCACCATTTCTTACTTCTTTTCAGTCAGGTCAAATTTCTAAACTTACTAAATTTCTGTTTTCTGGCTAATGAAAAGAAAATAGGATTCTACCAAGTCTCCTATCTACCTACTCCAGGACTTCTGTGAGGATCAAATGAGATGAGGCACGGGAAAACGCTTCACAGATATTTGGTTAAAGTGTAAAATGTTTGCACCTGACTATAAAGCAAGTTGTGTTCCTGGGCTGAAGAAACTCCAAGGACGCTAGTTGCTAGGGAGAGGAAGCTGGGCATTGCTAGGTGATGTCATTACCAAGCGCCCACAGCCACTCTTTCTGGGCTGGGCTGGGCTGGGGGCTGCATTTTGCGTCATGGGGCCAAGGGGTCTTGGCAGTGTTGGCTGCCATTTGGTGGGCTGTTGGCTCTGGGGTGGTTGTGGGGCCTGTGTCCCACTTGGGGGAAGCCGAGTGTTGCTTTATTGATGCCAGGTCCATGGTGCCATTTCTTTGTAAATGGCCAGTGCGCGTCATGGCAGCTCCTGCATTAAGCGTTTGCCTCCTGGTGGTCAGCGCATGTCATAGTGACCGGTTGGACTGTTGGAGGGACACTTAGCATATTAGCCTTTTATATTATGAATTTATTAGGTCATCTGGATACCAGATGGGCTGAACCCCAAAATGGCACCAGCACCCACAGGAGTCAGAAATTTTAAAGGACTCCAGGCAGGCTTTTTCTGGGTGGAGAATTCTCTAGGTGGGTCCTGAGGGGAAGGATAATGGTCTTAGCAAGTGGAATGTGATCTAAGCAAAAGGGAATGTTGGCTGTGAAGCGGCCTAAAGGTCAGTGCCCAGGGGAGGGAGTATCGGATCAATCATGTGATCAGACCTGGCAGTGGGCTCGCTTGGGCCCCTGTGCCATAGTGTGTGGACTCCTGGTCTCAGATAATTTGAAAAACCACATACTCCTCACACATTCTTAGCTGACATTGAACATTTAAAAAGTTTATAAATACAAGAGTTCAGAGGACGGCATTTTTGGTACGTGGTACATATGTGTCTATTTTCTTCACGTCCTTGGCGTTGCACAGTTAGCTCGTGCAGTTAATGGAAAATGCCTGCATGTCATTTAAATAGTCAGAGCCGGCATTACTGCCAACCAGTCGGCCAAAGCACGCCTAATATCATTCATTTATTTACATTTATTTATTGTTAATCCTCATTCGAGGATATTTTTCCATTGATTTTTAGAGAGTGGAAGGGAGGGGAGAGACACAGAGAGAGAACATTGGTGTGAGGGAGAGACATCGATTGGTTGCCTCCCCCCTGAGCGCCATCTAGGGCCAGGGATGAGCCTGCAACTGAGATACATGCCCTTGACCTGAATCGAACCTGGAACCCTTCTTTCCACTGTATCCACTGAGCCAAACTGGCTAGGGCCAGACTTCGCTAATTTTAGGAAAAAAGCTGGCTATCCCTGTCCCCCCAAATCAAATGAATACATTACAGCACGTTTCCATGGGAAGTGTCTGGGGTGGGAATTCCCATCTAAAGTAACAGAGGTGGAGGGAGCCTCCCTGGGGGGGATGTGGTCTCCTGGTTCTTCCCTCGGCCGGTCTGTCTGGAAGCAGTGGGTGCCCCATCCTCGCTGGAACCTTACGCCTCGGCCAAGGCTGTAGATCCTGGTCAGTGTGGACGAAGCTCCTCTTCTGTGAGGGGAGAAGGGTGTGCTGAAAGGGGAGGAGCAGGGAACCCACTGGGAAGTGCCCCCTGGTGCCCGCGGGGACCCTGCTGTGGGGTCTCCCTCCTTTGAGCTGAGGTGGGAGGCTGGCAGCCTGAGGTCAGGGCTGCCCATCATGCATCTGTGCTGGAACCCCGAGGGCCAATCTGGGGACCCCAGCATTTCAGGGGTGGTTGGCCGTCTGCTGTGCTTCCGAGGGTCTCCGGGAGGTCTCTTCCCCTGAGCAGCTGGTCCCTGGCGCCTCCCTTCTGAGCTCCTTCCACAGCCGGGAACTCAGCCTTGCCTGTCTGTCTCCCTCTTACTCCTTCCTGCTCCCTGCCTCTGTCTACAGAGACTCCCTCCATCTCCCTCCGTAAGCGAGTGGGCGCCCCTAGGCCGGCCCCAGCCCCTGAAATGCCTGCGGGAGAAGCGGAAGGCTGCCAGGAGAAGGGACTGTCCAGCCAACCTCTGAGCCGGGCCCTGAGCGCCTCTCAGAGCGCTTACTGACAGGGGCTGCCACTGGGAACCCCCTCTGCCCCGGGACGGGCGTGTGTGGCCTGCAGTTCAGGAGTGTCGCTCTCAAGGACCTGGGTGCCGTCCTGTCCTTTGAAATGTCGTCATCCGCCCTGGTCCTGTGGCTCCGTTCTCGGGCGTCATCCCGCGCACCAGAAGGCTGCCAGTTCAGTTCCTGGTCAGGCACAGGCCTGGGTTACGGGCTTGACCCCGCAGGGGTGTGAGCAGGAGGCAGCCCATCGATGTGCTCTCACACGGATTCTTCTCCCTCTCCCTCCCTCTCTCTCACAAAATCAATAAACTATTCTTAACAGAAAATATATAGAGAGATGCAGTGTCAGGAGGGCCGGGCCTCTGCCTCCTCTCACGTGGGAGGCTGGGAGCTGGGCTTCCATCCGTCCAGCTGGCTGACACCAGGCCCAACCCCACCTATGCTCACCGGCCCTTTTTAAACTTTTATTTCAGGGACTCCTGAGCCCTAACATGTCCCCCTCCGTTGCGCACCCTTTAAAACACCCGTCAGCTCTGTGCCAGTCAGAGTGGAGCTGAGGAAAGTCTGTTGATCGCGGACACGTGGGAGCGGGTCTGAGTGTCTCTGAATGAAGTGGGCGGTGCGGCTTTTCCTTCCCCAGCCGCTCACCTGGCGCCCAGTCACGATCTTCCACAGAAACCTGCCATGTGCTCGGTTTGAGCATTTTTCCTTCCGGCGGAGGAGGCTTAGGCGGGCTTGTTAGGACACCAGGCGTCCTGGTCCCTGTCACTGGGCGTGGGGCGGCTTTGGGGAGCTCTTTCCCCTGTCCCCCTCAGTCTTCCCCGCTGTACAGGGGGCATCTAACACGGGTATCAGTAGGGTTTGGGGCAGATGGAGACACTTGAGATCCGGGGGAGTCCCGCCCAGTGTTGACGCCTGGAAGCAGCTGCAACTGGGGTCAACACTCGCTTGGTCTTCGCTCGCTTCCCCAGCACAGCACTGTGGGCAGGGGTGGCTCCCACGGCGCTGCTGAGTGCACGACCCTCAGGGACCATCCTGAGGTCTCCACCGCCTCATCCCTGCTGTCCGAGTGTCCGCTTCCTTGTCCAGAACCCTCCCCGGTCAGCGCAGAAGCAGGTGATCTCGCTCCATGAGCCGCTGCCCAGTCACGACATGGGATCAGCAGCTCCCCCCCAGCGCCCACGCTGTGCCTGGGCCGGGCTCAGCTCCTGGGCCGCCCAGAACCATCCCGGCCCAGCCCTGGGTCCTGAGAGCTCACAGGGGGGTTTCCCCAACTTTGAACTTGCTTCAGGCTCCCAGTGGCCAGCCCTCACCTAGACCTTGTGGGCACTGCCTGTGTTCTTCCCACGGCACCCCCTGCGGCTCTCTGAGCCTTTCAGCACCCACAGGGCCGCTGTCTCCCTCACACCCACAGCTCCTTCCCCCTCCCGTTCTCTCCCCGCCTGTTCTCCGCTCTCCTGGTGGCCTGTTGCCCTGCAAACACCCGCTCCTTCTGTGGTTCCGTTGGAGGGACGCGGGTCTCTCCTGAGTGAAGATTCTTGGGGGGTGTGTCTGTGGCCAGGCCCCTGATGAGGAGTGTGACACCCGTCTCTTGTGCTGCAGGTCACGGAAGCGGTCGTGGCGGGCGGTGTGGCAGTGGGCCTCCTCGGCGTGGGCCTGTTCGTGGCGGCCCTCATCGGGTCCCTGCGGGGCAGACGCGAGTGGGAAGACCAGTGAGGTCAAGGAATCATCCCAGCGGCAACCAGGTGGTCTGGAGAGGCCTTGCTTAGCCAGCGGGGGTGGTTTGGGTTTATTGATTTCACTGTTTTATACTCATTTAGACTAAATTTATAAAAAATATGGTTTTTTTTTGTTTTGTTTTTTAGAAAGAGAGGAAGGTACAGGGAACAGAGAGAAAAATGGATAGGAGAGAGACATCAGTGGCTGCCTCCTGCACACTTTTACTGGGGATCAAGCCTCCGGGAATTGAACCAGACATACCTTGGTTCATGGAACAACACTCAACCACTGAGCCTCGTCAGCCAGAACAGTCAGGCTGCTTTCAATGGAGCTATAAAAGCACAGGAAGATCTAATTGGGGAAATACGGCTGGTGTGAATACTATTAAAGACACAGTTGGGCTCTGTCTTGCACTGAATGTGTGTGTGTCCCCCCCCCCCCCCATTCACGTTGCAGCCCTGACCCCCAATGTGCTGGTGTTCGGAGCTGGGCCTCGGGGAGGTCATGAGGCTCAGAGGAGGTCATGGGGTGGTGGCGAGGGTGCGGGTGGGCATGATGGGGTCCGTGCCCTTACAAGACAGACCAGAGCCCTCTCTGCTCCATGTGAGGACAGAGCGAGAAGGTGGCCATTTGCAAGCCAGGAAGCGGTTCCACCAGGAACTGGATCTGCCAGCACCTTCGCCTTGAACTTGTCCGCTTCCAGGACGGTGAGAAATGAATGTCTGTGCTGAGCCCCAGCCGGGGGGGTGGCCATGGCAGCCGAGCTCAGTGCCGGGCTCTTCCCCAGCCGCCTGAGTGCGTCCCGGCCATTCTCTGCTTTTCCCAGGTTTCCTCTCGGGGGGCGAGGACGGGTGAGGGCGGGAGACACACCTGTGAGGCCAGAGCAGGTCCCATTGGCCGCCGGGGCTCAGCGGCTGGGATTGGGTTGGAGTCTCGGCCATGACTGTGACGCAGCCCCAGTGGCCGAAGCTCCGTTCCTCCTGCCACTCTCTCCTCCTCCTGGTTCTGGAACAATCAGTGCCGTCCTCTCCCCAGCGGCGCTGGTCGCCCGACTCCTCGCTCCCCGGCCTTTCTTTCCGCATCAGCTCAGCAGCCTCCCTCCTCAGTGCCTGCAGCTCCTGGGTTCCCTGCTCCAGTTCCCGAGAGAGATTCTGATTGGCTCAGCTTACTCCTAGCTCAGCCTCCTGATTGGCTGCTGCTGGGTCAGGTGACCACACGGAGCCAATCAGTTCTGACTGATGGGCCCAGTCACATGGTTTGCACCTGACCCTGGAGGCAGAGGCAGTTTCCCTTGGAGGGGACTGTGGGTGAACCAAACTCCATGGCTCCGCACCCCTGGTCCAGGGGCACCCAGGGGAGGGGGCGGAGCTGGCACCACCCTGGGGTCCCTCCAGAGCTGCTGGGAGCCTGGGGCTGGTCCCAGGGGAGATTTCCTGCCTGGAATTAGAGCCCGGAGCTCACGCCTCCCATTAGACCCGAGTCCCCGGATTCCCGCCTCCCACGGCTATGGGGGAGCTTTAGACCCGGAAGCGAGAAAGCCTTCTCCCGTCCCACCCGCTGGGTGCTGGGCCCACAGAGCGGCTGTGCCCTCTGACCCAGAGGCAGCCTGGGAGCGAGGCCCGCATGGACCCTCCCGGACCCGCACGGAGGCGGACATTGCCCCTGGGGTCTGAGCAGGGCCCTGCTGGGCAGCAAGTACAAGTCCTTCTCCTCCGTCAACCCCTGAAGCCCGAGCTCCGTCCCCGCCTGGAGTCTGTGCACCGAGGGCATCGGGCCCCAGCTTTCTCCTGCCGGGAAGGCGCAGCCCAGGGGAGGGGGCGCCCCAGGTCTCCAGTCAGAGTGTCAGGGGCTGTGCTGCCACCACGGAGAGCGGCCATTCAGTGGGGCCACTGGTGGCAGAGGCCAGGCGAGGAAGAGGAGGGAAAGGGTACCCGCCCCGTTAGAGACCACGCCCGGGCACACTAGGTGCTAGCAGAGGGATACGCTGAGGAGGTTATGTTTTATAAAAGACTCAATTTTATTTTTAGATAAATTGTAGGTTTATAAAGAAATGGAGAGGAAGGCACAGAGATTTCCCATATGTCCCCCACCCCCCACTCACACAGAGCCTCCCCCATTATCAGCATCCCTGTCCAGAGCGTGTATTTTTGTTATAACGGATGAACCTACATCGGCACATCGTAATAACCCAAAGACCTAAGTTTAGCCCTAGATTCGCTCTGGGTGTGGTGCGTTCTATGAATCTGGACACGTTATAATGACACGTATCTATCAGTACAGTGTCACACAGGAGTTTCCCTGCCCTCAAAGTGTTGGCGACTCATTTCAATATTCAACCAGGGGCAGCGTGAACCACAGCAGGACCCGGGCCTCACACTCACACCCTCTGTTCCCAGCCTCCTAAGTGCCGTCTGCATTAGGTGGGTTTCGCTTACTATTTGCCATCCATTCTGACCGTTTTCCACTCTGTCAGTGTAGGTGACAGCGCACAGACCCTGGTCAGTGACAAGCAGATTCTTCTGATCATGAGACGGTTCTGTCCTGAATTCACCTCCTCTCTATCTCCCGCCCAAGACTCGCTTCAGGGCACCAGTTCTGAATTTTGTGACCCACAGTTTCCCTGCCCCCTGTCCCTCCACCTCCACATCCAGTCCCCCAGGATCCCCAGTGTCCTTCCCACATGTCCAATCTGTCCATGGCCCTCCTCTGGCCTCAGGGCACAGGATGCCCCTGGGCAGCCACAGCCCCTCCTGACCCTTCCCCACCCACCTGCCCCTCCCTGCCCTCGGCCCCCAGGCTGGCTGAAGGCCTTGCCTTTCCCTCCCCACAGCTCCCTCTGGCCTCTGCTCCTCTGCACCCTCCTTCTCTCTGCCCCCAGTCCCTGCCCCACGCCCATTCCTCCTCTCCTCCCCCCAGACAGACCCCTCCTCTGAGGAGCTGACCTGAAGGCCCAGCCAGGCTCAGCTGACATGCTCAGTGTCTCCAGCCCCGGGACTACCACCTCTCCCGATCATGCTCTGCTGTGGTCCCTGTGCCTGCCTCACCCCTTCTGGGCTTTGAGCTCCATCAGGGGGGTCCTGTGTGCTCGGCCCTCCCTCCTTGCATCTCCTGGGTCCTGAGAGGGGCCTAGTGTGGAACAGGAGGGAAGGACCTGTGGGAGCAGGAGGGCTGGAGGGTCAGGGGACCAGGGCTCAGGCCAGGCAGGCCCAGAGTTGGTGTCCATCTGGGGGAGAACAAGGGCATTTCTCACTCTGAAGGGAATGTTGGATTAAGGGGAGGCCTGGGTACTGTCCCAGGAGCAGGGCAGGGAGCTGGGGCCTGGTCTGGGGGAGGCAGTGGTTCCCAGAGGCAGTGAAGCAGGTGGACTGAGCTCTGGAGGGTGCATGTTTCTTCCCGGAATCGCCCCACTTCTTGTAAGAGCCTTGCCCAGCTGGCTGCTTTCCCTGCAAACTATGCTCTGGGCCGGTCCCTCCCGGGATCCTGTGAGAGTCCGGACACCAGGGCTAATGGGGGCGGGGAGCTGTCCCTGTCTGACCCTGAGAATGGAATGCGCAGCATCAGGCAGACACATGCGTGGCAGGAAGGAGGATCGAGAACAGAGGAGCTGAGGAGGCATGAACCCCAGCAGCAGCTGAGCCCCACGGCTACATGTCCTGCAAGGCACAGGCCCCCACAGCTAAGATTTATCTGGATCAAGACGTCATTGGTGTAGAGGTGGACAGTCTCTGCTCTCAAGCCCTCACTAAGAATACAGAAGAGGAGGCAAAGCTAATGATTCCATAAGCTAATGAGCCCATAACTGGGGTGAAATGGAAACAAAAAATACTCAACTAAGATCAAAAGCAGAAGTCGAAAAAGAAGGGAATATAGAAATCATGGGACAACTAGAAAACAACATAGAGAACAACATGTTTCTAAATAACCCCTGGGTCAAAATGAAGCCCTGAAAAAATGTTAAATTGATATTAACAAATAAATAGACAATAGATAAAAATCCATGCGATGCAGGTACAGCAGCAGTGACTGGGAAATGTGTACCGTAAATGTTCGGGGAGGGGGATTGGGAGCGAGAGGAAGTCCCCGATTACTATTCCAGCTCCACCCCAAGAAACAGGAACGGGGAGGAGAAAAGCAAGGCCAGGGCAAGGAAGGAAATAACAGCGCAGAAGCCAGTGAAGCTGACACACAGACAGAACCGAGAAAATCCAACGAACAAACGCTGGGTCTTTGAAAACATCGCTTATGTCAGCAAACTCCTAAAAAGATGGCAAAGGAACAGAGAGAAGACACTGATTACCAGGATTGGGAAGGGAAGGGAAGCTGTTACTACAGAGCCTGCGGGCACCGGGGGCTCCCAGGGATCCTGTGCACAGCGTTACTCACACTTGACATTCTGGAAGAAATGGGCCAATTTCTTGAAAAAGCACAACGCACACACCTCAGTAAGAAGAGAATCCTCACCTCTCTTCGGGGTGTTTCAGTGGAAAGAACCGCTCAGGTGCTGGTCGTACCCACAGCGGAGGCCTTGAGGGGGACACAGTCAGGAAGGTGGGCGAGAGCCACACCCACAGGCCGGGCCCCGAGGGGGGCAGCGGCGGGAGAGGCGAGACCGCGGCTGCAGAACCACCTTAGCTCGTGGAGCCTGGACACGGGCCTCAGAGGCGGGTGTCCATGGCCCCGCAGCTGCAGTCGGGCCTGCGAGGGGCAGGCACCTCCCGTGGGCGCTTGGACCCACTCAGGGCCTCGGGGCTGGCACAGGGAGGCCCTCACCCCCAGCAGGAGGGCATGAGGGAGGGGACGGCGGGCAGTGGCCCAGGTGACACCCGTGGAAGAGCATGACCTGCAGGCGGGCAGGTGGGCGCCCCGGGCCTCTTAGACGCCTTTATGGGTGAAACTCACTTGGAAACAGGGAGACGCTGCCCAGAGGCCCTTCTGCCTTCCTGGCCGGAGGACCCGTGGTCCCTGGATCCGCAATTTGGGAGCCTGTGTGGCCCAGGGAAGCGGGATCGGGAGTCATGGGGATTATGGGGGTCATGGGGGTCATGTGGGTCATGGGGATCATGGGGGGTGATGGGGGTCATGGGGTGATGGGGTGATGGGGGTCATGGGGTCATAGGGTCTTGGGGGTGATGGGGGTCATGGGGTGATGGGGGTCAAGTGGTCATGGGATGACAGGGGTGATGGGGGTCATGGGGTGATGGGGGTCATGGGGGTCAGGGTGGGAGAGGCGGTGCCTTCCCGCGCCCCTGCACACAGAGCTTCCTGGTGGAGGGAAGGGCTCTGCCAGGTCCCCCGCTGGCTGCCCCCCTCCCGCCTTCAGTGCGGCTCCCCCTCCCGCTCGCCCTGTGGCCTGAGAGCTGAGCAGCCTCCCTGTGGCTCCAGTAAAGCCGCGTGCACAGGGGGCGGGAGGGGTGAGCGCAGCTTAGGTGCTGGTTGCCTGGCCAATAGCCACCTCCCCTGCCCGCTCCACCCCACACGCACAGGCACCTCCACAGCCCTGCCCTTCATTGGGCAGCACCGGCCCCTCCACAGAACTGGCTGAGCCCCGGGGAAGCCCCTGCCCGCTGCCCAGGACGGGTTCCCATGGAAACGGGCGCCGCCCTGCACAGGGAAGCGGGGCCAGGCCGCAGGGGGCTGTGGGTGAGGGTCTCCCCGCTCAGAGGAGACCAGGGAATGAAAGCAGCTCTGATGCCCTTGGGCGGGGCCCAGTGAGAACGTGCCCTGGAGGCTGCTGCCACCACAGCCACCATCGCAGCAGAGCGGGACCCACAGGATGGAGAAGCCTGGGCCCTGGTGCCCGGGAGCTGCTGGGCTGAGCCTGCGCCCCGCCCCCGCCTCCTGTGCCAGGGACAGCGCGGGCCGGGCTGGGGGGCCGCTCTCAGGGGAGCTCTGCTTCTCCCGCCACATGCACCCCGAGGCCACTGATCCCTGGGCTCCCCGAGGGCCAGGCTCCCGCCTGCGGAGGCCTCCCCGTGGGTCCCGCCCCGAAGGCTGCCCGTGGCTCCTGTCCTCGTGGGGCGGGTCTAAGATCAGGGCCCACGCGGGCCTGGGGCTGACCGCTGGGCCGCCCATGCCCCGTCCTGCAGTGGGAGCCCGTGTCCAGGGCAGGGCAGGGGTAAGGCTTCCCTCCGATGCTCACCGCTTCCGGCGGCTCCCGGGCCCAGCCATTCCAGGCCTTGAGGTGGGAAGTCGGGGGCCTGTCCCCTGAGAAATGCTGAGTCCCTTAAACCATTTAGTGGTCAGTCCTTGTGAACAAAAAAGGAAAGTGAAAGTGAAAGCGAAAGTGTCCACTCGAGTATAAAACCTGTTGCCCTAGAAGCAGAAAGCAGACCCTGCCCTGGTCAACAATGGCTTCGGTAAGTCCCCAGCTCTTTCTAGAACCGGCTCTGCAGGGGAGGGCAGCTCCCTGCATTACATGAGGGCCTGGGGCTGTGCTCCTGCTGGTAGCTCCAGGCTGTCTCTAAGGCTTCCATGGAGACCCGTATGTTGTTTAAGTCTCTTTCGCTGCAGGACTGGGAGGTGTTCGGGCAGAGGGAGCCCCGCTCTGGGTCTGGCACCGTGTGGGGTCGGGCGCCATGTGGGAGGATGTGCGGTGTCTGGGCTGTGCCCGCCTGAGCTCGGGAGGAGCTGGAGTGTGGGCTGATGGGGGACCCGGGACTTGGGGAGCAGTGGGTCCCGGCCTGTGGGCCTCAGCTGCTGCTGGGGTTCATGCCTCCTCAGCCCCTCTGTTCTGGCTCCTCCTTCCTCCCAGGCATGTGTCTGCCTGATGCTGCCCATTCGGTTCTCAGCCTCCGACGCGGACAGCTGCCCCCATTAGCCTTGGTGTCCAGACTCACACAGGGTCCCGGGTGGGGCCAGCCCAGTGCCTGGTGTGCAGGGAAAGCAGCCAGCTGGGCAGGGCTCTTACAGAAAATGGGGCGATTCCGGGAAGGCACCTGCACCCTCCAGAGCTCAGTCCACCTGCTTCACTGCTCCTGGGAACCACTGCCTCCCCCAGACCAGGCCCCAGCTCACTGCCCTGCTCCTGGGACAGTGCCCAGGACTCACCTTAATCCAACATTCCCTTCAGAGTGAGGAATGCCCTTGTTCTCTCCCAGATGGACACCAACTCTGGGCCTGCCTGGCCTGAGCCCTGGTCCCCTGGCCCTCCAGCCCTCCTGCCCCCACAGGTCCTTCCCTCCTGTTCCACACCAGGCCCCTCTCAGGACCCAGGAGGTGCAGGGACGGGGGGCTGAGCACACAGGATCCCCCTGATGGAGCCCAAAGCCCAGAGGGGGTGAGACAGGCACAGGGACCACAGCAGAGCATGACCACGTGGGGGGAGGTGGCGGTCCCAGGGGCTGGGACCCTGAGCCTGGCAGCTGAGCCAGGGTGGGCCTTCAGGGCGGCTCCTCAGAGGAGGGGTCTGTCTGGGGGGAGGAGAGGAGGAGTGGGCGTGGGGCAGGGACTGGATGCAGAGAGAAGGGGGGTGCAGAGGAGCAGAGGCCAGAGGGAGCTGTGGGGAGGGAAAGGCAAGGCCTTCAGCCAGCCCGGGGGGCCGAGGGCAGGGAGGGGGAGGAGGGGGAGGAAGGGTTAGGAGCGGCTGTGGCTGCCCAGGGTCATCCTGTGCCCTGAGGCCAGAGGACGGTCATGGACAGATGGGACATGTGGGAAGGACACAGTGGGTTCTGGGGACTGGATGTGGAGGTGAAGGGACAGAAGGCAGGGAACCTTGGCAGGAAACTGTGGGTCACAAAATCCAGAACTGGGTGCCCTGACCGGAGTCATGGGCGGGAGATGGACGAGGAGGTGAATCAGGAGAAGCGTCCAGGGTGAGTGTGGGCTGCTGGGCACCGGCTTGGAATGGGGCAAAGGAAGCGGAGCCCTGGCCTCTGGCTGGGCCGCCTGGGCTGAGCGCTGCAGGAGGTTCCTCATTGGCAGAGGTCAGACACAGAGACACAGAAAAGCTGAAAACTTCTCTAGTCATGAAGCAGAGGTGCCCTGGGCGGGCACGGAGGAGCAGGACGGAGGAGGTAACAGGACTAGGAAGGGAAAGGGCAGGGAGACCCTGTGCAGCCACTGCCAGCTGAGTGTCCCTCATGGGCGACCCTTTAACCTCTGGAGTTCTTCCTAGACGTCATAACGTGGGTTTTTGGGAGACCCGCAATGAATCTTGCAGGGTATTTGTTATATTTATAATACAGCATTAATGCTCACACTAATACTATAGCATTAGTTCTCACAGTGATGCTGCAGCATTAATTCTCATAGTAATGCTACAATATTAATGCTCATAGTAATGCTACAGTATTGGTTCTCACAGTGATGCTGCAGTATTAATCCTCACAGTGATGCTGCAGTATTAATCCTCACAGTGATGCTGCAGTATTGATTCTCACAGTGATGCTGCAGTATTGATTCTCACAGTGATGCTGCAGTATTAATCCTCACGGTGATGCTGCAGTATTAATCCTCACAGTGATGCTGCAGTATTGATTCTCAGAGTAATGCTCCATATTGGTTGTCACAGAAATGCTGCGGTATTGATTCTCACAGTGATGCTGCAGTATTGATTCTCACAGTAATGCTGCAGTATTGATTCTCACAGTAATGCTAAAGTATTACTTCTCACCGTAATGCTACAGTATTAATTCCCACAGTAATGTTGCAGTATTCGCTCTCACAGTAATGCTGTAGTATTGATTCTCACAGTAATGCTGCAGTATTGATTCTCACAGTGATGCTGCGGTATTGATTCTCACAGTGATGCTGCAGTATTGATTCTCACAGTAATGCTAAAGTATTACTTCTCACCGTAATGCTACAGTATTAATTCCCACAGTAATGTTGCAGTATTCGCTCTCACAGTAATGCTGTAGTATTGATTCTCACAGTAATGCTGCAGTATTGGTTCTCACAGTGATGCTGCAGTACTGGTTCTCACAATCATGCTGCAGTATTGGTTCTGACAGTAATACTACAGTATTGGTTCTTGCTGGAGGCTAGGACCAGCAGGTCATAATAAATCCGAAAAGTCCTCAAAAGGCTGATGGACTATTGATATTCAGCAGGGCTGAAAATCTGCATATTGTTCCCTGCTGCTGGATTAACAGCTGAAGGCAATTCTCTTAACCTGATAATCCTTTATTGTTTACCAAACCTTACCTTTGATATGTGTGTCTGCTTTGCTAAAGGGCAAAATCCTATATAATAAAAGCATAATATGCAAATTGAATGACCAGTTGCTATGACGTTCACTGACCACCAGGGGGGCAGGCACTCAACTCAGGAGCTGCCCCCAGCCCTCAGGCCCCAGGCCAGCCAAGGCGGGTGCCACCAGGGGGCCCCCAATTGCCCCACCGGTAGCCCCACAGATAGGCCCTAATTGCCAGCCAGGCCTAGGGACCCTCCCCATGCACGAATTTTGTGCACTGGGCCTCTAGTCTATACTAATAAAAGAGAAATATGTAAATTGACCATACATCTGCAATGGCCAAGCCAATCATGAGTGAGTATGCAAATTAATCTGACAAAGATGGCGGGCCTATGGCCAGACAGAGAGCTGAGTGGGAGAGCGGGCCGAGAGCGGGTGGCTTGGGGGGCTTGGCTCTCTTGGTCACTCCCAGCAACTGAGGGAGCCAAGCCCCCCAATTAATGAAAACCTTGTTTGCTCTTTCTAGTAGCTTGGTTGCATTCTTTCCCGCAAATCCTTCAAGCTTCTGTAGCTTTCTCCTTATGTCTGGCTGAGCCTGACTAAGGAAGGCTGCATTGACCATAGTTTGATTCCCTGAGGCCTCTGGGTCAAAGGGAGTGTAAACTCGATATGCTTCACGGTGTCTCTCATAAAAGGCTGCCAGACTTTCATCAGGCCTCTGGAAACCCTCAGAGGTCTTGGCCGTATTAGTGGGCTTCTTGGCCTCAGCCCGGAGCTCCTGGAGGAAGGCCAGTCAATATCTCTCTAACCTGGCCCTCCCATCCTCCGAATTCGGGTCCCATCTGGGTTCCACATCTGGGAGCCTCCCTGGCTCATCTGTCTGTGTCTAGTGTCCCTGGCGGGGCCTGGGTCTGGAGCCATTTCCAAGCTTCTGTTATTATTCTCATCACTCCTCAGTGTTAAAGAGCATGAGAAGGAGTTGCTTGCAGTCGACCCAAGTGGTCTTCTGGGTCTGAAAGATTAGCTTGAAGTTTTTCAGAATAAGTGAGAATGTGATGCCCCCAATTTAAGATATCGGTCATAGTGAAAGGCTGGTAGTAAAAGACTGATTCCCCCTCTTGTGGGGTCCTGTTTTCTCCAATTATATGAGGACCCTGCATTTCTTGGAAAGGCATCTAGAAAGCCAGGAGTGGTTTGGGTCCCCGATCAGCTGAGCGCAAACGTCGTCCAACTGACTGTAGAGTCCAGTTGAGGGGAGATGAAAGGAGGTGGTGTATCTAAGCTTCCCTGGCTAGGCTTAAGGGCCACTGGGTACTGCTTGAGGCACATATGGAGGTGGCAGAACTGGCAGGGCTTCCTCATGGGGTTCCTGCAGAATAGGAGGCTTATTCCCCTTCTGAGGGTCCTGCCCTTTTTCCTTATATACACAAAACCAGATCCAAAGCATCTTAAGCTCTGCTATTTCTAGCCACTGGTCAATATAAGGGAACTGGTTGGGATGACCTGGGTCTCCGGTGATAATTCTGTGAACATTCCTGATCATGGGGACATCCAATGTGCCCTCTGGTGGCCATCCTACTCCAAAAGATGGCCAGTCTATTTCACACATCCTTTTTAACTCCCAGGGGACTAGTTTTACTCCGTAGTCCCCAAGAAACCCCTTTTTAAACTTCCTTAACATACACTCTAAGACCGTGGAGTTTGAGGAGGAGGTATTACCCATGTTGCAGGGAGGAACCAGGTTGCCTCCTCTTTAAAAAATACCCGAATAAAAGAACTAATAAAAATAAGGCTTATTTTCTAACCTCATTTGTCCTTGGGTGTGGACAGCAAATGACACTAATCAGATTTCTATCAGTCTCCCTGAATACATTGACATAAATTATTTAACCTCTGTTTAGGGAGGCAAATGCAAATCATTTACTCCCAAGTGTCCCTGGTTTAGGGAAGACAGGATTTACAAGATGGCTCCAATGTCCTTGATTTAGGGAAGACAGGATTTAAGGACTTAGGGAAGACAGGATTTCTGCTCAGTTTCCCTATTCTACTTGTCCCAGCTTACTGGCCTGTCATCCATTCAACTTTCAACATTTCTCTTTACCTTCCTCCATTACACCAAAGCCATACTTTCCAGTTAGTTAGAACTCAGCTTTAATTTTTAGGTGACATGTAAATAATTAACATTCCTCAGATTAGCAATACATTAATATTTTTTTAAGAGACACAAACAGAAATTTCACTAGCTAAACAATTTTAAACAAACAACAAAGACACATATTTAAACAATAAAGACAGATAACATTCCCCATTTAAAACTCTGAATCACCACGGAAACTCGGGGGAGGTTTAGAAGGTTTTTTTTTTAAAAAACAAAACAGAAACAAACATGAAAACACTTTTACACCGGCACGTGCCACATTTACACCACAGAATACCACCAAATCACTTTCAATGGTGCAGAGATACAGAACAAGCCCCTGAACAGAGGCAGTAGAAAACTGCCTAGGAATGCTTCTCTCCTACCCTTTTCAAAGGCAGGCCAGACTCGGACCCTTTTCAAAATTTTCCAACATGCAATTGAGAACAGTGGGTTTACTTTGTCCCAACCCCATGATGATCGGTGGCGAGAGACAGACAAGGGTGCAGGGAAATTAACTAAAAGCCTGGAGGGTCTCCTTAAAGAAAAGATCCTTAATTCAGCACAGGCAGGAGGCAGGGCCTATAAAATCTCTCTGCCCTGCGGAGCTGTGAGCCATGCCTCTGAAAGTCCCAGTCAGACAAGAAAAGCCACAAATACCTTTAAATCTACCCCAGAATTCCAAAATTTCAACCTAACACAGCAAAATCACAGAGAAAACCAAAGTCCCTAGTATACAAACATAGACAGAAATTTTTACTAAGTGGGCTGATTCTTCCCGTGATAGAGAGCAAACGACTCTGAGAAAACTAACTCAACAGCACTGCTTGAGACTTTTACAGACCATCACGGGTTCAGCCTTCAGCAAATCAAAAGTTTAACGAGATGAGCGAATAGAAAATCAAAGTAGCTTTTGCTTTCACACAGACCAGTTAATCAGCAGATAATTATGCCAAGACAGACAAACATCCGTACTCACAATCTCTCAGACTAGCCCAGACTGGAGCTGAGTAGATAATGCCCAACTCCCCAGATGGGCATGGGGGCACTCCTGGCACCCATGCCCCAGACCAGAATTCTCAACCAACGTCTCAGTGAGAACCTACTGGAGGAGTTAAGGCTGCGTCCAGCCTCCCTTCTTGGTAGCAAATTGGCTAGTCCCACACACAAACAAACAGAAGAGTGAACCCATAAATCCTTAATTGAATCTGAATTCACTCACTTCCGGAGTCCTGATTCCTGATTTACCTGATGAAGTCTGATGACTTCCGGGGAGGTAATCAAGCTCCCCCTTCCACTCACTTGGAGTGGGCCTGACTGACTGGGGCCCCTACCTTACAGATTCTGTCAACAGGTCCAGAGGTGTCAGTCCACTTTCTCCAGATGCTGGCCGGGTCCTGGGCTGAAGTCCGGGAGTGCCTGGAGTTGCCCCCAGTTCAATTCTACTAAAATCAGCAGCGGGCGCCTTCCGGAGGCCTGTCCTGGGCCCCCGGGCCCCAAACCCCATGCACTCATGGAAGGCAAGAGCCAAACGTAGTTAGCTTCCCAGGTCAGGGGACCATATGTTACAGAAGACCAAAGAAATACCAAGTATGATTCCTAGAGAAAGGGAGGGACCCTGTTTATTAACACTAGTGGACTCCGGGAATAATTTCCAAATCAGAGTAAAGAAACACGCAGAGGGCTTCACTTTTTATAACCTTCTGGAGCCTTTGTCTTGCAGATATGGTTCTGCCCCCTTTCGTGGGCTTACAGGAAGCCCCCCAGGTGTTGAGGTCCCCAGGCCATATCCAATTATCTGTCCTGGGGCCAGCGATAATGACCTTCGCCCCCCTCCCCCGTGCCCCCTTCCTCCAACCCAGGGCAGTGCATTGTTCACAGTTTTTATGGCCTGACACACCTTGCAAGACCAGTTTCCTTCTGAAAATAAGTGGTAAACTGCCATTTTCTAGAGCATTTTTTTTAATCTGATGAGATTTAGCTTCTCAGCAATTGTTATCAGTTTGGATGAAATAAACTCATAAAAATTCTTACAAGTTTGAATGTTTCTTACACTGACACACTGTATAGAGAAATCTCTAGGCCCAAATGGCATCACTTGTGCTAAAATCCCATGATACCAACCTTAGATTTAATACCTGATTTGATTGTAGTCTCAACTTCTTCTGGAAATTAAATCTTAATCAACCTATTTGGAATTTTCTGATTGGGCACCGGTAAAGTAATCTGTCCTGTAGGCTCCTTCCCCGACCTCCTCCCCATAGAAAAAAGAGGCAACCTGCATGACAAAAAGCCTTGCTGTTCCCTTTCCCCCAAACCCAGGTCCTGATCTAAAAAATAATCCTTTCTTTTCTTTGGTGAAGAGCTCTCTTGCCCTACCCTTTTCCCTATAAAACACCTTTCATTTTGTACAATCCCTCAGAGTGCTGTGGACGAAAAGGGCTAAATGCTAACCTGACAAGCTCAGGGGTGACCTGCATGGCAATCTTGCCAACTCAGAGACCTAAAGTAACCCCAAAGGATGGTCTGAAATTAAACTTTAACTAAAAGCAGTTATGGTGGGTAGTCACCGCCTAGGCTGGTATCTTCACTGACAAGGTCAACCTTTACCTTAACTGAGCCTGTCTGTCTTTCTGCATCTCTGATAACATGTCCTTGAAATGCCTGGGTAACTTGTAACTTCCCCTTTTCTGGACCCCTCAGGGTACAACCAAATGTGCCTGGGCGCCAGGACAGAGACCACAGATTCCTTCATTGTTGTTGTTATCATGTTAATTGTTGACTGTTAACTATCCTGCACCCACCTAAGTATGTGTCTATCTTTTACTTTTTATCCAATCCCAGAGGATTCCCCATTTTGCTTTCTCCCACCTCCCTAATTTATCACCAGTGGATTTCTTGTAACCTTCCCATATCCCCTCCTTTGATTACACGTATAAAATTAGATGAAAAACCGCCATTCTCTGGAGCATTGTTCCAGTCCATTTAGATTCTGCTTCCCGGCAATTGTTGACAGCTTGGCTCAGATAAATTCACAAAAATCCTTACAGGTTTGAATGTTTTTATGTTAACATTGCCCTTGTACTTGCTGGATGAGATGTTGCCCCATTCATAAATTCCTTAATAAAGCAAGTAGATCTTCAAATTTACAAGGTTGAATTTTATTTTTTAACAAATGCAAAGGGCAATGTGTTAGGGTTCTTCAGAGTAAAAGAACCAATAGGATACAGATATGGATACAGATATGGATATATAAGATTTATTACATGAATTGGCTCACATGCTTATGGAGGCCGAGAAGTCTTACAATCTGTCATTTGCAAGCAGTGGACCAGAAAAGCCAGTGGTGTAATTTGTTGAGAGGCTAAAGGACTGCAAATAAGGTGTTAAGGCCATTGGTGTCAACACTGGAGTTCAAAGCCTTGAGAAACAGGAACTATGATGTCCAAGGGCATCACAGATGGACATCCCCGCTCAAGAAGAGACAGTTAGTCTTTTCTCCACATTTTTGTTCTGTTTGGACCCTCAATGGATTGGATGATGCCTGCCCACACTGGTGAGTCACCTTCTTTACTCAGTCTCCTAATTTAAATGCTAATTTCTTCTGGAAACAACCTCAGAGCTCACGGTGTAAATACAAATGTCCAATAAACATAGACATGTAAAAAAGATCCCATGCTATTACTACCATGTTGACAAATATTTAAAAGGATGTTGAGCAATTGTGACTCTGGTGTACTGCCAAGGGAAACTTAATTGTGCATTCTTTAAGAAAGTTGAAGAAGGTCATACTGCTACCAGAGAGCTGCTTGCATTGGAGGGGGCTCTCCCACTGCCTTGGCTCTTGTCATGCTTTTGAGAAAGAATTCAGATGAGTGACCAAAAGCAGTGTTGAAGCAAAGCAAGAACATTTATTAAAAATACACTTGGCATAAAGCACAAGCGAGCAACTCAGCTAGTCTCAGTGCCCTGCCTAGTGGGGGTTCAAGGGTTTTGTATTTTCCACTTCTTATAGGTTTCAAGATTCCCCTGCTGGATATCGTGGGCAGGAGACTAGATTTCCAGATCCCCCTTTTACCTTGTTGTGGCTTTCCTCCAAGTTTATGAGAACAATTGGCAATTTTATCTTGGCAAGTCCCAAGATTGCTGACTTCTTCATTCAGGGGGTGAGAAAAATTCCCTCTTTCCCTACCCACTTCTTCTCCTTCTGCCCTAGCAGCCATCTATCCTGCCTAACAATACCATACAACCCAACAACTCTGGTTTGTGACCCTTTAGTCAGTGATAACTTTAGTTTAGTCGGTCACAGTCAGTATGTTAGAAAAAATAAAGAACAGAATTTATCAGAGTGTATCTCATCTAGATTTTGGTAAGACTTTTATTAATATGCCTGAAGTCTCTATATATCCTGGTTCCTTATAAAATGTATTTCTTACCGTGGATCTTGGTTAAAAAGGTGGAACAGCCTCTGCTTAGAGAAGACTCCAGGTGCACTAGGAGGCTGTGTGAGGATGCTCATGGCAACTTTGTCTGTAATGCAACACCCTGGGAACACCCCAATGTGCACTGACAGGAGAGGATGATTAAACTGTGCTGCATTCCACATAATGGGAATGAACACAAATCCACAAGGAACCTAATATTGGGCAAACATCATCAAGTTGTGCAACGTAAGACACTTGATTCTGATTTTACCACATTCAAAAAATGCAAACGAAATATGTATATGTTGTTTAAGGGACACATTTATACGCAGGAAATGTTTTCTAAGAGCAAGACAATCATAGACACAAAATTCAGGAAATTGGCTACAACTCCCCATGCCACACAATGAGGATGCGACGGGCCCTCCCCACTCCCCTCACCCCTTTGTCCAGGATGTTACAGCCACAGGGGGTGTCAGTGAGAGACTCATATTTGGGGCTTTGGTTGGGGTAGGTTGCTGTTGTCTAAGAAAGCGGCCTCTCCACACCCAGGCAGTGGTAAATTTGGGTTTCCATTTGGTCTGGGCTGTGTTTCTGAACTGGGGGAAGGGGAAGGGCAAGGAGCGAGCGGGCACCCTGTTCCCAGTGTGGGGCATGCGCCTCTGATGACACGTTTTGTCTGGTTCCATCTGTTAGAGGTTGCTGGGATTGTTGGTGTGCTCTGGTCATGGTCAGTCCCCGTGTTCGGGTCTCCTTGGAGCTCCTCCCTCCTCGGTCTCTCCATCCCTCCTCACCCCACACCCCCCTGACCCTGCTGTTCCTCTCTCCTCTTCTCTGGGCCCTGAGACTTGGTGACTGATGACCGTGACGCTGACTGTGGCCACCACCGAATCCTTCTGATTAGTCATGTGGACATTAATTGATCTCTGGCTGATTTTCAGGCCTGCTTGTTTACCTGACCTGTACCTTGGCCCTGCTTTGAACAAACAATAGATAAGATTTTGTGTGATCTTTGATTTGCATTTTTATTTTATTTTATTATTATTATTTTTTTAAATCTTTTTTAAAAATATATTTTATTGATTTTTTACAGAGAGGAAGGGAAAGGGATAGAGAGTTAGAAACATCGATGAGAGATAAGCATCGATCAGCTGCCTCCTGCACACCCACTACTGAGGATGTGCCTGCAACCAAGGTACATGCCCTTGACCGGAATTGAACCTGGGACCTTTCAGTCCACAGGCTGACGCTCTATCCACTGAGCCAAACCGGTTACGGCTGCATTTTTATTTAAAAAAAAAAAAAGTATTTCTTTTTTTTTTTTTAATATATTTTTTATTGATTAAGATATTACATATGTGTCCTTGTCCCCACGTTACCCTCTACCCCCCCGCCCCCCGCTCATGCCCTCACCCCCCTGTTGTCCATGTCCATTGGTTAGGCCTATATGCTTGCATATAAGTCCTTTGGTTGATCTTTCCCCCTTACCCCCACCCTCCCCTACCTTCCCTTCAAGGCCCAACAGTCCAATCAATGCCTCTCCGTCTCTGGATCAGTCCTTGTTCATCAGTTTATGTTGTTCATTGTATTCCACAAATGAGTGAGATCCTGTGGTATTTATCCGCTCTCCAGTTCCATCCATGCTGTGGCAAATGGTAAGAGTTCCTTTTTCTTCTTCCTCTTCTTAAAGAATACCTTTCAGCATTTCGTATAATGCTGGTTTGGTGGTGATGAACTCCTTTAGCTTTTTCTTATCCGTGAAGCTCTTTATCTGACCTTCTATTCTGAATGATAGCTTTGCTGGATAAAGTAATCTTGGTTGCAGGTTCTTGCTATTCATCACTTTGAATATTTCTTGCCACTCTCTTCTGGCCTGCATGGTTTCTGTTGAGAAATCAGCTGACAGTCGTATGGGTACTCCCTTGTAGGTAACTGACTGTCTTTCTCTTGCTGCTTTTAAGATTCTCTCTTTATCTTTTGCTCTTGGCATTTTAATGATGATGTGTCTTGGTGTGGTCCTCTTTGGATTCCTTTTGTTTGGGGTTCTCTGCGCTTCCTGGACTTGTAAGTCCATTTCTTTCACCAGGTAGGGGAAGTTTTCTGTCATTATTTCTTCAAAAAGGTTTTCAATATCTTGCCCTCTCTCTTCTTCTGGTACCCCTATAATTCTGATGTTGGTACGCTTGAAGTTGTCCCAGAGGTTCCTTACACTATCTTCATATTTTTGGAATCTCTTTTCTTTTTTCTTTTTCGGTTGGGTATTTTTTGTTTCTTTGTATTTCAAATCTTTGACTTGATTCTTGGGATCCTCTTGTCTGCTGTTGGATCTCTGTAAATTATTCTTTATTTCAGTCAGTGTATGCTTAATTTCTAGTTGGTCCTTTTTCATGTCCTCCATGGTCTCACTATACTTATTGAGGGATTCATTAAATTTATCGGCGGTTTCCATAAAATTCTTGAAAAACCTTATAAACGTGGCCTTGAACTCTATATCCAGTCGTTTGCTTTCCTCCATTTCTGCCATTTGTGACCTGTTTCTTTGTCTCCGCATTTTGGCTGCTTCTCTGTGTTGATAGAGTGGCCCTGCGCGCCAGGTGTCCTGTAGGGCCCAGTGGCTCAGCCTCCCCAGTTACCTGGGGTGGACACTCTTGGTGCACTCTTGGTGCCTTGGTTGTTGTAGGATCACTGGGAGGAATTGACCTCCAGGCCAATTGGCTGTGAGAATCAGCTGTGTCTGAAGTGGGAGAACTTCTGTGCTGAAGACACCCTTCTGGGGCAAGACTTGCTTCAGTGGGGCTTTGGTGCTCACTGAGTCTGCTCCCTGAGTGTGTCCCTTATGGATCTGAGGGGTTGTAATCTGGATGGTCCCCCTCTGACCACTGGGTACAGTGGCTCCTGGATCTAAGGAGGTACTAATTCAGCCTCTGCCTGAGGCCACACAGCAGGAGCCACGAAGAGGCTCAGCTGTGAAGCAATGCAAGCCGCTGCGGGGCCTTGGGCCTTCTCTTAGAAGTTCCGGGTCTGCTTGGCTCGGCTGCAGTTAGGTGCATTCACATGCAAAAGCCTCTGCCGCAGCCTGGGTGGGGTGGGGTCTCAGGGAATCAAAGGGCGGAGCAAGGAGCTATGGCTGATTCTCCGCCCGGAAACGCGAGTCTCAGTGACCCGATAATTGCTGAAGCACCTCTGAGGGAAAGCCGCCCTCAAGTTCGCCCGCTGCCCGACAGACCAGCTTCTCCTCGTATGAGTCCTGGGTCCCCAGAGACTTCCCAGAACCGGAGTTCAGAGCAGTTGGGAGCTTGTGATTCAAAAAGACAGCCGCGTCCTCAGGTGCCACCCCCTTTCTGCCTGCGCGCGAGCCGCCGTACCTCTGCACTTCACCTCCGCAGCTCCTCTGGCTCTCAGCGTGCTTTTCTTTCCTTCTAGTTGTAGAATTTACACTCAGCCAGCCGTCCTGTTGTTCTGGATGATGTCTGCTCTGTCCTTTGCCGTATTTTTCAATTGTTGTGGGAGGCGGCAATTTCCCGGTGTTTATCTATGCCGCCATCTTAGTTCCGGTCCCAAAAATGTATTTATTAGAAGCATGGTAATACATGCTAAACCTAAATGTGGAGAACATGACCCTCCTCTCACTAAATCATTACCTGACACGTGACCTGGACACATGTCTCAGAGAGGAGCCCATGACGTGGCTTTAAGTACAGGTGTTTGTGTTCCTGGGCTGGGTCAGAGGGAAAACGAAACTCTTGATCACAGAAGTCTGGGCCTGAGGCAGCAGCACACAGACACAGCTGCACAGGAGGATGGCTCCGGTAAGTCCCCAGAAAGCTTTTAATTCAAACACCGCAATCCTGTTAGTGGAGATGATGTGGGTCTCCTTGCTGGGCTGCAGCGCTGGCACCGAGGGGCACGGGGCCTGCTGAGGCCAGAGGGTCCGCTACCTGGGGTGGGAGGGCTCCCCAGAGCTTCCTGAGGAGGCAGGAGTGGTGGGCTCAGGGCGGGCAGCCTCTGCCCACTGCCCAGTCCCACCTCCTCAGTCACACTGTCCTGCGTGGCTGGGAGGAGCTGGGAGGGAGGGACCAGGAGAACGGCTCCCAGCGGTGTGGGGCCGAGGCGGGGACTGCAGGAAGAGTTCTTATCCATCTTTCATCTCCAAGCAGCTCACCTGTTCCCTCTGCTTTTCTTTCCATCCCTCTCTTCCCTTTCGATATGTAGCTCGCTCCTTCTGGCTCCATAACAGTCACATTTCCAAATGCTCGCTGCATCCTGACACCATGCAAAAGGCTTTTATTTAATATCTGCTACACATATGTGAGCACATTTTCCTTGTTAACTGCCCCCCCCCCCAAACCCAAATGGAAACCTAACATTGAGGCTAAAGTGCACTGCACCACCCCCGGTCACACAGTCCCTTCTCTGTGCGGCTCCGTCTGTGTCCTGCCAGGGGTTTTCTAGTCCTTTGCATATAGAAGTGTAGCCACCATTTAAGTGTTGTTTTGTGGCTTTGGGTTTTGCTGTCATTCTTAACTTGGTTGTCTGGGTACAGTTCACTTAGGAAATGATTGAATGTTTTCCTTTATTTACCAGCTTTTGAAATAATATGGTGATTCTTTTGTATCCTCCAAAGGTAACCAATGCATTTTTAAAAATGTCATTATGAACACACTAGAGGCCTGGTGCCCGAATTCATGCACCAGTTGGGTTCCTTGGCCTTCCCTGCGGGATCAGGAAAAAACTGGCTCTCCGACTCCCCCGAGGGGTCCCGGATTGTGAGAGGGTGCAGGCCAGGCTGAGGGACCCACTGGTGCACAATTGGGGCCAGGAAGGGATGTGGTCAGTTTGCCAGCCGGGGAGGGACCATGCGAGGGCTCCAGGGTGTGTCTGGCTTATCTCCCTCAGTCCCCATCAGCCAGACCCCAGCAGCAAGCTTACCTACCGGTCGAAGCATCTTCCCCCTGGTGGTCAGTGCATGTCATAGGGACTGGTCTACCATTCGACTGTCTGCTCCTTGGTGATCAGTGCATGTCATAGCGAGCAGTTGAGGGGCCTTTGCATATCATTAACATATTATGCTTTGATTGGTTGATGGGATGACTGGACAACCAGACACTTAGCATATTAGGCTTTTATTATATAGGATTGATATCATTATTCACATATCTGATGTGTTTCATTTTGATGCTCAAATTGTTCCATCTTTGGTCAAGTGGACCCATGATGCCTCTAGTCAAAAGCTTTTCTCTTAACCATGTCTCCCCAGCAGACTTCCGGTTGGCAGTCACCCTCACTTCACCCAGCAACAGCGACCCACCCTGGTCATGATGGTCAGGCCCTGTGACCCCGCTCAGCTGAGTCAGGGGAGGAGAAGTGCTAGCTGACCAAAGAGCAATCCTAAAGTAGAACTTTTGTGATAAGGGCGTGTCTCGCATTCCCCGTGGGATGAGGGCAACATACTTCCTGCTCATGCAAACTGCAGATGCGCACTGCCCTGTCACCAACTCCAGTCACACCCTGGGGTCCCCAGCTGGATCTTGGCCTGGCGCCCAGACTTCAGTGGCCCCTGCCCGCCTGGGATGCTCTGGGATTTTAAGGGCGCAGCGTTGGTAACATGCAGACTAGGTTTGATCTTTCTCTCTATTCACTGGGTAAGGATCTTTGCATGTTACCTAACCTTCCTGAGACTCAGTCTTCTCATCTGTCAAATGGGGTCATGACAGTTTGTGGTCAAAGGAGTGATGGATATGAAATGTGGGCATGTTGAGCACCGTGTCTGGCTGTGCAGGTCGGGGCTCTATCACTCAGAATCACTCAGGCCCGGCGCAAGGTGGGCGGCTCTTTATGGGGCATTTGAGACTTCCTGGGAGTCATATACTCACTCACTGACACCAACATGCTCTGGCATAACATGTGCCCATGCCCATGTCTGCCCACCTCTCGGCCACACCCCCGTGCTGCACAGCTGCCCACACCTCCCCTCCGGACACCCTGTCCATCTCTTCTTTGTCCCCCAAAGAGCTCACTTCCAGCTCAGCAGCCCCAGTAAAGGAGGGACTTCCCATCTGTGCGAGGAGAGCGCCCTCTTCCGTTTCCTGCAGGAGATGATCAGAGGGAGCTTGCAGGCTGGGCTGGGGCTCCTTACAGGTCAGGTTCTAGAATGTTCCCTGTGAGGACTAACCTCAGTCTGTCTCTGGTTTTTCAGTCACAGGCCGAACTGAAACCTGGCGACCTGATTGAGATTTTCCACATTGCCTACGAACACTGGGCCCTCTATGTGGGTGATGGCTACGTGGTGCACCTGGCTCTTCCAGGTGAGGCTGGTTCTCCGCTGAAGCTCAGGGCAGAGGTGGGAGTGTCAGCGGCTGCACACTCGTGCGCTGTTCTCACCCAGTGCCCGGATGGTGGGCTCCCCCTGGCCATTGGCTGCATGAGGTTCCCTGGTAGGTCTGCAGCCGCTCCTCTTCCTCAGCAGCGAGTTCGTGGAGGACGGACTGTTGGCTTTTATTCCAGGTGATACTGGGGCTCACTTCCAGCCAACCCACTGTCCCAGGGAAGCACCCCGTTGTGTGTGCTCCATGTTCTGGGGGCAGATGAGTAGGACACAGCGTAGAGCAGGCTCAGAGGCATGGAAGGAGCGAGGGCCTCTCAGCAGCACCCGTTTGGGGTCCTGGGGCCTCCGCTTGCGGAGCTGGTACTTGCCTGTGTGACTTGCCCCCTAAGCTCAGCTGCACCCTCTGTAGAGCAATGAGAACCCACCTCCTGGTCGTGCAGGGTGGGATGCAGGACAGCACGGGGGGCGGAAGGGTGGGGCCTGGCGGGTGCTGGGCCAACCTCCCTTCCCTCCCAGAGCTTCGTGGCATTAAAGCAAAGGCCCAAAGCCTGGGAACCACCAACAGCAGGGAACGGGCCAAATAAAATCGGTGCCTGCATTTCATGGCAGACGGTGCCACCGTTACAAGCAGCTGTACAGCAGGTGTGGGCACACACATGTGAATTTTAAAGCCAAGTGCAGGCTTTAAAAAATTAGGCTTATTGGGGAATAACTTACTGTTTTATGTTTTTGTTAATCCTCATCTGAGGATATTTTTTCCATTGATTTTTAGAGAAGGGAGAGGGGGAGAGAGAGAGAGAGAGAGCAAGAGAGAGCGAGAGAGAGAGAGAGAGAGAGAGAGAGAAACATCAGTGTGAGAAACATCTCGCCCTCTCTGTGTACAAGATGATGCTCCAACCTACTGAGCCACATTGGCCAGGGTCAAATGCTCTTTAATAAGAAAATAAGAACTGGTGAACTAAAGAGTACACACACACACACACACACATACACACACTCACACACACAGCCAGTGAATGTAGAAGCTGGTCATTGGATGAACTGGCTGTTCAGAGATTGACGTCATACCAACAGGCTTTCTGTGAGCCCAGCTCCAACCGGCAGGTCCACTGGCTCCTCCCTGAGGGCTCCAGGGCCCATCACTCACCTTCTCCTGTCAACTTTCCCAGAAGCCTGGGTGAGGCAGGAGGCGGGCGTCCTGTTAGGGGCAAATCTGAGAATTCAGAGCTGGGAGAGTGTGGCCACCACCTGACCCAGGCCCTTCCATCTGTAAGTGATGACAGCCCCTGAGAGGAGAAGGACTGGCCTGAGGCCACACGGTGGGTGGGGCTCTGGGTTGGCAGGTCAGGCCTGGGCTTGCCCAGCAGCCTCCTTTCCTACTATTGGAAACATGTCACCCTGGCCGCTGAGGGCCCACCCCGCTCTGGCTGGGCTGCACCTGGGGTCTGTGCCCTGTACCCTCTGCCCCTCCTGCATCTATCAGGGTCATCTGCGCCCACAGGGGCCTTTAGAGAATCCACGTCCTCGGCTTTAGAAATGAGGGAGCCAGAGTCCAGGGGCAGCTGTGACTTCTCCAAGGGCACCCAGGCGGGGGGCCGGCCTGTGTTTGAGGTTGAAGCCAGGCAGGGGGTCGGCCTGTGTTTGAGGTTGAAGCCAGGCAGGGCCGGCCTTTCCCCAGCTCATCCTCACTGATGATGCCCAGGGCAGTGGGGCTGCCTGCTTGCCCGCTCTCAGCCCCGACCATCGGCCTCTTTCCCCTTTGGGAACCACAGGTGAAACTGCAGGATCTTTGTCGGCCAGCCTCATGTCCTCCGATTGCGGGAGGACCAGAGTGAAGAAGGAGCTGCTGAAGAAGGTGGCCGGGAAATGCAAGTACCGTGTCAATAACAAGCATGACCGGAAGTACTGCCCGCTGGATCCCAGCGATATTGTACGCCACGCGGAGGAGCTGGTAGGGCGGGAGATGCGCTGCAATCTGACCAGCGACAACTGTGAGCACTTCGTGAATGAGCTGCGCTATGGAGTCCACCGCAGCGACCAGGTGCGTCCTCAGCCCGTGTCCCTGTCCCCAGGAACCGGACCATTCCCTCCGCTGACAGTGGCTGGGCATCGTGTGGGCGGAGGCGGAGGCATGAAGGTCACAAAATAGCAGGGACAGAACCCCTGCCCCGAGGGAGTGACAGTCGGGGTAGGGAGGAGGGTGGGGAGAAATGCCAGTCGCTGTGCAGACCAGTGAGGTTAGGGGGTGATGTTGCAGCCATGACAGTCACCCCTGGCCCCTCCATAGCTCCAGAGGAGGGTTGTTTTATCCCCACGTTACAGATGGGGAAACTGAGGCTCACGGTGCTTTACTAGCTTACCCAAACTCATCCAACCACTAGGCATTGAGTCTCTAGCACCTGACAGCCACGTGCAGAGGTGGGATTTGAACCCAGGTGCCTGATCCAGGAGGGCATCGCAGAAGAGGCAACATTCGAGCTGAATCTGATTTATTTTTTAAAAGAAATATATTTCATTGATTTCAGAGCTTAAGGGAAAGGGATAGAGAGTTAGAAACATTGATGAGAAAGAAACATTGATCAGCTGCCTCCAGCACACCCCCTACTGGGGATGTGCCTGCACCCAAGGTACATGCCCTTGACTGGAATTGAACCTGGGACCCTCAGACCGCAGGCCTTCCTCAATTATGTAATCAGGCCTGGCAGTGGGCTCGCGTGGGCCCCTGTGCCATAGTTTGCTGACTCCTGGTCTCAGATAATTTGAAATACCACATACTCCTCACACATTCTTAGCTGACATCAAACATTTAAAAAGTTTATAAATACAAGAGTGCAGAGGACGGCATTTTTGGTAGGTGGTACATGTGTGTCTATTTTCTTCACGTCCTCGGCGTTGCACAGTTAGCTCGTGCAGTTAATGGAAAATGCCTGCATGTCATTTAAATAGTCAGAGCAGGCATTACTGCCAACCAATCAGTCAAAGCCGGCCTACTTTCATTGATTTATTTATATTTATTTATTGTTACTCCTAATCGGAGGATATTTTTCCACTGATTTTTAGAGAGAGTGGAAGGGAGGGGAGAGACACACAGAGAGAAACATTGATTTGAGGGAGACACATCGATTGGTTGCCTCCAATCTAAGCCCCGACCAAGGCCAGGGATGAGCCTGCAACTGAGGTACATGCCCTTGACTTGAATCGAGCCTGGAACTCTTCTTTCCACTGTACCCACTGAACCAAACCGGCTAGGGCCAGACTCAACTTCTTTTAGGAAAAAAGCTGACTATCCCCTCCCCACAATTCAAATGAATACATTACAGCACGTTTCCATGGCACCTGTCTGGGGTGGGAATTCCCATCTAAAGTAACAGAGGTGGAGGGAGCCTCCCAGGGGGGGATGTGGTCTCCTGGTTCTTCCCACGGCCGGTCTGTCTGGAAGCAGCGGGTGCCCCATCCTCGCTGGAACCTTACGCCTCGGCCAAGGCTGTAGATCCCGGTCGGTGAGGACGAAGCTCCTCTTCTGTGAGGGGGAGAGGGCTGTGGTGAAAGGGGAGGGGCAGGGAACCCACTGGGAAGTGCCCCCTGGTGCCCGCGGGGACCCTGCTGTGGGGTCTCCCTCCTTTGAGCTGAGGTGGGAGGAGTGACAGCCTGAGGTCGGGGCTGCCCATCATGCATCTGTGCTGGAACCCCGAGGGCCAATCTGGGGACCCCAGCGTTTCAGGGCTGGTTGGCCGTCTGCTGTGCTTCCGAGGGACTCGGGGAGGTCTCTTCCCCTGAGCAGCTGGTCCCTGGCGCCTCCCTTCTGAGCTCCTTCCACGGCCGGGAACTCGGCCTTGCCTGTCTGTCTCCCTCTTACTCCTTCCTGCTCCCTGCCTCTGTCTACAGAGACTCCCTCCATCTCCCTCCATAAACCAGTGGGCGCCCCTAGGCCGGCCCCAGCCCCTGAAACGCCTGCGGGAGAAGCAGAAGACTGCCAGGAGAAGGGACTGTCCAGCCAACCTCTGGGCCGGGCCCTGCGCACCTCTCAGAGCGCTTACTGACAGGGGCTGCCCCTGGGAATCCCCTCTGCCCCGGGACAGGCATGTGTGGCCTGCAGCTCAGGAGTGTTGCTCTCAAGGACCTGGGTACTTATTGGTCCTTGAGCACTCAAGGTCCAGTCATTTGAAATGTCGTTGTCCACCCTGGTCCTGTGGCTCCGTTCTCGGGCGTCATCCCGCACACCAGGAGGCCGCCAGTTCAGTTCCTGGTCAGGCACAGGCCCGGGTTACGGGCTTGACCCTGCAGGAGTGTGAGCAGGAGGCAGCCCATCGATGTGCTCTCACACGCATGCTTCTCTCTCTCCCTCCCTCTCTCTCAAATCAATAAACTATTCTTAACAGAAAATATATAGAGAGATGCAGTGTCAGGAGGGCCGGGCCTCTGCCTCCTCTCCCATGGGAGGCTGGGAGCCTGGCTTCCATCCGTCCAGCGGGCTGACACCGGGCCCGACTGCACTGACGCTCACCGACCATTTTAAACTTTCATTTCACGGACTCCTGACCCCCAACCAGTCCCCCTCCATTGCACACCCTTTAAAACACCTGTCACCTCTGTGCCAGTCAGAGTGGAGCTCAGGAAAGTCTGTTGATCGCGGACACGTGGGAGCGGGTCTGAGTGTCTCTGAATGAAGTGGGCGGTGCGGCTTTTCCTTCCCCAGCCGCTCACGTGGCGCCCAGTCACGATCTTCCACAGAAACCTGCCATGTGCTCTGTTTGAGCATTTTTCCTTCCGGCGGAGGAGGCTTAGGCGGGCTTGTTAGGACACCAGGCGTCCTGGTCCCTGTCACTGGGCGTGGGGCGGCTTTGGGGAGCTCTTTCCCCTGTCCCCCTCAGTCTTCCCCGCTGTACAGTGGGCATCTAACACGGGTATCAGTAGGGTTTGGGGCAGATGGAGATGATTGAGAGCCTGGGAAGTCCCGCCCGGTGTTGACGCCTGGAAGCAGCTGCTCTCGGGGTCTTGGCCCGCTTCCCCAGCACAGCGCTGTGGGCAGGGGTGGCTCACACGGCGCTGCCGAGTGCACGACCCTCAGGGACCATCCTGAGGTCTCCACCGCCTCATCCCTGCTGTCCGAGTGTCCGCTTCCTTGTCCAGAACCCTCCCCGGTCAGCGCAGAAGCAGGTGATCTCGCTCCAAGAGCCGCTGCCCAGTCAGGACATGGGATCAGCAGCTCCTCCCCCAGCGCCCACGCTGTGCCTGGGCCGGGCTCAGCTCCTGGGCCGCCCAGAACCATCCCGGCCCAGCCCTGGGTCGTGAGAGCTTACAGGGGGTTTCCCAAACTCTGCACTGGCCTCAGGCTCCCAGTGGCCAGCCCTAACCTAGCCCGTCCGGGCACCGCCTGTGTCCTTCCCACGGCACCCCCTGCGGCTCTCTGAGCCTTTCAGCACCCACAGGGCCGCTGTCTCCCTCCCACCCACAGCTCCTTCCCCCTCCCGTTCTCTCCCGCCTCTTCTCTGCTCTCCTGGTGGCCTGTTGCCCTGCAAACACCCGCTCCTTCTGTGGTTCCGTTGAAGGGGACCCGGGTCACTCCTGAGTGAACATGAATGTGTTGAGTAAACATGGCCCGGTCCCTGACCTGCAGTGTAACGCCCCATGTTTTGTGTTACAGGTCACTGAAGCGATCCTGAAAGGTGGCATGCTTACAGGCGTCCTCGGCATGGGCTTGGCCGTGATCGGGACCCTCATGAACGTCCAGCGGAACTGAGGTGAGCAGGAAAAGTATTGAGGCCAAGGAATCATGTTAGTGGCAACCAGTTAGTATGGAGAAGACTTGCATAGCTAGCGGGGGTGGGGTTTCAAATTGATTTCACTGTTTTATACTCATTTATGCTAAACTTTTTTAAAAATATGTTTTTATTGACTTTTTAATTTTAATTTTTTAGAAATTGAGGAAGGAGCCGGGAATAGAGGGAAACATCGAAGGGAGAAATTCACCAGTGGCCGCCTCCTGCACGCTTCCTACTGGGGATCAAGCCTCTGGGAATTTAACCTGAGACCACTGGTTCATCGATCAACACTCAAGACACAGCGGCCAGAACAGTCAGGCTGCTTTCAATGGAGCTATAAAAGCACAGGAAGATCTAATTGGGGAAATACGTCTGGTGTGAATGCTATTAAAGACACAGTTGGGCTCTGTCTTGCACTGAATGCGTGTCCCCCGCCCCATTCACGTTGCAGCCCTAACCCCCAATGTGCTGGTGTTTGGAGCTGGGCCTCGGGGAGGTCATGAGGCGCAGAGGAGGTCATGGGGTGGTGGCGAGGGTGCGGGTGGGCATGATGGGGTCCGTGCCCTTACAAGACAGACCAGAGCCCTCTCTCCTCCATGTGAGGACAGAGCGAGAAGGTGGCCATTTGCAAGCCAGGAAGAGGTTCCGCCAGGAACTGGATCTGCCAGCACCTTCGCCTTGAACTTGTCCGCTTCCAGGACGGTGAGAAATGAATGTCTGTGCTGAGCCCCAGCCGGGGGGGTGGCCATGGCAGCCGAGCTCAGTGCCGGGCTCTTCCCCAGCCGCCTGAGTGCGTCCCGGCCATTCTCTGCTTTTCCCAGGTTTCCTCTCGGAGGGCGAGGACGGGTGAGGGCGGGAGACACACCTGTGAGGCCAGAGCAGGTCCCATTGGCCGCCGGGGCTCAGCGGCTGGGATTGGGTTGGATTCCCGGCCTTGACTGTGACGCAGCCCCAGGGGCCGAGGCTCCGTTCCTCCTGCCACTCTCTCCTCCTCCTGGTTCTGGAACAATCAGTGCCGTCCTCTCCCCAGCGGCGCTGGTCCCCTGACTCCTCGCTCCCCGGCCTTTCTTTCCGCATCAGCTCAGCAGCCTCCCTCCTCAGTGCCTGCAGCTCCTGGGCTCCCTGTTCCAGTTCCCGAGAGAGAATCTGATTGGCTCAGCTTACTCCTAGCTCAGCCTCCTGATTGGCTGCTGCTGGGTCAGGTGACCACACTGAGCCAATCAGTTCTGACTGATGGGGCCAGTCACATGGTTTACACCTGGCCCTGGAGGCAGAGGCAGTTTCCCTTGGAGGGGACTGTGGGTGAACCAAACTCCATGGCTCCGCACCCCTGGTCCAGGGGCACCCAGGGGAGGGGGCGGAGCTGGCACCACCCTGGGGTCCCTCCAGAGCTGCTGGGAGCCTGGGGCTGGTCCCAGGGGAGATTTCCTGCCTAGAATTAGAGCCCGGAGCTCACGCCTCCCATTAGACCCGAGTCCCCGGATTCCCCGCCTCCCACGGCTATGGGGGAGCTCCGTCCCCGCCTGGAGTCTGTGCACCGAGGGCATCGGGGCCCAGCTTTCTCCTGCCGGGAAGGCGCAGCCCAGGGGAGGGGGCGCCCCAGGTCTCCAGTCAGAGTGTCAGGGGCTGTGCTGCCACCACGGAGAGTGGCCATTCAGTGGGGCCACTGGTGGCAGAGGCCAGGCGAGGAAGAGGAGGGAAAGGGTACCCGCCCCTTTAGAGACCACGCCCAGGGCACACTAGGTGCTAGCGGAGGGATACGCTGAGGAGGTTACATTTTATGAAAGGCTTAATTTTATTTTTAGATAAATTTTAGGTTTATAGAGAAATGGAGAGGAAATTTCCCATATGCCCCCACCCCCCACTCACACAGAGCCTCTCCCATTATCAGCCTCCCTGTCCAGAGCCTGTATTTTTGTTATAACGGATGAACCTACATCGGCACATCATTAACCCACAGGCCTTAGTTTAGCCCAAGAATCGCTCTAGGCATTCTTGAATCTGGACACGTTATAATGACACCTATCTATCATTACAGTGTCACACAGGAGTTTCCCTGCCCTCAAAGTGTTGGCGACTCATTTCAATATTTAACCTGGGGCAGCCTGAACTACAGCAGGACCCGGGCCTCACACTCACACTCCCTGTTCCCAGCCTCCTAAGTGCCCTCTGCATTAGGTGGGTTTCGCTTACTATTTGCCATCCATTCTGACCGTTTTCCACTCTGTCAGTGTAGGTGACAGCGTACAGAACCTGGTCAGTGACAAGCAGATTCTTCTGATCGTGAGAAGGTTCTGTCCTGAATTCACTTTCCCATCCACCTCCCAACCATGACTCCGTTCAGGGCACCAGTTCCCTAATATGTGACCCACAGTTTCCTGACAAGGTTCCCTGCCCCCTGTCCCTTCACCTCCACATTCAGTCCCCCAGGATCCCCGGTGTCCTTCCCACATGTCCCATCTGTCCATGGCCCTCCTCTGGCCTCAGGGCACAGACATTCCCCTGGGCAGCCACAGCCCCTCCTGGCCCTTCCCCACCCTCCTCCCCCTCCCTGCCCCCACCCCCTGCCCCACGCCCACTCCTCCTCTCCTCCCCCCAGACAGACCCCTCCTCTGAGGAGCTGCCCTGAAGGCCCCGCCTGGCTCAGCTGCCACGCTCAGGGTCCCAGCCCCGGGACTGCCACCTCCCCCCACGTGGTCATGCTCTGCTGTGGTCCCTGTGCCTGTCTCACCCCCCTCTGGGCTTTAGGCTCCATCAGGGGGTCCTTTGTGCTCCGCCCCCCCTCCCTGCATCTCCTGGGTCCTGAGAGGGGCCTGGTGTGGAACAGGAGGGAAGGACCTGTGGGGGCAGGAGGGCGGGAGGGCCAGGGGGCCAGGGCGCAGGCCAGGCAGGCCCAGAGTTGGTGTCCTTCTGGGGGAGAACAGGGCATTTCTCACTCTGAAGGGAAATGGTGGATTAAGGTGAGGCCTGGGCACTGTCCCAGGAGCAGGGCAGTGAGCTGGGGCCTGGTCTGGGGGAGGCAGTTGTTCCCAGCAGCACTGAAGCAGGTGGACTGAGCTCTGGAATGTGCTGGCGCCTTCCCGGAATCGCCCCACTTCCTGTAAGAGCCCTGCCCAGCTGGCTGCTTTTCTGCTGCACACCAGGCGCTGAGCCGGCCCCACCCGGGACCCTGTGTGGGTCTGGACACCAGGGCTAATGGGGGCGGGGAGCTGTCCCTGTCTGACCCTGAGAATGAAATGCGCAGCATCAGGCAGACACAAGCCTGCCCTTTGCCCAGGACAGTTTCCCGTGGAAACGGGCACAGCCCTGCACAGGGAAGGCGGGGCCGGGCCGCAGGGGGCTGTGGGTGAGGGTCCCCTGCTCAGAGGAGACCAGGGAGTGACAAGCAGCTCTGATGCCCTTGGGCGGGGCCCGGTGAGAACGTGCCCTGGAGGCTGCTGCCACCACAGCCACCATCGCAGCAGAGCGGGACCCACAGGATGGAGAAGCCTGGGCCCTGGTGCCCGGGAGCTGCTGGGCTGAGCCTGCGCCCCGCCCCCGCCTCCTGCTCCAGGGACAGCGCGGGCCAGGCTGGGGGGCCGCTCTCAGGGGAGCTCTGCTTCTCCCGCCACATGCACCCCGAGGCCACTGAGCCCTGGGCTCCCCGAGGGCCAGGCTCCCGCCTGCTGAGGCCTCCCCGTGGGTCCCGCCCCGAAGGCTGCCCGTGGCTCCTGTCCTCGTGGGGCGGGTACATGATCAGGGCCCACGCGGGCCTGGGGCTGACCGCTGGGCCTCCCATGCCCCGTCCTGCAGTGGGAGCCCGTGTCCAGGGCAGGGCAGGGGTAAGGCTTCCCTCCGATGCTCACCGCTTCCGGGCGGCTCCCGGGCCCAGCCATTCGAGGCCTTGAGGTGAGTTGTCGGGGGCCTGTCCCCTGAGAAATGCTGACAGTCCCTTTAAGCATTTAGAGTTCAGTTCTTCTGAATAAATAGGAAAATGAAAGCAAAAGTGTCCACTCGGGTATAAAACCTGTTGCACTAGGAGCAGAAAGCAGACCTTGCCCTGGCGAACAATGGCTTCGGTAAGTCCCCAGCTCTTTCTAGAACCGGCTCTGCAGGGGAGGGCAGCTCCCTGGTATAAATGAGGGCTTCGGGCTGTGTTCCTAGGGCTAGTCTGGCTCTCTAAGAAACAAGCACCCACTTAGGCTAGTCCAGGGAAAGCAGGCCTAGTCTGAGGACCTCTGTGGAGAGGGAAGGGGATTCTGGGAAAACCCAGCATCAGGAGCTGTCATGAGGCTGGTCTGCCAGGTCCTAGAGCTGGGAGGCGTCAGGGTCAAGGTGGTTCCAGGCATCTCAGCCCCGGGAGTTTATGCACCTCCACTCTGGTGCTCTGCCATCCACATGATGTGACTCGGCTAGCTTGCTTTATTTAAAAAAATATATTTTTATTGATAGAGAGAGAGAGAGAGAGAGAGAGAGAGAGAGAGAGAGAGAGAAGTGTCGATGTGAGAGCAGAACATCAACTGGCTGCCTCCTACAAGCCCCTCACCTGAGCATGTCCCCTGACTCAAACCATCAACCTTTTGGTTATGGGTTAACACCCAGCCACCAGCCACACCGGCCAGGGCCCAGCCAGCTCTGTTCAGATGCCTGCTCCCTTCTCTCCCACTATTACCAGGGGCTTCTATTTGGTCCGAGTTGGTGGTGTCTCCTCCCACCCATGGTCCACTGGTGCCTTTCTTGCCTCCTTACATCACGATTTTTCAGTTTCAGCCCCTACTGCCCAAAAGCTATATTTTTTTTCATTTCTTAGTTCAAATGTCTGAGAGCGAGAGGATTTGATTAGTCCAGCTCCACTTCTCTCGGCGGATCATAAGATGCTGACCTGCTTGGGGCCCTGACTCCTTCTGGTCCAGCCAGATCTAGTCCAGTTTGATCTCATCACAGGGTGTGAAACAGCTGCCTGGGCACCTGGGATGGTGGGGGATCATCTTCCCTTAAAAGGAAATCCTATACAGTAAGAGAGGAATATGCTAACTAGCTGTTATGCCCTGAGGGGTAACGACCAAGCACATCAGGACCAGGTCACAGATCAGCAAGAAGGTGGGCCAGGGAACCACGGAGACACAGGTGGGCTGCAGAGAGCTACAAGAGGGGACAGGGCAGCAAGCTATGAGAGGGGCGGGGGGCAGGGAGACGGGGGAGCTACAGGAGGGGAGAGCAGCAGGCAAAGAACTACAGGAACCCGGCAGTGATCTATTGGCTACAGAAGGATGGCTCTGGTAAGTGCCCAGAAAGCTTTTATTTCAAACACCGCAATCCTGTTAGTGGAGATGATGTGGGTCTCCTTGCTGGGCTGCAGCGCTGGCACCGAGAGGCTCGGGCGCCTACTGAGCCCTGAGGGTCCGCTATCCCGGGGTGGGAGGGCTCCCCAGAGCTTCCTGAGGAGGCAGGAATGGTGGGCTCAGGGCAGGCAGCCTCTGCCCACTGCCCTGTCCCACCTCCTCAGTCACACTGTCCTGCGTGGCTGGGAGGAGCTGGGAGGGAGGGACAGGAAATGGCTCCCAGCGGTGTGGGGCCGAGGCGGGGGCTTCAGGAAGGGGTCTTGTCCACCCTCCTCTCCAAGCAGCTCACCTGTTCCCTCTGCTTTTCTTTCCATCCCTCTCTTCCCTTCCACATGTTGCTCCTTCCTTCTGGCTCCGTAACAGTCACATTTCCGAACGCTCGCTGCATCCCGACACCATGCAAAAGGCTGTTATTTAATCTCTGCTACACATATGTGAGCACATTCTCCTTGTTAGCCCTCTTCCCCCCTCCCCAAACCCAAATGGAAACCTAATATTAAGGCTAAAGTCCTCTGCACCGCACCCCCTTCTCATCCCCACCCCCACCCCCGGCACACAGTCCCTCCTCTGCCCTGCCAGGTGTTTGCTAGACTTTTGCATATAGAAGTGTAGGCACCTTTTAAATGTAGTTTTGTGGCTTTGGGTTTCGCTGTCATTCTTAACTTGCTTGTCTGAGTACAGTTCACTTAGGAAATGCTTGAATCTTTTCCTTTATTTACCAGTTTTTTAAATGACATGATGACTCTTTCACATCCTCCAAAGGTGACTAACGCATTTTTAAAGTGTCATTATGAACACATTGATATTATTATTCACATATCTCATGTGTTTCTTTTTTATGCTTAAATTCTTCCATCTTTGGTCAGGTTGTCCCAAGACGCCTGTAGTCAAGAGCTTTACTCTCAAGCATGTCTCCCCAGGAGATTTCCGGTTGACAGCCATCCTCACTTCACCCAGCAACAGCCACCCACCCAGGTCGTGATAGTCTGGTCCCTGTGACCCCACTCAGCTGAGTTAGGGAGGAGAGGTGCTGGCTGCCTCTGAGCGATCCTAAAATACAACTTTTGTGATAAGGGCATTTCTGGAATTCCCAGTGGGATGAGGGGAACATACTTCCTGCTCATGCAAACCCCAGAAGGGCACTGCCCTGCCACCAACTCCAGTCACACCCTAGGGTCCCCAGCTGGGTCTTGGCCTGGCGCCCAGACTTCAGCTGCCCCCGCCCGCCTGTTAAGGGCGCAGCATTGGTAACATGCAGACTAGGTTTGATCTTCCTCTCTGTTCACTGGGTAAGGATCTTTGCATGTTACCTAACCTTCCTGAGACTCAGTCTTCTCATCTGTCAAATGGGGTCATGACAGTTTGTGGTCAAAGGAGTGATGGATCTCAAATGTGGGCCCTGTTGAGCACCGTGTCTGGCTGTGCAAGTCCGGGCTCTATCACTCAGAATCACTCAGGACTGGCACAAGGTGGGCGGCCCTTGATGAGGCATTTGAGACTTCCTGGCAGTCATATACTCACTCACTGACACCAACATGCTCTGGCATAACATGTGCCCATGCCCATGTCTGCCCACCTCTCGGCCACACCCCCGTGCTGCACACCTGCCCACACCTCCCCTCCGGACACCCTGTCCATCTCTTCTTTGCCCCTGAAGAGCTCACTTCCAGCTCAGCAGCCCCAGTAAAGGAGGAACTTTGCATCTGTGCGAGGAGAGCGCCCACTTCCGTTGCCTGCAGGAGATGATCAGAGGTAGCTTGCAGGCTGGGCTGGGGCTCCTTACAGGTCAGGTTCTAGAATGTTCCCTGTGAGGACTAACCTCAGTCTGTCTCTGGTTTTTCAGTCACAGGCTGAACCGAAACCTGGAGACCTGATTGAGATTTCCCGCTTGGTCTATAAGCACTGGGCTGTCTACGTGGGGGATGGCTACGTGGTGCACCTGGGTCCTCCAGGTAAGGCTGGTTCCCCAAATAAGCACAGGGCAGAGGTGGGTGTTGAGGGATGTTTAGTGAACCGAAGATGCAGAGGTAAGACAAGCATACAGGATGATTGATGCCAGACAGAGGGCTACAGCTTGCTCAGGCATGTAGCAAACTCTGCACTCTCACCATCACTTTTATTGGGGTTTGGTACAAGGTTAGTGTGTCAGCAGTTAATCAACTAAATCTCGTTTTGTTCTATATTATTACAATAGCGTATTGAAGACAACTTGCAGCTGTGCCCTCCCTTTCTGCTCTACACCCATGGCTATGTAATCTTATTCTTTCTCAGGGAGGTAAATGTTCCGGGAACTCAAGATTGTGTGCAATCTTGACTCAGCATGACTCACTGGCAAGTTATACTGGGCTCCTGATAGAACATTCACTTCTTCTTGGCAGGACTTCAGATCCTTGTTTACAAATGACCAGCTACAGTGGGAGTGTTAGCGGTTGCACACTTGTGCGCTGTTCTCACCCAGTGCCTGGCATGGTGGGTTCTCAGTGGCCATTGGCTGTATGATGTTCCCTGGTAGGTCTGGCAGCCGCTCCTCTTCCTCAGCAGCGAGTTCGTGGAGGACGAACTGTTAGCCTTTGTTCCAGGTGATACTGGGGTTCACTTCCAGCCAACCCACTGTCCCAGGAAAGCACCCCTTTGTGTGCTCCATGTTCTGGAGGCAGATGAGTAGGACACAGCGTACAGCTGGCTCAGAGGCATGGAAGGAGCGTGGGCCTCCCACTTAGCAGAACCCGTTCGGGGTCCTGGGGCCTCCGCTTCCCAACCTGTGACTTGCCTGTGTTACTTGCCCCCTAGCTCAGCTGCACCCTCTGTAGAGCAGATGAGAACCCCACCTCCCGGTCGTGCAGGGTGGGATGCAGGACAGCACGGGGGAGCCTGGGCAGGGCCTGGTGGGTGCTGAGCCAACCTCCCTTCCCTCCCAGAGCATTGTGGCATTAAAGCAAATGCCGAAAGCCTGGGAACCACCAACAGCAGGGAACGGGCCAAATAAAATCCATGCCTGCATTTCATGACAGAAGGTGCAAAGGTTACAAACAGCTCTACAGCAGATGTGAACATACACATGTGAATTTTAAAGCCAAATGCAGGCTTTAAAAAATTAGGGTTATTAAGGAATAACTGAGACACATTGACTGGGGATCAAACCTGCAACCCAGGTAAAAAAGTTGGGGGAGAGAGAAGATGGCGGCGGTATAGGCAGACGCGTCCCAGGTCGTGTCCCGGAGCAGATGGAGTGAGCAGCTGAAACTAGTAACATCCACCCCGAATTGGCGAAATTGCTCAGCTGGTGAGATGGTTCACAGCCGGGAAGAGCAGAACTCCCCTGGAAAGGTAAAAAAAACCCAGGGATTTGGGCAGCAAAGTTTGCCAGACCTCTGAGCCCAGAGAGTCGGAGGGAGACCGCGTGGCAGACAGCCGAGTCCCTTGGGACAGGCACAGCCCCTGACGGGGGAAAGGAGAACCGCGGGATTCCTGGCGCCGCAGGGGGAATTGAGAGCTGGGTTCTGTGATCACAGAGGACTGAGCCTAAAGGGGGCAGCCTGGAGAGCTGACCAGACCATGCAGTCCCGGTAAAAGAAGCTTACAGAAACCAAGCCTTTCCCGTTTCCGCGGCTGGCGTTTGTTTGTTTGTTTTTACTGAATCCTGTTCGTGGGACATTTCGGATACAGACACTCACCTGTGCTGAAGAGAGGGAGAGTGTGCGGAGGAGTGGAATCTGGGGAGAGACTGAGGAGAGAAGGGGGGCCGGGAGAGGTGGCAGCGAACTGAGCGCTGAGACACCCCTGAGCCCAGGACTGGGGCAGCCATCCTCTCCAGAGAGTGAGACTCCTCCCCCCAACCCCCAGGCAAGGAGCACAGCCACACCCAGATTCCACCCTGTATGAGATCAAGGATTAAAATAACCTGATCAGTCCCTGGGAGTTAACAGGGTCTGGCCTATAGAGGGATTTTCAATCCCAGCAACAACACAGCGCCTGTAACTAACTATTACGCAGCCAGCTCTGGGCAGTGAACTTCCACTGGACAGAGAGGCCCTATAGCCTCAGAGGCCAACCCCAGAACACTGCCACCCAGAGGCTGACCCACAAACTGACTCTTTGCTAAACACAAAATAAGGCAGTCTGGGAAACAAATGCGGCTTGCTTTAAAATAAGGACGGTGGTTTACAACACAGAGGAACAGTGTATCGCAGGGAAACTCAACACTCTCCTGAATACCTGGCAGGTCTAAGGCGAGCCACACTGAAGAATAGATTAACCGAAGGACCGTCACTACTGCATTTTTTTTTTCTTTTTTCACCTTTTAACTAAGAAACCAATTTTTTTTCTTTTTTTTTCTTCTTTTTTCCATCACCTGATTTTACCCTTTTAATTACTACCTTCTTATTTTTAATCAGTATTATTACTGCTACCACTTTACCATTTTTTTTTTAAAGTGCCATTTTATTTTCTCTTTATTTTATTTTGGGATTAGTGTTCTCCATTCTATTTTCATTGTTATATTATTGGTTGTTTCTAGTTTGCATTCATCTCCAGGGAGCTGTTGCTGGAATTTGTTGGGATTAATGGCTGTTCTATAGGAGTATTCTCCTCATATAAAAAAGTCTCTTCCCCTCTTCCACTTTATTCTCTCTTTTTGCTCTTTTTTTTCTTTTCTTTTCTTTTCTCGCTTTTATTTTCCCCCCTCCTTTTTCCCAATTTCATTTTTGCACTCCTTTTTTTGGTCCCTACTTTTCTTTTCTCTTTTATCTTTTTCTCTTCTTCCTTATCCCCTAATTCTCTTAATTCAGGTGGTCACCTTTATTTGGGGTTACTAATATCGTGAATATATTTGTGTATAGTGCCTGGTACGTGGTGCCTTGTTGTGTTGTATTTTGTGCCTTTAAATCAACGCAGCAGATCCAAGCAACAGCAACCTCCTGAGCACCACACCCTCTGCTGAGGAACAGCAGCTGTACGTGAAACCTCGCCCCACCAGCCAGAAGAGCCACCACAGCTGTGAACAGCACCCACCAGAGGAGCTGCTGCCAACTGAAGAGCAGCTGCTACCGCAACCGCCTGAAGAGCAACCACAGACCAAGGAGTCACTGCCACCAAGGGAGCAACCACTGAACGACTCAACATCTAGATATGTCAGTGAGATCAAACATGGGTAGACAAAGAAACCCCCAAAGGAAAGAGAAGGTGGACTCTCCAGAAAAGCAGCTAAGTAATACAGAGGCATGCAACATGACAGAAAAAGAATTCAGAATAAGGGTCCTAGAGTGCATAAACCGGATGGAGGAAAAAATTGACAACCTCTGCAAGAAGCTAGAAGAAACAGATGAAAAAATCAACAACTTAAGTAAGACCCAAGAAGAAATGAAGAGTGATATAGCTGCAATGAAAAACTCCATTGAAAGTATCAACAGTAGACTAGGAGAAGCGGAGGACCGAATTAGTGAATTAGAAGACAAGGAAGCAAAACACACCCAAAATGTACTGCAATTGGAGAAAAAAATTAAAAGACAGGAGGAGAGCCTAAGGGAGCTTTGGGACAACATGAAACGAAACAACATACGAATAATAGGGGTACCAGAACAACAGAAGGATGAACAAGGTTTAGAAAACCTATTTGAAGAAATAATATCAGAAAAATTCCCTGAGGTGGGGAAGAAAAAAGTCACACAAGCCCAGAGAGTCCCAAACAAGGTGAACCCGAAAAGACCCACACCAAGACACATCATAATTACCATGGCAAATGTTCAGGAGAAAGAGAATCTTACAGGCTGCAAGAGAGAGACGGAAAGTTACATACAAGGGATCTCCCATTAGATTGTCTAATGATTTCTCAACAGAAACACATCAGGCCAGAAAAGAATGGACAGAAATTTACAAAGTGATGCAAAGCAAAGGACTGAATCCAAGAATACTCTATCCATCGAGGCTATCATTCAAACTTGAAGGGGAAATAAGAAGCTTCACAGACAAAAAAAGGCTAAGGGAGTTTATCACCACCAAGCCAGCAATGCAAGGAATGCTAAAGGGACTGGTATAAAAATAAGAAATAAAAAGCTCAGAAAGAAAACAGCCACACAAAAACAGAAATGGCTACAAACAAGTACCTTTCAATAATAACTTTAAACGTAAACGGACTAAATGCTCCAAACAAAAGACATCGAGTGGCTGAATGGATAAAAAAACATGACCCATACATCTGCTGTCTACAAGAAACCCACCTCATTAGAAGGGACTCACACAGACTGAAAGTGAAAGGATGGAAAAATATCTTTCAGGCAAATGGAAAGGAAAAGAAAGCTGGGGTAGCAATACTTATATCGGACAAAATAGACCTCAAAGTGAAGGCCATAACAAGAGATAAGGAAGGCCACTTCATAATACTAAAGGGATCAATTCAACAAGAAGATATAACCCTGGTAAACATATATGCACCCAATGCAGGAGCACCCAAATTCATAAAAAAACTCCTGGAAGATATCAAAGGAGAGATCAACAACAATACAATCATAGTAGGGGACTTTAATACACCACTGACAACACTGGATAAGCCCTCTAGACAAACAATCAGCAAAGATACAGCAATCCTAAATGACTCACTAGATCAGATGGACTTAATAGACATCTTCAGAACACTTCACCCCAAAGCCAGGGAATATACATTCTACTCAAATGCTCATAAGACATATTCAAAAATAGACCATATATTGGGTCACAAGCAAAGTATCCCCAAATTCAAGAAGATTGAAATCATAAAAAGCGTCTTCGCAGACCACGATGGCATAATATTAGAAATAAACTACAATAAAAACAACCCCAAATACTCAAACACCTGGAAGCTGAATAGCATGCTATTAAATATTGATTGGGTTACCAATGAAATCAAAGAAGAAATTCGAAACATCCTGGAAACTAATGACAATGAAAACACAACAATCCAAAACCTATGGGACACAATGAAAGCAGTCCTGAGAGGGAAGTTTATAGCTCTACAGGCCTATCTCAAAAACCAAGAAAAAATGGTAGTAAATCATCTAACCCTACAACTCAAAGAATTAGAAAGAGAGCAACAAGAAAACCCCAGAGTGAGCAGAAGGAAGGAGATAATAAAGATTAGAGCAGAAATAAATGACATAGAGACCAAAAAAACAATACAGAAAATCAATGAAACCAAGAGCTGGTTCTTTGAAAGGATAAACAAGATTGACAAACCTCTAGCCAGACTCACCAAGAAGCAAAGAGAGAGGACCCAAATAAACAAAATCAGAAACGATAGAGGCAAAATAACAACAGACCCCACAGAAATACAAATGATTGTTAAAAAATACTATGGACAGCTCTACTCCAACAAACTAGACAACCTGGAGGAAATGGACAAATTCCTAGAAAAATACAACATTCCAAAACTCAATCAGGAAGAATCTAAAAATCTCAACAGGCCAATAACTATGGAAGAAATTGAAGCAGTCATCAAAAAGCTTCCATCAAACAAAAGCCCAGGACCAGACGGCTTCACAGGGGAGTTTTACCAAACATTCAAGGAAGGACTAAAACCTATCCTCCTCAGACTACTACAAAAAATTCAAGAGGAAGGAACACTTCCCAGCTCATTCTATGAAGCCAGCATCACCCTAATACCAAAACCAGGTAAAGACAACACAATGAAAGAGAATTACAGGCCAATATCCCTCATGAACATAGATGCCAAAATCCTCAACAAAATCTTAGCAAATCGGATCCAGCAGTACATCAGAAAAATCATACACCATGACCAAGTAGGATTTATCCCAGGGATGCAAGGATGGTACAATATCCGCAAATCAATAAACGTGATACATCACATAAACAAATTGAAAGAAAAAAACCACATGGTCATATCAATTGATGCAGAAAAAGCATTTGACAAAATTCAACACCCATTTTTGATAAAAGCTCTCAGCAAGGTGGGAGTAGAAGTATCATACCTCAACATAATAAAAGCCATATATGACAGGCCCACAGCCAACATTATACTCAATGGACAAAAACTAACACCATTTCCCCTAAGAACAGGAACAAGACAGGGATGCCCCCTCTCACCACTCCTGTTCAACATAGTACTGGAAGTGTTAGCCATTGCAATTCGGCAAGAAGAAGAAATAAAAGGCATCCAAATTGGAAAAGAGGAAGTAAAACTGTCCTTATTTGCAGACGACATGATATTATACATACAAAACCCTAGAGACTCCATCAAAAAACTACTAGACTTAATACATGAATTTGGCAATGTAGCAGGATACAAAATTAACCCCAAGAAATCTGAAGCATTTCTATACACCAATAGTGAACTTTCAGAAAGAGAGATTATAAAAACAATCCCATTTACCATCGCACCAAAAAAATTAAGCTACCTAGGAATAAACTTAACTAAAGAGGTAAAAGACCTCTACTCAGAAAACTACAGGACGTTGAAAAAAGATATAGAGGAAGACATAAACAGATGGAAGAACATACCGTGTTCATGGATTGGTAGAATCAACATCATTAAAATGTCCATACTACCCAAAGCAATCTATAAATTCAATGCACTTCCCATTAAAATACCAATGGCATACTTCAGAGATCTAGAACGAACTCTCCAAAAATTCATCTGGAATAAAAAAAGACCCCGAATAGCTGCAGCAATCCTGAAAAAGACCAAAGTAGGTGGGATCTCAATACCAGATATCAAGTTGTATTACAAAGCCACTGTTCTCAAAACTGCCTGGTACTGGCACAAGAATAGGCATATAGATCAATGGAATAGAATAGAGAGCCCAGAAATCGGCCCGAACCAATATGCTCAATTAATATTTGACAAAGAAGGCAAGAACATACAATGGAGCCAAGATAGTCTCTTCAATAAATGGTGTTGGGAAAATTGGACAGATATATGCAAGAAAATGAAACTAGACCACCAACTTACACCATACACAAAAATAAACTCAAAATGGATAAAGGACTTAAATGTACGACAGGAAACCATAAAAATTCTAGAAGAATCCAAAGGCAACAAAATCTCAGACATATGCCAAAGCAGTTTCTTCACTGATACAGCTCCTAGGGCACTTGAAACTAAAGAGAAAATGAACAAATGGGACTACATCAAAATAAAAAGCTTCTGCACAGCAAAAGAAACCATCAACAAAACAACGAGAAAAACCACTGTGTGGGAAAACATATTTGCCAATGTCATATCTGATAAGGGCCTAATCTCCAAAATTTATAGGGAACTCATACAACTTAACAAAAGGAAGATAAATAATCCAATCAAAAAATGGGCAAAGGACCTAAATAGACACCTTTCAAAAGAGGACATTCTGAAAGCCAAGAGACATATGAAAACATGCTCAAAGTCACTAATCATCCGAGAGATGCAAATCAAAACAACAATGAGGTACCATCTCACACCTGTCAGAATGGCTATCATCAACAAATCAACAAACGACAAGTGCTGGAGAGGATGTGGAGAAAAAGGAACACTTGTGCACTGCTGGTGGGAATGCAGACTGGTGCAGCCACTATGGAAGACAGTATGGAGTTTCCTTAAAAAACTGAAAATGGAACTCCCATTTGACCCTGTGATCCCACTTCTAGGAATATATCCCAAGAAGCCAGAAACACCAATCAGAAAGGATATATGCACCCCTATGTTCATAGCAGCACAATTCACCATAGCTAAGATCTGGAAACAGCCTAAGTGCCCATCAGTAGATGAATGGATTAGAAAACTGTGGTACATCTACATGATGGAATACTATGCTGCTCTAAAAAGGAAGGAACTCTTACCATTTGCAACAGCATGGATGGAACTGGAGAGCATTATGCTAAGTGAAATAAGCCAGTCAATGAAGGAAAAATACCATATGTACTCACTCATTCATGGATAATAGAGACCATTATAAACTTTTGAACAATAATAGATACAGAGGCAGAGCTGCCTCAAACAGATTGTCAGACTGCAGCGGGAAGGCCGGGGAGGGTTGGGGGGCAGGAGGTAGGGGGGTAAGAGATCAACTAAAGGACTTGTATGCATGCATATAAGCATAACCAGTGGACATAAGGCATTGGGGGGTAGGGGAGGCTAGGGGACTGTCTAGGGCGGGGGGATAAAATGGACACATATGTAATACCCTTTGTAATACTTTAAGCAATAATAAAAAAAAAAGGAATAACTTACTGGTTTTTTATTTTTTTTTTGTTGATCCTCATCTGAGGATATTTTTTCATTGATTTTTAGAGAAGGGAGTGTGTGTGAGAGAGAGAGAGAAACATCAATGTGAGATGTTTCTCTCTCTCGCTCTCTCTGTGTACAGGACGATGCTCCAACCAACTGAGCCACACTGGCCAGGGTCAAATGCCCTTTTAAAATGAAAATAAGAACTGGTGAACTAAAGTGAACACACACACACACACACACACACACACACACACACAGTCAGGGAATGTGGAAGCTGGTCATTGGATGAACTGGCTGTTCAGAGATTGACTTCATACGAACAGGCTTTCTGTGAGCCCAGCTCCATCTGGCAGGTACACGGCCCCTCCCCCCACTGAGGGTTTCAGGGCCCATCACTCTGCCTTCTCATGTCAGTTTTCCCAGAAGCCAGGGTGAGGCAGGAGGCGGGTGTCCTGTTAGGGGCAAATCCGAGAATCTTGAGGTTGGAGAGTGTGGCTGTCACCTGACCCAGTCCCTTAATCAGTAAGTGATGACAGCCCCTAAGAAGAGAAGGGACTGGCCTGAGGCCACACGGTGGGTGGGGCTCTGGGTTTGCAGGTCAGGCCTGGGCTTGCCCAGCAGCCTCCTTTCCTACTATTGGAACCATGTCACCCTGGCTGCTGAGGGCCCACCCCGCTCTGGCTGGGCTGCACCTGGGGTCTGTGCCCCGTACCCTCTGCCCCTCCTGCGTCTTTCAGGGACAGCTGCGCCCACAGGGGCCTTTAGGAGAATCCACATCCTCGGCTTTAGAAATGAGGGAGCCAGAGTCCAGGGGCAGCTGTGACTTCTCCAAGGGCACCCAGGCAGGGTCGGCCTGTGTTTGAGTTTGAAGCCAGGCAGGGGGCCAACCTTTCCCCAGCTCATCCTCACTGATGAAGCCCAGGGCGTGGGGCTGCCTTCTTGCCCACTCTCAGCCCTGACCATCGGCCTGTTTCCTCTTTGGGAACCACAGGTGACATCACGGGAGCTGCGTTGGCCAACATCATGTCCTCCGGGTCTGAGAGGGCCATAGTGAAGAAGGAGCTGCTGAAGAAGGTGGCCGGGAACGACGAGTACCGTGTCAATAACAAGCATGACCGGAAGTACTCCCCGCTGCCTCCCAGGAAAATTGTGCAGCGGGCGGAGGAGAAGGTGGGGCAGGAGATGCTCTACAAGCTGACCACCGACAACTGTGAGCACTTCGTGAACGAGCTGCGCTACGGAGTCCACCGCAGCGACCAGGTGCGTCCTCAGCCCGTGTCCCTGTCCCCAGGAACCAGACCATTCCCTCCGCTGACAGAGGCTGGGCATCGTGTGGGCGGCCAGGGTGGAGGCAGAGGCACGAAAGAGACAAAATAGCAGGGACAGAATCCCTGCCCTCAAGGGAGTGACAGTCAAGGTAGGGATGAGAGTGGGGAGAAGTGCCAGTCGCTGTGCAGATCAGTGAGGTTAGGGGGTGATATCACAGCCATGACAGTCACCCCTGCCCCCTCCATAGCTCTAGAGGAGGGTTGTTTTATCCCCACTTTACAGATGAGGAAACTGAGGCTCACGGTGCTTTACTAGCTCACCCAAACTCATCCAACCACTAGGCATTGAGTCTCTAGCACCTGACAGCCATGTGCAGAGGTGGGATTTGATCCCAGGTGCCTGATCCAGGAAGGAATCACAGAAGAGGTGATAATTGAGCTGAATCTGATTTAATTGTTTTGATTAAATTGAAGCTGTACAATGAGCTGGAGATGACCAGGGAGTAGGGTGACAAGGACTGCAGGCCGAGGGAGGAGGACAAGTGGGAGCCAGGAGGAGGAAGAGCCACACAGACGTTTTCTGGGAAGTGCTGGGGGCGGTCCACCTTTCAGGCTCTGTCCCACGTGGGCTCTGTCTCTCCACTCGACTCCGCAAGCTTTGTAGCAGGAACGCAGTCGTGGACAATCCGTAATGGAGTGGGTGAGGCCATTCCTGAAAAAGATTTTTATGAAAACAGTGGTGGGTGTTAGAATCGCCGAAGGAGGAATGCATAAGGGCAAAAGGAGTAAAGAATTATGAGTTTATTAGGTCACCTGGACACCAGATGGGCTGAGCCCAAAAATGCCACCCGCACCCAGGAATGGGTGGGTCAGAGGCTTTAAAAGACTTTAGGGGGGCTTTTCTGGGCGGAGAATTCTCTAGGCGGGTCCTGAGGGGAAAGATAATGGTCTTAGCAAGTGGACCGTGGTCTAAGCAAAAGGGAATGTCAGTTGTGAAGTGGCCTAAAGGTCAGTGCCCAGGGGAGGGGGCATGGACTCAATCATGTGATCAGACCTGGCAGTGGGCTGGCTTGGGCCCCTGTGCCATAGTTTGCTGACTCCTGGTCTCAGATAATTTGAAAAACCACATACCCCTCACACATTCTTAGCTGACATCAAACATTTAAACAGTTTTTAAATACAAAAGAGTTGCAGAGCAGGGTATATTGCGTAGCTGGTACACATGTGTCTATTTTCTTCACGTTCTTGGCATTACATAGTTAGCTCATGCAGTTAATGGGAAATGTCTGCCATGTCATTTAAATAGTCAGAGCAGGCATTTTTGCGAACCAATCAGCCAAAGCAGACTCAGCTCATTCTTTTATTTATTTTTATTGTTAATCCTCATCCAAGGATATTTTTTCCATTGATTTTTAGAGAGAGTGGAAGGGAGGGGAGAGACACACAGAGAGAAACATTGGTGTGAGGGAGACACATCGATTGGATGCCGCCCACCTGAGCCCCATCCAGGGTCAGGGATGAGCCTGCAACTGAGGTACGTGCCCTTGATGTGAATCGAACCTGGAACCCTTGTATCCACTGTATCCACTGAGCCAAACCGGCTAGGGCCAGACTTCACTTCTTTTAGGAAAAAAACTGGCTTCCCCCTCCCCCTGAACTCAAATGAATACATTACAGCACGTTTCCATGGGAAGTGTCTGGGGGTGGGAATTCCCATCTAAAGTAACAGAGGTGGAGGGAGCCTCCCAGGGGGGGATGTGGTCTCCTGGTTCTTCCCACGGCCGGTCTGTCTGGAAGCAGCGGGTGCCCCATCCTCCCTGGAACCTTACGCCTCGGCCAAGGCTGTAGATCCTGGTCAGTGTGGACGAAGCTCCTCTTCTGTGAGGGGAGAAGGGTGTGCTGAAAGGGGAGGGGCAGGGAACCCACTGGAAAATGCCCCCTGGTGCCCGCGGGGACCCTGCTGTGGGGTCTCCCTCCTTTGAGCTGAGGTGGGAGGCGTGGCAGCCTGAGGTTGGGGCTGCCCATCATGCATCTGTGCCCGAACCCCTGAGGGCCAATCTGGGAGACCCCAGCGTTTCAGGGGTGATTGGCCGTCTGCTGTGCTTCCGAGGGACTCGGGGAGGTCTCTTCCCCTGAGCAGCTGGTCCCTGGTGCCTCCCTTCTGAGCTCCTTCCACAGCCGGGAACTCAGCCTTGCCTGTCTGTCTCCCTCTTACTCCTTCCTGCTCCCTGCCTCTGTCTACAGAGACTCCCTCCATCTCCCTCCATAAACCAGTGGGCGCCCCTAGGACTGAAATGCCTGTGGGAGAAGCAGAAGGCTGCCAGGAGAGGGACTGTCCAGCCAACCTCTGGGCCGGGCCCTGAGCGCCTCTCAGAGCGCTTACTGACAGGGGCTGCCACTGGGGACCCCCTCTGCCCCGGGACGGGCATGTGTGGCCTGCAGCTCAGGGGTGTCGCTCTCAAGGACTTGAGCGCCATCCTGTCCTTTGAAATATCAGCCCTGGCCCAGTGGCTGTGTTGGTTGGGTGTCATCCTGCGCACCAGGAGGTCGCCAGTTCAGTTCCTGGTCAGGCACAGGCCTGGGTTGCAGGCTTAACCCCGCTGGGGTATGAGCAGGAGGCAGCCCATCGATGTGCTCTCACACGGATGCTTCTCTCTCTCCCTCTCCCTCCCTCTCCCTCCCTCTCTCTCTCTCAGGATCAATAAACTATTCTTAACAAAAAACATATATAGAGAGATGCTGTTATGGCAAAGTAACCAAAGACGGGAAACAGGCCACCAAGCACTAGGGAGATGCAGAAATTCCCCTTTATTCCCAATGCAGGGCTGCAGGCTCAGGGAATCAGTTTCCCAAAAGCTGAGCAAATCTATTCTCCTGAACCCAGATATATGTGTCCCTAGGTTCTGTTTCTTGCTTCTGGGTCTCTGTGTGGTTTTGTCTAAAAGCTATTTTGCTGCAAAGTAGGTGATAAAAAATCTTCTAGCTGACACCTGAAAGGTTGGGAGTGGGCCGGGGTTGCACACCTATGACATGAGGCCATAATGTATCAAAAGAGACTTGATTCCCGACACCTGGGTGCAGGTGGGCTGAGACCGAGAAAGGCATCCACGGAGAGAGCAGGGAGAGACAGGTTTCTGTGGATCCTGGCTGGCTGCAGCCACTCTGCTGACGTGGGGGTCTGGTCCGTCCTTGGTTCCTCCCATGCCAGGTGTCTCCCGGTTATCTGAGCTGTGCTGTGCTCAAGGCTGCAAGCTTTCTGCGAGATATCTGCTAAGCACAACAAGTCTTTCTCTGCCCCGTTCTATTCTCTGTAACCCTTTCATTCCCGTCTTTAGGGGTATATATAAAGGAAAAGAAGGGGGATGGGGTTGACATTCCTCTTTGTCCGCTTCATGCGTGGGAGGGGCTGTTGTGGACACCTAAGGAGTAAATTCAGATTATTTCCTGGGGTATAGACCCATAGGGTCCCTTTGCCTGGCTAAGGACAAACTGTCCTATTGTTTGGTTAACTAAGACTTGTAATCTTGTTTTTATAAACTTCGTAACTAATTTTAAAAAGCAGGGCTCAAGGAGGAGGAGGAGGAGGAGGAGGAGGAGGAGGAGGAGGAGGAGGAGGAAAATAGTGTCAGGAAGCCCAAAGAGGGTAAAAGCCAGGTTAATGTGGGCAGAGCTGCTTGCAGGCTGGACCATATGGTCTGCTCTATGCTGTGTGGCCTGGGCATGAAGCCAGATTTGGCGCCAGCAATTTCCCGAAGGGGGCACTTAAGGCTCGTGCCAAAGTCGGGAGGAAAAGAGTGAAACCTGCTCGGAGCAGGTGTGAGATGGGGAGGTGGTGGTGGGATCTGCTGGGCAGGGTGGTGGGCTCTCAGGCTGCTGAGATGGAGGAGCCCTAAGCTAGGGGACCGGGGGATGGCCGGCGAGATCAAAAGTGGTGAAGGAGCAGGAGGATCTGAGATCCTCTGGGGGCTCAGAGTGAAGAAGGAAAATCGTGAGGGAGAGCAGCTGTGACAGAGAGAAGGCGGTGTCCCTGAGTGTAAGAAGCCTGGACATACAGACCTCAGGCCACTTGCCCTGCCTGCGGCGGAACTGTCCAGGTCAGTTACAATGTGGAAGTCAAAAGTGCTGTTTTACTGAGGCCAGAAGACCAGCGAGATTTCTAGGGTCTGAAGGCTTTAGGTAGACAGTCCAGGGGTGTGGTGCGGAGAATGGTCGCCTGTGAATTCCCCATGGCGACTGGCGGTGGCTCAAGGTCTGCTTTCCGTGAAGTTAAGGCCGAGAAGACGTCCCTGTCTCCCCCTAATGCTCACCAGAAACGGACGGAGCCCTCCCTCCATGACAGGCGTCCCCATCAGGTCAGGAGAGGGGGCGAGGGAACCTGGTCCCTGAGGACCTGTCCTGACAAGCGCTGGATTTCCGGGGGCGGGGGGGGGGGGGCGGCTGAACAGTATCAGCCTGGAGCCTGGCTCCAAACCCAAATGACAGGAGAGTCCGTCGGAGGAAAACAGACTAAAGCCACTTACCTATGAATCTATGCGCTGTATTGATGCGGGAGGAGGCAAGGCAGGAGAGGTCCACTTTCCAGTCACGGCCCGACCCAGACCGGTCTGGAGGAAGGCTAGGGGGGCCCAAGTCAGTGTCGCGAGTTCAGCAGAAGCTCAGCCATGCAGGAGTGTGGCTGGGGAGCCTTCCCCGGACACAAGGGGAGCTCAGGAGCCGGAAGATCACGGTCTCTCTGAGTGCCCAGTGCCCGGTTGCTGGAACCCTGCGATGGCTCTTACCGGACCCCTCACTAGACCTTCCCAGGTTGCGACACCAAATGAAAGGTTCCGTGTGGGCCAATGTCACGTACCTTTGACATGAGGCCACAATGTATCAAAAAGATTTGATTCCCAACTCCTGGGTGTAGGTGGGCTGAGACCGAGAAAGGCATCAGCAGAGAGAGCAGGGAGAGACAGGTTTCCACAAATCCTTGCTGGCTGCAGCCGCTCTGCTGACACAAGGGTCTGGTCTGTCCTTGTTTCCTCCCATGTCAGGGTCTTCTGGGCTATGCAGTGCTCAAGGCTGCAAGCTTTCTGCTAAGCACAACAAGTCTTCCTCTGCCCCGTTTTGTTCTCTTTAACCCTTTCATTCCCACTGCAAACATCTATGCCTGGGTTTCAGTTTAAGACTCTGCAAACTTATTGTTCCAGGATGTGGGTTTGCACTGTTCAGCCACGAGGGCGACTGATTATAGATAAGCAGCATCCTGTCACGCCTGGGGGTTGGGTTTAGCTGTCTTCACACTGTTCCTATCATCACGCCTGCTGTCCTAATCCATCACAATGCAGTGTCAGGAGGGCCTGGCTTCTGCCTCCTCTCCCCTGGGAGCCTGGGAGCCTGGGAGCCTGGCTTCCATCCGTCCAGAGGGCTGACACCGGGCCCAACTTCACTGATGCTGACCGGCCCTTTGCAAATTCTCATTTCACAGACTGCTGAATCCCAGCCTGTCCCCCTCCGTTGCGCACCCTTTAAAACACCCGTCACCTCTGTGCCAGTCAGAGTGGAGCTGAGGAAAGTCTGTTTATCGCCGACACGTGGGAGCATGTCTGAGTGTCTCTGAATGAAGTGGGCGGTGCGGCTTTTCCTTCCCCAGCCGCTCACGTGGCGCCCAGTCACGATCTTCCACAGAAACCTGCCATGTGCTCTGTTTGAGCATTTTTCCTTCCGGCGGAGGAGGCTTCGGTGGGCTTGTTAGGACACCAGGCGTCCTGGTCCCTGTCACTGGGCGTGGGGTGGCTTTGGGGAGTTCTTTCCCCTGTCCCCCTCAGTCTTCTCCTCTGTACAGGGGGCATCTAACACGGGTATCAGTAGGGTTTGGGGCAGATTGAGACGATTGAGAGCCTGGGAAGTCCCGCCCAGTATTGACGCCTGGAAGCAGCCGCTCTCGGGGTCTTCGCCCGCTTCCCCAGCACAGCGCTGTGGGCAGGGGTGGCTCACACGGCGCTGCCGAGTGCACGACCCTCAGGGACCATCCTGAGGTCTCCACCGCCTCATCCCTGCTGTCCGAGTGTCCGCTTCCTTGTCCAGAACCCTCCCCGGTCAGCGCAGAAGCAGGTGATCTCACTCCAAGAGCCGCTGCCCAGTCACGACATGGGATCAGCAGCTCCTCCCCCAGCGCCCACGCTGTGCCTGGGCCGGGCTCAGCTCCTGGGCCGCCCAGAACCATCCTGGCCCAGCCCTGGGTCGTGAGAGCTCACTGGGGGTTTCCCTAACTCTGCACTTGCTTCAGGCTCCCAGTGGCCAGCCCTAACCTAGACCGTCCAGGCACCGCCTGTGTCCTTCCCATGGCACCCCCTCCGGCTCTCTGAGCCTTTCAGCACCTATAGGGCCGCTGTCTCCCTCACACCCACAGCTCCTTCCCCCTCCCGTTCTCTCCCGCCTCTTCTCTGCTCTCCTGGTCGCCTGTTGCCCTGCAAACAATGATTCCTTCTGTGGTTCCGTTGAAGGGGACCCGGGTCACTCCTGAGTGAACATGAATGTGTTGAGTAAACGTGGCCCGGTCACTGACCTGCAGTGTAACGCCCCATGTCTTGTGTTACAGGTCACTGAAGCGATCCTGAAAGGTGGCGTGCTTACAAGCGTCCTCGGCATGGGCTTGGCCATGATCGGGGCCCTCATGACGGTCCAGCGGAACTGAGGTGAGCAGGAAAAGTATTGAGGCCAAGGAATCATGTTAGTGGCAACCAGTTAGTATGGAGAAGACTTGCATAGCTAGCGGGGGTGGGGTTTCAAATTGATTTCACTGTTTTATACTCATTTATGCTAAATTTTTTAAAAAATATGTTTTTATCGACTTTTTTATTTTTATTTTTTAGAAATAGAGGAAGGGGCCGGGGATAGAGGGAAACATCGAAGGGAGAAATTCATCAGTGGCCGCCTCCTGCACGCTTCCTACTGGGGATCAAGCCTCTGGGAATTTAACATGAGACCCCTGGTTCATCGATCAACACTCAAGACACAGCGGCCAGAACAGTCAGGCTGCTTTCAATGGAGCTATAAAAGCACAGGAAGATCTAATTGGGGAAATACGTCTGGTGTGAATGCTATTAAAGACACAGTTGGGCTCTGTCTTGCACTGAATGTGTGTGTCACACTTACCCCCTCCCCCTGATCACGTTGCAGCCCTAACCCCCAATGTCCTGGTGTTCGGAGCTGGGCCTCTGGGAGGTCATGAGGCTCAGAGGAGGTCATGAGGTGGTGGCGAGGGTGCGGGTGGGCATGATGGGGTCCGTGCCCTTACAAGACAGACCAGAGCCCTCTCTCCTCCATGTGAGGACAGAGCGAGAAGGTGGCCATTTGCAAGCCAGGAAGAGGTTCCACCAGGAACTGGATCTGCCAGCACCTTCGCCTTGAACTTGTCCGCTTCCAGGACGGTGAGAAATGAATGTCTGTGCTGAGCCCCAGCCGGGGGGGTGGCCATGGCAGCCGAGCTCAGTGCCGGGCTCTTCCCCAGCCGCCTGAGTGCGTCCCGGCCATTCTCTGCTTTTCCCAGGTTTCCTCTCGGGGGGCGAGGACGGTGAGGGCGGGAGACACACCTGTGAGGCCAGAGCAGGTCCCATTGGCGCCGGGGCCGGGGCTCAGCGGCTGGGATTGGGTTGGATTCCCGGCCATGACTGTGACGCAGCCCCAGTGGCCGAGGCTCCGTTCCTCCTGCCACTCTCTCCTCCTCCTGGTTCTGGAACAATCAGTACCGTCCTCTCCCCAGCGGCCCTGGTCCCCTGACTCCTCGCTCCCCAGCCTTTCTTTCCGCATCAGCTCAGCAGCCTCCCTCCTCAGTGCCTGCAGCTCCTGGGCTCCCTGCTCCAGTTCCCGAGAGAGATTCTGATTGGCTCAGCTTATTCCTAGCTCAGCCTCCTGATTGGCTGCTGCTGGGTCAGGTGACCACACTGAGCCAATCAGTTCTGACTGGTGGGGCCAGTCACATGGTTTACACCTGACCCTGGAGGCAGAGGCAGTTTCCCTTGGAGGGGACTGTGGGTGAACCAAACTCCATGGTTCCGCACCCCTGGTCCAGGGGCACCCAGGGGAGGGGGCGGAGCTGGCACCACCCTGGGGTCCCTCCAGAGCTGCTGTGAGCCTGGGGCTGGTCCCAGGGGAGATTTCCTGCCTAGAATTAGAGCCCGGAGCTCACGCCTCCCATTAGACCCGAGTCCCCGGATTCCCCGCCTCCCACGGCTATGGGGGAGCTCCGTCCCCGCCTGGAGTCTGTGCACCGAGGGCATCGGGGCCCCAGCTTTCTCCTGCCGGGAAGGCGCAGCCCAGGGGAGGGGGCGCCCCAGGTCTCCAGTCAGAGTGTCAGGGGCTGTGCTGCCACCACGGAGAGTGGCCATTCAGTGGGGCCACTGGTGGCAGAGGCCAGGCGAGGAAGAGGAGGGAAAGGGTACCCGCCCCTTTAGAGACCACGCCCAGGGCACACTAGGTGCTAGCGGAGGGATACGCTGAGGAGGTTAATTTTTTTAAAAAGACTTAATTTAATTTTTAGCGAAATTTTAGGTTTATAGAGAAATTGAGAGGAAGACACAGAGATTTCCCACATGTCCCCCCACCCCCCACTCACACAGAGCCACCCCCAATATCAGCATCCCTGTCCAGAGCGTGTATTATTGTTATAACGGATGAACCTACATCGGCACATCATTAACCCACAGACCTTAGTTTAGCCCAAGATTCGCTCTGGGTGTGGTGCATTCTATGAATCTGGACACGTTATAATGACACGTATCCATCATTACAGTGTCACACAGGAGTCTCACTGCCCTCAAAGTGGGGGTGACCCATTTTCAATATTTAACCAGGGGCAGCTTGAGCCATGGCAAGTTGGGCATGGGAAGATGATTTAATTCCATGTGGTCATCCAGATGGATGAGGACTTGACCTTTGAGTTAGAAAAGAAAAATAAGCCCCATGGCTCAGTGGTTGAGCGTTGATCTATGAACCCTGCGTCACAGTACAATTCCTCGTCAGGGCACAGGCCCAGGTTGTGGCTCAGTCCCTGGTGTGGGATGTGCAGGAAGCAGCTGATCAATGATCCTCTCTCATCACTGATGTTTCTCTCTCTCCTTCTCCCTTCCTCTCTGAAAAAAATATGAAAGAAAAACAAAACTTCTAGAAGGAGGGCTGGCTGGAGGAGGTAGGAGGCACTGGAAAGACGCTGGGAGATGTTTACGCCTCATCAGGGGTTTCACGGACAGACGGCGGGGCTGCACGGGAGGTCATCGTGTGTTTCTCTTTGCACCAGGAGAGTAAATGAGTGACGGCTGCTGAGCACAGTGGTCAGTCTACAGGGAACAAGGAGACAATCCATGGAGCCCCTGCCACAGGCCGGACAGGGGCTGGGGTCCTCCACCCACCACCTGATCTGATCCTCACGGTGCACCTTCGAGCGGGTCACTTCCCCGGCTCAGAGAGGAAGGGACTGAGGCTCTGAGAGTCCAGAGCTTCCCCAGGTCACACGGACAGAAAACGCTGGGTCCCCACCAGGTGCCCAGGTGCTTCCGTTCAATTTTGGGCGCCACAGAAGCAGCGGGACCCCTCCCTGGAGGGTAGATAGGTTCACGTATGAATTCCTCAGTCTTGGCACAGTCAGTCCATCCTTCAGCCAGTGAGAGAGGGACAGTGAGAGACAGAATGACAGGTTGCCCGAGAGCTCGGGTTAGGGGGACAGGACAGTGCGAGGTCGTCTCTACAGCAGCTTCTAATGTGGGGTTTTGTGCCCCTTCAGGCTGTCACTGGTGTTGGGATCGCTTCTTCATAACAGAACAGGCAAGAGCAGCCACAACTGCAGCTCCAAGGGTCACACTTGCTCCGGTCACGAACTTTTCTGCCTGAAAGTGAGCAGCCCAGGTTCAGAGTCCACAGCAAGTCCAGGCAGGTTCTCCCTCCCGCCAAAGAGGCTGAAGGCCACACTCATGTTCCAACCCCCCACCCCCACCCCCACCTCCCGCGGCCTGGCCTCTCAGAGATGCTGGCCTTGGCCCAACAACCCTTTCCCTGGGAAGCCGAAGGTGTGACCACTTGTTAGTGCTGGGCTTGTCCGGGTGTGTCCCGAAACTGGCCGGATGGAGTGATGGGATCTTTCTGTGTGAGCCTCCAGGGTGGGGCAATTTGGTCCTCACGGGAGTGGGTAGGGGAGGGGGGCTCCTGGGGCCAGAGCTCTGGGGTAAAAGTGGAATGACTCTGTGGTCTAGTCCACCTCTGCAGAGGGAGGTGGTGGCAGCGCTGAGGGGGGACAATGGGAAGCCATGGCCTCAGGGATCACTGTGCTCTGTGTACTGTTCCCAAGAGCAGCCTGGAAACTTCTATGTCCAGCCCCACCTCAGCCCACTCCAGACTCACACGTCCAGCTGCTACTCAACAGGTCCACCTGGATGTCTAACTGGTCACCTCAACACCCCACCTGAGCATCAAATCCTTAATTCCTCTCCCAATCCTGCTCCTCCTCCCCTGATCTCCTCCATCCAGGCTGCCCGTCACCCAGTCACAAGGGCTGTGAGCCCTGGAGGTGCTGTGGTTCAGCAGAAAGAGCCGGGAGCACTGGGCATTGAATCTGCTCCTGCCTCTCACTAGCTGTGCTTTGCTAAGAGGGAAGAGGGAGCGGTAGGACGTGCCCAGACCTCACAGAACATGTCCTCCAGCTCCTACATGGGCCGCAGACCATGAGCATCTCCTGCCCGAGGGCTCTCTGGGGCCTTAGGAGACCTGTCATGGTCCCGGGTTGGCCCAGACTTTCCCTGACAGCACACAGGGCATCAGGAGCTGCCTTTAGGTGGGTCTTAGAGGTGAAGAATCCTAAAGGGACAGTGGTGGCCAGAGCCCCAGAGGTCCTCCAAACATCCCTCCTTCTGCACATGGGGAAACTGAGGTCACAAGGAGGTGACCTGTTCAAAGCCTCCGAGTAGATTAAAAGCAGATGCGAGATTTGTGCTCAAACATCCTGACTCCCAGCCAACAATACCCTGAGAGCTCCTCTTTGAATTATTCAGGGTAATTCTTGCCTCTGCCTTGTCACCCCCACCCCAAGCAGACCTCCAGAAGGGAGAGGGAGCCCCCCAGTGAGAGCCTTACCTGCGGGCTGCGGGCCTTGCCGTATCTCAGATCGGTGACAAAGTGCTCACAGTTCCTGCTCAGAACACTGTACGCCAACTCCTTACCGACCATCTCCTCCGCAGAACTGATAATCTTGTTCACGGGCAGGGGTGAGTACTCGCGGTCCAAGTGGTTGTTGACCCGGTAGCGGCAGCCCCCCACCACGTCACTCAGGAGCTCCCTTTTCACCTTCCCTCTGCTGCTCAGCACGGAGAAGAGGCTGGAGGAGCCGGCCCCAGGGTACTCATCTGGAATCAGACACAAGAGTATCAGGAACTCAGGGGAGGCCAGGGAGGGAGAGAGGGTTCCAGGCAGGGAGGAAGCACGAAAAGAATCTGCTATTGAGCTTTGGTTTCTGTCCCTTCACCAACGTGATTGGAGGTTTCAGTGATTTTGCTCTTTTCCTTAACAAGTTGTAATACTTTTCATGTTAATCAATATTGTGATGGTCAGTGGCTGCCACTGTGTTCCATTATATGAATGGACATCATCTAGTTGACCAAGTCCCTAGTATTGGCTGGTCCATAGCTTATCCACCGTAAACAATGGTATTAAATTGTATTTGTTCATCTTTGCACTTGTGTGTTTCATAAAGAGATCAAAGTTGTTTAGTCCCCAATGTGTTTCAGACTCTGCTGTGCAAATTTCATATATTCCCTCACTTATTCTCCTTCTGAACTTCATGGTAAATACTCTCATCTCCGTTTTACAACCGATGTTGGACCCTGAGGCATCATCAGCCTTTTCTGGCAGCTCTGGCCACATGGAGAGTCCACACAGCGCTTCCAGCTGGTGGCGTCCAAATCCCATTGACCTGGAGCCCGGGTTTTGCTGTCTAAGAGGAGGGAGCTAAAGAGCAAGCGAACCAGCGGGCTCCCTGTATGTGTTGAGACTCGAGGCTGAGGCTGCACTGAGCACCCGTCCTTGAGGAAACACCACCTGCACTCACACAGCAGGACCCGGTCCTCACACTCACGCTCCCTGTTCCCAGCCTCCTAAGTGCCGTCTGCATTAGGTGGGTTTCGCTTACTATTTGCCATCCATTCTGACCGTTTTCCACTCTGTCAGTGTAGGTGACAGCGCACAGAACCTGGTCAGTGACAAGCAGATTCTTCTGATCATGAGACGGTTTCTGTCCAGCGAGAATGCAAACGCTTGTTGTCCGAGGTGTGGGTGCCATTGCTCTGCAGGGCCCCAGCCCCTGTGCTCCCAGCCCGCGGTCTCATCCCAGCACTTTTCTTTCATGGTCGATACACAGTGTGGGGCCTGCCTGCTCCTCTGACCGGCTGTCATCCTGCTTCTGCTGTCCCCGCGGTCCATCCAGGTCCCAGGTGCTCGTGTGCGTCTGTGTGAGACTCTCTGTGATGTGGGACCTGGGAGAGCTGCTCCGTGGAGGGTGTTCAGGAAACCCTCTCAGGACGCCCTGTTCTGTGACATCCTCTGAGCAACAGGACACAGCGCTGAGAGGCAGTCCCTTCCTGAGAGCGGGACCCCCAGAGACGCTGCTGGTTTAGGCAAATCTGTCTGAGCACCCAGCTAACGGGGCCGGAGCTGGAGAGCGTCCAATGCGGGCGCATCCCGGCTTCCCTGGGGCCTACGGACCTCTTTCCCTGCTGGGTCAGGACCCGAGGGACCACTGAGATGCCCCCAAGGGACACGGATGTACAGTGAGCACAAGCCCTGCCCAGGGAGAAACCAATGTGGGTTCCAGGGTGACATTTGGCTTTGAATCATTCTCATTAAGCTAATAAATATTTGTCAATCACACTCTCAACCCCCCTTACCTGGGGGAGCCAGGTGGATCACATAACCATCGCCCACATAGAGGGCCCAGTGCGAGTAGCCAATTCGGTAAATCTCAATCAGGTCTCCAGGCTTGGGCTCTTCACGAAACTGCAAGGAAACAGCCAGGAGAGTGAGACAGATGTCAGGGAGCTGCGGAGGCCCGGGCTGGAGCTGCAGCTGGGCTGGGGAGTCCACGCTGATGTCAGCGCCTTGAGCGTGTGGAGGGGACTCTGGCCCCTGTGAGGCCCTCAGCCTCTGGCGCTTTTAGAGGTTGCCCTTGGGGAACTGGGAGCCTGGAATCTGGTCGCCCCGAGGGAGGGAAGCCTGGAAACATGACCTTGTGCCTTGGGAGAGTGAAGACTTGTCCAGAGAGTGTGTGTAATGTATGCGTGTCTGTGTGTACTGTGCACATGTGTGTTGTATGTGCTACGTGTACATACACACACGAGGATGCAGACGTGGGTGTATTGTGCACGTGTCTGGAGGGTGATGACAGGATTGCTGTGTGCAAAGCCCCTTCCCGGAGGCTGCGGCCCAGGCCCATCCCAGTCGCGTGGGGCAGCCGAGTCTGAGCTTCTGCCTCCCACACTGCCCGCAGGTGTTCACATGCCTGTTGCCCTGGCTGTGCCTGGCCCACAGGCTCTCCTCACACTCTGCCCCTCCAGCCCCGGTGCACCCGCCCTCGGAGATGCCGACCTGAGGGACAGGAACTGACAGCCTCGTAAGGGGACTGAGCTCTGAGGAGGCCCTAGTGTGGCTGCCCAGCTTCCGGAGCTGGGTGGGGGAGGGGGCAGACGGGGCTCACACAGTCAGGCAGCAGGCTCTGCTGGCACTTTCCCCACCATGACTGCCACCTCCCACAGCCCAGGGGCAGGAAGCAGCACCCCTTGCTCAGCTGGGGAAACAGGATCAGAGGCAGAGGGACTTGCCCAGGGACACTCAGCTGGCAGTGGCTGCAGGGGGTCTTCTCTGTCTTGTCTCCTCCTCACCCCCTTTCCTCCCTCCCTCCCTGCCTTGCTCACCTCTCTCTGCTCCTCAGTGTCCTGCCCAGGGCACCTCTGCTTCATGATTTCAGAATTTCTCAGCTTTTCTGTGTCTCTGTGTCTGACCTAAGTGAATAAGAAATCTCCTGCAGCCCTCACCCCAGGCGGCCCAATCTGAGGCCAGGGCTCCGGGACCCACTGCTCCCCAAGACCCAGGTCCCCCATCAGCCCACACTCCAGCTCCTTCCTCAGCTCAGGCGGGCACAGCACAGACACCGCACACCCTCCCACATGGCGCCTGACCCCACACGGTGCCAGACCCAGAGCGGGGCTCCCTCTGCCCGAACACCTCCCAGTCCTGCAGCGAAAGAGACTTAAACAACATACGGGTCTCCATGGAAGCCTTAGAGACAGCCTGGAGCTACCAGCAGGAGCACAGCCCCAGGCCCTCATGTAATGCAGGGAGCTGCCCTCCCCTGCAGAGCCGGTTCTAGAAAGTTCTGGGGACTTACCGAAGCCATTGTTCACCAGGGCAGGATCTGCTTTCTGCTTCTAGGGCAACAGGTTTTATACCCCAGTGGACACTTTCGCTTTCACTTTCCTTTTTGTTCACAAGGACTGAAAACTAAATGCTTAAAGGGACTGTCAGCATTTCTCAGGGGACAGGCCCCCGACTTCCCACCTCAAGGCCTGGAATGGCTGGGCCCGGGAGCCGCCCGGAAGCGGTGAGCGTCGGAGGGAAGCCTTACCCCTGCCCTGCCCTGGACACGGGCTCTCACTGCAGGACGGGGCATGGGCGGCCCAGCGGTCAGCCCCAGGCCCGCGGGGGCCCTGATCTTGTACCCGCCCCACGAGGACAGGAGCCACGGGCGGCCTTCGGGGCGGGACCCACGGGGAGGCCTCAGCAGGCGGGAGACTGGCCCTCGGGGAGCCCAGGGCTCAGTGGCCTCGGGGTGCATGTGGCGGGAGAAGCAGAGCTCCCCTGAGAGCGGCCCCCCAGCCTGGCCCGCGCTGTCCCTGGAACAGGAGGCGGGGGCGGGGCGCAGGCTCAGCCCAGCAGCTCCCGGGCACCAGGGCCCAGGCTTCTCCATCCTGTGGGTCCCGCTCTGCTGCGATGGTGGCTGTGATGGCAGCAGCCTCCAGGGCACGTTCTCACCGGGCCCGCCCAAGGGCATCAGAGCTGCTTTCACTCCCTGGTCTCCTCTGAGCGGGGAGACCCTCACCCACAGCCCCCTGCGGCCCGGCCCCGCTTCCCTGTGCAGGGCGGCGCCCGTTTCCATGGGAACCCGACCTGGGCAGCGGGCAGGGGCTTCCCCAGGGCTCAGCCAGGTCTGCGGAGGGGCCCGTGCTGCCCAATGAAGGGCAGGCAGGGCTGTGGAGGTGCCTGTGCGTGTGAGTGTGTGGTGTGTCTGTGCGGTATGTGTGCATGTGCAAGTTGAGTACCTGTGTGTGCGCGTTGGGGGGGGGGGGGGGAGAGGGCGTGGAGCGGGCCGGGGAGGTGCCTTTGACCAGGCAACCAGCACCTAAGCTGTGCTCACCCCTCCCTCCCCCTGTGCAGGAGGCTTTGCTGGGGCCACAGGGAGGCTGCCCAGCTCTCAGGCCACAGGGGGAGCGGGAGGGGGAGCCGCACTGCAGGCGGGAGGGGGGCAGCCAGCGGGGGACCAGGCAGAGCCCTTCCCTCCACCAGGAAGCTCTGTGTGCAGGGGCGCGGGAAGGCGCTGCCCCTCCCAGCCTGACCCCCATGACCCCTATGGCCCCCATAATCCCCATGACCTGGCTCCGGCTTCCCTGGGCCACACAGGCTCAGGACTCGCGGGTCCAGCTGCCACGGGTCCTCCGGCCAGGAAAGCAGAAGGGCCTCTGGGCAGCGTCTCCCTGTTTCCAAGTGAGTTTCACCCATAAAGGCGTCTAAGAGGCCCGGGGCGCCCACCAGCCCACCTGCAGGTCATGCTCCTCCACGGGTGTCACCTGGGCCATTGCCCACCCTACCCTCCCTCATGCCCTCCTGCTGAGGGTGAGGGCCTCCCTGTGCCAGCCCCGAGGCCGTGAGTGGGTCCAAGCGCCCACGGGAGGTGCCTGCCCCTCGCAGGCCCGGCTGCAGCTGCGGGGCCATGGACACCCGCCTCTGAGGCCCGTGTCCAGGCTCCAGGTGCTCAGGTGGGTCTGCAGCCTCGGTCTCGCCTCTCCCACAGCTGCCCCCCTGGGGGCCCGGCCTGTGGGTGTGGCTCTCGCCCACCTTCCTGACTGCGTCCCCCTCAAGGCCTCCGCTGTGGGTGCGACCAGCACGTGAGCGGTTCTTTCCACTGAAACACCCTGAAGAGGGGTGAGGATTCTCTTCTTACTGAGGTGTGTGCGTTGTGCTTTTTCACGAAATTGGCCCATTTCTTCCAGAATGTCAAGTGTGAGTAACGCTGTGCACAGGATCCCTGGGAGCCCCCGGTGCCCGCAGGCTCTGCAGTAACAGCTTCCCTTCCCAATCCTGGTAATCAGTGTCTTCTCTCTGTTCCTTTGTCATTTTTTAGGAGTTTGCTGACATAAGCGATGTTGTCAACGACCCAGCGTTTGTTCGTTCGATTTTCTCGGTTCTGTCTGTGTGTCAGCTTCACTGGCTTCTGCGCTGTTATTTCCTTCCTTGCCCTGGCCTTGCTTTTCTCCTCCCCTTTCCTGTTTCTTGGGGTGGAGCTGGAATAGTAATCGGGGACTTCCTCTCCCTCCAATCCCCCTCCCCGAGCATTTACGGTACACATTTCCCGGTCACTGCTGCTGTCCCTGCATCGCATGGATTTTTATCTATTGTATATTTATTTGTTAATATCAATTTAACATTTTTTAGGGCTTCATTTTGACCCAGGGGTTATTTAGAAACATGTTGTTTTCTAGTTGTCCCATGATTTCTCTATTCCCTTCTTTTTCTATTTCTGCTTTTGATCTTAACTGAGTATTTTTTGTTTCCATTAACCCCAGTTATGGACTCATTAGCTTGGCCTCCTCTTCTGTATTCTTAGTGAGGGCTTAGGGCAGAGACTCTCCGCCTCAGCACCAATGCCGTCCTGAGCCAGATCAATCCTCTCTGGGGGACCAGTGCCTTGTAGGACATGTAGCCGTGGGGCTCCCCTGCTGCGGGGGTCCATGCCTCCCCAGCCCCTCTGTTCTCGCTCCTCCTTCCTCCCAGGCATGTGTCTGCCTGATGCCGCACATTCCACTCTCAGGGTCAGACAGGGACAGCTCCCCGCCCCCATTAGCCCTGGTGTCCAGACTCACACAGGATCCCGGGAGGGGCCGGCCCAGTGCCTGGTGACCAGGAAAAGCAGCCAGTGGGCGGGGCTCTTACAGGAAGAGGGGCGATTCCGGGAAGGCGCCTGCACCCTCCAGGACTCAGTCCACCCGCTTCACTGCTCCTGGGAACCACTGCCTCCCCAGACCAGGCTCCAGCTCACTGCCCTTCCAGAATGTCAAGTGTGAGTAACGCTGTGCACAGGATCCCTGGGAGCCCCCGGTGCTCGCAGGCTCTGTAGTAACAGCTTCCCTTCCCAATCCTGGTAATCAGTGTCCTGCTCCTGGGACAGTGCCCAGGCCTCACCTTAATCCAACATTTCCCTTCAGAGTGAGGAATGCCCTTGTTCTCCCCCAGAAGGACACCAACTCTGGGCCTGACTGGCTTGAGCCCTGGCCCCCTGGCCTTCCTGCCCTCCTGCCCCCACAGTTCCTTCCCTCCTGTTCCAAACCAGGCCCCTCTCAAGACCCAGGAGATGCAGGGAGGGGGGGCGGAGCACACAGGATCCCCCTGATGGAGCTCCAAGCCCAGAGGGGGTGAGACAGGCACAGGGACCACAGCAGAGCATGACCACGTGGGGGGAGGTGGCCGTCCCAGGGCTGGGGCCCTGAGCGTGGCAGCTGAGCCAGGCGGGGCCTTCAGGGCAGCTCCTCAGAGGAGGGGTCTGTCTGTGGAGAGGAGAGGAGGAATGGGCGTGGGGCAGGGACTGGGGGCAGAAAAAAGGGGGGTGCAGAGGAGCAGAGGCCAGAGGGAGCTGTGGGGAGGGAAAGGCAAGGCCTTCAGCCAGCCCGGGGGGCCGAGGGCAGGGAGGGTGAAGAGGCTGAGGTAGGGTCAGGAGGGGCTGTGGCTGCCGGGGGCATGCCTGTGCCCTGAGACCAGAGGAGGATCATGGACAGATGGCACATGTGGGAAGGACACCGGGGGTCCTGGGGGACTGGATGTGGAGGTGAAGGGACAGGGGGCAGGGAACCTTGTCAGGAAACTGTGGGTCACAAATTAGGGAACTGGTTCTCTGAAGTGAGTCATGGGTGGGAGATGGACGAGGAGGTGAATTCAGGACAGAACCGTCTCACGATCAGAAGAATCTGCTTGTCACTGACCAGGGTCTGTGCGCCGTCACCTACACTGACAGAGTGGAAAACGGTCAGAATGGATGGCAAATAGTAAGCGAAACCCACCTAATGCAGAGGGCACTTAGGAGGCTGGGAACAGGGAGTGTGAGTGTGAGGCCCGGGTCCTGCTGTGGTTCACGCTGCCCCTGGTTGAATATTGAAATGATTCACCAACACTTTGAGGACAGGGAAACTCCCGTGTGACACTGTAAGGATGGGTACATGTCATCATAATGTGTCCAGATTCATAGAACGCACCACACCCAGAGCGAATCTAGGGCTAAACTTAGGTCTTTGGGTTATTATGATGTGCTGATGTAGGTTCATCAGTTATAACAAAAATACATGGTCTGGACAGGGATGCTGATAATGGGAGAGGCTCTGCATGAGTGTGGGATGGGGGCATATGGGAAATCTCTGTACCTTCAGCCCCATTTCTTTATAAACCTAAAATTTATCTAAAAATAAAATTGAGTCTTTTATAAAACATAACCTCCTCAGCGTATCCCTCCGCTAGCACCTAGTGTGCCCTGGGCGTGGTCTCTAAAGGGGCGGGTACCCTTTCCCTCCTCTTCCTCGCCTGGCCTCTGCCACCAGTGGCCCCACTGAATGGCCGCTCTCCGTGGTGGCAGCACAGCCCCTGACACTCTGACTGGAGACCTGGGGCGCCCCCTCCCCTGGGCTGCGCCTTCCCGGCAGGAGAAAGCTGGGGTCCCGATGCCCTCGGTGCACAGACTCCAGGCGGGGACGGAGCTCGGGCTTCAGGGGTTGAAGGAGGAGAAGGACTTGTACTTGCTGCCCAGCAGGGCCCTGCTCAGACCCCAGGGGGAATGTCCGCCTCCGTGCGGGTCCGGGAGGGTCCATGCGGGCCTCGCTCCCAGGCTGCCTCTGGGTCAGAGGGCACAGCCGCTCTGTGGGCCCAGCACCCAGCGGGTGGGATGGGAGAAGGCTTTCTCGCTTCCGGGTCTAAAGCTCCCCCATAGCCGTGGGAGGCGGGGAATCCGGGACTCGGGTCTAATGGGAGACGTGAGCTCCGGCTCTAATTCCAGGCAGGAAATCTCCCCTGGGACCAGCCCCAGGCTCCCAGCAGCTCTGGAGGGACCCCAGGGTGGTGCCAGCTCCGCCCCCTCCCCTGGGTGCCCCTGGACCAGGGCTTCGGAACCATGGAGTTTGGTTCACCCACAGTCCCCTCCAAGGGAAACTGCCTCTGCCTCCAGAGTCAGGTGCAAACCATGTGACTGGCCCCATCAGTCAGAACTGATTGGCTCCGTGTGGTCACCTGACCCAGCAGCAGCCAATCAGGAGGCTGAGCTAGGAGTAAGCTGAGCCAATCAGATTCTCTCTCGGGAACTGGAACAGGGAGCCCAGGAGCTGCAGGCACTGAGGAGGGAGGCTGCTGAGCTGATGCGGAAAGAAAGGCCGGGGAGCGAGGAGTCGGGGGACCAGCGCCGCTGGGGAGAGGACGGTACTGATTGTTCCAGAACCAGGAGGAGGAGAGAGTGGCAGGAGGAACGGAGCCTCGGCCCCTGGGGCTGCGTCACAGTCATGGCCGGGAATCCAACCCAATCCCAGCCGCTGCGCCCCGGCCCCGGCGGCCAATGGGACCTGCTCTGGCCTCACAGGTGTGTCTCCCGCCCTCACCCGTCCTCGCCCCCCGAGAGGAAACCTGGGAAAAGCAGAGAATGGCCGGGACGCACTCAGGCGGCTGGGGAAGAGCCCGGCACTGAGCTCGGCTGCCATGGCCACCCCCCGGCTGGGGCTCAGCACAGACATTCATTTCTCACCGTCCTGGAAGCGGACAAGTTCAAGGCGAAGGTGCTGGCAGATCCAGTTCCTGGTGGAACCTCTTCCTGGCTTGCAAATGGCCACCTTCTCGCTCTGTCCTCACATGGAGCAGAGAGGGCTCTGGTCTGTCTTGTAAGGGCACGGACCCCATCATGCCCTCCCGCACCCTCGCCACCACCCCATGACCTCCTCTGCGCCTCATGACCTCCCCGAGGCCCAGCTCCAAACACCAGCACATTGGGGGTTAGGGCTGCACCGTGAATGGGGGTGGGGGTGGGGGACACACGCATTCAGTGCAAGACAGAGCCCAGCTGTATCTTTAATAGCATTCACACCAGCCGTATTTCCCCAATTAGATCTTCCTGTGCTTTTATAGCTCCATTGAAAGCAGCCTGACTGGCCTGGCTGCTGTGGCTCAGTGGTTGAGTGTTGTTCCATGAACCAAGGTGTGTCTGGTTCAATTCCTGGAGGCTGGATCCCCAGTAGGAAGCGTGCAGGAGGCGGCCACTGATGAATTTCTCCCATCGATCTTTCCCTCTATTCCCGGCCCCTTACTCTGTTTCAAAAAAACAAAAACAAAAAAAGTCAATAAAAACATATTTTTTAAAAACATTGGCCTAAATGAGTATAAAACTGAGTGGATTCTCTAAAGCAAACCCCACCACCGCTGGCTACGCTGGTCTCTTCCAGACTAACTGGTTGCCGCTTGGATGATGCCTTGACCTCACCGCTCTGTCTGCTCGCCTCAGTGCCGCAGGGCCCTGATGAGGCTTGTGATGGCCACACCTATTACAGCGAAGCCTCCCAGCACGCCAGGTGCATAGCTGACAGCAGCACTGCCCGCCGTGGTGAGGATCCCCACGCCGACACCCAGGAGCGCTCTGGTGACCTGCAGCACAAGAGATGAGGTGTCACGCTTCACGTCAGGGGCGGGGCCGTGGACACACCCACCAAGAATCTTCACTCAGGTGAGACTTGTGTCCCCATCAACGGAACCACAGAAGGAACGGTTGTTTCCCGGGCAACAGGCCACCAGGAGAGCAGAGAAGAGGCGGGGAGAGAACGGGAGGGAGACAGAGGCCATGTGGGTGCTCAAAGGCTCAGAGAGCCGCAGGGGGTGCCGGGGGAAGGACACAGGCGGTGCCTGGACGGTCTAGGTTAGGGCTGGCCACTGGGAGCCTGAGCAAGTTCAAAGTTGGAGAAACCCCCCTGTGATCTCTCAGGACCCAGGGCTGGGCCGGGATGGTTCTGGGCGGCCCAGGAGCTGAGCCCGGCCCAGGCACAGCGTGGGCGCTGGGGAGGAGCTGCTGATACCATGTCGTGACTGGGCAGTGGCTCATGGAGCGAGATCACCTGCTTCTGCGCTGACCGGGGAGGGTTCTGGACAAGGAAGCGGACACTCGGACAGCAGGGATGAGGCGGTGGAGACCTCAGGATGGTCCCTGAGGGTCGTGTACTCGGCAGCGCCGTGGGAGCCACCCCTGCCCACAGCGCTGTGCTGGGGAAGCGGGCGAAGACCCCGAGAGCGGCTGCTTCCAGGCGTCAACACTGGGCGGGACTTCCCAGGCTCTCAATCATCTCCATCTGCCCCAAACCCTACTGATACCCGTGTTAGATGCCCACTGTACAGAGGAGAAGACTGAGGGGGACAGGGGAAAGAGCTCCCCAAAGCCGCCCCACGCCCAGTGACAGGGACCAGGACGCCTGGTGTCCTAACAAGCCCGCCTAAGCCTCCTCCGCCGGAAGGAAAAATGCTCAAACCGAGCACATGGCAGGTTTCTGTGGAAGATCGTGACTGGGCGCCACGTGAGCGGCTGGAGAAGGAAAAGCCGCACCGCCCACTTCATTCAGAGACACTCAGACTCGCTCCCACGTGTCGGCGATAAACACACTTTCCTCAGCTCCACTCTGACTGGCACAGAGCTGACGGGTGTTTTAAAGGGTGCGCAATGGAGGGGGACAGCGGGGGCTCAGGAGTCCGGGAAATGAGAATTTGCAAAGGGCCGGTGAGCATCAGTGCGGTTGGGCCCATGTCAGCCCGCTGGACGGATGGAAGCCAGGCTCCCAGGCTCCCAGGGGAGAGGAGGCAGAAGCCGGGCCCTCCTGACACTGCATTATGATGGATAAGGACAGCAGGCGTGATGATAGGAACTGTGAAGACAGCTTAACCCAACCCCCAGCCGTGACAGGATGCTGCTGATCTATAATCCGTGTAGCCCTCGCTGCTGCACGGTGCAAACTCACATCCTGGAACAATAAGTTTGCAGAGTCTTGAACTGAAACCCAGACGTAGATGTTCCCAGTGGGAATGAAAGGTTTACAGAGAATAAAACGGGGCAGAGAAAGACTTAGCAGATATCTCGCAGAAAGCTTGCAGCCTTGAGCACAGCACAGCTCAGATAACCAGGAGACACCTGGCATGGGAGGAACCAAGGACGGACCAGACCCCCACGTCTGCAGAGCGTCTGCAGCCACCAAGGATCTACAGAAACCTGTCTCTCCCTGCTCTCTCCGCGGACGCCTTTCTCGGTCTCAGCCTACCTGCACCCAGGTGTCGGGAATCAAATCTCTTTTGATCCATTATGGCCTCATGTCATAGGTGCGAGACCCCGGCCCACTCTGAACCTGTCAGGTGTCAGCTAGAAGATTTCTTATAACCTACTTTGCAGCAAAATAGCTTTTAGACAAAACCACACAGAGACCCAGAAGCAAGAAACAGAATCTAGGGACAGATATATCTGGGTTCAGCAGAATAGGTTTTGCTCAGCTTTTGGGAAACTGATTCCCCTGAGCCTGCAGCCCTGCATTGGGAATAAAGGGGAATTTCTGCATCTCCCGAGGGCTTGGTGGTCTGTGTCCCGTCTTTGGTTACTTTGCCCTAACAGCATCTCTCTACATGTTTTGTTAAGAATAGTTTATTGATTTTGAGAGAGAGGAAGGGAGAGGGAGAGAGAGAAGCATCCGTGTGAGAGCACATCGATGGGCTGCCTCCTGCTTATACCCCAGCGGGGATCAAGCCTGCAACCAGGGCGTGTGCCTGAACAGGAATTAAACTGGCGACCTCCTGGTGCGCAGGATGACACCCAACCAACAGAGCCACTGGGCCAGGTTGGACGACGACATTTCAAAGGACAGAACGGCACCCAGGTCCTTGAGAACGACACCCCTGAGCTGCAGGCCACATATGCCCGTCCCGGGGCAGAGGGGGTTCCCAGTGGCAGCCCCTGTCAGTAAGCGCTCTGAGAGGCGCTCAGGGCCCGGCTCAGAGGTTGGCTGTCCAGTCCCTTCTCCTGGCAGCCTTCCGCTTCTCCCGCAGGCATTTCAGGGGCTGGGGCCGGCCTAGGGGCGCCCACTCGCTTACGGAGGGAGATGGAAGGAGTCTCTGTAGACAGAGTCAGGGAGCAGGAAGGAGTAAGAGGGAGATAAGCAAGGCTGAGTTCCCGGCCGTGGAAGGAGCTGAGAAGGGAGGCGCCAGGGACCAGCTGCTCAGGGGAAGAGACCTCCCCAAGTCCCTCGGAAGCACAGCAGACGGCCAACCACCCCTGAAACGCTGGGGTCCCCAGATTGGCCCTCGGAGTTCCAGCACAGATGCATGATGGGCAGCCCCGACCTCAGGCTGCCAGCCTCCCACCTCAGCTCAAAGGAGGGAGACCCCACAGCAGGGTCCCCGTGGGCACCAGGGGGCACTTCCCAGTGGGTTCCCTGCCCCTCCCCTTTCAGCACAGCCCTTCTCCCCTCACAGAAGAGGAGCTTCGTCCTCACCGACCGGGATCTACAGCCTTGGCCGAGGCGTAAGGTTCCAGCGAGGATGGGGCACCCGCTGCTTCCAGACAGACCGGCCGAGGGAAAAACCAGGAGACCACATCCCCCCTGGGAGGCTCCCTCCACCTCTGTTACTTTAGATGGGAATTCCCACCCCAGACAGGTGCCATGGAAACGTGCTGTAATGTATTCATTTGAGTTGGGGGGAGGGGGAAGCCAGCTTTTTTCCTAAAAGAAGTGAAGTCTGGCCCTAGCCGGTTTGGCCTTAGTGGATACAGTGGAAAGAAGGGTGCCAGGTTCAATTCAGATCAAGGGCACGTACCTCAATTGCAGGCTCATCCCCGGCCCTAGATGGTGCTCAGGGGGGAGGCAACCAGTCGATGTATCTCCCTCAAATCAATGTTTCTCTCTCCCCTCCCTTCCACTCTCTCTAAAATCTATAGAAAAATATCCTCGGATGAGGATTAACACTAAATAAATGTAAATAAATGAATGACACTAGGTCTGCTTTGGCTGACTGGTTGGCAGCAATGCCTGCTCTGACTATTTAAATGACATGCAGGCATTTTCCATTAACTGCACGAGCTAACTGTGCAACGCCAAGGATGTGGAGAAAATAGACACATGTGTACAAGCTACAAAAATGCCGTCCTCTGAACTCTTTGGTATTTATAAAATGTTTAAATGTTTGATGTCAGCTAAGAATGTGTGAGGAGTATGTGGTTTTTCAAATTATCTGAGACCAGGAGTCCACACACTATGACACAGGGGTCCAAGCGAGCCCACTGCCAGGTCTGATCACATGATTGAGGTGATACCCCCTCCCCTGGGCACTGACCTTTAGGCCACTTCACAACCGACATTCCCTTTTGCTTAGACCACATTCCACTTGCTAAGACCATTATTCTTCCCCTCAGGACCGACCTGGAAAATTTTCCACCCAGGAAAAGCCGCCTGGAGTCCTTTAAGACTTCTGACCCCCCATCCCTGGGTGGGGGCGCCATTTTGGGGCTCAGCCCATCTGGTCTCCAGGTGACCTAATAAACTCATGATTCTTTACCCCTTTTGGACTAGTGCGTTCCTCCTTCGGCGATTCTAACACCCACCACTGTTTCCATACAACACTTTTTTAGGAACGGCCTCACCCACTCCGTTAGGGATTGTCCACGACTGCGTTCCTGCACAAAGCTGCAGAATAGAGTGGAGAGACAGAGCCCATGTGGTCCAGAGCCCGAAAGGTGTCCCCCCCCCGCCCCCTGGCCCTTCCCAGAAAACGTCTGTGTGGCACTTCCTCCTCCTGGCTCCCACTTTTCCTCCTCCCTCAGCCTGTAGTGCATGTCACCCCTACTCTCTGGTCATCTCCAGCTCATTTTCCAGCCTCAATTTAATCAAAACAATTAAATCAGATTCAGCTCAGGCGTCACCTCTTCCGTGATGCCTCCTGGATCAGGCACCTGGGTTCAAATCCCACCTCTCCACATGGCTGTCAGGTGCTAGAGACTCAATGCCTAGTGGTGGAATGAGTTTGGGTGAGCTAGGAAAGCACCATGAGCCTCAGTTTCCCCATCTGTAAACCCTCCTCTAGAGCTATGGGAGGGGCCAGGGGTGACTGTCATGGCTGCAACATCACCCCCGAACCTCACTGGTCTGCACAGCGACTGGCACTTCTCCCCACCCTCATCCCTACCCCGACTGTCACTCCCTTGAGGGCATGGATTCTGTCCCTGCTATTTTGATTCCTTTGTGCCTCCGCCTCCACCCCGGGTGCCCACACGGATGCCTGGCCACTGTCAGCGGAGGGAATGGTCTGGTTCCTGGGGACAGGGACACGGGTGAGGACGCACCTGGCCGATGCCGGAGACTCCGTAGCGCAGCTCATTCACAAAGTGCTCACAGTTCTCACTGGTCAGATTGCAGCGCATCTCCCGCCCCACCAGCTCCTCTGCCCGACGCACGATTTCGCTGGGATCCAGTGGTTTGTGCTTCCGGTCATGCTTGTTATTGACACGGTACTTGTCTTTCCCGACCACTACGGACAGCAGCTCCTTCTTCACTATGGCCCTCCCGGACCCGGAGGACATGAGGTTGGCCAACGCAGCTCCTGTGATGTCACCTGTGGTTCCCAAAGAGGAAAGAAGGCGATGGTCGGGGCTGAGAGCGGGCAAGCAGGCAGCCCCACTGCCCTGGGCATCATCAGTGAGGATGAGCTGGGGAAAGGCCGGCCCTGCCTGGCTTCAACCTCAAACACAGGCCGACCCCGCCTGGGTGCCCTTGGAGAAGTCACAGCTGCCCCTGGACTCTGGCTCCCTCATTTCTAAAGCCGAGGATGTGGATTCTCCTAAAGGCCCCTGTGGGCGCTGCTGTCCCTGAAAGATGCAGGAGGGGCAGAGGGTACGGGGCACAGACCCCAGGTGCAGCCCAGCCAGAGCGGGGTGGGCCCTCAGCGGCCAGGGTGACATGTTTCCAATAGTAGGAAAGGAGGCTGCTGGGGAAGCCCAGGCCTGACCTGCCAACCCAGAGCCCCACCCACCGTGTGGCCTCAGGCCAGTCCTTCTCCTCTCAGGGGCTGTCATCACTACAGATGGAAGGGCCTGGGTCAGGTGGTGGCCACACTCTCCCAGCTCTGAATTCTCAGATTTGCCCTAACAGGACGCCCGCCTCCTGCCTCACCCAGGCTTCTGGGAAAGCTGACAGGAGAAGGCAGAGTAATGGGCCCTGGAGCCCTCAGGGAGGGGCCAGTGGACCTGCCGGATGGAGCTGGGCTCACAAAAAACCTTGTTGGTATGACGTCAATCTCTGAACAGCCAGTTCATCCAATGACCAGCTTCTACATTCACTGGCTGTGTGTGTGTGAGTGTGTGTACTCTTTAGTTCACCAGTTCTTATTTTCTTTTTAAAGGGCATTTTACACTGGCCAGTGTTGCTCAGTAGGTTGGAGCATCGTCTTGTACACAGAGAGGGCGAGATGTTTCTCACATTGATGTTTCACACATTGATGTTTCTCTCTCTCTCTCTCTCTCTCTCTCTCTCTCTCTCTCTCTTTCTCTCTCTCTCTCCCTCTCCCTTCTCTAAAAATCAATGCAAAAAAATATCCTCAGATGAGGATTAACAAAAAAATAAAACAGTAAGTTATTCCTCAATAAGCCTCACTTTTTAAAGCTTGCATTTGGCTTTAAAATTCACATGTGTATAACCATACCTGCTGTACAGCTGTTTGTAATGGTTGCACCATCAGCCAAGAAATGCAGGCACCGATTTTATTTGGCCAGTTCCCTGCTGTTGGTGGTTCCCAAGCTTTCGGCCTTTGCTTTAATGCCACGAAGCTCTGGGAGGGAAGGGGGGTTGACCCGGCACCTGCCTTACCGCCTGAGCTCCCCCGTGCGGTCCTGCATCCCACCCTGCACACCGGGAGGTGCGGTTCTCATCTGCTCTAAAGAGGGGGCAGCTGAGCTTAGGGGGCAAGTCACACAGACAAGTCACAGGTCGGCAAGCGGAGGCCCCAGGACCCCAAACGGGTTCTGCTAAGTGGGAGGCCACGCTCCTTCCATGCCTCTGAGCCAGCTGTATGCTGTGTCCTACTCATCTGCCCCCAGAACATGGAGCACACACAAAGGGGTGCTTCCCTGGGACAGTGGGTTGGCTGGAAGTGAACCCCAGTATCACCTGGAATAAAGGCCAACAGTCCGTCCTCCACGAACTCGCTGCTGAGGAAGAGGAGCGGCTGCAGACCTACCAGGGAACCTCATGCAGCAATTGGCCAGGGAGAGCTCACCATCCGGGCACTGGGTGAGAACAGCGCACGAGTGTGCAGCCGCTGACACTCCCCCCTCTGCCCTGAGCTTCAGCGGAGAACCAGCCTCACCTGGAGGACCCAGGTGCACCACGTAGCCATCCCCCACGTAGACGGCCCAGTCCTGGTAGCCAGGGCGGAAAATCTCAATCAGGTCTCCTGGTTTCGGTTCAGCCTGTGACTGAAAAACCAGAGACAGACTGAGGTTAGTCCTCACAGGGAACATTCTAGAACCTGACCTGTAAGGAGCCCCAGCCCAGCCTGCAAGCTCCCTCTGAGCATCTCCTCCAGGAAATGGAAGAGGGCGCTCTCCTCGCACAGATGGAAAGTCCCTCCTTTACTGGGGCTGCTGAGCTGGAAGTGAGCTCTTTGGGGGACAAAGAAGAGATGGACAGGGTTTCTGGAGCCACTTCCATCAATTAAAGATGTCCCACCGAGCCCAGGAACGCACGTCTATGAGAGCCAGCCCTGAAAAAATAAATGTTAAACAGCAACAACAACAAGAAAAGAATCGCACAGAGTGAAGAACCACACATGCAGCACACCGGGTGCTGGCCGCTGGGAAGATGGAGTAAGGGAACCAACACAACAACACCCTACGAGAGAGGGGCCCGCAGGCGGGTAGGCTGCCAGGAGCTAAGGGTCTGGCTCTGCTTCCAGCACTGAAATCTCACTAGCGGAACAATGACTTCATGACAGACACAGCCAGGTCAGCTGAATCAAAACCAAGAACTCGAGAAATGCTGGTGCACAGTCAGAAGCGCACGTTCTGTAATCCGGGCGCCCGCTCTGTGCCTCTGCTTGTTCCCGCGTGAGGCTGAGGATGGTGTCCACCCTTGTCCAGTGGCTGGAGGAAACGTCAAAAGGTTACTGTTCGGTGACACAGGAAATTCACACGGCAGAGGCCAGACCGTGTCCCGGCCGCGGCCACACCCCGGCACCTGCATTGCCCACGGACGCTTCCTACACGCAGAGCTGAGTCCCTGCCGTGGAGACCACAGGGCCTGCAGGACCTAAGCCTTCCCTCTCGGGCCTTTACAGCAGGTTTGCCGGCTCCTGTCATAAAGGGATCGGCAGTGCGGCCTCCTCCCTCAGCTCGGGGACCAGCAGGAAGCGCTGGGAAGAGCTGCCTCCCTCCAGGGCAGGGCTGGGGGTCCGCAGGCAGCACAGGAACCGGGGCCCCTCACGCAGCCCAGGCGGGACAATGGCGAGGCTGAGCCTGCACCCACGGGATTGTCGGACAAAAGGCCTTTATCCTCCCCACAGAAACAGCCACAGAGGGCTGTGGAGCAGCCGTTTTCTTTAACCAGCAAATTAAAACACGCGATCTGGCCTCCAACATTCACATTGGAAAAACGACCTGAACAACCATTGATAAAAACCAATTGAATACGTTACTCCCCATCCATATGTACTGCCCACTAGAGAGAAGAAGGTGGATTTTCATGAGCAGACATGGAAATAATTGAAAAAAGCATCTGAGAAACATTATTATCTCCACTTTTGCTTAAAATACATGTTTATACAATCATAAGGCAAAATGTATTATACACTATGTATGACCCGAGGAAAAGACATGAAACTGTTGTATATTATGTACTGTGGGGATTGGGACTTTAATATTTTATGCTATATGATTTAATTGGTTTTCTACCAACATGAGTTCCTTCCCTAATAAAAAATGTTGTAAGATGTTTAGATGGGCAAAAACCCCTCATGATGATGAACTTGCGTTTTTTTAACTGAAAAAGGAGGACATTATCTGTCACCTTGAAACCACCTCCCATCAGGAACCTGCAACTATGGCCATGTTAATGCTGCTTAAAATAAGTAATATTGCCCAGCATGGACCTATAAACTAGGAGGTCACGGTTAGAGTCCCTGACAGGGCTCACGACTGGGTTGTGGGTTGGATCCCCAGCAAGGGTGTGCAGGAGGCAGCCGATCAATGATTATCTCTCATCATTGATGTTTCTATCTCCCTCTCCCTCTCCCTTCCCCTTTGAAATCAATAAAAATATATTTTAAAAAAATATTTAACACCGCCATGCTGGTGTGGCTCAGTGGTTGAGCATCGACCCATGAACCAGGAGATCATGGTTTGATTCCTAGCCAGGGCACATGTCCAGGTGTCAGGCTCAAACCCCAGTAGGGGGCGTGCAGGAGGCAACCAATCAATAATTCTCTCTGATCATTGATATTCCCCCCCTCTTTCTTTTCCTTTCTCTGAAATCAATTTTAAAATATATATTTTAAAAGTAATCCTTAAGCCCTAACCTGTTTGGCTCAGTGGATAGAACATCGGCCTTCTGACTGAAGGGTCCCAGGTTCGATTCCAGTCAAGGACATGTACCTTGGTTGCAGGCATATCCCATTAGGGGGTGTGCAGGAGATAGCTGATCAATGTTTTGCTCTCATCAATGTTTCTAACTCTCCATCCCTCTCCCTTCCCCTTTGTAAAGAAATCAATTATATATATATATATATATATATATATATATATATATATTAAAAGTAATAGTTAAATGTAACATAAAACCACAAAGTAATTTTTTAACTAATAAAGAGTTATGTGTATCAGAGCTTGGAAATAGGAAAGACACTCTAAGGATAAAGGCCAAAAAAGCATGAAGTAAAAGATGAAAAGGTTTTATAATTTTTTAATGTTAAGTTCCTATTATTGGGAATTTCTATTACTGCCTATTATGTTCAAATTTCCTTTTAAGGGAAGATGATCCCCCACTATCCCAGGTGCCCAGGCAGCTGTTTCACACCCTGTGATGAGATCAAACCGGACTAGATCTGGCTGGACCAGAAGGAGTCAGGGCGCCAAGCAGGTGAGCATCCTATGATCCACCGAGAGAAGTGGAGCTGGACTAACCAAATCCCCTCGCTCAGAAATTTGAACCAAGAAATGAAAAAAAAAAAGCTTCTGGGCAGTAGGGGCTGAAACTGAAAAATCGTTTCAATGCAATTTAAATGCAAATTAAAAACTAGTTTGGAGGCAAGAGCGACACCAATGGACCATGGGTGGGAGGAGTCACCACCAACTCAGACCAAATAGAAGCCCCTGGTAATAGCGGGAGAGAAGGGAGCAGGCATATGAAGAGAGCTGGCTGGGCCCTGGCCGGTGTGGCAGGTGGCTGGGCTTTGACCCATAACCAAAAGGTTGATGGTCTGATTCCCGGACAGGGGACATGCTCAGGTTGTGGCTCTATCCCCAGTGAGGGGCGTGCAGGAGGGAGCCAGTTGATGTTCTGCTGTCACATCGATATTTCTCTCTCTCTCTCAAAATCAATAAAAATTATTTTTAGATAAGAAAGAAAAGAAAAAGGAAGCCAACGGAGTCACATCATGTGGATGGCAGAGCACCAGAGTAGAGGTGCGTAAACTCCGGGGGCTGAGACGCCTGGAACCACCTTGACCCTGACGCCTCCCAGCTCTAGGCCCTGGCAGGCCCAGCCTCATGACAGCTCCTGATGCTGGGTTTTCCCAGAATCCCCTTCCCTCTCCACAGAGGTCCTCAGACTACACCTGCTCTCCCTGGACTAGCCTCAGTGGGTGCTTGTTTCTTAGAGAGCCAGACTAGCCCGAGGAACACAGCCCGAAGCTGCCCTCCCCTGCAGAGCCGGTTCTAGAAAGAGCTGGGGACTTACCGAAGCCATTGTTCACCAGGGCAGGGTCTGCTTTCTGCTTCTAGGGCAACAGGTTTTATACCCGAGTGGACACTTTCGCTTTCACTTTCCTTTTTTGTTCACAAGGACTGAACTCTAAATGCTTAAAGGGACTCAGCATTTCTCAGGGGACAGGCCCCCGACTTCCCACCTCAAGGCCAGGAATGGCTGGGCCCGGGAGCCCCCGGAAGCGGTGAGCGTCGGAGGGAAGCCTTACCCCTGCCCTGCCCTGGACACGGGCTCCCACTGCAGGACGGGGCATGGGCGGCCCAGTGGTCAGCCCCAGGCCCGCGTGGGCCCTGATCATGTACCCGCCCCACGAGGACAAGAGCCACGGGCAGCCTTCGGGGCGGGACCCACGGGGAGGCCTCCGCAGGCGGGAGCCTGGCCCTCGGGGAGCCCAGGGCTCAGTGGCCTCGGGGTGCATGTGGCGGGAGAAGCAGAGCTCCCCTGAGAGCGGCCCCCCAGCCTGGCCCGCGCTGTCCCTGGAACAGGAGGCGGGGGCTGGGCGCAGGCTCAGCCCAGCAGCTCCCGGGCACCAGGGCCCAGGCTTCTCCATCCTGTGGGTCCCGCTCTGCTGCGATGGTGGCTGTGGTGGCAGCAGCCTCCAGGGCACGTTCTCACCGGGCCCGCCCAAGGGCATCAGAGCTGCTTTCACTCCCTGGTCTCCTCTGAGCGGGGAGACCCTCACCCACAGCCCCCTGCGGCCCGGCCCCGCTTCCCTGTGCAGGGCGGCGCCCGTTTCCATGGGAACCCGTCCTGGGCATCGGGCAGGGGCTTCCCAGGGGCTCAGCCAGGTCTGCGGAGGGGCCGGTGCTGCCCAATGAAGGGCAGGGCTGTGGAGGTGCCTGTGCCTGTGGGGTGGAGCGGGCAGGGGAGGTGGCTATTGGCCAGGCAACCAGCACCTACGCTGCGCTCACCCCTCCCGCCCCCTGTGCATGCGGCTTTACTGGAGCGACAGGGAGGCTGCCCAGCTCGCAGGCATCAGGGGGAGCGAAACGGGGAGACGCACTGCAGGCGGGAGGGGGCAGCCAGCAAGGAGGGGAGGGACCAGGCAGAGCCCTTCCCTCCATCAAGAAGCTCTGTGTGCAGGGGCGCGGGAAGGCACCACCTCTCCCAGTCTGACCCCCATGACCCCCATGACCCCCATGACCCCCATGACCCCCATGACCGTGCTCCGGCTTCCCTGGGCCACACAGGCTCCCAACTCTTGGGTCCAGCAGCCACGGGTCCTCTGGCCAGGAAGGCAGAAGGGCCTCTGGGCAGAGTCTCCCTGTTGCCAAGTGAGTTTCGCCCATAAAGGCGTCTGAAGGCCCTGAGCGCCCACCTGCCCGCCTGCAGGTCATGCTCCTCCACGGGTGTCACCTGGGCCACTGCCCGCCCTCTCCTCCCTCATGCCCTCCTGCTGGGGGTGAGGGCCTCCCTGTGCCAGCCCCGAGGCCGTGAGTGGGTCCAAGCGCCCACGGGAGGTGCCTGCCCCTCGCAGGCCCGGCTGCAGCTGCGGGGCCATGGACACCCGCCTCTGAGGCTCCTGTACAGGCTCCACGAGCTCAGGTGGTTCTGCAGCCGCGGTCTCCCCTCTCCCGCAGCTGCCCCCCTGGGGGCCCGGCCTGTGAGTCTCAGCTGCTGCTGGGGTCCATGCCTCCCCAGCACCTCTGTTCTTGCTCCTCCTTCCTCACAGGCATGTGTCTGCCTGATGCCCCGCATTCCACTCTCAGGGTCAGACAGGGACAACTCCCCGCCCCCAATAGCCCTGGGGTCCAGACTCACACAGGATCCTGGGAGAGGCCCGCCCAGTGCCTGGGGTGCAGGGAAAGCAGCCACCTGGGCAGGGCCTTTACAGGAATTAGGGCAACTCCGGGAAGGCAACTACACCCTCGAGAGCTCAGTCCACCTGCTTCACTGCTCCTGGGAACCACTGCCTCCCCAGACCAGGCCCCAGCTCACTGCCCTGCTCCTGGGACAGTGCCCAGGCCTCACCTTAATCCAACATTCCCTTCAGAGTGAGAAATGCCCTTGTTCTCCCCCAGAAGGACACCAACTTTGGGCCTGCCTGGCTTGAGCCCTGGTCCCCTGGCCCTCCAGCCCTCCTGCTCCCACAGGTCCTTCCCTCCTGTTCCACACCAGGCCCCTCTCAGGACCCAGGAGATGCAGGGAGGGAGGGCCGAGCACACAGGACCCCCTGATGGAGCTCCAAGCCCAGATGTAGAGACAGGCACAGGGACCACAGCAGAGCATGACCACGTGGGGGGAGGTGGCGTTCCCGGGGCAGGGACCCTGAGCGTGGCAGTTGAGCCAGGCTGGGACTTCAGGGCAGCTCCTCAGAGGAGGGGTCTCTTTGGGGGGAGGAGAGGAGGAGTGGGCGTTGCACAAAGCCACCCATTGTCTTCACTAGCAGAGAAGTGCAAACAAGGATCCCGGAATGCTGGTGAAACTTGAACCTATGGCAAGGGCCAGAGTTAAGCACCGATTGTCTAGTCCAGACAATGGGGGCTCAAGCTAGTTCCTGATCAAATAGTTTCAGAGTAAATCCTTCTAATTTTTACTGACCTTTAAGACAGTCTGTCTGTTACCACAATTACCTGCCTAAGAACTCGATGTGTATCTAAAGGTGAATAAAAGGCTGGCGAGGCCTGCGTACCAGTGGAAGTCCTCCCCCTTGAGGACTGGCCACCTGGCCCCCCATTATTTCCAAATTGTCTCTTGTCTCTTCTCTTTCATTTGTGTGCGGCTCCTCTTCCAGATCCTGAACCCTGAACCACGCGGGACGTGGGGGAACACATACACAGGGCGTGAGGCAGGGACTGGGGCCAGAGAGAAGCTGGGTGCAGAGGAGCAGAGGCCAGAGGGAGCTGTGGGGAGGGAAAGGCAAGGCCTTCAGCCAGCCCTGGGGCTGAGGGCAGAGAGGGCAGGGAGGGCAGGGAGGGCAGGGAGGGCCAGGAGGGTGGGAAGGGTCAGGAGTGGCTGTGGCTGCCCAGGGGCATCCTGTATCCTGAGGCCAGAGAGGGTCATGGACACATGGGACCACTGGTCCTCTGGCCAGGTAGGCAGAAGGGCCTCTGGGCAGAGTCTCCCTGTTGCCAAGTGAGTTTCGCCCATAAAGGCGTCTGAAGGCCCTGAGCGCCCACCTGCCCGCCTGCAGGTCATGCTCCTCCACGGTGTCACCTGGGCCACTGCCCGCCCTCTCCTCCCTCATGCCCTCCTGCTGAGGGTGAGGGCCTCCCTGTGCCAGCCCCGAGGCCATGTGTGGGGCCTGAGCGCCCATGGGAGGTGCCTGCCCCTCGCAGGCCCGGCTGCAGCTGCGGGGCCATGGACACCCGCCTCTGAGGCTCCTGTACAGGCTCCACGAGCTCAGGTGGTTCTGCAGCCGCGGTCTCCCCTCTCCCGCAGCTGCCCCCCTGGGGGCCCGGCCTGTGAGTCTCAGCTGCTGCTGGGGTCCATGCCTCCCCAGCACCTCTGTTCTTGCTCCTCCTTCCTCCCAGGCTTGTGTCTGCTTGATGCCCCGCATTCCACTCTCAGGGTCAGATGGGGACAGCTCCCCACCCCCAATAGCCCTGGGGTCCAGACTCACACAGGATCCTGGGAGAGGCCCGCCCAGTGCCTGGGGTGTAGGGAAAGCAGCCACCTGGGCAGGGCCTTTACAGGAATTAGGGCAACTCCGGGAAGGCGCCTGCACATTCCAGAGCTCAGTCCACCTGCTTCACTGCTCCTGGGAACCACTGCCTCCCCAGACCAGGCCCCAGCTCACTGCCCTGCTCCTGGGACAGTGCCCAGGACTCACCTTAATCCAACATTTCCCTTCAGAGTGAGAAATGCCCTTGTTCTCCCCCAGAAGGACACCAACTCTGGGCCTGCCTGGCCTGAGCCCTGGTCCCCTGGCCCTCCAGCCCTCCTGCTCCCACAGGTCCTTCCCTCCTGTTCCACACCAGGCCCCTCTCAGGACCCAGGAGATGCAGGGAGGGAGGGCCGAGCACACAGGACCCCCTGATGGAGCTCCAAGCCCAGAGGGGGTGAGACAGGCACAGGGACCACAGCAGAGCATGACCACGTGGGGGGAGGTGGCGGTCCCGGGGCAGGGACCCTGAGAGTGGCAGCTGAGCCAGGCTGGGACTTCAGGGCAGCTCCTCAGAGGAGGGGTCTCTTTGGGGGGAGGAGAGGAGGAGTGGGCGTTGCACGAAGCCACCCATTGTCTTCACTAGCAGAGAAGTGCAAACAAGGATCCCGGAATGCTGGTGAAAATTGAACCTATGGCAAGGGCCAGAGTTAAGCACCGATTGTCTAGTCCAGACAATGGGGGCTCAAGCTATTTCCTGATCAAATAGTTTCAGAGTAAATCCTTCTAATTTTTACTGACCTTTAAGACAGTCTGGCTGTTACCACAATAACCTGCCTAAGAACTCGATGTGTATCTAAAGGTGAATAAAAGGCTGGCGAGGCCTGCGTACCAGTGGAAGTCCTCCCCCTTGAGTTGGACTTGCCCACCTGGCCCCCCATTATTTCCAAATTGTCTCTTGTCTCTTCTCTTTCATTTGTGTGCGGCTCCTCTTCCAGATCCTGAACCCTGAACCACGCGGGACGTGGGGGAACACATACACAGGGTGTGAGGCAGGGGCTGGGGCCAGAGAGAAGCTGGGTGCAGAGGAGCAGAGGCCAGAGGGAGCTGTGGTGAGGGAAAGGCAAGGCCTTCAGCCAGCCCGGGGGCCAAGGGCAGAGAGGGCCAGGAGGGTGGGAAGAGTCAGGAGCAGCTGTGGCTGCCCAGGGGCATTCTGTGCCCTGAGGCCAGAGGAGGGTCATGGACAGATGGGACCACTAGTCCTCTGGCCAGGTAGGCAGAAGGGCCTCTGGGCAGCGTCTCCCGGTTGCCAAGTGAGTTTCGCCCATAAAGGCGTCTGAAGGCCCTGAGCGCCCACCTGCCCACCTGCAGGCCATGCTCTCGCACGGGTGTCACCTGGGCCACTGCCCGCCCTCTCCTCCCTCATGCCCTCCTGCTCGGGATGAGGGCATTTGGGAAGGACACCGGGGGTCCTGGGGGACTGGATGTGGAGGTGAAGGGAAAGCAGGGAACCTTGTTAGGAAATTGTGGGGTCACACAATTTAGTACTGGGTGCCCTGAACCGAGTCATGGATGGGAGATGGATGAGGAAGTTAATTCAGGAGAAACATCCAGGGTGAGCGTGACCTGCCGGGAACCGGCATGGAATGGGGCAAAGTATGGAGCCCTGGTCTCAGGTTGGGCCGCCTGGGGTTTAGGCTGCAGGAGGTTTCTCATTCGCTGAGGTCAGACACAGAGACACAGAAAAGCTGAAAAATTCTCTAATCATGAAGCCGTGGTGCCCTGGGAGGGCACTGAGGAGCAGGACGGAGGTGGGCAAGGCAGGGAGGGAGGTAACAGGAGCAGGAACAGAGGAGGCAGAGAAGACCCATCGTGGCCACTGCCAGAGGGTGACCCTCTACCCTCTGGGGTTCTTTCTAGAGTGAAATAATGGGTAGGATTTTGGGGAACCCCCAGTGAAGCCTGCATGGTAATTGTTATATTAATACTACAGCATTAATTCTCACAGTAATGCTGCAGCCTCAATTCTCATTGTGATGCTACAGTATTAATTCTCACACTGATGCTGCAGTATTAATTCTCACAGTGATGCTACAGTATTAATTCTCACAGTGATGCTACAGTATTAATTCTCACAGTGATGCTACAGTATTAATTCTCACAGTGATGCTACAGTATTAATTCTCACAGTGATGCTGCAGGATTGGTTCTCGCAGTGATGCTGCAGTATTGGTTCTCACAGTGATGCTGCAGTATTGGTTCTCACAGTGATGCTGCAGTATTGGTTCTCACAGTGATGCTGCAGTATTGGTTCTCACAGTGATGCTGAAGTATTGATTCTCACAGTGATGCTGCAGTATTGGTTCTCACAGTAATACTGCATATTGGTTCTCACAGTAATGCTAGAGGAATGCCCAGCATGTGAGGGCTCTTAGCTCACTAAGTCCTGACAGCAAGCAATGGGGCACACAGAGTTCAGGAAACTTCTCCAATGTATCTGACATGAGATGAGGAGTGAACCCAGATGTATCATTTCCTTAAAGTGCCCCAAACTTTCACGGCTAGTGTTCAGGATCTGAAGAAGGTGTGATGCACAAATGAAAACACTAGACAAGAAATGTGAATTTAGAAGGCATAGGTGACCAGGTAAAACCTCTTTCTAGAGGAGAAGCTCACTGAAACCCTGGCCTTGTTAGCTTTTAATACACATTTGCCCTTCAGAAATGCATACAGGCATATCAAAGGTAAAGTTTGGGAAACAGTAAAAGGATTATCATGTTAGGGCATTGCCTTCAGCCGTTGAGCTCACAGCAGGGCAAATATTATGCTGATTTTCAGCCCTGCTAAATATCAAAGTCCATTGGTCTTCCAATGGGTCTTTTTGCATTAATGCTAACTACTGCTGGTTTTAGCCTCTGGCATTGAAGAGCACCTTTCAGTCTGGAAGCACATTCCAAGGGATCATCAGCCCAGGACAGTGGCAGTGGGAACCCAGTGCTCTGAAAGTCACGGACAGCCAGTCCGGTCTCACACTGTGGCTTCCAAGCTGGGAGACCTTCTTCAAGGACCTTCACCAAAATGTATTTGGCCTTGTTGTGAGTGTAGAGGTGCTGGGAAGGCTGGTCCTCATGCCCTGCTCTTACCATTCCCCGTACATCCCAAACCAGAGGCGCTGGCAGAGAGGCACAGAAAGTTGTATCCAAGCCATCTGTGCACAGAGGAGGGCAGCTGGTCCAGCCTGAGGCAGTGAGGTGCCCAGAGGAGAGACTGTCTGCTGGGAGGAGACTGTGTGTCACACGGGGAGGGCTCGGAGGGTGTAGGAGGGAGAGAGAACATGGCGTCAGAGGAGCCGGAGAGAGAGCGTGAGGTGGAGAAGCACAGGTAGCTCAGATAGAGCAGACAGAGGGAAGAGAAGAGGGAGGAGGGTGAGAGGGAGGAGGGTGAAGAGAGATCAGGGGGAGGGGGAGGAGGGAGACAAGAAGGTGAAGAGGGATGAGGGTGAGAGGGACGAGGATGAAGAACTGGACCATGAGCTGCCTAAAGGGTGTGGACAGCATTCTGAGGGTCTAGGTAAATCATTGCCCGATTTTCCCTGTGAAGGTCCTACTGGTCAACACCAGTGGGTAAGATTGGGTGGAATTGGACCCATGTTAGAGGGAGGGGGATGGAGGAAGGTGGCATTCAAGGCACTTGGTACTTGGATGTGGGGCTGAGGGAGAAGGAGGAGGGAAGCATGACTAGACCTCTGATTAGCAAGCTGGGCTGAGTGACGCCAGAAGGACGGGGACAGGAGGAGCAGAGGGACAGAGCAGGCTTCATTCCATGGGGACAGGATGCCCTGTGGGGCGGACACTCATTCGCTGGGAAGGCGTGTGAACGTGGAGAAAAGCAGCCTCGATTGGGGGCGGGTGTGGGAGCGGGAAGGGCAGACTGCTGTCCGGCTGAGCCATCTGGGGTAAGTCCCTCAACCTCACCAGTCCCCGTGCCCACACCCGGGAGTGGGGACCTGTTGGGCCCTTTGGCCTGAGGTGCTGTTGGGTGAGTGGGTGCGTGTGATGGAAATGTCCCACTGGCAGCTGTGTGGTCGCCACCAGGGAGGGTGCCTGGCCCAGGTGCCCACTGTGTGGCCCTGAGGAGCCTTCAGTTCGTGTCTCCATGAATGAGTGCCTGGTGGTTGGGACAGAGTCTGAGGAGGAGGCTACTCAGCACCGCTATGGACAACCTGCTCGAACACCTGCGTCTTAATAGACTCGTGGAGGTTGAGTAATGTGAGAAGAAACAAGTCATCTCTTCTGTTAAAGAATAGGTTAGGCCTGTGGTCAGCAAACTGCGGCTCGCGAGCCACATGCGGCTCTTTGGCCCCTTGAGTGTGGCTCTTCCACAAAATACACGTGCGGGCGTGCACATACAGTGCGATTGAAACTTCGTGGCCCATGCGCAGAAGTCGGTTTTTGGCCTGGGCGAGTCTATTTTGAAGAAGTACTGTTGATATTTGGCTCTGTTGACTAATGAGTTTGCTGACCACTGGAGGCAGTTCCCATTTTGGACCGAGTGACATGGTAGCCACTATTTTGGCTGCATGGCTTGAAGCTCCCCTGGGGTCCACCATCTTGAAATGGCAAAGGCCAACTCCTCCCTTTGAATTAGCCAATCATGAAAGACTGAGCGCCTGAGCTCCAATCAGGAGTGAGGGACAGGTCACGTGCATTGGGATTAAAAAGCCCAGCAGCCGCCTGCTCAGTTGCTCCCAGACCATGTGGTGTGTCCCTCCTGCAGGAGAAAGATGTTTGCCTGGCTGCCTGGCTCCTGAGTGTGCTTTGTGTTCTACAGGACCCCTGAACTTGGGGGCTCGCCTTATTTCTTAAGTGTGCCGCACCAGCACGGCCAAGGGTGGACCTGAGTGGGGGATCTGAAGGATTTAGAGAAGACAGACAAGAGAAAGCTGGGTCTGGGTGGGATGCTGCCCTCTCTGATGGAGAGAGACAGTGCCACAGCCTGTAAGCTGTCTCTTTATTTTATAGCCAGATTCCACGAGGCAAAGTAAGGGCGTAGTTACAAAGTTCTCACGAGTTTCAAATCTACTCAATTACATGCACCTGAGCTCTATCAAGCCCGTATCACTCAGACATGTGGGCCACGTTACCTTTTGGCTCTGGCCCACGTGTTCTCTGTCTCTCCACTCAACTCCACAGCTTTGTATCAGAAATGCAGTCATAGACAATCCCTAATGGAGTGGGTAAGGCCATTCCTAAAAAAGCTTTTTATAAAAACAGCAGTGGGTGTTAGAATTGCCGAAGGAGGAATGCACGAGGTCAAAAGGGGTAAAGAATTATGAATTTACTAGAGGTGGGGTGCATGAATTCATACACATTGAAAGGAAATTAATTAGAAGAAACATTTAAATATTGCTATTCAACTTTTCTCTATAATACTAATAGAAGTGTCAACCAAATTCATGATTGACAATGACAGATGGAAACACACATGTGTGATTGGCGCCAGCGAGAGCTTTATATATATAGATAAACTCACTTAATTAGACCTGGTTTCTGATGTAGCTAAACTTTTTCCAGCCCAGTGAAGCACCCCAACTTCTCTTTCAGGTCATTGTCAGCAACAAAGCAGTAAATATCAACATGAAGCAGATTATTATTGTAGATCATGTAGGGAGAACAAAGGTAAAATATGTAACTGCAGCCGTGTTTGACTATATTCTGCACAGTGAGAAAACCTGAAGTCATTTTCAAGGCCCACCATTTCTTACTTCTTTTCAGTCAGGTCAAGTTTCTAAACTTTCTAAATCTCCATTTTCTGGGTAATGAAAAAATAGGATTCTATGGAGTCTCCCATCTACCTACTCCAGGACTTCTGAGAGGATCAAATGAGATGAAACACGGGAAAATGCTGTACAGACATTTGGTTAAAGTGTAAAATGTTTGCACCTGGCTATAAAGCAAGTCCTGTTGCTGGGCTGAAGAAACTGCAAGGAGGCTAGTGGTCGCTAGGATGAGGAAGCGGGGCATTGCTACCTGACTTCATTACCCAGAGCCCACAGTGACCATTTCCAGGCTGGGCTGGGGGCCGCATTTTACGCCTTGGGGTCTTGGCAGTGTTGGCTGCCATTTGGTGGGCTGCTGCTTTGGGGTGGTGGTGGGGCCTGCGTCCCACTTGAGGGAAGCCGAGTGTTGCTTTGTGGGCGCCAGGTTCGTAGTGCTGTTTATTGTTAAATGGCCTGTTGCTAGGGAGAGGAAGCCAGGCGTTGCTGCGTGACGTCATTACCTGGCATCCACAGTGACCATTTCCAGGCGGGGCGGGGCTGTGGGCCACATTTTGCACCATGAGCTCTCTGCAGCCTTAATGCAGTTTGGTGGGCTGTCGCTCCTGGCTGGTGGTGGAGCCTGTGTCCCACTTGGGGGAAGCTGAGTGTTGCTTTGTTGTTTCCAGGCCCATGGTGTCGTTTCTTTGTAAATGGCCAGTGCGCGTCATGGCAGCTCCTGCATTGAGCATCTGCCCCTGTGGTGGTCATTGTGCATCATAGCGACCGATTGGAGAGTTGGGAAGGACATTTAGCATATTAGCCATTTATATTATGAATTTATTAGGTCATCTGGATACCAAATGGGCTGAACCCCAAAATGGCACCAGCACCCACGGGAGTCAGAGATTTTAAAGGACTCCAGGCAGGCTTTTTCTGGGCGGAGAATTCTCTAGGCTGGTCCTGAGGGGAAAGACAATGGTTTTAGCAAGTGGAATGTGGTCTTAGCAAGTGGAATGTGGTCTTAGCAAGTGGAATGTGGTCTAAGCAAAAGGGAATGTCGGTTGTGAAGTGGCCTAAAGGTCAGTGCCCAGGGGAGGGGGTATCGACTCAATTATGTGGTCAGACCTGGCAGGGGCCTCGCTTGGGCCCCTGTGCCATAGTGTGTAGACTCCTGGTCTCAGATAATTTGAAAAACCACATACCCCTCACACATTCTTAGCTGACATCAAACATTTAAACAGTTTATAAATACTAAAGAGTTCAGAGGACGGCATTTTTGGTTCGTGGTACACATGTGTCTATTTTCTCCACGTCCTTGGCGTTGCACAGTTAGCTCACGCAGTTAATGGAAAATGCCTGCCATGTCATTTAAATAGTCAGAGCAGGCATTACTGCCAACCAGTCAGCCAAAGCAGACCTAATATCATTCATTTATTTACATTTATTTGTTGTTAATCCTCATCTGAGGATATTTTTCTACTGATTTTTAGAGAGTGGAAGGGAGAGGAGAGACACACAGAGAGAACATTGATGTGAGAGAGACACATCGATTGGTTGCTTCCCACATGAGCCCCATCCTGGGCTGGGAATGAGCCTGTAACTAAGGTTGCGTGCCCTTGACCTGAATTGAACCTGGCACCCTTATTTCCACTGTATCCACTGAGGCCAAACTGGCTAGGGCCAGACTTCACTTCTTTTAGGAAAAAAGCTGGCTTCCCCCTCCCCCCAACTCAAATGAATACATTACAGCAGGTTTCCATGGCACCTGTCTGGGGTGGGAATTCCCATCTAAAGTAACAGAGGTGGAGGGAGCCTCTCTGGGGTGGGATGTGGTCTCCTGGTTCTTCCCTCGGCCGGTCTGTCTGGAAGCAGTGGGTGCCTCATCCTCGCTGGAACCTAACGCCTCGGCCAAGGCTGTAGATCCCAGTCGGTGAGGACGAAGCTCCTCTTCTGTGAGGGGGAGAAGGGCTATGGTGAAAGGGGAGGGGCAGGGAACCCACTGGGAAGTGCCCCCTGGTGCCCCCGGGGACCCTGCTGTGGGGTCTCCCTCCTTTGAGCCTAGGAGAGAGGCATTGCAGGCTGTGGGTCCGGGGCTGCCTATCATGCATCTGTGCTGGTGAAGCATAGTAACCTCCATCTTGTATAAAACTGCTGTTTGAATTCTCTGCTATTGTTAGACATTCCCTAGTCCTATAAACTCTGTCATTATAAACTCTGTCACTTTAAGACAGTCTGTTATTCTGTAAAATGACTTTGTTTTTAGTTCAAATAATAGAAAAAGATAAACTCAACTGTCTGACCTTGCAAGCTAGCCATCCAATGTAATAGACTAATACTGATAATAATTCTGCCAAGTACAAACTCAGTACGTATTCAAGGTTACAACTGTCTGTAACAATAACTCACACAAAGCCCTTTGTAATATCTGCAAACAAAGAGGCTCGAAAAGTATAAATACGGACAATCTTCCTGTATTGGTTGCTCAGAGATTTAGAAAAAGACACCTCCCTCTGGGCCGTGTGCAATAAATGACTCCTAATTGTGCTGGGCTGCATATCTGGCGCTTTGGCCAGACGGGTCATGCTGTGCTGTCTGTTCCTAAAACACAGAGATAGGAAGGTACTGACATCAGGCCAGGCCTTGAGATATGGTCTCATGGCCCCTTCCCAGCACGCAGGCCTTCTTTTTCAGAAGGCCCGGAAGTCTCATTCCAAATTTGGGAGACAAAGGACTGGAGAAAGTATAAATAAAGAGAGTTTCCTCCATATTGGGGGGCCCAGAATTTGAAAGACACATTTTCTCTGGGCGTCCACAGAATTTAATGATGAAATGTAACTCCTGTAGTGGGCACTGCAGTTCAGCCTCAGCTTCGGCAGGGTGCTGTAACTGTGGTCATTGGCCAGCTCAATAAAGGCTCCTAAATTTAAATTCTGAGTCAGTGGTCTGTCTTGCTGAAGTGAACCCATAACATTTGGAGGCCCCCAGTGAGATCTCCAGCAGGGGTGAGAGGGACCCCCTATTTAAGGAAGGAGGCTCTCCCCCATTTATCGCCAGGCACGCAGCGAGATACCCCACATCCCTGTGGGGAATGACTACCAAGGAGGCCTCCAGTCTCCATCCCGGGTCCCAGGGAGGTGGAGGAGAGTCCACCCAAAGCTTTCAATTCGGAAACCAAGCCGCCTGGACTCTCGAGAGAGGTAAGGAAGACCGGTCATTAAACTGGAATTGGTACGTCCCACGGAAGGACCTATATGGAGTGCTGGACGCAGCGGTACTCCTGGTCCTGACCCGCGGCCACGATGGTGGCCAGGGTCCCTGGTTTGTGCGGCTTTAGGCTGCACTGTGTTTGTTGTCTTTGTTCTTTGTTGTCTTTGTCTTTGTCAAAATGGGTCAGGGCCAGTCGTCTTCGTCGACCCCCTACCAGTCAGGCCCACTCCAAGTGGGTGGAAGGGGAGCTTGATCACCTCCTGGGAAGCCATAGAGCTCCCTTAGGCAATTAGTCAGGAATTGGTTGGATTGCTTAAACTCTGACTAAACATTTGGTAGAAGTCAAAAACTCGGACTGTCTGGTGTATGAATGTAAGTGTGAGAGTCTGTATGAAGCGAAATCTACTTTGTGCTGTCTGGCTGTACACATGAGAGTATTTGTTCTGTTGTTTAATGTGTTTAAAGATAGGGCAAACCCCGCTTTAGGGGAAGACAGTAGAGAACTTTTAGTTGCTTTTCTCTGATGTATGATTTTGCTGTGTTAGGTTAAAATTGTAGAAGTCTAGGGTTAATTTAAAGGTATAAGGTTGCAACCCAGAGAAGTTTAAACAAAGGCTTGTTAGGTTAAGACTAGTACATTTTCTCATGGCCTGTGTAGGGTGAGGGAGAGGGACTGCTGGATTTTTATCATGTGGTCCCGAGACCTGCAACCTGCCTGCCCTTCCTGATAGATTTACAGTAGGTCTCTGTTAGGGACAGCATCCACTCTGACTCGGGGAGGAAGAGAGCCGAAAACTGCTCTGGAGCGGGTGTGAGATGGGGTAGTGCCGGTAGGATTCACTAATTAGCGTAGTAGGCTCTCAGCCTGCTGAGATGGAGGAGCCTTAGGGTGGGGGAAAGGGGGATGGCCAGAGAGGTCAAAAGTGGTAAAAGAGGAGAAGGATTTGAGCCTCTGGGGCTTAGAGTGGAAGAAGGAAAAATCTAGGAGGGAGAGCAGCTAAGGAAATGGTTAATGCAGAAAAAGGGGGGGGCGAGTCAGCAGGGAGAGCAGGGAGAGATATTTTTTGCTATTTTTACTTATCTGAACTATGCTGGACTCAAGGCCGCAAGCTGCTACTAAGCACAGTAAGTTTTTCTCTGTCCCGTTTTGTTCTCTTTAACCCTTCCAATGCTAAATTAGACTAATACAGTATACTTGAAATTACATAGGGAAGGAAGCACCTGCTCTTAGTGATCTAAGAAATACTGGCTGTTTACTTTATAGTAATCATGAAAGGATTGAGGTTTCTAAGAATAAGGAATTACTGAGTAGAAGGTCTGAGGCATGGTTATGCATTTTCAAAGGACATAGAAAGAAGGTTTAAAGGCTAATTTGAAAGTATGAAATTTAGAAAGACTGTGTATGTAATAAGAAGGAGAAGAGAAATGTTGAAAGGAAATTAATTAAATGATACAGGCCAGTAAGCCAGAAAGAGTAAATAATTTTCATTCTGCCTCCCTAAACAGAGGGTAAATAGTTATGCCAAAGTACTTAGGGGGGACTGATAAAAGAATTCCAACAGTTGCTGTTTTGTTATAACTCTGGAGAGTCCATAAAAAGGACTGGCAAGGAAAGTCAGAAGATCTTAAAGCAGGTCAGTATATTTTTCTCCTTATGTAATTCCTATGAAATTTGGCAATGCTAAATAAATCATGGCAATACATTTCTTTGCATAAATTCAATAATACCAGTTTCCAATAGTGGTTTTATTGGCTGGAAACTTTGACTGGAGTATTATGTTTTAAAGAGCCCTATCTGAGGTTTGAAGACTTGAAGCCAATAAGAGTGCCATAGAGAAAACCTGCTTGGGAGCCCTGAAAATAGCTGGCACTGGAGCGTCAGGCCCATGCCCTACCATCACTGGCAGTTGGTCAGAGTGGAAGGGGAGCACAGAACCCCCATGCACTCTGGGCCGTGACGAGTAGGAGGGCTACTGAAAAGGGCCTAAAGCAAGGACAATGGGCAGCAGATACTGCAGGCAGGCCTGATGGCGGCTGGATGGCTTGGCTTCCTGTCCCTATGGGGCACATTAAGATTCAATCATGAAATTCCAGCAAAGGTAGTCAGTTACCATTCTTGTTGTGCTTATGCAAACAATCAGGCCAAATTGAATTAGTATTTTAATAAACAGAGGGATAATTTTAAGGAGAAAAACCCTATTTCAATGGAGGTTATTAAAACTGACATGTTTTCTTTCCCTTCCACCAGACCAATTGTTAAAGTTTGTCTCCTTCTGGTCACAAGCCCACCTCCTTCTGTGCCCAGGCCTCATCGTCCCTCTGACTGACAGCAAGGACCTCTTGGCTCTGAGAGAAACTTCTGTCCCTCCTCAGCATGAAGCAGTTACAGAAGAAATCCAACGCCCATTTTCCCTGAAAGAATTCAGAGCCAGGATCCTTGAGGGAATATAGGAGGCAGTTAGACAGACATGAGCAGAGCAAGGACGATGGGCCAATTGGCACTGCCAGATGTAACTACGTCTTTCCACCTCTATGTATGTAAGACAAGGGGACTCCCCAGAAGCAAGAGGGAACTAGGTTGTAGATAAAGCCGCTCAGGAGGCTGCCCTAAAACCAATGGTGCCTCTACAGATTCTAGTGACTCTTCCAGATCCTGACCTACTCACCTCACCAGCTTACATGGAAACCCAATCTAGAAAAGCTGAAATCCATAACTAATCTTTACTCAAGTTCTTTCAGGCTTATAGTCTACCCAGAAAGCAGACCAGAAGCACGTCTGAGATGATCTGTCTGTATCCGGTTCATCCCTTCCAACCTGGTGACTCTGTTTGGGTAAAGAAATTTGCCACCCAAGGACTGACTCCTACCTGGAAAGGACCACTCCCACGGCAGTCAAGGTCGATGGGATCCTGATGTGGCTTCATCACACCCGGCTTAAGACAGCCCAGGCAAAATAGAGAGCCAAGGACTCTTCGGACCCTCTAAAGATCACTCCTGGCCCTTATCATATAAACAGGCCCACTGACTTTATTCGGCAAAGAATTAATTCTATCAAGATTATAGTCCTCAGGGGTCAATATAACTCCCTCCCCAACAAAGACCGAAAAGGGTCAATGATTTGACTCATGTACATAAACCAGTGGGGAATGTGCTGCATATCTGGCGCTTTGGCCAGACAGGTCATGCTGTGCTGTCTGTTCCTAAAACACAGAGATAGGAAGGTACTGACATCAGGCCAGGCCTTGAGATATGGTCTCATGGCCCCTTCCCAGCACGCAGGCCTTCTTTTTCAGAAGGCCCGGAAGTCTCATTCCAAATTTGGGAGACAAAGGACTGGAGAAAGTATAAATAAAGAGAGTTTCCTCCATATTGGGGGGCCCAGAATTTGAAAGACACATTTTCTCTGGGCGTCCACAGAATTTAATGATGAAATGTAACTCCTGTAGTGGGCACTACAGTTCAGCCTCAGCTTTGGCAGGGCGCGGTAACTGTAGTCGCTGGCCAGCTCAATAAATCCTCGCTTGCTGTTTAAGACCTAATTGGAGTCGGTGGTCTTATTCTCGCGAATGTTGGTCCACAACACTAATTAATTGGCTCATTAAGGTATCTTGTATCTCATTCGATGATTTACAATACAACACTGGAACCCCCAAAGACCAATCTGGGGGACCCCAACTATTCAGGGGTGGTTGGCCATCTGCTCTGCTTTGGAGGGTCTCGGGAAGGTCTCTTTCCCTGAGCAGCTTGTCCCTGGCGCCTCTCTTCTGAGCTCCTTCCACGACCGGTAACTCTGTCTGTCTCCCTCTTACTCCTTTCTTCTCCCTGGTTCTGTGCCTACAGAGACTCCCTCCAGCTCCCTTCATAAGCGAGTGGGCACCCCTAGGCCGGCCCCAGCCCCCTGAAATGCCTGCGGGAAAAGCGGAAGGCTGCCAGGCCCTGAGCGCCTCTCAGAGCGCTTACTGACAGGGGCTGCCACTGGGAACCACCTCTGCCCCGGGAAAGGCAAGTATGGCCTGCAGCTCAGGAGTGTCGCTCTCAAGGACCTGGGCTCTGTCCTTTGAAATGTCCTCTTCCGCCCTGGTCCTGTGACTCCGTTGGTTGGGTGTCATCCTGCACACCAGGAGGTCGCCAGTTCAGTTCCTGGTCAGGCCCACGCCGGGGTTGCAGGCTTGATCCCCACAGGGGTGTGAGCAGGAGGCAGCCCATCGATGTGCTCTCACATGGATGCTTCCCTCCCCCTCTCCCTACCCCTCCTCCTCCCCCTCCCCCTCTCCCTCCCTTTCACTCTCAAATCAATAAACTATTCTTAACAGAAAATATATATAGAGAAATGCAGTGTCAGGAGGGCCCGGCCTCTGCCTCCTCTCCCGTGGGAGGCTGGGAGCCGGGCTTCCATCCGTCCAGCGGGCTGACACCAGGCCCAACCACACTGATGCTCACCGGCCCTTCTTTAAACTTTCATTTCACGGATTCCTGAACCCCGCTGTCCCCCTCCGTTGCGCACCCTTTAAAACACCTGTCACCACTGTGCCAGTCAGAGTGGAGCTGAGGAAAGTGTGTTTATCGTGGACACGTGGGAGCGGGTCTGAGTGTCTCTGAATGAAGTGGGCGGTGCGGCTTTTCCTTCCCCAGCCGCTCACGTGGCGCCAAGTCACGATCTTCCACAGAAACCTGCCATGTGCTCTGTTTTGAGCATTTTTCCTTCCGGCGGAGGAGGCTTAGGCGGGCTTGTTAGGACACCAGGCGTCCTGGTCCCTGTCACTGGGCGTGGGGTGGCTTTGGGGAGCTCTTTCCCCTGTCCCCCTCAGTCTTCCCCTCTGTACAGTGGGCATCTAACACGGGTATCAGTAGGGTTTGGGGCAGATGGAGATGATTGAGAGCCTGGGAAGTCGCGCCCAGTGTTGACGCCTGGAAAGCAGCCGCTCTCAGGGTCTTGGCCCACTTCCCCAGCACAGCGCTGTGGGCAGGGGTGGCTCACACGGTGTTGCCGAGTGCACGACCCTCAGGGACCATCCTGAGGTCTCCACCGCCTCATCCCTGCTGTCCGAGTGTCTGCTTCCTTGTCCAGGACCCTCCCCGGTCAGCGCAGAAGCAGGTGATCTCGCTCCATGAGCCGCTGCCCAGTCACGACATGGGATCAGCAGCTCCTCCCCCAGCGCCCACGCTGTGCCTGGGCCGGGCTCAGCTCCTGGGCCGCCCAGAACCATCCCGGCCCAGCCCTGGGTCCTGAGAGCTCACAGGGGGGTTGCTCCAACTCTGCACTGGCTTCAGGCTCCCAGTGGCCAGCCCTAACCTAGCCCGTCCGGGCACTGCCTGTGTCCTTCCCACGGCACCCCCTGTGGCTCTCTGAGCCTTCAGCACCCACAGGGCTGCTGTCTCCCTCACACCCACAGCTCCTTCCCCCACCCGTTCCCTCCCCGCCTGTTCTCCGCTCTCCTGGTGGCCTGTTGCCCTGCAAACACCGGCTCCTTCTGTATTTCCGTTGAAGGGGACACGGGTCTCTCCTGAGTGAAGATTCTTGGTGGGTGTGTCCGTGGTCGGGCCCCTGACGTGGAGTGTGACTCCTCATGTCTTGTGCTGCAGGTCACCGAAGCGGTTGTGGCAGGCGGCGTGATATCAGCCGTCCTAGGGGCAGGCATGGCTGCGATCAGTCCCTATTGATGGTCCTGCCGAACTGAGGTGAGCAGAAAAAGTGGTGAGGCCACGGAATCATCCTACTGGCAACCAGCTAGTATGGAGAAGACTTGCATTTCCATCGGGGCTAGGGTTTCCTATCGATTTCACTGTTGTATAATCAGTTCGGCTAAATTTTTTAAAATATATTTTTACTGACTTTTATTTTTTTTTATTTTTTATTTTTTTTAAGAAACAGAGGAAGGAGCAGGGAATAGAGGGAAACATCAATGGGAGAAATTCATCATTGGCCGCCTCCTGCACGCTTCCTCCTGGGGATAGAGACTCCGGGAATTGAACTCGAAACACCTTGGTTCATGAATCAACAATCCAGACACAGCAGCCAAGCATTCAGGCTGCTTTCAATGGAGCTATAAAAGCACAGGAAGATTTAATGGGGGGAATACGGCTGGTGTGAATGCTATTAAAGACACAGTTGGGCTCTATCATGGTCTGAATGCTTGGTGTCCACCTCGCCCCTGCCCCCCGCCCCACCCCCCATTCACGTTGCAGCCCTGACCCCCAATGTGATGGTGTTTGGAGCTGGGCCTCTGGGAGGTCATGAGGCTCAGAGGAGGTCATGGGGTGGTGGCGAGGGTGCGGGAGGGCATGATGGGGTCCGTGCCCTTACAAGACAGACCAGAGCCCTCTCTCCTCCATGTGAGGACAGAGTGAGAAGGTGGCCATTTGCAAGCCAGGAAGAGGTTCCACCAGGAACTGGATCTGCCAGCACCTTCGCCTTGAACTTGTCCGCTTCCAGGACGGTGAGACATGACTGTCTGTGCTGAGCCCCAGCCGGGGGGTGGCCATGGCAGCCGAGCTCAGTGCCGGGCTCTTCCCCAGCCGCCTGAGTGCGTCCCGGCCATTCTCTGCTTTTCCCAGGTTTCCTCTCGGGGGGCGAGGACGGGTGAGGGCGGGAGACACACCTGTGAGGCCAGAGCAGGTCTCATTGGCCGCCGGGGCTCAGCGGCTGGGATTGGGTTGGATTCCCGGCCATGACTGTGACGCAGCCCCAGTGGCCGAGGCTCCGTTCCTCCTGCCACTCTCTCCTCCTCCTGGTTCTGGAACAATCAGTACCGTCCTCTCCCCAGCGGCGCCGGTCCCCTGACTCCTCGCTCCCCGGCCTTTCTTTCCGCATCAGCTCAGCAGCCTCCCTCCTCAGTGCCTGCAGCTCCTGGGTTCCCTGTTCCAGTTCCCGAGAGAGAATCTGATTGGCTCAGCTTACTCCTGGCTCAGCCTCCTGATTGGCTGCTGCTGGGTCAGGTGAGCACACGTAGCCAATCAGTTCTGACTGATGGGGCCAGTCACATGGTTTACACCTGACCCCGGAGGCAGAGGCAGTTTCACTTGGAGGGGACTGTGGGTGAACCAAACTCCATGGCTCCGCACCCCTGGTCCAGGGGCACCCAGGGGAGGGGGCGGAGCTGGCACCACCCTGGGGTCCCTCCAGAGCTGCTGGGAGCCTGGGGCTGGTCCCAGGGGAGATTTCCTGCCTGGAATTAGAGCCCGGAGCTCACGCCTCCCATTAGACCCGAGTCCCGGATTCCCCGCCTCCCACGGCTATGGGGGAGCTTTAGGCCCGGAAGCGAGAAAGCCTTCTCCCATCCCACCCGCTGGGTGCTGGGCCCACAGAGCGGCTGTGCCCTCTGACCCAGAGGCAGCCTGGGAGCGAGGCCCGCATGGACCCTCCCGGACCCGCACGGAGGCGGACATTCCCCCTGGGGTCTGAGCAGGGCCGTGCTGGGCAGCAAGTACAAGTCCTTCTCCTCCTTCAACCTCTGAAGCCCGAGCTCCGTCCCCGCCTGGAGTCTGTGCACCGAGGGCATCGGGGCCCCAGCTTTCTCCTGCCGGGAAGGCGCAGCCCAGGGGAGGGGGCGCCCCAGGTCTCCAGTCAGAGTGTCAGGGGCTGTGCTGCCACCACGGAGAGCGGCCATTCAGTGGGGCCACTGGTGGCAGAGGCCAGGCGAGGAAGAGGAGGGAAAGGGTACCCGCCCCTTTAGAGACCACGCCCAGGGCACACTAGGTGCTAGCAGAGGGATACGCTGAGGAGGTTATGTTTTATAAAAGACTCAATTTTATTTTTAGATAAATTTTAGGTTTATAAAGAAATGGGGCGGAAGGTACAGAGATTTCCCATATGCCCCCATCCCACACTCATGCAGAGCCTCTCCCATTATCAGCATCCCTGTCCAGACCATGTATTTTTGTTATAACTGATGAACCTACATCAGCACATCGTAATAACCCAAAGACCTAAGTTTAGCCCTAGATTCGCTCTGGGTGTGGTGCGTTCTATGAATCTGGACACATTATGATGACACGTACCCATCCTTACAGTGTCACACGGGAGTTTCCCTGTCCTCAAAGTGTTGGTGAATCATTTCAATATTCAACCAGGGGCAGCCTGAACTACAGCAGGGCCCGGGCCTCACACTCACACTCCCTGTTCCCAGCCTCCTAAGTGCCGTCTGCATTAGGTGGGTTTCGCTTACTATTTGCCATCCATTCTGACCGTTTTCCACTCTGTCAGTGTAGGTGACGGCGTACAGAACTTGGTCAGTGACAAGCAGATTCTTCTGATCGTGAGACGGGGTTCTGTCCTGAATTCACTTCCCCGTCCACCTCCCACCATGACTCCCTTCAGGGCACCAGTTCCCTAATTTGTGACCCACAGTTTCCCTAGAAGGTTCCCTGCCCCCTGTCCCTTCACCTCCACATCCAGTCCCCCAGGCCCCCGGTGTCCTTCCCACATGTCCCATCTGTCCATGATCCTCCTCTGGCCTCAGGGCACAGGATGTCCCTGGGCAGCCACAGCCCCTCCTAACCCTTCCTCAGCCTCTTCACCCTCCCTGCCCTCGGCCCCCCGGGCTGGCTGAAGGACTTGACTTCCCTCCCCACATCTCCCTCTGGCATCTGCTCCTCTGCACGCCCCCTTCTCTCTGCCCCCAGCCCTTGTCCCACACCCACTCCTCCTCTCCTCCCCACAGACAGACCCCTCCTCTGAGGAGCTGCCCTGAGACCCACCCTGGCTCAGCTGCCACGCTCAGGGCCCCAGCCCTGGGACGGCCACCTCCCCCCACGTGGTCATGCTCTGCTGTGGTCCCTGTGCCTGTCTCACCCCCTCTGGGCTTGGAGCTCCATCAGGGGGTCCTGTGTGCTCAGCCCTCCCTCCCTGCATCTCCTGGGTCCTGAGAGGGGCCTGGTTTGGAACAGGAGGGCAGGACCTGTGGGAACAGGAGAGCTGGAGGGCCAGGGGGCCAGGGCTCAGGCCAGGCAGGCCCCGAGTTGGTGTCCTTCTGGGGGAGAACAAGGGCATTTCTCACTCTGAAGGGAATGTTGGATTAAGGTGAGGCCTGGGCACTGTCCCAGGAGCAGGGCAGTGAGCTGGGGCCTGGTCTGGGGGAGGCAGTGGTTCCCAGAAGCAGTGAAGCAGGTGGACTGAGCTCTGGAATGTGCAGTTGCCTTCCCGGAATCACCCCACTTCCTGTAAGAGCCTCCCCAGCTGGCTGCTTTCCTTGCACCCCAGGCGCTGGATCAGCCCCTCCCGGGATCCTGTGTGAGTCTGGACACCAGGGCTAATGGGGGCGAGAGCTGTCCTCGTCTGACCCTGAGAGTGGAATGCGCGGCATCAGGCAGACACATGCCTGGGAGGAAGGAGGAGCAAGAACAGCAGTGCTGGGGAGGCACCGAACCCCAGAGCAGCTGATGCCCACAGGCCAGGCCCCCAGGGGGGCAGCTGCGGGAGTGGCGAGACCGTGGTTGCAGACCCACCTGAGCACATGGAGCCTGGACACGGGCCTCAGAGGCAGGAGTCCATGGCCCAGCAGCTGCAGACGGGCCTGCGAGGAGCAGGCACCACCCGTGGGCCCTCGGGCCCCACTCACGGCCTTGAGGTTGGCACAGTGAGGCCTTCACCCTGAGCAGGAGGGCATGAGGGGGAGGGAGGGCAGGCAGTGGCCCAGGTGACACCCGTTGAAGAGCATGACCTGCAGGCGGGCAGGTTGGCGTTCCGGGCCTCTTAGACGCCTTTCTGAGCGAAACTCACTTGGAAACAGGCAGATGCTGCCCAGAGGCCCTTCTGCCTTCCTGGCCAGAGGACCAGTGGCTGCTGGACCCGCGAGTCGGGAGCCTGTGTGGCCCAGGGAAGCCGGAGCGGGGTCATGGGGATTATGGTGGTCATGGGGGTCATGGGGGTCAGGCTGGGAGAGGCGGTGCCTTTCTGGTGAATGAAAGGGCTCTGCCAAGTACCTCCCCACCCATACCTCCCCCCCTCCCTCTCCCCTTGATGCCTGAGAGCTGGGCAGCCTCCCTGTGGCTCCCACAAAGTCGCGTGCATAGGGGGAGGGAGGGGTGAGCGCAGCTTAGGTGCTGGTTGCCTGGCCAATAGCCACCTCCCCTGCCCGCTCCACCCCACACGCACATATACCCATCACTCATCGCCTGGCACCACAGCCCTGCCTTCCCTTCATTGGGCAGCACCGGCCCCTCCGCAGACCTGGCTGAGCCCCGGGGAAGCCCCTGCCCGCTGCCCAGGACGGGTTCCCATGGAAACGGGCGCAGCCCTGCACAGGGAAGGCGGGGCCGGGCCGCAGGGGGCTGTGGGTGAGGGTCTCCCCGCTCAGAGGAGACCAGGGAGTGAAAGCAGCTCTGATGCCCTTGGGCGGGGCCCGGTGAGAACGTGCCCTGGAGGCTGCTGCCACCACAGCCACCATCGCAGCAGAGCGGGACCCACAGGATGGAGAAGCCTGGGCCCTGGTGCCCGGGAGCTGCTGGGCTGAGCCTGCGCCCCGCCCCCGCCTCCTGTGCCAGGGACAGCGCGGGCCAGGCTGGGGGGCCGCTCTCAGGGGAGCTCTGCTTCTCCCGCCACATGCACCCCGAGGCCACTGAGCCCTGGGCTCCCCGAGGGCCAGGCTCCCGCCTGCTGAGGCCTTCCCGTGGGTCCCGCCCCGAAGGCTGCCCGTGGCTCCTGTCCTCGTGGGGCGGGTCTAAGATCAGGGCCCCCGCTGGCCTGGGGCTGACCACTGGGCCTCCCATGCCCCGTCCTGCAGTGGGAGCCCGTGTCCAGGGCAGGGCAGGGGTAAGGCTTCCCTGCGACGCTCACCGCTTCCGGGGGGCTCCTGGGCCCAGCCATTCCAGGCCTTGAGGTCAGAAATCGTGGGCCTGTCCCCTTAGAGAAATGCTGAGAGTTCCTTTAACCATTTAGTGTTCAGTCCTTCTGAATAAAAAGGAAAATGAAAGCGAAAGTGTCCACTCGAGTATAAAACCTGTTGCACTAGGAGCAGAAAGCAGACCCTGCCCTGGCGCACAATGGCTTCGGTAAGTCCCCAGCTCTTTCTAGAACCGGCTCTGCAGGGGAGGGCAGCTTCGGGCTGTGTTCCTCGGGCTAGTCTGGCTCTCTAAGAAACAAGCACCCACTTAGCCTAGTCCAGGGAGAGCAGGTGTAGTCTGAGGACCTCTGTGGAGAGGAAGGGGATTCTGGGAAAACCCAGCATCAGGAGCTTCATGAGGCTGGTCTGCCAGGGCCTAGAGCTGGGAGGTGTCAGGGTCAAGGTGGTTCCAGGCATCTCAGCCCCCGGAGTTTACGCACCTCCACTCTGCCATTCAAATGGATGTGACTGGGCTCGCTTTCTTTTTCTTCCTTTCTTCTTTTAAAAAATATATTTATATGCGAGAGGGAGAGAGAGAGAGAGAGAGAGAGAGAGAAAGAGAGAGAGAGAGAGAGAGAGAGAGAGAGAGAAGTATCGATGTGAGAGCAGAACATCGACTGGCTGCCTCCTACAAGCCCCTCACCGGGGATAGAGCCACAACCTGAGCATATCCCTTGGCTGGGAATCAAACCATCAATCTTTTGGTTATGGGTCAACGCCCAGCCACCAGCCACTCCGGCCAGGGCTCAGCCAGCTCTCTTCATATGCCTGCTCCCTTCTCTCCCGCTATTACCAGGGGCTTCTATTTGGGTGGTGTCTCCTCCCACCCATGGTCCACTGGCGCCTTCCTTGCCTCCTTACATCACGATTTTTCAGTTTCAGCCCCTACTGCCAAAAAGCTATATTTTTTTTCATTTCTTGATTCAGATTTCTGAGAGCGAGGGTGTGGTTAGTCCAGCTCCACTTCTCTCGGCGGATCATAGGATGCTGACCTGCTTGGGGCCCTGACTCCTTCCAGTCCAGCCAGATCTAGTCCGGTTTGATCTCATCACAGGGTGTGAAACAGCTGCCTGGGCACCTGGGATGGTGGGGGATCATTTTCCCTTAAAAGAAAATCCTATATAGTAAGAGAGGAATATGCTAACTAGCCATTATGCCCTGAGGGGTAACGACCAAGGGCCTCAGGACCAGATCACAGATCAGCAAGAAGGTGGGCCAGGGAACCACTGAGACACAGGCGGGCTGCAGAGAGCTACAAGAGGGGACAGGGCAGCAAGCTATGAGAGGGGCGGGGGGCAGGGAGACGGGGGAGCTAGAGGAGGGTAGAGCAGCGGGCAAAGAACTACAGGAACCCAGAAGTGACCTATTGGCTACAAGCGGGAGGGGAAGAGCTACAGGAGGGCGTTAGTGGCCTACTGGTGCACAGATTCATGCACAGGGCTACTAGTCCTATATAATAAAGAGGTAATATGCAAATTAATCCTCACACCCTCACAAGATGGCTGCCTATAACCAGGCTTGCAGGGGGGTTAGTAAGGGACGACCAAACGACTGAACAAGCAGGCTGTGTGGGTGACCAGGCCAGCAGGGGGGCCATTGGGGGTGATTAGCCTGGCAGGCTGTGAGGGGCCGCTAGGCTGGCCTAGTGGCTGGACAGTTGGAGGCGACAAGGCAGGCAGGGGGACGCAGTTAGTGGCAACCAGGCCAGCAGACGGGAGAAATTAGGGGCGACCAGGCAGGCAGGCAGGTGAGCAATTAGGGACCAGTGGTCCATAATTATGAGAGGGATGTCCCAATGCCGGATTAGACCCGATCCTTGAGATCGGACCTAAGCCAGCAGTTGGACATCCCCTGAGAGGTCCCAGATTGGAGAGGGTGCAGGGGACCGCCCCCCCCCCTTCCAGTGCATGAATTCTGTGCACCGGGCCCTGAGTATGAACATACTGGCAATAATAGAAACTTTCAATAATAGGAACTTTAACATTAAAAAATTGTAAAACCTTTTCATCTTTTAATTTATGCATTATTCTTTGGCCTTTATCCTTAGAGTGTCTTTCCTAATTCCAAGATCTGATACACATCCATCTGTATTTGTTAAAAAATTGCTTTGTTGATTTATGTTACATTTAACTATTACTTTTAATATATATATATATTTGATTTTTTACGGAGGGGAAGGGAGATTGATAGAGAGTTAGAAATATCAATGAGAGCAAAACATTGATCAGCTGCCTCCTAGACACTCCCTACTGGGATGTGCCCGCAACCAAGATACATGCCCTTGACTGGAATTGAACCTGGGACCCTTAGGTCCCAAGGCCGATGTTCTATCCACTGAGCCAAACTGGTTAGGGCTTAAGTATTACTTTAAAAAGAGTATTTTAAAATTGATTTCAGAGAGAGAAAGGGAGAGAGAGAGAGAGAGAGAGAGAAATATCAATGATGAGAGAGAATTATTGATCGGTTGCCTCCTGCACACTCCCTACTGGGGTTTGAGCCTGACACCTGGACATGTGCCCTGGCTGGGACTCAAACCATGATCTTCTGGTTCATTGGTCGATGCTCAACCACTGAGCCACACCAGCATGGCGGTGTTACTTATTTTTTAAAAATATATTTTTATTGATTTCAGAGGTGAAGGGAGAGGGAGACAGAGATAGAAACATCAATGATGAGAGAGAATCATTAATTGGCTGCCTCCTGTACGCCCTCTACTGGGGATCCAGCCCACAACCTGGTCACGTGCCCTGACAGGGAGTCTAACCGTGACCTCCTAGTTTATAGGTCGATGCTGGGCAATATTACTCATTTTTAAGCAGCATTAACATGACCATAGTTTCAGGTTCCAGATGGGAGATGGTTTCAAGGTGACAGATAATGTCCTCCTTTTGCAGTTAAAAAAAATGCAAGTTCATCATCATGAGGGGTTTTTGCCCATCTAAATATCTTAAAACATTTTTTATTAGGGAAGGAACTCATGTTGGTAGAAAACCAATTAAATCATATAGTATAAAATATTAAAGTCCCAATCCCCACAGTACATAATATACAACAGTTTGGTGTCTTTTCCTCAGGTCATACATAGTGTATAATACATTTTGCTTTATAAATGTATAAACATGTATTTTATTTTTTATTTAAAAAAATTTTTTTTAAGAATATATTTTATTGATTTTTTACAGAGAGGAACGGAGAGAGATAGAGAGTTAGAAACATCGATGAGAGAAAAACATCGATCAGCTGCCTTCTGCACATCTCCTATTGGGGATGTGCCCGCAACCAAGGTACATGCCCTTGACCGGAATCGAACCTTGCAGGCCGATGCTCTATCCACTGAGCCAAACCGGTTTTGGCTATAAACATGTATTTTAAGCAAAAACGGTGATAATAATGTTTCTCAGCATACTTTTTTTCAAGTATTCCCATGTCTGCTCATGAAAATCCACCTTCTCTGTACTGCCTGTACGTATAGGTGGGGAGTAACTTATTCAATTGGTTTTTATCAATGGTTGTTTAGGTCGTTTTTCCAATGTGAATATTGGAGGCCAGATCGCGTGTTTTAATTTGCTGGTTAAAGAAAATGGCTGCTCCACAGCCCTCTGTGGCTCTGTTTCTGTGGGGAGGATAAAGGCCTTTTGTCCAACAATCCCGTGGGTGCAGGCTCAGCCTCGCCATTGTCCCGCCTGGGCTGGGTGAGGGGCCCCGGTTCCTGTGCTGCCTGCGGACCCCCAGCCCTGCCCTGGAGGGAGGCAGCTCTTCCCAGCGCTTCCTGCTGGTCCCCGAGCTGAGGGAGGGAGGAGGCCGCACTGCCGATCCCTTTATGACAGGAGCCGGCAAACCTGCTGTAAAGGCCCGAGAGGGAAGGCTTAGGTCCTCAGGCCCTGTGGTCTCCACGGCAGGGACCCAGCTCTGCGTGTAGGAAGCGTCCGTGGACAATGCAGGTGCCGGGGTGTGGCCGCGGCCGGAAACGGTCTGGCCTCTGCCGTGTGAATTTCCTGTGTCACCGAACAGTAACCTTTTGACGTTTCCTCCAGCCACTGGACAAGGGTGGACACCATCCTCAGCCTCACGCAGGAACAAGCAGAGGCACAGAGCGGGCGCCCGGATTACAGAACGTGCGCTTCTGATTCTACACCAGGATTTCTCGAGTTCTTGGTTTTGACTCAGCTGACTTGGCTGTGTCTGTCATGAAGTCATTGTTCCTCTAGTGCAGCGGTTCTCAACCTGTGGGTCGCGACCCCTGTAGGGTTCGAACGACCCTTTCACAGGGGTTGCCTAAGACCGTCGGAAAACACATATATAATTACATATTTTTGTGATTAATCACTATGCTTTAATTATGTTCAATTTGTAACAATGAAATTGGGGGTCGGGTCACCACAACATGAGGAACTGTATTAAAGGGTCACGGCATTAGAAGGTTGAGAACCGCTGCTCTAGTGAGATTTCAGTGCTGGAAGGAGAGCCAGACCCTTAGCTCCTGGCAGCCTGCCCGCCTGCAGGCCCCTCTCTCGTAGGGTGTTGTTGTGTTGGTTCCCTTACTCTATCTTCCCAACGGCCAGCATCCGGTGTGCTGCATGTGTGGTTCTTCACTCTGTGCGATTCTTTTTGTTGTTGTTGTTGCTGTTTAAAGTTTATTTTTCAGGGCTGGCTCTCATAGACGTGCATTCCTGGGTTCGGTGGGACATCTTTAATTGATGGAAGTGTATTGTGTTGCAGTGCTCATTCTCACGTTCCACTCAGCACTGTGTCGAAAAGGTGATCCTCGTTGCCACGGGAACAGTGAGTCCTTGCTTCTAACTGTGCACAGGGCTCCGTGGGCAAGTCCACCTCCTCTTCTTTTAAAAAAGAAGTTTCCTGGGGTGGTATCATGTTTTGAGCTTGTGTGTATTTGGAAATATAAATGACTAGAGGCCCAGTGCACAAAATTCGTACACTGTGTGTGTGTGGGGGGGGTTGTTACTCAGCCCAACCTGCACCCTCTCCAATCTGGGACCACTCTGGGACCGCTGGTTTAGGCCCAATCCCACAGGAATCGGGCCTAAGTCAGCATTTGGACAACCCTCTCACAATCCGGGGCTGGTGGTTCCTAACTGCTTGCCTACCTGCCTGATTGCCCTAACCGCTTTTGCCCCCTAACCACTCCCCTGCTGGCCTGATTAACACCTAACTGCTCCCCTGCTGGCCCGGTCGCCCCCAACTGCCCTCCCCTGCCAGCCTGATCTTGCCCCCAAATGCCATCCTGTGCAGGCTTGATGGCCCCCAACTGCCCTCCCCTGTAGGCCTGCTCCCCACCAACTGCCCTCCCCTGCTGGCCTGGTTGCCCCCAACTGCACTCCCCTGCCAGCCTGATCTTGTCCCCAACTCTTCTTCCCTGCCAGCCTGATTGCCCCCAACTACCCTTTGCTGGCCTGATCTCACCCCCAACTGCCCTTCCCTGTCAGTCTAATCGCCCCTAACTGCCTCTGTCTGCCTCATCACCCATAACTGCCCTCCCCTGCCAGCCTGATCTCACCTCCAACTGCCCTGCTCTGCAGGCCAATTTGGTTCTGATTGGTGGGTTTCTATACCAGTCAGCGTCAAAAGCTCCGCCTCCTAGGCAGCCATTGGCTCCTCACCGTTGACCCAGATTTGCTTCTGTATGGTCAGTTTCTATGCTACTCAGTATCAAAAGCTCCACCTCCTAGGCAGCCATTGGCTCCTTGCAATTCACCCATATTTGGATCTGATTGGTTGGTTTCTATGCCAGTCAGCATCTCTGGGCCTATCTCTGGGCCTGATCATAGAGGCAGGGCTGATCAGCAGCTGCCTCAGGCTGCTGGCCAGCTTCTGAACTGCTGACCTCTGGGAGAGAGAGAGAGGCTTGTCTGCTGGCAAGGGAGAGAGAAGCAGGGTTTGAAACCCAGGTCTGTCTGACACGGCTCTTCATGCGTGTTAAAGGCTCTGTTCTCAGCCCTGCTGAAACCGCCAGGGTCAGTCCAGGAGGTGCCAGGGCATGCAGTCTTGGTCATTTTCTAAGTTTGATTTTTGCCATGATCCCTCTCTTTAGGAATTTCTTTTTCTCCTGGGAAGCTAACTTCTTTCCTGTTCCCTCTCACTCCTCCTCTCCCTTCCTGCACCTTCAGGACCATTTATTTTTTATGTGTGAAAACATTGGAAAGGTTCTAAGGTGCATGTTAATGCAAAAGAGTATATTCCACCCCCCTCCCCCCCCCGCCCCGCACCCCAAATTTGGAGACATTGCTTCATTGTCAAATAACGAATGCTCTTGTTGTTGAGAAGTCTGAAATGGTTCAGATTTTGGATCCTTTGTATGTGACCTATGTTTTCTTTCCAGAAGCTATAGAATCTTTTCGTTACCTTCAGTGCTCTGAAATCTCACGACGACATAGCTGTGTGGATCTCATTTCTGTATTGTGCTGGGCACTTGATGAAGCCTTTCACTCTGGAAACCCCTTTCCCTCAGTTCTGAGAAATCTCCCATTTTCTCTTCTCTCATTCTGAAACTCCAATTATTCCAGTGTTGGACCCCCAGACGGCTCCTATGATTTTGTTATCATCTCTGTCCTATTTTTCATTTATTTATTTTAAATGAGAACACTAACATTTATTGATAGATTTGGGTATAAAAGAAGTTTTTCTAAAAAGTAGCAATGACACTATCACATAAAAAAAGAGAAACTTATGCTCAGTAAGTCTGTTTTCATGATTGGTGATATTGCCTAACAAGTGAGGTCCTCACTCCCAGGTGGCTTTTACTTCAGGTAAATTTCCATACTCCTATGCAGCAATAAACTTGAAGTAAAAGTCCCTCTAGAAACTTGAAAGCAATAAGATACTCTATAAGTTCAGGGTGCTGCATTAGGAAGATTTGGTAGATTTATAGAATATCTCCTAGTCATCTCATTTTTCATTATTTTCCATTGATTATTAATAGACTAAAGAACAAACAGGTTTATATAAATGAAGAATTATGTGCCAATACAAAATTGTTACATAATTTCATATGTCACTAGGCATGAATAATATTCAGGGCAATTAAGTATAATTCCAACTTTGAGAGTAAAATAACTAAGAAATAGTTTACTCTATAGAAACAATAATTCAACTCTTCTTGCAAAATGAAGCATTGGAAATTGGACACGTCACACTTTTCTTCCTATGGCTTTAGCCCTATGCACTACCCACCCACGGGAAAGACAAAACAATGACCACACAGCAACAAAAAAACAGCATAAACAATTCTATTGGACCCCTTACAAAAAAAAAACAAAAACAGAATATATTACAAAACAAAAAGAGGTGCCATCTATACTGTTTTCAAAGATCCCCTCTTTCATTTCTTGGCGTAAAAATGAGGGTTTATCAACCTCAGTACTACTGACGTTTTGGGTTATTGACAATGGAGACAATTCTTCATTGTCATGACTTGCTCTGTGCATTGCCAGGTGGTTAGCAGCACCTGTGGCCTCTCCCCACTAGGTGTTAGTAGCACTTCCTCACTGCCAGGTATGAGGAACAAATGTCTGTAGCTGTTGCCAATTTCCCCCAGAGGGCAAAGCTCATCTGTCCCCAGCTGAGAACTACTGGCCTAGTGAGTAACGGTCACAATACATGATGTGAACAAACTAAATGTAGCTTCCACACGTCTCCCATCTCGTGAGGGTGGTGGTTTAGTGGACGCTGGAATGTCTAGCAGTGTTTCCTTGGTAAGTGCTGTCCAAGTGGCAGTCCCCTTTCCATTTCGCCCACGAGGACATTTTTGTTTGTCTTTAACAATCTGGTCAGTCATTATGTTTACTTGTGCTTTGCTCTTTGAAATAGATTAGATTTTCCTTCAACGGAATATTTATGACATTTAATTTACCAGTTAGAAAGGGCAGTAATGGCCCTAGCTGGTTTGGCTCAGTGGATAGAGTGTTGGCCTGCGGACTGAAGAGTCATGGATTTGATTCTGGTCAAGGGGACAAGCTGGGGTTGTGGGCTCAATCCCCCGTAGGGGGCGTGCAGGAGACAGGCGATCAATGATTCTGTCTCATCATTGATGTTTCTATCTCTCTCTCCCTTTCCCTTCCTCTCTGAAATCAAATAGCAGTTTTTGAAATAATATGGTGATTCTTTCGCAACCTCCAATGGTGACTAATGCATTTTTAAAAGTGTCATTATGAGCACATTGATGTCATTATTCACATACCTGCTATTTCTTTTTGATGCTCAAATTGTTCGATATTCGGTCAGGTTGACACGTGATGCCTGTAGTCAAGAGCTTTTCTCTCAAGCATGTCTCCCCAGCAGACTTCCGGTTGGCAGCCATCCTCACTTCACCCAGCAACAGCCACCAACTCTGGTCATGGTGGTCTGGCCCCAGTGACCCTTTTCAGCTGAGTCAGGGGAGGAGAGGTGCTGGCTGGCCTGGTTGGATCCTAAAATAGAACCTGTGTGATTCGGGCGTGTCTCACATTCCCAGTGGGATGAGGGCAACATACTTCCTGCTCATGCAAACTCCAGAAGGGCACTGCCCTGCCACCAACTCCAGTCACACCCTGGGGTCCCAGCTGGGTCTTGGCCAGGCGCCCAGACTTCAGCTGCCCCCGCCCGCCTGGGATGCTCTGGGATTTTAAGGGCGCAGCGTTGGTAACATGCAGACTAGGTTTGATCTTCCTATCTGTTCACTGGGTAAGGAGCTTTGCATGTTACCTAACCTTCCTGACAATCTTCTCATCTGTCAAATGGGGTCATGACAGTTTGTGGTCAAAGGAGTGATGGATATGAAATGTGGGCCCTGGTGAGCACCGTGTCTGGCTGTGCAGGTCGGGGCTCTATCACTCAGAATCACTCAGGCCCGGCGCAAGGTGGGGGTCGTTGATGGGGCATTTGAGACTTCCTGGGAATCATATACTCACTCACTGACACCAATATGCTCTGGCATAAAATGTGCTCATGCCCATGTCGGCCCACCTCTCGGCCACACCCCCGTGCTGCACACCCGCCCAAACCTCCCCCCCAGCCACCCTGCCGATCTCTTCTTTGTCCCCCAAAGAGCTCACTTCCAGCTCAGCAGCCCCAGTAAAGGAGGCGCTTTGCATCTGTGAGAGGAGAGCACCCTCTTGCATTTCCTGCAGGAGATGATCAGAGGGAGCTTGCAGGCTGGGCTGGGGCTCCTTACAGATCAGGTTCTAGAATGTTCCCTGTGAGGACTAACCTCAGTCTGTCTCTGATTTTTCAGTCACAGGCCGAACCAAAACCTGGAGACCTGATTGAGATTTTCCGCACTGGCTATGTGCACTGGGCCGTCTACGTGGGGAATGGCTACGTGGTGCACCTGGCTCCTCCAAGTAAGGATGGTTCTCCGCTGAAGCTCAGGGCAGAGGGGGGAGTGTCAGCGGCTGCACACTCACGCCCTGTTCTCACCCAGTGCCCGGATGGTGAGCTCTCCCTGGCCATTGGCTGCATGAGGTTCCCTGGTAGGTCTGCAGCCGCTCCTCTTCCTCAGCAGCGAGTTCGTGGAGGACGGACTGTTGGCCTTTGTTCCAGGTGATACTGGGGTTCACTTCCAGCCAACCCACTGTCCCAGGGAAGCACCCCGTTGTGTGTGCTCCATGTTCTGGGGGCAGATTAGTAGGACACAGCGTACAGCTGGCTCAGAGGCATGGAAGGAGCGTGGCCTCCCACTTAGCAGCACCCGTTTGGGGTCCTGGGGCCTCCGCTTGTGGAGCTGGTACTTGCCTGTGTGACTTGCCCCCTAGCTCAGCTGCACCCTCTGTAGAGCAATGAGAACCCCACCTCCCGGTCGTGCAGGGAGGGATGCAGGACAGCACGGGGGAGCCGGGCAGGGCCTGGCGGGTGCTGGGCCAACCTCCCTTCCCTCCCAGAGCTTCGTGGCATTAAAGCAAAAGCCGAAAGCCTGGGAACCACCAACAGCAGGGAACGGGCCAAATAAAATCGTTGGCTGCGTTTCATGGCGGAAGGTGCCACCGTTACAAGCAGCTGTACAGCAGGTGTGTGCATACACATGTGAATTTTAAAGCCAAAAGCAGGCTTTAAAAAGTGAAGCTTATTGAGGAAAAACTTACTGTTTTATTTTATTGTTAATCCTCATCTGAGGATATTTTTTCATTGATTTTTAGAGAAGGGAGATATCCGCCACACACACCCCCAAACACACACACACACACACACACACACAGCCAGTGAATGTAGAAGCTGGTCATTGGATGAAATGGCTGTTCAGAGATTGACGTCATACCAACAAGGTTTCTTGTGAGCCCAGCTACATCCGGCAGGTCCACTGGCTCCTCCCTGAGGGCTCCAGGGCCCATCACTCACCTTCTCCTGTCAACTTTCCCAGAAGCCTGGGTGAGGCAGGAGGTGGGCGTCCTGTTAGGGGCAAATCTGAGAATTCAGAGCTGGGAGAGTGTGGCCACCACCTGACCCAGGCCCTTCCATCTGTAAGTGATGACAGCCCCTGAGAGGAGAAGGACTGGCCTGAGGCCACACGGTGGGTGGGGCTCTGTGTTGCAGGTCAGGCCTGGGCTTGCCCAGCAGCCTCCTTTCCTACTATTGGAAACATGTCACCCTGGCCGCTGAGGGCCCACCCCGCTCTGGCTGGGCCGCACCTGGGGTCTTTGCCCTGTACCCTCTGCCCCTCCTGCATCTTTCAGGGACGTCTGTGCCCACAGGGGCCTTTAGGAGAATCCACATCCTCGGGTTTAGAAATGAGGAGCCAGAGTCCAGGGGCAGCTGTGACTTCTCCAAGGGCACCCAGGCGGGGTCGGCCTGTGTTTGAGGTTGAAGCCAGGCAGGGCCGGCCTCTCCCCAGCTCATCCTCACTGATGAAGCCCAGGGCGTGGGGCTGCCTGCTTGCCCGCTCTCAGCCCTGACCATCGGCCTCTTTCCTCTTTGGGAACCACAGGTGAAATCGCAGGGGCGGGCGCGGCCAGCCTAGGGTCCGTACTGACCGACAAGGCCATAGTGAAGAAGGAGCTGCTGAAGAAGGTGGCCGGGAACGACGAATACCGTGTCAATAACAAGTATGACCAGAAGAACAAACCGCTGCCTCCCGGCAAGATCGTGCAGCGGGCGGAGAAGCTGGTGGGGAAGGAGATGTGCTACAATCTGACCAGCGACAACTGTGAGCACTTCGTGACCACGCTGCGCTACGGAGTCTCCCTCAGTGACCAGGTGCGTCCTCACCCGTGTCCCTGTCCCCAGGAACCAGACCATTCCCTCCGCTGACAGTGGCCAGGCATCCGTGTGGGCGGCCGGGGCTGAGGTGGAGGCACAAATGAGACAAAATAGCAGGGACAGAATCCCTGCCCTCAAGGGAGTGACAGTCGGGGTAGGGATGAGGGTGGGGAGAAGTGCCAGTCGCTGTGCAGACCAGTGAGGTTCGGGGGTGATGTTGCAGCCATGACAGTCACCCTGGCCCCTCCCATAGCTCCAGAGGAGGGTTCACAGATGGGGAAACTGAGGCTCAGGGTGCTTTACTAGCTCACCCAAACTGATTCCACCACTAGGCATTGAGTCTCTAGCACCTGACAGCCACGTGCAGAGGTGGGATTTGAACCCAGGTGCCTGATCCAGGAGGCATCACAGAACAGGCGACGCCTGAGCTGAATCTGATTTAATTGCTTTGATTAAATTGAAGCTGGAAAATGAGCTGGAGATGACCAGGGAGTAGGGGTGACATGGACTACAGGCCGAGGGAGGAGGACAAGTGGGAGCCAGGAGGAGGAAGAGCCACACAGACGTTTTCTGGGAAGGGCCGGGGGGGACACCTTTTGGGCTCTGGACCACATGGGCTCTGTCTCTCCACTCCACTCCGCAGCTTTGTGCAGGAACGCAGTCGTGGACAATCCCTAATGGAGTGGGTGAGGCCGTTCCTAAAAAAGTGTTGTATGGAAACAGTGGTGGGTGTTAGAATCACCAAAGGAGGAACACACGAGGCCAAAAGGGGTAAAGAATCATGAGTTTATTAGGTCACCTGGAGACCAGATGGGCTGAGCCCCAAAATGGCGCCCCCACCCAGGGATGGGGGGGTCAGAGGTTTTAAAGGACTCCAGGCGGCTTTTCCTGGGCGGAGAATTTTCTAGGCGGGTCCTGAGGGGAAGGATAATGGTCTTAGCAAGTGGAATGTGGTCTAAGCAAAAGGGAATGTTGGCTGTGAAGTGGCCTAAAGGTCAGTGCCCAGGGCAGGGGGTATCACCTCAATCATGTGATCAGACCTGGCAGTGGCCTCGCTTGGGCCCCTGTGCCATAGTGTGTGGACTCCTGGTCTCAGATAATTTGAAAAACCACATACCCTTCACACATTCTTAGCTGACATCAAACATTTAAACAGTTTATAAATACTAAAGAGTTCAGAGGACGGCATTTTTGGTAGCTGGTACACGTGTCTATTTTCTCTACGTCCTTGGCGTTGCACAGTTAGCTCACGCAGTTAATGGAAAATGCCTGCATGTCATTTAAATAGTCAGAGCAGGCATTACTGCCAACCAGTCAGCCAAAGCAGACCTAATGTCATTCATTTATTTACATTTATTTAGTGTTAATCCTCATCTGAGGATATTTTTCTATTGATTTTTAGAGAGAGTGGAAGGGAGGGGAGAGACACAGAGAGAGAAACGTTGATGTGAGGGAGACACATCGATTGGTTGCCTCCTACCTGAGCCCCATCCTGGGCTGGGAATGAGCCTGTAACTGAGGTACGTGCCGTTGACCTGAATCGAACCTGGCACCCTTCTTTCCACTGTACCCACTGAGCCAAACCGGCTAGGGCCAGACTTCACTTCTTTTAGGAAAAAAGCTGGCTTCCCCCTCCCCCCAACTCAAATGAATACATTACAGCACGTTTCCATGGCACCTGTCTGGGGTGGGAATTCCCATCTAAAGTAACAGAGGTGGAGGGAGCCTCCCAGGGGGGATGTGGTCTCCTGGTTCTTCCCTCAGCCGGTCTGTCTGGAAGCAGCGGGTGCCCCATCCTCGCTGGAACCTTACGCCTCGGCCAAGGCTGTAGATCCCGGTCGGGGAGGACGGAGCTCCTCTTCTGTGAGGGGAGAAGGGCTGTGGTGAAAGGGGAGGGGCAGGGAACCCACTGGGAAGTGTCCCCTGGTGCCCCCGGGGACCCTGCTGTGGGGTCTCCCTCCTTTGAGCTGAGGTGGGAGGAGTGACAGCCTGAGGTCGGGGCTGCTTATCATGCATTTTTGCTGGAACCCCTAAGGGCCAATCTGGGAGACCCCAGCCTTTCAGGGGTGGTTGGCCGTCTGCTGTGCTTCCGAGGGACTTGGGGAAGTCTCTTCCCCTGAGCAGCTGGTCCCTGGCGCCTCCCTTCTCAGCTCCTTCCACGGCCGGGAACTCGGCCTTGTCTATCTGTCTCCCTCTTACTCCTTCCTGCTCCCTGACTCTGTCTACAGAGACTCCTTCCATCTCCCTCCTTAAGCGAGTGGGTGCCCCTAGGCCGGCCCCAGCCCCTGAAATGCCTGCGGGAGAAGCAGAAGACTGCCAGGAGAAGGGACTGTCCAGCCAACCTCTGAGCTGGGCCCTGAGCGCCTCTCAGAGCGCTTACTGACAGGGGCTGCCCCTGGGAACCCCCTCTGCCCCGGGACGGGCATGTGTGGCCTGCAGCTCAGGAGTGTCGCTCTCAAGGACCTGGGTGCCGTCCTGTCCTTTGAAATATCAGCCCTGGCCCAGTGGCTCTGTTGGTTGGGTGTCATCCTGCGCACCAGGAGGTCACCAGTTCAATTCCTGGTCAGGCACAGGCCCGGGTTGTGGGTTTGATCCCCGCTAGGGTATGAGCAGGAGGCAGCCCATCGATGTGCTCTCACACGGATGCTTCTCTCTCTCCCTCTCCCTTCCTCTCTCTCAAAATCAATAAACTATTCTTAACAAAACATGTAGAGAGATGCTGTTAGGGCAAAGTAACCAAAGGCGGGACACAGACCACCAAGCCCTCGGGAGATGCAGAAATGCCCCTTTATTCCCAAGGCAGGGCTGCTGGCTCAGGCGAATCAGTTTCCCAAAAGCTGAGCAAAACCTATTCTGCTGAACCCAGATACATGTATCCCTAGGTTCTCTTTCTTGTTTCTTGGTCTCTGTGTGCCTTTTTCTAAAAGCTATTTTGCTGCAAAGTAGGTTATAAGAAATCTTCTAGCTGACACCTGACAGGTTCAGAGTGGGCCAGGGTCGCGCACCTATGACATGAGGCCATAATGGATCCAAAGAGATTTGATTCCCGACACCTGGGTGCAGGTGGGCCGAGACAGAGAAAGGCATCATCCTAGAGAGCAGGGAGAGACAGGTCTATTGATCCTTGGTGGCTGCAAGCCGCTCTGCTGACGTGGGGGTCTGGTCCGTCCTTGGTTCCTCCCATGCCAGGTGTCCCCTGGTTATCTGAGCTGTGCTGCGCTCAAGGCTGCAAGCTGTCTGCGAGATATCTGCAAAGCACAACAAGTCTTTCTCTGCCCCGTTTTATTCTCTGTAAACCTTTCATTCCCACTGCAAACATCTATGTCTGGGTTTCAGTTCAGGCCTCTGCAAACTTACTATTCCAGGATGTGGGTTTGCACCGTGCAGCAGTGCGGGCTAGACTGATTATAGATCAGCAGCATCCTATCATGGCTGGGGGTTGGATTAAGCTGTCTTCACACTGTTCCTATCATCACGCCTGCTGTCCTTATCCATCACAATGCAGTGTCAGGAGGGCCCGGCCTTTGCCTCCACTCCTGTGGGAGCCTGGGAGCCTGGCTTCCATCCATCCAGCGGGCTGACACCGGGCCCAACCGCACTGATGCTCACCGGCCCTTTGCAAATTCTCATTTTTCGGACTCCTGAGCCCCCGCTGTCCCCCTCCGTTGCTCACACTTTAAAACACCCATCAGCTCTGTGCCAGTCAGAGTGGAGCTGAGGAAAGTCTGTTGATCGCCGACACGTGGGAGCGTGTCTGAGTGTCTCTGAATGAAGTGGGCGGTGCGGCTTTTCCTTCCCCAGCCGCTCACGTGGCGCCCAGTCACGATCTTCCACAGAAACCTGCCATGTGCTCTGTTTTGAGCATTTCCTTTTGGCGGAGGAGGCTTAGGTGGCCTTGTTAGGACACCAGGCGTCCTGGTCCCTGTCACTGGGCATGGGGTGGCTTTGGGGAGTTCTTTCCCCTGTCCCCCCTCAGTCTTCTCCTCTGTACAGTGGGCATCTAACACGGGTATCAGTAGGGTTTGGGGCAGATGGAGATGATTGAGAGCCGGGGGAGTCCCGCCCAGTGTTGACGCCTGGAAAGTAGCTGCTCTTGGGGTCTTCACCCGCTTCCCCAGCACAACAGTGTGGGCAGGGGTGGCTGACATGGCATTGCCAAGTGCATGACCCTCAGGGACCATCCTGACGTCTCCTCTGCCTCATCGCTGCTGTCTGAGTATCTGCTTCCTTGTCCAGAACCCTCCCTTGTCAGTGCAGAAGCAGGTGATCTCGCTCCATGAGCCGCTGCCCAGTCACGACATGGGATCAGCAGCTCCTCCCCCAGCGCCCACGCTGTGCCTGGGCCGGGCTCAGCTCCTGGGCCGCCCAGAACCATCCCGGCCCAGCCCTGGGTCCTGAGAGCTCACAGGGGGATTTCCCAAACTCTGCACTGGCTTCAGGCTCCCAGTGGCCAGCCCTAACCTAGACCGTCCGGGCACTGCCTGTGTCCTTCCCACGGCACCCCCTGTGGCTCTCTGAGCCTTCAGCACCTACAGGGCCGCTGTCTTGCTCACACCCACAGCTCCTTCCCCCTCCCGTTCTCTCCCCGCCTGTTCTCCGCTCTCCTGGTGGCCTGTTGCCCTGCAAACACCCACCCCTTCTGTGGTTCCGTTCGAGGGGACCCGGGTCTCTCCTGAGTGAAGATTCTTGGTGGGTGTGTCCGTGGCCAGGCCGCTGACGTGGGTGTGACGTCCTTCTCTTGTGCTGCAGGTCAAAGAAGGGTTCGTGGCAGTGGGCTTGGTGGCACTTGGCGCAGCAGTCGGCCCATCAGTCGGCATATCATCTTTAGTGGCAGCAGGCTTTGTCGGAACAGCCATTGTCATCAGGGGTGCCATCGGGTACCTATGGAAATGAGGCCAGCAGAAAGAGCGGTGAGGTCAAGGCATCATCGTAGCGGCAACCAGTTAGTCTGGAAAAGACTAGCGTAGCCAGCGGGGGTGGGGTTTGATTTATAGATTCCACTCAGTTTTATACTCATTTAGGCCATTGTTTTTAAAAAAATATGTTTTTATTGCCTTTTTTTTTTCTTTTTTTTTTTTTTAGAAACAGAAGAAGGGGCCGGGAAGAGAGAGAAACATCAATGGGAGAAATTCATCAGTGGCCGCCTCCTGCACGCTTCCTACTGGGGATAGAGCCTCCGGGAATTGAACCTGAGACCCCTTGGTTCATGGATCAACACTCAAGACACAGCAGCCAGGCCATACAGGCTGCTTTCAATGGAGCTATAAAAGCACAGGAAGATTTAATTGGGGAAATACGGCTGGTGTGAATGCTATTAAACACACAGTTGGGCTCTATCATGGACTCAATGCTTGTGTCCCCCTCGTTCCCCCCCCCCCTCCCATTCACGTTGCAGCCCTAACCCCCAATGTGCTGGTGTTTGAAGGTGGGCCTCTGGGAGGTCATGAGGCTCAGAGGAGGTCATGGGGTGGTGGTGAGGGTGCGGGGTGGGCATGATGGGATTGGTGCCCTTACAAGACAGACCAGAGCCCTCTCTCCTCCATGTGAGGACAGAGTGAGAAGGTGGCCATTTGCAAGCCAGGAAGCGGTTCCACCAGGAACTGGATCTGCCAGCACCTTCGCCTTGAACTTGTCAGCTTCCAGAACGGTGAGAAATGAATGTCTGTGCTGAGCCCCAGCCGGGGGGATGGCCATGGCAGCCGGGCTCAGTGCCGGGCTCTTCCCCAGCCGCCAGAGTGCGTCCCGGCCATTCTCTGCTTTTCTCAGGTTTCCTCTTGGAGGGCGAGGACGGGTGAGGGGCGGGAGACACACCTGTGAGGGCCAGAGCAGGTCCCATTGGCCCGCCAGGGCCGGGGCTCAGCAGCTGGAATTGTGTTGAGGATTCTCGGCCATGAATGTGGTGCAGCCCCAGTGGCCGAGGCTCCTTTCCTCCTGCTACTCTCTCCTCCTCTTGGATCTGGAACTATTAGTACCGTCCTCTCCCCAGCGTCACTGGTCCCCTGACTCCTCACTGCACGGCTTTCCTTTCCGCATCAGCTCAGCAGCATCTGTCCTCAATGCTTGTAGTTTTTGGGTTCCCTGTTCAATTTCCTGAGAGAGAATCTGATTGGCTCAGCTTACCACAACCTAGATAAGCCTCCTGATTGGCTGCTGTTGGGTCAGTTCTGACTGATGGGGCCAGTCCCATGGTTTGAACCTGACCCTGGAGGCAGAGGCAGTTTCACTTGAAGGGAATGTGGATGAACCAAACTCCATGGTTTGGCACCGCTGGTCCAGGGGCACTCAGAGGAGGGGGCGGAGCTGGCACCACCCTGGGGTCCCTCCAGAGCTGCTGGGAGCCTGGGGCTGGTCCCAGGGGAGATTTACTGCCTAGAATTAGAGCCCGGAGCTCACATCTCCCATTAGACCCGAGTCCCCGGATTCCCCGCCTCCCACGGCTATGGGGGAGCTTCGTCCCCGCCTGGAGTCTGTGCACCGAGGGCATCGGGGCCCAGCTTTCTCCTGCCGGGAAGGCGCAGCCCAGGGGAGGGGGCGCCCCAGGTCTCCAGTCAGAGTGTCAGGGGCTGTGCAGCCACCACGGAGAGTGGCCATTCAGTGGGGCCACTGGTGGCAGAGGCCAGGCGAGGAAGAGGAGGGAAAGGGTACCCGCCCCTTTAGAGACCACGCCCAGGGCACACTAGGTGCTAGCGGAGGGATATGCTGAGGAGGTTAATTTTTTAAAAAGACTTAATTTAATTTTTAGCGAAATTTTAGGTTTATAGAGAAATTGAGAGGAAGGCACAGAGATTTCCCATATGCCCCCACCCCCCACTCACACAGAGCCTCCCCCATTATCATCCTCCCTGTCCAGAGCGTGTATTTTTGTTATAACGGATGAACCTACATCGGCACATCGTAATAACGCACAGACCTTAGTTTAGCCCCAGATTCGCTCTGGGTGTGGTGCGTTCTATGAATCTGGACACGTTATAATGACATGTATCCATCCTTACAGTGTCACACAGGAGTCTCACTGCCCTCAAAGTGGGGGTGACCCATTTTCAATATTTAACCAGGGGCAGCTTGAGCCATGGCAAGTTGCGCATGGGAAGATGATTTAATTCCATGTGGTCGTCACAGATGGGTGAGGACTTGACCTTTGAGTTAGAAAAGAAAAATAAGCCCCATGGCTCAGTGGTTGAGCGTTGATCTATGAACCCTGCGTCACAGTTCGATTTGTGATCAGGGCACAGGCCCAGGTTGCGGCTCAGTCCCTGGTGTGGGACGTGCAGGAGGCAGCCGATCAATGATCCTCTCTCATCACTGATGTTTCTCTCTCTCCTTCTCCCTTCCTCTCTGAAAAAAATATGAAAGAAAAACAAAACTTCTAGAAGGAGGGCTGGCTGGAGGAGGTAGGAGGCACTGGAAAGACGCTGGGAGATGTTTACGCCTCATCAGGGGGTTCACAGACAGACGGCGGGGCTGCACGGGAGGTCATCGTGTGTTTCTCTTTGCACCAGGAGAGTAAATGAGTGACGGCTGCTGAGCACAGTGGTCAGTCTACAGGGAACAAGGAGACAATCCATGGAGCCCCTGCCACAGGCCGGACAGGGGCTGGGGTCCTCCACCCACCACCTGATCTGATCCTCACGGTGCACCTTCGAGCGGGTCACTTCCCCGGCTCAGAGAGGAAGGGACTGAGGCTCTGAGAGTCCAGAGCTTCCCCAGGTCACACGGACAGAAAACGCTGGGTCCCCACCAGGTGCCCAGGTGCTTCAGTTCAATTTTGGGCGCCACAGAAGCAGCGGGACCCCTCCCTGGAGGGTAGATAGGTTCACGTATGAATTCCTCAGTCTTGGCACAGTCAGTCCATCCTTCAGCCAGTGAGAGAGGGACAGTGAGAGACAGAAGGACAGGTTGCCCGAGAGCTCGGGTTAGGGGGACAGGACTGTGCGAAGTCACCTCTACAGCGGCTTCTAACGCTGGGTTTTATGCCCCTTCAGGCTGTCACTGGCGTTGGGATGGCTTCTTCATCACAGAACAGGCCACACTAGCCATAAATATGGCTCCAAGGCTCACACTTGCTCCGGTCACGAAGTTTTTTGCCTGAAAGGGAGCAGCCCAGGTTCAGAGTCCACAGCAAGTCCAGGCAGGTTCTTCCCCCTGCCTAAGGGCCTGGAGGTCACACTCATGCTCCCGCCCTCCTCAGGGGCCTGGCCTCTCAGAGATGCTGGCCTTGGCCCAACAACCCTTTTCCTGGGAAGCGGAAGGTGTGACCACTTGTTAGTGCTGGGCTTGTCCGGATGTGTCCTGACAACTGGCCGGATGGAGTGTTGGGATCCTTCTGTGAGAGCCTCCAGGGTGGGGCAATTTGGTCCTGATCAGGGTGAGTAGGGGAGGGGGCTTACTGCCTGGGCTCCTGGGGCCAGAGCTCTGGAGGTGAAAGTGGGAAAGGCTCTGTGGTCTGGGCTCTCCCTGGGCTCCAGCTCTGCAGAGGGAGGTGGTGGCAGTGCTGCGGGGAGACAATGGGAAGCCATGGCCTCAGGGATCACTGTGCTCTGTGTACTGTTCCTAAGTGCAGCCTGGAAACTTCTATCTCCACCCCCACCTCAGCCCTTAACTCCAGAGTCACACGTCCAACTGCTACTCAACAGGTCCACCTGGATGTCTAATGGTCACCGCAACACCCCACCTGAGCATCAAATCCTTAATTTCCCTCCCAAACCTGCCCCTCCTCCCCTCAGCTCCTCCATCCAGGCTGCCCGTCACCCAGTCACAGGGGCTGTGAGCCCTGGAGGAGCTGTGGTTCAGCAGAAAGAGCTGCGAGCACTGGGGATTCAACCCTGCTTCTGCCTCTTGCTCACTGTGTGGTTGGGACAATGAACTCAGAAGAGGGGCAAGGGGATGGGTTAAAGCTGTGCCCAGACCTCACAGAACATGTTCTTGAGCTCTTACATGGGCCACAGACCATGAGCATCTCCTGCCTGAGGGCTCTCTGGGGCCTTAGGAGACCTGTCATGGTCCCGGGTTGGCCCAGACTTTCCCTGACAGCAAACAGGGCATCGGGAGCTGCCTTTAGGGTGGATCTTAGAGGTGAAGGATCCTAAAGGGATAGAGGTGGCCAGAACCCCAGAGGTTCTCCAAACGCCCCTTCTTCTGCACATGGGGAAACTGAGGCCAGAGAGGAAGTACCCTGTTCAAAGCCTCCGAGTGGATTAAAAGCAGATGTGAGATTTGTTCTCAAACATCCTGACTCCCAGCCAACAATACCCTGAGAGCTCCCCTTTGAATTATTCAGGGTAATTCTTTCCACTGCCTTGTCACCCCCACCCCAAGCAGACCTCCAGAAGGAAGAGGGAGCCCCCCAGTGAGAGCCTTACCTGCGGCTGCGGGCCTTGCCGTATCTCAGATCGGTGACCAAGTGCTCACAGTTCCTGCTCAGAACACTGTACGCCAACTCCTTACCGACCATCTCCTCCGCAGAACCGATAATCTTGTTCACGGGCAGGGGTGAGTACTCGAGGTCCACGTGGTTATTGACCCGGTAGCGGCAGCCCCCCACCACGTCACTCAGGAGCTCCCTTTTCACCTTCCCTCTGCTGCTCAGCACGGAGGACATGCTGGTGGAGCTCCGCACATCTGTGACGACCACATGGAATTAAATCATCTTCCTGTGCCCAACTTGCCATGGCTCAAGCTGCCCCTCGTTGAATATTGAAAATGAGTCGCCTCCACTTTGAGGGCAGTGAGACTCCTGTGTGACACTGTAAGGATGGATACGTGTCATCATAATGTGTCCAGATTCATAGAACACACCACACCCAGAGCGAATCTTGGGCTATACTTAGGTCTGTGGGTTGTTATGATGTGCTAATGTCATGTCATCAGTTATAACAAAAATACACGCTCTGGACAGGGGAGTTGATAATGGGGGAGGCTCTCTGTGAGTGGGGGAGCATATGGGAAATCTCTGTACCTTCCTCTCCATTTCTCTATAAACCTAAAATTTCTCTAAAAATAAAATTAAGTCTTTTAAAAAATTAACCTCCTCAGAGTATCCCTGTGCTAGCGCCTAGTGTGCCCTGGGCGTGGTCTCTAAAGGGGCGGGTACCCTTTCCCTCCTCTTCCTCGCCTGGCCTCTGCCACCAGTGGCCCCACTGAATGGCCACTCTCCGTGGTGGCAGCACAGCCCCTGACACTCTGACTGGAGACCTGGGGCGCCCCCTCCCCTGTGCTGCGCCTTCCCAGCAGGAGAAAGCTGGGCCCCGATGCCCTCGGTGCACAGACTCCAGGCGGGGACGAAGCTCCCCCATAGCCGTGGGAGGCGGGGAATCCGGGGACTCGGGTCTAATGGGAGATGTGAGCTCCGGGCTGTAATTCTAGGCAGTAAATCTCCCCTGGGACCAGCCCCAGGCTCCCAGCAGCTCTGGAGGGACCCCAGGGTGGTGCCAGCTCCACCCCCTCCCCTGGGTGCCCCTGGACCAGGGGTGCGGAGCCATGGAGTTTGGTTCACCCACAGTCCCCTCCAAGGGAAACTGCCTCTGCCTCCAGGGTCAGGTGAAAACCATGTGACTGGCCCCATCAGTCAGAACTGATTGGCTCAGTGTGGTCACCTGACCCAACAGCAGCCAATCAGGAGGCTGAGCTAGGAATAAGCTGAGCCAATCAGATTCTCTCTCGGGAACTGGAACAGGGAACCCAGGAGCTGCAGGCACTGAGGAGGGAGGCTGCTGAGCTGATGCGGAGAGAAAGGCCGGGGAGCGAGGAGTCAGGGGACCAGCGCCGCTGGGGAGAGGACGGCACTGATTGTTCCAGAACCAGGAGGAGGAGAGAGTGGCAGGAGGAACGGAGCCTCGGCCACTGGGGCTGCGTCACAGTCATGGCCGGGAATCCAACCCAATCCCAGCCGCTGAGCCCCGGCCCCGGCGCCAATGGGACCTGCTCTGGCCTCACAGGTGTGTCTCCCGCCCTCACCGTCCTCGCCCCCCGAGAGGAAACCTGGGAAAAGCAGAGAATGGCCGGGACGCACTCAGGCGGCTGGGGAAGAGCCCGGCACTGAGCTCGGCTGCCATGGCCACCCCCCCGGCTGGGGCTCAGCACAGACATTCATTTCTCACCGTCCTGGAAGCGGACAAGTTCAAGGCGAAGGTGCGGGCAGATCCAGTTCCTGGTGGAACCTCTTCCTGGCTTGCAAATGGCCACCTTCTCGCTCTGTCCTCACATGGAGGAGAGAGGGCTCTGGTCTGTCTTGTAAGGGCACCAATCCCATCATGCCCTCCCGCACCCTCGGCACCACCTCATGACCTCCTCTGAGCCTCATGACCTCCCAGAGGCCCAGCTCCAAACACCATCACATTGGGGGTTAGGGCTGCAACGTGAAAGGGGGGGGGGGGGAGGCGAGGGGGACACACGCATTCAGTGCAAGACAGAGCCCAACTGTGTCTTTAATAGCATTCACACCAGCTGTATTTCCCCAATTAGATCTTCCTGTGCTTTTATAGCTCCATTGAAAGCAGCCTGACTGTTCTGGCTGGTGTGGCTTGAGTGTTGATCCATGAACCAGGGGTCTCAGGTTAAATTCCCAGAGGCTTGATCCCCAGTAGGAAGCGTGCAGGAGGCAGCCACTGATGAATTTCTCTCATTTTTGTTTCCCTCTATTCCTTGCCCCTTCCTCAATTTCTAAAAAATAAAAAAAAAGAAAGAAAATTTAAGAAAAACATACTTTTTAAAATTAGCCTAAATGAGTGTAAAACAGAGTGAAATCAATATAGTAAACCCCACCACCGCTGTCTAAGTGCCAGAAGCCAATTCCAGCATCGCAGCCGGCCTGAAGCTGGAGTGATAAGGGCATTTCCCCAAACCTGATAAGGATGCATTAAATTGATGGTTTGCTGCCAGACAGCTCAGGGCATCTTAACCTGCATATTACTGCCTCCTACTGGCTGAACACCTGAACAGCCGTAAGCTAATTCTTCCCATCTGACAATGGATTGTGTACAGGAAACCTGACCCTTTGAAGTGTATATCTCCGCTTCGCCTCAGACAATTTGTGTTAACAAAAAGCATGGGGTCCTGAGAGGAGATCTTAGTTTCTTTAGCTAGGCTCCTCTGACCCCCAAATGCCTTTCAAAATTATGCTTCGTCTCTGGATTAAGTTAAGCACAGCCCTTCTCCCGGTTGCTGAACCCTTCCTAATGCTGGGACAAGAACCCCGGCAGCCAAGCAGGTCGTCTCCATACCAACTGGCTGCCGCTAGCATGATTGCTTGACCTCACCGCTTTTGTGCTCGCCTCAGTTCTGCAGGGTCCTGTGGATGCCCATGATGACCGCACCCGTTCCGATGATGCCTGCTGCCATGCCAACTGGTATGCCCACTGCTGCGCCTGCTGCCACGCCAACTGGTATGCCCGCTGCCACGCCAGCTTGTATGCCGACTGCCATGCCGAGTGTAATCAGGCCGACTACCCTCAAGGCGGCAAGGAGCGCTTCGGTGACCTGCAGCACAAGAGACAGGCGTCACACTCCACGTCAGGGGCCCGGCCACAGACACACCCACCAAGAATCTTCACTCAGGAGAGACCTGTGTCCCCTCCAACGGAACCACAGAAGGAGCGGGTGTTTGCAGGGCAACAGGCCACCAGGAGAGCGGAGAACAGGCGGGGAGAGAACGGGAGGGGGAAGGAGCTGTGGGTGTGAGGGAGACAGCGGCCCTATAGGTGCTGAAGGCTCAGAAAGCCACAGGGGGTGCCAGGGGAAGGACACAGGCAGTGCCCGGATGGTCTAGGTTAGGGCTGGCCACTGGGAGCCTGAAGCCAGTGCAGAGTTGGGGAAACCCCCCTGTGAGCTCTCACGCCCAGGGCTGGGCCGGGATGGTTCTGGGCGGCCCAGGAGCTGAGCCCGGCCCAGGCACAGCGTGGGCGCTGGGGGAGGAGCTGCTGATCCCATGTCGTGACTGGGCAGCGGCTCATGGAGCGAGATCACCTGCTTCTGCACTGACAAGGGAGGGTTCTGGACAAGGAAGCGGACACTCGGACAGCAGGGATGAGGCGGTGGAGACGTCAGGATGGTCCCTGAGGGTCGTGCACTCGGCAGCGCCGTGTGAGCCACCCCTGCCCACAGCGCTGTGCTGGGGAAGCGGGCGAAGACCCCCGAGAGCAGCTGCTTCCAGGCGTCAACACTGGGCGGGACTTCCCAGGCTCTCAATCATCTCCATCTGCCCCAAACCCTTCTGATACCCGTGTTAGATGCCCACTGTACAGAGGAGAAGACTGAGGGGGACAGGGGAAAGAGCTCCCCAAAGCCACCCCACGCCCAGTGACAGGGACCAGGACGCCTGGTGTCCTAACAAGCCCGCCTAAGCCTCCTCCGCCGGAAGGAAAAATGCTCAAACAGAGCACATGGCAGGTTTCTGTGGAAGATCGTGACTGGGCGCCACGTGAGCGGCTGGGGAAGGAAAAGCCGCACCGCCCACTTCATTCAGAGACACTCAGACCCGCTCCCACGTGTCCGCAATCAACAGACTTTCCTCAGCTCCACTCTGACTGGCACAGAGCTGACGGGTGTTTTAAAGGGTGCGCAACGGAGGGGGGCAGCGGGGCTCAGGAGTCCGTGAAATGAGAATTTGCAAAGGGCCGGTGAGCATCAGTGCGGCTGGGCCCGGTGTCAGCCCGCTGGACGGATGGAAGCCAGGCTCCCAGGCTCCCATGGGTGTGGAGGCAGAGGCCCCGCCCTCCTGACCCTGCATTGTGATGGATAAGGACAGCAGGGCAAGTGGTCTGAGGTCCTGTATGCCCAGGCTTCTTACACTCAGGGACACCGCCTTCTCTCTGTCACAGCTGCTCTCCCTCACGATTTTCCTTCTTCACTCTGAGCCCCCAGAGGATCTCAGATCCTCCTGCTCCTTCACCGCTTTTGATCTCGCCGACCATCCCCCGGTCCCCTAGCTTAGGGCTCCTCCATCTCAGCAGCCTGAGAGCCCACCACCCTGCCCAGCAGATCCCACCGCCACCTCCCCATCTCACACCCGCTCCGAGCAGGTTTCACTCTCTTCCTCCCCCACTCTGGCACGAGCCTTAAAGTGTCCCCTTGGGGAAATTGCTGGCGCCAAATCTGGCTTCATGCCAGGGTCACCCAGATACCCTCCACCAGCAGGCCCCTGCCCCCTGAGCTGGAGTGGGTGCTGTCCCTGACAGGGACCCACTGTAAACCTATCAGGAAGGGCAGGCAGGTCTCAGGTCTCAAGACCACACTGTTCTCTGCCTAGAAGGATTGAGAAATGCAGCCCACAAAGCAGTTAATTACAAAAATCTAGTGGCCCAGTGCACAAAATTCCTGCACAGGAGGGGGCGGGCGTTCCTCAGCTCAGCCTATACCCTCTTCAATCAGGGACCTCTTGGGGGATGTCTGACTGCCGGTTTAGGCCTGATCCCACCTAAACTGGCAGTTGGACATCCCTCTCACAATCTGGGACCACTGGCTCCTAACCACTCACTTGCCTGCCTGCCTGATTGCCCCTAACTGCCTCTGCCTGCCTGCCTGAATGCCCCTAACCCCTCTGCCTGCAGGCCTGATCACCCCTAACTGGCCTCCCCTGCTGGCCTGATTTCACTCCCAACTGCCCTCACCTGCAGGCCTGATTTCACCCCCAACTGCCCTTCCTGTTAGCCTGATCACCCCTAACTGCCTCTGCCCTGGCCCTCACCACCATGGCTTTGTCTGGAAGGAATTTGGACATCCAGAAGATGGCCAGTCGATTCGGTCTAATTAGCACATTGCCCTTTTATTAGCATAGACTAGAAGTCCAGTGCAGTTCAATTGTGCGCAGTTAGGATCCCTAGGCCTAGCTGGAATCAGGGCCATGTCCACCGCCCAGCATCACTCCTCCACCTCCGTGGCCCCTGCCTCGTGAACCTCCATGCTCACAGCCCCTGCCCTGCAATGCTCCTCGGCCTCTGCTGCCCACGCCCCACGATGCTCTTCTGCCTCAGCAGCCCCATGAAGCTCCATGCTCATAGCCCCCGCCCCACCACACTCCATGCTTTCCGCCCCTGCCCCACAATGCTGCTCTGCCTCAGCCACCCCACAAAGCTCCACGCTCGCTGCCCTTACCCCGTGATGTTCCTCCACCTCAGCCACCCCGGGAAGCTCCACACTAACAGCCCCCACCCCACACAGCTCCTCAGCCTCAGCCACCCCCATGCAGTGACGCTCCTCTGGCTCACTGCCCCACGAAGCTCCATACTCACAGCCCCCACCCCATGACGCTCCTCTGCCTCAGCCACCCCGGGAAGCTCCATGCTCACAGCCCCCACCCCATGACGCTCCTCTGCCTCAGCCACCCCGGGAAGCTCCATGCTCACAGCCCCCTCCCCTGCAACCCTCCCTTCCCTACTCCCTCCCCACTCCCCACCCCCCACCCCCGTGAGGCTCGTCAGCCTCTGCAGCCCTGCCCTGCCCTGCCACACTGTGAGAGCCAGACTTCTCCTTTGGTCATTTGGGCCTACAACTCCCTCCTCCTGCCACTGCGCCATGGGCGGCCGGGGGCCCACAGCTCAAACTCCCTCAGCCCCCTAGCCTGCTGTTTGGTCATCCATCTGGTCATTTCGGTTGTGGTGGCACCTGGCTTTTTATATATTGTGATAGGTTATATAGGATAGGATTGCTTAAATTGGAGCGGGGAGCCTTTTTCAGCAGGAGGAGATGCTCTTGGCAGACAAAAATACATAATCCCTTTATCTGGACTGATAGCCAGCCATATGCGTTATACCGCCAAACCAGTCATAAAATTCTTACACTTTACACCAAACAGCTGTTACCTTAAAACCCCTCCTCAGCCCCCACCTTAGGTTCTGCTTTCGCAATTCACCCAGATTAGGTTCTGATTGGTCGGTTTCTATGCCAGTCAGCATCAGAAACTCCGCCTCCTAGGCAGCCATTGGCTCCTCGCAGTTCACCCAGATTTCATTCTGATTGGTTGGTTTCTATGCCAGTCAGTGTCTCTGGGCTATCTCTGGGCCTGATCAGAGAGGCAGGGCTGATCAACAGCCACCCCAGACTGCTGGTGAGTGGGCTGAAGTGCTGATCTCTTGGAAAGAGAGGCGCTGCTGCTGACGAGCAGCCATGGTAGCTACTGATCAGCCCCGCTTCTCTCTCTCCCCGAGAGGTCAGCAGTTCAGGCTGCTCGCCAGTCCCCGCCCACTGGAGCCTGCTGCAGGCACAGCCTGGCATTTGTTTGAGCCTTTGGTCATTAAGGACCCTGGGATTTTATATATTAGGATTAGCAGAGGTCACCCAGGAAAGTCATGAAAATCCGGCAATCTTCCTCTCTCACCTTACACAGGTCATGAGAAAATATACCAATCTTGACTCAAGAAGCCTAGAAGAAACAATCAATTTAAGATTCAAATTATCAGAGAGCAGGAGTCAGCAAGCTATCGCACAGGGGCCCAATCGAACCCACTGCTAGGTCTGATCAAATGATTGAATCGATATCCCCTCCCCTGGCCACTGACCTTTAGGCCCCTTCACAACCGAATTCCCTTTTGCTTAGACCACATTCCATTTGCTAAGACCATTATTTTTTCCCCTCAGGACCCGCCTAGAGAAATCTCCGCCCAGAAAACGCCCGCCTGGAGTCCCTTAAAACCTCTGACCCCCCATCCCTAGGTGTTGGCCCCATTTTGGGGCTCAGACCATCTGGTCACCAGGTGACCTAATAAATTCATAATTCTTGCCCTGACCAGTTTGCCTCAGTGGATAGAGCGTCAGCCTGAGGACTGAAGGGTTCAATGTTCGATTCCGGTCAAGGGCATTTACCTTAGTTGCCGGAACATCCCCAGTAGGGGGTGTGCAGGAGGCAGCTGATGTTTCTCGCTCATCGATGTTTCTAACTCTCTATCCCTCTCCCTTCCTCTCTGTGAAAAATCTATAAACTATGTTAAAAAAATAAAATAAAAAATAAATTCATAATTCTTTACCCCTTTTGGCCTCATGCATTCCTCCTTCAGCAATTCTAACACCCACCACAGTTTTCATAAAAAACTCTTTTAGGAACGGCCTCACCCACTCCATTAGGGAGTGTCCACGACTGCGTTCCTGCACAAAGCTGCGGAATAGAGTGGAGAGACAGAGCCCATGTGGTCCAGAGCCCGAAAGGTGTCCCCCCCGGCCCTTCCCAGAAAACATCTGTGTGGCTCTTCCTCCTCCTGGCTCCCACTTGTCCTCCTCCCTCGGCCTGTAGTCCATGTCACCCTACTCCCTGGTCATCTCCAGCTCATTGTCCAGCTTCAATTTAATCAAAGCAATTAAATCAGATTCAGCTCAGGCGTCGCCTCTTCTGTGATGCCTCCTGGATCAGGCACCTGGGATCAAATCCCACCTCTGCACGTGGCTGTCAGGTGCTAGAGACTCAATGCCTAGTGGTGGAATGAGTTTGGGTGAGCTAGTAAAGCACCCTGAGCCTCAGTTTCCCCATCTGTGAAGTGGGGATAAAACAACCCTCCTCTAGAGCTATGGAGGGGGCAGGGGTGACTGTCATGGCTGCGACATCACCCCCTAACCTCACTGGTCTGCACAGCGACTGGCACTTCTCCCCAATCTCATCTCTATCCCGACTGTCACTCCCTCAAGGGCAGGGATTCTGTCCCTGCTATTTTGTCTCATTTATGTCTCTGCCTTCACCCCGGCCGCCCACACGATGCCCAGCATCTGTCAGCGGAGGGAATGGCCTGGTTCCTGGGGACAGGGACACGGGCTGAGGACGCACCTGGTCGCAGCGGTGGACTCCGTAGCGCAGCTCGTTCACGAAGTGCTCACAGTTGTCGCTGGTCAGCTTGTAGAAAATCTCCTTCCCCACCAGCTCCTCCGCCCGACGCACGATCTTGCTGGGAGGCAGCGGGGAGTACTTCCGGTCATGCTTGTTATGGACACGGTACTTGCGTTTCCCGGCCACTTTGGACAGCAGCTCCTTCTTCACTATGGCCCCCTCGGACCCGGAGACCATAAATTTGGCCAACGTAATTCCCGCGATTTCTCCTGTGGTTCCCAAAGGGGAAAGAGGCCGAAGATCAGGGCTGAGAGCGGGCAAGCAGGCAGCCCTACTGCCCTGGGCTTCATCAGTGAGGATGAGCTGGGGAAAGGCCGGCCCTGCCTGGCTTCAACCTCAAACACAGGCCGACCCCGCCTGGGTGCCCTTGGAGAAGTCACAGCTGCCCCTGGGCTCTGGCTCCTCATTTCTAAAGCCGAGGATGTGGATTCTTCTAAAGGCCCCTGTGGGCGCAGATGTTCCTGAAAGACGAGGAGGGGCAGAGGGTACAAGGCACAGACCCCAGGTGCAGCCCAGCCAGAGCGGGGTGGGCCCTCAGCGGCCAGGCTGACATGTTTCCAATAGTAGGAAAGGAGGCTGCTGGGGAAGCCCAGGCCTGCAACACAGAGCCCCACCCACCGTGTGGCCTCAGGCCAGTCCTTCTCCTCTCAGGGGCTGTCATCACTTACAGATGGAAGGGCCTGGGTCAGGTGGTGGCCACACTCTCCCAGCTCTGAATTCTCAGATTTGCCCCTAACAGGACGCCCGCCTCCTGCCTCACCCAGGCTTCTGGGAAAGCTGACAGGAGAAGGTGAGTGATGGGCCCTGGAGCCCTCAGGGCGGGGCCAGTGGACCTGCCGGATGGAGCTGGGCTCACAGAAAGCCTGTTGGTATGAGGTCAATCTCTGAACAGCCAGTTCATCCAATGACCAGCTTCTACATTCACTGGCTGTGTGTGTGTGTGTGTGTGTGTGAGTGTGTGTACTCTTTAGTTCACCAGTTCTTATTTTCTTTTTAAAAGGGCATTAGACCCTGGCCAATGTGGCTCAGTTGGTTGGTGCATCGTCCTGTTCACAGAGCAGGTGAGAGAGAGAAATATCTCAAATTGAATGTTTCTCTCCCTCTCTCTCTTCCTTCTCTAAAAATCAATGAAAAAAATATGCTCAGATGAGGATTAACAAAAACATAAAGCAGTAAGTTATTCCTCCTCACTAAGCCTAATTTTTTAAAGCCTGCATTTGGGTTTAAAATTCACATGTGTGTGCACACACCTGCTCTACAGCTGCTTGTAACGGTGGCACCGTCCGCCATGAAATGCAGGCACCGATTTTATTTGGCCAGTTCCCTGCTGTTGGTGGTTCCCAGGCTTTTGGCTTTTGCTTTAATGCCACGAAGCTCTGGGAGGGAAGGGGGGTTGGCCCAGCACCCGCCAGGCCCCTCCAGGGCCCCCCGTGTGGTCCTGCATCCCACCCTGCACGACCGGGAGGTGGGGTTCTCATTGCTCTACAGAGGGTGCAGCTGAGCTCAGGGGGCAAGTCACACAGGCAAGTACCAGCTCGGCGAGCGGAGGCCCCAGGACCCCAAACGGGTTCTGCTAAGTGGGAGGCCACGCTCCTTCCATGCCTCTGAGCCTGCTGTACTCTGTGTCCTACTAATCTGCCCCCAGAACATGGAGCACACACAACGGGGTGCTTCCCTGGGACAGTGGATTGGCTGGAAGTGAACCCCAGTATCACCTGGAATAAAGGCCAACAGTCCATCCTCCACGAACTCGCTGCTGAGGAAGAGGAGCGGCTGCAGACCTACCAGGGAACCTCATGCAGCCAATGGCCAGGGGGAGCCCCCCATCCAGGCACTGGGTGAGAACAGCGCACGAGTGTGCAGCCGCTGACACTCCCACCTCTGCCCTGTGCTTCAGCGGAGAACCAGCCTCACCTGGAGGACCCAGGTGCACCACGTAGCCATCCCCCACGTAGAGGGCCCAGTGCGCGATGCCTAGTATGTGGAAAATCTCAATCAGGTCTCCAGGTTTTGGTTCAGCCTGTGACTGAAAAACCAGAGACAGACTGAGGTTAGTCCTCACAGGGAACATTCTAGAACCTGACTTGTAAGGCACCCCAGCCCAGCCTACAAGCTCCTTCTGCTCATCTCCTGAAGGAAACAGAAGAGGGCGCTCTCCTCGCACAGATGGAAAGTCCCTCCTTTCCTGGGGCTGCTGAGCTGGAAGTGAGCTCTTTGGGGGACAAAGAAGAGATGGACAGGGTGTCCAGAGGGGAGGTGTGGGCAGGTGTGCAGCACGGGGGTGTGGCCGAGAGGTGTGCAGACATGGGCATGGGCACATGTTAGGCCAGAGCATGTTGGTGTCAGTGAGTGAGTATATGACTCCCAGGAAGTCTCAAATGCCCCATAAAGAGCCGCCCACCTTGCGCCAGGCCTGAGTGATTCTGAGTGATAGAGCCCCGACCTGCACAGCCAGACCCGGTGCTCAACAGGGCCCACATTTGAGATCCATCACTCCTTTGACCACAAACTGTCATGACCCCATTTGTCAGATGAGAAGACTGAGTCTCAGGAGGTTAGGTAACATGCAAAGCTCCTTACCCAGTGAACAGAGAGAAAGATCAAACCTAGTCTGCATGTTACCAACGCTGCGCCCTTAAAATCCCAGAGCATCCCAGGCGGGCGGGGGCTGCTGAAGTCTGGGCTCCAAAGATGGAACAATTTGACCACTTGACCAAAGATGGAACAATTTGAGCATCAAAAAGACACATATCAGATATGTGAATAATGATATCAATGTGTTCATAATGACACTTTTAATATGTGTTAGTCACCTTTGGAGGTTGCAAAAGAATCACCATATTATTTCAAAAACTGGTAAAGGAAAAGATTCAAGCATTTCCTAAGTGAACCGTACTCAGACAACCAAGTTAAGAATGACAGCAAAACCCAAAGCCACAAAACAACACTTAAAGGCGGCTACGCTTCTATATGCAAAGGACTAGAAAACCCCTGGCAGGACACGGACGGAGCCACACAGAGGAGGGACTGTGTGCCGGGGGTGGGAGGGGGGGATGAGAAGGGGGCGTCCAGGGGACTTTAGCCTCAATGTTAGGTTTCCATTTGGGTTTGGGGGAGGGGGGAGGAGGGCTAACAAGGAAGATGTGCTCACATATGTGTAGCAGAGATTAAATAACAGCCTTTTGCGTGGTGTCGGGATGCAGCGAGAGTTCGGAAATGTGACTGTTACGGAGCCAGAAGGAAGCAGCAACACATGGAAGGGAAAGAGAGGGATGGAAAGAAAAGCAGAGGGAACAGGTAAGCAGTTTGGAGAGGAGGGTGGACAAGAACACTTCTTTCAGCTCCTGCCTCCACCCCACACTGCTGGGAGCCATTCTCCTGTCCCTCCCTCCCCAGCTCCTCCCAGCCACGCAGGACAGTGTGACTGAGGAGGTGGGACTGGGCAGTGGGCAGAGGCTGCCCGCCCTGAGCCCACCATTCCTGCCTCCTCAGGAAGCTCTGGGGAGCCCTCCCACCCTGGGTAGCAGACCCTCAGGCCTCAGCAGGCCCCGTGCCCCTCGGTGCCAGCGCTGCAGCCCAGCAAGGAGACCCACATCATCACCACTAACAGGATTGCGGTGTTTGAAATAAAAGCTTTCGGGGCACTTACCGGAGCCATCCTCCTGTGCAGCTGTGTCTGTGTGCTGCTGCCTCGGGGCCCAGCCTTCTATGATCAATAGTTTTGTTTTCCCTCTGACCCTTTCCTGGAAGACAAATACGTATATTTAAAGCCACACATTGTGGGCTGTGCTCCTCTGTGAGACATGTGCCCAGGTGACCTGCGAGGTATGACTCAGTGAGAGGAGGGTCATGTTCTTCACATTTAGGTTTAGCATGTATTACCATATGCTACTAATAAATACATAACTTTTAAAAAATAAAAATGCAAATCAAAGGTCACACAAAATCTGCTCTTTGTTCAATGCAGGGCCAAGGTACAGGCCAGGTAGACACATAGGCCTGGAAACCAGCCAGAGAGAAATCGAAGTCCATATGCAGAGTCAGAAGGATTCGGTGGCGGCCGCAGTTAGCGCCACGGCCATAAGTCACCAAGTCTCAGGGCCCAGAGAAGAGGAGACAGGAACAGCAGGGTCAGGTGGGTGTGGGGTGAGGAGGGATGGAGAGACAGAGGAGGGAGGAGCTCCCAGGAGACCTGAACACCGGGACTGACCATGAGCAGAACACACTAACAATCCCAGCAACCTCTAAGCAGATGGAACCAGACAAAACATGTCATCAGAAGCGCATGCCCCACACTGGGAACAGGGCGCCCGCTCGCTCCTCGCCCTCCCTCTCCCCCTCTCCCTTCCCCCAGTTCAGAAACACATCCCAGACCAAATGGAAACCCAAATCCACCACTGCCTCGGTGTGGAGAGGCCCATTTTTTGGCACCAGCGACCTACCCCCTCCAAAGCCCCAAATAAGATTCTCTCACTGACACCGCCTGTGGCTGTAACATCCTGGGCAAAGGGGTGGGTGGAGTGGGGAGGGCCCTTCGCATCCTCATTGTGTGGCATGGGGAGTTGTAGCCAATTTCCTGAATTTTGTGTCTATGATTGTCTTGCTCTTAGATAATATTTCCTGCATATAAATGTGTCCCTTAAACAACATATACATATTTTGTTTGCATTTTTTGAATGTGGTAAAATCAGAATCAAGTGTCTCACATTGCACAACTTGATGATGTTTGCCCAATATTAGGTTCCTATGGATTCATGTTCATTCCCATCATGTGGAATGCAGCACAGTTTGATCATCCTCTCCGGTGAGTGGACATTGGGGTGTTCCCAGGGGGTTGCATTACAGACAAAGTTGCCATGAGCATCCTCACACAAGCCTCCTAGTGCACCTAGAGTCTTCTCTAAGCAGAGGCTGTTCCACCTTTTTAACCAAGATCCACGGTAAGAAATACATTTTATAAGGAACCAGGAGACATAGAGACTTCAGGCATATTAATAAAAGTCTTACCAAAATCTAGATGAGATACACTCTGATAAATTCTGTTCTTTATTTTTTCTAACATACTGACTGTGACTGACTAAATTGAACTTATCACTGACTAAAGCAGTGGTTCTCAACCTTCCTAATGCCGCGACCCTTTAATACAGTTCCTCATGTTGTGGTGACCCCCAACCATAAAATTATTTTTGTTGCTACTTTATAACTGTAATTTTGCTACTGTAAACAATATGTAGTTATATATGTGTTTTCCGATTGTCTTAGGCGACCCCGGTGAAAGGGTCATTTGACCCCCAAAGGGGTCACGACCCACAAGTTGAGAACCACTGGACTAAATGGTCACAACCCAAAGTTGTTGGGTTGTATGGTATTGTTAGACAGGATAGATGGCTCCTAGGGCAGGAGGAGAAGAAGGGGTAGGGAAAGAGGGCATTTTTCTCACCCACTGAATGAAGAAGTCAGCAATCTTGGGACTTGCCAAGATAAAATTGCCAATTGTTCTCATAAATTTGGGGGAAAGCCACAACAATGTAAAAGGTGGACCTGGAAATCTAGTCTCTTGCCCAAGATATCCAGCAGGGGAATCTTGAAACCTATAAGAAGGGAAAATATAAAACCCTTGAAACCCCACCAGCTGGGGTGCTGAGACTAGCTGAGTTGTCAACTTGTGCTTTATTCCAAGTGTATTTTTAATAAATGTTCTTGCTTTGCTTCAACACTGCTTTTTGTCGCTCCCCTGAATTCTTTCTCAAAAGCGTGACACTATCCAGGGTGGGGTGTGTGGGGGGGAACCCCTCCAATGCAAGCAGCTCTGGAGTACCCTAACACAGTGCCCCTTCCATTTATTAAAAAACAAAATTCAACCTAGTAAATTTGAAGATCTACTTGGCTTTATTAAGGAATTAATGAATGGCACAACATCTCGTCTAGCAAGTACAAGGGCAATGTTAACATAAAAACGTTCAAACCTGTAAAGAATTTTTGTGAGTTTGAGCCCAACTGTCGACAATTGCCGGGAAGCAGAATCTAAATGGACTGGAACAATGCTCCAGAGAATGGCGGTTTTTCATCTAATTTTATACGTGTAATCAAAGGAGGGGATATGGGAAGGTTACAAGAAATCCACTGGTGATAGATTAGGGAGGCGGGAGAAAGCAAAATGGGGAATCCTCTGGGATTGGATAAAAAGTAAAAGATAGACACATACTTAGGTGAGTGCAGATTAGTTAACAGTCAACAATGAACATGATAACAACAACAATGAAGGAATCTGTGGTCTCTGTCCTGGCAACCAGGCACATTTGGTTGTGCCCTGAGGGGTCCAGAAAAAGGGAAGTTACAAGTTACCCAGACATTTCAAGGACATGTTAGCAGAGCTGCAGAAAGACAGATAGGCTCAGTTAAGGTAAAGGTTGACCTTGTCAGTGAAGATACCAGCCTAGGAGGTGACTACCCACCATCACTGCTTTTAGTTAAAGTTTAATTTCAGACCATCCTTTGTGGTTACTTTAGGTCTCTGAGTTTGCCAGACTGCCGTACAGGCCACCCCTGAGCTTGTCAGGTTAGCATGTGGCCCCTTTTGTCCATAGCACTCTGAGGGGTTGTACAAAATGAAAGGTGTTTTATAGGGAAAAGGGTAGGGCAAGAGAGCTCTTCACCAAAGAAAAGAAAGGATTATTTTTTAGATTAGGACCTGGGTTTGGGGGAAGGGAACAGCAAGGCTTTTTGTCATGCAGGTTGCCTCTTCTTTCTATGGGGAGGAGGACGGGGAATGAGCCCACAGGACAGATTGCTTTACCGGTGCCCGACCAGAAAATTCCAAATTGGTTGATTATGATTCAATTTCCGGAAGAGGTTGAGACCACAATCAAATCAGGTATTAAATCTAGGGTCGGTATCATGGGATTTTAGCACAAGCCATGCCATTTGGGCCTAGAGGTTTCTCTGTACAGTGTGTCAATACAAGAAAAATTCAAACTTGTAAGAATTTTATGAGTTTATTTCATCCAAACTGATAACAATTACTGAGAACAAAATCTCATCAGATTGAAAAAATGCTCTAGAAAATGGCAGTTTTACCACTTTATACATCAGAGAGAGAGGAAAGGAACCAGAGAAACATCAATGTATTGTTCCACTTAATTGACTGGTTCATTGGTTGATTCTTGTATGTGATTTGACCAGGGGTCAAACCCGAAACCTTGGCATGTCAGGACAACACTCTAACCACTGAGTCACTTGGCCAAGCCTAATGTTTGTGTTTTACTTGGCAAGTTTAACCCATTTACATCTATGGTGATTACCAATATATCTGGAATTGGTTCTTCCATCTTTTTTGGTTAATTCTACACATTCCAGTATTTTATGTAATTTGTTAATTTAATTTTTAATTGAACTGGGTGTTACTTTTTTGCTTTCTTGTGTTTTGAGAATGGAGAGAATAAAATGGAATAAACATTGCTAAGAGAGTCACTTAAAATGGAGGGAGTTGAGCCGGGTCGGTGTGGCTCAATTGATTGAATGTTGTCCTCTGCACAAAAAGTGCATTAGATTCCCAGTCAGGGCACATACCCAGGTTGCTGGTTTGATCCCCAGATGTGTGCCCAGCAGGAGAAAGCTGGCATGGAGCCACCTGTAAGTCCTGAAGAAGGGAAAGGGTGCCTGAGCTCCTCTGTTTCATCAGCAACCAGGGAAGAACCAGGGGCCTTACTAAGATTCTTTACTAACCGCAGGGCTAGTCACACACAGACCCTGCAATGCTTCCCCACTAAGGGCCACTGATTACCAGAGAGAGTGTCCGTCCTCTCTCCATCCTGATCAAAGAGTCATCTCAAGAGTCTCAAAGCAATTCCATTGTTTCCACAGCAGGAGGTTCAGCAGCGACTCAACCTCCTCTTTTCTATGCGTCCCTTCCAGCTGATGTCAAACAACCATGGAAGCTTATGTACCGTAGTCGTAACTTCTAGTGTCAAATGTACCTTCACTTACTTTTCTGCCTTCATAAGTCCCTCTCTCTCCTCCCAAGTCAGAGCACTGTTTCAAAGCCAGCCCTCAACAAGTCTTCAATAAAACTCTTTTCTTACATTTACAGAGTCCGTTTTCTTTTCCTTGACAGTCCTGTCCAGGATTCCAACAGACACATGGTCCCTGACACCAGGGCTGACAAAGGAAACATTCGCAGCACGAGTAGAGTGTCGCTGAGGAACCCACAAAAGCCCCTTTTAGAGAAATGGCCACTTTGAACACCTTCTAAGCCAGTGATGGCAAACCTATGACACGCGTGTCAGAGGTGACACGCGAACTCATTTTTTTGGTTGATTTTTCTTTGTTAAATGGCATTTAAATATATAAAATAAAGATGAAAAATATAAGTCTTTGTTTTACTACGGTTGCAAATATCAAAAAATGTTAAGTTAGGGTTTTTCAAAATGCTGACACGCCGAGCTCAAAAGGTTCGCCATCACTGTTCTAAGCCCAGAGAGCAGAAGCAGACCTCAAGGGACTCGCCACAAGGGGTCATTCCCTCCCCCAATCCCTCCCAGGAGGGTTGGGCAGCAGAGAGGTCAGGCTTGGGGCCTGCCACACCCCAACCCAGAAGGTGTGAGAAAACCACCATGTGACCTGGCCCCAACAGGAAAGAGCTGATTGGCCTAATATGGTCGGTCACCTGACCCAACAGCCGCCAATCAGTAGGCTGAACTAGGATTTGGTGAGCTGATTCTCTCTCAAGAATTTGAACTAGGAGCACCTGACAGACAGGCAGTGGGGCGGGACAGAGCTGAGCTGATATGGGGAGGAGGGGCCAAAGGAGGGGATGTGGGATCAGAGCCCTCGGGATTGACCCAAGCCCAGTGGTGAGGAAGCAGGAGTTCTGGGGATGGGGTGGGGGAGGGTGAAAGCAACAAGGCAGAGGAAAGATGTGAAGAGCAGAGGGGTAATAAGCTGGTTTTTAGATTGGCAAGAGCATGTATTGAGTTTCTTTATGGCAAAGGTTTGGTTTGGTTTGAACTCCAGTGAACGTCTGCAGACTCCGGCTGCTGAACCTAGAAGCCATCCTGGGTCTAGTTCCAGGCCACGGTCCTGACTCTCCCGTGGTTCCTGTTCTTGTATGTCCACCAGGTCTTGCTGTCCAGTGTCTCCTCACAACCAGAAACGCCCATCACTTGAGGTAACAGGAGTTGCGGCTGAGCCCCACGGCTACATGTCCTGCAAGGCACAGGCACCCAGCAAGGATTGATCTGGCTCAGGACGGCATTGGTGCTGAGGCGGAGAGTCTCTGCCCTAAAACCCTCACTAAGATCACAGAAGAGGAGGCCAGGCTGATGAGTCCATAACTGGGGTAAATGGAAACAAAAAATACTCAATTAAGATAAAAATCAGGCCAAAGCCGGTTTGGCTCAGTGGATAGAGCGTCGGCCTGTGGACTGAAGGGTCCCAGGTTTGATTCCGGTCAAGGGCATGTACCTGGGTTGCGGGCACATCCCCAGTAGGAGATGTGCAGGAGGCAGCTGATCGATGTTTCTCTCTCATCGATGTTTCTAACTCTCTATCTCTCTCCCTTCCTCTCTGTAAAAAAATCAATAAAATATATTAAAAAAAAAAAAGATAAAAATCAGAAGTAGAAAGAGAAGGGAATAGAGAAATTATAGGACAAGTAGAAAACAAACAACATAGAAAACAACATGTTTCTAAATAATTCCTGGGTCAAAATGAAGCCCTAAAAAAAGTGTTAAATTGAGGTGAGTTAATACACACAAATAAATATCCATAGATAAAAATCCATGCGATGCAGGTACAAGAGCAGTGACCGGGAAATGTGGATGGTCACCTGGGAGAAGAGGAAGTCCCCAATTACTATTAGCTCCACCTCAAGAAACAGGAAAGGGGGGGAGAAAACCCAGGCCAGGGCAAGGAAGGAAATAACACAGACGCCAGTGAAACTGAAACACAGACAGAACAGAGAAAATCCAACAAACAAACGCTGGGTCTTTGAAAACATCGCTTATGTCAACAAACTCCTAAAAAGATGACAAAGGAACAGAGAAAACACTGATTACCAGGATTGGGAAGGGAAGTGGAGCGGGGGTACTCGGGGTCATGGGGGTCATGGGGTCATGGGGGTCATGGGGGTCAGGCTGGGAGAGGCGGCGCCTTCCCGCGCCCCTGCACACAGAGCTTCCTGGTGGAGGGAAGGGCTCTGCCAGGTCCTCCGCTGGCTGCCCCCCTCCTGCCTGCCCTGCGGCTCCCCCTGAGGCCTGAGAGCTGGGCAGCCTCCCTGTGGCTCCAGCAAAGCCGCGTGCACAGGGGGAGGGAGGGGGGAGCACAGCTTAGGTGCTGGTTGCCTGGCCCATAGCCACCCCCCCTGCCCGCTCCACCCCACACGCACCGCACGCGCACGCGCATATGCATTGAATACGCACGCGCACGCGCATGCGCACGCGGATATGCATTGAACACGCACACGCACCCGTCACTCATCTCCTGGCGCCACAGCCCTGCCTTCCCTTCATTGGGCAGCACCGGCCCCTCCACAGACCTGGCTGAGCCCTGGGGAAGCCCCTGCCCGCTGCCCAGGACGGGTTCCCATGGAAACGGGCGCAGCCCTGCACAGGGAAGCGGGGCCGGGCCGCAGGGGGCTGTGGGTGAGGGTCTCCCCGCTCAGAGGGGACCAGGGAGTGAAAGCAGCTCTGATGCCCTTGGGCGGGGCCGGTGAGAATGTGCCCTGGAGGCTGCTGCCACCACAGCCACCATCGCAGCAGAGCGGGACCCACAGGATGGAGAAGCCTGGGCCCTGGTGCCCGGGAGCTGCTGGGCTGAGCCTGCGCCCCGCCCCCGCCTCCTGTTCCAGGGACAGCGCGGGCCAGGCTGGGGGGCCGCTCTCAGGGGAGCTCTGCTTCTCCCGCCACATGCACCCCGAGGCCACTGAGCCCTGGGCTCCCCGAGGGCCAGGCTCCCGCCTGCTGAGGCCTCCCCGTGGGTCCCGCCCCGAAGGCTGCCCGTGGCTCCTGTCCTCGTGGGGCGGGTCTAAGATCAGGGCCCACGCGGGCCTGGGGCTGACCGCTGGGCCGCCCATGCCCCGTCCTGCAGTGGGAGCCCGTGTCCAGGGCAGGGCAGGGGTAAGGCTTCCCTCCGACGCTCACCGCTTCCGGGCGGCTCCCAGGCCCAGCCATTCCAGGCCTTGAGGTGGGAAGTCATGGGCCGGTCCCCTGAGAAATGCTGACAGTCCCTTTAACCATTTAGTGTTCAGTTCTTCTGAATAAATAGGAAAATGAAAGCGAAAGTGTCCACTCGGGTATAAAACCTGTTGCCCTAGAAGCAGAAAGCAGACCCTGCCCTGGTGAACAATGGCTTCGGTAAGTCCCCAGAACTTTCTAGAACCGGCTCTGCAGGGGAGGGCAGCTCCCTGCATTACATGAAGGCCTGGGGCTGTGCTCCTGCTGGTAGCTCCAGGCTGTCTCTAAGGCTTCCATGGAGACCTGTATGTTGTTTAAGTCTCTTTCGCTGCAGGACTGGGAGGTGTTCGGGCAGAGGGAGCCCCGCTCTGGGTCTGGCACCGTGTGGGGTCGGGCGCCATGTGGGAGGATGTGCGGTGTCTGTGCTGTGCCCGCCTGAGCTGGTGAAGGAGCTGGAATGTGGGCTGATGAGGGACCTGGGACTTGGGGAGCAGTGGGTCCCGGCCTGTGGGCCTCAGCTGCTGCTGGGGTTCATGCCTCCTCAGCCCCTCTGTTCTCGCTCCTCCTTCCTCCCAGGCATGTGTCTGCCTGATGCCGCACATTCCACTCTCAGGGTCAGACAGGGACAGCTCCCCGCCCCCATTAGCCCTGGTGTCCGGACTCACACAGGGTCCCAGGAGGGACTGGCCCAGCGCCTGGTGTGCAGGGAAAGCAGCCAGCTGGGCGGGGCACTGACAGGAAGTGGGGTGCTTCCGGGAAGGCGCCTGCACCCTCCAGAGCTCAGTCCACCTGCTTCACTGCTCCTGGGAACCACTGCCTCCCCCAGACCAGGCCCCAGTTCACTGCCCTGCTCCTGGGACAGTGCCCAGGCCTCACCTTAATCCAACATTTCCCTTCAGAGTGAGAAATGCCCTTGTTCTCCCCCAGATGGACACCAACTCTGGGCCTGCCTGGCCTGAGCCCTGGTCCCCTGGCCCTCCAGCCCTCCTGCCCTCACAGGTCCTTCCCTCCTGTTCCACACCAGGCCCCTCTCAGGACCCAGGAGATGCAGGGAGGGGGGGCCGAGCACACAGGACCCCCTGATGGAGCTCAAAGCCCAGAGGGGGTGAGACAGGCACAGGGACCACAGCAGAGCATGACCACGTGGGGGGAGGTGGCGGTCCCGGGGCTGGGACCCTGAGAGTGGCAGCTGAGCCAGGCTGGGCCTTCAGGGCAGCTCCTCACAGGAGGGGTCTGTCTGGGGGGAGGAGAGGAGGAATGGGCGTGGGGCAGGGGCTGGGGGCAGAGAAAAGGGGGGTGCAGAGGAGAAGATGCCAGAGGGAGCTGTGGGGAGGGAAAGGCAAGGCCTTCAGCCAGCCCGGGGGGCCGAGGGCAGGGAGGGCGAGGAGGGGGAGGAAGGGTTAGGAGGAGCTGTGGCTGCCCAGGGGTATCCTGTGCCCTGAGGCCAGAGGAGGGCCATGGACAGATGGGACATGTGGGAAGGACACCGGGGGTCCTGGGGACTGGATGTGGAGGTGGATGAGGAAGTGAATCAGGAGAAGCGTCCAGGGTGAGTGTGGGCTGCTGGGCACCGGCTTGGAATGGGGCAAAGGAAGCGGAGCCCTGGCCTCAGGCTGGGCCGCCTGGGGTGAGCGCTGCAGGAGGTTCCTCATTGGCAGAGGTCAGACACAGAGACACAGAAAAGCTGAAAACTTCTCTAGTCATGAAGCAGAGGTGCCCTGGGCGGGCACGGAGGAGCAGGACAGAGGAGCTGAGCAAGGCAGGGAGGGAGGGAGGTAGCAGAACCAGGACGGGTCGGGGCAGAGAAGACCTGGCGCAGCCACTGCCAGCTGAGTGTCCCTGGGCAATTCCTTCTCCATCTCTGATCCTCAGTTTCCCCAGCTGAGCAAGGGGTGCTGCTTCCTGCCCCTGGGCTGTGGGAGGGTGGCAGTTATGGGGGAAATGTGCCAGCAGAGCCTGCTGTGTGAATGTGTCGGGCCACCTGCCCTCCCCCCACCTCCGGAAGCTGGGCAGCCACACTGGGGTCCCCGGGAAAGATCAGGTCCTGGTAAGTTGCTGTCAGTTCCTGTCCCTCAGGTCGGCATCTCAGAGAGTGGGTGACCCAGGGCTGGAGGGCAGAGTGTGAGGAGGCTCCTGATGGCATCATGGACACGAGGGTCAGTGTGAGGGCAGAGGACCTCGGACTCCCCTGGACAGTGTTGCGGGGGTTTGCCCTGGGCCCCAGCCTCAGGGAAGGAGGTTTACACAGGTTGTTATGTCATCACCCTCCGGACACGTGCACAATACACCTGCACACGCATGTCTGCATCCTAGCTGTGTACGTGTACACGCAACACAACATACACATGCACAATACACACCGACAGACAGCACACACACACACATGCATGACACACACACGCTGGACAAATACTCACTCTCCTGATGCACAAGGTCCCGATTCCAGGCTCCGCCCTTTGGGAAAAGATTCCCAACCCCCGGGTCCCCCAGGGCAACCTCTGGAAGCGGCAGGAGGGGGAGGACCTCACAGGGGACGGGAGTCCCCACCACACGCTCACCCACGGATGAACGTCCGTAAGGGTGTCCCCAGCCAAGCGGCAGCGCCACCACAGGGCCCTTGAGGCTTCCTGCAGTTTGGTCTGCACCCTCTTGGCCATTTCTCTTGCAGTTTGTTGAAGATCCGGAGCTGGAGGCCTGATTGAGATTTCCCGCATTGGCTCCTCACACTGGGCGCTCTAGGTGGGTGATGGTGATGTGGTCCACCTGCTCCCCCAGGTAAGGGGGGTGGAAAGTGTAACTCTCCAAAGCTTGGTTAACATAATGAGAACCATTTAAAGCCAAAGGCCACCCTGGAAACCCGCATGGGCTCTCCCTGGGCAGGGCTTGTGCTCACTGTACTTCCGTGTCCATTGGGAGCATCTCAGTGGTCCCTCAGGTCCTGACCCAGCAGGGAAAGAGGTCATGGGACCAAGGGAAGCCGAGCTGCACTTGCATTTGACGCTCTCCAGCTCGGGCCCATTAGCTGGGCGTGCAGACAGATTTCCCTAAACCAGCAGCGTCTCTGGGGGTCCCGCTCTCAGGAAGGGACTGCCTCTCAGTGCTGTGTCCTGTTGCTCAGAGGATGTCACAGAACAGGGCGTCCTGAGAGGGTTTCCTGAACACCCTCCACAGAGCAGCTCTCCCAGGTCCCACATCACAGAGAGTCTCACACAGACGCACACGAGCACCTGGAACCTGGATGGACCGCAGGGACAGCAGAAGCAGGATGACAGCCGGTCAGAGGAGCAGGCAGGCCCCACACTGTGTATCGTCCCTGAGAGAAAGGTGCTGGGATGAGACCGCGGGCTGGGAGCACAGGGGCTGGGGGCCTGCAGAGCAATGGCACCCACACCTCGGACAGCAAGCATTTGTGGTCTCGCTGGACAGAAACCGTCTCACGATCAGAAGAATCTGTTTGTCACTGACCAGGTTCTGTACGCTGTCACCTACACTGACAGAGTGGAAAACTGTCAGAATGGATGGCAAATAGTAAGCGAAACCCATCTAATGCTGTTATGGGTTGGCTCAGCGAGATAGACCCCCGACTCAGAATTTAAATTTAGGAACCTTTATTAAGCTGGCCAGCTGTCTGCAGTCCCAGCACTCCGCCAAAGCAAAGGCTGAACTGCAGCCATGACTGCAAGCATTACAGCCTATTTATTTGCAAAAACTACAAAGTTACAAAGCCTTGTTTACACAATTTGTTCCCGACACAGTATAGCATTATCACCTTCCTATCTATGTTTTCCGGGAACAGAGAGCACAGTATATTGAGGAGGGACCATGAGACCATATCTCAAGGCCTGACCTGATGTCAGTACCTTCCTATCTGTTCCAGGAACAGACAGTACAGTGCGCCCCAATATGCAGCCCAGTACAATGCAGACGGCACTTAGGAGGCTGGGAACAGGGAGCGTGAGTGTGAGGACCAGGTCCTGCTGTGTGAGTGCAGGTGGTGTTTCCTCAAGGACGGGTGCTGAGTGCAGCCTCAGCCTCGAGACTCAGCACATACAGGGAGCCTGCTGGTTCGCTTGCTCTTTAGCTCCCTCCTCTTAGACAGCAAAACCCGGCTCCAGGCTCAATGGGATTTGGACGCCACCAGCTGGAAGCGCTGTGTGGACTCTCCATGTGGCCAGAGCTGCCAGAAAAGCCTGATGATGCCTCAGGGTCCAATATCGGTTGTAAAATGGAGATGAGAGTATTTACCATAAAGTTCAAAAGGAGAATAAGTGAGGGAATATATGAAATTTGCACAGCAGAGTCTGAAACACAGTGGGTCTAGAACAACTTTGATCTCTTTCTGAAACACACACGTGCAAAAATGAACAAATACAATTTACTACCGTTGTTTACAATGGATAAGCTATGGACCAGCCCATAATAGGGACTTGGTCAACTAGATGGTGTCCATTCATACAATGGAACACAGTGGCAGCCACTGACCATCACAACATTGATTAACATGAAATGTCTTCACAGCTCGTTAAGGAAAAGAGCAAAATCACTGAATCCTCCAATCACATTGGTGAAGGGACAGAAACCAAAGCTCAATAGTGGATTCCCTTCGCCCTTCTTTCTTGGCTTCTGATTTCTCTCTCCCTCCCTGGCCTCCCCCTGCAGTTCCTGATACTCCTGTGTCTGATTCAAGGGAAGAATTCTGCGTCTGGCGCCCCCACCGGTTTACGGGTTGTGAAAAGGCAGCTCTGGTGAAGCGATGGGAAACTCCTCCGATAAGGTGGACAGCCAGGTGGACCACCTGTACGAACCACGGCCCATAAAGCAGATGATCAGTGCTGAGAAGGAGATGGTTGGTGAGGAGATGGAGGACAGTGATCTGAGCACGCACCCTAAACTCTTTGTCACCAACCTGAGATATGGCAAGGCTCATTTGCGGCAGGTAAGGCCCTCTGTGGGGGGCTCCCTCTCCCTTCTGGGGTTCTACTTGGGGTGGACATGACAGGCCTGTGCAGCCAGAAGAAAAAACTACCCCGAATGATGCAAAATTATGCTCCCTGCCTCCTGCTGGCTGGGAATTAGGATGTCTGAGCTCAAATATCAGGTCTGTTCCTGATCCACTCAGGGTCTTTGAACAGGTCCCTTCCTCTCTGGCCTCAGTTTCCCCATGTGCACAAGGAGGGGATGTTGGATGCCCTCTGGCATTCTGGCCACCTCTATCCCTTTAGGATCCTCTGCCTCAGTTTCCCCATGTGCAGAAGCAGGGGATTGTTTGGAGGACCTCTGGCGTCTGACCCACCCTAAAGGCAGCTCCTGATGCCCTGTGTGCTGTCAGGGAAAGTCTGGGCCAACCCCGGACCATGACCGGTCTCCTAAGGCCGCAGGGAGCCCTCGGGCAAGAGATGCTCAAGGTCTGTGGCCCATGTAAGAGCTCAAGAACATGTTCTGTATGGTCTGGGCACATTCTTACCACTCTCCTCTTTCCCTCTTAGCGAAGCACAGCTAGTGAGAGGCAGCAGCAGGATTCAATCCCCAGTGCTCCCGGCTCTTTCTGCTGAACCACAGCACCTCCAGGCCCACAGCCGCTGTGATTGGGTGATGGGCAGCCTGGATGGAGGAGATGAGGGGAGGAGGGGCAGGTTTGGGAGGGGAATTAAGGGTTTGATGCTCAGGTGGGTGTTGAGGTGACCAGTTAGACATCCAGGTGGACCTGTTGAGTAGCAGTTGGACGTGTGAGTTTAGTGTTTCAGGCTGAGGTGCGGGTGGAGATAGAAGTTTCCAGGCTGCACTTGGGAACAGTACACAGAGCACAGTGATTCCTGAGGCCGTTGTTTCCCATTGTCTCCCCTCAGCTCCCACCTGATGCAGAGGTGGGACCCAGGGAAAACCCCGGCCACAGAGCCATTCCCTCTTTCACCCCCAGAGCTCTGTCCCCACGAGCCCAGGCAGGAAGCCCCCTCCCTTACCCACCCCCATCAGAATCAAATGGCCCCACCATGGAAGTTGACACTGGATATGTAATGGTAGGGACAGAAGTCTAGGGCTGGTCGGGAAAACGTGGGGTCACATAATTATAACCGGGCCGCCCTTAACCAAGGTCATGGGCGGGAGATGAAGGAGGAAGTGAATTCAGGAGAAACTTCCAGGGTGACCATTGGTGTTGGATATTGGCATGGAACAGGGGCAAAAGTAAGCTGACCCCTGGTCTCAGAATGGGCCGTCTCAGGTGAGGGAGGCTGAAGGTTTGTCATTCCCTGAAATCAGGAACAGAGAGGAAGTGAACTGAAAAATTATCGAACATGAAACTGTGGTGTGCTGGGCGGGGACACTGAGGAGCAATTGGGGGTGTGCAAAGGGAAGGAGGAAAGGGGACCGGGAAGGGTTGGGGCAGAGAAGACCCCATGCAGCCACTGCCGGCTGAGTGTCCCTGGGCAAGTCCCTCTGCCTCTCTGATCCTCAGTTTCCCCAGCTGAGCAGGGGTGCTGCTTCCTGCCCCTGGGCTTGGGCGGATGGCAGTTATGGGGGGAAATGTGCCAGCAGAGCCTGCTGTGTGACTGTGTCAGGCCCAACCTTGCCCCTGTCCCTGCAGGAAACAGGCAGCCGCTCTAGGACACGTTGCAATCTCAGGTCCCTCATGAGGCTTCCCCTGGGTCTCAGGTCAGCGGCTCAAACAGGATCAAACTCCCGTGTCTGATGTTGCCTGGTCACCCAGCCTCAGGAAGGGGTTGATACACCGCTGCGGTGTCAACACCCCCCACATGCACAGTACAGCTACATGGGCATGTCTGCATCCAAGTGTGTGTGTAGGCAACACACTCACGTTATGTATGCACAGAGCAAGGCGTTCCAGGCTTCAACTTCCACACAGGGCAACCTCTAGAAGCTACAGCAGGCTGAGGAGTTCAAGAGACCAAGAGTCCCCCCGCCCCGTACCCCCCGCCCCCAAACACACACACACTCACCAGGTGATGAACATATTAAGTAATCATGGACTGCACAGGCCTAGCTACAGCTCCCAGCCCGGGCCTCTGCAGCTCCCTGACATCTGTCTCACCTTCCTGGCTGTTTCGTTGCAGATTCGTGAAGACCCCAAGCCTGGAGACCTGATTGAGATTTCCCGCATCGGCTCCTCACACTGGGCCCTCTATGTGGGCGATGGTTATGTGATCCACCTGGCTCCCCCAGGTAAGGGGTATTGAAAGTGTAACTCACCAAAGATTTGTTAACATGATGAGAACAATTCAACGCCAAATGCCACCCTGGGAGCCCTGCATTGGTTTCTCCCTGAGCTGTGCTTGAGTTCACCCTACATCCGTGTCCCTTAGAGGCAGCTTAATGGTCCCACAAGTCCTGACAGAATAGGGAAAGAGGTCCGAGGGGCCAGGTGACGCCGGGCTGGGGCCGCTTTTGGGGCTCTCCAGCTCCGGCCCTTTAACTGGGCGCGCTGACAGATTTCACTAAACCAGCCACATGTCTAGGTGTCCACAGTGTCATAAAGAAGGATCAGTGACGGTGGATGGTCAACTAGACGATGTCCGTTCATATCATGGAGCACAATAGCAGCCACTGACCACCAGAATGTTCATTAGCTTGAAAAGTATTCACAGCTCATTTAGTAAAAAGATAAAATCCGTGAATCCTCCAATCACATTGGTGAAGGGACAGACAGCAAAGCTCACTAGTGTCATCCCTGGCCCTTCTCCCCTGTCTTGTGTCTTCTCTCTCCCTCCCTGGCCTCCCCTGCAGTTCCTGATACTCGTGTGTCTGATTCCAGAGGAGAACTCTGAGGATGGTTTCCAAAGCGGCTTAGGGGAGGTGAAAAGGCAGCCCCTCATGGAAGTGGTAGAAAACTGCTCCTATGAGGTCAACAACCACTTGGACCACCTGTACAAACCACGGCCCTTAAAGGAGATGCTCAGATCTGGGAAGAAGATGGTTGGTAAGAAGAGGGAGTCCGGTTTTCTGAGCTGGACCTGTAAGTGGTTTGTCACCGATTTGAGATACGGCGAGGCCGGCAGCCGGCAGGTAAGGCCCTCTCTGGGGGGATTCCTTTCCTCCTGGAGGTCTGCTTGGGGTGGGGAGGATGGATAGTGAGAGGACTGTGCATCCAGAAGAAAAACTTACTCTAAATGATGCAAAATTATGCTCCCTGCCTCCTGCTGGCTAGGAGTCAGGTTGTCTGGGAAAAAATCTCAGGTCTGTTCCTGATCCACTCCTGGGCCTTTGAACAGGTCACTTCCTCTCTCAGCCTCAGTTTCCCCATGTACAGAAGGAGGAAATGTTTGGTGGACTTCTGGGGTTCTGGCCACCTCTATCCATTTAGGATCCTTTGTATCTAAGACCCATCCTAAAGGCAGCTCCTGATGCCCTGTGTGCTGTCGGCAAAGTCTGAGCCAACCCCGGGACCATGACAGGTCTCCTAAGGCCCCAGGGAGCCCTCGGGCAAGAGATGCTCAAGGTCTGTGGCCCATGTAAGAGCTCAAGGACATGTTCTATAAGGTCTGGGCACGTCCTTACCGCTCTCCTCTTTCCCTCTTAGCAAAGCACAGCTAGTGAGAGGCAGCAGCAGGATTCAATGCCCAGTGCTCCTGGCTCTTTCTGCTGAACCACAGCACCTCCAGGGCTCACAGCCCCTGTGATTGGGTGATGGGCAGCCTGGATGGAGGAGATGAGGGGAGGAGGAGCAGGATTGGGAGGGAAATTAAGGATTTGATGCTCAGGTGGGGTGTTGAGGTGACCAGTTAGACATCCAGGTGGACCTGTTGAGTAGCAGTTGGACGTGTGAGTCTGGAGTGGGCTGAGGTGGGGGTGGAGATAGAAGTTTCCAGGCTGCACTGGGAACAGCACACAGAGCACAGTGATCCCTGAGGCCATGGCTTCCCATCCTCTCCCCTTAGCGCTGCCACCACCTCCCTCTGCAGAGCTGGAGCCCAGACCACAGAGCCATTCCCACTTCCACCCCCAGAGCTCTGGCCCCAGAAGCCCAGGCACCAAGCCACCTCCCCTATCCGTTCCCTTCAGGACCAATGGCCCCACCATGGAGGCTCACACAGGCCCTGGAGTGGGTGGGACAGAGGTCTGGGGGTTGGTCAGAAAGACATGGGGTCACATAATCGGGAACAGGATGGCCCTGAATGAAGTCATGGGGGAAAGATGAACAAAGAAGTGAATTCCAGAGAAGCTTCCAGGCTAAATGACCACTGTTGGATGTTGGCATGGAATGAGGGCAAAGGGAAGCTGGCCCTGGTCTCAGATTGGGCGGCCTGGGGTGAGCGCTGCAGGAGGTTAGCTGAGGTCAGACACAAACAGGAAGATAAACTGAAAAATTCTCAGATCAGGAAGCTGTGGTGCCCTGGGCAGGGACACTGAGGAGCAGGGAGGAGGTGGTAAGGCAGGGAGGGAGGGAGGAAAGGGGACCAGGAAGGGTCGGGGCAGAGAAGACCCAGTGCAGCCACTGCCACCTGAGTGTCCCTGGGCAAGTCCCTCCACCTCTCTGGGTCTCAGTTTCCCCAGATTAGTATGTTGATGCTGCTTCCTTCCCCTGGGCTTGGGAGGGTGGCAGTTATGGGGGAAATGTGCCCACAGAGCCTGCTGGGGGACTGTGAGCCCTCTGCCCAGGTCAGGAAACTGGGCAACAACAGGAGGGCCTTCGCCAATGCTCAGGTGCCCTCAGGGTGCTGTCACCTGCTGTCTGTCAGCTCAGCATTTTCAAGGGTCCGTGTGCCGGGGCTGGGAGGGCAGAGTGTGAGGTGGTGGGTGTTGGGGCCATGCACAGCCAGGCAAACACATGATGGAGACATGAGGGTCAGAGTGTGATGGGCCTGGTCCCCAGCCTCAGGGAAGGGGGTTTACATACAGGCTGTGTGTTAACACCTTCCAGGCACATACACAATACACCTGCATATTCATGTCTGCATCCTAGTGTGTGTGTATGTACACACAACACAAAACATGTCCATGTACAATACACACAGACACACATGTACTACACACACATTCTGAACAAATCTTCACTCTCCCAATGCACAAAGACATTTTTCCAGGCTTCCAGTTACTCACAGGGCAACCTCTAGAAGCAACAGCAGGCTGAGGACCCCACAGGGGACTAGAGTCCTACACACACACACACACACACACACACACACACACACACACACACGCTTCCCATGGGGTGAGCATCAGTAAGCAAATCTCCAGGCGGAGCGCAGCTCCCGGCCTGGGCCTCTGCAGCTCCCTGACATCTGTCTCACATCCTGGCTATTTTCTTGCAGTTTCATGAAGAGCCCAAGCCTGGAGACCTGATTGAAGTTTCGCACTTTTTCTATTCCCACTGGGCCCTCTATGTGGGCAATGGTTATGTGATCCACCTGGGTTTTCCAGGTAAGGGGTGTCGAAGGGTTAACTTCTTCGAGATTTCTTAACATGATGAGATCAATTCAAAGCCAAATGCCACTTTGGGAACCCATGTTGCTTTCTCCGTGACCAGTGCTAGGGTTCCCCCTTTATCCGTGTCCCTGGGAGGAATCTCGGTAGTTTCAAGCCCATCACACAGCAGGGAAAGAGATCCGAGGGCCCCAGGGAAGCCGGGCTGCTGCTGTATTCAGAGCTCAGCAGATGTAGCTGGGCACGCAGACAGATTTCTCTAAACCAGCAGCGTCGCTGGGTGTCCACAGTCTCTTTAAGGAGAAGGATCAGTGACAGTGGATTGGTCAACTAGCTGATGTCCGTTCTTATAAGAGAGCACAATAGCAGCCACTGACCATCACAACATTAAATACCATGAAAAAGCATTCACAGCTCGATAAGGAAAAGAGCAAAATCATTAAATCCTCCAATCACTTTGGTGAAGGGACAGGCACCAAGGCTCAATAGTGTAATCCCTGGCCCTTCTTCCCTGTCTTGTGTCTTCTCTCTCCCTCGCTGGCCTCCCCTGCAGTTCCTGATACTCGTGTGTCTGATTCCAGGGAAGAACTCTGAGGCTGGCTTAGGGAAGGTGAGAAGGGAGCTAATTGAGGAGGTGGTGGAAAACTGCTCCTATAAGGTCAACAACCACTTGGACCACCTGTACAAACCACGGCCGATAAAGGAGATGCTCAGATCTGGGAAGGAGATGGTTGGTCAGGAGATGGAGCACAATGATATGAGCAGTAACTGCGAGCGCTTTATAACCAATCTGAGATACGGCAAGGCCCGCCGCCGGCAGGTAAGGCCCTCTCTGGGGGGCTGCCTCTCCCTTCTGAGGTTCTGCTTGGGGTGGGGATGAGAGGCCTGTGCACTGAGAAGAAAAACTTACACCGAATGATGCAAAATTATGCTCCCTGCTTCCTGCCGGCTGGGAGTCAGGATGTCTGAGATCAAATCTCGGGTCTGTTCCTGATCCACTCAGGGGCTTTGAACAGGTCACTTCCTCTCTGGCCTCAGTTTCCTCTTGTGCAGAAGGAGGGGATGTTTGGAGGACCTCTGTCTGGGGACCTCAATCGATTTAGGATCCTTTACCTCTAAGACCCACCCTAAAGGCAGCTCCTGATGCCCTGTGTGCTGTCAGGAAAGTCTGGGCCAACCCGGGACCATGACAGGTCTCCTAAGGCCCTAGAGAGCCCTCGGGCAAGAGATGCTCAAGGTTAGTGGCCCATGTAAGAGCTCAAGGACATGGTATGTAAGGTCTGGGCACATCCTACCGCTCTCCTCTTTCCCTCTTAGCAAAGCACAGCTAGTAGGAGGCACAAGCAGGATTGAATGCCCAGTGCTCCCGGCTGTTTCTGCTGAACCACAGCACCTCCAGGGCTCACAGCCCCAGTGATTGGGTGATGGGCAACCTGGATGGAGGAGATGAGGGAGGAGGAGCAGGTTTGGGAGGGAAATTAAGGATTTGATGCTCAGGTGGGGTGTTGAGGTGACCATTAGACATTCCAGTAGAGCTGTTGAGTAGCAGTTGAATGTGTGAGTTGAATTCGGGGCTGACATATGACTGGAGATAGAAGTTTCCAGACTGCACATGGGAACAGTACACAGAGCACAGTGATCCTGAGGCCATGGTTTCTCATCATCTTCCCTCTACTCTGCCACCACCTCCCTCTGCAGAGCTGGGCCCAGGTACAGCTCCAACTACAGAGTCATTTCCATTTTCACCCCCAGAACTCTGGCCCAGGAGCCCAGGCACAAACCCCCTCCCCTATCCACCCCGGTGAGGACCAAATGGACACACAGGCCCTGGAGTGGGTGGGACAGAAGTCTGGGGTTGGTAGGAAAACAGGGGTCACATAATCGGGAACGGGATGGCCCTGAATAAAGTCACGGGGGAAAGATGAACAAAGAAGTGAATTCCAGAGAAGCTTCCAGGCTAAATGACCACTGTTGGATATTGGCATGGAATGAGGGCAATGGGAAGCTGACCCCTGGTCTCAGATTGGGCGGCCTGGGGTGAGCATTGCAGGTGGTATGCTGAGGTCAGACACAAATAGGAAGATAAACTGAAAAATTCTCAGATCAGGAAGCTGTGGTGCCCTGGGCAGGGACACTGAGGAGCAGGGAGGAGGTGGTAAGGCAGGGCGGGAGGGAGGGAGGAAAGGGGACCAGGAAGGGTCGGGGCAGAGAAGACCCAGTGCAGCCACTGCCAGCTGAGTGTCCCTGGGCAAGTCCCTCTGCCTCTCTGATCCTCAGTTTCCCCAGCTGAGCACGTGGGTGCTGCTTCCTTCCCCTGGGCTTGGGAGGGTGGCTGTTCGGGGGGAAATGTGCCCGCAGAGCCTGCTGGGGGACTGTGAGCCCTGTGCCCAGGGCAGGAAGCTGGGCAACAACAGGAGGGCCTTCTCCAATGCTCAGGTGCCCTCAGGATGCTGTCACCTGCTGTCTGTCAGCTCAGCATCTTCAAGGGTCCGTGTACCGGGGCTGGGAGGGCAGAGTGTGAGGTGGTGGGTGTTGGGGCCATGCACAGCCAGGGCAAACACATGATGGAGACATGAGGGTCAGTGTGTGAGAGCTTAGAAGCTCAGACTCACCTGGACAATGTTGTGGGGGATGGGCCTGGGCCCCAGCCTCAGGGAAGGGGGTTACATACAGGCTGTTGTCTTATCACCCTCCAGACACATACACTATACACCTGCATATGCATGTCTGCATCCAAATGTGTGTGCATGTACACAGGAAACACAATATATCCATGAACAGTGCACCCATGCATCATACACATTCTGGACAAATCTTTACTCTCTGAATCCACAAGGTAATTTTCCAGACTTCCAGTTGCTCATAGGGCAACCTTTAAAAGCTCAGCAGGCTGACGTCCCCAAATGGGACAAGAGTCCTCCCACCACACACACACACACACACACACACACACACACACACACACACGCTTCCCATGGGGTGAGCATCAGTAAGCAAATCCGCAGGTGGAGCTGCAGCTCCCAGCCCGGGCCTCTGCAGCTCCCTGAAATCTGTCTCACTCTCCTGGCTGTTTCCTTGCAGTTTTGTGAAGAGCCCAAGGTTGGAGACCTGATTGAGATTTCCCGCATCGGCTCCTCACACTGGGCCCTCTATGTGGGCGATGGTGATGTGATCCACCTGGCTCCCCCAGGTAAGGGGGGTTGAAAGTATAAATCTCCATGGTTTTGTTATCATGATGAGATCAATTGAAAGCCAAATGCCACCTCGGGATATCTGTGTCAGTTTCTCCCTGAGCAGTGCTGGTCCCACACCCATGACACAGCGGGAAAGAGGTCCGTGGGCCCTGAGGAGTTTCGATGGGGCCGCACTTGGAGCTGTCCAGCTCTGGCCATTAAGCTGGGCATGCAGACAGATTTCATTAAACCAGCAGCATCTCTGGGTGTCCTGGTCTCATAAAGGAGGAGGATCAATGACGGTGGATGGTCAACTAATGATGTCCGTTCATATCATGGAGCGCAATAGCAGCCACTGAATATCACAGTATTCATTAGCTTTAAAAAAGTATTCACAGCAGAAACTAAGGTGGCGGCATAGATAAACACCGGGAAATTGCTGCCTCCCACAACAACTTCAAAAATACAACAAAAAGACAAAACGGGCATGATCCAGAACTACAGGAAGGCTGGCTGAGTGGAAATTCTACAACTAGAAAGATAAGCACACTGAGAGCCAGAGGAGCTGCGGAAGTAAAGTGCCAAGGTACGGAGGCTCGAGCGTGCACGGCGCGGAAAGGGGCTGGCACCTGAGGACGCGGCTGTCTTTTTGAATCGGGAGGGAGTCACAAGCTCCCGACTGCTCTGAACTCCGGTTCCGGGAAGTCTCTGGGGACCCAGGACTCATACGGGAGAAACTGGACTGTCTGGCAGCAGGCAGAACTCGGAACTTGAGGGCGGCTTTCCCTCAGAGGTGCTTGCAGCAATTACCGGGACACTGAGACGCAGGGCCCCTTAGGGCAGGGCTGAGAATCCGCCATAGCTGCTTGCTCCGCCCTTTGATTCCCTGAGACCCCGCCCCACCCAGGCTGCAGCAGAGGCTTTTGCATATGAATGCCCTGGCCCTTTGCAACCTGAAAATTACCTAACTGCAGCTGGGCCAGACAGCCCCAGCACTTCCAAGACAAGGCCCAAGGCCCCACAGCAGCTTGCATTGCTTCACAGCTGGGCCTCATCAGGGCACCTTAAACTCCAAAAAAGGAAGGGGAATCTGCATATCTCTCCATAGCTCCTGCTGTGTAACCTCAGGCAGAGGCTAAATTAGCACCTCCTTAGATCCAAGAGCCAGTGTACCCAGTGGTCAGAGTGGGATCATCCAGATTACAACTCCTCAGATCCATAAGGGACACACTCAGGGTGCAGACTCAGTGAGCACCAAAGCCCCACTGAAGCAGGTCTTGCCCCAGAAGGGTGTCTTTAGCACAGAAGTTCTCCCACCATAGACACAGCTGATTCTCACTGCCAATTGGCCTGGGGGTCAATTCCTCCCAGTGATCCTACAACAATCAAGGCATAACTACAATAAGACTGTGCAAAAAGCCCACAAGGGGGTACACCAAGAGTGTCCACCTCAGGTAACTGGGGAGGCTGAGCCACTGGGCCCTACAGGACACCTAGCACACAAAACCACTCTACCAACACAGGGAAGCATAAAAAATGTGGAGACAAAGAAACAGGTCACAAATGACAGAAATGGAGGAAAGCAAATGACTGGATATAGAGTTCAAGACCACGTTTATAAGGTTTTTCAAGAATTTTATGGAAATCGCCGATAAATTTAGTGAGACCCTGGAGAATATGAAAAAAGACCAACTAGAAATTAAGCATACACTGACTGAAATAAAGAATAATATACAGAGATCCAACAGCAGACAAGAGGATCCCAAGAATCAAGTCAAAGATTTGAAATATGAAGAAACAAAAAATACCCAACCGAAAAAGAAAAAAGAAAAAAGATTCCAAAAATATGAAGATAGTGTAAGGAGCCTCTGGGACAACGTCAAGCGTACCAACATCAGAATTATAGGGGTACCAGAAGAAGAGAGAGGGCAAGATATTGAAAACCTATTTGAAGAAATAATGACAGAAAACTTCCCCTTCCTGGTCAAAGAAATAGACTTACAAGTCCAGGAAGTGCAGAGAACCCCAAACAAAAGGGACCCAAAGAGGACCACACCAAGACACATCATGATTAAAATGCCAAGAGCAAAAGACAAAGAGAGAATCGTAAAAGCAGCAAGAGAATGACAGTCAGTTACCTACAAGGGAGTACCCATACGACTGTCAGCTGATTTCTCAACAGAAACCATGCAAGCCAGAAGAGAGTGGCAAGAAATATTCAAAGTGATGAATGCCAAGAACCTACAACCAAGATTACTTTATCCAGCAAAGCTATCATTCAGGATAGAAGGTCAGATAAAGAGCTTCACAGATAAGAAAAAGCTAAAGTAGTTCATCACCACCAAACCAGCATTATATGAAATGCTGAAAGGTATTCTTTAAGAAGAGGAAGAAGAAAAAGGAACTCTTACCATTTGCCACAGCATGGATGGAACTGGAGAGCGGATAAATACCACATGATCTCACTCATTTGTGGAATACAATGAACAACATAAACTGATGAACAAGGACTGATCCAGAGATGGAGAGGCATTGATTGGACTGTCGGGCCTTGGAGGGAAGGTGGGGGAGGGTGGGGGTAAGGGGGAAAGATCAACCAAAGGACTTATATGCAAGCATATAGGCCTAACCAATGGACATAGACAACGCGGGGGGAGGGGGGGGGGAGGGCATGAGCGGGGGGGTAGGGGGGGGTAGGGGGTAACGTGGGGATAAGGACACATATGTAATATCTTAAGCAATAAAAAATATATTTAAAAAAATGTATTCATAGCTCTAACTGGTTTGTCTCAGTGGATAGAGCATCAGCCTGCGGACTCAAAGGTCCCAGGTTCGATTCCGGTCAAGGGCATGTACCTTGGCTGCTGGCACATCCCCCATAGGGAGTGTACAAGAGGCAGCTGATCGATGTTTCTCTCTCATCGATGTTTCTAACTCTCTGTCCATCTCCCTTGCTCTCTGTAAAAAATCAATAAAATATATATATTTTTAAAGTATTCACATCTCATTAAGTAAAAGAGTAAAATCCATGAAACCTCTAATCACATTGGTGAAGGGACAGGCAACAAGGCTCAATAATATCATCCCCTGGCCCTTCTTCCCTGTCTTGTGTCCTCTCTCCCTCCCTGGCCTCCCCTGCAGTTCCTGATACTCGTGTGTCTGATTCCAGAGAACTCTGAGGCTGGTTCCCCCACCAACTTAGGGGAGGTGAAAGTGGAGCTCCTCGTGGAAGTGCTGGGAAGCTGCTCCTATAAGGTCAACAACTACTTGGACCACCTGTACAAACCACGGCCCATAAAGGAGATGGTCAGATCTTGGAAGGAGATGCTTGGTAAGAAGATGGAGTACAGTGATCTGAGCCGGAACAGTGAGTGCTTGGTCACCGATCTGAGATATGGCAAGGCCCGCATGCAGCAGGTAAGGCCCTCTCTGGGGGACTCCCTCTACCTTCTGGAGGACTCCCTCTACCTTCTGGAGGACTGCTGGGGTTGGGGATGCATCCTGGTGTGAGGGCTGTGCATCCAGAAGAAAAACTTACCAGAAATGATGTAAAATTATGCTCCCTGCTTCCTGCTGGTGGGAGTCAAGATGTCTAAGATCAGATCTCGGATCTGTTCCTGATCCACTCGGGATCTTTGAACAGGCCACTTCCTCTCTGGCCTCAGTTTCCCCATGTGCACAAGGAGGGGATATTGAAGGACCTCTAGGGCCCTGGCCACCTCTATTTCTTTAGGATCCTTCGCCTCTAAGACACACCCTAAAGGCAGCTCCTGATGCCCTGTGTGCTGTCAGGAAAGTCTGGGCCAACCCGGGACCATGACAGGTCTCCTAAGGCCCTAGAGAGCCCTCAGGCAAGAGATGCTCAAGGTCTGTGGCCCATGTAAGAGCTCGAGGACATGTTCTGTATGGTCTGGGCACATCCTACCGCTCTCTTCTTTCCCTCTTAGCAAAACACAGCTAGTGAGAGGCAGCAGCAGGATTGAATGCCCAGTGCTTCCGGCTGTTTCTGCTGAACCACAGCACCTCCAGGGCTCACAGCCCCTGTGATTGGGTGACGGGCAGCCTGGATGGAGGAGATGAGGGAGGAGGGGCAGGTTTGGGAGGGAAATTAGAGATTTGATGCTCAGGTGGGGTGTTAAGGTGACGATTAGACATCCAGGTGGACCTGTTGAGTAGCAGCTGGACGTGTGAGTCTGGAGTTCAGGGCTGGGGTGGGGCTGGACATAGAAGTTTCCAGGCTGAACTTGGGAACAGTAAACAGAGCACAGTGATTCCTGAGGCCATAGTTTGCCATCCTCTCCTCAGCTCTGCCACCACCTCCCTCAGCAGAGCTGGAGCCCAGGTAGGGCCCAGACCACAGAGCCATTCCACTTTCACCCCCAGAGCTCTGGCCCCAGGAGCCCAGGAAAAAAGCTCCTCCTTTATCCAGCCCCGTCACCACCAAATGACCACGTTACAGAGGTTTACCCAGGCCCTGCAGTTGGTAGGACAGAAGTCTGGGGATGGCTCAGGAAAACATGGGGCAACATAATCGGGAACAGGATGGCCCTGAATGAAGTCATGGGAGAAAGGTGAACAAAGAAGTGAATTCCAGAGAAGCTTCCAGGCTAAGTGACCTCTGTTGGATGTTGGCATGGATGAGGGCAAAGGGAAGCTGGCCCCGGTCTCAGATTGGGCGGCCTGGGGTGAGCGCTGCAGGAGGTTAGCTGAGGTCAGACACAAATGGGAGGATAAATTTAAAAATTCTCATATCAGGAAGCTGCGGTGCCCTGGGCAGGGACACTGAGGAGCAGGGAGGAGGTGGTAAGGCAGGGCGGGAGGGAGGGAGGAAAGGGGACCAGGAAGGGTCGGGGCAGAGAAGACCCAGTGCAGCCAATGCCACCTGAGTGTCCCTGGGCAACTCCCTCTACCTCTCTGGGCCTCAGTTTCCCCAGCTGAGCACGTGGGTGCTGCTTCCTTCCCCTGGGCTTGGGAGGGTGGCAGTTATGGGGGAAATGTGCCCGCAGAGCCTGCTGGGGGACTGTGAGCCCTGTGCCCAGGGCAGGAAGCTGGGTAACAACAGGAGGGTCTTCTCCAATGCTCAGGTGCCCTCAGGGTGCTGTCACCTGCTGTCTGTCAGCTCAGCATTTTCAAGGGTCTGTGTCCCGGGGCTGGGAGGGCAGAGTGTGAGGTGGTGGGTGTCAAGCCCATGCACAGCCAGGGCAAACACAGGATGGAGACATGAGGGTCAGTGTGTGAGAGCAGAGAAGATCAGACTCACTTGGACAATGTTGTGGGGGATGGGCCTGGGCCCCAGCCTCAGGGAAGGGGGTTACATATAGGCTGTTGTGTTACCACCCTCCAGAGACACACAATACACCTGCATATGCATGTCTGCATCTTGGTGTGTGTGCATGTACATGTAGCACACAACATATCCATGCACAATTCACACAGACACAGATTCATTACACACACATTCTGGACAAATTTTCACTGTCCTAATATACAAGGTCATTTTTCCAGGCTTTCAGTTATTCAGAGGTTAACCTCTAGAAGTTACAGCAGGCTGAGGACCCCACAGGGGACAAGAGTCCGCCCCCTCCCCCTTCCCCCCCCCCCCCACTCTTCCCATGGGGTGAGCATCAGTAAGCAAATCCCCAGGCGGAGCTGCAGCTCCCAGCCCAGGTCTCTGCAGCTCCCTGACATCTGTCTCACCTTCCTGGCTGTTTCCTCGCAGTTTCTTGGAGAGCCCAAGCCTGGAGACCTGATTGAGATTTCCCGCATCGGCTACTCGCACTGGGCACTCTATATGGGCAATGGTGATGTGATCCACCTGGCTCCCCCAGGTAAGGGGGGTGAAAGTGTAACTTTCCAAAGATTTGTTAACATCATGAGAACAATTCAAAGCCAAATGCCACCCTGGGACCCAGTGTTGCTTCTCCCTTTGCTGTGCTTGTGCACATGGTACATCCGTGTCCTTTGGGAGCATCTCAGTGGTCCCTCAGGTCCTGACCCAGCAGGGAAAGAGGCCCATGGGCCACAGGGATGCGGGGCTGGGCCTGCACTGGATGCTCTCCAGCTCCGGCCGGTTAGCTGGGCGCGCAGACAGATTTCCCTAAACCAGCAGCGTCACTGGGGGTCCCACTCTCAGGAAGGGACTGCCTCTCAGCGCTGTGTCCTGTTGCTCAGAGGATGTCACAGAACAGGGCGTCCTGAGAGGGTTTCCTGAACACCCTCCACGGAGCAGTTCTCCCAGGTCCCACATCACAGAGAGTCTCACACAGACGCACACGAGCACCTGGGACCTGGATGGACCGCAGGGACAGCAGAAGCAGGATGACAGCCGGTCAGAGGAGCAGACAGGCCCCACACTGTGTATCATCCCTGAGAGAAAGGTGCTGGGGTGAGACCGCGGGCTGGGAGCACAGGGGCTGGGGCCCTGCAGAGCAATGGCACCCACATCTCAGACTGCAAGCGTTTGCGTTCTCGCTGGACAGAAACCGTCTCACGATCAGAAGAATCTGCTTGTCACTGACCAGGTTCTGTACGCTGTCACCTACACTGACAGAGTGGAAAACTGTCAGAATGGATGGCAAATAGTAAGCGAAACCCACCTAATGCAGAGGGCACTTAGGAGGCTTGGAACAGGGAGCGTGAGTGTGAGGACTGGGTCCTGCTGTGTGAGTGCAGGTGGTGGTTCCTCAAGGACTGTTGGGCGCCAACCCTAGCAGGTCCAGGGGTCCCCAAAGGTGTGGACGGAGTCGGTGAAGAAGGAATGACTCGGAGACAGCCTTCAGTTGATCAGCAGCCTAGCCAGGATCTCCAGCCAAGTTTTGGTCAGGATCTTCAGGGAAGTTCTGGTGTTTATTGTCTTGTTAAATCTGTATTTATACCAGTTCATTTTAATCCTGTCAGTTTCTATTGCAAAGGTTAGGGCGTTTCTTATCTCCATTCCAGGGAGTAAAGATTATGTAGCTTAAGTGTGATTGTTTGTAGTTAAAGTGATTAACTACCCACCTGACACTTAGTTAAGGGGTTTTATCCCCTCCCTAACTTCAGGGAAAAAATCCCTACCTGTGGAAACAACCTTTCTCGGAGAGGTGACTTGGTTAAAACACACAGCGCTAAGGGGAGCAAACATATTAAGAACAGTATACTATATACGCCAGGTCCCTTGATACATATGCTGTGCAGATGTTTCTTTCCTGCAGTGACTGTGTCAAGCAGCAAGGATGGACCGGCTTCTGGCAAAGGACAGGTGCTATGTGCAGCATCAGCCTCGAGACTCAGCACATAAAGGGAGCCCGCTGGTTCACGTGCTCTTTAGTTCCCTCCTCTTAGGGAGCAAACCCCGGGCTCCAGGCTCAATGGGATTTGGACGCCACCGGCTGGAAGCGCTGTGTGGACTCTCCATGTGGCCAGAGCTGCCAGAAAAGGCTGATGATGCCTCAGGGTTCAATATCGGTTGTCAAATGGAGATGAGAGTATTTACCATGAAGTTCAGAAGGAGAATAAGTGAGGGAATACACTGACCGGCCAGATTATTATGACCACCCCATCAGTACTTCATTGACACTTCCAAAAATACTGAACATTGAAAACTTCCTAAGCAAATACTCTCAAGGTTTTTTTATTATTATTATTATTTGCATAACTAATTCACTTCATTGTACTGATGGGGTGGTCATAATAATCTGGCCGGTCATAATAATCTGGCCGGTCAGTGTATATGAAATTTGCGCAGCAGTGTCTGAAACACTGTGGGAACTAAAACAACTTTGATCTCTTTCTGAAACACACAGTGCAAAGATGAACAAATATGATTTACTACCGTTTACAATGGATAAGTTATAAACCAGCCAATACTAGGGACTTGGTCAACTCGATGATGTCCATTCATATAATGGAACACAGTGGCAGCCGCTGACCATCACAACATTGATTAACATGAAAAAGTATTCAGAGCTCATTAAAGAAAAGAGCAAAATCATTGACTCCTCCAATGACATTGGTGAAAGGACAGAACCAAAGCTCAATAGTGTCATCTCCTGGCCCTTCTTCCCTGTCTTGTCTTCTCTCTCCCTCCCTGGCCTCCCCCTGCAGTTCCTGATACTCCTGTGTCTGATTCCAGGGGAGAAGTCTGAGGCTGGCGCCCCCACCGGCTTAGGGGAGGTGAAAAAGGAGCTCCTGGTGGAAGTGGTGGGAAACTGCTCCTATAAGGTCAACAACCACTTGGACCACCTGTACAAACCACGGCCCATAGAGGAGATGCTCATATCTGGGATTGTGATGATTTATATGAAGTACAGTGACCTGAGCAGGAACTGTGAGCGCTTTGTCACGGATCTGAGATACGGCAAAGCCCACAGCCGGCAGGTAAGGCCCTCTCTGGGGGACTCCCTCTCTCTTCTGGAAGTCTGCTTGCAGTGGTGGTGTCAGGGTTGACTACCCAGAAGGAAAAAATTACTCTTAATGATGAAAACATGGGCTCTTGGGGCCCACTGGCTGGGAGTCAGGATGTCTGAGAGCAAAACTCAGGTCTGTTCCTGATCCACCCAGGCTCTCTTGACACATCACTTCTTCTCTGGCCTCAGTTTCCCCAAGTGCAGAAGGAGGGGATGTTTGGAGGTCCTCTGGGGCTCTGACCAGTTCTGTCCCTTTGGGATCTTTCGCCTCTAACACCCACCCTAAAAGCAGCTCCTCAGGCCCTGTGTGCTGTGAGGGAAAGTCTGGGCCAACCCTGAACCATGACAGGTCTAAGGCTCTGGCCAGCACTCTAAGGAGAGATGCTCAAGGTCTGTGGCCTCTAAGAGCTCAAAAGAGTTCTTCTGAGAAGATACTGTGCAACTACTTCCAGCTGAGTATTCCTGGGCAAGTCTCCCGACCTCTCTGACCTGCATTCCCTATGTGAGAAATGGGTGCTCCCTCCTCCTCTATGTGACCCAGTAATGTAAGATCTGGGCACAGCTTTAACCCCTTCCTCCTTGCCCTTTTACCAACACAAGCGAGTAGGGATTCAAACCCCAGTGGTTCCTGCTCTTCCTGATGAACCACAGTGTCTCCAGGGCTGGAAACCCAGGGCTTAGGTGATGAGGATCCCTGGATGGAGGAGAATAAAAAAAGGAAGAGCAGGTTGCAGATAGAAGTTAAGGATTTCTTGCTCAGGTGGGGTGTTGAGGTGACCAGTTAGACATCCAGTTGGACCTGTTGAGTAGGAGTTGGACCTGTGAGCCCGGAGGTGGAAGTTTCCGGGCTGCACTTGGGAACAGCACACAAAGCACAGTGATCCCTGAGGCCATGGTTTCCCATCCTCTCCCCTCAGCGCTGCCACCACCTCCCTCTGCAGAGCTGGAGCCCAGGTACAGTCCATACCACAGAGCCATTTCCACTTTCACCCCCAGGGCTCTGGCGCCAGGAGCCCAGGCATGAAACCCCTCCACTTTCCACCCCATTACGACCAGATGTCCCCACTACGGAAGTTCACACGGGCCCTGGAGTGGGTGGGACAGAAGTCTGGGGGTTGGTCAGAAAGACATGGGGTCACATAATCAGGAACAGGATGGCCCTGAATAAAGTCAAGGGGGAAAGATGAACAAAGGAGTGAATTCCAGAGAAGCTTCCAGGCTAAATGACCACTGTTGGATGTTGGCATGGAATGAGGGCAAAGGGAAGCTGGCCCTGGTCTCAGATTGGGCGGCCTGGGGTGAGCGCTGCAGGAGGTTAGCTGAGGTCAGACACAAACAGGAAGATAAACTGAAAAATTCTCAAATCAGGAAGCTGTGGTGCCCTGAGCAGGGACACTGAGGAGCAGGGAGGAGGTGATAAGGCAGGCAGGGAAGAAAGGGGACCAGGAAGGGTCGGGGCAGAGAAGACCCAGTGCAGCCACTGCCACCTGAGTGTCCCTGGGCAAGTCCCTCCACCTCTCTGGGTCTCAGTTTCCCCAGATGAGCACGTGGGTGCTGCTTCCTTCCCCTGGGCTTGGGAGGGTGGCAGTTTTGGTTGGAAATGTGCCCGAAGAGCCTGCTGGCGGACTGTGAGCCCTGTGCCCAGGGCAGGAAGCTGGGCAACAACAGGAGGCCTTCTCCAATGCTCAGGTGCCCTCAGGGTGCTGTCACCTGCTGTCTGTCAGCTCAGCATCTTCAAGGGTCCATGTTCTGGGGCTGGGAGGGCTGAGTGTGAGGTGGTGGGTGTTGGGTCCATGCACAGCCAGGCAAACACAGGATGGAGACATGAGGGTCAGTGTGTGAGAGCAGAGAAGCTCAGACTCACCTGGACAATGTTGTGGGGTTGAGGCTTGTACTTAGTCTCAGTTAACAGGATTTACATACAGGCTGTTGTGTTATAACCCTCGAGACACATGCACAATCGACCTGCATATGCATGTCTGCATCCTAATGTGTGTGCATGTACACACAACACACAAAATATCCATACACAGGACATTTTCTTCATAGATAGTTGAACTAAAATACAGAAAAGCTTCCTGAATAATCAGTGGAAAATTTGCAGGAGAGAACTCTGATATCCCAGGATTTTAAGTGGCAACCGTATAGAGACTGGTATGAGGGGCAGGAGGAGCTAAAGTGCTGACCCTGTGCCCACAGACAGCAACTGAAGTCCTGGAGAGATATCTCAGCTGTGGGGGGTGCCACTGAGAACTCTGAGATCTAATCCCCAAGCTGGGCCCTCCAGCAGAGAGCACCAAAACTGAGAAGGGTAACCTCATAACATCTGGCTGTGAAAACCAGTGGGGTGCTGTCTGCCAGGAAGTGACAGCTGTAAATTCAGGCGCCCTCTTAAAGGGCCAATATACAAAATTCCCCGTGGGGCCACCCACCTTGTGCTCTGGCAGAGGGAGGGTGAAGTGCATGGGAGCTGTGAGAGCAGAAGCCAGGACTGAACACTCGGGGGACAGAGCTCAGAAGGCAGACACCCCAAGTTTCCTGGGCTGAGTCATTCCCTCACGCAAGGGAGGACATGGTTCCCACATTGACATTTGCCTTGCCTGGGGAAAAGACAGGTGACACACCCTATTTGAAAATACCTTGCCCTGAGGCCACTTAAGAGCTTAAAAACAATTAGCCTCCAGGCAGAAGCAAGTGCCCCACCCTGTTGAAAAAAAGACACACTTGCCACACCTGAGGATGATTGCCTGGGGGGCAATTCAAGCTGAATCCTATCAGGCTGTAGGAAGAGGTGGTCTCTGGAGGCTTTGAGTATTTGCCTGATCTAATTAGTAAGAAACAGCCTTTAGCACTGTCCTGCACTAGGGATTGAGAGGTATAGAGCAAGCTGGACAATGTGGATGAAATAGACAAATTCCTAGAAAAATATAATTTCCCAAAACTGAATCAGGAAGAATCAGAAAACCTGAATAGACCAATAACAACTGATGAAATAAAAGCAGTAATCAAAAAACTACCACCAAACAAAAGCCCAGGTCTAGATGGTTTCACAGAGAAGTTTTACCAAACATTCAAAGAACTAACACCTATACTCCTAAAACAATTTCAGAAAATCCAAGAAGAAGGAACACTTCCAAACTCTTTTTATGAGGCCAGCATCATCCTAATTCAAAAACCAGATAAAGACACTACAAAGAAAGAGAATTTTAGATGCTAAAATCCTCAACAGAACATTAGCAAGTCACATCCAGCAATATATTAAAAAGATCATCCACCATGATCAAGTGGGATTTATTCCAAGGATGCAAGGCTGGTACAGTATTCACAAATCAATAAACGTGATACATCACATAAACAAATTGAAAGACAAAAATCACATGATTATATCAATAGACAGAAAGCATTTGACAAAATCCAACACCCATTTTTTTTAAAAAAATAATCAATCTTTATTCAGATTATTACAGTTGTTCCTTTTCCCCCCATAGCTCCCCTCCACACAGTTCCCACACCACCCCCTCTCCTTACCCCCCCCCCACTGTCCTCGTCCATAGGTGTACGATTTTTGCCGAGTCTCTTCCTGCACCCTCCAAACTCCCTTCCCCCCGAGAATTGTCCGTCCATTCCCTTTCTATGCCCCTGATTCTATTCTATTCACCAGTTTATTCTGTTCATCAGATTTTTTATTCACTTGATTTTTAGATTCATTTGTTGATAGATATGTATTTGTTGTCACTTTGTTGTTCATAATTTTTATCTTTACCTTTTTCTTCTTCTTCCTCTTCTTAAAGAATACCCTTCAGCATTTCATATAATACTGGTTTGGCAGTGATGAACTCCTTTAGCTTTTTCTTATCTGTGAAGCTCTTTATCTGACCTTCAATTCTAAATGATAGCTTTGCTGGGTAGAGTAATCTTGGTTGTAGGTTCTTGCTATTCATCACTTTGAATATTTCTTGCCACTCCCTTCTGGCCTGCAAAGTTTCTGTTGAGAAATCAGCTGGCAGTCGTATGGGTACTCCCTTGTAGGTAACTGACTGTTTTTCTCTTGCTGCTTTTAAGATTCTCTCTTTGTCTTTTGCTCTTGGCATTTTAATCATGATGTGTCTTGGTGTGGTCCTCTTTGGGTCCCTTTTGTTTGGGGTTCTCTGCGCTTCCTGGACTTGTAAGTCTATTTCTTTGACCAGGAAGGGGAAGTTTTCTGTCATTATTTCTTCAAATAGGTTTTCAATATCTTGCTCTCTCTCTTCTTCTGGAACCCCTATAATTCTGATGTTGGTACGCTTGAAGTTGTCCCAAAGGCTCCTTACACTATCTTCATATTTTTGTATTCTTTTTTCCTTTTGCTTTTCCATTTGGTTGTTTTTTTCTTCTTTGTATTTCAGATCTTTGACTTGATTCTTGAGATCCTCTAGTCAGCTGTTGGATCTCTGTATATTATTTTTTATTTCAATCAGTGTATGCTTAATTTCTAATTGGTCCTTTTTCATATTCTTGAGGGTCTCACTATATTTCTCAGAGGTTTTTTAGAAGATTCTTGAGTAACCTTATAACCGTGGTTTTGAACTCTATATCCAGTAGTTTGCTTTCCTCCGTTTCTTTCATTTGTGACCTGTTTCTTTGTCTTTGCATTTTGGTTGCTTCCTTGTGTTGACAGAGTGGCTTTGTGTGCTAGGTGTCCTATAGGGTCCAGTGGCTCGGATTCCCTAATACCTGAGGTGGACACTCTTGGTGCACCCCTTTGTGGGCTTTGTGCACAGTCTTGTTGTAGTTAAGCCTTGATTGTTGTAGGTATCACTGGGAGGACTTGACCTCCAGGCCAATTGGCTGTGAGAATCAGCTGTGTCTATGGTGGGAGAACTTCTGTGCTGTAGACACCCTTATGGGGCAGGACTTGCTTCAGTGGGGCTTTGGTGCTCACTGAGTCTGCCCCCTGAATGTGTCTCTTATGGATGTGAAGAGTTGTAATCTGGATGGTCTCACTCTGACCACTGGGTAGACTGGCTCTTGGATCTCCAAGGAGGTGCAAAGTCCGCCACTGCCTGATGCCACCCAGCAGGAGCTACAGAGAGATCTGCAGATTCCTCCTCTTTGTTTGGGGTTTGGAGATGCCCAGATGAGGCGCAGCTGTGGAGTAATGCAGGCTGCTGACAAGCCTTAAGCCAGTGGTTCTCAACCTTGGCTGCACATTAGAATCACCTGGGAATCTTTTTAAAATCCTGATTTCTGGGCCTCATCCTCTGGAAATTCTGTTTCTTTGTTATGGGGTGAGTCCACAACATTAGCCAAGGTTGAGAACCAATGCCTTAGGCCATCTTTTGGAAACTCTGTGGTTCTCTGACCCAGCTACCCAGTTTGACAGGTTTTTAGGCGGAGAAAGGCCAGGCCATTAGTATGCAAAAGCCTCTGTGCACAGCTTGGGTGGGGTTGTAAATTGGGTGAGGCGTGGTCTCAGGGAATCACAGGGCGATGCAAACAGCAATGGCCTTCCCCCGGATAAGTCCCTGGATCTCTGTGTCCCATAGCCCTATGCGGGAACAATAAATGCTGCAAGCACCTCTGCAAGAAAGCTGCCCTCACGCTCCAGCCCTATGCCAGACAGTACAGTTTCTCTCCATATAAGTCTGGGTCCCCAAATTCTTGCCAGGAGCTGGAGTTCAGAGGAGTCGGGAGCTTGTATCTCCCTCCTGGTTGAAAAAGACAACAGCATACCCAGCTGCCAGCCCCTTCTGCGCGCCTCCGTACCTCCACACTTCCACACCTCTGCACCTCCTACCGGACTCAATGCGCTTTTCTCTTTCCTTCTAGTTGTAGTATTTCTACTCAGCCAGCCTTCCCGTGGTTCTGAATGATATTCGTTTTGTCTTTTAGTTGTATTTTTAATGTGGTTGTGCGCGGCAGCAAGTTCAGGTGTTTACTTATGCCACCACCTTGGTTGTCTCTAACACCCATTTTTGATAAAAATTCAGCAAAGTGGGAATAGAGGGAGCATATCTCAACACAATAAAGGCCATATATGACAAACCTACAGCCAACATCATACTCAATGGGCAAAACCTAAAACCATTTCCCCTAAGAACAGGAACAAGACAGGATGCCCACTTTCATCACTCCTGTTCGACATAGTACTGGAAGTGCTAGCCATAGCGATCAGACAAGAAGAAGAAAAAGGCATCCAAGTTGGAAAAGAAGAAGTAAAACTGTTGTTATTTGCAGATGGCATATACTGTACATAGAAGACCCTAAAGACTCCATCAAAGAAATACTAGATTTAATAAATGAATTCGGCAATGTAGTAGGATACAAAATTAACACCTAAAAATCTATGGCTTTTTTATACACCAATAGTGAACTCACAGAGGGAGAAACTAAAAACAATAATACCATTTACCATTTCAACAACAAAAAATTAAGATACCCAGGAATAAACTTAACTGAGGAGGTAAAAGACCTGTAGTTGGAAAACTACAGGATGTTGAAAAAAGAGCTGGAGAAAGACATAAACAAATGGAAGAATATAATGTGTTCATGGATTGGTAGAATAAACATCATTAAAATGTCCATACTACCCAAAGCAATCTATAGATTCAATGCAATCCCCATTAAGATACCAATGGCATATTTCACAGGCCTAGAACAAACTCTCAAAAATATTTATATGGAATTAAAAAAGATCCCGAATAGCTGCAGCAATCCCAAGAATGAAGAACAAAGTTGGAGGGATCACAATACCAGATATCAAGCTATATTGCAAAGCCACTGTTCTCAAAACTTCCTGGTACTGGCACAAGAACAGACATATAGACCAATGGAACCGAACATAGAACCCAGAAATCGACCCAAGCCATTATGCTCAATTAATATTTGACGAAGGAGGAAAGAGCATACAATGGAGACAAAATAGTCTCTTCAATAAATGGTGTTGGGAAAATTGGACAGATACATGCAAAAAATGAAACTAGGCCACCAACTTATACCATACATAAAAATAAACTCAAAATGGATAAAGGACTTAAATGTAAGATGGGAAACCATAAAAATCTTAGAAGAATCAATAGGCAACAAAATAGCAGACATATGTCATAGCAGTATCTTTACCTATACAGCTCCTAGGATAGTGATGGCGAACCTATGACGCGTGTCAGAGGTGACACGTGAACTCATTTTTTTGGTTGATTTTTCTTTGTTAAATGGCATTTAAATATATAAAATAAATATCAAAAATATAAATCTTTGTTTTACTATGGTTGCAAATACCAAAAAATTTCTATATGTGACACAGCACCAGAGTCAAGTTAGATTTTTCAAAATGCTGACATGCCGAGCTCAAAAGTTTTGCCGTCAGAGGACAATGGAAACTAAGGAGAAAATAAACAAATGGGACTACATCAAAATAAAAAGCTTCTGTACAGTAAAAGAAACCATCAACAAAACAACAAGAAAGGCCACTGCATGGGAGAACATATTTGTCAATGTTGTCTCAGATAAGAGTTTAATCTCCAAATTTTACAGAGAACTCATACAACTTAACAAAAGGAGGATAATCCAATAAAAAAAATGGGCAAAGGACCTAAACAGACACTTTTCGAAAGAAGGCATACAGAAGGCCAAGTGATATATGAAAACATGATCAAAGTCACTAATCATCCGAGAGATCCAAATCAAAAACTACAATGAGGTACCATCTCACACCTGTCAGAATCGCTATCATCAACAAATCAACAAACGACAAATGCTGGAGAGGATGAAAAGGGAACACTCATGCACTGCTGGTGGGAATGCAGACTGGTGCAGCCACTGGAAAACAGTATGAAGTTTCCTGAAAAATTTAAATTGGAACTCCTATTTGACCCAGGAATCCCATTTCTAGGAATATATCCCAAGAAATCAGAAGCACCAATCAGAAAGGATATATGCACCCCTATGTTCATAGCAGCACAATTCACCATAGCTAAGATTTGGAGACAGCCTAAGTGACCATCAGCAGATGAGTGGATTAGAAAACTGTGGTACATGTACACAATGATTCAAATACTACACTGCTGTAAAAAAGAAGCAACTCTTAACATTTGCAACTGTACGGATGGAACTGGAGAGCATTATGTTAAGTGAAATAAGCCAGAGAAAAATAAGTATCACATGATCTCATTCATTTGTGGAATATAATGAGCAACATAAACTGATAAACAAAAATAGAGCCAGAGGAAAAAATATTTTAGCATATAATTGAAGTAATTTGGTTATTTGCAGATTATGAATATTTCCTACAACTTTAGTGATATTATACTGGTACTATATTAGTACGGTTTTGGTAATATTATTATACTTAAAATCTTTTTTTCTTGAAATATTAATGTTTATTGCAAGGAATATAATTATATTTAAAATCATTTTTCTTGAAATATTAATTTTTATTGCACGTAAATGGATAATTATTTTGTATCTACAATCTGGTAATAGATTTATTTTGTATATTGTAAAAAACAAACAAAAAAAACCAAATATCCATGCACAATACACATATGCCCACATGTATTACACACACATTCTGGACAAATCTTCCCTCCCCCAATGTATAAGGTCATTTTTCCAGGCTTCCATTATTCAGAAATTAACCTCTAGAGTCTAGAAGCTACAGCAGGCTGAGGACCTCACAGGGGACAAGAGTCCCGCAAACTCCCCCCCCCCACACACACACACACATACAAACACACATTCTTCCCATGGGGTGACCATCAGTAAGCAAATCCCCACAGAGCTGCAGCTCCCAGCTCAGGCCTCTGCAGCTCCCTAAAATCTGTCTCACCTTCCTGGCTGTTTTCTTGCAGTTCCGTGAAGACCCCAAGCTAGGAGACCTGATTGAGATTTTACACATCGGCTACTCGCACTGGGCCCTCTATGTGGGCGATGGTTATATGATCCACCTGGCTCCCCCAGGTAAGGGGGGTTGAAAGTATAACTTTCCAGAGATTTGTTACCATGAAGAGAACAATTTAAGGCCAAATGCCACCCTGGGAACCAGCGTTGCTTTCTCCCTGAGCAGTTCTTGTGCTCACAGCTCATCTGTGTTCCTTGGAGGCATCTAAGTGGTCCCTCTTGGTCTTGACCCAGCAGGGAAAGAGATCCATGGGCCAAGGGAAGCTGGGCTGGGGCCACATTGGACGCTCTCCAGCTCCGTGACCTTAAGCTGGGCGCGCAGACAGATTTTTAATAAACCAGCAGCGACTCTGGGTGTCCCGGTCTCATAAAGGAGAAGGGTCAAAGATGGTGGATGATCAACTAGATGATGCCCATTCATATCATGGAGCGCAATAGCAGCCACTGACCATCAGAATATTCATTAGTTTGAAAAAGTATTCACAGCTAATTAAGTAAGGAGTAAAATCCATGAATCTTCCAATCACATTGCTGAAGGGACAGACAGCAAAGCTCAATAGAGTCATCCGCTGGCCCTTCTTCCCTGTCTTGTGTCTTCTCTCTCCCTCCCTGGCCCCCCCTGCAGTTCCTGATACTCCTGTGTCTGATTCCAGGGGAGAAGTCTGAGGCTGGCACCCCCACCGGCTTAGGGGAGGTGAAAAGGGAGCTCCTGGTGGAAGTGGTCGGACACTGCTTCTATAAGGTCAACAACCACATGGACCACCTGTACAAACCACGGCCCATAGAGGAGATGCTCAGATCTGGGAAGGAGATGGTCGGTAAGGAGATGGAGTACAGTGATCTGAGCAGGAACTGTGAGCACTTTGTCATGGATCTGAGATACGGCAAGGCCCGCAGCCGGCAGGTAAGGCCCTCTGTGGGGGAATCCCTCTACCTTCTGCAGGTCTGTTTGGGGTAGAGGAGACAGGGCTGTGCATCCAAAAGAAAAAATACCCCCAATGATGTAAAATTATGCTCCCTACCTCCTCTTAGATCGGAGTTAGGATGTATGAGAACAAATCTCAGGTCAGTTTCTGATCCATTCAGGGTCTTTGAACAGGTCACTTCCTCTCTGGCCTCAGTTTCCCCATGTACAGAAGGAGGTGATGTTTGGAGGACCTCTGGGGTCTGGCCACCTCTATCCCTTTAGGATTCTTCGCCTCTAAGGCCCACCCTAAAGGCAGCTTCTGATGCCCTGTGTGCTGTCAGGGAAAGTCTGGGCCAACCCGGGACCATGACAGGTCTCCTAAGGCCCCAGAGAGCCCTCGGGCAAGAGATGCTTAAGGTCTGTGGCCCATGTAAGAACTCAAGAACATGTAATGTAAGATCTAGACACATCCTGCCTGCTTACTAAAGCACAGCTAGTTAAGAGGCAGAAGCAGGATTCAATGCCCAGTGCTCCCTGCTCTTTCTGCTGAACCACAGCACCTCCAGGGCTCACAGCCCCTGTGATTGGGTGACGGGCAGCCTGGATGGAGGAGATGAGGGAGGAGGAGCAGGATTGGGAGGGAAATTAGAGATTTGATGCTCAGGTGGGGTGTTGAGGTGACCATTAGACATCCAGGTGGACCTGTTCAGTATAATTTGGACATGTGAGTTGAGTCAGGCCTGAAGTGGGAGTGGAGATAGAAGTTTTTTGTGAACAGTTCACAGAGCACAGTGATCCCTGAGGCCATGGTTTCCCCTTGTCTCCCCTCAGCTCTGCCACCACCTCCCTCTGCAGAGCTGGAGCCCAGTTAGAGCCCAGACCACAGAGCCATTCCCACTTTCACCCGAGAGCTCTGACCCAAGCCCCGGAGGGAAGCCTCCTGCCTTATCCAGCCCTGTCACCACCAATTGGCCCCACCGAGGAGGCTCACCCAGGCCCTGGAGTTGGTGGGACAGAAGTCTGGGGGTTGGTCAGAAAGACATGTGGTCACAAAATAGGGAACAGGATGGCCCTGAATAAAGTCATGGTGGAAAGATAGCCAAAGAAGTGAATTCCAGAGAAGCTTCCAGGCTAAATGACCACTGTTGGATGTTGGCATGGAATGAGGGCAAAGGGAAGCTGGCCCCTGGTCTCAGATTGGGCGGCCTGGGGTGAGCGCTGCAGGAGGTTAGCTGAGGTCAGACACAAACAGGAAGATAAACTGAAAAATTCTCAAATCAGGAAGCTGCGGTGCCCTGGGCAGGGACACGGAGGAGAAGGGAGGAGGTGGTAAGGCAGGGAGGGAGGGAGGAAAGGGGACCAGGAAGGAATGAGGCAGAGAAGACCCAGTGCAGCCACTGCCACCTGAGTGTCCCTGGGCAAGTCCCTCTGCCTCTCTGGGCCTCAGTTTCCCCAGCTGAGCACGTGGGTGCTGCTTCCTTCCCCTGGGCTTGGGAGGGTGGCTGTTCGGGGGGAAATGTGCCCGCAGAGCCTGCTGGGGGACTGTGAGCCCTGTGCCCAGGGCAGGAAGCTGGGCAACAACAGGAGGGCCTTCTCCAATGCTCAAGTGCCCTCAGGATGCTGTCACCTGCTGTCTGTCAGCTCAGCATCTTCAAGGGTCCGTGTTCTGGTGCTGGGAGGGCAGAGTGTGAGGTGGTGGGTGTTGGGTCCATGCACAGCCAGGCAAACACATGATGGAGACATGAGGGTCAGAGTGTCAGAGCAGAGAAACTCAGACTCAGCTGGACAATGTTGCGGGGGATGGGCCTGGACCCCAGCCTCAGGGAAGGGGTTTACATACAGGCTGTTGTGTTACCACCCTCCAGACACATACAATACACCTGCATATACATGCCTGCATCCTAATGTGTGTGTTTGTGCATGCAACATACAACATATCCATGCACAATATAAACACAAGCACACATGCATCACACACACATTCTGAACAAATCTTCACTCTCCCAATGCACAAGGTATTATTCCAGGCTTCCAGTTACTCCGAGGCCAACCTATAGAAGCTACAGCAGGCTGAGGACCCCACAGGGGACATGAGGTTCCCCCAACCCCCCCCCCCACCTACCCCCCTCCACACACACACATTCTTCCCATGCGGTGAGCATCAGTAAGCAAATCCCTAAGCAGAGCTGCAGCTCCAGCCAGGGCCTCTGCAGCTCCCTGACATCTGTCTCACCTTCCTGGCTGTTTCCTTGCAGTGTCGTGCAGAGCCCAAGCCTGGAGACCTGATTGAGATTTCCCACATCAGCTCCTCGCACTGGGCCCTCTATGTGGGCGATGGTTATGTGATCCACCTGGCTCCCCCAGGTAAGGGGGGTTGAAAGTGTAAGTCTCCAATTATTTGTTAACAGGATGAGAACAATTCAACACCAAATGCCACCCTGGAAACCAGTATTGGTTCTCCCTGAGCTGTGCTTGGGTTCCCCCTACATCCAAGTCCTTTGGAGGCATCTCAGTGACCCCTCAGGTCCTGACCCAGCAGGAAAAGAGGTCCGTGGGCCTCAGTGAAGATGGGCTGTGTCAGTATTCGGAGCTTGCCAGCTCCATGCCCTTTAGCTGGACATGCAGACAGATTTCTCTAAACCAGCAGCGTCTCTGGGTGTCCACAGTCTCATAAAGGAGAAGGATCAATGACGGTAGATGATCAACTAGACGATGTCCGTTCATATCATGGAGCACAATAGAGCCACTGACCATCAGAATAGTCATTAGATTGAAAAGTATTCACAGCTCATTATGTAAAACTAGTGGCCTGGTGCATGAAATTCGTGCATGGGGGAGGGGTGTTCCTCAGCCCAGCCTGCACCCTCTCCAATCTGGGATCCCTCAAAGGATGTTTTACTGCCGGTTTACAGGGATCAGGCCTAAAACAGCAGTTGGACATCTCTCTCGCAATCCGGGACTGTTGGCCCCTAACCACTCACCTGCCTGCCTCCCTGATTGCTCCTAACCACTCTGCCTGCTGGCCTGCTCGCCCCCAACCACCCCCCACTGCTGGCCTGCTTGCCCCCAACTGCCCTTACTGCCGGCCTGCTCGCCCCCAACCACCCCCCACTGCTGGCCTGCTTGCCCCCAACTGCCCTTACTGCTGGCATGCACACCCCCACCTTTCCTCCCCACTGGCCTGCTTGCCCCCAACTGCCCCCCTGCTGGCCTGCTCACTCCAGACTCCCCCCCGCACCTGCTGTCCTGATCACTTCCAACTAACCCCCACTGATGGCCTGCTTGCCCCCAACTGGCCCCCCCGGTGGTCTGCTTACCCCCAACAGCCCCACCCCCCACCAGCCTGATCACCCACAACTGCCCTCCCCTCTTGGCCTCTAACTATCTCTACCTCAGCCCTGCCACCATGGCTCTGTCCAGAAGAACGTCCAAAAGGTCTCCTGGAAGGTCTCCCAGTCTAATTAGCATATTACCCTTTAATTAGTATAGATAGAGCCTGGTGCATGGGTGGGGGCCAGCTGGTTTGCCCTGAAGGGTGTCCCGGATCAGGGTGGGGATTCCCTTGGGGCGTAGAGCGGCCTGGGTGAGGGGCCTGTGATGGTTTGCAGGCCAGCCACGCTCCCATGGGGTGAGGGTACACGATGGGGTGTGTGGCCAGCCTGGGTGAGGGGCTGATGGCTGTTTTCAGGCTGGCCACACCCTCTTCAGGGTAGGGGTCCCCACTGGGGTGACTGGCCAGCCTGGGTGAGGGGCTGAGGGCCGTGTTCAGGCTGGCCACACCCCCTTCAGGATGGGGGGGGAGGTCCCACTGGGGTGCCTGGCCAGCCTGGGTGAGGGGCTGAGGGCTGTTTTCAGGCAGGCCACACCCCCTTCAGGGTGGGTGTCTCCACGGGGGTGCCTGGCCAGCCTGGTGAGGGGCTGATGGCGTTTGCAGGCTGGCCACAGCCCCAGGCAAGCCAGGCTCCCAGACCCTCCTTGAGCAGAGTCCACAGTGGCTGGAAGCAGGTATCTGGGATTTATTTGTCTTCTATACTTGAAACATTTTAGCCTTGAGTGGAGCCCACAGCCAGCCAGGGCAGGCAGGAAGCTTGGCTTCCTCCATTGGCAGGGGCAACCCAAGCCTCCTGTTCGCTCCAGCTCCGTGGCCACCACCATCTTGGTTGGGTTTATTTGCATACTCGCTCCTGATTGGTTGGTGGGCATGACTTGTGGGCATAGCTTGTGAGTGTAGCAGAGGTATGGTCAATTTGCATGTTTCTTTTTTATTAGTTAAGATGAGTAAAATCCATGAATCCTCCAATCACATTAGTGAAGGGACAGGCACCAAAGCTCAATAGTGTGATCCCTGACCCTTCTTCCCTGTCTCATGTCTTCTCTCTCCCTCCCGGGCTTCCCCCTGCAGTCCCCGATACTCCTGTGTCTGATTCCAGGGGAGAACTCTGAGGCTGGCGCCCCCGCCGGCTTAGGGGAGGTGAAAAGGCAGCTCCTCGTGGAAGTGCTGGGAAGCTGCTCCTATAAGGTCAACAACCACTTGGACCACCTGTACAAACCACGGCCCATAAACGAGATGATCAGATCTGGGAAGGAGATGCTTGGTATGGAAATGGAGTACAGTGATCTGAGCAGGAACTATGAGCACTTTGTCACGGATCTGAGATACGGCAAGGCCCACAGCCGGAAGGTAAGGCCCTTCTGGAGAGCTCCCTTTCCCTTCTGGAGGTCTGCTTAGGGTGGGGGTGACAGAGATGACTACCCAGAAGATAAAAATACCACAAAGGATGCAAATATATGCTCCCTGCCTCCTGCTGACTGGGAGTCAGGATGTCTGAGATCAAATGTCAGGTCTGTTCCTGATCCACTCAGGGCCTTTGAACAGGTCACTTCCTTGTGGCCTCAGGTTCCCCAAGTACAGAAGGAGGGATGTTGGAGGACCTCTGGGGCTATGGCCACCTCTGTCCCTTTAGGATTCTTTGCATCTAAGGCCCACCCTAAAGGCAGCTCCTGATGCCCTGTGTGCTGTCAGGGAAGTCTGGGCCAAACCGGGACCATGACAGGTCTCCTAAGGCCCCAGAGAGCCCTCGGGCAAGAGATGCTCAAGGTCAGTGGCCCATGTAAGAGCTTAAGAACATTATTATGAAAGATCTGGAAACAGATTTAACCCATCCCCTTGCCTCTCTTCTAAGTTCATTGTCCCAAATACACAGCCAGTAAGAGGCAGAAGCAGGATTCAATGCCCAGTGCTCCTGGCTTTTTCTGCTGAACCACAGCACCTCCAGGGCTCACAGCTTCTGTGATTGGGTGATGGGCAGCCTGGATGGAGGAGATGAGGGGAGGAGGAGCAGGTTTGAGAGGGAAACTAAGGATTTGATGCTCAGGTGGAGTGTTGAGGTGACGATTAGACATCCAGGTGGACCTGTTGAGTAGCAGCTGAATCTGTGAGTCTGGTGTTCAGGGTGAGGTGAAGCTGGAGATAGAAGTTTCCAGGCTGCACTTGGGAACAGTACACAGAGCAGAGTAATGCCTGAGGCCATGGTTCACCACCCTCTCCCCTTAGCTCTGCCACCACCTCCCTCTGCAGAGCTGGAGCCCAGGTAGAGCCCAGACCACAGAGCCATTCCCACTTTCACCCCCAGAGCTCTGGCCCCAAGAGCCCAGGCAGGAAGCCCCTTCCCAACCTATCCTGGTCATGGCCAAATAGCCCCACCAAGGCAGCTCACACAGGCCCCAGAGTGGGTAGGGCAGAAGTCTTGGGGTGGGTCTGTAAAACATGGGTCACATAATCAAGTATAACATGGCCCTGAATAAAGTCATGGGGGAAAGATGAACAAAGGAGTGAATTCCAGAGAAGCTTCCAGGCTAAGTGACCTCTGTTGGATGTTGGCATGGAATGAGGGCAAAGGGAAGCTGGCCCCTGGTCTCAGATTGGGCGGCCTGGGGTGAGCACTGCAGGAGGTTTGCTGAGGTCAGACACAAACAGTAAGAAAGGATAAAAAATTCACTTTTCAAGATGTGGTGCCCTGGGCAGGGACACTGAGGAGCAGGGAGGAGGTGGTAAGGCAGGCAGGGAGGGAGGGAGGAAAGGGGACCAGGAAGGGTCGGGGCAGAGATGGCCCAGTGCAGCCACTGCCAGCTGAGTGTCCCTGGGCAAGTCCCTCCACCTCTCTGGGCCTCAGTTTCCCCAGCTGAGCACGTGGGTGCTGCTTCCTTCCCCTGGGCTTGGGAGGGTGGCAGTTATGGGGGAAATGTGCCCGCAGAGCCTGCTGGGGCACTCTGAGCCCTGTGCCCAGGGCAGGAAGCTGGGCAACAACAGGAGGGCCTTCTCCAATGCTCAGGTGCCCTCAGGGTGCTGTCACCTGCTGTCTGTCAGCTCAGCATCCTCAAGGGTCTGTGTTCCGGGGCTGGGAGGGCAGAGTGTGAGGTGGTGGGTGTTGGGTCTGTGCACAGCCAGGCAAACACATGATGGAGACATGAGGGTCAGTGTGTGACAGCAGAGAAGCTCAGACTCAACTGGACAATATTGCGGGGGATGGACCTGGGCCCCAGCCTCAGGGAAGGGTGTTTACATACAGGCTATTGGGGTATCACCTCCGGACACATACACAGAACACCTGCATATGCAAGTCTGCATGCTAGTGTGAGTGTATGTACATGCAACACACAACATATCCATGCACAATACACACAGACACACATGCATCACACACACATTCTGAACAAATCTTCACTCTCCCAATGCACAAGGTATCATTCCAGGGTTCCAGTTACTCAGAGGCCAGCCTATAGAAGCTACAGCAGGCTGAGGACCCCACAGGGAACATGAGTTTCCCCCCGCCTCTCCACCCGTCCCCATCCCACACACACCCATTCTTCCCATGGGATGAGCATCAGTAAGCAAATCCCCAGGCAGAACTGCAGCTCCCAGCCCGGGCGTCTGCAGCTCCCTGAAATCTGTCTCACCTTCCTGGCTGTTTCCTTGCAGTTTCATGTAGAGCCCAACCCTGGAGACCTGATTGAGATTTCCCGCATCGGCCCCTCGCACTGGGCCCTCTATGTGGGCGATGGTGATGTGATCCACCTGGCTCCCCCAGGTAAGGGGGGTTGAGAGTGTAACTATCCAGAGATTTGTTTACATGATGAGAAAAATTTAAGGCCAAATGCCACCCTGGGACCCAGTGTTAGTTTCTCCCTGAGCTGTGCTTGGGGTCCCCCTACACCCATGTCCCTTGGGGACATCTCAGTGGCCCCTCAGGTCCTGACCCAGCACGGAAAGAGATTCCAGGGCCTCAGGGAAACTGGGCTGGGGCTGCATTGGACACTCTCCAGCTCCGGCCCCTTAGCTGGACATGCAGACAGATTTCCCTAAACCAGCAGCGTCTCTGGGTGTCCACAGTCTCATAAAGGAGAAGGAAGGATCAGTGATGGTGGATGATCAACTAGACGATGTCCGTTCATATCATGCAGCGCAATAGCAGCCACTGACCATCAGAATGTTCATTAGATTGAAAAGGTATTCACAGCTCATTTAGTAAAAAGATAAAATCCGTGAATCCTCCAATCACATTGGTGAAGGGACAGACAGCAAAGCTCAATAGTGTCATCCCCTGGCCCTTCTTCCCTGTCTTGTCTTCTCTCTCCCTCCCTGGCCTCCCCTGCAGTTCCTGATACTCCTGTGTCTGATTCCAGAGAACTCTGAGGCTGGATCCCCCACCGGCTTAGGGGAGGTGAAAAGGCAGCTCCTGGTGGACGTGGTGGGAAACTGCTTCTATAAGGTCAACAACCACTTGGACCACCTGTACAAACCACGGCCCATAGAGGAGATGCTCAGTTCTGGGAAGGAGATGGTTGGTAAGGAGATGGAGTACAGTGACCTGAGCAGGAACTGTGAGCACTTTGTCACCGATCTGAGATACGGCAAGGCCCGCAGCCGGCAGGTAATGTCGTCTGTGGGTGCTCCCTCTCCCTTCTGGAAGTCTGCTTGGGGTTGTGGTGACAGCGCTGTGCATCCCGAATAAAAATTTAACTCAAATGATACAAAATTGTGCTCTCTGCTCCCAGCTCCCTGCTGGCTGGGAGTTAGGATGTCTGAGATCAAATCTCAAGACTATTCCTGATCCACTCAGGGTCTTTGAACAGGTCACTTCCTCTCTGGCCTCAGTTTCCCCGTGTGCACAAGGAGGGATGTTTGGAGGACCTCTGGGGTCAGGCCACCTCTGTCCCTTTAGGATCCTTCACCTCTAAGACCCACCCTAAAGGCAGCTCCTGGTGCCCTGTGTGCTGTCAGGGCCAACCTGGGACCATGACAGGTCTGCTAAGGCCCCAGAGAGCCCTCGGGCAAGAGATGCTCAAGGTCTGTGGCCCATGTAAGAGCTCAAGAACATGTTATGTAAGGTCTGGGCACATCCTACCGCTCTCCTCTTTCCCTCTTAGCAAAGCACAGCTAGTGAGAGGCAGCAGCAGGATTCAATGCCCAGTGCTCCCGGCTCTTTCTGCTGAACCACAGCACCTCCAGGGCTCACAGTCCCTGTGACTGGGTGACGGGCAGCCTGGATGGAGGAGATGAGGGGAGGAGGGGCAGGTTTGGGAGGGAAATTAAGGATTTGATAGTCATGTGGGGTGTTGAGGTGACCAGTTAGACAGCCAGGTGGACCTGTTGAGTAGCACTTGGACGTGTGAGTCTGGAGTTCAGATATGAGGTGGGGCTGGACATAGAAGTTTCCAGGCTGCACTGGGAACAGTACACAGAGCACAGTGATCCCTGAGGCCATGGTTTCCCATCGTCTCCCCTCAGCGCTGCCACCACCTCCCTCTGCAGAGCTGGAGCCCAGACCACAGAGCCATTCCCACTTTCACCCCCAGAGCTCTGGCCCCAGGAGCCCAGGCAGGAAGCCCCCTCCCCTAACCCCCCTGTCAGGACCAATGGCCCCACCATGGAGGTTCACCCAGGCCCTGGAGTGGGTGGGACAGAAGTCTGGGGGTTGGTCAGAAAGACATGTGGTCATATAATCGGGAACAGGATGACCCTGAATAAAGTCATGGGGGAAAGATGAACAAAGAAGTGAATTCCAGAGAAGCTTCCAGGCTAAATGACCACTGTTGGATGTTGGCATGGAGAGGGTAAAGGGAAGCTGGCCCCTGGTCTCAGATTGGGCGGCCTGGGGTGAGCACTGCAGGAGGTTAGCTGAGGTCAGACACAAACAGGAAGAAAAAATGAAAAATTCTCAAATCAGGAAGCTGTGGTGCCCTGGGCAGGGACACTGAGGAGCAGGGAGGAGGTGGTAAGGCAGGCAGGCAGGGATGGAGGAAAGGGACCAGGAAGGGTCAGGGCAGAGAAGACCCAGTGCAGCCACTGCCAGCTGAGTGTCCCTGGGCAAGTCCCTCCACCTCTCTGATCCTCCGTTTCCCCAGCTGAGCACATGGGTGCTCCTTCCTTCCCCTGGGCTTGGGAGGGTGGCAGTTATGGGGGAAATGTGCCCACAGAGCCTGCTGGGGGACTGTGAGCCCTGTGCCCAGGGCAGGAAGCTGGGTAACAACAGGAGGGCCTTCTCCAATGCTCAGGTGCCCTCAGGGTGCTGTCACCTGCTCTCTGTCAGCTCAGCATCCTCAAGGGTCCGTGTTCCGGGTCTGGGAGGGCAGAGTGTGAGGTGGTGGGTGTTGGGGCCATGCACAGCCAGGACAAACACATGATGGAGACGTGAGGGTCAGTGTGTGAGAGCAGAGAAGCTCAGACTCACCCTGACAGTGTTGTGTGGGATGGACCTGGACCATAGCCTCAGGGAAGGGGGTTACATACAGGCTGTTGTGTTACCACCCTCCAGAGATATACACAGTCCACCTGCATATGCATGTCTGCATCCTAGTGTGTGTGCATGTAAACACACACACAACATATCCATGTAGATTACACACATACACACATGCATATCACACACTTTCTGGATAAATCTTCACTTTCTCAAAGCACAAGGTATTTTTTCCGGGTTTCCAGTTACTCACAGGGAAACCTCTGGAACTACAGCAGGTTGAGTACCTCACAAGGAACCTGAGTCCCACCCTCCCCAGCCCCCCCTCCCCCAGCAGCGCGCGCGCGTGCACACACACACACAGACACACACTCACACACACCCCCTTCCCACGGGGTGAGCATCAGTAAGCAAATCCCCAGTCGGAGCTGCAGCTCCCTGACATCTGTCTCACTCTCCTGGCTGTTTCCTTGCAGTTTCGTGCAAAGCCCAAGCCTGGAGACCTGATTGAGATTTCCCACATCGGCTCCTCGCACTGGGCCCTCTATGTTGGCGATGGTGATGTGGTCCACCTGGCTCCCCCAGGTAAGGAGGGTTGCAAGGGGGGTTGAAACTCTCTAAAGATTTGTTTACATGATGAGAACAACTGAAAGCCAAATGCCATCCTGGAACTCTCATTGGTTTCTCCCTGGGCAGGGCTTGTGCTCGCTGTACATCTGTGTCCGTTGGGGGCATCTCAGTGGTCCCTCGGGTCCTGACCCAGCAGGGAAAGAGGTCCCTGGGCCACAGGGAAGCCACTGCGCCCGCACTGGATGCTCTCCAGCTCCGGCCCGTTAGCTGGGCGCGCAGACAGATTTCCCTAAACCAGCAGCGTCTCTGGGGTCCCGCTCTCAGGAAGGGACTGCCTCTCAGCGCTGTGTCCTGTTGCTCAGAGGATGTCACAGAACAGGGCGTCCTGAGAGGGTTTCCTGAACACCCTCCATGGAGCAGCTCTCCCAGGTCCCACATCACAGAGAGTCTCACACAGACGCACACGAGCACCTGGAACCTGGATGGACCGCAGGGACAGCAGAAGCAGGATGACAGCCGGTCAGAGGAGCAGGCAGGCCCCACACTGTGTATCGTCCCTGAGAGAAAGGTGCTGGGATGAGACCGCGGGCTGGGAGCACAGGGGCTGGGGCCCTGCAGAGCAATGGCACCCACACCTCGGACAGCAAGCGTTTGCATTCTCGCTGGACAGAAACCGTCTCACGATCAGAAGAATCTGCTTGTCACTGACCAGGTTCTGTACGCTGTCACCTACACTGACAGAGTGGAAAACTGTCAGAATGGATGGCAAATAGTAAGCGAAACCCACCTAATGCAGACGGCACTTAGGAGGCTGGGAACAGGGAGCGTGAGTGTGAGGACCGGGTCCTGCTGTGTGAGTGCAGGTGGTGTTTCCTCAAGGACAGGTGCTGAGTGCAGCCTCAGCCTCAAGACTCAGCACATACAGGGAGCCTGCTGGTTCGCGTGCTCCTTAGCTCCCTCCTCTTAGAGAGCAAAACCTGGGCTCCAGGTCAATGGGATTTGGACGCTACCAGCTGGAAGCACTGTGTGGACTCTCCATGTGGCCAGAGCTGCCAGAAAAGCCTGATGATGCTTCAGGGTCCAATATCGGTTGCTGAACGGAGATGAAAGTGTTTACCATGACATTCAGAAGGAGAATAAGTGAGGGAATATATGAAATTTGCACAGCAGAGTCTGAAACACAGTGGGAGTAGAACAACTTTGATCTCTTTCTGAAACACACAAGTGCAAAGATGAACAAATACAATTTACTACCATTGTTTACAGTGGATAAGCTATGGACCAGCCAATACTAGGGACTGGTCAACTAGATGGTGTCCATTCATATAATGGAACACAGTGGCAGCCACTGACCATCACAACATTGATTAACATGAAAAGTATTACAACTTGTTAAGGAAAAGAGCAGAATCACTGAATCCTCCAATTACATTGGTGAAGGGACAGGCACCAAGGCTCAATAATGTCATCCCCTGGCCCTTCTTCCCTGTCTTGTGTCTTCTCTCTCCCTCCCTGGCCCCCCCTGCAGTTCCTGATACTCCTGTGTCTGATTCCAGGGGAGAAGTCTGAGGCTGGCGCCCCCACCGGCTTAGGGGTGGTGAAAAGGCAGCTCCTGGTGGACGTGGTGGGAAGCTGCTCCTATGAGGTCAACAACCACTTGGACCACCTGTACAAACCACGGCCCATAGAGGAGATGCTCATATCTGGGATTGTGATGGTTGGGAAGGAGATGGAGTACAGTGATCTGAGCAGGAACTGTGAGCACTTTGTCACCGATCTGAGATACGGCAAGGCCCGCAGCCGGCAGGTAAGGCCCTCCCTGGGGGGCTCCCTCTCCCTTCCGGTGGTCTGCCTGTTGTGGGGGTGACAGACCTCACTACCCAGAAGAAAAATTACCCTGAATGATGCAAACATGGGCTCTGGGGTTCCCCTGGCTGGGAGTCATATCTGAGAGAATAACGTAGGTCTTCTTCTAATCCGCTCAGATTCTTTTGACAGGGCACTTCCTCCCTGGGCCTCAGTGTCGCCATGTGAACAACTGGGTTCTGCCTCCTTCCCTATCCGCCCAAATTAATCTAAGCTCTCAGCTCAGCTTTAACCCCTTCCTCCTTGCCGTTTTAGCAACACAAGCTACTAACACAAACCCAGTGGTCCCTGCTCTTTCTGCTGAACCACAGCACCTCAGGGCGGGAGGACCAGTGATTGGGTTATCGGTGTCCTTAGATATAGAGGAACGACAGGAAGTAGAGCAGGTGGCAGATAGAAATAAGGATTTCTTGCTCAGATGGGGGTTTGAGGTGACCCGTTAGACATCCAGGTAGAGTTGTTGAGTAGCAGTTGGACAAGCGAGTCTGCTGTTCAGGGCTGAGGTGGGGCTGGAGATAGAAGTTTCCAGGCTGCTCTTGGGAACAGTACACAGAGCACAGTGATCCCTGAGGCCATGGCTTCCCATTGTCTCCCCTCAGCTCTGCCACCACCTCCCTCTGCAGAGCTGGAGCCCAGGGAGAGCCAAGACCACAGAGCCATTCCCACTTTCACCCCCAGAGCTCTGGCCCCAGGAGCCCTGCCAGGAAGCCCCCTACCCTACCCACCCCCATCAGGACCAATGGCCCCACCCAGGAGGCTCACACAGGCCCTGGAGTGGGTGGGACAGAAGTCTGGGGGTTGGTCAGGAAATCGTGAGGTCACATAATCAGGAACAGGATGGCCCTGAATAAAGTCATGAGCAAAAGATGAACAAAGAAGTGAATTCCAGAGGAGCTTCCAGGCTAAGTGACCACTGTTGGATGTTGGCATGGAATGAGGGCAAAGGGAAGCTGGCCCTGGTCTCAGATTGGGCGGCCTGGGGTGAGCGCTGCAGGAGGTTAGCTGAGGTCAGACACAAACAGGAAGATAAACTGAAAAATTCTCAGATCAGGAAGCTGTGGTGCCCTGGGCAGGGACACTGAGGAGCAGGGAGGAGGTGGTAAGGCAGGAGGGAGGGAGGGAGGAAAGGGGACCAGGAAGGGCCGGGGCAGAGAAGACCCAGTGCAGCCACTGCCACCTGAGTGTCCCTGGGCAAGTCCCTCTGCCTCTCTGGGCCTCAGTTTCCCCAGCTGAGCACGTGGGTGCTGCTTCCTTCCCCTGGGCTTGGGAGGGTGGCAGTTATGGGGGAAATGTGCCCGCAGAGCCTGCTGGGGGACTGTGAGCCCTGTGCCCAGGGCAGGAAGCTGGGCAACAACAGGAGGGCCTTCTCCAATGCTCAGGTGCCCTCAGGGTGCTGTCACCTGCTGTCTGTCAGCTCAGCATCTTCAAGGGTCCGTGTTCTGGGGCTGGGAGGGCAGAGTGTGAGGTGGTGGGTGTTGGGGCCATGCACAGCCAGGCAAACACAGGATGGAGACATGAGGGTCAGAGTGTGAGAGCAGAGAAGCTCAGACTCATCAGAACAATGTTGTGTGGGATGGGCCTGGGCCCCAGCCTCAGGGAAGGGGGTTACATACAGGCTGTTGTATTCCCACACTCCAGACACACACACAGTCCACCTGCATATGCGTGTCTGCTTCCTCCTGTGTACATGTACATGCAATATACAACATATCCATGCACAATATACGCAAACACACCCATGCCTTGCACACAGATTCTGAACAAATCTTCTCTCTCCCAATTCACAAGGTCATTTTTCCAGGCTTCTAGTTACTCACAGGGCAACCTGTAGAAGCTACAGCAGGCTCAAGATGTCACAGGGGAATAGATTCCTCCACACACACACACATTCTTCCCATGGGGTGAGCATCAGTAAGCAAATCCCCAGGCGGAGCTGCTGCTCCCAGCCCGGGCCTCTGTAGCTCCCTGACATCTGTTTCACCTTCCTGGCTGTTTTCTTGCAGTTTCGTGAAGAGCCCAACCCTGGAGACCTGATTCAGATTTTTCGATTTTACAACTCACACTGGGCGCTCTATGTGGGCGATGGTGATGTGATCCACCTGGCTCCCCCAGGTAAGAGGGCTGAAAGTATAACTTCCAGAGATTTGTTAACATGATGAGAACAATTCAAAGCCAAATGCCACCCTGGAACCCGTGTTGGTTTCTCCCTGGGCAGGGCTTGTGCTCACTGCACATCCCTGTCCCTTGGGGGCATCTGAGTGGTCCCTCAGGTCCAGGCACAGCAGGGAAAGTGGGCCGTGGGCCCTGGAAAACATGGGCTTCATCACCATTTGCAGCTCCCCAGCTCCATGCCCTTCAGCTGGGCACGCAGAGAGATTAATCCAGCATCGTATCTTGGTGTCCAGGTCTCATAAAGGAGAAGTATCAGTGAAGGTAGATTGGTCAACCAGATAATGTCCATTCATACAATGGAGCATAATAGCAGCTTCTGGCCTTCAAAATATTCATTAGCTTGAAAAATTATTCATAGCTTGAAAAATCATTAAATAAATCAGATTGGTGAAGGGACAGGCACCAAGGCTCAATAGTGTAATCGCTTGGCCCTTCTTCCCTGTCTTGTGTCTTCTCTCTTCCTCCCTGGCCTCCCCCTGCAGTCCCCGATACTCCTGTGTCTGATTCCAGGGGAGAAGTCTGAGGCTGGCGCCCCCACCGGCTTAGGGGAGGTGAAAAGGCAGCTCCTTGTGGAAGTGGTCGGACACTGCTTCTATAAGGTCAACAACAACTTGGACCACCTGTACAAACCACGGCCCATAGAGGAGATGCTCAGATCTGGGAAGGAGATGGTCGGTAAGGAGATGGAGTACAGTGATCTGAGCAGGAACTGTGAGCACTTTGTCATGGATCTGAGATATGGCAAGGCCCGCAGCCGGCAGGTAAGGCCCTCTGTTGGGGGGCTCCCTCTACCTTCTGTGGGTTTACTAGCGATCATATCACAGAGCTGACTATCCTGAAGAAAAAATTACCCTGAATGATTCAAAATTATGCTTTCTGCTCCCTGCTGGCTGGGAGTTAGGATATCAAAGAACAAATCTTGGGTCTGTTCCTCATCCACTCAGGGTCTTCAGACAGGTCACTTCCTCTCTGGCCTCAGTTTCTCCATGTGCAGAAAGGGGGGATGTTGGAGGACCTCTGAGACTCTGGCCACCTCTGTCCCTTTAGGATCCTTTGTATCTGAGACCCACCCTAAAGGCAGCTCCTGATGCCCTGTGTGCTGTCAGGAAAGTCTGGGCCAACCCGGGACCATGACCGGTCTCCTAAGGCCCCAGAGAGCCCTCGGGCAAGAGATGCTGAAGGTCTGTGGCCCATGTAGGAGCTCGAGGACATGTTCTGTAAGGTCTGGGCACATCCTTACCGCTCTCCTCTTTCCCTCTTAGCAAAGCACAGCTAGTGAGAGGCGGCAGCAGGATTCAATGCCCAGTGCTCCCAGCTCTTTCCTCTGAACCACAGCACCTCCAGGGCTCACAGCCCTTGTGAGTGGGTGACAGGCAGCCTGGATGGAGGAGATGAGGGGAGGAGCAGGATTGGGAGGGAAATTAAGCATTTGATGCTCAGGTGGGGTGTTGAGGTGACCAGTTAGACATCCAGGTAGAGCTGTTGTGTAGCAGTTGGATGTGTGAGTCTGGAGTTCAGGGCTGAGGTGGGGCTGGAGATAGAAGTTTCCAGGCTGAACTTGGGAACAGTACACAGAGCACAGTGATTCCCCTGGTTTCCCATCCTCTCCCCGCAGCTCTGTCACTACCCTCTCTCTACAGCGGTGGAGCCCAGGTAGAGCCATTCCCACTTTCAGCCCCAGAGCTCTGGCCCCAGTAGCCCAGGCAGGAAGTACCCTCCCCTGTCCATCCCATTAAGGACCAAATGGCCCCACCATGGAGGCTCACACAGGCCCCGGAGTCGGGGGGACAGAAGTCTGGGGGTTGGTCAAGAAAACGTGGGGTCACATATTCGGGAACAGGATGGCCCTGAATAAAGTCATCGGGGAAAGATGAACAAAGAAGTGAATTCCAGAGAAGCTTCCAGGCTAAATGACCACTGTTGGATGTTGGCATGGATGAGGGCAAAGGGAAGCTGGCCCCTGGTCTCAGATTGGGCGGCCTGGGGTGAGCGCTGCAGGAGGTTAGCTGAGGTCAGACACAAACAGGAAGATAAACTGAAAAATTCTCAAATCAGGAAGCTGTGGTGCCCTGGGCAGGGACACGGAGGAGCAGGGAGGAGGTGGTAAGGCAGGCAGGGAGGGAGGGAGGGAGGAAAGGGGACCAGGAAGGGTCGGGGCAGAGAAGACCCAGGGCAGCCACTGCCAGCTGAGTGTCCCTGGGCAAGTCCCTCCACCTCTCTGATCCTCAGTTTCCCCAGCTGAGCACGTGGGTGCTGCTTCCTTCCCCTGGGCTTGGGAGGGTGGCAGAGTGTGAGGTGGTGGGTGTTGGGTCCATGCACAGCCAGGACAAACACATGATGGAGACATGAGGGTCAGTGTGTGAGAGCAGAGAAGCTCAGACTCACCTGGACAATGTTGTGGGGGATGGGCCTGGTCCCCAGCCTCAGGGAAGGGGGTTTACATACAGCAGCGGTTCTCAACCTGTGCGTCGCAACCCCTTTGTTGGTCGAACGACCCTTTCACAGGGGTCGCCTAAGACCATCCCTCATATCAGATATTTACATTACGATTCAGAACAGTAGCCACATTACATTTATGAAGTAGCAACGAAAATAATTTTACGGTTGGGTCACAACATGAGGAACTGTATTTAAAGGGCCAGAAGGTTGAGAACCACTGACATTCAGTCTGTTGTGTTACCACCCTCGAGAGACTCACACAATACACCTGCATATGCATGACTGCTTCCTAGTGTGTGTGCCTGTACACACAACACAAAACATGCCCATGTACAATACCCACAAACACACAGTACTGCACACACATTTTGGACAAATCTTCACTCTCCGATTGCACAAGGTCATTTTTCCAGGCTTCCAGTTACTCACAGGGTAACCTCTAGAACAGGGTTATGAATCCTAATGTAAATATATGATATGCAGATGGTCTTAAGCAACCCCTATGGAAGGGTCTTTCTACCGCCAAAGGGGTCGCGACCCACAGGTTGAGAACTGCTGCTCTAGAAGCTATAGCAGGCTGAGGACCTCACAGGGGACAAGAGTGCCCGCCCCCTCACCCCCGGGCCCCCCCCCATCCCCCCCCCCCCCCACACACACACACACGCTTCCCATGCGGTGAGCATCAGTAAGCAAATCCCCAGGCGGAGCTGCAGCTCCCAGCCCGGGCCTCTGCAGCTCCCTGTGATCTGTCTCACCTTCCTGGCTGTTTCCTTGCAGTTTCTTGAAGAGCCCAAGCCTGGAGACCTGATTGAGATTTCCCGCATCGGCTCCTCGCACTGGGCCCTCTATGTGGGCGATGGTGATGTGATCCACCTGGCTCCCCCAGGTAAGGGGGGTTGAAAGTGTAAGTCTCCAGAAATTTGTTTACATGATGAGAATAATTCAATGCCAAATGCCACTCTGGAAACAAGTGTTAGTTTCTCCATGAGCTGTGCTTGGGTTCCCCCTACATCCCTGTCCCTTGGGGGCATCTCAGTGACCCCTCAGGTCCTGACCCAGCTGGGAAAGAGGTCCATGGGCCCCAGGGAAGCTGGGCTGGGGCCGCATTAGACGCTCTCAAGCTCCGGCCCTTTAGCTGAGCGCGCAGACAGATTTCCCTAAACCAGCAGCATCTCTGGGGGTCCCGGTCTCATAAAGAAGAAGGATCAGTGAGAGTGGATGGTCAACTAGACGATGTCCGTTCATACAAGGGAGCACATTCGCAGCCACTGACCATCACAGATTTCATTAGATTGAAAAGTATTCACAGCTCATTATGTAAAATGAGTAAAATCCGTGAATCCTCCAATCACATTGGTGAAGGGACAGGCGCCAAGGCTCAATAGTGTGATCCCTGGCCCTTCTTCCCTGTCTCGTGTCTTCTCTCTCCCTCCCTGGCCTCCCCCTGCAGTTCCTGATACTCCTGTGTCTGATTCCAGAGGAGAACTCGGAGGCTGGTGCCCCCACTGGTTTAGGGGAGGTGAAAAGGCAGCCCCTCGTGGAAGTGGTGGGAAACTGCTTCTATAAGGTCAACAACCACTTGGACCACCTGTACAAACCACGGCCCATAGAGGAGATGCTCAGTGCTGGGATTGAGATGGTTGGTAAGGAGATGGAGTACAGTGATCTGAGCAGGAACTGTGAGCACTTTGTCACGGATCTGAGATACGGCAAGGCCCGCAGCCGGCAGGTAAGGCCCTCTCTGGGGGGCTGCCTCTCCCTTCTGGGGTTCTGCTTGGGGTGGGGATGAGAGGCCTGTGCATCCACATGAAAAAATTACCCCGAATGATGTAAAATTATGCTCTCTGCTTCCTGCTGGCTGGGAGTCAGGATGTCTGAGAAGAAATCGCTGGTCTGTTCCTGATCCACTCAGAGTCTTTGAACAGGTCACTTCCTCACTAGCCACAGTTTCCCCAAGTGCACAAGGAGGGGATGTTTGGAGGACCTCTGGGGTCAGGCCGCCTCTGTCCCTTTAGGATCCTTCGCCTCTTAAGACCCACCCTAAAGGCAGCTCATGATGCCCTGTGTGCTGTCAGGAAAGTCTGGGCCAACCCGGGACCATGACAGGCCTCCTAAGGCCCCAGAGAGCCCTCGGGCAAGAGATGCTCAAAGTCTGTGGCCCATGTAAGAGCTCGAGGACATGTTCTGTAAGGTCTGGGCACATCCTACTGCTCTCCTCTTTCCCTCTTAGCAAAGCACAGCTAGTGAGAGGCAGCAGCAGGATTCAATCCCCAGTGCTCCCGGCTCTTTCTGCTGAACCACAGCATCTCCAGGGCTCACAGCCCCTGTGAGTGGGTGACAGGCAGCCTGGATGGAGGAGATGAGGGGAGGAACCAGTTTGGAGGGGAAATTATGGATTTGATGCTCAGGTGGAGTGTTGAGGTGACCAGTTTGACATCCAGGTGGACCTGTTGAGTAACCTTTGAATGTGTGATTCTGCTGTTCATGTCTGAGGTGGGGCTGGAGATAGAAGTTTCCAGGCTGCACTTGGGAACAGTACACAGAGCACAGTGATCCCTGAGGCCTTGGTTTCCCGTCCTCTCCCCTCAGCTCTGCCACCACCTCCCTCTGCAGAGCTGGAGCCCAGGTAGAGCATGAACCACAGAGCCATTCCCACTTTCACCCCCAGAGCTCTGGCCCCAGGAGCTCACGTAGAAAGCCCCCTCCTCTGTAATCCCAGTCAGGACCAAATGGCCCCACCATGGAAGTTCACACTGGATAAGTAATTGTAGGAACAGAAGTCTGGGGGTTGGTCAGGAAAACATGGGGCAACATAATCAGGAACAGGATGGCCCTGAATGTAAGTACATGCAACACATAGCATATTCATGCACAGTAAATACATACACACATGTATTACACACACATTCTGGACAAATCGTTATACTCCCAATTCCAAGGTCATTTTTTCAAGTTTCTGTTACTCTCAGGGACACCTCTGGAAGCTATAGCAGGCTCAAGACCTCACAAGGGACTAGAGTCCTCCACACACACACACACACACACACACACACACATGCTTCCCATGGGCGAGCATCAGTAAGCAAATCCCCAGGCGGAGCTGCAGCTCCCAGCCCGGGCCTCAGCCGCTCCCTGACATCTGTTTCACCTTCCTGGCTGTTTCCTTGCAGTTTCGTGAAGAGCCCAAGCCTGGAGACCTGATTGTGATTTCCCGCATCGGGTCCTCGCACTGGGCCCTGTATGTGGGCGATGGTGATGTGATCCACCTGGCTCCCCCAGGTAAGGGGGGTGAAAGTGTAACTCTCCAGAGATTTGTTTACATGATGAGAACAATTCAAAGCCAAAGGCCACCCTGGGAACCCATGTGGATTCTCCCTGGGCAGGGCTTGTGCTCACTGTACATCCGTTTCCCTTGGGGGCATCTCAGTGGTCCCTCAGGTCCTGACCCAGCAGGGAAAGAGGTCCGTGGGCCCCAGGGAAGCGGGGCTGGGCCTGCACTGGACGCTCTCCAGCTGCGGCCCATTAGCTCGGCGCGCAGACAGATTTCCCTAAACCAGCAGCGTCTCTGGGGGTCCCGCTCTCAGGAAGGGACTGCCTCTCAGCGCTGTGTCCTGTTGCTCAGAGGATGTCACAGAACAGGGCGTCCTGAGAGGGTTTCCTGAACACCCTCCACGGAGCAGCTCTCCCAGGTCCCACATCACAGAGAGTCTCACACAGACGCACACGAGCACCTGGGACCTGGATGGACCGCAGGGACAGCAGAAGCAGGATGACAGCCGGTCAGAGGAGCAGACAGGCCCCACACTGTGTATCGTCCCTGAGAGAAAGGTGCTGGGATGAGACCGCGGGCTGGGAGCACAGGGGCTGGGGCCCTGCAGAGCAATGGCACCCACACCTCGGACAGCAAGTGTTTGTGGTCTCGCTAGACAGAAACCGTCTCACGATCAGAAGAATCTGTTTGTCACTGACCAGGTTCTGTACGCTGTCACCTACACTGACAGAGTGGAAAACGGTCAGAATGGATGGCAAATAGTAAGCGAAACCCATCTAATGCAGAGGGCACTTAGGAGGCTGGGAACAGGGAGTGTGAGTGTGAGGCCCGGGTCCTGCTGTGTGAGTGCAGGTGGTGGTTCCTCAAGGACGAGTGCTGAGTGCAGCCTCAGCCTGGAGTCTCAGCACATACAGGGAGCCCGCTGGTTCGCCTGCTCTACTTTTTTAAATTTTTTATTAAGTTATTACCATATGTGTCTTTATCCCCATGTTACCTCCCTCCCCCCCCCCACTCATGCCCTCAACCCCCTGTTTTCTGTGTCCATTGGTTAGGCCTATATGCTTGTATATAAGTCCTTTGGTTGATCTCTCCCCCCCCCACCCCCACCTTCCTCTGAGGTTTGACGGTCTGATCGATGCTTCTCTGTCTCTGGAGCTGTTTTTGTTCATCAGTTTATGTTGTTCATTATATTCCATAAATGAGTGAGATCATGTGGTATTTATCTTTCTCTGACTGACTGATTTCACTTAGCATAATGCTCTCCAGCTCCATCCATACTGTTGCAAATGGTAAGAATTCCTTCTTTTTTACAGCAGCGTAGTATTCCATTGTGTAGATGTATCACAGTTTTTTAATCCACTCACCTACTGATGGGCACTTAGGCTGTTTCCAAATCTTAGCTATGGTGAATTGTGCTGCTATGAACATAGGGGTGCATATATCCTTTCTAATTGGTGTTTCTAGTTTCTTGGGATATATTCTTAGAAGTGGGATCACAGGGTCAAATGGGAGTTCCATTTTTAGTTTTTTGAGGAAACTCCATACTGTCTTCCATAGTGGCTGCACCAGTCTGCATTCCCACCAGCAGTGCACGAGGGTACCTTTTTCTCCGCATCCTCGCCAGCACTTGTCGATTGTTGATTTGTTGATGATAGCCATTCTGACAGGTGTGAGATGGTACCGCATTGTCATTTTGATTTGCATCTCTCGGATGATTAGTGACTTTGAGCATGTTTTCATATGTCTTTTGGTCTTTCTTCTATCTTCTTTCGAAAAGTATCTATTTAGGTCCATTGCCCATTTTTTGATTGGGTTGTTTATCTTCCTTTTGTTAAGTTGTATGAGTTCCCTGTAAATGTTGGAGATTAAACCCTTATCGGTGATAACATTGGCAAATATGTTCTCCCATGAAGTGGGCTTTCTTGTTGTTTTGTTGATGGTTTCCTTTGCTGTGCAGAAGCTTTTTATTTTGATGTCGTCCCATTTGTTTATTTTCCCTTTAGTTTCCATTGCCCTAAGAGTAGTATCCTGCTCCTTAGTTCCCTCCTCTTAGAGAGCAAAGCCCGGCTCCAGGTCAATGGGATTTGGACGCCACCAGCTGGAAGCGCTGTGTGGACTCTCCATGTGGCCAGAGCTGCCAGAAAAGCCTGATGATGCCTCAGGGTCCAATATCGGTTGCTGAACGGAGATGAAAGTGTTTACCATGACATTCAGAAGGAGAATGAGTGAGGGAATATATGAAATTTGCACAGCAGAGTCTGAAACACAATGGGTCTAGAACAACTTTGATCTCTTTCTGAAACACACAAGTGCAAAGATGAACAAATACAATTTATTACCGTTGTTTACAATGGATAAGCTATGGACCAGCCCATAATAGGGACTTGGTCAACTAGATGATGTCCATTCATATAATGGGACACAGTGGCAGCCACTGACCATCACAACATTGATTAACATGAAATGTCTTCACAGCTCATTAAGAAAAAGAGCTAAATCATTGAATTCTCCAATCACGTTGGTGAAGGGACAGAACCATAGCTCAATAGTGTCATCCCCTGGCCCTTCTTCCCTGTCTTGTGTCCTCTCTCCCTCCCTGGCCTCCCCTGCAGTTCCTGATACTAGTGTTTCTGATTCCAGGGGAGAAGTCTGAGGCTGGCACCCCCACCGGCTTAGGGGAGGTAAAAAGGCAGCTCCTCATGGAAGTGGTGGGAAACTGCTCCTATAAGGTCATCAACCACTTGGACCACCTGTACAAACCAAAGCCCATAAAGGAGATGATCAGTTCTGGGAAGGAGATGGTTGGTAAGGAGATGGAGTACAGTGACCTGAGCAGGAACTGTGAGCACTTTGTCACCGATCTGAGATACGGCAAGGCCCACAGCCGGAAGGTAATGTCGTCTGTGGGTGCTCCCTCTCCCTCTGGAGGTCTGCTTGGAATGGGGTTAATGGGTCTGACTAGCCAGAAGAAAAATTACCCTGAACGATGCAAACATGGGCTCTTGGGGTTCCACTGGCTGGGAGTTAGGTGTTAAAAGCAAAATTCAGGTCTGCTTCTAATCCCCTCAGGGTTTTTGGACAGCACACTTTCTCTCTGGGCCTCAGTTTCCCATGTGCAGAAGGAGGGGATGTTTGGAGGACCTCTGGGGCTCTGGCCACCTCTATCCCTTTAGGATCCTTCGCCTCTAAGACCCACCGTAAAGGCAGCTCGTGATGCCCTGTGTGCTCTCAGGGAAAGTCTGGGCCAACACTGCACCATGGCACGTTGGCTAAGGCTCCAGGGAGCCCTCTAAGGAGAGATGCTCAAGGTCTGTGGCCTATGTAAGGGTTCAAGAAGGTTCTTATGAGAAGACGTTGTGCAGCCAATTCCAGCTGAGTGTTCTTGGGCAAGTCTCCCTATCTCTCTAATCCTCACTCCCTATGTGAAGAAATGGGTGCTTTCTCCTCCTCTACCCAACCCAATAATGTAAGATCTGGGTACAGCTTTAACCCCTTCCTCCTTGCCCTTTACCAACACAAGCGAGTAGGGATTCAAACCCCAGTGGTTCCCTGCTCTTCCTGCTGAACCACAGCACCTCCAGGGCTGGAGGCCCAGTGAGTGGGTCTTAGGGGTACCTAGATGGAGGAGAATAAGCGGGGGAGAAGCAGTTTGGGATAGAAATTAGGGATTTGATGCTCAGGTGGGGTGTTTGAGGTGATCAGTTAGATACCCAGGTAGCAGTTGGACGTGTCAGTGTGGAGTTCAGGGTTGAGGTGAGGCTAAAGATAGAAGTTTCCTAGAGGCACTTGGGAACAGTACACACAGCACAGTGGTCCCTGAGGCCATGCTTTCCCATCGTCTCCCCTCAGCTCGGCCACCACCTCCCTCTGCAGAGCTGGAGCCCAGGTAGAGCATGAGCAACAGAGCCATTCCCACTTTCACCCCCAGAGCTCTGGCCCCAGGAGCCCAGCCAGGAAGCCCCGTCCCCTATGAACCCCTGTCACCACCTAATGGCCCGACCATGGAGGCTCACACAGGCCCCGGAGTGGGTGGGACAGAAGTCTGGGGGTTGGTCAGGAAAACATGGGGTCACATAATTGGGAACAGGATGGCCCTGAATAATGTCATGGAGGAAAGATGAACAATGAAATGAATTCTCGAGAAGCTTCCAGGCTAAATGACCACTGTTGTATGTTGGCATGGAATGAAGGCAAAGGGAAGCTGGCCCCTGGTCTCAGATTGGGCGGCCTGGGGTGAGCGCTGCAGGAGGTTAGCTGAGGTCAGACACAAACAGGAAGATAAACTGAAAAATTCTCAAATCAGGAAGCTGCGGTGCCCTGGGCAGGGACACTGAGGAGCAGGGAGGAGGTGGTAAGGCAGGCAGGGATGGAGGAAAGGGACCAGGAAGGGTCGGGGCAGAGAAGACCCAGTGCAGCCACTGCCAGCTGAGTGTCCCTGGGCAAGTCCCTCCACCTCTCTGGGTCTCAGTTTCCCCAGCTGAACACGTGGGTGCTGCTTCCTTCCCCTGGGCTTGGGAGGGTGGCAGTTATGGGGGAAATGTGCCCGCAGAGCCTGCTGGGGCACTGTGAGCCCTGTGCCCAGGGCAGGAAGCTGGGCAACAACAGGAGGGCCTTCTCCAATGCTCAGGTGCCCTCGGGGTGCTGTCACCTGCTCTCTGTCAGCTCAGCATCTTCAAGGGTCTGTGTTCCGGGGCTGGGAGGGCAGAGTGTGAGGTGGTGGGTGTTGGGGCCATGCACAGCCAGGCAAACACAGGATGCAGACATGAGGGTCAGTGTGTGAGAGCAGAGAAGCTCAGACTCACCTGGACAATATTGCGCGGAATGGGCCTGGCCCCCAGCCTCAGGGAAGGGGTTTACATACAGGCTGTTGTGTTACCACCCTCCAGACACATACACAGTACACCTGCACATGTGTGTCTGCATCCTAGTGTGAGTGTATGTACATGAAACATACAACATATCCATGCACAATACACACAGACACACATACATTACACACACATTCTGTGCACATCATCACTCTCCCAATGCACAAGGACATTTTTCCAGGCTTCCAGTTACTCACAGGGCATCCTCTAGAACAGGGGTGGGCAAACTTTTTGACTTGAGGGCCACAATGGGTTCTTAAACTGGACCGGAGGGCCAGAACAAAAGCATGGATGGAGTGTTTGTGTGAACTAATACATGTTAACACTGCTGCTGGTGAAGGAGCGGAGGGGAGAGCAAGAGAACCCTCCGCTCTTTCGGCTCCGCGGGCCGGAAAGAACAGCCGAACGGGTCAGATCCAGCCCGCGGGCTGTAGTTTGCCCATGGCTGCTCTAGAAGCTACAGCAGGCTGAGGACCCCACAGGGGACTAGAGTCCTTCACACACACACACACACACACACACACACACGCACACACACGCACACACACACTCTTCCCATGGGATGAGCATCAACAAGCAAATCCCCAGGCAGAGCTGCAGCTCCCAGCCCGGGCCTCCGCAGCTCCCTGTGATCTGTCTCACTCTCCTGGCTGTTTCCTTGCAGTTTCGTGAAGAGCCCAACCCTGGAGACCTGATTGAGATTTCCCGCATCGGCCCCTCTCACTGGGCCCTCTATGTGGGCGATGGTGATGTGATCCACCTGGCTCCCCCAGGTAAGGGGGGTGAAAGTATAATTTTCCAGAGATTTGTAAACACGATGACAACAATTCAAAGCCAAATGCCACCCTGGGAACCCGTGTTGGTTTCTCCCTGGGCAGGGCTTGTGCTCACTGCACATCCGTTTCCCTTGGGGGCATCTCAGTGGTCCCTCGTGTCCTGACCCAGCTGGGAAAGAGGTCCGTGGGCCCCGGTGAAGTCGAGCTACGTCAGCATTGGGAGCTCTTCAGCTCCGTGCCCTTGTGCTGGGCGTGCGGAGAGATTTCATTAAAACAGCCGCGTCTCTGGGCCCCACAGTCTCAAAAAGAAGGATCAGTGACAGTGGATGGTCAGCTGGATGGTGTCCGTGCATACAAGGGAGCACAATGGCAGCCACTGACCATCAGAATGTTCATTACCTTGAAAAAGTATTCACAGCTCATTCAGTAAAAGATTAAAATCCGTGAATCCTCTAATCCAGCGGTTCTCAACCTGGGGGTCCCAAACAATGAAAATACATCCTGCGTATCACATATTTACATTACAATTCATAACAGTAGCAAAATTACAGTTTTTACGTAGCAACAAAAATAATGTTATGGTTGGGGGTCACCACAACATGAGGAACTGTATTAAAGGGTCGCAGCATTAGGAAGGTTGAGAACCGCTGCATCACATTGGTGAAGGGACAGACAGCAAAGCTCAATAGTGTCATCCCTGGCCCTTCTCCCCTGTCTTGTCTTCTCTCTCCCTCCCTGGCCTCCCCTGCAGTTCCTGATACTCCTGTGTCTGATTCCAGGGGAGAAGTCTGAGGCTGGCGCCCCCACCGGCTTAGGGGAGGTGAAAAGGCAGCTCCTGGTGGACGTGGTCGGACACTGCTTCTATAAGGTCAACAACCACTTGGACCACCTGTACAAACCACGGCCCCTAAAGGAGATGCTCAGATCTGGGAAGGAGATGCTTGGTAAGGAGATGGAGTACAGTGATCTGAGCAGGAACTGTGAGCGCTTTGTCACGGATCTGAGATACGGCAAGGCCCGCAGCCGGCAGGTAAGGCCCTCTCTAGGGGGGTCCTTCTCACTCCTAGACATCTGCTTGGGGAACCGGAGAAGAGAGGGCTTCGGATCCAGAAGAAAAACTTACCAGAAATGAGACAAAATTATGCTCCCTGCTCCTTGCTGGCTGGGAGTTAGGATGTCTGAGATCAGATCTCGGATCTGTTCCTGATCCACTCAGGGTCTTCGAACAGGTCCCTTCCTCTCTGGCCTCAGTTTCCCCATGTGCAGAAAGGGGGGATGTTGGAGGACCTCTGGGGCTCTGGCCACCTCTGTCCCTTTAGGGTCCTTCGCCTCTTAAGACCCACCCTAAAGGCAGCTCATGATGCCCTGTGTGCTGTCAGGAAAGTCTGGGCCAACCCGGGACCATGACAGGTCTCCTAAGGCCCCAGAGAGCCCTTGGGCAAGAGATGCTCAAGGTCTGTGGCCCATGTAAGAGCTCAAGGACATGTTCTGTAAGGTCTGGGCACATCCTTACCGCTCTCCTCTTTCCCTCTTAGCAAAGCACAGCTAGTAAGAGGCAGGAGCAGGATTCAATCCCCAGTGCTCCCTGCTCTTTCTGCTGAACCACAGCACCTCCAGGGCTCACAGCCCCTGTGAGTGGGTGACAGGCAGCCTGGAAGGAGGAGATGAGGGGAGGAGCAGGATTGGGAGGGAAATTAAGGATTTGATGCTCAGGTGGGGTGTTGAGGTGACCAGTTAGACATCCAGGTAGACCTGTTGAGTAGCAGTTGGACGTGTGAGTCTGGAGGTCAAGGCTGAGGAGGGGCTGGACATAGAAGTTTCCAGGCTGCACTGGGAATAGCACACAGAGCACAGTGATCCCTGAGGCCATGGCTTCCCATCCTCTCCCCTCAGCTCTGCCACCACCTCCCTCTGCAGAGCTGGAGCCCAGACCACAGAGCCATTTCCACTTTCACCCCCAGAGCTCTGGCCCCAGAAGCCCAGGCACCAAGCCACCTCCCCTATCTGTTCCCTTCAGGACCAATGGCCCCACCATGGAGGCTCACACAGGCCCTGGAGTGGGTGGGACAGAGGTCTGGGGGTTGGTCAGAAAGACATGTGGTCACATAATCAGGACCAGGATGGCCCTGAATAAAGTCATGGAGGAGAGATGAACAAAGTTGTGTATTTCAGAGAAGCTTCCAGGCTAAGAGACCACTGTTGGATGTTGGCATGGAGAGGGCAAAGGGAGCTGGCCCTGGTCTCAGATTGGGCGGCCTGGGGTGAGCACTGCAGGAGGTTAGCTGAGGTCAGACACAAACAGGAAGATAAACTGAAAAATTCTCAAATCAGGAAGCTGTGGTGCCCTGGGCAGGGACACTGAGGAGCAGGGAGGAGGTGATTAGCCAGGGAGGGAGGGAGGGAGGAAAGGGGACCAGGAAGGGTCGGGGCAGAGAAGACCCAGTGCAGCCACTGCCACCTGAGTGTCCCTGGGCAAGTCCCTCTACCTCTCTGATCCTCAGTTTCCCCAGCTGAGCACGTGGGTGCTGCTTCCTTCCCCTGGGCTTGGGAGGGTGGCAGTTATGGGGGAAATGTGCCCGCAGAGCCTGCTGGGGCACAGGGCAGGAAGCTGGGCAACAACAGGAGGGCCTTCTCCAGTTCTCAGGTGCCCTCAGGGTGCTGTCACCTGCTGTCTGTCAGCTCAGCTTCTTCAAGGGTCCGTGTTCCGGGTCTGGAAGGGCAGAGTGTGAGGTGGTGGGTGTTGGGGCCATGCACAGCCAGGACAAACACAGGATGCAGACATGAGGGTCAGTGTGTGAGAGCAGAGAAGCTCAGACTCACCTGGACAATCTTGCGGGGGATGGGCCTGGGCCCCAGCCTCAAGGAAGGGGGTTAACATACAGCCTGTTGTGTTAATACTCTCCAGACACATACACAGTACACCTGCATATGCATGTCTGCATCCTAGTGTGAGTGTATGTACATGCAACACACAACATATCCATGCACAATACACACAGACACACATACATTACACACACGTTCTGTACACATCTTCACTCTCCCAATGCACAAGGACATTTTTACACACTTCCAGTTACTCACGGGGCAACCTCTAGATGCTACAGCAGGCTGCGGACCTCACAGGGGAAATGAGTTCCCCAAACACACACACTCTTCCCATGGGGTGGGCATCAGTAAGCAAATCCCTAGGTGGAGTGGCAGCTCCAGTCCGGGCCTCAGCAGCTCCCTGTGATCTGTCTCACTTTCCTGGCTGTTTTCTTGCAGTTTTGTGCAGAGCCCAAGCCTGGAGACCTGATTGAGATTTCCCGCATCGGCTCCTCGCACTGGGCCCTCTATGTGGGCAATGGTTATGTGATCCACCTGGCTCCCCCAGGTAAGCGGTATTTAAAGTGTAACTTTCCAGGTATTTTTTAACATGATGAGAACAATTCAAAGCCAAATGCCACCCTGGGAACCCATGTTGGTTTCTCCCTGGGCAGGGCTTGTGCTCACTGTACATCCGTGTCCCTTGGGGGCATCTCAGTGGTCCCTCAGGTCCTGACCCAGCAGGGAAAGAGGCCCATGGGCCCCAGGGAAGCCGGGCTGCTCCCGCATTGGACGCTCTCCAGCTCCGGCCCGTTAGCTGGGCGCGCAGACAGATTTCCCTAAACCAGCAGCGTCTCTGGGGGTCCCGCTCTCAGGAAGGGACTGCCTCTCAGCGCTGTGTCCTGTTGCTCAGAGGATGTCACAGAACAGGGCGTCCTGAGAGGGTTTCCTGAACACCCTCCACGGAGCAGCTCTCCCAGGTCCCACATCACAGAGAGTCAGTCTCACACAGACGCACATGAGCACCTGGAACCTGGATGGACCGCAGGGACAGCAGAAGCAGGATGACAGCCGGTCAGAGGAGCAGACAGGCCCCACACTGTGTATCGTCCCTGAGAGAAAGGTGCTGGGGTGAGACCGCAGGCTGGGAGCACAGGGGCTGGGGGCCTGCAGAGCAATGGCACCCACACCTCGGACAGCAAGCGTTTGCATTCTCGCTGGACAGAAACCGTCTCATGATCAGAAGAATCTGCTTGTCACTGACCAGGTTCTGTGCGCTGTCACCTACACTGACAGAGTGGAAAACTGTCAGAATGGATGGCAAATAGTAAGCGAAACCCACCTAATGCAGATGGCACTTAGGAGGCTGGGAACAGAGGGTGTGAGTGTGAGGACCGGGTGCTGCTGTGTGAGTGCAGGTGGTGGTTCCTCAAGGACGGGAGCTGAGTGCAGCCTCAGCCTGGAGACTCAGCACATACAAGGAGCCCGCTGGTTCGCGTGCTCTTTAGTTCCCTCCTCTTAGAGAGCAAAACCCGGGCTCCAGGTCAATGGGATTTGGACGTCACCAGCTGGAAGCGCTGTGTGGACTCTCCATGTGGCCAGAGCTGCCAGAAAAGGCCGATGATGCCTCAGCGTCCAATATCGGTTGTAAAATGGAGATGAGAGTATTTACCATAAAATTCAAAAGGAGGATAAGTGAGGGAATATGAAACTAGTGGCTGGGTGCACGAATTTGTGCACGTGTGGGGTCCCGCGCTGCCCCCCCTCCATGGGGGCCCATTGGGCAGGGCTGGTCGTGGGATATAATCAGGAAGCTATAGCTTTCCCCAGCTGAATGTAATTATTCTTTAAGGATGGCACAAAGAAAACCCACAACAGAACAGTTTTGCATTTCTCGTGCCATGAGATGAAGTTGTTTATGTGTTGTTTGCAAATGTATATCAAGGTGAATGATGGCCCTTGAATGATTTTTGCGTTCTTCCCTGGGCTCTGCCCTCAGTTCCCAATATGATCTTCATGTCTGTTTGTTTAAAAGTTTTTCTGTTTTTGAATGTGCCTACCCTTCGCTGTTGTTCCTGGCAGCCTGAGGGTCCCCTTTCCCACTGCTTTTAAAGAGAGATTGAAAGCTCACCTAATCTGCAAGGCACCGCAATTTCACAAAATCCCCACCCAGCCTCTCTACATTCCTCAGCAAAGGGCCGCCATCCCCTTAATGCTTAGGTTGCCCTTTTGGCTATTTTGGAAGGTCTCCTAGGGCTGCAGGCTGTGGAGGGAGAATTCCACACCTTGGCTGCAGTATTAGCAGAGCCCTCTGGAGACTCTGGTTGGGGACAGAAGGGACTGATAATTATTTTCTTGTGCTTTCACTAAATTCACATGTACCAGGGAGCCAGGCAGTGATTTAGGCGTGGGGGGTGGGGTGGAGAGGCCAGCTGAGGGGCGGTGCCGCCTGGGTGAGTGGCCAGGGTTGTTCCAGTCGTTCTGGTCATTCTGCCGTTCGGTCGCTGTACTTTTATTACATAGGACTAGAGGCCCGGTGCACAAAAATTTGTGCACTGGCGGGGGGCGGGGGGTGTCCCTCAGCCCCACTTGTGCCCTCTCACAGTCTGGGACCCCTTGGGAGATAACAACCTTCTGGCTTAGGCCCGCTCCCAGGTGGCAGAGGGCAGGCCCAATCCCTAGGTGCCTGCCCCGCAGCTCCTGGTCGGGCTCAGAGCAGGACCAATTGGGGAGTTGGGGCGCCGCCCCCTGTCATGCACAGAGCAGGGCGGATCAGGAGGTTGCAATGCCACCCTCAGTCATGCTCAGGGTAGGGCTGATTGGGGGGTTGGGGCACCTCCCCCTGTCATACTCAAGGCAGGGTCGATGGGGAGGTTGTGGCACCACCCCCTGTCACGCACAGAGCAGGGCCAATCGGGGTTGTGGTGCCACCCCTGTCACATACAGAGTCAGCTGTTCAGGGGGTTGTGGTGCCACCCCTGTCACACACAGAGCAGGGCCCATCAGGGGGGTTGGGGCTCCATACCCTGTCACACACAGAGCAGGGTCGATCAGGGGGTTGGGGAGCTCCCCCCTGTCACGCACAGAGCAGGGCCGATCAGGGGGTTGGGGATCTCCCCCCTGTCACGCACAGAGCAGGGCCGATCAGGGGGTTGGGGAGCTCCCCCCTGTCACGCACAGAGCAGGGCCGATCAGGGGGTTTGGGAGCTCCCCCCTGTCATGCACAGAGCAGGGCCGATCAGGAGGTTGTGATGCCACCCTCAGTCATGCTCAGAGTAGGGCCAATTGGGGGGTTGGGGCACCGCCTCCGTCACACTCAAGGCAGGGTCAATGGGGAGGTTGCGGCTCCACCCCGTCACACACAGAGCAGGGCCCATGGGGGGGGGTTGGGGCGCCGCACCCTGTCACACACAGAGCAGGGCCGATCAGGGGGTTGGGGAGCTCCCCCATATCAGGCACAGAGCAGGGCCTATTAGGGGGTTGGGGCGCCTTTCCCTGTCACGAACAAAGCAGGGCGGATAGGGAGGTTGTGGCCCCGCGCCCTGTCACACACAGAGCCGCAGGGCGATCAGGGGGTTTGGGCGCTGCCCCCTGTCATGCTGCTCCAGGGGCCAGGAGGCCTCGCTGCTCTGCTGATCCCAGTGCTGGGAGGCATATTACCCTTTTACTATATAGGGTAGAGGCCTGGTGCATGGGTGGGGGCCAGCTGGTTTGCCCTGAAGGGTGTCCTGGATCAGGGTGGAGGTCCCCACTGGGGTGCCTGGCCAGTCTGGGTGAGGGGCTGAGGGACGTTTTCAGGCTGGCAGGTGCCTGAAGCACCCAACCTTTCCTTTTTTACCTTTTTTTTTTTTTTTTTTTTAATTCTTGGATTTATTTACGTCTATGGCTGTCACTGGAGCTGAGAGCTGGCTTTAGCTCAGACCTCAGCTGCTGAAAGCAGGTTTCTGGCCTTTGTTTACCTTCTGTATTTGAAACTTTGTTGCGACTCCAGCTGTAAGATCCCGGCTGACTGAAAGCAGGTTTCTGGGATTTTGTTTAGCTTCTATATTTGTAACAATGTTTCTTAGAGTGCAGCTCAGAGCCCAGCAGGCAGGCGGGGAACCTTAGCTTCCTCCATCACTGGAGCAAGCAAGCCTCCCTGTTCGCATCAGTAGCCTGGCTGCTGGCCACCATCTTGGTTGGCAGTTAATTTGCATATTCCCCTGATTAGCCAATGGGAAGGGTAGCGGAGGTACAGCTAATTACCATGTTTCTCTTTTATTAGATAGGATTATCACAGCAGAGTGTCTGAAACACAGTGGGACTAAAATAACTTTAATCTCTTTCTGAAATATACAAGTGCAAAGATGAACAAATATCATTTACTACCACTGTTTACAACGGATAAACTAGGAACAGACAATAATAGGGACTTGGTCAACTAGATGATGTCCACTCATATCATGGAGCACAATGGCAGGCGATGACCATCACACCATTGATTAACATGAAAAAGTATTCACAGGTCATTAAGGAAAAGAGCAAAATCACTGAATCCTCCAACCACATTGGTGAAGGGACAGGCACCAAAGCTCAATAGTGTCATCCCTGGTCCTTCTTCCATGTCTTGTGTCTTCTCTCTCCCTCCCTGGCCTCCCCCTGCAGTTCCTGATACTCGTGTGTCTGATTCCAGGGGAGAACTCTGAGGCTGGATCCCCCACCGCTTTAGGGGTGGTGAAAAGGGAGCTCCTGGTGGAAGTGGTGGGAAACTGCTCCTATAAGGTCAACAACTACTTGGACCACCTGTACAAACCATGGCCCATAAAGAAGATCATCACGTTTGGGAACTGGTTGGTTGGTAAGACGATGGAGCACCCGGTTCTGAGCAGGAACTGTGAGCGCTTTGTCACGGATCTGAGATACGGCAATGCCCTCAACGGACAGGTAAGGCCCTCTGTGGGAGCTCCCTCTCCCTTCTGGGGGTCTCCTTGGGGTGACAGGACTATGCATCCAGAAGAAATACTTTCCAGGAATGAGGCAAACTTATGCTCCCTGCTTCCTGCTGGCTGGGAGTTAGGATGTCTGAGATCAAATCTCAGAACTATTCCTGATCCACTCAGGGTCTTTAAACAGGTCACTTCCTCTCTGGCCTCAGTTTCCCCATGTGCAGAAAGAGGGGATGTTGGAGGACTTCTGGGGCTCTGGCCACCACTATTCCTTTAGGATCCTTTGCCTCTAAGACCCACCCTAAAGGCAGCTCCTGATGCCCTGTGTGCTGTCAAGGAAAGTCTGGGCCAACCCGGGACCATGACCGGTCTCCTAAGGCCCCAGAGAGCCCTTGGGCAAGAGATGGTCAAGGTCAGTGGCCCATGTAAGAGCTCAAGAACATGTTATGTAAGGTCTGGGCACATCCTTACCGCTCTCCTCTTTCCCTCTTAGCAAAGCACAGCTAGTGAGAGGCAGAAGCAGGATTCAATGCCCAGTGCTCGCGGCTCTTTCTGCTGAACCACAGCACCTCCAGGGCTCACAGCCCCTGTGACTGGGTGACAGGCAGCCTGGAAGGAGGAGATGAGGGGAGGAGGAGGTGGGAGGGGACTTAAGGGTTTGATGCTCAGGTGGGGTGTTGAGGTGGCCAGTTAGACATCCAGGTGGACCTGTTGAGTAGCAGTTGGACGTGTGAGTCTGGAGTTCAGGGCTGGAGTGGGTCCGGACATAGAAGTTTCCAGGCTGCACTTGGGAACAGTACACAGAGCACAGTGATCCCTGAGGCCATGGTTTCCCATTGTCTCCCCTCAGCGCTGCCACCACCTCCTTCTGCAGAGCTGGAGGCCAGGTACAGTCCATACCACAGAGCCATTTCCACATTCACCCTCAGAGCTCTGGCCCCAGGAGCCCAGGCACGAAACCCCTCCACTTTCCGCCCCATTACGACCAGATGTCCCCACCATGGAGGCTCACACAGGCCCTGGAGTGGGGGGGACAGAAGTCTAGGGGTTGGTCAGAAATACATGGGGTCACATAATCGGGAACAGGATGGCCCTGAATAAAGTCAAGGGGGAAAGATGAACAAAGAAGTGAATTCCAGAGAAGCTTCCAGGCTAAATGACCACTGTTGGATGTTGGCATGGAATGAGGGCAAAGGGAAGCTGGCCCTGGTCTCAGATTGGGCGGCCTGGGGTGAGCGCTGCAGGAGGTTAGCTGAGGTAAGACACAAACAGGAAGATAAACTGAAAAATTCTCAAATCAGGAAGCTGCGGTGCCCTGGGCAGGGACACTGAGGAGCAGGGAGGAGGTGGTAAGGCAGGCAGGAGGGAGGAAAGGGGACCAGGAAGGGTCGGGGCAGAGAAGACCCAGTGCAGCCACTGCCAGCTGAGTGTCCCTGGGCAAGTCCCTCTACCTCTCTGATCCTCAGTTTCCCCAGCTGAGGAACGGGTGCTGCTTCCTTCCTCTGGGCTTGGGAGGGTGGCTGTTTGGGGGGAAATGTGCCAGCAGAGCCTGCTGCCTAAGTGAGTGAGCCCCACCTGCCCCCGCCCTGACCAGTGCAGGAAGCTGGGCAGCCACACTAGGCCCCCTGGAAGGCTTGGGGGCTGGTAGGTTGCTGTCATTTCCTGTCTCTCTGGTTGGCATCTCCAAGGGTGGGTGTCTCTGGGCTGGAGGAGGCCCGTGTTGCAGCCAAGCACATCCAGGGTCAGAGGCATGATGGAGACATGAGGGCAGTGTGTGAGGGCCGAGACGCTCGGACTCACCTGCCCCATGTTGTTGGGGATGGGCCCGGGGCCCCAGCCTCAGGTAAGGGGTTCTACATGCAGCCTGTCATGTCATTACAATCAGGACACATGTGCATCCCACATGCATATACACATCTGTATCCACTGTGTGTGTGCATGTACACACAACACACACACACACACACACACACACACACACACACACACACATCCTATGCCACCCAGACCGTGCTCCTTTCTCCATCCCAGAAGTTCGTTCTCCCGGGTTCTAGCTCCTGGTTCCCCTCAGAAAGACAAGGGATTCCCAGGGTGACAGATGATGAACAGCAGCCTGGGGTCCCCAGGCCGTGCTGCAGCTCCTGCCAGGGTCTCTGCTGTTGCCTGGCAGCCTGTCTACCATCTCTGGTTTTCCTCTTACAGTTGGTTAAAGATCCCAGACCTGGAGACATAATTGAGATCTCTCACAGTTTCTACCGTGACTGGGCGCTCTATGTGGGCAATGGTTATGTGATCCATCTGACTACTCCAGGTAAGGCCTGTTGGAAGCAGGATTCGCCAAGGCTTTGTTAATAAGATAATGAGAGCAGTTGGAATGAAAGCCCAGCACGGGAGCCTGAGTTGGGAGACACATTCTCCCTGTGCAGAGCTCACGCAGGGCATAGTCCAAGCCCAGCCCCTGTGCCCACGGGGTCCGCAGCCGCTGGGCTGCTTCAGCACCTGGACCCGCAGGCAGGGCTGGCTCCCTCTGTACCTGGGGCTCCGATGATGTGACTTAAAGCAGCAAAGTTCATCAGGAACTCACAGTCCAGGTCTTACACAGGAAGCGCCCTCAGTGTTGTGGTTTCCAAAGTGTGTGAGTTCACAAACTCGGTGTCTTAGTATTTATAATAGACTAGAGGCCCGGTGCACGAAATTCATGCATGAGGGGTGGGGGGATTATGTGTCTCTCAGCCCAGTCTGCACTCTCTCCAATCTGGGACCCCTTGAGGGTAGTCAGACATCCCTCTCACAATCCACGACTATTGGCTCCCAACCGCTCGCCTGCCTGCCTGCCTGATTGCCCCTAACCACTTCTGCCTGCCAGCCTGATCACCCCCTAACCACTCCCCTGCCAGCCTGATCAATGCCTAACTGCTCCCCTGCCAGTCTGATTGCCCTAACTGCCCTCCCCTGCTGGCCTGGTCACCCCTAACTGCCCTCCCCTGCTAGCCTGGTTGCCCCCAACTGCCCTCCCCTTCAGGCCTGGTCCCCCACACTGCCCTTCCCTGCCAACCTGGTCACCCCTAACTGCCCTCCCCTGCCGGCCTGGTCCCTTCCAACTGCCCTCCCCAGCAGGCCTGCCCCCCCCCCAACTGCCCTCCCCTGCAGAGCTAGTCGCCCCCAACTGCCCTCCTCTGCTGGCCTGGTCACACCTAACTGCCCTCCCTTGCAGGCCTGGTTCCGCCCAACTGCCCTCCCCTGCAGGGCCTGATCACCCACAACTGCCCTCCCCTGCCAGCCAAGTTGTGGTGGCCATCTTGTGCCCACATGGAGATGGCCATCTTGTGTGTTGGAGTGATGGTCAATTTGCATATTACCTCTTTATTAGATAGTATGCTGCTTAGCAGAAGCAGCTTTCAAAGTGCCCACCCAAAGGGAAAATTCTCATGAAAATGTATAGCAAGCACCTGGTAATAGTTCATCTACCTCATAAGTAAGGCAGAAGCAGGACGATGACGAGCCAGTTAGCAGGAGAACGAACGGGACTGATGCATGGTCCATGAAGACAACCAAGGTGGCTGGAATAAGCCTGCTACATCAGATGCACACTGGCCCGTGTCCCACAGAGCAATGGCACCATAACCTCTGATGCTCTGCCTTCATCCGGGGCAAATAATTGTCATCAATGTGGGAATGCTGCTTCTGCACCTTATGTGTTTCCCACAAGTCAGCATTCGTCCTGACGGTGTTGGAGGAACATAGGGATTTAGTAAAAAAAGTTAATCAAGATCATTTTACCCAGATGACACTTAGGGGCCTTGTAGGAGAGAGCATGACTGCGAGGACATGCGGTCCTTTTTATATCTGATCTCCCAGGTGTGGACAGGTTTTCTTAAGAGGATGGATTCCAAGTGCAACCTTCATCCTTGAGATTAGAAACAGATAGTAGTGTGCTTACTTAGTGTGCTCAGTAGTTACTCTTCCTCTTAGAAAACACACCAGGACTCACTATTAGAATGGAATTGGACCCCGCCAGTGTTGCTCAGTGGTTGAGCATCGATCGACCCATGAACCAGGAGGTCAGGGTTCGATTCCCCGTCAGGGCTCATGCCTGAGTTGCAGGCTCGATCTCAGATAGGGGGTGTGCAGGAAGCAGCCACTTGATGATTCTCTCATCGTTGATGTTTCTAACTCTCTCTCCCTCTCCCTTCCTCTCTCTGAAATCAATAAAGACATATTTAAAAAAAAATAATAATGGAATTGGGAGTCCATCAGCTGAGAGCTCTTCTGTGGACTCTCCCTGTGCCCGGCACTGTGCCAGGTCATGGGACAGGAGACATGGACATGCAGGGCTCCCTAAGCCCCAGCTCCGTGCGGGGGCAGGAGCCTGGCCTTCGGAGCTTGAGAGAGGAAGTGTCACATTGTGGTTCTAGGAGCTATTGCAGCACAGCATTAACAGACGTGACTGTTAATGTCCCTCTGGGCCCAATATTGGTTGCCAAATGGAGATGATAATATTTTCCTTGAAGGGTACAACGAGAATTAAGTTAGACAATCTATGAAAATAGATCTGATTCTGAAGCGCACCAGGGTATGAAGATGCACAGGTTTATCAATATATTCCTAACAGAACTGCTTCTCATGGCTCAGCTTTCCATCAACCCAAATGCTCAGTAAAAGGCCATGTGTCACATTCACACAACACTATGACATTGTCTTGTGACCCAGCCATTGACAATCATGTCATTTATGACATGTGAAAATAATTCAGGACACCTTGCTCAGGGAAAGAACAGAATCTGTGACTCTTCGCATCCTTCCTGGGAAAAGTTACCACACAAACCACCATAACTGGTAGGGTGTGTGCCTTTTGTCTCCTGCCATTGTCTCCCTATCTCACCTGCCTGTGATTCGCTCTGTGGTTCCAGGTGAATCGCGCAGGATTGGGCCCCTCAACATGCCTATGTTTCTGAGTGGCAGGGCTGAGGTCACAAAAGAGCCTCTGCAGAAGGCGGCTGGCGGCTGTTCCTACAAGGTCAACAACCACTTGGACCATAAGTACAGACCCCGGCCTGTGCATGAGATCATCACGTCTGCCAAGGAGATGATTGGTAACCAGAAGGCTTACTTAATTCTTCGTGAAAATAGCGAACGTTTTGTCGCTGATCTGAGATATGGCTGGCCCCGCCGTGAGTTGGTAAGGCCCTTCAAGGGGTGACCCTTTCCCTCTGGAGTTCTTCCTCAGTGGGAAAATGGGTGGGATTGGGAAAACCACCAGTGAAGCCTGTGTGGTATTTGTTATATTAATACTACAGCATTCATTATTACAGTAATACTACAGCATTAATTCTCATAATGACCCCACAGTATTAATTCTCACAGTAAATATGCAGCAGTCATTCTCACAGTAATACTGCAATATTGGATATCACAGTAATGCTGAAGTATTAATTCTAAAGTAATGCTGAAGTATTGGTTCTCAGAGTAATGCTGCAGTATTGGTTCTCACAGTGATGCTGCAGTATTGATTCTCACAGTGATGCTGCAGTGTTGGTTCTCACAGTGATGCTGCAGGATTGGTTCTCACAGTGATGCTGCAGGATTGGTTCTCACAGTGATGCTGCAGGATTGTTCTCACAGTGACGCTGCAGGATTGGTTCTCACAGTGATGCTGCAGTATTGGTTCTCACAGTGATGCTGCAGGATAGGTTCTCACAGTGATGCTGCAGTGTTGGTTCTCACAGTGATGCTGCAGTATTGGTTCTCACAGTGATGCTGCAGGATAGGTTCTCACAGTGATGCTGCAGGATTGGTTCTCACAGTGATGCTGCACTATTGGTTCTCACAGTGATGCTGCAGGATAGGTTCTCACAGTGATGCTGCAGTATTGGTTCTCACAGTGATGCTGCAGTATTGGTTCTCACAGTGATGCTGCAGTGTTGGTTCTCACAGTGATGCTGCAGGATTGGTTCTCACAGTGATGCTGCAGGATTGGTTCTCACAGTGATGCTGCAGGATTGGTTCTCACAGTGATGCTGCAGGATTGGTTCTCACAGTGATGCTGCAGGATTGGTTCTCACAGTGATGCTGCAGGATTGGTTCTCACAGTGATGCTGCAGGATTGGTTCTCACAGTGATGCTGCAGGATTGGTTCTCACAGTGATGCTGCAGGATTGGTTCTCAGAGTGATGCTGCAGTATTGGTTCTCACAGTGATGCTGCAGGATTGGTTCTCACAGTGATGCTGCAGGATTGGTTCTCACAGTGATGCTGCAGTATTGGTTCTCACAGTGATGCTGCAGTACTGGTTCTCACAGTGATGCTGCAGTACTGGTTCTCACAGTGATGCTGCAGGATTGGTTCTCACAGTGATGCTGCAGTATTGGTTCTCACAGTGATGCTGCAGTATTGGTTCTCACAGTGATGCTGCAGTATTGGTTCTCACAGTGATGCTGCAGGATTGGTTCTCACAGTGATGCTGCAGGATTGGTTCTCACAGTGATGCTGCAGGATTGGTTCTCACAGTGATGCTGCAGGATTGGTTCTCAGAGTGATGCTGCAGGATTGGTTCTCAGAGTGATGCTGCAGGATTGGTTCTCACAGTGATGCTGCAGTGTTGGTTCTCACAGTGATGCTGCAGGATTGGTTCTCACAGTGATGCTGCAGGATTGGTTCTCACAGTGATGCTGCAGGATTGGTTCTCACAGTGATGCTGCAGGATTGGTTCTCACAGTGATGCTGCAGGATTGGTTCTCACAGTGATGCTGCAGGATTGGTTCTCACAGTGATGCTGCAGGATTGGTTCTCACAGTGATGCTGCAGGATTGGTTCTCAGAGTGATGCTGCAGTATTGATTCTCACAGTGATGCTGCAGTATTGGTTCTCACAGTGATGCTGCAGTATTGGTTCTCACAGTGATGCTGCAGGATTGGTTCTCAGAGTGATGCTGCAGTATTGATTCTCACAGTGATGCTGCAGTATTGGTTCTCACAGTGATGCTGCAGTATTGGTTCTCACAGTGATGCTGCAGGATTGGTTCTCACAGTGATGCTGCAGGATTGGTTCTCACAGTGATGCTGCAGTATTGATTCTCACAGTGATGCTGCAGTATTGGTTCTCACAGTGATGCTGCAGTATTGATTCTCACAGTGATGCTGCAGTATTGGTTCTCACAGTGATGCTGCAGGATTGGTTCTCACAGTGATGCTGCAGGATTGGTTCTCACAGTGATGCTGCAGGATTGGTTCTCACAGTGATGCTCCAGTATTGATTCTCACAGTGATGCTGCAGTATTGGTTCTCACAGTGATGCTGCAGTATTGGTTCTCACAGTGATGCTGCAGGATTGGTTCTCACAGTGATGCTGCAGGATTGGTTCTCACAGTGATGCTGCAGGATTGGTTCTCACAGTGATGCTGCAGGATTGGTTCTCACAGTGATGCTGCAGGATTGGTTCTCACAGTGATGCTGCAGTACTGGTTCTCACAGTGATGCTGCAGGATTGGTTCTCACAGTGATGCTGCAGGATTGGTTCTCACAGTGATGCTGCAGTATTGGTTCTCACAGTGATGCTGCAGTACTGGTTCTCACAGTGATGCTGCAGGATTGGTTCTCACAGTGATGCTGCAGTATTGGTTCTCACAGTGATGCTGCAGTATTGGTTCTCACAGTGATGCTGCAGGATAGGTTCTCACAGTGATGCTGCAGGATTGGTTCTCACAGTGATGCTGCAGGATTGGTTCTCACAGTGATGCTGCAGGATTGGTTCTCACAGTGATGCTGCAGGATTGGTTCTCACAGTGATGTTAGAGAGCCCAGCATGTGAGATCTCCCAGCTCACTAAGTCCTGACCATCAGCCATGGGGCACACAGAGTTCAGGCAACTTCTCCAACGTGTCAGACATGAGGTGAGGAGTGAACCTGGGTGTATTCGTCCCTGAAGAGCACCTTTCAGTCTGGAAGCACATTCCAAGGCATCATCAGCCCAGGACAGTGCTGTGGGCCCCGTGCTCTGAAAGTCACGGACAGCCAGTCCGGTCTCACACTGTGGCTGCCCAGCCGGGAGACCTTCCTCAGGGCCCTTCACCCAAGTCTGTCCAGGCCAGTGATCTGGTCTTGTCCTAAGTGAAGAGGTGCTGGGCAGTCTGGCCCTCATGCCCTGCTCTTACCATTCCCCAAACCAGAGGCGCTGGCAGAGAGGCACAGAAAGTTGTATCCAAGCCATCTGTGCACAGAGGAGGGCAGCTGGTCCAGCCTGAGGCAGTGAGGTGCCCAGAGGAGAGACTGTCTGCTGGGAGGAGAGTGTGTGTCACACGGGGAGGGCTCGGAGGGTGTAGGAGGGAGAGAGAACATGGCGTCAGAGGAGCCGGAGAGAGAGCGTGAGGTGGAGAAGCACAGGTAGCTCAGATAGAGCAGACAGAGGGAAGAGAAGAGGGAGGAGGGTGAGAGGGAGGAGGGTGAGAGGGAGGAGGGTGAGAGGGAGGAGGGTGAGAGGGAGGAGGGTGAGAGGGAGGAGGGTGAAGAGAGATCAGGGGGAGGGGGAGGAGGGAGACAAGAAGGTGAAGAGAGATCAGGGTGAGGGGGAGGAGGGTGAAGAGCTGGACCATGAGCTGCCTAAAGGGTGTGGACAGCATTCCGAGGGTCTAGGTAGGTCATTGCCCGATGTTCCCTGTGAAGGTCCCACTGGACAACACGGGTGGGTAAGGAGTGAGTGGAATGAAACCCAGGTTAGAGGGAGGGGGATGGAGGAAGGTGGTGTTGAAGGCACTTGGTACTTGGACGTGGGGCTGAGGGAGAAGGAGGAGGGAAGGGTGACCAGGCCTCTGATTAGCAGGCTGGGCTGAGTGACGCCAGAAGGACGGGGACAGAACGAGCAGAGGGACAGAGCAGGCTTCATTCCATGGGGACTGGATGCCCTGTGGGGCGGACACTCATTCGCTGGGAAGGCGTGTGAACGTGGAGAAAAGCAGCCTCGATTGGGGGCGGGTGTGGGAGCGGGAAGGGCAGACTGCTGTCCGGCTGAGCCATCTGGGGTAAGTCCCTCAACCTCACCAGTCCCCGTGCCCACACCCGGGAGTGGGGACCTGTTGGGCCCTTTGGCCTGAGGTGCTGTTGGCTGAGTGGGTGCGTGTGATGGAAATGTCCCACTGGCAGCTGTGTGGTCGCCACCAGGGAGCGTGCCTGGCCCAGGTGCCCACTGTGTGGCCCTGGGGAGCCTTCAGTTTGTGTCTCTATGAATGAGTGCCCGGAGGTTGGGACGGAGTCTGAGGAGGAGGCTACTCAGCACCGCTATGGACAACCTGCTGGAACACCTGCGTCTTAATAGACTCGTGGAGGTTCAGTAAGGCAACCGGTCAGGAGAGGATTGCAGAGGAGGAGACAGCTGTGACTCCCAGCTCCCAAGAGGAGGGGGCATGGCCGCCACCCAGGGCCACATGAGGGGGCACTGGGCTGGGGAGGAGGCAGAGAAAGTGGGGAGGGAGACAGGGAGGTGAAGAGGGACGAGGGTGAAGAGCTGGACAAGAGCTAAGGGCAAGAGCCTGCCGGTGGTGTCTGTGGGAAGAGTGACTGGGGCGGGCAAGCAGGCTTAGGACTTGCTGGTGGAATGCTTTCTGCAGGCTCTGGGGCGGAGGCACTGTCTCTAGGTGACTTGTACCTGGACCTGGGGGCATTGGGGTAGGTGGAGAGTGGCCTGCAGTGAGCTCTGGATTGGTTTGTTTGCCTTGAACAGACCGTTTAAGGGGCTGCTGTGAGCTGATGATCTTCAGGAACTGGCTAGCCGTCGGGGGGGGGCGGGGGGGGGGGTCTCTCAGCTGCAGTCAGACTCAGGATGTGGAAGTGTCAGAGCAGAAGATGAGAGCCACGCTAATGCCCAGCAATGGGGCGGGAGCAATGGGGCGGGACAAAGTGCTCGGGCCCCGAGCAGAAAGGCTTCCGCCCGACTGTGTCCAGGCTTCGTGTCCCTCCTGCCCCCAACGGGGCTTCTCTGAGTGACAGCAAAGCGGTGGCCCCAGCAGTCCCGGAGGCTCCTCTCCCGGGGCTGCTACTAGGTGCGGTGTGGCAGGGAGCAGCCTGCAGCTCTCCAGCCCCGTCTCTGAGGCTTCCTTCCATCTGTCTACCCTCTCTCTGCTTTTCTGTTGTAGTCAAGCGAGGACCCAATACCTGGAGACCTGATTCAAATTGGAGATGTTTACAAGCACTGGGCTATCTATGTGGGAGACGGTTTTGTGATTCATGTGAAATCAGGTAAAGATGAATTACTTGTTTAATCACCAGCTTTATGATGAGAAAAGGGAACAAAAGAGAACTCATTGCTGTGGTAATAGCATCCTTTTCCTTTTGAACTATGACATGTCAGATCTTTACTCGCTAAGGAATGGAATGTGGACTCCATCGGCTGACAATTCTGTTGTGACTCTCTCCTAAGTGTCCAGAACGAAGCCAGGTGATAGTACGTAAGGAAATGATGAGAAGTGCCCTCTTGCCATGGGGCCCACAGTTTCTGCACAATAGTAGAAATCGCTAGGCCTTTGGAGTTCTTTCAAATACTTGCTCCACAACTTTTGTCGCTTAAGTTCTCTGGCTCAGAATTGGTTCTGTGAAATGGAGACAAGTTATCACCTGGGAGGGGTTGTAAGAGAATCAGCTGAGACTGGCTTCTTCCAGGTAGATTCTAAAAAACTCAAAAATGTGTCTGAGTCAGACCCATGCCCAAAGATGCGTCATCTGCAAGTATTGTTATGATATCATTGTGTGTGGTCAAAATAAGTTTAAACAACTGAAATACCCAGCAATTGGACATTTGTTAAATGCATCAAAGTCTGACATCAGTGGAACCCCATGGCACCCATTCTAAGTTATGATGGAGTTGCCATTTGTTGCTCTGGGAACATGTTGGCAACAGAGCCTTAAGTAGTTAAGTTACAAAATTGTGGCTCAAACAATTGCACTCCTGCTAAATTTAACTTCCAGCAAGAGGGAATGATAGTAGAAGGAAGGGACAGTGACCTGAGATGTCAATAGTGGGGCGTCCTCGCTTCTTCCCCTCCGTGTCCAACATGGCACTGCTGAGCATGGCAGCATCTTAGTCTCTCTGTGATGCCAGGTGTGTCCTCCGGGTCTAGCTCTTCCGACCTTGAACATGGCTATGTGGTACTACAAGACATGGTGAAATGTGAACCTCTGGAGGAAGTGGCAGGGGGTAACACGTACAAGGTCAACAACTTCTGGGATGACAAGTACAGACCCCGGCCTGAGCATGACATTGTCAATTTGGCGAAGAAGAAAATTGGTGAAACCTGGAATGACAATTTTTATTTCCCAACTGTGAGCACTTTGTCGCTAAACTGAGAAATGGTCGCCCTGCAGCCAACAGGTAAGAGCCCTATGGGGTGATTCCATTTGGGGTTCCCTTGACAGGAGGATGAGGGGCGGCTCTTGGTAAATATCAGGGACCAAGCACTTAAGCAGCCCCAGGCCCCAAAGCTACGTGCACACTTCAGAGTGTGAACCAACTGCTTTGACTCCAAAACCAGTGTTTTGTCCACTGAGTCTGACTGCTTTCTGCTCTTTGAAGAGCCCTTTTCAGTGGGGAAGCCTTTTGCGAAGGGTCGCCAGTGCAACCCGGGGAGGCCTCCTTGCCCTGCAGGCCAGGAAAATGGGGTGTAGATTCTGGCACTACCCCCCGACCAGCCAGGAGACCTGCTACAGCAGAGGTTCTCAACCTGTGAGTCGCAAAGAATGAAAATACATCCTGCATGTCAGATATTTACATTATGATTCATAACAGTAGCAAAATTACAATTATGAAGTAGCAACAAAAATAATTTTATGGTTGGGGGTCCCCACACCATGAGGAACTGGATTAAAGGGTCGCGGCATGAGGAAGGTTGAGAACCGCTGCGCTACAGGATCACTTTCCTGCCTGGACTCGGTTTTCTATCCAGAGTCGGCCACGTGCCTCTATCCCGTCCACGTCACGGTTTCCTGTGGGCATTACATGACTGGGAACGAGCCAGGGTTGGGGGGGGGAGCTCCACTCAGATGTGAGCCACTCTGACTAGCAGTTGCTCCTCCCACAGGCCTGTGGCCAATCAGGCAGCATTTCTTGCCCCAGCCTACAGAGGAGGAGCCCAGGCTCAGAGGAGAACATGGTTCCCGAGCTCATCAGCGTAGCTGCCGTGCCCCCGCAGCCGCCTGCCGCCGGATGCACTAGGGTCCTCTCGCCCTCTGTGCTCTCAGCTGCCTGGAGCCCTTCCGAATACGGAGCTGCCTGTGAATAGCAGACGCCTAAGCTCAAATCCCAAACCAGCTTCCGGTCCACTGAGGGCTTGGGACAGGTCACTGCCCCTCTCCGGGCCTTCCTCGTGTGCAGAATGAAGGGTCAGAGGAGGACCTGTGAGGGAGGGCCTGGCTGGCTCTGCGCATATGCAGTCCTTTACCTCTGAGCTCGGCTCTGAAGGCAGATCCTGAGAAGTCCTGTGGGTTGTCAGGGAGAGTCTGGAATGAGCCAGGGTCCGATAGGATCACCTTCCCCCCAGAGGGCCTCCAGGGCCAGAGCTGCTCAGACGTGAGCTCTTGGGGACACAGTCCACTTCTTTCCTGGGGAAAGGTCTCTGGGGTGGACAGAAGTCATGTGTCTCTGTGTGACTCGAGAGGGAGGGACCATCAGTCTCGGACTCCTTTTAACTCTGAGCAATGCACTGCTCTCCTCCTCAGAGTGGAGTTTCTGCGTCAGCTGGTGCTTCTGTGGCGGTGCCACCAGTCCTGGCTACTTCTTCGCAGTGCTCCCAGCAACAACAGCTGCTTGAAGAAGCCACTACACAGTCTCCAGTTAGAGGCCGCTTCAAGGACCAGCTGACCCCCTCTGTGCCTGATGCTCTCTCCCACTGGCGTTTCCAGGGACTAATTCTAGCAAGACCATAGCTTCTTGAAGAAGAAAATGAATGAATCCAGTGATCCCTTTACCAAATATTTCCACTACTTTCCTGCAAACTCAAGAATCTTTGGATATTCCTGAAATATTAATGTTTATTGCATGCAATCCTATCTAATAAAAGCCTAATATGCAAATTGTCCCCTCAACCAGGAGTTTGTCCAGTGGACGGGGCTGGCCAACCACCGTGGCCCCTCTCCCCAGCCGGCCCTGCTCCTTCCAGTGGCGGCAGGCAGCTGGGAGAAGTGAGGCCCTGGCCAGCAGCCGCTAGGGACCCCACCTGTGCACAAATTTCGTGCACTGGGCCTCTAGTATTATTATATGTAAAATTATTTTTCTTGAATAATTGGTGTTTATTGCATGTAACATTAGTATATTTAAGGTCATTTTTCTTGAAATATTAAGGTTTACTGCATGTAACATTATTATATTTTAAATCATTTTTCTTAAAATAAATAAATAAATAAACTGGAGGGGAAAAAACCTCTTTGGAAGGGAAGCATCTACAATTGAGTACCCGTTGGCCACTTCTACTGGCTGATCTTGAAAAAGACTCTTGAAATCTGAGCTTCAGGTTTCTCTTCTGTAACACGGGGTGAGAGTGGCTGCTTCACTTGTTTCCTTGAGGTGATGTAAATGCCTTAGCACATTGCTGACCATCAGCAGATGTTCAATAAATTGGCTCCACACACTTTTGCTTCTGCCTCGATTAATTTTACTCTCCGGGTGGACAAGGGACTAAAATTCCTCTGGCTAACCCCAGCATCCGGCGAGTGAGTCCAACATCCAGACCAGAGGGCCACCTCCCGCCACACCTGCAGTGCCTCAGTGGGCCAGCCTGCATTGTTATAAAGGATGGCATTTACGACACCGGGTCTAGCCTTACCTGCCCGTGACTATTGCGTGAAATCACTGTTACTTCATGGGCTCAATTAGCATGGGTCAGTCTATTCCGGGTTGGATTTCTGGAAGGTTCTTTTCTTGATATCACTCGCAGCTGTTTTCCTGTTTGCGTCCCGTGTGGGCTCAGTAGTGGCCACCCCCCTCTCCTTCAAGGCTGCTGGGCTGTGCATCTACCACCAAGCTTCCCCAGAGACTGACCCCAGGAGTCTCCGCCTGTGGGGTCACCATGGCCACCACTACTCTGGCCCTGGGGATAGATGACACTTTCCACTTGGCTTCCCATCCCAAAGACATGAAAGTCTGGACCCTCAATCCCCAGAGCTCAGCGAATCCCAGTCTGTAGCTAATAATGGGAATTTACCAGAAGCTCAGAGAATTTACCAGGAAGGAAGAACAGCTAGGCCAGTGGTCAGCAAACTCATTAGTCAACAGAGCCAAATACCAACAGTACAGTGATTGAAATTTCTTTTGAGAGCCACATTTTTTAAACTTAAACTATATAGGTAGGTACATTGTTATTAACATAATTAGGGTACTCCTAAGGCTTAGGAAGAGCCACACTCAAGGGGCCAAAGAGCCACATGTGGCTCACGAGGGGATAACTCTTCGCTGCCACGATGTAATGTGACCATGCTCCGATCCAGGACGCACGTCCGTTCATATATTTACAGAGTCAAGACTGGCTGTCCCTGCAATGACCCTGACCTGCCTCCACGCCCACGGGCTCAGCTCACCTTCCACCAGGCGACGCTGGGACATGGCTGCCCTCCCAGAGCCACACACAGTGGAGGAGGACCTTCCCTGTTCCAGCATGACTCACGCTCTGACACCTGAGCTGCCCCAGGATCGGCTTCTTCCCAGGACAGCTAACAACGCGCATGCCCTTCCCCGGTCGGAAACGGGCTCTCTCCTGTGGAGCCCGCGTCTGCTCCCTGTGACTAGGTCGAGGCGCCCACGTACTTCTCCCAACTAGCACTTGTCACACTCCAACTTCACTTGGACTGGGTGCTTTGTGGCAACTATGTGCTTTCCCTACAAGAACTGTTATTCTACACAGCCAGGCCTCATGACTCCTTTCCTTCCCCATTGTCAGCCCTGAGCCCACCGCAATCTCTGGAATATGAAAATGTTCCCACTGAAGATGCCTACTAAGTGTACGGCTGAATATAAACGCTGATATACCAGGTGCCGGGAGTGAAGGTGAGTTGAAGTGGTAGTGACCCTGAGCCGGCACCTGTGCACCAGCTGGAGCGCAGATCTGCGGGTTTAGTCCAGGTCCAGCCCCCAGAGGCCTCCGGGTGGAACTGCAGGGCCTGTGTGCGGACAGGGGTGTGCGCGCTGGGCCAGGAGAGCTATGGGAGGGGAACTGGGATCTGCAGAAAGCTGAAGCCCCGAAAGAAAGAACCCCTTGGTAAGAGGGGAAGGATGATGGACACCACCCACCCCCACCCCCCAGAGCTTTGGGTGTAAAACTAGAAATGTGTCCCACGAGAAATGGCAAAGCGGAGCCATTTCTGTGTGCAAGGGGCAAGTCTGTGTTGCTGCTACCCCTGGAGGAAGCCCGTGTAGATGAGGTGGTGCCCGCAGCCCTAAAAGCAGGGCACGCGGCCCCCACAGGAGCACCCGAGCCGTCAGCCGTGGGGGCAGCAGACACCTCAGCGGGAGGATGGGTGGCTTCAGGACTGAAGATAAGAAAGCCTGGCAGTGCGTGGGCTTTTTCGGACACGTGCACGCAGTTCTCTTGCGTCCGTGGCCAGCTGGCAGCTGCCTGGTCACGAAGCCGAGGAGTGTGTGCTCAGCTCTCGTACACGCAGCCCAGCTTCTCTGAAGTGGCTAAACCACGCACCCCTCCTCCGGGAGTGTCCGTCTGTTCCCCTTCTGGTCCCCTTGTGCCCTCCTCCCTGCTCCTCATGCTCTGTCCCTCCTTCAGGGCAGCTGAGTGTCTCTAGGCCGCTCTGCCCACCAGCTTCCATTCTGGGGCCTTAGGAGACAGAGCACTGCTGGCTGCCTAACCAGCCCGCCCCCCATCACCACCTTCGCCGGGGACAAAAAAGCTCCTGAGGTTAGGAAAAAAGAGCCTCTTTGCAGAGCCCTCGGTGGCCTCGGAGCTGCTGGGCGGAGCCTGCGCCCCTGCCTCCGCTCCCCCTGTCCCAGCGGACAGATGGCCAGGCTGGGGAAGCCGCTCTCAGGGAAGTTCAGCTTCTCACAGTCACAGGCACCCCAAAGCCAATGAGCTCCGGGGCCCCTTGTCCTAAGGCACCGCCTGCTGGAGGTCCCCCCTGCGGGGTGCAGGAGCCCCTGGATGCCCCACCGTCTGCGGCCCAGTATTCTGAAGGCCTTGCTAAGACCATGTCACGGGGGGGGGGGGGGGGGGCCACGTCTCTGTGCCTGGAAATGCCTATTCTCTCGAGACAGAAATGGCAGCCCAGGGTCCAGTGGGAGAGGCCCCGAGTTCCTCCAGCAGGGGCGGCGGGGGCAGAAATGCGGCTTCACGCCTGCTCGGGCTGCTCCCGGGGGCTGCGAGCCGGGCGAGCCCACCTTCGGATGCAGGTTATTGCACATTTCCATTTAGGACAAGGCACCGATGTGTCCATCTTCTGATGTAGTTAACAGTTAGTTTTCGAGGTAGACCATATCTCCCAGAGCGCCATCTGAAGGAAATTGGGAATGGAAGTCTCCCTGTGGCATAAAACCCGCCCACCAGCCCCAGGACCCCCGACGTGGCCGGCCGCCGCGAAGTCCCCTGGAACCTCCTGCCAGTGGCTCTACAGAGGAGTGTGTGTCCCTGGCCTTGGCCACCGTGAACTGTGAAGTCTCGTTTCGGAGGCTTTCATGAAAACGTGCTTGCCATTTGCCCTCTTCTTCTGTGGGCCAGTGAGGTCTTCAACAGAGCAAGCCTCCTCACTGCGCTGTCTGGCACAGCGGGTGGGGGGTGGCAGGAGAGCCCTGAGGTGCTGCGGGCACCCAGTGGGCAGAGCTCACGATGCTGCTAAATGTCCTGCAAGGCACGGGCTGCCCAGCAAGGATTGATCTGGCTCAGGACGGCATTGGTGCTGAGGCGGAAAGTCTCTGCCCTAAGCCCTCACTAAGAATGCAAAAGAGGAGGCCAAGCTGATGAGTCCATAACTGGGGTGAAATAGAAACAAAAAATACTCAATTAAGGTAAAAGACAGAAGTAGAAAAAGAAGGGAATAGAGAAATCATAGGACAAGTAGAAAACAACATAGCAATAATGTAAACATATCATGTATATGTAAATAGATGGAGATGGAGATGGAGATGGAGATGGAGATGGAGATGGAGATGGAGATGGAGATGGAGATAGAGATGGAGATAGAGATCTATATATATAAAAAGCTAGCAACCTTAATGCCGTCACAACCAGAATGACCAAAGACCAGAACACCATGGCCCCTCGCCCAGGCCGCCTCACCCTCAAGTGGAGACCCCCCACCCGGATATGGGGCCCCCATCAGGGCAGGCCAGCCGGTCCCCACCCATGCACCAGGCCTCTATTCCTATATAATAAAAGGGTAATATGCAAATTGACCCTAAAGGCGGAATGACCAGAACGACTGCTGGACCAGTCACTACTGAGGTACCCTGACCACCTCTGGGTCCCTTTCCCCGGGCTGGCAGGCTCTGATCACCTGATGGCGAATGGGGAACGGGGGTCGGTGGTGGGGGATGCGGGCAGCGCCAGGCCAAGGCCTCCACCCCGCCGATCGCCCCACACACAGTGGGCAACCTGTGGTGGGGCGGGGCCTGTGAGCAGGCGGGAACAGCTAATCCCTCAGTCCCTTCCCCCGGCCGTCAGGCACTGATCACCCGATGGCCGGTGGGTGGCAGTGGGGGGTGGGGCCAGCCGTGGGCAGCTGGGGAAGATGGCCCTGATCGCAGGCCAGGCCCAGGGACTGTACCTGCACACAAATTTTGTGCACTGGGCCTCTAGTATAGAGATACAGAGATAAAGATATAGAGATAGAGAGAGTTATAGTTAGATTAATGTAAATGGTCCAAGTTCTCCAACAGCAGTGAGAGCCACCATTTATTGATTCCAATTCGGTACGTGGCATGTTAAACAATTTCAACTCATTATTTCGCACAACCACCTGCTAGGTGGGTTTCACTTCCCACGCCTTTCCGACGAGCACACGGTGTTTGCCCAAACCCATGGCGGCTGACCTCCTACAGGTGTTTCTCCTCCCGGGACAACGCTGTGGCCGGGGAGCCGCACGCCCAGCACCGTCCATGGGAGCCTGAGCATGAGCGCTGACCAGGGGACAGAGCTGCTTCTGACCTGGTGCCCGGGGACCCGCTCTGCGACATCGGACAAGCCCGCCACGCTTTGTCCTCCATCCCGTCCGCATCCCTGGGTTCTCACAAGAACGAAATGTGTGGGCAAGTGCCAGGAGCAGAGCCACCCCGACGTGCTGGCCTGGGGCGGTGGGACGCTGGCCTGGATGACCCGGGGGTCCGTGGGCACAGCCCGTTCTCTCCCGCTATCAGGTGGGTGGCAGGAGCCTGTCACGTCCCTGAGCCAGGACTCTGTCCCTTTGTTCGGCTACACAACCTGCCTCCTCTCCAAGCCCTGAAGGAAGATGGAGGCAAACCCCCAGCTCCTGGGGGAGGGAGGCCCAGAGCTGGAGGCGCCCTCACACCCCCCTGCCTGCCTGCCCTCTGCGGGGGGCCCAGCCCCTGCGGACCCTGGAAGTGAGCTGGGCCTGGCATGGCGGCGACAGGCAGGCACTTCGAGGGGTGGCAGAGCGCGGGGCCGGGTGTGGCGGGCCCTCCTCAGTGGTGCACACAGTACAGCTGGACGGTGCCGCTGACCCGCAGCTCCCGCAGCCGCTCCAGGACCTGCCGGCCCAGGCTGGTGGCGCCCAGGCCCTGCCCGTTGAGCGCCAGCTTCAGCCCTCCCTCCTGGCACAGCAGCAGCACCTGGCAAAGGAGGACGTGAGGCCCGCGGGCTTCCTGGCGGGCCCTCCGCTGCCTGCCTGGGGCGCGCCCAGCGAGCCCCCCTCCCCTCCACGGGCCCATGGGGCACCCCGTGCTGCCCCCGGACAGAACGAGGGCCCCGCTGGCCACCAGCCCTCCCACCGGGATCTCAGCTCGGGGCCTCACTTCCAGCAGCTGTCCCAGGCGCTGCTGCCCTCGGACGCTGGTGCCAGGCCTGCCCCGGCCCATGGGGCCCCTGGCCACAGTGCGGGGTGGAGAGCCCTGGCATGGCGGTCCCCCCGGGACGCACCCCTGCTCAGTGTCCCGGGTGGGCGTGCTTGGCTCTGACCCACCTCGAAGAACCGCTGGGGGTAGAAGAGGAAGGGGGCCAAGATCAGCTGCTTCCGCCCCCAGGGCGACACCCACGCCAGCGTCCTGTCCGCGAAGGAGGCCCTGAGAGCCACGGGGACACGCGCGGCCTCGTCCACCAGGCTCAGCGTGAAGCTGCGGGCAGGAGCGGAGAAGGGGCTCAGCCTCCGGAGCCCCCGGCCCTGGCGCCCCGACGCCTCCAGGCTGCGGCTGCCGGGCCCTGAGGGGAGGCGGCGGCTGGAAGATTGGGCGGGTCCCCCCAGAAAGCAGCTCTGGGCCCCTGACAGCCCCTTGTGGCCATTCACGGGCTGCAGGACCACGGGGGAGCCCACGACCTCGCCCGAGCCTCAGTTTCCCCTCCTCGAAACGGGGAGAATGACCACCTTGGCGAGGGCCAGCGCTTCCTGCGGGCGTGTGCCAGGTACTGTTTACGTGTTTTGCAAACGGCGCAGGGGTTAGAGTGAGGCTGCCTGGGTTCAGCTCTGCCTCGGCCTCTCTCCAGTCCCGGGGCCCTGGGCAAGTCAGTGTCTCTGTGCCTCAGTTTCCCCATCTGTAATGTGGAACGACAGTACTGAGCAGAATTAAATGAGTTAACACATTTCACTCAAAGTGCTCAGAGCCACAGCTGCTGTACAACAAGCACTCAAATTACACCTATCGTTTAAAAAACACTATAAATGTTAAAATACTGTGCCAGACCCCTCAGGGCACTGCGAGGAACAGAGGAGGAATGTGTGTGACACGTAGCAAGTACCTGGCACGCAGTAGGTGCTTTGTAGATGCAGCGTTGGCTTTTCTGGTCCTGTCCCGGGGTGTGTCAGCCCATTTTTTCGGAGGCAAACGGGAGGGTAGAGGACTTCCCTGCTACTAGGAACAGCCGCGGGGCTTCCCACGGGTTGTGCACCAGGATTCAGGACTCGGGGGGTGGGGGGTGTCTTTCTGTCAGGACAGCCAGGTTCTGTCCCAAAGTCACTTTCTTTGAAACAGCAGCCCCGACACTGTGGCCGGAGCCCTCGGCAGGAAGTGGCTGGGAGTGGAGAGGGGCCTCGGGCTCAGAGGGCACGGAGCCCGGGAAGGGCCTGCCTGGGGGGCCTCTCAGGGAATCCCTTCTGGAACCTGTTCTGGCGGACGCTCCATCCATGTGCAGCTTTGGGAAGAGGACGGCAAGGACTTGACGCCGGGCAGAAGCTTGAAGGCGGGGACCCTGGAGAGGGGCCTGCAGGGAGCCTCCAGCCGCAGTGGCCGGGAGCTGGCCAGCCCCCCCACCCCCGTGTCCCCCTCAGCCCTGCCCAGCACAGTCGATGCGTACTGACTCCCTCCGGATGCCCGGGGAGCTCTGGGGGAGCTCTCTGAGGCTGCCGCCGAACCCCCAGATCCTCAGTGCTTGGGGGATGGGTCAGAGGAGGAGGACACCCTTCCAGGGCACACGAGGCCCGCGCCCTCACATGCTCGCCCCGTTTGTCCCAGGCCAGCCACAGCTGCTTTCCGAAAACCAGCGACAGCAGCCGTGGCGGCGTTGCCTGCAGCCACTGTGCTGAGCCTGGGTGCGGGAGGCCCCGGCCCCGGCGCCTGTACAAGTGCTCTGGCCGGTCCGCGCTATTCTTCCACTCTCCAGCCATTCCCTGTCCCGCAGCTGCGAGCGTTTGTGTAAGAGATGGCTCCCAGCTTCTCCTTCAAAATGACCCGATCTGTCATGGACACATGCTCTCCACTCCCCCGTTCCCCAGCCTGCTTCTGCCACCTGTCGGGCCTCAGAGGGCCCGCGGATTCATGGCCTGGCAACAGAGCGGCTAAATCACTCGCCCTGTCACTGATAACCGCGGGACTCGGAGCCTGGTCTCAGGCCTCCACGTTTTGGGGGGACAGGGAGGGTGTTCTTTATCCCTGGGAACCATTCCCTATATGGTTGGAATTATTTCTCTTTTTTTTTCCTGGTGGGGAAACTCGGGGCCTCTGACACAGAGGTGTGGGACCTGCCCAGGCCACCTGGTGTCGGAGGCAAAATCAGGAGCCCAGCCCAGCCCAGCCTGGCTCTGAGGTCCGTGCTGTCCAGGGCTGGAGCAGGAGGGCAGGGTTGAGTGAGGTCAGTGACCTCAAACACAGTCACAGAGCCAGCAGGAGAGTGGGGGCACTGAGGCGGTCCCCCCACTCCCCCGCCCCTCCTCCTCGGGAAATCGGATACAGCACCGTGGAACACCAGCTGTGCCTGGCACAATAGGAGCCTTCACACCGCCCTGAAGTCAGCCCTGTTAATACCCCTTTCATAGGCACAGAAGCTGAGGCGTAGAAAGGGAAAGGAATGCCTTGAAGTTGCAGAGTTAGTAACTGTGAGTCAAACCCAGGAGGCAGCCTGCCCCTCCCCCCCCCCCGCCCCCCCCAAAAGCCAGGGAATCCAATGCGATTCCAGGGACAGGAAGAGGAGGCAGGGTTGGGGGTGGAGCACGAGTGCCCCCAGGGGGAGCAGTTAGGCAGCTACGTGTCCCTCCAGGTCCCCACTCCCAGCGCCAGGCCTCCTCTGGGGCCGCCTGCTGTGTCGCCGCTGGAGGTCGCATCCTCTCGGGCCTCAGCCCGCGCCTCTCCAGGGCCTGTCCCGAGCCCCCAGGCAGGGCCTGCGATGAGCGGCCTGGAAGATACTCCCAGAACTGGGGCTGCTGGGGCGGGGAAGGCAGCTGGGTCCTGGCCCCAGTCCCAGCCTCCTTGTGCAAGCCCTGCCACCCTGACCAGCTGACTCCTCTGTCCGCTCGTCTGTAAAACGGGGTTAAATGGCGGCTTTGGAGACTAAGGCAAATGCGTGTAAAGCTGGTGCCTGGCCTGGCGCAGGGATGCCCTCCCTCCTCCGTCCTATACTTACTCCTTGGGCTCCGGCAAGACCAGCCCCCGCAGCACGATGACCTGTCCCGGCCAGAGACCCCGGGGAAGGGGGCGTGAGCAGGGCACCTCCTGAAGGAACATGGGAGGTGACTGAGGGGACTCACAGGGGGCTCAGGGAGGGCAGCTTCCCCCAGGAGCACTTTGGGGGGCACCCTCAGGGGCGGGGGGCCCTGGAGCAGGTAAGTCTCTGCCTCGAGGCCTGCAGCTGGGGGGACTCGGCTCTGCCCGTTATCAGACACCCTCTGCAGGCCTGGCCTCTCCCTGCCTTTCCAGGCTGAGCTCGCTGCCGCTATGCTGCGGGCACCACGATGCCCCCCATCCCGCACCCCGAACTGCAACGGCCCGTTCCTTGGGCAGCCTCCCACCAGCCTGTGAGCTGGGGGCCTGGGACTGGCTTGTCCCTCTGTCCTAGAGCCCAGCCCGGAGAGGATCCAGTAACCGTAACCGTGAGCAGAATAAAGTCAAGGCCAAGGGGAGCCGGAGCAGCCTGCCACTGCCCACACCCCCACTTCTCTCTGGAGGGACGGAGAACCCTGGGGGGGGGACGGGAGAGGGGGCGGCATTTCCCGCCGGGTGGGGGCCTCCTACCCCTGAGGGCAGGTGAGGGCTGGGGGCACTCACTCACCAGCCTGGGGCTCCCCAGCAGGAAGGGCTGTCAAGGAAAGAAGAGGGACGCGGAGGTCAGGCGGGGTTCGCTCAGTGAAAGGGAGACTCTGGGCATTATCGTGAAAGACAGGGGGTCAGTGGGGTTTGTCTCAGAGATAGTACAGGTGAATGAGTGGGGCCCCGGTGGGACCCTCGTGAATTCAGATGGACGCCAGCTCTGGAAACGGGGCAGAGGTCTGTCCCTCACTCACTGGGTGGCCTTGGCAATGCCTGCGCCTCCTCCCCCGCCACCCTGCAGGCCAGCCCAGCCCAGCCGCCTCCCTCGTGGGCTGTGGGAATCGGAAGCTCCCATCTACAGGGACCTTCTGCTATGAATGCGGGGCCTGCCCGTTCAGGGCACCCCTCCCCCATCCTCCTCCCAAGCTGGCCCAGGAGAGGAGCTGGGCGCTGGGCCAGGCCAGGCCAGGCTCTCCAGGGACCAAGGCAGAGCTAGTCGTATCCATGGCAACCATGCAGTGAGGGAGGGGCAGCTGGGCCTGTGCCGGGGGACCACAGCCCAGCAGGCGAGGGGCGGGTCACGTGGGGAAGGGAAAATGGGGGCTCGGCTCCTGTGTCTGGGACAAGGGCCCACCTTGCTCCCAAGAGACTCACGTGTCCAACTGGATACTCGCTGCCGCCCTCTGGGAACGGCTGTTGGGAAAGAGAAAAGGCAACCCCGGATTCAGGGCTGCTGCCCGCCCCGGGGCCATCTGGTTGCCCTGCCTGCCTGGCCGGATGCTGGGCCCGGATGGGGGCCTTGAGCGCTGCCCACAGGCCTGGACAGTGGTGCTCAGAGCTGGCCTCGCGGGTTCCCAGGCTCCATCTCAGACTTGGAATCAGAATCTCTGGTCTTGGCCCCCAGAAACCTGCCTTTTAATCCGCCCCTCGGGGGAGTGACACCGCCAGCCGCGATGTCTGGGCCCCTCAGCACCACATTTCCAAGTGAGTCGCCTCCTGGCCACCGCTCCCCAAGTTGACCAGACCCCACGCCCAGCGCAGACTTCCGTCCCCGGCTCCCGGACCCCTCCTGTCGTCACCTTCTCCTGCCCTCACCTCACCCATGCCCGGCACCTCCAGAACCCCTCCACCTTGGTCACAGCTGCTGCGACAGGGCTTGTCTGGGGCGGGCGGGGGTCCCGGGCCTGCCCACATGTCAGAGGAGGTCAGAGGTCACTGCCATGCCCGCCCTGGCCCCACGGGAACTTACGTTGATGTTCAGGAATCCAACAGCCTTCACCAGGATGTCCCCGAATATGCCCAGGGTGTCCACGCGGGACAGCGGGAGCCGGTAGCGGTAGTGGAGAAAGTGCCGGCCGTTCACGCTCACCTGCAGGCGCGGGGCCGCCTCAGCGCAGCTTGGAGCCGGGCTTGGCAGCTCCTTGGTCCTCTGGGGCCCTCCCCTCCCCCATCCCCTTGAACACAGTGCCGTGGGGGACTCCGCAGAGGAAGGACGGACGGAAGGACGCCCGTTCTAGGGCCCGGTGCCCACGCACTCACCTTCATGTCCTCGTGTCCAAAGAGGAAGAGGATGCGGAAGCTGGCTCCCCGGCGCAGGGCCAGGCGGGGCCACCGGGCCTCGGCCTGCCAGCGCCCGGCCTGCAGGGTGTTGCAGATGGCGTGCGGCTGGGTGGTGTGGAAGCGAGGGTTGAAGTGGATGGCGATGTCGGGCGGGGGGTGCAGGCTGCAGCCGCACTGGAAGTCCACTTGGAACCTGTGGGCGGCGAGGCTCCGAAGGGCACTCCGCTCAGCAGCCCCGGAGGCCCCGAAGGCAGAGAAGAGCCCCCCTCACCCCCCCTCCATCCCCCGGGGCTGAGCCCGCACCCCGGGAGGCACCCCTACCTGCGTGCCTCTAGCGGGACCTCGCCCTGTAGCATGACCATCTTGCCGGCACGTAAGCCGCCGAAAATGGTTGTGACATAAGGAACCACCTGACGAGGGGAGAAACCGCCCTGACGTGGTTGGAGAAGAGGCCGAGGGACCCCATATCCCACGGGTGGGGAAGGGAGAAGAACGAGAAAATTCGGGTCTCCCCCCCCAAGCAGCTGGGGGAATTAGTTTTCTCTGGAATGTAGTCTTCTACCCACTCCTCTTTCCTGGACCTCCACCTGTCAAGCCACACTGCCCTGGGGAAGCCAAATTCAGCTCCTCTGCCCCCATCCACCCCTCCCCCCGCCCCCAGCGTAGGCCCAGCCCCTCCCCCAGCACCTAGGGTGCAGCAGTGCCCCAGGGAGGCCCGCTGCCCACTGCTTGCACCCTCCGGGAGTCGGCAGTGAGGCTCCCTGAGGACTGTTCCCTGGCCAGAGCCTGGGACCTGGGAGACAGGAGGATGGACAGGTGGGGACCTGAACGTGGCCCCTCATCTGGACGCCTGGACAGGTACCTGACAATGGCCTCGAAGCTGCCTGGCAGCCATAAAACACACGCACTCTTCACAGCTCCCTGCCTTCTCCGGGCTGCCTCCTCCCTCTCCCTGTGCCCCGGGACCTTGACCTTTGAGGCTCCTGACATCTTCTCTGACAGCTTCTCTGGCTCCTTCTCCAGCACCAACCCTTTAGTGTCTGGATTGTTTCTCCCCTCCCCGTGCTCCAGAAAACTAGGCTGGTTTGGCGAGCGTGGCCCTTGCCGGCTGGCTCACGGCGCCGTGTGGCTGGCTGGCCATGGGAGGCACAAGGCCCTCAAAGCCGCAGCCCCGCCCCTCCCTTCTGTAGGCGCAGTGCCCGGCCTGGCACAGCGTGGGCTCTGAACAGGTGTCTGCGGCAGGTACACAGCGGGCAGGGTCACAGGACCAGCCTTCGCGCGGTTTCCCCACCCCCAGCAGCCTCCAGGAGCCCCAACCACCTGGACCAGGGGTCGCCAGCCTTCTGGACCTCACAGACCACCGGCTGGCGGCCGCTGACCCGGACGGAGCCCAGACCCCAAGGCTCTGCCCCCCGGGTGGAAACTGCAGCCTGGAAAGCAAGGAGGGGCTGTAGCGGGGGGCAGCGGCTTCCCCCCATACTAGGGCCTGGAGAGATGCGGGGGGTCCGGAGGCCAGAGCACCCACAGCTCGGCTGGGCTGAGCTCCACGTCCCTCCACTCCCCAGGCTCCAGGCTTGGCCTGTGAGTAACAGCTGCTGCGGCTCTTGTGAGAGAAGAGGCCACGTGAAGAGAAAGGGCTCACTGCTGCCCCCCAGTGGAGGGTGCCGTCGCCTGCGGGCTCAGCCTTCCACAGCTCGGCCAGGCTCCCGCAAATCCTCAGGGACACAGCGGGAGGAGGCAGCCAGGAAGCCCCCTGCCAGGTGCTCAGGGTCCCCCCAACGTCCCCCCAACGTCCCCCCAACGATACTACCCACTCCCCCAGGCCCTCCTGGTCACCCACTCCCGCAGATGCTCCTACTCACAGCTCTACTGCTTTTTAAATGCAAGCTCAACAGTCACTCACACCCAAGTGGGAACAGCTGGCCGGCACTGTGCTCAGCTCAGGAGGACCTTCCGGAGCTGGAGGGCAGGTGCAGGGGAAGCCGCCGGCCAGCTGGGGGCTGCGTCCCTCCCTCCCACCACCTGGAGGCGGGCCCAGCCGGATGGGAGGCGGCTGCTCACCGGGTGGAAGACGGGTGGCTGCAGGATGAAGGTGTCAGGAAGCGGGTCCAGTTTTTCTGCCGGTGACATGGGTGGTGGGGCGCCCCCAATGGGAGCTGCTGGTCGGGATTCCAGGAGCCCGGCCCGCTGGCTGACTCACCTTCCCAGCTGGGATCCTAAGCCCTGGGGCAGCGTGTCCAGCTGCTGGTCCTAACGCTGCTGGGAGCTGGCCTGGGAGGGCATGGGCCACCCACTCCGGGTGCCACACCCACACTCTAGCCCCACCAGCTGGACTGGGCTGTCCGGGTAGGAAACTCACACTAACTCACCAACCAACTGACCGGCTGCCCCTCTGGGCCTGCAGCACCGGGCCAGCTGTCGCAGAGCAGAGCGGGGTGAAGGGTCAGAGGCTGGCTCCTGGGGGCCAGGGAGGTTGAGGTTTCCAGGCCGGCCCCCTGAGCCCTCCCGGGTCAGAGGCAGGCTGGTAGCCCCGCCCCCAGTTCCCCAGCTTCCTGGACACCTTGGCCGGGCTTCCCATTCCCTCCTCCCCTCCCGTACTCCCCACAAGAGGTTCTCCTCTCTCCCCCGTGCCCTTGCCCTTTTCTCCATTTTTCTCAGTTTTGTAAGTTGTATCGTTCCCTGGGGCTCCATTTCAGCATTGGCTGGAAATGCCAGGGCCCAGCTGGTGCCCCAAGAAAGTGGGGGAGGGGGTGAGGAAGGGGCAGGAGGGAGAAGGACCCCTTCAAGTTCAGAAAAGGCAGTGTAGCACAGTGAGAGACACAGCGTGCCCAAGGGGACCTGGGTTCTTGCTCAGCCACTGCACTACGTGCTGGGTGCTCTGGGACAATCACGTCCCTCGCGGGGCCTCCCTCTGGTCGTCTGTATGTAGAAGGGCGACCATAGCCGTGTGTGTGTGTGTGTGTGTGTGTGTGTGTGTGTGTTTCCTGGGGAGGTCTGTGTCTGGGGGTGCACTTGGACACCTGCATTTTCATCAAGTTCCCCCATGACCCTTTAGAACAGTGGTTCTCAACCTTCTGGCCCTTTAAATACAGTTCCTCATGTTGTGGCCCAACCATAAAATTATCTTCGTTGCTACTTCATAACTGTAATGTTGCTACTGTTATGAATCGTAATATAAATATCTGATATGCAGGATGGTCTTAGGCGACCCCTGTGAAAGGGTAGTTCGACCACCAAAGGGGTCGCGACCCACAGGTTGAGAACTGCTTCTTTAGACAGAGGCAGTCCAGTTACGGTTTGAATCCCAGCAAGGCTTTCCCTGTAAAAAGCAGCACAGCTGTTCACCTTTACCCTGAGTTGGGAGGTCCCGGGATCTGCCCAGTGTCAGACTTGGCAGCAGGGAATTCATGGCCACACCAGGCTGGGCAGAGGCTCAAGTGCAGCGGGTGCTGGGGAAGGGCCAGGGCTGTGTTGAAGGAGGGCGAGTGCATGGGCTGTGGGGGAGGGGAAGGCATCTCAGCTGCCAGGCAAGGACGGTACCAGCATCAGCATCAGCATCAGCAGCAGCTAAAAGCTTGTTAGAAATGCACACGGTGACCACACCCTCTGTCTGAGGAACAGCCGCTGTGTGTGAAGCCTCCCCCCACCAGCCAGAGGAGCCACCACAGCTGTGAACAGCACCCACCAGAGGAGCTGCTGCCAACTGAGGAGCAGCTGCTACCACAACCGCCCGAGGAGCAACCGCAGCCCGAGGAGCCACTGCCACCCAGAGAGCAGCCACTGAATGACTCACCATCTAGATATGTCGGTGAGATCAAACATGGGTAGACAAAGAAATCCCCAAAGGAAAGAAAAGGAGGACTCGCTAGAAAAGCTGCTAAGTGATACAGAGGCATGCAATATGACAGAAAAAGAATTCAGATTAAGGGTCCTAGAGTGCATAAACCGGATGGAGGAAAAAATCAACAATTTATGCAAGAAGCAAGAAGAAACAGATGAAAAAAATCAATAAATTATGTAAGAACCAAGAAGAAATGAAGAGTGATATAGCTGCAATAAAAAAACACCATAGAAAGTTTCAACAGTAGACTAGGAGAAGCGGAGGACCGAATTAGCAAATTAGAAGACAGGGAAACAAAATATACCCAAACTGGACAGCAACTGGAGAAAAAAATTAAACGACAGAAGGAGAGCCTAAGGGAGCTATGGGACAACATGAAACAAAACAACATACAAATAATAGGGGTGCCAGAACAACAGAAAGAGGAACAAGGATTAGAAAACCTATTTGAAGAAATAATATCAGAAAACTTCCCTGAGGTGGGGAAGAAAAAAGTCACACAAGCACAGAGAGTCCCAAACAAGATGAACCCGAAAAGACCCACACCAAGACACATCATAATTACCATGGCAAATGTTCAGGACAAAGAGAGAATCTTAAAGGCTGCAAGAGAGAGACGGAAAGTTACATTCAAGGGATCTCCCATTAGATTATCAAATGATTTCTCAACAGAAACACATCAGGCCAGAAAAGAATGGACAGAAATTTACAAAGTGATGCAAAGCAAAGGACTGAATCCAAGAATACTCTATCCAGCAAGGCTATCATTCAAAATTGAAGGGGAAATAAGAAGCTTCACAGACAAAAAAAAAAGGCTAAGGGAGTTTATCACCACCAAGCCAGCAATGCAAGAAATGCTAAAGGGACTGGTGTAAAAAGAAGAAATAAAAAGCTCAGAAAGAAAACAGCCACACACAAAAAGAAATGGCTACAAACAAGTACCTTTCAATAATAACTTTAAATGTAAACGGACTAAATGCTCCAACCAAAAGACATCGAGTGGCTGAATGGATAAAAAAACATGACCCATACATTTGCTGTCTACAAGAGACCCACCTCAGAAGAAGGGACTCACACAGACTGAAAGTGAAGGGATGGAAAAATATCTTTCAGGCAAATGGAAATGAAAAAAAAGCTGGGATAGCAATACTTATATCGAACAAAATAGACCTCAACGTGAAGGCCATAACGGGAGATAAGGAAGGCCACTTCATAATACTAAAGGAATCAATACAACAAGAAGATATAACCCTGATAAACATATATGCACCCAATACAGGAGCACCCAAATACATAAAGAAATGCACACGGTGAGGGGGGATCTCAGGGCCAGGGTGACTCTGACGCACACTGAGGTGTGAGAAGCACTGACTGGTCCTCACGGGCAGGGCTGGGAGTGTGGAGCCAGGACGTGTGTTCACATCTTTCTGAGTGGGTGGGGCCGGGCCGCTCTGTGTGGGGAAATTCGATCCGAGGTGTGTTCAGGTAGAAAAGTCTATATGCAGACGGGGGATGGGGGGCGAGCAAAGGTGGAAAAACCAGCTGGGCAGCGACCCTGGGCATCAGATCTGGGCCCTGTTCCCAGCCTCCCAGCCTCCCAGCCTGAGGCAAGTGCACCATCTCCCTCCTTCCCACCCCAGCCTCAGCTCCTGTCTGTCAATCAACCAGGAGGACGTGTTCACTCGCTCGGGCTGTTACAGACATTAAACATCAGATGTTGAATGTCTCATGATTCTGAGGGCGGGAAGTCCAAGGTCACGGTGCGGCAGGGTCCTTTTCCCTGAGGCCTCTCTCCTCGGATTGCAGATGGCTGTCCCTCAGTCTGTGTGCTTGTGCCCTAACCTCTTTGGCTAAGGCAGTGCTTCTCAACCTGTGTGTCGCGACCCCTTTGGCGGTCGAACGACCCTTTCACAGGGGTCGCCTAAGACCATCCTGCATATCAGATATTTACATTATGATTCAGAACAGTAGCAACAATACAGTTATGAAGTAGCAGCGAAAATAATTTTCTGGTTGGGTCACAACATGAGGAACTGTATTTAAAGGGCCAGAAGGTTGAGAACCACAGGTCTAAGGGGATGCGATTCAACTGTAGCTGTAACTGTTCACTTTCTAAACCCCAAGGCTAGTGCCCAGCCAGGCCTGGGGCTGGTGACAGCCTGCAGTGGAGGGGGGCGGGGGACGGGAGGGGGTGGTAGCAGAAAGAAGGACGATGGCACATTCCGTTTCCCTTTGCAGGTGATTCGGGACTTTGGCAGCTCGGAGGGGCTTCTAGCGCCCCCCCAGAGCTTGTTGAATAACCGAGGTTCCAGGGTAAGAGAGAGCCTTCGTGTCTGTTTGTCTGTCTGGGCTGGGGGAGGGCAAATCTTCCGTCCTGAGCCCGAGTGAGGGGGCTCGTCAGGGAGGTCCAGGCTGGCAATGACCCTGACACCTGCAGGGGGATCCCCCTCTTCCCCAAGCTGGCGGCCCCACTCCCACTCCCACTCCCTTTCCTTCGGTCAGAGCACTTATCAGATCTCGTCACAGTATGTTGACGTCTTGTTTAATGTTTGTCTCCCCTGCTCTCCAAACATGAGGGCAGACTGGGTCTCACACCCTCAGTGCTGCGCAGACGCCTGACACAGAGCCAGCGCTCAAAATGTCGTTCCAGAATGAGTGACAGTAACAGGGATGGTGCAGGGCCCCTGCCAGTCTCGGCCGCCTCCTCTGTCCCCCCCAGCAGAGGTGGGATTGTGGCCCAAGCCACAAACTAGTCACGAACTGTTCTAACCGGGCACAGGTGACAGGTGATCAGTTGCCAACCCACAGCCTGGGGAGCGTACCCGCGGCCAGGGATCTCATGGTGCCCGCTCCCCCATTCTGCGACCCGGTGGCCTCTCTCACAGTCCCTGGTCTTGAACGGGCCTCTCCAGGGACAAATGCAGAGAGAAACCGACTTCGGTTTACATCTCTGCTCTTTTCTTCTGTCTGAGTCTTTTCTGCGTCCCTGCAAACTCTCACCGACCCTGGTTCTCGAGGGACCAGTTTGCAGCATCCTGGACAGAAGGTGGATAATCAGGAGAAACGCTCGGCGAGAAGAATCCACGGACCTGGCAGACAGATCGGGCGCCGGCCGATAAGGGAGGCCCGGGCAGGGTCCCAAAAGGGCGACTCCAACACGGGACCGAACGATGGGGAGGCTCCGCTGGCCTTCCTGAGAGGCGGGTGCGGGAGCAGCATCTGCGCCGGGACTTCCCATCCTCACCTGGGATGCAGCATTCGTGGGCAGACATTGTATTATCATGTGTCATCGCTGCGTGTGCTTCATGTATGCTTTTGTATACGGTACATGGTACATGGAATTTTAATTAAAAATATAAAATAAACTATATGTGTGAAAAAATGCACATAAAACCCCGAATCCCTCAAGATTTTAACTCCTGAGCGAGCCGCCCCAGTCCCTCCTCACCTGGCCTCCACCCCTCTCTCCTCTGCTGCTCGTGACCTCAGCTTCTCCCGTGACCTCAGCTTCTCCCGTGACCTCAGCTTCTCCCGCCTCGTCCACGCCACCTCCGAGCCTGTGCGCACTGTGTTGCGTTTCCTTGCGCCCCTTTCCCGGCCTTTCCGCTCAGAGCCCATTTGCACCCTCTCTCTTCCGGGTGCGCTCAGCGCCCCGCGCTCCCCCTCGCCCCGCGCCCCCCTCGCCCCGCGCGCCCCCCTCGCCCGCGCGCCGCCCCATCGCCCCCCCCCCGCACCCCCTTCGCCCCGCGCGCCCCCCTCGCCCCGCGCCCCCCTCGCCCCGCGCCCCCCTCGCCCCGCGCGCCCCCCTCGCCCGCGCGCCGCCCCATCGCCCCGCGCGCCCCCCCCCCGCACCCCCTTCGCCCCGCGCCCCGCCCGTTTGTGGACACCCGCATCCCCCTCCCCAGTTCTGCCCGCGGGGACCTGCGGCCACGCCCACCGGGAACCGGCTGCCTCCTCCCCTCTGCGAGGCCTGAGGACCCCCCACGCCACAGCTTCGGGATGGGCCTGAGCCCGGATGCGGGGAGGAAGGGCCCGCTCTGTCCCTCTAGGTTCCCCAGGTTCGGGCCCAAACCGACCTCAAGAACAGCAGGTAGGGAGGGGCCAGGTGACGCGCAGCCCGCCCCTGACATTCCGCTGGGCGCCAGTGGGTGCTGGGAATGGCCCCTCCCATGGAGCCGCCACGGTGGGGGTCCCCCCAGAAAGTCACCCTGGCTGTCTTCGAGCCCTTCTTGTAGACGTTTGTTGTTTGTGCGAAATGCCTGTTTCCCGGAACGAGCGGATACGTGGGAATGATCGCTTATTGTTAACTTCAGTGGAGCAGGCGCCCAGCGTCCAGCGCCCAGCATCCAGTGTCCAGGGCCCAGCGTCCAGGGCCCAGCATCCAGTGTCCAGGGCCCAGCGTCCAGGGCCCAGCGTCCAGTGTCCAGGGCCCAGCGTCCAGGGCCCAGCATCCAGTGTCCAGGGCCCAGCGTCCAGGGCCCAGCATCCAGTGTCCAGGGCCCAGCGTCCAGGGCCCAGCGTCCAGGGCCCAGCATCCAGTGTCCAGCGGTGGCACAGCGCGGGCAGCTCCCGCACGACCTCCGCAGACGCCTCTGTGCTCAGGTCTAGCCTGGGGTTTCTTTTCTTTTTTTCTTTAATATGTTTTTTTATTGATTTAAAGAGGAAGAGAGAGAGAGAAACATCAGTGATGAGAGAGAATCATTGATTGGCTGCCTCCTGCACGTTGGACGGAGCCCACAACCCAGGCAGGCGCCCCTGACCGGAATCGAACCTGGGACCCTTCGGTCCGCCGGCTGATGCTCTATGCACTGAGCCACACCGGCCAGGGCAGCCCGAGGTGTCTGCAATCTGGAATAGAGGCACCCGTCTTCCTCCTCTCCCAGATCCTGGCCCCTGGAATTCCCAAGTCCTTCCCTCCCAGAGAAACTGAGCCCGCTCCGGCGTCCAGTCCTACAAACCCCTTCGTTCATCCAAAAATCAATCCCAGCTAACGGGCCTGCCAGGGTCTAGACCGGAGCTTGGAGCCCACCTTTCCAGGCAGTCATTTGAGCCCTTGTTTCATAGGTTTAACCTCCCAGGAATGCAAGTGTGTTTAAATCACTATTTTTTTTTTTCTTGAAATAGAAGAATCCTTGGGATTTCAAGTGCTGGTCCAGCTCTCGCCCAAGCAGGGCCCGTTGGAGCCGGGGTAAGTTCTCTGCTTGGAAGGCCTGAGTCCGAGTGGGAGAGCCTTTTGAAGAACGGGTCTTGCTGGTAGTTTTGTAAAAGCAAATCTTGGGGTGATTTCTGTGCAAACCAGCCTGCCACTAAGCAGTCAGCAGAAGGCGGAAGGGGGGTGGGGCAGGGGGGGGTGCCTCGCCACAGGAGGGCTTTCTCGTAGCAATTCCCGCCCACAAGGCCTTCCTTCTCCAGAACCTGGGGATGGAATTGCTTTGAAGGACCCTCCCGACACTGCCAGTTGGTAACCAGTGCAGGATGCAACCAGTGTCCTCAGTTCCCTTTCATTGAAATCAGGGTTTGCTTCTTTTTTTAAATCCCGAGGGGCTTTGAGTTTCCAGACGCGCATTAAATATGACAGCCTCCCCCCGCCCCCCCTCACTACACTTTAGAGAAGATTTAAAGCTGCGAAAAGGTCAACAAAATGCCTTTGGGGGCTGGTAACGGGCCGGATACATACGTCACTGTGGTCACAGTGTTGGGGCTCAACAAGATTTCTCAGGAACATGGAGCTAATTGTCGGAAGCAGCAGCTCAGGGCTTCCAGGGGCCAGCCTCTGGCAGTAGGACCCCGGGTGACCCGGAGGGAGCAGAGGCCTCTTGCATTTCATTATAAGCCACTGTGTACTGTTACCATTTTTTAAATTTTTTTATTGATTTCAGGGAGGAAGGGAGAGGGAGAGAGAGATAGAAGCATCAATGATGAGAGAGAATCATTGATCAGCTGCCTCCTGCGTGCCCTACACTGGGGATCGAACCCGCAACCCGGGCATGTGCGCTTGACCGGAATCGAACCCGGGACCCTTCAGTCTGCAGGCCGATGCTCTATCCACTGAGCCACACCGGCTAGGGTCTGTTGCCATTTTTTGACAAAACGATATGCAAGTGTCACTTTGATAAACGTTCAAAAAATATTATTAGCAAATACAAACATTCTGAAAGCTACTCACTGTTGTCATTAGCATTTAGAACAATTGTCTGGAAGGCAGTAAGCGGCAGTTCTTTTGTGTGACAGTGGACGGTGTCCCAGAAGCAAGCTTGGGGGGTGGGGGGGGTGTGTCCTAGGATCTCAAAAGTGGAAAGTGCCTTAAAGTCACATATCGGGGTCATGCAGAATGTCTAATCATTGTGAAGTCATGTTATCCGTTAACTGTATGATCACAAAACTCACCAGGGAGAAGCCGGGAGTTACCTCTGAGCCCTCGCCCAGGCAGCGGAGAACAGAGTCGAGCTTGTCCCTGAAGTCGGAGAGCGCCAGCCAGGTAGCGAAGCAAGCAGCCGAGGTGGGTGTCACGGGTTCTCACACAGCCCTGGTGGCCGCTCTGCAAGTTCTAGTTCGCTCCGTTTAGACGGTGTGGCAGGCGGAACTGCATCCTGACTTGGGGTGTTGGCTGTGGCTTTTTAGTTTTGTAGAAAACAGCTTTGTTGAGCCGTTTATTGAGCTTCATTGAGGTGTAACTGACGTTCCTATAACTGGCAGACCATCAACCGCACATAGTACTTGGGATATGGAGTTGAATATGCTTTTGACATAGGTATGTACCCCTGAAGCCATCACCACAAGAAAAACTTCCCTTTCTAAGTCCCTCCCTCTCCCCACCCCTCCCCATCCCCAGGCCACAACTGACCTGCTTTCCACCGCTATACAGATTGGTTTGCATTTTTGTTTTGTTGTGTGGTTATTCATCCTCACCCGAGGATATTTTTCCATTGAATTTTTAGAATGGAAGGGAGAGGGAGAGATAGAGAGAAACTTCGATGTGAGAGAGACACATCAACTGGTTGCCTCCCTCAGGCATCCCGATCAGGGCTGGGAATAGAACCTGCAACCGAGGTACCTGCCCTTGACTGGAATCGAACCCAGGACCCTTCAATCTGAGGACTGGCTAGTTTGCATTTTTAAGAGATTTATATGAATGGGATCATATGACATAGGCCCTTTTTTTTTTCTGTCTCCTTCCACATAATTATACATAATTATGTTTGAGTTATACCCACGTAGCACGTTATCAATAGTTCATTCCTTTTTTTATCACTGAGCAGTATTCCGTTGTAGGAAGATTTATTTGTTTGTTTGCTCATTGGGTTGCTTCCAGCATTTAGCTATTACAAATAAACATTATGAATATTTGTGAACAAGTCTTTGCAATACACAGCTTTCCTCTTGAGTGAACACCTAAGAATATACTGGCTAGATCATGTGGTACATGCATGTTCAACTTACTCTTTTCCAAAATAGTTGTGCTATTTTACATGCCCACGAGCACTTGGCATAGTCAGTCCCTTTCATTCTAACTAATAGGTATGTAGGTGTCTTGTTGTGGTTTTCGTTTGCATTTCCCTCGTGACCACCCACCTTTTCACGTGTTTATTTGCCGCCCGTATATATCTTCTTTGGTGAAGCATCCAAATCTTTCGCCCATTTTTTTCTCTCGGCTCGTACGTCTGAGATCAGGTGTGCCGTACTTCTCCAGATAAATGCCCTGCGGCGCTTCCTGTCCGTCTGTGGCTTGTGTGTTCATTCTCTGAGTCTCTTTTTGAAGAGCAAAACGTTCTAATTTTGATGAAGTCCAGGTACCAGCTTTCCTCTTGTGAATTGTGCCTGTATTGTTATAGCTCTGAAACCACTGCCTGGCCCAAGTACAAACTCCGTGAATTTACTAAAAGTCATTGAACTGTAGGCCTAAAGCGTGTGCATTTTATGGGATGTTAATTATATCTCAGGAAAGTGTGAAAAACAAAACAGGCGACACGCCCTTTTTCCTGCTGTGACTTCTTGCCCTGGCAAACGGGGGCCTCAGCCAGGGAAAGAAGGCGGGGAGCTGGGGGAGAGAGACACCTCGGAAGCCGGACCAACAGGAAATGATTGCAAGTTGGGGGAGGCAGCCAGGTTCTTGTCAAGCCGATGGGTGGGTGGCGTTCTTGTCTCTCTACCTGGCTCAGACTTCCCAGCATCCTCCTCCTGCAGGGGTCTCAGTGAGCCGGCTTCTTCCCTGCACCACTGAGCAAACCTGGAGGTCCCTGGGAGGGAGGAGGAGCCTGGGAACAGAACGTAGGTAGCATTTGTTGTTGTTGTTGTTGTTAATTCTCACCCGAGGATACTTTCCCATTGATGTTTAGAGAGAGTGGAGAAGAGAGGGAAAGACAGAGAAAGAAACATCGATGTGAGAGAAACACATCAATTGGTTGCCTCCTGCCTGAGCCCTGACCAAGGCCCGGGCCGGGAAGGAGCCTGCAACCAAGGAACGTGCCCTTGAGCGGATCGAACCCGGGACCCTTTGGTCCGCGGCCCGTGCTGTTAGGTGGCATGCGTATGGTTCTGAGGAGGAGGGAGATGGGGTGTGGGCATGAGTTTCATTTATTTAAGTGTGGGCTTACAGTGGTAAAAGCTCTGGAATTTCTTTTTCTTTTCTTTTCATTTTTTTAATTGTGGTACGAGCAGTTAACATGAGTTGCGCCCACCCTGTCAACAAAATGTGAAGGGCACAAAACTGGCACACACCCAATGCCTCTTCGATGGACAGGCTGGCCCCCGGGCCTCTCTGAAGACTGCCAGCCGTCTGGGTCCGGTCGGGAGAGAGAAACCTCACATGGGTCCAGCAGGGGCAGCTTAACAGGAAGAATTACTAAGATACCAGGAAGCCTGACGTGGTCTCCCAGGGCTGAGGGCCAGGAGGGCGCTCAGGAGAGGACAGACTCGCAGGGGCTCAGACCTCCCTGGAGCGAGACGGCCAGCCCACGGGATAGCGGGGAGATGGCTGGGCAGGCGCCAGCCTCTGGAATGCAGGTGGCGAGCCGGCTCTCAGCAAGCTGGTGTGTGGGCATCAGAGGAGGGGCACCCCCGGGGCGACAGGAGGGCCACACGGGGCACCTGCAGAGGGAACCCGGAGGCCAGCAGGGGCAGGAGGCACTGGTTTCTCTGTCCAGAGGGTCCCAGAAAGGCCACCCCCAGGCCAAGCCTGCAGGGGGTGGGGACGGAGGGATCCGGGCTCAGACTGAGCTCCACCAGGTGTCCTCACACCCCATCCGACCGTGGTCCCCTCGTGCCAGCCAGAGGAGCGCCCGATCCTCTTGCGATGGCCCTCCACCGAGACAGCTTCGCCTGGGGCGCAGCTTCAAGCAGAGACGCTTACAGGAGCCCGTCACTCACCCCGCAGCATGTGCGCGTACGGAGGGCGCCCTACCTAGATCCTAGCCTCACCGCCTTTAATAAGGAGAGAGATGGCGGGAGGTGGGCCCCCGTTCCCGCGTGTGAGGAGCGCGTTCCCCGGCCTGGGCCCTGCACAGCGAGGAGCCGCCGTGTCTGCAGGCTGAGCGGTGGCTGCTGCCCGGACAGGTCTCTGGAGGCCCTGGGCGCGCGAGTCTTTGCTGTGACATCTTTTTCCATCGCAGGGCAACCCGAGACCGAGACCTGGGGACCTGATCGAGATTTTCCGGATCGGCTATGAGCACTGGGCCATCTGCGTGGAGGGCGACCACGTGGTCCACCTGGCGCCCCCGAGTAAGAGTGGCTACGCGGCCAAGCTGGGGGCGTCGAGGCGCCCAGGGAAGCGGGCCCCGCCCATCCCCGCTTCCTCAGCGCGGCCCACTGAACAGTAAAACACCCAACGCACGACTAGACCGAGCCCCGGCCGGTGTGGCTCCGTGGAGAGAGTGTTGGCTTGCAGACTGAAGGGTCCCGGGTTCGATTCCGGTCAAGGGCACGTACCTTGTTGCAGGCTCGATCCCCCGCCCTGGTCAGGGCGCATGCAGGAGGCAGCCAATCGATGTGTGTCTCTCACATCGATGTTTCTCTCTCTCTGTCTCTCCCCCTCCCTTCCACTCTCTCTAAAAATCAATGGAAAAATATCCTCGGGAGAGGGTTAACAGAGAGAGAGAGAGAGAGAGAGACAGACAGACATAACTGTACGGTGGGACAGAGCTTGGTCTCTGTCTACCAGACACAGTGTGTCCAGCCCTAAAGCAGAAGCGAGTGAGAGCGTCCCAGCTTCCCTTTCGTTTCCATGGCGTTTAGGAACGTGAGCCTCCGACCCGCCCGTGTTGACAGCAGTTCCACATTCTCCCCTGTTCCTGAGGCCCCGATTGCCACTTGCTTCCCGTTGTCCCCAGTGCTGCTCCCGGCTTCCCCGGGCGCTGGGAGGAACGGAGGGAGGGCCCGTGGCCGGTCCTGGTCCTTCGATGCCTTTGGGATGTGTGCCCTGTGCCCACACGGCCCATTCGAGGCTAAATGACAGCGGGTCCCGGCGCCCATGGCCCGGGGCCTTGTTCGCAGCTCTCACCCCGGCCTGTGTCCTGTCACCTCACCGCCCAGCCCGTCCGCGTGCTGAGAGCTTCCCGCAGAGCCGCCCCTCTCCCAGCCCCCCTGCAGGCCCACCCGCCCACACCCCCACTTCGGTCTGGGAGCCCACGCGGAGGGCAGAGCGAAGAAGGTGACAGGGCTTCTCGCTGCATCCCCCCACCCCCCATCTCTCCTTCCCAGGAGCCTCCCTCTGTACAGCCTAAGGGACTGTCACAGCCCCGTCCCGCCCTCCCGTCAGATCTGTCTCTAACCTTCCGCCTCCCTGTCCCCGGAGGCTGAATTGCCTCCTGCCAGCTTTGGTGAAATAGGCAGCTCTTCTTCCAATGCGTAAGGAAGAGCCAGGGCCCTCCAACAGCTTCGCAAGGGGGCGGGGACACGGACACGTTTGCAGAAAAACAGCCCTGGTGTTAAAGGGCCACCCACCCACGTGGGCAGCTTCCTGACCCTCCCTGAGCCTCCGTGCCCCCTGAGGGCCGAACATGGTAACTTACCAGCTTCCAAACGTCCCTTTTTTCAAAGCCGTGGAACCCTGGGTGAAACTCCATGTGTGAGTGGAGAGAGGCCGAGTGGCCCTGGGGGAAGCGGGTGGGGGTCCCATCCAGAGCCCCATCTGTGCGGCCTCACCTGCGCCCTGGCAGTGGCTACAGAAGGACGCGTGTCACGGACCCACACATTAGCCCAGGGGTCTTCAAACTACGGCCCGCGGGCCACATGCAAATACAAATATTGTATTTGTTCCCGTTTTGTTTTTTTACTTCAAAATAAGATATGTGCAGTGTGCATAGGAATTTATTCATAGTTTTTTTTTAAACTATAGTCCGGCCCTACAACGGTCTGGCCCCCTGTTTAAAAAGTTTGAGGACCCCCTACTAGCCCCTTACCCAGGAGCCGACGCCTACCCGGCAGGGCGCCCGGCACGCGTGTGACGGCTCCTGAAGTCTGGTCGGTAGGACACAGAGTGCAGTCGGGGCCACACCATCGGCCACTGTGAGAGTTTTACGAGAGAGGCCGTGGATGGAAAGTGGGGGTGCAGGGCAGGCCCAGGCTTCCTGGGGAAGCTGGCCCTTTAGCTCATCTACTCCAGCCCCCCCTCCTCTGCACGCCCCTGACAGATGGGGAAACCGAGGCCCGGAGGACAGCAGCTAGCCGGGCGTGGGGCTGCGCGCCGGGCTCTGCCCGCTGTCCCTGGCGGCTCTCCAGCCTGTTTGCCTCTGGCCTCAGGTGAGGAATTCGTGGCCGGCAGCATCACCTCCATCTTCAGCAACCGGGCCGTGGTCAAGTGCAGCCGGCTGGAGGACGTGCTGCACGGCTGCTCCTGGAAGGTCAACAACAAGCTGGACGGGACGTACCTGCCCCTGCCCGTGGACAAGATCCTCCAGCGCACGAGGAACATGGTCAACAAGATAGTGCAGTACAGCCTGATCGACGGCAACTGCGAGCACTTCGTCAACGACCTCAGATACGGTGTGCCCAGGAGCCAGCAGGTAGGGATGCCCAGGAGCCAGCAGGTAGGGGTGCCCAGGAGCCAGCAGGTAGGGATGCCCAGGAGCCAGCAGGTGTGTGTGCCCAGGAGCCAGCAGGTGTGTGTGCCCAGGAGCCAGCAGGTAGGGGTGCCAAGGAGCCAGCAGGTAGGGATGCCCAGGAGCCAGCAGGTGTGTGTGCCCAGGAGCCAGCAGGTGTGTGTGCCCAGGAGCCAGCAGGTAGGGATGCCCAGGAGCCAGCAGGTGTGTGTGCCCAGGAGCCAGCAGGTGTGTGTGCCCAGGAGCCAGCAGGTAGGGATGCCCAGGAGCCAGCAGGTGTGTGTGCCCAGGAGCCAGCAGGTGTGTGTGCCCAGGAGCCAGCAGGTGTGTGTGCCCAGGAGCCAGCAGGTGTGTGTGCCCAGGAGCCAGCAGGTAGGGATGCCCAGGAGCCAGCAGGTAGGGGTGCCCAGGAGCCAGCAGGTGTGTGTGCCCAGGAGCCAGCAGGTGTGTGTGCCCAGGAGCCAGCAGGTAGGGATGCCCAGGAGCCAGCAGGTAGGGATGCCCAGGAGCCAGCAGGTGTGTGTGCCCAGGAGCCAGCAGGTGTGTGTGCCCAGGAGCCAGCAGGTGCGCCACTGGCTGAGATGGACGACCGCTTCTGCTGAGCTGTCTTGGGCTCCGCCTCCTGTGGGCGGTCAGAATGGCGATCCGTGGTGTCATGTTACCTGTCTGTGAGCCCGTCGAGGAGTAGAAAAGGCGCTGGGCGGCAGGGTAGGGCACTGGTGGAGTCAGGCTGGGCCCTCACTGGCCTGGTCTCCTTGGTGAAGCCATTTTCTCTCCGAGACTGTGCCTTCCCTTACAAAACGGGGATTAACCAAGGCAGGCACTCAGCTGCTCAAGTTGCAAATTGAATGACGAGTATTTTTTACTCATTTGCCTGCATTTAAAAATGTAAAAATTTTATATTAAACAATATGGATTCCCAGCCGCTCTGAACAACCCATCGATCGGGCCATTGGGCCCGTGTTCACACTTGCTGATGGTCTGTGGGGCCCAGTCATGGAGCCCCCTTTCGATGGGTGGTGGTAGGGAGGCATGTCACCCACCAGTGTCACCACACACCTCCTGGCCCCACTGTATTTGGGTGTGTGCTGCCCTCCGCCCCCCCACCCCCCGTAATATAGGGGGGACACATTCAATGTGGCACAAGGGCTTGGGAAGCTACGTCCCTGAGCCAGTGTGAGCTGCTCTTGTTGACATTTGGTTCCCCTTGAGACCCATGAGAAGAGCGGAGGAAGTACGATTACCGCCTTGTAGCAGGTTTTCAAAATCAAGGATAAATGAGGCACGTCATTTTTCTAGGTTCTCTTCCACGTTCCCTGTTTTCCTAACACCCTGGGCAGATCCCAGCCTTGGTCTCTGTACTGTGCGACCCCATCCGCAGGCGACTGGGGGGCCTCCCACGCTCGCCCTCCTGCTTCTCACTTTCCGCATCTTCCTCCTCTGCATCCCCCCTGGGAGGCCTGTGGCAGCGAGGGCCATGGTGGACGCTGGGACGAGGGGTCCCCCACCCCTTGAGCATTTGTACACAAAGAGGAGATCCCAGGGGTCAAGGGATTCTAGGAGGTCCTCCTTCCTCCGAATCCTGGGCCCGGACCTGAGCGCGTGCACTAATTCACTGTGTGACGAGGTCCAAGGGAGGTCCCGCCCTGGCTCCCTGTGTACTCATCTGCAGAATGAGGGCCCAGGGGCTGTGCTGCTCTGAGGCCCTTTGCCTCTGAGCACCCCCACCCCCACCCCCCACACTGGAGGCAAACCCCAGGCTGAATGGCTCTGAGGCAGGAAGGGACCAGGAGCCCGGTGCCCCCACCGTGTGCGCCCGGGCCGTCCGTCCTGGCTTCTCTGGGTCTGTGCAGCTCTAGGGTCTTTGAAACTAGAGCACAGGTTGCTTCCTGCTCTCGGGAAAGGCTCCAGGCAGGCCGGTTCCTGAGCAGGATGGCGAGGTGGCGGTGGGGCTGGGCACAAGCCCAGGGTCCTGCCTGAGTGTCCTGTGAACGGGTCTGCCCTGCAGGTGGAGCAGGCCCTGATGCAAGGGGCGAAGGCGGCGGGAGCCATGCTCTCGGCCGCGTTGGAGAGCATACGGCCCAAGGCAGTCACCCCCAGCAGCGACTCTGGACACCACGCAGAGGAAGAGCCTGGACGGCAGCAAAGAGAACGTCCTCCCTTTGCTCCCCTGGTCTCCCTGCTCAGCGGCCCCATATAAGAAACTCGTGAGCTTCCGGAAGAATCTGGCATGTACCCAGTTACCCCTTTAGACGTGTGTCCGATGTGTGATGAGACCCAGGGACTCGCAGGGTGGGAAGAATCCAATATTTATTACGCAGCTGTGAGGCGCGGTCACCGCCACCCCACCCTGTAGAAGGGGGTCTCGCTCGTGCCTTAGGCTGAACCTAGTCTGTGATGCTTGAATACCATGGGGTACATCCTGGAAACCTGCTGGAATGTTCTCAGTAATAAGAACCCCTTACAAACGTCCTTTTTGTGAAACTAACACGTCTCTAGCTTGTCCGGGTCACTCCAGCCCTGCCCTTGGGGACCCACGGTGCCGTTCAAGGGAGGAGGGATCCGAAAACCTTGGCCTCACTGCTCAGGGCCAGCTGTGCCTTAACCTAGGAACACCTTTCCCAGGAAAGATTTTCCTTGTAAAATCACACGTCAGCTTTATTCTTTACTAGAGGCCCAGTGCACGAATTCGTGCACGGGAGAGGTCTGGCCGGCCCGCCCTGATGAGGCCGATCGGGCAGGGCTGGCCGGGGGAGGGGATGTGGGAAGTTACGTGGGAGGTTGGCCAGCCAACCCGCCCCCAATCAGGGTTGGGGAGCTGATCAGGGTGGGGTGGCCAGGGGGAGGGGCCACAGGCGGCTGGCCCTCCAGCACCACCCCCTGGTCAAACTCCTGGTTGAACTCCCAGTCGAGGGGACAATTTGCATATTAGCCTTTTATTATAGAGGATTACTTAAAAGCCCTAATTTAAAGTATAACCAATAAGACCCTTAATCTTGCTTTTCTATCTTATCAGTACAAGAAAGTTTGAAATTTCTATTTTCATTGACTTCAGATGAATATTTAGAATAGCTTAACCAATGCACCTTCTACTGTGTGAACGAGGGAAATCAAGGCGCAACGCGATGGAACATTTAAATTATGACCAGGGGTTGGCAGTCATCATTGGGAGCTGAAACCACACAAGGAAGCTAAGGAACGTCTAGGAAATGAGAAGGCGGGAGAGGGCAGGAGGGAGCCCATAAAACCTTTTAGGACCTCCCATGAGCCTTTCTCCCATTTGGAGAAAGTAGACTTGCAGTGAAACTCTTTTTCTTTTTTTAATCCTCACCTGAGGATATTTTCCCATTGATTTTTAGAGAGAATGCAAGAGAGAGGGAAAGACAGAGAGAAATATTGATGTGAGAGAAACACATTGATTGGTTGCCTCCTGTACACACCCCATCCAGGGCCCCTGGCCAGGGAGGAGCCTGCAACTGAGGCATGTGCCCTTGACCGGAATCAAACCCGGGACCCTTCGGTCCGCAGGCTGACACTCTATCCACTCAGCCAAACCCACTAGGGCCCTGCAGTGAAACTCTTGGATTGACCCCCTCCGTTCTTTTCTTAGCAATCCCCCTTTCCAGCTCCTTCTAGATCATAGACACTGGAGTGGGGGCGGGGGGGGGGGGGTTGGGAGCATTGATTGTCTTCCCCAGTGGAGGGCCTCTCTCTGCTCAGTCCCGGTGCTGGTGGCTAAGCACCCTGTGTCTGTGAACCCTGACCAGGACAAAGCCATTGCCTCCAGGTCCCACCATCAGCTCACCCCCACTCGCCGAGAATCCATTGAGTTCCCCATCGTCTTCAGTCTCTCTACTCATTACACAGGCTAGAGTGAGACTGCCTCTCAAGCAGAACCAAGATCCAAAAGTTCTATTTTATTTTAAATACTTTTATTGATTTCAGAGAGGAAGAGAGAGGTAGAAACATCAATGATGAGAGGGAATCATTGATCGGCTGCCTCCTGCACGCCCCACACTGGGGATCGAGCCCGCAACCCGGGCATGTGCCCTGACCGGGACTCAAACCCTGAACTCCCGGTTCATAGGTCAACACTCAACCACTGAGCCATGCTGGCTGGGCTAGAATTTTATTTTATAAAGTTTACTAGAGGCCCAGTGCATGGATTCGTGGCCTGCAAGGATCGGGCCAGAACTGGCTCTCTGACACCTCCCAAGGAGTCCCAGATTGCAAGAGGGTGCAGGGCCAGGCCGAGGGATCCCACTGGTGCACAATCAGGGCTGGGGAGGGACCGTGGGAGGGCTCCAGGGCGTGTCCGGCCCATCTCACCCATTCCTGATCGGCCATACCCCAGCAGCAAGCTAACCTACCAGTTGGAGCATATCTGCCCCCTGGTGATCAGTGTGCATCATAGCGACTGGTCAAATGGTCAAACAGTCGGACACTTAGCATATTAGGCTTTTACCATATAGGATTCCTTTTAGCTTGGAATCCCTCAGTTTTGCATTAGCGAACCTTTAGATCTGAAGCTGACTTTGAACTCACATAAATTATTGGTCAAACAAACTGATGTTTTTCATTTAACCAACAACTGCCCCGTGCTAGGGAGGGTAATAACGTCTAAACAGAGGCCTCCTCCAGGTTTTGCTCACATTTAGGACAGAAGGATACCCCTCTGGCTTCTTTCTGGTTCGGACAGACCCTGGGGAGCATCTCAGGGCTGATGTTCACTCATTCACCCAACGAGCATGCCTGAGTGTCTACCAGCTGCCAGGCCCGGGCCCCCACCTCTGCCTGAGCCCACAAGCCAGGCCAGGGAGGGCGGTGAGGAGTTCTGTGTCACCGGGAGGGCACGAGGCACCGTGGGGCAGGGGTGGACAGTGTCTCCTGCTCCCACGCCGCCCAGAAGGCCGCATGCCCTGCAGTGCACGCCGCACACGAGCAGGCGAGGAGCGGCACATCGCTAAGGCTGCAGCAGCCACTGCGTTCCAGCGTGAAAGCTGAAGTCTGCTTTAGTGGGGCCCCGGGGCGAGCCTGGTGAGCTTTGCCGCCAGCAGGCACGTGCCCACTGCTGGGGGGGGTGGCAGTGTGGGGGGGGGGGGGCCAGGGGGGAGGAGATACTCAGGGAAGGTAATCCCAACGCCAGTGTTTCTGAGATGCCAGATACTGGTGCCTTGTGTGTGCTTATTTTCCCGTGTTTATTCCTTTTCCCTTTGGGGGATGGGTGAGCCGGCCAGCGGTGGTGTTGGCATGTCACGGGGAAGGCCAGGGAATGGAAGCTGCCGGGTTCCTGGACTGTGGGAAGTGGGGGAGGCAGGACGGGGCAGAGGGAGGCGCGGGGCCAGGATGCGGTCCCAGCAGAGGCCTGGCCAGCCCCCGGGGGCTCTGGAGCTGGGTGCCCTGCAGGGGTGTCCTGCATCGGGGTGAGAGGGCTGTCCCCCTCAGCTCTCCCTGTGTCGTCGGTGGCTGCAGGCCGCCACGGAGGAGGGGGGACCCTCCCAGAGAGGGGCGCAGTGGGGAGCTGGGCGTCACCCACACTCCTCCATCCTGAGGCCGGGCAGGGGGGCACGCCACACGTGTGGGCAGAAGCTAAGTGTCTGTGTTAGTGTCTGGGGCCCAAAGGCAAAATTCAGCCTCTGGCAGGACACCCACGGGGGATGGAACCCGCACTAGCCGTCCCCGCGAGCTGTGGGCGCGACCCCCGCCGGCGTGCAGGTGGCAAGCGGTTCCACGTGAGAGGCGAGAGGTGCTGGGTGCCGCCCTCCAGGCGGGCGTGGCGTGGGCTTTTCTCTGCAGCCAGGTGACCAGGCTGCGCAAACATGTCGCTTGGAAAGGACACGCCGCCTCCTTGCAGAGGCCCCTTCCGCCTGCGAGGGGGCGGCCTTGGGAGCTCGTCACTTCCGGTTGGACGTGGAGTCATTTCAGTATTTGCTTCTCTTTGGCCAAGGGGGGACCTAGCTACCCAGCGGGCGCGGGAGAGGCATGGAGTCTGCCCTGCCACCCCCTCTGTCCTGCGGGCATCTGCCCTGCCAAGGCAGCTGTCAAGGCCTTGGACCCTGGGTGGTCTCTTTAAGGTGCACTTCCATCCCTTTCCAATAGGGTGCGCCCTCCTGGAGACTGAAGCTCCTTCAGGACGCCAGGTCTGAGCCCATCTGAGGCCCAGCGGGGCATGGGCTTGTCGGCTCGCCCTCCCGGGCCTCTGGCCACCTCTCCCCGGGAGCCGCCTCCCCTCTGTGGCATCGGGGGCACCCGGACTAGCTGGGCCTGTCCACAGGTGCGGTGGTTGCTCCTACCCTCACGTCCCCAACATCCGGGGGCAAACCCAGCATAGCTGCCCCCTGGTACAGGTCATGTTCTAAGCCCATCAGCCTCTGTCTGTCACAATTCTTTTCCGTAATAATCGTGCAATGAAACAAAGAATACTAATAGCCAGAAGAGACAGTGAAAAAAAAATGTTATTAACTTTACACACAGAACCACACAAGCAAAACCACAGAACGAAATAAAATATTTCAAAGCGCAACTGCTTGCTCAATCGTTTTTTTTCTACCTTACCGTTTGAACTTGGGTCCTTTGGCGATAGCCCGATATAAAATATTTTATAGAAATAAATGTCCAGTAAACAAAATTTTCCCAAAAAAATCAGCCAAATGTATAATCTAGGCAACTACAAAATTGTGCCACAGACATAACTTTTTTTTTTAATTTTTCTTTAGTTTTAAAAGTTAATCACTTAAAACTCAAAAATTTCCATTTAAGACTACTATTCAAATTCAGGGAAGTATTTCATATATAAAATGAAATGTTCGCTCACCAAGCACAAATGCACCTGAAACACGGGAAGAGCTCCACGGGGCCACATAACATGACATAATGGACATCATTCGCGTTCAGGTTCCTTATCTTTCCAATCGCTGTGCTTTCGTTGTTTATTTTGAATCCATTGTGTAGAGGCAGGAATATGTCGGACCACAGGCATGACAGTCCAAAGTGAGCTGGTCTGATTCTGAATCTTTGTAAACTTATTATTTTTTTTTAATCCTCACCGAGGACATTTTTTCATTGGTTTTTAAAGAGAGTGGAAGAGAGAGAGAAAGACAGAAACACCTGTGGTTCCGAGCCTTGGGCTCTGTGACCTTCCACATGAGCTTATGGGGTGGGCCACAACATTAGTCACAAAGAAACAGAATTTCCGGAGGATGAGGCCCGGAAATCAGGATTTTAAAAAGATTCCCAGGTGATTCTAATGTGCAGGCAGCCAAGGTTGAGGACCACTGCTCTAGGCGATGCTGGAATCACACCGACCTCTTGTCTTTGGTTTCTTTTGGGGATCCACAGCCTGCTGCTCTAGAAAGTGACTGCGTGCCCTCGCTGGGGTGGCTCAGTGGATAGAGCGCCGGCCTGCGGACCAAAGGGCCCCAGGTTCGATTCCAGTCAAGGGCAGGCGCCTGGGTTGCAGGCTCCTCCCCAGCCCCGGCCCTGGTTGGGGCTCATGCAGGAGGCAACCAGTCGCGATGTGTTTCTCTCTGTCTTTCCCTCTCTCTCCCACTCTAAGAATCCATGGAAAAATATCCTCGAGTGAGGACTCAAACAAACAAACAAATAGGAAGTGACTGCGCATTTGAGGTGCCTGGAAGGTCTACCAAGGATCCTGTGCTCTGGGCCACGGTCCCGTCCACGCGTGGCCAGGAGCTGTGACTGGGCCTAGTGTCTGGCTCTGTCTGTGGAGCCCACAGTTACCCTCCAAGGTCACTCAGCTATTGGCAGGGACAGGCTTCCGTGGAGTCAGGTCAGGCCCCTCAAATCATGTGTGGGAACTACCAGCCCGCGTGGCTCCGGCCTCTGGGGCTGCAGTAACCTCTGCTCGCCCCCGGGGGAAGCTCTAGGATCGCCGATTTCCTCTCCTAGGAGGGCGTTAGTAGTTTCCCCGTTTCCACGTGGCCTTTTCCACTGGGAAAGCTCTCAGCCCACAGGCCAGGGAACCCATGCGGGGTTCTGCACGCCTCCAAGTATGTCCAACCCCATTCTCACGCAGCGGCTGGGGAGACCATCGTTCTGTGCGTGTGGACCCCGCAGAGCTGCGGAGTCAGGCTTCGGTCAGTTACGCGGAGGGAGAGGTCCAAGCGGGTGGATACGTATGAGGATCCTTCTTATTCGAAGCACATTTTTGGAAATGGTTTATTTCGTCACTTGCTCTCTCACTGTTGACATCTTACAGTATTTTGAAATTTTTCTTAGTCCTTGTTTAAACTCTGAGTGCAGAAACAGAGGAGAAAGTATCCCTCGCTTTAAAGCTTGCCACTAAAAGTTAACTGTTTTCATCATTTTGGTGAATAGTTTTCTGGTTTTCTCCAATAATTTGTTAAGGTTTTGCCCAATAGTCGCTTTAAATAAGTATGATTCAGATGGCATGTCTCTAAATGTCTGGCATTTGCTTTCACTATTCAGAACATTTTTTATCCCAAGATTTTGTAGCCAAGCTTTCTACTGAAAATTATGGTTCATTTATTTTCCAATTAACTTTTTATTAAAGTAGAATATTGGGGAGGTTAGGGTATGAGGTCACATTAGTAGTCATTTATTTTTTAATATTTAGTTATGCTATTTGTTGCTTGAGCCTTTATTTTTCCAGTGATTTCTGATACCAAAATTCCATAGTAGATGTTACATCCACTGCGGTCTGTTTCTGGACTTCCTCTGATGTGTAAATACATCTGCTACTACTGTGTTGACTATTGCTGCTGTGATAAAGTCTAATGTATGCTACTTGAAACACTGGGCAGCCCCTCACTCATGATCCTCTTTTTTTAAAGCACTTTGTTTATTATTAACTAGAGGCCCAGTGCATGAAATTCATGCACGGGTAGAGTCCCTAGGCCTGGCCAGCAATCAGGGCCGATCTGCGGGCTGACTGGCTGGACAATCGGGGGCCCCCACTGGCACCCGCCTTGGCTGGCCTGGAGCCTGCAGGCTGGGGCAGCTCCTGCATTGAGCATCTGCCCCCTTGTGGTCAGTGCGTGTCATAGCAACTGGTCATTCCACCATTTGGTCAATTTGCATATTAGGCTTTTATTATATAGGATTTCTAAATAAATTTGTAAACTCTTTTTAAAATTCTTCCAAAAGTAAATGGTTTTTCGTTTTGATTAATTACTCCATCAACTACCAAGTAATTGGAACACAATCAACGTTTTCAATACGATTCTATCTTTCTATCCAGAACCATGCTATGGATCGACATGCATACACATATTTTATGATGATTTCTTTACGAGTATAATGATTTTTCTCAAACTTCTTTGTATAATTAATCACAGGTATTCTATACATAGTTATTTAGGGCTGCAATTGTCAGATTGTCAGTGGGATCCATCTTTTTCATTATATCTTTTAATTTATTTATTTCCCAACGTTTGCCAACACCTAGGCATGATCCCATCCCCTGCCCCTCCCCCCCCCCTCCATTTTTCCTGGATTAGCAGTCCGTTCCTGGAATTCCTTAAAACTGGGTCACTTTTATGAAGGTGTCTTGCTGGTCTGCTTTTCTTGAGCCTTTTCTCCTGGAACAAACACAATGAAAATAGCAAACAAACACAAAGCATTAAAAAACATATATGTTGTGTATTCTTTAGAGCAAGCTAATCCTTGACCCACCTTGGCCCCTTTGATGAAAACCATGGCCCCTACCCTGAGGATCTGAGTAAATGTTATGAAGAAAGTGGCCACGTTCCCAGGGCAGGATCCGGGAAGGCAGCTTGCACACATGACATTGGCCAAAGGGACTTGGAAAAGGCAAGGAAAGTATGCAAAACCTTACAAAAAGTCCGTCCCGATCCTCGACCGTCTACCATGCCAACATCTGCCACCCCTTTCCTCTTCGCTCAGCACTCGCATCCCCAGTGATGACCAGACGGTCTGACTGTCAAAGGCAGCCCTCCCTCCCTGAGAAATGGGCATCTGGGGGGGGGGCGGGGGGTGAGGGGGGCTCTGTCCTCTCCGTGACTCCCTCATATTCTTTAGGGACCAGGGCGTCCGCGTCCTCCAGGAGCCAGCCATCCAGAGAGCTCGCTGCACTCACGGGGCCCAGGGCTGCCAGGGGGCTGAGATGAGAATCTGGTGTTTGGATCTGTGCATGGTTGTGAAACACCTTCAAGTGGGGGTGTCACACTAGGGCCTACGGGTGCAGGCTGGGCAGAGCTGGTCTGTGTGGCCTGGGAGCCTTGGGGGAGTCAGGTCACTGCGGGCAGGGACAAGGCGTCGACCCAGTGGAAACCGTCCTGGTCTGAACCCGCCTGGAGGATGGTGGCCCGTTTTGTTTTGCCTTCCCCCTCACAGACCCGTGGCACAAGCTCCCCTAAGAGCCAGCCCGCGGTCACTCACTCTTTTTCCACGTCCTGGATGGAGTCGGGCAGCGGCTGATTCCTGGTCTCAGGAAGGAAGAAGACGATAATGCTGGGGACGAAGGAGGAGACGGCATAGAGGATCCAGGGCAGGTGGGGAGAGTACACCACCAGGATCATCAGGAGGGGGGCCATGGCCGCCCCGATATTACCAGCCATCGCAACGATTCCTGAAGCTGTGGCCCTTGGCGTGCAAACAGCAATGCAAAAGTCATCTGGTCAAAACCCACACATGTCATTTGCGATCTCTCATTTCGCTTTGACTGTGGGAGACAGCACAGCAGTGTTTAGGTCCCGAAGGTTGACAATATACGACTCCGTCTCAAATACTCTCTCTTATTTGCTTGCAATGTTTTCCGGTACACAAGTGCATCAAGCCATTTTCATTATTTAAAAAAATATTCTCACCCATAGCACCTACCTTTTGGTGGTTCAGGAGAACATGTGAGATGATATGATACATTAAAAGACTGAACCCAGCGCCTGGCAAAAAGTCAGCCGTAAATAAACCTTACCTATAAATTATTGTTGCTAGCCCGGGCGGCATGGCTCAATGGTTGAGTGTCAACCTATGAACCAGGAAGTCACGGTTTTATTCTCAGAGCACATGCCCTCATTGTGGGCTCAATGCCCACTAGGGGGCATACAGAGGGCAACCCATCAATGATTCTCTCTCATCATTGATGTTTCTCTCTCTCTCTCTTTCCCTCTCCCTTCCTCTCTAAAATCAATAAAAAGATTTTTTAAATAAATTGTTGCTGTTTTAATGGCTTGTTTTGATGACTCATCAGTCTAGTTTGCTTCCCACTGTAAATGTTCACTAGCCGGGAAAGGCCTGCTTGACCCTGGTGGGGCTTCGGCGAGTCGTGTACCTGATGACGGTGGGGATTAGCTCGTTTCCGTGGGCCAGAGAGCACATGATGGCCGCAGACGAAAATCCCACTCCCAGCGTCGACAGAGCCACGCGGAGGGTCTGCATGTCTGCAGAGGAAGACCAGGGAGACTCTGGGCACCTGAGCTGAGGGACCACCTTTCCCCAATCACTAGTGGAAAACATGCTGCTGAAGGCGCTCGCGTGGGCTACACATGTTGTAGAGGAAGCACACAGAGGCACAGAATACAGAGGAGGACAGCGGAGAAAGATGACTCATCCATACGTCGTCATCATCTTTTAAAAGCTGAGTTCTTGCATCACCTCTCCCTACTTATCAGAACTTCGCCAAAGACGAAGAGGGCAACTGCAGACCAGCAAGAGTTTGCCGTCATTTATTCTGTCCCGAGTCTCCTGCCTTTCTGGATGACGTGGGACTGTGACATGAGCAAGTACTGAGGGAGGCAAGACTCGGCAATGTCCTCAAAGAGTTCAAAACCCGGTGCCTATGCCACATGGGCACGGAGCGTCAGCAGCGCTGGAGTAGAGGGCGATGAGAGGGCAGGACTCGTGTCGGTGGACACGCTGGAGGGTGGCGTGGTCTAGCATAATGTTTGAAGACTCGAGAATAAGGACCGCGTTAGGTGACAGAAGTAGCCAGGCTTTGGAAACCTCTGAAAGGACACTTTGGAGCCAGTTGTCTACTCAGCTTAAAACAGAACACCATCTCATGAGAGCGTTACGTCGGAGTGGGCTGACACTCGAGGTGAGGGAAGCCCTCGGTCTGGGACCCTGTGAAATACGTCACATACTCTTCACTGGTGTTAGTGAATGTGGGACCCCTGGCGCCCCTCTCCGTGACATGTGGTCATTGAGTTTAGTGAGATCGAGTCTCAGAGAGGCTCTCACTGCTTGGAGCCTGTTCCTGGCGTCCACTCCTCTGCTTGAAGCCGGGGGGCCTCCCCGGGGGCAGCTGTGACACACGGGTGCACAGACGGAAGTCGGGAGTGGGCGGGCCTGACGCTGGAGTCATAGAAGGAGCCCAGACAGAGGGAGGGAGAGCGCTGTGTCGGCACATGAGACACAAATACCGCCGTTTCCAGCTGCACGTGTGATTGGCCAAGGGCAAGGCGTCATGGCTCTCGTAGAGAAATGGTCAGGAATGAATGACACCAATCCCTGGGCACTTCTCAGTGTCAATGAAGGCAGCCTGGTATCTGAACGGACCTCTGTGCCCTCTGACTCCTCCCCAGCCACCTGCTGGCAGGCTCTGTCCTCAATCCTGAGATTGCTTTGGGGAAGCCACTAGAAAACATTCTCCCTTTCCGTCTGGCCTCACAGAGGTGTGAGGAGGTTCCCCAGGAAAAGGGGGGAGACAGTTCCATTCTTCAACCTGCGCCCCTTTCTCACCTTGAGGCACAAACGTGATGGCCAGGATGAAGCCCCCCAGCAGGAGCAGGAAGAGCATCTGGCTGAGCCTCCGGCCCAGGCGATTCATGGCCAACAGTGCGACGTAATTGGCCGGGAGGGTGATGGCGCCAAAGAGAACCTGGAACAGGAACACGTTGCTCCCCAGGTACTGGACGTGCAGGCTCAGGCCGTAAAACGGTATGACGTTTGCAAATCTGTGGTGAGCAAAAGAAGAAAGATAGATGGCTTCAGGTTTAGAGCCTGCAAATGATGGTGAGAAATATTGTCAGCCAAGCAGCCGGCGGTTGGTGAGAAAGAATGAAGGCATCGTCCGGCCGTGGTGGCTCAGTGGTTGAGCGTCAACCTCTGAACCAGGAAGTCAGGGTTTGATTCCCAGTCAGGGCTCGATCCCAGTGTGGGGCATGCAGGAGGCAGCCGATCAATGATTCCCTCTCATCATTGATGTTGCTCGCTCTCTCTCTCTCCCTCTCCCTTCCCCTCTGAAATCAATAAAAATGTTTTGTTCTGTTTTAAAGAATGAAGACATGGTGGGTTCTGTAGAATATGTCTTTGCAGGGTCATGATTTTAAAACGTCATAAAATATTGTATGCTGATGGGGCTCATAATTGTTATAAGTGTTTCAGGAGGTGGCGAGTGTTGTGCTTGCGGGTACGTGGTGGGGCCTTCGAGGGTTTTCCAGTCCTTTCTACATCCCGATCTGGGTGTAGCTGCTTATTTACATGTGTACATACTCGTAGAGCGGTGTTGCTTGTGTGGTTGACTGTGTGTAGCTTTACCGAAATTACCATAGAAACAAACAAGGGAAGAAACTTAAAGTCAAAACCTGTGCCACGACTGAGGTTCCCAGCCTCGGTTCCCATGATGAGCCCGGTGGGGCCATGTGACAGACAGCACTCGTCATTGGGCAGTCAGGTCCGTGTCCGCCTTTGCATAGCTCTCCGACTGTCTCTAATCAAGGCAGTATTCCCTGCGCCTTCCTCGTGTGTTATCCCGACCCTGTTCCCAGGCACGGTGTGTCCTCTGAGGGCCACGGGGCCCCGCCTGCGCTACTTAGCATTCCCTGCGCACGCTGGGAAGCCTACCGCACACAGGACAGGAGGCAGATCCTCTCACGCATGTTGGGCGTTCGGAACAGGTCGGACACGGGGGGTTTGGTCTGCGCGGCCTCCAGCTCCTCCTGCATGGTCGACCTCAAAACCTTCAACGACAGCAACAGCACCCCAGTCAGTCGGCACAGCGCTGTGGGCGGAGGGCAAGGTGGACCCCTCCCCTCTCTGTCTACGGAAAATACGGCCACACGGATGCACGGACAGAGGGAAAAGGTTGGGGAAGGGGAGTCAGGGAGCTCAAGAGGCCTTGAGGAAATTGTGGAGCCACCAAGACATTAGGCATGAGATTCGACGGGGCTGCACGACGTCCGAAACCGTGTGCACGTTAGACATTCAGGTTGGGGAGGGCAGCGAGGCAGGTACGCGGGTCGTGGCCCAAAGCCCCACTGATGCCAGATGGACAGGAAAGACCCGGGAGCTGAGCGTAGGGCTCGGCTGGCCGGCCTCTGCACACACTGTTTGTCTCGGGGGGAAGAAACATTTCCTGAGTCTATTTTAGTTTCTCACTTAGTCTCAGACGGAAACACAAAAGACCCTAAATAGTCACAGCACTTTTTGAGCATAAAAATGCTGGAGGCATCATATGTTCTGATTTCAATATACATTACAAAGCTCCAATCACCAAGAATGTGGTACTGGTATAAAAATAAACATGTAGGCCAAGGAAACAGGATAGAGAGCCCAGCAATAAACCCATGCGGACCCAGTCGACTGATCTCTGATCGTGGCAACAAGAATTGACAATGGAGATAGAATAGTGTTGCCAATAAATGGCGCTGGGAAACCAGATATCCGCAGGCCAGGGCGTCACATTGGAAAGTTACCTGACACTGCCTGCACACAAAACTCAACTCCAAATGGGTTAAAGACCAACATGTAAGACCTGAGGCTGTAAGATTCCCAGAGAAAACTTCTTGGTATTGATCTTAGCAGTGAGTTCTTGGCTATGACACCGAGAGAACAGGCAACAAGCAAACATAGACGAGTGGGACTACAGCCAACGGAACACCTTCCGCACAGCGAGGGACAATTAACAAAATGGAAAGGCGCCTGCGGAACGGAGGAAATATTTACAAACTGTGTGTGTGATAAAGGGTTCATGTCCAAAATACACAGGGAGCTCCTACCATTCAAGAGCCAAACAGCCAAATAACTCAACTTAAAAACGGGCATGCGAACGGAACAGACATTTCTCCAAAGACGACATACAAACGGCAAACAGGTCCATGGAAAGGTGCCCATCGTCAGCAATCGTTCCGGAAACTCAAGTCAAAACCACAGTGAGGTAGCACTTCACACCAGTTAGGACGGTTATTAAAGAGGCAGTAAGAGTTGGCGAGGGCATGGAGGGTAGGATACCCTGTGCCGTGTTGGAGGGAATGTGAAATGGCGTAGCCACTAGGGAGACAGCATGGAGGTTCCTCAAAACATTAAAATTAGAACTATCATAGGATCCCATAATTTCTCTTCTGGGCATCTCTCCAAAAGAGCTGTGAAGAGGATCTTGAAGAGAGATTTGCACACGCGTGTTCATTAGAGAACTAGTCGCAAAAGCCAAGCCATTGGAAACAACCTAACTTCCCATCAATAGACAAGGAAAATGTGGTAAAAAGGATATCATTCATTCCTAGGAAACCCTGCCCTGGCCGGTGTGGCTCAATGGAAAGAGCGTCGGCCTGAGGACTGAAGAGTCCAGGATTCGATTCCGGTCAAGGGCACATGCCCAGGTTGCGAGCTCGATCCCCAGTAGGGGGTGCGTAGGAGGCAGCCAGTCAATGATTCTCTCTCATATTGATGTTTCTATCTCCCTCTCCCTTCCCCTCTGAAATCAATAAAAATATTTTTTTAAATATATTTTATTGATTTTTTACAGAGAGGAAGGGAGAGAGATAGAGAGTTAGAAACATCGATGAGAGAGAAACATCGATCAGCTGCCTCGTGCACATCTCCCACTGGGGATATGCCCGCAACCCAGGTATATGCCCTTGACCGGAATCGAACCTGGGACCTTTCAGTCCGCAGGCCGACGCTCTATCCACTGAGCCAAACCGGTTTCGGCAATAAAAATATTTTTTAAAGAAAAGGAGGTCCTGCCATTTGCTGCAACATAGCTAGCCCTGAGGACATCATGCTAAGTGACCCCTACACAAGCTCTGTCACGGTGAGTGACTGCCTCTGCGGGGGCAGCACCTGCGCCCAATTCTTCCAGCAGCTGCATAGTCCCTGGTGTTCACTCAAACAGCGCTGACAGCCCTTGGGGACCAGGGACGTTGGGTAAAATGACAAGGATTCCCGCCCTTCGTTCATCGCATGGACACCATCCAGGGCACATACGTGTCAGCTCATGTCTTCCCTGCACCCCATAACCAGCTCCCTTTAGGTTGTTCACCTCCATGGTGAGGGTGTCTCCAGCATTCTTTCTTCCATTCATGTGAGCAGCTTTTCTAAGTTCCTTTAAGCCCTCCTCCGGTTTGTTGGCGATAATCAGCCACCGAGCAGACTCCGCCAACCACCTGGTCAGAGAGGACGATAGGGGAGCAACCACGGCTCGCTTGCCAATTTCCCACATCCTTGGTCCTGCAATGCCTCTCCCTCCCCCTCTAATACCTACCTCCTGCCTTGTTATACCGGGGAATGGGGACTTAGGTCCTCCTGTACCGAAACTAGGAAACTGGGAGGATGCCCTCTCCACGCAACACACCTTCACGGCTGGGGATATAGAGTAGGAGTCATATTGGGCCCCCCCTCCATCCCAGGGAATAGAATTCGTTTTAGCAAATAACAAGGCTGTGCCTCGTTGCATGCTGTTAAACTGTAAATGCGAGTAACTGTCAAGTGTAACTACATCCCGTGCGATCTTTTGGACATACACGAAAATACATTTCTTATTTGGCATTTTACTTGCATGAGACACCCTTTATTTCACCAGGTTTGGAAACGAAAATGCAGACCTCTCAGATGAATAGAAATTATATATAAACAATGCATCATGTTTAGGGTCAGCGTACACCATGCAACGTTTGGGATGTTATACAAAAAGGAATGTTGCTTATCTGAAATTCACTTTTTTTTTTTCCTTTTTGAAATTCAAATTTAACAGAGTGTCCTTGGTTTACCTGGCAACCCTGCCTGTCCTGACCCCCGGATTGTGCACAAGGCACAGATCAGGAGAGCACATGCTCAAGTGTTGACTAAGGACCTGGCCACGTTCTGTGTCCTTACTCTGTGAGCCCACACCCCTGGGTCCTTAAGACAAAGGAAGAGAGACAACTGATACCTCGAAGAAAGAAACAAGACAAATAGCGGTAGAGAGTACACCAGCTGGAGGGTGTGCCAGTCACGGATGGCGAAGGCCATTCCTCCCAGGAGCAACTGCCCCACGCAAGCAGCACCGATGGTCGTAGTCATCCCCAGGGCTTGGAACCGGGGTGCCGTCCACTCCATAACTGAAAGGAAACACACACAGGGTTTTGACTTCAAACAAAGTTTGGATTCCATGTGCCGCGCCAGCACGGCGAAGGGTGAACCTGAGGCGAGGCGGTGAAGGATTAAAGAAAAGACAGACAAGAGAATACAGCTGGGGCTTGGTGGATCTCCCGTGCCTGGATGAGGACACAGAAGACCCAGCCTGCAAGCCGATGCTTTATTTTATAGTCTGATTAAAACAAGGGTAGATGAACATGTATACAAATGTTCTTGTTTTGGCAACACTTGCTGCACCTCCCACAGCCCATGAACTACTTAGGAAGGAATTAGGGAGGGCTACAAGGTCAGGCTTAATTATGCTAGGAGAGCTCTGCCCTCCAGGCTGGGACTTGTTTGTGGCCCTGCCCCAGGTCAGCCCGAGGCTTGACCCTAGAGCGGCTCCCTACAATTCCAGAGTCAAAAGTAGGGCTTGAAAAATGTCAAAGACCCAACGTTTGTACTCACTGAGCACAGAGCTGTTGTTGAGGATGCCCATGGTGGAGAAGCCGGCCAAGAAGCGCAGCGCGCAGTAAGCGAGGAGCAGGGGCACAAAGGCCGCACAGGTCTCGGCGATGGCGAGCGCGAGGGAGCACCATCGGAGAATCAGCCTCCTCCCGAACCTGAGGCACAGGGACAGGTTAGATGTGGGCATGATAACAGCCTGTCGCAAAAATCATCACAAAGAAGGCTTCTTCTGATGCTAAGGTGACGTTTCAGTAAGTGAAAGTTTGCACTTGAAACCAGAAAGAATCAACAATACTAGCAGATTATCTCAGAAGCAGCCCTCCTGTTTGCAAATAGATACTGAGTGCAGCAAAGCGGATTCTCCAATCTGTTGCCAGGGGAACTTTGAGATCAATGAAACCGTGTAAGACAGCTGCAACACCATAGTCCTCTTTTAGCCCAGGTTTTGCTTTGCGTGGTTTCAGTCACCCACGGTCAACCGCAATCCAAAAATATTAAATGGAGAAAGAAGAACAAAGTTGGAAGAATCACGCTACCTGACATCCAACTATACTACAAGGCCATCGCAATCAAAACAGCATGGACTAGCATGAAAACAGACATCTAGGGCAATGGAACAGAATAGAGAGCCCAGAAATAAACCCACGCCTATATGGTCAATTAATATTTTACAAAGGAGGCAAGAACATACAATGGAGTAAAGATAGTCTATTCAATAAATGGTGCTGGGAAAATTGGACAGATCCATGCAAGAAAATGAAACTAGACCACCATAATACATCATATACAAGAATAAACTCAAAACAGATTAGACTTAAATGTAAGACTCGAAACTATAAAACTCCCAGGAGAAGACACAGGCAGTGAAATCTCAGACATTCCTCGTAAGTAATACTTTGATATATCTCCTCCAGCGAAGGAAACAAAAGGAAAAATAAATGAGACTCCATCAAACTAAAAAGCTTTCTGCAGAGGAAACTATCAACAAAATGAAAAGACAGCCTACTGAATGGGTGGACATATTTACCAATAATACATCTGATAAGAGTTCACATCCAAAATGTATCAAGAGCTCATGTGCGGGGCCCAGAAAGCCGCAGGACAGCGTAACCTGTCATACGTGCTTCTCACGGAGAGTGATGCATGGAGATGCCCCCGAGCCAAGGGGCTGTGACCAGGGACACTCACCTGTCTGATAAGTGGCCGTAGATGGCCCCTCCCACCAGCATGCCCACCATGAACGAGAACTTGGCCATTGATTTCAGCGTCTCAGCTTCACATACCAGGTCCCACTGGAAGGGAAGGAAACCATCTCAGCAGAGCTTCACAGCGCCTGTTCCCCTCAGCTGAGACCTGATTGAAACAGCTTCTGGGACTTGCATGTGTCGATACAGAACAGCCTTCTTCCTCTGCAGCGGCCTCTCCAGCTGCCTTTCCAGCTGCTTCTCCAGCGGCCTCTCCAGCAGCCTCTCCAGCTGCCTTTCCACCTTCCTCTCCACCTTCCTCTCCAGCTGCCTCTCTGGCTGTCCTTTCTTATCAGATCTCAGCTTAAACATAACTTCCTCTGGGAAGCCTCCTCTAAACCTGTTGGCTATATGAATGCCTTGGTTTATTTCATACTCAGTAGTTCTCAATCTTGGCTCCATTGTACAATCGTTTGAGAAGCTTTAAACTTACTTCCCTGGCTGGTTTGGCTCAGTGGATAGAGCATCAGCCTTTGGACTGAAGGGTCCTGGGTTCGATTCTGATAAAGGGCACATGCCCAGGTTGCAGGCTCAATCCCCAGTGTGGAGCATGCAGGAGGCAGCTGATCCATGATTCTCCCTCATCACTGATGTTTCTATCTCTCCCTCTCCCTTGCTCTCTAAAATCAATAAAAATAGATTTTAATAGCCGAAACTGGTTTGGCTCAGTGGATAGAGCGTCAGCCTGCAAACTGAAAGGTCCCGGGTTCGATTCCGGTCAAGGGCATGTACCTGGGTTGCAGGCACATCCCCAGTGGGAGATGTGCAGGAGGCAGCTGAACGGTGTTTCTCTCTCATCGATGTTTCTAGCTTTCTATCTCTCTCCCTTCCTCTCTGTAAAAAATCAATAAAATATATTTTAAATATATATATATATATATTTTTTTTTTTTAATAAATAAATTTACTGATGACAGAATGTCACCACAGACTTTCTCACACGGCTGTTTCAGCCGTACAGTCTGTGGTTGGAGGACCATCAGCTTCCCAGATGTTTCTAATTTTCAAGCAAGGCTGGGCATCGCGGAGCTTGCACAACATTGTAAACACATCACATACATGAATTGCTCCACCTTCAGTCTTCCTATTTAAAACAAAGCTATGCACTAGCAAGGTCACGGCTAATTTGGAGTTCATCACGCTCAGTAAGCATGCCGGAGTCTGGCATGGAATGGAGTCATTCACATGTGCTGAAGGAAGAAGGAACGAGCCCCTACCTGGTGACATCACCCGCTTATCCCTCAACTCCCAGACCGCGGACCTCTCACCTCGGTCACGATGGTGGAGGAGAAGGCGCTCCGGTCATACACCCAGCCGTCCACACAGGGCTCCGTGGCCGGCTCGCTCGCGTTGGCCAAGGTTCCGTTCGGGTGAAGGAGCTGCCACTGGGGGTGGAGGAAGCGGCGGCACTTCTCCGGCCTCCGGTCCGAGTCCAGCGGGATGGAGACCCGCAGCAGGGCGTCCGGCCCGAGGGCCCCCGAGCCGTCGGCCCAGCCGCTGGTGTTGTCGAGGATGGGGACCCAGCAGCGGTGCGCGGGCGCCGCGGCCGTGAAGTTCTCCAGGAGGATGTGCGGGAACACCAGGAAGCAGGACAGGCAGAGGAGCACCAACTGGAGGAGCTGGAACCGGCCCAGGCCGCCCACCGCGTCCAGCAGCGTATGAAAGGCCATCGAGGGGCGACAGGCGAGCCCCGAGGGGAGACAGGAGGACTGTCGTTAGAAAAGTTCAAAGAGGGAAGAGCCTTCCTTTCGGGGGGCACATGGAGTGTGCCCCGATCCGGACCCCGCGCTCTCGCTCTCCGCAACGGGCCCAGCAGCACTCCCTCCAGGTTGTCTGAGGATGGCCGGCTGCTGTTTTCCTGAAAGTTAAAGAGGAATGATTCGCTGAGATATTGCCATCGGCTGGCAATCCGCACCGTGTCAAGGTCTACGTGGTGAAGAGGGATTTCATCAGCAGTGCCCCGAGGCAGCACCGGACTCTGCCCCCCGCCTCTGCGCACAAATAAACAAACCCATCGCGGCTGGCAGACCTCACACGTCACGGGGGGGACTCCGCAGGGAGATGCTTTCTATGTTTCCTGTGAAACGTACTGAAAGGAAGTGCTTGGCTTGCATTTTGATGAAAAGAGTTCATGAAAACCATCCTGAGTTCAGTTAAAGCAAACGAAACGTGGCGCAACCCTTCCCTCGGGGCGGTGACGTTCTGCTTCGAGTCCAAGCAAGCCACGAACTCGCTTTGACAATAAGTTACTCAGAATGGGCAGAGTGGGCAGTGTTGGGGGGCGGAGGGCGGAGCCAGTGGTAAGAGGCTTATTTTTGCAGCTTATTGACTCATCCAGAGAGCACTTGTGAGCTCGCTTTCTGTTCTGGGAATGCAGCCATGTGCAGGACAAGGTCTTCACGGCTCTCACGCTGCAGTGAGTAGGGAGAGGCAGGTAAATGACTACCCTTCAATATTGTAAAACATACGGTAAGTGCATGTGCACAGTGGAAGAACTGAAGAGAAAATATTGCGGGGGGGGTCTCCTTTGTTAGTACTAAACCTTCCATTAAAAATTCTTTTTTCCCCCGGGCGGCATGGCTCAGTGGTTGAGCATTGACCTATGAACCAGGAGGTCACGGTTCGATTCCAGGGAAGGGCGCAGGCCTGGGTTGCGGGCTTGATCCCCAGTGTGGAGCGTGCAGGAGACAGCGGATCAGTGATTCTCTCTCATCATTGATGTTTCTATCTCTCCCTCTCCTTCTTCCTTCCTCTCTGAAATCAATAGAACTATTTTACAAAAAAAAAAATTCTTTTTCTGAAGGCTTATTGATTCAATTCACTCTTTAAAATGCACAACGCCGTGGGCCTTAGGCATTCTGAGTTGTGGATCCATCAACCCTCTGTCATTCCAGAACATTTTCGTCACCACAGAAGAAACCTGTACTCATCAGGAGTCACACCCCCACCCCCACCTCCTATCGATAATATCGACATCTTCAAAGATCTACCTTTTAATTACATTGATTTTCTATATTGATTCCCTGTTTTCAATTTCATGGGTTTCTGATTTAATTTTTATCTTTTCTTCAGTTTATTTTTACTTAATTTGCTCTTTTTCTAATTTCTTAAAATGAAAGCGTGGCTTAATGATTTTAGATCTCTCTTTTTGTCTAATATATGCATTTGATGCCGTACATTTCCCTCAAACATGACTACACAACGTCCCCCAAACTTTCATAAGCTGCATTTTCAATTTCATGTAGTTCAAGGTATGTTTAAGTTACTCTTGAGAGCTCTCCTCTGACCCGTGTGTTATTTAGTAGTGTGTTGTGTAATCTCCGAGTGTTTGGGGACAGTCCCGCTATGATTTCCTGGTTGATTTCCAGTTAAATTCCATCGCTGTGTGAGAGCGTACATTATATAGTATCTATATTTGAAAACGGCTAAGGTGTGTTTTATGGCCCAAAATATCTTGGTGAATGTTCCACATGAACTTGAGAAGAATGTGTGTTCTGCTATTGTTGAATGAAGCGGTCCGTACATGTTAATTATACATTTGGTTGAAGGTGCTGCTGAGTACAACTACGGCCTTAGATTCTCTGCCTGCTACGTCTATTTCTTCTAGAAGGCTATTGAAGTCTGCAACTGTAATAGTGGATTCGCCTATTTCTCCTTGCCGTTCTATCGGGTGTCTTGTGTTTTTTAATATATATTTTATTGATTTCAGAGAGGAAGGGAGAGGGAGAGAGAAATGGAAACATCAATGATGAGAATCATTGATCGGCTGCTTTCTGTATTCCTCCTACTGGGGATCAAGCCCACAACCCAGGCATATGCCGTTATAGGGAATCGAACCATGGCCTCCTGATTCATAGGTTGATGCTCAATCACTTTTTACCTCACATATTTTGATGCTCTGCTGTTTGGTTCATACACGTTAAGGGTTGTTATGCTTTCTTGGAGAATTCTCCAGTTCTTTTCTCCCTGATCTTCATGTTTCTTAATCTCTATTGCTCTATCTTCACAGCCATTCTTTTTTGAGACACTTAGTAGATTTATCACTTCAGCAATTGTGCTTTTCAAGCTACAAATTTTCAAGTGGTTCCTTTTATAATATCTGTCTCTCTATTGACGTATTTTATTTGACAAGTACTGCTTATCATGCCTTCCTTTAGTTCTCAAACCTGTTTTTGCAACATTTAATAACTGCTTTGGAGTCTTTATCTGCTAAGCCTAATGCCTGGGGAAACTTTGAAATGACAATAATTATCTAATTTTAGACCATTTCCATCACCCCAACAAGAAACACCATTGCTATTAGCATCCAATCCCAATTACCTCCATCCAAACTCTGGCAACCAATGATACAATTTCTGCCTGTATGCGTTTGTCTGTTCTTAAAAGAAATAAATCTCCTTGAAGCCTTTCCATTGATTTTGGTTTGATGTTTGTCCTTAATTTGGGGAAATGCTCAGCCATCATCACTCTAAATATTTCCACGACTCCTTCTCCATTCTTCTCCTTCTGGTAGTCCCATTACGCGCATACTACACCTTTTGTGCTTGTCCCCAGTTCTTGAATGCCCTGTTACATCTTTTCATTCTATTTTCTCTCTGTATTTCAGTGTGGAAGTTTGCTATTGACACATCTTCAAGCTTACAGATTCTTTTCTTAGCCATATTTAGTCTACCTTTGAAGCGTTCATTTCTATTAGAGAGTTTTTGATTTCTAGCATTTTCTTTTGGTTCCTTCTTAGAATTTCCAGGTCTCTGCTATATTACTTTCTGTTCTAGCATATTATCCACTTTTCCCTTTGGGGCCCTTTACATATTACTCATAGCTACAGTATTTTAAATTCCTGGTCTGATAATTCCAAATTCCACGGTATATCTGAGTCTGTCTCTGATGTTTGCTTTGTCTCCCGTGCATTGGGTAATCAGATTGAGGCAAGCAGGCCTTTAGTATGAGGTTCAATGTATTTGTATGTGTCAGAGGCTTCAATTTCCTCGAGTGTATTTTTTGTCTCTCCCCTACTGTCCTTGGTTCTTCTTATATGGAATCTCTAGCAAGTCCTTGTATGGAATCTGTGTCTTGCAGCTCTCTCCCTTTACTGTTATTGTCCCAGTTGATGTGATGGTTGGGTCCCGGGAAGGGAAACATTCTATAATATTACAAAGAATGTTTAAATTTCTTTTCTTTGTGCTGGGTGGACATCCCTGCACGGGGATCTTCAGCTGAGAGACAGAAACTCTAGAGGGGAGTGGCGCTGACTAATCACCTTTCTCCGTGTCAGACAAGACGTGGGCAATGCAGCTTCTCTCATGGTCTGGCCTGCCTTACAGAGCACGGAGCGAGAGCAGATATCCTGGCTGTGGGTAAAGCTTAAAATATTTACTTTGCTTCTCCTCCTGTTGAAGGAAGAAGGCATTTTTCTTTGATCTTCATACTGAGAACCTGGTGGGGCTCCACGAATGTGTGGGAGCCTCACTTTCCCAGAGTTTTTAAATCTCAAACTAGCCTCCACTGAGACTCTGATGACCTTCGATTAAGTCCAGGTGTTCCTGCCAGCACTGCTCCAGGGAAGCTGTGAGTCCCTGTCGCTCTCTGCCTCTCTAGTTTTGGGGGCAGTGGACGCCCTTGACCTCAATTCTCCCGTGGACCTAAGAGTAGTCGTTTCGCAGTGTATGTACTTCTGCCCTGGAGAAGTAATGCCTGTAACAACCCATAAAAGGTGAGGCATCCACTCACCTGCGATAAGACAGTAGCAACTGAACAACAAGAAGCCATGTCAGTCCACGGTGATTGCGTCACCCCGCCTGGGCATTGAAAGGTGGAGCCAAACCGGCTAGGGCTCTGACGTGCATGTTTAACTTAGAAACCGGCTAGTTATGCTCTTGCATTATAGGGGAGGTAGCTGTATCAGACAGCCAATATAGCCAAAGTATGGCGGTGAGATCTGAGACAGAGAAATTTCTAGAAAAGGCACATTAAGTCACTTGTCAAAAGTTACTGGGATTCCCGCACTGGCTTTCCTGTGTGTGCAGGCAGCAGCCCGTGGAAGTTCTCAGCTTTCCTAACCGTGTGAGTGAATTCCTTTAACAAATCGCCTTTGGGCCCGGCCAGTGTACTCAGTGGTTGAGCACTGAGCCAGAAACCAAGAGGCCACTGGTTGGATTCCCAGTCAGGGCACATGCCTGGGCTGTGAGCTCGACCCCCTTGTGGGGGGCGTGCCGGAGGCAGCCGATCGATGGTAGTTCCCTCTCATTGATGTTTCTGTCTCTCTATCCCTCTCCCTTCCTTTCTCTAAATAATCAATAAAATATATTTTTAAAAGAAACTTATGTAAATTAATTTAAGAAAAAATTCTCCTTTGGTCTGTTTCTCTGGAGAACGCGAACAAACATAGCTTACCAGGTGTGTTCGTTTCAGGCGTACAGCGTAGTGGTGAGACAGTCATATACCTTACAATGGTCTTTGTATCGAGGACTTTGCATCCGGAATGGGAGCATTTGCACCAGTTGATGCAGAGAAGGCATCAAATACTGACCCAGGTTAAGAAGCCAGCAGTCAAGGAAAGCAATCACTAACCTGAGCGGGTGAGTGGACCCAGTAGCCATCCGCAGGTGAATGGTAGACACATGTGGTCTCTACACACCATGTGAAGGTATTCATCCCTAAAGAGTGAGTCTCTGCTCCATGCGACAACATTCATGAGCCTGGGAAACAGACACAAAAGGACAAATACTGTATTATTGCACTTGCAGAAAATGCCTAGAAGGTGCAAACTCACAGAGAGTAGATTAACAGTTACTTTCTAGACCAGAGGTTCTCAACCTTGGCTGCACATTAGCATCACCTGGGAATCTCTTTAAAATCCTGATTTCTGGGCCTCATCCTCCAGAAATTCTGTTTCTTTGTTACTAATGTTGTGACCCCACCCCATAACAAAGAAACAGAGTTTCTGGAGGATGAGGCCCAGAAATCAGGATTTTAAAGAGATTCCCAGGTGATGCTAATGTGCAGCCAAGGTTGAGAACCACTGGTCTAGAGGGAAGTTTGCAAAGAGGCTGGGGTCAAATAAACGAGATGGGGGTGGGGTCATGGAAGAAGGAAGAGTTATTGCTCAATGAGTCCGGAGGTCCTGTTTGGAGTGATGAAAGAGCTTGGAAATCAATAATGTTAATGATTGTACATTATTGTGAGTGCAATTCATGCCACCGAATTGTACACTGAAAAATGGTCAGAACTGCAAATTTGTTATATATATATATATTTTACCAAAAAGCAAGGATTCGTGGTGAAGAAGCATCGTGATTGAAGGTATAGGAATTCCACGGTGGTGAGAAGGTGGCCCATGTTTCGGGGAGCAGCAAACATTCCTCAAGTACCTGGTTAATATTTCTTTGGTCTTCATTTTGCAACAGGATTCTCAGCGATTTTTTTTTCACTTACTGATAGTTTATAATATTTTAAAAAATAAATTTTATAAAAGAAAACTGTTCTCATCATAACAACAACACAGAAGTAAGTGCATGAGGTGCAGATGTGAACTAACCTTGCGGTAACTTTCACGATATACAGGGGCACGAATCATCACACGGCACCTCTGAGACCTACGCAATGGCATATGGCAACTGGGTGTCAATAAAGCTGGGGCATGATCTGCATGGAAACGATTGCTGAAAACTTCTAGAGCAGTGATGGCGAACCTTTTGAGCTCGGCGTGTCAGCATTTTGAAAAACCCTAACTTAACTCTGGTGCCGTGTCACATATAGAAATTTTTTGATATTTGCAACCATAGTAAAACAAAGACTTATATTTCTGGTATTTATTTTATATATTTAAATGCCATTTAACAAAGAAAAATCAACCAAAAAAATGAGTTGCGTGTCACCTCTGACACGCGTGTCATAGGTTCGCCATCACTGTTCTAGATGGTGGTTGCTCATCAAATGGCAGGAAGGGATGTCATTATTCTGCAGGGACACGCGTGCTCCGTGGTCCCTCGGGGTCTGGCAGCGCCGTTGGTGGGAGTGGAAGTTGGTACCGCCACCTGGAAGGGAGGAGGCACCCACAGAAGCGGCTTTCAGATGCGACTCTTAACGCTGTGCTCTACCGCCCTCTAGCGGAGCCACCTGGGATTGGCACAGTCGCTGAGTCGCTGCCTTGGCAAAGCGGAGGGCATGTGGGAAGACGGCCTCCGGGGCACCGAGGGGCAGGGGAGAGGCAAAGGGGTCTGGGCAGCACCTAGAAGGAGAGAGGCCCGACCCCCGTCTCCCGCTCCTGGCTCCGGACGCTCACCTCGCTCTCCTGGGGTGAAACCCCTGATGTCAGCTGAGAGCAGAACAGCCCTGAGTTTCTGTCTGTATCGCAGACACACCGACAGGGCACCACGCGGCCCTGTGCTGCCTTGGCTCTGGCTCTGCTTTCCGGACCAGTTTCCGGACCAGTTTCCTTCCCAAGATGCGCTGACTCAGCAAAGGTGAGGCCGGCGTCTGGCTGCTCTGCAGGTGGAAGGAGCAGGGGTGAGGCGCGGCCAGGGCGGAGCTGGGGCAGGGCCAGGGCCTGGGCCCACCTGGCTTCTCTGCTGGGAGCTCTGGGTCCACGAGTCCAGACCCTGCCCTCCCAGAGCCCTGAGACTGCCTGGCTTCACCTTCACCCATAACCACGGCGGCCACCGTCCTGGTCCTGCGCCTGCTGTGGGCCTGTAACCAGCAGGGAGCTGGGAAGGCGCCTCTCCTGCCCTCGGGCTCTCTGCTGAGGCCCCAGAGCCAGAGCATAGAGGCTCCGCTGGCCGTGCTGTAAGGAAACACCAGGCCCTCCACCCTGGCCCATCCCCCCACACACACACCCCAGGCCAGGTGAGAGGCTGCGGACCCAGAGGCTGATCCCAGTGAGGACTTCTCCTGGAGCCGGTCAGCCCTGGGGGGAGGGGGGGCGGGACGGGGCTCACACACTCAAATTAATCATCCTCACGCCAGCGAGGGGGCCTCAGGGGCACCCCTCGAGGGCAGGGGTTGCCAGAAGGGACCTGGGCACCTTGTCCCCCCCCCCACACCTCCCTGTCCTGAGCGCTGGCTCAGTTGATGATACTCAGGCACCAAGTGTGTAGGGCACGGTGTGGGCAGAGTGCCTGCAGGGCACACCCGCAGCACCCCCAGGTGGGGCTCAGCGGGCTGGGAACCCTCCCCGCCCGTCTTCCCTCCTCCCCTCTGCACCTGGAGGGCCAGGAAGCAGCTGCTGCAGTGGCCGAGGAGGTGAACCACAGAGCAAGACACCCACAGACCACCCACCCGCACCCGCCGCCCCCCTGTGGGAACCTGGGGGCTGGAGCAGGGGAAGCTCACAGGGGGTGGGAGATAAATGTTTTATTTAGAGAGGGCCAGGCTCATTTTTCAACTTGGCAAAGCAGTTTCGTTTTTGCCCAACTTTTTATATGAATTTCCAAACACACAGACAAGTTGCAAGACTAGCACAATAAACAGCCATATACTCACTGAAAGGTTCCGTGTGGGCCGGGGTCGCACACCTATGACATGAGGCCATAATGGATCAAAAGAGGCTTGATTCCAGACACCTGGGTGCAGGTGGGCTGAGACCGAGAAAGGCATCAGCAGAGAGAGCAGGGAGAGGCAGGTTTCTGTGGATCCTTGGTGGCTGCAGCCACTCTGCTGACGTGGGGGTCTGGTCCGTCCTTGGTTCCTCCCATGCCAGGTGTCTCCCGGTTATCTGAGCTGTGCTGTGCTCAAGGCTGCAAGCTTTCTGCGAGATATCTGCTAAGCACAACAAGTCTTTCTCTGCCCCGTTTTATTCTCCTTAACCCTTTCACTCACCAAGCAGGTTTATCATTTGTTAATGTAATGGTGTGTGCGTGGGTGTGTGTGTGTGTGTGTTGGGTGTATGTCTATGTGGTGTGTGTGTGTTGGGGTGTGTGTTGGGGTGTGCTGGGTGTGTGTTGGGGTGTGTGTGTTGGGGTGTGTGTGTTGGGATGTGTGTGTGTGTTGGGGTGTGTGTGTGTTGGGGTGTATTGGGTGTGTGTTGGGGTGTGTGTGTTGGGGTGTATTGGGTGTGTGTTGGGGTGTGTGTGTTGGGGTGTATTGGGTGTGTGTTGGGGTGTGTGTGTTGGGGTGTGTTGTGTGTGTGTGTGTTGGGTGTGTGTTGGGGTGTGTTGTGTGTGGTGTGTGTGTTGGGTGTGTGTTGGTGTGTGGTGTGTGTGTGTGTGTTGGGTGTGTGTTGGGGTGTGTTGTGTGTGGTGTGTGTGTTGGGTGTGTGTTGGTGTGTGTGTGTGTGTTGGGGGGGTGTTGGGGGTGTGTGTGTGTGGGTGGGTGGGTGGGTATGGGCATGTGCAGGGCTGGGCTGAACCATTTGAAAGCGAGTCTCGGCACCAGGACTCCGCACCCTCCCGTGCCCTCTCCCCCTGAAGAGCGGCCTGGCAGTGCCTGCGGTGGAAGCTGATCTGACGCCTGGAGGAACCCGCAGGGCTCCCTCAGCTGCCGCGCGTCCCCGAAGCGGGAAGAGGGAGGCGACAGCAAGCGCGCGGATGATGGCGGAGAAAACGCCGTCTGCCTGCGTCCGGCCGGGTGAGGCAACGTTCCATAAAGAAGATAAAACCTTCAGAGGAGAAGGCGGCCGGCAAGAAAGGGCATCAAACAGGATGGCGGCGACACAAGAAGACGAGGAGGCAAGACAACACGGGAGCGGGGTGAGGCGTGGCGTCCTCGGAGGAAAAGTGACATCTGAGCTGAGACCTGAGCGAAAGGGGCGTCAGCAACACACGACAGTCAAGCAGACGGTGTCCCCGGCCGCGTGGCTCGGTGGCTGAGCGATGACCTATGAACCAGGAGATCACGGTTCGATTCCCGGTCAGCGCACATGCCCAGGTGGTGGGCGTGGTCCCCAGCTGATCAATGATTCTCTCTCATCGTCGATATTTCTATCTCTCTCTCCCTTCCTCTCTGGAATCAATAAAAATATTTTTTTAAAAAAAGAATCCGATGTTCAAGGAAGTCTAAGCAGCAAGGCCAAACGCCTGGAGGCAGAGAGGAGAGGGTGGTGGCGTGGGGAGAGGGGCAGAAAGTCCCAGCGAGGACAGGTGGTCTGGGCCAGGCCTCGTCTGCCCGGGGGAGGAGTTCGGAGAGTGTTCAGCAGGAGAGTGACTTGGTCTGACAGTGTTAGGGACGCCGGCTGCTGGTGGAAGAGGACTTGGCCAGGAGGGGCGAGAGTGAGGGAGGATGGGGGCCTGGGCCAGGGCAGTGGCCACCCTTGCCCGCCACCTCACAGACGAGGTAACCGAGGCTCAGAGACGCTCAGGGGCCTGACGAGGCCATGCAGCCTTTAAGTGCAGGTCCAGAAGCTATTCTGAGGGGGTAAAATTCTTATTGTGGTAAAATGTACGTAACATAAAATGGACCACTTTAACCAGCGTAAGTGCCCGACCCAGTGGTGTTAAGAACATTGACAATGTTATGCGACCATCACCACTAATTCCAGAGCTTTTGCATCATCTCAAACAGAAACTTGGTATCCGTGAAACCATAGCCCCCTCCCCCTCCCCCAGGCCCATGGCCTCTCTTCTACTGCCTATGGGTGTGAATTCTCCTATTCTAGGTGCCTCCTATAAATGCAACCGCACAATGTTTGTTGCTTTGTGTCTGGCTTATTTCACTTGGAATCATGTTTTCCAGGCTCACCCAGGTTGTAGCACGTGTCAGACTCTCATTTCTTGTGAAGGCTGAGTCATATCCTAGAGTTAATAACGTTCGATATCGCACTGAGCTTACCCATTCCCCTGTGGATGGAGTTCCAGCATTGTTACCAAGCTGTCGGATTCCAACCCAGTTCCTGTGGCCTCCACTCCAAGACCCGCCACGGAACCCAGTGCAGTGCCCCCGGGGGCCACCAGAGGGCACAAGGGAACTGCCGGCAACCGGCTGCCGGGGATGGTTGGTGGGCAGACAGGAAGCTGGAGCCCAGCCTTTTGCACACACCATCTTCCACCCGAAACATGCAGATGAGAGGGAAGCTGGCTGTGGGGAGAGCAACCAGCCTACAGAATCAGCCTCGAATAGAAGAAAGGGGGTAGGTCAGGGTGGGAGAGCCTCCCCAACCCCCCGTAATCCTGGTCCAACCCCCACAGACACCACGCACAGCTTCCCCCCAGCTGTGCTCCCTGGTGCTGGGAGCTGAGGGGCAGGTGCCCGCCTGCATCCAGCGAGGCGAGGCTCCCTCCCCTGCCATTCTCCAGCAGCTGAGCGGCCTCCAGGCTGTGGCTTGCCATTTCACAGATGAGGAAACTGAGGCTTGAAACTGTTTGCTGATTGCCCAGAGCCGGTGGAAGAGGCAAGATCTGCACGCCCCCAAGTGGTGCTTGGAGCTTCTCCAAGCTCAGCGCCCGGCTTTCTTCAGCCATACCTCAGGACGTGTGGGGTTTTGGGGGGGGGGGTTGTTTGTTTTTAATATATTTTTATTGATTTCAGAGAGAAGGGGAGGAAGAGATAGAACCATCAATGAGAGAGAAAATCATTGATCAGCTGTCTCCTCCACGCCCACCCCAGGCATGTGCCCTGAGCAGGACTCGAACCGGTGACCTCTTGGTTCCTGGGTGGACGCTCACCCACTGAGCACACCCGGCTGGGCAGGACGTGTGCTCTTCAGGCCTCACTCCCACCTCGCCTTGGCTGGCCTCTCCCCGGGGCTTGCCGAAGCTGCGGGGCGCTTGAGGCCGGCCTGACCGCCGGGGTCTCCCTGTTCTGAGCACTGGGCTTGCTCACGCCGCCGAGTCTGTCCTGGCCGGCGCTGCCAGCCGCCCGATGGCGCCCAGAATCCCCGTCCACTTAAACACCTCGACGTTCCATCCGGCATGTGCTGTGTGCGGCTGAGCCCTCTCCCCCCACCGCATCCGCGTGCAGCTGGGTCTTTGGATCCGAGTCCAGGAACTGACATTTATCCCTGTCAAGTTTCATCGTGTTCATTCATCTGGCAGACATTTGCTGGTGCCCACGCCGTGCCAGGCACGGGGGGTGCAGCCCTGAAACACTCGTCCCCTGTCCTTCGGTAGCTCGCACTGTGGCTCCTCGAGCGGCGCCGGGTAGAGAGGGCCTGTGGGTGCCAGGCACTGTGCTGGGTGCCAGGCACTGCACTGGGTGCCAGGCACTGAGCTGGGTTGTCTGGTGCACCTCAGGGCACTGCATGTGGGTGGCGTCGCCCCTTTTGCAGATCGGAAAGCCAACGTTCAGAAAGTCCATGTGCCTTGTCTGAAGTCGCACACCCAGGAAGGGCAGCTCGGCCCCCTACCCCCCCCGCCCCCCCCGCCGCCCCGATCGCTCTGGACTCGGGTTCTGTCCTCCGATGGAGACGCCCTGTGTCCTAGCTCTGGGTTCTCTGCCAGCTCACCCACTTCCATCAACAGCACCGAGGAAACTAACACAAGGTCAGAGCCGGGGCGCACCCCCACACCCCGCCCCGGGGCACCGCGTCTCTGCTTCACACCCCGTGGGCTCAGCAGGTGCCAACCGCCTGACCCGACCGTCCTCCCGGCCCAGCCCCGGCCGGGCTCACGCTCCTGCCCCAGCAGCTGTGAGTCTGGCTGCTGGCACCTCCGCCACCACAGCGGTCCCCACAGCCAGGCTCTCCACACGGTGCCCCCGCCTCAGCCCTGTCCCCCCGGGCGGGAGACCTGCGGCCACGGACCCGGAGGGGCAGGCGAGTGGGGACTTCTCCGGCTCCGCCTCTCCCTCCGCCGCCCCCGTGGACGGCTTCTTCTCTCCTGCGCGTCTGCTCCGAGGCCTCGCCTATCGTTTCCACTCAGCTCTCCTGCCAAGTGGGGGGACCAACTGCAGAGCAGGCGGCGGGGGGGGGGGGGGGCAGGAAGCCAGGCGAGCAGGATAGATGCTCTGTGCAGTGGGCAGGAGGGGCTGGCTCCCAGCTCCCCGCCAGGACCCAGGTCACCAGACCCCACGGCAGGGTCTGGGCTGCCCACCTCCTGGGCCCCACGCCCGCCCTCCTCACCATTCCTGAGGCTGGGACGGGGCAGGACGCCCACTCTGCAGTCGGGGCAGGGGAGACAGGCAATAGCAAGTCCGCGGTGCCAGGCCGTGACGAGGGCTGCGGAGGGCGCACCGCCGGGCAGAGAGGGCGTCGCTAGAGCCCAGGGGATGGGGCCACTGGGACTCGCCTGGTCCCGGGCGTCCTCTCTGAGGAGGTGACGTCCGAGGACCCGGGAAGGGGTGGCCTGGGGAGCAGCGAGGGGGACGATGCTGGGAGAGAAAGAGCAGTGTGGCCCAATCCGTGCACCTGCCACGGTGGCTGCAGGGGGACCACGCGGCGGATGTGACTCAGAGGGGAAGCGTGTGGGCCGTGTCCTCAGAGCGCCTGGCACGTGGACCGGCTGCACGGACGCCTGGGGCCGGTGAGGAGCCGGGCGAGGTCAGACCCCCGGGCTCCGACCTCCCACCCGGAATCGAGGCTCCCGGAGGTGGTGGAAGCAGAACAGACAAAGGGATTCCAGAAGGTGGGAGGGGGGTCGCCTACACAATCGGAGAATTTCACACAGAGTCCAGATTTCAAGCTATTTTTAAAAGTCTCTGAAGATCTGGCAGCCCCGAGCCTGCATGTCCCCATGGCAACGCCAGCTGGTGCGGCGCCGCTGCCCGCAGGCTGGACGGCCCTGCGCTCACCACTCACTGTCGCCCACACCCAGCCCGCCCGCCGCCCACCCCGGCCCGGGACCGCGGGAGCCGGCCAGCCCTGCCGAAGGCACTGGGTGGGCAGAAGGCCATGGGGGACATGGGCACCATGGCGTCTGTCCCGTCAGCCTGCAGCCGGAGAGTCAGACTGCGGTCCTATGGCAGTTGGACTCTGTGCGGGGTTCCGACCCACGTAAGTCGGCTGGCTGTGCTGGGCTCAGGGGGCCAGAGGGCCCCCAAACTCACCTCTCCATTGAGGCAGGGGGCGCCCCCCCCCCCGGCCTCCGCTGTGCGAGCTCACCCTCCCAGGTGTGGCTCCGTCCGCCCAGAAACGGTCCCTGTGTCCCTTCTGTGCCTGGGTGGCACCTGAGGCCAGCCTGTCTGCAGCATGGTGGCTGGGCAGTGACCGCTGGGCCTGGACGCTCTCCCGGGGCCACGGACAGCCTCCAGGGCCCGCAGGCCTCCTCAAGCCCTTCCAGCCTGTGCCCCAGGCACCCAGCGGCCCCTCCTGTCGCCCCGCCTCCGTCTCCCACCCCCTTCCCTCCTTCCTCCGGGGCTGCTCAGCCGTCGGGCCTGTTCCCGCAGGGCTGGCCCTCCGTTAAGTATTTGCTGGGACTGTGTTCAGGGCTTTGTGCACTTTATTTAAAACGCCAACAATCCGCCCGCTGGCGCGGCTCCGTGGTTGAGCGGGGACCTCTGAACCAGGAGGTCATAGGTCACGGTGGGGTTCCCGGTCAGGGCACCTGCTCGGTCCCCAGGAGGGGGCGTGCAGGAGGCAGCCTAGCAATGATTCTCTCTCATCACTGATGCTCCTGTCCCTCTCTCCGTCTCCCTTCCTCTCTCTGAAATCAATTTAGAAAACAAACATAAAAGTGTGTCAGTTACAACTTGGGCAAAAGCTAGGAATGTTTAAACAAATAAATAAAGCCCCAGCAATCCTGCAAAGAAGGCGCTGACCCCCACTTTACAAGTGGAGAAACTGAGGCTTAAACAGGTGACATCACCTGCCCAAGGCCACACAAGTAGCACGGGGTGGAGTCCAGATCCAAGTCCAGGCCTGCGGGACCCTCATCCCTGCACGGCCTGTTCCCGAAGGGACCTTTAGCTTCGGCCCATGGGGGGCGGGGGGGGCGGGGGGGGTAGGGTTGAGGGCAGAGGACAGTCCCTGGCTCCAGTACAGCCCGACGCCACCCACGCAGGCCGCCTACTCTGTTGGGGCCTCCCAAGGGCAGGGCTGAGTCTGGGGTCCCCGAGCAGTGACGGAGGCTCAGGGCTTCAGCATGGCCACCAGGGAGGGACAGCTCCGGCCTCACCGTCCCCACTGGGGACGTGGTCTGAGCAGCAGAACAGGGGACATGACTGCGCCCAGTTCAGCTTAAAGGAAACTCCCAGCTTAAAGCAGGGAGGGAGGAAGGGAAGCAGGGAGGAGGGAGGAAGGGAGGAAGGGAGGGAGGGAGGGAGGAAGGGAGGGGCAGGGAGGGAGGAAGAAAATGGATTGCCATGTTTCAAATAAAAAATGCATTTAGCACATACGTTTTTCCCAAATGCATCATTTCTTTTAAAAGTTAATTTCACCATATTGAGTTTAGGATCACAGCATGGGGGCGTGATGGATCCTCTAATACAATGCAGGGGTGGCCTGGGGAGGGAGATGCCACGGAGAAGGATGAGGTTGGGAGAAGGGGTGGTTAGGGTTGTGGGGGGACACTTTCTCTCCACCCGCCCCCCCACTTTAGCCAGACTGTCCCCTCTAGTATCTGCCTTACATAATGATCTTATGAACCCAATATATTGTTTGAATAAAAGATTCCTGGTGGGTGGTTTTTTTAATGTTTGGTTTATTTATTTTATTATTATTTGTAAAATATATTTTTATTGATGTCAGAGAGGAAGGAAGAGGGAGGTAGGAACATCAATGATGAGGGAGAATCATTGATCAGCTGCCTCCTGCAGGCCCCCTACTGGGGATCGAGCCCACAACCCAGGCATGTGCCCTTAACCGGAATCGAACCCAGGACCCTTCGGCCCGCAGGCCGACGCTCTATCCACTGGGCCACACCAGCCAGGGCTGTGTTTTCTTTTTTTAAGCTATTTAACTAATGAAGAGAAACGAGAGGCTCGGAGGAGGTGATCTGCCCAAGGTCACACAGCAGAAGCCTGGGCAGTCCCCACGGCTGCCGGGAGTTAACACAATGCCTCAGCTCAGGTCTCATGAGTCCAAGCACCTCCAAGGGGGGGTGGGGGGTTCCCTACTGAGCAGCTCCGACATCCCTGCCCGGCTCCCCTCCAGCAGCCTTGGGGGGGGGGGGGTCAGCAGGCTCTTTTAAACCACGTTCCCCAAGGACCGGAAGGAGGGTAACCCAGGCCCAACGAGGAGCCAGAAGTCTCACGGACGGAGCAGGCCCAGGACAGGGGGGCTCCGGGCAACGGCCCAGCTTCCCGTCGGCCTCACAGCCGAAAACCTTCCTAAAACAACCCTGCGGCTGCCTGGGGGGCGGGGGGGGTGGGGGGGGCCGGGGGATCTTTCTTTGATTCTTTGATGACTCCGGATCCGGCCCTGCCTGGGCCCCTGAGAACATCCATGGCTGCTGGGCCCAGGTGGGAGCCCGGAGGAGGGGCTGGGCCTGGCTAACCGGCTGACCCTGCCCTGGGGGGTGGGGGGATGGGAGGAGACTTGGGGGGTGGGGGAGCCCAGCTGGAGCCCCGTAGCTCAAGAATGGGAAGCCCCTCCCTCACCAGGAAGGGGGCCTCTGGGGGGGCCCACCCTGTCCCCAGAGCAGGTGGCGGGGGGCGGGGGCGGGGGTGAGCAGCTGCCAGGGATCTCCGGAGGGAGAAGCAGAGAGGTGAGCTAGTGGCAGGCAGGGCTGTTGAAGGCCTGGGGGCGGGGGGGGGGGGGCGGGCGGGCTGCTAACAGAGAGTCAGTACAGGGCCCCTAGACTTTGTAGAAAGGGTTGACGTCCACCCAGCCACTGTGGCTCAGTGGTTGATCATCAATCAATGAACCAGGAGTCACGGCTCCATTCCCGGTCAGGGCACGTGGCACATGCCTGGGTTGTGGGCTCCATCCCCAGTAGGGGGCGTGCAGGAGGCAGCCGATCCATGGTTCTCGCTCATCCTTGATGTTTCTATCTCTCCCTCTCCCTTCCTCTCTGAAATCAACAAAAATATTTTTTTAAAAAAGAAGAAAAGAGCCCTAGTTGGTTTGGCTCAGAGGATAGAGCGTCGGCCTGTGGACCGCAGGGTCCCAGGTTCGATTCCGGTCGGGGACATGTGCCTGGGTTGCGGGCACATCTCCAGTGGGGAGTGTGCAGGAGGCAGAGCTGATCCATGTTTCTCTCTCGTCGATGTTTCTGACTCTCTATCCCTCTGCCCCTCCTTCTCCCTTCCTCTCTGAAATCAATAAAAATATTTTTAAACAAAGAAGAAAAGAGTTACCTTTACCAGACAGAAGTGAGCTTAGTGCCGCACGCCACCTGCCCTGCCACTTCCTGGCTGGGGGGCCTTGGGCAAGTTCCTTAACCTCTCTGTGCCGCATTTCCTCATGGAACGTGCGAGAATCGTGTCAGGGCTGCTGTGAGGCTCAAAGCAGCCTCGTGCTGGCAGCTGGGAAATGGGGCTCAGACCGCAGTCCCCCACGGGCAAGGGCCGGAGGAACGCACGCGGGAACCCTCCCCGCTTGGCTCGGGGTGACACTGGGTGTTCTGTTTTGTGTAGCGTGTTTGTGTTTCCCGTATTTTATGCATGAAACGCATTATTACAGAATTAAAATAATACTCAGGGGGGAAACGGAGGAGTAGAGACTGCGATTTGTCCCCAGAGGGAAGCAGTGGGCGAGGAGCCCGTCCGTGCAGAGAGGGCTGGAGGGGGAGGCTGAGCTGGTGGGTCTGAGGCTCAGACGGGGGACCCTGGCTGCCCCAGGGCCCAGGGATGGCAGCTCTGAGCCCTTGGGGACGGCGACAGTTTCTCCTGGGCGTGGCGACCATTCCCTGGCGGCCAAGTGTCCAGGCGCCTTGTCCAGAGGCCCCGGGCAAGGAATGGGCCCGAGAATGCTGTCTGCCCGGGACAGGGGCGCGCTCTCTGGCTGTTCTCAGCTCTGAGCCCCAGAGCGTCAGCTCAGAGATGGCCTGGGGCCCCCAGGGAGGCTGCCGGCCGGCCAGCGTCCCGCAGGCTCAGCCACACGGCCAGCCGGCCTTTGCTGAGGCAGCCCTTTGAGGAAGCGGGGCCTGCCGGGCCCACAACACTCTCCCTGCTGGGTGGCCGATAATCCCCCAAAGAAAGTCAAACATTAGCCCGGGAAACAGCTTATGCCTTATATAAGCCCCCCCCCCCCCCCGGCGGCACAAACACAGCCTGTGGGAGCCGAGCGGCCCAACCGGAGCGGCCACGGGACCGGGACAGAGCGAGGGCCTCAGCCCAGCGACCACCAGCCCCACCGAGGGAGCCAGGGCCCGGCCACCAGGTGAGGAGGGAGGGAGCCCCCCCCCCCCCCGCCCCTGGGCCCTGCCCCCAGGAATCCCGGGAAACCGCCAGGGCTCGGCCCTCCGCACTGCGCCCGCCACGTCTCTTCTGCCCTTCGGGACCGGCCTGGCCCTTCCGCCACCTCAGTCCATGGGCCCAGCCCCAGGGGACAGGCAGGAGCCAGGGGACGCTGGGCTTGGGGACGTCCCTCCCAGCAGGCAGGCCGAGGCAGCCCTGCGTGTCTGCTCGGAGCAGCCAGGGACCTCCCCCACCCTCACCCACTGTCCACCCCACCCCCCCTGCCCCACTGCCCTTTGGCCCCAGCTGCGCCACCCGCTCTGCCCCGTGCACGCAGCACGTGTGACCAGCCTGGGCGAGTCACACAGACCTGCGCCCCCAGATCCACACACAACCACATGCCCGAGCGCACACAGCTCCAGCCTGAATACACACACCCCCGGAGACCCCTGTGGGCACGCACCTGTGACCCCACATGTGTACGTGCGATTGGCACGTCCTCACGCAGCCACTCATACGCCTGTGGGTGCACACAGCTGAGCCCCACATCCCATGCATTGACACAGACGCTGCACACACACACACACACCGGGGCACACCCACCCCCAGGCCCCCGCCTCACCCGCGTGCACGTCCCTCTCCCGGCCCCCGCCCGCCCGCAGCGCTGGCTGGTCCTCTCGGCGCCATGACCTTCTCCAAGCTCGTGGACAGCGTGAACAGCACGGGCCCCTTCCAGTTCCTCCTGGTGGTGCTGCTGGGCCTCCCGATCCTGGGCATGGCCAACCACAACCTGCTGCAGATCTTCACGGCCGCCACGCCCGCCCACCACTGCCGCCCGCCCCCCAACGCCTCCGCGGGGCCCTGGCTGCTCCCTGTGGGCCCCGGCGGGAAGCCGGAGCCGTGCCTCCGGTTCGTGTCCCCACCCAACGCCAGCCTGCCCAACGACACCCGGGGGGCCACCGAGCCGTGCCTGGACGGCTGGGCCTACAACAGCAGCACCGGGGACTCCATTGTGACTGAGGTACGTACACCCCGAGGCAGCCCTCTGCGCGGCTTAGGGCAGGACCCCGCAGCCGGGCGCAGCTCTTACCAACCGGAGCTGGTCTCCCCACTCTCAGAGCCGGTTTCTTCAGCCAGCAGCCCGCCCTGGGGATGCAAAACGCCCCGTCCTCGTTCCCACGGGCCCACGGCAGAGTGGGGTCACAGCAACTGCAGAAAGCACCCCCGCCCCCCGCAGAAACGTGCTCCCAAGGACTGTGGGCTGCGACCTTAGACCAGGGCCTGCACCCGGGCTGGCTGCGGGGAGGAGGGGGCGCTGGAGGCAGGAGGGAGGGAACGTAGGGAATTCTGTCTTGTTTGTGCAAAGGCCCTGCGGTGGGAGGTGAGGGGGCAGGGAGTGGGCAGCGTGGAGGGTGGAAACATCCTGGAAAACATCTCCTTTATGCCCGAGGCACGCCTGGGTCCCCCCTTCATGTCTGCCGTCACCGGCCAATGGTCCTCTCACCTGCCGCCCGGTGTCTGGGAGGGGGAGCTACATCAGACCCTCATGGGCTGGCAGGCCGGGCGGGAACTGGCATTGACGGAGGATCTGCCAACCGCCAGGCAGACACTGTCTCCCAGTTTCATCCGCACTGACACTCACTGAGGGTGATCTGATCTCCTCTGCAGATCTAACCAACCAGACTCCAAGGCGGGAGGTGCAGGTGCAGGGCCCACAGCCGGTCGGCCTCAGGAGCCAGAATGAAACGCCAAGGCCCCTTAGAGGCACGGGAACAAGTGTCCCAGCAGTTCAGAGCGGGGGGCGAAGGGGGGCAGCCCAGAATGTCGGGGGGCTTCCTGGAGGAGGTGGCATCTGAGCAGCGAGCCGAGGCCACTGTTTCCTTCTCCTTCCAGGGCAGGGTCCTGCTTTTGCCTCATTAGAAGGACTGTGTTTCCGTCTTTCCCGGGGCCAGGCCTGAGCCGGGAGCGCTCCTGGGATCTCAGGAGACGCGTCTCTGCGAGGGAAGGACTATGAGTCTCTCCGGCTCTCCACCGCGGACAGTCGGGCTCAGCCTCGGCCCATGACATCCCCAGGGTTCCACCGGGTGGGGGCCGGCGGAGGCGGGATGGGAATCCAGGACGCCCTGCGTGCCGTCCGCGGTGCCTCTCATGTGTGCCGGGACGATGCGGTGCCGCATGAAGCCTTTGCTACGCGCCGGGCCTGGCTTCGGCGTTCCGTAGATATCAACGCTCTCCACCCTCCTGCCAGGGCCAGCAGGACGTTCATGTCACAAGCCCATTTCTCAGATGGGGAAACTGAGGCACAGAGGGGTGAAGGAGCTTGTGCGAGGTCGCGCCCCCTGACCCCAGAGCCTGTGCTCCTGACGTATCGGTCGCTGGCGCCCGCATCCCCCAGGTTGCATCTCCTCCCGGGCATGTGCGCTTTCGCTCCCCAGCACCGAGCACGGGGCCTGAAGTGCACCCCGTCTCCAACAGAGGTTTACTGAGGCCCTCGTGGGTGTGTGAGGTTGGCACGGTCAGGAGCCCACCTCCGCTGAGGAGCCGGGGAGCCCTCCAGGATTTCCGCCAGAGGACGGGGCGTGCAAGCTGGCCGGGCAGGGCTGGGCAGCGGCTTTGCTGCGTCCCAGCAGCTGGAGCGGCACCTGGTGCAGGGAGGGCTGTGAAATGAAGGCCTGGGGCGTGGATGGACAGGAGTTTTATGGACCCTGAGTGCTCTGGGGCCCAGAGGAGGGGCCGCCACCAGCCCGGAGGGGCCCGGAGGCCTCTCTGAGTCGGCAGCGTGGGTGCGAGTGTGAAGGAGGGCGGGAGGGGCCACAGGCTGAGGCGGAGAGAGGAACATGGGTGGACGCACAGGCACAGCCCTGGGAGCGTAAGGAAGCCCCGCGGTCAGGACCAGGACGGCAGGGACCGAGGGAGGTGGGAGGAGCGGGCAGCGGGGGTGGAGGCCGCTGCTCTTGGGTCTGCCTCTCCCTCGGGGACTCCTGCAGGCAGAGGGGTGTCTTATCGTCACAGGGCTGGGCGCACAGTGAGTGCTCAGCTAAACTGAATGGGGGCCGTGCCTCCTCAGAGCCCAGCGGGAGGGGTGTTGGGAAGTGGCTTCCCCCCACGACCCACCTAGGGCTCCAGAGAGCCTGGCGAGAGCGGAGGCTGCAGATGGGGCTCAGTTCACACCCCGCCGGTGGGTTCTCGCAATCTGATCCCGGGAAACGCGGGGTTCACGGGCCTTGGGGTCCTGCTCCAGGAGCAGGGGAGCGGAGGCGGGGGCTGATCCCAGCTGGACGGTGTGGAGTGTGAGCCAGGCCAAGCGGCAGAGTTCACATCCTGACTCGGCCTTTTTCTAGGGCTGTCACACCCCGGAACCTCAGCTTCCTGCCCCGTGACATGGAGCAGAGGGCCAGGGTGCGTGTGGACGGTCCCGCGAGGACAGCAGGAGCACAGGGCCGGCGCCCCCAGAGCGCTGGGCGATGGTCCCCTTTGCTGTCGCTGTTATCATTGTTACTGTTGTTGCTGATAGAGATGGCCTAGAACTGTCCCCAGAAGGGGAGGGGGCCCCCGTAAAGGAGAATTCAGCTGCCGCAGCTCTTCCCAGCCTCACCCTGCGGCCCCATCTAGCCCCCTCGTCTGGAAACAGCGCAGGCCTGAGCGCAGGTCCCAGCTCCAACCCTCCCCTCTCTGCTGGGGCCTCGTCTGTAGGATGGGACAGTGAGGGCAGGGGGCCAGGGGGCTGGGGGCAAGGGGGCAAGGGGGCCAGGGGCCAGGGGGTCAGGGGGCCGGGGGAGGGCTGTGCTACGGGTCTGAGTGAGCACAGAGCCCTGGGTCCCTCCCCCCCGGGTCCCTGAGCTTCCCTGGCAGAGGTGACCGACCGCGCATTCCTTTCTCTGGGTTCAGCAGAGACGGGGTTGAGGTTGGAATTCTTCAGAAGGAGCTAAGACGTTAAGAGGAAACAAAACTTTCTTTTCAGTGGAGAGTGCTGGGAGCAGGGATTGTGAGTGGAGGCCAGGCCTCCTCGGAGCCCGAGCCCAGCGGGCGGGAGACACAGGGCCTTGCTGACTGCAGAGGCGGCTCACCCCCAGGTGCAGGGAGCCTGGCCAAGAGCAGAGGGTGCGGGTCTTTGTACCCCATCGCGCGTCCATTCACGCCCTTGCCAGCCCACTTCCCGTCTCAGCAGGGCTCCCTGTGGGCTCCGGTTCCCTGGAGAGGAGCCGTGGCCCACCGCCCCCACCCCCCGGACCTCGGCCCTGTGGGTGCTTAGCTGGGTCTGGGCGCCCTGAACCCACCCCCGTGGACCTTGTGTGAGCAGCTAGAACAGAACGCCTCTCCTGGCATCAGGGAGGATGCTGGCTATGGGAGAAGAAACAAGGAGTGACCGTGAGCATCTGGCCGTGCTTCTCAGCCACTTGTCCACTTCACACATATTGCTGGCCACCCGCCCGTGCCAGGCACCCAGGACAGATGTTCCTGGCACTCAGAAGGGATGGCCTTGGCATGAGTTAGGAGGACTGGCAGCAGTGCTAGAGGAAGGGAATGGTGACAACGGCAAAGGGAAGATGGTAGTGGGCGCTTTCACAGCCAACCTGATTAGGACCACGCCCATGCGCCAAGTCAAAGGGAACATAAACCACACCATCAACACCTGGAGAGAACTGAGCCTGCAGCTCTAGGGTGTCTTTAAAATACATACATTTATATATATTATACACTAGAGGCCCAGTGCATGAAATTCATGCAAGAGTAGGCCTTCCTCCCCCCCCCCACCCCACCCCCACCCCCCTGGCTGCCAGCACCAGCTTCCCTCTGGCACCTGGGACCCGGGCTTCCCTCACAGAGGGAGGCCCCGCCACAGCCCACCAGTCAGTGGCCTGGGCCCCCTCTGCAGGGTGATCATGGGGCGATGGGCGGGCCCCTGACCAGTCGCATCGCACCCGCTTTGGCTGGCCTGGCGCCAGTGGGTGTCATAGCATCGTCCCAGGTGGTCGTCCAGATGGTCGTCCGGAAGGCAGTCCAGTCGGTCGTTGTGCTGTTTGGCCGTCCAGTCTAATCAGCACATTATTATAGATTGATTTTTAGAGAGAGAGGAAGGGAGAGGGAGAGAGGAGCATCAATGTGAGAGCGAAACATTGATCGGCTGCCTCCTGCACGCCCCCTACCGGGATCAAGCCCACAACCTCAAGCATGTGCCCTTCCGGGAATCAAATCGAACCCGTGACCATTCGGTGCAGGACAACGCCCAACCAATTGAGCTGCACCAGCCGGGGCCAGCTTTAGGTTTTGTTACCAGGGCCTTCTGAAGAGTTTAACACAGCTAACCACACAGAAAGCACGCCCAAACTCTCTCTAAATGCCTACCCTTCCCTACCCGCAACCTTCAAGGACGCCTGTAAACATCTCTCTGTTTCTCGCTGTATCGGTTCCTTCATGGCCACGCTCTTCTATTCCCAGCCCCTCCCCGTCACCACCCACCAGGCCAGCAGGTGCGTCAGACACTCAGGAGTCGGTCAGTATATGCGTTTCCCAGGGCCCCTGTGACAAAGCGCCACAAACCGGGGGGCGTATAGCAGCGGGAATATATTGTCTCACAGTCCGGAGGCCAGAAGCCAGAGGTCACGGTGTGGGCATGCTCGGCCCCAGGCTCCAGGGACGAACCCTTCCTTGTCGCTCCCAGTTTCTGTGGCTGTTTGTGATCCTTGGCGTCCTTGGCTTACGGGCCCGTCACCCCAGCCTCTGCCCCCACTGCCACATGGTGTCCTGCCTGTGTGTCTGTCTCTCCTCCTCTCACAAGAACACCAGTCAGATTAGATTGAGGCTCCATCCCGACCCCGGTATGACCTCATCTTAACTAATTGCATCGGCAGCAATCCTATTTTCAGAGACGTCGCGTTCTGAGGTGCTGGGAGTGGGGACTTCGACCTGTCTTTTGGGGGGACACAATCCGACCCGTCCCACTTGCACATCCAGACCTGAGCCCCACGGGGTGGTGCTGATCTGCAGGCCATGGCCCCGTGGTTCTCATCGGCTCTGAGGGGCTGCGTTGGCCGTGAAATCTTCTCTAAAGGCAACTCAGGGTGCCGGGAAGGCCAAGGCCCTTTTAATGTTTAACCACGAAGTACATATTGCATGTTTTCCCATGTTTTGTTTGTTTGTTTCTCTCCCAAGAATGTTACCTTGATGAGGCGAGGTGTTCAGGCTGTTTGGTTCCCCGTGTCACTCCTACTGCCAGAACAGCACCCCGCACCCAGCAGTCACTCGGTAAACGCTCGCGGAATGGGATGACCGTCCCCCGGAGAGAACAGGGGGATGAGCGTCCAGGCCTCACTCACCGTTCCCAGTAGGCCATTTCCCGGAGACGTTTTCCAGTCTGGCTGCGAAACGATTCCGGTCCGTCTCGCTAACCTGTGGGGGTGAACTTGATATTCGCAGCCCGGACACTCCCCGTCCTGGCACACCCTCATTCAGGTGGCGCAAGGCAGCCCTCCACCTGGCATTCGGAGGGTGGGCCCTCTGACCTCTCGTGGAGACAGCAGCCCGCCTCTAAATCGCTCAGGCTGTCCATCCCCCTGTTCTCTCTGGGGGACGGTCATTCCATTCCACGAGTATTTACTGAGTGACTGCTGGGTGCTGGGTGCTGCTCTGGCAGTAGGAGTGACGCAGGGAACCAAACAGGCTGAACACCTCGCCTCATCAAGGTAACATTCGTGGGAGAGAAACAAACAAACAAAACATGGGAAAACATGCAATATGTCTGATGATATAAGTGCTATAGGGAAAATAAAGTGGGGTGGAGGGGTGTCCACTGAGGGGGGTTAGTTACCATCTTAAACATGGCGGTGCAGGACGTGCTCAGTGAGCAGTCCAGTGGCTCCCTGGGGGAAGAACATTCCAGGCCCAGAGAATACCATGAGTCAAGGCTCTGGGTGCCTGGTTAAGGGACAGCGAGGAACCAGTGCACCCGGAGCAGAGAACATGGGAGATGGTAGGAGTGAGAGCAGAGAGGCGATGAGGGTAGCGATGGGAACGGACTCCGCAGGGCCTAGCAGGACTGTGGCATGTTTGAATGTGGCTCAAAGTCCAACCAGGACTTTCCAATTTCGTGGAAGAGACTGGCTTGCAACAGGTACTCTAAAGCCTCCATCACCACCAGTGCCACGGCCGAAACCAAGACCCCGCAGGTCTGGTCTCTGACCGTGGAGCAGGCGACAGCCTTAAACTAACCCAAGCGTGTCTGACACTGACCCTCTCGCGATCCAAACACACTGATCTCTTAAAGCACTAAACAGCATGGATGTTGGGGGTGGGGGGTGGGGGAAGATCAAATTTCCATTTGCAAATTTCCATCATGTGTGGTATATCAGGAGAGGCTAGGTGGCTATCCTATATAATAAAGAGCTAATATGCAAATAGATGTCACACCATCACAAAGGGGCCGGGGGACCTGAGGCCGGGCCAGGAGACCTGAGGCCATGCCCCACCCCTCCCACCCCCCGCCCTGCAGGGCTTGATGGGGGTGGGGTCAGCTGGGTCTGGGTCTCGTGCAATTTCGAGGCACACAAGTGTGGGCAGGGACTGGACTCTGGGTCCCACGGCATGCCCAAGACTCTGACAGGAGGGAGATTTTCATATACATTTTACTAATTTTCTTTCCTCTCTAACACTTCTATTATAGAGAAAGGGCAAATAGCAATATTAAAATATTTCCTCTAATGAATTCCCTTTTAATGTGCACGAATTTTGTGCACCGGGCCACTAGTAACTAAATAATCACTCAACAGCTTCAAAGATATAGAAGTGTTTCTCTTTCTCATGCAATAGTTCTCGGATGAGCATTTCAGGCCAGTGGGCGACTCTGCTCCATGAGGTCATTCCAGGACCCAGCGTGACAGCAGCTCTACCATCTTCAACACACGGCTTCCCGAGTCACTCTGTCGTCACCATCGCCACCAACAGGAAGGGAGAAAACCCGCTTTGCACAGCATGCCACAAAGTACCGAAGTCTCTCTAGACGCTCCTGGGTGCTTTTCCCACACCCCCTGGCTCCCTCCTGTACCCTGGTCTCTCCCCACCCCATGCGCACAGCACGCAGGCTCCCTCTCCCACGGGAGCGGAGCACCCAGTGGGTTTGCTGGCCCAGGGGGCCACTCTGAGGCTGGGGAGGTCCTGCAGGCTTGTCCCCATGGCCCCCTCTTTTCTGACTTCCAGCAGAGGAAGGGGTGGTGCTTCCCCGGCTCTGTTTCACTTCTGGAACATTCTTGCAAGGCATTTCTAGTGAATCAGACTCTCCACTTCATTACACAAGTAATGGACAAAGGGTGCATGTTGGGGATTAGCGGGAGATTAGGCCAAGCAGGTCGGCAGGGGCCAGGGCGTGAGGCTTTATAAATCTGTGTTCACAGAGCTTTCTCTTCACCCAAAAGGACAAGAGGAAGCCCGTGAGTGCTTGAGGCGAGACAGGAACCTGCTGTGAGAGGCATTTGATTTTTTTAATAATGTTTTTTCTTTATTGATTGAGGTATTACATGTGTGTCCTTATCGCCCCATTGCCCCCCACACACCCCCACTCATGCCCTCACCCCCTGGTGTCTGTGTCCATTGGTTAGGCCTATATGCCTGCATACAAGTCTCTTGGTTGATCGCTCCCCCTAACCCCCACCCTCCCCTACCTTCCCTCTGAGGTTTGACGGTCTGATCGATGCTTCTCTGTCTCTGGATCTGTTTTTGTTCATCAGTTTATGTTGTTCATTATCTTCCACAAGTGAGTGAGATCGTGTGATATTTATCTTTCTCTGACTGGCTTATTTCACTTAGCATAATGCTCTCCAGTTCCATCCATACTGTTGCAAATGGTAAGAATTCCTTCTTCTTTACAGCAGCATAGTATTCCATCATGTAGATAACAGTTTTCTAATCCATTCATCTGCTGATGGGCACTTAGGCTGTTTCCAAATCTTAGCTATGGTAAATTGTGCTGCTATGAACATAGGGGTGCATATATCCTTTCTGATTGGTGTTTCTGGTTTCTTGTGATATATTCCTAGAAGTGGGGTCACTGGGTCAAATAGGAGTTCCAATTTTAGTTTTTTGAGGGAACTCCATACTGTTCTCCACAGTGGCTGCACCAGCCTGCATTCCCACCAGCAGCGCACGAGGGTTCCTTTTTCTCCGCATCCTCACCAGCACTTGTCGTTTGTTGATTTGTTGATGATAGCCAGTCTGACAGCTGTGAGATGGTACCGCATTGTCGTTTTGATTTGCATCTCTCGGATGATTAGTGACTTTGAGCATGTTTTCATATGTCTCTTGGCCTTCCCTATGTCTTCTTTCAAAAAGTATCTATTTAGGTCCATTGCCCATTTTTTGATTGGGTTGTTTATCTTCCTTTTGTTAAGTTGTATGAGTTCCCTGTAAATGTTGGAGATCAAACCTTTATCGGAGATAACATTGGCAAATATGTTCTCCCATGCAGTGGGCTTTCTTGTTGCTTTGTTGATGGTTTCTCTTGCTGGTGAGAGGCGTTGTAGCGGGATCACTGGGGAAAGGATGGCGGGGAGGGGCTGAGATCCGGGGCTGGGAGACGGGCCTGGAGGAGGGGACGTTGCCGTGTTCCGCTCTGGGCCTCTAAGTTTTCTCATCTGCAAATTGGGTGACAGTGCACCATCAGAAGGCCGTCGTGCGGACAGAGGAGTGAGGGCCTGGAAAGCGCCTGGTGCGTGGCAAACCCTCCATGCATATCGGCTCTTGCTCTATCCAGCGGTTCTCAATCTGTGGGTCGCGACCCCTTTGGCGGCCGAATGACCTTTTCACAGGGGTCGCCTAAGACCATCCTGCGTATCAGATATTTACATGACGATTCATAACAGCAGCACCATGACAGTGATGAAGTAGCAACGAAAATAATTTTATGGTTGGGTCACAACATGAGGAACTGTATTTAAAGGGCCAGAAGGTTGAGAACCACTGCTCTAATCCAAGGGCAAGACGATGAGATCTGCACTCTGACAGCCATCATGGACATAGAAGAATCCAGATTCAAGAAACACTAAACAGTTAGAAGCCGGAGGGCTGAGTGTTTGTGGAGAAGGTGAGGGAGGAAATAAACGGGTCGCCAGCGCTGAGACGGAGGCCTCCAGGCAGGGGTGACAAGCGGACGGACAGACGCTGAGATGCCCGCGAGACAGACGGCCATCATGGGGGGTTGGGGGTCAAGGCGGCAGCTGAACCTCCTGGTCTCGAGGCCAGAAGAAAGGTGGCTTCGGAGTCTTCGCCATGAAATCGCCACTGAAGCTATCGGAGCCGGTGGCATTTCCTGGGCAAAGTGGCTAAAGGGAGAGGGGCGTGGGGAAACGTAGGGATGGAGGGAGAGGAGCCCACAGAGGCAGTGCGGCGGAGAGAGGGGTCGGCAGGGCCAAGGGCTACACTGACAAGTCAGGTGGTTCCCTTGATTTGGTGGGTAAGACGGTGGGTGGCTTGGGGGAGCACAGCTTCGCAGAGGGGGTGCCATGGCTGGGAGAGGCAGGAGGGGGATGAAGCAGGAGGTGGGGCGGGAGAGCAAGTCCCTGGCCAAGGGAAGGGGGATGGGGGGAGCCTGGGGGGAAAGAGGTTGTAAGACGGAGAGATCTGGGCAAATGCACAGAGGGATGTCCCCACGGAGGACAGGGGGTGAGCGCACACAAAGGGGCTGGCCTTGGGGAGCCACGGGGTGCAGGCCAGCCCAGAGGGGCAGGGGATAGACGGGGTGTGACAGCCGAGCAGCCTTTGTAAGTCGTATGAGGGGCCACACATGCTAGAGGGTTGTTGTCCTTAGAAAACCCCAGGCCCCGGCCCGAAGAGCCAAGGCAGACCTGGGAGCCTGGAGGGGGACAGGGTGCCTGGGGGGCAGGGACCTGGCTCAGGCCAGGCAGGAGGTGGGGGGCCGCCAGGGGCCGAGCGGGGCTGAGCGGGGCTGAGCAGGCTGCTCCTCTCCCTTGTGCAGTGGGACTTGGTGTGCGACTCGAACAAACTGAAGGAGATGGCGCAGTCTGTGTTCATGGCGGGCACGCTGGTCGGGGGCATCGTGCTGGGAGGCCTGTCTGACAGGTGAGACCCCGGGGCCTCCCACGGGGCAGCACAGCCCCTGGTGACGACCCTGCCCCCTGTTCCAGCCATGGACCCCCAAAGAGGCAAAGAGCCGGGGGAGGCGGGGGGTGGGGGTGGTCCTGGCTGTGCAGCCTGGGGCGAGTCCCAGTCCTTCTCTGGGCCACAGTCTTCTCTCTGACCCAAAGCCCTAGCGAGCTGAGTCTTCCAGCCTCCACAGACCCAGCGGGGGGACCGCCAGGGCTGCGGACCCAGGGCAGCAGTGGAGGTGGGGGGGTGGAGGTGGGGGGATGGAGGTGGGGGGATGGAGGTGGGGGGATGGAGGTGGGGGGATGGAGGTGGGGGGATGGAGGTGGGGGGATGGAGGTGGGGGGATGGAGGTGGGGGGATGGAGGTGGGGGGAGGAAGGTGGGGGGATGGAGGTAGGGGGATGGAGGTGGGGGGATGGAGGTGGGGGGATGGAGGTGGGGGGACGGGCTGCTTGGAGATGGGCTGACCCTTTGGCCCTGCTCAGGCAGCTAAGCTGGAGGTGGAGATCACTCATTAACTAAAACCTCTCCTTGCAAACGTGGTCATACAGAAGCAATTACAAGCCAGGCCCTGTCTGGGGAGGGAGTGACAGGCCCGGCCTGGCACCCTGGGGGGCGGGAGACCCGCCGTGGCTCCAGGCTGGCCGGCCACCGCCTTGGCTGCCTCACACGGCCCCCGTTCCTCTGAGCTGCAGGTTTGGCCGGAAGCCCATCCTGTCGGGCAGCTACCTGCTGCTGGCGGCCAGCGGCTCGGGCGCAGCCTTCAGCCCCTCCTTTGCCGTCTACATGGTCCTGCGTTTCCTGTGTGGCTTCAGCATGGCCGGGGTCACCCTGAGCACCGTGATCCTGAGTGAGCCACGGGGAAGGGGGCGGGGGCACCGGCCTGGCGCTGAGCCAGGGGTTAGGTCTGGGTCTGGCTCGACCACGGGCCCCCTGTGGCCTTGGCAGAGGCCCTCGGGGGCCCCCTCTGAACACGACTGCCAATACTGAGCCCTTTCCCTGGGCCCGGCTCTCTGCCAGGCACCTGATCTCATTCAGTCTACACACATACGTAGGTGATACCATTCTCCCCATTATACAGATGAGGACATTGAGGCAAAACCAGGGAAGTCACTTGCTACTGAGGAGACAGTCAAGAGCATGGGCTTGGGAGTCAGACAGACCTCAGCTGGAGCCCCACCTTCTTGAGCCTCAGTTGCAGCATCTGTAAAATGGAGTCAGGGAACCCTTAGGGTCAGAGACGGTGTCAGGGAGGTGCCCAGGGTCCAGAAGGGCCCTAACCTGGTCCTGGGGCTCCTCCTGCAGATGTCGAGTGGATGTCCACGCAGCTGCGGGCCATCATGACGGTCGGGATCGGCTACTTCTACACCGCTGGCCAGTTCATTCTGCCCGGCCTGGCCTATGCCATCCCCCAGTGGCGCTGGCTGCAGCTGACTGTGTCCGTTCCCTTCTTCGCCTTCTTCCTGCTGTCCTGGTATGTGGTCCTCTCCCCTCCACGCCCTCCTTCGGCCCACCTGAGCCAAACGGGGGAAGCCCTGCCCGGCCAGGCTGGCCAGCTCCGTCTGTCCCTGTCCCAGCGGGAAGGGCACTGCGGGAGGAGGACCTCCCTGCACACGGGCACGGCGCAGGAGGGAGCATGCCTGTGTCTGCAGCAGAGAAGAGTCGGTTGAGATGGACAGGATGGGGCCAGGCTGCGGAGGACACAGAAAGCCGGGAGGCCTCAGCAGTGCAGGGCAGAATACCTCCTCCGCAGGGGTCTGCGGTGCTGAGAGGCCTGGAAGCTTCCTTTGTGAAATAATAGCACAGAAAGACAGACTCCCAGTGGGTGGGGACAAGAGACAGAAGGGAGGTCACTGTACGTGCGAGACCCTGTTCTGGGCTTCGACCTGTATTGTCTCCGATCCTCACAGCATCTCCGTGTGGAGGTGGCTTTATTGTTCCCATTTCACAGATGAGGAAGCTGAGGCTCCGAGAAGTGAAGCAATCCCCCTAAGGTTACACAAAAAGATACAGAGCTGGGATGGGACCCCCATTTGCAAATGAGAAATAGAAGCTTCTAGAGGGGTGGGCAATCTTGGGGTGAGAGGGGTGGGGAGAGGGTTCAGGGTGGAGCCAGGAAATGTCCTCAGCCTGGGATGGGAGCAGAGGAGCCAAGAGTTGAAATAACGGCGGGATCACCAGGGGGCGGTCGAGAGCCTGCGCCCCTTTGTTGTGACAAGTCCCACCCCCTCTGAGCCTCAAGGTTCTTCTAAGCAAAACAAAGGCGCTGCCTGTCACCCAGAATTGCACGTGCTGGCCCCAGGAGGGACACTGACGGGGAGAGTCGCTGACATGATGCTCAGGGAGAGGGGTTGGGGGCCAGGCCCTGCCTGGTGCCGGGGGGGGGGGGGGGGGCGGGGGCAGGGGGGAGCCGCTGACAATGTTGGGGAGAGCATGCCGAGAAAACTGTCAGGGCAGACACAGACCCACGGGCGGGAGGAGGCAGCAACAGGCCCGGGAGCCACCTCTCTCAGCTGAGGCCAGGGGACCAGGGCCACTCCCCCAGGCCTCGCGGGGCCAGGCCTGGTGCCTGCAGGGCTACCCAACAAGTGACTTCAACTCAGACCAGACTTTCCCAAGCATCACTCCTTTCTCCCCACACCCAGTGACCCTCGGGACTGCTCAGGGCGAGCCAACCCCAAAGCACAGCCCGGAGGTGAGGGCACCCCCTTGCCCATCCCAGGACCCTACTGTACTCGCATCCCCACCTCCCCACACTCACCCCAGCAGAGCGGGTCCATTGCGGGAGGAATCCTGGTCCTCCAGCCCATTCCCTAGACCACACCCCAACCTTAGCTCCCTCTCCAAGCTGCCCTCACCCAGCACCGGGAATGCAGCCCGAGGAAGGCGGGGAGGTGGACATGCAGACCCGCCAGCTGAGCGGCTGCAAGCACGCCATCCCCTCCCCAGGCCTGCTGCCCGGCCTAGCGCCCCAGGCTCCCAGCTGAGGAGGACACCCCAGGGGAGCCAGCAGCCGGTGGGGGCAGAGGAAGGCTCCCTGGAAGGGGCAGGGAGAGCGAGGCGGGGGGCGGGAGGGGGGGGGCGGTGGTGGCTGCAGGCAGCCCCGGCGCAAAGCTTGGCCAGGGGTACCTTCCATGGAATGTGCGGGAAGGCAGCTCCGCTTCCTGGCCTCCTACCCCTCGGCCCCAGCTGCCCAGCCTCTCGAGGGGCTTCGGGCTGAGCCCCGGGGTCTTGTTCCGGCTGCAGGTGGGTCCCAGAGTCCATCCGCTGGATGGTGCTCTCTGGAAAGTGTCCCAAGGCCCTGAGGATCCTCCAGTGGGTGGCGGCCTTCAACGGCAGGAAGGAGGCGGGAGAGAAACTCAGCCTGGAGGTAGGGGCGGGGGGGGGGGCGGGGGCGGGGGGGGGGGAGGGTGACCTATAGTCCGAGCAGGACACTGGGCTCTGCTCTGGGGCTGTGCCCTCCTGCTCTGTGTCCCCTGCTCACAAGCTCCTCTCCAGGCACCCGGCCTGAACCGTCCCCTCTCCCTCCTGCCAGCGGCTCACCATGCACCCCCCCACCCTCCCCTGCTGCCCCAGGAGCTCAAGCTCGACCTGCAGAAGGAGATCTCCTTGGCCAAGGCCCACCACTACAGCGTGGCCGACCTGTTCCGGACGCCCGTGCTGCGCCGCGTGACCTTCTGCCTCTCCCTGGCCTGGTAACCGCCCTCCCCGCCCACCCCGCCCACCCCGGCCACCCCGGCCCCTCTGCCACCACAGGGTGAGGAGCAAGGCCTCCGGGTGGGCAAAGCCAAGGGCACCTGCACGAGGAGCCCCTCCCCCGGGCCGCCCCGGCCCAGCCCCCACCCCAGAAACTGCTGTGCCCCTGCCCCGTGCTGTCTGGCCATCAGCTCTGCTTTCCTCTGGGGTCACCCCCACTCTCAGGGCAAACACTCCATCCCTTCAGCGGCTCTCACATCCCTACCCACAGTCCCCGCCCCCCCCATGCTGTGCCTCCCGGTCATACCCCACCCCCGCAACACACACACACACACACACACACACACACACACACACACACACTGGTCTGGTCTGTCCTCTGAGACCCCACAGAGCAAGGCTGGCCCTCGGGGCTTCGGACTTGAGGACAGACACTGGGTTTCTCCCGAGTCTCCTGCCGGGCACTCCACGGCCCCTTCCAAGCCCTCCCTGTGCCCTGGTTCTCGGGCCTCCTCCATCCCCGCCATCGCCAAATAGGGCTCCACGGGTCCAGGAGCCCCTCAGAAGCCACCCCCACTTCTGGGAAGGGAAGGGCGGCATCTGACCATGCGCACAGCTCAGCTCTCGCCTCCGCTGCTCCGGAGGTTAAACTATTTCCATCCCCTGCCTCCTGTGGGCCCCGCGAGTCCTCCAGCCCTGACCTTCCCTGGGGCCAGCTATGTGGCATCTGTGCCACCCCATCCTAGACCGTGCCCGTGTTAGGCATAACCAGTCGATCCCAGCACTGGCCCACTGACAGCAGACACAGCCTCAGAGACCTCAGAACGGCATTGGAACAGCCCCTCCCGTGTGGCAGCCCCTACCCATCGGCTGCGGAGGGGAACAAAAATGAGACTATTCGTCGTCCTGGTGATGCAGGGGCCAGTGTGGGGCGAGGCCCAGCCTGCGGGCCATCGGTGCTGACCGGTGCCTCCCTGCCCTCAGGTTTTCCACCGGGTTCGCCTACTACAGTTTGGCGATGGGTGTGGAAGATTTCGGAGTCAACCTCTACCTCCTCCAGGTCATCTTTGGGGGGGTGGACATCCCAGCCAAGTTCATCACCATCCTCTCCATGAGCTACCTGGGCCGGCACACCACGGAGGTCATCGCCCTGCTCCTGGCAGGGGCGTCCATCCTGGCCCTCATCTTCGTGCCCTCGGGTGAGAAGCTGGCGGCTCCCCGGAGCCCCTGGAAGAGGCTGGCCCATCAGGCCCGTGTGTCCGCGGGCGCCGCAGGCTGCCTCGGGCTGGGGGGCAGGGGCTCCAGTTCTGCTGCTTCTGGCTCTAAGTCACTGTGCTACCTTGAGTAGGTCCCTGTGCTCGCTGGGGCTCAGGTCTCGCACCTACTAGTAGAAAATAACTCAGTGGGGCTAGGCCAGTGGTCGGCAAACCGCGGCTCGAGAGCCACAGGCGGCTCTTTGGCCCCTTGAGTGTGGCTCTTCCCCAAAATACCACGTGCGGGCGCGCACGTACGGTGCGATTGAAACTTCGTGGCCCATGCGCAGAAGTCGGTTTTTGGAAAGGAGATGGTTGAAACGAGTGTACAAGACGAGTGTGGGTGGGAGAGTTGGAAGGGGTCGACCTCAGCGAACGTACCTCAATCAGACTGAGGAGGTTTTTAGCAAAGGCCAGCTTAGGAGGACCCTAATTAAGTTAATAACAATGTACCTACCTATATAGTTCAAGTTTAAAAAATTTGGCTCTCAAGAGAAATTTCAATCGTTGATATTTGGCTCTGTTGACTAATGAGTTTGCCAACCACTGGGCTAGGAGATGTCAGAGTCCTTTCCAGGTCTGCCTCCGGACAGCGTGCAGGATTTTTCAAGGGTTGGGCATCGCTGGAGAAAACACGCTGGAATGGAGACACAACAGGCCAGGGCTCATGGAAGACCCCACAACCCCCCCCCCAAATCGCCATGACCTTAGAAAAGTTGCTTTCATTTTGTATGGTGCTTGTGTCGATGCACCTACATCCTTCCAACGGAACTTGAGATATTTTAGGACAAGAACATGTACAACAAAATGTAAATGAGAGTAGGGCATCGGAGCTGGGGAAAGACAGGAATACAGCAGGACACACACCCGCCAAGTCCTGGGAACAGCAGAGTGGCTGTTACTCAGCTTTCCGTTTGGAACTGAGCTTCCTGGCAGCCAAGGCAAAAAGGGAGGCGAGTTCTGCGGAGGAAGGAGAGCACGCAGGAGCTCCTGAGCCCAAGGCCGCCCGTGTTCTCCCCTCCGCAGACCTGCAGGCCCTGAGGACAGTGCTGGCTGTGTTCGGGAAGGGGTGCCTGTCCAGCTCCTTCAGCTGCCTCTTCCTCTACACCAGCGAGCTGTACCCCACGGTCATCCGGTAGGTGCTGGGCCGGAGGCTGGCGGTGCAGCCACAGGATCGGGGCCCGGTGGGATGGTGGCTCCTCCCGCCCCCTGCCCGGGGCCCCGGAGCCGTCCTCTCGCTGTCCTCTCAGAACCCCACGCACAGGCTGCCCATCCCTGCTCTGAACCCCCCAGGCAAACAGGCATGGGCGTGAGCAACGTGCTGACCCGCGTGGGGAGCATGACGGCCCCGCTGGTGAGAATCACGGGGGAGCTGCACCCCTTCGTCCCCAATCTCATTTTCGGAGCCACCGCCCTCCTGGGAGGCAGTGCTTCCCTCTTCCTGCCGGAGACCCTCCATCAGCCCCTGCCGGAGACCATCGAGGACGTGGAGAAACGGTCAGTCCCCGCCCTGGCCTCGTGGGGTGCCTCGTGGGGTTCCTCCCGGGGTTCCTCCCAGGGAAGCCGGCCTGGCCCAGGGCTTCCCCTGAGCTCTCTCCCCTAGGTCTCCACCGGCAAAGGAGCCCAAGCCGGAGCCAGAAGCCGAAAAAGACTCCCAGAGGATCCCCCTGCAGCCTTGTGGACCGGACCTGGGCCCCAGCTGAGGGCAACAGAACCCCCTTTCCCCGCCTCCAGAGACTCGGCCCAGCCAGGTCCCTGCCTGCCTCGGGGCTCCACAGGCATCTTGGGGGCCTGGGCGGGTCCCTGCTCTTAGAACAAGCCCCCTGAGAGCTTGGGGACAGTACCTCCACCACCTCATCTCCCAGCCCAGCCCCGACCCGGGCAAAGATGCGACCCCCAGCCTTCCCGCCCGCCTTGCCTCGCCCTCCCTGCAGCCCAGGCCCTGCCATTCTTCTGCCTGCCCCTCCCCACTGCCACTCTCCCCACTGTGCCAGCGCCCTTCCCCTGAAGGCCCTGGGCCCCCGGCTCCATCCCAACAAGGGTGGCCTCCCTCCCCTTCTCGCCCTCCACCCGCCTTGAAGGGGAAGTTCCAATAAACGCCAATGAAAAACTGCTGCTCAGGAAGGGGAAGGAGACGGGGGCGGCCACGTACGGACGCGTGAGCTGCACATCCATCGTCTGTACTTACATGTACGTGGAAGCACGGGCACATGGGCACACGTGAGCTGGGCTGACGTGCACACATGCGGACACGTGTCAGTACGCCGAGGCATGCACACTCCAAGCCTTACATATCAGTCTGCTCAAGCTACTGTAACAACTCGCCACAGACCGGGTCCCTTAAGACACAGGCATTTCTCTCGTGAGGTTCCGGAAGCTGGGAAGTCCAGGATCAAGGAGCCGGCAGACGTGGTTCCTTCCCGGTCAGGCTCTCTTCCGGGCTTGCAGCCAGCCACCTTCTGACTGCATCCTCACGTGGAGGAGGGGCGAGGAGGCATGTTTTCTGGGGTCTCTTCTATAAGGACACTAACCTCATCATGAGCCCCCCCCCCCCCCAGGGCCTCATCTAACCCTAATGATCCCCCAAGGGCCCGTCTCCAATCACCATCGCATTGGAAGTGCGGGCTTCACCCCGTGAGTCTGGGCAGGGACACTATGCCACTTGGAGCCAGTCCTGTGCGTGGGATAGCACGTGTGTATCCACACGCCCCACAGCGCGTGTGAGCAGATGGCAGGACGAACCAGAGGGCTGCAGGCCCCACGGCTCTGGTCCAGGTCCCAGCCCCACGCCCACCAGGCAGCTGTGAAATCTTCAGCCAGAGTTGCCCCCTTCCATGTCTGCTGCCGTGTCTGCCCCCATCCTGTCCCTTACCAGTCCCGTCCTCCCTGGGGCCCTGTGTCCAGCCTGCCCCCTGGGTCCCCGCCCACCCCCTCCCGCCTGGCTCCTCCCATCACCAGTTGAGCTCAAGCCTCTCCTATCTTAAACCAAACAAGCAAACGCACCTTCCCGCCCGCATCTCCTTCCAGAGACCACACTGTCTCCTCCCCTGTGCGCAGCCAGACTTTCTGGAGGAGCTGTCTGCCTCCACTCCCCTCAGGCCTGTCGGTACTGCGCTCTGCTCCCACCCCTTCCCTGAAACCCCAAGGGTACTTAGTCCAAAGGTCACTTCTGGTCCCTCCTTCTCACTTGGACTCTCGGCAGATTTGGTTCTGTTGGCCACGCCTTCCCAGCTCCCTCCCACACTCTGGCTGCTCCTTCTGTCTCCTGTGGGGTCTCCTCAAAGGTCTCGTGTGGAGAGCGGCTACAGCGTTTGGACAGGTTCAAGCCTCGGACTAATGAGAGGGCACGGTCCTCTCGTGGCAAAGCCACGTGAAAGTCCCAGCACAATTATAGCCAAAGGCTGTGGTTGTATGTGAGCTTGACCTGATGGCCAGAACCTGTGGTCCCAGGTGGCTGAGTGATGTGGGCTGCGGGAGGTGCAGCAAGTGCTGCCAAAACAAAGCTTGATAGAGTTCAGGTGCATGTAATTGAGTAGATTGGAAACCCGCGAGAATATTGTAAAAACATCTTGACCAGGCCCTTACTTTGCATCGTGGAAACTGGCTATAAAATAAAGACTCGGTTTGCAGGCCGTGGCACTGTCTCTCCATCCGAGAGCAGCGTCCCACCTAGCCCCAGCTTCATTCTCTTGTCTGTCTTCTTTAATCCTTCACCGACCCCCACCCCCAGGTTCATCCCTGGCCGCGCTGAGCGTGGCACAGTCTAGGACCCCAGAATCTGCTAACTAAACAGTTACATGACCCTACACCTCTGATGGGCCGAGACCACTGCTAACCCGGATCTCCTTAACCCCCTGCTCCCTCCTGGGCCCGGATCTGAGCGTGGAGCTTCTAGTCCAGGGGTGGGCAACCTTTTTGTGAGTGCGTGCAAAAACCAGCAAAATCTCTGACTCAAAAGTCTTCTGCGTGCCAACCCTAATTTTTTGAGAACATGTTACGCCTACTTGATATCTGTTAAAGTGTACGTATGTGAAGAACCTTGAAGAAATAATAAAATTCATTCGAACGACAAAAACACAGTATATGAGGATGAAAAATACATTTTTTTAAATTAAATCTTTATTGTTCCGATTATTACATTTGTTCCTCTTTTTCCCCCCATAACTCCCCTCCTCCCAGTTCCTACCCCACCCTCCGCCCTCACTCCCCACCCACTGTCCTCATCCATAGGTGCACGATTTTTGCCCAGTCTCTTCCCCCATTCCCCATACCCCTTTCCCCCACAAGAATAGTCAGTCCATTCCCTTTCTATGTCCCTGATTCTATTATAATCACCAGTTCATTCTGTTCATCAGATTATTTATTCACTTGATTCTTAGATTCACTTGTTGATAGATGTGTATTTGTTGTTCATGATTTGTATCTTTACCTTTTTCTTCTTCTTCCTCTTCTTAAAGGATACCTTTCAGCATTTCATATAATACTGGTTTGGTGGTGATGAACTCCTTTAGCTTTTCCTTATCTGTGAAGCTCTTTATCTGACCTTCAATTCTGAATGATAGCTTTGCTGGATTAAGTAATCTTGGTTGTAGGTTCTTGGTATCCATCAGTTTGAATATTTCTTGCCACTCCCTTCTGGCCTGCATGGTTTCTGTTGAGAAATCAGCTGACAGTCGTATGGGTATTCCCTTGTAGGTAACTGACTGTCTTTCTCTTGCTGCTTTTAAGATTCTCTCTTTGTCTTTTGCTCTTGGCATTTTAATTATGATGTGTCTTGGTGTGGTCCTCTTTGGATTCCTTTTGTTTGGGGTTCTCTGCGCTTCCTGGACTTGTAAGTCTATTTCTTTCACCAGGTAGGGGAAGTTTCCTGTCATTATTTCTTCAAATAGGTTTTCAATATCTTGCTCTCTCTCTTCTTCTGGCACCCCTATAATTCGGATGTTGGTACGCTTGAAGCTGTCCCAGAGGCTCCTTACACTGTCTTCATATTTTCGGATTCTTTTTTCATTTTGCTTTTCTGGTTGGGTGTTTTTTGCTTCTTCGTATTTCAAATCTTTGACTTGAATCTTGCAATCCTCTGGTCTGCTGTTGGGAGTCTGTATAATATTCTTTATTTCGGTCAGTGTATGCTTAATTTCTAGTTGGTTCTTTATCACAACATCGGGGGTCTCTTTAGATTTTTTTTTTAATATTTTTTTATTGATTAAGATATTACATATGTGTACCCTCTACCCCCCCCCCCGCTCATCCCCTCACCCCCCCGTTGTCCGTGTCCATTGGTTAGTCCTATATGCTTGCATATAAGTCCTTTGGTTGATCCTTCCCCCTTGCCCCCACCCTCCCCTACCTTCCCTCCAAGGCCCGACAGTCCAATCAAAGCCTCTCCGTCTCTGGATCAGTCCTTGTTCATCAGTTTATGTTGTTCATTATATTCCACAAATAAGTGAGATCTTGTGGTATTTATCCGCTCTCCAGTTCCATCCATGCTGTGGCAAATGGAAAGAGTTCCTTTTTCTTCTTCCTCTTCTTACAGAATACCTTTCAGCATTTCATATAATGCTGGTTTGGTGGTGATGAACTCCTTTAGCTTTTTCTTATCCGTGAAGGTCTTTATCTGACCTTCCATTCTGAAAGATAGCTTTGCTGGATAAAGTAATCTTGGTTGCAGGCTCTTGCTATTCATCTCTTTGAATATTTCTTGCCACTCTCTTCTGGCCTGCATGGTTTCTGTTGAGAAATCAGCTGACAGTCGTATGGGTACTCCCTTGTAGGTAACTGACTGTCTTTCTCTTGCTGCTTTTAAGATTCTCTCTTTATCTTTTGCTCTTGGCATTTTAATTATGATGTGTCTTGGTGTGGTCCTCTTTGGATTCCTTTTGTTTGGGGTTCTCTGCGCTTCTTGGACTTGTAGGTCCATTTCTTTCACGAGGTGGGGGAAGTTTTCTGTCATTATTTCTTCAAAAAGGTTTTCAATATCTTGCCCTCTCTCTCCTTCTGGTACCCCTATAATTCTGATGTTGGTACGCTTGAAGTTGTCCCAGAGGTTCCTTACACTATCTTCATACTTTTTGAATCTCTTTTCTTTTTTCTTTTTCGGTTGGGTATTTTTTGTTTCTTTGTATTTCAAATCTTTGACTTGATTCTTGGGATCATCTTGTCTGCTGTTGGATCTCTGTAAAATATTCTTTATTTCAGTCAGTGTATGCTTAATTTCTAGTTGGTCCTTTTTCATGTCCTCCATGGTCTCACTATACTCCTTGAGGGATTCCTTAAATTTATCGGCGGTTTCCATAAAATTCTTGAAAAACCTTATAAACGTGGCCTTGAACTCTATATCCAGTCGTCTGTCCTCCTCCGTTTCTGACAATTGTGACCTGTTTCTCTGTCTCCGCATTTTGGCTGCTTCCCTGTGTTGATAGAGTGGCCTGCGCGCCAGGTGTCCTGTAGGGCCCAGTGGCTCAGCCTCCCCAGTTACCTGGGGTGGACACTCTTGGTGCACTCTTGGTGCCTTGGTTGATGTAGGATCACTGGGAGGAATTGACCTCCAGGCCAATTGGCTGTGGGAAGCAGCTGTGTCTGAAGTGGGAGAATGGTCCCCCTCTGACCACTGGGTACAGTGGCTCCTGGATCTAAGGAGGTGCTAATTCAGCCCCTGCCTGAGGCCACACAACCGGAGCCACGAAGAGGCTCAGCTGTGAAGCAATGCAAGCCGCTGCGGGGCCTTGGGCCTTCTCTTGGAAGTTCCGGGTCTGGCTGGCCCGGCTGCAGTTAGGTAATTATCAGGTTGCAAAGGGCCGGGGCATTCACATGCAAAAGCCTCTGCCACAGCCTGGGTGGGGCGGGGTCTCAGGGAGTCAAAAGGGCGGAGAAAGAAGCTATGGCTGATTCTCCGTGCCCAGAGTCGCGCGTCTCAGTGTCCCGGTAATGGCTGCAAGCACCTCTGAGGGAAATCCGCCCTCAAGTTCGCCCGCTGCCGCCTGAGAGAGCAGCCTCTCCCCGTATGTGTCCTGGGTCCCCAGAGACTTCCCAGAACCGGAGATCAGAGCAGTCGGGAGCTCGTGATTCAAAAAGACAGCCGCGTCCTCAGGTGCCACCCCCTTTCCGCCTGCGCGCGAGCCGCCGCCGTACCTCTGCACTCAGCCTCCGCAGCTCCTCTGGCTCTCAGCGTGCTTTTCTTTTCTTCTAGTTGTAGAAATTACACTCAGCCAGCCTTCCTGTTGTTCTGGGCGGTGTTTGCTCCGTCCTTTGGGATAATTTTCAATGGCTGTGGGAGGCGACTATTTCCCGGTGTTTATCTATGCCGCCATCTTAGTTTCTCTCTCTTTAGATTTCTTATAGATCTCATTAAGTTTATCGGCAGTCTCTAGAAGATGCTTGAAAGACCTCAAAAGTGTGGTTTTGAACTCTATATCCAGTAGCCTGCTTTCCTCCATTTCTGTCATTTGTGTCCTGTTTCTTTGTCTCGGCATTTTTTATGCTTCGCTGTGTCGATAGAGTGGCTTTCTGTGCTAAGTGTCCCAATTACCTGAGGTAGACACTCTTGGTGCACCCCCTTGTAGTCTTTGTGCACAGTCTTGTTGTAGCTAAGCCTTGATTGTTGTAGGTAACACTGGGAGGGATTTGACCTCCAGGCCAATTGACTGTGAGAATCAGCTGTGTCTTCAGTGGGAGAACTTCTGTCCTGGATCTCTAGGGCGGTGCTAATCTAGCCTCTGTCTGGGGCTATCCCGCAAATGCCTCCGTGCAAGGCTTGGGCGGGGCAGGTCCCAGGGGATCAACAGGGCGGGCAGAGCGAGCAGTTATGGCTGCTCTCAGTCTCATCCCCCGAGGCTCTGCCTCTCAGTGTCCCGGTAATCGCTGCAAGCCCCTCGGAGAGAAAGCTTCCCTCGAGTTCCGACTGATTCCAGACAGCCCCTCTTCTCCCATTTGAGTCTGGGTCCCCAGAGACTCGCCCGGAACTGGAGCCCAGAGCCTAAGACTCCCTCCCGATTGAAACAGACAATCATGCCCTCAGCCGCCAGCCTGCTCCGCACGCACCTCCACACCTTTGTATTTTACTTCAGCACTGCGCCTCCTCTGAGTCTCGGTATGCTTTTCTCTTTCCTTCTAGTTGTAGAATTTCCCCTCAGCCAGCCTTCCTGTGGTTCTGGGTGATGTCCGTTCCATCTTTTAGTTGTAGTTTTGAAGTGTTTGTGCGAGGCAGCAATCTCCGGTATTTACCTATGCCGCCATCTTGGTTTTCTCCTATATTTATTTTTTAATGTATACATGTACACTGATAGTCCGACAGAAAACTTTATGACTCCGTTTGATATTATCAGTGGGACTTTTGTTGCTGCGTCACTAATGACAGAGATTTTACATCAGGTTTATATTTCGTGACCTTCAAAGATATGCACGAGCTACTACTTTCATCCATCAGGCTACTCCTATTAAGAGACTTAACAAAATTCATCACTGAGAACAAAGATTCACAGCGTATGTGGATGAAAACATGGAGAGTAACACTGCTGCAAAGTTTTTTAAACAGAAAAAATTTTCTGGAATGGCATTCCAAGTCCTCAATAGTTCCTTTTCGACACTTCTCTCTGGCACTCCTGTCACTAATCGTTTTTTTCAATGTTTTCCAAGTCAACTCTAAGGTCAATAAATTTCTGCTTCCAAATTGAGCTACTCTGAAATTCAATCAACTGCATTTCAAAGTCAGCCATGTCTATGGTCTTTAAGATAACTTGTTATGTAAAATTATTTATTTATCTAAGATGCACCTACACTGAATTTATCTGAAAAATAAAAAAGTCAATATTAAGAAAAAAATTGTAAATGGAAGATTATAAGAGAGGGTTTCGCATGCCAGCAAAAGTTACTGGTGTGCCATGTTTGGCACGCGTGCCAGGGGTTGCCCACCCCTGTTCTAGTCCGTCCTTTGGTCCTGGTCTCGGGAAGGCTTGTTAGTGTGAAGCCGGGCTGGTCCAGGTGCAGGTGGAGCAGGTGCAGAGAAAGGAGAGAGCAGGTGCACAGGGAGAAGGACAAGAGCCCGCCTGGGCCCCGAGGGACAACCAGCAAGTCTATTTGCACTGATTCCTCCTGGTGCCAGGTAGGTGCCAGGGATCAGCCCTGGATGCACTTTCTGGGCCTGGGTTCTAGCAGATATCCCTGGATTCTCCGAGTAAATCCCCCTTTTTGTTAATGTTAGACTCGAGAGTTTCCATTCCTGAAACAAGCAGATCCTCTCCCTCCGTCATCTCTCCTGGGGCCCTTCTCTAACTCTCTCTCCGGCACTGGCCGCGGAAATATAACGCAAGCCACCAATGTAAGTTGAAAATTCCTAGTAGCGGCTTTTCTAAAGTTAAAAAAAAGTGAAATTGATTTTAATAATAGTATATTAGACATCACCATAAACAGTGGTTCTCAAACTGTGGGTCGCGACCCCCTTTGGCGGTCGAACGACCCTTTCACAGGGGTCGCCTAACACCATACTGCATATCAGATATTTACATGACGATTGATAACAGTAGCAACAGTACAGTTATGAAGTAGCAACGAAAATAATTTTATGGTTGGGTCACAACATGAGGAGCTGTATTTAAAGGGCCAGAAGGTTGAGAATCACTGCCATAACACATTGCATTTAGCCCAGTATATTCACGTTACCCTTTCTATATGTAATCAATGTGAAGTTATCAATGAGATATCATAGCCTTCAATTCAACTGAGTCTTCAAAATCTGGCGTGTATGTTATCATGAGGCACATCTCATGTCAGACTCGCTCAGCTCGGCCCTCGGCAGTGGCCAGTGGCTGCCATATTGGACAACCCAGACACTCCAGGGCTTTGTTGATTGGCCACAGAGCTAAGAACTCTCACATCAATATTTAAATATTTGAGGCCGAGCCTAAGGAACAGGAAAGAGATCATAGTGCACCCTCACGTCGACCTTTCTGTGGCTTCCCATCGGAGTGAAGTGCAAGTGCTGTTACGAGGCCTGTCATGACCAGGCCTCAGCCTGCTTTACCCCTTGACCTTGCACCCTAAATCCAGCCTCGTTCTTTCGGTCCCTGGACTGCACCAACCTTCTCTTAGCCCTGCCCTTCACACATGCCCGCACTGACTTCCCCCCATCCCATCCCACAGCCTTGGCTTAGGGTCAGCTGACAGTGGGGCCACCAAGGCCTCCACTGGGCTTGCCCAGGTCTCGACGTGGAGGAAGAGGAATGGGCTCAGCGAGGAACACTCGCCACCTCACACCACCTCCACTTTCCAGCCATGCAGGACTCGGGCGGGGGGGGGGGGGGGGGGGCGGCTCCCAGGAAGTCCTGGCCATGACCATTCCGGGCTGCTCCGGGGTATTTACTGCAGACACAGGGAGGGAAGGGAAGACCCCAGGAAAGCACTTCCCAGTCACATGATCAGGACTCCAGGTGACCTGAGGTGCCCGTCAGGATGCTCTGACCCTTCATGTGACCCACTCATTCTTCTTGCTGTTCCCAGAGCCCTCTTCCGGACCCCATCATCCTCTCCCCAGCCCAGCTGCTCCCCGCCTCCTCGCCTCCCCGCCTCCTCGCCTCCCCGCCTCCCCGCCTCCCCGCCTCCCCGCCTCCCCACTCCCTGCCCCTGAGCTGGGCTTCCAAACGGCCCAGTGAATTGCCCTTTGCTAAGCGCCCCTCTCTTGGGCAGAGTCCTCGTACTGAGCCGCCTCGCTGGTTACTGGCCTCACGTCCAGCGTCCAAACGGCAGTCTTCCATTCCGCACCGGCCACCGGCCGGGGAGCCAGGCCACAGGCATAAAGCGCACAGCGGCTCCTTGCTCAGAGCGTTGCTATGGGCCTGGCAGCCACTCAAAGTCCGCCTGGCTTCTCTCCCGGCCGAGGGTCTTCAAACTCACACTTAGGCCCCGTGATAAGCAAGGAGCAAGAGTGTTTTCTTTGCTCTGTAAGTTATTTAACTGAAAGGTGTCCTAAGAGAACCAAAATCCCATGGAGTCGCGCTCCTTAAATCCCACTTGTTTAACGGAATAGATTAGACAAAATCCAGATGTCTCCGAAAATCGGGGGTCTGGAATGGCTGCCCGCGTGGTGGAGAGAGCAGTGGGGTTAAGAGAACGGAGACCTAGAGCCGCTCGCCGTGTGGTGCCGGGCACATCCCTTGTCGACTCTGAGCCTCCCTCCCGGTACCTGCACCGTGAGGTGTTGGCACCTGCGGGCGGCACTCATCTCTGCCAGCATGTGGTTCTGGGCTCTCGGCCCCTCGGGAGTCCCTGTTGGGTCCCTTTGTCCCTGCTCTGCAAAGCATTCCCCCCGTGGCCATTTCCATCTAGAAACTCTCCACGAGCTGGGAGGCTGTGGGGAGTCCCCCTGTTACCCAAGAGGTCCCAGGAGCCAGCCGCAGTCCATGCCCTGGAGTCGCCACTTGCGCTTTTTCCAGACTACACCTGGCCGGACGCTGGTCAGGAAGGAGGGCGGGAGCTCTTCTCCAAGGCGGCGCTGGGCTCAGGCTCAGAGAGGGAGGGCTCTTGGAGGGACCCGCCGTCTCCCCCACTGCCCTCAGCACTGCCCGCTCCCCCATGCGGGCACCAGGCTCTGGCAGGAGGCTGGCCCCGGAGCCCCCTGTCTGTTTGTGCAGCTGTCCTCACACCCCCAGGCCACGGGCTCTTGTTTGTGTGCCTTGGCCTGGAGAGCGTGGTCAGGCATCTGGACACCCGCTGCGTCCCAGCCCAGAACCAACGCCGGTGGGAGGAGGGCAGCTGGGCCGAGTCACGTCTCTCTCTGGGCCTGGCCTCTTCTCTTCTGGACACGTGAGGCCGGTCATCTCCACGACCTGCAGCTGGGCCGTCCACGCCTCTAAGAACCTGGCCTTGAAGTTAGACGGAATAAGACAATAAACACCCTCTCAACACGCAAAGGTGCCGTTTGTGTCAACCGCACGATGATAACAGGGCACCTGGACTCCTTACGGGAGAAGCTGCAAAGCAAACTGCTTCTTCTGGACAGCAAGGTGGAGGTGTGTGCCCAGACGAAGCGAGACATTCTTCTTCCCTTCGTAGCCCTTTGCATCGGCTCATCTGTTCAGGGCCTGGGCGCCTCCTGCAAAACCATGGAACCCGAACCCTCCATCGTGTCCAGACATCCGCCAGCGCGCCTGATGCAGACGGGTGGCAGGCCAGTGAGTCGGAACCAGGTGAGCGAGGGACAGCCAGAGACCCCACGCAGAAACGCCCCATCAAGGGCAAGCGGGGGCCCCAGCCTGACAATGGGGGCGGAAGGTGGCGGAGAAGAACTCAGCCTGGGCCCAGGAAGATCGGGGTCCCGCTCGGCCCCTCCAGGTTAGGCCTGGGCCGGGAGGAGCTGCTGCACTGGGGAGCCCAGGCCGCTTGGCTTCACTCAAGCAAAAGGTGGCGGAGGGAGCCCCCGTCCTCGCCTCACAAACAGTTTTCCCATCAGCGGAGCCGTGGGCAACCTCTGCATTGCGTTGGCGGGAGCCATCCGTGTGACTGGAAATCTCCAGCCAAGCAGGTGCGGGCTGGATCGTGACGCAACCTACGTCCAAGACATCCTCTAGGTTGGGGTTTCTCCACTTTACTGTTCACGTCTCAGGTCCAGACAATTCTTGGTTGTGTGGGGATCGCTGTTCTTAGGATAAGAGGTGCATATTTCCTCTCTAAAATCAACGTGAAAGTCTTATTTTTTAAACCAGATATAAGTGATAAGTACAGCTCATCCTCGCTGGCCTCTGGGCAGGAGCTGCTGTAAGACCTGTACCTGGATGGGCTCAGGTAACCCTCCGACAGCCCCAGAGGCCGCACGGCTGCTCGCTCCACCTTGCAAACAAGAACGCTGGGATCAGAGGAGTGTGACAACTCGCCCGGCTGCACAGCCAGAGGATGTGGAGTGAGGATGTGGATCCAACTGGGCTGCCTCCGGAGTCCATGTTCTCTGTCGTAGTCGGACTAAAAGCGAGACGCCGCAACCTGCTCTCTTGGGATACCCAGCCCACGACCCAACCAATCACAGCTCGGCGCTGCCCGGCGTGAGTGACCAGAACTCAGGAGTCAAGTGTTGGAGGAAATCAAGTGAGTGTCTTAGAATTGGGACTAAAAATACGTTCATGCTCATCACAACAAAAGTGGGGGGATTTGAATCCAGGTAAACTAGACGGTTAACGCCGAGGCACCGGAAGAGTCGATCTACGTCACGCACGATGCTGGTGTTGGGCCCCACTACTTTCTCTTCAGTTGGAAAAGCTGTGGTCCTATGAGACGGGAGCTGGCCCCGGAAGACCAAAGGCCAGGGTTGCCAATTTTAGCAAATGAGAAGGCAGGATGCCCAGTGAAATTTGAATTTCAGATCAATGAACACTTTTTTTTTTAATATTTTTTTTTATTGATTTCAGAGTGGAATGGAGAGGGAGGGAGAGAGAGAGAGAGAGAGAGAAACATCAATGATGAGAGAGAATCATGGATCTGCTGCCTCCTGTACGCCCCACATTGGGCATGGAGCCCACAACCCCGGGCGTGTGCCCTGACCAGGAATCGAACCATGACCTTCTGGTTCACAGGTTGACGTTCAACCACTGAGCCAGGCTGGCTGGGCAATGAATACATTTGTAGTATAAGTATGTCCTATGTGATTTTAAGGACATACTTACAGTGAAAAAAAATAGATAGATAGATAGATAGATAGATAGATAGATAGATGATAGATAGATAGACAGATAGATGATAGATAGATAGATAGATAGATAGATAGATAGATAGATAGATAGATAGATTTGTTGATCTGATATTCAAGTGAACTGGGCGTCCTGCACGCTGCCAACCCTCCCCACGGACAGACCGGGTCGTATCCACTAAAAACGACAGACGCCCCTCAAGAGGCCACCACACTCCTCAGAACCCAGTCTTCTCCCTGAAAGGAAGACGAAAAGGTCCTGGCCTGTCCCCTCCTGCCCCCAGATGCCCAGATGGGCCCTCGAAGTCCGTCCCCTCCCACCATCCCCACCTCAGTCCCCCCTCTCCTGCCCTTTACACCCACTTGGAGGAATTCCACGGCACCAGGATGCTGGGAGGGTTAATTAATCCTTCTGATACTTAGTCACACTTTAACTGCTTCCCTCCGGCCAAGGATTAAATACTGCCCGTGGAGGGGTCCGGGCCACAGCTGCCCCAAAAGCTGAGCCCCCACCAAGTGAGAAGAGGCTGCGAGGGGAACGGGAGGGGCAGGCGGCCAGGAGAGAGAGAAGGAAGGAGGGGCGCTGACCAGCCTGCGTCCCCCCCACGGGGCCAGCTCAGATTCAGCTCCAGGAGCAGCCCAGCTGCAGGAGCCTCGGCAGCCCCATCGTCCGGTGAAGGACAGCAGGCGGACGGACGGACACGCAGACGGGGATCCTGGGCCGGGAAGTCCTCAGCCCCGAGCCACCCGGCCGGGCCTGGCCCCATGGCCTTCAATGACCTCCTGAGGCAGCTGGGGGGCATCGGCCGCTTCCAGAAGGCCCAGGTCACTCTGGTCATCCTGCCCATGCTCCTGATGGCCTCCCACAACACCCTGCAGAACTTCACCGCCGCCGTCCCCCCCCACCACTGCCGCCCGCCCGCCAGCGCCAACCTCAGCCGGGGCGGGGAGCTGGAGGCCTGGCTGCCGCGGGACGAGCAGGGGCGGCCCGAGTCCTGCCTCCGCTTCACCGCCCCGCAAAGGGGGCTGCCCTTTCCCAACGGCACGGAGGCCACGGAGCCCTGCACCGATGGCTGGATCTACGACAACAGCACCTTCCCTTCCACCATCGTGACCGAGGTGAGGCTGCGGGGCCCTCCACGCACCATCCACACTGTGCCTTCCCCTCTGGGACAGACAGACAGGCAGACGGAAACACACACGCACATCAGCCAGGGGCCGCAATGGAGGACAGAGAAAGGCGTTCCAGATTGGGGGGGGGGCGGGGGGCGGGAAAAAAGGTGGACTGGGGGTCCGGATCAGTCTGCCGGCTCCTGGGACCCGGGAGACCACAGTGAGGAGCAGTGTCAGGGGAGAGGGCCGGGCCTCGGAGGGCCAGCCGAGCAGGTCTGACCCTTGTCCCCTCTCCCCCTCTCCCCCAGTGGGACCTCGTGTGCTCGCACAGGGCCTTGCGCCAGCTGGCTCAGTCCCTGTACATGGTGGGGGTGCTTCTGGGAGCCATCGTGTTCGGACACCTGGCAGACAGGTCAGTCCTGGGCAGGGCCCAGGGGCGGGGCTGGGACCGGGGCCCCTGGGCTGGGCGGAGGGCCCTCGTGGGAGGCTGGCATTCTCCCCACGGGACCTCCGGGCCCCGCACTCCTGTCCCTGCCCAGCCCCGCGCCTTGGTCCTCAGGACCCCGGTGCAGGGCCTCCCTCCCCGCAGGCTGGGCCGCCGGAAGGTGCTGATCCTGAGCCACCTGCAGATGGCCGCGTCGGGGACCTGCACAGCCTTCGCTCCCAGCTTCCCCGTCTACTGTGCCTTCCGGCTGCTCTCGGGCATGTCAACATCTGGCATCATCCTCAACAGCATGACGCTGAGTGAGGGCTGCTGGGAAGACGGGGTCCCTACCCCCGCTCCTCTCGCCACTCAGCCCCCTCCCAGCCCACCTTCCTGAGCTCTGCCTGCCTTGGCCTCTGGGTCTGCCCTCCAGACAGCATCATAGCCTCTGGGGTGTGGGGGCTCCCACCATCCTGACCCTCCATTCAGACATGGGCTTGCGAACGCCATTGTTAGGCACCGGCAGGTCCCGCCCCGTCCCGCCCCGTGATGACTGCAGCAGTCCAGGCGCCGGAGGCCTCAGGGAGCCGGGAGGACTGCACCCAGAGGAGTCACACCATCCAGAGGGCCCCAGCCCGGGGGTGTCCCCCCCCCAGGCCTCCCCACACCCTTTTATTATGTAAAATATCCCAATTTCCCAATGTGGCAACTCATCCCGGTATGATTGACAGGGTGAGGCGGCCTCATGTAGAACAGACATTTATGGACTGAGTGTGGCTGGCCATAGCCCTGTCTCCCATCCCGTGGTTCCCAGAGGAGGAGCCTGAGGTCAGGGAGGAGGGAGGGGACTTACCCGAGGTCGCCCCTCCAGCCCAGAAGGGAATCTAAGGGTTTAGGGTTCTCTGAACGGAAGGAATTAGCCAGGACTCGGCTAGGGCTGGGGCAGGACACCTGGAGAGGGCAGCCGCCAAGCCCAGCGAAGGCCGGGGCCTTCCATCACCCAGGGCTGCCCTCACTACCACCCGCTCCCCAGGGCAGAGGGAAGCCTCGGCTCCTCCCAGCTCTGGCCCCCGAGGCTGAGGTCCGGCCAGGCTGGCAGAACCAGGGGAGCGGCTGCTGCTGAGGCTGCACTGAGTGGTCAGGCACCCCCTGAGGGAAAGGAGGCCCCAGCCAGGACTGTAGGGCAGGATGGAGCCATCGCCCAGCAGAGGAGAGGAGGGGACAATTCCTGGGGACCCCCACCCCCATCCCTACCTCCACTGGTCTCCCACCTCCCCCCCACGGCACCCGCCCTCCTCTGACGCATCTTCCCTGAGCCGGGGCCAGACCGAGGTGTGCCTGCAGAGGGTCCTGCCTGCCCAGGCCCCGCCCCCTGGCAGCGGGAAGTGACACACTCTGCTCTAACCCTCTTTCCAGACATGGAGTGGATGCCCATCCACACGCGGGCATACGTGAGCACGCTGGCCGGCTACGTCTTCAGCCTGGGCCAGTTCATCCTGGCGGGCGCGGCCTACGCGGTGCCCCACTGGCGCTACCTGCAGCTGCTGGTCTCCGTGCCCTTCTTTGTCTCCTTCGTCTACTCCTGGTGCGTGGGGCCCAGGGTGGGGAGGGGGCGCCCCCGAAGCCCAGAGAACTGCCAGGGACAAGACACCCCCCAGATCATGCCGAACACCCACCCCACAGAATCAGAGCAGGTCAGAGACAAAAGGTCAAAGCCAGGCCATGCCTCAGCCTGACAGCCAGGGAAGGGGCTGTGGGGGCAGGATCTGGCCCAGAGCGTCCAGGTCTTAGCTTTCCCCAGCTCCCCGCCCCCCCTCCACCCCCACCCCAACCCCCCTCCAGGCGCCAGCCTGCCCATGCGGCTCCCTCTCCCCAGCACCCAAGAACTGACTTCTTGCCGCACAATGAGTCCTCGCCGAGCTGGGCGCTGCTTTGTGGTCCCGGACAGATGGACTTGACAAAGCCCCTGAGTTCCCAGACTTAAGTGAACCCCACGCAGGCCCCTAGGAAGCTCACCTCCCCACCCACCCCCCCACCCCCCCAGCCCAGACGCCTGGAACTGGAGCGATGCCAACACCTACCCACCCACCCACCCCCCCCCCCCAGGTTCTTCATCGAATCAGCCCGCTGGTACGCCTCCTCCGGGAGGCTGGACCTCACCCTGAAGGCCCTGCAGAGAGTGGCCCAGATCAACAGGAAGCGGGAGGAGGGGGCCAAGCTAAATATGGAGGTGAGACCCCCAGGCTCCACCCCCAAGCCTAGAACCCAGGTCTCAGGACCCAGAGGGCTTCCCTGAGTAAGGGGCTGGGCTGGGAGGAGCTCCCCGGGGAGCCAGGCCCTGAGCCCTCCCGTCCTGGCAGGGCCTCCGGTCCAGTCTGCAGAAGGAGCTGACCATGGGCCCAGGCTCGGCCTCGGCCCTGGAGCTGCTGCGCCACCCCGCCCTGCGCCGCCTCTTCCTCTGCCTCTCCGTGCTCTGGTAGGCCGGCGGGCAGGCCCAGGGGCACGCAGCTGACCGCTGACCGGGGAGACAGTGCATGCGGGGGGGGGGGGGGGCGGGCAGGGGGAGGAGGGCACCGGACCTGCTGCGAGGGCAGAGACCAGTCTGGCTGGCAAAACAGGGGAGGCTGTACCGGCCTTGGCCAGAAGCACGGGCACAGGCCACAGAGGCCGACAGCTGGTCTCCAAACGCACCTTGTGGCTACGGCTGACTTCAGCCAGCGTCTTCCGCTCCCCCTGCAACATCCCCCACCACCCTTCTCACAGCTCCCCTCCCAATCCCATCGCCCCAGACACCCCACATCAGTTCACAAAGGCGTTGTCAAACGGAGCACCCCCACCAATGAACTCTTTGTCACCCGTTCTGGATTTCCTCTAGGGCAGCGGTCGCCAACCTTTCAGACCTCACGGACCACAGGCTGGCGACCGCTGCTCTAGGTTGTGTGTTTTATCCAATAACCTGTGCTGCACAGTGTGGGCTTTTGACATCTTAAGAAACAGCAGCCATTCCAGCCTCATGGACAGGTCCCAGAAGGCCACTGCAGCTCCCAACACCCTCGCCCTAAAGACATGGCTTGGATCTCCACCTGTGCCCCCCCCTCAGCCCCGTTTCAATGTATAGGATAAAGATGGAAACTATGTGAATCCCACAAAGCAACCTGGTAAAAATGATCTGGGGTGTGGCAGGAGTCCCCCAAAATTTAAACTGGAGACTCATGTCTGAAGAAGGATGAGCCCAGGCAGATTCCAGCTCCTTGAGCAGGGTACTCGGTGCAGGTCACCCCTATTTGGAATGCGCACCCCACCTGGAACCCTTCCTAGCAAACTCCACACCCCTCCCCCCTCCCCGCCAGGTTCGCCACCAGCTTTGCCTACTACGGGCTGGTCATGGACCTGCAGGGCTTCGGGGTGAGCATCTACCTCATCCAGGTCATCTTCGGAGCCGTAGACCTGCCTGCCAAGTTTGTGGGCTTCGTGGCCATCAACCACCTGGGCCGGCGGCCGGCCCAGATAGCCGCCCTGCTGCTGGCGGGCATCTGCATCCTGGCCAACGGGGTGATACCCCAGGGTGAGCACCTTGGTCCTTCGTCCCTGGCCTCCTCCCCACACACAACTCAACTTCTCACCAGGGAGCGAGGCCACATCCTCCCAGCCCCCGCTCCCCAGATCCCGCTGACACCCCTCCTTTCTCTCTAGATCAGTCCACGGTCCGAACCTCCCTTGCTGTGCTGGGCAAGGGCTGCCTGGCTGCCTCCTTCAACTGCATCTTTCTATACACTGGGGAGCTGTACCCCACAATGATCCGGTGAGTGGGAGTCCAGTGGGGGAGGGGGGATCCTGGGGTAAAATATTTCCTGCATACACAGGTCATACCCCAGAGCATGGTCCATATGCCCAGCCCAAAAGTCCTTCCCAGCACCCACCAGCACAAGGTACATAGCAGCCACTGGATACACACTTGGGCCCTGGCTGACACAGGACTGACTACCCGCTCAGCCCTTCCCAACCTTCAAAGACCTCGGAAGGTGGCCCAGCTGAGACAAGGTAGGGAGCCAAGAAGATGCGTCTCAAAGGCAATGAACTGAAGTCACCCCTTGATCTTCAAAGCACAAGTTAGAATCCGACACCAAATCTAATTCCACCCAGAAGCCAGGTGGTCCGTCTGAAGCCAAAGACCACCACCTCCCCATCACAGGAGCCGCACTTGCTGGTGGCGGGACCTCGCACACCAGCCGTCGGGGTGAACACAGCACTGCTTTCCCAGTGCCCAGGCTCGGCCGCGGGAGGATTTCCGAATTAAGAAGCAAGAAACACGTGTCTGTTTTCAGAATGGGATGCAAAATTCACATGAGATGTCAAAGCGAAGTCAGGCTCCCCGAAGCCACTTGGGGAACCCTGGGGGGTCCTGGGTACTGTACGGAGCCCTCGTGGGATTTCGGGGGAAAGAATAATCATATAGGCCACTTACTATGTGCCAGGCGCTGCCTTAAACCTCTGCCAATATCAACGCGTTTAATCCTCATAACAATCCCATCAGGTAGGTACTATGATTATTCCCACCTGACAAATGAAAAAACTGAGCCACAGAGAAGTTAGGTGACTTGCCCAGGGTCACACAGCTTGTAAGTGACAAAGCTTGGATGTGAGTCGCCTGAGTCGATGTGCTTAACCTCTCTGCTCTCGTAGAGAATGTTCTTAACCTATTCTTAACCTGCACAGTCCAGACCCTTCCCCTGGGGGTTCTAATCCGATAGGTCTGTCTGTGTGGGGCTGGGACAGCTGTCACTCAGAAATCCCGCAGGTGATCTGAGATCAGTTGGCCCAACTCGGCTGTCGGACTTAACTGCCACAGAAACATAGGCCCAGAAAGGAGCAGGGACTGGCCGAGGTCACACAGCAGGTTAACGGCAGAGGCAAAACCAATCTCCTGATTCTAAGGCCAGAGCCCGTCCCAACCTCTTCTCCTTCTCCTCCTCCTCCTTCCCCTCCCCCTCCCCCTCCCCCTTCCCTTCCCCTTCTCCTTCCCTTCCCCTTCTTCTGCCAGAGCCCTTCCCAACTTCTTCTTCTCCTTCTTCTTCTTCTCCCTTCTCCCTTCTCCCCCTCCTCCTCTTTCTCACCTCAAAAACAAATGCCAAATTGGTTTGCTAATGAAATGGGGGGGTCAGCTTTAGCTTCTGCTTGTTGCTAATGAAATGGGGGACGGAGGAGGCACCGAGGGGTGCTGGAGCACCTCCACATTTATGCCAGACACTAACCAGCCCCTCCCCCCGTGGGCCCCACAGGCAGACAGGCCTGGGGATGGGCAGCACCATGGCCCGTGTGGGCAGCATCGCTAGCCCCCTGGTGAGCATGACCGCCGAGCTCTTCCCCTCCATGCCTCTCTTCATCTACGGCACTGTCCCCGTGGCCGCCAGCGCCGTCGCCGCCCTCCTGCCGGAGACGCTGGGCCATCCCCTGCCGGACACGGTGCAAGACTTGGAGGACAGGTGGGCTCCCGCCCAGAGAGGCGCAGGGACCTACGCCAGGTCCCACACGCAGGCCGGGGTGGCGCTGAGGCTCAAACCCAGGCCTCCTTTTCCAGGCCACGGCTCTTCGGCCCTGTCTCCCCGGTGCGCTGTCTCCTGGGGTCCTTTCTGGGTCTCCAGGGAGGGGAGGTGCTTGAGGCAGAGAGCTGGTAGCTGGGCACAGCTAAGCGGAGAGCCCCAGCCCTGGCTGCAGGCTGCATACCGAGGGCACCGCTCTCCTGCCCCCCAGGAGGAGAGGGAAACCGCAGCGCCAGCAGCAAGAGCAGCAGAAGCAGATGGTCCCGCTCCAGGTCTCGGCGCAAGAGAAGAATGGACTCTGAGCACGGAGAACGGGCCCTACAGAGCCCACGGGGAGCGCCCGTCCTGCAGGGCCTGGGCCACCCGCACGAGGAGGGAGCAGGGGCGGTGGCTCAGGGTGGCCCCTCCCAGATTCCACCGAGACCACATCATTAAAAGGGTTCTGTGGGCAGCGTCTCCCTTAGCCTGTCTCATCTCAAAGGCAACAGCCACTCCCCATCAGCCAGCTTCCAGCCCGAAGGTAACACCGTCCAGCACCCAGGCCTGCTCAGTCGGTTAGAGCACGTCCCCTTACACCAAGGTCTTGGGTTCGATTCCCAGTCAGGGCACATCCAAGAACCGGCCAGGGAATGCATCAATACGTGGAACAGCAAATCAGTGCTTCTTTCTCTCTCAAACCAATCTTTTAAAAAAAAGAAAGTAGCCCTGGCTGGGGTTTCTCAGTGGTTGAGCATCAGCCCACAGACCAAAGGGTTGAGGGCTCGATTCCCAGTCAAAGGCACGTACCCCAGTTGCTGGCTCGATCCCCGGCCCCCCCATCGGGGTGCATGCGGGAGGCAACCACTCAATGTGTCTCTCCCGCATCAATGTTTCTCTCTCTCTTCCCTCCTCCTCCCTCTTTCCACTCTGTCTGAAAATCAATGGAGAAAAAAAAAAAAAAACATGAAAAGCTAGCCATCTGTAAGCAGAAGAGGGCTCTCAGCAGAACCTGGCCGCGCCGGCACCAGGATCTCAGATGCGCAGCCTCCGGAACTGTGAGAATAGATTTCTGTCATGGATAAGTCACCCCACTTATGGTCTCTTGTTGGGGCAGCCCGAACTAAGACCAAGACACAAGGTCGTGTTGCAAAGAGGAGGACGTACAGGCTTCTGTGACTCAGGCCCAACATCGTGGATCTAGGTTCCTTCCAACCCGCTACCCTTCCGTCCTCAACAGGGCAGCCACCCACCGTGAGGGCAAAGGTTTCCGGTACCCCCTCCCCCCACAGCGGCAGCAGCACAGGCGGGGGGGGGGGGGGGGGGCAGTCACTCTTCACACGCTGCTCTTTCCAAGAGCAAGACTGCCTTTCCCAAAAGCCACCTCCCCCCAGCGGGCTTCCTGCCCTGCTTCTCGGCTGGAATTGTGCCACACGAGGGGTGTAAGTGGCACCCTTGGGGGCTGTATTAGTCTACCTGAGCAGCCGTAACAAAACACGACAGACGGGCGGCTTCAGCTCGTCTCTGGAGTCTCTGGAAGTCCACAGTCAAGGTGCCAGCAGGTCTGGTGTCTCCTGAGGCCTCGCTCCTTGGCTTGCAGGCGGCCACCTCGCTGTGTCCCCGCGTGGCCTTGCCTGTGAGCACACACCCCTCTGATGTCCCTTGTGTGTCTAAAGGGCGTCTGCTTCTAAAGATGCCAGGCACGTTGGGTTGGGACCGTACCCTATGATCTCCCTGAACATTAATTAACCTCCTTAAAGACCCTCTCTCCAAAGACGGTCACATGGGGGGTTACGGCTTCAATAAATGACTGGGGGCCGGGGGGAGGGGAGAGACAGAATTCAGTGCATAACAGGGGCCAAGGTGTCAGAATACCTGGGTTTCCCTGGACCTGCTGATGGTGTGACCCCAACACAGCCTCCTAAAGAAGAGCGTGGAAGCCTGGCGGCCTGTGGTCTGGGAAGGAGAGAAACTGGGCGTGGCTGGTAGAGGGCACCGTCATGGGGAAGGAGGGCCGGCTCTGGGTCCACGCGGGCAGTGGATCGGGGTACGAGCGCGACCAGCATCTCCTTTCCGTGCGGCCTCCTCACAGCCTCTCCCCGCTCCTCGGCTCGGAGTCACTGAGAAAAGGGAACTCGTCCAGGCTTCATGGTCACACAGCTGTGCCTCCCGTCCTGACCTGAGCACCTTCCCGTCTCCTCCAAGGAGGGGTCGCCTGCTCTGACCAAGTGAGGGGACGCCAACGCCAAGCACGGGGCATCGAGCGTGTCCCTCCTTCCCAGGCTCCTCCCCCTGGTCAGCTCAACCTGCCCTTTAGAGCCCCTGGACGAACCATTAACCCAGGGAGTCTGACGCCTTGAATGTCTTACTCTCAAGTCATTGTTTAACTGGATCCCTTTAAGGAGTTGTTACAAAAACGACTACGGGCCCTCAGGAGGCCCAGGGCTACGCAGGACCCCATGGGGGAGCCCCAGGGGCAGCCCTGCGCCTCCCCCTGCACCACAGAAGGGACAGTGTGTGGGAGCAGGAGGCCTCGGCCCGGCGTTCCCGCGAGGTCCTGCCCCGTGGCCTGCAATGGCCTCCTGCGGCCGTTGGGGGACATCGGCCGCTTCCAGCAGGTCCAGGTAACTTGGTGTTCCCGCCGCTGCCCCGATGGCCTCCCACAGCACCCTGCAGAGCCGTCCCCACCCCTGCCGCCCGCCGCCAGCGCCAACTCAGCAGGACGGGGAGCTGGAGGCCTGGCTGCCCGGGACAGGCAGGGGCGGCCCGAGTCCTGCCTCTGCTCCACCTCCCGCCGCAGGGGCTGCCCTTTCCCAACGGCACGGAGCACAGAGCCCTGCTCAGGGTGCCTTCGCTGCACAGCCCTGACTGATGGGCAAGGGCCACAGCAGCCCACTCTGCCGCCCTGTGCTGAGGGTTACGTGAAGTGTAGACACCTGAGCCTGGTGTCCACACCTCCGCTTCCACCACCGTGACCACGTGAGGCTGCCCGGGCCTCCTGCCCCGCCCCTTCCGTCCCCTGCGTCCCCACCTTCCCATCCCCAAACACACACCAGACCTGTGACCCTGACCTGAGTTTGCCTGGATGTGGGAAGGCCCTGGAGCCGTGAAGAGCTTCGCCCAGAATGTGAGAGAGCAGTGGTTGGGGTTGAAGAGACGTGGGAGCCCCTGCAGAGAGCTGCCCTCTCCCTTTCCCCCCACCAGTCAGACACTGTCCCAGGGTGAGTGTGTCCCCGTGGCTTCCCTGGGGTGGGAGGGGGGAGGGGGCACAGGGGCATGGGGGGGAGGGAGGAGGCGTGCAGGTGGCGGGGGCTGCGGGGCATTCCTGAGCAGGGGATTCTGGGCTCAGAGTCCTAGAGACAAAACAGTTTCCTGACTTCGTCTAGAAATAGCCACAGCAGCTGGGGCCAGCAGATGGCGAGCAGCCAAGGGGGTGGGTGGGGACAGGAAAGAGGACAGGGTTATGGGGGTCCTTTCATCTCTAGTGATTGAATGCCCCCCGACCCAAACACACACACCCATCGGCAGGACCACCCCGGCCGGCTGAGTGGCTCACCCGGCTGAAATCTGCACTTGTAGCTGTCGCATCATCGCGTCCTGAGCATCTGTTCTAGTCCATGGTCTTTTGGTTGCAAGAAAGAGAAGCTCCCTCAACGCGGCTCATGGGAAAAGAGGTCTCCGGGGATCCTAGGACAGGAGACGGCTGTGTCCAGGCCTCACGGAAACTGGAACCAGGAACCGGAGCACAAGCGGCAAGTCTACACACTGACTCCTCTCCTGTCTCCTCTCAACCCCTTCATCCGGGTGCTCAGCGCAGAGGACCACCGTCCCAGCTCAGGTGTAGGGCCCCCAGCAGCCAGAACGTTTCTGTGAATCTTCGATTCTTAGAAAAGTCTCTGATTGGCTCAGCACAACACGGGGATGAGCCCGTCCCCTCCCACAACTGGCTCCGACGGCCGGGCTGCATCTACTCCTCATGCGACGGGCGGCAGAGTGGGCTCACGTGGCCCTTGCGCTCAGTCAGGGCTGTGGCCAGCCACGGCCCCCAAACTTGCCTGACGCAGCATCTCCTCTGGAACTGATCAGAGTCAAGCCATGCTCCCCCCAGGGAAACCCAAGACAGAAGCAGGTGCCGAAGCATGGTTAGCCCTCCTCCCTCCAAGGCAGGTTTCACATGCCGGCCCCTTCATGCCTCTTCATGTCTTCTTCATGCTTCTTCATGCCTTCTTCATGCCTGTCATGCCTCTTCATGTCTTCTTCATGCCTCTTCATGCCTTCTTCATGCCTAGTGTGGGGGACTTTCTTCATTACTTTCGAGCCTCAGCCAAGCTCTGAGACATCTGCAGCCACCCACCTTGACCTGAATGTCACCAGTCCTTGCAAATCTGCTTTCCCATTTCCCTTCTTAAAACTTGACACTCTGCCTCCCAGGGTCAAGTATATTTCAGGAACCATCAACCTGGCTATTGCTCTTCTGTTCAAACGGCAGGCAGCAGGCTCCAAAAGCTCAGACTTCTTGCCATCTGCAGCGGTCGCCAAGCGGTGGTCCGCGGACCATGGTGGTCCGTGAGGTCCGAAAGGTTGGCGACCGCTGACTAGAGCAAAGAATCTGGGTGAGCAATTACCTTGTATTTCCTTCTAACTAAAGACGTGGTGGTGATCTCCTCCTCATTTTGTTTGTTGTTTGTTTTAATGACAGACAAGGTCAGATGCATGGTTATTCCATTCCCTGAGCTGTAAGATGCCAAGAATAACCCAACCGTCCTCCCATAGGCACTGTGGATGTCCCGGAACCACCGTAGGGCCACCCGCCGCCACACACGGGCACGCGACACCAACAGGCCTGTTTTATAAGCACAGCCAGGACCCCTCTTCCGTGGACCCATGATGCCAAAGCCTGTGGCTGCGGGATCACAGGCAGCTCCCGTGCAGAACCCAGCGTGAAGCTGGCTTCTGGCTTGTGAGGCAAATGCAACAGCCCACAAGTGAACGGGGGCTCCTGAAGCAAGAAGCTTGGTCCCCATGAAGACACCCCCCACCCCCCCACCCCCCAGGCCAGGTGGCTGTGTCCGGTCGGCACAACAGCGCAGGTCACCTGGGAAAGGCAAGTCCCAGCTCGCCCCTTAGAAGGAAAACGGCCCCAAATCCCATAGGGATCCCTCAGCGCTCTGAATGCAACGCGAAAAATAAATCACTACAACAGGCAAACGAGGCGCACGAGGCTGCTGTGGGTTATCATTCAACCCCTGCCCGAGCTCTTCCCCGTTTTTCTCAGGATTAAAATGTCCTGAGCAGTAACTAGCAGCTTCCATCTGCACTATATTCGTCAGGACTCTGATTTGCAAGTGACTATAATCAGCTCAAGCTAATTTGAGCATAAAAAGAATGTATAAAGGCTCCCATACCCAAACCACCCGACGAACAGCGGTGGAAATGGCGCTAGGGACCGCGCACGGGCACCAGGGCCAGGGGTGTCCTCGGGACCCTTGCTGGGTCTCATCTCTGCTTTTCCTTGCATGCTGGGCATGTCTACTGTACACATGATCCTTCCAGAGGCGGCCACTGACCATTGTGGGCTCACTCCTACTAACTCCTTCACCAGAGAGAAGGGAGCTTTCTGTCTCTCAGCTCTAAAATTTGAGAAATTCCAGGAAAGACTGGGTCATGTGCCTACCCCTTGGTCCAATGACTGCAGGGCAGGGAGGGCAGGGGTTATTATGAATGACCCAGCCTGACTCTCCTCCTCCTTCCTGTTCCGCAGATGAAGAAGAGCTACCATTTCACCTCTCTGCTTTCTGGTCCTGCTGCCATCTGTTTTCTCTCCCTGCCCCGTCCCCCTGCCAGGCCCAGGCTCATAACATCTGTCTTTTATCGTCGCCTTTATCACGTTAGCCAGGCAGGGCTGTGTTAGGCAGTGATTCTCTCAGTCTCCCTCAAATTCTATTCCTAGACCTTGGTTCCTGTTAGTAATAAATTAATCCTCTACCCAAGCGGCCCAGGAGCACACAGACATGTTCGATCCCCGGGGGCTCCAGGTGCACGTGAAGAGAACACAGGCGGGTACAGGCCCCAGGCGGCCTTTGCGTTGGCAGATGGCAGGGCCTGAGAGCAGACCACGCAGACTGTGAGCGCTCTGCATTCCTCGATCAATTTCCAGCCTGGACCATATACGGACTTCATCATGAGCCCGCACAGGTTTTGTTCTCTTTGCACTGCCCTTTCTCACCTCTTTCTAACCCCCGCCCGCTTCTTATCTTTCCATTCCTCCATTCCTGTCTACAATATCCTTAACCCACTCACCTCAGCGTTTCCCACATACATATCATTTCATTCACATATTTCCATCAAAGTACTGTTACTATTAATTCTCAGTCTGACGCAGCCCCAGAATCATCTATAATAATAAAAGTGTAATATGCTGATTAGACCAGACAGCTGTACGACCTTCCAGACGTGATTCCGGACGTCCTTCTGGACGAAGCCACAGCGGAGGAGGCCTAGGCAGATGCGGTCAGTGGCAATCAGGCAGGCAGGCAGAGTGGTCAGGGGCGATCAGGCAGGCAGGCAAGCAGTTAGGGGCGATCTATCAGGCAGGCAGAGTGGTCAGGGGCAATCAGGCAGGCAGGCAAGCAGTTAGGGGTATCAGGCAGGCAGGCAAGTGGTTAGGAGCCAGCAGTCCCGGACTGTGAGAGGAATGTCCAACTGGCAGTCAGACATCCCCTGAGGGATCCCGGATTGCGAGAGGGTGCAGGCTGGGCTGAGGGACCATCCCCCCACACACACACACACATGCACGGATTTTGTGCACTGGGCCTCTGGTTTTCAAATAAAAGCTATAGTCCTGGCTGGGTGGCTCAATTGGTTAGAGCATTGTCCTGATATGACAAGGTTATGGGTTCCATCCCCAGTCAGGGCACATGAAAGAATCAACCAATGAATGTATAAATAAATAAGTGGAACAACAAAAATCAGTGCTTCTCTCTCTCCCTCTCCCTTCCCTCCTCTCTCTCTTTAAAATCAATAAATTTTAAAACATTTTTTGCCCTGACCAGTTTGGCTCAGTGGATAGAGTGTCAGCCCGCGGACATCCTGCACACCTCCTGCACACCCCCTACTGGGGATGTGCCCGCAACCAAGGTACATGCCCTTGACCGGAATCGAACCTGGGACCTTTCAGTCCGCAGGCCGACACTCCATCCACTGAGCCAAACCAGTCAGGGCATGTGTGTCATGTTTTTAATTGGGAGGGATATCAGTCCCACACCAGACCCTCCGCCCAGGGCCCCAGTGCTGGGCACTTCCAAGCCCAATACAAGCAGCAGCCATCTGTAGATCACTCGATAGCTCCTGCCAGGTGGCCCCAGGCAGTGGCTGACTTTGCACCTCCTGGGAGGCCCCAGGGCCAATGCACCCAGTGGACAGCTTCAGATTTCAACTCTGCACATCCACAAGCAAGACACACTCGAGGGGCAGGCTCAGTGAGCACCAAAGCCCCACGGAAGCAGGTCCTGCTCCATAGGAGTGTCTCCTGCACAGCCGTTCTCCCACTATAGTCACAGCTGGTCCTCACAGCCAATTGGCCTCATGGTCAACTCCTCCCAGTGATGCCAACAGCCATCAAGGCTCGACTACAACACTGTGCACACGGCCCACACAGGGGCTCAGCTAGAGGACCCAGCTCAGGTGAGGAGGGAGGCTGAGCCACTGGGCCCTACAGGACACCTGCTACATCAGGCCACTCTACCAACTCCAGGAGACATAGCAGCTCTGCCTAGTACATAGAAGCAAACACAGGGAAGCAGCCAAAACGCAGAGACAAAGAAACATGTCAGAAGTGAAAGAAAGGGAAGAAATTTCCAGAAAGAGAGATAAGTGAAATGGAAGCAAGCAAACTACTAGATACAAAGTTCAAAACAATAGTTGTAAGGTTGCTCAGGGGCCTTCATGAGAGCTCAAGGGACTCAAAGAAGGTTTCAAGGAACTTAGTGAGACTCTCAAGGATCATAGTGAGAATTTTAAAGACATGAAAAGGGACCAGTCAGAAATTAAGCATACACTAACTGAAACAAAGAACAATTTACAGGGATTCAACAGTAGAGCAGAGGATTCCAAGAATCAAATCAATAATTTGGAATATGAGGAAGCAAAAATAAATAAATAAATAAATAAATAAATCATCCTGGCTGGTGTGGCTCAGTGGTTGAGTGTCAACCTATGAACCAGGAGATCACAATTCGATTCCCAGCCAGAGCATATGCCCGGGTTTCAGGCTCGATTCCCAGGGTGGAGCGTGCAGGAGGTAGCCAATCAATAACTCTCTCTCATCATTGATGTTTGTATTTCTCTCTCCCTTTCCCTTCCTCTCTGAAATCAATAAAAATTATTTTTAAAAAAAAACAATCAGAAGAGCAAAAAAGAATCCAAAAATATGAAAAATAGTGTGTGGAGCCTCTGAGACAACTTCAAGTGCACCAACATTCAAATTAAGGGGGTGCCAGAAGGGGAAGAGAGAGAGCAAGATATTGAAGAACTGCCCTAACCGGTTTGGCTCAGTGGATAGAGCTTCGGCCTGCGGGCTCAAGGGTCCCAGGTTCGATTCCAGTCAAGGGCATGTACCTTAGTTGCGGGCACATCCCCAGTGGGGAGTGTGCAAGAGGCAGCTGATCGATGTTTCTCTCACATCGATGTTTCTAACTCTCTGTCCCTCTCCCTTCCTCTCTGTAAAAAATCAATAAAATATATTTTTAAAAAAAAAGATATTGAAGAACTATTTGAAGAAATACGACAGGAAACTTCCCCTCCCTGGTGAAAGAAATAGACTTAAAGTCCAGGAAGTGCAGACAGTCCAAACAAGAGGAACCCAAAGAGGCCCACACCAAGACACATCCTAATTACAATGCCAAGGGCTGAAGACAGAGAGAATCTTCAAAGCAGCAAGAGAAAAGCAGCTAGTTACTGCCCTAGCCAGTTTTGCTCAGTGGATAGAGCTTCAGCCTATGGACTGGGGGGTCCCAAGTTCGATTCTGGTCAGGGGCACATGCCCAGGTTGCAGGCTCGATCCCCAGTGGGGGGGCGTGCAGGAGGCCGCCGATCAATGATTCTTTCTCATCATTGATGTTTCTATCTCTCTCGCCCTCTCCCTTCCTCTCTGAAATCAACAAAAGTAATTAAAATTTTTTAAAAAGAAAAGAAAAGCAGTTGGTTACTACAAGGGAGCACAGACAAGAAAAAGCTAAAGGGGTTCATCACCACCAAACCAGTATCACATGAAATGTTGAAGGGTAGTCTTTAAGAAGAGGAGGAGGAAGAAAAAGAGATAAAAAAAATATGAACAATAAAATGGCAATAAATGCATATCTATCAACAATTGAACCTAAAATTCAGAATAAACGAACAGGAATCTAATGAACAAAATAAACTGATGAATAACAGAACCAGAGGCATGGGAACATGGAACAGACTGACGAATCTCAGAGGGATTCAATAAAAAATCAATAAAAATATATATTTTTTTTAAAAAGAGAGACAATACCATTTATAGTAGCATCAAAAAATGTGCCCCACAGGCCCAACAGAACCCTTGGTCCTGGTCTTCATTTCTAGATCCACCCTTCTTTTCCTCCCACATCTGTCAGCCCATCATCACAGAACATCCGAGCCAGGAGATTCCTTTGTGACCCTCTAGCCCAGCGGTTCTCAACCTGTGGGTCGCGACCCCTTTGGTGGTTGAACAACCCTTTCACAGGGGTCGCCTAAGACCATCCTGCATATCAGATATTTACATGACGATTCATAACAGTAGCAACATTACAGTGATGAAGTAGCAATGAAAATAATTTTATGGTTGGGTCACAACATGAGGAACTGTGTTTAAAGGGCCAGAAGGTTGAGAACCACTGCTCTAGTCCATCTTTGCATCTATCCCCACTCCATTTATAGATGGGTAGACGAGGCTGGAAGTGAGGCCACGGCTCCTTCTCCCCCACCAGGTTCTAGGCTGGGCCTCCAATTTGACTCAAACAGTCTGGTGCCCTGACATACTCAGCTCCTCTGGAACCAGATCACCCTCCCCAGCCAGGCCGACACCCTCCCCACTAACACCAGTTCTCACCGACCATCCCTCTATCTTTCGTCACCTTTTTTCCTGCTCAGAAGTGCACGGGCTCTGGTCTGCCGCGGTACCTTTCCCAAGAGCATCTTGTTCCTTCAACTAAACTCACTTATCAACCCCACGGCTTCTGGGAGCTGGTTTCTGCTCTTCCCTTCCCAGTGTCGAGCACAGGGCTGGGCACAGACTCCAGACAGTTCCCAGGATGGGGCTGTGTTCTCTGCAGGAAGTAGGACATATGCTAGGCTGCACTGTGGTTTTTAAACAAAGTCTATTGATTGCAAACTCTGGAAGCCTCACCCCGAATGGTAGGCCAAGGAAGCAAAGGATCCCCATGAGGGGGGCTGAGCTGGGGCTGGGCTCTGGCCCCATCTCCACCTGACCCCAGGTGGTTTGCAGAGTCCCCCACTGGCTGCTGGTGGCAGGAAAGCTGGAGCAGCCTGGTAAGAAACAGAGATACACACTCACCCCAGGAGGGAGGCGGCCTGAGACCTAAGACCCAGCCTGGCATCCTCCCTGCATTGGGGCCGTTTTCTTCCAGGAGGTCGCCTTTAGGAGAGTTTCAAGGGGCCCCCTCTAATACGCACCCAGCCCCTCCATTTCTGAGCCTCCTGTCCTCTGTGGAAAGGGAAGGAAGGGCAAGAAGGGCAGAGAAGGTTGGTCCCCACCCCGAGGCCCACCAGCTACCTCCGCCCGCTCGCTGCTGGCTGCCACAGTCCCTTCTCCTCCCTTCTCCGACTCCTCAGAAGGCTCCAGCTTCAATCAAACCCCGATTGCCCTCCCCCACCCCAGGCAGGACTAGCCGCAGGCGCCAGCGCCTCCCCCTCCCGCCTCAGCAGCAGAGCTGGGCCCTAACTCGATTGTGCAGTTAATCAAGCGAGTGCCCCGGGGCAGACTAAACAGGCGGCCTCCGAGGTCTCAAACCCATCAGTCCCTGCCCCGGTCAGGCTGGCAGGAGGCGCCAGGGGCCCGGGGAGGGGGCCTTAGGCCCGGCAGAAAGGCCGACTCCCCCCTCCCCCACAGTCCAGCCATGAAGGGGGACGATGTGAATGCACTGATGTTGATCAGGAGTCAACTGGCCCCGCGCTGGCCCCTCCCAGCCATGCGACCTTGGACAGACTGTTAAACCTCGCAGGGCCTCAAGCTCCTCATCTATAAAACAGGGCTACCAACTCTCCCGACTTTGGGTTATCACAAAAATTAAATTAGGTAAACCCATAAAACACCGAACAGGCCCACACACAGTTGTGTTTGTTGAATACAAGGGACAGCCTAGCAAATTCCCAGGATACCCCTTGTCTCATAACCGGCTCGGAGGGGTCTCAGCTGGTTAGGCTCCAAGCTGGGGGCAACATCTACAAACTGGGAAGGAGTCAAGGGGCCGGCCCTAACCTCTCTACCTGTAAAATGGGTATCATAGCCAAAACCGGTTTGGCTCAGTGGATAGAGCGTCGGCCTGCGGACTGAAGGGTCCCAGGTTCGTTTCCGGTCAAGGGCATGTACCTGGGTTGCGGGCACATCCCCAGTAGGAGATGTGCAGGAGGCAGCTGGTCGATGTTTCTCTCTCATCGATGTTTCTCTCTCATCGATGTTTCTAACTCTCTGTCTCTCTCCCTTCCTCTCTGTAAAAAATCAATAAAATATATATATTTTTTAAAATATGGATATCATAATCGTGCCTACAGCCCTAACCGGTTTGCTCAGTGGATAGAGCCTGGGCCTGCGGTTTCGATTACAGTCAAGGACACATGCCCAGGTTGGCTTGATCCCCAGCAGGGGGCGTGCAGGGGGCAGCCAATCCTCTTTGCTTGATGTTTCTCTCTTTCCCTCGCCCTTTGCAATCAATAAAAATATTTTTAAACATAATAATAATCGTGCCTACATCGTGGAGTGATGAGGATTAAACGAGAACTTGCAGGAATGTGCACTATTCTCCTATCTGCGGAGGAAAATGGACGCTTGGCCCCCCGCACACCCCAGCCCCAGGCACCTGGCCTCTGGCCACGCCCCTCCGGGCAGGGAGCTGGCCGGCCACCAGGGGGCGCGGCGGCAGGTGCGGAGGCCGTGGGCCGTGGGTACCCCGGGCGCGAACGCGAACAGCCCGCGCGGACCACCGCGAGCACAGGCGCGGCTGCTGGCGACCTCGCAGTCCCGAAAGGCGAGGGGCAGCCCCAGCCACCCCGGACTTGCAGCCCCTGGCGGGGCGAGGGTCCCCCGGGGGGCAGATGGGAGAAGGATCGGCTTACGCTCCACTCGCCCCGCCGGCCCGCTCCTCCCGGTCGTGGGCTTGGAGCTGCGGTCTCCACCTCGGCGGGGGCTTGAGGACACGGCGTGCACGCCCACGGGAGTCCGGGGAAGGGCTGTTCGGAGGAAAGGAAGCAGGCTAAGCGGGTCCGGAGTCAGGGGACCCCGGAATCGGCCCTCCTACCCCGTCCCTCCCTGGGCGCGCAGCCTCCGGCCAGGAGACAGGGTCCGGGCGAAGCCTGCAATCGCGACCTCAGGCCCCGCATCCTCCCGAAGCTCCCTCCATCCCCCTGACTGCCCTCCGGCAGTGTCACGTCGGGCCTCGCCCTGGGCCCTGAAACTCGGGGGCCCCCTGTTCAATGGCCGCGGGAAGCAAAGTCGACGCCGTTAATCCGATGTTTCGGGCTGTTTGGGGCCACAGGGACCTGCCTCCACGGCACAGAGGAGAGCGACCCTTTCCTCCGTCCCGTCGCAAGTCCCCGGTGCGTCCCACCCCCGAGATCCTGCCCTCGCCGCGGGACAGGAAACGCAGGGACTCCCTGTGGGACGCAGCTCCGCGCCGCCGCCGGTCCCACCGTCCAGGAGGCGCTGCCTGTTCCCCGCACTCACCACCCGCCGTGAGAACCCGAGCGCTCCTCCGGCCAGGCCCCGCCGGCACCCCGCTCCGGGCCGCCTAACCCCCTGTCCTCAGGGAGGGGAGCGGTGCGGCACCTGCCCCCTCCAGCCCCCCCCAACCCCACCCCAGGATCCTAGCACAGCCTCGCCAGGGGAGGCAAAGCGCCGGATACGTGGGGAGCGTTTCTATGGCCTGGATTTTAGGGTCTTGTTTTAAATCAAACAGTCTCTCCCGGGGGTCCCCACCGTGGGGGCGGGGAGAGGGGGAGCGAGGCCGAGGGCCTACAGCAATGGGAGGAGGGCGGCCAGGCAGGATGCCCGCGGGACGGCCAGCTGCCTCCCTCCCTGGCTCTGAAGGCGGCCACCTGGACGGCAGGTGAGAACCACTCACACCGCTTCCCGCGCGAGACCGGGGACCACCCAGCTGGGCGCAGGGGTCGGTGGGGCGAGGAGGATCGCCCACCGGGGCCTTCGGCTCCCAGGACCGAGGAAGCAGCGCTGAGACGTGGCAAGAGGATCTGGGTTGACCTTTGACGCGGGTTCAAGCGAGGGTGCGCCCTTCCACTGCGGGGCTGCGGGCTCCCAGCGCGGGAGCGCGCGCGCTTCCTTCACCCCCTCGCGGCCTTCGGCCAGGATCCCCGCAGGTTAAAACGCTGTCCCCGGGGGGCCCTGCCGTCCTGGAACTGCAGCCACCCCGACCCCAGCTCCAGGTGGCGCGGGGCACCCGACCGCACCCTGCGGGAGCCCGGCAAATGGACGCGTCTGTAAAATGGGAATAAAAAAGCCCCCCCCCCCCAGCTGTTGTGGAAGACACACCAGCGCAGCCCCGGGCACAGGGTGAGTGCTCGGTGCCGGTGACAATAACCACCGCCATGGCTCTCATCGAGCAAACGCCAGCGCCACGTGCAGCCTCGCCCCCCAACAGCGCCGTCCCCGCTCCCCCGGCAGGACGCAGAGCTGAGACCTGGAGACCAGAGGCCACGGGCCTGCCCAGGGCGGTTCCAGAGGGAGGGGCAGACCGGGATTCGCTCCCGGGGCAGCTTCTCCCCCCGCCCCCACCCCGCACACCCCTCCGCGCTGGGGAGGCGGAGAGAGGGGCCGGGCCGCGCGCTCCCTCGGGGGCGGGAGGCGTGAACCCTCAGCCGCCGGCCGGAGCGGGGACCCCGGGGCCCGGCGCCAGCCCGGGGGGGCCCACCGCCCGGGGAGCCGCCGGAACTGGCCGGGGTCAGGGCGGCCGGGGGCGCGCGGTGGGGGCGGGGGGCGGACCCCCACGTGCGCCTCCTGCCGCTGCTTTGCGAGGCCCTTTGTCGCAGGCAGCCGCGTTCGTGCGGCACTCGGCGGCTTAAAATAAAGACAATGTTCCCAGCCTCCCCGCGGCTAAATGCGGCGCGGGGGCGGGGGCGGGGAGAGCTGGGGGGAGAGCTGCTCGCGGCCCTGCCTCCCTCCGCGCTGCCTGCCTCAGTTTCCCCGTCTGGTCTTGGGACCTAGGCGGAGACCTGGGCTGGTGGGGGCGGGGGTCATCCCTGCCCCCGCGGCTGCAGGACCGGAAAGTGGACGCTGGGGACCGAGAGGGGCGCTCCCGAGGCGGGGGGAGGGCGGGGGGAGGGGGAGCTGGACGCCCTCCTCTCCCGCCTACAAAATAAGTGTTTTTATTGCTACAGGGACGTGTGCAGAGGCGGGGGGAGAAGAGAGAAGGGAGTCCAAGGAGGTTGGGGGGAGGGGGCCAAGGAGCCTGATTCAGACTCGGAAATGGATACTGAGCGTGGAGGCCTGACACCCCCACACTCGGCCACGTGGACGCGCACCAGGGCTCGCAGCCCCGCCGCAACCCGGGCCGCCGGCAGGGGGCAGCCCGAGCCCGCACCCGGGGGCAGGGCCGGGCTGAGCTCGGACCCACCCCGCCCCGCTGGCCGATGGGGATGGACCGGGCGCTCAGACGCCTCTCCAGGCCGCAGCATCCCCTGACCGCAGAAGGGAGGGGGCCTGGCTGCGGGCGCGGCTGGGCAGGCTTTGGGCAGCAAAGATGCCCCCACATGTGGCTGCCACGTGCACCCACCACTGACACCCCATGGCTGCTGGCCAAGCCCCAGGGACTCCAGTTTCTGGCTCCACTGGCCACGGGGCTCCAGCCCCCCGTCACCCGGGGGCATCAATATTGAGAGGGGTGCTTGGTGGGGAATGGGCAGAGGGGAAGTGCTGGAGCAGGTCCCAACCCCGCACCGGACTCCAGAGCCCTGGGCTTGGAGCTAAGGGCCCGCGTGGGGACACTCACCCACCACACATCAGTCACACCTCTGCTGCTCGGACTCCTCATCTACCTTCTGGGGATAATGGATGACCCGGTCCCGCCTGCCTTCCACCCCAGGGCTTCAGCATGGCCCAGCAGTGGCCTCCCCATCTCTCCTCGTGGCCAGCTCCCCGGGAGGCCTCCAGAACCCAGTCTCTATGGCAAAGGGCCCCTAGGGGCTCAATCTCTGAGGAAACTCAACACCAATCCAAACCGGCCGCGGGAGGCAGGGGTGGCTGGCCAGCCGCGGGGCGAAGGGAGGAAAGGAGAGGAAGGGCAGGTTCCTCGTCTCAAACCTGTGAGCCCTGAGTGGGAGGCCCGGGAGACAGAGTTTGACAAGCTGGGAGGAGAGCTGTCTGTCTCCTGTCTGTGTGTCTTCCAAGTGGAAGCTGGGGGTGGAGCAGGCAGGGAGAGAGAGGCTGCGTGGCTTGTAGAATTAACAAGTGCCACAGTTGGGCAACACTCAGACACACGCTGAATACAGACACGCGTGTGCACGCTTCCTGGCTCCAGGCCAACAGGTGACACCCGTATCTCCAAAGGTTGCACGGTGACGTGTGCACTCAGGGACACGCGTGTGGGGGGCACTCCGCAGCGTGTGGAGCAGGCACATAGCGCCCCACACACACACACGCACACACACTCACCCCCAAAACCAGACACCTGTATGCCTCACGCGGGCTCTTGGGGGGGACAGATGCGAGCACGCACGGCCAGCACGCGGGCCGCTCACCCCGCTCAGCCCCGGCGGGTGCGCCAGCCCCTGGGTCTGTTCCAAGCCGGAGCCTCTCACATGAGGCCCAATGTGTCATTTCCAAACAGAAGGAAGAGAGCTCCTTCGCAGCGGGGGGAGGAGCAGGGCTGGGGGTGGGTGGTGGGCGCGTGGGCACGTGCAGGGGGCAGAGCGCGGGTGAGGGAAGGAGGCATGTGAATCCGTGCTCCGGGCAGGTGCGGGCGGGCTGGGGGCTGGGGGGCTGGGGGGGAAGGAGCCCCAGGAAACAGAGTGTGCCTTTGTGAGGGTGTGTGTGTGCCGCCGAGCCTGTGTGCTGTGGGTGTGGGTGTTTGTCTCCCTGCATCCGCCTTCTCTCCCGCTCTGGACTTTTAGCCTTTCTGGGCTCCTCGTCCTCATGTCCTACCCCCGCCGGCTCGGGGCTCAAAGTGGGGGCCCTGGTGGAGGAGGGGGGCGCGCTCCAGGACCCAGTCCAACCCCAGACGTTGCCTGAGGCTTCCCTCCAGCTCCCCTCCCTTCCTTTCCTCCCTCCCTCTCTCTCTCTTCCTCCCCCCCCCCCCCAGGGCTGGCGTGCCAGGGGGTGGGACATGCCGATCACTGGCTGCGCCTCCGGCTGCCAGCACAGGACGCAGCTCCCCCCGAGCCAGGTGTTTGGGTCCCTGGAGACACCGCCGGCCCGGGAGGCAGTGGCGCGGAGGACCCCGCAGACCCCCTGCAGCCCATGGTGAGTACATCTGGGAGGTGCGGGAGGGGCTCCAGCAAGGTGGGGCCTGGAGAAGCGGGGTCCTGGGTTCCAGGTGGGGACCGGAGCACAGGGAAATGTGGGTGGACCCCAGAGAGAGGAGGGGGCCAGGGAGGGGTCTAGAGACCAGGGGCTCGCAGCATTGGACACTGGCTGCCCCAGAGACCCTGTCCCCGGGCTTTGAGTGGACACACCTGGTGTTTTCCTGGGGTTCAACTGGCAGAGGAGATGGAGACCCCCTTAGGGAACTGGACCTGGAGCCCAGAAGGGATCAGGCTGCCGCGTCGCAGGCACAGCCCTCAGAACCCCAGGGACAGTGGGACAGGCAGGAGGACAGGGGGCAGCCCTTGTCATCAGCGCCCTGTGGGAGGTTGAGCCCCCCAAATGGGGTGCCAGTCCCAGAACCCCTCCTCTCCTCCCTCAGGGAATTCTGAATCCCACCACCCCACCCACCTTCAGCCCCTCCACAATGGACTGAACCAGGCTGCTGGCCAGATGGACAAGCTGGATGCCAAGGTGGGTGTTAGGCCAGAAGCCAGCCGGAGACCAGGCCAAAAGCCCCGGGGCTCTCCCGGGACAAATGGGCACATGGATGGCCACGCGGCAGGGAACATGGTGCCGACATGTGCGGGCGCCCAGAGAGCACTCCCCCTGGTCTCAGTCCTGGGCTTCCTCAGGGCGGGTGGCAGCGCCGTGCCCGGGTAATGCACGGACACCACTGGGCACCGGTGCCAGGCACCCTCCCAGGACCCCCAGATCCACACGTGGGGATGGGCTGGGTACCCTCCCAGGACCCCGAGATCCACACGTGGGGATGGGCTGGGGGCCAGGCGCGCTGGTTGTTACCGAGTCACAGCTCCTGGCAGCCACTGGGGAGGGTGGTCAGCTGGTACTGGATCTTAGGGCTGCTCAGGTGTATTGGTGCCAGTGGACAAGGGTCCACCTCTTCCCGCAAAGCACACCTGCAGCTCCACCGGACTGACCGGACCCTGGCCAGCGGCCGGAAGGAGTGGGTGTCCCCTGCAGCCACGCAGCGTCCTGTCCCTGGGTCACCAGCTGCTTACTGAGCTGTCAGATGAGAGCTACTGCTCGCCCCCCCCACCCCACCTCAGCCACTAGGCAGTGCGATCGGATCGCCATGGCGATCCAGGAGGAGGGGTGGGGGAGGAGATGTCAAATTGGGGCCGCAGCAGATGTGACCCCTGCCTCCCTCCCGGGCTGGGCCTGGGGGTCTGAGAGCTGAAGCCTGAAGCTCAGAGAGGACTCCGGAGTGTCAGGAAGGCGTTAGGCAGAGGTCACGACAGGCCTGGAAAGGAGCCTCCCATTGTACAGGAGGAGAGACTGAGGCCGAGACAGGGGAAGGGACATGCTCATGGTCACGGAAGGGATATTTAGGGGCCCACGCTCCTGCCCTCGGCACAACACTTCGGGCTGCCTGAGCGGGATGGCGGGGTTGGGGAGCTTTGGGGAGCGGCGAGCTCTGGGAGGCGGGAGCTCGGGCTCTGCGGGTGGCGGGTGGGGAGAGGTGGGTGAATATCTCCCTGGGTTTCTGCTTGCTGTGATGCCATGGTGATGCCTAGAAGGGTGGGGGAGGGAGGGAGGGAGAGAGAGGAAAGGAAGTGGGGAGAGGAGCAGGAGCAGGAAGAGCAGGGGGCGCGGGGAGAGGAGGATGAGGGCCCAGCCTGCTAACGCCAGGCCCTGGTGAAGGTCCCCCCACAGCGAGGGGACCTGGGGGGTCCTAGGGCCGGGCTCCTCTGGGCTCAGCAGTGCACAAGGAGCATTAACTGCCGGCTGCTGCCCTGGGTAGGGGGTGTCCCTTCCAGGGGAGACTGTTGACCCTGAAAATGTGATCAGTTGAATCTGCTTATGCCTGGTCCCCGAGGCCGGACATTGGGGTGGAAGTTTTGTGCACCTTTGATGGGTCAAGAGCTACCTTCAGAGAAAAGTCCACCCAGGGGGAGGCTGGGGGGGGGGGGGAGGCGGGGCGGGGGGACGGAGCACTCTGACTGCTGGCGTTGGGTTAAGGCCCCATCAGAAGGGCCCCCACCCCCACCTCGTACCTCCTTCTCCCCAAACTGCCTCTTCTCTCCAGTCGGGGCTGCAGGCTCCCAGGCCCAGAATCCCAAGATGGCTTCACACCTCCTTCCTGAACCTTTCGCCAGCACCCCCTCATTCTCGGCTCCCCCTCTCCACTCCTTGGCCAGTGGAAAGATTCCGGAGACCCGGTGTTCAGGAATCCCTTCCCCGGCGATCTCTCCCGGCCTCCCCCCCTGGCTCTCTCCCCTCCCCCTGCCTCTCACCATCCAGATCCCCAGCCCCCAGGGATCTGTCCAGGGCGCTGGCGGTCAATAGCCTGGCTGGCCCTGCTAGAGGCTCTGACCTCATCCCTTAACTCTTTGAGTCCAGGATGGCTTTTTCCTCCCTTGACACGGACAGAGGCCACCCATGCCCACGCCTGTCTTACCTCCCGCCCGCTTCCCGCAGCAGGTGAAGCAGGGTTCCCTCTGTCCAGTCCCGGCCCCCATGTGAGGATGCCCGCGGCTGTTCTCCTCCTGTGCTCTCGAGCCAGCCCCGCAGGGCCTCGCCCAGGGGACAGGGGCCTGGCAGGTGAGGACATACAGGCCTGGAGGGAACAGAGGGACCACACTCAGGAGCTGGTTCTGCCCCCTGCAGGCTCGTCCTCATGCCCCGGCCCGGAGCCAGGCAGGACGACTCCGCGTACACACGCATGTATTTGTTCCACGGATGTTTATTGAGCAACTACTGTGTGCCAAGCACAGGTTCAAAGCCGTGAACGAGGCAGACAGCCCCTCCCCTGCCTGTCAGAGAGCTGCAGCTGCACCTCCCCCTTCCCACCCCACTGTCATCATACATCACCCAGACAGACCACAGGCACTGTCGCGCGCACACACAAGCCAGATCCTAAAGGAGGCTGACCCCTCCCCGGTGACTGATTCACCCCGGGGCTTGGCCAAGCTTGGCCAGATGGACAAGGAGGCTGCTGAACCCCCTATCTCCACAGAGCAGGGGTTTTTTTTTAAATATATTTTTATTGATTTCAGAGAGAAAGGAAGAGGGAGAGAGAGATAGAAACATCAGTGATGAGAGAGAATCATGGATCAGCTGCCTCCTGCACACCCCACACTGGGGATTGAGCCCGAAACCCAAGCATATCCCCTGACCAGGAATCGAACCGTGACCTCCTGGTTCATAGGTGGACGCTCAGCCCCTGAGCCACGCCGGCCGGCCCCACAGAGCAGTTTAGAATAGAGATTGAAGAGGTCCGCCTCAGAGGAGCTGCGGCATCCAGATCCTGGTGGCATTGCTGGCAAACTCTCTGGACAGTCCTTCAGGTCACTAGGCCTCAGCTGCCCCTTGAGCAACTCGAGGAAAATAGGACCTACTTTGCAAGGAGTTATAACAGGTCGAGTAGAGCATGCGGATAGCGCTTACGGCCACGTCTGGTATGCTGTAAGCCGTAAATACCAGTTGCTGTAATAATATTAAGGAGATTATGTAACGCTCCCAACAACCTTCATCGGGAGGCCGAGCCCTGGACTGAAAAGCCCCTCCCCGCCTCCTTGTCCCCCAGACGTGACACCCTCGGAGGATGAGTCCCTGCCCATCCCCACAAGCTGCAGACTCCCCCACCCCTTCTGACTCTTACTCAGCAATGACGCCCTCACACTCACTCATCACGCAGAAGGGTCCCCGGGTCGGAGCGGGGCCTTGCCCAGGTCACACAGCGAGACGAGAGCAGAGATGGGGCTGAAAGCGAGGCAGAGGCAGCGCCCAGGACGCCCAGGACGTCTCCCCCAGCCCCCTGCATCCCCATGGATTAACTCCGCCCCCAGGGATGTTTCACAGAACAGGCGAGGCTAACAGGCCCCCAGCCTCCCCCTTTCACCGGATGGCGGACTTTAAGCCCCTCCTCCGCAGAGGTTCTGGGGCTGCTGGACCCTGGCTCCTGGCTCAGCCCGGGGCTCCATCCCCAGCAGAACTAGCCGCAGTCGCAGAGCCTCCTGGTCCCTCCACAACCATCATCTCGCTGACCTTCGTGGCCTTGAACAGGCAGAGGGCTGTCCACATCAAGGTTAAGGAGACCCGCCCAGGGCACACAGCAGGGACCAGGGACCGGAGCAGGCCTCCAGGAGCTTGTCCTGAGCACATCACGGTCCCAGCGAGGTCTGGGGAGGACCCGCTTCTGGGTTTAGAGGACAGGACAGGCCGTGGACAGCTGCTCAGAGCTGCATCCCGGAGCTCAGAAGCCCTGGGGGCTGGCAAGAATTGGGGTTCAGTTCCCCAGAACCTCTACTGTCCTCCCTCCCAGGCGGGCGGCCTTTGTCCTCACAGCTGATAGGCCGGCTGAGCGGGAGGATGCAGACCTTGGAGCCCCAGGTGGGGGGAGGGGGGGCGCAGAGTCCCATCTCCCGCTTTCTGTGAGACATCAGGGAGCCCCTTAGCCCCCCACCCAGTGTCTTCATCTACAACGCAGAGCTAAGAACCCCCCACTGGGGTGTCCTGTGGATTAAGGGAAAGAGTATCACACATCGGGGGCCTGCATGCAGGAGGCGATTAATTATGGCGGTTATCAGTATGAAAATGAGGAAGTGGGAAGGGACTCCGGCCCCCTCGCCTCCAAAGACCACTTCTTCTCTCGGAGGCTTTTTGAAATCCATCAAAGCCTCACTAGCCCCCACAGGAGCCTGGCGGTACTAACGGGCATGGTTGCCATGCTCCCACCGCGGGGAGATGCCAGTCCAGCCCCGGCTGAGAGAACATGTGAGCCGTCGGCCTCTGCAGCCTCGCCTCCGGGACTTGGGTCCTTCTGCTCAGTGTCTTGAGATGTCAGTTTCAGGCTCCTGTACAGTCCTCCCCGATGCCAGGCTGGTCCCGCTCCCCTGCCGTGCACGCAAGCAGTGTGGGGCCCAGAGAGGGCTGTGCCTGGGGCCGGCCCGGGAAGGGCCAGGGCCAGAGGGGACGGGCATGCATCGGAACGAGGCGTCAGGAAGAGTAACAGGCCTTTAGCTGAGCGGCATTTCAGAGCCAGGCGCTTCGGATGCCATCGTCCCCATCGGCGGGGGGACGCAGGGCAGCCGGAAAGCAGGGGCTGCGTGATTGCGGGCGATCACGGGGCTGGGAAGGGTCGGCTTTGAGATTCAGAGCCAGGAATGCTGGAATCGGGGTGAGGCGATGAGGCCGTCGTCCCAGCGTACAATTTAAGAGGGGCACACAGCAAACCCTCCGCAATCAGGATAAACACGATGGTAATGTAATATGTCTAGAAACCAAACCGCAAACTACACTCCACGGGTGGCGGGCCATCTGCTTTTGTCAAGTTTCGTCGGAACCAGGGCCGGGATTAGGGCAAGGCATGGGCGACGGGGTGTGTGTGCAAGGGCAGGGTTGGATCCTGTCTTTGTTCAAAACTGTGTTTATTACGGACGTTTTGCATTGTTTTCCATTTTTAAATATTGCATTGAACTGTCATCTGCTTGATTGCTGAGTTCTGGGCACTTCCTTGAGTGTCGCACCCAAGCCGAGGGCCGCCCTTGCCTCCCCCTGATCTTGTCCGGCTGAGGTGTGAGGCGCGGGCCAGTGGCGGGCGCAGCGCCTGGCTCATCGGAGGAGGCGCTGCGGCCGGGGAGGCGCAGCCGCGGGCCAGCAGCTCCGCTTCTAACAGGGCCTTTCGGGGCTGGGCCCAGGTCGCCGCTGGGGCTACGGAGCTGCTCAGAGGCACCTGGGAGTTGGGGGCAGCAGCACCCAATCTAAGAGCCAGGAGACCTCAGGCGACCCGGTGCCTTCTTCCCCCTTTTCTCTGGGCCTCGGTTGCTCCATTTGCGCAACGGGCATTGCACAGCACTGAGCTCAGACCGGAGGGACCAGAGGCGAGCAGGGCACCTGTCCAGGGCGGTGCCCACCAGCTGCCTCGCCGGGAAGCCCATCAGGCACATCCGGTCCCAGCCTCCCACCCAGCGCCTGACTTTGGTTCAGGACGGAGGATGCAACGAGACTCGGTAAGTGAAATAAATACCATTTCAATGTAACACTTCAAAAATTCACCCTGGCAAACCCCGGCCCCCAGGCCGAGCGTCCGTTTTTTTAAAAGTTTCACTGGTACCAACTGCTCGGGCTCAAACCCTGGTTCCAATCCTCCTGGTGTGTCTTGTGCAAATTCTCCGGCTGTTCTCAGCCTCAGTTTCCTTATCTGTAAAATGGAGAGAAAAGCCATGCCTTGGTCACCGGTTCCCCGCTGCGATGACCAGCAGCAAGGCACGTGCGAGACGGACACTCGGGGCACTAGGTCACAGCCACGATCACTGTGGCTCCCGGGGGCTGTTGTCCGAGTTGGTGTTTGAGTAGAAACCCTCCGTCAGGAAGCAGACGGGCCCAGGCGGCAGGGCACCCTCACGCGGCCGGGGCCGGGGCCGTGGCACCGAGTGTGCCCGGGCTGTTCTGGGCGCGTCACGCCTCTCGCCCCCCTGAGCCTCACAGCCACGCCTGGATTTGTTAGCCAGGAGCTATCGCCCCCGTTTTCCAGTTGAGGAAACCGAGGCACACAGCAGTCGTGTCGCCAGCAGAGCTCACACCCCCAGTCACGGAGCAGCCTGGATTCCCAGGCAGACAGCGTCTGGGGCCCGCGCCCAGGGCGTTCAACGCGCCCTCGCGTGCGCCCCGGCCCGGACACACGGACAGCACGGTCCTTCTTGCTCGGGGCCACGCTCTGAGCTCTCCTCACGGAGAGTGGCTCACACACACCTCGAGCCGTGGAGGTTCCCGCGGTCGCACGCCACCACCGCCACTCACCCCGAGGCCACCGTCACGCGGCGACCCTGTCACGGGCACCGCCCTCCAGTCTCTGTCACGGACCGGGCTCCGGGCACGCCAGGGCTGGGCGGGCCCTTGCCCAGAATCTCTCCCTTGGCATGTTTTCAGCGATACAGCCCCTCACACCACGGCTGCCGGTAGGCGGAGCCCCTGGTGTCCTCGATGGCCAGGTGGACACCTGAGGCCAGAACGGAAAGGGAGCCGCCGAAACAGAGCGCGGCCGTGGCTGGGCTGCGGGGCGTCCTGCCTGGCCAGGGGGTTGCTAAGTGCCCGTCCTGGGTTTTTCCTTTCCCTATGCTTGTGCCTGGGCTGGACTCCAGCGTCAAGAAAAATCTGGGGGATCCTGGCTGGGTAGCTCAGTTGGTTAGACCCGTGGTCGGCAAACTGCGGCTCGCGAGCCACATGCGGCTCTTTGGCCCCTTGAGTGTGGCTCTTCCTAAGCCTTAGGAGAACCCTAATTAAGTTCATAACAATGTACCTACCTATATAGTTTAAGTTTAAAAAATGTGGCTCTCAAAAGAAATTTCCATCGTTGTCCTGTTGATATTGGGCTCTGTTGACTAATGAGTTTGCCGACCACTGGGTTAGACCATCCTCCCGAAACCCAAGGCTGCAGGTTCGATCCCCAGTCAGGTCACATCGGTACGAGAATCAAGCAAGGGATGCATAAGTACGTGGAACAACAAATTGATGTTTCTCTCTCCCTCTCTCCCCCTTCCTCCCTCTCTCTCTCTCAAATCAATAAATAACCCTAAAAAACAATTTTTTTAAAGAGAGAAATCTGGAAGATCTTCTTGTTCCCCTTGCGGCCCCCATTCAGCTGGAGCCAGGAACAGAGTGGGGAGGTGGGGGGGCCGCCCACACCCCGTCTGGGGCCAGACCCCGTGTATCTGGGAGCTGAGTCCCTTGCCCTGCTGCCTACTTTATGGCAGATCTTCTGCCACCGGGCGAGTGTCCAGGCCCAGCTCAGCCTCCCTGCTGCCCTCCTCAGGGGTCTGACGCAGTGCCAAACACCTCTCTCTCTCTCTCTCTCTCTCTCTCCCCCCCCCCCCCCACTGCACAGATACACATTCACACAGGCCCCTCTGCTCCCATCTCTCCCCTTATCTTCTCGGGAGCCCTCCCCTGCCTTCTCTTGTCTCCTTATTTGATGGAATTATCCCCCTGGAGCTCCACGTGCTCAAAGAGAGAGAGAGAGAGAGAGAGAGAGAGAGAGAGAGAGAGAGAAGTGGGTTCTGCTCCCCCGCCTGGGTCGGCCTGGCCGCCACGGCTGCCTGGGTGGCCTGCGGGTCCTAAGAGACCTTCCCCCCAGAGACGCGCGGCCGTGAAGTTGGGTAATCCAGTGAAATGCTGAGCACTGTGTCTGGTGCGCAGCAACTGCTCAGTAAATGGGAGCTTTGATCAAATTTAGAGAAATGCTTTGAAATTTGGCCGTGCTGTCTACCAGAGCGCGTCTCCTGCGCCTGAATTAGCGGCAATTTCCCAGCGAGGACACTTAGGCTCCGCGCCTGAACGGGGACATGGGGGGGGGGGGGGGCGGCTGAGCGGGAATGAAGACTCGCATCCCTGGATTCCAAAGCCGCCCCCACCCCCAGCGGCGGGCAGACCCCTTCATTATGTGTCATAATGACCGTGTGTGTGTGTGTGTGTGTGTGTGTGTGTGTGTGTGTGTGTGTCCGCCAAGGCAGGAAGGGCCCAGCCTGCCCGGGAGGGTGCCGGGGGCGCTGTCCGGCCTGAAGTTCTGGGAGGGTGGGGCTGCTTCCTCGCCCCCCCCCCCTCCAGGCGGTGGACGGTGTCCAGCCCCCCAACCGAAGCCCATGTCCTCTCTTCCCAGGTGATGACCTCCCCCTGAGGAAGCCCCGCCCTGAGACCAGAGGAAGGGGCCGCCCCCTCGGCCCCACCCGGCCGCCATGAACACCTCGGCCCCACCCGCCGTCAGCCCCAACATCACCGTCTTGGCGCCAGGAAAGGGTCCCTGGCAAGTGGCCTTCATCGGCATCACCACGGGCCTCCTGTCCCTGGCCACCGTGACGGGCAACTTGCTGGTGCTCATCTCCTTCAAGGTCAACACAGAGCTGAAGACCGTCAACAACTACTTCCTGCTCAGCCTGGCCTGCGCCGACCTCATCATCGGCACCTTCTCCATGAACCTCTACACCACGTACCTGCTGATGGGCCGCTGGGTCCTCGGCACGCTGGCCTGCGACCTCTGGCTGGCCCTGGACTACGTGGCCAGCAACGCCTCGGTCATGAACCTGCTGCTCATCAGCTTCGACCGCTACTTCTCCGTGACCCGGCCCCTGAGCTACCGCGCCAAGCGCACGCCGCGCCGGGCGGTGCTAATGATCGGCCTGGCCTGGACGGTGTCCTTCGTGCTCTGGGCGCCGGCCATCCTCTTCTGGCAGTACCTGGTGGGCGAGCGGACGGTGCTGGCCGGGCAGTGCTACATCCAGTTCCTCTCCCAGCCCATCATCACCTTCGGCACCGCCATGGCCGCCTTCTACCTCCCGGTCACGGTCATGTGCACGCTCTACTGGCGCATCTACCGGGAGACGGAGAACCGGGCCCGGGAGCTGGCGGCCCTGCAGGGCTCCGAGACGCCAGGCAAGGGCGGCGGCAGCAGCAGCAGCTCGGAGCGGTCCCAGCCGGGGGCTGAGGGCGCGGCGGACACCCCTCCCGGGCGCTGCTGCGGCTGCTGCCGGGCCCCCAAGCTGCTGCAGGCCTACAGCTGGAAGGAGGAGGAGGAGGAGGACGAAGGCTCCATGGAGTCCCTCACGTCCTCGGAGGGTGAGGAGCCGGGCCCCGAGGTGGCGATCAAGATGCCCATGGTGGACCCCCAGGCGCCGGCCCCCGCCAAGCAGCCCCCCCGGAGCTCCCCGAACACGGTCAAGAGGCCGACGCGGAAGGGCCGGGAGCGCACGGGCAAGAGCCAGAAGCCGCGCGGGAAGGACCAGCTGGCCAAGCGCAAGACCTTCTCGCTGGTCAAGGAGAAGAAGGCGGCGCGGACCCTGAGCGCCATCCTGCTGGCCTTCATCCTCACCTGGACGCCGTACAACATCATGGTGCTGGTGTCCACCTTCTGCAAGGACTGCGTCCCCGGGACGCTGTGGGAGCTGGGCTACTGGCTCTGCTACGTCAACAGCACCGTCAACCCCATGTGCTACGCGCTCTGCAACAAGGCCTTCCGGGACACCTTCCGCCTGCTGCTGCTCTGCCGCTGGGACAAGCGGCGCTGGCGCAAGATCCCCAAGCGCCCCGGCTCTGTGCACCGCACCCCCTCCCACCAGTGCTGAGGGCCCCGCCCTCGCCCTCCACCCCGGTCCCGGGCGCCCGGTCGAGCTGGCAGCAGGGGCCGTGACCTCAGGCCCCGGGCCCTGCTCTGTCCTCACAGGCTCCCCGGCCCCTAGGTCACCTTCCTGGACAGCCAGAGAGACCCTGCCAACTCCACTCTGCCATTCCCAGGCAGGGAGCGACCCGGGGAACTGGTTTTTCTGTCCCCTGCCGGGTGGGAACGGGCTCTTCACCAGGAAGAAGGCGGGCGGAGGATCCGGCCCTTGGATTCCTTGTTTGCATTTAGGCAGGAAGTCTACCAGGAGCCAGCAGGGCGAGCCAGCAGAGAGGTTTACCTCGCAGTCAGCCCCGGCCCCCCTGGCTGTCCTGGATGGCGGTGGCGAAGGGCGCCCTCTGTGGCCACCGCGGGGAACTGGCACCGAACACTGAGAGAAAAGCTTGGCTCCGAGGGATCAGCCCCTGGCCCTTCCGCAGGCACAGCCCACTCTGCTGGGCTCTGGGCTCGCTTTCCAGAACGCCCAGCCTCCCTTCCAGTGTCCGCAGAGCGTCCCTGAGGGGTCCCCCTCCAGGCAGATGTCCAAGCATCAGCAGGACAGTGGCACCAGAGGGGACCAGCTTGGCTAGTCGCACGGCAAGTCCCGCGGCAGCAGCAGGGCCCACGCCAGGTGTCCTGGTGTCCCACTGGGTCATTTCCTAGGGAGTGAGGGCAGGGTGCCTGCTGTCCAGCCTCACGCCTAACCCCCGCCCCAGAGGAACCCTCAGTCCCTCCTGGCTCCCAGCCGCCACCTGGGTAGGTCTACTCCGTGCAGATCTAGCCAGGCCTCCTGCATGCTGCCTGCCTGCAGCCCGCCCCACACAGGCCCGGCCCAGCCAACAGGGCGTCTCCTGTGAGCCCCCCAGTCCCGCCCATGCATGGCCTCCCAGCCACCCTCATCTCCAGGCCCAGCCTGGCCCCAAATATCCTTTCCTTCCATCTCAGCAAGTGCTGAGTCTGAATAAAGCCTCGTAACCCAGGGATGCTGAGGTCCTTCCTCCCTGTGTGGGACCCAGGACCTGGTCTTGGTCCAGGGCAGGATGGGGGGCGGGGGAGGGGGAGTAAGTACCGCGGGGTGTGCACCGCTGCCCTGACGGCGCCCCCCAAAGGGCAGCACTGAGAGGCTGGACCTACGGACACACCTGTGGGCCCCGCACCCAGGCCCCGGCTCAGGTGAGGAGGGCTGTCCGGGCAGACCTGGCTCCTGGCAGTGGGAAGGCTGAGGAGGCTGGCCCTGCCCGCAGGCCCGCGCACTCTGTCAACTTTGCCATCTGCAGCTCCTCGGGGGCCCTGTCATACCCGGCGAGGTCACACTGCCCCCAACCCCCATCGCAGACGGGGAGCCACAGGCCAGTGACCCAAGAGGGCCGTTCAGGGTCACCCCACAAAGCAACACCAGGCCTCCAGGCAGCAGCACTTCCAGGAGACCGCCCCGAAGGCCGGTGACGCCCGAGGACGCAGAACTCGCGAAGCTGTTACACTCGCGGTTATAGTTTCTTAGGTGAAAGGACACAAATTAAAGCCACGGCGCAGGGTCCAGTGAGGCCGGGGCAGCTTCCAGGGCGTCCTGGGCAGCACCGGCCTCCCCAGCAACGGTGTGGCGACACGCAGGGGGGCGGGAGCTCCCAGGCAGGCCTTTCCCTGCAGGCTGCCTCCGCCTCCAGCCCCTCCAGAGGCTAAACCGCACGGCCTGGCCCGGGAGCCCCTGTGACCGCACGGCCCGCAGAGCCCACCCGGGGTGGCTGGAGGCCCGCAGGTGGGCTCAGCAAGCAGGACGCTCAGGGCGTAGGCACGCGCTCCGGCCCGGCAGGGCCACGCTGTTTGGAACGCGCGGGCTGGGTAGCCCAGACCTGCAGGCGGGTCCTCGGTGCACAGTGGGACGGTCTAAGCCTGCACGTGGGTCGGGAATGGGGCCGGCACTGGCCCTTGTCCCAGGCACAGGTCCTGCCTCCCTGCGCCCCCTCCCCACCGCCTGAGGCAAGTGTCATCTTCAGTGTCCTCGCCCCTGGGAGGGGCTAGAAGACGAGGGGGGCCTGGGGAGAGCACCCCACGGGCTCCATGTCAGTCACCGCAGGACCAGGCTCTCCCAGGTGAAGGCCAGGAACGAGTCTCATGTCAGACACACATCTTTCCACACGCCTCCAGCCAAGGCTCTAAGGGGTCCAGAGTCCCACCCCCAACGCTGACCTCACCCTCACCCCGGCCCAGGGAGGAGACGGCCGGGGGAAGGAGTATGGGGAGCAAGCCTGGTGCAGGGGTTGGGGGGGGGGGGGCGCAGGCTGCTTCCCAGAGACGTGCCTGTGCCCCGCAAGCCTCTGAGGCCAGAGCCCTCCCGGTCCAGCCACTGGAGCTGCAGGACGTGCACCAGTTCACCCCAACGCTGCACCCCTCCCACCCCGAGGAGCCCTTCTTGGCCCCAGAGATAAGGGCCCTTTCGTGCCTGAGCAGGAAGTTGGGAAAGAATAAGGCGGCTCTGACACCACCCGGTCCCTGCCAGGTTGGAGCCGGGCACCAGCGAGGGTTCTCTGTCCTCTCCTCTGAGCCCCCATCCCTGCCGCCCGCCTCCTCCCCCATCCCTCCCCCCCCATTCACAGCACATCACTTTAGCTCCATCTGCGGGCAATCCAGGGAATAGTCCCCCAGGCTGGGCTGCCTCCCAGACAACAGGACTGTGAGACCAAAGACAGAGCAGATGGGCCTGGCCGCCTGGGCTCCTGCCCCCACGCCTGGGCAGGGACCAAGGCCCCGAAGGCCCAGCTCGCCTGGCCGCTATTCCAAACCTGCAGAGGCAGCCCGCCCTCTCCCTGCGGGCCAACCTCTCCACGTCCTTCAGGCATCTGCCTCCCCAGGCGTTTGGGACCCTTTTGTTTCATTCCTTGGAGCCTGGCTCTGACGTGACGGAGCTGATGCTGAGCCAACCAGACATTCAGACAGGTACCCGCCGCCTTCACGGCACCAGGGCCTTTGGACGCCAGGTGCCCACACCAGCCTCAGGCCCTACCGGGTGTGAGCTGTGCTTCGTGGGTGAGGTAACGCACACAAACCGCGTGACTCCAGGGAGCACTTCTCCCTCCTCCCTCCCGGCCCCTGGCCTTCCCGCCCCCGCTCCCACTCTCGCTCTTGGCATTCCGGGCGCCCCATTGACTCAGCTCCCACCCAGAAATCTGGGCGTCATCTCAGACTCCGTCTCCTTTCACCCCCTGTGCCGGGTCAGCCTGTGTACCTGCCGGATCGTTCCCAGATTCACCCCGTGTCCTCCCTCCCGCACCCCTGCCCCGGGCCGGCCTCTTGCCTGAAATGCTAAAATAATCCCGTAATTCAGATGTTAGCAAACTGTGCCTGTGACGGGCAAATAGCCAATGCGTGAGGCTATTGTGTAGGTACGTCCGCATCAGCCTCCGCCGCAGCCCTTCCACTCCGCCACCGTCGCCAAAAGCAGCCGTACACAATACGTGAGCGGATGAACTGGGCCGTGTTCCAATAAAGCTTTATTTGAAGTTCGCTGAGGTTTGAACTTACATCATCTTCATGTGTCACAATATAATGACTCTTTTGATTTGCTTTTCAGACACTTAAAAATGCAAAGCCCGTTCTTAGCTCCCAGTGGGTACAAAACCAGGCCCGGTGGCAGTGGGGTGCCAGCCCCTGCCTTCACGCCCACCCATTCTCCCTGCCTCTGCCAACGCGATTTTGCCAAAACATAGGTCCGATGCCAGCAGTCCCTTGCGTGATTACCACTCGTCAATCGCTCGAGGACAGGAGCTCCGTAGCCTGCGGGGCCCTCCATCCAGCCCCCTTCCCTCTTCAGCCTCGTCTCTGACCTCTGGCCCCCAAGCCCTGGCCCCAGCCTCGGAGAGTCTCCCGTCCTACCTGGGCCCCACGCTCACTCCGGGTGCTTTTAACTCCTCCCAGCTCCTCTGCTTGGCATATTCTCGCCCCACTGAAAGGAAACACTCCTGTCTCCTTACCCTCCCTACTCACAGAACTTCCCACACCAGATGTCTGCGCCCAGGGAGTCAGCTCACTACAACAGAAGACCCTCCTGCCATCACCCAGGAGACCCCGGGGTGCGGGGGCTCTGCCCGCGGAGGGAAGACCAAACCCTGGAACAAAAGACGCTCCTGGCACCCCTGCCACTCGGGAGATTAAAGGCCGGCGTTTGGGAGCCAGAATTTGCGAACTCGAACAAATTACTTCCTCGCCCCAAGCCGCGGTTTCCTCATCTGTGCAAGGAAGACAAGCAGCCGGGCCTGTTGCACACTGAGCACTCGGAAGGCACGGTCCCTCCCTGCCTGCCGTGGTCTGCACAGTCCCTCTCGGCTCCTCAGCTCTGCCCAGCCGAGTCCAGGCGTGCGCGGTCGGACCGGGACCTCCCCATCAGCACAGCGCTGGGAGGGTGGACCTGGTGGACAGACATTGGTCATCGTATTGCTGCTGCCTGGACAACTGGGAGTGACCGGCTCCTGCGAGCACCCTACCCGCCCTGACGCGCGAACAAACTCTCTCTTTGAATCTTGGAGCTCCCTCAAGGTGAACGTTGCTGTTCCTCTCTGTGAGATAAGAAATATGTATTTGTGCCCGGCCAGTATGGCTCAGTGGTTGAGCGTCGACCTATGAAACGGGAAGTCACAGTTCAATTCCCGATCAGGGCACGTGCCCAGGTTGTGGGCTTGATCCCCAGTATGGCATGCGGATTCTCATCATTGATGTTTCTCTCTCTCTCTCCCGCTCCCTTACCCTCTGAAATCAATAAAAATATATATTTTTTAAAAAGAAATATGCATTTGCTTTTTTGGCTCAGTTTCTGACACAGAACTTCTAAAACCCTTGGAATTTCCTGAGTAATGGAGGTGAGACGAGCATCTTTCCTTATTCACAATAAACCCCTTTAAATATATATATATATAGAGAGAGAGAGAGAGAGAGAGAGAAAGAGAGAGAGAGAGAGTTCAGAGAGGAAGGGAGAGGGAGAGAGAGAGAAACATCAGTGATGAGAGAGAATCATCGATGGGCTGCCTCCTGCACACCCTCCCTGGGGATGGAGCCCGCGGCCCGGGCCTGTGCCCGGACCGGAGTGGGCGCTCCTGAGTGAGCAGCGGGTGAAGCACCGCCGCCCTGGGCCCTGTGAGCCGCCCAGAGAACCCGGAGCCTGAGGAGGGCCTGTGGGAGCCCGTGGGTTACAGCCAGTTGCTCACAAGCACCAGTGACACCGGAGGCATCTCAGATCGGGCCTGGGGATGAGCCGGGAACCGAGGCCCCACGCTGGCTGCCCGCGGTCAGAGCTGAGCTGGGTGCAGGCCACCCGTCACCTCCGGAGAATCAGAGGAGCGAGCAGCTCGTGAGGGGAAAAGACAGCACATTTGGTGTCGCAAGTGTTAGGAGGAACAGCAGTTCCCGCCACCTCCCAGGTGAGGCGACTGAGGTTGAGGTTGAGTCGGGGGCAGAGCAAGGAGTCCGCCCCCAGTGATCGCCAAGCCCCGCTCTCCTCCTGCTCACCTGGCGGCCACCGGCTGGGCACTCATTCAGCTGAGCAGGGCCCTGTCCTGCTCCCTCCAGCCCTGGGGACGCCCTCCAGCCCTCCATCCGCATCACACAGCCTCAAGGCTCTCCCCCCTGCCACCCCCCACAGCTTCAACGCCAGTGTCCTCACCGTCCAGGGGCACCAGGCCCATCTCCCCCCAGGCCCCGTCCCTTTGCTCCCCTCTCGCAGCCCCTCCCCGCCATGGCTCTTCCTTCGCCGAGGAGCCTGAACCGGGCAATCTTTCGCCCACACCAGCATATCCACAGGCCCCTGGCCCCTGGCTTCCACTGAATCTCACCTCCCTGGTCAACCATGCCTCCCCCTTCCCTGACCCCACACAGGGCCGTGCAGCACTGCTGGGGGGCGCCCTGCTGTGAGGATTGGCCCCAGAACGGGCACAGGGCCCCGGACCTCAGCCAAGGGGCTCAGGGTGCCATGTCACTGCCCTGGTACTTGTCTTCCGTGGGCTCCTTGCCTCATTCCCCAAGGAATTCTCAACCTTCACCTCTGTCCTCCTGCCCCCTCCCCTCCCCGTCCTGTGCGTTCGTTTAGTTCAATGAGACAGGACTTGGCCGGTGTTGCTCAGTTTGTTGGAGCATCTTCCTGGGCATCAAAAGGTTTTGGGTTCGATTCCTCATCAGGGCACGTACCTAGGTTGCGGTTCCATCTCCAGTCGGGAGGAGTATGGGAGACACACGATTGATATCTCTCTCTCCCCCCCCCCAACCCCGCCACCCCCCAGAGAACATATTCCTCAGGTGAGGATTAAAAAACACGTTGCCGTCATTGAGTTGATTGTACCTCCTGCACGTGGGAGAGGAGCGATCTGCCAGGCTCCCTTCTGGCGTAACAAAGCCCTCACAGGTGTTTAGACCTTCTGGAAACAGAGGCACTAACTTAAATGTTATTGCCAGGGCAACGCACTATTAAGGAAGACAAGCGATCAGAATCGCAAGCTTTTTCCCAGCTAAAGGTTACTTTCGAAAGCCAAAGCCACAGCCTCCGACATGTCATTGCCTTGACAAGACTCCCTTGTTAGAAATAACACTTGCGGGGATGGCTTTGTGGTGCAGGAAAGAATCGGCGCTTATTTCTGTGGCTTCTGAAGAAGAGGGAACATTTTTCTCCTTGTGGCACGGATATTTCGGGGGGCAGGGCCGGGGGTGGGTCTACCACCAGTTAGAGGGACCTAGAGTTTTCAAGGTCATTAGTTACCACCCAGAGAAGCAAAGGCCCGTCGATCAATCTGCCTGTCCCTGGAGCAGCGGTTCTCCGCATCAGGGCTTGTCCAGCCGGAGCCGGCACGGGAGTCGCCTGGGATCTGCACTCGGACCCAGACGCTGACTCCACAGGCCTGGGGCGGGCCTGCGATTCTAACAAGTAGGTGATGGCTCCCAGACAGATGCTGTGTGACTAGGATGGCCCTGGGCACTTATTCATGCACTTTCTCCCTCTCAAACCTCCAAGCGTTGGAGGCCCCAGTCCTCACTCTCCGTGGAAGACCTGTTTCCTGTTCCACTGCGACAGTGAGAGCCCTCTGTGGGTGGAATCCCACAAACTCCCACCACGTCCAGGCACCGGCTCTACACTCACACACTCCACCTTCCCCCTGACCAGCTGCCAGAGAGGCCCACCCTGCTCCCCCGACACCCCCACCCCCTCGCCCTACCTCCAAGGCATCCACCCAGCAAGGCTCCTTTCCCGACCACTGAAGCAAATGTGCTGTTATTGCTGCCATCTTTAGGGAAGAAAAGCCTCGCCCTGGCCAGTGTGGCTCAGTGGGTTGGACATCATCCCCTGCACCAAGAGGTTGCCAGTCTGATTCCAGTCAGAGGCCTGGGTTGCAGCTGGATCCCCAGAAGAGGGCGTGAAGGAGGCAGCTGATTGATGTTTCACTTTCACATGGAAGTTTCTTTCTCTCCCTCTGCCTTCCTCTCTAAAAATCAACAGCCCTCGCTTGTATGGCTCAGTGGATAGAGCGTCGGCCTGTGGACTGAAGGGTCCCGGATTCAATCCCAGTCGGGGTACATGCCTGGGTTGCGGGCCCGATCCCCAGTGGGGGGCATGCAGGTCTGCACGAAGGCAGCCGACATGGCCACTTAGACGTCTACTTGTTCTCAACGGCACCAAGCCCCAGACAGCTGCTCCCTCCCCCTTTCTTTCTTTTTTTATTAAATATGTTCTTACTGATGTCAGAGAGGAAAGGCGAGAAAGAACTAGAAACATCGATAATGAGACAGAATCATCCCTCGGCTGCCCCGCTCTGGGGACTGAGCTCACAACTGGGGCGTATGCCTTGACAGGGAACCGTGACCTTCTGGTTCACAGGTGGATGCTCAACCACTGAGCCATGCCGCCAGCCACTTCCGCTTTTTTAAAAAGATATATATTTTTATTGATTTCAGACAGGAAGGGAGAAGTAGAGAGGGATAGAAACATCAATGATGAGAGAGAATCATGGATCAGCTGCCTCTTGCATGCCCCCTACTGGGGATCGAGTCCGCAACCCGGGCATGTGCCCTTGACCAGAATCGAACTTGGGACCCTTGAGTCCACAGGCCGACGCTCTATCCACTGAGCCAGACCAGCCAGGGCCCACTTCTGCTTTTAAAGCCGGGTCCCCGCCGGCTTCCCCACCTCAATAAATGGCAAATCCAGCCTCCCAGCTGCTCAAGCCGAAACCCTTGAAGTCACTTTGACTCCGCTCTATGTAGGGCAGTGATGGCGAACCTATGGCACGCATGTCAGAGGTGACACGCGAATTCATTTTTTTGGTGGATTTTTCTTTGTTAAATAGCATTAAACTATATAAAATACATATCAAAAATATGTCTTTGTTTTACTATGGTTGCAAATATCAAAAAATTCTATATGTGACACGGCACCAGAGTTAAGTTAGGGTTTTTCAAAATGCTGACACGCCGAGCTCAAAAGGTTCGCCATCACTGAATTCTAGAGCCACCCCACGCCAATCAGCACCGTTGTGTGTGTAAGAAACGGCACCCACCCGTGAAGGCAACGGGACCCAGGACACGTCAGGGCCGCCGCCAGGGGAGCGCCTTCCAAGTGTCAGCATCACCCACACTCCGCCCCAGCAGCCGAAGGCTTTGTGCCCAGACACACAAGCACTAGCAGCGCGTCCCCCCACCCCCACCCCCCGGGGCAGCCTCCCGGGCCTGGCCGTTCCAGTTAGGAGACAATCGTACTTCCTGCTGCTTGATGCTGGCTTCCGGGCCCTTTTGCAAATCTGGTCCTGCTCCTCCTGGCAGTTCCTGGTGACCTTTCCATGAATTCTTCTGCTGCTTAAGAAAACCAAGAACTCCAACTGATACGATCTAGAAACGTGTACGAGGAACACCCACCCTTGAAATCAGAAAAATCTAGTTCTCCACCGATGATCTCCTGGTCACCTAGGCTGACGGCTAGCTGGGACAGCTCGGCTCCATCCGACCCGAACTGGCCTCGCCCCCCCTCCCCCCCCCCGTCCCCATCTCCCCACCCCCAGAGCTCCAGGCCTTCTCTTCCTTCGTTGTGGGTCCCTCTCCCGCTGTCTGTCCTGTAAGTGTTGCCAGTCCTCAGGGCTCCAGCCTTCCCACCCCACACAATCACAGGCATGATCCGCACTCGCAGTCTGCACCCCCACCTCTACGCCTAGGGCCCCCCCTGGTCCCTGCTGGAAACCTCCACCTGCAAGTCCAAGGGCACCTGCACCCAGACCACACACCTGGAGCCCACCCCCTTCCACCGCAGCTGCCTCTCCTCTGCCTCCCCCTCAGCTGCATGCCCCAGCCTGCTCCCCCACGCACCCCGGGGAGTCATTCAGGTCATCGTGCAGCTCCCTTGCCCCCTCACAGGCCACCCCCTCCACCATGAAACCCTGTGTCTGCTGCTCTTGGACTGGCCACCAACCCGAGCTACACGTACACTGCTGAGATTTCTGCACATAAAAGTAATAAAAAGTCTTCGAAAGAAAGAAAAACTCCCAGGCTCACCCCTTTGGAGATTCCAATTTAGTAGATGTTGAATGGGAGAGCTTTGTTTTGTTTTTAATTCTCATCTTATTGATGAGAGAGAGAGAGAGAGAGAGAGAGAGAGAGAGAGAGAGAGAGAGGGAAATATCGACGTGAGGGAGAAACATGGATCTGTTGCCTCCTGTACGCACCCGGACTGGGGATTGAACCCAAAATCCAGGAATGTGCCCTGACCTGGAATCAAATCCTCACCTTTTTGGTGCAAGAGATGATGCTCCAAGCAGCGGAGCCACACCGGCCAGGGCGGATGGGAGAGACTGCTCCACGCGAGTCTGAATAACCAGGTGGAGAACCACACGCGAGCCAGTGGGGCTAACGGGGGCGTAGCTTTGCCCCCCCCCCACCCCCCCCCACCCCCATCCGCGCTGCAGCCTGTTTCGCTCGCGCCACTCCCCCAGATTGTCCAAAACTGTGCCCTCTGGTCCCTCACGCTCATTGTGTCTCACCTCGGTGGCTGTACATAATGTCCCCCCCACAGCAGAAATGCCTGCTGGCGCCTCTCTCTCCGCTCCAGTGAGGCCACAACCATCCCATCTCTCCCGGGTTAAACACTTCCTCTCTGTCCCCCAGGGCCTGGCTCCCAGCGGCCTCAAAGTCTTTCTTTCTTTCTTTTTTTTTTTTAATTGATTTCAGAGAGGAAGGGAGAGGGAGAGAGAGATAGAAACATCAACGATGAGAGAGAATCATTGATCGGCTGCCTCCAGCACGCCCTCTTCTGGGGGGGGGGGGGCCCGCAACCTGGCATGTGCCCTTGACCTGAATCGAACCCGGGACCCTTCAGTCCATAGGTCGATGCTCTATCCACTGAACCTCACCGGGTAGGGCTGCAAGTACTGGCACACCTGCTGCCACTCCCAATCGACAGAGCCCAGAACGGGGTGGGGCGGGGGTAGGGCCAGCAACTCGTCCCCTTTGTCCCCACACTGCGGCACACTGACTGCAGGATGTCAGTCCCTTCCCGCCACAGGCAGGTGTTGGCCAGGGTCCCAGGGAGCTGGACAGGGGGCTGGGGCCCGGGTGTCCGGGGGGGCTTTCCTGCTCTGGGCCCCCAGCCTCGTCCTTGAGGACTTGGAGGGGAAGAGTCTCCTTACACTGATCACCTCATCGAGAAGCGTCCTTAAGCCCCCCGAGGCGGCCCTCAATGCTTAGAATTCCAAGCGCCTGGTCCTCTGGGGGCTGGGAACCAGGGGAGGGAGGGGCTTGCTCACCGGAAAGCAGAGAGTTGAGGGCGGTAGGTACCAGGATCAGAGCAGTAACTCAAAAATGCTGAGTGAATGAAGGCCAGCAGGGGGGCCTTTCGCTGGGAGCCCTGCCGCTGCCCCCACCCGCTTCAGGGGGCCCTGCCCTCGGCTCAGGCTGCCCGGGGACAGGCGTCCTGGCCACGCCCTGACGACCCCACGGTGAGAATTCCCCCTTCGTAGGGTAGTGGGGGGCTCATGAAACAGCTCTGTGACCGCTGCTGTCTTCCTTCCTTCCTTCTGTAGAAGGGACAGCTACATGCAACAGCTTTTCCTTTTTAAAAAAAAAAAAAATTTTTTTTTTATTGATTTCAGAGAGGAAGGGAGAAGGAGAGAGATAGAAGCATCAATGATGAGAGAGAATCATTGCTCGGCTGCCTCCTGCACGCCCCCTACTGGGCATTGAGCCCGCCACCCAGGCATGTGCCCTTGACCGGAATCAAACCCAGGACCCTTCAGTCCACAGCCCACCTCTATCCACTGAGCCACACTGGCGAGGGCCATGGAACAGCCCTTTCAAACTCCAGGGCGTGCGAGCTGACGTTCTCACCTGCCCCGCACAGGCCCCCGCCCGGCGGTGCTGAAAACCAGACCGTCGTCATTCCATTCTCGGGTTATCCATTTTCCATTTTAATAACGCGTGTGGGGAAGTCAGTGTCCAATGGGGACGGTCTCCGCTTGGCATCATGATGCGCGGGAGGTGGGGGGGGGCGGTCTCACGGTGTCATGTACTTAATGCCACTGAACGGCACAGTAAAAATGGTTAGAACGCTAAGTTTTGTGATGTATATTTTACCACTTCTTTTTCCTTTGGCTCAGTGGATGGAGCATCAGCCCAGAAACTGAAGTGCCCCGGGTCCAATTCTGGTCCAGGCCACGCACCTGGGTTGCCGGCTCAATCCCCGGCCCTGGTTGGGACGATTGCGGGAGGCAACCCATCGATGTGTCCCTCTCACATGGAAGTTTCTCTCTGCGTCTCCCCTCCCTTCCACTCTCTCTAAGAATCAGTGGGAGAATCCTCGGTGAGGATTAACAGCAACAGCCAAGTCCACAGGGAATTGCAAAGCACCCAGTCATGAGGAGACTCCACCCGTAGCGACCCCACGTTACAAACTGTGGGTCAGCAGGACCAGGAGGCCCGGAGGAGAAAACGGGGAGTGGGGGGGAGCTGGGGCCCTGGGGAAGGAGCCGAGAGGGAAGAGGTGGGGAGCCTCCGGGAGAGAGGCCTGGATTAGACCAAAGCCAGCAGGGGGAGGAGAAGGGAAGTCCTAGGGCCCAGGCAGAGGGAGCCGGGCCAGCTGGCTGGCGGGCTGGGCGTGTGTTCCCTGGAATTGTGCTGGACCCGCAGAGCACATGCTGGCATCGCACCCCTTCCCGCAGGTGGCCCGCAGGCGGCCCGCAGGCACAGATGCAGAGCGGGCAGCCCGGTGAGCAAACAGGACTGGACCCGGACTTGATTGTTCCCTCTACCAGGCACCCTCAGAGGCTCCGGCCCAGCCCTCGTTTCCCTAAGAAGGTGCCGAGGGCCAGACTCCGCCCACCACGACGGAGGAATCCTCATGATGGCCCCAGAGGCTCCAACAGCAAAACAAGTGCGGGACCCAAACACTTGTGACCAGCACCCCTGCTACCACCCTCTACGTCTTCTGAGCGGAAGCAACCACCACCCCAATCAGCCGCCCTGAAGAATGAACAGCCAGGGCGCCAGCTAAAACCCGCCAGCCTGCGCCACGGCTCAGCACCCCGCCACTGCCATCCTGTCCCCTCAGACTGTGTGGTGAGGGACTCATCTGGCAGCCCAGGAGGTCATGGTTCCGTTCCCGGTCAGGGCACATGCCCAGGCTGCAGGCTCTGTCCCCAGTGCGGAGCGTGAGGGAGGCAGCCGATCAATGATTCTCTCTCATCATTGATATTTCTCTCCCTCCCTCTCCCTTCTCTCTGAAATCAATAAAAAATATATATATATATTTTAAAAAGAACTAGCCCAGCTGGTGTGGCTCAGTGGTTGAGCATTGAACCATGAGGTCACAGGTTCGATTCCCGATCAGGGCACATGCCTGGGGTGCACATTCAATCCCAAGTCGGGGGGGGGGGGGGAGGGGCAGCGGGCAAGCAGGAGGCAACCGATTGATGTTCTCTCTCATCCATGTTTCTCTTCCTCCCTCTCCCTTCCTCTCTCTCAAATCAATAAAAACACATTAAAAAAAAAAAAACTCATCCGGCCTGGAAGTCGGCCTTTGCCCTCAGCTGCTGGGCGGTGATCTCCAGGCCCCGGAATGTCCTGACTGGGGACTTCAGACCTGCCTGGCACTGTGATTTATGATGAGGCTTGGGACACGCTGTCTCCGGAGGACTAAAGGTTTTAGCCTGGTCTCTGGGAGGGGCTGGGTGTTAAAGGTCAGCCGTGGGAGCGAGCAGGATGTGATTCAGCCCCAAGAACACTCCGGAGGCCAAAGCCTGGGGGGCGCCCCTGCTTGGCCAGTGCTGTATGCCGGGTCTGGGGTCCAGGATTCCCTGGGAGGAGCTTCATGTTCGGATTCCGCCCTGGGCACGGCGCACCCGCCCTGGGGCCAGTTCGAACACGCATCCTCTCGCTATAAAGCTCATCTCAGTGCTTGCGGGGTTCTGTGCGTCGTTCCCGCAATGAGGCACTGAAGGTCAGGAGCCGGCAGCTGGTGTCTGCGGGGAGGGCAGCCTGGGGGAGCGAGCCCTCACCGTGCAGGTTGCCCAATTCTGCAGCTGCTGTGACCACCACTTGCCAACTAGACCTCACCCCTTGCCTCTCCCCTCCTCCTCATTCCTCAGTGCCAGGCACGCTCCCACCCCAGGCCCCTGGCAAGCTGCGCCCATATACCTGCCTAGTTATTTCAGGCCCTTTATTCAAATGTCACGTCCTTGGTGAGGCCTCCCTAGCTCCCACCCCAAATACCCACCTCTCCTCCTGCTTACTTGTTCCTCTCTGACAACTATCACCATACTCTACAGTTTATTCATCTTACTTTTTTAAAATATATTTTTATTGAGTTCACAGAGGAAGGGAGAGGGAGAGACAGAAACATTAATGATGAGAATCACTGATCAGCTGCCTCCTGAACGCCCCCTACTGGGGATCAAGTCCACAACCCGGGCCTGTGCCCTTGACCAGAATCTAAACTGGGACCCTTCAGTCCAGGGGCCAATGCTCTATCCACTGAGCACACTAGCCAGGGCCATTTCATCTGCCTCGCCAGGACGTAAGCCCCAAGGGACGGGGATTTTTGAACTTTGCTCCCTCCTGTACTCCAGGACCCAGAACACTTCCTGGCACGTGCTGAGTGTGCAATCACGTCCCACTGAGTGAATGGCCTCTTGTACCCTTTAGCAGGACCGCTCGGGCAACAGGCCGCCCCACTCCCACTCCATCCCCCGAGAGGCTAAGTCTGCAGAAACAGGAAAACTGACCACACTGAGCTGGAGACCCGTTGCTGAGGGCGTCAGCCAGACCGAGACCTCCAGGAGAGCACGCCCAGCTGGGGAGAGGCCGGGTGCTAGCTCCAGTGACACCTCCCTGCTCCGACTGGCAGGCCCTTCCTGTCTGGGCTGGCAGGTGGAGGAAACTCTCAGACCCTGATCATAACAGAAGGTGGAGGGAAGACAAGACCTCGCTAGGCAGGGGTGACTTTTATTTGAAGCCAGAAAACACCCTATTGGGGGTTCATCTGTGACAGTAAAAAAAAAAAGGAGAGAAACCAGAACCCCAAGGGCCTGGAGAGGGGAGGGGAGGCGAGGGGAGGGGAGGGGAGGGGAGGGGAGGGGAGGGGAGGGGAGGGGAGGGGAGGGGAGGGGAGGGACAGGGCAGTGTGTCCCGGCAGGCCCACAGGTCAGGCCACGTAGGGGAAGCGGAGCAGCAGCCCCTCATGGGGCTCCAATTTCAGGTGCTCCAGCTCAAGAGAGGCACCCTCCTCCCGGCCCGGCTGGGTGCTGAGTAGCAGATCGGCCCTGGCGGGCAGGCCGGAGGCCCCCAGCTGGGCAGGTTGGCCCACGTCCCCGAAGTTGAGCACGACCAGGAACCGCTCGTTCTGGTCCCACTTGCGGACGTAGGCGAAGAGGCTGGGCCCCGAGGGGAGCACGTGGAAGTCTCCGTGCAGCAGGGAGCGCTCCTTGCCGCGGTGGTCACTCAGCCGCCGGAACAGAGCGAGAAGGGAGCCAGGGTCTTCGCTCTGGCCCTGCAAGCGATGGAGACATAGCAGGAAGGGGTGAAGAGCGCCCCTAGCTGCAAACTCCTACAAGCCCCCGGCCCGTCTGCTGCTCAGGCCCTGCCGCCCGAAAACCCGTACCTTCACAGTCATGTTGGAGCTCACAGGTCCCAAGGTGTTGACGGAGCTGGACTCATCCCACAGCATGACCGGGGCCTGCTGGGGCTGGAAGGCAGGGAAAACAGGACTTGGGAAAGGCTGGCCCACTCCCCGGACTCTTCCTCCTGCCCCCCACCCCCAGCAGGCCTTCCCGCCCTCACACCTAACTTCCACTGGGAGCAGCAAGGCCGGCTCCCACCTCAGGTCCTTGCACTGCCCCTCGGCCAGAGGGCTCTGCTCCCAGACAGCCATGAGCCAGCCTCCTCCCTGCCCCCAGCCTCTGCTCAGCTGTCTCACAGGGTTCCCTGTGGCCACTCAGAAGACATAGCAGGCTTCCTTCTGCGGAGCACCCACAGCACCCCAGCCCTCTGTGCACAGCTCTCTCCTCCAGGCACGCATGCGGGAGTCACGCCGTAAGACTTCGGGAATAAGTGAATGACTGGCTCTGTAAGTACCAGCTCAGGTGCCAGCCTCCACGCCTGTGGCTAGAGCTCAGCAAGTACCTTCCTGGTCTTACCCCTATCCCCACATTCACTGCCAGGCTCTTCTCTCACTCACCTGGCTCCCCCACTAAACTAGGAGAGCCCAGCAGAACACCCACTGTCCAGGGAGTGAATGAGTAAGTGAGTGATGGCTATCATGCTGGACACTACCAGGTACGACATTGCATTTTAAAGTAGCCGTCACTTGCCCTAACTGGTTTGGCTCAGTGAATAGAGTGTCAGCCTGCGGACTCAAGGGTCCCAGGTTCGATTCCAGTCAAGGGCATGTACCTTGGTTGCAGGCACATCCCCAGTGGGGAGTGTGCAGGAGGCAGCTGATCGATGTTTCTCTCTCATCGATGTTTCTAACTCTCTACCCCTTTTCTTTTCTCTCTGTAAAAATCAAGAAAATATATTTTAAATAAATAAATAAATAAAATAAAGTAGCGGTCACTTTATCCAAACCGCCCTACAAGAGAGGCAGCCTCACAGAGCAGATGACCGGGACGTGGAGCCGTGAAGCCCCTGGCCGCGGCCACACAGCTCCCAACCAGGTGACTGACTAGGAAACAAACGCGGCCCCCCCACCACCCCAAGAGTCACGCCTGTCCGTGGCATCCACAGACCACCTTGGCGGATAAACACAGCTCCCCGACTGCGCCACGAAAATACCTGTCCAGGCAGGGCAGCTGCCTTCAGGCCGATCTCGTCCCCATAGCTGAAAACCGGGGTCCCCGGCAGGGTGAAGAGCAGCAGCTGGGAGAGCCGGAGGAGCTGGTCCGGCACGAAGGAAGTCAGGAGTCCCTTCTGAGACAGACTCCAGCTGCACCAGCGGCTGTCATTTGTCAAATGCGAGCGGGTGGCGTTTAAGAACTGGGTGACCAGGAGTTCGACATGCTCCCCAGTGAAAGGGGAGGCCGACAGGTACGAGCTAGTCAACAACAGGTCGCTGCTCGACTCGAGCAGGCTCACGATCTCCTGGAGGCTGGAGGACTTAGTTCCTGCCATCAAGAGCCTGCAGAGAGCAAAGCCGAGGTCAAGGGTGGTACAGGACAAGAAAGGAAGAGAGGAAGGCATGTGAACTAGGAACCCCCTTCCCAGGGCCTAGCACCCCACTGAGGGGACCCCCGACGGAGCTAAGTTGGGGACAAGGGGCCTGGCACTCACCTGTCTTCACCGAAGCTCTTGGTGATGTTCTGCCACTCGGCCAACAGTAAAGGCGCGTTCTAGAAGGAAAAAGCAGAGGCAGCTACTGCCCGGCCCTGGCGAGTCCCGCTGCTCTCATCGAGCGAGGCTGCACCGCTCATGTCAAGGAAGCTCACCTTCAGGTTCTCCACGTCCCGAACCTGGAACCCATCCACACCAGTCTGCAGCCAAAATCCCAGCGCATCCTACAGGGCGGGGGAGGACGGAGGAAAGACAGTGACACTGTGCAGAGGCGCACAAACTCCCGCCCCCCGGACCCTGCCTGCCGGGTGCTTCCTCGTGACCCGGGCCCTCACCTGAACGAGAGCCTGGAATGGCCTGTGTTCCCGCCTCCACCATAAAGGTTTAGCCCCGGCTCCCTCCCATTCCAACCGACCATTGGTTCTCCTAGTGATATAGCATCGCACTTCTCTTCTCCAGCCATGGCTTCACCTTTGAGGAGGCCCAAGGGAGAAAGTGTGTTCATAGCCATGACTTCACTTAAACTTGGCGTGTGGAATGCTGGTGTACCCGTGTCAGAGACGGGGAAATAGTCTCAAAGAAGCAAGGAGGCACGCCCAAGGCTCAATAAGCGAGTAGCAGAGACGGGGCTCAAACAGCAGTCAAAATCCCACAGAATCCCAAGACAAATGTACCGATGCCTCTCCCAGTGTCCTGAGGCCTAGGGGTGGTGCAAAGGGCTGTCGGTCAGGGCAGACTTGTCAGGACAACCCGAGGATGAAAGACTGAAATGCAAAGCATCCCCCCGCAGGCAGTTTCCATGAAGATTTGGGGTGAGGAGCCGGTTCTGCAGGACAGGCCCAGGCCTGAAGCCCTGCGTGTGAGCACAGAACACAGCCCCATTGCCACTGCCCGTTTTTCCCCTTTCCTCTCTGCTCCATGTGCCCCCTCCTCGGCCTCCATTTTCTCCTGAGGCTACCGTCTTCGTCTCCTCACCATCCGAAAGCTTCCCTATCAGTAACACTTACAGGGTCTCCCAGCAACTCGCTGGCGGGTGAACTGGAGGACTCCAGGGGTCCTACAGAAACGCTGGGAGAACAGATCCCACCCCAGAATCAGGGCTGCCAGCCAAGTGTGAGGGGCGCCTCCACTTCTGTTCTGCCCGTTCTGAACTGGCCGGTGTCCCAGAACGCAGGCATTAGGAGCCTGGGTGACACTCAGCCCCTCCCCCAGCCTGAGGGCTATAGAGCCTGAGCCCATAGCTTAAGGGAAGGGTTAGAGAAATAAGGTTACTTGGACCTCAAGTCCCAGGAGCACTGAACCGTCTGAATCTTAGTGTCCTTCTGTACAGTTTGGGGATGATAGGGACCTTATGTGGGTACAGAGGGGATTAAAAAACATCTATAAAATAACCGGATTGGCTCAGTGGATAGAGCGTCTGCCTGCGGACTGAAGGGTCCCAGGTTCGATTCTGGTCAAGGACATGTACCCTGGTTGCGGGCACATCCCCAGTAGGGAGTGTGCAGGAGGCAGCTGATCGATGTATCTCTCTCATCGATGTTTCTAACTCTCTATCCCTCTCCCTTCCTCCCTGTAAAAAATCAATAAAATATATTTTTTTAAAAATACTTGGCACAGTCTCAGACACAGGAAGATCCCCACGCTTGTAATTTCAGACGGGGCTGCACTTCAAAACATCAAACAAGGACTGGGAAGCCAGTCAGGACAGACTCCCACGGAGAAGCGTTCCTGAAGCGCCCTTCCTGGCACAGTCACCATCAGAGTCGAGAAAACAGGAAAAATGAGCGGACAAAAAGGAACAAGCTAAGACGGGTGCCCTGCTGGCCTCCGTGGGGGGAGCGCGCCTGCTGGGCTGCAGCAGCCAGGGCCCCTGGCAGGAGGGGAGCTGGGTTTACTACAGGGGCCGCCGTGCCTGCAAGGACCCCCCACCTGCCATCAGCACCCGCACACTCACCGTGATGTTGGTGGCCACAGTGTCCATCTGAGTGGGGAGGAACCACGAGTCCTGGCCCCTGTAGTTGGGAGTGAGGTCCAGAATGACCTGGATGCCTGGGACAACGGGGGGAGAAGCAGGTGTTGAGAAAGGCTTTGGGGTGGGGGGAAAGGAGGAAATCAACACATGGGTCCACAGAGTAACTCCTATGCATTACTTGCTACAAAAGCTTAGGTTTGAACCCTGGCAAACCTCAGTCCATTGAAACAGAGACACGAGTAAGAAGGGGCTTTGAAATCTCATTGGGCAGCAGGTGAACAGTGTGAACGGAGAAGGCTGAGCTATAGGGGCCTGGGTTCCCGCCCCAAGGTGAACCCTTTTAAAGCAAGACAAGATTTTATCTGGATTTTCATTCCAAGTTTAAAAACCACCAACTTAGTAAAAGCCCTTTTGGAAAACATCGCGCTGAAGCCCAGAAGTGAAAGGTCCGCACAGCCAAGTGGAAAGTCCCCCCACGCCTCTGTCCCTGCTGGGAAGCTGAGGCCGCCAGGAGCGAGGCAGACAAACCCTCCCCTGCCTGCCCCGGCCAGAAGGCCGAGCCCTTGCTCCCTTGCCGCCTCCGAGGCCCCTCCGGGCCCCCCCAGAGGCACCCACCCTTTTTCTTGGCCGACTGCAGGAGACCCTCGAAATCTTCCTTGGAGCCCAAAGCGGGGTCGATCTCCTCCAAGTTGGTCCCATGGACGTCGTCTCTCTGGGTTTTGTGAATCGGGCCCAGCACGAGGCCCTTCACCTTCAGGGAGCTCAGGTGATCCAGGCGCCCCTTCAGGCCTGCAAAGGGGAGGGAAGAGGCCCCCGGGGGCGGGTCGGCGACGATCCCCTCCCCCCCACCCTCTCCCCCGGGGCTCCGCGCGGAGGCTGAGCAGCTGATGTAAGGGGCCTGGCACGTTGCTTCAGACCCCGTGGCTACACGAGGAAGAGAAGAAGCTGAGTCAACTACCCACGTGGAAGAGGGAGGGAGGGAAGGGAGGAAACTCTTTGAAGAAGGGCAGGAGGCGCTACGTCCCAGGCAGCGGGTGGGGTGGAGAACCGTCCGAGTCCAGGGGGGTGGGGGTGGAGGTGAGGCCTCAGCGGCTCCCCGGTTAAGCCGGGGGCGCTCGGGGTCGGGGGTGCGCAGCTCACCTGCTAGGCCGCCCGCGCCGGGGCCCTGGAAGGCCTGCGGGTCGCCGATGCGGTAGAGGGGCCCCTTGTGCCACCAGGACTGCGCGGGCAGGTCGCGGCAGCGCGGCGCGCGCACGATGATGACCACGGCGCCCGCCAGCATGCCCAGCCAGCCGAGCCAGAAGAGCAGCAGCAGCGCCCAGCGGGTGCGCACCCAGCCGGGGCTGCCCGCCACCTTCAGCAGCTCCTCCTTGGACAGGCCCGTGAACTTGGCGGCCGCCGCCTCCGCCCCGTCGTCAGCCACCTTGATCTTCACCAGGCCGTTCTTCTCGGCGCCGCCCGCCGTGACCGCGGACGCGCCCGCCCCGGAGGCCGCGTTCATCGGCTGCTTCTCGGGCTCCAGCTCGTTCAGCTCCACTTCCTTCATGTCCACCTCGGCGTCCTGGCTCATGGTGCCTGCGGGGCCAGCGACACGACGCAGCCGGCGATCAGGTGGTGGCTGCACGCGGGTCTCGACCTCCGGGACCCGGAACGCTCTCCCCGCGGCCGCCTGCTCCGAGCGCCTGACCTCGTCTGCCGCCGCGCGGCGCGACCTGGGGGAGTGGCGCCGGGAGCCCCGCCCTCCCCGGCCCGCCCCGGCCCGCCCCGCCTCCCCTTAAAGCGGAACCTCCCGGGGCCTTTCCCGACCGCTAGCGTGCGGGGCAACAGTGCGGGAACAGGCCACCGCTGCCGCGGGGACAGCTCCCACCTGGAGCCCGGCTGCCCCACGGCTCCCCCAGCCGGACGCCAAGGAGCCGCCCTAGCACGAAGCCTCCGGAGGTGGGCCGGCTGTGGCCCCCCGCCCGGTCCCCGCAAGGCACCCAGCCACCGCGCAGGGCACCCCGCAGGGCACCCCGCAGCGTGCGTCCCGAGCGACTCCCCGACACCCTGGAGCATATCTGCCCTGCGCGGGAGTCCCACCACCGCCTGCCTCGCCTTCCCCCCCTGCGGCGGCCCAGAGCACAACCCGCCCGCGCCCTTTCGGCGTCAGGCCTCGGCTCAGACCCCTGGGGCTCCCAGACCTCGCTCCCGCAGGGCTTCCGCCCACTCCTGCAAGACGCATCTTGACTTTTGCTCAATTAATTCACGAGGCAGCAATCATTCCTGGAACGCCCACTGCAATACGCTGCTTTGTTAACTTTATGGAATGAACTCCAGCCCAGTCTCCTCCAGGATGTTTTATGACGACTCTGCTGGGACAGGAGGTGCTGACACTGTGGTCTCACCCTCCCCTCCCCCAGTGTCTGGCGCCCGGAGGTCGGGCAGCTGGGAATTGGACATCCAGGACAGACTGATGGGCAACCACACATTCCAGGGCTAGGCCTCAGGTAGAGGCATCTACATATTTCCTACAACCGCCCAGATTCAGCGGTTCTCAACCTGTGGGTCGCGACCCCTTTGGCGGTTGTAGGACCCTTTCACAGGGGTCGCCTAAGACCATCCTGCATATCAGATATTTACATGACGATTCATAACGGTACCAACATTACAGTTAGGAAGTAGCAACGAAAATAATTTTATGGTTGGGCCACCACATGAGGAACTGTGTTTAAAGGGCCAGAAGGTTGAGAACCACTGGACCAGAAGATGCCATGGTCAGGCCCTTCCCCACAACCCCCGGTGCCCTGGCCTCCCCACCGCTTCCCTATGGAAGCCTGGAAGACCACCCAGCTTTCCAACAGGCAGGTCCCCCATGAAGGGCCAGTGAGCACAGCAAGGGCTGCTGGGCAGCAGCACAGGAGGTGCCAGCACCCTCAGGACTCCTTGTTCCTGAGCAGTGCCAGCTGGGTCCTTTTCAGAGGCGAGCTGAAGGAGGTTCCTTCCCCTCTCACGTGGGCTGGAAGCCAAGGTGGCTGTGCAGTTGGAAGACAGCAGAAACCAAGATCTGAAGAAACAACAGGCCAGAAGGGGAGCCACAGGGGAGAAAGGTTCGTCCTCCGCCGTCCCCTCCTTCATCCCAAAGCCCACACCCCTCCCAGGCCCGATACAGCCGGAGCCAGTTCCTAAAGGGAGGCAGCCAAGTGGGGAGAGGTTGGAGTTCAGTCCGGTGTTCAATGATGATAAGACGGCCAAGGTGCCTGGGCATGCAGTTAAGCGCCAGCCAGGGGCTCTGCCCAGACTTTGATCCCCAGCAAGAAAGCTCAAGGTTGAAAACTGTGGGCTCAGAAGCTCTCCTTGACATGGTCCAACATAACCCCCCCAGGAACACAGTATCTCGCACTCAGCCCCCATGGCTCCAGACAGATAAAGCCAAGGCCTTCTGCATGGGATAAAGTAGCTAACAACTCGCCTCCCATTTATCACCCACCACACCCACCACGGGGACTACCCTCCAGCCCCTGCCAGCTCACAGCACACAGCCTTTTCCAGGCCTCTGCCTCTTTTTGCTCAGGCCATTCCCTGTGTTTTGCCCTTCCTATTCTGCCAAGTTTGCCTCATAAACTATTCATTTGAGACTTAGCTCAAATGACAGCGTTCCTCATCTCCCCCAAAAGAATTACTTTCCATCCACTGTGCACCTACCTCTGCTACAATTCATGTCCCCTTTGTTCACTACATTTCCTTGTCTGAGCGTCTGTTTGCACTTCAAGACAGGTGGCAGGGACCTTGTGCTATTTGTCAATGGACCTGCCTGCTCAGAGGGAGCATAGAGCAGGCGCTTGTTTGATAAATGAGTGGATGAACTGTATCAATCAAGCCCAAATAATTCCTTTCATAGACACAATTCAACAAAAGAAGCATGTAAAGATAGAGATAAAAGTGAAAAGGAATTTAAACTGTTAATGTAAAAAAACACTGAAACCTAGCCGAAGCCGGTTTGGCTCAGTGGATAGAGCGTCGGCCTGCGGACTGAAAGGTCCCAGGTTCGATTCCGGTCAAGGGCATGTGCCTGGGTTGTGGGCACATCCCCAGTGGGAGATGTGCAGGAGGCAGCTGATCGATGTTTCTCTCTTATCGATGTTTCTAACTCTCTATCTCTCTCCCTTCCTCTCTGTAAAAAATCAATAAAATATATTTTTAAAAAAACACAAAAAACACTGAAACCTGTAAAGATTTTTTGTGAGTTTATTTGAGCCAAACTGTCGACATATGCCAGGAAGCAGAACCTCAATGAATTATGCTCCGGAGAATGGTGGGTTACATCTGTATTTACACATTGCAATCAAAGGAAAGGGACGTAGCGGGTTACATGGAATCCACTGGTGATAGACTAGAGAGGCGGGAGAAAGCAAAGCAGGGGAAACCCCTGGGATTGGATAAAACGTAAAATGATGGACACATACTTAGGTGGGTGAAGGAACAATTAACATAACAGTGAAGGAATTGGTGGTCTCTGTCCTGGCGCCCAGCACATTAGGTTGTGCCCCAAGGGGTCCAGAAAAAGGGAAGTTACAAGTTACCCAGACATTTCAAAGGGTGTGTTGTCATAGATGCAGACAGACAGACAGGCTCCGTTAGGTAAAGGCTGCCCTTGTCGGTAAAGACACCGGCCCAGGAGGTGACTGCCACCATCACTGCTTTACAGTTTCATTTCAGACCGTCCCTGTGGCGACTTTAGGTCTGAGTTTGCAAGACGGCCATGCAGGCCTCCCCGGAGCTGTCAGGTCAGCACGTGGCCCCTTCTGTCCACAAAACAATATTTATAAAGAGGAAGCTGTTTGTGCAGGGGACAACAAGACTCGGAACTGCTCAGCCAAAATAAAACACAGTCCCAAATCTGGGGGAAGGGGAGGACAGAAAAGCAACGGTGGAGAAAGAGGGCAGGAGGTGGCCAGAGAGCCTCAGATCCTACAATGTATGTTGATAAATATAAAATTTAATATTTAACACAGGGATGCAAAGCATAGAATTTGTCAAAAAGAATTTAGCCTTCAAAAAAAGCAGTTCAGTGGTCCAGAGGCCAATAGGACCACAGGCAGCCACGAGTCCTCAGTACTTCACACTCAGGCCGGCAGGTAGAGGCGGGGCCCTGAAATCTTTCTAATTCTCCTGCAAAAATTCATGTCACGCATTTCCCAACAGATGAGGATTACTTGATCTTGGCCAAAAGATAAGGACATTATTTTCCTCCAAAGTATAGAAAAGGATTTCCAAAGAGAGAGCAAAGATGGGAGGACAGTTAGAAACAGGAGGCTGTCTCCCCGTCCAGCAGAGGGTACTGCAACTCTGCCCAAGCCCAGGACATTATTCCAAAGACCCAGGAAAAAGCATCCGGGCTCTGCCTCTACACTCCCATCACCCCGAGCCGCTCAGCCGTCTGAAAAAGAGGTGCTGGCTGAAGTCAAGAAACTGAGCATTTGGAAGTCAAAGTGCAGCTGAAATGAAAGCAACGAAGGAGGCAGACCCCAACCAAAGGGACTGAGTTGGCAGCTGTTATGGGAAGAACTGCTGTTGGGATATGATTACAAATCCCGCAGGAGGGACACTGGTTCCTAAAGAAGAGAGCTGTCTTAGGGAAGGGTGAGGAATTGAGGGGGGATAAGAATCAGAAAGAGTAAAGGAAATGCAACTAAAAGCATCTCTTAGGCAAAGAGGAATAAGTGCACCCTCCTAAATTGGACACTGGCATCCAAAATGGTTAACTGCTCCCAGAGCTTTCCAACAGGATAATTCTAAAGACACATAATGAGAATTTTGGAGCTTAGATTTCAATATAGAATCTTAGATTTCCTGAATATGAAGTCACCGCTAGGATAGGGACGAAAGAATTATATCTGTTACATGATTATCACAGCCCCAATTCCACACGTTTTCTAACCATTGTGAGTTCCCTAAAGCATATATTCCCAGAGGTGCTGCAATACCAGGCTGTGATATTGGGATATAAGAATTACAGATGCTCCTTGACTTAGGATGGGGTTACATGCCAAGAAATCCATCATAATTGAAAATATTGTAGATGGAAAATGTATTTAATACAGCTAACCTACCGAACATCAGAGCTTAGCCTAGCCCTTCTACTGAATTCTTACTGCTTTCACACCATTGTAAAGTCAAAAAGTCACAAGACAACCATCCTAAATTGGGAACTGTCTGTATATACATTTGCTCTACATCCGTTTCCTGGCACAAGAGCTACGAAACCCTTGCATTTCCTGAACAATAGAGGTGATGGGTGCATCCTTTGTTCTAATATTTGGTCTTAGTCCTCCCAGACACAGGCCTTCTAAGACCCTTGGAGTCTCTAGTGTAGGAAGTGTGTCATTTTGTATGTTAAGGAGGTGCTGGGGGAGAGGGGGGAGGCCTAGATAGTCCCAGGATAGGGGGTGGTTGCCAGAGGAATTACCAGTGACCAGCAGGTTACACCTTTCAGCCCCACCCCCTGGACCCCCAAAGAGGGGAGAGGCTGAATACCGAGTCCATCACCAGTGGCCATGGGCATGCCTGCGCAATGGCACCTCCAGAAACGCCCGACACAGCAGGGTTTGGAGAGCTTTCAGCTGGTGAACACAACATGTGCCAGGAAGATAACACACCCCAAGCGCCTGTGCTTGGAACTCTCCCAGACCTCTTCCTGTGCACCTCTTTCTGGCCATTCACTTCTGTTATCCTTTACAAGAGGCCCAGAGCACGGAATTTTGTGCACTGGTAGGGTCCCTAGTGGCTGCCGGCAGGGTACTCCCTCCCTTCCCCCGGTTGCCTGCTGCTGCCGCTGCCACCAACCGGAGCCTTCCCCCCTTTCCCCAGCCCACCCGCCCCCTGGTCGAACTCCCGGAAGAACTCCTGGTCGAGGGACAATTTGCATACTAGCTTTTATCATCCTATATAATAAACGGGTAATATGCAAATTGACCTAACAGCAGAACAGTTGCTATGATGCACACTGACCACCAGGGGGCAATCAATGCAGGAGCTGCCCCCTGGTGGTCACTGCGCTGGGGGGCGGGGGGAGGGGGCAGGCCTAAGTTGTCAGCTAGACATCCCCCGAGGACTTCCGGACTGCTAAAGGGCACAGGCATGGCTGATGGGGATCCCCCCACCCCAGTGCACGAATGTCATGCACCGGGCCTCTAGTACAGGATAATAAACTGGTAATAGGAAATAAAGAGTTACCCTAAGTTCTATGAGCTGTTACAGCAAATTCAAACCTGAGGAGGGGGTTGTGGGGACCCTGATTTGTGGCCAACTCAGAAGTGTGAGTAACCTGGGAACGGATTACTTGAGATTGGTGTCTGAAGTTGGGGATAGTCTGTAAGACCGAGCCCTTAACCTCTGGGACTGTACAAACCCTAGGTGTTAGTTTCAGAACTGAATTAAATTGTTGGTGTCTGTATGGAAGTGGAGAATTACTTGGTGTGGAAAACCCATACGTTTGGTGTCAGAAGTATTCAGAACAGAGAACAGATCATAGTGGATGGTAATAAACAGGTCATAACAGCAGATTCTTCTCTAGACCCTTGGTCAACTGCACTCAAATATGGAAATGTTATTTAAGAAAGTTTTTCTTGGCCCTGACCGGGGAGAACCAAGATGGCAGCATAGGTTAACGCCGGAGTTTGCTGCCTCGAACAACCACTTCAAAAGTGAAACTAAAAGACCGAACAGACATCACCCAGAACCACAGGAACGCTGGCTGAGTGGAAGTCCTACAACTAGGAGGAAAGAGCAACGCATACCAACACTCAGAGGAGGTGCAGTGCTGAAGTCAAATTCTGAGGTGCGGAGTGCGCGGAGCGGGCTGGTGGCTGAGGGCGCGGCTGGCGTTTTCAATCGGGAGGGAGTCGCAGACTCTGAGCTCCAGATCCGGGCAAGTCTTTAGGGACCCAGACTCAAACGGGAGAAGCGGGACTGTCTGGCTTTGGTCGGAGCGAGTGCAGCTTTCTCTCTGAGGTTTGCAGCGGTTGCTGGGACTCAGAGTGGCAGAGCCCCTGGGGACAGGACTGAGAGCAGCCATAACTGCTCTCTCCGGCCCACCCTGTTGATCCCGTGCGACCCACCTGCCCCACCTTTGCCGGATAGCCTCAGGCAAATGCCAGATTAGCACCTTCCTAGAGGACAGAAGTTCTCTCACTGCAGACACAGCTGATTCTCACAGCCACTTGGCCTGGAGGTCACATCCCCCCTAGTATTAGCTACAACAATCAAGGCTTAACTACAAGACTGCGCATAAAGACCACTAGGGGGTGCACCAAGAAAGCATAACAAAATGCGGAGACAAAGAAACAGGACAAAATTGTCAATGGAAGATATAGAGTTCAGAACCACACTTTTAAGGTCTCTCAAGAACTGTCTAGAAGCCGCCGATAAACTTAATGAGATCCTCAAGAAATCTAATGAGACCCTCGATGTTGTGATAAAGAACCAACTAGAAATTAAGCATACACTGACTGAAATAAAGAATACTATACAGACTCCCAACAGCAGACCAGAGGAGCACAAGAATCAAGTCAAAGATTTGAAATGCGAAGAAGCAAAAAACACCCAACCAGAAAAGCAAAATGAAAAAAGAATCCGAAAATACGAAGATAGTGTAGGGAGCCTCTGGGACAGCTTCAAGCATACCAACATCAGAATTATAGGGGTGCCAGAAGATGAGAGAGAGCAAGATATTGAAAACCTATTTGAAGAAATAATGACAGAAAACTTTCCCTACCTGGTGAAAGAAATAGACTTACAGGTCCAAGAAGCGCAGAGAACCCCAAACAAAAGGAATCCAAAGAGGACCACACCAAGACACATCATAATTAAAATGCCAAGAGCAAAAGACAAAGAGAGAATCTTAAAAGCAGCAAGAGAAAGAAACTCAGTTACCTACAAGGGAATAACCAAATCAGACTGTCAGCTGATTTCTCAACAGAAACTCTGCAGGCCAGAAGGGAGTGGCAAGAAATATTCAAACTGATGAATACCAAGAACCTACAACCAAGATTACTTAATCCAGCAAAGCTATCATTCAGAACTGAAGGTCAGATAAAGAGCTTCACAGATAAGGAAAAGCTAAAGGAGTTCATCACCACCAAACCAGTATTATATGAAATGCTGAAAGGTATCCTTTAAGAAGAGGAAGAGGAAGAAAAAGGTAAAGATACAAATTATGAACAACAAATATGCATCTATCAACAAGTGAATCTAAGAATCAAGTGAATAAATAATCTGATGAACAGAATGAACTGGTGATTATAATAGAATCAGGGACATAGAAAGGGAATGGACTGACTATTCTTGGGGGGGAAAGGGGTGTGCGGGATGCGGGAAGAGACTGGACAAAAATCGTGCACCTATGGATGAGGATAGTGGGTGGGGAGTGAGGGCGGAGGGTGGGGTGGGAACTGGGAGGAGGGGAGTTATGGGGGGGAAAAAGAGGAACAAATGTAATAACCTGAACAATAAAGATTTAATTAAAAAAAAAAAAGAAAGTAAGTTTTTCTTGGCCCTGACCGGTTTGGCTCAGTGGATAGAACGTCGGCCTGCGGACTGAAAGGTCCCAGGATGATTCCGGTCAAGGGCACATGCCCAGGTTGCGAGCTCAATTCCCAGTAGGGGTTGTGCAGGAGGCAGCCGATCCATGATTCTCTCTCATCATTAATGTTTCTATCTCTCTCTCCCTTCCTCTATATCAATAAAAATATATTTAAAACCAACAAAAACAAAAGCAGCCTGAAAGCTGTTCTTTATATAAAATTCTGCATTTTCATTTCTCCCCCACTCCAGTCTAATCCTTCCCTAGGAGAGCTCCCCAGTGGCACATTCCTCGACAGCTCAGGAAATAAGGAAATTCTGGTCTCAAACTGAATTTTTGCCATAGAGGTGAATGTCCTCCTCCCGGCTCCCACAGAGCACGGCGCATTTGCATAGCCCTACTCCCGGCAGTGCTTCTTGCTGCCAGGAGGGGGCAAAGGATGCCGAGAAAAACGCCTGGAAGCAGCTTGCAATCTCCAAGAGCGATTTTCAACCTTTTCCATCTCATGGCACACGTAAACTAATTGCTAAAATCCTGCGGCACACCAAAAAATATATATTTTTGCTGATCTGACAAAAAAATACGTATAATTTTGATTCATTTACACTAGACGGCTATTGTCATGCTGGCTGTTGTCATTTTTTTTAAATGTGTTTTTATTGATCTCAGAGAGAGGGAGATAGAAACATCAATGATGAGAATCATTGATCAGCTGCTTCCTGCGTGCCCCCGAACTGGGAATCCAGGCATGTGTCCTAACCTAGAATCAAACCGTCACCTTCTGATTCATGGGTCGGTGCTCAACTACTGAGCCACACCAGCCGGGCTTGGCATATTACTCATTTGTTTGTTTCTCTGTGTCTACCCACCAGAATATAAACTCCAAGGACGCATAAAGGTACTGTCTGCTTTGTTCCCTGTTTTATCTCCTGGGCTTAGCAGGTGCTCAACAAATACTGGTAGAATAAATGTTAAATGAAAGTCACCTATCATCTCCAACTGCCAAGAACACTGGTTTTCGTTGGCACTTATTCCCTTCACCCCCTTTAGAGCTTACAAAAAGAGCATCCTGTGTTTGACACTCCCCCTTTACATTCCCCCTTTTCTAGTGGATTCTATGTCACTACACAAGAGGCTGCAAACTCAGTCCTAACCACCTTTGGCCCATAGACATATTTTGATTGGCTCACAGAATATGCTTTAAAAAAAACGGACGTTGTCCCTAGCTGGTTTGGCTCAGTGGATAGAGCACTGGTCCTCGAACTGAAAGGTCCCAGGTTCCATTCCAGTCAAGGGCACAAGCCCGCACTGTGGGCTCGATTCCCAGTGGGGGACTTGCAGGAGGCAGCCAATCCATGATTCTCTCTCATCATGGATGTTTCTATTTCTCTCTCCCTCTCCCTTCCTCTCTGAAATCAATAAAAATATATTTTAAAAATTAATTAATTAAAAAATGGGCGTTAGGTGTTTACCACAAACGACTTAAGTTAGTACTAGCCAGTTTGGCTCAGTGGATAGAGTGTTGGCCTGTGGACTGAAGGATCCCAGGTTCATTCTGGTCAAGGGCCCAGGCCCCAGTTGTGGGCTCGATCCCCAGTAGGGGGCGTGCAGGAGGCAGCCGAGATCAATGATTCTGTCATCATTGATGTTTCTATCTCTCTCCCTCTTCCTTCCTCTCTGAAATAAATAAAAATATTTTTTTTTAAAAAAAGAAACACTTTTTTTTTAAAAAATGGAAGTTAGAAATCAACACTTAAAATAGGCAAATATACAATGTTGGATCTCTCGAACCTCTTGGTCATATTTTTTTGGAGACCACTCAAGCAGGGCAACAATCAGCTGGAGCTAAGAAAGGGCCGCTAAGCTCTCCAGGGTCCCCACCCAGTTCATGTCGCTCATCTGCATTCCTGACATTCCTGTAGGGGTGAGTTGGAGGGAGACCCTGACTTAAATCCTCTCCTTTGTGTTTCCACTGCCATTTCACTTGTTCATACAGAATCCACTTACCTGCAGCCTAAACTAGAGACAATCTAATTAATGTCCCTGCCTCCATCTTATTCCTCAATTTGTCATCACCACCTGCTCAAAAACTTCCATGGGCTTTTTTCTTCTTCTTCCTATCTATAGTTTAATGATTTGGCTTTGCAATCCAGGCCCTCCTCCCCTGGCTTTCCCCGGAAAATCTTTCCCAGTTTTATATTCTACTATTCCCTTCCGCCCACATTTCATGAATTCTATCCATATACTTTTCTTCCCTTTTCCAGCTCCTCCAAGTCTGTGTTCAAACTGTTTCTTTAATTTCCTCCCGGGTCGGTCTCTCTACCCTTCAAGATTCAGACACTCCACTCCATAGAGCATTTCCAATCTCCATTCCCACATACAGCCTCCCGAGCCCTGTCCGCCTACCCTGGGACTTCTGGATTTCCCATACATTTCCTGCTCCATGGTCTTGAACAAAGCACTTCATGGTTATTGAGCAAATGAATTCATTCGTCCATAATAACTTTGCTCAAACTGGAATTCTCCCAATATTCTGTACACTGTCACTTGTTCTATCATCCTGGGACACATGGGGACCACATTGCCCCTAAAGAAGTGAAAATGGGATCTGGGTAGAGGAAGGGGAGGAGGAAAATCTCAGATCCTGAAAAGGTTTCTGGCCCTCCAAAAGGCCACAGCACAAGGGCAGATACAGTGTGTCAGTGGTATTAGTTTCATGGGGCCCTCGCTGGTTTGGCTCAGTGGATAGAGCATCAGCCTGTGGACTGAGCAGCGGTCCCCAACCGGTGGTCTGCGGACCACTGGTGGTCCCTGAGGTCCCGAAAGGTTGGCGACTGCTGGACTGAAGGGTCTCCGGTTCGAGTCCAGTCAAGGGCACATACCCGGGTTGTAGGCTTGATCCCCAGTAGGGGGCGTGCAGGAGGCAGCCGATCCATGATTCTCCCTCATCATTGGTGTTTCTATCTCTCTCTCCCTTCCTCAATTATATATATATATATTTAAAAGAAATTTTTATGGGGAGGGGGGATTAGAAGGGAAAATGTCTTTTTAAGGAGTCTGTGGAGAGAGACTAATGAGGGAAGCTTGAGAAATAGTACCCAATCATTCCATTTGTTTCCTGGGTATCTGATTGGTCCCCCGCTACCTGGATGACGGCAGTCCAGCATGGATGTCCAAAGCAGGTCTGCAATCAGGCGGCCTGGATTGGCACCTTGGCGCTCTATTTCTCAGTGGGATAACACCATGCAAGTCCGCTAACCGCTCTGGATCTCGGGTTCCCCATCTATAACCTTATCTCAGTCCTTCTCCCTGGGGCTGGATAGGAAGTGAGGTCGTGCAGCAGAGCACATGCCAAGAGCTTTTGCATGCTTATAAAACGCGCACGGACGGTCGGTGTTCGCGGCAGGTCTCAGTGACGGGTCTCCAGGTGGCGGGAACCACCCGGTCACCCGGCGGGAGCTACAGGGGCCCCTCCCCGGTAACAGGCGGACCCGGGGACCTGGGAGGACTCCTCAATTCATGCAGTGTGCTTGAAACGTGCTCCCAACGCGAGCCGAGCCACAAGTCCAGATCGTAGCAGAACCGGACCGGGCCAGAAAGACCAGACCCTGTCCGCAGACTCGCCCGGATTCACTCCCGAAACGGCGCTATGCAGGGACCTGCAGTACCTGAGTCGCCTCCCGCGCCGGCACCCTGCGCACCAGGCCCGGCCGAGGGCTCCGGAGGTTCGGGATCCATGGAGGTGGGCCCTGCACACGGGTTTAGGGTGCGGGGGGTCAAGGGGAGCTCAGGGAAGGGTTTGGGGGTGGGCGGCTCTGACCCGGACGCAGCGACAAGGCGCGGCCCCCGGCCTCACGGCTCCAGTCCCACCGGAAGGCGGCGGTACAGACCGCGCCGCGGCGCCCGAGGCGCGCCTGCGCGCTGCCCTAAGGCGCATGCGCGACTTTTCGCGCCGCTGGGGGCGCGCGCTCGCGTCCTCTTTGTCTGGAAATCTCTACCCACAACTCCCCAGGCCCGCACGCGCTCTCCCCGTGCGCGTGCGCCCGCCGCAGCCCCGCCCTCCAGTCCCGTGGGCCTCTGCGAGAGGGTATTTAAGTGCCTCGCTGAGGCTTTTGGGTCTTGTCTTTTCTCTGTTGCTCTGGTGAGTGTTCTCTGTGCGTCCGGGAGGCATGCCCGCGTGAGCATGGCGGGCCTTAGGCCGTCTTCTGTGTTATGTCTGTTTTGGGGGGCGGGAGGGCAAATGGAGCGACTTGGCCATGGCCTCCAGGCCTCGAAGCTACCGCAGGGCTTCGTGAAGGACAAAATGGCGATGGCGGGCGGTGCCGGCGGCCTTCTCTGTGATGAGCACCTTTCACAGACCTGTACCGAGTCCCGTGAGGATAAGACACTCTGAGACGGGCCTTGCACCCCCGGTGCAGTGGGCGCTCCGGAGGCCACAGCGTTGGGCAGTATGCAATATCGACCTAATGTCCTCCTTGTCTGCAGGGTTCGGGCGCACGTATGGACGCTACAGGACCCGGGACATCCCTCTTGTTGGAGTAAGTGCTGAAGGCCGCCCTTCACGGCGATTCCTCCGCTGCTGCGTGCATGCGAGTCCTGTGCGGTGTGCTACGGGGATGATAAAAACCGAACTCTCTCTTTCTGATGGATTGGTGGAGAAGTGTATACATTCTGAGTAGCACCATCCGCAGCAAAAGTTGGGCTGTATTTTCATGCCTGGGGTCTGTTTAGCTCAGAAGTGTTAGGGCACGCGCACAAAACGAGGCTGCAAGGCATGAAGCCTTAGTGAAGGGTGCTCTTCGCTGTTTTCCAGGTATGGTTCCGACCCAGAGAGCTCGTACCGGTTGGAGGATGGGACCAGACCTATCCCCGTGCAGATCAGTCCTTGCAGCGGGGCTCCGGTGGGTACACAGGATTATGCCATTATGGGTAGGGGCGCAGTGTGCGGATGGGTGTCCCCTTGGGCTGGCCACTCCGTGATGAACATACAACGACAAGCATATGACTGAACTTACAAGTGATGTCATCTAAGCACTGAGAAGTGGGCCAAGAGTATTCACGGGCTTTGAATGGCTGTTACTGGGTATATGTATTGTATGTAATGCCTCCTCTTTCTGTCTGTAGCAGCTCATCTGTCCTGATGGATTCAGCTGCCCCCGAGGGTGATCACAGGTAATTGTCTAAATGGGGCATTGAGATGTTCTCTCTCCAGTGTCCCCCACAACCAGGAGAGCAAATGGTCCTTCCTGCTGGTTTCTCCTGGAATGATTGTGCTGGGGAGGGAGAGAACACGCCGGTGGTACATCTGGTTCTTGAGGGTGTGATATTCCCCCTCACCCACACATCACTGTCAGATGATTTGAATTGTTACACTGATGCTCTGTGAGGTACAACAGGTAATAGCATGTTAGAGTTCTGATGGCAGTTTCTGTTCAATGATGAAATCTTACTCCATTCTAACATTTTTAGTAATAATTGACTCTTCATTTATAGGTTGTCCTGATGATGATCTATTCACCTATCTAAATGGTAAGTAGCTTCTTCCAATACTCCAATCTTGTGGTAAACTAACACGTGAACCCATTATCCAGTGAATAACTTGGCAATGTGTTTTGTTTTTGTCACCAGCGCCTTAATTGACCCATTTAGCTTTCTGGTTTCTCGTTGCTTATAGTGACATTTCTTGATCTCTTGCCTCCTAGGTCACCATTGATCTGCCCAGGGTTGAACACGTGGAAAGAGGTGGCAGTGGTGAGTGTGTGTAACTGTTGTAACTTGCTGCAGAGTCCGGTGCCAGTGAGGAGAGCAGACATCCTGTCTTACCCCAGTACTAAGCCCCAGAGCCAGTAATGGTGAACCCACTGGGGCTCCCTGGGAGAGAGGGTGAGAACCTGTTCCATAAGGAACTGTCTGAGGTACAACAGAGAGACAGCGTTGCTTAGTTTTTCTTGGTCCTGCCTGTTAACCACAGCTAGAATCACTGCGGCTGTTTTAGGTCTTTTGCTAATTGTGTGATCTCATTCAGGAGCAGCTGGGCGCTGTATACTCCTGAGAAACCACCAGAGTTAAAAGGTGAGTTGATTGTCAGGCTTATGCCACCAAGTCGTCAGTTTCTATGATGAATCGAACTAGCTCACTATGACTTACATAATGAAAACATTTGAACACCTGAGAAACTGGAGAAGATGGTGGTGGCGGGGATACCAAGTTGGCATTTTCATTGACCACAGCCTTGTCTTTCTAGGTGCTGGTAACAGTGACCTGCTTTGCTTGTCTGCTCAAAGGTGAGTGGTTTCCATATGTGCAACATGCCGGGTAGAGAATGCCCTTGAGGCCTGTATATATGATGACTGACATGGAATCTCGTTCGGCTGATGACTTGCTGTTGAGACTCGGAAATCTGATTTTCTAGGAACTGGCTGAAGCCTGCGTTTAATGCAGGAAGTGCATGCTGCTGACTCTGTCTTGTTTGTTTCAGGTCCAGCACCTCCTGGGGCCCAGGAATGATTTGAGGTAAGCCTCTTTGTAATCTCAATCTGGCTGCTGTATAAAATGTGCCAGTTTCGCACTTTGGGATCCCTCACCAGTGATGAGTTTATACCGCCCCAGTCTGATCACTGTGACTGAAAGGTATTTTCTGAGCTGTGAGCTTGCCTTGGAATGAAAAGTGACCCTGGGAAGTTGATTGAGTAGGCAGTACAGCTAATAGGACATTCTTTGGACCATCTCGTTTCTGAAAAGTGTGTTTTGAAACCTATGCAGCCTATACAGGTGTGCCTAGGGCTGGTTGACTGAGTTCCCATTCATTCTTTTGCAGGGGAAGTGTAATCTGTATTTCTGCTCAACTTCAGTCTGAAGTTTGAGGTGAGTAATTCAAAGGTTAAGTGCAAGCCAAGCTACAATTTCCCAGTGAGGAAACCTTCACATGTCTTACCTCCTGTCCTTGTCCCAGAGCCTGTAAAGGTGAACCCACTGGGGCTGGCTGGGGGAGAAGAGGAAAGTTTGTTCCAGAAGGAACTGTCTGAGGGATCACAAGGATTTCTAAACATGGGAAAGGGAAGAATAACTCAATTGTTCAAAAAAATCGTATTTTTTCTTTTTTCAGGTCTAAAGAAAGAACAAAACATGTATAATGGTAGGTATCTTCCCACTTTCGGGTATATAACCATTTGTACACCCTAAGCAACCTTTTTTAATGCCAGTTAACTAATCAATGTTCAAAGTTACTGACAAACATAAAACCTAGGGGTGTAATTGGGTTAAAGGTTGGCACCTTGTAAGCTCACAGTGCATATTCTTTCCCATCCAATCAACTCACTTTTTTTCCCCCTACAGGAATCCAACTCTTTGAAGACGAGAATTTTCAAGCAATTTCTTGTATAATCTGGCTGTTCAAATTTTCAAATAATCATTTCCATCCTTAAAAATAAAGGCTCTTTTTATCCTTCACTCTGGTTGTGTTTGAGTGGATCTAGTTGTTTGCCTAAATAGGGTAAACTTCTAGGGCATCTGGGAGGGGGGTGCTCCGGTTAACGATTGTTGAACGAATAATAGTTGGCATTAAACATTCATCTTGATCTCCATATGCCATTATATCTGAGTATATGCAAATGACTACTTAAGCTAGTCTCATCCAAATGGGTTGCCTTGTATCCACATACCCAATGTTTTCAAGTCTTTATCTGGTCCTGGGCAAGCTGGCTTCGGCTTTAGGTAGTGGCACACTGCATGGGTAGGGTATATGTGTGTGGTTAAGTCTGATTCTGAGCCTTTTAAAGCAGTTACCTAGTTTTCCAATCCCAGAGGGTCAAATCAGCATGGTTAACATGCACACGGGGCCCACACCTCACTGGACCCTTGCGGTGCAAGTTGTCAGATAGTGTCGGTCCTTATATTACTACACAGAATGGGTATGAATTCAAGGATTGCCACCTGTTTGGGGGGTTCTGCATATGTGAATTTTAGGGTAAAGTATCTTCCCAGTATTCCCTCTGCCCTGGAGTATTGTTTCCAGGATCCTCATGGGCACCGAAGCTCAAGGACGCTCAGGACCCTTGTAAAATCTGGGTTCAATTGGAGGGAGGGTCAGCCTGCTCCACCCAGAATTCACTTGAGAGCCAGTGATGGTACCCACTTCCTGGGAGTTCGTGGTGTAAGTGTGAAAAAAACCATCTGCAATTAGTTCCTGTGTGGAACCTGCAGATAACGAAGGGCCAACTATGCATTTTGTGTCAGAACTGTTGCGGCCAAAACTCAGTCCCTAATCGCAGAACTCAGTCCCTGGTCAGACGCCATATGTTGCGGGCAAAGGTAAACTGAGTGGGGGGGTGAAAGGATTAAGGAAAGATAAGAGAATGAAAGCTGGGTCTCGGTGGGACACTGCTGCTCCCTGATGAGACAGCTCCAGCGCCAAGCCGTGTCTTTATTTTACAGCAGATGCCACGAGGCAAAGCAGGGGCGTGATCACGTTTACAGCATTCTCGTGAGTCTCAACCCTACTCAACTACATGCACCCGAGCTCTATCACAAGGCACGTGGGGCCACGTGTTCAGACCATAGGTTGAAGCTTACAGCTATAGCCTTTGGCTATGATTGTGTTGGGAGGGCCCTGTCCTCCAGCTGGGATTTGCACGTGGCAGTGAGAGGACCCTGTCCTTTCATTAGTCCAGGCTTGAACCTGGCCAAAGCACTGTAGCCGCGCCCCATATCTCCCCCTTTGCCTTTGTTTTTAAACACACCTATTTACGTTATCCAAAAAACTCTAAACAGATTATTCAGCAGCATCAAAATATCACAGCAAATTTCTGGCTATTAACAAAACTATAGACAGCAATGTTAACAAGAGAACAAAACTCTGGCTAATAACAAAGCAATACCAGTGCAAAACCAAACTACAAACATGTTAACGTTTTCAGGATATCTTACTCCAAGTCCTTAGATTTAGCTCCTCAAGATTTTACAGAAAACTGGCAGTTCACCACTAGCATAGCTCCCACCTGCTTTTCTGACATCTGCTTGGCCTCAGTCGCCATCTTCTTCAGCTGACTCCATGCTGATACCTCGGCGAGGCAAAGATGTCGTTGATGCAAAACCAGTCCCCTGGGTCAGGCTGTTCGGAAGGTTGACCTCGGCACTGAGTCCGCATCAGTCCCAGTCACATCAGCCCTGTCCACGCCGGTGGAAGTTCTGGTTCTTTATCCGCTGCTGCCTGGAAACGAGCAGCCCTCGGGAGCTGGAGACCTCCAACTCGGAGTCTGGCGTCTCACACAGACCCGCAGTCCCAGGGAGCTATCTGGTCGCACAAGCAAAGATAACCAAAGCCCAGAAACAATGCAACTGCGGCAAGAGCTTACAATCTAGGTCTAAAACAAAAATTACTTCCTTAAACATAAACCGCCACAGCCATCTGCTGCTTTACAGTGGCTTAAACAAAACCTGGGAGATTTCTACCTTATTTTATATCTTCCTATTCACTTATTTTCTACCGCTTATTTCTACAGCTTATTTCTACCACTTATTTCTACTTATTTCTACAGCTTATTTTTACTGCTTATTTTCTACTTATTTCTCTATTTCTACCACTTATTTCTACCTATTTCTCTATTTCTACAGCTTATTTCTACTTATTTCTCTATTTTTACAGCTTATTTCTACCACTTATTTCTACATTCCTACAGCTTATTTCTAACACTTATTTCTACCACTTATTTCTACTTATTTCTCTATTTCTACCTATTTCTCTATTTCTACAGCTTATTTCTACTTATTTTTTGCTTATTTCTCTACCTCTAACTATGAACTATAGGTCGGCTTGCAACCCGTGCTTATTTTTACATTTCTACAACTTATTTCTACTTATTTTCTACTTCTTATTTCTATATTCCTACAACTTATTTCCTACTCTATTTCTACGGCTTATTTTCTACTGCTTACTTTCTACAGCTTATTTCTACCACTTCTTATTTCTACCTTAGGAATTTAAAAATGCCTACTTTAAAAATGCTTCAATTAAGCATATCCCCATGTTTTACACCGAGCTAATGTTACCACACTTCGGTTCCCTACCATATTTTGTTTTTTGGCCTTCTTACTTTTGCTTTTTAAGCTTAACTTCTTATTTTCTAACTTTTGTTTTTTAAGCTTACTCTCTGCACACGCCTTGAAGCCTCCTTTCACCGGACCACTTGTTAAATTCCCCCGAACTCAGACCCTGGTCGGGCGCCACATAAAGAGGCAAGTTAATGCTTTTTGTTCATTAAGTGGCAGCCATTCGGATTTGAGAGTTGTCAACAGGAAGAGAAGGAGAGGGGTGGTCCTGATAAGACCCACACCAGGACCCTGGGGGCGGTGGGTAGTGGGCGGTGCACCAGCATTTAAAGATGGGGAGCAGCAGAAGGGAAGCCCAGAAAGGCCCTGCAACCATGGGAGGCCTGCAGAGTGGGGAAGTGGCAACCGGGAGAACCCACACGAACACCTGGTGAAGGGTGGGTCAAGGCAACAAAGGTCACAACAGACAAAATGACTGCAAGCAGGTGTGTGGAGCTTTAGCTACAGAATGGTCGCTAGTGCGTGCATTACCTCAACGGGGGGAGACAAGGAAAAGGTGAGCGAATTACCCATTATCACAACTGCAGGGGAGGGTCAGTTGTCCACATTGCAGGGGTGTGGCCATTAGACCAGGCTACTGTCACTCTAACGCAGGTCTGGGGGATGCAGCAAGGAGGTGATGGAGCCAAAGATAATGACGCTTTCCTCAAACGACTTTCACCATTTGGCAAATAAGGAATTCAAATTAAAGCCCAAGTTAACGGCTACTTGGGCTAAGAAATGAAAAAACATGAGACGGATTATACGGAGCAATGGTGAAAAGCGCCAGAGCGGCTGAGGCCTGGCTGCTCACAGTCCCGTACACTGACTACGGCATCTCTAGCCTGGACCTCCGCCCTGGCACCCAACTGCCCCTTGACCTCCCCACCAGGTGTCCGATTCAGACCCTTGATTTCCCTGGTCTGTCCATGTCTGCTCCCCCAGCCTCCCCACTTCAGGTAGGTGGTAAGAGCACCAACACGTTCTCTGTCCCAAACCTAGCAATGCGCTAACCCAGAGCCACGGCCTCACTCCTGCCTTTGGGTTACACTGTAAGAGGCGGAGACAGCCAGCAGGTAAGATTATTTGAGCTAGCACAGCGGCTCTCACCCAGGGGTGATTCTGCCCCAGGGACAGTTACCGATGTCGGGGGACATTTTTGGTTGTCCCCACTTGGAGTGTGTGGGGTAAACTCCTGGCATCTTAGTAGGTAGAGACCACGGATGCTGCTAAACACCCTGCAATGCACTAGACAGACAGCTGCCTCTCTTCCACTCTGCGAACAACGAATGATCCAGCCTAAAACGTCAATAGTGCTGTTTTAGACACCCTGAGGTATGTGATAAATGCCAACAAAGAACAGTGCCCCGGCCGGTGTGCTCAGTGGTTACAGCGTCAGCCCACGCACCAAAGGACCTCAGGTTTGATTCCCAAAGGCACACACCTGGGTTGCAGGTTAGATTGCCCCGTCAGGGTGCGTGTGGGAAGGAGGTAACCAATTTTTGTGTCTCTCTCACTTGATGTTTCTCTTTCTCTCCCTCTCTCTCAAAAAAGTCAATGAAAACACATCCTCAGGTGAGGATTTTTTAAAATAGCGTTAACGGCAGTCTCTGCCATAATGCATTCTCAAAGCCTTAACCACATCTACACAGGAACTCTTTCCATGTAAGATCACACATTCAGAGGTTCTAAGAATTAGAACATAGGCACATTTGTGGGGGCATCATTCTACATACCACACCCCCTTAATGCAGTCCCTCCCCGGAGGCCCTGGGTTTACGCTTCTGTTTATTAACATCGAGGACACGGTGCTGAGACCCTGACCTTGTTCTCTAAATCATGGCTTTTCAGAAAGCTTGCCAGTTGAAATTACAATAGTGAGAATGGAATGACCTACTCTTGCCTGAAGGATCTCAGCCATGCCTGTACCTTTGACACAGAGCCGAGGCCTCTACTTTCCAAGGAAACAGGACCTCAGTCAGGTCAATAAAATATACTTAAAAAAAAAAAAAAGAATGTATACTAATAAAAGGGTAATATGCTAAGTAGACCGGGAGACCTTCCGGACATCCTTCTGGACAAAGCCATGGTGGCGGGGCAGAGGCAGTTAGGGGCAATCAGGCCAGCGGGGGGAGAGGACAGTTGAGGGTGATCAGGCCAGCAGGGGGGGCAGTTGTGGGTGAGAAGGCCAGTGGGGAGGGCAGTTGGGGGCAACCAGGCTGGCAGGCAGAGTGGTTAGGGGTGATCATGCAGACAGGCATGCAGGCAGGTGAATGGTTAGGAGCCAGTGGTCCAGGATTGCAAGGGGAATGTCCCCCAAGGGGTCCCAGATTGGAGAGGGTGCAGTCCCGACTGAGGGACACCCCCACCCCACCCCCGTGCATGAATTTCATGCACCAGGCCACTCGTCCTCCTATCTAATAACAAACATGGTAATTGACCGTACCTTTGCTACACCTCCCATTGGCTAATCAGCATGATATGCAAATTAACCACCAACAAAGATGGCGACTAAGTTGCATAATGCAGGCAGGGGGGGCCAGCACAGCTGCCATCCAGCCCCTGTGCGGCCTAAGCCCCGCCCCCAGCCCAGACCCCCCTCTGCGGCCCTGGGCTGCAGGGACTTGGCAGCACGATCAGCCGAGGAAGCCCTATTCTTGCAGGAATCCTCCTGCAACGGGCTTCTAGTCCTATATAATTAAACCCTAACATGCAAATCAACCAAACAGTGGAATGACCACCAGGGGGCAGACGCTCAACCCAGGAGCCAGAAGCTAGGCTGAGACTGGCAAGCCCGGAGGTACTGGTGGAGCCTCTCCCATCTCCGCTGCAGGGGGCGGTAAGGAGCAAGGGGTCCCAGACTGCGAGAGGGTGCAGGCGGGACTGAGGAACTCCCCTCCCCCCCACCTCCCACTGCAATGCACAGGGCCTCTAGTCCCTTCATAAAGCCATTTGAGCCTATAAAAGAATTGCTCATTTAAATTTGACCTACACCGGCTCCACCCCCTCTCCCAGGGCTGGATCCTGGGTGCTGGAATCAGGAACCTCTGAAAGGCCCTGTTGCCCCACGGGGTGGATGTGACAGGTCAGGGAGAACTCAGTGCGCCCTTCCCTGTGTCCTCACTTCTCAGACCACCGCCTCAGCGCCCTAGGATTTCCCCGTTTAACAGGGACCTGCGCCTCCTGGAGGAACTAAAGAGCAGGATCCCAACTCAGCAGTTTGGCCTCCAAGGTCTGGGCTCGGAACCGCCGCCTCTTCAAACGTGTCCCGCAGAGGGGGCCACCGCCACCCGCTACACCTTCAACCCACCGACGGAAACCCCGCCAGCCGCCCCCACGGGCCGCCAGCGAGCCATCGGGACGCGAGAATAACCCACAGTCCGGGAGAAGAGACCAAGAGGCACTGAAATGACGCCTTGTATGTGGACCAATCCCAAGATTGTTGCAAAGAGGAGGGGCGGGTTTATGCAAAACACACCCAGCAGGGAGCGCATGGGAAAAGCAGTAAAGAATTCTATTTTAAGTCTGTTTCCAAAAATCTGCCATTATTTTTAAGAAAGAATAATAAAAAAAACTGGGTGTAAGAAATATGACATACTGAAAACAATCTAATCGTTAGGCCATAAAAGTAACCACAGGTGATAAAGCTACAGTAACGGCAAGCCTGGCGCGGAGTCGGGGACGTCGGTATCGCTTCTCGGCCTTTTGGCTAAGATCAAGTGTAGTATCTGTTCTTATCAGTTTAATATCTGATACGTCCTCTATCCGAGGACAATATATTAAATGGATTTTTGGGATTAGGAGATGGAATAGGAGCTTGCTCCGTCCACTCCACGCATCGACCTGGTATTGCAGTACCTCCAGGAACGGTGCACCCCCCTCCGGGGAACATTGGTGGTTCAAAAAAAGACTTAACGTTTTGCCTCTGAAGCGATGGCTGCTCTGGCATAGTCAGCAAGCTTCCAGAAGGCTGGCTCTTCTCGTTCCGTTTTTCATTCTTTTTTTCCGCTTTCCGTTTGTTTTAAAGGGCAGACTTCCCGCAGGCCAGTGTGATTCAGGTGGTTCGAGTATCGCCCCCATTCAGAAGGCTAACTCAGTTCTAAAGGCCAGCTCCAGTTCTGCTCAAGGCACCAGCGACCCATGTTTCTCTTTCTCCCCCTTCCTCTAAAATCAATAAAAAATACATCCTCGGGTGAGTGTTTTCTATTTTTATAGGAAACGATGGAAATTTATTGAGAAACAAGCACAGATTCCCACGTGGGGAGGGCGAGGATTTTTTTAAAAAGCAGATTTCGCCTTGTCCAGTTTTGCTCAGCGGTTGGAGCATCTGGCCAGGGACTCAAGGGTCGTGAGTTCTATTTGGGGTCGGGGGCGCGTACCTGGGTTGCAGGTTAGATCCTCTCCCCGCACCCCCCCCCCCCCCCCCGCCCCACTGCGGGGGAGGAGTCGTCGTGCGGGAGGCAGCCAATCCATGTGTCTCTCTCCCATGGATGTTTTTCTCTCTCTGCCTCCCTTTCACTCCCTTATCAAAGCAATGGAAGAAATGTCTTCGGATAAGGATTTTAAAAAATAAAAATAAAGGCAGATGTCTAGGTCTAATCCTAACAGCCTTAAAAACCCAGACGTGTCCCCCGACTTTACAATGAGGAAGACCGCACCAATGAGGAATGGATGGATGCCTCGCCAAATAAATAAATAAGTAAGTAAGTAAATAAATAAATAAATAAAAATAGTTATAGGATTATAGGGAAAGATGGAATTTGTTCTGATAGGCTCAATACAGAGTAGAACTGTGTGCAAAGACGTCAACATCGGGTCCGGGCTGTGAAGTGTGTACCCAGGGCGCCGTTTCCTTGGTAACAATACAAAAGTAAAGGTGGAACGTTATGCTCAGAATTCCTGTCGGCAGCTCTGCAGCTGCACTGATAAGGCTGCTCTTCCGTGGAAGACAATCTGCCAGGCAAGAGGGGGATGCGTTCTTCTTACTGATATAATTTCAAACAGCAAAGTTTCTGAGCGTCTATGATTTCAGAGAAGAAGACTATTTCTCAGTAAGAAAACAATCACGCAAAGAAAGGGGCCGTTATGACATTGCAGCTGGTCCTTGGAGGAGTGCTGTTTCTATTAACTTGCCGATGTTTACTCTGAACTAGTTTTTGCCATCACCAAACCTCAATGTGAGGGAATAAAAATGACGTCCTATCTCCATTTCCCAAAACACAGATCTGTTTTAGGGTCGTCGGTTTCATTGCCCCCGTCTTTCTTTGTTTTGTGTCTTTTATACTCAAGTTAGAAACCAAGCGTCTATTACAATAGTGACTGGAATCGCGTAGGCAGCAGAAAAAAACATGCCACGCTGCTGGGGGCAGGGAGGCGGCTGGGGCGGGCTCGCCCGGCATCGCGGTCCGCTTAGGATGAGATCCGCTGCGAATGAAAACTTGGAGCAAGTTGCTCTTCAGATCCCCACAAATCTCTACCTTTTGACTTCGTATTGCAATACCGGAGGGAGCAGGCGGGCGGCGAATACTCTGCCAGCCCTTTAAACGCCCGGAAGCTGCGCTGCCCCGACGCCCCCACGCGGCGCGCGCTGATGACGCGCGCTGCGCCGGAAGTGCGGCTGTCGGCCCGCTCCGTGATGGCTGCCGCCGGGGCACGCTGGAACCATGTGTGGGTCGGAACCGAGACTGGGATCCTGAAAGGTGGGTGGCAGGACCCGGTGTCGGGGAGTGGGGGGCGGGGTCGCCCGCCCGCGACCGGGTGTGACTGATGCCCGCGTCCCGCAGGGGTGAACCTTCGGCGTAAACAGGCGGCCAACTTCACGGCGGCGGGACAGCCCCGGCGCGAGGAGGCGGTGAGCGCCCTGTGCTGGGGCGCGGGCGGGGAGACCCAGGTGAGCGGCCGGGGCCTGGCCGGGGCCGGGGGGCCGGCAGCCTCGCGGTCCTCGCCATCCCGCCCTCCATCCCTCCTGCCCTCCTCTGTCCGCAGATCCTGATGGGCTGTGCCGACCGGACAGTGAGGCACTTCAGCATCGAGGAGGGCAGATTCCGGGGCCAGAGGCACTGCCCCGGCGGGGAGGGCACGTTCCGAGGCCTCGCCCAGGCGGACGGGTAAGCCCGAGCCCCTCGCCGAACGGGTAGGGAGAGCGCACAGGCTCCCGTGGAACGGCCGAGGAATGGCCATCAGCCCTTAGGGGGCTCGGACCTGGCCTCGGAGACAGGGGCGTGTGTCCTGCCTTCTTGCGTTCATGCCTGTAACGAGCGTTTATTGAATGAACCCCTGCCGAGTGCCAGGCATTGCAGAATGCGAGGGCTGCAGGTAACCCAGACACGCACAGTACCTACTGTTACACCGTTTGCACCCCGAGGGATTTTCTCCTGATTCCATAACCTTTGGGTGACCCTGAGCAAGTCAGTTCATAGTGAGGATGCCTTTAGATGGGGACTGACAGCCACTCACAATGTGAGGAAGCTCCCAAAGGAAAGTTAGGAGGACAGTGCTGGCGGCTAGTGGCTGCCTCGCTTTCTTCCTAAATGAAGAGGAGGTTGCGGGCAGGCTGTGTGGGTTTGGTGGCTCTGATTCTGGCAGGTGAGGTCTAGGAGGCTGGGGGAGTGAGAAGCTTAAGGCAGGCCTTGAAGGATTGGTAAAATGTTGACAGTGGAGAGAGGCGGTTAAGGGCATTTTAGAAAGACGCTACTGCCTGGGCAGAGGCCAAGGATTGGTGTCGGGCCACAGGGTACCTTGCAGGGAAGATAAATTGCATTTGGGGGGGTGGACGCCGAGGAAGCGTTTTAACACGAGATGGGCAAGGTAGGGTGGGATTCATTGTAGAGGGCTGCACGTGCCATTTTTGTCTTGGAGGTGGTGGGGAGTTACTGGTTTTTGAGCAGCAGTGCTGTGGCCCAAGCTGTGAGCCTGTAGGGGTGTGGAGGATGAACTGGGGAGAGAGCAGTTGGGAGACTGTTGCCACAGCCCAGGCAGGCGATATAGACCCTGAACCAAGGTGGAGAGGGTGGGCAGTGTGAGAAAGCGCATAGGCTGGGGCTGGCAGCTTCTAGGGAGAGACTCGCTGGGGCTCCCTGGGAGGAGTACAGTGTGGGGGGGCCTGACAATGAGCACGTGGAGCCCGGACAGGGAACTGAAGCTGGTGTTTGACTTTGGCCAAACCCTAACTCCCGACCGGTGCCATTTCAGTCCCTTCAGAGTTACTGATCCTGGCCCCTGGTGACCAGAGAAAGGTTCAGAAAGACTGGCAGGGCCAGGTACCCCTAGATGTAGCTGTGGGTTACAGAGGCACTTTGCTTTGGAGTATCACAGACTTGATTTCTGGTTCTGACATTTGCTGAGTGGGCAAACCTTTTAATGGCTCAGAGCCTCCGTTTCTTCACTTATAAAACCTCATTCTATTAAGGAAATGAAATAATATACACTGAAACCAAAACCGTCCAGACGCACGTTACCTGGAGGCTTTCTGAGGAGGAGGGCTGGTGGGGGTCTAGTTTATGTGGGGGTGGGTTGACTGGGCTTAGAGAATATTTTCACACTTTTTTTTTTTTTTTTTTAACCCTGACTCTATCCTTCCTCTCCCTGCAGCACCCTCATCACGTGTGTGGATTCTGGGGTTCTCCGAGTCTGGGGTGACGACAAGGAGACCTCCTCTGACCCAGTGAGGCTCCCCTGCCCTGATCCTCGTGGTTGGGGAAGGTGGGAGCCAGGGTAGGAGTTGAATGAGGGCTTTAGGGGAGGAGGATTAGGGATCCAGGAATTGACTCTCATTTCCCCTCTCATCTCTCATTCTTTTCAGGTCCTGGAACTGAGGGTGGGCCCTGGGGTGTGTAGGATGTGCCAAGACCCAGTGCACCCCCACGTAGTTGCCACAGGTGGGAAGGAGAATGCTTTGAAGGTGTGGGACCTGCAGGGGTCTGAGGAGCCTGTGTTCAGAGCCAAGAACGTGAGTGACCTCGGACCCAGGGAGGCTGGGGCCGCTGACCATGCGTCAGAGACCAGATGGGCTTTCGGGGATGATGACGGAGGGCGACAGGAAGGGGCACACTAGCTCGCCACAGCCCTGTCCCCCATCGACCCGCTCCCCCAGGTACGGAATGACTGGCTTGACCTGCGAGTTCCCATCTGGGACCAGGACATACAGTTCCTCCCCGAGTCGCGGAAGCTCGTCACCTGTACAGGGTACCACCAGGTGAGGGACCACCCACCCTGACCTCCTGCCGGGCTTAAGCAGCCTCCTAAAGAGACAGCCCCGGCTGAGGCTCTGCCCGTCCTTTGTCACGACCATCCTTCCACCAGCCTCCCAAACCTGAGCTCTCAGAGGAGGGAGCACGCCTTTGTCCACTCAGCCCCGTAGCCTTCTCTTACTGTGTTCTGGGGTGGCGTTTCCTGAACTAGGACTCTTCATGTTCTTCCGCCTGGAAGAGAGGAGGGGGGCGGGGGAGGGAGCATTTCCTTCACAGTAGATTTACAGGGCGCAGGACCTGCGCTTGCCTCTCTGGCCGCAGCTCCTCAGCCCCATAGGAGCGCCCGGCTGGGGATCGTTACAGCCCTGACCCCGGCAGGACTGGGTCCCCGGGTTTGCTGTTGCCTTTGCCCTGCGTATTGAAGTCTGATCTTGGTGATCTGCTTTGCTGCACACACACTGAGGACTTCCTCTGTCCTCCCTTGTTCAGGCTAAACCTCTTGGCTTGAAATTCAGCATCCGCTGACAACTGGACTGACTTGCTTTCCCATTCCACCAAGATGGGAGTATGGGGGGATGGGATGGTCACACATGAAGACCAGGGAATGCTGCCACTTCCCCACCTGGGGGCTCACTCCCCTCTGCCCTGTTCATTTATGCTGCTAAGCTGTTCTCCCCCAACCCCAACCCCCCACAACACTCAGATGAGAAAGTTTCTCTGAGAGTGGATCATAAACAGGCAAGCAGTATATGAAGGAGGGTGTGAAGTGGGTGAAGATGTGGGGGTACAGGGTGAGGGTACCCTTGTGATAGTTAAGTCTTCTTCCAGGTCCGTGTCTATGATCCAGCCTCCCCCCAACGCCGGCCAGTCCTCGAGGCCACCTATGGCGAGTACCCGCTGACCGCTATGACTCTCACTCCCGGGGGCAAGTGAGTGTTTAGAGGGCAGGAGTGGGGTCAGGGCTTCAGGAGGCTCCTGCTGACCCCACCTGCCTCTGCTCTCCTCTCAGCTCGGTGATTGTAGGAAACACTCATGGGCAGCTGGCAGAAATTGACCTTCGGCAAGGTAGAGGACTGGGGAGCCTTGCAGGAGGGTGGGGCAGGATTCCCTCTGGGGCAGTTGAACCCTCATTTAGGCATCAGTTTGTCTGGGTTCACATCCTGGTTTCAAAAGCTGTATGGCCTTGGACATGTTACTTCAACTCCCTGTGCGTAGTTGACCTGTAAAATGGATATAATGGTAACTCCTATCTCAGCGTTATGTTAAGAATTAAGTCTCCTCCCTTCCTCTCTGTAAAAAATCAATAAAATATATAAAAAAAAGGAATTAAGTCTCAAAATAAAAAGTGATTTCAACAATAAATACTAACGCCTCCCCCTTTCTCCAGGGCGCCTACTGGGCTGCCTGAAGGGGCTGGCAGGCAGTGTCAGAGGGCTGCAGTGCCACCCTTCCAAGCCTCTCCTAGCCTCCTGTGGCTTGGACAGAATCCTGAGGGTACACAGGATCCGGAATCCACGGGGCCTGGAGCATAAGGTGAGAGCCTGCTGTCTCCTGTGCCCCCCACTCATACTCGGTACATTTCACTGTGCTTGACTCCTTAAGGTCCCTGGTCTCTTGCAGGTCTATCTCAAGTCTCAGCTGAACTGCCTGCTTCTGTCAGGCCGGGACAACTGGGAGGTAAGCAGCTGGGTCTGGGAAGGTGGAACCAAGAGCATAGATGTGAGATTTCTTCCCGTGGGAGCAAAAGGAAGCAGCTGGAACGGAGACTGGCCCTGCCCATCTCCCTGCCACATTACTGCATTTTTGTGAGGAGTGTGAATAGTTGTAGTCCTGCCCTAACCGGTTTGGCTCAGTGGATGGAGCGTCGGCCTGCGGACTGAAGGGTCCCAGGTTCGATTCCGGTCAAGGGCATGTACCTTGGTTGTGGGCACATCCCCAGTGGGGGTGTGCAGGAGGCAGCTGATCGATGTTTCTCTCTCATCGGTGTTTCTAACTCTCTATCCCTCTCCCCTCCTCTCTGTAAAAAGTCAGTAAAATATATATTTTTTAAAAGATAGTTATAGTCCTGACAGGGTTCCTGCCAAGAGTGACACAGGGACATGGATGGGATCTGTCCCCAGAGCAGGAAATGCAAGTGGTGGTACCTGGCAAGATGACTTCCCGTTAAGCCCCCTCCCCTGTGGGTCTGCCTGTGCCCCTGACTCCGCAGCTTTCCTCCACTCACTAGGATGAGCCGCCGGAGCCTCCAGAGCCGGCTAAGTTGTCCTCGGAAGACACAGAGGCAGATGAACTTTGGGCCTCCCTGGAGGCAGCTGCCAAGCGCCAGCGCCCTGATTTGGAGCAGACATCAGGGGTCGTCCCAACCGGGTGGAGAAAGAAGAAGCGGCCTGGCTCTGCCAGCCCCTGAGGGGCCTGAGCTCACTTTGTAAATAAACAGCTGACACCCATCGTGACCCCGCGCCTTTTGTGATGGGAGAAATTAAAGGGGCGGCTGCTCTCTGAGCTGGGTCGGCGGGATATCTGACGTCACAAAAGCAGGGGGAGCCAGTGGGCCGGAGTGGTAGCACCAGTGCCGGGCGAGCCGGGCCCTAGCGGGCCATGGGCTGCTGCCAAGACAAGGCCTTGAAAACCTCCAATGGGAAGTCCAAGGCGGCCAGAAAGGAGGAAGTCGAGGAAGGTGGGAACAGAAACACAGCTGGGGTGCTCAGGGAACGGGAGAGCGGTCAGGGTCGGGAGGGGGGAGGTGGGAGTGGAGTTCAGCGGCCGCCTCATCCTTGCAGACACCGAGGAGGTCGATGTGAACTCGTCGGACCACCGGAAGCCCAAGTCCAACGAAAGCCTTTTGATCACCGTGCTGTGGCGGCGGCTGTCCTTGTTCAGCCGTCGGGACTCGCGGACACCCAAGAGGCAGTCAATCAAGCATGGGTGTACGTTCCAGGAGAACAACCCGGAGGAAATCCGGGAGGAGCCGGAGAAGGGATGACCCCAGCCCGGCTCTCGGTCCTCCCCAGCTTCCAGAGAATAAAGTTTCTAACGTGTAGTAGCCGGAGCGCCTGTGCCTCTGCTGCCCTCTGCCCGCACCACCCGGGCTGCGGTCTCTTTAAGGCTCTTCCCCAGGGGCTGGCCCCGCCCAATGGGCCGCCGCTCTAGTTCCTGGGGGCGGGGTCACGACAGCAGCCTAGCCAATGGGAAAGCGGAGTCGTTCTTGTATTTGGGTGGGGGGCGTGTCCCCGGGGTGCCGGGCTGGAATAGGCGTGGTACCGCCCTCTAGTCAGCGGGGGTGGGGTTACGTGTGGGTGACGTGGCGGCTCCTAGTCTTTGGTCGAGTTTCGGAGGCTTCTGCGCCCGGGGAGTAGGCGGTGACGGCCCAGGAGATTGTGGCGGCGGCGGCGGCAGGCGGCGGAGAGGAGGTAGGACTTGCCCTGAGAGTGGTCTGGCCGCCGTGGCAGCTCGGGGCCGCGGCTTTCCGGGGGCGATGACGGGTGGGGGGTGGGGGGAGAAGGAAACCAGGGGCGAGCGGACAAGTCTTGCCGGCCGGGCTCGGGGTGAGCGAACACCTCGGTGTCCAATCAGGAAAGCCTCTGTTAAGAAAGACGTCGGCATGAGCTAATCATTAGTTGCAGTCCCCTAGAAGGCGGAGCTTGAGCGGGGGGTGGGACTTCCTGTTTCAAATAAACACCCGGAGATTTCTCCCCCTCCGCCCACCGAAGTGTGTCCCCCCCCCTCCGAAGGTCCGTTACCCTTTCTCCCCGAGGCGGGGAAGGAACCCGTGGATCCAGGAGGGCCCAGCTAGGGCCTGGGGGCAGTTGCACAGGCCGAGCTGGAGCTTTGGGGCCGCGGGTCCTGCCTTGGGCCCTGTCTCTGCTTCGGGGCCCCCGGCCCGCGCTCGGGCTGCCCGAGCCAAGTTGGAAGAGTGAGGAGGGAGCGGCTTAGGCCGGAGAGGAAGTGGGGCCCAGCCTGTTGCCCGCCGGCCCCAGGATCTGCGGTTGGCTTCGGGGCGCAAGAATTTGCTGGTTGGGGCAGTTTCTGGGGGAGAGGCCTGGGAATGACACTCTCTCCTCCACCACAGTCCGAGGTTATGCGTCTCAATGATCCCGCGGAAACGCTACGGGACTAAGAACACGGATCAGGGTGTCTACCTGGGTCTCTCAAAGACACAGGTCCTGTCCCCTGCAACTGCTGGCAGTAGCAGCAGCGACATCGCCCCCCCGCCCCCCCCAGTGGCCCTGGTCCCTCCCGCTCCCGACACCATGTCCTGCCGGGATCGGACCCAGGAGTTCCTGTCTGCCTGCAAATTCCTGCAGAGCCGTCAGGTAAGGGCCGGGCGTGGGAACGAAAGGCAGGGGTGCGCTCTGCTCGGAGCTGGGGGTGCGCATTCTTGCGGGAGCCTGATGGGGAACTGGCCGGGCTTGGAGGGGGCATGGGATCTGTGAAGAGGTGGGCTCGCTACCTGCAGGCAGACACACAGACCTTCTCGTGCGAGGAACCTGGAGGGTAGGGTTGCTGGTCCTGAAGGAATACCTCGGGGTGAGAGGTGGCTCCGATATATTGGGTTTGGATAAGGACCAGGTTCGAGAAAGAGCCTCTAGCCCAGAGACCACCACTTGGAATTCCAGCTCTGGTATAGCGCTGCCACAAGTTCGCTCTGTTTCTGTATCTGTAAACTGAAGGGAGTTGTCTAGATAAGTAACTTTTACCAAAATCAGTTTGGAGTGCGTTTTAAGAAATTGCATTCCCTTGCCTTGATCCAGACTTGGTGGATGTAGGTGGGGCCCGAGTGCCTGCAGTTTCACATACTTGTACTGCTCAGCCCTTGTTAGCACCTGCTCTTCTGTACTCTGCTCTCCAAGAGCGCTCCCCTTATCCTCTTTGGTCCCCAGATCGGAAGAATAGAATGGTAATCGGAGCCGTGTATTTAGTCTTGACAGTGCACCAGCTATTCGGCTGAAATACTTTTTACCACCCCCTGTCCTTTCATCTTAGCAACGCCCGTAAGGAGGGGTGGGGGTTGTCTTCGTTTTGTAGGAGAGGAGACACAGACTCAGAACGGTGTAAGTCACCTTGCCCAAACTCCCCGGCTACTAAGTGATGGAATCAAGTTTTGAACCCTGGTCTCTCTGTCTTCAAATCTGGGCTCTCACCTGCTACTCCCGCTACTCCCGTAGACCCGCTGGTAGAGAATACGGTCAGTCCTAGAGAGTTTAGCGGACAGCTGAGAACAGTGAAAGCTGGTGATGGGGAAGGGGATTCACGTTTCACCTCTTGACATTGCTTTTCAGAATGGGATACAGGCAAACAAGCCAGCTCTCCGTGCTGTCCGGCAGCGCAGTGAATTCTCCCTCATGGCCAAGTGAGTTGAGAGGAGTGGAGTGGGCTGAGGCGGTGTCTGAGGAGGAGGCTGCCTTTGCTGGCCTGGCTGTGAGGGGTGGAATGGGTTGTGCTGGAGCTGATGGGGGAGGCGGCCCTCTGCTGCTCTCTCCCACGGTGCTCTCACTAACGCTTGCTTGCAGGCGCATTGGGAAAGACCTCAGCAACACCTTTGCCAAGCTGGAGAAGCTGACAATCTGTGAGTGTTCTTGGGGTGTTTCAGGAACGGGCAGTGGACCAAGGAGGGTGGAGGAACCGTACTCCCTGAGCCTTCTCTTTGAGGTCACCCGTCGTGGCTTCTTTATCTCCGCAGTGGCAAAGCGCAAGTCCCTCTTTGATGATAAAGCAGTGGAGATTGAGGAGCTAACTTATATCATCAAACAGGTGAGCGAGTAGCTAGCAAGAGGGCCCAGATTTCCAGTCAGATCACTTCCATCATTTTCCATTGCCATGGAGGCCCAGAGCAAGTTTCTGGAGTTAGCCCCAAACATCTTGCTCATCCATTGAGTCTCTAGATACTGTTTTATTATCTACTGTGTACAAAACACTGCGCTGGGCACTTGTCTCCCAAACATGAGACAAGATTCTGCCTTCAAGGGTTTATTGTCTAGAAGAGTATCCAGCCCCATAACATGAGTAGGAGATGAGTGTATAGAAAACATTTTACAAAATGATGAATGAAAGGGGGGCATGTGTTATACCTTCGACAATAAAGATTTTGAAAAATGAATGAAATAGTCTGGAACACTGGAAGAGATTTTTTAGAGGAGTTCAAATCTGAGCTAGTTTTAAAGCTTGGATAGAGCCAGCGAAGAAAATTCCAGACAGAGAAAACGGAGTGCAGAGGTATGGCTTCTAACGGGAGGGTTCAGGCCTTGCTCAGATGTCACCTGCTCAGGAGGCCTACCTGACTGTGCTGTTTAATAAATCCAGCAACCAAAGCTCTGATCTCCCTTACCTCGCTCCGTCCTTTGTATTTATTTATTTAATAACTGTAGTTTCGATGCACGAAATTCATGCAACAGCCGGCCTTCCTTCCCCCGGCTGCCGGCACCGGCTTCCCTCTGGCCGCCAGCAGGCACTCGGGACCCGGGCTTTCCTTGCAGCCCCAGTTTCATCCGAAAGGATACCTGGTCTAATTAGGATATTACACTTTTATTATTATAGATTACTTTTTTAATTGATTGATTTTAGTGAGGAAAGGGGACAGAGAAAGAGAAATATTGATTTGTTCCATTCATCCATTGGTTGATTCTTGTATGTGCCCTCTCCGGGGATCAAACCCGCAACCTTGGTCTGTCAGGGCGATGCTCTAACCAGCTGAGCTGCCCGGCCAGCGCTGTTTTCTTTCTTAAAGCACTTGAATCTGAAATTCCAGTGTTTTGTATAATTCGCTTGTTATGTTTATTGTTTTGTCTTTGTTCTCTCCCAACTACCTCATTTCCCCTCAAAAAAGGAAGGGCCCAGGAGCAGAGATGTTTTTCCTTTCTGCTTGTTCACAGATGAACCCCAAATGCCTGGGACAGGTCTGGCATTTGGTAGGGGCTCGATACTTGCTGACTGAGTCATTGGCAGGAGATGGATGAGGCTGTAAAGGTAGATTGTGGCTGGCTGTGGAGCTCATTGTGGACCCTGTAAGGAGGATGGAACCACTCAATGCCGTGGGCTGCAGAGACCATTAGAACCTGGATCCCAGTTCTGCCTGAGAGACACTGGTCTAGCACAGGTCTCTACACTGCGATTCCTTCCTTTCCAGCACAGTGTTATAAGAATAAACTGTGAGGTTGAAGGACCTTGGGAGGAGGGGAGAAAACGCTGGCGCAGGGCGGCAGGGAGGCTAGCAAGGACCCTGCGCAGTGCCTGCAGCCACCCGGGACAGAGGTGCTGCTGGCGGAGGCCGGAGGGCAGACACGTTCAGGCCAGGCTGTGCTGGGGGGGAAAGGGGGTTCCGCTAACTGTCGGAGTGTTACTGCGTAGGCACTCAAGAACCACAACTGGATTCAGGCAGCCGAGTTCAAATCCCAGGTGCACCCCTTCTGACGTGACCCAAGTGCCTGCCTGCGCTGAGCTCAGTCCCTTACACATAGCGAGGGGCTGATAACAGCGCCCGCCTCAGCGTGGTGGTCAGGGTTCCCTTGCTTGTTTCCAGCCACTCACATGACTGAGTGCGTGTGGCTGCTTGGTTCTGGGGATTGGGCAGCCAGCAAGGCAGATGTGTGGTCCTGTCTTCGGGAAATTCCTTTCTGAATGGGTAAAGTAGGCACTATACCGGTAGACAGAAAAGGCAATTTCAGGCAGTGATAAATTTTTCAATAAGAAATAATGTAAGCCTGGCTGGCGTAGCTCAGTGGTTGAGTGTCGACCTATGAACCAGGAGGTCACGGTTCAGCTCCTGGTCGGGGCACATGCCTGGATCCCCAGTGGCAGGTGTACAAAAGGCAGCCTATCAGTGATTCTCTCTCATCTTTGATGTTTCTGTCTCTCTCCCCCTCTTCCCTTCCTCTCAGAAATCAATAAAAATATATATTTTTTAAAAAGAAGTAAGGTAAGTGGGTTACTCAGGGTAGGGGCCACTTTAGATGGGGCGATGTAGGATGGGGTAAACAGGTGGCACTGAGGCCTGAACGGTTAGAGAAAAGCCATTTGACAAGACCTGGTGGGAGCACTTTCTAGAAAGTGAGAGAAACAAAGGGAGAGGTTCTAAAGTGCGGGTGACTTTGGTGAAAGTGAAAGAGACTAAAGTGATCGCAGCATAGCAAGTGCGAAGGAGGCTGGGAGGGGATGAGAGCAGAAACGGGGGGGCCAGACCATATACTAGTAGCATCTGTGCAGCCAGGCAGGGGTCTGGGTTGGGTTTTGCATGTAGTGGGAAACCCTGGGAAGATTGGAAGAGGGATGTGAGTCCCATTTTGGGTGAAAAGATCCCGCTGGTTGCGTGCAGAAACGATTGTCGCGGGACAAGCCTAGGAGGAAGGTCACTTAGGAGGCTCATGGAGCTTTTTTAGCGAGAACAGGCGGTTGGGCGAGGACGGGTTCAGCAGTGAGGTGAGTGGGCAGGTTCGGCTGGGTTCTTGGGGTTCTTTCTCGGTTCCATGTGGATTCAGGGAAAAGAGGAATTGAGGATGGCTCTAAGTTTTTGGTCTGAACAACGGGTGAATGGCGGTGCCGTTTACCAAAATGGAAAAGAAGGAAGATGGGGGAACAGCTGTGAGGGGGGAATTAACCGTTGATCTCTGTGTTAAGTTTAAGTACGAAGGAAGTTGTAAGCTGCTTAGCAAGTTGCATGACACACAGTAAGCAAACCTGTGGTTGCTGTTGTGTTTACACGGTGCTGAGCACACAGTAAGCGCTCAATAGAACGTGGGTGTGTTGTGGTATATGGGTAGGTGGGTTGGGGTGTGGGAGTATGTGATTTAGAAGCTTCCAGCTTGGGCACCGTGGCGGGACATGGTGCTGTTTTCTAAGCTAGAACCCTGGGAGAGGAGATCTTAAGGGGAAAAACCTGGGATGTTGATTTGGACCCATGGCTATGAGGAGGCTGCGTCAGCTTTCCAAAGGGACAGACCCGCAGTCAGCCGAGGAAATGGTCCGAGAGTGTGGAGCATGGTTGGGGCAGGATATTCTGTGGGGAGATGCTAACTGGGGAGACTGCGTGATAGAAGTTGTCTGATCTAGTGTTTCCATCTGGCCTTTTCTCTTGCTGTTTGTGAATCCTGAGGATATTTTTTCCCATTGATCAGAACAGAACCCCTTATTCCGCGGGCTGAAGCTCTAACTACTGAGCAACCAGTTAGGACTCGTCTGTTTCTTGAACTTACTGTTCTAGGCTTCTTTCCCTTCCCTTTTCTTCTTCCTCTGATTCCTCTCTGGCTGGCTGCCCTGGGCCACACTTCTTCTCTGCCGTTCGCTGGCGGCCTCCTGCATCTCCTTTGTCTGCCGTGGCCCTCGGCAGGCTGGGCTGGGGAGTGGATGAGGCATTGGTCTGGTATAGAAAGCCTGGCTGTGCTGCTGCTCCTGTGTGTGACCTTGAACAAGTCACAGCTTTCATTCTTGCACTGTTGTTAGTTAGTGAGTTAGTTAATCTCCATCCGAGGACATTCTTCTATTGAGTCTTAGAGAGAATGGAAGGGAGGGAGAGAGACAGACAGAAACATCGATCTGAGAGAGACATATCAATTGGTTGCCTCCCACACGCGCCCCAACCAGTGCTGGGGATCAAGCCTGCAAACAAGGTATGTGCCCTTGACTAGAATGGAACCCAGGACCCTTCAGTCCATGGGCCAACACTCTGTCCACTGAGCCAAACTGGCTAGGGCTAATTTTTTTAAAAATTGATTTTAGAGAGAGGAAGGGAGAGAGAGAGAGAACCCATTTTGTTGTTCCTCTTATTGATGCGTTCATTGGCTGTTTCTTGTATGTGCCCTGCCAGGGACCTAACCCATAACCTTGGCATATTGGGATGATGCTCTAAACCTACTAAGCTATCCGGACAGGGCACAGTAAACTTTTTCTTTCTTTCTTAAGAAATACGAATTTATTAGGTCATCTGGAAAACCAGATGGGCTGAGCCTCAAAATGGTGCCAGCCTGAAAGGAATTCCGTATATAGAAATTGTTCCATTGATGCTTTTGGAAAACCATGCTGCCTTTGACTCCTCTTTTCTCCTGAGTACCACATAGGTGCTTTGTTGGTTAACATGCTCTGGGTTTAAGATTTTGGCCTTTTAAGTGTTTCTGTGACCCTGAACTTGGCCTCATGGTGTGAAGTAGGGCAGTAGGGTGTAGGGGTAAGCAAGTCATTTATTTACACATTGATGCGGCCAGATTTCATCTCTTTGTTTCTCCTCTGCAGGGACTGAACTTGAGAAAACTGCCGAGGTTGGAAAATCTCAGCGGGCCCTTTTGGGCTGACTTGTAACTGCTAGTAACTCCCAGTCTGTCTTCCCTGCCAGAGATGTCCATGCGGGAGAGGCCTGGCCGAGTTCTCCTTGGCTGATACTGTTTTTCTGTTGCCTCTTTCACCAGGATATCAATAGCCTCAACAAGCAAATCGCCCAGCTTCAGGATTTTGTGAGGGCCAAGGGCAGCCAGAGCGGCCGGCACCTGCAGACCCATTCCAACACCATAGTGGTCTCCCTGCAGGTGGGACCTGGGTGCGGGGGACGGGGAGATGGAAGGCAAGCAGGTCTTGTCTTCCTTTGCTGACCTTTCTCTTTTTCTTCTAGTCAAAGCTGGCTTCCATGTCTAACGACTTCAAATCCGTCTTAGAAGTGAGGACAGAGGTGAGTGGAATCTGTGTGGGAGGGATCGGAGTCTGGGGACAGGCGTCCAGGAGGGAAATGGGAGAGACAGGTGGGAGGCAAGGGAAGGGTGACAGGGTCATGGCCGACAGGAAGGGTCTCTAACATGCGTGCTTTCCAGAAGCCTCAGGACCTTTGCATTTCTTCCCCAACCCCAGAACCTGAAGCAGCAGAGGACCCGGCGGGAGCAGTTCTCCCGAGCGCCTGTGTCGGCCCTGCCCCTTGCCCCCAACCACCTGGGTAAGTCACCGGCCACACGGGGAGTGCGGAGGGGCGCAGCTTAGTTACTCTGGTTGTGATGGCATCTTCTAAGGGCAGGGGTTGGGTGAGGGAATATGGGGGCAAGGAAGTTGCTAAGCTTTCTCTCTCAAAGGTCAACTTCATTGCTGGTGTTACTGATCCGCACTTGGTTTCCCACATTCTCACTCTTGGGGATGAATTCAGTCACGTTCAGGAGAATAACCGTTACTGATACGTTTGTGCACTCACTTTATTCACATGCTCTCATTTAATTTTCACAACCACCCTCTGAGAAAACAACTATTATTATTTCCTATTTTACAGGTGAGGAAACTGAGGCTCAAAAGGGGTTAAATGACTTGTCCAGGGTTATGAGGCTAGTAAGTGGGATTCAAATCCAGAGCATGCGGGCTTTGAAACTGCTTTCAACCAATAAAAAAACACCATGTCTTCTTTCTTCCTTCAGGAGGCGGTGCTGTGGTTTTGGGGGCAGAGTCCCGTGCCTCCGGGGATGTGGCCATCAACATGTTGGACTCTCGGACCAGCCAGCAGCTCCAGCTCATTGACGAGCAGGTACATAGGTTCTGAGCTGGGGCGGCATTGCGCCAGTGCCCTCTGTGGGCCACAAGCCAGTGTTTGGAATGTGCCATGTGAAATGGCGAGCTGGGCGGGTCCTAAGGAGGCAGGCAGGCCCTGCCCTCAGAAGCTCCCAGTGCTCATGTCCACTCTCTGCTCTGCAGGATTCCTACATCCAGAGCCGGGCAGACACCATGCAGAACATCGAGTCCACAATCGTTGAGCTGGGCTCCATCTTTCAGCAGTTGGCACACATGGTTAAGGAACAGGAAGAAACCATTCAGAGGTGAGACTCTCTCTCTCTCACCCAAGCAGAAGCGCTTTCTCTCCCTAAAGGTCCCCAAGGACAGTCGGGAGAGTAGAGTGCCTGCCCACCCCCAGGCACAGCTCACCTGCTTCCATGAATTCCACAGTGTGTGGAGCACCGGTTCCCTGTCAGGTTCTGTTCTAGGTGCGGGGCACACAGCAATGATAGAAAGCAAAGTTTCTGTTTCATGGAGCTTAACTTTTGTAAGTGTGTGTGGAATGCGTACACACCCTGCTAAAAAGAATTAACAAGACATTTTCAGACAGTGAAAGGAGTATATAGAGAGTTAAAGTAGGGCGATGTGTTAAGACAGTGACTGACTAGGGTGGTGTATCAGATAGGGTGGCAGAGAGGCCATTCTGAAGACCATGATGTTGATTAAAGCAGAGACCTGAATGACAAGAAGGATCCAACCATGCAAAGAAGAGGCAAAGCGTATTCTAGGCAGTGTGGACAGCTAAGGCTCTAAGATGGGACATTCTTGCCGTGTTCAAGAATTAAAGACGGCCAGCATGAGCAGGGACAGAGAGGGCAGGATGAGGAGGAGGGAGGCGGAGCCCACCCACAGGAGGGCCTCTCTGCGCCTCCTGCTGCTTCAGAGGCATTTAAAAATATGCATGTATATTCTTACTGATTTCAGAGAGGAAGGGAGAGGGAGAGATAGAAACATCAATCTGGGACCTTTCAGTCCGCAGGCAGACGCTCTATCCACTGAGCCAAACCAGCTGGGGCTGTAAGAGGCATTTTATCAGCTCTTCCTCTTTGGCACTTACTATTCATTCAATCTGTTATAGCAGCAATTTCAACCCGTGTAAAGCAAGAATTTTAAAAATATACAGTATCTGACTATTTAGTGAGGGACACTAACCTTTTTTCTTTCCCCTTAGATTGTCCAATAAAAAATGACAGGAGCCCTGGCCAGTGTTATCAGTGGTTAGAGCATCAGCCCACCCCCCCAAAGGGTCATGGATTGAATTCCCAGTCAAGGGCAGGTCAAGGGCATATACCTGGGTTGCAGGTTTGATTCCTGGCCCCATTGGGGGCTGGTGCAGGAGGCAACCAATCGATGTGTCTTTCACATGGCTAAAAAGCAATGGAGAAAATATCTTTGGGTGAGGATTAAAAAAAAAAATGACAGCCAACACAGCAATAGCCTACTTATGTGAATGAATCAAAATTATTTTTTTTTGTCAGATCGGCAAAAAATATAGTACATTTTTTAGTAGTTTATGTGTGCTGTGAGATGAAAAAGGTTGAAAATCACTGGGTTATAGAGGTATAGGTACAGCCTTGTACAAAAGAGATAAATATCCCTGCACTTGCAGAACTTAAAGCCTAGTAGGGGAGATTCATTATTAAAAATACACATACGGCCTGGCTGGTGTGGCTCAGTGGTTGAGCGCTGACCTATGAACCAGGAGGTCACAGTTGGAGTCCCATTCGGGGCACATGCCCAGATTGCAGACTTGATCCCCAGCAGGGGGCATGCAGGAGGCAGCCAATGGATGATTCTTGTCATTGATGCTTCTCTCTCTCTCCCTCTCCCTCCCTCTGAAATCAATAAAACTATATTTTTATAAATATATATTTAAAGTTTAATGAAAGAGGAAAAAACAGTCTTTTATATTTACTCAGGTTTTTACCATTTCCAGTGCTCTTCATTCCTTCCTGAATACCCACTTTCAATCTGGTATCACTTCCCTTTAACCTGAAGAACTTCAGCATTTTTTGTTTTTTCTTAATCCTCACGCCAGGATATTTTTCCATTGGTCTTTTAGAGAGAGTGGAAAGAGAGGGAAAGACAGAGAGAAACATGGATGTGAGAGAAACACATCAATTGGTTTCCTCCTGCACGTGCCCTGACCAGGGCCTGGGCCAGGGAGGAGCCTGCAACCAAGGAATGTGCCCTTGACCGAGTCGAGCGTGGGACCTTTTGGTCCACAGGCCAACGCTCTGTCCACTGAGCCAGATTGGCTAGGGCGGAACTTCAGCATTTGTTGTAGGCAGATCTGCTAACAAGTTCTTTTATTTGAAAATATCTCTTTCACTTTCCTTTTTTGTTTTTGTATTGATTTTAGAGAAAGCGGAAGGAAGAGAGAGAGAGAGAGAGAAAGGAGAGAGAAACATCGATGTGAAAGAGAAACATCAATCGGCTGCCTCCTGCATGTACCTTGACCAGTGACTGAACCCAAAACCCAGGCGTATGTCCTTGCCAGGAAACAAGCCAGAGACCCTTCAGTGCACAGGATGGCACTCAACCAACTGAGCCACACTAGCCAGGGACTTCATTCTTTAAAAAAATTTTTAAAATTACAGTTTACATTCATTATAATTTTATATCAGCTTCAGGTGTACACCTTCATTCTTTTTTTTTCTTTTCTTATTGATTTCAGAGAGGAAGGGAGAGAGAGATAGAAACACCAATGATGAGAATCATTGATTGGCTGCCTCCTGCATGCCCCACACTGGGGATTGAACCCATAATCCAGATATGTGCCCTAACTGGGAATCAAACCCATGACCTCCTGATTCATGGGTCAACGCTCAATTACTGAGCCAGCAGTAAGACATTCTTTTGTCCTCCCCAGGTAAACTTTTTCTTTTCCATATTCCTTATCCTCTCCTTCCAAAGCCATTGTTTTCTGCCTCATTTATTTTCGTTTTATAACTCCCCTGCTATTTCCTGTCAGTGTCCTATTGATTTGTAGGTTGTTTTTTTTTTTTACCACCTGTGTTCCCATTCATGCACTTCAATTTTAAATCTTTTATATGCCAGATTGCATTTATTATTTTTCCATTTTTGTTCAAGCCAATGTGAGCTTGATTGAATACTAGTGACACGGTTCACGGATTCGTGCACATTGAAAGGAAATTAGTTAGAAGGTGGCCGGCAGGGTGAGACTGGGCAAGATGGGCTGGACACGCCCTGGAGCCAACCTCCTGTGGTCCCTTCCCAGCATCTGCGGAGTGAGTGGGGTCCCACCAGCAGGTGGGATCCCTCAGCCTGGCCTCTGGGGATTGGGCCGAAACCGGCTCTCTGACATGCCCCGAGGGGTCCTGGAGTGCAAGAGGGCACTCGGCAAAGTTGCTGTTGTATAGGGTGTGGAACGCAAACGCAAGTGTGGAGTAAACCAGATTAAGGGCCAACAGCGCCTTAGCAACAACATAACCCACAGCCAAGGGTGGAATCGCATGGCCCCATGAGGAATCGGGCTCCCTCCTCTCTGGTTTCTGGGCGTGTCACCTGAGAACCTCTGCTGCCAAATCACAGCAGCTCGACAGCTCCTGTGTTGAGCGTCTACCCCCTGCTGTTCAGTGCGCGCCATAGCGACTGGTCGAACACAGCATATTAGCCTTTTATATGTTTATAGATGAGATGACAGATGCACCCACACTGGGAAATGTTATAGCCCAAAGCTAGAAAACCTGATCATTTAGGTAGCCTCTCTGACGTAGATAGGAAATCAAGTACCATCCAGGCTCCTGTACTTGGACAGATGAGCTCACAGTCCTCATGACGCACGACCTTGGCTGGCAGCCGCGGCCTAGCCTTTCCTCTCACTCTCCAGCTGGACTGCCTGCTCCACTGACTTTTCTGTCCTCACAGCTTGGAAAAGTCTCTGCTCCCAGGGCCTCCCTTTGCAAAGGCCAGGATTGTGTTTGCCTTTCAGGATTGCGCACGCATGCAGGCTGCCTGGGAAGTGTTCCCTTTTTCTCAGCAAGCTCTCAAGAGATTGCCCGTCCTCTGAGGACTTCTCCATACCCCTGGAGAGACATGGCCTCCTACTGTGGGCTGTTCTTATCCCCCGACTTCCTGTTCATATGATTAGGTTTCTCTTTCTGTCTTATTTAGAACCAGGATTTCCTGACTGGAATGGCCTGTGAATTTTTTTTTTATAATATGTTTTTATTGATTTCAGAGAGGAGAGAGAGATAGAAACATCAATGATGAGAGAGAATCATTGATTGGCTGCCTCCTGCATGCCCCACAATGGGGATCGAGCCCACAATCCGGGCACGTGCCCCGACCGGGAATCGAACCGTGACCTCTTGGTTCATAGGTCAGTGCCCAGTCCCTGAGCTACGCTGACCGGGTAGGCCTGTGAACTTTCACACCTCCCCCCCTCATCATAAATGCAACACATACTTATTAGACAAAAATCAATAAATACTGAGAGACTTGACTTTGGATGGTGACACACAATACAATTTATAGATGATGTATTATGGAATTGTACACTTGAAACTTACATAATTTTATTAACCAATATCACCCCAATAAATGTAATAAACATTTCTAAAAAGTAAGTACTGATGAGGAAAAATCTTAATAGCTAATATTTGGGGGCTCTTAGTATGGATCGAGCACTTCATGTTTGTTAATTCAGGTAAGTAGGTTTTGTGTTAGCTTCATTTTCCTTCCTTTTTCAGTTGAGGCAAATGAGACTTGAGGTTAAATGACTGGCTTAGGGTCATTAGGTAATAATAAGTTGCAGAGCCAAGACTTCTTTATGTTACCTTTCTATAGCTTTTTTAAAAAAAATTTTTTTGCCCCAACCAGTGTGGCTCAGTGGATAGAGCGTCAGCCTGCGGACTCAAGGGTCCCAGGTTCGATTCCGGTCAAAGGCATATACCTTGGTTGCAGGCACATCCCCAGTAGGGAGTGTGCAGGAGGCAGCTGATGGACGTTTCTCTCTCATCAATGTTTCTAACTCTATCTCTCTGAACTCTGTAAAAAAAAAATCAATAAAATATATAAATATATATATATATTTTTTTATTGATTTCAGGGAAGAAGGGAGAGGGAGTGAGAGAGAGAAACATCAATGATGAGAATCATTGAGCTGGCTCCTGTGTGCCCCCAGTAGGAATCCAGCCCCACCTGGGCATGTGCCCTGATCAGGAATCGAACCGTGAATGCTCAACCACTGAGCCACGCCAGTCAGACTCCAGAGCTTTTTCTACACACACACACACACACACACACACAAAATGGGATCATATTGCATATAAACACTTCGTTTCAAATTATAAGAGAAAGTTTATTTGGAAAGTTACAGAGGTAGTAGAAGCGAGCCAGCTGGACTGCATAGGCTCAGGAACCAAGTCATAGGGCAGAAGGGCCCTTGGAGCTTAGGAGAGAGCAAGGCAAAGGTAACCCCTGGGGGAACAGCGGGAAGGGAAAGACATGCTTGAGCATTTTTTACGCCTACGCACTGTGACCATCTTCCCATGTTACTAAACATGCTCCGAGCATGCTTGCTAATCGGTGTCCCGTTTCCTCTCCCCTTGCCTGTCTCCAGGATTGACGAGAACGTGATGGGAGCCCAGCTGGATGTTGAGGGCGCCCATTCAGAGATCCTCAAGTACTTTCAGTCAGTTACCTCCAACCGGTGGCTCATGGTCAAAATCTTCCTCATCCTCATTGTCTTCTTCATCATCTTTGTGGTCTTCCTTGCCTGAACCTTCTCCACCCTAAGGCACTCCGTGGGGGTTTGCAACCCACCTGGGAGGGCAGGTGGCCATGCTGCCACTGAGCCTGTGCAGGGTGCTTGGGAGAAAGGCCCTGTTTTCCTGGAACTGCTAAGAATGGCCACTGCCCCTGGTCCCCCACCCCTTGCCTCTGGGCAGCCACCCTGTCCTCCCCTCACCACCCTCAGGCCCTGAACACAGGGTTCTGGATTTGGATTCTGCTGTGAAGTGGCTGGAAAGGAGCAGTGGCCACCTAGGGGCCAGCGAGGAGGTTGTCTCCACTAGGAGATTTTATAAACCCTCCCCAGCCTCTCCCAAAGGGAGCTTTGGCAGCAAGGGGAGATGATGCCCTTCCTCACATCCTGAGAGTGAGGAGAGGAAGCGAAACTGCCCCGGGACCAACTTTCCCATCTGGGTTAAAATTTGACCTCTTTCTTCCTCTCTTCACTATGTGAGGCAGGGGCCCTGAGCACCTCAGCTGCCCGCACAACCCCAACTTTGGCTGCTGGTGACTCAGTCTGCCAAAGGAGCTGCAGCTGTTTCCTCCCAATTACAGCAAGACTGACAGCCTCCCTAGCCATGTCGTCATTTCTGGGTGGGAGCGTCGAAGGGCCTAGGTAGCAAGTGGAGTGCGCCCATACCCAGTTCAAGAACTGAAAGGGTGGGGCCCATGGCGGTGAGGTGCCAGGCGGTGGGCTCCGGGCACAGTAGCCTCCAGGCAGGAGAAGCAAGTACCGCAGCACTTCATTAGCGTGGCAACTTCCCTTCAACGGGGCAAGCAGGACCTCAGAGTGCATTCCTGATGGGTGGCAACTTCCCGGACCATCTCCAGCGGTATTTGGACCTGTTTCATCTGCTAACTGGTTGGTCCCAGTTTTTCCTTGAGCTGGATGAAGCAGCTCAGGAGTGAAAGGTGAAGCATTCATCCCCAGCTCCAGCGGAGGCTCTTGGTTCCCGCCAAGCCCCTCACACTCCGAGCCGGCCACAGGAGAAGGAGACCTGCCTGGAACACCCACCCTCCAGGGAGCTTAATATGCCTTGTCATTCCTGACCAGGACCCACCACCGCATCATTATGAGGTCACTGGAGTCCTCTCATCTCAACACAAAGGAAGCTCAAGCTACAGAGACAACAGTCACCATACACGGGCTTGGCCTAGTACTTTGGGGGGTCTAGGAGAGTCCACGCCTTTTCTAGCTCTGGCATTTTAATATTTCCTCTCCCCTTGGCCTCTGTTCAGTAGGTGGTCTTGCTGGACTCTTCAGTACCCAGTTGACACACCCTGTGGGCCTGGCACAGCACATCTGTGGGAGATGGGGAGGTTTGTGAAGACAATTGCTCACTAAAGCCTGACAAATCAATCCTTTGACTCTGCAACGCTTCATGGAGGGGTTGCATAGATCAGAAATTCATTTATTTCACAGGTATTTGTTGAATTCCTGCCATGTGCCAAGCATGGTACTGAACCAGCTGCTAAAGAAAAAAGCCATGAATTAGGCAAGGGCCCTGCTCTTTTGGAACTTATGTTTAGTTTTCTATTTCTTGACATTCTGATTTTTTAAAAAATTGGTTTCAGAGAGGAAGGGAGAGGAGAGAAACATTTATGAGAGAATCATTGATAGGCTGCCTCGGGCATTGAGGCCACAACCCAGGCATATGCCCAGACTGAAAATTGAACCGTGATCTCCTGGTTCATAGGTTGACGCTCAATCACTGAGCCACGCTGGCAGGGCTAATTTTATTTTATTGTATTTCTAGTGTTTTTACTGATTTTAGGGAGAAAAGATGAAGGGAGAGGAAAAGAGAGAAACATCAGGCTGCACGCCCCTTACTGGGAATCCAGCCACAACCTGGGCATCCTAGGTGAATGCTCAACCACTGAGCCACAACGCGGGGCTTGACAGTCCAATTTATAGGCAAGAAAAGCGAAGTATCGATCCGCAGCTGGCAGAGGGCGGAGCTGAGACAAACACTGGCTGGATCCCTCCAGGGGTCTGGGAGCGGTCGCTCGGATCTCCCTTTCCTCGGACGCCCTCCGTGTGGCCCCTGTTCCCCGTTCCTGTCGGAGTCCCCGTTCCCTGCTCCAGCGATCACCCTGGAGGTGCTGGCGGGGCAGAGGGCGGATAAAGGCAGGCGCCGGGCGAAGCAGCCACCACCTCGCGCTCGGGACCCGCGCCTGGGGATGGGCGTGCGGCGGAGGCCCCGCCCCTGTCCCGCGCCGGAGGCCCCGCCCCTGTCCCGCGCCGGGCAGTGCGCACGCGCGGGGGTGGGCGGAGCTGCTGGGGCACCGCCCACTTCTGAGTACGTCGACGGCGCGCCGCGCGCTTGGCCTCATAAATGCGGTGGCGCGGGGCGTAGGGGCGCTGCGCCGGGAGGCCCTGGGCATTCTGACGTCTGGGGGCGTCGCGGCGCGCCTGAGCCCGTCCTGCTCCTCGCTGTGCCATGGCGGACGGAGGGAAGTCCTACAACGGTGAGTGCCGGCCCGGCTCAGAGGCGGGGCGGGGCGCCCGGGTCCGGGGGGCGGCGTCGGCCTAGGCCGCAGCCCGGGGGCGGGAGGCCGCGAGGAGCCCGCGGGGAACGGTGGCGGCGCGGGCCGGGGGCGAGGCAGCCCGGGCGGCCTGGCGGGACTCGAGGCGGGGGGCGAGTTGTTGACTCGGGGATCCGGCGTTGCGAGCCGCGGCCCCGGCGGTGGCTGGCGGTGCGGCGACGCGGTTCCTCTGAGCGCTGGGCCGTGGCTCCCTGTCATCGCCGCCGCGGCCGGACTCTCTGATGTGAGTCAGGACCCGCTCGGCTGCCTGCGCCCCATTATCTGTCGCGTCCAGTGGCCTTGCCCCGCTTCCTGCGGCTTTGACTTCGGCAAAACAATTTACTTAACACCCACCTCGGCGCTGGACCGGACCGTCTCCTGGGCCTGGGTGGCGGCCCTGCTGGGCCCGGGCGTGGGCTGAGCTCGCTGGCAGCCCAGGCTGGAGGCCGGCGTGGCTACACCGGACTTGAGAGTTAAGCTCGGCCGCGTTTCCACCCCCTAATGCAGTCCAAGCAGCCTCGGCCGCCAGAGTTCGTGCCCTCGTGTGTGTGAGAGTGTGTGTGTGTGTGTGTGTGTGTGTGTGAGTGTGAGTAAATGTGTGTGAGTGTGAACATGAGGCCGTGCACGTTGTGCCTGGAGGGAGCATCCTAGTGCCTGGCCCGGAGGAAGTTCTCTAGCTGGGCCTTCTGTTCACTTACTCCTTGTTCTTGAAGCGCACGGGCCGCAGTGCCGCGTGAGGCCCTTGGGGGGTCCTGGGTCTCTGAGGACCCGGGTTCGGGCTCGCTGTCCCTGGAGCCGCAGCTGGGGTTGTCTTCTGGCCGAGGAGGAAGGGCTCCCTCCGAGGGGCGGTTGGAGATCAGGCCGTAGAGACCTCGCGTTGGCCGTGCTTGTCGGCATTTGCTGGGCGGAAGCAGCTGTTGGCTGGAGCCGCTGTGCGGGTGGTGGCTGGGGGGTGGGGGGCTGCGTGAAAGCAGGTTTCAGGCGACTCAGGTCTGCGTGTGTCCAGTTCCACTTTGAATCACACCCTCCCCGTCTGCTCCCTTCCCTGCGGCTCCGGCTTCTGCTTGTTTTTCAGAAGCCCTGCAGCCTCCAGTGGCTCCCCGAGGCGGTGGCCTCACAGAGGGGTGCTCTCTCTGGACAGCGAGGGCCTGCGGGGAGCGAGGCGGCGGTGGTCACAGCAGGGCAGCTAGACGAGCGATGCGTCTTCTAACTTGTACTGTTTCCCACTGCAGAGCACGATGATCGCGTTAGCTTCCCTCAGAGAAGGAAGAAGGGCCGGGGTCCTTTCCGGTGGAAGTGCGAGGGGAGCCGCAGGTCTGGAAGAGGGGGTGCCGGCGTGCGGACGCCCCGCCTTGAGGACGATGACAGAGATGTGGCGATGAGCGATGCCCAAGATGTTCCCCGAGTACGATAGTAAGTGGGCAGCTTTCGCGCAGCCTCGGGGTCTACTGCTCCCCTCAGAGACTGAATGGTGACCTCCCTCCACCCCTCAGGCCGTCAGTCACGGTCCATGTACTGAGCCGCCTTCAGTACGTGCTGCTCTTGCCCTTAGGGGTCTGACTTCAGTGACTTCCTTTACACAGCCCTCTTACGCCAGGTCATCTCTCTTCTACCTACCAGAGTGAGAAATGCCAGGGCCAGCCGAATGGTTGAATATTCGCGATGTCTTATTCTCGGCTTCCCCACAGCACCCCCTATGCTGCGCGACCCAACCGGCGGGTTGATAATTGGCATGATCGAGACCGCATCCATGTTACTGTGCGGAGAGACAGAGTTCCTCCACAGAGAGGCGGGGCTGGCAACAGCCAGGATGGGGCCTCGAAGAGCTGGTTCAAGATTACAGTGAGTATCTGGGAAGCAGGTGGTGCAGGGGGAGTGGGGGCTGGGGGCTGGGCTCAGAGCGAAGGTGTTGACTCTTCACACCACAAAATTAGTCCTCGCAGCTGTTTACTCCACAGTCAGGTATCCATCCTTTCTCCTAAGGATCAGTATCTGAGAGCAGCTGGTTCAGAAAAGGAGTGGAAGGGACTGGCAGGATTGCCAGGAAAGGAGAGGCATCTAAAGGGAAGCGTGATGACTGGTTGAGGGGTGGTGGTGTAACTCCTGGATGTCTCCGTTTGGCTCAAGCTCAGTTGTGGGGGTTGGGGTCTCTTAACTTCTCTGGGGGGCAAACAAGTTATAGGTAGTATCTTGGGACTTTTAGAATCAAGCAATTTGATTCTTTTGAAAATATATACTTTTTATTGCTTTCAGAGAGAAAGGGAGGAGGGAGAGATAGAAACATCAGTGATGAGAGAGAATCATTGATCAGCTGCCTCCTGCAACCCCCACTGGGGATTGAGCCCACAACCCGGACATGTGCCCTGACGGAATCAAACAGTGACCTGGTTCATAGGTCGACGCTCAACCACTGAGCCATGCTGGCCAGGCAACAGTTTGATTCTTTTGATGAATAATAAGTATAAACAGATAGGAGGGAGATTGAGAAATCCATGTCTGGCTTGAGTTAGAAAACCTTTAACTGATGTTTTCTTTTTATTGTTGTTTTGTTGGTTTCTTTGTTTTTTGGTGATCTCCTGCTCAATCACTGAGCCACACTAGCCGGGCTAACTGGTGTTTTCTGTAGAAAATCTTTTCAAGCTTGGCAAGCTATATGAAGGAGCACTAGATTGGATCTGCTCTTTAGCCTTAGTTACATGTTGCTCCCTTCTCTTTCTCTCATGTAGATTCCTTATGGCAGGAAGTATGACAAGGCATGGCTCCTAAGTATGATTCAGAGCAAATGCAGTGTCCCTTTTACCCCCATTGAGGTAAGATCTGGCCCGAGTGGCTGTGGGAGGGGCCAGGTGGGCCAGGGGCTCTGGGCTCCAAGTCAACTGCTCTTGTTTCCTCTTGCAGTTTCACTATGAAAACACCCGGGCCCAGTTTTTTGTTGAGGACGCCAGTACCGCCTCTGCATTGAAGGCTATCAACTACAAGATTTTGGATCAGGATAACAGAAGGGTGTGTATAAAGGGCTTGGCTGGAGGCAGGGACTGGTACTCAGGGTCCGGGGTCTTTGTCCTGGGACTTAGGCTTCCCTAGAGTCCACCCTTCCTTTATGTCTTCCCTGCAGATATCCATCATCATCAACTCCTCTTCTCCGCCCCTTACTGTGCAGAATGAGCTGAAGCCAGAGCAAGTAGAGCAGCTAAAGGTGAGGCAGCTTCAAGTCACACGTGTTTCCTCCCCAGTCCTAGCAGTTCTCATATCCCCGTGCCCAACCTCCCCCCGCCCCCCCAAATACACAACCCCAGTAACCACTGGAGCCTTTCTCTTCCTCTGCAGCTGATCATGAGCAAACGATACGATGGCTCCCAGCAAGCGCTTGACCTCAAAGGCCTCCGTTTAGACCCAGGTATTGTTGGCAGCAGTTCTCAGATAGGTGTGGGAAGAGGGGAATCTTTCAGGCGGGAGGTTGGAGAGTGGTTTGGTGCTAATGCTGGCCTAGGCAAACCCTCTCACACTTGCCTTTCTTTCCTGAAGATTTGGTGGCCCAGAATATTGATGTTGTCCTGAACCGTAAAAGCTGTATGGTGGCTACCCTGCGAATCATTGAGGAGAATATCCCTGAGGTGAGGCCTTTGCCCCGTTACTAGGCAGGAAGAAGCAGGTGGGGGAGAGAGTGGTTCGGATGCAGATGTGTCTCTGATCCCCTCTCTGGTGATGCTTCCTCTAAACTCTTCTCTCCCACAGCTGTTGTCCTTGAACTTGAGCAGTAACAAACTATACAGGCTGGATGACATGTCCAGCATTGTGCAGAAAGCGCCCAACCTAAAGATCCTAAACCTCTCTGGGAATGAGGTGAGAATTGAGACCTGCATGCGTTGTGTTTGGGGTAGGCAGAGGGTGAAGAGGACTTGCCTGGTGGCGGCAAGAGGCAGAAGAAGGAATTGAAGGGATGAGGACGGAGGCTGGGCACTAGTTGGCTGTCTTACTAGGGTCTCTTTCCTGCCTTTTCTCCCGTCCTTTGCAGTTGAAATCTGAGCGGGAATTGGACAAGATAAAAGGGCTGAAGCTGGAAGAGCTGTGGCTCGAAGGGAACACCCTGTGTGACACCTTCCGAGACCAGTCGACCTATATCAGGTCAGTTGTGGCCTCTGCCTCCCTCCTGGGGACCGTCACCCCTGGGAGCCGAGTTAGCGCACCCTGACCAGTGCCCGTCTGCAGCAGATGTGCAGCCCTGAGCTGGAACCACCTGTCCATTGGGAGGATCACATGTGCCTCCTTTTTGTCTGTCTATATGTCCCAGCTTTGTCCACATCTCCTTTCTTTTTTCTTTTCTTTCTTTTTTTTTAACCTGACTACTTGTTTGCTGGTTCTATGGGCTTTCTCCTTCTATCCTGAACACAGCCTTTTCTAGAATCTCCCTACCCTCCTGTTCCAGGAAGGGCACCTCCCTTTTCTGCCGTGACTGGAGGTGTCTGGTATATGCCCCATACGTGGAGTTGTCTTGTGCCAAGAGCCTGACATCCTGGGCTGAGAAAGCCTGTCCCGGGCCTACATGCTGACAGGCCGTTCCTCCCTTGTCCTGTGTTGGCCCCTCTTGCCCTTGTGCCAAGAGGGACCCTCTTCTCACAGTCCATTTGCCCACAGCTGTTGCCTGGGCTTTCTGTTCACGCTGAGGTTGAGGCCTTGTGGTGGCCGGTGCCATGGATCTGTCTGTCTCTCGCCCAGTGGTGTGAACTGGGCCCTCCCTGGAGAAGAAACCTGGGTTCCCCAAGATATGTGACCAGAGCCGGGGCCCCGCCAGCAGGCGAGGGGAGCCCAAGGCAGGTGCTGGGCGTGGAGGCCACGGGGGCATAGGCTACCAAGGAGACAGAGCTGAACCTCTTGCAGGAGGGCGCTGCCCCTCCCTCATTCGCACACCTCACATCACCCTGCTTGGCCCCGGAGGATGGCTGGTTAGCCAGAGACGGGTAAGATTCCTCAGGGAAGGAACAACCTAAGACAGGCACAGTCGCAGAGGGGCCATCAGGAGACAACTTGGGGGTCAACAGAGGTGGGGCACAGACCCTCACCCCCCCAACTTTGCAGAGGCCTGAACCCTCACCCCTTCTGAGGGAGGTCTCCTGCCCCCATGGCTGCTTCGCTTCCCACGCCCAGCTCAGATCGGGACCCAGGTAAAGACAGAGACTGGCTGACAGCAGCTGCCCTCTCACTGCAACAGCACTTGTTTTCCGTTTCTACCTTGGACCACAGGGGAAGGGGCAGCTGAAGGAAAGGGCTGTGTCAGGATGCTGCCTTCTTCCCTTTCTTCTCCCTTTTTTCTCTGAACACTTCCATGCCTTGTAGTTCTTTTGCTTTCTCTTCTTTTTCTCTCTACTCCCCTATATCTCCCCCATCTCTCTCTCTGGCCCTGTCCCAGCCTACCTTTCTCTCTGTCCCTTCTTTCCTTTCCCTCACTTCTTCCTTGGCCTTCCCTCTTGATCCCCGCCTGGCTCATCTCCCTGCCCCAATATCCTGTGCCATCCCTGTGGTGTGTTCTGGTCTTGGCCACAGCCAGACCTGGCAGAAGTGATGGATACCTCTTGAGGCAGCGGAGCCCCTGGGCTCCCACCCCATTCCCTCCTCCCGGGGCTGCACAGGTGAGTAGGTAGAAGGTAAGGGGGCAGGGAGGGAAAGGAGGTCCTGGGCTTCAAGCCTGGGCTGAGAGAGCTGCTCTACGGCACTCGGGGTCAGGCAGAGAAGAGAGTCAGCCTGCAGGGAGTCATTCTGGGCGCCCCGGGTGGGGAGTGGGGCCATGCTTCTTGGAGCTCAGAGGCTGGGAGGAGAGGGGAGGAGGAAAATGGGATGGGCTGCCCCTCGGGCGTTGGTGTATTTGCTCCTAGAGCAGCCCAGGAGGCACGGTGGCTCTGAAGCGTCACTGACTTCTGTCCCGTTCTTGACAGCGCCATTCGCGAACGATTTCCTAAATTACTACGTTTGGTAAGTTTATAACTTTTTTAATGCTTTTCTAACAAGCATAGTACCTCTCACCAATGTCTTGCCTAACGTGATGGTATGACCATTAACTTGGGGACATGCAGCCCTTTGAAAACCCAACAAAAGTACTAGTATAATCCTCCTTCCTGGGAAAATGCTTCTTGACAAAATGGCATCTGTCAGGGTTCCATGTCTCTTACACTTGACCTCTGTCCCCTTACTCTCAGTTTTTCACCCAGCCTTTTTTATTATTCACCCAGCCTTTTTTCTCCATTTCACACTCCCACCTCACTCTCTGTAGGATGGCCATGAGTTACCCCCGCCAATTGCCTTTGACGTTGAAGCCCCCACGATGTTGCCACCCTGCAAGGTGAGACGAGGGGACAGAGCTGGGACTTGTGTAGGGAGGACAGGATCAGTGACGCAGTCCTAACACCTGTTTGATCCCAGGGGAGCTATTTTGGAACGGAGACCCTGAAGACTCTGGTCCTGCACTTCTTGCAGCAGTAAGTCCCCGGGCCCCGGGTTTGGGGAGAGGTGGGCTGGCCTCAGCACAGCTCGCTCTTGAGAGCTGTTGGGTCCCTTTACGAAGCACAGACCTGCCCTTTTGTCCTCCCCACAGGTACTATGCCATTTATGACTCTGGAAACCGGCAGCGGCTCCTGGACGCCTACCATGATGGAGCCTGCTGCTCCCTAAGCATCCCTTTCACCCCCCAGAACCCTGCCCGGTAAGAGTCACATCTTGGAACCTGCCCCGGACCAGGTTTCTCGATAGATCTCGGCTGGCACCTACTACCGCCCACACTGCCTGACCACCACCTCCTTTTCCTCTGATTCCCAGAAGCAACTTGGGCGAGTACTTCAAGGATAGCAGGAATGTGAAGAAGCTGAAAGACCCGAGTAAGTGTGTGAAGTGAGCAAAGCAGGATGGGAGAAGGGAATGGGAAGGAGTCGAGGGCTGTGCAGTGCATGGCAGCCCCTGACCGTGGCCTCTCCTCCCCCACAGCCCTGCGGTTCCGGCTGCTGAAGCACACACGGCTCAACGTGGTGGCCTTCCTCAACGAGTTGCCCAAGACTCAGCACGACATCAATTCCTTCGTGGTCGACATCAGTGCCCAAACGGTGAGCAGGTTTCCTCCCTGACAGCCTGGAATTGGGGAAGGGGCTGTGCAGAGCCTGCATGGTAACTGCTGCTTCTCTTTCAGAACACGTTGCTGTGTTTTTCTGTCAATGGCGTCTTCAAGGAAGGTGAGCATCTTGGGAGTCCTGTCTTCGGAGCAGTCCTTTCCCCAGCTAGTCTTCTCAGTCTCAGCTCCCCAGCTGTCTTCTCTTCCCTCCTCTTCCCTGACCTTCTCCTGTTGTGCCCCCAAGCCATCTTCATTGGGCCTCTCCTCTCTGCCTATCTTTTCTGCCTGGGATGTGGGGAAAGCCTGAGGAATAGGAGGACACAGGCAGGTCTGAGCTTCTGTCCCAGCCTTGGTCCCATGTGTGAGCAATTTACATTCCTACTGAGCCTCAGATTCCTTCTTTGCAAAGGGGGTTAGTAACAGCCATCTCCTGGGGTGCTGTGGAGTGACCGAGAGAGTGACACAGGCTTGTCACACACAGACTGAGTGGGCAATAGTGGTTATTACTGTCCTTTCTGGCCTCACACTCCCCAGCTCTGCACAAACATCATTCCCTTCTGGCCCCTGAGGGTTCTGTGTATCAAATGCAACAATGTTTTGAGAAGCTGTTTGTAAACAAAGTGTGAGCACCTCTCAGGCCATTGTTGTTGTTGCAGTGGATGGAAAGTCTCGGGATTCTTTGCGAGCCTTTACACGGACGTTCGTCGCTGTTCCAGCCAGCAATTCAGGGTGAGTGTTGGGCTTATCAGATGGGCTTCTAGTCCCAGTGCTGTGGGAATTGGAGGGGCAGGGGTAGAGTTAGTCCTCCGGGTATTTTCAGAATTTCAGGAAGGCAAGGAGGAATCAGAGTAGGAGGCGAAGAGCTTGCTCTGGAGTTGGACTGACTGGGCTTTTCAGCCTGCTCTACCACTTCGCTGTGGGCCAGTTTCCTCATCTGAAGATTGGTGAAACTATTCACTTCCTGAATCTGTTGTGAAGACAGGTGGGAGGCAAGAACTGTCTGTGGTTTGGGCAGAATGTACAATTCTGTTTGGTAGATGATTGCATCTGTGGAGTCCATGTCAGTAAAATGATAAAAGGTAATAGCTGAAAATAAGGTAATAATAGCTAAGAGTGAGAGGGGGCCTTACAGGGATTTTAGGATCTGAGTGTGAAATTTTAGTGAGAATAGGAATGATGTTGGGAGGATGAGGTTACCTGTGTGTGTTCAGCTATCTAAGGCGCTTTTTGTCCCCAAGACTGTGCATTGTAAACGACGAGTTGTTTGTGCGGAATGCCAGCCCTGATGAGATCCAGAGAGCTTTCGCCATGCCCGCGCCCACGCCCTCCTCCAGCCCGGTGCCCACCCTGTCTCCAGAGCAGCAGGAAATGCTGCAGGCGTTCTCTACGCAGTCTGGCATGAACCTCGAGTGGTCCCAGAAGTGAGTGCTGGGCATGTATACAAAGAGGGGCAAACTGAGGTAGAGCTCATAGTGAATAAGGAGTGCTCCTGAAATTTTAAAAGTCAAATTATTTTTATTGCTTTAAAAAAAAATAAGAGCCCTGGCTGGTGTGGATCAGTTGGTTGAGCTTTGTCCCATGTACCAAGAGGTCGCTGGTTCAGATCCCATCAGGGCACATGCCCAGGTTGCAGGTTCAATCCCCAGTAGGGGCATGCAGGAAACAGCCTGTTGATGTTGCTCTTTCAGTAATTAATGTCTGTGTGTGTGTGTCTCTCTCTCTCTCTTTCTCTCTCTCTCTTTCTCTCTCTCTCTTTCTTTCTTTCCCCCCTCTCTTTCCCCCTCCCTTTCTCTCCCACTTCCCCCTCCCTTTCTCCCTTCCCCCCCTTTTCCTTCCCCTCTCTCTCTCAAATCAATAAAAACATATTTTTAAAAATTTTTTGTAGCCGAAACCGGTTTGGCTCAGTGGATAGAGCGTCGGCCTGCGGACTGAAAGGTCCCAGGTTCGATTCCGGTCAAGGGCATGTATCTGGATTGCGGGCAGCTAATAGATGTTTCTCTTTCATCGATGTTTCTAACTCTCTATCTCTTTCCCTTCCTCTCTGTAAAAAATCAATAAAATATATTTAAAAAAAAAATTTTTTTGTAATGGCCTATGAAAAAGTTTCCCACAAGTATAAATTAGCATAACAAAATTTAAAGCCAAAATGAAGTCCCTTTATATGTACTGTTGTGCAACTTTTTTTCCTTATTCCGTGAACATCTTCCACTATCAGTATAAAAGCCACCTTAGTCTTTTTGTTTTTAATTTCAGAGCGAGGATGTGAGAGAGAGAGAGAGAGAGAGAGAAAGATCAATGTGAGAGAGAAATATGGATCGGTTGTCTCCTGCCCATGCCCTCAACCAGGAATTGAACCAGCCACCCTTCGGTGTATGGGATGATGCTCCACCCAACCAGGCCACACTGGCCAGGGGGTAGTCTTGATAGCTGTTTCATATGTATTCTTTTGTGTCCATAGACCACCGATACACATTTGGATTACTCTTCATTTGTATTAATTGTGCAAGAATGTATATAATTGTGGGAACTTGGGCAAGTGTTTGTATAGTGTGGATTTCGAAGTGGCATTTAGTGATGAGGGTGACTGCATTTTGGTTTAATGGAGGTGGCCTTCCTTTCTCACCCCAGGTGCCTGCAGGACAACAACTGGGACTACACCAGGTCTGCCCAAGCCTTCACTCATCTCAAGGTCAGGTTTGGGAATCACGCACGAAAGCGGGTCTCCGGGCCTTCGGGAGGGTGGGGGGCGCGGGGGGCCTGGCTCTGCTGACCTCCCTGTTCCTCCAGGCCAAGGGTGAAATCCCGGAAGTGGCGTTCATGAAGTGACCCTGGCCGCCGGGCCCCTGTAAATAGCCCCGGATAGCGACGTCTCCCTGCCTGGTGGTCGGCGCTCCTCCGCCGGCCAGGCGGGGACTGGGACTGACGGAGGAGGGAGCCGCGCCCCTCCCGTCCTGCCTTCCCGGAGCCCCGGACCGTCTCCAGAAAGTGGAGCCCCACTGGGGCCCGGAACCCAAGCGCCGTGTAGAACTGACACTAACGACCCGAAGGACTGAGGTGCTTTGTGCCCTTCACCCCAGGATCCCGCCTCCCCGACTTTTTAAGATAAAGAGTGAGATTGTATTTTGTGTCGCGTTTTGCCTGGTCTGTGGTTAAAGGGAAAGCGGGCTGGGACGGAGGCCGCCTGCCTCTCGGAGCCAATGGAGAGGCTGGGGGCGGGCCCCGCCGGCAGGAAGTCCCGCCCCGGAAGCAGGCCGCGCTTCCATGGCGGCACCGGGGCGGCGGTGGCTGCTGCCGCTGCTCGTGGCGGCGCGGGGCTTCCCCGCACGCCGAGCCCTGCACGAGTGGGCCCCGGCGCGGGACGTGCTGCTCTTCGAGCACGAGCGGGGCCGCTTCTTCGCGGTCCTGGGGCTCTTCTGCGCCGGCCAGGGCGTCTTCTGGGCCTCGCTGGCGGGCGCGGCCCTGGCCCGACCCCCGGTCCCCGCGCGGCCTCCGGATGCGGCCACAGACCCCGGCCGTGTGGACGTGCGCTCCGCGCTCTGGCGCTACGGCCTGGCCGTGGGCTGCGGCGCCATCGGTGAGGAGCTGGGCCCGACCCTCCAGGATGAGCGGGGGTGGGGGGCAGGCCGCCCCCAGTGGGAGTGAGGGGCACCGAGCCCTGGGACAGACAGGCCTATAGGCTGAGGCCGGCCACTCGCTGTGCGATCTCGAGCAAGTTACTGCGGTCCGGGCGCTGTTTTCTCATTAAAGTGGGGCTGGGCATCTCTTAAGTAATGTTGGGAGGAATGAGCAACCGAGGATCTGGGGTCTGTAGATGTCACGTCTTTTACTCAGTGCACGAGGGCTGCTGCCCGCGCCCCCGGAAACCCTTCACCCCACTCCTCCTCCTGCAGGTGCCCTGGTCCTGGCCGCCGGACTTCTCTTCTCCCTGCGCTCTGTGCGGTCGGTGGTCCTGCAGGCCGGAGGCAAGCGGGTGACCCTCACCACGCACGCCCCCTTTGGCTGGGGAGCGCAGCTCACTGTTCCCTTGAACCAAGTCTCCTGCGTGGCCCACCGGGGTGAAGTCCCGGCCGTGGTGCCTCTAAAGGTCAAAGGCCGACGCTTCTACTTCCTCTTGGACAAAGCTGGATATTTCCCTAACACAAAACTCTTTGACAACACTGTGGGTGCCTACCGCAGCTTGTGAAAAAGCCACCTCGGGACACGCCCCCTCCAGGAGGGGAACAGAAACCACCTTTAGGCCCTGCCCGGTGTGGCTGGGTTGCAGCATTGTCCCAGTGCATGGAAAGGTCTTGGGCACGCCGGTGGCTCAGAGGTTAAGCATCAACCTATGAACCAGGAGGTCCCAGTTCAGTTCCCCATCAGGGCATATGTCCGGGTTGCAGGCTCATGCAGGAGGCAGCCGATCAATGATTCTCATCATTGATGTTTCTCTCTCTCCCTTCCTCTCTGAAATGAAATCAATAAAGATATATTTTTAAAAAGGGAAGGATCTTGGGTTTGATTCTAATCAAAGCACATGCCCAGATGTGGGTTCCATCCCTGGTTGGGGTGCATAGGGGAGGCAACGGATATTTCTCTCATTGATGTTTCTCTCCCTTGCCCTTTCTCTAAAATCAGTAAAAACAAATCCTCAGGTGATAATTAAAAAAACACACAACTGAACCTTAGGGGTGGGGTGGCAACCAGAGTAATACAAGGGGGCCCAAGGTTACATAGCAGCAAATAAAAGTCATTCCGAGGGCAGACACCTGAACGTGCTCTTGACCTGTTTAGCCTTTACTCTTTCCTCCCATCCATCTGCCTGCAGTGCTCTCATACTAAGGACTCGGCACGAAGATGAAGGAAGTCATATAATAATATTCTGGTACAAAAACAGCTGTAAGAAGAGGTGGAGGGGGGCTGTCTTCATGTTTCCCTCTTCGAGGGAACTGAGGCTCTCAGCATCACAGGGCCAAGGGGGGCAGGAGGACTGCAGGCACTCGGCCGGGAGCCAATGGCTGCAGGAAGCGCTTCAGGAAGGGGAAAGGCGTGGCCCCACCAGCACGTCTGTCTCAGAGCTCCATTCCGGGTCCCCCCTCTCCAGAAGCCGGTATGGGGTGGCTTCAGACTTCAACTGCACGACCTGGAGCACCAGGACCACACACCACAGTACCAGATTGACCCAGGAAGAGTTCTGTGGGAGACAGGGACAGGTGTGAGGAGCAGCACCTCAATCCGGTTCCGCCCGCACACCGCTCTGAACTGCTGGCTGCCAGGCGGCCAAGCCCTTCGGCTCTTCTCAGCCTCACTGGTGGGCACCCCTAAACCTATACAGGTGCCTCTACGAATCTGCGTATCCCTGGGCCTCCACTCAGTCCTTCATATCCCAAGACCTCACTTCAGCATTGTGTAGGTTGGAGTAAAAATGTAGAGCGGTTCCAGGGGGTGTCCATGGAATTTTCTGGGCTTCAGAGCAGCTGTGAGGTCAAAAAGACAGTTGTGAGAAAGGGGGGGGATATATCCCAAGTAAATACTCTTGCACCTGAGCGCCCTCTGAGATGAGAATAATCGACTGGGATGAAACGGGAGTACAGGACGCCCTCTGCAGAGGGAAGTCGGCCCCAGGGGTCAGGCTTCCCCCATCTCCCATTACCTAATGGTAGCGTTCTGAGAGATGATGGAGTTGCAGAGAGAACTGGTGCCAAACCGAAGGACACAGGCCGCCACTAAGACCAGGAAGGTGGCCACAGCCGAGATGGCCAGCGCAATGCGGAGCCCTATCCGGCCTCTATGAGGGAGAGAACAGCCTTGTGGTGGCAGCGGGACTCCCCCCACCTCGCCCCTGGCCCTCGGAGTGGGAGAGTCACCTTTGGGAGTCCTCGATGCAGCTGCTGTAGACCCAGAAGAGCAGAAGCAGGAGACAGTAGAGGGCCAGGAGGCCAGAGGCCCCAGCCACAAAGTAGCAGAGGGAGGGGGCTGAGCCCCTGGATAAGGCCAGGGAGGAGCGGTTCAAGGCCGCCACGCCATACAGGGGACAGCGGCCGCCGAAGGAGCCCTGCGGAGAGAAGCCGCTGAGTGCTGATCTCCGGGGAGCACCCGGGATGCGACTCCGGGCAGGTGCCGGGGTAACCTGGGCCGGGCCACCCCAGGGAGCTATTTGCAGTCAGTTCCTCTCTGGGCCACGAGGCCTGCTGGGGTGATCACGCCCGCGGTGGCCAGAGGATCGGGAAACAGGCGGTGGTTACACACTGAGCTGCTCCCAGCCCGGCCTCCTGTGTTCCCTAACCTGAAGCCTGTGCCTGCTTCCTGGGGTTCGGGGGCCTGTGTCCTGGCGAGCCCTGCTGCCTGGGGCGGAGCGGGCACAGCACCGGCTGGTTCCCTGGCTCTTTCCCCATCGCTGTCACTCCCGCTGCCCGTGCAGTCACATGGCCGCTGGTCGGCCGCCCCCCCTCCCTCCCCACCCCCGCGTCCTCTGGGCGCAGCTCAGCACCTCGCGTCTCAGGTGCGGGCGAAGGCAGGGCCTCGCCGATTTGTCTCAACACCCGGGGGAGGACGCCCGGGAGCCCCCAGGTGGGGCCGTGCCTGGTGCCCAAGACACGCCCGAAGGCGGCCCTTTGGCAGCAGAAGGATTTAGACTCGACCTGGGAGGAGTCGCTCAGGGCCGACACTGGCCGCGGCGGCCCGCCGGCTGAGCGTGTCTCGGGTTAGAGCGGCCCGCCTCCGCCGCCCCCCGCCCGCCCGCACCTGGGTCCGGGTGAGCGTCGCGGCCGCCAAGGCCCCGCACAGGAAGGCGGCGGCGAACAGCACGAGCTCGACGCGCTGCAGGCAGGGCAGCGCCATGGCTCCCCGGTCCCCAGGAAGCGCGGCGGCCGCACGACCGCCCAAGCCCCGCCTCATCCGGCGCGACCACGAGCGGAGACTGGAGACTCAGCGGGCGGGCGGCTTTATTGCGGGCGGCGCCGCTAGAGCGGCAGGTACAGCGAGTAGTCGGCGAGCGCCCAGCGGCGGGCCGGGCGGCCGGTGCGGCCGATCATGGGCAGCTTCTGCACGTAGCGGGAGGCGGGGCCGGGCCCGCAGGGCGCGGGGAAGGCGGTCTGGAAGCGGCGCCCGCGGCAGCGTCGCCCCGCCTGCCGCCCCGCGATGATGAAACGGAAGTGGGGGGCGCCGCGCGGGGCGAAACGGCTTTTCTGGAAGACGTCGCGGGGGCCGGGGCCCTGCTGCCGGGGCGCCCCCCGCGCCCGGTGCACGCGTGGCAGCGGCCTGTTGTCGGAGGCGGCGGGCGCGGGGGCCGCGGGGGGCCCGCTGCCCCGGGGGCTCTCGTCGCCCGGCGGGCTGACCACGGCGCTGGCCGTCAGCTGCGGCATCTTGCGCACCGAGTCCGGGGCCGCCGCCGGCTCCTTCTTGTCCCCGGGCGGCCGCGGGGTCGTGGGCGAGGGCTGGCCCGTGCCGAAGCGGGTGGCCAAGCTGTCGCCGAAGAAAGCGTAGAGCTCCCGGTAGATGTCCGCCAGGGTCACCGGAGGGCCAGGTTCCGACGGCCCCGCGCCGCCCGGCGGCAGCGGGAGGCCCGACCCAAAGCCGGGCTCGGCGCCGCCCCCGGAAGGAGACTCCTGCAGGAGGAGGCTGTCCCAGGGCAGGTCGTCGGGGCGCCGGCACCCCCTGCCGCCAGGCCCACTGCGGTGGGGCTCGGCCGCCTGCGCCTTCATCTTCAGCAGCCGCTCCACGGCCACCTGGGGGAGAGGACAGGCTGTGCGGGGGCCACGAGGGCCGGCCCGCGGGGTATTGCGGGGGGGGGGGGGGGACGGCGGGGGCATTGCTGGAGGGCTGGCCAGCGGGATATTTCAGGGCGGGATGGGGGGGACGGCGGGGGCATTGCTGGAGGGCTGGCCAGCGGGATATTTCAGGGCGGGGGGGGGGCCCGGGGGCATTGCGGGATATTGCGGGGGGGGGGCCGCCCGCTCACTCACCAGAATGGCGCCGTAGACCTTGTGCCCGTCCGCTTTCACCTGGGCATTGGATACGGAGTAGTCATCCAGCACGGCCTGCAGGTTCGTCCAGTAGGTGGACAGGTGTGGGTACAGGACACGCTCCACTGCCTGGAAGAGAGAGGGATGCACAGGGCCTCTTGGTGGCTGATCGCCTCCAATGCCCTTTCCCATGAAAGTCCTACTTTTACCCCTGATACTGGACAGGGCTCCCTCCTAAATTCCCTGCGTGGCATCTCAACCAACATTTATTTGGAACCTACTGTGTGCACAAGCCTTCACTGAGCCCTGGAAATTAAGATGGGTACAAAGACACAATATAAAGCGATCTGCTACAACTGACATGCGCCGCGTCACTGACATGAGGGCCAAGAGGGTATAAGTGATGGCCAGGGCTAACGGGAGGAATTTAGGTGCCAACTGCTCCCTGTACACCCAGTACTGTCCTCGCCTGGATGTGAACGGGGTCTCGGCTCAAACCACAAAAACAAGTCAGAGTCCTGGACTCCTGATGACAGAATTTTAAATCCTGAAGTCAGTTTGCAGAAAGCAACTGAGACTTCACAGCGGAGGTTATGTTTCTGTGGGGCTCTGATGGGTAAGAGCCTTTGGTGAGTCATCCACAGCCTGAGGATCTGAAAATACTGACAGAACTGACAAGCTCCTAGAAAAACATGACTTGCTGCAGACAAGAGCTATGAAAGCTTAAAAAATTTTGTAACTGCAGTAATTACAAATCTAACGACAAAACACCACGCCAAATTTGACAAAGTCTACAGACACTCAATGAGCATCTCAATCTTATTAAACCAAATATAAAAACGGAATACCCTCCCCCATTCTGTAAAGCCAATGTAAACCTGGCCCTAAAACCACACAAGGACAGTACATAAGCGAACACATGGCTAATTTCATCATGAATGTAAGGAAATCCTTTAAAATGTTAGTAAACTCACCAGTATATAGAAAATGCACTACATTCTAATACTGTTTAAAGAGTATGTACCATGAGCAAATTGAGTATATCCCAGAAATGTACATATGGTTCACTAAGAAACTCTGTCTCTAAGTCTGCCCCCCCCCCACCCCGCACTAAGACTGGGCAGCCACTGAGCAGATGAGACTCCTCGAACCCCACTCCCCCAGCTCTGCAACCACAGCTGACAAACCCAGTGTGGCTGAGACTGAGGGATTTGGTAAGCTGAGACTGAAGACAGAAATGCAAGAGAAAAACCCACTGCCTTCAAAAGAAAAGAACTACTGACAGGAAAGGCTGCACCTGCCTCTCCCATCCGCCCGCCTGGCTGGCAGGGAAGGAAAAGAACTTGCATGCCGATCAATGATTCTCCCTCATCATCGATGTTTCTATCTCTCCCTCTCCCTTCCTCTCTGAAATCAATAAAAAAATATATTATTTTTAAAAATAAAGAAAATAAATAAGCACTGGCCTGTGTTGCTTAGTTGGTTGGGGTGTCCATCCTGTACATGGAGAAGCCGCGGGTTTGATCCCCAGTTTTCTCTTATCAATGTGTCCCTCCCTCCCTCCCTCCCTTCCCCCTTCCTCTCTAAAAAAATAAATCAATAAAAATATATTTTTCAAAAACACAAAAAACTTACCCCCAAAATATAACAGGAAAAAACAGAAGTATCTAATACATTTGGACATAAGCATAAAAACAGTAAAAGGCTATCACTGAGCCTGGCCTAGGCAAGAACTCAGTGCACAGCAGCAGCAAGCACACACCATTTTTATGACAAAAGACACACAGGTGCCATTTTCCGAATGACGAATGGCAACTGTAAAGGCGGTGAGAAGGGCCAGGTCCTCACCTTCCAGCCAAGGGCATGCAGCCCGACCACAGCCCCGTAGTGAGAGCAGAGGGGCCGCACAGGGTCTGCCAAGACCTTCTGCAGGGACAGCAGGATCTGCTGACAGAGGCCACTGACAAGGTCCCCATGAGTCCTGTGGGAGCAGCAGCCGTCAGAGGGGCGGAGGCAGCGCCTGCCCAACACGGTTCCAGTCGCAGCACACGGAGAAACCGGCACCTGCCCAGCCCTGGGGGGGTGAGCGAGGGGCCAGGGGAGCTGCCCGGGACCTGAGGCCGAAGGACCAAACCTCGGTATGTTGTCATCCACCTGTCGCATCCCAGTGCACCACGGCACACTGCGCGGGAAGCTCCCAGGGAAGGGGCTCCCCACCTCTCAACACACGGCCTCCAGGGCAGAAGGGACCCCATCTCCTCCCCCAACCCACTCAGCTCTGCAGGCCCCACCCTGGACTCCGCGCTAGGCCCAGTGGCTACCAGAAGATGTGGCTGAGGAGGAGGGCGGCCCCATCCCGCAGAGTCCAGTGGTCATTCAGGGGGTTGATGGAGGCAGCCAGGGGCTCCAGGACGCAGTAGAGGACACTGCCCACCAGAGAGCGGACATAGGGCCCCAGGCAGAGGTGCGGGTTCCGAACCAGGCTCCGGGCCACTTGCAAGAGCCGGTGCAGCTGCTCCAAATCGTGGCTCACAGACTTCACCTGTTGGGGGAAGAGGATGGCTGAGGGGCACAGGAGGGGGCCCAGGACCCTGCATTCTGATGGCACCGTCCAGGAGCCCCACATGCCGCTGGGTCACCGCCTCCCACCAACGTCCTCCCGGCCCCGCCTGCTCACTCACCCCGCTGACCACATACACGAAGTACGGCAGGAGCGCTGCGATCTTGGAGTTGGTCTGCAGGTCCTGGAGAGCAATCTGAAAAGGAAGGGGCAGCCTCACTGGACCCACCAGCCCCAGGCAGAACTGCCTTTTTATATATATATATATATTGATTTCAGAGAGGTAGGCAGAGGGAGATAGAAACATCCATGATGAGAGAGAATCATTGATTGGCTGCCTCCTGGACACCCCCTACTGGAGATCGAGCCTGCAACCAGGGCAGGTGCTCCTGATGGAATCGAACCTGGGACCTTTCAGTCCGCAGGCCGACACTCTATCCACCGAGCCAAACAGGCTAGGGCAGAAGCCAACTTTTTTTTAAAGGACAGTTTAGCACTGACGTATTAAAGTTTTAAATGTTTACACTTTTTGATTCAGCAATTTAACTTCTATAAATTTAACCCACTGCCGAAACCGGTTTGGCTCGGTGGATAGAGCGTCGGCCTGCGGACTGAGAGGTCCTGGGTTCGATTCCGATCAGGGGCATGTGCCTGGGTTGCGGGCATATCCCCAGTGGGAGATGTGCAGGAGGCAGCTGATCGATGTTTCTCTTTCATTGATGTTTCTGACTATCTCTCTCCCTTCCTCTCTGTGAAAAATCAATTAAAAAAAAAAATTTTAACCCACTATAAAAGAAACCCATACACAGCACAGTCTGTACTGATCAAAAATTGCCACCTCCCACAAAAAAAAAAAAAAAAAATTGGCCCCAGCTGGCATGGTTCAGTGGTTGAATGTCCACCCATGAACCAGGAGGTCACAGTTCGATTCCTAGTCAAAGCACCAGCCTGGGTTGCAGGCTCAATCCCCAGTGTGGGGTATGCAGGAGGCAGCCAATCAAGGATTCTTTCTCATCATTGATATTTCTACCTCTCTCTTCCTCTCCCTTCCTCTCTGAAATTAATACAAATATATATTTTTTTAAATAATAAAAATTTAAAAAATTGAATGCAACCTAATGCCTTTTTTTTTTTTTTCATTTCACTTTTTGTTGTTGTTGTTGTTAATCTTCACCCGAAATATTTTTCCATTGATTTTTAGAGAGAGTGGAAGAGAGAGGGAGAGACAGTGAGAAACATCGATGTGAGAGAAACACATCGACTGGTTGCTTCCTGCACTGCGCCCTGACCAGAGCCCGGGCCAGGGAGGAGCCTACAACCAAGATACATGCCCTTGACCAGAATCAAAGCTGGAACCCTTTGGTCCGCAGGCTCTATCCCCTGAGGCAAACTGGCTAGACTAGAGCTTCATTCCACTTTGTTACATTTATTGGGGTGACACTGACCAATGAAATTACATACGATACATCACCTGTGATACCCTGCATTGTGTGCCCACCACCCAAAGTCCAATCTTCCAAGATATTTTTAACTGAGAAAAGCAGCGGTTCTAAAACCAGGCGTCTCGGTAGAGCCCCGTGGGCTTGTACTAGAGCAGTCACTGTTTATACACAGACAGAAGGTGGGGGTTCCACAGGAGACTCTCACTTCCTACTTTGTATGTCTTTATGGTACAGTAGTTCCACAATAAACATCTGCTGCCATTACTTTTATACGCGGAAAAAAACACATTAAATGAAGAAAATGTTGTTACCCAGCACCTCCGCCACCTATGCCCTCCAAACCCCTCTGGATACAGTCCCAAGGCTGCGGCTGGGGAAGCAGACGTCAGGCCCGTGGGGAGGGCGTCGGCTCCCAGGCCCGCAGCTGGCCCTGCCCTGTGCCCGGGGAACAGGAGCCAAGCCTGTGAGGCAGGAAGGGATGGGAGCAACATTCCTCATCTTCAAGGGAAAAACAACAGCAGCCAGAGACGTAGAGACGTGGAGGATGGAAAACCCTAAAGCAGAGGCCACGTGGTGGAGCAGCCACCAAACTACCCTCGGACTTGGACAGACAGGACTCACGGGCACTGCCCAGCAGGCCTCGGAGCCCCAGAGCCTAAAGCGGCAGGGGCTGGTCTGAGGCCTGGGGAGGTCTCAGAGCAGGCCTGGCTCCCTCTCCTTCCTCTGCTCCCGACCGCTCACCCCGACCACCCCGATCTCAAGTCCAGGCAAAGGAGTTGCAGTGTTGATGCCCCTCTTAGCCCCAGGCCCACAGACACTCCGAGAGTGGGCTCTGGGACGAGGTGTGGGGAGGCACCCCGGGCCCTGCTGAGCTGCCCATGCCCTAAGGATCAGGGCTCCTCCTGGCACAGGAGGGGCGTCGGCACTGGAGGAGGCCGGGCTCAGAGCAGCACAGCCCGGGAACAGCTCCCACACACGGCAGCCGTCAGTGCGCAGAGGACAGGGAGTAGGCATCCGAAAGAACTTCATGGGAATTCGGAAGCTGGACTTGGTGTCCCGAATGGGGGCCCACGCACTACCTTCATCAGCTGTGGGTCGTCCCCCAGGACAGCGCGAGTCACTTGCTGGTAGTACTTGAGCAGGTCATCGGTCAGTGAAGACACAGCGCTGGGCACTGCGAGACGATGGGCAGGAGGTGGTCAGGGTGGAGAGCCCAGCCCACTCTCGGCCTCCCTTGCCTGCTCCCCCACAACCACCATCCCCCCCCGCCCCCAGGAGCCTGTTCAGACAGGACCCCCAGAGCACAGAGCCGCCAGCCCCGCTGAGCTGCCTGACCTTGCAAGCTCTCACCACTCTGTGCTCTGCCCCCACCCCTCCTCTGCCAGGCAGATTCCTGCTCGGCCCTTAAGCCCCACGCTCTGCTCAGCAGGCCCTGGAAGTGAGGCACATGCCCCAGGGACCCCGCGTGCTGCTCAGACTTCCGTGCTCGCACCCAACACGCAGCATCACGGCTGGTTTCAGGAATGAGCCCCCATCTCCAGTGCTGAGCCCTCTGGGCAGAGACCAGTGTCCACTCAGAACGAGGTGTCGATAAGTATTTGTGAGCTGAAGTCTCAGGGGTGTAGAGGCACCGCCCTCAGCTCCTGCGGGAGGAGGGTTTGACCAGGGGGCCCGCTCCCCACTGCGCCCCTTACCCGATCCCTGAGGCGCCAGGTTCCCTTTGCCGTCCAGGTAGGAGACATGAACTAGAACCAGAGCAGAGAGAGGGCTCGGCTGGGGCTTTGCCCTGGTCGCGCCCCCCCACCCCCAGTTGTGCTCCACCCACCAGCCAGCCCAGCACCACTCCCCTGACAGCCCCGCTCTCGCCCGCTCCACGAGGGACCTGCATTCACCTCTCACAGCCGTCTCGGCACAGCCTTTGGGGATGTTGGTGGCCAGGGCCAGCTCCACCAGGTTCACCTCCCGGTCCTCAGGGAAGTAGAGCTCCCCCTCCCTGACGGGGCGCAGGGGCAGTGCCTCCTGGGCTCCGTACCCGCACACAGCCTGGCAGAGAGAGCGGAGAGCAGGCTGACCGGGCGGAGGGGGCTCTCCCGCTGGGCAGGCAGCCTCACCCGTGGAAAGGCCAGAAATCCTGAGAAAAGGCGGGGGGGGGGGGGGGGTGTGCCTGGGGCTTTAGACCCATCACGGGAAGCGTAGCTGAAGGATCCAGTGCTCACTGGGTCAAGATGGAGAACATGGGTCCCCGTCCCACATCCACAGGGACTCTGAGTCTCCGCCCCCACCCCCCTTCCCCACCCCCCTCCGCCCACCACTGTCCTCCCTCCTCCTCACGCTCACCCAACTGTGAAAACACTACTGTCTTCTAAACAAGACCTCCCTCCCCTGACGCCCTGGCCCAGAACAACTATCAGGACAGACGCACCCACGCGGCCCAGGCTCCTCCGCCCCCACTATGCTCTCCTCCTCCCAGCCGGCTACTCCAGCCTCCTTTGAAGGCCCAGCTCAAGTCCCCTCTCTTCCCAGAAGCCTCCCTACCCCGCCCTGTGCAGCTCTCCTTTTCTGAACTGAGACCGGGGCCTGCGCCCAGCCCTGCCCCGCAGTGTGCATTCGGGCTTCATGCCTCAATGTGCTACCAGCCCCGAGTGTGCGTGGCCCGAGGCGGCTCCTGCGGCTGAGCCCTGCACCTGCCCACGCACCTCCACGCTGCTCCACCGGAGGGCCCTGTTGAAGTCCTCCACGGTCAGCTTCCGCCGTTTGGTGTGTTTCATGAACTGAGAGCTGTTCTGGGAGGGGAGGGGCAGAGTCAGGGGATGGGGAGCAGGGGGCGCGGGCCTGCGGGGCACAGAGGCAGCCAGGGAAAGAGGCGGAAAGGATGCCAGGCCAGCCATCAGAAAGCCTGGGTTCCAGCTCTGCCGGGCTGCCAGCGGGGCTGCTGCGAGGAGCACAGGAGAAGATGCCCAGGACCGGCTCTGTCTGCCGGAAGCCCAGGTGGTTAGAAGGGGAGCCCTGGGAGGGGCAGGACTCCCTCCAAGCACAGGGCAGGCGCCCGATATGTTTGGTGAGTAAACCCCTGTGTGAGGGGGGGAGAGGGGGTAGGAAGGAGAGCTGGGGGTGGGGAGTGGGGTGCGCACCTGGGTGGCCTCTCTGAGCCGGTAGCACACGTCCTCTGCGAGCAGGGCCGCCACCTCGTCGCTCAGCTCCAGGCCCGTGCTCTCTGCCATGAGGCGCACCGACTCCCGAGGGATCTCCACAAACCGCCGCTCTTCCCGCTCCGACATGGCCCCGGTGGAGCTGGGAGAGGGGAGGGGAGGTTGGCAAAGCCCCCCATCCCCCTGAGCGCCCCGGAGCCTGCCTCCAGGCCCCTCCACTGGGTCTTGCAGCTCCGGCTCCAGATTCCCCACCCGAGGAGCCACGAAGGCTCTGAGCCAGCGTCCAGGGGAGGAACTCTGAGTCTCAGAGCAACAGACTTGAACGCTGAGAACGTGCCTGGCCTTGGGATCCAGGGGACTGGCGCCCGCCCGGCCCTACCACTTCCTGTGTGAATGTGATCCAGACCTTCACCAGCCTGAGCAACTGGTGTTCTAAATTGTAAATCAAGGTAATAATCCTCACCCTCCCCAACTCACCGGGCTGCTATGAGAACAGAATGAGATGATGTGTAGAAAGCCAGGGACCATGCCCTAGCCCAGTGGTTCTCAACCTTCCTAATGCCACGACCCTTTAATACAGTTCCTCATGTTGTGGGGACCCCCAACCATAAAATTATTTTCGTGGCTACTTCATAACTGTCATGTTGCTACTGTTATGAATCGTAATGTAAATATCTGATATGCAGGATGTATTTTCATTGTTACAAACTGAACATAATTAAAGCATCGTGATTAATCACAAAAACAATATGTAGCCCTAGCTGGTTTGGCTCAATGGATAGAGCATCGGCCTGCGGACTGAAGGGTCCCAGGTTCGATTCCGGCCAAGGGCACATGCCTGGGTTGCGGGCTTGATCCCCAGGAGGGGGCGCGCAGGAGGCAGTCACTCAATGATTCTCTCTTATCATTGATGTTTCTATCTCTTTCTCCCTCTTCTTTCCTCTAAAATCAATAAAATGTATTTTTAAAAAAACAATATGTAATTATATGTGTTTTCCGATGGTCTTAGGCGACCTCTGTGAAAGGGTCGTTTGACCCCCAAAGGGGTCGCGACCCACAGGTTGAGAACCACTGCACTAGACTGTAGGCTCCCTGCCGGCAAGGATCCTGCCTGTTTGCTCACCTTTGCATCCCCAGCGTCCAGCAGTGTCAGCACATAATACGCCCTCGATAAACACTTGCTGCAAAAGATGAAGAGCGGCTATTTTTCTACGCACATGCTACGCCTGAGGCACTGAGCTGAGTGCTTCTAGGCTTATGCCTCCACCTCGTTAGCAACAAGATGGGTGTTGGGTAAGTACTGTGTCTGTTTCACAGCCCAGGAAGTCAGCTCAGAGAGGTAAATGTCCATGGCTTCTCCAAGCTCATCCATGCAGCGAGCACCAGGTAGGGAGCAGGGACTCAAACCCTGGTCCCTAATCCTCGGGAGTGGCGGGCTGTGGGGGGAACAAGGCCTGGGTTTCCCGCGCGAAGACCTGGCGTTGCAGACCCGCCAACAGATGGTTGTTAAGTTTCTGCTCCCCCATCTGTAAAATGGGAGCATGAAGTCCAGCCCCGGGAAGGCGCGGAGGGGAGGGTCCCTATGACGTGCCCACATTCACACCCACAAAGTCCCGTCTGGCACCATCTCCCGCTCCTCCGCCTGCCCTCGGCCTCCGCAGCTACTAGCCAGACAGGTGGGGAGGCGTGGGAACTGGCCGCTACCGGCCTCCGTGCGGCGCATCCTCCCACCCAGCTGCGCGCATCCCGGACCCAGAGGTGGAGGGGTGCGGCGCCAGAGGTCAAGGGTTACCGAACTCGGGTCACGTGGTCGGCGAAGGGGGCGGGCCCCCGGCGGAGCGGGCTCGAGGCGGGTCCGAGTGCGCAGCCCGCAGCGGGGCGGGGCGAGGTGGGCCTGCGAGGGCTCGCTCACCTGAGGGCTCCGGCCGGCGAAGGTGGCTCCCGAGACCGCGGCGACAGCGGCGGCGGCGGCCCTCTCACCCCGCCCACACAGTTCCCTCTCTCCGCGCTCAGGCCCGCACTCCGCGAGCACAGCCAATCCGCGAGCACCTGGGGAAGTTCCCGCCCTCCAGGAGGCTTCCAGCCACGCGATTGGTCACTGGGAAGGGGCCGTAAAAGCCCCAGGCGCCGGGGCCACGTGACGTTACAGAATCGCGCTTCTTAAAGCAACAGCTCTTGGGCGGTTGCGGAGCCGGGGTGTATGACTTGGTGCACTTTTTAAGGAAAGCGTCCCCAGGCCCTTGGTCTCGCCTGCTCCTGAGCTTCCGAGCGCTTGCATTTATGCGACTGCAGCAAAGCTTCAGACTGGCTTCGTTTTCTCAACCTTTTAGTGGAGCTCAGCTTCCCTCTCCAGCATCACCTGCCACTTACCTTTCCCAAAAGAATGGCTAAGGCTCCCGGGTCGGTACTCTTCGCGGCCAGAAGGGTCTTCAAACCCACGTGCAAGTCCAGGCCGCCGCGCTCTGCTCATCCGGGCACCTTACCTCTTATCTTCCCCGTTCCCGCCCTATAAGCCAAATACAAACCCTCACCTACCTCGCCGACTTCCTTGACCGGTTACACGCACAAGGGCAATTCTCAATTGAGAAGCAAGGGGGCTTATTGACGAAAAGATGGTATCTGGAGTCAGACCAACCTGGGTTCAAGTTCTAACACTGCTTTTGGGCGAATTACCTAACCGCAGGTCCCCCATCTACAAAATGGGTACTAATACCCACCTCACAGTTACTGTAGGTTGAGATGTTTGTGAAAGCGCTTTGCAGAGTTGGTGGTTGAACTTTCTTTCACTCACACATCATGAGGCAGACAGTAAACTAATTAATTCCTTTATGTTTATCCAAGAAGGGGCAGTTTGCACGAGCGATTCTAGAATGGAGCTTTCTGCAGGGGAGTGAGCATGGATGTAACATCCTCACTTTCCCTCCCTCCCGGGGTAGGTGCTGCTGCCTTTAGAAAAGATCCTCAGAGACTAGAGCTGGGAAAGACAAGTGGATGTGAGTGAGGTTGCCATGGCAACGCCGCCTAAGGAGACTGCGACCCGCTGAGTTCCCTCCAGCCATATTCAGAATGGCATTGGCATTGGGAATAGTTTCATATTACGCTTGCACTTGAGCAGTGGTTCTCAACCTTCTGGCCCTTTAAATACAGTTCCTCATGTTGTGACCCAACCATAAAATTATTTTTGTTGCTACTTCAAACTGTTGCTATTGTTATGAATTGTAATGTAAATATCTGATATCCAGGATGGTCTTAGGCAACCCCTGTGAAAGGGTCGTTCGACTGCCAAAGGGGTCGCGACCCACAGGTTGGGAACCGCTGCTCTAGAGTGTCTGTCCTCCTGTGCGTGAAGGGAAGGACTGAGGTCCTGAGTCTGAGATCAGATCAGCAGAATCTGGGCCACTGGCAGATCTTCCTAAGATACTGGGCTGGAGAGTCATGGGCAACCTTGGAGGCATGAGACAATCAAAAGAGGAAGGCCAGGGACCCGAGGGATGTTGGGAAACTACCCAAGCTGCCTGGGACTCCTTTGCCTCCAATCTAAGTGGGGACAAAGGCCAGGCAAAGCAATAATTATAGGAAGTGTGGCCACAGATCCAGCACAGTAACTTTCCTGGATTTAACAGACTTAGGAAAGCTGGCGCAGTGCTGAGAGCTGGAGATATAAAAAAGACAGGGATGCATGTGAGTCTACAATTATCTCAATAAAACAACTGAAACTTTACATAATTAAAAAATGAAAAGGGAGACAATAGCAAAATAATGTTTCTGACCCACCACAGAGGCCTAAATGGAACAGCTTCTAGCAGTCCAGGAGTTGGGAAGGCAAGGCGAACAGAACCACATTCGTACCATGTTCCAGGCCTTATCCTGGATGCTTCCGATCAGGGTTCTGGACCTTGGCACACTCACATTTGAGGCTAAATAACTCTGTGGGGGGTGGGGGGCTGTGCTATATACCCTGTAGGATGTTTAGCCTCATCCTTGGCCTCTACCTACTAGAAGGCAGTAACCCCCCCCCCGTCCCCCCCCCCCACACACACACACACCCTCCTCTTGCAACATCCAAAAATGTCATTGCCAAATATCCCCTGGGAGCCAGTCACCCCAGATGACAGCCACTGCATTGTGTAGTAATTATGGTTAAGTTGAATGCCTCTCATGGGCCAGGCTCTATGCCAGCCACTTGCATATACAGTAATTCCTCCCTGGATGCTCTTGATAGGTTCTGCAACTTTAAACAAAATGACATATAAGGAAATCAAGTTTATGAGACTAATTGACACAAGCAAGAGTTAAGTTGCAGCCCAGCCGGTGTGGCTCAGTGGTTGAGTGTGGACCTGTGAACCAGGAGGTCACGGTTCTATTCTTGGTCAGAGCACATGCCTGGGTTGCAGGCTGAATCCCCAGTAGGGGGCACGCAGGAGGCATCTGATCAATGATTCTCTGTCATCACTGACGTTTCTATCTCTCCCTCTCCCTTCCACTCTGAAATCAATAAAAATATTTTTTTTAAATAAAATTTTAAAAATATGTTTTTTAAAATAGTTAAGTTGCTAAGGAATCATACCAAGGTTATAAAGAAATGTTGAACGAAACAATGTTGAAAGAAACATTATTCCAGGACCTGCAGCAGCAACCATCCAAAGAGGGTGGTATGCCCGTTTCACAATGAGGAATCGCAGTCACCAGCTAGGGCTGAACCCAGTGCCGCAGCAACTCCAATACCAAGCTTCCTACCGCACAGCTCTGCTTCCCACGGGCGTCGGGAAGAACGACTGAGGTAGCTAGATTAGAAGGCAGCAAGCAGACAGGCGGGAAAGGGCACTCCAAAGCAGACCCACAGTGTGCGGAGTGTGAGGGAGAGCAGCGAGCAGACAGGCGGGAAAGGGCGCTCCAAAGCAGACCCACAGTGTGCGGAGTGTGAGGGAGAGCAGGGCGTTTAACTCTGCAGTCACTTCACATCTTCTGTGTTGCTCCAAGGCTGGTGTGGTGATTGCTCAGCACACACAGGCCTGTTGTTGTGCGCATCCTGGGAAGGGCTGTGTGGGGACCCCCCAGTCTGTGTCCTTACTGTCCTCTTGTTCACCTCGCCTTGCTTGCTGTCTGCTCCCAGCTATGCTCTTAGTAATTTTCAAGGGTGAGGGAAGGGAAAACATGAGGAAACTACACTGGTATTCAGAGCAGCTCTCACGGTATCATTTGCTGGAAGCCAAAGAGGAAACATTAGTACCTTTCCTACAATTAGGGCAGCTTTAGACTTGGCGAAAGGGCTTTTCGGTCCCCTGGGTGGCGGAGGCTAGTTGAAGCATCAGGCCAAGAAATGAGGGGCAAGCAACAACTGCAGTTTTTAAAAAAGAGCTGTTTTTACCAAAGAAAGAGGGTAACACTTCCATGAGAACCAAAGACCGTTTAGGGTCAGAACAGTCAGAATCTGGGAGTGGCTGCTAAGCTGGAAGGAGTCAGATGTCTTCCGGGACAAGGAGCCTGCCTTGCCTCCCCACGGCAGCCAGGCTGGGCCTCTGGGCCACATGGGAAGTGTGAGAATCACCCTCCCGAGATAAGGGTCAAACAAGGTAGGCGGCGCGTGTTCAGCTCACAAGCCCTAGGAGAGGAAAAGCAGTTGGTTAGACCCAGAGCCTGGGGCAGCTGTCACTGCACTTCCCATCCCTGGGGCACATGCCCTGGATCTTCCAAGCAGACGGCAAGACAGTTTCCTTCATCTGTGACTCAAGCATTAAATCCCATCTCCACCCCTGTCCCCACCCACCCCTTCCCCAGGCATCAACCCGGTCATGCATGATCCGTCACTCACCCAAGTAATCATCCATCAAAGAGCCGATGGCAAACTGCAGGAGGGAAGGCAAAAAGGAAATGAGGTCTAAGCCTGCACAGACCTATCCTCTAAGCCCCGCCCCAGACTTTCTGCCCACCCCCCCCAACCCCCGCTCCGGGCAGAAGAGCTCAAACCCCAGGAAGCCTCGGTGTTAAGAGACCAATAGCTCCTGGCTCTGCCTGGCACGGGAAGGGAGGCGGGCAAGAGACTCACAATGTCGTTCTTATCCACACGGGTCCCCACGATCTTCAAGCGGATCTCATCGTCCTGCTGAATCACAATGTCCTGGGAGGAGGGAAGAGAACACTCAGACATATCGCCCCCCACCCCGCCCCAGCCCCCCCTCCCCCAGCCAATCCTCCCTCAGAGCGGCTCCTGCCCTCCTGTCTCTGACTTCTTCCCACCGACTCACCTCATCCATTGTCTTGTAACACGGTGGGTTGGAGTTAGGATCAAACTCCATCTCGGACGGGATGGACTGAAAGGAAAGGGAGACTGGCTGAGTCCTTTAAATGGAGGCTGCAGGAGATGGTCATGAATGGGTGTCTCCCCCGAGCCCCGCCCCGCGTGCCCAGGCTCACATGTCGGGAGATGAAGCAGGACATGGGTCCGATTTCTGTGAAGAGTCCAACCTGGAAGGGAAATGAGTGGCCCTTGCTTTTTCTTTTGTGTCCAAGTCTTCTAAGCTCCTCATCTTCCTGATTCCTCATAAATTCTCCATGGATTGAAACCACACCAAATTGTAACGTTTTCCTTTCTCTTTTTTCTAGCTTTCGTTTTAAGGTAGGCAAATATAGTACAGTAGTGAAGAGCTGAGGCCTGGGGCTTGTCTGTCCAGGATTTCATCACTTGTTGGCCACTAGACTTAGTTTCTCTAAACCTGAGCTTCTATAAAAAGGGGTAAGAGCACCCACCTGTCAGTCACTGTGAGGCGTCACACATTACCAGGCTCACAGTAACTACTCCATCAGTGGATGCTACTGTCATCGTGACCATTAACACGGACGTACACGCCCCTGAGACAGGACCCTTTGACAGGCGAGAAAACCGAAGCACAGAGGAGTGACGTGGGTGGCCAAGGACGCAGTTAGCAAGTGGAGTTGGGACCCACCCTACATCTCCTGAGGGACCGTCCACTTCCTCCCCAGGTGTGGCCTCACCTTGTTGACCTGAGTGACGACAGCATCCACGACTTCCCCTTTAAAGGGCCGGAAAACAATGGCCTTGTACTTAACTGGGTAAAGGACAAAGCCCCTGCCTGGCTGGATCACACCAGCCCCAATATTGTCGATGGTGGTGACAGCAATGACAAAGCCATACCTGCGAGGAGGATGACAAAGAGAAAGGCCCTGTGTGTGGAAGAGCCTCTAGCACCATCTGCAACAAGAATCAGAGACAGCCGAAACCGGTTTGGCTCAGTGGATGGAGCGTCGGCCTGCGGACTGAAAGGTCCCGGGTTCGATTCCGGTCAAGGGCATGTGCCTGGGTTGCGGGCACATCCCCAGTAGGAGATGTGCAGGAGGCGGCTGATCGATGTTTCTCTCTCATCGATGTTTCTGACTCTCTATCTCTCTCCCTTCCTCTCTGTAAAATATCAATAAAATGTATTTAAAAAAAAATAGTTAAAAAAAAAAAAAAAGAATCAGAGACAGTACAAAGGGCAGCCCATGGCACCCCTGCCCCAGAGCTCAGTGGCCAAGAACGACAGGACGCTGATCAGTCTCTGTAACGCCAAACACTGCTCTCATAATGTCACAAAAAAGGGCCAAGCACGCTGCAGTCCTTGAGCCAAGAGACCCTCAGAGTCGCGGGGAGGAGCCTATTAAAATGCACATTTCCAGCCCCGTCTTGAGTCCTGAGTATGCCGTGATGGGATGAGGCTCAGGAACCTGCTGTTCAAAAAACGCCCCAGGTTATTTTAACGCGGAGGCCCAAGTACTCCACAGTGCTAGGCTCCTCCCAGCTCACGCACACACGTGCGAGTCCTCTCTCTGCAGAGCCCAGCGATGTGCCATGTCAGGTCCCTGGGCATGGGGGCAGGGAAAACCAGCAGAATCACAGACGGAGGGCAGACACGGGAACGGTGATTAGAGTGTGACTCCACCGGGGCTGGCCTCCCTCTAACTTTGAGGTCATTGTTCCCAGCGACCAACACGGGACCTGGCACACAGGGGAGCTGCAGAAATGTTGGCGGAGCGAATGCACGGCCAGCCTCAGCTGAGGGGCAAAGCCTTGTGACCCAGCTTTGCAGAAGGCGCCCGGGGAACCCGAGGCAGGAAGCCACGGAGTGCCTGGGCGCCAGGAGTGCGGGAGGGGGCTCCCCAGCGTCGGTGGCAGGACCTTGCAGAACGAGGAGCTGGGGGCGGGGCTGCTAGCGGCGCGGACAGCGCGGCACTCACTTGCCGGTGCAGGTGCCCTCCACCTCGGTGAAGAGCTTCTGCTTCACCGTGTTGAGCAGGTTGGGGCCGAAGTAGCGCGGGTGCAGCAGGATCTCGTGCTCCAAGGAGATCTGCGGGGAAGGCGGGATGGAGACCAGGCCAGGCGCAGCGGGAAGACCGGCGAGAAGCGGCCGCGGGTCCCGGCGCCCTTCCCCGCCCCGCCCCGCCGCTCCTCTCCAGCCTGCCCGCGCCGCCGCCCGGTGCCCCGCTCACGTGGTAGAACATCCTCCTCCCGGAGTCAGGGGCGCAGCCGCGTCCACACCTTCCCGGGCAGCGGCGCCGCCGGCACGACCGGAAATACACGCAGCCGCCCCAATACCGCTTCCGGGCCCCCGCGGACCCGATTGGACCTCGCTGTGGTGGGCGGGGAAACCCACGAGGCCCCGCCCCCTCCCGCCCACAAGCGACCCAACCGGCGGCTCTCTTAAATTCGGTGCCCAGAATAGAAGCTCAATAAAGAATTCCTTTTGTTTTCTTTTTCTTTTGTTTTCTTTTCTTGAATAAAGAATTTTAAACGAAATTATTATTTTTTTTTAAACGAAATTATTAATTAATTAATTATTTAATTCGTGAGAGATGGTGTGCACATCCATTTAGCACTCCTGATAGATGGTAGCAGAATTGAGTTAAATTGTAGGACTCCCAGCTGCTGGTGTCTGGCAATTGCTTGGATGTGGGAGGTTGGGGGGAGGGTAGAGGAGGAGCAGGGAACACATTGTAATTGGAGCCAGAATCATTCGTAATAAATAGTTAAAGCTCATCACCTCCTTTTTCCCAAAAGGTTGCTTCCAGAACACAGGTGCGTCGTGAAAACCACCACTAAGTCAAACCCAAAACGAGAAAGGCAGACTGGTATCAACATCGTCAATCTTGGACACACAGATTCCCGCAAGCCCACCCTGCTGGGCCCCTGACCTACGAATGTGGTCGGATTCCCAAGGGAACCATCGGAAATTTCGAGAAGGAGGCTGCTGGGATGGGAAGGGCTCCCTCAGTATGCCTGGGTCTTGGAGAAACTGGAAGCTGAACGTGAGCGGGGTATCACCATTGGTGCCTCCTGGTGGAAATTGGAGACCAGCAAGTATTAGGTGACGATCACTGATGCCCCAGGACACAGAGACTTCATCGTAAACATGATCACAGGCACTCCTCAGGCTGGCTGTGCTGTGCTGAGTGTTGCTGCAGCGGTTGGTGAATTTGAAGCCAGTAGTATCTCCAAGAATGGACAGGCCCGTGAGCATGCCCTCTGGCTTACGCACGGGGTGTGAAACAGCTGATTATTGGTGTTGACATGGATTCCACTGAGCCCCCTGCAGCCAGAAGAGATACAAACGAGGGTATTGTTAAAGAAGTCAGCTCTTAGCCCTGGGAGATGTGGCTCAGCTGATTGGACATCATCCCCTGCACCGAAGGGATGCTGGTTGGATTCCCAGTCAGAGCACATGCCCGAGTTTCAGGCTCAATCCCCGGTGTGGGGCGTGCAGGAGGCATCTGATGGCTATTTCATTCTCACATCGATGTTTCTCTCGTTCTCCCTGTCCCTTCCTCTCTCTCTCTAAAAATCAATACAAAATCTTTAAAAAAGGAAGTCAGCGCCAGCATTAAGGAAACTGGCTACAATCCTAACACAGTGGCTGTGGGTGAAACACATGTGGCCTCTGTGTGTGGCCTGGGCTTCCTCACAGCACTGTGGTGCTGCTCTAGGAGCAATTATCCCAAGAGGACCAACCAGAAGCTGTATCCCCCTTAAAAAATTTTGTTATTGATTTCAAAGAGGAAGGAAGAGGGAGAGACATAGAAACATCAATGATATCAATGATGAGAGAGAATCGTTGATCAGCTGCCTCCTGCATGCCCCCTCCTGGGGATCAAGCCTGCAACCCTGGCATGTGCCCTGACTGGGAATCAAACCATGACTTCCTGGCTCTTAGGGTGATGCTCAACCACTGAGCCACACTGGGCAGGTTGTATCTTCTTTTACAACCTAGTCCTAGCCTCTCAAATGTCACATCTCCCTGGAGGAGACAGTCCCTCCCAGACTCAGGTAAGAGACCTTTCCTGATGGGAGGAGCATCAATGTCATATTGTAGGATGAGTGTGTGGAAGGGAAGATCTTATCAAGGCCATCTTGGAAAAGATAGTCTGCTGTAGGAATAGGATCTCTGCAGCCTAGACCAGTGATGGCGAACCTTTTGAGCTCGGCCTGTCAGCATTTTGAAAAATCCTAACTTAACTCTGGTGCCGTGTCACATAGAGAAATTTTTTTATATTTGCAACCATAGTAAAACAAAGATTTATATTTTTGATATTTATTTTATATATTTAAATGCCATGTAACAAAGAAAAATCAACCAAAAAAATGAGTTCGCGTGTCACCTCTGACACGCGTGTCATAGGTTCACCGTCACTGGCCTAGATAGTAGAGAGAAGCCCTAGTGATGATGTCTGCCACCACCTGTCTTCCAAAGATTCACAAGCAAGCAGCAGGTCTGGCCCCTGAGGAGCAGTCTTTGAGCAAGGATCACCCATCTCAGCTGCCCTTCTTCCTGCTTCCGGGCTCCTTCTTCTGTGCCACCATTTCTTCCAACAACTAGGATAATCCTGCCCCCAGCTGAGTCCAAATCCTCTGGCCTTGGGCACTACAACCATGGGGGAACACTCTACCAAGACAGATCTACAATAGTGATTAGGGGTGTGGCTATAAAGACCAACATTCAGTCTCAGCTCTGACTTGTATTCACTTGGTGACCATGGTCAAATTACTTAACCACTCTGAACCTAAGTCTCTTCTTCTGTCTAATAGAGACAAGAAAGGCTATTTTGGAATCAGGGACTATATTGTTAGCATATTGCTAGCATTTAACAAATGCTAAACAGTACATATTTTTCTAACTTCTACAAATGCACAGAAACATAGAAGCAAAGCTTTTTAATCTTTTTCCTTGGGGGAAAGTTACTACTATAAGTAAGAAATGTCTTTAGTTTTAGCTTTAAATTTCACATAGTTTTTCATGTGCTATAATCTGTCTATATTAGCTTAGTACCTCTATTCCCTAAATGAAAGCTTTTATATAAAAAAAACAAAACACAACTAAATGGTGCTCTAGAAAGAGGTGTCCTGGTACCCTGTAGCTCTGTGTGCCCCACTTTGAGAAGCAAAGCCTCCAAGCTGTGCCCTGCTTTAATGGTGCTCCCGGGGGTGAGAGAAGCCTAAATCCAGGGCATACTTGGTTCATTAAGCTCTGGTGGCCACTGGTGTGCACTGACCAGAGGGAGCACCTTCAGGTTTGCACAGAGGTTGAAAGAACGGTAACTTTAAATATCTAGAGCCCGTATGCACAGCGATCCCAGTGTGCCAAGCTCACAGTCTTTTTGCGCAGACTCATCTTCATCTGGTCCTTTTTGCACCTATAGAAACATGGTTGCTTTAGCTTCCCAAGCAGCCTAGGCCAGTGGTCGGCAAACTGCGGCTCTGGAGCCACATGCGGGTCTTTGGCCCCTTGAGTGTGGCCACGAAGTTTCAATCGCACTGTACGTACACGCCCGCACGTGGTATTTTGTGGAAGAGCCACACTCAAGGGGCCGCAGTTCTTTTTCTTTTAAAAAAAAATATATTTTATTGATTTTTTACAGAGAAGAAGGGAGAGGGGTAGAGAGCCAGAAACATCGATGAGAGAGATCGATCAGCTGCCTCCTGCACGCCCCCCAGTGGGGATGTGCCCGCAACCAAGGTACATGCCCTTGACCGGAATCGAACCTGGGACCCCTGAGTCCGCAGGCCGTCGCTCTATCCACTGAGCCAAACGGTTGGACTAGTCCCCAGCTTTAAATACTATCTATATGCCCATGACACTCCCAATATGTATCTCCAGCCCCAATGTTTCACTGGATCTTCAGGCCCACAAGTCTAACTGGCTAAGGGGAATCTCTACATACGGGTCAAAAACAGAATTCTCAATTTTCCTCCCCATTACCCCCATCCCAGAAGATGGCTCTGTCAGCCACACCATTGCTCATGCTACAATTCTGGCCATCCTTGACTTCTTTTCTTCTCTTGTCCCTCATCTCTTATCTTTTTTTTTTTTTTAATGTATTTTATTGATTTTTTTACAGAGAGGAAGGGAGAGGGATAGAGAGTTAGAAACATCGATGAGAGAGAAACATCGATCAGCTGCCTCCTGCACACTCCCCACCGGGGATGTGCCCGCAACCAAGGTACATGCCCTTGACCGGAACCAAACCTGGGACCCTTGAGTCTGCAGGCTGACGCTCTATCCACTGAGCCAAACCAGTTAGGGCCCTCACCTCTTATCTTTAAAAGAAAAATTGTTGACTTTAGAGAGTGTGTGAGAGAGATACAGAAACACTGATTTGTTGTTCCACTTTTTTTTTTTTTTTATTATTATTAGTTAAGGAATTACAAATGTGTCCTCATCCCCCCCTTTAACCCCCAACCTCCCCCCCACACACAAACTCATGCTCCCATCCCCCCGTTGTCCATGTCCATTGGTTTGGCTTATATACATGTATACAAGTCCTTCTGTTGATCTCTTCCCCTTACCCCCGCCCTCCCCTACTTTCCTTCTGGGGATTGATAGCCTGATCGCTGTTTCTCAGTCTTTGGGTCTGTCCTTTTTCATCGTCTATGTTGTTCTCTATAATCCACAAATGAGTGAGATCATGTGGTATTTATCTTTCTCTGACTGGCTTATTTCACTTAGCATAATGCTCTCCAGTTCCATCCATGCTGTTGCAAAAGGCAAGAGTTCCTTTTTTTTTACCGCAGCATAGTATTCCATTGTGTATATGTACCACAGTTTTCTAATCCACTCATCTGCTGATGGGCACTTAGGCTGTTTCCAAATCTTAGCTATGGTGAATTGTGCTGCTATGAACATAGGGGTGCATATATCCTTTCTAATTGGCGTTTCTGGTTTCTTGGGATATATTCCTAGGAGTGGGATCACAGGGTCAAATGGGAGTTCCATTTTTAGTCTTCTGAGGTAGCTCCATACTGTTCTCCACAGTGGCTGCACCAGTCTGCATTCCCACCAGCAGTGCAGAAGGGTTCCTTTTTCTCCACATCCTCTCCAACACTTGTTGTTTGTTGATTTGTTGATGATAGCCATTCTGACAGGTGTGAGATGGTAACGCATTGTCGTTTTGATTTGCATCTCTCGTATAATTAGTGACTTTGAGCAGGTTTTCATATGTCTTTCTGCCTTGTTGTTCCACTTATTGATGCATTCACTGGTTGATTCTTGTTTGTGCCCTAACAGGAGATCAAACCTGCAACCTTGCCCTAACTGGTTTGGCTCAGTGGATAGAGCGGGGGTGAAGGGGGGAGTAGCGGGGTGAAGGGGGGAGTAGCGGGGGTGAATCGGGGAGTAGTGGGTTACAGGCACTCAATTAACCCTGTGGCCATATTGCTCTGGTCGGTCAAGAGGCAGGCGTCACTAACTCCGGACGTACAGCCTTTCCTTTGTTTGGGGACGCCTCAAAGATGTCTTCACCAGCAGCCATGCCCTAACTCTCCTGTCCCGGGGAACTGCAGGGCCTCGAGCCCGGAGTTCAGGCCAGGACTGCCACAGCGCTCACGCCCGCGAGGCTGGTTCTCGGACTCCGCCATTACGGAGTCGGGAGCCCGAGCCGTCGGGGTGAGGGGGGCGAAGCGGCGGGGCACTGAGGGTGTAGGAACCTTCAGGACACAGCTGAGGTTCAGAGGTGTGGCTGCTGCCCCCGGTCACGGCAGAGCGGGTCTCACACCCGGGCCTCCTGAGTTCCACTCCAGCTCGTTCGTCCTCCTCCTCGGGTCAGCCTGCAGCCGACGCAACACAATTCTCTACGCGGTGCAAGGCCCCCCCTCCCACCCCCACCCCCACCCCCACCCCCACTCCCACTCCGCGCCAGGTGGACGCGCTCCGCAACCTAGAGCGCAGTCCCCGCTTCAGGTAGATGGAGAAGCTCAGCCAATCCAGAGGGCTCTGAGGCAAAGAAGGCGGGACCAGGAAGAAAAGTTTAGGACAGCAACGCCAGCCAATCTGACGCCTCGCTGCCTGAGCGACGGCCACCAACACCCACTTGGAAACGCCGCTCAAGAGTGGGCGGTGGTTAGTGCATATTCAGCCAATCAGTGACAAGGGAAGGCAAAGTTGAGCCCGTTGCATCTGAGGAGGTGGGAAGGGGCGGAGTTCGCCCAGTGGCTGCTCGGTGGAGGGTGAGGGACCAGCTTTCTCTGCTAGTTCGCACCCTAGGACTTCTTAGCCCCTGGAATGCGAGAGAGGCTCAGGGAGTTCCCGGAGTGGGGCGTAGAGGTATCGCCGGGGAGGCCTGGGGGCGAGAGAGACCTCCAGTTGGAGGAGGTGCTGAAAGCCACCGGGTGGGCATAGAGGAAGCGGAGGTTGGTTAGGGGGAGGGACTTCCGGGGCGGGGTTTGTTGGCTGGGTGGGGCCTGCTGCTGAGGTTAAGTCGAGGGGGCGGAGCTAAAAGACCACTGGTTGTGACCTAAGAAAAAAGGATAGTAATGTAAGCGAGTGTTTTGGGGTCAGGACAGTGTTGCCAGAGGTATGTTGGTGGCAGCTCAGGGCTGATATGAAGGTTTCTGGCGAGGTTACCAGCCCTAACCCACTGTCCTCTCTTCCCAGGGAACCGCTGGTGGGGACTTTCCTAGGGGCCTGCCCCTCGTGGGGTGCTATGGAGTTTCCAGAACACAGCCAGCAGCTGCTGCAGAGCCTCCGAGAGCAGCGGTCCCAGGGTTTCCTTTGCGACTGCACCGTGATGGTGGGTAGCACCCAGTTCCTGGCCCATCGGGCTGTGCTCGCCTCCTGCAGCCCGTTCTTCCAGCTTTTCTACAAAGAGCGGGAACTGGACAAGAGGGACCTGGTGTGTATCCACAACGAGATTGTCACGGCCCCAGCCTTTGGGCTGCTTCTGGACTTCATGTATGCTGGCCAGCTGGTGCTGAGGGGGGACACCCCAGTGGAAGACGTGCTGGCAGCTGCCAGTTACTTGCACATGAATGACATCGTCAAGGTGTGTAAGCGGCGTCTGCAAGCCCGGGCCCTGGCAGAGGCAGACAGTACCAAGAAGGAGGAGGAGACCAGCTCACAGCCCCTTAGCTTGGAATTTCTGTCCCACACGTCCCGTGGCCCTCAGCCCTCCTTGGCATCTGCGGAGATATCAGGCCACTGGGGCAAAGGGGAGTGGAAAGGCCCTGCTGCTCCCTCACCTACTGTCTGTCCTCCAGACGAGCCGCCCATGCCCAGCGGCGCTGACACGACACAGCCTGGCGTGGAGGTTGACTCACTGCATCTACGGGCTCCTCCTCCACCGGTGGCGGATGTCTCCCTTGCCAGCCCCAGTAGCTCCACAGAGCCCATTCCTGCAAGCTACTACTCCTCTGGCCTTCCCACAGTTTCAGTGGAGCCACTGGCTCCCCTCGACGTGGGTTCTGAGAGCCTGAGGGTGGTGGAACCAAGGGGTCCCGGAGGACCATTGCAGGGCTTCTACAGCCCATCTTCGGCTGCAGCCCCAGTCCCAGCCCCAGTTCCATCCCAGGCCCCAACCCCAGCAGAAGCTGAGCTGGTCCAGGTGAAAGTAGAAGCGATTGTGATTTCTGATGAGGAGCCCGATGTGTCGGAGACTCAGCCTCAGGGGCCTGAGGGGTTGTTCCCATCTGGGGAGGCCATGTATGGTGCTCAGCCTCCCCAGCCAGAGGCTTTTGAGGAGCCAAGGGCAGCAGGATTGGAGGAGGTGGGGCCAAGTGACCAGTTTCTGCCCTCCGATCCTCACCTACCCTACCATCTGCTGCCAGGTCCAGGGCAGTATCATCGAGGACTGGTGACCTCACCCCTGCCTGCACCCCCCGCCCTGCATGAGCCACTTTACCTGCCTTCTGAGTACGAAGCAGCCCCCGGAAGCTTTGGCGTTTTTACTGAGGATGTTCCCACTTGTAAGACATGTGGGAAGACCTTCTCGTGCTCTTACACGCTACGGCGCCACGCCACAGTGCACACACGGGAGCGGCCCTACGAGTGCCGCTACTGCCTGCGCAGCTACACGCAGTCAGGAGACCTGTACCGCCACATCCGCAAGGCTCACAACGAGGACCTGGCCAAACGCAGCAAACCCGATCCGGAGGCGAGCCCCCTCCTCGGAGTGCACCCCCTCCCAGGCTCCCCCACAGCAGACAGACAGAACTCTGGTGGAGGGCCACCCAAAGATTTTGTACTTGGCCCCAAAAACTAACATCTGGGGGAGCACGAGCTGATGCCAGGCCTGCTCTTGCGACACAGAAGGTTGGAAGCATCTCGTTTCCCCTGCCGGGTGACGGAATGGGTGCTGCCCGGGCTGACGGTCCCTCCCACCCTTTTCTTTACCCAGGCAGTTCCTCTCCAAGGGTGCTGGGAATTTTCCTGGGTGTAATCACTTCTCACTCTGCATTCTGGACCATAAAGCTAGCAGTGAAAGTATCTTACTGAACTGGTGTTGGCTGGTTTCTTCCACAAACCTGCATGACTCCTGCCGCTTTCATCCCTCTAGATCAGCGGTTCTCAACCTGTGGGTCGCGACCCCTTTGGGGGTCAAACGACCCTTTCACAGGGGTCGCCTAAGACCATCGGAAAACGCATATATAATTACATATTGTTTTGTGATTAATCACTATGCTTTAATTATGTTCAATTTGTAACAATGAAATTGAGGGTCACCACAACGTGAGGAACTGTATTAAACGGTCGCGGCATTAGGAAGGTTGAGAACCACTGCTCTAGACCTTTTAAGAAAACGACATCTGTCCTTGGGGGAGCGGTGAGGATCAGGTTGCTTATGAGAAGTGGCATAGGCACAGGGTAATGCAGACTTTATGTAGGAAAAGTGTACACATTAGGGAGTCTTACACAATCATGTTTGTTATTGTAGTGAGCTCCTGTGTGGTGGGCTGTATTAGGGACTTCATGTAAGTGCTCATTTAATCCTCAATATCTCTATGAGGTATTAGCCCACCCCTTTTTTTCCCACGGACAAGGGAACTTGAAATTCAAAAATTAAAGTTAACTTGTTCAAGGTCACAGAGCTGGTTAAAGGGCAAGCTGGAATTCGAACCATGGCCTGTGACTACAAACACCGGGCTCACTATGCTGGCTTAAAATACTGTTGAAAATAGTTTCCTGAGAACTATGAGTTGTTTTCTTTCTTCTCCTTTTGACTGTTCGGCTTTGCGTCCTTACCCCTTCACCTCTGTTTCCACGTAGAAAGACCTTTGGTTGGCTGTTTCAACAACATGTGCTGTGTTGACGACCTGAAACTTTTGCTTACATGTCGTAAATATGAAAATAAGAAATGGAGAGGCAGACAGCTCCAAGCCCGGTGGTATAGGTTTGTGGGGGGATGTTGAGGGCTTTTGGTGTGGAAACGATGGGTGGTTAGGAAAACTAAAGGAAGAAACTCCAGATGAGGGAATCATACTTAAAAAGTGTGATGACAGCCTAGAGGTGAAGTTACTCACGTACGGTCACACACAGGGTTATTGACAGTCGAGATAGCAGAGAAATGGGAGCTTTGGGTGCTGATGTAGGATGGGGGAAAGTTCTAGAAGTGTAAGAAGGGCCTGCCCCTGTGCTGCTGCAGGATGGACTGGAGGACTCCCTACAAACCCTCCTCTGCAACATAGGAGGAATCGAGTGCAAGGAAAGCTGGAAGGTGAAACTATGAGTACATTTTCTGAATTTCTTTGATCTTTTTTGGATTTGTCTGTCATAATCAGCTACTATTTTTGAGTTTTGGGAAGGAGACAGAGCTAAGCATTGAAGATTGGCCACAGAAAGCTCCTTATCAGGGACATTATGGGAAACAAAAGTTGATGCTTAACATGTTCATGGGTGAAAAGTGAATTCTGCACCTTGCACTTTCCTTGTGTTGGAATAACCGTTTAGTTTCTTTCAAAAGGCTAACTTTATTCATGCGAATGCATTACCGCCTGAACTCCTTGGTGAAACAAGGCTGGGTCCCCATACATGCATATAGTAAGAGCTATTCTAGCTGAGCGGAGGACCTTTTCCAGTCATTCCTGGAGTAAGTGAAGATGCCTAAAAAGAATCAGTTGCTTCTAAAAGGGTGAATTTTACGATATGTGAAATATATAAAAAGGAATCGGTTGCCTTAGAACATGGGTTCCTAAAAGCAAGATAGAGTAAATGTGTGCACATGTGTACATAATTGTATATAGTTTCTTTAGACGGCGTGAACGGTAACCATTGCTGTCTCCGCCACCCTGATACCTAACTACCGAGGGTCTGTTCCTTGGTGACATTCTCCTGAACAGCAAGCATTTGCTTCCACTTCCAAGCTTAGGATGCTTTTTTTTTTCTTTTTTAACTTCTTGAAATTAAAATAGTTGACACACAATATTATGTTAGTTTTAGAGATGAGACGCATCCTTCTTTGGCGGTGGCAGTTAGGAATTTTCAAGATGTTTAGAGCAGCAGCCGACACAATTAAGGCCACAGTTGCCTCACTTTATCGATCTGCTGATGCTAGGATCATCTTATGACAGTCAGTGGAGGTGTGCTCAAGAGAATTATCTTTAGTTTTCATGGCTTTTGATGGTCCATCCCATCCATGGATTCATGGAACCACAGGTTGGCTCATCTAGACTCTAGTCTAGGGGTGGGCAAACTTTTTGACTCGAGGGCCACAATGGGTTCTTAAACTGGACCGGAGGGCCGGAACAAAAGCATGGATGGAGTGTTTGTGTGAACTAATATAAATTCAAAGTAAACATCATTACATAAAAGGGTACGGTCTTTTTTTGTTTTTTAGTTTTATTCATTTCAAACAGGCCCGCGGGCCGTAGTTTGCCCACGGCTGGGCTAGTCCAACAGCGATCGTCCTGCCAGTTGTTAAACCTGTTTGGAAGATAAGTGTCCCCAAAAGAAACCTATTGGTATTGCTGGAGACCTCTAATTATTGGATAATACTTCCTTCTACTGAGCCCAAATCAATCTCCTTTTATGGGGGGTGGAGGGGTTGGAGGGACAGGCCAGGCCAGGCCCCAGCCTATTAAGAGTTTCACCCTGAGGAGTTATTTTGCGTTTGAGCTATAAACTGACTTCAGTTTCAGACACTGTTTTCTCTCCTGCTTTAAATATTCATCTCTAGTTTAGGATTTCCTGTCTTTTCCTAATTGGCTATTTTGTGCCTTCACTTAATGCTAATGCCTCTTCGGTTGCCAGACATATGGCCAGCCTCCGCTTCACAAAACTCACCAGTTCTGCCCACCTCACATTGGATTTTGGTGTTCCAACTTTTCCGGTTTGGCTCAGTGGATAGAGCGTCAGCCTGTGGACTGAAGGGTCCCAGGTTCGATTCTGGTCAAGGACATATGCCCTGGTTGCGGGCTCGATCCCCAGATCCCCAATGGGACATCAGGAGGCAGCCAGCCCATCAATGATTCTTTCTCATCATGGATGTTTTTGTCTCTCCCTCTCCCTTCCTCTCTGAAATCAATTAAAATAATCATAATTTTTCCAAAGCCGATGCTTACAATATGGTTTACTTTGACATATACTTGTTTATTATAAAACATTTTATTTATTTTTAACAAATGGTATGATGTGCTCTAAAGTTCCTTCCCAGTTGTATCAGTAAGCAATTTCAGTATGCACTTCTAAAAGAAATGTTGAAAAAAGAGACGAAATATATTATCATGCTCAACAAAACTGACAATAACTCTTGTTCAAATGTCCCTGATTGTCTCATAAGCTTTTTTCCCCCCAATCAGAATCTAAATTCCAAGGTTTTTGGGAACTAGGGAGAAACCAATATATACATATTTTTTTCTATTCAGTCTCATAAACTTTTAGTGGTTTTTTTCAAATCAGAATCCCAAAGCAGAGTCACATTTGTTTGGCTGACTTCTCTTAAGACTTTTACTCTATAGGTTCCCCTCTCTTTTCCTTGCAATTTACTATTAAGGAAACTGAGTTACATGTCTTACGGTTTCACTTTAGAGTTTGCTGTTTACATCCCAATATCATGTAACATGTCCCTCTGTCCAAAGGTTCCCTTAAAAATACATATTTAAAGTACATCTGTAAATAGTAATATAGATAGTATGTGGTTTTGGCAAAATTGTAAAGGGGCGGGTATGAGTTTGGAAAACACTATTCGTAACCGTCTCCTATGTGCCAGAGCATAAGCCGTCACCTCCTCCATGAACGCTTCTCTTCCGTCAAGCCCTGAAATCCCAGGTGGAAACCTGCACAGATTGAAGGTGAGCATCCGCCTCCACAAACTCCTCAGGACAGAGGTGTGGTACCTCTGGGTGGGCCCTGCAGGTGTGGGCTTCCCAGCCCTCCTCCAGCCCCAATCGGACTGCCTGCCGGTGTCCCTTTCCTGTTCATTAACATCTCCACTAGGCGCTGGCCTTGGCAATGAAGACTGAAATGGGGGCCTGGTCGCTTTGTCTCTTAGCGTTAATGAAAAGGTGAGTACAATCACTTTCCAAAATTCATTTTTAAATATCAGTTTTATTTTTTCCTCATTGATACAGAAGATAGCTCACAGGAACATTGTCTTGAAAAACAAACCACAAACAAAATGAAATCAGAAAGCAAAAACAGCCCAAAACACACAAAACATGCAACCATGACAAAATTTTGTCAACAATCTAGATTTAGAAATGTAAGAGGCTTGGAAAAGGAATAAAAGATTCTACTTTTGTTAGTTCTATCCTTGGATTCATTAAGATTATTTCGGCCTGGCCGATTTGGCTCAGTGGATAGAGCATCGGTCTGTGGACTGAAGGGTCCCAGGTTCGATTTCGGTCAGGGGCATGTGCCTTGGTTGCGGGCACATCCCCAGTGGGGGGTGTGCAGGAGGCAGCTGATCGATGTCTCTCTCTCATCGATGTTTCTAGCTCTCTGTCCCTCTCCCTTCCTCTCTTGTGAAAAATCAATAAAATATATTTTTAAAAAAAGATTATTTCGTAGAAGTTTGTGTTGTAAGCTGATGGTTGCAATATTGAAGGGAACAGGGAGACACGAAGAGGAGCTATTTTATTGGGAGATGGGGAGTGACTGATAAAGGGAGAAGAACTTAGGTACGTCTGGCAAGACTAAGGTGTTTCTTTCTGCAGTCGGTGGCTATGTGATGGCTGATGACACAGGCTTATTATCCGCTCCACTCACAAAAGCAGAGGCAGTGCTATTCGGTCTCTACTCTGCAGAAAGAACTACATTGTGGAGATTATTCACAAGTGAGTGGAAGGTGGATGGAGCCTCCTACTGAGCCATGGCCGCATCAGCTCCGCAGCCTGCGCTGGTGCCCGCACAGCTTCCAGAAGGTTTTGAAAACGGTACTTAAAAGGCACTAACTAAGGAAGGAGAACCCTTCCTCATGGTTTCCCTCCTCTGTAGGGGAACTGGGCTCTGGCTAAATACAAGGTGGCAGGTAGAGAACAGATTTATGCTTTTATCCTGCTCGTTCATGGTGCTGTTTCTAGACTTAGTAATCTGTCTTTCCTAAGTTTCAGAGAAACAAGCATACTATAGCAATGCACTTACTAAAAACGAAACTGCTTACTTGGGTGTTTTTGTAGCACGAGGGTGGAAGGATTATTAAATAAATACTTAAATGCTTGACTCCAGAGATCTTAAAATAGAAGAGTTTAATGAAAAATTAAGTAAGTCTACTCTAATGATCTGAATACAAACAACAGCAACAACTAGAAATTACCCAAACAATAGGAACCAGATACTTTTGTAGGGGAAGAAGAATCCAAATATGTGTGGAATATTAAAAATAAGGAATTAATTTAATTTGAAACCTTTCATTTATTTTTTAAATATGGAACGCTTCACGAATTTGCGTGTCATCCTTGCGCAGGGGCCATGCTAATCTTCCAATTTTAGTATATGTGCTGCCAAACCGAGCACTGAAACCTTTCATTTTAAGACACGTGGGCCCAATTTGTAATTGTCTAGTTTCACAAAAGAAATATACTGCCCAGTTTCTGGCCTAAGTTTGGCTTTGGGCATCTGAGAAAACAAAGGAAGAAACTCCCCTTTGCCAATCCTTCCTTCATCCTCTGCTAAACGTCTCCTCTGTGTATGAATACATCTGACAACATCCATCATTAGAATCTATGATTAATTCCACACACAGGTGATGAATATATTCTGGTTGTAATTCTCAGGGAAAATGTCCCCAAGAATACCATGTATTAAAAGCTATACAAATATATAGATGGACAGACAAAAAAGCAAAGGCAGACTGTGTAAGTAGTTCAGAGTCTGTGCAGGACTAGAAACAAGACAGACAGACATCTGGGTCAGAGGGGTGGGGCTCGTGCCTCCTGCGAGGCTCGGGTTCACTGGGTGAGACTTTCCCCGAAGTTCAAGCGGAGAAGCGTCATTCTTCTCTGTTAACCGAACATGCCCACGTAGAGCTGCTTCTCTTTCTGATGGTAGCTACTGAGTTCCGACTGTGTCAGCTGGAGGTACCGCCGGACATTGGCATCTTACAAGAGGGCGAAGAAAGCAATTAGAGACACACCATAATCTCACTTTAGGGTAGGAGGAGATTTGTTAACATGCTTCCATTTTTAAACATAATTCTAAGATCTGAAAATATTACTATTCCATGTAGTAGTAAATCTCATTAACATCACTTTGGATTTTTTAAAAAAAATCTCGTCCACATCTGGGCTGGTTGCTAATTTGATAATGACAGGGAGGTTGAAGAAAAAGTTATTGTCATAGCAGAGCCGCTAAAGATACTATACCTGGGTGGCAGTTAATCTATATACTTGAAGGTAAGAAACATGAACAAGTGGCTTATGTTTTATTTCTTTATTAATTCACAGTGGCCAGGGATCAAACCTGCAACTGAGGTATGTGACCCTTTGGTCTGAGGGCCAACACTAACCACTGAGAAAAACTGGCCAGGGCAGAAACAATGCCTTAAAATCTCTTCTACTGGGGGGAGGAGGAGGGATATGTATGTGCCCATTTAAGCATAGAGATTTCTGGAGGATATACACACAATATTGCTTTTCTGTGGAGACAAGAATGTAAGTGTAGAAGGCCTGTTCATTGTATACTTTTATAGTTTTTGAATTTTGAACCATGTGAATATATTATTATCTATTCAAAAATTTGAAAAAGTAAAATAAAACAAGCCCTAGCCAGTTTGGCTCAGTGGATGGAGCGTCAGCCTACAGACTGAAGGGTCCCAGGCTCGATTGTGGTCAAGGGCACATGCCCAGGTTGCGGGCTCGATCCCCAGTGGAGGGCGTGCAGGAGGCAGCTGATCAATGATTCTCTCTCATCATTGATGTTTCCATCTCTCTCTCCCTCTCCCTTTCTCTCTGAAATCAATAAAAACATATTAAAAACAAACAAACAAATAAAACAAAAACCCCTTCCACAGCTACCCCCTTAACAGGACAATTTTCTTTGTTCTCCCACTCCATCCCCTTCGCGCTCACCTTTTGGCTGCTTGTTGACAGCAGCCAGGAGGTAGTGCCGAGCTTGGTCATAGTCCTGCAGGTGGAAAAAGGCTACTCCGGCCCGATACAAGGCCTTGGCATTATCAGGCTGTCGCTCCAGGACTTTCTGGCTGTATTCTTTCACTCGTTCATAGTTGACTGGCTCCATCTGAAGGAGACAGGCTAATGCGGCCAAATGGAAGGAAGAGAGAAGAGGGAGAAGGGCCTTGTTATACTAAATTCCACTGGCCAACTCAAGGCAGCACCAAACATAGAATCACAACATTCACTTACCCAACAAATAAATGTAAGTGTCTGCCACGTGCCAGACCTTCCCCTAGGCAGGGGATGCAGCCGTGAATCAAGCTTTACACATCTTCAAACTACTTCAACATCTACCCAATGCCTACTTTGCACCTAATGTTGAGCTAGGCCCAGCTACAAAACGGATGAGACTATACTTTAAAATGTATTTAAACTTCTGTGTCTCTTCCAGCCAAGGCTCTCTGTTTTGAGTCTCCATTTCACCACAGTTCTTGTCTGAGGCGACAGCAAGCACTGCTATGTGCTTGTCTCACTTCTCACCCAATCTATGAAGTCGGTATGTGTTACTCCCTCAGTTCAGTGGGTGAGGAAATCAAGGCTCAGAGAGGCTAAGTAACTGGTCCAAGATGACACAGCTTCTAGGTGGAATGAGGTGGAACTGGTACCAAGGACTCTCACTCCAAAATCATCATCTCTCTCAATGGTATTACTTTACTCGTCCCTTGGATGATTTGATGGCACCTCAAAATACAAGTCTGTTTAGGAGGCAACTGATCAGGTCAGTTTTCTGCCTTCTTATTAAGAAGGGACATTTTGCCCGGCCGGTGTGGCTCAGTGGATTGAGCATTGTCCCATGCACCAAGAGGTCCGGGTTTCAGGCTTAATCCCCAGTAGGGGGTGTGCAGGAGGCAGCTGATCGATGTTTATATCTTCTCTCCCTTTCCCTTACTCTCTCTCTAAAAAACCAATAAAAACAGCCCTACCCGGTTTGGCTCAGTTGAGAGGAATCTCAGCCCCTGGACTGAAAGGTCCCGGGTTTGAATCTCAAGGGCTGGCTCTCCCCCTTACTTCCAGTCTTTCTAAAAGAATCAATGGAAAAATATCCTCGGATGAGGATTAACAACAACAAAATAAATAAAAAAATAAATAAAAACATATTTTTAAAAAAATTGCAATGTTTCTCTGTTTCATAAATGTTTCCCTATTAAGTTCCTTAAATTTACCTCAAAGAATTGTGGGAATCAAACACAGTATTTACATCACAGTGCTGAGAACCAAGAATCAGGGCTGATGAGAACATTAAAGGGCTGATGTTTGCATTGCTTCTCCAACACCCCCACCAAATGGTCATACTCGATCCCCAGTAAGGAGGTAGCTGATCAATGAGTCATAATTTTTTTATTTTTCATTGATTTCAGAGAGGGAGATAGAAACATCAATGAGGAGAATCATTGATTAGCTGTCTCCTGCACGCCACCTACTGGGGAGGGTCAAACCTGCAAACCCGGGCATGTGCCCTTGGCCAGAACGGAACCTGGGAACCTTTTAATCTGCAGACTCTATCCACTGAGCCAAACCGGCTAGGGCTCATCATTGATGTTTCTATCTCTCTCTCCCTCTCTGAAATCAATAAAAATATATACTTTAGCCGAAACCGGTTTGGCTCAGTGGATAGAGCGTCGGCCTGCGGACTGAAAGGTCCCAGGTTCGATTCCGGTCAAGGGCATGTACCTGGGTTGCGGGCACATCCCCAGTGGGGGATGTGCAGGAGGCGGCTGGTCGATGTTTCTCTCTCATCGATGTTTCTGACTCTCTATCTCTCTCCTTTCCTCTCTGTAAAAAATCAAAAAAATATATTTAAAAATATATATATATACTTTAAAAAAAAAGACCTTTCGGCCGGAACCGCCATCTTTCAGTAATTCGCCAAAATGACTAACACAGAGGGGAAGAGGGGAGGCACCCGCTGTATGTTCTCCAGGCCTTTTAGAAAACATGGAGCTGTCCCTTTGGCCACATACATGCGAATCTACAAGAAAGGTGACATTGTGGACATCAAGGGAATGGGCACTGTTCAAAAAGGAACGCCCCACAAATGTTACCATGGCAAAACTGGAAGAGTCTACCATGTCACCCAGCATGCAATGGGCATTACTGTGAACAAGCAAGTTAAGGGCAAGATTCTTGCCAAGAGAATTAATGTACGTACTGAGCATATTAAGCACTCTAAGAGCCGAGACAGCTTCCTGAAACGTGTGAAGGAAAATGATCAGAAAAAGAAGGAAGCCAAAGAGAAAGGTACCTGGGTTCAACTGAAGCGTCAGCCTGCTCCACCCAGAGAAGCACACTTTGTGAGAACCAATGGAAAGGAGCCTGAGCTGCTGGAACCCATTCCCTATGAATTCATGGCATGATAAGTGGGGAAAAATAAAAAAGACATGTGCTGATAAAAAAAAAAAAAAAGAAAAAGAGCTCTGGCTGGCTTGGCTCGGTGGATGGCGCATCGGCTTGCGGATTGAAGAGTCCCAGGTTCAGTACAGGTCAAGGGCACATGCCCGGATTGCGGGCTTGATCCCCAGTGGGGGGCGTGCAAGAGGCATCCAATCGATGATTATCTCGCATCATTGATGTTTCTATCTCTCTCACCCTCTCCCTTCCACTCTGAAATCAATAAAAGATATTTAAAAAAAAAAAAAAAAAGGAATTGCCTAGATTTAATTTTAGCTCTACCACTTACTAGCTGTTTGTTTCCTTAAATTTACCTCGGAGGGCATGTGACTCTTCACTAGGTTCATATGTGTAAAGGGCTTAAATAGTGTCTGCCCAGGGCATTTCGTAAATGCCACCTCAATGGACGCCCCCCCTCTTTAAAAGTGAACACTGGCATGCCTGTGGCACCCACTATCCCCATTTTCTGCTTTATTTTCCACAGCACTTACCATTTTCTAAAAATTATGTTACTTTTTTGTTAATTGTCTATCTCCCTTACTTGAATACATGTTCAATGAGAGCAGGAGGCCTTGGCACCCAATAAATAATTGTTGAATTGAAACATTAACTGCCTTAATTCCTATTTTTGTTCCCAAGAGTAGCACTGAACATGCACTGTAAAAAAAAAAAAAAGAAAAAAAAAAAGCTAGATTTTCACCAAATCATAGCTGATGAGTATTATAGTAAAAAAAAAAATCACTTTTAAAAAACCATAACAAAGTGTAAAAACTACTCCCAATAATTCAATAATTTCTATGGCCTCAATTTGGACTATTAGAATATTTTAATATACATTAGAATAATTTAATTAGCTCCATGGTTAGTTTGCCTTCCACAGAACAGACCTAAAAAGTCTCCCTCCGCCCAGCCGGCATGGCTCAGTGGTTGAGCGTGGACTCAGGCACCAGGTTACTGTTCCATTCCTGGTCAGGGCACATGCCTGGGTTTCCCACTCGGTCCCCAGAGGGGACTTGCAGGAGGCAACGGATGTATAAATCTCCCTCATCATTGATGTTTCTATCTCTCTCTCCCTTCCTCTCTCAGAAATCAATAAAAACATGTGTTGTTGTTTTTAAAATGCCTTCCCTTCAATGTAAACTCGGTATTTTCTCCATTGCATGCAGAATTTCCTAATCTATCAGCATCCCCAGAGACTCGGTTAGAACATGCAAACGAATAGTAGGCACCACCAGGGACCCATTAAATCCGAATCTCTGGGGGTGAGACTCAGCAGTTGTGTTTAATAAACCCTCCAGGTGATGTTTGAGAACGACTGCTCTACAGAACCTCAATTAGAGCCCTATAAATTGGGGAAAAAAAGTATATATGTATATATTTGATAAAGGATTTTAAACTTTTATTTACATATTTTAGAAAGCAAAGGAGAGAGAGAGAGAGGGGCGGGGGGGGGGGATGGATTTGTTGTCCACTTATTTATGCATTATTGGTTATATTGGTTACTTCTTTAGGTGCCCTGTCCTGGCATGCACCTGCCACCTTGGCTTATCAGGACCACGCCCTAACCAACCGAGCTACCCGGCCAGGGGACAGATATTTCAATTCTTGGCAGAATAACTAGATGGCCGCAGGAAAGCCTGTCAGTGTGTTTTCTCAATGTTCACAGATTTGGGGGTACCTGCCTGGTCCCCCTACCCGCCCCCCCTTCGGCCCTGTTCTTACCAGCCAGATTGTTGTAGCAGTCTGTCTGGGTGGTGTGCAGCATGCTTTCCTGAGCAGGTGTGAGGGCCGGGCCCTCGGGTCCCAGGTCGGGTATCGGGGAGGGCAGACTGGGATCCAGACCCCGCAGCTGAAGCAGAGCGCGATGGTACCGACTCACAGCATCTCGGTACTTCCCCTCCCGGTAGCGCCGGTTCCCTTCCTCCTTGTACAGCTGGGCCTCCTGCAGGCGCTTGTCCATGATCCGCCGCCCAGGGGTCTTGCGGAACTGGGACGCGAGAGGGCAACTGCAGCTCTGCGGGTGGGAGCAGAATTACTGCTTTGGGAGCCGAGCGCAGGCAGGAAACGGCCCTTCTCCAGGGACGAGCTCTGCTGGTTTCTGCTACAGCCCCCCCCTCCCCCCCCGCCCCCCGTCTCCTCTGAGGTATCCCCGACCTCTAGTAGAGCAGGAAACGAGTCAGTGAGAGGATGTGGGAACAGTAAAGCCAGAGAGTAAGTGCTTGCTCCGGAGTCAGGAGACCCCGAAAACGCAAAGGGCTCGCTAGGAACCGTGGCAGGCGTGCGAACGCCGGCGGAATTTGCTTCCTCCTTTCTTGGGGACACACCTCCCTGACCTGGAAGTGGAAGAAAGTAGGCGGGGACACTGCTCAGAGAAGTTTAAAGGACTTGCCTCCGTCCCGGCTCTTTATTCGCACGTATACTCAAGGAGCATTCGTCGATGTCGGTGCCCGGAGCTGGGAAACCCAGGCGAATGTGGCCCGAGCCCCGCGGCCACCCCTTGCCCTCTGCGAGGGTCCTAGCCCGGAAGTCTGCCCCTGGGTTTCCGATTACGGGTGGGAGCACCCAGAGGACAGGGTCCGGGCCCTCGACAGTTTGTTGTCTAAAGGGTCGCGCGCATCGCATCACGCCGCCCAATCAGGAGCGGCCCCAGAAAAGTAATCCCGCAGAAACGACCCCGCCTTTCCAGCTTCCTCTGCGGACCAACGGGGGAGGGGGAGAGCCCGTGGCAGCTTCGCCAATTGGAAACATTCGGACTACCACGGATGACCAATCAAAATTGCAGATGAAGATTCAAGTTGGCCAATAGCCTAGCTACAAGGCGAGGTTCGGTCATCTGTTGCTAGGTAGAAATTGAGGGTTGGGGCGGAGCAAGAGGTTACTGTATTTCTTGGTTTTGGAGAGCCCTTTGGTTTTAGTAGTCAGAAAGACGATTACTAGGAGGCTTTCACGTTGCAACAACTTCCCTTCTGGCTTTTATTTTTAACTGCGAAGAAGCTGCTGCCTGCTTAGACAGGAAAAGCGCCCGGTGAGCAAGCCCCAAGACGAAAGCGCGACTGGAAGTCAGACCGAGCGAAGGTGGTGGCGGGGTGGGAGGGGCGTGCGGCAGGGGAGGGAGGTCCGGGCGGCTGCGCGATTCCCCGCTGGAAGTACGGAAAGAAGGGCGCGCACACGCCTCCATGCTACGAGGCACTTGAGCGGCAGCCAGTCTCGCCCGTCTCCGGCTCCCGTGCGGCTGCGCAGCGGAACGCCGGCGGCGATTGGCCAGTACGGGAGAAGGGGCGGGAGGCCAGGGGAGGGAAGTCCGTCGTCCTCGGCGCGCGCCCGCCGCGGCTGGTAGCAGAGGGAAGAGGCTGCAGGCCGGGAAATAGTTCCCCGCTCCGTTGTTTCGGGCTCCCGGGGCTGCGAAGGGGAGGGGAGCCGAAAGGAGAACCGTCGCAGAGGCTGCGCGCGGCCCTCGCCGCCTGCGTGCGTCCGTGCGTGCGCTCGCTCGCGCGGGCTCAGTGCTGGCGCGTGAAGCGGAGGCGGGCGGCGGCGGCGCCTGCGCGGTCGTGCTCGGTCGTCGGTTCGCAGGGGAGGAGGCAGCGGGAGGCGGAGGAGGCGGCGGCGGCAATGGAGGTGAAGCGGCTGAAAGTGACCGAGCTGCGGTCGGAGCTGCAGCGGCGGGGCCTGGACTCGCGCGGCCTCAAGGTGGATCTGGCGCAGCGGCTGCAGGAGGCGCTGGACGCCGAGATGCTCGAGGACGAGGCCGGTGGTGGCGGGGCCGTGCCCGGCGGGGCCTGCAAGGCGGAGCCTCGGCCTGTGGCCGCGTCGGGCGGCGGCCCGGGCGGGGACGAAGAGGAGGACGAAGAGGAGGAGGAGGACGAGGAGGCGCTGCTTGAGGACGAGGACGAAGAGCCACCTCCGGCCCAGGCCTCGGACCAGGCCTCGCAGCCGCCGCCGGAGCCCCCGGAGGAGGCAGCCGTGGAGGCCGCGGCCGAGGCCGAGCCTGAGCCCGAGCTCGAGGCCGAGCCCGAGCCCGATGCTTCCGAGAAGCCGGCTGAGGAGGCCGCGGCCGAGTCAGGTGGCGTCAATGGTGGCGAAGAGCAGGGCACCGGCAAAGGGGAAGAAGAGGAGCCGGAGGAGCGCAGCGGGGACGAGACGCCGGGATCCGAGGCGCCGGGTGACAAGGCCGCAGAGGAACAGGGTGAGGTGCTGGCAGCGGAGCGCGGCTCCGACCTGCCGGGTGCGCCCTCGTCCCAGGCGCCCAGCCTTGCACCCCGGGGTCCGATCCCTTGTTCTCACTGCCTGAAGTGCAAGGTTCCCTTCGCCGTTGGGTGGGATTCCCCAGGGGAGGTGGCTTTTATTCCCCCCGCACCTTTCTGGGGGGTTGGCCGCCTCGGGTGGCCCCGCTCTGCAGGAGGGAGGTTCCTGCCTAACTGGGTGGGTTGGTGGTGGTGGATGGACGTGAGCGGTGCTGCGTGCGGACGGCTCGCGAGCTACCTGTGGAGCAGCCCCCGCGGCGCTGGTTGCCGTGTCCTAACCCGAGAATGCACGGAGCGTGGGTAGCCCCACGGACAGCCAGAGCGACCGACTGTTGGGGGCTTTGGCCTTTGGGCTGGCTGCTGGCTTTTTCGCCATAAAAATGTGAAGCAGTAACTAAATTCGTCAGCGGTCGATCCATCAGACAGACGCACAGTGGGACGGCTTGAGCCACGCAGAGTCTGGCGATCTACCCTTGCTCCTGCGCAGGCAGCAGCAGGGCACAGCCAGTGGGGTGACGGCGTCGAGTTTAATAGTTAACTAGCGAAGAGAGGTCTTGTCCAGCGCATTGAGAATGATAAGTCAGTTAACTGGCGGGGGCTTTTCCCTGGCCTGTATTATGATGAAAATGCCATCTTCCCACTGAGTGGGAGGGCGGGCACATCTGTAAATTGGGTGCACACACAGCCTTTTACGTTTCAGGCCCCTGGTGAACTGAATTGAAATGCTTGAGGTGGTGGTGGACCCATCAAGCAGCCCGGGGGAAGAGCATGTGTAAAGTTGCCCCGGGAGTTAGTCACCTGCCTTCCTTTGAAGTAATTGGCTGGTTAAGCTCACCCATAACTATCTGTCAGAGTGAGGAGGACAACTAGAGCCGCTTCTAAGTCGGGTTGCCGCCTTAGTGCCTGTCTTAATACATTGTTTGGGCTGCTACTTAGTATCGTGGTATTAATTGGAACCCATTCTACAATAATCACGTGCAACTTGAAGATTGTTTGCCTACGTCCTGGAACAGCAATCCCATTACATAACCTTTGACATAATGTGTACCCCAAATAGCAGATAAAAGAGGTTGAGGAAGAGGTGGAGGGAGGTGAAGAGGGCATAGAGGGGATAAATGGCGATGGGGAACAATAAAATAAAAAAGGTTAAAGAATAAAGGACTGCCTTAAATTATTATTTAAAAACCTTTGTATTGAAAACTACAGAGGCCGAAGGAAAAACTCCTGAGTTGTTTTTTTCCTCTAATAAAGAATGTTGCTAAATATCTGATAGCGCCTTTCTGCCCCCAAATTATGTGCAGTAATGATGCAGAATTAAAAGATGTGCCTCTTGTGAATGAATGGTTTTGCTCTCGCAACTTTCAGTAAAAATCCATTATAAAAATACAGCTCTGTGTCATGCACCTGTATCCACTTGCTATATAAGTAAATCCGTGGATGGCTGTGCATTTTAAAGCTGGAAAGGCAAACCCTTCGTTTTTCTAAATTGAGGCTTCTATATCATGAAGCTGTGGGAAAGTGTTGGAAAATATAGTTTGTGTCTAGCTTAAATCCAAATCTATCAAGAATCAAAATTAAATTAACCAATGAAGTTTTTTTTTTTATGTCATACTGTTAGGGAAAGCTGCAAGTTTGACCCGATTTAAGCAGATAAATTTAGAATGCAAAAATTGTCCAATTTTTGTCTACTGCTTAACTGTAATTAGTCCATAGTGTACTTTAAAAACATAAATACAATTTCAGCCAATGTAGGAAGATGATCTTTGGAAATAAAACGTTCTGTGGATGCAGTGGGATTAACTTGGCTATTCTGATGAAACAGATACTCAGATCCCCCTTTAGTGTCTGTTGGTTCTGAGCTTATTCTACACTCCAATATGAAAACTGCTGATTTTCTTTCCCTCCTTTTTGTAGGAGATGACCAAGATAGTGAAAAGTCAAAACCAGCAGGCTCAGATGGTGAGCGGCGGGGGGTAAAGAGACAGCGGGATGAGAAGGATGAACATGGCCGAGCTTACTATGAATTCCGAGAGGAGGCTTACCACAGCCGGTGAGGGAAACAGTCCCTTCCCTTGGAGGGAGTGTCTGCGCTGATCTTGGTGTACCTGGTTGATTGGAGAGTCTGGAAAGGGGTGGAGTAAAAATGGAATAGGTTTTATAGGCATAAGTTGTAGATGGAATCTACTCTGAAAGCTCCTGTTGCCCTTTTCTCGTTTACTGAAAGCAGCTGTCTGCTGGAATTTATATTCGCTATAGTTTAAAACAGACAATGTCCTGCAGACACCTCGCTAAGCGAGGGCTTTGGTTACATTGTACCTGCTTTTCTCTTACTTGTGTAGCTCAAAGTCTCCACCACCCCCTGAAGAAGAGGCAAAAGAGGAGGAGGAAGATCAAACTCTTGTGAACCTGGACACGTGTATGTATAAGGCAGACAGTTTGGGGTTTTAACCAATCAGAAGTGATTTTGGAGATTAAAATTTCATGGCCTGCAAATTTTAAGAGATTTAGCATATGAGAGATTTTGTATCCATTCTTGATAACTGAGTATACTTGTGTGCTATTGGTGGCACATAAGTATTAATGGATTGCTTCTTTCTTAACAGATACCTCTGATCTCCATTTTCAAGTGAGCAAAGACGGCTATGGAGGGCAGCCACTTTTCTCAGAGAAGTTCCCTACCCTGTGGTCTGGGGCAAGGAGTACTTATGGAGTGACAAAGGGGAAAGTCTGCTTTGAGGCCAAGGTAGTATGTACAGCTCATTAAGACCGTTCATTTATTAAATTATTGATTAAACTACTATGTACTGGACTCCTGCCCACCAGTATTTCATTAGTGCAGAAAAAGGTACTACACACTTCAATGATAGCCTTACCTCCAGTAATCAAGAAATTGTCTCTTCCCAGGGCTTTGGTTTAAGTTCATTGGCAGTTATTATTCTGATGCTAAGTTATGATAGTTGTCATTTTCAGTTTGTATAAAAATCTTGTCTTGCTCTGGCCTTGTTGCTCAGTTGGTTGGAGTGTTATCCTGTACACAAGGGTTATAGGCTTGATTTCTACTCAGGGCACATACCTAGGTTGACTCCTGGTCAGAGTACATATGGGAGGTGACTGATTGATGTTTCTCTCTCTCTCCCTTCCTCTCTCTCTAAACTCAATAAAAACATATCTTTGGGTGAGGATTAAAGAAATAAATATCTTGTTTTTTAAGAAACTTTGCTTCTTAGTTGGCCTGAGTATCTGAGAGGTTTTTTTCTGACCTGGCCAGGTAACCCAGAATCTCCCAATGAAAGAAGGCTGCACAGAGGTTTCTCTCCTTCGAGTCGGATGGTCTGTTGATTTTTCCCACCCACAGCTTGGTAACGTTACTTTAACTTCATCATTCATGTTTGCTACCATATTGCTTACTCATGGGAAGTTTGGGTGTAGGTAACTAATTTGTTCACTATTCTAGGTGAGGATGAATTCTCTTACGGTTTTGATGGACGAGGACTCAAGGCAGAGAATGGGCAATTTGAGGAATTTGGCCAGACTTTTGGGGAGAATGATGTCATTGGCTGCTTTGCTGTAAGTGCTCCTGAAAGTTGTGGATGCACAGCAGGGAGAGGGTAGAGGGCATTGGGAATTCAGTTCCCTTCCCATTAGTTGCTGTATTTTATGTATTTGATGCATTGCTTAGAGATTAAATTGTAAGATTCAAGCAACCTCAAACCCTATAAGCCCATAAGTGCTCTTGTCTTTTGTCACTGTAGAATTTTGAGACTGAAGAAGTAGAACTTTCCTTTTCTAAGAATGGAGAAGATCTTGGTGTGGCATTCCGGATCAACAAGGAATCCCTGGCAGCCCGGGCGCTCCTACCCCATGTCCTCTGCAAAAATTGTGTTGTAGAATTGAATTTTGGTCAGAAGGAGGAGCCCTTCTTCCCACCACCAGAAGAGTTTGTGTTCATCCATGCTGTGCCTGTTGAGGAGCGTGTGCGCACTGCAGTCCCACCGAAGACCATAGAGGAGTGTGAGGTGTGCAACACAGTGCTAAAAGGCTTAGTGCTCCTGCTGTACAGTGATTGTGGGGGCGGGCCGGGGGGAGGGTGGCAGCTTTTCTTCTCAAAGTTCTACTGAACGGGGGCAAGGGAGGGTATTATCAAAGTGGGCTTTTAAACATGACCCTTGCTTATTTTTTATGGTATTCCTGGTTTTGTTTGTTTGCAGGTGATTCTGATGGTGGGACTGCCCGGATCTGGAAAGACTCAGTGGGCACTGAAATACTCAAAAGAAAACCCTGAGAAAAGATACAATGTCCTGGGAGCGGAGACTGTCCTCAATCAAATGAGGGTGAGTTGCTGGGGGAGGTTAGGCAACTGGGTAATGGCTCTGGGGCATCAGGACGTCCCTGTAGCTCCTCCCACTGGAGTTGGTCTTTCAGGTACCTGACAACACAAAGAGAGAAATGACTCATCTCAGCACGTGTTCAAGGGAGGGCTTCTTTCTTCCTTGCTGTGTTGTCATGTTTCTGAAAGATGATAAAATCTGGAATACATTCAGATTAAGACTAGAAGTGACTCCTGCATAAAGTGGACAACATTCATGGCACTGAGGAATAGGAATGAACTGATGTGACAGCTTTGGTGGCATTAAAGAAACCTATGACTCTTAGGCTTTAACTTGCTGTATAACTTCTTGCATTTCTCTTCCTTTCCTCTCAAACTCATCAGATGAAGGGGCTTGAGGAGCCAGAAATGGACCCCAAAAGCCGAGACCTTTTAGTTCAGCAAGCCTCCCAGTGCCTTAGCAAACTGGTCCAGATTGCTTCCCGGACAAAGAGGAACTTCATTCTTGATCAGGTATTTTTCAGACATTCAGAAGCAACCTCACTTTACAGAAAATCCAAAGATGAAAATTTTGGCATCCATTTAATCTGATACAATTGCTCAGAGTTAAAGTGGGTTGCATTTGTAGAAAGATACTGAGTTCAGGAACAGAATCAGTTTACTTAATTATGACCAATAGGTTGTATGTTGTAACATCTTTTGAACTCAGAGATGGTGGGTGTTCCGTTCGTGCTCTACCAGAGAGCACGTGAGCCCAGACCAGAAAGCACATCCTCGAGGCCGGGCAGAGGGCGTGAGAGCTCCTTTGGGTTCCTGGCTCCCCCACTTGCTAGGCTTGTTACCTTCTTTGGACAAGTCTTGGCCTCAATGAGTCTCGATTTTCTGATGTGCAAAACCCAACAATATCTGTCATGTAGAGTTTAAAGAATCAAAGGAGATTGTATGTATAAGACTCCTAATCTGGTGCCTCATTTGTAAAGGATGCTCAATAAGTGTTTTCGTTGAATTTGATTTTTATTCCTAAAACATCTGTTATTCCTCTTGTCCCTAGTGTAACGTGTACAACTCTGGCCAACGGCGGAAACTGTTGCTGTTTAAGACGTTCTCTCGGAAAGTGGTGGTGGTTGTCCCTAGCGAGGAGGATTGGAAGCAGAGGCTGGAGTGGAGGAAGGAAGTGGAGGGCGATGATGTGCCTGAGTCCATCATGCTGGAGATGAAAGGTGGGCGGAAATTGTACAAGTCAGGCACCTAGCCTTGGTCAGCACACACCTCAGTAGGGCTGTCAGCCCCTGGAGGGATTCTCCACACCTAACATGTAACCCTGGAGAGTAAATTAATGGATGTGAGCGCTTGTAGGTAAATGAAGAAGCAGAGTGGAAGGAGAAGCACTCACTCCTTGGTCATTCTGGATAAGACACAGTAGTGATTGGCCTCAGGGTAATTAAAACTCACGGTGGAGGCTTCACTGAGTCAGGTACCCAGCAGTCAGTACTTCAACTGTCTACTTGCCTAGCACTATTCTAGATGTAGGGCAATTGTGAACGAAAGGAAGCTCTGCTTTATTAAATTTATATTCTGGGGGGGAGCATTATGATTCAAATTAAAATATAGTGGTTGGCCGAAACCGGTTTGGCTCAGTGGATAGAGCGTCGGCCTGTGGACTGAAGGGTCCCAGGTTCGATTCTGGTCAAGGGCATGTGCCTGGGTTGCGGGCACACCCCCAGTGGGAGATGTGCAGGAGGCAGCTGATCGATGTTTCTCTCTCATCGATGTTTCTAACTCTCTATCCCTCTACCTTCCTCTCTGTAAAAAATCAATAAAATATATTAAAAAAAAAATAAAATATAGTGGTTGGATTGAATGATCCCATCATGTCTTGATTTCCCATAGCACATCAGGCTTGCTTATTTTGGTTTCTGGTCGGAGCCTGAAACCTTTAATGCAGTACAAAGCCTAGTAGCAAAGCCCCTGTGAGGCGGGATTACCTGTCCTGCTGTTCCCTTCAGGGTGTGATTTTTAACACCCAGGGATGGAGCCGGTTGCACATCTAAGAGCCAGACTGTCCGCGTTTAGACAGACAGAACTATGCGGTCCATAACTGATAGGCGGTTGGAGGAATGTCGTTCAAGAGGGTTCACTGGATTCATGTAAGAATTAAGAGAGCCCCACATTGAACTGCATTCCACTGGGACTCAGCCTCTGAACTTGTATTTCTTAGCGTCTTATCTAACCAACACCAAAACTTTCTCAGTTACTTTTCGCCTCTGGCTACCGCTTTTGTCCTGATAAGAAACCTTAACCCAGTGGACTCCCTAATTTATTATGGATCACTTGAGAACTTGTACATCTACCACTTACAGTAGCCCTTTGCTTGTGGCTGTTACAATTTAGGGAAAGCCTTTGATAGATAAAGTACCAGCACGTTTTTGTGCATTAGTGGAGGAGTTTAGGAAATCTATTCTTCCTGTAATAGTTTTTGTAATGAGCTCTTACCCATCTATGCACTTTTCAGGCCCACAAGTTTCTCTCTTACTCTTACAGCCAACTTCTCTTTGCCTGAAAAATGCGACTACATGGATGAGGTGACATATGGGGAGCTGGAGAAGGAAGAAGCTCAGCCTCTTGTCACTAAGTACAAGGAGGAGGCAAGGAAGCTGCTGCCCCCCTCTGAGAAACGGACAAACCGCCGGAACAATCGAAACAAGCGCAACCGGCAGAACCGAAGCCGAGGCCAAGGCCAAGGCTATGGTGAGTCCCGGGGGCCAGCCAGCCCCTGACCCCAGTCTGTGCTTTGTGCTGAGCAGGATCCATAAGGAAACCAAGTCAAGTCACTAACCAGGAATAAGGAAGTGACTTCTTTATGGAGCTTATTTCTTCCTGTGTGCTTTAACCCCAGCTTCTTGTGCTTTTCCCATAATCCTTCAGTAAAAGGGAGTTATTTTTCAGCATGAATATTTGCTTCTGTGAAAAGCAATGCTTGAGCCTTCTCGTTTGTCTAGTTTTCACTTGTATATGTAGGTTTCCCACTTCACTGTTGCAGCTTATCTAAAGGGTTTGTGCAGTGAAATTGGATTCTCACTTTAAGTTTTCTTAATGCTCTATCGAGTGGGTCAGCCCAACCATATCGACCAGAAAGTGAATGCGTTATGCAGTACTGTGGGGGTTACAGAGTAATTTAGGCTACTAGTGGAATTAATATCCATCTTGAATGTCTAGCTTGTCAGTTAACCTTCCACTGTGCATTCACTGCCCTTTAAAAATGTGTGTGTGTGTGTGTGTGTGTGTGTGTGTGTGTTTGCAAGTAAGTCAACAAAATGTTTGCATGCCTGTTCCGTGCTAGGCACTGGGAATACCAACAGTGCCTACCCTGGGGGAGTTTGTCACTTAGACTTTGCTCCGTCTGTATAAGATGATGGGTCGGGGTAATCTGACCTCTGAGATCCCTTCCAGGATTGAAAGTCAGTGGCTCTGTGAATGGCAGTATTTACTGATGGTTCTTATTCTGCCAGTATTTTTTGTCATCTTAAATATCTTGCAGAAATTGGGGAGCTTCCAAAGCAAGGTGGCTTGGTTTTCTTGTGTCGCTGTTCCTCTGCCTTCCCCTCAGCCTTTCTGAGAGATCCTGGCTAGTGCTTTAATTAACATGTGGGAGCCTGACGGAAGCAGGCCTCCTGTTCTCCCAGAATTGCCTCGGGCTCCAACTTTCTGATTTCCACTCAGCCACGGAGCCAGGACCCCACGCCAGCTGTCTGAGCGCGGTCTCCCATTTCTCTTCCAGTGGGCGGGCAGCGCCGAGGCTACGACAACCGGGCCTACGGGCAGCAGTACTGGGGGCAGTCTGGAAACAGAGGGGTGAGTGCAGCTCTCCTTCTGCTCCTCCTCTGGGCCGTGCTAGCACTCCTATTGGCTTGGGGAGCAGAGTGGTTTGGGCTGTTTTCTCAGGGCTTAGCTTGTGCCCATTTAATGTGTTCCTCTGGAAGGATTTATCCTGGGAAGATTAAGTCTGTTAAAAAATCAAGCCGAGATGTGTTTCATTTAAGATGGGGGATAGCAGTGGATTGTGATACTGGAAACCCATAAATCTTCACTCCTCTTTCTCCTTTCTCAGGGTTATCGTAATTTCTACGATCGATACCGGGGAGATTATGATCGCTTCTATAGTCGAGATTATGAGTACAACAGATACAGAGACTATTACAGACAGTACAATCGGGATGTAAGTATCTTCTGGGCATAGAGAGGGTGAAGGGGGGCAGGACCAGGGGCTGAGTGTCATGCCTCTTGGTCCTCAGCCAGCTGTGGCCTCAGGTGACGGGGTTCCCCTCTCTTCTAGTGGCAGAATTACTACTACCACCACCCCCAGGACAGAGACCGATACTACAGGAACTACTACGGTTACCAAGGGTATCGGTGAAGCCTCTGCCCTTGTCACCTGTCAGCCATGAAGCTGAATCTCTGGGGGTGCCAGCCATCCCCAAAAACACAACCAAGGAAAACAGGGGCTGTCGGGGTGGGGCTGAGCTGCCGGGGAGGGGTGGTGGGAGGGAGGGTGCGCAAGCAAGGGTGGGGGAGGGGGGAGGTGGAAACAAACAACAAAACTGTACATTTTTTTTAAAGTTTGTTGAAAAGAATATTGTCTTATTCTATAAAACATTTCAAACCTAGTTAGATATTTGTAATCAAAAAACATTTGCTCAGAAAGCAGCACTTAGGGCTGCCTGTCCTATAACCTGCAGTTGGACAGGAAAAGGACTGAAAATGTCACCCTTTAACACTGTAAGGCAGCAGGAGCGCAGCCATGTGAGGGAGAGTGAGGAGGTGGAGTGGAGGGTGAGCAAGCAAGCGTGTGAGGGCACTCTCCGTGGCAGGCAGGAGTGGGACAGAGGGAGAGCTTGTGACTGGGGCAGTGAAATAAACGATTGGCTCTTATCAATCACTTGCACCAACTAACCGTTTGTATTTTCTTTACCAACCTTTCCCTCTTGGGATATCTGGTCTGGTGGGCTGGGAGGCCAGAGTGGCATTGTCTCCACTCTCCTGTGCCTGTGTGCTGTTTGGCTGAGGCCTGGAGACTACCAATTGGGTGGTTCTATTATATAGGATTCCCAGGCTGAGGAGGCAGGGGACTGTGCTTGTTCGCAGAGCAGAATAGCTTGCACCCTCTACGTGCCCATTAATGAGTTCCCATCAAGTCTTGGGGGAGAATGGGGTTGCAGGCCTCAGCCTGAAGATTGTGATCGTCAGTCTGTCCTCTCTGTCTTCCAAGGTTGAGATAGGCATGAAGTCTCTGAAGTCATCTCTGTTAGAGTCTCTGTCCTCTTACAGTGCAAGAGAAGGAACGTTTCTCAGGGTTTCCGCTCACACAGAAATGAAGCAGGATTCTTTTCATGGCAGCAGGATGTGTATATAGTGAATCCTGTGGTGTGGGCTAGCAGGCCCAGGTGCTGAGAATAGCAACTATTTTATACAGTATGGAGGGCACGAGCCCGCTGGTCTTTTTGATACACAGGTAGAAAGTGAATAGAAAGGGGCGGGTGGGGGAGGGGGGGAGGCAGCTCAGTGGGGCTGCTGCAACTTGGGGAGAGTGTGAATGTGTGTGTCATGTGTGCATGAAAGGGAGCGCCCCTTCCTGGCTTCTTGAAACAGGATTCCTTCTGGGGTGCTTTGCTTGCGTGTCCCCAGAGAGGCCTCTAGCCAGGAGACTTCAGTTGGGATGGTCTTTGCAACTTTACCAACACCCTCCCAATTCTTAACAGCTTCAGGTGCCCGGGTTCAAGGCTATGGGTGGGATATGGGAATGCTCTTTCAATATGTAGCTTCAGTTTTAATTCATCTTCCCGCTCAGCAGCTCAGCATGGAGTCCGCCAAGAGCTTCTTCAGCCAATACCACGTGTTGCAGCGCTTCCTGGTGAGGAAAGACCCTGGGTTGTGTTACTAGAAAAAGCTTCACTTCCATTTCCTCACCTGAGCAGTTCTCTGTTTAAAACTTTTTGCCGAGATTTGATCTCTCCCTCTCCCACTGTGACCACCGTGCAGCCCTTCTCTAGGTCTGCAGGCTCTCGTTCTGGCCCTCTAGTTGCCCGTCTGTGATACACCCTTCTGTCCCACAAATACCTCTGACCCCCAGGCTGGAATGGGGGGCTGATAGGAAGTAACTGCTTGCTCATGGTGTCCTCTGGACACTGCTTTTGTAGTGCCGTCGAATGGATTTGTGTGTGGCAGTGGGTGAAGTGACTGCATGAACTTTTCTGTAACCCACTAACTTTTTATTATTAAGGGAATTTTTGAGAAGCTTTGCTCATAGTATCAGGGCAAGGAGGTGAAAACTGGAGCCCAAAGAAATTCTCTTAGGGCAAGATCATGTTATAATAGAAAATTAAATCTGAGGCAGAAACTGCCACCCCCTTCGAAATATCTAGTCCTCCAGCAAGTAGCAACCTTTTGTAATCTATGACATGGTTTGTGGGTGCTGGGCCCTCAGGGCCAGGGGGATAAACTCTGCCCCTTTGGGTTTCTTGGGGGGAGGGAGGATTAGGGGAGGTACTTGCTGTTAAATTTTGACACTAGAAAGTCACCTTTAAAAAAAAAAGCTGTTTTTCTAGGTGGGTGGAAAGTGAAACTGCCATGTCCTTGTTGGTTTAATCCGAGATCACTCACAGCAACACTAGATGTCTGGGTTTTGTTTCTGTCTTTTTATTATAAAAAAAACAATGTTAAGGGGGCAAATGTGGATTAACAGAAGGGATCCCTGGCCTTGTTTTCCTTAGATTTGTTTAGTGTTTTATCAGACCTCTGTTGTAGTTGTAGGTGGAAAAGCTTGTGAGAAAAACAAACATCACATGGAGCCTGTAAATGTTTTTGCACAACCTGTAAAGCATTCTTGGAAGTGGCCAGTAAAAAAGGGTTTTACCATTTTTAAAAAAATGTAACTGTGTCATTGTTTACATCTGTAACTTTTTCCTCCCCTGTTCTCATTACAACATTCTGGCGAATATGTAGGCACAGTAGCTTCCAGTTTTAGAATAAATAACCATTTGGATTGAATTCACTCTCTCTCCTGTGGCTGCACTGATGGGTGGAGTGTGTCCTCTGAGGGATTCATTTACTTTTGATGCTGCTTCCAGTTCACTGGGCCCCACCAAGGATGGCTTTCCTGTGGGATGGCTGTTCCTCCTTCCTACTTCGCCACCCACGGCTTCACGTGGTGCCAGCCACGCCTCCGCTCGGGTGGCGAGCCTACTCGGTGCTTGCTGATGCCAAGAGCTTGAGCCGTTGGAAGAGAAGAAAATAAGTTATGTCGGACCTCTGTATTTGGCCTAGACTAACACCAGTGAATGCCTGAAGTTAAATCTCAGGTCCCATTTATGGCCAAGTAAGTTTATTCATGAGTAACTGCCTCGTCCTTCAGCAGAGGTGTTCGGTGGGAATTCTGTGGACGTGGGGACGAGAAGGTAACTGACTGACAAGCGCTGCACGGCCCGTCCTTTCCAACCGGGACTCACCGGGCTGGGGGCGCGGCGCGGGGAGCCCGTGTGTGCGGAGCCGGGACAGGTCCGGGGCCCCGGCTTCCCCTACCGGACGGGGGGACCCAGGCCCAGGCGGGTACCCCGAGGCTCCCCCGATCGCAGGGCCCGCCCAGCCATCACCTCAGCGCTTATTCACAGCTCGGGCTGCAGCGCTCGCCCTCGTATCCGAGCATGGACATGTGAGCAGAAGGTGAGCAAGGGCTTTTGAAAGTACCGGTGGCAGCTGTCAGCACTCGCTCCGGCTTTCCCGTCTGCGCCGACGCCGGCGTTTCACTCACGGCCTGGAGCTCGCCCAGCGCGGAGCAGCCCGAAGAGGACGGTCCTGGGCGTCGGCGGCCGCGGGGCGCGGGTCCTCCCGGCTCCACCGGCTCCGACAGGAAAGGGCTCGGCCTCCCCTCGGGGCAGCGGCTTCCTCTGCGGCCCCCCCCCCCCCCGCTTCCTGTGACAGCGGAGCTGGGTGATGGCTACCGTGAGGCAGGTCCCCCCATTGCTAGAGGCCTCCCCTTGACCCCCCATCCCCCCAAAACGTGTCCCGGCACAAAACTGGCTTAAGCTTCCCCGAAGGATGTGCCCCTGGGGGGGGCCTTGACCATCTGGGGGGCCGGCCGCCGGGTGACCTCAGCCCTGGCCCCTCCGTGAGGCCCTGAAGGGAAGGGCCGCGGGGGTGGCGACAAGGGGGCAGCGGAGCAGCGCCCGTCTCCTCGGGAGCCGCCATTCCGCGAGGGAGAGCCCGACTGCCGCCCCGGGCCCCGGGCCGCGGCCTCCGTAGCCGTCACCGGGTCGGGGCGCCGGCTGCCAGGCCCCGGGGCGGGTGCGAGGGGAGACCCAGCCGGCGAGGGCGGGGCAGCCATTTTGAGACCAGACGAGCTCGAAGGGACCATGTTGAGAACGCCAGCCGCTGGGCCGCCATTTTAGGGCCGGGCGGGCGCGGACTCGCGGTGACGCGGGCGCGGGAGGCGCCGAGCCCCTGGCGGCGGCCATCTTGGAAGCGCCTGTGGGCGCGGCCATCTTAGCGGCGCGCCGGCCTCTCCCTCCCTCCCCGCTCCTCCCGTCGGCGGCCGCCCGCCCGGCTCCCTCCCTGAACCACTCGGTTCGTCTGTTTTCAGTTTCTCTTGCCTCGTCGTCCACGGCCCCCGTACGCGTGCGCATGAGTGTGTGAGAGTGTGACTGTGTGTGTGTGTGTGAATCCCCCGTGGAATCCACTGGCGGTGTCCCCGCCGCCCCACCCCCCACCCCAGGCGGTGCGGGACCCGCGGGAACGGCCGTTCCCGGGCCTCGCCGGCCCCCCGGCCGCACGCACCCGCGTGACTGACGGTCCGCCCCCCAAAGACCGCGGCACCGGAGCTGCACCCCGAGGCTCTGGTGACTTTATTCAGATGCCCCCCTCCCGCGGCCCCAGGTGAGGCGGGAGCCGGCCCGGCCCGCCCCTCGCCGTGGTCGGCGGGTCACAGGGGAGGGTGGGGCCGGGCGCCGGTGGGCGTGGAAACCGGGCGGGGCGGGCCGGGCGCTGCGGCACCTCCGGGTGGCCGAGCGGGGCGGAGGCGGAGGGCGCGGGTCGGCGGGCGGGCTCAGAGGAGGGCGCAGAAGAACTTCTTCTCCCGGAAGGGGTTCTCCGAGGTGGGCACGGGGGTGATGAGCGGGTCCTCGCAGGCGTGGGCGTCGCAGTAGGACATGAGGTCAGCGGCCGCCTTGGACACCTGGGCGCCGGGAGGGATGTGAGCCCGGCCCGGCGCTGTCCCCGCCGCCTCCCCGGCCTCCCCCCCACCGAGACGGGAGCATCCCTGACCCGCATCCCGCCCACCTTGATCCGGCAGAGGCTGGCCTCGATCTTGAGCTGCTCCACCATCTTGCGGGCTTGCCCGATGCTCATGGTGCTGTTCACCGGGGTCTCCCCTTTCATCCTGGAGGGGAGCGGCGGGCCCCTCCCTGCTCGCTCACCGCCCTCCGAGGGCGGGGTCATGCGCCCCAATATTTCGTTCTCCCCCATCCCCACCCCTGCGTCCTCCGCTGCCATGGAGAGGGAGGCGAGGTGCTCCCGTCTCCCACTGGCCCGGGCCACGCCGACCCTTCCACACACACGACCTCGGGCGTTTCAGCCCGTGCAGCCATGTGCTCCTGCTCGGGAGCCTCAGCCAGGAGCCCCGCCCTGAGCCCCCCGGGGAAAGCAAGATGCTCCCGACTCACCTGAGGCCACGGGCAGCGGCGGCCGGGAGCGGGGTCCGCGGGGGGCGCCGGAGCCTGGTGCCGGGGTGCGCGCCCCACCTGCAGGGAGTTGCCGCCGAAAGCGTTAGCGCCGAGGCTGCTAATACAGGGCCCCCGGGGTGGGCAGGTCAGTGCGCCTCGGAGGGCTGGTCCCGGTTCCTCGGTTCCTGCGGCTCAGGCACGGCCCGCCAGCTGGCACCTTCGGGACGAGGATGCGGGAAGGAGCGGGATGCGGGAGGGAGCGGGTCGGGCCTGGAGCGTACCAAGTGCCGGGCCGCGGGGGCGCCTGGCTGTGCCCGCAGCCCCTGCGCACCCCCTCCTCCCCGCACTCCCCCCTCCCGTCTCAGTACCTGCCCCTCCCGCCGGGTAGGATCTTGAGTCTGGCCTCGAGCCCCCCGCAGGAGCTGCAGCCCGGGGCGGCTCCCCCTCCAGCGGGTGGTCCCGGCCTGTGACAGCCCCTGCAGTGCAGCCGGGACTGGCTGCGGGGGACCCTGCTCATTTGAAAATCTGACATCAGCTGGGCAGTCGCCCCCATCCTCCGCTCCTCCCTCTCCTCTGACCCAGCATTTATCACGTGCATCTTCGTTTCTCTCCCAGGAACCCGCCATTCCCCACATCCACATCCAGGAAAATGTGATGCGCTACAGGTATTAGCTTCTAGGTCGCCACTTCATGTTCCAGCCACAAGTGACTGGAGCGGAGACTCTAGGAGCAGCGAGGAACCTCAGGAAAATGTCTAAAGAAATGGCAGACCAAAGGGAAGCATCTGGGGGGAAAGAGGCGTGCAGAGAGCGGCTCAGAGAATCGGACAAAGTGGAGGTAGGGGCCTTGGGGAGCCCTGGTGCCGCTGGAATAGATGGGGCTTTGGGGTGCGGTGGGGTTATTGGTGTGCTTGGTGCTGGGGGCGATGCAAAGATCCCCCACACTGACCTGGCCCTCCGAGAGCTCCTATTGGGGCGGACAGACATACAGAACAGAAGGCGCCGCCCTCCGAGGCCCAGTCTGGCTGGTGCGCTGTGGGGTCTCAGGGAGAGTGAGTCAGGGTCAGAGCGGGTCCATCACGCGTCCTGGACGCTGGAGGCAAAGCACCGGACCGAACTGCGACCCCTCTGGATCGCGGCAGCCAGAGCGCGGGGCGCGCAGGTCCCTGCAGACTGCCATGTTCTCTGGCGAGTGCTCTCTGCTCGGGCACCTACCGGCCCGAGAGCTGAGGACGGGCGACCAACGTCAACGCCGGCTGGGCGCCGCCTCCCTCCCGTTTTGGGGGTTAAATGGCCCGGGTGAAGGTGTGGGCGCAGGCCCGTGATTGCGGCCTGGAGGGCGGGCCCAGGGGATGCTGCTGACTCACAACATGCCCGGGGGCTGTCGTGGGACGGGAGGGAGGTGCCTGTCCCCTTTAGCCCGGTAACCGGAGGATGCGGACTGCGGGGAGGAAGAGCGCGGAGCGCGCGTAGGTGGGAGCCCCGCAGTCCGGACAGCTGGGTCCCCGCGCCTAGCCCCGCCCCTCCCCCTGGCGAGGCCCCGCCCCCGGACCGCATTGGCCGTCGGCGGGCGGGGGCGGGGCGTGCCCGGGAGGCGGAAGTCCCTCTCGCCGTTGCCCAGGCAGCGCGCGATGCTGGTGAGTCCGCTGAGCTGTGGCGTCCGGCGAGTTGCTGTTTTCAACCGCGGCGGGGTGCAGTGGGGGCGCCGCGCCCCGCGGCGAGCGGGAGGGGGCTGGCGGGGAGCGGCCACAGTCTGCGGGACGCCCTGCCCGGCGTGGGGCGCGGGCCGGTCAGGAGAGGAGAAACTCGGGAGGCATTTGTGACTGCGCTTCGGCTGCTTCTTGAGTCTGGCTTTGCGACTTTAGGCGCGTCGCACCTTCTCTCGGGGCAGCCACCCCGCAGTGCGGATTCAGTGTCACTGTGTGTAAAAGCGCCTTAATAATTTTAAGGTGCGCACCCTCTGTGTGTTATGTATTGTTGTGAATGAGTCTCAAGGCGGCCTGTCCGGAATCGGGAGGCGGGAGGACCAGTTTCACTGAGCAGCCCTGGCACTGGGTGTGAACAGCGCAGTGGAGGAAAGGGAAGGGACATTGCCTGGAAAACAGTCATTTGGAGAAAGGCCATGTGAAACAAAGACTCTGCTATGTCCTGCTATATCTGGTTCTTCAGAGTCAGCCCAGTAACCTTGTCCTTTTGTCCCCACCTCCCTCCAAAAAGAAGCTATTTTTTTCCTCCTCTCTTGTCTTTTTCCAGGAACCACCAGCTGCTTCATCCCATGGCCAGGGGTGGCGTCCAGGTGGCAGAACAGCTAGGAACTCAAAGCCTGAACCCGGGGCCAGACTCACTGCACCCCTTACCATGGTCAATGACCCACCAGTACCTGCCTTGCTATGGGCCCAGGAAGTGGGCCATGTCTTGGCAGGCCGTGCCCGCAAGCTGCTGCTGCAATTTGGGGTGCTCTTCTGTACCATCCTTCTCCTGCTCTGGGTGTCTGTCTTCCTCTATGGCTCCTTCTACTATTCCTACATGCCGACCGTCAGCCACCTCAGCCCCGTGCATTTCCACTACAGGTGAGAGGGGTCTGTGTCAGAGAGGAGTCCTGTGGGAGAGCTGCTGCGAGACCCTTAGGGCTTATTCCGTTCCGTCCCCTCCTTTACAGAGGAGGAAACTGGCCCAGTGGCTCATATGACTTCTTACCTATCGCAGCCCAAAGCTAAACAGCAGATCAGGTCTGATGGGGGTCTGGGTTCCTAGTTGTACCTCTGGTTTAAAAGGTTTAAAAAAAAACCCTTCTAGACTGTCTCCCTGAGTGTCATGAGTCAGTTGGATCCGACCTCTCTCAGGGCCACAGTAGACTTCTGGAACAAGCCAGCCCCTTGGTTCAGCTCAAAGCTAACCTGGCCTTTACTAAAGGAAGTATTAGGAAAGCAGCCATTTGCCCTTTGCATCACTTCCGCTCCCAGTAGTCTGCTGCACAGTAGAGATTATGGAAACACAGGTGGCTAGATATGTAAACTCCCAGAGTCATGCTCTTCCCATTTACAGACCCTGCCAGATTCTCTCCCCTTGTCTTAACAACGGCCAATCAAGAGAAACTGATAAGGACATTATTGTCAATGGTCCAGAATCTTTTTTCCCCCTGTCTGTGTCCCTGATTATAAGTTACAATTTCTAAGGAGCTATGGATGTCATGAAAGCTATGGCTCTTCCATATATATATATATATATATATATATATATATATATATATATATATTATTGATTTCAGAGAGAAAGGGAGAGGAAGAGAAATAGAAACATCAATGATGAGAGAGAATCATTGATTGGATGCCTCCTGCACACCCGACACTGGGGATGGAGTCTGCAACCCAGGCATGTGCCCCGACCAGGAATCGAGCTGTGACCTCCTGGTTCATAGGTCGATGCTCAACCACTGAGCCACGCTGGCGTTATGGCTTTTCTTGCCATAAAAACATATCGATATGCCCACCCATATGCTGCACACACATGCCCATGTGCAATTTTGCCTACAACTTAGCGGGGCGGGGGGGGCATGACCCTCTTAAAAAGGGGTTTTCTCAAACCGGGCCCCAGACCAGAACTACTGAATCAGAATCTGGGGGTGGGAATCAAGCTCTCCATGTGAGAAACACTCAAGTCTGAAACGTTTTTTAAAAAAATTTATTTTTATTGATTTCAGAGAGGAAAGGAGAGGGAGAGAGAGATGGAAATATCAGTGATGAGAGAGTATCACTGATCGGCTGCCTCCTCCCTGCCCCCTACTGGGGATTGAACCCACAACCTGAGCATGTGCCCTTGACCAGAATCGAACCCAGGACCCTTCAATCCACAGGCTGACGCTCTATCCACTGAGCAAAACCAGCTAGGGCAAGTCTGAAACTTTTCAATGAAGTGTCCGTAGAGTCCCACTTAAGAATGTCTGCTCTCTGAGGGAATTAGCTGAAGTAGCAGAAAGAGAATGAAAGACTCACTTGCATCTGTGGGCTGCATCTCTCCTCCATCTGTAACAGAGAAGGGTGTTCTGTGAGAAGGGTGGGGGACAGGAGGGAGCACTAGGGGGCCAACCAGGGGTGCAGGCAGGTCAAGCAGACTCCATAACTTAGCAGTGTCATCCTCATTCTCATTTAGGACCGACTGTGACTCCTCTACCTCCTTACTGTGCTCCTTCCCTGTTGCCAATGTGTCCCTAGCTAAGGGTGGACGTGATCGGGTGAGTATGGAAGCTGAAGGGAGGTTCCATTAGAGCTTTGATGACTTGAAATCAGAAGGAAGACTTGAGAAAGATCTGGAGAACAGGGGTTGAGTGAAAGGGACTAAGAAAGGAAGGCTCTCGAGGAAAGGGATGATAATAACCAGTGTCACCTAAATAAATTCAATTAAAAAAAAAGGAAAGGGAAGTTAAAGAAAAGTTACTCTAAATAAATTTTATGGCTTGTTCTTTCCTGCAGATGTTAGCAATGTTCTCCTTCTTAGATTGTTTCAGCCAGTCCATATCTATACGAGGTGTGTTTTAAATCTAAATGAACCTAAATTATCAAACCAGCCGTTTCACTGGACTAGGATGGAAGCCACCCAAGAGTTTTGAAAGCTTGTATGTAAAATTATGAAACTGTTGACGAGTATGTGCAACCTGCCATTACAAAGGGTACTGTGCCATAGGACTGGCCAGCGGCCAGGGTGATTTCAGCTAACCTGGAAGCCCCGAGAAATGCAGAATGGGAACATCCTTTATTTTTATTTATTTGTTTATTTTTTTTTTAATATATTTTACAGAGAGGAAGGGAGAGGGATAGAGCGTTAGAAACATCAATGAGAGAAACATCCATCAGCTGCCTCCTGCACACCCCCGACTGGGGATGTGCCCGCAACCAAGGTACATGCCCTTGACTGGAATCGAACCTGGGACCCTTCAGTCCCTGGGCCGACGCTCTATCCACTGAGCTAAACCGGTCAGGGCTATTTTTATTTTTTAAAATATTTTTATTTATTTCAGAGAACAAGGGAGAGGCATGAGAGAGAATCATGATGGGCTGCCTCCTGCATGCCCCTCACTGGGGACCGAGTCCGTAACCCTGGGCATGTGCCCTGACCGGGAATACTAATAACTGGAATATACAGAGCAGATTATAAAGAAAGCCTCAGGCCCTGGCCAGTTTGGCTCAGTGGACAGAGTATCGAGCCTGCGGACTGAAGAGTCCCAGGTTCTATGCCTCATTTAAGTAAACAAGGCATGCGGCCTGCCAGCCGCGAGTTTGACATTTACAGCAAACAGTTAAAAATGAATGACTGTATTGGGTGGATGAAATAATGTGTCTGCTCTATGCTTAACACCTTCTAAGAGTAGAAGACGTGGTCCTGCTTTCAGAGAACCCAGAGGACTGATAGGGTTTTGCACATTGTGTTAAAGAGCTAGTGTACGATGCAGGTTCTGCGTTTCAGGAGAATTTGTGAAGACGTGCCGAGATCAGTGTGAGCCATGGAGACAGGCTCACGGTGAACCTTGTAAAGAAGGGTGGGCACTGTGGGGACAGGAGAGAAGGGGAGAGTCTGCCTACCAGACACACATGAACAAAGGCATGGGGTCGGTCACAGGTTCTGGGATTAGATTCCATGGATCTCCTCAGAGAGAACGTTTATTTAGACGGCACAGATACGCATGCATTCACACACAAACAGCCTGGTTGATACAAAGTTCACATGATAAATAATGCACTCATTTAAAATGCACAGCTCAGTCATTTGTAGTATATTCACAGAGTTGGGCAACCATCACCACAGTCAGTTTTAGAACATCTTCATCACCCCAAAAAGAAACCCATTAGCTAGCAGTCACTCTCCATTTCCTTCCAACCCACCCAGAGAACTGTTTTAATATTTCAAAGAATTCGCTGAAGCCTCTGGTTTAGACTCATCTGACCTCTACAGGGGGTTAGGAATCTCATGGAATCCATTTTTTTCAAAAGAGACTTCAGACTGAAAGTAAGAATCTGTATAGACTGGGATCAGCGGCTTCTGCCTTTTACCCTGTGACGAAATGCCGAGTCCCCTCAGCACGCCCAGCCTTGCAGCGGATTCACTACGGCTAGCACAGTGCTTTCCAACATAAAAAATATCCATTCCCTCTTTGATGACAAACAAGCTTTCCTTCACCCCTGTGGCGGTCACGCTATGGGGAAATAGTTGATACAGGCTTAGAGGGGTACAGGAATGGTCAGGAAACACCAGGGTGTGTTTGGTGGCAAGTCTTGAACATTTTGAGGTTAATCCCAGAGAAGAAGCCTTCCCGCTCATAGTGTTCTCAGGGTTCTCCCGACCAAGGTAAGGGGCCCAGAATGACAAAAGGATGGTCTGGCGTGACAGTGACCATGCAGAGCTGGCTGAGAGCTGGCTGGGGAGATGCGCTCTCTGGCACTTGGTTAATTAATCATGTAAGTGCAGGCAGGATGGGTCCTGGGGGCGGGCAGTAGCCTCCGGGGACAGGCCTGAGTCACAGATGGCCCAGTTGGCAACACGCTGGTTCACTTTTGGAAAAGAAACGTGACAGCCTTTTCCAGAACAGCAGGGAGAGAGAAGTGAGAAGGGTTCAGCCACCAGCAGGGGGCAGCACGACCTTGCAACGAGATTGAGAGGTGGTGACTGCCAACCAGGGCGCTTGTGGCTTAATATTAGGAGGCGAATATTTGAAGGCGTGGGGGGAGGTGGAAAATACGTGTTTTTGAAAAGAGATGGGGCTCCCTTGGGCAGGTGCTGATGTATGGACAGCCGTACCGCGTTACCTTAGAGCTTGAGCTGCCAGAGTCCCCCGTGAATCAAGATTTGGGCATGTTCTTGGTCACCATTTCATGCTACACCCGAGGCGGACGAATCATCTCCACCTCTTCACGCTCTGTAAGTGTCCGTGGCCTGGTGGGAGGGTGTGGAGAAGGATCACCGTGTTAGAGTATCTGGGTAGGCCTTCAGGAGCAAACGCCTCGCCCTGAGGTCACAGGCACATCAGGGTGGGGAAGGGGAGCAGGCATTGCCCGGTGTCATTGTCCAGCTTTGGGATAAAATCTGAAAAGAACGGCTCTGAATATGGGCCTCCTTGGAGCCAAACAGACCCAGGCTCAAATCCTCACTCAGAAACATATACCAGCTGAGGGCACCGTAACCCCGTGAGTATAAAGTATTATACACCATATTAGGGTAACTCCTCACAGCAAGACCATGAGGGTTCAATGAGGAAATGTAAAGTGCTTGTTAGCACACAGTAGGTGTTCAATAAATGTTCGAATGATGAAAATCATTGATTGGCTGCTTCCTGCACGCCTCCTACTGGGGATGTACCTGCAACCCCGAGCATGTGCCCTTGACCGGAATCAAACCCAGGACCCTTCAGTCCGCAGGCCCACACTCTATCCACTGAGCCAAACCAGCTAGGGCATGACTCCATTCTTTTATTTTGTTAATAATGGTTTTGTTGATTTTTATTTATTTTTTTAAAATATATTTTGATTTTTTACAGAGAAGAGGGGAGAGGGAATAGAGAGTTAGAAACATCGACAAGAGAGAAACACCGATTAGCTGCCTCCTGCACACCCCCTACTGGGGATGTGCCTGCAACCAAGGTACATGCCCTTGACCGGAATCGAACCTGGGACCCTTCAGTCTACAGGCCGATGCTCTACCCACTGAGCCAAACCGGTTAGGGCAGGTTTTATTGATTTTTAGAGAGAGAGGAAGGGAGAGAGATAGAAACATTGATGAGAGAGAAACATCATCAATCGGCTGCCTCCTGCATGCACCCCTACGGGGGACGGAGCCCACAAACCGGGCATGTGTTCTGACTGGGAATCGAACTGGTGACCTTTTTGTTCCTGGGTCGACACTCAACTGCTGAGCCACACCAGCTGGGCATCGACTCCATTCTTAACTATCAACAGAACCACGCCATGAAACAAACCCCTAAATGTCTACCTGGGGAAGAAAGTTTCAGGTGGCGCCCTGGCAGTCAGTCTGCTTGGGTGCTAGAGCTATCTGGGGGGAAGGTAGATTGGAGACAGTGGAAGCTGGACCTAGGGAGTTTGCTTAGCAGAGGCCTTTGTTGAGCTGGAAAAGACACGCGGTTGGCGGGGCAGGGCTGCCACGCAAGCATTTGAACGGTTGGGTCAAGACGTGGGCGGGCATGGTAGAAGGAGAAGGTGGGAGCAGGGGACCTGGGGAAGAAGCAGTCTTCATAGCTGCTCAGGGAGACGGGCGTGGGGGGCTCAGGGGAAGCTGGGCTGCCTGACTCCTGCTCGCCTCCTGGCCCTGCAGGTGATGCTGCACTACCGCTCAGACCTGCTCCAGATGCTGGACACGCTGGTCTTCTCCAGCCTGCTGCTCTTCGGCTTCGCTGAGCAGAAGCAGCTCCTGGAGGTGGAGCTGTACCCGGAATACAGAGAAAACTCGGTGAGGGGGTGCAGGAGGGCGGGAGATGGCCTCCCCAGAAGCCTAGAATTCTCCCCTCGAGGAGCCGGGCTAGGTCAGGGGGGACAGCCACCAGGAGGCTGGAAGTGGCTGGGCCTCGGATTGACAGCAGCCGGATCTGGCCTGATGGGGCCACCCCCTCCACCCCGACCCCGCAGTACGTGCCGACCACTGGAGCGATTATCGAGATCCACAGCAAGCGCATCCAGCTGTACAGGGCCTCGCTCTGCATCCACGCCCACTTCTCTGGGCTCAGGTAGGAACCGGGGCTCAGTGCGGAGGTGGAGGGTTTAGCGGGGTCACAGGTCGCCGCCCGGCTGCACAGATCAGCTCCCTGGGGAGCCTTTCCTCCTCTTGGTGCGTGTGGTTTTTTGAGGTCATGTTGGTGCCTAACATTTCAAGTGCACAACATCATAATTCAACAGCCATACACTGCAGCGTGCTCACCACCAGAGCCCATCTCCACCACCACCACACAGCGGGGCCCTTACCCATCCCTCCCCCTCCGCCCCTGCCCGATCTCCGGTGATGAGCAGCATGTTGTCTGCCTCTATGAGTTTGCTTTTGTTTTGCTTTGTTTGTTCCCTGGGGAACTTTTTAAAATGCCGATGCCTGGGCCACCCCAACCGGCCACCTGAACCCGAGTGGGTGGGGCTCACGCTGGCCCCCAGCTGTGTGAAGGCACCTAGGGAAGGCGACGTGCAGCCAGAGCTGAGACCTGCTCTCAGGAGGAGGCTGGTGCCCGTAACGGCTCCCTTGCTGTCCCTGCTTCCTGCCTCAGGTACCTGCTGTACAACTTCCCCGTCACCTGCGCCTTCATAGGCGTCTCCAGCAACTTCACGTTCCTCAGCGTCATCGTGCTCTTCAGCTACATGCAGTGGGTGTGGGGGGGCATCTGGCCCCAGCACCGCTTCGCTCTGCAGGTGGCAACGGGCCCCTTCCTGCCCCTTCCTGCCCCTTCTCTGCCTGGGGAGTGGGCCAGGGCGTACCGGGGGCCCTGGTCGCTGGGGGGGACGTCAGTCCCCGCTGCTGAGTAGCTTCTCCTCCTCAGGTAAACATCCGAAAGAGGAACGGTTCCCGGAAGGAGGTCCAGGGGAGGACGGCTGCCCACCGGCCAGGTAACGTGGAGGCTGGGGCTGGGGGAGGGCTGCTCCATCCAGGAGGAGGCTGACGGCTCTCACACATGAGCATGCGGGCCAGGCATAGCCACCTGACCCTGTGCTGCCCTCTATCCCAAGGCCAGGAGGAGTCAGCACCCCTGCCGGACATTACAGAGGACGGCGAGAGCCCTGACCCCTCAGGGACAGGTACAGTGCCGCAGCCACCGCCTCCCTCCCTCCTACCTCCTCCCTGCCTCCCCAGCAGCTCTTCCAGGCTCCCCTCTACTTTCTCCCTGTGGCTGCAGAGGGCCAGCTGTCCGAGGAGGAAAAGCCAGACCCGCAGCCCCTTAATGGAGAGGAAGAGCTAGAGCGGGAAGCCAGCGATGGTGAGGGACCTCATGGGGACCTGGGGTGGGGGTGGCATTTGGGTAGGGGCCCTGGTTATCTGATTTCCTGTTTGGGGTTTTGCTTTTCCCTCTCCTGGCCTAGGCTCAGGCTCCTGGGAAGATGCAGCTTTGCTGACAGAGGCCAACCTGCCTGCGTCTGCGCCTGCGCCTGGTCCTGCCCTGGCCCCCGAGACGCTGGGCAGCTCTGAACCCTCCGTGGGCTCTCACCGGCAGCAGCTCACCTGCTCCAGCTCCTGAGAGCAGGCAGAGCCCCTCCCGAGTTCCACACACACTCCAGCCCTTCCCCCCGCCCTGACCTTTTCCTGCGGCCTCCCCAATAAACAATATTCTTGCCAGCTGCCTCCCTGACTCTTCTTTTTTAGCTGTTTTTATTTATTAGAGAAAGAGGAAGGGGGAAGAGAGAGAGAAACTTCAATTTGTTGTTCCACTTAACCATGCATTCTACTGGTCGATTCCTGCATGTGCCCTGACCAGAGATTGAACCGCAAACCTCGGCGTATCAGGACGATGCACTAACCCAGATGAGAAAGGCCTCCACATCGTGGGCTGTTTTAGTCCCAGCTGTTCTGTGGTTGGTTTTGTGTTTATCCTCACCCACGGATATGCTTAGAGAGAGGAAGGGGGGGCGGGCGGGTATGGGGACATCATGTGAGAGCAACATCAACTGGCTGCCTTCCCTACATGGCCCGATGGGACCGAACCCACAACCCAGGTATGTGCCCTGACCTGGGAACTGAACGGGCAATCTTCCGGCGCACAGGATGAAGCTCAGCCAGCTGACCCACCCTGGCTGGGCTCGACACAGCTGTTTTCATTCATGAGCCTAGGAAGTGCAAGGAGGGAAAACCTATCTGGCCTTCTCCACATCGCTCTCATCTCCCTGTGGGGAGTGGGGAGTGCAGGGCGGGTCTGGAGAGCTGGCCTACATCATCCAGGCCTCTGCACCCCTCCCTTTCTGTCCATTGGGAGGCAGAAGACAGGAAATGACAGCCATGCATGTGGTATGATTTTTACTGAAACAGCATTTGGTAGCCTAGGCCCCATGCGGTCCACATCTGTTTTCCTCTCTGGTACCAGCCAGGTGCCCCCCCCCCCCCCGCCCATGTCGCTCATCCCTGGCATGACTTCAGCCTTTGGCTTCTCAGCTGCTGGCTGCTTTCCACATTCCAGTCCCTTTCAGAACCCAGGCAGCCTAGCCTCCAGCTGAAAGCACGGCCTGTGGCTCCCCCCACCCCGGCCTCATGACTCAGGCCTTCTGCGGGCACCAGCCCTCTTAGCACTTACCAGGAAAGGAGGGCAGGGGAAGGGGGGCTCCGTGGTGACCTCAGAGTCGAAGGGTATAAAAACAGCATTGAAACTGAAGACACAAAACCTGACTGCGCAGCCTGTGTTCCCGGAGACCCCCGGCCTGACGTTCGTTGGCTGAGATCTGGTCACAGAATCCCGCTGCATCAAGGCCTGCGCATGGGTGAGGCGCCCGGGTCGGAGCTGGTAGATGGGAACAGGCAGGGGCCAGGCCTGAGTGACAGGTGGGGCTGAGTCTCCCTTCCCCTTCTGCTCCGTCTCTCTTCCTCAGCTCGGTGCTTGCTTGTGTCCTTGACTGATGCTTGTTTTACTTAGACCTCTCCTCTGGGCAGCAGGCGGGGGCTTCGGCCACCTTTCCTTCCCAGGCTCAGTGAGTACTTCCTCCTGACTCCCCGCTCGCCCCCAAGCACTTGGTTTATTCATTAACTGTGTCTAGTACTTCCTACCTTGCTGGACACCCAGCTGCCTCCTGTCCGACCACATTTTATTTTTTGCCCCAAATCAAGCACGTAGGCTGTTCAGAAATTGGTTGACAAATTAGTGTGTCCGTCTCGTTCCCTCCCCTTTTGTACTCTCGGTCGCCAGGGGTTTGTTGAGGGGAGCCTGGATGGCATGGGGGCCCAGCAGCCTTTCCTGATCCACCCCCTTCCCTTCCAGGCTCCATGCCGGGCCCTCCCTGCCTCCTGTGGCTGCTCCTGGCGGTCGCCTTCTCCGGGGTTCCCAGGGCGCAGCCCTTGGCCCCCCAAGACTTTGGCGAGGAGGAGGAAGAGGAGGCCCCGCGGCCACCGGGGCCGGCCGTCCTCTGTGACTACGACCGCTGCCGCCACCTGCAGGTCCCGTGCAAAGAGCTGCAGAGCGCGGGCCCCGCCGCCTGCCTGTGCCCCGGGCTGTCCAGCCCCGCGCAGCCGCCCGCGCCGCCGCGCCTGGGGGACGTGCACGTGGTGGCCGAGGACGGCAGCGCCGAGGTGCGCTGGTGCGCCCCCGCCTCCCCGGTCCACCGCTACTGGCTGCTGCTGTGGGAGGGCGGCGGGCCCCCCCAGAAGAGCGGCCCCTTCAACGCCACGGTCCGCCGAGCGGAACTGAAGGGGCTGGAGCCCGGGGGCGCTTATGTCGTGTGCGTGGTGGCGGCTAACGCGGCGGGAGAGAGCAGCGCGCCCGGGCCCGGGGCGGGCGGCCAGGCCTCCGCGGCCTCCGCGGGCTCCGCGGGCGGCCCTGCCTTGGGGCCGTGCGGCCGGGTGGTCGTGCCCCCGCGGCCCCAGAGCCTGGTCCACGCGGCCGTGGGCGTGGGCGCGGCGCTGGCCCTGCTGAGCTGCGGCGCCCTGGTCTGGCACTTCTGCCTGCGCCAGCGCTGCGGCTGCCCCCGCGCCCCCCAGGCGGGCATCGCGCCCCCGCGGAGCCCCCGCCCGGCCAGCTGAGCCCGCGCTCCCCGAAGAGGTGCGGGGGCCCCGGAGCCCGCAACCCCAGAGCTCCTGCGGGCCCCAGACTGTCTCTTCTGGCTGAAGCTGGGGAAGAGGTAGAAGAGAGGGTCCTTTCCTAAAGGATCAGATGGTAAATAACTGGTTTTGCGGTTCCGGAGGATAAAAGAAGATATTATGTAGGTCCTCATATCACCATGCAACCATTTATAAACATGTACAAACCATTCTTAGCTCATGGGCCTTACCCATCAGGCCGGGGCACATCTGGCCTCGTTGGCGTTGCTTGGCAACCCCTGCCATGCACCCTGGAAGGGCTCAGAGAATCAGCTGCTGCGGGGTGGAAGTTTGGGGCCGCAGACCACATCTCCTTCTGCCTTCTGTTTAGCTTGCGCACACCTGACTTAATCCACTTGCGTCTCAGGTGGGGAAGGGGGTGGGGGGATGGGGACAGCCCATGCTGCTGTCTGGGCCGAGCTTGCCAGTTAAAAATAGTAACAAGTAATAATATAATACCAAGGGCTTTCCCCTTTCCCCAACTTGTTTCTTGTGTACCCTCTGTAACAACATTAAAGGAAAACATTTCATTTTCATAATCCTTTTCAACTCCCTATCCACACACCTGTTCTTCAGAGTAATATGCATAATTTTGAATTTATTTCTAAGTGAATTAGATGTAGAAAAGTCTTATCTTGCTAAAGAGTATAATCCTCACTTACTAGTATATTGATCTTACTTTTTTTCCCCCCAGAAGCCAGAAGTGGGATTTGAAGGTCTTATAACATTTTTTAAAAATTATGAAAGTAACACATACAAATTTTACGTAATACTGGAGAGTATAAAGTGAAAGTTCCCCTCCTCCTCAAAACACTATTGCTTGTAGCAGAGGTCTTTACGTAATACAATTATTTTCTCTTTTTTAATTTTTATAAAGCTACTTATTTTTTAAAAAATATATTTTATTGATTTTTTACAGAGAGGAAGGGAGAGGGATAGAGAGTTAGAAACATCGATGAGAGAGAAACATCGATCAGCTGCCTCCTGCACACCCCCTACTAGGGATGTGCCCGCAACCAAGGTACATGCTCTTGACCGGAATCGAACCCCGGACCCTTCAGTCCACAGGCCGATGCTCTATCCACTGAGCCAAACCGGTTAGGGCGCTACTTATTTTTTAATTGATTTGAGAGAGAGAGAGAGAGAGAGAGAGAGAGAGAGAGAGAGGAGAGGGAGAGAGAGAGTTTAACATTGATGAGAAACATTGGTCCGCTGGAGCCCGCAACCCAGGCGTGTGCCTTGACCGGGATTCTAACTGGTGACCTCTTAGTGCATTGAACACTCAGTCAACTCAGCCACACCTGACAGGACTTTTTAAAAATTGATTTGAGGAAGGGAGAGGGAGAGAGATAGAAACATCAGTGATGAGAGAGAGTTACTGATCAGCTGCCTCCTGCAGGCCTCCAGCAACCTGGGCATATGCTCTTGAGTGGAATCAAACCTAGGACCCTTCAGTCTGCAGGCTGACACTCTATCCACTGAGCCAGACCAGTGGCCACTTATCACTCTTCAGTGCCTTTTTTGCTTATTGCATCCTCAATACTTATCTATATCTATGTCTGTCTATCTATCTATCTATCTATCTATCTATCTATCTATAGGCTAATATGCAAAGTGTCCCCTTGGCAGTTCAACTGAGAGACTGGTTGTTCGATTGCTCGCTGTGACATGCACTGACCACCAGGGGGGGCGCGTTATGAGGGAAGGCCCAGGCCGGCAGCTGGAAGGCCCCAATCGGCCCTGATCACTCGCCAGGCCTAGGGACCTTACCTGTGCACAAAGTTTGTGCACTGGGCCTCTAGTTTACAAATAATAAGGGCCAACTGTTTAATTATCAAAGACATGTTTACACAATACAGTATACAGATGCTGTGTTGTGGAATTGCACAGCTGAAACCTGTATACTTTTGTTAGTGTCACCCCCATAAATTCAATAAAAAGTGGGGGGAAGACATGCTTTGCATGCATTCTCAATCTTTGCGATCATTACAAGAGATGGTATTACCTTTTTACAGATGAGAAAGTTGAGGTTCTAAATGGTTTGAAGCTACATGTAGTGAGTTGAGTTAGGATTTGGGCTCAATGGTACCTATATCCTACGGATTGTTGTGATGATTAAATATGCATTAATCATCTAAAAGTCTCTAGTGCATATATTATCAATTCAACTTATTGTTACTCTGCCTCCTAAAATAGCCTAGGGCTAAGTAATCCACAAGGACTACCCAGCAGGGGTATAAATGCGTAATGGGGTAATTATTGGAGCTGGGAGGTGGAGTTGGGATGGACCAAGCAGGCTTCCCTTAGAAAGCAAACCCAGGGAGCATTTGAAATTTTGCATCATGTCATCAGTTTGGCTCAAATAAAATCACAAAAACTCAAGTAAATAAATGGTAAAAGCAAACCCAGAGTCCAGTCCAAAGAACCGACTGGGAGTTGACCAAGCCCATAAGAGGCAGGACCTTCCAGGCAGAGGGATTGTAGTGCAAAGACCCAGGGGAGAGAGAGGGTTTGTTTTGCAATAAGCACAAGTTACCCCTCAGCCAGTGGGAAACCCAACTGCGAACTACTCACATTTACACAATACAGGCTGGCCGTGCACCTAAGATAGGGCTATTGTTAGCCCCACCTTACAGATGGAACTGGAACAAAAACGGGCTGGCAGGAGGGAGCCAGACTACATTTCCTCCTAAGCCAGCGATCCCCAACCTTTTTCATCTCATGGCACACATGAACTAATTACTAGAATTCTGCAGCACACCAAAAAGTATGTTTTGCAGATCTGACCCCCCCCCCCAATATAATTTTGATTCATTCACACTGGACGCTCTTGTTGTGTTGGCTGTTGTCATTTTTTAATTTGACAACCTAAGGGAAAGCGGTCAGTGCCCCGGACTGGCCAGGTTGTGTACGCTTTAAAAATTCCTGGGGCACACCGGTGTGATGAAGATCGCTGTCCTAAGGGGCTGGCAAGTCGTGGAGTTTTAGGCAGGTGGGCGATGACAGGGTAAGATACTGTGTTTTGCAAAGATCCCGGTGGCAGTCGGGCGGAGGCCGGCTCCATTGCCCGGAGAGACGAGGACAGACGAGCGGGTCAGAGTGTGCAGTGGCCAGGGCCCCGCGGGAAGAGCGCCAACCACCTCCCAACCGGCCGCCCAAGGGACCACATCGCCAGCCCCTGCAGGTCCGCCCACGGTGTCGGGGCCGCACCCGCTTCCCCACCGGGGTCAGGCCCCGGGGTTTGTTCAGAAGCCTCGTCTCTCTCCGGAACTCTCGCGAGATGTCCCCCGCGCCGCCCCGGCGGAAGCGTCAGGCTTGTGCTTTCTGACTCTCGGCGGCCCCCGTCCACGTCCGCCGCCACGTGACCAAACAGATCCGGGCACTTCCACTTCTCCTCCGCTTTCTTCTCGGCAGTGTCCGCGGCGGGTCCAGAGTCGGGTGAGCGAGCGAACGCCTGGCCGGGGCCGTCCGGGGGGGACGGGCTGGCCCGCGGGCCGGGAGCGCCCCTCACGGACCCCCGCCCTCCCCTTTCGTCCCCCCAGGTCCCCGCGGAGGCGGCGTTGGCGGCGTCATGGCGGAGCTGACGGCTCTGGAGAGTCTCATCGAGATGGGCTTCCCCAGGGGACGCGCGTAAGGGAGCCCCTCTAGCCCCGGCCCGCGGGGCTCGCGGGCGTGTCCGCCTCCCCCCGCCCGGCCTCAGGCTCCGCGCCCCGGCCTGACCGTCGCCATGGCCCGCGGGCGCTATCACGGTGTTTCTGCCCCCAGGGAGAAGGCTCTGGCCCTCACAGGGAACCAGGGCATCGAGGCCGCGATGGACTGGTGAGCGCCCACCCCGGGGCGGGGACGGGGGCGGGGCGGGCAGCCTCGGGTCGCCCTCCCTGCCGACTCTCTCCGCCAGGCTCATGGAGCACGAAGACGACCCCGATGTGGACGAGCCGCTGCCGACCCCCCTCGGACATGTCCTGGGACGGGAACCCACCTCCTCGGAGCAGGGTGGCCCCGAAGGTCCTGACCGAGGGGCGCGGTGTGGCTGTGGAGGGGCCCGAGGAGATGCCGGGGGTGACGCCGATGGCTTGTTTGCAGGGCCCGGGTCCCCCGCGGAAGAAGGGAAACTCGTTCTGAGCGAAGAGGAGAGGCAGGAGCAGACGAAGAGGCACGTAGGCGGCAGGCCCTGCGCGGTGGCGGGTCACCGTGTGCCTCTCCGGGCGCAGTCCGATCAGTGTCTCCCCCTGGCCACATCCCCTGCCCTCTCGGCGCGTCCCTGTTGTGCTGGGACACATGTCCCCGGGCTTGTGCTTCCCGAGCCCCTTGTTATCAGCCCACCCCTCCTCTCCACGGTCATTTCCCTGGAGCTTTGCTGTTTGCATACAGGATGCTGGAGCTGGTGGCCCAGAAACAGCGGGAGCGCGAAGAGAGGGAGGAGCGGGAGGCGCTGGAACGGGAGCGGCAGCGCCGGAGACAAGGGCAGGAGCTGTCCGCGGCCAGGCAGCGGCTGCAGGAAGACGAGATGCGCCGGGCGGCGGAGGAGCGCAGGAAGGAGAAGGCCGAGGAGTTAGCAGCCAGGTGGGGCGCCGGTCAGAGCTGAGGAAGGAATCAATATTTGCTTTGTCAGGGCCTGACCTGCTTTCTTCCTGTCCGCGTTCCAGGCAGAGAGTCCGAGAAAAGATTGAAAGAGACAAAGCAGAGAGAGCCAAGAAGGTAGGCGGTTGGGAAGACGCAGGAATGAAGTGGATGAGGCTAATGAGCCCCATTTTCTGCTTCGGAGGGCAAGGCTGGGCTCAGTGTGTCTCCTGCGGGCAGGCGGGCGCCTGATGGCTCTTGCTTTGTCCTGCAGTATGGAGGCAGTGTGAGTTCTCAGCCGTCCGCACCCACCGAGCCGGGTTCCGTTCCCTCCTCTCCCAGCCAGGAGCCTCCCAGCAAGCGGGAGTATGACCAGTGCCGCATCCAGGTACTGATTCTCATTCTTCTTGCTCCAGGACCCCTGTGTTGGCCTGTCAAGCCCCTAGCCCAGAGCTTTGTTTGTTAATCCTCACCCAGGATTTTTCCATTGATTTTTAGAGAGAGTGGAGGGCAAGAGACACAGAGAGAGACATCAATGTGAGAGAGAGACATCAGTGTGAGTGAGAGACATCAGTGTGAGAGAGACATCAGTGTGAGAGAGACATCAGTGTGAGAGACATCAGTGTGAGAGAGACATCAGTGTGAGAGAGACATCAGTGAGAGACATCAGTGTGAGAGAGACATCAGTGTGAGAGACATCAGTGTGAGAGACATCAGTGTGAGAGACATCAGTGAGAGAGACATCAGTGTGAGAGAGACATCAGTGTGAGAGAGACATCAGTGTGAGAGACATCAGTGTGAGAGACATCAGTGAGAGAGACATCAGTGTGAGAGAGACATCAGTGTGAGAGAGACATCAGTGTGAGAGAGAGACATCAATTGGTTGCCTCTTGCAGGAGCCCCGACCAGGGCCAGGGATCGAGCCTGCAACCAAGGTGCGTGCCCTTGACCAGAATCGAACCCGGGCCCCCTCAGTCCGAGGGTCGGAGCTCTGTCCATTGAGCCAAATAAGCTAGGGCCCAGAGCTTTTTTCAGTTATGTTTCCTTTGCCAAACTTCTCCCTTCTTTGTAAATGACTTTTGAAATCCTACCTTCTCTCCTCTTAGGAATAGTATCAAATTTCACTTGCCCAGTCTTCTTTAAATCCATACCTCCCTCTTACTCAGCAGTTACCTCTTACCTTGTTCATGCTTCCATTGGCTGTATTACACAGCTGTTGGCAAAGCTGACATTTATTCATTTATCTGTCATGGTGTTTTTCCAGGTAGTTTTGTGGACTCTTAAGTTGTGAGGGAGCAAGGAGTCTGTCTCTCTCTTCACTGTTTAGTCAAGCAGAACCGAAGTGATTGTTCATTAGGTGCTTGCAGTAGCAATGATGCTGGTTCCATCTGAGAGGAAGGAGGAGCCAGCTTTGCTCTTCTTTGCCTTGCTGGGTCCCTCCCTGTTTTGACACTCACCGTGTTGCGGCTTTCACCTGCCCTCCAGGTCCGGCTGCCAGATGGGACCTCGCTGACCCAGACGTTCCGGGCCCGGGAACAGCTGGCAGCTGTCCGGCTCTACGTGGAGCTCCACCGTGGGGAGGAGCCGGGCGGGGACCAGGACCCTGTGCAGCTGCTCAGTGGCTTCCCCCGGCGGGCCTTCTCGGAGGCTGACATGGAGCGGCCTCTGCAGGAGCTGGGTATGACGTGGGACCTGGAGCAGGACGTGGGTTGATAGGGACATGGCTGAGAGGGAAGGGCTGCAAAGGACTTGGTGGAGGTGTGAGGCCAGGAATTTGGGAGACAGAACGTAGGTATGTGTGGCTTAAATCTGCTTTCTTCCTTCATCTTCAGGACTTGTGCCTTCTGCTGTCCTCATTGTGGCCAAGAAATGTCCCAGCTGAGAGGCCTTATCCCACCTCCTGTCTGACCTCTTCAACTTTGATAAAGCACTGACATCTCTTTCCTAATAAATAGCCCCTGAGTTCTCTTATGTGCCCGACTCCTTCCTGAGTGACTGGGAGGGACTAAACCAGGGGTCCTCAAACTACAGCCCGCGGGCCACATGCAAATACAAATATTGTATTTGTTCCCATTTTGTTTTTTTACTTCAAAATAAGATATGTGCAGTGTGCATAGGAATTTGTTCATAGTTTTTTTTTAAACTATAGTCCGGCCCTCCAACGGCCTGAGGGACAGTGAACTGGCCCCCTGGACTAAACAGACAGAGGAAGACTAAAGGGAATGAATGCTTTCAGAACAGATGCCATTCATCTTACATTTCCAACAGAGACTTGTTTCTGATCTCGGTCTGATTAGTTGCTGGGAAAGTTGAGGAGAGAGATGCTTGGGGGTGGAGAGTACAGTGGATATGGCACCTTTTGCTCCTATGGGTAAGATGGTGCGTAAGCTTGGATTCCTTACTGGCTGTGTGCCTTGGTTTACTTCTTTAGTGAAATAGGGATGATAGTACATGTCAGTTGGAGTTGTTGTGGGGGTTACATGTCAATAAAAGGTGCTTTATCACAGTATCTGGCACCAAATAAGTCCCAGTAATTACTAGCTACTAAAAGGGTAATTTTTTATGCGGCCATTCCTAAACATTGAGGAACATTAGTGACCTTAAAAGCATTTACAAGTATTAACTGAGATATGAAGGTACTGTTACCACCTAGGAGTAGGTACAATTAGCTCATTTTAGAGACTCGGACACTAAAGCACGTAACTTGCCCAACCTGACACAGAACTCTAGGTGCCAAGCACCTTTATGGGAACCTGCCTCACAGCCACTCATCACCTGACCTAGTGTCCCCGAACAGCTGCTGCCTTCCCCTCAATCCCAGGCTGGGAAAGGTCATAGGTGACATGTATTCAGCTTATGACTTCACCGCCCAGCAGTTGAAAACAGCAGCAATGCTCGTATCTGGGTTTATACCTCCGCGTATTAGTGTTCTGGCTAAACTTACGTAATGAAAGCAGCCTTTTTTCTCGTGGACGAAAGGGGAGCCAAGCAATGGACTTGGCGGGGGGGCTGCAGCCTCACTGACAGCTGTACCTCATCCCTTCAGCGGCGCTTCCAGTGGATCCTACGACTGGACTCACAGGCTGAAAACTACCGTGAAACCTTGAAGGAAACCCCACTATTTACTGAGAGGCCGCTCTGCCAGGCCCTACACTTTCCTTTTCTACATTATTCTTATGGCAGCCCTTAAGATGATGAGCACCTTTACAGAGCAGTACTGAGGCTCAGAGGAAACGTGTAACTTGCTGGAGTTGAATCAACCCTCTGACTCAAAACACGCTTTCACTGCTCCCAGCAAACGGGCTCCCGAGGCCAATGGCCGCCGAAGCCGCCGGGCCCGTGTTCAGGGCTAAGAGCTCGGCTCCAGCCTCACGACAGGAACCGCAAGCGTCCCCTGGCAGCTCCTGCTGCACGCTTTTCCAGGGCAGTTCGACTTCAAGAATGCCGCCTGGCTACCCCCAAAGGAACACTCACACACATGAGCGGGCTCGTGCTTTCAAAGCGCGATCGCTGTGCCTATTGGGCTTCGGCCGCACATGGGAAGCGGGGCGCTGGGTGCTGCGGCCATCCCAGCCCACAGAACCGACCCCACAACGGAGACATTTACAGGCGTCACAGCTCAGGGCTCACTTTCCGGATGGAGGAACTGATTTACTGGTTCCTTCAGTTCCCCACATCGATGGCGCCGGCCCGCGAGGACATGAACGCGCACTCAGTGCAGGGTTTGGGGGGGGGGGGGTGCTCACCCGGCGGCAGCTCCCCGAGCCAGGGCTCCCCGCCAGGTCCCTGCAAGGCCGCCTCCTCCGCCTGTGCCGGAGCGGAGCTCCCAGCGCCCACGGGTGCAGGTCCCGGCTCACGCTGACTTCCCGCCGCCGCCGCCGCTCAGCCAGTTCTTCCTCCAGGTCACGTTCTCCTGCGTGACAGCTGCCTCCTGCAGAGCGGCCATCACTAACTGCTTGGTCCTGGCCGCCTCTTCCTGGCTCCGTAAGTCCTGCCCCGGCATCTCCTGCGGGAGAGAGGTTCGCAGTTCCGGCCCCCAGCGCGGGGGTGACTCCGCCTGCCCGCCCACCCCACCTCGGATTTCCCACGGCTCCCACCTTCAGCATCGCCTGAACCCGCTCCTCTCCCGGGGTCACGAGGACAAAGAGCGCGGAGCCCACGCCAGCCCACGCCCCCAGCACCGCGACTGAGATAAGCGCTTTGCGCAAGAAGCCCATCGCCCACCGCACGCGCAGCGAGGCGCCTGCGCGGTCTCCCGCAGCCTAGAGAGGCCGGCGCCGCGTCTCACCGGCTCCTGCGCGGGCTAGAGCGCCCCACAGCGGACACCATAGAAAAGGGCCGGCTAGAGAGGACCCGATCGCGAAAGGTGTCGCGTCTGGGGCGCCGGAGACTAAAGCGTGGGTGTGGCCGGGAAGCGGGAGCGCGTCGGGAAGGCTGAGCGTGTCCGGAAGGCGCTGACCCCGCAGGCGGAACGCGGGAGTTGGGAGTGAGATGAACTAAAGGCTGCTCCGTGTTTGCGTCCTGATGGAGATGGAACCCGCCACCTGGGCTATCGGAGGACGCCCGAACCCACCGAGCCACCGGCCACAGTGCGTCTCCATGGTTGCCGCGGCTTTTACAGCTAACAACCCAGTTCCTGAGTTTCCTGATCAAGAGAAGGCTAGAGCAGGAGAGAGGCTAGGCTTTAAAGGTTTTTCAAGCACACTTGTTAAATTTTTCATCATGTTATATACTCTTGGGACATATTTATTAAATCATGAAAACTCTAGATTTCGTGTAGCATACCCAAATTCCAATTTGGAGAAGAAAACACCTCTTAGTTGTGTCTGGACAAAATCATTTAAGTTCTTTGTGCCCTAGTGTCTGTATCGGGAAAGGGGCTAATAACTATGCCATAGTCTCAGGAGAATTAAATCCGTTTACACATAAAGGGTTTATAACAGTTCCTGGAAAATAGTCAACACCACATGAATATCCACTTAAAAGATACAAGGAAATATGTCAACTTGGGCAACCCAGTTGGCCAAGGAATCAGGAAGTTCCAAGTTCATCAAGGTTCTTCACTCACAGGGCTGTACTCCAGATTCCCTTGGCGCTGTCCCCCCTGCCTTTCCCAGCGTCACCAGGGAAAGGGAGTGCGTGGAAATAAAGCTCTTATCCTAGTCTCGGGATGTCTTCCTCCCCTGGAAGGCCCATCCTGCGCTCCTCAGATGTAATTAAGGAGCCAGGCTCCAAAGAAGATCAAGGAGCAGCCTGTGGGGTGTACTGGGCAGGGGTTCAGAACTCTACTGAGCTCAACCACCCTGCACTCCAAAAACCAGCAGCCATGGCCTGTGCCAGGGAGCAGCGAGGATGGGCCTTGGCCTGCAGATAGCCCAGGCTCCTTCCAGCATCTAGAAAATCCGCAGCTGACCAACCCTCCCTGGAAGGAAAGAGAAGAAACTGACAGCGTTGCAGGTCATCAGGATGTGCAGGTTAGTACTTCGCCGCCGTGTCCTGCTGCTGGCTCATCCTCTGAGTGAGCCCAAGACCCCTGCTGTCCCCGTGCAGGCTGTCTCTCAAAAGACCCAGCTGCCCTCCATTGTGGTAGAAGCTGCTGAGGTAAGTGGAGGGCCGGGAGCTCCGGTGGCCACATGAGGAGCTGCTGTTGCTCACGGATGAGGAAGGGGCCCAGGTCTTCTTCCAGGAGCGAAGTGAAGAGCCAGGTGAGGGAGGTGGCAGGTGCAATGGAGCCCTTGGGACCCGGCGTTCTGGACAGGACTCAGTTGTCCCCCTGGCATTCAGTGCCGGGCACACAGGTGTTCAGTACATGTAGTGAAGAAAAATGTTGACGTGGGAGGAAAAGGTCAAGGTGGTTGCTGTACCTGATGAACGTTAGAGAGCAGTTCTGATGTCAGCTGGGTCATGCCTTTTAATGTTTTTTTTTTAAAAAAAATATGTTTTATTGATTTTTTACAGAGAGGAAGGGAGAGAGATAGAGAGGTAGAAACATCGATGAGAGAGAAATATCGATCAGCTGCCTCCTGCACACCTCCTACTGGGGATGTGCCCACAATCAAAGTGCATGCCCTTGACTGGAATCAAACCCGGGACCCTTCAGTCCACAGGCCGACGCTCTATCCATAGAGCCAAACTGGTTACGGCAATGTTTTCTTAATATATATTTTTATTGATTTAGACACCTCCTACTGGGGATGTGCCCACAAAGTGCATGCCCTTGACTGGAATCAAACCCGGGACCCTTCAGTCCACAGGCCGACGCTCTATACATAGAGCCAAACCTGTTACGGCAATGTTTTCTTAATATATATTTTTATTGATTTCAGAGGGGAAGGGAGAGGAAGAGAGACAGAAACATCAATGAGGGAGAATCACTGATTGGCTGCCTCCTGCACACCCCCCACACAGGGAATCAAGCCCGAAACCTGGGCATGTGCCCTGACTGGGAATTGAACCATGACCTCCTGGTTCATAGGTTGACGCTCAACCACTGAGCCACACTGGGCTTAATATGTACTTTTAAAAAAATATTTTTATTGATTTCAGAGAGGGAGAGAGATAGGAACATCAATGATGAGAATCATTGATTGGCTGCCTCCTGCATGCCCCACACTGGGGATCAAGCTCGCAACCCTGGCATGTGCCCTTGGCTGGAATCGAACCCGGGACCCCTCAGTCTGAAGGCAGAGGCTCCATCCACTGAGCCAAACTGGCTAAGGCTTAATATGTACTTTAAAAAAAATATTTACAGTTTGCTGGGGGGGGGGGGGGGGGGGAGAAAAGATAATAAAATATCCCCAAATCTGACTGCCCAGTGAGACGTAACATTTGGCAAGTCTTCTCTTGCAGATTTCTCCCATCTGTATACTGTTACAGGAACTTTTTTGGGGGAGCGTTTACTATATGCTAGGCACTGTGCCAAACACTTTTATGTCATGATTTTTCAGAACCCAAGGAGGGAGATCCTTTCCCCTCATGAAGAAACTAAGGCTGTGAAATGAGGCTCTTCATTTTTCATAAACAAAAATCACACTCATGTGTTTTTTAGTAAAAATCAAAACATTTGACCTGAAGTGAAAAAAGATCACAGGTTCATTTGTTTTTAAGGTCAACATATCAGGACATTTCTCACTGCTAATGGGCTCTTAGCTCCCCTCCCCCAACCCAGACTGGACATTTAGCCCCCGGACCCCAGATCTCTCATGACAACCTTTAATTCAGAACTCAGCTTGGGGCAGGAACAGGGAGAGCAAGATGCCTGCTGGGTTCCGGAGGACAGTGTACCAGGAAGCTCCCAATCCCAGTCCTCTCTGGGATCCAACAGGCTTCGAGTCTGCAGAAGCCACCATCTCCGGCCGCCCAGGAGCTGAGGGTACTGTTTGTTCTCTCAACATTTCACCTAGGTTTGTCTATGGAGCCCTTCTGCCCGTTCTTTCACAATCTTCCCTTCTACAGGTGAGAAAAATGAGCTTAGAGCAGTGGGCGGCAAACTCATTAGTCAACAGAGCCAAATATCAACAGTACGATTGAAATGTCTTTTGAGAGCCAAATTTTTTAAACTTAAAACTATATAGGTAGGTACATTGTTATTAACTTAATTAGGGTCCTCCTAAGGAAGAGCCACACTCAAGGGGCCAAAAAGCCGCATGTGGCTTGCAAGCTTGCCAACCACCAGCTTAGAGGTTAGGCCACCGGGTCACACATCAGTCTATGCTGGCATTTGGATAAAGAATTCTTTTTTTTTTTTTTAATATATTTTATTGATTTTCTACAGAGAGGAAGGGGGAGAGAGAGAGCCAGAAACATCGATGAGAGAGAAACATCGATCAGCTGCCTCCTGCACATCTCCCACTGGGGATGTGCCTGCAACCCAGGTACATGCCCTTGACCGGAATCGAACCTGGGACCCCTCAGTCCGCAAGCTGACGCTCTATCCACTGAGCCAAACCGGCCTCGGCAGGATAAAGAATTCTTATCTGCGGCTTTTAGAAGTTCCTGTTAGTTGGAAGTGGGGAATAATCCACTTATATCTTCTCTATGGGCCTGGTTCTGCTAAATGTTTCAGCTATCAATGTATGCAATACCCATAAATCCAGGTATTATTCCTACCTTGCTGGTGAGAAAACAGGCAGTCAATGCTGTGTGCACCTAGTTAGTAACCATGGAAGCCAGGACTAAAACCCTCATTCTCCAGCCATCTTGCAAAGGCAAAGAAAGCTCTCTCCATCTCTCCTCCCCCAGCAAAAACCCTAGGGTCAAGTCTGTCTTTAACGAGAGCCTTGAACCAGGTAAGCAAAGTAGGTGATGCCCCTGAAAGGGCCCATCTCCTGCACAGTCACACTCCACCCTGGGGATCCCTGCTCCAGGCAGGGAAGCCGCACATCAGGGTCCTCATCTGAGAACTGAATCAGGGTCCCCTGGGGGCTGAGGACCCTCAGGCATTCGGACAGCAGCTGGTAAGCCCCAGGCAGACCACCTCGGGCAACAGCATCCCAGGTGCCCTTGTCCAGCACGAGCTGGAAGGAGCCGGAAGCCACTGGCTCCAGGTTCTGGGCATCAGCCTGCATAAAGCAGAGGCGGGAGGCAGGGTGCCCAGGGCACACGGGGGGCCGGCCTTGGCCACCTTCCAGGATGTTGTTCATGTGGTCCACGGCCACGGGAGAGAAGTCCACCCCCAACACGTCCACTGGGTGTGGGCACTTGGCGTAGAGGCCCACACTCAGGCTGGAGGTCCCACAGCCCACGTCTAGCACCCGCAGTGGACGGGCAGCCTGGGCTCCCTGCAGCAGCGGCAGGAGGAGGCCCTGGGCTTCCTCGTACCCAAAGAACCAGTCGAAGGTGGGGACTCTGCCCGGCCGCGGCTGGGCGTGGAGCTTATCCCAGAGGCAGCGGTCCGCCAGGCAGCTACCGGCGAGGGAGCCTGTGGACACGAGCGGAAGGCATGTGTCACCCGAGTACCGTCAAACCACCGTCAAAACGACGCGATGGGACCTGACCCTTCAACAGCCAGACTGGACTCCGGGTCAGGAAGAAACCGCCCTGCCTCCCACCGCCCATCTTTCCTACCCGCCAAGGCGCGGCGTGTCCCCGCAGCCCGGCTGGCCACCGGGAGGGTTCGTCGCAGCAGCGCCATCCAGAAATGCTGCAATGTCGCCCGAAGTCCCCGCAGAAGCCTGAGATTCAAGAGGAGATTTGCAAAATCCGCTTCGTGCAGTAACGTGTGCAACCTAACTCTGCAGCCGCGGAAAAAAGCACTCGGACACACACCTAAAACGGTACCAACGGCCTTGGCCTTTATTGGCTGCAACGGGAAGTGGAAAAGGAGGGGATACGGCAGCTCCGGATCCTGTGGCGGCTTCAGACCTGAAACAAGAGGAGGAGGCATGAGCACCCCGGGGGGAGCCCGCGGAACTTCGGTTCCGCCCAGCTTCTCGGAGACCCGTGTCCCGGCGCTTGAGGATAGAACCGGCGGACTGGCGACCGTCGGCACCGAAGACATGACGCCGAGGGGGCCGAAGCCCTCTCCCTCTGCCTCCGTACATTACGGGGACCGGGACCGCACGCCCGAACCCCGCCAAGAAAAGGAGGGTCCGCAAGCCCAGCCCAGAACCCCCGCGCGCCCCAGAGACCCCCCCCCCCCCCAAAACAGGCAGCACTCACTCCGTAGGCGACCCGGAAAGGCGGAGGAACCCACTGAGCTCCCTTATATAGCACCAGGCCCCGCCCCCGAGCTGCGATTGGCTCTCGGAGGGCTGAGGGGCGGGGCCCGTACGGACCCAGCGTCCGGCGGAAACGCGGACCGGAAGCCGACACGGCGGCTCAGCCATGGGTGCTCCGGGCGGCAAGATCAACCGGCCGCGAACGGTGACTATATGGCGGCGCCGAGCGCGTCTCCGCGGCGTCCCGAGCCCTCTGTCCCCCCCGGATGGCCCGATGCGCCCGCGGCGCCGGGTGCGGGGAGCCCGGGCGCGGGGCGCGGCCGCCGCCTGAGCAGCGTCTTCCTCCCCCGCAGGAGCTGAAGAAGAAACTGTTCAAGCGACGGCGGGTGTTGAACCGGGAGCGGCGCCGGCAGCACCGGGTGGTCGGGGCCGTGATCGACGAAGGGCTGACCACGCGGCACCACCTCAAGAAGCGGGCGTGAGTGCCGGGCCGCTGCCGCGGGTCCTCCCCGGGTCCCGCCCCCGTGGCCGAGCCCCCGAGCCGCGGGCACTGTCCGCACCCGCACTGCGCGAGGGACGCGTCCCCTGCGTTTGCGCCTTATTTATAAGCGAAGCCTGCGGCGCACACAGGCGTGGGCCTGCCGCGCGCGGGCTGGGTTTCCCCGGGCACCGGGGCTTTTGCCTGGAAGTCTCAGGACGGCCTCGTCGGGGACAAAAGTTCCCACGCCATTCTTTCATTGAATTCTTCATTATCAGTCTTGGCAGAGTTTATAATAAGAAACGTATTTCTGCCGAAACCGGTTTGGCTCAGTGGATAGAGCGTCAGCCTGCGGACTGAAGGGTCCCAGGTTCGATTCCGGTCAGGGGCATGTGCCTGGGTTGCGGGCACGTCCCCAGTGGGAGATGTGCAGGAGGCGGCTGATCGATGTTTCTCTCTCATCGATGTTTCTAACTCTCTATCTCTCTCCCTTCCTCTCTGTAAAAACTCAATAAAAAATACATATAAAAAAAATTAAAAAAAAGAAGAAAAAAAAAAGAAACGTATTTCTTTGGCCTTTGCCCCTGGTTCCTGACACAGAGCCCCTAAAGCCTTCCGAGTGATGGGAGCGTTTTTTATTTCGTTAGGAGCCCCTTTTGAGCACCCCGAAGTTTAAGCTCATGAGTGACCGGGTGGGTCTGGTCACCAGAAAACCACAGAGGTTAGAGGACTGGAACATGAAACCTCCCCTCCCCCACCTTGGGGAATAGGGTGGCGGCGGGTGGGGTGCTGGTGATTGAACTCTGAGAAGGCTTGAGCAGCGGAGGTTTGATGAGCTTCCCGGTTGGTGAACTGATGGAGGTGCTAGAATGTAGCTCACCTGGAAAGGGCCTGGGACGCCTGGCCTCTCCCCCATACCTTACCCTATGCATCTCTTCCATCTGGCTGTTCTGAATTGTATCCTTTTATGATAAATCGGTAAATGCAAGTAAATGTTCCCCTGAGTTCTGTGAGCTCTTCTTACAAATTACGGAGTCTGAAAAAGGGGTTAGGAGAGCCCTGCTTCATAGCAGGTGGGTCAGAAGTACAGGTAGATAATGTCATTGAATTAAATTTATAGGACTTAAACCCCCCTCCCCCAATCTGATGTTAGAAGTATCTAGAATAGAGGAGAAAAATAGTTTCCCCTTACAAATTTCTACAATATATTAAAATTTAACACTTCATGTTAAGTACTTGATGTGTTGAAATTAAACTTACTACCTCAGAGCCCAGATTTTTAAATAGTTCTTTGATGTGGATCCAAAGACCTTTTTTAAAAATATTTTTTTATTGATTTCAGAGAGGGAGAGAGAGAAAGAAACATCAATGATGAGAGAGAATCATTGATTGGCTGCCTCCTGCACACCCCATTCTGGGGCTCGAGCCCGCAATCTAGGCATGTGCCCTGACCGGGAATCAAACCGTGACCTCCTAGTTCATAGGTCGATGCCCAACTACTGAGCCATGCCAGCCGAGCCAAAGACCTTTTTTTTAATAGCTAGAACCGCCTGTGTGGTTGGTTGTGTTGTTCAGGTTAACCCAGATCTTTGTCCTGCCAACCCTCAGGTCCAGTGCACGTGCCAACATTACTCTGTCTGGGAAGAAGCGCAGAAAACTCCTCCAGCAGATCCGGCTGGCCCAGAAAGAGAAAGCAGCCATGGAAGGTGAGGCTGGGCGCAGAGGCGGGGTCGGGGGCAGCCTGACTCCACTTGGGTTCTTTAATGCAGCTTCTCTCTCTGTGTTCAGTGGAAGCCCCTGCAAAGCCAGCCAGGACTAGTGGCCCACAGCCTAAGTCAAAAAAGAAGACGAAGCCCCCCCAGGATGTAGACATGGAGGACCTTGAAGCTGGGAGCTAAGTCTTACCCCTTTCATCACAAGGTTCTCACCCGGAGCCAGGCGGACTCGGGGCTTGTTCCAGAAGACTTTGGAGAAGACATTGCACCTTTTCGCTCTCCCCAGACTCCTCTTCCATAACGGCCTGGCGGCCTGCCTGGAGGGACGCGTTGAGAGGAGAGCGGAAAAGGAGGACTAGAGAGGCGGCTCCTTCGCAGGCAACTCCATCTGCAGTAAAGCCCATACTCTCGCTGAGATGTGTGTGGCTGCGCGCAGGGCTGGGGATGGGCCGTGAGAAGGGCTCTGTGAGGGGAAAGGCAGCAGTGACACAGGACCCACGGGGTGTGCTTGAGCAAAGGCATCAAGGAGCCAGCCTCCGTGACAGCCCGGCCTCTTGAGTGAGTGACACTCCAACGTTTACTTCTGAACAAAGTATAGCTTGCTGTGAGATGGCCGAGGAGGTGAGGGTCCCGAAACCAGCCCTGCCGCTGCTCTGTGTTACCGGGTGGGCAAATCGCTTCGTCATGTTTGTCGCTGCTTCCTTTGCTGGATTATATTTTTAATAAAGTGAAGACCAGACATTGTTCTCCCTATTTATTAATTTATGAGAGGAAGAGAGAGTGAGAGAAACGGTGATCAGTTGTCTCCTGTATGCACCTGGACACTGAATCGAAGCCAACTCCTTTCACCACAAGATTCTCTTGCTGTGATTCCATTGTGCACAGGACACCACACTGAGTCACGCCGGCCAGGCATCATTTTCCGCTTTTAACTGTCAAAACGCTGCTCGAAGCCAGGGCTGGGGTGTTTAATGAACATGAAAAGCTGCCCAGCCCTGACCGGTTTGGCTCAGTGGATGGAGCTTCGGCCTGCGGATTGAAGGGTCCTGGGTTTGGTTCTGGTCCGGGACATGTACCTTGGTTGCAGGCGCATCCCTGGTGGGGGGTGTGCGGGAGCCAGCTGATTGGCGTTTCTCTCTCATCGATGTTTCGAACTCTGTCCCTCTCCCTTCTTCTCTGTAAAAAATCAAAAAAATACATTAAAAAAAAAATCTGCCTGTGTGGAGAAGTATATTTAATCAGTGCAGGCTTCCTGGAAGAGGGAGACTTTGTGGCCAGTGTTGCACCTCTTCCCCTACTTTATATTTTTAACAATATCAAACTTTCACTGAAGCTAAAAGATTAATACAATGAACCCTTATATATGGACTCTGTCTGGATTTACGAATTTTTTAACATTTTGCTCTACTTGTTTAATCTCTACACATTTGCAAATATGTATGTATATGGGTCTCTGTTCTTTGCTGACTCATTTGAATGTCAATTGCAAATGACATTCCATCCCTAATTTTGCTATATATATAAAAACTTTGTTGATCTTTAGAGAAAGGAAAGGAGAGGGAGAAACATCGATGTGAGAAACGTACATTGGCTGCCTCCTGCACACCCCGCACTGGGGATAGAGCCCACAACCTGGGCATGTGCCCTGATTGGGAATCCAACCAGAAACCTTTTTGTATACCAGACTACACCCAGCCAAACAAGCCACTCAGTCCTATATAGTAAAAATACTATTATCACACCGAAGATTTTTAACATGAGTGAAATGGCTAATATTCAATTTTTCATATTCAAATTTTCCCAGTTGTTCCAATGTCCTTTACATAAGTGATCTCAAATGATCTTTGCAAAATGTCTGAGATATGAGACATGCCCATTTTACAGATCAAAAAATGAGCTCCAAAAGCTGGGTCACTTGCTCAGGGTTACATGGCTAATAAATAGCAGACATGAATCCAGACCTGTCCAACTCCAAAACAAGCTCGCCACACTGTGAAACCATTAGGGCAGTGTTCTCAACCTTCCTAATGCTGCGACCCTTTAATACAGTTCCTCATGTTGTGACCCCAACCATAAAATTATTTTCGTTGCTACTTCCTAACTAATTTTGCTACTGTTATGAATCGTAAGTATCTGATATGCAGGATGTATTTTCATTGTTACAAACTGAACATAATTAAAGCATAGTGGTTAATCACCAAAACAATATGTAATTATATATGTTTCCGGATGGTCTTAGGCAACCCCTGTGAAAGGGTTGTTCGACCCCGAAAGGGGTCGCGACCCACAGGTTGAGAACCGCTGCATTAGGAGAAGGACCACATAATAAGTGGTACTGCTACAAACATTCAGGTACAAGTTTTTGTTTGAGCACCTGCTCTTCAGCTGAGAGCCACATCATGAAGAGACAGCCCCGCCCTAACCAGTTCGGCTCAGTGGATAGAGCGTTGGCCTGCGGACTGAAGGGTCCCAGGTTCGATTCCGGTCAAGGGCATGTACCTTGATTGTGGGCACGTCCCCAGTAGGAGATGTGCAGGAGGCAGCTGATCGATGTTTCTTTCCCTCGATGTTTCTAACTCTATCTCTCTCCCTTCCTCTCTGTAAAAAATCAATAAAATATATTAAAAAAAAAAAAAAAGAAAGAAAGACAAATCGGACAAGCTGGTGACCGAGCAGCTGATCAGCATGGCCGACGGGCAGATTGGTATGATCCAGGGCCTAGGGGCTTCTTCACTTTGTGATTCTGGCTGAGCATGGCTTCCTCCCGGTTAACCAGCTGGGCATCCAAGTGGACTGGGATGACCGCTGGGTCAACGACATGGAGGACAGCTACGGGCAGCAGTGGACCTATGAGGAGGAAGATTGTGGAGTTCGCCTGCCACACGGCCTTCTTTGTCAGCATCGTGGTGGTGCAGTGGGCCGATGCGGTCATCTGCAGGACCCAGAGGAACTCTGTCTTCCAGCAGAGGATGAAGAACAAAATTTGTTTTTAAATATATTTTTATTGATTTCAGATAGGAGGGGAGAGGTAGAGATAGAAACATCAATGATGAGAGAGACTCATTGATCAGCTGCCTTCTGCACGCCCCCTACTGGGGATCAAGCCTGCAACCTGAGCATGTGCCCTTGGCTGGAATCGAATCTGGGACCCTTCAGTCCACAGGGCAACGCTCTATCCACTGAGCCAAACCGGCTAGGGCTGAAGAACAAGATCTTAATATTTGGCCTCTTTGAGGAGATGGCCCTCGCTGCTTTCCTTTCCTACTGCCCTGGAATGGGAGTCGCCCTGAGGATGAACCCCCTCAAACCTACCTGGAGGTTCTGTGCCTTCCTGAACTCTCTTCTCCTCTTCGTGTATGACAAACCTGAAAACTCGTCATCAGGCGAAGCCCTGGAGGCTGGGTGGAGAAGGAGACCTACTAGAGCCCGCCCTGCACGCCTGAGCATCGTGCCACACTCCGCACCCTCCCCCACCCCTTTGTGTACTTCAGTCTTAGGACTCAGAACTCCACCCTGGTAGGAAGCACCGAAGCATGTTGGGGAAGCGAGCCGTCCCAGAATGAAGCACGTAGCTATATGTGGGGAGTGGGGGGGCGGGGGGGAGGCTGCCTGGCAAACATCCATCTGTGGGAATGACAGTGGGGAAGGTGTTTATGTGACTTTTTGTTTTTGTAAAAAGGAAATCATAAAAAGACCGAAAGAATACATTTGATATGTGGATTTTTACAAATAAAGATGGCTATTATAATGGGAAAAAAGAACCTACTAAGTGCCAGGCAGACACTATTGCAGGTGATGAAGATAATAGCCTTTTTTTTTTTTAAATATATTTTATTGATTTTTTACAGAGAGGAAGAGAGAGAGATAGAGAGTTAGAAACATCGATGAGAGAGAAACAATAATCAGCTGCCTCCTGCACATCTCCTACTGGGGATATGCCCGCAACCCAGGTACATGCCCTTGACTGGAATCGAACCTGGGACCTTTCAGTCCGCAGGCCGACGCTCTATCCACTGAGCCAAACCCGTTTCGGCAATAGCCTTTTATATATATACTAGAGGCCCAGTGCATGACATTCGTGCACTGGGGTGAGGGGGTCCTTCAGCCCAGCCTGTGTCCTCTCACAGTCCAGGACCCCTTGTGGGATGTCCGCCTGCTGGCTTAGGCCCGCTCCCCATTAAGCTGGCAGGTGGACATCCCCCAAGGGTTCCTTAGTGCTGCTGTCACCGCCACTGCCACTGCCGCTGTGCTCCCCAGCCATGAGCCTGGCTTCTGGCTGAGTGGCGCTCCCCCTGTAGGAGCACACTGACCACCAGGGGGCAGCTCCTGTTTTTTGTTTTTTTAAATATATTTTATTGATTTTTTTACAGAGAGGGAGAGGGATAAGAGAGTTAGAAACATTGATTAGCTGCCTCCTGCACACCTCCCACTGGATGTGCCCGCAACCAACGTACATGCCCCTGACCGAATCTAATCTGGGATCTATCAGTGTGCAGGCCGATGCTCTATCCACTGAGCCAAACAGGTTAGGGCAGGGGACAGTCCTGTTTTGAGCATCTGCCCCCTGGTGGTCAGTGCACATCATAACAACCAGTCATTCCACCGTTTGGGTCTATGTGCATATTAGCCTTTTATTATATATATATATGAAGATAATTGTTTATATATATAAAGTTCCTGTTTTCAAAGAGCTTATTTTCTGGAGTTTGTGCAAGAAATACAATAAAAATAGCTAATGCTTATTAAGTGCTTGCTTACCACATTTCCTGGTTTCAATTTTCACAATTCTGTGAGGTGGCTGTACTGTTACCACCCTCATCTCCATCAGAGGGAGCAGTCATGGAAAAGTTAAATAAAGTACCCAGCCAGTAAGTGGAAGAGCTGGGGTTCAGGCAGACGGCTGGAGCGGGGCCCTGGCCGAGGTGTGCTGGCTGCACGCAGGGACCAGGCTCCTCTCTGCAGGTGCGGGCAAGTGCGGGCAGGAGACAGCGCAGCCTGAGCAGTGGACACTGAGAGGGTCGGAGGGCCACGCTGGGCTGGGAAGACGCCCAGCTTACTTCGGGCTGCTTCTCCCTCTCTTTACTTTTCTTCTCTTACCCATTTTCTCTTCTTTCTTTCCGTCTCTTTTCCGCTTTCCCTCGTCCCTTCTCTCCTTTACTACTTTCTACATGGTCACTGTTCCTTAAATAAAATGTTTCCCAGTGCTTCGTTTTTTAGAAACGTCGTGAAGTGGAACATTTTGTAGTTTGGGCTTTAGGAAGAACAATCGAATCGTCTGTGTATCCATGGCCCTTTGAAAAAAAGAAAAAGGCGGCAGTGACGGCGAGCTGGGCGGCTCTGCTGCGGGGCCCGCGGCGCGGCGCGGAGCGGAACCAACGTGCGCGGCCCGCGGGAGTCGCCGGATGGGTTTTCTGGAGAGGCCTCGTCGCCGCTCGTGCCTTTCGGGGGTTCGCGCCAGCGCGCATGCGCCGCTGCGCCCCGCCACTCCCGCCTCCGGCTCGGGCTCCGGGATGTCCGCGTTGTGCGACCCTCCCGGGGCCCCAGGGCCTCCGGGGCCGGCCCCGGCCACCCACGGTCCCGCGCCGCTCAGGTAGTCAGCGCCCCTGGCATCTTCCCCCACCGCGCGGCCCCGCGCCGATCCCCCAGCCTCCTCGGCAGAAACCCGGATCCTACCCCGAGAGCCCGCGCCAGGGTCTCCGAGAGTCCTGCTTGGGTCCCCCCAGAACTCGGGGGCTGCCTCCCCCACACTCCGGGCTCCCCTGCCCGCGCTCCCCCGGCCTCGGGACTGCCTCCCGCGAAACCCAGCGCCTGGGTACTCCGGACCTGGCCCTGCTCTCCCAAGAGTTAGGGCATCAGAACCCTTGGGACCCCAGCTGTCCTGCCCCCTTTAGCCCGGAGGAGAGAAACCCAGGGTCCCCTGACTTCGTGGACTCCCCGAGAGCCCAGGCCCAGGAATTCACAGAATGCTTTGATAATTTCCAGCCTTTTCCCTTCCAACGGAAACACTCCTGCCAGGGTGGGATTTTTAAAAAAAAATTTTTTTTTTGGAGGATCCAGAGAGGAATGGCACAGTCAGAACCCTAGGGGATGCTGTCTTCTTTGGCAAAAAGGGCAGTGAGAGGAAGGGGATTTTGCCTCTTCTCATAACACGGAACCTCAGAGACTGAACCCATATGTTTTGGGAGGGGATGAGAAGGGTTGAAAGGTGTTGCCTTGTCTGCGCCCTGGAACACCTTGATTCCTGGGCACCTGGAGGGTGCTGGGCAGGTGGTGGCTGTGTATGTGGAATCCAAGTGGTGGGTGGTTCGGATGCTTGCAGAATATGGGAAGGAACCGGTATCGGGAGGGAGATTTGCTTCCCGTGAAGAGTAAGGTGCAGGGTGCTTGTGTTGTGGTGGAGCATGCAGTAACATTGGAAAAGTGTTTTTAAATATACTCGATTCAACAAAAATGTATTGAGTGCTTCCTATACACCAGGCACCTCTACAGAAGATTTAGTATTGAAGAGCACAGAAATGGTTACTACCCTCTCGGAGCTGATAATCTGATTACTTAACCTTGGTTTCCTTCTCTGTAAAATGGGATCATAATAATACCTACCTTTTTGGGCTGTTGTCTGGATTGAAATAATACAGGTAAAGTACTTTAAAAAGTACCTAACACATTCCCAGAGTTATCTAATAATGATATTATTGGAAGAAAAATAGCTAATATTTATTGGGTGATGAGTGTGAAATAGATATGGTGCTTGAGTGCTTTATGAACATTATTTCATGAGGGAGTTATAGTTATCCCTATTTTACATAACAAGAAGCAAGCTCACGGAGGGAATGTACCTTGCCCATCATCTCCAACACACTAAGTCTGTCTCTTGTTTCCTTGCAGTGCTCAGGAGCTGTCCCAGGAAATCAAGGCTTTTCTGACGGGTGTCGACCCCATTCTGGGCCACCAGCTCTCGGCCCGGGAACATGCTCGCTGTGGTCTCCTCCTCCTCCGCTCTTTGCCACCTGCTCGGGCTGCCGTGCTCGACCACTTGCGAGGCGTCTTTGATGAAAGTGTCCGGGCCCACCTGGCTGCCCTGGACGAAAGCCCTATGGCTGGCCCGCCTCATCTCCGCCCGCCTGCACCCTCCCACGTCCCCGCTGGGGGACCCGGTCTGGAGGATGTGGTACAGGAGGTACAGCAGGTGCTGTCCGAGTTCATCCGGGCCAACCCGAAGGCCTGGGCACCTGTGATTAGCGCGTGGTCCATTGACCTCATGGGGCAGCTGAGCAGCACATACTCGGGCCAGCACCAGTGTGTGCCCCATGCCACTGGCTCCCTCAACGAATTGCTGCAGCTGTGGATGGGCTGTCGGGCCACGCGCACGTTAATGGACATCTATGTTCAGTGCCTCTCGGCTCTTATCGGTAGTTGCCCAGATGCCTGCGTGGACGCCTTGCTGGATACCTCCGTCCAGCATTCCCCACACTTTGACTGGGTTGTGGCCCATATTGGCTCCTCTTTTCCTGGCACCATCATCTCCCGAGTTCTTTCCTGTGGCCTTAAGGACTTCTGTGTTCATGGCGGGGCTGGAGGTGGAGCTGGTGGCACTGGTGGAAGCTCTTCTCAAATCCCCTCTACAGACCCCTTCCCTGGATCTCCTGCTATCCCTGGGGAGAAGCGGGTACCCAAGATTGCCTCAGTTGTGGGCATCCTAGGGCACCTGGCCTCCCGTCATGGAGACAGCATCCGACGGGAGCTCCTGCGAATGTTCCATGATAGCCTGGCGGGGGGCATTGGGGGCCGGAGTGGGGACCCCTCCCTTCAGGCCACAGTTCCCTTCCTTCTGCAGTTGGCAGTCATGTCACCAGCTTTGCTGGGCACAGTCTCTGGAGAGCTGGTGGATTGCCTTAAGCCCCCAGCTGTGCTGAGTCAGCTTCAGCAACACCTGCAGGGATTCCCCCGGGAGGAGCTGGACAACATGCTCAACCTGGCTGTGCACCTGGTGAGCCAGGCCTCCGGGGCAGGTGCCTACCGCCTGCTGCAGTTCCTGGTGGACACAGCCATGCCTGCCTCGGTCATCACTACCCAGGGCCTGGCTGTGCCGGATACTGTGCGCGAGGCTTGTGACCGGCTGATTCAGCTGCTGCTGCTACATCTGCAGAAACTGGTTCATCACCGGGGAGGGCCTCCTGGGGAAGGGGTGCTGGGCCCACCCCCACCCCCCCGCCCCGTGCCCTTTCTAGATGCGCTAAGAAACCATGTTGGAGAGCTGTGTGGAGAGACATTACGATTGGAACGGAAGCGCTTCCTCTGGCAACACCAGCTCCTGGGCCTGCTCTCGGTCTACACTCGGCCTAGCTGTGGACCTGAGGCCTTGGGCCATCTCCTGAGCCGGGCCCGAAGCCCTGAAGAGTTGAGTTTGGCCACCCAGCTATATGCAGGGCTGGTGGTCAGTCTCTCGGGCCTCCTGCCGCTGGCCTTCCGAAGTTGCTTGGCTCGGGTGCACGCAGGGACTTTGCAGCCTCCCTTCACGGCGCGGTTCCTGCGCAACTTGGCACTGCTCGTGGGGTGGGAACAGCAGGGTGGCGAGGGCCCTGCAGCCCTAGGAGCCCGGTTTGGGGAGTCTGCCTCAGCCCATCTCTCTGACCTGGCTCCTCTCCTGCTACATCCTGAGGAGGAAGTAGCAGAAGCTGCTGCCTCCCTCCTGGCCATTTGTCCCTTTCCTCCAGGAGCCCTGTCCCCCTCCCAACTCCTGGGACTGGTGAGAGCTGGGGTGCATCGTTTCTTTGCCTCTCTGAGGCTGCATGGCCCCCCAGGTGTGGCTTCAGCCTCCCGACTTCTGACCCGCCTCTCGCAGACCTCCCCTGCGGGGCTCAAGGCTGTCTTGCAGCTGCTAGTGGAAGGAGCCTTACATCGGGGCCACACAGAACTGTTTGGTGGGGAAGTGGATGAGGACAGCGAGACTGTTTCCGTTGTCTCCGCTTCTTTGGCCTCTGCCTCCCTGTTGGACACAAACCGGCGGCACACGGCAGCTGTGCCAGGTCCGGGAGGGATTTGGTCTGTTTTCCATGCTGGAGTCATCGGTCGTGGCCTAAAGCCACCGAAGTTTGCCCAGTCACGAAATCATCAGGAAGTGATCTATAACACCCAGAGCCTTCTTAGCCTCCTGGTGCACTGTTGCAGTGCCCCTGGGGGCAGTGAATGTGGGGGCGGCTGGGGGGCTCCCACCCTGAGCCCGGAGGCTGCCAAAGCTGTGGCAGTGACCTTGGTGGAGAGTGTGTGTCCTGATGCAGCTGGTGCCGAGCTAGCCTGGCCTCCCGAGGAGCACGCCCGGGCCACCGTGGAGCGGGATCTCCGCATTGGCCGGCGCTTCCGGGAACAGCCCCTGCTCTTTGAGCTATTGAAGCTGGTGGCAGCTGCTCCTCCAGCCCTGTGCTACTGCTCCGTGCTCCTGCGGGGGCTGCTGGCCGCCCTCCTGGGCCACTGGGAAGCCTCTCGCCACCCTGATACAGCCCACTCCCCCTGGCACCTGGAGGCATCCTGCACCCTGGTGGCTGTCATGGCCGAGGGGAGCCTCTTGCCACCTGCCCTGGGTAATATGCATGAGGTATTTAGCCAGCTGGCCCCTTTCGAAGTGCGTTTGCTACTGCTCAGTGTCTGGGGCTTCCTCCGGGAGCATGGGCCCTTGCCCCAGAAGTTTATCTTCCAGTCAGAGCGCGGACGCTTCATCCGGGACTTCTCCAGGGAGGGAGGGGGTGAAGGTGGACCCCATCTGGCTGTGCTGCATAGTGTCCTCCACCGCAACATTGACCGCCTGGGCCTTTTCTCTGGCCGTTTCCAGGCAGCTTCACCGTCCACTCTGCTCCGGCAGGGGACATAGCCTTTTCCTCGCTCTAGACGCTGAGGATGTCTGAGCAGTGAGACGGGGCTAAGGTGCTGCAGAAAGATGGAGGTTTCTCTCCTGAGACCTTAGCGTAAAGAGCGCTGTCACTTTTTCCCTCTACTTTTTTTTTCTAAATAAAATTTGCCGATTTGAGAAAAACAGTCCAGTGCCTCCGTGATGCTTAGAGCTTACATCCGGCAACATAAGACAGCGCCTGGCTCTGGACACTCCCGGCCCCGGCCGTAAGCCCCGCCCCAGGCCGTAAGCCCCGCCCCTGATCCGCCCACCCCCGTGAGCATTTAGAGTGCGAGGTCCGCCAATGGGGCAGCCGCCCGGAGCCGGGCCAATCCGAAAGCCGGAAGGGGCGGGCGCTAAGCTACGTGGCTCAACGCGCGCAGGGGGAGGGGAGGCTCGGGGTCAAGGAGCAAACCCGGCACAAGATGGCGGCGGTAGCGGCAGTGGCTGCGCGTAGGAGGCGGTGAGGAGTCCGGAACCCGGGGCGCGCTCGGGACGCCCCAGACCCCCCCAAGCCCCATAATCTCTTCTTCTTGAGTGTCTTCCCGAGGCCCCGCCTCCCCGGCGTCGCGAGGACTTTGTCTCTCTGGAGGCTGCTTCAAGCGCCCCCCGCTTCCTCGCGGTGGACCCGCGCGGCGTTGGGAGCCCATACTTTTGGTCCTTGCTCCGGCGGCTCTAAAAGGCCGCAGCCGTGCGCCCTGGTTGGCTGTGGCCATTCCCAGCCGCCTCCCTTCCCGGGCGGCTCGCTGCGATGAGCGCTGCCGCTTCCTTCCTGCCGTGCTCGGGGCCATGGGGGCGGGGGGGGGGGCGGGGGCCGAGACGTGGCCGGGCCTCGGGACCGCAGCGTCCCGCCGGCAGTCGGCCTGCACTGCCCTTCGTGCGCTCCCCACCGCCAGAGCCCCAGCCCTGCCGTGCCCTCCACGTGGGCCCCAGCCCTGGCGTGTTCGCTGTTCACGCTCACTGGGCACAGCTGGGGCAGGATCCAGAGTTCACAGTCGGCCTGGATGATGTTGCTCAAACACAACATGCAATCGAAGGGTTTGGTCTGCGCTCTCGGGTTTATATTACCAGAAAAAAACAAACAGAAAAACAACAACCGGTTCGGAAGAATCACCGACCCCACAAAGCGCTTGCCAGGACCTGAGGGACGTGCTGGGTGGGGGAGGCGCGGACTGTGCCCCATGAAGGAAGCGTGGGTCGTAACACACCTCCTGGAAGTCCGGCCGCAAACGGTCAGCGGTGCCGCTTGCCCTGTTGCTCATCCCCAACTTGGCTTTTGGGCCGCCTCTGGCTCCGGGGCACTCGGGGCACCCCAACAGGTCACGACTGAGCGATCTCTTAGAAATCCTATCCCCCGGCACCTAGGCAAACCCATTTCACAGAGCGTGCCAGTGGGACTGCAGGGGGTCTTTCACTCCCTGTGCCGCTGGCTCCTGCTGCCTTAGCGGGTGGACATGGCCGCGCTCAGCACCCGGCCGCATGCCTTGCTGTTGCGCGCCCGGTAGCATTGCTTCTGCGTGTTGGCCTCTGCTTATTCCGCTGGGCGATTCAGCCACAGCCTGGTGTTTGCCGCCGCTTCCTGTCTGGCGCTGGCCGGCCTGCTGTGCTCTGTGGCCTCCTTTCTGCTGGTTTTCTGCCCCTTGAGCTTCCAAGCAGGTGCCGAGGCCAGTGCTGGGTGCCGTGTGCAGAGCGGGCCCTGCCCTGTGGCTTCCCCATGAGCAGGTTGCAGAGTTTGAATGCTTAGAAGAGGCCTGTGGTTTTGTGTGTTTCTCCCCTCTCTGGACTGCCCGCCTCGGTGTCTGGGCGGGCACGTGTAAGCCGCAGATTCCCGGCCCGAGCGTCTTCCTTTCCTAAGCTCGGCGGGGATTCTTCGCGGACGCGAAGGTGTGAGGACCCCTGTGCAGGATACGCTCAGATCGCGTGACTGTGTCCTGCAGAGGAACGCGGTTCAGTGAGCGGTTACATCCCCCCTCTGTCATTTGACATTACGGCGGGGAGGTGGTGGTTGGTGGGAGCCGTGGGGGGGATGGTCCTCAGCGGGCGGCCTGCCCGTGGTCAGTGCGCTGTATTGTGCGGCAGGAAGTCCGGGGGCCCGGGGGCAGGCGGAGGCCAGTGCCGTCCCACTTTCACCCCTGACTTGGAGGGGTTATTGAGCCTTGTATGCCTGTTTTCCCTTCCGGGAAAAACCTCAGCCTGCAGTCACCAAGAAACAAAGGAAGGGGAAGGAGGTGGTGTAGCTAAAGAAGCGATTCCGAACCCTAACCCCATGAGAGTTGTTTAGGGAGATTTAAAGCATTCTGATGCCCAGGCCCCTCTTCAGACCAGTTAGTTCAGAATCGCTGTGCGTGAGACCCAGGCACTGACTTTATTTATTTATTTACAATTGATTTTAGAGAGGAGGGGGGCGGTGGGGGAGGGAACGGGTTTGTTGGTCCATTTATGCATTCATTTGGTTGATTCTTTTTTTTTATTAAAGTATTACATATGTCTCCTTTTTTCCCAATTGACACCCCCACCCTGAGGGCAAGCCCCCACCGCCCCAGTGTCTGTGTCCGTTGGTTATGCTAATACATTTGGTTGGTTCTAGGATGTGCCCCGATGGGGGTGTTAAACCCGAACCTTGGCTTATTGGGACAATGCTCTAATCCAGCCGCCGGATCTGGTCCGTTTGAAATGAATAAAACTAAAAAAAAAAAAAGACCGTACCCTTTTATGTAATGATGTTTACTTTGAATTTATATTAGTTCACACAAACCATCCATGCTTTTGTTCCGGCCCTCCGGTCCAGTTTAAGAACCCATTGTGGCCCTCGAGTCAAAAAGTTTGCCCACCCCTGCTCTAATCTATTGTGCCACCCTCAGGGAAGAAATACTTGACATTTTTAAAAACTGCAGGCGGAGTTGCAAACCAGGGAGAGAAAGCAGTTAGCCAGGTCCCTGGGGTACAATAGGATTCAATACAAGTTAGCTGTTATTCTTTTCAGACTTGGGTGGTGAGAGTGGTGACTTACGTTGAAGATAAAGGAGTGGCGATGGGAGGAGCTGGATACCTAGGGCGCTGGGATGTTGGGGCCCTAGCAGCTGTGATGAGCAGGCAGGCTGAGGTGCATCTTTAGCCTTTTCACTGTCGCCCCACCCAGTGCCTTCCCCTGGAAAGGCATGGCTGCTTTGTTTCCGCCGCCTCCCCTGGGGCTGGCCGCTCCAGCTCCTGCTCTGAGGCTGATGTAACCAGAGTCAGTACTGAGGCCTCTGACGGCCGAAGGTCCTTGGTCCCCTTTCTGCCTTTTTTGTTTGTTTGCTTGTTTGTTACTAGAAACCATTGAATTGTACATTTTTTGCATTTAAAAATATATTTTTTACTGATTTCAGAGAGGAAGGGAGAGGGAGAGAGAGAAACATCAATGATGGGAATCATTGATTGGCTGCCTCTTGCACGATCGGGGATTGAGCCTGCAACCTGGACATGTGCCCTGACCGGTAATTGAACTGTGACCTCCTGGTTCATAGGTCGACGCTCAGCCACCACGGCCAGGCTCTTTGCCTTTTTGTTTTTATTTATTTATTTAGCTCGTTGCCTTTTTAAAGGAAAGTGTGAATGAGCTAACTCCTCAGCCTGACAACTTAACCTCATGCGCACCTGCCTTCTGTTCTCTTTAATGGGAATCCATCTTTTTCCTCTTTTCTGAGCTGTCTTTCAGGACTTGGCTTTTACCTCTGAGAGTGCGGCCCTTTCTCACCCCATACTGATGGTTCCCTCTTTTGTCCTTTTCCTCCTTAGGTCTTGGACAGGTTTGGTGCTGGCTTGTCTAGGGGCCTGCCTGGGACTTACCCTTGCCGTGGATAGAAGCAACTTTAAGACCTGTGAAGAGAGTTCCTTCTGCAAGTATGAGACTTCTAGGAGCGTGGGATGGGATGTAGGGTAAACAGGTGGTCTCTGTGGCCGATGGGGTAGCCTGGGGTCATGGCAGGTGATGGGGAACCTGGAGACATTGGGGCACCCTCCCATCTTCTAAACCATTTGCTTGGCAGGCGGCAGCGAAACATACAGCCAGGCCTCTCTCCGTACCGAGCCTTGTTGGATTCCCTGCAGCTTGGTCCTGATGCCCTCACCGTCCATCTGATCAACGAGGACACCAAGGTCAGGGGAGAAAAGGGAATCTGGTGGGGGTGGGGGTGGGGGTGAGGAAGTGGCCAGAGGGGGTTCGGGAAGGGGAACCTACAGCCAGCATCCTGTCCAGCCATCTGGGGACTTTCACTTTGTGAGGAATTCAGACCTCAGGTCCCATAGGCAAGGGCCTAGGAGCGGGAGACCCCTCAGGAGGGAGTGGGTTCAGAGGTCATTCCATGGTATATCCTCCACTTTATCCAGATCCAAACCTCTGCCCCCAGGTGTTGCTGGTGCTGGAGCTCCAGGGCCTTCAGAAGAACATGACTCGGATCAGGATCGATGAACTGGAGCCCCGGCGGCCTCGATACCGGGTGCCAGATGTGTTGGTGGCTGATCCCCCCACAGCTCGGTAAACCTTTTCAGAAAACCTGTCTATCTTCATGGCCCTTTTCTCCTTCCTGATAAATTTTTACTTAGCATTTGACCTTTCTTAACATTGGGACAATAGCAGACAAGCACCTTGCCACACTCCTCACCCTCCCTTACCTTCTTTCTCTGTTTCACTTATTTTCTCTTCCACTTAAAAAAAAAAAAAATATATATATATATCATACTGATTTCAGAGAGGAAGGGAAAAGGAGAGAGAGACCATCAATGATGAGAGAGAATCATCGGTCAGCTGCCTCCGTCTCGGCCCCCACTGGGGATCGAGCCCGAAACCTAGGCATGTGCTCTGACCAGGAATCAAACCATGACCTCCTGGTTCATAGGTCAGGCTCAACCACTGAGCCACACTTGCCAGGCTTAAGTGTTTGATTTAGATTCTCAACCTTCCTAATGCCCCGAACCTTTAATACAATTCCTCATGTTGTGGTGACCCCCAACCATAAAATTATTTTCGTTGCTACTTCATAACTGTAATTTTGCTACTGTTATGAATCGTAATGTAAATACCTGATATGCAGGATGTATTTAGGTGACCCCTGTGAAAGGGTCGTTCGACCCCCAAGGGGTCGCGACCCACAGGTTGAGAACCGCTGATTTAGAAGCTAACATGAATCCTTCGCCCAGCCCATCCATGTGCTTCCCTCTGTCCTGTGCCCCTAGCTCCCCCAGTTACAGTTGTTATTCTGAAGTTTATCAGTCCCTTGGCTTTTTGTTCTTACAGTTGTGTCATGCATGTATATAAACACATACATATACTGGTGTGTTTGTATCTAAGCCATAAATTACATGGTTTTGTTCATTTTTGAGGTTTATAGGGACATTCATCTCAATGAATGCCTTCTGGGATTTTTTCTCACATAACTTTATTTAACTCTGTTGCATGTTGTTCATTTTTTCACTACTGATAATGTTTTATGATTATATCCCAACTTATTTATTGTTTCTATGTTGACGAACATTTTAGTCATTTCCAGTGTTTTGCTATTTGAAGTGTTGGCATGAACTTCGTTGTCGGGGTCTCCTGTCCCTGTGCCAGTGTCTCTTCAGTGTAGAGCTAGGAGGGGACTGCAGGGCTGTAGAATGTGGAGGTGATCTACTTCCTAAGGGAACGCCCGAATGGCGTACCGGTGTGCACTCCCCCCAGCAGCATGGGATCCACACTGACCCAGATTGTACTGTTGGACTTCGTTTTTGTCAGTGGAATGGGTGTTGAATGATACCATGTGGTGGTCTTGGCTTGGTTGTTTTTCCTAGTTTATTAATGAGATTGAACATCTGTGTATCTGTCATTCTGGCTTATTAGTCTGAAATGGTAGTTGCCAACTATGCTTATTTTCCATTTATATTGTTTGTCCTTGTTGATTTGTAGAAATTCATGTCTTGACACTATGACACTAATTTTCTACCATTTATATTGCAGCTATCTTACCCAGATTATAGCTTATCTTTCTACTTTCCTAAAGGTGCCTTGGAAAAATATTTTTAAATTTTAGAATAGTTCTAGATATTTAGGAAAGTTGCAAGAATTTTATGAAAATTTCTTATGCCCTCCACTCCTGTTTCCCCCTGTTGTTAACATTACTGTGGTAGAGTTGTCCTATCTAATGAGTTGATGCCATTATTAACTATCTAAAGTCCATATTTTATTCAAATTTCCTTAGCTTTCATCTAATGCCTTTTTCTTTTTTGGTTAATCCTCACCTGAGGGTAATTTTCCTATAGATTTTTAGAGAGCGTAGAAGGGGAGGAGAGCGGGGGGTAGAGGGTGGGGAGAGATGAGAGACACATTGATTGGTTGCCTCCCACACACACCCCGACCGGGGCCAGGGATTGAACCTGCAGCCGAGGTACCCTTGATGGGAATCGAGCCCTTCACCCTTTGGTGCATGGGCCCGTGCTCTAACCTATTACCCACACTGACGTGGCCTACCTCATGCCTTGTTCTATCCCATGTAGGGCATCATGTTACGGTTTAGTTGTCATGTCTCCTTGGGCTCCTCTAGTCTAGTACAGTGTCTCTGACTTTTCTTATTTTTGTTGATCCTAACGGTGTTTTTTGATAAGTAGACGTTCTGAATTTTAGTGTTTAAAATGTTTTAGTTTTAGTTTTTTAAACTCACCCAGCCTGGCCGGTGTGGTCAGTGGTTGAGCGTTGACCCAGGCACCAGGAGGTCACTTGTTCTGTTCCTGGTCAGGGCCATGCCCGCATTGCAGCTCGATCCCCAGTAAGTGGTGTGCAGGGGGCAGTCCATCGATGATGTTTTTCTCTCATCGATGCTTCTATCTCTTTATCCATCTCCCTTCCTTTCTCTCTACAAATCAGTAAAAACATGTTTTTAAAAAAATCCTCACTCGAGGACATGCTTAGAGAGAAGAAGGGAAAGGAAAGAGAGAAACATCAGCGTGACAGAGAAACATGGACTGGTTGCCTTCCGCATGTGCCTTGACGAAGAATCGAATTGGCAGCCTTTCGGTGCGTGGGACCACACTCCAACCAGCCGAGCCATTCTGGCTGGGCCCAGACGTATCGGTCTTCTACAGCTTCTGGTGTTAGTGTTTTCTAAGTTGTGTTTAAATACTTTTCTACCTCAAGGGGAAAAAGAAATTCTTTTTATTTTTTTCTAAAGATTTTACTTTTAAATTTTAAGTCATAATCTGTCTGGAGTTGATATTTGTATTTGGCACGATGGTAGGACTTCCTTTCCTATCCAGAAGTTTTGTTTTTCATCTTCATTATTAAATAATTCTCCTGTCCTAGCTGGTTTGGCTCAGTGGATAGAGTGTCGGCCTGCGGACTGAAGGGTCCTGGGTTTCATTCCGGTCAGGGGCACGTGCCTGGGTTGCGGGCTTGATCCTCAGTAAGGGGTTTGCAGGAGGCAGCCAATCAATGATTCTCTCTCATCCTTGATGTTTCTATCTCTCCCCTCTCCCTTCCTCTCTCTGAAGTCAATAAAAACATTTAAAAAAATAAGTAAGTAAATAAATAAATAAACAGTTCTCCTTAGTCCTCTTGATCTCACTGGGCTGCCTGCCACCTGTTACGTTTAAAAGTTCTAAGTATTCTTGGGTCTGTTTCCAGGCTCTTCATTGGTCCCTTTGGTCCGTTTGTTTGTCCCTACACTGTTATCACACTGCCTGTAGCTCCTGGCAGGACCCCCACCCCCTTCTTCTGAAGTGTCTCCGTTATAGGCTTGGTCCTTTGTCCTTGTTTATATCCCTTTCGACCTTCTTTCCAGGCTTTCTGTCTCTGGCCGTGACGACAACAGCGTGGAGCTCACCGTGGCTGAGGGACCCTATAAAATCATCCTGACAGCACGGCCGTTCCGCCTGGACCTGCTGGAGGACCGCAGCCTTCTGCTCAGCGTCAATGCCCGAGGACTCCTGGGTTTTGAGCACCAGAGGGCCCCCAGGGTCTCGTGAGTACCAGGGTCGGGACTGCCGGCAACCTAGTTGAAAGAGCCTAAGGGTGTTGTGGGGCTGGCACTGGGCCCCTGGGGGAGACGGGGGTAGGACAGCCAGGTAGGGGCTGAGGGCTGGTAGGAAGCAGGCCAGGTCACAGTTTTCTTCGTTTCCTCTAAAAACCAGGAGGCGGTCACTTTTGTCCCTGGGCTGTACTTCGGCGCCTCCTCTGAGAGGCCTGCCGGGTCTGCCTTTCCCTCTCCCCTTCTCACGCCATCACATGCCCCACATTTATTTTCTTCCTCTCCCCCCACCCCCATGTCTGGAAGTTTGTCGACTGAAACTCACTTTTATGTTTCTGTTTTTGTGTTGGTTTTGTGCCTCCTCCTCCCTTCCCCACCCATCTCCTCCTGCCCTAGTTTCTCGGATAAAGTTAGTCTCACGCTCGGTAGCATTTGGGATAAGATCAAGAACATTTTCTCTAGGTAAATCATGGCCATTGGTACTGTATGTGTTCCTCTGCCTTTGCCCACCCTGCACTCTGGCCCCAGGGGAAGGTGCCCCACACCCTGCCATGCCCTGCCCTGCACTCACCTCTTTTTCTCCAGCCATGTGGTCCCTGGTCCCTGTCCTCCTGACTGGGAGAAGGAAGATGAAATATGGGAAGTCCCTAAGGAATGTAGGGAGCTTCTTGCTTTGCCAAGGGCTGGAGAGATGCTGCCTCTTGCTGGGGTTCCTGGCTCTCAGCGGGGGCGCACTAGGTTCTGAGCAGAGCTGCTTGCCAGCTGCCCTTGAAAGCAGGCTTGGGCACCCCTCTGTGCGAGTCCCTGCATTTATCCGTAGCGGCTTGATCATGGTGTGACCCACTGGCCTTTGCAAAACCTGGTGTCAGGCCAGCAGGCTGAGGCCCAGCGAGGGCACTTGGGGCCAGAGTCTCCCCGGAGGCAGCAGAGCCAGGACTGGCATTCCGAACCCAGGCCATTGGGCCTCCATGTGGACACACCTCCTGGTGGCGTTTACTCCTCATCTCTCTCCATGTCCTTTGGACACTTATATTCACTGGGGGTCCCTCTCTAGGCGTAACCATTCAGTCCCTCCTCCACTGCCTTTGTTCCTTTGGACCCTTGGCTCTCCATTCCCTCACCCCTCCTTCCACTAGCCCCTTGTCCTGCCCCCTCTGGATTGGAGCAGACAGCTCTCCTACCTTCCAGGCAAGAATCAAAAGACCCAGCTGAGGGCGATGGCGCCCAGCCCGAGGCAACACCTGGGGATGGTGACAAGGCAAGTGTGTGGGGTGCGTGGTTGGAGCACAGGGCTGGCTGGGAGGTTGGAGCGGAAAGGCCCACAAGAAACCGGAGCTCCGTCTCGCTGTCAGGGAGGGGACTGCGAAAACGGGCGGGAAGGAGAGAGCTGCTGTGTGATGGGCAGGGTCTGCTTTCCGCCTCACAGCCAGAAGAGACCCCGGGGAAGACAGAGAGAGATGAGCCAGGAGCCTGGGAGGAGACGTTCAAAACCCACTCTGACAGCAAGCCGTATGGTGAGGGACGGAGCGCTCGGGGAAGGGGCGCAGGGAGTCCTCACCAGGCAGCAGCTCTGGAGCGCACCCTTCACTTTTCTTCCAGGCCCCACGTCTGTGGGCTTGGACTTCTCTCTGCCGGGCATGGAACATGTGTATGGGATCCCTGAGCATGCAGACAACCTGAGGCTGAAGGTCACTGAGTGAGTCCCAGGCTGCCCTCAGGATATGGGGGACAGAGGAGTCGGGAAGGTGGGAGATGTGCATGCAGATTGGATACGCCAATCAGGCATGGATCACTTCCTGTGCCCAGATCACCTTTATCACTGGAAGATTCTTTGTTGATAAAGGGCAGGGGCCGTTTCTTATATCCCTCGCCTGTGTCTGCGGGAGGGGTGGGGGTTGTGTGTGCCAGGGCCTGAGGCCAGTCTGTCTGTCTGCCTGCAGGGGTGGGGAGCCATATCGCCTCTACAATTTGGATGTGTTCCAGTACGAGCTGTACAACCCCATGGCCCTGTACGGGTCTGTGCCTGTGCTCCTGGCACACAGTCCTCATCGGGACCTGGGCATCTTCTGGCTCAACGCCGCAGAGACGTGGGTGGACATCTCCTCCAACACTGCCGGGAAGGTGAGCGCACAGGCAGGGGAGCAGGAAGGAGGGCGTTGTCGGGTCTAGAGACTGGTGGGGTGCTGGCATGAGCTTTGAAGAGGTTGGTGGGGTAGCCCATTTGGGGTTGGGTGAGAGAGGGGGCCCTGGGCCTCGGGAGCCGCCTGCGAGTTCCCTGCCACTTGCAGAAGACACACACTCATGCATTTCTTGTGAGTACATTATGGGCTGGATACTCTGTAGGTGCTGGGACAGCACTGCTTATTGAGGTAGGAAAAGGCCTCCCGCTCAGGGAGGGAGCGCTGTTAGCAAAGACAGCGAGACGAGTTCAGTGGTAAGTGCTGAGAAAGACATGGGGCAGTCACGAGGTGGGCGTGGGGCAGCGGTGCCTCGGATGGTGGCACCCAGGAAAGCCTCACTGGGAGGTGACATTAGTCTCAGCTCAGATTGACGCCTTAGGAGCCAGTGTTGGGAGGGTTTTGAGGGAAACGTTGCTGCTTTGTCTTTGGGTTGGGAACGAAAGTGGGTGTTGGACCTCTCTCTGGTCCCCTCTCCAGACCCTGTTTGGGAAGATGCTAGACTACCTGCAGGGCTCGGGGGAAACCCCGCAGACAGATGTCCGCTGGATGTCGGAGAGCGGCATCATCGATGTCTTCCTGCTGCTTGGGCCTTCGGTCTTCGACATCTTCCGGCAGTACGCCAGCCTCACAGGTACGCGGCCCCACGCTGCACGGGAAGCTGCGGCCTTGGCTTCTTGAGGGAGTGACTTTCAGAAGTCCCGTGCCCTTTAGTCTCCCTTTGGTCTACAAGCCTCCCTCAATGTCTGGGTGTCCCCAGAAGCCCCAGGTTGGCCTGATGCCATGGTGACCCCCGTCCCTCGCTGAACCTGCAGGGACCCAGGCAATGCCCCCGCTCTTCTCCCTCGGCTACCACCAGAGCCGCTGGAACTACCGGGACGAGGCCGATGTGCTGGCCGTCAGCCAGGGCTTCGATGACTACAACCTGCCCTGCGATGTCATCTGGCTGGACATCGAACACGCCGATGGCAAGCGGTACTTCACCTGGGACCCCAGCCGCTTCCCCCAGCCCCTCACCATGCTGGAGAAGTTGGCATCCAAGAAACGGAAGGTAAGAGGACTACAGCCATGGTTGGGCTTCTGACATAGCCCTGGAGAGCTCTGACCACCCGTGTTCCTTGCTCCCAGCTGGTCGCCATTGTGGATCCCCACATCAAGGTGGACTCTGGTTACCGCGTACATGAGGAGTTGCAGAGCCAGGGTCTCTATGTTAAAATGCGGGACGGCTCTGACTACGAGGGCTGGTGCTGGCCAGGTAGGGGGTGCAGCCCCAGAACTGAGGGAGCGGCTGTCAGAAGACCAGGGAGGTAGAATGGTGACCACTATGCCCCTTGGGGTTGACAGCCACCCTTAACTTCTAGGCGCCGCTGGTTACCCCGACTTCACCAATCCCAGGATGAGGGCCTGGTGGGCTAACATGTTCAACTTTGACGACTATAAGGTATGGCAGGCCTCTGTCTCGACTGCACCTGTCTTTCCCACCCCACCTCCTTGCCTTGGTCGTGCTCTGCTTGGTAACCTGCTGTGGTCGGGTGCCGATAGTATCAGGGCCGTGTGACCCTGAGAAATGCATCTTTCTGGATTCCGAGGAGCTCTTTGCTCTGACACTGTTTGTCTTCTTTCTCCCTCTGTCCTTCTGTCCCCATTTTCTTCCTTGTGCTCTTAGGGCTCAGCTCCCAACCTCTACGTCTGGAATGACATGAATGAACCCTCTGTGTTCAATGGCCCTGAGGTCACCATGCTCAAGGATGCCCAGCATTACGGGGGCTGGGAGCACCGCGATGTGCACAACATCTACGGCTTGTACGTGGTAAGAGGCTGGAGAGGGACTGGGCGCTGGGAACTTGCAACAGCTGACAGCTGGCTTTTGCTCCTCACTGCCCCTCCCCTCTCCTGTCTCCACTCAGCACATGGCGACTGCTGATGGGCTGGTGCAGCGCTCTGGGGGTGTGGAGCGCCCCTTTGTCCTGAGCAGGGCGTTCTTCGCTGGCTCCCAGCGCTACGGTAAGATGTGGAGGGTAGAGCTGAGGGAGAGAGTGGGAGGCCAGATGGGAGAAGCCGTGGACCTCGGCCTGGTTCTCGGGGAAATCCGTCCATGCAGCCATCCTCGAGCGCTCCCCTCTGCACCCTTCCGGCTCTGCACTTTCAGGGCACCAGGGAGGGGTGTCCATTCACGTGATCTTGTGACCTCTGCCCTCTTCAGCAGGACGTTGGGGGCCCAGAGCCGATGTGGCAGGTCAGAGAGGTCAGCTGAAAAGGCTGAGCCCTTTCTCTCTTTGCAAGCTCCCCCCCTCTTGTCTTCCTCAGGAGCCGTGTGGACAGGGGACAACACTGCCGACTGGGGCCACTTGAAGATCTCTATCCCCATGTGTCTCAGCTTTGGGCTGGTGGGACTTTCCTTCTGTGGGGGTGAGAGGGGATTTGTGGTCCTGGGTTTGGTGGGAGGGGACAAGGTAGCGGGCACAGGACCTGGGCATGAATGGAGAGCTGAGAGTCCAGCGTGGGGCCTCGGGGCGTGCCTAGGCAGCTGCCCTCCTTCACCCTCTTTTCCACCCTCCTTCTCCCCTCCCCTCTCCCAGCTGATGTGGGCGGCTTTTTCAAGAATCCGGAGCCAGAGCTGCTTGTGCGCTGGTACCAGATGGGTGCCTACCAGCCGTTCTTCCGGGCACATGCCCACTTGGACACTGGGCGGCGAGAGCCGTGGCTGTTACCGTCTCAGTACCACGACGTGATCCGAGATGCCTTGAGCCAGCGATATGCCCTGTTGCCCTTCTGGTACACCCTCTTCTACCAGGCCCATCGCGAAGGCTTTCCTATCATGAGGTGAGGCGTTCTTTGGGTCTGTGCGTCAGCTGAGGTGGCTGGGTGGGGCTGGGCTCCATCTCTGCACCTCTTCTTCACTCACCAGGGCTTTGTAAAGGAGGGTCAAGAATAAGCAGAGACCAATAGGAATGAATAGAAGGGGACGTTATTGAGTACTTACGACAGGTTAGGCATTATTCATCTCTGTGCCCAGCGCCAGAATCAAGGCAGACAAGTGTCCTATGCTGTGGAACAAATACATAAATAAGAAAATTGGCAGCAGTGACCAGCTCTTTGAAAAACAGAAGAGCATAATGGAATTAGGTTCCACCCAGGCCTTTTTGAGAGGAAGGCCATGTGAGATGAGGCCTGAGTGATGGCTAAGATGGATTTTGTGATCCAGAGAAAGACTGTTCCAAACAGATGCGACTCCAAGTGAAAAACTCTAACGTGGAAATGAGTGCGTTGTGCTCCAGGAGCAGGAAAACCAGTGTGTGTCGGGTACGGAACCAGAGGAGGATAGGAGATGAGATGGAGGAGAAAAATAGGACCTGGTCCTGGAGGGCCTTGCTGGCCAGGATGACCAAGTGGCCACTGGACAGCTGCGTGCAGAACAGTTGGAGGGGCGGCAGGAGGAGGCAGGGAGCTGGGCGAGGAAGTTAGTGCCTAAGCAGAGCTGGGGTTGCAGAGCTGAGGCCCTCCCCCCGACACTGGCTGGAAGCTCCTGGCTCCTACCCCTGTGCTGTTCTTAGCAGCTCCCGGGGTGGCATCGTGGACATCTGCCAAAACAGCAAGTGTGTTCCTTTCTTGTCTTCCTTCCTTCCTAGGCCCCTGTGGGTACACTATCCGCAGGATGTGAGCACCTTCAGTATAGATGACCAGTTCCTGCTTGGTGAGAAATGGGAGGACAGTTGGTGGTGGGTGGGCTGAGAAGTAAGCACGTGTGGGAGGTGGTCTGTGAACACACGGGGAGGGAGGAGGGGAGGCTGGTGGTGCATGGCAGGTGCTGTGGTGCTTCCTGGCTGGGAACTTGAGTTCTGCGTTGATTCTGGTGTTTAGGGGATGTGTTGCTGGTTCACCCTGTATCAGACGCCGGGGCTCATGGCGTGCAGGTCTATCTGCCTGGCCAAGGGGAGGTGAGTTAAGGAAGGGTGTGGTGGGAAATAACGGATGGTGGAGGCCGAATGGGGTACCTGCGGTGGTGGCCTGTGTGGTGAGTGACCAAGTCTATCTTGTCGCCCACAGGTGTGGTATGACATTCAGAGCTACCAGAAACATCATGGTCCTCAGACCCTGTACCTGCCTGTGACGCTAAGCAGTGTGAGTATGCCTGACCCGCCCCCCAGCTCTGACTGCCTGTAGGCTTCCAGGCGGAGACAGTGTGTGCTTTGGGGTCCAGTACCCACATGTGAACGGATGGGCAGCAGCAAAGGAGACTGCAAGGCCAAGTTGGACAACAGGCAGCTTCACCCCAGCGCTGCTCTTGCCCTAGATCCCCGTGTTCCAGCGCGGAGGGACCATTGTGCCTCGGTGGATGCGAGTGCGGCGCGCTTCCGAATGCATGAAGGATGACCCCATCACGCTCTTTGTTGCACTCAGCCCACAGGTGAGAGCATGGCAGTCCCCTGGGGATGGATGGGCCTCTCTCCCTCCTGGGCTCAGCTCTCCCCTGTCCACTTCCTCCTCAGGGTACAGCCCAAGGAGAGCTCTTTCTAGATGATGGGCACACGTTCAACTACCAGACTCAGCATGCGTTCCTGCTGCGTCGATTCTCATTCTCTGGCAATGCCCTTGTCTCCAGGTAATGAGGTGCCCGTCTGCCTTGGCAGCTGCTGGGGCGGCTGGGCCTCAGGGATGCTCACAGCTCCCTGGGCCCTTTTCTTGTTCTGGGCCGCCTCCTTCCTTCTACTCTGACATCTACTCCCATCCTGCTCCCTCCAGCTCAGCAGACCCCAAAGGCCACTTTGAGACGCCAATCTGGATCGAGCGGGTGGTGATAATGGGGGCTGGAAAGCCAGCAGCCGTGGTGCTCCAGACGAAGGGTGAGGAGAGGGGAGGCCGGGGCAGGCTGGGGACCCCGTCTGCAGGAAAGCAGTTGGTGTGTGGGAGTTTATTGCTGTGACTACGGCGCTTCCTTCCTCCACCAGGATCTCCCGAAAGCCGCCTGTCCTTCCAGCACGACCCTGAGACCTCTGTGCTGATCCTGCGCAAGCCTGGCGTCAACGTGGCATCTGACTGGAGTATTCACCTGCGATAACCCAAGGGATGCTGGGGGGGAGGGGTGCCGTTGTGATGTGAGTTACTGTTCCTTCTGCCTTGGACTTTGACCTTCCCCAGACGTCACTGTTCTTATCCCCAGACCCGGATTCTGCCAGCACCTGGGCAGGAGGAGGGCTGTCTCTGGGCTGTGAGCTCCTCTTGTGATCTCCTGCCCCCCCCCCCCCAACACCCCCGAGCCTCCCTTCACTCTGTTCCTCTGTCTGGAGCACATTCACCTGTGAAGACCTGGGGACCACAGGGCCCTTGCTTTCCCTTCTCTCCTTCCTTCTGGGCGTCTGAACCCGCCAGACCCTCCCCACTCACGCCTCTCGGGGTGTGGGTGCCATTCCCTGGAAGAAGTGAGGGCAGTGAGCTTTAGAGCTCCTTTTCTCCGACCCCGCCCCTCCCGACCAGGCTGCTTCCCTCTGTATTTCTTCCTCTGGCCTCTCCTCTGTCAGGCCTCCCCTTTGTGTCCCACTGGCACACTGGGCCACCCCTTACCTGAGAAGGGGCGAATGGATCAAACGAGTGAGGTTGCTGGAGAACTTCCTCTTCCCTCTCTTCCCTCTGCTTCCAGCCTTTCCTCTTTCCCATTCCTTCTAGAGCTGCTGCAGATCTGACGGGCAGTTCTGCCCCCCGTCCTAAGGGAAAGAAGTTTCCACTTCTTAAGTGGGAGTGGGCATTACACTTATTTTGTCCCCTTTTTGTCCCCTTGAGGGGCATTCAAGATGGAGAAATCAGTTGTGGTTTCATTGAATCACAGTCACCTGTATTTATTGCTGGGAGAAGGCAGAGGGGGGCGGGAGATGATCATGTGTGCCCGGGGTGGGCCCGAAGCCCGGGGTGGGGGTGGGGGGTGAGGGAAGACTAACTGGGGATGAGGGGACATATTTGTGACAATTTTTTTTACTTCCTCTTGGCCCCCGGCTGTGACAGGTTTTGATAAAAGGAGAAACAATAAAGAGATAAACGATAAATAGTGGTTGGTGTCTGGATTCTAGTTCTGGCCTGAACTATAGACCCATTAGAATCCTGCAGGCCTGACATTGTATGTAGCCTCAGCATAAGCCTTTGTCCATTCAGAAAAATGAAAAGTGCAAGACTGTCTCAGTTTGCTAGATGCCAATATTTTCATAGAGGAGCCCCTTGAGGTCATCAGATTGTGAATGAAAAAGTGGTGATGCAATAAACCTGAAGCGCTCGGAAGGCACCTGGCAGACATGATCAGCTCGGTGGCCAAAAGTTACCACACAGGCCCAGCCAGCGTGGCTCAGTGGTGGAGCATAGACCTAGGAACCAGGAGGTCATAGTTCAATTCTCAAGCAGGGCACATGCCCGGGTTGCAGGCTCTATCCCCAGTGGGGGTTGTGCAGGAGGCAGCTGATCAATGATTCTCTCTCATCATTGATGTTCTGTCTATCCCTCTCGCTCTCTGAAGTCAATTTTTAAAATATACACATATACGTGTGTGTGTGTGTGTGTGTGTGTGTGTGTAAAGGTGCCACACAGGATAGTCTGATCACAAATTCCACACTGGGAAGGTCATAGCTGGTAGTCACATCTTAGGCCTATATCTTCCTTAGCAAAGGTCAATCTAAATGTGAGCTTTGTCTTTTTAATATTTTAATTTTTACCAGAGGACATGTTTCCATCAACTTCTAGAGAAAAGAAGGGAGAGACAGAAATATTGATTGCTCACACACACACATGCATCCCATTTGGGGACTGAACCCCCAACCTAGGTACATGTCCTGACCTGGAATTGAACCTGCAGCATTTGGTGTATGGGATGATGCTCCAACCAACTGACCCACCCAGCCAGGGCTCTGTCTATTTAAGATAATATACCTTTGTGTGTGTTTTTTTTTAATTTAATTCATTTTTAGATACAGGAAGGGAGAGGGAGAAAAACATCCCATCAATGGGCTGCCTCCCACACACCCCTTACCAGGGATTGAGTCAGCAACCAGAGCATGTGCCCTGACCGGGAATCGAACCAGTGCATGGGAGGTTGCCCACTAACTGAGCCACACGGGCCAGGGCAGGTAACATACCTGTGAAATGTCAGAGTAATTTTCTTTTCCTACCCCTGGGAGGTGCAGTGACAGTCCCCAGACACAGGACCGGAGCATGAAATGTGTTCCTTGCATACTGTGTCTAGGTCAGCTGTGGGCAAACTACAGCCCGCGGGCCGGATCTGGCCCGTTTGAAATGAATAAAACTAAAAAAAAAAAGCCGAACCGGTTTGGCTCAGTGGATGGAGCCTCGGCCTGCGGACTCGGGGGGGTCCCGGGTTCGATTCCGGTCAGGGGCATGTGCCCTGGTTGCGGGCGCGTCCCCAGTGGGGGGCGTGCAGGAGGCAGCTGATCGATCTCTCTCATCGATGTTTCTGGCTCTCTATCCCTCTCCCTTCTTCTCTGTGAAGAATCAATAAAATATATTTAAAAAAAAAAAAAAAAGACCGTACCCTTTTATGTAATGATGTTTACTTTGAATTTGTATTAGTTCACACAAACACTCCATCCATGCTTTTGTTCCGGCCCTCTGGTCCAGTTTAAGAACCCATTGTGGCCCTCGAGTCAAAAAGTTTGCCCACCCCTGCTCTAGGTGCTATAAATCTTAGTAGCTGTCCTGTGCTCCCCCATGTAAACAAGTGTGTGTCTCCCCATTTTGCCTTTTACCCAATACTAGATATTTCCCTGCTATGCTTGCTCCTTAGTCGACCACCCGTGGGTTTCATGCACCTTCTTTACGTCTTTGATTTTAACGTATAAAATAAGCTGCAAAACTGCCATTCTCCAGAGCATTTGAGGACTTGCTTCCTGGTATATGTCCTCAGTTTGGCTCAAATGAACTAAAGTTCTTTACAGGTTTGGATGTTTTTTGTTGACAAGATTTTGGTAGGCCTATTTAATAGTGACCAGGGCTGATAGGGTCCCTCTTGAAGAGAAATAGCTATATGACCAGATGTTCACACTGAAGGCTGCTTCTCTTTAGCTAGCAGCATTTTATTTTATTTATTTTTAAAAGAATTTTTGTGAGTTTATTTGAGCCAAACTGTCCACATACGCCGGGAAGCAGAACCTCAGCGAATTGAGATAATGCTCCGGAAAATGGCGGGGTTACATTTGTATTTATACATTGCAATCAAAGGAGGGACGTAATTCCAATGGGTTACATGGAATTCATTGGTGATAGATTAAGGAGGAGGAATAAAGCAAAGCAGGGAAACCCCTGGGACTGGATAAAAAAGTAAAATGAAGGACACATACTTAGGTGGGTACAGGATCAATTAACATGATAATGAAGGAATTTGTGGTCTCTGTCCTGGCGCCCAGCACATTTGGTTGTGCCCCAGGGGCTCCAGAAAAAGGGAAGTTACAAGATACCCAGACATTTCAAGGGCGTGTTATCATAGATGCAAAAGGACAGACAGGCTCCGTTAAGGTAAAGGTTGCCCTTGTCAGTGAAGATACTGGCCTAGGACGTTACTGCCCACCATCAGCTAGCAGCATTTTAAAAAATGTTCCCACTGTTTTAGTGACAGGAAATAATTTTCCATTTTGTAGACTGACCACAGTCTTAGAGACGATTTTACAAGAAAACTAGCTTGTTTTTTTTTTAAGGGAAAAATGACTACTTCAGCGGTTCTCAACCTGTGGGTCGTGACCCTTTCACAGAGGTCGCCTAAGACCGTCGGAAAACACATATATAATTACATACTGTTTTTGTGATTAATCACTATGCTTTAATTATGTTTAATTTGTAACAATGAAATTGGGGGTCACCACAACGTGAGGAACTGTATTAAAGGGTCGTGGCATTAGGAAGGTTGAGAACCACTGGCAGATGATTTGTACCTAATGAGTGTGGGGAGGGAAAATAGCTTTTACACTTCTGATTTGTGACTTGTTTAATAAATTGGATGAGATTATTAGGAGGAAATAACCTTCGGGTCTGTGAGAATATGGGACCTGAGGATAAATCAGGCAGTTAAGGTCCATAAGCCCGACCACAAGCCCGGAGCAGAGGGAGGCAGGAGTCTGGGACTTCAAATGGAAAGTAGGCGATTCACAGGTAGATGAGAAAGAGCAAACATTTGGTAAACAAATCCTTGCCTGGCCACCCAGAAACAACGGGAGGCAGAGGGGAGTCTAACAGACTTGCCATTCTTAGCTCTTAGGACCCTAAGGCAGTGATGGCGAACCTTTTGAGCTCGGCGTGTCAACATTTTGAAAAACCCTAACTTAGCTCTGGTGCCGTGTCACATATAGAAATTTTTTGATATTTGCTACCATAGTAAAACAAAGACTTATATTTTTGATATTTATTTTATATATTTAAATGCCATTTAACAAAAATCAACCAAAAAAATGAGTTCGCTTTCACCTCTGACACACGTGTCATAGGTTCGCCATCACTGCCCTAAGGTGACAGTTCCCTTTCTGTAAGCAGGTTTTTCTGTCTCTGAATTCCTTTAGGCAGGTCAGGGGGAGGTAAAAGACTCTTCTGTAGTCATTTTTAAAAAATATTTTTCTATTGATTTCAGAGAGGAAGGGAGATGAGGGGTGGAGGGAGAAACATCAATGATGAGAGAGAATCACTGATCAGCTGCCTTCTGCACCATGCCCCACACTAGGGATCGAGCCCGCAACCCCGCATGTGCCCTGATCCAGAATCATATCCTGATCTCCTGGTTCACAGGTCGACGCTCAACCACAGCCATGCCGGCTGGGCTTGAGTCATTTCTTAAAAATAATCAGCTTAAAATCATATCCCCAAAAGGCATATTTTGGGTGGCAAAACTTTGCTTCATTTCAGGAGTTAGAGGATGTGTTTATTAAATTCCTCAACTCAGGAAATATTTCAGTCAGTTCCCTAGGAGACAGCTCACTGCCTTGCCCCCCACCCCTGCCCTCATTAAGCCCCCACCATCATCTGAGAAATGTGGGTCAGAGGATACCTGGAATCATGTATCTAGAAAGGATGCAGAAAATTGCACAATGGCAATGACATATATGGACGGAAAGAAGCCACATAGTAAGCCTGACGCGCTCAGGGAAGGCCTGCGTGGTGGCCTTACAAACTCAGAGACCTGACGTAATCACAAAGGATGGTCTGAAAGTAAAACTTCTTAACTAAACGCAGTTTATTATGGTGGGTAGCCATGTTCCTGACAAAGTTCCATTTTCACCTTCATTAAGCCTTGTCTGTTGCCTTTTGCATCTAGATAACACACCTTTGGAAGGTCAAAGTAATTTTCTTTTCCCTCCAACCCTCAAAGCACAGGTACGGAACCAGAGTGGAAACCACAAATCCCCTCGTACTGAGTTAATTGTGTTTTTTAAAAAAATATATTTTATTGATTTTTTACAGAGAGGAGGGGAGAGGGATAGATAGAAACATCGAAGAGAGAGAAACATCGATCAGCTGCCTCCTGCACACTCCCTACTGGGGATGTACCTGCAACCAAGGTACATGCCCTTGACCGGAATCAAACCTGGGACCCTTGAGTCAGTACGCAGGCCAACGCCCTATCCACTGAGCCAAACCGGCCTGGGCCTGAATTAATTGTTGACTATTAACTATCCTGTACCCCCTACGCAAAAGAAGTGTGTGTCTATCATTTTACTTTTTATTAGATCCCAAAGGTTTCCTCATTTTGCTTTCTCCTGCCTCCCTAACCTATCACCAATAGATTTCAGGTAGCCCACCTATGTCATCTGTCATGTGTAAAATAAGATGCAAAACTGCCATTCTCTGGTGTATGTTCTCAATTCATAGAAATTTTGCTTCTGGCAATTGTCTGACTGTTTCAACTCACAAAACTTCTCTGCAGGCCTGAATGTTTCTTGCGTTGACACATAACTTTTGTTGATCTTAGTTGCGTATCTATAAATTAGGCAATACCATCTATCGCCTAGGATTATGGCGAGGACTGTGTGAGACGAACCTAGAACACAGGACAGGCCCTGGATTTCCGTCACTCCGGTAACAAGTACTTACTGAGCTACTGTGACTGGGCTGTGACTGACGGGTGGGGGGATGAATAGAAGGAGAAAACCTGGGCACAAGGGCGGGACTTCAAGGGGAAGGCCTCCCAGCCCCGCCCACGTGCTCCCACCGGCTGCTTGACAGCCGCCCAGGGCGCTCGACACGCCGGATATGACGTCACCTCCCGAGGTTCCCAGAACGAGGCGGTGGGACCGGAAGTGAACCCGGGGGGCTGGGGGTGTTCCAGACTGACCGGATGTGGGCCCGGGCCGGCTCCCCAGCCCCAGTTCCCGGGAGCTGGTCGAGGGGAGCGCGAGGAAGGCGGGCCGCGGGGCGGGGCCGCTGCAGGGGCGGGGCCTGCAGGCTGTCCGGCGGGGGCGGGACCCCTCGTCCCTGCGGGACCCCTCGTCCCGGCGGGACCCCGCCTGCCCGGTCGCCGGCGGCGGCTCGGCCATGAAGCTGAAGCTGAAGAACGTGTTTCTCGTCTACTTCCTAGTGTCGATCGCCGGCCTCCTCTACGCGCTGGTGCAGCTCGGTGAGCGGGGCGGGGCGGGGTGCTCCCCGCCCTGGGGATGAGCGGGGTGCGGACCCCATTCACCCGGCGCGGCCCGGCGACACCCCCTCCGCGGCCGCCGGGCGCGGGCCTCTCGCTGGAGCGCAGCCCGGCTCCCCCGCACCTCGGAGGCAATCCGGGCTCCTTCCTGCGTTCAGGGCCCCGCACGGTCCCGCCGCCGTCACCCCGTTTCCCAACCCTCTCGCTCGCTCTGCTCCGGTCACTCTGGCTCCGTGACAGTCACGGAACCCGCAGGCTCACGGAGCCCCGCACGCTCATTGCTCTCCAAGCTCTTCACCCGTTCCCTCCGCCTGCGGTGCTTCCCCCGCCTTCCCAGCCCGCAGGTCTCGCCCCAGGGTCTCCGCCGCCGAGGCCTTCCCTGCCGCATCTAGACGAGCGCTGCCTTCTCTGGGTTCTCTCTTGTGCTCTAACCTGTCTGCTCCCTCCTCGGCCCTCATCACAATTCGCAGTGTTGTTCTTTGCTTGGTGCCCGCCTCCTCCAGGGAGCGCGTCTGCCTTGCTCCCTGCTGCCTCCCCAGCCTTCAGGCAGCGCCTCCCGGAGGAGCGCTCAGTAAATGCTTATCCAGCAACGGAACCATCAGCTTAATGAGTCCTCGGTCGCACAGACAGGGCCACTGCTGACCCTCCGGTATTTGGGACCGCCCGGGCTTAGGGAGATAGACTTCTTCTTTATGGCCCCAGGAGGCAAAATTAGAACCAGCGGGGAGGAAGGATGGAGGCAGAGCATCAGCTCAGTATCCGAATGAAAATGGCAACAGATGGGACTTACTGGAGCTGGAGCGGGGATGCTGCTGGAGGCGGTGTAGAGGGCTGTCTGAGAGGTTGTAAGGCGATTCCTGCACTAGATGGGATGACATGATGGGCCTTTGGGACACTGAACGTGCTGTGTTTCGGTTCTCTGCCCCGACCCCTGCTTCCCGGGACCAGGCCAGCCATGTGACTGCCTCCCCCCGCTGCGGGCAGCAGCAGAGCAGCTTCGGCAGAAGGATCTGAGGATTTCCCAGCTGCAAGCTGATCTCCATCGTCCAGCCCCTGCCCCTGCCCAGCCCCCTGAGCCTGAGGCCCTGCCTACTATCTATGTTGTTACCCCCACCTATGCCAGGTATGGCCTCTGGTGCACCCAAGAGGCTTGCATGGACCAAGAGGTGGGCGCTGATGGAGAGGATTTGGGGGAGGCATTGGGCCAAGGAATGTTCCTCAAACTAGGGCGTGCCAAATGACAGGGGAAATGAACCACATCTTTACTCAAAAACTTGTGGGAAAATGGTTATTTTCTACTAAAAGAGATAGGGGTGTGCTATGAAGTGGGACACAAAATCCCTGAGAAATTTTAAGATAGAACAATATCGTTTCAAAGAAATTTGGAGCTTGCCACGGAATTCACTCTCTCTCCTTAGGGATCCTTTGGTGAGAAAGTTTGAGAACCCTATCTAGCTTGGAGTAGGCAAGGGCTTGGTCCTGCCTGGCTGGTGTGGCTCAGTTGGAGTGTCATCCCATGCACTGAAGGGTCTCAGGTTCAATTCCCAGTGGGCACATATCCCCCAATGGGGGCGATATTTCTTTCTCACACCTACGTCTCTCTCTTTCCCTCTCCCTCTCTCTATAAAATCAATAAAAATTTAACCTAGGAGAGGATTAAAATTTTTTTTTAAACTATTTCAAAAAGGGAGAAGGACTTAGTCTGGTAGCTTTTACCAGGGTCTAGAAATAGTTACATTAGATATTTACAATGTGTTTACTCTTACCAGGCACTGTGCTAAGGGCTGCACTATTTTTTTTTTATTTTTTTTTTTTTATTTTTTATTTTTTTTAATATATTTTATTGATTTCTTACAGAGAGGAAGGGAGAGAGAGAGTTAGAAACATCGATGAGGGAGAAACATCGATCAGCTGCCTCCTGCACATCTCCCACTGGGGATGTGCCCGCAACCCAGGCACATGCCCTTGACCAGAATCGAACCCGGGACCCCTCAGTCCGCAGGCCGACGCTCCATCCACTGAGCCAAACTGGTTTCGGCGGGCTGCACTATTTTTAAAAAATATATTTTTAATTGATTTTTAGAGAGAGAGAGAGGGAGAAAGAGGAGAAACATCAATGGGAAAGCAAAACATTGATGGGCTGCATCCTGCATGCCCTCTACTGGGGATCGAGCCTGCAACCTGGACATGTGCCCTGACCAGGAATTGCATTGAACCCACAAGTTCCAGGGCTAAATGCTGTGCTTTTTTTGTTTTTAATTAAAATGTAGCCTTTATTACTCACACAAATCAAGTGGGAAACTGTGGTTTGGGATCTGCAGCCAAAGGGCCTGCTAATTGCTCCCTGGAATCAGATGGTTGAGCCATCTAGGCACAGGCCGCTCTAGAACCCCCCCCCCCCCCAATACACACCACATACACACACACACACACACACACACACACCACCAAGCCTGTGGCTGGCAGGCCGATCTGAGGGAGAACGAAGCCTAGAAGAGACTGGCCGCACTTCCCAGTTCTTTGTCTAAATGCGGATAAGCCATCCTCCCCTGACGAGGAGTGAGTCGAGGGACTCCCCTAGAGCCCTCTCCCTGGAAACCCAAGCACAGAAGGAAAAGGACCTGGTCCCACTGGTGTTTTAGAAAACCATTATCTTATCTAATCTCTAAAACCACCTTGTAGAGTCCTGTCATTCCCATGTTACAGCCAAGGAAACAGACTTGGGGAGAGTGAGCCATTTCACCCAGATGTCGCCCCTAATTACAAACCTGGCATTCAAACCAGATGTGATTCCTTCCCCGAGTGCCTCCCAGGGCTGAGGTGGGTGACACACATGAGTGGGAGGACAGGGCAGGTGAATGTCCCTGTGAAGTTGACGGCAAGACGAGTTGGGGAAAGGCCCTGGGGATGCCAGAAGGGGGTCGGGAGAAGCTGTGTCTGCTAGCTGGCTGGAGTGGCAGCTGGGGGCTGCCCCCTTCCCTGCTGCTGCCTCTCCCCCTCCAGGCTAGTGCAGAAGGCCGAGCTGGTGCGACTGTCCCAGACCCTGAGTCTGGTGCCCCGGCTGCACTGGCTGCTGGTGGAGGACGCCGAGGGCCCCACCCCGTTGGTCTCCAGGCTGCTGGCTGCCTCTGGCCTCCTCTTCACACACTTGGCTGTCCTCACTCCCAAGGCCCAGAGGCTCCGGGAGGGCGAGCCAGGCTGGGTTCGTCCCCGCGGCGTAGAGCAACGGAACAGGGCTCTGGACTGGCTCCGGAGCGGAGGGGGCGCTGTCGGGGGAGAGAAGGACCCTCCGCCCCCGGGGACCCGGGGAGTTGTGTACTTTGCTGATGATGACAACACCTACAGCCGGGAACTCTTTGAGGAGGTGAGCACGGGGAGGGCCGGGAAAGGGGCCGTGGGCCAGCTTCCTCTGTTGCCTTGGTTATCACTGTTGCTCTAGGCCAGTGATGGCGAACCTATGACACGCGTGTCAGAGGTGACACGCAAACTCATTTTTTTGGTTGATTTTTCTGTTAAATGGCATTTAAATATATAAAATAAAGATCAAAAATATAAATCTTGGTTTTACCATGGTTGCAAATATCAAAAAATTTCTATATGTGACACGGCACCAAAGTTAAATTAGGGTTTTTCAAAATGCTGACACGCCGAGCTCAAAAGGTTCGCCATCACTGCTCTCAGCTGTTGGGTGAGGAGGGGGGACATGGAGCAGAGGACCCAGGTGGTCCTTCCTGCTGCTCCCCGTCCGCTGGGCCACTCCCTGTCTGTCTCTTGTCTCCCACCTCTGTTAGATGCGCTGGACCCGCGGTGTCTCCGTGTGGCCTGTGGGGCTGGTGGGCGGCCTGCGGTTCGAGGGCCCACGGGTACAGGACGGCCGGGTTGTGGGCTTCCACACGGCGTGGGAGCCCAACCGGCCGTTCCCAGTGGATATGGCGGGATTTGCAGTGGCCCTGCCCTTGCTGTTGGCTAAGCCCAATGCCCAGTTTGACGCAACCGCTCCCCGGGGCCACCTGGAGAGCAGTCTCCTGAGCCACCTGGTGGACCCCAAGGACCTGGAGCCACGGGCTGCCAACTGCACCCGGGTAAGAGGAGGGAGGTGGGCACGCAGCTCTGGGGTGGACAGGGGATGGGAGAAGTGGGGTGAGGCCCTGGGAGGAGGATCCCGGGGCAGGTGTTTGAGCAGGAGGGACCCTCACCCTCGGAACTCAGCTGCAGCCTTGCTTACTCTCCTGAAGGGCAGCGGGAGCCAGAGGACGACAGTGGGGCCCTGCCACTCTGTCTCCCAGTGTCCTGGCACCTGCATGGCCCACAGAGGTTAAGGGGTTAAGGCCCCATTTTCGAGGCACCGAGGCTCCCACGCTGTGTAGAGGGGGTTGGAGAATCCGGTCACACCGAGGGCCCAGGGGCCTGGCTCGGGCTGGGCCCGGCTCTGACGGAGTCCTCCCGGGGCAGGTCCTGGTGTGGCACACGCGGACGGAGAAGCCCAAGATGAAGCAGGAGGAGCAGCTACAGCGGCAGGGCCGCGGCTCAGACCCCGCCGTGGAGGTGTGATGGACGCCCCACCGACTGCCGTTTCGCCAGGCACAGACCTGTGGGGCCGGGCCCCTGGCTGCCAGTGTGCGGCTCTCCACGTCCTGACCCCTCAGAGCCAGGGGCGGCCCCCCTGCCGTTTCAGCCCAGCTGCTCCCCCGCCCCCAGCCTGCCATGTGGCACTGCCCACAGCTGGGGACAAGCAGCCCTTGTATTGAGCCGGGTCAGCCCTGTCTGGGGCGGAGCAGGACAGACAGACTCAGGAGGGAGGGCAGCTGAGTAACTGGGTAACTTACTGGGGCTGGGCATGCACGGGGGGCGGGGGGCTGGAGGAGCTGGGCTGGACCCTCCCCACCTGAGCATGCTGACCCCTCCTACCTCCAGAATAAAAAAATCTCCACCTGGAGGGGCCTCTCATTCTTTTCGTTTTATTAGTCTGCTTCTTGCGTTCTGATTCTCACCGGGGTCAGAACCTTGGCCTCCTGGCTTCTCTCTCAGACAGAAAGCCATTCTCTCAGGACCCACCCCTGAGGAGGAGACCAGCGGCGTCAGTCCGGAAGCTTCCTTGAGTCCGCAGGGAAGCTCTCAGCCTCCCATGCCGCTTGCCCACCTCCTGGGATTTCTGTTTCTGGGCTGTTCTAGGCCCTCAGACCCCTCGTTTTTTCTCCTACCCCGTCCAGCTTGCTAATTATTCTTAACCGCTCTAATCCCAGGGACCCCCCCCCCCCCCCCCCCGCCACACACACAACTTCCCCACCAGGGGCCTTGGCGAAAGGGTTGTGAGGTTTCCTGCTTCTCCACCCCTTCTCCCTCTGCCCGACCCCCAGCCCCGCTCCAGCCCAATAGGCCTCAGGCGGCCCCCCCAGGCGGTGCCTCCTCTGCAGGGGCCGCCCCGGGTGCCGGCCTGTGGGCAGCCCCTCCCTGCAGCCAGGCAGCTCTCAGCCTGTGCCTCAGCCCCCCGGGCAGGAGATAGCCCTGGGTCTCCCCTTCCCCATCGATGACTCCTCCAAGCCCCTCCAGTGCCGTCTGCAGGTACCGCAGGCCCAGGAGCACCGGAGTCTGGGGAGAGCAAGGGGAAGAGGTCGGTGCGGGTCCGCGGGTCCAGGGCCCCGGGGTTGGAGTCAGCGAGGAGTCCCGGTGGAGGGAGGCCTCAGACACTTTGCTGACTCACCTGCAGCAGGAAGGTGACAGCCAGCAGGCTGCCCAGTGTGCTCGCCAGCCCCTGCAGGTGCCCCAGCAGCGCCCCGTGGCATCCTTGAGCCCAGAGGTTTAGGTTGGGCTGACGGGGATCGAAGAGGGGGTGGGCGTGGGGGTCTGAGAGCCGGTCTTGCAGGCAAGGCCTGGGTGAGTGGGGGTTGCAGCAGGAAAAAGGGACTCCGTCAGTCAGATACAGGCCTTCCACATTGCTCTGGATGCGGCTGTGAAGGGAGGGGCAGGGTTAGGGTGCCTGGAACCAGCGGCCTGGGGGAGAGGCTGCAGGCACAGTTGACACGGGACAATGAGAGGAGACATTTCTAACTGCTTTCCTGTGTGCCAGGCAGGCTCAGTTCATCTGTCTCCACAGCAGTTCTGTGAGACATGCTGTCATCACCTCCATTCTACCGATGAGGACACGGGCCCAGAGGCGTTCGGCAGCCGCCCTGGGCCACACAGTAATAGATGGCGGAGCTGTCACCCATCCCCTCAGTCACTAAGCTCTATGTGTTGCCGGCTGGGTGGGGTGGGGTTTTAAAGGACGGAGGAGGAGGAGGGGGAGAGGAGAGAAGCAGGTCACTCACTCAACCACATCCTGGTCATTGGGGTCCAGGTACCGGCTGCTGACCCACTGGACCCCAAACCAATCCTTGAACCCGTGGCGCCCGCAGCAGTGGTGCCTCAGCTGCAGCTCATCCAACAGCCGCTTGGCGTGGCAGTGCCCAGGCACCTCCGTGTCCTTGTAGTGAGCCATGGCAGCGCCCAGGCCCTCCTCCAGCCCCGTGTCCAGACTTCCAGGGAGAGCTAAGGCTAGCGCCAGGGCGAGGACCAGCAGCCCGCCACCCCCAGCCGTGCCAGCCACCAGCAGGGGGCCCAGGATCCTTCGCCAGGGCGGGTATTGAGCTGCGTCCAAACTGGCCCTGCTGGCTCCCGCGCCCGCCAGTCCGGTGCACAGAGCCACGGCTCCCGCGGCCAGGGCCACCTGCGGCAGGGCCGTGAACGGGCAGGAGGGAGCCAAGAAGGTGCGAAGGTGCAACAGCTGGACCAGGAGGTGCCCGCTGCACAGGAGGGTGAGGCCACCGGCCAGCGCCAGCACCCAGGACAGGAGCCAGAGCCCCTGCGCCAGCCGGATGCGGGGCTGGAGCGGCAGCGCCAGGGGCAGCACGGGCGCCATCTCCCATCTCCGCCCCGGGAAGCGCAGGGTTGGCAGGGACGGGCTGTCGGGGCCAGGCGCTGAGTCAGCCCAGCCCGGCTTGAGCTGCGCTAATGCCACCCTGACCCCAATACCCTGGGCGCCCGCCCCCCCAGCCGTAATCGCCCGGCGCCCGCCCCGGCCCGCGCCAACTCGGGATGCCTCGGCCTGGCCCCTGGGGAAAGCCCCGCCCCGGCCCCTCCCGGAAGGGGGAGGGGCTGGTCGGCTGGGCCCCGGGGGGCTTGGGGCGGCGGGGGGCGGCGGGCCGGGGGCGGAGACCTCGAGGTCCACGCGCCCTCCGCGTCCCCAGGGAGTCCGGGGGCGGAGATCCCGGAAGGGCCCCGAGGGCGGAGGCCGGCCGGGGGCCGGGGGGTCAGCGGGTTGGCCCCGCCCCTTGCTGAGCCGCGGGGCCCGGACAGGGAGGGGTTACCGGGCGGCCCGGCCCCCCCCTCGGCCCGCCCCCCCTCCCGCGCTTCCTGGCGGCTCCGCGTCCGGCGCCTGTTTGTGCAGCGGCGCTGGGCCCCGCGACGGCCCCGCCACTCCACCCCCGGGAGCCCGGAGCGGCCCCGGGAGAGCCCGAGGCCCCGGCGGGCCCGAGCCCGCGCCCCCGCCCCCTCCAGCCCCTTTCCCCGAGCCCGACAGCGCCCCCAGGGGGTGGCCCGGCGCCCCGCGCGCCCCAGGGTGCTTCCCCTTCCCCTCTCCCGGGCCATGGCCCCCGCGGCTTAGACGCCTCCTCCGCTGCCGCCGCTCGGAGCCAGCCCGGGGGCCGGATGGATGGGGCCGGGGGGCCCGGTGAGTACGGGGCGGGCGGGCGGCGAGCCCCTTCCCGGAGCGCGCGGCCGGCCGGTCCGGCGCTGCTGGTGCCCGACGGCCGTCCAGGGGCGCCCGCGTGCTCCGCGGCCCCAGGGCTGGAGCATCCTCCACGGCCCTCGGGTCGCCCTCCCGGTCCTTGGGCCTCTGCTGCTGTCCTTTCGGACGTACCCGCGTCATCCTCCCACCCCACCCCCACCCCCACCCCCCGTGGCTCCGCACCTGAATGTCCCCCGGCCCCCCCCGGCACCTGGGCCTCTCCTGCTGTTTCGTGTCTTTTTGCTTCTGACCCCCAGCGGTTCCCCGGGACCTGCCCCGTGGCTCTGTCTGCACCGGTGCCCTCTCCTGTCACTGCATTTCTCCTCCTGGTCCTCACCCCGTGGCCCCGCTCTGTCCCGGGGCTGCCTGCTCGGGCTCCCGCCTTCCCCGGAGACCGAGCTGCTCCGGGTGGCCCGTGGGCCCTCACCCGTCCTGCGGCTCCCGCTGTGGTTCCCACGCCCGCGGGCAGCACTCCGCGCTCCCCCCGCGCTCCCGGTCCGCCCTGCCCGGCGGAGGCCTGGACGGCGGCAGGAAAGGCGCTCTGCCAGCTTCCTCGCCTGCCCGCCAGGAGGAGGCCCTGGGCCCTGGGCGCCGTCTCCTCCCCTCGGGCCGCAGTCCTCCTGCACCCATGCGAAGCTGCGGGGAGAAAGAAGCTGCCAGCTCCCCCAGGTGCGGGGCCTCTGAGCGCGCTTCCCCTTTCCCAGGCGAGGGCCCTGCTCAGCAGGCCCTGCAGGCCCTGAGCCAGCGGCTCCAGGTGCAGGAGAAGGAGATGGAGCTGGTGAAGGCCGCCCTGGCCGAAGCCCTGCGCCTGCTTCGGCTGCAGGCGCCCCCCCCCTCCTTGCAGGACCCGGGCCCGGCAGCTCCCACCAGGGCCAGGTATGCCTGTCGTCCCCCCTCTTCCTCCTTCCCGGGGCTCAGCGGGCATGGACTGATTCCCTGTCTCCTCGGCAGCCCTGCAGCCCCCCCAGGACTGCCACCCCCGCGCAGCCCCTCCTTGGTGAGCCGGGGCACCCAGACGGATTCGGAGGTGGGGATGGAGGCATCCCCAGGAACCCCTGGCCTGAGCAATGGGCCCGCGGCCCCTCAGGGGGGCAGTGAAGAGCCTAGTGGAACCCAGTCTGAAGGAGGGGGCAGCAGCAGCAGTGGCACTGGCTCCCCTGGGGGCGCTGGCTCCCCGGGGGGCACGGGCTCTCCGGGCATCCTCAGGCTTGTACAGCCCCCCCAGTGCACTGACACGTGAGTGTCCTGTGGCCGAGGCGGGGCGGGGGGTTAGGGGGGGTTGGCAGGGAGAGGACTGGGGAGCATGGTTAGAGCGGATGACCTTCACCTGCTCACTGCTCCTCTCAGGGCGCGGAGAAATTCCTCTTCATCGCCCTCAGAGCGGCCTCGACAGAAGCTCTCCCGGAAGGCAGCGTCCTCGGCCAACCTGTTATTGCGGTCAGGGAGCACAGAGAGGTGGGCGAGGCTCCCCAACCTGCCCCACCCCAGGCCCAGGCTCTTGACTTTCCTCGTCCCTCACTCGCTTCCCTGGGTGGGGTGGGGGGGGCCTCATTGCCCAACAGGAAGAAGGGAACCAGCACGCGTGGGGGCCGGCTGTGTTCTGGGCACTGTGCTAAGTCCTCGACCTCCTCCATCTCACTCAGTCCCACGGCATCCTTGGGGGGTAGGTGGTCTCATGCTGTTCACTGTCCAGGTGAGGAGGCGGGCTCAGAGAGGGTAAGTCATCTGTCTGGGGTCACACAGCTAGAGGCAGGGCTCCAACGCAACTCTCCCTGACTCTAGTCCCTTGCCCTTTCCTCCTCATCACTGTACACCTCTTGAGGTGCCAAGAGGCTTTTCCAGAAGCTTCCATGATTTTCATGGGTGACTCTTCTCAGAGTTTCAGCCCCTCCCCTTTCTCCAATTTACCAGACTCGACTGTTAGAGCAAAGGCGAGTCCCCGAGGTTGAGCGTAGCTGTCTCAGAGCGTGGACAGGCCTCGGGGCCGGGAGTGGTCATTCTAGCCCTGCCCTTGGTCGCCTTCCTTCTCTGCAGAGGTATCACCACCTCTTATCACCTGTGACGGTGATCTCTGGAATTCTGTTACTTTCCTCTGAGAGATAAGGGCTTTCTTGCTTACCTCCCAGAGCCCCGAAGGGCAGGCCTGGGGTACATTCTGGATTCATTTTTGTCCCATTTCTTGGATGGGGACGTGAAAAGCTCCATAGCCAGAGGCCTGATGGTCTGGAGCAGTGGTCGGCAAACTGCGGCTCGCGAGCCACACGCGGCTCTTTGGCCCCTTGAGTGGCTCTTTGACAAAATACCGACTTCTGCGCATGGGCCATGAAGTTTCCGTCGCACTGTACGTGCGTGCCCGCACGTGGTATTTTGTGGAAGAGCCACACTCAAGGAGCCAAAGAGCCGCATGTGGCTCGCGAGCCGCAGTTTGCCGACCACGGGTCTGGAGGAAAGGGCTCCTCCCTGTCACTCCGCATTGTGTCTTGCAAGCCTTGTGGCCTGGTGCCATGCGCTCGGCCCCCAGCCTCACGGGCTCGGGTCTGAGATGGAGCCGGAAGTCCCGCCTACTCTAGGGCCTGGGTGCCCGGATCGCAGGCCTTGACTGCGGGGGTGACTGTGGCCTCGAGTAGCCTCCCTTCTGTGCTCGGCCCCTTTGCACGTGTATCTCGGGACCTGACCCCAAACCCTATGCTTTTCTGTCTTCCCAACAGCCGAGGCGGGAAAGACCCCCTCTCCAGCCCTGGGGGCCCGGGATCTCGGAGGAACAACTACAATTTGGGTAAGTGCAGAAGCCTCTGGAAGAATCTGGATGAAAGAGTTAGGGTTTGGGCTAGAGCCCCAAGAGCTACTTTGGGGCGACCTGTGAGGTCTGGTGGGTAGAGTTCTGCTCTGGCTTTCCTGGAGGGGGGCTGCAGGGTGGTGGTTGACACCCCCCTTCTCTCTGTAGAAGGCATCTCAGTGAAGATGTTCCTTCGCGGCCGCCCAATTACCATGTACATCCCATCTGGCATCCGCAGCCTTGAGGAGCTGCCCAGCGGCCCGCCCCCGGAGACCCTCAGCCTTGACTGGGTGTATCCTGCCCCCTCCAGGCCCATGGGAACCACCTTTCCCATCTTGGGACCCCCACCCCCCCGTTTATGGTTTCCTCCTGGCTCTGCAGGGACGGGAACCCCCTGAATCCTCTCTTACCATCCTCTGCCAGTAGCACTGCCAGCCAGAAGCTCTGTTCTCCTTTCTTCCTCATCCTGCCCTTGGTCTGACCCTTTCCTTGACCGCGATGCCCACTCCAGTTACGGGTACAGGGGTCGTGACTCCCGCTCTAATCTGTTTGTGCTGCGTTCTGGGGAGGTGGTCTACTTTATCGCCTGTGTGGTGGTGCTGTACCGGCCTGGGGGAGGCCCAGGGGGTCCTGGAGGTGGCGGCCAGAGACATTACCGGGGCCACACGGACTGCGTTCGATGGTGAGGGGCCCGGGGCCCGGGGCCCGGGAGTGGGCAGCTCTAGGCATGGGGATGCTGGGCGTGGCAGACAGGGGGCCTGGGCGGGTGTGGAGGAGCAGGAGAGAGGCGTTGCCTTGCTGCTCGGCAAGCCTAGAGAGGCGGCCTGGGTGGCCTTGAGAGACCCACCCCCTTCCTTAGAGCATCTGCTCCCCCACGTAGCCTGGCCGTCCACCCTGATGGTGTTCGCGTCGCCTCAGGACAGACAGCTGGAGTGGATAAGGATGGGAAGGTAAGGCCAAACTCAAACCCAGGCGGGCAGGAGGAACCTCTCGCCCAGCTGTCCTCCCCCCCGCCTGACCCCTTCTCCCGCTCCAGCCCCTGCAGCCTGTGGTTCACGTGTGGGACTCGGAGACGCTGCTGAAGCTGCAGGAGATAGGACTGGGGGCCTTCGAGCGGGGCGTGGGGGCCCTGGCCTTTTCAGTGGTGGTGAGCTGGCCCGAAGCCTCCAGACCCCCATCTTTCTTCTCCGGGAACCCCCTTCTTTAACTTCATCAGGAAGTCTCAGACATCCTGGCCTGCCTGACCCTTGCCCAGCCGGTTCTCCTCCCCTCCCCACGTGTGATGGTGTGAGCTGCCTAATGACCGTGAACTCCCAGACCTCTGGTCCTCACTCAGCCCCTCCCGCCTGTCCCCACCCTCAGGACCAGGGGGCTTTTCTCTGCGTGGTGGACGATTCCAATGAGCACATGTTGTCCGTGTGGGACTGCGGCCGCGGCACGAAGCTGGCTGAGATCAAGGTGAGGGGCCGGGTGGCCTGCAGACACCGCCGGTTGGGGTTGGAGGTGGGAGTGGTGGGCCCCAAGAGTCCAGACTTACCCACCTATTACTTCCTTTCTGGCTGTCGCCTGGGCCCGCCTCCCAGCCTCCCAGCCTCTGAGAGGCTGAGCAGTGGGGACTGCAGAAGTTCTGGCCTCACAGGAGATCATGCCAGGCAGGCGGGTGACTAATCAGGAACAGTTGCTCTTCGGGGCCCAGGGTGTGGACGGAAGGGTGCCCCGGGGCTTCTGGATCCCTGCAGACGCACAGTCAGGATGCAGAGGAAGAGTCAATGGGATGAGGGTGCTGAGGGCTCGGGGTGGCTGAATCCAGTGTCTTCTCTTCAGAGCACAAATGACTCGGTCCTGGCTGTCGGCTTCAGCCCTCGTGATAGCAGCTGCATTGTCACCAGCGGGAAATCGCACGTGCACTTCTGGAACTGGAGTGGTGCAGCGGGGGTCCCTGGGAATGGGACCCTCACGCGGAAACAGGGTGTCTTTGGGGTGAGGTGTGGATGGGTGCAGGGCGGGGGAGGGCAGATGGAGATGGAAGTAGTGCTCGGAGGACTGGAGACCCCGGTGCTCCCCACCTCCCGGCTGCCCCGTGACCTTTGGTCTTTGCCCTCCCCTGTGGCCTCACCTCTCCCCTAGAAATACAAGAAACCCAAGTTTATCCCTTGTTTTGTGTTCCTCCCGGATGGAGACATCCTCACGGGGGACTCAGAGGGGAACATTCTCACCTGGGGGCGGAGCCTCTCAGATTCCAAGACTCCAGGCAGGGGCGGAGCCAAAGGTATGTGGCTGGGGTGGCATCTGGGAAGTCTAGCCCCCTAGAGGGTTTATGGGAACAGAGAACAGGGTTGCCCCTCCCATTTTTTATTTTTATTTTTTTACCGTGAGAGCTGATAGTTGTCTGGGGGACCGTGGAGAAAGGTACGGGCAGCATGGCAGAGAGTAAAGGGCTGGGGCTTTGGGGCCTGCCAGGTCCTGGGTTCAGATCCCAGTGTTGCCACTAATGGTCTGGCCTTTAAGAAGTGACTTCAATTCTTTGAGTCTCAGTTGTCCAGTCTGTAAACTGGGAAGAACGAGAGCCCGAGTCAGAGACGGTAACCAGCAGGCCTCAGGCAGCTGGGGTTACTGCTCTGTTGTGACTGCCTAGATTGTCCCTTCCCCACTTCCCTGCACCCCAAGAGCCTGACCTGCCCAGGACTGTGCCAACAGAGACCTATGGGATTGTGGCTCAGGCCCATGCTCATGAAGGTTCCATCTTCGCCCTGTGTCTCCGGCGGGACGGGACCGTGCTGAGTGGCGGCGGGCGGGACCGGCGGCTGGTACAGTGGGGGCCTGGTTTGGTGGCCCTCCAGGAAGCTGAGGTGAGGGCTGGGCTGGGTGGAGGGCGGGAGGGGGGAGAGGAATGGCCGGTGCCCCCTGACTTCCTGCCACCACTGCAGATTCCTGAACACTTCGGGGCTGTGCGGGCCATCGCGGAGCGGCTGGGCTCTGAGCTGCTGGTGGGAACCACCAAGAATGCGTTGCTGCGAGGAGATCTGGCCCAGGGCTTCTCCCCTGTGATCCAGGTTGGGGGGCCGAGGGCTGGGGGTGGTGGGGAGAGCTGCCGGGAGGGCGGGAGGGCAGAGGCGATACGCATGCTCTGCTGCAGGGCCACACGGACGAGCTCTGGGGGCTGTGCACACACCCCTTCCAGAACCGCTTCCTCACCTGCGGCCACGACAGGCAGCTCTGCCTGTGGGACGGGGAGGGCCACGCGCTGGCCTGGAGCATCGACCTCAAGGTAGAGCCCGGGTCCCCGGGTCCCCAGTGCCACCCCTGCCGTGACTCCTGTGGCCCCCACGCCTTCCTCAGTATCCCCTTTCCTTCTGCTCCCCGGAGGCAGCTGGTTTGTCCTGGTGTGGCTACTAAATGTTCCTTCTTCTGATCTGATGCCTCCTGTACCCGCTCCCCCACCCCGTCCCCCCATCCCTCCCCCCCCCCCCAGCAACTGACGGTTAATCTCCCACCCAGCTCTCAGTTCTGGTGGCTCAGCATTTTGAATATCACCTCGTTTCAGCTCTGCCCGCACACACCTGCCTGCGCTCCCGGCCCACCGCCCGTCCTTCCTGCCCCTCCTTGGAATGACAAGGCGTCTGTTGGGTCCCTCAGTAGAAAGGCGTCTTGAATTGACCTTTTTCTCCCCCCAGGAGACGGGCCTCTGTGCAGACTTCCACCCCAGTGGGGCGGTGGTGGCTGTGGGACTGAACACGGGGAGGTGAGAGGGACCCGGGGGGAAACAGGGGGTGTAGGGAGGGTTCCTGGCGATGGCGTGTGTGTGTGTGTGTGTGTGTGTGTGTGTGTGTGTGTGTGAAGCAGCGTGACCACTGGCTGCTCCAAGCCCCAACTGCACCTTCCTGTTCCTCGGTGCTTCTCCCTGCAGCCTGGGCCTCCTGTCTCCGGTGGCAACTGCCATCGCGCCCTCCCCCAACACCTTCCCCTCCAGCCGGGATGGAGGAGGTGGCAGCTCAGCAGAGGGAAGCTGCGGAGATGGGAGGGCAGAGGGGAGGCGAAGAGTGACGGGCCTACAGATTCCCCAAGGCCCTTGCAGTCCAGCCCTTTTCCTTTCTCCCAAGGCATCAGAAGCCCCTCAGCTCTTATCTGCCCGTGGCCCCTTCCCATTTCCCAGTGTAAGAATGCAGTGGGGCCCTGGCCGGCGCGGCTCAGTGGTTAGAGCATCACCTGTGCACCTAAGGGTCGTGGGTTCGATTCCTAGTCAAGGGCATGTACTTGGGCTGCAGGTTCGATCGCCGGCCCCGTCCTGTTTCGGTGCATTCAGGAGGAACCGATCGATGTGTCTCTCACATTGATGTTTCTCTCCCTCCCCACCCCCCTTCCCTTCCACTCTCTGAAAACCAATGGGAAAATATCCTCTGGTGAGGATTAAAAAGAAAAAAAAAGGGAAAAAAAGAACGCAGTAGGGCCTTTCTGCCTGCCTCACAGCTTTCCCCTGGGCGTCTCGGAGTCTCTCCGACGTGTCAGCGTCCTCACACCTGCTTCCCCACCCCTCCCTTCCAGGTGGCTGGTTTTGGATACGGAGACCAGAGAGATCGTGTCTGACGTCACCGATGGCAATGAGCAGCTCTCAGTGGTTCGGTACAGCCCAGGTGGGAGCCACCCCCGCCCCGGACCCAGACCCGTCCCTGGTCCTTCCCTGTCTGAGTGACTGTCTTTGTAGATGGGTTACACCTGGCCATTGGTTCGCATGACAACATGATCTACATCTATAGTGTTTCCAGTGATGGTGCCAAGTCCAGCCGCTTTGGCCGCTGTGTGGTGAGAAAGCTGGGGTGGCGGGTGGGGCATCGCCATAGCAGGGAAACTCCTCAAAGGGCCCAAGGCACTTAGGGGGGCTAGGGGACGGGAATGGGGGCTCCATTTTTAGTCTCTTGACCCTTGCTCCCAGGGTCACTCCAGCTTTATTACTCACCTTGACTGGTCCAAGGACGGGAACTTCATCATGTCCAATTCTGGGGACTATGAGATCCTTTACTGTGAGTGGCAATAGGGTGGGCATGGGGAGAGAGTCCTTGGGGTGGGCTCTGTGTGTGTGTGAAGGCTCCTGGTTGCGGGGGGTAGGTGAAGGATATGTGGGGGGCTCCAGGAGGAGGGGCTGTCAGATGGGGACGTGGAGATGGGGTTGGAGTCAGGATTATACACATAGGAGTAACTAATTTGGGGGAAAAAAACGCAGTTTTTTTTAAAAATATATTTTACTGATTTTTTACAGAGAGGAAGGGAGAGAGATAGAGAGTTAGAAACATCAATGAGAGAGAAACATCGATCAGCTGCCTCCTGCACACCCCACACTGGGGATGTGTCCGCAACCAAGGTACATGCCCTTGACCAGAATCGAACCTGGGACCCTTGAGTCCGCAGGCTGACGCTCTATCCACTGAGCCAAACCGGTTAGGGCAAACACGCAGTTTTATACCATCTTTTCCCCACAAGGATTTGAGGGAGTTGAAAAATATCCTAAGAAAAGGTTGTTTCGGACAAGTTCCTCAGGGCAGGTGTGGCGGGACTGCGGTGCCCAGGGAGGAGGAACTGGCAGAAGCCTTGGGAGCGCCCAGGCAGCACGGGGCTGGGTTTGCCGGGCCGAGGGCTGCTGCGGTGACCAGATCACATGCCCCGGCCTCCCGTGTCAGCCTTTCCAACCTGGCTTCCGAGCCGCTTCCCCTCTGCGGCCGGGTGAGGGCTGAGCGGGGTGGGCGCCCTCTCCCCAGGGAACGTGGGTGAAGGCTGCAAGCTGCTGAGGAATCGCTATGAGAGCCGGGACCGGGAGTGGGCCACCTACACCTGCGTGCTGGGCTTCCACGTCTACGGTGAGCAGGGGCGCAGGGTGGGGAGCGCGCCCCGGGCTGGGAATGCTGGGCGGTGTCCAGGGAGGCGGGGGGTGGCCAGGGTGCGTATGTGGGGGGGTGTCCAGCACCCGGCAGACCCAGCCCGGAGGCCCCCGCGCTCCTCGGCGCTCCCTGGGAAGGACTGCCTGGAACGTGGCCGGTGGGCGGAGGCGGCGCCGGGAGCACCGGCGCGGGGCAGCTCGGGGCTGTGGGCGGAGGCAGGAGGAGGCCGGGCTGAGCGGCCGCTGTGCTGCCAGGCGTGTGGCCAGACGGCTCGGATGGCACGGACATCAACTCGCTGTGCCGCTCCCACAACGAGCGCGTGGTGGCCGTGGCCGACGACTTCTGCAAAGTGCACCTCTTCCAGTACCCGTGCGCGCGCGCCAAGGTGAGGCGGGGCCCGGGGCGGGGGGCCGGCCCCGCGCGGCCTCGCAGCCCCCGCAACTCCACCTCCCGCCCCCCCCCGCCCGCAGGCGCCCAGCCTCGTGTACGGCGGCCACGGCAGCCACGTGACCAGCGTCCGGTTCACCCACGATGACTCGCACCTCATCTCGCTGGGCGGCAAGGACGCCAGCATCTTCCAGTGGCGAGTGCTGGGCGCCGGGGGCTCGGGGCCGGCGCCCGCCACGCCCTCGCGAACCCCCTCTCTGTCCCCGGCCTCCTCCCTTGACGTCTGACCGCCGCGGATCGGGACCCACGGGCCCTGCCGCTCGGCTCCGCCCCCGGGACTAGGGGCCGACCTCTTCCTCGACTCGGAGACATTCCCAATCGCGCATTCCCCTGGAGGGGGCGGCCAGCACCCCAGCACACACTGTACAGACCCGCTGGCCGAGCCGGGCCGCCCCAGCCTGGGCCCCGACTCCCGCTGCCTGCTGAGGGGCAATAAACCAAAAGCAAAGTCGCCTCCCAGTCCTTTTGTGGGGCTCGGCGGGGTGCCGCCGGGCCAGGAGCGGGTGGGGGTGCGGAGCCAGAGGAGCGCGAAGAGGGCGGCGAGCGAGCGCCACTCAGGCAAACGACAGGGAAAGCCGCTCGCAAATAACCCCGCGAAGCCCGGGGCGGCGGGCGGGGCGGCGGGCGTGGCCAGGAGAGGGTTAAGCCCGCTCCTCGCCCGCCCCCGGAGGCGGGACGGAGCCGCCACGGAAATACCCGAGCGCGGGCCGCGGCGGGCCGGAGGTAGCCGAGCGGCTTCCGGAAGTGGCCGAGCGCCGGGGTCTCGCTCTCCGACCCGAGCCGAGCGCCCGCCTTGTTCTCCCGTCCGCCGAAGGCGCTCGGGGAGGAGGCGAAGCCGAGGCCGCGGGCCCAACGTCTGCAGCGGCTCCGCGAGGGCCGGGGCCGAGCCGGCTCCGAGCCGCCGCAGCCGAGCTCGTTCCGGAAGAAGCCGAGCGACGGCCCGGGCCTCGGCGTCCGGCGTGAGCGGCGGTGGCGGCGGCGCGGCGCTGCGGGCGGAGATGAGCTGCGACGGCTGAGGCGGCGGCGGTGCCGGCTGCGCGTGCCCGACCGAGACTTCCGCGCGGCGCCAGCCCCGCGCCCGGCCTTCGCCTCGGGCCGAGCGTACCCCCCAGCCTCCCGGGCCCATTGTGCGGCCGGAGGCGGCGGCGGGAACGGCCATGGCGGCCAACATGTACCGGGTGGGGGGTGAGTACCGGGCAGGGGCTGCGGGGCCCCGGGTGGGAGCCGGGTCCCGAGAGGCTCGGCCCCGGCGGCGTGGTCCCGAGCGCGGACCGGAACCGGAACGGGGAGCGGGGTGCGGGGTCGGCCAGGAGGCCGGACCCGAGGCTCCCGGAGGCTCCCTGAGGCTGGGGCAGCAGCAGCCCGGCCGCGTCGGGGCCCCCCTGTCGGGGAGCGGGCTCGGGAAAGGGGTCCCGCGGGAGCTAACCAGCCGGGAGGGGCGCGGGGGGCCGGGGCGATCGCTGTGCCACTTGGGGGCCCTACGCTGGAGACGGGGGTGCAGCCCCATCGCTGAGTTGGGACTCTAGGCCAGCCCCCTGCTTCTTGCTAACTTAGGGCTCACTTTCGAAAGGTCGGATTCTGGAGCTAGGTGGTCGGGGTGGGGGCGCCCCTCATTTTCTCTTAGTCTCCCCACTTCCACTTTCCAGGGTCCTGTCTGCCAGGACCCTTACCTCCCGCTGTCCCTCCCCCCCGCCTGTCTCTGCCCCCCCCCGGCCCCCCTCCTCTGATCTCCTCCGCCCCCCCCCCCCCCCCCCCCGCAGATTACGTCTATTTTGAGAACTCCTCCAGCAATCCCTACCTGGTGAGGCGGATTGAGGAGCTCAACAAGGTGAGTGGAGCGGCGCCCCCTCCCCCTCCCCCTCCCCCTCCCCCCCCCCCCGGAGGTCTCTGCCTGCTGAGGTCTCTAACTTCAGTGGGAGAGAGAGCGAGCGGGCGGCCGTCCCCAGGACCCATTCATAGTCATTCATTCATTCGTGCGTCAGGAAGGGCTGCTGAGCTCCGTGGGAAAAGTACTTGACTCTGTCCCGGGGGCGGAGGAAAGGGGCTGGGAAGCCTGTCCTTAGACGTGCGCCCTTATTTATAATTTCTGGGGTTTGGTGCGTCCCTGAGAAACTGACTGTTGTTAGTCGTGCCTTTCCGCTTTTCACCGACCGGCTCCCCCGCCCTTCCCCCGCTTAGACTGCAAATGGGAACGTGGAGGCCAAGGTGGTGTGCCTCTTCCGGCGCAGGGACATCTCCAGCAGCCTCAACAGCCTGGCGGACAGCAATGCGCGTGAGTGTCTGTCTCCCCGCACCCCTTCCCCCCCCCCCGCCCCCCGCCGTCTGAGGCCCGGGCATGTCCTCGCAGGTGTCTCCCCTGGTAGCATGCCCAAGGCAGGGTGTGCGTTTGGGGGTGGGAAGGGCCTGGTCTGTGGAGGGAGGCCTGTCCTCACACGTTGGGGTTGGGAGCCGGGTAAGGAGAGCCAGACCGTGGCCGGTGTGGGAGTGTGTGTGTGAATGGAGTGTGTTAGAGGGGCGGTTTGTTTACTTACTTATTTGTTGTTTTGAGGTGGTTGGATGTACATGGGGGGTGAGGAGGAGGTCTGGAGGGGCAGGACTCTTCGGGGCATTTGGCTCTGTTGGGACGATGGCTGGTGACCAAGGTCAAGGTGCAGGGGAGGAGATGGTACTTAGAAGCCTGCGTGGTGGGGGAGCAGGCTGATTCCTGATCAGGACGTGGCGGGACAGGTGAAGGGACAGGATAGGAAGCACAGGGAGTTTTCCTGCACTTTTTCCTCTTTCTCGTCTCCTGTTTCTCCTTCACTCCATTTTACACCTTTTCCTTTTCCTCTCTATTCCTTCTCCTTATGCTCTCGTCTTCTTTCAAAAAAAAATACTCTCAACTTTCTTTATTTCTTTTTTCTTTCCTGCTTTGGCTTTCTTTCCCCTACTTGTTCCTCCTTCCCAAATGATTTTCCTTATTTCAGGCTGGTTTGGGCATGAAGGGGTTACAGGGGAGCTGGGCCTAACAAGGTCTCTGGCCTTCTGGGGTTTCCAGCTCCATCTGGCAGGGGCTGACCTTGGCCTTGTCCAATCAGAAGGGGTGTGGGGGGGTGTGGTCCCCTTTCCCTTAGCACAGGGTTTCCGGAGCTCACAGGCGAGGGGTGGAGCCTGTGGCACCCCCCACCTTCTCCCTGTGGTTCAGAACAATGCACCACTGCATGTGGGCCTGTGGCTCTTCTGCCCCCTCCCACTCTGGTTGGCACCCCGCCACGTTAACCCTTTCCACCAAGGTTTCGGGGCAAGTTGCAGCTCCTTGGGGAGGAAGGTGTTGGCACTGGTTGAGATACTGCCCTTGAAAGCCCCACAAACAAACTTAGCCAAGTAGAAAGCGAGGGGCGGTTAGGATTGCCTGTGATGTTTAAGAGCAGAATCTCCTGAAATCTGAAAAGAGGAAGTGTGCGACGGCACCTTAGGTGATGCTTTTTCATCGTACTCCGTTTCTGGCCCTCAGGCTGGGGTAGGAAGGAGGAGACAAGGTGACATTCTTGCCCGCCTGGTGGGGCCGATTCGGCTTTCTGGTTGGTGTCTGAGCACGGCACCGGGGTGGGATGTGTTTCTGTGCCATGGTTTGTCCTCAGCAGCCCTTTCCCAAGAGCATTAGCGATGGAGAGGTGGGGGAGAGCTGGTCTGGGGGGGGTGAGGAAGGCAGAAGCCTGGGGGGGGTGAGGAAGGCAGAAGCCTGGGGGGGGGGTGAGGAAGGCAGAAGCCTGGGGGGGGGTGAGGAAGGCAGAAGCCTGGGGGGGGGTGAGGAAGGCAGAAGCCTGGGGGGGGGTGAGGAAGGCAGAAGCCTGGGGGGGGGTGAGGAAGGCAGAAGCCTGGGGGGGGGGTGAGGAAGGCAGAAGCCTGGGGGGGGGGATGAGGAAGGCAGAAGCCGGGGGGGGGGGTGAGGAAGGCAGAAGCCTGGGGGGGGGGTGAGGAAGGCAGAAGCCTGGGGGGGGGTTGAGGAAGGCAGAAGCCTGGGGGCGGGGTGAGGAAGGCAGAAGCCTGGGGGGGGGTGAGGAAGGCAGAAGCCTGGGGGGGGTGAGGAAGGCAGAAGCCTGGGGGGGGGTGAGGAAGGCAGAAGCCTGGGGGGGGGGTGAGGAAACCCCCCGGGACGCATTGGTTTCCCCGGGCGAGGCTGTTCACGCTGGCCGCTTGCTGGGTTAGTTCTGACTTGGTTTCTTCCTCCTCCATCTCCCAGGGGAGTTTGAAGAGGAGTCAAAGCAGCCAGGGGTGTCGGAGCAGCAGCGACACCAACTGAAGCACCGGGAACTTTTTCTTTCTCGGCAGTTTGAGTCCTTGCCAGCCACCCACATCCGGTACGGGGCGGTCAGGCCCCTGGCCAGCACGCTCTTCGGGAGAGGAGAGGAGGGTGGTGAGCGGGACGCTTTGGGGTGAGGTGCTCACCCAGCCTCTTCTGACCTCTCTCCTGTAGTGGAAAATGCAGCGTGACCCTCTTGAACGAGACAGATATCTTGAGCCAGTATCTGGAAAAGGAGGTGAGAAAGAGGTGTTGGGAGAAGGGGGGGATTTCCCCAAGAGGCAAGAGGAAAGGAGGACTGAGGAGGCGCAGGCTGCCAGGCTGCGTGTGTTCGGGGACTCTGCGGGCACTGGCCCTGCCCTGAGGACTGCTGCCCTGCTCACCTCCCCCTCCTCCCCGCCAGGACTGCTTCTTCTACTCCCTGGTGTTTGACCCCGTGCAGAAGACGCTGCTTGCCGACCAGGGGGAGATCCGAGTTGGTTGCAAATTCCAAGCTGAGATCCCAGATCGCCTGGCCGAGGGTAAGCAGCAGGACAGACTGGCTGCTGGCTTAGCTGACATCAGAGCCTCTGAGTCGTGTGCTTGCGCTTGTGCAGGGCCGGTCTGCACGCTCAGTGCCGTCACCCTGACAGAATGTAGCCTCCGGAGCTGGAAGGGACAGTGGGCACAGTGGGCAGATAAGTGAGAGTCCAGGTGCCTGATGGAACCCATGGCACCTTAGCCTTCATCTCCTGCTGGGACCTGTCCGCCACCTCCCTTCTCTCTCCCTGATGATGCCTTGCCCTTTCCTCAGGGGAGTCTGATAACCGGAACCAGCAGAAGATGGAGATGAAGGTCTGGGACCCAGACAACCCTCTCACAGACCGGCAGATCGACCAGTTTCTCGTGGTGGCCCGGTGAGGGTGGGTGGATGGGGAAGAAGGACGGGGGAGGTGTGAACGCAGTTCTGCGCCCTCTTCTTACGGGTGGGCATCCTCGCTTTGGCCTGGGTGTGGTCCTTTTTCCTCATCTGGCTCAGTTCCCCAGCCCGCCTGCGCTTTCTTTCCCTCCTGACGCCTCGGTTTCCCTCGCAGAGCGGTGGGGACCTTCGCCAGAGCCCTAGATTGTAGCAGCTCCATCCGGCAGCCAAGCCTACACATGAGTGCAGCCGCTGCCTCTCGAGATATCACCCTGGTGAGCAGGCGCTGGTGGGTGGCGGGCAGGCTGGGCTTTGTGGACTGCGGAGCCTGGGACAGGAGAGGGCGGCTCTGAGCGAATGGGAGTGTTTAAAGGGCAGCAGGACAGCATGCTGAGGGGCTCGGGTCATCCACATTGTTTCTTACCTGCCCATAGTTCCATGCGATGGACACACTGCAGAGGAACGGCTATGACCTGGCCAAGGCCATGTCGACGCTGGTGCCCCAGGGGGGCCCAGTGCTGTGCCGGGACGAGATGGAGGAATGGTCCGCCTCCGAGGCCATGCTGTTTGAGGAGGCCCTGGAGAAGTACGGGAAGGATTTCAATGATATTCGCCAGGACTTTGTAAGTGGGTGGGGCTCAGGGAGGCGGAAGAGACGGCCGGTGAGGGACCAGGACCTGGGCCCAGCTGCGAGCTCACCCTTGTTCCCTCTGCCCTCCTTAGCTGCCCTGGAAGTCACTGGCCAGCATAGTCCAGTTTTATTACATGTGGAAAACCACAGACCGCTACATCCAGCAGGTACGACCAGGGCCAGGGGGCTGCGCCAGAGGCCTCCTGCTGAGATGCGCTCTGACCCGTCTCTGTCCTTCTTCCTGCAGAAGAGATTGAAGGCAGCGGAAGCAGACAGCAAACTGAAACAGGTCTACATCCCCACCTAGTGAGTGATGGCGGGGCCCGCGGCTCCCTCTCCTCCCCCCAGCTGTGCTGTCCTCGGCCATTAGGGCTGGGCAGGAGGCAGGGCCCGTTATTATAGAGACAAGGTGGAAACGGGTTGTTTTCCTTGAATTCTTTTCTTTTCTCCCCACTCCTGCCCCTGTTAGCACCAAACCAAACCCCAACCAGATCATCTCTGTGGGCTCAAAACCTGGCATGAACGGGGCAGGATTCCAGAAGGGCCTGACTTGCGAGAGCTGCCACAGTGAGTTCCAGGGAGGGCCAGGGATGCGGGGGGTGGGGAGAGGTCTGCTCTGACCCAAGAACCTGAGGGGCTCAAGTGGCAGCCCCCCCACCTCCCCCTGCTGACCTCCACCTCCTCTCTGCTCTTTCAGCCACACAGTCTGCTCAGTGGTACGCCTGGGGCCCGCCCAACATGCAGTGCCGCCTCTGTGCTTCCTGCTGGATCTACTGGAAGAAGTACGGGGGGCTGAAGACGCCGACCCAGCTTGAGGGGGCTGCTCGGGGCACAACAGTAAGGACTGACGGGGGCAGGAAGGGGACAGCAGTAGCATCTTGGTGTGAACTGAGGTGAAGGCCAGAATACTCAGCTCCATGTATGGCGATGGCTTGATGTGTTGGGGAGGGAGGAGCAAGGTGGTATAGGAGCCAGGAGGTCAGGACGGTGGTAGAGATCAGTCAGGACTAAATAGCTCTCTTCAGAGAATGGCAGAAAGGGAGCCTCAGTATCCATCTGTGTTTTTCTTTTTTCCTATGTCCTTCCAGGAGCCACACTCAAGGGGTCATTTGTCGAGACCTGAAGCCCAAAGTCTCTCCCCCTATACGACCAGCGCCAACCGGGCCAAGCTGCTGGCTAAGAACAGGCAAACATTCCTGCTCCAGACCACGAAGCTGACCCGTCTTGCCAGACGCATGTGCAGGGACCTGTTACAGCCGAGGAGGGCTGCTCGGCGACCCTATGCCCCTATCAATGCCAATGCCATCAAGGCAGAGTGTAAGCAGGAGTGCTGAGCTGGTGGCGGTTAGGGCTGCCCCGCCAGAGGCCAGTGTGTCTCTGGGTGTTCAGTGACAGTGGGGATAGTAGGCTCAGGGGTTTGTGAAGATTTAGACATGGCTCCTGCCCCAGAAAAGGCCTGAGTAGATAAGCCCCTTCACCTTTTTCTCCAGGCTCCATTCGACTCCCTAAGGCCGCCAAGACTCCATTGAAGATTCACCCTCTGGTGCGGCTGCCCCTAGCAACTATCGTCAAAGATCTGGGTATGTGATGGGGAACCAGACTGGGTACAGGGTGGGTATAGGATGGGGAACCAGTTAGGCTGGTGTTAGGCTCTCAGTCCTTTTACTGTCGAAACCTCCTCTCCCATGCAGGCCTTAGAGATTTGGTCTTAACAAACTGTACTCTTGTAGGTTAATAATATTTTCTCATGAGCTATCCATATGACCATACTGATTTGACAAGATCATACTCCTGTGTGACTTTTGAAATACTGGTTAAGTTTTTGGGGAGTCAAAAGCTATATGGGTGCCCTAGCCGGTGGACTGAAGGGTCCTGGGTTCAATTTCGGTCAGGGGCACATGCCTAGGCTGCAGGCTCGAACCCCAGTGGGGAGTGTGCAGGAGGCAGCCGATCAATGAGTCTCTCTCATTGAAGTTTCTATCTCTTTCTCCCTCTCCCTTCCTCTCTGAAATCAATAAAAATATACTTTAAGGAAAAGCTATCTGGGGAATTTTTTTACTGTGTGGGGGTCAGTACCCCTAACCCCACATTAAGGGTCAACTGTACTGGTAATTGCTTGTCAAACCCCTCCCCCACCACTACGCTTAGGGATGCCCAGGGAAACTGCATAGAGAAAAGGAAGTGTGAATGTTATTTTGTTTGTTTGTTTGTTTGTTTTTTTACCTTGAAGTGGCCCAGGCACCTCTGAAACCAAAAACACCTCGGGGTACCAAGACACCCATCAACAGAAACCAGCTGACCCAGAGCCGAGGCCTGGGGGGCATCATGGTGAAACGGGCCTATGAGGCTGTGAGTGACAGGCTGGCGTGGGCCACGCCGAGGGGGCGGGCTTTGGTTTATGACGGGGCTGAGAGAGAGGCCCCTCACTGTGCTGCCCACCCTTTTCCAGATGGCAGGGGTTCCCTTCTCTGCCAATGGAAGGCCCCTGGCTTCAGGGATTCGCTCAAGCTCCCAGCCAGCAGCCAAGCGTCAGAAACTAAACCCAGCGGATGCCCCCAATCCTGTGGTGTTTGTGGCCACAAAAGATACCAGGTAGGGAGCCCACCATGGGAGGGGGCTGAGATGTTGGCAACCCAGGTTGGTGGCATGGGAAATAGGAGTGTCTGAGCCTGGCCAGCAACAGGGAGCGTGGGTGCAGGCTCGGGGTGTCAGGCAGGAATGGCTGGAGGAATTGCCATGTGGAGTGTGGGGTTGCAGCGCTGGGGTCGTAGGCTTCTGGATTCCCCTCTCCTCTTCCTGGCCAGGGCCCTTCGGAAAGCTCTGACTCACCTGGAGATGCGGCGAGCTGCCCGCAGGCCCAACTTGCCCCTGAAGGTGAAGCCACCGCTGATGGCAGTGAGGCCCCCCGTCTCTCTGCCTGCACCCTCACATCCTGCCAGCACCAATGAGCCCATTGTCCTGGAGGACTGAACTTCTGGGGAAGGGAGGGGGGCTGGAAGCTAGAGGGTGGGTGCCCAGTTCACCCAAGTTCCCTTTTCTTGAGTGTCATAGGGAGGGAGGGAGGGAGGGAAGGAGGGAGCAAGTGTGTGTCCTTGGAGGGATTGGGCGCCCTCTGGTGTTACCACTTCAAGGCTGTCTCCTTCCCTTGCTCCTCCGTGCCTGGTGATGAAGGCGGACTGCAGGAATTGACCCGTGGTGGGAACCTGGCCTCTTTGGGGGGATAGGACCCACAGCTGTCTTGGACAGTTTTAGGGGGAGGGTTTTTTAATTTTTTAAAAATTTTGCCTCCCTTTGTGAAAGGGGACGGGGAGGGGAAGAGTAAACAGACGCCTGGTTGGGGGAGGGGGCGAGCACTGCCATGTCTGTTCTTTTTTTCTTTTTCCTAACGGGGGTTTCTCTTCCTGTCCGGTGTCCGGACTTTGCTAAACAGTTTGAGGCTCCTAAGCTGGCATCAAACCCAGCCCATGCTCACTCTTTCCTCCCCTCCCTTTGTCCCCTCCGCCTTTTGTACGCCAATTCTCAGAAATAAAGATCTTTTGTCCATTTTTTAAATGTCGATTCTGTAATTGGTTCTTACAGTAACAAATAAAAAGCTGTTTTCTTCAGCTCCTCCTGGCTCAGCTGTTCTCTGCCATGAGTGTGTGGGGGTGTGTGTCTTCAGTTGGAAAATAAAGGACGACAAGAAAGTACAGATGGGGCTTGCCCTGGGAGCAGCTCTGTGAGGTGCAGCCTGGGCAGGTGGCCCTCTTGTGGGGCCCAAACTGCTCCCCAGTTCCCTGTGGTGACCCAGGTTTATTCAAAGCAGTTGGGATGAGCTGGTTCTCTGGATGGGACTCCTCCACAGGATGGGTATGTGTGTGTGAAGATGCTTCTTTATTTCCTAATTCTTAACTCTCCTTTTCCTTTTCCTATGGAATTCTGGGAGTTGTTGGGAGGCCAGAGCGAGACAGGTAGCCAACTCGGGGGCGGTACTGCAAGATCTTACCACCTCGCTCCAGTCTATTTGCATAGTGCTGCTTCCTGGGTCCCCAAGGCGGCCTCAGCAGCTGCCTTCATGTCAGGGCCCACTCTAGTGCTCCTGCCCTTTAGAGTTGAGAGACCGAGGTCGCAAGGCCCAGTAGGCAAAGCGCCTGCCAACTGATGGGTGGTGCCATCTCCAAACTCGGCTGTGAGGTGACCCTGGGGCCAGGCCTCTCCAGCTAGGTAGCTCTGTGCTCTGGGCAGCCTTCAGAGTGATCTGTCCTCACGCAAACGAGGACTCCAAGTCCTTTCAGTGGGAACGGTCCAAAGGCGCTGTCATCGGTGAGGAGCTCCTTTCCAAGGGCTGGTGCAGCTGGCAGGACCCTGTAGTTCTGTGCAGGCTTCTGCCCGAAGTGCAGGTCGTGGGAGAGGCTCCTGCTAGGCTCTGTTTTTTTAATTTTTGTTTTTACTTTTTAAAAAATATATCTTTATTGATTTCAGAGAGTAAGGGAGAGAGAGGTAGAAACATCAATGATGAGAGAGAATCATTGATCGGCTGCCTCCTGTGCCCTTGACCAGAATCGAACCTGGGATCCTTCAGTCCGCAGGCCGACGCTCTATCCACTGAGCCAAACGGGCTGGTGGGGCCCAGTGGTTGAGCATCAACCTATGAACCAGTAGGTCCCGGTTGGATTCCCAGTCAAGGCACATATCTGGGTTGCGGGTTCGATCCCCAGTGTGGAGTGTACAGGAGGCAGTTGATAAATGATTCTCATTGATGTTTCTCTTCCCCTCCCTCTCTGAAATAAAAAAAGAAAAGAAATATAAAATTTGAGCCCTAGCTGGTTTGGCTCAGTGGATAGAGCATCAACCTGTGCACTGATGGGTCCCAGGTTAAAAAAAAATAAAATTTGAGTCCAGCCCTGACCCATGTGCTCAGAGGTTAGAGCACCAGGGTCATGGGTTTGATTCCCGGTCAAGGGCACGCCCAGTGGGGGCACGTGGGGAAGGCAGATGTCTCCCTCCCTCCCTCCCTCCCACTCTCTCGGAAAAACAATGGGAAAAATAACCTCAGGTGAGCAAAAACAAATTTGAATCCAGTTAGCCACCAGGAGCCCTTAGTAGGTGTCTTTCTCATGGTCTCCGCACCTTAGGGGAGAGATCAGACGTCTATCCTGTGCTCCTTGCACACTTCCTTTGGAGAGGGGCACAGCCTCAGCAGTTGTCACTTGCTTAAGGTTGCAGACCTTGAGGCTCTTTCCCGAGGCCACAGCTACGAGCTGACAACCACAGCAAGGGCGGCTTCGCCCATCGACAGTGCTCTAGCTCCTGCTCCCTGGGCCTGGGCCTCCCCAGCGCCGTCCCGCTCCTGTCCTGAGCTTCCACTTGTAGGTCAGGATGCACTGACCACTCACTAGACAAGTGGGGGGTGGGGGGGGAAGCGGCGCCTCCTCCTCCGATGCCGTTTACTCAGCTGCCACCAGAGAAGGTTCGGCCCATGCCTTGAGGTGGCTGTGGCTCGGGCCCCACATGAGTGCAGCCCACCTTTGCGGAAGCAAAGCCTTGCTCATCCATCTGGCTGTGGCCCTTCGGAGTCCGGAAGGGGACGGGGCGGGCGGAGCTGCTCACCCTCCGCGTTTGTTCTCCAGGGAAACCCAGGGCGGAGCATACAGCAGCGCGGGTCTCTACTGCCCCTCGCAGAAGAGCACAGCCTGCCCACCGCCCCCAGCTGGAAAACAGCGGCTGTCACCCGCGCCCGCCTTTGTGTCTGTCGTTATGATTATTCACGATTCTTTGGGCCAATCAGCACCGGAACAGCTCAGAGCACACCAATCGGCTTACGGCATGCAGATAAGGATCGTGGATGGGGCGGCTTTTCCAAAGCCTTAACACCCGCGGGAAACGGAACCCTGAGTCGAAGGGACCTGGTTTCCGGAGGTGTGCGCCTACACGGTTTGCCGCCTTACGTCACTTCCGATCGGGCTGGCGGAAGTTGCTTTCCAGCGCATTGCGATTTGGAAGCGCGAGCTCCGCTGGTGGCGGAAGTGGTTGCAGTCGGTCGGTACCGGGTAGTCGCGATGGCGGCGGTGGGTTCGGATGTCGAGTCGCTGCCGCGTGGCGCTTTCCGCTGCCGCCTCTGCCACGTCACCACAGCCAACCGTAAGCGGTGGCTAGTGAGGAGGGGTGGTTGTGGGCTCTCGTCTTTGGGTCCTGGCGAAAGTTAGGGTAACAGGTCATCCTTGCCAAGCGGCGATAGGTAGTGTCGCCCACCTCCGTCTTCCCTCCGTCCGGCCCAAGGACTTAGAGTGGGGGAAGCCCCACCACCTTACAGCCTCCTTCCCGCCATCCGAAACCTCCCATTGTACCCCCTCTTTGACCGCCACTTGTTGGACATCCACTGTGCGCCTGGGGTTCCCGCTGGGCTCTGCAGGGGTGCGGGGGGGTGCGGGGGGAGGGAATGCGGGAGCACGCCACCTAGAGGTGGAGGCCATTCCGTGCTCTGCAGCCGTGTGCGGAGCGGCGGGGCCAGGGAAGGTAGGAATGGAGCCAGGGAAGCCAGGAATGGAGCCAGGGAAGCCCTGCAGAGGCAAGGAAGGGCGAGTAGCATGGCCGGCAGGTGGGATTCTAAAAGTTGGCAAGGTCCTGTATGACAGCACAGGCGCTCCATGAAACCTCGGGTTTGACCTTTGAAGTCAGAATCACGATATTCCCTAACAGGACCTCCCAGTCTTTTTTTTTCCTTTCTTTCTTTGTGAATGGCACCGCTGCTACGTCCCACTAGGGCCAGCCGGAAACCCAGTCTTCCCTGGCCCCATCCATACAGTGATGACATCGAGCAGCTGACTCAAAATGTAATAAACATAATGGCAGCTAAACTTTTCCTTCGTGCGCCGCGTGCCAGACTCTCTGCCAAGTGCCGTGTGAACAGTTCCTGTCGGTTATGTGCTGTTGTTACCTCGGTTTTATATCTGAGGAAGCTGATGCACAAAGAGAGTTAGTTGCCCAAGATCTCGGCTTGATTGAGCTGGGATTTGAACTTGGACAGTGTGGCTTCCTATCTTGGCATTTGTAATCTTTATACCATACTCAGAGATGACCCATGGGAAATAGTCTAGGGCAGCGGTTCTCAACCTTCCTCATGCCGCGACCCTTTAATACAGTTCCTCATGTTGTGGTGACCCCCAACCATAAAATTATTTTCATTGCTACTTCATAACTGAATTTTGCTACTGTTAGGGATCGTAATGTAAATATCTGATATGCTATATGTGTTTCCTGATGGTCGCGACCCACAGGTTGAGAACTGCTGGTCTAGGGTCTTGGTATATTTCGTTCTTCTATGTATTATTTGCACAAGTTAGCTGTGTTTTTTTTCTCTTACAATTTGCAGGTGTTGCTCTTCGTAGCACTTACAGATGGTTTCAGACAGCGGTCGCCAACCTTTCGGACCTCACCGACCACCAGTGGTCCGTGGACCACCGGTTGGTGACCGCTGGTTTAAGAAATACTTGTAGCCCTAACCGGTTTGGCTCAGTGGATAGATAGAGTGTCGGCCTGCAGACTCAAGGGTCCCAGGTTCGATTCCGGTCAAGGGCATGTACCTTGGTTGCGGGCACATCCCCAGTAGGGGATGTGCAAGAGGCAGCTGATCGATGTTTCTCTCTCATCGATGTTTCTAACTTTCTATCCTTCTCCCTTCCTCTCTGTAAAAAATCAACAAAATATATTTTTTTTAAAAAAGAAATACTTGTAGTGTAGTCAGTTCTGGGAACCGCTTGAAATGCACTATATGTAAAGACGGACAAAAGAGGAAGGCAGAGGGAGCCAGGAGTTCGTTTATTCAAAGTTCACGCTTTCTATGGCTTGGAAGGGTCAGTAGGATTTAGGGGGGCGGGTAACAGGCACCCTGAGGAGCGAGTTTGGAAGTTTTTGTTTCGTGTTTGTCTTTGCAGGACCCAGCCTGGATGCCCACTTGGGAGGCCGGAAGCACCGGCATCTGGTAGAACTACGAGCTGCCCGAAAGGCTCAGGGACTTCGAAGTGTGTTTGTCAGTGGCTTCCCCCGGGATGTGGATTCTACTCAGCTTTCTGAGTACTTCCAGGCGTTTGGACCTGTGGCCAGTGTCGTCATGGATAAGGACAAGGTAGAATGAATGCGTCTGGGGGTAAATGAGGAGTCAGGTGTTCCACGCAGCAAAAGAGATGAGAGGAACCAGGCGTCCGTTTTGGCCAGCTCCTAACGCGGCTTGCCCATGGACTGGGTCAGCTTTGTGAATAACACCCAACGTGAACTTTCTCAGTTCACCGGGTTAGTCATGGGGTACTTGTTGGTTGTTTACTTGTTCGGCCAGTCTCTTACTTGCCAATTACCATTAACTGCTGACTGCACTAGGCGCTGCTTGGAGCCGAATTTTTAAAAAATGGTTCATTTTGACACATGTCCCCAGTTTCCCCCACCCCCTTGCCCAGTGAACATCATTGAACTCAGCCACAAGATAGCAACACGACTATCCTATTGCCCTCATGCTTAGATGGTAAGTTAGAGGCAGGGCTTATGATTTTATCTCGCACAGTGTTCATTGCGTGGATTCTTCATCTACGTTAAATGACTCTAATCACAGCAGGAAGGTGAGGGGATGGGTCCAATATAACCAGTGAAATCACGTCATTGGGAAGAGTGGGGCAATGGGATAGGTAAAGTGAGACTTTCAGAGGCCAACTGGGGTGAGTAACATGTGTGGGATCCAAGTGAAGGAGAGACTTGCTTGTCCAAATGTTTCCCGTTGCTCCAGAAACAGCAAGCAGACATTCCCAGTTCACAGGGTGCTCCCCGTTTAACCTTCCGTGCCCCCTCTCAGACCACGCGTTTGGGTTCTTGGTTGCGGACCCGTCATCCCTGCCCCTGTTGTGATTTCCCAGGGAGTGTTTGCCATCGTGGAGATGGGGGACGTGGGCTCCCGGGAGGCTGTTCTGTCCCAGCCCCAGCACAGCCTGGGGGGACAGCGCCTGCGCGTCCGGCCACGGGAACAGAAAGAATTCCAGAGGCCGGCCTCCAAATCTCCCAAAGGAGCGGCCCCCGACAGTCACCAGCTGGCCACAGCCCTGGCCGAGGCCCCGGACGTGGGGGCGCAGATGGTGAAGCTCGTGGGGCTGCGGGAGTTGTCCCAGGCCGAGCGGCAGCTTCGGAGCCTCGTGGTGGCGCTGATCCAAGAGGTCTTCACAGAGTTCTTCCCCGGTGAGCGCCTCCCGCCCGAGCCCATGCTGTCCCCCCGCCTGCTTCCCCGGTGCCCCCTCCGCTGGCCGTGTGTGCTCGGTGGCTCTTTCATCTTTGTGCTTCCACGCTTAGCCCCCCAATGTCTCCTGACCTTGTTCTCTGCTCCGCACCCAGGCTGTGTGGTCCACCCTTTTGGCTCTTCCATAAACAGCTTTGACGTCCATGACTGTGATCTTGACCTCTTCCTGGATCTGGGTGACTTGGAAGAGCCCCCGGTGAGTGACCAGGGTGGTCGTCAGTGGGAATGGCTATGTGACGGGGCAAGCAGGTCACCTCTCAGGCCTTAGTTCCTCATCTGTTAAGAGGGGATCATAGGAGCTGCCTGAAAGATATTGTACTTCGAGAAATGTGAATGTGGATGTGGATTGATATGCAAATGAACTGACATGAGATAGATGGCATTTGTAACAGGAAAAAGCCCAGATTTCAAAATGGCATGTATATCTTATTTTGGCTGGAAAAATATATATATATAATAGGACATATAATGAGGTCATTTTGGGGTTATGTTTTTTGCTTCTCTGTGTTTTTTACTATCTGAGGTACAGGTTCTGCTTTTGGAATAGGAAAGGGTTATTACATTTTTCAGAGTTTTATGTTCACAGCAAAATTAAGCAGAAAGTATAAAGTTCCCATCTACCTCCAGCCCCTCAAAAAGGGTTACTTTTAAAAGAAAATTTCCTTTATCATCGTCTCTACACACGTACACTGTATTTTCTGAATCATTTGAGAGCAGGTTGCACACCACGCCTTTACCCCTTCCTGTTCCAGCGTGCACCACCTCGGAACCGAGGGGCTCTAGCGTGTGCAGAACACAGTGCCGTTAGCACGTTGAGGGAATGTTACGCTGAGCAGGTGTAAAGCTCGGCAGGGCTTTCATGGGCAGTACACACTCCCGTCTGGTCAGCCGCCCTCACAATGGACGCTTGCGTTGTCGCTTTAGTCTTCTTTCCCCTGGAACAGTTTCTCTGCCTTTTTTGACAATGACATTTCTGTAGGCTAGAGACCATTGTTTTATGTCATTGAAAGGTTATTTTTAATGAAAAGAAAAGTATTGTGAAGATTAAATGAGTTATAGGTATAAAGTCCTTGGAATAGGGCCTGGCACATAATAAGCAGTAAGTCATAGTTTGTTTTGGGGACCGAATGGTCCTTGATTAGGGGACAGCAGGAGAGGAATTCACTCAGCTCATTCCCATCCACAGCCGGTCCCAAAGGCTCCGGAGTCTCCGTCGTTGGACTCGGCCCTCGCATCCCCGCTGGATCCTCAAGCCCTGGCCTGCACCCCAGCATCCTCTTCAGACTCGCAGCCCCCAGCTTCTCCCCAAGACTCAGAAGCCCTGGACTTTGAAATCCCTTCCTCCTCTGTGGCACCTCCGACTCCGGACTCGGCTTTGGCCTCCGAGACCCTGGCCTCTCCCCAGTCCCTGCCTCCAGCCTCACCGCTGCAGGAGGACCGGGGAGAGGGGGAGCTGGGGAAGGCTCTGGAGCTGGCAGAGGCCCCGAAGGGGGAGAAGACCGAGCAGGGAGCCATGCTGGAGCTGGTGGGGTCCATTCTTCGGGGCTGTGTTCCTGGAGTGTACCGAGTCCAAACTGTGCCCTCTGCCCGGCGCCCCGTGGTCAAGTTCTGCCATCGGCCTTCAGGTCTCCACGGGGACGTCTCCCTCAGTAACCGGTACCTGTTTCGGGGGTGATTGGGGAGGGGCGGCTGAGGAGGAAGCCTGGTGTGGGGCGCTCCTGCATCTGCTGGCCTCGAGGTTGTCCTGTTGGGTCCCGTCCTTCCTGCCACGCACCTCCTGTGGCTGCCATTCCGTGTCCATGAAGCGGGGGTTTGGAAATGCTATTTTGAAGGGATTTAGATAGTTTCATGGTTGAATCGATTTGGGAAATGCTAAGTTAAACACAAATAGGTTTCTCCCTTCCCTCCCTTTCCCCACTTCCTCTTTCTCTCTTCCTCCTTCCCTTTTCTTCCTTTCCTCCCTCCCTCCTGTCTTCGTTGCTCTGCACACGAAGGCTCTGAGCAGCCTTACAGTGATCTGCTCCGTGGATGTCCGACAGGCATAGAGGACGGGTAGCATGCGGCCTGCTCTGCACAGCCTCTCAGAAGGCCAGTGTGTCAGCAGACACTGTGGGAACCCTCTCCTGGCCTATTCCCGGCTCCCCTTACCAAGTCTGGAATAAGATCTGGGGGAGATGCCTTCAGAGGGTTCCTGCGCCCTAACATCCTTGTCTGCTCTTTGTTCCAGGCTGGCCCTGCATAACTCCCGCTTCCTGAGTCTCTGCTCCGAGCTGGATGAGCGGGTGCGGCCCCTGGTGTACACCCTCCGCTGCTGGGCTCAGGGTCGAGGGCTGACAGGTGAGAGTTGGACGGCCCAGGGGCTGAGTTGGTGTTGGGGCAAAGGAGGGAGGCAGATACAGAAACCAGGGTTGAGAAAACCCGCCTGGGAGGGCACCGGAAGCACCTCTAATCTCATGAATCATCATTTCCCCAGGGAGTGGCCCCCTTCTCAATAACTACGCCCTGACCTTGCTCGTGATCTATTTCCTTCAGACCAGGGACCCTCCTGTGTTGCCCACTGTGTCCCAGCTCACCCAGAAAGCAGGTACGCAGCCGGCCTCCACCCTCTCTCGTTAGCGTCATCTCACCTGCTCTTTATCTCATGTAGACACCCTGAGCTCCAAGGGGACTGAGAGCTCCCTTGTCACCACTCTCTCCAACGCCCCCCCCCCCCCGTCTTCCAGCTTCCAGGCTGACCCCCCCTTTTCTCCTCTCCCAGGTGAGGGTGAGCAGGTGGCGGTGGACGGCTGGGACTGTAGTTTCCCCAGAGATGCCTCGAGACTGGAGCCCAGCGCCAACAAGGAGCCCCTGAGTGAGTGTGGGGACCAGGAGGAGATGTTAATGGCGGCAGGTGGCATCCACCCACAGTTCCTGGGGCCGCATGGCCCTCACAGCGCCTAGGGTCAGCTAGTGTTACTGCCGCTCACAGCTGAAGAAGTCGGGTCCTGGATTAAAGGGGGGCTGCACTGCTGCCAGGGGAAGGAGCAGCATCTGGGGAGGGGAGGACGCTGCTAGGGGCACAGCGTGCGAGCTTGGCCTCTTGCTTGCAGGGCTCAGAGAGGCCTGGCTGCTGGCACTGGTGAGCTCCTTGAAGGGGGAAAGCAAGTCCTGCTAAGTGAATGGCTCTGGTTCAGGGCCTGTCTCGGTTCTGGCCTCTGAGTCACCCCCCTTCCCTGGTCTTCCTCCTCCTCCAGGTTCCCTGCTGGCCCAGTTCTTCTCCTGTGTGTCTTGCTGGGATCTTCGTGGCTCACTGCTGTCCCTTCGGGAGGGTCAGGCACTGCCTGTGGCGGGGGACCTGCCCTCCAACCGCTGGGAAGGCCTGCGTCTCGGCCCCATGAATCTCCAGGACCCCTTTGACCTGAGTCACAATGTGGCAGCCAACGTAACCAGCAGGGTAGCCGGGCGGCTACAGAACTGCTGCCGCGCGGCAGCCAGTTACTGCCGAAGCCTCCAGTACCAGCACCGTTCTTCCCGGGGTCGGGACTGGGGGCTGCTCCCCCTTCTGCAGCCCAGCTCCCCTAGCGCCCTGCTGTCTGCAACCCCCATCCCCTTCCCTCCTGCTCCCTTCACCCAGCTCACTGCTGCCCTGGCCCAGGTGTTAAGGGAAGCATTGGGGTGCCGGCTGGAACAGGGAACCAAGAGACTGCGGCCAGAGGGAGGTGGGACTGGGGGTTCTCCCCGGGAAGGGTCACGCAAGAGACTGAAAATAGTCAGACAGAAAAACAGCCCCGAGGACGGGGAGCAGGAGCCGCAGGCGTGTGCAGGGGGCCCGAGCGGAGAAGGGTTGGAAGAAATGGTTACAGAGGTTGGAGAAGCTACACAAGACTGGGCCCTGCAGAGCCCTGGGCAGCCAGCGGCGCCTCCCCTGCCAACTGCAAAGCTGCTGGCCCCTGGAGAAGAGCAGCAGCCAGGCCATGCAGGACCTCAGGCCACCGAAGAAGGGGCCCAGGTTGAGACGAGGAAGGGGGCGTCGCTCTCTCCAGTGAGCTGGCGCTGTGCCTTGTGGCACCGAGTGTGGCAGGGGCGGCGGCGGGCCCGGAGATGCCTGCAGCAGCAGACCAAGGCAGGCACCGCGGGCGGGGCGGGCACGGGGGTGGAGTGGCTGGCGACGGAGGCTCGCGTGACCCAGGAGCTGAGAGCACTGGGCAGTGCCGAGCAGAGGCCGGAGGCTGAGCCGCTCCTGACCTTCGTGGTGTCTGCCTCCCAGGCCGACCAGGCGCTCACTGTGACCCCACTGCAGGATTCCCAAGGCCTGTTCCCTGATCTCCATCATTTCTTACAGGTTTTCCTCCCTCAAGCCCTTCGCAATCTCCTTAAGTGAAGCCTGGCACCTGAAAGGGCAATAAAGCTGCTGGTTTAATACCTGCTACAGCTTCTGGAATTCCCACCTGGTGACGGCCCTCCTTCCGCGCCCCAGCCTTATCGCAGCCTTCTGAGGCCTGGCCGCCCTGCCAGCCTCTGTCACACTTGGAGGGAGTGGCTGGGACCCTTTGGTGCCTGCAGCCTCTCAGCAGAGCTCTGGGTGCTGGGGTGCGGGTGCGGGTACTGCACAGTGCCTGTGAGAACACCCGACTGCCTGACCTTCAGGCCTGGACATGGGTAAAGGGCAGCCCATCAGTTTGTCTTAAACTGTCCACTCCTGGGTGACAGGAGGTGGGCACGAAAGGGCTGCTCTCCCTTGGCCCCTCCCCTGCTTCTGCAGAGATAGCATCCCGGAGCTGCAAGGCAGTCCAATGAGAGAAAACCAATTTAAGTTTCAGACGGTTATCCACTAGACAGTGGTTCTCAACCTGTGAGTCGCGACCCCTTTGGGGTCGCCTAAGACCATCGGAAAACACATGTATAATTACATACAGTTTTTGTGATTAATCACTATGCTTTTATTATGTTCAATTTGTAACAATGAAAATCCATCCTGCATATCAGATATTTACATTACAATTCATAACAGTAACAAAATTACAGTTATGAAGTAGCCACGAAAATAATTTTATGGTTGGGGGTCACCACAACATGAGGAAGTGTATGAAAGGGTCGCGGCATTAGGAAGGTTGAGAACCGCTGCTCTAGTCAAGCAACAAGCCCCGCCTGCCAGGTGTGGCTGGTGGGTGGGCTTCCTCGGCCGCAGTGGATCCGGTCCGGGCAAATGCCGGGTTGCGGCTGGGTCCCCAGTGGGGAGTGAGCAGCAGGCAGCCGATGGATGGTTCGCCTTCAGCAATGATGTGTCCCTCTCTCCCTCTCCCTTCCTCTCTGAAATGGAAATTTATCTTAAAACAACACAGCAGAGCGGTTATGGAATCTGGCCCACCGCCACTTGCAGGCGGAGTTTCCGCTCCTGTCACACCAACACGTTGGGGGCTTGGCAGAGCCTCCCATCAGGTCACTGTCACCCCGCGGCACCCGGGGCGGGGAGCTGTGCCACGCAGCCGCCCGGGCAGCCGCCGCCGGCTGGTGCCCGGTTCCCTCCGCGCCTTCTCCCTCCACGTCGGGACTCCCATTGGCCAGGCCTGAGGGGCGGGCCCGTCAAGCAACTCACTGCGCAGGCGCGAGCTCCTCTGCGCAGACCCGCAGGCCCCACCCCTTTTTCCAATTTCGCGGCCGCGGTCCACACAACTGTCGTGCGTGTGCCTTCTATGCCGTCCTCGCTTTCCGGCCGCTGTTTCCCCGCGGCTCTCCGCCCCCCCCCGCCCCCCCGACGGCTTACTTTGCGGCAGCACTGAGAGCCCCACCCCCTTTCTCTGCGGAATCACCATGGCGGCCGGGGTAAGTTTGCCGGCTCTGGCCGTCCGGGTCACCCTATCCGGCGCCATCCTCTGCCCGGTTGCGACCCGCTGGCGTCAGAGGAGTTCTGGAGCCGAGCGGGGGGCGGGTCCGGGGCCCGGAGGCCGTGCTGTTGGGGACCCGGGCCTCCAGGCCCCGGGCAGAAACTGATGCTGAGGCTGTGGGAGGCCGAGGAGTTGGAATGGCCTGGGTTCGAGGCGGAAGGAGATGCCGGGTCCGGGCCGCCTGGGGCCGGAGAAAGGGGCTCAGGTTCACTCCTTGAGGCGTGGGATCCGGGCAGGTGGACGGAACTTTTGCGACCGTTTGGTGGGGCGATAGCAGGGACAGGGTGAAGCGGGGCGTCTTTGTGGGCATGTACTTGGGCACGGTCAGGGCTCGCCCACCAGGGAGGTTCGGGAGCCGAGAGACCCCGACGTGGGTCCGATCAGTCGGACCTCGCCGGCCAGGTTACTGGACGGAGAGGGGCCACACCAGGCAGCTCATGCGGACGGCACCGGAGCGACGGCCCGCGGGTCGCATGCGCGCCAGGGGGAGGCAGGCTCCTTACAGGGAGGCTGGGTTGATGGGGGAAGAGAAGACCCACTCGGGATCCGCGTGGCGGCTCGGGTGGGACTCGGTCGGGGCGTGTGCCCCCGGCAGGGGCGGTGCTTTTGAAGTGAGCGGCCCCGCAGTCGCGCCGGCCGGCCTGGCAGCATCAATGAATGAAGCGGGCTCCGCGGGGCGGGCGGGGTGCGTTCGTCCGCAGGCGGAGGCCGCGGCAGCTTCGGGCTGTGGGTTCCGTGCCGCTGCGGTGTCCTCGGGGAAGGTCAGCGCTGTCAGCAGCTTTATTTAGCCGTCGGTGTGTCTGTCCTCTGCTCGGATTACACAAGGCCCCGAGCTGCAGAACTCGGGTTACCCGCCGAGGGAAAGCGGGAGTGAGTGGGGCAGACGGCGACGATTCCGGGGAGTCGTCCCGGGAGGTGACGGGTAGGACCGGGACCCCTGGCCTCGCGCTGACGCCCGGTCCCCTCTTCCTTGCACAGACCCTGTACACATACCCCGAAAACTGGAGGGCCTTCAAGGCCCTCATCGCCGCGCAGTACAGCGGGGCTCAGGTCCGCGTACTCTCCGCACCGCCCCACTTCCACTTCGGCCAGACCAACCGCACCCCCGAATTTCTCCGCAAGTTTCCGGCAGGCAAGGTGAGAAGGGGCGCGGGAGAGGGTCTTTGGTCCTGAGAACCCAAGTGGCTGTAAGATTCTATTACTTTGCAGGTAGCCTCCATCTTTAAAGAGATTTCAGACCCCCCCCCCCCCCCCTGTATTTTAGTGATTTTTTAAAAACTTTTATTTTGAGCTCCGCTGGTGTGGCTCAGTGGTGGAGTGCGGGCCTGTGAGCCAGGAGGTCACGGTTAGATTCCCAGTCGGGACGCAGGCCCAAGTTGTGGGCTCGATCCCCAGTAGTGGATGTGCAGTGATTCTCACCCATGTTTCTCCCTCTCTCTCCCTCTCCCTCTCTGAAATCAATAAAAAATGTATTTTTAAAAAATCCTTTTATTTTGAGATAATTTCAGATTCCTGTGTAGTTAAAAGTAAAGTCAATTGTAATTGAAAAATTTTTAAATGATTAATAATAAAGAGCTGTTCAGTGACATTTAATAGTTTGCGGGCTTACTTTGGAAGAGAGAATGACTTTTGACTGTTTTCATTGCAAACTGTCAAGTATCTCCTGTGAGCAGGATTCTTCCCCACGGGGGCTGGCAGAGCGGGCTGAGGAGCCATACTCAGTGGGGGGAGCGCCTGGTGCTCTCACTGTTACAGAGATGTAAGACGTGGCTTCTTACCTTTTACTCATCTGATTGAGGGATTTTCTCCAAATAGCTGATAATACCTAAGTATTTTGGGTTTTCTGATGTGACCTCAGACTGTAAGGGATACCAAGTTATTCAAATACTTTTGGTTCTTGAGTTTTAGATAATATCAGGAGTTTGGTTAGCAAGGGTTGTCAGCCTTATATAAACACGTTCACCCAGAACAGTTTAGTTCCTGGGATTGGCTAGTAAGAAATGACTGTTTCGTTTGGGGGGCCGACGCTCTAACCACTGAGCACCCGGCCAGTGTTTCACTTATCTTTTGACTGCTGTCTGCAGGTTCCAGCATTTGAAGGTGATGATGGATTCTGTGTGTTCGAGAGCAATGCCATTGCCTACTACGGTAACTTGCAGTTGGGTGGTGGATGGGAGGGTCAAGCGAGGGGTGTAGGAGAGGGTGCGGGTGAGCTGGAGTGGAGGAGAGGACTGTTCGGGCACTGGCCTGGTGTTGGTGGACCCCCGGGTTCTGACTTTGTGTCCCGCCTCTGCAGTGAGCAATGAGGACCTGCGGGGAAGTAGTCCAGAAGCAGCAGCCCAGGTGGTGCAGTGGGTGAGCTTTGCTGATAGCGACATAGTGCCCCCGGCCAGTACCTGGGTGTTCCCCACCTTGGGCATCATGCACTACAACAAGCAGGTAAGTCTTGGAACTTGGAAGAAGCCAAAGGCGGGATGGAGTCAGCTCCAGAGGGTCAGGCAGTGAGGAATAAAGGGGGTTGAGAAAGGGGGGGGAATGCCAAGAGTGTAACAGGCCCTAATCTTCGGGCTGTGAGTCTGAGCCCTGGGCTGTTGGTGGGTGGTGTCTGAGCTCTTTGTCAGACCCATGGAGGTGGTCAGAGAAGGGGTTTCTTCTGAAGGAAGGTTAAACCCAATGACGGGAGTGGTTAGACCAGATGACTGCTAAGGTTCCTTCTCACGTGCAAAGACGTGACACAGCTGTGACCAGGACAGTGGGAAACGCAGCCAAAAGGAAAAGAAAGGAAAGGAGAGGAAGGACATGAGCCAGCCTGCGCCGTGAACAAATGTAACATTGCGCTTCGCATGTGACATGTTTGGGCTAATCCTAGCCCAGGGGTGGGCAAACTTTGACTCGAGGCCCACAATGGGTTCTTAAACTGGACCGGAGGGCCGGAACAAAAGCATGGATGGAGTGTTTGTGTGAACTAATATAAATTCAAAGTAAACATCATTACATAAAAGGGTACGGTCTTTGGGCCGGATCCGGCCCGCGGGCGTAGTTTGCCCACGGCTGTCCTAGACTCTGACCCATTGAGAGGGGGGATGAGTAAGTGAAGGCCGCCTTAGTTCAGTTATTGGGGAAGGGATTGCTAGTCACTGGTAAGTTTCCTCACTGGATCAACAGGCCACAGAGACCGCCAAGGAGGACGTGAGGCGAATTCTGGGGCTGCTGGACGCCCACTTGAAGACCAGGACCTTTCTGGTGGGCGAGCGCGTGACGCTGGCTGACATCACCGTTGTGTGCACCCTGTTGTGGCTCTACAAGCAGGTGCGTGTACAGCGAATCGGCTCGGCAGAGGGCGGCTGGGGTAGAACCAAGTGGCAAGTCTGATTGGAGGACTTGGGTGTGAGGGACGCCGAGGGAGCCGCGGGAGGCCCGGGAGGCCCGGTGGGTGCCAGGGCCTGGGTGCCGGGCCGCCTGCCTTCCGGGAAGCGCAGTGGTCCGTTGCCCTGAGCGTCTGTGTGGCGCTGAGACGGTTCTGAGGAAGCCAGTTGTGCTTGGTGGTGAAGGCGGGTGGGGGCGGCAGGCTCAGCATGGAGATCTGGAAAAGGAGCTGGGTTCAGTGCTGGCCGCATTCTGACTAGTTGTAGTAGAGGGTGGGGGTGTGGGCACGCTTTGGTCCTTTTTCTTCCTCTGTAAACATAAACCCAGGGACTAATCCCACAGTTGAGGTTATTGGGGCAAAGATGACATGTTGCTGGTCCTAAACAGCAGCTCTCGGGCTGATGGGCGTCAGTAGTAATGTGCTGAGAGCAAGGGAAAAGCACCTACTTCGCGCCAGACCCCATGCCAAGGCCTTACAGCAGCGGTTCTCAACTTGTGGGCGCGACCCCTTTGGGGGTCGGATGACCCTTTCACGGGTCACCTAAGACCGTCGGAAAACACATATAATTACATATTGTTTTTGTGATTAATCACTGCTTTAATTATGTTCAATTTATAACAATGAATTTGGGGGTCACCACAACATGAGGAGCTGTATTGAAGGGTCGCGGCATTAGGAAGGTTGAGAAGCACTGGCTTACAGGGATCGGCTTAGTGTGGCCCGTTGTGGGGGTCATGGTGGAGTAGAATCTGAATCCGAGTCTGTAGAACCAACATGACAGAGCTGATGCTGCGCCTGTCTCCACCACGGATCCTGGCAAACTAAAAAGAATGGCACATGAGCCTGCCAGTGTGGCTCGGGCTGAGCATTGCCCTGTGCACCAGGAGGTCACTGTTCGATCCCCGGTCAGGGCACATGCCCAGGTTGTGGGCTGGATCCCCAGTAGGGGGTGTGCAGGAGGCAGCCGATCAATGATTCTCATCATTGATGTTTCTCTCCCTCTCCCTTTCTCTCTGAAATACAAAAAAAAAACCACATTTTTTTTAAAAAAAATGGTTAATGAGTTTTTCATGAAGCTGTTTAATTAAAAGGTCTGTCCGTTATTCTGAAACAAACTTTTTGCTGTTGCATATTTTCTACTTATTTATTTGACAAAATGAGTAATTGATAGCCCTCTGTTGATCCCAACCTTTAAAAAAATTCTATGTCAACACGTGAAATTTAAAAGATTGGAAACGAGGTGTGAAATGGCTTGGCTAAAGGAGCAAGGCACTGTACGAATGCTGCTCCTGCTAAATAGATTCTTAGTGAAGGGGGAACCAGGCGTCCATTGAGTTGGACTGGATCACCTTAAAGAGATGAGGACGGTGGGTGGGGCGTCGCCCTCCAGGGTAAGCAGGTGTCCAGGCAGCTGCTGTTGGTGAGGGGACGGAGGAGCTCGGGTGTAGGAAGAAGCAAGTCTTGGTCTCTGGCTGGAACCTTCTGGATGGTCCCCCCTCTGACTGTTCCCACCCTCCCGTCCTGGCAGGTCCTGGAGCCGTCTTTCCGCCAGGCCTTCCCCAACACCAACCGCTGGTTCCTCACCTGCATTAACCAGCCCCAGTTCCGCGCTGTCCTGGGGGAGGTGAAGCTCTGTGAGAAGATGGCCCAGTTTGATGGTGAGTCTGAGGAGGTGGGGGGTGAGCCGCCAGGCCGGGCTGGTTGGCTCAGTCTCAGCCCCTGGGCTTCCTGTCTAGCCTGTGGGTGACGTGGGCCCCCGAGTGTAGGGCATCACCTGTGTAGCTGATGTTTTGTGAATCTTGTCTTCTACCCGCACTCACTGGCCTGCTGACAAAGCTGCCCGGGCACCTGTCACTGGGCCGTGCGCGGGGACATGGTGCCCGGCGGCCCTGTGGCCGAGCCCGGCTCCTGCGCTGCCGCTGTCCTCCACGGCCCCGCGTGCTGCAGCGGACAGAGGCCGGATACTGACCTTTCTCCTTCCTCTGCGCCAGCTAAAAAGTTTGCAGAGAGCCAGCCGAAAAAGGACACCCCTCGGAAGGAGAAGGGACCTCGGGAGGAGAAGCCGAAGCCCCAGGCCGAGCGGAAGGAGGAGAAGAAGGCTGCCGCGCCCGCCGCCGAGGAGGAGATGGACGAGTGTGAGCAGGCGCTGGCGGCGGAGCCCAAGGCCAAGGACCCCTTTGCTCACCTGCCCAAGAGGTGAGGATACGGGACGTGGGGGGAGCGCTGCATGGGACCCAGAAGGCCCCTTCTCACCTGAGTGTATCCTCGCACGGCTTGGGCCCAGAGTTTGAGGTCATTCATACAAAATGAAAGGTGTGTTTTAGTTGGCAAATCAGGTGACTTTCTGAATTTAAGAATTGGGTGAGCTTTGAAAGGAGCAAGTACGTTCTAAATGCATCCAGCAGCGGGGAGGTTCAGAATCCCCTTTCTCGCAAGCAAGCAGGCAGCAGGCCGGAGTTCGGGGGGGTCATTGGTCTCGGGGGTGCTCGTCGGTCTCTGACCCTCAGCTCAGTGAGGAGCGTGCTGCTTGGGTGAATCGGCCTGTGCCTGGTGCTCACAGGGTCGGGGGGCGATGACCGGGCTGCATGCGGCCTCTGCTCATTGTTCCCAAACGGGGGTGCAGCCCCTCGGGAAGAAGGAAGGAGATGGGTGCTTGTCTGTTCCCTCTTTTCAGTCAGTGTGGGGGTTCCTGGAGGAAAGAATAAGGTAAAAGGGGGATTGTTGGTGTGAAAAAGCGGGGCACCCAGTGCACGCCCAGTTCTCCGGGTCAGTGAAGCTCCCCAGGGCCGAGAGGCGCTGGCAGAGGCAGCAACTCCATCTTCACATCAGGTTTGTTAAGGGAGTGGACACACCAGGTGCGCGCTCTTCCCGCAGGGGCCGTGGCATCCTCTCGCCATGGGGCGGGTGCTAAAGGGCTGGGTAGGACGGTAGGATGGAGAGGGCACAGGGTCACCCGCCCAGATAGGAGGAAGATGCCTTGCATGCTTGCTGGGGCTGGGAGCAGCAGGCCTCGGGGCATAGGGGTGGGGTCGATCGCAGTCTGTGCTGGCCCGAATCCAGCTGGTTCTGCCTGGAGGGTCCAGTGTGGTGGCGCCATTGAAGTCTCTCCTCCCTGTCATCACATCTTCACTCACTGCCCCCAGTCACTGTGTTGGACTTGCAAGCGATAGGAGAAAGGTCTTCCTCGCCCACTGCCGCCCTTTCATCGTTGGTCTGGTTCAGCGCGGTGGACTTCCCGTCTCGTGGGGTAGATAGAGCGAATGGAGGGGCGCGCTGGTGCTGGCACAGCAGCTGTGCTGGTGGGAGGTCAGCAGCTCTGTTCTCCCACGCGGGAACAGCTTGGAGGGTGGCTGAGGTTTTCCTCGGGACCGGAGGCTCCGCGCCTGGCTGCTCTTCACAGTGTCTCTTTGAGCTGATTTGCTGTGAGCCTGGCTCAGGGGCAGGTCAAGACTGAGCAGGACTCCTCCCCGTTTGCCTGCCCCCTTTCCTCCCAGTAGCTTTCAGTGGCTGTGCTTAGGGGATAGAGTAACATCGCCGTGATCTGAAGGGGGAGGATTGGTTTGTGTCCTCCTTCTATATGAAATGGCTAACCAGGAAAAGAAAAAGAAAAGCCAGCAGGATTTTGGTGTGTGTAAATGAGCCGTGATAACTAACCCAATTACATAGGCTGTTATGATGTCGACACTGTTAGTTATTAGCTAGAGATCGTCACATATGTTACTCTGGGCAGAAAATAAATCAGGCCGCGAGCTTGAGGTCTTCAATCAATCAAGTTTCTTAACAGCTTGAGAGTGTGTGTAACGCCTGTTTAATAAGTAGGTCCTGTCAGTTGGCTGCCAGGACAATTTCCCCCAGGGTTATTTTTAACTTATTATTATTGATTTTAGAGAGGAAGGGAAAGAGAAACATCAATGTTGAGAGAGAATCATTGATTGGCTGTCCCCTGCACACCCCATACTGGGCATTGCCCTAACTGGGAATCGAACTGTGACCTCCTGGTTCATAGGTTGATGCTGAGCCATGCTGGCCCGGGCTCCCCCAGGACTCTTTTTTTTTTTTTTTTTTAATATATTTTATTGATTTTCTACAGAGAGGAAGGGAGAGAGATAGAGAGTTAGAAACATCGATGAGAGAGAAACATCGATCAGCTGCCTCCTGCACACTCCCCACTGGGTATGTTCCTGCAACCAACGTACATGCCCTTGACCGGAATCGAACCCGGGACCCTTCAGTCCGCAGGCCGAAGCTCTATCCACTGAGCCAAACTGGTTAGGGCTCCCCCAGGACTCTTTTTTTTTTTTTTTTTTAATATATTTTATTGATTTTTCACAGAGAGGAAGGGAGAGGGATAGAGAGTTAGAAACATCAATGAGAGAGAAACATTGATCAGCTGCCTCCTGCACACCCTCCACCAGGGATGTGCCCGCAACCAAGGTATATGCCCCTGGCCGGAATCGAACCTGGGACCCTTCAGTCCGCAGGCCGACGCTCTATCCACTGAGCCAAACCGGTTAGGGCTCCCCCAGGACTCTTAATGTCACAGAGGTAATGCCTTCGAAGACCAAGACCATCATTGTCCAGTTCCCTCTGGTCTGGTTAGGGCTTCCAGCCAGCTTGTTTCAGGAGCTGCTGAGAGCTGTGGGGTGAGGGAGGGATGATGGTCATGAAAAATAAACATGGTCAGGAGGGTGTGAAACATCCGTCCCATCTGGTGGTGGTGGACGTGGACAGCTCAGGTGAGGGCTCTGGTGTCAGGAAGGAACCTGGCTCCAGTGTAGCCGAGTCTGTGAAGGGAGGGGGCGTCTAACTCTAGGGCAGTGATGGGGAACCTTTTGAGCTCGGCGTGTCAGCGTTTTTGAAAAACCCTAACTTAATTCTGGTGCCGTGTCACATAGAGAAATTTTTTGATATTTGCAACCATAGTAAAACAAAGATTTATATTTTTGGTATTTATTTTATATATTTAAATGCCATTTAACAAAGAAAAATCAACCAAAAAAAGAGTTAGCGTGTCACCTCTGACACATGTGTCATAGGTTCACCATCACTGCTCTAGGTCTTGCTGTGAGGAGTGAAATAGGTGGCAACTCGTGGCATTATTAAAACTAACGAATAATTGAACCAACCTAGACATTCAGTAAGGGGGCTTAATAAGTTCATGGCACAGTCATGCCGTGGGAGGTTATGTAGCCATTAAAACATTTGCAGAGAATTCTCGGTGGCGTGTCATAGTGTCCAAGGAACAATTTGTAAAGGCACAAAGCTAGCTATATCATCTTTGAAAAGTCACCAGTGGAATTTTTCACAAAACACGTAAAAAGTACTAGTTGTCTTGTTTGCTGGTTTTGTGGGTGGTCTTCAGGCGCATGTTTTTGCAATTGGAAAAGAAAGAACAGCCCGGGGGGAGGGGGGCGGGGGGGGGGCGGAATTCCCGGCTGTGTGCCAGAGGCTCACCGATAACCCGCACCTGAGGGTTCAGCAGCTGAGCTGGTTTCCGGGCAGCAGGACTACAGGACGGGGTGGAAGGCTGGGCGGAGGCCCTGGGACAACACTCCCTGCTTAACCTCGCTGTCATGAGAGTGTGTCACCCAAGAGGCCTGTGTGATGGGGGAAGACACTGAGTCACTGGCTGAATGTGACTCAGGGAACAGAGCCCTGGGAGGGGCGGGCGGGAAGAATGTCCGCCCTGTGCCTCCACTAGGGGGCAGCAGTACGCCGTGCTTTCCTGGGGCGCGGCTCCCTGGGGTCCCACCCGCGTGCTAAGCATACTTGGGCTGGGGGTGGGGAGCACGAGGAAATGCCCTTGGCTTCTTGGCAGGGCCGCCGCTGCCTCAGGAGGCCTGCTCCACACTGACCCTGCTGTTCCCTCCGCTCAGTACCTTTGTGTTGGACGAATTCAAGCGCAAGTACTCCAACGAGGACACGCTGGCGGTGGCGCTGCCGTACTTCTGGGAGCACTTCGACAAGGACGGCTGGTCCCTGTGGTATGCCGAGTACCGCTTCCCCGAGGAGCTCACCCAGACCTTCATGAGCTGCAACCTCATCACTGGTGAGGAGAGCGTGGGTCTGGGAAGAGGAAGGAGGGCCCGGTAATGCGATCTCAGGCCGCGTGTTCTCCCTGCTCCTTCAGGAATGTTCCAGCGGTTGGACAAGCTGAGGAAGAACGCCTTTGCCAGTGTCATCCTCTTTGGAACCAACAACAGCAGCTCCATTTCTGGAGTCTGGGTCTTCCGAGGCCAGGAGCTCGCCTTTCCGGTGAGGAGGGGCAGGGGCGGAGGGCGTCTCGCCGGGAGGCTGCGGCCCGCACACCTTGATGCTGGCTGATAGGCGTGGAGGGGCCTCCCGGAGCGGGGACCGGCGGAGCTGGCATGTCCCCAGCGGCCTTGCGACCTGATGACATGAGTCTGAGCTGGGAGTGGCAGGTGTGAGACCGTGTCTGGTAACCTGACCACATGCTTCTTACCTGGCTTTTCTCCGCAGCTGAGTCCAGACTGGCAGGTGGACTACGAGTCATACACGTGGCGGAAGCTGGATCCCGGCAGCGCGGAGACCCAGACGCTGGTGCGAGAGTACTTTTGCTGGGAGGGGGCCTTCCAGCACGTGGGCAAAGCCTTCAATCAGGGCAAGATCTTCAAGTGAACATCTCTTGCCCTCGCCGAGCTGCCTGCACCCGCCCTCCCGGGCGCTGGGGGTCATTAAAGGAAACTGAACATCAAGCCCTGTGTGGTCTGCCTGCTCTGTGAGGGCGCTGCTCCGGCGGGCGGCGGGGGAGCAGGCGGAGCCTCAGAGCGGCAGAGTCCTGTCCTGTCCTCGGCGTCGGTGTCGTCGCCTGCCTCCTCCTGTGTCGGCTGGGTGGGCGGGACATGGGCTTGGTGACCACCTGACTCTGAGGGACCAGGTTCCCCCGAGGTGGGCGTGTCCACGCGTGGAGGGAGCCCATGGTGCGCAGTGTGTGCCGTTTCCCGCCGCCGCCCTGCGAGCGAGGCGCTGGGTGCAAGGGGCCAACAGGAATGGGTGTCTGACCGTTGACCGCCCGCGTGGTGGCCCTGACCGGGCTGCAGGTTACCGGGTGGCCCTGCTTGCTAGGGAGGGTTCAGAGGGTTAATGACTTGCCTGCGATGACCTTATTTTTTAAATATATTTTTATTGATTTCAGAGAGGAAGGGAGAGGGAGAGAGATACAAACATCCATGATGAGAGAGAATCACTGATTGGCTGTCACCTGCACCCCACACATGGGACTGAGCCTACAACCTGGGCCTGTGCCCTGACCAGGAATCAAACTGACCTCCTGGTTCATAGGTCGACACTCAACCACGGAGCTACGCCGGCCAGGCTGTGGTGACATTTCTTAACTGGTAGAGGCAGGATTTTAAACCCCTTTGGTGTCACTAAAGCCTGGAAACACCCTGTTGCGACATAATTGTCATCCATTAATCCTGCTCAAATCAGTGGTTACTGTTTTCTCTTTTGAGCTTAATTTTTTTAAAAAAATTATTATTTATCTGTTTGTTTTTCAACATTTTTTTAAAATCCTCACCCAAGCCAAAACCGGTTTGGCTCAGTGGATAGAGCATCGGCCTGTGGACTGAAAGGTCCCAGGTTCGATTCCGGTCAAGGGCATGTACCTGGGTTGCAGGCACATCCCCAGTAGGAGATGTGCAGGAGGCAGCTGATCGATGTTTCTCTCTCATCGATATTTCTCACTCACTCTCCCTTCCTCTCTGTAAAAAAATCAATAAAAAAATATATTAAAAATAAAATCCTCACCTGAGGGTATTTTTCCATTGACTTTTTTTTTTAAGAGAGGGAAAGACAGAGAAATATCGATGTGAGAGAAACATTGATTGGTTGCCTCCTGCATTCGCCCTGGAGCCTGCAACCGAGGTACAAGCCCTTGACCGGAATTGAACCCAGGATCCTTCAGTTTGCAGGCTGACACTATCCACTGAGCAACACTGGCTGGGGTAAGCTTAATTTTTCTACTCTGCAGGGATTCTTGCCCTGCTCTGCTAGTCTTTTCTGAAGAGCATTGACCTCCCTATGAAGTTAACAGCTCAGGTGAACGTGCAAACATTAGAGTCCGTTTTGAAGCACATGCAGAAACAGTCGTGGCTGCCTTTGGTATTGAGGTTGTGGTTTTCCGGGTGTTTTCTCCCTCCCTCCCGTTTAGTCTAAGCCCGGGGGGTGGGGGGGGGGGTGCCCTCCTGGCTTAGGAGGGAAAGCGGGACCCTTCCAGGTACTGAGCGGACTGGTGGTTTCAGGGTAGAGCTCCAGCCAGCTGGGAACCGGGACTGCAGTGGGGGTTAGGAATCCAGCTGGGCGAGGATGGGCTGGTTCTTGCTCAGTGCTTCCTGGCATCTCATCTTGCACTCGGTCCAGACTTGCTACCTGTCTTGCATCTGAGCCTCTGGGCTCCTCTTGGATAGGATCTGAAAGGGCTGAGTGCTGACCGGGTGTGCCCTGAGCTGGTGGCTGGGGCCTCACTGAACCTGTCAGACTCCCGTTCCCACCACACCCTGCTCCGCTTGTGTAATCTTCCCAGGAGCTGACGGTTTGGGCAGGAGAGACCAAGCCGGGCACGTGGGTTTGAGGGGGCAGGCCTGAGAGGCCCAGGAAGAGTCCAACTGGAAAGGGGCTGTGTCTGCCTGGTGAGCCGGACCCTGGGCAGCAGCAAGCCTGGCAGTCCCTGTGGATTGGCCGGCTCTGGCCTGGGGGGCTGGGACCTCGCCTCCTAGCCTGCCCGACCCCCCTTCCCCCCTCCCGTCTGCAGGAAGAGTGACTCATCCACACCTCCTGCCTCCTGCGCCTCTAGCTCTGGCGGTTTGGTGTTGAGGAGGGTGGCTGGGTTGGTGGTTGGGGCCAGGCCTGTGTTTGGGGGAGGGCCAGTAACCCACAAGCAGAGGTGGGCTGGGAGGCCTGAGGGGAGGGGCTGTGGCCTCTGGAAGGCTCGCAGTTGGCCTCCAAAAGGGTGAGATGGAAGGACCTCTTCCTGCTCAGATGGGCAGGCGAGAAGGTTAACGGGGAGTTTCTAGCGGCAGATGTGGGGCTGGAAAGAGGGGAAGTACATCTGGAGCTGATTCGGCCCGCCCTGCCCCGGGAGGCCTGCGTCACTGCACCGCTGCAGGCTCTGGACTTGCACCTCCCGCCCCGCCGAGCCCAGCCTGATTCCCTGGCAACCCCCGCCCCCCCCCCCCCCAGTTCCTCCCACCTCTGGTTGGAGGCACGGGCTGGCCATGGCAGCCAGTGAGAACCTGCGCCGGGGACACTGCTCCCCACGTGCCACCCCTGCGCCCCCGGGAGCTGGCCTCCCTGCACACAGCGCAGTGCGTGCTGCGTGTCCACGCCCGCAGGAGCTGGGGTCTCAGGCAGAGGGAGGGGTGCAGTGAGGGGGCCGAGAGCAGGGTGTGGTTTTGGAAAACGGGGAGGCTGAGGGAAGGGGAGGCTATTTTATCTTCTTACTGGGCAAAACCTCAGCCTCAAAAACGGAGGCTGAGAAACGATGGGCGCCGGGTGCAGTGGGAGTAGGCTCGCGAGCGCTGCTGCCGCGGTGGATGACCGGACGGTGGGTGCTGGTTAGAGCAGCGGTTTGTTTCAGCTTTGTTGGCGCTTCTGGCTTCAGTCACGTAAAGTCAGAAGCCTTGAAGTTCTTCCGAGAGAGACCCGCAGCTTCGAGCGGGAGCGGGACAGCTGCTCTGCTCGCGGCCCGACCCGCCGCGGACGTGCCCCAAATGTGCCACTTCCCCTTTCGGGAGGTGGGGGAAGGGTCCAGAATGTCGAAGGGAGAGGAATGAGTGCTTTGGAGGCCCCACCCAGTCGTTTCTGAAAGCAGTACTGTGTTTTCATGGCAACGGGCACTGTCCTCGGAACCCAGCCCCGGCCCCCCAGCGCCGGGTGGGCTTTGCTGGGTGGCAGTGGCTTCCCCGGCTCACCCCGCTGGTACGCCCACAGGGCACCGCATCGTCCCCGGCGTGCTGGGTCCTGCATGTGTGAATGTAATCCTGGGGTCCCCCCTTCCCTAGCCCCCTAATGCTGAGGCGCTAGCGCGTTGCCTCCTGAAAGGTTAGAGAGACCACGCCACCTGCTCGCGTCTGTTTGCGCTAATCGGGCTGGCGTGGCTCCCGGAGGAGGCTGGCGTTTTACTGCAGTGGAATTACGGGGTGTCCCGGTGCCTCGGCCCCGGGAGCTGGGTGGGGTGCGGGATACGGCAGTTGATGGCCAGCAGCACTCCGATTCCTTGTAAGAGAATTCCTTGCGCAGGTGGGACTGGGTCAGTGGCAAGGATGTCGCTGATGACCTGAGATGTTTGGCTGCTTTTCACGCCTCTCACCCCCGCTCTCCTGCAGCCCGCCCACCTCTGCTTCCCGATTTCGGGATTCCAGCGGGAGCTCCTGCCTCGACCCTGTTTACACAAAGGGCGGGGCCCAGGGCCGGGGCTGCTGGCCAGTCAGGGTTCGGGGCTGTTTCTGTTCGGATCTCCCTGGAATGTGCCTCCTCTGGTTCCCGCTCCCCCTCCCCGCCGCTGCAGGAGCAGCTGGCCTGTGAGGGCCTCTCCCGCTGGCTCAGCCCTTTTGCAATCATCTGGCTGGCTCTCCGGGACCAGGACCGGGGTGGACAGTGAGGGTGGCCGAGGGGACGTGGCAGGGCCGGGGAGCCGGTGGAGGAGGGAGGGCAGAGGGGAGGGGGCAGCCCTGCAGGCTGGGATGTGGGTGAGGAGCCTGGGGAAGTGGCTGCACTGGGCTTGCCGCTTTCTTTTTTAATATTTTTATAGATTTCAGAGAGGAAGGGAGAGGGAAAGAGAGCAACATCAATGATGAGGGAGAATCACTGATCACCTGCCTCCTGCACCCCCCACCCCCGCCCCCCGCCACTGGGGATAAAGCCCAAAACCCGGGCATGTGCTCTGACCGGAATCGAACGGTGACCTCCTGGTTCATGGGTCGATGCTCAACCACTGAGCCATGCGGGCCGGGCTGGGCTTGCCGCTTTGTTAGGTGTGAGGGAAAGTTGGCCATAGTGGACCCTGGCCAGCCGTGCCTTGGGGAGATCCCTGTGTCCCCTGACTCACCGGCAGCCACCAGGTGCTGCTGCCAGTGGGCCTCTATATGGGGCCTGAGTCACTGGCTGCAGGGTGTTGGCTGCCCTGCCCCTGCGGTGGCAGCGCCCGTGTCCTCCACCCCTCCCGCTGCCAGCGCGGGGTCAGCAGACACACCCCTTCTACCCACTCTCTCTCCTCGAGGGACTCTCCATCTCTTTGACTCAGACACAGAGAATGTACCTCGTGCAGCCAGTGCCGGGGAGACCATCCCAGCAGGCCCTCACTCACCCAGGAGGAAGCGAGCCCAGAGGGGAAGTGACTTATCAGGGGCGCATGCTGGTCTCTGCAGTCCCTGCGGCCACTCACTGAGTCACTTTTGCTCCTGAGAACAGCGGAGGATGCTTTCCTCGGAGGCAGGGGGCAGCATAGTGGACGGAGCTCCCTGGGTTTGGGCAGCAGGGCAGCAGGGCGAGGGTGGCATTGAAGGCAGCCTGGACCGGTAGGAAGTGTGGGAGGAGTGAGTCCTGGGGCAGGGCTGGGGCAGGGGCAGGGCAGCCCTCGGACCCAAGTCCTGGGGCCTGGCGGGCAGAGGGCACAGGGTGTAGAGGCGGCCAGGCTTCCAGTAACAGGAACCTCAACTATGTGGTGACTCAGGCCCCGGGCAGCCGAGGCCCTTCCTCCCGCTCGGCCTGATTTCCTTCAACCAGACTTGGAAGTGTCAGCAGAGGACGCGGAAGCCGGGCTGCTCGCCCTCTCCCCCGGGAACTGGGGAAAAGGCAGGGGACGATGGGAAGGATGGGAGAGACAGATTCCGAAAAAGGGGAGAGGAGGCTGGTGCTCCCCTCTCTGGGCCACTCCCGCCCCGGCCCTGCGCCCCAGCCCTGCTGGGGAGGGAGCGGCGGGCGTTGGCTGCTCCGATCATTCCAGCTCCCTCCCTCGGCTGCTGTTTACAAGTCTGTCGGCCCAGTCCCAGCCCAGCTCTCAGCTCTTCTTTTCTCCCGTCCTCCCTCCCTCCCTCCCTCCTCACACAGCCCCATTCAATCATGTCTGGCCACTTCTGTACCTTAATCCCTGACCGCATTTCCTATTATCTTCTCACTCCCCCACATCCTCACACCCACAACTCACCAGCCTTTGTGGCCTTCTCTTGCTGATGCTTGTAATCCAACCATCCGGGGTGGCCTGCCCCCCCCCCCTCTGCGCCCCCAGCCCTCTCTGCTCCCTGCTCTTGCCCTGACCATCTTTTGTTGCCTCCTTTCCTCCCAGAACCTATCAGAGCCTGTGCCCTGCCCCTGCTCTCCCCTCGCTGTGGCTGTGAGCGGGCCTGCTGGCCCTGGAGGTTTCAGGGAGGCCTGGGCGGTGGAAAGGGGAGTTGCCGCCTCCGCTGTCTGGTCTGAGCTGCAGGGACTCCTTTTTTGAAGCCTGGGCCTGAACCCCAGGCTGGACTGGGCCGGGCTGGAGCTGGAGGCTCTTACCTGGCTGCGGGGTCTGAATGGGGTTGGGGAGTAAGTGCTAAGAATGCTTGGATCCGGGACCACCCAATGGGCTCCAGGGCGGCTGGGGACGGGACAGAGAGGAAGCCCTGGAAGGGAGTGGAGAGGGCCTGGTGCTGGGCAGGGACGCTGCTCGCTGGGCCGGGCTGGGGGAGGGGGTCCGGTGATCGTGATGGTCCCACATGGCCCCGAGAGGGCTGGCCCTCATTCCTCTGCTTGGAGGGTCCACGTGACAAAGCGCCCGGCGGGAAGCCTGTTCCCAGAGACGGCGACAGGCAGCTCACTTCCCTTCCCTTCTGGGGTGGGCGTTCGGAAGCCATGATGCCTCTGAGCCGCCTGCATCTGTTCCTCTCGGTAACACTGATGTCAGCGAAGGGGACTGTGGTGAGGAGGGAGGGGAAGGGGAATCCCCTGGCCTGGGGCCTGCCCACAGAGCGCCCCTTGGTGGTTGCTATGGAAACACACATAAGCATAATAGGAACAAAACAGGCGCGTTGCTGGGCAACAGGAGTCCAAGTTCAACAGACACTACAGTACAGCTGAGGGAACCCCGAGGGAGCGGCCCTCGTGAGGAAGCTGGGGTATCCCGGTGACGACAAGTCCTGGAACTCACCTGGCGTTGCCAGGGCGTCTGCGGAGCCGCGTGGTGTGGGACTTTGCCTCTGAAGCCCGAGAGGGCGTGCCAGCCGCCGTCTGTCCTCCCTGATTCCTGGATAGCCCTGATTTTGATGTGGAATCTGAAACCTGACAGAGCTTATCTTTGCGATGTTCGGACCAAGAGGACAAATTATAACTAAAAACTAGTGTGTGTGTGTGTGTGTGTGTGTGTGTGTGTGTGTGTAGGGGGGTGAGGTGACCTGGCAGAACAGATAACATCCAATTTCTCCAAAGCGTAGGAACTGCAAGGAACTCAGAGTCCAAGGTAAGGGGACATCGGAGTCCATGTCCTTCTGGACTGGGCCTGCGGGCAGAGCTCCCATCCTGTCCGGTTCTCCACCACCTGCACCACCACCAGCACCAGAGGCATGGGCCTGTGCTGGACACAGCCAATGTTTGTGCAGCTGCGTACAGGCCTACCAGTGGGGGGCGGGGGATTGCTGGAGGGGAAGCTGAGAGCAGGGGAATCTGAGGGGCAGGATGCTGTTGTGTAAAGAACAGGGGCAGGGCCAGATGCACCTGTAGTTCACTCATTCATTTATTCATTCATTCATTCACAACATGCTCTTGACTAAGTGCCAGCCACTGCTCTAGGCACCGGCACGCAGCAGAGTAAGATACCTGCCCTCGTGGAGCTTCGGGGCCATGGGAGCGCTGACTCCTGCTGCTGAGGGCAGTGTGACTTCAGGGAAATCACAAACCCTCTCTGAAACCCTTTTCTTCCAGAATGTGTGAGGATTCAATGAGCCAACATATGGAAGGGCCTGTGCCGTGTCAGACACAGTCACCGGCAGGTAGCTTGGGGGTGAGGAGTGTGTGTGTGTGTGTGTGTGTGTAGCGGGGGAGCGGGTTATGCAGTGGGCAGAATAGGGTTGGCAGAAATTACTGAGTGTCTTCAGCGACATCATTGAAAAACGGTTGAATAAAAAACCAAACCCACAACTGTTGGGAAGATTCCCTCCCCCTGGGCTATTTAATAGGCTCACCGAGAACACCCTCCCCACCTCTGTTCACAGCAGGCAGGGCCATGGTTTCCGAGGGGGCAAGGTCTTGTTACCCCTCTCTACCTAGTAGCCTGGAAGGGGGTAAGAGCCAGTCACAGGGACCCCACCCACTCCGCAGTCGTACCCCTGAATGAATGAAGTGTCTGCACAGTGATCACTGCTCTGCCCCGGCTGCTCCCCAAACCAGCCGGTCCTGCCTTTTCCCTGTTGATCAAGAGGGCGGCCCGAGCAAACGGTGGAGCAGGAAGGCTGGCGCCGGGCCAGGACACCAGCCCAGGCTGTCCACACCTGGGGGCCCGAGCTGAGGTGAGGGGTGAGGGCGCAGCCTCCACACCCTCCCTCTCTTCCTTTCCTGCTCCAGCCCCTCCCTGCCAGCTCCCCTAACCCTGCTTCAGCAAACACCCTATGTCTGTGTGGCATAGGTCGCAGCACAACATCTTTCCGAAAACCAAGGTGGAAGCATTTCCGGGGGTTTGATATGTATGACCTGGGAAAACTTGCACTTTCAAGGAAGCAAATGATTCATTTCATAAAGTTAGAAATCCCTTGGGGAACAGCTCTCAGTGGTCACCGCTGGGCAGAGGGGAGGAGGGTGGGGAGGGAGGAGAGAGGCTGACTGCATTGTTCACTGCTGTGCATGGTTTACAATCTTCACCCTAAGGAGCTATTGATTTTATTTAAAATACGTCAACAAGGATCGGCTCGCTTGCAGGATCACAGGCCACTTTATCTGTATCCTCAGCCCATATTTAAAATGCTGAATAAACGTGAAAAGAAAGAAAAACATCGAATAGGCCATCGGGAAAGGAAACAATTAGCTTTCGGTTTCTAGTTTTTAAAAGCATCCCAAAGTTGAAAGGTTTAGATTTTTTTTTCTTCTTTAAATAAGGTAGGTGCTGGGAAGGGGGTGCAGGACAAAATGAAGGCGATTCCTCAGAAAGTCCGGCTGTGACTGAGGTGTGTGGTGGGGCTGCCTCTGCTGGGGATTTGAGTCACTATTTGGGTATGTGTGTGTCAGAGAGAGAGAGAGAGAGAGAGAGAGAGAGACAGAGAGACAGAGAGACACAGACACAGAGACAGGGAAACAGAATGCTGGTGCCCACGGCTCTGCCTTCTCTGTGCCTTTGCATGTCCATGCCTGTCGGAATGTCTGCACATGTGTCTCCACCTTCCTGTGCCCATTATCTGAGTGTCTACATGTCCGTGTCTCCTCTCGCTGTCTCTCCCCTCCCCCTCGGCCTGTACCCTGTGTGGGTAACTGGACCTGGGACACAGCCCCCAGGGCTGGCAGAGAGTTGGCCGCCGGGTATTTTTAGCCCGTAAACATGTTTGCCATTTCAGAGGACAGGGCCTGTGCTCCCGGCCCCAGCCCACTCAGATCTTGCAGTGCGGAGGGCGCTCCTGCCCGGGCCGGGCCTGCTCGGTGCGGGCCTGGGGTCTCCCTTCCGCCCGCTGCCTCTGGGAAGGAAGGAAAGCTGGCTGGGTGTGGGCGGTGGGCGGCCATCCCGGAGGGAGCATAGAGGATTCAGGGGGGAGAAGCGCATGAGGGTGTGCAAGTGGGGGTGTGTGTAGCCAGAAGGACCCCGCACCCCATCATTACGCGTTTAATAAAATCTCCATGCGCTGGGAAGCGGCTGTGGGAAGTGGCTGTAAATTTGGAAACAGAGCGTCCCGCCGGCGGGAGTGGGGGAGGGGCCGGGGAGGGTCCGAGGGCGACGGGGCAGGTAGGGGACGTGCGGGAGCTCGGCTGCCCTCGGGGGTCCGGGCAGGTGGGCGGCGTCTCCAAGGCCTGCAGGCCTGTCCCCCGTGTCGCTGCAGCAGCGGGGAGCGCTGGTGACCCCGGTTCCAGGAGGCGCGCAGCGTCTCCAGGCCGGTTCTGGGGGGAGGGGAGGGCTGGGGGGCCCCCAGAAAGAGGGAAGGTGAGAAACGGGTGCGCGTGCACGGAGCTGGGGAGCCCAATGCGGGGCCTGGGCTTTGAGGGGCAGCTGCCAGTGTCCGGCGGGCAGTCCCGAGCCCCCCGAGGCTTTCGGAACCCCTGGGTCCTCGTGGAAAGCGTCTGACTCCCAGTTCCCCGGGTGGGCAGCCCGGAGCTGCCGCGGGTTCCTGCGGGCGAAGCGGCGCTTTGCACACGTTGGCGGGAGGTCCAGGTCCGGGGGCCGGGGGCGCGGGGGGCAGCACCTCGGACACGCGCGCCCCTGGCCCCCGGTCCCTCCCTCCACTCCCCCACCCCCGCCAGCAGCCCCTCCGGTCCCTCCCGAGTCGGCCCCGCTCGCTCGTCCCAACCCCACTCGGGCCCCGCCCGGCCCCGCCCTCCCCACAGCCCGGGGCAGACCCGCCCGCTCGGCCGGAGTTACAAGAGCCGCCTCCTCGCACGGGGGCCCGGCCACTCGGAGCAGCTCCGCCGCGGGGACTGCACCTCCCGCCTGCCGGACCCGCCCCGACCGGGGCTCGACGCCGCCGCCGCCGCACCGAGACCGCGGGCCGCGCGCCCACGGCTGGGCTCCGGTGCTGAGCGCGCAGGTAGGGCGGCCCCGACCGGGCGGCGGGGGGCGGCGGGAGCGAGGCGCGTGGGGGCGCCGCGGCGGGGATTCGCCCAGTTTGGGGCGAGCGAGGCAGCCCCGGGGCGGCGCGGGGAGGCGACGCGTCGCGCGCTGGGAGCCGGACTCCGGCCCCGGAGTTGGGGTGCAAGTTGGGCAAAGTTGGAAAGTCGCTCCCAAGCGTCGCTGCGGTCCGCGTGGCTCTGGAGGCCGGACGGGCGGCCCTCCTGCGCGGCCCCGCGCCGCGTCCCGGCCTGGCGCCCGGTCTCGCTCCCGCCCTCTCCCGGGGCGGTGGCTCGGCGCGCCGCTGCGCTCCGGTCCCGTTCCGCGTGGACCGGACACGTTCCCGCGGTGGGCGCCGCGGCCCCGGCCCCTCCGTGCGCCCCCGCGACCCCCCGCGGTCCCTCCCCTGTCCCCGCACCTCCCCGAGAACTTCGCGTCCCGAGTCCGGCCCCACCCAGTCGTGTGCTCCCGCCTCTCGGCCTCCCGCTCCTGGCGGCCCCAAACCCCCTCCCGCTGCCCCGCCCTAGTCTCGCCCGGCCGGGCTCCCTTCTCCCGAAAACTCCTGCTCCCCCTCGGGCCGCGGAGCCTGGGAGTTTGCAGCGCGCCGCCCAGGGGACGGTGGGGTGGGGGTGGGGGCATAATTAGGGAGATTCCTGCGCTGGGTGGGCGGGAGGGGACCGCGCTGCGGCTCGGCCCGTGGGACCGCCCCTTCCCCCCCGGAGGCGGCGCTCTCTCCCCCTGCCCACTCCCGAGCCGTCCGGGCGGACGGCCCCCGCCCAGCGCCTGGCAGGGCGCCAGCAGCCTGAGGAATGCGGTGGTTGGAGCCGGTTACTAATTCAAACCAGAGCTCGGGAGGAGTGGTGAGGGGCGCGGGGGGAGCGGGGCGGGGGCCGGGCTCGGCGCCGGGGGGCGCGCTGCGCTCTCTGCAGCCCTGCGCGCAGCGGCGCGCTCCGGGAGGGGCCGGGCCGGGCCGGGCCGGGCCGCCGTGGAGCTGGGGTGGGGGGAGCCGAGGGTGTGTGCGAGCTGGTTATGTAAGGCTTCCCATTCGGGGAGAGGCCCGCCCTCACGGTGGGCGCCCCTGTGGTTGCAGGGCAGGGGGCCGGGGGGCGCAGCCCCAGGCGGCCCTGGCTGGGAGGGACGCGTGGGTCTGAGCGGGGCTGGCAGTGCCCCTTGCGTGGGAGGGCAGCGCAGTGGGCAGACAGGGCACCTCACAGCTCTAACTGGGCCGGAACCCCAGGTGGGCGAGGGCTCTGGCGCCTCCGCTGGCTGTGACCACAGAGTTGTGAGTCGTGTGTGCTCGGGCCTTGGGTGTGGCCGCCGAGGTGGTGGTGAGGAGCCGGGGGAGCCAGCTGCGTGCCCTGCTCTGTGGCGTGGGGCTGTGGGCAGGCAGGGCGGGTCTCCCCGTGCAGGGGGGCCCTTAGAGAATGACCTGGAGTTTCTGGGGAATAGGTATTTGCCGATGTCCCCAGCACCGCCTGGGGCACCCATAATTGATTTGGAAAGTTTCCTGAATTAGAACCCAGCTCCAGTTGCAGGGATCACATGCCCCCTTGACAGCCCAGCCGGCCCCAGCAGCACCGATTTTGCAGGATGCAGTGCTGCCTTTGGGGTCTGCGGGGATAGGTGAAGGCGAGGGAGTGGGGTGCCGGGGGGCAAGAGGGGGAGCTTGAAGGTGCCTTGGAAGACATTTGAGGGCCTGCACACGATGCTGGGTCCAGGGTGGGGGAGTAGATTATGCTTCCATGCCCCTCTCTGCCCGCCGTCGGGGAAACCCTGGGCAGGGTGTGGCCCGCACTTCCTTTCGAAGCTGAATGGGGAAGCTTCCCTCTCCCCACAGGGATGAGGTGCTGGGCGCCGGGAGGTGCGCGTGCAGGGTGGGGAGTAGAGGGAGCCCAGGCTAGGGGCTACCTCCTTGCTGGGAGCCGGGCGCTGTGGGATGAGGGGGGCGGGAGAGGACTGGGTCAGGCTGCTGGAGGTGGAGGTCGGAGCCCTGTCCTAGAGGTTATGCCCAGGGACGTTAGTCAGAGAGCCAGCGGCCAGGCAGCCAGGTTAGTCACCGGAGCGAGTGCTGCCCATGCGGAGCCCCCCGCTGTGGTTCGAGGGTCCCGCTCCGGGCAGCCCCTTGAAGAGCTGCCCCCACAGAGCTGAGGGTTGTTCCGGGTGTGAGGTTCAGAGCCCGATGGGAGGCCTGTGAGGGAGGAGGCCAGCCCGCCAAGGGCAGGGCGTGAGCTGGGGGTCCCCGGGTCACCTGGGTTTCAGGGAGGCCCTGGGGGGAGTGCCCGGCCCCGGCAGGCTGGATTCTCTGGCTCAGCGTGGAATTGGCAGCCTGGCCCTGGCAGAGCGCGCCAGCGGAGCCTGAGGAGCTGGTTTGAGGGGTTGAGGCAAAGCTGTGGGGGTGGAGGAGTGTGTGGGGCTTAGGGTGTGGTCACCACCTTCCTCAGAACTTGGGAACCGCCTGGGGACAGACAAAGGGGCCGACTGGGAGAGCTGGCTCGCCCCCCCCCCCCGCCACCCCCAAGTTTCTGTCCCAGGAGCTGGCTGACCACGGGGAAGGGAGGTGGCCGCTGGAGAGGGACAGAAAGTTGCAGCGGCCAGTGTCCAGGGCCTGTGCTCTCTCTGTTCCCCACGGCTTCCCGCAGCGGCTGCCGCTCCCCTGGGCTCTGACCGCCTGCACCTCCATGTCAGTGTGCAGGGGTGTGGGGCCGAGGGGGGCCCCCCGCAGGGCTCAGCAGGAATGTGTGCTTTGGTGGAGCCCCTCTTCCTTCCTGCCCGCCTTCGTCCCCATCAGGGGCCTGGGGGCTGTGCAGGTCCTGGGCCCAGGGCGCCACGCTTCACTGTGGCCTTGGTCCGGGCGTCTGCGCTGTCACAGCCGCGAGGTGTGTGCTGTTACCTGTGAGAGGTGTCCCTCTGTCGGGGGTCCTTGCGTTGCCATGGGCCTGGGTGTGTCATCAATGGGTGTGTCTGTGGCTGGTGGGGCAGGGACGGGGTGACTGTCCTGGCGCCTGCAGGGGCTGTAGGTAACGACGGAAGTGACTTTCTCCGTCCGGGACGGGTTCCAGACCCTGGAGTGTGTGTCGGGAGCCCGCCGGAGGGCGAGGACAGACCTGGGAGTGAGGCTGAGCGCGCGCTGCGCTGGGTCAGGGAGGGGCATCCTGCCGGGTCCCCCGGGGCCGGAGCGGAGGTTCCAGGGGAAGGGGAAGTGCCTGGAGCTGAGCTGGGCTGGGGGCGGCTCTCTGGCAGCCAAGCGCCCTGCAGTGGCTTGGCCCGACCGCTGGGTGGCGAGCTGGGCATCGGTGGGGGGCTATGGTCAGGGTGCCGGTGGGGCCAGGGGGCAGCTCCCAAGCTGTCACTGAGGCCCACCCTTCGCTGGCTCCGGGCCAGGTGTGGGGACTTGCTGGAGCGGGCAGTGCTGTCACGGGGCAGGGGGCTGGGGGGACAGGGGGAGTCCCTCCTGGTCAGGGGAGAGAGAGGGAAGCTCCCTCCACTGGAAGTGAGAACTGGGAACTCACTGGGGAAGTGGCCGGGAGGGGGCGGGGGAAGGCCGTAGGGCAGAGCGGAGTCCGGAGGCCGCAGTGGGCTGGGGCAGGAGGGAACACCCTGGCAGTCGGGGTGCGGAAAACCAGAGTCGGCTGGGAGCTGGAGAGGCCGGAGGGATGAGGCTGGCACCGCTGCCTCCTGCTGGGTTGTGGCCCAGGCACAAGGGAGAAGAGAGGCCGGTGTGCTGGGGGGGTGGGCGGGGTGGGGGTGACCAGGTGGAGGTGCCCTCCCTGCTGGGCAGGGCCTGGGCCTGCTCTGGGCGTTCAGAATGCGGAATGGGGCTCTGGCTGGTGCGGCTCAGTTGGCTGAACGGCGTCCCATGGACTGTGAAGTCACTGGTTGGATTCCAGGTCAGCGCACATGCCAGGCTCCATCCTCAGTAGGAGGTGCAGGAATCGGCCGATTGATGTTGCTCTCTCTCCCTCTCCCTTCCTCTCGGAAATAAATAAAAACATATTTTAAAAAGCACCCCAGCCGTAACCGGTTTGGCTCAGTCGGCCTGCGGACTGAAAGGTCCCAGGTTCGATTCCGGTCAGGGGCATGTACCTTGGTTGTGGGCACATCCCCGGTAGGAGATGTGCAGGAGACAGCTGATCGATGTTTCTCTCTCATCGATGTTTCTAGCTCTCTATCTCTCTCCCTTCCTCTCTGTAAGGAATCAATACAATATATTTTTAAAAAACACCCAAAAAACATATTTTAAAAAATAAATAAAATAAAATGGAGTTATTAAAAAAAAAAAAGAGCAGGGAATGGGGCTGAGAGCATGTCCGTGTGCTGGGTGTGCATGCATCCGTGTGTCTTTCTCTGAATGTGTCCCTGGTGAATGTCTAATTCTCCCTGGTGATTCCATCCCCCCAACACACACCTCATTCAAGCTGAAAGTGCCCCTGGGGGTACCGCCCAGAATCAGCTGGCTTCCTTCCTGTCCCCCTGGATGCGGGTCTGCCTGCCAGGGCTGTTCCCATTTCTGGGGGTGGGGGGGCGTGGGGGGAACATTTGCCCCGCCCTGCGGTGCCTGCCTCTGGGGTCCTGTGCTGGCCAAGCCCCAGAGGGGGAAGGTGCTCTTGGCCTTGACCTGCTGGGGCCCAAGAGAGTCTACAGGTGAGCGGGGTTTAGGGCGTAAAAGACCCCTCAGATCCCGGCTCGGGGGTGCCGGGACGCGGCCCGCTCGGGGTTTGCTGTCCCCACCTTCCTGTGGGTGTGTCCCCTGGTTCTCACTCCACCCACCTCCGTGCAGGTTTCTCTTCTGTGTCTCTATCCCCCCCCCCCCCCACGCATCGCGCTCTGTGGTTGCTCATCCTGTGTGTTTGTATTTTGCCTTCGTCCCCCGAGCTGGCCTCGGTGTCAGAGGCTGCAAGGCGTGCGTGCCCACCCCGTCTTGTCCTTGGGCAAGTCACCTCCCTCCGGGGCCTGTTGCTGCATCTCTGAAATAAGGATATGAATTTTTAATCACGTAGAGTTATTTGGGGATGGAACGGGACCCCAGGCGTGGAACGCGCAGAGCTCGCCCGCCTGCCGGGTGCCCTTCAGTTGGGGAGCTTTCGCTTCCTCTGTGATGTCTGGTGAGCGGGGTGAGAGGAGGTGGCCCCTCGGGGTGTGTCTCTCTTTGAAAGGCCGACCCTTGGTCCTGTGATTGGTGCTGGGGCTTCCCCTCTGGTGGCGCCTCTCCCTCTGGCGCTGAGTCATTTTGTTCTGGGCACTGGCCCTGCCCGTCCCTGGCCTGTGTGTGTGGTGGTGGGCTCCCCGCGGGAGCTGCATTGCTGTTCTGGCCCCTTCGTGGCGGGCGGGCGTGCTCTCTGCCTCGGGTGTCACCTCTAGTCCAGCCGGCGCTGGGTGATGAGCGGACCCGTGCCTCCCTGGTCTGTATGTGGTCTTCAGGTTTGGGGTGCGGAGGCCTGGAGGCCCAGGGCCTGTCCCTCGGGGGTGTGTATCTGTTCCTGTCATCTGGACACGGATGCCGGCCCCAGCCCTGTTTCTGGCTTCCCATCGGCTTGGGAAGAAGGGGCTCTGTTCCCGGGGGTACAGGGGAGAGGATGCGCCCCTGGGGCTCACACCTGGCGGAAACCAGGAGTCTTCTTCCTGGACCCGCCCAGGTGTGGCCCCAGCTCCAGGTGTGCGCAGGCCTGCTCTGCACATCCTCTCGGAGGTTTTGAATGGACAGGACGCCTCGTTCTCGCTGCCTCTGGCTGGAATTACACTCTGTCCTGAAGTCTCAGACGCGTGTCCTCTCAGCCTTAGCGGAGTGGCCTCACCCTCTCCCTCTTTCCCTGCCCTGCAAGCAGCCCTCTGCCTTCCAGGGTCCCACTCCAGCCCTGCTGCCCTTCACCAGGACACCGTGAGCCGGTGTCAGGTGGGGGGGGGGGCAAGCGGGCAGCCCGCAGGCCATGGGCGAGGGCCCAGTGCTCCCCATGCTCACCTCTGGACCTCGCTTCCCCGTGTGTAAGTAGCAGGCACGCTGGGACCTTTTTGCAGGTGGAAATGCTCTCTGTGCCCATTGTGGCTGTTAAGCTCTTGAAATGTGGCTAATGCAACCAATGAACTAAATTAAAAAATATATTTTTATTGCCCAGCTGGCGTGGCTCAATGGTTGAGGGTCAACCTATGAACCAGGAGGCCACGGTTTGATTCCCAGTCAGGGTACATGCCGAGGTTGTGGGCTCCATCCCCAGTGGGGGACATGCCGGAGGCAGCCAATCAATGATGCTCTTTTTCCCTTCCTCTCTGAAATCAATGATGAGAGAGAATCGTTGATCGGCTGCCTCCTGTGCACCCCCACTACTGGGGATCCAGCCTGCAGCCCGGGCAGGTGCCCTGAATAGGAATCAAACCATGACCTCCACCTTCTGGTTCCTAAGTCGATGCTCAACCACTGAGACACATTGACCCAGCAAATTTTTTTTTTTAACTTTTAAAATCCTTACCCGAGGATATGCTTGTGTGTGTGTGTTTTTTAATCCTCTCCTGAGGATATTTTTTCATTGATTTTTAGAGAGAGTGGAAGGGAGGAGGAGAAACAGAGAGAGAGAGAAACAATGATGTGAAAGAGGCAGATCAATTGGTTGCCTCCTGCACATGCTCCCACCAGGCCGGGGATCAAACCGGCAAGTGAGGTACATGCCCTTCAGTCCGCAGGCCCACGATCTATCCACTGAGCCAAGCTGGCTAGGGCCCAAGGATATGTTTTTATTGAATTCTTAGAGACAGGAAGCGAGGTAGAGAGAGAGAAATGTTGATCGGTTGCTTCCCCTACGCACCTCACCAGGGGATCGAACCCACAGCCTCGTAAGTGCCCTGAACGGGAATTGGACCCGAAACCCTTTGGTGCACCGGACAGAGCTCCAACCCACTGAGCCCCCGGCCAGGGCCAGTGAACTAAATTTTAAATTGAATTCCAGCTCACTTACATGTAAAGGACCCCATGTGGCTACCGCGCTGGCCACACAGCTCCAAGGGCTGTGACACTTGGCTGAATGTGCAGAATGGCTCACGGCGCCACAGGCCTGCGTGGGGTGCCCGGCTCCCCCTGACCGGTGTGGGAGGAGGAAGGACCAGCTCGCTTGGGACAGGCTCCAGGGGTGGGGGAGACGGGGGCTGGGGCCAAATGCAGAGAACAGGCCCTGGCCCCGGGGCCTCCAGTCCCCTGCCAGCACCCCCATGCCCAGCCGGCGGCCTGGCCCGCATCAGGTGGCCGGGAGTCCTTCCCGCTGTGCCAGGAGGCGGCCGGGCCAGAGCAGCAGGGTGGTTGGCAGCTCCACCTGGCTGGCAGGCCCGCGGGGGCTCTGCCAAGGCCAACCGGAGGCCTCCGTTCTCACGGCTGGTGGGCCCTTCTCTACCCGGCTGGCCTTCCCCCTCCTCGTCGGCAGCCGGGCCCAGGCGTGGCGCAGTCCCTCGCGAGCCTCCCGGCTGTGCTGCCAGGGCTCCGACCGGCTTGGGGCTCTGTCCGATTTGGGGCTGCATCCAGCTTGGGGCTCCACCTGAGGGGCTGGCAGGGAAGCCCACTGCCCGTGTCCTGTCCGTTGGAGCCCCAGCCCCTCTGGCTGCAGGGTCTGGCCCCGGAAGCACTTTGTCGATTGTCGATTGGCGTTTAGGTGTGACCCTTAGCATGTTTGGAGCTGTTGTGGCTGCAGTGACTCATCGGGGAAGCAGGGAGGGTGGGGCCGAGATGTGGGCGAGGGTGAGCTGGCTCTCCCCCCTCACCTGCTGCTGGCTCAGCACCAGGATGCGAGGCTGAGAGACGGGGCCCCGCTCAAGGAGGAAGCTGGGGTGCCAGGCGGTCGGTGCTGCAGGGATCGGAGGCCTGGCAGGCGGTCAGCTCTCCATCCTGCCTGGTGCTCGTCCATCCAGGGCTGGCTTCTCAGGTGGGGGCGGGGGGCACAGTTTAGGCTCCGGCTCTGCTGTTTCACGATGGGAAGGGTCAGCATGACTTCCCCGTTCTGCTGCTCTCAGGGAGGGGATGTTGCCCCCACTCACACCCGTGCCAGCAGGCCGCCCTCCTGCACGGCTCTGCTCCTAGCCACAAACCGCAGGTGTGAGTTCAGGCGGTGGGGGCACTTGGGGTCCATGAAGTTGCCCCCCCCCCCGTTGTGATCTGCCCGACATTGGAACTGCTGAGTGCCCGTGAATGCCCATGGATAATCCCGTTTCTCAGAGGCAAACTCTACACCTTCAAGAGCTCACTTATGTTTCATCCTCCCCGCCCCCCCCCCCCCCCCAATTCTCCCAAGCCTTCTGGAACATTCCGAGGCTAAACTGGTCATACCGAGATTACCTGGCTCATAATTTATATCCGGGACAGGAACTGAGTCTTCTAAATCTCCATATCTGGCACATGGAGTGCATTCAGTAACTGTTAGAGCAGTGGTTCTCAACCTTCCTAATGCCGTGACCCTTTAATACGGTTCCTCATGTTGTGGGGACCCCCAATTTAATTGTTACAAATTGAACATCATTAAAGCACAGTGATTAATCACAAAAACAGTATGTAATTATATATGTGTTTTCCGATGGTCTTAGGCGACCCCTGTGAAAGGGTCATTCGACCCCCAAAGGATCGCGACCCACAGGTTGAGAACCGCTGTTAGAGGATCAAGAGTGGAGTGGGGTGACGATCACTGTGGGGTGTACAGGAGGCGATCAGCATGTGCACCTGGATCTTTTATTTCTGTTAACCCTCACCCGAGGATGTTTTTTCCAGAGATTTTTAGAGAGAGTGGAAGGGAGGGGGAGAGAGAGAAACATCGATGTGAGAGAGACACATCTATTGGTTGCCTCCCACACGGGTCCTGACCAGGGCTGGGGATCAAACCTGCAACCTGGGCATGTGCCCTTGACCGGAATCGAACCCGGGACCCTTCAGTCTGCTGGGACGCGCTATGCACTGCGCCTGTGGGCTCGGGCAGCAGGCTCACCTTTATCGATCCGCTGACTCATTCCTGCGTGTGCACAGCTGTGGGCGGGCGGGGTGCTGGGCCAGGTGCTCCGTGACTTACAGTGCAACCCCCCCCACCCCCCGTTTCACGGACCTGCTGCCGGTGACGCGGGCGCCACCATTTCGTGTGGGTGGCTGTAGGCTGTGGCCGCGTCCAGGGCACTTCTCAGGGCACCTCTGCTGCTGCCTGCTCCTCCTGGGGCCTGGCTCCGCCCGGCGTGGGCAGCAGATGGGCCCTGACTCACCAGGTCCCTGAGGCCGCTCAGCTGGACTCCAGCCGCTGGGGCGGGGGCCAGTGCCTGGGGGCTGGGCTTCCTTTGTCCAGCTGCTGCCTGTGACAGGGCTCGGCTCCCAGCCGCAGAGGGTCTCTGGTCCTGAGGACTGAGTTGGACAGGGCGACCCAGAGTCACTGTTCCCAACCTGCTCCCAGGCCTGCCGGTGCCACCGGTGCTGAGACTGCAGGAGTATCTGCTCTGAGGAGTCTCACCGGTTAGAGCTGCAGCCCTGGTAGGACAGGGTGCCGGGAGGACAGGGTGCCAGGGAGGACAGGGTGCCAGGGAGGACAGGGTGCCGGTAGGACAGGGTGCCCAGTAGGAGAGGGTGCCAGGGAAGGAGGTACAGATTTGGGTCTGAGCCCAGCAGACTTGCCTCCTCACTGTGGACCTGGGGCAATCGGCCTGTGACTCTCGGTCTTCCCATCTGTCCTTTGGGGCCGGCGTCTCCCTCCTGAAGCTGGCGTCGTCCTGAGGCTCCTGCATGCGGAGCTCTGCACGCCCGCTCTCTCCTTCCTCCTCACCGACGCCTTTATCTCCATCTCACAGATCAGGAAATGGAGCCTCAGAGAAGGGCAGGGGCTTGGCCAGGGCCGCCAGCTGGGAGGGCGCAGAGCCGGGATCTGACCGAGTCTGGCCTCCTGAGCCCCTCTCCGGGCTTCTAGGCTGAGTCACGCCTGCAGGGAACGGATGGCAGCAGCGAGGGTCCGGCCTGGGGAACAGAGCACCCGCCATCGCTGGCGTGGCCGCGGGTCGGGGTTCCGCCAGCGGGTGGAGTGCAGCCTCACTGTGGACTTCTCCCCAGGCTGTGTGACCGGGACTCCGCGAGAGACTGAGGACAGGACCGAGGAGAGGACCGGAAGGAGGGGCGGGCTCCTGGCAAGGCATTCGCTCCTGGACGAGTCCTGCAAAAGGTCAGCAGGGGGGAGGGTGGTGAGAGAGGTGGAGGTGCGGGGTGGGGGGTGGAGACCCCCGGGGTGGCATCGGGAGGCGGGGCTCGGTGGGCGCGGCGGGGCTGGGCCCTCCCGGCCGGTGGCATCCACTGCCCGTCCGCTCTGCTGCTCCTCGGGCATCTCCGCCGGGGCAGACGGAGCTTCACTCCCCGGGAGCCCACCCACCCAAGACCCCCGCCTTCTCACCGCTCATCGCTTCAGCTCATTCCCCTCCCCCGTCCCAGATGGAGAAGGAGGAGGAGACCACGCGCGAGCTGCTGCTGCCCAACTGGCAGGGCAGCGGCTCCCACGGGCTGACCATTGCCCAGAGGGACGATGGCGTCTTCGTGCAGGAGGTCGTGCAGAACTCCCCTGCGGCCCGCACGGGGGTGGTCAAGGAGGGTGAGTCCCCTCGGGGTGTGGGCCGGGTGCTGGGTTGGGGTGGGTGGGGTGGTGGAGGGAAGGGCAGGGGGCACGCAGAAGTGGGCACGTGGCCCTGGAGGGCCTGGTCCCAGCGCCAGCAGGATGGTCAGTACCCAAGCCCCACCTTCTCTTGCCCACCCTGTGTGCCCACCCTGTGTCCGTCACCCGCCCCCAGTCCTTGGGGGAGGAGGTCGTGTGAGGAGGGGCGGGGACCCCGTCCTCAGTTCCAACTCCACCGCTCACGGGCTCTGGCCGCTTTGGGCAAATCAGAGGACCTGTCTAAGCTTCAGTTTTCTCATCTGTACAGTGGGCACTGCCGCAGCTGCCTCTCGTGACATGCATTCGATGTGCGTGTGTGTGCGCGTGTGTGCGTGTGTGTGCGCGTGCATGCGTGTGTGCGCGCGCGCGTGCGCGTGTGTGCGTGCGTGTGTGCATGTGTGCGTGTGCGTGCGTGCGTGTCATGCATTCGATGTGCGTGTGTGTGTGTGTGTGTGTGTGTTGCTTTCCTGAGACCCGCTTCTTTTCCTCCCGGCTCAGGGGACCAGATTGTGGGTGCCACCATCTACTTTGACAACCTGCAGTCGGGCGAGGTGACGCAGCTGCTGAGCACCATGGGGCACCACACGGTGGGCCTGAAGCTGCACCGGAAGGGGGACCGCTCCCCTGAGCCGGGCCAGACCTGGACGCACGAAGTCTTCAGCTCCCGCACCTCCGAGGTGGTTCTGGTGAGTGCCTCGCCGGCCAGCCGCGCCCTGAGCTCCGGCAGCGCCGCCTGCCCCCCGCCGGTGCCCCTTCCCGAGGCTTCTGCCTGCCTGCGGGCCTCTCGTGCCGTTCCTTCTCCTGAGCTCACCCTCTGCACTCTGTTGAGTCAGCCTGGTTGTTCCTGGTTGTGCCACGTGTGCCGCGTGGCTGGTGCTGCCCTAAGTCAGCCTCTTCAGAGCGCCGCAGCCGGGCGCCGCTCATGCTGCTGGGCCCCAGCGCTTTGCCGGGATCTTGGGAATGATTTCACAGGTGCCCAGTTCTGCCTCACAGAACATTTTTCTTTTTCAAATATGTGTTTTATTGATCTTAGAGAGAGAGGAAGGGAGATGGAGGGAGAGAGAAACATTGGTCGGCTGCCTCCTGCACGCCTCCTACTGGGGATTGAGCTGCAACCCAGGCAGCCTGACAGGAATCCAACTGGCGACCTCTCGGTGCACGGGATGATGCTCAGCCAACTGAGCCGCACTGGCCAGCGCTCACAGAGCATTTTTCTACTTCCAGAGGCCTGGACTCACCTGTGAGTCGGAAGCTGGGCTGCAAAGCGCCTGTGGGACGATTCCCTGCTCCTTCTGACGACTTGTTTATGCAACAAAGAATGGGTGCTCACAGGGGGAGTTCGCCCAAGCACAGCCACTCTCCACCCAGCTTTCGGGGATCCTTGGGAGGGTCCCCCTCCTGCTTAAACAAACACACCAGGGAGTTGAGAGTTGAGAGCCTTAGGGTCAAGTCAGTGCAGAGCTGGTCACCCAGAGGCGTCCTGGGTACTTGACTGGCCGACTTGAGTCTAGAATTGATTGCAAATCCTTCTCCCAGACCGTGCAGTCCAGCTGTCTACACCCTCGTCGCCCCATGGCTTTTGCTTTCCGGAGTTGCCCCACGCAATTTGCTTTCCTCCTGTGATGTGGTGGTCAGCCCCTTTCGTCAGCCCTCTGTGCTCTGCCCCAGGAGGCTCCGTGGACCCCTGTTTTGGTCCCGGCTTCTTTGGGAAAAGGCTGGGCTGCGGCCGGGCGTCGGTAACTCAGGCAGACTCTGTTGCAACCTCTGCCGGGCTGTCTCTCTGCAGAGCGGGGATGACGAGGAGTACCGGCGCATCTATGCCACGAAGATCAAGCCCCGGCTGAAGTCGGAGGACGGAGTGGAAGGGGAGCCTGGGGAGACCCAGAGCCGCACCATCACGGTGACCAGAAGGGTCACGGCCTACACTGTGGACGTGACGGGCCGGGAGGGAGCCAAGGACATCGACATCAGCAGCCCCGAGTTCAAGATCAAGATTCCACGGCACGAGCTGACCGAAATCTCCACTGTGGATGTGGAGACCCAGTCTGGGAAGACCATGATCAGGCTGCCCTCGGGCTCGGGGGCGGCGTCTCCGGCCACAGGCTCTGCTGTGGACATTCGAGCAGGCTCCATTGCCACCTCGGGACCAGAGCGCCATGGTGCTGGCCACTCGAAGCTGCAGGTCACCGTGCCTGGGGTAAAGGTGGGAAGCCCAGACATCAGTGTCGGTGCAAAGGGCTTGGACTTGGGCGGCAAAGGGGGGATCCACGTTCCAGGAGTGGGCATTTCGTCTTCTCTTGGCGGTGGGGCAGTGGAGGTTCAGGGCCCATCTCTTGAGAGTGACAATAATGGGAAAATTAAAATTCCCACCATGAAGATGCCAAAATTTGGTGTCTCAACAGGGCCCCAGCACCAGGCCCCAGAGGCAGGGTTGAGTGTTTCTGCACCTGAATTCTCTGTGGGGCACAAGGGAGGCCAGGCAGGCATGACCATCGGTGGGAACATCCAGGCCCCTCAGGTGGAAGTCGGTGCTCCCTGTGGCACGGTTCAGGGGCTTAAGGGGAAACTGAAGGGCCCCCAAATTACCGGGTCATCATTTGAGGGAGACCTAGGCCTGAAAGGTGCCAAGCCACAGGGGAGCATAGGGGTGGACATCTCTGCTCCCCAAATCAAGGGCACCATCACCGGCCCCCATGTGGAAGGTCAAGGCCCTGATGTTGATATTCATGGGCCTGGAGGCAAACTAAATATGCCCAAGATGAAAACTCCCAAATTCTCTGTGTCAGGATCTAAGGGAGAGGGAACTGGAATTGACGTGACACTACCCACAGGTGACATGACTCTTCCTGGGGTCTCTGGGGGCGTCAGCCTGCCCGAGGTTGCTACCGGGGGGCTGGAAGGGAAGCTGAAGGGTACTAAAGTCAAGACTCCTGAAATGATTATTCAGAAACCTAAAATCTCCATGCAGGATGTGGATCTGAGCCTTGGGTCCTCCAAGCTGAGAGGAGATATTAAGGTTTCCGCTCCGGGAATGCAAGGTGATGTCAAAGGCCCTCAAGTGGCAGTTAAAGGCTCCAAAGTGGACATAGAGACACCCAGCCTAGAGGGGACTCTGGTAGGACCGAAGCTGAGTGGTCCTTCTGGAAAAATGGGAACCTGCAGTATCTCCATGGCAGATGTAGACTTAAATGTGGCTGCACCTAAAGTGAAAGGGGGTGTAGATGTCACCCTCCCCAAAGTAGAAGGGAAAGTCAAAGTCCCTGAGATGGATGTCAAAGGCCCCAAAGTGGATGTCAGCGCCCCAGATGTGGAACTTCATGGCCCGGAATGGAACCTGAAAATGCCCAAAATGAAAATGCCCAAGTTCAGCACTCCAGGAGTCAAAGGAGAAGGCTCAGACATAGATGTAAATCTACCCAAAGGAGATGTCCGTATTACGGGGCCCAGCGTCAACATGGAAGCTCCAGATGTCAACATAGGAGGCCTGGGGGGCAAACTTAAAGGTCCCGATATGAAGTTGCCTGAAGTGAGTGTCAAGACACCAAAGATCTCCATGCCTGACGTAGATCTGCATGTTAAAGGCCCCAAGGTGAAAGGAGAGTACGATGTAACGGTACCAAAACTTGAAGGGGAACTGAAAGGCCCCCAGATGGACGTTAATGCCCCAGATGTGGATGTTCACGGCCCAGAATGGCACCTGAAGATGCCCAAGATGAAAATGCCCAAGTTCAGTGTGCCAGGGTTCAAAGCAGAGGGCCCAGATGTGGATGTGAACCTGCCCAAGCCCGATGTGGACATTTCCGGGCCCAAGGTAGATGTGACTGCTCCAGATGTGAGAATTGAGGGACCAGAAGGAAAATTGAAAGGACCCAAATTTAAGATGCCCGAGATGAATATCAAGGCCCCGAAGATCTCCATGCCAGATGTGGACTTACATTTGAAAGGCCCTAGTGTAAAAGGAGAATACGATGTTTCGGCGCCAAAGGCTGAAGGTGAGATTAAAGTTCCTGATGTTGAACTTAAAAGTGCCAAGTTGGACATTGATGTTCCAGATGTGGACGTTCAAGGCCCAGACTGGAACTTGAAGATGCCCAAAATGAAAATGCCCAAGTTCAGCATGCCTGGCTTCAAAGCTGAGGGCCCAGAAGTGGATGTGAACCTGCCTAAAGCAGACATTGGCATCTCAGGACCCAAGGTGGATGTTGACGTTCCAGATGTGAATATTGAAGGACCTGAAGGGAAGCTGACGGGTCCCAAGTTTAAGGTGCCTGAGATGAACATTAAGGCCCCCAAGATCTCCATGCCTGAGGTGGACTTGCACATGAAAGGTCCCAAGGTAAAGGGAGAATATGATGTTACAGTGCCAAAGCTGGAAGGTGACCTGAAAGGGCCAAAAGTAGATGTCAGTGCCCCAGATGTTGAAGTTCATGGTCCTGATTGGAACCTCAAGATGCCCAAAATGAAAATGCCCAAATTTACCATGCCCAGCCTCAAAGGAGAGGGTCCAGAATTGGATGTGAACCTGCCCAAGGCTGATGTAGACCTTTCTGCACCCAAGATTGATGTTAGTGCTCCAGATCTGAGCCTTGAGGGACCTGAAGGGAAGTTGAGAGGCCCCAAGTTTAAGATGCCTGAGATGCACTTCAAAGCTCCTAAGATGACTCTGCCAGATGTTGACCTCAATCTTAAAGGACCCAAAATGAAAGGAAATCTAGAGATGTCTGCACCAAAACTAGAAGGTGAGATGACAGTTCCAGATGTGGACCTCAAAGGGCCCAGTGTAGACATTAAAGCACCAGATGTGGAAGTACAAGGTGGAGACTGGAGCCTGAAGATGCCCAAGATGAAAATGCCCAAGTTCAGCGTGCCTGGCTTCAAAGCAGAGGGCCCAGAAGTGGATGTGAACCTGCCCAAGGCTGACATCGACATCTCTGGACCCAAGGTTGACATAGAAGCTCCAGACGTGAGCCTTGAGGGACCAGAAGGGAAGCTGAAGGGTCCCAAGTTCAAGATGCCTGACATGCACTTCAAGGCCCCCAAGATCTCCATGCCTGATGTGGACTTCAACTTGAAAGGCCCCAAAGTCAAAGGGGATGTGGATGTGTCAGTGCCCAAGATAGAAGGTGAAATGAAAGTGCCAGATGTTGACATCAAAGGACCCAAAGTGGATGTTGATGTCCCAGATGTGGATGTGCATGGACCAGACTGGCACCTGAAGATGCCCAAGATGAAAATGCCCAAGTTCAACGTGCCTGGCTTCAAAGGAGAGGGCCCAGAAGTGGATGTGAACCTGCCCAAGGCTGACATTGACATCTCCGGACCCAAGGTTGACATTGAAGCTCCAGATGTGAGTCTTGAGGGACCAGAAGGGAAGCTGAAGGGTCCAAAGTTTAAGATGCCTGACATGCACTTCAAGGCTCCCAAGATCTCCATGCCTGATGTGAATTTGAATCTTAAGGGACCAAAACTAAAAGGAGATGCGGATGTGTCTTTGCCTGATGTAGAAGGTGAAATAAAAGTGCCAGATGTCAACCTTAAAGGGCCCAAAGCTGACATCAGTGCTCCAGATGTGGATATTCATGGCCCAGACTGGCACCTGAAGATGCCCAAGGTGAAAATGCCCAAGTTCAGCATGCCGGGCTTCAAAGGAGAGGGCCCTGAAGTTGATGTGAACCTGCCCAAGGCTGACTTTGATGTCTCAGGACCCAAGGTGGACATTGAAGGTCCAGATGTGAATATCGAAGGTCCAGATGCAAAACTAAAAGGTCCTAAATTTAAGATGCCAGAAATGAACATAAAGCCTCAGAAGATACCAATACCAGATGTTGGTTTGCATTTGAAAGGTCCTAAAATGAAAGTAGATTATGACGTGACTGTCCCAAAAGTAGAAGGAGAGATACAGACTCCTGATGTCAACATTAAAGGACCCAAAGTAGACATTAATGCACCAGACATGGGAGTTCATGGCCCAGACTGGCACCTGAAGATGCCCAAGGTGAAAATGCCCAAGTTCAGCATGCCAGGCTTCAAAGGAGAGGGCCCAGATGTGGATGTGAACCTGCCCAAAGCCGACATTAATGTCTCTGGACCCAAGATGGACATTAATGCTCCAGATGTGACTCTTGAAGGTCCAGAGGGGAAACTAAAGGGCCCCAAGTTCAAGATGCCAAGCATGAATATACAGACACACAAAATTTCTATGCCTGATGTTGGACTTAACCTGAAAGCTCCTAAACTGAAAACCGATGTCGATGTTTCCCTTCCTAAAGTGGAAGGAGACTTGAAAGTTCCTGAAATAGACGTGAAAGCCCCTAAGGTGGATGTGGATGTTGGAGATATTGATATTGAATGTCCTGAAGGAAAGATAAAAGGCCCTAAGTTTAAGATGCCAGACATGCACTTCAAGGCCCCCAAGATCTCCATGCCTGATGTGGACTTCAACTTGAAAGGCCCCAAGGTCAAAGGGGATGTGGATGTGTCAGTGCCCAAGATAGAAGGTGAAATGAAAGTGCCAGATGTTGACCTCAAAGGGCCCAAAGTGGACATTGATGTCCCAGATGTGGATGTGCATGGACCAGACTGGCATCTGAAGATGCCCAAAGTGAAGATGCCCAAGTTCAGCATGCCAGGCTTCAAAGGAGAGGGCCCAGAAGTGGATGTGAACCTGCCCAAGGCTGACATCGACATCTCCGGACCCAAGGTTGACATTGAAGCCCCAGACGTGAGCCTTGAGGTACCAGAAGGGAAGCTGAAGGGTCCCAAGTTCAAGATGCCTGACATGCACTTCAAGACTCCCAAGATTTCCATGCCTGATGTGGACTTACACTTGAAAGGCCCCAAAGTCAAAGGCGATGTCGATGTGTCTGTGCCAAAACTGGAGGGAGATTTGAAGGGCCCCAGGGTGGATGTGGAGGTGCCTGACGTTGATCTCGAATGTCCTGATGCAAAGTTGAAAGGGCCCAAGTTTAAGATGCCTGACATGCACTTCAAGGCCCCCAAGATCTCCATGCCTGATGTGGACTTCAACTTGAAAGGCCCCAAAGTCAAAGGGGATGTGGATGTGTCAGTGCCCAAGATAGAAGGTGAAATGAAAGTGCCAGATGTGGACATCAAAGGACCTAAAGTGGACGTTGATGTCCCAGATGTGGATGTGCATGGACCAGACTGGCACCTGAAGATGCCCAAGATGAAAATGCCCAAGTTCAGCATGCCGGGCTTCAAAGGAGAGGGCCCAGAAGTGGATGTGAACCTGCCCAAGGCTGACATTGACATCTCCGGACCCAAGGTTGATATTGCAGCTCCAGATGTGAGCCTTGAGGTACCAGAGGGAAAGCTGAAGGGTCCCAAGTTCAAGATGCCTGACATGCATTTCCATGCCCCCAAGATCTCCATGCCTGATGTGGACTTACACTTGAAAGGCCCCAAAGTCAAAGGCGATGTCGATGTTTCTGTGCCGAAATTGGAGGGAGATTTGAAGGGCCCCAGCGTGGATGTGAAGGTGCCTGACGTTGATCTCGAATGTCCTGATGCAAAGTTGAAAGGGCCCAAGTTCAAGATGCCTGACATGCACTTCCATGCCCCCAAGATCTCCATGCCTGATGTTGACTTCAACTTAAAGGGGCCTAAAATTAAAGGAGACTTTGATGTTTCAGCCCCAAAGATGGAAGGAGAGCTAAAGGGTCCAGAATTGGATGTTAAGGGCCCCAAATTGGATGTTGACATGCCAGATGTAGCTGTGGAAGGCCCAGATGGCAAATGGAAAAGTCCTAAATTCAAGATGCCAGACATGCATTTTAAAGCTCCTAAAATCTCCATGCCAGACATTAATCTACACTTAAAAAGCCCCAAGGTCAAGGGAGAGGTGGATGTCGATGTTCCCAAATTGGAAGGTGACATCAGTGGGCCAGATATCGACATTGAAGGACCTGAGGGCAAATTGAAAGGCCCCAAGTTCAAGATGCCTGACATGCATTTCAAAGCCCCAAATATATCTATGCCTGATGTGGACCTAAATCTGAAAGGACCGAAAATCAAGGGGGATGTCGATGTGTCTGTGCCTGAAGTAGAAGGTAAAATTAAAGTACCAGATGTGAACGTCAAGGGCCCCAAAGTAGACATAAGTGCTCCTGAAGTTCATGGCCCAGACTGGCACCTGAAGATGCCCAAGATGAAAATGCCCAAGTTCAGCATGCCAGGCTTCAAAGGAGAGGGCCCAGAAGTGGACGTGAACCTGCCCAAGGCTGACATTGATGTCTCCGGACCCAAAGTTGACATTGAAGCCCCAGATGTGAGCATTGAGGGTCCAGAGGGAAAAATCAAGGGGCCTAAATTTAAGATGCCAGAGATGAACATCAAAGCCCCAAAGATCTCCATGCCTGATGTAGATTTACATTTGAAAGGTCCTAAGGTGAAAGGAGACATAGACCTTTCCCTGCCGAAGGTGGAAGGTGACCTCAAGGGCCCCAAAGTGGACATTGATGCCCCAGATGTGGATGTTCAAGGCCCAGACTGGCACCTGAAGATGCCCAAGATGAAAATGCCCAAGTTCAGCATGCCAGGCTTCAAAGGAGAGGGCCCAGAAGTGGATGTGAACCTACCCAAGGCTGATATTGACATCTCCGGACCCAAGGTTGACATTGAAGCCCCAGACGTGAACATTGAGGGCCCAGAAGGAAAACTGAAGGGCCCTAAGTTCAAGATGCCTGACATGCACTTCCATGCCCCCAAGATCTCCATGCCTGATTTGCATCTGAAAGGTCCCAAAGTCAAGGGTGATATGGACGTTTCTCTGCCTAAAGTGGAAGGCCCTGAAGTTGACATCAAGGGCCCCAAAGTGGACATTGCTGCACCAGATGTGGATGTACAAGGGCCAGACTGGCACCTGAAGATGCCCAAAGTGAAAATGCCCAAGTTCAGCATGCCAGGCTTCAAGGGAGAGGGCCCTGAAGTGGATGTGACCCTGCCCAAAGCTGACATCGATGTCTCAGCACCCAAAGTGGACCTTGAATGTCCTGATGTGAATATTGAAGGGCCTGAAGGAAAGTGGAAAAGTCCAAAATTTAAGATGCCTGATATGCATTTTAAGACACCAAAGATCTCCATGCCAGATATTGATCTTAACCTAACAGGACCCAAAATAAAAGGCGATATGGATGTCACAGGTCCCAAGATCGAGGGAGATCTGAAAGGTCCTGAAGTTGATCTCAAAGGCCCCAAAGTGGACATTGATGTTCCAGATGTGGATGTTCATGGCCCAGACTGGCACCTGAAGATGCCCAAGATGAAAATGCCCAAGTTCAGCATGCCAGGCTTCAAAGCAGAAGGCCCAGAAGTAGATGTGAACCTCCCTAAGGCTGACATTGATGTAACTGGACCCAAGGTGGACATTGAGGGCCCTGATGTTAACATTGAAGGGCCAGAAGGAAAGTTGAAAGGTCCTAAGTTCAAGATGCCTGAGATGAACATCAAGGCCCCCAAGATCAACATGCCTGACTTTGACATGCATCTGAAAGGTCCCAAAGTAAAGGGTGATGTTGACGTTTCTCTGCCTAAAGTTGAAGGCCCTGAAGTTGACATCAAGGGCCCCAAAGTGGACATTGATGTCCCAGACGTGGATGTTCACGGCCCAGACTGGCACCTGAAGATGCCCAAGGTGAAAATGCCCAAGTTCAGCATGCCAGGCTTCAAAGGAGAGGGCCCTGAAGTGGATGTGAACCTGCCCAAGGCTGACATCAGTGTCTCAGGACCCAAGGTGGACATTGAAGGTCCTGATGTGAATATCGAAGGCCCAGATGCGAAACTGAAGGGCCCCAAGTTCAAGATGCCTGAGATGAACATCAAAGCTCCTAAGATCTCCATGCCTGACATTGATCTGAACCTGAAAGGCCCCAAAGTGAAAGGTGATGTGGACGTGTCTTTACCAAAAGTGGAAGGTGAGATTAAAGTTCCTGAAGTGGATATTAAAGGCCCTAAAGTGGACATTGACGTTCCTGATGTGGATGTTCATGGTCCTGATTGGCACCTGAAGATGCCCAAGGTGAAGATGCCCAAGTTCAGCATGCCGGGCTTCAAAGGAGAGGGCCCTGATGTGGATGTGAACCTGCCCAAAGCTGACTTTGATGTCTCAGGACCCAAGGTGGACATTGAAGGTCCAGATGTGAATATCGAAGGTCCAGATGCAAAACTGAAGGGCCCCAAGTTCAAGATGCCAGAGATGAACATCAAAGCTCCTAAGATCTCCATGCCAGATTTGGACCTTAATCTTAAAGGCCCTAAAATGAAAGGAGAGGTGGATGTTTCACTTCCAAATGTAGAAGGTGATTTGAAAGGGCCTACTCTTGATATCAAGGGCCCGAAGGTAGATCTAGATGCTCCGGCTGTTGACATTCATGGTCCAGAAGGCAAACTAAAAGGCCCCAAAGTGAAGATGCCTGACATGCATGTAAACATGCCCAAGATCTCCATGCCAGAAATTGACCTGAATTTGAAAGGTTCAAAGCTTAAGGGAGAGGTTGATGTTTCTGGGCCCAAATTAGAAGGTGACATTAAAGCTCCCAAGTTGGATGTAAAGGGCCCAGAAGTGGACATTTCTGGTCCTAAGCTCAATATTGAAGGCAAGTCAAAGAAATCTCGTTTTAAGCTTCCCAAATTTAATTTTTCGGGCTCCAAAGTCCAGACACCTGAGGTGGATGTCAAAGTTAAAAAGCCAGATGTTGATGTAACAGGCCCGAAAGTTGACATCAACGCTCCTGATGTCGAAGTCCAAGGAAAAGTGAAAGGCTCCAAGTTCAAAATGCCTTTCCTCAGTATTTCATCCCCTAAAGTTTCTATGCCTGATGTAGAGTTAAACCTGAAAAGTCCTAAAGTCAAAGGAGACTTGAATGTGGCAGGCCCTGATGTAGAAGGTGACTTTAAAGGACCCCAAGTGGATATTAAGGCACCAGAAGTCCATCTTGATGCACCTGATGTGGATGTTCACGGTCCAGAGTGGAATTTGAAAATGCCCAAGATGAAAATGCCCAAGTTTGGTGTGCCTGGCTTCAAAGCAGAAGGGCCAGATATGTCTGTGGATCTGCCGAAAGGAGATATCAACATAGAGGCTCCCAAAATGGACATTGAGGGCCCAGAAATCAATGTGGAAGGTCTAGAAGGAGGCTTAAAAGGTCCCAGACTCAAGATGCCTGACATGAATATTAAAGCTCCCAAGATCTCCATGCCTGACATTGATTTAAATCTGAAGGGTCCCAAGGTAAAAGGTGATGTGGATGTTTCTCTTCCCAAAGTGGAAGGAGAGCTGAAAGGTCCAGGGATTGACATCAAAGGGCCCAAAGTGGACATCGATGCCCCTGATGTAGACGTTCATGGCCCAGACTGGCACCTGAAGATGCCCAAGGTGAAAATGCCCAAGTTCAGCATGCCGGGCTTCAAAGCAGAGGGCCCAGATGTGGACATAAACCTTCCCAAGGCCGACATTGATGTTCCTGATGTGAGTCTTGAAGGTCCAGATGCGAAACTGAAGGGCCCCAAGTTCAAGATGCCTGAGATGAACATCAAAGCTCCCCAAATCTCCATGCCTGACATTGATCTGAACCTGAAGGGCCCCAAAATGAAGGGCGATGTGGACGTGTCTTTGCCAAAAGTGGAAGGTGACCTAAAGGGCCCTGAGGTGGACATCAAGGGCCCCAAAGTGGACATTGACACTCCTGACATTAACATTGAAGGCCCAGAGGGGAAATTGAAGGGGCCTAAATTCAAGATGCCAGAGATGCACCTAAAGGCTCCCAAGCTCTCCATGCCTGACATTGACTTAAACCTGAAAGGCCCCAAGGTGAAGGGTGATATGGACGTTTCTCTTCCCAAGATGGAAGCGGATCTGAAAGGCCCTGAGATTGACATCAAAGGTCCAAAAGTGGACATGAATGCCCCTGATGTGGACGTCCATGGCCCAGACTGGCACCTGAAGATGCCCAAGGTGAAAATGCCCAAATTCAGCATGCCGGGCTTCAAAGGAGAGGGCCCAGAAGTGGATGTGAACCTGCCCAAAGCTGACATCGATGTCTCAGCACCCAAAGTGGACCTGGAAGGCCCTGACATGAATATTGAGGGACCTGAGGGAAAGCTGAAAGGTCCTAAGTTCAAAATGCCGGAGATGAACATCAAGGCCCCCAAGATCTCCATGCCTGACTTCGATTTGCATCTGAAAGGTCCTAAGGTCAAAGGAGATGTGGATGTTTCCCTGCCTAAGGTGGAAGGTGATCTGAAAGGCCCTGAAGTTGACATCAAGGGCCCCAAAGTGGACATTAATGCACCAGATGTGGACGTTCATGGCCCAGACTGGCACCTGAAAATGCCCAAGATGAAAATGCCCAAGTTCAACATGCCTGGCTTCAAAGCAGAAGGCCCAGATGTGGATGTGAACCTCCCCAAGGCTGACATTGATGTCTCAGTACCCAAAGTAGATGTTGAAATGCCAGATGTCAATATTGAAGGTCCGGATGCAAAACTGAAGGGCCCCAAGTTCAAGATGCCAGAGATGAACATCAAAGCCCCCAAGATCTCCATGCCTGATTTTGATTTGCATCTGAAAGGTCCTAAGGTGAAAGGTGATGTAGATGTTTCTCTGCCTAAGGTGGAAGGTGACTTAAAGGCCCCTGACGTTGACATCAAAGGCCCCAAAGTGGACATCGATGTCCCAGACGTGGACGTTCACGGCCCAGACTGGCACCTGAAGATGCCCAAGGTGAAGATGCCCAAGTTCAGCATGCCAGGCTTCAAAGGAGAGGGCCCTGAAGTGGATGTGAACCTGCCCAAGGCTGACATTGATGTCTCAGGACCCAAGGTGGACATAGACACTCCTGACATTGACATTCATGGCCCAGAAGGGAAACTCAAGGGCCCCAAGTTCAAAATGCCTGACCTGCATCTCAAAGCACCCAAGATCTCCATGCCTGAAGTCGACCTGAACCTGAAGGGTCCTAAAGTAAAGGGCGATGTGGACGTTTCTCTGCCCAAAGTGGAAGGTGACCTCAAGGGCCCTGAACTTGACATCAAAGGCCCCAAAGTGGACATTGATGTCCCTGACGTGGACATGCACGGCCCCGACTGGCACCTGAAGATGCCCAAGGTGAAGATGCCCAAGTTCAGCATGCCGGGCTTCAAAGGAGAGGGCCCAGATGTGGATGTGAACCTGCCCAAGGCTGACTTTGATGGTCCAGATGTGAGTATCGAAGGTCCAGATGCAAAACTGAAGGGCCCCAAATTCAAGATGCCTGAGATGAACATCAAAGCTCCAAAGATCTCCATGCCTGACCTTGACTTGAACCTGAAAGGTCCCAAAGTAAAGGGCGATGTGGATGTTTCCCTGCCTAAGGTGGAAGGTGACCTCAAGGGCCCTGGAATTGACATCAAAGGCCCTAAAGTGGACGTCGATGTCCCAGATGTGGATGTTCACGGTCCCGACTGGCACCTGAAGATGCCCAAGGTGAAGATGCCCAAGTTCAGCATGCCGGGCTTCAAAGGAGAGGGCCCTGAAGTGGATGTGAACCTCCCTAAAGCTGACATTGATATCTCTGGCCCCAAAGTGGATATTGCTGCCCCAGATCTGAATATCGAAGGTCCAGATGCAAAATTGAAGGGCCCTAAGTTCAAGATGCCTGAGATGAACATTAAAGCTCCCAAGATCTCCATGCCTGACTTTGACTTAAGCCTGAAAGGGCCAAAGGTGAAGGGCGATGTGGACCTTTCACTGCCTAAGGTGGAAGGTGATCTGAAAGGGCCAGAGGTGGACATTGAAGGTCCTGAAGGGAAACTCAAAGGCCCCAAGTTTAAGATGCCTGATGTGCATTTCAAAACCCCACAAATCTCCATGAGTGACATTGATTTGAACTTGAAAGGACCTAAAGTAAAAGGAGATTTGGACCTTTCCGCTCCTAAACTGGAAGGAGATCTGAAAGGCCCCAAAGTGGATATTGAAGGCCCTAAGCTGGACATAGACACTCCTGACATTGACATTCATGGCCCAGAAGGGAAACTCAAGGGCCCCAAGTTCAAAATGCCTGACCTGCATCTCAGAGCACCCAAGATCTCCATGCCTGAAGTCGACCTGAACCTGAAGGGTCCTAAAGTAAAGGGCGATGTGGACGTTTCTCTGCCCAAAGTGGAAGGTGACCTCAAGGGCCCTGAACTTGACATCAAAGGCCCCAAAGTGGACATCGATGTCCCTGATGTGGACATGCATGGTCCCGACTGGCACTTGAAGATGCCCAAGGTGAAGATGCCCAAGTTCAGCATGCCGGGCTTCAAAGGAGAGGGCCCAGATGTGGATGTGAACCTGCCCAAGGCCGACTTTGATGTCTCAGGACCCAAGGTGGACATTGAAGGTCCAGATGTGAATATTGAAGGCCCAGATGCGAAACTGAAGGGCCCCAAGTTCAAGATGCCTGAGATGAACATCAAAGCTCCGAAGATCTCCATGCCAGATCTTGATCTGAACCTGAAGGGCCCCAAAATGAAGGGCGATGTGGATGTTTCTTTGCCTATGGTGGAAGGTGACCTCAAGGGCCCTGGAATTGACATCAAAGGGCCCAAAGTGGACATCGATGTCCCTGACGTGGACATGCATGGTCCCGACTGGCACTTGAAGATGCCCAAGGTGAAGATGCCCAAGTTCAGCATGCCGGGCTTCAAAGGAGAGGGCCCAGATGTGGATGTGAACCTGCCCAAGGCCGACTTTGATGTCTCAGCACCTAAGATGGACATTGATGTTCCAGATGTGAATATTGAAGGCCCAGATGCGAAACTGAAGGGTCCCAAGTTCAAGATGCCTGAGATAAATATCAAAGCTCCCAAAATCTCCATGCCTGATGTTGACCTAGATTTGAAGGGACCCAAAGTCAAAGGAGATTTTGATGTGTCTGTCCCTAAGATTGAAGGTACTTTCAAAGGCCCAGAAGTAGACTTGAAAGGTCCAGGTCTGGATTTTGAAGGCCCTAATGCCAAACTCAGTGGCCCACATTTGAAGATGCCATCACTGGATATATCTGCCCCTAAAGTAACTGTTCCTGATGTTGATTTGCATCTCAAGACACCCAAAATGGGAATTTCTGGGCCCAAATTAGAAGGCGGTGAACTGGACCTTAAGGGGCCTAAAGTTGACTTAGAAGCGCCAACCTTAGATGTACACATGGAGAGCCCAGATGTTAATCTTGAGGGGCCAGATGTTAAAGTTCCCAAACTTAAGAAACCCAAGTTTGGATTTGGGGCAAAAGGCCCCAAAGCTGACTTCAAGTCACCCTCGGTCGATGTGACTGTTCCCGAGGCAGAGCTGAACGTCGAGACTCCTGAAATTAGTGTCGGTGGCAAGGGCAAGAAAAGTAAGTTTAAAATGCCTAAGATTCACATGAGTGGTCCCAAAATTAAAACCAAGAAACAAGGATTTGATTTGAACGTTCCTGGCGGCGAAATTGATGCCAGTCTCAAGGCTCCTGATGTAGATGTGAATGTTGCCGGGCCGGATGCCACACTTAAAGTCGATGTGAAATCTCCTAAAACCAAGAAACCTATGTTTGGAAAGATGTACTTCCCTGATGTAGAATTTGACATTAAATCATCTAAATTTAAAGCGGAGGCCTCCCTCCCTAGCCCCAGAATGGAGGGCGAAATCCAGGCCTGTGACCTGGATATTTCCGCGCCAGGGATGAATGTGGACGCACCTGGCATCCACATTGAAGGCCCAGATGCTAAAGTCAGAGCACCGTCCTTCGGCATTTCTGCCCCTCAAGTCTCCGTCCCCGATGTGAACGTGAGCTTGAAAGGACCAAAGATAAAGGGTGATGTCCCCAGTGTGGGCCTGGAAGGACCAGACATAGATCTGCAAGGTCCAGAAGCGAAAATCAAGTTCCCCAAGTTTTCGATGCCCAAGATCGGCGTCCCCGGCGTGAAAATGGAGGGTGGGGGAGCGGAGATCCAGCTGCCCTCGCTTGAAGGAAGCTTGAGCGCACCGGGGGTTAAGCTGGAAGGGCCTGATGTGTCTCTGAAGGGGTCAAGAGTAGACTTGCCTTCCGTGAACCTCTCTATGCCAAAAGTCTCTGGACCTGATCTCGACCTGAACTTGAAAGGACCAAGTGTGAAGGGAGGAGACCTGGCTGTCTCTGGTGACATCAAGTGCCCTAAAGTATCAGTCGGTGCTCCGGATCTAAGCTGGGAGGCACCTGAAGGTGGCCTTAAACTCCCCCAAATGAAGCTGCCCCAGTTTGGCATCTCCACTCCAGGGTCTGACTTGGACATTAACATCAAGGGGCCCCAGGTGACTGGAGAACTGAAGGGGCCAGGCATGGATGTGAACCTCGGAGGCCTCAACGTGAAAGGGCCCCAAATCTCGGCACCGGACGTGGACTTGAACTTGGAAGGACCAAAAGTGAGAGGGAACCTCGGGGGCAGTGGGGAGCTGCAAGGGCCCTCCGTCGGAGGAGGGCTCCCGGGCGTGAGTGTTCACGGCCTGGAGGGGAACCTCCACATGCCTGGCATCAAGGCCCCTGCGTGCGGTCTGGAGCTGCAGGGGGGGAAGGTGAGACTCCCCACGGGGCAGGTTTCTGGCCCTGAAATCAAAGGTGACCTGAAAGGTTCAGGGATCGGTGTCCACGGGGCCGCTCCCGACATTAGCGTGAAAGGACCTTCGTTTGCTATGGCCTCTCCTGAGTCCGAGCTTGGTGTCAGCTTGAAGGGCCCGAAAATCAAAGGAGGTGTGGATGTTTCAGGGGGTGTCAGTGCCCCAGACATCAGCCTGGGTGAAGGGCACCTGGGCGCCAAAGGTTCTGGGGTCGAGTGGAAAGGCCCCCAGGTCTCTGCTCTCAACCTGGGTGCGCCCACGCTTGCCGGTGGACTTCATTTCTCAGGACCAAAGGTGGAAGGAGGCGGGAAAGGAGGCCAGATTGGACTCCACGGTCCTGGGCTGAGCGTGTCCGGGCCCCAAGGTCACTTGGAAAGCAGATCTGGAAAAGTAACATTCCCGAAGATGAAAATCCCCAAGTTCACCTTCTCTGGCCGCGAGCTGGTGGGCAGGGAAGTGGGGGTGGATGTCAACTTCCCCAAAGGCGAGGCCAGCGCCCAGGCGGGTGCCGGAGAGGGCGAGTGGGAAGAGCCCGACGCCAGACTGAAGAAGTCCAAAATCAAAATGCCCAAGTTCAACTTCTCCAAACCGAAAGGGAAAGGCGGCGTCACCGGCTCGCCAGAGGCCTCCATCTCGGGGTCCAAAGGGGACCTGAAGAGCTCGAAGGCCAGCCTGGGCTCTTTGGAAGGAGAAGCAGAGGCCGAAGCATCTTCGCCCAAAGCCAAGTTCTCCTTGTTTAAAAGCAGGAAGCCGCGGCACCGCTCCAACTCCTTCAGCGACGAAAGAGAGTTCTCGGCGCCGTCCACGCCCACCGGGACTCTGGAGTTCGAAGGCGGCGAAGTGTCGCTGGAGGGCGGAAAGGTCAAAGGGAAACACGGGAAGCTGAAATTTGGTACCTTTGGTGGATTAGGGTCAAAGAGCAAAGGTCATTATGAGGTGACTGGAAGTGATGACGAGGCCGGCAAGTTACAGGGGAGCGGCGTGTCCTTGGCCTCTAAGAAGTCCCGACTGTCCTCTTCCTCCAGCAACGACAGCGGGACGAAGGTCGGCATCCAGCTGCCCGAGGTGGAGCTGGCGGTGTCCACAAAGAAGGAGTAGTCTGTGTACATACATGTATAAACGCGACAGCCTTGGGTGTGTTTGTATATAACCTCAGAGAGCAGCGCGCCCGCAGCTCAGCAGCAAGGCCAAGAGCTGGCCTCGCAGGGCAGGTGCTGGCCGGCCCGCCGCCCGGGCCCCGGGCTCCCGACGCCTCAGAGTCCCAGGTCTGTCCAGCCGCGTGCAGAGTCAACAGTATTTGCCTTCAGATTTCTCTTTATTTTTATTTTTTTGCATTGAACGCGGAGAACTCCTGTTTACTACGCAAGCTTTTGTTTATTACCCTTATTTTTACTGAACATGGGTAGCGCTGGGGTCATCGGAAACCCACTTACTTTCTCATTGCAATGACTTTGCGGGTGTTTGTTAGTGAGGGTGGGGTGGGGGAGAAGGCAGTAAAGGGAACCAGACCCCGTTTCTCCTAAGATTGGGTCCGCTCAAACCGCAAGCCCCCCACGATGGCCCAGAGGAGCGGGCGGGCGGGGCCTGGGGGTGTTTCTTGAGAAACGCTGAGCATTGCTGCCCCCCCCCCCCCCCCCCCCGCGTGGGTGTCCCGCCTGCGTGGTGCTCGGGGTGAGAGGGAGTTAGAATCTGTGTGCAGTTGGGCCGGCCCTCGGCTCACGCGGGGCTTCCCCTCTGGGCACGGTGAGGGGAGCGTTTTCTTCATGGCCACCCTGTTCCCGATCCTAGTTCTGGTTTCTTTTAACAAATGTTACCGTGATTAAGAACTCCCCCCCCCCCCCCCCCGCACTTTAATGGCAACTTAATTAAGAATGTAAGAGAATCAATGCTGTCAGAGGCAAATAAAGCTGTTTATTAACCTGATGTCCGCGCCTTTGCATTGCGTTGGGGGAGGAAGCCCCAGGAGGCTGCGCACCAGCCCCGACAGTGCCCACGGGATCTGGATCCGGGTCCGGGTCCGGGCCCGCCCGGTGGCAGCATCGCTGGGTCAGTAACGGGTGGTGGGCGGAACTCTTGGGTCTTGATGCTCCTGGCGAGGCTGGTGCACCATCGCTGAGAAGTCAGGGGAGGCTTGGTTCGCTGGCAGCCCAGCCGGGACCTACTCCTCACCTTGCAGGAAGTGCCCCTCATGTTGGTCATGGCTGGGCAGTGGGAAGTGCCCTCTGACCTCAAAGCAAGTAGACAAAGCCCCCCCACCCCCTTCCCCGGAGCTGCAGCCTCCGCCATCACCCTCAGGCCAGATCCCAGCCGCCACCCCACCCCGCCCTCCGGGTTCCTGCCCACAGCAGTGGGGCCTGCCCAGTGCGAACCCCACCTACCCTTGCTTGGATTTCAGATCAATGTCTGCCGGCTCCGCCCATTCATCCCCTCAGCCAGCACAGCCCGTGTCCCTGGCCGGGGGGTGGAGCTCCGGGGTGGCTGTCGGTTTTGGAAAGAGCTGGGTTACAAGGGCTGGGTCTGAGCCTCTCGCTGCTCTTCACAAGATGGCCAACCCACGGCTGCTTTTGTGAATTGGGCAAGACACGTCACCCTCCTCGAACCTCAGGTTCCTCGTCCATGGAATGGGAGAGTATCCATAGGACCGGAGTCCCTTGGGGTGTTTGGGCGTCTATCGCTGCGAAGGTACCACATCTACACGTGCAGCGCCCATGGCACAGCCACATGCTAATGGCGGAGAGCACGAGGTGTGGATGGAGTCTGAGCCCCTCCACACACACTCGAGTGAGGGCACACGCGTACCGGAGGTCACACACACACCTGGCACACGCCTCCACCGCTGCCTTCTGTCCCGATGGGCCTGCACCTCCCAGGGCGCTTCTGTCACTCAACCACAGGCCCAACTCCTGGCCCTCCGTTCTGAAGCTGACAGCTCTGTGGGGTGTGGCCCTGGAGTCGGGAGGGTGGGATGAGTGGGTGACTGTGGGGTGCATTTGCGTACACAGCCAGGGATGCTCATGAAGCACTGGAGAGAGCTAGTATAAGCTAGTATTTCTGGAGCCCCCGGGTCTCAGCATCCTCCACAGACCAAGGGGTATGGTGGGTGTGGGCCACCAATGCTCCGAGCCCTGGGAAGGTGGGAACATGCTGCTTCTGGGTGGTGAGGACGGGGATGGGGCCCTGCCTCCCAAGACCAGATCTCACCGGCGGGGACAGGCAGGGCTGGTGAGTAAGATGGAAGAGTAAACTGGCCGCTGGCCACTCAAACGGGAGGAGCGTTTGGTGAGGCAGTGCCTCCGCGCAGCACCCTCCGTCCTGCAGGGGCTGTTCCCCGAGGGGCGCCTGGCGGGGCGCCAGGGGCTGCAGTGGCGCGTGGCGCGTGGCGGCCCCTGCTGGCTGCCCGCCCACTCTCATCGCCCCTCTCCTCCTGCTCCCCCTGACACCGTGGCCACCCACCCTGCCCTCTCTCAGCCCCCAGGGGGATGGGCCAAGTTAGTCCCCGCAGCTGCGGGGTCTTAAACTCGGAGGCCCCAGTCCCGTGGGAGCAGCACCGGGGGGCCTGGGAAGGCGGGTGCCGCCTGGAGAGGAGCGGGCAGCGGGCTGCAGCCTGCCGGGGCGCCTGCGTGGGAAGCGTGTGGCTCAGGGGACACTGGGAAAGGGAATTACTTTGGAATGCATCGCGTGCTCACAAGCAGTAGTAAATATTTTTCATCAACCCAGACTCATTCCTGTGTCCGTCAGGGTCCCTGCAGGGACTGGAATCCCGGCTGAAGATAGTTCAGCCCTGGGGGAGCGGGCAGGGCACAGCTGGCCACGGAAGCGGGTGCTGCCCTGGGCCTGAGGGGTCCGGGGAGCCCAGCCTGAGCCCGAGGTGGAGAATATTGTGGTTCCCTCTTTCCGGGACTGCTCCCAACGTCACCTGTGCATTAAAAAAGCATTTTCTTGGGGAAACAAAAACCTCCCTCTTGATTTTTGCAAAAAGCCAAAAGGCCTGGAAGACGCTCCAAGGTTCCCAGGACAGAACCCCAAAAACAACACCAGCCTGGGAGTCGGTGGGGTTGGTTCTCAACCTTCTGGCCCTTTAAATACAGTTCCTCATGTGGTGACCCAACCACAAAATTATTTTCGTTGCTACTTCATAACTGTCATGTTGCTGCTGTTATGAATCATCATGTAAATATCTGATAAGCAGGATGGTCTGAGGCGACCCCTGTGAAAGGGTCGTTCGACCGCCAAAGGGGTCACGACCCACAGGTTGAGAACCGCTGGGTTAGAGTGACCGTGGGCAAATCAAGATCCTTCTGGGCGTCAGTTTCCCCCTTTGTGACATGGATAAGGCATGGCCGTTCCAATAGCCGACGGTCCTTCCAGGAGCCAGGCTGGTTAAGGAGGTGCATGGATGGGGCTGCCCTGGTCAAAAGCAAGACGTGATTGGAATGTAGCCCAGCCGACTTCCCTGTGGGGGGTAAGCGGGACCAGGTGTGCTGAGCAGCGGCTGCATTGCGGGCCCGGTGTGGGCTCCACTGGCCCAAGCAAAACAGCACCCGCCGGGGCTTTGCACGTGGCCAGTGCACACGTGTGTGTGTGTGTGCATGTGCATGTGCATGTGCACGTGTGCGCACGTGTGTGTGTGTGTGTGCCGTCGTCAGAGTCCCACCTTTGCTCTCTGGTGTCGCACAGTCGCTGTGACATGAATAGCATCTGGGAGATTCAGCTAAGCGTGTCACAGATGTTCGTGTTCTTTATTTTTTAAATTTTTATTAATATCAGAGAGGAAGGGAGAAGGAGAGAGAGAGGGAGAGAAACCTCAATGATGAGAATCATGGACCGGCTGCCTCCTGCACGTCCCCTACTGGGGATCGAGCCCGCAGCCCGGCCTGTGCCCTGACCGGACGGAACCCTTCAGTCCACAGGCCGCCGTCCTACCCACTGAGCCACGTTGGCTGGGGCTTTGTTTTTTTGTTAAGGGTCTTTATTTTGAATTCAAACCGACAGAGACGTTGCAAGAATAGACAATGCTTATCCACATGCCTTTACTTGTTTGTTTTAACCCCCCCCCTCTCTCTAGATGTTATAATGGTTATTTTTGCCGAATCATTTGAGAGCGAATTGCAGACACCATGACCCTTTAGAACACGTTAGCAGGTAGGACGCCTCTTGTAGAACCGGCTTACAATGACCAAATTCAGAAAACTTACCCGGGAGGGATTATTATTGACCTACAGGTCCACGCAAATTCCACTAACGGGCCCATCATTTCCTGAGGGCAATGCCTTCCCTCCTTAGGCTTCAGCCCACGCCCACGATCCCACATGACAGGTGTCGTGGCCCCTGTGGTTCCTTCAGCGTTTGGCTGTCATTTGGGACGCCGATGGGGCCGTGGGTTTGAAGAGGGCTCCCAGGCTGGGCCTGCCCGATGTTTCCTCGTGGTCAGATTCAGGTGCTGCATTTTGGGGGCAGGAGCACCACGGGATGGGCCCTTCTCCGGACCCTGGGCTAAGGAGACGGGCCAGTTTCTCCATGGTACCAGCGCCCTGCTTTCCCTTTGGAATTAACAAGCAAACCCACATTTTCAAGAAACAAGTCCAAGTTTGGGCAAGTTTCTTTCGCAAGCACACTTTAACGGGCCGGTGGCATGCGGGCCTGCCCGGCCTTGGCGCGCTCCGTGGGGGGCGGGGGGGTTTGGGAAGTGGCGTCCTGCGTCCTGGCTCTGGGCGTCGCAGTACAGAGCGGCCCTCTGTCTCTCCTCACGAGGACAAAGAATGCGGGGCATGAATGCTTGCCACAGGCCGGGGTGCCATGTGCTGCTTACCGGCCGCGGCGTCCCTCCCCAGGCACAGGGCTCCCAGAGGCTGCCGCTGCCAGCACAGCACCGGCTGCCAGGGCGCAGCGCCTGGGGAGTGGGGAGCGCTCTGCTGAGGAGGGCGCTTCCCGTTCCCTTCCACACCCTCTGCTCTTTTCCACCCCCAGCCCGAGGCCTGGCCTGGATGGGAAGCCTTCCCAGCCGTGGGGCCGAGGGGTGGGAAGGGTTAAGAATGAAAAGACCTGCCCTAGCCCGTTTGGCTCAGTGGATAGAGCGTCGGCCTGCGGACTGAAAGGTCCCGGGTTCGATTCCGGTCGAGGGCATGTACCTGGGTTGCGGGCACATCCCCAGTGGGGGATGTGCAGGAGGCAGCTGATCGATGTTTCTCTCTCATCGATGTTTCTAACTCTCTATCTCCCTTCCTCTCTGTAAAAAATCAATAAAATATATTTAAAAAAAAAAAAAAGAATGAAAAGACCTGCCCTAGCCGGTTTGGCTCCATGGACAGAGCGGCCCATGGACTGAAGGGTCCCGGGTTCCATCCCGGTCAAGGGCGCGGAGCTTGGTTGCAGGTTCCCCGGCCCCGGCCAGGGCGAGTGCAGGAGGCAACCAATCGATGTGTTTCTCTCACATCCATGTTTCTCTCCGTCTCTCCCTCTCCCTTCCACTCTCTCTAAAAATCAATGGAAAAATATCCTCGGGTGAGGATTAACGAACAAAACAAAAGCAAACAACACCAAGAAAGAAAAGGCCTTCTGTTTGGACGGGGCATTCTCGCCCACGCAGGGCTCTATGTTTTGCAGATCTCACACGGGTTCTCGGCTCTGCCCCGGCCAGAAGGGCCAGGAGGGTGAGGACGGGAGAAGCGAAGCCAGTGCTGGGCCTTCACCAACAGCTGGGAAGAGATGACTCCGCCGGGGTCAGCCCGAGCCTTCTGGTTTAAAAAAATAAATTACTTTTTGCGTGTTTCCTTTCCCATGATGCCACTGCTGTTTTCCCCGAGGAAGCTGGGAATGTTTTTCTGAGGAGGTTTTAGGAAATGGAAGATGTCTTTTGAAATTTGCAGGGCCTTGACCTTTCAACAAGATCCCAGAAATAGCCAGGAGTTCTCAAAGCCCCGCTCCTCAGCCAGCCCACCCAGGAGTAGGGACCGGTCCGAGGCGTACTGACAGCTCTCAGTGCCGCCGCCTCCTCGCTGCGGGGTCCTGGGCAAGTTACCGGACCGCTCTGTGCCTCAGTTTCCTTATCTAGCAAGCAGGGGGGATTCGTACCTGTCTCAGCGCTGTGTGGCCAGGGCGACGTCAGCGAACACACACAATGTGCTCAGCGCATAGGACGGACTGTCGGTGTTCGCTGTGACCCGCGGGCGCTTACTTTGCGTGAGGACTGTACGTGCTTCGTGTGTGTGACTTCCTACAGGACCCCGTGACGAGCGTCTTGTTTTTTTTCACAAAGAAACAGAGGCTCAGAGAAGTCAGGCAAGATGCTCAGGGCCACACGACTAGTAAGCGGCAGGTGCAGGATTCGCACTGGGTCTGGCCGGGGTGGAGAGGCCGCTCTCTGCCTCGCTGGCAGCTTCCGGGGAGACCGCTAATCGCAGTGTGCGCTGCGTCCAGGTGTGGAGGGGAGCCGGGGAGGGCGCTGCAGGCGGAGAGGGTGCAAGTGAGATGGGTGGGGAGGTGGGGGAGCAAGCACAGACCACCGAGAATGTAACTCAGACTCCGGGCAGCCTGGCTGGTTTCCGGTCCAGTCCAGAAAGTTAAAGGAAAGGCTCTTACCAGTTTGCCCAAGGGGGCGGGGAGGCTCGAGGTCCCCAGCACAGTGAACCCTTGGCCCAGGGTCAGCCTTCTCAGCAGCGGCCTGTCCCTCTGGCCAGTGTCACCCTGGGTCTCTTCCCTCCAGAGTGAGGGCTTCCAGAACTAGGATAAATAAGGGAGAAAGGCGATTAGAGCATTTGCATTATAATGAGCCCCACCTGGTCCCTGGCGGCCCATCCTGGCAGCTGGAAGCCCCCTGGCCAGCTGGGGCCCTGTGGGGCCAAGCCCCCTTTCTGGGGGAGAGAGAGCTTGGGGAATGTGATGGGGACTCCAGGGAGGAATTTCGGGCAGAACTCAGTTGTTCCCAACTGTGGACGGAGTCTCTCTCTTTTTGAAATCTTTATTGTTGAAAGTATTACATGTTGTGCCGCCCCAGCACGGCCATGGGTGAATCTGCGGGGATTGGTGAAGGATTACAGAAGACAGATGAGAGAATAAAGCTGGGGCTGGATGGGACACTGCCCTGCGGCGGTTCTCAACCTGTGGGCCGCGACCCCTTTGGCGGTCGAACGACCCTTTCACAGGGGTCGCCTAAGACCATCCTGCATATCAGATATTTACATGACGATTCATAACAGTAGCAACATGACAGTGATGAAGTAGCAACGAAAATAATTTTATGGTTGGGTCACAACATGAGGAACTGTATTTAAAGGCCCAGAAGGTTGAGAACCACTGGATTAGAGAGACAGCGCCCCGGCCTGCAAGCCGAGTCTTTATTTTATAGCAGATTCCACGAATTGAGTAAGGGTGGGTCAAGATGTTTACAACGTTCTCTCGGGGTTCGAATCTACTCAATTACACGCACCTGAACTCCATCAAGCCCACCTCACTCAGCCTCCTGGGACCACAGGTTCGGACCATGAGGTCAAGCTCACAGCCACAGCCTTTGGCTTTAACTGCTGGGACTTGCACGTGGCTTTGCCACGAGAGGGTCGTGCCCTCTCATTAGCCCCAGGCTTGAACCTGCCCAAACGCTGGAGCCGCTCTCCACAACATGTGTCCCCCCTTTTCTCCCTGGGGTGTCCCTGCCAGCCCTGCCTGGCTCCAGGCTGAGGCCAATTCCGGCTTTTTAGAACCTGCTAGAATCAGCCGGGTGAGCAGGAGGGGACTCTCCCACCCAGCACCCCCACCGGCGCCCCGCCGGGGAGAAGGAACCGGCCTCCACCAGGTCGGATCACTGGCTCTTCATTCTGGACGCGAGGGGAGAAGGAATCAATGGAGCAAACAGAAGAGCGAGCCCAGGATGAGGCTGAGGCGGTGCGGAGAGGCTGGGGGGCCCGAGGGGAGGAGGCGGGGGGTGGGGTGGGGGGGATGAGGAGAGGGGGAGTTTGGAGGGAGCGGCTGCAGACGTGCAAGGGCGTGGAGAGGGAAGGAGGGAGGAGAGGGAAGGAGGGAGGAGAGGGCCCACCGTGAGCAGGGACAGCGCCCAGTGGCCTTGGGGGACTTGACCGCCGCTCCCCATCTCTGAGAGTCCCCTGGGCTCCAAATGAACTTACATCCTAAGGGAAGCAGTGTGCGGGCAACGTCAAGTTCCCTGTCCAGCCAGAAACCAGGGGACGCACTGATACGCGCCCCCCCCCCCATCCTGGGGTCGCCCAGAGACCCCTGGTCCCGGAGGAGCAGGAGGGAGGGGAGGGAGGAGCAGAGTCCCCCCAGTAGCTGACGCCACGCCCCGTTTGTCTGAACTGCCAATCGCCAGGGCACACTTTGGTCCCGTGACCCGTTGCCAGGCAGATTTTTTAGCCACCTCTGGGCTGCCATGGCCGGGTGAGGTGGGGCGGGGTGGGGAGTGGGGCCCAGAGGCGGTGGTTCTCAACCTTCCTCACGCCGCGACCCTTTAATACAGCTCCTCACGTTGTGGTGACCCCCAATTTCATTGTTACAAATTGAACATCATTAAAGCATAGTGATGAATCACAAAAACAACATGTAATTTATATACGCTTTTTCCGAGGGTCTTAGGCGACCCCTGTGAAAGGGTCGTTTGACCCCCAAAGGGGTCGCGACCCACAGGTTGAGAACGGTTGGCCTGGAGGTTGGGGAACGGGGGAAGGAGGACTCGGGAGGCTGTGGTGAAGTTGCTCGGGGCCAAGTTCCCATTTCCTAGGCGTGGCGGGCGGAAGGGAGCCCCCTCACCCTGGGGGTCCCGGAGCCCCTAGCAGCGCTGGGACATCTGCTTTTCTCTTAACCCAGATCCTCTCCATCTCACTCTGTACTGAGCGCAGACAGCTTGGCACTGCTGTGCTGGGGGCCAGCGCTGCAGGTGTTAACACTGGGGTGACTGGTCTCCTTGCGGTTATGTGGGCGGCCTCTGTGCGTATTTTGGGACAGGAGAGCCTTTTAGCAAAGTGTCGCAAGCGGCATGGGTGGTTGCACCCCTTGCCCCCCGGCCCCTCCCTGCCCCCGGACCTGGACCCGACAGCCCCGATGCCCAGCTGCTGCTCCCTGGGCTGGGGCACTGGGGCAGGAGCAGGCCTGGGACCCCTGCCTGTCTTAGGTCCCCACTCAGGCCCCGGTGAGGGGGGGGGGGGCTTTAGGTCTGAGGTCATGTCTGGCTTTTCCAGGCAGTGTCCGGCGGCCTGGGTTTTGCGTTTTACCCGGGCCTTCCCTCTCCTCCAGGGCGCCCGCCACCACCTCTGGAACCGCGGGGCGGGCTGGAATGTGAGCTGGCAGGACAGTGATGGGCATTTTCTACTTGGAAGAGTGTGAGTTCGGTTCACAACTTAAATTTCAAGTGGGCCCTTCAGGCAGGTTAGGGAGGCCAAGTGAGAGAGTGGAGGCAGCCGGCGTGGATGGTCCAAATCCCTAGAAAATAAATTCTAGGAATGTGCTTGTGGGTGGGGGGCACGTCAGGTGTGCGCACCCTCGGCCAGGCACATCAGGGGTCACAGCTGGTCTGGGAGGCCTTGCTCTCCTCTCTCCATTTGAACACCCCCTTTTCCACATGTTACTTGTCTCTTGAATCCTATTGAAGAGACAAATGAATGCTTTAAGCCAAGGGCTTTCTTAAAAAAAATTATTATTTTTTTTTAATTTTTTATTTTTTAAGTTTATAGTTGTGAGTACACGAAATACAGAGTTTATTCTTACATAATTATTTATTCATTATTATATTGTTTTCCATATAAACCCACTTTTGCCCCACCTTGCTGGGGTCCTGCCACAACAGGTCCAGGGGTCCCCAAAGGTGTAGACGGAGTCGGCGAAGAAGGAATGACACGGAGACAGCGTTCAGTTGATCAGCAGCCTAGCCAGGATCTCTAGCCAGGATCTCCAGCCAAGTTCTGGTCTGGATCTTCAGCGATGTTCTGGTTAGGATCTCCAGCCAGGTTCTGTGTCCATGTTCTCTTGCTAGGTTCTCCAGGTTCTCCAGCCAGGTTCTGTAGCCATGTTCCCTTGCTAGGTTCTCCAGCCAGGTTCTGTAGCCATGTTCCCTCGCTAGGTTCTCCAGCCAGGTTCTGTCCAGGTTCTCCAGCCAGGTTCAGTCACCAGGTTCTAGTCAGGTTCTCTTGCCAATTTCTGTAGTCAGGTTCAGTCCAGGATCTTTTGCCATGTTCTCTCCAGCGAAGTTCTTCTGTCTCTAGGTTCTGTGTAGGTTCTGTCTTCTGAAAAAAAATTATTATTTTTTTAACTGAGCTGCTGTCCTCATAGGGAGAAATACCACTCCCTCCGCTAGCAAGTACTGTTTTTGTTAACTGCTCTTTGTTTGAAGTAATTACTGTTCCTAAAAATGGGAAATTACACGGTACTGTTTATCAGAAGGAAATAAACACCTTGGATAGATAGGGTGCTTGCCGAGGGAGGCGAGGCCAGCCCTGGCCGGCTCGAGGGGAGCCCTGCGTGCGTCCTGCCAGCGCCCGTCGTCATCGTCGGGGTTCTACAGTTTCCGAAGGGGAAGCGTTCGGATCCCGTGTCTCCGCCCGCGTTTGCTGGCCGTGTTCTTGTTACGTAATCACGGAGGAGCGCTGGGAGGGCTTTTCTGGCGGCAGAAAGAAGCACAGGAAAAAACACGGAGTGGGCGTGCCCCCTGCTCACTCGACTCCCCACGGACTGCGAGCTCCGTTCTGTGTTCATGGGCATTGCCCTGTCGGGCAGCTCAGTTGGTTAGAGCGTCGTCCCCACACACCAAGGCAGCAGGTTCGATCCCCGGTCGGGGCACAACCAAGACTCAGCTAAGGATGCATCAGATGTGGAACAGCACCTCTTTCTCTCTCTCTCTCTCTCTCTCTCTCTCTCTCTCTCTCTCTCTCTCTCTCTCCCTCCCTCGCCCCTTCCTCTCTCTAAAATCATTAAAAAAAGGGAAAAAGGGGGACAAGCTGGACAGGAATGCTTATGGAGACAGCTGCACTGCAAGGAGGGTCGCCCAGAGAAGGAAAGGAATTGGCAGGACTCTGAGCAGGCCCGGGGTGGGGTGCTCACCCGTCCCCCGAGGACCCTGCCGCTGAGGACTCAGGCCATGCCGGCCTGGCCACCCACCCCCCCCTGCTCTCCCCACTCCGCCCTCTCCAGCCCCTGGCTTTCTAAGCGGCTTCCCCCTCCTCCTCTGGGTCTCAGCTTAGAGAGCGTTTCCTTCTTCCCTGACTTCCCCACCCCCGGGCCCCCCACTGTCCATCCGTCCATCCGTCCGCCCGTCCGTGTGCTCATGTTGCTCTGCGTTTCCCTGCTCTCAGCACCTGCTCATATTAGATTGTCAGTGACCGGTTGCTTGTCTGTCTGCCTCCGCCATCCGACAGTCAGCAACTCCGGGAAGGAGGGGGGTGCGGCTGGCTTGTACCCCAGCATGCCTCCAGCACAGTGCCAGGCACACGGCGCACGGCACACGGCACACGGCAGGAACCGGGAAGCCCTCCTAGCACCATCTTGTCACTCATACCCTTCCCCTTAGCGCCATGTCCTCCCATCTTCCTCCTGTCCATTACTGTGTATCTCCCTGGTCTCCCAAGGCATTGATCTAGATTTGTCTAAAAATAAATAAAAACAAACAAAACCGCCTTAGACGGTATGGGTCAGTGGTTAGAGAGTTGGCCCTCTGACAGAAAAGGTTGTGGGTTGGATTTCGGTCAAGGGTACATTAACCTTCGGTTGCAGGTTCCATCCTGGGTCCCTGTGGCAAAGCAACCAATCAATGTGTCTCTCTCATATCGATGTTTCTCTCGTCTCCCCCTCCCTTCCACTCTCTCTAAAAATCAATGGGAAAAAATTCTTGGGTGCCCTAACCAGTTTGGCTCAGTGGATAGAGCGTCGGCCTGCGGACTGAAAGGTCCCGGGTTCGATTCTGGTCAAGGGCATGTACATTCCCAGTAGGAGGTGTGCAGGAGGCAGCTGATCGATGTTTCTAACTCTCTATCCCTCTCCCTTCCTCTCTGTAAAAATTAATAAGATATATTTACAAAAAAAAATCCTTAGGTGAGGATTAAACACAACAACAACAAAATCCCACAAACAACCCCCCCCCAATAAACACACACACACACACACACACACACACCCCCAGAGCTGGCTCCCTAATAGGCTGTTGTCAAGGTTTGCGAACCAGCTGCCCCCCGGAGGGTGGGGTCCAGAATGGCAGCTGAAATGTGACGGCCCAGAATGGAAGCCGAGGACGCGGGAGGGGAAGGAAGTGGAGGGGAAGGAAGTGCGGTGGAGGAGGAGGGGGTTCCCCAAACCTGGCCCGTTTGATCTCAAAGCGGCGACTCACGTTGGAAGTGTCACTTGTTGCTTGAACCTGGGGAACGTGACTTTTCATGATTCTGCTCCCAACGGGTCACTTTAACTTTTACTAATTAAAAAATTCATCTTTCTGCCCTAGCCGGTGTGGCTCAGTGCATAGAGCACCGGCCTGTGGCCTGAAGGGTCCCGGGTTCGATTCCTGGTCAGGGCACATGCCCGGGTGGTGGCGCAGTCCCCAGTAGGGGACATGCAGGAGGCAGCTGATCCATGATTCTCTCTCATCACGGATGATTCTCTCTCTCCCTCTCCCTTCCTCTCAGAAATCAATAAAAGTGCACGTTTCTCATGAGATTCTGCGTGCCCGGCCCCGGCTTTGTTTTATTAAGACTAAAACAACAAGTACCTGACTTGTTGTTGCTATCTTCCCCCCTCCCCTCCCTTCCTTCCTAGTGACATTTTTATCATTTTTATGTTTTCCGCCCGAAGCGCGCTGGGGCTGGGCTGCAGGGACTGACGCGGGGAAGTGGCTCCGCCAGGACTGAGCGCAGCAGAAGGAGAGAGGCCCGTGTGCGCTTTGCTGGGAGGCACCGGCTGTGAGCTGCTGCCGTGTGGGCGGGGGGGGGGGGGGGGGGTGGGGGGAGAACGGGGGGGGGGGGCGTTTGCGCTGTCCCCCTGGGCCAGGCCGCCACGGCCGCCTCTCAGAGCGTTCCCAAGCCTCCTGGGGGTCAGCGAGGCGGGGTCGGTGAATGTGGGTGTCTCGGGTGCGGGCAAAGTCCTTCTGGAAAGTAGATGTTGAGGCATTGAGATCGGACATCTCCTAGGCCAGTGATGGCGAACCTTCTGAGCTTGGCGTGTCAGCGTTTTGAAAAACCCTGACTTAACTCTGGTGCCGTGTCACATAGAGAAATTCTTTGACCTTTGCAACCATAGTAAAACAAAGACTTATATTTTTGATATTTATTTTATATATTTAAATGCCATTTAACAAAGAAAAATCAACCCAAAAAAATGAGTTCGCGTGTCACCTCTGACACGCGTGTCATAGGTTCGCCATCACTGTCCTAGGGGGCCCAGCTGGTGTCGCTCAATAGTTGAGCTACGACCCAGGAACCAAGAGGTTGCCAGTTCGATTCCCCGGTCAGGGCACATGCCAGGGTTGCGGCGGGGGTGGGCGGGGGGGGCCATGCAGGAGGCAGCCGATCGATGATGTGCCTCTCTGTCATCGATGTTTCTATCTCTCCCTCTCCCTTCCTCTCTCTAAAAATCAATAAAAACATATTTTTTTAGAAAAGAGACCTCGTGGGGAAGTGGGCCGGGGACCGTGTGCTTGTGATGCGGGCGTTTGTGAAGTTCACAGTGGTTTTCAAGAGAGAAGTGTCGTGCCCAGCCCCTCGCAGAGTCGTTCAGGCGGCAGCTGGCGCAGGAGGCTGTGCTGGCTCCTGGTCCGCAGAGCGATCGCCTGGGCCAGTCGCAGTGGCAGTGGCAGTGGTGGGTCAGGAGCCTCCCAGGGCGTCTCCTCATTGTGGAAAGGAAGGCAGTGCAGGTGGGTCTTCAGAGGGACCTGCAGGCCAGTCAGCCGGCGGGGCGCTTCCAAGCCCACGTGGACGCCCGGAGCCCTGGGAGCCCGCACCGCGCCCCGCGTGCTCTCCGCCGGCTTTCTGAGCGACGGCACGTACACGTAGGTCGGGGAGGAACAGGTTCCAACCTGACGCTGACGGTGAGCAAAGCCGGGCGTCCTGAGCAAACAGGAGTCTCTGGGCCAATCAGGCGGCCCCGGCCGTCCAGCACCCGTGTGAACCGACATGGGAGGGAAGCAGGCTGGCCCGGCGCAGGTGGGGCCGCCCGGTGCCCGTGACCTGTGGTTTGAGGCCCTGGGAGAGGCCGCCCAGCCTGAACCCGCTCCGCTGCTGGCTTGTCAAGGGCGCCTGCAGGCTCACGGCGGGTGAGTCATGCCTTTGTGTGCCACAGGCCCACTCCTGGCTGTCCTGTAAATGCACTTGGGCCTGGGACTCCCTTAACCTTCTCCCTTTCACGTGTCCGTTTCATCTTCTGCTTAAACCTCAGACTCAGAGCCACTCTGCGTTTCTCCAGTTTTACGGAGGTTTCATGTCATGCTTAGGTGCACGGCACAAGGAATGGCCGCATGTCTGCGTGCGAAATGCTACTCACCGGAAGCTGTCTAGTCTCACCTCCCCTTTTCCAGGCTGGGCCCTCAGGAGTCACCTCCCCTGCCCTGTCCCCAGTCTGTTCAGCGTAGACAGGCAGTGGAGCTGGAAGCCAGGTGCCCAGTGCGGGGGACAGGGGATGCGGGGGAGGGGCAGCGAGGGGGCCGAGGACCCCAGGCTCTCCGCTGGCCTTGCCCTGGTGCAGGTGGCTGGTGAGGGGCTGTCCTCCCCTTTTTGGGCCGAGGTGGGGCACGGCCAGCTTCTACTCGGCTCCTCGCCTCTCCATTCCCGTGCCACTCGCTCGCTGATCACGCACCGTCCTCCATTCCGCGGCCCCTTTGGGAAGGGGACTGTACCGATAACCAGGAGGAGGGAGCCGGGATCCCCTAAGCCAGGCCTGCTTGGCCGCACCCTCCCCCTTCCGCACTTGGCTCTCACTCCCTCCGTGGGGCCTGGGAGTGGCTCTGGAGCTGTCCAACTGCAGGCACCCCAACTTGTGCAGCTGGTTGGAGCAGACGGAGAGTTTAGTGAGGGGCCAGCCAGGGGCCGTGCGCTTGCACTAAACCCTTAATCCACTCCCACCTTTTCCTCTCTCCCAGGTCAAGGTTGTCTGCAATTTCATTGTTCGTGAGAAGAGAGGCCCAGAGCCCATCTCGGTCACGCCCCTGCCACTGGGCATATTGTACCAACCCCTGACACTCCCAGAGGGCCCTCCCACAAAGGGGATGATGACATAAACGCCCCTGGGTTAAAACTCCATGAAGGCAGATTATATATATACTAGAGGCCCGGTGCACGAAAATTTGTGCACTGGAGGGGGTGGTCCCTCAGCCCGGCCTGCACCCTCTCGCAGTCCAGGACCCCTCAGGGGATGTCTGACTGATGGCTTAGACCCACTTGGAGCAGGCCTAAGCTGTCAGTCGAACATCGTTAGCGCTGCCGCAGAGAGCCGGCTTCTGGCTGAGCGACGCCCCGCCCCCCCGCCCCCCCCCCCCGTGGAAGCACGCTGACCACCAGGGGGCAGCTCCTGCGTTGAGCATCTGCCCCCCTGGTGGTCAGTGCGCCTCATAGCGACTGGTCATTCCACCCTTCGGTCGATTTGCATATTAGGATTTTATTATATAGGATTTGTTTTTTGGTTAATCCTCACGTGAGATTGTTCTTCCATTGCTTTTCAGAGAGAGTGAGAGGGAGGGAGGGAAGGAAGGGGGAGAGAGAAACGTTGATGTGAGAGAGACACATTTGCCCTTGACTGGAACTTGAACTCCTGACCTTTTGGTGCACAGGCTGATGCTCTAACCACTGAGCAACACCGCTCAGGGCTGAAGGCAGATATTTTTAATATTTCTCTAAAGTCTAGAACAGGGGTCCTCAAACTTTTTAAACAGGGGCCCAGTTCACTGTCCCTCAGACCGTTGGAGGGCCGGACTATAGTTTAAAAAAAAAAAAAACTATGAACAAATTCCTATGCACACTGCACATATCTTATTTTGAAGTAAAAAAACAAAACGGGAACAAATACAATATTTGTATTTGCGTGTGGCCCACGGGCCGGAGTTTGAGGACCCCTGGTCTAGAACAATGGCTGGCCCATAGTAGGTGCCCAATAAGCAGTTGCTGAGCACGCCTCCTCCTGCTGAAAGAACCACAGTGGGTAAGATACTCCCAGCACTCGACTGGGCAGGTGGACATCGTTAGGACTGACATTCCCAAGGCCTGACGTTTTCATGACACCACATAGCCGTTCATTTTTGTAAAGAACTGAGACAACAGGAGAATTCTCCTTGTCTCACACTCAGTTGGCCACTCCTCCTTCGCGTAACGCCTGCCGTCCGTCATCTGGGCCTGCACCCTGGGGACTGTGCTCTGTGCCTTTGGACATAGCTGTGTATGAACACAGACATCTACAGTTTGCTGGGTTACAGGGAACCGTACCTAAGATTGCACGGTATTGGTTTTCAATTTACTCCCCCCCGACGCCCCCTCCATGAGAAAGAGCCTGGGTCTTGGAGGGCCCCGGGAATGAGCTCTCTCCCCTGCTTGTCCCCTCTCTCTAGAGAGGCTCCGAGTTCTCTGCGGCCACAGCGGCCCTTCCTCCACGTTCTTTCCTGCCCCACAGTGGCCGTGCCCTGGGATGACGGTGCCAACGTCGCCCTCTGCTCCCACCTCTAGGTCTCTCCCTGGATCGGCTCAGCACACGCAGCGGAAGTTGCTGGTTTGCCCCTGGCTTGGCTGTGATGATAGCAGGCCCATCTCCTGGTATATCAGAAGCTACACCACGGGCCTTCCTCTTTTTTTCTTTTCTTCATATGCTTTTATTGATTCAGAGCGGAAGGGAGAGGGAGAGAGAGAGAAACATGAAGGATGAGAGTACTCATTGGTCGGCTGCCTCCTGCATGCCCCCTACTGGGGATGAGCCCGCAATTTGGGCATGTGCCCTTGGCAGGAATCGAACCCAGGACCCGTCAGTCTGCAGGCTGGTGCTCTTATCCGCTGAGCCAGTCCAGCGAGGGCAGGCCTTAATCCTGTCCAAGCGCACACCTCACCGTGGACAGCATTTTCCAGAGAGCAGAGCCTTTTACAAGGAGAAGCTTTAGGAGCATCTGAAACTTTACACTGTTTAATTTCAGGGCGACCCCCCCCCCCTCCCGCCTTGATGTCATGGGTTCTGTCTTCTGTTTCCCTAACCCTCTGCCTTCAGGGTAACACCAAACGGGTGGCTGTGGAGGGATTTTCCTCCCTGAAAGTTTGCTCCTGCGACTGGCCCGATCAGCTTAGGGCCCTCGATCGGATCCCCGCCCCGTGTGGTGGAGTTGGTCACGGCTCCCGGCTAAGGCTCCCGGTTCTGGAGGGAGCACAGGGTTGTAAGACAGTGCGGCTTGTCCTCATGGTTTCAGGTTCATTTTGCGCCGGGATCAGGTACCATATTTGCACCAGAAAACCCTTTGCTTGACGATGTGGTGGTTCCGTTTTCTGAAATGCACTGAAGCCGAATTTCGTGCCCGGCTGCTGCCCGACCTGGTGCCGGGTCCAGTACGAACACTGTCGTTTCTGAAGCGCCCACGCTGCCCCGCAGGACACGGCGAGGAACGGTACCCGTGGCCACGGGCCATCCTTCCTTCGGATAACTTCTTGTTTGGGGCATTCTGGTAACTTTGGCGTGGACTTTTGTCTTTCGTATTTCCTAACAGATGCGGCAACACACGAGTGGGGGGTTGGCCAGTTTTGAGCGTGGGTCCATGAGCCTGGCAGCCTGGGTGCCAGTTCCTCGCTGCCACTTCCTGGCTGTTCCTCTTGGGCGAGTGACTCGAACCCTGAACCCTCCGAGCTAAGCTTAGCGTTTTCTGGCCGGAAGCGGAGCAGTAGCAGCGCTCCCTTCCGAGCTCCTCTCAACCTGTGGGTCGCGACCCCTCTGGCGGTCGAACGACCCTTTCACAGGGGCCGCCTCAGACCATCCTGCAGATCAGATATTTACATGACGGTTCATCACAGCAGCAACATGACAGTTATGGAGCAGCCACGGAAATAATTCTATGGTTGGGCCACCCCACGAGGAGCCGTATTTAAGGGCCAGAGGCGGAGACCCACGGCCCTAAGGAGTTAGCTTTCACGTGGAGCTGCTGGGCGCAGGCGGAGTGCTGGTGTGTGCGCCGCTGTTATTCAGGCCGTTCTGAGCGAAAGAAACATCCCTTTCTTCTGCGGTTACTCAGAATTATTTTGAGTTTCATTTTGTAATTGAACAACGAGCCCATGGGAAGAGAAGGGCGAGTGTTCGAGCGCTTAATTATGCAGCCAAGTCCTTCCCGGAAAAGGCGAGATTGCTTCTGTGAAGTCACTCACCACGCGGCCCGCCTGCTGGGGCGTTTGATCAGCTGTGGATTTGGAGGGGTCGGTGGGATGGGACGAAGCTGTGTGGGCTTTCAACCAGCTGTGGACGTTTTCACGCCGCTGGCTGCTAAAGGCATGCAAGTGTCCCTCAGGGGAAGTGTATCTCCCCCCTCCCCTCCCCTCCCCTCCCCTCCCCTCCCCTTCCCTCCCCTCCCCTCCCCTCCCCGCTGGGATGGGTCCACAGCCTCTTCCTGGCCTCCCATCACTCCAGGGCCCGCCCACTGCTCCTTTATTCTGCCCAGGGAGTGTCTGGGCACTTGGTGCTGTGCCCTCCCTCCTGGAAGCCCTCTCCTCCCCTGGCTTACTGACATCTTGTCTTTTATTTTTTTAAAAAAATATTTTTATTGATTTCAGAGAGGAAGGGAGAGGGAGAGAGAGAGAAACATCAATGATGAGAGAATCATGGATCGGCTGCCTCCTGCACATCCCCTACTGGGGATCAAGCCACAACCCGGGCCTGTGCTCTGACTGGGAATCGAACCGTGACCTCCTGGTTCATAGGTTGACATCAACCCGTGAGCCACAATGGCCAGGCCGTTTGTCTTAATGTCTGTGTGGTTAGGATGGCTTTGCCCTCTTTCCTGGCTCCTCTCTTCCCACAAGCTCTCAAATGGCAGAGTTCCCCTCCCTCCCTCCCTCCTTCCCTTCCTTCCTCCCTCCCTCCCTCCCTCCCTCCTTCCCTTCCTTCCTCCCTCCCTCCCTCCTTCCCTCCCTCCCTCCCTCCTTCCCTCCCTCCCTCCCTCCCTCCCTCCCTGGTCATCTGCCCAAGCCACAGCATTTCCGGAGCACTGGGACGCCGTGCCAGGCTCTCCGAACAGGGTGCCAGGGTGACTAGCCCATGCCCAGCCTTAGGGAGGACTCATGAAGGGCTTGCTTGTTCCTTATGGCTGAGGAAACACTGAAGCCGCCCCAGCACCCCTCTGCAAGCTTGGGGCCCGGGAAGGTAGACGTTGTGTCAGAAGGGAGCGCGGATAAGACAATTCACAAGTTCAAGTTGAAGATCCAGACTCCTCTGTTCATCAGCCTCCAAGTTCCTGTCTTCCGGGAACCGCCACTTCTGGCGATGCTGTGCTCCTCGAGCAAACACGGGAAAGCAAGCCGTGGAGGCCATCGAGAGCACCACGTGCTCCACGAACCGTTTCCATGGCGCTGCCGGACAATCCTGGTTTGGCCAGGAGTCCTGTGCCGGGTGGTGCGGTGTGGGGGGGGGGGTGCTTTCCTTCCTGATGGGACGCCTACTCCGAGATGGTGCTGGTGGGGACCCCCAATGAGGCTTCAGGAAGGCCCAGGGGAGCTCAAGCTATTGACCACACCTGCCCCCTGGGGAGAGCGGCTGCAGTGTCTGGGCAGGTTCAAGCCTCGGGCTGATGAGAGGGCACGGTCCTCTCATGGCAAAGCCACGTGCAGGTCCCAGCTTGGAGGGCAGGGCCCTCCCAGCACAGTGACAGCCAACAGCTGCAGCTGTGAGCTTGAACCTGTGGTCCGAACACGCGGCCCCACGTGCCTGAGTGATGTGGGCTTGGTAGAGTTCAGGTGCATGTAGTTGAGTAGGATGGACACCCACGAGAACGTTGTAACCATCTTGGCCACGCCCTGACTTTGCCTCGTGGCATCTGCTGTAAAATAAAGACTCGGCTTGTAGTCCGTGGCGCTGTCTCTCCACCAGAGAGGACAATGTCCCACCCAGACCCAGACCCAGCTTTCTTCTCTTGTCTGCCTTTTCTCCGTCCTTCACCGCCCCCTCTCAGGGTCACTGAACCTGGCTGAGCTGGCGTGGCGGCACATAAGGCGCCCAACGCGGGGCTGAGTATGCCATGGCCGTGCCGGCTCTCCACAGCCCCTGGCACCCAGCTCAGGGCTGGGCAGAGGGGAGCTCAGTGCACAGAGACGCCCAGCACCCCCCCCCCCCCCCGCCCCTGCACATTCTCCCCGGGAGGCGCTTGCTCCTCAGGGTGGAATTGAACCTCATCTTCCTTCTGCCTCGGCCAACCTCCCCAGGCCCGGGACGCGTCTGCTGACCCGAGGAAGCTGGGCTGGCGGTGTCTCCTCTGAGTGTCCGGTGGTCGGTTCGCTCTCGCAGGGTGTCTTCCAGCTACGCCGCCCACTTCTCCAGACTCTTATCTGCCCGCAGAGCGGCCGGCCGGGGTGGAGTGGGCCGGGCCGGGCCGGTGCGGGTGCAGGTGGGCCTCTGGGTTATCACAGACCCACACGGGGCGTTTGAGAACGTTAGCCGGTGGGGTGACTTGTTGAGTTACCACTAATGATCCATGTCCTTGTTGATAGAACCCGCCCCGGCCGTCAGCACTGGACCGCGAAGACCAGAACCGACCCGACGGGGCCTCCGGCCGAGCGGCCCCCGGCCACGCCCGGGCAGCGTCTGTCTCCGCTCCCAAAGCAGGTGAGAGGAGGCGGCGGGGATGCAGGGATGATGACCTCATGGGGACAGCGGTCCCCGCCACCAGAGATAAGGAGCCGCGGCATGTGACCCTGCCTTCCTGGGCCGTGGAAGTCACGCTGCCGAGAGCTGGCTGGGGACCAGGGCCCGCCCCCTCCAGGGCCTCGGCATTCAAGTCCTTTCTCTCTCCCCGCTTTTCGGAGTCGGTACAAAACGCTCTCACTCTGGGGACCTTTTGACTCCATCAGAAGGAGCCTCAAGGGGTCCTTTGTACGCGTCTCCCTGGAACATTTCCTGCTCACGGGGCGCCTCTGTTCACTCGGGGCTCGGGGCGGGGCGGGGCGGGACGGAGGCCGAGCAAGCGTGAAAGGCTCAGCCTCCACTTCTGGCTGGAAACCCACCAGCATTTAGGGCAGCGCCTGCTCTGGCCTCCCAGCAGGAGACGCCCGCGTGCAGGGCGAGCCGAGGGGAAGGGGAGCTCCGGGTGTGGAATCCTGGGTGGCAGGGAGCCCCCCGCGGGCCCGTGGGCTCTGCCTGGGCATCGCTGTGTGTTGGGCCTGCCCGACTGTAAGCCTTTTTCTTGAGGTAGCTGCAACCACTCGGCTCTCAGGAGACCCCGCAGCATGCGGCCTCGCTGGGGGTTTTGAAAGCCTCCCTGAGCCTGCAGGGAAGGGGCAGCTGGGGCAGAGTGACTCCCTGTCGCGGGGGATTGGAACCCATCAGCTGCTTCCTCCTCCACCCCGCGGGCCCCCGAGTCCCAGCACCCCCCTCCAGGGACTCTGTGCACCCCCTTTTCTCACGTCTGCAGTCACCCCTTCTCTCCCCAGCACCCCAGCTCTATCCTGGTGTCTCCTTTCCGCAAGTAACTATGCACACGCCTCTCCCTTTAAGCCCCCCGACCCCAGGGGCTCCCACACACGTCCTCTCCGGAGATGTCCTTTCTACCCTCGGGTGGTTCAGGCTGAAACGTCGGCGTCACCCTGGACCCCTCGCGTTCCTTTCCGCCTGACATTCAGGCCATTAGCGCCTCCCATCGGCTCCTCTTCTGAGTCTGGTCACATCGCCCATCCCCACGGCCACTGCCCAGCCCGGCCTCGCCCTCTCTCGTCTGGACCGCGACGGGTTTCCTAACTGGTCACCCTCTGGTCTCCTCCCAGCGCAGCCACAGGAGTCGGGCAGGGTCCTGCCTCACTCACGACCCCATTGGCCGCCTCCTCCAGGCGAAGCGCAGGTGCTGCCAAGGCCGCTCTCGCTCTCCTGACCCGTCTCCTTGCTGTTCCCACTCGGGCCTCTGCGTCTGCGGCGAACTATGCCCGGAATGTTCTTCCCTCGACAAGCCCTTCGCCCTCATGGCCACTTCACCAGCGGCCTTCGCTGACCCCTGACGTAGAGGAACAAGCCCGCGGCCCCTGACCTCAGGCATGTCCGTCCTTCTACCCGCTGACTTACCGCTCTGACAGCTCACCCCGCTTTATTCTCTTCTTCCCACTGCAGCGTGAGCTTCCGGACGGCAGGGCCTCACAGCAGGTGCTCCGTTAGTACCTGTGAATCAGTGAACGGGCGGTGGGCGCTGGGAGGCTCCTCTGCCCCCGCCTGCTGTGCAGGGGCACGAGGCCCAGCACCCCCTTTCCGGCTCAGGGCAGCTTCCGAACGAAGGGAAATGGCGGGTCAGTGTTGGCGGCTCCCGTTAGCCTCCGAGATGCCTGCAAACGCCCCGATTGCTGCAAGGACTTTTCCTAAACTCAGCAGCCCTTCTAAGGGGCGCCCCGTTCCTCCGACCGGCTCTGTGGGTGTCTCCTCAGGGGCTCAGGGAGTCGACACGGTTCACACGTTTGTTTTCACATTTCGGTGACAATCCAAGGACAAAAAAGAAAGGAAACTAAATTAATTCTTGGTGTTTTGATGGCTGCCGTACAGCCAGGTGCCACGCAAGTGGTGCCGGCGTGCCGTTTGCATTATGTGTGTGGCATTCTTTTTATTCCCCAAGTATTTTTACTTTTATTGATTTCAGAGAGGAAGGAGAGGGAGAGAGAGAGATAGAAACATTAATGATGGGAGAGAGCCACCGATCGGCTGCCTCCTGCACGCCCCCCACTGGGGATCGAGCCCGTAACCCGGGCCTGTGCCCTTGACCGGAATGGAACCCGGGACCCTTCAGTCCGCAGGCCGATGCTCCATCCACTGAGCCAAACCAGCTAGGGCTGAATGGCATTCTTGGTGCCCGTGGGCAGCTGAAGCGATGGCCTTTCACTCTTGTTGTTTAAGCTGGGGTCTCTGGCCCTCGCCGGTTTAAACTGGGCCAGCAAGTGCGTGAAATGGTTATTATGAGCCGTAAGTAAAAGCTTCACCGAGGTCAGGCACCTAGCCTGGAAGTGCCCGTCAGAGCTGGGACTTGAACCCAGGTGGGGGCACACCTTGCTGTGTCCATCCTTAGCTCGGGCACCTCGCAGCCAGGAGGCCCCGGCATCAGGCACAGACCGGTTAGCGTGCGGCTCTGCGCCCTCCGACTCTCCAGCACTGCGCTGCGCTGTGCGCGGGGCGAGGGGGACTCGCACCTCCCTGGCTGAAGAGTCCGCTCTCTCCCCGCGGTGAGCTCCTGGCTTCTTCATTGCCAGGTGACTCACCATCCGCGCGGGTTTATTTCTGGGCTCTCCGTTCCCTTCTCCACTGAGGCGCGCGTCCGTTTTTATGCGGGTGCCATGCCGTTTTGGGTGCCATGGCCTCATGACCGGGAAGTGCGATGCCTCCAGCTGTGTTCTGTCTTTGGGGTGCTGTGGCCCTTTGGGGTGTTCTGGGGTTCCAGCGAACTTGGTGATTGATTGTTCTGTTTCTGGGAAGAACGCCATTGGGGGTCTGATGGGGTTTGCGTGAGCTTGTGGAGTGCTGTGGCTGCTATCACTGATCATCAGACTCGCGGCGTGCGCCTGGCCGCGTGTCCGCTCTGGCCGCGTGTCCGCTCTGGCCGCGTGTCCGCTCTGGCCGCGTGAGTGCGCCATGCAGGATTTCAGAACTCGGTTCTGTTACCGTCCTCCGGTGCCGGTGCCACAAACCCGGAGAAACGGAGACCCGGGGGCGGCGAGTGTCGCGGGACGTCTGTGCTGTTTGGAGCCATGACTGACGAATCCATGAGCCTCAGGGTCTGGGTGGGAGACCTGAAGGCCTGCCCAGCCTCGGGGACTCAGCCCACCGGATACGAGCCCGTCTTGGGCCCTGGCCTTGGGGGGTCTCCTGTAACTCGGGGGCTGTTCAGTTCCAGGAGGAGCAGATGCCGGCTGAGGTCCCTGCCTCTGATCAGGCCGCCCCCCCAGACAGCGCTACTCGATGCGAAAACCGGGTCTTTCCAAGGCCGGCTTCGTGGTTTGCAAATGCACGGATGGCGGAGTGCCAGGACCCTTCCCGGGCGTTTTCGGGGGTTAATGTCTCTTGTAACTTGTCCCCGCCTTTTCCCTGCCAGGTTTCTTAGGGGCGAAGTGCTCCCGGGAGGGACGAGGCGTGTTTCCCGTTCACGAATAAGCCATTGCTTATTGATGTTCCGACGACGAGACGCTGCTCTTGTTCGGCTTTGTGACACTTGAACTTGCAGGGAGCAGCCCACGATCGCGGTAGCTAAGCCCCGAGCGGCGCGGCGTCTCCGTGTTAGGTGAAGACATTCGGGGGAGGACAGCCCTGGACAGGGTGGGGACGGGGGGGGGGTAGTCGTACAAATGAAAGTAAGGACGGACCCCGATCAAGCCTCTTCTATGTGTCAGGCACAGCACAGACACGTTCTGTGACTTAACTCCTCGTGATGACCTGGGAAGCAGGTGAAGTCACATCCCCGTTTTATGGTGGAGGAAAATGCAGGTGAAGAAATTTGCCCACAGTCACAGAGAGCCGACAAGGGCAAAGCCAGGACCGGAATCCCGGCCGGCTGGCTCTGCGCCCTTCCCACGGCGTCCGTGGAGGCTTGGTGGTGACACTTGAGCTGAGCCTTGAAGAATGAGACGCCCTACAGCATGAGGACGGTCTGCTCGGTGGCCCAGCCGGGAGTGGGCATGGCGGACGCCGGCAGGGAAGATGGCATTGACGTCACGTGCGGAGAGGAGGCACGGGCGGGCAGCGGGAAGGTGGTGGGGCAGGAGGGTGGGGACAGATAGTGAAAGGTCTCAGCATCTAGGCAGAGGGGTCAGCCTGCACCTGGAGGGTCATCGTCTCAGACAAGCTGTCCTGACCTCACTGTAACTCAGTCACTTCTCTAAAGACCCGTCGTCAGATGCGCTCACACTTGGAGGTTCTGGAGCTGGCCCTTCCCCGTGTGAATTTGGGGGCGGGGTGTGGGGGGCACGCAATTCGGCCCATAACACCTTCCTTCTCCCCCAAGTGACCTCACGGTGAGAGGTCAGCTGGCTGCTCGCGGGGCGGCCCCTGAACGCTCTGGGAGGAGGAGCGCATTGGTTCCCGAGGCCTGGCTCTGCTGCCCAGCTGTCCTGGCTGGGCAAGGAGTCCCTCTGTGCCGCACCCCACGAGGTCAGACCAGAACGCAGCAAATCCAGGGGGATCCACCCCCCTTTTTTACTGCTTGTAGAATTCCTTGCATAGCAGAGCCAGGAAGGAAGGCCCTGTCCGGGGACAGAGGTCAGGGCTGCGCGTTCAGGGGCCCCGAGAAGGGGTCGGTCGGGTCTCCTCTGCGAACCCCACGCTGGCTGGTACCTAGCATCACCTCTGTCACCATCAGCGACTGCTTTCCCCCTTAAGCATCATTTTCTCCCGCCCCCGAAGCGTTAGCCACCGAGGGGAATGGAGGACAGCTGGCCCCTGGGTCCAGCCTGCTCCCCCCCGTGGGCACAGGCAGGGGGAGCCGGGTCTGGGCCAGGCCCCCCAAGTCCTCCCTGTCTTGCTGGACGTGAGGGGAGAGGGGGTGAGGCCCTTCAGTGCAGAGCCAAGCCTGGGGGGCACCTGCGTCTTCCGTTCCTCGACCCGGGGACTCGCACTCGCTCCCTGGCACGGCCAAGCTTGCCCTCCTTTCTACTGGAGTGGAAAGCCGCTGAGACGGGACTATTCCCTAAAGCCATGTTGGAACACTTTCAAGAATAGTTTCACTCCAAACAGGGAAAAGGCCAGGGTTGCACACAGGGCTGATCACCCACTTGGAGAGCTGGTTCCAGAAAGCGCACAGCACAGCAAGGAGGGCGGGGTGTTGGCGGGGGTCGGGGGGTGGAGGCCAGGTGTCCCCCTCTGTGCAGCCATGGCCGGCCGGCTGCTGAGGGAGACACCCCAAGAAAAGGGTCGGGAGCAGCCGGGCGGCCTTCCAACCCTCCTGGTACCGAGACAAGAATGTGGGCCTCCCCGGCCGTTCAGGGCATCTACGCAGCCACCGCCTTACAGACCTCCAGCCACTCGCGCAATCGATCTCCTTGAGACAACAAAGCTGTTAAACACGCGTCCGGCGCTCTGATCGCAGTGAGCGCCAAGCGGGCGCTTTGTAATCTAACTGCGGACTGAGTGAGGCGCGTGTGCCAGGCCCCGGAGGTTCCGTCTGAGTGCTTTTTGTGCTGGGCGTACCCGCTCCTCTTTTCTGGGGGGAAAAAAAGTTTTTAAATTGGTTTTAGCCCTAACCGGTTTGACTCAGTGGATAGAGCATCGGCCTGTGGACTGAAGGGTCCCGGGTTTGATTCCGGTCAAGGGCATGTACCTTGGTTGCGGGCACGTCCCCAATATGGGGTGTGCAGGAGGCAGCTGATCGATGTTTCTGACTCTCTATCCCTCTCCCTTCCTCTCTGTAAAAAATCAATAAAATATATTTAAAAAATTGGTTTTAGAGAGAGAAAGGGAGAGGGAGAATCACTGATCGGCTGCCTCCTGCTCCCCCACATGGGGATGGAGCCCGCACCCGGGCAGGTGCCCTGACTGGGAACCCATCCCGACCTCCTGGCTCATGGACGGACGCTCAGCCACACCGGTCGGACGGGCATGTTCCTCTCTTCTAAACATGGCAGGTGGTTAATGTGGGAAAAGCAAAAGGGGGGCGGGAAGGAGACACACGCTTTCCCGTCAGCCCGCTCCTGAGGTCTAGAAAATGGTTAATTTAAACCCGCCAGCAGGCCCAGCAGATAACTCGGAGCTGGGCTCCTGCTGGGCTAGCCCCCGCCCCCGCCCCTTCCAGCTATGGAGAATGGAATGTGTGTGTGTGCTGACCAGCCTGCCTGGGCCCTGGGTGAGGCGGTGGGAGGGGAGGCCCCCCAGGAGCCACAGGCAGTGGGCGGGTGAGCAGATAAGGAGCACAAGCGCTTTGTTCTTCAGGGAACATTCCGGGAGCAGAGGCAGCTGGAGGAGATGATGCGGGGCCTCGGGAGGCTGAGGCTCTGAGAGAACCATCTGCCCAAGCTTCCCGTAACGCTGGTGGGCACCCCCAGCCCCACCACCCTTCCTGCTCCTTCTCAAAAGCACCGAGGCCCCCGGGCCTTTGCACGTGCCATTCCGTTGGCCGGGAATGGCCTGTCCCCCCTCCCCCCGCCTCCCCGGGCCATTATCCTTCAGGATTTGGTGAAACCCTCCCGCCGCCCAAGAAAGCCGCGACCCTCCACTGAGTTGGGCTCTCCTTTTAGTTTTTATACTTTTTAAAAGAGAGAGTGGAAGGGAGGGAGGGACAGAGAGAAGCATCAGTGTGAGAGATACGCTGATTGGGTGCCTCCCTCTCGAGCCCTGACCAGGGCCAGGGATGGAGCCGGTCACCGAGGCACCTGCCCTTGACCGGAATCGAATCCGAGACCTTTCAGGTGGCGTGCGGACGCTCTGTCTGTGGAGCCAAACCGGCCAGGTCTCCCCTTTTATTTTAATCCCTTACCTGAGGATATGGGTTTGTGTGTGTGTGTGTGTTTAAGAGAGAGAGGAAGGGAGGGAGAGAGAGAGAGAGAGAGAGAAACATCCATCGGGTGCCTCCCGTACACGCGCACCTGGGGATGGAACCCGAAACCTTTCGGTGTGTGGACGACCCTCCAACCAACTGAGCCGCCCGCCCCCCCTCCGTCCAGGGGGGGGGACCCCTACCAAGTTCCCGATGTTCCTGGGACTTTGCCTCTGAGCTCTGCCTCGCCCTGGCCAGGTGGCGCTCAGCCCCTCAGAGGTCGGAGCCTCCTGCGCCCCTTTGGCAGGCCCCGCGTCTGCAGGCTCCGGGCGCGGGGCTCACCCTGCGGGGCCTGGGGCTGCCCAGCACTGTTTGTGGTGGACGGAAGGACGGAAGGACAGAAGGACAGAAGGTCCTTTAGCTGAGCAGCTACTACCTCGCACTGTCTGTTCCTCGGGCTGTGTCACCCGCTCGAGGGGCAGGTACCGTGTGAGGAGGAGCCGTGTCTGTCCAGGGGAGGACGCGGGACTGGGCGAGGCTCCACGGCCGAGAGGCAGTAGCGCCAGTCCTCACGCCGGAGCCGAAGAGCCATGGCGGGAATGGGGGGTGGGTGGGGGTAGGGAGGGTGCCCCTGCACTACTCCCAGGGTTTCGATTTTGTCGCAGCGTTATTAGTATTATTGTATTATTTCAATATACAGTGGGGCCTTGACTTACGCGTTTAATTCATTCTGAGACCGAGCTCGTTAAGGAGCTCGTTAACTCAAATTACTCTGTCAACTCAATGCCAAAAATCGGCCAAGAGACAGCTGGTATCACAAAAAACTCGTTAGTGGGGACACTCGTAAGTCAAGGCCCCACTGTATGTTTATTGACTTCAGAGAGGAAGGGAGAGGGAGAGAGGAGAGAAACATCCATGATGAGAGACAATCATGGATCGGCTGCCTCCTGCACGCCCCCTACTGGGGATGGAGCCCACAACCTGGGCATGTGCCCTTGACCGGAATCGAGCCCAGGACCTTTCAGTCCACAGGCTGACGCTCCATCCACTGAGCCACACCAGCGAGGGCTAGTGTATTTTTATTGATTTCAGAGAGGAAGGGAGAGGGAGAAAATCATTGATGGCTGTCTCCTGCATGCCCCACACTGGGGATGGAGCCCGCAACCCAGGCCTGTGCCCTGACCAGGAACCCAGCCATGACCTCCTGGTTCCTAGGCCAACGCTCAACCACTGAGCCACACCAGGGAGGCACACTGCTTTTCCTTGTGGTAAATATACATGATAGGAAACCTGCCAGCTTAGCCACGTTCGGTGGCCATTTCCGTGGCATTCAGCACAGGCACATTGTTGTACAACCCTCAGCACCGGCCTCTCCGGGACTTTGTCATCTTCCCAAACCGAACCTCTGTCCCCCTTAAACACTAACCCCCTCCCTGCCCCGGCACCGCGTGCTCTGTTCTGTCTCTGAATGTGGCTCCTCCAGCCACTCCTGCCAGTGGGACTCTGTAGTGTGTGTGCTTTTGGGTCTGGCCAATCTCACTGTCACCGCATTTTAAACAAGGGTCCCTGGCAAGCCTGCGGGAGGGGCCATGCCACTGCGGGAGATTCCAGGAGGGGGACGGGGAAGGGAGGAGGGGAGGGAAACGCCGTCCTGGCCCTGGCTCAGGCTTTTTTTTTAATCCTCACCCGAGGATATTTTTCCATTGAGTTTTAGAGAGTGAAGGGCGGGGGCGGGGGGGGGGGGAGGAGAGAGAGAAACTTTGATGTGAGAGAGACACATCAATTGGTTGCCTCCTGCATACATGTGGACCAGGGCCGGGATGGAGCCTGCAACCCAGGCACGTGCCCTTGACTAGGAATCGAACCTGGGACCCTTCAGTCTGTGGGCCAACGCTCTATCCACTGAGCCAAGCCGGCTGGGGCCTGGCTCGGGCTTTGAGGGCTGAGCTGACATGGATGGGGGGCTGGGTGAGTCGGGAGCCGTGGGGCTGAGGCAGGAGGGGCAGGTGAGGGGGATGGTGACAGAGGTACCAGGTGGGCCGTGGCTGGTTTTGGCAAGTACTGCTTGGGGGTGGGTCAAGGCTAAGGGCTCAGTGGGAGGGTGTGGAGGGACAGTGTGTGCACTGGTCAGCTCAGGGCATGTCTGTCCAGGAGCCGTGGGTCCCAGGCCAGGATGGGGAGCAGACAAGGGAAAGCAGAGAAGGAGGGAGCCAGGCATGAGGGGGCTTGGGGGCCACAAGGGTGAGAAAAGTCAGAGTGGGCGTCGCCCCCAGTGGGGGCACCCAGGAGGAGCAGGGCCCAGGAGGAGGTGCCATGCTGTCCGGGGCAGGCAGCCATCTGCTGCCTGCGGCAGTGGCTGGTGTGAGGGCAGGGCCCGTGGTGAGGTCCTCAGGAGGCTCTACAGGCGACGGGGGGTGGCGGGGTTGGGGGGCCGTCCACGGGGGAGATGCTGAGGTGGGAATCATGGCAGACCTTTCGTGGGAGCAGATGGGGTCAGTTTCAGGAACTTCAGAATAACTATGCGCGTGTGTGTGTGCGTGTGTGTGTGTGTGAGAGAGAGAGTGTGTGTGAGTATGAGTGTGTGAGAGTGTGTGTGTGTGTGTGTGTGAATGTGAGTGTGAATGTGTGTGTGTGTGAGTGTGTGCGTGTGTGTGTGTGTGAGTGTGTGTGTGTGTGTGAGTGTGTGTGCGTGTGTGTGAGTGTGTGTGTGAGTGTGTGAATGTGAGTGTGAATGTGAGTGTGTGTGTGTGTGTGTGAGTGTGTATTTAAGGGGTAGGTTATGGAGGGGGCTGGGACCCCGTCTTCGGCGTCAGAGGAAAGACTCAATGACATCCACATTATCACTGTCAAAATGGCCCCGACCTGCAGCGCGGACTCGGGTGGCCGGGCACATGTGAGTGTGCACATTGCACTCCATTCGCGTTGCACATCTATGTATATAAAAAGCCAGTGCCTGTGACAACCAGGACGACCAAACGGCCGGTCACCATGAGGTTCATTGAGCACCTCTCGGTCCCTCCCCTGCGGCCCACAGGCTCCGATCACAGCAAGGCGAGTGGCGGGTGAGCGGGCGAGCGGGTGGGCGGGGCTGCCAGCAGCGGCGGGCTACTCTGTGCGATTTCGCTGGGCCTCTAATTCATGAATGAAAGTGTCGTCTCTTCCAACCTAAACTGCAGGTTTCCTGTCTGTGTCGGAAAGTTAGAGTAGCTGCTCTGCACCTTGGTGAGGCCCCCTCCTCACCCCCTCCTCGGCCCCACCCTGTGGATGGAGCTGGATCTGACCTTAGGCTCTCAGCCTCCGGGGCTGAGATAGGTTTCTACGGTTCAAGCCTCGCAGGCGATGGCATTTCCTTTAATTTTTATTGATTTCAGAGAGGAAGGGAGAGGGGGAGAGAGAGATAGAAACATCAATGATGAGAGAATCATGGATCGGCTGCCTGCTGCATGCCCCCTACTGGGCATTGAGCCTGCAACCAGGGCATGCGACCTGACTGGGAGTCGAACCCATGCCCTCTTGGTTCCTGGGTCGATGCTCAACCCCTGAACTGCACCGGCCGGGCAAGATGGGACGCCCTTTGACCTTGCCGCGGTTGACCCCGGTGGAGGAGGGGCCTGGGCCGAACAGCAGGCGGGCGAGGCCTGGAGGACGTGCAGCAGGCCTGGCATCTGGTGTCAGCTATTCATTCTATTGAAATCCACCAGCTGGGTGGGCGTGGGGCTTGGTGCGCGAGCGGCTCTTTGGAATTTTTGTTGATTCCCTGAGAGAATAAAGAGATGAGAGATGGGGTTGGGCGGGAGACGAGGATCTGATGTAGACGGCCTTTCACAAGATTGCGGGCCCTGCCCTCCCGGGAGGCCCACCCATGGGACCTTTCATCGCACGCAAGCGCATTGTGTGGCTGCGGGCCAGAGCGTTCGATGGGCAGCAGCGTGTACACTGCGCTGTGTTTGTGGGTTGGGCAGCCAGCACCAGGGCTCCGTAAAGCCAGCGATTCGGGGTTAGGACCCGGCCCTTAGACCTGGAGCGCCCCTGCTGCCCCCGGGCCGTCCACGTGTGAACTCAGGTGGTTCCACACGTCAGCTTCTCTGTCCTTAACTTCTGTCTCTCTCTGGAACCACCTGTAGCTTTGCCTGTACCCATGTCACACCGGGGGCACCCCTCAACCACATATCCTGCTGGAGTCTGGTTATGGGAATATAATCCCAATAGAAGGGCTATGACTCATACCCTGACCCCCCAGTGGAAGAAGGTGCTGGGGGCAGGGACCATGTGCCGCTTCCTATCTTTGAGGCCTCGGCACCGGCACCGGGTCTGACCCGAGATCAGGCCCCGGGAAGCGTTTGTTGAGTCGAATTGAACTTCAGAGGAGTGAACCGTAAGCCAGGATCTCACGGGGAAAATGGCAGATTCGGGCCACTGCGTGCGGATGGAAGGAAGGCACTGTTGCCCGTTTTCGCTGGGAACTGCCTGAGACCATCTCCGGCTCTCATTTTCCAAACCAGTGACCACTGCTAACATTCTTTCCTCTGTGTCCAAAGGCTTGAGCGTTTCAAGATGAATTCTTGGCATGCTGGGCGAGCCACGGTGGAGACGAGAGGTAGAAGGTGTTTATTGCACATGCTTTCTAATGAGGCCACTGCGAAAGTCTGGCCGTGGAATATGTGTTTTCCCTTAAAGAAGCACAACCACATTGCTTTCAGGGGTGTCCCGTAAAGGTGCGGAGGGGCCAGGCTTTGCCTGACCACCAAGTAAAGCAGGTCTTTTATTTTTATTTATTTATTTATTAGAGGCCCGGTGCATGAAATTCATGCATGGGTAGGGTCCCTAGGCCTGGCTGGCAGTTCGGGTCGATCTGTGTAGTGACAGGCGAGGTGATTGGGCGGCGGGGGCGGGGGCGGGGGGAAGCCCTACTTGCACCTGCCTTGGCTGGCCTGGGGCCAGTGGGCAGCTCCTGCACTGAGCGTCTGCCCCCTGGTGGTCAGTGTGTGTCATAGTGACCCATTGTTCTGCTGTTTGGTCGATTTGCATATTAGGCTTTTATTATATAGGATAATTGATTTCAGAGAGGAAGGAAGTGGGAGAGAGAGATAGAAACATCAATGATGAGAGAGAATCATGGATTGGTTGCCTCCTGCCTGTCCCCCTCTCCCCCTCACCCCCCACCCACCAGGGACTGAGCTTGCAATCTGGGGAGGCGCCCTGACCGGGAATCGAGCTGTGACCTCCTGGTTCATAGGTTGAGGCTCAACCACTGGGCCACGCCAGCCAGGCTGTCCAAACCCTTTGTGACCACATCACCTTCCTTCCACCTCCTGCACGGACACCTCCGTGGCTTGCTTGCACCGAGCTCGTCTTTGCAACTAGCAATTACAGTGATTGGCACAAGCAGCAGTTTAACCCTAATGGAAAGAGAAAGCCATTGGCAGCGTGATGCTGCTGATCTCCCTGCCGGAGGAGTTCAGCCGGATCGCCAAGTTTCACTCATTCTGCCCATCCTCGTGGCAGGTTGTAGAGAACAGATGTTTAATCAGAGCAGGCGGTCCAAGAACAGCAAAGCAGCCTGGCCGGTGTGGCTCAGTGGTTGAGCGTCGACCTAGGAACCAGGAGGTCAGGGTTTGATTCCCGGTCAGGGCACATGCCCGGGTTGCAGGCTCGATCCCCAGGGTGGGGTGTGCAGGAGGCAGCCGGTCAATATTCTCTCTCATCACTGGTGTTTCCATCTCTCTGCCCCTTCCTCTCCGAGATCAATGAAAACATATAAAACAACAGCACAAGAAAAACCGGCAAAGCACGTGGACTTGGAGTGAGGAGACCTTAGTTCAAACCGTCCACCTTTGGAAGCTCACTCACCTGTAAGCCTTAGTTTGGTCATAAAAATGTGGCTAAACCTGCTGGGGTGGCTGGTCAGGATCCACGGGATCTGCGGACGAAAGCGCAGTGTGAAGGGGCGGTCGCTGTGATTGTTGGCAGCACGGCTCTGGCTCTGGGATCTTCTGAGGTTCCCAGCCCTGCGCCTTAACAACGGACAGAAACTGCTGAGCCACCGGGAGTGGCAGCTGGGCTCCCCACCTGTGACCCTGTGACCCTGTGACCGGGAGGCTGAGGCGCTGGGCTAGAGACCGGAGATGAAGTGCCAGGGAGGGCGGGGGAGGGGGGGCCGCCACGGGCATGGGGGGGGGCGTGGATTGCGGGGACTGTGGGAAGAGAGGCAAAGCTCTGAATGCAAGACACTGAGGTCAGAGCAGATCCAGGGCTGGGCCGTGGGGGGAACCTCCTAGCGCCTGTTTTGGGAAGGGGGAGGGGGAAAGGCCATTTTAGAGAGAATTCTATGTGAAAGTTTCAGTGTCTATCACTCCAAGGTTCCTCCTGCAGCTATTCAGGAAATTCTACTCTAAAGTGACTCACTCGTTCCCCGAGGGGCCGGCCGCGCCAGGGCCTGCCAGCCGACAGACCAAAGGAGGAGCCCGTTGGTCATGGGCTGGACCGTGGAGGACGTGTTTTTGAATTCTCAGTTGGGCAAACGCAAAATACCTTTTAGGAATCGGTCCGCAGTCCTCAGACGTTGTCCTCCCTCCCGATGAAGTGTGGCAGGCTCCTGATCTCACTGTTGGTAAAGGGCGGCGTGGAATCCAGTTCCACCAGGACACAGACCTCGGGGTCCCTGCGTCCAAGCTCAGGGCGGGGTCCCCCTGCTCTTTGCTCACGACCCAGAGAAACATTGATGTGAGAGAAACACATTGGTGCCTCCTGCACGAGCCACGACCAGGGCCCGGGCTGGGGAGGAGCCTGCAACCGAGGTTCGTGCCCTTGACTGGAATCAAACCTGGGACCCTTCAGTCCACAGGCCAACACTCTATCCACTGAGCCAACCGGCCAGGGTGCAAAAACTAAATTATTTTCAATTATTCTATGCAACTCAATTATGTTTAAAGTGAAAAGTGCAGGTCATGTCCCTGCCCCTGAGAGCCCCCACGTGGCCTGGTGGGCAGGCTCCCCAGGCCGAGCGTCTGGGACCCAGGTCTCCAGTTCCAGCTGCGGGGCCCCGGTCCCCCCTTTCTGCGGACACTGTCCCCGGTCCCCCCTTTCTGCGGACACTGTCCCCGGTCCCCCCTTTCTGTGGACACAGACACAGCGTCTGCAGAGTTGCTGGCAGTGCCGCTTCCGTAGCCCCTGTGACGGCCTCGGTGACCTGCAGGAGGTCCTGTCTGTAGCCCAGGAAATTTATTTGACCTCCCCGGGGCTCAGTTTCCCCCTCTGTAAGATGCAGGGTTTGGACGCCCTGGTCCCTCAGGCACTCGTTTGCCCTGACCCGCCCGTGAGCCTCGCCGCCGCCTCCCTGCAGTGACTATTTCTGGTTTCGTTTTCTGCTCTTGTCAGTTTTGCCCAGCAGAGGGGCTTGCCCAGAGGGGCGAGGTCAGGACAGCCGGGGTCACCTTGGGGCTGGCTAGCCCTGTGTCCCGGCCAGTCGCCTGGCCCTTCGGGGCCTTCATTTTCTCAGCTGAGAAGTGAGGGGCCAGGCCTGTTTGATCTCCGGGACACTTCCTGGTTTGATACCCTGTGATTCTCACTATCTCCTTCCTCCCCAGAGTGACCCCCCTGGCCCGGAGGGAGCAAGTCAGCTCAGGGCGGGCACAGGGTGGGTGGCGAGAGTAGGTTTTGGGGGGCGGCCTGGGGAAGCGGGACTCGCTTCCAGAGCCCTGAGTCAGTTCCTTGTGGCTGCCTTCGTGTTGTGCTTGCAGCGTTGTGAAATCCCAGAAGCGCGTCCACACCCACTTCAAGCCAAGTGCCTCCGTGGTGCATGCCAGCTCCGACCGACACCACAGGAGCCCCTCGGGGAACATCGCTCTGGCCCGTGAGCCGGGAGCCCTGCTCCCTGTTCCATGCGGGTTGGAAGGGGCTGGGACAGCCGACCGCCCCGGCTTGTCCTGGGCTCTCCCCGTCTTAGCGCTGGAGCCCCAAGTCCCAGGCAACCCCCCAGGCCCCACCAGATGGCTGGCTCCCCTACCGATGTTTCTCGCCAGGGCCTGGCCGACTTCCCTAGCGGGACGGTCATGGTGAAAGGAAGGAGCCGGCAGGTCAGGGAACCGCATTCACCTGGGTGCCTGACATGCCCGTCGCCGGCCCCTCCCTGGAGAGTCTGGCTGAGTAGAACTCGAGTGGGGACTGGGAATTTGCAGTGAATGAAGGCCCCCAGGTGAGTGTGGGCAGGTGGCTCCGGGCCACACCTGGAGAGACACACTGTGCGCTGTGCGTGGGGCAGCGGGGGAGCAGCCCCAGTGGGTGGCCCGGTGGGTGGCGCGGGCACGCAGAGCGTGCAGTGAGGGCTGAGCCTGGGGGACATCGTCCCGGCCACTGCTGTCCTCACTCACCCGCTCGGGCTCCGGAGCTCGGCTCTGTGAGCACAGGGTGCACTTGGCCTTCGTCGGGCCTGCAGGGTAGAGGGGCCGTTCCCTGCTGCCTACATCAGGCTCTTGTCTCAGAACCCCCTGCTCTTCCTGCTGCACCGAGTGGCCTCTGGCGGGGGGACCAAGAGGGACTGGGGGATGTCTCTGAGGCCCTGCAGCGCTGACCTTTGGCCCGGGGGTTGGGGGGCCGGGGAGGCAGCCCTGCACTTGTCCTTGAGGCAGCTGTCACTTCTGTCGCTGGCGAGCTAAGCCTTTTCCCAAGGTGACTCGCGGAACAAGGGTCCTTGAGGGCACTTGGCTCTGGGGTGAGTCACAGAGGAGTGGGGCCTGGGAGGGGCTTGCTGGTTCATGGGACACAGCTGCGGAGCACAGGGTGGCAGGGGCCCTGGCGGGGGTGGGGTTGGGGTCGGGAGGAGGCAGGGACAGCTCCGCAACCTTCAGACGAGCAGGGCCCCTGGGGCGACATGGCCCATTGGCCTGGGGGCTCCACCGGCGGGAAGGGAGGCTGGAGTCAGTGAGCAGGAGCGGCGGGCACAGCAGTTTGGCTGCAGGTGACAGCACACCTGAGCGGTGGCGACACTGACAAGCGGGTCATCTTTCTCACGGTCGGGACGTTCCAAGCTCTGGTCAGTGTCTCGGGGGTCCTCTTGGCCTTCCTTCAGCCTCAGGCCTCCCCCTTCCCCCCTCACACGGCTGGTCAGTGGCAGGAAGCAGCGGCGTGGCCATTGCCTGCTGCTCCCCAGAGGGGGAAGGTCACTTGCCTGATGGCATAGAGCCGCGGGCCCGGCAGCCCCAGGCAGCAGGCGGAGGGCACCCTGAGCCCAGCAGAGAAGACTGGGTTCCTGCCCAGGCCCAGGCCCAGGCCCAGGCCCACCGCTTACATTCGAGCTGGGCTCCTGGGCATCCACGCGCGTGACCTCACCTGCAGGGGGTCGGGCTGGGGCAGCTCAGCTCCGCCTGCCTCTGCCCCCCGCTGGCCGGCCGCTGTGCTGCTCTCAGGGGGACTCACGGGGATGCCCCCCCCCCGGCCCTGGGCAGCGTGACCCTGCTCAGGGACCCCTGCAGAGGACTGCGTGCTCCTCACCACCGCCTGGTCCCCCCTGCTGGCATTGTTCTCCCTGGTTTGGGGAAGGGTGGCCGGGGCCCAGCCGGAGGACGGGAGCCAGCCTGCTGCTGTTTGCTCAGATGGTAGCTGTGGCGGCCGTGGGTAGCTCTGAGGCCATCCAGGAGCTGCGAGTCCCCCTTACAGCTGGTGTCTGTCTGCGCAGGAGGCGAACACCGCATCACGTTAAGATGAATCATAGCCCCAACAGGGAGAAAAAGTGCCTTTTTAAGGAAAAGTGCCTTTTTAAGAAAAAGTTCTGAGCCTGACAGTCCTGACCCAACGCTGGTGAGACTGGCACGCACTCCCTGCGTGTCTCCCCCTCCAAGCTCCTTAATGTCCACCCCCATCTCCTGCCGTCTCTGGGGCGCACGTCCTGGAGTGGACACGTCTCCCCCTGGGCCACCCTCTCTCTCTGGCCGGCGAGGCGCGGGCACGGGGCGCGCGGGGGGGGGGGGGGGGCTTTGACTTAAGTGGGGCTTCGTGCTGGTCTCCTGAACGCACTGGGGCGGTTGATACGTAAGAGGCGAGGAGAAGGGCCCTTTGTTGCCACCAAAGATGCCCAATCCAGTCGGCGGGTGGCCCGGCCTGGGGGCTGGGGGCTCAGTGAGTGAGTGTGTAAGAACGTGCCCAGGTCCTCAGGCGACAAGTACGGTGCCTGCCGTGGGTCCGCTTGTGCCTGGTGGGAAGGAGCCTCGGGCGGCTGGGCCCTCGGTGAACCCGGGAGTGGCTGCAGAACGGACCCGGCCCAGGGCATCCATGGAGGCGAGGAGGCCGGGCCAGCCCTTGCCCGCGGCGGGCGGCCTGGACGGGTGGCTGCAGCTGCTGGGTGGGGCGCCGTCCGCTGGGCCTCCTGCCGCTGCAGCGGGAGAAAGGAGCATCTGATATTCATCGTGTGGTTGTTTCCAATTTCCTTCTGCTTTCGAGATCCTCTTCTCGGAGAGAACAATGCCCCGAACAAGGCCCGCTTCCTGGCGGGCGCCCGCCCAGCTGCACGAGGCGGTGCCCAGGAGGACACGGTCCCGGGCACATGGCTTTGATCCGTGACCTCTGAGAATCGGGGGACAGTGGGACTCGGGGCCCTTCAAGTCCCAGCCTGTTGTGTGTGGTTCTATCCCGGGGCCTGGAGCAAGGCCCCCCCCCGCCCCGGTCTCCTTTATGAGTATTATTATTATTGTTGTTGTTATTTTTGAACGGCCCCTCTTAGCCAGGGCAGGACCGTCCTTGGGGTACCACCAGGATCCTTCTGAGGCTGGGCGGGCACAGGGGGGGACCTGGGGCCAGGAGGCCACTCCCTGCTGCGGCGCCCCCCGTGGGAGGGGACAGTGTTGGGTTGGTGAGCCCGTGGCCAGGCCGAGCCCAGCTCCCGGGGCGCCCGGGAGGGGCCGCAGCGGAGGACGCCAGCTGGGGCGGCGCCCAGGACAAGGGCCAGGGGACGGGCGGGGTTTCCTCGTTCCGTTCCCTCTTCGCACGTGGCCGGTACTTGTGGATTCCAGGGGGTCCACCGGCCTCGTGTCTCGTTCGTCGCCAGAGAGCAGAGCGAACCCCAAGGCGAGCGAGTCCCGCGTGGAAAGCGGCAGGCGGAGGCCGGAGGGCTTCGGGGCTGTGGGCTTCCGGTCTACCGGGTTTCCGTGAGAAAGATGCGGGTTTTAGTGAGAAAACTGGCAGGTGGGAGTGAGAGGAGCCAGGGGGTGGCCCAGCCCCGAACGGGGCGAACAGATAGATGAGCCCAGGACCGAGCGGCCAGGCTTGTCACTCAAGTGCCGCCATCACGCTCTCTGCCACGCCCTTATACCATTTGTCTCATAGATCTCTTTACATGGATTTACTTTTAAGGCCTTACATTTAATTAAAAAGACATCTTTATGTCACTACATGAGTGAAACCTGGCATTTTTCTGACAAGCATTGAAGCAAGTTCCTTACCATTAAAATAGAGACAGTCATCAGGTCCCACTAAAATCTTTTTCTTAAAAATAGATGTTTATTGATGTCAGAGAGGAAGGGAGAGGGAGAGAGAGAGAAACATCAATGATGAGAATCACTGATCAGCTGCCTCCTGCACGCCCCCCACTGGGGACCGAGCCCACAACCCGGGCCTGTGCCCCTGACCGGGAATCGTGACCTCCTGGTTCATAGGTTGATGCTCAGTCCCGGAGCCGGCCGGGCTGTCCCACTGAAATCTCGACCACCACCCGGGGCTTTTACACACAGGGGGGTCTGCACGCGTGTCTGATGGTGACGCTGGGGGAGCTGATGTTGGCGAGAAGTGAGGGGTGGGGGGTTTGTCCGACTGTGACCCCTCCCAGAGGCTCTGGGGGGAGCACCCTGCTGGTGGCCAAGGGCTCCCGCGCCACGTCAGCACGTCCGACAGGAGTGATGGTGCCTCCTTCAGGGGGTGCTGGTGGTGGTGGGGGCTTGGGCATCTGTTTGTGGGGTGTTTAGAACACGTCTCATGCGTGATAAGCGCTCAACAGGTGTTAACACCCCCCATATCTGGGGGCCTCTGGCTGCTGGCTCCCGGCCTCCTGCGGGGGGTGTCCCGTGGCCTGCCGGCTCGGGGGACAGGCCGGGACAGACAGGCCCAGGCTCCCTCCCGCCCCCGGGTCCCTGCTGCTCTCCCTCCTCCGCTGAGCCGGGTGCGGCCAGGGGCATGGCCGGCCGTTCCCGCGTGATTATAGGATGGACCTCAGATGTGGTCACCGCATTAGTCATCCTGGAACATCCCGTCGGCGGTGGTGGCTGCTCTGCGCCTGGTGGCCCCGGGGGGCTCCCAGGGAGGGCCACGCGTGCGCACGTGCTGGGGCTGGCGGGTGGGGGGCTGCTGCCCCCGACGGGCCGTGGTTCTGGGAGGCACGCACGGCTCGGGGAGCCGGGAGCGGGGGACGCCATCCGGGTTCCCGGTGGTACTGGACGTTCTGCCGTGGCCCTGGGACTTGACTTCCTGTTTGGCCTGGCACTTGTGGGCGCCCCCCCCAACACACACACGGCCTGACACATCCTCCCCCAGCCTCCCTCCCCCCGAGCTGTTTCCTCATCTGTAAAGTGAAATGAGGGGGTTGCACTAGATTGTATCTTGAGTCCCGTCAACTTGAGAAAGCTGTGACTCACCTCCAGCCCCCCTCACTTTCCCTCCAGCCTCTGACCCACAGGAGAAGGGCGGGCAGGCTGTGCGCCCCCGTGTGGACCGGCCCCAAGCACACACTGTCCCCCCACAGCACACACTGTCCCCCCACAGCACACACTGTCCCCCACAGCACACTGTCCCCCACAGCACACTGTCCCCCACAGCACACACTGTCCCCCACAACACACTGTCCCCCACAACACACTGTCCCCCACAGCACACACTGTCCCCCACAACACACTGTCCCCCACAGCACACACTGTCCCCCACAACACACTGTCCCCCACAGCACACTGTCCCCCACAGCACACACTGTCCCCCACAGCACACACTGTCCCCCACAACACACTGTCCCCCACAGCACACTGTCCCCCACAGCACACACTGTCCCCCACAGCACACTGTCCCCCGACAGCACACACCTTCTGCCCCACAGCACGCACTGTCCCCCACAGCACACACTGGCTGGCACGCGCACACACACACTCACACACACACTCACTCACACTCTGGCCCACATCCTGGTGCTGAGCTGAGCGTTCCTGCCTCAGGGGAGGTAGAAGGACTAAAAGATTTAAAAGGCAAATGCATGACAAAGGCCCTGCAGGTGAGAGATGGTTTGGCAAATGGCGACTGAAGGGAGAATTCAGGGAGCAAAGAAAATGCACCGGAAGCAGGTTGTTAAAGGCAGAGGAGGAAAGAAGCCGGGACGGGAGGAAGTGTCTGCAAAGTGATCATAGCTGGGGTTGTCACGCGAAGCTGCCCGCCAGCCGAGAGCGCGAACCAGTGTGCGTGCACGCATGTGTCCGCACGTGTATGTATGTGTGTGTGCATGCGTGTGTGTGTATGTGTGTGTATGCATGTGCGCGCGTGCCCGTGTGTATGTGCGCGTGTGTGTGTGTATGTGTGTGCATGTGTGTGCGTGGCGCTATCCCCCCTCTCCTTCTGGGTGCACTTTGGAGGATGCCACCCCTCTTCGGGGCTCCTCTATGGGCTCAGCAGTGCCGCCGGGCAGCGGTGGGCCTGTGGGGCCACAGGGGCCTCGGATAACTGGCCGCTGGCCCGAGACGTAGGCGTCGCCATCACAGGAGCGCTGTCCTGAGTCCGGCGGGTGGTTTTCCTACGAGACGATGCTCCTCGTTGGAATGGCCGTGAGTCGGGATGCCCAAGTCCAGAGGAAGGTGCCAGAAAAGCCAGCGTCTGAGAAACTGACCCGGTGGGCGCTGTGACAGCCGGCACAGGGAGCATCGTCCACAACGTTGCGGTCTCGGTGGGTGGTGCGGGGGGACGGGACCTGGAAACACCGGGGACACTCGGTAAAGCCTATGACTGCCTAACCACTGCCCCGCACCCGCAACTAACACAGAGCGACACGGAACGCCAGTCATAACTGGAAAATGCAATTAGAGAAGAAATGGACACGGACAGAATGTCTCAGGACCCTGGGGGTGGGCACGCCTTCTAAAACAAGACTAAAAAGCACCCCCCAAAAAACCAATACTTTGGGCTTCAGCAAAATCAGACGTGTCCCGTCCCCATGCAGAGGCAGGCTCAGCCTCGGCGACACTGTCTGCAGTAAATGCATCCGACAGGCCCTGCCAGCAGCTCGCGGCCGAGCATCCTCACGATGAGCCAAGGTTCCGAGTTTGATCCCCCATCAGGGCACAGCCAGCAACAACCAGTGAGCGCACACATAAACGGAACAACAAATCGCTCTCTCCATCTCTCTCCTCTCTCTCTCAAATAAACAAATAAAAAAAGGAACAGGTTTAAAAAATATATATCTGACCAAGCATTCATTTCCAGAATCTACGCGAAAACCCCTAGGCCTCTGGCCCAGTAAACTCTGGGCAAAGACTTCACACTCGCAGACGAGCCTACCCAGGCGGCCACCTGGACTCTGAGAAGGCGCCCAGCAGGCTCCTCAGGAAAATCCAGATGCAAGCGACGGGGCGCACCCTGCAGGCCCACCGGAACCGCGACGCTGAAGCGCGACAGTGGCAATGGGACCCACTGGGACGACGGCACTGCTGGGGTGGGGGGTGGGGGGAGGGCGCAGCTGGGGGAAGGTGCTCAGCAGATTCTGTTAAAGCGAGAGACAGGCTGACCCGGTGACCTAGCGAACCCACCCCAGGCCATGTACACGCTCAAGAGAGCAGCGCCCGTGCCCACGCACAGGTGGGTACCAGAATGTTCGAAGGGCTTGGCTCTGAACCTCAGACACCCCACGGTCCCATCAACAGAAGGCTGAGAAGCCAACCTGCGTCGGCACGTTCGCCCCGTGGAGCACCACCCAGGCCTCAGACGGCAGCCGCCCGATCCCAGTAACGCAGGTTCAGACAGAGGCCCAGGGAGCGTGTGATGGTGGACTCTGCGGGGTACGGGTGAGGGGTGCATGAGGGGACCTGTGTGCGTGGGGGGGGGAGGTGCTAGAAATAGTCCCGATCTTGGCTGCGGAGGTGGTGACGTAGGTGCATTCATATGAAAATGATCATTGCCCGGCCAGTGTGGCTCAGTGGTTGAGCGTCAACCTATGAACCAGGAGGTCAGGGTTCGATTCCTGGTCAGGGCACGTGCTGGGGTTGCGGGCTCGATCCCCAGTGTGGGGCGTGCAGGAGGCAGCCGGTCCGTGATAGTCTCTCATCATTGATGTTTCTCTCTCTCTCCCTCCCTCTCCCTTCCTCTCTGAAATCAATACAAAATATTTTAAAAATATAAAAAAAGAAGTGCCCAGCTCAGGGCCTGGGCACAGCAAGTGCTCGGGGAAGGGTGGTGTCGAAATGTCAAAGCTTCCGCGTCACTGAGCCCAGCGCGGCCGGCCCGGAGGGCGGCTGGGCAGCTTTCTCCGCCGCTGGAGCAGTCAGGCTGCTGGTTTCTGCCGAGCAGCGAGCACCCACGCGACGCGGAAGGAAAGAGGGAATCTCAGGGCTGCGGGAAGGGAGGGGCCGGGGGGAGGGCACTTTCACTGGGCCGGTCAGCTAGGAGGTGTTGCTTGCCAGGGCCTCCCAGGGAGGGTTAGGCGCGGTCCCAGGGCCAGGGGGGGGCCCTGAGCTGGGGGAGGAGGTGGCCCCTGAGAGCAAAGGGGGAGTCTGGGAGGCGCAGGCCATCTTCGTTGGCGCGAAGGCTTAGGCAGGAACTTGAAAAGGAAGACTGGCTCCCTACGACTTCCCTGTAGGAAACGAGTCTGGGGTGTTGCTGGGCAGGGAGGGGCGGGAGGAAGCGCGGGTGTGCACCCCGCCCCCCCCCCCCCCGGAGGTGCCGGCCACTAGGCCCGGAGGCCAGGGAGGAGGGCAACGGGAAACACCAGGTTCGGGGCGGGCTGATTGCTGGGAGGTGGGTGGAGAGGAAGGTGAGGGGAGATGGGCAGGGAGGGGGGACCCCGAGGTCTGGGCACCAGTTCCCGAGGGTGTGAAGCAGAGAGACCTGAGCTTGGAGGGGACAGACGGTGAGGGGGCTTTCCTGCTGTCTGAGAGCCACGGGGGCGCCGCTCGTCCCTCCCGGCCCCGACGTGCTTCCCTCTCTGTCTGCATGTTCTCCGAACACGAACACAAACACGGCGTCCTCTTCTGGGCTCACCCTTTCGGGGGCACCCAGGGGACACGCACTGGCTTCCCGCAAGCGTCCTTCCCACCCTCTCCCTGTGGAACCGCACGCACGGGGGGGAGGGGGGGGAGAGGCATGGCACGCCCCATGCTGGGCCAAGGCAGGTCCTTCCCACCACCCCCAGCCCTGTGGGGTGCCCGCAGCCCCCTGTTTAGGGAGGGCGCTCACTGTTTGAATGCCAATCTGCTGCTGTTGCTTTGCAGGACCTTAGCCCTCAGCGGGGCCGGGAGCAGCCGCCCCTCGGAAGGCTGTGCGGCGATGGGTGACGGCTCCGGCGCTGGTGCTGAAAGTGGGACATGACGCGTTGCCGTGGCCGAGCCAAAGCTACGGGCACCTGCAGCTCCTGGGACACCGGCCGCGGAGCCACCCGAGGGGACTCGCCCGTGTCACGGGGCCTCGGCAGCCCCGGTGATGGTCCCTACTCGCCCCCCCAATAAACGTCTGTGCAGCGTCGGCGCGGCCGGCCTGGCGGTTTCTCTGTGTCCTGGGCCCAGCGGGGGGGGCTGCTGTCCCAGGGGAGCTGCTGTCCCCGCAGCTTTTCTGTCTCTGAGGGTCAGAGTCGGGGGGTGACTCCTGCCTCCAGTGTTGAGGAGCCGGAGACCCTCCGCACGTGGCTCCTTCCCTCCCTCCCTCGTTCTCCCCTCCCTCCTCTAGGTTCCTTCTTTGTTCATTCACAGAAGTAAAAACGGCAGTACTTTTTGTTATTGATTTTAGAGAGAGGGGAAGGGAGAGAGAGGGAGAAACATCAGTTTGCTGTTCCACTTAGTTTGCATCCTGTGGGTTGATGCCTGCATGTGCCCTGACCAGGGGTCAGACCCACAACCTTGGTGTATCCCGTTGACACTCCAACCAGCTGAGCGACCCGGCCAGGGCCATAAAAGTGCTTTTGTAACGTCAGTCAATGCATTTCTTTAGGCATATGACTTTTCTCAAAGTTACCAGTCACTGGGGTACAGTCTGAAATTCTTTTTGTTTTTAAATATATTTTTATTGATTTCAGAGAGGAAGGGAGAGGGAGAGAGAAACATCCATGATCAGAGAGAATCATTGATTGGCTGCCTCCTGCACGCCCCCCACTGGGGATCGAGGCCGCAACCCAGTAGACTATGTGCCCTTGGCCAGAATCGAACTCAGGACCCTTCAGTCCGCAGGCTGACGCTCTACCCACTGAGCCAAACCGGCTGGGGCCAATCTGAAATTCTTGTTCTATGATGTTAAATATCAAAAGACACTTTTCTGGGGATCTGGTTAATATTTAACATTTATCAGCATTGATATAATTGCAAAATAATCACATCTTGAAATTTACCACCTGGGCCAGGAATACATCTCCCGGGGATTTGCGGTTTCGAGGAGTCAGTCCTGTTTCATAAGCTGATCTTATCTTCATCAGAATGAGAAAGAGGAAGAGAGCGACGGTAAACAGTGAATTTCAAACTTTGGGGAATGTGTTGACTTTGGCCGGAACTTCCTGTCCGCGAGGCGGTGCATTCCTCCCGGGGGTGGGCCGGGCGGGCCTGCGCTGGGAGCCAGACCCATCTCCTGGGGCCCCTGGGGATCCCGGGGTCTGCCTGGAAGAGGGGGGAGCAGAGGGGTGCTCGTCCTGTGACGCACTTACCGCCTCCTTAGTGTCACCTTGGTCTCAGCTGTCCCAGGAGGCCCTGCTGTCAGGGCCGTGGTGCAGGCTCAGGTTTGAGGGACGTGTTTTCCTTTCGCTTATTTGGATTTTCTAAGCTTTTTCAAATGAGGGGCAAGATGGGGTCACGCCTTCCTGGGAACCCCACTCTCGAGAGGGAGGGATACAAGCAAATCGGAGGCAGGTGGGGGGCGCCCAGGACCAAGTCCTGCAGGAATCCTAGGCTGGCAGTTTAGCCAATGCACATGGAGGTGCCTGGTTAGATGCCCGTGTCAGTGGAGTGCGTCCCGTGTTCAGTGGAGTGTCCCGTGTTCAGTGGAGTGTGTCCCGTGTTCAGTGGAGTGTGTCCCGTGTTCAGTGGAGTGCATCCCGTGTTCAGGGGAGTGTGTCCCGTGTTCAGTGGAGGGCATCCCGTGTTCAGTGGAGTGCGTCCTGTGTTCAGTGGAGTGTGTCCCGTGTTCAGTGGAGTGTGTCCCGTGTTCAGTGGAGCGTGTCCCGTGTTTAGTGATGTTCCATGTTCAGTGGAGTGCGTCCCATGTTCAGTGGAGTGTGTCCCGTGTTCAGTGGAGCGTGTCCCATGTTTAGTGAAGTGTGTCCCGTGTTCAGTGGAGTGCGTCCCGTGTTCAGTGGAGTGTGTCCCCTGTTCAGTGGAGCGTGTCCCATGTTCAGTGGAGCATGTCCCATGTTCAGTGGAGTGTGTCTCATGTTCAGTGGAGTGTGTCCCGTGTTTAGTGAAGTGTGTCCCGTGTTCAGTGGAGTGCGTCCCGTGTTCAGTGGAATGTGTCCCGTGTTCAGTGGAGCGTGTCCCATGTTCAGTGGAGCGTGTCCCATGTTCAGTGGAGCATGTCCCATGTTCAGTGGAGTGCATCCCGTGTTCAGTGGAGTGCGTCCTGTGTTCAGGGGAGTGTGTCCCGTGTTCAGTGGAGTGTGTCCCATGTTCAGTGGTGTGTGTCCCGTGTTCAGTGGAGTGTGTCCCATGTTCAGTGGTTTCATGTCCAGGAGAGTGTGTCCCATGTTCAGTGGAGTGTGTTTCATGTTCAGTGGAGTGTGTCCCATGATCAGTGGAGTGTGTCCCATGTTCAGTGGTGTGTGTCCCGTGTTCAGTGGAGTGTGTCCCATGTTTAGTGGAGTGTGTTTCATGTTCAATGGAGTGTGTCCCATGATCAGTGGAGTGTGTCCCATGTTCAGTGGTTTCATGTCCAGGGGAGTGTGTCCCATGTTCAGTGGAGTGTGTCCCATGTTCAGTGGAGTGTGTCCCATGTTCAGTGGAGTGTGTCCCATGTTCAGTGGAGTGTGTCCCATGATCAGTGGAGTGTGTCCCAAACATTGCACAGGTTGCACGGCTGGCGCTCGGGTCTGGGGTGACCTTGGGAAGGGGAGGCCCTGTGGTCCGGGGAGCAGCAGGGACTTGCTGCTCGTTTCACACATTAGGGTGTGTGGCCCCCGACGCGGCGGCACCGGAGGACGGAGGGCATCGGGAGCTTTGTCCTTGTGCTCCCTCCCCGTCAGTCACTCTCCGCGGCCTGGGCTGGCGGAGGCGGGTGGGAAGCCGGACGTGGGTTATCCCAGAAGCACTGCCCGGCCCTGCGCCTCAGAATCTGCAGGGGGCGGGGGTGGGGGGCAGAGGAGAAGGTCCTCCCTCGGAGGGGGCGACAGCTGCAGCAGAAGCGGAGCCCGAGGCGACAGACCAGCGTGTGGACATGCCTCATGGAGGCTGCGCTTCTCCCTGCGCAGGGCCCCTGCTCCCTGCTGACTCCCACCCTCCCCGCTGCTCATCCCAGGGGTGCGGTACATCCGACGAGGTGCCCACGCCCTGGATCACACCCACATTCTAGCCCTGCCCCTCATGACTCCCCCTCACCCCGTAGAGTGTAGGGTGTGGCTGCATTCTTTTCTTCCAGAGACAATCTCTGGGCTCATCCCCGCAGAAGGCTCGCCCCACCCACTGTCGGCGATTTTCCCATCTGTGCACCGCTGCACCCGATGCAGGTGGAGGGAGCAGCGGGGTGTGAGGCCAGAGCGAGAGGCAGGGCCAGTCTCCCCCGGCTTGGGGGGGGGGGGGCTCGGTGCGGCGTAGGAGCCTGGGGGTGGGGGGGTGGGGGGGTGGGAAGGGTCTTCAGCAAGAGCCTGACATGCGGTTTGATGCCTGGCAACCGTGAGGAGAACGTGGGAGGCCGGGGAGATGCTGTGAACTCGGTTCATGAAACACAGCGAGTCCTGACCCTTTGCCGGTAGAGGGTCTTGTCGTCAATGTGTCCAAACCATGTGGCCTGTGAAGCACCACAGAGCAAAGGGCAATGAAGAAGGTGAGCTGTTCGGAGGAGGGGGCGAGACCACGCGCGGACCAGTTACGAGGCGGGAAAACGGTCCTGCAGAGACCTGTGGTGCTGGTCCCGGACCCGGGGCTGTGAGGGGCCAGGGCCAAGGCCGGGGCAGGCTGCAGAGAGGACTCAGCACCCGGGCCAGCGGGACGGGCCCCGTGTAGTTACGAGGTGGGTGTACGTGGAAGAGGAGGCCAGGCTCAGAGAACCCAAGAGGCTGCACATCTGACTATGAAGATGGGGGGCACACCCCGAGGAACGGGGGCAGCCCCTAGAAACGGACTAAGCAAGGATTCATGCCCCCCGCGAGGCTCCAGCCTGCGGAAGCCTTGACGTTTAGCCCAGGGAAACCGTTTTTGGACCTCCAACCTCCAGGTCTATAAGAGAATAAATGTGTGGGTTTTTAAAAAATATATATGTTTACTGATTTCAGAGAGGAAGGGAGAGGGAGAGGGAGACAGAAACATCCATGATGAGATAGAGTCACTGATCGGCTGCCTCCTGCACGGCCCCAACCGGGGATCGAGCCTCAAGCCAGACACGTGCCCTTGACCGGAATCGAATCCGGGACCTTTCAGTCCACAGGCTGATGCCCTATCCACTGAGCCAAACCAGCCAGGGCATGGGTTTTGTTTCTTTAAGGCACTCATTTTGTGGCAATTTGTTACAGCGACCTTAGGACAGTGATTTAGAGCAGCGGTCGCCAACCTTTCGAACCTCACGGGCCGTTGATGGTCCGCAGGCCAGCGGTTGGCGACCACTGATTTAGAGGCCATTTGCAAGAATTCAGGCCATAGATGGTGAAAACCTGGCATTGGCAATAGCGATAGAGAGAAGGGAACAAGTTCAAGGTAATTTTTTAAAAATACTTTCTTATTTTTTAATTTATTTTAAATCCTCACCTGAAGATATTTTCCCATTGATTTTTAGAGAGAGTGGAAGAGAGAGGGACAGAGAGGAACATCGATGTGAGAGAAACACATCTATTGGGTGTCTCCTGCACGCACCCCGACCAGGGTCCAGGCCGGGGAGGAGCCTGCAACCGAGGTATGTGCCCTTGACCGAAATCGAACCCGGGACCCTCAGTCCGCAGGCCGATGCTCTATCCACTGAGCCAAATCGGCCAGGCAAGTTCAAGGTAAATCGAGAAGGGACGACAGACTCGGAGACCCGCCGGATGCATAAGGTCAGTGGGTCAGATCTTTCTCCTGCCCCGAGGCATGTTTTCCATCTCATCCCCTTGGGGGAGCCCCCAGCCCAGGTCTCCACCCTGACCTGGGGACGAGAGGGGTCCTCAAGGGCCTCTACAGTTACGTGCCTCGGGGTGACGCAGGACGGGGCCCTGCAGGCCCAGCGCAGACTTTGAGGGCACTGGGCTGTGGGAGAGGAGAGGCATCCATTCCTTCGATGGAGACACATCTCTGAGCTCCAAGCCCTTGGTTTATCCATTCGGACGCTGGCGCCCGGCACGCGGAACTGATTCTATTTTCAGATCCCCCCCCCCCCCCCCGCATGTATTATAGTCGCATAATTTTAGTTTGGTCGTGGAAATATGTTGGGCGGTTAACTCATGACTCACCCTCACACTGTTCCCATGTGCCCTGTGAGCGCTGGGAGGAACGGCCCCTAATTACACGTTCCCGGGTGCAGCGCTTGCGTGGCCCCGCCATCCTCCGTCCAGTCTTTCTTTATCACCTCGCCGAAGCCGTTCCGAGCTGCAGCCACCCTCGGTGAACTACCGCCCACAAGTGCCTTGGCATGGGCCCTCAGCACGCCTTGCGTCAGCCACGCACCGGACATAATTTTGTCCCCATCATCTTGATAGAGTCGGCGAGGGCTGGTTTTATGTCCTCTCCCTGCCCTGTGAGTCATTGATAGATTTTTCTGCCGGGCCAGCCCTGCCCAGCTCAGGTGTTGAGGGTGTAAGATGCAGCTTTCCTACCCGTCAATCAGTACGGGCAGGGCCAGCCCTTGGCTTATGCAATATGACGCCATGTTTGAGAACTGCCATTCCTGTTTTAAAAGATATATATATTTTATTGATTTTTTTACAAAGAGGAAGGGAGAGGGATAGAGAGTCAGAAACATCGATGAGAGAGAAACATCTATCAGCTGCCTCCTGCATACTCCCTACTGGGGATGTGCCCGCAACCAAGGTACATGCCCTTGACCGGAGTTGAACCTGGGACCCTTCAGTCTGCAGGCCGACGCTCTAACCACTGAGCCAAACCGGTTCAGGCCTACCATTCCTCTTTAGCTTTCTTCAAGGGGAAATGTTGCCTTGGCTCCAGGCTGGGGGAGGTGGACTGGTCACAGGTGATTTTTCAAAGGAAATTTTCACCCAGATTCAGAGTGTAGTTGACAGTGTGATCAAGAAATATGAACTTTCGCCCTCGCCGGTTTGGCTCAGTGGATAGAGCGTCAGCCTGCGGACTGAAGGGTCCCAGGTTCAGCTCCTGTCAAGGGCACATGCCCTGATGCCCTGGTTGTGGCTCTCTCATCACTGATGTTTCTATCTCTCTCTCCCTCTCCCTTTCTCTCTGAAATCAATAAACATGCATTTTTTTTAAAATATATATTTTATTGATTTTAGAGAGGAAGGGAGAGGGAGAGAGAGATAGAAACATCAATGATGAGAGAGAATCATTGATTGGCTGCCTCCTGCACGGCCCCCACTGGGGATCAAGCCTGCACCTGGGCATGTGCCCTTGACCGGAATTGAACCTGGGCCCTTCAGTCTGCAGGCCGACGCTCTATCCACTGAGCCAAACCAGCCAGGGCAATAAACATGTATTTTTAAAGAAATGTGCACTTTCCTCTGGAGCCCTCAGAGGCATGAGCACTGGACGAATAGAGCGCTAAAAACACATTTCTTGTTTTTAATCTTTTGTTTTGTTGAGAGAAACATCAATGTGAGAGAGAACAACCCTCCACTTCTCTGCTTCCTCTGCTTTCAGGCAACGACTCCCACATTCTGCCCTTTTATAGTAAAACTAGAGGCCGGGTGCACAAAATTCATGTGTGTGGGGGCCCCTCAGCCCAGCTTGCACCCTCTCCAATCTGGGGCCCCTCAGGGGATGTCCGACTGCCGGTTTAGGCCCGGGGCCTAAAATGGCAGTCAGACATCCCTCTCACAATCCAGACCGCTGGCTCCTAACTGCTCACCTGCCTGCCTGATCGCCCCTAACTGCCCCCCCTGCTGGCCTGGTCACCCCTAACTGCCCCCCCCCCGCCAGCCTGGTCGCCCTTTACTGCCCCCCTGCCAGCCTGGTCGCCCCCAACTACCCTCCTCTGCTGGCCTGGTCACCCTTAACTGTCCCCCCCACCCCCACCAGCCTGGTCACCCCTAACTGCCCCCCCCCACCAGCCTGGTCACCACCAACTGCCCCCCTCTGCTGGCCTGATTGCCCCTCACTGCTCCCCCTGCCGGCCTGGTTCCCCCACGCAGCCTGATGCTCAGTCGTTTGGTCATCCCTCACTAATCCCCCTGCCGGCCTGGTCGCCCCATTCAGCCTGTTTGGTCGGCTCAGTTTGGTCATCTGTTCGGTTGTTTCGGATGTGACAGCCCCTGGCTCTTTATATAGAGATGGAACTCGCATCACTGCATGTGTAGGCCTCTGGGGGCAGAGGCCTTCCACCATGCAATCCACTTCCTTTTGTCCCGATGCCTGAGCTGGCTTTGCCCTGGGTAAACATTCCCCCAGCTGTGAGCAGGCAGTTAACATTCTGACCCTTTGATGGCCTTGGATCCCAACCCTTTGAACAGCGCTGACCTGGGTGGGCGGCTCACCCCAGGCAAAGGGGTGTGGATAATGGTGACCTAGATGCCCAAGAAGCAGGGCAGGAGCAGGGAGGGGGTGGGGGGCGGAGAGCTCCACCCCGGCGAGACGCTCCGTGGGAATGGGCATGGGCATGGGCCGTCCCCCTGACCTGCTCTGGAATGCCCTGGGCGCGGCCTTATGGGGGTGCACGCCGGTGTGTAGTGTGCGGGCGGGAGGGCGCTGGCGCCCGGGTCACTGCATGCATAGGCGCCGGAGACCCCGCACTGGGGACCCCACGCCCTGAAGGGCAGGGGCTGGAGGCTGGGTGGGTGAGGGTTCCCCAGCTGAGAACTTGCAGAAGCGCCTGCAGCGAGTCAGCAACCGACAGAGTGAACCTTAGGCTGTGGCTTCTGCTTCCGACGCTGAAGCCGGGACAGGTCAGTCCTGCTCCGCCCACACCGCGGTCCTCGCCGCCTGCCGGGCATCCCAGGCCCAGGCTCCGTGGGCCTTGCCCTTGGACGCGCCTGCGATGGGCCGGGACCGGTTACCGGTTACCGGTTCCGAAAGGGCTGCCGTCCCCGCAGGGCGCCACGGGCCGCAGCTGCGTGTGGCCGCCTGCCCGTCCTCAGAGTTCGGGTTTTTAACAACAGCCCGGAAAGGCGCTGGAAGCGACGGTGTCCGGAGACGCGATCCCTGGAAAGGGGCTGCGTTGCATCATCTTCCCGCAGAGCGAGCCGCGGGGACGTGCAGGGACCGAGCCCGGGGCCGCCCGCTGCTCACGTCCGCACGCGGACAGCCTGGCCGACAGCGCCCCCTCGTGGCCGGCAGCGGCCCTTTCCCGGCTGCGGAGGGTGCGGCGCCGCCGGGATCCACCGCCCAGGGACGGGGGTGGGGGTGCGGGGTGGGGGGGTGGGGGTGGGGTGTGTGGGGTTTTATTTCTTTATGAAGAGCTCTATTCTTTGCATATTTGGCTCCAGGGCGGTTTAAAAAGCGATCAACACATTCGGAGCAGCTGATGCTGCGTGGCGTGTGCAGAGGGGGGTGGGGTGAAATGGGGGGCGGGCCGGGACCTGGCGGAGGGAGTGGCGGAGGGAGGGAGGCTGGGAGCTGAAGGCCGGTGTGTGGGGGAAGCAACCAATGGATGTGTCTCTGTCTCTCCCCTCCCTTCCACTCTCTCTAAAAATCAATGGGAAATATCCTCAGGTGAGGATTAGCAACATCAACAAAAAGTGTCAGTCGATACCTAGGGATTAATTTCACTCCTGAAGACTCTTGTGCCACAAGAGAAGAGACGTGTCTGATTCTCTTTTTTTGCAGGAAAGTTGGACAGGACAGGGGCTCAGGGAAGGGGAGCAGGTCGGAGGGGCCCTGGGGTGAGAGCCAGGCGCTGCCCAGCGAGGCAGCCTGGCGGTGACACCCCCCCCCACCCCCAGCCCTTCCCCAGGTCTCCTGGGCAGAGAGGGCATGAGCAGGGCTAACTCGAAGCACAGTTTGCCTGCTAGGCCCCTGCAGGTGAAGCCTGGACGTAGGCGGTCCTAATGGGACAGATAAAGGGTCTAGAAAATAAACCGTTTGTTTTTTCTGTTTCTACCCCCTTTCGACAATAGGCAGACAACTAATTTCATGACCAAATACAAAACGAGGAAAGAAAATGGGTCTGTCACGCCTCAGAGTCACTCCCAGGACCCTGGCCCCCCATCGAGGCAAGTCCATTCCCCTCCGGCCTTTGTCTCGTTTGACCGGAATCTGCTCCTTCTCCGCGGCGTGAAGGGATTGACGCAGGCCCACCCGGTCCTGGCAGTCCCCAGGGCTCTGTCTAAACGTCCACCATTTCTCGTTCGGAAGCAGGACTCTCTGGAAATTTCGCCCGTCTTTGCTTGTAGGCGTGTTTGATCGCATGATCACCTTACGCATTTTTCCCACCCAAGAGCAGACACCCAAAGGGACCTTGGGAAACAGGACAGTTAATTTCACCACTAGGTGGTGGGGGTTGGAGGTTCAGCCTGAGGTTAGCTGCCACCCTATTCGGCCGCCCCTTTTCCTGAAGGTCAAGTCCGAGCAGCGTCCTGGTACGTTTCCAGGTGGCGGCCCGCCCCGCCGGAAGGGCTCCCTGTATTTGCGTGTCTGCTGCCTGGATGTTGCTCTGGCTAACCCTACCCCTCAGAGCAGGCGGACTTTCTCACGCTCGTAGGTAAATGAAAAGGCCGGGACACAGAGGGGAGATGCTGGTGCTTTTTTATGGGAGGGAGCCAGGCCCCGCTGGTGGGAGGGCGCAAAGGCGGCGCCGGGGAGCAGCCGGAGACCCAGCGGTTGGAGAGCTTCAGCTTCTAAATCCTAAGCACACCGTGGGCTTTTTTATTATTTTGTCCTAAAACAAAGAAACAAACAGCGCATCGTATAAGAGTGCATGAACCTGGACGGTAGACCAAGATGATGAGACACAGAGATTTCATTGTCAGCTCGGAGGTTCCCTGGCCGTGGGAGGAGGTGGGCCCCTAAGGGCTTTGATGATTTCCCGGAGGCTAAGGGTCCAAAACACGCAGCGGAGGGACTTGGGGAACCCACCACCCAGCAGGGAAGCGCGTACCATGGCCCTCCTGATGCTGTCCCTGTCCTGCTGGGGGAGGGTGTCCACCAGCCCCTTCATCTTCATCGCCGCATCTCTCATGTCTGCATCAGGGCTGAAAAGTTCCACCGAGACCTCGTGACTGGACAGCAGGCTCACGAAGAAGGTTTTCACGATGAAATCCAAGCAGCTCTCTGCGGAATCAGCAACACTTTCCCAAGAGGGCAGCCCCCTGGCTGGGTCTGCCTGCGAGGCAAAGGCCGGGCCTGTCCGCAAGAGAGAGCAGCCTTTTCATCAGTGGCCTGGCCGTGGGCATTGGTGGTGCTCCAAGCAGCTGGCTCTTGGGTGCTGTGGGCATACTTTCTGGGTGGCAGCCGGCTTTCTGCGGCTCGCCTGGGCCTTCCTTGCACTTCCTGGGGCGGGGCGGGGGCAAAATGCCACTTGCTCTTTCTCCTGGGTCTCTAGACAGAGTACTGATCTTAGGAGCTGCTGGCCTGATTTTCGATGCCGTGTGGGGGCTGGGAAGAGACCATTGCGGGTTTCTGGTAACATGTTTCTAGCAGAGACAACGTCTCTTGTCAATGGTTAGAGACAGTCTCAGCCACTGGTCCCTGGCCCAGCAGGGGTGGCCCCGTGAGCGCTGGGCCCTGGGGGACGCTCACCCACAGATGGACACGCTTCGTGTGTCTGTGCCTCGCCCGCCGTGTCCCCTTCACCCCGAGTGCTCCCAGGCTGTGCTCCCTTTTCAGGTCCCTGCCCCCAGGAACATGGGAGTCACCATTTCCTGTTCCCTGCAGGCCCCATCTCCCACGGAGTCTCAGATCCTCGTCCTTGAAGTCTCTCTGCCTGGACTCCAGGGCCTTACCCAAAGTGGCCAGTTCAAACCAAACTTCTCCGGAACTTGGATCCCTGTTTTGCCACTGACTATGTCATCAGGCAAGTTACCGTATCATTCGGTAGCTCAGTTTTCTCAACTGTGAAATGGGTACAACATCCCTACCCCATAAGGTCGTTGTAAGGATGAAGAGATAATATGTGAAGGGGTAGAGCAGTGATGGGCACCCCTTCAGTGCTAAGTAAAGGTTGGATATTGCTGCTGTCATTGTTAGATGTGCACACACAGACGTGCAAACGCACCCAGACCCAGCCCTCAACAGTCCTATTTCAGCCCTATCTGGCTGAGCGCCCCCTCCATCCACAGCACTGAGACCCCCTCACTAGTGTACACACTAGTCCTAGATGTGATGTCTCCTTAAGAACAAACACACTGTAGCTGTCCCACTGCCTCTGGTTTTGGTTTCTAACTCCCCTGCCCTCCTCCAGGGTCATAAAGGTTATTGCCGTGGATATTGTGAAACTCGCAAAGTGAATTCACTGGAACGTGTTCATAAATGTGTGTGTGTGTGTGTGTGTGTGTATTGAAAGGAGTAGGAAGGCAGATACAGAGTAAAAAGCAGGTAACAAATTCCCAGTTGAGATGAAGGGGCTTGGAGGGAGGTGTGACCACCTTTCTCCTCTCTCTCTCCCTCCCTCCCTCCCTCCCTCCCCTTTACTATCAGTATCATCTGCAACTACGCAGAGACTCCTAACCCTCTCTTCAGAGGACGAAAATGTTTAGAAAACGCCTCTCTGGGTTGCTAGTTTCTTAAAGGGAAGACCCCTTTCTAGAATACTCCTTTCTGCCCAGAATGGAGATCTTGCTTTGGCTTGGGTTTCTTTTGGAGACTCGAGGCTCTGCAGCTCCTTCCAGCCGCCTTGGCTGCCAGAATTGGGTGGAGACCCCGAACCTGGAGGCTGCCTCAAGGCCTCTTGGGGTCTGTCCAAGACTGGGCTTTGGGGAGCGCGTTATCCCTCTCCCATGGAATTCTGGGGGCGTTGGAGGTGGAAGATGAGATACTTTTCGGGTTTCCTCATAGCCTCAGGGCTCTTCCCAAGTTCCCAAGACAGGCCGGTCGCCAGACCCCGCTCCCTGGCTGGGCGGCAGCATCCCCAGCCCTCCCAGCAGCCCAGCAGTGGGCAGACAGATGCCCCTGTCCCGGGTAGCACTGGGCGGCAGGGAGAGTTCCCTTGTCCGGCTTGGGGACAGGCTCTGGGCACTCACCAGGGCGGCAACAGAGAGCCAGGGTGGCCAGGGCGAGGGTGACGGCCAGCTTCATGGCGGCGGAGGCTGGAGGGCGGCTCGGTCGTCGCTGCTCCGTGATCTCATGTGAGAGGTGACCGTCCGGCAGGTGCCCTCTTATGTCCTCCTCCGCAGGGGGAGGCAGGGCTTGGGCTCCACTCAGGGACCACGCTGTTAATCTGGGCAGCGACTCGGTGGAAAAAGTAAACATTCTCTTTTCTCAGCACGGTTACTGTCCCCATTGAAGTAGCTCACACATGAGTCACCTGGTTGGGGGGCGGGGGGGCGAGGTGGTGGTGGGGAGCCCAGCGTCCCAGGTGGGGCAGCAAGGGGACCCGAGTCACAGGGGGTGGGGGTCTGGCCGCCTGTGCCTCTCCTTGAACCTGAGCACAGGGCAGTCCGGCCAGCAGAAGCAATGGTCAGACCCCGGACCCATCACCCCAAGGTGATGCTGAGGCTCAGAGCCTCACAGGCGGCAGTGGGGGAACTGGGCCTGGGGACGCCTGCTCCTCCGAGGACGGCGCTGGACCTCCAGCCCCGAGGGCCGCCGTGCCGGGCAGCGTGGTGGGCAGCGCGGTGGGCAGGCTCAGGGAGGGCACCGGCGGCAGCGCCCCCGCTCCCCTGGGCCCTTCCCACCGACACCGCTGGAGGCCAGCCCTCCTGGTGGCCGGATCCAGGGCACCTTCGGGCCTTATCTCGCTTGACCTCTTCGTGGCCTTGACCCTCTTGACATTTCCTTCTTGAGCTGTTTTCTCTGCTGTGTTCCCACGCCTGGGTCCTTCCTGCTTTCCTCCCTGCGCTTTCGTCGTTGGTTCTGCATGGACACGCCGCCCCGCCTGCCCTGGTGCCAGGCTTGGGCCGTGGCCCCTTCTCTCCCATCTCTGTGTCCCGGGGCTGCTCCTTCCCTCTCCCATGCCCAGCCCAGAGCACCCGCCAGCCTGGTCCGTCACCTCTTAATCAGCCTGCCCACCTCCTCGCTTGCCTCCTCAGCCATCACCAGAGAGATCTTTCTACAGCCCACTTTTCTAAAAAACATACATTTTTATTGATTTCAGAGAGGAAGGGAGAGAGAAATGGAAACATCCATGATGAGAGAGAACCATTGATCAGCTGCCTCCTGCACGACCCCTCCTGGGGATGGAGCCTGCAACCTGGGCAGGTGCCCTTGACCGGAATCGAACTGTGACCTGGTTCATAAGTCCACGCTCAACCCCTGAGCCACGCCAGCTGGGCTCATCATTGATGTTTCTGTCTCTCTCTTCCTCTCTGGAATTAATAAAAATATACTTAAAAACAAACAAACAGCCAAAACCGGTTTGGCTCAGTGGGTAGAGCGTCGGCCTGCGGACTGAAAGGTCCCAGGTTCGATTCCGGTCAAGGGCATGTACCTGGGTTGCGGGCATATCCCCAGTAGGAGATGTGCAGGAGACAGCTGATCGATGTTTCTCTCTCATCGATGTTTCTAACTCTCTATCTCTCTCCTTTCCTCTCTGTAAAAAATCAATAAAATATATTAAAAAAACAAAACAAAAAACAAACAAACACGAAACAGGCAGCACAGAGTGAGCAGCGGAAGGCGAGCAGGAAGGAGATGCGGTTGCTTGTGGTGCTTGAACGCCTGGAGGGGGCGGGTCTGGCTGCTGCAGGACACAGTGCGAGGGACAGGGAGGGAGGAGGCGGCCCTGAGCACTCTGGGCCCTTTGAATTCGGGCTGTAAAACTGCACTATGGATTCCAAGGAAAACTTCAAAAGAGAGAGGCGCCTGACTCCTGCTAGAGCGTGGACGAGCCTGAGGGCTCTATGGGAAGTGGAGTTAGCACGGCCAAGACAGCTGTGTGCGTGCGAACCCCGTCCTAGAGGGGGTGTGAGGCTGGGGATTTGTCCAGTTCCAGGCGGGACCCTGACAGCCCCCAGCAGCTGCCCCAGGACGTGCTCTCCCATCCCGGCCCTTGGGAGGCCTCCTTGGTGGTGGTGGTGGTGGGGGCTTTGTCTCCCTGCCTAGAGCTGCAGGGAGACTTGCTTTGTGGGGCAGTGAGGCCTAACAGTTAGCCAAGGCTCAGGGCACTCAGCTTAGGCCTTAACACCTGCTCCTCAAATCCTCACCCCCCACATGTGAGCGCCAGGCGGGACCCCTCAGGCCGGCCTTCGCACGTGGCAAAGACGGGGAGCCACGGCTCTGGCTGTGTGTGGGCGGTGGCCTGGTCACCGTGCAAGGACAACCCAACTGGTCTGGGGGAAGGGAGCCACTGTGGGCTGGCACCTCCCCCCAGCAGCGCCCCGTTGGCTGGGTCTGGGTCTGGGTGGGCCCTGCCTGGGTTTGGGCTGTAAGACCTGCCAGCCCCCCCAGGCCTTTGGTGTATGTGCACCAGAGGGCAGGTGGGTGGTCCACGCTCTCGGTGCCCTGGAGCCTGCCAGGGGCCCACAGAGCCTGGGGGCCGTGGGGGCAGCAGCCCCGCCTTCGCCGCCAGCGGTGTTACTTGGGCAGACTCCCCCTGGCGCAGGGCTTGTCTGTCCTCAGGAGCAGGAAGTGGGGGTGCAGCCTGTGCGGGCGCCAGGCTGCGGCAAGTCCCGGCACGGCCCGGAAAACAGGTCAGACGCCGTGGGTGGGCCATGCTGATCCTACCCATCCGGCTGGGCAGCTGGGGACGGGCTGGCCGCAGGCTCCTAGGTCAGCTGAGGGGGCAAACGGGGCGCCTCCTCCCTCCGCCCTGGGCCCGGCTCCGTGCAGCTCGGGAAGCAGCCGTGAGCAGAGCCTTGTTCTCCCCGAGCCTGACCCCGGCCTTGACCCAGGCCTCCCAGAGGCCCCGCGACTGCTGATGGCCCAGCATCTTGTCTCCGGCCGAGATGCCTGATGGCTTCTGGAGGGCCTGCACGTTCGTCCTGTCCCTGTCGGCTCCAAAATGTAAACAGAAAACCTCAAAGTTGTAATGAATGAAAATTCGTCCAAGTAACATTATTTCAGCCAGCTCACTGCGGCTCAGCTCAGCTGTGCTGGGGTGTGTCGTCTAGAGACGCCATGAAGTTTAGATCATGGGAAGCCAGTGTGCAATCTCTTCCTAGTGTCAGAGTTATTAAACTGATACGAGCCTCTTCCAAAGTGTATAGCCCAGCTGATACTTAGGTGTGAGCGTGTGTGTTTTGACGTGTTTGCGATGACGGGGCGGAAACATCAGAACGCAGGGGGCCTCACCCCGTCCCCCGCGTGCAGCCGTGGCCTCAGGCCGGAGGGGCGGGGAGGTGCCTGCTTCTCTCCAGCCCACCCGCTGTTCTATAGAGGCCCTTAGCGGGCGCCTCCCGGGCACAGCGGGTCAGAGAAGGTGGGCAGGTGAGTGCCAACTACCGGCCCGCAGCCCACAGTGGCATCGGTCCTGTCCACACGGCTCTTGCTTCTCCCGCTCCCTGTCGCGCCTCGGGCGGCTTGCCCGCTCTGACACTTAGAAACACACTTGCTCTTTTTCACGTTCCGGGCTGTCCCTTTACGGAGGCAGCGTAATCTCAGCCACCTGTCCCTGACCCGGGGGGCCTGCCTGTGTCCTTCTAGTTTTCTGCCGAGACAAACCACACCCGGACCTACACGCCTGCTCTGCCCTGGGGGTTTCTTCCGTGGGAGGTGGGTTTAGACACGCTGCCTCTCTCATCGCTATGACTTTCCCAAGCCGAAGCCTATCTGTTCCCATGGCAACCATCACCACCCCATCCTAGGAACACGTGACCTGGCTTGGGCTGTTTCCGGGGTTTCAGGGAGGGTCGGGGTGCGCCTTGTCAACCTGCGGAGGATCTGAGCACTTTCTTGGCTCCCCAGATGGGCTGATGGATGAGCTAAAACTTGGGGGGCAGAAGGGTGGAGTGGGGCTGGGAGCAGGGGAGCGCCCTCCTGAAGCCCGGCCCTGCGGAACCAGCTGGGCTGAGCTCCCTCCCAGGGGCGGGACAGCGACGGGGGAGGCCCTGCTCTGCAGGCGGGCAACCAGCCTGGCACTGGGGTCTGGCAGGAGGCCTGGGGTTGACCGCACATGACAGGACTCACTCCCTGCCCTTTTCCAGGAAGCTGGCTCCACGTGCTGCCCGTCTCTGCAGGATCTTTGTGCAGCGGGAGTCACCCGGTCCTGCCCTGTGCCTGCCTCTCCACACCCCGCCCCGTTCCCCCCATGGACTGGCAGGCCACTGCTCAGGTCCCCCTGCCCCGGCGCCTCAGGGGGCTGTACGCCTTGCTCTGGGCTGTGATGGGGATGCGAGCCGACGTGGTCAGCGGACGTGGGTCAGGGCCCAGCTCTGCCGCTGGCCAGCGAGCGGCTCTGCAGGGCTGCAGTTGTCCTATGCAGGGGGGGGTGGGGGTGGGGGTTGGGAGGGGGGAGCAGGTGATCGGGGCTCCTTCTGACTCTTAGTCTGAGGCCCAAAGGAGCCGGGGAAGCCCCTGGCCCTTGGTCCTCACCCATGGGCTACACCATCCCCTGTGGGCACCCCGTCTCAGTCTGCTCCCCGATTCGTCACACCCACCTGGGGACTCTGCCACCTCACCGAGGCCTGAAGAGGAAGGACCATTACAACATTTGTCTATTTATTTTAGAAAGAGAGAATGGGGGGGGGGGGGGGAGAGGGAGAGAGAGAGAGAGAGAGAGAGAGAGGGAGAGAGGGAGAGAGGGAGAGGGAGCCTGATTTGCTGTATGTGCCTGACCGGGGACCCAGCCCGAACCTGGGTGTGGTGGGATGATAGCTAACCAGCTGAGCCAGGGCCCAGAGGCCTTTTTTAGCGCCTCCCTCTCCACAAACGGAAATGATCTGGGTAATAACTGAGAAATGAAATGAAGAATAAAGGCCAGGATGGAAATGCAGACAGTGATCAATTTTCATGTATTTATTCAAGGTCATTTCCCTTCATTGAAATACACACCTACACATGCAGATACAGCAAATCATGCCAATACGACACCTGACATTGGAGCACACAACATGTTCACACATTAACACACAACTGTTTATTCCGTAGCTTGTATCTTTACCTAATGAATTTTGACTCCTTGGTGATATTTTATGTTAACATTGTATGTGAGTGATTACCCAGTGAAAACTCACCTATAAGTGATCTTTTAATGATACCGAAATACCTGCCAAGTATAAAATTTAGTCAACTAAATTGTACCGCCAAGGCAATGATTTATTTTTGTGATTTGTTCTTTAGTTCTAAAGCAACCAACAATTGAAAAAGAATACATTTCAACTTTAAAGATATTTAATGCAAAAATATTTCATGTACAAACTAAAACCTTCACTTCCCAGACAGAAATATTACCCCTTACACTATTTTACTATTTGAAACTTTAAACTCGCGTGAAAACTCTCTGTGGGCTCCTGGGTGACAGTCGAAGTGAGTCGACTCGTGTTCGGTTCTTCGGTCTTTATCGCCCCGGGCTTTGGCCCTTTGCTTTTCCGTTTCTGCCTGAACCGGGGGTGTGTGGCTCCTGGGAGCTGGAGACAAGAGCTGAACCTGAAGCCCACGCCACTGCCGGTGAGAGGCGAACTGCTCCACGGAGAGTCCTTAGAAATAATGTCCGTGCGGATCACATGGTCAATGAAAAGATAAGCCCTGCAGTCAGAGAAAGACAAGGATCTCATGACCACACTCATCTGACCACACTCATCAGTGGAATCTAATGAACAAAATAAACTGGTGAACCGAGTGGATCCAGAGACATGGAAGCAGGGAACAGTGCGGAATCTCGGAGGGAAGGCGGAGGTGGGAGGGTGGGAGGTAATTAACCAAAGACCTTGTGTGCCTATACTAGTGTGTATGGCCCATGGACACAGACAGTGGGGTGGTGAGGGCCTGGGGCGGAGGGGGTGGGGAGGTGGGCTGGAGGGAAAAAGGGGGCATAGGTAATGCTTTAAACGATAAAGATTAAAAAATAAAAGAAGCGATAAACGTGCTCATTTGCAGCTTATGCCTATATTATGGAAACTCAACGGTGACCCTCGCAGATGCTTACAGCTGGACGTAGGGAATCTTCCAGGGAGCAGGATTGTTAGGCTGGAGCAGAGTCGCGAGGTCCGGGCTTCTCCCTGAAGGCTCTCTTGCTAAATGTAAGCGTGTAGAGCATATCTTTTTGCAGAGGCAACACCTGTATACAGGAGCTTGACAGGAGCCCAGCCAGAAGGGGAGGCAACTGCAAAGAGGAAATCAACATGTAACTGACCAAACAGTGTCTCTGAGCCACGGCTGATGAGCTTTCCTGCGGGAGATGTGAGTCCTGTCTCCTCTACTTGCTAATAGAACTACCTAACTCCAACCAGACAACCACGCCTTGCTGTTGAACAGGGCACCCAAGCTGCGAACCCCTTGAGTTCGGCAACAGCATCTTATCATGGACATTGTTTGGAATTGCTGGTGATATAAAGCATACTTTCTAGTGGGTCCTATCATTGCTTTTAAAAAAAACTGATTTCAGAGAAGGAGGGAGAGGGAGAGAGAAACATCACTGATGAGAGAGAATCATTGATCGGCTGCCTCCTGCATGCCCCATGCTGGGGATCGAGCCCACAACCCAGGCAGGTGTCCTGACCCAGAATTGAACCATGACCTCCTAGTTCATAGGTTGATGCTCAACCACTGAGCCACGCTGTCCGGGCCTATAAATTGCTTTTTTTAAAAAATATATTTTTTTATTGATTTTAGAGAGGAAGGGAGGGGAGAGAGAGATAGAAGCATCAATGATGAGAGAGAATCATTGATTGGCTGCCTCCTACATGCTCCCTACTGGGAACTGAGCCTGCAACCGGACATGTACCCTTAACCAGTATGGAATCCGGGACCCTTCGATCCACTGAGCCAAGTCGGTTAGGGCGTGTCATTGCTTTTAGATCCTCTTACCGCCTGCACCTGGAGTGGGCAGCAGGCCACCAGCTCAGCAGGGACACAAACCGAGGTCTTCACTTCCCGCCCGGCCTGGGAGTCCTGTTCTAACCTGGGGGTGTGGTGGGGGCTCTGGAAGCCTGGCTCTCACACACCATGAGTTCCCCAAGGCCCTTCCATTCCTACGCTTTAAAATTCTCCCTTCCCCCAGAGCCTGCGGGGGGCGGGGGCGGGGGGGGGGCGGGCAGGGGGCGGCATGTCCCTTCCAGATCACAGGGCAGCTTCCCCAGAGTTCCCATTTGGGCAAACCAGACGCAGCTGCAGAGATCCACCCACAACCGTGAGGCCAGCGGCTGTGGAGATCCTCCGCGACCTGTGAGGCCAGGGCCCAGGGCGAGAGCGCAAGGCCCTCACCTGCTCCGCGCAGGTGCAGAAACGTCACCCTAAGTTATTCTCTCTCCTTTCCTCTCGGTTCTCTGGTTCTTTCTGGTTCTCGGCAGCCTCAGGGGAGGGTTGCGACGGGGGAGGGCGGAGGAAGGGACCTACATAAAGGACGATATAGGGGTTCAAGGACTGGCCCTAGGATGGCCTTCTGGGAACTGGCATGAAGGTCTGGGATGCGGATGTAGGCCTGAGCCCCGGAGGGAGGTCTGGGCCCCGAAGGGAGGGCTGGCACATGGGCTGGGCCTCTGGGTAATGGAATGGTGGTCTGGGCCCCCACTACCGGACTGTATCCTTGGTTCGAGCTCTGCGCCCTGGATGTAGGTCTGAGCCCCAGAGGGAGGTCACATGTCTCCAAGCCTGGATTTTCCCGCCTGCACAATGGGCTTATCCCCGGGCTGGCGGAGTAGTTAGGCTTCAAGAGGGTTAATGGCCTTGACGCTCCCTGTTCTGACCCCGGAGTTAAGGAGCCCTGGTCTGGCCCCAGCTCCGGGAGGAGCCTTCCTGGGCCCAGGGGACTCGGTTCTGCCAGGAGCTGAGCTCACGGGCGGGTCCCGGGGCCACATGTCGGTGGTTCTTCCTTTGCTGGGAGCTGGTCCAGAGACCCGGGAGGACGTCTGGTTTCCATCGCGCTGGCTCTGGTTCCTCTGGTGTCCGAGCTGCTCTGCGGGAGGAGGGGATGCGCCTACCTGGCTGTGACCCAGCTCAGAGGCCGGAGTCAGGCATCGAAGCCCACGGCGCCCTCCCGTGAGCCATGCGGGTCCGGGGTAGTGGGGGTGGGCGGGGAGGTCCTCACTCCTCTGTGTGCCCAGGGCCCGTCTGGAAAACGGGAGTAAATACTTCAGCTCTGCCTCCTCCACAGGTAGAAATGGACGCGAAAGTGCTTTGTCACCATAACTTATGAGCGTGGGGGTCGCCTCTGTGTTGGCATCGTGGTGAGCAGCTCTCTGCCCAGGGGCCGTGCCCGCACAGAACAGCCAGGCCTGCGGGCCGAGCACCCGGCCACACGGTCATGACGGTCACACAACCTTCGGGCCCCACAGAGGCCCATTTGGTGACCCCGAAGAGTGGCCGGGGCTCAGAAAGGAAGGGTCCCCTTGGTTGGGCACAAAATAACACAATAGTAACAGCCAACACTCACCACGTGCCCGGCACAGTTCTCAGAACTTTCCACGTATCCACTGATGGATTCTCGCAGGAGCCCTCTGAGGGAGCAACTGTACGCCCCCTTTAAACTCCTTAAGGGTAGAAAGGCATTTGGGGAGAGGGATTGGGAGCGCAGAGGACCGGGGAGCCCTGGCCTGCGGGGGGCAGAGGGGGGCAGCCGAGGGCCTGGGGTGGAGGGGAAGCCGCAGGAGGCCAGGCTCCTGGGTGGGCGGGTGGGGTTCCTGGGAGGAGGGGCTGGGCCGCTGGGGTGCAGAGGCCAAGGCGGGAGGTGGGGCGCCTCATTCTGCTGCCTTCATACTTGAGCTCTGGCCCAGCTGCCACCCAAGTGGCCCCAGGGGAAGCCTGGCCGCCAGGACAGGCTAGGAAGCTGGGTGGTCTGTGGTGGAGCCCGCAGAGCCCGGGTCTACTGGAGTGGCAGCCATGTGGCCTGGGGCAGGGGGCGCCTGTGCCAGGCCCCACCCTGGGACCTAACCGGGGGAGGAGCCTGGAGCATCCTCCCCCCCACCCCCCCACTGCCCCCCTCTAGGGTCTGAGCCCCAGGCGCAGTGCCGGAACCTTCTCTCTGGAATAGAACGAAGCCCCTTCCCAAGGAGGCCGTCCAGGCCGAAAACACACCCGTGGGCTCCCTCCCCTAAGGGCAGACACACCCGTGGGCTCCCTCCTAAAGGCAGACCGCCATGCTCTCCGGCACTGGCCTCCTGTTTCCTGCGCATCGAGCTGGGCCAGGACTTGGGGTGGGAAGGCGGGGTGCGTGCTGGGGAGACTCAGTTCTGCGGGGCGCCCTACCCTGTGTCCTGACTCTTCAGGACACAGCTGACAAACCAAGCTGGAATTTCTAAGGAACAGACAGGGTGGGGAAGGCCTGCGGGGAGAGCAGCAGTTTTTAGTCATGAGGCATCCGGGTGTGATATCTGTGCCAGAGATAAGATGAAGGGAGATGGCCGGGGAGATTGCCCCCCCCCCCGCCCCGCCCCCAGCGTCCAGGCGTCCGGGTGAGGTCACCGGGGAAGCATGTGGGCTCTGAGTGAGCCAGTGGGCCCAGGAGGGGGAGGGGTGCAGGTGGAGGGGGACGGGAGTGGGGGGTAGCGGGGAGAGAGGGGGAGAAATCACCCTGATCTTTCTATTTATTTTCATTTATCTTATTTTATTTTTTAAAAATATTTTGATTTTTTACAGAGAGAAAGGGAGAGGGATAGAGAGTTAGAAACATCGATGAGAGAGAAACATCGATCAGCTGCCTCCTGCACACCCTCTACTGGGGATGTGCCCGCAACCAAGGTACATGCCCTTGACTGGAATTGAACCTGGGACCCTTCAGTCCGCAGGCCAACGCTCTAGCCCAGTGATGGCGAACCTATGACACCTCTGACACGCGAACTCATTTTTTTTGTTGATTTTTCTTTGTTAAATGGCATTTAAATATATAAAATAAATATCAAAAATATAAATCTTTGTTTTACTATGGTTGCAAATATCAAAAAATTTCTATATGTGACACAGCACCAGAGTTAAGTTAGGGTTTTTCAAAATGCTGACACACCGAGCTCAAAAGGTTCGCCATCACTGCTCTAGCCACTGAGCCAAACCAGTTAGGGCTCTATTTATTTATTTATTTTAAATATATTTTATTGATTTTTTTACAGAGAGGAAGGGAGAGGGATAGAGAGTTAGCATCATCGATGAGAGAGAAACATCAATCAGCCTCCTGCACACCCCCTACTGGGGATGTGCCCGCAACCATTGTACATGCCCTTGATGGGAATCGAACCTGGGACCCTTCAGTCTGCAGGCCGACGCTCTATCCACTGAGCACACCAGTGAGGGCTGAGCTTTCCGTTTAAAAGACGCAATGCTTGATGCCGAATAGAACCTGGGAGAGAGCTCAGGGACGGCACTGTGTGGACAGTGGGAGGTTGTTCTCTACGGCAGGAGCACCCCGCCTTTGTCCGCACCCCCTGGGACATGTCCTGGGTCTGCAGGGAGACGCATCCACCGTGGCAGGAAACACTTCTGACAGCTGCCCTTTGCCCAGGGGCACCCAGGGCAGCTCTGGCTGGCTGCGGGGCAGGTCAGGCCCGGGGAAAGGTTGGCCGCTGCTGGGAAGAGGCAGTGACCTGGGAAGAGGCGCGCGGCGGCACAGGGTGAACTCGCGCCCCACCTGCTCCTCCCACTCCAGGTGGCTCTTTGGCCCAACCGGCATTTCCTCCTCCACACCTGCGGCCCAGCGGGGTTCCCACAGTCCAGCCCAGCACCGGCTTCGCTGCAGAAGGACGCAGACGAGTCCCAGGGGCCTGCCTGGCACCCAGCCCTGCGGAACGTTCTGGCCAAACACTCACCTTGTCCCGCCGGGAAGGTGTGGCCCCGCTGGGGACTGGCCCCAGCCAACACCCAGAGCCCACGTGGGCCACAGCCCGCAGCAAACCTGCTGTTGGGGGTGCGTTTTGGAGAAAACGCGGGAGTTTGCCAAGTGACTGAGGGTTACATCAGGCCCAAGTTTGGTGTGGAAACGTGGTTAACTGGCGGGAAAAGCATGCATAATATGATCTCATTTTGGAAAAAAATACCTATGAATTAATTAGGCATTAATAGTGATATTCACTGGGGCTAGGAAATTCCCCCCATCTCTCATTTTTATGGAGCTGTTTTCTCACACTTATTTTACAATTCTTGTTATCGTTAGTTTTTCCAGCTTCTACAATACAGCTAGCTATATCCCTTTTATTGTATGAAAAGGTTATTTAAAAAAAATATATATATCTTTATTGATTTTTTACAGAGAGGAAGGGAGCAGGATAGAGAGTTAGAAACATTGATGAGAGAGAAACAGCGATCAGCTGCCTCCTGCACGCCTCTTACTGGGGATCGAGCCTGCAACCAAGGGGCAATCCCGTGATGGGACTCGAACCCAGGACCCTTCAGTTCAAAGGTCAATGCTCTAGCCACTGAGCCAAACCGGCCAGGGCTGATGAGGTTATTTTCAACTTAAACATGTTCAGTGAAACATTGCTACCCTGCAAGATAGCAACGCGGGGCAGCTGCAGCCAGGGGCTCCGTGGGGGCCTCGGCCTACAGCCTGGGACCAGCCTCTTTCCCCTTTGTCTACCCCCCTCCCCACCCCGCATTGCTTAGAACCCCAACTGCCCAGGGTCCAGGAAACGCTGACACTGCATGGCAAGAAATAGTTAACTCGAGTGATTTTTTTATTTTTTATGAATCTCCGTCTGGTTCCTTTAGCCACCCAGCCCGTGCCTGGTCCAGACCTCTTACTGTCGGAAAATCCAACTTCATTTTAACAGCGGGTTGGGGAAAAGAGCAGGATTTGCCCTGGCCTGTGAGCTCAGTGGTTAGAGCGCCAGCCTGAGCACCAAAGGGTCTACGGTTCGATCCCTGGCCCCGGTCGGGGCATGTGTGGGAGGCAATCAATCGCTATGTCTCACATTGATCCCTCTCGCTCCCTCCCTCTCTCTAAAAATCAATGGAAAAGATATCCTGGGGTGGGACTAACAAGGACAACAAAAGGAAGGGCAGTGCTTGAGCTGCTCTTTCCTGCTGCTCACCTGGAGGCTCCTGGGACTGCACCCGCACCCTCTCCCAGCCCCACCCCCACCTGAGCTCCAGGCCCAAACCTCCCCCCAAGCCCATTGACACCTGGTCTTGCCTCTGGCCCTCAGCCCAGCACCCCCTCCTCCCTGGTGCCGCCTACAGCTCCGCAGAGGGCGGGAGGCCTGGGTTCTTCTGAGCGGACAGGCTCTGTGGGGGCGCTTCCTGGCTCCCTCAAAGCTGCCACGGCCCCAGCTGGTGTGGCTCAGCGGATAGAGCATCGGCCTGTGGACTGAAGGGTCCCGGGTTCGATTCCGGTCAAGGGCACATGCCCAGGTTGCGGGTTCGATCCCCAGTAGGGCGCGTGCAGGAGGCAGCCAATCCATGATTCTCATCTTTGATGTTTCTATCTCTCTCTCTCCCCCTTCCTCTCTGAAATCAATAAAAATGTATTTTTTTAAAAAGCTGCTACCAAGTGTGAAGGCAGTGAGGTTTGGGGCTGAAGGAGGGCCCGGGAGGGTGTGGGCTGGAGGGACCCCCCGCCAGCTTCCCACACGCCCCCCCCCCCTTCTGACGGGAGGGACACGGACAGGCCTGAAGCGCGCCCCGCTCCGCTTCCGCCCTCAGAGTTTATAAACTCGCAGGCGAGGAAGGAACGTGGGAAAGAGCATCCTTTGGAAAAGCCCCCCCCGCACAGGTGCTGTGACAGCCCCCAGGTGGGGGCGCGCCTCCCCGCGGCCGGTGGGCGACTGCAGCGCCACCTGCTGGGCAGCTCCCCTCTGGCTCCCATTATCCCAGGATCTCCGCCTGTCCTCCCGGGAGGCTTGTGTTTCCGACAATTCTGCCCTAAAATAAACTGTAATATGCGGATGAACTGAGGCTCGGGAACCGAACCCTCGTTTGGTTTGATGTTTTCTGAGCAGATGGTTCGGATCCAGATCCAGGCCAAGCGCCTGGCTCGGGGCGGCCGAGACCTTAGGTCCCCGTGGTTCTCAACCTCCCTCATGCCGCGACCCTTTCATACAGCTCCTCATGTGGTGGTGACCCCCAACCATAACATTATTTTCGTGGCTACTTCATACTGTAATTTTGCTACTGTTATGAAACGTCATGTAAATATCTGATATGCAGGATGTATTTTCATTGTTACAAATTGAAATTAATGAAAGCACAGTGATTAATCACAAAAACAATATGTAATTATATGTGTTTTCCGATGGTCTTAGGCGACCCCTGTGAAAAGGTTGTTCGACCCCCAAAGGGGTCGGGATCCACAGGTTGAGAACCGCTGCCTTAGGACATCTGTCGTTTGCTGCCCTCTTGTGGCTCAGACGTGAGGAAAGCATTGCATTCTCCTTCTGGCACTGTCCGGCTCGTTTATTTGTTCGGCAATTAGGGAGCCAGGCAGAGGCGCAAAGTGTGGGGCCAAGGAGAGTCCGATCCGATCCGTGGTCTCTGCGTAGGCAGTGCCCAGGCTGGTGGCGGTGACTTTTCACAGAACCAAGGTCCAAGGCTCCAGTCCGCACCGGGGCTTGCAACGAGGGGTGGCCACGCCCATGCTCAGTGGGGCTGCTTGGCCACGGAGGTCAGGGGGCCCCAGCCGAGCGGAGCCTCCGGCGTCTCAACAGTCACTTCCCTTGTGAACGGCAGAACTGATAAGCTCAAGTCACGTCCTCCAACTGGCCTCCCTGCCTCCCTTCCTTTTCCATTTTCTACCGCGATCGTATCTTCTCCAGAGCCTCTCCCTTTCCCACCCCTGAAGTAACCCGGCTTAGCCTCCTGTGATGGGCCGAATAGGGTCCCCTCAAAACTCCCAGGTCAAAGCCCTAACCCCGCCTGGGCTGGAGATGGGGCCTTGGGAGGGACGATTGAGGCCGGGTGAGGCTGTAAGGGGGCCTTCGGTGAATCTGGCTGATGCTCTTATAGAAGGGGAAACCTGGCCACAGCGTATATGATGCAACGGCCACGCGAGGAGCCAATGAGGAGGCCCCAGGAGAAGCCAAACCTGCCGACACCTTGATCTTGAACCTCCAGCCCCCAGAACTGGGACAAAATACCTGTGTTTAAGCCACTGTCTGCGGGACTGTGGCCGGCAGGCCTAGCAAAAGAATGCACCTGCTGACAAATCCTTATTTCGAGGCGCAGCTGTTGCATGTGGGGGCTTTCAAGGACATCCACGCACAGACTCCCTCCTGGGCCTGGCCACTCTGACATTTGTCCATAGGACACTTAAGACAAACACTGTGCAAGTCTTTTTTTTTAAAAAAAAAATTGTTTTTATTGATTTTAGAAGGAGAGGAGGAGGAGGAGGAGCAGGAAGAGAGAGAGAGAGAGAGAGAGAGAGAGAGAGAGAGAGAGAGAGAAACATCGATGTGAGAGAGATACATCAATTGGTTGCCTCTTGTTGAACCTGCACGCTGGGCATGTGCCCTGACTGGGAATTGAACCCGTGACCTTTCGGTGCCTGGGATGATGCTCAACCGACCAAGCCACACCGGCCAGGGCCACTGAGCAATGCTTTAATTTCCTTTACTCTTCAGAGCGACCTGTGTTTCTAGATGAAGTTAACCTGCCCAGGGTCACCAGCAGAGTTCATCTCGGCTCTGCCTCCGAGTGCCACCTCTTCCTCTTTAGTCTGGAGCAGGGTCAGCGGACAGGAGCCAGAACCGTGTGACGGTCGGGGGTGAGCACTGGCCGACGGCCGGCAGCCGGGGCCATAGGCCCTGCTGGTACTGGCACGGGTTTCGTTCCTTCCTGAACCCGCCCAGAAAAGCTCAGTTCTTCTGCCGACCTCCGACCTCCCGGGTGCGCTCCGCGAGGCAGGGCGGGCTGGCGGGCCCCACGCCGCCCGCACCTCGCAGGCCTGTCACCGCCCGCCCGCCTGCACGCTCCGGCCTTGGTCCACGGGGACTCCTAGCCACACGGCTGTTCTTCCAAATCACATTTTATCAGAGGCCCGTGGAAGCCGAGGGATGGGCAGTTTCGAGCCCCAGGACTTGCCGTGAGGACCCACAGGGCGTGCGGCAGCAGAGGCTGCTCTGAGCAGCGCTGCACAGCTGAGCAGCGAGACACGGGGTGGGGGGTTGGGGGGTTGGGGGGCCCGCAGGCTCATGTGTGAGCCCCAGGGAACTCTCAGACGGGCCGTGATCACCTTCAACCCCAGATGAGGGCGCTAGGGGTTACCACAGGGTCCTTTGAACGCATCTGGAAACCTCTATATCAGTGAGTCAGGGGAGATCTGACCTTTCTTAGGAAAACCAGTGTCCCCCCCCACAAGGGACTCTCTTGCCCATGCTGTCCTGAGCCCATGGTTGCTGCGACCTGGCCTTTGGCGGCCCCACTAGACTTCGCCCACGGGCTCTGCTGCTCCGGCCTGGCTCTGGGACGCCTCCCCCGGCTCTCTCCTTCCCACCTCGCCCCTCACGTCCCCTCAGAACCTGCACACCCTGGGCGGTGAGCCCTGCCGCTTCGGGGGCGGGTCCCCAATTCCAAGGGCGGTTTCCGTTGGGCTACGCTCCTGCGCTTCTTCTTCCTCACCCGAGACCCCGCGACGGTTCCAGAGGCGGGCTGGGGGCCCGTATTTGCTCGTCTTACTTGGACGTCACTGTGGGCGGCTCATCCCTCGGGAACCCGCCCCGCACCCAGCAGCCACTTCCTGAGCAGGCGACAAAAGGCGGGACAGACCGCGGAGTTTTCCATCTCTGGCTCTAATTGCTCAGGCTAAGTCTCCACGCCAGGAACCTACTTTACCTGCAGGCTGGCACCTGGATACAGTCTTGGGGGGCGGGCGGGGCGGGGGGGGGCGGTGGGAGTGGGCTCAGAACAGGTCAAGGTCAGTGATGCTGGTCGTGTTGAGGTCAATGCCGCAGTGCAGCTTGCCGGCCTGGGCGGCCGCCCAGGGCATGGACTCCGAGGTCCACTTGGCCGCCCAGTCGCCCGCTTTGTTGACCAAGATGACCCCCCCTAGTCCTTTGAGCTTCGACTTCATGTAACCCAGCGACACCTCAGCAGCCTCCTCTAACGTCTTTCCTGAAAGCAGGGGCAGGTGGAGAAACAGCGGGTCAGTTACTTCCGACGGAATCTGATGGAAGAATCACTCGCGGTGTGAAAACCCAGAGCGCGCTGGCGGGGGTTCTTGGCAGACCATGTCTGTCTGAGTGCCCCCAAGAGGGACGGTCCCCCACCTCCCTCTGAGCGGGCCTTTTCTCCCACCCAGGCTCCGAGCCGCCGCTGCCCCCTACAGGCGGCGGACAGTGCTGCTGACAAGCTGAAAGCAACCAGCGCCGCAAAGGAGAAAGGGGGAGACCTGTCCCCATCTATTTACAAGCAGCGTCCGTCCGTCCCTCCGTCCGTCCGTCTGCAGACGGCGCGGCCTCGGTCCGCGTACCTTGCTCCACGTGGAAGAGCGTGAGCCTGGCCAGGTTCACCTTCAGGATGCTCTCCCCGTGCCCCGTGGTTGAAATGGCTCCAATGTCATTGTCGGCGTAGCCCCCGGATCCTGCTCGGAGGGAAGGGTGGGTTCTGCCTGAGCAAGAGGGAGGCCGTTCACACACACAGTCCGAGTCTAAAGCTACCTCGATGTCCAGTCCCAGAGCGCAGACAAGGTCAGAGGGGGGCCATGACCTTGGGATGCCAAGGTGGACCAGTAAGCACCTGTGACCACCCTGAAATCAGGAGGATGCAGGGAGCCGGGGTGGGGGAGGGGAGGGGAGGGGAGGGGAGGCCTGGGGCAGCTACACCAGGACAGCTCCTCCTTTGCCCCACACCCCCCAGTCTGCACCCCCTCCCCACCACCTGCTCCTGGGAACGAGAGGGAACCGGCTTCCATCCTCATGGGGCACGTTTCAATCTGTAACATTTCTGTGGCGAGCGGTGCCTCCCTCTGGTGCCACTCAAACCTAATGACCGCGCCCGCCAGCTCTCAGCTCCCTCCCTCGCTAATCTGCGCCCGTGCCTGGCAGAGGGCGGCGTATTTAACATTCGGGACTAAGTCTGTGGATCCGGAAACTAGAGCTGGAGAGAAGAGGGCGGCACGGTGGGTAGCTTGGGGGCACCTTCAGCTTCCTGATCTCCATCTCCCTCCCCATGTCACCCCGACTCAGGTCATGCGCTTGAGGGAAAACAGCGCCTGCTGGGTAGGAAGCAGCGCCCCAGCGACCCCTCCAACCGCTGCCGCTCCTCGGAGAGGGGAGGAAAGGGCAGGGGAGGGGAGGGGAGGGGAGGGGAGCAGTCAGCGAATGTGAACTTGATGACAGGAAGGAAATGGGGGCAGGAGTCCTCTGGCAGCGCTACCTATGCAGGGCGAGTCCCCGACTCGGCCGACCATCTTATTCACGATGCCCCCCGTCGAGGTGGCGTAGGCGACGTCTCCTTTGGAGTCCAAGGCAACAGCGCCCACCGTCCCCAAGTGTCTGCAAAAAGTAAACAGAAAAAAAAGTGGCAGCGTGAAGACGGGCACCACGCAGCTCAGTGCCTGCCAAGGCCACGCCGCCTGCAAGTGGCAAACGGGACACACGGATCCCCACGGTCCTGACTCAGGAGCCGGCAGGGAAAGCGTAAGGTGACAGTGCAGCTCAGACTGGAGTGCGATCAACAATTCCCTGGGTCCCCTCCTCCCCCTCCCCTTCCCCCTGCCCCTCCCCCTCCCCTTCCCCTCCCCCTCATTCCCTCCTCCCTTCCCCCTCCCCCAGAGACCCAGAGTTCCCATCCCGGGTGGGACCCGAGACCCCGCATTTCCGACCACCTCCCAGGAGCCGCCGAGGCTGCCTGGCCGCACCCCGCGTTGCCAGGACTTGCTGTAAAGACGAGAGGCGGTCATTTCCCCCGACCATTTTGTTATACACCTTCCAGAAGAAACGCTGAAGGAGTTGCACGGTAGCCACACGCCCCCTCCCCCCCCCCCCCCAGATCCTGCAGCGAGCGAGGTATGGGGCACTTTTGTGGGTGCCCTGCGGGCTGTCCCTCCCCTGGAGCTGCCGGGCCCAGGCCACAGGGCCTCAACCTCCACGTTTCACTGAACCCATCGAAGCCTAAGGCGACTGCAGCGGCGGGGGTGGGGGGGGAGGGGGGGGGAGGGGAGCGTGGGTGGCGCTGGTCTGTGTCTAGGGCCTCAGGAGGAAGTGGGAGCCAGCCCCGCTGACCCCCAAAACCTGAACACAGCTGCTAGGCCACAGTGGCGGGAGACAGCAAAGCCAGGGAGGGTGTGGGAGGCCACAGGGCTGGCCGGCAGCCAGACGGGAGGCTGGGACAGGTGGGTGACCCCCGGCCGGCGACCCAGGTCAGTCCTGTCTGAGGCCGCCGTCCAGGCTCAGTGGCCCCTGCACGCTCAGCATGGAGTCCCGGCTTGGACCCCGCAGCACAGGGCCCCCCCCCCCCCCCGCCGCGCACAGGCCACGGGAGGGCTTCCACCAGCGACTGCGGAGACCTGGGCGTGTGAGCCGAGACCGTCACAGCGTCGGCCGGGGCTTAGAAAGGACCTGGCCCCCCCCCACGCGGCTACAGTGAAGGCCTCGGTATCGGGTGTGGGCCGGGCTGTGCGGGGCCTGGGTCCTCACTCACCCCCGCAGGAGAGGGGAAGCCCCTCTGGAGCCCTGGCCAGGGTGGCTCAGTGAATAGCGCGTCGGCCCGTGAGTGCACCGAGGGGTCTCGGTTTCGATTCCGGGTCAAGGGCACGGACCAACCCCGAGGCAACCGATGGATGTGTCTCTCTCACATCCATGTTTCTCTCTCTCTCCTCATTCCCTTCCACTCTCTCTAAAAACCAATGGGAAAAATATCCTGGAATGAGGATAACAAAACAACAACGAAGACGGCCTCCAGAAAGCCACGCGCAGCGTCTACGGCAGCCGGTGCAGCAATGGCACGCCTACACCTTGCCCAACGGGGCGAGCGGGCCTGCTCCCGCGCGTGCACCGGGGAAAACCCTAAGATGCAAACTGACCGAACAGCGCAACAACTGGTCGCTATGAAGCTCACTGACCACCAGGGGGCAGACCCTCATCGCAGGAGCGTCTTTCTTCCCGCCCCCCCCTAAGGGAGGTGACCAGGGGGCGGGGCCGCCCAGTAGGCAGCACCAGGCTGCCAGCCAAGGTGGGTGCCAGTGGGGGTCCCCCGATCACCCACCCACTGGTTGCCCCACAGCTTGGCCCTGATTGCCGGCCAGGCCTAGGGACCCTACCCTATATGTTGGGAACAGTCTCTTAGAGTTAAAAATTAAAACCTGGCAAGGCTACTCTAACACTGAAAAAACAGGATGATGCAGCGATGCCATGCATGGATCAGGCTTGCACATTCTGTGGTCAGCCCTGATTCGGACGCTTATAACTGTGTGACAAAGCCAATTAACTTCTCTCTGCTTCAGTTTTTCCACCCGTAAGATGGGGAAAATGGTACCACTGCCTCAGAAGGATCATGTTCTGTACTACTTTTTATAATCAGGGCAAATAAATGTAGCTGCCCATACAACAGCAAGATGCCTCTCACCTGTATGAAAAGTATGGTCACTGGTGCATGCAGAGGGATTGCGAGAGGGATGTCCGACTGCTGGTTTAGGCCCTACATCCCCCGAGGGGTCCCAGATTGCGAGAGGGCACAGGCCGGACTGAGCCCCTCCCACCCCCCGTGCACAAATTTCATGCACCGGGCCTCTAGTTTAGTTATAAACATGTGATAAATGTGTCTCAAAATATACTGTCCTGCTATGGTATTCATATGACTGAACGCTGACAAACCACCAATGAGGACTTAGTTGTTACTGTTCACATCTGGATCCTCTCATCAGCTGGGGACGCCGGGAGGAGTGAAACAAGACACACACAAAATACATCAATTGTGTATTTACTCCGTGAAATTGATTTTCCTCGCCTTGTATCAGAGAGCACTCATGACGTTCTCATAATCAGCATTTCCACACAGCACCCACCCCACGGGGGAAGCGCTGAACGAGGCAGACTTTCCTGAGTCCACAGACTTCTTAGCAAGTTCTTCACTCATTTTAGTTGGAGAAACTTCACTCCACTGAGGCAGCAGCAACTGGAATTTCCAATAGAATTCTGGAAGCTGGATTACCTAGATTTGGAAATGAGTCCCGATTCTGACGTTACCACACTCAAATGCAATACGGGGTTACATATGATAAACTCTCCTCGCAGAAGATATTACCACTTTCATCTGATCAGATGCATCACAATCCCTTATTTAGATCCATGCGGAACATCTTAAGTTCTTTCAAATTTAAATGCTGGTGGTTATAAAGAAAACCGGAAACAGCAGTACGCTGTTCAAACCTCTCTGCAAGTGGAGCCGCGCTCTGAGAGTGGACAGAAAAGTAGCCTCCGTAGAAACTGGTTTCAGGATTTGGGACGCGAGTCTGCTCCAAGCCAGACCAATATCTTTGTTTCCTTGATCCAATTTCTTTATATTTGATGGGGTTGTTATTCTTGCATCGTTCACGTGCACTTTTGGTTTTGTTTCTCTAGACGTAAAAGGATACTTTTAATCCTATTAAAAAGCAAATAACCAAACTTGGATGTGTTCAAAGCTTCTGTCAAGCTTGGCAATGGAAATTGACAGTTCAAACTAAGTAACTGTAGATAGCATACATTCAAAATTAAATTTCACTTTCTGTTAAAGGCCATGATTTGCTCTTTGAGAATCTTCTGCGGTTTTGATCAACTCTTCTTATCTAGATTGGATTTAATTGCTTCAACAGCATTTAGTCGCTGTTCCCACCACGTGTCTGAGATTCGTTGTGAAGTCAGCTATGCGTCTGACCAAGCTGCCCCATTTTGGGCAGATCTAGACCCCGGACTGTCCCACAGCATCTTCACTGTTGGCCCAGCTGAGGGCGTGTCTCCTAGAAAAATTCAAACCGTGCGCTGCACGCGTGTCACACAGAGTACTGCTGGATTCGTGGCCACATTTCATGCTTCTATGCCTTTAGCTTACCAACCACGTTAGCTCCCTATCATAGGCTTGCCTTCCAGCATTTAATTTAATTTATTGATTTAAAAAATATTTTTCTTGTTTTCAGAGAGGAAGGGAGAGGGATCTATATAAACATCAATGTTGAGAGAGAATCATGGATTGGCTGCCTCCTGCATGACCCCCACTGAGGATCGAGCCCGCAACCGGCGCCAGTGCCCTGACAGAGAATCGAACCATGACCTCCTGGTTCATAGGTCGATGTTCAACCACTGAGCCATGCGGCCAGGTGATCATTTTATTCTTTTAAATACATATTTTTTTTTTATTTCAGAGAGGAAAGGAGAGGAAGGGAGAGGAAGAGAGAGAGAGATAGAAATATCAATGATGAGAGAGAATCATTGATTGGTTGCCTCCTGCACACCTCCTACTGGGGATCGAGCCCACAACCCACATGTGCCCTTGACTGGAATCAAAACCTGGGACCCTTTAATCTGCAGGCTGACGCTCTATCCACTGAGCCAAACCAGCTAGGGCTAGGCGATCATTTTAAACATTAATTTTAGTCTAAGTTAAAAAGCGTTCCCCAATTCTTCTCTTCATTCAAAACGCATCCCTTAAAAAGCAGGTGTAAAGCCACTGAAATGCTCACTGATTTAAGCTTGCTTTTCTTCTCCGGGGAGTGTAACGACGCACAGAATGTTAGCTGTTCAACATGTCTTCTCACCAGGGAACATTCTAGTTGAACTGAGTACTTTAAAAAGTTTACAGGTGATTTCATCTCTCAGGTATTACCCATTCAATCAACCAATCTAGATAGTGATCATTAGTTTCCTTATTATTTCTCCTAATCACACGTTTGGCATTTTATCAGATTGTGAAATAACTGTTACTCAACCTAGAAAGTTTCCATTGTTTTTGTAAACACTGTGCTGTGCGCCTGGAAGGCAGCGTTCAGCTTGGCTAATGTCGGGCACCTGGCCTCATTCTTTGGAGGACACGACACTGATGTTTCCTGCCAGTGTTTGCCCATGTTATCAGTGGTCCGCTGTCAAGGCAGCGTCCCCCCCACCGCTGGCACCTGCTCCGTCCTGTTCTGTGTGGGAGGCTGTGGATTAGCAGCTACGGCGCCCGTTGGGGAAGAAGCCGAGGTTGCAGGGACTTCATCCGGACCCGCCAGGTTGTGGATTTGGAGAGAACAGTGTTGTTGTGACTTTCATTGTTTGGACGAGTCATGAGCTCTTCACTGGACAGAGACTGTCGCGCCCGCGCGCGTAGCTTTTGTGGGCTCAGCCGGGAGGAAGGCGGCCTCCTTTTACTGTTTTGCCTCTAAAAATGCAAGCAGACGGCTTCTTGGAGGTTTTTTTCTTCTTCCTTCTCAGTTTTTCCTTTGGGAGCTCCTCTGGTCTTTTCTATCAAGAGCGTGAGACGTGGACCCATTTTCAATGATCTAGGGTTGAAAAAGCGAAATGTAATGATATGAATGCACAAAATTAGAATATAGTTTCATCAAAACTAAAGAGCAAAACAGTAGAAAAAATTTTAGGTACAGTTTAAAAAGGTTAGTTTTTTCCTAAAAGATGCAAAATTATCTCTCTATATAAAAGGCTAATATGCAAATTGTCCCCTCGGGATTTCGACCAGGAGATCGGGAGTTTGATCGCTTGCTATGACATGCGCTGGCCACCGGGGTGGGGCGTGGAACAAAGGAAGACCCCTGGGCCGGCAGCCGGGGAAGGGAGGCCCTGGCCAGCCCTGATCTCCGGCCAGGCCTAGGGACCCTACCTGTGCATGAATTCTGGGCCCTGGGCCTCTAGTCTATTAATATTATAGTCAAACCATGAATTACAATGACTCTTAAACCCAAAATTGCTTAAAAGCTGGAAATTTTAACTTTATACCTTTGAAAATTCAACTAAATTGTTTAAACCTTTTATAAGGATACAAGCATCCCTACTTCTAACATTCAGTGTGTGTTTAGCTGCCAACATAAAGCACTGGGTCTTCCTGCAGGTGCTGTGAGGACTGCGCTGCCCAGTCCAGCGGGCACTGGCCACTCGGGGCACCAGGCACAGGGGATGGGGAGTCCGCAGGGAGACGGGCTGCAAATGTCAAGTACACGTCCGATTTTGAAGATTTCGTATGAAAGAAGAATATAAAATATCTCAAATAATTTCTTTCCTTCTTTTTTTTAATCCTCACCAGAGGACATTTTTTCATTGATTTTTAGAGAGAGTGGGAGAGGGAAAGACAGAGAGAAACATCAACGTGAAAGGAACACATCGACTGGTTGCCTCCTGCACGCACCCTGACCAGGGCCTGGGCCGGGGAGGAGCCTGCAACCCAGGTATGTGACGTTGACCGGAATCGAACCTGGGACCCTTCGGTCCGCAGGCCGATGCTCGATCCACTGAGCCAAACCAGCCAGGGCTCAAATACTTTCTTATACTGATGATGTGTTTAGACATAATGGGTTCAATATATATAATATTAATTTCACCTGTTTCTTTTTACTTTTTATTTTTTATTTTTTATTATTATTTTTTTTTTATATTTTATTGATTTTTTACAGAGAGAAAGGGAGAGAGAGAGTTAGAAACATCGATGAGAGAGAAACATCGATCAGCTGCCTCCTGCACATTTCCCACCGGGGATGTGCCCGCAACCCAGGTACATGCCCTTGACCGGAATCGAACCTGGGACCCTTCAGTCCGCAGGCCGACGCTCCATCCACTGAGCCAAACCGGTTTCGGCTCTTTTTACTTTTTAAAAATAAGTCGCTCATATTGGACAGTGCTGATCCAGACCTACATATACAAGGTGTCCCCCCAAAATGTATACACACACTTTGAATAATTATAAAGGCAGTGTTTATTAAAATACATTCCATTTTCAACACTGAGCTATCGGCTGTTAACGTGTGTATCGATTTTTGGGGGGACACCCTGTATATACAAAACTGAAGAGTGACAGGCACCAGCCCTCGCGTACAAGTCTGGCAGCTGCTGTACCAACTCACGAACACCCCAGAACCACACGTTTAAACAAAGAACGGAGACGCGGCACCCCCGAGAAGCAACACGCCGTTAGGCGAGAACTGACTTGACAAGCTATTCGCTGGCCTTTTTCTCTTACCTGATGCTGCTGTTCGCTCTCCCCGACTCCGAGCGGCCTTTAGACCCAGGCGGCCTCTGCTTCCCGGACACAGAGCAAGGGGCGCACGGAGGCGCCTCCCTGGGGGCTGAATGGTGTTAGTCACGAGCGTGGATGACGAGGGCTATGGGTCACGGGTCACGCGGTGCCGTGGCTGAGTGACAGGTGCCCGGGTGCCTGTAACACACCGACTGCTTTGTGGTTTTGTGGCCTGAGGGTCCCCCGAGGGCAGGGCCCGGGACAGAGCCCTTCGTGCAATCCTGGCTGGCGGAGAGGTGTGTCAGGAAACAGCGTGGCGAAATCGTACATGAACCGCTGACAGAGCCTCCCTGTCCCGGGGACTCCGCCTGCGGACACCACAGCACGCTCCGGGGTTACCAACAGCCGCCAACGGAGGGTGAAACACACCCTTACCGCGGGAGACGCCTCCTGTGCCCGCCCGCCGCCATCCAGGCCGGCCATGCTGCCTTCGAGAAAGCTCCCTAGGACTAGGTGACAGCAGAGGCGCCCCTGGCTAAAGGGCTCACATCTGAAAACCAGGCAACGCCAGTAGATTCCGTCCCATTGGAAACTCCCAGGCCACGTTCAAATTTCACTTCTCATATTTCGTTTCAAATAAGGGGGGTTTTATTTGGGATTCTGACCCCTGTAACAGAAAACCGCAGTTCAGGACGTAGGATTAATGCGAACTTCTAAGACAGCGGTTCTCAACCTGTGGGTCGAAACCCCTTTGGGGGGTCGAACGACCCTTTCACAGGCGTCGCCTAAGACCATCCTGCATATCAGATATTTACATGATGATTCATCACAGTAGCAAAATGACAGTTATGAAGCAGCAACGAACATAATTTTATGGTTGGGTCACCACAACACGAGGAACCGTATGAAAGGGTCGTGGCGTGAGGAAGGTTGAGAACACTGCCCTAAGAGCTGTGCTGCTTTCTCTGCACCCGAAAAGGGCGTAAGGGGCCCAGAGGGGACACCAGATGACAGAGTGTGTTTAGTCTATAAGATAGCAAGCTGGTCCAGAAGCATCAGCGAGTCCTGGCCCGTCTGGCTCAGTGGATAGAGCGTCGGCCTGCGGACTGAAGGGTCCCGGGTTTGATTCCGGTCAAGGGCACATGCCTGGGTTGCCAGCTTGATCCCCAGTAGGGGACGTGCAGAAGGCAGCCAATCAATGATTCTCTCTCATCGTTGATGTTTCTATCTCTCTCTTTCCCTCTCCCTTCCTCTCTGAAATTAATAAAAATATATTTTAAAAAATAGTAAAATAAAAATATATTTAAAAAAAGAAAAAGAAGCATCAGTGAGTTCACACAGTAACGCAGGCACGCCTGTATCAAGTCATGCTGGGAGGGAGCTCTGCTGGCCGAGTGTGAGTGAGTTCTCACCCTGTATCAGTGATGGCGAGCCTTTTGAGCTCGGCGTGTCAGCATTTTGAAAAACCCCAACTTAACTCTGGTGCCGTGTCACATAGAGAAATTTTTTGATATTTGCAACCATAGTAAAACAAAGACTTATATTTTTGATATTTATTTTATATATTTAAATGCCATTTAACAAAGAAAAATCAACGCAAAAAAATGAGTTCGCGTGTCGCCTCTGACACGTGTGTCATAGGTTCGCCATCACTGTCCTATATCATAAAAGCGTAGTATGCAAATTATCCCCTCCACCAGAGTTCTTCCGGGAATTCGACCAGGGGGTGGGCTGGGCGGGGGAAGGGAGGGAGGCCCTGGCACTGGCAGGTGGCCAGGGGAAGGGAGGGACACCCTTGCCATTGGTGGCAGCAGGCGGCTGGGAGGGCAGCCGCTAGGAACCCTACCAGTGCATGAATTCTGTGCACTGGGCCTGAGGTAGCAGTAATCAATGAGGTTAAGTTTATTATTATTAAAATGCAAAGGGGCAGTCTTCCCGTTACTTTTGTGCATTATGCTGTCCAAAGAGTGAAACTGCCGAGCACTGCTGGGCTTCTGGAAGGACTGTAAGTAACCCAACATCCGCCCGCCTTTCACGCCCGAGCTTCCCCCGACCGCGAGCCACAGGCGGCGCTTACTTTTGCGGCTCTGGCTTCGGAGCGCTTTTGCAGCGCTTCTCCTTCTCCAGGCGTTTTTGGTTTCTCTCTGTTACCAGCTGCTCCCGAGGAACCTCTGGGACCCCCATGGCGGCTGCGAACTCTGCGGCCCCCCGGTCAGTCAGGAAGCAGTGAGGCGTCTGGACCAGATGGAAACGTGGTGAGTTTTTGAAAAAGTTGAAATCTTTTTAGCTGTTCCTACCATGTGAAGAGAATGACTCCTCTCCGGGTACAAAACCTCAGAAATGCAGATTTCAGTGGCTCACTTTTCTGAATGTTGAAAAGAGGCTGGCTTTGAGTTTTCTATTAAAAAAAAACCCCACAAAAATAAAAACGATGGTATAATGCTAGAGATGTGACTTACATAGGTCTTTTTAAAAAAAATCCTTACCCGAGAATATATTGAAACATTTTAGAGAGAGAGGAAAAGAGAGGGATCGAGAGGGAGGAAGGGAGAAGAGAGAGAGAGAGAGAGAGGAGAGAGAGAGAGAGAGAGAGAGAGAGAGAGAGAGAGAGAGAGAGAGAGAAACTTCGATGTGAGAGAGAAACATCAATCGGATGGCTCCCGTATGCATCCCGACGGGGGATCGAACCTGCAGCCTAGGTCTGTGCCCTGACTGGGACTTGAACCCTGGCATTTTGGTGTATGGATGACGCTCCAACCAACCAAGGCTACATATGATCTTACATTTAGAGAACATGATCCGTTTTTATTTAACACATCCTATTAAACAGCTGGTCTGTTCGGTTTGCATGTGCTATGTTCTATGTGTTGTGAGAAGGCTGGACACGGAACATAACAGGGAAACAGAGAGATCACTGGTCCAGTTACATTGCCCACGGAGTCAGACCCCGGCTCCGTGCAGGGACTTGACATTCCTTCCCTCCTTTCCCACAACTGGAAGAGTGACCTCAAGTACGTCCCTACAAGCAGGCCCCTTTGGTCACCAAGGGCCGCGGCCGCCCCCAGGGAAAGGGCGCTTCTCCGGCCGCGCATACCTTCTCCATCACGAGCCGTGCCAGCTTGATGGGGTTCGCGATACAGCGCACGGCAGACACGGCGCCCGAAGACAGGTCTTTTCCACTCATGATACTGGCGTCCATTTCCACCTCCCCATTTACGTTCAAGACGGATCCACAGCCTAGACCCACAAGGAAGGGGAAAGCAAGAATCCAGAATTCAGAACTGGCTCCGAGCTCCTGCTAAGCTGCCCACTTTACCTCCCCCTCCACTCTGGCGCCAAAGGAATAGTTCTTAAGACAGAAACCTGACTTGGTACCCCATGACCTGCCAGTCAACACTACGGAGCCCTTCTGACTCACTCTCCCCGCTTCACCTCCTCGCCTGGGCGAGGCGTTCCTGACCTGTCAGGTTTCCCTGAACGCACCATCAGCTCTCATTGCCCTGCGCTTGACAATGCTGCTCTCCTTCCCGCTAGGACACTTCCTCCAGCTTTCTCGGCCTGCATAATGCCTATAAGTCTAGCTTCTCTCTCTCTGTCTCTCTATCTGTCTGTCTGTCTGTCTGTCTCTCTCTCTCTCTCAAATTATTATTGATTTCAGAGAGATAGGGAGAGGGAGAGAGAGAAACATCAGTGATGAGAGAACCATTGATCGGCTGCCTCCTGCACACCTTCTAAGGGGGATGGAGCCCGCAACCCAAGCATTTGCCCTTGACTGGAATTGAACCTGGGTCCCTTCAGTTCGCAGGCTGACACGCTATCCACTGAGCCAAGCCAGCTAGGGCAGTCTAGCTATTCTTTACCTCTTTGTGATGGTCTCCTTATCTGTAAAAGTGGAGTAAGAATAAAGCTCAAGAATATTTAAGGCTTATAAACATATCCAGCCCTAATAAGGTAAAATTTGGTGTTTGGTATCCAGTAGGAAATTACCAGGCACACAAAGAAACAGGAAAACATGACCCATAATAAGGCAAAAAAAAATCAATCCATGGTAATAGATCCAGGAATGACACAAATGATAGAATTAGTAGACAAAGGCCGAACCGGTTTGGCTCAGTGGATGGAGCGTCGGCCTGCGGACTGAAGGGCCCCAGGTTCGATTCCGGTCGGGGGCATGTGGTTGCGGGCGCGTCCCCAGTGCGGGGTGTGCAGGAGGCAGCTGATTGATCTCTCTCATCGATGTTTCTAGCTCTCTATCCCTCTCCCTTCTTCTCTGTAAAAAAAATCAATAAAATATATTTAAAAAAAAGAAAGAAACATCAATGATGAGAATCAGTGATAAAAAAAAAAAAAGAATTAGTAGACAAGGATGTTAAAGCAGTGGTTACAACTATATTCCTTATGTACCAGAACGTGGAGGAAACTGTGAAAAAGGCTCAAATAGGACTTCTAGAGATGAAAACAAAAGACTGAACTAGAACCTACTGGGTGGGATTAACACCGGATCAGGGGTGTAGATGGGTCAGAATTGAGCTGAATTGTTGGACACCTCGCCGGTGCCTGAGCACTGCTCGGTGGGGTAGGAAAACCCACACGCACGGAACGAGGTGCAGAATCTTAGGAGCAAAGGCAACCACATGGAGCAAAGCTAAGCCTTTTCAACAAGTGGTGCTGGAACAACTGGCCACCCACATGCAGAAGAAGATAAATGCAAATAAGCAAATAGCTTGTGACAAAAATCAACTATTTTCATAACCCAGCAATGAACAATCGGTAACTGAAATTTTAAAAAGCATGTCGTATTTACCCCGCCACCAAAATACATGAAATAATTAGGTATAGATCTAACAAATGATGAGAGAGAATCATGGATCGGCTGCCTCCTGCACGCCCCACCCTGGGGGATGGAGCTCGAAACCCGGGCACATGCCCTGACCGGGAATCGAATCGTGGCCCCCTGGTTCCTAGGTCAACGCTCAACCACGGAGCCACGCCACCGCTGGGCTACGTAACCTTTCTGTGCCTTAGGTTTCTCACCTGACACATGAGTATAATAATTACACCCCACTCATCAGACTACCGTGCAGACGCAATGAGTTAATCATGCACATTTCGCAGACACTGTCGGGTAAGCAGTGGGCATTCAGAGCAGTTATGATCGTGATGACTCTAATCCACTGAGTGAAAGGGGGCAAACACAGACCGATCCATTCTCACGGCTGCATTTACATGGCGCTCCCGAGAATGCAAATCCGTCTACAGCAGTGGTTCTCAGCCTTGGCTGCACATTAGAATCACCTGGGAATCTTTCTAAAATCCTGATTTTTGGACCTCATCCTCCGGAAATTCTGTTTCTTTGTTACTAATGTCGTGGCCCCCAACCCATCACAAAGAAACAGAATTCCCGGAGGATGAGGCCCGGAAATCAGGATTTTAGAAAGATTCCCAGGTGATTCTAATGTGCAGCCAAGGTTGAGAACCACTGGTCTACAGTGACAGAAGCAGCTCAGTGACGCTTGGTGCTGGGGATGAGTGGGGGAGAGTCACGGCAAAGAAGCGACTTTTGGGGGTGATGGGAAGGTTTTAAACCTTGATTGTGAGCGCGCTCCCCTTCCCAGCAGCATGCCCCAGCCTTTCCCTCCCCTCTTCTCCCCCCACAGGCCTGCATCACCCATCTAAACTCGAGGAGACCCCACCAGCCGTGCACCAGCCGCCCAATGGCCAGTGGCAGCTCCACCAGGGCTACCCTCCCCCCCAAACCTGCCACAAGGTCCCTTTTTACCTGACTTCTCAGTGGCCAGAGCAGCCCCTTTCTCCTGTTGCTGCTTCTACCCTAGGCCCTTCCTTGGGTCACTATCCCCAACTCTAATTAGCGTCCTCTCATTTTTTTTTTTTTAAATTTTGCTTGTGATGTGGTTACACAGGTGTATTATGCATTTTTCACAACTCAAAATGGACGCAGTTTATGGTACGTAGTCTACCCCCAACGCCCCCACAAAAAGATGTCATAAGAACACCTCTTAACGATGTGAAGAGGTTACAGGGGGGGAAAAAGGGAGGAAAAGCTTAAACAAGTTTAAAGCAACTTGGTCAACAGGTACTAAGAGAAAAATGAAATCTCTGAAGCATTTTAAAGTCGACCCCAAGGCGGATTCGCTTCACGAGCCCGTTAGACGGGGTCCCGTTCCTCCGGGGGAGTCGCTGAACCGGCTTGGCCGCCGCGCAGACCCACCTGCGTTGAACTCGGGGTCGTCCTCCAGGACGGCCACCGCGCTTTCCACCGCGTCCACCGCGCTGCCCCCCGCCTTCAGGACGCTGTACCCCGCGGTGGCGGCGCGCAGCACGCCCTGGCGCACCATCTCCTTGCGGTCCTTGGCGATGTGGCTGGCGCCGCCCCCGTGGACCACCACCACCGGGTTCACGGCCACCGGGTTCACGCCGCAGGGGTTCATGTCGACGGACCCGCGGGATCAACGGGGCGAGCAGGTCATGTCAGAGGGCCCAGGGAGCCCCACGGGCGCAGTCGGCTCGGGATTCCGTTGGGGACCTGGTCGGGCTTCTACTCCGGCAGGAAGGCGGGGAACACAGCTCAGGCCCTTTCTGGAAACGAGGGGTGGGGATGGTGGGGGGTCGGGGTGGGGACGGGGGAAGAGGCGGCTGGTCTGAACTTCGCAGGAGGAGCCTAGAGCGCCCCCTGGCTCCCGTGTCCTCCCGCCCCCCCCTGCCCCCCCCCCCCCCCCCCCGGAGCCGGGCCACCGGCCGGGCAGGTGCGAGGGTGGCACCCGGGCCAGAGCCCCAGCCCGCCTCCCGGGCTCCCCGTCGGGCCTGAGTGTCACGGGCATGGACTGCTGGGGGCCCCCCACGCTGCCGGGGCCCCGCGGCTCCCCGCCAGCCATTTCCCCGGGCATCCCTTAGGCCGGACACCCCAGGGGCCGCTTCACCGGCGCCCCCCCCCCGCCTCGAACCACCGGCGTGGACTCACCGAGGCACCACGGGAGGGGACGCCGGGCTTCGGGACGGGCTGAGCCGCCCCGCAGGACTCGGAACCTGCACGGCCCAGACCCTCCGCCAGGCGGGTCTGGAAACCGCTGGGCTCGCAACTGCCCCGCCTGCAAGGGCGCCGGGGCCGCGAGGGCGGGGCGCGCGCGGAATGGCCGTAACCCCCGCGGGAGGCGGCCCGGCGTGGATCTCCCGGTTCGGCAGGCGTCTCCGCGGCCGCCGGACCCGGGGCTGCTGCACCCAGGTGAGCTGCTAGAGGGAGGCCCGCACCTCGTCCTCCTCCTTAACGGCTGGGCGGGTGTTGGCGTTGCCGGCGAGATGCGCCCAAAGATGGTCTAAGTGCCCACCAACCACTTCGACACCACCAGGAGCCCCAGTGCGGGCGGGGTTGGGTGAAGACGGTTTTGTAATTTAAATGTGAACGTTGAGAACGAAGAGACCTACTAGGAAGGGCTTCTGGTGGCTAACTGGGCTCAAAACAAAACGAACACACACACACACAAAGCGTAGCAGCCATTGCTACGCAGGGGCCTCTCCAGGGAACTGCACTTGCGGGAGAAGCCGGCTGGAAGCTGCTGCCTCTGCCCTGAACTGTCTGCACCGCCTGCCGCCTCTGTTCCTTCCCCGCCCGATCAGAGCCCTGAAGCTCTACCAACCAGAGTGGCTCCATCCTCACTAAGGACCTTGCCTTTTGGACCAAACAAACTTCAAAGAATTGGAGTCATCCATCCTTTGCCGAGAAAGGACCAATCAGGGACCAGGGGCAGGGACTTCTGCCTCAATGAACCAACTGCAAGTGTAGTTTCCCTTCCCCCTGAAGACTGGGCGGGGCTCAAACACCTAGGAGCGGAGCACACTGGTAAGGGGCAGGGCCTAGCCGATGAGCCTAGCCTAGTGTCTAAGCTTAGCCTAGGAGCCTAGTCCAGCTTTGGAGCAGAGCCTCAGAGCCTTGGAGCCTAATACATGACAATGATATGAAATTCACACCTTAGTGCCCACAAATACAGTTTATTAGAATACTACTGACCTGGTGCACAGATTCATGCACATTAGGAAAGGAAATTAATTAGAAGGTGGCTGGCGGGTGGGGTGGGACTGGGCTAGATGGTCAGACAAGCCCTGGAGCCAACCTCCTGCAGTCCTTCCGCTGCTGGCTGCACCTGGGGTGGCGCCGTGGCTCGAAGGGCGTCTCTGGAGTGAGTGGGGTCCCCCCGGCAGGTGGGGTCCTTGGCCTGGCCTGTGGGGATCAGGCCGAAACCGGCTCTCTGACATCCCCGAGGGGTCCTGGAGTACGAGAGGGCACTCTGCAAAGTTGCTGCCGTACAGGGTGTGGAACGCAAACACAAGTGTGCAGTAAACCAGATTCTGGGCTGACAGCGCCCCAGCAACAACATAACCCACGGCTGAAGGTGGAATCGCACAACCCGGCGAGGGATTGGGCTCCCTCCTCTGTGGTTTCGGGGTGCATCACCCGAGAACCGCCGCTGCCAAGTCACTACAGCTCGGCAGCTCCTGCATTGTACGTCTGCCCCCTGGTGGTCAGTGCGCATCATAGCCACTGATAGGGGACACTTAGCATATTAGCCTTTTCTATATAGACATATATATAGCCACACCTATTTGTGTACATATTGTTGATGACTGCTGTCAAACTATGAGGAGAGACTTGGAGCTTCAACTGAGACCATCAGCCGTTCTCCCTCTGGCTGCTACAGACAAAGCAGCTGACCTCTGGTCTAGGATCTCGAATTCTCTTTATCATCTTGCACAGCTGGTTAAGAACTTTGGAGTTGCCTCTTTCACCAAGGACCATCTTTTCTAAGCCAATTAGCCATTCCTTGGCGGGGGGGGGGGGGGGGGGGAGGGGGGGCGGCAGAAGAGTAGGTTGCATGGACTGCATAGGAGTCCCTGACTTAGGCACCCGGAGTCCCATTGGAAAGGAGAGTCAGAGATCGCAGGTGGATGGGGAAGGACGAGGCCCTTTTTCCATCTTCTCTGTGTCTGACCTGGCAGAGAAAATGTTCAAGCATGAGGGTGAGGCTAGGGAAGGGCGTGTGAAGCCTTTTGTGTGGGTGCCACCTTTGTGTGGCAGTACCACGCCCTAAATGCTGGCAACTGTAGGCTCCACCCCAGTCTCCCCACATCAGGCACAAGCAACATGGGTTTGGAATCGGGAAGCCACAGAAGCGATGACAGTGGGAATAGCTTAGCAAAGACCAAGCCTGGAATCCTTCCGGAGAGGACTCCTGCAGGTGGGTTCAGGGCCAGGCATCGCGGTGCAAGGAGCTGGCGTTGAGCACCTGCATTAGCGTCGCTCAGTGTGACATCCCGCCTTCTCTGAAGCAGTGATCACTGATCCCGGAGGATGTGCAAAGATTCCTGATCCCCCCTCTCCCCCCCCCCCCGCCTCCCCCTCCCCCTCTCCCCAGCATTAACTGACATCTAGTAAGGCGGGGCTTCTGGTCAAAGGGCAGTGGATCCAACGCAGACGTTACTGCCTCCTAGTGGCCACAGCATGGGGCTCATCTCTAAATGGAGAGTCTAATAATCTAACAGGATTTCCCAGGTGCTGCTGGAGTTCATCCCCAGAGCTGGAGGGACCTTAAGAAGCCACCTGTTTTATCTCCTTCACTTTGCAGGCGAGATGTTGACGCTCAAAGTCACAGGTGGGGTCCAGGGCTACGCGGCCCAGGTCCCGACCCATCCGCCACCTGGCGCTGCAGGGCAGCTCCGTTCGGTCCGGCGGACTCCACGTGGTTCTGCGCCCTTCTCGAGTGCTGGGCACGGCTCATACTGTGCCAGGCAAAGACGGGTGCCACCCGGCCTGGAACCGTGGCTGCGGAGGACGCCTAGGAGACAGCCATGTGGCCAAAGACGGCAAACGCCCAGGGAGGACAGCACGGGACGCGGAGGAAGAAGGACCGGTCTCTTTCGCAGCTCTCGGAAGGGCCCAACTCCGCCCATGTCCTTGATCTCGGACGTCTGGTCCCCAGAAGTGTGAGGACAATATGTTTCCGTCCCTTAAGCCACTCTGTTTGTGATGCTTTTGTTACAGCAACTCCAGCAAATCTATAAAGATTCTGTAGAGCGTTCCCTGTCCAACTCCTTCTTCCAGTTGTCAATCACGCTTCCTGCATGGAAGGCAAAGCGGGAAGAAGAAATGGCGAAGCGCAGGACTCCCTGGGCGAGCGGTACCAGAGAGGTCCCTCCAGACCCGCCTCCCACGCCCCGCCGGTCCTTCGCAGTGCATGCTGGGGCTTGTAGTTCCGGCGTGCGGAGTCCTGCGCGCGCATCCCCAACCGCCGGGCGACTTCCTCTTCGGCCGCGGCTCCCGGAAGCTAAGCAAGTTAAAGTTCAACGCTTCCTTTCCCCGCCTCCTAGTCCCGCAGACTGACAACGCAAGTAGCCAATAGGTGGCCTGACTGGCGCTTTCTTTTACCCGATTGGCTTAGAGTTTTGCAGCCGCCCCGATAAATTTGCCGGGGATTGGTGGAGCCTTCAGTTTTGAAAATTCTAGATTTCGCCCGCCCAGCGCGGCCCATTTGCTTCCCCGGAGCCGTGAGCCTCAGCGTTCGGGAGCTGAGGGTCTGGGCGGTCGGGGGCCTCGTCTGGGGAGGTCGCTGGACTTGGATCTGAGTAGCACTTAGGAGACGCGGTTTAACCGAGTGAGTGTGCGCGGGCGGCTATGGGGGAGGGGGGCCGGGGGTGGGGGAGTGTGTGTGTGAGGGGCTGTGTTAGGGTCGCTGAAGGAGGAACGCAGGAGGCCAAGAAGGGTAAAGGATTATACCTTTATTGTTACATCCGCCAGCAGAAGGGCTGAGACCAAAATGGCACCAGCGGGGCAGAGCAGGGGGAGCGGGGTGTTTACGTCCCTTGTAAGGGTCAGTCCAGGACCAGGTGCAGGCGGTCCACTGCAAGCCAAGGCCGCTCACCTGAGACCTATAACGAGAATAACAGGACAGTCGCCGGGGGTGGCGGTGGGGCGAGAGCCCCAGCCGAGCCGAATGGGGTGCAAGAATGTGCCCGACCGGGTGGCGGTTAGCAATGTGTTACTCCTCCCGCCAACTCCGGAGGGGGAGCGGAGGGGGAGGGGGGCTGCCCCCTTTCGGCCTGGGAATGGACGGGTCACCTCTTTCACGTGGCGAGGTGGCCTTCCTTAGCCCTGGGGCCGGAGTGACCCCCACCTCCCACCTAGGTCACAGGTTCTGAGAACATAAGCCCGTCCCCTCCGGGTGCCCAGCACCCTGCTCCGGGTCTGGGAGGCCGCCTGTTGACCTGGCCGCGGGGATAGCGCACAGCCCCCGGGTCGTGGGATGGGCTTGTGCCAGACTCCGTTTCTGTACAGTTAGCCTTCGCTCAACACCTCCCCTTCCCGCCGAGCAACATTTCAAACTAGCCCTTTCCGGGTGCCAGGGCCGCCCCTCGCCCCTCCCCAGGCAGGTTCGCTGTCAGAGGTTCAGTTCCATCCAGACACCCCGGTCTTGGGGGGGAGGAGGGGGGCGGGTGCGGGTGCCCCAGGCCCAAACGCGATGCCTGCCTGTCAGAGGTTGAATCGGCCTAGCTTGTGGTTTAAGAGCACAGCTTAAATCCAGGCCCCAGGGTAGCTGAGTTAATTTCTCTCTGCCTCAGTTTCCTCATCTGCACCTGGGAGAGAATTAAATGAGATGATGCCTGACTTGGGCATGGAATAGGGCTCTGTAAATGGGAGCAGCTCCCTAACTTCTTGCACCCTCAAAAAAGAACAGGCATTGCAAAGGAGGGCGGTGGGGCCTCGGGTCTGCTGTGTGGTGTGAGGGTGGTATTGGGGGAGGGGAGGATGAGCTCTCTTCCCTCTCGGGGGCAGGTGGGGTGCTCTGGGTTTGTGCACAGGGTTGACACGGCCGAAGACAGTTATGCTGCTCTTCCCAGGAGCCTCCTTCTTGTGCAATGACCCCCCTCCTTTCTCAGGCTCACCTTTGTCCTAACTGGTGGCCCCTTTTAAAGCTGAGCTCTGCTAAACACAAACTTCCCTGTGGAAGACCTGGGAAGTCTCACTAACTCCCGTGAAGGTCCTCATGAAGATCCTTGAGTAGTACTAGTATAACCGTGGTTTTGAAATCTGTACCCAGTGGTTTGCTCGCCTCCCTTTCTTTCACTTGTGACATGTTTCTTTGTCTCCGCATTTTGGCTGCTTCCCTGTGTTTGTTTCTGTGTATTAGGCAGAGCTGCTACGTCTCCTGGAGTTGGTAGAGTGTCCTTGTGTAATAGGTGTCCTGTAGGGCCCAGTGGCTCAGCCTCCCTCGTCACCTGAGCTGAGTACTCTAGCTGAGTCCCTGTGTGGGCTGTGTGCACAGTTTTGTAGTCGAGCCTTGACTGCTGTTGGCGTCACTGGGAGGAGTTGACCACGAGACCAATTGGCTGTGAGGACCAGCTGTGACTACAGTGAGAGAACGGCTGTGCAGAAGACACTCCTATGGAGCAGGACTTGCTTCCGTGGGGCTTTGGTGCTCACTGAGGCTGCCCCTCGAATGTGTTGCTTGTGGTTGTGCAGAGTTATAATTTGCTGTGGTCTGAAGCTGTCCACCAGGTGGGTCTAGGGCAGCCGTGGGCAAACTCCGGCCCGCGGGCCGGATCCGGCCCGTTTGAAATGAATAAAACTAAAAAAAAAAAAAAAGACCGTACCCTTTTATGTAATGATGTTTACTTTGAATTTATATTAGTTCACACAAACACTCCATCCATGCTTTTGTTCCGGCCCTCTGGTCCAGTTTAAGAACCCATTGTGGCCCTCGAGTCAAAAAGTTTGCCCAACCCTGGTCTAGGGCCTCCAGGGAGGCCTGCAGCATCCTCCTATTTGTACCGGGTTTGGAAGTGCCCAGGTGAGGCCCAGGTGTGAAGCAAGGCATGCTGGTGCTGGTGCCGGATCCTGGCACCAGCACCATCTTTAGTGATAGGTTTGGGGCATGCTGACACCAGCTGCAGCTTGTTTGAGAGATTTTAGCAAAGTCTGAAACCTGAGCCAGGACAGCTCTTTCATATGGAAAAGCTACTGCAAACAGCTTGGGTGGGGCTGCACATTGGATGGGGACAAACAGTGTGCTCCAGGTTGATGGGGACTCAGATATGGCTGCCAGTCAGCCCTGCAATGAGGGTGGTCCCAGCACACGAACAATGACCCCTGTGAGCACCTCCGTCTGGTAGAAAGCTGTCCCAAGTTCCACCCCTGATGCCAGACAATCCAGATCCTCCCCATATGTGTCTGGGTCCCCCAACAACCTCCTGGCACTGAAACTCAAAGGAAGTGAGTCCGAGTAAGTTTGTGCTCAGCCCTTTAAGAGGGATACCTGGGTCTCTGGCAGCTTTTGTGTGTCTCAGCCCCAAACCCCACTGATTCTTATGGCACAAAATTATGGGAACTTATTTTCCCAGCTCTGGGACCCTGGGTGGGGGGACTGGTGTGGGGCTGGGACCCCTTGCTCCTCATGGCGGCCTCCGCAGCCCACGTGGGTGCTGGACCAGCTGGTTCCCCGTCTCTGTCCCTCCTACCAGTCTCAACCTGCTTTCTTCTTCTCTAGTTGTAGGACTTCCATTTAGCCAGCCTTCAGGTGGTTCTGGATGATGGAATTACCCCTGTATTTTAGGTGTAATTTTGATGTGTTTGGGAGGTGGTGAGTGCGGGCGTTTCCCTCCACCACCATCTGGGTTCCCCTCCTGAGCTGCTCCTTTTTAAGAAAACAAGAGAAAACTGGCTTTGTATTCTCCCCTGCCCCGTAATTCTACACAAATTCTTAAAAAGAAGCATCGCTTCTCGGCTCCCCTCCTGCTTCCGTATTCATGACGGGGGCATCTCAGCTCAAGGAGAGAGGTGGTGGGGCCTCTTGGGGGGCGGGGAGCGGGAGGAAAGCAGCCTCTGCCCCTCCTTCCTGACCCCCTCGGAGCAGAGCCCCTCCCAGCCGCCCCCTCGAAGAGGCAGTTGGGTTCCATGTTCTTTGGTGTGAGGCCAGGGGTCAGCTCGTGAGTGGCTCAGGGTGGCTGTGTCTAAGCCCTTGCTCAGCCGCAGGGAGGAAGGGGAGAACCCACAGGAGAGGAGGAGCGGGGCTGCGTTTGGGCAGGTAAACGGGTCCTGAGGCGGCCGCAGTTTCTCCCTGATCCAGGAAGGCCACTGGCCGTGACTTACACTGTGAGCCCAGAAAAGGCCACTGTAAGGGGACTGTTGATACCGGAATTGGGTTGGAAGCGTGGACTTGGGACGGTGTGCGGCGGGCGGGCAGGGCGGCGCGCGGCGGGCGGGGCGGTGGGCGGGCGGTGTGCGGTGGGTGGGCAGAGGGAAGGCGCTTGAAGAGTGTGAGGAGGACGGGTTCTTTTTTGCAAAAAGGAGGCGACTTGGTTGGCGTTTGGAGTTCAGCTCTGGTTCAGGCACTTGGTGTCTTGTGGTGACAGGGGGCTGGGGGCTGGGGGCTTGGCCTGGCAGGCTCTCCCTGGAGAAGGTTCCAGTCTCCAGCCCTGAGCCCTGTGCCTTTTGTCTTTGTTTTTCCCCAGACAGAGCCACCATGGGGACGACCGCCCCCGGGCCCGTCCACCTGCTGGAGCTGTGTGACCAGAAGCTCATGGAGTTTGTGTGCAACGTGGACAATAAGCACTTGGTGTGGCTCGAGGAGATCGAGGAGGAGGCCAAGCGCATGTTCACCAGGTGAGGGCCGGGCAGGCAGGAGGAGGCGCCAGGGGCTCCTGGCTGCTACAGCTTCGGGGACATCGCCGCCTGTTGCCTGACTGGACAGGCAAGACAGACAGGCTGCCAGGGGTCCCTCCCGGGGGCCCAGTGTGCTGCGGCCTGAGCTAGCGCAATGGGAAGAGGGAGGAGAGGTGTGGCTGGGCCTCAGGATGGCGCTGCACACGCTCCCCCGGCCACCTTGCTCCCCTGCTGTCCCTGGGGGAAGGAGGCCAGTGGTCCCAGGCAGCTACAAATGTCACTCTTCTACCAGAGAATTCAGCAAAGAGCCCGAGCTGATGCCCAAAACGCCTTCTCAGAAGAACCGACGGAAAAAGAAACGGATTTCATATGTTCAGGATGAAAACAGAGACCCCATCCGGAAAAGGTAGGAGGGGCTGGGGGCGGGGGGCTCGGCTGGGCAGTCGGAGTCTGGAGGCGTGGTGCCCACAGGCGGGTTTGATTCCCACGCGCGGCCTGGGAGCAGAGGCCTGCAGGGGTGGTGATGTGCGCCCTGTGGCCATGCTGAGGGGTGAGCTATCACAGGGAAACAGCATCACCCAAAACCGCGGAGACCGGGGCGTGTGTGTCTGCGTGTGTTGGGGTCGGGGTGTCTGATCCGGGCCTTGGAGGATGGGAAGCGTTTCCAGAGGTGGGAAAAGACAGAATCTTGGGCGAGAGCCACCAGTTGTGGCCACGGGGCCTGTGCTCAGCCCCGTGCTCTGCTCGTGGTGATGCCCATGGAAATGGCCGTGGGCTGCAGACGACCGGCAGAGGAGGCTGGGTCTTGGGGCAGGAGGTCCTGGGCACATACCCCAGCTCTGCCCCGTAGGAAGCTCTCTGTCCCGTTGTTAATTCCCACCTCTCTGAGCCTCAGTTTCCTCAAATCTAAAGTGAGAATGGCCCTGCCTCTCAGCGCCGTGGATTAAGTGATAACATGAGCAGAGCCTGCGGCAGGGTGCTGTGCGGTGTGAGCTCAGTCGGCGAGAGGTCTCTGACTGTAACCTTCCCAGAGTGCGGGGAGCCCCGGCCTGTCCCCCGTCCCAGGCTGGGAGACGGAGGCTCAGAGAGGGCGGCCCAGCGTCTCCTGGCAACAGGCAGAGCCTGGGCCAGAACCTGTCGTCTGCCTCCCAGCCCTTCACCTCTATTCGCCCCGAGCTGGCGGCCGCGGGGAGACTGGTGCCCCCGCTCGAACTTGGGTGCCTCCTGCCCTGCTGGGCCCTCTCAGCCTCTGCTCTGCTGGCTTCGGCAGGTTGTCCCGCAGGAAGTCTGCGATCAGCGAGGACAAGGTGGAGCTGCTGGTGGCCGGGGAGAACGGCGCCGTCATGCGGCGGGTGACTCGGGCGGCGGCTGCGGCTGCGGCGGCGGCCATCATGGCTTCTGCTTCGCCCATCCCCGAGTCTCCCACCCCGCTGACCAGGAAGCCCAAGATCGTGCCCAGGGTGGAGATCGGCGTCAGCGAGCGCCACAGAGCGGAGCAGCACGTCAGCCGGCGCGTTTCCGCCCGGGCTCCGTCCCCGGCTCCGTCAGATGCGGAATCTACACCCAAGAAGTCAGAGGCCGGGAGACTGGAGTCGGTCGCCGTGAGCTCTCTGATGGCTACACCCCAGGACCCCAAGGGCCGAGGGGTCAACGCGGGCCGGTCGGCCTCCAAGCTCAGGATTGCACGGACCTCCCCGGGCCTGCAGGACGTACCCGGCTCTCCAGCCTCCCCGTGGCAGGAGCGGGTGCTGGCGCCCATCCTGCCGGATAACTTGTCCACCCCCAAGGGGGCCCTTGTGGACCGGCGGTCGGTGCGGCGCAGCCTGATCGCCCCGTCCTCCCCGGGTCCCCAGAACTCTCTGGCCCAGAAGTACTCCCTGGTGGACAAACCCAGGAGCACCGTCCGCAGGTCAAACAGACTTGCCCAGAATGCCACCAAAGAGCCCGCGGCCTCTGCCCGCATCATCTGTGAGTCGGGGCTCAGCAGTGGGTGGGGTGCAGTGGGGTCCTGGGCGCCCAGCTTGGCTCTGGGGGACCCATCTAATCATCCAGCGAGGAGCTGTCTGTCCAGAGAACTGTGGGGATGTCATGTCTCCTACCTGCCCGCCACAAACCAGGGGTGTGGTTGTGGATCTGGGTTTTACTGTTGTTACATTGTGATTTAGGTGCACAGAGCCGCACTTCGCTGGTGTTCACTGTGTTGGACAGGCAGATCTCGGCCAAGCCTCTGGTTTGACAGATGAGGAAACTGAGCCGGGGAGGCGGACCGCCCGCCCTGTAGTTAATGTACCGGGGCCAGCGGGTCCTGCTCTCCGGCCGGGGCCAGCTTCACCACGTCTGTGGGCTGTTCTGTGAGGGAAGCGGCTGAGTCTGAAGACACTGAGGTGAAGGGTGTGAATAGTCACGCAGCCGACTCGCCCTCGGGGGACAGCGAGCTGGGTTTGAGGCCAGTTCGTCCCTTCACCTCCCCTGCGACCCTGGCAGGTTCCAGGAGCCTCCGCACCTGTCGGCTGGGGGGATAACGGCATCTGCTGAAAGGGCCGGGGTTCCCTTCGTTAACCCCGCGGGCGCCTAGAACAGTGTTTGCCCGTTTTATCCTCATTGGCTCCCAGCTCAGAGGGCACAGTCCCCGTGGGAGCCTCGCAGGAGGACGGGCAGCTCTGAGGCAGGCTGGCTGCATGGAGGAAGGGGCCTGCCAGGTGGAGCAAATGTGGGGAAAGGTATCCCTGGCAGAGGGACCAGCTCGGAGGCGGACCCTGAGGGAGGGAGACCAGGAGGAGGCTGCTACGGGTCCAGCAGAGGACGGAGAGGGAGTTGGATTGATGGAGAGGACGGCCAGGTTTTAAATTTATGTGGATTAAAATTATAGTCGACACCTACCTGGCACTTTAAGATTTATAAAACTCAAGGTTGTCTCATTTGGTCCCCCCAGTAGCTGTTAGCCTGCTAGTATTTTCCCATTTCACAGAGGAGGAAACTGAGGTTTAATGAGGCCACTGAGTCTATCAACTGGCCAGCAGCCACTTGGGGAGGAGGCCTCCTGGAGAGCCCAGGGTGGGGGTGAGGCAGGCCGGTGCGGGCATCCGGAGAAGGGCTTGCTCTGGGTACGGGGCTCGGATACTAAGCCTGGGGCGCATGCAGGTGTGTGGTCTGACCCACTGTCTGTGTGTGGATCTTCAGAAGGGCCCAGTTGGGACCTGCCTTGGAGGTTTCCTCAGGCCTGACTCTGATCCTGGCAGGAGGCCCCAGGGCCAGTGGAGCCTGGAGCTCCAGGGAGCGGGCAGGAGAGACTCCAGAACAGTGGTTCTCAACCTTGGCTGCACATTAGAATCACTTGGGAATCTTTTTAAAATCCTGATTTCCGGGCCTCATCCTCCGGAAATTCTGTTTCTTTGTTATGGGGTGAGGCCACAACATTACTAACAAAGAAACAGAATTTCCGGAGGGTGAGGCCCAGAAATCAGGATTTTAAAAAGATTCCCAGGTGATTCTAATGAGCAGCCAAGGTTGAGAACCACTGGTCTAGAACCTGTTCTGCTTTTGGATCTGAATCCAGGCCCCAGCGCTTTAGCCGTTCCTATCGCCCCTCCCCCTTGGCCCTGTCATTTGCTTTGCATTTGTGGCAAGAAGAGGGTCACGGTCCGAGGGCTGGTGCTCTAACCACTGAGCCATCAGCCAGGTGGCAGTTGGCTGGTTTCTGAGGTCAGCTTTTGTTCCTTTGTTTTCCCCTCAGGTCACAGTTACCTGGAGAGACTCCTAAATGTTGAGGTGCCCCAAAAAGTCAGGTGAGTTCAGTTCCAGGTCTGGGAGGACACACTGGGGCCAGGTTGTCCTGGTGCGCTTAGGATTGGAAGCATTTCCGATGCCCGGCCCTTTCCTCCTGGGCACTGCCCACTGCTGCAGCCCTGGCCCTGCCCCAGTCTGACCAGGAAGTGAGGGGCACAGGGTCAGGTCTTCTCACATTGCCGGTCAGTATCACTTGTCAGCACTGGCCTGGCCTCAGCCCCTCCAGCCTCATCCTGGTTGTCAGATCCCAAGGCCTGTGGACGAGCCAGTGCAGCCAGGAGGAGCCACCTGCCAGTCGGGGCGGGGAGAAGGGGCTGGGCTGCTCCCTGCTCCGGGATCGCACCCAGCGCTGCTTTGGACTGGCGCTCCCGGCCTGGGGGCTGCATCCTGCTGGCGCTAACACTAGGCCCACACCTTGCTTTGCAGCAGGGGCCAGTGCCTGGGATGGGACAGGGTGACGGCAGAGCTGCTGGCTTTGCTGGCCCCGTGGTGAGCGGAGAGCAGGCCTCAAAAGAGACGTGGCTGCCCAGGCCCAAGGGGCTGAGGGGGAGCGGGGAGGCGGCTCCCATCCTGAGCCAAGGCCCCGATGGGGGTGGGGGAGGCACATTCAGAGCTGACATCCCTCAGGCAGCAGGCGCTCCAGAGCCCTGCTCCGGCTGCTGTCCTCCCGTCCTGCCGGGGCTGTGGGTTTGCGGCCCAGACCAGGGTCTCTGACATGCAGCCCTCCCGGGTCTCTCCCCGGGGGTTGGAGGTGGAGCGCCTGTGGGCGATTTGGGCTGGTGGGTCTCACAGTGTCTCCTGCTCTGCTTTCAGCCCCGAGGAGGACCCCAGCGAGGAGGCGGAGCCTGTGGTGGAGGCTGAGCCAGAGGTGAGGCGAGGCGGGCAGGCCAGGGAGGGGAGGGCTCGAGGGCCTTGGGGCGTGTGCTCTGTGCTGTGAGTCCCTAAAGTCCTATTATTTTTTTTCATCTTCACCTGACTATATTTTTCCCATTGGTTTTCTTTTTTAAGGGTGGAAGGGGAAGGCGGGAAGAGAGAGAGAGCTATCCATATGAGAGAGACACATCGATTGGCTGCCTCCCACATGCACCCTGAATGAGGCTGGGGATTGAACCTGCAACCCAGGATGTGCCCTCGACTGGGAATCAAACCCATGACGCTTCGGTGCGCAGGACAATGGTCTATCTGCTGAGCCACGCTGGACAGGGCTAGAGTCTTATTTAAAATTTTTATTTATTTATTTTAAATGTATTCATTTTTTTGTTAATCTTCACCCAAGGATATTTTTCCATTGATTTTTAGAGAGAGTGGGAGAGACACACAGAGAGAAACGTGGCTCTGAGAGACATACCATGATTGGTTGCCTCCCGCATGCACCCCGACCAGGGGCGGGGATCTAGCCTGCAACCGAGGTACCTGCCTTTGACCGGATCAAAACCGATCCCTTCAGTTCGCAGGCTGACGCTCAGTCCACCAAGCCAAACCGACTAGGGCTTACTTGGAATTTTAGGGGACGTTGATTAAAGCTGGGGACAGTGAAACAAGGAAGGGCTGGGACAACAGGAGAGGGACTGGGGGGGAAATGAGCCCAGGCTGGGCTGCGCTGGCTCACTAAGAAGTCAGAGAAAAGGGGGCAGGTTCAGGGGGTTTGCCCGGGATACACTGCCGCTGCCCTGGTTGCAAGCCTCGTGCATACACCCCTAAAGTCTCGGTTCTTCCCTCAGGTCCCCAAGATTGTCACAAGCACGCCCGGCTCGCAGCCTGCGGCCGGTGGCCAGGACACGCCCTCCGTGGGGCAGCGAGGTGAGTCTTCCTGACCTGCCGTGTGCGCATACCCAGCGCCAGGCGGGCCTGGGCCTCGGCCTGCCTTGCTCTCGGGGAGAGGGAAGCCCATTTTCTGGGCCGATGCTGAAGGTAAATGAGACCCATCCCCCGCCTTTTGGCTGGAGCTGCTGCCAAGTGTCCTGTGAGTGGCCATGGCTGGTTGGTGCAGGAAACCGGGGGCAGGGCCTGAATTGGGGCGAGGCCTGGAACTCCACTCCGGGGGCAGTGGTCTTGTTCTGTGCTGGGCCTTGTTTTGTCCTTGGCACTGGCTCACTTCCCACCTTTGTGGGTCCCTGTCTACAGGGAACAGGAGTGCCCTAGGCTCTGCCATAGGTGCCTGGGGTCCAGCTCCTGTCTCCCTGGTGGGGAGAGAGAGTGCTGTAGTTGTGGGGTCTTGAACTCGGCTTCCCCAGTGACCCCGGCCAGGTCAGGACGATGGCCATGCCGGCCCCACAGCTCCCAGGGGCTGCAAGGACCCTTTGGAATGCAGGGAGCGGGAGAGCTCCGCGCTTTGTCCTGGCTGTGAAACAACATGTACCCGTCCCCTCCGTGTGGACGCTCATGGGAGCCCCGCCCTTCTGTCACGTGGGCTCCAGCTGAGGGCCAGGAGGAGGGGATTGGGAAGCTGTCAGTGGCCTGGGAGAGCCTGCACCTTCCACAGGCTTCTGCTGCTGCAGGCCCCCCCCAGCTCAGCCCTGGTTTGTCCTGCAGTTCTCACAGGCCCGGCTGGGGGTGAGCGGTCCATGGGCCGGGGATGCTGGGCTGGCTCTGGGTGTCCACAGATCTGCCCAGGCCCGTCGGCGCTAAGGCTGATGCTTCTGCCCCAGGCCACCGTGGGGTCTGCCACGGCTGTGCATGTGGGCCCCTTCCCGACCCGCCATGCTGTCCCTGCTCCCTCACTGAAATTGCTGTCTTCACAGAGGCCAAGACCCACCAAACAGATGGCCCCACGGAGCCACCGCAGAGTGTCAGGTTTGTATCGGGGAAGGGGTGTGGGCCACTGTTCCGAGGGGCCCAGAGCACATGAACCTCGAGTCTTGTTGGGGAGGATGGGCGCGTGGTCAGGGGCTGGTGCTCTGACCCGATGAAGGAGGCAGCTTGATGCTGGGGGAGCCTGGCCTGGGAGGGAGTGTCCAGATCCTAGACCCCATCCTTCTGTGTCCTCCTGGCCGTGTGACCTTGGACTGGCCACTTCCCTTTCTCTGCCTGGGCAGTGGAGGGGCGGTCAGGGAGACCCCACCTCTGCCGCCTAGAGTCCAATGGGCTGGTCCCGGTTTGCTTCATGGGGCGAACTTTGATGGGGTGTAGCTAGGGCTCTGGAGGGGGTGCCCGGGTCAGCCCCGTGATGCTGCTGCCTCCGCGCCTGCAGGAGGAAGCGCAGCTACAAGCAGGCTGTGAGTGAGCTGGACGAGGAGCAGCAGCTGGACGAGGAGGAGCTGCAGCCCCCCCGGAGCAAGACCCCTTCCCCGCCCTGTCCGGCCAGCAAGGTGAGTGGGCGTCGGCCCGCCTTCGGGGCCTGGGCCGCCCTGAGTCCTGACGCTGACCCGTCCGCAGGTGGTGCGGCCTCCCCGGACCTTCCTGCACACCGTGCAGAGGAACCAGATGCTCATGACCCCGACGTCCGCCTCCCGCTGCAGCGTCATGAAATCCTTCATTAAGCGCAACACTCCCCTGCGCATGGACCCGAAGGTGAGGGAGCCCGTGCCCCGAGCTGAGCTCTGCCAGCGGCGCTGCATGGCCGCAGGCTCCTGGCTGGGCCCGAGGCTCCTGTCTGGCCCCGAGGCTGCTGGGAGCAGGGCGTCTGCGCCCAGGCAGGTGTGACCTGGCACTGGCCCACGGCCGGCTCAGGCCTCTTTGGCCATGAGCTGCCTTGACATCTGGGATTGTCCTGAACTCTTGGGTTCTCTGCTGTGGCCGAGAGGCTTGGCCATCTCAGTGTGACCCCTGGGCTGGGAAGTAGCGGAATTGGCCTAGCAGGCCCCCGCCCTGCCCCCCATTCCACACCCCAGTGCCTGGAGGGTTAAGGTGAGGGACACGCTGGTGGGATGCGGGCTGGGTGAGATGAGAGGGTGCGGCCCGAGCAGACGCCCTGGCATAGCCAGGAGCCTGGCCAGCTTCCAGGACGTCCCCTGGCCGGCATTAACTCGGCTTTTCCCTGTCTCCTCTCCTCCACAGTGCAGCTTCGTTGTAAGTAAAACCTCTTCCTGTCCTTAACCTCGCTCCGCCCAGCGCTTGCTGCTTTAGCCAGCCTTGCACACTGACCGCGCGCAGAGGCACTGACACGCGAAGCGGGAGCTGTAAGGGCGGTGGGCGGTGAACCCGGGGCGCTGGGGCCCTGCTGGGCGCGGCCGTTCTGGTCAGGCCTCCTCCCCGCCTCTGCCTCTGCCTCTGCCTCTGCCTGCTGCCAGGAGGAGGCGTGTCAGGGCCTCCCCGAGGCAGAGGAAGCACAGGGTGTGTGACCTGCAGCTGCCACAGGCCACAGCGTGAAGTTCCCCACAGCCACCTCCCTCCCTCCCGCCCAGCCCTGGGCTTCCTCTCGGGGTCTGAGCTGAGGTTTATTGGGCCACACACCTGAGCTACCACCTGAGGGGAGGGTGGAGCAATGGGTGCTGGAAGGCCAGGCAGGTGACTGAGGGGGGCTGTCAGCAGTGGTCTCTGGAGAGGAGGCCACAGAAGCTGGTCTCTTCTCAGACACCTCAGGGCTGGGCCCAGCCGGGAGCTGGGAGCACAGAGCTGGGATCTGCTGGCCGAATCCTGGCTCCCCGGGGCTCCACCTTGCACAGCGGCAGCTGCTTCATTGCCAAGTTCCCACCGACCCGAGGGCCTCGCAGCTGGCCGTGGGCTTGGCAGATGAAGGGCTTCCAAGCAGGTGGACAGGTGGGCCCTGAACTGGCCTCTCCTGTGAGGAGGCTGCTCTCTGGGTGGCCATGGTGAGGGCTTACCTTCCAATATGCCAGCGAGCGGGCTGGGAGCCCTTCGTGCCTGCTTCTCTGCCAGGCCCCTGCTGGGCACCGAGGCCCAGAGCTGGGGACCAGACTCGGACTGTTGACCCCACAGGGACCTGTGCCCCATCCAGACTGCGTGGGGCCCTGCAGGCTCACGGGATGGCCGAGCGGTCTGGGAAACAGCCTTTTCCTGCTTTGGGGAGCCCAGGCCCCTGCCCAGGGCATCTGGTGGGGGGAGGACAGTCCTCAGGAGACAGGGTCCTCGCTAGGTCACAGGGCCTTGGCTGGTTCCTAATCTCTGCGCGTCAGTGTCCTTGGCCCCGCACAGAGATCGGGGGACCAGAAAGTCGTGTCCAGCAGCAGCACAGGGCTTGGCGTGCAGGGTGACTGCCTGTTGAAGCTCTGGAGGCAGGACAGGAACAGTCCAGCCCCCTGTCGGGCGGGCAGCCGGAAGCACCTTCTATGATACGAACAGCTGTCTGTGAAACTCCCAGTGCGACTCCGAGTCCTCTGGCCTGTGCTGGGGATGGTAGCTCGGCTTTTGGGGCAAACCCTGTTTTGCTGAAGGCGGGCGCCTGTACACAGGCTCTCGGGGCAGGAAGAGGCGGCGGCACCCGCTTTCGCTTCCCAGGTGCTTTCCCACAGAGAGCAGGCGGTGCGATGGCGCGAGGACCAGCCTCCTGCTGGTCTGTGGGTCTGGCCATTGGAGAGAGAGCCAGCCAAAGGCCACCTAATCCCCCCGGGGGCCCCCCAAACCCGCGACCTCCTCCAGGGCCTTCCCGCACCCACTCCGCCTCCATGGCTCATTTTTTCTTTTTCTCCGTCTTCAAGAAAAAAGATTTTTTTATGTTAAAAATGTACAGTGAAGTTTCTGTTGAAAATTATACGCCAAAACCTATGTTTGTAAAGGTCCACGTGAGCATCTTTAGTTTTAATGTGTCTGTTGTGATGTTGACTCTTTCATTTTACACTATTGCACTGGTTGCTCTAGGCGTTACATGCTTTCACAGTCTCTTTATTTTTTTATTTTTAAATATATTTTTATTTCAGAGAGGAAGGGAAAGGGAGAGATAGAAATATCAATGATGAGAGAGAATTGGCTGTGTCTTACATGCCCCCCCACTGGGGATTGAGCCCACAACCCAGGCATTTACCCTTGACCAGAATCGATCCCAGGACCCTTCAGTCCATAGGCCGATGCTCTACCCACTGAGCACACCTGCTAGGACTTTCCCAGTCACTTCGATCTCGGTTCAGCTGCAATTAGAAACCTCATCTCCCGCTGTGTGCATTCTCTTCCACGCCACAGCCGCATACATCAGTGCCCTGCCAGGCTGTCACCAGTCCTGCTGCCACTGTCACATTGTCAAGAACTTGAGGGAAAACGGTCCATCGTATCTAACCAGAGACTTACCATCCTTACTGCTCTTCAGTTCTATGTCTCACTCTTCCTTCGTATTCCTTTCTGTCGGGAGGACTTTCTTTAGTAATTCTTTGAGAGGGAGTCTGCTGGCAACGAGTTCTCCAGGGTTTTTTGTTTTTTTTTGTGTTCTTTTTTTAATCCTCACCTGATGACATTTTTCCATTGATTTTTTTAGAGGGAGTGTAGGAGAGGGAAAGACAGAGAAATATCAATGTGAGAGAAACACGTCGATTGGTTGCCCCTCCCTGCACGTGCCCCATCCAGGGCCTGGGCTGTGGAAGAGCCTGCAACCTAAGTATGTGCCCTTGACCGGAATTGAACCCGGGACCCTTTGGTCCACAGGCTGACGCTCTATCCACTGAGCCAAACTGGCGAGGGCTGTCTAGTTTCTTCATTTCTGAAGGATATTGGCACTGAATGCAGATAGAGTTCTTAGTGACCAGTTCTTTGCTTTCAGCACTTTACCCACGTGGTGCCACTTCCTCTGGCAGCCATCGTTTCTGCTGAGAAGTCTTCAGTCATTCAGGTCGTTGCCCCACCTCAGCCCCATCCCTAAGTCATGTGCCTGTTTGTGGCTGTTTTTGAGAATTTCTCCCTTTGGGTTAAGTTATCAGCTGTGTGATTATGATGTGGCGAGACACGGCTTTCCTTGGATTTATCCTACTTGGGTTTCGATGACCTCCGTGAATCTGTAAATTTATGCCTTTTACCCAATTTGGAGTGTTTCCAAGCCATTATTTCCCCACACTTTCCCCTGCATTGCACTCTTCCTGTTGTGAATGACGATGGCACAGCGATGGACCTTTGGTGCCATCTCAGGGTTGCCTCAGGCTTATTAATTTTTCTTCCATGTTTTCTCTGTGTTCAGAGTGGATGCATGTTATTAATTTGTCTGCATGTTTTACTGATGTCTGTCCTCTCCATCTGCCCTGGACCCACCCGCTGCCTTTAGTGCGGGGATTGTACTGTTAGTTCTAAAATGCCCATCTTGCTCTTCCGCGGATCTCCTGCTGGCCGAGAGGACTCCTTTCCCAGCTGTCTTGAGGATGCTGTGACCACTTGTTAAAGCGCACACACAGTGTGCAAAGCACCGTCACAGATCCCCAGTCCCGTTCTTCCTTCTCCTTTCCAATGCACTTGAACATTGGTATCCTCAGAGCGTACATCCAATTCGAACCTATTTTTTGTGCTGCCCACAGTTTGGCAGGGCTAAGTCGAGGGCCTTAGGTGTCCTGAGCAGAAAGACGGAAGGGAGGCCTCTGCCTGAGTGGCAGTGGAGGGTGTTTGGGGGTGACTCTGCCCTCAGAAGCAGTCTGATGCTGCTGCCCATGTGGCTGGAGGCTGTGGGCTGGGGGGTTGTCCTGGGCCGTCCTCCTCACACCCCCTCCCACCCAGGAGAAGGAGCGGCAGCGCCTGGAGCAGCTGCGGCGGAAGGAGGAGGCAGAGCAGCTCCGCAGGCAGAAGGTGGAGGAGGCCAAGCGGCAGCGGCTGGAGGAGGTGAAGCTGTAAGTGGCCCAGGTCCCGGCCCAGGTCCCGGCCCTGGGCGGCCCAGGCCGTGCTGGGCTCCCCCTGACGGCCCTGTGCTCACAGGAAGCGGGAGGAGCGCCTGCGCAAGGTGCTGCAGGCCCGGGAGCGGGCGGAGCAGATGAAGGAGGAGAAGAAGAAGCAGATTGAGCAGAAGCTGGCTCACCTGGATGAGAAGGCCGAGAAGGTGCGGGCCCTGGGCCGGTGGGCGGCCAGGTTTCAGCGGCTGTTCCCTGCTGGGGCCCAAGGGTTAGGACTGGACCCTCATAAGTTAGGGCTTGACGCCCGGGGCGCCTCTCCTCTGCGTCCAGGGCCTGGAGTTGGTTCTGCGCCCCCCGAGGGCGGGAGGTGTAAGCAGCAGCCCTTGGCGAGTGGGTGGCTGGTGCTCTGGGCAGGGCTGGAGGGACCAGTGGGTTTGCAGGGGCCTCGGGTGCCTGTCACAGTTCTGGGACCCGCTCTAGGGTTGAGTGAAGAGGGCTGCTCTCACGGGCACGTGTGGGTGGGCTCTGCAGGCCAAGGAGGAGCGATTGGCGGAGGAGAAGGCCAAGAAAAAGGCAGCGGCCAAGAAGATGGAGGAGATGGAGGCGCGCAGGAAGCAGGAGGAGGAGGCGCGGAGGCTCAGGAGGCTGCAGCAGGTGCGATGCAGGGGGCGGGCGTGGGCATCCAGGAGGAGGGGCGGCAGATGGGCGCTGCCTGAGCCCCTGAGGGCTGCTGGGCACACCCCACTTGGTTGGCTTAATTCTGGTGGCGCTTGTGGCTTCCAGCTCTGAGGAGGATTAACAAACACGTTGGGATAGACATGGACGCTAAGCCAGACTCCCGGTCTCGGCTCTGCGCCTTGCTAGCCGCGTGGCCCGCACAGGCCACGGGCCTCTCGGTGCTTTGGGTCCTCAGGTGGCGGTGGGATCTACTCGGTAGGGCTGCTGTGAGGGTGGGATGTTCACCTCTACACGTGGGGACCTACTTCTTCCGTGGAGCTGTCGATCTTACGACCCTGGGGCACACGAGTCCGTCGGGTTGTGACACTCACGGCTAAGTTTGCTGAGTGTGTGCTCCGTGCCAGGCACTGTTCTAGGAACGTGAGGTGTAGGTATTCCTGCTTTTGTCCCCATTTGATCGATGAGGAAACCAAGGCCAGAGGGCTGAAAAGGTAGCCCAGTGTCCCAGCGAGTGCGTCCGGCTCCCGTCTGTGCCTTAACCACCAAACCTGCCACAGAGGCCGTTGTGCAAAATGCCTTTCCGGCTGGTGGCGGTGACTCTGTGATGCCTGGCGTGGGGCCAGCCTGGCTCAGCCCCTGACCGTCTCTGATGCCTGCAGCCCAGGCCTGGCCTGAGCCCCTGACCTTGTTCTGCGTTCTCAGGAGGAGGAAGAGCGGCGACACCAAGAGCTGCTGCAAAAGAAGAAGGAGGAGGAGGAGGAGCAGGAGCGGCTGCGGAAGGCGGCCGAGGCCAAGAGGCTGGCGGAGCAGCGGGAGCAGGAGCGGCGGAGGGAGCAGGAGCGGCTCCAGGCCGAGAGGTGAGGGAGCCGGAGGGCCGGGCTCGGCTCGGGGGGCAGCCCCTGGGGGCCCAGGTGTGTGTGTGTGCGTGTGTGTGCGTGTGTGTGTGTGTGTGTGTGTGTATGGATGAGAGCCCGAGCGGCCCCCTGGCGCCGCTCCCCCTTCCCTTGGGCTTGGCAAAAGCGGGTCACGCTTCCCTTGGCTCCGCGCCCAGAGGTGGTGGTGGCTCTGGGTGGGGAAGGTGTGGGACTCTCCTGTCCTGCCTCCAGCCGGTGTGCTGCCCCCTTGGTTCATTTTGTCCTCAGCTGACAGGGTGGGGGTGTGTGTGTGCATTTGAGCAGGAGTTCTTTGAGGTGCACTGCAGACCCCACTAAACGTGCCTCCTCTGTGGTGATGAGAACTCAGTCCCCCCTCCCGCCCCCCTCATTTCCGACTGCCCCCCTTGGTATCCATGCGCGGGCAGGACCCGCAGCCAGTCCTGAGAGCGGAGTGGGGAGTGGAAGCCGGGGCCTGAGCCGCAGGGGCCTGCTCTCTGCTTGAGTTTCTAAGTTACTGATTTTATATGGAAAGAAACGTTGGTTTGCTCCACTTATTTATGCCTTCCTTGGCTGATTCTTTTCATTTTTTTAGTTTCTGATTTCAGAGAGGAAGGGAGAGGGGGAGAGAGAGAAACATGATGAGAATCATTGATCGGCTGCCTCCAGCATGCTCCCTACTAGGGATCAAGCCTGCAACCCAGGCACGTGCCCCTTGACCAGAACCGAACCCTTCAGTCCGCAGGCCGATGCTATCCACTGAGCCAAACTGGCTAGGGCCATTGGTTGGTTCTTGTGTGTGCCCTGACCCAGGATCGAACCCGCAACCTTGGTGTAGCGAGACGACGCTCTAACCACTTGAGTGACCCGGCCAGGGCTCCCTGTGCCTCTTGATTGACGCTCCTTGTGGCAGAGTCGGAGACGGGTCTGGGTGGGACAAAGGGTGGGGTGACAGTTGATGTGGCTTTAGGATGGCATGTGTGCCACCCAATGCCAGGGTCTTCATGGGGGTGACAGGTGAGGGTCATAATGGTTGGCAGCGGAGGTGGGTGCTGCGCGCCACACTCCACACGTGTTTCTTGTCGAAGCCTCGCGTGAAGGCCTGTGGCATAGGAACCAGCAGGTCCCCTCCCAGCACGGGGCAGGCGCAGAGGGTTAAAGGCCTCGCTAAGCCACAGCTGTAAGTGGAGGTGGCGCCAAAGCCCAGTAACGGCCCAGCCCCGCTTCACGCCAGGCTTGGAGCCCAAGGCCCCCTGTGGGCCGGGACCTTCCGAGGTAGCTCAGGTTTTCTCACCTGATTCTGGAGGGAAGGTGTCAGGATCCCCGCTGTGCAGCAGGCAAGACTGCAGCTCAGACCTAAATCAGCTGCAAGCGGGGCCAGGTTTGGTGACTCCGAAGCCGCGTGCTCCCTGCCCCCTGGTCCTGCGCTTTCCAGTCCTCGGGGCACAGGCGCGGCGGTGGGCTCTTGGCTGCTGTGCCCGTCCTGCCATTCCGCCTTCTACGCCAGCGCATGGGCCCGGCTTCCCTGGCAGGGATGGGAACCGAGCCAGGGCTCAGCTTCTGCCCTGACAGGCCCGTGCTTGGTCCTCAGGGAGCGGCAGGAGAGGGAGAGGCTGCAGAGGGAGCTGGAGGAGAAGAAGAAAAAGGTACAGGCAGCCGGGGGTGGGGATGAGGTGGGGGGGGGGCTCGCTCGGGTCTGTGCTGAGCTTTGGGCGGGGAGCCCTGACATGGGGGCTCCGGGGCGGGAACTGCCTTGCTTGGCCGTGTGGGGTGGGCCTGGGGTCGGGCAGAGCACATGCACTCGGCCCCTGACCCCCGGCCGGCTGCTGGTCCCAGGAAGAGCAGCAGCGTCTGCAGGAGGAGCAGGAGAAGAAAGCCAGGGAGGCTGCCGCGGCCAGCAAAGGCCTGAACACGACCGTGGACGTGCAGGTGAGGCTGGGCCCGGGCAGCGAGGAGCCCAGGTTCTGATTCTTCTCCTCCCGGAGCTGGGGGCGTGGTCGGACCTCAGGACCCTAAGAAAGGGAGCCGCGGGGGCCAGTAGTTCTCACTGTTCTGGATACGCGTGTTCTTTCTTAATCTTCAAATATAATTTGTTTTTTTAAGAAGAGAAACTTAAACTTTATAAGAGAGTAGAAAGTAAAGGAACCTTGGGTGAAAGTGCTGTTTTCACACGTGTAAACATTATGGACAGTTCTGAGCGGACACGACTGTGCCCCTGTCCTAGTCCCGGCTGCGGAGACCGGGTGGCTGAAGCGAGCATTTCCTGAGACGGGACCGCCAAGGCCAAGGCGCCCGCAGTCCGTGTCTGCGGGGAGCTTCGTGGTTCACAGACAGCTCTTCCCGCTGTGCCCTGGGCGGGGGGGGGGGGGGGGGGGCGGGGGGACAGAGCTCTGGAGTCTGTTTGAGGGCACTGATCCATTCCGAGGGCTCCACCCGCATCACCTGAGCACCCCCCGAAGGCCCCCCTCCTGATCCCATCGTGTGGAGGGAGGGGGTTTAACAGATTTGGGGGGACACAAGTACAGTAGGTCCTCGGGTGACGTCGGAGATCTGTTCCTACGGCGACGTAACGCGATTTTCACTGTAAGTGGGAACCCACCTCCATAAGCACCTACGTCCCTCACATGGAGCACAGACACAGCTGTAACGAAGGGAAACAGTGAAACAATTTAAAAGAAAGATAACAATTCCTGGCCTTTACTTGTGGTGAATAAATAATAAGAAGCATAAAGCACATGTGTACATAGGTCGAAATGACGGAACTTTTTTTTTTATAAATAAGTGGGAGGTGGCGACGTAACCACGGAAGGACGAACCCGAGGGCTGCCTGTATTCACTCCAGTGCATGCCACTGGCAGCTTGATATTTCTTCCTCCAGTTTTTAGATTATGTTGTATACCTCTGTCGGCACTTGTACGTCTCTCCTTTTTGACTGTGCCAGCTGCTGGTACCGGCGCCTGCCGACAGGCACTTAGGTGACTTCCAGTTGGGCGCTCTGCAAGCAGCATGTAATGAGGGAGGGTTTCAGCGCAGCACAGGAAGTGTCAGGCCACGGGGTTCCCAGGGGTCCCCAGGCGCTGTGCAGAGACATGCGGACCTGGGGGGACGTCCGCAACTTCCACATGAAACAGGAGGAGGCCGGGTGTGTATGGGTGTGACTTTACTTGGCCCTGAGCCTTTTGATTTCTCCTGTGACAGGAGGGGAGGTGGCCGGGCCCCAGCCCCTCCGTGAGGGAGGGGCAGGAGTGGGGGAGGGGCGCTGACGCCCTCTTTTACTTTTCCAGTCTCCAGCTTGTACCTCCTATCAAATGACGCCACAGGGGCACAGGGCTCCCCCCAAGATCAACCCGGACAACTACGGGATGGACCTGAATAGCGATGACTCCACCGATGATGAGTCGCATCCCCGGAAGCCCATCCCCTCCTGGGCCAGAGGTGAGCAGGGCCCGGAGCTCTGGGTCCTGGTCCTCACTGTGCCTTCGGGCCCTGGAGGGAGTGGCTTGGCCGGTGCGGTGTTGGGAGGCTGTGGTGCCTGCACCCGCCTGGGACGCGTTCAGGGAAGAGTGGGGCCCTGTCCCGTGGGCTCACCCTTGGAGCAGATGCTGATGCCTGTGTTCTCACCAAGCACATGCACGTGGGGCTGGCCGTGGGCACCTGGTGCTGGGTGTTCCGGCTCTCGGCCCTCCTCGCAGGCCTGCCCCTCCTTGCGGGCGATGAGACTTGGGCCTAAGTAAGCAGCGTGGGGTGAATAGAGCCCCGAGAGGTGATGGGGCTTAGTAGCGCCCTGAGCTCCGGTGGGAGATCCCGCCGGGGAGGCAGGGAAGCCCATGGGGGGCGGGCGGGGGGGTGGGCACTGGAGCAGGATTTTACCTTGCGGTTCACGGGCCCCAGCGCTTAAACAGGATGTAGGTGAGTGTGACTGCGGCCTGGGCCGGGTGTGCAGCCTGCGGCAGTGGAGCGGGCGTGCATACAGTGGTGCTCATGTATAGTGGTGCTCGTGCATACAGTGGTGCTCATGCATACAGTGGTGCTCGTGCATACAGTGGTGCTCGGCAGAGAGCAGGACTGGGCCGGCAGCTGCAGCAGGCAGCTTGCTCTTGGGACTGCCGCCTCACTTCAGCCCCACAGTAGCCAGGCTCCCTAACGGCCAGCATCGGTCACTTGGGAGGTGTCAGCAGGGGTCCTTGTGGCCAGGGAGCCAGGGGACTAGCAAAGCCGCCTGACTAGTTGACCTTCGTCAGCTTAAACTCCTTTTTCTCATCTGTGAAGTGGGCATGATAATAGCACCAGCTGAGAAGGGTTATTGAGGAAGAAGTTAGCACACTGAAGGCCTGGTGCCGAGCAAGCGGGCACACCTTCCCCCTGGTCCTCCCTGATGGCCCCCTCTGTCTGCACCCCCACCTCGGGGCCCGAGCGGCTGGCTGCCGAGATAAATGGCTGCGCACAGGAGTCAAGGGCGGGCGGCATCATAGGCTTAAGTTCTGAGCTTGGCTCGAAACCCTGGCTCTGCCAGTTACTAGCCGGGCGCCTTTGGGCCCAGCTCACCACTGTCACACGGGGAGAATGAAGGATGGGCTCCAGGTGTGGGGGGTGACGAGAGCCCGGCCCCTGTGAGCGCCTGAGGACAGCGTGCAGACGCGGCTGCCGGACGATGGCAGGAGAGGGTGATGGTGTTTGGTGGGGGTGGGAGGAGCAGGGCTCCGAGGAGCTGGCCGGGCAGCAGGTGGGGCCTGCTGGCGTGGAGAGGCTGACGGGGCTCCGGGGGGGGGCAGGGGGATCCCCAAGGCAGTGACCCGGCTCTGTGTCCCCTGCAGGTGCCCAGCTCAGCCAGGCCATCCTCCACCAGTACTACCACCCCCCGAACCTGCTGGAGCTCTTTGGCACCATTCGCCAGCTGGACCTGGAGGACATCTTCAAGAAGAGCAAGCCTCGCTATCACAAGCGCACCAGCTCCGCCGTCTGGAACTCGCCGCCCCTGCCGGGCCCCCGGGTCCCCAGCAGCCTGACCTACAGCCTGAAGAAGTTCTGAGGCAGCCCCTCTGTCTGTCTGTCCTGTCTCCGTTGGTCTGTGCCCTCCTGCCTTGTGTTCTGTCCCTGAGGGTGGTCTGTCTGTTCTATCCATGTTCTGGTGGCCCCGGCTGTGTGGAGGCTGCACGTGGTGTGCGTCTGGGGATGTCCCGGGCAGCCCACGTGGCCCGCCGGCGGCGTTCTGTAAATAGGTTGCAATAATTTAGCCTGGACTCGAACAGGTAGATTAATAAAGTTCATTCCTTTAAGCCTGCTGTGGGTTTTGTGAAGACAGGGGCCTCGGCTGACCCTGGCCCCTGGCCCTGCCGCCGTGTGTCATGGGCCACCAGAAGGGCTGGGGCGGGGGCCAGGCTTTGTGCCTTGTCCTTGTGCTTCAAGGTCACGGTCCCGCCCCCAGAGATGAGATGCGGTGGGTGCTTGTGCTGCCTTCCCTGGGCGGCCTGAGAAACACTGCTGCTCCCAGGATGGGCAGGTGCAGATCCTTCCTGTGCTTCTGGGGCGCTCCCTGTTTGTAAGGGGGATGCTACTCCCTGGGAGAGGCCTGGGGTTGAGCTCCGCCCCTTAAGGCAGTCCCTCAGCCCCTCGCTGCGTGGATGGTGACGGGTTGAGCTTCATAGGAGCAGAAAGGGATGAGGAGAAAGATGGCTCTTCAAACTACCTCTGGCCCGTGCTTGCCAGCAGCTGAGATGTTTTCCAACAAAACCAGGAAGCTGCTAATGAATGCGTAGTGCTTGTGGGAGCCGGCCCTGGTCCTGCCCAGACCTGCCAGCTGAGTTCTAGATGTGTGAGGACGCCCCTTGTCCGCTGCCGCTCCAGCCCCCGGTGGGTCAGGGGCCAGGTCAAGCCGCAGCCAGTCCTGTGCAGTCTGATTGGAACCCACCCAATGGAAAGGCCCGTTGTCCCCACTGCTCTGCCGGGGGCAGAGTGAAGGAGCCGCCACAGGCCTGATGGCCCGCAAAGCTGCAAGTACTACGATGACCCTTTACAGAAAACGCGTGCTGACTCCCTTAGAGCTCAGCCCAGGCTGCATTCAGGAGTGCTTTTAACCATGCTTTTCCATGGTTGCTGAAATCTAGGGACCCCACCCATGCCCACGCAAACATTTTACACGTCCTTCAAATTCGGTGCACAGTTCAAATTGATTCCATATATTCCCTGACTAGAAACTTGTGTTGAGTCAAAGGGTGAGTCACCATGTCAAAATCTTACTTCCTCTGAGCGTGTTTCTATCGTGTTTTAGAAAAGGTAGTTGCAGTTGTTCTGCATCCTCGTCGGCACTTGGTGTTGGCAGGATTTCTCATTTTAGCCACTTTAATAGATGTGTAGTGAAAGCTCACTGTGGTTTTCATTTTCGTTTTCCTAACGGAATGATGGTGAACACCTTTTCACGTGCTTACTTACCATCTGTGTATCTTTGAAGACGTTTCCAAATCTTTTGTTCATTTTTTGTTTTTAAATTTGTTTTGCCTTTTTAATTATTTTTGTTCTTTTCTAACTTTTTTTTCTTTTTTGTTCATTTTTGCATTGGGTAGTTTTCTTACTGTTGTGCGTAGGACTGTGCACAATCAATCAGCCATTTTAATATAGGTTGTCACATGTGTTATGGGTACAAATTGGTTGCCAGCTACGTGATTGCAGTATTTTCTCCTGGTCTGCAGCTTGTCTCTTCACTTAGCGGGTTTTCACAGAGCAACAGTTTTTATTTGGGTGAAATCCAGTTTATCCAATTGTTTTCCTACATGGATTATGCTTTTTGTGGCATGTCTGAGAAATCTTTGTCCGGCCTCAGTTCTCGATTTTCTTCTAAATGTTCTATAGTTTAACATTAAATTTACATTTATGATCTATTTCGAGTTAATTTTTTCAAAGTGTGAGGTTTATGGTTTTTGTTTGGGGACACGTGAATGGATGTCCACTTGTTCCAGGACCCTTTGTTGGAAAGACTATTCTTTTTGCACTGAATTTCTTTTGTATCTTTGTCAAGAATCAATCAGCCATTTTAATATAGGTTTATTTCTAGACTTTGTATTCTCTTTCATTGGTCTATGAGTCTCTCCTTTTGCCAATAGTACATGGTCAAGATTACTGTAGCTTTTTGTGTCTTAAAAACCTGGTAGTGTGCCCTAATGGGTTGGCTCAGTGGATAGAGTGTTGGCCTGTGGACTGAAGGGTCCTGGGTTCAATTCTGGTCAACGGCATGTACCTTGGTTGTGGGCTCGATCCCTAGTAGGGGGCGTGCAGGAGGCAGCTAATTGATGTTTCTCATCGATGTTTCTAACTATCTTTCTCCCTTCCTCTATGTAAAATCAATAAAATATATTAAAAAAAAATCTGGTGGTGTGATTCCTACTTTATTCTTACAAAATTATTTTGGCTTTTCCTCCTATGTAAGTTTTGCCTTCCTTTGTAAATTTCAGAATCAGCTATACAAAAGCCCTGCTGGGATTTTCACTGGAATTGCATTAAGTCTATAGGATAAGTTTGGGGAGAGTTCAAATATTTATGATGGTGAATCTTCTAAACTATGAACATGACATATCTCCACTTATTTCCATTTTTTGTTTGTTTTTTTCACCAGCGTTGTGTAGTTTCAGCATACAGATTCTGTACAAGTTTTATTGGATTTAGAGCTAAGTATTTATTTTTCTTGGAGCTATTGTAAATGGTGGTGTATTCCTAATTTTGGTTTCTACTTGTTCATCACTGGTATATGGACCATAACAGTTAAATTATGTGTGTTAACCTTGTATCTTAGGATGCAATGAAAGCTGTACTTAGAGGGAAAATTATAGCACTAGATCAGTGATGGCAAACCTATGACACGCGTGTCAGAGGTGACACGGGAACTCATTTTTTTGGTTGATTTTTCTTTGTTAAATGGCATTTAAATATATAAAATAAATATCAAAAATATAAGTCTTTGTTTTACTATGGTTGCAAAGATCAAAAAATTTCTCTATGTGACACAGCACCAGAGTTAAGTTAGGGTTTTTCAAAATGCTGACATGCCAAGCTCAAAAGGTTCACCATTACTGCACTAGATGCTATGTTAGGGGGAAAAAAGTCTCATATCAGGGACCCCAGCTTCCACTTAAGAAAAAGAAGAGCAAATAAAACTATAAGCAGGAGGAGAGAAATAATAAAAGTAGAGCAGAAATCAATGACACTGGAAAAAAGTAATAGAAAAAATTTAAACCAAAAACTGGTTCTTTGAGAAGCTCAAAAACAAATCATACACCTGTCTACACTGAACAGGATAAAGAGAAAGAAATGACCAATGTCAAGAATGATGGAGGTAAAACCACTACAGATTCTACAAATATTAGGAACAACGATGGCAATACATTTTAAATGTAGATGAAATGAGCACAAATGCCTTGGAAGATACAAAATATCATAGTTCACTCAGGAAGAAACAAAAAACTTAAATAGCCCTATTTATGAAATTGAATTTGTAGTTTAAAATTTCACAAAGAATACTCTAGGCCAAATCATTTTAGTGGTAAATGTTACCATTTATTCAAGGAAGAAATGATACCAATTCTACAGCACCTCTCCCAGGAAATTGAAGAGGAAAGAATACTTTCCACTCCATCTATGAGGCCAACCAACATTGTTGGGATCCCTAAACCAGACAAAGATATTGTAAGGAAAACCAGACAGTTATTCATGAACATCATCATAACAATTTTAAACAAATTTCTAGCAAGTCAACTCCATTAAAAGGGATAATACATCTTAAATAAGTTTATCTTCATAAGATAGATTGAACATTTGAAAGTCAACTAGTACAATTTACCATATCAATACATGAGGAAAACTACGTGATTAATAGATGCTGAAGGTGGGTTTGACAGTTCACTAATTTATGATAAAAGCTCTATGCAAATTATAATTAAAGGGAATTTCCTTGGTTTGATAAAGCTCATTTAAAAAAACCCTCTACCAAACATCATGGTGAGTGGATGCATTCCTCCTAGCAAGCTGAGTGCAAGGATGTCCAGTGCGATTGCTTCTGAACATTTTGTAGGAGGTTCCAGCCAGTGCAGTGGAGCAAAAAGGAAAGGGACCATAAATGAAAAATCGCTTCTCAGCCTTTTGTCTAAGATCAAAAGTAAAACTATTTTCAGAGATGACTTTTAGAAAATCTGAGAGTGTCTACCAAAGGGTTAAGTGAGTTTAGCATGGTTGCAGGATATAAGATAAATATACAAAAGTTAATTATCTTTCTATATTCTTGAACAATCAGAAATTGAAATTAAGAAAGTGCAATGCTATATAATAAAAGAAACATACATTAACTGTCCCTCCGCTACGCTCACCAGCCAATCAGAGTGAGTATGCAAATTAACCTCATCGCCTCTGTGGAGACTGACAACAGGTAGGAGGCAGCTCCCAGCATGGCCGGCTTGGCCGTTGCTACGGCGACCTGGGAGCAGGCAAATGCTGCCTGCAGGCAGCACCCAGCATGGCCTGCTTGGCAGTCACTGCGGTGTGGAGCAGGCAGGCCTTGCAGAGAGCAGAGAACCACGGGGAGCCGGCCTAAGCCATCAATAGGACATCCCCTGAGGGTTCTCAGATTGGAGAGGGTGCAGGTCAGGCTGAGGGACACCCCCCACCCCTTGTGTACGAATTTCATGCACTGGGCCCCTAGTTTACAATAATGTCTAAAATTATCAACATCTTAGGAATAAACTTAATAAAAAATGCGAAAGACCTGTAGAGTAAAACTTATAAAATATAGCTGAGAGAAATTCATGAAGACCTACATGGGATACACATAGTGTTCATGGATAGGAAACAATATTGTTAACATGTCAGTTCCTCCAAATTGGTTAATGGATTTAGTGCAATGCAATCTCAACCAAAGTCCAAATAGGCTTGTTTTATTTTGGGAAATTTATGAAAAATCTGGTTTCAAAATTTATATTTAACTGCAAAGGACCTACAATAGCCAAAACAATTTTGAAAAAGAAGAACAAATTTGGAGGGGCAGTACTACATAACTTCAAAACATATCACAAAGCTACAGTAGTCAGGACAGTATGGCATTGATGAAAAGATGAACACATAGATGTAAGGATCCGTAGAGTCCAGAAACAGAACTATGTCCATTTGGTCACTTGGCTTTTCACAAAGGTGGGTAAGCTCCAGTGCGGGAAGGACACGTTTCAACAGATTGTGTTGGAACAACTGGACATATTAAAACACCTCCAGCCCCACCAGTATATCAGATTTAACTCATGATGTACCATAGGACTAAATGTAAAATCTAAAAATATAAACCTCCTAGAAGAAAGGACAAAATCGTAGTGTCTTTATGTTTGGCACGGATTTCTTATACATGGCAAAAAAATATGACTATAAAAGAAAAAGAATGATCAAAATGTAAAACTTTTGCTCTTAAAAGTCACTGTTATACATCATTTCCCCCACCCTCTCCCTCCCATTAGTGCTACGGTGCAAATAACTGACCACATTCCAGGAATCGAGTTGGTAATGATCACCACCTGGTCAGAGTGAAGGCGAAAGAAACAGGTTCAGCCAGGGGTGGGGAACGTCCGGCCTACAGACTATATAAGACCCCAGAAATCATTTGGTTGCCCTGCCAAGGCATTAGGGGTGAATTATTGAAATGTTTGATCAAAGTTAGCAGGCTAATTTTAAAGTTTATAATTCTGTATGGCCCATGAGTGATGTTCTAAGCATCCAAATGGCCCTTGGCAGAAGGAAAGGTTCCCCACCCCTAATCTAGGCTCTCTTGGCGTCCACAGGACCCATCCATGTGTGCCAAGCCCACCCCTAACTGTAGCCCACCCCCTCGCCTCCCTGCCACTGCCTGTCAGGCCCCCGCCTGTTACCTGCCTCACGAGGCTTTCCCTGTCTCACTCAGGTCGCCTGAGGCACAGCTGCTTCATGGCTTCCTCTAGGTCAGTGGTTCTCAACCTTGGCTGCACAATAGAATCACCTGGGAATCCTTTTAAAATCCTGATTTCTGGGCCTCATCTCCGGAAATTCTTTCTTTGTTATGGGGTGGGGCCACAATATTAGTAACAAAAAAACAGAATTTCTGGAGGATGAGGTCCAGAAATCAGGATTTTAAAAAGATTCCCAGGTGATTCTAATGTGCAGCCAAGGCTGAGAACCACTGCTCTAGGTTGTGGACAGCTTCGTCTGCTGAGCAGCAGTGGATGCCGGGTAAACTCTGCTTGGGCAGGAGCCATGGTATCTGCTCCCTCTGGGCTTCCATGATACCAACGTCCCTCCAGAAGGTCTAGGAGAGAGAAGAGCAGGCATGAGAAGGGAACCCAGCCCTGACCTCTAAAGGTTTGCCAACGACCCAGACACCAGGTGACTGTCTTGTCGAGCGGCTTGGGACTCCATTGTGAAGCTCCCTTGGGCACCTGTAGAGGCGGAGAGGCCGATGCTGCAGCCAGCGGAGCCGCAGGGGCCAGGCCCAGCGCAGCTGCTCCGTGAGGAAACGTGGGGCTGAAAAGCGTGGCGGCACCTGCTGCAGAGGAAGCAGGTCTGTTCTAAGACACGGTCAAGAGCAAACGCCAAAGGGTGTAGAATCCACGTATCTTCAAGGAGCCGCCAGTACGAGATGGCTAATCAGGTGTCAGGGCTGATCTCCCTACACTTTTAACTCATCACACGTGTGACTCTGTAAACCCGCCCAGTGGACACCGCCACTGTTACCGCTGCCTTCGAAGTGGCTTTTCTCGCCTCCCGCTGTTTGGCTTCTCAACATCCTGCGCCTCGTCTTCCTGGGGCCTGGAGGTGCCCGAAGGGGAAAGGTGCCGAGTGGCGCCCCCGTCTCTGTCGCTGCCCTTTGCCTAGAATCTTGACCCTCAAGTCCATGCCGCCTTGGGGCGCACCGACTCCGTCAGGCAGCTCACTTCCCATTTCCTGTAGATGCTCGGCTTGTTCTTGGGGGACGTGTGGGTCTCACACAAGCTGTACCGTCATGGGCAGAAGTGGGAGTTTGTGGGGCTTTTTACTGGGTGGGGGATGGCTCATAACTTTGGCATTTGCTCATGGATTATTAATTCAACTATTTATGATCCCATTCGTCTCACTTATGTCCTTTGTGGGTTCTAATTTCCCAGATGTCGGACCTCTCACATGGATCGCGGGGTGAGGAGTGGCCAGTCAGGTCCCCAGGGGGATTGGCACCCAGCAGGGAGCAGCCTGAGTTTCCTTAGACTGAGCGCAACTGTGAGTCCTGCCCACCAGGGGGCGCCGTTTCATGCAGAACCTGGGCTCTCCCTGAACACGTGCAGTCTACCGCCCGCCACTAGGCGGCGCCTGTAGGCTTCCTCTCTGGATGCAAGGGCCAGAGTGACTCCAAATGGCAGTTTCACTTGGATTTGGACTCCTTCCAAACGACGGGCCAGCTCTTCTCTCCTTTATTTTTAATTCTGACCTTAGGATATTATTTCATTGATTTTTAGAGAGAGTGGAGGAGAGAGGAAAGACAGAGAGAAACATCGATGTGAGAGAAACACATCCATTGGTTGCCTCCTGCAGGAGCCCCAACCAGGTCCCGGGCCAGGGAGAAGCCTGCAACCAAGGTGCATGACCTTGACCAGAACTGAACCCAGAACCCTTCGGTCCCGAGGCTGATGCTCTATCTGGCCAAGCCAGCTCTTCTCTTCTTGACAAAACAGGCCTTTCCATAGCCCTGCCCAGCGGACTTAATGGCCGTCTCTTCCGATGTCACACCCACAGAGCAGCAGACGAGAAACTGGGCCACCGGGGGCCCCGGAAGCTTGAGACACAAATGCCGCTGAGCCGGGGAAGTGTGAGCGTGGAGGGCACAGGGCCTGGAGGGGCAGCAGGTGACCAGCCTGGTGGTGTGGAAGGACAGGAGGAGGCCGTGGAGGAGGAGCTGGGAGGGAGGAAGGTGACTCAGAAGTACCTTCTTGGAGAGGAAGGTCAGGGTTTGCATGGACGGCTCCTGTCAGGGGATCATCTGACCGAGACCCGGGGCGGGGTCTTGTACAGATGCGATCGTTTAATTCCTGTTATTTTCTTGTAAAGACAGAATCGCCTCCAGGTGCTGACACTCAGACAAGTTAACGGCCTCTCTCCAGCCGACTCAGTCCACATGAGCCCCAGGTGGAAGGGGGATCCGCACCCCAAATCCTGATGTTGCTGAGCGTCCCCCTGCCCCCTCCCTGCGGCCCCGGGAAGGCATCAGGGCCCCTCAGTGGTGGCTGCAGAGACAGGTTCCACACTGGACCCGGGGAGCCGGGCTCGCTTCCCCCTTAAGCAACACGGAAACGACCTCCCTGCTATCAAGGCCTCTCCTCTCTGTCACTACCATCCAGTGTCGGAGACCAAGGCTGTCAGGACAGAAACAATGTCCAAAGGAGAGTTAGCGGGAGTGATGTTTCCTTAGAAACACCCCATAAACGCACTTCCATGGGCCGCCACAGTTCAAAGCCCGGACCCCATGGGAATCCACATCACCTGGGCTGTGTCCACAGCACACACTGGACCTGGGGTTCACGCCTGCGCGTCCTCCTTTGAAATCCCCCACAAAACCCACCAAATATTAAACACTAAACCATAAAGTGGTCTTCAAATCAACAACGTGATATTGAAGAACAAAGCAGTACAGTCCCCAGTGCGGTGGGAAAAGAGAGTGGCAACACCTGGTTAGAAGTGTCTCCACGCGGATGGAGAACAGGTGGGGCCCCTGCTGAGACATCACCCTGGGGAGTGAGGGCCGAGCATGGGCTGGGGAACTCCTGTAGAAGCAGATTTCTGTGCAAAGGAGGAATGCGGTGGGGGTGGAGGGTCAGGGGGGAGTAGAGGGGGCAGGGATTGAGACTGCAACTCAGGAGCCCTCTCCTCCCAGTTCAGAGGTTGATGCTCAACAGCGGAGCCAGGCCGCCCGGGCTGACCTGTGGGAAGGACAGAGGACACTGAGCCTTACAGGACGATTGAGTTCTGGCAAGAGACGGATGACCAGAGGAAGGAAACACGCTCTGAAGCTCAGGACCCCCTCCCCCGGCTCATAGCCTGGGCCACCCTCTGGAGCTCAGAGCGCAGAGCAAGAAGCCAGAGCATCGCTGGGTGCAGGAGGCTGCGGCAGGCGCTCTGTGGGAGGGGGAGGCGTGTGCAGCAGCTCACACGTGTCCCGGGAGCCTCGGGGCCTGGATCTCGGGGCTCAGGGCACAAGGGCAGGGGCAGAGGCAGTAGCGTGGCGCCTGCAGTTGGTCAGGTGGGGCACGTGGCTGATCTGGGCGCCATCAGGGACCTTTCTGTTTTTGATGCTTCTTCTCAAAGCGAAATGCCTTTGATCAATGCGTCTCCTAATGCGCGGGAGGGGGCTGGTGTCCATGTTCTCTATCCATGGGGGTATCATTTATTGGTCACACAGAGGCCACTGTAGTCATGGCTTCCACCCTCAGGGGCCTAACTGCAAACATGCTTGTACATGATTGTGCGGATGTGAAAAGAATGAGCCATGTCACTCAATTCCATGCGCCCTTAAGAGTATGGATCTAAAATGCCTTGGGATCTATCACTCAACATTATTTCAGTCTGGCCAGCGGTTGAGCATCGACTTATGAACCTTGAGGTCACGGTTCGATTCCTGGACAGAGCACATTCCCGGGTTGCAGGCTCAGTCCCCAGTGGAGGAAGTGCAGGAGGCAGCCGATCAATGATTCTGTCTTATCATGGATGTTTCTATTTCCCTCTCCCTCTCCCTTCCCCTCTGAGATCAATAAAAGTATATTAAAATTACTTGTAATGAGTTGTCGGCCACGGGTAAGAGTCCTTCTTTAATTCCATTCAAAGCAAGGACAGGGAGGCCACTGTCATAGAGTTCCACAAACGTCACTGACGCTGCTCGTTGGTGCGAGAGCTGTACCTGTGCAGTGAATGCCTGCAGGTCTGACATGACCTGTGTGCCTCTGTCATGTAACACGGAACAGGATGTGTGTGATGGGGAGGGGCCCATGGGAACCGGTGTCTCCAGAGGCTCCTAGACGGCACAAGCCCATGGGGACATCACGACCCAGAAGTGATGTCTGAGGCGCCTCCATCCCAGGCACCTGGGGACCAGTTAGAGCCTGAGCGCTGGAGGGGCCCTGGGATCCAAGGGACTCACGTGACCAGCGCCTCCTGCTGAGGACGGGAGTGCAGAGACCCAAGGGCCTTGGGGACATTATCCCTGTCCGCACCCACCCCCTCCTGTTCCCTGACTCCAGTTCCCAAGGTGAAGGGTTAGAAAGTCACAATAAGCCTCGTTTAGATGTGACCATTAAACGGTCAATTAAGTGACTGAAAAGTAACCAGCTGGTGGTGCCGGAGAGAAATCCCAATAAAACCAGAGCCAAATTCCGACGCCCATCAGCCCGGAGGGTAAACCAACACTCCTCCTGGCAGAGCCGGTGAGGTCGCCTGATATTGGCCTTGGGGACGAGGCGGGCTGTTCTGTTCGACTGTCACTCACATTTTTCCATTTTGGTGCTTAATTGTAATGGCTGACGCTGGCTGCCAGGGACGGCGCCGCCCATTTGTCCTGGATGAACCCACTTGTCCTAACGCACATCTGTGCTGTCCCCTTATTTCCAGACGAGGACACTGAGGCAGAGGGCTCAGCGCCTGCTGGGATCCCCCCAGCGGGAAGCTCCAGAGGTGAGCTTGAACCCGGGTCTGGCCCTGACGATGGGCTCTTGCTCGCAACCCACTGAGGGGAACGCCCCACATTTGAAAGAGAGACCCAAACGGCCTCCAGGTTCTCAGCAATGTGTGACGCTGCCGGTTAGGGCTCTGATCAGGGGTGAACCTGCAGAGTGACACCCGAAGAGGGGACTGTAAATGCTCCAATGGTCCCTCAGGGCAAGGTGTGTGCGTGGTGTTCTTAGATCCCTGGTCCTGTCGCTGAGGAAATGTTGGTGATTTCATCCTTAGGGTTTGCCTGCTTCCAGTGTGTGGACGTCAGTGTGTTTTTGTTGCTGCTACAGTTCCTGTCGCCAAGGGGCACTGTTTCTGTTAGGTCCCCGGTGACAGGTTTGCAGGGAGGATTCCTGTCCCTGGGCTGATCCTGAATTCAGCTACAGCATCAACTTTCATCCGTTCTCACTGCGTTTCTCACTAGAGTGTGTTAGATTTCTCTGATGTTTGATCAATTGTCTAGATACTAGTGGTCTGGGGCATGAAATTCCTGCACATTAAAAGGGAATTAATTAAAGGGAATATTTTAATATTGCGATTTGCCCTTTCTCTACAATAGAAGCTTCAGAGGTGAATGAAAATTAATAAAATGTATATGAAAATCTCCCTCCTGTCAGAGTCTGGGGCAGCCTGGGGGACCCAGAGTCTAGTCCCTGCCCACCCGCGCCTGCCTCAAAATTTCATGAGACCCATACCTGGCCAGCCCCACCCTCATCAAGTCCTGCAGGGCGGGTGGCTCAGCCTCAAGTCCCCAGCCTGGCGCTGGTTGCGGGGTGCAGCCTCAGGTGTTCTGTCAAGCCCTGCTGGAGGATGGGGCACAGCCTCAGGGCCGCCATCAAGCCCTGCTGGGCGGGGCATAGGTTCAGGTACCTCGTCAAGCACTGCCAGGTGCGGGGAGCCACCTCAGGTCCCCCGTGAAGTCCTGCTAGGAGGGGGGAGTGTGGCCTCAATACCCCAGCCTGGCCTCAAGTCCCTCGGCCCCAGCACAAAGGGACAAGGGTGTGAGCGCATGACACCCATTTGCATATTACCTCTTTATTATATAGGATTATGACCAACTTATGGATGGCTTTTTATATGCTTCCACCCCGGTGAGAAGGGAATGTTTTCAACAAGTTGAGAGCCTCTGTGTTTGCTAGTCTTTACTTCACAGCAGCTTTTAGTTCACAGAAAACTTGACAGAAGGTATCCACAGCCTGGCCAGGGCCTCTCAGTGGTTGAGCGTCACTCTGTGCGCCGATGGGTTGCCGGATCGATTCCTGGTCAGGTCCCATTCCAGCTGCCGCCTGAATGCCCGTCCAGCCCTTATAGAGGCGCCCACTGGGTGCTTCTCATGGCCCTGGTGGGATTAAAACACAAAGAGAGAGCAGAGAGAGGTCCCACCTCCCCCTTCCTTCCCGACACACACGGAGCCTCCCGGGGTCAGCCCCAGGCCCGGTGCTGCCGGGACCCCGGGGTCTCAGGTGCTGGGCCGGGTGCGGTGAGAGGGCGTGCCGGTCACAGGGAACTGCCCAGCTGTCCTGCCGAGTGGCCGAGCTCCTGTGCGTCCCCTCCCTCGGCGAGGACGCGTTACTACCGCCCCGCACCCCGCCAGCACGTGGCGTCCGTCAGTGAGCTTCTCTAAACAGAGAGAGGAGAAAGGGCTGAGCAGGTGGAGGAACGAGGTGGCATCACTGAGAGGACGGGACTGAGTCAGAAACCCGGATGCAAGCGGCTGAGCCGGAGCGTCAGTGCCATGCACCTCCCTTCCGTCTGACAGGCCCCCCTGCCCGACGCCTGTCAGAATCCTGTCTGTGCTGCGTGGTCTCAAGCCCGCTGGCCGTCACCTGCTTCCCACAGCCTGTCTCCGAGTCGGGCGGCCTCCCTGTGCCCATGGAGCAGCGGCCCACGGTCGGCTCAGGTGGGGACCAGCCCTGTGGGCGCTTCTCCTGTGGAGCCCGATGGCCACAGGGGCCACCTCGGAACCGACAAGAGAAAGCGTCCCCAGGACACGTGGGCTTTGGTGGATCTGAAGGTGTGGGCATGGCTTTCCACAGGCGCTCGAGCAGGAAGGGGGCAGTGGGAGGGTGGGCCTCCTCTTGGCACTGTTTTCTCTGAGGAGGCGGACACCACGGACTGACTCCCTCCACTGCCCTAAGCAGCCCTGGCACAGCGGGCACCATTTTACCCTGAGGCTGCGGCCCAGCCACACTGAGAGCTCGTTCACTCGGGGCCACGCATCTCCCGCAGGGTCACATGCTGGCCCCCTTCTAGTGCCAGGCCCTGGGCTGAGGGAAGAGCAAAGCGGACCCTGTCCGCACTGAAGGAGCTGAATCCCAGGGGCTCCCCTCCAGTGACAGGTTGCGCACTGTGACCCTCCCGCCTCGGGCAGTGCTCAAGGGAGCCGTGCCCCGTGCCAGCAACTCCCGCTCTGACCAAGTGCCCGGGCTGTGGCGCTGATGGATGGCATCAGCCGTCCATGAGGAAGGGTGGCTGGAAGCCAGGCCTTGTGACCTGCCCGTCCCCTGTGGCAGGACCAGTGAGGCTCCCTGGGTACAAATAGCCCTGGGCTCCCAGGCTGCTCAGTCCAGCTCCTCAGCGCTCACGGTTTGCTCAGCTGATCGCTCAGCCAGGAACCATGAAGCTGGCCCTGTCTCTGCTGCTGGTCACGCTGGCCCTTTGCTGCTCTGACGGTGAGTGTCACGTCCACTCAGACACCATCAGCCGGGAAGGGCCCCTCTCCGGTCCAGGTGACTTACATGGGGAGGGGGGACGGTCAGAATCTAACCTTTCCCGCGCCCTGTGGACCTGCCCCCACAGCCCAGCACTCGGGGTGTCCGATCCCGGGGCTCTGGAACTTCCACAGAAACCCCCGCAGGCCAGTGTGGGCGGTCCCGTGGGAGGCCCCACTGCCGCCTGGTGTGTGTCCCAGAAGCAGCAGGACGGAGTCACCTTCTCGTGAGCCAGGGTCCTGCCCCCGCAGCGCTGTGGCCTGGAGCACAGGCTGCATCTCCCAGGCCTCTCCTCCCGCACCCAGCGCCCAGGAGAGCAGCTGGGGCGATGGCGGAGAGGAGGGGTCCGAGGCCGCCCTGGTCTCACCGCCGTCTCCCCAGGGTCCCTTAGGTGCCAGGTGAGCCCAAGGCTCTTGGACTCCTAGGTTCAGACTCAGAGAACGTTCCAGCAGGAGAGGGCTCAGTTCAAGAGGAGCAGTGCCGCCTGCGGCTCAGAGTGGCCAGTGTCCACATGGCTCTGAGACCCAGAGGCCTGAGGGTGGGGATGGAGAATCCAGACCTGGAAGTGGTTCCTGCAGGTCTCAGCACAACCCACTGGGTGGAAAGTCAGCCCAGTCCCTGCGACCCCTCCAGGGGGTTCTGTCCTCAGGGCGGAACCAAACAGCCAGTCCTGGTCTGGCCTCAGCGTCAGGTGTGACACTCACAGACTTCCTCGGTGAAGCCTGAGCCCTCTCCCTCCCATGACATGATCCCAGTGTTAGACTGAGCCTCCAAGGGCATCCTCCATCCCTTAGGAGCCTTCCTCCCTCCTCTCCGCATTTACTGTCCCCCTCTGGGCCCTCTGCCAGGACCTGACCCTCCCCTTCCCTGGAAAGACTGAGGGCTAACAGCTCCCTCCCCCAGAAGCCTGACAAAGGCAGGTGAGGCTCTATTGAGGGGCAAAGCTGCGTCTTTGAAATCCAGGTGCTACAGAAAAAAACTGGACCAGAACCTAACAACGCTCTGAGAGCTTGGAGTTACACTTTATTCACCGCGGCGGGCTCAGGGAAATGAATCCAAATCTAAGCACAGCTACAAGCAGAACTTCCCTTTTTATAGAAGAGCCAGCCCTTTGTGTGTTGCTGGCGGCGGCCTTGAAAACTACACAGTTCTATCCAATTAAAACATGCACCTGGCATGGCATTGGGTGTATCTAGTCTCTGGCTTACAAGGTCAGATAGTAAAGTTTATCTCCCCCACTATTCAAGCAGGCTAGAAAGCAAAGTTACTTTTTCAGAATAAGAGCCCATCCAAAGACTAGCAGAGAATTCCAAACAGTAGTTTTACAGAATAGGGGTTTCCTTCACACAGGGACAGTGACTGGGGCAAAGCAGGGGACTCTTGGGAGGCCTGGGTGTACTTGGTGAAGGGAAGACTGACCAGGGTGGTCACCTGTGCTCCATCCGGGCTCCGCTGCGTGCTCTGTGACCCGGCGCCAGTGAGGACTTGGGGAGATGCATTGTCCTGGGCACAAGTATGGGAGGAGACCATAAGTCCCTGGGGTTCCTGTCTAGATCTGAGGTCAGGGAGCCGTGGGGAACAGTGACTTTCCTACATCCAATGTGTTTCTTTTTCTTCTCCTCCAGCAAATGCCAAAACCTGTCCAGCCCTTCAAAACGAAGCGAGAGCCTTCCTGTTGGACATCAAACCGCTCTTTTATTCCATCCTCAAGACGTTTCCGGCACCTGAACCCGCCTACCATTCCACGATGGCTGTGAAGTATTGCGTAGATCGGATGTCCTTTAGCAACAGACTCAAAATTTACGACGTTATGGTAACTCCCTTCTCCTTGTGCATTGAGGCTGCTGCTCAGCTGCATGGCCAGGCGGGAGGAGGGCGCTGCTCTGGGGGGCACAGGCGGGGGCACCGGTCCCTCTGCTCACCTCTGAGAGAGGGGCCCGGGGCCAAGGGTGGATGGTGACCCGACAACCGCTGGGCCAGCCTCAGGCTGCACGGCCTCTGCAGGCCCCTCCCTGGGCTCCGGGTTCCCCAGGGGTCCTGAGGGGGGACAGCCAGGGCCCAGGCGGTGATGGTGAAGGGCCAGACCCTGCTGCCTCCCTGCCTGGGAGCCTTCTGGAGGGCGAGGTCCCTCACGGGGGCAGGAGGCCCTGTCCCTGGGGAACGCCATGGGGTGGGGGTGCAGGGGGAGGCAGGGAAGGGAGGGAGCTGGCCCCGCCCCATGAGGAGGGAGGCAGGTGGGGCTCTGGCAGCTTTTGCACAGCCAGGCCCAGTCCCTGTCCCCTGGTCCCTCTCCCTCCTCAGCCATCAGGCCAGAGGGCAGGGCCCCACCCAGTCTGTCCTCTGCAGCCACAGGTGGAGCTGACCGCCTCCCTGTCTCTCTGAGGAAATCAGACATTGGGGGGAGGGGTGTGTCTCAGCTCCTCCACCCCTGAACCAGGTCGGGCTTTCAGCACGCGTCCCCACTCGCTGGGCCTCGGTGTGGACATGTCAGTGCACCACCAGGTTGCACGTCGCCCACCCCCCCCTACCGTCCCCATCTCCCCCCCTCCCCACACCTCACCCCCGGGCTGCAGATCTCCGCAGGCAGCTCCTCCCGTGGCCTCTCCCGCCTGGCCACGCCCCCCCCGCCACTCCCCCCCCCCCCAATGTCCACTCTGGAGTGAACAGTCCCGTCCTGGAACCTGGGACTCAGAGAAAGCAAATCCCGGGATCTCGGCCCCCGAACCCCTCCTGCTCCATCAGAAACCCGAGGCCACTCCTGGGTCCCTCGGCGTGTGCGTCCGGCCGTGGCCATGGCTCTTCCCTGATGTGTCAGCTGCTGGGCCTGCACCAGGACCATTGAATGCCCACCTGCACCCTGTCTGCCCGCCGCCCCGCTGGCCTGTGCTGGTTGCAATGCTTCGCGTCTTGGTTGTGAGCACACGCTATGTCGTGGCATCTCCAGGGGAAGCGGGACTGACGGCCCTTTCTCTCTGTGTCTGTTTCAGGAGGCTATCGCGAAAAAGTGCAACAAATAGATTCCACAAACCCCACCTACGAGGACCCCTGCTTTCAAGGATGCCCTGACCTTCCCTGGAAAATGTAGAGGTTTCAACGTCTTGCTTCAATAAATCACTTGCCCTGCACGTCCCGCTTGTCTTGTTTTATCCCAGTCTCTGGCCGTGGGGGGGGGGCATCATGAGGGGCCTTGGGTGGTGACAACAGAGCATCACGCTGACCCGATGGGCAGTGACCTGGCACCTGAGGTGGCGGATCACAGGGGAACGTTGGCTCAGGGCCCGGCCCGCGTCTCTGCACAGGCCTCCCAGGCCCAGGCCCTGCATGAGCCACCCAGGCTCCCGCACCTCCATCCCCGAGGGGCCCGCTCAGCCAGCCACACACCTGAGAGCTCAGACTCCTTTCCAGCGGCTGCTGCCAGGCCCGCCGCGCACTGGGTCAGGGCAGTCTGTCCCAGGGGCCAGGACAGGAGGCTGCGGTCCGTCACCCTCTGCCCAGACCCCAGGGTGCGGAGGCACTGCTGGCTGTGCAAGTCCAGGGGGAAGCTCTTCCTGGCGGCTTCCCGCGGGGAGGCGGATGCAGTCCCTGTCTGGCTGCATGGGCTCCAGGGCCCCTGAGCTGCCATTGCGCCTCCTTCCTAGGAACCTCTGCCTCCTCCTCCCCCACATGTGGGTGGCAGAGAACAGGCCCAGGTGATCCAGGGTGTCGCCCACACTCAGAATCTGTACCTTTATGGCAGCTGCCAAGTCCCCACAGAGAAGAAAGGGAAGTCCAGGGCTTAGGGCATGGAACGTTTGGGGCTTATGGCCCCACTGCAGATCATCTGACTCCTGTCACCTGTGAGCCACCCCGTTTCCCTGCACGGCCCCCCTCCCTCGCACAGCCTGTCCTTTCCATCTGCACAGCCATCGTCATCGTCCTGCCCTCGTCCCTCCCGGCTTGTGCCCAAGGCTCCTACCTGGTCCCCTGGGGTCGGAGCTGCCCTCCCTGCACTGAGCCTGCGCATCCACCCCACAGTGACCTCCCACAGGACGGGGAACCGGCCCGTCTTCTGCACCTGAGAGCCTAGGCCATGGTCCCCATGTTTCCAGGAAGAGAACGTCTCATTAGTCCTCAGCGTCTCCCATGACGAAGGGCACATGCTGCCCACATGACTGAGAGCATAGCCGATGGTGCCATGTTATCAGCGATGCCCCTGCGGCCACAGTGAGTGTGTGTGTGTCACATCGGGAAACACGCACACTCAGTTGCCTCTTTTCTGAAGCACATGATGTGCTCAGTCTACAGCCTGTGCTTGGTGGACACAGGATTCTGAGCTCTTGCCACAGCCTGAGAGACACCGGCTGGGGTCCTGCCGGGAGGGCCAAGGCCCCCGCTGGTGCTGCTCACAGGGTCTGCACAACCCGTCCCTGCGCCCTCTGACCATCTCCCTGCTCGGCCCGGATCTGTGCTCAGCCATCCTTGTCTTTATGCCACTCACACAGGCGGTACGTTGGGTCACACCCCCACACGTGGGTATGTCGGGGTCCCTCTGCCTCCACATTGCTCCCTGCACAGGACCGGGGACCACTTCCTCGGTCAGGCCCATTCCACGTCTCCCCTCCGGAGGCCATCTCTCAGTCTCACCCCTAAAATAAACCTTTGTGCACAGACACACAATTTACAGTCAGCGACACTCACAGAGATGCACATAGTTACACACACACAGACCTACCCCTGAGACACGCGTAGCAAGACTCGTCTGTGTGTGTCCGTGTGCGCCCACACACACACACTCACACAAACAGACATGCCCGCAGGCAGACATATGCATACAGACCAATGTGCACACAGGCAGACATGCATAAAAGTAGACATGCACACAGGCAGACATGCACGTAGGCAGACATGCATACAGGTAGACATGCACAAAGGCATACATTCACACAGGCAGACATGCACACAGACAGACATGCACACAGGCAGACATGCACACAGGCAGACATGCATACAGGTAGACATGCATTCAGGTAGACATACACACAGACAGACATGCACACAGAGAGACATGCACACTGGCAGACATGCACACAGGAAGACATATTCATACATACATACATACATAGACATAGACACACAGATATGCACACACAGAGACATATACAGACAGACATATATATGCATACAGACATACATATACATACAGGCAGATATATACACAGACAGACATATGCATACAGACATACAGATAGACAAGCATACAGTCAGACATATACACACAGATATATATACACAGACAGACATGCATACAGACAGACATATACAAAGACATATTTACACAGACATAGGCATACAGACAGTCATATGCACACAGACATATACAGACAGTCCTATGCACACAGACAGACATATGCATACAGACAGACATATGCACACAGACAGACATATGCACACAGACATATACAGACAGTCCTATGCACACAGACACAGGCACACACACAGGCATAGTGAGCCGTCTGTGCGCACTGTGTCTTTCTGTGATGTGGTAGTCGCATCACAGCGTGGTTGTGAGAACACAGTGACTACATTCACAGTAAGAAGGACAAGTGGTATCACCATTGCTGTGAGTTGTAAACTGCCTCAGAGTTTGCCAGCAGCCAGCAGCCCCTGGGCGGACGGGGTCCGGGAAGGTCACAGTCCTGCCTCCCATTTCCCGGTGACTGGTCTCCAGGAAGGTGAGGGCGGTCACCACCACCGGACATGGGGACAAAACATGTGCTCCCACGGCCCCTGCCACCTGGCTCAGATCCTCTCAGAACCCACCAGGAAGACTCAGAAGCAGGGATGCCCCTGCCCCGTCTAGGACCAAGGTGTGGGGCTCTCTGCGGGGAGAGCCCAGGTGGTCCCCAGGCCTCAGCTCCCTGCCTGCAGGGCGGTCCCCAGTGCCTGGGAGGTGGGGCCTGCTGACCTGGGGGGACAGCAAGGCTGTGCCTGAGGGGGAGCAGCTCCCAGCACAACAGGCACCCCGGGACCCTGCCCTTGGCCCCCCAGGCCTCAGCTCGGCCCCCCAGCTCTGCCCTTGGGCCCTCAGGCCTGTGCTCAGGGCCCCCAGTCCTGCCAGCCTGGCAGCTGCTGGCCCATCCTCATTCACGGGCTCTGCCACTAAGAGACCCAGTCTGCACAGGCCTTTGCTCCTGAGCTGCTGACCGAGGGGGAGGGGGCCACAGGCTGCACGGGCGGGGCTGGGTGGGGGAGGGGAGGTGACTGTTTAATGGGGAGCCGGGTTTGGGCTGACCCTGGAGGGGACAGAGGTGACATAAAGACGGTGCGTGCAGCAAGGCCAGTGAGTGCTGCAACTCATTTCAGGCAACGTGGCTTCCACACTGAACCAAACTCAGGAGAAACGCAATGTCTTTTGTTGAAAGGATTCATTGGTTTCCTTAAGGAATCCATCGGAACTGCGGTTCTCAACCTGTGGGTCGTGACCCTTTGGGGGTCGAACAACCCTTTCACAGGGGTCACCTGAGACCATCAGAAAACACATATATAATTACATATTGTTTTTGTGATTAATCACTATGCTTTCATTATGTCCAATTTGTAGCAATGAAAATACATCCTTCATATCAGATATTTACATGATGATTCATAACAGTAGCAACATGACAGTTATGAAGTAGCAACGAAAATAATATATGGTTGGGGGTCTCCACAACATGAGGAACTGTATGAAAGGGTCACGGCATTAGGAAGGTTGAGAACCACTGCCTTAGCATGTTAAATGACAAGACCTAACACAGGGCAGAGAAGGGAGATGTGAGGTGTATCACTAGCGTGAGATTCTATCAAAGAAATTAAAGGCCTATAGACATTCAAGGGAGACCAGGCCTTATGAGCTTGCATTCTCCAGGAAGAGCAGCTCTGTGAGGAGGTGAGGACTGAGTTGGACCTTGAAGGACAAAGTCCATGAGGATGGCAGACAGGAGAACGTGAGGTCCTCCAGGAGTGAGGACAAGCCAGGCGAAGTCACCACCTTGAAGCTGAGCTCCGAGCTGGAGAACACACGGGCCCCAACCTGTCGGCCTAGGTCTGCACTGAGGCTCCACTCACTGTCCACTGAGTGTGAGACCACCTCACACTCCACCAGCGACAAGGCTTCCAGAGATTTCTCCATCACTGGGTGTCTCAGCCAGGGCTCTGGTGCCACTGGATGTAGAAGAGTTCTCTTCTGTGTGGATGCCCTGAGCACTGTGTACCGTTTAGCAACAACCCGGTCTCACCCATTAGATATCAGTGACACACCACCCACCTGTGGGGACACAAAGACATCTCTGGACCCGGACAAATGTCCTCAGGGGTGGGCGCAAGGAGGAGGAAGATCATCCCCAGGAAAGAGGCATTGGAAAGAAGTATCCTTAGACCGCTCAGAATCCCCTTGCCATGCCCCTAAGGGCCAGGGGTTCCCACACTGGAGGCCCACAGTCTGCAGGAAATTCTGGCATGAGCTGCAGGGAAAATTAGTAACAGAATGAGAAGATAATGGTGTAGAAATCAAATGAGCCCTACAGGCTGTCACAAGTGTGTGGGGATTAAATATTTAACCACACGATTTGTGGAAACATCAACTTATGTAAAGTTCAGGGTTTTCGTGAAGGAGCCAAGGGGAACTGGCTGGAGGCAACACCTGATCCTGAATCGGCTTCCACATCCGGGTCCCTGTCCCCAGGCATTAGATGGATCCGTGTTCCATGGGATCAAGCTAATGTTTACTGATAACGAACAGGAGGACAGAGGTGGCCCAGGGCCTGGATGTCAGAGCTCCAACTTCTTGCTCTCCTGACCTGTCCTACCTATGGTGATGCCACAGTTCTCTCCGGAAACACAAAGAACTCGGTATTAGCACCAGGATGACCAGGATGTCAGGCTGATGCCTGGGATTAGTGTAGGGTTGGAGCCTTGCCTTTATTAGAGTTTCCAATTAAAATGCACATCTCTTTCTAAATGGACCCAATAAGTAAACATGTTATGCAGTCAAAGAATTCTTCCTAGAATTGCAAATCCTGTTCCTTAAGGAAGTTACACATAATTAGACACCTACTGTATCACTGTTGTCACTCAAAAACCTGAAAAGCGCAGGGCATGACCTCCAGGGAATCAACATGGAGGAAAGGGCCTTGGCGTCAGGTCCCCGTCACCAGGTGAAAGGTGCACCCAGAAGCCACAGGGTCTTGGGAAGGGGATCCCTAGAGATTCAAGGCCACCGTCCGAAACAAGAAATGGGCTGTCTGTGCTGTGGCATCGGGAATAAATAAAGAGTTTCCAGCTGAAGGGACTCAGGCAAGGACGGTGGAGGAGACTTCACCTGGAGCCAAGGCCTCGAGCAGAAAACTGTGGGTCCTGCTCAGACATCTGCCTGGAGCCCACACAGGGCAGTTGGGCAAGTCCAGGGCACAGGACGCCTCCTGGGTCATAACGTGAGGGGCCATAAGAGTCACACTAAGGAGACCTGCCTCTGATATCAGCACACCTGGCTCCCTACCGGGCTCTGCCCCCCTTCCCCCCCCACTACCTGGGAGCCCTTGGTCAAGGGACTTGACTTCTGTTGCCCCACTGTGTGCAGCTGGGGAAATGGTAGCCCAGCTCATGGGAGGGAGACCACACATGTCAGGTGCTCAGGAGGGTCCTGGTCTGTGCTGCTGCCCTGGCGTTCCCCCCGTTCAGTGACCTCTTCTCCCGTCAGAAGTGCCCCCGTTTGGACACTGTTTTCTTCATCACTCTGCTCACTGGGCTGCTGCTGTGAAGACAAGAGAAGTGCTCACCAGTGCTCCGCAGGGAGTAATGAGGTGCCATTACTGGCCACTCATGTTTTACTGAACCTGGATGTAAGTAGCACCGGCAGCGGCTGGCTATTGAGAAGGTTAATAGACCAGCGTTATGTAGACTATGTTCAAAGAGAAGATCTGCATAAACTAGATCTCAGTGAAACTCTTTCAAGGAGTCAAAAATATCAGGTAAGAATGGATCAAAATATAGAGCTTAATTTTCAACTTTGACCTTTTCCCTCGTATCTGAACATAATTATCTCTGGATCTCTTAGAGGATGGAGTTGTGCAGCAGAAAGTTCCATGGTCTGTAGTGGTTCTTGTTGGCCACCAGCGTTTAATAGAACAGTCTTCTCAGGTTTATAAATTAACTAGAGGCCCGATGCACAAAATTCGTGCATGGGTTGTGGGGGGGGGGGGGGCGGTCCCTCAGACTGGCCTGCAACGATGCCAGCATCCCTTGCCTCGGACTCTGGCCAGAGGGCTCTTCCCTTCCCTCCCTCCGCCTGGCTGGGGCACAGACGCGGGATATCTGTGGAGGCGGACACCACGAGCCCAGCATTCCTGGCCACGGACTCCAGCCCGAGGCCAATCCCCTCTCCTCCCCCCATGCAACTGGGTGGGATGATTGGCTCAAGTTGCCAGAGCAATGCCGCCAGTATCTCGCCCCGGCCACTTAGGGCACCGCCGTCTTTGTCATGGAGTGATGGCTAATTTACATATTACTCTCTTATTAAATAGGGTTGCTGGCAGCTGACGTGTAGATAGCACCTACTCTGTGGAGTTACAGGCTGTACCTAATTCAGGCCTCACAACAAGTCTAGATCTCTTCCCACTGTACAAAGAGGCCCCCTGTGACACCCCACAGCTGTCTTGGCTATAGCCATGGGAGGTGCCTGCTCTAGGCCTAGACAACAAGATCAACAAACATCTCACTGCCATCAAGGAACAGAGCCTGTCCTGAATTTCGTTCTGGGAAAGTACCGCCCCAACCAACTTCTAGATATTGGCATGACCTTAAGGAAGAAGAGGTTCACCTCCAAGAGCATCCTGGAGGCTAGTGTCTCAACAGCCCTGGAACTGAGGGCCAGAGCCAGATTTACAGAATCAGTGAGAAGTAAAGTAGAAAGTTTCTTGTGTCCAAATACTGTAGAGCTAATTTCTTTAACTAACTTACAATGAATGAAAAATTCAAAGATCTTATACACTAAAGATCCTTATTTAGATTTTATTTTCAGTGAATCACTGAGAATAACAATAGCTCTCACTGAATGTTATTACTTTTATTAAGTATGACAAGTCCTCAAATAGAGAATATTAGTGTGAGTGTATCTTAGGTCTTGGTTGAGCCTGAGCACCGGTCAGATATAATTCTAACCGCACATTTATGTCCCACCTCTGACTGAGGAGCTCACCTCTACAGCAGTGTCCGTCATAGCAGATGCCCCGGAGATGTCACTCCAACACTGAAACCAAAGTTTACTTCAAAGGTCTAGTTTCTGAACTTAATTTGGGGACCCGAGTCAAAGGACCTTTGGGAGCTGAAACCATCAGGCCAGCAATACAAGCATTCACACCTTTGGCTTGATCCATTTCTGCTCGTGAACACTTCTTTTAAATGAGTCTCTTGGGAGCCGAGTTATAGCTCTATGATGCACCTGAGAATGGTCATCGTGGGCTCTGGGGAAAACATGGAAGTAGAGAAACACAGCCTTTATTGTACATGACATGGGGTTGCTTTCGCTCTGAGGGCCCAATGTCCAGCAGACAACAGGGCCGGTCCCTAACCACGGGGACAGCAGCAGAGTCCTCACTGAGTCCTGTTCAAGGAGAAAGTCTCCCATTGCATCATGATGTCATTCCGGTGCCTTTGGAATGATGGCCAACAATGGTCAACTGGGAGAAGGTGAGCACGTAAGAACACAACCTTCTTTATCCCTAGCTTCTTCCTAAACCAATATTGTGCTTGGAAACGTAGGATGCAGCTGAATGATGGGAAGAAATGGGTCCGAAATCATCCACACAGAGGACAGTGCATTCACGGGTCATTAACTATTGGCTCATCTCTCAGGCTCTCTCATCCATTTCTTTTCTTTACTCTAAGCCACGTGGGCTGTCTTGTTCCTTCATACAGTCACTGCTTAAACTGATGTGTGTTTTCATCTTATGAGGTGGCCTGTCCCTGTCTGACACCGAGAGGCACACTCCCCATGCTTCCCTTCCCTTGCCGAGTGCCATCTGCACTCAGGGCCTCTGTACGTGCTGTTGCCTCTCCTAGAACAGGCTTCCCCAGAAGGTCCCTTGGATTCACTGTTCACTGATGCAGGAAAAGTCACACAACCTAAGGAGTCCTGGTGGGACCGCCTGCTGGACCTCCTCACAGGATGCTGCCCTATTGGATTTCTGTTGTTCATGACACAATCACTTTCCCTTTACTTCATATTCAAATGCAGGCTTGTTTGTGGCCTTCCAGTTAGAGGTAAGCTGCACAGGTGCAAGGTTCTGCTTTAACTTGTTCCTGTGGCTGAATCTGTGACATGAAGCACAGGGCCCAGTCTTAGGAGAATCCTGGTTGATATGAACATGAATGGATACAGGGATAAATGAATGGATGAATGGATGAATGGATGAGTGGATGGATGGATGGATGTATGTTTGGATGGATGTTTGGGAGGATGGATGGGTGGATGAAAGGATGTGTGTATTTATTTATGCATGTATGTATGAATGGATGGATGCATGAATGTGTAGATGAAACATCGGCATTAGTCATGATTACCCTTTCTAAGCCCTGTGCCAGGCTTCTACATGGAGTGTCTGGAATTCTTACAAAAGCAGCCTTGGTGTCATTTATGCTCATGTAGAAACGAAGGAAAGGAAGCTCAGGACAACCAGCACTATCTTAGCCCAGGACACTTCAAGGGTAGCGGTGGCATCCAAGATGCAAGTCCACATCTGCACGCGCCCAGATATCATTGCGAAATCCAGCACTGCCTCCCTTAAGCATCAGTAATTCTACTTCTCCCATCATCTACTGAACCAGTGGAAGGAAAACCCTAATGCTAACAAAACTGAACAAAATGTAACTCTACATTTATAACTAAATTTATAAAATTGGCTTAACTAATGAAATAGTCTTTACACAAACAACATTCAACCAAGGCGAGAAGCTATTGCCATTGCCCAACAGAGACAGCTGACTCAGTCTATGGGCGAGGAAAGCCTGCCCTCCACAGGCGCTGGGTGGTATGGCCCCCAGCCCAGGTGACTGGTGGAGGAGGAGGCACAGAAAGAGGATGTGAAGATCTCTGTACTTGGCAGAAGCAGAAGAGAAAGAGAGGAGTAAGGGGGGTGGAGGGAGAAGGGGAGGGGAGGAGGCACGTGGAGGGAGAGGATGAGCTGGAGGAGGAGGAAGAGGTAATGAGGACCACAATAATAAAAACACAAGAATGACAGTACAGACTCACAGTGCTGTAATTTACCTTCTTATTTCGCAAGCACTTCGGCATGAATTTCATCTAATGTCATTACCATGATGGCAGTTCTGAAAATTCTCAGATTTTTTTAAAGCTCTGTTTCCTTGGCTTCTACAAACAGACCACGGGCGGGCTGGGTTCTAGATGATTCTCCTGTCTTTTCTGGGCCCAATGCCAGGTTCATCCCGTGACTCATTCCATCATCTGTGGGAGGGATAAGTGGCCGCCAGGAGAATAAAAGGAGGAGTCTGGGCTCTCACCTCCAAAGTGAGACCTTCCTCCCTGCCACGTCCAGTGACCAGCCAACAGCAGCGCCTGAGCCATGAAGCTGGTGGTGGTCCTCATGCTGAGCGCCCTCCCCCTTTCCTGCTATGCCGGTGAGTACTGCCAGCACCAGGCTTGGGGGGAGGTTGGTGTCAGGGCCCCTGTGGCGGACCTCCTGCTCCCCAAGCCCCAGGCCAGAGCCCCTCCTTTCTCTGGTGTCTTCATTCCTCATGGCTCCCTCGTGTTTGGCTCTCTGGGCTGTGGATGCCAGGGAGCTGGGGGCGTTGTGTGCTGGAGGGGGGACAAGGAGTCAGGTGTCTTGCTGCTCAGAGAAAATCCAAGACCCTGAGTTTGCTCTCCCAGAATTGAGGACTCGGACCATTGCCCATAATCTCTCTGAATGTCTGTCTCTACTGGGAGGTAAGAAGATGACAATCGTCATGGTTACGCCCAGCAAGGAGTTGGTCCTCTGGAACTGAGCCTGGCTTTTTGTGTGCTTCCTTCCCAGGTTCTGGCTGCCAAAGGTTGGAGGAGATGATCGATAACACCATTGATCCTTTGGTGACGGAGGATCAATACATCGAAAGTCTTGAAGAGTTCATACCGGGTGATACCACGAAACAGCTTCTCAGGGAATTTAAGCAGTGCTTTCTCGACCAGAGTAACAGAACTCTGAGCAATATCCAAGTGATGATGGTAATGTCGGTTTCTTCCTACCTGCCCTTGAATCACTGGCCAGGGACACGCGAGCCCTCAGTTTGGTACTAACTTCTGAAAAGCTAGTGTTCATCATGTTTCATGTAACCTCAGTTTACGTGGGTGCTGACTTCCAGAAAGCCATGCCAGGGGCCGGGGCTGGTTTGCCTGCTCACGTGGTGGAGTCTTGAGAGAGTGACACAGGAGAAAGGCCAGGAGGGAGGAGAGTGCGTGGGCAAAGGCTTGCCTACCCCTCAGCCCCAAACATCTGATTCTCAAGAGGACCCTCACATTGACGAGTGATCAACACAAATAGGACAGCGTTTTAAAGAATTTCCTAAAGAGAGCAGACAGCTACATGTCAGGCAGATCCCGCCTCTCAGGAACGCGATTCCCAGTGCCCTTTGGAGCATCCACATTTGCTAGAAGAAGTGGTTGAACGTCCTGGGCATGAAGGAAGGCCCATGAGTGACAAGGTGACTCCTTGGCTATGAACCCGCCATGGCTGGTGGAACTGTAGAAAACAAAGTTCAGTATAAGCAAGGAGACCTTCTTTCTATTTGGAACAGACATGGTTCAGACTTTCCTGGTATTCATTCCCGACCCAAACGGCCCATTGCAAACATCCAGGCAGCAACAGAGAAATATTGCCCCAGCAGAGACATGAACATCTGCATAACTAGGAGCTTTCTGACACAGGTGTCTGACAAGCTGGGGATCTGCAGGAACCATGATAAAAATAAGCGCGTCAGGAAAGGACACACGTTGTGACCTGTGCAGGGCCAGTCTCTGAGGAACAGGCAGAGCGTGGCTTCCAGCGGAGGGTGGGGGAGGGGGAGACGGTCAGGGCCCGGGGCTGCACTTGAGCGACAGGAGGAGGCCCTGGAGGTTGGGACCTTAACACGACTAACCTGTCCATTGAAAAGGGTGACAGGGTCCTATTTACGGGACAGGCATTGACCATAATCACACCTGAAGCCATGAGCAGCCCCTTCATGGCAGGTGACGGCCTTTCTCTTTGCAAACGGAGGTTGGACAAACCCCTGGAGGGCGCGGCCCCCAGATGCACACGGGCTCCTGCTGGGCTGAGACACGGAGAAGGGGCAGCACAGCGGGTGCGGGGAGGCCTCTTTCACAGCAGAGGAAACGCGCAGGGAAGGGCTCCCAGGGCCCCGGCGGGACCGGGTCTGGAAGCCGCGCCCTTGGCATCAGGACGGGCCTCCTGAGGGACAGACAAGGAGAGAATTCTGGCTGAACCCCGCCCGCTTCTCTCCGTGGGTGCGGGCACAGCCGGGAAACAAGGAGAGGCCACGTCTGTGCTCCAGGACGGCCTCTGTGGGAGAGGGGGTGTGAGTGCTTCTCTGTCTGTTTCCAGGACAAAATATTCAACAGCAGGCAGTGTGCCTCCTACTGACCCACATGACCTTCCCTCTGACGACAGAATGGCCCGACAGCGACTCTCATGGCAGAACCCACAGCTTAGCTCCCCTCTGTGCCTTTTGGTCCTGAAACTGCAAGACAATTGTTGAAACCTCCCCCACATGCTCATTCCAATAAAGCGCCTGCAGCACCAAGGCTCTCTGGTTACTGACCGAATGGGGACTCAGGAGACGCCCCTCACCCTGCGCTGCTCACAGCGGGGACAGGGGCGTTCTGTACAGAACTCGTGGATGAGATGCGGGATCTGCAGGGCGCTCTGCCCCTGAGCATCGAAGCCCAACAGGACCCTGTCCCTGGGATGGTGTCCTTCCCCCCTCTCCCCCCGCCCTCATCCCCAGGACCCTCTGGGCCGAGTACCGCCGTTTAGGCTCCAGGACCAACCATGTCCTCACGGCCACAATGCACCCTGTCCCCAGGGCCGGCTCCCCTCTGGTGCTCTCTGTCCCTGACCCGAGGTGCGGGGAGGGAGCAGAGCAGTGAGAGAGGGGACTCGGGCAGTGCAGGATCGCATCCTGGCTTGAACGCCCTCCCGCTTCTCCAGAACATCCCTCGTGCCCTGATACCACTAGGCCCAGGCAAAGGTCCCTTTCTCCACACCCACAATTTATAGCTTATCCAACACACACACACACACACACACACACGTGCGTGCTCACACAGCAAAACACACACGCACATGTGCACACACACAGCACACACACAAAACACACACGCATATACATGCACACACACTCACATGCACACAGTTCTTTAGTGTGAACTCCTGGGCCATGCAGTCCTGGGGCTCAGAGGCCTTCGGGAAGTATCCTTTGCTCCTGCTTGACCCTGGCCATTTGCAGAGGCGTCTGTCCCTTCGCAGTTGGTGTGGACATTGTGAGGGAGCCCTGAAGGCCCTGAGTTTGAAAGTCGCTGGGTTGAAGGCAAATGGAACCTCAGATGAAAACTCTATATTTTTTACACGTCTAAGCGTGATAAACACAGAGTTCAGAGTGGATACAGACTGTACATATTGTGCCAGTGCGCTCAGGCTGCCTAAGGAGGTGCATAGACCAGGTGGCTGAAGCAAACATTTATTGAGACTGGGAACTACAAGGTCAAGGTGCTGGCAGAGTCAGTGTCTGTGGGGTCCTTACACCCATCCTCCCACTGTTGGACACGCCACAGATCGACCACTCACACCCCGATCAGGGGCAGGACAGGCCCATAAACCTCCCGCGTTCCCTTCCCCCGCGAGGATGAACCTGTGCATGAATTGGTGGCCGGGCCTCTAGGAAAAGTATGAGCAGAAGAAGGGGAATAACAAAGGTAAAGCAGAAGTCAATGACACTGGAAAAAAGTCATAGAAAACATTTAACCCAAAGCTGGTTCTCTGAGAAGCTCAAAAACCATTCACACACCTGTCTAGACTGAACAGGATAGAGAGAAAGAAGTGAGCAATGCCAAGAATGATGGAGGTAAAACCACTACAGACTTTACAAATATTAGGAACAACTATGGCAATGAATTTTATTGTAGAAGAAATGAGCACAGATTCCTTGGAAGATACAAAATATTAGAGTTCACTCAGGAAGAAAGAAAAAACCTAAATGGCCCTATTTATGAAATTGACTTGTACTTTAAAATCTCACAAAGAATACTAGGCTAAATCATTTTAGTGGTAAATGTTACCATTTATTCAAGAAAGAAATAATACCAATTCTACACTACCACTCCCGGGAAATTGAAGAGAAAAGAATACTTTCCCACTCCATCCATGAGGCCAACCAGTATTGTTGGGATCCCTAAACCAGACAAAGATATTGTAAAAAAAAACCAGACAATTATTCTTCATGAACATCAACATAACAATTTTAAACAAGTTGCTAGCAAGGCAAAATCATTAAAAGGGATAATACATGTTAATCAAATACGTTTATCTCAGTAAGATAGATTGAACATTTGAAAGTCAACTAATACAATTTACCATATCAATACATGAGGAAAACTACGTGATTAATAGATGCTAAAGATGGCTTTGACAATTCAGTAATTTATGATAAAAGTTCTAGGCAATTATAATTAGAGGGAGTTTCCTTGGTTTGATAAAACTCATTAAAAAAAACCCCAAAAAAACCTCTACCAAACATCATGGTACATTCTTCCCAACAAGCTGAGTGCAAGGATGTCTAGTGCCATTGCTTCTGAACATTTTTTTAAAAATATTATTTATTGATTTTTTACAGAGAGGAAGGGGAAGGAATAGAGAGTCAGAAACATCGATGAGAGAAAAACATCGATCAGCTGTCTCCTGCACACCCCCTACTGGGGATGTATCCACAACCAAGGTACATGTCCTTGACCGGAGTTGAACCCAGACCCTTCAGTCCACAGGCTGACACTCTATCCACTGAGCCAAACCAGCTAGGGCTGCTTCTGAACATTTTGTAGGTAGCCAGTGCAGTAGAGCAAAAAGGAAAAGGCACCATAAATGAAGAATCGCTTCTTGGCCTTTTGGCTAAGATCAAGTGTAAAACTATTTTCAGAGATGACTTGTAGAAAATCTGAGAGTGTCTACTAGAGGGTTAAGTGAGTTTAGCATGGTTGCAGGATATAAGATAAATATACAAAAATTAATGATCCTATATAATAAAAGGCCATAGGCATCATGACTGCAACAACCAGAGACCAGACCATCATAGCCCGTCATGGGCTGGTCCCACCCCCAATCAAGCAGTTAGGGGCAATGAGGCAGGCAGGCAGAGTGGTTAGGGGTGATCAGGTAGGTAGTCCAGCAGTTAGCGGTGATCAGGGAGGCAAGCAAGTTGTTGGGGGCGATCAGGTAGGCAGACCAGCGGTTAGGTGCGATGAGGCAGGCAGGCAGAATGGTTAGGGGTGATCAGGTAGGCATGCCAGTGCTTAGGGGCGATGAGGCAGACAGGCTGAGTGGTTAGTTGTGATCAGGTAGGCAGACAAGCCCTCGCAGGGCTGGCCTCACCCCCCAGCAAAGAAAGAGGGAGGCCCAGGCCAGCCAAGCCATCCCACCCCAGCCTGTTACCTGCAGAGGGAGGCCACAGGTGGCAGATGAGAGGAGGCCGTGCTGCACAGATGGCAAGCACTGGCAGTGGTTGGGGTGGAGCCAGCTGCCTGCAGCCGGGGGAAGGGAAGCCCCAATAGGCCCTGATCTCAGGCCAGGCCTAGGGACCCTACCCGAGGGCCCCGGAGAGTGAGAGGGTGCAGGCCATGCTGAGGAACCCCCGAGTGCACGAATTTTCAGGCACTGGGACTCGAGTATTCTATATTCTTGAACAATCAGAAATAAAAATTAAGGAAGTGCAATGTACAATAATGTCTAAAATTATCAACATCTTAGGAATGCACTTAATAAAAGACATCAAATACCTGAACAGTAAAACTTATGAAATATAGCTGAGCAATTCATGAAGACCTGCATGGGTACACACAGTGTTCATGGATAGGAAACAATATTCTTAACATGTCAGTTTCTCCAAATTGGTTAATGGATTTAGTGCAATGCAATCTCAACCAAAGTCCAAATAGGCTTGTTTTATTTTGGGAAGTTTATGAAAAATCTGGTTTCCAAATTTATATTTAACTGCAAAGGACCTACAATAGCCAAAACAATTTTGAAAAATAACAAATTTGGAGGGGCAGTACTACATAACCAACATGTATCACAAAGCTACAGTAGTCAGGACAGTATGGCATTGATGAAAAGATGAACACATAGATGTAAGGAACCGTAGAGTCCAGAAACAGAACTATGTCTATATGGTCACTTGGCTTTTCACAAAGGTGGGTAAGCTCCAGTGCGGGAAGGACACGTTTCAACACATTGTTTTGGAACAACTGGACATATTAAAACACCTCCAGCCCATGATGTACCATATGACTAAATATAAAATCTAAAAACATAAACCTCCTAGAAGAAAACAGGACAGAATCATAGTGTCTTTATGTTTGGCACGGATTTCTTACACGTGGCAAAAAAGTAGGAACTATAGAAGAAAAAGAATGACCAAATGTAAAACTTTTTGTTCTTTAAAAGTCACTGTTATACATCATTTCCCCCACCCTCTCCCTCCTCATTAGTGCTATGGTGCAAATAACCGACCACATTCCAGGAATCAAGTTGGTAATGATCATCACCTGGTCAGAGAGAAGGTGAAAGAAACAGGTTCAGCCGGGGAGGGGGGCAGGGGGGTGGGGAATGTCCGGACCCCACGCTGTATAAGGCCCAAGAAATCATTTGGTCGCATTGCCAAGGCATTAGAGGCAAGTTCATGAAATGTTTGATCAAAGTTAGCAGGTTAATTTTAAAGTTGATAATTTTGTATGGCCCACGAGTGATGTTCTAAGCATCCAAATGGCCCTTGGCAGAAGGAAAGGTTCCCCACCCCTAATCTAGGCTCTCTGTGTCCAAGGACCCATCCGGATGTGCCAAGCCCACCCCTAACTGTAGCCCATCCCCTCGCCTCCCTGCCACTGCCTGCCAGGCCCCCGCCTGTTACCTGCCTCACGAGGCTTTCCCTGTCTCACTCAGGTCGCCTGAGGCACAGCTGCTTCCTGTCCGTCTGGGTTGTGGGCAGCTTCGTCTGCTGAGCAGCAGTGGATGCCGGGTAAACTCTGTTTGGGCAGGAGCCACGGTATCTGCTCCCTCTGGGCTTCCATGATGCCAATGTCCCTCCAGAAGGTCTAGGAGAGAGAAGAGCAGGTATGAGAAGGGAACCCAGCCCTGACCTCTAAAGGTTTGCCAACGACCCAGACACCAGGTGACTGTCTTGTCTGAGCGGCTTGGGACTCCATTGTGAAGCTCCCTTGGGCACCTGTAGAGGCGGAGAGGCCGATGCTGCAGCCAGCGGAGCCGCAGGGGCCAGGCCCAGCGCAGCTGCTCCGTGAGGAAACGTGGGGCTGAAAAGCCTGGCGGCACCTGCTGCAGAGGAAGCAGCTCTGTTCTAAGACACGGTCAAGAGCAAACGCCAAAGGGTGTAGAATCCACGGATCTTCAAGGAGCCGCCAGTACGAGATGGCTAATCAGGTGTCAGGGCTGATCTCCCTACACTTTTAACTCATCACACGTGTGACTGTAAACCCGCTCAGTGGACACCACCACTGTTACCGCTGCCTTCGAAGTGGCTTTTCTCGCCTCCCGCTGTTTGGCTTCTCAACACCCTGCGCCTCATCTTCCTGGGGCCTGGAGGTGCCCGAAGGGGAAAGGTGCCGAGTGGCGCCCCCGCCTCTGTCGCTGCCCTTTGCCTAGAATCTTGACCCTCAAGTCCATGCCGCCTTGGGGCGCACCGACTCCGTCAGGCAGCTCACTTCCCATTTCCTGTAGATGCTCTGCTTGTTCTTGGGGGACGTGTGGGTCTCACACAAGCTGTACGGTCATTGGCAGAAGTGGGAGTTGGTGGGTCTTCTCTATGGGTGGGGGATGGCTCATAACTTTGGCATTTGCTCATGGATTATTTTTTTTTAAATATATTTTATTGATTTTCTACAGAGAGAAAGGGAGAGGGACAGAGAGTTAGAAACATCGATGAGAGAGAAACACCGATCAGCTGCCTCCTGCACACGCTGCACTGGGGATGTGCCCGCAGCCAAGGTACATGCCCTTGACCGGAATCGAACCTGGGACCCTTGAGTTCGCAGGCCGACGCTCTATCCACTGAGCCAAACCGGTTAGGGCTGCTCATGGATTATTAATTCAACTATTTATGATCCCATTAGTCTCACTTATGTCCTTTGTGGATTCTAATTTCCCAGATGTCGGACCTCTCACATGGATTGCGGGGTGAGGAGTGGCAGTCAGGTCCCCAGGGGGATTGGCACCCAGCAGGGAGCAGCCTGAGTTTCCTTAGACTGAGCGCAACTGTGAGTCCTGCCCACCAGGGGGCGCCGTTTCATGCAGAACCTGGGCTCTCCCTGAACACGTGCAGTCTACCGCCCGCCACTAGGCGGCGCCTGGAGGCTTCCTCTCTGGATGCAATGGCCAGAGTGACTCCAAATGGCAGTTTCACTTGGATTTGGACTCCTTCCAAACGATGGGCCAGCTCTTCTCTCCTTTATTTTTAATTCTCACCCGAGGATATTATTTCATTGATTTTTAGAGAGAGTGGAGGAGAGAGGAAAGACAGAGAGAAACATCGATGTGAGAGAAACACATCCATTGGTTGCCTCCTGCAGGAGCCCCAACCAGGTCCCGGGCCAGGGAGAAGCCTGCAACCAAGGTGCATGACCTTGACCAGAATTGAACCCAGGATCCTTTGGTCCCGAGGCTGATGCTCTATCCACTGAGCCAGTCTGGCCAAGCCAGCTCTTCTCTTCTTGACAAAACAGGCCTTTCCATAGCCCTGCCTAGCAGACTTAATGGCTGTCTCTTCCGATGTCACACCCACAGAGCAGCAGAGGAGAAACTGAGGCCGCCAGGAGCCCCGGGAGCTTGAGACACAAATGCCGCTGAGCCGGGGAAGTGTGAGCCTGGAGGGCACAGGCCTGGAGGGGCAGCAGGTGGCCAGCCTGGTGGTGTGGAAGGACAGGAGGAGGCCATGGAGGAGGAGCCGGGAGGGAGGAAGGTGACTCAGAAGTGCCTTCTTGGAGAGGAAGGTCAGGGTCTGCATGGAAGGCTCCTGTCAGGGGATCATCTGACCAAGACCCGGGGCTGAGTCTTATACAGATGCGATCGTTTAATTCCTGTTATTTTCTTGTAAAGACAGAATCGCCTCCAGGTGCTGACACTCAGACAAGTTAACGGCCTCTCTGTAGCTGACTCAGTCCACATGAGCCCCAGGTGGAAGGGGGACCCGCACCTCAAATCCTGATGTTGCTGGGCGTTCCCCTGCCCCCTCCCTGTGGCCCCGGGAAGGCATCAGGGCCCCACAGTGGTGGCTACAGAGACAGGTTTCACGCTGGACCCGGGGAGCCGGGCTCACTTCCCCCTTAAGCGACATGCAAACATCTCCCTGCTACCAAGGCCCCTTCTCTCTGCCACTACCATCCAGTGTCGGAGACCAAGGCTGTCAGGACAGAAACAATGTCCAAAGGAGAGTTAGCGGGAGTGATGTTTCCTTAGAAACACCCCATAAACGCACTTCCATCGGCCGCCACAGGTCAAAGCCCCCGACCCCCATGGGAATCCACATCACCTGGGCTGTGTCCACAGCACACACTGGACCTGGGCTTCATGCCTGCTCGTCCTCCTTTGAAATCCCCCCACTAAACCCACCAAATATTAAACACTAAACCACCAATTTGTCTTCAAATCCACAATGTGATATTGAAGAACAAAGCAGTACAGTCCCCAGTGCGGTGGGAAAAGAGAGTGGCAACACCTGGTTAGAAGTGTGTCCACAAGGATGGAGAGTAGGTGGGGCCCCTGCTGAGACATCACCCTGGGGAGTGAGGGCTGAGCATGGGCTGGGGGAACTCCTGTACAGCGAGCAGATTTCTGTGCAAAGGAGGAATGCAGCGGGGATGGGGGGCTGAGGGGAGTAGAGGGGGCAGGGATTGAGACTGCAACTCAGGAGCCCTCTCCTCCCAGTTCAGAGGTTGATGCTCAACAGCGGAGCCAGGCCGCCCGGGCTGACCTGTGGGAAGGACAGAGGACACTGAGCCCCACAGAGGGATTGAGTTCTGGCAAGAGACGGACGACCAGAGGAAGGAATCACGCTCTGAAGCTCAGACCCCCCACCCCTGGCCCACAGTGTGGGCCCCCCTCTGGAGCTCAGAGCGCAGAGCAAGAAGCCAGAGCATCGCTGGGTGCAGGAGGCTGCGGCAGGCGCTCTGTGGGAGGGGGAGGCGTGTACAGCAGCTCACACGTGTCCCAGGAGCCTCGGGGCCTGGACCTCGGGGCTCAGGGCACAGGGGCAGGGGCAGAGGCAGTAGCGTGGTGCGTGCAGTTGGTCAGGTGGGGCACGTGGCTGATCTGGGCGCCATCAGGGACCTTTCTGTTTTTGATGCTTCTTCTCAAAGCGAAATGCTGTTGATCAATGCGTCTCCTAATGCGCTGGAGGGGGCTGGTGTCCATGTTCTCTATCCATGGGAGTATCATTTATTGGTCCCACAGAGGCCACTGTAGTCATGGCTTCCATCCTCAGGGGCCTAACTGCAAACCTGCCTGTCACATGATTGTGCGGATGCGAAAAGCATGAGCCTTGTCACTCAATTCCATGCACTGTTAAGAGTATGGAACTACCAAGAGCCAGTGTACCCAGTGGTCAGAGTGGGATCATCCAATTATAACTCCGCAGATCCATAAGGGACACACTCAGGGGGCAGACTCAGTGAGCACCAAAGCCCCAGTGAAGCAAGTCTTGCCCCAGAGGGGTGTCTTCAGCACAGAAGTTCTCCCACTGTAGACACAGCTGATTCTCACAGCCAATTGGCCTGAGGTCAAATCCTCCCTGTGTTACCTACAACAATCAAGGCTTAACTACAACAAGACTGTGCACAAAGCCCACAAGGGGGTGCACCAAGAGTGTCCACCCCAGGTAATCGGGGAGGCTGAGCCACCGGGCCCTAGAGGACACCTAGCACAGAAAACCACTTTATCAACACAGGGAAGCATAAAAAATGCCGAGACAAAGAAACAGGACACAAATGACAGGAGGAAAGCAAGCTATTGGATATAGAGTTCAAAACCACACTTCTAAGGTTTTTCAAGAACTTTCTAGAAGCTGCCAATAAATGTAGTGAGATCCTCAAGAAATCTAGCGAGACCCTTGATGTCGTTATAAAGGACCAATTAGAAATTAAGCATACACTGACTGAAATAAAGAATATTATACAGACACCCAACAGCAGACCAGAGGATCGCAAGAATCAAGTCAAAGATTTGAAATGCGAAGAAGCAAAAAACACCCAACCGGAAAAGCAAAATGAAAAAAGAATCCAAAAATACGAAGATAGTGTAAGGAGCCTCTGGGACAGCTTCAAGCGTACCAACATCCGAATTATAGGGGTGCCAGAAGAAGAGAGAGAGCAAGATATTGAAAACCTATTTGAAGAAATAATGACAGGAAACTTCCCTTACATGGTGAAAGAAATAGACTTACAAGTCCAGGAAGCACAGAGAACCCCAAACAAAAGGAATCCAAAGAGGGCCACACCAAGACACATCATCATTAAAATGCCAAGAGCAAAAGACAAAGAGAGAATCTTAAAAGCAGCAAGAGAAAGAAACTCAGTTACCTACAAGGGGATACCCATACGACTGTCAGCTGATTTCTCAACAGAAACTTTGCAGGCCAGAAGGGAGTGGCAAGAAATATTCAAAGTGATGAATACCAAGAACCTACAACCAAGATTACTTTATCCAGCAAAGCTATCATTCAGAATTGAAGGTCAGATAAAGAGCTTCACAGATAAGGAAAAGCTAAAGGAGTTCATCACTGCCAAACCAGTATTATATGAAATGCTGAAAGGTATCCTTTAAGAAGAGGAAGAAGAAGAAAAAGGTAAAGATACAAATTATGAACAACAAACATGCATCTATCAACAAGTGAATCTAAGAATCAAGTGAATAAATAATCTGGTGATTATAATAGAATCAGGGACATAGAAAGAAAATGGACTGACTATTTTTTGGGGGAAAGGAGTGTGGGAGATGCGGGAAGAGACTGGACAAAAATCGTGCACCTATGGATGAGGACAGTGGGTGGGGAGTGAGGGTGGAGGGAGGCGTGGGAACTGGGAGGAGGGGAGTTATGGGGGAAAAAAAGAGGAACCAATGTAATAATCTGAACAATAAAGATTTAATTAAAAAAAGAGTATGGATTAAAATGCCTTGGGATCTATCACTCAACATTATTTTAGTCTAGCCAGCGGTTGAGCATTGACTTATGAACCCCGAGGACACGGTTTGATTCCCGGTCAGGGCACAGACCTAGGTTTCAGGCTCAATACGCAGTGGGGCAGCCGATCAATGATTCTGTCTTATCGTGTTTGTTTCTATTTCTCTCTCCCTCTCCCTTCCTCTCTGAGATCAATAAAAGTATATTAAAATTACTTTGAATGAGTTGTCAGCCACGGCTAAGAGTCCTTCTTTAATTCCATTCAAAGCAAGGACAGGGAGGCCACCGTCATAGAGTTCCACAAACGTCACTGATGCTGCTCGTGGCACGAGAGCTGTACCTGTGGAGTGAATGCCTGCAGGTCTGACATGACCTGTGTGCCTCTGTCATGTAACACGGAACAGGATGTATGTGATGGGGAGGGGCCCATGGGAACCGGTGTCTCCAGAGGCTCCTAGACGGCACAAGCCCATGGGGACATCACGACCCAGAAGTGATGTCTGAGGCGCCTCCATCCCCAGGCACCTGGGGACCAGTTAGAGCCTGAGCGCTGGAGGGGCCCTGGGATCCAAGGGACTCACGTGACCAGTGCCTCCTGCTGAGGACGGGAGTGCAGAGGCCTGAGGGGCTCGGGGACATTACTCCTGTCCGCACCCGCCCCCTCCTGTTCCCTGACTCCAGTTCCCAAGGTGAAGGGTTAGAAAGTCACAATAAGCCTCGCTTAGATGTGACCATTAACCGGTCAATTAAGTGACTGAAAAGTAACCAGCTGGTGGTGCCAGAGAGAAATCCCAATAAAACCAGAGCCAAATTCCGACGCCCATCAGCCCGGAGGGTGAACCAACACTCCTCCTGGCAGAGCCGGTGAGGTCGCCTGATATTGGCCTTGGGGACGAGGCGGTCTGTTCTGTTCGACTCTCACTCACATTTTTCCATTTTGGTGCATAATTGTAATGGCTGACGCTGGCTGCCAGGGACAGCGCCGCCCATTTGTCCTGGGTGAACCCACTTGTCCTAACGCACATCTGTGCTGTCCCCTTATTTCCAGACGAGGACACGGAGGCAGAGGGCTCAGCGCCTGCTGGGACCCCACCGGCGGGAAGCTCCAGAGCTGAGCTTGAACCCGGGTCTGGCCCTGACGATGGGCTCTTGCTCTCAACCCACTGAGGGCAACGTCCCACATTTGAAAGAGAGACCCAAACGGCCTCCAGGTTCTCAACAATGTGTGACGCTGCCGGTTAGGCTCTGATCGGGGGGTGAACCTGCAGAGTGACACCCGAAGAGTGGACTTTTTTTATTATTATTTTTTTTTATTGCTTAAAGTATTACAAAGAGTATTACATATGTCTCCTCCCGCCCCCCCTCCGCCCTTGACAATCCCCTGGCCTCCCCTACCCCCCAGTGTCTTATGTCCATTGGTTATGCTTATATGCATGCATACAAGTCCTTTGGTTGATCTCTTACCCACCCCCCTCCAGCCCTCCCACCCTCCCCGGCCTTCCTGCGATAGTTTGACAGTCTGTTCGAGGCAGCTCTGCCTCTGTATCTATTTTTGTTTATAATAGTCTTTATTAACCAGAAATGAGTAAGATCATGTGGTATTTTTCCTTCATTGACTGGCTTATTTCACTTAGCATAATGCTCTCCAGTTCCATCCATGCTGTTGCAAATGGTAAGAATTCCTTCTTTTTTACAGCAGCATAGTATTCCATCGTGTAGATGTACCACAGTTTTCTAATCCATTCACCTACAGATGAGCACTTAGGCTGTTTCCAGATCTTAGCTATGGTGAATTGTGCTGCTATGAACATAGGGGTGCATATATCCTTTCTGATTGGTGTTTCTGGTTTCTTGGGATGTATTCCTAGAAGTGGGATCACAGGGTCAAATGGGAGTTCCATTTTCAGTTTTTTGAGGAAACTCCATACTGTCTTCCATAGAGGCTGCACCATTCTGCATTCCCACCAGCAGTGCACAAGGGTTCCTTTTTCTCCACATCCTCTCCAGCACTTGTCGTTTGTTGATTTGTTGATGATAGCCATTCTGACAGGTGTGAGATGGTACCTCATTGTTGTTTTGATTTGCATCTCTCAGATGATTAGTGACTTTGAGCATGTTTTCATGTCTCTTGGCTTTCTGAATGTCCTCTTTTGAAAGGTGTCTATTTAGATCCTTTGCCCATTTTTTTATTGGATTGTTTATCTTCCTTTTGTTAAGTTGTATGAGTTCCCTGTAAATTTTGGAGATTAGGCTCTTATCAGATATGACATTGGCAAATATGTTTTCACACGCAGTGGGTTTTCTTCTTGTTTTGTTGATGGTTTCTTTTGCTGTGCAGAAGCTTTTTATTTTGATGTAGTTCCATTTGTTCATTTTTTCTTTAGTTTCAAGTGCCCTAGGAGCTGTATCGGTGAAGAAATTGCTTTGGCATATGTCTGAGATTGTGTTGCCTTTGGATTCTTCTAGTATTTGTATGGTTTCCCGTCGTATATTTAAGTCCTTTATCCATTTTGAGTTTATTTTTTGTGTATGGTGTAAGTTGGTGGTCTATTTTCATTTTCTTGCATATATCTGTCCAATTTTCCCAACACCATTTATTGAAGAGACTATCTTGACTCCATTGTATGTTCTTGCCTCCTTTGTCAAATATTAATTGAGCGTATTGGTTGGGGCTGATTTCTGGGCTCTCTATTCTAGTCCATTGATCTATATGTCTGTTCTTGTGCCAGTACCAGGCATTTTTGAGAACAGTGGCTTTGTAATACAGCATGATATCTGGTATTGAGATCCCACCTGCTTTGTTCTTTCTCAGGATCGCTGCAGCTATTCGGGGTCGTTTTTTATTCCAGATGAATTTTTGGAGAGTACGTTCTAGGTCTGTGAAATATGCCGTTGGTATTTTAATGGGAAGTGCGTTGAATTTATAGATTGCTTTGGGCAGTATGGACATTTTAATGATGTTAATTCTACCAATCCAAGAACATGGTATGTTCTTCCATCTGTTTATATCTTCCTCTATCTCTTTTTTCAACGTCCTGTAGTTTTCTGAGTAGAGGTCTTTTACCACTTTAGTTAAGTTTATTCCTAGGTAGCTTAATTTTTTTGTTGCGATGGTAAATGGGATTGTTTTTTTAGTCTCGAAGAGGGGACTGTAAATGCTCCAATGTTCCCTCAGGGCAAGGTGTGTGCATGGTGTTCTTAGATCCCTGGTCCCGTCGCTGAGGAAATGTTGGTGATTTCATCCTTAGGGTTTGCCTGCTTCACGTGTGTGGACGTCAGTGTGTTTTTGTTGCTGCTACAGTTCCTGTCGCCAAGGGGCCACTGTTTCTGTTAGGTCCATGGTGACAGGTTTGCAGGAAGGATTGCTGTCCCCGGGCTGATCCTGAATTCAGCTACAGCATCAACTTTCATCCGTTCTCACTGCGTTTCTCACTAGAGTATCTTAGATTTCTCTGATGTTTGATTAATTATCTACATACTAGTGGCCCGGTGCATGAAATTCCTGTACATTAAAGGGGAATTAATTAAAGGGAATATTTTAATATTGCTATTTGCTCGTTCTCTATAATAGAAGTTTCAGAGGTGAAAGAAAATTAGAAAAATGTATATGAAAATCTCCCTCCTGTCAGAGTCTGGGGCAGGCTGCGGGACCCAGAGTCTAGTCCCCGCCCACCCACGCCTGCCTGGAAATTTCGTGAGACCCAGACCCGGCAGGCCCCACCCTCATCAAGTCCCCCAGGGCGAGTAGCTCAGCCTCAGGTCCCCCAGCCTGGGGCCGGTTGCAGGGTGCAGCCTCAGGTCTTCTGTCAAGCCCTGCTGGAGGAGGGGGCACAGCCTCAGGCCACCATCAAGCCCTACTGGGGCATAGGATCAGGTCCCTCGTCAAGCACTGCCAGGTGCGGGGAGCAACCTCAGTTCCCCCTGCCCGACACCTGTCAGAATCCTGTCTGTGCTGTGTGGTCTCAAGCCCGCTGCCCGTCACCTGCTTCCCACAGCCTGTCTCCGAGTCGGGCGGCCTCCCTGTGCCCATGGAGCAGCGGCCCACGGTCGGCTCAGGTGGGGGACCAGCCCTGTGGGCGCTTCTCCTGTGGAGCCTGGTGACCACAGGGACCACCCCTGAACCGACAAGTGAAAGCGTCATCAGGACACGTGGGCGTTGCTGGACCTGAAGTTGTGGGCATGGCTTTCCACAGGCGCTCCAGAAGGAAGGGGGCAGTGGGAGGGTGGGCCTCCTCTTGGCACTGTTTTCTCCAAGGAGGCGGACACCACGGACTGACTCCCTCCACTGCCCTAAGCAGCCCTAGCACAGCGGGCACCATTTTACCCTGAGGGTGCAGCCCAGCCACACTGAGAGCTCGTTCACTCGGGGTCACGATCTCCCGCAGGGACGTGTGCTGACCCCTTCTAGTGCCAGGCCCTGGGCTGAGGGAAGGAGCAACGGGGACCCTGCCCGCACTGAAGGAGCTGAATCCCAGGGGCTCCCCCCCACCGTCAGGGCACACACTTGTGACCCTCCTGCCTCGGGCGGGGCCGAGGGAGCCGTGCCCAGTGCCAGCAAGTCCCGCTCTGACCAAGTCCCCGGGCTGTGACGCTGATGGATGGCATCAGCCGACCGTGAGGAAGGGTGGCTGGAAGCCAGGCCTTGTGACCTGCCCGTCCCCTGTGGCAGGACCAGTGAGGCTCCCTGGGTACAAATAGCCCTGGGCTCCCAGGCTGCTCAGTCCAGCTCCTTAGCGCTCACGGTTTGCTCAGCTGATCTCTCAGCCGCAGGAACCATGAAGCTGGCCCTGTCTCTGCTGCTGGTCACTCTGGCCCTTTGCTGCTCTGACGGTGAGTGTCACGTTCACTCAGACACCATCACCCGGGAAGGGCCCCTCTTGGTCCAGGTGACTTACATGGGGAGGGGGGACGGTCAGAATCTAACCTTTCCCGCGCCCTCTGGACCAGCCCCCACAGCCCAGCACTCGGGGTGTCCGATCCCGGGGCTCTGGAACTTCCACAGAAACCCCCGCAGCCAGTGTGGGCGGTCCCGTGGGAGGCCCCACTGCTGCCTGGTCTTGTCCCAGAAGCAGCAGGACGGAGTCACCTTCTCGTGAGCCAGGGTCCTGCCCCTGCAGCGCTGTGGCCTGGAGCACAGGCTGCATCTCCCAGGCCTCCCCTCCCCGCATCCCAGCGCCCAGGAGAGCAGCTGGGGCGATGGCGGAGAGGAGGGGGTTCGAGGCCGCCCTGGTCTCACCGCCGTCTCCCCAGGGTCTCTTAGGAGCCAGGTGAGCCCAAGGCTGTTGGACTCCTAGGTTCAGACTCAGAGAACATTCCAGCAGGAGAGGGCTCCGTTCAAGAGGAGCAGTGCCGCCTGCGGCTCAGAGTGGCCAGTGTCCACGTGGCTCTGAGACCCAGAGGCGCTCAGGCGCCCACAGGCCCGCCCCTCCCCCAGGGGCCCAGCCAGGACGTGCAGAGCCAGTGGGAGCGCTGGGGCCGCCACTGCCCTTTTCCCGGTGAAGGTGGCCAGTGGCCTGCAATGCTTGGCGGGTCCTCACGCCCTCGGGGCTGAGCCAAGTCCTTTGGAGCCTCTTCCATCTGACTTACTGAACCCCGTCCTCTCTCCCCACGTGACCTCTGACCTGACCCTCCACCTCCCTGCAGAGCGGCTGTCTCCCAGGTGGGAGGGGCCTGGTGGGCGCAGTCCCAGCTGCAGGAGCTGGCAGAGGCCTGAGGGTGGGATGGAGGATCCAGACCCGGAAATGGTTCCTGCAGGTCTCAGCACAACCCACTGGGTGGAAAGTCAGCCCAGTGCCTGCGCCCCCTCTAGGGGGTTCTGTCTTCAGGGCGGAACCAAAGAGCCAGTGGTGGTCTGGCCTCAGCGTCAGGTGTGACACTCACAGACTTCCTCGGTGAAGCCTGAGCCCTCTCCCTCCCATGACATGATCCCAGTGTTAGACTGAGCCTCCAAGGGCATCCTCCATCCCTTAGGAGCGTTCCTCCCTCCTCTCCGCATTTACTGTCTCCCTCTGGGCCCCCAGCCAGGACCTCACCCTACATTTCCCTGGAAAGACTGAGGGCTAACAGCTCCCTCCCCCAGAAGCCAGACAAAGGCAGGTGAGGCTCTACTGAGGGGCAAAGCTGAGTCCTTGAAATCCAGGGACAGTGACTGGGGCAAAGCAGGGGACTCTTGGGAAGGCCTGGGTGTACTTGGTGAAGGGAAGACTGACCAGGGTGGTCACCTGTGCTCCATCCGGGCTCCGCTGCGTGCTCTGTGATTCGGCGCCAGTGAGGACTTGGGGGAGATGCATTGTCCTGGGCACAAGTATGGGAGGAGACCATAAGTCCCTGGGGTTCCTGTCTAGATCTGAGGTCAGGGAGCCGTGGGGAAAAGTGACTTTCCTACATCCAATGTGTTTCTTTTTCTTCTCCAGCAAATGCCAAAACCTGTCCAGCCCTTCACAATGAAGCGAGAGCCTTCCTGTTGGACATTAAACCGCTCTTTTATTCCATCCTCAAGACGTTTCCGGCACCTGAACCCGCCTACGAGTCCACGATGGCTGTGAAGTATTGCGTAGATCGGATGTCCTTTAGCAACAGACACAAAATTTACGACATTGTGGTAACTCCCTTCTCCTTGTGCATAGAGGCTACTTGCTCAGCTGCATGGCCAGGCGGGGGGAGGGCGCTGCTCTGGGGGGCACAGGTGGGGGCACCGGTCCCTCTGCTCACCTCTGAGAGAGGGGCCCGTGGCCAAGGGTGAATGGTGACCCGACACCCGCTGGGCCAGACTCAGGGTGCACAGCCTCTGCAGGCCCCTCCCTGGGCTCCGGGTTTCCCACGGGTCCTGAGGGGGGACAGCCAGGGCCCAGGCGGTGATGGTGAAGGGCCAGACCCTGCTGCCTCCCTGCCTGGGAGCCTTCTGGAGGGCGAGGTCCCTCACTGGGGGCAGGAGGCCCTGTCCCTGGGGAACGCCATGGGGTGGGAGTGCAGGGGGAGACAGGGGAGGCAGGGAGCTGGCCCCGCCCCGTGACGGGGGAGGCAGACGAGGCTCTGGCAGCTTTTGCACAGCCAGGCCCAGTCCCTGTCCCCTCCCCCTCTCCCTCCTCAGCCATCAGGCCAGAGGGCAGGGCCCCTCCCAGTCTGTCCTCTGCAGCCACAGGTGGAGCTGACCGCCTCCCTGTCTCTCTGAGGAAATCAGACATTGGGGGGAGGGGTGTGTCTCAGCTCCTCCACCCCTGAACCAGGTCGGGCTTTCAGCAGGAGTCCCCACGAGCAGGGCCTCAGTGTGGACATGTCAGTGCGCCACCAGGTTGCACGTACCCCCCCCCCTCCCCCACCCCCGCCCGGGGCTGCAGATCTCCGCAGGCAGCTCCTCCCATGGCCCCTCCCGTTTGGCCTCCCCCCTGATCCCCGTCCTGCTCCATCAGGCACCCGAGTCCACTCCTGGGCTCCTCGGCATCGTCTGCGTCCCGCCATGGCCAAGGCTCTTCCCTGAGGTGTCAGCTGCTGGGCCTGCACCAGGACCATTGAATCCCCACCTGCACCCTGTCCGCCCGCCGCCCCGCTGGCCTGTGCTGGTTGCAATGCTTCACGTCTTGGTTGTGAGCACACGCTGTGCCTGTGGCATCTCCAGGGCAGTGGGACTGACAGCCCTTTTTCTCTGTGTCTATTTCAGGAGGCTATAGTGGACAAGTGCAACGAATAGATTCCACAAACCCCACCTACGAGGGCCCCTGCTTTCAAGGATGCCCTGACCTTCCCTGGAAAATGTAGAGGTTTCAACGTCTTGCTTCAATAAATCACTTGCCCTGCACATCCCGCTTGTCTTGTTTTATCCCAGTCTCTGGCCATGGGTGGGGGCATCATGAGGGGCCTTGGGTGGTGACAACAGAGCATCACGCTGACCGGATGGGCAGTGACCTGGCGCCTGAGGGCACGGATCACAGAGGGAATGTTGGCTCAGGGCCCGGCCCGCGTCTCTGCACAGGCCTCCCAGGCCCAGGCCCTGCATGAGCCACCCAGGCTCCCGCACCTCCATCCCCGAGGGGCCCGCTCAGCCAGCCACACACCTGAGAGCTCAGACTCCTTTCCAGCGGCTGCTGCCAGGCCCGCCGCGCACTGGGTCAGGGCAGTCTGTCCCAGGGGCCAGGACAGAAGGATGCGGTCTGTCACTCTCTGCCCAGACCCCAGGGTGCGGAGGCCCTGCTGGCTGTGCAAGTCCTGGGGGAAGCTCTTCCTGGCGGCTTCCCGCGGGGAGGCGGATGCAGTCCCTGTCTGGCTGCATGGGCTCCAGTGCCCCTGAGCTGCCATTGCCCCTCCTTCCTGTGGAACCTCTGCTCCTCCTCCCCCACATGTGGGTGGCAGAGAGCAGCCCCAGGGAATCCAGGGTGTCGCCCACACTCAGAATCCGTACCTTTATGGCAGCTGCCAAGTCCCCACAGAGAAGAAAGGGAAGTCCGGGGCTTAGGGCATGGAACGTTTGGGGCTTATGGCCCCACTGCAGCTCATCTGACTCCTGATACCTGTGAGCCACCCCGTTTCCCTGCACGGCCCCCCTCCCTCGCACAGCCTGTCCTTTCCATCTGCACAGCCATCGTCATCGTCCTGCCCTCGTCCCTCCCGGCTTGTGCCCAAGGCTCCTACCCGGTCCCCTGGGGTCGGAGCTGCCCTCCCTGCAATGCGCCTGCGCGTCCACCCCACAGTGACCTCCCACAGGAGGGGAACCGGCCCTTCTTCTGCACCTGAGAGCCTAGGCCATGGTCCCCATGTTTCCAGGAAGAGGACGTCTCATTAGTCCTCAGCGTCTCCCATGACGAAGGGCACATGCTGCCCACATGACTGAGAGCATAGCCGATGGTGCCATGTTATCAGCGATGCCCCTGCGGCCACAGTGAGTGTGTGTGTGTCTCATCGGGAAACACGCACACTCAGTTGCCTCTTTTCTGAAGCACAGGTGTGCTCAGTCTACAGCCTGTGCTCGGTGGACGCAGGATTCTTGAGCTCTTGCCACAGCTTGAGAGACACAGGTTGGGGTCCTGCCGGGAGGGCCAAGGCCCCGCTGGTGCTGCTCACAGGGCCTCGCACTGAAGCATCCATCTTATATAAAAACTGCTGTTTGAAATTTTAACCCTGCTACTTTGGCTTCTGTAAATGCTTGCTTGCTTAAATAATAAGGAAAGTAAGACTACTCCCATTCCTGAGAGGCCATAAACTATGCCCCAGACAGAGTTGTCAGTGCTGACACCTGGCCAGGCCTTGAGATATGGTGTCATGGCCCCTTCCCAGCATGCAGGCCTTCTTTCTCAGAAGGCCCGGAAGTCTCATTCCAAATTTGGGAGACAAAGGACTGGAAAAAGTAGAAATGAAGAGAGTTTCCTCCATGTTGGGAGGCCTAGAATTTGAAAGACATTTTTTGCTTTTTCTGGGCCTGCACAGAATTGAATAATAAAACGTAACTCCCTTTCTCTAAGCGGGGCTTGTTTTCTCTCAGGTCTTCTGGAACATTAAGGGTTCCCTGACCGAGAGAAGGCCAAACATGCTGGCCTTTTGGCCTCCAGGGAGTGGACCGGGTTTGGGGTCCAGGGGAGCCAGACAGACAGACCTCCGGGAGGCGCCACTCTGCTGATCTAGCAGAATTGAACTGGGTACTCTGGGCACTCCTCGACCTCAGCCCAGGACCCGGCCAGCATCTGGAGAGAGTGGACAGACACTTCTGGACCTGTCAACAGAAACGGTAAGGTAGGGCCCCTATCAGTCAAGCCCACTCCCAGTGAGTGGAAGGGTGCTTGATCACCTCCCTGGAGGTCATGTGACTTCCTCAGGCAAATTAATCGGGAATCAGGTGGACTGTTTAAACTCTGAGTAAACATCTGGTAGAAGTGAAAACTCAGAGTATCTGGTGTATGAACGTAAGTGTGAGAGTCTGTGTGAAGAGAAAGCTGCTTTGTGCCGTCTGGCTGTACACATGAGAGTATTTGTTTTATCTTTCTGCTGTTCAATTTGTTTAAAGATAGGGCAAACCCCGCTTTAGGGGGAAGACAGTAGAGAACTTTTAATTGATTTTCCCTGATGTGCAATTTGGCTGTGTTAGGTTAAGATTTCAGAAGTCTAAGGTTAATTAAAGGTATACAATTTGTGAAGGTTGCAACCCAGAGATGTTTAAAGAAAGACTTATTGGGTTAAGATTAGTACATTTTCTCATGGCCTGTGTAGGGTGAGGGAGAGGGACTGCCGGATTTTTATCATGTGGTCCCGAGACCTGTGACCTGCCTGCCCTTCCTGATAGGTGCACAGTGGATCTCTGTTGGGGACAGCATCCGCTCTGATTGGGGAGGAAGAGAGCTGAAAACTGCTCGGGAGCGGGTGTGAGATGGGGTGGTGGTGGGATTCGCTGGATAGGGTGATAGGCTCTCAGTCTGCTGAGATGGAGGAGCCCGAGGCTAGGGGGTATGGGGATGGTCAGAGAGATCACAAGTGGTAAAGGAGGAGAAGGATTTGAGCCTCTGGGGCTTAGAGTAAAGAAGGCAAAGTCTAGGAGGGAGAGGAGCTCAGAGTAAATAGTTAATGCAGAAAAGTGGGGGGTGTCGGCAGGGAGAGCAGGGAGAGATGGGTTTTTGTTGTTTTTTACTTGTCTGAACTATGCTGGACTCAAGGCTGCAAGCTGATACTAAGCACAAGTTTTTCTCTGCCACATTTTGTTCTCTTTAACCCTTCCAATACTAAATCAGACCAATACAATATACTTGAACTTACATAGGAAAAATATAGCAGTTTTTACTAGACAAATTTTAATTTACCTGCTCTTAGTAATTTAAGAAATACTGGCTGTTTACTTTTTAGTAATCATTAAAGGATTGATGTTTCTAAGAATATGGAATTACTGAGTAGAAGGTCTGAGGCATGGTTATGCATTTTTAAAGGACATAGAAAAAGGTATAAAGGCTAATTTAGACGTGTAAAATTTATAAAGGTTGGGTATGTAATAAGAAGGAGAAAAGAAATGTTAAAGGAAATTAATCAAATATTACAGGCCAGTAAGCCAGGAAGAGTAAATAATTGACATTCTGCCTCCCTAAACAGAGGGTAAATAGTTATGCCAAAGTCCTTCAGGGGGACTGATAAAAGAAATCCAACAGTTACTGTTTTGTTATAACCCTTGAGAGTCCATAAAAAGAACTTGCAAGGAAAGTCAGAAGATCTTAAAGCAGGTCAGTATATTTTTCTCCTTATACAATTCCTCCGAAATTTGGCAATGCTTAATAAATCATGGCAATACATTTCTTTGCATAAATTCAATAAGGCCGGTTTTCAATAGTGGTTTTATTGACCGAAAACTTTGACTGGAGTATCATGTTTTAAAGAGCCCTGTCTGAACTCTGAAGACTTGAAGCCAATAAGAGTGCCATGGAGAAAGCCTGGTATCCTGCTTGGTAGCCCTGAAAATAGCTGGTGTTGGAGTATCAGGCCCATGCCCTAACATCACTGGCGGTTGGTCATAGTAGAAGGGAAGCAATAAGGGCACCTCTGCGTCCCTGCAGAACCCCCATGCACTCTGGGTCACGACGAGTAGTAGGGTTGCTGAGAAGGGCCTTAACACAAGGACAATGGGCCCGGGTAGAGCCACTGCAGGTGAGGAATTCACCTAACTCAGCAGATACTGCAGGCAGGCCTGATGGCAGCTGGATGGCTTGGCTTCCTGGCCCTACAGGGCACATTAACATTCAATCATGAAATTCTGGCAAAGGTAGTCAGTTGCCATTCTTGTGTTTATGCAAAGAATCAGGCCAAATTAAATACAGTAAATAAATTAGTCTTTTAATAAACAGAAGGATACTTTTAAGGAGGAAAATCTCTATTTCAATAAAGGTTATTAAAACTGAAATGTTTTCTTTGCCTTCCACCAGACCATTTGTTGCAGTTTGTCTCTGCCAGGTCACAAGCCCACCTCCTTCTGGGCCCAGGCCTCATAGTCCCTCTGATAGACAGCAAGGATCTCTTGGCTCTGAGAGCAACCTCTGACCCACCTCATCAGGAAGTAATTGCAGAAGAAATCCAACATCCATTATCCCTGGAAGAATTCAGAGCCAGGATCCTTGAGGGAATACAGGAGGCAGTTAGACAGACATGAGCAGAGCAAGGACGATGGGCCGACTGGCACTGTCAGACGTAACTACGTCTTTCCACCTCTATGTATGTAAGACAAGGGTACTCCCCAGAAGCAAGAGGGAACTAGGCTGTAGATAAAACCGCTCAGGAGGCTGCCCTAAAACCAATGGGGCCTCTACAGATTCTAGTGACCCTTCCAGACCCTGACCTACTCACCTCACCAGCTTACAAGGAAACCCAATCTAGAAAAGCTGAAATCCATAACCAGTCTTTACTCGAGTCCTTACAGGCTTTACAGTCCATCCAGAACGCAGTCTGGAAGCATGTTCGAGATGCTCTGCCTATACCAACTTCTGATCCAGTTCATCCCTTCCAACCTGCTGACTCTATTTGGGAAAAGACGTTTGCCACCCAAGGACTGACTACAACCTGGAAAGGATCACCCCCACGACCGTCAAGGTCGACAGGATCCTGATGTGGCTTCATCACACCCGGCTTAAGACAGCCCAGGCAAAATAGAGAGCCCAGGACTCTTCGGACCCTCTGATGATTGCTCCTGTCCCTCATTACAGGCCCTTATCTTATAAACAGGCCCACTGACTTTTTTTGAAAATATTTAATTCTATTAAGCTTGTAGTCCTCAGGGGTCAATACAACTCCCTCCCAACAATGACCCAAAAGAGTCAATGATTTTACCCATGTACATAAAACCAGTAGGGAATGAAGCACCCCTCTTATATAAAAACTGCCGTTTGAAATTTTAACCCTGCTATTTTGGCTTCTGGACATGCTTGCTTGCTTAAATAATAAGGAAAATAAAACTACTCCCATTCCTGAGAGGCCATAAACTATGCCCCAGACAGAGTTGTCAGTGGTGACACCTGGCCAGGCCTTGAGATATGGTGTCATGGCCCCTTCCCAGCATGCAGGCCTTCTTTCTCAGAAGGCCCCGGATGTCTCATTCCAAATTTGGGAGACAAAGGACTGGAAAAAGTATAAATAGAGTTTCCTCCATGTTTGCAGGCCCAGAATTTGAAAGACACATTTTTCTCTGGGCCTGCACAGAATAGAATAATAAAATAGAACTCCCTTTCTCTAAGCGTGGCTTGGTTTTTCTCTGGTCTTCTGCAACAGCATGACCCATCCGTTCACCCTCTGACCATTTCCCTGCTCAGTCTGGATCTGTGCTCAGATCTATATGCCACTCATGCAGGCAGTATGTTGGGTCACACCCCTGCACGTGGACATGTCAGGGTCCCTCTGCCTCCACATTGCTCCCTGCACAGGACAGGTGACCATCTCCTTGGTCAGGCCCATTTCACGTCTCCTCTCTGGCAGCCCTCTCTCACTCTCATCCCTAAAATAAACCTTTGTACACAGACACACAATTACATTCAGCGACAATCACAGAGATACACATATTTACACACACACACAGACCTCCCCGCAAGACATGCATAGCAAGACTCATGTGTGTGTTTTCTTGTGTGCACGCACGCACACACACACACACACACTCACACAAACAGACATGCAAACAGGCAGACATGCACACAGGGAGACATATGTACATACACAGACATGCACACAGAGAGAGATGCACACAGGCAGACATGCACACAGGCAGACATATTCATACAGACATACAAACAGATAGCAAGCATACGGACAGACATATACAGACAGATATATGCACAAAGACACACAGACATATACACAGACAGACATATACGCAGAAACAGACATATGCATATAGACAGACGTGCACACAGGCAGACATGCATACAAGTAGACATGCACAAAGGCAGACATGCACATAGACATGCACCCAGACAGATACATACAAACAGACATATGCATACAGACAGACATATACATACAAACATATCAACACAGACAGACATATGCACACAGACATACAAACAGATAGACAAGCATATGTACAGACATATACACACAGATATATGCAGAAAGACTCACAGGCAGACATATACACAGACAGACATATACACGGATACAGACATATGCATATAGACAGACGTGCACACGGCAGAGATGCACACAGACACATATGCACACAGGTAGACATGCACATAGGCAGACATGCACACAGACAGACATATACAGACAGACATATACAAACAGATATATGCACACAGACACACAGACAGATATGCATAGAGACATATACACAGACAGACATATGCACACATACAGACATATACACAGACATATGCATACAGACACAGAGATATGCACACAGATAGACATATGCACACAGACATATACAGACAGTCCTATGCACACAGGCAGACATGCACACAGACACAGGCACACACACAGGCATAGTGAGCCGTCTGTGCACACTGTGTCTTTCTGTGATGTGGTAGTCGCATCACAGCGTGGTTGTGAGAACACAGTGACTACATTCACAGTAAGAAGGACAAGTGGTATCACCATTGCTGTGAGTTGTAAACTGCTCAGAGTTTGCCAGCAGCCAGCAGCCCCTGGGCGGACGGGGTCCGGGAAGGTCACAGTCCTGCCTCCCATTTCCCGGTGACTGGTCTCCAGGAAGGTGAGGGTGGTCACCACCACCGGACATGGGGACGAAGCAAGTGCTCCCACGGCCCCTGCCACCTGGCTCAGGTCCTGTCAGCACCAGCAGGGAAGACTCAATAGCAGGGATGCCCCCGCCCCGCCCAGACTGAGGTGTGGGGCTCTCTGCAGGGAGAGCCCAGGTGGACATCAGCTCCCCGCCTGCAGGGCAGCCCCCACGGCCTACGAGGCAGGGCCCGCTGACGTGGGGGTTAGCAAGGCTGTGCCTGAGGTTGAGCAGCTGCCAGCACAGCAGGAGCCCCGGACCCTGCCCTTGGCCCCCAGCCCTGCCCTTGGGCCCCCAGGCCTGACCTCGGTCCCCCAGCCCTGCCAGCCTGGCAGCTGCTGGCCCATCCTCATTCCCAGGCTCTGCCACTGAGACCCAGGTCAGCACAGGCCTTTGCTCCTGAGCTGCTGACCGAGGGGGAGGGGGCCACAGGCTGCACGGGCGGGGCTGGGTGGGGGAGGGGAGGTGACTGTTTAATGGGGAGCCGGGTTTGGGCTGATCCTGGAGGGGACAGAGGTGACATAAAGACGGTGCGAGCAGCAAGGCCAGTGAGCGCTGCAACCCATTTCAGGCAACGTGGCTTCCACACTGAACCAAACTCAGGAGAAACGCGAAGTCTTTTGTTGAAAGGATTCATTGGTTTCCTTAAGGAATCCATCGGAGCAGCGGTTCTCAACCTGTGGGTCGTGACCCTTTGGGGGTTGAACAACCCTTTCACAGGGGTTGCCTGAGACCTTCGGAAAACACATATAATTACATATTGTTTTTGTGATTAATCACTATGCTTTAATTATGTCCAATTTGTAGCAATGAAAATACATCCTGCATATCAGATATTTACATTATGATTCATAACAGTAGCAACATGACAGTTATGAAGTAGCAACGAAAATAATGTTATGGTTCGGGGTCACCACAACATGAGGAACTGTATGAAAGGGTCGTGGCATTAGGAAGGTTGAGAACCACTGCCTTAGCATGTTAAATGACAAGACCTAAGACAAGGCAGAGAAGGGAGATATGAGGTGTATCACTAGCGTGAGATTGTATGATAGAAATTTAAGGCCTATAAACATTCAAGGGAGACCAGGCCTTATGAGCTTGCATTCTCCAGGAAGAGCAGCTCTGTGAGGAGGTGAGGACTGAGTTGGACCTTGAAGGACAAAGTCCATGAGGATGGCAGACAGGAGAACGTGAGGTCCTCCAGGAGTGAGGACAAGCCAGGCGAAGTCACCACCTTGAAGCTGAGCTCCGAGCTGGAGAACACACGGGCCCCAACCTGTCGGCCTAGGTCTGCACTGAGGCTCCACTCACTGTCCACTGAGTGTGAGACCACCTCACACTCAGCGACAAGGCTTCCAGAGATTTCTCCATCACTCGGTGTCTCAGCCAGGGCTCTGGTGCCACTGGATGTAGAAGAGTTCTCTTCTGGGTGGATGCCCTGAGCACTGCGAACCGTTTAGCAAGAACCCGGTCTCACCTATTAGATATCAGTGTCACACCACCCACCTGTGGGGACACAAAGACATCTCTGGACCCAGACAAATGTCCACAGGGGTGAGCGCAAGGAGGAGGAAGATCATCCCCAGGAAAGAGGCATTGGAAAGAAGTATCCTTAGACCTCTCAGAATCCCCTTGCCATGCCCCTAAGGGCCAAGGGTTCCCACACTGGAGGCCCATGGTTTGCAGGAAATTCCAGCATGAGCTGCAGGGAAAATTAGTAACAGAATGAGAAGATAATGGTGTAGAAATCAAATGAGCCCTACGGGCTGTCACAAGTGTGTGGGGATTAAATATTTAACCACACGATTTGTGGAAACATCAACTTATGTGAAGTTCAGGGTTTTCGTGAAGGGGCCAAGGGGAACTGGCTGGAGGCAACACCTGATCCTGAATCGGCTTCCACATCCGGGTCCCTGTCCCCAGGCATTAGATGGATCCGGGTTAGATGGGATCAAGCTAATGTTTACTGATAACGAACAGGAGGACAGAGGTGGCCCAGGGCCTGGATGTCAGAGCTCCAACTTCTTGCTCTCCTGACCTGGTCTTACCTATGGTGATGCCACAGTTCTCTCCAGAAACACAAAGAACTCGGTGTTAGCCCCAGGATGTCAGGCTGTTGCCTGTGTTTAGTGTAGGGTGGGAGCCTTGCCTTTATTAGAGTTTCAAGTTAAAATGCACGTCTCCTTCTAAATGGACCCAATAAGTAAACATGTTATGTAGTCAGAGAATTCTTTCTAGAATTGTAAATCCTGTTCCTTAAGGAAGTTACACACCTAATTAGACACCTACTGTATCACTGTTGTCACTCAAAATCCAGAAAAGCGCAGGGCATGACCTCCAGGGGCTAAACATGGAGGAAAGGGCCTTGGCGTCAGGTCCTGGTCACCTGGAGAAAGGTGCACCCAGAAGCCACAGGGTCTTGGGAAGGGGATCCCTAGAGATTCAAGGCCACCGTCCAAAACAAGAAATGGGCTGTCTGTGCTGTGGCATCGGGAATAAATAAAGAGTTTCCAGCTGAAGGGACTCAGGCAAGGACGGAGGAGGAGACTTCACCTGGAGCCAAGGCCTCGAGCAGAAAACTGTGGGTCCTGCTCAGACATCTGCCTGGAGCCCACACAGGGCAGTTGGGCAAGTCCAGGGCACAGGACGCCTCCTGAGTCATAACGTGAGGGGCCATAAGAGTCACACTAAGGAGACCTGCCTCTGATATCAGCACACCTGGCTCCCTACCGGGCTCTGCCACCCTTCCCCCACTCCCTGCGAGCCCTTGGTCAAGGGACTTGACCTCTGTTGCCCCACTGTGTGCAGCTGGGGAAATGGTAGCCCAGCTCATGGGAGGGAGACCACACATGTCAGGTGCTCAGGAGGGTCCTGGTCTGTGCTGCTGCCCTGGCGTTCCCCCCGTTCAGTGACCTCTTCTCCCGTCAGAAGTGCCCCCGTTTGGGCACTGTTTTCATCATCACTCTGCTCACTGGGCTGCTGTTGTGAAGACAAGAGAAGTGCTCACCAGTGCTCCGCAGGGAGTAATGATGTGCCATTACTGGCCACTCATGTTTTACTGAACCTGGATGTAAGTAGCACCGGCAGCAGCTGGATATTGAGAAGGTTAATAGACCAGCGTTATGTAGACGATGCTCAAAGAGAAGATCTGCACAAACTAGATCTCAATGAAACTCTTTCAAGGAGTCAGAAAAATATCAGGTAAGAATGGATCAAAATATAGAGCTTAATTTTCAACTTTGACCTTTCCCCTCGTATCTGAACGTGATTATCTCTGGATCTCTTAGAGGAGCAGTTCCCAACCTGTGGGTCGCGACCCCTTTGGCGGTCGAATGACCCTTTCACAGGGGTCACCTAAGACCATCTTGCATATCAGATATTTACATTAGGAGTCATAACAGTAACAACATTACAGTTATGAAGTAGCAACGAAAATAATTTTGTGGTTGGTTCACAACATGAGGAACTGTATTTAAAGGGCCAGGAGGTTGAGAACCACTGTCTTAGAGAACGGCGTGCAGCAGAAAGTTCCGTGGTCTGTAGTGGTCCTTGTAGGCCACCAGGATTTAATGAAACAGCCTTCTCAGGTTTATAATTTAACAAGAGGCCTGATGCACGAAATTTGTGCATGGCGGGGTGTGGGGGTAGGGGTCCCTTAGCCTGGCCTGCAACGATGCCAGCATCCCTTGCCTTGGACTCTGGCCCAAGGCCCCTGCCCTCCCCTCCCTCTGTGCATCCGGGGTGGGACTCTGGCCGGAGGTTTTCTCCTCCCCTGCCTCCGACTGGTAGAAGCGCTGATCCTGGGCATCTGTGGAGGCGGACTCCATGAGCCTTGTGTTTCTTGCTGCAGACTCTGGCTCGAGGCCCCTCACCACCCCTCCCTCCATGCAGCTGGGTAAGACGAAGGGCTCCAGTTGCGGGGGCAATGCCGCCAGCGTCCCCCACCAGCCACTATGGGTGCTGCCGTCTTTGTCGTGGAGTGATGGTTAATTTACATATTACTCTTTTCTTAAATAGGATTGCTGGCAGCTGATGTGTAGCTAGCACCTACTCTGTGGAGTTACAGGCTGTACCTAATTTAGGCCTCACAACAAGTCTAGATCTCTTTCCATTGTACAAAGAGACCCCGCTGTGACACCCCACAGCTGGCTTGGCTCAAGGCATGGGAGGCGCCTGCTTGGCCTGGACAGTGAGATCAACAAACATCTCACTGCTATCAAGATGTCTGTAGGAACAGAGCCTGTCCTGAATTTCGTTCTGGGAAAGTACCTCCACAACGAACTTCTAGATATTGGCATGATCTTAAGGAAGAAGAGATTCAACGCCAAGAACATCCTGGAGGCTAGTGTCTCAACAGCCCTGGAAGTGAGGGGCAGAGCCAGATTTACAGAATCAGTGAGAAGTAAAGTAGAAAGTTTCTTGTGTCCAAATACTGTAGAGCTAATTTCTTCAACTAACTTACAATGAATGAAAAATTCAAAGATCATATACACTAAAGATCCTTGTGTCAATTTTATTTTCAGTGAATCACTGAGCATAACAATAGCTCTCACTGAATGTTATTACTTTTATTAAGTATGACAAGTCCTCAAATAGAGAATATTAGTGTGAGTGTATCTTAGGTCTTGGTTGAGCCTGAGTACCGGTCAGATATAATTCTAACCGCACATTTATGTCCCACCTCTGACTGAGGAGCTCACCTCTGCATCAGGGTCTGTCATAGCAGGTGCCCCGAAATGTCACTCCATCACTGAAACCAAAGTTTACTTCAAAGGTCCAGTTTCTGAACTTAATTTGGGGACCCGAGTCAAAGGACCTTTGGGAGCAGAAACCATCAGGCCAGCAATACAAGCATTCACACCTTTTGCTTGATCCATTTCTGCTCCTGAACACTTCTTTTAAATGAGTCTCTTGGGAGCCGAGTTATAGCTCTATGATGCACCTGAGAATGGTCATCGTGGGCTCTGGGGAAAACATGGAAGTAAAGAAACACAGCCTTTATTGTACATGACATGGGGTTGCTTTCGCTCTGAGGGCCCAATGTCCAGCAGACAACAGGGCAGGTCCCTAACCACGGGGACACCAGCAGAGTCCTCACTGAGTCCTGTTCAAGGAGAAAGTCTCCCATTCCATCATGAATGTCATTCCTGTGCCTTTGGAATGATGGCCAACAATGGTCAACTGGGAGAAGGTGCGCACATAAGAACAGAACCTTCTTTATCCCTAGCTTCTTCCTAAAGCAATATTGTGCTTGGAAACGTAGGATGCAGCTGAATGATGGAAAGAAATGAGTCCCAAATCATCCACACAGAGGACAGTGCATTCCCGAGTCATTAACTATTGGCTCATCTCTCAGGCTCTCTCATCCATTTCTTTTCTTTGTCTTTTTAAAAAATTATATTTTATTGATTTTTTTATTGTTTTATTGCTTAAAGTATTACAAAGGGTATTACATATGTCCCCTTTCCCCCCCGCCCTTGACAATCCCCTGCCTCCCCTACCCCCCCAGTGTCTTACGTCCATTGGTCAAGCTTATATGCATGCATAGAAGTCCTTAGGTTGATCTCTTACCCCCCCCCCTCACCCCGCTTCTTCCCCCCTACTCTCCCCGGCCTTCCCGCTGCAGTTTGACAGTCTGTTCAAGGCAGCTCTGCCTCTGTATCTAATTTTGTTCATAAGTTTATAATGGTCTTTATTATCCATGAATGAGTGAGATCATGTGGTATTTTTCCTTCATTGACTGGCTTATTTCACTTAGCATAATGCTCTCCAGTTCCATCCATGCCGTTGCAAATGGTAAGAGTTCCTTCTTTTTTACAGCAGCGTAGTATTCCATCGTGTAGATGTACCACGGTTTGCTAATCCATTCATCTACTGATGGGCACTTAGCTGTTTCCAGATCTTAGCTATGGTGAATTGTGCTGCTATGAACATAGGGGTGCATATATCCTTTCTGACTGGTGTTTCTGGTTTCTTGGGATGTATTCCTAGAAGTGGGATCACGGGGTCAAATGGGAGTTCCATTTTTAGTTTTTTGAGGAAACTCCATACTATCTTCCATAGTGGCTGCACCAGTCTGCATTCCCACCAGCAGTGCACAAGGGTTCCTTTTTCTCCACATCCTCTCCAGCACTTGTTGTTTGTTGATTTGTTGATGATAGCCATTCTGACAGGTGTGGGATGGCACCTCATTGTTGTTTTGATTTGCATCTCTCAGATGATTAGTGACTTTGAGCATGTTTTCATGTCTCTTGGCTTTCTGAATGTCCTCTTTTGAAAAGTGTCTATTTAGGTCCTTTGTCCATGTTTTGATTGGATTGTTTATCTTCCTTTTGTTAAGTTGTATGAGTTCCCTATAAGTGTTGGAGATTAAACCCTTATCGGTGATAACATTGGCAAATATGTTCTCCAATGCAGTGGGCTTTCTTGTTGTTTTGTTGATGGTTTCTTTTGCTGTGCAGAAGCTTTTTATTTTGATGTAGTCCCATTTGTTTATTTTCTCTTTAGTTTCCAATGCCCTAGGAACTGTATCGGTGAAGAAATTGCTTCGGCATATGTCTGAGATTTTGTTGCCTTTGGATTCTTCTAGTATTTGTATGGTTTCCTGTCTTACATTTAAGTCCTTTATGCATTTTGAGTTTATTTTTGTGTATGGTGTAAGTTGGTGGTCTAGTTTCATTTTTTTGCATGTATCTGTCCAATTTTCCCAACACCATTTATTTATTTTTTATTTTTATTTTTTAAAAAAAATATATTTTATTGATTTTTCACAGAGAGGAAGGGAGAGAGATAGAAAGTTAGAAACATCAATGAGAGAGAAACATCGATCAGCTGCCTCCTGCACGTCTCCCACTGGGGATGTGCCCGCAACCCAGGTACATGCCCTTGACCGGAATCAAACATGGGACCTTTCAGTCCGCAGGCCAATGCTCTATCCACTGAGCCAAACCGGTTTCGGCCCAACACCATTTATTGAAGAGACTATCTTGACTCCATTGTATGTTCTTGCCTCCTTTGTCAAATATGAATTGAGCATATTGGTTCGGGTCGATTTCTGGGCTCTCTATTCTATCCCATTGATCTATATGTCTGTTCTTGTGCCAGTACCAGGCAGTTTTGAGAACAGTGGCTTTGGAATACAGCTTGATATCTGGTATTGAGATCCCACCTACTTTGTTCTTTCTCAGGATCGCTGCAGCTATTCGGGGTCTTTTTTTTATTTATTCCAGATGAATTTTTGGAGTGTTCGTTCTGGGTCTGTGAAATATGTCGTTGGTATTTTAATGGGAAGTGCATTGAATTTATAGATTGCTTTGGGTAGTATGGACATTTTAATGATGTTGATTCTACCAATCCAAGAACATGGTATGTTCTTCCATCTGTTTATATCTTCCTCTATCTCTTTTTTGAACGTCCTGTAGTTTTCTGAGTAGAGGTCTTTTACCTCTTTAGTTAAGTTTATTCCTAGGTATCTTAATTTTTTTGTTGCGATGGTAAATGGGATTGTTTTTTTAGTCTCTCTTTCTGAAAGTTCACTATTGGTGTATAGAAATGCCATAGATTTCTTGGCGTTAACTTTGTATCCTGCTACATTGCCAAATTCATTTATTAAGTCAAATAGTTTTTTGATGGAATCTTTAGAGTTCTTTATGTACAATATCATGTCATCTGCAAATAAGGACAGTTTTACTTCTTCTTTTCCAATTTGGTTGCCTTTTATTTCTTCTTCTTGTCTAATTGCAATGGCTAATACTTCCAGTACTATGTCGAACAGGAGTGGTGAGAGTGGGCATCCCTGTCTTGTTCCTGTTCTTAAGGGAAATGGTGTTAGTTTATGTCCATTGAGTATGATGTTGGCTGTGGGCTTGTCATATATGGCTTTTATTATGTTGAGGTATGATCCTTCTATTCTCACCTTGCTGAGAGTTTTTGTCAAAAATGGGTGTTGAATTTTGTCAAAAGCTTTTCTGCATCAATTGATATGACTATGTGTTTTTTTTCTTTCAATATTTTTATGTGATGTATCACGTTTATTGATTTGCGGATATTGTACCAGCCTTGCATCCCTGGGATAAATCCTACTTGGTCATGGTGTATGATATTTCTGATGTACTACTGGATTTGATTTGCTAGGATTTTGTTGAGGATTTTGGCATCTATGTTCATGAGAGATATTGGCCTGTAATTCTCTTTCATTGTGTTGTCTTTACCTGGTTTTGGTATTAGGGTGATGCTGGCTTCATAGAATGAGCTTGGAAGTGTTCCTTCCTCTTGAATTTTTTGTAATAGTCTGAGGAGGATAGGTTTTAGTTCTTCCTTGAATGTTTGGTAAAACTCCCCTGTGAAGCCGTCTGGTCCTGGGCTTTTGTTTGCTGGAAGCTTTTTGATGACTGCTTCAATTTCTTCCATAGTTATTGGCCTATTGAGATTTTTAGATTCTTCCTGATTGAGTGTTGGAATGTTGTATTTTTCTAGGAATATGTCCATTTACTCCCGGTTGTCTAGTTTGTTGGAGTAGAGTTGTCCATAGTATTTTTTAAACAATCATTTGTATTTCTGTGGGGTCTGTTGTTATTTTGCCTCTATCATTTCTGATTTTGTTTATTTGGGTCCTCTCTCTTTGCTTCTTGGTGAGTCTGGCTAGAGGTTTGTCAATCTTGTTTATCCTTTCAAAGAACCAGCTCTTGGTTTCATTGATTTTCTGTATTGTTTTTTTGGTCTCTATGTCATTTATTTCTATTCTAATCTTTATTATATCCTTCCTTCTGCTCACTCTGGGCTTTTCTTGTTGCTCTCTTTCTAGTTCTTTGAGATGTAGAGTTAGATGATTTACTACCATTTTTTCTTGTTTTTTGAGATAGGCCTGTAGAGCTATAAACTTCCCTCTCAGGACCACTTTCATTGTGTCCCTTAGGTTTTGGATTGTTGTGTTTTCATTGTCATTGGTTTCCAGGATGTTTTTAATTTCTTCTTTGATTTCATTGGCAACCCAATCAATATTTAATAACATGCTATTCAGCTTCCAGGTGTTTGAGTATTTTGGGTTGTTTTTATTGTAGTTTATTTCTAACATTATGCCATTGTGGTCTGAGAAGATGCTTGGTATGATTTCAATCTTCTTGAATTTGGGGAGACTTTGTTTGTGACCCAATATGTGGTCTATTTTTTAAAATGTCCCATGAGCACTTGAGAAGAATGTATATTCCGTGGCTTTGGGGTGAAATGTTCTGAAGATGTCAATTAAGTCCATCTGATCTAGTGAGTCATTTAGGATCGCTGTTTCTTTGCGGATTTTTTTGTCTAGAGGATTTATCTAGTGATGTCAGTGGTGTATTAAAGTCCCCTACTAGGATTGTATTGTTGTCGATCTCTCCCTTGATATCTTCCAGGAGTTTTCTTTTTATGTATTTGGGTGCTCCCGCATTGGGTGCATATATGTTTATCAGGGTTATATCCTCTTGTTGTATTATCCCTTTAGTATTATGAATTGGCCTCCCTTATCTCTTGTTATGGCCTTCACTTTGAGGTCTATTTTGTCCGATATAAATATTGCTACCCCAGCTTTTTTTTCACTTCCATTTGCCTGAAAGATACTTTTCCATCCCTTCACTTTCAGTCTGTGTGAGTCCCTACTTCTGAGGTGCGTCTCTTGTAGACAGCAAATGTATGGGTCATGTTTTTTTATCCATTCAGACACTTGATGTCTTTTGATTGGAGCATTTAGTCCATTTACGTTTAAAGTTATTATTGAAAGGTACTTGTTTGAGGCCATTTTTATTTTTTGTGGCTGTTTTCTTTCTGAGCTTTTTATTTCTTCTTTTTACACCAGTCCCTTTAGCATTTCTTGCATTGCTGGCTTGGTGGTGATAAACTTTCTTAGCCTTTTTTTTTTTTTGTCTGTGAAGCTTCTTATTTCCCCTTCAATTTTGAATGAAGCCTTGCTGGATAGAGTATTCTTGGATTCAGTGCTTTGCTTTGCATCACTTTGTAAATTTCCATCCATTCTTTTCTGTCCTGATGTGTTTCTGTTGAGAAATCATTTGATAATCTAATGGGAGATCCCTTGTGTGTAACTTTCCGTCTCTCTTGCAGCCTTTAAGATTCTCTCTTTGTCCTGAACATTTGCCATGGTAATTATGATGTTTCTTGGTGTGGGTCTTTTTGGGTTCACCTTGTTTGGGACTCTCTGTGCTTGTGTGAGTTTTTTCTTCCCCACCTCAGGGACCTTTTCTGATATGATTTCTTCAAGTAGGTTTTCTAACCCTTGTTCCTCTTTCTGTTGTTCTGGCACCCCTATTACTCGTATGTTGTTTTGTTTCATGTTGTCCTATAGCTCCCTTAGGCTCTCCTCCTGTCTTTTAATTTTTATCTCCAATTGCAGTTCAGTTTGGGTGTGTTTTGCTTCCCTGTCTTCTAATTCGCTAATTCGGTCCTCCGCTTCTCCTAGTCTACTGTTGAAACTTTCAATGGTGTTTTTCATTGCAGCTATATCACTCTTCATTTCTTCTTGGTTCTTACATAATTTGTTGATTTTTTTCATCCGTTTCTTTTTGATTCTCACATAAGTTGTTGATTTTTTCCTCCATCCAGTTTATGCATTCTAGGACCCTTAATCTGAATTCGTTTTCTGTCATGCTGCATGCCTCTGTTTCACTTAGCTGGTTTTTTGTCGTGTCCTCCTTTTCTTTCCTTTGGGGGTTTCTTTGTCTACCCATGTTTGATCTCACCGACATATCTAGATGTTGAGTCGTTCAGGGGCTACTCCTTGGGTGGCAGTGGCTTCTCGGGCTGTGGTTGCTCCTCGGGCAGTTGTGGTAGCAGCTGCTCCTCAGTTGGCAGCAGCTCCTCTGGTGGGTGCTGTTCACAGCTGTGGTGGGTCCTCTGGCTGGTGGGGGGAGGCTTCACACACAGCTGCTGTTCCTCAGACAGAGGGTGTCTGATCATGAGGCTGCTGTTCCTTGGATGGGGCGGGCTACACATGCAGCTGCTACTCCTTGAACTGGGGCGGACTGCTCACCTGGCTGCTGATCCTTGGGTGGGGACTGGCTGCATGCTGCTGTTGTTCCTCTGATGTGGTGTGCTGCTTGTGTGGCTGCTGCTCCTCGGACTGGGGTGGGCTGCTGCTGCTCCTCGAATGGGGGCGGGCAGCTCGCAAAGCTGCTGATCCTCGGATTGGGCATGCTGCTCGTGCAGCTGCTGCTGCTTGGACGAGGGCAAGATGCTTGTGCAGCTGCTGCTCCTCGGACGAGTGCAGGGTGTGCGCAGCTGCTTCTCCTCGGATGGGGGCAGGCTGCGCAGGGCTGCCGTTCCTCAAACGTAGGAAGACTGCTCGTGCAGCTGCTGCTCCTCGGACAGGTCGGACTGCTCGCAGGGTTGCTCCTCCTCGGACGGGGAAGATAGCCGCTCACACAGCTGCTGCTCCTTGGACAGGGGCAGGCCACATGAGGCTGCTGCTCTTAGGCTCGAGGCAGGCTGCTCACGGGGCTGATGCTCCCTGGACAAGAGCATGCAGCTCTCCTGTCTGATGCTCACGTGGTTGAAAAAATAATGTAAAAAGAAGTAGGAAATAAAGGAAGAAACAAACAAACAAAAAGGAGAACAAAAAAAAAAACAACAACGAAAAAACACCTAACAAAATAATAATAAAAAGGAAAATGAAAAATTGAAATATCATTCCTTTGGCTGGCTTAAGTTCCCAGTTTTCTGGAATGTCTGTGATTTTGTTGTTGTTGTTGTTGCTGGGACTCCATTTATTTTCTTGACTCTAAGCCACGTTGGCTGTGTTTTTTCTTCATACAGTCACTGCTTAAACTGATGTGTGTTTTCTATCTTATGAGGTGGCCAGCCCCTGTCTGACACCGAGAGGCACACTTTCCATGCTTCCCTTCCCTTGCCGAGTGCCATCTGCACTCAGGGCCTCTGTACATGCTGTCGCCTCTCCTAGAACACTCCTATCCAGAAGGTTCCTTGGATTCAATGTTCACTGATACTGCAAATGTCACACATCCTAAGGAGTCCTGGTGGGACCGCCTGCTAGACCTCCTCACAGGAGGCTGCCCTAGTGGATTTCTGTTGTTCATGACACAATCACTTTCCTTTATTTCATATTCAAATGCAGGCTTGTTTGTGGCCTTCCAGTTAGAGGTAAGCTGCACAGGTGCAAGGTTCTGCTTTAACTTGTTCCTGTGGCTGAATCTGTGACAGGAAGCACAGGGCCCAGTTTTAGGAGAATCCTGGTTGTTATGAACATGAATGGATACAGGAATGGATGAACGGATGAGTGGATGAATGGATGGATGGATGGATGTTTGGATGGATGACTAGGAGGATGGATGGGTGGATGAAAGGATGTATGTATTTATTTATGCATGTATGTATGAATGGATGGATGCATGAATGTGTAGATGAAACATCGGCATTAGTCATGATTACCTTTTCTAAGCCCTGTGCCAGGCTTCTACATGGAGTGTCTGGAATTCTTACAAAAGCAGCCTTGGTGTCATTTATGCTCATGTAGAAACGAAGGAAAGGAAGCTCAGGACAACCAGCACTATCTTAGCCAAGGACACTTCATGGGTAGCGGTGGCATCCAAGATGCAAGTCCACATCTGCACGCGCCCAGATATCATTGCGAAATCCAGCACTGCCTCCCTTAAGCATCAGTAATTCTACTTCTCACATCATCTACTGAATCAGTGGAAGAAAAACCCTCAAGCTAACAAAACTGAACAAAATGTAACTCTACATTTATAACTAAATTTATAAAATTGGCTTAACTAATCAAATAGTCTTTATACAAACAACCTTCAACGAAGGCGAGAAGCTATTGCCATTGCCCAACAGAGACAGCTGACTCAGTCTATGGGCGAGGAAAGCCTGCCCTCCACAGGCGCTGGGTGGTATGGCCCCCAGCCCAGGTGACTGGTGGAGGAGGAGGCACAGAAAGAGGATGTGAAGATCTCTGTACTTGGCAGAAGCAGAAGAGAAAAAGAGGAGTAAGGGGGGTGGAGGGAGAAGGGGAGGGGAGGAGGCACGTGGAGGGAGAGGATGAGCTGGAGGAGGAAGAAGAGGTTATGAGAACCACAGAATGAAAACACAAGAATGACAACACAGACTCACAGTGCTGTAATTTACCTTCTTATTCCGCAAGCACTTCAGCATGAATTTCATCTAATGTCATTACCATGATGGCAGTTCTGAAAATTCTCAGATTTTTTTAAAGCTCTGTTTCCTTGGCTTCTACAAACAGACCATGGGCGGGCTGGGTTCTGGATGCTTCTGTCTTTTCTGGGCCCAATGCCAGGTTCATCCTGTGACTCATTCCATCATCTGTGGGAGGGATTAAGTGGCCGCCAGGAATAAAAGGAGGAGTCTGGGCTCTCACCTCCAAAGTGAGACCTTCCTCCCTGCCACGTCCAGTGACCAGCCAACAGCAGCGCCTGAGCCATGAAGCTGGTGGTGGTCCTCATGCTGAGTGCCCTCCCCCTTTCCTGCTATGCCGGTGAGTACTGCCAGGGCCAGGCTTTGGGGGGGGGGTTGGTGTCTGGGCCCCTGTGGCAGACCTCCTCCTCCCCAAGCCCCAGGCCAGAGCCCCTCATTTCTCTGGTGTGTCCATTCCTCATGGCTCCATCAGGTTTGGCTCTGTGAGCTGTGGAAGCCAGGGAGCTGGGGGTGTTATGTGTGGGAGGGGGGACAAGAAGGCAGATATGTTATTGCTCAGAGAAAATCCAAGACCCTGAGTTTGCTCTCCCAGAATTGAGGACTCGGACCATTGCCCATAATCTCTCTGAATGTCTGTCTCTACTGGGAGGTAAGAAGATAACAATCATCATGGTTACGCCCAGCAAGGAGTTGGTCCTCTGGATCAGAGCCTGGATTTGTGTGCTTCCTTCGCAGGTTCTGGCTGCCAAAGGTTGGAGGATGTGATTGATAACACCATTGATCCTTCGGTGACGGAGGATCAATTCATCGAAGATCTTGAAGAGTTCATACCGGGTGATACCATGGAACAGCTTCTCGGGGAATTTAAGCAGTGCTTTCTCGACCAGAGTAACAGAACCCTGGGCAATATACAAGTGATGATGGTAATGTCGGTTTCTTCCTACCTGCCCTTGAATCACTGGCCAGGGAATAGCGGGCCCTCAGTTTGCTACTAACTTCTTAACAGTTAGTGTTGGTCACACTTCACGTAACCTCAGTGAACGTGGGTGCTGACATCCAGAAAACCATGCCAGGGGCCGGGGCTGGTTTGCATGCTCACGTGGTGGAGTCTTTAGTGAGTGACACAGGAGAAAGGCCCTGAGGGAGGAGAGTGGGTGGGCAAAGGCTTGCCTACCCTTCAGCCCCAAACATCTGATTCTCAAGAGGACACTCATGTTGACGAGTGATAAACACAAATAGGAAAGCGTTTTAAAGAATTTCCTAAAGAGAGCAGACAGCTACATGTCAGGCAGATCCCGCCTCTCAGGAACGCGATTCCCAGTGCCCTTTGGAGCATCCACGTTTGCTAGAATAAGTGGTTGAACGTCCTGGGCATGAAGGAAGGCCCATGAGTGACAGGTAAACTCCTTGGCTATGAACCCGCCATGGCTGGTGGAATTGTTGAAAACAAAGTTCAGTATAAGCAAGGAGACCTTCTTTCTATTTAGAACAGACATGGTTCAGATTTCCTGGTATTCATTCCCGACCCAAACGGCCCATTGCAAACATCCAGGCAGCAACAGAGAAATGTTGCCCCAGCAGAGACATGAACATCTGCATAACTAGGAGCTTTCTGACACAGGTGTCTGACAAGCTGGGGATCTGCAGGAACCATGATAAAAATGAGCGCGTCAGGAAAGGACACATGTTGGGTTCTGTGCAGGGCCAGTCTCTGAGGAACAGGCAGAGCGTGGCTTCCAGGGGAGGGTGGGGGAGGGGGAGACGTTCAGGGCCCGGGGCTGCACTTGAGCAACAGGAGAAGGCCCTGGGGGTTGGGACCTTAACACGACTAACCTGTCCATTGAAAAGGGTGACAGGGTCCTATTTCTGGGACAGGCATTGACCATAATCACACCTGAAGCCATGAGCAGCCCCTTCATGGCAGGTGACGGCCTTTCTCTTTGCAAACGGAGGTTGGACAAACCCCTGGAGGGCGCGGCCCCCAGATGCACACGGGCTCCTGCTGGGCTGAGACACGGAGAAGGGGCAGCACAGCGGGTGGGGGGAGGTCTCTTTCACAGCAGAGGAAACGCGCAGGGAAAGGCTCCCAGGGCCCCGGCGGGACCGGGTCTGGAAGCCGCGCCCTTGGCATCAGGACGGGCCTCCTGAGCGACAGACAAGGAGAGAATTCTGGCTGAACCCCGCCCGCTTCTCTCCGAGGGTGCGGGCACAGCGGGGAAACAAGGAGAGGCCACGTCTGTGCTCCAGGACAGCCTCTGTGGGAGAGGGGGTGTGAGTGCTTCTCTGTTTGTTTCCAGGACGCCATATACGACAGCAGGCAGTGTGCCTCCTACTGACCCACATGACCTTCCCTCCGACGACAGAATGGCCCGACAGCGACTCTCATGGCAGAACCCACAGCTTAGCCCCCTTCTGTGCCTTTTGGTCCTGAAACTGCAAGACAATTGTTGAAACCTCCCCACATGCTCATTCCAATAAAGCGCCTGCAGCACCAAGGCTCTCTGGTTACTGACCGAATGGGGACTCAGGAGACGCCCCTCACCCTGCGCTGCTCACAGCGGGTCATGGGCCTTCTGTACAGAACTCCTGGATGAGATGCGGGATCTGCAGGGTGCTCTGCCCCTGAGCATTGGAAGCCCAACAGGACCCTGTCTCTGGGAAAGTGTCCTCCCCCGGCCCTCACCCCCAAGACCCTCTGGGTTGAGCTGAGGTGCTCAGACTCCAGGACACACCCATGTCCTCACGTCCACGCCGCACCCTCTCCCCAGGGCCGGCTCTCCTCTGGGTGCTCTCTCTCCCTGACCCAAGGTGCGGGGAGGGAGCAGAGCAGTGAGAGAGGGGACTCGGGCAAAGAAGGGCAGCATCCTGGCTGGAACGCCCTCCCACTTCTCCAGAACAACCCTTGGGCCCTGACACCACTAGGCCCAGGCAAAGGACCCTTTCCCCACACCCACAGCTTATAGCTTACCTAACACACACACACACACACACACACACACACACGCACACACACGTGCACACACACATGCGTGCACACACACACTCACTCACATGCAGACATATGTGCACACACACACGTAGACACACACAGTTCTTTAGTGAGAACTCCTGGGCTATGCAGTCCTGGGGCTCTGAGGCCTTTGGGAAGTTGCCTTTCCTCCTGCGTGACCCTGGCCATTTGAAGAGGCGTCTGTCCCTTTGCAGTTGGTGTGGACTTCGTGATGGAGCAAGAAGGCCCTGTGTTGGGAGTCAGAAGGGGAAACGGGACTGGAGTCCCTGGAACTACCATCTCTAGTCAGGCTGGTCCCGCCTGGAAGGAGGCACATCCTCAGGATTCTGAGCAATGGCGGCTCCAAGGAGGAAGCAGAGCAGGAGTGAGGTGCAGAGTTAGAGTCCAGCCCCTGGGCAGGCACCTAGGGTGCCCCCCTCCTCTGACTCAGCACTTTGCCCCCTATGCCCATCTCCCTGAGCTGCCCCCGTGGGTCAGGGCACCACCAACATGCTCGTGCGGTTCCCGGGAGAGCTCTGGTCTGATGATGTAGCTGGAGAGAGTTCGTGGGAGGGCACTCGGCTGCCTGAGGAAGAAGAGGTGCCAGGAACAGTGTGGGTGGTGCCCATAGCACTGGGCCTGACAGAGGGCTGGGGTCAGAGCTGGAGATGGTGTAGGGCAGCACCGGCTCCCGATGCCCGTGCCAAATAGCCGGCAAGTGAGGCCCCAGGAGGGTGGTTGGCTCTTGAGGACGCGTCCACCTCCAGGCCTGTCAGATCCGTGCAGGTGCCAAGGCCCTGCCCCCAGGGAGGCAGAGCAGCTGACAGCTCCCGGAATGACCTGGGAAGGAGCATCTGTGTGAAAGGATGAGAAGGGATGAGCAGCGTCTCTGAGGCATCAGATGCCCAGCCCAGCCCCCCGAGTCCCCCTGGGCAGTGCCTCACTGACCAGTGGAGTGAAGGCCCAGTGGGGGACACTCAGCTCCAAGAGAGGGAGGTGAGAAAACAGATGAGACACCAGTTGGCTCAGAGTAGCCACCACAGAGGACTGCGTTTTCCAGGCGGAGAGACCCAGGTAGTCAGGACGCAGATGCGGGAAGGGAACCTTCCAGCAAGGCTCAGTGCCTTGGCCAGAGGAGGAGGTGACCGCCACACACTGTTTGGGGAACATTTATCCTGACCTAAATGACCAATGTCTGTAACTCACGGCACCCCTAAAGCCCACCCAAATAACTTGCCCTATATAACCTTTGTCCTCCTGGGACACTGTCTCTCGTCTCACCGCTGCGTCGGACAGCGGCTGGGAGCCAAACCTGGGTTTGAATAAAGACTCTTTGCTTTTGCATCGGAAAAGGCTCCCTGGTGGTGGATTATTGGGGACCCCGAACTCTGGGCATAACAGGACTTTAATGTACGACAAGAAACCATAAAAATTCTAGAAGAATCCAAAGGCAACAAAATCTCAGACATATGCCGAAGCAATTTCTTCACTGACATAGCTCCTAGCGCACTTGAAACTAAAGAGAAAATGAACAAATGGGACTACATCAAAATAAAAAGCTTCTGCACAGCAAAAGAAACCATAAACAAAACAACAAGAAAACCCACTGTGTGGGAAAACGTATTTGCCAACGTCATATCTGATAAGGGGCTAATCTCCAAAATTTATAGGGAACTCATACAACTTGATAAAAAGAAGATAAACAATCCAATCAAAAAATGGGCCGAGGCCGGTTTGGCTCAGTGGATAGAGCGTCGGCCTGTGGACTGGAAGGTCCCAGGTTCGATTCCGGTGGAGGGCATGTGCCTTGGTTGCGGGCACATTCCCAGTGGGAGATGTGCAGGAGGCGGCTGATCGATGTTTCTCTCTCATCGATGTTTCTGACTCTCTATCTCTCTCCCTTCCTCTCTGTGAAAAATCAATAGAATATATTTAAAAAAAAATGGGCAAAGGATCTAAATAGACACCTTTCAAAAGAGGACATTCAGAAAGCCAAGAGACATATGAAAACATACTCAAAGTCACTAATCATCCGAGAGATGCAAATCAAAACAACAATGAGGTACCATCTCACACCTGTCAGAATGGCTATCATCAACAAATCAACAAACGACAAGTGCTGGAGAGGATGTGGAGAAAAAGGAACACTCGTGCACTGCTGGTGGGAATGCAGACTGGTGCAGACTCTATGGAAGACAGTATGGAGTTTCCTCAAAAAACTACAAATGGAACTCCCATTTGACCCTGTGATCCCACTTCTAGGAATATATCCCAAGAAAACAGAAACACCAATCAGAACGGATATGTGCACCCCTATGTTCACAGCAGCACAATTCACCACAGCTAAGATCTGGAAACAGCTAAGTGCCCATCAGTAGATGAATGGATTAGAAAACTGTGGTACATCTACACGATGGAATACTATGCTGCTGTAAAAAAGAAGAAACTCTTACCATTTGCAACGGCATGGATGGAACTGGAGAGCATTATGCTAAGTGAAATAAGCCAGTCAGTGAAGGAAAAATACCACATGATCTCACTCACTCAGGGATAATAAAGACCATTATAAACTTATGAACAATAATAGATACAGAGGCAGAGCTGCCTCAAACTGATTATCAAACAGAGCGGGAAGGCCAGGGAGGGTTGGGGGGTAGGAGGGAGGGGGGGTAAGAGATCAACCGAAGGACTTGTATGCATGCATATGGGCATAACCAATGGACATAAGACACTGGGGGGTAGGGGAGGCCAGGGGATTGTCAAGGGCAGAGCGGGGGGGGGGGGAGGGGGAGGAGACATATGTAATACTCTTTGTAATACTTTAAGCAATAAAAAAATAATAATAATAAAAAAAGTCCACTCTTCGGGTGTCACTCTGCAGGTTCATCCCCCAGATCAGAGCCTAACCGGCAGCGTCACACATTGTTGAGAACCTGGAGGCCGTTTGGGTCTCTCTTTCAAATGTGGGACATTCCCCTCAGTGGGTTGAGAGCAAGAGCCCATCGTCAGGGCCAGACCCGGGTTCAAGCTCAGCTCTGGAGCTTCCCGCTGGGGGGGTCCCAGCAGGCGCTGAACCCTCTGCCTCAGTGTCCTCGTCTGGAAATAAGGGGACAGCACAGATGTGCGTTAGGACAAGTGGGTTCATCCAGGACAAATGGGCGGCGCCATCCCTGGCAGCCAGCTTCAGCCATTACAATTAAGCACCAAAATGGAAAAATGTGAGTGAGAGTCGAACAGAACAGACCGCCTCGTCCCCAAGGCCAATATCAGGCGACCTCACCGGCTCTGCCAGGAGGAGTGTTGGTTCACCCTCCGGGCTGATGGGCGTCGGAATTTGGCTCTGGTTTTATTGGGATTTCTCTCTGGCACCACCAGCTGGTTACTTTTCAGTCACTTAATTGACCGGTTAATGGTCACATCTAAGCGAGGCTTATTGTGACTTTCTAACCCTTCACCTTGGGAACTGGAGTCAGGGAACAGGAGGGGGCGGGTGCGGACAGGGATAATGTCCCCAAGGCCCTCAGGTCTCTGCACTCCCGTCCTCAGCAGGAGGCGCTGGTCACGTGCGTCCCTTGGATCCCAGGGCCCCTCCAGCGCTCAGGCTCTAACTGGTCCCCAGGTGCCTGGGGATGGAGGCGCCTCAGACATCACTTCTGGGTCGTGATGTCCCCGTGTGCTTGTGCCCTCTACGTAGCCTCTGGAGACACCGGTTCCCATGGGCCCCTGCCCGGTCACACACATCCTGTTCCGTGTTACATGACCGAGGCGCACACGTCATCAGACATGCAGGCATTCACTCCACAGGTACAGCTCTCGTGCCACGAGCAGCATCAGTGACGTTTGTGGAACTCTATGACGGTGGCCTCCCTGTCCTTGCTTTGAATGGAATTAAAGAAGGACTCTTAGCCGTGGCTGACAACTCATTCAAAGTAATTTTAATATACTTTTATTGATCTCAGAGAGGAAGGGAGAGGGAGAGAGAAATAGAAACATCCATGATAAGACAGAATCATTGATCGGCTGCCCCACTGGGTATTGAGCCTGAAACCTAGGTCTGTGCCCTGACCCGGAATCAAACCGTGTCCTCGGGGTTCATAAGTCAATGCTCAACCGCTGGCTAGACTAAAATAATGTTGAGTGATAGATCCCAAGGCATTTTAATCCATACTCTTTTTTTAATTAAATCTTTATTGTTCAGATTATTACATTGGTTCCTCTTTTTTCCCCCCATAACTCCCCTCCTCCCAGTTCCCACGCCTCCCTCCACCCTCACTCCCCACCCACTGTCCTCATCCATAGGTGCACGATTTTTGTCCAGTCTCTTCCCACATCCCCCACACTCCTTTCCCCCAAAAAATAGTCAGTCCATTTTCTTTCTATGTCCCTGATTCTATTATAATCACCAGATTATTTATTCACTTGATTCTTAGATTCACTTGTTGATAGATGCATGTTTGTTGTTCATAATTTGTATCTTTACCTTTTTCTTCTTCTTCCTCTTCTTAAAGGATACCTTTCAGCATTTCATATAATACTGGTTTGGCAGTGATGAACTCCTTTAGCTTTTCCTTACCTGTGAAGCTCTTTATCTGACCTTCAATTCTGAATGATAGCTTTGCTGGATAAATTAATCTTGGTTGTAGGTTCTTGGTATTCATCACTTTGAATATTTCTTGCCACTCCCTTCTGGCCTGCAAAGTTTCTGTTGAGAAATCAGCTGACAGTCGTATGAGTATTCCCTTGTAGGTAACTGAGTTTCTTTCTCTTGCTGCTTTTAAGATTCTCTCTTTGTCTTTTGCTCTTGGCATTTTAATGATGATGTGTCTTGGTGTGGTCCTCTTTGGATTCCTTTTGTTTGGGGTTCTCTGTGCTTCCTGGACTTGTAAGTCTATTTCTTTCACCATGTAAGGGAAGTTTTCTGTCATTATTTCTTCAAATAGGTTTTCAATATCTTGCTCTCTCTCTTCTTCTGGCACCCCTATAATTCGGATGTTGGTACACTTGAAGCTGTCCCAGAGGCTCCTTACACTATCTTCGTATTTTTGGATTCTTTTTTCATTTTGCTTTTCCGGTTGGGTGTTTTTTGCTTCTTCGCATTTCAAATCTTTGACTTGATTCTTGTGATCCTCTGGTCTGCTGTTGGGAGTCTGTATAATATTCTTTATTTCAGTCAGTGTATGCTTAATTTCTAATTGGTCCTTTATCACAACATCAAGAGTCTCGCTAGATTTCTTGAGGATCTCACTACATTTATTGGCGGCTTCTAGAAAGTTCTTGAAAAACCTTAGAAGTGTGGTTTTGAACTCTATATCCAGTAGTTTGCTTTCCTCCTGTCATTTGTGTCCTGTTTCTTTGTCTCGGCATTTTTTATGCTTCCCTGTGTTGATAAAGTGGTTTTCTGTGCTAGGTGTCCTCTAGGGCCCGGTGGCTCAGCCTCCCCGATTACCTGGGGTGGACACTCTTGGTGCACCCCCTTGTGGGCTTTGTGCACAGACTTTTTGTAGTTAAGCCTTGATTGTTGTAGGTAACACAGGGAGGATTTGACCTCAGGCCAATTGGCTGTGAGAATCAGCTGTGTCTACAGTGGGAGAACTTCTGTGCTGAAGACACCCCTCTGGGGCAAGACTTGCTTCACTGGGGCTTTGGTGCTCACTGAGTCTGCCCCCTGAGTGTGTCCCTTATGGATCTGCGGAGTTATAATTGGATGATCCCACTCTGACCACTGGGTACACTGGCTCTTGGTAGTTCCATACTCTTAACAGTGCATGGAATTGAGTGACATGGGTCATGCTTTTCACATCTGCACAATCATGTGACAGGCATGTTTGCATTTAGGCCTCTGAGAATGGAAGCCATGACTACAGTGGCTTCTGTGTGACCAATAAATGATACCCCCATGAATAGAGAACATGGACACCAGCCCCCTCCAGCGCATTAGGAGATGCATTGATCAAAGGCATTTCACTTTGAGAAGAAGCATCAAAAACAGAAAGGTCCCTGATGGCGCCCAGATCACCCACGTGCCCCACCTGACCAACTGCACGTGCCACGCTACTGCCTCTGCCCCTGCCCTTGTGCCCTGAGCCCCGAGGTCCAGGCCCCGAGGCTCCCGGGACACGTGTGAGCTGCTGTACACGCCTCCCTCTCCCACAGAGCGCCTGCCGCAGCCTCCTGCACCCAGCGATGCTCTGGCTTCTTGCTCTGCGCTCTGAGCTCCAGAGGGGGGCCCACACTGTGGGCCAGGGGAGGGGGGCCTGAGCTTCAGAGGTTGTTTCTTTCCTCTCGTCGTCCGTCTCTTGCCAGAACTCAATCGCTCTGTGGGGCTCAGTGTCCTCTGTCCTTCCCACAGGTCAGCCCGGGCGGCCAGGCTCCGCTGTTGAGCATGGACCTCTGAACTGGGAGGAGAGGGCTCCTGAGTTGCAGTCTCAATCCCTGCCCCCTCTACTCCCCTCTGCCCCCCATGCCCGCTGCATTCCTCCTTTGCACAGAAATCCGCTCGCTGTACAGGAGTTCCCCCAGCCCATGCTCGGCCCTCACTCCCCAGGGTGATGTCTCAGCAGGTGCCCCACCTGCTCTCCATCCGCGTGGACACACTTCTAACCAGATGTTGCCACTCTCTTTTCCCACCGCACTGGGGACTGTACTGCTTTGTTCTTCAATGTCACATTGTGGATTTGAAGACAAATTGGTGGTTTAGTGTTTAATATTTGGTGGGTTTAGTGGGGGGATTTCAAAGGAGGACGAGCAGGCATGAAGCCCAGGTCCAGTGTGTGCTGTGGACACAGCCCAGGTGATGTGGATTCCCATGGGGGTCGGGGGCTTTGACCTATGGCGGCCGATGGAAGTGCGTTTATGGGGTGTTTCTAAGGAAACATCACTCCCGCTAACTCTCCTTTGGACATTGTTTCTGTCCTGACAGCCTTGGTCTCCGACACTGGATGGTAGTGACAGAGAGGAGAGGCCTTGGTAGCAGGGAGGTCGTTTCCGTGTTGCTTAAGGGAGAAGTGAGCCCGGCTCCCCGGGTCCAGCGTGAAACCTGTCTCTGCAGCCACCACTGTGGGGCCCTGATGCCTTCCCGGGGCCACAGGGAGGGGGCAGGGGAACGCTCAGCAACATCAGGATTTGGGGTGCGGGTCCCCCTTCCACCTGGGGCTCATGTGAACTGAGTCAGCTGGAGAGAGGCCGTTAACTTGTCTGAGTGTCAGCACCTGGAGGCGATTCTGTCTTTACAAGAAAAAAACAGGAATTAAACGATCGCATCTGTATAAGACTCAGCCCCGGGTCTTGGTCAGATGATCCCCTGACAGGAGCCTTCCATGCAGACCCTGACCTTCCTCTCCAAGAACGCACTTCTGAGTCACCTTCCTCCCTCCCGGCTCCTCCTCCATGGCCTCCTCCTGTCCTTCCACACCACCAGGCTGGCCACCTGCTGCCCCTCCAGGCCCTGTGCCCTCCAGGCTCACACTTCCCCGGCTCAGCGGCATTTGTGTCTCAAGCTTCCGGGGCCCCCAGTGGCCTCAGTTTCTCGTCTGCTGCTCTGTGGGTGTGACACCGGAAGAGACAGCCATTAAGTCCGCTGGGCAGGGCTATGGAAAGGCCTCTTTTGTCAAGAAGAGAAGAGCTGGCTTGGCCAGACTGGCTCAGTGGATAGAGCATCAGCCTCGGGACCGAAGGGTCCTGGGTTCAATTCTGGTCAAGGTCATGCACCGTGGTTGCAGGCGTCTCCCTGGCCCGGGACCTGGTTGGGGCTCATGCAGGAGGCAACCAATGGATGTGTTTCTCTCACATCGATGTTTCTCTCTGTCTTTCCTCTCTCCTCCACTCTCTCTAAAAATCAATGAAATAATATCCTCGGGTGAGAATTAAAAATAAAGGAGAGAAGAGCTGGCCCGTCCTTTGGAAGGAGTCCAAATCCTAGTGAAACTGCCATTTGGAGTCACTCTGGCCATTGCATCCAGAGAGGAAGCCTCCAGGCGCCGCCTAGTGGCGGGCGGTAGACTGCACGTGTTCAGGGAGAGCCCAGGTTCTGCATGAAACGGCGCCTCCTGGTGGGAAGGACTCACAGTTGCGCTCAGTCTAAGGAAACTCAGGCTGCTCCCTGCTGGGTGCCAATCCCCCTGGGGACCTGACTGCCACTCCTCACCCCGCAATCCATGTGAGAGGTCCGACATCTGGGAAATTAGAATCCACAAAGGACATAAGTGAGACTAATGGGATCATAAATAGTTGAATTAATAATCCATGAGCAGCCCTAACCGGTTTGGCTCAGTGGATAGAGCGTCGGCCTGCGAACTCAAGGGTCCCAGGTTGGATTCCGGTCAAGGGCACGTACCTTGGTTGCGGGCACATCCCCAGTACAGCGTGTGCAGGAGGCAGCTGATCGGTGTTTCTCTCTCATCGATGTTTCTAACTCTCTGTCCCTCTCCCTTTCTCTCTGTAGAAAATCAATAAAATATATTTAAAAAAAAAATAATCCATGACAAATGCCAAAGTTATGAGCCATCCCCCACCCATAGAGAAGACCCACCAACTCCCACTTCTGCCAATGACCGTACAGCTTGTGTGAGACCCACACGTCCCCCAAGAACAAGCAGAGCATCTACAGGAAATGGGAAGTGAGCTGCCTGACGGAGTCGGTGCGCCCCAAGGCGGCATGGACTTGAGGGTCAAGATTCTAGGCAAAGGGCAGCGACAGAGGCGGGGGCGCCACTCGGCACCTTTCCCCTTCGGGCACCTCCAGGCCCCAGGAAGACGAGGCGCAGGGTGTTGAGAAGCCAAACAGGGGGAGGCGAGAAAAGCCACTTCGAAGGCAGCGGTAACAGTGGCGGTGTCCACTGGGCGGGTTTACAGTCACACGTGTGATGAGTTAAAAGTGTAGGGAGATCAGCCCTGACACCTGATTAGCCATCTCGTACTGGCGGCTCCTTGAAGATCCGTGGATTCTACACCCTTTGGCGTTTGCTCTTGACCGTGTCTTAGAACAGAGCTGCTTCCTCTGCAGCAGGTGCCGCCACGCTTTTCAGCCCCACGTTTCCTCACGGAGCAGCTGCGCTGGGCCTGGCCCCTGCAGCTCCGCTGGCTGCAGCATTGGCCTCTCCGCCTCTACAGGTGCCCAAGGCAGCTTCACAATGGAGTCCCAAGCCGCTCCGACAAAACAGTCACCTGGTGTCTGGGTCGTTGGCAAACCTTTAGAGGTCAGGGCTGGGTTCCCTTCTCATGCCTGCTCTTCTCTCCCTCTTAGACCTTCTGGAGGGACATTGGCATCATGGAAGCCCAGAGGGAGCAGATACCATGGCTCCTGCCCAAGCAGAGTTTACCCGGCATCCACTGCTGCTCAGCAGACGAAGCTGCCCACAACCCAGACGGAGGCAGGAAGCAGCTGTGCCTCAGGCGACCTGAGTGAGACAGGGAAAGCCTCGTGAGGCAGGTAACAGGCGGGGGCCTGGCAGGCAGTGGCAGGGAGGCGAGGGGATGGGCTACAGTTAGGGGTGGGCTTGGCACATCCGGATGGGTCCTTGGACACAGAGAGCTTAGATTAGGGGTGGGGAACCTTTCCTTCTGCCAAGGGCCATTTGGATGCTTAGAACATCACTCGTGGGCCATACAAAATTATCAACTTTAAAATTAACCTGCTAACTTTGATCAAACATTTCATTAACTTGCCTCTAATGCCTTGGCAATGCGACCAAATGATTTCTTGGGCCTTATACAGCGTGGGGTCCGGACGTTCCCCACCCCCCTGCCCTTCTCCCCGGCTGAACCTGTTTCTTTCACCTTCACTCTGACCAGGTGATGATCATTACCAACTTGATTCCTGGAATGTGGTCGGTTATTTGCACCATAGCACTAATGAGGAGGGAGAGGGTGGGGGAAATGATGTATAACAGTGACTTTTAAAGAACAAAAAGTTTTACATTTGGTCATTCTTTTTCTTCTATAGTTCCTACTTTTTTGCCACGTGTAAGAAATCCGTGCCAAACATAAAGACACTATGATTCTGTCCTGTTTTCTTCTAGGAGGTTTATGTTTTTAGATTTTATATTTAGTCATCTGGTACATCATGGGCTGGAGGTGTTTTAATATGTCCAGTTGTTCCAAAACAATGTGTTGAAACGTGTCCTTCCCGCACTGGAGCTTACCCACCTTTGTGAAAAGCAAAGTGACCAAATGGACATAGTTCTGTTTCTGGACTCTACGGTTCCTTACATCTATGTGTTCATCTTTTCATCAATGCCATACTGTCCTGACTACTGTAGCTTTGTGATACATGTTGGTTATGTAGTACTGCCCCTCCAAATTTGTTCTTTTTCAAAATTGTTTTGGCTATTGTAGGTCCTTTGCAGTTAAATATAAATTTGGAAACCAGATTTTTCATAAACTTCCCAAAATAAAACAAGCCTATTTGGACTTTGGTTGAGATTGCATTGCACTAAATCCATTAACCAATTTGGAGGAACTGACATGTTAAGAATATTGTTTCCTATCCATGAACACTGTGTGTACCCATGCAGGTCTTCATGAATTGCTCAGCTATATTTCATAAGTTTTACTGTTCAGGTATTTGATGTCTTTTATTAAGTGCATTCCTAAGATGTTGATAATTTTAGACATTATTGTACATTGCACTTCCTTAATTTTTATTTCTGATTGTTCAAGAATATAGAATACTCGAGTCCCAGTGCCTGAAAATTCGTGCACTCGGGGGTCCCTCAGCATGGCCTGCACCCTCTCACTCTCCGGGGCCCTCCGGTAGGGTCCCTAGGCCTGGCCTGAGATCAGGGCCTATTGGGGCTTCCCTTCCCCCGGCTGCAGGCAGCTGGCTCCACCCCAACCACTGCCAGTGCTTGCCATCTGTGCAGCACGGCCTCCCCTCATCTGCCACCTGTGGCCTCCCTCTGCAGGTAACAGGCTGGGGTGGGATGGCTTGGCTGGCCTGGGCCTCCCTCTTTCTTTGCTGGGGGGTGAGGCCAGCCCTGCGAGGGCTTGTCTGCCTACCTGGTCACCCCTAACCACTCAGCCTGTCTGCCTCATCGCCCCTAAGCACTGGCATGCCTACCTGATCACCCCTAACCATTCTGCCTGCCTGCCTCATCGCACCTAACCGCTGGTCTGCCTACCTGATCGCCCCCAACAACTTGCTTGCCTCCCTGATCACCGCTAACTGCTGGACTACCTACCTGATCACCCCTAACCACTCTGCCTGCCTGCCTCATTGCCCCTAACTGCTTGATTGGGGGTGGGACCAGCCCATGATGGGCTATGATGGTCTGGTCTCTGGTTGTTGCAGTCATGATGCCTATGGCCTTTTATTATATAGGATCATTAATTTTTGTATATTTATCTTATATCCTGCAACCATGCTAAACTCACTTAACCCTCTAGTAGACACTCTCAGATTTTCTACAAGTCATCTCTGAAAATAGTTTTACACTTGATCTTAGCCAAAAGGCCAAGAAGCGATTCTTCATTTATGGTGCCTTTTCCTTTTTGCTCTACTGCACTGGCTACCTACAAAATGTTCAGAAGCAGCCCTAGCTGGTTTGGCTCAGTGGATAGAGTGTCAGCCTGTGGACTGAAGGGTCTGGGTTCAACTCCGGTCAAGGACATGTACCTTGGTTGTGGATACATCCCCAGTAGGGGGTGTGCAGGAGACAGCTGATCGATGTTTTTCTCTCATCGATGTTTCTGACTCTCTATTCCTTCCCCTTCCTCTCTGTAAAAAATCAATAAAAAATATTTTTAAAAAAATGTTCAGAAGCAATGGCACTAGACATCCTTGCACTCAGCTTGTTGGGAAGAATGTACCATGATGTTTGGTAGAGGTTTTTTTGGGGTTTTTTTTAATGAGTTTTATCAAACCAAGGAAACTCCCTCTAATTATAATTGCCTAGAACTTTTATCATAAATTACTGAATTGTCAAAGCCATCTTTAGCATCTATTAATCACGTAGTTTTCCTCATGTATTGATATGGTAAATTGTATTAGTTGACTTTCAAATGTTCAATCTATCTTACTGAGATAAACGTATTTGATTAACATGTATTATCCCTTTTAATGATTTTGCCTTGCTAGCAACTTGTTTAAAATTGTTATGTTGATGTTCATGAAGAATAATTGTCTGGTTTTTTTTTACAATATCTTTGTCTGGTTTAGGGATCCCAACAATACTGGTTGGCCTCATGGATGGAGTGGGAAAGTATTCTTTTCTCTTCAATTTCCCGGGAGTGGTAGTGTAGAATTGGTATTATTTCTTTCTTGAATAAATGGTAACATTTACCACTAAAATGATTTAGCCTAGTATTCTTTGTGAGATTTTAAAGTACAAGTCAATTTCATAAATAGGGCCATTTAGGTTTTTTCTTTCTTCCTGAGTGAACTCTAATATTTTGTATCTTCCAAGGAATCTGTGCTCATTTCTTCTACAATAAAATTCATTGCCATAGTTGTTCCTAATATTTGTAAAGTCTGTAGTGGTTTTACCTCCATCATTCTTGGCATTGCTCACTTCTTTCTCTCTATCCTGTTCAGTCTAGACAGGTGTGTGAATGGTTTTTGAGCTTCTCAGAGAACCAGCTTTGGGTTAAATGTTTTCTATGACTTTTTTCCAGTGTCATTGACTTCTGCTTTACCTTTGTTATTCCCCTTCTTCTGCTCATACTTTTCCTAGAGGCCCGGCCACCAATTCATGCACAGGTTCATCCTCGCGGGGGAAGGGAACGCGGGAGGTTTATGGGCCTGTCCTGCCCCTGATCGGGGTGTGAGTGGTCGATCTGTGGCGTGTCCAACAGTGGGAGGATGGGTGTAAGGACCCCACAGACACTGACTCTGCCAGCACCTTGACCTTGTAGTTCCCAGTCTCAGTAAATGTTTGCTTCAGCCACCTGGTCTATGCACCTCCTTAGGCAGCCTGAGCGCACTGGCACAATATGTACAGTCTGTATCCACTCTGAACTCTGTGTTTATCACGCTTAGACGTGTAAAAAATATAGAGTTTTCATCTGAGGTTCCATTTGCCTTCAACCCAGCAACTTTCAAACGCAGGGCCTTCAGGGCTCCCTCACAATGTCCACACCAACTGCGAAGGGACAGACGCCTCTGCAAATGGCCAGGGTCAAGCAGGAGCAAAGGATACTTCCCGAAGGCCTCTGAGCCCCAGGACTGCATGGCCCAGGAGTTCACACTAAAGAACTGTGTGCATGTGAGTGTGTGTGCATGTATATGCGTGTGTGTTTTGTGTGTGTGCTGTGTATGTGCACATGTGCGTGTGTGTTTTGGTGTGTGAGCACGCACGTGTGTGTGTGTGTGTGTGTGTGTGTTGGATAAGCTATAAATTGTGGGTGTGGAGAAAGGGACCTTTGCTTGGGCCTAGTGGTATCAGGGCACGAGGGATGTTCTGGAGAAGCGGGAGGGCGTTCAAGCCAGGATGCGATCCTGCACTGCCCGAGTCCCCTCTCTCACTGCTCTGCTCCCTTCCCGCACCTCGGGTCAGGGACAGAGAGCACCAGAGGGGAGCCGGCCCTGGGGACAGGGTGCATTGTGGCCGTGAGGACATGGTTGGTCCTGGAGCCTAAACGGCGGTACTCGGCCCAGAGGGTCCTGGGGATGAGGGCGGGGGGAGAGGGGGGAAGGACACCATCCCAGGGACAGGGTCCTGTTGGGCTTCGATGCTCAGGGGCAGAGCGCCCTGCAGATCCCGCATCTCATCCAGGAGTTCTGTACAGAACGCCCCTGTCCCCGCTGTGAGCAGCGCAGGGTGAGGGGCGTCTCCTGAGTCCCCATTCGGTCAGTAACCAGAGAGCCTTGGTGCTGCAGGCGCTTTATTGGAATGAGCATGTGGGGAGGTTTCAACAATTGTCTTGCAGTTTCAGGACCAAAAGGCACAGAGGGGAGCTAAGCTGTGGGTTCTGCCATGAGAGTCGCTGTCGGGCCATTCTGTCGTCAGAGGGAAGGTCATGTGGGTCAGTAGGAGGCACACTGCCTGCTGTTGAATATTTTGTCCTGGAAACAGACAGAGAAGCACTCACACTCCCTCTCCCACAGAGGCCGTCCTGGAGCACAGACGTGGCCTCTCCTTGTTTCCCGGCTGTGCCCGCACCCACGGAGAGAAGCGGGCGGGGTTCAGCCAGAATTCTCTCCTTGTCTGTCGCTCAGGAGGCCCGTCCTGATGCCAAGGGCGCGCGGCTTCCAGCCAGACCCGGTCCCGCCGGGGCCCTGGGAGCCTTTCCCTGCGCGTTTCCTCTGCTGTGAAAGGGGCCTCCCCGCACCCGCTGTGCTGCCCCTTCTCCGCGTCTCAGCCCAGCAGGAGCCCGTGTGCATCTGGGGCCGCGCCCTCGAGGGGTTTGTCCAACCTCTGTTTGCAAAGAGAAAGGCCGTCACCTGCCATGAAGGGGCTGCTCATGGCTTCAGGTGTGATTATGGTCAATGCCTGTCCCAGAAATAGGACCCTGTCACCCTTTTCAATGGACAGGTTAGTCGTGTTAAGGTCCCAACCTCCAGGGCCTTCTCCTGTCGCTCAAGTGCAGCCCCGGGCCCTGACCGTCTCCCCCTCCCCTACCCTCCGCTGGAAGCCACGCTCTGCCTGTTCCTCAGAGACTGGCCCTGCACAGGTCACAACGTGTGTCCTTTCCTGACGCGCTTATTTTTATCATGGTTCCTGCAGATCCCCAGCTTGTCAGACACCTGTGTCAGAAAGCTCCTAGTTATGCAGATGTTCATGTCTCTGCTGGGGCAATATTTCTCTGTTGCTGCCTGGATGTTTGCAATGGGCCGTTTGGGTCGGGAATGAATACCAGGAAAGTCTGAACCATGTCTGTTCCAAATAGAAAGAAGGTCTCCTTGCTTATACTGAACTTTGTTTTCTACAGTTCCACCAGCCATGGCGGGTTCATAGCCAAGGAGTCACCTTGTCACTCATGGGCCTTCCTTCATGCCCAGGACGTTCAACCACTTCTTCTAGCAAATGTGGATGCTCCAAAGGGCACTGGGAATCGCGTTCCTGAGAGGCGGGATCTGCCTGACATGTAGCTGTCTGCTCTCTTTAGGAAATTCTTTAAAACGCTTTCCTATTCGTGTTGATCACTCGTCAATGTGAGGGTCCTCTTGAGAATCAGATGTTTGGGGCTGAGGGGTAGGCAAGCCTTTGCCCACGCACTCTCCTCCCTCCTGGCCTTTCTCCTGTGTCACTCTCTCAAGACTCCACCACGTGAGCAGGCAAACCAGCCCCGGCCCCTGGCATGGCTTTCTGGAAGTCAGCACCCACGTAAACTGAGGTTACATGAAACATGATGAACACTAGCTTTTCAGAAGTTAGTACCAAACTGAGGGCCCGCTATTCCCTGGCCAGTGATTCAAGGGCAGGTAGGAAGAAACCGACATTACCATCATCACTTGGATATTGCTCAGAGTTCTGTTACTCTGGTCGAGAAAGCACTGCTTAAATTCCCTGAGAAGCTGTTTCGTGGTATCACCCGGTATGAACTCTTCAAGACTTTCGATGTATTGATCCTCCGTCACCGAAGGATCAATGGTGTTATCGATCATCTCCTCCAACCTTTGGCAGCCAGAACCTGGGAAGGAAGCACACAAAAAGCCAGGCTCAGTTCCAGAGGACCAACTCCTTGCTGGGCGTAACCATGACGATTGTCATCTTCTTACCTCCCAGTAGAGACAGACATTCAGAGAGATTATGGGCAATGGTCCGAGTCCTCAATTCTGGGAGAGCAAACTCAGGGTCTTGGATTTTCTCTGAGCAGCAAGACACCTGACTCCTTGTCCCCCCTCCAGCACACAACGCCCCCAGCTCCCTGGCATCCACAGCCCAGAGAGCCAAACACGAGGGAGCCATGAGGAATGAAGACACCAGAGAAAGGAGGGGCTCTGGCCTGGGGCTTGGGGAGCAGGAGGTCCGCCACAGGGGCCCTGACACCAACCTCCCCCCAAGCCTGGCCCTGGCAGCACTCACCGGCATAGCAGGAAAGGGGGAGGGCGCTCAGCATGAGGACCACCACCAGCTTCATGGCTCAGGCGCTGCTGTTGGCTGGTCACTGGACGTGGCAGGGAGGAAGGTCTCACTTTGGAGGTGAGAGCCCAGACTCCTCCTTTTATTCTCCTGGCGGCCACTTATCCCTCCCACAGATGATGGAATGAGTCACGGGATGAACCTGGCATTGGGCCCAGAAAAGACAGGAGAATCATCTAGAACCCAGCCCGCCCGTGGTCTGTTTGTAGAAGCCAAGGAAACAGAGTTTTAAAAAAATCTGAGAATTTTCAGAACTGCCATCATGGTAATGACATTAGATGAAATTCATGCCGAAGTGCTTGCGAAATAAGAAGGTAAATTACAGCACTGTGAGTCTGTGTTGTCATTCTTGTGTTTTTATTATTGTGGTCCTCATTACCTCTTCCTCCTCCTCCAGCTCATCCTCTCCCTCCACGTGCCTCCTCCCCTCCCCTTCTCCCTCCACCCACCTTACTCCTCTTTTTCTCTTCTGCTTCTGCCAAGTACAGAGATCTTCACATCCTCTTTCTGTGCCTCCTCCTTCACCAGTCACCTGGGCTGGGGGCCATACCACCCAGCGCCTGTGGAGGGCAGGCTTTCCTCGCCCATAGACTGAGTCAGCTGTCTCTGTTGGGCAATGGCAATTGCTTCTCGCCTTGGTTGAATGTTGTTTGTATAAAGACTATTTGATTAGTTAAGCCAATTTTATAAATTTAGTTAAAAATGTAGAGTTACATTTTGTTCAGTTTTGTTAGCATTAGGGTTTTCCTTCCACTGATTCAGTAGATGATGGGAGAAGTAGAATTACTGATGCTTAAGGGAGGCAGTGCTGGATGCCGCAATGATATCTGGGCACGTGCAGATGTGGACTTGCATCTTGGATGCCACCGCTACCCTTGAAGTGTCCTGGGCTAAGATAGTGCTGGTTGTCCTGAGCTTCCTTTCCTTCGTTTCTACAACGAGCATAAATGACACCAAGGCTGCTTTTGTAAGAATTCCAGACACTCCATGTAGAAGCCTGGCACAGGGCTTAGAAAGGGTAATCATGCCTAATGCCGATGTTTCAGCTACACATTCATGCATCCATCCATTCATACATACATGCATAAATAAATACATACATCCTTTCATCCACCCATCCATCCTCCCAAACATCCATCCAAACATACATCCATCCATCCATCCACTCATCCATTCATCCATTCATCCATTCATTTATTCCTGTATCCATTCATGTTCATATCAACCAGGATTCTCCTAAGACTGGGCCCTGTGCTTCATGTCACAGATTCAGCCACAGGAACAAGTTAAAGCAGAACCTTGCACCTGTGCAGCTTACCTCTAACTGGAAGGCCACAAACAAGCCTGCATTTGAATATGAAATAAAGGGAAAGTGATTGTGTCATGAACAACAGAAATCCACTAGGGCAGCATCCTGTGAGGAGGTCCAGCAGGCGGTCCCACCAGGACTCCTTAGGTTGTGTGACTTTTCCTGCATCAGTGAACAGTGAATCCAAGGGACCTTCTGGGGAAGCCTGTTCTAGGAGAGGCAACAGCACGTACAGAGGCCCTGAGTGCAGATGGCACTCGGCAAGGGAAGGGAAGCATGGGGAGTGTGCCTCTCGGTGTCAGACAGGGACAGGCCACCTCATAAGATGAAAACACACATCAGTTTAAGCAGTGCCTGTATGAAGGAACAAGACAGCCCACGTGGCTTAGAGTAAAGAAAAGAAATGGATGAGAGAGCCTGAGAGATGAGCCAATAGTTAATGACCCGTGAATGCACTGTCCTCTGTGTGGATGATTTGGGACCCATTTCTTTCCATCATTCAGCTGCATCCTACGTTTCCAAGCACAATATTGGTTTAGGAAGAAGCTAGGAATAAAGAAGGTTGTGTTCTTATGTGCGCACCTTCTCCCAGTTGACCATTGTTGGCCATCATTCCAAAGGCACAGGAATGACATCATGATGCAATGGGAGACTTTCTCCTTGAACAGGACTCAGTGAGGACTCTGCTGCTGTCCCCGTGGTTAGGGACCGGCCCTGTTGTCTGCTGGACATTGGGCCCTCAGAGCGAAAGCAACCCCATGTCATGTACAATAAAGGCTGTGTTTCTCTACTTCCATGTTTTCCCCAGAGCCCACGATGACCATTCTCGGGTGCATCATAGAGCTATAACTCGGCTCCCAAGAGACTCATTTAAAAGAAGTGTTCACGAGCAGAAATGGATCAAGCCAAAGGTCTGAATGCTTCTATTGCTGGCCTGATGGTTTCTGCTCCCAAAGGTCCTTTGACTCGGGTCCCCAAATTAAGTTCAGAAACTGGACCTTTGAAGTAAACTTTGGTTTCAGTGTTGGAGTGACATCTCCGGGGCATCTGCTATGACGGACCCTGCTGTAGAGGTGAGCTCCTCAGTCAGAGGTGGGACATAAATGTGCGGTTAGAATTATATCTGACCGGTGCTCAGGCTCAACCAAGACCTAAGATACACTCACACTAATATTCTCTATTTGAGGACTTGTCATACTTAATAAAAGTAATAACATTCAGTGAGAGCTATTGTTATTCTCAGTGATTCACTGAAAATAAAATCTAAATAAGGATCTTTAGTGTATAAGATCTTTGAATTTTTCATTCATTGTAAGTTAGTTAAAGAAATTAGCTCTACAGTATTTGGACACAAGAAACTTTCTACTTTACTTCTCACTGATTCTGTAAATCTGGCTCTGCCCCTCAGTTCCAGGGCTGTTGAGACACTAGCCTCCAGGATGCTCTTAGAGGTAAACCTCTTCTTCCTTAAGGTCATGCCAATATCTAGAAGTTGGTTGGGGCGGTACTTTCCCAGAACGAAATTCAGGACAGGCTCTGTTCCTAGAGACATCTTGATGGCAGTGAGATGTTTGTTGATCTTGTTGTCTAGGCCTAGAGCAGGCACCTCCCATGGCTATAGCCAAGACAGCTGTGGGGTGTCACAGGGGGCCTCTTTGTACAGTGGGAAGAGATCTAGACTTGTTGTGAGGCCTGAATTAGGTACAGCCTGTAACTCCACAGAGTAGGTGCTATCTACACGTCAGCTGCCAGCAACCCTATTTAATAAGAGAGTAATATGTAAATTAGCCATCACTCCATGACAAAGACAGCGGTGCCCTAAGTGGCCGGGGCGAGATACTGGCGGCATTGCTCTGGCAACTTGAGCCGATCATCCGACCCAGCTGCATGGGGGGAGGAGAGGGGATTGGCCTCGGGCTGGAGTCCGTGGCGAGGAATGCTGGGCTCGTGGAGTCCGCCTCCACAGATATCCCGCGTCTGTGCCCCAGCCAGGCGGAGGGAGGGAAGGGAAGAGGCCTCTGGCCAGAGTCCGAGGCAAGGGATGCTGGCATCGTTGCAGGCCAGTCTGAGGGACCCACCCCTCCACAACCCATGCTCGAATTTTGTGCATCAGGCCTCTAGTTAATTTATAAACCTGAGAAGACTGTTCTATTAAACGCTGGTGGCCAACAAGAACCACTACAGACCATGGAACTTTCTGCTGCACAACTCCATCCTCTAAGAGATCCAGAGATAATTATGTTCAGATACGAGGGAAAAGGTCAAAGTTGAAAATTAAGCTCTATATTTTGATCCATTCTTACCTGGTATTTTTCTGACTCCGTGAAAGAGTTTCATTGAGATCTAGTTCATGCAGATCTTCTCTTTGAACACAGTCTACATAACGCTGGTCTATTAACCTTCTCAATAGCCAGCCGCTGCCGGTGCTACTTACATCCAGGTTCAGTAAAACATGAGTGGCCAGTAATGGCACCTCATTACTCCCTGCGGAGCACTGGTGACCACTTCTCTTGTCTTCACAGCAGCAGCCCAGTGAGCAGAGTGATGAAGAAAACAGTGTCCAAACGGGGGCACTTCTGACGGGAGAAGAGGTCACTGAACGGGGGGAACGCCAGGGCAGCAGCACAGACCAGGACCCTCCTGAGCACCTGACATGTGTGGTCTCCCTCCCATGAGCTGGGCTACCATTTCCCCAGCTGCACACAGTGGGGCAACAGAGGTCAAGTCCCTTGACCAAGGGCTCGCTGGGAGTGGGGGGGGCTGGTAGCAGAGCCCGGTAGGGAGCCAGGTGTGCTGATATCAGAGACAGGTCTCCTTAGTGTGACTCTATGGCCCCTCACGTTAATACTCAGGAGGCGTCCTGTGCCCTGGACTTGCCCAACTGCCCTGTGTGGGCTCCAGGCAGATGTCTGAGCAGGACCCACAGTTTTCTGCTCGAGGCCTTGGCTCCAGGTGAAGTCTTCTCCTCCGTCCTTGCCTGAGTCCCTTTAGCTTGAACCTCGTTATTTATTCCCGATGCCACAGCACAGACAGCCCATTTCTTGTTTCAGACGGTGGCCTTGAATCTCTAGGGATCCCCTTCCCAAGACCCTGTGGCTTCTGGGTGCACCTTTCTCCAGGTGACCAGGACCTGACGCCAAGGCCCTTTCCTACATGGTGATTCCCTGGAGGTCATGCCCTGCGCTTTTCAGGTTTTTGAGTGACAACAGTGATACAGTAGGTGTCTAATTATGTGTAACTTCCTTAAGGAACAGGATTTGCAATTCTAGAAAGAATTATTTGACTATATAACATGTTTACTTATTGGGTCCATTTCGAAAGAGACGTGCATTTTAATTGTAAACTCTAATAAAGGCAGGACTCCATACCTACACTAATCCCAGGCATCAGCCTGACATCCTGTGGCTAACACAGAGTTCTTTGTGTTCCTGGAGAGAACTGTGGCATCACCTTAGGTAAGACCAGGTCAGGAGAGCAAGAAGTTGGAGCTCTGGCATCCAGGCCCTGGGCCACCTCTGTCCTCCTGTTCCCTATCAGTAAACATTAGCTTGATCCCATGGAACACGGATCCATCTAATGCCTGGGGACAGGGACCCGGATGTGGAAGCCGATTCAGGATCAGGTGTTGCCTCCAGCCAGTTCCCCTTGGCTCCTTCACGAAAACCCTGAACTTTACATAAGTTGATGTTTCCACAAATCGTGTGGTTAAATATTTAATCCCCACACACTTGTGACAGCCCGTAGGGCTCATTTGATTTCTACACCATTATCTTCTCATTCTGTTAGTAATTTTCCCTGCAGCTCATGCCAGAATTTCCTGCAAACCGTGGGCCTCCAGTGTGGGAACCCCTGGCCCTTAGGGGCATGGCAAGGGGATTCTGAGAGGTCTAAGGATACTTCTTTCCAATGCCTCTTTCCTGGGGATGATCTTCCTCCTCCTTGCGCCCACCCCTGAGGACATTTGTCTGGGTCCAGAGATGTCTTTGTGTCCCCACAGGTGGGTGGTGTGTCACTGACATCTAATGGGTGAGACCGGGTTGTTGCTAAACGGTTCGCAGTGCTCAGGGCATCCACCCAGAAGAGAACTCTTCTACATCCAGTGGCACCAGGAGCCCTGGCTGAGACACCCAGCGATGGAGAAATCTCTGGAAGCCTTGTCGCTGGTGGAGTGTGAGGTGATCTCACACTCAGTGGACAGTGAGTGGAGCCTCAGTGCAGACCTAGGCCGACAGGTTGGGGCCCGTTTGTTCTCCAGCTCGGAGCTCAGCTTCAAGGTGGTGACTTCGCCTGGCTTGTCCTCACTCCTGGAGGACCTCACGTTCTCCTGTCTGTCATCCTCATGGACTTTGTCCTTCAAGGTCCAACTCAGTCCTCACCTCCTCACAGAGCTGCTCTTCCTGGAGAATGCAAGCTCGTAAGGCCTGGTCTCCCTTGAATGTCTATAGACCTTTAATTTCTGTGATACAATCTCACGCTAGTGATACAGCTCATATCCCCTTTCTCTGCCCTGTGTTAGGTCTTGTCATTTAACATGCTAAGGCAGTGGTTCTCAACCTTCCTAATGCCGCGACCCTTTAATACAGTTCCTCATGTTGTGGAGACCCCCAACCATATATTATTTTCGTGGCTACTTCATAACTGTCATGTTGCTACTGTTATGAATCATCATGTAAATATCTGATATGAAGGATGTATTTTCATTGCTACAAATTGGACATAATTAAAGCATAGTGATTAATCACAAAAACAATATGTAATTATATATGTGTTTTCTGATAGTCTCAGGCGACCCCTGTGAAAGGGTAGTTCGACCCCCAAAGGGGTCACGACCCACAGGTTGAGAACCGCTGCTCCGATGGATTCCTTAAGGAAACCAATTAAACCTTTCAACAAAAGACATCGCGTTTCTCCTGAGTTTGGTTCAGTGTGGAAGCCACGTTGCCTGAAATGGGTTGCAGCACTCACTGGCATTGCTGCACGCACAGTCTTTATGTCACCTCTGTCCCCTCCAGGGTCAGCCCAAACCCGGCTCCCCATTAAACAGTCACCTCCCCTCCCCCACCCAGCCCCGCCCATGCAGCCTGTGGCCCCCAACCCCTCGGTCAGCAGCTCAGGAGCAAAGGCCTGTGCAGACCTGGGTCTCAGTGGCAGAGCCCGTGAATGAGGATGGGCCCGCAGCTGCCAGGCTGGCAGGGCTGGGGGCCCTGAGGACAGGCCTGAGGGCCCAAGGGCAAAGCTGGGGGGCCGAGGTCAGGCCTGGGGGGCCAAGGGCAGGGTCCCGGGGTGCCTGTTGTGCTGGGAGCTGCTCCCCCTCAGGCACAGCCTTGCTGTCCCCCCAGGTCAGCAGGCCCCACCTCCCAGGCACTGGGGACCGCCCTGCAGGCAGGGAGCTGAGGCCTGGGGACCACCTGGGCTCTCCCCGCAGAGAGCCCCACACCTTGGTCCTAGGCGGGGCGGGGACATCCCTGCTTCTGAGTCTTCCTGGCGGGTTCTGAGAGGATCTGAGCCAGGCTGCAGGGGCCGTGGGAGCACATGTTTTGTCCCCATGTCTGATGGTGGTGACCGCCCTCACCTTCCTGGAGACCAGTCACCGGGAAATGGGAGGCAGGACTGTGACCTTCCCGGACCCCGTCCGCCCAGGGGCTGCTGGCTGCTGGCAAACTCTGAGCAGTTTACAACTCACAGCAATGGTGATACCACCTGTCCTTCTTACTGTGAATGTAGTCACTGTGTTCTCACAACCACGCTGTGATGCGACTACCACATCACAGAAAGACACAGTGCGCACAGACGGCTCACTATGCCTGTGTGTGTGCCTGTGTCTGTGTGCATGTCTGCCTGTGTGCATGTCTGCCTGTGTGCATATGACTGTCTGTATATGTCTGTATGCATATGTCGGTCTGTATGCATATGTCTGTCTGTGTGCTTATGTCTGTCTATATGCATATGTCTGTGTATATGTATCTGTGTATATGTCTGTCTGTATGCCTATGTCTGTGTATATATGTCTTTGTATATGTCTGTCTGTATGCATGTCTGTCTGTGTATATATATCTGTGTGTATATGTCTGACTGTATGCTTGTCTATCTGTCTGTATGTCTGTATGCTTATGTCTGTCTGTGTATATATCTGCCTGTATGTATATGTATGTCTGTATGCATATATATGTCTGTCTGTATATGTCTCTGTGTGTGCATATCTGTGTATCTATGTCTATGTATGTATGTATGTATGAATATGTCTTCCTGTGTGCATGTCTGCCAGTGTGCATGTCTCTCTGTGTGCATGTCTGTCTGTGTGTATGTCTACCTGAATGCATGTCTACCTGTATGCATGTCTGCCTGTGTGCATGTCTGCCTGTGTGCATGTCTGCCTGTGTGAATGTATGCCTTTGTGCATGTCTACCTGTATGCATGTCTGCTTACGTGCATGACTGCCTTTGTGCATGTCTACTTTTATGCATGTCTGCCTGTGTGCACATTGGTCTGTATGCATATGTCTGCCTGCGGGCATGTCTGTTTGTGTGAGTGTGTGTGTGTGGGCGCACACGGACACACACAGACGAGTCTTGCTACGCGTGTCTCAGGGGTAGGTCTGTGTGTGTGTAACTATGTGCATCTCTGTGAGTGTCGCTGCCTGTAAACTGTGTGTCTGTGCACAAAGGTTTATTTTAGGGGTGAGACAGAGAGAGGGCCTCCGGAGGGGAGACGTGGAATGGGCCTGACCGAGGAAGTGGTCCCCGGTCCTGTGCAGGGAGCAATGTGGAGGCAGAGGGACCCCGACATACCCACGTGTGGGGGTGTGACCCAACGTACCGCCTGTGTCAGTGGCATAAAGACAAGGATGGCTGAGCACAGATCCGGGCCGAGCAGAGAGATGGTCAGAGGGTGCAGGGACGGGTTGTGCAGACCCTGTGAGCAGCACCAGCGGGGGCCTTGGCCTCCTGGCAGGACCCCAGCCGGTGTCTCTCAGGCTGTGGCAAGAGCTCAGAATCCTGTGTCCACCGAGCACAGGCTGTAGACTGAGCACACCATGTGCTTCAGAAAAGAGGCAACTGAGTGTGCGTGTTTCCCGATGTGACACACACTCACTCACTGTGGCCGCAGGGGCATCGCTGATAACATGGCACCATCGGCTATGCTCTCAGTCATGTGGGCAGCATGTGCCCTTCGTCATGGGAGACGCTGAGGACTAATGAGACGTCCTCTTCCTGGAAACATGGGGACCATGGCCTAGGCTCTCAGGTGCAGAAGACGGGCCGGTTCCCCTTCTGTGGGAGGTCACTGTGGGGTGGATGCGCAGGCTCAGTGCAGGGAGGGCAGCTCCGACCCCAGGGGACCGGGTAGGAGCCTTGGGCACAAGCCGGGAGGGACGAGGGCAGGACGATGACGATGGCTGTGCAGATGGAAAGGACAGGCTGTGCGAGGGAGGGGGGCTGTGCAGGGAAACGGGGTGGCTCACAGGTGTCAGGAGTCAGATGAGCGGCAGTGGGGCCATAAGCCCCAAACGTTCCATGCCCTAAGCCCCGGACTTCCCTTTCTTCTCTGTGGGGACTTGGCAGCTGCCATAAAGGTACGGATTCTGAGTGTGGGCGACACCCTGGATTCCCTGGGCCTGCTCTCTGCCACCCACATGTGGGGGAGGAGGAGGCAGAGGTTCCACAGTAAGGAGACGCAGTGGCAGCTGAGGGGCCCTGGAGCCCATGCAGCCAGACAGGGACTGCATCCGCCTCCCCGCGGGAAGCCGCCAGGAAGAGCTTCCCCCTGGACTTGCACAGCCAGCAGGGCCTCCGCACCCTGGGGTCTGGGCAGAGGGTGATGGACCGCAGCCTCCTGTCCTGGCCCCTGGGACAGACTGCCCTGACCCAGTGCGCGGCGGGCCTGGCAGCAGCCGCTGGAAAGGAGTCTGAGCTCTCAGGTGTGCGGCTGGCTGAGTGGGCCCCTCGGGGATGGAGGTTCGGGAGCCTGCGTGGCTCATGCAGGGCCTGGGCCTGGGAGGCCTGTGCAGAGACGGGGGCCGGGCCCTGAGACAACGTTCCCCTGTGATCCGCGCACTCAGGCGCCAGGTCACTGCCCATCGGGTCAGCGTGATGCTCTGTTGTCACCACCCAAGGCCCCTCATGATGCCCCCACCCACGGCCAGAGACTGGGATAAAACAAGACACGCGGGACGTGCAGGGCAAGTGATTTATTGAAGCAAGACGTTGAAACCTCTACATTTTCCAGGGAAGGTCAGGGTATCCTTGAAAGCAGGGGCCCTCGTAGGTGGGGTTTGTGGAATCTATTTGTTGCACTTTTTCGCGATAGCCTCCTGAAATAGACACAGAGAGAAAGGGCCGTCAGTCCCACTGCCCTGGAGATGCCACAGGCACAGCGTGTGCTCACAACCAAGACACGAAGCATTGCAATCAGCACAGGCCAGTGGGGCGGCGGGCAGACAGGGTGCAGGTGGGGATTCAATGGTCCTGGTGCAGGCCCAGCAGCTGACACGTCAGGGAAGAGCCATGGCCACGGCCGGACGCAAACGCCGAGGGACCCAGGAGTGGCCTCGGGTTTCTGATGGAGCAGGAGGGGTTCGGGGGACCGAGATCCCGGGATTTGCTTTCTCTGAGTCCCAGGTTCCAGGACGGGACTATTCACTCCAGAGTGGACGTTCGGGGGGGTGGGGGGGTGGGGTGGCGGGGGGGGCGTGGCCAGGCGGGAGGGGCCACGGGAGGAGCTGCCTGCGGAGATCTGCTCCCCGGGGGTGGGGTGTGGGGGGGGGGATGGGGACGGTAGGGGGGGGTGGGCGACGTGCAACCTGGTGGTGCACTGACATGTCCACATTGAGGCCCTGCGCGTGGGGACTCCTGCTGAAAGCCCGACCTGGTTCAGGGGTGGAGGAGCTGAGACACACCCCCTCCCCCCAATGTCTGATTTCCTCAGAGAGACAGGGAGGCGGTCAGCTCCACCTGTGGCTGCAGAGGACAGACTGGGAGGGGCCCTGCCCTCTGGCCTGATGGCTGAGGAGGGAGAGGGGGAGGGGACAGGGACTGGGCCTGGCTGAGCAAAAGCTGCCAGAGCCTCGCCTGCCTCCCTCCTCACGGGGCGGGGCCAGCTCCCTGCCTCCCCTGCCTCCCCCTGCACCCCCACCCCATGGCGTTCCCCAGGGACAGGGCCTCCTGCCCCCAGTGAGGGACCTCGCCCTCCAGAAGGCTCCCAGGCAGGGAGGCAGCAGGGTCTGGCCCTTCACCATCACCGCCTGGGCCCTGGCTGTCCCCCCTCAGGACCCCTGGGGAACCCGGAGCCCAGGGAGGGGCCTGCAGAGGCTGTGCAGCCTGAGGCTGGCCCAGCGGGTGTCGGGTCACCATCCACCCTTGGCCCCGGGCCCCTCTCTCAGAGGTGAGCAGAGGGACCGGTGCCCCCGCCTATGCCCCCCAGAGCAGCGCCCTCCCCCCGCCTGGCCATGCAGCTGAGCAGCAGCCTCTATGCACCAGGACAAGGGAGTTACCATAACGTCGTAAATTTTGAGTCTGTTGCTAAAGGACATCCGATCTACGCAATACTTCACAGCCATCGTGGAATGGTAGGCGGGTTCAGGTGCCGGAAAAGTCTTGAGGATGGAATAAAAGAGCGGTTTAATGTCCAACAGGAAGGCTCTCGCTTCGTTTTGAAGGGCTGGACAGGTTTTGGCATTTGCTGGAGGAGAAGAAAAAGAAACACATTGGATGTAGGAAAGTCACTTTTCCCCACGGCTCCCTGACCTCAGATCTAGACAGGAACCCCAGGGACTTATGGTCTCCTCCCATACTTGTGCCCAGGACAATGCATCTCCCCCAAATCCTCACTGGCGCCGGGTCACAGAGCACGCAGCGGAGCCCGGATGGAGCACAGGAGACCCCCCTGGTCAGTCTTCCCTTCACCAAGTACACCCAGGCCTCCCAAGAGTCCCCTGCTTTGCCCCAGTCACTGTCCCTGTGTGAAGGAAACCCCTGTTCTGTAAAACTACTGTTTGGAATTCTCTGCTATTCTTTGGATGGGCTCTTATTCTGAAAAAGTAACTTTGCTTTCTAGCCTGCTTGAATAGTGGAGGAGATAAACTTAACTATCTGACCTTGTAGGCCAGAGACTAGATACACCCAATGCCATGCCAGGTGCATGTTTTAATTGGACAGAACTGTATAGTTTTCAAGGCCGCCGCCAGCAAGCGCACAAAGGGCTGGATCTTCTATAAAACGGGAAGTTCTGCTTGTAGCTGTGCTTAGATTTGGATTCATTTCCCTGAGCCCGCCGCGGTGAATAAAGTGTAACTCCAAGCTCTCAGAGCGCTGTTAGGTTCTGGTCCAGTTTTTTTCTGTAGCACCTGGATTTCAAAGACGCAGCTTTGCCCCTCAATAGAGCCTCACCTGCCTTTGTCGGGCTACTGGGGGAGGGAGCTGTTAGCACTCAGTCTTTCCAGGGAAGGGTAGGGTGAGGTCCTGGCTGGGGGCCCAGAGGGAGACAGTAAATGCGGAGATGAGGGAGGAATGCTCCTAAGGGATGGAGGATGCCCTTGGAGGCTCAGTCTAACACTGGGATCATGTCATGGGAGGGAGAGGGCTCAGGCTTCACCACGGAAGTCTGTGAGTGTCACACCTGATGCTGAGGCCAGACCAGGACTGGCTCTTTGGTTCCGCCCTGAGGACAGAACCCCCTGGAGGGGTCACAGCGACTGGGCTGACTTTCCACCCAGTGGGTTGTACAGAGACCTGCAGGAACCACTTCCGGGTCTGGATTCTCCATCCCACCCTCAGGCCTCTGGGTCTCAGAGCCACGTGGACACTGGCCACTCTGAGCCGCAGGCGGCACTGCTCCTCTTGAACGGAGCCCTCTCCTGCTGGAATGTTCTCTGAGTCTGAACCTAGGAGTCCAAGAGCCTTGGGCTCACCTGGCACCTAAGGGACCCTGGGGAGACGGCGGTGAGACCAGGGCGGCCTCGGACCCCTCCTCTCCGCCATCGCCCCAGCTGCTCTCCTGGGCGCTGGGATGCGGGGAGGAGAGGCCTGGGAGATGCAGCCTGTGCTCCAGGCCACAGCGCTGCGGGGGCAGGACCCTGGCTCACGAGAAGGTGACTCCGTCCTGCTGCTTCTGTGTCACAGACCAGGCGGCAGTGGGGCCTCCCACGGGACCGCCCACACTGGCTGCGGGGGTTTCTGTGGAAGTTCCAGAGCCCCGGGATCGGACACCCCGAGTGCTGGGCTGTGGGGGCTGGTCCACAGGGCGCGGGAAAGGTTAGATTCTGACCGTCCCCCCTCCCCATGTAAGTCACCTGGACCGGAGAAGGGCCCTTCCCGGCTGATGGTGTCTGAGTGGACGTGACACTCACCGTCAGAGCAGCAAAGGGCCAGCGTGACCAGCAGCAGAGACAGGGCCAGCTTCATGGTTCCTGGCTGAGCGATCAGCTGAGCAAACCGTGAGCGCTGAGGAGCTGGACTGAGCAGCCTGGGAGCCCAGGGCTATTTGTACCCAGGGAGCCTCACTGGTCCTGCCACAGGGGACGGGCAGGTCACAAGGCCTGGCTTCCAGCCACCCTTCCTCACTGAGGGCTGATGCCATCCATCAGCGTCACAGCCCGGGCACTTGGTCAGAGCGGGACTTGCTGGCACCCGGCACGGCTCCCTCGGCCCCGCCCGAGGCTGGAGGGTCACAGTGCGCAACCTGTCAGTGGAGGGGAGCCCCTGGGATTCAGCCCCTTCAGTGCGGGCAGGGTCCGCTTTGCTCTTCCCTCAGCCCAGGGCCTGGCACTAGAAGGGGGCCAACACGTGACCCTGTGGGATATGCGTGGCCCTGAGTGAACGAGCCCTCAGTGTGGCTGGGCCGCACCCTCAGGGTAAAATGGTGCCCGCTGTGCCAGGGCTGCTTAGGGCAGTGGAGGGAGTCAGTCCGTGGTGTCCGCCTCCTCGGAGAAAACAGTGCCAAGAGGAGGCCCACCCTCCCACTGCCCCCTTCCTGCTGGAGCGCCTGTGGAAAGCCGTGCCCACACCTTCAGATCCACCAACGCCCACGTGTCCTGGGGACGCTTTCTCTTGTCGGTTCTGAGGTGGCCCCTGTGGCCATCGGGCTCCACAGGAGAAGCGCCCACAGGGCTGGTCCCCCACCTGAGCCGACCGTGGGCCGCTGCTCTGTGGGCACAGGGAGGCCGCCTGACTCGGAGACAGGCTGTGGGAAGCAGGTGACGGGCAGCGGGCTTGAGACCACGCAGCACAGACAGGATTCTGACAGGTGTCGGGCAGGGGGACCTGTCAGACGGAAGGGAGGTGCATGGCACTGACGCTCCGGCTCAGCCGCTTGCATCCGGGTTTCTGACTCAGTCCCGTCCTCTCAGTGATGCCACCTCGTTCCTCCACCTGCTCAGCCCTTTCTCCTCTCTCTGTTTAGAGAAGCTCACTGACGGACGCCACGTGCTGGCGGGGTGCGGGGCGGTAGTAACGCGTCCTCGCCGAGGGAGGGGACGCACAGGAGCTCGGCCACTCGGCAGGACAGCTGGGCAGTTCCCTGTGACCGGCACGCCCTCTCACCGCACCCGGCCCAGCATCTGAGACCCCGGGGTCCCGGCAGCACCGGGCCTGGGGCTGACCCCAGGAGGCTCCATGTGTCCGGAAGGAAGGGGGAGGTGGGACCTCTCTCTGCTTTCTCTTTGTGTTTTAATCCCACCAGGGCCACGGGAAGCACCCAGCAGGCGCCTTCCGTACGGGCTGGACGGGCATTCAGGCGGCAGCTGGAATGGGACCTGACCAGGAATCGATCCGGCAACCCATCGGCGCACAGAGTGACGCTCAACCACTGAGAGGCCCTGGCCAGGCTGTGGATACCTTCTGTCAAGTTTTCTGTGAACTAAAAGCTGCTGTGAAGTAAAGACTAGCAAACACAGAGGCTCTCAACTTGTTGAAAACATTCCCTTCTCACCGGGGTGGAAGCATATAAAAAGCCATCCATAAGTTGGTCATAATCCTATATAATAAAGAGGTAACATGCAAATGGGTGTCATGCGCTCACACCCTTGTCCCTTTGTGCTGGGGCCGAGGGACTTGAGGCCAGGCCGGAGTATCGAGGCCACACTCCCCCCTCCTAGCGGGACTTCACGGGGGACCTGAGGTGGCTCCCCGCACCTGGCAGTGCTTGACGAGGTACCTGAACCTATGACCCGCCCAGCAGGGCTTGATGGCGGCCCTGAGGTTCTGCCCCATCCTCCAGCAGGGCTTGACAGAAGACCTGATGCTGCACCCCGCAACCAGCGACAGGCTGGGGAATTGAGGCTGAGCCACCCGCCCTGCAGGACTTGATGAGGGTGGGGCTGGCCAGGTATGGGTCTCATGAAATTTTGAGGCAGGCGCGGGTGGGCAGGGACTAGACTCTGGGTCCCGCAGGCTGCCCCAGACTCTGACAGGAGGGAGATTTTCATATACATTTTATTAATTTTCTTTCAACTCTGAAGCTTCTATTGTAGAGAAAGGGCAAATAGTAATATTAAAATATTCCCTTTAATTAATTCCCTTTTAATGTGCACGAATTTCATGCACCAGACCACTAGTATATAGATAATTAATCAAACATCAGAGAAATCTAAGATACTCTAGTGAGAAATGCAGTGAGAACGGATGAAAGTTGATGCTGTAGCTGAATTCAGGATCGGCCCAGGGACAGCAATCCTCCCTGCAAACCTGTCACCGGGGACCTAACAGAAACAGTGCCCCTTGGCGACAGGAACTGTAGCAGCAACAAAAACACACTGACGTCCACACACTGGAAGCAGGCAAACCCTGAAGCATGAAATCACCAACATTTCCTCGACGGGACGAGGGATCTAAGAACACCACGCACACACCTTGCCCTGAGGGACCATTAGAGCATTTACAGTCCCCTCTTCGGGTGTCATTCTGCAGGTTCATCCCCCAGATCAGAGCCTAACCGGCAGCTTCACACATTGTTTAGAAGCTGGAGGCCGTTTGGGTCTCTCTTTCAAATGTGGGACGTTGCCCTCAGTGGGTTGCGAGCAAGAGCCCATCGTCAGGGTCAGACCCGGGTTCAAGCTCAGCTCTGGAGCTTCCCGCTGGTGGGGTCCCAGCAGGCGCTGAGCCCTCTGCCTCAGTGTCCTCGTCTGGAAATAAGGGGACAGCACAGATGTGCGTTAGGACAAGTGGGTTCATACAGGACAAATGGGCGGCGCTGTCCCTGGCAGCCAGCGTCAGCCATTACAATTAAGCACCAAAATGGAAAAATGTGAGTGACAGTCGAACAGAACAGCCCGCCTCATCCCCAAGGCCAATATCAGGCGACCTCACCGGCTCTGCCAGGAGGAGTGTGGTTTACCCTCCGGGCGGATGGGCGTCGGAATTTGGCTCTGGTTTGATAGGGATTTCTCTCCGGCACCACCAGCTGGTTACTTTTCAGTCACTTAATTGACCGTTTAATGGTCACATCTAACCGAGTCTTATTGTCACTTTCTAACCCTTCACCTTGAGAACTGGAGGGGGCGGGTGGAGACAGGGATAATGTCCCTGTGGCCCTTGGGTCTCTGCACTCCCGTCCTCAGCAGGAGGCGCTGGTCACGTGCGTCCCTTGGATCCCAGGGCCCCTCCAGCGCTCAGGCTCTAACTGGTCCTCAGGTGCCTGGGGATGGAGGCGCCTCAAACATCACTTCTGGGTCGTGATGTCCCTATGGGCTTTGCCGTCTATGGAGCCTCTGGAGACACTGGTTCCCTTGAACCCCTCCCCATCACACATATCCTGTTCCGTGTTACATGACAGAGGCACACAGGTCATGTCAGACCTGCAAGCATTCACTCCACAGGTACAGCTCTCGCGCCAAGAGCAGCGTCAGTGACGTTTGTGGGACTCTATGACAGTGGCCTCCCTGTCCTTGCTTTGAATGGAATTAAAGAAGGACTCTTACCCGTGGCCGACAACTCATTACAAGTAATTTTAATATACTTTTATTGATCTCAGAGGGGAAGGGAGAGGGAGAGAGAAATAGAAACATCCATGATAAGACAGAATCATTGATCGGCTGCCTCCTGCACTTCCCCCACCGGGGACTGAGCCTGCAACCTGGGAATGTGCTCTGTCTGGGAATCGAACCGTGACCTCAAGATTCATAAGTCGATGCTCAACCGCTGGCCAGACTGAAATAATGTTGAGTGATAGATCCCAAGGCATTTTAGATGCATACTCTTAAGGGCGCATGGAATTGAGTGACATGGCTCATTCTTTTCACATCCGCACAATCATGTGACAGGCATGTTTGCAGTTAGGCCCCTGAGAATGGAAGCCATGACTACAGTGGCCTCTGGGTGACCAATAAATGATACCCCCATGGATAGAGAACATGGACACCAGCCCCCTCCAGCGCATTAGGAGACGCATTGATCAACAGCATTTCGCTTTGAGAAGAAGCATCAAAAACAGAAAGGTCCCTGATGGCGCCCAGATCAGCCACGTGCCCCACCTGACCAACTGCACGCGCCACGCTACTGCCTCTGCCCCTGCCCTTTTGCCCTGAGCTACGAGGTCCAGGCCCCGAGGCTCCCGGGACACGAGTGAGCTGCTGTACATGCCTCCCCCTCCCACAGAGCGCCTGCCACAGCCTCCTGCACCCAGAGATGCTCTGGCTTCTTGCTCTGCGCTCTGAGCTCCAGAGGGGGTCCAGGCTATGAGCCGGGGAGGGGGTCCTGAGCTTCAGAGGTTGTTTCCTTCCTCTGGTCGTCCGTCTCTTGCCAGAACTCAATCGCTCTGTGGGGCTCAGTGTCCTCTGTCCTTCCCACAGGTCAGCAATGAAACAAAGGCATCCACCTGGCCTGGCTCACTGGTTGAACATGGACCTATGAACTGTGCTGGAAGCCGGTCCATCCTTGCTGCTTGACAGAGTGTCTGCAGGGAAGAAACATCTGCACAGCATATGTTCCAAGGGACCTGGCATATATGGCATATTGTTCTTAATATGTTTTCTCCCCTTCTTAGGGCTATGTGTTCTAACCAGGGCCACCTCCCCCCAAAAAAGGTTGTTTCCCCAGGTGGGAATGTTTCCCTGGAGTTAGGGAGTAACGGGACTAGGGAAGGGAATAAATCAGTAAAACACCCTAGTGTTACAGAAATACCGTGTACTACTTATGAGGAACTTAGACTAAGGCTGTTAGCAGTAAATTTAGGACTTGCTAGGCCCACATCCCCAGGGGTCTACCCACCAGAGAAAATACCAAAGCCTATACCCCTAAAAACCCGCCGACGCAGGTCAGTCCCAAGGAAGACCACCAGCAAGGCTAAAAGGACATAACCTTTACTGAGTCCATAGAATAGGAAAATCTCCTTCAGTTATTTCCTTATAGCTTAACAGTAGAGCAGCAGAATAGTGACTTGGAATAGAAATAACAAACTAGCCCTTATAATGAAACACAGAGACTAACCTTTAGAATAGAATGTAGAAACATAGACAATAGATAAGATTAAAATCAACAGAGCTAGATAGAGATACGATTTTTAGCAAAGGCCAGAGAAGAGAACAAGGAACTGTAAAAGGTCAAAGGAGGACCCAAAACATACCCTGATGTAGCTATAGAGGCATGCTTATAGAATCAAATAGTGTAAATACAGCTGTAACAGAACAATAAAAAAGAACCTAACTTTGCTGATCACCTGAACGCTGTCTCAGTGTCCTTCGTTCTTCGCCGACGCCGTCCACACCTTTGGAAACCCCTGGACCATTGGGCTGGACCCCGGCAGAAGAGATCGAGGTTCCTGAGTTGCGATCTCAATCCCGGCCCCGTCTACCCCCCCCCTCCCCCCCCCCCCCCCCGCATTCCTCCTTTGCACAGAAATCTATTAGCTCTACAGGAGTTCCCCCAGTCCATGCTCGGCCCTCACTCGCCTAGGGCCGTGGTCGGCAAACTGCGGCTCGCGAGCCACATGCGGCTCTTTGGCCCCTTGAGTGTGGCTCTTCCTATGCCTTAGGAGGACCCTAATTAAGTTAATAACGATGTACCGACCTATATAGTTTAAGTTTAAAAAATCTGGCTCTCAAAAGACATTTCAATCATAGCACTGTTGATATTTGGCTCTGTTGACTAATGAGTTTGCCGACCACTGCCCCAGGGTGATGTCTCAGCAGGGGCCCCACCTGCTCTCCATCCGCGTGGACACACTTCTACCAGATGTTGCCACTCTCTTTTCCCACCGCACTGGGGACTGTACTGCTTTGTTCTTCAGTATCACGTTGTGGATTTGAAGACCACTTGGTGCTTTAGTGTTTAATATTTGGTGGGTTTATTGGGGGGATTTCAAAGGAGGACGGGCAGGCATGAACCCCAGGTCCAGTGTGTGCTGTGGACTCAGCCCAGGTGATGTGGATTCCCATGGGGTCGGGGGCTTTGACCTGTGGCGGCCGATGGGAAGTGCGTTTATGGGGTGTTTCTAAGGAAACATCACTCCCCCTAACTCTCCTTTGGACATTGTTTCTGTCCTGACAGCCTTGGTCTCCGACACTGGATGGTAGTGACAGACAGGAGAGGCCTTGGTAGCAGGGAGGTCGGTTCCGTGTCGCTTAAGGGGGAAGCGAGCCCGGCTCCCCGGGTCCAGTGTGGAACCTGTCTCTGCAGCCACCACTGTGGGGCCCTGATGCCTTCCCGGGGCCGCAGGGAGGGGGCAGGGGAACGCTCAGCAACATCAGGATTTGGGGTGCAGATCCCCCTTTCCACCTGGGGCTCATGTGGACTGAGTCAGCTGGAGAGAGGCCGTTAACTTGTCTGAGTGTCAGCACCTGGAGGCGATTCTGTCTTTACAAGAAAATAACAGGAATTAAATGATCGCATCTGTACAAGACCCCGCACCGGGTCTTGGTCAGATGATCCCCTGACAGGAGCCTTCCATGCAGACCCTGACCTTCCTCTCCAAGAAGGCACTTCTGAGTCACCTTCCTCCCTCCCGGCTCCTCCTCCACGGCCTCCTCCTGTCCTTCCACACCACCAGGCTGGCCACCTGCTGCCCCTCCAGGCCTGTGCCCTCCACGCTCACACTTCCCCGGCTCAGCAGCATTTGTGTCTCAAGCTTCCGGGGCTCCTGGCGGCCTCAGTTACTCGTCTGCTGCTCTGTGGGTGTGACATTGGAAGAGACGGCCATTAAGTCCGCTGGGCAGGGCTATGGAAAGGCCTCTTTTGTCAAGAAGAGAAGAGCTGGCTTGGCCAGATAGAGCATCAGCCTGGGGACCGAAGGGTTCTGGGTTCAATTCTGGTCAAGGTCATGCACCTTGGTTGCAGGCTTCTCCCTGGCCCGGGACCTGGTTGGGGCTCCTGCAGGAGGCAACCAATGTATGTGTTTCTCTCACATCGATGTTTCTCTCTGTCTTTCCCTCTCTCCTCCAATCTCTCTAAAAATCAATGAAATAATATCCTCGGGTGAGAATTAAAAATAAAGGAGAGAAGAGCTGGCCCGTCGTTTGGAAGGAGTCCAAATCCAAGTGAAACTGCCATTTGGAGTCACTCTGGCCATTGCATCCAGAGAGGAAGCCTCCAGGCGCCGCCTAGTGGCGGGCGGTAGACTGCACGTGTTCAGGGAGAGCCCAGGTTCTGCATGAAACGGCGCCCCCTGGTGGGGAGGACTCACAGTTGCGCTCAGTCTAAGGAAACTCAGGCTGCTCCCTGCTGGGTGCCAATCCCCCTGGGGACCTGACTGGCCACTCCTCACCCCGCGATCCATGTGAGAGGTCCGATATCTGGGAAATTAGAACCCACAAAGGACATAAGTGAAACTAATGGGATCATAAATACTTGAATTAATAATCCATGAGCAAATGCCAAAGTTATGAGCCATCCCCCACCCATAAAGAAGCCCCACAAACTCCCACTTCTGCCCATGACCTTACAGCTTGTGTGAGACCCACACGTCCCCCAAGAACAAGCAGAGCATCTACAGGAAATGGGAAGTGAGCTGCCTGATGGAGTCGGTGCGCCCCAAGGCGGCATGGACTTGAGGGTCAAGATTCTAGGCAAAGGACAGCGACAGAGAGGGGGCGCCACTCGGCACCTTTCCCCTTCGGGCACCTCCAGGCACCAGGAAGACGAGGCGCAGGGTGTTGAGAAGCCAAACAGCGGGAGGCGAGAAAAGCCACTTCGAAGGCAGAGGTAACAGTGGCGGTGTCCACTGAGCGGGTTTACAGAGTCACACGTGTGAAGAGTTAAAAGTGTAGGGAGATCAGCCCTGACACCTGATTAGCCATCTCGTACTGGCGGCTCCTTGAAGATCCGTGGATTCTACACCCTTTGGCGTTTGCTCTTGACCGTGTCTTAGAACAGACCTGCTTCCTCTGCAGCAGGTGCCGCCATGCTTTTCAGCCCCACGTTTCCTCACGGAGCAGCTGCGCTGGGCCTGGCCCCTGCGGCTCCGCTGGCTGCAGCATCGGCCTCTCCGCCTCTACAGGTGCCCAAGGGAGCTTCACAATTGAGTCCCAAGCCGCTCGACAAGACAGTCACCTGGTGTCTGGGTCGTTGGCAAACCTTTAGAGGTCAGGGCTGGGTTCCCTTCTCATGCCTGCTCTTCTCTCCCTCTTAGACCTTCTGGAGGGACATTGGCATCATGGAAGCCCAGAGGGAGCAGATACCATGGCTCCTGCCCAAGCAGAGTTTACCCGGCATCCACTGCTGCTCAGCAGACGAAGCTGCCCACAACCCAGACGGAGGCAGGAAGCAGCTGTGCCTCAGGCGACCTGAGTGAGACAGGGAAAGCCTCGTGAGGCAGGTAACAGGCTGGGGCCTGACAGGCAGTGGCAGGGAGGCGAGGGGATGGGCTACAGTTAGGGGTGGGCTTGGCACATCCGGATGGGTCCTTGGACACAGAGAGCTTAGATTAGGGGTGGGGAACCTTTCCTTCTGCCAAGGGCCATTTGGATACTTAGAACATCACTGGTGGGCCATACAAAATTATCAACTTTAAAATTAGCCTGCTAACTTTGACCAAACATTTCATTAACTCTCCCCTAATGCCTTGGCAGGGCGACCAAATGATTTCTCGGGCCTTATAGAGCCTGGGGGCCGGACGTTCCCCACCCTTGGCTGAACCTGTTTCATCACCTTCACTCTCACCAGGTGGTGATCATTACCAACTCTATTCCTGGAAGGTGGTTGGTTATTTGCACCACAGCACTAATGGGGAGGGAGGGGTGGGAAATGTTGTAAAACAGTGACTTTTAAAGAGCAAAAAGTTTTACATTTTGATCTTTTTTTTTCTTTTTTTTATTATTAGTTAAGGTATTACAAATGTGTCCTCATCCCCCCCATTAACCCCCAACCTCCCCCCCACACACACACACTCATGCTTCCATCCCCCTGTTGTCCATGTCCATTGGTTTGGCTTATATGCCTGCAGACAAGTCCTTCGGTTGATCTCTTCCCCTTACCCCCGCCCTCCCCTACTTTCCCTCTGCGGATTGATAGTCTGATCGCTGTTTCTCTGTCTTTGGATCTGTTTCTTTTCATCAGTCTATGTTGTTCTCTATAATCCACAAATGAGTGAGATCATGTGGTATTTATCTTTCTCTGACTGGCTTATTTCACTTAGCATAATGCTCTCCAGTTCCATCCATGCTGTTGCAAAAGGCAAGAGTTCCCATTTTTTTACCGCAGCATAGTATTCCATTGTGTAGATGTACCACAGTTTTCTAATCCACTCATCTCCTGATGGGCACTTAGGCTGTTTCCAAATCTTAGCTATGGTGAACTGTGCTGCTATGAACATAGGGGTGCATATATCCTTTCTGATTGGCGTTTCTGGTTTCTTGGGATATATTCCTAGTAGTGGGATCACTGGGTCAAATGGGAGTTCCATTTTTAGTCTTCTGAGGTAGCTCCATACTGTTCTCCACAGTGGCTGCACCAGTCTGCATTCCCACCAGCAGTGCAGAAGGGTTCCTTTTTCTCCACATCCTCTCCAGCACTTGTTGTTTGTTGATTTGTTGATGATAGCCATTCTGACAGGTGTGAGGTGATAACGCATTGTCATTTTGATTTGCATCTCTCGTATAATTAGTGACTTTGAGCAGGTTTTCATATGTCTTTCGGCCTTCTGTATGTCCTCTTTCGAAAAGTGTCTATCTAGGTCCGTTGCCCATTTTTTTATTGGATTGTTTATCTTCCTTTTGTTAAGTTTCATGAGATCCCTGTAAATGTTGGAAATTAAACCCTTATCAGTGGTATCATGGGCAAATATGTTCTCCCATGTAGTGGGTCTTCTTGTTGTTTTGTTGATGGTTTCCTTTGCTGTGCAAAAGCTTTTTATTTTGATGTAGTCCCATTTGTTTATTTTCTCTTTAGTTTCCATTGCCCTAGGAGCATTATCAGAGAAGAAATTCCTTCGTCATATGTTTGCGATTTCGCTGCCTGTGGATTCCTCTAGTATTTTTATGGTTTCCCGTCTTACGTTTAAGTCTTTTATCCATTTTGAGTTTACTTTTGTGTATGGTGTGAGTTGGTGATCTAGTTTCATCCTTTTGCATGTATCTGTCCAATTTTCCCAACACCATTTATTGAAAAGACTGTCTTGACTCCATTGTATGCTCTTGCCTCCTTTGTCGAATATTAATTGGGCATAGTGGTTGGGGTCGATTTCTGGGGTCTCTATTCTATTCCATTGATCTATATGTCTGTTCTTGTGCCAGTACCAAGCTGTTTTAAGAACAGTGGCTTTGTAATACAGTTTGATATCTGGTCTTGAGATCCCACCTACTTTGTTCTTTCTCAGGATTGCTGCAGCTATTCGGGGTCTTTTTTTATTCCAGATGAATTTTTGGAACGTTCGTTCTAGATTTGTGAAATATGCCGTTGGTAATTTAATGGGGATTGCATTGAATCTATAAATTGCTTTGGGTAGTATGGACATTTTGATGATGTTGATTCTACCAATCCATGAACACGGTATATTCTTCCATCTGTTTATGTCTTCCTCTATCTCTTTTTTCAGTGTCCTTTAGTTTTCAGCATATAAGTCTTTTACCTCCTTAGTTAAGTTTATTCCTAGGTATTTTAATTTTTTTGGTGCAATGGTAAATGGGATTGCTTCTGTAGTTTCACTTTCTGTAAATTCACTATTGTGTAAAGAAGTGCCATGGATTTCTTAGCATTAATTTTGTATCCTGCTTCATTGCTGAATTCATTTATTAAGTCTAATAATTTTTTGATGGAGTCTTTAGGGTTCTGTATGTACAGTATCATGTCATCTGCAAATAAGGACAGTTTTACCTCTTCTTTTCCAATCTGGATGCCTTTTATTTCTTCTTCGTGTCTGATCGCAACGGCTAGTACTTCCAGTACTATGTTGAACAGGAGTGGTGAGAGGGGGCATCCCTGTCTTGTTCCTGTTTTTAGGGGGAATGGTTTTAGTTTTTGCCCATTGATTATGATGTTGGCTGTGGGTTTGTCATATATGGCTTTTATTATGTTGAGGTATGATCCCTCAATTCCTATCTTGCTGAGAGTTTTTATCAAGAAAGGGTGTTGGATTTTGTTTTACATTTTGATCTTTTTTTTTTCTTCTATAGGTCATACTTTTTTGCCATGTATAAGAAATCTGTGCCTAACGTAAAGACACTAAGATTTTGTCCTGTTTTCTTCCAGGAGTTTTATATTTTTAGATTTTACATTTAGTCCTATGGTACATCATGAGTTAAATCTGATATACTGGTGGGTCTGGAGATTTTTTAATATATCCAGTTGTTCATAAACCATCTGTTGAAATGTATCCTTCCTGCACCGATTGCTTATTCACCTTTGTGAAAAGCCAAGTGACCATCCCATATAATAAAGAGGTAATATGTAAATTGACCCTCACTCCATCATGCTGTCACAAGATAGCTGCGCCCACAGAGGAGGCAGAGTTCCCGTAATACAAGGTGGTTGTGCCCACAGTGGAGGCGGGGTTCCCTTAATGAGCCATAATGAGCAATCAGCAGGGACCTGAGGCTGTGTGGCGCTGGGCTAGGGCATGGAAACTGAGGCTGCACCCCCTGCTCGGTGGGGCCTGACGGGGGACCTCAACCACACCCCTAGCCCTGGCACCAGGCTGGGGGACCTCAGGCCGTGCCCCCAGTTCAGAGGGGATTGATGGGCCACCTCAGGTCACACCCCCCGCCTCGGCGCCGGGCTGGGGGAACTCAGGCTGTGTCCACCACCCCGGTTCCAGGCTGGGGGACCTGAGACTGTGCACCCCCTCCCAGCAAGGCTTGACAGGGAAGCTCAGACCGCTCCCCCTGCCTCGGTGCCAAGATGAGGGAACTCAGGCTGTGCCCCCCACCTGGCCGGGCTTGACGGAGGCCCAGAGGCTGCGCCCTCTACTGGAGGAGCTTGACGGGGAACCTGAGGTTGTGCCCCCCGCCTGGTGGGGATTGATGGGGGTGGGGCAGTAGGGTCTGGATCTCGCCCAATGGGGATGGGACTGGCCGGGTCTGGGTCTCGTGTGATTTTGAGGGACACACAGGTGGGCAGGGACTTGACTCTGGATCCTGTGGCATGCCCCAGACTCTGAAAGGAGGAAGATTTTCACATTTTACTAATTTTCTTTCATCTATGACACTTCTATTATAGAGAAAGGGCAAATAGCAATATTAAAATATTTTCTCTAATTAATTACCTTTTAATAAGCATGAATTTCTGCACCAGGCCACTTTATATAGAAAGTTCTGTTTCTGGACTCTATGGTTCCTTACATCTATTTGTTCATCTTTACATCAATACCATACTATACTGACTACTGTAGTTTTGTGATAAATTTTGAAGTTATGTAGTATTGCCCCTCCAAATTTGTTCTTATTTTTCAAAATTATTTTGGCTATTGAGGTCCATAGCAGTAAAATATAAATTTTGAAACCAGATTTTTCACAAACTTACCAAAATAAAACAAGCCTATTTGGACTTTGGTTGAGATTGCATTGCATTAAATCCATAAATCATTTTGGAGGAAACTGACATCTTAAGAATATTCTTTCCTATCCATGAACACTATGTATATCTCATGTAGGTCTTCATGAATTTCTCTCAGCAATATTTTATGTTTTACTCTACAGGTCTTTCGTGTCTTTTATTAAGTTTATTCCTAAGATATTGATAATTTTAGACATTATTGTGAGTTGCACTTTCTTAATTTCAATTTCTGATTGTTCAAGAGTATAGAAATATAATTGATTTTTGTATATTTATCTTATATCCTGCAACCATGCTAAACTCACTTAACCCTCTGGTAGACACTCTCAGATTTTCTAAAAGTCATCTCTGAAAATAGTTTTACACTTGATCTTAGCCAAAAGGCCGAGAAGTGATTCTTCATTTATGGTCCCTTTCCTTTTTGCTCCACTGCACTGGGTATAACCTCCTACAAAATGTTCAGAAGCAATGGCCCTGGTCATCCTCGCACTCAGCTTGTTGGGAGGAATGCATCCACTCACCATGATGTTTGGTAGAGGTTTTTTGTGTGTTTTTTAGTGAGCTTTAACAAACCAAGGAAATTCCCTTTAAATTATAATTTTCCTAGAGTTTTTATCATAAATTACTGAATTGTCAAAGCCATCTTCAGCCTCTGTTCATCATATGGTTTTCCTCATGTATTGATATGGTAAATTGTATTAGTTGACTTTCAAAGGTTCAATCTATATTATTGATATAAACTTATTTGATTAAGATGTATGATCCCTTTTAATGTGGAATCACATTGGATTTGACGTGCTAGCAATTTGTTTAAAACTGTTATGTTGATGTTCATGAAGAATAATTGTCTGGTTTTCCTTACAATATCTTTGTCTGGTTTAGGGATCCCAGCAATGTTGGTTGGCCGCATAGATTGAGTGGGAAAGTATTCTTACCTGTTCAGTTTCCCGGTTGAGGTAGTGTAGAATTGGTATGATTTCTTCCTTGAATAAATGGTAACATTTACCACTAAAATGATTTGGCCCAGTCACGAATTCATGCACTGGTGGGTCCTGCAGGGAGGAGGGTAGCCGGGAGGTTGGCGGGCCAGCACCTCCCCTGATCAGGGTTTGGGTGGCCGATCTGTGGCGGCTCCAGCAGCGATGGGAGGAGGGACGGAAGGGGGGACACAGGGAAAGAGGGGCAGCCCACAGACACGGACTCTGCCAGCACCTTGACCTTGGAGTTCCCAGTCTCAGTAAATGTTTGCTTCACCCACCTGGTCTATGTACCTCCTTAGGCAGCCTGAGCGCACCAGCACAGTATGGACAGTCTGTATCCACTCAGAACTGTGTGTTTATCACGCTTAGACATGTAAAAATATAATTTTCATCTGAGGTTCCATTTGCCTTCAACCCAGCAACTTTCACCGCACAGGGCCTTCAGGGCTCCCTCACAATGTCCACACCAACGGCGAAGGGACAGACGCCTCTGCAAATGGCCAGGGTCACGCAGGAGCAATGGACACTTCCCGAAGGCCTCTGAGCCCAGGACTGCATGGCCCAGGAGTTCACACTAAAGAACTGTGTGTGCATACGTACGTGTGTGTGCACGTATGTGCATGTGTGTGCATGTATGTGCATGTGTGCATGTGTGTGTGTGCAGATGTGTGTGTGTGGGGGGGGGTGTTGGGTGTTGGGTAAGCTATAAGCTGTGGGTGTGGGGAAAGAGTCCTTTGCCTGGGCCTAGTGGTGTCTGGGCCGGGGGAGAGGGGGAGTTCTGGAGAAGCGGGAGGGCGTTCAAGCCAGGATGCAGCCCTGCGTTGCCTGAGTCGCCTCTCTCACTGCTCTGCTCCCTCCCCGCACCTCGGGTCAGGGACAGAGAGCACCAGAGGGGAGCCCGACCCTGATGAGAGGGAGCAGCGTGGACGTGAGGACATGGGTGGGTCCTGGAACCTGTGCACCTGAGCTTGGCTAAGAGGGTCCTGGGGGGCGGGTAGGACACTATCCCAGGGACAGGGTCCTGTTGGGCTTTGATGCTCAGGGGCAGAGCGCCCTGCAGCTCCCATGCCTCAGCCCTGAGTTCTGTACAGAAGGCCCCTGTCCCCGCTGTGAGCAGCGCAGGGTGAGGGGCGTCTCCTGAGTCCCCATTCGGTCAGTAACCAGAGAGCCTTGGTGCTGCAGGCGCTTTATTGGAATGAGCATGTGGGGGAGGTTTCAACAATTGTCTTGCAGTTTCAGGACCAAAAGGCACAGAGGGGAGCTACGCTGTGGGTTCTGCCATGAGAGTCGCTGTCGGGCCATTCTGTCGTCGGAGGGAAGGTCATGTGGGTCAGTAGGAGGCACACTGCCTGCTGTTGAATATTTTGTCCTGGAAACAGACAGAGAAGCACTCACACCCCCTCTCCCACAGAGGCCGTCCTGGAGCACAGAAGTGGCCTCTCCTTGTTTCCCGGCTGTGCCCGCACCCACGGAGAGAAGCGGGCTGGGTTCAGCCAGAATTCTCTCCTTGTCTGTCGCTCAGGAGGCCCGTCCTGATGCCAAGGGCGCGGCTTCCAGACCCGGTCCCGCCGGGGCCCTGGGAGCCTTTCCCTGCGCGTTTCCTCTACTGTGAAAGGGGCCTCCCCCCACCCGCTGTGCTGCCCCTTCTCCGTGTCTCAGCCCAGCAGGAGCCCGTGTGCATCTGGGGCCGCGCCCTCCAGGGGTTTGTCCAACCTCCGTTTGCAAAGAGAAAGGCCGTCACCTGCCATGAAGGGGCTGCTCATGGCTTCAGGTGTGATTATGGTCAATGCCTGTCCCAGAAATAGGACCCTGTCACCCTTTTCAATGGACAGGTTAGTCGTGTTAAGGTCCCAACCTCCAGGGCCTTCTCCTGTCGCTCAAGTGCAGCCCCGGGCTCTGAACGTCTCCCCCTCCCCAACCCTCCGCTGGAAGCCACGCTCTGCCTGTTCCTCAGAGACTGGCCCTGCACAGAACCCAACATGTGTCCTTTCCTGACGCGCTCATTTTTATCATGGTTCCTGCAGATCCCCCAGCTTGTCAGACACCTGTGTCAGAAAGCTCCTAGTTATGCAGATGTTCATGTCTCTGCTGGGGCAATATTTCTCTGTTGCTGCCTGGATGTTTGCAATGGGCCGTTTGGGTCGGGAATGAATACCAGGAAATCTGAACCATGTATGTTCTAAATAGAAAGAAGGTCTCCTTGCTTATACTGAACTTCGTTTTCAACAATTCCACCAGCCATGGTGGGTTCATAGCCAAGGTGTCCACCGGTCACTCATGGGCCTTCCTTCATGCCCAGGACATTCAACCACTTCTTCTAGCAAACGTGGATGCTCCAAAGGGCACTGGGAATCGCGTTCCTGAGAGGTGGGATCTGCCTGACATGTAGCTGTCTGCTCTCTTTAGGAAATTCTTTAAAACGCTTTCCTATTTGTGTTTATCACTCGTCAACGTGAGGGTCCTCTTGAGAATCAGATGTTTTGGGGCTGAGGGGTAGGCAAGCCTTTGCCCACGCACTCTCCTCCCTCATGGCCTTTCTCCTGTGTCATTCACTAAAGACTCCACCAGGTGAGCAGGCAAACCAGCCCCAGCCCCTTGCATGGCTTTCTGGATGTCAGCACCCACGTTCACTGAGGTGACATGAAGCGTGACCAACACTTGCTGTTAAGAAGTTAGTAGCAAACTGAAGGCCCGCGTTTCCCTGGCCTGTGATTCAAGGGAAGGTAGGAAGAAACCGACATTACCATCATCACTTGTATATTGCCCAGGGTTCTGTTACTCTGGTCGAGAAAGCACTGCTTAAATTCCCCGAGAAGCTGTTCCGTGGTATCACCCGGTATGAACTCTTCAAGACTTTCGATGAATTGATCCTTCGTCACCGAAGGATCAATGGTGTTATCGATCATCTCCTCCAACCTTTGGCAGCCAGAACCTGGGAAGGAAGCATACAAAACCAGGCTCAGTTCCAGAGGACCAACTCCTTGCTGGGCGTAACCATGATGATTGTCATTTTCTTACCTCCCAGTAGAGACAGACATTCAGAGAGATTATGTGCAATGGTCTGAGACCTCAATTCTGGGAGAGCAAACTCAGGGTCTCGGATTTTCTCTGAGCAGGAAGACATCTGCCTCCTTGTCCCCCCTCCCGCACACAACGCCTCCAGCTCCCTGGTTTCCACAGCCCAGAGAGCCAAACACGAGGGAGCCATGAGGAATGAAGACACCAGAGAAATGAGAGACACTGGCCTGGGGCTTGGGGAGCAGGAGGTCTTCCACAGGGGCCCTGACACCAACCTCCCCCCAAAGCCTGGCCCTGGCAGCACTCACCGGCATAGCAGGAAAGGGGGAGGGCGCTCAGCATGAGGACCACCACCAGCTTCATGGCTCAGGCGCTGCTGTTGGCTGGTCACTGGACGTGGCAGGGAGGAAGGTCTCACTTTGGAGGTGAGAGCCCAGACTCCTCCTTTTATTCTCCTGGCGGCCACTTATCCCTCCTACAGATGATGGAATGAGTCACGGGATGAACCTGGCATTGGGCCCAGAAAAGACAGGAGAATCATCTAGAACCCAGCCCGCCCATGGTCTGTTTGTAGAAGCCAAGGAAACAGAGCTTTAAAAAAATCTGAGAATTTTCAGAACTGCAATCATGGTAATGACATTAGATGAAATTCATGCTCAAGTGCTTGCGAAATAAGAAGGTAAATTACAGCACTGTGAGTCTGTGTTGTCATTCTTGTATTTTTATTATTGTGGTCCTCATTACCTCTTCCTCCTCCTCCAGCTCATCCTCTCCCTCCACGTGCCTCCTCCCCTCCCCTTCTCCCTCCACCCCCCTTACTCCTCTTTTTCTCTTCTGCTTCTGCCAAGTACAGAGATCTTCACATCCTCTTTCTGTGCCTCCTCCTCCACCAGTCACCTGGGCTGGGGGCCATACCACCCAGCGCCTGTGGAGGGCAGGCTTTCCTCGCCCATAGACTGAGTCAGCTGCCTCTGTTGGACAATGGCAATAGCTTCTTGCCTTGGTTGAAGGTTGTTTGTATAAAGACGATCTCATTAGTTAAGACAATTTTATAAATTTAGTAAAATGTAGAGTTACATTTTGTTCAGTTTTGTTAGCTTGAGGGTTGTTCTTCCACTGATTCAGTAGATGATGGGAGAAGTAGAATTACTGATGCTTAAGGGAGGCAGTGCTGGATGCCGCGATGACATATGGGCGCGTGCAGGTGTGGATTTGCATCTTGGATGCCACCGCTACCCATGAAGTGTCCTGGGCTAAGATAGTGTTGGTTGTCCTGAGCTCCCTTTCCTTCGTTTCTACAACGAGCATAAATGACACCAAGGCTGCTTTTGTAAGAATTCCAGGTACTCCATGTAGAAGCCTGGCACAGGGCTTAGAAAGGGTAATCATGACTAATTCCGATGTTTCATCTACACATTCATGCACCCATCCATTCATACATACATGCATAAATAAATACATACATCCTTTTATCCACCCATCCATCCTCCCAACCATCCATCCAAACATCCATCCATCCATCCATCCATCCATCTACTCATCCATTCATCCATTCCTGTATCCATTCATGTTCATAACAACCAGGATTCTCCTAAAACTGGGCAGAACCTTGCCACTGTGTAGCTTACCTCTAACTAGAAGGCCACAAACAAGCCTGCATTTGAATATGAAATAAAGGGAACGTGATTGTATCATGAACAACAGAAATCCACTAGGGCAGCCTCCTGCCAGGAGGTCCAGCAGGCGGTCCCACCAGGACTCCTTAGGTTGTGTGACATTTGCTGCACCAGTGAACATTGAGTCCAAGGAAACTTCTGCTTAGGAGTGCTCTAGGAGAGGCAACAGCATGTACAGAGGCCCTGAGTGCAGATGGCACTCGGCAAGGGAAGGGAAGCATGGAGAGTGTGCCTCTCGGTGTCAGACAAGGGCAGGCCACCTCATAAGATAGAAAACACACGTCAGTTTAAGCAGTGACTGTATGAAGGAACAAGACAGCCAACGTGGCTTAGAGTAAAGAAAAGAAATGGATGAGAGAGCCTGAGAGATGAGCCAATAGTTAATGACCCGTGAACGCACTGTCCTCTGTGTGGATGGTTTGGGACCCATTTCTTTCCATCATTCAGCTTCATCCTACATTTCCAAGCACAATATTGGTTTAGGAAGAAGCCTGGGATAAAGAAGGTTCTGTTCTTATGTGCGCACCTTCTCCCAGTTGACCATTGTTGGCCATCATTCCAAAGGCACAGGAATGACATTCATGATGGAATGGGAGACTTTCTCCTTGAACAGGACTCAGTGAGGACTCTGCTGCTGTCCCCGTGGTTAGGGACCGGCCCTGTTGTCTGCTGGACATTGGGCCCTCAGAGCGAAAGCAACCCCATGTCATGTACAATAAAGGCTGTGTTTCTCTACTTCCATGTTTTCCCCAGAGCCCACGATGACCATTCTCAGGTGCATCATAGAGCTATAACTCGGCTCCCAAGAGACTCATTTAAAAGAAGTGTTCACGAGCAGAAATGGATCAAGCCAAAGGTGTGAATGCTTGTATTGCTGGCCGGATGGTTTCTGCTCCCAAAGGTCCTTTGACTCGGGTCCCCAAATTAAGTTCAGAAACTAGACCTTTGAAGTAAACTTTGGTTTCAGTGTTGGAGTGACATCTCCGGGGCATCTGCTATAACAGACCCTGCTGTAGAGGTGAGCTCCTCAGTCAGAGGTGGGACATAAATGTGCGGTTAGAATTATATCTGACCGGTACTCAGGCTCAACCAAGACCTAAGATACACTCACCCTAATATTCTCTATTTGAGGACTTGTCATACTTAATAAAAGTAATAACATTCAGTGAGAGCTATTGTTATGCTCAGTGATTCGCTGAAAATAAAATTGATACAAGGATCTTTAGGGTATATGATCCTTGAATTTTTCATTCATTGTAAGTTAGTTGAACAAATTAGCTCTACAGTATTTGGACACAAGAAACTTTCTTTTTTTTTCTTTTTTTTAATATATTTTTATTGATTTTTTTACAGAGAGAAAGGGAGAGGAATAGAGAATTAGAAACATCAATGAGAGAGAAACACCGATCAGCTGCCTTCTGCACATCTCCTACTGGGGATGTGCCCGCAACCCAGGTACATGCCCTTGACCGGAATCAAACCCGGGACCTTTCAGTCCGCAGGCCGACGCTCTATCCACTGAGCCAAACCGGTTTCGGCCACAAGAAACTTTCTACTTTACTTCTCACTGATTCTGTAAAACTGGCTCTGCCCCTCACTTCCAGGGCTGTTGAGACACAAGCCTCCAGGATGTTCTTGGAGGTGAACCTCTTCTTCCTTAAGGTCATGCCAATATCTAGAAGTTGGTAGGGAGATACTTTCCCAGAAAGAATTATAGGACAGGCTCTGTTCTTTGAGACATCTTTATTTTTTTTAAAATGCATTTTATTGAATTTTTACAGAGAGGAAGGTAGAGGAATAGAGAAGAGAGAAACATCAATCAGCTTCCTCCTGCACACCCCCTACTGGGGAGGTGCCCGCAACCTACGTACCTGCCCTTCACCAGAATCAAACCTGGGACCCTTGAGTCCGCAGGCCGACGCTCTATCCACTGAGCCAAACCAGTCAGGGCTCTTAGAGACATCTCAATGGCAGTGAGATGTTTGTTGGTCTTGTTGTCCAGGCCTAGAGCAGGTGCCTCCCATGCCTTGAGCCAAGACGGCTGTGGGGTTTCACAGCGGGGTCTCTTTGTATAGTGGGAAGAGATCTAGACTTGTTGTGAGGCCTGAATTAGGTACAGCCTGTAACTCCACAGAGTAGGTGCTCTCTACACATCAGCAGCCAGCAATCCTATTTAATAAAAGAGTAATATGCAAATTAACCATCACTTCACGACAAAGATGGCAGCACCCATAGTGGCTGGTGCGGGACGCTGGCGGCATTGCCCCAGCAATTCGAGCCCATCGTCCGACTCAGCTGCATGGAGGGAGGGGTGGGGAGGGACCTCGGGCTGGAGTCTGCAGCGAGAAACACAGGGCTCGCGGAGTCCCCCTCAACAGATGCCCAGTGTCCGCACCCCTGCCTGGCGGAGGGAGGGGAGGGGAAAGGCCTCGGGCCAGATTCGCACCCCAATGCACAGAGGAAGGGGAGGGCAGGGGCCTTGGGCCAGAGTCCAAGGCTAGGGATGCTGGCATCACTGCAGGCCAGGCTGAGGGACTACCCACCCCCCCCCCCCCCGCCCAATGCACAAATTTCGTGCATCAGGCCTCTAGTTAATTTATAAACCTGAGAAGACTGTTTTATTAAATCCTGGTGGCCTACAAGGACCAGTACAGACCGTAGAACTTTCTGCTGCACTCCATCCTCTAAGAGATCCAGAGATAATCATGTTCAGATATGAAGGAAAAGGTCAAAGTTGAAAATTAAGCTCTATATTTTGATCCATTCTTACCTGATATTTTTCTGACTCCGTGAAAGAGTTTCATTGAGATCTAGTTTGTGCAGATCTTCTCTTTGAGCATCGTCTACATAATGTTGGTCTATTAACCTTCTCAATAGCCAGCCGCTGCCGGTGCTACTTACTTCCAGGTTCAGTAAAACATGAGTGGCCAGTAATGGCACATCATTACTCCCTGCGGAGCACTGGTGACCACTTCTCTTGTCTTCACAGCAGCAGCCCAGTGAGCAGAGTGATGATGAAAACAGTGTCCAAACGGGGGCACTTCTGACAGGAGAAGAGGTCACTGAACGGGGGGAACGCCAGGGCAGCAGCACAGACCAGGACCCTCCTGAGCACCTGACATGTGTGGTCTCCCTCCCATGAGCTGGGCTACCATTTCCCAGCTGCACACAGTGGGGCAACAGAGGTCAAGTCCCTTGACCAAGGGCTCGCAGGTGGTGGGGGAAGGGTGGCAGAGCCCGGTAGGGAGCCAGGTGTGCTGATATCAGAGGCAGGTCTCCTTAGTGTGACTCTATGGCCCCTCACGTTATGACTCAGGAGGCGTCCTGTGCCCTGGACTTGCCCAACTGCCCTGTGTGGGCTCCAGGCAGATGTCTGAGCAGGACCCACAGTTTTCTGCTCGAGGCCTTGGCTCCAGGTGAAGTCTCCTCCACCGTCCTTGCCTGAGTCCCTTCAGCTGGAAACTCTTTATTTATTCCCGATGCCACAGCACAGACAGCCCATTTCCTGTTTTGGACGGTGGCCTTTACTCTCTAGGGATCCCCTTCCCAAGACCCTGTGGCTTCTGGGTGCACCTTTCTCCAGGTGACCAGGACCTGACGCCAAGGCCCTTTCCTCCACGTTGAGCCCCTGGAGGTCATGCCCTGCGCTTTTCTGGTTTTTGAGAGACAACAGTGATACAGTAGGTGTCTAATTAGGTGTGTAACTTCCTTAAGGAACAGGATTTGCAATTCTAGAAAGAATTCTCTGACTACATAACATGTTTACTTATTGGGTCCATTTAGAAGGAGACGTGCATTTTAACTGGAAACTCTAATAAAGGCAAGGCTCCCACCCTACACTAATCCCAGGCATCAGCCTGACATCCTGGGGCTAACACCGAGTTCTTTGTGTTTCCGGAGAGAACTGTGGCATCACCATAGGTGGGACCAGGTCAGGAGAGCAAGAAGTTGGAGCTCTGACATCCAGGCCCTGGGCCACCTCTGTCCTCCTGTTCCCTATCAGTAAACATTAGCTTGATCCCATGGAACACGGATCCATCTAATGCCTGGGGACAGGGACCCGGATGTGGAAGCCGATTCAGGATCAGGTGTTGCCTCCAGCCAGTTCCCCTTGGCTCCTTCACGAAAACCCTGAACTTTACATAAGTTGATGTTTCCACAAATCGTGTGGTTAAATATTTAATCCCCACACACTTGTGACAGTCCGTAGGGGTCATTTGATTTCTACACCATTATCTTCTCATTCTGTTACTAATTTTCCCTGCAGCTCATGCCAGAATTTCCTGCAAACCATAGGCCTCCAGTGTGGGAACCCCTAGCCCTTAGGGGCATGGCAAGGGGATTCTGAGAGGTCTAAGAATACTTCTTTCCAATGCCTCTTTCCTGGGGATGATCTTCCTCCTCCTTGCGCCCACCCCTAAGGACATTTGTCCGGGTCCAGAGATGTCTTTGTGTCCCCACAGGTGGGTGGTGTGTCACTGACATCTAATGGGTAAGACCGGGTTGTTGCTAAACGGTACGCAGTGCTCAGGGCATCCACCCAGAAGAGAACTCTTCTACATCCAGTGGCACCAGGAGTCCTGGCTGAGACACCCAGTGATGGAGAAAGCTCTGGAAGCCTTGTCGCTGGTGGAGTGTGAGGTGGTCTCACACTCAGTGGACAGTGAGTGGAGCCTCAGTGCAGACCTAGCCCGACAGGTTGGGGCCCGTGTGTTCTCTAGCTCGGAGCTCAGCTTCAAGGTGGTGACTTCGCCTGGCTTGTCCTCACTCCTGGAGGACCTCACCTTCTCCTGTCTGCCATCCTCATGGACTTTGTCCTTCAAGGTCCAACTCAGTCCTCACCTCCTCACAGAGCTTCTCTTCCTGGAGAATGCAAGCTCATAAGGCCTGGTGTCCCTTGAATGTCTATAGGCCTTTAATTTCTATGATACAATCTCATGCTAGTGATACACCTCATATCTCCCTTCTCTGGCCTGTCTTAGGTCTTGTCATTTAACATGCTAAGGCAGTGGTTCTCAACGTTCCTAATGCCGTGACCCTTTCATACAGTTCCTCATGTTGTGGTGACCCCCAACCATATATTATGTTCGTTGCTACTTCATCACTGTCATGTTGTTACTGTTATGAATCATAATGTAAACATCTGATATGCAGGATGTATTTTCATTGCTACAAATTGGACATAATGAAAGCATAGTGATTAATCACAAAAACAATGTGTAATTATATGTGTGTTTTCTGATGGTCTCAGGCGACCCCTGTGAAAGGGTTGTTCGACTCCCAAAGGGTCACGACCCACAGGTTGAGAACCGCTGTTCCAATGGATTCCTTAAGGAAACCAATGAATCCTTTCAACAAAAGACATCGCGTTTCTCCTCAGTTTGGTTCAGTGTGGAAGCCACGTTGCCTGAAATGAGTTGCAGCGCTCACTGGCCTTGCTGCACGCACCGTCTTTATGTCACCTCTGTCCCCTCCAGGGTCAGCCCAAACCCCGCTCCCCATTAAACCGTCACCTCCCCTCCCCCACCCAGCCCCGCCCGTGCAGCCTGTGGCCCCCTCCCCCTCGGTCAGCAGCTCAGGAGCAAAGGCCTGTGCAGACCTGGGTCTCTTAGTGGCAGAGCCCGTGAATGAGGATGGGACGGCAGCTGCCAGGCTGGCAGGGCTGGGGGCCTTGAGCACAGGCCTGAGGGCCCAAGGGCAGAGCTGGGGGGCCGAGGTCAGGCCTGGGGGGCCAAGGGCAGGGCTGGGGGGGGGCGGCGAGGGCAGGGTCCCGAGGCTCCTGCTGTGCTGGTAGCTGCTCACCCTCAGGCACAGCCTTGCGAACCCTACGTCTGCGGGTCCTGCCTTGTAGGCTATGGGGGCCGCTCTGCAGGCGGGGGAGCTGGTGCCCCGGAGACCACCTGGGCTCTCCCTGCAGAGATCCCCACACCTCAGTCTGGGCGGGGCGGGGGCATCCCTGCTATTGAGTCTTCCCTGCTGGTTCTGACAGGACCTGAGCCAGGCTGCAGGGGCCGTGGGAGCACTTGCTTCCTCCCCATGTCCGGTGGTGGTGACCGCCCTCACCTTCCTGGAGACCAGTCACCGGGAAATGGGAGGCAGGACTGTGACCTTCCCGGACCCCGTCCGCCCAGGGGCTGCTGGCTGCTGGCAAACTCTGAGCAGTTTACAACTCACAGCAATGGGTGATACCACTTGTCCTTCTTACTGTGAATGTAGTCACTGTGTTCTCGCAACCACTCTGTGATGCGACTACCACATCACAGAAAGACACAGTGCGCACAGACGGCTCACTATGCCTGTGTGTGTGCCTGTGTCTGTGTGCATGTGTCTGTGTGCATGTCTGCCTGTGTGCATAGGACTGTCTGTATATGTCTGTGTGCATATGTCTGTCTGTATATGTCTGTCCGTATGCTTGCTATCTGTTTGTATGTCTGTATGAATATGTCTGCCTGTGTGCATGTCTGCCTGTGTGCATCTCTCTCTGTGTGCATGTCTGTGTATGTACATATGTCTCCCTGTGTGCATGTCTGTTTGTGTGAGTGTGTGTGTGTGTGCGTGTGTGCGTGCACGCACAAGGACACACACACATGAGTCTTGCTATGCATGTCTTACGGGGAGGTCTGTGTGTGTGTGTAAATATGTGTATCTCTGTGATTGTCGCTGAATGTAATTGTGTGTTTGTGTAAAAAGGTTTATTTTAGGGGTGAGAGTGAGAGAGGACCGCCAGAGAGGAGACGTGGAAAGGGCCTGACCAAGGAGCTGGTCACCTGTCCTGTGCAGGGAGCAGTGTGGAGGCAGAGGGACCCCGACATGTCCACGTGCAGGGGTGTGACCCAACATACTGCCTGCATGAGTGGCATATAGATCTGAGCACAGATCCAGGCTGAGCAGGGAGATGATCAGAGGGTGAAGGGATGGGTCGTGCTGTTGCAGAAGACCAGAGAAAAACCAAGCCACGCTTAGAGAAAGGGAGTTCTATTTTATTATTCAGTTCTGTGAAGGCCCAGAGAAAAATGTGTCTTTCAAATTCTGGGCCTGCAAACATGGAGGAAACTCTCTTTATTTATACTTTTTCCAGTCCTTTGTCTCCCACATTTGGAATGAGACATCCGGGCCTTCTGAGAAAGAAGGCCTGCATGCTGGGAAGGGGCCATGACACCATATCTCAAGGCCTGGCCAGGTGTCAGCACTGACAACTCTGTCTGGGGCATAGTTTATGGCCTCTCAGGAATGGGAGTAGTCTTATTTTCCTTATTATTTAAGCAAGCAAGCATTTACAGAAGCCAAAATAGCAGGGTTAAAATTTCAAACGGCAGTTTTTCTATAAGAGGGGTGCTTCATTCCCTACTGGTTTTATGTACATGAGTCAAATCATTGACTCTTTTGGGTCATTGTTGGGAGGGAGTTGTATTGACCCCTGAGGACTACAAGCTTAATAGAATTAAATATTTTCGAAAAAAGTCAGTGGGCCTGTTTATAAGATAAGGGCCTGTAATGAGGGACAGGAGTGATCATCAGAGGGTCCGAAGAGTCCTGGACTCTCTATTTTGCCTGGGCTGTCTTAAGCCGGGTGTGATGAAGCCACATCAGGATCCTGTTGTGCCGGGGTCCAACCCCAGCAGGTCCAGGGGTTCCCAAAGGCGTAGACGGAGTCGGCGAAGAAGGAATGACACGGAGACAGCGTTCAATTGATCAGCAGCCTAGCCAGGATCTCCAGCCAAGTTCTGGTCTCGATCTCCAGAGAGGTTCTGCTGTTTATTGTCTTGTTACATCCGTATTTATCCCAGTTGATTTTAAACCTGTCAATTTCTATTACAAAGGTTAGGGCGTTTCTTATCTCCATTCCAGGGAGTAAAGATTATGTAGCTTAAGCATGATTGTTTGTAGTGATTAACTACCTGCCTGGCACTTAGTTAAGGAGTTTCATCCCCTCCCTGACTTCAGGGAAAAATTCCTACCTGGGAAACAACCTTTCTAGGAGAGGCATCCCCTCCCTGACTTCAGGGAAAAATTCCTACCTGGGGAAACAACCTTTCTCGGAGAGGTGACCTTGGTTAAAACACACAGCGCTAAGGGGAGCAAACATATTAAGAACAGTATGCTGCCAAAACCGGTTTGGCTCAGTGGATAGAGCGTCGGCTTGCGGACTGAAGGGTCCCAGGTTCGATTCCGGTCAGGGGCATGTACCTGGGTTGCGGGCACATCCCCAGTGGGAGATGTGCAGGAGGCAGCTGATCGATGTTTCTCTCTCATCGATGTTTCTAACTCTCTGTCTCTCTCCCTTCCTCTCTGTAAAAAATCAATAAAATATATTAAAAAAAAAAAAAAAAAAGAACAGTATGCTATATATGCCAGGTCCCTTGAAACATATGCTGTGCAGATGTTTCTTTCCTGCAGCGACTGTGTCAAGCAGCAAGGATGGACCGGCTTCCGGCAAATTCCCCCTTTTTTATTTTTTAAATGATCACGCATGCAAATCAGTGGCCATCTCTCAGATTGGGCCATTTAAGTCTCGGAAGAAGAGTGGCAAGCAATGATAGTGAGCATAGCTATAAACATAGTGGATGGAGCGCAGAAGGAGCCCCATTCCTGTAGAAGGTTACCAGCCTCTTCAGTCAAGGGATTTCAGCTGTCCTCAAGTTGTTGGTTTGATTGTCTTTGTTGGTCTGGCTAGCGGGCGGCGTCACTGGCGACAGGCTTCCCGAAGCGTCAGCAAGTTGAAGGGCTGCATCAAAGGGTCCATCAGGGCCGTGGTTGGTGGTGTCGATGTCCGAGGAGGAGTAAGCTGTGCCCTCTGGATCCAGCTGATATGGAAAATGGAGGGTAGTAGAAAAAGAAGAGAAAGCAAAAGAACTACAAGGCATGGAAGTGTTTAGAAAAAAGAGGGAGAAGAAAGGGAAGAAGGCAGCATCCTGACACAGCCCTTTCCTTCAGCTTCCCCTTTCCCTGTGGTCCCAGGTAGAAATGGGAAACAAGGCCTGTTGCAGTGAGAGGGCAGCTGCTGTCAGCCAGTCTCTGTCTTTACCTGGGTCCCGATCTGAGCTGGGCATGGGAAGCAGGAAGCAGCCATGGGGACAGGAGACCTTCCTCAGAAGAGGCGAGTGTTCAAGCCCCTGCACCATTGGGGAGGGGGGTCTGTGCCCCACCTTTGTTGCACCCCAAGTTTTCTCCTACTGGCCCCCGACTGTGCTTGTCTTAGGTTGCCCCACCCTGTGGAGTCTTATCCGTCGTTGACTACCAGCCATCTCTGGGCCAAGTAGGGTGATGTGAGGTTCAGTTTTGTCTCCTTGATAGCCTATGTCCCTCTGGCCTCCATGCCCAGCAACTGCCTTTGGATTCCCTCGCCTGCTGGCGGGGCTCTGGCATTGATCATAGGGAACTCAGGTTTCTTCTCTAGAGAGGGCCCAGCTTACGCCATTGGGCCAGATACAGATCCATGGTACCAGCCACCATGAGGCTTCAACCTCAGCATGAACAGAGAGCTCAGGCAACAGCTATGGGCAATTGGATTGTAAGAAGAGGGTCCCTCTTGGCACAAGGGTAAGAGGCGCCAATACAGGACAAAGGAGAGTCCTGGAACAGGGCTTTCTCAGCCCAGGATGTCAGGCTCTTGGCACAAGACAACTCCATGTATGGGGCATATACCAAACACCCCTAGTCACGGCATAAAAGGGAGATGCCCTTCCTGGAACAGTAGGGTAGGGAGATTCTAGAAAACGCTGTGTTCAGGAAAGAAGGAGAAAGGCCAAAGAACCAGCAAACAAGTAGTTAGATTTTAAAAAAAGGAAAAAGGAAAGGAGATGTGGGGCAAAGCTGGGACATGTGGAAAGACAAAACGGAGGCACATGTGATCCTCCCAATGGACAGATTGTTCCAGCTCAGGGCTGCACATCTGCTGCAGATGGGCACTGGTCAGGTGTGCTATGATGAGGCAGAGATGGCAGGCGGTGAGACATAAGGTCGGACTAGACGGTCTGGAATCCACACAGGTGAGTCTGCGTCCTGTGGAAATATACATACATATCCTCTCCCCTGGGTTAAAAGTACATCAGGTCCCTTCCAGGCTCCTGTAAGCAAGTCTCTCCATTTGACGAGGGCTTTAGGTTTAGTTAGATCAGGGTTCCAATGCCTGTACATCGGGGAATTTCCCTCAGAATCTACATTTAGTATATTAATTACAAATTGAGCATGTTGTAGAACATGATGAGGAGAGGAATATTTAAACTCATTTTCTTGTAATTTTTTAATTTGTGTTTTTAAAGTTTGGTGAGCCCTTTCTACTATTGCTTGGCCTTGAGGATTGTAGGGTATTCCTGTAGTATGTGCGATGCCAAATGTAGAGCATAAGTTTTTAAAAGCTCTAGAGGTATAGGCAGGCCCATTGTCAGTTTTAAGTGCCCTTGGTATTCCTAGGTAGGAAAAACATTGGAATAGATGTTGACTTACATCTTTAAAGGCTTCTCCTGTACGTGCAGAAGCAAGGATAACATGAGAAAAGGTATCAATACAAACATGCACATAGCAAAGTTTGCCAAAAGATGGGACATGAGTAATATCCATCTGCCATAAGTCACAGGGTCTAAGTCCTCTTGGATTAACTCCAGTAGCAGGGCTAGGAAAATGAGTAGGACAATGGCCGCAGTCACGCACAATACTTCGAGCAGCTTCTCTAGATATGCGATAATATAGACGGAGAGCAGAAGCATTTTGATGGTGAATGGCATGAGACCGCCGGGCTTCTTCTAGAGCTGTACAAACTACTGGGCGAGTTAGTAAATCCGCCTGATAATTTCCTTCACTTAAGGGTCCTGGTAGGCAGGAATGAGCTCTAATATGTCCAATATAGAAAGCCTTTTCTCGTTTGTGAATGCAAGTTTGTAGCTGAGTTAACAAAGAGAAAATGGCTGTTCTTCCTTGTGGGAGAGAGGCGGTCTCAATATGAGGAAATAATTTAACTATATATTGAGAGTCAGTGTACAAGTTAAAGGGAACCTGTTGCAATTGTTCAAAAGCATAAATGACTGCCAAAAGCTCTGTTCTCTGGGCTGGCGTCTCTAGGGTTTGTTGAACATGGGTTATTGAGTCAATGATTGTTACTGCCCTACCATTAGAGGAACCATCTGTGAATACTAAGGAGGCAGGAGGTGATAATGGCTCTTTTGAACATTTAATAGGAAATATAAACGGATGTAGGGAGAGAAATTGCAATATAGGTGATCTTGGCAAATGATGTAAAATTTGTCCTGGGAAGTTACCTATAGCTATTTGCCACTCTTCTTCAAATTGTAATAGTGTGTCTAATTGTTCTCTTTTATAAGGTATTATTATCTCAGTAACTTCTCTTCCAAAGAGTTCGATACTGCGTCGTCTACCTTTGATAAAGAGAGTGGCCACTAGGGAGGGATAGGGTGGTACAATCTTCCTAGGAGTGACAGGTAAATGTATCCATTCTAATTAATGGTCCTTCCTGCCACAAGCATCCTGTAGGAGTATATTTAGTGGCTAGAATAATTAAGGCCCAAGATTTGGAATAATCTAGATACTGTAGTTGCTGTTTATTGATGGCCTGTTCTATTTTTGCTATAGCCTTTTCTCCTTCTACAGTTAATTGTCTGGGAGACTTAGGGTTAGAATCTCCCTTTAGAATGTCAAATAGAGGTTTTAAGTCAAGAGTGGTTATTTTTAGATATGGCCTGACCCAGTTGATATCACCTAATAGTTTCTGATAATCATTCAATGTGTTTAAATGATCTTTTCTTAATTGTAGAGGCTGATGGGTGATAGTAGAGGTATGTAATATTCTGCCTAAGTATGAAAAAGAAGGTTCAGTCTGAATCTTTTCTGGGGCTATTTTTAGACCATGTTCTTCTAAAGCAAGGATGGTCTGAGTAAGAATTTCCTGTAAAGTAGCCCGATCTTTATGAGCTAGCAAAATATCATCCATATAATGAATAAGATATAGATCTGAAAATTTCTTTCTAATAACTTGCAATGCCTGATCTACAAACTTTTGACATAATGTAGGACTATTTTTCATCCCTTGTGGGAGAACCTTCCATTGGTATCTCTGATAAGGCTGTTTAAAGTTTTCTGATGGTATGCTGAATGCGAATCTTTGACAATCAGCTGGGTGAAGAGGTATAGTGAAAAAACAATCCTGTAAGTCAATAACAACAACACAATACTCCTGTGGAATTGCCACAGGGGAGGGCAATCCAGGTTGTAAGGAGCCCATATCTTCCATGGTGGCATTTATGGCTCTTAGATCTTGCAAAAGTCTCCACTTGCCTGATTTCTTTCTTATTACAAATATGGGTGTGTTCCAGGGACTATTTGATGGCTCTATATGTCCCTGTGCTAATTGCTGATCAATTAATTGTCGGGCTGCTGATATTTTCTCAGATGTTAAGGGCCATTGCTCAACCCATACTGGTTGTGACGATTTCCAGACTATGGGATCAGCAGTCCTAAGGGCAATGGCCCCAATTACAGATCCTGTCGAGGAGTATGAGGTATTACTTTCCTTTCCTAATCCCTTTCCTGGGTTAAATCTCGTGTCTAGCATCTGTGATGTTACTCTATCACTGGGGCTATATAATACAACTCCCATTTGAGACAAGATATCTCTTCCCCATAATGTAAAGGGGATAGTCGTAATTACATAGGGACAGAATGTTCCTGAATGTTGATCTTCATCAGTCCAAGTTAGAATCTGAGAACTCTTTTTTACATTAGATGCCTTGCCTAGTCCTACTAGGGAAGTGGAGGTGGTATGCGTGGGCCATGAAGAGGGCCAATCCTTCTCTGCTATGCAGGAAACATCTGCTCCTGTATCCAATAGACCTTCAATTGGTTTTCCCTGAATTTGTAAAATTTTTGTAGATCTAGTAGCATGGATTTCTTGTATCCAAAATGCTGCATCACTAGATCCAAAGCCTCCGGCCCCTCTAGCTTCCTGGGTAACAGCTGTCCCTATTTTATGTATTGGCAACAGGATTAATTGGGCAATTCTCTGGTTGGGCTGAATCTGTATAGTTGTGGTGGGTGGGGAAAGTAAAATCTGTATTTCTCCTGTGTAGTCTGCATCAACAACTCCTGGGATGACTAAGATCCCCTGTAACGAGGTGGAGCTCCGTCCTAATATTAAACCTACAGTTCCCTCAGGCAGCGGCCCAGACACTCCTGTAGGAATGGCTGCTACTGGTGAGTCTGGGGTTAGTATTGCATGGGTGGTTGAGTGGAGGTCCAATCCTGCACTGCCTGGGGTTGCCCTGAAGAGGTCACTGACTGATTGAAATTTGCAAAGGGGTTGAGGGTTGATGCCCCTATTATTGCAGGGCCCTGGGGCTGGCCCCTTCTCAAGTTTCCCAATTGAGGTGATGGGATATAACCTCCTTGGGAGCTATTTGTAGAGTTTAAAGGCCGACCATTTTTATGGTATTTTGATCTACATTCCTTTGCCCAATGGAATCCTTTCTGACATCGGGGACAAACGGTTTTTGGAGGATTAATATTATTCCCTAATGTATTTCCAGGCTGTCGAAGAGCTTGCCATCTGGCCTGAGTATTATTATTATTTTTATTTGGGCATTCTCTGCTAAAGTGCCCAGATAAGCCACAAGAGTAGCAGTTCATATTTCTTTTATTACCTGTATTATTGCTGGCTTGTCCTATAGCCTGTACATATTGAGGGTATGTCTCCCCTTTGAGAGCTGCAGCTATAGCTACACCCTGTATAAATGCTGGACTTACATCAGCACACTGTTTTATAAAATCATTTATAGTTCCTGTTCTGAGAATCGGCCTTAATAAAGTCTGACAGGTATTATTAGCATTTTCAAAAGCCAGTTGTTTGATTAGGATATCGGCTGCCTCTTTGTTATTGATTACTCTCTTGACTGCCTGCATGAGGCGAGAAAGGAAATCCTGATATGGTTCCTCGACCTTCTGTTTAACCTCTGTAAGGGTGGTTGTTTTTCCTGCTGTATAAAGTAGGGATTTCCAGGCACTTACTGCACAACTGGTTACTTTGGTAAGTGCCTCTGTGGGCATATTCATTTGCTCCTCAGCCGTGTTAAAATCACCTTCTCCTAATATCATGTCTAGGGTTATTCCTTTTCTGGTTTTTTCGCTAGTGGCTACAGCTTTCTTAGCAAGATCATCATATTCAGTTTTCCATAATAAGTAATCGCCTCCTGAGAGACAGGATTTACAAACCTGTGACCAATCATAAGAAGTCATCCATTTACTGGCTAGGGTTTCTACCAAGGTTTGTGTGTAAGGAGCTAGAGGTCCATATTCAGAGCAGGCCAATTTTAATTCTTTAAGTACTTTGTAAGGTATAGGCTCCAAGGTGGGGTTTCTATTCCCACCAGACTCATTCTCATATGTAACTGGGAAGCAGAGTGAGAATTCAAGATCTCCATTAGCTTCAGCTTCTCTTATCGCACTTTGAAATTTAGACATGGAGCTCATAGGAGCCACAGGACCTGGTTTAGGCTTCCTTTCTAATTTGGGGAGCCTGTTTTGAATGGGAGGGCCACTCTCCTCTCTACTGACTGGAAAGGACCAATGGTCATGTTTATGATATTTATTCTCCTCCCGATCAGTAGGCATAGCTAAATTGCTTTTAGATTGAGCTGAAGACAATGATGATGTATCCTCTCTGGGTGGAGCCGAGGGACTATTTAAATTTTGAGAAAGTTCAACCGTTTTTGCCTCTGGTGCCAAGGTGTCACAGATTGAATCCCAGAGGGAAAAGAAACATGGCAGGACCTTCTCAGATCCATGATGTTTCTTTAATTGCTTTCCTACTTCAACCCAAGTTTTTAAATTAACAGTTCCATCCTCTGGAAGCCATTGACATACTTCTTCTATAAAACTTTCTGTCTGACTGGTAGTAACCTTAACTCCAATTCTGCTAGTAAGCATATGCGTTAAAAGATTAATACAGAGTCTTTTTTCTTTAGACTCAGTATGACCCATCTTGTCAATCTAAGTTCTGTGCTAACTACCTGCTTACCCTACTTATCCTCTATAGGGGGGGTCTGAAGCACCCTACGGTGCAGTCCTATCTGTCCCAAGTACGGGGGACTTACCTAAGGGAACCCTGTTCGGGCGCCAGATGCCGGGGTCCAATGCCAGCAGGTCCAGGGGTTCCCAAAAGCGTAGACGGAGTCGGCGAAGAAGGAATGACACGGAGACAGCGTTCAGTTGATCAGCAGCCTAGCCAGGATCTCCAGCCAAGTTCTGGTCTCGATCTCCAGAGAGGTTCTGCTGTTTATTGTCTTGTTACATCTGTATTTATCCCAGTTGATTTTAAACCTGTCAATTTCTATTACAAAGGTTAGGGCGTTTCTTATCTCCATTCCAGGGAGTAAAGATTATGTAGCTTAAGCATGATTGTTTGTAGTGATTAACTACCCGCCTGGCACTTAGTTAAGGAGTTTCATCCCCTCCCTGACTTCAGGGAAAAATTCCTGCCTGGGGAAACAACCTTTCTAGGAGAGGCATCCCCTCCCTGACTTCAGGGAAAAATTCCTACCTGGGGAAACAACCTTTCTCGGAGAGGTGACCTTGGTTAAAACACACAGCGCTAAGGGGAGCAAACATATTAAGAACAGTATGCTATATATGCCAGGTCCCTTGAAACATATGCTGTGCAGATGTTTCTTTCCTGCAGCGACTGTGTCAAGCAGCAAGGATGGACCGGCTTCCGGCACTGTTGACCTTGACAGTCGTGGGGGTGATCCTTTCCAGGTTGTAGTCAGTCCTTGGGTGGCAAACGTCTTTTCCCAAATAGAGTCAGCAGGTTGGAAGGGATGAACCGGATCAGAAGTTGGTATAGGCAGAGCATCTCGAACATGCTTCCGGACTGCTTTCTGGGTGGACTGTAAAGCCTGTAAGAACTCGAGTAAAGATTGGTTATGGATTTCAGCTTTTCTAGATTGGGTTTCTGTGTAAGCTGGTGAGGTGAGTAGGTCAGGGTCTGGAAGAGTCACTAGAATCTGTAGAGGCACCATTGGTTTTAGGGCAGCCTCCTGAGCGGCTTTATCTACAGCCTAGTTCCCTCTTGCTTCTGGGGAATCCCCTTGTCTTACACACATAGAGGTGGAAAGACGTAGTTACATCTGGCAGTGCCAGATGGCCCATCGCCCTTGCTCTGCTCCTGTCTGTCTAACTGCCTCCTATATTACCTCAAGGATCCTGGCTCTGAATTCTTTCAGGGATAATGGATGTTGGTTTTCTTCTGTAATTACTTTCTGCTGATGCGGGTCAGAGGTTGCTCTCAGAGCCAAGAGATCCTTGCTGTCTGTCAGAGGGACTATGAGGCCTGGGCCCAGAAAGAGGTGGGCTTGTGACCTGGCAGAGACAAACTGCAACAAATGGTCTGGTGGAAGGGAAAGAAAACATTTTAGTTTTAATAACCTTTATTGAAATAGAGTTTTTCCTCCTTAAAAGTATCCCTCTGTTTATTAAAAGACTAATTTATTTACTGTATTTAATTTGGCCTGATTGTTTGCATAAACACAACAAGAATGGTAACTGACTACCTTTGCTGGAATTTCATGATTGAATGTTAATGTGCCCTGTAGGGCCAGGAAGCCAAGCCATCCAGCTGCCATCAGGCCTGCCTGCAGTATCTGCTGAGTTAGGTGAATTCCTCACCTGCAGTGGCTCTACCCGGGCCCATTGTCCTTGCATTAAGGCCCTTCTCAGCAGCCCTACTACTCGTCATGGCCCAGAGTGCATGGGGGTTCTGCAGGGATGCAGAGGCGCCCTTATTGCTCCCCTTCTACTCTGACCAACCGCCAGTGATGGTAGGGCATGGGCCTGATACTCCAGCACCAGCTATTTTCAGGGCTACCAAGCAGGATACCAGGCTTTCTCCATGGCACTCTTATTGGCTTCAAGTCTTCAGAGTTCAGACAGGGCTCGTTAATACATGGTACTCCAGTCAAAGTTTTCGGTCAATAAAACCACTATTGGAAACCGGCCTTATTGAATTTATGCAAAGAAATGTATTGCCATGATTTATTAAGCATTGCCAAATTTCGGAGGAATTGTATAAGGAGAAAAATATACTGTCCTGCTTTAAGGTCTTCTGACTTTCCTTGCCAGTTCTTTTTATGGACTCTCTAGAGTTATAACAAAACAGTAACTGTTGGATTTCTTTTATCAGTCCCCCCTAAGTACTTTGGCATAACTAGTTACCCTCTGTGTAGGGAGGCAGAATGTCAATTATTTACTCTTCCTGGCTTACTGGCCTGTAATTTTGATTAATTTCCTCTTAACATTTCTTTTCTCCTTCTTTACATACATACCCAACCTTTATAAATTTTACACGTCTAAATTAGCCTTTAAACCTTCTTTCTATGTCCTTTAAAAATGCATAACCATGCCTCAGACCTTCTACTCAGTAATTCCATATTCTTAGAAACATCAATCCTTTAATGATTACTAAAAAGTAAACAGCCAGTATTTCTTAGATTATTAAGAGCAGGTAAATTAAAATTTGTCTAGTAAAAACTGCTATATTTTTTCTATGTAAGTTCAAGTATATTGCATTGGTCTGATTTAGTATTGGAAGGGTTAAAGAGAACAAAATGTAGCAGAGAAAAACTTGTGCTTAGTAGCAGCTTACAGCCTTGAGTCCAGCATAGTTCAGACAAGTAAAAATCAACAAAAACCCATCTCTCCCTGCTCTCCCTGCCGACACCCCCCACTTTTCTGCATTAACTATTTACTCTGAGCTCCTCTCCCTCCTAGACTTTGCCTTCTTTACTCTAAGCCCCAGAGGCTCAAATCCTTCTCCTCCTTTACCACTTGTGATCTCTCTGACCATCCCCCAACCCCCCAGCCTCGGGCTCCTCCATCTCAGCAGGCTGAGAGCCTATCACCCTATCCAGCGAATCCCACCTCCACCCCATATCACACCCGCTCCCGAGCAGTTTTCAGCTCTCTTCCTCCCCAATCAGAGCAGATGCTGTCCCCAACAGAGATCCACTGTGCACCTATCAGGAAGGGCAGGCAGGTCACAGGTCTCTGGACCACATGATAAAAATCCGGCAGTCCCTCTCCCTCACCCTACACAGGCCATGAGAAAATGAACTAATCTTAACCCAATAAGCCTTTGTTTAAACTTCTCTGGGTTGCAACCTTCACAACTTTAATTAACCTTAGACTTCTGAAATCTTAACCTAACACAGCCAAATTGCACATCAGGGAAAATCAATTAAAGTTCTCTACTGTCTTCCCCCTAAAGTGGGGTTTGCCCTATCTTTAAACAAATTGAACAGCAGAAAGATAAAACAAATACTCTCATGTGTACAGCCAGACGGCACAAAGCAGCTTTCTCTTCACACAGACTCTCACACTTACGTTCATACACCAGATACTCTGAGTTTTCACTTCTACCAGATGTTTACTCAGAGTTTAAACAGTCCACCTGATTCCTGATTAATTTCCCTGAGGAAGTCGCATGACCTCCAGGGAGGTGATCTAGCCCCCCTTCCACTCACTGGGAGTGGGCTTGACTGATAGGGGCCCTACCTTACCGTTTCTGTTGACAGGTCCAGAAGTGTCTGTCCACTCTCTCCAGATGCTGGCCAGGTCCTGGGCTGAGGTCCGGGAGTGCCCAGAGTACACAGTTCAATTCTGCTAGATCAGCAGAGTGGCGCCTCCCGGAGGTCTGTCTGTCTGGCTCCCCTGGACCCCAAACCCGGTCCACTCACTGGAGGCCAAGAGGCCAGCATGTTTGGCCTTCTCTCGGTCAGGGAACCATTAATGTTCCAGAAGACCTGAGAGAAAACAAGCCACGCTTAGAGAAAGGGAGTTACGTTTTATTATTCAATTCTGTGCAGGCCCAGAAAAAGCAAAAAATGTCTTTCAAATTCTAGGCCTCCCAACATGGAGGAAACTCTCTTCATTTATACTTTTTCCAGTCCTTTCGCTCCCAAATTTGGAATGAGACTTCCGGGCCTTCTGAGAAAGAAGGCCTGCATGCTGGGAAGGGGCCATGACACCATATCTCAAGGCCTGGCCTGGTGTCAGCACTGACAACTCTGTCTGGGGCATAGTTAACGGCCTGTCTGGATGGGAGTAGTCTTACTTTCCTTATTATTTAAGCAAGCAAGCATTTACAGAAGCCAAAATAGCAGGGTTAAAATTTCAAACAGCAGTTTTTATATAAGATGGATGCTTCAGTGCGAGGCCTTGCGAGAAGCACCAGCGGGGTCTTGGCCCTCCCGGCAGGACCCCAGCCTGTGTCTCTCAGGCTGTGGCAAGAGCTCAAGAATCCTGCGTCCACCAAGCACAGGCTGTAGACTGAGCACACCTGTGCTTCAGAAAAGAGGCAACTGAGTGTGCGTGTTTCCCGATGAGACACACACACACTCACTGTGGCCGCAGGGGCATCGCTGATAACATGGCACCATCGGCTATGCTCTCAGTCATGTGGGCAGCATGTGCCCTTCGTCATGGGAGACGCTGAGGACTAATGAAACGTCCTCTTCCTGGAAACATGGGGACCATGGCCTAGGCTCTCAGGTGCAGAAGAAGGGCCGGTTCCACTCCTGTGGGAGGTCACTGTGGGGTGGACGCGCAGGCGCATTGCAGGGAGGGCAGCTCCGACCCCAGGGGACCGGGTAGGAGCCTTGGGCACAAGCCGGGAGGGACGAGGGCAGGGCGATGACGATGGCTGTGCAGATGGAAAGGACAGGCTGTATGAGGGAGGGGGGCCGTGCAGGGGGATGGCGTGGCTCACAGGTGTCAGGAGTCAGATGAGCTGCAGTGGGGCCATAAGCCCCAAACGTTCCATGCCCTAAGCCCCGGACTTCCCTTTCTTCTCTGTGGGGACTTGGCAGCTGCCATAAAGGTACGGATTCTGAGTGTGGGCGACACCCTGGATTCCCTGGGCCTGCTCTCTGCCACCCACATGTGGGGGAGGAGGAGGCAGAGGTTCCACAGGAAGGAGGCGCAATGGCAGCTCAGGGGGCCCTGGAGCCCATGCAGCCAGACAGGGACTGCATCCGCCTCCCCACAGGAAGCCGCCAGGAAGAGCTTCCCCCTGGACTTGCACAGCCAGCAGGGCCTCCGCACCCTGGGGTCTGGGCAGAGGGTGACAGACCGCATCCTCCTGTCCTGGCCCCTGGGACAGACTGCCCTGACCCAGTGCGCGGCGGGCCTGGCAGCAGCCGCTGGAAAGGAGTCTGAGCTCTCAGGTGTGCGGCTGGCTGAGTGGGCCCCTTGGGGATGGAGGTGCGGGAGCCTGCGTGGCTCATGCAGGGCCTGGGCCTGGGAGGCCTGTGCGGAGACGCGGGCCAGGCTCTGAGCCAACGTTCCCCTGTGATCCGCGACCTCAGGCAACAGGTCACTGCCCATCGGGTCAGCGTGACGCTCTGTTGTCACCACCCAAGGCCCCTCATGATGCCCCCACCCACGGCCAGAGACTGGCATAAAACAAGACAAGCGGGACGTGCAGGGCAAGTGATTTATTGAAGCAAGACGTTGAAACCTCTACATTTTCCAGGGAAGGTCAGGGCATCCGTGAAAGCAGGGGCCCTCTTAGGTGAGGTATGTTGAATCTATTGGTTGCACTTTTTCGCGATAGCCCCCTGAAACAGACACAGAGAGAAAGGGCCGTCAGTCCCGCTGCCCTGGAGATGCCACGGGCACAGCGTGTGCTCACAACCAAGACGCGAAGCATTGCAACCAGCACAGGCCAGCTGGGCGGCGGGCAGACAGGGTGCAGGTGCAGATTCAATGGTCCCGGTGCAGGACCAGCAGCAGACACGTTAGGGAAGAGCCATGGCCACGGCCGGACGCAAACACCTAGGAGCCCAGGAGTGGCCTCGGGTTTCTGATGGAGCAGGAGGGGGACGGGGGGACGAGAGCCCAGAATTTGCTTTCTCTGAGTCCCAGGTTCCAGGACGGGACTGTTCACTCCAGAGTGGACGTTGGGGGGGGGGGGGGGGGGACAGGGGCGTGGCCAGGCGGGAAGGGCCACGGGAGGAGCTGCCTGCGGAGATCTGCAGCCCGGGGGTGGGGTGTGGGGGTGGGGAGATGGGGACGGTAGGGGGGGGGGGTGGGCGACGTGCAACCTGGTGGCGCACTGACATGTCCACACCGAGGCCCTGCTCATGGGGACGCGTGCTGAAAGCCCGACCTGGTTCAGGGGTGGAGGAGCTGAGACACACCCCCTCCCCCCAATGTCTGATTTCCTCAGAGAGACAGGGAGGCGGTCAGCTCCACCTGTGGCTGCAGAGGACAGACTGGGAGGGGCTCTGCCCTCTGGCCTGATGGCTGAGGAGGGAGAGGGGGAGGGGACAGGGACTGGGCCTGGCTGTGCAAAAGCTGCCAGAGCCTCGTCTGCCTCCCCCGTCATGGGGCGGGGCCAGCTCCCTGCCTCCCCTGTCTCCCCCTGCACCCCCACCCCATGGCGTTCCCCAGGGACAGGGCCTCCTGCCCCCAGTGAGGGACCTCGCCCTCCAGAAGGCTCCCAGGCAGGAAGGCAGCAGTGCCTGGCCCTTCACCATCACCGCCTGGGCCCTGGCTGTCCCCCCTCAGGACCCCTGGGGAACCCGGAGCCCAGGGAGGGGCCTGCAGAGGCTGTGCAGCCTGAGGCTGGCCCAGCGGGTGTCGGGTCACCATTCACCCTTGGCCTCGGGCCCCTCTCTCAGAGGTGAGCAGAGGGACCGGTGCCCCCACCTGTGCCCCACAGAGCAGCGCCCTCCCCCCGCCTGGCCATGCAGCTGAGCAGCAGCCTCTATGCACAAGGAGAATGGAGTTACCACAACGTCGTAAATTTTGAGTCTGTTGCTAAAGGACATCCGATCTACGCAATACTTCACAGCCATCGTGGACTCGTAGGCGGGTTCAGGTGCAGGAAACGTCTTGAGGATGGAATAAAAGAGCGGTTTAATGTCCAACAGGAAGGCTCTCGCTTCGTTTTGAAGGGCTGGACAGGTTTTGGCATTTGCTGGAGGAGAAGAAAAAGAAACACATTGGATGTAGGAAAGCCACTTTTCCCCACGGCTCCCTGACCTCAGATCTAGACAGGAACCCCAGGGACTTATGGTCTCCTCCCACACTTGTGCCCAGGACAAGGCATCTCCCCCAAGTCCTCACTGGCGCCGGGTCACAGAGCACGCAGCGGAGCCCAGATGGAGCACAGGTGACCCCCCTGGTCAGTCTTCCCTTCACCAAGTACACCCAGGCCTCCCAAGAGTCCCCTGCTTTGCCCCAGTCACTGTCCCTGGATTTCAAAGACTCAGCTTTGCTCCTCAATAGAGCCTCACCTGCCTTTGTCTGGCTTCTGGGGGAGGGAGCTGTTAGCACTCAGTCTTTCCAGGGAAGGGTAGGGTGAGGTCCTGGCAGAGGGCCCAGAGGGGGACAGTAAATGTGGAGAGGAGGGAGGAACGCTCCTAAGGGATGGAGGATGCCCTTGGAGGCTCAGTCTAACACTGGGATCATGTCATGGGAGGGAGAGGGCTCAGGCTTCACCACAGAAGTCTGTGAGTGTCACACCTGACGCTGAGGCCAGACCAGGACTGGCTCTTTGGTTCCGCCCTGAGGACAGAACCCCCTGGAGGGGGCGCAGGCACTGGGCTGACTTTCCACCCAGTGGGTTGTGCTGAGACCTGCAGGAACCCCTTCCAGGTCTGGATCCTCCATCCCTACCCTCAGGCCTCTGCCAGCGCCTGCAGCTGGGACTGCGCCCACCAGGCCCCTCCCACCTGGGAGACAGCCGCTCTGCAGGGAGGTGGAGGGTCAGGTCAAGGGTCACGTGGGGAGAGAGGACCGGGTTCAGAAAGTCAGATGGAAGAGGCTCCAAAGGACTTGGCTCAGCCCCGAGGGCGTGAGGACCCGCCCAGCATTGCAGGCCACTGGCCACCTTCACCGGGAAAAGGGCAGTGGCGGCCCCAGCGCTCCCACTGGCTCTGCACGTCCTGGCTGGGCCCCTGGGGGAGGGCGGGCCTGTGGGCGCCTGAGCACCTCTGGGTCTCACAGCCACGTGGACACTGGCCACTCTGAGCCGCAGGCGGCACTGCTCCTCTTGAACGGAGGCCTCTCCTGCTGGAACATTCTCTGAGTCTGAACCTAGGAGTCCAACAGCCTTGGGCTCACCTGGCACCTAAGGGACCCTGGGGAGACGGCGGTGAGACCAGGGCGGCCTCGGACCCCCTCCTCTCCGCCATCGCCCCAGCTGCTCTCCTGGGCACTGGGATGCGGGGAGGGGAGGCCTGGGAGATGCAGCCTGTGCTCCAGGCCACAGCGCTGCAGGGGCAGGACCCTGGCTCACGAGAGGGTGACTCCGTCCTGCTGCTTCTGGGACACAGACCAGGCGGCAGTGGGGCCTCCCACGGGACCGCCCACACTGGCTGCGGGGGTTTCTGTGGAAATTCCAGAGCCCCGGGATCGGACACCCCGAGTGCTGGGCTTTGGGGGCTGGTCCACAGGGCGCGGGAAAGGTTAGATTCTGACCGTCCCCCCTCCCCATGTAAGTCACCTGGACCGAGAGGGGCCCTTCCCGGCTGATGGTGTCTGAGTGGACGTGACACTCACCGTCAGAGCAGCAAAGGGCCAGAGTGACCAGCACCAGAGACAGGGCCAGCTTCATGGTTCCTGGCTGAGCGATCAGCTGAGCAAACCGTGAGCGCTGAGGAGCTGGACTGAGCAGCCTGGGAGCCCAGGGCTATTTGTACCCAGGGAGCCTCACTGGTCCTGCCACAGGGGACGGGCAGGTCACAAGGCCTGGCTTCCAGCCACCCTTCCTCATGGATGGCTGATACCATCCATCAGCGTCACAGCCCGTCGACTTGGTCAGAGTGGGACTTGCTGGCACCGGGCACGGCTCCCTCAGCCCCGCCCGAGGCGGGAGGGTCACAAGTGTGCGCCCTGTGGATGGAGGGGAGCCCCTGGGATTCAGCTCCTTCAGTGCGGACAGGGTCCGCTTTGCTCTTCCCTCAGCCCAGGGCCTGGCACTAGAAGGGGGCCAGCACGTGACCCTGTGGGAGATGCGTGGCCCCGAGTGAACGAGCTCTCAGAGTGGCTGGGCCGCACTCTCAGGGTAAAATGGTGCCCGCTGTGCCAGGGCTGCTTAGGGCAGTGGAGGGAGTCAGTCCGTGGTGTCCGCCTCCTCGGAGAAAACAGTGCCAAGAGGAAGCCCACCCTCCCACTGCCACCTTCCTGCTGGAGCGCCTGTGGAAAGCCATGCCCACACCTTCAGATCCACCAATGCCCACGTGTCCTGGGGACGCTTTCACTTGTCGGTTCCGAGGTGGCCCCTGTGGCCATCGGGCTCCACAGGAGAAGCGCCCACAGGGCTGGTCCGCCACCTGAGCCGACCGTGGGCCGCTGCTCCGTGGGCACAGGGAGGCCGCCCGACTCGGAGACAGGCTGTGGGAAGCAGGTGACGGCCAGCGGGCTTGAGACCACGCAGCACAGACAGGATTCTGACAGGTGTCGGGCAGGGGGACCTGTCAGACGGAAGGGAGGTGCATGGCACTGACGCTCTGGCTCAGCCGCTTGCATCCGGGTTTCTGACTCAGTCCCGTCCTCTCAGTGATGCCACCTCATTCCTCCACCTGCTCAGTCCTTTCTCCTCTCTCTGTTTAGAGAAGCTCACTGACGGACGCCATGTGCTGGCGGGGTGTGGGGCAGTAGTAACGCGTCCTCGCCGAGGGAGGGGACGCACAGGAGCACGGCCACTCGGCAGGACAGCTGGGCAGTTCCCTGTGACCGACACGCCCTCTCACCGCACCCAGCCCAGCACCTGAGACCCCGGGGTCCCGGCATCACCGGGCCTGGGGCTGACCCCGGGAAGCTCCGTGTGTGTCCGGAAGGAAGGGGGCGGTGGGACCTCTCTCTGCTTTCTCTTTGTGTTTTAATCCCACCAGGGCCATGAGAAGCACCCAGCGGGCGCCTTCTGTATGTGCTGGACGGGCATTCAGGCGGCAGGAATTGATCCGGCAACCCATCGGCGCACAGAGTGACGCTCAACCACTGAGAGGCCCTGGCCAGGCTCTCAATACCTTCTGTCAAGTTTTCTGTGAACTAAAAGCTGCTGTGAAGTAAAGACTAGCAAACGCAGAGGCTCTCAACTTGTTGAAAACATTCTCTTCCAACCAGGCGGAAAGCATATAAAAAGCCATCAATAAGTTGGTCATAATCCTATATAATAAAGAGGTAACATGCAAATGGGTGTCATGCGCTCACACCCTCCCGCCATTGTGCTGGGGCCAAGGGACTTGAGGCCAGGCCGGGGTATTGAGGCCACACTCCCCCCTCCTAGCGGGACTTCACGGGAGACCTGAGGTGGCTCCCTGCACCCGGCAGTGCTTGACGAGGTACCTGAACCTATGCCCTGCCCAGCAGGGCCTGATGAGGGCAGGGCCGGCCGGGTCTGGGTCTCACGAAATTTCCAGGCAGGTGCAGGTTGGCGCGGACTAGACTCTGGGTCCTGCAGCCTGCCCCTGACTCTGACAGGAGGGAGATTTTCATATACATTTTACTAATTTTTTTCACCTCTGAAACTTCTATTATAGAGAACGAGCAAATAGCAATATTAAAATGTTCCCTTTAATTAATTCCCTTTTAATGTGCACGAATTTCATGCACCAGGCCACTAGTATATAGACAATTAATCAAACATCAGAGAAATCTAAGATACTCTAGTGAGGAACGCAGTGAGAACGGATGAAAGTTGATGCTGTAGCTGAATTCAGGATCGGCCCAGGGACAGCAATCCTCCATGCAAACCTGTCACCGTGGACCTAACAGAAACAGTGGCCCCTTGGCGACAGGAACTGTAGCAGCAACAAAAACACACTGACGTCCACACACTTGAAGCAGGCAAACCCTAAGTATGAAATCACCAACATTTCCTCAGCGACGGGACGAGGAATCTAAGAACACCACCCACACACCTTGCCCCGAGGAAACATTGGAGCATTTACAGTCCCCTCTTCGGGTGTCATTCTGCAGGTTCATCCCCCCAGATCAGAGCCTAACCGGCAGCTTCACACATTGTTGAGAACCTGGAGGCCGTTTGGGTCTCTCTTTCAAATGTGGGACGTTCCCCTCAGTGGGTTGAGAGCAAGAGCCCATCTTCAGGGCCAGACCCGGGTTCAAGCTCAGCTCTGGAGCTTCCCACTTATGGGGTCCCCAGCAGGTGCTGACCCCTCTGCCTCAGTGTCCTCGTCTGGAAATAAGGGGACAGCACAGATGTGCGTTAGGACAAGTGGGTTCATCCAGGACAAATGGGCGGCGCCATCCCTGGCAGCCAGCGTCAGCCATTACAATTATGCACCAAAATGGAAAAATGTGAGTGACAGTCGAACAGAACAGACCGCCTCGTCCCCAAAGGCAAATATCAGGCGATCTCACCTGCTCTGCCAGGAGGAGTGTTGGTTTACCCTCCGGGCTGATGGGCGTCGGAATTTGGCTCTGGTTTTATTGGGATTTCTCTCGTCACCACCAGCTGGTTACTTTTCAGTCACTTAATTGACTAGTTAATGGTCACATCTAAGCGAGGCTTATTGTGACTTTCTAACCCTTCACCTTGGGAACTGGAGTCAGGGAACAGGAGGGGGCGGGTGGGGACAGGGATAATGTTTCCGAGCCCCTCAGGTCTCTGCACTCCCGTCCTCAGCAGGAGGCACTGGTCGCGTGAGTCCCTTGGATCCCAGGGCCCTTCCAGCGCTCAGGCTGTAACTGGTCCCCAGGTGCCTGGGGATGGAGGCGCCTCAGACATCACTTCTGGGTCGTGATGTCCCCATGGGCTCTTGCCCTCTACGTAGCCTCTGGAGACAACAGTCCCCATGGGCCCATCCCTGTCACACTCATCCTGTTCCGTGTTACATGACCAAGGCACACACGTCATCAGACATGCAGGCATTCACTCCACAGGTACAGCTCTCGTGACAACGAGCAGGGTCAGTGACATTTGTGGAACTGTATGACAGTGGCCTCCCTGTCCTTGCTTTGAATGGAATTAAAGAAGGACTCTTAATTGTGGCTGATAACTCATTAAAAGTAATTTTAATATACTTTTATTGATCTCAGAGGGGAAGGGAGAGGGAGAGAGAAATAGAAACATCCATAAGACAGAATCATTGATCAGCTGCCTCCTGCATTTCCCCCACTGCGTATTGAGCCTGAAACCTAGGCCTGTGCCCTGACCGGGAATCAAACCGTGACCTCGGGGTTCATAAGTCAATGCTCTAACGCCGGCCAGACTAAAATAATGTTGAGTGATAGATCCCAAGGCATTTTAGATCCATACTCTTTTTTTTAAATTAAATCTTTATTGTTCAGATTATTACATTTGTTCCTCTTTTTCCCCCCATAACTCCCCTCCTCCCAGTTCCCACCCCACACTCCGCCCTCACTCCCCACACACTGTCCTCATCCATAGGTGCACGATTTTTGTCCAGTCTCTTCCCGCATCCCCCACACTCCTTTCCCCCCCAAGAATAGTCAGTCCATTCCCTTTCTAGGTCCCTGATTCTATTATAATCACCAGTTCATTCTGTTCACCAGATTATTTATTCACTTGATTTTTAGATTCACTTGTTGATAGATGTGTATTTGTTGTTCATAACTTGTATCTTTACCTTTTTCTTCTTCTTCCCCTTCTTAAAGGATACCTTTCAGCATTTCATATAATACTGGTTTGGTGGTGATGAAGTAATCTTGGTTGTAGGTTCTTGGTATTCATCACTTTGAATATTTCTTGCCACTCCCTTCTGGCCTGCATAGTTTCTGTTGAGAAATCAGCTGACAGTCGTATGGGTACTCCCATGTAGATAACTGAGTTTCTTTCTCTTGCTGCTTTTAAGATTCTCTCTGGCTTCTTGCTCTGAGCTCTGAGCTCCAGAGGGGGGCCCAGGCTATGGGGCAGGGGCGGGGGGGCCTGAGCTTCAGAGGTTGTTTCCTTCCTCTGGTCGTCCGTCTCTTGCAGAACTCAATCGCTCTGTGGGGCTCAGTGTCCTCTGTCCTTCCCACAGGTCAGCCCGGGCGGCCTGGCTCAGCTGTTGAGCATCAACCTGTGAACTGGGAGGAGAGGGCTCCTGAGTTGCAGTCTCAATCCCTGCCCCCTCTACTCCCCTCTGTCCTTTGCACAGAAATCTGCTCGCTCTACAGGAGTTCCCCCAGCCCATGCTCGGCCCTCACTCCCCAGGGTGATGTCTCAGCAGGTGCCCCACCTGCTCTCCATCCGCGTGGACACACTTCTAACCAGATGTTGCCACTCTCTTTTCCCACCGCACTGGGGACTGTACTGCTTTGTTCTTCAGTATCACATTGTGGATTGGAAGACCACTTGGTGGTTTAGTGTTTAATATTTGGTGGGTTTTGTGGGGGGATTTCAAAGGAGGACGGGCAGGCATGAACCCCAGGTCCAGTGTGTGCTGTGGACTCAGCCCAGGTGATGTGGATTCCCATGGGGTCGGGGGCTTTGACCTGTGGCGGCCGATGGAAGTGCGTTTATGGGGTGTTTCTAAGGAAACATCACTCCCGCTAACTCTCCTTTGGACATTGTTTCTGTCCTGACAGCCTTGGTCTCCGACACTGGATGGTAGTGACAGAGAGGAGAGGCCTTGGTAGCAGGGAGGTCGTTTCCGTGTTGCTTAAGGGAGAAGTGAGCCCGGCTACCCGGGTCCAGTGTGGAACCTGTCTCTGCAGCCACCACTGTGGGGCCCTGATGCCTTCCCGGGGCTGTAGGGACGGGCAGGGGAACACTCAGCAACATCAGGATTTGGGGTGCATATCCCCCTTTCCACCTGGGGCTCATGTGGGCTGAGTCAGCTGGAGAGAGGCCATTAACTTGTCTGAGTGTCAGCACCTGGAGGCGATTCTGTCTTTACAAGAAAATAACAGGAATTAAACGATCGCATCTGTACAAGACCCCGCCCCGGGTCTCGGTCAGATGATCCCCTGACAGGAGCCGTCCATGCAGACCCTGACCTTCCTCTCCAAGAAGGCACTTCTGAGGCACCTTCCTCCCTCCCGGCTCCTCCTCCACGGCCTCCTCCTGTCCTTCCACACCACCAAGCTGGCCACCTGCTGCCCCTCCAGGCCCTGTGCCCTCCACGCTCACACCTTCCCCGGGCTCAGCGGCATTTGTGTCTCAAGCTTCCGGGGCTCCTGGTGGCCTCAGTTTCTCGTCTGCTGCTCTGTGGGTGTGACACCGGAAGAGTCAGCCATTAAGTCCACTGGACAGGGCTATGGAAAGGCCTCTTTTGTCAAGAAGAGAAGAGCTGGCTTGGCCAGACTGGCTCAGTGGATAGAGCATCAGCCTCGGGACCGAAGGGTCCTGGGTTCAATTCTGGTCAAGGTCATGACCTTGGTTGCAGGCTTCTCCCTGGCCCGGGACCTGGTTGGGGCTCATGCAGGAGGCAACCAATGGATGTGTTTCTCTCACATCGATGTTTCTCTCTGTCTTTCCTCTCTCCTCCACTCTCTCTAAAAATCAATGAAATAATATCCTCGGGTGAGGATTAAAAATAAAGGAGAGAAGAGCTGGCCCGTCGTTTGGAAGGAGTCCAAATCCAAGTGAAACTGCCATTTGGAGTCACTCTGGCCATTGCATCCAGAGGAAGCCTACAGGCGCCGCCTAGTGGCGGGCGGTAGACTGCACGTGTTCAGGGAGAGCCCAGGTTCCGCATGAAACGGCGCCCCCTGGTGGGGAGGACTCACAGTTGCGCTCAGTCTAAGGAAACTCAGGCTGTTCCCTGCTGGGTGCCAGTCCCCCTGGGGACCTGACTGGCCACTCCTCACCCCGCGATCCATGTGAGAGGTCCGACATCTGGGAAATTAGAACCCACAAAGGACATAAGTGAGACTAATGGGATCGTAAACAGTTGAATTAATAATCCATGAGCAAATGCCAAAGTTATGAGCCATCCCACACCCATAAAGAAGCCCCACAAACTCCCACTTCTGCCGATAACCATACAGCTTGTGTGAGACCCACACGTCCCCCAAGAACAAGCAGAGCATCTACAGGAAATGGGAAGTGAGCTGCCTGACGGAGTTGGTGCGCCCCAAGGCGGCATGGACTTGAGGGTCAAGATTCTAGGCAAAGGGCAGCGACAGAGAGGGGGCGCCACTCGGCACCTTTCCCCTTTGGGCACCTCCCGGTCCCAGGAAGACGAGGCGCAGGATGTTGAGAAGCCAAACAGCGGGAGGCGAGAGAAGCCACTTCGAAGGCAGCGGTAACAGTGGCGGTGTCCACTGGGCGGGTTTACAGTCACACGTGTGATGAGTTAAAAGTGTAGGGAGATCAGCCCTGACACCTGATTAGCCATCTCGTACTGGCGGCTCCTTGAAGATCCGTGGATTCTACACCCTTTGGCGTTTGCTCTTGACCGTGTCTTAGAACAGACCTGCTTCCTCTGCAGCAGGTGCCGCCACGCTTTTCAGCCCCACGTTTCCTCACGGAGCAGCTGCGCTGGGCCTGGCCCCTGCGGCTCCGCTGGCTGCAGCATCGGCCTCTCCGCCTCTACAGGTGCCCAAGGGAGCTTCACAATGGAGTCCCAAGCCGCTCAGACAAGACAGTCACCTGGTGTCTGGGTCGTTTGCAAACCTTTTAGAGATCAGGGCTGGGTTCCCTTCTCATGCCTGCTCTTCTCTCTCTCCAAACAGTACCCTGCTCCCATTTAGTCAGTATAAGAGTATGTTGAGATATTTTACATTCTATTTTTCATTAAGTTTTGAGATCCTCTAACTACACCTCAGTTTGGATGATCCCCATTGTTAGGGCTCTGTAGCCACATGAGAACACAGCTCCCTCCGCCCGGTTTCTGGTCTTGCCACAGTCGGCCCCTCTCCCAGGCGGCACATCCATCCCCCTGTGGGCTTGTCTCCCCCACAGACCACACTCTGCAGGTCCTCACAGACCTTGTTGAGTCCGCCAGAAGCCGGACCATGAGCATCCTCCATCCGTCCATCACCGTAGTCAGGTCCCTCCGAGAAGCCCTCCACAGACACCTCCCGGACAACGTCCACCAGCTCATCTCAGGCAAAATGTGCATCTCGCTCACCAGCGTGTCCGACTGGGAAAACGTCCTGGTGTCCGAGTTTCAGTCCAAAGACGACGTTGTGGACGTAAGCGGTGGGCCTGTCTGGGTGCTGGCAGTGAGGGGCGGTTTCATTCTGGGAGTCACACGGAGAGGCTGGCACAGGCCACCTGCCCCGTTTCTTACACGGACAAGCACCTGGCCGGCCGGGACGCTGCCCGCACCCTGTGATGTACACGCTGTGCCCCTGTGGTCTGGGACACAGCCTGGGAAACCCTGGGCGTTCCAGCACAGGTTCCATGTTAAAGGATGGCTCCCCATCCTGTAGGCATGGCTTTGTCCACCTCCTCAGGGCCCTGTCCCTCGGTGTCCCTCCTGCACGGGATGCGTGTTCCTGCAGGAGGACAGCTTGAGGGAAGCAGCGAAAGGCGGAGCCTCTTCCTCGGGGCTCAGCCCAGAGGAGGTTGTTTGCAAGGTCACAATACAGTGTATTTGCCTGATACCTTCATGGGGGTTCAATAGACACTTCACTTCACACAGGTCTGCAGAGCGCCCTGGCCCATAGAGCCAGCTGCATCTCAGCACCCAGAACCATCTTTCATTGAACCTTGTTTCTGGAAGTTTCTATTCAGCCAGCACCTGTTCCTCCCACAGGCGTTCCTTCTGTGAGTCAGTGTTGTGTGCTGCTTAATGCTCTCCAGCCGGTGCTACTCCAGTGTGGTCCCTGGACCCACGTGGGCATCACCTGGGAACCTGTGAGACTTGCAATCTGAGGCCCCTCCTCCAAGCTGCTGCCTCGGAATCCCAGGCCGGGGTCCAGGGCCAGCGGGTCAAGCAGCTTGAGTCTGATCCAGTCCTTCCCAGTCAGTCATCGTGTCCACAGCTCCAGGTCCAGTCTGCGATGGCCATTGCGACTCTCGTGGGCAGCAGGGATATATACTTGGGGCTGAAATACACTTGTGTAGGTTGGTTCATCGTTCATTCAACCCATTAAATAAAGTGCCTACTGTGTGCAAAGAGCACATGCAGACCAGCTGCTCTTCTCACTCACAGAGAGAAGGCTCAGGGAGGCCCAGGGGAAGGAAGGGCCTACTGCTTTGCCTGAGGTTTCACTTCCTTTTATCTTCACAGGCCTTGATCTGCACCTCCTTCATCTCTTACTTCTGTGGCTTAATCCCCCCGACCTTCAGAGGCGTGGTAAGTCTGCTTTTATACTGTGTTTGCACAGCTCCTGCCTGCACAATGCTGGGCGCAGGCATCCGAACACAGGGCCTTCTGTGGCTCAGCCTTGAGACAGTGATTCCGTAGCTGCTGCATCTCCACCCCACCCACCCCCAGCCCAACCAGCCTCACCAAGAACCCACCATCTGGCTTTCTGGAAGGTGAGCTTGTTCATGTCATCTTCACCTGTGCACCGAGGACAGGTGCCCCGTGGCCTAGTTACAGAATACGACACCTAAGACTCAGCCACTCCCTTAAGCCGAGCTTCGCTCTCAGGGTGGAGCGAGTCAGTCCTCTCTGGATCTGACTGTCCTTCCAGCCCGTGGCTTGGGGCAGAGCTGCCGACAGAGCTACGGTTCAGTTCCATCAGCAAATACTCTCTGTAGACACATGCGGCTGATGGTGAGCCCTGCACGGGCAGAGTCCGAGTGGAGTGTGTGCTCTGCAGGCTCTGGGACGCGTGCTGGGCTGTGCAGCATCAAGGGCAGCTCCTTCCTGGGCAGCCACTATCCACTGGAGCTGATTGATCCCCACCCGGGACATCGGTCCTGTCTGCGGACAGTTGAGGATGTCACAATGGGGCAGGGCTCCTAGCATTGGTTTGACAGGTGCAGACTGTCCAGCTTGTACCAAACCTGCCTGCACAGCCGAAAGTGTTGAAAGAGGCTCCCCCAACCTGGTCCTCTCCTGGGTCAGCTGCGGTTCTGAGAATTCCCTGCCCAGAGCCTCTGACAGAATGTGTTTTCTCTCTCCCTTACAAGCGGTACGTGGATGGAGTATTTACTAACAGCGTACCCTGCTTTGATGACAAGACGACCATCACTGAGTCCCCGTTCCTTGGGGAGCATGACATCTGTCCTAAGGTCAAGTCCACGAACTTCCTGTATATGGACGTCTCCAAGATCAGTCTCCGCATCTGCTTAGAGAACATCCAGCTGATAAGGCAGATGGTGTCCCCCCCGGATGTCAAGGTGAGTGGGGCTGTTTGTTCAGCTCTGTGCTCCTGGGGACCCACTAGTGTGGTTCACTACACAGACAAACCAAAGCAGACCCCTCAGTGAATAGGCGCCCCACTCTAATTTTGAGAATCATCTGGGGACGTTTAAACTGTGCTGCCCAAAGCGTAGCAGATCTACCTAATACACGGTCACAAACCCAAGCAGGCACCCAAAATGGAGAGATGAAAAAACAACCCCCAATGAAAGAACAAGAGAATTCTCCAATAGCAGAGATAAATGAAATGGAGATAAGAAATTCATTTGATATAGAGTTCAGAATAATGATGGTAAAGATGTTCAACAGCATGAGAAAAGATATAGTAAATATGAAAAAAGAACAGTCGGAAATAAAGATTGACATAGCACTAATAAAGAACACATTGGAAGGAATACACAGCAGATTAGGGGAAGCTTAGGATGATATCAGTGAATTAGACGATGGTAGAAAAAAATCACTCAATCAGAGAACCAAAAAGTAAAACAATTTAAAATTAGAGGACAGTTTAAGGGAGCTGTGGGACAATGTGAAACGTAACAATGTCCGCATAATGGTTGTACCAGAAGGGGAAGAAAGTGAGAAAGGGATTGAAAACGTTTTTGAAGAAATAATGGCAGAAAACTTCCCTAACCTGGTGAAGGAAAAAGTCGCACAAGTTCAGGAGGCACAGATAGTCCCAAGCAAGAACCCATAAAGGCCCTGGCCTGGACACATCATAATTAAAATGCCAAAAATTAAAGAGAAACAATCTTAAAGGCAGCAAGAGAAAAGCAATTTGTTACCCACAAAGTAGCTCCCATAAGGCTGTCAACTGATTCCTCATCAAAAACTTTACAGGCCAGAAGGGAATGGCAGAAGTATTCATGGTAAAGAAAAGCATGAATCTGAAACCAAGATTACTATATCCAGCAAGGCTATCATTCAGAATAGATGGTGAAATAAACAGCTTCCCAGACAAAAAAAAAAAAAAAAAAAGCCTAAGATAGTTTATCACTACCAAGCCAGCATTGCAAAAAATGCTAAAGGGACTGCTGTAATGAGAAGAAATAGAGAAACCTAGGCATACAGGATTAAAGTGCCAATAAATAAGTACCTATCAATAATAACCTTAAATGTAAATGTATTAAATGCTCCAATCAAAAGATATAGGGTAGCTGAATGGATATAAAAGATAACCCAACTACATGCTGTCTACAAGGGACCCACCCCAGAACAAAAGACTCACATAAGAGGAGAGTGAAGGAATGGGAAAAATTTTCCATGCAAATGTAAACAAACAAAAAAAGCTGGGGTGGCAATACTCATATCTGACAAAATAGACTTCAAAATGTAAGCCGTGAGAAGAGACAACAAAGGTCATGACATAATACTAAGGGATCAATCCAACAAGAGGAAATAACCCTGGTAAACATATGTGCACCCAATATAGGAGCACTTAAATATATTAAAAAAAAAAAAAACTTCTAAAGAACTTTAAGGGAGAGATCGAGAACAATACAGTTACAGTAGGGGACTTTAACACCCTGCTGACTTCACTGGATAGATCATCCAGACAGAAAATTAAGAAGGAACCAGTGACTCCAAAGACACACTGGATCAGATGGATTTAATTGAGATTTATGGAACATTCCACCCCAAAGCTGCAGGATACACATTCTTCTCGAGTGCACATGGGTCATTCTCAAAGACAGACCACATGTTAGGGCACAAAACAAGTTTCTACAAGCGTCTTCTCAGATCACAGTGTTAGGAAAGTAGAAATCAACTACTGTCAAAACAGCCCCAAACATTCGCACACACAGAGGCCGTGCCTGGCCCGTGGAGGCAGCTCAGAGTTTGAAGGGGCCTCCGGTTTAAGTGAGTGGGGCTTTGTGACCCCGCCCGGTAGTTCACCCGCTTGCTTCGCTTACAGGTGCTTGCAGAGTTATTCCTACGAGGGTATTTAGACGCGGCCAGGTTCTTGGAAGAAAACGGTATGTGTGGGCTGGGGAGCAGATGAGCACTTTTCTTTTTTTTTTAAAATATGGTTTTCTTGATTTCAGAGAGAGGAAGGGAGAGGGAGAGAGAGATAGAAACATCAATGATGAGAGAGAATCATTGATCGGCTGCCTCCTGTATGCCCCCTGCTGGGCATGGAGCCCGCAATTTGGGCACGTGTCCTGAAAGGGAATAGAACCGTGTTCTCCTGGTTCATGGGTTGGTGCTTACCACTGAGCAACACTGGCCAGGCCAGATGTGCCCTTTTCCTCAGCTGTTTGTTAGCAGGCTTGGTGAGCCCCAGATGATGTGACATCACGTGGTGCTCCCCCCTTCACCATCTGTCGGGCTCAGTGCTCCAATGAGCTCTGCTACATAGGAACTCTCTGCCCCATTTTACAGGTGGGGAAATGGAGGCTTGGAGAGGCGAGCCAGGGACCACACTCCACCCACTGAGGGGCAGAACTGGGATTGGAACCCAGGATGTCCCTGCTCCAGGGTGCTCCCCCGGCACAGTGTCCCCTGTTAGTTTCACAAGGGCTTTCAATGGCCCAATGGTCTGGGCCCAGGGAAGCACTCAGAGGCTTTGGGGAGGCCACCCCCCCTCCCTGGGCCTATTCCCGCCTCTGTATTGAGGGGAGTTGGGATGCAAGTACGTCCAGGTGATTCTTGGTCATTGTAAAGATTGGCACATGGCCCAGCGTTTGCAGGCGTGGTGCCGGGTTGGGGTTCAAATATGTGAGGAGGTCCTCAGGCAGCTGGTCCCTGGGGTCCTGCAGGGGAGTCGTGGGCGGCGGGGGGCAGGTGATGTCCTCTGGGCACAGATCTGTACCTGGGGCAGGTGATGTCCCAGAGGGTGAGCAGCGTGTCTAAGGGAGGCCCCGGGAAAGATCGAGAGAGAAGCATAAAGGGGAGGGTTATCTAGGAGCACCGAGAGGTGTCCAGGGGCAGCCCCTGGTCTTTGTAACCTGAGGATGGAGGCAACAGGTGAGCCAGGGCAAACCGGAGCCTCTAAAACTACAGTCCCCACCCACCCACCCAGACCGCCTCCACCCTGTGCGCCAATTCCGAGGGAGCTGGGAGCCCCTGTGGTGTTGGCTACTGCGCCCCAACTCCTGGGGCAGCACCCCCCCCCCCACCACACACACACACACACACACACACACACACACACACACACTCTCCCGTGCCTAATACTGCTTTCAGGGTTGTGTGGTGGAAGAGGGCCATGACTGATGTCAGGCCTGGGTTCAAATCCCACTCTGCCCCAGACGGGCTGTGTGGCTGTAGATGAGTCTCTTAACCTCTCTGTGCTTCCCACTCCTCAGCTGAAAAGGGGAGACGCTGATAATAGTAGCAGTTGCAGGGCTGCTGCCAGGCCTGACTGGGGCGTTCCTATCAGGGCCGGGGGCATGGGCTCCACCAGCGGTGCCACAGTCAGTGCACATTAGCTGCAGGCACCTTTCCCTCCCAGTCCACAGTGGCTGTGCAGCCCACAGTGAGTGCGAGACGGAGCCAGGAGTTCGGCGCCCTTCGCTGTGGCTTCAGACCCCGTGCCGCCTCCTCCCTGTGAAGCCTGTTGCCCTCATCCATCCTGCCTGCTACTGAGCTGATCCCAGGCCTGCAGTGTCCAGTGGCCGCTGGCCTCCTGTCATGGGAGGGTGGGTGTGTGAGTCATGCCCCCTGTCTCCGTGCCCCGCGTAGGCATCTGTGACAGGCCCCGTCCGAGCCCGAGTGTGCCCTCGGCAACGCCCGAGTTCCTTCCGTTCTCCTGGGAAACCCTGAGCCCCAAGGCTTCCCCGGGGGCGGCTGCCTGGCAGGGGAGGCCCGAGGTGGCCGAGCTGCTGGCCCACCTGCGTGTCAGCCTCCGGCCCTGGGACGAGAGCATCCTGGAGACACTGTCGCCCAAGCTCATTGCGGTGAGACGCCTCTGGCAGGACGGCAGGGTGCTGCTCTCTGTTGCTGAGGCTAAGAGGGCTTCTCTCCGGGGTTGGGGAGGAGGTGATGCTGCCACGGGGAGGAGAGGAGGCCCCACCTCCTGGCACCATCTCCCCACCCGGGCGCCTTGCTCAGCCTCCCTTCCCCGTGTGCATGGCCAGAAAAAGCCACACTCCCGGTGAGCCCGTTGGGAGTTACGCGGGCATGCACCCAGTTCCTGGGTCCGGGCGCACTGGATTTGGGGGCCCTGAGGGTGGGCCCCTTCTTCCAGAACACCATTCCTGCCTGGGCCCCGTCTCCACGCCTTCTTTCTGGAGGATCCTGTCTGCCTCCCCTTCCCCAAACCCACAGCTCTGAACTTGTCATTGAAGGACGGTAGTGCATTTTATCATGTCGTCAGACACCAGATGGACCAGGAGTGCACACCAGATGCATTCGGGCACTGGCAGAAATTCAAAGATAAACACGACGCTGGTGCCCAGGTTGCTACGATTTGAGGGTCCTGGGGCCACGACGAAGGGGAAACAGAAGCCAGGGCTCCAGGCAGAAGAGGGCGTGTTGGGAAAGCCCGTAAGGCGGGTGGGGTTGGGGGTCGGTGTCTCCTCCAGGGAGAGCTGCCAGTGGGACAGAGTTGTTCCCGGGCCTGTGGCTGTCCCAGGGCTATTCTGGCCGCACTCCCTGCTCCATGGCATGGGCCCGGCTTCTGATTCTTTGGCAGCAGGATTTGTGTGTTTCACTGGAATTGCAGGCAGCACCTGGGTGAGGTTACACTGGGGGGAACGCCCCTCCCCCCAATGGTATCTTTCAGGCCTGAGTGAGGCACTTAGACCCCGAGGTGGCTGCTTGAGCAAGATTTGCAGCTTCCTACCGGTGAAGGTCATGTGTTATGTGATGCTGCCCTATACGCTGCCCTATACGCTGCCCGTGGAGTCCGAGCTCGCGGTGGCCCAGAGGTGAGCCTTGTGGGCAGCTTCATCTGCGCTGGGATCCTGGGCATGTGCATTACTCGCTTTCTTCAGATGGACTTGGTGTCTCCTTTCTTTTTAGTGAGTTAAGCCAGCATGAACTTCAGTCCATCTTCTAAAGTCCAACCCGTCCTTCAAAATCCAGCTCCTGGTCCCTCCCGCCCCAACGAATGAGCCGCCTGTTCCCACGCCGCCTGCCCTGCGTGGAGGCCCAGGCGTGGGGTCCTTTAGTGTCCACGGCCGCAGAGTCTGTGGAGGCCGTGGTCAGGCTTCCTCTGCTGGACTCACACGTGGTCAAGGGCAGTCGGGCTCGTGGAGCGGGTGGTGTCTCCACTCCAAGCTTCAGGCATCTTGAATCTGGGAAAACCAGGCTTCTCCTTTAATTGCCATGTTAATCCCTTGAGCTTTCCTGAATCAAAAGTGGCCTAACTTTGGTCCCTGGCCGCTTTTGCTCAGTGGTTAGAGTGAAGGGTCCTGGGTTCCATTCCTCGGCTGCGGGATCCCCGGTGCATTGATAGTTCTCAGTTTTTCAGTCTCTCCCCCTCCCTGCCACACTCCGAAAATCAGTGGAAAGAATATCCTCACGTGAGGAGTAACACGCACACAGATAGTGTTTCACATAACCTTTGTTTCACACATGCTTGAGGATCCTACACAGAAAACATAGTTTTCTTACTGTGAGTATTGACCAACAAGTTCACATAACACTGGCTAGTGAAACAGAAAGGCCAAATTTAGACTTTTTTTTTTTTATCAATACATTTATCAAAGAAGCAGCAATTCTAACACCAAAAGAGCTCAATAAAAACAGAGACTTTCATTCTGTACCCCTAGCACCTACAGCAGCACCAGGCACATAGCAGCCCGTTGGCCAATTTCACTTGAATGAATGAATGAACGAACGAATGAGTGAATGAATGCTTACTTTGTTTAAGATGCTACAAGGGATGCAAGCCATGTAAGATGCAGTTCCTACTGCAACATCTAGAAACTTACACTCCAAAAGGATAAAAAAAAAACAACAAAAAAAACGCAAACACAGCTAAACTGGGCACCAGAGGGAAAAGGTCAAGGAAGTGAGTAGCCATCCAGGTTCGGGAGCTAAAGAGAAGGACTATGTAGGAAGTGACCTGAGCTGAGTTCCCAAAGACAGGAACGCCTGGCAGCTGGTGACGGCTGTGCGGTGGGCGACGGAGGGCCGGGGTCCTGGCCTCCGGACTGGGACTTCACGGACCTTTCGTTCCAGTGGGACACCCTGCTCTTCCGACTCCCTCGGACACCATTGCACACAGCTTGCTCCTCCATCATTAAAGAATTTGTATTTTCTCTTGAGTAGGAAAGGAAATAATTGATACACGTTGCTGAAATATAAAAATAGAGAGACATTTAAGGAGGTAAAGATACAGTCCTGCTCAGTGGAGTTTACATTTGGGATGCCTTTCTTTTTTTCTGTTTTTTGTGGACATGAGTTTATACATGTTAATGTATATACTCATCTGTGGGTTGTTGACATATATTATATGTTGTGTATAGATTTGTGTTCTCCCTGTTTTCATAAAAGTTTGTATGTTTTTTTTAAATTCTCACACGAGGATCATTCCCCCCCCCCCCCCATTGATCTTTTTTAGAGAGTGGAAGGTGGGGAGGGGGAGAGGGGAAGAGAGAGAGGAATGTCAGTGTGAGAGAGACATATCAGTGGCTGCCTCCAGTTCCCATCCCAACCTGGGATCAAACCTGCAGCCCTTCGGTGTGTGGGCCGACGCTCTAACCATTGACCAAACTGGCCAGCACTAACAAAGTTTTAAAGAAATTATAGCATATACACCATTCCCCAAGTCAGGAGAAGTTTTTCATAAGCAGCATTGTAATGCTTCTCTACTTGCACACGAACGACGCTGTGAAGAATGTGATTTTGTAACTAACTTTTGTTCACTTTGTTTTCTGAGAGGAGATTCCTAAATGTGGAAATACGTCTCCACGGCCTAGGAACATTTTCTGGCTGATGAGGCAGAGCCGGCCTTTCAGAAGCTGGTGCTAGCGGCTGCACTCGGCCAGCAGGGAGTGCCGTTGTCCTGGCTGCTTGGAAAGGCTCCGCCTGTTCTCCAGGGCCAGAAACTCCTTCAGCCTTGCATGAGCTTAGCCTAGCCTTTTGGCTGGCTGTTTGGAAGCATAAAAGCATTTAATTTCTGGTCTCTGGGACCTAACATTTCACCTCCACATGGCACAGAAAATAATGCACAAAAATACATTTAGAAGTGTTGGGAGATTCATGTGCAAGGGTGCCCATTGTAGCCTTGTTGAGGATAGCAAAAGTTCTAGAACTGCCAGGAGGGGGCTATTACATGCCCACACAGCCATGTGAAGAAGAAGTATGAAAGGAATGGGATTACATGTCAGTGAAATCCACAGTCACTGCGCACCTGCCTGGGGCTGGAGTGTTCTCCTCGCGCCCGCGCCAGGTTCACCCCCTGCCTTCGACAGATGCACGGTGCCCTATAGCAGTCTCACTGCCCACACGCCCACCGCGCTCCCTGCTCAGCCTTCCACCTGCCCAGCCCCTCCAACCGCTGAGCTTGTTACTGTCTCCGTCGTTTTGCCTTTTCCAGAAAGTCGAGTAGTTGGAATCGTACAGTGTGAAGCCTTTGAAGACTGCCTCTAAGTAGCATTTACTGTTCCTCTAAGTCTTTTTATAGCTGGATTGCTCAGATGTTTTTATCACCAAATAAGGTGCCATAAATAATTTTATAAATAATGTTCCAGAGAAACCAAGATGGCGGCATAGGTAAACACCGGAGATTGCTGCCTCGCACAACCACTTCAAAAATACAACTAAAAGACGGAACGGACATCATCCAGAACCACAAGAAGGCTGGCTGAGTGGAAATTCTACAACTAGAAGGAAAGAGAAAAGCATACCAAGACTCAGAGGAGGTGCAGTGCGGAAGTAAAATACAAAGGTGCGGAGGTGCATGCGGAGAGGGCTGGCGGCTGAGGTCACGATTGTCTTTTTCAATCGGGAGGGAGTCTCAGGCTCTGAGCTCCAATTCCAGGCGAGTCTCTGGGGACCCAGACTCATACGGGAGAAACGGGACTGTCTGGCATTGGCCGCTTTCTCTCGGAGGCACTCTCGGCTATTGCTGAGGCCTCTGAGGACAGGACTGAGAGCAGCCATACTGCTTGCTCTGCTGCCCAAATGATCCCTGGGGCTCCGCCCCGCCCAAACCGTGCAAAGAGGCTTTTGCATATGAAAGGCCCGGCCTTTTGTCATCTGAAAATTACTTAACAAACTGCAGCTGCCCAAGGCCCCAGAGCAACTTGCAATCCTTTACAGCTGGCTTCTGCAGGGTAGCCTCAGGCAGAGGCTAAATTAGCACCTCCTTAGATTCAAGAGCCAGTGTACCCAGTGGTCAGAGTGGGACCATCCAATTATAACTCCGCAGATCCATATGGGACACACTCAGGGGGCAGACTCAGTGAGCACCAAAGCCCCACTGAAGCAAGTCTTGCCCCATAAGGGTGTCTTCAGCACAGAAGTTCTCCCACCATCGACACAGCTGATTCTCACAGCCAATTGGCCTGAGGTCAAATCCTCCCAGTGTTACCTACAACAATCAAGGCTTAACTACAACAAGACTGTGCACAAAGCCCACAAGGGGGTGCACCAAGAGTGTCTACCTCAGGTAATTGGGGAGGCTGAGCCACCGGGCCCTATAAGACACCTAGCACAGAAGGCCACTTTATCAGCACAGCAAAGCATAAAAAATGCCGAGACAAAGAAACAGGACACAAATGACAGAAATGGAGGAAAGCAAACTACTGGATATAGAGTTCAAAATCACACTTTTAAGGTTTTTCAAGAACTTTCTAGAAACCATCGATAAATGTAGTGAGATCCTCAAGAAATCTAGTGGGACCCTCGATGTTGTGATAAAGGACCAACTAGAAATTAAGCATACACAGACTGAAATAAAGAATATTATGCAGACCAGAGGAGCGCAAGAATCAAGTCAAAGATTTGAAATGCGAAGAAGCAAAAAACACCCAACCGGAAAAGCAAAATGAAAAAAGAATCCGAAAATACGAAGATAGTGTAAGGAGCCTCTGGGACAGCTTCAAGCGTACCAACATCCGAATTATAGGGGTGCCAGAAGAAGAGAGAGAGCAAGATATTGAAAACCTATTTGAAGAAATAATGACAGAAAACTTCCCCTACCTGGTCAAAGAAATAGACTTACAAGTCCAGGAAGCACAGAGAACCCCAAACAAAAGGAATCCAAAGAGGACCACACCAAGACACATCATCATTAAAATGCCAAGAGCAAAAGACAAAGAGAGAATCTTAAAAGCAGCAAGAGAAAGACAGTCAGTTACCTACAAGGGAGTACCCATATGATTGTCATCTGATTTCTCAACAGAAACTAAGCAGGCCAGAAGGGAGTGGCAAGAAATATTCTAAGTGATGAATACCAAGAACCTACAACCAAGATTACTTTATCCAGCAAAGCTATCATTCAGAATTGAAGGTCAGATAAAGAGCTTCACAGATAAGGAAAAGCAAAAGGAGTTCATCACCACCAAACCAGTATTATATGAAATGCTGAAAGGTATCCTTTAAGAAGGGGAAGAAGAAGAAAAAGGTAAAGATACAAATTATGAACAACAAATGCACATCTATCAACAAGTGAATCTAAAAATCAAGTGAATAAATAATCTGATGAACAGAATGAACTGGTGATTATAATAGAATCAGGGACCTAGAAAGGGAATGGACTGACTATTCTTGCGGGGGGAAAAGAGTGTGGGGGATGCGGGAAGAGACTGGACAAAAATCGTGCACCTATGGATGAGGACAGTGGGTGGGGAGTGAGGGCGGAGGGTGGGGTGGGAACTGGGAGGAGGGGAGTTATGGGGGGAAAAAAGAGGAACAAATGTAATAATCTGAACAATAAAGATTTAATTTTTTTTAAAAAAAATGTTCCAGTTCACCAGTTTGCTGACCCACTCCCCTATTGGAGGCCCAGAAATTGAGGCCCAGAAATCGTGTTGTTGTCTCAAAGCTCCCGAGGCTACTCTACGTGCACACTGCCGGCGAGACTCGCACACAGAGACAAAGAGACACCCGTCCGGCACCGAACATGGAAAATAAACCCCCAGGAATTAGGCATCTAAACGTACAGCACGCCTTTAACATGCTCTTAAAAACATAGAAGGGTACGTAAGTATAAGACCTTTGAATACGGGAGGGTTTCATTCGCTTCAAAACGCATAAAATAAAAGGTTGATAGAGTTGGCTTTGGAATGTAAAAATCCCGTGTTTCCAAAGACGATGTCAATGAAGCAGAAGAGATAAGCCACAGACGGAAGTATGTGTCTCGCGCACCATGTCACCAAAGAGTGTTTAGAATAAAAGGAATTCAAGTGTGTTCGTAAGAAAAAGGTGGGCTATCTACTGACCTTCACCAGGGGCCCAGCCTGATGGTGGGGGTCCTTCCCCTCGGAGGAGGGGACAGATGGGGGGTGGAGGGGGAAGACTCTGCCCACCATTGCTGGCCCTGAAGGTGGAGGAGGGGCCGCGGGCCCAGGAAGAGAAGAGGGCCCCTTGTCCATCCGGGGCCATGGGAAGGACGCAGAGAGAAAGGCTCTTTTTGCTGCTCCTGATGGCGAACAAGTGTTGTCTGCGGCCGCTACCCTGGCTTCTTCTTCCTACTAAGAATCTCTTGGGGCCGAGCAGCTCGCCTCTGCCAGCTTCAGGCTCCTGTTCCCAGGAGCCCGTCCTTTAACGTCGAACGGCTCCAAAGACGCCCCCTAAACACATCCTCCTGCGTCAGCGGCACCCGCATCCGCCTTTCTCCCGCGTCCCCCTGGCACAGCTTCTCGCGTCCCCGCGGCTTTGGCATTGGCACGTGTGTCAGACTCGAGCCCGTTGCGATGAGGTCGGTGATGTGCTCGAGCCAGACGTGTGTCAGCCTTCCCCGGGGAGGGGGACGGGCAAGGTGCTCATTCCTCTGCCGCGCGGGAACTGGGCGGAACAACGGTCCAACACGCCCTCCCTGGGCCCCGGGTCTGTTTGGAGACGCGAGCGAGAGGGCCCTGGTGTTCGGATCTCTCTGGAAGGGAGCGCGCGGGCCCAGGGCTGGCGCCGTTCTGTGTGTTTCGTTCTCACAGACCTGCCCTCCCGCCTGGCTGGCTCAAGGACACACCCTGCGTGTCCGGGTGACACTGTTCTCCTGGGATGAGCAGAGGCCCCTGCTCCTCTGTGCGCTGTCACCGAGCTGTCACCAGCTGCGGCCTCAGCGTTATCACCTGGCTGGCTTATCCTCCCGGCTCCTTATCATGATTTACCGCAATTATGGGCGACACCTAGAGCTCTTTGCCTCGGGTTATAGCCTCCGGGGTGTAAACAGCGCTGAGATAGCGACCTGAGTCACTCCCCGAGGCCATTTCCCATGAAGCCCTTGGTCATTCCGGCCCAGCCCGGCTAACAGTTATGCTCTGTCCCCGCCTTCCAGCCAGAAAGCAGAACAAGCAACTCACTTACCCTCCCCCAGCTCCTCTCCAAACCCCTCCCCCAGCCCCTCCCCCAGCCCGCCGGTGCAGGAGCCTCCCCAGCCCAGGCCAGTCCCTCCTTCACCTGAAGGCGGAGCAGGTGCTGCTGGGGCACCTGTGGCACCAGGTCCGCCCCCAATGGCGCTGTCCCGGGAGCTCAGGGCCGCGTCCTCCCGCCCGCCCGGGGGGTGCAGAGCTCCTGGGGGACTCCCTCCTCTCCTCCCCTACGGAGGCAGGTGTGCAGAGCTGGCCACGTCGGATTCATTCACAGGGGCTCCGTCGGATTTGGGGTGTCCGCCGCCTCCTGCCCAAAATACAAAGAGGGGAGCCTGAGGCAGCAGAGCCCCCGGCACAGCACAGGGCGTTCTGAACTGCGGCCGGTGAGCCGGCCCTGAGACCCGCATCCTTAATGAGACTTGTAAAGGGCAGAACTTCAATCCCATTTGAGTGCAATCCCGGCTCGGCCCTGCCCGGAGGGGAGGGAGGTGCATGGGGAGGTGCGTGGGGAGGGCCATGGCTTCCTCGCGCCCCCCCCACCCCCCCACCCCCCCCTTGTGCTCATCCTATCGCTTGGGAACGGAATGGGAGCGCCCCATTGCTCCGTGGCTGCCCGCGGCCACCTGCCCGCCTTCGCTCTTTCTAACAGCCCCTCGGGCGCCGTGGCTGCTGCTCTGTCAACACTGGCCATGCCTCTCGTTACTTACTTTCCCAGTCCTCTCTTTCACGGGCCAGCACCCCAGCACTGCCTGTCCGGGGGGACACAGTTCTCAGCCGGAGGGACCGGCTCTTGGTTCTCCCAAGGCCCGGAGGGGCCTGGCCCTGCACCGCCCCCGAGGCCGGCCTCCCTGCCCGGCGCCTCTGCAGCTGGCTCAGCGCTTCCCACCGTCCCTGGGCGGGAGGACCAGACGCTTTCGCGTTGTTGCCAACGTGTCACACGTCCATGCTCTGTGCAATATGTTAGAAATCGCTACGGAACGGTGGCAGGACCCGCCACTCCCAAATGTGCCCTCGGCGTCAGGGTTCCTTTGAGCTTAAGACGCTTAAAAAGCAAGCCCTGACCGGTTTGGCTCAGTGGATAGAGCGTCGGCCTGCGGACTGAAGGGTCTCAGGTTCGATTCCGGTCAAGGGCATGTACCTTGGTTGCAGGCACATCCCCAGTAGGGAGTGAGCAGGAGGCAGCTGATCCATGTTTCTCTCTCATTGATGTTTCTAACTCTCTATCTCTCTCCCTTCCTCTCTGTAAAAAAATCAATAAAATATATATATTTTTTAAAGAAACAACAGCCCATGTGTGGGGTGCTCTGGCTGCGCCTCTCTCTTCCTGAAAGCAGGAGATCAACCCCCTGATGGAAGATGTCCTCCCGGCGACATCAGCGCTACTGGGCAGGGGCCCCGGAGCCGTCTGCCTCGGGCCGGCCTGTGCAGGGCGGCTCTGGACTTGGCGCAGGAAAGATTTCACATTGCGAGTCCCGCTGAGTTTGAGAGTCCTGGCTCCAAACAGTCTCCTGAGCTGAAGGCATCTTTAGCCGTGATCCCAGAGAAACCTCCGCCCCTCCCTTAACTCCCAAGAAGAGCTGGAATTGGAGTCCGTGCCCATCACAAGAGCTGGCCCCCTTGGACCAGGTTAGCAAACATCTGTCTTATCATTCCGCACGGGCCCCATGGAGCCCCCAGACCACCTTAGCGCACCCCTCGCTCAGAGCGTCTTCAGAAAGCCCTGCCTGCTCTCGGACTCTCCCCTCACGTGGGGTCTCTCTCCTGTGGGCGGGGTTCCCGTACACACGCAGGCACTGAATCTGTTATTTCATGGTGCTGCTCTGCCTCCTGTCCACTTCACTGTTACACCAGCTGACAGGGCCTTGAGGGTGGAGGAACATCCCCCCCCCCCCGCCCCCCACCTCAGAGGCGTCCGGCGAGGAGTCAGGCATTCTGTCTGGAGCTCAGAAAGGTCTGGAACGTAGACCGGGGCGTGGCCCTTTGGCATTTAGGCAGCAACGGGCACCCCAAACGCACGTTGTCTGTGGACAGTGTCCCCAGATGGCGAAAGCACATCTCAAACGTGAGTTGGGCTCAGAAAGACAATCAAGGACAGGGATTTGAGGGGACCCGCAGACGGGGGGGAGGGGGGGCGGGGGGGTAGGGCAAGGCAAGAGGGAGTTTCAACCCAACAGTGTCATGTGCAGACTGATGCGCCGGCCTTGGCTCACGGGGATCGCCCTGGAGAAAGGCGTTTTGGCGGCTCTGTCGGGGCGTGTCCCGCCTGCCATGGGCTGAGCCAATCGGAGACGAAGCGGGCCGCGTGGTCCCCGTGCGGCTGTGGTTCTCCCCAGAGGAGCCTCGCCTCGCAGCGGGGGGAGCAGCGCGTTCATGCGGGCGACATTTGACTTGGGACCCTTCCCCGGCTCCTTTTAGGAAGCGCGACTTTCTAAGGTTCCGAAGGCGCTGCGCCCAGAGGGAGTCCCACTGCCCGTCCGGGAGGCTGTGGGCTGCTGCCCCACCCAAAGGTGACCCCATGGCCGATGCTCAGGAGGAGCTTGTGTCTGTAGGACCCCCCCCAGCCTGGGCCCCGCGCCAGGGAGGCGAGCCACTCAGCTGCTGCTGGCGGTGATGGCACTGAGGGGGGGATGGCACTCAGAGGGGTGATGGCACTGAGGGGGGTGATGGCACTCAGAGGGGTGATGGCACTGAGGGGGGGATGGCACTCAGAGGGGTGATGGCACTGAGGGGGTGATGGCACTGAGAGGGGTGATGGCACTGAGGGGGGTGATGCACTGAGGGGAGTGATGGCACTGAGAGGGGTGATGGCACTGAGGGGGGTGATGGCACTGAGAGGGGTGATGGCACTGAGGGGGGTGATGGCACTGAGAGGGGTGATGGCACTGAGGGGGGTGATGGCACTGAGGGGAGTGATGGCACTGAGAGGGGTGATGGCACTGAGGGGGGTGATGGCACTGAGGGGTGATGGCACTGAGGGGGGTGATGGCACTGAGGGGGGTGATGCACTGACGGGGGTGATGGCACTGAGGGGGGTGATGGCACTGAGGGGTGATGGCACTGAGGGGGGTGATGGCACTGAGGGGGGTGATGCACTGACGGGGTGATGGCACTGAGGGGGGTGATGGCACTGAGGGGGGTGATGCACTGAGGGGGGGGATGGCACTGAGGGGGGGGATGGCACTGAGGGGGGTGATGGCACTGAGGGGGGGGATGGCACTGAGGGGGGGATGGCACTGAGGGGGGTGATGGCACTGAGGGGGGGGGATGGCACTGAGGGGGGGGATGGCACTGAGGGGGGTGATGCACTGAGGGGGTGATGGCACTGAGGGGAGTGATGGCACTGAGAGGGGTGATGGCACTGAGGGGGGTGATGGCACTGAGGGGGGTGATGGCACTGAGAGGGGTGATGGCACTGAGAGGGGTGATGGCACTGAGGGGGGTGGATGCACTGAGGGGGGTGATGGCACTGAGGGGGGTGATGGCACTGAGGGGGGTGATGGCACTGAGGGGGGTGGATGGCACTGAGGGGGGTGATGGCACTGAGGGGGGTGATGGCACTGAGAGGGGGTGATGGCACTGAGGGGGGTGATGGCACTGAGGGGGGTGATGGCACTGAGGGGGGTGATGGCACTGAGGGGGGGATGGCACTGAGGGGGGTGATGGCACTGAGGGGGGTGATGGCACTGAGGGGGGTGATGGCACTGAGGGGGGTGATGGCACTGAGGGGGGGGATGGCACTGAGGGGGGGATGGCACTGAGAGGGGTGATGGCACTGAGGGGGGTGATGGCACTGAGGGGGGTGATGTGAGGGGGGGGATGGCACTGAGGGGGGGATGGCACTGAGGGGGGGGATGGCACTGAGGGGGGTGATGGCACTGAGGGGGGTGATGGCACTGAGGGGGGGATGGCACTGAGGGGGGGATGGCACTGAGAGGGGTGATGGCACTGAGGGGGGTGATGGCACTGAGGGGGGTGATGGCACTGAGAGGGGTGATGGCACTGAGAGGGGTGATGGCACTGAGAGGGGTGATGGCACTGAGAGGGGTGATGGCACTGAGGGGGGTGATGGCACTGAGAGGGGTGATGGCACTGAGGGGGGTGATGGCACTGAGAGGGGTGATGGCACTGAGGGGGGTGATGGCACTGAGGGGGGTGATGGCACTGAGAGGGGTGATGGCACTGAGGGGGGTGATGGCACTGAGAGGGGTGATGGCACTGAGGGGGGTGATGGCACTGAGGGGGGTGATGGCACTGAGAGGGGTGATGGCACTGAGAGGGGTGATGGCACTGAGGGGGGTGATGGCACTGAGGGGGGTGATGGCACTGAGGGGGGTGATGGCACTGAGAGGGGTGATGGCACTGAGGGGGGTGATGGCACTGAGGGGGGTGATGGCACTGAGGGGGGTGATGGCACTCAGAGGGGTGATGGCACTGAGGGGGGGGATGGCACTGAGGGGGGTGATGGCACTGAGGGGGGTGATGGCACTGAGGGGGGTGATGGCACTGAGGGGGGTGATGGCACTGAGAGGGGTGATGGCACTGAGGGGGGTGATGGCACTGAGGGGGGTGATGGCACTGAGGGGGGTGATGGCACTCAGAGGGGTGATGGCACTGAGGGGGGGGATGGCACTGAGGGGGGTGATGGCACTCAGAGGGGTGATGGCACTGAGGGGGGGGATGGCACTGAGAGGGGTGATGGCACTGAGGGGGGTGATGGCACTGAGAGGGGGGATGGCACTGAGAGGGGTGATGGCACTGAGGGGGGTGATGGCACTGAGGGGGGTGATGGCACTGAGGGGGGTGATGGCACTGAGGGGGGTGATGGCACTGAGGGGGGGGATGGCACTGAGGGGGGTGATGGCACTCAGAGGGGTGATGGCACTGAGGGGGGTGATGGCACTGAGGGGGGTGATGGCACTCAGAGGGGTGATGGCACTGAGGGGGGGGATGGCACTGAGAGGGGTGATGGCACTGAGGGGGGTGATGGCACTGAGAGGGGGGATGGCACTGAGAGGGGTGATGGCACTGAGGGGGGTGATGGCACTGAGGGGGGTGATGGCACTGAGGGGGGATGGCACTGAGAGGGGGGATGGCACTGAGAGGGGGGATGGCACTGAGGGGGGTGATGGCACTGAGGGGGGGGATGGCACTCAGAGGGGTGATGGCACTGAGGGGGGTGATGGCACTGAGGGGGGTGATGGCACTGAGGGGGGTGATGGCACTCAGAGGGGTGATGGCACTGAGGGGGGATGGCACTGAGGGGGGATGGCACTGAGGGGGGGGATGGCACTCAGAGGGGTGATGGCACTGAGGGGAGTGATGGCACTGAGGGGGGTGATGGCACTGAGGGGGGTGATGGCACTGAGGGGGGTGATGGCACTCGGGGGGGGTGATGGCACTCAGGGGGGTGATGCACTGAGGGGGGTGATGGCACTCAGAGGGGGGCTGAGTCTGGCCGCAAGGAGCAGGCAGGGCAGGTGTCCACAGGAGGAAGGAAGCATTTGGGGAGTGGACGTAGCCAGAGGGGAGCCAGGAGCAAGGGCATTGCGTTGGGGCGGGCAGCGCCTGGAGTCTTACCCCGTGCAGGGAGGCGGTGGGGCGAGGCTGGGAAGGAAATGGGGGGCTCCGGAATGGGGGGCATGTAATGCGAGGGGTACTCGCGCTGACACCCTGTCGGCAATGGGAGCCACGGCAGGCGTTTGAGGAGGAGAGCGGCGTGACCCAGCTCCCGGTGTAGGCGCTACCTGGTAGCCAGGTGCCGGGGGGGGGGGGGGGGGGGGGGGGTCCTTCCGCAGCCGAAGGGGGGGTCGCCAGGGCGCCGTTGCGACGGAAGTGGCGGCTCTTTGCAAACTGGGAAAAGGGCAGGACTGGGGTGGGAGGGGACTGGGACTCCTTGCACGCAGGTCCCTGTCCTCTCCGGCCGGGGACGTGCAGCGCGGGCCTTTCCATGGAGGCGAGGGGCTGGGCTGACCCCCACCCCGCTCCTCCCCCATCTCTTTGGGTGCAAAGGTGGGAAATGACGGTCAGACAGGGCGCAGGGCTGGCTGTGACCAGGCCGTGAGGGGCAGACGTGCCGTCTCCTCAGGGGACTCCTGCCTGGAGGCGACCCCCTCCAGGGCTCCGTCAGCCACGGCCCGGCCGGCAAAT